>NC_133167.1:94040000-104040000 GCF_040802235.1 Manis javanica
CACTTCATGGTCCAAGCAACTCACATGGCTTTGCTAGAATCAAGTTGGGATGAAAAATGTTATCCTGATCACACATCCAGTTCAGGAAAATCAAACATGAGTGCCATTTTCATGGCAAGCCTGTTGCTAACAAAGGAATTGCTATGACCTTCCCCTGCTTCCTCTCCATGGGAAACATACCGAGCAACTGACCTCCCCTGTTGATTTCCTATCACTTCCTCTCCTCCCATTTGCCAAGGAATAAAGGCTGGACATAAACAAAACACCTGGTGTAAGAAGTGATGCTGAATTAGGGAGGACCCTTGTGGTGGTAAAGTCAAACAGAGCAAGCTTAAGTAAAAAGGGGAATTTCTGACAGTCCAAGTTGGGTATGGTTGGAAGTACCCACAATACTGTCAGCATCAAGGTCTCTGGGGCTGGAACCAGGATTTTATGCTGCATTGATTCTTTTTCCCTCTGTATTTGTCTCTCACCTGTTTACTTTGCCTGACTTCATACTCTTCTACCTAAAAACAGGTCTTTTCCATGTGAAGGGAAGATGGCCACTGGTAGCCTGACCTTTACATCTTTCTAGCTCTGTGATACCACAGGCAAGGCCACCAGCTCTTTAGTTCCATACTGAGATATCCTGAGGAAGGACTCTGATTGGCCCACCTTATGTTACCTGCCCACCCATGAGCCAATGATTGTGTCCAAGGATACGGGACACCATGATTGGCCATGCCTGGGTCACATACTCATCCAGGGAGGACCAGATACAAATTTTCAGAAGAAGAGGGATAGTGAACTTGGTTGGACAAATAAAAACAATAGTGAGTCAGGTGCTACTTTTCTTCTTCCAAGCCCTAAACAAATGATTTGCAACTTGGGCAATGTAGCAAGCAGGCCCAAAACAACTAGTAAAAACAGGAAGGATTCCATCTTGAAAATAAAATTGCCTCTTAAAACCCAATTAGTTAAAAAGTAAGTTTCTTAACAAACAGACAATAACTCAGCCCACCTTGGGAGCAAAGCAGGCAGTCTTGAGTGATATGCTCCCAGACCAGGAAGCTGCTATCCTGGGAGGAATTCAGAGCAATAAAATTCTTGTAAATAACCAGGAAGACTAATAAGAAACTTAGTGTCTCTTCAAAGATACATTTTGGGACCACTTAGCAGGTGTGCATTCCTAGCCCTTTGTCTCACAACTGCCTATAAAGCCCCTAGACAAGCACCACCCAGGGGCTCTCTTGTCCCCTCCTGGAGAAGCTCTGCCCTTTTGCTTTATCTCTAAATAAAAGCCTCTGCCTCTCCTAAAAAAAAAAAACAATAGTTAGTCTACTTAAGAGTTAGGTACATCTGGAGTGATCTTTTAAAACTGTAAGTCCAATTATGTTGCCTCCCCACAACCTACCCACCAACTTAAAATCACTTTCCATCACACCTGATACAATTTGTTTATATGTGTAAAATTCGTATGGAAAACATTGCAAGAAATTTATATCTACATAGAGTCAGCTATGTCCTATTGGGTAGCCCCAGCTCTACAAATCAGTTTCATGGTCAGCTACTTTTTCTGCTGTATATAAACTAAACTGCAAATTATAATAAAACAAAATGGATTTGTTGTCATTCACACAATTTAAAATAGCTCTTTGAAGTTACTTGTTTATGGCGGAGGCCAGTTTGGGGGTACTTAGAGGAAGATCTCTAAGGGCTGCTGTTCAGATACTACAATTTCTGAACTTGTAGTTGGAGCCAGATGGAAGGGAAGGAGTTTATGTTGATTGCCACTTAACATTTACAAGAGCAATAAAATAAAATGTATTTGCTCTAGAGTTCTCAAAATTGCATTGCTTGATTGATTCCTTGAGGAGAAAAATTTTAAACAGACTTAAGTCTACTAAGATTTTGATTAAAAAGAAAAACACTGAGTGTTTGGGCTCTTCTCATGTGTAGGCAGTTATAGCCAGCCATATGTTTACTTTGTAAATTCTAGTTGAGGGTGCAATATAAGCTGTTGCAATTTGGGTGGAAGTTTTGTCAGACCTCACAAATGAGATTTGTACTCTTAGGAGTCTGCCAGATTTTTTTGCAGGGGCTGTAGGCAGGTCCAGAGTAATTAAGGGTGGCTTACTGCTAGTTTGTTTTCTTAAGAATACACCCTGATAAGCTCTTCCTTGCAACACAGAAGGAAAGATGGAATAAGAATATCATCATTTGGTGGTAACTGTAGTAATAACTGTTGGAGGCAAGAATCAGCAGATAGGACGCTAAAATTGGTGGGTGAGAGTATGAGAAATAGGATATTCACATGGTCTCAAAGCATCTCTCCAGGAGATATTAAATACAAAGAGGAGTAGGGAGGGAAGGGGTTCTGTAGTGGAGAAACTAATCAGACACCATCTTACCCAAGTGCTTCCTCCTACCCAAGGCGTGAGCCGGGGCTGGGGGTCAGGTGAGGGACCCCGAGGCTGTCCAGAGACAGTACCTTCTCTTGCCTCACTCCCTGCAGCCTGTGGGTGTAGGCTCCTCTCTTCCCACACTCTCTGGGGTTACTCTCTCTTCTGCCGAAGCCAATGCCACCCTCTGTACGCAGATTTCGATTCCATTCTGGTCGTTGGTTTATTTGTTCACTTACTGATGATCTGCTGCATGCTGATGACTGGGGATTCAGCATGAAATAAGACAAGCCCTTGTTCCCTAGGGATCTTCTAGCTAGTGCTGAAGAGAAGATCTAATAGATAATAACAGCCCTTCATAACCTGCAGAGGTATGCACGGGATGCCCCAAGTGGATGAGGGGTGGGGCTGAAGTGGCTGCTGTGCCCCGGTAGGGTCAAATGGATTCATCGGTGATTGAAAATACTTTCATATTGATTGGTAAAAAGCCACGTTCTGAGCCTCTGGCCACTTCTCTGGGATGCTCTGCACTCACATGCCACAAGAGAATAATGAAAAGATTAAACCCATGACAGCAGAGCCTGTAAGATCTGTGCTTGTATTTTCCCACTCCTTTCTGATTGCCTGTCTCCGGCAAGGAAGGGCAGAGAGGCTTTCTGGAGGAGGTGATGCATCTCCCAAGGATGAACAGCAGTTAGCCAGGTAACGCACAGCACCTACTCAGGCCCCTGGATGTGAGGGAATGTGCCAAGTCTGAGAAACCATGGGTGGGTGCATACTGCAGGCTCATCTGATCCTGGGGAAAGATGGGGAGAAATGGTTTCAAGAGGGAAGTAGAGGTCAGATCAGAAAGAGCAGTATATGCTTTCCTAAGATGCCTGCATTTGACTGGACAATAAAGTGCCTCTGAAGAAGTCTGATGGACATTTATGCTTTAAAAAAATAATTGAAGAACAGGAAGAGAAAGGCCAAGAAAAAATAATAATAACCTCTTTACAGGCCGGTAAAGTAATTCAGGCAAGAAATGAGTACCTTTTCTAAAACAGAATCAGTAGGGATGTAGAGAAATGGTTGGCATTCAAAGTCATTAAAAAAGTAGAATCAATAGGGCTTTGTGATTGGATTGGAGTGGTGAGCTACATGTTACAAACTTTAAAAATCTATTTAAATGATTTTATCCGATAAGGCTTTGGGATATGCTTTCAAAATCAGGAGTTGCTCTTGTGCAGGAACTTATTACAATGACTAGCTCATTCCCAAACCACGATTTCCTGAAGATCTGTAGGTAACATTTATTCATTGGCTAGCCTTTCAGCAACTATGCTGGCATTATAGTGAGTTTTGTTTCTTTGTGGCTTATCGGAAAGTAAAAACATTGCACACCCTCTGCAATGGGAGGTTCCAGATTTTAAAATCTACATCCTCCTTTGGCTGTCTGTGGTGCATATGGTGACCTGCATTTTTTGGGGTGGCCCTGTTTTCCCAGGATGGACCCTGAAGCCGCCCAACTGGAAAAGCAGCACGTGCACGATGTGTATGCGAGCATCGCGCCTTACTTCAGCGACCTGCAGAGCAAAGCTTGGCCTCGTGTCCGCCAGTTCCTCCAGGAGCAGAAGCCAGGCAGCCTCATCGCTGACATAGGTAACCCAGAGTTTTGCCATGTTGTCTGAAATACCGTCCCATTGTGCCTTTCCTTTTCAGATTCACCTTGCATTTTTGTTTCCACCAAAAGTCTGAAATTGTGTCCTTGGCATGCCAGTACCTAGGCTGTTTACCTCATAGTCGTACTCGAATCTCCATTTCGACAGTGGCAGTCTTTTTCAGAGACTTTGTGCACATCCTTCAACAAAATCGATCTGATATTCATTGAGTATGAAGTCGTGATTGAAATGACCGCATGTGAAATTGACCGTTTTCAATTTAGAGACATTCACATTAGCAAACGCAGTGTTTTGGGGCTCACCTTGAGTGGCTCCTATGCCTTCTAGAGAAGAGTGAGAACTGTGGGATTATGGAAGAGGTCCTATAACCTTTTGTTAATCTCATGGAGCCTTTTTCTTAATTATTTCATAGGTGTTGCATTATTAGAGCATATCTCTAATTAGGTCATAGCCCCATAGTCACTGATTTGCCTGCAGAACCTTGGTTCAGTATCTTTCTGAATCAAGAACTGGTAAACCACAACCCAGTAGATCTAAGCCTAAGGTTTAAGACATGGTAGGATTCTCCCTTGAGGCATGCCCACCTAAAACTGCTTTCTAACAACTTCATGCAGAACGTGCCCATAAGGGTCCTAAGTCTGTAATGACAAATTCCATCTAATTTGACACTCACTCTAAATATCGGTAGAAGAAATACATATGTGTCCAGTGCTTTTGGCTTGTTAAACATGGTGCATGCAGCATGGAACTTGGGCAAGAAGTGCATGTCCTGTAGAAATGGGGAGTCTTTAAAAAATATCTCTGTCACATCAATTTTTTTTTTTTGTATTTATCATTGTCTTTATTTCTTGTATGGATCTGAGTTACTGTCTAGCATCCCTTCATTGTTGACCTGAAGGAGTCTCTTCAGCATTCTTGCAGGGCGGGTCTAATATTGAATTCTATCCATTTTTGTTTATCTGAAAATATTTATTTTTTCTTAAATTTTGAAGGATAGCTTAGCCAGTTGATGAATTCTTGGTTGACAGCCTCTTGTTCAGCATTTTGGATGTATCATTCCATTACTGTTTGGCTGCCATGATTTCAGATGAGAAATCAGCTGTTGTTCTCATAGAGGCAACCTTATATGGGTCAGGACTCACATTGTATTTAATTTTCAGCAGTTTGATTCTTACGTTTTGGTGTGGATCTTTAAGTTTTCCTACTTGGAGTTTGTTAAGCTTCTTGTATGGGCACATTCATAATTTTTGTCAAATTTAGAAGGTTTTTTGGCCTTTATTTCTTCAAATATTCTCTCTGCCCCTTTCCCTTACTCTTCTCTTTTGCAACTCCCATTGTGCTTATGTTGGTTCATTTTCCCTTTTTCTTTCTGCTCCTCATATTGTCTAATGCCTACTGACCTATCTTCAAGTATCCTGAGTCTTTCTTTTGTCTGCTCAAATATGCTCTTAAAACCCCTCTAGTGAATTTTCATTTCAGTTTAGTGTGTTTTTCAACTACAGAATTCCTATTTGGTTCCTCTTTTGTAATTTCTATGTTTGCATTATATTCCCCACTTGGTCAGACATTGTTTCCATGGTTTCCTTTGGTTATTTGTACATCTTTTCTTTAGGTCTTCAAGCATCAGTTTACTTAAAGGGACAGTTTCTACGAATTTCTTTTTGTCCTGTGTGTGGACCAAAGTCTCTCATTTCTTTCTTTTTATTTATTTATTTATTTATTATTATTATTTTTTGGTATCATCAACCTATAATTACATGAGGAATATTATGTTTACTAGACTCCCCCCATCATCAAGTCCCCCCCACAAGTCCATGAGCCTAGTAAGATGCTATAGAATCACTACTTGTCTTCTCTGTAACACATTAATTTTTAAAAGATAGATCTGGTTTCAGAAGATACAGTGAACTTGGAACTCTTACCACCCATAATGTGAGCAAAGTACCAGGATCTTAAAATCAGTTGGGAGGAGAAGGAACTATTCAATAAGTAGCTTTAGGACAATATTATATATTTATGCTGTGTGTGCATGTATAGGTGTACCTGCTACTTTCCTATACCAACTTACAAGAATAATGAAAGGAGGTGAACACATGATTCCAAAAAGGAGAGTACTGGCTGCTTAAATGTTTGTTGACAGGCATGCCACTTACATGGTTCAGGACAAAAGGACGTTTGGTGGAGATTACCACCCCACCCAGTGCCCGATACCAGGTCCTCAGACTAGAGGCAACCACCCCTCTTGGCCTCTTGTATAACCTTTTTGAGACAGTTCAGTAAATAGAAGCATATTTGTATCTATGGGTGGATTTCCTTTTTTCAATTACACTTATGATGGTGGGTTATACGAACTGTTACATGCTTAGCTTTTGTTTCTTTTAATATATTGTGGCAATCATTCCATTTTTGTACTTACAGAGCTGCCTCTATTAAAGCTGTGTAACTGTATGTAAAGAGCACCATATTAAGAGATTCATATGTTGTTTGCTATATTTTGCTGATACAAATTATAGTACAAATAATATTCTTTAAAGACCCCTGCAAACCACTAATTATATCTAGTAAATTTTTTGACCCATTTTTGTATCTTTTGAATTTTGCGCTACTTACTTTTACCATTCAATAAATGAACAGCAATATTTTAATTACACCATGAAAGATATATTTTAAAATATAATGTAAATTAAAAAGACATAAATGAAAAGGAAAGAAAGAAGCCCAAAGGGATTAATAGAAGAAAAGAAAGTAAGACAATATGATTATCTCCAAAAGGAAACATTTTTTCTTTTTAGGTTTTCCAGTTAGCTAAAATCATGTTTATGTCAGCTAATTTGATGGGTTATTAGATTAGCAACTTGGAATTAATGACTAATAAAACTTTGCATAGGAAATGAACATCCAGAAGCAATTGGATTCCTGTTGCCCATGCAGATGTTTTCTAGGCCCATTCACTATTTTAGCGCTGCAACTTTCAGTGGACTAAAATTTTATGAACCACACCACCCGATACCCTGATCAAGCTGGGGTGGGTGATGAAGGCTCCTGATGGAAACAAAGTCTTCAGAGCAGGTATCAGGAATGAAGCAAGCAGGAAGTACAGCCCAACTGAAAAGAACTTCGGTGATTCAGAGAGAGCAGAAATGTAAAGGACTCTCAGGAGATACCGTGATTGGCGCAATTATGACAATACCTTTACCTAAGATGGGCTAGTCAGTTAAGGCCATTAGGTGCGTGGAGGGTGTTCTGTAGTTTGAGATCTTGATTTGGACTAGTTTAGAAAGCAGGGAAGGACAAGAGTTAGATTTTTTTCTGAGCAAGGTTACCTTTTTACCTGACATCAGATACAACTGTCCTAGTAGTACTGAAAATTTTATTTTTGTTTACTTAATACAAATTAACTTATGATGCCCTTTGCCTCTGAACTCTCAGTGTATTTATTCTAAGTCTCTGTGCTCAGGTTTAATTTACTCAGTCATTCTCTAAGTACCATTCTTTCACTGAGTCAATTAAAACTGAGCTCTGACGATGTGGCATGCACTCTGCCTGCAGAATAAAACATTCTGTCATCTCTGGCCTCAAAAAATATATATAAAATGGGAAATAATAGGCTGGATTCTTCTTTTTCCAATAGGAAGAGAGAATTCTCTTTCAGAAAAGATCTTAGCAACAACTCTGGATTTAAAAAATATTGTTGTTTCTGCAAGCTTCAGAGGGAACATTCAGATTAACTTAGTGACATTTTGTTGCACTGAGGCAATGAGCGGTTTTCTACTTGAGTTCTAGTGTGGTGCAGAATGCATGCCAGAGGGGGATGTAAGCATGTGGACATGCTCTGTTCTCTCCTTTCAGTACTATGGAAGATGATCATTTAATGAGATTTTGTACAGGAGCACAATTGCCGTGTACGGGAGCTGGGTGCAGTATCAAAGATGTTGGGATCTACCTCTTGCACACTTGAGATAATGGGAGATCAGGCTTGCAATACCCTTGATTTCCTCATTAGGATAAAATTTCCCCCTCCCTAGCATCTCAGTGGATGCACTTAGAAATGGATAACTGCATTACATTTGGGAGTTCCACTACTATCCTTGAATGAATGCCATTTGAAACAAATATGGAATCTCTATCTTTGGGCGCCCCTGGAAACACTTCAGATGTTGAGATTTGAAAAGACCTCAGTTTCCTCATCATTACCAGATGCTCTCCGAATGCTTCCCTCTAGCTCTAACGGTCTATGAACCTGTTTTTAGTAGTATCTTTGAAGTAATTTTCCCTCTCATTTCTCTAAATGTATCCCCTGAGCCAATAAAAAAAAAGTAAACGGATTTACAAGATGATTTTCTTCTTAAAATACAACCATTTTTAGATGCTCAGGATTTCGGTTTTAAAATACTTTGTGAATTATATTTTCCCCACGATTGCCTGCAAATATCGGGTACTTTTCTTCATAAGCATTCTGAGGTACGGTGACTATGAGACCTAAAATATTTCTAGGACCCAATCATTTATGTTGAAATAACACTGGAAATCTTATTTTTAATTCACCTGCTCTCCACTGTCTCATTACGGTCTCGATGAACCTTAATTATGCTTTTGGTGTCTTATATAACTTTGAATAGCACCTAAGGAGGGATTATTAAAGAGTGTTGTGACATGTTTCAGAAGCAGCAAGCTAGTCATCTTTGAATAGCGGTAGATATTTTTTCAGGCAGAAAAATCTAGAGCTAATGCCAGCCGGTATGACTTATCAGCTCTAAGAATATCTTTAAATATTTCTTAAAAAAGGAAATAGATGATATGTTATCGTCTGTGCTCGAATATAATACTGGTACGAGACAGAAGGCTTTGTTTTTCAAGGTAATCATTCATGCCTCCTGTCCCTACCTTTCTTTTTCATACTATCAGTGAGATCGATTGAGCTGTATCTTTGGGTTGTGTAAATCTTGAATTATTTGGTTCTCTGACACCATAAAGTGACTGTCAAAATGGCCTATATAAGAAAAAAATAGCTTTTTTAGAGGTGTACACTAGGTCAACCGAGGTCATTGACAACTGCCTCCTGGATAAAAAGATGTTGAAATCCTTCTTTCATTCAAATTCAAATTTTAAAAAATTTAAAGTATGTTTTATTGTGTAAACTATTTTATTTATACCCATTGAAAAGCTGTTGGTGGTAGTTTGTTTTACATAACCAGCAAGTGGTAAGGATGTCTGGAGAGAGAACACGGGAATAATAAAAGCCATAACATGCAGACATATGAGATACGCATGTGAAGGTCACTTCTGTAAAGGACAGACACTGCCTCGGGGATACCAGGGTGTGTTGTTCCCTGCCGTGGGTCAGCTGACAGGCTTGGTTGTACTGGCATGCTAAGCCCTATGGACATTACCTCATTGAATATTCAATAAATAGTACTACGTTTTCCCCATTCCCTTTTCCTCTCCTATTCTAAATGGAAATATGTAAGTGCTGAAAGCTTTTATTTTGTTTTTGTGACTACCTTCTTACCATGTTGTAGTCTGTCTTGGTTGGCTAATGTAAAATTATTTCTATTCCGTGTTGTAAGTCAACTGATAATTTTCTACTTTTCATTAAGGATAGCATGTAACACGGTTTTTTCTCTTACAGGTTGTGGGACTGGAAAGTATCTTAAAGTGAACAGCCAGGTATATACCCTGGGCTGTGACTACTGTGGGCCACTGGTAGAGATTGCCCGGAGTAGAGGGTGTGAAGTCATGGTATGTGACAACCTTAATCTCCCCTTTAGGGACCAGGGCTTCGATGCCATCATCTCCATAGGAGGTAAGGCAGCCTGGTCACATGTTCACTCTTTGCCTTAAGAGCAACCTTACATGGTTGAGGCCATTCTCCCAACTGAACACAAGTCAATGTGATTTGCTTTATCTGATTTTTAAAAAACACTTCAACTGAACTATTAGACTCATCTCAAATGTACTTAATGGTGGTACTTATGACTGTTTTAACTAGTTAAACCTTCAAACTGCTATTATATTCTTTTTGAGGATTCATTCTACTTTGTTACTTTTGACTAAGAAAGTATTAGAGGAATTAGACTTACTGAAAATAGTACTTTGTTAAATTGAAAGGAAGCCAGAGTCTTCCACCACCAAGGAGATCTTTAAAAGTCACGTTACCGCTTTTAGGCCACGGTGTGCTGTTTATTAGCAGCATATGGCAGGACTCACGCACCGAATGTCACCTGGAAGGATGTGTCACCCAGTCTGCCACTCAGTGGTACACACATCACTGGGGAACACGGCCCCACCTGGTCCCAGATTGCACTGTTTTTAAAATGCCACTCTGCTGTCTCACTGCCAGAGATTGTCCATGAGTCTAGGGAATATGTTCCTTATAGTCTCCCAACAAGTGTGCCCATAGAAACACATGCCAAAAATGAAAAAAAAAAAACCCAGCAAAATTCCATGCCTGAAACATACACAGATACTCATTTTACTCAGTACATGTATGTATCCCTGAAACCTAGTATGTTAGTCATATTTAAATATGCTAGGGAAGCCTGTGGCAAGTTCTTTTGCAAAGCAAATTATTTGCTCCAATATGCTTAAAAAATTAATCTATTTGAATATTATAAGCTTTATCAAATCAAGGTGATCCTACATAAACTGGCTGCTAGATAAAAATACAGAATAAGACTTTGCTTTCTCCTGAGAGAGCAGAGACGAGAATTCAGTGTATTCAACAAGAGATGGGGATGGTACCTTTGCCTAGTGAGGGGATGCAGGGCTGGGCGCCATAACCTCGGAACTCAGTAGGACTGGCAGGAGATGGTTGCCATGGAAACCTGTTCAGCGACAGCTCTACTGCTTTGCTGTTGAAACTGTTAAGTCCATTTTGGTTATAAACATTAAGAGGGGGGATTCATGCTGAACCAAGCGATGCTATACACTGCTTTGAATCTTTAGTGGAAACAAAGGTTGTGGTTCGGCCACTGCACCAGAGGCAGAGGAAGTCAGAGGTCAGAGAAGTGTATTCTTTGCTCCTCTTTTGTTTACATTAGTTTTAGGGTCTGCAAGGCCACCTACATCCAGATTGTGTCACTGGGCCACTGTTACGGGCATGGGGGTGCTGACCTGCTTCCCTACTTCTGGGAAATACTCCATGTGTACGTGGCTAAGTTCCTCTCTGCTGTCAGTCTTAAGTCTCATTCCTGCCTTGCAAAGGAAACAGAAAATACCTGGTCACCATCTTCTAATTAAAAATACTTCCTGAAGTGTAAACATAGCATATGTTTTTAAGAACTGTAACTATAAATTAATGTGATGTGGTCATTTTTGGCTAGGTTTCACATTTAGAACTACATTATGAGAAATTTCACTAGACTCTCTCTCTTTTGTCTGTCTGTATCTACTTCCCTGTTTAGAAGTCTGTATGTTGGGACTTCTTGCTTATCTTAACATGAAGAGATATATTTTTTTGCTTTTGTCTTTTAATAATAATGTGAGAGGTAAGCATCATACTTAATTATACATTCCTTATGTTTTACCAACAGATTGGAAAAAGAAACACTCTTTTGACTTACTTTAGAGTAGTCTAACAAAAATTCTATGAAAATTTAGCAATATATTTTTTTAAAAAGTCCATCAACTATTTACTTTATGCCAGTGGCTCTCACCTGGAGGCTTTATTGCCCCCTCCATGCCCAGGGGACATCTGTCAATGTCTGGAGACAGTTTGGGTTGTCAGAACTGGGTATGAGTATATACACCCTCCCACCACCTAGTGGGCGGGCCCCCCCACAACAAAGAATTGTGTAGCCCAAAATGTCAGCAGTGCTGAGGTTGAAAAGCCCTGCTTTATGCTAAACCCATGGATTCTGAATGCATATAGTTAGAGACATGAGGCATGCACAGTTGGAAAGTTAAATAACAATATATCACATTGATACGATGTATTTGGTATGATAGGACTTTAAAGATGATCTTGTATAACTTCCCATCTGATTCTAGAATCCAGTAATTGAATTCAGGCTACCTGATTTGGGGGCTTCCAGCAGGAGCACATTGCTATAGGATATATATATTAATATTTTTGCCTTTAGGTTGTGATTATAATTTTTAAACAAAGGGGATTTTTTTTATCCTTTAAAAATTCAACATAGTTTCCTACATTGATAATTCACATAAATATATCTTCATGTCCCATTTTGGTTGCATTTACGATGTCTCTTAATAAAACCTATATGTATATGCATGTATAATACATTTTTAATGTAACGAAGAAATCTTAATTTGTAAACTTTTTCAAAAACATTTGGCCTACAGGTTACTTAGTGTTACATGTAAAATATAAATATAAAACATAATAGAAAAGATTCAAGTATTTCCTTTGAAATATTTGTTGAAATTATGGTATTAAAATGAATTAACACATAATAAATATTTAAGAATGAATACATATAGACTTTCTTCCTTAAAAATTAGAACTTTGCAGCCCAGAATCCTGTAATGTTGACAATCCATGGATCTGCTTGAAAGAGACTATTGTATTGAAATAGTCCTCTTTTAATGGTGTTTTTTTTTCTTTTAAGGCCCCTCAAATGAATGTAGTGAACTCTCATTTTTCACCGTAATTATAGTCTGTGAAGTCTCTTGCACACTTACTTAGTGAATACTAAACCATTGCTCCCAGGAGAAATACAGAATCAGGTTCCTGTAAGCCTCTGGTCCCTATGTTTTTGTCAACTAAGACATGGCCTTGTTTTACGTGTCCTTCTATTTAAAAGCAATTTAGTTCATTTTCAACTTCTGTTACCAGTGCTGTAAGGCATGAACACAGCTTGTTGAACACATGTATTTTCTCATAAGGTATATCTACCTTCTTATGCCCAGGAACCTGGGACAGGGCTTCTGTCCTGTCCCAGGTTCATTCACCATTTTAAACAGTGAGGTCACCAACCAACGGCACAAACATGCAAAACACGTGTCACTCAGCAAACCATGGAAAGGACACTCATTAGCAGGAAGGGAGCGGAAACAAGAGTGCAGGGCGCCGCCTGGTTCCACCTGAGCCGGGCGCCTGCGCACTGAGAGTTTTCTGCCACCATGTGCATGTCAATGAATGACCCCAGAAATACCAAAAGTACTGATTTGGGGGGAGGGGGTTATGAACAAGTTTTAGCAAGTAGGCAGTTTTACAAATAATCTGCAGATAACAAGATCGACCGTTTTGAGAAAGTACACCCATGGAGGTTCTAGAGTGAATTAGGTGCAAGTTAAGGGGATGTTAATGGCCACAAGTAGTCATGGATATGAACTTAGCATTGTCCTGACCCCTGTGCTGTTATTAAGCGGGCAGGATTGAGGGGACCATGCTAAGGTCCAATGAAGTAAAGTGATGGGTCGAAGATCACAAGGCTGGTGACCGAGAGCGCCGGGACACACTGGTGTCCTGCTCTTCAAACGTATTTTAACCTCACACTTCTAGCTTCTTAATTGCCGCGTGGCAGAGCAAAAGATGCCAGGGTTTGTACACTGCTGTTGGGAATGAAAACCTGACTGGTGACAATACAAAGTCTGCCTGTCGAAGGATGTCCCTGTGGCAGCTTTATGTGTGCAATGATCTCATGTCAGATATTTACTGTCTCTCTGTGGCAGCTAAAGGACAGAGCTTTATTTGCCCGAAACTACTGCCGAGAGTTGGCTTTTGGTGATGGGCACAGGGATGGCTTCCCCTACTACTCATTTCTGGAGGAGAGCATTCAGACTGTCCTTGGGACTCATTTGCTGCCCAAGACATGTGGTCAGCCTGTGTGCAGAAAAATAATTTGATATTTTCCCTTGACACAGTACTGTAATTAAACTCTCCTAGGAGTGAACACACCAGCACTTTCTATATCTTCTTGGATAAAAATATGCCTAATAAGATGCTTCAGACTAGATAAAGGCAGCCCTGATTGACTGTCACTTTAAGTTGGCAGGAATTGGGACTAAAAATGATGACCTGTGACTTAATTTTTTTAAAATGAACACAAACATTCTATACTTTATAAACATCATTATTAAAAGTTACAAGCAATCATTTTGACTTGTGCTGACTGGCTTATCTTTGCATTGTCCAAACATAAAAGCTAACATTTTTTTTCACTTGTATTTGCTTCATTCATTTGATTAACACTGATGAATGATGTTAATCTGTGAGTGGTTAGAAGCACCAATCATACATTAAAGCAATGAATTCTTTCATAGAATTACCTAATTAGAGCTCCCTTCTGCTTAACAAAATTCACAGGATTTTGGAATCTGGAAGAGACCTTACACATTATTTAATTCAGGCATCTTATTATAGATTAAGAAACTTTAAAAAAATCCAGAGAAGTTAAATAATTGCCCAAGATCAGTTGTCTTAATACATTGAGGAGCCAAAGCTAAAACTTGTGTCTCTCCTAAAGCCAGGCCTGTCATGTTTCTACCATCTGCCCTGCTACGTTTAGGTTTTACGACATAAAACATAGGTAATCCTGTGTTTAGGATTTCCTTTTATATTTAGGAAATCAGGTTCTATGACATGTCAAAATTGTATCATGGTTAGGTGGGAAATACCAGTGTATAAATGTGAAGGTTTATGTATGTATAGACACACTAAGATCTAGTTTCTTCTTTTGCAGTCATACATCATTTTTCTACAAAACAAAGAAGAGTCAGAGCAATAAAGGAAATGGCCCGGGTCTTAGTCCCTGGAGGGCAGCTGATGATTTATGTTTGGGCCATGGAGCAAAAGAACCGGCGCTTTGAGAAGCAAGACGTGCTTGTCCCGTGGAACAAGGCCTTGTGTTCCCAGCACGTCTCGGAAGGCAGCCAGCCTGGCAGAAAGCAGCAGTGCGGACATTCAGCAAGAAGCCACCCCTGCCATCCTCCTTGCTCCGTCTGTAGTTCTGTTTGTTTTAAAGGGCGATGTGATTCAAGGCGGTCCCACAGCATGGACGATGAGACAGGTACGGCTGGAAGCTGCTGTGCAAATCTTTCCAAAGGAGAGGAAGAGAACGGCTTCTATAATGCTTTAGGAAAATCTTTTCGCTCCTGGTTTTCCTCCCGGTCTTTGGATGAATCGACGCTGAGGAAGCCAACTGAAAGAGGGACACCCTTGAAAAACACCGAAGTTTGGGCCGATAGCACTATATCAGTGCAACCTTCCAGACACTCTAGTTCAGATTTGGACCAACAAGAGCCATTTTCCACAAGAGAGCAAAATTTAGATGAGGAGGTGTTCGTGGAAACGTCTCAAAAACATCTGGGGTGGCTGAGAGCACCAGCCAGAAAGAAACATCGAAATGGAGACCCTCAAGGAGAAGTTGGGAGAAACGAGGATGGGAACTTTCTGGACGACGCCAATACTAGTGAGAATTGTGAGGATGTAGGTAACTTAGAAGAAGGTGACGCTTCTGCTAGTAAAACACTGAGAAGGATTTCTTCCATGGACTCCACAGAGTCCAACCCAGATGCCACAATTTCTGTCGAAGAAAAGCATTCCAATGTTTTGGATTCCAGAGCCTTTATGCGCTATTACCACGTGTTCAGAGAAGGTGAGCTCTGTGGCTTACTGAAGGACAATGTGTCAGAGCTCCAGATTCTGAGCTCTGGCAATGATCATGGCAACTGGTGTATCATTGCAGAGAAAAAGGAAAACTGTGACTGATTTTGGGTCATTTTAGCAACCACGTTCTTTTCACAGGGTTTGGTGTGGTGGCCTGAATTTGCATCCCATTTTGTTATTTTTTTGTCTATTTATGCTTTGGTCTGTAGAGACTATGTGTTGATCATTTTTTTTAAATCTTTGGATATGCACGAAGCCTGTCACGTCAAGCATTTGAAAACGATATTTGTGGTTAAATGTTAATGTGAGAGATCTGAAGAAGCACTATAAAATGAACTTCAACAGGGTTTGAATTGTTTTCCACTGGAAGGTGAAATTATTGTCAGAACACACGTATATTGTTTTTCAGTATTATATACTAATTTTAAAAGATTCTCTTTTTAGGTAAACCTTCTAAAAACAGCATTTTTATAAAGTAAGGCAGTAATTCCTGCTTCTCAGGTTATAATTTAGATTTGTGTGCCAGGTAACAGATAAAAAC
The DNA here is from genome assembly GCF_040802235.1 of Manis javanica. Taxonomy (NCBI): domain Eukaryota; kingdom Metazoa; phylum Chordata; class Mammalia; order Pholidota; family Manidae; genus Manis; species Manis javanica. The sequence continues at coordinate 94,056,156 of NC_133167.1, forward strand.
CTGTCCCATTGCACTGATGTACAATGAAGCAGGAGATGAATTATTTTGTTGCCAAGGTCTTGCTTCTACTTAAAATCTTCAGAAAAGTAAGAGATGGTAGAGAGAGACAAGTGTTACAAAGACTTTTCTAAATGCCAAGCAAATTTGCTTCAAAATAAGTAAACTGACAAGGCATTCAAAGTAGCTCAGAAGGTTTAGAAAGGCACTGTTAGCATGTGGAGAGTGGGTACTAGAAGTTGGTCCAAGCACCCAGGTGGTAGTTTTCCAACCTTATTAGAAGCAGGAGTACTTAGTGAAGATCCATGATAATGAGGCATTTTCATCTAGAATGATACTTCTCTTATGAACTGAAGGGATATTTAGGAAACGGGGATCTGATTAAAGCACCACTTTATTTTGGCTCTCGATATACATGTATTCTTTAGGTGCAAGATATTTGACTTTGGTGGAGACCCTGTTTTTGGATTAAAAAAAATAATATATGGCCATTTATCTTATGGAAAGTGGCCGCATTTTATTATTTATATTAGGGATTCAGGCAGAATCAAGTCCTATTAACTGAATTTCTGCCACATTGTAGACAAATGAATAGGTTGAGCACTGTAGGGCCACTGCATCTATTTAGATTTAACCATGGGTCTGTTTAAACCTGTGTCATGGATACAGAGACACTGATGTAATCAGGACAGGAGCAGAGAGCTAAGAGGCAGAGTAAGTCGACCCAGGAATATGGCCTCAAGTAGCTCCTTAATAAGGAGAGAATTGACATTTAGCAAACCGTTTTTTACTTTAGGGACTGCTGTACTCTCAGATGAAAACCCAATTCTTGTTTTGCTTCCCATAAAATGAACAAAAATAGTCAAAGATTTTATTTGTCTTAGGGTTATTTTTCCCTTCAGTGATTATGTTCTAACTTAAAATAATGATGCTACTTTCAAAGAAACTTAAAGGATAATTTTAACAATTATCTGAAAATTATTGATGTTTTAGCTCCTTCTGGCTTCACAATAAGACTGCCTCATCACCCCTCTGGCTGCTGAAGTTGTCTTGTGGAAGTGAGATTAGCGTTGTTCACAGGTTGCATTAGAGGGACAATGAGAACAGACATATAAGTGGGAATATAAATTAAAAATTAATCTAGTGTCTTCCATTTCTTAAATGAGGACATTAAGCCATGACTCTAAGTGGTTTACTTCGTGGAAAGAAAAGATTGTTGGAGTTGGAGAAGTTCTTACAATTAAGACTTGATGGCCTTTTTATAACGAGTGGATTTTTCCTCTCTTGGAAACCTGTTAGCACATGTATTTTTAATCCCAGCCTTGCTGCTAGAAATCTGTTTGAAGCCTTGTCTTTCTGGCGGCAGCCTACCACCTACTTGGAACTCAGTTTATAGGATCACACCGGAAAAGCTTTGACCTGATTGGTATGAGCACACACGTGCACACACACGCACACACCCCCAACCCACTTTGTGTAAAATAATTCACACACACACACACACACACACACCCCAACCCACTTTGTGTAAAATAATTCTCCAGAACAGTTCTTGAGAAAGAAATATTTTCACATAATTTTGATGGGGCTGTAAATAGAAAACCACTCATTATAGCAATCTCTCACTCTTCATCTGCTGAGCACAGAATTCTATACATCTGGACGTTATCTTGTGTGTTAAGAGTTCACTCTGTGGTTGATAATCTCTCTTTGATATATTCATATGAAAAGCATTCTTAAATCTAACTTCTGCGTTTGGATGCACAGGTGACCCTTGAACAACAGAGGCGTGAAGTGTGCAGTGCAGTCCACTTATACGCAGACTTTTTTCAATAAATACAATACAGTCCTGTAAATGTATTTCCTCTTTCTTAATAACATTTTCTTTTCTCTAGCAATTTTATTGTAGGAATACAGTATATAATACATACAATATATCAAATGAGTGTTAATTGACTCTTTATGTTACGGATAAGGCTTCCAGTCAACAGTAGGTTATTAATAGTTACATTTGGGGGGAGTCAGAAGTTATTTATATGTGGATTTTTGATGATGAGGGTTGGTAACCTTAATGCCCATATTGTTCAAGGGTCAACTGTATATATATATATATGTAATATCTTTATTATTTAAAAATCTTTCTCTTCAGGTCTGTCCTCCAAGGGAAATACAAGTCATTAGTGAGCTGAAATGTGCACAGCTTATTTGTGAATGTTCAGTGTGCCTTAACTTGCTCGATTATGGATTTACTGATCTCTCTGAAGTAGTTGGAAAATTGAGACTCCACCGTTAATAGTGGAACAAACAGGGTCTTTCCTGTTCCTTCTCCCTATTTGCTGGCATCACCACAGAGTCCCCCTATCGGAAGTAGAGGGGAGCATTTTGGGGCATTATGGGCAGGTCGTTAAAAACCTTTGCCTGATTTTTGACATCTAGAATTTGGAAGGACACAGAGGGCAAAGTGGAGTCAGGCCTCTTTGAGGAATCCCACAGAGGCAGTCAAACAATTGTGGGGGAAAGTGCTATAACATGGATAAAAGATGCAATCAAAATAACTTTGTAACGGGAACCTTGCGAGTGGCCCATTTATTATTTTTTTGCATTCTCACCACAGTGATGGAATGCCCCCAACACATCATGGTAACTAACAAACCTTCTGACAGCTCTTGCAGAGTCATAGTGGTTTGGGCTTCCTGTCTCGCCACACGTCGCTATGCAGAGTGTGTGTAATTCCTGACTCCAGTTTGCCTTTCTGGGTCCTTCCAAATTCTAGATGTCAAGAATGCCTCTGTATTTTAAATGACTATCAACAGAACCATCAAAAATAGGAGGTAACCCAAGAGAAAAGAATCCAAATATTAATCAGCTAGGAACATTAATGTACTTGAATTTTAATGGCCACAAAAAGAGTAAGCCCTGGTGGATTTTTTATAAGACTAAATGGGTTTAGAAGAGGACCGAGGGTCTAACCGAGTAGTTGGTGAACTTGCTGGGGAAAGTAGTCCTTAAAAATGAGCAGTCAGCTTGGGAGGAAGGGAGAAATGGGTACTAACCACAGGCCGAGCAGCTGCAGTCTAGAAGAGCAAACTAGAGCAAACTCTTCTGTTAGGTAGGAAATTTGAAATAATAATAATAAGAGCAGCTGACTTTTCTTAATATATAACCTTTTAAATTTTATCTGTAATCCTTACCTTAGCATATATAAGGCCTATGCTAAAGTAAACTTGGACTTAATTTAATTAAGCTTGCCCTCAACCTACTAATATCCTCTAGCACCAGCATTCTGTGGGACACATTTCAGAAAATAATGGGTCCAACAGAATAAAAAGCAAACTCCTTAGGATGGCATTCAGGCCCTTCATAGATTGACCCTCTTATTTCTCATCACCTCCTGTAAGTGCATCCGAATTATTCTGTTCTGCAATCTGTTTCAAACAATGCTTTCATTAGAAATTACATAATGACAATTATTACATCCCTTAGATATTAAGCTTGGATTTCAAATGCCTTCATCATACTCCTCCAAAGAAAAATGCATGAAGCACGCTTCATTCTGTCAATGCTAAGGGCAGCGGAGATAAGTGTTACACACCCACCCAGCAAATGGAAAGCCATGGGAGTCAAAGGGGGTTACAGAAGCGTCGCAGACCCCAAACCAGGAACCTCACCTCCTCTCATCCCAGTCTCAACTCAAAGTTATAATTACTGGTTTGCTAGTATAGACTCCATACTGGCAACTTGTTATCTACAAAACTAGGTGGGAAGATCTTAAAAGAACTCCCACCAATCAAAGATTGAAATTATAATGTGGATAGAAAACATTTGGCATGGCCTGGAGGACACAGACAGAAACCCAGTAGAGCTAATCAGTGAGAAAATACTGTGACTTGTCCTACTTTTGATTCCCCATGGGTCCCCCGGTATGTGATACACTGTAGGAACGTGAGTCATTTCAGTCATAACACACATTCTGTCCCCTCTGCATGTGGGTCTTCCCCAACTGATTTGACCAAGTGGTCTTCCTATCTGGATGGGACTAGAGCTCTACCATAATCTAGATGGACCACTGGGAAGAACTGATGGTCAAAGTGGACCTCTCATCTGGCAAATAAGTATACATTTTGTCTCTTCTTCAACTAGAGCTTAGAAAAATAAAGTTTACCCAATCCAATTATTAATTAATACCCATGACACAATCTATCTACTCCACATGGAAGATTTATTTTTCTCTGGATATTACCTCCACTAGAAAAGACAGGGGATCACTATAGTTGATCTGTAGCTACTGTAACTAAATGTTGAATTCCCTGAAAAAGTTACATTGATATTTATGCTTACCCAGAAGGGAATTTGGTTGAATGACAGGCATTTCTCTAAAGAGTTGATCACATCACAACCATTAGATTTTCTATGAACGTATGTGAGACACTCCATTAAAGGACTGGCAGTAACTGGGAGCCCAGTAATGTGGACCCTACGGGAATTTCTGAGACACTCTGAATATGTATGTGAAAAGTGTCCCATTTTCTTTAGATGTTTTCTTACATATGTACTATGTAAATATATATATATATGTATTCCTAAATGTCTAGTGTTTGCTGTCATTAGTGACCAAGAAAAATAGCCCACTTATGTACTTGTCAAAACATTAAATTAGCAATTACCTTAGGAATGTATTTCATTAAGATTTTTTGTTTCAGGGAAATTGAAAAATGACTTTTAAAAATGTTGTATTTCTTCTGATGTTGACATATGTATTTGTATCAAAAGTGCAAAAACTCTTTTTTGCCACAATATAGTTTCTTTAGCTTTTCCCAGAAGCAGCTAGCAATAGTTTTAAAAGCACAAATTGATGTAAAATATCTTGACTGTTATAATAATCTGAAGATCTTTTATTTGCATTAAGCAAAGATGTTTAGGATCTTTCTGTTGTATTATTAAAAATGGTATAGTTTGTATGCTTATGAAACATGTTAGTTTTAAGTTGCATATACTTTTAAAAAATGTAACTAGATGAACAAAATGTTGCCTTTCAGCTCCATGCTGAGTGTGACGGGAGAGGTATTATTCTTACTCTGTATCAATTCAGCCAGTCACCTCTCCTTAGAGTTCAATAGAACTGGGAAGATCTGTGTTTGAATTCTAATATGTTTGTCTAAAGGAAACCAAGCTAACCATTTAAAAATAGATGGTCTTTAATGGGGTAATAAAAGAATATTATTGACTAAAAAAATCTTTTAAGATTGAATAAAGATATATTAGACTACCTGAAAGTGGGTGTATATGAAAATATGATACTAATATTGAGAGAACATTATTTTGTATGTTCCTGGAGTGCAAGCCCATTTGTGTCCTTTCTGGATCTGCCCCATCTGCAGGTCGTCAGCAAATTATCAGAGTGTGGGTGTGAAGGAAGAGGGCGTGGGGCCGGCACTGCTATGGCTCTAATGCAGGCAGCTCAGTGGGGGTGTTTCCTAGCAGCAGATGGCGCCCTGGCCTGGTACGACCTTGAGCACCTCCCACCCGGTTCCCTGGGAGGGAAGAAGCCGCAGGATCTCCTGGGGAGTGTCGGCTTGCCCCTCATGCTGGTTTCTTGGAAGACCAAAATGAAAAGTACCGATAACAAATGAAATACGCTCTGCGCCAATCTTTCAGCAAGAATCAGTGAAACCTCAGTCATGTGCAGAATGACACCCTCTTTGGCAGAAATTGCTCCGTGTACAACCAATGCTAATTACTGCCTTTAGCAACATCTCTTCCCTCTCTGTGCTTCGCGTCCATTTTTGAAATTGCTCACCTGAAAAGCTCAATCCTTCACAGACTTGTTAGCTGTTTTTATAGTTTTCTCCGCTGGAGAAATCTGTGAGAGTTGGAATCAGAAGGAAGCCGCCAACTTTAGTAGCTGCTTTCTACAGGACAAGTGACTCCCCACCCAGTCCCTAGGAGCAGGGCCCAGTCCCCATGCAGCTGCACCCCTGAGCAGCCTCAGCAGGTGGAAACCACCAGATCCGAGGGGGCGGGACGTGCCCAAGCCAAGAACCAGACCTGCACTCCCTGCCTTTGGGTAGTTCACACGCATCCAGACCTTTGTCACCCTGCAGCCCAGCACAGGCCCCATCTTCAGGGAAATCACCCCATCCCACTACTCCTTGTTGATGTCCCTTCTCACCACCCTACAGCCCTTTCCACTTAGGATATTTCTCTGCACTACCCGCCATATTCACCATCAGTAGTTAAAAACCTTCCTGAATCACCCACAAGGTTTTCCTTTATGTCTCTCCAATTTAAATAGAAAAAAAAGAGAGAGTTGATTAAAACATTCCAGCTCCATCGCTCTTCCACCCAGTACCCTTCTCCTCCAGGCCACCCGGCCCCTGCTCTCCAGGAACGAACTGCATTGCCCTTTCAAAGAGGCTACAGTAAAGGGGCCTAAAGGAGCGCTCCGCCCCACACCAATCCCCAGCCTGCCCTCAGCAAATGGGAGGAAGAGACCATCTCTGGCCGATGGGCTTCAGTTCCTGGGGTCACTGGCTGTGGAGTACCATGTCTCAACCTCGCTGATTTCCTGTGTTTTGCATCTCCTGCCAAGATCATGTCTCTCTTAGATCCCATAGACTGAAGCCCCTCGCCCATCCTTCTCTAAGGCTCCCAGGTATGAAAAAGTGTTCATTTATTCATGAGACTCGCAGTAGTCTCCCCCTTATCCACAGGGATACATTCCAAGACCCCCAGTGGATGCCTGAAACCACAGGTAGTAATATATATACATATATTATACATACTGTTTTTCCTGTATGTACACACCTATGGTAAAGTTTCACTTACAAATGAGGCGCAGGAAGAGATGAACAACTAATAACAAAGCAGAAAAACCAAAACAATATACTGTAATAAAAGCTGTGTGAAAGTGGTCTCTCTCAAAATGTTACTGGGCTGGACTCACCTTGCTTGTGCTGATGCAGATGATGAACGCCTGTGTGGGGGGATGACAGGAGGCGGGAGGCACGGGCGTAGTGTTCGGCCACCACGGAGCTCCTGACGCTGCATCGGACAATCAGCTGCCTCTGGACCAGGGCGGACCACCGGTAGCTGAAACCGCAGGCCAGAAACCGTGAATTAGGGGCCATTCGTGTATTTGAATGCTGATGAAACTAATGATGTGCACTCGGTCCTCGGAGTTAATTGGTCCACGGTTAAAATGAAAATCACCAGTGACCAGTACTTAACCCTCCATTACTAGTTTTTTCTTTCTCTGGAAAAGAAAGAGGCCACGGTGTTTGGCTAAGCAGAAACTGAAAGGCAGAGGCATTTGAGGTACAAAGGAAAATCCCTCCCCACATGCCATCCCCCAAAAGCCAGGCCGTCAGGCTCCTGTGCTCAGAGCTCTCTCGCTCCAGAGGACAGCACCATGCAGTCACCTGTGCCCACGCCTTGGGAAGGCCAGGGTCCCACAGGTCCGCCTGTGGAGATGCTGTCTGGAGAGGCAGGCTGAGGCAGACGCCCTGGCAGGGAGCAGGCTGGGGCAGTGAGCTGGATCCCCCGACTCTGCCCCAGGAGTGGAACAGGCATGACTGGGGGCAGCCCAAGTGTGTCACAGACCTGAGCACTGGCCCCCGGTTTGGGAGCCTTGACAAGACGCCTGTGCCAGGCTCAGCATGAAGTGGGCACAGCTGCCACCTTCTAAGGGCACAGTGGGCCATGTAGGCCTGTCCCTGTGCTGTACGTGAGGCCTCTGTGATATGCAGTTCTCTCTGGAATATTCTTCCATGCTCCATGGGGCCTGACTGACTTGTACTCCCATGTCAGATTAAATGGACCCTGTCTCAGGAAGGCCTGTGGTGCCCTGCCCTAACCCAGACACAGTTACGTTCCTTTTGAACTCCAGCACACACATTTATTTCCTTAGCACATCCTCTCTCTACCAGAGTCTTCGTGTCACTAGGGCAGGGACTTCTCTGCCCCTTTCACTGCAGAACCCCTAGGACTGCATAGATTGCTGGCCCAGTCGGGAAGTTACAGAGAGCCCAGGGGCTCCAGGAGGGGGGGTTATCACAAAGGAGGTGACACAAGGCAGGGATGTTCAAACCGCCACTGATAATAACAATGATGCTGACATGAATCATGTGGGCACTGTATACCCAAACTTTCCTCTATAGTTTCATTGACTTTTTATGCTAGCCTGAGGAGAAGGTATTGTCGAGCCCCACTTACAGATGTGGACAGGGGGACCTGTCTTGCCAATGGGTTTCAGCCCTGGGCAAGTTTGCTATGGATTCAATGTGACCAAAGAAATCGACAGCAAAACGTTCTTTGGGGTGAAAGGGTTTATTACCAGGCTTGTTCTCCGGTGGTAGGTTGAGCACTAGTGTCTCTGCCTCCGCCCAGAACCCTGGGCTGAGCTCTCTATATAGCACAATAATGGCTTATTGCCTTAAGGTGTGGAAGCGGTAGCCTAGCAACAGGCCAGTTACATCATTAGGTAGTTTAAGTTCAGTGAGGATCCTGGCCAGAGGAACCCCAACTTCCCCACACTCCACCCCTCCAGGATTCTTGCCTTACATCTATATGCTTTCAATCTTCCGCAATGGTCCCTGTGCAAGAAAGCTGAAGCACTGTAACCGGATTCCACAATAGCAAGAAGATAACAAAAACTTAGAGATAACAACAAAAATTATAATAATCCTCAAGCCAGATGAGGTTCTGAATAACAAAAATTATAATAATCCTCAAGCCAGAGGAAGTTCCTAATCCACAAAGACTTTTGGGGCAATAAGACAGATGTTTTAATGCCACCAACATTGGCAAATCTTGTCCATCAGGTAGGATGCATGCAAGAGAGTGGTCCTGTGATGGGACTGTAGCAGGAAGGGGGTCCCTTCCAGGTCTAGTATACCATACTTTACTCCTTTCCCCATGGGGGTTACTGAAGGGTCTATATATAGTGCTACTGGAGGTGCATGCACTGGCCATCCCGGTAAGATGTATCCTACCTTCTGGCCGTTCAGGATATACTACTGTGATCTTTGGTGGCCACTCTGCTGTTATTCCAGGAGTACACAGGAGGCCAGCTTCCAGGCCTTGTCCCCAAGGTGCCAGGAGAGCCAGCCATCGTTGGTCCATGTGTTGAAAGGTCCAAGGCCACATCCATTCAATGGAGTCTCCGGGGTTCAGTGCAGTTGGTGCTGGCAGCAAGATGTTATTCTGGTGGCCGAACCTCGGCTTCAGCGATTCTTCCTTGGTTTGTACTTGCAGTTGTATACAGGGTATGACCTTATTCAGTTCTCTATAAGCCGCAGTCATATACCAGGAGCCATCTGGCTTTTTTACTGGCCACACTGGGGAATTGAAAGGACGATGGGTGGGCTTTATAATACCCACCTTTTCCAGCTCCTGGGGAGTTTCTCCCATCTCTTTATGCCCTCCAGGCAGTTTGTATTGTTTGGTATTAGTCACCGGCCCAGACACAGGCAAAGCTATGGGCAGGTGCCTAGCATGTCCCCTCAGAACTGCCTTCACCACATGTACTGTCAGTCTGAACTCACCTGCAGTGGTCTGCAACCATAGACTGTGCAGGATATCAAACCCCAAAATATGCTCAGGGATAGGAGATATATACACAGTATACTCTTTTGGGGGTAGACACCCTATTCCCAAAGGGATCTGGGCTTTTTTCACTCTGATAGCCTTCCCCCCATATCCATCTATGATAGTGGGGGTCCCGGGGAACTGCTCAGGGTTACCATGAATCAATGAACATTCAGCCCCAGTGTCCACCAGAGCCAGGACACATTGTATGTTCACTGGGGACCAATGAATAGCTATTTCAACATGTGGCCTCTGGTCCCCCCCTGGTCCCTCAGGGCAGATACCTTGATCTTTTCCCTCAGTCAAACCGTGTTCCCCAATCACTTTCCTGTGTGGGCTCAAGTGAGGTTGGCTCGCTGTCCAGCAGGAAGTCTTGCAAATACACAGGCTGGACTCGTGCTCTGTCTCTGACCTTTGCCTCTTTGGTCTTAATGGCTGGAACTGCTGCTCTGGTTTCAGCTTTTGCCATAGCTCTAGTAAGATCCCATTTGACTTCCCATCTAATTTCCTTCCATCTGCTCCTGCCCATATTAAATCAACCCACATCTGGGTCCTCATAACCGCCATAGGGCCCTGTAAATTCTTCTTGTGAGTAATAGGTCTTATTTCTTTCCGGATTCTCGTTGCTTCAACCTCTTCTAAGTCTGCTACTGTACATGTCACCTTGCTTATGGGATGCCCTAAGTGAGGGGGAAAGAATGGCCACTAGAGACCCAAAGAGGGATGTAGGAGCCATTTGAAGTACAATATTTCTCATCCCAGTAGTGAAAATCTCTTCATCTGGGCCATAATTCTCTGGACTACAGATGGCACTTCTTATGCCTAGTTCTCGTAGCACCTGTTGGAGCTCAGCATATCTCTGCCATCTAACAGGAGAGGATAGAGATCACCTGGATTGGGTCACACAGCACGAAGTGCAGCCATAAGCCAATTGAGGAGGGAGTGACTCCCTGGGGTCTGATGTGCATTTTGTAATTGCTGCCTCAAGGCAGGCTGCACTGTGAGGGAAGACAGCTTTCCCTTCTCTGATCCCAACAGAACAATTCCATCCACCCCTAAGTCCCAAAGACACAGGAGCCAAGCTGATATTAACTCTGAGGGCTTCTGCCTAAACTGGGAGCCCAAATCCACCAGCTCAGCCTGAGTATAGGGGCAGAGCATAGACTGCTCCACGACCTGGGAAGGGGGCTGCTCCTCTCCTTGGGGAACTTTCAGCTGCTGGGTCTTTATTTTATTTACAACCACTGAGCGTGCTTTCAGTACAAGAGGCTCCAGTGCCTCCAGCAACACCCCTTGGTCCTTCTCCAGCTCCTCCATTTGTGGGGCTGATGGCACCTTTCTCTCCCCTCCCCCAAGTGCCTCCTCTGCTATACCTTTAACCTTTTCTACTGTGCCTCGCAGCAATGCTACCTCAGCCTTCAGAAGGTCTCTTACCTTCAGCTCAATGCTTCGCAGCTGATGTTCAAGTGCCACCTCCGCCTGTGCTTCCCTCAGGAGTTCGTCTTTTTCCTTGATGGCCTCTTCCTCCTTCAGAACACCTGGCAGCGCTGCCGACTCGTCTCCAATGGCACCTTGCTGCCGGCGCTCTTGTGATGCCTCCTCCCGCATCAATGCCATTTCCCTCCTCAGGGCATCCACAGAAGTTTGCAGCTTGTGTTCTTGTGCCACCTCCTCTCATATCAATGCCATTTCCCTCCTCAGGGCATCCACAGAAGTCTGCAGCTTGCGTTCTCGTGGCATTTCTTGGGTCTCCTCTGTAGGCTTTTGTAATACTGTGAGAAGCAGCCAACCCACAGTCCCCGCAGCCTCACGGGCACTCTGCTTCTCAAAGGATCTGCTTACTATACCAAGGGCCACCCCCACTGCCTCAGGTGTCACCTCCACTTGCCTCCAGTCCTGGGGTGGGGCCCAGTCCTCTAGGAGGCAAGCCACCTCAGACCACATACCCACTGGGGGACGATCCACTGTCTCCCCATTCACAGGGGCAGCCCACTGAAGCACCCCTCCCATAAGGGCAGTCTGTCTTTTTCCTTGGTCAACAGTGAACCCTGCCAACTTCTGCCAATTGTCTTGCCAATGGGTTTCAGCCCTGGGCAAGTCTGCTATGGATTCAATGTGACCAAAGAAATTGACCGCAAAACATTCTTTGGGGTGAAAGGGTTTATTACCCGGCTTATTCTCCAGCGGTAGGTCAAGCACTAGCGTCTCTGCCTCCACCCAGAGCACTGGGCTGAGCTCTCTATATAGCGCAATAATAGCTTATTGCCTAAAGGTGTGGAAGTGGTAGCCCAGCAACAGGCCAGTTACACCATCAGGTGGTTTAAGTTCAGTGAGGATCCTGGCCAGAGGAACCCCAACTTCCCCGCAGGACCTTAAAGAGGTTGTGCTACTGGCCGAAGTCACACTGCGGGAGAGCTAAGGCGCTCAGCTTCCCGCTTGGATTTGTCTGTGCAAAGCGCCTCGTTCCACCACCTCATAGGAACGTGGCTTCTGGGAGGAGGAGGAGAAGGCAGGGACGACTGGAGAAGCAGGTTTCGGCTGGACTCCCAAGGGCCTTGAATGCCACCCTGAGGGGTTTAAAACCTCACTGATAATGCTCGAGAGCCGCTGAAGATTTCTGAGCAGATGTCTTATAAAGAGTGCCCTGGAGTCCAGAGAAGGTGTGAGTGGGGAAGGGGGCAGATTTAAAGGGGACCCAGGGAGGAGCTGGGGCAATAGGTTTAGAAATGAAAATAAGACACATGCGGAATTAAGACAGAATGAAGTGGAATCTGATTACGGAGCTGGGGAGACGGAAAGTAAAAAATAACTCTCCCTCATTCCCGCCTGGCTGCCCGGGGATCCCCGCAGAGCTGTGCCCCGGAGACGGAGGCGGTGAACGTGGAGCCAGGTCGCCCTCTGCTGGAAGAAAAGGCCGGCAGCGGACCTGTGCCGACCGCGCAGGCGCAGTCCCAAGTGCCCGCGCGAACCGCCCGGTGCCCGGTGGGCACTCGCTGGCATCACGCATGGGATACCTAACAAGCTGGTAACCAGGTAGTCATTCAGACTAACCTGGTTGTTCGGAGACAACAAGGCGCTGTCAAAGCAAACTGTTACATCTAACGCACGTTATTTCACACTTAGCAGTAGTTCAGTGAAAACAACTGGGAATAACACTTGAATGGAAGTAGGTAAAGAGTGTTAAGAGTAGAGGGGAAAGTGAAGGACAGGTCTTTGGGAATATTAAATATGTCCGGAGGTGATAAAAGACAGAAGTCGTCGCCTTTAGCTGCTCATGCTGCACCGGAATACGTAAAGCTATCAACTGTTGAAATGCGAAGGGTTTAAAAAATTTTTAAATAATACATGTGCAATTTGGGAAAGATAACAGTAGGGGAAGAAAACTGGACTCAGTGGGTGGGAACTGCCTCAATGGGAGGCCTCCAGGGCTTCTGGGCTACCTGGGGCCTGCTGGGGGCCTCCCAGGACCCACAGCACCGGCCCCCCCACCTTCTCCTCCCATCCCTTAGGGGCCTTCCCCTGCCCCCTCAGCTCGAGCCGCACGGCCTCCTTGCTGTTCCTCGAACATTTCAGGACTCAGGATGGTCCAGCTCTTCCTTCCACTGGGAAAGCTTTGCCCTGACGCATAAGCAGTGTTCCCTTCGCTTCCAGCCGTGGCGCAGACATCATGCTCTCAAAGTGGTCTCCTGCACATTTAAAACTGCCCACGACATTGCTCCCCACCCCACGCCCACACCCACACCCATACTCCGTTCTCTTTCCATGCCTCATTTTCCCCACAGGCCCTCATCACCTTAAAATATTACATTTTATAGCAGCAGATTCAGAGACTCCAAGAAGGGACTAGCAGTTACAAAGGGGAGGCGGGTGTGGGAGGGCGGGTGGGGAGGGAGGGAGAAGGGGACTGAGGGGTGTTATGATTGGCACACATAGTGTGGGGGGTCATGGGGAAGACAGTGTAGCACAGAGAAGGCACACAGTGGATCTGCGGCATCTTGCTGCACTGATGGACAGTGACTGCAATGGGGTATGGGTGGGGACTTGATAATATGGGTAAATGCAGTAACCACATTGTTTTTTCATGTGAAACCTCCATAAGAGTGTATATCAATCATACCTTAATAAAAAATTTAAAAAATACATATTACATTTTACTTGCTACCTGTTCCCCCATCCCCAGGATGTAGGGGCCTAGAGGACATGGATTTTGTTTTGAGGTTTTGGTTTCTGTCTGCTGCTCTAGCCCCCACACCAAGAACACTGCTTGGCATCAGGCAGAAAATAAACCTTCGATGGGTCACAACGGGTCCTCGGCTCTGCGGTGACTGTGGTGGGCCTCAGGCTGGCTGGGCTGGGCGCGAGCTGGGGACCCTCTGCCGCCGTTAGCTTCCTCCCCTGATGGCTCCTGCTTTCCTCCTGGCCTGGGGAGTCGAGTGAGGGGGAGAGGGGAACGTCCTTTGCTTTTCACCTAGACAGGAATTTTAGATGGAAAACCAAGAGTTGGCTTCCTTGGGTTTTAGGTTTTGAAAACAGCTGAGGGAGGTGCCTGCCAGCTGTCGGCCTGGGGAGATGCAATCTGGGCGCAAGTAAAACTCCAGAGAGTGTGCTGAGCTGGACCAGGAGGAGGTCAAGAGCAGATGGATGGTTGCCCTTCCTCCGGGGTTGTCCCCTGACTGCCAGGTTCTGTCTCTTGCTGCCATTATGACTGTCTTAACCGAATCGCTGGATCCCTCCTGCACATCGCACATCAGATGCTTTCTCATCTGTACGTTTTCTTCACCTGTAAAAGCAGGTTAATGGTAGCAGTCTGGGGCAAATCGACTAAGATCTGACCTCTTTGGATTTCAAAGCATCAGGAAACAGCTGCCAAGGATGGCTGCTAGCACAGGGGAAAACGTAATATTCTGTCCAAATGGGTGGCACAGGCACTGTGTTTTGAAGGACCAACAAGACAACAGGAAGAGCTGGTAATGAAGTCATGACATTTGTCCTTTTCCTTTCTAACTGGAAAAAGAGAACCAGTTCTGTATTGGTTATGGAAAAACAAACAAGGCTGGAAGAAATGTAGGAAGGGAGCATTTGTAGCATCAGCAGGTCAGATTCTGGCTTCCTAATTTATAGAAAGGTGTTGCTGTGAAAACATATCCAACTAGGAATTGCCCGGTAGTATTAGCACTGGCTCAGGGCCAGGCTTAGGCAAACCTGGGAAATGGCTCCACTGAGTCTGCACTGTCTTCACCCCCTGCACCCACACTGTGCCCACCCCACTCCCAGAAGCCCAGGGACTGGAGTTTGCTACAGGCCATACATCCCAGGGAACATCTTAAGCCGAGAGGAGTAAATTTCTAGAACTTGGCTCTCTCCTCACCAAACCAGGCAGCCTCGTTCCCTTGGGCCAGTTTTCTAACCTGCGTGAATTCAGCAGCTGAAGGAACCTCCCCAGTTCCCCTCCCTGGGAGCTCAGACCTCCTCCTCTGCTGTTTCACCCACAGCAGCTCACCATGGCTGTCAGTCACCTAAAACTCAAGCCACCTTTAGGAACCTTTCCAGGGCTCTCCTTTGCTTATGGAAGGGAGTCTCAGCCTTGAAGCAGAGCTTTTTGTGCACACAAGTGAACAGTATCACTCAGCGCCCACTAATTCAGAGTGTCTGCTTCTGCGTCCTCCCTCAAGTGCACTGGCAGTTGGGACGCCAGCTCACAAGCCCCAGCCGCTCCCCCAGCAGACAAGGATCCCACCGGCACTTCCTCCTGCCTCGTCTTTCGCCGCTATCTGCACCAGCACCCCTGAACACACCTGATCATTCTGTGCCTTGATGGTTTTATTCATCCTCCTAAGGGTCTGGGACCTAACTACTCAAAGTGTGGTCTACAGACAGGCAGCATCCACCTCGCCTGGGAACCCAGAACCTCAGTTCGAGTCTGCCTTCAGCTAGATCCCCGACTGATCTGTATGAACATTCAAGTTTGAGTAATACTCCAGCTTCTTCCCCAGCTTGCACCTTATGACACCGAGCGAGTCACCAAGTCCAACCCACACTCAAGGAGAGGGGAATGAGGCTCCACCTTTCGAAAGATTGTCAATCTCTGGACATACTTTAAACCACCATATTTCTCCCTCATGTAAAATACTCGCATCCCTCCCGACATCCCCCCAAAGTCTCAGCCCCATAGAGCATCAGCTCAAAGTCCAGGATGTCAGCATTGAAATCAGGTCGCAGGGCAGGTGACTGACTCAGAAGCTTGTTCAAACTGCAGCGTGCTCAGAGGAGTGAGCTGAGGGGAGGGGAGGGAAGGAAGTAGCGCAGGCCAGTGGCTGTTCAGCAAGGCTGTGTCACTATCAGCTGAAGTTCTGAGAAGCAGAGGTCTGAGGGCATCAAACACGAGGGGGAGCAGAAGGAAATGCTGAGAGATCCTGAAGGCTGTGGTCAGGGAGAGGGTGAAAGGTGCTGAACCAATCTGTTTCAGTCCTACTTCCATAAATCAGATATGTCACACGCACACTCCTTTATAGGGCTGCTAGGAGGGTTAGTCCAATTAGTGTACGCGAAGTGCCCAGCGCACAAGAAAGATGTTACTATTAGCATGGCAAGATTTCACGGCTCAGGATCTAGAATTTCCCCAAAAGCGTTTAGCGGTGTAGGAATTCTTGATAGCTTTTAACATTCCATCTTAAACAATTCTTAAACATAGAACGTATGCCTTAACATTTCATGACTAATTTACATAATATAGGGAAGTCCGTCTGGACATCAGGTCAGAGTGGGGTTCATCATGAACGGAAAGCACTGGTAACAAACCCCAATGCCTTCAGGACCTAAGCGGGTAACCCCGGGAGAAGCGTGCAACCTGGAGAGCACAGCCCCACCTCCAGGGGGCAGCAGATGCCAGGCTCTCGGCTGCTCCTGAGGGACTGCACGCACACAAGGGCTGCCAGGGGATAGCTAGAGAGCGTTGTTTCAATGCTCATCAGATTGAATACCTATCCTGTTTCAGCAGGGTGATGCTCATAGGATGCTTTTGGAAATTTACGCACACACAAACAACAGTGGTTAGGTGACAGGGTTCCTACCTTAGGGAGAAGAGCACACTTTCCAGCCTGTCCCCAGCTATTGGGGGTTATTTGATTTTCATATTAAAATATTTTTCATTTGTAAATTAAGTAGAAAGTACGCATTGACATACAAAACGTTTCAAGAAGTCCTACTCTAGAGCCAAGAAACCCATTTAACTTTACTCAGCCCAGTGATTCGCATACTATGATCACCCATAATATGTATGGACACCCGTGCAGAGCAGACTTTGGGAAGTGTGCTGCCCAGCTTCAAAGGGAAGACCCGCACGGACCAATCAACAAAAAATCCATCTAATAGAAAGCCGTTCCCATGCCATGCCTGGGGCACCCCAGGCTGTTCATGCAAAGCATGCCGGTACCACCAGCCACCCTCACATCAGCAGCTGGGACATGGAGTTGCCCTTGAGTGCCTGACTCTACCTCTCTTCTGCACAAAAGAGCTCTGGGCACCACATCAGAGCTTAACAAACGTGAGCTTCCCCCTGAGTCCTTGGAAAATGCATTTTTAAAAACAACATCTAACGATCACCTTATGACAGCAGCTTAATGAGTATGTTAAAGATTGAGAAGTATCTGCTCTCTTGTGGCTTGAATACATCTGGCATTGTGGGACATGGCAAACTGCACTGCGCTGCACTCCACACTGCCCACGGTGTTAGGATGAATTACGATGCCAATAGTGTATGTCTCACGTGCTTCTCTTTTATCTACCTTACTAGTTTGTGAACACAGAGAGCAGGATGTAGTATGAGATTCCTTATCTGTAACATGAGTGTAATGATATTCACCTGGAAGAGTTTGGTCCGTCAGAATTTTTTTAAAGACTAAATAAAAAAAGCAAATGTGTGTAAAGTTCCTAAAACGATACCAGGGATACAGTGGTAACCAATAAGTGACAAGTATTGGTATTATTTCCACATCTCCTGTTAATAGGACACTCTGGGACGATGGAAAGAATCATGGATCCCAAGTATGAATAATCATAAGAATAAAGCACAGAAGGTTAAATTTGCAGCTGGTTGAAAGTTTTTAAAGGGTCAGAAGGGTTCTTATAAATTATTTTTTACAGATGAGGAAAAGAGAAACTGAGCCAGAGAACGATTAAGCAACTTGCTCACGTTTTTCAGAGGAGCATAAACAACACCCAGCGTGCGGATACTGTACTAGGATCACAAAAACCTCACTGGAAAGTTAAAAACTGAACCTGAGGCGTGTCTCAAGGGAACACACCCATCAATCTTCACTCTGCATGGCCCCAGGGATTCTGTCGTTTACATACTTTTGCATGGTTAATAACAAATTTGAACTTTAGGTATACTAAGTGATCTGCTGTCCATGCTCCCGGTATTTTAAATTCCGGTTTGCCTCTATTTCAGTCAACAGGTTTTTTCCATCAAGCCCTGCCGGCATCAGGCAGCAGGCATTAGCCCGTCTCATCACTAGATGGCGCTCGCCCCGCTCCGCAGGCTCCGGGAGGCCCGCCCAGGGTGGGTCAGCCTGTGCTTCAGGAAAACACGAGACGTTTAACGTCCTGGTTCCATTGTCAGTGTTCAAACTCGGACATGAAAGCAGATGAACTAAATTTGCCATTACCCTGCATACTAAATCTAATTGAATTTAATAAAAATAGAGCAGAGCTGGAGAAGTGGCAGCCAGCCCAGCGTCTGTGGGCTATATTACCGGCTGAGGGGAGGATCCTGACAAAATCCATCTCCAAGCCCCAGACAGCCCCCCAGCAGAACAGGAAGCCAACACATTCTGGATCTTCTTTCTAAGAAAAAGTCGACGGTTTGTCATACTATTTTAGGGACAATGGTAGCTGAACAGTAAGGGCTGGTGAAGGAGGACGACCATTTCTTGAAGAGCTTAAATATAAGAGGCTATAATGTAGGGATGATAAAGGGAGATAAAAGGCATCAAAGGACAAGTGGAAAGTAAAACCAGAAGAAAGAAAAACAAACGTTTCAGAACAACAAAAGGTGGGAAGTTGGAAAGTGAGACTTTGAGTAGAGCTCCGAGTCACAACATTTCAGAGCGGGAAGGAGCCTTATCAAGAGGCAGGACTGGACCTGAGAACTGAATGATTTTCTGAGAATTACACTGACAATTAGGGGCAGACAAGCACTGAACTTGCACTGGTGTTAACCACTAGTCCTTCCACAAAAACATGTGGCCCTCTGACTGTCCAGCTGAAAAGCCAAGGAACTCCATGTGAAAATATACCCCCCACCCTGTCTCTGCGTGCACATGTGCGCACACTACTGTCCAACAGGCCAGGAAATTGAAGGAAGCCATCTGAGACTTCAATGTCGGGCACGGCTGCCACAGATAACATATCAAACGACAAGCTGGCTGTTCGTATTCACACAGGAAGCCCAGCTCAAGCTGTTTGACCCTGTTTAGTAATCAGTTCCATGTTTACAAAAGAACCGTACAACGCAAACCAAAGGTGGCGGGGTGGGGGTGGGGAAACACAGCCTTTTTGCTTAGGAACAAGAATTATTCTAAAAAGTTTAAAGAGAGGCCCAGCTAGTTTATAGAGTTTTGAAGGAAATTTGGGAACTATTCTGTGATGTCATTATCTTTGCCAGCACAGGGGAGTGACGAGCCTATGCAGTCACTGGGACAATTTATATTTTACCCTTAGGTGTGCTTAGCATTTTAGGTGAAAGTATTTTGGACCTAAGTATTTCCGATAATTATTAGATGTACTGTGGTCTGATGGGACGTGCCAGGCAGACCTGTGAGATTTTGGGCAAGATACCTGACCTCTGAGCTTCCTCCTTCTTCTGTCAAAATGGGATCGAATAACTATGACCTTGCAGGATAGTTCTGAGGACACATGAGAGATGATGCCCTAGGACGCAAAGAAGCATCTGTAAGTATTAGCCTCCTCCTTTCAGTTTAAGTTTCTAATTCGCTTCCTTGGTGTGGATCTGGCTTCAAATGAAGAGAAACGTTGAGAACAACATGCCTCATTTTCTTTCAGGAGTGCCTACTGAGTCTTGTTCAGCCTAATCGAGGCTAGTGGCTGGCCAAGTACTTGGGTCTCAAAATTCACTTACACTCTTAAAAACTGGGGATCCTAAATGGCTTTTAAAAAAAAATGTGGGTTATCAATATTGACCGTGCTAGCAATTAATATTAAGAAATTTAAAAAATATTGAGAAGTGACAATAATAGCACATTATGTTAACACAGATCATGACAAATAACTATTTTTTAAAACAAAAGTTTACTGAGAAGAGTGATGTCACTTACGTTGTACAAACCTCTTTAGTGTCTGGCTTAATAGAAAACAGACAGATTCTCATATCTACTCTGCTTCTACATTCAGTGCTGTAATATTTTGTTTTGGTTGAAGTTCATGGGGAAAAATCAGCCTCTGTGTATGTGTGTGTGTGTGGCAGGGAGTATTTTGATAGTTTTTTAGTGGTAGTTGTACATATTCTTTGATATTACACCCAAATTCAATTAAGTGCTACTTTCTCAAAAGTTAATTTCAATGTGGAATCTGCAACCTTATCAGTAAACCTCGTAGACTTTCTTACATGAACTCCATCAATTTATTTTGTACTTTGAATGGCTCTTTTACCCATGGGTCATTTTGTAGCATTTGGAAAATAGTGGTCCCAAATTTTGCAATATTTCACTACAAGGCATCCAAAAATAACCTTCTTCATATGTTGCTTGTAGTGTCATCAGAATGGTCCAGAGGCTGTTCAGCTCACTATGATGCGCACGAGTTTTCCACCATCCTCATTTTCCCTTGAAAGTTAAAACGTTATCACTGGCAACTGATACCGCCAGCTGTTTGACTTGAGATGATCAAGTAACTATTCATTTTTGAGAAATTACCTGTCAAACTATCCAAGTCTAAGTAACTATAGTTCACCTTTCATTCTTTAAAGTAAAAAGCAGTGTTCCATGGGGTTAAAAAAAAAGGCTGGGTTAGCTCACAATTCAATTGCCAACTGCTTTTCCTCAGGAAAACCAACATCTTTCACCATTCAGCAGAAATGCTTTCTTGTGTATTTTCCATTGTATCACATGGAACATCAAAGGGATGTGTGCTCACAGGTAGAGATTTAATAAAATTAGTAATTTCTACTGATTTATCAAAGACGTTCTCAAATGGAACTGGAATCTGTTTTACTGTGAGTACGTGGAGGCAGTTTGGTACCACTACCTTGGTACATGTTGAGGGGTAGAAATGTCACTAGAGTGAAAAAGATAACATCTCGATATTACTACAAAAATATTTTGACCTTACAGACTCTCGTAAGGGCCTAAGACCCAGCCTGGCCCCAGACTTTCGTGGGCCACGCTCTGAGAACCAGTGCTCTAGGCCCCTCTCCCTATCTTAATGCTCCTCTCTCCTCAGTCCTCCAGCCCCACCTTGACCTCTGACTATAAATTCTCCTGCTGCAGCATTCCGTAGATTGTCCTATTTCCCCAACTCCTCTGATTTATAATTGGCTATATTCTACTTTCAACAATTCAAAAAAAAAATTATTACATACTTACTATATGCCAAACTCTGTTCTAAATACTGAAAATACAGGAGTCGACAGGACAAGTGGCATCCACGTTCTCATGGCCCTTACATTCTAGAGTGAAGCACGGACCATAAACTTGTAAATAAATTCACATGTAAGATCAGTTCAGACGAGTCCTGTGATAATCATAAAAAATAGGCCATGTGACCAACACTGACAAGCTGAGCCTGTAGTGAGATGTCCCCAGAATGAGTGTCACCTTCGTGCACCCAGGGTGAACACAAATTCAAGGGTGGAAATGGGCAGGGCAAGCCTCCTGCGGACGGCTGGGGAGGCTGTGATACTGCTGGGAAGGGGCCAGAGGAACAGGGGAGAAGGTGTGGCTTTTTCACTTGAAAGGAGTGCTACCTTCTCCCTTCTGGGGGGGACTGTGTCTCAGCAGCCTTCCCCAGCCAAGGGGAAGACATGGGAAATTACTGAAGACCATCAGCAGGCCGCAAGAAGCAGGGCCAAGAAGCCGCCCGCCCCACAAGGGCCAGTGTGCGAGAGCCAATGTTGCCAGTGGCTGTTTGTCCTGCCTGCACGCTGGTGGGAGGCTCAAAATGTGAACCATCTGCCTGTTCTAGAAATGCTCACCCAAGGCACTCCATTCAATCCCCCTGACCCATTAAATCAGAGAATATTCCTCTTCCATTCAATGGTAAAATTCGGGAGGGCAGGGGTTTTTCTTTATCATTAAATCCCTATGTCCCAGTCCTTGCACATGGTTGACAGCTTTTATTGTCAGGATGTTAGAAAGTGTGGTTCACTCTGCTACTAATTTTCTCTAAGATGTTCCCAGAGGCAGATGGCCAGGGGCCAGGGGGACATGGTGCGGAAAGGGTAGGGGGAGGTGGGTTCTTCTCTAATCTCTATTCCAAGAACGACAGTCCTTCTGCTCGAACCACCTGTTTCCCAATCATGTAGCTGATTGCACGGTCCCCTTTGGGGCGGGTTCTCAAATGTTTAAAGCCACATTTATATGCTACATTTAGCAACTCTCCAGGATCTTATCATAAGCATCCAAAGAATCAGATACAAGCTTCGTCTCGTGTTTCTCTGCTCGGTGACCCGGTGTCCCCACTACCGCATCTCCACCACTGTTGCTCCTTCTTCTCTTCTGACCTCTGACATGTGTCCTGGCTACCTTTTGTCTACTGAAAGCAGACCCCCACATAAACTTTAACAAGCAGGTTGCATTTCTCAGGCAGGGACATTTTTCACACTTCCAACATTGCATGAATCATAGTGAACCTTCACTTGGCCCTGGGGAACTTTGCAGGGGAACAACAGGTTTTAATAAGGAAAAGACCAGTCTGTCACCAGGGGGTCAGTAGGTTTTCACAGCTGCTTAAATCAGTTCTGTGCCACCAGCGTGCACTCTGACACATGAGAAACCAGCCTTGCCTGCCTACGGACTGGATTAGAAGGGGTTAGGTGGTAACTATCAGAGGGTGGTGGTAGCCAAGAGTGGGGGAAGCTAGCAGGAAATCATAAAGAAGGTCAGGAAAGCTGAAGAACTGTCCAGATTTCCTTTGTCCAATCTTCTGAAAGCCCTATACTTTCTAGCATAGATTCACACACTATAAAGGGAAGCTAAGAAGACCCGGGTACATTCTAGCCAGTCACTTTATCCCTGTTCATCCCAGATTCTTAGTTTTATATCCAGCTTTAATTCTCACCTCCGGCTCTTTGGTTTCTGCAAACATTTGATTCACCTCTGAGCTTCCTGAACTGGACTTTCTTTCTGTCTCCTTGAATCTGCTCAATTCTTGCTTTGAGAGACTCCTTTTCAGCCTGTGAGCATCCTGTTCAGCCACTGGCTCCATCGCCTCTGGCCTGGAGAAAGAGAAAAGACTGCAGTCAGCAAAATCTGCTCCACAACCTGCTGTTGCTTAAAATGAATATTAAGTGAATACAAGTTGTGTTTGTGGCCCCAATCTTAATTGTTCAAATATTTTCCTTCACCTTTCCCATTTAATTTTTTTCAATAAAACTAAGCTCATAGAGAAGAGAAATAAAAGGAGCTAAAACTATAACCAATTAATGATTTGCATTATGTAATATCAGCTCACTTATTTTTCAATAAAAACCTACCCTGTTTTGTAACCGACTACAGAACAAATACTCTGCGGTGTCCTCCCTCATCCATGGGGGATGCATCCCAAGGCCCTACTTGGGTGCCTGAAACCACAGATGGTACCAAACTCCATAATACTATGTATTTTTCTACACATACACGCCGATGATAATAGTTTAACTCACAAATTTAGGCACAGTAAGAGGTTATATATGTGAATATGGTCTCTCTCTCTCTTTAATATCTTACTGTATGTCCTCACATGATGATGTGAGATGATGAAATGCCCATGTGGGGAGACGCAGTGAAGTGCATGACATAGCTGTTGTGACATGGTGTTAGGCTACTTCTGATCTCCAATGATAAGTCAGAGGAGGATCATCTGTTTCTGGACCACGGGTGATGGAGGTAACTGAAAAATGCAGAAAGTTAGCCCGAGGATAAGGGGGGTGGGTATTGTATAAAGTTCTTCAAACCAATGTACCATCTTCACGCTATTCTGATTTCCTCTGGCCAATTCACACAAAGGGGCTGCACTCACCAAGCTGCTTATGGTGTCCAAGTCCCCAGCTCTCCACTGGAGAAGGCCTCCTACTCTAACAGTGAGCAGGCAGCTCAGGAATTTGGAATCCAGGAGTGAAGGAAATGCCTGTGAAATTGCAGGGAGCTCACAGAGAAGCTTCTAGAAAATGGACTCTAGTTCTATCTTTTACTCCTGGTTCTTTGTTGTTGTTGTTTTAATCAGTCCAAGAAGGAAACAATGCCATCTTTGGAAGATGCTCAGAAAAGGGTCACTGAGGAAGAATGAGAGGTGATACTTAGACCCTAGAGCAGTGTGTCCATAACACTAAATATTCATGGAATGGACCAGCTATCCTCTTTCCATCTCAATACATTTTCCTGAATCCCCACCCAGGGGATTTCCTTTGCTTTGTTCAATCTCAAGGCCTCAAGCAGACAAAACTCCTATGTAGGCAACTCTCAACACCCTGGCGATCCCTCAGCTCTGAATCCTTACATCAAACATATGGGTCTTTCTTTCAGCCAGTGTTCCGCAGGGAGAAAAAAGACAGATATTTAGTTCAGTTCTGATAACAGACAGATCTATTTCAATTTTCTGACTCCATGTATATGAGGACTTTCGACACAAGGAAGGCAATCTGCAATTGAAATATTTTCTTTCACTGAGGTCTTGTTTATTTTCTGCATTTGTAGCTCACTGGCTGAGCCAAAGAATTAAACATGAATCTGGCATTTTAGGCATCTAGATAACATCTTTTTAAAGTTGTTTTTATATGTGGAGTTTATTTGAAACAAATGCACAGTCAAGGATAAGTCCTTGGATTTACAGCCAATAGAACTGGGTTCTTATGAAATGCCAGATGTAATGTAATTTGTTTCTACCAATGTAGACTAGATGGATTCTTTTCTATGAGTCTTTGAGGGGTTCTGTGCCTTGATGACGTTAACATGGATATAGGTCTAGAAACTTTAAAGATTAATTCTGTTATGTTGGATCAAGGCCAGGAAAAACTGGCTTCCAAGTTGGGTAACTTTGAGAATTATATTCAGTGTCCTTCAGAGTTCAGAGTCATCCTTTTCTAACAAAGGGACATAACTCTCAAGCAAAAGAGATAATCACTTCCTGAGTAATATTAGGAAGTGATACTGTTTCCTAGGAAGCAAAGAAACTGGTATGTGGAGAGAGAATAAAGGGATGGAGGGCCCTTCACTGGTTGTGTAGAGGCAGATTTTTTAAGAAGGTAACTCATTTAAACTGACGTCCAAATAGTAAGAAGATGCCAGAATTTACAGACTTAGTGACAGATAAGATGGAGGCAGGGGTGGGTGCAGATGGAGAAGTCACGTGCGACTCCCAGACATCTGCTTTGCGCCCCTGGCCTGCTGATGCTAATCTTCACAGAGACAGCAGAGCGTGGGGAGAAGGAGAGGTATGCGGCCAAGCCGAGAGCTGTTTCAGACATGGCATGTTTGGGATAACTGCAGAATTCCAAGGGGAGATGTCAAGTAGGTATGTATGAGTCAGAGCCCTGGCAGGAAACCAGGGTGATATGAGGAGAGTTTAAGGAAAGAACTAGGTGTGGGCAGAGTTGAGGAAACGGTAAGAGAGATGGTGCAGTACCCTGAGGCTGGTAACATGGGGAGGCATTACCATGCCTGGGCCTGAAAGTGGCAATAATGAGTTGGAGAGCAGCTGGAGGTGGATGGAGAGAGTCTCCTGATAGGGTCTGTGGCCTTCAGTAGAGAGCCAGGGTCAACCTGAGGGAACGCCAGAGAGGGAGATAGGGTAGTAAATTCACTGGCCTTACTCGCCTCCTGTCTTTCAGGCTTCTGCTGTAAACTTCTATTGGCCAAGCCCCCCTGGAGCCAGAGAGCCTGTTGATGTCACTGACAAAGGTCAATGTACCAGGGCAGAGAGGAGAGTCAATAAAAGTAGAAAGTGGATTTAGAAGGACAGAGAACACATAGCACAACACAGTTGGGTATACAAGTCTGGAGCTCTAAGGAGACACACGGGCCTGTAAGAAATAGTTGGTATACAGGTAGGAATTAAAGCTTTGGAAATAAATGAGGTCACAGAAGGAGAGAGAATGAGAAGGGACTGTGTACTAAAGATATTAGAGCTTAGCTAAAGGATAAAGAGGACTTTGCAAAGGAGATTACAAAGGAGTAGCCAGAGAAAAAACAAGATAAGAGTGGTGCCCCAGAAAGATGCCCACAGAAAGCAGTGGCCGGTGGATTGCCTTGAGTCACATATTCCTGAGAAGTTGAGTGACAGAAATGTGGCTTTGGATCTGGCAACGTTATTCAAAAAGTATGCCAAGCACCGGGCTCGTGGGCATTACAAAGATGAGTAAGCCCTTGATTTTGAGGACTTCTCGATCTAGATGGTACCAGACTCCACATTGTGGCATGACCACTCCAGCAGAAATAGGAACAAGTACCTTTTGAGAGAGAGAAGGAGAGAGGCCTGGGGAGTTTCCTAAGGATCACCAGTTCTACACATGCTGTGTAAATTCTTCAGAGTACAGAATGCCAGTCTTGAAAAGTCTTGCATTTTAAAGAAGAGGGAAATGAAACGCAGAAAAGTAACACAATTCGGCCCTCCTTGACTCAGTGCTCCAGTGGGAGCATGCTGACAATCTGAACACTCCCTTGATGTCAGACTTTCTTGATCAGACCTTCAGAAAAGAGATCTGTAACCTATGCTTTATCAGAATGACCATGTTATTCATTAAAAAATTTTCTCTGGAAGTCTGTTTGTGCCAGAAAAATTTAACAATATAAGATAAATAATAAAATTAAAACCACTCATAATTTCCTAATCCATACGCCTAGTTTTGTAGTGCTTCTCCAATTTTTTCCCAAGTGCATCTATGTATGTATAAATGTTTCTCTTTAAAAAAATGTTGTACACACAATCCAGAGTGAAAAGGCAACTGTGGAATGGGATAAAATACTCTCAAATCTTGTATCTGATGAGGGTTTAATATCCAGAATACATAAAGGCCTCCTACAACTTCCCTGGCCATCCTCTGGGGGGAATGCTCCTGCCCCCACACGACACACATTCCCTAGCCCCCTTCCCCGCTCTCTTTGGGGCTGATCCCTCTAAAGGCCAGGTCTTCTACTTGTTTCTCTCGCCCACTGCGTCTCCCCTTCTCTAGCATGGCGATTCCATGAGGCTAGTGCATCTCTCAGTTCCATCCCCGGAACCTAGCACTCAAGAACAAGGGACTCCTGACCCCGTGGCAGGAGCTGACCCCAAACGACAAAGTGACAGGGCTTCACTGGAGGCGCACACATCAAGTGCTGGAGAAAGTGCCCCTGGGGAAGGGACAGCCAGGAGGTAAGATCTGAACAGAGAATCCAGAGCAGGGGAAGTGGACCCCGGAAAGGGACATCATATCCTGGTGAAGTCTGCACGGTGGGATGGGGGTGAAGCGGGGGACGGTTGACTCAGGAGGTAACAAAGGAGAGCATACTCACGAGCTGTAACTGGCACCTGTAGGACAGTGGTTTACAAACTGTGCCCTGAAGAGCCCCAGCCAGCTGCCCGAGGGGGTAGGGTGGGAGGAGGCCAAGTGGAGTCTAGTCTCCCCATCCTCCCTCTGCCTCACACAGGGCAGGCCAGACTGCTTTGCTTCTGTTCATCTTTCTTTGGAAGAGTGTGTGTATTCCAAGGCCAGAATTTTGACAACCGTCTCTATTGGCAGTGGAATCCGTGGCCTTAAGAACCACCAAGTCCTGGTAGAATCGGTCCTTTCCTTTCACTACACGGAGGGCAGGCAAGGCCCCGGGGGGGCTCCTGTAAAGACGCGCAGGTGTTCTGGGTCGTGCAGTAGCAGCGGGGATAGAAACCTACCTTGGGCTCATCCTTATGGAGGCCCAGCAAGGCCTGCAGAACAGCCCTGCTGCTCTCCACCGGGACAGCCAGGCCGCGTCCTCGCGGCACCACACCCGTGATTAGATCCCATTGCAATCCCGGGCTTCCCAACAGATAAGGAGCGCGCTGGAGACACACCTTCCCCTGGAGGGGGGCGTGAGGTGAGCTCCACTGACTCTGCAGTTTCCGGTGCTTTGTTTCAAGTCCTAAACCAGCAGTTAAAGGAGTGGAACCGCAGGGCCGTGCGAGGCCACCGCACAGAGCGGGGTGCAGGGCCGAGGCGCGCAGGCAGCCCCGCCAGGTCCCTTCGGGCTAAATCTGTTTCGCCTCCGCGAGACCAGAGGCGCTCGCGCTCCCCGAGCCCCCTGCCCAGCCCTTCCTAGGGAGGCAGCCTGCGGCCCGGCAGGGGAGCGCGCCTTAGGCGCAGCGCTACGTGCCTGCGCGCTCGTGCTCCGACGGGCCGCGCGCCGACCCCAGCGGGCGGGGGCGCCCCGGGCTGGCCGGGTCGGGGCCGCCGCTCCTCCCGCCGTCCTGCAGCCGCCCTGTCTTCGCTCCGGGACCTCGGCCGTGGGAGGCCCTTCGCCCTCTGGGCTCTGAGGCTGTGGTTTCCTGGACGTCGCTCTTCAACTCTGCAAAAATGAATGAGGCCTTTCTTCTAAAGGGTCGTGAGTTCTTTGGGATAAAAGTGCCGACTTAATTTTGTCACCCATCGCTTATAAACTCCACTAAGATGGCATTTTTAAAATCACTTTTTATCCAGACGTAATAATCATTCCTGTACAATCGCGATCACTTTGAACATTAGGCTGGGCTCGAAGCATTACTTCCATTTTACAGATGAGGGAAAATAACAGCGTTTCTTGTAATAGTAATCATTATTACTAAAAGTTCTATCTTTTCAATGAAAAGCATATATTGATATATATAGACAGATATTCTGAGAATATTCCCAAGACACAAATATTCGAGAAACTCCTTCTGGACCTACTTTTAAGGAATGCTCCTGATCTGACCTTAAACAAAAGGAAAGGGCAAGGCGATGTTATCTTCTAGGTCAGGAAAACAAACAGAGTTTTCTGTTTTCTTCCCTCTTTGGTAAGCAGTGACATTTGAGAGGTTTCTCACCAGCAGGTTTCTGCCGGTTCCTGAAAATTATCTGACTGACAGGGGCCTAAACAAGGTGGGGGCGATCCTGGGGCACCTCTCTTGTGCTCTAAACCGTATGTTGTCAGACAACAGAAATAGGGGCTACGGGGAAATAATCTTCCTGCTCATTTATTGGTTGCACGGTCGTCTTGCCCCCTGGGAATGGAGAGGAAGGTAAACAGGAATGAGGTTGTAGGCAGCAGCTTGAGAGGCTTGGATGATGTCTGAGGAACCCCAGCGCTGGCGTGGAGCTGCTTAGCTGGCCTGGGTGGGAGGATGGGTGGTGTAGGAGTTGCATGTGCAGCGCTTGCTGTGCACTTGACCCGGTGTTGCAAACCTAGGGGACTGACACAGTTCTCCCTGTCTACGTAAGGCTCAGAAAAGTTGCCTCAAGTGAAAGAGTTTGGAAGTGATACAACTTGGCTTTCCGTGCCAGCTGTCTGAACGTCATCTTTAGCGCGTCCCCTTCTGTTCCAAAGACGCGGACATCATGCATGTTCTCAGGCTCCGTCAGAGTCGGGGTCCTGGGATGGCAGAGACTTCCAGGGGAAAGAGATTGTGGGTTTCTCTAATCTACCACGACCTGGCTCCGCAGTGGTGGGATTCGTAGGAAACAAGTCACCCAGTAAGAGCTGGCAATTCCCGTGGTCTGAGGGCATAATCAAGCCCATGGAAGGCCAGCAAGTTAAGACTGGTTTTATATTTTTAAACAGTTGAGGAAAAAATTTCGAAAAGTTGTTTCATGACATAAAAATTTATGAAATTCAAGCTTCCATATCTGTAAGTGGAGGTTCATTGGAACTCAGCCATGCTCACTGCTGACATATTGTCTAAGGCTGCTTTCACATGACGAATGCAGAATTGAATGCACATGATTATCATTATTTGCAGTAATTGTGTTCTATAAAGTCACGGGGAATACTAAATTAGCAAATCCTGAACTATAATTGCTCCAAGGCAAATGCAGGCTTAGGTTCCTGCAAGCCTTGGGTCACAACCCATTTTTGCCAACAGATCAATACATAACCTTATTTTATGTGTGTTCCTGTTTCAAGAAACTTTGCACGATTTTATCTTGTTTATTCATTAATATTGAACTCGTGGTCAACTGCACTGTAACTCATGCTTGGGGAAAACTTACACGAAGTTTCCCCTTTTAAGATCCATCACAGCCTTTGGGTGTGTAGGAACATTAGCACTTCAGCACTATGCTTGGGGGCCATTGTGAACAGCAAACCACTCATAAAATGCGAAAAACATGACACCAAAGAGATGACAAAAGGACACTGTGTACAGTATGAGGGCTGAAACGAGGCACACTGTCTCCTTGTTCCTCCTCACAACTGGAAACACAGGCTGATGTCAGCTGACTCACAATTTCTGCTGCTCTGCACATGTCCATGAATGACCTCAAAGGCACAAGTATTGCTTTTAATAAATTTTAGTGAATAGGTGAATTTGTAAATACAGAACCCAAGAAAAGTGAAGATCGACTGCGCTTGTAATGGAGACCATGTGGACTGCAAAACCTAAAATATTTACCATGCAGCCCTTTAAAAACTGTTTGCCAGCCCCTCCTGTACAATATTCTCAGTGCTCCCCCAAGGACAGTGGAACAGTCACGAAGGGGCTGACCTCTCCATAACAGTGTCCCAATTAGAAGGAACGTATCTAAAAGCACAAAACTACGTCAACTATGAAGTCGGGAGACTGGGAGCTTGTGTAATTCAATGTGGACAGACTTTCCAACCTGTAGAGGTAACTTCTGGTTTTCATTCAACAAACATTTATTCTGTTTCTTCTGATTTGCAAGGGGCTGTGCTGAGCTTCACCAGCCATTCTGAGTTACTGTTGACCGGTGTGCTGAGAAGTGAAGCAGTGAAGGGTAGGTAGAAGATGTGAAACAAGATTCACAACTTGGATTATCGGTCTTGGAGACGGATTATTTAAAACACATTGTTTGCTTGTTATGACTTTTCTCATTTCCAGGAAAGGGTTGAGACAGTTCACACCCCAAGCACATGCTGAAGTCAGGAGGAGGGAGAATACTGGGGTAGAGCAGGCAGCCATGGGGCCATGGAATTGTTACATGGAGTTTCAGATTAGATTCTGAGGTTTCCATCTCACCAAGCAAGGTCGGGGGAGCAGATACAGTCAATTCTGAGAGCAAACTTGGCGGCTGGGGGGAAGGCTTTCTGCAGCCTGGAGGAGTAACAGGTTTCCTGATGTGAGGTTTCTAGGTGGACACAGGAGGCGGAGGGGCCCCGGCTCCACAGCTAAGCAGATCCAAGCCAAACCCTCATCTGCCTCTTACCCTGGCTCTGTGGAGCATCCCCAATGAAAATGCAACTCTGTATTTTCTTTGGAAGTAAATATTCCATGTGGAATTGTTTACTTTTCTGATGTCTGGCTGTACCCAAAGAAAGATCCTAAACTACCATGAAGAGTGGCGAACTGAATAATTTTGAAATAGCCCTTTACCAGGAACTCTTTCTCAGCAGCCTTCGGATAAGGGTAGGAAGCCCTCAGCTCAAGGGCTTACAGAGACCGTATTTTGTGTTGTTAACTGATGGGCACTCCATAGGTTTCAGAAATCTGAGATTGCTGTGGAGAATTACATCCAGGGAATGGCAGGCAAAAGCCAGGAATTTTCTTCAGGAAACAGTTTGGGGTCCACCCTAGCCATGAACAAGTCACAGCTTTAGTCTACAGAGAGGGCTAGAGGTGATTTCATCCTGGAAGATTTTCAAAGTCCACCACCCTGTGAAAAAATTCCAGCAATGCTTACACTTGTATGGACAGAAAAATCGTGTTTTTCCTAAGCCCTGCGTGGAGAAAACCTGGTGTACTTGTAAGTCCCTTTATGCTCACCTTGACCCTTAGTCTAGGTGACATGCTTCTATTTCTTGGCAAAGAGGCAGAGGCTCAGACAGATTAAGAGCTAGAGCCCTAGAATTCTGATCCCACTTGATTTTTCCATTAATCACACTGTACTACTCCCAGCTACCAGCGCTCAGTGATATCAGAAAGGCAGCCATGTGTGCAATATTAAGTTACAGGCTGCGAGCTGGAGAATAGCGGCAGAAGCTCGCTCACCCTGCACGTCACAAACACACCCACCACAGACCTGTCAGCTCAGCCTGCACATAAGCTCAAGTAATTCTCACGCGCTGTAGTATGGGCTTGAAAATCCTTGCAGGGGATCAGAATTCACCCTAGCCAAGGAAGAGCTAACAGTCCACCTCAGCGTTTGATCTCAGGAAGCGGATTTCACTCGAGGGGTCTCATACAGTGAGCCACAGAACTGGTCAGCTGTGCATTGAAATCCACACCTCCCTGCTTCCTTTCCACCCCACACTCCATCAGGAGGCTCTGCATGTTTCTAAATGGCTCCATATACCTGAGACCAACCAGTTGCTAAAGAGAATGCTAAGAAAACAGTCAGATGGGTAGACTGCAAGCCCTTTTGTGGCGAAGATTCATTTGAAGGCATTTGTCAAGCGCAGAGGTCTGGCTTGGAGGCATCCCAGACACCCCCTCTGGGGAATGCTAGTCAGAAATCACATCTTTGAACCAAGGTGCAGCCGCCCTCCCATGGTCCTCGCAGTTTACATTTCGAAGCACTTAAAAGGTGTACGCAGCAGCTCAGAGCCTGGAAGTAAAGCCTCAGCCTTTAGCCTCACTTATATCTTTTTTTTTTTCTCCCCAGATTGTTGCAACCCAGTTGTCTCTCTTCTTGGTTCCTAGTTGCTTCTCCCAGAGGTGAGGCTTTAGGCGAAGATAAGAGGTATAAGGAGAGGCTCTTTATCTGGGAAGAGAAATGGAGGCTGGAAAACAGAGAGTGGTGATTAAATTACATACAGTGTGTTTCTATCCACGACAGACGGTTCTCTGACAGTTCAAAGATTTCAAAGGTAGCCTTCCCCCACCAATGCTCTTTTAAGCCTGGATTTCTATTTGTGAGCTCTTTGTGCTGAGTGAAAGGAATATCTTTTAAGATTTTGTTGCTTGTCAGTTTTTAAAAGGTAGGGTGTTTGGATCTGTGAGCAGGGAAATTAATTGGGGAGTCAGCTGAGATCCAATCACACTCCCCCATGACACATGTAAAACAGAGTCAGTCCCAAAGAAAGTGTCAGAGTAATTTGAAGCCAAGGTGTGGAATGCACTCTCATACAGCTCTGGTGAAGCCGCAGACAGTTGAGATCTTAATTCCAAAGGGGGAGAAACATACCTTGTGATCATTTGGACTTGAATGGTACTCATGCCATTTTCTGGAAAGAGAGGGAAGGTATTGCACCCAATACAAATGCTTTTGTCCACCCTCACTCTCATTGGAATTTCCTCCTTGCCCCGCTAGTCCTCCCTCTGAGGATACATGCTTTAGATCGATTGTGTCACACAATTCCAACCGATAATGAGGACAAGAAAGATACCGCACTCCAGGTCCCCCTCCCCTTCCGGCACGTCTCAGGAAGGGGGCATTCACAGGGCCCTGCAGATATGACCCATGGATTGTTAGATTTCTGATTCCCCAACCAGATGGAGGCTCCAGGTCAGCAGGAACCACGGCTGGTATGTATTGTGTTGCCCTAGAGCCTTGCTGCTGTCAGGCACTGGGGAATGTCTGCTGGGCGCTGCATGCATGTTCCAGAGGACGATTTCAATCCAGCAGACCCAGACACAAGGTGGCCCTCCTTCCCCACCATTTTCCTGAGCCTGAAGCAGGGGCTTTCATGGTAGGAAATACATGTTCTTCATCCTCTGTCTTCAAAGGAATGTCTTGTAAAGCAGACCGTTCTGTTCCATATGGTTTCGGAGCTCTGGAAATATGCCTGGCACTGCGTTAGGAGGTGGAGACAGAGTAGGGAGTTTGGTGCTGTTTCTCCCCAAAAGAGGCTAGTAGCAGACACAGGGCAAAACCACAACAGATCAAAACAAAACAGACCCAGACAAGGACAAAACGGAAGCCAGAGGAAGGACCCTGTGCACACCCGCGGGGAGTTTCTTAGGGTCCAGCGAAGGATGAAATAGGGTTCGCTAGGTGGAATCTAAAGTTTTCCACTCATCTCTTCCATGGAAGGGTTTGGGAATATAACCAGGTGGAACCCTTTGGCCACCTCCCGGGATGCCTGTGGCACTGCGGGTGGCACTTAGCTCACTAACAAGGCTGGCAAGGAAGGGGCACAACACTAGCTGTAGGCTCCCATGCTCTCCACCTGCCAGGATATCATTTTACTTTGTTTTGTTCATTCTTTCATCCCCAGAGACTTCACATTTTAAAAATCAGTGCCTGTCAATTGAAGTACACCGATTAAGCAAGCCTAATTAATTTTCTCATTATAATTTATCAAAAACCTATGTAACTGCCAATTGAAGCTTTTGATTATCACCAGACAGCAAATACCACCATATTGGGGAGGATGGAATTCCTGAGAAAATCACACAAGTGTTCAATTAGTTGCATAGGCTAATTGTGCTAAAACATGATTGCATTAGCCTTTATTGGCATTTTCTTTTTTTGTTTTTTAAAGAGATTAAAGCAGCAAGCAGTTCTCAGTAGTAAACACTAACAGTGTGAATCAGGGACTCTGTCTGAATGTCAGATAGTCTAGGGCAATTTCTGACCTTTTCATTGGTGTGCACCCTTACTCTATGTAATTAAGGTTTTGGTTGGTGACAGTTGCTCTCCATTCTACCTCTCCAAGAAGCCTCCAGCCCCTACAGAAGGCACTCATAAACAAACTCATTGTCTCCAATAAGCTGGGGTATTCAGGAACCTAAAACAAGTTGAGAAAAAACAAACAAACCCTTAGGTTCCTGCTGATTATTGAGAAACCTATCTGCCTACCCCGTGGCCCTGGATACTTTTATAAGGTGACCCCCAGGCAGGTGGCCAGCATTCCAGGGCAGGGACAGGTGGGCGGGGCCTCTCAGTTTTTCCTGAGGCCAGGGCTTCTGCGTATCATCCACGGATGCGGCTACTATTTACCTTTCTAAATCCACGCTTTAGGCCAGGCTTCCCTCCAGATCTCCTGTCCGGTATTCCCGGGGCCCATGGGACAATGCCCCTCAGATGCCCTGCAGGCCGCCGGCACCCAGTTTCTCTCACCACACCTTTCCATCCCATCTCAGATCTGCCATTGCTCCCGAGGGGCTCTCTCAGCAGCCGCTGCCCCCTCCACCCAGGCTGTAGGGCTGGTCCTTCTCTGTCATCTCTCATTCCAAAAAGCCTGTCACTGCATCCTGCTGATCCCACCTCCTCCTGAACTGTCTCCAGTGGCTCTCCGTGTGCCCAGGGCCTTCTCAGGTCTGGTGCATGTGGCCCTCCGTGGGTCCCACTGGCAGTGACTCGGCGTGCTCTCCCTCAGGCCTCCCTACCGAATCTGCCCAAATCACCACCTGCAGACTTTTCCTCAGAACAGTCAGTTCTAATTCTATCGCTCACTTCCTTAACAGCTTTCCCATGCTTCCCATGGCCCACAGGGAGCCCTTCAAACCCCTTAGAACGCCAGGCAAGGTGCTTCTCAATCTCACAGCGGCCAGCCCCACCAGGCCCTGCTCCTGCCACCCCATCCCCAACAGAACACCTTCTCCGACCTCGGCCAATGTTCCCCGCCCACCGGGAGCTGGGCTCAGGTGTCATCGCCTTCTCTGGGCCTCTGGGCCGAGTCTCCACTATAGCTCGTTTTATTGAAATGATTTCTCCACCCCCTTGAAAAGATTCTAAGCACCTGCAAGTCTGAAGGGGTGACATACTTCTGTGGCTTCCCTTTGCTGGTTCATAGCAGGGATCCATCAAATATTTATGGATTAATGACCCAAGTAAAAATCTAGGTCAATGCTGCTCAATTCTGGAGACTCCATAAGGAAAGGAA
Source organism: Manis javanica (assembly GCF_040802235.1). Taxonomy (NCBI): domain Eukaryota; kingdom Metazoa; phylum Chordata; class Mammalia; order Pholidota; family Manidae; genus Manis; species Manis javanica. The sequence goes on from NC_133167.1 coordinate 94,091,858, forward strand.
GGCCTTTGCCACCTTGTGATGGGTCTGGCCACCCAGGCTGGATGGTATTACTCTTAGTTAATATTAGTCTTATGAGTGTGTAGTTTATTTTATGCACATGTATAAAGAACAGGAAACAGACATTTACAAGTGATAATACTTACATAATGGTGACTGTGCGTTGGGCACGGTCCCAGTTTCTTTCCTGTGATCATCTTTGTTTTACAGATATGAAGGCTGGGATTAAGTGCCGATTTCCCTGAGATGGTACAGTTAGTGTAAATGGTGGTTTGACCTCTGAGAATCTGTCCAGAGACAGTGCTCCCACCTGCTACATAATGGGACCTCTTGTAAATAATAAAAAGGTCAAGAGCGGGCAGACCTTGAGGACTTGCCACGTATCAGGGTCTGTTCCCAAGTGCATTATATGGCTTATCTGATGGGAACCCTGACAGCTGCACCTGGTGATGCCTTTTTCCCTCATCTATGTCAAGTGGGATAATAATGCCTCCCCACCTCATAGGTTTGTGGAGAGGATTAAATGAGATAATACATGGAAAAATGAGAATGGTACAGACCTACCTGCTTAAATGAACAATTTCTCATGCAGCTCAGTGGTGACTCACAGCTTGAGGGGATAATGATGACCAGGTGGACATGACACCACTGGCTGGCAGGGGACAGTGCCCCAGCTCCCAGGGAGTCAGAGGTGGGATGCAAGTCCCGCCAGGCCACCTGCATGGAGGTAAGTTCAGAGAAATGGCTACTGCGGGGCTGCTCATCTGCCCTTTCACTGGGGAAGAAAACCTACGCCCCTCCATGGGGACAGCTCTCATCCCAATGTGGGGGTCTAGGCCATTCATTGCTGTCATTTAAAGTCCAACTCTGCTTCTGCTTCTGGAAAATTAAATATGTGGGTTTGGCCATCTCGAAAATCCCACCCAGTTCAGCCTTCTCTCTGTGGCCCGGAGGCTCTGGTTCACCAAGATACGTATTAGCCTGTCCTTCTTCGTGTCCCCGAGGAGGGCATACTCCTTCCTTTTTGAAAGCCACGCTTCCTCCTGTGAGCCCATTCTTTCCCTATCACAGAGGGCCTTTGATGCTGTGTGCATCCTCTCCATCCCACCAGCAAATTTCCTTTGTCTTCAAACGTATGCCTGCGTGCACCCAGAGTTAAGCAAATTTGGCCCAAATCTGCTTTCTCTGACTACCACCTTGCAGCTGTGTCCTTAACCTATCTAACCTACCGAGTGACCATTAGCTCTCCCCAGGGCCTGACCACCTCCCATAATATTCCTCTTGTAACAACTTTAGAGAGCTGTCCTTGCCCAAAGGGGGAAAAGGATAAAGAATCCCTCAATTATCTAGCAGAGATAGGCCAAACACATGTAACCCAATAGAAGCAAAATAAACACACAGTGAATTCAAACAGCTATACCTTTATCATGACGTACCAGCCAGGTTGCTTTGCGTCTGGAAATTTCGCTTCTCCTTTCCTCTCCTAGGGTGGCAGGAAAACATAGTCCATTTTCAGTATTCTGGGTCTCAAGGTGAGATATGCTTGAGCTCTTTGAGATACTGCAGCATTTCACATGGTCCCAGGGGATTCACACTTCTTCCTGCTCTAATAATCTCTACAAAGTGTGCGAACTTTTAGTTTCCTGCCTTCTTGGAATGAGGTTAGTCATCTATTCATATTTTTACATTTTGAAATGCTGCAACAAAATAGAGCGCAGCTTATCTTTGTTATTGGAAAAAAATACATCCTTTCAGCCTGGCCTAGAATTAAGGAAAACTAGTTTCTTTGGAGCATGACATAAGTCCCTCATTTCCTTGATTAATTATCTCCTGTATTAAGTGCTTGAGTGAGGAACCTTCAGTGAACCCCAGACTAGGGATTCTTTCTGAGTTTCCATGGGTGGAGCTGATGGCCTTGGGCTTCAGCTTTAAAAGCCTTTCTAGGCTGCTTTTCACCGAGAACACTTTCAAATCATGTTCCAACACAAGTTATTTCACACTTCTTTCTAAGAGGCTTATAGCCTTGATTAGCAGTCTTAAAGCACATGTGCCAACGGAAAATAAGAAATGCATTACTTCTTAGTAATTTATAGTGTTTAATATGATAAATCTTTAACAACTTTGAAAAAGGATGGAGCATGTTAAAAGAGAGCAAATGCTTTGGAGCAAAAAGCAAGGAACCTCTGCTGAAGACACGTTGGTCTTAGAGAGTGGTCACCACTGACCTCTGGGTTGGGGTGTCTCACTGTCAGCAAACCCAGATTGAGAACCCCTAGCCGTGAAAGTCAAGCATTCGCTTGATAGTTGGTGCCCAGTGGCCAGTCTCAGCAACATGAAAGGAAGCCTGGGCACGAGAGTCAAAGACACTGAAGGCACAGGTACAGATCTGGAAGGGACAACTGTGGTTTAGAGCAGCAACATCTGTGAGGGGCCCTCTCACAGCAAGCGGAGAACATTCTGAGTCATTGCACATTCTTTCAGATCAGCTACATTGTTACCTCTGGTTTGCTGATGTGCAAATACTCGTTGAAAGAGGAAGAGGTCACCCAGCTGGAGCTTGAGATACGCAGAAGCTGGCCATAGGCTCAGGGAGATGCAGGCTGCATCTTGCCGTGGGTAGAATGTTGAGTGAGTTATCTGACCTGAAATGCAGCCAGTTTGATTTTTATAAATATTTACCATATTTCTTTCTTCTTTTTCTTTTTTGTATTTTTTTTAAAAGTACTATCATAGGTGAAGAGAGAGCTAGGAATTGGACTGCTTGGAAATATTCTTTGATTCTTGAAAGAAAACTTATACTAATACAGTAGCCAATAGCTACATGCAGATATTTAAATGTAAACTAATCTAGATGAAATAAAACTGAACATTCAGTTCCTCAGTCTGAAGGAGGACACATTCTGAATTAGGGACATTTTGAGCACCCCATGGCCACATATGCTAATGGCCACCCTAGTAGAGCAGAGACGGAACATTTCCATTGGGGCGGAATGTGTTGCTCTAGACTTTGAGTCCCTTTGCAAATGTTACATAGCTACTTTTTTTTTCTTTAAGCCTCCCCACCTCTTTAAAGTTTACATTTATAAAAGGAGGCAATAAGGTCTTCTTCAGAGGACTGTTATGAAATTCAAATGCAGCATTAATTGTATGTAAAGCATACATCCCAGGACCTTGCATAGTTTAAATGGTAGCTCAATGAGTCCATTCCAACTTGAGCCAAACACATTTATATTTTAAAATACCTGTAACCTACAAAGCTTCTGGAAACAATTTCCTTAGGAATTAAACTATTTTTTCAGGAACAAGTCACTCATGGTTGATGAGAGCCATTCTTACGAGTCATACGGGGAGTAAGCCTTTCACTTTCCACAGCGTTTTGTATCTTAATAGGAAAGAGAAAGAAATGAAAATTCCCTGTGAGGAGCAACATTTCTAGCTCTGAACTCATCTTTCTTTTTAAGTACAATGAGATGAAAAATCTCTGCAAAGGGGTGTTTACACTATAGGTGTCAATACAGCCTTGGGCGCAGACAGGCAAACCGGCTGCTCTAATGCGACCTGTGTATACACAGCAAGGGTAATTACTTTCGGGCTACAGCTGCCAACATGATTTAGCAAACTCCCTGCTTGCAAAGGACTGAGAATGGGCCTAGATTCATTGCAACTGTACAGACCTACCTGAGCTTCGCCTGCCACAGGCTCTTTGAGGTCTTCTGTAATTTGCATTCCTTAGGCAAATGGAATTTAAATTCCTTAGGCAAATTTCATCCTGATGGAACACCAAAGTGACATGCATGCATGATCTCATGGTTCAGGATTTCGGCTTTATAATCATTAATGTATGCTTCAACAGGCAGGCCAGGTAAAGCATCCGGGCTACGTTCCCCTTGGCCTGCGTGAATGCTGCTTCACCTTTCGGGAGCCCTTGCTTTTCAAAGCACCTTCACAAGTCTCTCAGTTGTACTTTGTGCTATTCCTGTGGGGTGGGAAGGGCATGAGGTATTGTTGAAAGTCACAAGCCCAGCGTCCTGGTCCTGGGCTGCAAGGTAAGAGGCTTCTAAACAGATGTCCCCCCTTGTACCCATGAAGCAATGCAGCTGGATCAGAGGTGTTGGGTGGATTATAATTAGACCGCATGTCTAATGGTTCTGTGCTTGCAAATGTGAAGAATCATGTTCTGTTTCATGGGAGGCCTAAGGAGTGTCTTTCCACATTTCAAGTCTGTATATATTCAACTTGCAAACAGAATTAAACGTTCTTTCAACCCTTATTCTGAGCAAAACTTTTGCCTCATATTAATTTTGACCCATTTAATTTGTCCTTAAGCATCTCAGTCCTGGGGTGGCACAATAATTTGAGACTTTGCCTAATGTGGTTATTTTGCTATGGACCTTCATTTCCCTAGAGTTCTTCTCAATTCTGATGCTGAGGCCGTGTGGATTGGTTGTTACTATGAGAAATCTTCCCAGTTAGGGAAAGATCAGCAAAAAGGAGATAGTCAGAGGTAGTGGACCTGGGCTGGAATCTCAACTCCTTCTGACTCCGGGTACCTTAATTCCTTACTACCTCGCTAAGCCACATCCTCACCTTAGAACAATAATACCTAGGCTTCTCGAGGTATGTGTGAGGCTTAAATGTGTGTGCAAAATGCTTAGAACTAGAATAAGGACCCATGAATGTAGCTATAGAATCCCACACACTTGTATAGCCTTTGTCCGCTGCACACACCACCCAACTGGTGATGTTAGAATGCATCCATTTGGATCACCTGAATTTTTCCTCAGATTTTACTTTCCAAAAATCTCACTTGTCTATGTCAGTCCTGGAAAAAAAACTTCTTAAAGAACCATTTAATTTTACTAGAATTTCCCAAGTTATTCCATCTACAACTTGGCAGGCAGGAGGATGCATTGAGTCTAGCAGTAGCCTTGAGTTTTGTTAAGATCTTAGCTACCCCTCCTGGATGCACAGGAACCTGTCCTAATGGTCATTACAGGGCATTATCATTTTTATTTTAACATCTGTGAGAATAGATCTTAATTCCATGAGGGTAGGGTGATGTCAGCCTTATTCACCATTGTATCTTCAGTAGTGAGCATGTTGTGAAGTAAATAGGTGTTGAAAAACTGAGTTGGATGTGCAAATGGGTGGTGTGAAAAGCTATGTAGACCCACAGTAGGTGTCTGTGAGAACCTCCCCTCCACGGTGGTGACCTTTCACATAGCCTGGTAGTAACGCACGACTTCAGAACGATGTGAGCAACTAAAGTAGTAACTATTCAGGCCTAGGACATTTTGATCTTTATTTCATACAGCTCTGAGGAAACCAGATCTGGAGGCAAATAAAAAAGCCTTTGGTCTGTGTGTGTCCTAAAAAATTATAAAGGGGTTAGGCTTTTCCTCTTTCTCTGCCCAGAGAGTGAATAATGTTCTGAAATAAAAACCTATTTTGAGATCAATATCATGTTGTATCCAAGAAATGAGATGGGTTAAGTTCCATCACAAAGAACTCTTCAATTATCATCAGCATCCATAGCGTCTACATAGAACATCTACCTAAGCATTTCTACCAGTTTAAACTTTAAGATTCCAGTAGGTTTGACCATTTCTAGTTTCCACAATCTCAAAATGGGCAGTGGTGAGACAAAGGGAGGTGTAAGACAGATGGCATCCTAGATTCTCATCCTTTCAAATAACAGAAGCTAATTCAACCAAGTCCTTTCGGCAAATTATAAATTTATTAGGTGCCTACAAGTATAAAACACTGAAAGCAGCTGGAGGGGATTATAAAGATGTGTAGGAAAGAAGCCCTGCCCTCAAAGAGCTTACAATGTAGGCAATTAGTCACAATTAGTAAATTGCAGCAAAATCATGTTAGATGACTTGAGCAGAGTTTTTGAAAATGTTCACATCCTTTGACCTCTCCTCTTGTCAAATATGTAAGGAATCCTTTCCACAGGAAGGCTGAGCAGTGGGAAAGAGACCTTTTGTGGAATTCATCGGTGACCTCGGCTTTGCTTATGAGCATCCTTCTGCTGCTTATTCTTGTAACTTTCTCAGCATCGTTTCCTAACGACCTTTGTTAGGAGAATCTCTGTGCTTCCTGAACCTTCACCAGGGTTTCCTGTTTGTGAGTAAGTGGCTCAGTTGCAGTTGGGCCTTGGAATGATTTGTAGTCTGCTTTTTCCTTCGGCAAATCTGCATTTTCATTTCAGCTGAGGCAAGCTGTGGTCCTCGGGGTGCGGGTGAGAGGCGCAGCAAGGGAAAGCAGGCCAGACTTTTCCTAACGTTTAATAGTGCACTTACGGATTATATTCTGTACAGATACAGAGCAAGTTATAAACCTCTTCTTTCATTTTAATTTTTTCACTTAGGCTGTATTCATGTAAAGTGTATTTACATTAGGAAAAAAAAAAAGGTTGAGGTACAAAACCCAAAAGAATATCTGAGGTATAAATACAAGTATATTTTAAATAACAATCTTTATCATGCTTAATCTATATTTGAAAGCACAGTGAACACGTGGACATGTTTTATCTTAATAGTAATGTATATACAACATACAATCTTACAAATCTGAAAGCCATTCAAACTGAATATATAAGTGTATCTCCACGAGGAACACTAATATGCAAAATACTCAAATTTTAAAACTCTAATCTGCCCCCCACAAATTCTTCAAAGAACCTTTGAAATAACACTGAAAATGGTAACTAAATATGTTATAACAAAATAAAAATCCTTCTTACAATTCTCATTCATACATTATTCACTTTTGATCCATACAAAATAGATTCGCTAATACTGTCTCTTGAGTTGATCTTTAACTATTACAGTAAAACCTGTATAAAGACTTTCCTTCCAAAAAATCATGCTGGTGTTTTTTCTTTTTGGCTTTTACTACAATATTTTCATTACCACTAAAATACATTCCAAGGGCATCTTTATAAAGGAGAAGAAAAAGAAATGTAGGAAAAACAAACCAAAAAAAAAAAAGCCACAAAACCAGAAAACCTTCGTGTTGATAAGGACAAATCCAATGAACAAACGTGTATTTCAGAAATGCTGTTAATAACAACAAGAAACCACTTGTGCAGCTGGGTTAAATCTACAGGGATTTCTTGGGCCACACATAGTTCCATGTTCCCACACATAGTATCTTAATGACATTGTTTCTGTTATAAACATGAAAATGCAAATACTTCTAAAAGGCAAAAAGTTTTGATGTTTGTTTCAGGAGTAAATGTTAGGGAGAGTGTTCAGGTTTTACATCTCTGCTTAAAATGAAACAAAACAATGCTTTGGAGCTAGTAAGGGATGGGGTTTCATTTTTGAGCTAATCTACACTGGTCAAAAACCATATTGCTATTTGCAATCAGGTCTAAAGGCAAACTGCACTTCGCGTGGGACACCACAGTACATTTACTACAGTTACTTTTAAGGTAAAGAAGAGGTTTTCAAGAAGGAATACACTTAATAACTTGGAAAAAATTAAGAAATGGACAAGGGTGTTGGTTGGGTTCCCTTTCTGGATGGATCCATAGGTAGTCAGATATTCCAGGTTAAACTGGATCACAAGCATTGCTATCCATCTTGGAGGCATCTCAGTGTGCCAGACACTGTGTATCCCTACCTACACATCTAAGCCATTCAGCCGACAACAAACACACGTACACACACTCCTCTGTGCAAACCTTTCTGTGCTCATCTCAGTGAGGAAACATGTCAGAGTACCAACTATTCCAGTGGCTACACCAGTCCCTTAACACACTGCAAATAAAATGACACAGGTACACATACACCAACATCTTCATTATCTTCCCTACTGTATTTTATAGAGTTTTGCTTCTCAGAAGCAATTCGAATAAGAATACCTTTTTCTGCACAGTCTTATATTCCAGTCAAGGTCTACAATATAGGCCTTAAACAAACAGGAAGCAGCTTTAAAAATGTGTCAAATTGCTACAGTCAATTCCTACACTCCAACTTGTTAGTTTTGTTTCAGCATTAGACGCACAACTCCCACGGACTGGCAAGGTTCTAAAAACAAGTGCCTGGATGGTGAACACAGTTATTTTGTTTCATAATCACCTAGATTTGGTGTCTTTGGTTTCAGTGTTCTGATTACTGAAAGAGTCTCGGATCTTCACAACTTCAGCTGCACACAAATGTCCAAAAGATTTTGTGTACCACTCTGGCATGTGGCCTCTGTAACAGAAAAGAAGCGCAGATGAATTATTCAAGTTGGAAGGGCTCTGAGGTATCTAAGGGAGCTCTGAATGCACTTCTGCTTAGCAAAATGAGGAATTAAAGGTTACTGTCCCTATCCCCAGGTAATCTCTGGGCACACCCATTACACTTCTGGAATCAGAAGTTTGTCAAGGAATAACATACTGAGTACAGAACTGAGTGAAATTGTTCAGAGAAAACTTTGGCACATTTAACAAAAACAGATTGCACAGATAGTAGAAAAAGTACCAAGATGTAGACATTGCAGATGAGAATTTATTTGACATGAGAGCCACTTTGGAAAGTTTTCAAAGGTTCATGTTTTTGGTCTGTATTGCTGCATTTCACTAATTTTCCTTTATAAATACACATTCATGTATGGCACGGAGTCTAGGCCTAATTAATGAAAGGGCATGTCACATTATTCAAACACCTTTGAGTATAAAATGGGAAACATCTGCTTGCCAGGTCAAACTCCCACTTCCTATGGCTTTATATTTGTGGCGGAACTGCTACACCCACATTGCTTTAGTACCACATTCTCTAAGGGATCAGCATTGGAAGCAGTACCCAAAAGCCCAAGAAACATGAAGGTGTTACTTTGTGAGTACCGCTCTCCATAAAGAATAAAAGACACAACAGTGTAGTCTTTTAAGCTACTCTTTGTATCAGACAAAAAGTCTCAATATTCTTTGGGACCATCACCATGTCAAGAAATCACTTTCAGCACATACCTTAGGTCGGCTCTGCACATGTAGGTGAGTTTGGACTTCCCTGACCCGCAGGGTTCGATCAGGTACCTGCACAGGAGCACATTGACCCTCACACCCACCACAGGGGCCCGGTCATGATCCACGGAGGTGAGTAAAAGGGCACACGCCCCCTTGGGCAGATTAGTCCTCCATGTCCTGTAGACACAAAACCAGAGGGGAAAAAGATGGAATTTCCTGGAAGCCAAGTTTACAATGGGGCCTCACTCTGCGAGGAGACAGCTGTGGAGCAGGGTCAGTGGCTATGGGAGGCCCTGCCCTGTGCAGACAGCATCCTCTGAGCTTTGTGCAAGGCCTCCTGAATGAATAGTTCTGTACAGAGCCACTTTTGCAGCCGGTACATAGACTCTCAAAGTCAGTTCTGTGACAGAGAACGAATTTGAAGTGTGACTGAAAACCATTTTTATATGTCACAAATGTATTAGAATATGGACATCCAAATGAATGTTGCTCTGTTGGAAAAGTTCTGGACAAATGATGTGACATTTACTCAAACATTTTTGGAATTCCTCTTTCAATAACGTCTCCAGAGAGAATTTGTGAATTATATCTGAATAAGCTTTACACAGAGCTCACACGTGGGCCCCGAATGTTATTTCCTGGCTTAGGTGCTCACTAGCTGTTTCTAACGAGAAAATCTATCCTAAATGGGGCAAGAATACACTATGCCTGAGCATATTCCATCGATGGTGCCTCTATTTCTGAGTTCAATTCCAAAAGAATTCAAACTTTTGGGGTTGAACACACTGTTTGAGTAAACATAGATATATTCTCCGTATTTGGAAAGGTTAAACCCTTTTCCAGAGGCACCCGCTCCACTTTAAATGACAGTCACCATCTTATAACTGTCAGTGACAGACACACGCCTCCCTGCCTCGGTGGAGCTCTCACCTCAGAACGACGCAGTCCCGGGCAGGGTGGGGCGCCATGCTGTTCTGGACGTACTGGTAAATGTCAGTTTGGCTGTCCAGGATTTCAATCACTTTTGAATCCAGCAAGTCTACGTCCCAGAGGTGCTGCTCTTTAAGTAGGCGCTTTAAGACTTCCTCAGGCAGAGCAGGGACTTCGATGGTTGACCTCCAGAGCCTCAGAGGGGGTCCCTCACTAACCTGAAAAGAGCATGTCTTTTCAGTGCTCAGATAATTCACACACACCGAGGCTTTGAAGGCAAATTGCTGAGTACATGGGCCTATGTTTAGAGGTCAGTGATTGGCTCTAGACTTAATAGCCTGCTGTCCCCAAGGACATTCAAGAGCAGGCCAGAATGCCTGGCCTTTGGCTGATTTTTCTGGTCAAAATGATTACATCTGTTTTCCTGGGATCGATATTAGGGCCCATGCAATAAAGTAAGATTATTTATTTGTACCCCAAAGCCTGCATGGGCATCCAGATGCTCTGTTTCTTCCCTTCCACAATGGGAAAGGTAGTATCAAACAAACACCGCCTCTGGCCTGTCATGCTAAGCCACATTAGATGCCTTCAAGAGGTTTCAGGTTAATTTTCCCCCCAAACACTCCCTGCTCACGACAGGGCCAAAAGAAGAGTGATGAGAACAGAGGTGAGTACAGGAGGATTCTGATCAACTTATGAAAAAATGTAAGCACATCATAAAATGCCCTAAAACTCAACACCTCTAGTAAAGCATCCCAAGAACTCAGGTGCGAGTCCGTGGCACCAAGATCCACTAGCTAGTTGGACTCCTCTGGGGAGTGTTAGATGAGTGTCACTTTCCGCTGGATGGCTTTCCTCTCCTACTTGGGGAATGTGGACCACCTGTCTGCCCAGCTCGATAAGGAAATGAGCGGGTGACAGATCCCCATGGACAGCTGTGTTGGCAAAAGGCTCTCGTCCCTGCTGAAGCCAAGTCCTGGCCACTGGAACTCATGCGGCTGACGACAGGGAGAAGACGTACCTTCTTGTAGGAGAGCTCGGCTTGCTCAGATGTAGAGTAGCTGACCCAGCCTTTAAACTTGTCTTTGACCTCTTTATACAGGCTATCCACGCAGTCCCGGAGGAAGTGCTGATAGTCAGCTGGTTCGTCATTATGCAGGCGTCCCAACGCTTCTAGCGTGAGGGGCTTCAGCTCCTGTTCGGTATAGGAGTTCCGACATCGGCTCATTTCCTCCGGAACCTGGAAGGGACAGGAGAGGCCACAAGGAGGTTTGCTTGCCTGTATTCATTCTCGCTGACTGTCAAAGGACGTGGGGGCAGAAACAACAGACAGGGTTCTCGAAGCAGGGTGGGCAATGCAATGCCTATTCCCAACAGAAGGAGGGGCATCCCTGTCCACTGCGAATGGCAGTGTGAGGACACACACATCACCTTCATAAAAGCCTCTATAAAGCTTATTCTTGTGTAACATGTTCATCACTGGGAAGTCACAGTAGGAGGGCAAATGACTATTTACCCTTAACAAATAACCAGTTTTCCAAATTCCTTACCTGGAAAAGCTTCTTGCACTCAGCAATCATATGGGCCAGTCCTTGAGTGGCAGCAAGATTTTCATTCAAATCCTTCTGATCTGGTTTGCCCAGACTTTGTTTTCTTTGCATTACCCTAGATGGAAGAAGCACGGGAGGAAAAATATTCAAATATTTATACATTTTTAACCAATGCGTTGAGGAAACCCGAAGGAGAGAAAAAACTGTTTCAAGGGAGCCTATTTGTCATAATGGTTCAAGAAAGCTTTACTTAGGTCACTAGAATTTCTCAGGTTTAACAACGATGCACAAAAAACATGAAAGAGATTGTTTTCAGTGAAATCCAGCTATTTAAAGTCATCAGTTAAACAGACTCCTGTTTAAATAGGATGGCTTGTAAAGTCTACGCACGTGTGGTGGAGAGGAAGACAGCTTCAAGGGGGTGTGGGTGGGAAGCCCTGGATGGTGGGATAAACAGTGTCACTATTCTCTCGTTTAAATAAATAGGAGCCCCTCCTGAAGGTGAGGGAGAAATCTATTGTCTCCTAGAGGTTTTGTCTTAATCTTATCTGATCTCTCTCTTCTGCTCACCCTTAGTTCTCTACCCATTAAAGCTGGAATGCACCAGCCAATGACTAGAACTAGTTAAAAAGGATATTTAAGCATTGTATGGTTGTTAGAAGCAAAGCTAACTTCACCTAGTACCACTAGGCCCCATGCCTCTAGCTAAAAAATATTGGTACGGTCCCTTTATTGCTCAGGAAAGGAGTCGGCTGGATGGATCTGGTACGTGGGGTGAAGTACAGTTAATGACACCTCTTACACGCACTCCACGAGGTGGTCTTGTGAATGTTCACAGAGGTAAGAGGCTCCAGCTGGCTCTGCCGTTTCCTCCTATCAGACATGTACTTAGTATAACTGACCTTCCCTGCAGCCTCACTTTCATCCTGTGGTGCAAAATCGATACTATCTTCCCCTCTCACGATTTTTATGAAGATTAAAAGAGATACTGAATGTCAAGGGTGTAGTCCTGTGCTTGGGACGGACTTAAGGGCAGAGCAAACATTAGCCTTTGCTATCTTACACATTCCTTGATTTCTTTTGCAACCACTCCCATCTTGTCTACATCTAAGGAGAAACTGCGGACAACTGGCTTAGGCCAGGTCCTAACTTTGAGGCTCAACGTTATACCCACCTACTTCCTCTCACCTTCTGGCGAGGCCAAGGGCATGGCTTCGCTGACTGCTGCGCAGAAGCCAAGGCAGCAGGGCCCTTGTCCCCAGCCCAGTGTTTTAGGTGAGCAAATCCACTGAGTCTCGGCTGGCAGCAAGTGTAATCATGACAGTGTTGCCAAGGGCATGGGGAGGATGGGGGTAAACACTTTTTTTTACAATCATGCCATGGCAAAGCATGATTCTAAATCTCTCTCTCAAAACCTGGTGACTACAGACTATCTAGGAAGTCACACCCCAGGGCTGTGAAGGGAGGAGGTCAAACTGCTTTCTGCTGGATTCAGGAATGGATAGCTGGAAAGGCAGGCTGCCTGGGTCCGAAGGAGAGAACATGCATGTGCACATCTCAGCGGACCGCACCTTGGAGAAGAATTCTCTCTCTTCAGGGTGTTGAGGTGGAAGAGGGAAGGTGCTAAGCACACGGCCAGGTTGGTGGGAGTCATCTGGTTTTCCTTCACAGCTGCTGTGACATCGCTCAAGAAGTAAAGGAGCGTCTGTAGGACTTCGCGGTTCTCATCAGGCAGGAGCATAATGGCGGCCTTGATCGCCTGGAGGCGCTGGTCCTTGGGCACATCTACACAAAACCAGAATTTCCCCCATCAACTCAGTGATTTTCCACGTACATTGCAGGGAAGGGACCCAAAGCAAATATCAACATTAAAGACCTCAGCCCATACTGAACAAGCACTTGGAGAAAGTGTACTTGAGGTTAATGGAAGAAATCAGGGATTGCTACCAGCGTCACTACCCTCAAGTATTTCCTGCCTGTGGAAGAGGTAAAAATTGTTAAACACCTACAATGCCAGTATACTCCTAAATCCCACTCAGGGTTCCACTCCCGAGGATGCCTGCTCTTTTGGTTTACAGAACAGTGTTTCTTTCCTAAGCACTTTTTAGAAATCCCTGGCTGACTGTTCTCAATTACTGAAAAGATTATACACTTAAGTTTTTAAGTTTCAATGAAACATCTTATTTAAAATATGTACAAGAGGATACGGATGGAGATTTCTTAGCCTTCCTATAAAATATCCAGTATCTCTGGGGAATTCCATAATTTTAACTGTGCACTCCATTCTTAAAACGGGAAAAACAAGCTGCTAAAATATTCAACTTTCACAGCAGATATATTTAATGTGTAATTTAAGTTTCAGAAAACATACTGAGGGGTAGTATAAAACTGCATGCTTGAGAAATAAGTCCATAGAATAATTTACGTGTAGAGAATGCTGACCCGAACCTGCAGGTCTCTTCACTAGGCAAATCTTTCTTTTAAGAGGCAACGTGGTGGAAAAATCATGTCACTCAGATGCAGCTCCATAGGACAAACTGATTAAACAGCTCTGTGGTTACAATACATAACAAATACCTTGGTAGGGGAAAAAGTGACCTGTGTTTTCATAAAATCTGAAAGGATGAAACAAATACTGAAATAATCCAGACCAGCTCCACTTCTCATAAAACAAAGTCCAATGTGCCAGTTCTAAAGACAATTTGAGCACGAAGAGAAGCTGCTGTTATATTCCTCTGCGGTAATACCGCACGGGGCCAAGAAAAACACAGGCTGTAAAAGCCTTAATCCTGATCTTGATCATTAATTTAGACAACTGTTTGCTTTAAGCTTTACTTAAAAGTGAGAAGGGCCTGGGCATTGTTTTCCCAAGTATTTCTGGCAGAAGCTGAGATGAACAACAGAAAAAGATGATTTATTCATTTTACAGAGAGATAAAACACACAGGCACCTGTGACATTTTAAACACAACAGTCCCTGCTGGAAAGCTGCGGGGCAACTGAAATCTCCATAGAAGAGGTGGAGAGAGATCTTGGTACCGGCTCTTTTAAGCATCTTAAGTAACACTGTTCTAGAAACGTACGTACGAAGGAGCTCCTGGGTCAGAAGATAAAAACATACAACTGCTTCAGTAATTAGAGAATGATGAAAGGGAAACGTATTTTTGTGTTCTTCAACAGATACACAGAAACCTGTTCCACAAATAAGGAGTCAGGAAGAAATTTAGGACATGAGTTTCCAAGAGGTTGTCCTGTGGGTCCTGAAGGCAGAGGTCAGAGGAAGCTACAGTCTTCAGTTGGCACCCCTTTTCCCCACCACCAATGATAAGATCAAAGAGCACTTACACTGGTAGATCTGGAGAAAGGTTTCTGAGAGTTTGTTTGTCATTAATGGCTCAGGAAGGTCTCTGAAGTACTGCTTCAGCATGTCTGCCACATCATAAGCAGACTGCCCTTCATAGTTGACACAGTCTATGGCACTTTCATTCATATGGCGCAGAGCCTGGATCCGGGATTTGACGCCTGATTTTCTGAAGAGCCCAACCTGTCAGAAGAAAAACGCTAAGTGTCAAGATGGAATAGACATTTTCCCTATAGAACTGTAGGAAGCAGCATGCATCTGAGTTCCCATGACTAAGTGGGACTCTTACCTGGTCCAAACAATGGTTGCGAAGGTAGCGCATGGCCTGCTGGATGCTTTGGGGCAAGGGCTGTCCGGTGCGCTGCACATTGACCGTCAGAGGGACCCCAAACACATTTCGGTCCTTGTAGTCTGGAACCTTGATCCTTTTCATGAACTTGGGCACAGCCCTATTTAAAGATATTGAGAGTGGGAGATACATTTACTTGTCTGTAGGTCAACCCTTCAGGCTCTAGTTCCATGCTAATAAGGTGGTTATTTAAATTAAATTAAATACAATTGCAAATTTAGTCCCTCAGTTGTATTAGCCACAGTTCAAGATCTTACTAGCCACCTGTGGCCAGCAGCTACCATCTTGGACTGTTCAAATACAAACCACTTCCGTGATCACAGACCGTTCCACTCTACCACACTATTCTAGATCTCCCAGGCTGGAGATTCTCCTTCCACTGTGAACTCTGAGAATTGCGTCTGTATGCTTAAGGGAGCTGATGCGTTTTCTTATAAAATGATGATATAGGAAGGAAGAGACACAGAATACAAGATTCAAGACCCTAACTAAGTGTTTCATGACAGAGTTCGAAAAACAAGTCCCTATTTGAACTGAAAATGGACATGAATCATTTCTGAGTTCTCCATGAGATCCCAAGTATTTAGGGTAAAAAGCTCAGGTCGTGCTGGATGAGAAAACAGCAAATACATGATGTCAGCCTAGCACAATGAGAACCACCCCCAGGACCCAATGGTGGGGGCCATGCTAATGACCTCAAGTCAAAAAAAAAAAATTCTCCTGCTGGTGACCCTGGAGAATGAAACAATCTTTAAGTTTCTAAAGGGAGATGGAAAGAACAATGACGGTTTTGTGAGCCTACCCAGGCTCCCTGGAGTCCTAAAACCAGGTCCAGACCCAGCAGTATACGCAGCAGCAGGAAACCAATGTCAGGCGCTGAACGCTGTCAAGCAGAAATTTCAGCTCTGCAAGTGACCTCTGAATGTGACAAGAAAGGGCAAGGCCGAACAGGAAAAGAACTTTGTGCAGAATTGCCCCTTACTCCATGGATCCCACAATGAGAGGCTTTTATGTTTGGTTTTGACTCACTGGAAAAACTGACCAGAACTCAAGAAGTATTATGGACTTTCAGATTCTTGAGAGTTTGGTGGCAAGGGGGAAGGCAACTCAGAAAAGGGAATTCAAAATATGTACTTTTAAATAGCCATCAGGGAAAATATGATGCTAAGCACAGAGGAACACTGCAGAAGACAGACCATCTTGACCTTTGAGAGCTTACCAACAGCCATGAAATGTTACTGTTTATAGCTCCAGGAAAGGTAAAACTGAAGTGCAGAGCCAAATTTGTATTTCTATACAGTTAAGTATATGGTATTACGGCTGTAAGTGTGCATAATACTTGCTTTGTTGGGGGAGAGAGCCCAGTGGTGGAATATGCAAAGAACACATTACGACCTCCACCGAGAATCTGAAGCATGTGGGATAAACCGGTCAATACTTATTTCTGTCATCCAGAACAAACAACTTCTGTATTTAGCAGGGATCACATAATAACAGCTTTGAACAGGAGGTGCTTTGATGCTGAAGTTAAACTCACTCTGAGTCCTGAGCAGAGGAGCTAAAGAGAGGATGCTACGCTGCTTTGCTGATGACGTCGAGCATCTCTGGTTGGCTAGCGCACTCCTAATGAAATGGGCTGCTTTTGTAAAAGGCACTAGTTGTACAACTGGATAATTAACACTCAGATTAGTGAAAAGACCTAAGGATACCCACTGCAAAATGGGCAGGATGTCAATCTGTAGACATGTTTCTGCTGTGCGGAGACAGTAGACAAACCAAGGTCATGTCCATGACCCAGGCCGCCCAGTTGTCTACATCTTATGTTACACACATCAAGGGCTGTATTTTCTAAAGTAATTGTGAACAGTTCATCCAATGAGTGTTTTCTTTACATATATTTTAGCATAGTGAATTCCTTAGGTTTATTATTCACTGCTTAAGTCTGTTGGAAAAAAACATAATCGAAACTCTCTATCTAGCACAGGTAGATTTTTAAGTGATGCTGAAAATATGCACATCAAACATGATTTCCAAAACATACTTGGAGAGGGTTATGAGGCCAGATGCTGTACATCAAGCACTTTGGAGTTGTTCTCCTAACATCGTAGGATCTAAACATTTTCCCTCCTTCCTTCCTTCCATATATATGACCTGAGACGGTACACACATTTACCTATGGTGGGCTGTTCCTGCCGCTGCAAGGAGGTGCCTGTATGATGCACTGGGAGAGTGATGCATTATCCCCACTGTGATGCATTATCCCCACTGACCAGCAACTTGTCACTCGGTGAGCTGAAAACTCACTCAACCAATCCTGCTGGTTGTTCCCTAAAACTAGATTGGCTTATTTAATGAATAGGCGGGATTCAATATGGCTCCAAGAATGCAGGGATGGACTGCATTAGGATGACAGACTACAGATACTCATAAAGGATAGAACTGTCCTATTCTCCATGCTGGGACAGCCTCTGGAGCTGACCGAAACCGTTTTCATTTAGTTCACCAAGCGGCGTGACCCCTCACCAGCTAAAGCCATGCTTGTTGGATGGCGTGTGCTTCTCCAGTAGGGCAGTCAGCTTGAGCAGTGAGTACTTCTGCAGCAGGTTCATCTGAGCCACAGACTGGCAGCTGGTCTGCAGGGACACCGAGTTCAGGCTTGGCCGATGGGAGCTCTGGAAACTGTGCCATCGCAGCCTGTGCCTGCGGGGGAAGAGAGGGGAAGAGCGTGGGTACAAAAGCTTTGCAGGAAGTACTCGCAAAATCGGCAGCAGGCTGCCCACTGGCTTCTTAGCAGAAGCACTGGAGGACTCAACTTCCATTCCACGCTATTTTCTCTCCCTGTGGTAAATATACATACCATAAAATTTACCGTCTTACCCATCTTTAAGCGTACAGTGGAGCGGCATTAAGTATGTTCGTGTTGTACAACCATCACCACCATCTATCCACGGAACTTATTTCATCTTCCCAAACTATTACTCTGTTCCCATTAATCAATATCCATTCTTGTTTGTATGGTAGGATTTTCCTGGTTTGTCACTTAGGAACTCACATGGCGCTGAATGCCGGACTTCATCTGGCTTCCCCCGCACTTTCTGGCCCCCACTCCCACCCCCCAGTCTGGAGGTGGAAGACCAGCTCTTACCTATTGGGCCTTGTCAGGGAGGCCCCGACCCCAGAATCCCTCCGTTCCGGGATGTCCGAGGGCTCTTCGGGTTCGTTCAGCGAGTTGCCCGTGCTGTCCAGGTCACTGGGTGTGGCTCGGTCATTGTCCACATCCAGGTGGATGTGTTTGGGAGAAGATGGGCACGGAGAGACCGAGTCCAGGGCTGAGTCGGAGTCCCCCTCGTCGGAAAACTTCTCCGACCACTGGTTGACGATCCTCTGCATCCCCTTCACGTGGTCGAGGATGTCATCCAGCTCAGGGAAGATGTCCTCGTTCTCTAGGTCGGCCAGGTCACCCGAGCTGGAGTAGAGGATGGAGCCCGGCACGTTGTCGTAGATGCTCAGGCGGCTGCTTACGGAGCTGGACGAATTGCGTCTCTGAAGCTCCTTGGGGCTGCCGCTGCTATTGTCCCTGCTCAGGCTGATACGGCTGGGGCCGTGGAAGCTTCCAGTCCTCCAGTTCACAGAGCTGTTGTTCCCTGCGGGGGAGAAACTGCCGTTGGAGAGGGCCTTGGGGAACGTGCCGGGCTTGTGATCTTCCGGGATGTAGAACACAGTGTCCTCCGGGCAGCTCTCGCGGTTTTTAAAGTTCTGTTCCATGACACTGCTGATAGTCGACTGACTGAATGGGTCAAAGCCCTCTAGGTACATGCCCACCCGCTTGTTGCAGGCACTGAGGCTGCGGGTCCTCGTCACGGGGCTGGGCGTGCTGACGGCACTGCTGGTCTCAGACTGGCTGCTGCTGCTGGTCTGCGTGGAGTTGGACACACTCCTCTTTCGTACCATGGGGACGTTAATGTGATTGCCGTTGAGGGCGGAGATCTCCACGCAGTTCAGCTGCTTCAGCCTCTCCTCGTCCATCCCCTCCTGCAGGATGGGCCCGCTGATGATCAGCCCCAGCTTGGACGGCGCCGTGTGCTTGCTGCGGTGCGAGCCCTTGAGCTTCAAGCTCTCCATGCGCTTCAGCAGACTGCGCGCTTTGGACTTGGGGTTCTTCTCGTGCCCTTTCATGCTGAAGCTGAAGCTGGACAGCTCCTTGGGAGAGGGCAGGCTGCAGAAGGAGTCCTCGGCACCCACGAAGTTGCTGGAGGAGCAGACGCTGATGACTGAGTTAGTCCGGGGCGTGGCAGCATCCCCGCCATGGGGCGCGTGGCTGGGCAGGCTGCCGGTGCTGCTGAGGCTGCGGACGGAAGCCACCTCCTGGCGCTCGCTGAGATCCGTCAGCATGCTTTCGTGGCTCGTGGCGTTCTGCAGGTGGGCATCATCTGGGGACCCGGGCACTGGGTCTTGCTTTGGAAAAAAGACATCAAACTCTTCAAGGCGGGACCACCTCTTGCTGTCCCTCTGGAAAGTCCATTTGCCGCTTATTGCACAAGGCTCATCCTCATCTGAATCCTCACTCTGCAAAGACAGAACGGAGGCATTAATCCATTGGTCTGGGCAGAGGGCAGTGAGTGGGGCAGCACTGAGGGCCAGAGGCCCAGGGCATTGCTCATAATATGCCATGGATGGTGCGCATTTGCCCTTTACATCTCTATTTTATTATTTTTTTAAATTACAAAGATGTATGTACAGACTTCAACAAGAAGCCTGACCAAGTGTTTTGAGCTAAAAAAGAGTTATTTTCTGAAAACTCTGGGATCTATAGGCTGCCCTTTAATTGCTCACAGAGGGATCCTCTGCAATCTGTGAAAATTCCAGGCATGCAAAATATTCCAAACTGGACTCAGCAATAGGTAGGACTCTCTCTGGTCTGCCTCTGACTCTGCTGTCTGTTGATAGAATGTGTTTGTATTCCTTTTTGCAATTAGAAAGGTAATTTTCAAACACTAGGTAGTGTGGTAACTAAAATCTCTAGCTGCCCTAAAGGTTTATAAGACCTAACAGCCTAATGGGGAAGCAAGCCAGGTAAGCCCTCCCATCTCTTCAGCCAGATACTCTTTAGCCGCTTACCTGCTCTATTTCAATGGCTCCCCTACCAGACATGACGTCTAGAGTGAAGGCCACAAATGTCCTGTGAAGTTTCAACCTGAGACACGCTCCAGGCAATTTAACAAGGCTTCACGGATACCTAGTCCTGGCAGCAAACAGCATTTGCAGATGCTACGGATCATCTTTGCTGATTGTGCATGAGTTACGGGCAGGACACAAACTACTGCATCTGAGCCTTTTAGGCAGGATATCAAAAGACATGATTCAGTACGATGCATATGTTTCCCAGTGGTGTGGAAAATATCATATGACCCGTGTTTCACAGGACAATGAGTTGAGAGCTTTGGTGCTGACTGGTGGACTCCTCTCCACAGCTCAGTGGGTGCTGAGGTTCCAGTTCATTTGTTTAAAAGGTTTAACTCCCCCAAGAAGGCAACTTGTTGCAGGCCAGGGACTGTAGGATAATTAAAATTGGTACTCTGAACAGTCAGAAATATGTTCTTTGACCAAACTTATTCCTGTTTACTCTAATTTGTGACACTCACTCCCAGCACTACACCCACCTCTTCTCCTAAGGTCTCATAAAAAGGTCTTTGCATTTCATACACAGAAGAAAACACCATCCAATTCAGTTATGTGCCACCATTTCACTAGAATGTGTGGGATTTCTTGCCCTCCCCCTTCTCTCCCCCAATTCCTTTCCTCCCTCCAAATCTCTTATTATTCTTCAATATCTCACAAAAGCCAGCCTTCCCTGCCATCTCTGCAGCTTGGAAACATAGTTACTGCTATATATGGGAAGGCAGAGAGCTCCTACAATTTCAGCTTTAATTTCTATAGGGAGCAATGCAAAATCCCCTAGGATTCCCCAAACCTCATCTTTTCGTTATGTAGTAGGCAAAATAATAGATGATTTGTTCAGATTGAAAACAGTAGGAAAACTCATAGATACAGAGAACAGACTGGTGGTTGCCAGAAGCAGGCGTGAGGGGTGGATAAAATGGTGAAGGGGTCAAAAGGTACAAAAGTCCAGTTATAAAATAAGTAAGTCTGGGGATGTAATGTACAGCAGGGTGACTACAGTTAATACTGATTTGTATATGTGACAGTTGCTAAGAGAGAGATTTTAGAAGTTCTCAGCACACAAGAAAAAAGATTTTGTAACTATGTAAGTGGTGGATGTTACTAGATTTACTGTGGTGATCATTTTGCAATATATACAAATATTGAATCATGCTGTATATCTGAAACTAATATTATGTTAATGTCATTTCTATCTCAGTTAATAAAACCAGGGAAAACACAATTTATTACCTGGCTGAAACTTTTGGTTTCAACTATATAAGGCTACATGGGCTTTGGTAAATTTGACTGGATTATAGCATTAAAAATTCAGATGTTTTTCGAATAATCATATCTGACTTGATTGTTTATAGTTCATATGTGTGATCAAAACCGAAAGTTTCTGTAATATGACCGCCCTTGCACTGTTCACCATGTAAGAACTTATTCACTATGTAAGAACTTGTTCACCATGTAAGAACTTGTTCGTTACGCTTCAGAAGATTGGAGACTGATGAGAATTAGGCTTGGGGTTGATTAATGATTGTGCATTGAGTCCCCTATACAGAATTTTATTGTTGTTAACAACCATTTGATCAGTAAATATGAGAGATGCCCTCTCAAAAAGAAAAAAAAAAAAGAATAAACAAGATTGGTAGGAAAAAAAAAAATTCAGATGTTTTTGGAACAAGCACTGAGCATTTGGGAAACAAAACCTCTTCCAAAACACACGGCCCAGCTTTCGTTCTGCCCCTTTCTCCCCCATCCCTCTCATGCATTATATACTCACTCTCTTCCGATGAGGACTAATTTCCAGCTTCATTACCGCACATTTGTTCAAAGTATTTAGACGCCTACAGAGCAAAGGAATAACATTAGCAAAGTACGGAACCACTGCTGGATGGATAAATATTTTTTTCCAAACAGCTGACACGTTTAATGAGTTTCTCGGAATCCATTAACATAGGTAATTGAGAAGAGTATTAGAAACCTCTTTAAAACATGAATAGCTTAAAAATATCTTTATATTTCTTAAGTTTTTTCAATTAATTTAGTATAACTATTTTATAGTAACATGACACATGGCCCTGGCACGGCCAGGTGCCTGTTCTTCAGAGAACAAACAACTCCCAGTGCGGACATGTCTTGTGCCAACAGTCCTAGGATGAGCCGCTAGGTAACTGCGCACAGTACCAAGAAATAAAAGCTGGTGACCTCTCCTTTCACAGAAAAAGAAACAGCGACAAGGAGCCAGAGTGGTTGGTGAAATACACTGTATTTGATCTCAAATCACAATTCAAATACCAAAAGAAAACAAATTTTAGTTGTCTCCTACAAATAATACACAGCCTTCTAAAAAACTGAGGTTGTTCTTGTACAGAAAGGAAATTAAGAGCTTTAATACACAGTTCTTTTTACAACTTTCTGTACAGGACAGAATAATGTTTGGTAAAGTCACAGCAGTAATGCAAATGAACGTTTTAAAAAAGTGTATACTGTAGCTCCAAGGGTCGAGATCTTTAGGCTTCAAACACAAGCATGAAAATCAGATTCTTTTTTGGAACAGGAGTCAAATTTTCACTCCCCCGCCCCACCCCTGTGAAAAAGTAATGTGAATTTTAAATCAGGGAAATAATTTAGTTTTGTTGAACATGAAATACTTAAAAAAACAAAAACAGAAAAACAATCTCTCTGGGAAATAAATAACTGAAAAAAGAAACCCTTTATACATGCAGGAATATATATAAAAATATACAAAAGTGGGAATTGATAGCCCTTCAGGCCCTGGGTCTTTCTAACATCTTCTAAGTGATTATCTCTCAGTCTTCTGCTAGTGAACCTTTAGCGTATCTACTGTCTTCCGCCATCGGTGTTCTGGTTTTTCCTGTAAGTGTAATTCTTCCTTTCTTATAGGATAAGCACATTTAATTCACACAAATTCAAACTGACGGTGAGACCTCCTCCAGGCTTTATCTTTCTGATCCTGTTTCTTGTGACTTGTCTATCAACTCTGATGCATAGGGATAGAAAGTATTTTTGCCTGTTGATAAGCCTGCCTTTGATTTCATAGATTATGTGGTAGCCTGTTTATAGAATAAACAAAGATAACCCAGAGCGCCTATGTTCAGGAAAATTCTCCCTGTGGATGGGGTGGGGAAGAAAACAAATAACTAAGAAAAAGTTCAGACTTTAAAATGAGTGGGTGTCAGTCCCCCTCTGAGAGGCATACTTGAGTCATTACTTTAATGACTTATACCCACAGTGTTTTAGTTCTCAAATCTTCTCAATATTCAAAGACTGTTAGTCTTAGGTCTGGGTTTCATGAATCAAACCTGTAATCAAATACCCACTGGGCTTCATTTGGGCTGTAATGGTTGAATGGTGTTTATAACCAAGTTTACTAGGCAGGAGGCCTACGGAGGAGGGGGAGGGGCTTACCTTACAGACTCTAGATTTGAGTCAAACACAAAAGACCCAGGAGACCAGTTTTATGAAGGTCAGTGTTATCTTTTTATGTCGGCAGCACCAAGCTAAAGGCATTTCTATTTTAAAGCCCTAAAGTTGCTCCCTGGGGTTTCCGTGGGACTCATTTGTCCTCAGGACCTCCAAAGCATGCCTGCCAGTGGGACCTTACTCACTTAGAGAGGGACAGTACTGAAATGGAGTAATAAATGCTCCTCGCCAGACCTCACATGTATTATTTCACCGTAGTGTGGCTATTGCTCCCAGCAACCCTATGGTGTAGGGATCACTATTTACCTTTATTTTGTAGATGAAGAAATGGGGGCTTAAAAAGGTCACTGATCCTGTCCAAGCCCACATGAGTAAACCATGGGGGACCTGGTATTCAAACACAAGTATCTTCTGCCCTCTTTCCTAAAATACATGGTAATGATGTAATAAATAGGAGCAGCTAATGTCCTGAGTAAGGCTTGTCCAGTGACAGGCAAAACCCTGGTATCATACGCCATCTGCCCAGAAGCCACAGACATCCCACCCCCCCAGGCCCCTCACAGGGCTCAGCTCCACAGGAGCTTATCTGTGGGCAACTTGTACCCGGCTTAGGTGGGGGACGGAGCCCAAGGGTGGGCCATCAGCAATCCAAGGTTTGCTGCAGGGAGTCAGAGGTGCCCTGTTAAACGCAAAGTGGGCAGGCCTCTGGGCCTATATTCAAGATGAAAACAGGGAAGAAGTATGAGGGGGTGACGAGAAAAAGGAACAATTTCCAAGTAAGTCAAAAACTGTCTCAATTCTAATGATATTTTCTTGAAATTAGTTCAATTGCTTTAAAACATCACTTGCTTCCCTTTTACTAGAACAGACATAGTAACAAAGCCGAAATCTTACTATATACTGTAGGTGCTTGACATGGCTTAGACATTTCACGGGCTGTCTGACAATAGGCGTAGACTGGAAAGGATAGCATGGATACATATTTATCACTATACGATTATCACCTTATTTATGTAATACTTTGGTGTGTTTATAGGGAGAGTCAGTTGTAATCCCAAAGGAAAACAGCAACACAGAATATTTTTCAGAAGCTACAGGGAGACCAAGAACATTTTAGAAGAGGCATTCTATCTGCAGATGAGGTCACAGTTGGCAGTATTATCTGTATATCCTTCAAGACAAGCAGATCACTCCTGCAGCATTAATACTGAATGTGACTATCATCTTGGCCTTCTCGTCAGGGCTGGATTACATAGCAAAGCCAGCAAGACTGGGACAAAAGCCAACCTCTCCAAGGAAACGAATACATAAACCCCTTATGAATGTGCGTGTAGGAATGTTGGTTAGCAATCCGAATCCCAAAAACCTGGTAGTCCCATAATTGTAACTTTGGGTCATTACCAAACCTCCTGTTTAAGATAGCAGCATGACCATTCCCAAGGGAACATTAGCCCTAGAAGTCTCCCGCCTCAAGCAGACTATGTTCAAAGATCTGTTCCTACCCGATTTCTGACCGAAGGAGCTATAAATAAGATCTGCAAAGGTTATAGGTATACGAACATTTAATAAATCTTCAAGCAGAACACTAGTGTGTACATGGGGGTATCTGTAACATCTGTGTGTGTGTTTGGGGAGGGGGGGCACAGGGAGGAAAGAGCAACCATGTAAGAATTATTTTATTTAAAATAAATTCATTAAAGTTTTATTTTTAGTAAAAATATTAAGTATTTAATAATACTTCACTGAAGTGAAAGTCCTTTCAACTGAGTTTTTGTAACTATATTATCATATATATATTTAAAATCAGCTGCTTAAAATATTTCAACAGAACAAAAGACGGAATTCTACAAGAAGTCTGTCAGTCTGGAGAGAATCTGACAAATCACAAGGCAAGATTTCAAACAACATTTCAGCTTCATGATTTCCTGGCCCTTCCTGGGAAGAGGCCAGACAAGCAGATGAGAGGAACATCCCATAATCAGTAAACCACACAGCCCCAGCTACTCTGCTGACAGTCCGGGGCCCATAGAGCATTTCAAAGGAAGATGCTTCCAATATACTGTAGATGCCCCCATCTTTTCCTTCAGGAATTTGTTTGGGCCTCTCAAAAGGAGAATCATTTGCCATGAGAACTGGATATGAAGATGTGGATGATGTGGACAAGAACCTTCGGGTTTCCTGTGACCACTGAGTTGATAACCATTAGTGTGATTTCAGAAGAATTTCTCTTTTGAAAAGAAAACGCACTCGAAGCCTTTCTTCACATACGCCAATCTGGGAGTCACATTTGGGCCTCATAATTTTTAAAGCACACTGACGTCTAACCCCTGCGTTTCCTGCTCCGACCGCACCTGTGAGATGTCATTCTGTGCTTCAGAGAGCATTGAAGCTCAGTGAGCAAACACTGCAGGGTCCACACACAGATCACGGTCTAGTTGTTCCTGAGGCTTTTGTTTTTCACAAAAGATTCAAGAGCACACATTTATTACCTTTAAAGGGAGGTAGCTTCTCAAACTAAGTTTTGAACTGATATTATTAAAAAAACCAAAGTGTTCAAGAATCTAATAATGACCTCCTGGGCTGCAGTGTTGCAGTGATGTTCCTATGACCCAGGAATTCCTAAGCTGTAGCTGCTGTCCCGACAGCCCACTCACTAAGTGGCTTAAGATGTGTGAAATGGATCATCTGAGGCAATGCATCAAAAGTTCCTAGGACACATCTTATGAGTGAGCTCATTTATATGCATTATCACCAGAGAAGGATTGAAAAATAAATTAATTCTGCAATGCAGTTAAGCATTCAAGCATTTAAAAAATGTCTGGAGCAGTTTATATCCCAGATGCTGACTTCTTCCCTTCCTAAACTGCATTCGTGACATTTTTTCACTCCAGATGACATAGTTATGATATTACGCATGCAGTGAGGGGCTTGGAATTAGGTTTCTTTTCAGAAAACGTGGACATACCCTGGGCATGTCTAAGCAGCCATTTAAGTGGGTTTGAAAAGTGACAGTGTTTCTGTGGCTAATATGGCTTTTATTTCTCCTTACACCACGCGAACTCATCTATTTCAGACTCCATTCTAAACATCCTACGTACCTTTCCCTACAACTATTACTTAACTTAGTTGATTCAAAAAAACACTGTAGTCCATAAGAAAGGCAAAAAAGCAGTACTTTCACAGAGCTACCACTGTTTTCTTTGTCTAAAACTGTGTCATTCTACCTTAACGATGTTTTTCCAAGTTACAATAAATGCTGAAATTAAAATGAAATTTATTTCAACTTTGCAATTAAATCAACATATGAATGTTGTTTCTGTATACTTTTCCCCCCAGCATGTAGCCTTTATGGCTTACAGGTGTTGAGAGAAATTACAATGGATGAATAACTTAAAGATGAATAAAATGTCATGAAGAATTTGGAAGGATTATCAGTGTTCCATTACTGTCTGCCACATGTTTTATTATTTTTGCTTCACAAAAAACCTACCAGCTACTCCTAAGCCCAAAGACCTACTAGCACAGTGAACAAGAAATTCTGACAGTTTATTCACATGCCACACCAATGCTCATTTACCGCATGTCCACGGTATGTTAGTGGCTGTGCTGAGTTATTTTATAACCTTATTTAAGCATACTGTTACTATTTTGTACCTGGAGAAGTGAAGAGGTTGAGAGAAACTTTTCTGAGTTCAAACAATGGTCTCCTGACTCCAGAATGCTGGGACTCCTCTGCACCCCACTTAGTCCTCCGAACGTGTCGTTTGCATTTAATGGAACAGCAGCTTTGACTCTGTTAGGGGACCTGGCTAGGGCTGTGCAATTACAACGTCTTTAAAAATAAAAACCCGGTTCCAAGTTCCCAAACCATCTGAATGTTATCTGTTTCACAGGCATATGGCATAAAATACAGAATGTTACTCCTTGAGTACCTCCTAGGACAGTGCTATTTTAATGGCAATACTAAATATCAGGATTTTACCTTTTTTAATTAAAAGGCTTAAATCACTATGCCCATTTGTTAACAAAGACCTGACATAATTAGTTTGAACAAAAGTAAATAAAACCATCTTGGTGATAAGTACTGTTCTCTTAAAAAAGGACAGAGAAAAAAAAAGAAAACACTCAAAATATTTCCACTTACCTGCATAAGGCCTCAATGGCATCTCTGTCCAAAAAATCATGTTCTCTCTTGACCAAAGAAATATCAATGGGGAACAGGAGATCTATAAGAAAAATAAGAACAATGACATTTATTGAGTACCTAAGTTTTTTTGGTCGATCTAGCCTAGTTTAGCAGAGGGAAACAAAGTAATGTGTTGAATACCTACTGTGTGCAGGACACCTCATTCCCTATCAAGTGCTACGGGAGAATGAAGTAGCTGAAGACAATTCCATTGGAGTCTTAAAGGAACTTAGATTTAAAGTAGTCTGCAGACTCAAATATTTGTTCCTGTCAAAGATAAGTGGTTCAAAACACCGTTCTACCTTTAAACAAAGTAATAGACCTCTGCTATAAATTATAATTTAAACATGAATGAATATCAGAAGGTGCTCCCTTTTAATGTGACTGGTTTTTCCCCCCTCCCGTGCATGTCTTTGCCTACATTTAATCAGAGAAGAAGGTCATGGAAAACTGGGCGAGGAAAGATCCACAGAACAATGCCAAGTGGTAGTGAAGAGAATCTAACCGTCTGCATGACATGAAGTGCTGAAGAGAATTCAGGATACATTATTTTAAAACAAATATTAGCACTTGCATATGGCTTTTCAGGAGTTTATATAACTCCCCCTAGCACAAAAGGCCAGCTATCAAGCCACTGTGGAACAATAGAATCCCAAATCCCCTATCAGTAGAAGAGGTCAAGACTCTTAGAACACTTAAGAGTTATATCAGAACAGAGAAGAGGTGGGTGGGGAAAGTCAATTCACTGGAAGAATTCCCTTTTCTATCTATTGTTGATAAATACATCCAAGAAGAGTAGGGAGGCGGGCAGCCAGCGCTACCACTGTGGAGGTTTACAGCAGCTCTGGAATGGCCACCAGATAAAGCAAGTTGTTCCCCTTTGGAGTTCCAGCTATTAGGGTAAATAATGGACCTTTTCACAGAATACTTATATGAGTAAGAGTCCTTCCGTGCAACTCTGTGGGTCATGAATGGGTGAGATAAAACAGCACAGAAGGAAACGAATGTTACCATAACCAAAACAAACAAACAAAAAGACATCTCTTTGGCTTTTGAATTGGCTAACATTGCATCCTGGAAGAGACAGTAGTTATTGGTAGTTCTGGAAATCTGAGTAATTAGTAATGCTCTGGTTCTCTGGTTGACAAGGGAGTACATGGATGTTTGTTCTTATTTTTTAGTAGTAATCTATTTCTAGAGATAATACTTATGAGCACTTTTTTTTTTACAGTGTTGAAAACTAACATGAGCATTGTAGTCTGTTCATTTTTCTGAAGACCAGAGGTAGGTTACTGATACTGTTCCCTGAAGGAGAACACAGGCAGACCAGTAAAGTAGCAGCAACCCAAGGATTTATGAAGAAATACAGGAAATTCAGTACTGCGGGATCACATCTCTTTATCAAGTTATAGACCAGTTTCCTAGGCAAATGATTAGTGGAAATCCATTAGTGCAGATGAGAGGCTTAAGGTGAACGTAGACTATTAATACAAACAAGGCAAGCTGTAAGGCTGTTTGAAGGTGGTGGCGCTGTATTTCACTGTAACAGACATCAAGAACTCCAAGTATTCAGTAATAGAGTTGACCATTTTCTCATACTTGCCTAGACTCTTTCTGAAGGGACTGGCTTTTAAAAGATGATGGTTTATTGATGTATAGAAGTTCTCAGCATTCTTCAGGATAGGATTTAAATTTCCAGCTTGTGTTTAAGGGCAGGAAGTATAAACTGCCAGGGACCAAAATAATACTAAACAGGAAGACAAGGAAATGTGTGGGTTGGTGTGGTGTGTACGCTCACACTGCATGGAGTGGCGGATGAAAGGGGGGAAATCATAGCCAGAACAATATACAGCATACCTCAAAAGCAGGCTTACGCTTTGAAATACTTAATAAATGTGAAGAGATCCTCAAACATGATGTATGAAAATGCAACCTGCATTTTAGGATTTGGAAAGAAGTAAGACAGAGACAGGAACTGGCTCTAAGCAAACATAGCATCCCAAGAAAGGGCTGCTTGGCAGCAAGCGAACACCAAAAATGGACATAATTGAAGGAAACTTAATTCCTAAACAGGAGAACAAAGGGAACAAAAGAACAGCCATGTTACTGCCACTGCAAAAGCAATTATCTCTCCCCATCTCCAGGAGAGCTGTAAATTGAAAATTCAACAGAATGCTGGTCTCTCATCTCCTGCCTCCTGCCCCCACCACAGTCCTACTGAAAGACAGAGATACACTAAATGTTAATAGGTCAAAATTCTCTCCTTAGAGAAGATAAGCAACTCTACCATAGTAAGTATGCAAATTAACCAAATGCCTGTAAAAAAAAAAAAAAGAAAGAAAAAGGAACTGGAGATGTTCTCTGAAATGGAAGAATAGTAAAATATTTTTCATAGTCTACCAATAAAGTAATTCTGAATCCATCTTCATGGGAAAATATCACAACAGTCAATCTGGGCTGCAATAAGGAAGATCAGATATAGTAAAGGAGGTAATGAATTAATTAAGCTCAGTGACCTAGGGAAATTAAAAGACCTCTATGATTTCTGGGGAGCCCAGTTTGCTTTGGGGCGTATCCCCCCATTGGCTTCATATCCTTCAAGGCTACCTGCTGGTCACGTCTAGCACCTCCAGGCTTACATATGTAAACATTCTTAGCATGGGCTCATGAGATTTCACTCACGTTTTATAAGGTTGGTAATGACCTCTAGCTACAACAGAGAGCCTAGTGCCATTGCTTCAGGACACAGTCTGATGGTCATTATCCTAGAAGGACCGAAGAGTAAAAGACATGTCTTAAAATCTTTATTTGCTGTGAAAAATGTTGAACATCCATGGTAAAAATATTTAAGTGCTATCATTTCAACTGGATCTTCTAGAGATTTAGTCATATGGTGGCTAGCCATCTCTTAGCATCTCCTTTCTTCTTAAGTGATGAAAAGATGTATTTTTAAAATGTACATCAACCAAAATTATGCTTGCTTTTCAGATTTTGGCAATCCCTTAAAGGTCTTCTTTGAGGTTTGAACTAGGTTTTATTTTATAAACTATGAAGTGGCTACTATACTGTGGGGCGTCCTGTTGGTACAGATTTAACAGTGGCTTGTTTTGAATTGGATGGATGAATGAATGAATTAGTGAGAGACACCATGTAGAGCCCACATCTCAGTAGAGTTGAAGAAAGAAAAAATGCTCAGGTGTGAGGAAGCCCTGGAAGTAATTTAGTTTATCCAAATTTAGGAATCACTTCACTATTCACCCAACCTTTGCTTGAAAAAATTACCCATAAAATGGAGTTCACTGGCTCATAACTGTAACTTTTTTATAAATGATTTCAGGTGGCATATAATGAAACTCCTGTGTAAACAAACAGCCTGTTCATCTCACGGTGCACGGCCAAGCCCGACCCACACCCAGCCAAGGCACAGAGAAGGAGCAAGACCCCAGGAGCTCTTCATCTTTGGCCTCGGCATCCAAGCGGATCCTGGGGCACTGATGATAAATGATGGAGTAAAAATTCAGCCTGGATCTTGATTTTTTTAAAAAGGTCCATTTTCCTTAACTAAAAAATTGTTTGCCACAGAAAACATAATATTCATCAAATGACAACCTAAACAAAGTGGGAAGCCTAATTACAAACCCAAAGAAGGTATCTGTAACGCATGGCCAACAAGGGCTTCGTACTTAGAATAAAGAGCTCTTACAGATCATTATGAAAAGCACTGTCAACTCAGGAGAAAAATGGGCATGAGACATGTCACAGAAGGGCAAACACATATGGCCAGATGATAGGAAGAAACGTGCATTATCATTAATGATTAGGGAAATGGAAGTCAAAATCTGTAAGATACCATTTTATAACCATTTGGCAAAAACTAAAGTCTGACAATATCAAGTTTTAAGAGCCTGTGGACAGACAGGATCTTTATATATTACTGGTAGGAGTGAAAAGTGGTACAGACACTTGAAAAATTTGCATTGTAAAATGGAAAAAATATATATATTTTTTGTTACCCAGTAATTCTACTCCTAGGTATACATTCAAGATAAAATTATTGCACATGGACCACAAAAGTACAAGAATGTACAAGAATGTCTGTAAAGCTCAGTGTACAAAAAACAGCCAAAGAACCCCCAGTCAGGTGTGGATGTGAATAAACTGGTTTATCCACACAATGCGGAATCACGCAGCAGTGAAAGTGGGTGAACTACAAGGACACACAGTGTAGAAGAATCTTAGTAACATAACCAGTGAAAAAGTAAAATCATACAAGACTACATAGGGCATAATACCTTTTCACATAAAGGTAAAAACAGTTTTATAAAAATACGTATTTTAGGACAATGCAATAAAACTATAGACTGGAAAAGCAAGGAAATGATAAGCAGAGGTTTCAGGATGACAATTACTTTGGGCAGGGGTGACAGAGGGCACCGAATGTGAGAGCTCGTGGGTGCACTGTCATCAAGGTCCTGGCCTTGGTTCTGGTGGGGGGTCTCAGCACCTTGCTATGCTGCTTCTTTAATGAGATATTCAGATAAATAATAAAATGTCTGAAAATGAATCATAGATCAATAATATCATGAGCCAAGGATATAATTAATTATGCCATCTAATCTACCAACCAATCGAATGGCCTTCTAGGCTCACCTTCGTAAAGCTGTGCGTACTGAGGGAAACCTGTTGCCCGTAGCCAATCGCAAGCTTCTTTGGCTTCAATTTCTAGAACAGACCAGAAGAAAGACAGGAGTGTTAGTAATATGTACCTCAGCATGTTTCTTCTTTTGTAATAAACCCTGGTTTTGTTATACAGGGAAAGCATGATGTCTGTCGAAAACAGGTAAGTCAGAAAAACAAAACAAAACTAAAAAGCTCTAAAAAACCCCACTTAACCCAAATGCTTTAAAGTGGTGTGCACTTTTCCTGCCTTTTAAAAATGCAAATAATTATCCACGTTTCCTTTAGAGGACAAAACAAACAAGGGGTCCCAGCAGTAAGTTACTCTGTCTTCTGGTTCTGGTTACAAGTGATTACGAAAACAGGGTATAATGAGAAAGCTGAAGAGGGATTAAATAATTAATTTTAAGCCTGGATGGTCTAACTTGGTTTACTTTTCACATCAATAAAAGGCCATGAAGTACATCTGCCCCCATGGAGGAGAACTAACCTGACCCACGGAACAGGCCCCCTGCCACTCAGGAATGCGGGAAAAAGCCCCAGGGCCTGAGACCCTGGGCCCTTAGGTGCACCCAGCAGCGGAGAGGCCAGGCTGTCAGGTGACCTGGAGGGCATTAAGTCAATAAAGCCCACAATCTTGGCAGGCTGAAACGCCTGATAAAGCTCTACTTCCCTGTGGTTAACATTTTGTAGATGGTATTGATAAACAGAAAGGCCAAGGGCAACTGGACTCACTGTGTTCAAACTCACTCAAGCACATATTTACAATCCCGTTAAAACTGCCTCCCAGAGGAGGTGGGGCCCATTCATTACTTTCTCTGTTTGCCCAAAGAATATCCTTTCAACTGTCTTCCCACCTCCCTCAGGCTCTTAGAGTACTGAGGCAGGTAAGGCTATTCACTCATTTACAAATGTCTCAAGATTGCCTAATTTATTCCAGATTAAAACCTTCCTTAAACATCTCTCCTCTGAGCCAGACGGGAGGCAGATAATCCACAATGTAAGTATACATATCTTACTTTTGTCTAGTAACTTTATGGTATCAATGCTTTTTTTTTTTTTGTACCTATTAGTTCATGAGTTTCTTGGCCTTGGAGAAAAGGTGGTTAAGAACACAAACTCATTAAAGCAAGTGGGTATGTCCTTATGCAGTGTGCCAAAGAGAAAACAGCGTGCTATCTCCCCAGGAGCCCGTTAATACCCCCACTAATGAGAGCGCAAATAAACAGCATGGCGAAGTTTATTTCCATGAATTTTTTTCAGTGTCACAATACAAGTAGCCCTATTAAATAGAAGTATACAAGGTGCAGGACTGAATTCAGGGCTGAAAGATCAAGTTGACATCAATGTGTAGAATCTCAATGTTAGCACTGAATAAAAGAATATGTAGAATTGTCCAATGTGAATTATTTGTGTTTAACCTTTTTTCATGTAGTTATATTCAAACCTTGTCTCAGAAAGGAACTAAGGAAACTAAATAAAATCATAAAAGAAACATTATTAGAGAAAAAAATATCTAAAAGCTCAACATGTTAAAGAACTATTTTTCTTCTAAGCTCTGTGGCCCCTGCTCAAAGAGAGATAGGGAAAGAAAAAGGCTGTGTGTTTTCAAAAAATATTATAAACAACTCACTTCTGTCTATTTAGAGGTTATTTCCACTGAACAGACTGTTAGACAATGAAAAGCAGATTGTTAAAAGCACATGTGCCTGCTTTCCTAGTATCTCACTTAACAAGTGGTGACTAACTAACTACTCACAGTCCACCCTTTTTGGACACCTTTTTTTGACCCCATTCAGACATAACAGGTCAGCACAGGCACAAAAGCTGCAATCAGAGACACCTCACTAGCCAGGGCCACCTTTTTACAGCATGTTCCAGATTTTCTTATTGCCATGGCTTCATGCCAGGAGGCACAAAGGTGGTAGGGTATCATTTTTTGAAAAAAAACCTTTACATTTATTTACAAAATACAAAGGGTGGTCACATACATTACCCGCTTAAGGCCACATGGGACTTCACGGACACTCAAATGCCTGCTTTTGTCACTCTCTTACTCACTTTCCACCACTAAGAAAGTGAAATGCCCCCAAATGACCAAAAGTTGATCTAAGAAGCTGTGACCCAGCAGTCACTCTTCTTAGGGCCACTTGGTTGGAAAGAAATGACATAAGCATGTGAAGTCTTGCTTCATCAGCAGGTAATTTACTTAAAGGTTTACTGGCTCCAAAGCTCTACCTAAGGACTGCAGAGATCCAGTAATTTACCCTTCCTCTCCCTTACCCTAAAATAGATGAGGATTACTTTCATTTAGGAATGAAACCATGGGAAACAGACAAGCCTGTATCTATTTTACATTTAAAAATGCCCACTCATGGAAACTTAGGTTCACAAAAACTGATGTTTCTGTAGAAATTAGAAAATTGCAAAACCTTTAAAAAAGTCGTTGGTCACTGATTTTTTAATAAATGGAATAGTTACTGATTTCATTCCCACCCCTTTCTAATCACCAAGAGAAAATGGTAACAATGTGACAGAGGTACTGGTTTAAAAAAATCAGTATTTCCATTTTCTTTAATATGAAATGCACCTGAGAACCTACATCTACAACCAAGTCCTGGTGGGAATCCCCTTTCTAGTTTCATCCCCTGGTCCAAGCCACTCCTTCCACCCTTAACCTCTTACTTCTGAGCTAACACTCTGCGTCTCCTATTTTCTCCTTCCTCAGAATCCATCTGCCACCTGCTCATCAATCTTCCAGAGTTACAGTTGAGATCTTGTCTCTGCCTCTCCAATTCCACTGGTGTTCTGCTGCTTAGAAAATCAAGTCTGAACACTTCTGCATGGTTTCTAAGGCCTTCATGTGGCACCAACCTCCCATTCCAGCTCCCTGTATGCCTGCTATGTCCCAGCCAAAGTAAACTTGCTGCTCATCTCCCCATGTAGATGGCCATGACTTTGCTAGCCTGAAATGCTCCCCCATCCTCTCACTTTTGAATTTCACTCATCCTTTAAGTCCTAGCACCATGCCACCTCCGCTAGGCAGTCTTCCCTGATGCCTCCCAACAATCCTATCCACAACTTCCGTTCATTGTGTGTGCCACATGTGTAAGCTCTGTCTAAGCTCTTACTGCCTTTCAGTTCACTTATTCCCTATACCAATCCTGGAACATGGACTACTAATATCATTCCCAAGATACACAAATAAGGAAACATGCAGAGAAATAACCACTTCTCTTGAAAAATGAGCCTTCTTTACATTCAAATGTCACAGGAAGGTGAGAGAGAAAACTAAGACTCATGGCGATGAGCAAGGTAGGTTCTTCCCTTAAAATAAGTATGTAACAATGGACATTTAAAATATTAAAGAACACCATGTACACAGGGCAATACTCCAGTCACTGCCTGCCCATGACCATTTTTGGAGGCCTCTCACTGGCTCAGGGGTACGACTTTTCCTTCAGTGTAGGTGAGGGGTAACGTGAAAACTGGGAGCACAGTTGTCAAAAAACAGTCCCCACTGGGCAAAAAATGCCATCAGAAACTAAAAATACAATGGAAATACAATGACACCTTTTATACTTGGGTTTTCTCTAAGCAAACAACAGACATATGTATTAAGGAGGAAACAGGAAATTTTTATTGGAAAGAGCTGTAAGGGTTGGTGGTAGTAGATGAATGAGGTCCAGGAGACCCTTTGTGTCTGGCTGGGAACCATTAGGCCATATCTGCATGTTTCCTGGCACGAAGTGATGACTCCTATCTTCCCCTTTCCCCTCAAGAGGGAGTTAAGCAGAAATTCCCCATCAAGTCACATTCTGTTGAACTTGCTGATCTTAGCTGGTTGAGCAAGAGTAATTTGGGTGAAAGCCGGAGGTGGTGACTTCCGCCTTCTGTTTGCACTGTGTGCACACTGGAAACCCTCAGGTTCCCTGTCTTCTGGGATAACATGCTACCCAAAGCAGGACTCGGATGGATGCTACAGCTACACGGAATTACCTCTTAAATAGAATTCTAAGGAAAGGGAGCCATGTAAGAAAATTCAAGCCATCTTCTAGATTCCTTGGATTCCCACAAACACGACAGCCTTGTGGCCAAAGATTCATGGAACTGTTGATGGTTTTACAGCCACCGAGAGGCACGCTAGCTGTGTGAAAGGCAGGCAGTCTTTCTGATCCAAATCAAGATTCATTCCCCTTCCCTGAACACTCAGATTCCTTCACAAGCAAGAAGATCCTCTTGGGTTCTCCTGCCTCCATCAAGGTGGCCAATTTTACAGGACTGTGGGCAGCTGGCCACCAACAGCCCATCTTTACCTGGCAGGTGGGTTTCACAGGGCAGCCACTGGAGAAGCAAACCCGAGCCTTAAAAGCTTGATCTCAGCAGGCTCTCAGCCCTGATGCAGGGAGGGGAGTTTTCTAAAACCATCAACACCACCCACTCCCAAGGACTCTGATTTTTTCAGTCTAGACAGCTTATTTTTAAAGAGGCTTCCCAAGTATATTTAAGGGAAGCCAGGATTGAGAGCCACTGAGCCAGACAACATTCTTCATATCCATTTTCCTGGGCTCTTCCCCGGATGACCCTAACAGCCTCCCAACTGAACTCTGGTTAGTCTTGTCCTCCCCTGAGCCCCTAGATTCATTTTTATAAATCACATCATTCATTAAGTCACTCTTGTGCTTACAATTCTTCAGTGACTCTCTACTGCCCTTCAGACATGATCCAAACTCTTCAGCAGACCCATATATTTAAGGAAAAGAAAGAATTCACTAATATTTTTCTTTTTTAAAAAACAAACTAAGCACAATGACTTGATCCCTTTCTCTCTACAATTAATAAAAATAAGTGTTAAACCCACACAACTGCTGAAGACTGGTTGCCAGGAGTTACCTATGTAAAATGACGATTCCTAATTGGGCTCAGTCAGATAGCAGAAGGTATATATTGGTATTTATTAAGCTCTTATGTTATCTGTTCATAGCAAAGATTTTGACTAGCAACATTCATTCCTTCAGGTGCTTAAAAAAATTCTAAACATCTGCTGTGCATATTCTGAAAGAAACCAGTTAGGAGCCTTCTGGAAGAGCAGTCCATGATATTTCAATTTCTAAGGATGTTTGGCCGAACAGTAGCTGGCCCAAACCCATCCTTAGGTATATTCTAGTACAGTCATGCATTTAAGTGAAGCTGATCATCCTTCAATTTTCCCTTCACTCAATATTTATTTATTGAACATCTACTCCGTGTGTTGCCAGTGTGCTCAGGGATGGTCAAAGACACGGGTTCCTGCACAGAATCAGGAGGCCACACGGAAGGGTACTTGGTGTCCGATGGTCCTCTACTTAGGAAACATCCGGTTCCCTACGGGCTAGTCTAAGGTCCTCAGGTTGAGTTCCCAGTGACCTGGGCCGGCCAGCACTGATGAGTCCCTGTTTCTTAGGTGAGAACCAAGGGCAACACACCGCAGCTCCCAGCTGCACCCCGTCTGCCACCCCCACTCCCTCAGGCTGACCAATCCAGTCCTGCAGGTCCCCTTTCACTGCTCCAGACCCCTTTTCCTGCTTTGTTTTCTCATCTTTCAAAACACTTATTTATTACGTGTACTTTCTGTCTCTGCCCTCTGGAGGCTCCCAAAGGGCAAGTTTCTTCGTCTCTTCTGCTCTCTGATACATCATCCCAAGCACCTACCATAGAGTGGGGTATACAGCTTTTCAGTAAATAAAATTACATAAAGACATAAACCACAATGTGATTTCTGTTCTGGTGAAGTGGTCTTAATTTTTCTGACCAGGATCCACAATAAGAAATACATTTTACATTGTAACCTGGTACACACATGAATGTATGCACGTATAAATGTGTGTATATATGCACACATTCATGTACACAAATACGTGTATATATTAGCATGTGCCTTAGCATATGAAACATTTCACCAAATTAACACTTACAGGAGGGAATTCAGGCTTACAGTTTTCTGTTCCATTGTAAAAATGTTACTCGTTACCTACCAAAGCCACCAGTTTAAAATGCATTATTATCACACATAGCTTTTTCTTGGAGAGAGAGAAAGAGAGAGAAAGAGAAAGGAAGGAAGGAAGAAAGAAAAGGAAAGGAAATTAAGAATTTCTGCACAGTACAGAGGAAATGTGATGCATGAATTCAGAGGTAGGAGTGGGAGGGAGGGAGGAGGTGCTTGAGCACGTTTTATGCTTGGTGTTTGTTTAAAGAGGAGTTATAATCTTTATAATTTTGTATAAGACTGGATGACGGGAGAGGAGGTTTGGAATAAAAAAGACAGAAATGCTAGGTGGAGAGATGCCAGAGCACATGTGTTTTTGAGAGCGAGGCAAACAGTCTGCATTCGCTGTAACTTGAAATAAAGGAAGGGAAGTCAGGAAGTGGAAAGCAGGTAACCCCACCAAGCCACCAATGAGCAGCCACGTCATTTCCTCAGATGTAAAATAGCTTTCCATCTGAGTGTCCCCACTCTTCCCAAGGATCCTTGCCAGAAAGGGGGCAAAGTGTCCCCTGTGACAGGTCAGGAAAACAGTTCCAGAAAGAACCCACTGCTTACTTAAGTAGTAGTAAGAATATGCATGTTCCTGGACCTATTTCCTCATCCATAAAAGCTGGGATTTCCACAGGCTTTGTAATTCCACAAGTTTCTGACTCAGATTTCCTTTATGCCCATTCGCCCTTCTTCCTAAAATGACTGTTAAGAATAGGTTCCATTTCTATTCTTATTTTTCCACATTTGTCATCAGTTATATGAGGACATTCTTCTTCCCTCAAACAATCAGAACAACAGTAACTGCTTTGAATTCCCAATTCTATAAACTCACAGACATTTATTGTTAAAATTTCTAATTTGTTTTTTAACGGATCAGTTCCTTAATTTGTCCTTTGACGCCTATGTTCCTATTACAGGGAATTCAAAACGCGAAATGTTTTTGCTTATGTGTGGGTTTACATCCCTCAAAGCAAAATTAATCTTTATAGGAAGAAAACACTGCAAATCCAAAGAAAACTCTTGGCTTACTGACCTTTTATACTTCTGGTTTGGTTATGGCCACTGCCTCCTACAGCATCGGTGAGCTAGCTGGGGGCTGAAATGCATCCTGGAGCAACCTCTTTACCCTTTACAAAGGAGAAAGCTGCTGAAAGTTCCGGGTAATCTGTTTAGCGTTCCAGAGCTATTCTGCTCTATCAGGTTAGAGCACTTCCTGTAAACCTCTGTAGTATTACCTCCCTTTTAGAGGTTTGAAAGTTACCCTCCCTTTTAAGGCACCAGACGCTTTTCAGTACAAGGTGAGAAACTGGAAGATTTGGGGAATTTTCTTTTTTAAGTGTTTTTTTTTTTCTTTTTCTCCTGCTTGAGTTTTGGGGGAAGATAGGTTGCTTTCTAGTAAAGAACATTCCTAGAAATAATATAAAGGGGGAAAAAAGGAGCTATTTTCCCCAGTGATGTGATGACAACTTAATAAATGGCCTTTGCTTTGAAAGAAGGAAACCTTGGGAGACACACCCTGCAGGCCTGTACTGGGATCACGTGCATGACAATCGGGCAGGGCAGAAATGAAACCAACTGAAATTCCCTTTGGGGTCATTTAGATCTCATCTTCGCAAAATACTGTTATTTCACCTAAAAAAAAAAGTGTGTTCTTTCCTTGCAGAGGCAAAGAGCTCTGTATTAATTTGAGCCCACAGCTGTCATGGCTCTATCAGGCACTCCAGACTTAAACTGAAACACTAATTTCCAGGAACAGAAACTATCTCCCAACTAATCAAAAATCAGCACTCATTACACCCAGCACCAAGTAGCAAACAGAAATGAAAATAGACTATTAAGGAAATGGATACTGCATCATCATATTTTTCTATTTCATTTCAATCTGGGGTGTGTACGATAAAAAACCTTGGTTTACACCCATATACACACATAATTCTAGTATCCTATACCAAATATTTATGCATTTCAAACCACGCATGGCTAAGAAACATGATTTGAAATAGCTCTTAAAATACCAAGCCCTTTAAAGATGACAATTGCATAGGTGAAGAAAACAATTTCAAGAAAGGAAACAATCTAAATGTACTTTTAAGGGACCTTATTTGTCTGAGTCCCATTTTTTCACAAAGTGAAGCAGATGTTTTAAGATTATATAATCCACTTCCTTTATAACTTATTATTCAAGGCAAAATACCTTGGTCACAAACCTAAAATAACTCCCCCCCCCCATAATTAAATATTGGCAGGCACCTCAGTTCTTTCTTTTCTGTATGTTAGCAAAGCTTATTAGACTAAGCCCCCTCCCTGCCCTCAAGTTTGTTTGTCTCTTGCTGTAAGTCCTACGGTGCTATAGCAAAGAAAACAAAAATACTGGGCAAATTGTAGTGCTACAAAACCTTAGATTAGAAATGAAGGGAATAGTGAGGAATTCTAAAGAAACTCTTCACTCAAATTTTAGTCCATTCTGACAGAGAAAAGAAAATCAATATAGAGTGAAATACCAGGTTGCCTTATCAAAGATCAAAGAAAATAAAACGTGACAGATACTGGTTCATATAAGTTGCCTCCAGCTATTCCAATGTTTAACCTCAAACAGGAAACACTATTCAATTTGATTTTCTCAGTTTTGTGCCAGGAAGTGTAAGAAAAAATAAGGTTTATTGTCTTCCCGGTGAGCTAAAGAATTATTTTCATGGAAATTGCTTGTGGCACCCAGCCCCCCAAAAACACATACAATCTGATGGTCAAAATTTGATTCACGTGTATCTATTTAGTTTTGGAAGGTTTCTCATTTTAAAACTGATAAATTTTTCCTACCAACACATTAAGATCCTCATTTTGTTTACACATGTGGGCAGGAAGGGGTCTGAGGTTCCATTCAACTCACATATGACCTTGGGCTAGTCACTGAACTTCCAGGCATCTCAGCTGTTCCTCAGCAGGGAAGAGGCGATGTTTTTCCAGGCTTCCTTTGCCAAGTTCTGGAATTTCCTATGAAATTACTTTTACAAATGTACAAGTGTTACATAAGATCCTTTTTCATGCTATACAGTTTGAAAAAGGGAGCTCTATAGAGATGGTCTCTTACAAGTCTGTGCTTTCTCTAGACTCAGGAGGTGAAGATGATTTCAGAATTTCAGCATCTTCTATCTACTTTGTCACCAGAGTGTGACAAAGGGCTAGGCATGGCTATAGTTGCCGCCCAGTGCACGGGCCACAGGCCATTTCACCTCCAAGGTCCCTTGCTCTATGGCTCTCTAAGTGCTGCAGCCTGGGAAATGCTCCAACCTTAGGGTGTGGAAAACTTTTGTCCCTCAGACATCCTCCAGAGGCTCCTGCCAGGAGGAGGAAGGCGCCTTTCTGACAAGCTCCAGGAAGCAGCCTCCAATCCTCTCTGCAGGACACTCAAAGGTGGGGCAGGGAACAGAACAAAATGTGGATGGGAGGTGTCAAAGGCATCTGAGGACTCGGGCTTCACTGACCTCAGCCTCCAGTTAGTTTTTGATTTTTCTCTTGGGGATGGGCAGGGGTAAGACAGGAAAGGCCCCCAAGCGGAAGGACGTGTGAATAGAGAAGGAGCATATACTTTCCACTATGAAACTCAGTCTAGTAGCGGAATAAAAAAACAACGATGAATGATGGATAGAGAGTGATTTCCACTTCAGCAATGTATACTATTGACTTTTGCAAGGTATAATTTTCTTCCTTTTGGAAAATAATTTTCCACCTTTTAGGAAATAATGTCCTAATAGGCAGGCATTTTCAAGATGCCGTTTCAATATTTTCAGGGACATTGGGAGAACACTTTCCCTTAGAAATACTATTTTAATATACTTACACTGAAGAAGGCATTATTTGGCACGGTCAAAAGAAGCTAGAATACGTAAAGACAGCCCCCTCCCCCAAATGTTAAAGACAGAGGCTCCAGAGAGGGGATACAGAAACCATGAATTTGTCAATCCTGGACTCTAACATTATAGCTACTCAGTGAGCATGAGCTTCCTGGGAAACCACGATGTAAGTATAAGGCTCTATCTGGCCACCAGATAGTGTTTCCTAAATTGAATCAACTGCCAGATTAATCTCCATAAACTGTATTCTATAGCCACACACGCCAGGCTGAGATCCTTGCTCCTGCACCTATAGTGGGTGATGTTAGGCAGGGATTCAACCCCCTAAGCCTGAGATTCCTCATCTGTAAAATGGGAACACTTACATCTGCTTTGAGGAGTTGCTGTGAAGATGAAATGTGACAAAGAAAGCAGATTACATGAAAGATTTTATCTTCTGCAGTATTATTACTATGCCACTAATAGCTTCTGGATTTTTTATAAAAATAAAAAAAAAGGTATCTTAAAGAGAAGACTTAACTTGCTTGTGACGGACTCTAAAACTACAGAGGACAGGCTTTCTTCCTGTCCACCATTAATTATGATAGCAAGGAGGGAATAGCTAGTGAGAAAAAAGTTAAGACCCAGGAGCCTTAATTAAAAAGTCCTCAGCAGGACTATTCCCAACTCCTTATCACTGATCATGAATAATCCTTAACAATAACACCGGATCCCACAAGGAAAGAACAGGGAGAGCCCTTCTCAGCTGGGAATCTTACCCCTTTTACAT
This sequence comes from Manis javanica, assembly GCF_040802235.1. NCBI lineage: Eukaryota > Metazoa > Chordata > Mammalia > Pholidota > Manidae > Manis > Manis javanica. The sequence goes on from NC_133167.1 coordinate 94,135,115, forward strand.
TAATTAGGTTTCTGACTAATTTGAGGTTGAAAGAAAACACCACTGACCACACTCATACCAGAGACCCATCCCTACGAAACACTTTTTAGTCCTACAGCACTTTCTTTCTTAGAGGAATTACCCTCGAGTCTCCAAATTCCTTCATATGCAATGGACACAGGGCCAGATAAAAAGACAGTCGTGAAGTCTGCTCCATACAAGGTTTTTCCTTCTCATTTCACGGTCATGGAAAAGAGGAACTTGAAACTTCACTTTTTAGGACACAGTGTTTTATCTACCCTTTCTGTGGTTGGGCATTAATTCACTTTGACCATCACAGCGAGGAAAATTTTTTATGTCCTGAATGCTGTACAGATCATTCCTTTGTATTACAGCCCTACAACTTCAAAGTTACATATCTTAGGGGTAAATTCTGCTACAACAAGCACTCACAGACACCGAGAGGAATGACTAAGTTTAGAAATTAAATTCTCTCTCCTCCACTTGATCCCAACTCTTATCATTCTAATCACTGGACTCTGCAAACATTAAAAATGAAAGGCTGGTTTGCTTTGTAATGTCAAGAACAGGCTTGGCATGATGGGAGCCTCAGGCCAGTCACCCAATGGGGCCGGGTTTTGCTATAATGTTCTGAAGCACTGAGAGCTCGGTCTTTAGTGCTTTGCAATACCCAGGGCGGAAGGGGAAACATCTGAAGTTATTTTTATTTTTGCAAGTCTTCTGGTTGTACAGGGTAAATGCAGGGTGGGTCAAGTATTGTCTGCAGCCCTTCAGGGGTCTGTTTTTTTTTCTTTTTTGGAATGGTCTCATTTCCGTCTTCCTGTTGCTAGGAAGGAGAGTTAAGCATGAGGAACTTGTGTTTAGAATACTGGACCATCCTGTCCAGCACAAGGCTCTCTTAAAAAAATGTACAATTCGCTTCACCCACTGTACTTTGGATGCCCCCATTCTTCTGGACCAAATCACCCTTCCCTGAATATTTTCAAGTTGCATATTTACTTGCCTAAGTCATAAAAATACCACTCTCATTTGAACATTGCATCACAGCTTAAAATCTCCATGGGGATACCAAGGGAAACCCAAGTACTTATTTTTGTATTTGAAACCACCTCTTGGAATCCCACCAAGCCTCTGACTGGAGGGCATCTCATGAGGGCCTCCCATAGCCCCTTCAAATTGCATGCTAGTTCGACAAATAAAGAGTTTCCGTAACATACACATTTTTCACTCACTTCACAGTAACTTGTTTAAAATCATAACATGGTTTTCTCTTCATCTGGTATATTTTCCAGAAGCAACCAGACACCCCTTTGTAATGTGAAAACAGTCTTAAACTTTGCTTGGTCTTTGCTCTTTGAACTATAGTATAGAACAACTACATCAAAATAAACAAACCAAAAAAGACCTTAGGTTAAAGCGCCACTGGCCTTTCACCTTTGCTCTACAGGAAAACAGTTTGGTGGGTCCAGTGTATTAAAACCTGGAACACTGCCTTCAATTAGCGATGGTCAATTGCTTAACTGTTCAACCTTTTCACTCTTTAAGGAGTAAGTGGTGTTTCTCATAAGATCTACAGTTGGGAAGTTAAGACACAGGTAAGGAACTGAGCTCCTCATTCATTCTAGGGGAAGATTTAAGTGGGAAGCTACTTGTTCTGACTTTTCAGAGTCAGGAAACCAAGTCAGTCCTTGTTCTTGACCTCCTAACAGGTTTGGTGTAAAGGTGTCACTCTGCTTGAATTAAAATCTGTTTTTGTCAACAGCAAACTTTTAAAAGCAGCTGGGAGACAAAGTCAGTCTGCTGTGCTTCATATTTAACTCTAAACAGTAGTGCTAATGAAAAAAATATGCACCCAGTCTTGGGCCACGCTGTAAATCTGGCATGCCACAGTAACAGTCAACACACACAATCGCCAATATTTTCTCAAAAAAAAAAGTCTCGAAATAACTTCTGAATGCACATCTGCTAACTATTTGACACTCATTCCTTAAGACTTTAGTTCTTCTATTAGGGGGGCTGTTGACTTACAGGGTACCCCTCCAGCCATCTGCAGCAGTCTGCAAGCCAAGATGGCACTGGGTGCCTCCATTAATTCCACACTTATGGTCTGCAAATGATCTCTGCTGAGGACCAGCCTGCAGTCCAGATGGATGCTGAATTCGTCAACCTCTTGGAGCTGCTGATAGATTTACATTCAGAGTTCTACTGGGCTATTATTTTCCCTCATCCCTTCAGCAAACAGAGTTGGAAAAAAAAATGTAATCTGAGACTCAATTTTCTGCTTTCTCCAGAGCTGTGATTTTTTTTCTATCCAAATGCATCATATAAGCTACCCTCATGAATCTTTCCGTACTAGAGGCTGTGCCTCCGCTGTATTCCTCCACTTCACCAACAGTGTCTCAAACAGCCTCTGAACCCTGAGCAGAAGCCCATGTGCCTACATGGTGGTTGTAAAGAGCCTCACTCAAGCTGGGCTAAGGCAAGCTTTTCTTCTTTGCACTTCAATGACGACATGCAGGGGTTTCCTTCTACGGTAATTAGCATAAATTGGGCTTTTGTGGAACGTCAGTACTAGACACTGTGCTAAGCACTTGTATTAACTCCTTTGATCCTCAACCTCCCCACGCGGTGGATACAGTCATTAACCCCGCGTTGCAGGTGAAGGAGGTACAGAGAGGTCTTAGCACTTCCCAGATTCGCCCAACTAGCAGGCTGCAGCCCCAGGAATCTGAGCCCTCCAGCCTCACCCGGGTCCCCACTTGTGCCTCTTTCAACAAGCGCTGTGAGCTGGAAAGACCCGCGGAGACTCGGTAAATTACACGTGGCAGGGCTGGTGTGCTGCGGCCAGGCGGTAGCTCCTGCCCAAGGATCAAAGGCTCAGTCCGTGACATTGGGATGGGGACAGGGACACAGAGCGGGGCAGGCTTCCAAGAGACTGTTGCCTCGCTACGAAAAAGGTCGGGCTGGGCGGCGTGCGTCCTTCCTTTTGCCCGCCCAAGGACTTGCGCCACCTGGGCGTTCCCTAGGAGCCAAGGGCATCTCCACGGGGCATTTTAGGGAACCCCACTCAGCACCCCAGCACGTGAAGGCACATTGCAGCGCCCCCAGCAGAGCCCATCACGTGCAAGCCACAGGCTTGCTAAATAGCCAGCAGCCACCACACGGAGGGCTTAGATTTAAATCAGAGTTATTTTTCCAACATTTAAAATATTGGTGGTGGTGGGGAATGGTTTGAAATTAAAATGATTCTTTCGGTGAATTTACTTTCAAGCAGTTCTAAAAACACAAGTGTCACTATGGTCTAAACGCCCCTAAATAATAAATTCTCAGGGAGTCCGTGCTGATTGTGGACTTGTATGGTAAAGGCCAGCAAGTCCGAGCGCTGCACTCTCTCTAAGTGCAGAGACGCAGAGGGGCGGTCGCGCCGCGCCCCTGGGAGCCAGAGGCCACCGCCTGGGATTCAGGGTAAGAAGAGCAGGGCCTCCTGTGCAGCGGGCTGGAAGCCGCCAGGCCCAGCGCCCCACGCCCCACCCCGCACCCCCAGCTCCAGCGGCACGTTACCGTGGGCTTCACTTAGCTCGTTGCTGTCATCCCCCAGCCCACAGCCCTTCCCGCACCCCGAGCAATGAGTAGCCAGGGGTCATTACCCAGGATTAAGTCCTCCCTCCCCAGACTGTCCCATTTTCCCCAAACTCCACCTCCTCCACTCCGAGAAACTTGGGCGACTCGGTCCCGAGCCTCCTCGGAAAGGCTTTCAAAAGCACAGAACGCCAGGCACCGACTTGACAAGGCAGGGTGACATTTCCTCCGCGGCGGGTCCCCTCCGCAGCTGGCTCCCGCTGCTGGCCTGACGGCAAGGCACAAGTCTAGCTTACGTGTTAGGATCATGATGTCCGGCTTCTCTCTGCACATCAAGTGCGGCGGGGGGCGCCAGGCGCGCAGCGGGGAAGTCGAGGCAGCCCGAGGCAGCTCGCCTCCTGCGCGGGGACCCACGGCGGCACCCGAGACACGCGCCCTCGCGGTCCTCAGCGCATCCTTGCTCGCCGTTCCGAGTGCCTGGCCAGGGCCCCAGAAAGAACGCGGTGTTTCCAGCGGTCGAAAAGGGAGCGCGCTCAGGGAGAAGGGAGGAAAGCCCGGGCGCGGAGGCTCCTGCTGCGGAGAAGTTCGGCCATGGCCCGGACGGGAGCTAAGCGCCCTCGCTCGGGCGGCGGGACCCCACTGCCTGCCGCGCGCTCCGCCGGCCGCGCCCTCCCGCAGGACCCGCCCCCCGGGGGAGGACCCGGCCGGGCGCACCGGCCCCTTCCCGCCGCCGGGGGCCTCCGGCCCCGCCCCGCGCCGCGGGCGCCCAGCCTCCTCCGCCCGGGGCTGGCGGGTTCGCCTCTGGCCTCCTTGTCCGCCGCGGGAAGCGCCCCGAGGTCTCCAACATTGGCCTCGGGGGCGAGGGCAGAAACTGTGCGCGCACGAGACGTCTCAGCCGGACTCCAGGACACCGCACATTTCCCTCTTATCTTTTTCTAGGAAGCCTGGCACACTTCTCTTTCTTAAATCTCTGATTCTTCCCTTCATCCTGGTGGGGACCGCATACATTCGGGGGACCGGAAGGAAGAGGGGATGAATCAGTGTATCCTCATAGGGGAACACGGTACCTGTCCCTTGGACACTCATCCTTCATTGCTAAAGCCCACAGGGTACAGAACGCAGGCAAATAATAGCACTGCCTTAGAGCGGGATGGACCCTTTACTCTGCAGGAGTTGAGGTTCACCTCTCCGCACAGTGACAGCGTGTGTTTTCCTATGGCCTGAGCCACAACCCAATGAATGCAGTTCCTGCAACTGGCAGGACCCGCCCCTAGAGTGCAGAATTAGAAGCTCTGCTAGTGAGAGAATCTGCATGTTTACAAGCCTTCAGGTGATTCTGATATTGTGCAATTTGAGGGCCCCTCATATAATAGGAAGACTCATTTTTAAATATCACAATGCAGTACAATCTCTGTAAGATTTTTAAAAACCTGGACTGGAGGTTCCAACGAAATTTATTTTGGGGCTAACTGATGCTTTCTGCCTATTACTTCTGGGCAGAGAAAACTACTCAAACCTATTTGTTCAACAAGAGCATTTACTATGTGTCCAAAACTGTTTTAAGCTCTAGAGAGATGCAGCAGTGAGAAGAAAGGACAAACGTCCCTCCCCTCCTAGTGGGGACGAGGTACAATAAACAAAATAGACAAGCGAAATACATTTGGTCGTGTCTTAGATGGAGATACCTGAAGTGGGGCAGGTGACAGGGAAGATGAGGGCAGAATCCGTTTTAAAATAGTGTTATGCAAACAGAAGAATTTAGCCTCTCTTAATGATCGTGTAAAATGTATTGATTTCATAGCCATGTGTTAGTTTACATACACCAGACTCTTGGTCACCTCAGTTTTCCAAAAAGAAAATAAAAATGCTAACTCCACCACTGGCTCTCTAATTTACCCAAAACAGAATTTGACTCTCAAGAGTGGCATCTCACACCTGGGGCTCTGCTATTTAACAGATGTTCCCGGTGCTTTTACCTACTTACAAGTGCTGGGGGCACCCAGGTAAGAAGGGCACGTCAGCCTCTGCCTGCATGATGTTTAGTTTGGTGAGGAGGCAACACGGTGCAGATGGAACGGGGATGCTGTGAGCACCCAGGAAGTGGTGGCCTGACCTGGCCCAAGAGGATAGGAGGCCTGGGCCCTCTGAAGTCTGGATCCTGGAGGAACTGTCAAAATGCTCGCAGTTGCCAGCAAGGAGAAGTGTGATTCAAAGGGAGGCTGGAAAAGGGCGGGCAAGGACTCTCACTTCCCTCCCTGCCTGACTGTGTTAAGGACTGTTTTATCCTTAACAGTGATGAAACAGTGAGAAGCCATTTTCATGGACAAAGGTATTGCGTGAACAGATCTGCATTTTGAAAAGATCACTCAGGTTGCAGTGTGTACTTCAAACTTAGAAAATAGGAATATACCTCCTACACATTCTGATTTCCCTTATTTATTAAAAATGCAAACTTAAAAATATAGATATTCTTAGCATTTCCTCCAAAGCATATAGATTCTGAGAATAAGTTCTTAATGTGTATTATTAGCTGGGTGAAGCTATATTTTAATTAGGCTTCCAGGAGTCTGTGTAATCCTGAGATATTACCCCCCCACCCCCCACAGTATTCATTTTTCCAGAATAATACATGCTAATCTTGTTGTCTCTTCTTGTTCCAGCCCCATTCCTGTCTCCTTCATTATTGATGTTGTCATCTCTGGATCCTAAGTTCATTACATCTCCCTGGAGATTTCTGTTGTGTGGATTGCTCATCATCTAATCAGACTAACTACTCTAACAGCATTTTCCTTGGTGATGTATTGGTTTGCATTTCACTGAATCTCATCGTCTTCCTCCATTCTTTGGCTTACTGACACAGCCTGTGTCCTTGGCCAAACCTCAGTTTTCAGTTTTAATTCTTACGCCTGTTAGCAATGGCTGTGCTACATTTTGAAGGTTGCTGTACTTGCAGAATATTGGTTAGAGCAGGACTTTGGAGCAGGCCACTTACTAGCTGTGATGAGCACATGATGTAGACCCTCAAACTTCGGTTTCTTCATCTTTAAAAAAGGCGGTTTAAATAATGCATATCTCATGGGGTTTTTAATGAGGATTGAACAAGCTAATGCACACAAGTGCCCAGCCCATAATAAGCACTCATTAAAAGTAGCCATTACTGCTATATATTACTAAGTGGGTGCATCAACAGAAGCATTCGATTCCTATTTAAATAATTATCCAGGAGAAGATTAAAACAAAACAAAACAAGACTTTGACCTTAACCTTTGTGAGTCTGGGGAGCCTTTACAAATGGGGGCAGAAAGGAGTGAAGTCATCAAAAGTATCAACCAACATGGTGCATTAGCAGATGAAAGAGGGTCCCCGAGACAGCCCGGAGTCCTTCCTCTTCATTTAACCTTCAACTCGTCATCTAGGGCTTCATCTTTCTGTCATAGGCAGGTGACGTTAGCCTGGGCTTGTTAGCTGCTGTGCATTAAGTGAGATCTGGGTATCGAAACGCTGGACTCTAAGAGGCAGTGATCAATGTGGCCCTTTTCCCCGCCAGCAGTCTTTGGTCCCCCAAAACCCCTTCAGTACGGAGAATAAAAACCACCCCAAATTATATCAGGTCTTGTTGCTATGTAAAGATCTGACACATGCCCTGTGCTGTTTACTTCCTGCCACGCACTTGACGGTTTCCACGCTCTTCCTGGAAGCTTTGCGCAGGGGTATCCAAAGCCTGTCTATTTGGATGTTTTCATATTCAACTGTGGTACTTACTAAGGCAAAAAAGATCACATAGCTAACTCCCCAACCGCACAACAGAAGGCAGAGTGGTTAAGCTCAGAAAGGCTACTCTCTGGTTCCTACTCTATTTTAATGACTGCTATTACATATCAGTGATACTGGCCAAGGATATCAATGTGCATTTTTTTTCCCCCACACACAAAAGAGTAAAATTCCAGTGTCTACAAGCACTCAAGCAGGTGATGCTGATGAGGAAAGCAAGGCGCAGTGGGATGGCGAGGACTGGGGAGCCAGGACCCCTCCAAGCGGGAAGTCAAGTCAGGCTCACCTGATTATAGGCATGTGTTAAAACACAGCAAGCTGTTGTTCTGGGTTCAAAGATTTTTCAAAGGACCCTAGATTACTATATTTTTACATTGACCCTCCCAATTTTTAGATGCTGGCAACTACTTAAAAAAAAATTTAAACCCATTCCAAGTAATTTCAACTTTGGGCCCTATTTAGCCCCAGGGCAGTGAGTTGAAACCTCTGCTCTAGTGATGTGAGCCAAGCAATTTCTTTGGAAATTTATTTCTCTCCCACAGGAACCAAAAGACTCCTGCACCAGGAAAATGTTGTAATATGATTTGTGGTCAATGGCGCATTGTGAAATCACTGCGGCAAATAATTTTTATTTGTAATGTTTAGAAGAAATAGGACAAATAGAAAGTTTTGAGAACAATTTTTAAACAATATTCAATTAAGAGAAATAATTAAATTTGAAATGTAATGGTTGGCCTCAAAACATTAGTTTATGTTTAAGCTCCAGTGACTCAAATCTGGATTCTTCCCTCTTTGTCTGTCATGGTATCTAGTCTTTTCAGAAATGTTTAAAACCTAAATGTTGGGGGCGTGGGATGGGAAAAGAGGAGAAAAAGAGAGGCCTTAAGCCATAAAATAAATCTGCCCCCTTTTCATTTTACCTAGGTTAGCTTTCTTGTTTGGTGTGAACTTTTCTGATTACATCTTTTAAGTTTAAAATATGAGAAAGGTTAATTAGTCTTCCAGTGATATTTTTAGTTAAGAGGGGAGGAGTCCCTTGTTGCTGTATAAATGTGATATAAATTGGCTTTTTGGATAATCACTTATGCCCCAAATATGAACCTGCCTGGCATAGAACTTTTATCATTCAACAGTTATTCATCAAGCACTAGAAAAGGCAGTGTGCTGGTGAAACAAAAATGAACAAGAATAAATAAGTCCTGGGAATATAATGTACAGAGGGGTGACTACAGTTCATCAAACTGTATTGTATAATTGAAAGCTGCTAAGAAAGCAGATCTTAAAAGTTCTCACACAAGAAAAAAATATGTAACTATGTGTGGGGATGGATGTTAACTAGACTTACTGTGGTGGTCATTTTGCAATATATACATATATTGAACCATTGCATTTTATACTTGAAACTAATGCAATGTTACATATCAACTATATGTCAATAAAAAAGTACTTCAGTAAATGACAAAAAAAAAATGCAGAGAGAACTTGGAAGAAAAAGCTCTTAGATGGAAAGCAGCCACAGACACAGTTTTGGAATATTTAGTAGAGGGTTTGAACATACTGAAATCTCAGTCTTGATTTACTTAATCAATGATCTTGCTTTCATGAGATAATTACAGTATGTGTGGTAGTCTTCTTTTAAGGGCTATTTGATTTAACAGCTTGGACAGCTGATTAGCCCCAGGCCTTACTGCTCAAAATGACAGAGAAGTGACCTCAGGCGAGCTGGCCCCTAAGCCTTGGTTCTGCAGCCCTCACTTCCGTCTCATCTCCACCAGTGACCGCTCTGCTTCTTTCCTGTGGCCTCTGATGACACACAAATAAAGCCGGTGAAAAGTAAAAATTGCGATCATTTTTCACTCTAAGAAAGCCTGGGCCCCTTTCCCGCTGGATCAGCCACTTTTAATGGCATGCTTTGATTCGTTGTCTCTTAGGACATTTTCTATATATAAAACATATATAGGTAAAATAGTTATTTTTTGAGCTTGTAGCACACAATTCATTGAAAGCTGAGAGTGGATAACATTATTTTACAAGTTCTAGTAATATTTAATCTCTTGCTTTTTTATTTAAATTTTTGACTATAAACTACGTGTTGTACACAAAAGACAAATACGACATGATTTCACTTATATGTGGAATCCAACAAAACAAAACAAAACAAAACAAAACAGAAACAGACCCATAAAAACAGAGAACAAACTGACAGTTGCCAGAGGGGAGGGAGGTGGAGGGATGGACAAAGTAGGTGTAGGGGATTAAGAAGTAAGATCTTCCAGTTATAAAATAAATAGATTATGGAGATATAATGTACAGAATAAGGAATATAGCCAATAATATTGCAGCAATTTTATGGTGACAAATGGTAATTAAACTTACTATACTGAGCATTTCATAATGTATACAAATAATAATCACTATGCTGTACACCTGAAACTAATACAATATTATTTTTCTCCAATTAAAAAAAATATTCACTGTTAAAAGTTTAGAAAATCTGGAAAAAGCATAAAGAAAAAAATAAAACCTTTTCATAAGCACACTGCCAGAGATGATTGTAGATATATTTTCATGTCTATCCTTCCCATTCAGTTTTTTTAATCACAGACACTTTATTGCATAAAACTGGAATCGTAGTGTATGTATTCTTTTGTAAATCTTATTTCACTTAATATACCTGAAGAATATGATTTTTTATAGTTGCCTCATATTCCATCTTACAGATACACCATGATTTATTTAATCAGTGTTGAACTTTGGTTAAAAATTTTCACCATTCTCTATAATAAGCATTCTTATATAATAAATTTTAAAGATTTAGTTTGATTTAAGAGGTCAAAGGGTATGAGGACATATGATATACTTATTTCTAAACTGTCATCTAGGAAGTTTGTACTTATTCTACATTTTCACAGTGTTTGAATGTACTCATTTCTCTTCACATTAAGTATTGCCAGCATTATAATTTCCATTTCTATTGCTAATATAATAAGCAAAAAATATTCTCATTACTGCTGAAGTCTACATTTGTTTGCATACTATACTGGTTGAATTTTTTTTTATTGTAGTAAAATACACAAAACAAAATTTACCATTTCACCAATTTTTAAATGTATGATTCAGTGGCATTAAGTATATTCACACTGTTGTGCAACCATCACCACTATCCATCTCCAGAATGTTTCCATCTTCCCCAACTTAAGCCCTGTGTTTACCAGTAATTCCCCCTCCCCCCCTCAGCACCTTGTAACCACTGTTCTTACTGTCTCTAGGAATTTGACTATTCCAAGTGCCTCATATACGTGGAATCATACAGTATTTGTTCTTTTGTGTGGGTCCTTTTGTTATACTGGTTGAATATTTTCATCTTATTAATATTAACCAGTTGTATTTTTAAAAACTGCCTACTTAATCTGATAGCTCTTTTTTTTAAATGATGCATTTTGTCTTTTCTTAGTGATTTTTAATATACTAGGGATATTAACTGTTTGTCACTTATTATGAAAATATTTTTTACTAGTTTGTCATCTGCCTTATGAACTAGTTTACTTATGCTATTAAAAATTAGTAAGATTCAAACACGATTCAAAGGTCTTACTTATTTGTTCTTTTCAATTATTAACTAGGAGTTTACGTAAGTAGTTTTCCCTATACAGTTTGAAGCCAGAAATGCTAAGACACAAAATCAATTTACAAAACAAGGTCACTTAACTGTGTGGGATGTTTTGCCTTATTTTAGCTAGAGGTCCCATTAATTACTCAAAGAAATATTCTATCTGTCTTACTTGATTTTTTTCTCCCCTACCAATGCATATAGGTGCCTTTCGCCTTGCGGCAAAACACTTTTTTTTGGAATTGCTCTCCACCACTCGTTTAAAAGAGCCATTTATGTGATTTCTCTTAAACTCTGACATTTAATTCAATATCCAGATGTTGTTCTAAAGCATCTGCTCAAAGAAAATTTTCTACCATTGCTTTGAAAATCTGAGTGAAATCACTCAATGAGTTTGTTTTTACTAAAGGAGATGTTTTATATTCATTTGTGTTGTAACGTGTTGCTGTTCTTCATAGTAGATTGGGTCCCAACACAAAGGTACTAGGGCATGGGTTAGGACAAATGCCTGAAGAGATACATAGTTCTTTTTCTTAGCTGCTAACTACAGCATGTTGGCCATTAGAGTGTTATTTCTGGAAACCCCTCCACGGCTCCAGATCATTAACTTGCTTTAATAGCCAAGAGGAGAAGGGAGTTGCAGTGTGTCAAGCTTGGCTTCTCATGCATAACCAACTTAGTCAATTATCTCTTACAGGTTCAGTTGAATTAAACTGTATTTTGGGAAACTGCAAGGCAACATATTATATATTTTTAATAGTGTACTTGGCAATTAGAATCAAGACTGATGTTGGAAGATTTCTCGGGGGTGAACAGACTAGATGGATCTCTCCTATACAAACATTCTGTTGTTGAACAAAAAACGATTTCTGTACTAATTGTTGTCATCTTTTTGATGGGTCAATAAAACAAATATATAAAAAAGGAGAAAAAATAATTAGAAAATCCCGCTGATTTTCCTGAGTTCTGTGATTCTGAATAAGAAAAATGAATCTGTGAAGGTCCGTAAGTCCATGCATGTGTAGACGAAACAGATCTGATATAAATCGAGTTTCTGATTTTTAGAATGGACTGCTTCTTTCATTATTTGTGTGATTTCTTCACACTCTCACTAAGAGTAGTTTTCTACTTTTCATACACTTAATCTCCCTTCTAAGTTTATTCTCTTATTTATATATCCCTCCCAAGAAACTCTCCATGATTATTAGAAAAGAATACTCAACCGTCTTCCCAAAGTATTACTGACAGAACACTTTGGACCCAAGCCTTTCCTTGCATTCACACAAACACTTTTAAAAACAACTACCAAACTAATAAAAAGATGACAATATGCATGCTGGCTGTCTTGTCTTCCTGTACGACAACCTTCTATATCTGAACCATTATGTAGTCTGTCTGGCATGTACCAATACTCTACTTTAGATAGGGCTCTTAAATATAAATTTTATTTCCCATAACATTAAATAATTGAACAAAATATTTTATTTTCTTCTTATCTTTTTATTTTCTCACCTCCCTTCTCCTACCTCCTAAATGGATTTTTTTGCCTCTTATATTAAAACAATTTTATATTCTAGAAAAGGTGAAACTGTAGAGATAGTAAAAAGATAAATGATTTCTAGGGGTTAGGAGGGAGGGAGGAATGAATATGTGGAGCACAGTGAAAATACTCTGTATGATAGTATAATGGTGGATATATGCCATTATTCATTTGTCCAGACCCATAGAATGTACAGCACCAAGATGAGCCCTAATGCAAACTGTGGACTGGGTGACAATGATATGTCAATGTATGTCCATCAACTGTAATAAATGTGCCACTCTGGTGGGTGATGTTTATAATGGAGGAGGCTGTGCATATGTGGGGTCAAGGGCTAAATGGGAAACACCTGTACCTTCCTCTTAATTTTGCTGTTCCCTTAAATCTCCTAGAAAATATAAAGGCTACTTAAAAAAATGTGAGAGAGGGTTTAGAACTTGGAATATCAGATGGTAAGATCAAACATAAATGTTCTTGTGTCCCAGAAGGAGTTAATATAGAATAAGGAGCAAAGAGGCAACATGTGAGTTCGTGGTGGCTGAGGAGGTTTCAGAACTGATGAAAGACATGAATCCACAAGCATAGGCAGCACGGAGTATACCAAGCAGAATAAACAGAAAGAAATCCACACCTAGGTATTCGGCTTACCTGCAGAGTACTTTAAAAAGAAAAGGAATCCTAAAATCACTAGAGCAAGAAGAGAGGTCAACAGCAAAAAGTAGCATTTTGATTAATGGCATAATTCTCAAGAGCAAAAATACAAACCAGAGAACACTGAGATATCTGCAAATTGAGAGTGAGAGAGAGTGAGAGAAATTTTGAATATGTGTCCAGAAAAACAAATGTTTGAGAGTGAAGGTGAAAGATATTTTCAGATAAATAAGAATAGAGGGAGCTAACAAACAATACCATTATACAGCTGGAGATTTTGAAGAATGTACTTAAAGAAAAGGGAACATGACCTCAAAGGTCTCAGATTCAAGAATGAATGGAGAGCAAAGAAACTGTGAAATGCAGGTAAGTTGCAGGGAAAAAAGTCTATGGAAAACAAAAATATTAAGAACGGGTCTAATTTGCTGGGTTTAAACCACAGAGACAATAATTAGGAGTGAGTAATTGGAGTAGAGTATTCTAAGGCCTTTATATTTATTTGTTGAGTATGCATAACAAAATTTCAATAATAATTTCCAAAAGAACAGAAGTAACGTATTACTTCTAAATTAGCATGGGGAAAACTGGAATAAGAAAACAAAGAGATTGAAAATTTTGGGTGCAAAAAGGGAAGAGGTTAAAGGCATAGCAGAGAGCAGGTCAAATAAAAAAACACAGAATAAAGGGACATACAAGTCAAAATAGATCAGTATTTATCATTAATAATAATACATATAAATGGTCACAAGTTGCCACTTAATAGCTGGAACTGATAGATTCTATTGGTCTCCAATAAAAATAAAAATAGAAATCCAGCTATATATTGTTTACTTGTGCTACATAAAAACATTTGGATCTGGAAAGGTAGAAAGTAAAAGGTGAGAGAAGATACACTAGGTAAATATTAAGCAAAAGAAAATTAGGGTAGCTACAGAGATAGAAATAAAAGGCTTTAATTCAGAGAGGACTGTAAGTGGTGAGAAGGTTTACTCCATATAACACTAAACAGTTCATTTTATGAGGAAAACAAAACAATTCTGAAGCCTATCCTTTTCCTTTAATTTTCCCGCAATTCTAAAATAGTGCAACTCAGCTGCCTCGTTATATTCTGAGCACTAATAACATGCTCATTTCTTATTCCCAGAACTCTCTCTGAGACAGTCGCTTTCCTAGGGACTGTCTGCTTAACTCTCTTGTCATGCTCAGCCCTGTACTGAGGCAATGCCCTGCTCACTGTCAATTCACCTAATCTTAACATGTGTCCTCTCTCCGTCTGCTCCTCACCTCATTCAGCAAGTCTGATCCAGGTCCTTCTTGCTGGCTGTACACAGGCCCACCTGAACCTTCACTCTTCCCAGACAATCAGAGACAACATTAATATTTCTCAATCTCTCTTTAAGCCCTGATTACTTCTCCCTCCTTTCAGAAAGGCAAAGAGATTCCATATGCGCAGCCAGCCTTTCCACCAGTCGGAAGAACATCTGTACATCGGAAGGAATGAGATATAAGCAAACCTAAGTCCCAGCTCCCTGGGGCTGCAAGAAAACAGGTGATATGGAAACAAAAGACACCATTAACAGCCACCAGGGTCTCCAGGCCTCTTGTTTGCACTTGGTTCGGCAAGTCTTGTCTAGGTGAATTACTCTCCAAGTCTGACATGGAGACTTCATTCTGCTGGTAACCTCAACACTTGTTTATAGAGCTCTGCCAGAGCATATAACAGGCATTTCCCAAGACCTGCCAGCTCTGGGCCCGTGTTAAATCAGCCATTTGTCTCTGAAGGGTGTAGTATTGCCCATAAAACCAACCCCACCTGAATGTCTTCTGTGGTCTGGGATGTACAGACGTATGTGTGTGTGAATGCAGACACCCCCTCTGCCCCCCGGGCAGCTGAAGAGGAACATGGGAGACCCAGGAAGACAGGAGGACTATGGGTTGGGTTGGGGAAGCTTTTATATATATAATACTTCTTTTATTACATGCGTCTATTTTTTAATAACCTTTTTGTAATTAGAAAAAGTTTATGAGTGTTTTCTTCTCAAATTTGTCTCACCTTTACTATAGTCAAGGAGTCAAAACGCAGGCGAGCTGACAGAATAAGAATTGTGATGGCTTGCCCAGAAGGCTCAGCCCTTCCTCTAAAGGCATTTTTTTTTCTCCTTACTACATTAGGCAGTGATTGGGAGGATGGTCACTAATAATAAGGGTTTCATTGTCTCTTTTTTTCCTCATCACTGATCCTCTAATTACTCACTATACTGCACTTCACAAGGAGCTCTGGAGGAGCCGTGGGGTGGAGCCCCGATCACGGGGCTTGCTGGGACAGACGAGGGGTTGTGAGACACAGGACTGGCTGTAAAAGAAAGGGGCCCGGATGGCTTTAATATCCTGTTAGACAGAAGCATGACAGATTCGTGGGGGACTCCTTCCTTCTCAGGAAACCAGGCCTCTGGCTACAGTTTTGTCTTTAGCTCAGTCTTAGGTTAGATCTTTATAAACACCTTCCCCCTGAACTTTGAAGGACCCATGCTTTTCAGCAATAGCTTAATATGCATGAAATAAAAACTCAGATAAAGGGTTCAAACTTACAATCTCACTGAAGGGTCTGATTTCTCAAGATGCTTTCTACAAACTCCAACTTCACAACCAAGGAAATATTTCAACAGAGGACTTTTTTTTTTGCCAGAGAAAACAGCAGCCTTAAAAAAATGCATGAGTCTTTAGACATAGTATTGAATCTCACTGTTTTGAAGAAATACAACTACTGGCTACACTCCATTAGCAACTACAGGTTGTAGTCAAGGCTCTCAGTAAGGGCCTTGGGTAAGAGATGTCTAAGTGCAGAAGGGTGGTCGGGAGGCAATAACTCAGAATTACAGGGATTGAACCATACGATAGTGAAATATTTGCAGAAGATGAATTATAGAGAGGGGAATGTGGATCCTTATAAAACATGGATAAAGGTCTATGGCAGATAGATGTCTAAAGAAAGTGGACACAAAAGAAGACTCAGATACATAAGAATGCATGTGATATTTACTTGGGAAGACTCCATATTTACATGTCAGTTCTCTCTTAATTAATCTGTCCATTTAACAAAATACCAATAAAAGCAACCACAGTATGCTTTAAGAGAAATGACCACTAATATGTATTGAGTGCTACTTATGTCATGTCATACACTTTGAGTGTTTTCATCTCTTAATTCCCACAATAATATTATGATTATTCATATCCCCACATTATAAATGAGGAATTTGGGCAGAGTTGAAGCAAATTGCCTAAGGTCACACAGCTAGTAAACCGCAGAAGAGAGATTCGAACCCAAGGACTTAGATTCTAGAGCTTAAGCATTATCTGTATTTTCAAGTCAGTGGAACTGAATAGTGAGTCTAGACATTGACTCAAATAAAGGAACTAAGATCTTATTAAATGTAGCACTGCATATCTGGGGAGGAAGAGAGAGATGATTACTCAATACTTAGTAGCCATCTGGAAATGATGAACCCTAGCCCACTCTGCACTAAAGTATTTTTCATGTGTATCAAAGATTAAAAAGTATAAAATGAAACAAACACCATCTAAAGAAACCCTGGGTAACTGAATGACAGGTGTTGGAAAGACACTTAATTTTTATACTATTTGTATTTACTGTCTCTTAAAATTATTTTAAAAGAAGAAGAAAAGAAGGTGGTAGAGCTGCCTATACTGTGTGGTGTGTTTGTGTGTGTGTGTGGTGTGTGTATGTGCATGTGTGTGTTATGAACATATGTTCATGCCATTCAGACCTGTTCCTGAAGGACTAGATCTCAGGGGTTAACTAACCCAGAAAAGTGTGGCTGTCCATTTCTATGTGATATTATTGATGGTTCACTTTTTATAGTCTCTTATTAACTGAGCAGTATGAACGTTCCCACCAGGTTCATAAATATTGTGGCTGAGTTGTTTTGAGTGAAAAGACTATGCTAGAATCTGAGGTATGCTTCGTGGGGCAGAGGCTGAGCTTTTGGAGAAGTTCAGTGCCTCTAAAAAGTGGCAATTATGCCAGATTTTCTGCAGTTT
Source organism: Manis javanica (assembly GCF_040802235.1). NCBI lineage: Eukaryota > Metazoa > Chordata > Mammalia > Pholidota > Manidae > Manis > Manis javanica. Next base: position 94,152,328 of record NC_133167.1, read on the forward strand.
ACATATCCTGGTCCTTAAGAAGTGTTCTGAAATGGCATAGAAGATAGTAGACAATCATCATCAAGATTGACAAGTTTGTATCCTTTTCCTGACAGGTACAAATCATTCACTCAGGTTCACTGCGAGTTTTTGGATAGAACCCAGTAATTCTGAGTTTATAAATATGTATCCAAAAGAAAGGATTCAATATATTCGATTAGTTTCAACAATATCTCCAGTAAGCTTTAACTAAAGTATCTTCGTTCAGTGAAGTTTCAGATTATTCTTACTAAATAAAGCAAGGGTTTTAGGTTCAATGGACTGTTGAGGCAACTGTTGGAAATAAGTCAAACTATATCTAGTCATATGTATATCAGGGTTTAGAAATCTGACTGATTTGATATGAATATTCTATTTTCATAATGTTTAAGAAATGGCCATATGCAACCACCTGGCACTTCATCAATTATCTGAGAAGCTGATGCCATTTTTGCCTTGGGGAATTAGCTGGTGAGAGGAATTCATTTTAAGCTTATGATTTAATAAAGCTTGGTAATATTTTGCCCTATACAGTTTTAGGCATATTGCTTCCCTGTATGTCACCTCTGTACAATTTTCCCGCTCTAGACAATGTTCTATTCTCTGCTTTAAATTTTTAAAATTCATTCTTTCTGTTACAGAGTATGTTACACAGTAAGCTATCTAGTGTAGAAAAAATAGATAATACAGATGCTCAAGGAAGAAAAAAAGAGAAACCATTTTACCTTCCATCAAGAAAAAAGCACTATTAATATTTTGATATGTAGATAGGGAACCTTATTATATTAATCACTGTTTTTTACAAATTTAAAAATATATACATAGAATATCCATACTTACATTTAGAAAATGAAACAGAGAATTTAGTGAACTCAAAAGTGAAACTCCCTCACCCATTCAGATAGCTAGTTTGATTATTCAAATTATTTATATCTATGTAAACTGTTCTACAACTTGCTTTAAAAATATATATAATGTAATGTCTTCATGTCAATGTAAATAGATGTACGCAATTTTTAAAAAAGCTTGAACAGAATTCTGTTTTATGGCTAAATACCCAAATTTATTGAATGAACCCTCTGCTGCGGGACATCTATAATGTATCCAGGCTTTACCGCTATAACCGCTTCAGTGAATATCCTGGCACCTGCAGGCTTTACAGAATAAGCACATGATAAAACCACCTCCTTCAAAAAACAAACTAAAAGAAAAGGAGTTTATTTTTGTTGGGCATCAACATTTTGAGTCTTTGAATCTTAAATACTGTAATTACAGGGAATGTTCTAGTTTGTCATTTTTTTTAGATTTTAAACTTTTAACTTACTTATCCTTTATAGTAAAAGCATATTCACCAAAATCAAATGTTTTCAATGCCTCGGGAAGTTCACTAATAAAACACTAAGATATATACTTCAAGTTAAATAAAACTTAAACATTCTAACAGCTGTTTTCTAAGTTCTCATATATTATAAATTACATTTTTACTATATTAATTTTTAATTTGAAGGCCCTTATTGTGACTTTGTCAAAAACCTTGCTACTTCAGAGTCACCCCCAAATTGAGGTGTCCTGGTAAATAATACTTATTGATGGAAACACAATAAAGATATCATTGAAGAGTTCACATGACAGATAAAAGAACCCAGGGCTTCAGGTCAATAGTAACTTTAACTGAATATATTAACTATAAGCCAAAATCCTATCCAATGGGATAAGAAACGTTCTAACTAGTTTTTATTTTATAAAATTGAAACATTTTAAAGTGTATTTTAAAATTATAGTTGCTATACAATATTATATTGGCTTCAAGTATACTACACAGTGATTCAACAGTAAAAATACATGAAATAGAGACTAGTTCTATTTAATTTTTCATTCTGACTCCTAATTTTTTAGATGTTTTAAACAATGTGCTCTTTAGATTTATTCTGAATATGGCATCCCCCTTTTTCTGACTTAAAAAAATTGAAGTATAGTTGACATACTATATTAGTTTCAAGTGTATAACTTGGTGACTCAACATTTATATACACTATGGAGTGATCATCACAATAAATCTAGTTACTATCTGTCACCATACAAAGTTGTTACATATTATTAACTATGCATGATACCCTTGACTTTGGTAGTTTATAACTGGAAGTTTGTAACTTTTAATCCCTTTACCCTATTTTGCCATCCCTCCACCTCCCTGCCCTCTGGCAACCATCAGATTGTTCTCCGTATCTATGGGTCCATTTCTGTTTTGTTATTTTGTTCGTTTGTTTTAATATTCCACATATAAGTAAAATCATATGGTATTGTTCTTCTCTGACTTATTTCAGTTAGCATTAACACTCTCTAGGTCCATCTACTTTGTTGCAAATTGCAAGATCTCATTCTTTCTTATGGCTGAGCAATACTCCATTGTATATACAAAACATACCTTTTATCCATTCATCTAGCAATGGACACTGATTACGCTCATTCTTGGCTACTGTAAATAATATTGCGATGAACATAGGGGTGCATATATCTTTTTGAATTAGTGTCCTCCTTTTATGGCTTTTAAAATTTGTGAAAATGTGATCATTTCTTTTGTTGCTTTGCTTAATGGGCAAGGAGAATCAACCCAGCAATCTAGCAAAGATGTGGCTACAGTATTCAGGATTAATAATTTATAAAATGCAATACTATTCTTTTCTACTGGGAAGTTAGTTTCTATTAACTTATTATTAAGCTCATTGTTAACCAGCTGCTCCAACCCTTACCTCAAGCTGTGTCCTAGAGCAATTTCCTATCATCAGTATAAATGGCCATAATGCTCTTCTAAAAGATACAAGTTAGAGTCACATAACTTGTCACATATGAGTACATAGTTTTGCCCTGTTTAGAATTCCTTCCCCATTGAAAAGGTCACAAGGTTATGAGGTTCGAGTGTGTGCTGGATGCACAGATGTGTTTTATATATTAGCTCTAACTTTGCCTTACATTGTTCTGTCTCGTGAACCGCCCTGAGGAAAACTCTGCTCTTCCTTCCCACCAAAGCCTAGAGAAACTCATTAAATATTTTCTCTCGGAAATTCTGATTATTGAGTCATTGGTGGGCTATGTATGCACATGCTTCCCATCCCTTCCTTCCAGGGCTTAATCATGGTTGTTGGTAAGGAGAAGGAAAGGGTGGGTTCCTACATTTATAAACTCTAGAATGAAAGGTTATGAAAAGTCCAAATGTTCCTGTATCTGATCTGGCTAAAGAGAATGTGTGCAACTCAGAGGTCTGGGATCTTAGGGGAAAGGCTTGCTGAGAGCATCCCCAGGTATGAGGCAGCCACCATGTAGTAAGTGTTGCAAAATCAACTCCGGAGTAACCTGATGCCTCAGCCCCTCTGAAAGTGGAAACCACACTGAAGTCAATGTGTATTTTCTGAGAATTCATTAGGGATAGAAAGAATTGCTGCCTTCTATTGCTTTTGTGAGGGAATATGCTCTCTCTTCAGGTACGAAGGTTAGACGAAAATGTCAGCCTTCACTGCAGTGACTGGAATCTGATCCCCAGGCAGGAAGTGTAAACACTTGTGTGAATGGTGTTCACAGAGAACCTTCAGACTGATTTACCGGGAGCCCTGTGGAACTTGTCATGTGTGTTGCACTGACCTTGCAAACTCAATTACCTAAGTCAGAGAAGGCAAGATATTTCTCCGTTCCATACTTACAAATCAAGTCCAGGTACCCAATGTCACTATCCTTTTCCCTTTTTGGTAGAAATGATCAACTAAGTTTGCAAAATCTGAGACATTCAAAACTCAGAGACATTAAGGATCTTTGGTGGTAAAAGAAAAACAAAACTTACATGCAATTTGAGGAGGTGGATTTGGAGAAAATGCAAGAATGGAAAATGAAATTGAGTCTGGAGGAGTGTGGGAAGAGAAGAAAACCTACCACAGAGAAGAGAAGACGGGCTTTTGCAAGAGAGAGGCTGCTGGCAGTTAGCTCCTGAGGGAATAGGAGTTAGTAGGGCGATGAATAAAAACAACAACAGAAAAAGAAGGGAACAGCGATTAAAGGTAATTTAGCATTTGGAAAATAACAAAGCTTCAGTAATCACCAGGTAGCTATTTATTGGCTTCCAAATCACAGACTAATTGAGCTTAATCTCACCAGATTGAGTGAAGAAAGGTCCGACAGTCTGTCCCCTCTCAAAAATAATACATGTACTATGGGTGCAGTCATCTAAAGGGGTAATTCTTCAAAGATGCTGTTCCGGGTTCTTGAATTTAAATGTGTGACAATGTGAACATACTTAAATTCTATTGAAATATACAGCTCCTTAGAGATTCTCTGGTATACTTTTGCTAAGTGGGAACTCGGTTTTTATAATTCTTCTTACATTTGGATCACAATTATGTTATTTTTCCATTCCCACCAGATCAATTTACATTTTTCCTCTGAATTTTTATTTATCACACATAATACTTGATAACAAAAATAAGCAAAATTTAAAAAGAGAAAACATCTCTTACCAGTTTCATTTACTCACTAGTTTATAGTAGTAGAATTCTTTGAAACTAGATATCTTGGGAATATTTCAGTTTGGAACTTGGGCATATAAACCAGCTGGGCTTTGTTTAAAATTTTAAAGCCTTCAAATATTTCACTGAAAGAAACCCAAGATATCTTTTTTTTAATAGATGCCAAGAGGTCACATTTTTATTGGTTCATCTGTGTGTCATATAAAAAGTCCTTAATCTTTTTAACCATAGTAGGTCTTTAGATTCCCCAGCCCATCACCTCATGCCATCAGGAGGGGTTAATTTGAGCCTAATTTTTGTAAAGTACGGCACTTATTTATGGGAGCCATGTTTAGACAAACTTGTTCACCTTTCTTTGAAAAGGAATGAAATAAACAAAAGAAGCAAGATTTTACAATGCACTTGCTCTTCATGGCGTAGCCAGGTTATTAAGTTTTAATTGAGAAACAGCTGCGCTGAAATAATTTGTGTATTTGGGGAAAATTCTTGATTACTCTGCTGTATCTTTCCTCTAATTTCTTTATTCTCAATGAAAGCAGAGGTAAAAGTTGTCAGACAAGGGTGGTGAGGTTCTGGGACCGGTAAGAGAGGGGGAAACGCAGCCCATAACATCTGCTTGTTCTTCCCCAGGACAAACACTGTCTCAGGGGGATATCTGTGAAGGTTGAGGATTCTTTCCAGAGTGAAATCTGGAACATCCTATCCTTATTTGCTGCTATAGGCTTGTTGGTCTCCCAGTGATCTCTCCATAAGGTCTCTGCACATAATCTCTATTAACTAATTAGTGTTCACAACCAGCATGCACACGTGCACACACACACACACCCCTGTCTTTCCATGTCTCATCTTTCTTTGGCCTCTCTCCTTCACAGCGCAGTTGTTTAGCTGCATTTGGTGAAGGTATGACATAAATCCAGGGTCACCCAGCATGGTCAACAGAAACAGGACTAGCACTTAAAAGAGTCTGAGTTCCAGACCAGGCACCAGTGCCCAGACCCCTGTGTGGAGAGGTGCCACTTCTGGGAACCAGAGAACTGTGTTCATATAAACAGCTGCAGAATCTAGCAAGGAAATTTATGTAATTAGCGAAGCAGGCAGAGATAGGATTTTTGGCTTCAGATTCAAATTCCAGTCCATGATTCCAAGGTGGAGAGTGTTTTGTTATCTACCCACGTGGGGCTGATTTCCCTCTTAGGCCTCTAAATCAAATACCAGGACTGTGGCAGGAGCCCAAGAAACTTGAAGAGATTGAGGCAGAAAATTCTAATGTGTCCACTCCCCACAGCTCTGGGTCCCCAGTTCCTAGTGAAATTCGAACAGGAGAAGCAAAGCTGGGTGCTTCATGTTACTCCCCCTGTTAGGTAGTGGTGTCAGCCACCCCAGAGGCCCAGCACTGGGTCGCTCAGACTGACTCCGGAGCACTGTCTTTATCAAGGGATCGGGAGACAGCTGCACATTCCTGCTCTGAGGTCTTTCTCTGGGTGGAGAAGGGACTTAGCTGGCTCTCCTCACTCTGTGCCCCAGCATGAAGCTTTAGATCCATCTCCCTTGCTTGAGGCACTGTCTCATTCAACAGCCCTTTTGTTTACTTATTGTGCAACCTGTAGGTGTATCACCTCAATTACAAACCCAGACAGGGGCTTCACCTCCGCAACCCCCATCCCTGTGGTCTAATGACTCCCCTCGGGTGAGCGGGCACTGCTCTTATGGCATGGGTCGCACACGGCCACTGTCACTGCAGGCAGCATCTAGGGCAACGTTTACCTCCCACCCGGAGTCTGGTGGCTCAGCTTGCGCACGGTCTTCTAGTTGTTGTGTGAATCTCAAGGGCAAATGGCAAAGAGGGAGGAAGGAGGGGACAGAGGGCAGGAGTGGGAACCTAGCACAAAAAGGGGAGGGTGGACTGCAAGCCTTCTAGCACCAGCTTTACGCTTTAAACCTTGAGTCATAAAGGATGGCTCTGATGAGCACCGAATGCTGTTTGGCTCAGACAGCATTGGCTGTTTGGCTCCAGTGCCTGTCCTGGCTTGATTTAAACCCGGGACATGTTCCTCATCATCTGCAAGGTGCTGCCCTCCTGGATTTGGCAGCTAGGTGATCCCGTTTCCATGGCACCTCACTCAGAGGGCAAGGGCCTTGGAAATGTCCCCCTTTGTCCCTCTATCCCTCTCTCACTTGACATCAGTTAAACCTCCAGAATGATTTGACTCTGAAACCACAGAAAGCTTAATGCTAACTCTGTTAAAGGAAGAGGTTTTTAACCAGGGAGGGAGAAGAACAGGGAATAATAGTCAATGTCCTATAATGTTTTGGGGAAATACCACGCAGAGGAGGAATGTTTGGTAGATATAGAGAAAGGATGAGGGGTTGGGCAGTGGGGGAGATGCATCACTCCATAACAAAAGGTTATTCTATATCTAACTACTCTGGCCTCTTTCCTCACACAAAAAATACCACCTCCATGTGCATGAGACAGAACTGAAACCTAGATGAACACATTTATTAACAGTGCTAGCATAAAAGCTGCAACAATAGAGGTACAAATTCTAAGAGTAGTTTTCGGTGGAGTGAAAAAATGGGTGATCTTGCAGCATAATCTCAGAGGGCTTTTGCAAAAAATTCTTCCCTCTGATTCTGATGCCAACTTAACCCACATGCCCCGCCCCTGCCCCTCCTGGAACGAGACTGACTGGTTTACGGGCCTCTGTTGCTTATGGACATGTACTGCAGCCCTGAGAGAGAACACCCCCTGGCCAGCACCCCTTCTGAGACAGAGGACATGTAGAACAGATTGAGCGATACAGTGCTATTTAACCTGTGGACTGTGTTAGGAGCTTTGCACTTCTTGTAAAAGATCCATGTATCAGTATCTGTAGTATCTGCGGACTGGAGGAGCAAACTAGTTCACTCAGCTATGCACTGTTATGAAAAGAGAGGTATGAATAAAACACAAATTCACCTCAAAGGGTACTAAACTTAGAGGGGCTTTTTTGGTACCCTATTTCAATCAATCAAGAATAAAAGTACATACAGTTCTGTGGGGATTTATAAGAGGTTTTTCCTTTAATAAAGAATTTACCCCTGAAAGGTGGAGAACCGCTGCTGAAGGCCTGCCTAGGGATGGACACGTTTGATTAGCACTGCAGTTATTGTGGCTGGAACAGCTTTACTACTTGACAGAAACAGTATCAGAAAGCATTCAGGAAAAGATAAACAGGTGTGTGACTCTGGCAGAGGAACTGAAACAATTTTGGAGCTTGAAGAATATCAAAGTAAAAGCGATTACTGTCTTGGCAGCTAAATGGTGGTAGGCTATAGTTTTAATCAACTGGGTTGGGGGATTCTTAGATACTTATCAAATCTCTCCCTAAGTCATCATCTGCATTCCTGTATGAGATTGACACCATGCGGCCTCCTTAAACAAGACTTTGAGATTCCTCATGCAATAATCAGATCTTATTTTTATTTCAGGCATACCTCCCACATGAATGCATGAATAGCTGAAGGACAGCCACATAGCCTGTGTTTTTAGCATCAACCCTATATGCTACCTGGCTAGTAGTCAGCTAGAGCCCAGCCCTGTATTGTATCATCACACTTTAATATAAGTTAAAATTGCAATGTAAGACAAATATTATCTCATACATTTATGGCACATTTCCCCCGCATTCCGTCACTACTGGATTGATTGGTAAATTGCATGGTTAGCTGATTGGAGCTGGGAGAAAGGAACAGAATTCATTTAGTGTTGAGCATGGCCTTTAAGAACTGTGAAAGAGTACTCAGGACAAGAAATGACTTTGAAAATGGACAGCCATCTCCTGCTCTAGGGTTGGAGGACATGAAGGTGGAGGGGGGATGGCTCCTCCAAACCTCCCTGGAGGGATGAATTGGCTAGATGAACTTGGTGTGAGTGGCAGCACCCGCTGGGGTGGCTGGCCCCTTGGGGCTGTGAGTGGGTCAGGGATGGCGGGCAGCAATGCACTGTGGTGGGTGAAACGGTGGGAGACAGGAGGGAGGGTGCTTACTGCTGCTAGAGCAAGGGGACAAAAGCTATTTGCTAGGCAGTCTGGGGAGAAGGAGCTGGCGGGGCTGAGATGGCCTCCTGGCCCAAAGTGGTGCAATGTTATTCACCCGGTCAAAGGAAGCGGGCTGGTTGTCAGGCAGCAGGGCCTGGTTTCTTTCCTTGGTTTCCTAACGTCTGTCTGTGACCTTCCACCTCTTGGTGCTTCCTTGGAAGGCTTCCTGTGACACTGACTTTAACTGGGTCTTATCTATATGAAAATATTAACTGGGGACCATCAGTATGGGGCACAGACTGCGACTTGGTCTGGACACTTCTTCCCTCTGGAGCCAGCAAGGTGTAACCAGAGCAGATGGTCACCCCTGTACATCAGGAGAAAACTCTTGTCGTAATTATATTTTAATCCAGACACTTGTCCTTCAGAGCTTTAGCAAATGTTCCTCACAGGTCTTGAGCATTTTGCAGATGTAAGTGCACGTGCGTGTGACAGGCCTGGAGGCCAGTGCGGGGAGCACCATCAGAACAGCAGGGTCGCAGAGTGAATATGGATCTGGCTCTGCGACTGGTTCTCAGCCGTTTCCTCTTCGTGCTTGGGTTGCCAGATAAAATGCAGGGTGCCCGGTGATTTCTGAATCTCAAATGACAAGTACTATTTCAGTGTGAGTATGTCCCATGTGATATCTGGGACATATTTATACTAAAAAAAAGTTATTGTTTATCTGACACCCAAATTTATTGGGTGCTTTGTATTTTTAATTGCTAGATCTAGCGACCCTACATTATACTGTGATCTTAATGGATTCTTACTGTTATGTTAAAAAAAAAAAGCAGATGAAAGAAAGATAGGTGGCTTACTTCAAAAAGGGAGTAAGTAGGCAGAGAGTTTGGGGGCTTTGGGCCTGATGCACTGAAAGTGTAGCTGGGAGATGAATGGCACATGGACTCAGGAGCAGTGATGCTGTATCTCCAGGGATAGTCTGACCTCGTCACAAAGTGCTCCAAGTCCTGAGCACTTAGTTTCCATGGCCAGCTGGTGGTCTCTACTTGAAGGGTCTGTTGGACCCTCTAATGCAGCACCGATGGTGGTAAAGGGGGATGCATGGCCAGGATATCTGTTTGCCGTGGGTCTTTTGGAAAGAGAAGATTTGACCAGGATCCTTGAAACTTAAACAGCTGCTACTTCAGCAACGCTTTCTTGACGAGGACAGCCAATGTAGTGGAGGCTCCGAGAAAAATATTAGCCTCCACCTTCACATGTTCCCCTATTGTGGGGAAACGGGCTGCCCACACACGAGTGACAATGATTCTCTTCCCACTCACTTTTGTGGCCTCCTTGGATCCATTTCCTTAAGAAGGCATGGTTATCCCGGCTTATCTGGGTCACCCAGATGGCCAGATTAGCCTAGAAAGAAACCCAGGAAAGAGCCTGACCTATGGGCCCACTGATGCTATGCTCCCCAGCCGCAGAGCCTGACGCTCTCACAGGTTATGCCCCGGAGTCAAGGCCAATTTCCTCAGAGGTGGGAGGGAGGCCATGGTGGTAGGGGAGGGGCTGTATCTCTGCATCTCAAAGTACACGGCCAAAAAACATATTCTCAACTAATCTCACCGTCTTCTCTGACATCCTGCCCTTAATGGCATGATGGCGTCTCGTCACGCAGGCTCAGAACCCTGGCACCTTCTTTGACAACCCCCTCCCTCATGTTACTCTCTCCTGCAGCTGATGAGTTATGAAGCCCAACACATCTTACCTCTGCAGTGTTTCTCCCACTTCCCTTGCTACTACCTTCATCCAAGCCATCAGGACTTTTCATCCAGACTCTGGACCATTACCCAGTCTCCCTGTACTTGATTTCTCTGCTCTTTAAAGCCATCACATTTAAACTGATTAAATAAGCCAATTTACTGAGATGGCTGACTCACTTTTCTCAAACACATCTCTGATTGTGTACTTGGCTATTTAAAATCCTCCAAAGAAGTATCATAATTCCTCCAGGTGGTAAAGATACCTCGAGACAAGTGCTGGGCATAGAAGCCACAGGGCATAAATCTGCAAAGAAGTAAAAAGCTAACCTTTGCAAACAATATGGCTTCTCTCTCACTTACCAACTTTACATTTCCCTGTATGGCCCCGGAAGATGACTGGTTAGCCAGAGACGGGTAAGATTCCTCAAGGGAGGAACAACCTAAGACAGGCACAGTTGCAGGGGGGCCATCAGGTGAGAAATTGGGGATCAACAGAGGTGAGGTTCTGAGCCTGCTTTGAGAGAAATCGTCTGCATCCGTGGATGTCTTGCTGCCCTTGTCTAGCCTGGATTAATACTTGGTCCATAGGCACACACCTCATCATCTGATCATCTACATTTGCCCTCTTACAGCACTAAACTATGTTTTCTACCTTTATCTTGCATCTACCTACCACTTCAGCATTTTATTAAAAATAAAAATAATAATAATAATAAAGGGAGAAATGTGGTATCCACATATAAATCAAGTATAAAAATCAAATGAATATTCATATTTGACCTGATTGTTTATAGTTCATAATGCGTGATCAAAAACAAAAGTTTCTGTGATGACTGCCCCTGTACTGTTCACCATGTAAGAATTTATTCACTATGTAAGAATTCGTTCACCATGTAAGAATTTGTTCGTTATACTTCAGAAGATTGGAGACTGACGAGAATTAGGCTTGAGATGGATTAATGATTGTGCATTGAGCATTGACCCCCCTATACAGAATTTTATTGTTGTTAACAACCATTTGATCAATAAATATGAGAGATACCCTCTCAAAAAAAAAAATCCTCCAAAGACTCCCCATGTCATCCCACATCCAGCTAGGGGAGCCAGGTGGGGGCTGACGGGTGAGTCTGGGGGCTTCTAGAAACCTGCTGCCCTGTGGCCCTGGAGAAAACTGCTTATTTGTTGAGCTGGTGGGAAAGCAGGCAGGCTTCCTGAGCCATGAACCCACTTCCATAGGATGAAAATGAACAAGTGAGAGAAATTTTGTTCAATTCATCCCCTTTCAGAGGAAACAAACCCCTGCAAGTGGACTGAATTCTCAACGAACAATAAAACGTCTCCAAGAGGGCCGAACTCCACGCCTCAGGAAACGAACAAAAGGCCTTTCCTAGTGGAAGGAATCTGTGTACATTCTAGGGCAAACACTCGGAAAGAAGATAATTCAAGAAATGGTTACAAAGGGAGTTAAGGGGTAAAAGGTACAAAGCTAACTGAAGGAGACTGCTAAGCCTCTGTTTGTCTTAACATTTTCTATATTCTTAAATCTAATTGATCAAGACTTTTTCTGAAAGGTTGTGAGGGAATTTAATCTTTACGTTAGGGATTTGGGGACTCTTTAGTAAGCAACTCTGATTACAGAGAATTACATACATTATGTGTGTGATCTGGACCATCCTTCCCCTTGGTTTTATCGGAGGTTCTTAGACTCATTCCCCGGAGGATTATAGATTAAAGCTGAATGGCTCCCCAGTAGGGCAAGGTGGGTATTTTATCTCCTGGGTCTTGACACTGTTATTTCTTACTGGATTGATGATGCCTGAAATCAGAGTCCAGCTCCCAGGGGAGCATAGCTTTTCCCATGAGTCTTGCTATGTGTTAAGTTACCCTGGCAGCTCTGAAATGAATTTCTAATAACAGCTGCCATTGGATCCGTGACTTAACTCCAGGAAGAGCCCCATAAAGGCAGTATTTATTTGATCCATACAATCCTGCAAATGGCATCACCTGCATGGATTATTTTAGCCATAAAGTCTGCCACTGGGTAGTCTACCTTACATTTATCATTTCATGAAACCATGACTTAAAACAAAGGCAAAAAGGAAACCTTTTAGTTTTACACCAATCAACCAATTTGGCTTTCCATGACTGACAGTATACACCGACTACCGTTTACCTAGTCTGTGTAGAAGGTTACTTTGTTTCCTAAGAAAAATGACAAATACACATGTTCTCTTCATTTTCTGAGCTCTAAGGGAAATTCAGGTTTTGAAAATGAGGAGGAGGCTAGAGGTTGACTCCTGTAAGGTCTGTCTAGGCCACACGACAACATCTCTAATAATGCCGTCACACCGAACACACTCTCCAGTTCTTATTTCTTTATCTTTCTTAGAAGGCTGCTTCTAAGACCAAAAAGGAAAAAAAGAAAATGAAAGTGTCTTTAACGCTTTTCGGGAATGAACAAAGCAGCATAGTTTCTAGATTAGAGTTGCCTCTCTGAAAAGAAATTTATTCATTTGAATATTAGATAGCTTTCCAACATTTTAATGCTTGGATGAGCCAGTATTATTTCCTAGAAGGAGTCCTTCCCAGAGCTCCAGGGCTGCATCCAGATTTATCCCAGTACGTCTCAGTTCATCCTAACATTAGGTGTCAGAAAGGAAACCTAATAAAAGGGTCTTTTAAATCTCTTTTACCCGAATGGCAATTTGATGCTATTTCTATTGCTCCTGTCATGAAAATAAATGAGCCACGTCCCAGAAATTGATTTTTATGCTTAAAATACATAGATTAATGGTCAGGATATTATTGCCAATCAGGAAAGGGAGTGGAAAGGAACAGACACAGGAAACCTCAAAGGAAAGGAAAAGACACAGTATTTTTTGTCTTTTGTTCTGAGTTGGAAATAAACTGTCTCCAGTCCTGGTAAGCCCCTTTTTGATCTTCCTTGGAATAAGGAGAGATAAACAACTGGCTGTTTTACATTTGCTTTCAAAATTCAGTGTGAAGTCCACACCAAACCAATTATTGATGGACATCATTTCGGTCAGAGAACCACATAAGTGATCCCCTTGTTATTTTACCCATCTGCTTTCCTACGGAGGCCCCGAAATCCCCCGCAGCAGTCAGGAAATGACCTTGATGGTTAGAGTTCTGTGTTTCCTGATGGTGACCCTGTGGTTATGACTGTTGGTTAGAAGAGTCTGATTTATTATCATAATGTTGTGGGCGGTGGGGGGGGGCACATACTCCTCTTTGCATTGTAGAGAAGGTCATGGGTATAGGAAATGGGATTTAGAATTTTCTGTGAAGTTTATTTTTAGTCCATAAATAGTATATAGGCATGTATCTTTATCTTCACTATGTTATGGGTTAAGGAAATGTGTAATATTTGGAAATTTGGGGGCTTTACTACTAGATAGCTCAAGGTTAGGGCCTAACTCAGCACTATTCATTTTTAAGTTTTGATCTGTTTGTGTCTCATAGATTGACTATGTCTGAAAAAACACTATTTTCAGAATGTTTATATTTTAATACCTGAGAAGTAAAAAGAAGCAATGGACTGTAACACCTTTTTTTGTGGGGGAAATTCAGGGATTTAATTAAACCTTTGCTCTATTATTGAATTATCTATGAGAATTTGGGCAAATTACTTAATCCCTTAAACTTGAATGTTTTGTAAAATGGAGAAATAATTCCTACCTTGTAGGGTTTTATTGCTTTTAAACTTAAAGCTAATATGTGTAAAATATCTTAAAATATTGCCTGGCTTTTAGAAGAAACTCAGTAAAGAACAGCTCTTCTTACTAATAAAAGTCAACACTGGTCAGGTGTTAGGGGACCTGAGGTTCAGCACACAGTTGGGTCCCAGAAGTTGCTTTGTGGCTGCAGCCAACTCTTAATCTTTGGAACCTCACTTGCCTTCTCTGAACGATTAAAGAGGTGGTGTAAATCAGGTTAACAACAGCAAAAAAGCCTGATGTTTTTACTACCTTTCACCAAATTCTCCGAGCATTAAGAATATGGAAGATCGTTTCATGAGTCAGGTCCTTAAAGCTCTAAAATTCGATCATTTATGAAATAAAGCTGACTTACAGCTTATTTAGCATAAAAATTTTATTTTTTGCTAATTGTTACTAGAACATGCTATGCTAGAGAAAGCAACTGATGTGTACTAAAATTCTTTAGGGATAAAGGATAGGATGGATACATTTTTAAATGTTCTTTAATATTTGAAGAACCAAAAGTCCTTGTACGATGAGACAAACACAGTAGAATGTCTCATTTAAAATGCAGTCATAGTCACTGAGAAGAAAATTCATCAAACAGTCTTGCACACTAATTAGAAATTAATAGAAGTCTTATGAATTGAGTTAGTAAGACGGAGATGGACACTCATTATTGATTCTAGACTGCTTAAAAAATACACTTCTATACATCACAGAAAGTATGAGCTAACATTATTTTGCAGGCATCTAATGCTGGAGGAGTAAGAGTCACATAGGGTGCCTGGAGAGAAAAATGAAAGAGGTGGTCTCAATCTTGGGTGTCACTGGGGGGTGTAGTGTAAGGATCTAACCTTCCATATGCTGCTCAAAATGATAAAGATCCGCGGGCACCGCTCTGTGGCTGAGGGCTCCCAAAGCGCTGAGGTTCAGTGGCTTATGAAACAGGACGCATTGCACATTTATTAAATACATTAATTTCACTTTTATTTACTGGTTATTAGAACATGCTATGGTGGCATCTCAGAGGCTGCTGAAGCAGGGAGAGGAAGTAGTAAATTGCTAAGATTATCAAAGATTTCAAAACACTTCAAAGATGCAGGAGAAAAACGAGAACCCCCCCACCCCCAGTTACAACTGGGGACTTGGGCAAGAAAGAGACCTCAGGAGCTGCCAGTAAGTTAGTGTCTCCTCCCAATAAAGTGTCAAGGTGTTTTACAAGGGACAAAGTAAAACTTTCAGGAGTGGTACAATTCATGCCATTTAGGCAAAACAATAATTTTGTTATTATACAAAAGGATAAACTGATCTGTTTATTCTTATTCTCAATTTAAAAAATTTCTTACAGATTTGTAAAGTCAGTGACGAATGAAAGAGTTTGCTGAACTTCCACAGATGGTCCACTTCCTTTTAAATAGTAGTTTACACACAGGAGAATGTAAATTTCTATGTGAGGTTTCTAACTTATATTATTAATTAAGGCATTGCAAAGGGTACTGCTAAAGACCACTCTGCCATTCGTGCCCCTTAGGGGAGGTCACTGAGGCTAGTGTGGGGGATGTCTCGGGTGAGGGCCTGTTTGGGGGGAAGTTTGGGTCCAACTGCCACAGACACAAGAATGCCTGCTCCTGGGAGCAGGCTTACGTCCACGGGAGGGCAGAACTCAGGATTAGTTCACAGGCTTAGAAGTCAGTCCAAGAAGATCAGCCAAGTCTACATGTGATCACCCCCATAAAAACGTTGATCATAGTAACATCAACTCAACAGGAACAACAATTATGCTTCATCAATATGGCGCCATCCTCTTGAGAAAAATGTATTTTTATAGACATCATTTGCTATCTTTTATAGACATCATTTTTATAACAAATTTATAGAGCCTAGGAAGTTAACGAGGCAATTATTTATTTTAAGAGTAAGGTTCCTAGCCTCGTACAGTGCTTAGGCAAATATTTCAGTGATACCCTTTCATTCTCCCCAGCAGAGACCCCTGACAGGGTGTGGCCAGCGGATCCCCAAACCACAGTCACTGCTGGGGCCACATTTGAACATGAGAAACTGGAGGAAGGAAATTGATAGCCGCTTAGTACCTGGTGTGTTCCAAACACACAGTGCTGGGAATGTTAACGCTTTTCAGCTCTTTTATTCCTTACGTTTAACTATTTCCTGTGAGATAAGTGGTAGTATATTTCAGTAAGGGCTCTTGTTGAGGCCATATGTCTAAAGCATCTAGATCAGAGCTTGGAAAACAGCCCTCCCTCCATAAATATCAGTCATTAGAATAATTCCCTTTTACAGATGATGCAATTTAGACTGTTTTTTTAAAAGAGACTTCCCCAACCTATAGTTAGCAAGTGACAAAAATAAAGATTTGAACTTGCCAGACTTCCGTTTGTCAGGAACATGCATTCTTTTTTTAAAAATTGAAGTTTTGTTGATATACAATCTTATGTTGATTTCAAATATACAACACAGTGGTTCAACAGTTGCCCATATTATTAAATCCTCACCCCCTCAAGTGTGGCCACTATCTATCAATGTAGTAAGATGTTACAGAATCATTTACTGTATTCTCCATGCTGTACTACCATCCCCATGACGAACTTGTATTGTGATTGTGAATTATTGTGCCCTTTTATCCTCTTATCCCCACCCTCACCCAGCCTCTCCCACTTACAACCACTAGTCCCTTCTTGGTGTCTATGGGTCTAGCGCTATTTTGAGGAACGCATATTCTTTTGAGTAAACTTCTGATATAGATTTGTATGGTTGTTGAAATATCAGAAAATGGAAGTTCTATTCCTCAGCAGCTTAACTGATGCAGTAAGAGCTTACTAAATCCCATGTCAAAAGGAACACAGGAATCAGCCGCCAGAATCTTCCAGATACTGCAAGATGCAATTTAACAAACCCCAGATTACTCTCATCCTGAGCTCCTGTCCCTTGGTAATTTTTTTCTTTTTCTCCAACTTTCTCAAATTCACTGTTGCTGCTTCTCTGATTTCAGTCCCCAACTAAGTAACAAAAATATGTTAGTAGTTCATACAAAATGGTTTCTTTTCTCTGTATGTTTAATGGTTATTAATACTACAGTTCTTCTTAGCAGTTATGATGATTGTTTTGAAATGTCTTGAATTTGGAGTAAACACATTTAAAAAATCAACACAGTTTTGAAAGGGGCTTTCTGGGATTGTCTTTTGAGTATGTAGAAGTGAATAAATAAATTTGAGCCCTATTTGTAAAGTTCACCGACAGAGGTCTGGCTGCTTGCAAACCGGTGGAGGAGAGCCTCTGAGACATAGTCCAGGTCTCCCCAGAGCTGACGCGGGATGCGAAGTCAAGCTCTCCATGTGTTCTGCTTTTTCAGACCAATCTTTTCTTAACTTTCGGTGCTTTTAAAGACACCAAATGACATTTCTTCATTTGTTCTGCCTCTTTTTCTCAGCTACTAGAGTAAGGCTAAAACTATTAGACTTATTAAATTTAAAGTACATATGAGACTAGAGATTTGGAATAGTTTGAGAATTAGGATGCATTTTTGGAACTGGTATTAATGTAGCTGGTCCATATCTCCACCAAATGTTAAGTAAGCTATAAATAAAATCCACTTTTTCTACCTCAAACATTGCTGACAGCTGTATAAGTGCTCAACTCCAACTTCTGACCATCTGCCCACATTCTCATTTTCCCCTTGTTTTTTTAAACAGACATTAAAAAGCAACATATTTTTAAAATAATTATAGACTCACAAGAAGTTCCCAAAATAGTCACACCCACCCATCATTCTCCTTTTCCCAGTGTGCATTATCAAAACCAGGAAATTGACTAGCATAATACAACTATCTAGATGATAAACTTTAGTTAGGTTTTACAATTTTTGCATGCCCTTATTTTTTAAAATGTGTTTGTGGATAATTCTATGACCCTTCATTACATGCATGTATAGATTTCTATAACCTCACCACAATCAAGATACAGACATGTCTGTCTCTTTCCTAACTCCTGCAATCGCTTATCTGTTCTCCATTTCTTTAATTTTGTCTTTCACAGACTGTTATACAAATGGAGGCATACAATATGTATTGCTTTTTTATTGTGAATGGAGAATAAACATCCACTTAGTAGACATGAATCTCTAAAATTCAAACTTCATAACATCTTGTTTTGTTCAATTATATGTCTAGTTTCCCACTTTGCTTTTCTGGATATACACTTTCTTACGTTGTTTCATAAAAATAAAATAGGTGACAATCAGGACAGCACACCTGGTTTGGTTTTATGGCTTCTGAAGCAAACTTTTAATATGCTTCTCATTTGTTCTCCATTTCCTCTAGGGAAAACAATTAACCAAGAAGTTTTAAATGGCTAACAGAGGGATGAAAATTGCCTACAAATAACTTTCTTCCTTGTAGAAAAGATGGTTGTAGCAGGCAGACTAATAGCCCCCTCTCCCCTAATGTCCATGTCCTCATCCCAGGAACCCGGGAACATGTTGTGTTCCAGGGCAGTGGAGTAGACAGAATCGTTTGCTATTCAGCTGACCTGCAAATCAGGAGATTCTCCTGGATTATCCAGGAGGCCCCACTGTAACCACAGGGCTCTTACAGGTAGATGAGGGAGAGAGAAGAGGAGGCTGGCATGATCACCGCACGAGAAGCACTGGATGACTGTTGCTGGTTTTGAAGAGGGAGAAAGGGGCCTGGAGCTAAAGACTGTGGGCAGCCTCTAGACGCCGGGAAGGGCGAGCAATCCGTTCTCTGCTGGAGCCTCCAGAAGGAATGCAGCCTGCTGACACCCGGGTCACACCCAGGGAGACTTGTTTTGGACTTCTGACTTCCAGAACGGTAAGGTATACATTTGTGTTTTTAAAACTGTGTGGTAATATTTTACACAGATAATAAATTCATGCAGTTTTAAGTCACAGAAACATGAAGTCAGGTGAAGTCATAGAAAATGAACACAAAGGTCAACACTAAAGCAATTAGAGGAGACATTTTGTAGGAATATTTTTCCATGATCTTTAAGAACAGAACTAATTTCTCCTGTCTAGACTGGTGGTGAGTTGGCAGGAGGATCTGATAGGAGGTAGATATATTATTTTAAAATCAAATTGTTCAGTTAGATGAAGGGGCCTACTTTGAAAAGAGGTTTTGTTGCAAATGATACTTTCACAATGTAAACTATTTCCATAATCACCTTTCCTGTACACAAATGATACAGAATGCCAAGTAGTAGGAAACACAGTTTTAAATAATCTCTATTAAATGCAAAATAAAGAATATGTCATGCTGTTTTCATTAAAATTTAAAATATATCATAAACTTAGTTTTGGCATATCATCCATTAATAAGGTTTTGTTTAGCAACCAATACTTTGTATATGAATTAGCTGTGCACTAGGCCTGTGAGAGATACAGAAAAACTTTGCATGCAGTTTACATTCTGTTTCCAAAGGTAATATTCACTTGCAGAACATGCCATAATTAACGATTCCTCCAGTAAATAGGTAAGGATTCTAGTTTATGATCACCTAAACTCTGTAGCAGTGATGGGGCTGATCTGAGAAGGCAGGGAGATCATGGAGGGCTTCATGGAGATGGAGGACATACACTGGGCCAAGAAGGACTAATAGGACTCGTACCCAGCAGCAGCAGAAACAGTATCCTTGCAGAGTGCTTACTTTGGCTCCTGGCACTGTTCTGAGTACATTACATTACGTAATCTCATAGGAGGCAGGTATTGGGAATTATTATTCCCATTTTACAGATGAAGGAACAGAGGCCCTGAGAATGAGTTAATAGCCAGTTTAAATTAAGTGGTCTTGAGGACGTCACTGGGTTCTACATGGCCCGAGATGGTTTCAAGCAAAGCCGTTAGCTTGTTTCTCGGGGACCCCTGGCTCTCTGACTGACACGGGTTTTCTGCGTGTCCACCTGATCATCGAGTACCTCTTGACTAACAGCTGCCAGTGACCATGCCTGAGCCAGCAGCCGAGAAACAGGGAACACAGGCAACTCCACACTGTGTGCTCTTGAGAGGAGATAAAACCCTGTAAAGTCAAAATTGTGTGGTAGAAGAAACAATGCTTTTTTGCTTTTATTAAAGAAGTAAAGGCAACCAGCTTTGCTAAAGGTTTAAAGATTTGTGGTAACACGAAGAAAACAGAGTAAGATGGAGAGCTTACTTGTGAAGAAAACCTATGGGTAACAGTAAGAGTGAATTGTGTTCAGAGGCTAATGGTGGCGACCCCTAAGAACAAAAGATCATACTAGAAAGAGGATCAGTTATTGGTCATGGAGAGAAAGAAGAGTGTCAGGAGGGTGGTGAGTCCTGAAATGTGTCCAGGAACCCTGGCCTTCCTTACCTTGGGTCCCCAGGCTTTTGAAAGAATGCTTACAATGAATGCTCAATAAGGTGTTCCCCAGAGGGGTATAATTGCGTATGCATACAAACTACGCTTATGTATCTCCTGTAGTATGCATTTACCTCATTACCTGGATCATGCTTCTTTAAAGACATAGTTTAAATTAAACTGTATCTTCAAAATGGAAAGAATCCTCTTTGAATAAGTAAAGTGGCTTTTCTCTGAACCATTAGAGTGATGAGTGCCCTCAACGAAAGTGGACCAGATAAAGACAAGTAAATGGGGAACCATCCTGAAATGTTACTGAACGAGGTGTTTTTGTTTTGTTCCCCCCTTGGAGTAGAAGTAGGCCTCACATAAGTATGGCAAATAAGACTCTTTGTAGCACGTATGTATTTACTTACTCGATCTGTATGTTCAAAGGACGTATGCACAATGCTCTCAAAACTGAAAAAACAAACCCTATTTGAACCACTAAAGTCATTAACGTTTCCACTGTTCATGAGTCTCAGTTGTGTTTGTGCATGCATATATAATGAGTATGTGATTTCAATATGTAATATATGCATACATGTATAAGTAATGCATACATTGTTTATATTTTTAAATTAGATAGAAGAAAAAATTTCCAAGGGGAAACAACTCAGGCAATTTTAAGTATGTACACGAGAGCCACTGAAAGAGCTCAGGAGCAGCAGTAAATGGTAGCTCAACAAAGATGCAAAAAAACGGGGAAGTGTTACTGCCCCATAATATGCATATTAATATGTATCTGAAATGAGATATTTTTGACATTTTTGTTCAGGAGAATTTCAAACATACACAAAAACAGAGAAAAGTAATGTAATCAGTTTCCATGTACCAACTACTCAATCTCAAGAATGCTCAGTTCATTGTGAACATTGTTTTGTCCATATTCTACATTTCACCCGTTCCATCCCAACCTGAGTGGCTTATTATGAAGTCAACCACAGACACCATATCATTTCATCTGTAAATGCTTCAGAATGTATCTCTAAAAGCTAAATTTAAATTTAAAAAAATCAACAACCACACAGAAAAAATTGGTAGTTTCTTATAGTAACTACCAAGCATCCAAATTTCTTAACTCTCCCACAGTTTTTGAATTTTTGCTTTTTTATAATACCAGAGTATTTTTATGTGACAATAATATATCAACCATTGAGTCTACTGACTGAGGGATGTGAAGTTAAATTTTGTTTTAGGGACAAATTTTGCTGGTTATTTGCATTGCGTAAAACTTCATAATGTAATATTTCTCATCATTATCTAAAAGTGTTTTTTAAAATAAAAGCTGGATATTGGATGATATGCCAACAGTCTTCCATATGTCATCTATTCACTTTGAGAAATGAAAATTCTCATTGTTTTCATAATTACAGGAACTGGAAAGAACTAAAGAGCACATTTAAATTATTTAAACACAGCAGCTTTCCATAAACAGAGTGTATTTATAGAAATGTTATAAATGCAACAGTCTCCGACTGCCCTCAGATTCCTGCATAAGAGAGGGGGAAACACATTCAAGGCCTAGCGGCTGACTGGTACATAAGTCATTAAGCAATCACTCTTCAAATGGAACTTGGAGGAAGTAAGGGGTAGTGACAGCAAGGGCAGCCAGTGAAATCGCAGCAACCTTGGGTAAGAGTGCCAACATTCCTACCCATTCGCTATTTGATGTTTCAGATGCTGTTTCAATCGTTAGTGTAACCAGGAGCAACGTGGGTTCTTGGACTGGGAGTCACGGAGAAACCAGCATTATTTCTGGACAGAATAGAAAATGCTGAATCACAGTGAAACTGCTCCAATCTAGTATCTGTAGAATAGATTTGTAGTAATGAAATTAACATTTCTTCTCTAATTTCCTACTATTTGCTAGAAATTTGAGTAAGTCACACACACACACACACACACACACACACACACACACAAATAGTGCTGACAATTTAGGATTTCAGATAGAATGTATTAAGGATGATGATATATTTGATTCTTATTTTAGTGGATATGTTTTAACTGAATTAAAATCAATAAAATAGATTTCTGTATAGGAAAAAACTGCTAACCTTGTATGAGATTTAGAACAACAGATTTCATGAACTGCAGCTCTAGATGTGAAAAGTAAAAGATAACAGCTTTTAGAGAAAAAGTAGAAGTCCTTCCTGACCAAGAAGTGGACAAGAACTTCACAGATAACCCCAGAAAGCCCTAAGAATAATAGAAAAATGATAGATGTTCTGTGTTATAATTAAGAACTTTCATTGATTGGAAGACACCATTAAGAGAGTGGGAGAAAATTTTTATCCAATGGTGGTTATGAATCCAGAATATATAAAGAATATATAAAGAATGCCTAAAAACCAATAAAAGACAGACAATATTCTACACATTCACCAGAATGGCAAATGAAACTCTCATAAACTGCTGGTAGGAGCATAAATTGCTAAGTGTGGAAAACTATTCAGAAGTGTTTATCAACTGTGATACAACAATTCTACCAAATATGCACCAAATAAAAATAGCAAATAGAAATGTATATGTTTGTCCATTAAAATACAAGCATTGGAATGTTCATAGCAGCATTATCTGTAATAGCTCCAACCTGGAAACCTTCCAAACACATGTCAACAGTAGACTGGATAAATAAATTGCAGCCTGTCGATACAATAGAAAGCTCCAGAGCAATGAGAAGCAACTCTACAACTACACACAGCAATGATGGATGAATCTCATGAGCATTATTCTGAGAGAAGCCAGACACAAAATGGGGCATCCTGTGTGACTGTATTTATGTGGAAGCAGAACGAAGCCCTACTGTTAGAAATTAGGAACCTTGGGGGTGTTCAGGGGGGCTGCCTGGAAGGGGGCAAGAGGGGACTCCTACAAATCTGGCAATGTTCTGTTTCTTGATGTGGGTTCCGGTTAAACAGGTGTTCTCAGTTTTTAAATTTTACCAAGCTGTACACTTATACATGCACTTTTCTGTATGTATTCTATTTTTTGTTAAAAAGTTAAAAAGGCAATTACTTAGCAAGCATGCTTGGTATGCCTATGTGGTCAGTTCTCTTTAAACTATGAATACATCATTGGCTTTGCAACACTGGATTTGCTGTGGCTTACTGAGTATTAGTGGCAGCCCTAGATGCAAACCTTGAATGTGCAGTGAATCCATATTGCTTATTAGGATTATTAGTAATCAGGTACTTATCAAATATAGTTTGTGTTTGTAGACATCCCTTCACTTCCTTAATTCATATTTCAAGGTTCCCACTAAAAGTTATCTTTCCTGAAGCCCACCCATGGTATAACTTAGTCCAAATTCCTTGCCTGTTTTTCTGCACTTCTGTAGTGTTTTGTACCTCTGTCTTAGCATTTACTCCATTACCTATGAAGTTTTACTCAGTTGTTTATGTATCTATCTTATCCACGAGGTTGTTAGCCCCACCAAGGGCAAGCATCTTTTCTGTGCCATAGAGCACGATGGCTAATAAATACCGTTTATGAAATAAATGTTAAGTTGTCTTTAGTACTCGAGAATGTGTAGCCTTTGGAAGCCAAATATTGCTAAACACCAAACCTAAGCATACCATCAGGTATGTTGCACTGTACTTTTTTACACACTCAACTGCCTTCAAGTTCATTCCTTCCTTCCTCTTTTGAACCCACTCCAATCAGGCTTTTCACTTCAGCCACTCCCCCAGAACTATTCACCTGGGTCACTACTGACTCACGTTACCAAATCCAGCGCTGCTTCTCAAGCCTTCATCTTCTTGGCCTGGCAGCAGTATTTGATGTTAATCACTGTCTATCATCCCTGAAAAGCTTTTTTTCTTAGGTTCCAGAGCATTACACTCCCCTAGTTTTCCTCTTATCTCATTGGCCATGCCTTTTGGGTCTCTAGCTGGGTTCTACTGTCCTCTAGACCTTCCGTGTTGGAGTGCCCGAGGGCTCAGACACTGTGACATCCTCTCTGGAGCTCCCTCTTTGGTGAGCTCATCTAGTCTCGGGGCCTTAATACTATCTGGATGCTGATACTTTCAAATTTATATCACTGCTGCAAACTTCTCCCCTGAATTCTACTCAATGGCACATACACTCAGAGGCCCAACAGGCATTTAAAACTTAATCACTGAGCCAGAAATGAACTCCTGATCTCCTCCTCAAAACCTGCTTCTCCCTCAGTCTTGTCCATATTGTCCATTTTTTTCAAAATATCTTCTCATCATCCTTATTTCCTCTCGCTCATGCCCCACACCTGACCCGTAGCAAGTCCTATTGGCTCAGTCTTCAAAATATACCTGCAGCTGACCCCGTTCTCATCACCTCCACTGCTATCAACCATTCTAACCTAGTTCATCTCTTGCCTGAATTATTCCAGTAGCTTCCCAGTTTCCTTGCTCTGTTCTTGTCTCTTTTGAATCTAATTTCAGTGTAGCAGTCAGAACGATCCTATTAAAACATAAGTCAACTAGTATCACTCCTCCACTGGCTTTCTTACTCAAAGTAAAAATCCAAGTCTTTCCAAAATCCTACCAGCTCCTGCCTTCCCTCACCTCTCTGACCTTTTTGTCCACTGTCCTTCCCTTATTCACTCCTGCTCCCATATTGACCTTCTTAGTGTTTCTTGAAAAGGAACCACAGCACTTATTACCTTCCAACAGACTAATAAATACATCACCTATAATTTAACTTCCTTATTTTCTCTATTGTTTGCCTCTCCCCAGTACAGTGTAAGCTCCATTACACCAGGTTTGTCTGTTTTAGTCATTGCTGTGTCCCTGGAGCCTTAGGGTATTTGGCACGTATAATAGGTGCTCAATAAATATTTGCTGAGTGAGAGAGCCTCTTTAACATCTCTGCTTTTCTCACTAGAATATAAATGCCTTTGGGGCAAGTCAAATTCATCTTTCTGTCTTAAGAGTTTAATATGGTACTTGGCAAAGAGTAGGTGGTCATTAATATTTGTTGAAGTAAACTATTGAAGAAAAACACTCCATGATTCTTTGAGTATTGCATTCCAAGATGGACAGAAGGATGGTACAGGACTGGAGAGATGATACAGAGGAGAGTCAGAGAAAGTCGGTTAACCAACAAACACACAGGCATTGAATTTTATGTTATGTAAAGATGTAGACAGAATTTGGGAGATAAATTGAGGCTAGGGAGATTCTGGACTTTTACTATAGAGAGGAGTGAAGATGTTCATCATAATTGCCTGGGAATATTTGAGGCATTCAACATTGCTACCTCTTCAGGAAAGCCACTAACATTTGTTATTATGTGTCAGAGTTTTTGATGCAATTTCCAGCAGTGTCTCATAGTGTTTTCTTGGCTCCTAAACCCTCTAGCTCCAGCTTGAATAATTGTGTTTCTCTACGCGGTGACACTTTCTTATATAAGAAGTAAAGTCATACCACTTAATAATAATCTTTTCTCTTGCTCTCCTTCTCCTTAATGGAGACATTATTTGCAAATATAAAACAGCTGCTTTGGGACTTTAAGTTGCTATAAAGAATCCAGGATAATTATTTTTAGTAGGTCTATATAACAGAGGCAGTTTTAAATGGCTAAACCAGCTTTTAAAGCAGTTCCTTTGGTAGTAAAATTCTTACTAGAAGGAAGGTAATGATAAGCATGAAGTTTAGACCAGTGGTTACCTCTGGGAGGAGGGCGGGACTTTCTAAGGTATCAGAGATGCTTAATTTCTTAAACTAGATGGTAAGTACAATGGTTGTGCTCATTTTGTTACTTTTTATATGTTTCTGTGAAATATATTTTTATGAAATATAAAAAAAGAAACTGCTCCTTTGGACCAAGACTCTTCTTAAACGATTATTTAAAGAACTTTAAAGTACATTAGACTTACACTCACCATAGTCACTTCAAGAGCAGAAACATTTCCCATGATAAAATAATCGTGAGCATTTCAGCTATCCCTGTGGAAAGCTTACATGTAAGAGTCATTCAACAATAGCAGCTAAAATGGCCTCTTCCTGTGAATGTCTATATACACAGATTCATTTTGTTTTGTTTTTGTCATTGCTGTTGTTTATAAGTCCTTTGTTTTAAACTCTGAATATTCTTCCCTGAGTACCAACATAATTGGGATTCCAGCCGAGAAAGAAAAAGCCTACTTAGCTCAAGAAACGTGAGTATGATATTCGGGCCCTAACCACTAAATGAAACTATAATTAAATAGAAATGCATTCAGATCCAAATGAGGAACACGATTAGCCTGGAGTCAAAGGAAGACGGGCCTCGTGGCCTTTGCTTCCCTACAAGCTCTGGGCTTCAACAGGGCAGGAGGGAAGCACTTGGCCTGGAACAGGGGTGTTAAAGAGAGTTTGGAGCAATGGCTGTACAAAAGAAATGTGATATAACCTTACCTTTGCAATTTCAAATTTTCTATAAGTCACTTTCACAAAGAAGCGGGTGCAATAATCCTAATAATATAGTTTATTTAGCCCAATATATCCAAAGTATCATTTTAATAGGTAATCAATACGAAGAGTATCGATGAGAGATTTTATCATCTTTATCTCACAATAAGTTTGAAACCTGGTATGTACTTTATACTCAAGGAATGTTTGATCCAGGTTTTGTGAAACATAATGCTATGAATTTGTGGGTGATGCCCTCTTTAAGAAAAAGACACCAACATTATGAATACAAAATTGGGTATGAAAGTGAATACTGGGTGATGGTTATAGGAGTGCAGACACATGTCAAAACTCATTAAGCATCACTCGAAGATTTATGCATTTTATTGTATGTACCTCAATATAAAAAAATCTAAAAAAGTATTTAAAAAAAAGATGAATACTGATTTAGAATGAAAAAAGCACAAGGAAATTAGAGTTTTGGAGATTCAAGTCTTTCTTTTGACATATCTCGGCAGTTTACCAGATACGCTGCCGTAGAAGTGTTTCCTGATTCCAAACTAGCTTTCTTCCTTGTCTTGAGCACTACTCCCCTGGCACTGTACGGGGCCCATCTAAGTGAGGCTCCCAGAAGTGTAAGTCTCACTAATGTTACCGGGCCGAATTGTGTCTCCCCGAACTGATATATTGAAGTCCCAAACCCTAGCACTCCAGAATGTCACCATATTTGGAGATAAGGCTTTAAAGAGGAGGCTAAGTAAAATGAGCAGATACAGGTGGGGCCCTAATCCGATATGACTGATGTCCCTGTAAGAACAAGAAGAGAGTCCAGGGGCACAGTGCAGAGAGGTGATAAGGCCACGGGAGGACAAAGCAGTGGGAAGGCAGCTGCGAGCTCAGGAGAGAGACTTCAGGAGACATCAGCTCTGCCAGCTCCTTGATCTTGGATTCCCAGCCTCCAGAATCATGAGAAAATAAATTTCTATTGTTCAAGCCACCCAGTCTGTGTCGTTCTGTTACGGCAGCCCAGGCAAACTAATACAGTTAGCTTCTTGACAAAAACCAAGTTCCTCTGCTTATGGACTTTGCTCTTTCCTGCCTCCTAACACCCTCCTCTTCTCTGTCTGCTCCAATCCAACCCAACGAGAGCCTTCCCTCCTTCTTCAGGGCTCCCTGGGGGACACACCCCTTGGCTCAGAGCGCTTTAACACTTACTGACCATCAGTCACTTGGTGCGTGGGTCTGAGTCTCCTTGTCACTACTTATATCATTATCATTTAGTATTGACTTCTCAACAGATGGCATCTTTCCTCCCTCAGTAGGTGGAGTCCTTGGAAGACAACATCTTATATCAAATTTGAGCATTAGAAACATTTCTTGAGTGATTTTTTTTTTGAATTAGAAAGGAGGAGGCCATTTAGAGGTGTGGGTGGGGTGGGAAAAAAGAAAAGAAAGGCTTTCAAAAAATGTTATTTCCAAAGTTATTTCCAAAGTATTTACAGATACAGACACACCAGATAGAAACAGCTCCATAGTTTTGGGTGAAGTCCCCTACTCCCTCCCTCGGCTTCCTACTAAGCTGTGGGTCAAAGGCATTTCTCTTTGTTTCTGCTGTTGCAACCCAATCCTGGTTGTTGCTTTCTGGTTTTCTACAGCTTACACCAGCAGAGGAAGTACACAAGAATATCTTCCAAAAAGCTTTGGCCACAACTGAAGGAAGTGAGTACATGCGAGGGTGAAAGGATGATTCAATCTCTTTAATTCTTGGTATCCCTTCTGAAGTTGCCGAAAAGAATGCCAACAAGTTGTAATTTCCCAGGTGCACCCTGGGAGGTGGAAGTCTGCCAGTACTCATTGGATTCCCACCAACAACCCATTTTAAGTAAGTCATCGAAGGAAATGAGCATCTATTTTGGTCACTTATAGGGAATATGTGCAGCTCCTAAAAGTCCACCAGCAAAGCTTGATCCACAGTTTCATAAAACTATGCTTTTTAGCAGCATTTTTTGGGCAGACTTTCATATGCACTAAATATAATATGGTCATTCATTAGAGGGTTGATGACAGAGCCTGGCCAACACTTGATATCAAAATAAGAGTAAACTTCTTAGCTCACAAAAATCAGCACTAGTTACCCACAGAGGAATGCACACTTACTCTCTGAGTACAAAAGCATACCTGGATTCAAAATATTTATCAAGAGCCATATTTTTCCAGTGAACCAAGGTTCTCTAGGGGAACACCCATCACCATCCTCAGGAAAGTGAGAGGGTTGCTTTTGCAATCAGAGCAGCTTCCAAGGAGCTCCTGCCAGTGGCTGTGTGGAATGATTCAACATTAACTTTGGAGACTTCCTTGGGAGCTGAGTGGGCAGCCATGAATCATCTCTTGCCCTTTGCACATATTGTGACTGATCTCCTTGGAATATTGCTATGAAAATAATACCTTGCATTTTTTGTAAAGAATGCTTTCCCTGATGGCATCAGACAGTCCTGGAGTAAAAGCAGGCCTCGGTGAGCTGTGTACACTGGAATTGGGTATGTACCAAAAATGTTGGCAATTGCTGTTTAGAGTCTGAGTCAACACACCTGATCTGGAAGGCTGTCCTGGGTAGAGACCACAGTGTTGGCAAAATCACAAAGACTCCATTTTGGGGATGAAAAAAACCCAGTGATTTTATCCCCTTCGTCGTCAACTTGAAGGAGCATTATGATCTTGAATTACTCTGTTTTCTTTTGGATAAGAAAGTAAACCTAAGAGAATCAACCTCTCCTTTAAAAAAATGCTACACATACCACATGCTGAGAAAAATACGGGGTGTGGTTTTCCCCTTTGATAAACTATTTCTCATTTGGTCAAAGCTGATACTGTAGTATTCTATCATGTGGTTAGGAATAGCTGGAACCTCAAAGTCTTTGGTTTCTAATCCCAAACTTATTATCAATCTGCCAGGTAGTTCTGGAGTTGCCCAGACACCCCAGGACACCGGGTGAAGTTGACTAACATATTTTTGTCAGCAACTAGAGATGGCAATCATTGTGTTGCAAGATCAAAAGCAGATGAGTCGTCTCATCAAACACGTTCTTACAAGTAGCAACAGCTGCAATGGCATTTTTGAGCCTTCATATGTAAATAAATAGCTCCTGTCAATGGTGAACAATCAAGCTGAGGTGACTGTGAAGGCAGCTTGTTGTTACTAGAACCACATTCCATGAAGAATAGATGATGGCAATGAGGATACTTAATTTGTAGGAAAGAAGAAAAAAATTTAGTAGTTTCTCTGTGTGACTTAAGGACTCTGTGACAGAGAATTAGATGTGTTACTGCTTATGTGACCCCAAAGAATAGAATATGGCTAATAGAAGAAGCCACTGGGAAAGAGATTTCAGACCAACTCAGGGGGTGATTCTGTAACAAAGCTCCTTAAAGGTGATGCCACAGTACTAAATATCACCCTTACCCAGAGCTGTCCAGTGGGCTGCCTGATGGCCATGGGGCAGAAACGCTGACTTGACTATGGCAGTATCCCCCTTACCCTAGATTTCAAGGATTGCTAAAAGAAGTTAGCAAGGGGATCATAGTAGAAATATAGGATGTGACTTTAAAATTTTTCCAGTAAAGGATATTTTAACTGCCATTTATTATTACCATCACTTAACAAAATAAAGGATATCTGAAGGCAAGAAGAATAGAAGTAATGCAAGAATGAAGGATTAATTCTTGAATAGTAAATAAATTCTGCTCTACGAAAGATACATCATTTATGTAAACTAAGACATACAGAAACCAATATTTTACCTCCTACATTGATACACACAAAGGCGCACAAGTATCAACTTATGAGAAGAAGAAATATCACCTTACAAGAGTGGTCACCTCTGAATAGGGAGAGTAGAATGGGATGACAGTGGAGTTTAAAAAGGACTCCAACTTCATCCACAATGTATTATTGCTTTATGTAAAACATGATAATGCAAACGTGATAAAATGTCCACATTTGTCAATTCTGGGTACAGAAAGCAAGGATGTTTATTACTATTTTGTACTTTTCTGTATATCATTGCCCTCTCATTTCAAACAAAACAAAACACCAAGGCACTGTTGTTTGTTTCCCATTTTAACAACCACTAATGTCAACTATATTGCTCATTCCGGCTGATCCATTCTTTGGGAGATAGGAGACTCTTTTTTATCCACTGTATTTCCTAGGCTTCCTATGGGCCATGTATCATGTTTGTGCTTCTTTCCGTCCTGTGATTGTGTGGTTCTATGATCCTTAATTTTCAGCAGATAGGCGTTTTACAGTTTCTTTCAGATCTTACATTACCTCTAAGGCCAGAAAGAAATTCTTCTCCAGGGAGCCTTTGATAATCTGTGCTGATTATCCTTTGGGGCTCAGAGCCCCCCCCCCCCACTTGGCAGTCGTGGCATACTGCTGCGTGGATCAGCAGTTGATGTCAAAGCATCTTAAACACTTCTGTGAAGCCACTTAGAACCATGGCTTGAAATGAGACGGAACTATTTCTAGTAGTGGGTGTTTGGGAGTGAGGGTACAGGTGAAGCTTTATCCACTACTTCAGAGAAATTACAAACCATTCTAGAATTTTCTGCAGTTTTTTTTTCTCAACTTACTCTTTTTTTTGTCTCCTTGCAAAGTACCTGGCCTATGATATGTACTCAGAAGTTATTTTCTTGATGAATGGATGAGTACTTATAAAATACTTCAGTCCTAGTTCTTATCTGTTTCACACTTTTTGTCTAATCCAGGAAAGAGTTTCCAACCTAGGGTCCAAGGATATCTAGCGGAGTAACAAGGTCACTGAGTCATTTTCAGAAAGCGTCAAGAGATCTAACTACAAATGCCCAGCTTACTTGCTCTTGGATGCAATTATATCAACACAGTTTGCTAATGGTTGCTAAACTAAGCTGACCAGACTCCTTAATTGGTAGCTATTTAAGCCCTTGATTTATTATAAAAAGAGGAAGTGAGATTGAACAAAAAATTCTTTTCAAGAAAACAAAGATCTCTTGGAAGCATATATCAGTCTTGGAAGAAATTCACAATCAGGAATAGGATCTAAGTTAATTAATCTAAGATCTAAGATAATTTTTAAAATAGTGTTGGCAAAATACGGATGGTGCTAGAGGGTATTATGCTCAGTGAAATAAGCCAGGCAGAGAAAGACAAGTACCAAATGATTTCCCTGATTTGTGGAGTATAACAATGAAGCAAAACTGAAGGAACAAAACAGCAGCAGACTCACAGACTCCAAGAAGGGACTAGCGGTTACCAAAGAGGAGGGGTGTGGGAGGGTGGGCGGGGAGGGAAAGAGAAGGGGATTACGGGGTACCATCATTGGTGCACACGGTGTGTGTGGGGTCACAGGGAAGACAGTGTAGCTCAGAGAAGATGAATAGGGACTTTGTGGCATCTTACTTCACTGATGGACAGTGACTGCAATGGGGCATGGGGGAGACCTGATAATATGGGTGAATGTAGTAACCACATTGTTTTTCATGTGAAACCTTCATAAGAGTGTGTATCAATGATACCTTAATTAAAAAAATAGTGTTGGCAAGGGGACAAAGCAAAAAAAAGTTCACTCTCCAAATAAACAACAGCAATTCTTGCTTTCAAGTCTCTGCCATTTGTTTTGAATTGGTATTCTGAAAAGCAGAATAGAGATATTGTGCTGGTTTTAGATGTTACCTCCCAATATATCAAACACCCAGATAAAGCTGCAGATAAAGCTGCAATCCTTGGCATGGCACTTAGGTATGAAGTTCAACCAACATTTACACCTAAGGGTGATTTATCGCTGATGACATAATTTCACATATAATCTCATTTCTAGCCACTGATATATAAAACACGCCTTTTTTATGCCTCTGAAGAGAGGCATAAACATTTCCCCTCATTCTCCAGAACACCCCTGAAATATCACTTCTCCTGGGAGCTCCTCTTCTTGCTCCACTAACCCAGAGTTATTCCTGTCTTGTCTGCCTTCTCATGGCATTTTATATATGCCTTTATAAAATATTTCTTATTTTATGTTACAAATAGTTCTTGATTTACATTAAATTTATTTTTATATATGTCTTACACCCAAGACAGTGGGGAAGATATAGTTTCTATGTATTTACGGCTAACACCACAGAGGTTAGGGATATGGGTAAACTCATAGGGTTGGTCAATTTAAGAGCTTTTTTGGGGACCAGGTCTTCTGTCTTCAGCTGATGCTCTTTCTACTCGGCAGCACTACTTCACAGCATGTTGTGATGCTCAGTTTTTGCTAAATATGACAGGAGTCACCATTGTTCTAGTGACTAAAATTATGGTAACTGAAAATTTTAAGAGATGTAACACGGATTCTCACAGCTTGCATCTACTGAGTGTTTATAGTACAGCAGGCAATGCTCTCTGAGGTTTAGATGTATTAATTCATTTACTGCTCAGAGCAATCCCGTCAGTGCTGTTATTATCTTTATTTGACAGGTAAGGAAATTGAGGTGCTGAATGGTCACATAACTTACTTGCAGTCACCCAGCTGACTCGCAGCACTGAGATCCATACCCATGTGGTTGCAAGATTTATACCTTGCAACGATTCATGAAAGTGGGTGTAAATACTGATGTTTTCTTCCTCAGTGGAAATCTGGACATGAACACTGTCTGCACAATTGGTTTCAATTTTGCCACCTTACGTACTATGGAACCAGAATTAGGCTCTGGGTCTCCATGTGTAGCCTCGAGTATAATTACATAGTGCAAAAGAGAGATGGAGTTGATTCAGATACAGACTACACTGGGTTTCATGTGCATAGTTATTATGCATCAGGTAGGGTATTTATTTTTGGGTTTTCTCCCCATCCTACACATCATATAATAAAGCAAACTGATAATTGAGAGAGCAAAAGAGAAAAAGAAGCCAAACAACCTGTTTCTGATTTGTTTGGGACGGCATTCAAGGCTTTAGGAAGCATTCAGGGCTGCATTTCACAGGATTCACAGAAGCCATTCTCTTTTGAAATCAGTGAGATGAAAAAACAAAACTGTAAAATATGTTACATCAGACTCCTATGTTAAGGACTTTTCAAGTATAAAACAAACAAAAAAACCCAAAACATTCACTACAGTTTGCATTGTAAAGATCACCCAAGTATAAAACTCAACAAAGTATGAATAAGAACAAATACTTTATAAGTATTTTCTGTCTTGTGATAATAATCAATCAAGAACTTACTTTATTAAAATAAGAAAGCAAATTTAAGAAGGCAGTATTTAACAACTACAAGAACCTTAAATACAGCTGAGAATGTATCCAAGAAGAAAAATGTCTGATTTCTAACATATTACAATGAAATTCACTGTCACTATTATAGTTAGTTAAATAGTATTATAGTTCAGTAATTGAAAAGAAAAAGGAATTTATGTCATTGAGATTTTTGGACTCTCCAAAGTCCCTAGAATAGATTCTGGGCATTTTTCCCTATCTTCTTATGATGCTAACTCCTCGTGGCTGATAGGTTCCCTTAAATACATCTTGATCGTTACATGTAAAGTTTTTATTCCTGGACACTTAGGCCAAGTGACCTATGTCATTATTATCCAGACTTCCTTAAATTAGCCTTCTTTGTGGACTTCTTTATCTTTTCACCCCTTTTTAATTCATGAATTCATTCATTCAATATTGATTCCACTTCTCTCACCATAACTTCCCTCTTACCAAACTTGAAGTTTCCTCCTTTTAACACATTACATTTCCTCTCTTTATCAAGGAGAGCTTGAGATAGCTTTGGAGTCAGTCATTCATGAAAAGTCAATATTAGGAGAGTGAGATTCACTCATAGGCAGCACACTTCACACACTGTACCCCTCTTTACCCTTTTGTAAACTTGAGACGGTGTTGACTTCATGGTGATTCGGTGGTGTTCACTCACATACTGTTCAATGACTAGTTTCTGTATTTTCTATTTTAGGTTGTAGGATACCAGAGGGAACTGAGCATCAGGTGTCAATAATCACCATACTTCTTTTTAAATTTTTATTTGGATTTTTTTTCTTTTTTCAAATACTACCTGGGCTCTCCTTAGCCAAGATAATCAATAGGGAATTTCACTAGGAACTTAGAAACAGGGGAGGGAAATAAGAGGTGACCGGAAGCGTCCAGATTCCTTCTATCATTGTGGATTACTATTTCTAACTTTGGATAATTCCTGAAAGTGACATGAAGATTGAATTTTCTATGAAAAGGAAGAAGCTGAGCAAAGCTGGGGGTTGTGCACATTCCTGTGTAAGTGATGAGTCAGCTGTTCGTAGGCGAACAACAGCAGCTTGAGAGAGCAGAGTGGGATCCCACCCTCTCCTGGCCAGTTCTACACTAAGAGTATCTTTCCCTTGCTTCTGTACTAGTTGTAAACACAGGCTTCTACTTTTTAAGGCAAGTGTTCCTCAGGGTTATGGACAGAAGAGGAAATTCCTTTCAAAATAGCTTTGCGATAGGACTCTTGTCCCTTACATGAAATAAACCTTCTGGGAAACAAAACAGAATGGATGGGAAATAACATGATAAGAAAACAGCTCTGGAGCTGTGTGTTAATTTTAAATGCCGTCTCTTTGCTCGGGGAGTCGTTAACGGCTTGGGCTGACTCACTTCCCTGCTGCTGCTGCTATTACCCTGGAGGGAGACACCATTACAGTCTTGCACATACTTAGAAGTGTTAGTAACGTGTTGGGTCTTTGATGTGTTTTGGGTCAACAGGATCACTGTAGCATGCCTATCACGGGAATGGTTTTGAAGACAGTCTTGAGGCTCCGAGAGACAAAAATGCTTAGGGGAAAGGACTCCTGTTAAAGAAAATACTGCTGGGAAGCCAGAAATATTTCTGAAGTCTTCATTTGGCCCAGTGAATGTAAGGATGATTACAAATGGGTCTGTAGACTAATAAACTCTGCCGAGTGTGCTAACATACAGTGTCTGTTTGGGCTGGGAGACTGGAAAACAGAAGCCTGTGGCCAGTGCTAACGCGGATGGGAGTGACTGTCCTTACTGGCCTCACTTACTCTGTTATTTCAAAGTCAAAGTAATGAGAACCCCCAGCACAGGTGAAGGTTAAGTACACTATTTCCCTCAGACTTTAAAGATAGCTTTGGTATTCTGTTGATAACTGTTGACATGGGTAAAGCTCAAATTCCAGATTTTTAAAAAACTTTTCACCTAGCAATAAAGAAATTACCGTAGAAGCAGACAGTTTCAGAATAATTTTAACTCTTTTACTCAGTCTTGCATATATGTGTATA
Organism: Manis javanica; assembly: GCF_040802235.1. NCBI lineage: Eukaryota > Metazoa > Chordata > Mammalia > Pholidota > Manidae > Manis > Manis javanica. The sequence goes on from NC_133167.1 coordinate 94,188,413, forward strand.
TGGACACATATAGATGCACAGGTTTTAGAAGCAATGAAATATCTTAAGCTGAAGTCATGGTTATGTCATTTCATTATGCATAGGATACTTTACAGACGAAATAAATCATTGGCAAACAAAATGCTGCACTTGAATAATCCAAAAATGTAACATCTTCTAAAATGGTCCCTGGATATTTTGCCTATTTCACCAATTACTTGTCTCACACACTGGTTGGAAATTCTGAACCATTCTGTTCATTTATTAACTGAGGCAGGGAACTGTTTTTAAAAATTTATGAGAATGCTTGCGGTCAAATTCCTTCACTGCCTGTACATCTGACTAAGTGGAGAGGTGGCTTTTCCTTCGGTTCATGGCACAAGCACCTGTCCTGTGTTTTGCACCATAACTATAACTATGATGCTAATTGGATTACTCCTCAGCACCTTCTGCATCACACTGCCTGAATTCAGCCAGTTTTGCAATGGAACATTCTGTGATCACGTGTTAAAATGAAGCTGCTTAGAGCAGATGGCATGATTGGGTGGTCACATAGGAAAAAATCAAACTGCACTGCAAGGTACTGATTTCAGGTAGGAAAATAAGAGTTCATTTCAGTCTGCAATGCAATCTAACATGCATCAGTTGCACCTCGAAGAATAGCTAGTACCTACCATAAGGCAGAAGCCCTGAAAGTGGGGTCTTGCAACCCCAGCCAGTGTGCAAGATGATCTTTTGGGGTCTGGGAAGATGATGTGATTTTAACTTCTATTTATAGGTTATTTATTTATTAACAGATAATGAAATTAGGTTTTGCTAATATTTAATATGTAGATGGATGTTGACATACACATCCACTGCCATGTGTCACAGACCTGGGTCCACTGAGGGTAGAAGTGGATCCCAGGGCGTGGATGCATCGGCAGGCTCCTCTACTTGGCTTTCAGGGGACACGTGTCTGTTTTAGTTTGCCTGTGGATGGACACAGGTGAACTGAAGAAATCTAAGAGATACATTATCTCATTTGCAAAGAAATTTGACTGAAGATCATGCTGATAAGTAGCTACAAAGTGAAGGGCAAGAGAAAGCTGGTATTTTTTCTGCTTCTAATTATGAACTCTTGTTGTGTGGACAACCTTATCAGATTTGGCAAAACGTCTGCCTTTGTCCGCCTCTGCCATGAAATAATCAAGAAGATATCGATGTACATTTGCTATTTTTCAGAGGGAAGCTTGGCCTAGGGGGATACTGTGCCTTGAAATGTCAGATAAGGATAGAACAAAGTCAGCATGATTAGCAAGAAATTTTTAACTTGTGCATCCAAAACACATATTCTGTTGATTTCTTCCCATGACGTTTGGCTATGTGATCTTGAAGCTAATGTTTAATGATAAATGTGTGGAAGCCATACTTGAAAAATTTCACTTAATAGCCAATGACTTAAAGACACAATAAGGAGACACTTGGTCTCCTTGCTGTGATAAAATTCATTAAAAGAATCCTTGAACCACAGTAGGATGTCAAGCTAGAATACATTCCTTTGATAGTAAACACTGATAGAAAATGCTCAGCAAACACTATTAAAAATTTGAAGAAGAAATTTTATAACAAATTATGTAGTATGAGAGGTTTGGTATATACAATTAAGAGAAAGTTCAGATGTTTCTAATAGGTCTTGTGGGATTTGCTAAATTTTGTTTCAATGATGGAGTAAGAATGTTTACCTTCCCTCTTTTACTATAAGTCACAAAAGGAAACAAAAAACAATGAGCTGATATTCTCAATAATAAATGACTCCTGTAATAGAAATAATAGTTTTCAGAAAAACTATTAACAGATGAGCTATTTTAGCAAAGGTTTCAATTCAACAGCAAGGTTACAGCTGTTGACCACAAAAATGTGTAAGTTTACTGGTTATCTCATAGCCAAGGACTTGAACCTGAAGATGAGTTACTTATTTACCTTTAAAAAAACCAAATGTTTCAAATTTACTGACATTTCTGTGATGACACATAGCTGTCACTTATGTTAGCTGAACATGTATTTTTAAAAGACCTACATAATTTTTTTTCTTCAAGATAAAGATGACATTGAAACAATGAGTGAGGAAGTAACTGATTTATAAAACAAATAAACAACAATTTGTGTTATGTACAAAGTATTCTGAAAATATTTTGGAAATGTGTGCATTGTTATGTGAATTTATTATGGGAAATGATGTGTATGTATTACCTGTTAAAACTCACATAAGCAACATTAAAAAAAACCAAATACAGTTTTCTCACCAGCTAAACATTTTTCTAAATGAAGGGTTGTAGTAATTTCAAACATACATGTTAAAAGTATAAACATGCAATTCTTGTTTTCAAGACATCAAAGCAGAAATATTTATTAGCAAAATTTCAGCAAAGTCTCTTGGGTAAATGTTAGACTGGATGGAAAATTCTATACCATGATTTAGTAAAAAAGTTGCATTTTGTCCATCTGGCATGACATCTTTTTCTATCCTCATGGACATTAAAATCAAGGATTGAAAGGAAATGAAGTTTGAATCAAGATGCCAACTCTTGTTAAATCAAGATTTAAGAAAATACTTTAAGTATATTCTACCTCATATCTTCTCTTAAAAATTATTAATGACAGTATTTATAGAGAAAGCAAAAATTTTTTTTGGCACTACTAAAATGTAAAATAAACTCAACCTCAAAAATATACATTTTCATGTTTGCTTTATATAATATGTTAGTATAGTATTACATGTAAATGGTTTAGAGGAGTGGTTCTCAAATGGGGCCATTTTGCTCCCTGGCAGTGTCTAGAGATATTTTGGGCAAGGTACTGCTGATCTAATCAGTAGAGGCCAGCAATGCCCCCCAGTATTCTATAATGCATAGAACAGCCCCCCTTGACAAACAATGATCTGACTCCAAATACCAATAGGGCAGAGATTGAAAAATTCTGCTTTAGAGATATAAAAAAATACATGTATATATAGTGTGTGTAACTCAAAAAAATTTTACTCTTGTGTGTACATAGTTTTAAAAGTTTAGAGACTGCTATAAAGTTATGATTTCTAATTATCAGTGTTACTTGGTTCAAAGTATAAAACTGGTATTTTTTTCAACTTATCCTAGCATTTTTGTTCAAAATTCACCTCATTTTTACCCCTGTGAATTATAAATCGTGGGTTGACAAGAGGACTTCTCAGTAATCAAGGCCACATTTGTGTAATACCTTTAGAGCTGTTTCGTTATTGCTGTTTTTCTAAAGCACCAAAATGTTTAAAGCAAAGATTTCATGAGGCTAAATAAACATCTGCATACAGAATTCAAGAAAGTTAATTTCAGAGTATGGGCACTAAAATGGAGTTCATAAAACTTACTCTATCTTATCACCTATGAGTTTCTAGGCAGAGAAGAACTGAATTTACAAATATAGCTAAACATTTTTTGTTATTAGGCTCCTTCTCTCTATTTTGGTCATTTTGGTCAGTTTTCAAAAGAACAGTATAAGGATAAGCACAATTTTTAGTATTTATCAACCACTTTTTTCAGTAAAAAAGTAAATCTTGCAAAAAAGTTGTAGATTCACAGTTTCAGTTGATACTATTAGTTTACCGTCTTTGGTGCAGGGTTTTGGGATTACATGTTGCCTAAAGGTATAATAATTATTCCCCAACTTTAAATTCTTATCTGATATTCTATCAAACTTCTCTTTCCTTTCTGCAATGGCCAGACTTTCAGATCAGTCATGAGTTATGACTTTGGAATAGAGATACAGGGACTGGGTTATAAACTGAAAAGGCATTTGAATATAGAAACACACACACACACACACACACACACACACACACACACACACACACACACACACACACACTGTTTAGTATGCCTAATAAATGCAAAGAAGCAAGCTAGTTTTACAAGTTATTCCTGATCAGTCATGAGTTATGACTTTGGAATAGAGATACAGGGACTGGGTTATAAACTGAAAAGGCATTTGAATATAGAAACACACACACACACAAACACACACACACACTGTTTAGTATGCCTAATAAATGCAAAGAAGCAAGATAGTTTTACAGGTTTTCCTGAAAAGCTGGAGGAATTGATGATGGGGGGAAGGAGATCATAAAAACCTTCTATCAAAAAAGAAAAAAATTAATTGTCCAATATTCATTATTTGCAGCTCAAGTTGTAAGAAGTCATTTATTTTGTCTGAGTTACTTATAGCCCATATATTATTTTAGTTGATGTTAAAGGATATGAGGAATGTTAAAGCATAAGAAAATAAAAGGAGTGTTAAGGCTTTGACTGATGGCTTGGATTTATGTCCTTATATTTCTTAAAGACTGTAAATTCTAGAAAGAAATAATACTCTGTTGAAAAAAAAATTGGATAGTAGTTGGGGAAGGGGGGGACCTGCCTACTTAGAAAGGCTGTAAGTTTAGTAGATATATTTGATGTATATTGCTGTATGCATGTGTATCTGTGAATATCAGTCAGTCTTTCTAGATACAAATGTAGACGTATTTATAAAGAGCATCTAAAGATTTCTGAGAGTCCAGGCAGTCTTACTTTGTATAATTGTATAATTTTCCCCATTAAACAGCATAGTTCTTCATGAAAGTTACCGCATATGCAACTCTAAGTAGAGAACAATAAACTCATGATGAGGCAGACATGGAGGGTGCACAGTTGGCTAATTCACAGGCTGGATAATTTCTGCTCTGACAACAAAATTAGAGGTTATTTGAAATTATAGAATATGCTATTGCTCATAGAAATACCATTAGAGAAGATAGAAAAAATAATAAAATCCTGTAAATGTTAAATATGTATATGGCAAATGTAGGCAATAAACTAAAATCAATTATGGGTTTTCAAATGCAAAGATGATAGCTGATAAATTTCAGTGTCTTCTGGGGGTGGAGGGTAGAGAAAAAATGTTTTTTATCTTCCTTTCAAGTTTCTATAGTTCAATGCCACAGGAAGGGCAGGGGAGGAATGACTTGTTCCCTATTTGCCCTTATTGACTGCTTGATAATTTCTTACTTTTATTTTTTCTTTACATATATTTAACAAAACACAGCACATTCATATAGTTTTCTCCTGTCTTTTGAGCTAAGTAAATGTTTTTTTCCCCTAATTCTGGCTATTTTTAAATACTGTTTTAGTAATACAAAAGTAGTCATTAAAGGAGAAGATCAAAGTTACATCACTGAAATATATCAAGGATTACAGTATTTATTGGAGGCAAAACTTCAGAAGAAGAAATCAATCAAAATACACTAAGCCTGCTAATAAATTATAAAATTAGGACACAAAGTGAATAGCAACAATAGGATTTGATCTGCAATAAAGATCCATTATATCAAAAACTTTTTTGCAAATTCATTTACCATATTAAATCAGTTTTGGAAATACTCTTTCTCTGACTTTCGGAAAGAAGGAAATTGAGACCGTGGTATTGTAAGGCAGGTGGTCCTCATTTGTTATTTGGTACCATCTCTGTTGAATAACAAAATGGCATTCTTTTTTTTTGGTCATATGAGATGACCAGCCATGCTGGCCTTCCAGGCTTCCAGAGTTGCCTCTACCCTGGTCTGTATTCCTGATCCTCCCCTGGACTACGTTAGGTCACTCTGTTCATACACAATTCAATAACCCTTTGCTTTCCTTTGGAACACTCTGGAATTGTTGTTTCTTCTGTTGTGCTCTCAGTCCCATGAGGGCAGGGAGATGTCTGCATTGCTTGTTATGTCTCTAGTGCCTAGCACAATGTGGGACATGAATGAAGACTGACTGACTGACTGAATGAATGAATGAATGAATGAATCGCTGTTTGTTCCTTCCAAAGATCATATGTTCTGCTTTTCTTGGTTTATGAGGGTTTGGTTTTGGTATTGATTTTTGCACTCATTTTACCAAAGAAGACTGATTTAGAAAATGTTCATTATAATGTGATATTTTAATGTCCAAGAACATGAGAGAAAGATTGGATGAAAAGTGATTGCCTGGTTTTAGTGATGGTCTGCGTGGTATTATTGACAGCACTTGTGTTTTCTCTAGTAGCTTTCTCAGAATAGTTCCAAGAACTTCAAACATGCCTTTCATCCTCGGTTTATCTCTGTGATACGTGAAGTATTTTCAATATCACCATATAACAGCTTGGGAGGCAGGCAGGTCTGATCTGAAAGGCAGAAGTCCAGAAATGTTTTCCATTTGACTAAATATTTGTTTCTAGTTCTGGACTTGACTCATTTTTGTCTGACCTAATCAAAGTTTGCTTTACTACAGGGCACTGTTTTAATTTTTATTTGTCTAACTTTTCTGTTTGCTATCATAGAGATAAAAAATGGCTTTTTCTTTCTTTTTGAATCTTTAAGTTTCAAGAAGAAATGTTTTATGTAGTGGGAGTTTAACAACTACAAGTTACTTTTAATTTCATGATTACAAATAACATTTATTTACATTAATTTGATTAATTTATTGCCCTTCTCTGTAGTCACACTCAGAGAAAAAGTAAAAGACTTTTAATCAAAATTCTGCATGATAATACCAACATTAAAAATACCCCCAGAAGGAATTTAAAAGCACTGAGAAAACAGAATTTTCCTTGGGAATTATTACTGCTTACTGGTAGTTCAAGAAGGCAAAATAACCACACATACACACGTGTGTTCACTCATACCCACTGTGTATAGGCTTACAGTTGTGCACTGCATACTTTCAAAGATACCATTCCAATCTATGATACATTTCATATTCTTGAAATATGCAGACCTAACAACATATATGTCTGTATTTCTATATACAGACTGAAAAAAAAGTCTCACTGAATTTATCAGAAGTCTACAGATTTTCAGAAAACATGTTAAGTTACAATTGGGAAGATAACGGGAAATTATTGTTTTTAAAACCCAAGGAGATCCTGTTTCAAAGAACATGATATTAACAAAGAAAACTAATAAAGTTGGCTTTTCCCAGGAATCAAATCTGAAACTAGAGAGACTTCCATGTCCACTGAAGAAAAAGGCCGTGAGAGATGCCTTTCTCCACCCTAGCTCCTTTCCAATAATGAAATTTCATCCTTTAGGAGTCTCAGCTATGTCTGCAGTAAGGCTTCGACGGCACAACAAAATCTCAGATCACTGTTTAATGAGAATTTACTCATTTAATGCATTTCAGAGTAAGTACCTTTTTGTTTACTGGTTTTCCTTTATAAGTAGATACATTCTGAGTAAGATATCCTTGGGTGTTCCACCCCCCCACCCCCCAACCAAATGAAGATTTCAAGTATCTTCAAGAGCAACTTGGAAGCTGGTGTGGAAACCAAGGAAACATTATTAATGACTGCGGGGGATTCAAAATGGTGGAAGAGAATGGAAACTACGCAAATAAGAATCCTAACTGTGGAGAGCATCCTTAAAAGATCAGTCTAGTGTCTTGCGTTGGTTTAATGGTTCTCTAGGAAAGCCACTTTTTACCCTTGCGGAACTCCGCTGGCAAGCCCTGGAGGTAGCTCCGTGTGCTCTGTCTGATGGCCTTGCACCACTGCGCTGGGAAACGTGGACTGTGGCCGTGGTCATGGCTGGTGTGCAGGCTTCTCCTATCACTGTGGAACTGGCACACTGTCAAGTCTTGTTGAAGAGCCCTGATTTCTGCAGCAGCTGAGGAGACTGGAGTGTAACGGCCCTGCCAGGCGCACACCCGCCCAGGCGATGTTTTCTTCTTCAGGAACATGGGAAGGCCACTCGTGGGGAAAGGTGTAAGGAGACAAACCAATTGCCACTTCCGAGGGGGGGAATCTGATCCCTTTGTGCTCTTATCTTTATACACTTCCAACTTCACTGACTTAACCTCTGCTGGGATCCAGAGGAGGAAAAAGGAGGAGAAAACTCTTGATTTGAGTGCTTGTGGCAATGAATGAGTGACGACAGATGAGTCTCAGGGAGACGACATTGATAACAGCCTTAGCTCATGACAGGGGTCAGACACTGTCACACCCAGCACTACAGATGCACGCAGCACCTGATGGATCCCACAGCCCTCTGGGAGGAGGGCACAAACAGCCTATGCTCGTTCATTCCTGTGTTCTCTCATTCATCCGACAAATCATTTATTGAGCACTACCATGTGCTGGGCACTGTTTTAAGCACTATGGTTGTACAATTAACAAAACAGCCCCAAATCCATGCCCTTTGGAAGCCTGCATCCTAATGAAGCCTACATTCTACATTTTCTACACTCTTTTGACATAGTAAAGCTGCTAGGCCATTTCTCAAATAAAAAATAAGTTATTTTAACTAAAAAGAATTCTTATGGGAAATTTTCTGTCTTAGTGCCTTGCTGGGAGAACTTGAATTTATGTATTAAATGTAGGAAAATTAACCCTTGAAGAGCTATAAAAATACACTGCATCATGTATGCTTCAAGAAATATTACCATTATAGGGCTGTTGAAGGTGGGACACAATTCAAGGAATATTCAGAATTCACATTTTCTTAGAATTCTGTGTTGGTTACAAAACATTACTCGGGCTTAGAAACCACATGCAGTTTTCCACTTGTACTCTCGCATTGCATAGGACTAGTGTGCAAGCTTATGGAGTAATCGGCCTATTTTTCTGTGCCCCCTCTCTGCAGGGCTGTAACTCATCCCCGAGTATGTCCCCAGAAGAGCTGCTTGGGCCAGTTTTCTGCCAGCGGGTCGCTGATGTGCATCCTCAGGGCAGGGCAGGGGCTCACCCAGCTGCCCCCAGTGGGGCCCCTCTCATTCACTCACCATGTTTCCGTGGGAGTAGAGGTGCCTAGAGGATTTTCCTCGCTGCACTCTCTCCTCCCACCCATATTTTCTCCACACTGCCAGGGAGACCTCCCCACAGCATCATTCCCCTCCAGTGGCTTCCTGCTCCAGAGGGTCCCACCGAACCCCACCTCCTCTCCCTGCTGGGCTTCAAGGCCCTCACACTTCAGAACCAATGCAATCCAGTAACAACCACAATGATAAGGTTAATGACGGTACTTTCTATTTCCACTTATAGGAAGGGGATCTCATTTGATTAAAATGATGCTCACTGACAGAGGGTTACACTGAATTTCAGGGAAGTCAAGTGATCTGCTCAAAGCTGCCTCGCTAAGGAGGAGGAGAAGCAGGGCTGGAGCCCAATTCTCCTGACGTCCACACCACTTCTCGGGGCGCTGCTTCTCCTTTTCACAACACTCTTTGTTGCAGTTGGCTCAGATCCATCTCCAGTCCCCAACTCTGGCTATGCTCCTCCCGACTGGCCATGCCCTCCTGCTTGCTTCACCCCACTCCTGGACCCAGCGGGACCTTCCAGGATGCCCAGGCCCACCTCAGGGCCCCTCCCTTCCTGTCGGCTGCCTCAGAGCTCCAGCGGGGTTACCTTGTCTTTCTCTGAAATATTTTCCCCAGTAAAGGTTCAGCCTAGGGTTTCTCAACCTCAGAATTGCGGACCTATTGAACTGAGCCATTCTTTATTGTGTCTGTGTGTGTGGGGCTATCCTGTGCAATGTACAATATTATCAGCATCTCTGCCCCCTACCCACTAGATGGTAGTAGCATCTCCAGCTGTGACAACCAAAGATGTTTCCAGACATTGCCAAATGTCCCCTGAAGACCCAAATTACCCCAGCTGAGAATCACTGGCTTAGCCCACAGTTATTCTCTAGCTGAATGGTGTGGGTCACGTGTGTCTCCCTGTGAAATCTGCAGTGTGGGCGGAATGTCTGTATTTTGTTTGTATTCCTTAAAGATGTTCGGTGCTCAGTATGTCTTAATGGATCCTTGCCTCACTTTACAGTTTCAAGTTTGAGCCACCAGTCAGATCTTCACACTCCTGGTTGATCTGGGGTTGTTACAGCACAGTAATTAGGAGCCTAAGTTATAGAATTTTAAGAAATGGATATAAATACAATTTCTATCACTGCTTAGATGTGTATCCATGAGTCATTTTAAGCTTGATTTTCTATTTGTCTATGTCAGTATTTTCCAATGGAAATAAACATCATGCAAACCACATTAAAAGAGTAAAAAAGTAAGTGAAATTAATTTTAGAATATATTTTATGTAATCCAATATACCAAAAATAGTTATTTCAAAATGTAATTAATGTCAGAGGCATTCATGAGACATTTGACACTCTTCTTTTTGTACTAAGCCTTTGAAATCCAGCATATATTTTACTCTTTCAGCAAATCTCAACTAAAATTAGCCACATTTCAGGCACTCAGTAGTCATGTGCATCCACTGGCTATGGGACAGCTTCCCCCAATAGGCTGTGAACATCGTGAAGGCAGAGACTGATTTTCAATCCTATGTTTAAAAACATTACAAACTGACTTTTAAATAAATTATCCTGATTTTCTTGGTCACAAACTGATTCCTCTTTGGCTGCTTCTCCCCCCATCTCCCCCCACCCCCACTTTGGAAACTATTTTAGCCCTTAGGTAAAATATAGGAAACATTTAAGAAGTAAGTCTCCTTCCTCCTGTCTACGTACAGAGAGAAAATATACATGTATGAACAACTAAAAAAAAAACCCCAAAATACAATTATTAAGTAAAATGCTTCCAATCAGACACTTTCACAGTTGGATGGCTGATAGAAAGAAAAGTCTGTACAACAAATGTTACTGGGATAACTGTATATCCACATGCAAAAGAATGAAGTTGGATCCTTACCTCATGCGATATACAAAAATTAACTAAAAATGGGTCAACGATGCATATTTACAAGTAAAAACTATAAAATTCTTAGAAGAAAACATAGGCTTAAATGTCCATGATTTTGGATTTGGCAATGGATTCTTAGACCTGACACATGACATCAAAAGCATGAGCAACAAAGAAAAGCTAGATAAACTGCACTTAGTCAAAGTTAAAACTTTGGTGCACTATTGTGAGAGGAAAAAGGACAACCCAGACAATGGGAAAAAATACTTGCAAATCAATAGACATTTCACCAAAGCAGATAAACACATAGCAGCAAATATATGAAAAGATGCACCAGGTCACTAGCTATCAGGGAAATGCAAATCAAAACCACAGTGAGATACCATGTCACACTGACTAGGGTAACTGTAATAGCAAAATGGAAAATAAAAAATGTCAGCAAGGATGGGAGAGAAATTGGAACCCTCGTACATTTTTGGTGGAAATGGAAAATGCTTCAGCCTTTGTGGAAAAGTTTTGCAGTTCCTTATTGAGCTAAAAAGATATTATCACATGACTCATCAATTCAACTCCATATATATATACAAAAGAACTGAAAATGAGTGTTCAAATAGATACTTTTATAAGAATGTTCACAACAGCTGAACAATAGCTAACTATTAAATCTATTTTACAATAGATCTATTTTCACAATAGCTGAAAAATGTAAATAATGCAAATGTCCGTCAATGGATAGATGCATAAATAAAATGTAGTATAATCACACAATGGAATATTATTCAGCCCTAGGAAGGAATGAAATGCTGATACATGCTACACCATGGATTAACCTTGAAAACAGGATAAACGAAAGAAGCCAGATGCAAAAGGCCATGTATTATTTAATTCCACTTACATGAAATACCCAGAATAGGCACACCCATGAGAGAGAGAGTGGTATCCAGGTGGCCTGTTGGTGGGTATGTGGGTTTCCTTTTTGGGTGATTAAAAAGTTTTGGAACTAGATACTGATGATGGTTGCATAACATAGTGAATATACTAAATGCTCCTGAATTGTACACTTTAAATCGGTTAAAATGATGAATTTTATGTTTTTCATATTTTACCACAATAAATAAAATGGAATGGTTGTTAATGGTTCAGAAGTTGTACCAATGAGGACTTTTTTGACCAAGGTGAGCTTCTGAGCAGAAAGTAGATGCAAAATTTGCATTTTTAGCAAAGAAGGATGAGGGTGACTCACAGATAACGATGGAAGCTTTACTTTCTACAGTGTTTATCCAAACAGGAACTGCTTTAAAGTATAAGTGTATTTTCATCAGAGATGAAATGTTCCCAAACTGTTAAATACCATGATCAATAAGTGAACACATAAAACAGGATGGTATATTCACTGGACTTCATAATCAGATATTATTTCCTTATTAGTCTTAACAAAAGAGTCAAACATTCCTTGGAATCACTCACAGTTCATCAATTTTTATAACATTTGTTTTACAAATAATGTGTTCTTATGGAGGAGAGAGGCTAGGACACACAGAGCATTATTATTTATTTATTTATTATTTATTTATTATTTATTTATTTATTTATTCATTCATTCATTCATTCATTCATTCATTCACTCATTTATTTACTTACTTACTTACTTACTTACTTATTTATTTATTTATTTATTTATTTATTTATTTATTTATTTATTTATTTATTATATCCAGAGTGACTCCAAGTGTCACTGGGTTAGGAACTAAATATAGGCAACTGGTCTTTGATGTACGATTGCATTAAAGGGCACCCTGCAGTATACAGAGTTTAAAACAGTTTGTTAACTGTTCACATGGAGAGCAACAGTCTCTGGAAATACGACTGTGTGCTCTGCATGGGAAGCTCAGGGATGGCCGTGCAGTCACAGCCGACAACGCCAGCAAGACAGGCTGCGTGCTGAGTGATGAAAGGCTGCCCCACATGAGGAGGTGTTAGGTGATCACTTCAAACCTCACGGTGTAGACTCGGGCCCCAGCAGCCCTGGAAGTTATTCCCATGTGCCGGATGGGGAAGGGAATATCTTCTGAGTCTTTAGTTCTTAGCCACTTACAACTCACTGGATTTTCTCAGCCCTCAAGTAAGTTCATCACCTTTCACACGTTTTCCCTACAAACTAAACAAGCACTGTTGTGTCGCCACCTCTGTCTCTCTGTTGGGGATGTTGGACCCCCCGGACTGGGATGACAGCTGCTGGCAGCACACCCAAACAGAGACATCTAGACTGGAAAGAGGACTCGGACCCTGGCTGGCAACCAGAATCCTGACTCAGGCACCCATTCTGCTCCCTGGGAAACACTGCCTCCGAAGGCCCTCCGTTTCATCATGTCAAGGAAAGCACTGCCAAGTAGAAGCTAAACGTAGCTTCTAAGAGAAAACAAAGAAGGTTGTAATTCTGGTATCCAAGAAGGCCTTTTTGTTATTTTCATCAATTACTATTTATTTGGCAATCTTTGGAATTCATGGTATGTGCAGCAGAATATATCACAGAGGGTTGTATTACATCAAGAAATTTAGGGACACCCTCCAAAACACATATTTTATTAAATCTTTTAATCACCTTTGCTATCATAAATAACAGGGAGACAGAGGAAGTCCCTCATCTTAAACTCCATCAGTTTATAGAGGAAAAGTAAACCTTAAAAGGTGGTTGGTGTAAATTATCCTACAATGGATTTTGAGCTATTATACTAAAAGTGTTTTGAGAAAGGAAACTCACATTCTGCATCAGTATTTTGTTGAGTATACCAATGATGTTTTATGTAGGCTAGGCACACCTTTTAAAGGCAAATAAGATATTAAATTTTCTTCTCTTTATTATCCCTTTGGACCCTGCCATCCGATTGCTCCTTCATCAGAAGAACCTAAATTCTTCCTGCTAAATTTTCAAACTGTGTCTGAAATCTGCACACTGCCTGATGACCCTACAACTCTTGCTTCTCACCATGATTTCCCTCCAGATTCTGTCGCTTTATTTCCTGCGAGGCTGTTCTTCCACACCATTCTGTGTTCTAGGAACTGATTCTTCTTTCCCCATTAGGAGAAAAGCTCAGGATTTGGAATCAAACAGTACCGCTTGAAACCCTCCTTCTGTCAGTTACTGGTTGTGTGATCTGAAGTCTTCCCAAGTCTTTTCCTCAATTTCTTCATTTGCAGAATGGGAGAGTGCATGTTTGTTAAAGGATAATATGAAAGACTATATATAAACCACTTCTTACAGAGAAGCACACCTCGCAGGAATGCAATGATCCCTTCCCCCGCCCATCAGACTAGAACTGTCCCTGTCACCCACCCCCCAGTCCTTCAGTTAGTGCCTGATACTTTGTAGCATCTCTTCATATAAACCAGCTGTGCTTTCTTTAAGTAACAGCAAATGCTCATGTAAAATAACACAATAATCTGTTTTACCTCTGTAAAGTCTTGCTTTTTTGTGATGTCTATTTCTGATCATCCCTCTCCTATTTTTCTGCAATGCAATAGACATTAAAAATTCTAGAAGAAAAACATTGGCTGCCAAATGATATTCATTAAATACGGTAAAAAGAACATAAAACTAACTTCAGTTTAAAGTAATGTTCCCAACAAAAGTATCAACATTAATTGGTATAGAAACATTCTTTGTACACATTTTTTGCACAGGAAACTTTAAAAAAGAATTATTTGGTTGGCTAACACCAATGGAATGTCAATTTCCAATAAACAACAAGCATGCCGTTTTATTGGTCTGCTAGGAATACATACATATGAAAGTAGAGCATTATAATTTGAAAAATTTATTATAGTCTGAAAGTCTTTAAAATGGGCTTCAATGGTTCCTACTTTTATTTTGCTTTTATTTTTTCAGTGGTTAATACATTTCAGTAAAAGGTGGAGAATTTTAAATTACACAGTAAAATAGAAACAAATCAGAAGATTTCCTAAAAAATGTGAAGAATGTCTGAAAACAGCTCTAGTAAAAAGAAAAATGTACTGGAGAGTATGTTTAAGAAGCTGTTTCTTTTTGCATTTATTTTGCCCTCAATTGCCATGATCAGATTTTGTAATTTTTGGAATTGACTGTAAGCACTGAGAGCATATAAAAAATCTGACACACAGAAATAGTTTTTCTTTTTGGATAGCAACATTTGCATCTTTTGATAAGAAGTTGCTTAGTGTTTCTCATAAAACATTTCTATATAATACCTGACGATTTTAGACAGTGGTGGCCATCAGAGATGCTCACCTGTCTCCAGTTGTCCTTTTATTGGACATCAAATTTGTCCTTCATATCTCCTTGAAGAGAGATGTGTCCATATGGCTTATTTTGGCTAAGAGAATATTTCTAAGCAGAAGTCTGTAAGGGCTAGTGGCCAATTCACCTGTCTCCTTGCCCCATCACCATGGAAAAATTGTAGCAAAAAATATGTGTGTGCCAGGATAAGTGGAATGTAGTGTATAAGAAATGTGAGGAGACCTGGAAAAGTAGTGGTCAAAATTATGGAGTCATTCAGTGCCAAGCAAAAGTGTTTGAACTTTATTTCAAAAGCAATGGAGGGACTTCTGAAGGTCTGTGAGCAGAGGAATGAAGTGCGCAGAGCCGGGTTACACTAGAGGCTAGAAAACATTTGAGATGCATGTTGGAAAAAGCCCAAGGAAGTCGTGGATGGACCGTTAAGGGCGATTCTGGTGAGAGACCAGAAAGAAGGGTGGAGAAATGGGGTCACACCACACAGTGAATCTACCATCATCTTGATCTTGGACTGTCCAGCCTTTAGGACTGTGAAAAATAAATGTCGTTTAAGCCAAAAAAAATAAGTCACTTACATCTAGGTGAACATAAAGAGAACTACTCATTTATTCTTCCAGGGCTGCTGAGAGTCTTTGGGGAAATAAATCTGTTTGCTCTACAAAGCAACTGTAAAACTTTTATGAAACAGTGAACCTTCTATAAAAATAGTGAATCTATTGGTTGTTCGAGACATGTACACTGAACTGGAGTCGATTTTCCAGAGGATCTCATTGCCTGTGAGAAGATTTCAGTCTCATTGGTCAAAAGGGCTTATCCATGAAATAAATGGCCACTAAATCTCATCAAGGTTTTGCTTCTTGGCTGCAAATGTGAAATTCTTTGCAAAGTGAGAACAAATGGCAGAGACTCATCTGTTTAGGAAGGACTTTAGAGCTTAAGTAGTATCTGAGAGCTACGAATGCCAGTGACATTAATTTCAGAAGAGTATTTGACTGTTTAGGGGCAAGGGCAGGCTTAGACAGGTTTTGATACGTGTATTCCTGTCAGGCAGGACAAGGACATGGGGTGGGAGCTTTGAGTGGTGGTCAAAGGCCAGTTCTATTCTGGGAAGGTTCTGATTTGTTTTTCCTGCACTGCCCACTTCCTTCCTCAAGGAGCTACTTCCTCCTAAACAATATTCCTCAGGGCCTGATATTAGCCTAGGACAAGGTGCACGTAAGGACGGGACAGGGCAGTCCCACAGCAGTGAGCACTGCCCGATCTTCTCTCTCTACTACCTCTACTGGGGTCGCTCCTCTGGAGGCCAAAGGCCAAGTTTCTCATCCCACCACAGTTTTATACATTAAGTTAACAGCCAAGGACAAAGCCAAAACACGGAAAGTTGGAAGCTCCTTTAGGAATTTCTAGGCAATTGCAGAAGATAGGCTCTGGGGTTAGGGGCTCTGTCGTTCTTTGCTCTTGTTAGGTTTTCAGTGGGTTTTTCTATGTACATCAGGAAATGAAAGGCCAGTCGGAAGAATTCTAGGAGAGCTCAGTCACTTAATCTCCACAAAAATACATAGCACAGGGCGGAAATACCTGTTTCTTCTATACCTCAGTGTGATTTTCAACAGAAAGCAATGCTTATGTGAAGGCGAGAGTTTGGTCTTTAAGAATATCATACTTATTTTGCAAAGTGGCTCTTGACTGAGAGCAAGGTTCCCTGGATTGCAGGAGCGGTCTCAGGCTGCTCTCAGAGGTTTAGTTTTCCAGGTACTCCAACCAATGTCATCATCCCAGTCACTTCTGAAGACTTCCCCAACTGGGCAAGTCCGGAGACTGTCTGACAGAGTTCAGGAAGGAATGCGAACATGCAGGCTGCCACTTAGACCCAGAGAGGGCGCACATCTCTTTGCCTCCCTTTCCCCTGCCCAGGAAATTTCTGACCTCACCCCTGGGAAGAAAGGAGCTAAGAACTCTAAACTGAATGCACAGAACTGGAGGTGCCCATGTTCAAGAGTCCATTTTTGGCAAGAAGACAGTAGAGATTTTTCTTTCTTTCCGCAGTTGGAATTTCTGTCCCCTCCCCCTCAAGTTGATTCATCAATTTACATGTAACACTCTTGATTAGTATTATTTTTGATTTATATTTTGAGTTTGCTCCAGGAAATTAATACTTTCCCAGATGCTTCCATATTCTCATAGAAACAGAGAAATTAGTGCTGCTTACATGATAGTGAATAACATGAGCATTTATACAGCACTTTGCAATCTGTAGAAGCCTGTTTCATTTAAAATTAACAAATGCTGATGGACTGACTAAAATTGACTCAGAGAGCAGTTACCCTTTCCCAGAGTTGACCCCATGGGCAACTTGCAAGATCCAAGCTTGGAACTTAAATTCTAGAAGTGTGAACTTCTCTTTCCAGGCCAATAGTCTTTCCTTGGGGGAAGGATGCTAATGGCATCTCCTGGCAGTCACAAGAAAAAGGAAATCGTAGGTCTTAGACTTTCCAGAATGACCTGTATATACAGTATTCTCTATTGTTAGACCATATGACTGGGATTTTGCTTCAAAAAATATTTTTCTCAGTGTAGGGATAGATGCTACTCTGATTTTCTGTCACTAATGTAACTTTAAGTCTCCCTGAGTCTTTGTAGCTTTGGGAACCTTGGAAAATGCTTAGACTTTGATCTGAGAAGATGCTGGTCTACTTTAGTTGATTTTTCTGGATATAGACTTGATGCTCCTGAGCTTAAAGTGATTTGAATCAAAGCTGGGGTACAGACTAAACAGGAACCTCATGGACTAATACTGTGAGGTGGTAGTCTCCTTGAACAACTGTGGCAAATAATTGGGTATAAATGAGAAATAATCTATCAGTACTCTGGGTTTGGGGAACTACTGACCTTACTTGGAAGTCCCTGCTTGCTTAGTGATAGTATTAATAAAACCCATCATCCTAGTCCTACATAAATTCTCACATGGTGATTAGCCAACGAGACCTACATGCACCACCACATCGTTACTGCTGCTTCTCTCCTGTTCAGATACCAGGAGGCCACACCTTCTCTGATGCCCCCCACTCCCTTTTACTTAAGCCCTAACCCATACTGTCTCAGAGACCATGCAGCAGAAACCTACAGGTGTGGGAAGCCAGGAACAGGAATCTTAGCAGATTTGCTAGATGCTGAAGTTGAAGCTGGGAGAGGTTTACCTGATGTTCCACAGTGAGTTAATGGCAGGGTGGCGTGTACCAGTCTCTCAAGTACACACGTCATTGTTAGACTAAAAACGCAAGATACAGACTCGACAGTCATACTGGATTCCTCAACTGTCATGGATACTCTTGGGAGGATAGACTTATGTATTACAAGACACAGCAAAAGAGAAGTTTTTTGGGTGTTTCCTATCTTGTGGTTGTAACTACAGCTAATTTATTGTGACATAGGCAATTATTGTGCTTCTTATCTCACATGTAGGCATCACATACAATGGATAAATTGTAAAAAAAAAAAATCATTTTACACAACTGGTTTGATGGTTTTGGTGTTTCACTGAATGAACTTTGGCCTGAGTATTGTGGTATTTATGCAGCTGACATTTAGGCTGAACTTAGTCTTAAGTGTGACAATGTTTCCACCCCTGTTCCATCCTCCCGTTTTTTCATAAGTAAATGAGATAATTGTAGTATTTCATAAAGCTGGTTAAGGAGATCATGTTTAGCACGGTACTCTGTAAACTCTATAAACTGAAGCGCCCATGATAACTTTACTTATTAAGCTTTGTTTCAATATTATTATTAGTTTTTTTCTCTTAGAGTTTGCGTATTTGGCAAGAAGAGGGTTCTGAAACAGGCTTGTTTCCTTTATTGTAACTCATGATTCTTTTTTCAGGAGTTGCCTGCTCACATAAATAGGAGATGCACAACTGCCAGAGACCATCTAAATAATATCAAAAAGAAAAGTTTTGAAAATTATGTGTTTGGTAGAGGATATGTATCTAGAATATATGAAGGACTCCTAACTCAATAACAGAAAGACAAATAGCTCTATTAAAAATGGGCAAAGGATGTGGATGGATGTTTCTTCAGGGAAGACATACAAATGGCCAGTGATCATGAAAAGCTGGTCAACGCACGAGTCACGAATACAGATGGGGATGCAAATAAAAACCACAAAAATATACTGCTTCATGCCTGCTGGACAGACAGTAACAAGTGTTGGGGAGGACTTGGAGTAACTGGAACTCTCATGCATTGCAGGCGGGAATATAAAATGGTGCAATTCCTTTGGTAAATGGCCAGGCAGCCCCTCAGAGGGTTGAAGAGTAAAGTTACCATATGACCCTGCAACTCCCCATTTAGGCACATACTGAACAGGATGACAAACATACACACATAGCAACTTGTACATGAATGTCCACAGCAGCATTATTCATAACAGCTAAAGAGTGGAAACAGCCTAAATGCTCATCAACTGACAAATGGATAAATAAAATGTGGTCTATATATACAATGGGAAATTATTTGGCAATAAAAATAATAAAGTACTGACACATGCTATGACAATATGAACCTAGAAAACATCATACTGAATGGTAGATGCCAGTCATAAAGGACCATATATTGCATATTCCATTTATATGAAATATTCAAAAGAGGCAAATCCACAGAAACAGAAAGTATGTTAGTGGTTGCCTAGGACTAGAGTGGGGGAGTGTGGGGATAGGGAGGGTGACAGCTGATGGCTATGGTGTTTCTTCTCTTCTTTTTCTCTATTGCTTTTCTATCTGTTCTTCTCTTCCACCCTCCCCACCAGCTTTACCTAGATATAATTCACTTGTAACATTGTGTAAGCTTAAGGCATTGATGTAAGGTTTTTTTGAGGAGTGATGAAATGTGCTAAAATCGCACAACTCTGTGAATATACTGAAAAATGTTAAATTTACACTTTAAATGGGTGAATTGTATTGTACATGAGTTATATCTCAATGAAGATGTTGAGAGGATGAGAGATGGGGAAAGAGAGAGAGCAACAGAGAGAATTCTTTTTTCCACATTCTAAATTTTACATGACATTCCCTCAGTGAAAAGGGGTAACTTCCCAAAAGGCATGAGTTAAGCAGCTCTCTACTTGCAAATGATGAAGGCGACTCTGGCTCCTAAAAACAAGTGATAAATTCTGAAAGTGTTCATTTCAGTCAAATTGGTGACCTCCAGTTATTGGGAACCTTTATATCTTAGCAGATGGATTAGTCAAATGAATTTGGTCCCACGTGGACCAAAAAACCTAATGGCCAAAAGCTTTGATGTTGTCAAACAAGTGACCAAATAACACGCTGGATGAAAAGAAAACAGATGTACAGACCGCGCCGACTGGGGCTTTGATCTCTTCTGTGGTGGCCGCGCGGTCACAGAGGACATTGGGAGACTTTGTTGCCCTTCCTAACGAGCCTTCCTGCTTTATTAGGTCCACTGATTTCATGCACACCAAACAGGCGGGAAACGGCACTGCTTTCTAAGGAAGGACTTTGATGTTTTACTAATATTAGCCAATAAACCATTTCTTGCATTCTCAGCCAGCAAACAGTGATTATAGGACATATTTAAAAATACTACAGTCAGTCTCTGATGGTGTGAACAGACAGCACACCAGAAAGGGTTGCAGCCAAGAGTCAGGAACGCCTTGGAAGTCCTAATCAGACTCATGCAGCAATTTGCATTTTCTAGTTTATACATTTTTTTTTTAACTGAAAAGTCACTGTTTATCTCATGATTCTGGTCATTTAAAGGGTAAACTGTAAGGTAAGATTAGGTTGCAATGCATGTAGGAGAACTAATGTCAGTCTTCAGTTTGGACACTTGGGAGCAGAGAGGAGATAGGCTGCTCACATGGAGGATGTGTATAGGTGTACAGGTGGCCTCAATCTAGAAAGAGAAAGCATTTTGAAGATTACTCTGTGAAGAAATACCATGCCAAAGGGTTTTAGGCATTGCCACTTTGCTGTGGTATGGAGAAGGGCACGGTGGGTCACTGTGTCACAAACAGGCATGGGTAACTGGGAAAAGGGACCTGCAGAATCTGGGCCAGTACAGGAGCAAGTGGGGTTCCCTGTTGCAGATATATGTGCTTTACAAGTGAGTGCCTGGTCTTCAAGTCCTTTAAATTCTAAATAAAAAATAAAATAAGTTTTATTGCTAGTCCTCAGTGTCTTTTAAATCCTGATAGGAAATGAAAAAAATCAAGTGGAGGATTTTATTCTTGTTAACTGATGGAGATGACTGCCATTTTATGTTTTATGTTGATCACCAAAAACCACCAGCCTTGGGGTAAAAGGAATTATTTGGTCAGGGTCCTAGATTCATCACTGACCGCTGTGCACATTTGTGCATATTACGTAACCACCTTACTCTTCCGTGACCTCATTTATCAAATGTTTCTATTAGTTTCTATAACGTTTCTAGAGTTTCTATTCCTATATATGTTAAATAAAAAAGATATCAATCAGTTATTCCTTCTTTATTTACAAAAGGACTCTGTGTTCCTTGTAGAACATTATCACAGATAAGTAAGGAGTTGGAAATTTCACGATTCTTCATAATCCTGTACAAGTCTGATCCCCTTAGTGAACAGAAAGGAGACTAACGTATGACTTGTTCAGTGTCGTATAACATACTTCATCGAGTGCATCGCTGAGCTCCAATTAGTTTAAATTGTCTTGACCTCTAGTTGTTTGCGAATGGGATTTTTTGATCTTCACTTTGAAAGCTCTTAAAAAATGTGACCTTTGAACCATGATTTTAAATATGCAGATACGCTTGGTTCTATTTTCTTTAACAAAGTGTATCTTTGTGGATCTTTTTAATAGGTTTGCTGTGTTCAGCTGTTGGTGTCTTCAGAAAACAAAAATAACTCAAGAATCCCTGCAGATCTGGCATGTCCAATTTAGCCTGCTGTTTGCTCTTGCTCATTCTAAGACTGTCTCAATGGCCCTTCATGGGTGCTTAGCTCTTTGGTCCATCTGGTGTCAGCTGTTCGCCTAAATAAAGAGGTGGTCCCCTTTCACTGGGTCATTGGCATCTGCAGCAGACACAGTACTGGGTCAGGGGCAAAGCAATATCATGAGAGGAAACAGCTAAGTGTACGGGGTGGGGCAACACAGATAGTTGTGGGCCAGTGATTGCTGACGCCATGGTGGGGGCTGATGTGTGGACAGCTTAGGACAGTCAGTCTCACATGCACAATGTAAACATGTGCCATTCCAACCTGATGATGCAACTATAGTCTTGGAGTGTGAAGAGAGCCACGGCTGAAAGCTGTCCTTCAGTACCCACATTCATCTCAAGTGACACGATGTTGCCTTGGCATTTGCAAGAGACATGTCTCCCTCATCGTTTCTGGAATTTGCGATTCAAGTGCAAGTTAGTACTTGCATCAGATACCATACTGTATTAAACAGAGTTCTTGGAAATAGCTATTTGTATCATAATGTTCTCTTATTCTATAATAGGTGGAAATTTTTTTAATGTAAAGGAGATGAAGATTTTTCATTTATTGGTTCTGTTTACTTGTTTGCTTTTCCTGAAGGTGCAACAGTATTTTTGAAAAAAATAATGGCATATTAAGCAAAATGAAATAGTAAAAATATAGCCTTTATTCACACTTTCAACTACTGCTACATAGATGTTTTACGACTCTGGTTTATATTTGTTTATGGCCCTTGGCTACTGTTACCCTCATTTCAGACAGATGCTTAAGTTTATCTGAGATAAATTTCAATACCTTCTTAGTATGTTTTTTTTCCTGACAGTTAAGTTTTTTTTTCTCAAAAATTAAGATATTTTAAAGACTAAAAATGATTTTAATATTTTATTTGGGTCATGGAATATATTCTATAGAGGTAAACTTGCAAAGGAATGTATAAAAATGTAAACTTGCATAAGAATGTACATCATAGGAATTTCAAATACATCATAGGAAAGTCAAATACAAGCTCACAATGGGTATGTACCTCATTTGTATCACATTGTTTCAGTTCCAATAACATATTTAAACACATGAGTGAAAGTGGAATAATTTGGCCTGTTGTTAGATATTTTGTCCACACAATGTTCTGATACTTGGATATGCCTGAATTGTTCATTTTCATCCAGTTATTTGGTATTAAATAAATATAACCTTCATAAGCTATAAATCCTTAAAGCGTCTTGAGTTGAAGATCTGGTTGCAGGGAGATGAATTCTACTGGTTTATCTTCTCTCTGAAGCTAGCATAATAACAACGAATACTTCAGAAATCTTAACCACTCACACGCTTTAACAAGTAAACATTTACATCATTCCTTTTTACTTTACAAAATAATAGGTTGTATTCAAATCAGTGGAAAATCTTGGATCATGCTGTAATTATTTTTCATATAACAGTTCATATTAAAAAAAATATGATAACATGCTGTTAACTCTCAACATGATACTGGGCCCTCATCCATTCTGTGGAGGTAACTGCGGGTTCCAATAAGACATTTAGTAAGCGGCTGGGTAATTCGGGACAGGTCTATTTCAAGCCTATTTCCTGTAAACATGAGCATTCTAGTCTAATTCTAATCAGCATCCTGATCAGCTCTAATTAGTACTTATATTTTGACTATGTAGTTAATTTAAGACAACATACTTAGCCTATGAAGAAAAGTTCTGTATATTTGGAAATCTGGAGACAGTATCAAAAATGAAAATTGTTTCTTAGCGCTACCATCTTAGAGCAAAGAAGTCTAGCGGGGAGAACATCTGTTGAGTGGTAGAATGCCGCCGCTCAGTTTCTTTTCTAAACATGTCTCAGGTTCCACTTAAAACAACAGTGCAACACAGGTTACACTTGTCAAATGAACGCTGGGGAGGTGTATGGATTAAGGTCTGAAGCCACACTAAATCCGATAAGGCACACAGTGCTTGAAGTGAAAAGCTGAACTTTGTGGGGCTGTTTTGACATGGGATTCTGGCAAAGAAAAGAGAGATTTGTCTTAAGAAATAAAACCCTAAACAATTGGCTTGTAAATAATATTATTTTAAAAGAAGACAAAATAGAAAAACCTTGAGCCCCTCGACAAAGGTGTGGGTAATCAGGACTGAATTTGGGATTTGTGGCCTTAACTTGCCTTCTCTGCTGAGTCTTATTCTTATGCTGCTTCTTTCAGAAAAGAAGACAAGGAAAAAAGTGGATTTCCGGCTTGTGACTGTGTTACAGCCACTATAGTCAGTAGTTTACTGAGTTGTCTCATTTAAATATCGTTACCGTTCTATAAATAGACATTATTGTGCCTGTGAGGTGAGCAACGAAGTTAAGATTCTGAAAAGTTAAGCACCTTGCCTAGGCTACTCATCCATTAAACTACTGAGAATTTGAACCCCACTCTTTTTTATTCCAAAGCCCACAGTCTTTGCCCTACAGCAAGATGCCTTTACACATTTTTCAGCTCCTGGAAGTTAGTCTGAATCCATAAGGTAAAGGTTGAAATATAAGGTTCTGAGTGGAGGTCAGGAGCTTGTGAGACAGTGAGGCAAGACCACAGGGAGGGGCCGTCACGGAGGGCAAGTGGGGTGGTGTCTGTCCCCCACAGGCCCCGGGCTGCAGGGGTGCCACTGTCATGCTCCTGCTACTGAGGATCACCGACCTGGAACACTCTGAGTCGTGTGCTCTACTCAAAGTGCCAATTACCAAGGTATATTCATTTAAAGGGAAGGGAAGGTTTAGACAATTTATGGCAATCAAAAGAGCCATGGAGGGATATGAAGACTTCTAACATTTACTGTATCATATCAGCCCGATGTTTCCCCAAAGACAAACCAAGTTGTTTAGAGCATGTAAGTTGTGTAGAGATGGATAATATATCTCATCCACAGCCAGTTTATTGATGACAGCTGCTATCTTCTGGTCATTTGTATTATGAAAGAGTCTTACTCAGTTATTTAATAATGAGAGCATGTTCGAATTTGCTTGCACTTTTATAACATACCCATTTAGTAATGAAAAGCTGGGAGGGAGTCAGTAAAAGGAACAGGTATATTTTATCTTTTACTCCAGTTTTACGGATGAAACAAAGTGTGTAATTTCTTTTTTCTATGGAATGCCATTCAATAGGCCAAGACAGTGGCCTTATTTACGCTTACAATGTAATTTACTTACAGCTAAAAGCTGGGTCTAAAGCTGGGACCGTTTTTTCATTTGGAATACACAAAGAAAATGTGGAGAGAAAGCACTGCATTCCCCTCAAGGCTTAAGGCCCAAGGAAATATTTCTTTTCTCAGTATCTCTAACTCATCATATTTCATCTTTGCAGACTGACAGATTTCTTCAATGTGTGATATTCTAAGTCTGTGTAAAAGTAGCTATTCTGGGGCTAATTTGTATCATTTTTTTTTTTTTGCAGAAGACAGAGATGTTAAAGGACAGACTCTCTTAAAATTTAACAATAATTAATGTATAGGTTTAATCCATAGGCTAGACTATTGTAGGTGACAGATAAGTAAATATCCTTCCAGAAATCACTCTCATGGAGGATATTTCCTAGGAAATGGAGCCAGCTGGCCGCTCAGCAGCCTGGTGCACCAGGCCATGGTAATAAGTTAATTTGGACAAATTGCCACATACACATTCTGCCTTGGCAACCTTTAATTTCTAACAGCTTTAAAAGCACCCATTAGAGCAAAATGGAGGAGAAAGGCCTATAAGTACCTGACAGTTTTCAGAAGGATTGTTTGAAGATGAACCTTCAATACTTACACAAAGCACTAATAGAAGGAAGCAGGAAACAGCAGTAAAAGGCCAAGAGAAAGTAAAAAAAAAAACAAACCCTGCTACTATGGTATTACCCATTTTTTAACGTTAATATGGAGTCAGCCCACTTTTGAAATTCTGGATAATTCACTTATGGTAAGTCTCAAATATATTCTGTGAACATAAAATATTTAAAACCATGTAAAATAGAAGAAATTTTTAATTTACTTAAGGATTAAAATAATGCTAAAAGCAGAATCTATTGTTTCCAGCAGTGTGAAATGTTACAAGGTGTATCAATCTTTCTTTGGGTATAATCTTTTTAAGTTTCATTCATTTTTCCAACATTTATTGTTACAGATTCATGATTTTATGTATATTTCAAGGATTGTTACTGGTTTAATTCTTTTTAAAAATCTTAGAGTTACTTGTTTCACATCATGAATGGTGTTACTATACCTTAACTAACAGGAGATGTAATTAAAAGATTCTGTCTGCTCTTCTTTGTAAATTGATATTAAAAACAGAATTAAAACTTAAAATCCCTAACCCACTAATTAGCCTGTCAACCTCGTCATACAGTCATTTTTCCCGTTATCAATAGAATTCCCTACAATAACGTCTACAGTGAACAAAAGAAAAACAGGAATTCACTTGAGTGTGTTAAACCAGAGATTCTTGGATTCTTAAAAAAAGTTAAACTCTGACAATATTTCTGTACAACTGAGACAGATAAATCTTACTATACTTGCTTTGGACATGATCCAAAAGAATAAATTAGGCATAATTAGGGTAAATGGTATTCAGGGCAATAATTATCACTTTTATTATAAGGTTATTGAAATAAATACAACTTGAGATCAATAGTATGAGATCATCTCTGTCTAAAAGGGTTTTTACTACTTGCCCAGGTGAACTGTCTGGATGTCCCTGGCTTCTAGGAGTCAGGGGGAAAGAGGGGACATGCTTGCTCTGAAAAATAATTTGACATTTCTAACATAAGAAATGAAATACAAAAATCATTGAACCTTTTGTAATTCCAATTGCAGATTTCAAAGAGACTGGTGGCTTAGAGGCTTCAAGGTCCCTGGCAATCCTCATCTTTTGGGATTATATAAAAATTATTCTCACATACAAGGCCTCCCTTTAGGTGTTTTGCTTGTTCTTCTGAAGACCAGCCATGCAGAGGACAAACCCACATGCAGTGATCCAGGCCTGGATCCCAGGGTGGATCTACAAGGACGGGACACAGCTTTCTGTGGCTCAGTTTTTCTACTAATTTGCTGGCCTTTCTGACTGCAATGGAGAAATATTTGTACAGCATACAAAGTTGCACATTTCTTCCCAATTTTCCCCAAAGCTAGATATTAATCTCTATATGTAGACTCTGGGATAATATAAGACTAAGATCTATCAGCTCACAAGACTAATTCTGATCATCTTTCCTCCCCCTACATTATACTGGAACCTTTGCTCACCCACATGAAACCCTGAGGTAAACTAGGAAAAGGGGCCCTCTCAGAAGACCCTGCGCCACAGGAGTGTGGTGTGGGTATCAGTACCTTCTAGCAAACTAGGATATGGCCTCCCTTCACCCCGGGGGAGCTGCTCCCCTGCAGGGCACGGAGACCTGAGGACAGGCTGGACTTCAGCTCCCAGGTGTCCTCTTGGCCCGGAGCCCTTGTTCAGGGCAGACCCTGCCCATCAGGGCCCTGGGTCACCCAGTCAGCAACTGAAATCAGCCATTCCAGGAAGCTCATAAAAGTCATTTCTTCCCAGTGATGTGTATGCTCTTTGAGATGTACTTCCAGAAGGGCATGCACTCCCCTTAGAACAATCAGAAGCTGGATGCGCATTCGCTGAGCCCACTGTGCGCCCTGAGCTCTGCTGGGTGGTGTGGGGTGCACGGTGAGGTGGATGGGTCCCTGTTTCAGGGCACACAGTCTAGTTGGAACGTCAAAACAAACCAGGCAATGTGGTGTGAATTGGAAGTCAGATTCTGAATCTACAGCCACTGGATTTTTTTTCTTTCTTGTTTTACACAAAAAGGAAATTAGGTGGGGGAATTTTGAGTATATCTACCTAGGGTAATAGGCTTCTTATCTCTCATCTACAAAGAACAACTTGCACAATGTTAGAGCTAGTGCCCACTGGGAAGAAATGGACTTAAAAGGCTTCTTGATTCAGGACTGAATGTCACTTCACATGGCAGTAAAAATCACTGGAGAAGACCAGGGTGAATAATCTGTTAGAAGGACGCTGTGTAGGCAAAGGCACAAAGATGGGAGTGCTGTAAGATGTGTGCAATAGTGAGAAGCCCAAGGTTACTGGTAAGGGTGAATTATACTGAGGGAGGGAAGCGAGGAAGACCAGATTGGGGTCTGTCACTCCATCCTCTCCACCTAATCACAGGCACGCAATTACCAAACAATCTGATGGCATCTGGGGACCCAAGTTGGACCTGAAGCTCCAGAGCAGCCTTCCTCAGTATGGAATCCAGGAACCCGGCCAACATTATGCCATACTCTAAGCATGAAACAATTAGCCAGCTCAACCACGCACGCACACACTCGCACATGGCACAGACCTCAAGAGGGAAACAACCCTGATATGTAATCTCAGGCCTGTGCCGCGTTCTCCTACTTCAAAGGAAAACGCAACGAGGTAAGTATTAGAAATGGGCAGTTTTCCAGAAGAAGAGTGTTAAAAATATTGACTCCTGCAGAATGGTAACCCAGAGAGAAATGTTCTCAAACGACAACACAATTTACAAAGCGGCCTAAGTCGGTCGGAGAGAAAGCAGAGCGTGCGGGGTGAGCCAAGGAGCCTGCATGTCTGTGATGCTTGTTTCGGTGCCAGTGATAAACACTGGTGCAGCCCTGCAGCCCTGCAGCCCTCTGTGCGCGGCAGAGCTCTCCGAGCGGCCACAGCGCTCCCTAAACACAAACAGTCTTAATCTTCAAATGAACAGTAGATATGTGGGAACAAGATTCAGGAGACTTTTTTTTTTTTCCTCAGCCCTTTATGGGCTCTCCCAAAGGAACAAACTTCAGCTGACTATGGAGTTTCACGTTAAAGAGTGACTCTGAAGACCCGGGCCCTTCTCCGTGCAGTTTACTAGACTGGCTTTGCTCTTCTCCCGTAATAATGTTCTCTAAGCTTTAGAAGGAAAAGGCTGCACCAGATTCAGAGGTGCGGAAAGGACTGGTAGCTCAAAGGAACATGAAAACGACCTTCCTCTGAGTCATGTGATGGTCACATGGACTGTTCATGTACTCGTCCTTGAGATGCTTTTAATTTTGGTGGAGGAAAAAGGATGCAATAATCACTGGGATATATATATATATATATATATATATATATATATATATATGTATGTTTTTTCTTTAGCAACTTTGGATAACCAAGCCAATAATGACCAGTTCTCTTCATTTTGAAAACATCTTCAATCTGCATGGGGTCAATCCCTAAATGTGTAAGATCTGAAACCTTCCCGGAGACACAGGTTACCAGCGCAGATAAGGCCGCTGAACACCGTCACACTGGCAACAGAGTGTGGTGCGGCATGCTACACGTTAAATTATGAATAGTTTTGAATGGTATGAGACTCTCCTAAGCAGATTCAGGAGGCTGAGAAAGAGAGGACACGAAGGGTCAAAGAACAGGCTGAGAGAAAAGGGAAATAAATCCCTGATGAGAGAGGGAGGGGGCAGCTAGGCAGGAAAGGAGAGAAGCAGAGGTTTTCTACATTTGAGTTATTCTTGCATAGGTTCAGTGTCTAGTCGAGAAATATTGCCCTTCAATATCGAGGCTTTGGGAGGTCAGACTGTGGATTTATATTATCCCTTCGTGCACACCTTAAACTGCTCTTCACCTGACCTAGAAGTAGATGCTTAGAAATTATCCAAAAAGGGGAGAAGTGCTTTCAATTAAGAGTTAAGAAAAGGCCACTTTGGAAGGTATTATCATGCAAATAGCTACTGTAAACACCTTCAGTGTGACCGAGAGCCAATATCACACATGCACACAAGTTTTCCTGTGCTAAAATTCCCAACCTGACTTGGGGCACATCGCTCTTTTTTTCTGTGGTGTCGTTTTTCTCAGTTTCTGGGTTTCAAACTCATGATAACTCATGTATGTTTTTATATTCTAGATCAATTGCAACTGTGGAGCATTAAAGGAAGATACCTCAACAATTAATATTCTAGTAAGCATCTCTATGAATGCAGCAGAGGAAACACAAAGAGAGCTTTTCCCCTTTTCTTCTTCTCCAGCCACCTCCTCCCAAGTCCTGTAAGTGGCAGATAACACTGAAGAGAAGTTTGTGGTTCTTTCAACAGGGACAAAGGACACTGGTGGCCCGTCTCCCGTTTGTGGAGCCCCCAGGTGGTATTCTTGCTGGGGGACCCTGCCGAGCTGTTAGGAAGTCAGGCATTAGCACACCACTCAGTATCTTTCAGGAGCCAATTAGCCAGTTTGGAATATCCAGACCCTGGGATCCTTTCATTTCTCTTTTTACAACTTGCCTTTTGGTCATTTACTGTGCTTCATTACGAGGGGCAAACTGCAGCTCTGTCTATTTGGCTGACCCTTAGGAGCTCTGATGGGAGCTTTCCTGGGAAGGGCAATTGAAGCCATTTATGGGAGATGTGGGGCGCACCGTGGATTAGGATTGTCTAAACCAGTGGTTTTCAACCCACTGAACTAAGAGTCCTTTCACAGGTAAAAAAAAAAAAAAATGCATTCCCTGACATGACAGTAATTACACTGTTAGTATCTGTGGAGTAAGGCAAGTATGTGCTCCTGTGAGGGAAAGGCTTGGTCATCTTGTCTACTTGGTCTTTAAGCACGTTCTGTTCTCCTGTCAGTTTCTCTTGGGAAGACTTCTTTCCTAAGGCATCCATACTCTGAATTCCTTGCAGTTTAGACTCAAGGAATGAAGGTTCACAGAAGAAACCTGGTATCTATCATCTGTAGGAAACTCTTACAGATACACACATACAGATTGTTGAGATGTTTTGGAGTAATGCGTGCTAAACACCAAGAGAAAAGAAAAAAAAATCCCTTTCCATTTAATTATAGGTGCGGCCCATTTGTGAAGGCTTAAATTTGAAGACGGCTAATCATTTTCTTCCTTAGCGATCATTTCATATGTGTGTGCATCAGAAGAATTGCAATCGACTGTGAGGGTGTGGGGACTATGAAGAGTATGACCCTAACAAGTTTAGTGACACTTTCGGCTATTTAGTGTACGGGCTCACGGTCAGAACACCAGAGTGCATGTACAGGGCATGCTAAATTCGGGGATGACTGCAAGGACCAGCACGCTACTAATAGAGCAAACTTATTTTTTCCTGTGCTGTGATGCACATTTGTTGTTTCTTTATGTTCATTGTGTTAAAAACTGTCCTATTTGGGCTCCACTTTCTCTCAGCAGCAAACTTTGTTTTAATCATCAAGAAAATTGAGGTGATCAGGTCTGAACTAGATTAGGTTGCCAGCAACATCTGCTTTCTTGGAGCCAGAAAAGCTACTCCTGTCTTTCCATGCATTCTTCTTAGGCGTCCTCATTCTTCTCCACTCACTGAGGACTCCAAATTGGTGTCTGCTTTTTTCTCCAAGTTTTGACTCAGATGCACAGATGACCACAGGCCATATGCACCTGCCCGGCCACGGGTGACTCATGCTCACCATTTTCTCCCTCTAACCCACTTCTCTTCCAAAATTCATCTCAGTGGAGCCACAATTCCTCCAAGTATCCAGGGTAGGCAGCCGGTTAATCTCTAGGCATTCATTATTTCACTTTCTAAATATTTCTCAGATCCATCCCCTACCATTTAGCTCAGCTCTACTTCCTTCATTCAAGCTCTCAAAGCCTCTCCCCTGGATGCTTACAATTACTCTTAATGACTCTCCACTGCCTAAATGTAAAGTCCCTGCCTGTCAAGATGCCTTTCAAGCCTTTGCATGGCCTCCCGTTTCCACTTTCATCTGCACTCTCCATGTTCCCCTTCACTGAGCCGCACATACCGGGCCACAGCTTGGCCTCCTTCTCCTTGAGATGCCCCGGCCTTTCCTCAGCTGACTGACTTGAATCCACCTTCTCTGGACCTTGTGGCCAAGCGGAGTGCCTCTCCTCCGTGATCCTTCTACCTGGCACATACCTGTTTCTCATCACCTGTATGTCACATCATATTGTTATTATCTGTTAATTCACATTTCTTTCCACATCTTTGCCCTCCCTTTGAGGCCTCCATTCAAGAAGGAAGACGGCTGCTTACACTGTGATGGATTTGTTTTTGTTTTAAGAAGAAGTGCAGGAAACTCTTTGACATACTTCCGTTGAGAGCTTACCTTCCTTCTTCCTCTCCCTTGAATTAGGGCCGGATTATTCCTCGCTTATAGCCAGAAGCATGTGGGTATGTGACTCCTAAGGAGAGACGAGGTGATGCCACTTTGCTCTGCTTTCTGGGGCATTCCTGCCCTGCCTTGTAAGCAGACTGACGGCCCTAAGGTTGCCAGGCTGGGGGGAGCCCGGCCGCATGAAGAGACCATGGGTAGATGCTACATGGAGCCCCCGACAAGATACCAGCTGACGGCTGGCATCCACTGCTAGACCCAGATGAAGAAGGTTCTAGGTGATTCCAGCCCCAGCTGCCGGGTCACCCCAGCCTTTGGGGAGCAGAGGATGCTGAGCCCACTCTCTGTTCAGACCTACACACTCTGTGACCATCATGAATGGTTGCTCTGCACCTCAGAGTTTTGCAACAGCGGGAATCAGAGCACACGCCCAGGGCAGTAAGCTGCCCATAAAGCCTTGATTGGCTTTCCTCCCATACTGGTCTCTCCCCCTCGTTCTTTCATTGTGCTTTTGGTAGGGGTCACATCCTAAGTAAGCTACCTGCACCCAGATCATTCTCTTGGGGACTTTTTAAAAAAGAGAAATCCAAGTTCAAATACTGTCCTGCCCCCGTCACCAGAAGTTATTCAGGTATGGGTAAAACATTATACATGCTTTAAATAACACTTTAAGCAGGCTGCAGAAGGGGCTAGAACTTGGAGCAGGGATGGTGTCCTGAGAAAGCATGACTCTTAGAGAAGGCAGCTGGCAGGCTTGCAGAGTCCTTTTGCCTGGAACTGACGAGAGTTTTAGAGGCCACTTATAATGATGGCAAATTAATGGAAGAACTGAGGCTGAGGACATGTTTTCACTGATGGAAAAGGTTTCATTTGGAGAAAAAAAAAACACTTGTTTCCAAAAATCTGAAAGCTCGCCTTTTAATTATATTACACTTGCTTCTTGTATAGAATTTCCAAGTAACTATTTAGAAAGGACTGATTGGACCAGAAGATAATTAGGAATTAAGAGGGCAATAGGGGTACCATTAGTGTAAAGTTACTGGTGTTTTAACATGTACTGTGCTCTTCCTTCCGTTGGGTAGATTCAGTCCCACGGCAGCATTCTGAATTGTGTACGTACGTGTGTGTGTCTCATCTGAAATAGAAGAATCTGATGCTCCAAATTTGAAATTTGAAAATGAAAACCACTCAGAAATCTCACTGACCAAAGAGTACAGGCATAGTAGTCCACCTCAATTTAGTTTCCAACTGTGTTTGCAATAAAAATACCTGCAAAGTACAGTAAGCCAAAAGACTTCAGTTTCTCACATGACCACCTTCCATCACGCACTGGCATACCTCTACCTCACTCGTTTCTCCATCACATCTATCTGAGTTTGTATTTAGATATCTGGAGAGAGTCTAGGGAGCAGGGCTATGTGCCAAGGTCCAGCACAGTGCCTGAGACATATTTACGGTATTTGTTAAATGCATAAAGCAGTGTGGAAAGCCAACGCAGCCCGTCATGGAGATCGTAAATACTCTTCATTCCTGCTTTGTCAGTACAGTGCCCCACCTAGAAGTGACCTGTGATTGCAAAACTCTAATGAACAAAACCCAGACTGAGTGTCTCTCCTAAATACAGGCAGAAACAGACTCCTCTGCTAACAAGCATACCGTCCTGATAGCCCATGTCCTTAACCGTGCATAAGGAGTTTCACCTATTGCCCCCACGAAGTAAGTTGCTTTTTACAGGTACTTGATGCATGACCACTGAAAACAGAAAGACAAGAGGCAAACCGCCTGCTGAAATGATGGCAAGGAGGTTGGTGCCAAGAAAATGTCAGCTCCAGTTGTTCCATTAACAGTCAAAACTTCAGGCATTGCCAGACATTACTATCTGCTTGTGCAATTTGGCACAGTTGTTACTAGGTCAGGATTACAACTGGGAAGGTAGTACAGCCAATGCTTTACCCAGCAGGATTGACTAGAGAAGATACCATACCTTGCAAAGAGTGACACATTATAAGCAATTCTGGTAATGGTGAACACTTAGTTAGCATTTACAAGGTGCCAGAGTTTCTAAGTGCTTTGCTTATAGGGACTCATTTGTTCTTCACAGCAGCCTGATGTGGTAGATGTGTTAACATCATGCCCATTTTCAAAGGAGGATACCGAGGTTCAGAGAGGTGAAGGGACCTGCCCACAGTCGCCCACACTGTAGGGGGCAGAATGGGAACTCATACCGCAGGAGTTTGTTGTCAAGCTCCACGTGCTTAACTGCCACCCGGTGCTGCTTCTCACAACTGCTCTGCCTGACAGCTCCAGAGCGGTGCGAATGCCTGACTTTGAAGACATGTTACAGGTATGTGCAAAGGAGCAAAAAGGAGAGACCTCACCAGTGTAAGGCTAACAGTGGTGCTAGAAAAACTTTCCAACCAAACTGTGCACAATTTTACTGCTATTGTAACTGGTCCCATACTACCACCTGGAACTGCTCAGCGCTAAAAGCACTTTCTGGTCAGCATTCACTTTAGCGGGGTATTGTTAATGGCAAATCTGGTAAATAACAAGGCATGAGCATGCTTAGCTGCAGCTCTGCAGTCACTCTGGCAGTCTCTATAAAGACCATGCCTCGGCTCTCTATCATTTTTAACTGTGGAATGAAAAGGCAGACCGTCTGATCCCAAAGCTCCAGGAAGGCAGGGCACCTGGTGCGTCTTGGGCGCCGGTTGTATCTGCGCACAGCAGGAGCTCAGAGGTAACTGAGACCCTCTTCCCTCGTGCTGCCTGGCACTTGCTCCTGCCTCCGGGTTCTCTTTCCTGGATCATCGGGCTCCTCCCTGGATTTCTCATATACTCTTCTCTCCCCACCTGCAGCAGGTTCCACTCCTCCTGTCTTGAGGGGGACCTGGGCCTCCCTGTAGCCCCCCTCTTCTCTTGCCTCCATCTCCATCCCATTACCCAAGTTGAGGGAAGAAAAGTTCCCTCTGGGGTGCTGTGTGCCAATTCTTATTCTCCCATCTCTTGTGAAGTCAAGATCATCGGTTCTGTGATGGTACCGATCGGACCTCCTGCTGCCCGTCCTTCACTGAAGACGCTGAACCCTGGGTCACACGCTCCCCTTTCACTCCGGCTCTGACAGCCACGCCCATGGAGACAGGGTCCCTGCAGACAGCATGTACACTGTCACCGGGCAGCTCCAAGGCCATGGCCAGGCTGCAGTCTGTGTCATTTCAGTCACTGGAAATCCTTCACTCTGACAACTGCCTCGTGATCTCAGCCTCCCATCTTATCTCGCCTCCACGGCTGGTCTCTGGTTCTGCCAGTCATTCATTCCTGACGCGCTCCCTCAGTTCCCTGGAATCCTGACTTCTCATTGCCTTCAAAGAGGAAAACCTCCACGCTGAATTAGAGCTGCAATTCTCCCTTTCTTTTTCCTGAACTGGCACCAATCTGTAGGCCAGGACCTGGGAGATACAGTCTTAAACACTGTAAATGCCACATGCACGGCCTCTATAGAAATGACCTATTTTCTTTATTTACAGGTTTAGTTCTTGTGTTGCTGTACTTGGTGGTAGTAGAGTACTTAACTTGTGTTCTTGCAGAAATTTGCCATCATTGTAAAATGGAAAAATGTTTTGAGACAAAGTCCTTGCATACAAGGACCTTTTGGGCAAATTTACATCCATTCAAAAATATCCACTGAGCAGCCAACTTTGGAATACAATCGACTCCTATCAGCTTTGCTGTCATGGAAAGAAAACTATGCTTAAAATAATAAGATCTGGATTCTAGCCACCTCGTTGGACTTGTTTCTTTATTTTTAAAATGGAGATAATCACATATGTTTTGTTAATCTGTTAGAAAAGATTTCATGAGGGTGATTTACGTTGAAGTTTTCTCTTTGATGTGTAAAGCACTATACAAATAAAGGTACATAATAATTAAAAGACAGGACATACTTGTGTCAAAAATATGGAAACATGCAAGAATCAGATGAAACTGAAATTCCTCATAATACACAGTTCAATTTTTAAAGGAATTAGACTAGTAGATGAGGGAAATGACATGTATTAGCAAAACAGTTTACAACGATTCGGGGATGTTCCTTCAGACGGACAGGTGCTGGAACAGCCGGAGAGAGTTGCAGTTAGGCTGAACCACTGCCTTTTAAGAATACTGATAAAGGGATGAGTGTGGAGAGAGATGTCTGTTTGGTCACTGATCTTGTAACGTTTTCAGTAAATTAAGTTAAAAGTCCTTGATTGAAAGTTCCGAGTGGCATGCTTGTAAAGTCTATGGGTGTCAAAAGGCTGAAATAAAGAGCTTACAGAGTAAGGGGCAGAGACTCAGATTCAACTCAGTACTGGGAATGGTGAATAAGGAGAGGTCTGTGTAAGAAAAATGGACAAGAGCAGATTTAACTGGGACATAAGCCAACCCTATATTCAGGCTTTAAACAAAAAAACCACTCCCCCAAACAAACAAAAAACCCCGAAATCCGTGCTGCACAAGAGAAAAGGCCCGAGGATTCTAGTTCACTAAAAAGACCTTTTGCTTATAGGTGGTCATAAGCTTAATATGAATCATCAATATGGTATAAGTGATAAACAAAGACTAAATGGACTGCAATCAGAGATGACATTTATATAGTCATATGGCCTACAGTAAGGGGGGAAGGAGCCCTCCGCACCCTAGGCCACCTTGCTCAGAGCAGGCGCAGGGTATCCTGTTTACTAAAGAAGGCTATTAAAACTAGAAAACATCTAGAAGAGACTCTTTAAAGACCTTGAAACCTTTCCCAGTGAGAAAATGCTGAAATAACTAAGGAGATATGTTCTGGAGATAAGAGGATCTCTTTCTCGCTTGCCTTTAAATATCTGAAGGTTTGTTATGCAGAAAAGAGGGCAAACATTTCATGTGATGCTCCAAGAACATTCCCATTGCAACGGTCCTGTTAAGGTCTCTAACTAAACGGTAGCAGCACCAGAAGCAGAGGAAGAAGAGTGCCTTGACCTGCAGACGCACTTCTGAGACTGTGGAGTTATTTATAGGAAATGCTAAGTGGATCAAGAACTGAAAGAAAGGCAATCGCACTCGGGTATAGACCACATACGTTCACTGTTAAACTACCATGTATATCTGAAAGTACATTACAATGGAGCTGTAAAATGTTCCCACAAAGTCATCCAGAGGACTGAAGGAAATGGGGAGCTATCATGGGATCTGTTCCCCAAACCTTGAAACAACAGGACAGAACTTGGGGTGACTCAGGTTAAACCAAACCCGGGCTTCTAACACCAAGTAAGAAACTGTTCGGAATGCACATGGAATTCATTAGTGTAAGAGGTGAAGTCAGTTAAAATGGCCATGTGAGTGAGTTAGATAAATTAATGGATATGGGACTAAAATCGGTTTTGAAGGAAGGAATTGTTAATGGGGTTTTTCCTAACTTCTTGGCATGGATGTCAGAGAGTAGCAATGCCCTTTTCTCAAGCTGTCCTGGGATGTTCACTGCGACACGGACTTGTTCCTGTGTGGCTGCTCTTGTGTGAGTGGTGTTCTCCTCCCTAGAACAATAAATAGTGTGTGTGTGTGTGTGTGTGTGTGTGTGTGTGTGGTGTTTATATAGATATATGTGTATGTATGTGTATCTATATAACTAAAATCAGATAAAAAGAAAACAAGTATGAAAAATTTGGACTATTATCAATTTTTTTTCCTTTTCCTGTTTCCTTACTACATGATATTAAATCTAAAAAGACTTTTAGTACATCACATGGTCTGTTTTAACTGAAAAAAGCACCTGAATGGAATCAGCCTTTTCTGAGCAGGCCCTGGAGCCCGCCTTCCCACAGGCTGCACATCCTGAGATGGCCTGAAACGGTGTTTAGAAAGAGGAAGAATTCAGTTACTCTGGGTCCCTGCCATATGCTAATTTGATCTTCCCCTCTTCTCTAATACCTTCATGTATTAAGAAGTTAGAGGCTGAAACACAGAAAAACCAAAGGCAGCAAATGCTTAGGAGTAACAAAAACATTGCTAAGTTCTAACATCTGGACTCCATCCCTACAACTCTGACGTCAGGACATAGCCCAGATGTTAACTATAGTAACCATCCAAAGTTTGCGTGAATGTGGTCTTCCCTTTAATTTGCAAAATCCTTTTTGTGAAAATCCTTGAAAACCTAACAGCTTAGGGATATAAAGTAGTCTACCAAATATTTAGGAGACCAGTTTTGGGATTGAACACATACACCAGCTTTCTAGGTGAAATTCCTCTCCTCGGAATATTGTGGCCACCTACTCCCTCCCCTAAAAGAAAGAGAAAAAAAAAAAAGCACTTGGAAAGAATAGCAAGAAAAGAAAAGTGTGACCACAAACATGAGAACAAGCCCTGAGCCTTAACATACATGTGGCCATAGGATGCTCTTCTCATCCATTCAGAAGCAGAAGATGATGGATAAACATCCAGATCTCTACATTTTACACGCCTCCCACCACATTGTCCAGGCAGCTGAAGAACAAGACTTATCAGAATGTAGGTGGAAAATAAAACTATATACTGTATCTTAAATTTCTTTCCACTTTCAATCAGTACACTGAACTAATAATGGGTAACTGTACAGCTTTCACAGTCAGTCAATGAGGCTATGCTACATGGACTTGGCTTTAGGAAAATGCAACAAATTTTCATTCGCTGTCTCCCAATCCACCCACACCCCCAATTATCAAATATTGGAAAAACTACTGACTGGAGAAAGACCAAACTACAGCTAAGAAAAACTGGGTCTCTGGGAGGATGGAAAGGGATATAGATGGAAGTTCTGAATAGGATATATATTCCTTTTTGTGATTTCATATGCGGGGGTTGTGACATGACTAAACATCACTTCACATTTCACAAACTATTTAGAGTTCATTCAACAAATAACTTAGAAGGCAGACAGTGCCGGCCAAGGGCACAGGACCTGGAGACAGATGGTCTGGATTCAAATGCTGACGCCCTCACTTACTATCATCTTGGAAAAGTTACAGCCTGCTGGATGAGTTTAAAATATCATCATGTGCCAGTTTTGTTTATTATAAAATGGGGAAAGTGACACCTAACTCATTTTATATATATATATATATATATATATACACATATATTTTTTTAACTCATTATATTTTTGTGAGAATTAGTGATTAAAGTATGAAAAGCCTACATCAGTAGCTGCTCTGTAGAAGCTCAGTAAATGACTATTAATTATACTAAAGGCAAAGGTGAGTTCTGTCCATCTTTGCATCCCAATACACAGTGACTTAATAAGTATTCAGCAAATATATGGATATATGATGAATGAAAAAGGAAATAGGAAATGAACAGATTTGGGGGTTGAAACTGCAGCCTTCGATGTTAGCCAAGTGAGTTTACTCACGGTTTCCTGAACTGGTCTGGCCTTGTTTCATCATCTCTGTGCCGTTCACCAGGTTTCACAATGTTCTGGTCTCTCCTTGCACCTTGCCTGCCTTTGCCTGAATTGATTAACCCAGTCCCATCCTCCCCTGTCACGACCATGTTCCAGACAGCTCCAGCACTGGGCATTAATGCCATCCACGTCATCTCTGTAGAATGCCTAACCTACAGGAAGTAATTAATACTCATTAATGAAAAAATACTGCATTTTGTTGTTTAGTGTCTGATGTGCCTGTCTTGAGAGAGAGCCTGAGTCCTGCACCTTTTCACAACATCACAGCACAGCAATGAACAAACACTTACACACATAGCATATTCTGGGTTTGAAGGACATTTAGAGAGAACATAATTTAACCTCATCTCTCCAGACAAACATGAGGGCCACCTAGGTCATAGAGTGGGTTTAGTCCTAGAGAGGAGAATATATATCAGACTCTTGACTCATCTTGTTGGGTTGAATGGATAGGGAAAAAAAGTAGTGAAGGAGGTGTTTAAGTGATCACATGTATTTATTACCATGTCACTCGAGCTTTCAAACTTCGTAAGAACTCGAAGTCTTAGACTGAATTTGTGATGCCAATGGCTTTTCTTGTCACAGAGTTCTAAAATAGTTTAGACAGGAGACAAGGGCAGGCTCTTTGGAGATGGCAATAGGTGACTTGGGATAAACAGGGATCACCACTAACACGCGGATTCCGGTGCAGAACACAGGAAGTTCTTTAAGCATCCTTTACAGCCTCTGACCCTCCTTATTTGTGGCCTATGCACTGGCTTGCCTGTCTTGAAAACATGATCAGGCATCAAGTCACGCCCTAAACTTCTGTAGCACTGCCATCGCGATGTCACAGGACAACTGTCCACGGAGGTCATCATCTGTGACACAAAGCCAAGTTCTCTGATGAGAGTTTTCAATCTCATCTTGCCATGTAGTTCCCAGGCCTGCAAGTGCTGACCTTAAAAAAATAAAAATAAAAGCAAAAGCAAAATGTCTGACATGCCCATGGAGCAAGTGAATAGCATTTATGCTATTGGTAGGGATGATCTTGTGTGATAAAATCTTCTGTATGTTTTCATCATCATGTGAATGCATGCTCTGGTTAAAACACAGATTCCTGAATAATGGAATGTTTGCATTAAAAATTGTTTAGTGGAATATCCTGATTATATAAAAAATGTTAACTGTATACAGGATATGATGCTGACTTTGTTTATGTCAGCTACATAAAAAAAGGAAAAAGGACTAGACACTGTGGGAAAGCTGTGTGCTGAAAGTAGAATGCTCTCCTAATCCTAACCAGCTGTCCTTGCTTGAATGCATGAGAACTTAACAGCAATCTCTCTCTCTTTCTCTCTCTCTCTCTCTCATAATGCGTTCAGTGAGTGGCAAGCTCTGAAGTAATGACAAAGCTGTTTCCTAGCTTCAAAAGTGTCTAAAAACATACAAGAGGGAAATAAAAAACAAAGTCAACTTGAACTAAAATGTGTGTTACGTACTCACAATAGATTTCTTCCCAAGGCTGTGAAATGGCAGGGAGCCAAAATCAAGTCATTACTTAAATACAACAAATTTCAATTTACTTATATTGCCTGGGAGCAGCTACCATCTCAACTTGATTGCCCAGTGAACTCCAAGTGCGAGCGCAGTAAGACCGCAGCCTTCCAGCACCTGAAGATAAACAGCCTGTGCGTCACACGCCAAATCCTTCAGATCTTTCAACTCCTCCTCCACATTTTTCTTTAGGGACTGACAAATTATAAATCCTTGACTTCACAGAGGAAACTGAAGCTTTACTCCGAATCTCTTGAAGTAATAGATCAAGAGGACACAGAGAAGTGCAGGAAAGAAAGAACATTTGTATAGTTGTTTACAAAAATCTGCTATGGAAAAAAATAGCTAGGAGGCGATTTAGATTTTTGTTAGTTTCTAAAAGATGGCTGCCCATTTATGTCCTCTGTTACTGAAAATATCTACTTCCTTGTTTTTGCTTCAGTCCTAAAAGGTTCCAGGAACATCATGGATTCTGGATTCAGGAGAACTGAGTTCACATCCAAATTTAAACTCTTAATAGTTACGTGACTTTTGATAAGGTACCTAGCATGTTGAGTTGAGTTTTCTCCATTGTCAATGGGGGAAATGGTATCATCCTTACAAGGCTGTTGCAGCACTGAAAGAAGTCACTGACTTATGTAAACTGTTGGAATATAGCAGATCCTCAATGAAAATTAGTTTCCATCTCTTCTGATGTTTCATTTTCTGTTTGCCCAGGGTTCTGTCATTTCTCATATGGTCAGGAGACAGTCTAGAGCTAGCCTTTGCCAATACTCAATTATATTTTGCAACTAAAGAAACAACAAAAAAAATATAGTTAAAAAATGCCCACTCAGTCACTTCAGTGGTACTTGGCAGGAAAAAATATGGATACAAAAGGTCTTGGCTACCTCAGTCCGCCCACCATGAGAAATTATGAATAAATACATAATGCTCACAGACAATCCAGTATGTGGATCATAATGAGCCAAGAAGATCTCAGTTAAGTGCAGTTAGAATATCTTAATTTTATGAATTTACAAGAACATGTGAACACAGAGCTAGGGTTCCCTTAGGGCCTTAGAAGGGCATGGGGAAGGAAGTGAGGAACTCGGAAAATTCATTAGCTTCATCATAAATATGCCTCCCTGCAATCTAAGGAATCGGTGCTTTATTATTATTTAAAAAGTACAGACACTACATTTTTTGAAAATTTCACATTTTTCCAAACCCATGACATTTCCTTAATTTTCTTTCCCACCTGCCCTGCTTGAACTGGCATGTAAATTTGTTTCTTCTGGGTTAGTGATGAAAATGTTGACTTACTTGAACTGGTATGTGTGTCTATGCTGCCTGAAAAAAAAAAAAAAGAACTGGTATGCTATGTGGGTTCAGACCAGTGATATGCACAAGTACGAGGGATGTTTCTTCTGTTCAACTAGATTCCTACCTAACTGGGTGGAGAAGACTAACATATGAAATAGCAACAAAGAGATGAAATAAATAAGGCATATAATTAATTACATTCGTTTTAACAGTTGGTACATGCTACAAGACCTCAGACAAACTGGATATCAACAAAGCTTAACATTGTTCTAAATGTCATAAAAGCAAGATAACTGAAAGGCAGAGAAGATTTGGATTAAGGGGGTCATACTACATTTGTTCAAGAACAGGACAAATGATAGAGGAGGAATGAACACAGTGCTTTAGCGCAACAGCAAGAAGACTAATATGATACAAAGCAGCCAGATGGCAGAGGGTATTCACCAACAGGCAAAGACGTTTTGATTCTATGTGCCTGGAGATTGCATGACACTGAAGATATCTGAGCAAAAATAGTGATGCAATGAAGATGGCAGGGGCACATGTGATGCACTGAAGTGGCAGATGCTGGAGTCATAGACGCAAGCTTAGAAGCCCTTGGCTTTATCCACGTAAGAATAATGGCAGTCTGCGCCATGGTGAATGGGGGGCAGGAAAGGAAGGGACAGACATGGAGGTACACAGAAGGCAGAACTGACAGGATTTGGTGATTGACTTGGTATGAGAGATGGAGGGGAAGGGAGGCAACCTGTAGAACAGGAATGGACTCTGAGGAATAGACAGTGAAGTTACCCTTAGAACTGGTGACATTAATTTGATGTTACAAGATGTCCAATGTTTACTGAGCATGTCCAGTAGATGGCGGGAGAAATAGAATTGGAGTTCAAAGGTGAGGATAGGACAGAGAAAGATAGATAGATAGATAGATAGATAGATAGATAGATAGATAGATAGATAGATAGATAGATGTATAATTAGGTGAGTAGGTAATTAGATGAAGGAGACAGACACAGTGCAGATACAAGTAAAACTATCATATCATTTGAGCTTTAGGAATTATCAACATCGAAGCAAGAATATAACCTGGAAATAATTAATGAAAAGCAATATTTGTGATGTATAAGGCAGCGGTTACAGATTCAAGTAACTTCTAACTATTTTGATTGATTCAGAATGAATGTCAAGTAGACATTTGCCTCAACTTGCTTGCATCTATTTTTTCTCTTAGTCCTATACAAACATACTTCTTTATTCTAAGATACAATATACTCATTTTTTCATTTGACAGTATTATGCATGTGTATCTTGGTTTATACAACTATCTCTTGATAAATCGTACTACAGATGCTGTGTGTCAGGCACTGTTCTAAGCACTAAGACTACCTAGATATGCAATAGTAGGTTCCTGATCTCAAAGAAGAACTTAGATTCCAGAGGGGAAGAGAGAGAGGGAAACAATAAACAAGCATATGTAACATTCTGGGATAAAAGGATTGCAACTGGTTGATAGGAGAATGTGATTTTAATAGAGTGATTCCAAATGGCCTCTTGGTAGAGGTAACATTTTAGCAGAGAGCTGAATGAAGGAAGGCAGAGAGCCATGTGACTCTCTGTGAACGGAGTTTTTCAGGATCAGGAACAGCAAAGAGAGCGGAGTGCATGGAGTGGAGTAAACTGGGGACAGAATGCAGGGAAGGGAAGTAGGAAGGCAGGCAGGCCCCAGGTGAGGGAAGGGCTTCTTGGCCATTGAAGGGATTTGACTGTAGGTGTAAGGGAAAGACACTGGAGTGTGAGGAGTGAAAGGACAAGATCTATGTTTAAACCTATCACTCTGGGTGCATGTTCGGAATGAATTACGGGAGTGGGGCGAGGGTAGAAGTAGGGAGGCCAGTCAAGAGGTGAGGGTAGGAACACAGGTTCGGGATGGCGGTGGCTTGGCCCGGGGTGCTATCAGTGGGGTGGTGACAAGTGGTTGGATTCTCCATGCGTTCTGCAGGTAGCGCTGATATGACTGGCTGATGGAAAGAATGTACGGTATGAAAGGGGAGAGGAGTCAAAAAGGACTGCCATGAACTGAGATGAAGAAGTCGGGGTTTGTGGGAAAGTGGAGAAGCTCAAATCTTATACATGTTAAGTGATTTCTGGCAAGTTACTAACCCCTCTGGACACGTTTCCTCATTTGTAAAACAGTGGTAATAACAGAATCTACTTCATAGGGTTATGCAAGCTTTAAATAACCATGCTAGAAAAGCTCTGAGCAGAGGCTAGCAGTGAGTGTTAGGTGTCTTCCTAAAATTAGACATCAGGAAGTGGAGGAAAAACTTCATTCTCATATTCTTGCTGGAACATAACAAAAAGACTTAAAAACACTTGCTAC
Organism: Manis javanica; assembly: GCF_040802235.1. Classification (NCBI taxonomy): domain Eukaryota; kingdom Metazoa; phylum Chordata; class Mammalia; order Pholidota; family Manidae; genus Manis; species Manis javanica. Next base: position 94,233,144 of record NC_133167.1, read on the forward strand.
AGGGCCTAGAGACTCCTGTTGTCACAGGAGAGTGTTAGTTTGACATGTCAGTTATATCACGTGTGCTAAAAATAATAATAAAGTTGATGGTGATTGTGATTAAGTAAGTAACTGAAGTATAAAAAATGATGGTTATTTGAGGGGAGTTCTAATTGAAATTAGGAGACTTCAAAAAAGAACTAGGGGTTTATATAGTTTGAAAAAAAGAAGAGAAAAAATTTAAAGATTGCTTGAGGGGAGCAATTATTGAGAAATGATAAAAGGCAGTAAGTTAGGAGGAAAACGGATAACCATGTGGTTATGAAGAAAATCAACACATTTTACAGAATATGGCTTGTTTCCTTTTGGATTTTTACATTTTAAAGAATTGACTTATAATCAACTTCGTAAGATGGAAAGAGATCATTTAGCTACAGAAACTATAAATCCACCAATACTGCCAGGCAACTATGAGAACTGGATGATGTGCCCATTTTTATTTATTTATTTGTTTGTTTGTTTGTTTACAACAATAAAATTCTGTATAGGGGACTCAATGCACAATCATTAATCAATCCCAAGCCTAATTCTCAACAGTCTCCAATCTTCTGAAGCATAACGAACAAGTTCTTACATAGTGAATAAGGTCTTACATGGTGAACAGTGCAAGGGCGGTCATATCACACAAATTTTCAGTTTTGATCATGCATTATGAACTATAAACAATCAAGTCAGATATGATTATTCATTTCATTTTTATACTTGATTTATATGTGAATCCCACATTTCTCCCTTATTATTATTTTTATTTTTAAATAAAATGCTGAAGTGGTAGGTAGACGCAAGATAAAGATAGAAAGCATAGATGTGCCCATTTTTAAGATGACATCTGAGACTTTCACAGCACAATGTAGTCCATTGCTCCCAACTTACCAATATGAGAAGAAGCAAGATTTCTAAATAAGTAAATCTCAAAAATATAATTCTGAGCAAAAGTGACTTGCAGAAGGATATCTGCCATATGGCAACACTTTAAAAAGAAATTTAAAGACAAAACAGTAATTAATATTGTTTTGGGGTAATTAAATTTGTAATGAGAGTATAAAACCAGTGTGAGAATGATTCAAGTGCAAGTTCATGACTGGAGAACTTCAGGGGCAGTTGGGGAAGAGGAGGGAAGGAGATGTGATTCAGGAGGGGCACACAGTAATTTAAAATTTTTAAATGTTCATTTTAATGTGTTATTATTTAACTTAATGCTTTATGCATGGGTTTCTGATATGACTAAAATAAGTAATGAAGATAATCTTGCTATTAGTTACTAATAATTGTATGAAGATATTTTTGGGGAAGGGGTTTTAGGAAAGTAAAGATACCAATTTCAAATGTTACCCAAATGTTACGACTGAATAGAATCAGAAAACAATGAGTATGTTATGGAAACAGAAACTTAGGCCCCATGACACTGGGATCAAGTGTCCCAGGGTACGGCTGCATGGCCCATTAGCTACGGCAACATTGCCTTCATTTTACAAAAGCAATTAGTACATGCTTCAGTCTTCAAAGTGGGCAAGGATTACTTACTTTAAAAAGTTATTAAAAGTACTTGGCTTTTGACCCTTAGGACTCAACTGGTACAAGGTACTGGGGTCAGCTTTTTGTTATCATAATAAAAGTTGCCAAATGTCATTTTATTAGACTCCATTTAAAAATGGAGACATTACATCAGTTATGATTTAAAAACATGGGTTTTTATGTAGAGACAAGTGGATAGCTCCAGTCATCGTCTTTTATTAATCAGTTAAAATATTTAAAGTCCAAATAGGGAGGGAAACATGGAACAAAGGAAATAAAGCATATATACACAAGGAAAAAAATTATGCATTAGCAACTTATTAAACTCAGTATCTCAATTTACATACAAAATAGGTAAAGCAAAGGAGCAGACAATTGCAAAAGAAATTTGGGAGTCAGTGTATGTGTGGGTTGGTGGTTCACTCAGGGAATACTTAATGCAGCAAAGTGGGAGTCAGGCTCAGGGTCACAGAAATAAAAACATTTTCTGCGAACTGGCCTCACAGAATGAGAGCTCAGAATATGTGTGGTGGTGGCTGAGAGGTGGGTGCCTGGTTTCGACCCATTTGCCCTAGTCTCTGGGAGGGTAGCATCAGCTAGCGGTGGCTTACCTGCACCTCCCTGCTAATGCCCTTCCCAGACTACATTTTCTTTTTCTTTCTCTTTTTAAATTAAATGTTTATTTTATTCCCCTTTCCCAGCCTATTTACACCTGGCTCTGATGCATGGCTAATCCTTGGGGTATGCATGGAGGGGCTGGTCATAGACTGTTGTTATTGTCTTAAATGGTACAAAGGGCATTTAGAATGGATTTTCAGGCACTGCTTTAAAATAATTTTTCTGGAGTTTACCCTCTGTGTTTATCTTCAGTTGTGCAATAACTACGCTGTGCCAAAGAGCTTCGGCTGGAAACACAGTCTTGGATTTTAAGTCATCAATTACCCAAATGATCATTGAAGGATAGAAGGAAACCTTTCTCTATCTTCCTTTCTCACCCTAACAGAACGAAAAAACAAAAAAACAAACAAAGAAAGGAAGATGGAAAGCAGCTTATATTATGCACGAACTGTTACACAGAAATTGGAATTAATTACTGAATGTACATTTTATAAATTTATAATATCCTAAATGTAAAATATCCAGCGGTATTTTCACAGTATTGCTGTATGTGCCATTTGCAAACAAAAGACATGAGGGAGGCATCCCTCTACATTCTCCAACCTGGAGCTCCTGGATACGAACGTGTTTTGTTGGTGTCTAGCTAGATGTGGTCTGTAGCCCCAGCATAAAGCAAAAGACCTCAGTTTCCCCCTGAGACCCAGTGGCACTCTACTTTGCTGGGTTCTGCTTTTTTAATAAGCTTTCCACACAGTTCCAATACAATTAGTAACTCTTAGACTATGAAAATCAACCCATGTAAAATAACACTGGTGTCACACTCACCCCCACATTGCTGTGGGCTTGGACCCATCATCTCCCTTCCCTGCCCTCACTGGTTGTTATCCCATTTGTCCCTCCATGAGCTACACATGAGTCAATATGTACATGCTAATTTCATTTGGCTGGAAGTCACTAGATGAAATTCTAGCTTGTAATAGCATAAAAGGAAGATATTTCTATTGCAGTCTGAAATTACATGTTCAAACTTGTTTTCATCAGCAAAATATTATAGTCCAAAGACCGTCTTATCAGTTGAAAAACAGTAAGTTTGATGGAATCGTTTTCAACCTAAGATGGGGCTTCATTGTAAAACATTTTATTTTAAATATTGCATATTGTAAAGGTAAATAAGGAATGTTCTTACTCATCTAGTTTAGTTTTTTTTTTTTTTTGCCAGATGTTTATGTTGGTGAGAAACCAATAATACTGTCTAGACCTCTAGGATATAGTAATCAAGTATGAATGGAAAACATTCAGAGGTCACACTTCAATCTGGACCTACAACATCCTGCTATTCAAAACCAGATTAGAGATCATGGATCATGATAAACTGAACCGCACCGAATGCTGAGTCAGTGATTTGAGAGTTGTTGGCGGAAAGCTAAATATGTCACGAAGAATCTACAAGATGAAACAAAGTCTAGACATCATTAAATGTGCTGAACCCCTCCCCCACTCCAAGTTGTCAACAACCAGATGTTACTTTTGACTTTCACATCAGCATCCCCTAAATCAGGAATCCTCAATCTTTGATGAAGAGAGGTTCCTTGAAGCATGTGTGCATGTGCATGTGTGTGTGTGTGTGTGTGTGTGTGTGTGTGTGTGTGTGTGTGTGCACAACTGCCTAGATACGCTTGTGCTAATGATAAATACCTTAAAGGGACAGAGAAAATAGAGAGAAAAGTGACATAGTGACATGTGGTGCCAGGACGTTCAGAGATCACCAACGAAGACTTCACTGTGGAACAAATACCATGTACTTTTTCTGTGGCTTGGAGATTTTGTCTGCAAGTCATAATTTGTTTTTATTAAAGTTCTTCACTGAAATAATTTACTGATTGGAGATTACTGCTATGAAGGTCAGTACTGACCCCCTCTGTCATGACACTGAATTCAACACGAAGACATTTGGCTTGCTTCTCACTCGGTACTTCTTGGAAGGGAGTCAGGAAGGGGCATATATTGGTTGGCTCAGCAAGTAGCTATGGTACCTGTCGGATCAGGCCTCAGAATCTTATTTCCTCTGCATATTACTTTTTCTTGCCAAATAGACTCTAAACAACAGAAGTCCAGAGACGATTTTTAATTTATCTCTGTATCCTTTCTACTACCTACCAGTGTGTCTTTCTCATAGTTGGGACACAATCAATACTAGTTAATTTATAGTTAATAAAAGATTATGCTCACCCAGTACAAAACCTGTCTTTGTTACTCTTTGCTTCAGTGGAAGTTCCGTCTGCCTCCTTGACTGTACAGTTCTGAGCCATGTCCCAACTGTCCCCTGTTTCAAAGCCCCATATTTGAAGGTGTAATGTTACTTTAAAAACTTCCCTGATTTCTTCTGTCCTATAGTCTCGCCTACCTGGTCAGAGTAAGAAGCCATAATTAAGTAGAGTCCTTGGAATTACTAGTGAAATCACTTCTAAGAGAAAGTGAGGCCATGATACATGAACATACTGTCAATATTCAACACTTTCACTGAAAATGTGAAAACTGATACAAGGAATATCAATACAAACTAATATCTTCTTTGGCAAGTTTCTTGTTTATTTCACTGATCTCTGTATTGGGTATATGATACTTTTCAAACTATTAAAAGTAATCCAAACTATTAAAAGGATGTCCTTGATCTGAACAGCCTGGAATATTCTGAGATCATTTTATCTATGGAGCTGTAGTTCTGCTTCACTATGATTGTATATGTAATTCTTAAATTCTATTATTGCAGATATTTTTCTGTTCAGAGTATGACATAACTTGGTGATTGGCGAACAATTAGTAAATAAAAATTATGCCACAATTTTTAAATTGAGATGTAATAATTAAATACAACTCACCCATCATTATTTTTCTTATCTTTCAGAAATACAAAATAAGAATTTCTCTCTTAATTTTTATGGGAAGAAAGGATGTCCCGATTTCCAGTTCGGTTCCATATGAAATTCCGTGGAATCACAGAAGACTTAGGACAATCTACTTCAGTTTTATAGCCCATGTATGCTGAAATCTGAGAGTAATCTCACCTATAAATTGAAATTTTTAAAGGGTAACTTACAATTTTAGTTCATTCTAATTTCTGAATCAGTCAAGAGCACCATATTTTAGACCTTAGGTCACTTAAGCTTTGAAAAAAAGGTCAGCATCTCATATTTAAAAAATGATGAAAGATATGACTTCACAGCTCTTAGGAAGTATGAGTCTCTGTCCCCTGGAGAGGGGAACGGCCAGTTCACTAGGGAACACACACTAATTTGCCTGACTGTTCTTTGTAGAGAGGCTCTCCCTTGGCTCTTAGGGGGCATCCCGCTGATGGCCTGATTTATTTATTTAGTTCACAGGTTACTCTCTGCTCATGAGGGGAGTTGGGCCCACAAGGATCTACAGAGCAATTTAAACTGGTGTTTCTCAACCTCTGCATTCACATCCCATCCCTTTCACATGCCCATGTTCTTTCTCTGACTTCAGCATTTTGTAAGAAGCTGTTTGTGCTGTAAAACAATACATGGATCAGGTTCAAAAATCTATATATGTTCTTTCTGATAATGCCTCTACAAACGCGTCTTCTCCCATCTTCTTGAGCATCATGGGTTTAAAGAACAGATCAGTGATGAGTTTCAGACATCCCTCCATGTCCAGGAGACACTGTATACAGTTCTTCCTTAATAAAATGGAGCTCACTTTACCCATGCCGGTCCCCTGTTGAGTTCAAAGGCAGAATTTAGGTGTCATATTCATGGCTGGCAGGCAAGGACTGTGTCCGTCTTGTTTGTCATTCAATGCCTTGCATGGTGTTTTGCACATAATAGGTTTTCAATAAATATTTGTGGAATTAATGAATAATGACTGTCAGATTTGAATGTTTCTGAATTTTGTCCCTTGATATTCACTAATGAACTTTTAAGATATTACTAAAAAATACCCTACCTTAAATGAGAATAGAAATAGTAGTATATACCTCTCAGTATCACTTTGAAAATTAAATAGAGCTCTGACCACAGGTTTTGGAACTTAGTAGGCACTCAAACAACACCTTAATTACTGTTTTTTGTCATAAAGAATACACCCACATGATGATAACCATCTTTTACTAGGTGTCATATTTAATTCATATTACAAAAAATTTAGTTTATATTACATGTCTAGCCTTTGGCTGAGCCTGAGAACAATAGCATTACTGTCATGAATTCGCTTATTAAGGTGATAGATAACTTTGGCCTTTGCTTAACTTTCATAAGACTTCATCAATAATTCCAAGCAAATGCTTCAAACATATCAGTGGTTGTTCACAAGCAATGGGGGAAGGGCACAGAAAGATCAATGCAAACTCATCATCCTCACAAAGAAACTAGCACATGCCCTCTGGATGGTGTGTCCTCTTTCTTCAGGAATGACAGATCACGGAAGACATACAGATGGCCAACAGGTACATGAATAAAAGATGCTCAACATCACTACTCATCAGGGGAATGCAACTCAAAACGACGATGAGACCACCTGACACCTGCCAGGTTGGTTATTATCAAAAAGATGTTGAGGATGTGGAGAAAAGTGAACCCTTGTGAACTGCTGGTGGGAATGTAAATTGGTGCACCTATGGTAGAAAACAGTATGGAGGTTCCACAAGAAATTAGAAATAAAACCATATGATCCAGCAATTCCACTTTAGGGTATTTGAAAAAGATGAAAACACTAACTTGAAAAGATTATATGTGTGTATATATATATATATATATATATATGCCTTTATAACACACACACACACACACACACACATACACACATATACCTTATATACCTTATACCTTAATAATTTCTCCAAAACAGAGAACTTAGAATGTTTTTTTTAGATCTAGCTTTGGCTTTATAATATAGTTTTAGACCCTTAAGCAGACCTGTGACTAATGTTCATTGCAGCATTATTATAATAGCCAAGGTATGGAAACAACCTAAGTGACCATCTATGCATAAATGGACAAAGAAAATGGGGTGTGTATATAATATATATATATATATACACACACACACACATACACACATACATACATACACAATGGAATATCATTCAGCTATACAAAAGAATGAAATTTTGTCATTTGTGATTACTGGGTGGACCCTCAGGGAATTTTACTAAGTGAAGTAAGTCAGAGAAAGACAAATACCACATGATATCATTTATAAGTGGAATCTAAAAAAAACAAGAACGAAAACAAAAATCCAAGCTCATAGATACAGAGAATAGATTGGTAGTTATCAGAAACAAGAGTAAGGGAGTTAAAAGGCACAAACTTCCAGTTATGAACTAAATAAATCATGTGGATATAATGTCCAGTATGGTGGCTATAGTTAACAACACTGTATTGCACATCTGAAAGTTGCTAAGAGTACATCTTAAAAATTCTCATCACAAGAAAAAAAAGTCTGTAACTATGTATGGTGATGCGTTAACTGGACTCATAGTGGTGATCATTTTGCAAGATACAGACACTGAATGATTATGCTGTTTACCCAGAACTGATGTAAACTTGCTTGTGAAATATACCTCACTTATAAAATGACAGACTATTACTGAAAATAAGTGACTAGAATCAGAGACCGAAAAACACACACAATGACAAGTTAAAGCTTAACTTGCCTATATATCTGGATACTTCCTTTGAAATAGAGAACTTCCAGTGGAATGTTCTTCCAGATCCAGTTTTGGCTTTACAATAGAATGTCAGATCCTTAAGCAGACCTGTGACTAATTAATATACCCTTCCTACCATGCTTTAACTTTGGATACATCTTGTTATTGCAATTATAATGACCTCTGGCAAAACATGCCGACTGCTCATACATCCTATTTTAAATGAAGAAAGTTACAGAAGTCTTGCTCCAGAGAGGGAGGCACAAAATATCCCTTTCAAGTGACAGCCTTGACATTTAACATACTTCATCCCATACCAGAGCTGGGCCATGTGCTGTCCTGTTGCTCTTTCCCATGTTTAGCTCCATCTATATAGCAATTTTCAAAGCAGGTTCCAACTCGCTTTGAAGACTTTCAGATACAGTATATCTAGCCTAACAAACTCATATGCAGGGATTGATTTCCTCATCAATATGTGAAAACAGTTATTCTCAAGTCATTTCATTTTGGGATTTACAAGGTCTGCATAATAAAAGTTGCCTCCATTAGACTTTTCTTTGTTTCTCTCCAGAGGTACAGAAATAAATTCCATTTGCCAATGTGATTTTACATTTTTGTTTCTACTTGTGGACTGGTTGAACTACTTTTGCCCAAAAGGCTCAGACAAATCATAGTGGTGCCATGCGAATAGGGTGAAGCCTTTAGGGAAGCAGGACATAAGGAAAAGAGAAGAGGGATAATAATAACCCAAACTGATAGCGAGCCTTACCAAATGACATGACTTCTCTAAGCACATTGCTCAGGAGCTCCCTGAATCCTTAAAAAAATGTTATGACATAGGTACTATTATCATCCTCTTTATTAGTGAGAAGCTAACCGATTTGCCCAAAGCTATCCAGTACAAGAGCCAAGGGGCAAACCCAGTCTGATGTCACAGCCAACATTCTTAGCTACTATATTATATTTTCTCTCATCAAAGCTTGACATCAGCATGCTCCTCTTTTATTGAAACAGTAATATGTAATTGAACAGATACATGCTTACATCTCCCCGCCAGAAATGTGGCAGTGTCTCATGAAGCATCATTTATGGTTGCCTCCCAGACCCTTTAAAATGTTGCACAGTGTTGCATATGTCCAGGGAAGTCTTTGTTTACAGAGGCGCCTGCATAGTTTGAGGCATACATCACTCTTGGTTAAAAGGCATTATATATGCCCTTACTTGCTTTTCGCTGTGAGCCAATGAGCAGAGGACAGTTCTCAGGAGTCAGTGTGTGTGGTTGCCAGTCACGGGAAGGGGGCCAGAATTCTCGTTGCCCCACCAAGCTGAGAGCCAGCGCGCTGCAGGACATGCCAAGCATTCGTTTTGCTAGTGAACTGGAGACCTGCTCAGCTGAAATGTAAGCCTCGATTTCGCAAGAGACAGACAATGCTAGACACCCCACAAACCTCCCCCAGGGCAGCCAACCTAATGTAGATAATTGAAGAATTTATTTTATGCCCATTGAATCTCATCTAGATTGAAATTTGTCTACATTTCTTTGCCTTCTTCACAGGGAATTCAGTTTTCCTTCCTTCTTTTTAATATTTAGAGATGGAAGGTGGGCCGCATGTCTCATAACAGGTTGAGGCATTTAGATTTTTTTCCCTTTGATATGTCATGTCTCTCTAATAGAAAAAATAGATTGAGTATTTAAAAAAAAATTTTTTTTGGTAATCAGTGTGTTTTTCCCTATACAAGTTGTTCTTATTTCATTAGATGTTAAATTAAGACTGACATCTAATTTCCTTTTAGTTTATTTATTCATTCCACTTGCCAAATTGCTGAAAGCTACTCTACCTGTGTATCTGGATCTCACCTTACTTTCAGTCTGTTTCTTTCTAGTCTGAATTTTATTTTCCTTTATTTTTCCTTAGAGGGAGCGTTATCGGCGCATCAGTCCAAACTTGTCTATGGAGCTTTTGTCAAATATACATCCAGGAATTCCAGCCATCTCATGTATGAGAGCCCAGGATCTGTCTCTGAGAATTTCTGACTATAAATATTTGAAAGGCGCAGTAAGTATTAAGCAGTGACTCTTAATCTATGGTCTGTGGATAGAATTCAAGGTGTCCACCAACCAGGATGAAGAAAAATTTCATGTATTTTTTTTCATTAAACTAGCTGAAATTTAGCATTTCTCCTATTGAATGTTGACAAACTGCCATCCCTCCCTCAACACACAATGGTATTCGCTGCCCCTGTGTCTTGGTCACCGACAGAAGTCAGACTTTTCCATATTGTATTACAGTTGTTGCAGATATCACAACATCCGCTGTGATGGCAGGCATCAAACCCGCTCCAGATCACACAGGACTGCAGTTTTTCTGGCCCCAGATGTTCACGTGACATTGCTTGTCCCATTCAGCCACCAAACAGTAAAGTTGAAGGTTTGCACATTGGTGACCTAGATATAGATGTTCCCCCCTGTATCTATAATGGTTGGTGACAAGGGGGTAAATAGAAGACTACTATATAGTTTAATGCTCTTTATTCTAGCCAAGCAGGAATAATATGCACAATGCTATTTTTAGGAAATAATTTATGTTTACTCCCCTATATTTGAAACACATTAGTCTATTATACAATTCATTCATGTTTTATTACTACATTGCGATTTTATGTTTTGCATACCTTGATAACTATTTCACTGTAACTGGCTTCCTTTATAATTCTATGTATTTTATTCACACATTAAAAAAAATACTGTTCTGAGAAGTGATCCACAGGCTTCGCCAGAATGCTGAAGGGATCAATTAGCACAAAAAAGACTAAGAAGCCCTATATAAAAGGGGACCAGGTTTTCAGGAATGAAATGTTCCCTGAAGCCAAGGTGCCCACGTACCCAAGGGGAGAAGGAGGCGGTAAGGAGGGGTGAGGGCATAGAAGAGATTTGAGAGGGGTGCACAGTTCATCCAGAGAAGGGCTGCCTACCCGCTCCGTCACCCACTGTGAACCTCCAAGTCTGAACTCCCTGCAAACTCGATGCCATCCTCTGCTCTCAGGAGCACGACAGTATGCGTGTGGGCTGGGGACATGAGTCATAGAGAGGACAGGGGCAAGGGAACCCGTGCGCTGTGGTTGGGCAGAAAATGGTGCTCAGGCATTAGGAGGCCACCAGCAAGACAGCCTGTTCTGTCACTCCTCGTGACATGAAAGCCTTTTCCTAGCAGCCAATTCTGGGTTTTATATAAGGCTGTGAATCTTCAAAAATAACAGGCAGAAGTCCTGTTTTATATATAAGGGAGTTCAGGGCAAGGATGGCTGGATGAAGGCTTTTGTACATGACATCATTTGGAGTAGGAGAACTAGGAACTGTTACATTATGGGGTGGGGGGGAGAGAGAAGGAGAGTGAGAGGGTGGGTTGGGTAAGAGAAAGAAAGAGAAAGAGAGAGAAAATACCTAATGTGTAAATGTAAAACTTTGTCCCAGGGCCACCTCTGGGGGGACCTGAAATCTCACATTAGTTTTTGAGAAACTTGATGAAATCGAGACAATGATTGTCATGGGAATAACATTTCAGATACAATAACAGAAGTATTTTCCTCCAGAGGCGCCCAAACGCTTTTTCACTGTCACCTCATTAATTTCACAACGTAAAAGTGAATTGGCAGGTCTGCACTTTCTACCGCCCTGCATTCCTGCGATGGAGGGCAAAGCAGTGTGGTGCATAATGAAGACTGCAACTGGTGTTCAGAGAAGTGACTTGTGGTGGATAATTAAAAGCTATTATTTAGCCTTCAGTCAGTGGGAGGGTTGGGCACAGAGAAGTTTGAGAGGAAGGATAGAAGTCAGTGCTCTTGGGGTTCGGATGTTCACCCACTTGGTGGCCACTGGACTGACCCTGAGCAGTGAGCCCCGGGCGAGCACACAGGAGGCGCCAGAAGGATCTAAGTCCACAGTAATCAGTCAGTCATGGTAGCCAAAGTCCTTTGTTTTCAAGTAGAGCACCTGGATTCTCTACTGTGTGAATTACCTAAGAGGTCATTCATACTCATCTGAGAAAAACCAGGCAATATAAAGAATTTCTTCCTTCAGTGGACCTGGAGCAGCTAAAATCCTATTTGCTATTGTAGCTATGGAAATGTTTAATTTGTCATCACACAGAAAGAAACTGTTTTTCTCAAAGTGCTTTTAACTTGATGCTGTATTTTGACTCCATATAGACCAGTGATAAATAACAGAGAATTACCAAGGCACAGCAGCAACTTTCCAGGTATAATGTTCTCAGTCTAAGAGGTCAACAACTGTCAAAAGCTCTACACTTATGAAACCATATGAGGAATTCTCAGAAGCAGGAATGTTTGATTCAGTCTTGCTTTCAAATTAAAACACTAAACCACAATAAGGTATTTTTGAGTTACCTTTAATAAGACATTATTTGTGGAACCTTCCCATTTATGCCAACAGATCAGTGGATTTGTCAAGACAATAATAAAGGAACTACCCCCTTTTATTTTTACAAATGTCAACCAATCCAGACGTGGATTTTATACTCCAATATCTTATTTCTTAAACTTCCTCTGGCCAATTGCAAATTGTTATTACTAGATAATTCAGCTTAAAATAACTTATGGGAAAGTTGGATTTCTATAAGGTATCACATTTTACTCTAAAGCCACGTAAAATGGTGAAATTTAAAATATTTCTCTCTCTCTGCTACCTTATGGTTAGACTTGACATCGTTTACTCTCTTCCAGTCTTGGGCAATTTTGTTTAGTTTAACAGAGAGAAGAATTTTCATGAGCACTTTGGACAAACTTACAGCCTGTGATCAGAATGCAATTAGCATGCTGTCTTCAGAATCTCCTTTATCACCAGCACAAACGGTACATTTCCCCTCTTCAAGTCATGTCAGGACAATCATGTGAAAGTCAAATGACTTTTTATCAAGAACACACAGCACAGAAATATAGAATGACACTTGGAGGCCTCTTCTAATATTTTTAACAATTCAGAACTTCATTCAGTATTTGAAAAACAGCTAGATTAGCCAAAAAGGCTAAGAAAACATAATCTTTGACCCTTCCACGTAGATGACATAAGTGTAGAGCCTTAAAGAGCAAACAAGGAGGAGCCATTAAACACTACTGGGATACCTTCCCCGGATGTGGAGAGGCTGTTTTACTACGAGGTTCTATTTTATGTCAGGTTATGAATATTTTTAATACCAGAATCAGACAGAAGTTTCTGTTTCCTTAGTGCACCCCTTGAAACACAGCCTGCACTGGGTGGCTGGCACTTGAGTCCCAGAACGTTTCAATTGTACCACTGTATTTATGTTTTATTGTATTTCAAATGCCTGCCTCTAGCATACCTGACTCTCTCTTGGAACTCAGAGCAACCCAGGCAGCCAGAGGAAATACCAGCAGCTTTCCGTGGCCAGCACAGATTACTCCACTGACACACAGCCCTTCCAGGCCCCTCTCCTGCACCCAGGCCAGGCCGCCTCAGGCCAGATCAGCCCCACAGCTGCCCATCCCCTCCCCCCACTCCAGCAGCAGCAGATGGTAGGTCGGCCTGCAGTCATTTGTCACCACTGATTTCCTGATACCCAAAAGGACCGTGCTTCTCTTCTCAAGGTTAAAAAAAAAAAAACTCTCATAAAACCGTATCTAGAAATAACTAGATCAGAAACCAGAGAGGCAATAAAGAAAATTATAAAAAAAACCAGCAACGTTAAACACCAGAGGAAGGAAGACTGAAATCACTGCCGCGACAGTGATGACCTTTGCCCAGCCGATGAGATCAGTAATTATCCGAGTTAATAGCTGCGCCCGTGCATTTAACTGTTTTCCTTGTCGCGCCTCTCGCCCCTCCCTCCCCGCTCGCCCCTCACCTGCCAGCCGTCTGTCTCTGGTGTTCTTCCAGATCACGTCCAGGGCTCTGGCCGTGGAGTCTCGGATGTGATCGCTGAAGGACCTCCGCAGAGGCGCTCGCAGGGGCCGAGCCATCGCGGGGGCCTCGGGGTCCCCCATGCACCCGCCCGGACTCAGCGCGGCCCTGGCGCCGCGACCATCGTGCTGCGCTCCCCCTGCGGCCGGCCTTCCCGGCGGCGGCGGCTCGGCCGGCCCTGCGCCGTCAGGACCCCGGCATCGCCGCCCGCACTGCGGCCCGGGAAGCGCCGGCTGCAGGCGGCCTCCTGGACAGCCGCCAGCTCGCGGGCTGCCACATCTGGAAAGGCTTACAAATGAGCCAGCGACAGCTCGCGCTGCCTTCCTAGCTCCCTGGGTGATTCTAGCTGCCCGGGTAATCCAATAACTTCACTGGGTACATGCCTGGCTGCTTGTCTATAAAACAGATATCTCTCCTCTCCTGGCATGTCAGGTTACCTTGATTTTTGAAGGAAAGGCAGGGCAGGAGGCAAATAAGAGAAGGAGGGGGGCGGGGGTTGCAGGTACGCATCCCTTTAATTTCAAGGTTAATTCCCCTTCACATTTGCATTGGATTAACTCTTGGTCACAGATAGGCTGTTTCTGAAATAGTTCAACCTTTAGTTGTAGTTGTGGGAAGAAGGATACAGCTGTAATGAGCACCCTACAGCTCAGGCTGGATCTTCTAGGAACCAGATAACAGGTTTAAATGAAACATGAATCATCTCCTCATATTGCCTCTCTACTTACCTAACATTCCCTCCTACATTGCCCCTCTAAGCTTCTACTTAACATTCAGGGGTTTAATAAAATAATTCAAGGTTTTGCCTCTAAAGAAGGTTCAACTGTTCCCTGGTTTTATGAATCTGCCAGTTTCAAATAAGCAAACTTCATCATTATAATTACATATCACAAACTCTCCCCTAAACAATAAGAAAAGTGCCAAGCACTGTGAAATCAAAATTTGGGCCAACTGTTTCTCTTACATGTTTTTGAGTTTCTAAAATGCCAAGTAAATCTGTTCCTCAGCCAATGAATTTGGCCTTTCTGCCTTTTAGTGCATTTGTTAATCCTCTCCTTTCTTACTGTGCCCTAAATTTCATCTTACAATTTTCACGGTTTGGCATGGAGGTTTAATACTGGCATCAGATAGAATCTAAGGGCCAGCTCATAACCTTTGCGAAATTAGATAATGCTGTAAAAGCACTTTGTAAATGGTGAGGTACCATGCAAATGCTAATTATTATCCTAATGACTTTTATATATGAAATCATTTTCAACCCACAATGATTTCCTGAGTCTCCAAATTTCTATAGCATGCATCTTCTTTCCCAGCAACTTTGACAACTTAATTATTCAAAGGATGGTAATTAAAATAGTGCAATTGTGCTCCTGAGTTATAACTAACACTGGTACCACTGCTTATTAGGAACCCACGTGTCCTAAACTGTATTGTTCCCACATTGTCAAAGCTCATAAGTCTCTCTGACTGAGAATGTGCTTCTTGGTAGATATTTACTTCTTTGCCTTATCATTGGGCTGGGCATAGATCGGGAGGCAATAAACACTAACTGCTGAGGTATGTAGGCCTCCTGTCGGTGGGAGCCAATTTCAAGGGAAAATTCTCCATTAAAAAAAGATGAAAACATAATATCGGTAAATGTAGTGACCACATTGTTTTTTCATGTGAAACTGACCACATTGTTTTTTCATGTGAAACCTTCATAAGAGTGTATATCAATAATACCTTAATAAAAAATTTTAAAAAAAAGAAAAGATCAAAACATTTCATTGCTTAATTCCTGGATTCATTTTAAAACAAAGTGTGGGTGTGCGAGGGTGTGCGTGTGTGTGTTTCTCCTTCAATGAGGTCTGGGTACCCTGATGCACGCTAACTCATTTCCTGGTCAGGTTAAACAAGACAGGTCTATGTGGACCCGTTTTGCAGAGGAGCAGCATGATGTAACCACAGCACAGGCAGCGGGCCACAACCGGTGCGAGCATCGGGGAGCTGAGGATGACAAGACATCTACTCTCTCTTTGAGGAAGAGAAAGCACTTTGATCCCAAGTAATTTCAAAATCGTATCATAAGTTCTATGATAGATGCATGTGCAAAGGGTTATGGGAGCACAAAGGAGGAAATGGTAGTATACGTCTTCTTAGGCATTGACCTCACCTAAGTTTCCGTCTAGATCAATGACACACAATCATTCCCAGCATGAACCACAGCAGCTGACTGTCTGACTCATGCAAAGGGACTGACTATAATGGCATGAAGGTTCCTAATACCTGAAGGAAGTGGGAGCAATCCAGGAGAAATTGCATTTATTGAGGACCCATGTTGTACCACATATCCTCCCAGCACGTCATATGGACCCATGTGTACAGACCACTATAGGCAATATTATCTCCTCTTTAAAGATGAGGAAGTGGAAGCACAGACAGGAGAGATTTGAGAAGGGTCAGACAGTAAGTGACAGATGTAGGATTCACACCCCGAGCTGCCTGCATCCTTGCTCATTAGCCCCCCAATCAACTTGATTGGTTGTGAATTCATGTTAATGGTGATAATGACCCATTTATGTTATCCAGGCTCAGGTGATACTGGCCAAACCTCAATAATCTCAGCTAAGAAAAAAAAATTTGCCACTGGTCTCACCATACAGAAGAAGCCTGAGTCTCAGGTGGGTTTTAGCTGACCCCAGCTAAGGAAGCAGGACAGTGGGTCCAGAGCACCAGGCCTAGTTCTTGCAAGGCCTAGAGAATGCATACTGTTTAAGGATAGGGTGCTCAGGTCTGGTCTTCAAAGTATTCCAAAATGACCCCCCTCTTCTATAACACTCTCTTTCCAGCACAATACCCCTAGTGCTTTGTTGTAGCTCATGTTATTGGAAAAACCTGCTTATAAGGACAGGTCCCATTAGGTGGAACAATCCAGACACCTCACTTATATAAGAGGTTTTTATGTTTGGAAAAAAAAAAAAAGGAAATTTACCAACATAAATGGAACTTTTACTGACAAGACTATTGGAGAGGGAGAGCAGTTAAATGTTTTCAGACAAGGTGGGCTTTAATTATTGATTTTTATCATAGTCCAATGTAGGGCTGGCAACTTGACCCCTTATTTCTGAAAACTGATTAAATCCAAATTTCATTGTGAGGATATTTCAACTCATTATGGAGGAATCTCAGCCACATATCATGGGTCTGGGGTAAAAAGCATTCTAACACAAAGGCAATTTTAGATTATTTTTATTTTTTGCTTTCTGTCTCCATTTATTGGCCATGAGACCTGTTCCACACAGAAAAAGGGCTTTTCCCAATCAACTGTTTATAGAATAACTTCTCAAGTTTTAGTTCTACAGATTTCAAATGATCCAACTCTCTTGTGACTGAGAAGTGAGGACAGTATGTGATAATTAGTGTTGTCTCAGCTTGGCAGATGGGCAAAGTGGGAATATGATAAGTCCATTGGTTTTTTTTCAAGATCCCACTGGGAATTATGAGAAAAATGAGAATAGCGACATTCTGCTTTGATTGCTTCTCAGTCCCTTATTTTTATGATAACAGGCTAGTTTCAGCCACTGGTGGAGCTGCTCTCTGAACTGAGAAAGCTTTGCAAACTCTTGCACATCCCTGGAGAGTACAGATTCTTGTCTGTATATTAAGCTAGAGATTCTGGCTCAAGTACACCCCTAATAGTTTCCATCTAAAAAAACCATCCCATTTTGGTAAATGCACTATAGAGGTTTATCTGATTTTGTCTAATTAATAAATTTTGCCTTCCTCCTGCAAACAAAAAATGTAATTTTATAGAGTTTCCAGTTCCCATGTGCTTTGATATGTTAGGGATATCTATCTTCTTTCCCAAGGCCAGAGGGGGAGATGGAAGTGGACGGTATCAGAATCACACGGGGTCAGGGGGGCTCTCCTACTGAAGTGGAACACAAAGCTTAAAAGATTCTGCTGGGCTAGATGGTCTCATTCCATTTCTAAAAAATACTTCAACGGAATCTGAACTATAGTAAATTAACTGGCTATTTTCATACTTCCCTAAAGCTACTTTCAAGTTGCTTTGAATATGTTTCCTTGGAGTTGTTCACTTGTTTTGGTTTACGCCTCCCTCAATTATTTCGTTTCTATTTTCTGTAGTTGGATCTAGTTTCTGAACTGGAATTTTTGGCAGAGAGACAGGAAATAAAAGATACTAGAGGAAGTAGTGATATCCCCAGGATTTGTTTTTAATGTAATAATTTCAGATTTTTTCTATGTCATGACTTCAGAAAGTTAAAATATTTTTAATTTCTACAAAAAAATCAACAAGGGCACCTCACCCTTACTAGTGCTAAAGAAATAATATATTGATACTCTATATTGCCTTAGCAAAGACAAGGATATCTAATGGTAAAGTAAATTTTAGATACAGTTATAACCTTAGGAACAAATAATTTTCTTTCTCTTCATTTTCTTTGATTCCTTTTATCCTTTCATTCTGCTATCCTTTATTCTTCACAGTGAAAAATTCCAGCATATTAAGGAGTCCATCTTATAATAGATTACAGTGATGTAATTTTTCTGCTCACTCAGATTTAGTATATGACCACTAGAATTGTTTTGAAATTGTTTCAATTCATACTAGCTATTTTATGTATGTTTATATCAATATTGGCACCAAAAATAATCAACCTCTTACTGATTTTGAATTATAGACTTCCTTCTGAGAAACAAACAAAACATTCAAATGCTTTATTTTACCTTCATGTAGTCACTGCCACAAATCTCTGTAAAGAGTGCCAGATGTGATTATCCTTTGGATTATAACAATTATCAATAACCTCAAGTAACATACTACAGTAATAATAGAATTAAAAACAACTTTTGGATAATGGCTGAATGGTATATATACTCAAGCATACATATTCAGGGGTGATTTCAAGTTCAGACCAAACAAGAGCCCAGATATTTTTCTATGTTAATATGACCTATTTGTTAGACCTTTTCAACCATACTGTTAATATATGTCATATACTGTGACAAAACCCAGACACTGCCAGTACCAACAGGCTTGAATGTTTGTGAAAAGCTATTTTACAGGTTGACTTAGCTTTTGTCTATGAAGAGATCCTGCTGATATACCCCCACAAACATACAAAAAATACATAACCATGTTTTTCAGATTGCACAATAGGTAATGCAGGATTGTGATTTCTGGAAGGAGGTTGAAAAAAAGAAAAATAGATGAGCTCCACCACCGCCCCATTTACTGTCGTGGAATAGCTTGTGGGCCACAGAGCAGAGAAAGGAAAACCAAACATAACCTGGCTATCCTGAGGTGACAGAGAGCTGAGTTTACGGAGACTGAGACCGCTAGAATCCGCAGGCCCGATTAGCAAAGAGGAGGGGGCAGCTTGGCGAGCAGCCTACAGAGGGCGCTCTTCCCAGCCTTCGACTGAACACTGACCTGCGCAGGTGTGAGAAAGAGCTCTCCTAAATTGGGGAAAGAAGTACTGGAGGTCAAGGGGCGGATAATTTCTAGCGCTCATACAGGGCTGGGATTAACTTCTGTTCCCAACAGCCAGCAGGAAGAGACCTCATGCAATACAGGGCATTGGGGAGAATTCCTAGGACAGTCATGCCTCAGTAGTGGGGCTAAATTATTCCTAGAATAATAGCTGTTCTCAACCTGCCAGTAGAAGAAAGGAAATCATAAAGAGCAGAAATCATTAATATTGTAAACAGACAAACAACAGAGAAGATCAAAACCTGGTTCTTAACAACCACATCCACTCCTAGATGTTACTCAAGAGAAATAATAACATACGTTCATACAAACACTTGTTTGAGAATACTTGTAGCACTTTTTCCCACTTATAGATAATTTTACAAAAGGCACAACTGTTGTGACAGAAACTAGCTCAGTGCCTGCTAGAGGCTGGGGTTGAGGGGTGAGAATCACTATAAAGTGCAAGAGGGATTTTTTTTGAGGGTGATGAGAAAAGCAAAATGGGAAATGGGAATATGTTTGCAACATAAATAGCCAACATAGGGTATAAATATTGGTAATAAATAAAGCACTTCTACAAATCAAGCAAAATAGAAACATCCCAATTGAAAAAAAATCAATGGATTTTATGAATAAGCATTTTATAGAACACATGGAGGTAACATAATTGGGAAACAGAAGCCAGTGTTCAAATTTTGATATCACTGAAAAACCTATGATAAAAGCAAATCATCAAAACTCTGAATCTCTGAGAATCAGACAGATGTCTTCACAGAGAAGTGGGAGGCACTGTTGCTCACAGAATGACCACTGGCTTGGAGTATGTTTATATGGAAGTGACACATACAGTCCTGTGTTACTGGATCGACTAAGCACTTCAGATATGATCAATTATACAATTTTGAATGACATCATGACTCATTCTACATTGAATAATTACTAGTATCATTTCATGCAATGTTATTAGAATTGGCATGCTATTAAGCAAGACAATAAAAACATTTACCTCAATAAATGATAGGTTATTATTGGATTGGATTATTATATTAGGATACATTATTTATGTGGAAATATATTCTTTTTCAGGGCACCTAATGAAACCTTAAACAAATTCTTATATAAGTGAACAGGCATCTTGCTAATATTAGCAGTAAAGAAGTCCCTTCCCATGTATTTTTAAAAAGAAAAAAAGTGAAACTTTTACTATTCTGACCAGCATACAAAAAGCTGAAGAAAGACAAGTGAGGAGAAGAAAGTGAAAAAGATTCTGACCCTAATTTTCCCTCCCACTCATTACTGACTTGGGCTTCCTGGCTTCTGAGACTATTTAAGGTGAGGCCAACGGCCGCTCAGGGTCCGGAGGGGGGATCAGAGATGAGCATAGAAATCAAGAGGGGGCATTTAGAAACTTCTTGTACTAGTTTGACAATGTAATTTTGTATCTGTTGAATCTAATGATATAGGAAACCGTCCTCTAAATGTATGTATAAAACACCTAGAGAGAATGACTGCTTGAGTATTTCAATGCGGGGTACTTAGCTCCCCTGTGCCTAGTTGGAGAGAAAAGGTAAAATGCTGCTTTTTGTGAAGTACAGTTGAACAATGTGGGGGTTAGGAGCACTGGTCTCTGCACAAAAATCCATGTGTGACTTTTGGCTTCCCCAAAACTTAATTACTAATAGCCTACTGTTGACCGGAAGCCTTACCTATAACATGAACCATTGATTAACACATATTTTGTATGTCGTATGTATTAGATACTGTATTCTTACAATAAAGTAAGTTAGAGAAAAGAAAATTTTATTAATAAAATTGTAAGAGAAGAGAAAATTTATTTACAGGACTTTATAGTGTTTATTGAAAAACACCTGAATGTAAGTGGACCTATGCCATTCAAACCCTTGTTTGAGGGTCAGCTGTATTTAATCAGCCTCTGAATTAAACAGTTGCTGGTATTTGGACATTTGTCGATACTTGCTATTTATGTGTAAGAGCAACATAGTAAGCATTTTAATATCATGAATAGGAAATTGAGAAAAAACATCTTTAAAGGTAATGAAAGTGTTTCTGCTTTTGGAATTTCATGTACAATGAGTGGTTCACATCTGGCTCCAAGACTAGAGATAATCAGTGATGCAAGAACATTGAAAACAACTATTTGAAGAAAAGCAAACGATGGATGGTGACAGGAAACAGATTGGGCAATTCTGTCATTTTAGTGAAAAATACGATTATTCTAAAGTAAACCTTTTTATCTATCTAGTTTTAAGGAAATGGTAGGCATTTCTTAGGAGAATGATTTGCTCTCATGCCATTCTAAAAAATTTGAGATCTTTAGAAGGCATTATTTTCTGTAGCTCTCTAAATTTATATGTTATTTCTTTTTTTTCTTAATGGTGTCACTTGTTATTTTTTATGAGTAATGGCTGAATTATAATGAAGCTGAAGTCAGTTTTTAAAACTGTATCACTAAAAGCCAAAGCTTAACTCAAGAGTCTTTTGACTTTTTTCTAAGTCCTTTGTGATGTGTGCCTATTAAAAGTCCTTTACCAATAGTGATTATAGCTGCTGTCTAATGGATTTCGGTATTGTAGTTCCTCATTAAAAAAATGCTTATCCCTCTTTTTTCACTACTACTGCATAAAGAGTTAAGAATAAGGATGTTTATATCTTTGCAGATAGGGTAATATCACTGATTGATTTAATATGATTTCCTATTCGCAGTAAAAATTATAATCACGCTCCAAGTCCTGGTGGAGTCCAGACACAACCCATTTTTCCAATTGTCTCTCCTCCCAAACAAGCGCCATGTTCCAGCTGGCTGGGCTGCCAAATTGCATCACCATGCCTTGTACATTCCCACTGTCCTAACTTTGCCAACACCATTTGCCTTGCCTAGAAATATCTCAGATGTTCCCTTACAGTTTTTCAAGGCCTTCCTTTTCCCCAGATCCTTTCTGGACCACCCTGGCCCAGGTGCCCTCTCTCAGCTCAGTGTCTAGTCTTGAGCATCTTACTGCTCATCTTGCTCCACGGCTGGAAACATTCTCAGGAATGTGTTCTCGAGGTCCAGAATGGGGACCTCCTGAGACAACTATCAGGAAGGCAGGAAAAGCAGCACAAACAACCTCATTCGTTCCCAGTCCCCTTCCCCTTGTCACTGGCCCTCAGCTCTCTAGCAGGGGAGAGAGGAAGTGGGAGAGAAGGTGGGAGAACTGGGTGGGCTCACATTTGGCTGGACTTGGATTAATGTGGAGTTGGAATAATACGTTCCGCTGAGGGGAAGCTGAAGGTTGTAGTCTCACTAGAGAATGGTGACATTCATATTCATTTTCAGCAATACATGGTAGTAATATTTCGGCGTCACTTGGGTTTCCTGTTTCTAGTGTTATAAAATTACAAATTACATAATGTCTGTGTGGCTCCCGCACTGCCCTCTCTGAACACCTTCACTTATGAGGGCTCCTCCTTTTCTCTAAGGCAGTCTGTCTGTCTGCCACCCGACTGTCCAGAGTCCATTGCACAGTGGTTCACTCTTCCCCAAGATGTCCCCCATCTTACAGAAACCAGGACTCCTGCGACATGGGTGCTGGATAATGCTTGCTGGGCTATTCCAGGGGGAAGTTCAGCCCTGGGAGAGGAAGAGGGGGTGTAGGCTGTAGAGAAATTGATATCAAGCAAGAACCTGGTCCAAATAAACATCTATTTATTGAATGTGAGTGGATCTGCTTACTGCCATTATGATTGCATGGTCTCTGTTGTCTTTTTCTCTCCCTAGCATGTCTGCATATGGAATCATTTAAGCTGCTTTATTTTTTAAAAATTCAATTTACTTAAACTAAAAAAATCTCCAAAACAATTCAATGATTTCTCCTCCTTTCCAATTCAGCATGTCTGGAGGCGTCCAAGGATCTGAATTTTAAAACAGGTACTCTAGAAAATTACAAGCTACATTTAAACAAACCATGCATTAAAAGGGTATGGATTTATTTTGAATTAAAAATGCCACTTTTCCTTTAATCAAAAATTATTGCATCCTTTATGTACAAGATATTCAAAGATAAACTAGACAAGGATTTTAGTATTTAATAGGGAAAATAAACCTTCACAATAATAATAGAGGGCATAAAGGGATAATAATCTTATGAAAACTTCAATTAGGGTATTCAAGTGTTCTGGAGAAAAGGGCTGGTTTCAGAGTAGTGGAGATTATGGCAGGCTTCAAAGAGGAGGTAAATATGGAAATGTGGAGATAGTATGAAAGGAAATTTTAGGAAAAGGTCACGGTATTGGCAAAGACACTGAGGCAGAAGGTGCGGAATGTGGGGAATGCAGGCATTCCTGTGATGGAGTCTCAGGGTCGGTTCGAAATGAGGTAGGTAGCTTGGCTGAGTGATCACAGCTGGAGATTATGTAGACATATCTTTAGCTGGGTGAGATTCCCAAGAGAAAGGACAGAGAAGAAAAGAAAACCTAAACATCAATGCCATGTAACATATTTAAGGCTTGAGGAGGGGATTCAGTGGGATAAAGATTCACAGTAAACATATTCCTTAATTATATTAAATGTGATCTAAATAGATAACTTTATGTGTTCTATGATACTCTTATTATTTGAGACAAACAAAATAAGACTCTTAAACTGGAAGATGAAGACCAATATGAAATCCATTACAATAAAAACCAAAGCATTATCTAAGGTATTGCTGAAATATAATTCCATAGAATAGATTGGATACATATATTTTTACTGTCTACATCACCTATGTAGACACTTAAAGAAAGACCAATAAGGCTAAGTTCTAGAGGGTCATACAAGCACTGTGATGTGTTCCCTTGCTTTCTTTCCTTTTAAAAACAAAACAAAATAGAACACTCAACCCCCTCAGAGTTACCTAATTTCACTAGAGAAAACAAAAGCGAGGTAAGCTGAAGTCATGGGAAATGGTAGAGAAAGAGCAAGAGGCTGAAGAGCTACCCCGGATGGAGCAAAGATTTTCCAGATGTGGAATTCCTTCTGCGGATCAGTGCTGTTGGTTTGGCCCCCTTAGGTTCTACCAGGAAAAAAAACCAAAAACTTGAGAACTATGGATTCTTCTAACTTCTATCTGTAATCTAACTAAACCTGCTTTGCTGC
Organism: Manis javanica; assembly: GCF_040802235.1. Taxonomy (NCBI): domain Eukaryota; kingdom Metazoa; phylum Chordata; class Mammalia; order Pholidota; family Manidae; genus Manis; species Manis javanica. The sequence continues at coordinate 94,257,538 of NC_133167.1, forward strand.
AATTTTATATTTTGTTTCCTTTAGGAAAGTATCTTGGTATCTGTGATCTGCAGTTATTTTTCAAAAACTGTCTTATATTCTAGAGGGGAATATTCTTGGAACTCTTGGAGATATTTGTATGTGTGTTGTAATATCTCCATGTGGAAAGACGTGCCTAACATCCCTGTGTCACGGTGCTCTTGTCTGCCTCACAGGAAGGCCAGCGTGCTCCCTGAATGTGAGGGTGACGGAGGTCACTTCTCTGTTTACAGTCGCTGTCATGGACCATCTGGGAGAACGGCTCCTGATTAGCTGCAGAACGATGAGCACCATCTCCGAGTTAGGGTTACAAGACAGACTGAGATGACGTTTTTTTTTTTTGCAGACCCCCAAATTTGGTGCTCAAAAATATTACAAACGAATGGAAGTTTTCATGATATAATAAATTAACTAGTTTACTGCTTGACTAAAGTCATAAAATAAGAAAAGCCTATGTCCCCCTTTGTACCACCTGGCTGCTTTTTGTTTTGCATAGATTTGAAAGTTACTGTCTTCATCTTTACAGCTGGAATGCAGCCATTAAAGGTTTTAGGGGAAAAAAAATCATGCAAATGCCCCCACATATGTCATTTTTTAAAGTAAAAAAAATAATGCTAAGTCATAGAACACAGATAAGTCCTTTTAGGTATGGAAGTTAAGATGCACAATGGAATCTACTTGATTCAAAGGAAGAGTTCACTGAAGACTAAAGCAGTTGGAAGAGGGTTTGTACAAAAAAGGTGGCACTCCAGTAAATTCTTGAAGGAAGAGTGTGATGTGGGGGGAAAAGAAAGCAGAATTTGGGGGACAGGAAACTTCAGGAGCAAAGGCATAAGGACAGAAATAAACCATATAAACTGTACTAACACTTAGTTATACTGATTTTGGCCATACTTTTATTAGAACACTTGGAGGTGACGAGAAATGGTGATTTTAGGCATGAAGAAGTAGAAAAATCATCTGCTCTGGAGCAAGAGAGATTCAGGTACTGTGTAGCTTAGTGTGTATTAAAGATAATGTAGAGGAAGCACTTAGCTCTCTTCTCAGAGACTACATGGTAGGTACACAATAAATAATAGCTGCTGCTAATATATTTTGCTAATTTTTTTTTGAAAACTTGAAATTCCAAAGGAGAGAAATGAAGTCATCAAAATTAATGGCCAAGAGAGTTATTTTGCCCAAAGAAGAAAGGATAAAAGTTACATAAATGGAGTACGTGATGTATTGTATGATCAATGAGTTTTTAAAAAATTTCCATTAAAATGTACTAATAATCTCTTTTAACCATGGAATACCCAAATAATAGGGCATTATTCAGCACTAAAAAGAAATGAGCTATCAAGTCATGAAAAGACATAGAGGACCTTAAATACATATTGCCAAGTAAAGACACCAGTCTGAAAAGCCTGCACGCTGCACCACTACCACACCACACAGAAGAGTTTCCCTGTCCTGAAAATCCTCTGTGTTCCACCAATTCATGCTTCATTTTCCCAATCTATGGCAACCCCTGACCTTTTTACTATATCCACAGTTTAGCATTTAAAAGAATGTCATATAGTTTGATCTGTACTTTCCATGCAGTTTTTCTATGAATCTAAAACAACTCTAAAAAACAACTTATTAAATAAATAAACTCCTGTTAGGTGCATAGCACCATGCTAAGCGACTATGGGGAGGCAAGGCTGAGACAAAACGCTCAACAGACAGTGGGATCCACATACGGTTAACATATGAAAATGACCAGGACACATTCTATATGGACACAGATGTATCATATGTACACAGATCTGTATGATACACAGATGTATCATTTCAAAAAGTATGAAGTTAATCTGAGCAAGAGCTGTCATGAAGATCGCAAGGAGAAGGTGGGAGCCGAGTGAGACCTTGGGGGCTGGGAGATTAATTTTTGGAAGGGAAATAGGAGGAGCAAAGGTCAAGTTGTGCAGAAGCAAATTCAGGAGAAAAGTGAGGCTGCTACCATGGCTAAGTGGGAGGGGTGAGCCAGAGGAGGATGGGAGACAAGGTTGGAAAGGAAGGGAATTCAGATTACGGAAGAATTTGTCAGCTTGCCGAGTCTTAGTATTTAACCATCTCATACAGCTTAGTGAGTAAGACCATGCATTTTATCTATATTGCTTGTTTTGAATCCCACAGTATGACTTTGGGATTTAGGACACATCTCTGAGTCTCAGTTCCTCATCTCTATAATGTGGAAAACAATAACCCCTGCCTTATAGGGTTGCTAGAGGACTACGTGAGTTCATATCTATAAAGTGCTTATAAAAGTGCAGGCACAGAGTAAATGCTTGCTATTATTATCCATTCAATCCACAAAAATCAAGTCAAAAACCTTCAAGGAGGCTGGCATTACACAGGTGCAAGGAAAACAACTGCCTTTCAGGAAATCACAGCACAGCAGGAAAAGTATTTGGATAAATGTATCCGAGAAGACCATAGACTCACATTAAGGGAGGTAAATTAAAGATGTGATGATTTATTACTGTTATCTTCCATTTATTTATTTCCTTAAATCCTCAGGAGAGAACTGATCGAACATTAAGAAGAAGTTTATAATATTCACATTCAGGAGCCACTGCAATGTGTTTTCTGGGAGGCCCAATGGTTAGAAAATTCTATGAGATATTTACAGTTTTTAGGACAAATAGCTTCTTAAATCCACGTTCCACTCCCCTGAAACAGCCAGACTGGTGTTCTTTACAGCCTTTACACAACAAGATGGGCACTGGCCTTTTCTTGAGCATCAGTACATTTGTTATGGTTGGTAATATCTGTCTGAGACTTCCCATTTAGATAAGCCATATCTCAAAATGATATTTTAATTCTATAATAGAAATGTTTATGGATCCATGTGGAAGAGTTACTGCTCTCAAGTTTTTGCCTATAGAAAAATAAGTCAAAGTCTTTCAAATCAGTGGAAGCAAAAAAGTGTAATTATCCCAGCAGAGTTGTAGGTCACTTCATACTCAGACAAGTCAAAGAAATACCTTGTTTTATGTACCTTTCCGAGGTAAATGCACATCTCCACAGAAATTAGATTCAACGTACAATTATCTTGTGGGTACATACTTATGTATATCTTCATATTACTAAGAAAAGTAACTGAGCTGCAAACTGCACTGGGAAATCATGATTTATGTACTTATTTTTAAAATATCTCTGTCCAGCCATTTCATATAGGAGGAAGACAAATAAATCCTCCCTCTTCAGATCTTGGCAATTTTCATTTATCCTATAAGCATTGCCATTACAATCTATTATTAGAAGAAAATGTGGTAGTCAAATGGGAACTCTTTAAAGGCAAATATGTGAAGGCATCTAAGAAATGATCAGATATGATTTTCATCCTACCGGAAAGTTCTCCTATTGCTTTGTAAATCAAATTGGTAGAAAGGAACCTTTTAATAAACCATCTTTCTTTCAGGAAGACTGAAAGTGACTAATTTTTCTACTGACAAGAGGTCAATGTCAAGTAAAATACTGAAATGCAAAACTGTCTCCTTTAACCTTCACTGGCAGTTCATAGCCACCTCTTCATATGCAAAGTATGCACAAGACTTTTTGGAGGAAGAAATTTCAAGTTTGTCAAATATTGTGAAAAATTATGTCCATTGTTAGACTGGAGATTAAATAGGTGCCTGTATGAGTTGTTTGGTATGTCAAACAAATGGATTGATTCATAACTATGTCTTGGGTATCTGCTTATGTAACATACCACACTGAGTGTGGGCTGACAAAGACGAAATGGGAGGTTCACACTTTCAAGGGGCTCAGAGCCTGATACGGAAGATAATTCATGAACAGAGACACATCATGAGTGTCACTAAATGCCTCAGAAAGGTACAGCCACCTTCAGCGATTCAGACCTGGGAAGGACACTACAAGCGTAGGAGGTAACATTTGAGTTGGAGGTTGTTAAAAGAGAACTTATCACGTACCCATGTTGCTTGAAATATAACTGAGAAGAAAAGGAAATATGTTTGCTTGGTTCTGGTGGTAGAGTAGATTTGCTTTACGAACTTGGTTATAAATGAAATCCCAATCGAATACTTAGAAATAGATTAAAAAATTATCTGTATTGAAAAATGTCCTACGAAGTCAAGATCTTTGGCATTTAATAGCTTACTTATATTTTTCATGAATTCCTTGTTACCTGAAAGCTAATGTATTTCGTCCCAAAAGCCCAGTCAACCACAGCCAGCTTTTCATGGATTAGTTTACATTAGGTTTCGGAGAAACTGAGAGGTTATATGTGGGCATACCCCAAATTCCTTTCTTATAAAAAAGCAGGCAAATTGGAGACCATAATATGAAGAAAAGTGAAGCAAGTGAGTATTTACAAGTCATTAATATAAAAATAATGAAATTCATTTTCTGAGACTGAAAGGGAATAAGAATTTGGAATGTTGGCCAAAGCCCAGCCTGGCCAGATAAAGACAAAATTTTCAGATCCTGCTGGACCCTGTAGAACAGCTGGGGGTCTTTGCAGTTACAGAAAGTGTTGCACTTAGAAGACAATGATAAGATTCTACATTTGGCTTTGGGAGTATTATATGTATAGAGTAAAGCATTTGCCGAGTTTTAAAAGATTGCATTTCTTCATTCATTTACCAAACATCAAACAACTACCATAATGTTGGCCTCAGGAGTGGTGCTGAACGAAATAAAATTCTATCTTTTAAAGTGCTTCCAGTCTAGGCAGTGAGCAGACTAAATCTGGTCTGATCTGTACTAAAAAGGAAACATAACAGGGCAGAGTCTTTCAAAGGAGAACTCTGAAAGAAAATACAGCAGCCTTATTTTTGTTTTTCTTTTTCATTCAATCTTCTTGGATCCATCGATATTGGAACATGACTCAGAGTGGAATAGATTTCAACTGTATTGAAGCAATAGTGATCACTCTGGAAAAGAGGAGAGTTTCTTTGCAACACAGTTTTATTTTTTTCATCTGTATTTCACTTCCCAGTGATCAAAGGCAGCCAAGAAAATGAATACCAAAAGGCAGCACGTCTGGGCTTTGTTATTTAGTGTGTTTACAAGGGGCTTGGAATGAAATTATGAAAACCCTGATTTTTCCCCTCACACATTTGTCACAAAGGAGTGTTTGATTTCTAGGTTCTGCCTTTAGCTACAACACAAAGCTGCAGAGACTGTGAGTCTGTTATATGCTTCTGAAAGCTATCTTTCACAAGCATTTCAGGCTATAATTATTCATTATCTTGATTTTTAACATTTTCTGCCAACTAAATAACCTAGAGGCAGGACAACAAACATTTAAGGAAATGACCAAGGAATGCAACCAAAGACAGATTCTAAATCATCTTTCTCAATGGTGTCCTTTAAGCATTTGCACGGGATGGTTTCCCAAATAACACCATTAATTAATTATCTAACTGGGATATTTGGCAGTCATGGGGAAAGCAGGAGTGATGGAGGGAGTTTGGGAGGTGGGGGGAAGTTGAATAAAGTTTTAGAACCATATAAACTCTAAATCATTAAGATTGAAGCCAAAGCATCTGTGTAATTATAATTTATTGGTTAACATGTATTTATAGAACACTTACTATGTGCTAATAACTGTTTTAATTATAGGGCGTACAAAGACAGTATTCCTGATCTAGAAAAGCTTACGGACACAGAGCAAAAGAGGATAGTAAGACTATAATGGAAACACAAAGAATCTTCCAGGAGCACAGAAAAATCTACGCCTAACACTGCCTGGAAAGTAATTCATTAAGGAGGCAGTACTGGGGGATCTAATAAAACACGGAAATGGCAAAACAAAGCCATTTTTGGCTAATGATAATGGTCTATTTTCCATGCACTGCCACCTAGCCTGGGAAAATTTGCAGGGCGTTCTATGACTTAATTTTAGAATGAGCTATTTCATATGACTATATCACTTTTTAAATATGCTCTGGGAGTCACATTTTCATGCCTGATACGCAATGCTCATTTTCTAATTTACATGCTTCTATGCAATGGAGAACACATTCTAAATCATAAGGGTAGACAGCTTTCTCCCCCATGCAATTAAATGAAGTTATATTCATTAAAGAGGAAGAAAAACATGGTTCATATATTTTTTGTCCTGAATAAGCCATTTCTTTCTTTCTTCTCCTATCTGTGTCTGTATCATCTATATTTTTAAAAAGGCAGTTGCCTAATCTAGATAGAAGTAGAAAGATATAGAGTTAGAAGGGGTTTTGGGTTAAGGCTGCCCAAATCAAAACACAAAGGAACAGAAAGAAGAAAAAATATTGATAGGTATTTATCAGAGAGAATCCTAACAGGAAACAAATGGCACCCTGGGTAAATTGAGGGGACTTTAGTAACAGAATTATCTGTAAAGGTGTAGGGAAATTACAAGGGTAAGAGGGGAGAGTGACTGTCCGAACCTGAAAACTTGTGTGGACCTAGCCAGGGTCAACAGTGACTCCTAGGATGGTGGCGGGTGGCACAAATCACCCCTCGCAGCCCACCCGCTCTCCCCAACCCCCCCGTGCCCCAGGATCCTGCTTGGCTCCTCTCGGAGAGACAGGGAAGACAGGAGGGTGGCCCACTGATTCTGCCCATACTGGTCAGCCTCCAGGACACACTGCTGGGGAGGAGTAGGGAGGAGGGTGGATCTGAGAGGTAATAGGGACATACCCAGTACAGAAAGTTCTACCACATCTAGACTACAAATGTCCAGGTATGTCAGGCAGGAAGGTTTGACCCCATCTCATAGACAGTAGGGAGACAAAGAAAATGCTGAAGCAGGCATTGATAGGATCGCGTGGTCCTTTCAAAGATAACTCTGGTGACAGCGCAGAACGCGGATGGATGTAATGATAAGTTAAGGCAGGCAAACCAGTTCTGGGCACTGTTGGGAAAGTGCAGTGGAAAGTGGAGGGCTGCACTGCAGCGAAGGCAGGGAGTGTATAAGGGACAGTTACAAGGCGGTGGTGACAGGGTGTGCAGGAGGGGAGGGAGGCAGGCTGGGAGCTGGGTGGACAGGATCCAGTTCCCCAGGGACTAGGGATATAGGGCATAATGGAGTTCTAGGAAAATGGGATGCAAGGTATACATTGCTCAGGGATCAATCTTTTGGAGAAATATCTCAGAGAATTTCACCCCGAGACAAGCATTTCTAATGAGAGGTTAAAATATGACAATCTCTGCCTATCCTGTGATGACCTCCATCTGAATTAACTCACTCGGAGGCTTATGGGGAGAGCAATCTGTTTCCTCCACATGGGCAGCTGCTCAGCTGTTACTTGGTGCCCTGAGGAAGCACGGAGGAGCCCTCGGAGCAGACAAGGTGGCTCTAACATGCTCGCTTCTATGTGGCTTGTACCTGTGGTGGGTACAGGCACCAGTAATTAACGGTAAAAGACAGCTACTATTTTTAGGGCCTGCTCTGTGCCGAGCACAGCTGCCTTGCGACCTTCATTATTTATTCTCTAGAAATGGGAAAATGAGGAGCTGAAGTGACTTGCTCAAGGCTGCACAGTTAGGAAGCACAGCTGTGGGAGAATGTACTGTGCACATCCGGCCCACTCGTCTGAGGCCTGCACACGCTGGTGGCGTGAGGGATGAGATGTGAAAATACTCTGTGTTGGATATAATTACACAAATTGAAACTTGGGCGACTAATTTCAATTTTTAAGAAAAACAAGTTAATGGGATTCTATTTAAGATCTTGAGAATGCACCTGCTTGATACAGAGGCTCTTGGAAATAATAGTTTTTATTTGATTCTTTTTCTGGAAAGCTTTCTGAGTATGGTGGTTAAGAAATCCTCAGTTGAGAGGAGGAGAAAGAGGATGCTTGCCTAATGGAATATTCTCAGCTGGAGTCTGGGTCCCGTCTGGGCGAGGACAATGACCTCTTCTTAACTGCCTTCTTGGCAGGACCTAGGATGATGCCTAGGGTATGCTGCTGGGGAGGAAGCATTTGGGATGAATGAGCCGACGGGGGGCTGTTTGAGAAGGGCCTCCCCTTGGAGTTTCTGTCATCACAAGTGGGGAGAACAGCAGCAGAACTGATTCCGCCCAGCTGTGCTCATACACCAACCTGGATCGGAATAGAAAGGGGCTACTTAAAGCCCACACAGGACAACCACACAATGGCGACTCAAGAATTATTAATGGAATGTGTCCCACATGATTTTGTTTGGAGCTTCACAGCCTGCTGGACTTGGTTCCAGTTGGCTTGGATGAGAGGTCACACAGATTAAAAATAGACTTTCTTAATAAGGAACAATAGGCTACTTCACTTAGCAAGACAGAAAAAAAATGACAGGCCTTAGGGGTGGGACTGAAGCTTAATCCTATTTAAGAGGTCAATTAACCCCCAGAAGATTGAGTCGGGTCCCTGATCTTCCTTGTCAGTCCTTTGTCTAGCAGAGTTTAAAAATAGAGATTCAAAAAGAAGAATAAAGAGATTCCTATTTGTATATAAAACTCAAAATACTTCTTATATTTTAAATAGGGTATATTAAAGCTTAGAAATATAAGAATTAGACTGCTTGGACTATTATGGTCCCTGAAAACTTTGGAAATGAATCATATTCTTTTATGAATTTTCAAATCTGTTACCATTACTCATAAAATATTCAATATAGGCTTTATCTCAATATATAAATTCACTGATTTAAAAAGAAAGTATTTGTCTCTTGTATTTATTTTATCAAACAAAATTATATTTCCTCCTGAACAAATCAAAACATTCAAGAAATCTAAATTAAAATCCATTCTGGAGTAAATTCCTATGATTCTAATATTTTAATATACAGAAGCCAGGTTCTGCTCAGATCAGGGCATCCTGAGTTAAGCAGAGGGGATGGCGCTCTCCGGGGCCTGGGTAGGTCATCTGTCCATTGGTGGATCCTACTTCATGGATCATCCTGCAAAACCTCTATGAATGGAATTGATCAACTCTTTTCATTTGTGCTCCAGCTATAGAGATACGATCCAAAGAGATCATTACACAGTCACAATTATTTTCATGGTTTTTTGTTTTGTTTTCTCCAGATGGAAAATTCCCAAGAGTATGATAACAAGTGGTGGTTACATTATACCCATGCTCTCTCTTTAATTTGTTTTTTAAAATAATAATATCTTTAAAATCTTTGAGAGGCCTGATAAACCGATGGGATTTTCCCTATCAAAGTCAAGTCACTGAAGCGGCCAAGGGAGAAGAGAACTCGGTCTCTCAATTCCCTTACACGCTGGCATTTCCAGGCTTTCTTACACTTTCCCACCAGCTAAGAATTCACATCCTGTTTTCTCATTGGGGTATGTGAGAATTTGCTGATATTCTAGAATAAGATGACAACTTTGCTCTGTTATATACTTTGTTTAAATTGCAGATAATCTTGGGAATGACGGAAAATGTCACAACCCAAGATAAAAGCATGAGTTTGGCTAAGTTTCTTTTTCTTTGTGATGCAAATGTTCACTTAACTATTTACTTCTTGTCCTAACTAGACAGTAAACACAACCATTTATGGCATTAGAGCTATGGGACTATAACTTGGATTCCATTAGTACCTGCTATTAATCCATGTCTTACTACTGCATTGTTAAACTGAGCGGGTGTTCTCTTTAACTGATACATGATGCTTGTTCAATACTTTCCTTCACTTCTAAAGGGTTACCTTTCAACATATTAGAGTGAGAAAATCAGACACAGCATAAACACAACAGAAAAGTTTAGCTCATGGAAGAATACAAGCTATGAAAACCTTTCTGTGAAAAAAATCTAGCAGCAAAATTAAGATAACTAACTTAGAAAGAGAACATCTCCCATATAAAAATCGTGTCAAACTTTAATGCTTTTGTGTCAAATCAGCTGAAGTCAGGATATCACCTTTAGATGATACTATAAACTTTTAATATGGCTCTTAAAAATCACAAATGTCTAAGAGCTAAGTGATGTGCTTCCAGTTTGTTAATGCACCCTTAAACTGTTTTTTAAAATATTAATATTATTACCTAGAAAGTATAAAAAGATGTTGAGCAAGATCAGAAGATATTTTAGAAGCACATATAATCTCTCAATCCAAGTCTAATTTTTCATATTCCCAGGTTTCTCTTCAGTCCTAGCTCATTTCTCATGATACTGTTATGTAGTTATAGCACAGAGCATAAAAATATGACTTTTTTCTCCAATACAATTATTCATATTGGTTCATGACTATATTTTTGATGACATAGTGTCAGTTTTAAACAAAGACATCTTTTTCTATGCCTGCTAAATATGCTACATAAGATTAAAAATTCAATCTTGATAATTATCAACAACTGATTTCCAAAGACCCCATCCTGATACACTGAATCGCACAGTTTTCTTCCTCAAGATAAAAGGTGTGGTTACTGTTATATGTGAGGCTACAAGCAGCACACTTGTTATTCGGACACAATGTCATCTTATGTCAGAAAACCATTTTTTCTTATATTTTGAGCAAAACACTTTTTTTCAGGGAGTCAACATTTGTCCAAAGTAACGAGATTTATGCATTTTAGGTATTTCATGAAGTGTCTACATGAAGATGGAATTTTATTCTAAACTAGATAGGAAGGAAAACACAATCAAATGCCAACTTACCAGCCTTTTCCTTCTCTGAAATACCTGGAACAGCCTGAAAAAGAAAGCAAAAGCCTCAAAATTCTGCTATTACTGGAAAGAAATCTCAAACAACATTATTGGGAATAAAATGAAGTACTATAATTGGAGCAAAAGTTAAATGGAACCTGACAAATAGAAAAATGAGAGCTCAGAGGACCTGAAGAGACATCTTTCCAAGGAGACATACAGATGGCCGACAGACACATGAAAAGATGCTCCACATCACCAATCACCAGGGAAATGCAAAGCTAAACCACAGTGAGATAGTACCTCATACCTGTTAGAATGGCTATCATCAAAAAGATAAGAGATAACAAACGAGGTGGAGGAAAGGGAGCCCTTGTGCACTGTTGGTGGGAATGTAAACTGGTGCAGCCACTGTGGGAAAGACTATGGAGGCTCCTCAAAAAAAGTAAAAGTATGATCCACCAACCCCACTTCTGGACATATATTCAAAGGAAATGAAAAGAGGATCTCAAGGGGTATCTGTAGTCTCATGCTCACTGCAGCATTATTCACAATAGCCAGGGTATGGCAATGACTTGTGTGCCCATCAACAGATAAATGAGGAAAAATGTGAGACACACACACACACACACACACACACACACACACACACACACACACACACTGGAATATTATTATTCAGGCATCAGAAAAAAGGAAATCCTGCCATTTGCAATAATATTTAGGAACTTGAAGGTATTTGCCAAGTGAAATAAGCCAAAGACAAATATTGCATTGGTATCATTTTTATGTGCAAATCCAAAAAAAAAGAAGGTGCAACTCAGAATCAGAGCAGAGAAGTGGTTGCTAGGGATGGGAGAGTAGGGGAAAAGGGAGAGATTGATAAAAGGGCACAAACTTTCAGCTGTAAGATGGAAGATGAAAGACAATCACAATGACCCCATTGCTAACACTGTATTATATAACTGCTATTTGCTAAGAGAGTAGAACTTAAATATTCTTGCTTAAAATGATAAATATGAGATGATGGATATGTTAATTAACTAGATGGTGGGAATGCTTTCATAATGTACATCACATACATATATCAAATCATCACAATGTACACTTCAAATGTCTTACAACTTTATTTACTAATTATACCTCAATGAAGCTGAAAAAAAAAAAAAAAGAAAAATCAGAGTGTGGAACTCTCGGGAAAGTTACTAGTTCCAGCTGTCATAACTGTAAATCATCAAGTAATTGTTTTCTTCTCTGAAGACAGACTCCTATTATCCTTAAAACACACTGGCAATAAATAAGACAAAAACCACTCTGGATTGGGGTAGAATTTTTGTAGTTCAATTTCTTTGTCCTGATTTAGAAGGTAGGACAAGTAAATTGTGCGGTCTGTTTCTGGACATTCCCAATCTCTACCCGGTCCCTTCAAGTCTCAGATTCCCATTTTGTAAGAGCTCAGAATGAGATGCCAAGAGACTTTAAAGTGTGAATGCCTTGTTCTACTCTTCATGGACACTCCCAAATAATTAAGGATGTTGAATTTCTGGTTCCCATTTACTTCAGTTATTCATGTGTTACATGGTTAGCAGGAGGGTACTGATACTGACTTGTACTGACTGCAGGCCTTAAATCCATCTGACCCAAAGATTTGTGACACCTTCTGTCCCACAGCCAGTGACCAAACAAGATATCTACTAGGGATGACTTTCCCCTCTTCTGGGGACAAAGTCTGCAGAGTTTGGATAAGAGACATGGGCTCGAATGGGTAGTTGATTTTGTTGGGTGAGTGTGTGTGTGTGTGACAGAGGGGGCAGGGGAGAGGAGAGCTTATGTGTACCTCCACTGTTGGTCACCCTAAGGAAGTAGCTTCAGTCTTCATTTCCACAAATATCAAATATCAAGATAACTGATCACTTTGTGACTTACTGATTCCAGCCGAGACCCATGCCTTTGGATTTTACAGGATTTGGAGATTGATACAGTTTTCAAATAGGAAAAAATCTTCTTATGGATAAAAAATAGAGGGGTTTTGTTTTGGCAAGATTGGTCTATAGTAGAAGCACAGTTTGACTTAATCTCTACCTACATTAAGTTGTTCACTTCTTGGCCTCTGGGTATGAACATTGACTCTGCACCCTGGAAAAGATGCAGTGTGAAGAGACTACCAGGTGGCAGGGCGGAGCATCATGCCCAGAGACCAGGCTGCAGAGGGATTGTGTGGGCTTAGCCAGGTTCCTAAGCATCTTTTCATGTAAAGCAGGGGCATCCAATTTTCCCTTTGCTTCAAGAAGAGCTCTGATTCTACAGGAAAGCCATCTCCTCCCTTTATAAGTTATACAGTTTTGGAGATGTTTGTTTACTTTCTATGTGTCTTTTCTTGGAAAGACCTTAAAAATGGAATGAAATCCATACTATGTATTATATGTTAAGCCTAGCCCCTGGATTTTCCCCCCTGACTGGAGATCACGGCTTTTAAATCAAATTTTCTGTTTTGTGACAAGCATACAAAACAACAAAACAAATCAAAACAGAAACCCTTTCATTGATAAGATTGTAAAGGTTGGTGATAGTCAATTCAAAGATGTTCATGGAGAAAATACCTCAGTACAAGAATAGCTAACACATACTAAGTTCTCAGTATTTACAAGGTATTGTTATAAGCTTTTTCCTGCATAAACTCACTCAGTTGTTAGAATAACCTCATGACATCCTGGAGAGTCAAGTAACTCTTGCAAGGCCACGGTTGGTAACGGAAGCCAGAACACAGCCACTGCCATGTTGGCCTCTGGGGTCACTAACACTCACTTCAAAATACTAATCAGTTTTGAAACGAAGGAGAAGAAGGGTTTGGAGAGGTCCCAGGATGAGACATGGATTTACGCCATTAAGTTTCAGTGTGGCAGTATCTGCTCAGGATATTTAAAAGGTACCTAAGTAAGGTCTCTCTTCTTTTAGCTAGGGCATTTAAGACAAACTGCATGTCTTGCCCCAAATCACAAGGTGACCAGTGACAGGCCTTTTCCATATTTGTTCTATTTGATTGCAAAGTGTATAAACAACCATGCACACGAATCCATGAGCTGTACTAGGAAGCAGACATGTTTTAGCCTCCATACAGCCAACGTCAAGACTTTATGTACCCAATGCCGATTACTTTAGAATCTCACCATATTCTGCATGATTCTTTAAGCTTCCAAAGCTCACTTCCATCAGATAACTTCAATAGCCATGTTATGATGTACAGAAAGGAAAGTCAAAGTTTAATACACCCATAATTCTATAACTTCTTTTTTAAAGTAAAACCACACAGTAATAACCGCTGGACATCCCTCAGCTGATTTACCTTTGAATTTGAGGGAGAAGTGTCTCTCTACAAATGGTTTATGAATACATTTTCTAAAATGCTGATACTTCATTTTCAATTAAATAAAGTTATTTGTTGACTCTTCATTACATGCCTCTCATTATCCTACATTCAAAAACCCTTGGCAAGGTTTCCTTTGTGGAATTCACAATCCAGCTGAAGAAGATATGGGAAAGACAAAGGCTAGTTCCACGCAGTGGATGCTAGATGACAACGATTAGCACCGCCACTGGGGTGGCATCAAAAGGAGCAGGGAAGATGGTAGATAGTCAAGTATCACCCAGGTGGAAATGGAATGGTTTTCTTGGGCACTGAATGCTGGGGAAGGAGGTATTGGTCAGGAGATTCTCCTGGCTTTTGACTTCTGAGAAGAGGCATGGCTACATACGGGGTCCCACAGTGTTATATCTGTTCCTGGGCTCAGAAGAAAACATTCCATGCAGGCTGGCTGCATGGTCTGGTACAGAATAGGTGTTCACGAAATCTTTGCAGAATTAAAACACCAAATGCATACAGTTTAAATAACATGTATGACTGTTGCTTTTGAGAAAGCTCCCATAAAAAGCATATTTTTGAATTCATTAGGGGTTTTTGTTAATAGCTGCCATGTGTTTCATTTGAACTGTATCCTCAGGAAGTGATTGAACATTTCTGGCAATAAAGCAATTAAATAGGATTTTCCGGCTGGCCATATGGGTTCGCTGTAACCTCATATTTTCTTCTCTCATTTCTCAATGCAACAAAGGGAAGTCTACTAATAATTTCCAAATGAGAGAAAAAAAAATCATTCATAGTCTTGTTATTCTTCTCTGTGATATTCAAATGATAGGATAACAACCTTTTCTATGGCTAAACTGACCCTCCGATAATTCCCCACATGTAAAGATTTCCATTTGAGTTGATTTGTTAAGGCGTTTTAGGATTGAATTTAAAAAGCCGTTAAAGAGAAACTCTTATAGTAAAAGTCTTATAGTAAAAGGGGAGGGAACAATTTACTCTCTCTTAATGAGATCTTTTAAAGCTGTGTGTGTGTCTGTTTATGTTTTTGATGTGAAACGTGGTTGGGGAAGTACTGACTTTGACATGCCTTGTGGAAATGTTGTAGACGTATGTTGATGCTTTGGTCTGCTGCTAGAATGGCTTTATACACTTACAGGAGGACACCTTTTAGGAACTTACACCAACTACACAGAAGCTGCTGACATAATGGTTAACATGATGAATCGATGTCATATCTCAATCTATTTTAGTGCGATGACAGCTGAAACATTCTAATCAATTCAATTTCCTATTGATAATTTGAGGTGAAAATGGAGTATGATTTTTTCCTCTTTAATGTGTTATTTTTTTATTAATACTCCATGTCTCTCAGCTATATAAGTTATTTTCTTCTTAGTTCTTTAGAATCAGAACCAAGAACACGACCATTAAGAAGACCCTTGGAAAGCCAACCCTTTCAAACAATGGGCAGCTGTGAGGCCCTGCAAGATGACAGTCATAGGTTTAATGAAGGGATTGCTTTTGTCCTGCAGTAAACAACATAGTGCTACCACTTATTTTATTCTTTCTCTTTATAGGTCGTGCTCGTTTCATATGTTTTCAAATATTAGAGTTGTTCACACAGAAATGTCTGGAATATTGTTTTGTTCTATAGAAATTTCTTCCATTTGCCTTTTTAAAAGTGGCAAGAATCAGTGGCAGAGTTATTTATCCTTTTCCCTTAAAAAATACTCACTTTTGTTCCCACAAGAATATTTTACAGGGGAATTTCAAAGTGGGCAATTATGTCCTTAGAAAATGCAAGAAAACTCCCCTGCGTGGTGGATCAGCCTCTGTCTTACAAGAGGGTACAAGAGCCCACTGTGGGCACAACGTGAAACAGGAAGAGCTGGGGGATTCACATTTTTTTGGGAAGACATGAAAGACGACATAAAAGAAAAGAAGGTGCATGGGAAAATGGGTTTGTTTCCACCACTATTAAAAGATTCTTTTGAAATCATTCCAGTCTGTGATTTTGTTAGCCACTCAATGATTTCTGTTTGCTCTCACTTGAAAGAAGTTCATTGAAAAGCTGGGTCTGATTGGCAGTCTGCGATCATCTATTTTGGTTTACAAAGTATTTCTCTGGTGTAGATAGTCATCATTCTTTCATTAAAAGTATAGACTCTTCACGGGAGAGGGGGCTTAGATATATCAGTTAGCTGTGTTTCCCAAACTAAGTACTTTGAATACCACCCTTTACAATTTTTCACTCTATACATGGATCACATATAAATTAATATTTTAAGTATGAAATTTAAATAAATTTCCTTTTTTTTACTTGATTTGTCCTAAATAATAAATATAAAATGCATGAATTTATGGGGTTGAATTTTTGGGTATGTTATTCATTACACACATTAAAATAAAAAACTTCTAAGAAGTTTAAAATGTTTATCACTGGATCAGGTGATGTACACCAGTAGTTGATGTACCTGTACTTTGGAAAACACTGATTCAGTTTTCTATTCCATTTTGTCTGTGAGGATGTTGAGATCCAGATGTTAAGCAACTTGCCCAATGTTACAGAACTTTTTTTCTAGTCACAGTTTTTTGCTGGCGTGAGACTTTCCTTCTAGCTTTCTGATGGGCATTACAAAGGCAACCAGTCCTGCTGACATTTATTTGTTAATGGTTTAACAGAATTAAATATGATATCGAGCTTGTAACAGAATAACTTGCATTGTGAATTCATTTGTTCTCTGTATTTTCCCTTTGTCTCTTAGAAGGCTGAGAGATTAAGTATTTCATTCACACCCACCTTGACCAGGTTAATTATTACCAACTACATTCAAATATAAGCTTAGACTGTTATCGATAATTCAAAGCCTGCATGTTCATCTCTATTACATTACCAAAAATGCACTCATATTCTCATAGTTTCGTAACTTTCAATTTAAAAACTTTTGGCAGAACAAAGTTTGTGGTAGAAACTTAGAACCAACACCACTAAGAACTGCAGAAAGAATATAGAAAAGTGACTACTTAAAGGATGCACATAAATCTTTTTATGACAAACATAACCTTGTTCACTTGAATTGGAATTTACTCTTATCAAATATTACTTCACGTAAGTGGGTTCTTGGCTGGAGCCCAGAAAATTTTTGTTACTGGGAGATAATCATTGTAGTGGTACTAACAAATATGATTTGAAATATGAACCACGTTGCCTTACTCACACCATGACACGAGGCTCAGTTAAAATATAGCTTCTATTTTACTAGAAGGCAAAAGTGTTTGAATGCTCCAGAGCTCTAAGGCAGCTTATCACTTCAGACCCAGAGTGACAGAACCACTATCTGCAATTGGGAACTATGGAAAAATTTGCAAAGGCAGAGTGTTAATAGAATCTGATATAAAAAAAAATTACAAAGACTTTCAGGAATGAGGGATATTAACCAGATAATAACCAAATGTTTGATGCTTTCAAAGCTGTAAATCTCAGGAACATTGAGGTATTTTTTAAAGTGCTGCTCTTTGAGTCAGGACACACAGGCAAAGGAGGGGGGTACATGCCTGAATCAGTCCAGGAAGTGTGAGTGGTGTCTGCCAGGTGACGAAGGAAGATGCGTAAATTTATCGGTGAACTTGACATTGGGGCCTTTCAATAGCCGGCCCCGGACAGCATGATAGATGCCGAGGACTCTCTCTCCAAGTCACAAGGTCACGGAGCCCAACTCAATTTTTTTTTTTTTAAATGTTACCAGTGACCCAGATCTTTTCCTTTACTGTCTGGTTTCCATTTGCCCTTCCAGACTTTCTTTCAGCTCTGCTCTCTGTGTGGGACATGGGACCTGGATGGAAAGGGGTGCCAAATGCCCTGGTTTGAAGGGGATACTCCTAGTGTACATGGGCCTCGTGCTCAGTAAGATTTGTCTCAGAATGCTCAGTTTTTAAAAAAGTAGACTATTTTTTTTTTGGTTCACAATAAAATTGAGCGAAGGGTACAATTTCCTCTATACCTCCTGTCCCAACGCACCTGCAGCCTCCCCCAGTATTAACGTTCCCCACCAGAGTGACACATTTGTTACACTTGATGGACCTGCGATGACCTGTCATTATCACTCAAAGTCCGTGTTTCACATTAGGGTTCACTCCTGCTGCTACACGGTGTATGGATTTGGAAAAATGTATAGTGGCACACATGTACCATCATACTGTCATACAGAAGGGTTTCATTGCTCTGTGAATCTTCTGCACTCTGATTATTCATCCCTTCCTTCCCCTTGATCCCTAGCATCACTGATTTTTCTGCTGTCCCCACAGTTTTGCCTTTTCCAGAAAGTCATATATTTAGAATCATACAGTGCATAGAGTATTCAGATTGGCTTCTTTCACATAATAATATTCACTTAAAGTTTCTCTATGTCTCTTCGTGACTTGATAGTGCTGGATAGTATTCCGTTGTCTGGACATACCACATTTTATTTATCCATGGATATGGATAATAAAGGATTTCCTGGTTCTTCCAGATTTTGGTAACTGATTATGAAGAAAGCTCCTATAAACATCTGTGTGCAGGTTTCTTTGTGTGGACACAAATTTTCAACTCCTTTTGGTAAATATCAAAGAGTGCAATTGCTAAATTATATGGTAAGAGTATGATTAGTTTTGTAATGTTCATCTTCTGTTCATTTTGTTCTTAAAACTATGAATAGTTATATTAAGTCGGTCTGTTTGGGCTTTAAATAATCAAATTGGCACTATATCAGATGATTTCTAGTTCTAAATAACAGCAAGATGCTACTTCATTATCTGAAACCACTTCGTGATCACCAGTTGAGGTGTTTGTCCTCATTGTGATTTCTGCTCTCCATGAAACGGGTTACAAACGTGCCCCATAAATTCTGTACTTTGAGAAATAAGGCTTATCTTACGGTGACTCTAACCTTTGTATTGGGTGTAATTTCCAATGGTCTATTTTCTGTAATTAACAGAAGATAATACTTGGTAGCCCATTTTGAATAAAAATATGAAAACAACGTCACAATTTCCCCTGTTAAGGATGACAATATAACAGGATCCTAAACTCACAATACTGATATCATCTCAATAGCTTCAAGGGCAAAAATCTAGTACTAGGAAACAGCAATTCATTTTTTGGAATATTCTGGTTTATTAATCTATGTGCTAAAAGGAGAAATAGACTATGAAGTGATTCCAAAGTGAGACAGATACGTAAGCAGTAAAGTGTATTTTAGCAACAAAGAGAATGTTCCCTCTGTAATGAGGCCCTTCCCTCTTTCCAAATAGCCACTGTCTTTTCTATGAGAAGTTGTTATTATATGATCCTTGAGTTAAGATGATAATTAATGCAGCTCTCAGGAAACTGGAAGGTTTTCTGAAATTTCTTTCTTTTGATAAGAAACAAACATATTTTCTTTTAATTGGCTATTATTTTTGCAAGCTCTCCTGATAATGATTCACACCAGACCCAGATGACCCAGATTAAAAAAGTGACTTACTTTTAAATGTCTTTGATAGAATTTTAGTAAATATGCTACATTTTCTGGTAAACTTATTTTTAACTCCCATCAACCCTTTTTGGGTCAAAATACCACTAACAAATGCTATTTTTCAACATCTTCTCTACTTCCAGAAACTTGAGTATTTGTAAAGATTATTTGAAGTAGGCCTGAAAAAGATTTCTATTCAAATGCATTGTTTACGTTGGGGTCTTACACATGCATTCTTTTTCAAGAACTATAGTAAATTATCCTTTATAATGAGCAAAATTCTGAATATAAAAAATAAAGATTGCTTTTATTAAATGCTTTGATTTCTTATTCCAAACATATACAGTATTATTTATTGGCTATTTTAACTGGTACGTACTGCTGTTGAATACGCGATCATTTAGGCTTTGAAGCACAGCCATATGTCAGTTGCTAAAATAAACAAATAATGAAGTCTTAATCGCTGGGCTTATATGTTTGGGAACTTTTTGTTCTACTTAGAGTGCAACCTCCTTGAGGATAAGGACTATAGTATTTTTATCTATTGTATCCCCTATAAAACTTCTCACTTTGGTTGGACACAAACTGTTGTGTTGAGTTTGTATTCTCACCTCGGCTTTCACACAGATCTGACAGTCTAACACAACAAAACCCCAAAGAATTTAAACTGGGTATCTAGAGACCTCAGGTCTAGCCCTACAGACTGAAGAAGGGTAAGCACTTTAGAACACTGCTTTCTTAGTTATAAAGTTGTAGCTTATCTTTAAAGTTCCAAATTTTGAATAATTCATAATTTGTGCTAACATGTCTGAGTTTCTCTTGGCAGTATCTGTTAGCAAAATACTTAGCCAAACCAAAACCATATGAGTCCTGGGAAGTAATGTTTCTTGACTGAATACAGATGGCATTAGCCATTGAGTTTACTGTAATGGTTTTAATGTATGTCTGCAAAGTCTTTGACCCTCCTCCCTTTAAAAAGTAGAGCCTCGGTGTCCTCCCTTATTGAGTATGGCAGAAGTGACACTGTATGACTTCTGATGTGTCACAAAGGCGCCACAGCTCGCTCCTTGCCCTCTCTTTTGGAGGCTTACACTGGGATAAGCTGGGTCCCACATCATGAGGACACTCAGTTAGCCTGGCATGGTTCACACAGAAAGGAACTGAGGTCTCCTACCGACAGCCAGGTGAGTGAGCAATACCGGAGACTGATTCTTCCGTCCCAGTCACGCCTTTGGAATCTTGATGCCCACATCCTGAGAGATGCTGAGGCAGAACCCGGCTAGGCTGAGGGGCATGCGGTAGACACGTCTACTACAAATGGCTTTTGACAATACTTTGATGATGCTGTGTAAAGATTATTGACCATAAAATAATCCAAGTGATTGATTTGTTCAAACCCTAAATGCTAACAAACATCTTGACTTTCTTGAAATTACACATGTACATAAATGAATAAAGTGGACAACAGGTAGTGGGAGTGAGGATCACAACAGGGAAATTTTTTTTAGAATCCTATAGCAGTCATTTTATAAAACAACTGGAAGAAAACAACACTAAAAAGAGAATTCTAGAAGTTGGTGAGTGTTGGATTTTTGCTTGTCCAGTTTGTCTAGAGCCCTGAAAGGCTGGGAAGGAGGTAGGAGTGAGGCTAATGAGCTTCTGGCCTTCAGACCAGAGCCAGTCCCTTGAGGAGACTGTTGGATTATTTCAAGTATGGCAAAGGGATAACGTGATACACAGAAAGGCTGTTTTCTTGCTTCTCATAGTTATACCGAATTGCACAATACTTTGGCAACCCTTTCCAACACTTATACATGTTCTGGGACAATAATTTTATACACACAGAGAAAAAAATCTCAGAAGGCCATAAATGTTGCTCTGCAACATAAAAAGAGGTTGATGAGTGGGTGGTTTCTGAGGCCTGATCATAAGGTAGAGACAGAAACGAAGCAAGCTGTCAGTGAACAATGTGCAGTAAATCATTGGTCATTCATGTGAAGACAAACAGCTGCTGGAACTCTTTGGGAAATGCTATAGAGGTTTAAGAATTCATAGAAAAAGAACTACGTGCTATCAAGGACGAAGGTCAGGACTGAATATTCTCCAGGAGAAGCACACACTCCGGAAAGACTGCCTTCTTGCATTACATTTTAAACCATGCAGTGGATTATATTTATTCCAAATTAAAGTAAGAAAAAGAGCCTTTCAACCACCCAATCAACATATAGTAAAGACATATTGCAAAGCAATGAGGATATTAAAAATTGTGAAGTCTCAGTGAACTTGAGACTTAAAAGACAGAAAAAAACATCCACAAGCAACTTTCAAGAAACTGAGAGGGGAGGTCTGAAGTGAGAGATTCCAGCTCTTTACTTACGGGAGGCTTGCTTGCATTTAGAGACTACAGTTCTGCATCAGCTGGCCTCTTCCTAAGAGTTCAAGATGTGGTCTAGCAAAACATCATGAAAATGTGCACATAATTGGGTAAATTTCTTGCCACTCATAACACAAAAGCCACCAACTTAAGTTAAGCAAGCAACATTGGCCCCAGTGTCTTTACTCTAATAAGCCCCCTAAAACAGCCTGACCAATCAGGTATAGCTCAACAATAAAGAAGGTAGCGTCTGGGACTCCAGGCATTGACGTCTCAGATTAGCTAACTCAGGGTCTCCAACATCGACGTGTGTCAGAATCACCTGCTGGGCCCTGCTGCCAGAGCTTTGGGATTTAGGAGGTCAGTAGGTGTAGGGCCGGGCTTCAGAGTTTACATTTACTCTAGGTTCCCAGGTAAAACCACTGCTTCTCCGGGGACCATACTCTGAGAACTGACTGGCGAGCTAGGAGAATATACTGATTTGGGTCTAGTTCTGAACATAGAATCTGTAGCTGGAGTCTAGTTAGTGATGGAAAGGAGGGCACGATGCGCTGCTCCAGAACTTGGCAGGGGTGAGGTTCCATGAGACCTTTGTGGTTTCTGTTAAGCCCTGGGCATCTATACATGGGTTTTAAGTAGATGAATGACGTGATCCAGTTTGCAGCTTTCGAAGGTCACCCTGGCTGCTCAGAGGGGGATGTGTCGGGAGGAGGAGGGCCAGAGATGAGCTAACAGGCAAGACCTAACTGCTGCTTGGGCTGCTGTGAAGATGAGATGGGAAGCAGGTGGGAGACGTAGCCAGACCTAACTTACATTTAGCGGGGAGGATCACCAGAGGACACTTGGTAATGGATTGCTTGTGGGAGTGTGGGAGAGGTAGCTGCCAAAGACGACTCAGCCTCCGTCACGTAAAGCTGAGTGGGTGGAGTCCTGGAGGCAGAGAACACCGTGTGTGGGGGGCTGGGTTAGGTGACAGCAGGAGCCGACTTGCTTTTTGGACAAGCTTAGCTGGACACTCCTGCTGGTTACAGGAGTATGGAGGTCAGAATAGAGATCTGGGAGGAATATAAATTTGGTGGGAGCTGAAGCTAGGGAGATGAGGCTTCATGGTGAGTGTGCCATGGGAAGGGTGTGGGCCTGGGCCTGGCATTTAAAGACTACGTCAAGAAGAAGCCAGCAGAGCAAACAGACCAGGACCAGTCAGAGAGAAAAGAGAAACACCAGAAGAGTGTGATTTCACTGAAGCTGAAAGAAGAGAGAGAGACAGTCTGGGGACAGGAGTGATGCTGAGGTCGGTAAGATGAGAATGAAAATGTGACCATTTGACCTAGCAACATGGAAGTAAGGAAGTTGCTGGAAAAAATTAGCAATGGTAGATGTAGAAACCCACTGGGGACAGGAAACTGCATTGGGGTGAGCTCAAGAGTGAGTGGGAGGGGACGAGTGAAGACATTTATTGACTGAATCAGTGGTCCAGACATCAAATTCATCCAGTTCCGTTTTAAGCAAATATTACATGCAGCTCAGTCCTGGGGAAAGATGAAGAATCAGGCTCAGTAGAGTCTCGAGGAGGAGACAAAAGAAGTCAACACCTACTCCCTTCCTCCCTTGCCCCACTTTCCTCAAACAAGTATACCTTTCTGGAATTGTGACCATCTGCTGATCTCACAGAACTTCCCTATTTTTTTCAAGGCAAGACACATAGAAAATGCTTATATTAGAACAGATCATTGAGTTGTCTGGCAGGGCTTCTCAAGGCTGTAGCTACGTCCTAGACAAATACATCCCTGTCCTCAGCTCCCGCCTGTGGGATAAATGGAATCCTAGTCATCCCCAGATTGGCCCCATCTGCCACCACCTCAACCTAGGTATGGTCAGTTCTGATCAGATCTAGGTTCCTCCCACCAAGATTATAGGTGATGAGGCTGAGAGGAAAGAAAAGACTTGCAGAAATAATGATTTTCTACTGAATTTTGGGGTGGCCCACTTTGGGGTATTTTTTAATGATTAGGAAATAGTTCCATGACTAATGTAAAATTTATCTGACATATATTATCTAAAACTCTTTGTACATATTCGTATTGTATATTTGTAATACCATGCCTTACTTCTCCAACTAGCCTCTGAGACCCTTCAAGACAGGAGCTGTGAATGCATTTTCTTCCTTTCTGTGCCTCTGTGCCCATGCACTGCCTTCCATGTGATGAGTAATGCCTACGGCCCGATCCATACACAGGTGTGTGAGGCCACATTCGATGCTTTTCACACAGGGTATGTGAAGTCCGCATTTGCTTGTCGTACAAGAGGAAGGAACACTGCTTTATTATCCAACGTTTAAATCAAGATTGATTCTTGCCTTTGGCTAGCAGACTCTTCTCATACTCAAAAGAGCCTGGTAAACTGGCTGAAGTGGAGCATTAGCGGACTCTGTTCACATTACATTTTTGTTTTTATTGACTACTAGATATTGAAATCAATACTCATGAACTTTGAACGCAAAGGTCTACCTTACTGAAATAGGTGTCAGGTCTGTGCCTCTTTCCACATCCCACCCCCCTTCTTTAGTAGAATGTTGCATATTCTGGGAGCAAATATTCATTCTAGCTAATAGTTTTGAGGTTGACACATTCAAACCGGTCACCAGCCACCCTTCTCCACATCTTCTTGGGGGGCCTGGGGGACCTTCCTGTGAACGTGGCTGTGATGTTTCTGCTTGTGTTGCCAGGCCCCAGACCCCAGGTGTGAGATGAAACCTGGGGAGAGGGTATGAAGTGGCCTACCAGGCAGGGTTTAGGATTACAGACATTTTTCCTTCCTATTTGCCGTTATATTTTTGTTTTCCTTGCTTGACCAACTTTTCTCCAGACTCTATTTGGTACAATGCATGAAAATACTATTCAAAATAACTTTCCTCACAAGTAAATTATCCTGAACACAGAACAAAGTCAGCCTGGCAGGTAGGGTTTCATTTCTCTGACAAATGTTTACACATTTGCAATTAGGGAAAGAATGAGCATAAATGATAGATATGAGAAGGAAAAAAGGATAAAGCAAAGAATATGCCCCAAAAGGTTTAAAATAAGTCTCAAGGATACAGGAGTCCGTAGCAGAAGAGCTCAGTCCCTGCCCACAGAGGTTGCATGGCTTCCTGGCTTCTGTTATACCAGCTTCCTAGGAAACAGCTTCTCATACTGATTATGCTGGAAAATTATATGCATTGGTGGTTTGTAAATGAGCCCAAACTTTTAAGTAAATTTTTAACTTTCATCATTTTGTAAGTACTATATTGACCCCCGTGGTTTCTCTACAGCAGTTTCCTCTCCATCGGAGCCATGGCTGGCCCCACGGAAATGGGGAGCTTACCAAATGCCCAATAAGGGCAATGCCTCTGGTACCCCACCACCTAGGCCCTGGCATGCACACCCATGCTTCAGTTTTAGAGTCTTTTTAAACATTACAAACAACACAAGATAACTCAAGGGGCATTAACCTCTCTAAATCAACCCTAATACTGAGGCAGATTTTTCATTTTTTACTTTGTAAAATAGTTTTATTTATTTCTATTTAATTTTTTTTGGTTGGGGGGGGGAAAAGGGTTTATTTATTTATTTAATTTACTTTTGTAATATATATATATTTATTAAGGTATCATTGATATATAATCTTATGCCCAGGTTTCACATGAGCAACATTGTGGTTACTACATTACCCCCTATTATCAAGTCCCTACCACATACCCCATAACAGTCACTGTCCATCAGTGTAGTAAGATGCTATCGAGTCACTATTTGTCTTCTCTGTGATACACTACCTGCCCCACGCCCCCCCTATATTATGTGTGATAATCATAATACTCCTTAATTTCCTTCTCCTTCCCTTCCCACCCATCCTCCCCAACCCCTTTTCTTTTGGTAACCACTAGTCCCTTCTTGGAGGCTGTAAATCTGCTGCTGTTTTGTTCCTTCAGTTTTGCTTCGTTGTTATACTCCACAAATGAGGGAAATCATTTGTACTTGTCCTTCTCTGCCTGGCTTATTTCACTGAGCTTAATACCCTCCAGCTCCATCCATGTTGTTGCAAATGGTAGGATTTGTTTTCTTCTTATGGCTGAATAATATTCCACTGTGTATGTGTACCACATCTTCTTTATCCATTCATCTACTGATGGACACGTAGGTTGCTTCCATGTCTTGGCTACTGTAAATAGTGTGAAGCACAAATTTTAACAATAATGCCTTTTTATTGCAGTACAAAAGTTAACTCCCTATCTCTACAGTCAAACTGAAGCCTTTTGAGAAGTGATTACTTTGTTAAAAAGATACTTTCTTTGATTTCAGTGAAATATTACAATAAGAGAAAATATGGCTTTCTTTGGGGTGGCAGTTCCAGTATGGAGGCATCTTTCTGCTCAGAGCTCACTGACGATGGGAAGCCATGGCTTAGTGTATAAAAAATGAAGCTGAGCCTAATAGTGCTTGTGTAAGTCTGACTCAGTAAAAGATACCACTCCAAAGAATCCTGAGAATGAATAATGTCTAGATGGAGGACTTGGGAGGATTCATATCGTTTCGTGAAGACAACTATTGTCTTAGAGAATCAAGGAGGGGAATTAAATCAATATGCTTGATTTTGTCTCTTAGCTGAATTCTGTTCACTATAGAATGTCCTCAGAGTTTAAATGTCTTTGCTCTAATTCAGAAATAATGTGGATAGAAACATCAACAAGAAAACGGCCAGACCCCCTCACCCAAATAAACTGTATATAAACTCTAAAACTCGGGATGTTCCACTTTCTGTTTGAAAATATATTTTTTGATTTCAGAAGCACAGATGTTTTTATAAACCAGAAAGAGTAAAATATTGATATTGGCATCAAGTCAGACCCTGGTCCTCACTGCAAGTGGCTTTAACATTACCCTTTCTGTGCCTTATGCCTTCTCGTTGGTTTGTTCTTGATATAACACGAGGCGAATGTGATCACAGTGCACCATGGGTAACTTCTGAGAAGGAAGTCTCAAACCATGTTAGGTTGACTTCAGGTTCCATAAAACAACAAAAATCATTTGAAACCAGTGACCTAGCTTCAGCATTTTTTAATGACCTCCAAATCACACATAAATAAACCTTGACTGAGGAGAATATTTTGGAAATGGAATGTGAATTTTTTTCCTTAATGCAGCTTTACCATTAAAGGAGAGAAAGCTAATAACAGCCATTGTTGAAAAATCGCTGTAAAGTGAATTAGGGCATTTTCCTACCATAGCAAACAAAGCATAAAGAACACAATGCACTCTTTCTTTGAAGACTAGGGTTCATGCAGTACCTTCAGCTTCTAATCATCTGCGCTGTGCACCTGCCTCCCTTCTAGTTGCAAGAAGCACAGAGGCAAGAGCAGGCAGGGTAAGCGCCGCTCGCCCTGGAAGCAGTTTGAAACGGTAAATCTGGGCTGCAGGTGATGTCCTGGGTTTGCCTTTTCTCTGAGAACTAAATCATGGGTTACTTAATTAACTCATTAATTAACCCAGGTTAACTGCTATTTTAGAGAATAAAGATAGTTTTTTTTTAGGGAAATACTTTTAAATGTTTCTGAATTATACTGAGTCTCTACTGAAATGGATGCAGAAGGTGACTAATAACACGATGTTCTAGCCGAATCTAGGTCTATGGGTCCACAGAACCACACAGCACCAGGTCACTTACCCACGCTGTATAAAGTCTGCCAATATAAAGAAGCACAATTCATCGATCGCTGTTCATCGCTCCTATACTAAGACATGTATAATTATGACTTTATTAATTTCAAAATAACCTGTTTCTTTTGACGAGAATAGGTTTCATACACTAACTGCAAACTATGAAAAAACTTCCTTTGTCTTTCATTTGTGAAGGTAAAGTTTCTTCTATTTTGTAGTTGAATTTTAGCTGGGAGAGGAAAAGATAGGATATTCAGAATCTTTGTAAAAATTGGAAAGAGTACGTATCTCCAAAGGCTCATCTCTTTTGAAAATACAGCTGAATGAGTCATTTTCCTTCTAGAACTTCCAATATGAGCTGGAGGCCATTCATCCAAACCTATGCACATATTCCATTATTTGATAAAATCCAGGGAAGCATACTAAAGTTAATTATTACTAGTATATTCTTATTATTTTATTATTTTTATAATGATACAGTTTTTCTAACAAATACCCAATCCTAAGGTGAAGCTGCTTGACTATGAGATAGTATGGTTTCTTATTAATGGGCTGGAGGTAGAATTACAATAAAAGAAATCACAATGTATCCATATATGTTATATTTGCTAAATTATTCTAATATTTCAAACTAGAAAATATAACAGTTTCAGGCTTTTTAACCCTCAGAAAGAGAAGTCTTCTTTTTCTCAGTACATGAGATTATCTCGTGCTTTGCAGTTAAGTTTATAGCTACTGAGACCTCACAAAGATAAAGCAGTCAAGATCAAGCGATTGTGCTGGCCACACTGCTAAACTATGTGTTCTATCCTGTGTGGTTAGAAAGATCTGGACGTATCAGAACACTTGGGTTCAATACGAGCCCTGTCACTTGCTGGCTGCATGCTCTTGGCTATCCCCACATCCCCTGTATCTGTAAGATAAGAATAACAACAGTGCTTGCAAGGTGGCTGTGATGATTAATTAATTAAAATATTTGAAAACACTATGTAGCACACCACCCAAATGCAAACTGGTATTGTTGCCATGGGACATTAATGGTGCCTCAAGAAGGCAAAATCAAAACTGGTAAGACTGGTCTCAAATTTTTCATTTTCTCCAGTATGCTTTAGATACATAAATAATTGAATACAAATGAGGTGAATGATTTATTAAATAACCCACTAAAGGAGACACAATGGAAAATATAAGCAAAGTAAAAACAAAATCAATGGTCTCTGGCCAAAGGCAAATGGGAATCTATAACCCGCCTCCAGGAAAAAAACATGAATAGAATGAAGACTTGTTCATATGCTTGCTGGTCAATACCTTTAATGTGGAACTGGATTCCAGAATACTATAAGAACATTTCATTTCTTTGTATTTCTATTATCCCTTACACAAAAGAAGGTCTGTATTAAAGAGTATAGTATATGGATATTATTTTCATAACACACCTTAGATACTGGCAATATGGTTTTTGAGTTTAAGTAAAGATACTTCTGATTAAATTAGGGTTATTTTTAAATTACTCATTATCTGCTACATTTCAGAATAATAAATTTCCTCATTTGAAATAAAAGAGGAATTTACTCAGTTATGTAAAATAATTGGCCCAATATGTTCAAAGGTCATGATGCAGGGTAATAACATACTCTAGAAAATTTGTGTTACGTAATTATTTTCAATGTCTTGATTTGATTTGATAATCATATTAGCACCATAGATTGTACACAGATGGACAAATAACAGGGAGGATTCTGATTGTTCACCTTTGCTGCATAGATATCAGAGAATTTAGGAGCATAAGACAAATTCATGTAAACTGAAATTCCAAGATAATGTATATGTTATAATATGTATGTACATAATTGTATCTACAAAACAACTTTCCCATAAATTTAGGTAAAATGAGACCATAAAGCGTATCATTACTGATATTTGACAGAGAAAGATTCAGAGCAATAAGGAAAAAAATAGAGTATTGACTGAATTATTGAATTAAACAAGAGTTCCTTTGTGTCAAGAAGTTCCATTCTTTCAACTTTTATTGTTATAAATTACATGAAAAATATTTTCTCATAATATTAACAGTTTATGCAATTTTGACCAATTAGTCTTCAGTCATTTATTCTTTCATCCAATGAATATTTATTGATCCTTTACCCTCTGTTGAGTAGTAACCTTCAATGTTAACCAGCCTAACTATATAGCTAGAGGAACTTCATATCTTGGTTAAACTGCTGTAAAATTACTTTTGTGGATGGTTTCATGCAATTCACAGAACATGGCTGCAGTTTGCCCCACCATGCTTTTGACCTTAGTCAAGTCACTGGCCCATCTGCCCCCCAGAATCCACCTCATGGGACCTGGGATGGTCCTTTGATCCAATCAGAGGACCTGGGATGGTCTTCTCATCCAGTCAGAGGCTTGCTGGAAGATTAAGTGAGATAGTATATATTTTGAAATGGTTAAAAGTAAATTAGGGTAATAATGTCACAGTTTTAAGAATTATTATTTTAGTTTACCAGGAAATAATTGTGGTTGGCTGTGTAGCCACCACCTCAGAGGAACTCAAATCCTGAAGTTAAGGACTGGTACATGGGAGTGGGGTCACTGATTTTGTTAGAAAGGAGGAATCACATGGCAAATACTGCTATAAAAGAGAGAAACTATCCTTGAGGTAGTCCCTCATATTCCATACTACAGCAACAACCAGGTTTGGATACTAAAAAATATGAGTATTTAGTGAGCATTTATTCTTTGCCATGACCTCCTTTTTGTGAAGACACAAAGATGAATAAATCCTGATTCCTGACCTCAAGAAGTTCATTCTTACGAAATCCATTTCACTGTAAGGTGCTTGATCCAGATGACTGACCTCAGAGGAGTCATCCCCTCCGACCATGCTATGGCCCTACACCCAGATCACAGAAGATGAGTTACCTGTCTAACTGGCCACTGACGAGCGTCAGCTTACTCGAGATTCTTGAAACAGTGGAGTGACAGTAAGTAGCCTTGCCTGCCGTTTGGTGGAAATCAAATAATTCCACAGAACCAGCAATTCTCATGAACATCTAGCATTTTACTTTTGTATACCTGGTTAACTTGTTTTCTCCACACAAAATGTTTATAAGGTAACCAAGCAATTAAACCAAACACATTTACTGATTTGGATTTTTTTTTTTTTTACCAGAAACTTTCATATCAACAATGTGTATGTTTGGGAACAGATAGAGAGAAATTTCTGTAAGAGCTGGAGCTCAGTAAATATTTGTGGAATGATGGATAATGAATTAATTCACTGAATCATCCTCTTGCTGGTCAAATAGGAACTTTACAGACTGAACTACCTTTATTATAGAGTGTGAGGTTAAAAAGACAAAGAGATGATGCATGTAAGAACAATTTTCAACGTTAAAATGTCTGTACAAAGGGATGAACATAGCTGAAATGACAGCGTGATTGGCCTCTGTGTCAGAGAGGGCAAGGAGTGGTATGTGACAATCGTGGCCTCTGATGATGACCTTCCTGGAGTATTTATAAGGAAGAGATGCATGTGAAGCAGTTAGCATGGTGCCAGGCCCCTAAGAAGTGCTCAAGAAATAAAGTAATATCTTCTGAATTCTTGAGCTTCAGTTTACCAATTTTTTCTTTTAGAGGGGGTACATCTTTAGGAGTCATTACATCAAACCGCAGATTATGCTTAAGTATTTTAATTTTGTTGATATTTGTGTGTGTTTTTAGATCACACTTGATTGCTGACTTGATGCAGGGTAGATATGCCTTATCATTGTTTCACTGTTTTGAAATAAGGAGAGTGGATGACTCTGTCCTGTCTAGAACATTTTCTTAAGAATCAGAGATTATTTCTGATTTAAGTGTAAGAGCCCATTTCTACAAAAGTGAATCTGTAAGCACATAAAGCAGGGTATCTTAACCTGGGGTTTTCGAACCCCTAAAACTGCATGTGTACATTTCATAAGAAAGCAATCCCTAGCTTTCATTAAGTACACAAAGGGATTGTGATTCTTTCCAAATTAAGAATAACTGGCATGGAAAGTCAAAAATAATTAAATAGCTTATAACGTGTTTCATTTGGAGTGGCTCCATGGTTCGCATTCATTTCTTCCTTCTTTTCCTTTCCATTCATTTAACAAAAATTGATAGGATGTCTACTATGTGCTAGAGCGGCAGGAGGACAGCAGTGAGTAAAACATACAAAATCTCTGCTGTTCTCATTGGACTTAGGTGCAGACTTATGGACAAAACACAATAAAGTACAACATGAAGAGAGGGAACAGCAAGTGTTAGGAAAGAATATAAAGCAGAGTTGGGAGGGGGCCTGATGGGGGGTGCGTGGGGTGTTAGGATCTCAGTTGGGGCTCAAGGAAACCTCCTTGGTGAGGTGTCCTCAGAGGCCTGAGTGAAGGGGTGAAAGCCGGCCACTGGGCAGAAGCACTGCAGGTGTCCTTTCAGGCTGGCTTTCATCTTCACTGATTCACGCTGACTTTTCTCCTGCCCATATATGGTCCTGCTTACCTTTGGTTGCTACCTTTTTTTTTTGGTTTTCCTTTCAGAGGCCCAATGGATGCACACTGCTTCTCTCAGTCTCATCTGTAACACGAAGGTGTCTGACTAGCTGTTCTTTAAAATGCTAACATGTTGTGGTGCTTATTGTTGTTTTATTGTTATGAGGTTCCTATGTCCCAAAGTTCTCCCAAACTTGGCAATGATCTGGCCTGAGCTATAAATGCTGTAATTAATTCATCCACTAAAGGTTCACAAAGAAGTAAAATGTATGTCTTTGCCTCTGAGGAGCTCAGAATGTGACAATGATCTATTTCTTGGAAAGTTAAATTGTGCTCTTCAGCTCCTCCAAGTACAGTGAGTTATTCTTGCTCCTCAGGGTGATTTTACAGCATAAACATCTGCCTGAAGTTTTAGGGCTCCCCATGTCATGGCTCTGACAATGGCGTTTCACAAAGCCACAGGGACATCTGGGGTCAGGACTATTCTTTTGAGACTGATGTTGGGGGAAATACTGTGTTTGGTAGGACTTGAGTAAAAACATTTGCCATGACCTCATAGAAGCACTGTTTTTCCTGCCATTTCTCTAGCTTATAATTACAACACTCTACGAAAGACCCTAGTAACAAACAAACAGTGGAAAAGAAAGTCCTCATGAAATCAGACAGCTTGATGCATGCCACCATATTAACAGAACCACTGGGAACTGTCCAGTCTCTACTTTCTTCTGCAATCAGACCAGCCCATGGACAGGAACGGAGTCGGTGAACCTGTAACACAGCTGTTTACTGACACCTTGGGTGTGTGCACATGCTGTGCCTTTTGATTAGAGCTGGTTCTTGAAGGCAGCAGGCCTTGGGATCCCCTGAAGGGCTTGTTGAAGCACGGGCTACCAGGCCCCAGGCATCGTGTCTGCAGCCTCGGAAGTTTCATTTCTAACAGCTCCTCTGCGATGGGATTTCTGTGAGGCCACAGTTTGAGACCTTCGGCTGAGAGAATTCCTGCTTGGAGAACCCTCGCTGGGCTGCCCAGGGTATCCTGCAGTCGGGATGCTGTTAGGAATTCTTGCCGGCCTTGCAGCAGGGCAGCCAAAAGGGTGACTTCAGAAACTGAAACAGGCACGCTTATCTTCCTGGCATGCAGCTGCTGAGATGCAAGATGCTTGTCAAACAATGTGTGGGTCTTAGGTTGGTGCCCCAGGGAGGAACGGGCCCCATCACAGCCAGCCAAGGGCAGGCTGACCACACTGTACCCAAAGTGTAAAGGACCAAAAGTCACGAATCAAATGCTCTCATCACATGTGAACATGACATCAGGCAAGTTGTCAGCTGAACAGTTTTTCAATAAGTAAAACAATAAAATACTTAAAGTATTCAACATTCTATAAGCCAGGCAGCAGTTGTTTTATCAACAAAGAGACTCTTTAATTTGAAAAGTACAAGATCAAGAACACAGACTTGCTAAGTGTGAATTAAGAGAGTTCATTTGCTTTCACTCTGAGAATTCCTAACTGAAAACCATTTCTGATTGTGAAGATGACTGATTAAGAAGATATTGACAAAACTTAAGTAAAGGCCTATCTCTTCCTCTCTGCAATAAATATGAACTAATACATGACAGGTAATAGAAACTACCCTGTTTACAAAATATTTTATGCTTAAACTAAGAAACTATTCATAGTTCAGGAAAAAAAATGCTTAAAAATACATAGCAAATCTGGAGGAAGCTCTAGAAACTTCTATACTATAGGATAGCAGGAAAAGCAAATAGTTCGGTCGGTCAAAAGATATGTGATAGTTATTTTATGTGTCAACTTTGCTAGTTTATGGTGTCCAGGTTTTGGTCAAACACAATCTAGATATTGCTGTGAAGATATTTTTAAAGATGGGATTAACATTTAAATCAGTTGACTTTGAGTAAAGCCGATTACACTCCACTATTTGAAGCCACACCCAATCATGTGGAGGCCTGAAGAACAAAGCCTGACATATCCCAAAGAAGGAATTCTGCCTCAATGCTGCAACATAGAAAATTTGCCTAATTTTCCAACCTGCTGCCCCATGGAATTTGGACTTAAGACTGTAACATCAACCCTTTCCTAAATTTCAGCCTGCTAAACCGCTTTACAGATTTCAGAATTGCCAGCCCCCTAATCACATGAGCCAGTTCTTTAACATAAATCTCTCTCTGTCTCTGTCTCTGCCTGTGCCTGTCTCTATGTCTCTGTCTCGTTCTGTCTCTCTCTCTCATAGATATGTAATACTACGGGTTCTGTTACCTCTGGATGACACTGATTGATAGAGTATATATCAAAGACAAGACCAATCAGGCTGGAGTTGTTGGACTTCAGATGATCAACTCAACAATAATTTTTTACTTTGATTCTTCAGAGTGATTTAATTTTCTTCATCATCTCCATTGTTTCCACTCTGCCCATTGGAAACAGACATATTTATTTGCTACGCATTGCTGACACTTCTGTGAAACAGGTTCACCAGTGCTTTCTTTAATTTCTTTTGCTTGGAAGATGTAATGAGAGGTACATTTATGATTCCTCGGTGATTTGATCAGTTTGAGACAGTGGATCATTCTCCACCATATTTCCTCCAGTTATTTCATGGCATTTGCAGCCTCTGTGTAGCTATGCTAAGTAATTATTCTGGCCAGAAAGTGATGGTTCATTGCCTGAGACAGGAACATCACGTGCAAGGCTGCTGTTTTGCACAATTCTTGGGATTGTGCAATGTGGTGTCCCACATCAATTATGATCGCTGAATGGAAAAAAGCATTAAAACGACATGTCTCTGTATATTTAGAGCTAAAATGTTCTCAAAAGTCACAAGATGTCAAGGAATTTGTCTATTATGCACAAGGCACTATGCTCGGTGATTCAGCGTATATTCTTATTTGATTCTTTGACATGTCTGTAAAGTAGATGGTGGTGGTGATGATGATTCCTATTGTCTGGGTAAGAAAATGAGGGTCAGAGATAATAAGTGACCTAACAAAGTCAGACTGTGACTGAATGAAGGGACATGGACTTAGGTCACATCTGATTCCAAAGCACGTACTCTTTCCTTCCATTGGACTTCTCAAGAGCAAGATTGCAAGCTGGAAGACCATCAAGTCATGATAAAAAAATTTTAAGTGAAAATGACTTCCAACCTAGAATTCTATACCTAACTAAATTATCAAGAAGTGTCAGCTCCGATTAAAAGCATTTTCAGACCTGGAAATTGATTTCATAGGTGACATTGCATGCACAGTCTCTTAGGAATCCATTGGAGAATCTGCTCAGTCAGAACAAGGAAGTAAACCAAGAAAGGAAAAGATAAGTGAATTCTAGGGAACAGGGATCCAACCCAGGATAAACCAAAGAGATTACCCTGGATGACGTGACAGGTTGACGGCTGGAAGGAGGGATGTGTAATAGACAGCCCACAGAGACCCAGACAAATGCAAAGCTCTTTGAGAAATATCTTCAAGACAAATATAAAGACAAAATAAACCAACAAAAATAAACCTGACAGATTACCAGAGTAGGATATCAACATACGGAAAGAAGTTTTATAGTTCTGGCAGAGAGTTTAGAAATGAATAAGCAAAAGGAATGCAGAAAATAAGCCCTGTCTCTCTCAAAGGAAGTAGCTAAGGGGGGAAAAAATTGTTTCAAATAAGGGAATATAATCATATAATATTATGGTGTGTGTGTGTGTGTGTGTGTGTGTGTAGTGTAGTAAAGCTAAATTGTTATCTTTTATAACTAAATAGCTAAAAGGCAAAATCAAGAAATAGTAGTTAAGCATGTAATTTAGAAATACAGAAATATCAGGAGAAGCATAAAAACCAAAACACAAAACAGTGACAAGAACAAACAATGAAAATAATTGCTTTGGGGAGCAGAATCAGGAGAGAGGAGAGATGGAGTAGGGATTAATTAATTTTTATTACACACAGATACAATTTAAAAATAAACATTACTAAGGGAAGCAAGCAAAATCATTTGGATTTGATGTTGACTGGGTAGGTGAGGGGAGGAGGTTTGAGGAAACCTGAGTAACTTCTTGTTTTCTAGGTGCATGACTAGATTGGGCGATGTGAAGCTGATTCTTGGAAAGGAGCAGGTATCTGGTGGTAAGAGATATGAAGAAGAAAAGGAAGATAAGCTGCATGTTAGATACTCTGAGTTGGAAGGTGGATGTGGCCTCAGGATAAATGGATCTAACTGTATGAAGATTCTGTCTCTCTTCTTGGCCTGTCTTTTGTTTGCTGACTTAGTCTCTGAGACCAGCTTCTCCATGACGTCGGCAATATGGCTGTAAGCATACTGGGAATGACATTTTTTTGTATGTGACCAGAAACTGAAACAAGCAGTCTTGTCTGACAGTTCTGAAAAATTCTGGAGATACTTTGATAATCCAGGCTGGATCACATGCTCCCCTCTGTGGCCAGACACTGGATCTGTCACTAGGACAAGTTGTCTGGGAGGCAAAAGCACTGCCCACCGCAACTACAGCTTTTCTTAAAAATTGTACTTCCTTCTCTCAAGACCCACCTGCAAATGTGCCCTAATGACAGATGGTGTAACTACCTCCTGGAACTCATTTAGCCTTCACTGCTTTATTACTTGGATGTCCTTTAGCATTTACTGCATTTTTTCATGTGTGCATGTTATATCTCCTCTGCCAAGTCTATAAGCTCCCTCTGTGAAAGTATGAATTGTAACGATAAAGAAAAATACCAGAAGGTTTATATCTAAATGAGAATTGTCCATGTTACAAAGTAAACATGGAAGGCTGCAGACTTTAATGGTTCCCTTATCACACCTTACCTAGAAGGCCCTCTTTGTAATTTTTTTTCAAACTTCATACTTACTGTTTGATATTTTCTTTAGAAATATTTGTCCTTTTCAAGATAATTATATTTTTAAGCAGTCAAATCTAGTGATAAGATTTCATGTAGTAGAGTTTTTGAAGTAGGTTTTTGATATAGATGTTTAATTTTGATTTACATTTTTGCAATGGACACATTCGGGACAGTTTCATGAATACGGTAGGTGACTATTATAATGCAGTAACAGTTTTCTTCCTGATGTGTAAAGTGCTTTGGGAGTCTTTTTATAGGATCCCAAATGTTTTCAAGCAATGAGGTTATTCAGTAAACATAATTGTAGTATTTAGTGTATACCAAGCACCTAAGTGCTTTACATATATTAATTCATTACCTCCACACACAAAAAAAATTAGAAAAGCATTATTATTATTAGCCCCACTGAAAAGATGAAGAAATTGAGCATATAGAATAAGAAACTCATGTCACAAACTAGGAAACAGAGTTAGAATTCAGTCCCAGATTCATGTAGTTCTCCTCTGATGATATGCTACACTATCACTGTAACGTCAATTTTCCCAATATAGTCATGAAGAAGGGGTTGCATGTTAAGCCTTCAAGCCAGATCAGTTTGCCCCCAGTGTTTGTACAGCTTGTAAGCTCCATTTTTTGCTGTTTGAAAAACAATAAAGGGATATATTTGGCTCATGAAAATGATACGGAACTGAAATTTTACTGTCCACAAATAAAATGTTATTGGAACTCACCTAGGCTCATTGGCTTATGTATTGTCCACGCCAGTTCTGCAGTATAACAGCCAGCAGAACTGAGGGGCTGCAACTGAGACTGAATGGCCCACCAAGCCTAAAATATTTCCTCTCTGACCATTTACAGAAAATGCTTGCAGACCCCTGACTGAGAAAATTAAAAATTTTCTGGATGTCTGTGTTCTGATACATTTCTTGAAAGAAATTCCCAAAAGAAACCAGTTTTAGTAGTTTATATTATAGTTGATTTAACTTTGTTTTAAATTAAATTCATTTCATGCATATAGCATATATCCATTCATTCAACAAATGTTTCATTCATACTTACCAGACATTGCTTATAGAAAAAATTTAAAACACAGGAAAGTATAAAGAATAAAATAAAAACTTTAGTATCATTACAGTCCTCATGCTACCAAAAAGATCTATATAGTGCTTTGTATGCCGTTAAGAGATCAATAAATCTTTTTTAGTAATTAATTTTGTTGTGTTTGACATGTAGAATGTGTTTCACATTATGTGCTGAATGGCTCCATATGCTTATAAAGAGATAAAAGGAAATCATGTAGAGACAGCTTAATGATGAAAAAAAGTGTAAAACACTAAATGCAACTAGAAAAAGGTCCTGGAGACAAACTGTCTGCCTTCAAATATTGCTACAGTACTTCCTTGCTGTCCATGTTACTTACAGAAGCACTCAGTTGGATGGATTACCTCCTTCCCCTGGCTTCAGTTTCCTCACCTGTAGACTTACGTGTTTGAGACAAAAAAGATCTGTAAGGTTTCAAGGATTTTATGACCCTACAAGTTTACGGTAAAGGACAGATAGAATGGCTTTCAATTCTTAGTATTTCTATTAAGACACATTTGGTGGGATGGAAGATACCAAGCAGATAAGAACGAGGTCAAATAAATATTTACATTGACTAAACATTAAGCATTGCTTTGTGCTGTTAGATGAATTATTTTATCCTTCTTTTAAAAATAAAATGCTTACTCATGTGTGGATAAACATATTGGCCCTTTTATTTTTCAAAGTTAAGTGATAAATATGTAATAGAAGAGGTAAGTTTGATACCTAAGGAAATTGTTCAGAGCTACAGTTGAAGTTGAGTAATTTTTTACTAAATCAAAATATCTGGAAATTCCCCCTTTATTCTTCAATTTAGAACACGATTCATTTAGAGATATGCAGAGAAGGGTAATAGCTGATTTTGGATAACTATTTTGCATCTAGAGATTTAACTTTGATTATATCAATTAGACAGTGATAGGAAAATATATTAATAAACACAGATTTTTGAAATATATCAAAGAGATTATCAAGACACTGCATGAAAAAATATTGTCTTCTTTATAGTAAAGTTTATGTCCTGTTAAACACTGATTTATTTGTAAATTTTAGCTTCTTGGGGTACTGGGTTAAGGCAATTGTTAGAAAACACTTTTCAATTAAGGGGCAAATCAGTCGTATCCATGTCAGCTACTGAATAGTGTGTATTGTGTATGTGTGTGTATGTGTGCGCTCATGCAACACACATACGCTGTGGACATAGGCTCATGTAAAAACACTTAGAAAGTCACCAGATGGAAAAGGAAGTAAAGGGGGATCCTTTCACCCAGTAAGCTTCCTATGTGAATTTACTTTAAGGGTACAGGAATAATTTATTAACCGAGTCATTATTATGTCATTAATATGTATATCATATGTTGGGGAAGAAGAATCATTAGGTGATTGTGGTAACTGTGATTGAATGAAAAATAAAATAAATTGAACTTGTGGCTAGGATATTTACAAGACTGATCACACACTTACCAATAATACCAGTATTCTTATTCATTCAAAGGAATCAGCTCATTCCATAGAGAGGAAAAACAAAAGCCAATATGTGCAGAAATCTACTTTAAAAAAACTATCTTAGCAAAACAATAGCAAACAAAGAATAAACCCATTTTATTAGAAAATAAAGCTTTTTAAAAAAGATTCTATACAGTTTTCATGTTCCAGATAATATTCCTCTGTCTTCTTAGTTGTCTTTCTTAACATAGATCACTTTGCCCTGAAATTATTGTATCAGTGGCTGGAGGTGGCTTTGCTCTTTGAGGCTTCAGCCCAGACAAGTTACAGAAGTTAAGCCCTCCTCACACGAGTCAGAATGACCACTACCCAAAAGATAAGAAATAACAAGTGATGGCAAGGATGTGAAGAAAAGGGGACCCTCCTACACTGTTGGTGGGAATGTAAACTGGCGCAGACAATGTGGAAAGCAATATGGAGGTTCCTCAAAAAACTAATATAGAAATACCATATAGAAATACCCAGTAATTGTACTTCTAGGAATTGACCTGAAGAAAACAAAATTCCTGATTTGAAAAGATATATGCCCCCTATGTTTATCACTGCATTATTTACAATAGCTAAAATATGGAAGCAACCTAAGTGTCCATCAGTAGATGAATGGATAAAGAGGAGGTGGTACATATACACAATGGAGTATCATTCAGCCATGAAAAATAAAGAAATCTTGCCATTTGAGACAGCATGGATGGAGCTAGAGGGTATTATGCTCAGTGAAATAAGCCAGGCAGAGAAAGACAAATACCATATGATTTCACTTATTTGTGGAATATAAAAACAAAACAAAATAAAATGAACAAAATAGCAGTAGCCTCATAGACACTGAGAAGTAACTGGTGGTTACCATGGTGGGGGAGTGGCATTGGAGTTGGTGACTGGGGAGGGTGAGGAAGATAAAAGGGAACAAAAACCTGAATCAAAAATATAAATTGGTCACAGGAGTACAGCATGGAGAATATAGTCAATTATTCTGTAACATCTTCCTGTGTTGGCAGGTAGTAACTGCATTAGTTGGGGGTAAGGATTTAATAATATGGGTAACTGCTGAACCACTGTGTTCTATACTTGAAACCAATATAAGATCGTGTATCAACCATACATCAATTAAAAAAATAAAAAGAAAGTAAGCCAATATGATGAGGCTTGCCCTGCCCAGTTCTAGAAAGAGGAACTCCCAGGACAGGAAGTGGAGATGGGCATTCAGACCATCTAAAGAATTTTTTTTTCTCAACTACACATTTGGCATTTCTTCTGAGTCAGATGGAGAAAATGTTTGTATTCATATATGTAAGTGAATATATATCCGTAAAAGATACCATAAACCTGTTACTGCTTGTTTTCGTAAAACAACAAAAGATTATTTTTCTAAAGCCCCTTCCAACTCTGGTTTTCTATACTACGTAGTCAGTGGCACAGTTCTCCATTTATTCAATGACAGTTGGGTATAAACTAGGCTAATGGCTTTGTCCATGGGCACATGCTTCTCCACATTTCAGTGTCTTGGGATTCTGCTCTCCAGCCATATTGAACTTATTTTTGTTTCAACAACAAAACAAATTATTACTTATTTGTTATCTGTATTAGCATGGGCTGCCATAACAAAATATCATAGACTGGGTGGCTTAAACAAGAGAAGTTTATTAGTAAGGCTAGAAGTCCAAGACCAAGGTCCTGCAGATCTGATTCCTGGTAAGGTCCCCCTTCCTGGCTTACAGATGGCTGCCTTCTTTCTGCACTCTCCTAGGCCTTTCCTTTGAGTACCTAGGGAGAGAGGGAGAGCACGCAAGCAAGCAAGCTCCCTGGGGTCTCCTCTTATAGAAACACAAATCCTATTGGGTTAAGGCCCACCCTTATGACTTCTTTTAATCTTAATTACTTCCTTACTCTAATTATAGTCGTATTGGGGATTAGGACTACATATATGAATTTTGAGGGGGCCCAATTCTATCCAAAGCTTTATCATTCTAGAATAACAGTTTAAGTAATTCAACTTGAAGCCCTGGAAATATTCTTTGGCATGTGTAACACAGAGTAGGATTGATTCATTACAAAGCTTTTCTTCAGATAAAAACTTTTATGATGATGCAAGGGAAGTTGTTTTTTGGGTGTTTGGAGTAACAGTCCCTGACTTGGCACTATCTTTATAGGGATTGATATCATCTGGCCAGATGTCATACAAAGTATTTCCTCTCAAACTTCTAATGTAATCATATTTAGACATTTAGACCTGATCTTGAACTCAGAAACCATCCAATCCAACTCCCTTATTTAAAGATGAGGAAATTTAGTCCCAAAGAGCCCAAGTTGCCCAAATTCCTCAGCGAGTTATTTAAAGCCTTTCACAGTTTGCCTCAATTTACATTTTATCTAAAATGTCCTTCCTTTTCCTGCATTGTTTCACCTCTTTTCACCATACAAGATTACTTGTCAGTTACTTTTCAAGGTCCTGACTGAAACCCCTCCACATGGTTTTGCCTGCATTCCTCAAACAATTGATTATTCATTTCTCTCTCTATCTCTTGAGAATTTTTCGAAATGCTTTTATATCACTTCTTGAATTATAGCATAGTAATGTGTGTTAACTTACATTCTCCATTAAATTATGAGCTCCTCAACATCAGCATCTGGGCCTTATTTATATTCACTAATCCTAACCTATAGTTTAGGATCTTAATAAATGATTTTTCAAACTTCATTTCTGAAAGCTATGTGCTAATACATGTTCATCAGTAATGGAATCTGGTTCCCTGACTTCCTGGCCAGTGCTTTTTTTCACTCCTAGACCACAATTCCCTCCTAAGATGCGAGTTCTAGAGTTCTAGAAGCCTTCTAGGACAAAACACTTCATAAGGATAAATCAGAAAAGCCTCAGAAAAATTCTTTCCTGAGTCAGATTACATCCTAATTCATAGGTAGGTCTGATGCCTACATGTTTCAAACACACCATGCCAGAGAAAGCTGATGTATTTCTTATTAGGCAAATCTACCCTAACTATTCAGCACCAAATGTCAAGTTTGACTTTTATGTCAAGACTCTGGCTTGGGGAAGCACTGTGCGAGGCCTGGGCATGGTCACGTTGTCGGATGCCTTACAGAAAGGTCCCTGATGTCCCAGAGAGATTAAAGGTCAGTGAAGTTAAGCCTCGGGCAATTGTTCTCTGAACTCTGGCACATTCTTACTGGTTTTCTGCTGTTTTATTGCTTTTGGCCCTTCCCTTACGGTTTAGCAAGGATTGTGCAATTCTGAAAAAAGTTACGAGGAGGCAGGTTGATTCTCCTTTCATGAGTCAAATTCTTTTCATCTTCAGAATTTTCTTTCTTGAGGCTTACAATAGCTGAGATATTTTTGCGACAGATGTGTTGAGCTCTTACAAAAATGGAGATAGATGAAAAACACTTATTTTTTTCAATGCTGTATGAACATCCTGACTTGATAACATTAGAAGTTCTGCAATGTCCAGAAGATGTAAAAATGTTTGGAATAAATTAAAAAAGGGCCATTGATAATAAAAAATATAAATTGCACTTAGGTTACACATTTT
This sequence comes from Manis javanica, assembly GCF_040802235.1. Lineage (NCBI taxonomy): Eukaryota > Metazoa > Chordata > Mammalia > Pholidota > Manidae > Manis > Manis javanica. The sequence goes on from NC_133167.1 coordinate 94,300,592, forward strand.
ATTAAACCTATATCCATTTTCATCAATTAGGTACTATCTTAAAAGAGAGAAGAACCTTTTGAAAATCCCCAGGTAAATCTTTAAAGGCTAATCTTGCTATAACATTTTACTTTCTAACAAACATTACCCTATCCACCTGAAGTTTTTCTGGAACCAACAGCTATGAGAAGATTCTAACTTACTAATTAACTAAAACCAATGATATCAGAACAAATCTCTTTTCTCCATATGCAAAATACACATATAAACTACACCCTATATAGAAATACACATCTATAAATGTTCTTATTGATGAATAATAAAATAACCTGTGGAGCGTCAATAAAGCTCTAATCAGACTTTGATCTTAAAATATCAGTTTTTCCTCTAGATTAGTAAAACTGCAAAGGATATGTGTTGTCTTGGTAGAAGAGTGGGAGGAGACTTTTGATTTGCATTTAGTCCAAACAATGTTTGCTTTGTCTGGTCAGTATTTTTTCTTACATACTCACCAGCACAGACTATTATTCAGTTGTCTCTTACGTCTTTGCTGGTGTACAGGAGAAGCAAGCAATGTAATAAGAACTTATTTCCTTTAAAAAGTAAACACTAAAATATTTTCCTATTTTATTCATCATAGTTCATCTTCCCCAAATAACCCGATCACAAAGCAGAGGGCTATAATACTCTTGAAAGCACAACATAAAATCCTTGCCAAAGAAGGAGCCAAATCAAATTGCTTAATGTTGAGGGGAAATACAGAAGAGGTGGTAAGCAGAAAAGATTTCCCTTCCTTTCAAGCACCCAAGCTGGACATTGCCTTTTTATTTTCTTTCTTTTCTCTTTTGAATATACTCACTGGCAAAGTTACTCAAACTTCAGACTATGTTACGTTGCAAGTTTATGGAAAATACAGTTTTGCTAAATGATTTGAAAGGTAATGCCTATTTTATCCCACATTAAAAGCAAAATGGAAACAAGTGATATATTTCAATAGGATTTGTTCTCTGTCCTCATAAAACCTGTCCCTTGAGCTGATTTGGAATTCCTGGTAATTGAAATGGCTTAATTTGTGTATCCTGAACCCATTGATATGGCTTTTTGGGGTATGTTATGCTCAATGTTATGCTCAGGTAACGCTCTACAAATCTGGGCATATGAGTTTAATCTCAAAGACCTAGGACTCAAGATTATAAGCTAAAAGGACCTGGTTCTGCTGGCAATGTGCACCTGCAGGCTCTGCTTGAGGTCAGGGGGAATCTGACTATCAGAGGTCAAGTTTACTTTCATCCAGGTCAGCAAAAGACAACTCATCCTAAATGAAGCATCAGAGAGGAAATCTCAGCAAATACAGAGATGTTCAAATTTTTCTGGAACAGCAATCCTAAAACTGGTTTTGTCACATTCAAGTGTCCCTTCTAAAGACTTTTGCAAAATTCTTGAAGGAATTAGCAAAATATACGTAACTGTTTATTACCAGAAAACTGATATAAAATAAAATAGAAATATGAACCATACCATGATTTTAGGAGAGACGTTATACAATGTCATAAAGTTAAGCCATGAGACACTATTTTAACTTTTAACAAGCTGGAAGTTTAAGTTCTAAAGCATTACTGCGATATGTACCACGACACAAAGAAGGTTGAACGAATGCTATTCAGGTTGTTAAGGAATAAATAAACAGAAATGCCCAGCAAACTGCTGATGCATTTACATTTGGTGGAGTTCAGCAGGAATGGGACAATTGCTAATTGAAAGACTTTTGAAGAGTCCCTACATCAACATTTCAAAAGTGGATATGCCAGATTCTCCATTAGGGAGAACTGGGGAGAATTCTTTCTTTGCCTATCTCCCCGGGAGACAGCGACAACCTGGGTTCAAATAAGCTGGGCTGCCTTGAGCAATTCACTTCATGTTTATGAGTCCTAGTTTCCTCTTCTGTAAGATGAGGATAATAGCCATATTGTTAGATTATTTTGATAATTAAATGCATGTAATACACTCAGTGTGGGGCCCTGTCCATAGTGAATACTCAACACATGGGAGCTTACCTGAGACAGTGGGAGGCAACCCTGTCTGTACAACAGAATCTCCTGAAAAAATGCAAATTGTACTAGTGCCAGGGCCCAACCACAAACCAATTTTAGGGACCGTATGTTGGTCTTGTAAAAGCTCCCTAGGAGATTCTAATTGCAGCCAAGGTTGCAAATCGGTGGTTCTTAACCTTGGCTGCACATTGAAATCACCTGGGGAACTTAAAAATATTGATGCCTGGGTTTGTTTCTGATTTAACTGGTATGTGGCTTGGTTTGGGAATCTAGAGTGTTAAAAGTTCTCCAATTAATTTTTTTTAAACCTAGCTTATCGACCTATGATTGGCATACAAAGAGCTGTACACATGATTGGCATACAAAGAGCTGCACACATTTAATGCATACAACTTGATAAGTTAGAGGAGATAAATATGCACCTGTAAAACCAGCACCACAATCAACACCATAGACATAGCCCTCACCTCCCCAAATTTCCTTCGTTCTTTTAATTTTTTAAGTTTATTTTTCCTCAGTTAATTCTAACATGCCCCAGGTTGAGAAGCAAAGAATCAAGAGGAAAACACTTATATTCTGTGTGTTCGGTTACATAATGTGATTTCTTTTCTCTTATAAACAGTGAAATTTTTTTTGACCGTGCAAGCAATCTATATCCTAGAAAATTATTCAATGCAGGAAACCACAGAAAAATCCATAATCTCACTGCCCAGATATTAACATCATCAACACTTCGGTTTGCTTCCTTCTTTGCTTACTGTTTTGTATAGTTGGGCTCATGCTGCCTATACAGTATTATATTCCTTTTCTTTTCAGTTTTACATTATAATACAACTATCTTTAATGTCACTTAACATACATTTCAGATATTTTAAAGAAGTAAGTAATGCATAAAAAGTCTCCCTTGTATATCATTATTTCGCATAATTCAAAGAAAGTTCAGACACAGTATCTAGACACTTGCTGGCAAACTTTCCCTACAAAATCAAATGTTCTTTCTGGTAGGTAGGAAGGCAGAGACTCAAGCTCCTTGCTTAAGACAGAACACAAAGGGCTGACAATAGGTAGTGTGGTCCAAATTCTCCTGATCAATCACATTTGTCACTACTCTTCCAGAAGGACATAATGGCGTTAGATGCCGGGCATTGGGCCAGGTAATGATCTGACTGCTAGGCCAAAGTAAGGTAGATATCCAACAGTCAACGGAGGAGGAGGGAAGAACAGAGAATGCCTTCAAACCAAAGAAAGAGATCCAGATTCAGAGCCAAAGAGCCACAAGACGCAAGAGATTCCAACCACTAAACTCTTAAGAAATCAGAACTTCCCAGTTTCCTGCCCTAAGGGAGGAACGTTTTGAGCAGTGGCCTCAGTTGATTCTGCTTACAGGGCAGAGTTGAATTCGCACGTACTTAGCGTAGACACTGAAGACACAATCTGCAGAGAAGGTGAACCCTGACCCCAGAGCACATGCAAACTGCACAGCAGACTTCACATGACTTGCTGGAAGTCAACTAGTACAAGCGGAGAAAGAGTCCATGTTTCGGGGCATTGTGAAGTCTGGCTTGGCACAATGTCCGTGACATCCTCCAGAGCGGAGGCAGCAAAGTGTGAAATTACTACACCTGTCTTGGTGCTGTCAGATCTCTGGTCACTTGGAAGAGCAGGGAGGCAAGTGACTCGGAACGTAAGACTTTCAAGGGCAAGCCTCAAGTGAGAAGTACACTCTGATGTAGGTTAACCTCTTCCGGATTCACGAGCTCACACCCCTTTTGCTTCTGAACATCTGTTTCTCATAATCTATGATTAATTACCTGCCATTGAGTATTGTTGCCTAATTTTTAAACAAATGTTAATGTTGTTGCTAGAATAAAACTATAAACAAGAGGCGTGTGGAAGAGGGAAGGGGACTTTCACAACGTTTAGAATAAAATGCAAACATACCCTCATCTACGGGCCTGTGTGAACTAAGGAGCTGCTCATCCTGCAACCACCACAGGGACCCCTTCCTGTCCTTAGGCATTCCACGCTCTTCCTGCCTCAGGGCCTTTGCCCTGGATATTTCCTGTCTAGAATTTTCTTTTCCTGGCTCTTTTCATGCACATGGCAGGCTCCTTTTCAAATGTAAGTGTTCCAGGTTCCTAGAGAGGCCTTTCTAGACTTATTCTATCTAAAGACTTACTCCCTCCTATCCTTGTTTTCTGTATTATACTTTTGTTTATTTTCTTATCACAACACATCCATTCATTTATTCTGTACTTACATGCATTTGCCTACTCTGCATGGAACGGGCATGCAATGGACGGTTTCTACTGACACAGCACCTACACTTCAGGGGGGTGGATATAAACATTCATAACACAATCACACCAGTAATTGCAAAATCCTAATTCTCTTACAATCTACAAGTGAGCCCATGGAACTAACCTGTAAGTATTTCACTTGGGATTTCTTTGTGGTCTGTATCCATCTCCCACTTGAACATTTGCTCTCTGAGGAAAGAGCCTTTGCCTTCTGTCTGGTTCTGCACTGTAGCCCCAGGGCACACACACAGTGGACACTGAATAGATGGCATCCAACCAATGAATGCTAAGCTTTTACATTTATTCTTTCTTTTAAACTTCACTGTAGCTATGGGAACCAAGAACAACTGTCCCTATATTGTGCATTAAAAGCACTGAAGCTCAAATAAGAAATTAGTCCAAGGTCATAAAGCTGGTGACAAAACTAGGAATTTAATCTAGTCATTGCTCTTTCCATTACACAAATGAAGGGACAGGCAGTTCACTGTAAACTGCTTAACTATGGTGTAGATCCTAATGGTTCAATTATTTTCACGTGTTCTCTGCATAAAATCAAAAGCCAAAAAAAAAAAAACACAACGCACTAACACACAAAACAATCCTGCAACTTCATTTTTCAATAGCATTACAGAATCAACAAAATCTAACCTTGCCAAGTATGCTCGAATATTTCTCAGTGTTTGGTGATTGCAAAATTGGATTTCATTGGGATCTCTTTATATTTGGCACCAAATGATAGCTTGAGAATCAAGAAAAAGCCATGTGCATGTGTGGCACTTGCTTTACTTGGTTAAAGGGAACCAGGTACAAAGGTACAGACTGTCTAACACTTTCTGTAGCTGAAGAAGTTCTCTGAAATCTGAAAGGAATTCCTACAGAGGTTTCTCTGCTGCTTGAATTTGAGGAGGAGGGGTCTACGTGCATGTGTGTTTGTATGTACAAGGTGTGTATTATGCTCACATTTATGCATTTATCTCTTCTTTTTCCTGGGACCTCTTCTACCAGATCTTGGATAATAAAGTGCTAGACTCCAGCTTTAGACAAAAGGCAGGAGCATGGGGGAAGCCAGAGAACAACTAAGGTGGTCTGTGGTCCACATTGTCAGGAGACACTGCGCTCTGCGGGGAGCCTTAGCCCAGCGCCTTTCTCTTAGATACACACCACCCTCCTTGGACAATTTGCTCCTCCCTCGTAGCCAGGCATTATTTCTGTTTCCAAGTCTCTGAGTAATGCCACTCCTTGCTCCCCTTTTGTTTGGTGACCCTCAGCACCGGCACATAAGCCTCTAAGCTTACATGGCTTTTCTTTTTTGGGGGATAATTTATAAATTCATCACATACTAGAGACTTCTTTCTAAACTTCTCAAACATCAAAACTAAACACCTTTCCACTAATTATATAAAAACGTGTATATTTTAAGGAAAATTGTCATATTATGCATTTACCTGCAAATCATCTGAACAATAAAACCAACTGTTGTCTAGGAAATTCTTTTGAGATTGTTAAAAAGTAATTGCAAAATTTTCTCTTCGTATTTTAACGAGCCTCATATTTTGTCAAGGGTGAAGCTCCTGGTACGTGTGAGATTGCATGACAAATCTGTGCCGAAGACTTTCAAACCTTTCTTCAATTAGGACAAATGCTTTCCTGTTCTCACTCTTAATTTATATTTAATCCAATCAGCATTCCTTTAGTATGATCCTGAGTAATCTAATTCCATTTCTAATTTCCATTTCACAACCTCTATCCTTGTATTAGCCTTCACGTAGGTCAAGAGACTGCCCAGTAGGGGTACGTTAATTGACGTAAATTGAGAGCAAAATACTGACTCAAATTGGTTTCCTCTTTCCTTTGGAACAGGAGCACACTAGGCCATTGAGTGCAGTCAGTCAAGTGCCCACGTGGCTTGCTAATATCTGAGGAATGTCTCAGGACCTGATCCATCACCTTTTGTGGTTTGTTAGCCTCCCTTCTGGGTGGAATTACTCGCCTCTATTCACCTCAAGATAATGTGAAATTCCAGAATGCTCTGGAAGGTCAGGTGATTCTGTGCCATCATCCTGCTACAGGTGTGATCAGCCCTCAAACGTAAGACACCTTTGGGTACACTGGAGGGACAAATGCCAGAGGCCTAAAGTGTCAGAGACTTCTCTTTTGAAAATCTTAAAGTCTGCTTTCCTCAATTAACCACTTACAACACCTTCATTGTATACCCCTGAGCAAGCAGTTGAGAGATGGTGCTGCTTCTAGATTTCCAGACATGTGTCATTTCCACTGCATATTTAGTAGCGCATAACTGCCTGAAGTGGGGAGACCGGAATGTGAGGCATGTCTCACTGAGGAGTAGGGTTTTTATTTAAAATAAAAAAAAAAAAATCACTCAACTGCTAATGGAAAAGTCAACCTCCCAGCCCTATTCTTAAAAATAAATAAATACAGGGAGTTCCTTGGGTGAGAGGCACATTAGAGACGCAAGATACTCATTTCCATGAAGTCACTCACAGCAGGCCTGTCTGGAAAAATGCTTTCATCTTCCGCAAGGGGAAGGGAAAACGCACCAGCAAGAAGGTTTAAAGATCAAGACTTTGAAGTAGAGGGTGAAGTGGGAAAAGTGATCCTTCAGTCTGGTGAATTTGGGTCAAACCAGACTAATTTCTCCAGTTTAACTCAACATGCGGGGCATGGAGGCTATAGTTATGATTTGCAGAGCAGAAGCCTCTACATCTAGTCCAATGGGGTTCAAAGTGGGTTTTGCACAGTCCTGGTGTTCCCGTGGGACCCAGGGCCAGAGAGGGCAGTGGCCACAGTAGGCTGCACATGGCTTCAGCCACGGCGCTCTGCCTTTCCTGCTGCGTGGACTGTGGTCTACTTAATGCACTTAACACACATTCACTGAGCATCTACAACAACGTGCTGGCACGACTCCAGTGTCATGGTGTGAAAGTGATCAAGAAAGACGTAGCCTGATGGAGCCTGCAGTCTAAGCAAGAATCTTTGTGGGCTGCTGGGAGGTGAGGGAGGTGGGGGTTTCTACTGCCAAAACCACTAGTGGTGTTCTAACACACTCATGCTGAGAATGAATGAACTGAGGCTCAGAGATGAAGTCCCGCAGCTCGTGAAGAACTGGAGATAGAATCAGGGGTCTTGACTTAGACGTCAGAGTCCTTCCTCCCAAGCTTAGGCTGGAAGGGAAGGAATACAGAAATTTAGACATTGGCTCAGCTAGAGAGGATGTGTATGTCTATGATCTCCCCCAGACTAGGTCTCATTTGTGTTTCTATCATTTTGAGGGCTGTCTCTAGATAAAATCAAGGTGGTACGCCCATCCCTGGACATGGTGAAGCGCATATGCACGGGCCTTGTTCTTTCCGGAGCAGCGTCTTTGTTTCTGCCCTGCTGGGAGGTCAGTGCCTCCCCGGTCACACGGCCGCTCCCACACAGTCATGCCTGTGGAATTGCTGGGCTCCCCTGCATTCTCTGCTGCATTGCGCCACTTCCTGCCTGCTTTCCTTTCCGGGATGCTCGGGGAACACTCTCCCGCCACCCCCATTCCTGTCCGCCCGCCCTCCCAGCCACGAACTCTGCCTCTTTTCCTCCCCGTGTCCCCCTGGAGGCCCTGTTAACTGTATTTCATAAGCTGAAAACTAGAACACAAGCAAGATAACATTCAGGTTCTTTCCCTTTTGGTTCTGCGTTTTTTTGCCTTGTGCTCTCATTCTGTTCCGATTTGGGGTTTCACCTTTAACCCTGGTCCCTCACTCGTCCTACCCCCCCCCCCCCCCCACACACACACCATCTGTGCTCCTGTTTCCTGTCGGCCTTTACAAGGTTGGATCCGATCAGGCTTATGCACAGAAGGGCGACCTGCGATGTTTGTGCCTCAGGATGGGGAATGTTCCTTAGTCAGTCCATCCAGACCTTGATCTGCTAGGAAACGTGGAGAGAATTGCCGGCCATGACCCTACACTGCCCTTAAAAACCCTGCAGCAGATTCGGCGTCCTGTTCTTAGGAGCTGCCTGCACGCTAGCTCATGCATCTCAATCCTGATGAGGGGGCCTGGTGGAAGAAAAGCAAAAAGCAGACTCCACCTACCAAAGATCCTTTCCTGAACTGTTTCTTGTACATTGTTTATTACTGCAACAAAACAAAAGAAGACATGTTTATTTGAGGGAAGGATTTGTTTTCTTTACATAGCCTAGTACAGAGAATCTTTTTCCCCTATCCTGTGAAATCCTACAATCAGATTTTTAGTTATAACAGTTTGTACTATAAGTGAAACACTCTGTTTCATCTCCTCGGCTGTGTGCTTTCCTTCATCTGAACCCGGCTACCTGAGGATGAATTCAGGAGGGCTGGCCAATCTGCCAGCACCAGTGTACAGTGTAAAGAAGGCAGGATAGGAGGGAGTTTCAAGAGATTTTTGAGTTAAATTTGCAAATAAGAATGATAAGACATTATTGGTACAAGAGCGTTGGGAAGGTTTTCAATCTAGAAAGAGATTTCTACAGAAATAAGCATACATTGTTTTCCAGCCCCAATTACGATTAATAATTGTGTGGAGTTTGAATAGTGTTTATGGTTTTAGAGCTGTTCTCTGGGTGTAAAGTTAGTAAGTTTATAAATCTTTGACGCTGGCTTCAAGTGACCACTGTTTCAAACAGCTGAATTGATCCCAGTAATAAACTTCGAGTGGGAAATAAAATTGGACAGGGTTCTTGGAAGAAATGACAGGGAATTTGCAAGCAGATTAGGTTTCAATCCCCACTTTATTGCTGAGAGGTTAGCATCCCACAGTGAGGAAGGGTCCTTAACTACCATGCCCCCCACCTCCTCGGGCAGGATATCCTCCACGGTCTTGTGTCCCCTAGTCTGTTCCCCTCCCACCTCCTCGTCTTTCCTTCCACAGAGCCTGCGCACCTTCTCCCTCATGGTAAAGGGGCATCCATGGACGCTGAAGTGTTGTTTTTGCATTTCATGTGGAAGCAGGATGATAAAGTCAAGTTCTTATTCCCTGGAGGCAAATCATGAAGGGCCTGAGATATTACAGTGGGTTATTACCCATTTGAAAATGCAAGGCAGTTTCTCCCAGTGCAAAAACAAATTCTCAGAAAATATTAGTGTTCTCACAGAGGCCATGTGCCATTCAAGATACACTCGTTTGTGTACTGAGTTGGCACATGTCAGTCCTGGGAGGTGAACCAGGTGGTCTGGTATGAACACATATGCTCTGAGCTTTTAGGCTAAACAGCCCTCGCAGATGGTCAGGTGAGGGCTGGATGCTAATCGTTTGCAGTTCCTAAAACAAACAGAAGTTTTTCCTGAGTAAAGAGAACTGGTTCTGATATTAGCAGGGCTCTTCCTTCTCTCACGGTGCTTAGGGAATGGGGTGCTCAGGCAGCGCTGTGCCTGACTGCCTTACTCCCGTGCACACGCACATCAGGAGTCACCAGTGCCTAGAGACCAGGCGTCTAGAATTCCGACCTCCCAGGTGCTGCACAGGCAGCCCACTTGTTGAATCTGGTTGAGCTTCCAATAGGCTCATTCTTTCTATTCAATCTATTGGTATACCTCCTTTTGCAGTCTAGCAGGTTCAGTATTATTGACTTTGGCCAAAAAAAAAAAAAAAGATGACAATCGTTCTCCTTCAAGTCTTAAAAGATCTGCTTTTTCTGTTGTTAAATCACGTAAGCAATGTTGAGTCCCTGTCTTACTCCCTGGGCTCTTCCGCACCATTTAAATGTTAAGCACACTGTCCTTCTTGAGACTGTGTCCTTTCCTTCCTGCCACAGCCCCTTCTTGTGATTCCCTGGGTACCCAGATCACTTCTTCTGAGGGCTTCTTATTGTCCCAGAAGCTCAGGCAGAAACCCTGAAGTCACCCTTAACTTCTTTCTTTTACAGACGACTTGCAGTCCATTAGAGTTTCTGTCTTCTCTCCCTTAAAACATATCTAAAGTACGACCATTTTTACCACCACCCTTGCTGCTAGGTTGGCCACGCGGGCATCCTCTCTTGCCCGGACTGTTACCCCTGCCTCCCGACTTACCTCCTGGACTCCTGCCTTGCTATTCTCAGCACAGCAGCCAGAGCGGTCCCAGGAAAGCCTGTGTCGGATCGTGTCACAGCTCTACTCAGAGCCGCCCCTGGGCTTCTCACTTCCCTAGTCGGGACTAGGGCTGTGGGTGCCCTGGTGCCCCTTCCCTGCACACTTAGCTCCAGCCCAGGGACCCCTTCCCGGGCCCCCCAGCACCCCTGGCGTGCTCCTGCCCCAAGCCTTCTGACCTGGGGCTCCCTCACTAGACTGCTCTTCCTCAAGTACCTACATGGTTCGCTTTCTCACTTGCTTCTGATGTTTACTCAGTAACTTCTTAGTGAGGCCCGCCCCGGTCACTGCCTGAAAGCCCACACCCCAGCCATCCTTCCTTTTCTCTTTCTCCTTTGAACGTACCATTATTAAACAAGCATTTCTCGACTAACTGGCCGACTGAATGCTGCTGGGTTCTTTCAGGTCACCTGGGTGATCATCTCGTGTTTAAAGCCACCTATCCGTGGCTGATACTTCATGCCGGATCACTGCTTGGAGCTCCAGACATCTGTACTCAAACTGCCTCCCGGCCATTGCCCTTGACCTTTTTTATTTGCTGGGACTCTTTCTTCTACAGGTGTCTTAAGCATATTGATATGCATGATGCGAAGTCCGGTCATACGGGCCGAGAGTAGGGCCCACACAGTGTGCCCGGGGCCTGCCCATTCTCGCTCCCTCGCTCAGCTCCTCTTTTCTACATGGCTGTGTTCTAAGTTTCTCTTTCTGGGGTGGCGAGATGGCTACAGTGGCCCAAGCCTCATATTCTCGTGACTCTGACTTCAGCACAGGAGGGGACCTGTCTTCCAGTAGGTCCCACAAAATCCCTGATCTTTACCCGCTAACTGGACTAGGCTAGGACTCCCAGCCTCCTCCCAGCAGGCATCGGCCACACACACACACTCACAACATGCCCACCTGCGGTGGCCGGGGGAACTGCAGCATGACTAGAGGCTCTGATCTGGGCCACATGCCGTCCTGCCGGAGGTAGCCTTGCCATCCCCGGGAACTTGGTGTTGGGGATCCGCAAATGAAAACTGGAGGTTCTTTCAGGAGAAGGGAACATGGATGCCGAAGATAACCCCTGCCTTGCTGTTATCACCTTCCTAGTTGCTCAGTCATTAAGAGGCCTTGCTTCCTCTCTCCTCTTTACATTCAACAAGTTACTTGATTATACAGATTACAATTCCTTGATCTACCTTAGATTCATCCATGCCTCTTCCTCAGCATTCCTCCTGTGGAGGCCTCCTCATTCTGCTTTATACCTGGACTGCTATAAAGCCTTCAAGATAGTATCCCTCCTTAGAGCCATTTCATCATATTCCCCTGCACTCAGAAGAGATTTTTCCAAAGCACACCTATGACCTCTTTGTTCCCCACCTCCCCAGTGTGCTCTGATGCTGTTCCCTCACCTTCCTCGTCATGCAGGAGACACTCGCGATCTGTCTGCAAATAGCCTCTGTAGCCTCCACTCTGAGCTCAAAGTCCCTGCTCTTCTGCTCGTCCCCAGACAGGCTGTGGGCTTTCTCATCTCCATGCCTTTGCCAGGAAGTTTCTCCTGCTGGCTCTCTACCCTTCACCAGGGTAGATCCACCTGTCCTTAAATATTTAAGAAATATGTGAGAGCATCTACGGTCGCCACTTCCCCCGATGGATTCACGCAGTTCAGGCGTCCTGCCCCAGCTCCCCTGGAGTTCCGACTGCTCAGTCAATGTGTTTATCTGGGTGTCTCCCTGAGGACGCCCATCACATCTCCAGTATCTAGCACAATGCTTGGCATCCAGGGGGCCCTCAATAAAATAATAGTGAATAAGCCAATAAGATGTAAATAATCAGAAGGTAGCATTTGGTATTAAAAACATCTTCACTGACTCAGCAAGTACATTATAAAAGGATCAGATAAAAGCTCATTCTTCTCATTCATTCATTCTCCAGAGACAAATCCTCTTGAAAATACATTCAGCAATGAGCAACGGAGGCAGGTGACAAATGTATTAACACAAATTGGGAGACCATTCATTTGACCTGTAATTTGAGATTTTGCTTACTGAGAAATAGTTAAATATTAAAGTTTTAACTACCATTTATATTTTATTGTTACTTCTTAAGCTGTTGGCACATGTAGTGTTGATAATGGGAAAAAGGATATTAAATAACTGAAAAAATGAGGCTACAGAGAATTGACCTTTCTCTGGGATCATTTTAAAAGCCCATGAAAATTCCAAGTCAAAGGTTCAAAATCATGCTTTCCTTAATAATTGCTAATAAAGATTAAACATTTATAAAGAGAGCTGCAATCAATATAAAGCATTGTTTCTGGAGGCAGCCTGTTTACAACCATTTTGTACACAAACAGCGGCATTGTTCTGGCATGGTAATCGGTTCACCAGCATTCCAAGAAAATGTCCAAACAAATTCTTCTCCAGTGACGTGGGAGGAACATCACTTCTTCAGAGGCGCCAATACAATGCAGCAACCCTCCCTTCAAGTGTTTGCATTCATCACTGATGAAAACTGATGCCTATTTGCTGGCATTTGAATCATTACCATTGTAAGACAAACACAGTTCATGAACTTTCTCTTGTATTTTGACCAACTGCTAGAGTATTTCCTCATCTTTTCTAGTACAAAGGTGCATGACATTGATAGACCCAGGAAAGTTCATCGAGTTACACAAGATACTTCATTTTGAAAGAAACAGTCCTCTTAACTGAATATTCTGTTCAGCACAAGATTTTTGCTCATAGAGAAAGAGGCCTATGCATTATGCTTTCAGGAAGCCAGAAAAAAATTTTTCTAGAAAGACATGTATTTCTAATTTATAATATATATTCTTTGGAATATTCCCAAGGAGGCACCATGAGTGGGATGCCATAGGTGGGGTCAGAGAACAGCAGCGAAGCAGCACAGCCACAGAAAGCCACAGAGGTGCCTAGGGCCGAAGCCACGACAGTTATTAAGGCAGATGCAAAGGAGAGCTGACTGAATTATTAATCTTTTTCATAATCCTTGTCTTCCCAGATAATGACCACATTCATCAATGTCATTCTGAATACAAAAGTGCGCTCTGGTTTTCCCCTGATGATGAAAAGCCTCCTTCATCCTTTACTTTCCTCTCTGGCTGAATATTCCAATCTTCCTGTGAACTTGACTCTGGAAATCACTCCTTCTCTTACGCAAGGTTGTGCAGGACAAGGATGTCCTTTCTGGCCTCTGATCTTCTTAGTTAACCCAACTGTCTTGGTCCCTTTCTCAATTATACACGTGTCTGTCTTTCATAAGCTCTGGTACAGCAAATACCACAATTGGGTTCAGCTCAAAGAACAACTTGCCATAGAATGTAGCCAAACTGAAAATGTGCTATTAAAAATATTATTCAATTCGCCAAAAATAATGTCACGTATTCCTTTTGAAGATGTGTCTATTGTATAAACTGAAATATAACAATGGCTATCATTTGGACTCTGTGATTTACTGCCATAAATCACTGCATCTTCAAAAGTGCTCTTTAAAAGGGACTGGCTAAATTACTTAATTATAATGAAAATACTTTTAAATTAGCTTAATAAAAATACTAAAAAGGAGAAAAGGTAAAATGTATAGGTGTGTATTCACATGTGAAGTGTGTCCATCGTTATAAAATGTTAGGAATAATTTCACAGATCTGTATGGCTTAGTTTCTTGGAAATTTTACCATCTTTCCCAGGTTTAGGTTGCTTTATCAAAATTCAGTCTAAATCTAATCAATTTCCAAAAGAATTAGGAAAAAATAGAAAAAGCATTAATGATGGACAGATATTATGTATTTATAATGTGATATTTTGTTTGATTAAGAGGTATGTATGGAAATGCCATAATGGAAAGAACCATATCTCTTCATGTGTGATTTTTAATATTCAAAATTTTGCTTCTTGGAATAGGTTTCAATGAAATAGAAATGCAGTGTCAATGGTCATGTAGTTTGTCAGGGATTTAGATTCTCCAAAGCTGTTTCAACTTAACCTCTGACCCAGGAGGCAAAAGGGCAGGCCAACTCAATCCTGAATTCTTTCAATCTGTGCTCTCAACTGAAAACTTTAATGGCTATTTATTTATTTATGCTATATGATGAGAATTTTAAAAATCACTAATATACTTAGAAGCTTGGCTTCTATTTTAAATTCAAAGAACAACATTAAGCACATGTAACTATGGAGTAATGTATTAAATGTGGATTTAAACACACACACACACACACACACACACACACACTATGCATATAAGATACCTATATATAAGATATGTCAGCTCCAAAATGCAGGAAATACTGACATTTAGGATGCTTGTTAGAGTAACTTGTAGATTTTCTTTCACCAACATGAAACCTGTAAAAGCTTACATTGTGTTCTATTTACTGCTCAAGGATAAGCATCGAATGAAGAAAAGCCATTCCCATGTAGTCTGAGCTGTGTTCGAGGTTAAGTGAATGGTTTGACCATGAGGAACTCATCACGGGAGTTCATACTTAAGGTCTGTGCAGAGGCTCACATAGTCTCTTACAGAGCATATGGAGCGCATTTTCACATAATTCGGTTAATACCATTCAACAATACATGTAATCATTTACCTGTTTTCTTTCAATAACGGGGAAAACCATGGAGTGCCGGGAGTGACCTCAGGCTCCCTCCCCGCCTCTAAGGCTGCCCCTCAGGGAGCCATCCTCTTTTTGGCTTGGTGCCTGGAGGAAATTGGTTGAGCGGCTGATCATGCCCTGCCCTGAAGTATGACACCCCTTTCCTTCTCCTCGCCCTCCACCAACCCTTTTTAATCAGTCAATTTTTGCATATCGTCAAAGCAATATAGTTAGAAGAGAAGGTGTGATGTTGTGATAATAGAGAGTTGGAAATGTTAAGAAATGGGGCAGGTGGGCGTGTGGGAGAGATGAGTGCTTTGTTTATGGATTCAAGGTCAGCACAGGGTGGGTGGGAATTCAGAGCTGTCGGTACACCTTTCATCCTTGAGGTTTCTGCCTCAGATCACCCCAAAGCCCTGGCAAAGTCACCACCTGCTTTCACCTGCGCAGGCCTTTATGATGACAAGGCAAGACAGACTGCTCTTTTCAGCGGATACTTGATCCTAGTTCTTGTCAAGTGACTCGAGTCGGTGGGTCTCACTGTGTCAAGATTCTTCACCTGTTAAATATTGATTGCTGTGCTGATTTTATGGCTACTTAGGGTGGATTACATTGTCAGCAAATTGTAAATATGAGAGGGAAAGAAAGAAAATCTGATAGAAACAATCAGGGACAAAAAGCGGTAGCTAAAAAGTCTTTTATATGCTTTGCGCCCTGGCACTGTGATTTACCGGTTATGGGTTAGTTATGGGTTTTGGTAGACTAAAATGTTTTTGGTGGATTAGTTAACGAAGTGGTACAGTGAAGATTTCTAGGAGTTAGCTGAAGTAATCCACTAAATTGCATGCTTTTAAGTCCAGGCATGGCCCTTTCTTTTTGAACTTGTAGTGCTTACTATAGAGATTGGTACATAGTAAGAGCACCAGTATTTGTTCAATGA
Organism: Manis javanica; assembly: GCF_040802235.1. NCBI lineage: Eukaryota > Metazoa > Chordata > Mammalia > Pholidota > Manidae > Manis > Manis javanica. The sequence continues at coordinate 94,316,556 of NC_133167.1, forward strand.
ATCAATGAAAAGGAATAAAAACTAGCATGTGGGGATAGCAAATAATTATATTTATATAGATCAAGGCTAGTCCTTTAAATGATACACCCTTTAACGAATAATTCTAAGAGAAGTTACAAGTGTGAACAAGTCTATGAAAGAAGACAGTTGTCAGCCAGCTATAAGAGTCCTCTTTGTTGTAAGGAGGACATTTATTAAGGGTTTTTGCAAAATACTATAAAATACTAACTACATAAAATACTATAAAAATATTCTGTCAAGGTGAACCACTTTGAAAATTAAAGTTTATAGAAATGAAAATAGCAAATACATGTCTAAATTGCTTAATTACACTTAGACATAGAGTCTTACAGAAATAGAGCAAAGCCAAATATTCCCCAGGGAACCTTTGCCGCATCTGTACTTCCATGTGCGTTTACTGTACAATATACATTTTGATAGCATTACCAGTCCTGAAACATCCTCTGTGAATATAACTTCTTAAAGTACCAGAGAAGTCACTTATTGCTCTCTAGTTTTGGAACATTGGAGGCACAAATCTTAAATAGGTGACACCTAATGACAAAAGGTGAATTTATATAAACCTTGAATTGCCTCCTGTGGCGGATCTATTGTGTCTGTGAAGTGATATACAATTTGACCAGAAGATGGCAGCATTCTGAAAGAAAAGAAAAAACGAAACAAGAAAGCAAAACCTGAAGACAAAAAGCAGGATACAGCACTTGGCCAGGTGTATGGTTCTTCAAAGTTTTAATAACGACACAATTTTAATTAGTGCTAATCTTTTTTGTATATTATCCTTTTCAAGGTGTGAGACATCCTCATTCTAAGAAAAATAACAGTAATGCTAAGAGACTGTTGGTACTATTTTTCATCTGTACTTCTTTCATTAAAGAAGATCCTTGGAAAGGTACAACAGTTATCTGAAGACTACAAAATTTTGAAGTCAGTAATATATTAATCTCGTCTTGGAATAAAATAAAATTTCTAAAAATAACATATATGATAATCACATTTGTGGTACAAACTAATGAGATTAAATGTTAGAACTTTTCTCTAAAATAACTGTTTGGGGTGGAGGGAGTTTCTTGTGCACTGTAAAATGCATTATATATAGAAACACAATTTAAAAAGTATGAAAATATTCTTCTATGGATTATTATTACATACAAATTATTATATATAAAATTTTATTTGCAAACCTTTCAAAACTGTGCTCTTTTCTTAAATTTATTTCTTTCTATTTTAAATCAAGTCTATTTTAATTTCAGACATTTGTTTACATATGTTTCTTTTGTTTATATCAATATTGAAAGCCCTTCATCAGCCTGAAAGAGTAACAAAACTTCCCTTACGTGCCTAGCTCACCAGGAACTTATTTGAATTGAAAAGATGCATAGGAGAGCATCTAGTCATATCCTTGTGATTTCCCTTCCAATTTATACCAAATGGAATCACATATAATCTGCTATGATAATATTATTTAAACCAATTAATGAGTAATGTTTACTCTGTGTAACTCAGAAAAAAAAATGGGTTTTAATTTTGTACCTCCTGCTTTTAAGTGGCATCATATGTTCTTTGCCATATATGCAGTAATTATTTTCTGGTTTGATGGCAATATTTTAATGAAAGTTTTCAAGTGTTTTGTGAGAAATGTATTACACTTAGTATTCTATTGTTTCAAAAAGTTTGAGAAAAATAGTCCTTCAGCCTGAGTCTGCCTATAAGCAGGTGCCCTTGGGACCTATTCTTGCCGTTCTTGCCACTCCATGCAGCAATTAAGTCAGAATATAAATCTTTATTCCCCTGGAATCAGCCTGACCTAATTCCTTCCACTCATGCCTGATCTGACTATTTGTGAACCATTAGGAGTACTTATTTCTGAAATCCATCCTTCTTAATTCCAAGAAGCTGCTGAAGCATCTAAATCTCAGCCCTAAACAGAACTTCTAGAAACTTTGGCCGGGCAAAATCAATCCCTGGTCATTGGATCTCTTCCTCATTACAGTTTCCAAGAAAGTCTGACTCACATGGAAGGATGTTTCTATAGCACTGCTGGAAAAGAAGAAACCAGGCCCCATAATAGATGATAGAATTATGTTACGTAGGAAAGAGAGAACGTCTAGGCAAGCTGATAAGCATACTTTATTCTCCCTGCAAAAACACTGTAATTGTTTTAAACTTGTCATCATTTTAAAAAATTGTGTGCGAATTTATCACTCAATCGTAAGTTAACATACAAACTATTCTGCAATGTCTAACGTGATCAGCTTGTGTTTGACAATGTATTTAAAGAGAACTCACTTTTATTGCCAATTTACAAATGGATCTTGTAGCCTTTGTGGAGCTTTTAGACTGCACCCCAGCAGACATCAGACTGCAGCCTCATGAAAGACACTGAGCTAGAACCACATGATGAGAGTTTAAGTATGATTTGTTATGAAGCAAAATATAACCGATACAACAGGTGAGAGACAGATCCAGAAATATCTTGCAGACTCATAAAGCATTCATGTTCATTCAGGGAGGACTTTTTTGTTCCCTCTGCATCCCACCTCCAATTACACAGCTGCCAGCAAGTGAGTGACGTATGCAGTGAGCTGGAAAATGAGCTCTTGATTAAAAAATATACTAGAACATAAAATATTCATTAAATACTCAGAATAGTCAAAATATTGATATTTTTTAAGTATGGCAACTTAGTGTGCCATGACAATAGAGAACAATTCCCTCAGTTTCAAATTTTTGTTCTATGACTCCAAACGTTTGGATGTATGGTATTTAGAATATTCCTACTTGGTTGCATTTTTTTTTGTTTTTACTTAGATATCTGGTATGTGGTAGACAGCTCAAAACTACAGTCAAGAAGGCTCTCTCTGTGAACTCTGTATAACTGCCATTGAATATTCACATGGAATCCTTGGTTAAACATGCCAACTGACTTCAACTGCCCTTAAGGAGTGGGTGTTCAGGCCATCAATGCCAGGGGTAGAATTAATTATCAATAAAAGAATCAAAATAAAAAAGAAGAAAGAAATGGGAACATATTAAATATGTAATTAGAATTTTGGGACTAGTTTTGAAAAGAAAGTGAGGGCTCTGTGAAAATGGCTTACTGGTTATTATTATTGCTCAGTGCTGTGAATTATATTTTTGGTTGCTGTGATGTGGCATGCTGTTGGCTTGCCATTTTACATTGCCCAGAAATAACTGGAAGTACTTATTTGTCTTGGATGAAAATATGAGCTGGATTTGAGAAGTAACATCAGTGCATGGAAAAAACTAAATTTTTCTCATTGTAGTGATGATAACATACAAAAGTACTATTCATATGACCAACTCTTGGGTTGATTTTTTCTTACTGTATCCTGCCTTAATGGAATCTATTCAATTCTAACTCTCCTGTCATTCATCTGTGTTCCATTTTTTCCCCTGCCTTTAAGAATTCTGCTTCAGAAATCTAATTAACTAGATTATTTTGAACTGAACACAAACAAGATAGAAAACAATTTTGCCAACTCCAAGAATGATTTAAATAACATGTGCTCAGAGTTTAGTATTAAGAATCAGCGTAGCTGGATATAAGTTATATTGATTCTTGGCAAAATGAAATTCCTACATTCAAAGTGAAAAAGCTTACGTGAGGAGGTCATTGTGGAGATCAAATAACCCATCCCCAACTAGACTGTCATGAATTAATGTGTAAGGGGATTAGAAACAGATGTATCTTCAAACACAAGAAATGAGATGATTTTGAATTTATTTTAAATATGTAAGCAAATGGCTATGAAACTGTTTCTATTTTTCAAAGCCCAAGTTTAATGAATTATATATTTACTATTTCAAAATCCAGAGTATGTAAATGGAATCCTCTATGCTTCAAAATCATAGAATTCTAAGGCATATCTCATTTTAATAATCACAGAATGATTTCATTTTTAAAAACATTTTTCCATCTCTCTTGTGGCTCAGCTTTCCCTTAAAAAGCTATAAATTTTGTCTGATTTTTCTTTTTCATAAACAGTGAGGATCTTAGCAAACAAAGACAAATGTTTCCTTAAAAATCCACAGACTTCAATGTTATTGCTCAACTATATCAAAGTTAAAATGCCAAATTCAAAATCATTAAAATCAAAGGCATTTTTCTAAGACCATTATATTTTTTGTTTGTGTTTATTAATGGTAAACTGTACTCTTCCAATTTTTTGATGTTTCGGAAGAGGCTGACTAAACTTAAAATTCTTTGTGTGCCATTTTTCCTTTACTATGCTATTTTACTTATTATATGTGACATTATGGAATACTACCTAAATTTGAGACAGTTTTACAAATTACCTTATAATTTCTTCTCAAGACTGTAGTAAAAAGGAGTATTTGCAGTTCTTATTTGTAAAATAGACAGTGATTTGTCTCTCTATTTTGTTTTAAATAGTGGACAGCATTAGGGGAAATTACCAGTTTTGTTAAAAAAAAACTAATCTGATGACACAAATGTAGTGTATAATATCCTGGCAAAACAAAATAGAGATATTACTAAAATTCTGCATATGAAGTAGATTTAAAGTGATACCTAAAAATAATGTGATTTGGACTCCAGAACTCCCATGCTTTTTTTTCAATTTTAGTGCTTACCACTTAAGATAACACAATCATAATGATTTTAGCTTGATGATCATATGTATAAGACATGTAATTGCATTTAGATATAAGATTTGGTTTAGATTGAAACAATTATGGGGAAAAGCTGGTTTTAAAAAAAATTTCTTTCTTGGACCAGTTTTAGTTTTGTTAATATGCTGTATAATTAGGACAAATGCTAGTGCTATTTTCTAGTTCCATAGAAGAACTAGTTTTCACATACCCATGAAGCATGGCCTTATTTATTGCCAAGGAGAGACTGGAATTCCCCAGGAGAAAGTAAACGAAGTAGCTCCTGTCAATGTGCCTGAAGTGTGACAAAGATGTTCTCATGTGCATCAGATCTTTTCACTGGGTGCCTGACCAAATCATCAAAACTTGAATAAGCACTTCTTTATGGGTGGCCTGTAGAGTCTTTTGAGAGTCAGATGAGGATATTGACAATCTTCCCCTGTGTGTACACATAATTTAAAATATGATTTCAGGGGTTCAGGCGTCCTCTTAAACGTATCCATGAAAATTCCAGGTTAAGAATTCTTTTTCTAATTTTGTGTGGTTAATTCACCATGGATTAATGTCACACTCGCTATTAGACTGTCCCTGACATCTTCAATATCTCCATCAAAACAGTGTATTTTTGTGAGCTTTGTAATTTTTAAGCGGCCTTACAGGAGGTCTTCCTTTTACAGAAGCAACAATTAACAAGTTGATTATTGGTTATAAAAGGTGCCATTAACCTCTGTTTGTCAACCTTGCCAGCTTTCCTCTGTTGAAGCCCCTTCTCAAATATTTGAAAATATTTGCAACCCTCAAATCTCCTATCCCAGATTCAGACACCACCATACTCTTTATCTGGTGACCATCAATAAATCTGCATTTGTAGTATTTGTGTTTATTATGTGTTAAATATAGTATTATTAAAGTTTATATTGGGTAATACATAGATGACTATTTAAGAACTTCATAATTACTAATTTGGTTTCATTAAAAATGTAACCATATAGTTAATTATGCAACACAGGCTTTTGGAGAGCAAATATCAGAGAGTGGATATATGTGCATACGTATGTATAATATGAATATATATATGTATACAAATACATACACAATATGATTTCTATAATACATATAATACATATGTGTATACAAAGAAATACATATAAAAATCTTCAGCAGCTGGCTGCTTCATAAAATGATGTTACAACAATATAATCTATGCTATGCTTTGAAGAAGCAGCCATTGTTGTTCATTGTTCAATGAAAGTGTTCTTGTGCAATCTGAGAATTTGAACATTAATTATATTTTGTTTCTGATATAATAATATCTCAAACCAATTTGTGTTGGTTCTGAAGCCAGGTGGCTAGCATGTGAATCTTTGTATACAGTAGTGTTTAAGAGCATAGAAGATCTGGTTGCCATTCCTTACTAACAGCGAAACCAAAGGCGATTCAGATTAGCCATTATAAATCCCAGTGTCCTCATCTATGAATTCTACGTAATGTAAAGCATCTACCTCAAAGGCTCTTTCTGATGGTGATGTCCGTGATATGGTATCTGCCATATAGAGTGTACTCCACCAATGCTTGTTCTTTGATGATCTTTGATATTATCATATGAACAGAAAACTTTTCTTCATAATTAAATTCTCAACCATAATATAAGTTTGTCACAGGGATGGGAGAAGACAGCCAATGATTCTGTCACATCTTCCTATGCTCACAAATAGTAACTGCACTGGTTGGGGTGGGGATTTAATAATGTGGGTAACTGGTGAACAACTGTGTTGTATACTTGAAACCAACATGAGATTGTATATCAACTATACTCTAAAAAAAACCAAACTTCTGGATCTTCCCTAAAGTTCGTATTTCTGTAGTTTCTGCTTTTACTAGTATAGATATAGATTCATCAAAATACTAATGGAGTTTATGGTTCTTTTGTGCACATGGGCTAAAACATAAAGTGATAATTTTAAGAAATATGTGGATTAGACCATACTCCACTGGGTGAAAAAAATGTAAAATAAGATCCTATTTCTAAATGACTTAAATTTTAATAACATTGATTAAAAATAACAATGTCAAAATTCTTACAGTGTCATCACCTTCCTTTTCTCTGCACTTCAGAACATTTATACTCTGTAGGGGGGACAGTGCTATTGATAAATAAATGCCAGATCAGAAAATTATTGTTCGTTTCTATCATGCCAAAGGGAAGAAAAATAATAGGTTATATGTGAATGCCTCACTAAGTTGACTATAGCATAAGCAGTTGTTTTGGGGGACATTTTGAGAGGCTGTTTTCTTCAACGATAGGGTAAACTGACCAGGCACTTCTTGGAATTGCCAGTAAAAGTGGCTAGAATATCAGGTTGACTATGGATGACACTGGAGTCTTTTCTTTTTTAAAGCCATCTGGAAATGATCATGAACTTGCAGCCAGGACATACTCCCAACGCTTTACTTGGGTTACACTACAGCAGCCGTCAGGCAGGGTTTATTTTGAACTGCACTTGGAAGGAGTTGGCGCTATCTGACTGGTGTCATGCTGCCTGCCCCCCAGCTCCCATCCCTCCATGAGCTGATGAATCCCCCCTCATCCATCATTTCCATTTTGGTATTAATGCTGAAAAGATTAAGGGTGTGTGCAATCCGTGGAATTAGACCTATCCTTGCCACCTTGAGCTGGAATAAGATGTCTGTTGTTTTTTACTCTGTAGCAATTATAATGAAGGTTAGTACTTTCTGCTGTTTTTGATGCCTTTAATAAAGTTATTTTTAATAACTCTAGTATGCAGTACATTCTGATATGAATGCCAGTATATTCTCAAATTCCTTTAGATAGTTTAGGATAAACTCAAAGTGGCTCTGTCCAGCTGTGGTTCCAACATGCCCAAATGACTGAGAGTCTCATCACTGCTACTAGACTTCTCACTATCACAAAGCAATTGAAGGAGCTTCTGGCGGGCAGAAGGGAAAGGGGAATTTGGGCTAAACTGCAAACATGTCCTTGCATTGCTCTTCATGTTGCTCCTGGTTATTCTACAGGATGCTAGATTCTCTCTGTTCCTCCAGTTACTTATTTATACAAATGAAACGTTTTCTTTGTTATGTAGGAGTGACCTCTTTCTTCATAAATGTATGATTAATGTGCTTTAACAAACACCTACACTCGTAAGTAGCTTTTGGAAAAACAACAACAAAGCCTCTGAGGTTTTAGTGTTTGGCTTTAAAATCTTACCTGTGACAACCCTATATTTAATATAGGAACTACTCACGCAACTGAATGCCATGGCCAGAGGGATGTCAGTTTATTGTTCTACAGTGATTCAAAGCACTTTATATAAAACTGTATGACTACTCATGTCTGCGCAAGTGTCTAGGCATTATGAACTGTTGCAAAAGAACAAAAAGATTTTAGGAGACAAATTGATGAGTTTTTGGACAAGAAACATTAGACCTCTTTTTTTTTCCTAATGTGTTTTTTGGTAGTAGATAGCCTACCTTTTAACTTTTCATTTTTGTGTGAAAAACATTCCAGAAATCTACTTGAATGCTTAATTGTCAGCATGCTATATACATATATAAGAGCAGGAGGCTAGTTCATTATGGGTGGGTGTTAGATGTAGGTGTTCTTAGAATTTAACGTTTCCACTTAATATTAAAATTGAAATTTCAGTTCGTGCTGAAATGAATGGCTTTGTAGGAAACCAGAGTTTTCCTTTTTCACAAAATAGCCAGACTGCCACGACACATCAGCTATTCCTCAAGCTACAAACTGAGGGGAAAAGTATCCATTTCATCTGTCAAAAACAGGTAGAGTTCTTCCTTCTCAATATTCTAATCCAGGAACAATTAAAAACAAAACTGATCCATGGCTGAAGAATAATTTTCAAGCTGTAGTAAAAGGGAGTACTCAAAAGAATCACACCACTAATAAAAAACAAAAAATAAAACACACACACATAAATTCAAAAGTCCCCAAAACAAAAGCCTGTGTTTCCAGCTACTTCAGTATTGGCCATTTTCTTGAAGAAATCTCCTGAAAACCAGCTGTCTCTGGTAGTGGAGTGTCTCTTCCTGGGTATTTCTGTTGGCCTGCTACAGCATCTTCCTAAATCATGGTCAGGTCAGATGGGCAGAGTAGTGTGCCCAGTTGTCTGCCTCTGCCTGTGGTGTTGGTCAAGACCACGCTCAGCAGATTTCGGCCGTCCTGAGGTGGAGCTGTGCTTGGAGGCTGAGTCACTGTCCGATGACGCTCACTGCTCACTGACTACAGAGTTGTGCTGTCACTTCGAAGCTGTGATCCAGATAACTCACACCTCAACAGTGGGATACATATTCACTTCTGGTATCATTGAACATTGACAACTTTTCAGTACGTATTTGATGAGGGGTGCCTGAAAAATATGTTTCTGCTCCATAACTGACTATCTCTTAATTTTTGTCTGTGGAGTGAACAGTGTGGTCAACTGCTGTGGCAAAACATGAAAAATTTGCAGAAGAACCTATCCAAAAATACACTGAAAGATTAAAGTCCTGGGAAAACTGATGGTTTTCAGTGTCTCATTCTAAAACTACCAAAGATGGTCACCATAGAACATACACACATATCTCAATGGAAATAAACTGACCACATTTATAAACATGGGGGTACTGAAGAAAGATTAAGGACTCTGCTGCAGACTGTAAACTGCTACAAATTATAAGGCGACTACACACCAAAATACATATGCTGCGAGGGGGAAATAGTGGTACCAATGTTAGTTGTTAAAAGACGAACATGGGATAAATACCAGAGTGAAAAGATTGCTTTTCCGGATAATAGCAAGTGCTTTAAAAGGTGAATTAGCATAAATACCTTTACAAAAGGAATTCACCTTCCTTTCTACTCTTTCTTAGACACCAGCCTCACACCTGTCCCCGTGTTCAAGAAGCCAGCGCTCTGAGGGTTCCCAAACCTTCAAGTTAAATCTGTTGAGCGGCTTTTTATCTTTTTTCTTAGTAAGAATGGGGCAAAATGAGATCAATGGGTTTCATATTTTAATTTTGCTTTTGAACCTTCTTTACCCATTATAAAAAGGAAGAGCGCCATTTCACGGCAGTCTGCCCTTTGGCACACATTATTGCTGACCGTTTTTTCAGTGTCGCAAAATAGCATAGGGTAGTATGTCTTCAACTCCTCCCACTTTCCACACATACAGCATGGATTGCATGTCACTATTTACATGCCCGCCTCCCTTTGCTAGACTGAGCTGTTGAAAGACAGAAAATACATTTTATTGCTCTCCACATCTTTTTCACCTAGCGTGATGCATGGCACATAGCAGTGTTTAATAAATATTTATCTCATCTATAAATGTTCTAGATATTCTTATAACTGAACATATCTACCATACTTTAAAGTCAGAGTATTCTCTTTTGAATCCTATTTCAGACTTGCCTTGTATTTAAAAGGCAGGCAAATAAGCTATCCAAATTCGTTTCTCTGTGTTAAACTAACACAGGCATTAAAAAAAAAATAGTATGACACTATGATTTTCACTAAACTAGGAAAGGTTATTTTGGAGCTTTTGGGACTTTAGATGTTTGAAGTAGTAATTACTTCCTCTATAAATGTTACCTTTTAGAATCAAATACTGCTTTCCTGTTGCAGTTCAACTTTTTACTTAAATGAAAATGTTTTATTCACAATTCACCATGCTATGTGATTATTTGTGGTTCATTTTCCTTTTCATTTGTTTTGCTAGCACTGTAAAGTTGGTGAAGCATCAAAATAATAATGATAGTAGCTTATATTTATTCAGTACGTATTCTCTGCCAAGGCTTTCACTGGGAATTTTATATGTGCTATGTAATATCTACATAAAATTTATGATGTGTGATTTTATATATATATCCATCTCTTCTACCTACCTATCTATTTATCTATCTATCTTCTATCTGTCTGTCTGTCTGTCTGTCTAGGCTTAGAGAGGCAGTTTTCCAACTGGTAAGCAGTGTGGTCAGGACACTAAAACAGGGAGAAACACCTCCACAGTCTGCATTCTTGGTTCTTCAAAGCTCTGAGTATCCAGCAACAGAAGCTAATACCACATTGTGCATAATTATGGAACCATGGCCTGTTTGGTGAAGTCCTTATGTTGTCATTCATAAAACAAACGAACGGCATCTGTTGGGCTATACTTCATTAAATGCTATCACGTCACTACAACTAAGACTCTGAGAGTATTTCTTCTATATTGAGTGGATGAGGCATTAAATCTTCTTACCTGACGCTCATCAACTTTTCTCACTGAAACTGACTGTTAGGTTTCACGACTTACCGCAGACTTGGGTTTGGTTCCAGAATTGGCCACTGGGGTGGAAGACGGTAGGTCAGTGGACTCGGTGTTGGATGACAGATTTGTTTGTGTCAGATTTACTGAAATGGTGTCTGCTCCACTCTCAGATCCTGACTCCAGATCCTATTAAGAAAGCAAAACACTGGTAAGGAAGGGCATGCACATACTCTCTGCATGCGTTCCTCCCTGTCACCAACATCTTTCCACCTTCTCCTTCTTCCATCACACTAGACACACTGAGGACTTGCTGACAAATGACATTGACATGTCACCTGTAGCCATGCATTATTTTGTAGTAACAACTGTACTCTTCAGAAGATCTGATTTCATAAGGCAACTACTGGAGAAAGAAGTAATATACTTCTTCAGTAATTGCACAGCTTATTTTGAACTGGAAGGGCAATGTTGAGAGCCAGCTAGAGTATTGCAGTGAGTCAGGAGGTACAAGCCCATACACACCCCTTGATGACTGTGTGACCCCGAGTAACTCACTGAACACCCCTCGTGCAACAGGGTTATTGTGGGTGTCAATGAAAAGACAGTTTTCATTTCTCCTCACTGTTCTTCCCTATATGTTCCCCTTAGACCTCCCTGGTGACACCTACCACAGTGGCCTGGAATGGTTTAGTTCCAGCTTCTGTCTGTCTAATGAACTATGATTATTGGAGGGCAGGAATTACACTTTATGTGTGGATTGATTCCCTCATTTGAAAATGGGTATAATGACAAATGCATTCATAGAGTTTCATGAGTATTAAGCAAGATATACCTAATGTGTAAGTGACACTTAATGTTTCATTACTATATTGTTATTATTGATATTATATGTCTTCTTAAATCTAATACAGATTATGTGGATAAGACATGTGTGCTGAGTGAAGGCAATTACTCAGTAATCTTGCCAAAGGCAGTATATTTAATTTATCAAATGCTCTCTGTGTTATACGGTGGCCTGAGAGTAGAGGAAAAGTGGGGGTGAGGAGAGTACAGAGGGGAGGGAACAAAGGCACAGGTCACTCTACAGTTTTAACCCGAGGAGATTATGAGATGAGTATCTCTGTGGCTCCTCTTTCTACACCTCAACTTCAGCATGGGCCTCAGTCAAATACCATGTACCCTGCATCCCAAATCTCTGGCCTTATATCCTACCATTCTCATTTCTTAGTGTGCTCCAGCCACAGGGGCATTTATCTGTCCTTCAAAAATACCAAGCTGGCTTCTACTGCATGGACTATGTCCTCTTTTGTTCCTTGTCCCAGAATTTCCCTTTGTTGGCCTGTTCTTGTCAACTTAGGTCTTGGCTTGAATATCACTACTTAGAGAAGGACAGTTGATATTTTAAGCTAAAGTAGTTTCCTCTTTTCAACCTCCACAGCAATTCTTTATTTTACAATCCTGTTACCTTGTTTGTCTACTATGTATTAGTAATATCCACCCATCATGCTGTCTATCTGTCTACCCACACTTCTATCTATCTACCCTCCATTCATCTTTTTCTAATCCTTGTCTACCTCTAATAGAATCTATTGTGTATCATGACAGCAGGGACCTCACTGGTCTTGTTCACTGGTCTATCCCTAGATCTTAGACTAGTGCCCTGCATAAAGAACATGATCACTAAGTATTGCTTTATGAAAGAGTGACTAGACTCAAAAATATTAATATCTCTTCTTTCTTAGTCTTCACATTAAAAATAGTTTTAGAGTTTCTTCTATGTAATTATAAATCACCAGTAACACTGAGATAATTTTTCTCTATTTGAAAGGATGGGGCAAAAGGTTGGTAAAGGGTACAAAATTTCAGCTATAAGATGAAAAGTTCTGACTTAATGCAAAACATGGTGATGATAGTTGATAAGACCGAATTATACAATCGATATTTGTTAAGAGAAAAGAACTAAAATGTTCTCACCAGAATGAATGAGTAAATGAGGTAATGCATGTGTCAATTAACTAGATGATGGGAATCCTTTCACATGTATATGTATATTAGAGCACTATAATGTACACTTTAAATATCTTACAATTCTATCAACTACAGCTCAATAAAGCTAAAAGAAAAAGGGTACAAAAGCAAGACTGAATCATGAAAAAATAGAAAATTTCAACATACCAATAACAACTAAAGAGACTGAAGTAGTAAAAAAAAAATCTTTTAACAAAGAAAATGTCAGGAACAGATGGTTTCAGTTCTATGAAACATTTAAAGAATTAATGAATTAATGCCAATCCTTAAACTCTACCAAAAAATTAAAGAGGAAGGACTACTCCCAAACTCATTTTACAAAGCCAGCATAACCCCAATACCAGAGCCAGATGATGACTCCGTGAGAAAAGAAAACTATAGGTCAACGTCCCTGGTGAATATAAATGCAAAAAGTCTCAATAAAATACTAGAAACCAAATTCAGCAGCATATGAAAAGCGTCATTCACCAATGTCCCATGGGATTTATCCCTGGCGGGTAAGGATGGTTCAACACACACTAATTAATTAATGTGATATATCACATTAATAGAATGCAAGCAAAGAATCATATGATTCTCCCAATAAATGAAGAAAAGACGTCTGGCGGAACTCAACACCGATTCATGAGAAAAACTCTTAACAAACTAGGCATAAGAGAACTTATCTCAACATACAAAGTTCATATATGATAAGCCATGGCTGGCATCATACTCAGTGATGAGAGGCTGAAGGTTTAGGCTCTACGATGAGGAACAAGACCAGGGCACCCATTCTCATCACTCCTGGTCAACACAGTGCTGGAAGTCCTGAACAGAGCGATCAGGTAAGAAAGAGAAATAAAAGGTATTTGAAGTGGAAGTAAAATTATCTCCATTTGTAGATGACCTGACTTCATATATAGAAATCCTAAAGACTTAAGCAAAAAACAGATCTAATAAGTAAATTCAGTAATGCTGTAGGATCACAATCAACATATAAAAATCTGCAGAATTTTTATACACTACCAACAAATTTTCTGAAAAAGAAATACATCAATCCCAATTACAACAGCATCAAAAACAATAAAATATTTAGGAATACATTTAGGTAAGAAGTGAAAGATTCTCTACTCTGAAAACCACAAGACACTGATGAAAGAAACTGAAGAAAACACAAATAAATGGAAAGATACCTTGTATTTGTGGATCAGAAGAATTAATACTATTAAGATATCTATATTACACAAAGTGATCTACAAATCCAATGCAATCTCTATCAAAATCCCATGGCATTTTCCACAGAAATAGAAGAAAAAAACAATCTAATAATTTACATGGACCCAGAAAAGATCCTGAAGAGCCAATATCATCTGGAAAAAGAAGAACAAAGCTGAGGTAAACAGAACAGGATAGCAGTGCCATAAAAACAGACGTGTAGATCAATGGACTAGAATAGAGACCAGCAATAAGCCCATGCAGGTTTTTCAGATATTTAAAAATAGAACTGCCACATGATCCAGCAATCCCACTTCTGCATATATATCTGAAAGAAATGCATCAGTATTTTGAAGAGACACCTGTAATCCCATGTCTGCTGCAGCACTGTTGACAACAGCCGAGACATGGAGATCACTGGGCACCTGGATCTGGGTAACACGGACGGTCCCAGTGGTGACTCCCAACATGAAGGAGGCCATGGAAGCCATGGTAACTTGTAAGGAGCACATTCGAAGTCAGGCAGTGGGGAGAATTCAATCTCAAATCTGAAATAAGATTTAAGGGGCAAAAGTAGGAAGAGGAGCCACTGAGGTGTATTTTAGTGACTGTTGTGGACATAGAAGAAAAGGCAAGACAGGAGCCAGACACCAAGGGGGGAGGGAACGCCAGGAAGGAGGGGGCGCTCCACTGCCTCAAATGCTACGGCTGGAGGTCTGAGGAGTTACTACTAGATTTTTCAGCTAGGAGAAGAGTTGTAGAGAAATGATAGAACAATAGCCAAGAATTAAATTAAGTATAAACACTAGGTGAAGAGAAGAATACAGTTTGGCTCATAAAGGAAGAAATGAGTTAGGGTGATACCTGGAGGAAGGCCAGGGGAAGTTTTTTTATTAATTTTTTTAATTGTCCGTAATGAGAAAGTAAAATTAACTCTCTTAGGCACCCACCTCCCTTCTCTCTGTACACTAACATGGTAGGCTCAAACAATGGAAGGGTTTATTTAATAGGTAGGTTGTAGAGAAAATGCAGCATGTATATGTGCTAAAGAGAGAGAGGATAAACACTCCCAGGAATAAAGCAGTGGATGCTGAATCTATGACAGAAGGCAAATAATTTCTGGAGCCAAGCCAGGAGGTGGGCGGGAAGGGAAGCGAGGGCACAGACAGTAAGATCAACATTAGATCACGGGAGCAACACCCCTTCAATTGACACGGGAGGAAAGAAAGAAGAGACGGGGCAGTTCTGGGTCTTTGGACAAAAGGCCAAGGAGAAAACCAGACCACGGGGTCGGGGTGAATCCCCCAAGGCACAGCCTACTTGTAAGGCTCTGTCAAAGCCGGCTCCTATATATCTTTATTCTCTACTCTTAGTTTTAAAATGTTTTTCATCTTCAAGTCATTCTTAAGGACTCCAGCCTATATTCTTCTTTACACTCTTTATTCTAGGGAGAACTTGCTCCAGTGCTTTCTCATAAGTAATATCAAATGAATCACTATTTCATTTTATGCATTTTCCTCCTGCTAAGCTGTAAAGTCACAGCGGAGCGTGAGGGTGCCGTAGAAGGGGCTGCTCCTGTGGACTTGGGACAGTGCTCCTGGGTGGGTGAGCAAGGTCATGATCATGCGGTTATAATCCCATTATTCCATGGTGCAGTTAGTAAAAGAAATGGAAAGTGCCTGTGGGAAAAATCTGATGACAAGAGAATGTAAAATTAGCTTTTAGTACCAAGGAACAGAAATAAAGAACAAGGGATGACCTAGAAAAATATAAAGACCAAAAGACATTTTGAGGGCTGCAGGAAATGTCTTATTCATCCTTCTCCCAGTGCCTGGTGTGAGTGACTACATGGGAGAAGGAAAGGCAATTAACCAATTCTAGCCCGATCTGTGCAACAAGAATAAAGGCTCATTTTTGTCCTATTTATTGTATTTAACTGAGCTAGTTCTGTTTTCAAGGTAGCCTCATCTAAACTTTTTTTTTGTAGTTTGTTGGGTTAGTCTGTCAGTCCATCCATCTATACATCCATCCATCCATCCATCCATCCATCCATCCATCCATCCATGCACACAGCAAATATTTAAGCATCTTCTACATACAATATACATTCTTTACGTACATTCTTTCATTTACTCCTCCCCACAACCTAGGTAGGAAACAACATTTCCTTTTTTACATGAAACTGACATTGAGAAATTAAATAATTTTCCTGTGTTCTGAGGCCAATTCAGTTGCAGAGCAGGCCTTTCACCTAGGCCTGAAGACTCCAGATTTCATAATGTTTCTACTGTACTATTTTGCCTATTTCAACTATCTAATTAATTGAAAACTTAGATGTCTTTATTTACAGATTAAACCATTGTTCAGCAATGGTGGTGATATTTCATGAGATAGTGCATGTAATATAAAATCCCATTTATACTTTAAATGCAGGCAGAAGGTGTAGATGTAGGCAAATCCTAAAATCGTCATCCACCTGAGCTCCTGTTTTTATTTTGCTTTTACCATTCAACAGAGAACACTGTCAGCAGGAAAGGGCTATCCTGCTTTCTGAAATGGAGACAACAATATGGAATTATATTTAGGAGACCTCAGGGCTGGGTTTTCCCCTGTAGATATATAGGGATTGAGAAAATGTTAATGTAGATGGAAAAAAGATTAAAAAGATAGGGAGATACTGACAATTCACACCCAACAACTTTTGAAGAGAAAAATGAATCCCATGCCTACATTCATGATAAAGAAGTACTAAGAAATAACACTACTGAAAAGATGGTTATTTCTGGTTTTAAAAGTGTTGATGACAATGAGTATGAAGCTTCTCTGCACCCTTTATATGTAAACAAGGTTCAAATATCCCTGGTCTTCAGGAGGCTACTTTGATTGCACTGCCTCCGTAAGGATGCCCGGCCCACTAAAGCATGTGCGAGACGCTATGGCAGAGCGCCAGGGAAGGCGTAACTCATGCGTCAGGCAGACAGAAGAGATACAGAGAAGACCGCGGTGTAAGGGAAATATTTCAGACCAATTCTGAGAAGTAAGAAAAAATTATCCAGAAGATTACCACCAAAAACAAGTTTCAGTCTACAAGCTTTTAGGCTGAAGTATTCAATTCCAGAGTTATGAATTTATGTGTATTTATGTATGTTGCTTAAGTATGAGATCCCTGTTACAGAGAAGGCAGTATGACACAGTGGTTAGACGACATGACTGGATCAAGCCTGGCTAGGTCTGTATCCAGCTCTGCTGCAGAAACTTACTAAGTTCTCTAGGTCCTTGGCTCATCTGAAAAGTGCTGTGAGGAATGTTTGTGTTAACATGTGCACCACACTTAGAACAGTACCTGCATATACTAAGGCTAGCCATCATTTTAATTTTTTTGCTTACTTTGAAATATTCTGTCCCACAGTTAGAGTGAGTCTTACATAACTTCAGAATCAACAATAGAACTATATACCAATTAAAGAATTTGATACAGAATAGTTCTACTTTGGTCAGTGTTCGGATTTACTTAGAGAATTTTCCACCTCTTTGGTCTTAGGGAAACACAGAATTTCTTGACTTAATGTGCTGTTTATTGCACAACAAAAGTAACAGATGAATTGAAAAGGGATTCAGGACTTCATTATTAGTGAATCCTACCATTACATTTGCTAGATCTGTACAAATTATTTAATATGAACCTTCTATTAGATATATCAAGTGCACACACAGTCAGTCCTGGAATTGGGGTCCTCCAAATTTTATTTAGGATGTTAGAATCTCAAGAGGAGAGTCAATCTTATATGAAATTAATGCACAGTAGAATAAAGGCTCATTTTTGTCCTATTTATTGTATTTAACTGAGCTAGTTCTGTTTTCAAGGTAGCCTCATCTAAACTTTTTTTTTGTAGTTTGCTGGGTTAGTCTGTCAGTCCATCCATCTATCCATCTATCCATCCATCCATCCATCCATCCATCCATCCATCCATCCATCCATCCATCCATGCACACAGCAAATATTTAAGCATCTTCTACATACAATATACATTTGCGAGATATTGGAGATATAATACTAAACAAGAAGAACACAGTCTTGCTAGTGGCGCTCACAGCGAATCAGAGAGGACTGCCGACTAGGGAAATGACGACAGTGAGGAGGCTTTGATCACTAGGAAGATCATTTCCCAAAATGAACCTCTTTCCTGCCCAACAATAACCATTTTCTTTTGGGTCACATACTTCTCCTGTGGACCCTGCATATGAAACATATAATTATCTGAGTGATCTTTATGAAATGCTGTCAGGGTCACATATGGGGTAGATGCTGCCATCCAAGAGGTTTCACTCGCCAGAAGGGGCGCACCCTCCCGCGGGAAGGGCAGCGGAGAGCCAGGGACTCACGGGCGCCCGGCGCCGCAGGTTCGCGGGCGTGCTGCACGGCGAGGGGCCGCTGCTGAGGGCGTCCTCGATGTCCTGATCAAGTTGGTCCAGTTTCATAATGAGCAGCACCATGGAGTCCAGCCGCGCCCGATCGCGGTCGTCTCTTATTTCCTGAGGAACAGAACATGTTGTAACTGAATCTTGAAAGGCCATTTCTTGGAAAGAATAAAAGTTCCCTGTTCTTCAGTGTGACAAAGAGGACACTGAATAATAGGCAGTCTTCTACTCAAAGGGGAAAGGAAGTTCTGTTCTGTATGGTCAATGGGCTCTTCACTGGGAAGACAGTGACCCACTGACTGACAAGAAAGCATTTTACATGAATATCAAATACATAGCTTCTGTGCTGAGCACAGCAAAAAAGCAGCAAAGCATTAATCAACACTGAGGCGTATTTACCACTGTCCAATTATTTAGTCTTGGGAAAAGTTATATATTACTTTTTTGTCACAGTATGAATCAACTATAATATATGAATAATTGTTTGTAGTTAGATATTTAAGGATGCATATAAGATAATATTTTGGGGACACTATTTCTGAGTATGGTAAAAAAGAGGAAAGGAATCATACAGGACAGGTTTTCAGTCTGTGCAGTGGAGAGGTGGTATTTGCATGGGGCTATGATCTTGTCGGTATTTCTTTTCAAGTTTCTTTTACTTTCATATACTTTTGAAGAAAAACACTCCACAACTGGCTACTTATTCTGAATTCTTTATAACATAGACATACATCTATGGAAATACTGTTGCTTGTAGGAAGAGTAAAGCTTCTCATGGACCATATAGAGGTATCTGGACATGACTGTTTACTATTCTTGCTTGCTCATATAGAGTCAATTAGTATTAGCAAATCTTCCAAATTTCCTGTGTGTTGTTTAAGGTATCAGGGCTGGGTGGGGTATTGGCTTTAAAAAATAAAAAAAGAAGACCACGGAAAGCACAGTAAGATTCTTTGGAGGCCAATCTATCGAGGGATGTGCGGACTCAAGACCAGCCCTTGGGAGGCAGACCATCGCTGTGACTCATGCTGTCAGCTCCTCTGTCTGCGGTGTTTACCGGGGTGGAATCAGCTTTGACAAAACACCAGTGGTGGACCTCAAAGGGAAAACATATCACAACAGAGACCTGAGGGGTGTGGGTACAAGGAGAAGGTTGTGGGCTTTGCTTAGAGGATGGTATTAGCAGTAGGGATGAATGTGGTGACTGCCTGAATCAGATCTTTTGTTTTTGGCATTTTTCTTAATCTCTCTAAATTCCATAGTCACCACTAAGAGGGACCCCCAAAGAACAGGGGCTAGGGTAATTTCATGGATTAATTTATTTCTATAGAGGTCTCTATCTCAGAGAGCTAGAGCAGATTATTAATATTACAGAGCATTATCTTTCAGATCTCAAATAATTGATTTATTACATTAAGTTGGCCAAGGAATCATTAATGAAGTTAATGCTGATAAGTTATTTGGATAAACTGAACTTGTGCTTGGTTTAACAGATTAATATCAAACTGAAAGAGCTAGTCTTGTTTCCACAAAGACATTAATTTTGAGACCAAATGAAGAACTGTTTTGAGTTGTGTTCCTCCCTCCAGAATATGCTGTGATTCATAATTCAATCTCCTCCTGTTGTCCCTGCTGTCCAAAACACGCAATGAGGCTCTGACAATTACAGAACTTTGCCATCATAAAGTTTTATTGTGCTTAAGGGAATTCAGCGTTTTTTTGCAAACACACAGACCTGAACCTTACCATCCATCGCAGCCCTCAAAGCTATCGAACTTTGTTATATCCAAAAGAGCATTATTTAGAGTAAAATCCTGCTTGTACCTTAAAATAGAGTCCCAGAAATATTGGAGATTATTCAGTTTAATTCTCCTCTACATACGCAAACTGAAGAATCTGACACTGAATAGAAGATTCAAAAGTCTCCTTGCTTACTCCTCCCCTGAGTTTGCCTGCATAATTTCCTTCTCTTTTAAGCCAAGTTGTGTTTGGCAAGATAATGCTCTTTTGCATCTCTACGTCCACATCTGCTTTTCTGTGATTGTCTTTCATTCCCCAGTTATTACATCCTCAAGCACAAAGATCATGTTCTTCTACCTGGCAGACACAGAGGCAAGTTATGCACTGCACATGCAACATGCTGTCAGGAATGATAATGAAATCTGTAGGTGCCGGTGAAACACCTCCCAAAGCCTTAGAAAATATATCCTGATATTTCTCCAGCTACTAAGTTAATCTTCGAAAAAGCACTCTATCCTGCAGCTACCCTAGACCTATCAGCAGCAGTCTCAGAAACAATTTGTCTGAATCAACTGGATGCTCAGACAGGGCTTCGAAAACATTTTCACATCCATGGGCTGAGCATCAAATTATTCCAAATGATCAGCCACAGGGAATAAAACCAAACAGTGTCGGTCTATAACATTCCTTTAGCAAAATAAGCCTCTTGCGTTTCCCTTACTTTCATGGGTGCCTCCATATTCACCACCCATCGCATTCGGCCTGAAATGCCAGGTACACAGGCCAGTATCTTATGTTAGAAATACATTTGTAAAACTTTGCTGAATAGAGTCGACCACAAATCAGATGTTTTGGAGAAACATTATTGCCCTTGTTTTTAAAGCCCGAGTGCTAGTATTTCTCAAAGATCTAATCTTTCATATGTTGATGGCTGACCTCCAGCAAATGGCTCATACCTGAAAGGCAGCTGCGTCTTTGCCCATCTTGGCTGGGCTCACTCAGAGAGCGGAGCTTTCCTTTCATGCTGTTGACTATATGTCCGCGCAGAGGACCTTCCTAATAATTGAAGCTGCCTAGTCATCAAGTTCTTGGTATTGCAGTAACTTAATCCCCTAAATCAAGGCCAAGATGCTAAATTCTCTCTCCTCCCCTTTCCTTCTTTCTGAAATCACAGCTGTTTGGGTCAAGCATTAGTAAAGGCACACAATATTCATTAGTGAACCAGGAATATAAAATCCCTGCTTTCCTGAATATTATTAGAAGGTAGATAACAAAAGCTAAGAAATTCATAAGTAAGATAGTTTCGGATAGGAACAAGTGTAGGAAGAAAATACATGGGGTAATATAATAACAGCAGGAGGAGTGTCCCACTTTGTACAAAGTGATCAGAGAAGAGCTTTCATGGAGGTGAGTCACATCATGATGGAGAGAAAAAGAATGAGGCAGGGAGAAGAGAGAGAGAGACAAAGACAGAGAGAGACAGAGAGAGGGAGAGAGACCAGTGGCAGGGTATAAGTGAATGGGTGATGTATTGTGTTTATTAAACTTTCAGCTTTTCTACCACAGATTGACAACCACACATTTTTGGAACCTTACCTTACTTTATATCCAGTAATGCTTCATGGCTAATACATGAAAAAGAGTCAGTTTATCCCAAGATTATTCTTCTAGTTCTAAACCACAGTGCTGGAGTCTGAATTGGACCCACATTGCAGTGATTATAAAGAAATAACATACTTTCATAACAAGGTCCTACATATTCTGAGATCAAAGCGAAAAAGAAGAGGGCACTGATTCGGGAACCTGTCTGCTGGAAGTAGGGAGTCGGTTGGCACTGGTATGATGGTAGATGTTTCACAACTATATTGCCAAGTAAAAAGAAAGTTCTGATTTGTAGCATGTCCTGGTTTTTCTGTGGTGTAAATATTCACATGGCCGATGTCAAGCTACCAACTAGACATTACTGAATGCACAGCTGGAAGAAATGCACACAACTGGCTCTTGTGAGCTGGTGTGAGCTGGTGCATAGTGGTTCCCACACACACTAGCATGGGGACCAGGAGGATGTAGAATCATTCTTAGAATCTGACTTGAATAGAAACGTTGAGAGTTAAGTAATTGTGATTATGGTTGAGTTGACATAATAACATTAAACTAATGTGTTTTATTTAATACATTTACTTTAACTTTTGCTCTTGTTGTCCACACAGAATTCAGCATAAATTGCACATCCAGTGTTCCCAGATAATTCTCTTTTTTTCCTAGTAGTGGTTCATTTATCTGCCTTCCTTCCATTGTCCATAATTTATGTTTGCAAACTTCCCTAACATTCATTATAATGAATGTATCTTTACATTTGTATTTTTACCTAAGTCAAAACCCATTTCTGCAAGTTACTCATTGTGCCACTTGGATAAGTCATTCAATGCTTCAGACTTAAGAAATCTGGAAGTCCAGGTTGGCCGCTGCTGGTTCTGCAGAGTCGAGACTTTGCAGAGGAGGACAGGAAGTTCAAAGTCCAGATCACTCCTCTATCGGTCAGCTGAGCAGACTAGAGCCTGGCTTCCCGTGACTTCCCAGTTTCTCCCATCAGAACCAGACAGCATAAGTAGTGTCTATGCCATGACACTTGCAAATAGATGAAGGACTATGTTGTGCCCATTTTCTTCCTTTTCTAGGTGAATCACACTCAGTTCCTTTAATTATCTCTCATATGACATTTTCAAATCCTTATTAGTTCTGTTTTCTCCTCTCTGGATCTGACACAATTTTGTCAATGACCCAATTAATGGTTAGTGTCCAGAATTAAATATCTTAACTGTACATGTTCTTTGACCAGAGTAGAGTAGGTAAATAGGTAAATATTTCCCAATGTTCTATATACCCTCTCTAATGCAGCTTAATAATTAAGTGCTGCTTAGAACATGCATGAGCTATTCTTAATGGGATTGCCACAATCTACTGTTTTAATGAGGAAAAAGTATTTGGCTGTGAGCTGACTTTGAGTCAGTGGTGTGATATGTCTCCTTTTCCTGCTCTGTGCCTGTGTAATGCAAAGAACAGAAATATCTTGTTGTCTTGAGACTAGCCAGCTGTTGTCAAGGTACAGATACTATATGTAGCTGTTGCGGAAGCAATTTCCAATTGCATCTCTTGCAGACACAAGTCAGTGTTCACTTAAGCAAATGAGAAGAGAAACTTCAATTTCATTGGTGGTCAAAAACTTAATGTGGCCAAGTTGTATGGTGTCCACTGGGAAATCCAAAAGATGCTCCTGATTTACTCCCAAGAGCTATTTAGTCCCTGCGCAGTGAGGTCATTTTGATCGCAATGGTGTCTGGGGGAGATAAATAAGGTTTTAGGGGATTGGTCTCTCCAGGAAGCCTCTGAAATGAAGCCTCCACTACCCTTCTTTCCTTCCATCTAGGGAAGATAATTTCAACCCTCCTCCTCCTCCAGATGCTCTTGACTGAACAACACAGAACACGACACACACATAGGGAGTTGGAAGGAGGTGCGTGCTACATTTCACAAACTGGGCAAATAGTAAGTCCAGAGAAAACGGTGCCTCCCCTAGAGGTCCACAGGCTCTGCTATGCTGGTGCCCAGGATATGGAAGAAAACCAGAAAACTCAGTGAAATACCTGGATGCATCTCAAGAGTGGCCATTTGGCCAACAACTATAGCATTGCCTGAAGGTTCTGCCTGGCAGCGAGCTGTGGCATCCCATAGTGCAGCCGTAATAAATAATAAATTAAAGGTTAGGCCAGGAATAGAACTGAGACTTCCTGATTCATAATCCAAGATTCTGCCCTGACACCGTCTTTGATTCCATATGCATCTTACTGGCTATTCTGGGCTGGTGATACTCTTTGCTACCCGTAAAAGAAACGGACCTTTCAGCAAAAGGCTTGGCTCAACTTCATTCTGAATTATTTGATCTGCAGCCAGCTGGACCAGTATGAAATCTCACATTAGTGGTATACGTTTCATTTGACAATAAATTCCTCATTCTAGACTCCCTTTCTTAAAATAATACCCTGTTTAAAGAACCAGAAAGTTATTAAATCTTTTTTTCTTCAGAAGCGGTGAAGATTTTCATCTGAATTGACAGAAGCTAAAGATAATGCAATTATTATCTGACGTCAAAGTTTCTAGGCAAGTTAAATAAGTCAGCCTTAACTTTTTTTCTGGTGCATTTCAAGATGAAACTTAGGCAGATGGGAAGGTAATAGAACAAACCAACAACTCTCTCTCATTTGCCAGGCACAGTCTGTTCAACAATAAAATCTTTGTATATTATATTTAATAAATAATAGCACCTATCTATACTATTTTAATATTAGATGGTAGTGAGTGATAAGTAATATCCTCATTTAAAGTTGCTACAAGGAATCTTTTAACTGATATGTAAATTGTGGCTTTACATTAAGTGTTTATGTTCACTTCCTATTTATCTCCTTCCATTCATAGGTCATGTGAAGATAACTGGTATTCCCTTTGCTTGATTTTTAAATGCCATTGAGGCTTCAAATGGAGCATTTCTTAGCTGGGACTTTTGTATATGGCCTACACAGTTTCCTGAATAGTTTCAAAGCACATTTATGCAGCTGGTCCTAAGGAGTGTTCAGAAGCGGCAGATGTGAACCAGGGAGAGGACTGTGTGGGCAGTGGTTCCTCTCTCTCCCAGGGAACTCTGAGGGGGACATCCTCCACTGCCCTTAAAAGCCCATTTTGGAGACTGGGATATAATTTCTATCTATAATTCTGAAAGCTGTCTTCCTGAATTTGGAGATTGACATTTAGGGTCACTTAATACATTTACAGGTACAAAGTCTGCCTTCCTGGTCGAAGTGATATCTGCAAATCCCTGCAGTTTTTTTTTTCTTTTCTTTCCTAAGGGTTTTTATTTACAATTCTCAGTAGCTCTTTGCTTGAACTCAGGTACCAAAGGAGACAGGACTTTCCTTGGTTTGAAAATATAAGAAAAAATCTGTTTGACATCAAAATTCCACAAGCTGGTCTGGGAATATTGTGATGGTCCAACCTTAGGTGTGGATAATAAAGAAAGGGATAAGTAAGAATTTCTTCCTGTTACATAAAAATATATAACTTAATTTAGAAAAAAGTCCTGTATTCACCTGGCTTCTGTACTTTTCGAGTTCTATCTGTTATCATTCTTGCTGATCCTGCCCAGGGTTCCTCACCTGTCATCATGCTGAGGATCAGCACAATATATTTCTCAATTTTCTTTACTTAGATTCACCTTTTTGAAGTAAAATGCATTTTTAATATACAAATACTGTATAATATATGTGATAACTCATTTTTTTTCTAATGCATATTACAAAATTATCAAAATAAAAAATTCATACACTATCTCATGTAACCTTACATAAACCATAGTATGTTTTCAGGTATGCTGTGCTAGAAGTACAGGACTTCTTCTGGTTTCTCAGACATGCCATGCGCTCTCTCCTTTGCAACTAAGATTACCAGGCTTAGCACATAAAAATGTGGGATGCCCAATATATTTGAATTTCAGATAAACAATAACTTTTTGGGGGGACAATATTACATGGGACATACTTATACTAAAACATTTTTTGTTGCTTATCTAAAACTCAGATGAAACTGAGAACCTGGGTTTTACCTGGTAACTCTATTTCTGACCCATGTTATAATTCTCCTTTGGTAGAACACACTTCTCCCCTACCTGCGTACATAGAAGGAAGCTTTTGATTTCGAGTACAATGCCACTCCCATAAGGTGATCACTGACTGTTTTGCTCACTGATGTAGCCCAAGAATCTAAAAGAGTGGTTGACACATAATCATCCCACAGTAAATGATTTTTGATAGCATGCATGAATGAAATGCTGTCTTTGAATTAATTTATAAATCCAAAGTAGTCTAACCCCAGACTCTCATGGGATATTTTTTAATGGAATTAGCAAAGCTGATTCTAAAACAAAAACAAAGAATTTTTTTGTATGAATATCTTCTAACCTATATCAAAATAGAGAAATATAATAAACTTTGATGTCTTACGTACCTACCAGCTTCAAAATTTTCAATAGTTTGCAACTTTATCTTTTTCATCTCATTTTTTAGAAAACAGCAGCATATTAGGTAAATCCCTGACATCATATTTCACCCACAAATGCTTAAGGGTGATAAATTGATCTGAGAATTCTCTTGCAAGAGGAAAGGAATGTTAATAACAAACATCCTAAAAATAAAACAAAATAATCCAAGCATTCTATGAAATGTGACACCATATAAAAATCCACAAATTAGAGACTGCTAAAAATTACAAGGCAATTGGCAGACTGAGAGTAAATATTTGGAGCCTATGTAACAAAGAATTAATAAATTATAAAAAGACAATCTAATCAAAATGCTCAAAGCATACTAAAAGTCTCTTCACTGAAGAATTACTGATGATTTAAAACCCTAAGCTTCATTGGTATTCAAAATAACACAAATTAAATAAAGAATGGGAATTATTATTTTTCATCTATCAGATTGTTAACAAAGAAAAAAGAATTTTGACCATACTCAGGCTTGACAGTTTTGGAAATGTAAATGTCTGCCTTTTTTGAAGGGCAGTTTGGTAGTATCTGTTAAAAGTAAAGTAGGACATATTCTTCAACTTGGCATTTTAATTTTAGATACCTATCCTAGAGAATTACTTGCATACATGGAAAATTAGTACGCCCAGTACTATTCACTGAAGCATTTTTTTTCCTAGGGGCCAAAGAACTAGAAATGACCCATGCTGTCTATAGGAAACTGCTTATTGAAATAAATTATGGTACCATTATTCCCTGTGTCACTACACAATAGTTACGAACATGAAGGAGATACACATGCACTTACTTAGCCACAAGTAACTTATTTACCTTTTCTGTGTGAGAAAATTGTGCCCCTTTAGAGGGCTACAGCCCTGTGCCCAGTTTCACTGCTTATGAGTAGACAGATTGGCCCCAGTTCCCACTCAGCACTTTAGTCTGGTGTCCTTGCGCAGGGAACAACCTGTACAACTGTACTTAGTGCCCTGCTACTCATAGAAAAGTGCTCCAAGTGGGTTTAAGTGGAGAAAGGAAGGTGAAGAACATTCCCTACAGCATGAAATGCTTTAGATACCAAATGAGCCTGTACACATGCATAAACATACACCTAAACACATGCACACAGCACAATTCTGTATTTCTGTATGCATATAGATGCACACACACCCACACAAAATTTGGGAGAATACCTATCCCTGAGAGTCGAGGTGGAATTGGGAAGGGCAAAGGGGATCTATACATTTTTCTGTGGATTTTGAAATTCACACAGTGAATATGTGGCTGTGAATTACATCAGTGATGATTTTTTTTTAATTAGGGAAAAAAGTAAGTATTTGTTAAAAACAAGAAAACAAAGCACTGCAAATCACAATTTTGAAAAGTTGACAAACATCAAAGTCATGAAAAAGCCCAGGAGAAATGTTTTTAGTTGACTGTGTAATACTTTTTTCCTACCTTTTTTAAATCATGAGTTGATTTTAAAAGATTCTTTGGTATGTCCATATGTTGACATACTCTGAAGCATTTAGCATAATGATTGAAATATTTATTATTGATGGACAAGATGTCCACACATTCAGTAAATAAGGTTACTGAATTGTACCGAAGGTAAATTTCCATTTTCACATGTGGGAGGACAGCTTCTCTTTCTCAGGTGTTCTAGCTCCCTCCCCAAGTGTCACTCTTCACAGCTGGGTTGGTTGAAATGCCGTGACCATCTATCTCTTTCTGTGACCAGCACTTTCAATCGGCTGAATCACAGAGGGGTCAGTTTGAGGTGTAACCTGGTCTTCCTGGTTATTCATCAGAATGAATTGCACTTCTCTTCTCATAGACCAGTTTCGTGCTCAAATAGTTGCACTGTTGCTTTTAGCCCAACGGGAAAAAAATGGAATACCTTTATGACCTTGGTTCTCTATAAAGCCAAACTGACATTTGGAGACATGTGATATGATGAGGAGAGCAAAAATTTACAGAGATCTAGTGAGCATATAAAACATAATGTAGATGATTCTATATTCAAGACTTTTAAGGCCAAATTTCAATGGATTAGCTACACTTGCAATGAACTAAGAAAAATATTATTTGACAAAATTGTATTTTTTAAGTCAAATTAAAACCAGTGCTAAGCAATGTAGCTGGATGGAATTTAACTGCTGATGCTACTGATAAACACTTAACCCAAATAGTGATTTAAGCAATATGTGTCAAAATTTTTAAGATATTATTAGGCACTCTGTTATGAAAAGGCAACTTACAGAATGGGACAAAATATTTGCAAGCTGTATATATACGATAAAGGGCTAATATCCAAAAGGGATAAAGAACTCATACAACTCAATAGCAAAAAAGCAAGTAATCTGATTAAAATGAGGACCCAGAAAAGACATTTTTCCAAGAAGACATATGAATGGCCAATGGGC
This sequence comes from Manis javanica, assembly GCF_040802235.1. Taxonomy (NCBI): domain Eukaryota; kingdom Metazoa; phylum Chordata; class Mammalia; order Pholidota; family Manidae; genus Manis; species Manis javanica. Next base: position 94,345,355 of record NC_133167.1, read on the forward strand.
ATATGAAAAGGTGCTCAAAATCACTACCATCAGAGAAATGCAAATCAAAACCACAATGAAATACCACCTCACACCTGTTAGACTGGCTGTTATCAAAAAGACAAGAGATAACAAATGTCGGTAAGGATGTGGAGAAAAGGAGCCCTTATACACTGTTGGTGGGCATGTAAACTGGTGCAGCCATTCTGAAAAATAGTATGGAGGTTCCTCAAAAAACTAAAAATAGAACGACCATACGATCCAACAATTCTGGTTCTGGGTGTTTATCAAAGAAAAGGAAATCACTGTTTCACAAAGATATATGCACCCGGTGTTCACTGCAGCATTATTCACATTAGCCACGATATGAAAACAACCTGAATGCCCACCAAAAGATGACTGCATCAGCCCTGAAGAGAACATGGCACAGACATAGAATGGAATATAAGTCAGATGGAAATTCTGCCATTTGTAATATGGATGAAGCTGGAAGACATCATGCTAACTGAAAAGCCAGACAAAAAAAGACAAATACCGCACTGTGTCACTTATATGTAGATTCTAACAGATTCAGAGACTAGAATAGTAGTTGCCAGGTGCTGCAGGGCAGTGGGGGAATGACAAAATGTAGGGTACAGTGAACAGACTTTCAGTTATAAGAAGTTCTAAGAATCTCATGCACAACCAGTGACTATGATTAATAATATGGTATTGTGTATGTGAAAGTTGAAAATGGATCTTAAGCATGTTCACGACACACATACACATACACAGATGCACGTGTGTGCAAGTTATCTATGTGAGGTGATGGATGTGTGAACTATCTCGAGCTTGGTAATCATTCCACAATGTGTATGTATATCAAATCATCACATTGTACATTTTAAATATATACAAATATATTTGTCCATTATGCCTCAGTAAAGTTGGGAAAAAGTGGGAGAAAACCAGTGACAATTAAATTCCAGGACATATTTCATTGTATTTAGCATAAATATTTGTTTCATTGATCTCTTTTTACAATTACTAATTTTGAAAGGAATAACTAGTCAGTAGTAGCTCCCTTATATCATTAAGCATTTAATGCACAATTATTTTTTGAAGTCCATATGAGAAGAGACAGGGCTTCATGCTTTCCTGTATCCACTGAAGTACCTAGCAGAGGGAATGAACACTGTAGGACTCAAATGTACTTTTTGATTAACAATTAATTATCTGATAAGTCCCCATCTTTAATGAGCTCTAGGTAATACCATCAATCTCTAAAAGGCAAAGATCCATAGTAAGAAAGCATGGACAGCTGCTATGAGAATTTTCCTTTTTCTTTTTAACTGAAGAGAACTTTTAGATGCACTGATTAGAAAATGTGTTAGCAGTAAAGTGGCTCATTGTTTGTGTCCTTAGGAGACTTAGTCAAAACTCAAAAATGTCGTCTTTGGGGTATAATATTTCTGAGGGAAACAGCATTTGAAACATAGCATTTAGCTTCCAAAATACTGAGGTTCTGCATCCTCCAAGTCCCTGAGATCATTAAGACCTGTTTGTTAGCCTTTCTCTTTTGTGTAAGGAAACAGAGCAATGCCTTTTTCTTTCCCAATATGGGAATAACTCTTCACCCAAATTTCTGCCTGGGGAATTTCTCCAGCACAATGAAGAAAAAGATTTTTTTTTTATCTATGTACTTTGTTTGTTCTCCATATAAATTATGTGCCCATGAAAGAAACCTACAAGTTTTGACGGTTTTCAATTCAAATGGTCAGATTCAGTAATACCTGAGTCTCCTATGGAGCTGATGTGCACCTATTTCCTATTGTATCAACAGAAGATATGCACAAATAAAAATGTGACTGAGAAAGCTTGTGAGTTTAAGAAAAATATTAAATAGCATTTTAAAATGAGATACAGATTTCCTTAAAATATGGTTTGGAGTGTATACATAAAGTACATATTTAATGAGGATTGGCCAGATGATTAAAAGTAACTTTTTGTGTTTTCAAAAGGTAAGGTTAAGGTGAATGCAATATCAGTCTTCTCAGAAGTCCAAGGTAGATGGAATAGCATTTAGTAATAAATTATATTATTTTCACAGTAAAATTATAAAGCAAACAGATTAAAAAGTAGCATTTAAGACCTGAAAAGGGCTTTAGATGTTGCGTAGCATTTGTACCAGTAAAAAAAGTAGCTTAAGATTAGTAATATCAAGAAATAATTGGCTTGCTACGTTTTGACTCCAGGCGATGGTAGCTGGAGCAAAGGTTAAAAATATAACCTGAAAAGAACTATAAGAGGTTATTGCATGTGTTAGTTGACAAATGGGTATTTTGGCCACTGTTAATCTCTTCTTTTTGAATGTTTAAGCAGCTCTTAGGGGCAAATTTGGCCTACCTCTCTTTCTTTAGCCCTGGCTTCAGGGAAGAGGTTGTATACATTTGTTCCATATTTATTGAGCAACTATTAGGTTGGTAACATTGTGTTGTGTATGAGATAAAATAAATCGCTTTTCTTTCAAGTTTATATTACATCTAGTAGAGTGCCATGCAAACAAACAGCTGTAACAATGAAATAACTGTAGTGCTGTGCCAAAGGGCTGGTAAAGCTAAAAAAAAAAAGAGAGAAAAAAGAGTAAGACTAGGAAGGATGGAAGTACAAAGTATGCTAGAAATGGGACAAAAACATACCTGTTAAAAAAGCAGGTGTGCATTCCGATTGAGTTGAGGGGTGGTGTGAGACTAGCTCTGGCTGAAGTCTTGTGTAAAGCACAATGACTGATAGAAGCTGAACACACATACAGTGGTTGACTTGATTAACTGCATAGGTTTGCCCTGTCCCCCAAGCTTCCCAGGCATGTCTCTATTTTTTCTCTTCACACACCATCTCTCCCCTTTTCAGGTCTTCATTATGATATTTTCATGAGGAAAATAATTGTATTTTTGTAAAAATAATTTGAAACTGGAAAAAGGAGCCTTTTCTGTTCTTTCTGCCATCGGTCCTGCCTCACGCGGTCACCTTGTGTCTTGCCTCTGGCGGCACGTTTCCCCCGTGTGTTTGAGGGTGAACGTATGTTGCCATTCAAGTGATTTTCAGAAGAGGACATGCTTTACAAGCTGGTGAGGAGAGTCCTCGGCTAGGCTGGTAAAGGTTTACCTCACTGTTCTTTGTGGCTAACAGTTGAGTCCTAGTATAAAGTATTAAGGAAAATATTATTTTTACATATATCAAATTTCAAGGCATTTCTTAAATATTCTGTGACTATTTAATCAGAAATGGCATTTCCACATGATTTCTGCTTTTTCATGTGCCATTACTTGATTTGATAAAATTCTATTCAGATTTTACTTAACCACAGTTATTTGCTGATGACTAAAAGGTCAAAAGCCCAAGAAGGCGCAGATCTTTTCGTAGAACCTGTCACCATTATTGATAAAGTAATTTGAAGTACATGTTCTTCAACTAAGAGCAAGTTAAAGAAAGGACTGGTTATTTTTATTCTAAATGTCTCCGTGTGGATTGAAAGCATTGATCCATTACAGATTTAAAAAGTCCGACCAAGGGGAAGATAAGAATTATGATCTCATTACTCTTAAGATTCTGTTATTTGCTAAGCAAAATGTAACCCAAATGTGAATTTTACTGTGGCTATAAAAATAGGAAGTAAATAATCCTAAGAAATGTCTTCACTTTAATAGGATTTTAAGGGGATATTTCCATATGTTATTGAAAATAGAAACACAACAGTACTCTTCTGGCGTACAGTTCTCATCAACTTCAGAAATTAAAATAAACAAATAAAATAAAACAACCCATTGTCCTACTTGGAAAAAAACAAAATAAAACCAGATCTCTATTATTTGCCCTAAGATATTTCTTGGGCTTTGAGTCAGAAATTAGTTATTTAATAGACTTGACCTGCTTTGAGCAAGTATTTATAACAAACTGTGCAGTTAGTAAATACAAGACACCAAATCGCATTGAATATAAATTGCTATAAATGTGGTAAGATGCATGAATTGCTAAATTTTGTGAGGTAGTGAGTTGTGAGAACTCTACAATTTTTCTCAGACACCATGTCTCTAGGAATGTTGCCTGAAAAGCCCTCGGAACACCTAGGATATGCTTCCCTTTCCGAATTCCTAGAACACAATGTGCAGTAAAGGAAGAAGCCTGGAAGAAAGGGTCACTATCTCAAAGGGAAACATGCAAGCCCCACAGATGTGCGAACCAAGCGGCTGTTTCCCACAAACTCAGTGGCTCCTCTTGAGCACAGGAAGGGGAAAGAAAAATCCTCTAAAAAACTAACCACATGTTAGTATTGAAACGTTGCCAGGAATACAGACGGCCCTTGAGGGTTTGTTTCAAATCAATACTGATGGAGCCTGTGGTGGGTCAAGAAAATGGCCCATCTTGCTCTCAAAGTTCGCGGGACTGAGTATTTTTTATTCAGCCAAAGAGCCAACTCAGAAAACAAACAAACAGCAGTAAGAATGATATCAATAACACTAACAGTCCGACATGTTCAGATTAGCGTAGAGCCAGAAAGTGGCTCACTATCTCAGCCCATGGCTCCCTGAACAAAATCCTTGGGAGGCTGAGGGGCTGGGGTCCAGCAGAAGGTGATGTGGGGGTGTGACAAAGACCTCCGGGTGAGTGAGAAGTTGGATTTTGCTGACATTCTTGAAACCCTGGGTCATTATCATTATTATACAGTGTTGTAGCAAAAATATGTCACATTGTACCACAAATTGATTGTAGTTTTCTGCATATAAATAAAAAACTACTACCCCCCCAATCTCCCAAAAATAAACCTAAACACCGTTTCTCTCCCATTTTGTTGAATGGACCACTGTGGTTGTATACATACTGAATGGCTGTCCGTGCTTAATATTCCAAGTAACTGTTAAGTAATAGTCAACTTTTTTCTGTAAAGAAATGACAGAAGTAGGTGAAAGGGAAAAATAGTGAGAATGGTTGATATCTTGATCTGGGCAATAGTTACATACGTGTATACACAGGTCAAGATTCAGCAAGCTGTACACTAAGGTTTGCACATTTTAATGTATATATTTCAATATAAAGATTTAAAAATAAGTAGACAAGGAAGGATCATAAAAAATTACAGCTACACATGCTTATGTACATAAACCTCTAACATAAAGCCAGCAAGTGGCACTCAACAAACTTCTTTTCCTTTCTTTTCTGAGCCTCAATAGCATTTTCTAAATTGCATTTTGCTTGCCTCAGTCTATATATTTTTTCTGCTCTTTCGAAGTTGCCTACATCTGTCTCTTAACCTAGCATTTCCTCCCATTCTGCCTTCAGTCTTTAGAGCTGACCTCCAGATAACTCACAAGGAGACTCCACTGAAAAGTTTCTTGTCATATCATGGGATTTTCTTATTTTTGTCCAGGGCTAGCCTACAACTCGCCACTTCAATGTATCTCTTTCCCTGGCTTTTGCCTGAAGCAGATGTGGCCCAAACTGTAATCTCTGCTGTGGGACTTCTTCTCCTTCTATGAGTCCACACTCCTTGCTCTGTTCTTTTATGGTGGTGCAGGTGTGGTCAATGGCATTCAGTTTCTTTCCCCTTCTATTCAGCCCAACGCCCTTTCCAGGCAGAGCCCCGGCTTCCAGCTGGTTTTCCAAACATTCATCAGCCAGCTAATGCATTACCCTCTCCCTTCAAGCTTTTCCACAGCTCTCTCTCAACTCCTGGCCCCCAGGGGCCCTGTCTGGACCCTGGATTGTTCTGGTCTGTGCTCGTGGCTTCCCACATGAGGACCACAGGTCAGCTCCTGAGGACCACTGTGTTCTTCACTCATTTCTCCTGTCTTTGAACTTGCAGTGAGGTCAATATAATTTCACACCAGTTGGTTCTAACTGCACAGAAGCCAATTTTCTTAACATATGGAAGATTAAACAAGTCTTTCTTGACCTGTTTCTGCCTCTATCAGCTTAAAATCTATGCTACACTTCAGCTCAGAATTCACTGCTTTTTCACTCCATGTGGAAAGACCTCCGTCATTTTCCAGGGCATAATTTATTAGTCATCTCTATGACTCCTTTCCTATTCCCTTTTCCCCCAGAATTAATCGACCCTTGCACCCTACACTCATAGGCCCCTTGTTCTCTTATGGGCATTTTTTTGTCTATTTTCTTCAAAAAAAAAAAAAAGATGAGTTCCTTGGGGTTAGAAATAAATCTTGTTCTTTTAAATGGTATGCTCTTCTCTTGAGTTTTTCACAATTTCTGCCCTTACAAGAAAGAAACTCCTAATCCTTTATCAGACGGAACTCTGAGAAGGCAGGGGTTACGTCTCTTGCTTTTGCACTCCTCGCAGGTACCTAATAAAATCAAACAGATTCTAAAAAGAAATTTCAAAGTAAATGCTGGCAGAAGAAGTAAAAAATGAGATCTATATTTCCAATGTTGCTTAATTACCTTTTACCAGTGAATATGATCACTAGAGACCTTTAATTTATGCTAGATGCTATGTGATGATTACACATGAACACCCAAGAAGCTTCCCCCTCACTCACAGGAGTGTAGCCAGAGACACACTTGAGGGGACAGACCGCTGACACACCACAGGCAGTCTTTTGAAGGATGACTTTTAGGTTACATTTTGAGGAGGTGTTCATTTTGCCCCACTTTTGAAGGTGAAAAGTAGAGGTTCAACTTGATAACACACTTTCTCCATTGAGCAAAAAATTGGGAAAATTACTCGCAATATTTTGGTCTATGAATTTGGTGACTGATTTAATATTTCTCTACAATGGCAAAGCCGAGACGAGCAAACGTTAGGTTTCTCAGAAATTCTCCATCTGAAAACGAAATGTTATGAAACTAAATGTTATGATTCTAAGCCATCGATTCAAACTAATAAACCACTAGATTATCAGCCACTAGATTTTTTTTGTAAAATGTATTGCTACCAAATTGCCAATAATGGGTTGTATTATACATAAATATTTGAGATAGAAAAATATTCACAATATGCTTTGAAGCTTAAAGGCATTATAATATGGTATGTGTAGTTAATTGCTCCCATATTTAGTTGCATGTAGAATATTGATAAATGAAAAAAAGGAGAATAAATGATAATAAATGAGGATAAGCTATAAAATTCACAGTTGCTTCATCTATGTCAGTCATGTGAGGGTTTATTAGGCTATGGCATTAGCTTGAGTTTTTCAGTTATTTCTCACAGAAACATTATTCAAACTAGTTTAGGGAAAATCAAATGTACTGCAGATACAGCTGAGAAATCTAGGGATAGATTCAGACACACACTCATTTAGGAATCAAACAAAATTATCACAACACTGTCTCTCTGGTCTCTGTTGGTTTCCAGGTAAGCATTCTCAGTGTGGCAGAGATGCCAGCTGGGATTCAAGACTTGATGCTGAGCCCAAGATAATCTCAAGACAATCTTTCTTAGGAAAAGTGCTCTCAGGGAAAAAAACACAGAAAAAAACAAGAAACACAACTGGGTGGTTGTGACCAGGGGAAAAGATCTGACTGACCAGACTGGGTGACATGCTTACCCCCCGCTAGGGCTTGGGAGAGGTAGTTATGGGTGGAAAAGAGGGATGCAGAGTAGAGAGAAGGGGTTATGTAACTGACAGTCTCTTAAGGCCTAGAGCATATACAGAAATAAAAAGATCCTGGGCAGATAAAAGGTAATGCTTTCCATAATAGTTAGTATAGAAAAAGAGTCCAAAGAAAGAATATTTTTGAGCAGATTTTAGAAACTCATATGTAACATTCTATCACACCTCTTATATTTGTCCATATTTAATTTAGTAGTTTTCTGCCTCCCTATCAAAATTTCCTTGTTAAAACCTTTTAAAAAATCTATTCATTGGAAAGCATTCTTGGATTGATATTTGAAAATGGTGGAACAAATTAAACTTGAGATCTATCATCACACGATTTCAACAAACTACTAATTGGACCAAAATAAATCCACTTTCATACCAATTACTGTAATCAACTCCAAAGTATGCTGTGTTGAAAATAAGATCTGAATAACTATAGGCAGCTTCAAAACAGATATTTATTTCATTTTTTTGGCTATAAGCAAATGCTGATGAGATATATCCTTAAAAAATCGTGTACATGGGAATTGTGATGTAATTTGGGAGCGAAACACAAGAAAAATTAATGTGAAGGATTATAAGGCAATGTATCACCAATCGCTAAGTGATCTAATAATCCCATGTGTACTCATGCTGATGGGAACGTTAGAATTCTCAGTTTAATCCTACAGTTTTATAACTCTTATACACACAGGTTTATTTACATTCTGCTAAATGTTGCTGGAGAAGTGTTTGATTCTTTTCACTAAGAAAGGAAATACCCTAAATCAGTTCTAAGGTTCGTGCTCGCATCATTCACGACTGGAAATTCTCTTTAACCTGCGGGAAGAGATATTGATAATGAAGAATGGTAAGTGCCTCTGGGTAAATGCAGGAAAAAGATTTCCATGTTTTTTAATTTGGGCAATGAGGAGATGGATAATGACATTAGTAAGAGTAGTGCCAGTAGAGTGGTGAGTTGTAAGAGTCACATGAAGTGTCAACAGGTGAGGAAATGAAGACAGTGACGTTAGATCGGCCTTATGAAAGCTGGCCTCTGAAGAAGAAGAAACATGATGGTTACGTAGACTTGGTACAGGTTCCTTTCCTTTCCTCAGTCTTCCCCACCCTATGTGCCTCTCCTTTTTACAAGACAGGAGAGACTAAATCTAATTTGTAAGCTGAAGAGAAAGAGCCAGTAAAAGGAAAAACTGTTGATAGCAGAGAAACAGGAAATTTGATGCAGCCAGCCACGAAGGGGGTTGAAGGGACAGGATCCAGAAAACAGGTGAAGGCGTTGGCTGCAGGAGGAAAGAGGGATTCCTGTTCTATTAAGGCTGAAGGGAAGACTTCATGAACAGCCATGTACATTTGTGGGGAGAGGGCAGGAACTTGAAGGGATTATTTGCCCCTTCATTGCTTCAAGAGGCAAGCTTCACTGCTGAGTATGTGTGAGGGTGTTCGGGGCAAAGTCACCCCATAAGGCTTGAGGGATGTGATAAATTTTTCGAATTGCCACGTCTGGAGTGGAAAGTGTCACATTTCGACAAAGGTAGCCGCAGGTCAGGAAAAAGCACGGATTAAGAGCTATTCTTATATAAACCAATCACAAATGCCTGTCCCATATGTGAGTTAACAACCACATCTGTTTTCTGATTAATTGTCCAGTACTTAAATGATAAATCCAGTTATAAGTTGCACACCTTCTGAGCTTTCTTCCCTCAAAATGGCAAGTAACTGATTTTTGTTTTATCTCTAAGACTGACAGAATGAGATTATGCAACTATATGCAGGCTGTTATCTTCAATTATGTATGATGTCAGGGTACTTCGGTCCTATAAATTTTACAAACCATGCTCTGTTGACTCAAAAAAGAAATCTCTCTTCTGGGAACAAATACAAAAACTGACACAAGTTTTCCCCAATTACTCTTGTGTTCCTTGGAGGAAGAAATAAAAAAGTGGATGTTCCTATAGAATCATGGATTTGATGACAAACTCTAATTCAATTTTGTGGCTTTATAAATAAGGATGATAGCCCAGATAGTACTCTCATAATTAGCCAGCAATGGAGTCGAGGTATAAAAACGACTTTAAAGTCTCTGTTCTTTTTACAAAATATATCTCCATAATCGAAGACGTCACTGCTGTAGATTTTAAATATACATATACCTACACACACACACACACACACACACATATATGAAACCAGTAATTTTACCATAAAATTAAAAATTTATTGGCATTTTCTTTAGAGTTGTAAAAATGTAAATAATGAGACTACTTAGTGGACGTATGTACATGAGTGTGTGAGCTCATGTTCATGCATGTACATGTAAGAGACAATGACAGACACAGATGGAGGCATGATCTGGCTGAGGATGTGGGTGGGTGTTGGCCGGATGACACTGAATATTGTGATAATCTATCAAGTCGTTATGAAGCATCTGTGGTATGAAAGAAACTACTAGACTTGGGGGAAATATAAGCTATAATATATGATATAAATCCTCAAGCATTTAGTACCAATATAAAGCAATATATGAGAAACTGTCAAGTGGGAGCTGGAGTGGACTGAGGTTGGTTTAAGAAAAAATGAGGTGAGCTTTCTTTCTGCCTTTTCTCTGTCAGTAAATGTAACTATTTCTTGGATTTATACTTGAATTTTTAGGCTGTATTGGAGATATGAACAATAGATGCTATAGAGATCACAGAATAAATATTCCATTATTTTACACTTAAGCATAGTCTTAGATCACCGAAAGATTTAATGCATGCTGTCATCATGGGTTGGATTGTGTTCCCAAAAAGTCTTAATCCCTGGTCCCTGTGACTGTGATTTTATTTGGAAATAGGGTCTTTGCAGATGGAATCAAGTTAAAGGGTGGCCCTAATCTAATGACTGGTGTCCTTATAAGGAGAGGGAAATTTGGACACAGATGCAGACACATAGAAGGCTATGTGATGACAGAGGCAGAGATGAGAAAGATTGGAATGATGCATCTTTAAGATAAGGAACACCAAGGCTTACTGACAACCCCCAGAAGCTAGGAAGGGACAAGAAGGGACTCTTCCCTGGCGTCTCTGGAGGGAGAATGGCCCTTCTGATACCTTGATTCTAGGCTGCTAGCCTCCAGAAGTGTAAGGAAAGTAATTTCTGTTGTCTCAGCCATCCAGTTTGTGCCACTTTGTTATGCACACCTAGGAAATGTATACACACATTTTCTGATAAACCCATCAAAGAAGTACAAATGTGAAGTTCAGTAAGAATGAGACATAGATAAGAAATTTTAGGGCTTTGGTACAATATTCTCAATTACAAATGAGAAAATTTAGCACTCCAGAGCTAACAATTACCTTTCTAAAGCTGATAATGGGCAGCAGGGATCATTAGCCAGGTATCTTGCTTCCTATTCTATTTTTTTTCACTGTTTTTTATTATTAAAGTGTCATTGATATACAATCTCATGTTGGTTTCAAATATACAATACAGTTGTTCAGCAGTTACCCATATTACTAAGTCCTCACCCCCCTCTAGTGTGCTTACTATCTATCAGTGCAGTAAGATGTTACAGAATCATTGACTATACGCTCCATGCTGTACTACTACTGTCCCTGTGACCAGTTTATACTGCGATTGCAGATTATTGTGCCCCTTTATATCCTTCACCCTCCTCACCCAGCCTCCCAAAACCCTCCCCCTTGGTAATCACTAGTCACTTCTCAGTGTCTGAGTCTACTGCTATTTTGTTCCTTCTGATTTTGCTTTGCTATTATTCTCTACAAATAAGTGTAGTCATTTGGTATTTGTCTTTCTCGGCCTGGCTTATTTCACTGAGCATAATACCCTCTAGATCCATCCATGTTGTTGCAAATGGCAGGATTTCTTTTCTTTTTATGACTGAATAATATTCCATTGTGTATATGTACCACATCTTCTTTATCCATTCATCTACTGATGGACACTTAGGTTGCTTCCATATCTCGGCTATTGTAAACAGTCCGGCGATAAACACAGATTCTTTTCAAATCAGAGACTTTGTTTTTTTCGGGTAAATCACTAGAAGTGGAATTACTGTATCAAATTGTATTTCAAGTTTTAGTTTTTTGAGGAACCTCTGTACTGCTTTCCACAGCAGTTGCAACAATTTACATTCCCACCAACAGTGTAGGAGGGTTCCCATTTCTCCACATCCTCACCAGCATTTGTTGTTTCTTGTCTTTTGGATAATGGGGATCCTAACTGGTGTGATGTGATATCTCACTGTGAGTTTAATTTGCATTTCCCTGATGATTAGTGATGTGGAGCATCTTTTCACCTGCCTGTTAGCCATTTGTATTTCTCCTTTGGAGAAGTGTCTATTCAGGCCCTCTGCCCATTTTTTAAATCAAGTTATTTGTTTTTTGGGTGTCGAGGTGTATGAGTTCTTTATATATCTTGGATGTTAACCCTTTATCAGATGAGTCATTTATAAATATATTCTCCCACACTGTGGGATGCCTTTTTGTTCTAATGGTGTCCTTTGCTGTTTGGAAATCTATAGTTATTTTTTATATCATCCAAATGTATATAGGAAACAAGCTGTGCTCTGTAGAGATAAGTTGGAAAGAGACCACTTCCTTCTGATTCTGATTTTGCCTTATTCTATTAGTTCAGCAGATTTTGTGCTTTTCTTGAAAATAACATCATATCAAATTTTATTGTCCAGTATTCAATTACCTATCAAGGCTAATCCTTGGAATGAGAAACTGTGGTCGTGCACCAGAAGGACTCACTCTTTTGCAACTCCATTATTTCCACTTTTCCCGACTCTCCCATAAAAACAGATTCTTAGATTTTTTTGGAAAAAGATCATTATCTGGACAAAAATTGGGGCTTCACAAATTTAAAAGTTCCTTGAGGAGTAACTAAAAGTCCTTTTCTTTAAAGCAGCTTTTTAACACACAGCAACTGGGCAATGCAGAAAACAGACAAGCTGAGGAGGAAATCGTATTTTCCCAGAGCTCTGCTTCATGGCTCTATCTTGTAAGATCTACTGCCATGTAAAAGATGCTTGATGCTATAGTGCCTTATTTATCTGACACACTGCCAAAATGCATAGAATAATAAAGAATATATATACTACTAGAAATGCAAGAGTGTATTTGGTCAATGGATGCTCACAGATTTAAGGCTCTAAAGAGGAGTTTTCCCTATATCTTTGTACATTTTTTTTGGGAAAATCTATGGCTATGTGATCCCCACCCCCCACCCCACAGACCTCTTGTATTAAAGAAGACTGAGGATTTCTTGCATAGTCTATAAAAATCTGCATTTCTAAAGATACACATTAAAATAGAAACTTCAAGAGTATATATGTCAATTTCTAGTCACACAGTTTTTGAGTTGGTTATCTTGAGGAATGTGCCCTAGAACATTAAAATATTTTTCAGTCACCTCAAAGATTTTCCAAAAGCTCTGATCATCTACTGAACTTCACCTGTGTCTTCACTATAGACACAGCTCCCACCTCTTTATGCTCTCTTCTTCTCCTCACTGCCATTTCTGTTTCTCAAGATGACAAGTTGAGAACTGAAGGTCTAGCAGACAGACTCAATTTTCCCTTGAAGAAAACATCAGTCAAGGTGAAGCAAAGCAAGATGAAGGAGCCGTAGTGTGCTTTCCCAAGTGCCTCATCTCTCTTAAAGAGATGCTGTTGGCTTTCTTTAGGTTCTATGCTAATTTCTTATATTTCCATGTTATGCTGGTGACTATCTTAGTCCATTGAGCCTCTTGTGAATGTTAAAATATGTCTTTCATTTTCTAACAGTCAAAACGCAGAACTCTATCTTACACATGATCTAAGCTGAGTGAATCATTTTCACATTAAGTAACGAGGTCTCCTTTTGTGTGATTCCGTGTTTATCTCTTTCAACAAATCACATCAGCACATGGGACCTCATGTAATGACTATGCCTGAGACGTAGAAGGTCCACATGCTTATGTATAGCAAATAATATTGTTGCACTACTCTGGTAAGTAGTAATTAGGGACCACTGTGATCTTTAGGGGCCTCTGAGGCTCTTTTAGGGGACGGTCAGGGTGCAGATGACTGTACTTAAAACTTCCAACCTATGAAATTCTCTGCCAGCAACACCATCAGGTCATAAATGTAGTACAGACTGATTCAAATAGCAGAATCAGGAGGCTGCTAAAGGCCATTTGATACTGACACAGTTCATATGCAGAGCTATGCCTGCTTCAGACAAATAGGTCCCTGATCTGATTTTATAACTGTCTAGGGTGCTAAATAATTTTGAGACTCTTATAAAGCCCAGGAGGAATGAACTCCTGGTTGCGTGTATGTTGCATGTTGATCTGGCTCTTTTATGGCACCATCCACTCAGCTACGATACAACTGATGTTTTTTCTGTCTTCAACGTTTTTCTCTAAGGCAATGGTTCTCAATCCTGATTTCACATTAGAAAGATCTGGAGAGCTGTAAACAAATGAAAAACTGATGCTCAAACACTACCCCTGTCAACTTAAATCAGATGTCTTTGTGGACTGCAGCACTGGTATTTTTAAAAGCTGCCAAGTTGATTTTAATGGGCCACCAGAGCTGAAGTGAAACCACTGTTGCAGTAAATGGCCTTCGCTGGGGACAGGTGTTTAATGAGGAGCGTCTTTATAGTTTGAGGTAGAATAAGCATCATAGTCTTGTGTGCTTGTTTTTCAAATCTGGAATTGCCCTACTTTTTTCTTGGTTGTCTCTCTGGAGTTAGTTTTCAACAAAACAGGCTGAACTATTGTTTTAAAACAAATCAGTTTGTGTTACTTCTCTAACTCAAAACTAGTTCAAAGCCTTCTTACCAAGTCAAAATCCAAATTTACCGTGGCTAGGAAGTTGTGATCTGGCTTCTCCCCTAAGTGTACATCCCTATCACTCATGCGTCTCACATCTCTCTCGTCCCACTGGATTTCCAGCTGTTTTCCAAGCATGCCAAGTGAGTACCTTTGCCAAGAAGACTCCCAGATTTCCATGGGCTGGCTTCCCCACTTCTTTCAGGTCTCCCTAAGCTCAAATGTCAACTCTGTACAGAGATGATCCCAGTCCAAAAACAGCTACTTCCTCCCTTGATTACTCTCCAGCCATTTATACTGATTTGTGGCACTTATTAATACACACAATGCCCTTTGCAAACTAGGATCAGCAGGCTTTTCCTATAAAGGGCTGGAGAGTAAATGCATCAAGTTTTGCATGTCTTATAGTTTCTGTCACACCTACTCAATTCTGCTGTTACAGCGCTAAAGTAGTCATAGACAGTATGTAAGCAAATGAATGAGACTGTATTCCAGTAAATCTTTCTTAACAGAAAAAGGCAGTAGAGTCAGATTTGGCCTGAGGCAATAGTTTGCTGACCCTTGCTGTTTAAGTGAAGTTCTTCCACCTATTTAGGGTTAGTTTAGCTCTTGCAGTTTCTGTTACTGATATAACCTTCTCCTTTTTAAAAAAAATCCGAATTAGTAATGCACCAAGGGGCAAATTAGCAAACTTTAAATGTAATTAGTATTTGGATCAATCCTGGTATTTTCTTTCAAATTCTAATGGGAACATACATAGCTTGTACGTTCTTTCAGAGTCCAAAATCGTCGGAGGGGTAAAACCTAATCTAGCTCTTGTTTTCTAGTATTTTGGGGGATTTGCAGCAAGATCTGCCAACAGAAGACTAGAGTGGGTGGTTTGTGATCTCACAGGAAGATGTGCTATGTCACCTTCTGAGCACTGCTAACCGGCTGGCAGGCACTTGGTGCCTCTGTCTTTCTTAAACCTGCTGGTATAGGAAAGAATGCCTCTCCCTTTATAATTCCTTTAGATGAGAAAGACTACGATAGCTCTAAACACAGTCATCTGGTAGAAGTGTTTTTTCTCTGAGCCATCAGCTTTCTGAACTTTTCTAAGAGTATCCTTCCCAGCAGGAAGATGGAAAGACTATACAAACAGTTAAGTGTTTCTTGAAGTATATCCTACTGGATGTTGGATCTGTGAGATGATGATAGGTGTTAAGATGTAAAAAGTCTTTGGGCAAATAAATTTGGGAAATACTAGTTTCTTTACTGCAGGATTTTCAGAATATCTTGGATAAAATTATCAACAAATATTTTTCCCATTATGGATTTTTCAAGAAAATTCATAAATAGTCTAGTGGAAGCTAGAGTATGGACAGGTTTCTCTATTATAGAAACCTGTTTTACTTACAGCATATCTTAAAGAAATACAATTCTGTGGAATCCATCTTGAATCAACAATTAAATTCTATGTTCAGGAAGTTAAATAATCTCAGAGGTTTCCTTGGTATTACTGAGTTTCACAAATGTTATTGACACAAACTGCTTTATCATTATTATTATTATTTGAAAACATGTTAATAAAGATAAATTGATATATAGTTTGCCTATAAAAAATTTCAAGGTTCCTGTCTTGGCTCATGCTGATTAGCTACATATCTCAATGTAATGTCTACAAAGACTGGTATTGCTTTTATATATTGAACATTTCAGTAATAAGTTAAAGGAATCATGCCCATTTTTTTTTCCTGAGATGAAGCATCTTGTCTTTTCATATAACATAACAATATTTCAAAGTAGGCTATGGCAGTAAATCCTAAAAAATAGCTGCCCAATAAGAGTAAGTCTCATGGGTCTCCAGATCAGTACAGCAAAGGAATATCCCAACTGGCAGAAGGAAGCACGTCAATCTAAAAGAAAGGACAAGCAATCACTATTCCTTTCAGCAGTAATTCCTCTTCACTTCACTACCTAGCACTTTGTGTTGAACTACTGTTACTCCCCATTTACTCTCTACATATATGTTTAGGAACATTTTGCAAGAACACACTGTTTTATTCCTACTTCCTTGGAAAGTGCATTCTAATTATGATATATGAACAACAGTCGAACAGTTCAAACTTGAAATATATCTTGGGATAATTCTACCAGAACACTGTTTATCAAGAATTTCATACATCTTCAATATATTTAAAATCCTTAACTGGACAAATGTACCTGATTTGAAAGCCAGGAGAAAAATGATATTCTGTATACATTTCCTTCATCTCCATTTTGTTCTATTACCCAATATGAGTTGAAACCAAAGAAGAACATGAGGGGAATTTCAGGAGCAGAGAGAGACCAGCTTTGCTTCCCCCTTAATACTCATTATCAACAGTCCCTTCAGTATCTTTCAAAAACAAACTAGATAATAATATATAGATGTAATTCAAATGTCTTGAATTTGCCTGTTAGGCACACTGGTCCCTTATGATTTGTTAAATTATGCGGACTTGATATGCAATCACCACTCCTGGCCACTGGGAGCTCCAAGGGCAGCTGAAGTTCTAGGCCACTTAGTCACTTTATTAAAGCCGTCCGTCAACTGCTGATCTCAAAGAATATTAATAGGTCTTTCATGAAAAGAGGATTCTGGGGGCCAGTTAGGGAAACACTCTGTTAAACAGAGACAAACAGATTTCAGAAAAGTGGTAGTACTTCTCCCAGCCTTTGTTTGATAATAACTATTAATGAATACTCAAAATAGCCCTTTTTATTGCATTTTTAGCTAAGGAGTGTCTTTGCTAATGAGTGGCTCTGATTCTTAAGCTAATGGCTGATGTTTGGCATTTCCTTATCCCTTTTACCCAAGATCTACTGTTCTTACTGAGGTGCAAGCTTAACTAGCAACATCCTGCAGGATCTGTAAAGCATCGTATTAGACATGTCCATGTTGAAAACACACCAATATATTTTTTAAGCTTTATAGTAGATCCATAATGCACAAATTCTTCTTACAAAGTAAAGCAAAGAAATAAAAATTCAGACTCATAAGCTCAGAGGACAGGTTTAGAAGTCCCAGTATTAAATTGTATTGAAAGAGTGACAGAGGAGTTTTCAATGATTGATGAGGTAAGTTTAGGTGCATTCTATACTTCCAAAAGAATGAAGAAAATGACTGTGAGAAACTTCAATGCATTATTTTTAAAAACAAAATAATGTTGAGTTTTTGATTAATACAAGCTGCAGTTCTCTCCTCAAAAATGTGGCTTGATCCAGTTATTTTCTATTATAAAATATTATTCCACTGTACTGTCTCTTAAAATTACAAGAATATAAGCAAATATAATTCCATATTCAAAGAGATTCAGGGTGATTACCTGAAGCATTTAGTGACAATGATGGTTCATGGAAACTTGAAAAACAGTCATTTTATTTTAGTAGTTATTTTGTGCTTTCTGTAATTACATTTCTTATTGGTTTGTACACTTTCACTTTCTTCCTTTTTCTAATTGGAGGTTTTTTAAGATCTAGTCCCACTTTCTTCATTGATAAGGCATTAATAAACTAATAGTCACAATACTCACACATGGTTCTAGCCATTTCCCTTATTTCTCCCCAAATGTGAACTCCATGATATCTGACTAATACAGTGCAGAAAACCATATATTTACTCATTGATGAACCATTTGTTCTTTTAGGTATCATTGTTGGTTTTTTGAATGTATGGCCATTTTTTTCTCTACTTGTTTTTAAGATTACTGTTTTGAATTTTTTGTTTGTTTTACTCTAACTTCCCTAAAAGTGGATATAATTGCATATATTCTTAATTCTATTGGTAGTACTCATGACTGATAACTAATAACTAGGTCATTTGTGGGTCTACTTCTATTATCTATTTTTCTTTGTTCCTGTTTCTCAGTATGCCTGGATATTTCTGATCACCTGTTAGAAATTCTGAATGGAGTATTGCAGAGACTGGATAATACTTTCTTCTTCCAGAAAGAGTTCAGCTTATTTCCTGGTAAACAGGAACATCACATTAATTCGATAAGGAACTGAGTTACCTTCTGACTGGGCTGAAGTCTTGGTAAGCTTTATTCCCCGTTTTATACTCATTCCAAGTGTGTTGCCCTCCAGTGGTCCCTCTGGCCGAGAGACTGAGGAGCTTATGGAACAGTTTCTCTTGGTTAAACCTGATTTCGTTTTTCTCTTCCCAACATGTGAGTGCTAAAAGCTCTTCTTAGCCTCTCAGCCTTCAGTCCCGTGCAGCCTTAGAATTCACTAATGTGTTAAATGAAAAACCTCTAAGTCCCAAGCCCATTTTTCTGTGTCTCCTTCTCACATCCTGGCCGCTGTTTGACAGCTCTCAGAGTCAGTATTTGCCTGTTTTCATGTGGCTGCTGCAAGTTCTGCTGTGTTCCTGCCTCTCGGCAGTGGCTCTCTGCCTTGTTCTCTTGCCAAATGTTCTAGAGGATGAGGAAGTGGCCTAGAAGAATGTCAGTTCATTGCATGTGGGGCCACCCCCCTGCATTTCCTTTCTTTCTGACATTTTGGATCCTAATTCCTATCGGCTTCCATAGGTCTCTGATGCTTTCATATATACTTTTTTGGGGCTATTTATTTTCCAGCATTACTGTTATTTTTGGTGGGAGCATTGGTTTGCTATAAGTTATTCCATCATAGCCAAAACCTGAAGTCTGTATTTGATTTTAACTTGGCAGATTCTCACAGACTCCATCAAAATTTGAATGATTAAACTCTCTGTCATAGTTTTTTGGGGAAAAAAAGACCCATTTATAGATAAACTGATTTTCAAAAGAACATATGCATATTGAATCCAAAAATGTAGTTAAAAAGGACACTTAAAACATAAATATATTTAGGAAAAATTTACCAGAAGAACTCTGAAACTAAGTAGGACAGAAGAAAGATTTAGAAAATACATGGAAATACAATTAGAGAAGAACATTATTTGCTTCACATTTCCTAAGATAATATTCGTGTAACTGGTGATTTTTCAATACCTGTATTTTGGATTGCTTTTATTGGGATTTGGCTGAATCAACAGCATTAAAAGTTGGAGGGAAAAAGGAAGAAACTATAATATTTAAAATGAATGGAAGTCAAGGCCTATCTCTAAGATGGCCAAGTGATAAGGGACTTAACTAACTGACTTATAGAAGCCCTGAGGTCGGACGAATGAAGATACCCTGCAACACATCTTACTTGTCTTGAATGCAACATAAAGCAAATGTGGAGGGAAACTTCATTTAAGGCTATGATTCGTGCAGGTGATTACAAAATTGTCAAATGTAAAACACTCCCCAAATTAATCACTCAGTCCAGGAATTCCACACAAAAAAGTGAAAGGGATAGGCATTATTTATAAAGTCCTGTATTCTCCAAACTGTATTTAAAGGAATGAAGAGGGCAGGAAGGATGGAAGGAAGGGAGGGAGAGACAAAGCAGAAAGGAGGAAGAAAAGAGAGAGATGACAGAGAGGGAGGGAATCAGCGGGAGAGGGAGACAGGAAGACAGACAGACAGACAGGGACAGAGACAAAGAGTTCGCTAGTTAACAGCTTCACGGTTTGATCTTATCGAAAGCTCTTGGTGTCTTTCCATTTCGGTCCAAGTCAGCAGGCAACTGGCCACGGATTGCTTTATTCATTGTGTCTTTTCTGACCAGGAACAGAAAGCAGAATTGTTCTGGAGGAGAGGCAGGAGGAAAAATGAGTGAAGAAGGAAGCAGGAAGCTCTAGGAACTGACAGACACAAGCCTGTACTTCAGAGAAAAAACTATAAATACAGTCTAGATATTCACCCCACTTTTAAGCCAGAGATTGGAACAGCTGCACAACTTGTGGCATCTGACTTTCTACTCTAAATCCAAAGATATAAACATAGGCACAAAGTAAGGAACCACTACCAATTATTAAAGCTATCACCTAGAACAACCCAAAAGAGCAGAACATCTGGTTAATTCCACAAAAGCCACAGTAATGAGTGGGGACAGAATTAGTATCTGTGACATGCCAGTGATGATAGACCTAACTAGACATTATGTAGGGAGGTCTCTTTTTTGAGTGATAGCATCCTACCCTAAGGTGCAACAGCTGTACAAGAAGGGAAAACAAAACAAACATAACTCAGACGTTTCTCCTTTTCTAGATTAAAAATCTGAGGAATCTGCATAATCAGCACCTAAGAGTTTTCCAAGGAGTTAACCTCTATTCAGCATATCTATGTATTACCGGGAGATACAAAAAAATGCCAAAAAAAACACCAAATTCCAAATCCCTGTGACCATATTTAGTCGACTTCTTTTTTAAATAAGACTTGAAGAACTCAATGAAAAAAGTTAGGGGAATTGATTTAAGTCATTACTGAATCATATGGTTGTTGACTGAATGAGTTATCAGCCTACTGGTAAAAATTGCAGATACATGTTCACTATCTGAAATGCCTTGGGAAAAGACTTAGTGGTATATCAATTACCAATTAGAAAAATCAGATCAAAACAAATAACTTTTTGTTTCTTTTCTAAAAATTAAAGAAGAAAAAGAACCCCAGCAGATAATTATCCCTAAATTAGCTTTACAATATTCAGTGAAAGAAAGGTAAAATACCCTCTGGGAAGAATAAGAACATAACACAAACAAATGTTCCATTACTGAGAATAAACAAATATGAAAAATGAAGACAGAAAATAATATTCACCCTCAATATCATGAAATTTCTACCTTGTTCATCTTAACTGTCCTGGTACCCCTCAGGCAAAACAACCCTCAGGAATGTGAGATTTGTGGCATAATGTAGTTCAGCAGAACTATAACAGAATTTAATCTCATGCAATAATATATAACTTCTGGGCATTTAATTCTATTCATTTTCTTTATCTTTTATTTTCAAATTGAAAGAAATGAAAAAATTTACAGTCACTTCTTGTTTTCATCTCCTGATTTCCATAAGCTTTTTCCAATGAGGAAAAATGTTATTGGGAAGCATGCCTGGGACATGTTCACTTAGCTATGACTATGTTTTAAATCATCTTACACTGGAGGCAGAAACTTCGGCCCTACATAAATTAAAAAAAAAACACCCAATAAAACAGCAAGCAAAAGCAAAACTAGGATTCAGTTCCCATGTCTCCTGTGATTTTAAAACTCTCTCTTACATTTTTACTGTGTGTAGGTCTCTAGGCTTTACTGCATTAGCTAGCATGTACACTGAGTCTTGGCTTATGAGCACCATTTTTTACAAATGTTGATTTTTGGAATCAGAATACAGTCAATTTTCAATAGAAAAAAGAAAGATCACCCTGGAAGTCTACTTATCTTCAATATAGAGATTAAAATATATGTTGTTTCTTAATACACATTTCGTATATTCATTGTTCATATCATGTATAGGCACCCCTTGAACAATGCAAGGGTTAGTGGTGTCGACCTCCCCACCCAATCAAAAATCTAAAAATAAATTTCAACTCCCCCAAAACTTAACAACTAGAAGCCTACCACTAACCAGAAGCCATACTGATAATATAAACAGTCAATTAACACATATTTTGTATGTTGTACGTATCACATACTGTATTCTTACCATAAAGTAAGCTAGAGTATAGAAAATGCTCTTTTTAAATTGTTGCAAATCTCCAAAAAAAAAAAATTCTGATATATTTATTGAAAAAAAAATCCATCTGTAAGGGGGCCCATGCAGTTCAAACCCATGTTGTTCAAGAGTTCACCATAGCAGTTATATGATTTATGATACTAACTCTTTTTGTAACATTGAGTAATATCTATTTTGCGTAAATTAGATTTGGTTCTGGTGACTGTGTAGTTGCAGAGAACTGTTTTGCCATACATTTTCAAATATTTCATCCTTTGAACAGATTCTCTCAACTAGTAAGTGGTGGAATTGGTATTTTTGTCCAGGCAATCTGCCTCCAGAACCTCTCCTTTTTCCTACTTCTCAATGTTATTTTAGAAAAGAAAAAAAGAAAGTTGCTTACTAAGATATTAGGTCTTTATTTCTTCTGGGTGATAAATATTACAATCAAATCTTTTCCCTAGATATTTTTCAATTTTGGTTTATGCAGAGGATAGGTTTTGATATAAGGTACAATATCGTAAAATAAATCTTTATCTAATATTTGCTGTCATTCTGGAGTGGAAGGTGTTGTATTTGGCCCTCATTTTTTTACTTTTCATTTTTTTTTCATTCAGACCACTAAATTGGTATTCCTGATTCTTTGAGAACACCTTGCAAACCAATCTCAAACATTAAAATGTCCTGCATATGTGTAGAGTCTCATATGGCAAGACTCAGAGTAGTTAGAATGGTATATGTATAAATCTTCTTAAATTTTGTCCTTGGTAAAGTGAAATATATGAAAGATTCAAGGTCTAGGATTTTGGCAGCATGGTAACTAAATGTCAATAGTTTTTTTTACTCTAAAGTGTACAGTTTTTTTAATATCATTAATGTACAATTACTTGAACAACACTGTGGTTACCAGACTCCCCCATTATCAAGTCCTGCCCACATACCCCATTACAGTCACTGTCCATAAGCATAATAAGATGCTGTAGAATCACTACTTGTCTTCTCTGTATATACTGCCTTTCCCATGTCCTTCCTGCCCTACATTATGTGTGCTAATCGTAATGCCCCATTTTCCCCCTTATCTCTCCCTTCCCACCCAACCTCCCCAGTCCCTTTCCCTTTGGTAACTGTTAGTCCATTCTTGGGTTCTGTGAGTCTGCTGCAGTTTTTGCTTTGTTGTTATACTCCACAGATAAGTGAAACCATTTGATACTTGTATTTCTCTGCCTGGCTTATTTCACTGAGCATAATATCCTCTAGCTCCATCCATGTTGTTGCAAATGGGAGGATTTGTTTTCTTCTTATGGCTGAATAATATTCCATTGTGTATATGTACCACATCTTCTTTATCCATTCATCTACTGATGGACACTTAGGTTGCTTCCATTTCTTGGCTATTGTAAATAGTGCTGTGATAAACATAGGGCTGCATATATCTTTTTCAAACTGGGCTGCTGCATTCTTAGGGAAAATTTCTAGGAGTGGAATTACTGGGTCAAATGGTATTTCTATTTTGAGTTTTTTTGAGGAACCTCCATACTGTTTTCCACAATGGTTGAACTAGTTTACATTCTCACCAGCAGTGTGGGAGGGTTCCCCTTTCTCCACATCCTCGCCAACATTTGTTGTTGTTTGTCTTTTGGATGTTGGCCATCCTAACTGGTGTAAGGTAATATCTCATTGTGATTTTAATTTGCATTTATCTGATGATTTGTGATGTGGAGCATCTTTTCATGTGCCTGTTGGCCATCTGAATTTCTTCTTTGGAGAACTGTCTGTTCAGATCCTTTGCCCATTTTTTAATTGGATTATTTGCTTTTTGTTTGTTGAGGTGCATGAGCTCTTTATATAATTTGGATGTCAACCCCTTATCAGGTATGTCATTTATAAATATATTCTCCCATATTATAGGATGTCTTTTTGTTCTACTGATGGCATCCTTTGCTGTACAGAAGCTTTTCAGCTTGATGTAGTCCCACTTGTTCATTTTTGCTTTTGTTTCCCTTGCCTGGGGAGATATGTTCATGAAGAAGTTGTTCATGTTTATGTCCAATAGATTATTGCCTATATTTTTTTCTAAGAGTTTTATGGTTTCATGACTTACATTCAGGCCTTTGATCCACTTTGAGTTTACTTTTGTGTATGGGGTTAGACAATAATCCAGTTTCATTCTCTTACATGTAGCTGTCCAGTTTTACCAACACCAGTTATTGAAGAGGCTGTCATTTCTCCATTGTATATCCATGGCTCCTTTTTCATATATTAATTGACCATATATGTTTGAGTTTATATCTGGACTCTCTATTCTGTTCCACTGGTCTATGGGTCTGTTCTTGTGCCAGTATCAAATTGTCTTGATTACTGTGGCTTTGTAGTAGAACTTGAAGTCAGGGAGCTTAATTCCCCCTGCTTTATTCTTCCTTCTCAGGATTGCTTTGGCTATTCAGGGTCTTTTGTCATTCCATATGAATTTTTGAACTATTTGTTCTAGTTCATTGAAGAATGCTATAGGTAATTTGATAGGGATTGCATTGAATCTATAGATTGCTTTAGGCAGGATGGCCATTTTGACAATATTAATTCTTCCTAGCCAAGAACATGGAATGAATTTCCATTTATTAGTGTCCTCTTTAATTTCTCTTAAGAGTGTTCCGTAGTTTTCAGGGTATAGGTCTTTCACTTCCTTGGTTAGGTTTATTTGTAAGTATTTTATTGTTTTTAATGTAATTGTGAATGAAATTGTTTTCCTGATTTCTCTTTCTGCTAGTTCATCATTAGTGTATAGAAAAGAAACTAATTTCTCAGAGAGTACAATTTTTGAAACAAAACTCATCTTGGAAACCACTTCTGGTTGACTTACTCAACATCAGTGATTATGGCTGGGCAGGCGTCACACCAGGTGACTCACTCCTTCTGCAGTTGCCCAGTCCATGGTATACCACTGTGGGTATCTGCAACACTCACACGGAAAAAAGGTTGGTAATGAATCATGAAACCCTGGAACAGAGGAGTATTTTTAAGCAATATTCATGGGATTTCCCAGGGTGGAAAGAATAGTTCCTCTCCTGTATCTCCTAAAATGTCTTTTGGGATAGGGTCTACATTATCCTTTAAAATTAATCCCACCCCCTCCTGCCTCCATACAGTTTTTAATTTTTCCTTTTAATTTCAGAAACATTGTATCTTGCTTTAGAGCACTTTCTAGGGGCAGATGATGTAGTTTCTAACATACTGCCACAAATGTATAATAATAGACTTGGCAACAAGGGAAATAACATTTTTTGTTTATTTTTTACAACATTGTTTTTTGATCATTTTCTGGGAGCTGCAGGCGTTTTAGGGGCATCTGTGCTTTCCCACTATGGATCCCTTTAGCCATTTTGTTTTGAGATGAGGATGGGCTCAGGCAATTGAGGCTGGTTTGCAGGCATTTTTCATGGATTACTGAAGAAGCCAATTTAATGAGCATCTTATACCTTATAAACCACAATCATTCCAGAGGTTAACCTTACAAAGCAATTAAGAAAAATCATCCCAGTATTGTGAAATGACCTAGAATCAGAGATCACTGCGCTTGACAAAGACTCTTTTTATGTAGAAAGTTAAGTACACAGTTGGACTTAAGTTAATAACAGTCTTCAGAGATGTGGAGATTGGCACACAACTCAGAGCCAATACAGTGGATATAATAGAAACAAAGGTAAGCTTTGCCTTTGTAAGAGGAAGAACAAGGCAAGGCCATTTTGGAATTCATGAGACAGTATTTCCAGTGTCAGATGAGGGATAATTGTCTCCTTCAAAGAGATTATGTTGATATTTGGTTTAATTAACCCGCAAAGTGCAGTTTTCAAACATTATCTGTTATTAACTGGCTTTTGTATGGATTACTGGGAAAAACACTACAGGATTTAGGAATCTGACACAGGAGAAGTGAATCCTATGTGAAGAAAAATAAAAATCTTGATAAGATGACTATTATCTGACTGAGGAAAACTTATCAACTTGGTGACAGCTGTAACTCTGTAATACCAGATTACAAGTTCCCTTGACTCTGTTATTGTGGAAGTCTCAATAATTATATGTGCCATTGGGACTGTCAGATTTTAGTCTCTAACTTTATCATTATGCATAACTCTTTTGATATTTTCTTATACATTTAGGAAAACATGTTTTGAATGAATCAAGGAGAAATTGTACAACAAAACATATTAAGATTAGAGGTAATGAAACTTAAAAGGTTTAGTTTGAAAATAGAGTTAGAAGAAGAATTTGAAGAGTTATCTAATGAAAAAACTTAAAGTGAACTTAAGATTAAAAATATTTTTTCTTCATAAACATATATGCTATTTCTTTATAAACACATTCAACTTTAAATGTTCATTTAAAATAATTGTACCAGAAGATCACAGTTACATCTATATCTGCCCATATCTTGACTGACCTCACTAGTTATATCTGTTGTGGACATTAAACATCACACAGAAAAAGTAAAAGTGTTTTTCAATTCTGGTTAGCCTATATATAGCTAGAGGCGATATGGAAACATTTTTTACTTGATATTAAAATATCTAGGTATCATCATGCCAAATTGATGATGTGATTGCCATAGTTTATAAGGTTTTTCTTTTTCAATCCTTTGCTGAAGCACTGCAAACAACTATCATATAATAACCAGAAGAAAATTAAGTGGCTAATGAAATTAGTGCTTTGTTCTCCAACTGAAGGTGCTACTCATCTTAAATGATCTTAGAAATAAACACACTTGCCTAGGTCTCTAGCGTATAGCAACAATCGTAACTGAGAACTGAGAATGTTGACTTTGCCATACATCTGATGAGCTGGACCCATGCTGATCTCACCTGACCAGATCTTGATTCTCTGGGTCAGTGCAGGCCCACAGTCACATGTGCTTGGTGGTGCTGGCACTGCTAGGTCCCCTCACTGGGACACTAGCATCAAGATAGTCACCAAAGCTATGCTTGCTCAGCTGCCACCATCTCTGAGTTGACCGTAGCTGCTACATGAGAATGGTTATGCAAGAGTAATAATAAGGAAATAACTGTGGCTTGCAGTTTCTTGCTTTTGTCCTTTCAGAATGAATTCACAGTCATTTCCTTGCTTGTTCTTTGCAATGACCTATCAGGCAATTCAATCCTTACTTTGCAGAGGAATTGAGGAAGAGGTGACTAGCCCAGGTCACTCTGAGTCTCCAGTTGTTTTCAATGGAATAAAAAATGAAATTTAAATATGTAATTATAAAAATAAACAGGAATGGAATTATATATATAATGTTAAATATATATATAACTAAAATATTCATTTTACCAAAAAAGATAACAAGACAGTGAGTCTTTTATATATATTCCTGTTTTTGTTACAATTAAGAAAATAGCAAGCTTCCTTATGTGTTTAGTAATGAAATCCAGGGTATTTTGGATTTTTCAGATAGAAATGTTTACTGAGTCTAAACTGAGCAACCAGTGCATTTGCCTGGTTTAGGGAAATTAATCTCATTGGAAATCTCATGACGATCCTCAAAAGAATTGATAGAAATGCCACTTGACTGGCTAGGTTTTTTTTTTATTCAACTTCCTATGATTTAAATAAAACTTAGTAGGACTTAGTTACCATTGTAGAAATGTTACCACTTTATACTTAAATTTCATTACAAAGACACCTTCCTTGTGTGCTAAAATACTTATTAGACTGTAAAAGATACTGATTTCTGCTCATTGCTTAAGCAAATAAAAACATTCTGAGGTTGCAAAACATGACTACTGTCTTTTTTTTTTCTTCAGGTCCACTCAGCTGACAACCAAAAATTGAGAACACACTGCAAAGCCTTTCTCAGAATGTTAAAAAATTATTTTATGTGCCAAGGTTTAAAATCTTCCTCATGGCTAAATTATAAGATCAAAATGTTTTAATTGCCACTATACTAGTATTCTTTGAACATGGCTTTAAAAAGAAAAGTGTGGGGAAAAGGCGGAATTATTTTTTTGGACTACGTGCAATTTGGCTTGTTCATGTAGTTACAAAAAACAAATGTTTGTCCAACAAAATGCTGAGAATCATGTCTCCTGGGAAACTTATACAAGGTCATAGTTTTGCGAGCATTAAAAAAAATCTTGTAAAAGCAAACTAGCTTGCAGTATGAGAAAGTAAGAGAGCGGCTGGGGAAAAGTTTTGATTCTGCTGGTTGAAACATCTATTAAGAGAAAAACGTTACTGTCTTCTGAAAATACTGTATTTCAAATGCAAAACACATTCACAACGTACATTATTTTCTTTAAAAGATTATTCCTGCCAAGTTCCTGAGAAGGCAGAGCAAGGATCAAATTCCAGCAGAGAAGGGAGTTTACATCTTCGGAAAAAAACTGTCTAGTAGGTGCACAGAGGACAAGGGGGTGTGAGCAGGTTAGTGTCTGTGGAATGTGCAGTATTGGGACAGTCTGGTGGGGCCATGGTGGTGATGATGATGCGGGAGTATAGAGAAAGTGTGGTTGTGACTTCCATCAACTCTGAGATCCTGTTGGTTTTGTTCACTGCAGAATCCGCACATGCCAAGTGCCTGGCACCTGGGGGACTTGCAACAAATACTTATTGAGTGATTCAGTGAGTAGACAGTAAACAATCTAGTAACACAAAGGTGTGAGAACAGATCTGATATCAGAATCTGTGGACAGTTCACCACAAATTAGGTGAAGTATCTCCTTTGCTTGTAAACAAAACTTAATAGCTCCTCAGTTAATAAGAGCAAATATAAAGAAATATCACAGCATGAAAATATTTGCCTTTAGTATAGAAAAGGGAGGAGAGGAAGTGTTGTACAAACATAATCATTTGTGTTCAGATGGACGCACTGTACATGCAGAAATGTACTTGACTGGCCGGCTAAAATGTCCATATCAGATCGCACTATTCTTCTTCTGAAAGTCTTCCAAAAGCTCACATGACATTTGGGGTAAGAACCTAATGTCCCCAGAGATCCTCACTCTTGGACCTTCTCTCTTGCAGGCTTTCTCTGCTTCACTCTGCTCAGCCACACTGCCCCCCACCCAGCTCCTGTCTGCACCCCTTCCTGCTAGCTGTAGCTGCGGACCCCACACCCCACCCTGCAGAGCTAGCTCCCTCCCTCATCTGCTTCAGGTCTTTCCTCCAATATCATCTGCTCAGCAGGGCATTCTCCAGTCATCCTGTCTAAAATTGCACTTCCTATCTCTTTTTTTTCTTTAATTGGACCATCCCCACATATTTTACTTATATGTGTTTTATATTGTCTGCCTCCCTTGTTACAGTGTAAGCTTCCTGAGGTAGGAGATTTTGTCTCTTTTGTAGTTGTTTTGTCTACTTTTTGTATCCCAAGCCTTTAGAACATTATTTAGGAGACATTTGCTGAATTAATGAATGAGAAAAATAAATAACAGAATTAACAAAATTTGAGGGCTTTCAGGTTGAACTATTTTCCTTCATTTCCAAAATTTAAAAGGATGTAAACTGATTGATGACAACTATTAAAAGAAGGAAAAAAAACTTTGTGTCTAAAAAAGGAAAAACATCAATTATTTTCCACATTTCATGTAACAGAGTTCCATGTAACAGTAAAAATCTTAGATTAGGGATTCTTAATCTGGGGTTCACGGATCCTGAACAATTGCAGAAGGGGGTCTCTTAACCTTCCACGTATTTCTAGGCTAATTTGCATTATGTAAAGTATGAATTTTTCTGATAAGATGGACTATAGCCCTTTTCACATATTCAAAGACAATGTTTCCAAAAGTATGGTCTCTTTATCACAGGGGTTGGAGTGCGGTGCTTATAAAAATTGTATATTCCTGGGTCCCCTTTCCAGACATATTAAAACCAAAGTCTCTGGGGTATGGATTCCGGATATTATGTTTTGAAACACATCTTCCAGTGGATATTTATCAAGATGTTATTTTGGGATTCACTGCCTCTAGTAGACTGTAGTCCCTAAAATGTGATAACCATTCACATGATTGTTTTCAAGGTTACATAGTATCCCTCACATTCAATCATCTGCACAGGCCAGAGAGGTCTACAGGATGCACAGCTATTCTCCTTGTTTGCTTGGCAAGAAAATATGCCCACGAAGAAGTGATCTGACCCAGTTCCCAAAGCTTAGTCCAAGGCTCTTCCACTCTCCATGTTTACTGTTTGAAGATGAGCTTCTTCCACAGAGAATTCACCAGGATGTTCCTAATATGGTAGCCGCAACATTTCTAGTAGCGCTCAGGACATTTACTGAATTCTTCAATGTTATCAAGTAAATATGTAGGACAGTGAAGGCAAAAAACAACCCAAGCACTGCAGAAATTTTGAAAGCACTGCTTGACACCTCTACAGAGTCCATAAGCTTTTTGGCTTTTTCATCTATAGGTGGTTCCTTTATGTTACATTCCTTTACTGATTCTGTTCACACTGCCCTTTTTCTTAATTATCTTTGCTTTCAGGTCCAAACATCACAGTGTAGTCCTTGTAGGCCAATAATTTCATGTATGATAGTTTTCAGCCCTGCCTGCCTTGGCCTTGAATGTTAGGCATTAGGTGCTTACACTCCTCTTATATACAGCTACTTACCCAGCTGCAGAAAATCAATTCAAGATAACATAATTAAATCTGCAGTGTTATCATCAATGGATTTAGATGGCTGCACTGCTTATTTTATTTTGTAGCTGTCATAACTGAAAACACTGTATTTAGAATGCATTTTGATTGTGGCCTAGATGATCTATGTTACACTCAAATTGGATTTAGAATCTTTGTTTTTCATATATTTCTATTTCTGTGCATGACTCTTTAGTTGCACTTGACATTTTTAAGGTATGTCTCTCTCAGTATTGTGAATTTTTTTCTTGAGTCTAGGCCCCATACACACTGACTGATAAATGTTTACTTAATGAAAGAATTATGGCAAAATTACTTTAAAGTTACCATTCCCAGGTTTATTTTATTGGATTATTTAAATATATCCTGTTATGATGATTATATATTATAAAATATGTTCCTTTATTATTATAATAATAACTAGAAGGTTCTTAGATGTTAAATTAGGAGAGATGAAGCTAGAAGTAAGATATATCTTACAAAGATATCAAGTGAAGTGGAAACTAATTTTATAAATACATAAGTCATAAGATAAAAAAGGGAGAAGTAATATAACATTTATTTATTTTTAAGAGAGCAAGGCAAGTGTAAGTTAATTAACTTGGTGTTTTAGGAAATTCGAAGAATACTAAGAAGAATAGAACATGAACAGTAGTTTTCTAAAGAAACCAATGTATAAGCAAATAATGCGAAATGTGACTATGAAAGTAACAACAGAGTTTACATAGATCCTCACTGAGAGGCTGGTGCTTTTAGTCAAATTCACTCCTCCTCCACCACCAAGTAATTAATCCTTTACTTTTGCCTCTGTGTCACCATGTAGTGTGACAACAGTTGAAAGGATGAATTATTTATCATTACCACTTCTTCAAATTATCATCATTTATCTCTAAAACCCTTTATTAAAGTATAGAATAAGTTCAAGGAGAACCACCACAGACCACAATTATCCTAATGAGAATTAGAAGCCTTAGAGCAAGTCTCTAATGACCAGCAGACACTAGAAAAATCCTCTAATGTTAGGAAAAGGCTACTATAAATCCCTTTAAAAAGAAAGCAGATTGGTGTAGTCCCACTTGTTCATTTTTTATTTTGTTTCCCTTGCCTGAGCAGATATGTCCAGGAAAAAATTGCTCATGCTTATATTCAAGAGATTATTGCCTATGTTTTCTTCTAAGAGTTTTATGGTTTCATGACTTACATTCAAATCTCTGATCCATTTTGAGTTTACTTTTGTGTATTAGACAATAATCCAGTTTCATTCTCTTACATGTAGCTGTCCAGTTTTACCAACACCAGTTGTTGAAGAGGCTGTCATTTCCCCATTGTATATCCACGG
The DNA here is from genome assembly GCF_040802235.1 of Manis javanica. NCBI lineage: Eukaryota > Metazoa > Chordata > Mammalia > Pholidota > Manidae > Manis > Manis javanica. The sequence continues at coordinate 94,377,295 of NC_133167.1, forward strand.
CTCCTTTATCATATGTTAATTGACCATATATGCTTGGGTTTATACTGGGCTCACTATTCTGTTCCATTGGTCTATGGGTCTGTTCATGTGACAGTAACATACTGTTTTGATTAGTGTAGCTTTGTAGTAGAGCTTGAAGTCAGGGAGCGTAATAGCCCCAGCTTTGTTCTTCTTCCTCAGTATTGCTTTGGCTACTTGGGGTCTTTAGTGGATCCATATGAATTTTAGAACTATTTGTTCTAGTTCATTGAAGAATGCTGTTGGTACTTTGATAGGGATTGCATGAATCTGCAAATTGCTTTGGGCAGGATGACCATTTTGACAATATTAATTCTTCCTATCCATGAGCACAGTATAGATTTCCATCTATTGGTGTCTTCCTTAATTTCCCTCATAAGGGTCAAACTAAAAAGCAAGGACACAATCAGCAGAACAAAAGGCATCCCACAGTATGGGAGAATATATTCATACTGACTCATCTGATAAAGAGTTAACACCCAAAATATATAAAGAGCTCATATACTTCAACGCCCAAAAAAACAAATAACTTGATTAAAAAAGGGTGGAGGACCTGAACAGACACTTCTCCAAAGAAGAAATACAAATGGCCAACAGGCACATGAAAAGATTTTCCACATTGCAAATCATCATGGAAATGCAAATTAAAACCACAATGAGATGTCACCTTACACCAGTTAGGATGTCCACTACCCAAAAGACAAGAAATAACAAATGCCAGTGAGGATATGGAGAAATGGGAACCCTCCTACACTGTTGGTGGTAATGTAAATTGGTGCAACTTCTGTGTAAAGAAGTATGGAGGTTCCTCAAAAAACTAAAAATAGAAATATCATTTGACCCGGTAATTCCATTCCTAGGAATTTACCTGAAGAAACAAAATCTCTGATTGGAAAAGACACATGCACCCCTGTGTTTACTGCTGCACTATTTGCAATAGCCAAGATACGGAAGCACCCTAAGTGTCCATCAGTGGATGAATAGATGAAGAAAGGTGGTACATATACACAATGGAATATTATTCAGCCACAAAAGGAAAAGAGATCCTACCATGTGTAACAACATGGATGGAGCTAGAGGGTATTATGCTCAGTGAAGTAATCCAAAATGGAGAAAGACAAATACCGTATGACTTCACTTACTTGGGGAGTATAAAACAAAGCAAACAAAAGGAACAAAATAGCAGTAAACTCATAGACACCAAGAAGGGACTAGTGGTTACTAAGGGGCAGGGGTTGGAGCAGGTTCAGGGGGATGATAAAGGGAATAAAAGGGCACAATAATTCATAATCACAATATAATCACAATATAAGCTGGTCATGGAGATGGCAATACAGCATGGAGAATACAGTCAATGATTCTGTAACATCTTACTCCATTTATGGTAATTGCAGTAGAGGGAGTGAAGATTTAATAATATGGGTAACTGTTGAACCACTGTGTTACATATTTGAAACCAACATAACATGGCATATCAATGATAACTTTAAAAAACAAAAGCAAAAAACACATGAGGACATAGATTTTTAAAAAAAAGCAGAATGATTTTAGAAACTACAGAACACAAAGTTTAAGTCATAAATGGACATACAACAGTCAAATATTATCAAAGTGAAGAATTTGAATACTAGCCAAAATCTGAGCATTATTAAGTATATTACCATTAGGTCTGCAACTTCAGTGGGGCAATTTTGGCAAGATTTGTAATTTTAGAGTGGGAGGGAACCTTAACTATCATCTAGTATAACTCTCTTATTTTACAGATAAGGGACATGAGGACCCGAAAGATAAAGGGGGCTTACCAGGGTCAAAGTGAGTAATTATTAAGACACAGAACTCCTAACTCCCACAACTCTGCTAGTTTTTTTACTAAGTGAAGTTTTGATTTTGGAGCCCTGATAAAATATAACCAATAAAACGTTCCAACATGGGATGAACCCATTAAACTTCCCTTGTTATCTAAAATGCTAAGCTGGCATTTGACCAAACTCCAAAAGAAAAACAGAGCTCATACTGTATAATACATGAAAACAGTGACCTGATATTAGGTCACTGCTACAATTTTGAAATCACAGATGCTGCTGACGCTTCATGTGTCAGAAGTTGAAAGTACTTCAAATTACCTTTTAAAATATGGGCTTAATCTATAGCTACAATTTTTCCCCCCTCGAACCAGATTGGGTGACATTTCCACCACTATCCTACCCGTCACATGTAATGAGCGCTAAAAACTAAGCCCGTAGCTTTTTTTCACTTAGAAAACAAGGTGTGCTTATTCTTTTTGGTAAAAAAATCTCCCCGAAGTTTATTTATTGTTAATTTGGTAACCAATTTTGTAAAAGAGCATATTAAAGATAAGCCTCATACATTATAAAAATATAGAGTGTTCTTTTATAAAATAAAATCCAACCACCTACACCAGCTACAAACGCCAGCCTTCAATGTTGTTCCTTTTCCATGGCTCAATATATTTCTTGTGTCCAGCTAATGAATAAGAATTTCTTCCTAAAAGAATATGATTTTAAACAACCAATGAACTATGGTTTGATTTTCTAAATGTGGCACTTCTTTTAAAAGTTCTCTAAAAAGCAGTTCTCTTGAGAGCTCTTTTTTTAATTCTTCTGTCTTTGGAGAACTTCTAAGTTCTGTGAAACTCTCTGTTTTTCACATTCCTTCTTTCCCTCCTTCTCTTTCATTCCCTGTCTCTTTTTCCTCTTTCTGTGGGACAGGAAGTTGAGGGTGTTGACCTCATCTGGATCTTTCCCAATGTCAGAAGGTGGTCTTTTAAAAAAGATTCCTAGTCGTGGATTTCTTCCTAATTTTATTTTTCAGGTAAGTATGTCAACAAATAGGTTCTAAATGCTTTTTTCTCCTTTTCTTTTCATAGCTGTAAAATGACCAAGTGATTCCTTTGAGGCTAATTACCGGGCTCTTAGAAAAATAAGTACTATCTCTTTGTTCACTAAACTGCACTGGGTTTTCCTGGCGGGGCAGGGGTGGGGGCTGGGAGTGCACGGTGGCAGCCCCCCTGTCCCTGGGACCCTCAGCTCACTGGCATGGGGGTGCTCCAGGCTACCTCTGTGGCTCTACTTCTCCAGGGCTGTAGTTTCTCAAGTGCTGCTATTATGATTCCCTTTCCCATCCGGTCTAAATAGTGACCCCTTTGATTTTTTTTAAAAAGGGAAATGTTATGGAAAAACTGCTTCCTGTAAATAAGCATAATAAAACTACAAGGACACAAATGTCACATAACATACTCTATAAAAAGATTATTGTGCACAATTCTTTTTATAAGCTTGTGAGTAGGAGGATGGCCTGGGGAATACCCCTCCACTCACCCACCAGTGCTCAGTGCACATGTGCCTGCAATGCCATCCGGATTCCTCAGCCTATTCCTGAAGCTACTACCCCTTCTTCAGTCGGCATTACTTCATACCGCCCCCTCTGCAACTTCCCCGAGACGCTGCTGCTCACTGCTCCAGGGTTAGCATCCAGGACAATGCCTGGAACATAGTGAGCCTTCAATAAAGAATTGATGCACACATGATCAAAGGAATGCCAGCAGTCAGGGAGGCAGCCTTACCCAGATATGTATTGTCTGTACCCCTTGCAGGTTTTGAAAATGTGCCGTCTTGTACTCATTTATATCTGAAAAGGCCTAATTGCCTCACAGCATTTAAGGGGTGGTGTTTCTTCTCTTCATAACAAATTTTTATCTCCGTGGGTCCTTGCAAAGTGTCCTGCTTGTTCATGATAAAAGCTCAGCCAATGTTGGTTGCCTAATTAAAAGACTTGCCACGATTTTTGTCAAGTTCACTGTAAATGTTCCGAGCATTTATTCCATTGGTCATGACACAGTTGTTCGGATCTGATTATGTGCTGGAGTGGAAAATACACACTAGGTCCTTGGAGGACCTGACCTTCTTGGGGGAGGCTCAAAGAAATAACCCTGAGTGTTCAAGAAGTGAGTGTCGCTCCACAGGTCTGAGAGTGTAGGGCTCTGAGAAGGGACCACAGGGATGGGGGGTCCTGGCAGAGGGGCTCTGCAGACCAGAATGAAGAGGCACAGGAGAGACTCCTCCTGTGTGTTCTGACAGTGCACCCCTGCTCTCTGAAGGGTTAAAGGGATTCCCATATGAGGAGATGGCTGGTACTGAAGCCTGGAATATCTGGGAATTGCATTACACCAGTATCATGTGGGCCGATTCTGAAGACAGATTCTTTCTGTGGAATACGGTGGTTTATGTGTCACAGGGTGAGGGAAAGACAGAGCCCAGTGGATGCACAAATATGTGTAGAAATAATGTGATAATGACGGAAACTATCATGCCAGTGAAAGAACGTCTCACAACCAATGCGTCTTGGGATGATTTCACCATCTCTTCATGTGAAAATTCAGCACATCGGTCCACACAGTATTTCTCAATATTTAAATACATGTATAATCACATTCCTCCACCCGTTTAACCCACATTCATATCTTCAGCCTCTTCCTGCCCTTCCCCCTCAACCCCTGCCCTGCCCAGGGCCTGTCTCCACCTCTGAACTTGATGAAATATAATATCTACAGTTATGTTTATTACTGATTCCAAACGACTCACGGTCCTTTGGGCAGGGGTATTCCCCCAGCCCCCTGCTCATCCTCCTTGCACAGTGTAGCACCCAGTCCCCTTTCTCTGTAGGTTAAGGAGCAGGTTCACTGACCCACCCAAGGTCACAGAGCTAGTTAGCAGTAGAGTGGTAGGAGCCTCATCTCTCTGCTCCGATGCCAGTGCTCTTCCTGTCACCCCACACCACCATCCTTATTGATACAAAGGTCAGTATACATGGTGTGCAGGGATGCTGCCTGATCCACAGTGCGATGCTTCTCTGAGGCTAGCAGCCTCCGTGTCAGTGGGGCATCTGCCCCCGCTAATGCCTAGCTCATCGGACCTGAGCAGTAGCGGGAACGAAAGTCCAGTTCTAGGAGCTCTCTTCTTATTTCCACCCTGCTCCATATCTGCACCACAAGGGCACCAAGGCACATTACAGGGACAGATGGGGCACAATGAGCCTCTTACTGACTCCAGCCCTTTCTCCAGGAGGGCACAGAACTACTGCTCCAAGATTATGGAGTTCATAGGCCTTATTGTTCTGCAAATATATTTTCAATATAGTCCATACAAATTCTACCCAAATCTATTCAAGATACTTTTTACTAAAAACCAAACTATTTTTCCAGCTGTCATTTCATCCTGTCATCTATAATAACATATACCATACATGCCAAGAAGAATTGAAAAACTGAGTCCACTTGGGAAGTTTTCTTTTGCAATGTAGTTGACAATCTACCCTGCACAAGCAAACCCCTGCCATCCTTGTTTTTAGCCACCGGTTTTTATTGCAGATGTGCCTGTCCTTTATGTCTCAGTATCATTCCCTTTGGAAAGCAGAAGAAATGAACAGGGATATAATCAAAGTAATGTTACAAGGTGTTGACGCTCACTTTCTACCCACAACCTTTAGAGAAGAGCATTGAACACATGGCTTATTAGTTGCAGTAGCTGCTTTTGAAGCTCCCATAACTCTGTGGTTTTAGGGTGCATAGGTGTCATTAGTGCAAAGAATAAAAATAAACTGGAAGTAACTGGACTTTCTCTTTGTCATCACAGACAACATACATCTGGCAATTTTCAATGGAAATATCCAGACTGTCCAAGAGAGCCTCTCACATAGTCTTAGAAAAACAAGTAAAGGAGTTCAGGAGATGCTTTTCATCTGGTTATCAGCATTCAAGGAGTTTCACCAAAGACTACTATCTAGCATGGTGACTTGGTGTGGCTGAGCATGTATCAGGTTTGCCATTTTGCGGGAATATGATTGCTGGAATTTGGACCTTGATGATAACAAAAGTTTCAGATGCTATTACGTGCCATGAGTATCTGCTTGGGGGTGATTCTGACCCCTTTGCTATAAGGTAACAGAAAGTAATCATGGAAAAGGAATGTTTTTCCTGATAGGCATATGACCTGATAGGACACAGATTAGTTTCTTCAGATCTATTCAAGGAATAAAATATAATGATGTGTAATCTGATTTTAATTATAATAGAATTGTAATCTGATACATAACCAGACTAGGTGACTATTCACTATTCTGTTTTTCACATTGATTTGTTACAGATATTTGTTTATAAAAATAAGCTTTATTTCTGTTTAGCTTTGGAGTGGGCCTGCTGCAATGAGTGAATTTGGTAATGATTTCATGTAGATCAGATACAAGAGCTTTTTGTGTTTGATTGTCTCCAGCTTGGGACTGGTCATTTCTGGTCATGAGGAAGCAACATTGTTCTAATAGCTGTTTAGAGTTATTATTTTTGGCTTATTATTCTCTGATGAGGAAACAGAAACCTGACATTTTGCTGGATTCCCAGGACCTATGCCTTTAAAGACGAGGACTATCACCCTTCCCCAGAGAGTTGTCTGTCAGGGAAGAAGGGCCGTATGGGACTAGAGCAGCTGTTCTATTTGTGGGGACCTAAAACAACTCAGAAGAGCCGGAAGGAGATGGCAAAGCTTCTTTCTTCCTTGCAGTCCAAGGGATGCAATAAACGAAAGAGATAGACTGAAATAAAAGGCAGAGGGGAAAAAAGATGAAATTTGAATATAGTTTAGTTTTTCCCAGAGTCACGAAAGACTCAAGTTCAATCAAGGCTAAAAGTGAGTAAAAACTGCAGCCTCCTTGATGTGGGCTGAGGCCTTGGGACAACTTAATAGAGGAAGAAAGTTTCCTAAAGCACTGGGTGACTGGGAAAAGGGGCCTTTACCTTCTTATTCTGGGGAGCTACATGTTGTGACCAAGTGCAGAGGGTCAGATGTAATCTAGACTCATTCGAGCAAAAATGCAGCACATACAGACAAAAGGCAACAGCAGACGCTGTTTTTCTTCACCAACTTAATGCATTCATACCTTATCATATACCAAGTGTTATTCAGAAGTCTAAGTCACAATCCTTGCCTTTGAGCTGTTTACAATGTAATTAGGGAAAACAACTCAAACACAAGAACTTAAAACATGACAAAAAATCCTCTCGAAAAAGTGTTACAAAATTATATTTTTTTCTTGGCTAAATTACATTTTCTTAGCAATCTCTACATTTCATCTAATTTTTCAAGTTTATTGACAATTGTTTATACTGTATTGTCTAATTAGTCTTTATCAGTGATTCTAGTCACTTTTTATTTCTAATATTTTTGTGCCTTCTCTCTTGACTTGATAGAGAGGTTGGTATACTTATTTTCAGGTCTTCCAAATAATCGGTTCTTTTTGTTGTTGAGTCTCCCAATTTTATGTTTGCTTTTTTTTTCCTTTTTATTCTTAATCATTTCTTTTTTTTTCCTTTAATTGGGTTTATGTCATTTTTTTCTTAATCCTTAAGACGCTTGCCTGATTATCTTTCAGCTTTTCTTCTTTTGTAATATAAGCACTTCAGATTTTCACATTTCCCTACAAGCACCTCTTCAGTTGTGTCCCACATGTTTAGATGTACATTCTTTTTTATCATTCAGTTATTATTTAAAAAATTTTAATTATGAGTGTTTCTTTACTTCTTGAAATACTAGCTGAATATGTTTTACTTTCTAAGTGTATAGGAATTTTTATTATTAAATTCTTACCTAATTGTCTACTTAATTGCATTGTGATTTGCATATGTGGTCTCTGTGAAAGCAATTTTTTGAAATTTATTGAGACATACTTCATGGTCTACAGGATCAATGTTCAAAATGCTCCATGTGTGACTGAGAACAATATGTATGTTCTATTTATTGTGTGCTGAGTTATACGTGCATCAGATTAAGCTTGATTATTGTGTTGTTTAAATCATCTCGTTTATTAATTTTAGAGATCTGATAGCTTCCCATCAAAATTTTGTTAGCTAATATTTTCTTTATGCATTTTTAGTCTATTTTATTTGTTGCATACAGTTTTAAATTGTTGTATCTTCATGGTGAGTTGAAATTTTCATCATATAAGTGATTTAAAATTTTATGTGGTGATTTTAAAACTCGGTTTGTTTTAAATATCATGTCTTTACTTTTTGCCTTTTTTTAACCTTTGTATTTCAACGTTTCCAAGTCTTACACTTTATACATCTTTGCAAAAAGCATGTAGCTGGAGGTATTTTTCCCCCATATAATAAGCTTTTAACAGATTATTGAAATCCATTTATACTTATTGTGACTATTGATACACCTAGGTTCTGTTATACCATTTTAACATTTTTCTATTTTATTTTTATCCCATTTTTAATACCCTATGCTTTTGATTTGACTTTTTACATTTGCTTGTATCACATTTTGTTCTGTAACTTACTACCTGATTTCTATTCCTTTAGTGATTATCCTTGTACCTTATCATTCATTTTTAGTATGGCAAATTTACATCAAAATCTAAAGTTAAAAAATAAGTCTTATTTCAACCCCCACTTTCTAGAAAGGTATAAGGAACTTAGAGCTTTTACACTTGGAAGAGCCCTCTCCTGACTTTACTTACTGTCAGATGCAGTGGCCACCTTCTCTGGTCTGGAATCTGAAACTGAATCCCACTGCTTCATTTAATAGGGAGGAACTCTGTGGGTCTAAATCAGGGATGAGGGAACTGTTTTGCAGAGAGGCTCTGCTTGTGTGAGTAGCTCGCTAGGAGACACTACCAAACGTGAGAGGCGTAGCTCAGCTAGGGCTCACCTCCCATCCTGAAGCTGGCTCACCGCTCCATGTCCCAGTTGCAGTTGATCAGGCGACCCTGTTCTTCCTGTCTGCCCACCACCCAGGTTCCTATCAAGGTTCCAGGTCTTCCTTTTATCCCCAGCTCATGTTGTTGTAATGTTCCTAGAAAAGAGTTTCACTGGTGATCTTCCCTACCCTTTGTAAGACCAGTGCCATCTGAACTCAGCTGACTGAGTTCCTTTGGGGCAATACTGCTGTAAGGGGAGGTCTCCCTTTCAGTTACTCTAATAATGAAGAAAAGCAGGAGTTACTATCACCCTTTTACCCTGACGAAACTTTGACACAGAATGGCTAACTCACGCAAGATAAACAGCATTTTAAGTACGAGACTGGACCCCTGATTTTGCTTTTTACTTCAATTCCATACTCTTTTCACCTTAACACTATTAAAACACATAAAATAATGTTCAAAGCAGTAACATACTAATGTGGAGGAGAGGTGGAATAAGGATGTGATCAGAGACTTTTTTCGTGTGGAAGCACTGTTGTTTTTAAGGAATTTGGTGGATTCTGGTCACACATGTACTGCGTTTTCCTGGCACTCCCTGCCCCGCCCACCGCCAGTTCCCAAGCCTGAGTCAGGCTATCGCCACCTTGGCTACCATTCATTGGCCTCCTTTGTGACAGATTTCGTGATAGCCATTTTCCATCCTTATGTCTCATTATTCTTCCAACTCGGCAGATGACTGAGATTGTCATGTTAAATAACTTCATCAGTGTCATCATCAATTTGGTGGTGAGATCCAGGAATCCAGTGGAATCTTGTCTGTTCCCAGAACCCACACCCCCACACTTTCTTTCATGAATTTTGTGCAGCAGCCCAGTTTTCTAAGTCAGAAAGAACTGAACCGTAATTATTGTCACAACTAGCAGCACTGCTCTTTAGATTTTCAGAGGCCCACTTTCCGAATAGATCAAAGGGTAAAAGTTCCTCTTTTCAATTATGTAGATAAATAATAGTCTTGGAAGTTCTGAAGTTGTCTATATTTTAAATAAAGACTTAAGAGCTGCGATCACTGTTGCTTTTCTAAAATATCCTATGTATTCCATTAGTATTGGGTTTTCACATTAATGCCTAGTCCTAAAGCCTGTCCTATGGCCAGTCTAATGGGCTTTAGGGCCCTGATTCACCAAGTTAGAATAGGAGCTCAACACTTAATTGTTCTGTGACCTGGAAGTATGTTATTTATTTGTTAAGCCCTCAGTTTTTAATCTACCAGTTTGTACGTAGTTTGTATCTTTCTGTGACAATTAACAAAGGCAATGCATATAGAGTCCAGGTCTGATGGTAGCAGTGTTTGTGCTCAAATAGTAGGAATTATAGGTATTTGCAAAGGTAGATTATAGATGGGTTCTGGCATTTTCCATATCCTAAAAATTATATTGAAATTTATTTTGAATGTTAAGATTAACATCAAAATTTGCAATAAGAAATGACTGGAACATATTTTTGAAATACGTAACCTGCATATTTGGACATGATTCTGACCTTGCAATAGCTGTTAAAACTGCACATCTAGAGACGTGATATTGCTTTGCTAAAGTCTCTACAGATATTCAAATGGCCCAAACTCTTAAGTTCTACGGAAGGGAAAGCATAAGTTGTAAAGGGTATTAAATATATAAACAACTCCAGTTTCTGTCCCCAGAATAATGCTATGATAGATCGGCACTGTAAAGAAACATCTGGGCAAGGCAGCTTATTTTGTAAAAAAAAGTGGCAATTGGATTTCCCTTGATTTTTCTGCAGTTTATATAAAGCACTGCCTAACAATAAATTCACTTGTGTTCAGCCACCCATTCAACCTTTTTTTTTTCCCCTCAGTGAACAAAGTTACTTCCTCTTGTGGAAGAATTTAATAAAACATTTGAATAATATAATCCTTTGATACAGCTGAGAAAGAGGAAAACACATTTGTCTTATCCGACTTCATAACTTAAAAGTAATTCAGAAAAAAAGTAATTTGTTGCCCTAGGGACTTTTATTTTTATTTTACTAGTTGAGCATAATGTGCTAGGTAACTATTCTATTCTAACGGCCATTTAAAATAAAGACTGCAAGAATGCCTTTCAGCAAAGTCCCTGGAATGCTCCCTGGCAGACCCCCAACCCTTTGCACCTCCCACTTCTACCCCACCCTGATGTCACTCCCACCCTGATGGGTGCCTGGCGCCCTTCCCCAAATGGAGAGCTGGGGCCTGGGGGGGTGGTCCCGGAGCTGTCCCACTCTGGGACCACAAAAATCCTGAAAGTTCCTTAGCTAACACTCTTTAAAACATTGAGGCCTGTGGAAAACCTACGCATGGAAAGTCTGTTTCTATTTCAGTTGTGTATCAGTTAAGATGGAAAAATTTTAAAGTCCACACAGATGGTAAATAAATTTCTGCTACATGAGGCAGTTCCTGGAATAAAGCAATTTTCTCAAATAACAAATGCCAACTTATTTTTTCAGCGGGACTTATTTTTAACTTTCCCAGGGAATGGTTGAGAGGCTGGGAGCGGTGTCCTTCACTGTAGGAATCCGAGCCTCCTTCTAGAAGAAACGAACACAGTTCCCATTACAGGCTTACGTGTATGTATACATTCATACATACAGAGAGTGAAGAGAGTGGTTGTTCATTTCCTTGCGGGGAGGGGAAGGAGTGACGGACTGGGAAGATAGAAGTTTTGCAGAAATATTTATGTTTTCACTCAGTGTTTAGTTTTCTATAACTTATTCTAAACAGTATATGATTAACTCATATTCTTGCTTAGGAATTCATTAAATATCTTGAACAAATGACCATTAATCCTTGGGAGTTCTTTACACACTCTTAGACTTGGCGTGCGCTGCCAGAAGTCTATAGCATTAGTCTCTTGGGACAGAGTTGAACCCCCTAATGGTTTGCTGGGTCAGGCTTCATTGGGGAGAACCATCTGAAGGCTGCAGTTGGCAGGGAATGCTAGTGTGTTAAACAAAGCTATGTCGTTGGCCAAACCAGGATAATTCAAACATTTTTTTCTAGTAATAGTTTCCTTATTCAGAAGAAACACAACCATTAACTGTTAAATGAATGAATTGTGTTATAACACATGGATAGTTTTAATGAAGGTATTACAGCTGTGTGCTAAGTACATAGCCCTTACAGATTTATTAACTTTGTTGTAAAATATTATTCAGCACTACAGAAGGTCTACCAGACTATCAGTAAATGTTTACTAATGGCCTAGATACAACTCACCGTAGGAGTGAGGCGAAGAGAGAAATATGCCTTTGCCTCAAAGAGATTATAGTTGAAGAGACAAATGTGAAGGAATTAGAGAACCACCAAGAGCCGTCACACGTTCCGCTGAAGCCCTAACCCCTAAAGGTGGTGTTAGGAGGTGTGTCTCTGGGGAGCTAATTAGGTTTAGACGTGTTTATGAGGGAGAACCCCCCCAATGGGATTAGTGTCCCTATAATGAGAGGAGGAGAGAGCAGAGCTTCCTCTCTCCGCCCGGCAAGGACACAGGGAAAAGGTGGCCTGTCTGTGGGCCCGGAGGCCCATTGGCCCCGAAGCTCAGACTTCCAGCCTCCAGAACTGGGAGAGAACAAGCATCCACTGTTTAAGGCCCCGAGTCTATGGTATTTTGTTACAGCAGCCTGAGGAGACTAAGACCGATGCCCAGTGCTCAGGGGGAATCTGTGGGTAAACCATCCTCATGGGACAGGAAGACAGATTTTCAGAAGGATATTTTTAAGTCCTTTTTTAAATAACACTGTTAAAACCTTACAATTGCAGTGACGGCTGTGTATGTCACGTTCTAATGTCTGAGAGTAAACACTGATAAATCAATGATTATTACACTGAAACAGAGACATAACTTGTCAACAAGTATGTGGGAATTTAAACGTGGGGAGATGGGAAGGACAGAAAGGTCCTAACTCAACACCCTGCCTTGAATAATGAGACAAACTTGAGGGGACAAGAGACTTCCTCTGGGTCACAGGTGCTGTCAGGGCTGGGATGAAATGACATTCTCCCGAGAGCTAATTCTGTGTACCCTCCCTTATCACAGAAGAAACAATAACAAATTCAGCTTTATCGTTCTTTAGTAAGTAGAAAATGTGTGAAATGTGGCTTATTGAGAATAAAAGGCCTCTGAGATTAATTCCCTAATTTTCTCTCTTGGTTTTCTCTTACTTGGTCACTAGATTTCTTGTGATTTAGTGTAGGCATTAACAACTGAATGAGAATATATTTTGATAGTGATATAATTATAATGGCATTTTTTTTATAGCCAAAGAAGACTGAACTATAATTTCAGTTTTAAAAAGTAGTAAATTTCTAAATATTTGTAGCTGGTTTTCCTTTTTTACCTAAATGTGGTATACTATGGTTGAATTCGTTGTATCAGAAAAAACAGTCTTTGAAAAAAGGTGTTTCCTTTAATACAGTTCAGATACCTTAATAATTAAAGTTTATTTCTGAAAATCTTTACTCTGGAGAAAACCTTAATTTTGATTTTGGTTCAAAAGGACATCAGTCTTCTGATTTTGATGGCCCAGAAAAAGATCATCTTTTCTATCAGGCCTTTGAGTTAAAAAAAAAAAAAAAGTAGCATTAAAATAATGAATTTCCTGTTATTCTTAGCATGTGCCCAGAAGCCATGGAGATTTTTGGACTTAGTGAATTAAAGAAAAAAGTGAATAAAAGATCCTATTATGAATAGCAACCATAGAAAATAAATTATAAATAGTACTAGTTTCACAGTGAAAAGAAAGACATAGCTGTATCCACAAAATCTCTTCCAGGGATGGGGAGACTCCTTGGTATGTTAGCTCTGGGATTTATCGGAGGAAATACAGACCCTGGGGCTGCTACTCCGAAGTATAGAAGAACATACTATGGACTGAGGTCAGGGATTGCTAAGTGTGCGTATGTGGCAATAAGAATTGAGTCTGAATGTGAAAGAGACCTGAAGGTCATCTCAGAGAACTAACTAGCAATGAGTGAAATTACGTGGACTCTAAAAAAATGAACCTAAACTCTCATTGCCTTCAACCTGGTCTTTTCTGTAGTTCGCACTTGCTTGGGTCATTACTTCAAAAACCACTGAATTCTCAGGTGGGTAGTGTAGAAACTCCTACAAGATGACCAGGTCCTTGTATAATTAGCATTACCCAGGGAATAAGAAGAATGGGTAGATTGCCTCTTGGAAGAAAAAAGAATCTATAGGGGTGAAGTGTGATGGGGAAAAATGTATCCATTTAAAAGTAATAAGTATTTTATCCTTTTTAAACTCAAAATAGAATAAGAAATTATTTATTGCTTCAGAAACCTAATTAGAATCATTTATTGCTTTGTGAGTGACTACTAGCTTTTCCATGGCTTTGAACAAACAGAAATATGAGCTTTATTTTTCATGATGTTTTAAAAGCATTTTAATACCACTTATCTAAAGCCTAATCTCTATTGAAAAGACTGGATTGAGGTTTTCAAAATACTAAGAAAATTAAAAACAAAAGTAAATGTATTCTGATAGTTTCAATAGATTTTTCTTATGCCTCTAAGAATTTTAAATTTGATAGGAAACATGGCACATTTTCATTTTTACATCTGCATACAGAGTGTAACTTTACCCCTATTATCAAACTTACTGAAAATGGAGATAGTTTGGGAGTCAACTTTGGCTGCAGGAGTACAGACTCACCCATTCATCCATCCATCAGCCCATCGACCCATCCATTCATCTACTAGATGGACAACTTCCTGTCGCTCACTGTGCTGGACTGGTCACAGAGGTTACACAGGGGAAGCACAGAACCCCTGCCCTCAGTGTATATAGTACCACAAACTCAGGGCATTTATTATTATTTCAGGTTCATCCCCAAACAAGTTGAAAAAAAGTACTAACCTTTTAATCATTAACATTTTACTTCTCTCAGTGGAGACATTTTCTGGGAGAGGGAGGAAGATGTAGCTTTGGGAACTCAAAGAAAGTGGAATGAGTTTGAAACAGTTAAGCAGGAGATGCTGGAGTGAAGCCAGTACCGGGTGACTCCTAAGAGACTCTAAAACCCGTGGTGGCCAGAAAGCATGGATTTAAAGTGCACTTAAGCCTAAGATTTTTAACGATGACTTAAATATAGAGGACTTGAAAACATAAACTGGGGGATATAATCTTCATCTGATAAAAATCCAAGAAATTGAGTTAGCTTTTTGATGAAGGGAAATAACTTAATGATGTTTTCTTAGGAAGGTTAAATCTGGTTATAGTGTGTAGAATGAGCTAGAATAAGAGAGAAAGCTGAAGCCACAGAGAGAGCAAGGAATTTATTACAGTGCCTCCTCATGCTGAGATGAGCATGTAGATAGGGTAGAAACATGAGAAATGGAGACACATAAATGATTCCTACAAGAATCCCAAAGAGATCACATACCACTCACCTATGCTAACCAATTTTCCTTAGTCATAACCAGTAAAGGCCAACAAAACCACTAAATGTTTAAGAAAAATCAATAGCAGAAAACAGACTGCTGCATAACAGGAAATAATTCAGGGAATTCCAAAAACACATTAAAACCCTCTAAACTTCACATTAAATTATCCCTATAATTAGTATTCTCAAAGAGGTTTAAGAGAATGTTGCATCTATAAAACAGGAACACATTGCTAGCTAAGACAAGCACAGAACGTGCTCCATGCCCTCTTGTTACACTTGCCCTCCTTACAGGAATGAATTCTTGGCCCCATCCCTCTACTAGGCACAGGATACCGTCCTGTCTCATCAGTACAAGGACATTAACTCCTGGAGCTCTCTCCTCTCTTGTAGCATAATATTTCCTCTACCGAGTCATTTTTAACCAGCTTCCAAATATGACTGGCAAATATTTCCCATTAAAAACTTTAAAAAAAATTTCTCTCTTGACTCCACATCTTCCTCTGGATTTCACCCTCTTCCTTCATTTTCTTTTATAGCAAATATTAAATAATTATTTAATGGTTGCATTGCTCACTGTCTTCAGGTCCTGTCCTCCCTTTTGCTCTTTTTATTTACCAAAACTGCTATCGACAAGCTGCCAGTGGACCTTACCAGGTGAAATGCCAAGTGTCTTTTCCATCTGCCCACAGCAGTGGGAACTCTTGATTTAACTCTTCTTTTAAAAACAGCTTCTTCACATGGCTTCTAGGATCCTAGAGTTTGACTCCTTTCCTTTGTTTGTCAATTTCATGCCTTATAGGCTTACTATTCATTTGTTGGTTTACTTCCTGTTTCCCTCCACTAGAAAGTAAATCCTTGAGAGCAAAGGTGTTTGTTTACATTCCTCACATCCAGAAGAGTGTTTAGTACAAAGCAAGTGCTCAGTGACTCTTTACTGACCAGGTATTTGAGCCAAAAAGAAAGAGTTAGCTATATAGATTAAAAATATGACTAAAACAATACATTTTTTAATGGACAGTGAATAATAAGATGGATATATCTGAAGACCAAGGTGCTGATCTCATCCAGTTAGTCAAGGAAATCTCACAGAAAATCAAGCAAAAATACAAAGAAAAAAAAATAATAGAAGTTAAGAGACACAGATTAGGTTTTTCAAAACCATCTAATAGGAATTCTGGGCAGAAATAGCAGAAACAACAAAAAGTGTTAATATCATAAAGCAAAGGAAGAAATATTTCCTAAGCTGATGAAAGACATGGCTTTTCAGACTGAAAGATCCTAGTAAACACTGGGTTGCACTCAAAAGAAGCAAAGTTATTCCTGATCACCTCCAGATAAGTTTTATAACCCAAAGGACAAAGAAAATATCTTAAGAATATCCAGAGATTTAAAAATAAGTTACAAAAAACAAATGATTAGTGTGACATATATCTTCATATTCTAAATATTGGGTTATAGGAATATTAAGGAATGTTATCAAATTTCTCAAGAAAAAAAGGTTAGAGTTCTAAACTTATTTAATCATTAATTAAAATAAGGCAAAATAGTGCTCACATAGGTGGCACATATACTAAAATACAGGCAAAACAATGATCCTTGTAGGTATAAAAGAGCTTAAAAATATGCACAACTATGTGATAAAGTCATTCCAGGAGATATGTCAACCAAATAAGATTACAAGAAAGATAAAGAACATGAATACAAGAAAGATGTGTTACAGAAAATGGGAACAAAGTAGAAGGAATTTAAAAGAAAATCTATTAGACTTTCATGCCTGGGTGTAATAGATTTTTAATGACATGCATTATATCAGTGTCCCTGTGGGTCCAATTTCACTGCTTTTTTTTTTTTTCTGGAGTGGATATTTACTTTTTGTAAAGCTTTTTGTGGATTTTGAACTTATATAATTAACTGATAGATGAAGCATGGAACATCATAGTTTTAAGAGAGAATGTATTTTGATAAAATCTTGAAACCATAAAAAATTATCAGTAAATATTAGAAGACAGAGCCGGGTTGAAGAGATAGATCAATGAGTAAGTGTTAAATTTTCTAAACTTCTGAAAGGGAAATATAATATTATTTAAAAGGGAAAAATCAATAAATACAGGAATAAGCAAGCATTTTGTTTAGCAGACATACTCATGAAGGCAAAAGCCAGAAGAACAAAAATATATAAATAATAGAAATCGGTAGGTATAGGGGAGAAGCTTGGAGCTAGTATGAGAATACTAAATTCCATTGGAATGTTAGTTTCTGATGATAGAAAATTTGTCAGCCCATTACTCTAGTCTGTTACATGGGTTGTGCTTGGCACAATATAAGCATTTGTTATGGGTTGAATTGCCTCTCCCTCTACCCCACAAATTCATATGTTGAAAATCTATAAAGTCATACCGGCATTAGGGTGGGCCGCCACTCCAATGTGACTAGCATCCTTATAAAAGGGGGAATTCTGGACACACACACACAGCACGAAATGTGAATACAAAGGCAGAGATCAGGGTGATGTGCCTCCAAGCCAGGGAATGACCAGCAAACCACCAGAATATAGGGAAGCAGTGTGAAGCAGGTTCTCCATCACAGCCAACAGAAGGAACTACGCCCTCCTTGTACTCTGATCTCAGTCTTTGAGCCTTCAGAGCTGTGACTGCTGTTAAAGCATGCAATTTGAGGTGCTCTGTTACAGCAGCTCTGGCCAACTGATCCAGCAAAGAGTATTTGTTAAATATACAAATTAAATACCTTGTCTCTCACAAATGGACACATACATTCTATGTAATGTCCTAAAGCCTGTATTTATAGTTATGCAGATAATGTGAACTGGAATTGGAGATAGTGGATAACTGTAGTCTTTTGAAGGATGGGACTAGTCAGAGAGGAAATTTAAATTTTCACTTCAGACATTTCTTTTTGGTTGTACACATGTATCACATACATAACAAAAGATATAAATAGATAGTTGATAAATAAATAAATGCTATCTTCAGGTGTTTTTTTTTTTTGAGTTGAACAGTGAGGTAATTTAAAATTTGGAATCAATTCAGGAATTCACTTTATATAATTACTTCTAACTACAGAGAGCATGCTCTCAAAGTGCATCTTATGTAGAAATGTCCTTATTTGCTATAGTTTACAGTTATTTTTTATTATAATCATAAATTCTATATGTAGAATTAAAAACAGGGAATTATAGCATGAAGTGATAAGGTGATTTTATAGGAACAAGAAGACAGTAGAACTATTAATTATTCTGGTGCACTAAGGTAATACTTGAAATGCTGTGCTTGTCTCACTTGAACGCTCATTGTCCAGATTTGTAGGAAGTGCACACTGTATGCCAGGCATGTGCTGGGCATCACGGAAGAAGGGTGAATACATTTTAAGGATGCTAGTCCCTGCCTTCAAGGAATTTAGTCTGAAGTGTAGGTATGTATATACTACAGTAGTCTCCCTATATCTGTGGAGGATACATTCCAAAATCCCCAGTGGATGCCCAAAACCGTGGCTAGCCCTGAACCCATTACATACTGTTTTTTCCTATACATACACACTTATGATAAAGCTTAACTTATAAATTAAGGCACAGGAAGAGATTAACAACAGTAATAGTAAAAATGAAGAATTACGACAATATACTGTACTATAAGTTATGTGAATGTGGTTTTTCTCTCAAAATACCTTATTGTGAGGGACTCACCCTTCTCCCTGTGACGTTGTGTGCTGATAGACCGC
Organism: Manis javanica; assembly: GCF_040802235.1. Classification (NCBI taxonomy): domain Eukaryota; kingdom Metazoa; phylum Chordata; class Mammalia; order Pholidota; family Manidae; genus Manis; species Manis javanica. Next base: position 94,396,219 of record NC_133167.1, read on the forward strand.
CTGTAGGAGAGGAAGTGAAGCTGATGACGCATGTGCTGTGACGAAGCGCTGTTACTGCTGACGTCACGCTGCGTCAGGAGGATGACCATCTGCTTCCGGGCTGAGGCTGGCCCCGGATAACTGAAAGCTCAGAAAGTAAAACCGCGGATAAGAGGGGACTGCCATAGTTCACGGAGGCTGCGGTAACAGATTTACTACTTTGGCGCCTTAAAACGATGGAATTTTTTTCTCCTGGTTTTTGGGGTCAGAAATCCAAGTGTATCCGCAGGGCACGTTCTCCAAGGCTCTCGAGGAGGATCTTCCTTGCCTGTGGCAGCCTCTGGTGGCTCCAGGGGCTCCTAGGCTGGTTGCTGTGTAATTCCAGTCTCTGCTCCGCTTTCACACAGCCTTCTCCTCTGTATCGTCTGCTCTTCTGTCTTTTGTAAAACTCTTGGCATTGGGTTTAGGTCATCCTGGCAATCTCGGGTGATCTCAAGTTGAGATCCTTTATGTGGTTGTATCTGCAAAGCCCCCTCTTCCCAAATGAGGTCACATTCAGAGGTTCCAGGAGTTAGGGCAATTTGACCACTACAGTATGCATCTGGAATAGGTAATTCTAACAGCGTGGGAATGCTGCGCTAGGGTAGCTACAGGGGACTACCAAACCCGGGGAGCACCTGCAAGGAGGCCCCAGTGCAGTCTGAGGGCAGAGAAGACTTTCTGAATGTAGTGAACTGTGAGATGAAACCTGAAGGACAGCAAGGGCAGGCAGGAAGGCTCGGGAGAGACTTCTGGGTGGGAGAAAGCATGATGAGCTTAGGTCACTGAGAGAAGTTCTATGCGGCTGCAAAATGTGCGATGAGGAGAAGCACAGAATGAGACTACATGGTTAAGTAGGGCCCAGATTGTGACTCTCTTTGAAAACCCTGTCTATCACAGTGGAATTGGAAAGCTGTGGAGGGCATGGAGACAGATTTGCATTGTATAAAGAAAATTTTGACTGCAGTGTGGAGACTGAGTTGGTGGGTTATTGGACTGGAACCAAGAAACCAGTAAGGATGATGTTGCAGCAATTCAAGCAAGAGACGGTGGGAGAATTAAGGGAATGGAGACGAGAAATATGCAGGATATAGAATTATTATTTTCATAACAATTGTTCATTACAGCTAAACTCACAGGCGCATTTCTACGCTGTTTCTTAAAGTGTAGACAGATTCCAAAGTTCTTTCATCTGAACTTTCTGAACTATGACTAGCACACACATCTATTGATCTATCGATCCATCAATCTGTATAGCTATAAGCTACATAGAAATAGGTACCAATATGAATCTAGCAATAGTTTCAATAAATATTTTGAATTTCTGAAACATACCTTTTATGCATGGATTAATTTCCTTTAATTTTTAGAACTATGGATATACTTTAGTTTGCATTGCTTCAAAGTAAATTGTTCTTTTTAAACTCCCTCCTACGTGAAGGGATGGGCCTGTACATTTGGGTGGTGGATATTGTTTATGAGGGACAAATCCTAGAGGGACAAATACTGGGCAGCAACTCACATTTCACAAATTTTCATGAGAAGGGAGTTAGGAATGCAGAAGGGTGTTATCAAAGTGGCAATGGAATTCTGTGCAGAAGGAACTAAGGCAGCAGCAGTGGGAGAAGGTAAATATGTCACTTTGAACATAAGCAGTCCTTCAGGGCGAACAGGAGTGCATGTTGGGAGAATCCGTCTGCTCCCTCTCCCATAGGTGCCCACTGACCACAGCAGGAGCCACGTAACGCCTAACATGCAGGAGAGAGATTCCCAGGCATCTGAAGTGGCCTGGTCAGCACCCTCAGGGTGAAATATCTGTTAATTTGCTAATAATTCTTCCAGGATGAAGTTTTATTGTTAAGTGGTTGAAATGGAGACAACTGAAAGCACTGTGTCAGGTATAACTCCCCTGGATTTGAAATGAGGAACAACAAACATACCTAGATGAGGTTATTATTCACCTTAAAGAGTGTCGGCTACACTGCTTTGGTATTTTAAGTATGACTTTGTATCCCCTTCCAACAACAGGGATTTCTGTGTTCTACTAACACTTCTATTTTCTCCTTAGTAGAGGCTGAATTATTTTTCTTCCACGAGCCCCTATATGGTGTTGGAAACACAGTGTTTCCACTTATATTATTCACAATATTCTGTCTTAGTCGCTCATCATAACTAATAGTTTTTAAATGAATGCTCCTGCTTTGAGCCTGCCACTCCCCTTGTTCTTACACACCTCTCCACCCAGCGCCTCCACCTCAAACAACTTTATGTGTGCAAGTTTTGCTAAGATGATCTGTACATAACTGGAGCTTCAGCTTGGTTATATGGCCCTCTTACTTCAGAAGGGAATCCTAGAGGGACAATACTGGGCAGCAGCTCACATATGTCCCTCCCCACATCAATGTCAAACAGACTCACCTACTGACATCTCCTGAGTAAATTCAGTCCCTTTAAAAATGGAAAGATTTACGTGGAAGTTAAACATTAAATTTTATCATCAACTGGCTTCAGGTAAGCAATACAACTATTGTCCATTTATTCTCTATCAAGAAAACAAATGATCTCAGTGGTCAGGTTTGGAAATTTAGGATTATAGTAATATAAGGTATTTCACCTGAAAAATAGATTTATTTCTATTGTAAGTTGCCCAGGATAGGATGATGTAGTATGCTTTTTGTTTCTAGTCTAGGCAGAATTTTAAGTATAAAACTTTAGCACTTTACACAATTACTAATATGTTTAAAAAGAAAAATTTGCATGAAGATTATACCGAAATCTCTGGCTTATTTCCCTTCTCTCTTTGCCCTCTTAATGATTGCTCACAGTATGGAACTTGTTTGAAATACTTTTTAGCTTGTTTAAAATTTATCATGCCTCAACCCAAACACTGCAGACGTCTGAGAGAAAGCACTTTGTAACTTCTAAGTGGATAGAGATAATATTTATGATAAAAGTCTATGTTGATCACAGGGAAAGAGTACAGAATAATCGAATTAAATGAAAATTCATGCCTCAGGAAAGAGCAACTTTTTGTTACAAAACTAGGAACCAGGAGAAGCTGAGAAAAACCAACTTCACTTTAGACTCTATTTCAGTTTTTAAAAATTTGCATTTTCATCAGCATATACCTGAAATGGTAGTTGAATTCTCAAAGCTGTTTTATTTTCTGCACACAAAGTGGACAAATGTCTGAACTACAGGGATAGCACATTTTTCTTTCATCGTTCAAAAAAACCTTAATATTAGGTTTGCGTTACTTTCCATGTTGGTCAATTCTTTTTGATTACTTTTAAATTACAGCTTTTCCATGATAATATGCAACTCAGCATCTTCTCCGTGGGACAGCAACTTTGCATTAGTAACAGGACAGTCTGCTATTAACACTGTAAATTACAGCTCCTTGGCCTTGTCAGTGCACACCCACTATTCCAGTTAAAGTAAAATGCAAAGATGTGTAAAGTCTCTTCCATCTGGAACATGGAATGAACCTATGGAAAGCAAATTCTCTGTCTCCCGTTGAGTGTTTGTAGGGTGCTGCTTACCCCCATCTAGTTAAGTGAGCACTGCTTTGTGGGATAAACACGTGACAGGGCATTAAACATCACGTCATCATCTTACCCCAAAATGAAGGCAAAACACAAGGGATGTTGCTGAGGAATGGACTGAAAATTAAAGTCCCATCTACACAATGACAAATACATACTGTGAGATGTAACTAGTTCGCATCCTGGAGCTCAGCTGTCGGTTTTGCAGGGCAGGCGCACGGGTTGGCTGTGTTGATTCAAACCCGTGGAGGAGCGTCTTGGTGGGACGAGGGTGGGTGAGGAAATGAGCCCGAGGTGTCCCCGGTGATGTTTCCCACAGAGGCTCAGCCTGCTTCTAGTTTCCTTTTGCACCTTCTTTGGAAACATGGGAGCAGAGTACCATCATCCACTCGTTAATGTCCCTGGGGGAGTGACCGCTGAGTGCCTGCGTCTTTGCCACCTCCTCTCTTCCAAGTCTCAGCGAAGACTACTTGTTGCAGGAAACCAAGTACTGCATCTCAGATTGTGCTTGATTATTGCAGATAGTGAAAATTAATTTAAGTATGTATATAATTTATATGTGCATATATATTAATTAATATATATGTGTCATTTGTTTTATATATATATATGTATAGACAGTATTTTTGTTAAGTGGCCTTATTTTATTCTTAGTATTCCTGCTATAGGTTGGGGCTTCATACACTTCATAATTCTAAGAAAAAGTTTAACTCATTAAAAAATTCAGTAATGGATTTTGTGGCATAAATTGACATTTAATGTAAATAATATTTAAATAATGTTGAAAACAAAGGCTGTTATCCAGCGCACTGAGCTTGAACACTAATCTTTCCACCCGGAGTTTCCTGTGTGACAAGAGCATGGTTTTCATTCACCAGAAAATTCACGTCACCCATACAGGCTATGGGCTCATATTACTAAAGAGTTTCTTGATTTAAACTTAAGAAAGAGGAAAATTGAAGTTTTACCTTTTATCAGACATTTATGAAGTACAATTCTCATCTGTTACACTCTGACTGAAGTATCTTTGGGTACCTCTTCAAAGTGCCTCTAAAGAAAATTTCCAATTATGCATTAAAACAAAATGTCAGTGGAACTTGAAACATCATAATCAGGATTGAATTTTTAACAAGGAATTATTCTTCTGCTTTTTATTTATCATGCTTTTAGTCAATGATGTTGCTAAATCGCTTTGTCATGATGCCCATAATTATAAAAAATTAGTAGCATTCCATTGATGATTCTTACATATCTATGAGGGTATGAAAGTTAGTGGGAATCACTGTCTTATTTCCTCAATTATTTAATAGTTGAACCATTTTGTTAGTATATCTCCTGATAATGTTTTAGTCATCAAGCAAATCCATGATCTTCATTTCTCTTCTCTGCTAACTAATCAAATACTAGCTGGGAGCAACTTGACATGGCTAACAGTTTTTTCATGTTGCAATCGGATTATTTGTTTATTTATTTACTTTAGATAAAGTGAGCCCAGAAATTACTGAGCTAAAAACCTAAGTTTGAGAATAGAAAGGTACTGTGCCTAAGCTAAAGTATAGCATATGAACTACTGTCATCCTCATTTGATTTTCATATCACTATAAAATCATTTGCAAGAAAAACCTTAGCATTTAAAAGTGTCTGTTTACAAAATAGTCTCTTTGAAGTATTTGCTTTCTTGCTTACAACCTATGATTTAAGTCTGTGTATTAAAAAATTATATTTCTCAAGAGCAGTTAAAGTAAACAGAGAGATCCCTCTCCTCATTCTCACAAATGTGAAGTCTGCATTCTTCAAAGCTCAACTCAGGTACCACGTGGCGAGGCTTTTCTGACCTCCTCATGGGGACAGATCCGTCTGATAGCCTGTAAAGTTCTAGCTCCATCGATCTTGACACTTTCTGCTTTAAATTAGGTTGAGCCATGATGTGACTATACTTGTGGTTCAAAACCTAATATTAGCTTCTAGTAGTAATCATTACTAATGTGACTTTAACTGAATATTTTGTTATTTGTGTCACATTGTCCCTACTAACCCATAATCTCCTTTAGTTAAGAATGCTTATACGATTCCTGTTCAGATTATACAGCATACATGCAAAGTGCATGGGAAAGAGAAAATACTTAGTATTTAGTTAATGAGTGCATAGCTCAGGCTTTACTATATAATGGTAAATAGATAGCAGAGATTGTCCATATTGGTTGACTCACTTTCTACATTCTCTTTCAATTTTTGTCAGTCTTTTCCCATAATTATTCCCATATTTTCAGCTTACTCTCAGGTCTATAACTAGAGCAATTTAGTAAAACAAACAAAAAACAGCAATTACTACTAATAGCTAAAGTCACATTTTGTTTACAATGTGTCAGGCACTGTTGTAATTACTTTATATATAAACTTATTTAATCTTTCTCACAGCAAAGTGAAGTATCAGATGAATCATGCAGATGAAAATCCTGTGGCACAGAGAGAAAAACATTGAACTTTGGTAACAAAATGGATTGTTCTAGTGGTTGTACTGTGTAGCTGTTTAACCACATTTTCTATCTCATTTAAAGTTCCTAACAACCGTGTGACTTAGGGGTGTTGTCTCTGTGTTGCAGGGACGCATAAGGCTCGCAAAGGTTAAATAACATCCCTCAATTTAGATTGTGCTCTTTCTCATCACAGCTTCAAACTCAAACCAAGCTATTCATTTTCTAGACCAAATAATGATGCTATGTCAACTTGAAAAAAGAAAACCTGTGGGTTAACTTTTGATACATATAAAAAGCAGTCAACCCTTTAGAAGTTTCACTGGTTCAAAAAATAGAACCAAAAATTAAAGAGGTTCATTAATCACTAGTTTTATTCTTATGCCAATATAGAAATAGAACTGGAAAAAAAAGTGTACCTCTCTGCTTGCTTACATTGCCTTTGAAAATTGTGAGGTTATCGCTGAAGTAGCACTCTAATTTTCCTGACAGCTAGAAAATTATCTGTGGAATAGAGATCTTGTTGGCAGCAGGATAAGTACTTTATTTCTAAGAACACAAGCCAGAAAAGGAACAGGGTCTGTTGGCACCGTTGTGTTTAGGGGGCAGATAACAGAGGCAGCGACCTGTGACGTAGGTTATGCCAGTGATTTGGACTTTGGTGGATACTGGCTTCTCTTCACAAGAGGCAGCCAAGACCTATGGTGGTTTTCTTGGTATTAAAAGATTAAGAAGTTGCTCCTGGTTTATAGTAACAGAAACCCATGAGGAAGAAACTAAATCAGCTTTACTATGACGAACGTTTCTAGTGGCCAACTGGCTCTGAAATACCCATTAATTATTTAAAATAAAATAAAGTTATATTAATTCTTGCTCCAATAAAAGCTGATATTGGGTTAATGTGAACTTATTAATGATTTTGTTATTAATAATGTCATTTTGAAGTTTTAGTCCAAGCTGCTTGGATGAGAGGTCCATCACACAACATTACTAATTTTTTCAAAAAGATATCTGGAACAAGTAATGCTCAGATCTAATTGCTCTCATTCAGAGTATATTTTTCTGCCTTAAGGGCACCTGGCAGCATATCTCCCTACTTTATGTGTTTTTTCACACTAGAAATTAAAAATAAATTTACTATTGTTTGACAGTCTGTAAACACAAGTCCCTCAGTCCCTCCTACTCATTTGTATTTCAGTCTCTGACGATATTTTCCTGTCATTTCCACTCTGCCCAACTTCCTCAAATGACATTAACCATAAAAGCTAGAGAATTTCTACATCAATGGCCTCCCGACACTTTTTATTACATATGTTATATACGTATAAACTGTGACACATGTACTTTTGTATCAATATGTCCTCTTATAAAATATAAACAGAATTAAATGGTAAATTAAAAATAAATGTGAATGGATACTCTTAACATTTTTCTTCCTCTACACTCACCCCCATCAGCTTCTCTCCAGAGACAGCTGAGTAGACTGTAAATAACATTTAGTGCTCAGATTGCTATGTAAGTAGTTAAAATTAATTAGCTGTTTTGTGGAAAAGGGTAATAATAATCTTAAACTTGAAAGTTGCCTCAGAGACCCAGGTTTCACATAATTCCTTTCTTCTTCTTGTTCCCTCACACTGTGTTTTAGCGTGGAGCTGGCAGGGAGAACGGAGAGGACGTTATAGTACAAATTATGGCTGTCTGGTCTCGGGTTTGGGTTGTATCACTTCATTTCTTCTGCATCTTTATAACTTAGGCTATTGACACCTGATACTGTATTCTGAAGATAAACCCTTTACCTCGACAGGGATATTCTCACACAACGCTCATGAACAGGTTTCTGAGCAGTGAGCTGGATGCTCTAGACACACAATTGAACTGCCACAGACATAAACCCGTCCCCAGGGAGCCTGTGTTTAGTCAGCAGTGGTTGGACCAAACGAGTTTGTAGTAAACATTATCATAGGAGTAAGTCCTTCATGGGCGAGGGGAGAATCAAGCAACTAACTTGGCCGAGGAAATTGGGGAAAGGCCCCTCACAGTGAAAATATTTGGGTATCTTGATGTTTAACCCTCTCAGGGCTTCCGCTTAGCCTGGGGGACATGCAGCGTAGGAGGGCGCGCAGGGTTCCGCACGTGGAATGCTGAGGGCGACGATGTATCGCCAGCTCTGTGACCACTGGAGTCAAAGTCATGTTCTCTGTGTCCTTGTTAAACTCTGCCAGTGATGGCCATCCCTTCATCATGCGGAAGTAGAATCTGATTCCAGTGTCTACGCATCCACCTTCTGTCAAGGATTTCTATTGTTTTTTTTTTCCTGCAACTGACGGGTGCTCGCTGGGTATCCTATTTCAGCCTGTCCTCTGTCGGTCTGTCCCTCTGTCTCTCTCTCCATGTCTCTTTCTGTTTTCCTTCTTCTCCCCCCACCTCCTCCTCGTGCCGCGCCCCACCCATCTCTCTTTCTCTCACTACTGTTTCTTCCTTTCAGTGTTGGCCTTTTGTGTCACTCAAACACAGGGCTTATGTGGGGGCGCCTGCAGCGCCTCAGGGACTGGATGCCGCACAGGGTGAGGGACTCTCCCCCCCTCCTCTTGGTCGCATGCCAAGTACCGAGGGCAGGGTCTGGGGTATTGAAAATGATCAATATTTATCCTGATTGCTTTTACCAGACACTATATTTAATGGTATGCTTTATCATATAATTAAATGTTTTCACATTTACATTTAGGGAAGAATTATATTTGCTAGGAGGTGAAATATTTGAGCCCCAAATAGCTGCAGATAATGTTTGTGGCTTTCTAGATGTTTAAATGGTAAAAATCAGTATAAGTGGCATGGAATAATTTGATGGTTTATAGTGGTCTAATGACATAAAATGAGCTACTCACAAAGCTGCCAGCTTTACATGGGGGACAAACCCAACTAAAAATATGGCTGAGAAGACCTGGTGTTATCCATCTACACACCAACGTTCCATCTGGTAGCAACTTGGCTCTGCCAGGCCTAATCCTTAACCTAAGGAAACAAAATTTAAAAATAATGCAATCTGCTCAACAGGCCAGTGTCCTTAAAATCAGTGTAAAATTATAGTGTCATTATTAATCTATGTGCAGAGACATATACACTTACCCTGCTTCCATTCCTCTCCTCTTTGTCAACTGATACTAGGTTTATTAGCAAAAGAATTCTTCCACTAGTCCTTGCTGTCATTCAATATATCCTGGGGACATGGATATATATATACTTTCTGTTTTTTATTTCTCAGACAACTTTTCCTTCCCTTGTATATTATTTCAGTTGGCCTCCTACCTTGATCTTCTTCTTAGCATGATTTATTATGTTCCTTTTGTCGACTATCAGCCAATGTTAGCTTCCTCACGCTATCAGATAACCATACAGGCATTCAGGAGATAGAGAGGAACAAGAAGCTCATAGAAAAAGGAGTGAAAAGATGACTGCAGATATAGGTGTACTTTTACCATATTTACATATACTTTAAAGTAAGAAGAGAACTTATTTTGATCAATCTTTGTGAATTAATGCATTATATTAATCCAGAGATAGGTATAGTATGTATGGTATAGTCTTTTGCTCCCAGGCAGTTTTTCCATAAGAAAAAGTGTAGCATTTGAACAACATCACTTCAACATATACAATACTTTCCTAACATGGAAAGGTATTCTGGAGTGTGAGATTAAAGCATGAAGTGTTTATACTGAATACCACAGAACATACTTGCAGCCTGTTTATTCCTTGCACAACATGTCGTGATATACTGGAATAGATTTATGAGGCCGTGTTGTTCCTCAGGATTCTTATTACAAGTTATCCCACAATATAAAACGTCTCCCTACTTCCTTAAGAATCAGTGCATACTTGCCCAGAATGCCAACTCCATTCCTCAGCCCTTATTGCTAGGTGTGGTCACACAACCAAGTTCTAGCACATGAAATATGAGAGAAAAAGAATTGTGTACCCTCTGGATCCTGCCTTAGCACTGGAATGTGGCCATCCCTGTAGCCTTTCTTCCTGCCTTGAATATAGATAAGAGCCCAAGATGGCAGAGCAGTTAGATAAAAGGAGCCTGGGGTTTTGAAAACACAGAGCCTATAGAATGGTCCAGAACTGCTGATACCCAATTATGTGTGTGTGACATAAAGATGTTGTTTAAGCTGCATTTTTGCTGGTCTTTTGTGATAGACAAATTTATAGCATAAATGATACAGCTTAGTTTGTTGCTGGAATGTGAGGTTTTTGTTTCAGTGTGGAATTAGGTGTCTTCTCAAAGTTCAGATCATTCTGTGTTATCTTTTGGCATTTATTTTGCTTTGCAGTATGGATTATGTCTTATGTGAGCAAAGAAAAATACGTCCACACATTTATATAACTATTATAGTTATGTAAAAATTTGGTAACTATTGAGGTCATCTTTAGGGAAGACTGAATTTTGGACTCTCTTTCATTAGTAAACCACCATCAAGAACAGATACACTAGTGCTTTAAAAATGTCTAACCTCAAGTTTTTTCTACATATTTTCCGTCTTCACATCTCATTTGGTTTAAAGAGACCACTTCTTAGATTCTCTCCCTCTCCCAGATTTTTTTGGAATTTGTCTCTGAGAATTGCTCTTAACCAGTTGTCTTCCCCCAAAGACCCACCCAGGCCCTATAAGTGCAGGTCATATGCCACATGATCTTCTGACTCATCCGAATGTCTGCTCATCATCTACTTGGTTTTCCTTTGACTTCAGTGGCTTCAATCTAATGACATATTTCATCACATTTAGGGGAAGTATTAGCTTAAAAGGCTAATATTTACAAATACTACAAATGCAGTCCTCTTCTATTGTGACTCCTAATAAATACATGTGTGGCCATTTTTGATGGCCAGAAATATCAGAAAAGAAGAAAAAAACTACATCATATAAAATAATGAATGCTTTCTAAGATTTATAAGTTTCAAGGAATGATAATTTAAATCTAAAGTACAATGATATCCCTAGAGTACTATTTCAGTACACCTGAGAATCACTCTTAAGAGCTCTTTTTCTTTCTATTTCAAGTCTTAGAATCTTAATTATATCCTGACCCCCCTAAAAAAAAATAATGCTCATAAATTCAAGGATGCATTTGGTTCACTCACACCACCATCAGGTAATGAAATGATTAAAGTTCTCTAACTAAAATTTTATAATCTTATATTCTATCTCACCTTTCCAAGCACTAATCTTAATTCTGTCACATGGCTGATAGTTTTAAAGATACAGACCATTAAACAAACTGCTTTCAGAATCTGACACCTAATGCCTTAGACATGAAAATACGGCCTGTGTGTCTCTCTAAAGGGCTTATCTATTTTAAAGCTAAGTGCACTGGCATTAAGGACTGAGTAGTTGATTGGAACCCTTGCTTGATATTTTGAAAATTTTTAAAAATATTTGTCTCCATTTCATATCATAATCCTAATAACTTCACAAATAAAGGGTTATCTTGTGCCATGCCCAAAATGCTTCAAATGCTTTATGTATGTAATGTTATTTTGTTTTTGTACTTCTGTTCATTGTATACATTTCACCCATAATCCCATAATTCTATCACCTTTTATAAAAATTAAATAGGGTCAAAAGTGAAAAATCCCCTACCTTCACCGTTTTAATTCCATTATCCCAAAGTAATTGCTGTTAAGAATTTTGTGCCTTGTTAGCCAGAATTTTACATATTCTTTTTAATCATATAGAGAGGTTTACACCCTTGTCTATCTCTATCTCTATCATTGAGATGCACATTCAGTTAGGGCACAATGATCTCACTCCATCTTTTTAATGGCTGCATAACATTCCAAACTATAAACAATAATTAAACATTCTTTTTTTGATGGACATTTAGGGGTTTTTTTGTCAGTAATATCTAATACAATGATGAGCATCTCTGACATATTTTTATGAATTTTTTAATAATTTCTTTTGGTGAAGTCCTGTAAAATGGTTAATTGCCAAACTCAAAGGTATTTAATGCTCAATTAATATCAAACAGAACAAAAATTCCTACATGTTTTGATTCTAGAGGTTTCTCCCATAACCATATTCTAGAGTAAATTCCAAACCAAAAATTTTGCATTTAATCTGTTTATTACAAAGCATGCCAAGTGAGTTGTAGAGTCAAAGCAAATATTCCCCCAAACAATGCCATAACACTTTAGAATGATGGAATGCTTCAAATAGAATATAAGTTAGAACTTGTAAATGAGATAATTACAGCTCTCATAATGCAACCATGCTATAGTGGCATGTCCAAGAGCAAATTCTTTCCAGCATTCTTGGTATTGATATAAATGTCCAAGTGGTGAGCATATGTTTCTGGAATGTTTAATGTTTCTGTTGACAGTTGGACAGGGTTTGCCTTATTTTAAGGGAACTATGTCATAGGTCAGTTAATACTGTCTTATGTCTTTATTGCATTCTCTCCAATAGATTTGATAGGATATACGGAAATTTCTGAAAAAGTGACCTGAGCATTCCAATCATAACAAGTTTATGGAGCACTAACATTTTAGTACAGTTTATATAAGGGAGGAAGAGTTTGCCAGAAGCACAGAATGCTCTGTTGGCACATGGTTGGAGCACATTGATCTTTGTTATAAAGTCTTTGATTTCACTTAAATGAACTTAGGACACATTATTGGTCTAGTTCATTAGCAAAACCACAGTTTATGGAAACACAATTTCTTTACTACAAAGAGAGCTGGAGAAGTTTTTTTCTCATGATAGATTGCCTGAGTTGAACAGAACTAAGAACACTGTGTTAGAAGGAAAACTGCAACTATGGATTATTATTATCTTAAGAGAGGAGCAAGGATGTTACACAAAAGTATCCAGTCTGCAGGTTTTTTTCAATACCTATGGCCATTTTGGATTTATGGAAGAAATTGTACATCTTTGTGCATTGGGATTCTAGAGCACTCTACTGCTGGAAGATTGTGGGGGAAATCCTAAAGATCAGGCAAATTTTGGTCAAAAGTTCACTAGATAAACCATGCTACATGTAGCTCCACTCCAATCTTTGCTTCTCTCACTTGGAACCTTCTTAGAGGAACATGGCATCTATAGGATTAGTCCAAGAGACCTCAGCATGAAAAAATAACTTCAGTTATTGGTCCACTTTTGGTCAAGGGTTAAGGGAAAGTTGATATTGACAGTAAATATACCTGCATCAGCGTATGTTGTGGGAGGAAGGACTACTGCCTCTATATATATGTAGAGGGGTCATTTTTAATAGGTGATTTATACCACTGCTATTATGATGAAATATACTTTTTAAAGGGAAAAAAAACAAGCTCAAATAAATGATATTAAATAAAAAATACCAACTATGAGCTAGCTATCTGGTTGTTAGTAAATTCCCACAAAAGAAAGCGAAACCAACTCTGTCTTCAAGACAATTCCAAAATACAATGTTCCTAAACCACTTAAAATATTAGTAAAATGAATGTGCTATCATATTTTAATGTTTACATACTTTTATGGTCTCCCCAAGAAGATACTCTTTAGTTATACTACTGCACTACAAGGCAAAAGAAACATCTACATACCTCTTTAATCCTGGCACAATAATAAATCATGGAAACAAGGGTGTTTACAAAATTGCAAAATTCCAAACAGATAATTTGTGCATGTGCCTTACCTTTCTTTTGCGAAGCCTGACTTGGTTGTCTGTGGGTTCCTGGGTGGCCAGAGTCTCTTTTAAGTGTAAACACTGCATGCCATCTCCTGAGTTGACCTTTGGAAAACTTTTGTTTTGATGTTCTGAGAAACCACTCTTCTCCAGGCCATTTTCAGCTGACATTCCACTAGAGCAGGAAGAAGGCAGCAGAAGGCAGTTTCCAGGATCTGCTTTTAATAATGGCACTCCTGTGTCTGTACAAGGACTAGCCAAGAACTCATCTTGTACTACACTGCAGGTGTCTCTTTCATGTTCATCTTTAGGGAAGTCAGGTTTCCTTCGTTGCTGAGCAATTACAGCAGAATTAAGCAGTTGCTTCTCAGACACAGTATCTTTCACATTCAGAGAATTGCATGCACTTATTTTGGAGGCATCTTTTATTTCACTTAAGCTTATATCATTACAAAACTCCAGGCTTTTACTTATAATGTCAACAACTTTTCTCTCCCCCCTTTCTTCTACCAGCACTAAATTGGCTTCACCAGTCATTTCCCAGGAGTTACAGGAATCTTGGTTACCTTCCATGATGGGCAGCGTCTTTACTAAGGAGCCTGCTCCCTTGATGCTCTGCTGATCTGATGTTTTATGCTCTTGGGTAGTTAAAATCTGTTTGTCATCTGTAACATATAGATCAGAATTGGTATCCTCATCAGAAACAGGCACTAGTGTTTCTGTGCTGGCCTCCAGAGAAAGAAACTGATCTTCACTTTCGTAGCTGTCGTTTCCATCCACTTCCTTTGAAGTGTGACCCATTGGCCTCCCAGGAAAATCTCTCAGCTCTGACCCATGACAGCAGTCAGGTAGCGAAACACACTTTTCTTTGCGGCCCACATTTACAGTTGCATCTTTTTCCATACTTGCCTGCAAGCTGTCAGCTACTAGTCCATGATGACATGATGTGTTATAACCATCAGAATTAAAAGGCTGTCCCATCCATTGGGTCACATGTTCTTCCCAGCTTCTCTTCCTGATAGCTACAGACATGTCATCATAGTTTAACAACAGACAGGGAGATACGTTCCATATGAGACTAAAGGAGATGAAACTGGATGAAAGATCACTTCAGATTCACTGATTGAAGAAGAGAGTGAGTTTTGTCATTTCACCACCTATTAAAAAAATTTTAAAACACATAGTTCAGGAAATAGTCAGTTCTAAACATATCAGGATATATCCAGTTCTAAAGACAAAATATACCTTGGAAAAAGAGAGCATTTAATCTGTGCTATGAAAGATTAAGACAGAGATTTTGTAAAGCTTCTGCACCATAGCATTAATAGTGTTACTTCTTTAAGAAGTAATGTAATGTTAGATGAAAATTTCACATTGAATAGTTCTGGCCAGAAATCACTGATAATGCTTTTAAATGAAGCTGAAGTGATTTATCATTAATGAACAAAGATAGAAATAGTGAACATTTAAAATACCATTAAGAAAATATTTGGATTGCAGTATTTAATAAAATTCACAGGAAGAAACTTGGTACTCTAGCTTACACGTTTTCCTGATTTTCTTTTGTGAACCTAAGTTGTCATAGAGATCTACTTGCTGTTTGGTTTGCAATGCAACAAAGGCCACCAGGGACCTGTTCATGCAAAACGTGGGCTATAATGACAGCACGTGTAATGTATGAGTGTGTGAAAGAGATTCTACAGATCCCAAACTACTGGGATGCATTTACTCCAGGGAGTGACTAAGAAACATGGAAAATAATCTAGTTTGGCCCATATTACCACATAATTCATGGAAAGGAGAGTATAACACAGCACCCTTTACAATGCTTGAGGATAAATGCATTTACGTGCATTCTGTGATTACTACTAGATGGCAAGCCAGGATTGTTAAACCTCAGAAAAATTAAATATCTTGTCCAAAGTTAGACATCAAGGAAGTAAGCCAGGATTCAAATGAGACCCTGGTTCTAGGGCCCAGGCTTAGATAGCCAACAAATTTTCTTGTCTATGTGGAATGAGAGTCTACCTTCCCTGCACATATATTTAGTATGCATAAAATGTAAACTCAGGCAGGAATTCGGATGAACCAAAAAGAAGAAACGAGCATGGTTAGACGACTGGGACAGTTCTTCAGAAACTTTAGTCTCTGCCTTCTAAGGGGTGTCATTTGTGTACTTCTTTTAGAATTTGGCCATAAAAATTTAAGTAAATAAGAAAACCAGGCATAAGATAAGGTCTGAATATAAACACATTCCAGTTGTCCATCTTTTGTGCCTTGGCTTATTCAAACCCTTAGGTGAAAGGAAATGAATTATATCAATGTAAACTCAACCTTATAAAAATGACTAATCCAAATGTTGTCTCATAATGAAACCAAATTATTGGACTATAAAAGAAAAATCCTATTCAATGAGCAGATACTTCTGGTTTTTCCTCCACATAAGAACTGTCAGCACAGAACATGGATCGGCTCATTGGTTTCAGCCATAAACAAGATTAACTGCTGTGCTGGCTTTGGGTCACTTCAGTCTATTGAAAAGCATTCTGACTCTCGACCAAAAATTTCAAGTTATTCTGACTAAGCATATGCCAGAAAGATAAATATTCCCATCCTGTAAACCAGTGAAGTTAAGGAATGTACTAGAATTTGGTACCCCAACCTGACCAATTATCTTTCTGGATGCTATTTGGTCCCCTCAAAGGTCTGTGACCATCTTTGAAAATGGTCAGCGTTCACATTTTCCATATTGGCACTCATTCTGCACTCAAAAGAAAATATAAAGTTCCTGAATTCCATGCATAAGTCATTATAGTGTGGGAGGCTGCGGAAAGTGGAAAAAACGCATAGACACAGGCCAGAAAATTTCTGCTTTCATGGGGAAACTTGGTTTGTAATAGGGTGGTTCTGTTTTAGATGCTTTCTTTTCTTTATTTTTATCCAGTGTAGAAAGAACAGCCTAACTTGAGAAGTGCCAAGTGGTATTTCTGTGTCATTCCTAAACCACATTTACATTTAAGTTGAGATTGAATTCTGGTTTCATTTCTTTGACTAAGGAGAATAGAATTTTACTCCCCTTGGGAAACAGAGTACATAAAATTTTTCACTTTAAGACTGTAATAGTTACCGTAACATTGAGTAACTTATTTTACTCATCTTTGACAAATAGAGGAGTATTTTTATAATGTAAAAGGTAGACAGTTCAACAAGTTCTGAGACAATTTAGCTGCAAAAAGAGATTGTAAATTAGGTAGATTCAACGCAACATTAACTCCTCCTGTCCTAACTAGTAACTAATCTAGGTTCTTGGGACGTTCCCAAATCATTCCTGTGAACATACAATGTCTTTTTTTTTAAGACATAACATTTGCTAATATCATTATGAAGATTATCACTACATTTTGAGCGCTATTCCATACCCCACAGTCTGATAGATTTAAAAGAATATTATCTCTAAAGCTTTCTTATTCACACTTCCTATTTAAATTCTGATTTTAAGATTCACAGTTAAAATCTGCCTTTGT
Source organism: Manis javanica (assembly GCF_040802235.1). Lineage (NCBI taxonomy): Eukaryota > Metazoa > Chordata > Mammalia > Pholidota > Manidae > Manis > Manis javanica. The sequence continues at coordinate 94,413,448 of NC_133167.1, forward strand.
GATCTGTAGGTTGAATGGAGTATTTTCAAAAAGGAGCACTGGATTATTGTCAATCAGATCTGAAGATACTGGCCTTATTTTTCTAGATCATCTGAATCTAGTAGAATCCATCCTTTAAGACTGTTGTAAGACCTGACTTTCCTTCTGAGCCTACTGACCAGGCCACCTACTTAAAATCATATTTTGAACTACTGACTACTTAGTTTGCATATTTCTATTACACTTTTTTGGTAATCCTTTTTCTAAAGTTTCATTCCCAATGAGCTCAGCTGCTGAGGATTTGGATGAGGGATCTGGAAAAGTGTAGGTCATTCCAGGGTGTCGATTTTATTAAGTGAATTTCCATGGGGATATTTCACTTCTTCAAGGCATGTGCTCAACACCACTGTATTAATATTACAAAAGACTCTATGTACCTCTAATTACGTAGCGATTCTGGAAAACATCTGTGAAACATCCTAATTTGTTTTTGCGATATTAGTGCGTAGGATGATTAGACACAGTGATTTCAAATTATTTGCTTGAGTTGATCCTTTAACACTTACTCCTCCTTAATATAATCATCTTCTACATACAATGTATGTTTTTTTTAATTAATCAAAATTGAATGCTATGAAAAATGACAATTGGGGACAGTTTGAGAATCGTTAATCTATATTTGATATCAAATGGTCATGCTTTCCTGTGCGTTTGCTTCTGAAATAAATGTGCCCCTTATATTCTGGCCTTAGGGAAGAAGAGCCTGATGAAAGGACTACGGCTGATTCTAGAGCCTGGGAAAACCCGGTGCAGATGGAGGACTTGTGGCTGGAATCCGGGGGGCAGCGCTACAGAAGCGACAGCAGTATGGCCTGACACTGACCATTCGTTCAACAAGTGGGCCACAGCCACTCTGCTACAAACACTGGGAATTCAAGCCTACGTAATATATTCTACCTTTTCAAAAGGAACTTCGTTTTATGGAAGAGACTCATATAAACAAAGATAATAAGTCTCATGCCATAAATACCATGAAAAGTTTAATACAGTGCAAGGGGTCATCGATTTTTCCTCTCTCCCTCCTTCCCTTTTCCCTTCCCCTCCCCTCCCCTCCCCTCCCCTCTTTCCTTTCCCTGCCCCCCCCCACTGCCTTCCCTCCCTCCTTCCTGCTGAGTGGTGTTGGGGGTGGTGAAATGGCCACAGGGCTTCCAGAGGGGGAAACTCCTGAATGAGGCCCTTTGTGATGAAAGTTCCTGCCCTCACAACATCCTGGCCAGATGGAGGTGGAGGAAGAGTTTCCTCCTCTGATTCAGATTCTTACTATTGTGGAATCACCTACTTTGGGAAGGGCAACAGAGGCAATAATAAACTCCAGAGAATTACTGACAACCTGAAAACTTATTTGGCACCTTGGAGGGGAACCATGTTTTTCAGGAGCATTTTAGATAGAACTGAGGGAAGAGATTTCTCAGAAAAATGTTTCAGAAAATTTCCCAGAAGTAATGACCCAAGTCTTCAGATTGAAGGGAACCCACGGAGTATCCAGTGACACAGGGGATGACAACAGAGCTTACCAAGGGGCAGCATGAAACTTCAGAACTGCAGAGGTGAGCAAATTACCACGAATGTTGTCAGGAAGAGAAAGAAGAGATTACATATTAGGCACTGGGAATCTGTATTACGGTATTAGATTTCTTGACAGCAACGTTGGAAATAAGACCGGAAATTTACCTTCAAAATTCCGATGGGAAATTATTTCTACCTTAAAATTATTTTTGCCTTAAAAATTTTCCCCTCTTCTCAAGAAGCTACTGGAGGGACGGTTCCACCAAACGAAAGAACAAAGTGGGAATGACACGAGAAGGAAGCCAGGAATTCAACCCAGCAATCAGGGCATGGAATTTCCAGGATGGAATTCAATAGTAGGTCTAGCTGGCAATCACACCCCATAATCCCAAAGTTCTCTATAAGGGAAGTCTCTGAGGAAAAAACACGGAAATAATGGATTATATGATATATGTGATCACACTGAGAGGAATTTCATACTGAAGTCAGATAATATATGTGGAAAGATTAGTAATAATTATATAGAAGACTAGGGAAATCAATTATTAACTCCAGGAAAAACAAAAAATTTTAAAAGAAAGGAAATATAACCATAGTCACTACCTGGCTTAGTTTGAAATTGTTTATGTGGCCATTAAAATGTAAATAGTACCAACTTAATAAAAATTTATGAAACAATTATTTTTGGAGCATGGGATTTTGTGTGGGATGGGGTTAGGGATAGTTGGGAGAATAGTTCAGAGTGCTAATCCCTCATTTTTCTAGAGTAGAAAGTTAACTAATAATGTCCAAAATGAGGAAAAATAGTATAATCATGTTGTTTAGAAATATGGAGGTAAATATCAGGAGAGATAGCTAAAAACAATACAAACAATTTTAAGTATTATGATACCGTGTAATGGAAAACTTCTGAATCTCAGAAAGCACATTGAATTGCAATCTAAGTTGTAACATGTTCCAGAGCAGTCATTTTAAGATTGAGTTGATACATAAATAGGCGTGTAGTTCTTACAATACACCCCTGGGATCAAGCTATTCCTGCTATCCCTTCCCCACTCCATCGCCTCACAATCACACATGTATCTGCCTCACACCTTTAGCCAAACAAAGGTGCTAGTTTGAGTATTTCTTTTGGGCTAACAATGTCCATATAGTTTTCCATGGATTTCCTTTAGGGCTTCCTTTCCTCCCTAAACCCTCTGGGAACTCCTGGAATCTAGGACAGATGTTCTTGGGAATCCTCTTAGGTACAGCTCTTCTAAAATGCTATCAAATAGAAGTCTAAGATACAGAAAATAATATGTAAATAACCTTAACTGAGTAGATACATAGGAAAAGAGGAATTTTCCATTGCATTATTTCCCAACTTCTCTTGGACATTTCACTCACAGTACTTGGAAAGATGGCAACTTTTCTGATTCAACCCCTCAAATGCTGGTATCAATACAGGTGACATAAACAGTAGGCATATACATACTCATATATAATCATAAATACAAACACACACACATGATTGGCACCTTCACACAGATCCTGAATATTTAATAGAAGGGGAAATAAAGACATACTAGTACTGTGACTTTTTTGTCATTTTCCTTTTTTTCTTAGATGGCCAGAGTTACTTCCAGTTTCCCTTAAAGTCTTCTTAATTACCAATCCCAAGCTAAATTTTTAGGTCCTTTTTTCCTCCTATTACTGCTGTAAAGCATGTGTATGTGCAATATCTACCATACAGCATGTTCTCAGGCACTGTGGGAAGAAGACAAGATAGAAAGGAAATAACCCCTTTTAATTACAAGTAGGTTACACTCTCTCAAGTACACTCCTGCAAGAAGAGAGAAGGCATCTGAACCAAGAAAAGAACATTGCTGCATTGGTCCACTTTGTTGCTAATATGATAAGGATAAAGTCAGTGAGATGGAGAGACGGGGAATCTGAACATCTTTAAGGGATGTGAATCTTAAGGCACCTTAGCCTACTCTTAGGGAGTTACGTTGGTGTCCTGCAAAACACTGAGTTTCTCAATAGGAACAGAACTGACAACATAGCAACAAACATGATCAGAGCTTAATACAACTCTTCAAATGTGTGTTCACTGATGTTGAAGTAAGTGTTCATTACAGTAAGCATTTCTGGAAGCCAAAATGAAACTCATTTTCTTAATGGAATTATTGAAGAGCAAATTATCTAGCAAACTAAACTGTGCATGATTGGGATCTTCCCACACTCCCAATTCAACGATAATATGAGGAGGAATGTGCTTCATTTTGCCAACCTGATGTCGCATGTGCAAGATGCTTAGGAGAAGCAGGAAAGCCTAGGACAGAGAGGATTTTTTTCTTAATGCTTTTCTGTAAATGCATAAACGAATAGCAAAACAAGATAACACATTTTAAAAAAGCATTTCTTTGAGTCTAGTCAGGGTAGCCAACTTTTATTAGAAAACCGTTAGTGATTTTTCTTTAAAATACTCCTGCTATCTAATCTAAATTAGACAGGGCTAGAATTAGGCTGTGGGAGAAAGAAACGTTGAATAACATCATGTAAGAACTTATCTCCATATGATTTTATTCAGATTTCCTTTCTTGAGCAGCAATCTGTGTCTTAACTCATGACAAAATCATTATCCATCTACTTGTACATACTTAGTCAAATGGTGGAATTTACTCATTATGTATAATTGGCTATAGAAAAAAACTCATGCTAAAATTCTGTATTGATAAATTGCTAATGAAGCTTAAAATATTATATATGAAATAGCTTCTATGTCTTTAGGCTGTCTGGAAATCATCAAACATTTTATAAATTACAGAACAAACTGTCTATAATGAACTATGTCAGTGGAATACGTAGCATATCACTTTTTCCAAGAGATACATCCAAGCTTCCAACATTTTTGGTCTTTAGCAGAAAAGTGAAGAAGTAGGTGCCCAGTTAAAAATACTCTCTTAATATTTACCTATTTTTATGTATATCTCAGTTTTACTGAGCTTGGAAAACTTTTCGATTTCTTAGCTTTCACAGTCAAAGGTATTCCAGGAATCAGGCAAATTTGAAAATTAACTGTCAATCCCCTAGAAGCCAGCTCATCGGAAAAGAGCAGGGTGTTCTAAAATTGCAAGTTATTATTTCTATGGTGCCCTGTTTTTACCTTCAACTTCCTGCTATTTAATGGAGCTTCAGTAGTTTCTCATTTTCTTACAGGAGGGGCCCAGAACCTGGCAGTATTTGACTTAACCACTGCTTTAAGGCTTAGGTCAGCCAAGTTTGAAGATTCTCTTAATGTTTTCTTAAGTAACCCATATTTAATTTGAGGAAATCTTGGAACATTTCATATTTGCCTGATATCCCTAAGACCTTTCTGGTTTCCAAAGATCTCAGAGTTAACATAGTCTTGGGGGGCAACATTGCAACCTGCATGCGGTCATTTCCTTTGGGTTTCTTGTTTTATTTTTTAAAAGTACACAGTTTTCCCAATAATAGTGCTCCATCCTATTGAGAATTACATTGTATCTTAGATATTTCTGCAAATACATTCATTAATAAATAATCATTTGCTTTTTTCCCTTGATCTCTTTTCTGCAGAATCCTTTAAAACCAAAAAGAGGTATTGCTTTTGCTCTGAATTTGTTTCCCTTGGAATTTCTCATGCAACAGGAAAGAGCTTAGAGTTAAATTTGATATCAGGAGTTTGGCAGTCTTTTTTTTTTGGTGGCATGGACTATGATTGAAATGTAGTTTTGTCTTATTATAAAAAGATATTTCTATTCAGCAAGGGACACAGATTATAATGCTTTATCATCAGTGTGGTGAGAGGTGTCTTTGCTTTAAGTGGCTACTTTCTATTTTTAGCTTGGCTATCATTTCTAAGAACACTCTAACGGTAGACACAGTAATCACTAAATGTAAATAAAAGCTACATCAGCACAGGTGCTCAGATGGCTAGGTGACAACAGGAATGAGCTTTCTGGCATTCAATAAGAACAACTTTTCCTGAAAGCAGAAACATGAATCATTGGGAACTTAGCTACTTCTGTATTTCGTATCTGTGATTCTCACCTTATTTTGTCATCTACCTATGTACATTCGAGGTTGTTTTTATTAGCAAGTGTTCTGCTATATATTCAGGTAAAGTAGGTGCCTTAGAAACTTTTGATGAACATGTACCAGGAAACAGTAAAAGTAAAAGACCTCCATTTATTAAGCATTTACTGTGGGTCAGGTGCTATATTTGGTGTTTTACTTACACCATCTCCTTTCCTAATAGTACTCACAAACACTCTTATGAATGAGGTACTATTGCTGCCCTAGTTTTTATAGGGTGGAATTTTGGCAGGACTCAGTAACTAGCTCAATGTCAGACACCTATTAGTGGGCAAGTGTTATCTCCATTCTTTGTTTTGTTTTTTTCTCTATTATTTTGTTTTATTTGTATTTTCTCCACTTTTATGAAAACTCTGTAAGTATTGTGTCCCTCAGTTTTTTCACTTCTACCATGGATACAATGAGAAACTGTTGAGGGGAAAATAATAATATTAAACTAAATAAATAATGAGCCAGTAATATAGGTAGAATGACTTAATCCACGGCATATGGCAAGAGTTCTAGATGCGAAGTGCCATGATGATTAGATGATGACGGTAACAATGTGTCTTTCAGTTTCTGGTGGATGTTAGCACCAGAATCTATGGCGGAGTACGAGCTAGAACTATTCCTTGTATGCTGGTGTTACTTCAATACAGATGAATGATTTGACCAAAATGTGAAAAACCAGGATTCTTTCTTTCTAGACTAATTAATCTGTGCCTTTTTAAACAAAGATGCGTTTGTTATACTGTATGCAAATCAATTTGCACATACACAATCTCATGTGATGCGCAAAATGACCTGATGATATAAATATTTTCAGCATCTTCCAGACTTTGCCAATAAAGGCTCCAAGGAGTGATGGGGCATGCTTCAAATCACCGAGCATCAAATGGCAGAGGCGAATCAGAGCCAGCTTTCTGAGCTTTCCAGCACACCAGCCTATTTAAGTGGTGGCAAGTCTGCTAGTGCTGTGCTCTCACTGGTGTCAAGTCACTTCGAATATCAAACTATTTCTGGATGCTCATGCTTCCTTCTGGTCCTTAATGAACCTGCAATGTCAAACGATGAGAGTGTTGTCGACATCTGGCCTTGGGCTCTGGCGGCCCCTGCCCATCTCCCATTCTCTTTCCCTCCCCTTACTTGCCTCTCTCCCTCCTATTTGGTCCACAAATATTTATTGAGAAACGTGTATTGACAGCACCTAACATGCTAGGTATTTTGTTATTTGCTGAGAATAAAAAGAAACACTGAAGTTCTAAACTTGTTCTCTGATCTTCCTACGCCTTTCTGTCTCATTTCATGAACAGCAATGATTTTCTCTTTGAATCATTGGAATTTTATGGCCAAAACACTTCATTAATTCAATGTCATACAAAACAAGCACTTTACACATTTAACGAGCTGCTGTAGTTTTTCTACCCATCTATTTTACTTAATGAGCAAGTTCATGTGCACAGTTCACATTGCCTTTCAGCTTTATTTTTGCATCAGAGTTCCTATTTCATCTTTTCAGATTCACTTATGTACGATATAATCCAGTCAATCTAAATCAACAACCTCTTTTTAAACCAGGTCTCAGGGGCCACACATCACCTGTACTCTGTTTAACTTCATTAAATCTAAGCCTACCTCCTTCTCAAAATTCTGTGAACTAGCTAACAGTTTAATGCCAAACAGAACCATGGACATGAGTGCTGAATTTCTACATCCACCCCAAAGTCAGTGTGGAGCTTCTCTGTTGAATTGTGAACATATCATTCCTGTCAGAGAAGAAGGCACAATATTCATGTCACTTCCTTCAAGTTTGGAGGTTTTTGCTTTTCCCTCATCCTCTTTAAATTCCCATGTCCAATTCTTCATATTTCTCTATTTTCATAATGAAAATCTCTTATCCAGGTATATGTCATCTCTCCTTTGGAACTTTACTGTACTGATTTCTACAGAGAGATTCTCATTGTAAGATAATAGCATTCATTCATTCTCCAAGAAGAAACAAATAAGACAAAAACAAAAATTAAAAAAATTTAATTTAAAATGTCTCAATTTAGATGTGTTTAAAGTCTGTAAGACCCAATCCTTGATAAGTAAGATTAGATCATGCCTAGTTTTAGTAGTGAGATTTGGATAGAGCCAGAAAGATTGTCCTTTTTAATTAAGATGTCCTTGAGAAAAGGACATGCACTCTCTTTTGCTAGGCCCTGTAGTAACCATGCTGGCGGTTCTATAGGCTGTGCTGCTTTCATTCCTCATTGCAATAACGTGAAGTGTGGTGATGCTGGGAGTGTTGCATAGTGTGTCATTTAAGTGTTAATAACATCAGGAAATTCAATCTGGTTCATAAAAATGGAAAAAAAAATTTATCATGATACACATTCTCACTTCCAGAAATGACATATATGAGTTTTATGAGAAAGGCTCTTGCCTTGGAAAGTGCAGTGTTCAGTGTGTACAGCAACATGTACTGTCATATATGAGGTCTGATACAGATTAAGCAGCCAAGTTCTCATTTTACACCACCCTGGTCATTCATTTATATACTGTAACAAATTCTGTATTCTACAGCTAAAGGACATTGTAGATGGCTCAGAGCAGATATATGAACCAATTAAAGGATTGAAAATAATTTGTAGAAGGAAAGATGAAAGCAAGTGCGTTTATTTGGCTTAGAAATGTATGCTTATGTTTTCATATGTCTATTTAGGCTTTTTATATTTCCACTGAGGAGGAAACCTGTAGAACTGGAAACAGGCTGCAGCAGCAGAGATTTAGGCTAGATAAAAGAAAGAATGTCTGGGCACAAAGGATTCTTAAACTGATTCCAAGGTGGGGTAGTAAAATCTCTTCTGAGTGTCACTGGTTAGGACTGTTTCATTACACCATTTGAATACAAGGATATGAATCAGATAAGTGCCTTTTTAGCCCTATGTTTTTAAGAAACATCAGTTTAAAATTTATATAATTGTTAGCATATGGTTTGATCTTCTTGGCAAAAACATAAAATGTAACAAAGTGGTCACAAATAAATTACTCCTTTAAGTGTTTGTTGCAGGCCTAAGAAAGCTTTTGCATTTGAAAAAATTTTGTTTCTGAGTAAATTTGACTCTTTGTACAAACCATGATTTCTCTATCCACACTGTAACACTGGTGGCACTTTAAGCCCCCCCCCCCCTTATTTTTTTCAGAGGCACTCCAATTTTCTGTGTTAAACTAGCCTCCTACTGGATACGTTCATACTTCATTCTGCATAATTATTATTTGAGAGCAAGATGGTGCAGTATAAAGATATCTGAACTATGAAACAGGGTGCTGTCATGTCTTCTACCAGCTAGTAGTGTGACCTTGGACGGGCCACTTTTGAATGTCATTCCTCAGCTCTCTGGTGGCAACCTGTGCACAGCGTTAGAAGAGGTGGTCTCTCATGTTCTTTCCTTCCCTGACATTCTATTCAGGGACTTTATTAAATCATGACTTAGATAAGTATTTTAATATGCTGAAAATAGATTTTTAAAGTCATATTTTAAAGTCTTGATACAACTTAAATTGTTAGTGAATAGTTAAAATTTATCAAGATAAGCTATTCTAGCACAGAATTTAAGAATAAATTAGCTAATACAGCAAATAGTCACCTTGTACTAAATAAAAACTTAGAATTAAAATATTTGATTTCTTGTGATCCAACAGTCAAAATGCTCTCCTCTTTCATTTAGTGTATTCTGTGTTAATCTGCTAGATTAGGAACTATGTATGAACTTGCTTCCCTTCAGATACTATTCTGTATTATTTCTATAAAGTAATGATTTTCATTCTAAATATTCAGAATTATAAATATACAGTATGTTATACATTATAAAGACACCTTGTTTTGGTCATTAAATTTGTTTCCTCATAATATTGCATGCGCAAATATTTAAGAAACTTTAAAGAGACTAGAACCAAGCACAAATGTAATTTTACGACCATATGAACTATGAACACATGACCAGCTTTTTATATGATTGTAATGACTTCCAGCTACCTTAAAATTGTGATAATGACTGCTGTTGTCACTGATATCTTTCAATTATTGAAAAACATTTACACAAAAAAACAACCTGAGCAGTAAATCCCGGTAAGTTAATAAGTTAGATCCAGTTCTGATACTTAACTTTTTTGAGAATCAGATTAAATACTACTTAGGATAGAGATTATTTTGGAAATTCCATGTGTTTACTTGTCTTTTTGAAAGAAGCATTTAAGCTGTACATTAGCAGCTTGACCTGTGGTTGAAATTGGTCTGGGGAAATATTGAGGAATCCACTCTTCATACTTAAAATGAGACACAAAATATTCCTCAGAACTTCATTAATTGCAAAAGTCACTCTAGCATTATCTACTTTCCCTGTTGGCAAAGGAAGGGGCTAAAAGCATTCATTTACACCTCCCTCTTATATGTGCAAATATGTATTTGTTTCATATTATGCCATGTAATAGGAAGCCTGGCCTTAGAGCTCTAGTCACAAGTAAGTTAAGGATAAAAAGGGATTAAAAGAAAGTCTTCATTTAGAGGAAAAGGGTAAAATCTCCATGGTGCCTATTTTAGATTTGACATATTGCTAAAACAATTTGACTCAGGTTTTCTACTCACACATTTTCTACTTCTGATTTCATGGCTTAGCTCTAAAACCTAGGAAATCACCCCTCAGCACAAGATGTTAACATTTCTCTCAATCCTTCCGCCTCTTCAAAGATTGCCTCCGAGTATAAAGGTAGAGTCCACAGCGTCTTACCTATAGACAGCGAGGAGCTGAAAACACCCAGCATGAGATTGTTCAAGGCTCAGAAGTCCGTCCCCGTTAGTTTCTCCAAAATATAAGTTCACATTTCGTGGTTGAGATCATGGCTCTATTCTAAGCAGTTTTACGCAGTGTGTGATTCTAACAAAAACACCCTCTGCAGCTGGAGGGAGCCTTAGCTGAGGCAGGAGTCTGTCAAGGCGTTCCTAGTGACTTCTGTCTACTAAATTCAGACTGATGTTTTGCGAAAGGGGCCTCCACAAGCAGGCCCAGATTGCCTGGGAAGCATTTCCTGCCTCTGAGAAGTGTGCATGTGAGAAAGGCTGCACCAAGGGAGGGAGGGGAGAGCAGAGGCTGACCGGGCGTTTTAGGAGTTCTGATTTTACACAGAACTGAAGTGAGTTTGTCAAAGCTCTTGAGGTGATTAGCTGGAGAGTCATAAAGTCGTACAGCTTTTTCTATCCCACACTGCTTATGGAAAAAAAAAAAAAAAGAAAACATGGTTCCTTTCCTCATTTATAACTTTTCCACTGTATTAAATGTATATGCACAATGTAATCAAAATAACCTTGCAGTTTTCCTTTCAAAAGATGTTTTAAGAGAGCACTATGAGTTTAGTTTTCATACCGTGATCCTTGTAAATTTGAAACCCTTTCTTATACTAGTTACAATTTAAAAGGCTGCAGCCTTACATACTGTACCTGAGAGGATCTGTAAGTAAATGCCAAGAATCCAGTAAATAAGAAGTTTTTTTCAAGATCCTTTCAATCCCAAGAACCCTTCACAGAACTGCAGTAGTTTGTGTCATGGCATATGCAGCATTACCTCTGGTTCAGATTCCTCCAGTTACACAAGTCCAGGGCTGGGAAAGCAGAAGACAGACTCCATCTTGATCTTATTACAGTCTTGCTGACATTAACCACTTGCAATTGTTTCCATCTCGCGTGACAGAGTCCCTGAATCCCATCTCTAAAGCAGCTTACAGTATCTGCATCCTTCGTCCGACACAAATTTTCTGAACTATCATCTATTTATCTTTTCTGCTTTCTTGTGCCTCCACTGAATGACTTCCTCCTAGCTGCTCCAGGCTGGGAACTTGGACTACCATTTGGTTTTGATTAAAACCAGACAGCCAACTCTGGAGAATTTAGAGAATAAGCTAATGGAAACTGCAAGTATGGCTTTAATTAGCACATCAATTAATAATAGATGTTAGCTCGTCTTATAATAAGATGACACAAATATAAACGCAGAGGGAGCTCAGCTCCTCTCAGGAAAGAAGTTACACCAATTCTCACTCTTTTATGACCCAGAGTTCTCCTTAGGGAATGTGGAAGGAAAGAAGAGGCATGGCCTTGGGACATCCAGGTTGTGGAAAGGCCAGTGGAGTGGCTTCATTGTTTATACCACAGAAACAGGAAACAGCATCTTTGAGTTTAACGATCTTGCTCAGTTGAAATTGCTCTGTAATTTCTCCCTTCTACTTTATTTACCTTCAATGAGTTCTCTTGCTATTTATGACTTAAGCTTTTTTTTTTCCATTAATGATCAGATTAAATGATTGGGTCTAGGTGTATCTTGCCAATTTCTAGGGACTTTGCAGTAATGGGAGGCACAAGAACAATTCCAATTCAATATGATAAATGGGTAACATATAAAGAGGCACAAGAAATATTAAACTTATGAGCCCTAAGATCCATTGTGTATATCTCTGAAACTGTAAGTAGTTCTCATTATTCACTTTTATTTTTCAGTTCGCTCTAATTTTTGTAAAGGCTATCACAATGGCCATCTTTTTAGTAGTCCCTCAGAATATTGGGTAAGTGGATAACCCAAAGAAGTATAATATTACAGCCACTATTTCTTCCCTCATTGGATTGCTAAAATCTCTCAAATGAATGCAAAGCGTGAAAGTTAAAGAACTGTTAAGTGGCAAGGGTCACTTATATTGCACATGGATTTGAAGATGAGAAGAAATCAAATAAAAACATGGTAGAAGCATTTTGTAAAAGTTTATATCAAACCATCACTGATTTAAAAATGAACATTTAGATTCCTTTAATGTAACCTTTAACCATATAGCCAGAAGGAAGTCCATATTTTCATAAATTTTTTAAGAGTTGTTTGTAATCATAGTCAAACTACTTCCACTACGACTATGCCCATTCAATCTTCCCAACAATCCTTCTGTGTATTCTTATTTTTATTGTACAGATAAGTATTAGTAATTTGTGGAAATAACTTTCTCACAATCAAGTAATGGAAGCTAGCCAACTCCACACTGGAGCCCAGATTTTCTAACTCTAAACTGTGTGTTTTTTGTCTCCCTAAGAGTTCAACTACCTCTCTTGATGCCCACTTAATTGCTGTGCGAAATTGGGAAGACTTCTTAAACTCTCTGAGTTTCAGATTTCTCTTTAAAAATAATTCTATATAGCTCAAAGATTAGAAAGTAGGATTAACTTTATATACACATATATTTATAAGTTTATATTTATTTCCCTTAGGAAAACACTGAAGCAGAATGGAATGAGAATTCATCTAAGTTCTTTCCTAAAATAACTTTTGTATCTCTCTTGCCCTCTCTCTGCCTCTAGTCCTGCCTCCAGGATGCAGTGGGTGCTCAATAAATATTATCACTCAGAATTTTTCTTAGCTAGATTCTCTTCATGAATTCTATAATCCCAACCCCTCATATAATTTAGCTTTGTTTCTGTTTATATTGGCCTGAGGAAACAACAAAACCCCATTCATGTATGTTACAAATGCCTTTTTAGATAGCTAGATACTCTTATTAGTAATTTTCTCTTTCATGTTTCCTCTCTAAATAAATAAAACTTTATGCTTTATTCTATTATTGGAAGGATTACTTCCCAAATCTTTACTCACTCTTATTTATTTTTCATCCTTCAGTTGCCTGACTCCAAACAAATTTCAGAATTTATATTCCTTTAAAGGCTTTACCAATTAATATTATAAAGATAAATGATAATGCAAGTTCCTAAATGTTTAACATAGTGTTAGGCACACAGAATGGGTCCAAAATATTTGCCCCTTTCTCCTTTCTGTTTAAAAATCTAAATACATAATTTCCTTAAATGTTTGCCTATTACTCCCTACTAGACCAGCTAATAAAAAAGGATACAGATGCAGAGAAAAAGTTGAAAACAGAGTATCAGGTTAGGAGTCAGGCTCCAAAACTAACAACTATGATGACCTAGAGCAAGTTATTTAATCTGTGTAAGCTTGCCTTTTAGCCTCTGGATCTAAGGGTTTTTCAAAATTATGATGATAGTCCATATACAGCCATCAGACTTCATGACTGGTGTGGTACGTGGTTAACTACATTTACTTTTACCATTGAAATTACTGTTCTTTTCATCCCCCTACCTTTCTTCTGTGATGATTTTTCAAGAATGTGCCTATTTTTGGAACTTTGAGTTGAATGTGTGCATTTGGAACAATTTTATTGGTGGAGCAATTCTGTACTTTTTTGCTCTTTAAGAAAAGAGAGTAGCGGAATGAATATTAAAAGTTATTTTGAAGATCAGCTTTCTTCCCATGTACTACAATCTAAATAACAAACACGGGCTATGATTGACTAGTCCATCCTCGGTCATCTTCAGGACATTTGAGTCTGGACTTCTACAGAATTGCTCAATGAGTCCATTGTGGTCTGGCAACCTTTTGACTGCAGAATGAGACCTGTCCTTTGAAAACTATGTTCTACTATTTATGAATTGAATAGCTAACATCCTTAATTCAGCACATCCACTTAACATTTACAATATTGTAAGTGTAAGTAGGCTTTCATTCTTTCCTTTTTCATGAAGGAATAGTATGATAATACTAATGAACTTGAAATTAATATGTAGAGAGAACGAATGCCTTTAGAGCACATAAGAAGTACCCACATATGTACAGTTCAAATAAATGTAGGAGTGCTTTATGAAAACTGATCATCCAAAACATGTATTTAACAAGTTTGTTTGAAACTTATTGGAATTAGCACATGTATGTCAAGGCAGTAAAAATGGAATGCATTTGACCAGACTTCTGGTTAATTTTTTCAGTACACTAGTATTTGCTAATATTTTTCAGTACTAGTTAATTTTTACATGCACTTCTTTCTAGTAGTACATACAGTGTTAGTATTCTTCCAATATTTTCTTCCTACCCATGTAGGAAAAACTGGTTTTATAATTTCTATTTAATAATCCTCATGTACATTTATAGTTCTTTTGAGCAACTTTGTCCAACTTTTGACACCCACTTTTACTAAACATTTAGTATTCATCCAGAAATACTCATCAAAGGAATGCAACACAGTTAAGTTTGGTGTTAAGCTAGCAAAAGATCAAAACCATATAAATTGTACAAAACCAATGGTCTCTGCTTCTTGGATGATTATGTTCATTGCTTCCCTTCATTGAAGATTATTACAACCCCAAATTATAATGGCAAAAAAAGTATTTTGATAAATTTCAAAGAGCTTTGAAGTCAATAGTATTAAAAAAAAAAACCCACACACAATACCGGCACAAACCCTAGAGTGTATATGATTTCTACTAGAGAGTAGAAACTGATGACTCTCCCTGCCTGTCCAGTAAGCCCAGGAGACTCCCAGAAGCATGAAGATTTCAAGTGGTGCAAAGCTTGTTTTAGAGAAGTCAGGGTGTGCCCAGGCAGCAGAGGCTGAGGTTCTTTCTATGTCACACAAAGATTTGTTCTATATGAAAACTTAAGCTAATATCACCATAAGGCACACTTCAGCATTCTTGCTAAGTATTACAAGAATAGTCTTTGAAATTCTTATTTCATGGCCAAAAAATGTCCTTGTATCTTCAGTCTAGTCAAAAAAGCTTCCCTGTTCACGTTTGGCTTAGACCTCATGCTCTCTCTAGCTTCTCTTACAGTTCTTTCAATTGGGGCTGAGCATTGTCTCTTATACCCTCTGTTCACCTGGTAAAAGAGGTAAAACTGCCCATGTCCAGAGTCCTCAATTCTAGAATTAGATCCCTTCTCCTCTGCTCCAATTACATCTCTGCCCCTTGAGAGTCACTCTACCTGGCTCCTTATCCCACAGTCTGCTACAGAGAATACAGGGCTGTATTCTCAGCTCACCTTCGCTGGGCAGGGGCGGGGGTCATGAAGCTGTTGCAAAGGCTGGTGCCTTTGAAGGAGTATCTGTTCAATTCCTGTTAAAATCCAAATATAGTTTTTGTCCCTTTAAAATGGAACCATTTGAGAGCCTCAACATATACCCCAAATAAAGACACTTACTATCCATCTACACATTTGAGTAATATTTACTGTGTACTTATTATATTCATGATACTGTTCTATGCACTTTGCACTTAGGATATATCATTAAGCATGACCAGACAGAAAAAATGAAAGAACTTTGCTCTCAAGGAACTTAAATAGGGGGAATGGGGGTGGTAATCAACAATAAACATAGTAAATAAGTAAATTATCTAGTGTATGGATAATTACTAGGGAAACAGATCCTGTGGACATGATAAAGAGTATGGGGAGTGAAGGCTGATGGACAACTGTGTTACAGAATTAAACAAGAGATGTCAGGGTAGGTCTCACGGAGGGACTTTTTAGCAAAGACTTCTGAAAGGTGCAGGAAGATGGCCAGATAGACATTTGGGGGTCACAGAGTTCCAGGCAGAATAAACAAGTCCTAAGGAAGAGTGTACCTGGAAATTTCCAAAAGTAGCAAGGGAATCAATGCAGTTGGAACTGTAGGAGAATGAGGCAGAGAACTAGAACGTGTGCTCAGGGAGGTTAGGAGGACTACCCTGGGTAGTGTCTTGTGAGGACCTTGGCTTTGACTCTTGAAAACTGGAGCTCTTGGAAAGTTTTTGAGTAGAGGAATGGTAAGGTTTGCTTTATGTCTTAGTGAGGCTACTCTGGCTGCTGTGTGAAAATAGGCTGAAAGGAATTAAAGGCCAAAGAAGTAAGACCAGTTAGGAGGTCACTGTGCTCATCGAGGTGAGGGACATATATGGACGGTGGCTCAGGTGGAAGTGAGGAGAAAGGTCAGACGTGAACTTCTTGTTTGGTATTTAGTGCCCAGAGTGTCTCTTGAGGAGGTAAATTTGCTACATAGGAGGAAAAGGGGAGTTGAAAAAGCTTCTTGAGCAACTCAAGGATGGAGCTGCCATCGTTGGAAAAAGAGAAGCAGAGAGGTTGGGTGAATGTTGTGTGGTTGAGAGCAGAATGTTAGTTTTAGACACATGACATCTGAGATGCCTATTAAACAATTCAAAAAGAAATGTCAAGGAAGCAGTTGGACGTATGAATCACACTGGAAGGGAGGTCTAACTGGTGAAATAAATTTGGGGATCTTGAGCACAGAGTTGGAATTTAAAGAAAAAGATTGAATGAGATCACTAAGGGAGGGAATATTAAAAAAACGTCAGAGGAGGAAGAACTAATTGGCCACTGGATTTAATAATGTTGAAGTCACTGTTGGTAATAACAGGAACAAGTCCAGAGAATCACCCGGACAAAAGCCCTGATGAACACAGTTTAAAAGGGAATTTGAGGAATGCTCCAAGCAGAATCAGCTCCTCAGAAGTGTTGTTGCAAAGGAACGGGTAAATGGCATTGTCACTGTCCAGGGCCATGAGACACTTTTAATAGGACGGTAGAATAATAGTATGTTTGCGAGTGTTTTGTTTTCTTCATCAGTATGGTATCCTCCTAAAGGGAGGGAAAACAATAAAGACAGAATGGAGAAATGTGGGGGTGGGTATTTGAGTAGGAAAGAGAACTTGGGACCTACTGTGCAGAGCCTGATTTTCGGTGAGTACGATGCATATGAAACTTTAGTGGATATTAGACATCATGATTCAGTCAGTCACTCAGCAAATCCCAGATAGCCACTATTATAGTTTTTATTGCTATTCAATTTAAAATTATTTTTGTTGGTTTTAGACCTATAAAATCATATCTATAATAGATGGTTAAAGAGATGGTATCTATGAAACAAAAATGTAAAAATCGTGCAACTATGCTTGTGTGTGTAATTCTTTGTATAATCCTGCCTTTGTACTTCTGTGACAGAACCTGGTCCAACCAAGTGCAGAAGACTTTTCTCTCTGGCACTGCGCAGTCCAGTTCCACCCCAATTGCAAATAAAGGTATCGCTTTTGTGTTTCTCTCATTTTCAGAGTGTGTTTGTTCTTTTCTAGTTTTGTCATTTTGTTAGTTTCTTCATTTTTATTTTCCGATTCATTTCCCAATCCCTTTAGATTCCAGCTGCTTTTGACATTTCATGTATACTTTTAATACCTTCAAGATATAATTGATACACAATAAACTGCACATATTTAAAGTGTGCAGCTTGACTGGTTTTGACAAATGCATGTACCTGTGACACCATCACCTCCAGGTTTCCTCAGGCCTCTTTCTCATCCCTCCCTTTTGCCCCTTTCATCTCCTCTACTGCCAAGAAACCCCTGACCTATTTTCTGTCCCTGTAGATTACTTTAAATTTCCTATTCATTTACTGTAGGTTTCCTTGCCTAATCTAAGGTCATAAAGGTTTTCTCCTAGAAGTTTATGGTTTTACATTTAGAGTTGATTCATTTAGAGTTAATTTAGTGTTGATTTTTTTTATATGGAAAAAGTACGGATCAAGGTTATTATTTTTTTTTAATATGGGTATCCAATTGTTCCAGCACCGTTCCAGCACCAATCCTTTCTCCATGGAATTGTCTTTGCCTTCTTAATAAGAATCAATTGACCAAATGTGTGTGGTTCTATTTCTAGACTCTCTATTCTGTTCCTTTGATCTATTTGTCTATATCTGTGTTGTACCACATTGTACTGATGATTATTGTAGTTTTACAACAAGTTTTGAAATTAAGTATAATAAACATTCCAACTTTTTTTTTCACAGTTGTTTTGGATAATCTAAGGCCATTGCATTTCCACATCAATTTTAAAAGCAGCATGTCCTCTTCTACAAAGAAACCTATTGGGAGGGAATTAACATCTTAATAATACTGAGTCTTCTATTTCATGAACACAATGTATCTCAAAAGTTTTTAGTTTCTCTTAGCAATGTTTTATACTTTTACTGTAATAGGCTTGCACATTTATTTGTCAGATTTGCCTCCAAGTATTTCGTTTTGATGCTATTGTAAATGGTATTTTTTTAAATTTCTACTTCCAATTGTTTAGTCCTATTCTATAGAACACAATTCATTTTTATACATTAATTAGTATCCTGCAAACTTGCAAAACTCACTGACTAGTTCTAGTAGATTCTTGAGGACCCCTAAGATTTTATACATAGGTGATCATGTTGTATGTAAATATAATCATGCTGGTTCTTTTCTAATCTGAATGCTTTTTATTTCTGTTTTGTTGCTTTATTCCACAGAATCTGTATTATATTATATAACAACATTGGCACAAGTGGACATTCTTGCCTTGTCTTGGATTTAAGGGAAAAAGCATTTGGTCTTTTATCATTAATTATGATACTAGCTGCAAGATTTCTCATAGATGCCTTCACCAGGTTAAGAAAGCTCTCCTCTGTTCCAGTGGGTCTCAAATGGAAGTGCTTTTGTTTCCCAGGGACATTGGGAAAAGTTTGGAGGTATCTTTGGTTATCACTATTGGGGCAGAGTGGTGCTTCGGCTGCAAAACAATGTAATACCCATGACCACTTTCCACAACAAATACTTATCTCAACAAATTAAAATTTCATACTTACCTGGCCCAAAAGTGAACAAACCTGAGGTTGGAAAACCGTGCCCTGCTCTATTTCTAGTTTGCTGAGAGTATTTTTTATTGTTTTAAAATTTTTGATGAGCAAAGGAATTAGAATCTAAAAAACTATTTTTCTACATAGGATTTTTCTTTCTTTTAGTATCTTAGTAATGGCACATTTCATCAACTGTTTTTCAAATGTTAAACAAATCATGCATTCCTGGGATAAACCATATGTCACGATGCATTATTATCTTTTATATATTATTGAATCTTATTTGCTAAAATTTGGTTAGGAATTTTTACACCTATGTTCAAAAGGGATAATGGGTTGCCATTTTCTTATTCTCTTTGTTACTGATTTCTAATTTAATTACATTATGGTTGGAGAACATACTATGGAAATTTGATATTTTAATTTGTTGGACTTGTTTTACAGATGAACATATGGTCCATTTTGGTAAATACATTTGAAAAGATTGCGTGTTATTTTTTTCTTGTAATGTTTTAAGTATCTGATCAAGGTCCATAGAATTGAAAAATTTTCACCACTATTCTGCCAAGCAGGAATAAAATAATATCTATTATATATAAGCTGGAGTCACGTTTTTAGATAGCCCTTAGTTAAAGATTCCCCCTGAGCAACTTAATATTTTCTTGGAACAAATGTTACTCTGCGCCTGGAATTTTTAAGCATTATCCAGTTTAAACTCTCTACCAGTAGAGTAATCATGTATATTTTAAGTGAGTATTAACTGGTATTACCAAAGTTTGACAGTTGAATACGGCCAATTTTTAAGAATAAACATATCTGTGCATGTACTTGTTTAGGCACCCAATAGAGATCAGTATATTACTTAATAGTCTATTAGTCTTAATAGAAGTGGTATGTCAACCATTATAAATAAAGGACAAAATTAGAACTGAAAAGACATAAGCAATTATTTCTCACAGTCTTGAAAAATGTTAATCTTCTATTCAGTATCCAATAGAATATATTCACATTTATGTAGTATCACTTCTATAGCCCAGTGTTATTTTCTTGGATAAAACAACATACAATAGAGTTTTCTTTAATAAATTCCAATGACCAGGCTTCCATTTAGTATGAAAAATGAAAATTTTTTAAATCTTTAAAATTAAAATTTTTGTGAAATTATATATCTCCTTCTAAGCTGGAGAAAAATATGTTGGGTGGAATGTAGCAAGAACTTTGCCAAAATTCAAATGTTAGAAAAATAGTTTGAAAGAGTTTGCAAAGCATGTGTCATAATAGGTTTTTCTATCCTTATTTTGGAAGGTTGTATTTTACTACTAAAATAATCTTATTGTGGAATAAAATATAGCAGAGTTTCCTCTACTTATATTAGTTATTCATGGGCCAAAGGAGAGTGTTGACTGTAGTTGCCAAATTCCTATGTAGACAAATGAATCACAGAAACACAGTAGCTATTTTACTTGGGGCTTGCTGAGCTGTAAGATTTTTAATGAGTTAAAATAATATTTTGGGTTTAGAGTAGAAAGTGTGAACTATCAAAAACAGAGACATTTGACTTTAAAGTTTAGGACAAAAACAACTCCACATGCAAAGTCATTATGAGCAGCAGACCCACTAAACCTGGAGACAGAATCCTGAGTGATGGTCCCTATGCCAGTTTTCTTCGGGCTATGTGCCAGTGAAGTTAGCCTGATGATACTGAAACTCTTGAGGGAAGATCATTGTATCACTATTATGTATGCTCAAAAATGTGCATTTAAGAAAAACTGTTATCGCGTATGTCTGAATAGCCATGCCAAGATGATTATTTGCTTCTCTTCTGGATGGGAAGATAATAATAATTATTGCTGTTATTATAATAATAACACTGAGAAGATAGAAAGCAATATGTGCAAGATACATAAGCAAATAAAATAACTGAATCAAAAGAAATATTTTTCTTAAAGTGGGTCAAGTAGTTGTTAGCATTAATCTATTTTTTTGAAATGGTAATTAGAAAAAATATATATCCATTAAGCACAAGTATTTTTAAACACCCACAGCAAGACCCAGTATTGTTAAGGATTTTAAAGAAAATTGTGACAATTTAAAGGTAACTGCAACAATTATTTTATAAACTGATGATTTTTATAAATATTTAGACATGCATGATGCTCTATAAGCATTTGGTATTGCTTTCCCATTTTAACTGAAATTTGTTCCAACACTTCGCTCCAAATCTTTGTTATCCCAAAGCCTAACTCTAATATCTGCTTTTCTGTGCCTGCTTTCCCAGATGACCCACAAATTACCCTTGGTTACTCCCCCCTTGGTTTTCTCTTAACACTTTACTCACATCTGTATTGAAACACGCATCATGTCCGGGGAATACTGTGCAGGGGTGATTGTGAGAGGGGCCTAAACTAAACAGTGACCTCTTGCGTTTAGGAAGACCACTCTCTGCGACTGAATTTCAGGATGGAGAAAGGCAAGTAGACGAGGAAAAAGGGGACACCTATCCTTCCAGGAAAATGCAGCAGCCAAATCCTGCAAATCAATCAGGAACGTCATGCCAGAATCCTAGGTTCTCCTATATTGTGAATGTATGTTATTGCTCTGCATACTAAGATGAATCACGTCTGACTCTCCTACTGTGAGTTCAAGGCCATGTCTTATTTATAATTCTATTCCTAACACTACAGAATTCAGAGCTAAGGAAAGAAGGGACAAAGGCTATCAGGGAATCACATTTGCCAGTAAGTTTAATTAGATTGTTTTCCTTCTATCCACACGTTGGAAAAAAGAGGAATTTTGATTAGTTTGGACAGTGGGGAAGGAGAGTTGAGGTAAAGCAGGAGGTGAGGAACAGGGAGAACCAGCAGAATACATCTCTGCATAGAGGGACTGAGAAGTAAGTCTGTAAAGACACTTTGGGGGCTTATGGGAAATGAGCAAAACAGGATGGTACCCGAGGGATTGGAGGAAAAAGCCAAAAAACGAGGGCTGCTCTGCAGCCTTCTCTGGAGTTGACCTGTGTGTTATTTTCCTTTTCCAGTGCTGTGTTTACATGCTTTCTCCAAATTCTCTGTGCCTACCTACCAACCTGCTGGCATCACAAAGTTAACACATCTGTTTCCTAAGAAAAGTACAATTGTGAGATAATACAAAAAGAAACTTACTTACTGCTGGGTTTTTACAATTCCTTGAAGGGCAAACCACAAAGGGAAATAACCTAGTTGCCTCTCTAAGAGATGGCAGAACTTGGTAGGACAAGATACTCGGTTTCTGGTTTTTGCTTTCATTCTCTAAGACATTTCTGTGTTTCTTGGCTCTAGGTATGTGTGTGTGTGTGTTTCCAGAAACATGTAACATATCCTTGAGCCAGACCACATGCCTGTGAGTCAAAATTTCAGCCTGCATTTGTCTTAAACCGTGAAGGTCTGGGTGTAACCTAACAGAACCTGGCAGGTTGTCTGAATAGTTCTTTCACCACTTGACCCAAAATATAGTAAATCAGATGACATATTGTTCCAATTTTACATTAGTACTCATATTTTAATAAGGAAAGGAAGAGTGTGTTCTATCAAGATCTTCAAATACAAACAAAATCTAGTTTCAGATCCAAGCTATTACAGAATTAAATATTGGAGTTACCAAATACAGTTTGCTTAAAAAAAGAACAACTGGATATGTAAGTATTTTGGCATTTGTTTTGGACTGAATTGTGGTCTCATCCAAATTCATGTATTGAAGCCCTGACTTCCAGTGTGATGGTATTTGGAGATGGGGCTTTGAGAGAGAATTAGGTTTAGGTGAGGCCATAAAGGTTGGGCCCTTCATGGGCATAAGGATAGGGATTGGTGCCTTATAAGAAGAGGAAAAGACACAAGAGCTTTCTCTCTGTCATGAGGACATGGGACATGCAGGTGGTTATTTGCATGTTAGAAAGCGGTTCTCGATACAAACCAGACCATCCAGTATTTTGATCTTGGACTTACCAGACTCCAAACCATAAGAAATAAAAGTCTGTTGTTTGAGCCACCATCTATGGTATTGTTTTATAGCTGGCCAAGCGGACTGCTACAGCATTTTACAATGTTGAGTTGCATTTAGTAAAACTTGATACTAGAAACTCAAATATCTATAAGTAGTAGTAACAGTGTGGAAATAATAATGTTAGTAATGATGGTGATGATACGAAGAACGGAATTTAACAAATTATCCCTTCTCTTTTCTTTCTTGGGGGAAAGTCAGTTAATATGGGGATGAAATTTTATCCTTCCTTCTAAATAAATATTGGTGCCATACAGAGTGACTGCACAAGCCATTCTGAGCTCTGCTGTATCTAAGGAAGATGAATAAAAGCATTTTGTATTCTTATTTTTAGAAAGACTTATCATAAGTCACAAAGGGGAAAAACACTATGTATTTCTGCTGCTGTAAAAAACAGATCCATTTATAGAACTTCATTTAGCTTAGACGACTGGCCTAGACCTTCAGTTAGTGAGCCACAAATTTCCACTCCTGGCTCAAGAAAAGTTCACCTCATCTCAGGGCAGAAACCTATGGTATTTTTCTCCAAAATTTTTGTCTATGCTCTAAATGCATTGAGGCCTGATTAGAGCCGAAAGAGGCAATGAAGTGAAGAAAGAGTTACATGCTTCTTTCAAAGGCCAGAAGAGACTGTGTTTCATTTCTCCCAATACCTCTTCCTATGAGGCAATAGGCACTGGACCACTTAGCTAACTGCGGGGGGATGGGGATAAGAAAATGAAAGGGAATGGGGATACTGGAAAAATATTTCTCTGAATATTATTTTGGAAAGACTCTAAAGGATATTTCCAGGCTAACTTATCTCTCAGCATTCCTTTCCATCTGCTTTTTTCTTTCTATCCTTACACACACTTCAACTTTTCCTAAAATAAGAAAGCTTTCATTAGATCCTGTTTCCACTTGTAACTGTAATTCCTGACTCGTTTGTTGTTTAAACTTTGGGAATCATCACAGATATGCCCTGAGCATTTACTAATTGGCAGGCCCTCTTCTCAGGGACCCTATGGGACTGCTCTTTAAACCTGACAACAAGCCTAGGAACTAGGATCTATTAATATGCTCTTTGTGCTGATAAGGTAATTGAGGCTAAGAGGCTTCACTAATGTGTCAAAGTTCTCATGTTGGGAAATGTGTCAGACATCAAAGCACAATACCTTCTGCTTTTCCCTGTGATTGTGTTGTACTCCTCTGTACCCTCCCACCCTGTCGACCCCCATCCCTCCATCTCTAAACTCCTGTAGGGATCATTTGCAAACTTCACTTCAATACTAACCTGAACTCTCCCACATGTATCAGCTGGAGGGCATACAGTGAGTAAGAGGAGTGAATGCTTTAAATTCCAGTTACTTTCAAATCATACTCAATGCCATTTATGACAGCACAATTCCATGTGAATTTAGAAACAGCCTGTTGAATAACTGTGCAACAAATTGAATTATTTATTAGTTGGAATGCCATGTACCTTTAACAATGCTTTTATTGGAATACTGATGAATATAAGATGGAGGCACTTCACTACAAAAACAAAAACTCACAAAAATCTACCCATAGAAACACCTGAAAAATATATCAAAACATAACAGTGATTGCCTTTGAGTAATAGAATCTTAATGATATGCTGCTATGTTCTCTAATTTTTAGATTTTCTATAGTGAGCATGTATCACTTCAATAATGAAAGGACGAAATATATTTGAAGTTAAGTAGAAATCATGTATCATATGACATGATACTCCCATGTATTACATTATAATTTCATTTACATCAACTTATTTTAATCTCACAAATAATCAGGAGAAGTGGACATTAGCCCACTCTTCCTGGAGAAGGAATTTGAGCTTCTGAACACTTAAGAAAAAAAGAGGCAGTGAGGACCAAGAATCAAAACCATGGATTTCCAAAGGGGATGTTTAAAATCTCCCTCATCGCAAATATTTTACATACTCTGTTCCTAAGGTTCTGATTATTTATGACATATTAATGTCATCTCTTAATGTCATCCTTTTGAGCAGTATCTTCAAATTCCTCCCAAGCTTTTTAGGTTTCATCAATGGACCCTTTCTCGTTTATGCTTGTACTCCTGTTAATATCGTATCCGTTTCATTAAAGCCTTTCCTTGATCAGCCTAGCTGAGTGTATCTCCTCATCATTTTTGATAGGCACAAAGAGGATGTTAAGAACTTAGATGTTTGTGCCCATTTTACTCCATTAACGATAAGGACCGTATCTTCTCTGGGTATTGTGTTTTTCTCTTAAACACACACCCACCCATCCTCGCCAGCTGTAATTCAACAGAGGGCTAAGCACGTTATAACCTGGGGTTTGCAGACTAGATCATTTGGGGATAAAACTGGAACATACTGTTCTGGAAGTCCCCAGATAACGCTGTGTGTGTTTTGTTAATGCTCAGCTCCCATTTGGCAAGCAACATTTACCTCCTTTCCTGCTTCAAATGCCCTAGAGATCTTAAGTGGAAGTTACAGTACGATTCCCAGGAAAGGTGCCACCACGCCTGCTGACCAGCATGGCAAATGCTCACAGGGACGTGTACCTGTCACTGTCACAGCCAGAGCCAGTCTGAGTCAACCCTGGAGCCACTGTCTTTTCTCTTAGCCGCAAAAACTGCAGGACTGATGCCACCAATATTTTGTTCTCTTAGTCTTCTATAGAGAATTTAGAGTTTATTGAAATAGTTTTGTTATTGCACCCATTACAAAGCTCTGGGGATTGTAATGGAGGAAAATCAAAGTGACTTCATCCTGAGCATCTCATTGCTGCAACACTGGACCACACTCTGCATGTGGACCTGGTCCGTCCGACTCTCACTCACCTTCTGATAAGTTATAGGAGATGCCTTATCTCTTCATAATCACTCATTCGATCACTCAACACATATTTACTGAAAGTTCATTACATGCCAGTTACTGACCAAGGTTTTGGTCACGACCAAGAGCAAAACAAAGCCCCTCCCCTTTAGGAGTTTATATTCTAAAGAGGAATATGGACATTAAGAAAGCAAGTGTATGTTAATTATAACTATAGCTGCTATAAAGAAAAATAAATCAGACCAAGGGACTAAATAGAGATATGTCAGTGTGTGCATTCGTGTGTGGGTGTCTGCACGTGCACGTATGTGTGTGTGCATGTGTGTGCACTATTTAGACATGTACCAGGGAGGAAGCCCTCTATGAGAAAGTGACGTTTGAATGAAAGTGTGGGGAGAGGGGTTTCATGATAAGGGAGAGGCAAATGTAAATGCCAGGAGGCAGGGGCATCCAGATCTCCCTGCAGCTCAGGGTGGGCGGATCTTAGGCACAAACTGAGTCTCCTGCTCTACACTGCTTCCTGCTTTACAAAGAAATGCAGTAGACTATCTCAAGAAAATGTTTGGAAGGGCAAATCTCAACATTTAAAAATTAAGCTATACATCTAAATAATTATTTCCTCCGTAATATAAGCCCTAGGGACACAGCTGTCAGCTGTTGAAAAGACCCATTTGTTCCCTGAAACCATCCAAGCAAGCTTTAAATGAGGTAGTGAGTAGGACTGCTCATAAAATAAACAAAGGAACCCCCCTACCCCCAACAAAGCTGTATGTTGTGATACAAAGACTGGGGATTATTACATAAAATAGTGTGCTGCCTTTGAACAAACTATATAAATATTTATAAAATGCCTATTTTATATATATATATATATATATATACACACATACATATACTCTGCTTAGCTGATTAATAGATCTGACCCCCAACATTCTCTATAGTTCCTTATCAGCCTAATAGAACCAGCCATATGTTTACTCGTGGGTGAAGATGTAGATTCACATCACTGTTAGCAAGACCTGTGTGAGCACCTAACACAGGCAGGATGCTATGTCCTTGCTGGATGCTGTAGAGAGGTAACACGCCTCATCCTGGCCCTCAGGTAGCTTATAAAGTAATTACGGATAAAGGAGATTCATTTCGCCACCAGTGAATTAACAGCAAAGAACAGTAAACAGCATTGCCCTCTCTATACACCAGTGATGTCAAGCTGATTACAGAAGAATGAGAGGTACACATCACACATAACACGGTTGGCAGGAGGGTCTGATTCCAGAGGCAAATGAAGTCGGGAGGTTCCATTATGAGAGGTGTGAAGACGCAACTGGAGGGAGGGAGGAATTCTAGGGAGTGTAGGTTATAATCACAGTGGAATTACAGAGTCCAAAGTAGTTTGATGTACAGAAAAATAGGTAAAAGATATGAGTATTTTTAGGAGTGACTACACTGAAGGTGGATTGAAAGTCTTCAGCTTCCTCAAGCTACTTAACGGGAACTTGTCACAGTGTCAAGCAACAAGGCAGTTACTCTCATCCCCTGTTTTGCAAGTGATCAGACTGAGGCTTTGAGAGGTTAAATGCTTTGCACCTTAGCGGTCAGTTAGTGAGTCACAGGGCAGGATTAACCCAGGTTACATTACCCGTGGTCACAGGCTTCTTCTGCTGTCCCTGGTGGCCTCTTGCTTTCAAAATCACAGGCAAGTCTTACCCAATGACATACAGCCATAGGCCAATGACAGCTTTTGGAGAAGGGATATCGCATATCCATATGACATGAAATAAGTCATGCCTTTGCAGAATCTGCAATCTTCTTCCTATTTGTCCTTTGTAGCTATGAAGTACTAGGCTATCTGCACATCAAAAACTGTTTCAAAAACCTATTTCAAGGTTACCTTTTTTTTTTGAAAACACATTATTGGATATTATTAGTTATAAGAGGATTTTATGTTCAAATTCCAAAATTATTAACATCTTTCTTGTATATCAGCCAATACGCTTGACAGGACCTGTACAAACTGGCAGTGATGTAATTGACAAGGCAGTATATTGATGAATCTTTAAGTTGGCATCTTAAGCATATTAAGTATTTAGTTAGAAATTGTAATAGTAAATAAACACACACTAGTTTGTTATACATGAGTACAAGCTCACGCTAGAAAGGTCTCACTTGTTTTTAACCATAATGTTGCTCATGTAATTGTAGATTAATGATACCAAAAAACAATAGATTGAGAAAACAAAATCATGGAATATACACGCTCTGCCTTCATTAAATATCAAGAATCACTTTTTGTCACTGTGTTCTGGTTCTGCTATTACATGTTCCACAAAAAAACTGTTGTCACATGGTATGTTTAATGTTTGCTGGTTTACTCATTCTAACACATATTGTTGTAAAATAGTATGAATGGCAACAATGAATCTCACTGGTTGTTCTTTTGTCATCCTCTGGAGCAATCAAACATTGAAAATGTTTGAAATGCAAGCTGAGAATCTCACACAGTTGCCTTGTCAAGAACGGTAGAAGTGCTTTATGCTGTGAAGCCACCTCAAGTCCTGAGTCAAGGTTTCAGTGAAATGGTGCACACAGGCCAGGAGACGGAGGCTTTTGCAGGTGGAGGATCAGTACAGAGTGAGGGCGACTATCAGTGGTGATAACAGTAATAATAGAGACAAGAACACGAACAGTGATAGTAGTAAGAGCTAACTCTTGACAGTTCAGTACATTCCAGGCTCTGACCCGGGCATAGTATAACAATGACCTCATGTAAATCTCATAAAGACTATGATATCATAACAAAAATAATTAATGTTATTTTTAAATAATTTAAAATTACTGAATATTTATATTATTTATATCAATGTATAATATTAACTTATGTTACATTCTATGTAGTATTAATTATATATTAACATCTATCTTTCTTCTTTTTTCTGATTATATCATAAATTACATGGATATAAACCAGCTTTGCATGCGAATAAACCTCCTTGGCAATGACGTTATAAATTAAAGAGAAAGAAGCTAATGTTGCTTGTTCTAATGATTCCTCTACCTTGCATATGACTGGTGTTTAGTGAGCACTTATTTTTAAATATAGTCAATCAACATAAATGAATGCAAAGCAAGGAAAACATTTGTGAAAGGTTAGACTTAGAAAAAATATGACTTCAGAGTCTTTCCTCAAGGAGGATCTTGTAGAATTGATATTTTGTTTTGCAAATTTCCTTAACTTCAGAAATAGATAATTGAGATCTAACAGTTAATGCAGTCATCAATGGATAGGCAATCTTAGAATGGAAAAAATAATTATTTCATTATTATTTTACATCATTTGCAACCCATTTATAATAATACATAAATTGTATATATGCATACAAATTAATTTTTACTCTCCTCTATTACTGTCTCTCTCACTCACACACACACACACACACACACACACACACACACACACACACACACAGGTACAAATAGGAAAAATAGCTAAATACACTGATCACTTAACTGATAAACCCAACAAACTGCAATCCAGAGGCCAAACTAGGTCTCAACAGCCAAACGGAACAGTTTTTATCAGTGATTTTCCTCTTCTATTTCCTCATGATCTTAAGAACCAAATTTAAACACACATACACACCACACACACACACACACACGGCATAATTGTTTAGAGCAAGTCTGATTATGTGGCTAATCTGTACAGAGTAGATTAAACACAGTATTTCAGCATGAGAAAATGAATTTAGTAATAGGTGTAGAGATGGGAGGATCTGAGAGCTGACAGTGTGGAGGGAGGGTTTACAAAAAGCAGACAAAAGAACTGAAAAGCATAGCAGCTGGGGCTGCTCAGTGACTGCATGTTATTGTGCATGATTCATGCCCCTGAGAATAATCACAGAAGTTTAGCACATCTAATAGCCTATGTTCAAGATGATGAAATGGAGTCATTAAGCATAAGTTAAGTCTGATCAGTATATTCTGTTTAACAAGGCATGGAAGTGCCCAGTCCATTTAAAAAAACTGTCCATTGAAATAGTTGAAAATATTTTGGCACTTTTTGTAGTAAGTCTTACTTATTTTGGGAAATTCACTTGGACAACATGCTTCAACATCTCGCTCAATGATACTACTAAAATCAGAAACTTGATATATCACGAGCAGTCACCACGTAAGGGTCACACACTGCCAACTTGAGGGGACGCTGTTCACATATTTTTCAAGTTCAACAGCACTACTCTGGAATTGTGTGGTACTGCAGCCCTACCGACAGGGGCCAGGATTTTAAGTTTCTGTTTCATTCACTATTGTATCCCCAGTGACAGGACAGTGCATGACACCTAGTAGGCACTTAATAACACTTAAAACTAACTACAAATAATGCTTATGCAACTAAATTCATGCTGCAACAGTTAGAAACAAAATATCTGAGTTCTCATAAGACCTAGTATGTCATTAAATGCCCATGTATAATATGAATAAAACTTTATGGCTATTTTATTTAAGTCAGAGTAGAACATTTGACTGAAAGGCATTAGGGGAGTGTCTACAAAGGAAAGGAAAGACTTGGGAAAACTTCAACTTTATTAATGTCATGGAAGAAAGCATAGGGTTTCTCCAAGTCACCTTTGTTGCCAGAGTTCACCCTTTTTTCCTGGCCGAAGTACAGCCCACAGTGGCCTCCTGCATTCCCAGGATTGGATCAAGGTGCATTGCATATGTAAGGTTTACTGTTCTTACCCTCTGCTCTTATAACCTCAGTCTATTGTACATTGATTTTGTGGTGGTGTTGGATTCTATATATTTAATATACTTTGTCAGTTTTGCTTTCATACCATCTATAGAGAGCATTTATCTGGAGGATGGTACTAATAATGACAAGGCAATGCATTTGTAATCTGCAGATTAAAATTCTACATCTGGGCTAAACCATTTATGTGAATATAAATGATAACATTTGGGAGAACAGACTTTTCTATTTGCCTGATATCTTTTGTTTGTCTAGGAGGTCTTATGAGATGCAAAAAAAACCCTTTGGAATTATTATACTATTATGACAGTAATTAACTTAGGATCCAAAGTTCCTATACTTTATTATGAATAAAATGCTACAAAACCCTATTAAACATATTAAAAATTAACCATTTTTGCAACCTTAAGGTTATTAATATCTTTAAAGGCACATTAGGATACCCTCCAAACACAATAGTTCATATACAGTCATTAGATGTGTGCAGTGGCCTCAAAGATATGTTGAGGAGAATAGGGGAGGGGACTAAGAAAACAATTTTTTATGCCATCTTGGAATTCTTATCTTTTGTAAAGTCAAAAATAGTTTAGAAAAATCTTGTAAAGAATATGCTATTTATAGGGCTCAGCTTGTCAGATGTAATGGTTTTCTCATATTGGTCATTAATCTTTGTTTCAGCAATAATCATAGGCCACCATAAATTCTAAATACCCATGGAATTTCATGGTCTGAAATTATTCTGCAGTTTAATGCCCAAACATTAAAAATAGGCCAAGAATTTGAGAATTTGTTTTCTTTTAATCAGTTTCAATATAAAATGTTTATGAATCTCAATCTTGAAAAACTATTTTAAAATGATGAAATATTTTGGAACACTTTAAAAAGCCATAACAGGATTGAATTACATCTTTTATACTGGAATCAACACAGGAACTTTTTAAAAAGCCATATTTAGCTGCAAAGTTTTACAAGATCATGTTTAAGGTGCAACTTTAAATCACCTTCCAGATGGCTTATTTATGGAATATGACTGGCTTATCCATGAATCACCAGCATGTCATTCTGCTTCTGCATTGAAGTTTCATGCAAACTAAAGAAATACCAGAGCCCTCTGTTCTCTTGAGGCTTTTATTATAGGATCCACTCAGTACATAATGCCTTTTAATAATGAAAGCCAGCATTAGAAGACAGGCCACACTTTCTTCTAGTAATTGGCCTTAATTACCCTGGAATTAAGGTTAGGCTTCTTCCCAGGTTTAGGCTTCTTTCTATCTCCCATATTTTATTCCTCAATCATGGCTTCTGCCATTAAATTGGCAGAAGTCTCTAGAATGCTATATACTAAAATAACCCTACATTTCCTGAAATAGACACTCAGTGTATCCTAGAGTGACCAAATCTTCAGAGAAGTGCTGCTTTCTTTTTGAATTAGGTTGTATATAAAAAATGTACTTTTAGTTTAATAATAATCATATGGTAAATATTTATAACAATTAATTTCTTAAAGTCTTTTTGGTGAATCAGCTTCTTTTATAGCATCTGACCACTCCAAATAAATGAGGAGGAAAAATTCACATTATCTGACAGAAGCTGATGATAAAGTGGAAACATAACCTTGTATCAAAAGCAGTTTAATTGGAAAATTAAATAAAAGCAGTTTAGTTGGGTTTTCAATGAAAAACTTATGATAAACAACTAAACATATTTTTAATGACCTTCTGGATATTCTTAATAGTTTTCATTGATCAATTATTGATCTTCCCATGGATTTACAAATAAAACTCAAATTCCTCAGCATTATATGAAATGATCTTCATGTAGGTTTAGATGAGAGGAAATCTCTTGTCATGGACTCAAAACTTAGAGGATAGCTCACATCACAAGTCACATTTACTACATCGATTAAAAAGAAAATGGGTGATTCTGTAAGTAACATAGCACAACCTATAACCAAAGATACCACTTTCTTGACTAATACTCTGAAGGCCCCAGGGAAGTAAGTACTTCTCTTTATCTTTTGTTCTCCATCCTCCAAAGAATGATGGGTGCATCTTACTGCTCTGAATGTTGTGCAGGTGTATGGCTCATGCATTAGGCGGACATATATGTTGAGGCTGGAAAATGCAACATACTTGGTCTCTATGTTCGTAGCCTGACTTCTGTCTTGTAAATGGTTAGCCTCTGTTTGTACTCTTGCCTCAGGGCCTCCTTCAGATGCCTGACTGTTCTCTTGCTCACCATTTCTCCTAGCACCTGTCTGGACAGACACTTTAGTCATTTCAACATTCTTGCCATTTCCTAAAACACCCCTATCTCTCGCTCAGTTCTCACTGGTGGTTTTCTTTCTTGGAATCTCTCTTCCTTTCTCATCTTCTAGATGAATTTTTTCATCTTCAGGATACTATTCAAGTGTTAACACCTCTTTGAAAATTTCTCATGTGCCCATACTTCAACATAGATTGATTTAAAATAACATTTGAAATATGAAATGCTGATATAAGTTCTAAAATATTAAGTGCTAATATACGTGGTGCCTAGCACACAGTAAGAGATCAGTACGTTTACTGCTGCTATTATTATTAATTTTTCATGTTAAGCTTAACTCTCTTCTGTTCATCCTCATCTCACCACCCACCACACTAGATTAGCTAATTCTGTCTTCAGAGCATTCTATACTCCCAAAATGGCCATTTTTAATACTCAAACACTTGACTAATATTTGACTTTCTGTGTATGTGTCATCCATTCTTGTAAACTAAGTATCCAATGTTAAACCAAATTAAAAAATTCCTTTCCAGAGGGAAACACTGGAGGTGAGATTTGAGGAGATATATGAGAGTTTGGAATATGGAAATAGGCATGGAAATGGTAGATAACATTAAGGAATTTTTTAAAAAGAAATTTAAAAAGCTATAAGAAAAATAAATACTTAGAAAAAGAAGACACATTTGATGCATTTACTTAGATGGCCCCAAGGGGTTATTCACCTGAAAATGGCAGATAATTGTTAAATTAATGAGTTTACCCTCCATTTTACTCTACTTCCTTTAGAGCTCTTCAAATGCCTTACATCAGTTGCTAAGACATTTTCTATTTTTCACAGTTAATGTGTCCTGCTTGTATCTTATTTATGAAAAATTGTCTGTTAAAACTGAGATAATTCTTATTGTCATCACCTGGCATGAAATAGGTGCTAACAGTGTCAAATATTTGCCTTTAGAACAATAATGTAATTGTAAAAATATGAATACATATTTTCACTTCTGGAAAGAAAAAGATGTTTGATATAAAAATCATGTTGGAGGTTTAGGAAACTATTCCTACCCTGATCAGCTCTCATGTGCATTTAACAGAACTGTGGCATTAGGTTGACAAATCTTAAGGGAGCGCGTCACTTCTTGATAGCTCAGAAATATGATTTTTTTCTATGATGACATATCAATAAACAATAAGATATCTGGTAATCAACACAATCTGATTTCTTTGGTTTAGTATTATTATTCATTTTTCAGCTGACTCATAGGGATTATCTCGTATATTTCTGACAACAGAATTTCTCTTCTAAGAAAATTTTTGGGGCTCCAGAAAAACACTGGAATGTACAGAGTGAAGGGACAATTATAATTATTGAATTTTAGTGAAAGAATTCTGTTATATTTTATCCCCTCAATTTATAAAATAGAAGCAATCTATCTTGTTTTTGAAATTTTCCCCTTCTCTTCTGTTACATTTAGTCATAATTGACCAACTACATTAAATATCAAGAAATGAGTCTCCACCTACAGAAAAAAGACTTACTTTCTTGCTCTAAGGCTGGCAAAAATGAGCAGTGAAAACACAGCAAGAAAATAAGCAATAGAAATTACTTTTAAGTCAAATCATCTAAAGTAAGATAGGTCTATTAGTAATAGGAGAAAACACTGAAGGGCAGGTAAAATAATTGTGTTTCAAGAAAGTAGCTTTTTTACAAAGTCTTTTCTTTAGTAGCTCATTATCCTGAAGGAAAATTACAAACTGTATTAGAAAGTACTTCCATCTGAGTTGAAAATTGTTTCAAAACACTCTGTAAAGCACCAGGTAAGGTAAGCAAATCTAACTGCCTTAACCCTACAATTACATTTCCACTCTCTGTACTTCCACATTTCCGTGAACTATCCCAGTGAAATTACACAGAAACACTGCTGTGTAGCTAACACACATAACTCTTGTATGTGACACAACTAGTCTAAAATAGGTTGATACATTGAACAGCAGAGGAATTAGATCTTTAAACCATATTAAAGGATGTGGTAGAAAAAACATCTGGAAAAGAACAGGTTGATCGAAATAGGCCTGCATAGCTTCAGGAATGGGAGGTCATATTAAACTAATTTCCAAAGGAACTCTGAGAGTATTGCTGCCAAAATAGACAAAGGCAATTCAGGGGTGTAATACACTTGGATTTTCGAGGATCACAGGAAAATGCTAGGGCTTAAAGAGTCAGTCTAGCAAGGTCTTTTATTTTTATCCTTTCCTTTGTTTTAAAGATGACTATCTGGCTTGTTTTCAAGATATATATGGATAGGCAGAAACATTTATATTCATTTAGGAAATATGCATTGTACTCCCTATGTGCCAGGCAGGTTCTGAGATGAGAGAAACAAACCATGTATCACCATATTTGAGACTCCAGAGTCTAACTGAAAGCCAAGTAACTATACTGATGAAACCATAGAGAGACACGAACCCAGACTGAGGTTTTGCATGATCTGCTTGAGATGCTGAAGGGCAATTGGAATTTTAATACTAAGAGGAGACTGATCCTCATTCCCATCTGGTGGTGAAGAAATATATATATGGAGGCACACGGTTTTTCTGGACTAGCACTTCACAGAACTAGAAAAGAAATAACAGAATATTAAAGCAAAACATCATTATATACTTTCTTTTAGTTATTTCTGGACTAGCTTTGCCCATCTTAAAATAAGCTTAAGCCCTATCGAATAGATGAGTAACTTAATCAGATTGGTGACTGCAATTATCACTAGAATTAGCTATATGCTTCATGTTTAATCATGGACAACTCCAGCTCAGAGATTCTTGAAGTGTGCTCTATCATAAAAAATGAAAAATTTTTAAGAGTCAAATAGTCTATAAATCAACAGGCTAAATAAAGTTTTTCTCTACAGGAATTCTCACTGAATTTACTCTAGTGATGTGCATTTTCCACAAAAAGCACAGTTTACTAGTATTTCCCAAACTTATTTGACTGTGTGTGTGTGTGTGTGTGTGTGTGTGTGTGTATGTGTGTGTATGTGTGTGTATTTCCATTTCACATTCACAGGGAATATTCCTTTGAAAGGTCTTAGGAAAATAGTACCTTAGTCCAAATCCTTTACTTTACAAAGTTAGAATTCAGATTCAGTGGGTTACATTTTCAAGAATAGATCATATACTAGGCCATAAAAAGAGCCTCAGTAAATTAAAAAAGATTGAAATACTACCAATCAGCTTCTCAGACCACAAAGGTCTGAAACTAGAAAATGAAAAGCCCACAAACACATGGAGGTTTAACAACATGCTTGTAAATAATCAATGGATCAATGCCAAATAAAAACATAGATGAAACAATAAATGGAGACAATGATAACAAAATTCAACACCGCAAAATCTGTGGGATGCAGCAAAGGTGTGCTAAGAGGGAACTATATTGCAATACAGGCCTACCTCAGGAAAGAACAATTGCATATGAACAGTCTAAACTCACAATTAACAAAACTAGAAAAAAATGAACAAATGAGGCCCATAGTCAGTAGAGGAAGGGACATAATAAAGATTAGAGCAGAAATAAATAATATCGAGAATAAAACAATAGAAAGAGTCAATGAAAGGAGGTGCTGGTTCTTCGAGGAAATAAACAAAATAGATGAACCCCTAGCCAGACTTATCAAGGAAAAAAGAGAGTCTACACATAGAAACAGAATCAGAAATGAGAAAGGAAAAATTACTATGGATACCACAGAAATACAAATTATTAGAGAATACTATGAAAAATTATATGTTAAAAAACTGGATAACCTAGGAGAAATGGACAACTTTCTAGAAAAATACAGCCTTCCAAGGCTGATCCAGGAAGAAACAGAAAATCTGAACAGACCAATTACCAGCAACAAAATTAAACTGGTAATCAAAAAACTACCTAAGAACAAAACCCCTGGACGAGATGGCCTCACAGCTGAATTTTATCAAATATTTAGTGAGGATCTAATACCTATCCTTCTTAAAGTTTTCCAAATTATACAAGAGGGGGGAAATACTCCCAAACTCATCCTATGAGGCCAGCAACACTTTAATACCAAAACCAGGCAGAGACACCACAAGAAAAGAATATTACAGACCAATATTCCTGATGAACATAGATGCAAAAATCCTCAACAAAATATTAGCAAACTGAATTCAAAAATATATCAAAAAGATCATCCATCACAATCAAGTAGGATTTATTCCAGGGATGCAAGGATGGTATAATACTCAAAAATCCATCAACATCACACACCATATCAACAAAAAGAAGGACAAAAACCACATGATCATCTCCATAGATGCTGAAAATGCATTTGACAAAATTCAACATCTATGCATGATAAAAACTTTCAACAAAATGGGTATAGAGGGCAAGTACCTCAACATAATAAAAGCCATATATGACATACCCACAGCCAACATGATGCTAAAAAATCAAGAAGCTGAAAGCTTTTCCTTTAAGATTGGGGACAAGACAAGGATGCCCACTCTCCCCACTTTTATTCAACATAGTTCTGGAGGTCCTAGCCACGGCAATTAGAAAACACAAAGAAATAAAAGGCATCCAGAGTG
This sequence comes from Manis javanica, assembly GCF_040802235.1. Lineage (NCBI taxonomy): Eukaryota > Metazoa > Chordata > Mammalia > Pholidota > Manidae > Manis > Manis javanica. The sequence continues at coordinate 94,451,049 of NC_133167.1, forward strand.
GTAAGGAAGAAGTTAAACTGTCCCTGTTTGCAGATGACATGATATTATACATAAAAAATCCTAAAGAATCCACTCCAAAACTACTAGATCTAATATCTGAATTCAGCAAAATTGCAGGATACAAAATTATTACACAGAAGTCTGCTGCATTCCTATACACTAACAATGAACTATCAGAAAGGTAAGTCAGGAAAACAATTCCATTCACAATTGCATCAAAAAGAATAAAATACCTAGGAATAAACCTAACCAAGGAGGTGAATGTCCTATACTCTGAAAACTACAAAACACTCATGAGAGAAATTAAAGATGACATCAATAAATGGAAATATATCTCATGTTCATGGAAAGGAAGAATTAACATTGTCAAAATGGCCATCATGCCCAAAGCAATCTACAGACTCAATGCAATCCCTATCAAAATAACAACAGCATTCTTCAGTGAACTAGAGCAAATTGTTCTAAAATTCATATGGAACCACAAAAGACCCTGAATAGCCAAAGCAATCCTGAGAAGGAAGAATAAAGCAGGGGGGAATACACTCCCTGACTTCAAGCTCTACTACAAAGCCACAGTAATCAAGACAATTTGGTACTGGCACAAGAACAGACCCATACATCAGTGGAATAGACTAGAGAGCCCAGATATAAACCCAAGCATATATAGTCAATTAATATATGTTAAAGGGGCCATGAACATACAGTGGGGTAATAACAGCCTTTTCAACAACTAATGTTGGCAAAACTGGATAGCTACATGCAAGAGAATGAAACTAGATTATTGTCTAACCCCATACACAAAAGTACACAAAAATGAACTCAAAATGGATCAAAGACCTGAATGCAAGTCATGAAATCATAAAACTCTTAGAAGAAAAAATAGGCAAAAATCTCTTGAACATAAATATGAGCAACTTTTCCCTGAATGCATCTCCTTGAACAAGGGAAACAAAGGCACAAATAAACAAATGAGACTACATCAAACTAAAAAGCTTCTGTACAGCAAAGGACACCATCAGTAGAACAAGGAGGCATCCTAGAGTATGGGAGAATATATTTGTAAATGACATATCTGACAAGGAATCAACATCTAAAATATATAAAGAGCTCATATGCTTCAACACTCAAAAAGCAAATAACCTGATTAAAAAATGGGTGGATGATATGAAAAGACAATTCTCCAAAGAAGAAATTCAGATGACCAACAGGCACATGAAAAGATGCTCCACATTGCTAATTATCAGGGAAATGCAAATTAAAACCACAATGAGATATCACCTCACACCAGTGAGGATGGCCAACATAGAAAAGACTAAGAACAACAAATGCTGGCAAGGATGTGGAGAAAGGGGAACCCTCCTACACTGCTGGTGGGAAGGTAAATTAGTTCAACCATTGTGGAAAGCAATGTAGAACTTCCTCAAAAAACTAAAAATAGAAATACTATTTGACCTGGGAACTCCACTCCTAGGAATTTACCCAAAGAAAACAACTTCTCAGATTCAAAAAGACGTATGCACCCCTATGTTTATTGCAGCACTATTTACAATAGCCAAGATATGGAAGCAACCTAAATGTCCATCAGTAGATGAATGTATAAAGAAGATGTGGTATATATACACAATGGAATACTATTCACCCATAAGACAGAAACAAATCCTACCATTTGCAACAACATGGATGGAGCTGGAGGATATTATGCTCAGTGAAATAAGTCACGCAGAGAAAGACAAGTACCAAATGATTTCCCTCATTTGTGCAGTATTATGACAAAGCAAATCTGAAGAAACAAAACAGCAACAGACTCACAGACTCTAAGAAGGGACTAGCGGTTACCAAAGAGGAGGGGTGGGGAAGGGTAGGTGGGAGGGAGGGGTAAGGGGATTGAAGGTATTATGATTAGTACACATGGTTTGGGGGGGATCATGGGGAAAACACAGTAGCACAGAGAAGACAAGTAGTGACTCTGTGACATCTTACTACACTGATGGACAGTGACTTCAATGGGTTATGGGGGACTCGATAATATGAGTGAATGTAGTAACCACATTGTTTTCCATGTGAAACCTTCATAAGAGTGTATATCAATGATACCTTAAAAAAAATTCAGTGAATTAGGTGATTCACACAGTCAAAAGTCAGTTATTGTAAGCCAAGTTTAGAACCCAGCTTCCATATTTTCAGTTTACCAGTCATTCCTCTGAACCATGGTCTTCAATTTGTGTGCACATCTCTCTGCAAGCATAGTTCCCAGACATAAGGAGGCACAGAGAGTTTTAAGGGGATTTAGTTCCATATCTGTTCCTTGAAACTGATTTGCCTAATAACAAGTCTGTGTGTTGATTATGAGGGCAGGGTTACTCTTTCCTTTCCTGCATACTCTTCCAGAATGGCCTTTCTTTTTTACTTGGTACATTGGAGGAAATGATTTACTTCTTTGGAAAAGCAGTATGTTCTTAAGGAAATTAGCTTGCTGTCATTGGTTAACAGATGAAGGAATAGGAACATTAAACTAAAAGCTTTTTTTTTAATTAAAGAAGAATTTTTTTAATTTTGTTATCATTAATCTACAATTACATGAAGAACATTATGTTTACTAGGCTCTCCCCTACACCAAGTCCCCCCCACAAACTTACAGTCACTGTCCATCAGCATAGCAAGATGTTGTAGAATCACCACTTGTTTCTCTGTGTTGCACAGCCCTCCCCTTTCCCCCAACCCCCACATTGTACATGCTAATCATAATATCCCCTTTCTTCTTCCCTGCCCTTATCCCTCCCTTCCCTCCCATTCCCCTCAGTCTCTTTCCCTTTGGTAACTATTAGTCCTTTATTGGGTTCTGTGATTCTGCTGCTGTTTTGTTCTTTCAGTTTTTCCTTTGTTCTTATACTCCACAGATGAGTGAAATCATTTGGCATTTGTCTTTCTCCGCTTGGCTTATTTCATTGAGCATAATATCCTCTAGCTCCATCCATGTTGTTGCAAATGGTAGGATTTGTTTTCTTCTTATGGCTGAATAATATTCCATTGTGTATATGTACCACGTCTTCTTTATCCATTTATCTACTGATGGACACTTAGGTTGCTTCCATTTCTTGGCTATTGTAAATAGTGCTGCGATAAACATAGGGGTGCATCTGTCTTTTTCAAACTGGAGTGCTGCATTCTTGGGGTAAATTCCTAGAAGTGGAATTCCTGGGGCAAATGGTAAGTCTATTTTGAGCTTTTTGAGGAACCTCCACACTGCTTTCCACAATGGTTGAACTAGTTTACATTCCCACCAGCAGTGTAGGAGGGTTCCCCTTTCTCCACAGCCTCGCCAACATTTGTTGTTGTTTGTGTTTTGGATGGTAGCCATCCTTACTGGTGTGAGGTGATATCTCATTGTGGTTTTAATTTGCATTTCTCTGATAACTAGCGATGTGAAGCATCTTTTCATGTGTCTGTTGGCCATCTGAATTTCTTCTTTGGAGAACTGTCTGTTCAGCTCTCCTGCCCATTTTTGAATTGGATTATTTGCTTTTTGTTTGTTGAGGTGCATGAGCTCTTTATATATTTTGGATGTCAAGCCTTTATCGGATCTGTCATTTACGAATATATTCTCCCATACTATAGAGTACCTTTTTGTTCTATTGATGGTGTCCTTTGCTGTACAGAAGCTTTTCAGCTTGATGTAGTTACACTTCTTCATTTTTTTGCTTTTTTTTCCCTTGCCCAGGGAGATATGTTCATGAAGAAGTAGCTAATGTTTATATCCAAGAGATTTTTGCCTATGTTTTTTTCTAAGAGTTTTATGGTTTCATGACTTACCTTCAGGTCTTTGATCCATTTTGAATTTACTTTTGTGTATGGGGTTAGACAGTGATCCAGTTTCATTCTCCTACATGTAGCTGTCCAGTTTTGCCAGCACCATCTATTGAAGAGACTGTCATTTCCTCATTGTGTGTCCATGGCTCCTTTATCGAATATTAATTGACCATATATGTTTGGGTTAATGTCTGGTGTCTCTAATCTGTTCCACTGGTCTGTGGCTCTGTTCTTGTGCCAGTACCAAACTGTCTTGATTACTATGGCTTTGTAGTAGAGCATGAAGTTGGGGAGTGAGATCCCCCCACTTTATTCTTCCTTCTCAGGATTGCTTTAGCTATTTGGGGTCTTTGGTGTTTCCATATGAAGTTTTGAACTATTTGTTCCAGTTCGTTGAAGAATGTTGTTGGTAATTTGAGAGGGATTGCATCAAATCTGTATATTGCTTTGGGCAGGATGGCCATTTTGATGATACTAATTCTTCCTAGCCAAGAGCATGGGATGAGTTTCCATTTGTTAGTGTCCTCTTTAATTTCTCTTAAGAGTATCTTGTAGTTTTCAGAGTATAGGTCTTTCACTTCTTTGGTTAGGTTTATTCCTAGGTATTTTATTCTTTTTGATGCAATTGTGAATGGAATTGTTTTCCTGATTTCTCTTTCTATTGGTTCATTGTTAGTGTATAGGAAAGCCACAGATTTCTGTGTGTTATTTTTGTATCCTGCAACTTTGCTGTATTCCGATATCAGTTCTAGCAGTTTTGGAGTGGAGTCTTTAGGGTTTTTTATGTACAATATCATGTCATCTGCAAATAGTGACAGTTTAACTTCTTCTTTACCAATCTGGATTCCTTGTATTTCTTTGTTTTGTCTGATTGCCATGGCTAGGACCTCCAGAACTATGTTGAATAAAAGTAAGGAGAGCGGGCATCCCTGTCTTGTTCCCGATCTCAGAGAAAAGCGTTCAGCTTCTCGCTGTTCAGTATGATGTTGGCTGTGGGTTTATCATATATGGCCTTTATTATGTTGAGGTACTTGCCCTCTGTACCCATTTTGCTGAGAGTTTTTATCACGAATGGATGTTGAATTTTGTCGAATGCTTTTTCAGCATCTACGGAGATGATCATGTGGTTTTTGGCTTTCTTTTTGTTGATGTGGTGGATGATGTTGATGGATTTTTGAATGTTGTACCATCCTTGCATCTCTGGGATGAATCCCACTTGGTCGTGGTGTATGATCCTTTTGATATATTTTTGAATTCGGTTTGCTAATATTTTATTGAGTATTTTTGCATCTATGTTCATCAGGGATATTGGTCTGTAATTTTCTTTTTTGGTGGAGTCTTTGCCTGGTTTTGGTTAAACTAAAAGCTTTTTATTTCAGCTTAGAAATTATTGGTCTCATTAATTCAGTATTTAGCAGCACTCAGGACATTACTATGTTTAAATTTTGATAACCTTACCCACTAATGGTCACTGATTGTTAATTATCAATGATGTAACCTTTGTAAATCTTTACATTGCAAATTAAATACCTATCACATTTGTTCTTGTCCACACCACCTTCCTTCCCACTATTTTAGATGCACTATCTGTGCAGGTCTCTAAGGCCAATCTTTCCATGCATTTACTAAATTCCTTCCCCTCCCACCTGCTCTAGGACCTCACCTTGGCCTTTCTCTTCCTGTCTCTTGCATTTTCATATTTTCCCATTTGATAGGATTTCTCTTCAGCATACACACAGACGATTTTTCTCTCATATTAATAACAATCCTCTCTTGATTCCACTTGTTCCTCCAGCTATTTCTCCATTTTCTGTTCCCCTTTATAGCAAAGCATTTCAAGAGAATTATCTACACTCATTGTCTCTGTTTTCTCTCTCACAATTCTTTATAAAAGTAATTCTGAGGAGTCTGTTATAGCTATCACTTCAAAGCTACTCTGGCGAAGGTCACCAAAGCTGTCCACATAAACAAATCTGGTGGTTAATTCTCAGCCCTTTCCTTGTTGAGGGCATTTGATATAGTTGATCACTTCCTTCTCTTTGAAATGCTTTCTCTGCTGGGATTCTGGAACTCACATTCTCCTGGTTTCCTGTGTATTTATTTTGCTACTCCTTCTCAACTACTCCCTTTTTTTTTTCTATAACTGATATAAAAGGAAAAAATACTGTGGAATGTTTAAAGGCCATTGATTTTAAAAAGAAAAGAAGACCGTTATGGATTGAAAAGCTAGGTTGGGTGCTTCATTGCAAAAGTGACCAGGTAAACCCCACACAAGTACACTGTAGTTACTAGGCAGGCGTCGAGATGGAGAGCTGGCCTGTCTCTGAGCAAACTGCCTTGCCTTTTGAGAAAAGCAGGGTGAAACATAAGCATATACAAGCTCGAATGTTAAAAATACTTCTGTTTATAATATTTTATGACTGTGATCTTTGAAATTGGTGGCCTTCCTTTGCTGGGTCCTCCTCACAGTGCCAAACCTCTGTGATACCAAAATGCACAGCCTACAACATTCATCTTTTCATCTGTAAATACTCCTCTTGTGATCTCCTCCAATGGCTTTAAGTACTGTCTATATGTACATGACTGAAATTTCTATAGTCCCACCCAGATTCTTCCCTTGGTCCCCAGACTTATATACTGGTACCTTGATTGCTCCACTTAGGTATCTAAAGGGCATCTCAGAGCTCAAATTTTCAGACATTGCACTTCTGATCTTCCCCTCCAATGGTCTGTCTTTCGGTCGACCCCGTTTCCATTAATGATGATGTAGTATTTTCAGGCTCCCATTCCTGCCTCTTCTCTTTCTCACACCTCATGTCCAATGCCACTGAGAAAGCTTTTTAGCTCAAGTTTCAAAGTATCTCCAAAATATAACCAAGTCTTAGCCCCACCCCACCCCCACGGCTACCATTCTGGTTCAGGAAACTATTACGACTTGCTTAGACATCTGCTTCTTTCTTTGTCCTCCAACCCCTAACCCCCTTCCCCACCCTACATGTGATGTCTGTCATAGCAGCCAGGGATATCCTGCTAAAATGTCTGCTCCAAATATTCCAATGGTTATTTATCTTACTCAGAGAAAAACCCAAAGAGTTTGCGATAGCCTACGGGGCCCTACGTGATTGGGGTCTCATTAACTTTCCACTATTAACCCCCCAGTGCCATTCATCTGCTCCAGTCCGCCCACAAAGGCCTTGCTGTTCTATATACATATACATGCTGGGCTGCTTTCAGCGGAGGTCATTTGCTCTTGCTGTTCTTCATTCTGTAACACTTTCCCTCAAAGACCTCATGACTCCTTCCCTTGCTCCCTTCAAGTCTGTTCAAATGTCATTTCTTTGGTGAGATCTTCATTGACCACTATATTTAAAATTACAACAGTCCTCAGAGCTTCCTCAAAACTGTTTGCTGTTTTATTTTTCTCCACGTCACATACCACCTTCTAATTTCCTGATTTATTATGCTTATTATCTGTCTCCACACACTAGAATATAAGCTCCGTGAGGACAGGCTTTCCTGTGTGTTTTATTTGCAATGGTATTCCTAATGGAAAAGCCAGTCATGTTTGGAAAGATACAAAATACACATACCAAGTTTGGGATACTGAGGGCATTTGGGGAAGGATGGTATAGGATAGAACTGCATAGGGATGAACAGGTGGCTTTCCTTTTGTGATTTGTAACATGTTTTTGTTACTAGTCCTTTTAATAATAAAGGACCCAGTTATGGCAAGAGTTTATTTTTGTTACATATTAATGATAGGTAAAAAGGTTTTAGTTGTATTTTTCCTCTGAACTTTCTGAATGTTTAAAATATTTTATAATGTTAAAAAAATTTTTACTGATAAAGAAAGATGATCACATGTCAGGTAACTATAGTTCTGAATGGCTGGAGCGTAGATCGGGTAGAGGGACGGATGGCAGAAGGAGAGGAGAGGAAGACGCTGTCCAGGCATAAGGTAGTCATGGCAAGTGTGGGTATGATATAAAAGAATAGCAGGACAGGTGTCATAGAACAGTGCTTCTCAAATTCGATGTGCATAGGAATCCTGGGGGATTGAATACGCCAATTCCAGTTCATTTGGTCTGGGAGCCGCTATGCTTCTGTCTGTCTGAGACTCTCCCAGGTAGTCAAAGCTCCTGGGCCTGTAGTGCGGGTAACAAGGCTCTATAGTGTGGCTTTCTGATTTGGTTACACACTGGATCCCGGGGAGAGTTATAAGAAATACTAAATGTCTGGATCCAACCCTGAAAGATCCTGATTTAAATGGCATTGGGCATTGTGGCCACCATCTGATATTTTTTAAGTGCAGCAGAAACTGAATATGCTGCAGATGGTCCAGGCCAGGGGCCTGCCTGGTGCACGGCCCGTTATGAGAACTCCTTGTGAGGAGTCTGGGGGCGGAGGTCACTGGGCTGAGCCTACTGGTGCTGCTGCTCAGGCCAGGCCATGTGCCAGGGATCAGGACCCAAGTACGGACACAGGCTGGACACTTGGCAGGAGTGGTTTTAACTGAATAAATCCTGGCTGGCCAATTACTTCAGGAACCTGAATCAACATTACATGCAGTGCGAAAATAGGGGAAACATAAGCTTACTTCTGAGGAGGAAGCTCTCAGAGTTGCCGCCGACCTGCCAGAGTGGTTGCTAGACTATCAATTATTTAATCATTTAATTCACTTATTATTTTCCGAATGTACTGATGGTCTGATATGCGCAAGACACGTCCTTTAAGGGTGGAGAAGAGACTTTTCCCAGCCCTGTAAGGCTTACATTCTAACAGTGAATGTCTGCTTACACAATTGTTATTTGCATGTTCCAGGAACCAAAAGCGTGAGCAGTAGGCGTGTGAGGGAAAGGCCCATCTGAGGAAGTGACTGATAAGCTGAGACTGAAGGATGAGTAGTAACCAGCTAGGAGAGCTGGGAAGGAGGCAGGGGAACTGCTGTTGAACACTGAGTGGGTTAGTCTATGTCTCAGGGGGATTTTCAGCTACTTAAAATTTTTCCTTTCTCTTCTTCCTCAAATATTTTTACATCAAACTTTCAGTAACTGTATTAACCTAAATGTTTCTTTTTTTTCAATAAGAAAGAGTCGATTTAAATCAGCTGTGGTTTCAGACAAGAAAAAAATGATGAGAAGCAGTAAGAAACATGAAGCAGGTGTGCTGTACTGCCTTCTGGTTGCAGGGTGCATAATTATTTAGGAAGGAGCTGGAGTGGAAGGAAGAATGGAAGAAAGCAAAGGGTGTGGGGAGAGTCTACAGGCTGTGAGCACAATTTGAAGGCTGGTGCATTAGATCCAGTGAAAAACCATGGTGTCCAATACTCGGGGAGTTGAGATGGGGCTGAAGAGAAGCAGTCAGTTTGGAGAGGCATCATTACAGGATTTTATGACTGACTGGAGGTATATGGCAGAGGAGGGGAAGGACTCATGGGTGACTCGTTGGCTCATTTGCAAGTTTCTGTCCTATGTTTCATGAGTTTCTAACCTCGTAAATTGACCATGTTCTAATTACCCAATTTGTGTTATTGTCTGATTACTTTTAGTATCTAATAATTCTAGGTTCTCAGTGGCATCAGTAGCTTTAAATACTTAGTAGCAGTAGGAAAACATTAGTAAATCAAATTACTTAAAAAGAGGTTTTTTTAGTGTGCTGTCTTTCTTGGAATACAGAGTACTACATAAGTGGAAATTACGCCGCTGGACATTCCTTTGGAATTCCTTTTGCTCCACATGCCTTAGAACATGATGTCCCAGAGTCACTGTGCTGTGGCAGAACTGGTTGTGAGATACAGTTGTATGCTGTGGTGCGGACATGCCAAATAGATGGAAAGAACAGTACCTACCCTGAGAAACATCTAATCGACATGAGAATTTGCAAGTCAAACATAAATTGCCACAAAAATACTGACAAAATTTCATCAGTGTCAAGGAATTTGTCTTTACTTTGGTTAATCATTTTGATCAGATATAGTTGTCAAGTTTAAATAGATACTTAGATACATTTTCTTGAGAGAGAGTGGAATTTAGAAATGAAGACCTACGCACTGAGGATGGAAGGACAGCATGGAGAATGCAGCCAATGATTCTGTAACATTCCTATGTTGACAGATAGTAACTGCATGTGTGGGGGTGAGCAATTAATAAGGTGGGTCACTGCTGAACCACTGTGTTGTATACCTGAAAGCAACATAATATTGTGTCTCAACTATATTTCAATTAAAAAAAAGAAAAGAAAAACCACTTCCACTGGAAAATAAATGAGCTTCAAAATTGAAATGAAGACCTACATACAATCTCTAAAACGTTGACAGAAACCGTATTTGTAGTTTTCAACTCCAACTCCAAACAATTTCTCCTCCAATATTGGTCTTGATCTTTAACATACTTCTAAGCAATACCAGTATTAGCTGAGGAATGGGGAAGAGGGACAGAAATATATTTTAGATATTTTTGTTAGAATTCAATAGGGCTTTTTTTTACTTAAAAAAATGTCTTATTAGGCAGTAAGGAGAGGTGATGCAGCAATTACTGAAAATACTATAGGCCTGACACAGTACATTAATATTATTATTAATATTATGATCATAGTATATGAATATATTATGCTATTACATATGTTCTAACATGAAATAAAAATCGGAAGCTAATTCAGATTGTACCTTTGTTCAATAACAGCATTTTCTTACAGCAAAGATTAGAAAATTTGGCAGAAAATGTTTTTTACTCTAAAAACATGAAGAGAGGAGTAAGGCAAAATAAATTCTATGTAGGGATATGCATTTGCACTCAAAGAGTTGAACAAGTTTGGTGCATGCATTTCTGCAAAGTGGAGGTCAGAACTTAACTTCTATTATCTAGAACAAAGGCTGGCATTGTGACATTTACTTTACTGGCATTTATATTCTGTTGACCTGAAAATGCTGAAAATTTCACTAAAATTGGGAGATAAGAGTAACAAAAAAAATGAAGATGCTAGAAATATTGATAAAGTAGGGTCTAAGGAGCTCTTACGCTCTGATGACTTCATTTTTTTTTTCATTTGAATTGGTAATTTGTGTTTGCAGTTATGTGCTTTTCAAGGTCTTTTTACACATTTAATTTTAACAGTGCTTTGGATAAATCTTATTGGTTAGGTAGGACACAAATGCAAAACTTAGGAATTAAAAAGGTTAAATGCTTATTACAACTTAGGTAACTTATAATGGAGAAGCCAGTATGAGAAGGATCTCAGTGTTCAGGTTCTGTATTAAATCTGCCCTGGAATTGCAAGGATGGGGTACACACAGCCACCTGTAGTGGGTAACAAGCTCTCATTCAGCACTTACCACCCCCCTAAGAGACAGGCGCTGCTCTCCATCCCGTATTATAAGGAACAAAATTGAAGACGCTGACACAAGTTGGAGGAGGATTCCTAATATTTTCTTTAAAAATTTTTTAAGTTCTGAGAAATATTTTTAAGATTTCTTTTTTGTATTTACGTCGATTGAAGCCCATATTTTTTAGAGAGCTGTGCCAATCACTCTGATTGCTCTTGGGATCACTTTAGCAAAGCCTGCCTTACGACAGATCAATGTAACAGTAGTTTAGAGAAGAAGATAACTAGTCAGTTAACACAGCATGAGAAGGAGATGGGAAAATATGCCGAGTGTGTGCTTTTTATTCTTCTCAGTTGCATTTAGGACTAGGCAGTCCAGTTAATTTTGATCCATTTGATGCCATTCTTTTTATTCTGGATGAACTTAGTCTTGTTCTCATTCTTGCTATTTTACCGTTATCACTATATTTAATAAGGAGTATGGCAGGAGGATCGGTGGCTTTCACGTCCAAGCCTTTTTCTCCAAGTGATGTCAAAATTAAAAGTGCTTGGCTCTTGCGGGACGCCATAATAACAAGGGGGCAAAAAGAAAACCAAGCCAAGCAAACAACAACAACTTTGAAAGCAGCAGAAATTAGTTTAATGGCATACAGCCACACTTATTAGTAAAGGGCCTAATGAGTTTGATGCATGAAATTTCGCCACAGAAAAGACAAGAAACAGCCTCTGCTAGCCAGAACAAAGGCTGACATTGTGAGATTTCAGTGGCAGAATATACAGGCTTCAAATATGAGTTCTGGTCAGTGCGGCATGAAGGAAGTGCTTCATTAGCTATCATACTGCATACCTCTCAGGCTTGTACCACGGGTCTGCACGCAGCAAGGGCACGGGTGCAAAGAATGAGCTATTCACTCAGGTTTCATAATCTTGCTTTGTTTCAGCCTCCTGGCTTGACAGCTTTCAAGTTAAGCATGGAAGGCTCTAAAGAAACAGTCTTACATTCTTCAGTGATAGAGTTTGTTTTTGGAAAATGCCTATCTAAAATAAGGAGATACAATAATTTGAGCCTGTGAGCTCAATTCACCATGTTAGATGTCTTTCCTGAGCACAGTGATATTTTTATGATTGCTTTGAACATTTCAATAAAATACTCCTACAGAAAGATTGGTCTCAAATGAAATTATTTGCCTTTTCTGTGTCATTCAACCCTATGCAATCATATGAATATTCATTTTACAGTGAAAGCTTACTTTGTAAGTAGGAAAATTACAGTAAAATGCTTTGCAAAGATACTGAGTAGAAGAAAAATAATTGTATGTAGTAATTTTCAGGAAAACCACTGTGAATTCTAGTATTTTTTCCCATCATCCAGGACTACAGATCTCTGTCCCTCAAGAAAAACACAAACTACACAAAGCTAAATAACTTCTGAATTCATACATCCTCTGTGCTTTGAAGAGACATACATTAATATTAGGTTCTGATTTATATTAATTTCCTAGCTGCCAACGTCAGTCTTAAATAGTATTCCCTAAAGGCTCAGGGACCTGACTGCATAAAATTGCTTTCACAAGGCCTCTACAAGCCTTGGTCTAAGACAACAGTACTTCTTAACTGACATAAAATTGCATAAAGATGCTGAGAACAGTTTTGAATTGAACCACAGTGAAGGGGAAATTAGTAAGGCAAGAAAATCTATATATGTGCTGTTATAGAATTTTCAAGACAAAATAGCAAAAGAGATCATATAATTCAAATTCATTATTTAATGTTGTGAAGAATATCACCATTGATGCCCTTAAGTATATTGGAGATATTTACTTCTAAAATAACTGAGTTATTTATGACCTACACTTGCTTAGAATTCTACCAGATACTCAGATGGAATAGTGGGAAGTCACTGCTTAATGCCCAAACACTTTAAAAATCCTGAAATACACCAATCAAAATAACTTAAAAGAACTGTTTAAAATTAAAGTTTTACATTTTACTTATTTTCCAATAAGAATAATAATTTCTTATTTAGAACACTAAATGTGAGCAATTACTCTAGTCTGACCAGTCAAGATGGTGAGAGTGTCAGAGAATTGGGGTTGCTTTCACAAGGCCTCTACAGGCCTTGGTCTAAGACAGCAGTACTTCTTAACTGACAGACAAGTAAAATCAAAATTACTTCCCAGAATGCAGCTCTAGGAACACTTACAAAGCATTTGGTCTTTTCTTAAGTTCCTGTATTAACAAGTCTGCTTTTCTCACCTAGCAAATCACAAGTTTTATATTAAAAGTGTATCCCAGAGGCAGACTGTCTAATTCACCTTTAATCTGTTTTTCATAAAAACCACATGCTATGGGTTGAATTGTATACCGGCACATTCTTATCAGGACCTCAGAATGTGACTCCTTTTGGAGACCGGGTCTTTACAGAGGTTAAAACACTTCCTTTATCAAGTGAAAATGAGATCATTGGTGGGGTGGGGGATGCTGATATTGGACACCAATATGGCTGGTGTCCTTATAAGAAGGTGAAGTTTGGACATGGAGACACAAATACAGGGAAAAGTTGTGGAAGACAACCATCTGCCAGCCTAGAGCAGGCCCTTCCCTCTTAGCCTCAGAAGGAACCAACTGACAATATGCCTTGATTTCAGACCTCCAGCTTCTAGACTGTGAGACAACTTCTGCTATTTAAACCACTTAGTTTGTGGTACTTTTTTATAGCAACCCCAGAAAATTAATATACCACACAAAGGAAAATGAATGTTCCACATCTCTGGTAATTTCCTGTAAAAAAGTGATAACTGAGATTATGTTCATGTTTTCTTAATTCTAAAAAATACGTTGGTTAAACTTGTGACATTTGGAATGCCCAGACTCAAACTGTGTTGCTAGTTTATATTGTAATGGTTGTGTGTAAATCAGTTTGTTTATAATTATTTACAAAAATCAGATAAATATCACATATTTGGAAATTATTTAAAAATAAAAGCATACTACATTTACAGGATTTAGCTCTGTTGAAACTTAAGTTTCTAAAACACAAATCTGGGTAAGTGAATGGGATGTTGGAAGAATGGCGATGGAAAATTTATTTAAAATTCTTAATTGGAATGTTTATTCTCTATTTATTTATGAATTTCTCATCCATTAGATTTGCAGAAATCCATGAATGTGAGTACATATTTTGTTGGCCAGGCTTTTGAGAACAGGTATGGCAGGAATGCAAAATGTATACCCCTGACAGACAGAAATTTGGAAATACGTTGAAAAAAAAATACATATGCCTTTATCTTTTGATCTTTTAATCTCACTCCTAGGTGTGAGATATATCTTCTTGGAGGTATACCTTCACAAATACAAAGAAAAATTTGATTTCTTATAAGAGCAAAATGCTCATCAATATGTGGGAATGATTGTGGAGCATTTCACAAAGAAAAACACTGCAGTCATAAAGAGAAGCCAGAACAATATCTATATGCTGATGTGAAGTTTTATCCAGTATGTATTTGAAACAGAACAAGATGTAGCAATGTTTGCATACATACATATCAGACTATGCTGAATATTTTTTGTGTATGGAAGAGGATTCAAATGTATAGAGATTTATAATTTCCAAAAGAAACTTGGAAGGATAAGTAAAAAATCTGAAAATAATGATTTTCTATAGGGGACCTAATGGTACATACAGAGAAGAAAGCTAAAACTCGGCCTGTTCCTTTTTTTTCTTTTCTGTTTTTTAAATTGCTTGTACTTTGAAAGTATTGTGGAGCCAAAGAGGGTTGAGCACCATATAAGACAAATGCAGAGAATGGACCTGGATTCAAACACTACAATTTGCAAAAAAGGCTTTGAGACAATCAGGGAAATTTGAATGTAGAGTGGTTATTAGATGATAGAAAGCAATTATTATGTTTTAGATGTGATAATCCTAATAAGGGAGTTAGGTTTTTAAAAAGGCCTTATCTACTAGAGATATAAACTAAAGTATTTATGGATATAATGATATTATATATTGCATTCTTGAATACTGCAGTAGGGGGTGTAAAGTGAGGAGGGGGAATAGGAAGGAACCCTGCTCTCCAGGAGTCCTATAGGAGGGTTTCCGTATTTCTATTTTTATCCTAACATAGGGTCTGTGATAGGTGATTTCCCGGCTATGTGATTGGCCAACATGATTTTGCTCCTGCAAGCCTCGCACACGTACACTTATTTGAGCCCTGAGGAAGGGGGGTTTGCAACCTTGTCTCAGTAAATATTAGCTTTTGTACTTAAAACAGCCCTAAAGAAGAAGCGGCTGGGGAGCTAACGAAGAGGATGCGGCGCAAACGCCGCACCCATTGCGCAGGCGGAGTCGGCACTGGGAAGGGCGGGGGCAGGGAAGGGGTGCCGCCGCAGCGACCCACTGCGCATGACCGCTCTGCGTTGTCAAGGCAGCAGGAAGGCGTCACCCGGAAGAGAAGGCAGGCTAAGCGATCCGCCGCCAGACCTGTCGCCTCGCAGCTGAGGCTTGACTAGCTAGCTCCTGAGCAACTCTTGACCTGGACAAAACAGCTGAGGCGCCGTGTCTGATGCAATGTGATGGCCACCCGCCTAGAAGCCTGGGGATTCAGAAGAGCAAGAGAGGAAGTGGCCCAAACAGACACGAGGGCTATGGCCGACCTTACTAACGAGGCCTCTAAGTCCTTTACTGATGAGGTACAGAGTTTGGGTTCGTTCAGCAACTCTGGAGGACCGCAGCCCCCGCCGCATGCCTCTGGGAGCAAACCTGAGAGTGGAAGACTAACTACATGCTTGGAATATCAAGACAAACAATCTGAGCTTTCAGACTTCAGAAATAATGAAACAGAGTTGAGCAGAAAATGGATCAACCACCTCAAGGGCAAAGAGACTAACTCTGGACAGCAGCAATTAGACACTGCAGTTCACACAGAAATCACTCGTGTATCCGATGAAGAACTGAATGCCCTGCGCTCTTTTTGCACCGCTAAGATAAACCTGCTCCGTCACAGAGCAAACTCCAAGGAGAAAAAAAGCAACAGACATCAAACGCTGCAACTTAGATGGAATGCAGATGCTTCAAAGACAGACGCCTTAAACTGTAATGTCCCTGATGAGCTTTTGAACAGAATCTATTTAAAAAACATGAGGACAACAAAAGTGGTGGCAACAGTGAAGCAGCACATTTCTTCTCAGTGTCCCAGTTGTAACAGAAAAAGAGCAGAACTGGCCCAGTCTGCTTTTCTGACACGAAAGAAGACTTTACTGGAAACATTTCTACTCCAAAAGAAAATCGATGAACATCTTCATACTAAAGACTTTCTTACCTTTATTGGAGAGGCACATCAGGGCCTTCCTAGGCTTTCAGATGACCCCCAAATTATCTGGGAAAGAATAAAAGAGAAAAGTCAGATCAGATACTCTGGTTTTGAAAAGTCAGATACAAAGCAGAAGATGTGATAGAATGGAAATAGCACTTGTATTCACCTTTTTCTCTACCATTTCTTGAACCACTTACTCTAACCAAACATGAGATGGTATTTATTAATGACAATGTATAATGTGGATAATGTTTCTATTGTGTATTTGAGTAATTATTATCATCTCTACAGGCACTTTTTGGAAACTAATTTAGGATTTTACTTCCCTCTCAGATTGGACTAAAAATTTCCATTTAATGCATTTTTCAAAATGTAAAGGGCCACGCTGTTGGAATAATTAATGTTTTTACAACAATCCAGGAGGAAAATGTTGGCAGTTTGAACTAGTTTTGACAGTACACATAGGAAAAAGTACAAACATGTAAGAGATATTTAGGAGGTAATGAGTGTCAGTCTCTGATGAAGAAATGGATATGGGGATTTAATGAAAGGTGAATGTTAAGAATGTTACTAAGCTGCTGACTGTATACTTGGAGGTGTAATAATTTCATTAAGACAGGAACTTCAGAAGAGGATTGTGTTTGGTGGGAATGATGTAGGAGTATGATTATTTGGATGATTATATGTCATTATATGGTTACTTTGAGGTGTATCTGAGACTCGAGAAAATTTGTTTATTTGTGCTTGCTGTCTAGAGAAAATATCTAGCCTAGAGATTTGAAATAAAGGAGTGGGCTGGGGGAGATCATTGGCATATAGTTGGAAATTGAAGTCATAGATGTGGTGAGCTCTTCTGAAAGAGAGTAGAGTGAGAACAGAAGAAGGGCTGTTACCCACCCCTGAGAAATTCAACAATTAATGGCAGGGTGTCAGAGAATAAGCCAGGAAAGGAGGTTGAGAAGAAATTATCGTAGAAGGGTAAAGGAAGCCAGGCGTGTGCAGTGACACTGAGACCAGCGAAAGGCTGGGTTGTCTCAGTCTGTGTAACGGAATTCACATGACATAGCTTAGTCATGTGTCAGGCTCTGCTGATCTTAGCAAAAACCACTTCATTTACAGGAACTGGACAGAGTGGATGGAGGTGTAAATGTGAAGTAAGGAGGTGAAGAGTATGAATGTAGACTACCCCCTAAAATTTAGCTGTGGAGACAGAGAGAGGGGAAGCTGGAGATAGATGCAGAATTTGAGGGAAGCCTGCTTGAACAAATGATCTAAAAAGCCATTTTTTGACATAAAGACTTCATGAAATGTCTCTTGTTCATCCCAATTTCCATTCTGATGAAACAAGATTGCCCTCTGAATACCAGGGCATTCTGAAAATAAATTTATTGGGGAAAATGTCAGATGGTATTCTGAGAAATCATATTTATTACTTATTTTCTCTATAAAAATATAAATCCTGGAACTAGTGACAATACCTGGAGGTCACTTATATACATGTCTAACACCTCAGCTATTAGAGTAAAAAAAATGTATTTGTAAAAATCCTCCCATAACAGTTTTGTATCATACTCCCATAATGGTCTTTGAATTTAGACTTTCATTTATGTATAAAGATAGTCTTGTGTCCTGTAAAATGTAGCATATCTTCTCATAGCAAGTCATTCCTAAATAAAATGGAAAACCATTACCACTTTCATAGTAACTTTTTATTTGAAATCCACATTATGTCATGCTTTACCTTTGGCATCTTAATACATTTCACATAATCAAAATTCTGAGTAATTTCCCACTTAGAATTCCCCAAATAAAGGTAAAAATCTACCCCTTTATTCAACTAAGCCAGAAATCTTAGAGTTATCTTTTGTTCCTTCTTTTTACTAATGCAGCCATCAAGCTATTTTTCAGAAAGACTGTTAAACAGTTCTTCTTCAGTATCTTCTGACCATGACTTCTCATTGTCATTACCAAAGCCCACATCATCTCAGCCCTCCCACTCCTAGCCTCTCTCCTCTTCAATCCATTCTCCACAGTTGTCAGAATTATTTTTCCAGACACAGATCTGTTCAAGTTATTCCCTTGATTAAGAAAAAAGAAAACAAATAATGGCTTATCACTGCTATTCAAATAGTTCAAATTAGTGCCACATAGAGGTTCTTTAACATCGGGTCCACATTTACCTTTTGTCATCTTTTATCTTTTATCTCCCCCATCCCCTCTATATTTAAGACTCTCTGTAGGACTTGCAATTCCCTGAGCTCTCTTTCTTTTGTGCCACTATGGTTTACAAGTACACATTTGTTAGTCTCAGATTTTCTTAACTGCCATTTCCAGCTGGTATACTTTAAAAATTTTATATTCTATAATCATAGTATACAGGTACTGTATTTATGCTATGTTTATGTAGTTCAAAAATCAAAAGGATGCTAAGTGAAATAAATCAGAGAAAGACAAATGCCATGTGCTTTCACTTACATGTGGAATCTGTAAAACAGAATAAATGAGCAAACAAACAAAAACCCAGAAACAAGACTCATAAATACAGAGGACAAACTGATGGTGGACAGAGGAGAGGGGTGTGGGGGGTAGGTGAGATAAGTGAAGGGGATCAAGAGGTATAAACTTACAGTTAAAAAATAAATAAGCCCTGGGGATGAAAGGTACAGAATGGGGGAATATAGTCAATCATATTGTAATAACTTTGTAGGGTGACAGATGGTAACTACACTTACCGTGGTGAGCATTCTGTAACGTATATAAATGTCAAATCACTTTGTTGTACACCTGAAGCTTATGTCAACTATACTTCAATAAAGAAAGAAAATTCAAAAGGTTTTGAAAAGGTTTGGTAGGAAGTCTACCTTCTACCCTGTTACCATCCCACTTCATTCTACGCTGGCCAGCCAGCCCCCTGCCCTGCTAGGGGTAACTCTCTGCTTGCTGGATCGTGGGTCACTCAGGTAACTCAGAATGACAGCAGAGGAAGAGGGGATCCGGGGAACTGGGAAGTGGGCACTTACCAACCAGGACAGTATTTCTATATTTAAACCAGTATACCACCTGATTAATGTATATGGGCTGAATATCCATGTTACCTGTAAGTAGTTACTTATGCCAGTTTCTTACATATACCTCTAGCATTTCCTTATGCAAATACAAACACCATATAAAATCTACTATATACTACTCTCTTCTATACTTTTTTTGCTATTTTTCTTATGATCTCATATACACACACTTACATATATATATATATATATATATATATATATATATATATATATATGAAGCTTTGCTGAATTAACTTATTTGCTCTAGCAGTTTTTACAAATTTCATACATATACGAAAAATAAAATTTGCTATTTTAACCATGGGTAATTGTATCGTTTAGTGGCATTACTTACATTTACAATGTAGCACAACTGTCACCACTTTCCAAATTTTTCATCACCTCAACAGAAATTCTGTACCTATTAAGCAATAACTCCCCATTTTCCCCTCCCCCCAGTCCCTGGTAACCTCTAACGTGCTTTCCATCTCTATGAATTTACT
Source organism: Manis javanica (assembly GCF_040802235.1). Lineage (NCBI taxonomy): Eukaryota > Metazoa > Chordata > Mammalia > Pholidota > Manidae > Manis > Manis javanica. The sequence continues at coordinate 94,471,044 of NC_133167.1, forward strand.
TATTCTAGATAGTTCATACAAGCAGGATCATCATATTTGTCTGGCTGTTTTTACCGCATACTGTTTTCAAGTTTCACCCATGGTGTAGCACATACCCTAATTTCATTCCTCTTTATGGCTGAGTAAGATAAGATACCATTATATGCATATACATTAGGTGTATGTTTATTCATTTATTGGCTGATTGACACTGGGGTAGTTTTTGCTTTGTTTATTTTGAATAATGCTGCTAGAAACATTGGTATACAAGTATCTATATGAATACCTGCTTTCAATTCTTTGGGGTCTACACCTAAAAAGTCAGTTGCTGGAGCACATGGCAACTTTACATCATTTAAATTTTCGAGGAACAGACTAATTGTTTCCACAGCTGCTTCAGCACTTTACATTTCCACCAGCAATGTGCAAGGGTTCGTTTCTCCACACCCTTGTCAACACTTATTTTCCTTTTTTAAGGAATATAACCACTCTAGTAGGTGTGAAGTGGTATCACATATTGCTTTGGACTTGAATTTGACTAAGGATGTTGACCATCTTTTCATGTGCATATTGGTCATTTGTGTATCTTCTTTGGAAAAAGTCTATTTAAAGTCTTTGATCATTTTAAAAACTGGGTTGTATGACTATTTCGTTGAGTTGCAGGACTTATTTACAAATTATGGATATGAAACCCTTATCAGATATATGAGCTGAAAATATTTTCTCCCATTCTGTGGGGTGTGTTTTCAGTTTCTTGATAGTGTTCTTCGGCATTCAAAAGGTTCTAATTTTAATTAAGTCAACTTTGGTTATATTTTCTTTTGTTATCTGTGCTTTTTGTGTCAGATTTAAGAATCCAATGTGAAAACTAAGTTCATGCAGATTTGTCCTTATGGTTTCTAAGAGTTCTACAGTCTTAGGTCTTATGTTAAGGTCTGCAATCCATTTTAAGATTTTGTGTATGGTGAAAGAAACATTTCATTCTTTTGCATGTGGATATTCAGTTCAACGAGCACCGCTGTTGAGGAACCCACCCTTTTCCCACTAAATGGTCTTGGTGCCCTTGTCAAAAATCAGTTCACCATAAATATGAGAGTTTATTTCTAGACACTAAGTTCTATTCTATTGATCTATATGTCAATCTTGATGATGCCAGTACTGCAGTGTTTCATTACTATGCTTTGTAGTTAGTTTTGAAATCAGTAAGTGTGCCATCTCCATTTCTGTTTTTTTTTTCAAGAGTGTTTTGGCAATTCAGGGCCTCTTGAGATTCCATATGAATTTTAGGATGGGTTTTTCCACTTAAGCAAAAAATGTCACTGAGATTTTGATAAGGGATTGCACTGAATCTGTATATTGCTTTGATAGTATTGTCATTTTAGCAATATTAGTCTTCTAGTCCATGCACAAAGGGTATCATTTCATTTATTTAGATCTTTAGTTTCTTTCAACAGTGTTTTGTAGTTTTCACTGCATAACTCACATGCCTCACTGTTGAATTTTATTCCTAAGTACTGTATTTTATCCCCTTGCTTACTATTATACACGGATTCATTTTTCCACTCCAATTTCTTTTTCGATGTTCATTGCTAGTGCATAGAAACACAACTGATTTTTGTATGTTTAGATTTTGTATTCTGAAGCTTTGCTGAATTAACTTATTTGCTCTAGCAGTTTTTACAAATGGATTCTTTGGGGGTTTCTAGCTATAAGATCATGGCATCTGAGAACAGAGATAATTTTACTGTTTTCTCTGTTGGATACCTTTTTCTTGCTGAATTGCCCTAACTCTAACTTCCATTATTTTAAAGAATAGAAGTGGCAAAAGCAGGCATCCTTGTCTTGTTCCTGGTCTGAGGGGTAAAAGCTTTCAGTCTTTTACCATTGAATGTGGTGTTATTTGTGGGTTTTTCACACACAGCTTTTCTCATGTTGAGGAAGTTCCTTTCTATTCTTAACTTACTGCATGTTTTTTTAATCATAAAAGAATGTTGGATTTTGTCAGTTTTTTCTGCATTAGTTGAGATGATCACATGGTTTGGTGTACTCTTTAACCCAGCCTAACCCTCACCTTCACTGCACTCATCCCAAAACCCTTAAACAATGACTAATCAGAATTAAAGGTTGTAGCCTGCTGTCATTAATATACTTCATATTATAATATTTGTGTCCTCATTAATATGCTATTCTCTCTTACTTGATTGTGAGCAGCTCAAGGATAGAAACTCTATTTTATATCTACAAGGGCGTCTGCCAATGGTTTTCAGCCCCAGGAAACTTGACTATAGATTCCATGAGACCAGGGAATGACTCTGGAACATTCTTGGGATAAAAGGGTTTATTACCTGGCTTTATTCTCCTGGCAATAGGTTGAGCAGTAGAATCACGTCTGCATCCTGCAGGTCTGTAGTCCTCCTTCATCCCTGCCTCTGTCCAGAGCACTTGTCAGAGCTCTTTACATAGTGACTCAGTGAGTAACAGCTTATTGCCTATGGGTGTGGCAGCCTAGCAGTGGGCCAATTACATCATCAAGTTGTTTAGGGTCAGGTGAGGACCCTGGCCACAGGAGCTCCCATTTTCCCTACGGTGAGCACAGTGCCTTGCCCATGAAAATGAGAGTCTCATGGATGAAAATTAAGTGTATCCAAACAATGAGATTGAATGTCTTTTGCACTAAAAGAAGAAAATAATCTCCTGGCATACTCCTTTCTGTCAGTGTTTTGCCTTTGTGCATAGAAACACAACTGATTTTTGTGTTTAGATTTTTCTCTTTCTCTTTCCATGGATTGGACTCCCTTTTAACACACACACACACACACACACACACACTTTCTCAAGTGGCAAGTTAGCAGAATGTCTTTTTATAAGCCATCTTTCCAGAAAGTATGCAATGAATTAATACAGTATTCATTTTAAAGAATATGAAATATTTATCTGGAACCCACACATATCAGACAGAAAAATTCATCCAGACTGTTAGTTTTAAAGATAATTCATAACTTTCTGCAATTTTGAAATGGAAAAAATTCTTGATGATAAAACTTGAACATAATTTTTTATTGCCTGCTTTTGAATAAATTCAAAAGGAATGAGTATCTTTCCTCCAAACTCTTTAGAGCTATACTCAAGAGATTCCAGTATAGCTGGTAAGGAAAGTCTATCAGATTGGATGTTAAGAAACCACAAATTTCCCCCATGTACTAAAAATGTATCCAGCAGCTTTGTACAGGATTATACAAACATGCAATTTATATAATCATAATATAAAAGTTATATAAAAATGCATCCATTTAGTTTATGTTTTGTCATCTAGGTTTTTTTTATCAAAAACAAAATATTCTGCACCCAGAAACAAATCTATGCATTTAACAAACATCATATAACGAAACTCTTAAAAACAGAAGTAAGCGATGTACCAGAAGGAGTGAAAAAACTTCAGTCCTGAACATCTGAGTCATTCAAATTCCAATCTCAGAACTGTTTAGGAATGTTTGGGACACCCAGCTCAGAATACCTCCAATTTTAAACATGTTAGTTTACTTCATGATGAAGCCTAGTAAAGTAACTTAGTTGTTTCTGCAGCAACATAGCTACATAGGTTGCAGAGAAATAGGAATATGGCCTCTTCTCAAGTTTTGTCTGGAATTGACAGATAAAAAGTACATGCACAAGTAAGCTGAGAAACAGAAAAGGAAAAGATAGCTGATAATACCCTTTAGAATAGAGAATTCAGAAATTTTCCAATTTGCAGCAGAATCAAATCATACTGAAAACTGCAAACTTTTATCAGGTCACTCAACTAATCCTAAGGCCTAGCTGCAATGAGTCCAATATTTGTTGAGGTATTGACTGAAATTTAGGAGAAAGTATGCTGTGGTCATCCCACCCAAGATTTGTTCTGGATGTCAAAACTGATGACCCCACACAGTGCCTGAGAGGGTACAGAAAGGTTTTACTCCTCACATAGTGAGGGTTTCGTGGGCGCGTAAGGCAGACTCCAAAGCAGATTGGAAAATGGCTTGAGAGAGGAGAGGAGACTTGCCTGGCTTTTATTGTGACTAGGCAGTGGGGCTGAGGTGAGGATGCCCACCTGTGCACTGGGGCACACGTGGTTTGAACTTCCTGCCAATACCAAAGGAGGGAGCACCACGGTTTCTTATCAGCTAGCCCAAATGTGGGGCAGAAGGGTGGGGCTTGAAAGTATTTGTCACACATCAAAAATGGAATCAATGTCTATCATAATTCACCCAGGATGCTTGGCTAATGATGGAAACACACTATGTTTCATTTCATTCCATTTTAACTTGCTTCGGATGTCATACTGCTGCACCTTGATGCCGAAGCCTGAGACTACTGGTACGGAGTCGTCAGAACTCACTTGTTCAAGAGCCCAGGGTTGCCTATTCGTAGAAGTGAAACTGCCTCTCTTAACAGTGTCTGGGACTCCAGAGTGGATAAAGTGAGGCCGGTACTGTGGCTTTAATATGTAACCTTGATTTATATTTAGGTATCTATGAGGCAAGAGATTCCAAATCCTGGGATAAGTACTGGCTGTTGTTACCATGGTGAAACCACGTGACTGCAATGGCTCAGGAGTTTGTAAAAATGCAGATGGAGACAGTTGGTGTCCAAGGTAGGCTGACTGCCTAAATTCAGCTAATTTTCTGAGCGTGGATCCCATTCTTTATCAAGGATGCCTGGATAAAGCAATGAAAAGTAGCAGCTCTGCAGTCAAATCCAGCATGTGTAGTTTTGCTGTTTCAATGCTCCCACTGATGTTCACTCATGTGACCCCAAAGGGCTCTCCTTGTGGCTAAGGGTTGGCTGAAGGGTGATCTCTTTTAGCACCTTGCCAATGAGCAAAGGACTGAGAACAAAGGAGGCCACCCTTCTGCGGGTGGATATTCCAGAAGGCCCAGACTTAGCTCTATCATGTTGGTAACATGTCTGTCTTAGCAAGGAGGCCTTGGTGGCTCTGCTGAGCTTCTTGGATGCGGCCTCCATGACCTACCAGAAAGTACAGAGCTTCACAGGCTCGGGGCCTGTGGAGCACCCATTTCCAGGGGAGCTCAGCTGCAGTCCGCAATAGCCACACTAAGGTTGTAGAGCATGGGGCTGAGGAGGACAGGTTCCTACACCAGAAATCTATAAGAAAGTTATGATCATGGGTGGTCCAGAGATTGCAGAAGGTAGTGAATGATTCTGTGGGTCAGGGAGAGGGGGCACTAATGGGTGAGGCTGCGGTACTGCAATCCGGATAGATCCTGGAGCTCTTTGAATAGGGGTAGGGAAGAGCAAAAAGTGATGCCTATGTTCTCATTGGGTTCATGCCTCTGCTGTCAGCAGATATAAAAGACAAAAAAAGTGTGATCTCTTGGGAGAGAACATAACAATTGCTTGAATTTTTAACAAACTTGTTATTTTGAGGTAATTGTGATTCACATATAGTTCTAAGAAATAATACCGAGAGATCCCATGCATTATTTACTATTTATCTCAATGGTAACGTCTTAAAAATCTGTCACATAGTAGTCACAACAGGATGTAGACACTGATAGAGTTGAGATACAGATGAGTTCCATCACTACAGGGATATACTGAGTTTGAGGTGCGTCTAGACAGGGGTCAACAAACACTTGGTAAGGTGGCCTTCTGTACGAAGTGCTCCTTGCCTGGTCTGATCTCTCTGAGGATTCTTTAAACGTAGGATGTTATGAAAAGAATGTCCAGTAGGGCGCTGGAAATGCACCTAGGTAGCCATTCCACTTCTGCACTGATCAGAATCTGCCCAGTTTGCATGTGTATCTGTTTATACACGACGGAAACTCACACATGATACACACATACAGATATGCAACTATACACCACAACCTTGTACAGGGACTGATGCAATTCTCACAAGAAGAGACACAATTTTCTGAGTGGGCACTATATGAACCCCCCCACAAAGAGTGATGATTCCATCTTTTCAAGGGTGTGTTTTCATTTCAACCATAGCAAAAAAAAAAAAAAAAAGATTAAAAACAGCTGGAACATATGTCTGTTTTCACCTCCTCCATCTGGAACTTTGTTTTTGGATATCACAGACAGTTTCCAAACAAAACTCTGCCAAACAAAATGATAAATGTGGAAGAGATATGCATGATTCTCTTCTTGTTTAAAGAGTTTTATAGAATTCAAAGCATTTATGTGTTTTTCAAACATAAAATGAAACCTTCGAACCCCACAAATACAGTTAGCTTTCAATGGGTGGTGTGACATTTAATTTATATTTGAAATTGGACAGTGTTGCTAACTGCAATGCTGGTCCTTTAATCAGTAGGTGCTATTTACCCAGGACATAGAAGTGAAATATTTTACTATATATTGATATTTTAATAGAATAATTGGACAACAAAAATAATGTGCTAGCTAATCTTTCAAGTTTGTTCATAATTTATCATTTTCTTTACATTTCTCCCACCAAAACTACTGTAGACAGATCTTTATGATGTCATGCCTCAACCACTGTAACTTTTCACTCTTTCTCTGACTGCAGTGTGCCTTTATACCAATACACTCTATATAACAATTCCAGGTTAATCTTTTAAAACTGTTTTGGGAACATCACTTCCACTGAGTAGGCTAAAGAAATCCCAAATCTTTGACCTACTTCAGTTTTCACCAGTGTGTTAAAAGCCCAGATTTTAAAAGTCTTTGGTTCAAATTCCATTTCCTCCAATGAGTGCATTTTGCAAAGATCCATTGTCCTAGTGTATGGATCCGTTTTCAGAGTCTGAAATTAGATCGTGGCAGAGAAAATACATGAAAAATGAAAAAATAATGGGGATAACAGAATGAATATACCTTTCTGAGCAGGTGATTAAAGGAGAGAAAATAGTATCAAGAATGATGTTCACAATGAGCTGCTGTCTGAGTTCCCGGAGAGAGACAATCCAGAGAAGAGCGAGGGTTGGCAGATTGAGGAGGAAATCAGTCTGAATTCAGTGTCTGACATTTAGGTCAATATATTCACTCTACAGTATTTGAGAGCCAGAGAAAGAAGGAAGAGGCAAAGATAAAAATTTTGGAGGCAGTAGAAAATTATAATCGCCATGTTCATTCAATTTAAGACCTTTAAATATAAATTCACTCTGCTACAGGAAAAATACAGCCAGGGGGTGTAGCATATTTAAAACCCCCAAATTTACTGGGTAATAAAGCAATAAAATTAAAGGGTATTCCATAAAAATGACAGATACAGTATTTTTTAAAAAGTTCAAATAAAAATCTTTACCATTTACCTTGAACTTTTGGCCCCAGTATAAGATGATTCAGAAATTATGGCTACTTGACTATCTCAGCAGCTGTTTTCACAAGGAGTAGAGATCTAGATCGGGATTCATGGCTAAGTGATATTTATTAGATTGGAGAAGTATGGGGGCAGGGAAGGGTCATAGCTACTTTTTTGCTCCACATTAGGGAAATTCTTTTTCTTTTTTTGTGACTAAGCACATAGTTTTGAGATAAGTAAGAAAGGAGAGGGTCACCTGTCTAACAAGCTAGATTACCCCAGGGCAGCTGACCAAGTGACAGATGGAGTCAGGTGGCTCTCACATTCCTAAAAAAGGAGATATTTTTCACAGTTCTGGACCATATCCACTCAACATAAAACAGAATCTGATAACAATTACGGTTGCTAGTGCATAGTGAGAAGTCAAATACCAAAGACGGTCCTTGCCAAGTGTTTCTTTGTATGTTAACCATGTGATCCATATTCTTCATGAGGCTATCCTTCATCTGTCTAAACAAAAGGCTGTTGTTAGTTTAAAAAACTTAACCACTTTTAGCCCAGATGTTTATACATGCTTGTTTAAAGTGTTAATATAATGAACATTTTTATAATTCATGTAATTACAGAAAAAGCTAGTCAGGAAAAAAAAACACTCAAATTCTTCTAAGAATGTTGGGAAAATCTAACTGTTACAACAGTCAGAGCAATGATTCTCCATTTCTTCTAGGAAAATTTTAGCAGATCTTTCTGACAACTTTTTTATTGGATAGGTTGCATGTGTGATATTCAGCTGAATATTGACTTGTGTTGAGCTGATTTTGTACTCCTCAGAATCTGTTATTGGATCATGGAGAATCATTTTTAATTTGCACTTATTTTAGTGACCTTGAGGATTTTTTTTCCATGTTGACTAGCTATTTGCATGTTCCTTACTTCATGGGTTGTTCTTTTCATCCTTTCTGCCCAATTCTATATGAAATGTTCTATTTTTTCCTGTAAATAGAAGGACCTCTTCATACACCTGTGGGATCAATTATATTTTTTCCATCAGGTATTGTATAAATATATTTTATTTTCAAGGGATATTAAAACAGAAATGGTAAAAGGAAATATTTTAAAAATATGGATAAAAAATTAAATGCACTTTAAATTCTAAAAATATATGAACACAGTAATTTTGAAAAAAATAACAAACTATAACCAAATGTATTAATTGTCACTATCTGTGTATAATATGATTAATAATGTTTTGTACATCTATGTTCTTTTCAGATCAGCAGCAAACATGTATTATCTTAAAATGTTGTGGAAAACAACAAAATTTTTGAAAAAGAAATCTAACATTACATTTCTGATCTCTTAACATCCTTGAATATCTTTCTTATATTCTAGCAATTTCTCACATTATGAGTCCTGACTTTCCGAGGTAGAAGCTATAAAACTCACATCCCAGACTCCTTTGCAGCTAGAGAACAGACATGGCACCTGGGCTCCACCACACTGAATCTCCAGCACGAGATTAGTATGTAGAGGTGCACAGACTGAGGAGGCGGCCACGTATGCAGCAACCACTATTCTGATAAGCATGGTCGTGGAAGCAGCTGTCCTTTGTATATGGCAATGGTGGTATCCAGTCCTGAGCATCTTAGTGCTCAGGGTAGGTGACACTGGTGTTTACACAGGCAAAGCTCTCACAGTATGGCTGGGTGATGCATTTGTCTGTTTATAGTTTTACTTTCTAGTCTTCCAAAAGACTCTGGGACCTTCAAAGTATTCTTTAGTATATGCCTTTTCTTATTAGCCAGAGTGGACTTTGTATTTCCAACAAGAAGCACTGTCCAGTGACTTACAGTTTATATTTGTTTTTTCTTTCTTTAAATATTGCATTTGTTTTAAATAGTTTCATGCATGTCTTCATTATTTAATTGTGTCATACTTTATTTATTGCTTCACCATCCATAGAATAGTTTTCATTTTACCAATATATAAAAACTGTTATACTCAACATTTACATGGAAATATTAAACTGTTTATGCTTTCTTCCAAAGCAGATATTCCCAGGAAAGGAATTACCAAAATGTTTTATACTTTCCAATGCTTTTTTTTTTTTTTACAAATATTTCCAATATTTTCTTCATTAGAAACCCACAGACAGCAATGAAATGGGTCTTGAAAGCATTCAAACATCAGTGTGGCTGAGTATAATGGATAAAAGAAATCTACATATGAGATCAGAGTAAAAGGAACAGGTCATATTGTGTGGGGTTTCTAAGTAATGACATGAAGCTAAGTTTTTATTTAAAGTGTGATGGTAAGTCCTAGGAATATTTTAAAGAGAGAACTGAAATCATTTAAAATACATTATTATAAATGACCACCCTCAGTGTTGTATTGCAAGGAGGGAGGTTCTTGCTGGAATCTAAGCTAGAAATGATGGTGGCTTGGACTTGATTGATAACAGTGAAATTAGAAAGACTTGCAAGATTTGATATACGTTTTAGAGGTATGAGTGATAGAATTTAGGAATATATTGGATATGAGATTTGAGAGAAAGTGGTAATAGAGTGATAAATAGGTTTTTGACTTGGACTGCTTGGGATGAATGGTGGTGAAACACACTGGGATGGAGAAAACTACGCAAGGATTAGGTTTTTGGGATGGGGAGAGAAACCCAGGGTCTGTTTGACATTGTTAATTGCAGTATACCTTTTGAATATTCTTGTGGAGATTTAAAATCAGTAGTTTGATATAAATACCTGGAGTTTGGGGCTAGATATCAGATATCGATTCACTGACATATGAGGATTAAAGGCTTAGAGTTTGATGAGGTTGCCTAGGAAGCGCCTGTTGATTAAGAGGCCAAGGAGAAGGCCCCCATGTAACCCAACATATGAAGCCAAAGGGCAAGACTGAGCAAGTAGAATGAAATAGTTACATGGGGCAAAAGGCCTTACATACATTGAGTTTTAGAATGACTTAGAAATTTTTAATTGAATTATTCTTCCTCTTTCTCCTGGTTTTTCTATTGGGATATTTATGACTTTTTCTTGAATTATAAAACTCTTCATTCATCAGTGACACAGAGTCTTCGCTATAGTGTTTGAATCCCTCCACCTCCCCCTCATTTGTCATTTGTTTGTTTCATCTATATTTTTTTATCTCCCTCATTTTGGGGAGCCAAACCTATTGATTTTTTAATGCACTATAAAAACTGCTAAAATGTTTTTTTCAATTTTTATAAATTCTTTATTAAAAAAACAAAGTTTAGCTCTTTCATTCAACTAGAATGCATTTTGGTAACTGAACTGATATCTGTCCTTTGGCTTGATATATACATATATATATGGATAGATGGATAGATGATTGATAGATAGATAGATAGATTGATTGATTGATTGAATCTGATTAACTAAAGATTAATCTCTGTTAACTAGGTTTGGTCATGTTAGCTTCCTAACTATTCTATTGAATCTGTTGCTTGTACTTAATCCCAGAAATCTTAATTGAGTCATGTTCTTTAAACATGGTCACACCCTCATGCCCTCCTCCCTTTTCCCCCCAAATATTCCAAGCCTGAGTGCCAGTTCTCTTTTGTTTCTGTTTAGAAGATTTAGCTTCAATGCACAAATAAGATGTCATGACCTGAGGCTGCAAGGCTGTTCAGATTTCTTCTGAATCTGATCTGCACTATTTTCAATTGCCCCTCACCCAATCTGTGTTCCAGTTGGATGCGATTTTTATTAAGAGTCATCATCAATTTTATTAGCAGCAGACTGAGAGGATGTGTTTTGGAAAGGGAATCCAAATGCCTTGATCCCTCAGTTGTTTTTTTCAGCGCACCAAGTTTCGGAGCATCAGAGAATTTAACTGCTTCAGTTCACCTGGGAACATGTGGCAGCGGTTAGTTCTGTCCATCAAATATTTCCAGTTCGCCCTCTGGGCATATGGTAGAATTGCAATTATTTGCTCCACAGAAGCTGAATGTGACAATCTGATTTGCACTGGTCGCTGAAATGTTAAGTGGAAGTGGTGTGTGTCACTTCTGGATAGAAGCTTTCAGTGTCAATTCACTTTACCAGCCTGCCAGTTCTAGATTGTGGCTGCCCCGTCAGCTCGGATGCTGGAGACAAGCCAGCGTAAAAGACAACAACAGACATGGTGCCTCCAAGGAGAAATAAACTGGTGTTGTTTTCGGTCAATTTCCTTATGGGGTTGTTTATATTAATAGAGTAGAACGGAACACCTCCTGATACATTAGTCCCTTAAAGTGAGTTTCTATGGGACTAACCTGATTTGAAAATTTATTTTAAAAAAGAAGACATGTTGTTATTATACTCAGAAGTGATACAGTGAAAACTGATGAAAAAAATCAGCTCTGCCCATGCTTGAAGGAAGGGAGTGTGGTGGGCAAAGAACTTCACCCATGTGGGGATGCTCATAATGATTATATGGTCGCACACCAGGGTAACACTGTCACACTGTGACCAAGCACATGCCTGAGAAACAGAGAGAACACTCATAATAAAGATCCTCTCGCCACACCATGATAACAAAACTAGAATAAAAATAAACGTGAAGCCCAAATATAAGATGTCCTGATTTAAAAAAAAAAAAACTCATGACCTTCTGAAATTAGGGCCCCTATTGGTTTAGCCTAGGACAACTGGGCATACTTAGCTCTTTATTCAGTTTAGATGAGTTTTCTGTAATTGCTGATTCTATGGCAATTGTTTCATTTCCATTTTTTAGAAACAATCTAAATCCTTGTTTCTATCACTACTACTTATCCTAACACTGTATCAGATTCTCCCCAATTATTTTCATCTCTTGGTTTGCATTCTGAAAGAATTTCATAGATCTATGCTTCATGTCAATTCTTTAATTTTCTGCCTATGTTTTTTCATTAGGGTCTGTAACCTTTATTTCCATTGTATATTATTCATTTCATTTTCTTCTAAACTGAGTATCTTTTCCTCTCCTATTGTTGTCTTTTCCAAACTATATTCTGACCACCTTCAAGACATAAAACTTGCCATGGAGAGATTATAATAGGTTTTCAAGCAAACCAGGAGCAATAGCCTAATTTCTGCTTGCTTTTATTTAAAAGTTTCATACAAAGCTTGTATAAGTTAACAATTTATTTCCCCATCCCTTTTGAGCAGTCTTGTAGATTGTGGGAATTACTCTTAGATTTGATGATTGATGGATTCTAAATCTTTGATTCCTAATTAATTGTGATTTTTTAAATATATTTCAATAGAAATATATTTGTTGGGAGAAAATGGTATAGTCTGAATAACAAACATATTTTTCTCTGCAGACATCTAGAGAATCTGACTGGAATGACTAAAGGGCACTGGTGAAATTGTACTCATTATTGTTCTGAACAGTCACAGCATTAGATCATTTAGAAAGAAATGACAGAGATGCTGCCTGCCCTTCGTCCCATATCAAAGGCACATTTAGTTACTTTACAATTTTTTTTGCTAATACAAATCACAAGCATGTTCTTTTTGAATGAGAGTAGTGTTATAGGTGTCAGATGACAATCCTCCTGTTTTCCTATTAATGTGTTCATTTTCATGAAAGCATATTAACTAATAAGTCCACATCAGTGAATACAGTGTCTTGGAATAATGGAAATAACAAATTAGGTAAACAGAAATAACAAACACATCTGTCAGTATCTCAACACCCATTTTTGTATTTGGAATTCTGAAACAGAGAAATGCATCAAAATGCCCTACTTTGGGTGTTTTGAATATACTGGCCATGAATGAGATGAATATAAAAATATATATACATTCACCTTTAAGCTTGAAGTCTTCCAAGACATTTTACAGACATCCAAGCAGCAATGAAGGGGGAAAAGTAAGAAACATACACTGAATTTGTTGAACAGCTTTGACTCTTGTTGAGTTAAAGAAATCTGGCTGAAAGATATGCCGGTAACTACTGGAGATACATATGTAAACATAAACATGTATGAAAGATGACTAATTGTTAAAATATGTATGAAAGATGACTAATTGTTAAAATATGTATCATTAATACAGTGCCAGGAATTGCTTGTGGTTTATTGTATTACAATATCTTAAAGATCTTCAAGTAGAATGGCGCTTTTTTCCCATAGACTCACAAATGCTAAATCAACTAAATAAAAGGACTTCAGTAAATCTTGTGGGAAACCTATAATCATTGCACGTTGCAGCAGTGGAATGATTTTTTGTTTCTAAATATGTCACTCTAAAATGGATCTAGAAACAGTAAGATACTAAGAAGTCTCTTCCTCTTATATATGCATTCCCCACATGTGTACATGTGTATATCTTCTACAAGTATCTCTGATGAGTATAATGATTGACTGAATTAAATTATCTCTAAATATAGCTATAGCAAATGGTCCATTTTGGATAGGTTCTTTTGAGATGGAAATGATAAAAAGTCCAGTGGAGAGAGTTAAAATGATGAATAAATTCCAATGGTATCACAACTTGTTGGGTGGGTGCTTCAGCACAAAACTTTGTTCTTTGTAGAGAAGAGAAGGCATTAGAAAATACTCATATACAGCTTCCTATTTCATTATTGCTTGTCCTCTGGAAGTACTGGGATGGTGAGTTGGAGACAATTTGAGGACAAAAGAGTAGCCTTTCTTGGCAGAGCTCCTCAGCTGCTGTGCCTCACAAAGTCTTGGAGAAAACAGCCATTAAACAGCCTTGTCTCTCTTATTTCAGGTTCAGCTACCAAGGCTCTGTGGAACTTCCCAACCATGGTGAAACATTTGGATAACTGGATTCCCAGAGGTGTTTCTTAAATGTAGTTGATACTTTCATGGCAAAGATAAACCTTTAAGTCCTTAGGAGGTTAGCAGAACAGCAGTGCTGGGATTTTCAGGAGCAGTCATGACTGGTAGACGTGTGATGTTAGGGAGGAGGCAGAAGGAACAGGGACACTTATTTAGATACATATGGGAGTCTTTCAAATGAAACTTTTACTTCTTTTATAAATTTTTCCAGCAATCTTCAGATTCCTTTCAAACCCCTGGTTTCATGGCACTAAAAGTAATCACCTTGAACACTCCACACCAATCATGACTGTGCTAAAAATGTTAAGCTCAAGAAATCCTTCTTACCAAACATTTGTTATAACCAATGTCTTCGTGATGCATATCCTGAGAGAGGTAATTATTTTATAATCATATGGTCTTTCTGTCATGTTAAATGCCTGTGTACCCACTATGGGCATGAGGTACAGATCAGAAGCATGCATTTAGAACTCCAAACTCTAAATGATTATAATGTAGATACACTCTCTTCTTTTTTCCAATGCTCAGTTGTTTGAAGGAGAGATGAGAACAGTGATGCCTTCTCATTCTTCAGAAGAAGTCCATCAAGGACAAGGGAAATTTAGATTGTCATCTTGCTATGCCTACTTGGACTTTTATTGGCCATGTATTTAAAACTGTTGTACTTGCACTATTGAAGCCAAAGTTTTTATCAAATTTATTGATATCATTTTAACGTTCTAAAACAGATTATCCACAATTTGGAAAAACATTCAGATGAAAGATGAATGTATTTCCAGCTTATATCTCACATTTTTATTATAGATGACATTGCACAATTTTCAAACTAGAAGAATGACATATGAAGGGACTGGGTCATCTGCTTTGCCTCTCATTTCTTACAACAAATAACCATCTAATCTTTGTTAAGACTGCTAATTTTGGGCATTTGAATGAGTTGTAATATCATGCTAAAACTAACAAAAAATTGAAACACCATCCCATTTGTTGGGCTGAACTTCTCAGCATATTGATAAATGGAGATAAACAAATTTGTAAATTCTAAGGTATAAAATTCACTTTATACATCTACAATGGGAAAAAGATCACTGTGTGTGTGTGCTGGGTGTGAGTGCCGCGATGAAGGATAAAGCTCAAGTGGACTTGCAATACGCATAAATATAAGAGGCACAAACCGAGCTATACTAAATGATACTATGATATACAATGTGTATATACATTTAACGAAGGTATTTTTATTCCAAGACAACATGTCACCCTCTTGCAGGCCCCCACTCAAAATACATTTCATAACTGCACAGAAGGGCTGAGTAAGAAAAACAAAAACATAACTTGTAGACACATTCTGATCTACTTTTGATTTGAATTGCTGCTTTAAGATTTGAAATGACTGAGTATATAGGAAAAGAGAGCCACGAGACAACTAAATTTAGCCACGTGTGTGTGGAATGCAGACTTGCATAAATTATTGGGAATTAAAGAAGTTTATATAGAAAAAGAAATGAGGCCTCGAGGGTCTGATCACTGACTTTACTCTGCCTTGAGTAGTGGTTTGCCCTTTGTTTAAATAAACCTCACTAGGCTTCAGGGTTCTCATCCTATAAAGCAGCTTACTTTCTAGGGTTTTGGGGTTGTTCAGATTTTTAAGTGTAAATGGAATTATTAAAATGTCAATTAAAAAATAATTCAGAGGGTTATAACACAGTAAGTGAAATACAATTAAGATTTCCACGCGTGTCATTTTTTAAAATACAGGAATAGTGTTGGTGCCTGCTAATCAGCGCCCTTCCACAGGCTGCCCCACGCTGAGCAGGTGGAGGGAAGAATGGCGCAAGCAAATGCCTCCCCGCCTCTGCTGAGCCCGTAAGAGTGGTTCTGCCGTGGTCACTCCTATTATTTACACCCCCTCAAGAAATACTTTCTTTGAAAAAAGAGTGACTAGCTAATTAAGAGACAGAAGTGACTGACAAATGGTTTCTAATATCTCTTTTAAAACTAATCTATTTTAGTAACCTATCTTTTATGAACCTGAAAATATAAATTTCCCAAATGTAGTTACAAGCTTCAGTTTATAAGCTGATATTAACATATTGCATTTGCATACACTGGATTTTTCTTTAAATGACCCCAAGTAAAATTTATTTTTATTGCAGTTTTACTTTTGTTAATTTGCTTTAATATTCAGTATTAGATAAATCAGTTTATGCAGTGGCATTAGAATATGGCAAATCAACCCCACATCAACTCCCTAGGATATATAGTTACATCAACTTTGCTGCATTCCATGAATGAGCTAAATTTTTCAAACATAATTAGGGAGTAACTTTTTGTCATTTGGAATACTGTAATTGCAAAACTAACATTTTAATTATCCTGAATAAGAAAATATGAGATTCTGTATACATAAGCATAAAAATGATCTGTATTGATAGCTATACTCTGTGAAAAATGAGGACCTTAATTGTTTCTATAACTGAAATATAATTGAAGGTGAATCAAACTAAACATGCAAGTACCAAAAATAAGGTGAAAGAATGTAAATTAACACAGGTGAAACCTGAAAATTGTGAATTAAAAAAGACTACTGATTGAAGCCTCTTTCTATGGAAAGATCAATAATACCTCTGTCATGTGTGTAATTAAAACAAAAATATGTGACATTAGAAGTGATAAAACATATTAACAATAGCAGGAGAGAGTCAATAATTATAACAATCATGTCAGTCTCATGTCAGTAATTTTGGACATTCAGATAGGGAGGATAATGTCCTAGAACACTAGTGAATCACTAAAGATGATTTGAATAGAAGAAAACTAGGCAAATCAAAATCTATGGGAAAATTTTTGTTAATATTTTTATCACTAAAATAGAAGCTAGGTTCTGGTGCTTTTTCTAACATTTTTCTATTAGTCAAAGTATTCCAGATGACAAAAAGATGGAGAGTATCTTAACTTCTTTGATAATTTTATTACCAAATACTGATGAAGAAAGCAAAGGATAAAACAGGAACATAAACATCTAGAAATGAACTGCAGATGTTGTAGAAATCATTTGCCCAGAAAATGATAAAGCATGATTGAGAGATATTATCAAAGATCTACATAAGTGGATGCTTATACCAAGTATGTGGACTGGAAAATTCAATAATGTAATGTCAATTCTAGTCAAATTTACATATAAATTTAATTCCCATAAAAATCTCTTTTTTCCTGGTAGAAATTGACAAGTTGATTTGAAAAATGGGAAATGTAAAATCCTTGGTAGCCAGGACAATTTCAAACAAAGGAAAAGCATTACAAAGTATTATCTAACAAGCAAAACATACAGTTGAGAAAGGAAAACAAATTTCAGACTTACTATGTATTGTTTGTATGAGGTATGGACCTATTGGACAACTTGGTTCAGATTTAGTGTCCTCTTTGTGTTCACCACTCTCATATGAGCCTGGCCTGAATCAGAGGCACTGTGCAGTCTTTTTTTCAGTTGGAGAAATGGACACAGATGGCAGTATCTCACAAACCCTAAACCCTGTCATTAGAAGGCAGTAGAAAATAGTTTTCTCTTCTTTTAGGAGTAGGGCCAGAAGTTCAGATGATGAGGGGCCTCAAATTATGTAATTCCCAATTCCTTCTTTATAGGTTTGTATTTAAGTAAGTACACTATGAAAACACATACCTGTTTCTCTGATAACTTGTAATTTATAAACTCAAGGCAATGGGTTGCATAGAATTCACTCATTGAAACCTTAGGTAAGAGGAAGTGAATTAAAGAATTCCTAGGGGAAATAAAGGCCTAAAGTAATTAAAATGTCTCAGTGAGGCTCAATAGTCAATAATTCCATTAAACAGATATACAGACATACTTCAGAGATATTGTGGGTTCCGTTCCAGCCACCACGATAAACTGGATATTGCAATAAAGTGAGGCAAATGAATTTTTTGGTTTCCTAGTGCCTATAAAAGTTGTATTTATACAACACTGTAGTCTTTTAAATCTGCAATTGCATTATGTCTAAAGAATGTACATATCTTACTTAAAAAATATTTTATTGCTATAAAATGCTAACCATCATCTGAGCTTTCAGGGAGTCATAATCTTTTGCTGGCGGAGGGTCTTGCCTTGATGTTGGTGGCTGCTGACTGATCACAGTGGCGGTTGCTGAAAGATGGGATGGCTGTGGCAATTTCTTAAAATAAGACAGTGAAGTTTGCCACATCATTGACTCTTGCTTTCACAAACCATTTCTCTGTAGTGTGCAATGCTGTTTGATTGTGTTTTACCCACAGTAGAACTTCTTTCAAAATTGGAGTCAATCCTCTCAAACCCTGGGCCTGCTTTATAAACTAAGTTTATGGAATATTTTAAATCCTTTGTTGTCATTTTAACAATCTTCACAGCATCTTCACCAGGACTAAATTCCACCTTGAGAACCCACTTTCGTTGTGCATCCATAAGAAGCAGCTCCTCATCTATTCCTAGTTTTATCATCAAGATTGCAGTGATTCAGTCCCATCTTCAGACTCTAGTTCTAGTTCTAGTTCTCTTGCTCTTCCCACCACATCTGCAGGGATGTCCTCCACTGATGTCTTGAACCCTTCAAGGTCATGCATGAGGGCTGATAAATACTTTATTTATATATATTTGCCTATTCAAGGGTAAAATCACTTCAACTACTCCAAATGGAGTATACTCATTTTGCATGTAATATTCATTTTATAAAATCCTCATGGATATTTTTCCAATTTCAATTATATCTCATTCTTTACATGTTCCTAATGACTACAGATTTATTATTTTGGGTCCCATATACCCTTAGAAATGGGCCTCCACTTTCATACAATCTTTTAAGATAAAGTCATGTGCATGCCTCCTCAAGGCAAACTCCTGCCTTGTTTAATGTTACTTTCATGTAGTAGTACTAAGCAGATCTAATATAAAGCTCAGCTATCCACCAATAATTTAGCTTTGCTCTAGGTCAGACTTCTCATATTTTAGTTCCAGTAATCAGGTTTCTGACTAGTTCTTGAGCTCAGATTCCCACATTCCAATAAGCAGATGTTATCTTATATGTTAATGTGTATGTTCCTGTCTGAGAAAATTATCATTTAAAATATTCTGTCCATTTGATTCCATAAATAACAGAACTTTGAAAAAATGCTAACCATATTTAGCATGCAACCATATTTCTCAGATTGTTAGAATTGGGACAAATATTATTTTTTAGGCTATGTGACCTATTTTTGATCCCTGGAAACTTCATTGCTATAGGCAAGTTAATATTCATAGGAAAGCATTTATTAGAAAAATCAGGCTAACAATATGAAGCTGGTATATGATACGGAAACTTGGATAATTTGGATAAATGCCCAGTGAAGACCTAGAACAACAGGATTAAGAAATAAGAAAATAGAGAAAAAAGGGAATAGAGGAATGAACTGAGTGTGCATTTTCTAAGAAATTGGAGACATTTAATTTTTACTATTTATAATTTTAAGTTTGACAAACTATAGATATATGTAAGAAAAAAGTATGCTTTGGTGATCTTGCTAGCCAAATAACCTGAATTAATATTCATATTTCAAGTAAAGATATGGAAACAACCCAAGTGCCCATTGATATAAGAATGGATAAACATGTGGCACATACACAAAATGGAATATTACTCAGCCATAAAAAGGATGATATCTTGCCATTTGCAACAGCATGGACCTAGAGGGTATCATGCTAGGTCCAATAGGCCAGGCAGAGGAAGACAACTACCATATGATTTCACTTATATGTGGAATGTAAAACACCAAAAAACAAACAAAAAAAGACATAGACCAATAAATATTGACAACTGACTGTTAATTACCATGAGGAAGGGAGTGAGCGATGAGTGAAATGGGTGAAGGGGATAAAGAGGTGAAAGCTGAAACTGTAAAATGAATTAGTTATAGGAAAGGAAGTACAACATAGAGAATATAACCAATAGTATTATAACATCTTGGTATGGTAACAGGGAAGCCACATTTGCCAATGCAAGCATCTAATAGTGTACATAATTGTTGAATCACTATATTGTACATATAAAACCAATATAACATTGTATATCACCTTTATTCCAATAAAAAATTTATATTTCATATTGGGCTATTTTCTGCAAGTATTTTCAGCATGCCACTATTTTTCAGAATTAACCATATGTTATTACATTTCAAATTAAAATATATGAAACTGAGTGCCAATGGCTGCTGACATCACACAAAGGAAAATAACCACACATTAAGCACCTCCTGATGGAGGAATACAAGACCAACTCTGAAATTCCTGGCCAAAAAATAGAACCTGAATCTGAGAAATTCTCTTGGCTCAAATACCAACTTAAAGACAATACAAAAGGCACAGAAACTTGTTCGACTACACATGGTACTGCAATTGGCAAGATCCAGACTGGAACATTCTACAAGACAAAAACCAGGGTTTTTCCAACACACTAAGTGAAAGGAAAAAAAAGAGATAGGAGAATTTGTAAATTTAAAAAAATACATATTTAAAAAAGTCAATTGTCATATTTGAGCTTTATTTGTATCCTGATTTTAATAAGTGTAAAAATATGTTTAAGGGACTGCAGGATAGTTCTACACTCACTATCTGCTTGGTAATATTAGAATGTTTCATTTTTTAACTTGTGATTGTAGTATGATAGTATTTTAAAGAAGAGAGCTTATTTGTTAGAAATGCATGGTGAGACAGCTACAGATGAAATGATACAATGTCTAGGATTTACATCAAAATACCATAGAAACTAGGACAAATAAGGGCTTTCTATGACATAAGAATGACCACATATGCCAATTGTTAATGGGTAGTCCTGGGTTCTTAGAAGTTCATTACATCACACTGTTTGTACAAACAGTGTAATGTACAAACAGTATCAGTGAATTGTGTATACTAATTACTTACGTAATAAGTAATTGTTCATAGATTTTTTTTTTAACATCATGGTAAAATAAAGGCCTTTCCAGGCTGTTGAAAAAACAAAAACAAAATAAAAAATTCAAACTCCTACTATTTTCCAGAATTTTGGCTTTCTATACTTTCCAATTCTGTGAAGGTTTCAAGGGAAGAACTTTGTATTCTCCTTTATTTTTAAAATTTGTTTAGGTAAAAGCTTCTATAGTTAATATAATTTTGTTTGTCATCAGACTATATCCATGTGTACTGATGACATAATTGAATTTTAAGGTCAGGTCTTTTGCTAGGTTGAAGACTTAGTTTAAGATACTAGAAATTAAGATTTCTTAAGATTTTTAGGTGGCAATACCTTACATAACAGAGCCATCAATATAACGAAGAGAACATGCTAAATTTTAAGATAATTAAAGACAGTAATCAAACTGTTCAAAGAATGGGCAGTTCTGTTTAATAGAATACAAATATTTATTTTGCTCTGCAAACTGTCATAAGAATCCTGAAAACATCCAGACTAATACTTGTAATAATTTATTCTTGTGCAATGAGACACTATTGAAAATATGGGCTTGGTTTTTCTAATGAAGGCATTAGGATGCTGAGTTTCCTGTCTCATTGAATGTAATGTTTCTAACGTCATTGGCTTATGAATCTTAGTAGTATTACATAAGTAATTTGTATACACAATTCACTGACACAGAGTTTCTTTACTGGGAGCCACCACATTTTTCTTTAATATTTTATTCAAAATTTCCTACATGATGTGGAAAGAGAAGTCACTGAATCAACAGAGAAGTAATAAAATCATAGGATTTTGTAAGATTAATTTCTAGAAATACTACCTTTCTCACAAACTATAATAGCATACTCAACGTAACATAAAAAATGATGCACAGTAAATTTTTAATTACTTATACTGAATGGTCCTACACTCCGCATCATATGGATGATTTAAATCTCCCAATATAAATGTTCAGGACCTTTGCCCTGTTTGAGAACAACCAAGAAAATGCAAGTGATTTTAAATTAAGGATGACTGTGCAATTACTTTAGGGAAGTAAAAAATAGCTTACCCATTAGTGTTATAGGTTGCTGTAAGGGAAAAAAACATTGTCTGCTAATTCAATTAACTCTCAAACCTCAAGGCAACTGGTCATTTCATTCTGACATTGTTGATTAAGCAGCTCTGAATTTTTAAAAAGCTATGCCTTTAGCCAATATAACCTTGGTAACTTGTGTCTCTGGTACTGCTTGGGTCTATTTGGTACTTTAGTTAATTGTCAGAAGAAGTAAAGGACTTATTTAATTTAAATCTATGAAATTAGTGAAATTCTATAAAAAATTCATGACAAAAAGAACACTATGAAGTTACTTTTTCTAATCAAAAAACTATAAACATACATAAACACTCTTTAAAAATGCAATAATAATCTTATGATACCTCTACTGAAATCATGCAATAAATGGAGATGGAAACAAAAATGCAAATGCAAGCCCCAAATAGTATCATCTGCTTTAAATTGAACAAGTATTTTCACTTTGAACTATGTGGCAGAAATCATCTTTCCAAACAATTACATGA
Source organism: Manis javanica (assembly GCF_040802235.1). Lineage (NCBI taxonomy): Eukaryota > Metazoa > Chordata > Mammalia > Pholidota > Manidae > Manis > Manis javanica. The sequence continues at coordinate 94,493,638 of NC_133167.1, forward strand.
TAGAGCATTGCAATGATCAGTTTTTGGCAAAAATTCATACTTCCACGAGAAAGCATTACACCTTTTTAGATGAACACGATGATTCCTGTCCATGTCAGAAAGGGACACTAAGCAAATCAAGGATTTTTTAATGAATATTTAATCAGAGGCATTTTTCTCTACCTGTAGAATATCATTTCATGAGTAAAGTATTTTTTACATTTTCACAAGCACTTTAAAAGGCAAATCTCTCACAGAATATGCATATACACATATATAAAGAGCTATATATGATATTAAATATAAAAGGAGGAGTTTTACCTGGTTAATCACCTACGTTGGTCTAAGGCTGAGCTGAACAAATGGATTCACTGGCAATGTCTTGTCTAATATTCATGAGGAAGGGTGGCCGCAGTTTCAAGGGGTGGGGCTTGTCTTTAGCAATGAATTCCCAAGGGATTGTTTCCAATCAGGGAAATGCTATTGCAGACAATGAAACCATTCTCCATTTGTTGACCCTGGTTTTGCATGTACAATCTGCTGTGGGTGTATTCATCATTGGTGGAGAAACTGACATATATTTCACTGAAGTTTGTGCTATGAAGAATCTTTTGAAATGAGGATTACATGAAAATAAGATTGATTTTTCACTTATTTGAGGTTTTTCCACTGTATATTCTTTTCTTTTAATTGTTCTCTAATTGGGATGAAAATCATAAAAAGGCTTAGCTCCAAGCAGTATAATCCTTCACATAATGATACAGGGAAGCCCTCTGAAACAACACTATGGATGCAAACATGCCATCTCTCAGATTTTTCATTATGGGAGTGGCTTCCTATTTTGGGGGCCACCTTATTCAAATCAGGACAGTATCACCAGTTAAACATCTCTCTCTATTATGGTCTTATGCATAGTATTTTCAACAAAATTGTATACAAAATCATACCTCTCATTTATGCATTATAAATCAGATAGCTTTGTTTGATTACTTGACAGCTGCATTTTCCAGGATTTTCCCCTTTGCACAGTTCTCCGAACCTATTGTGACACATTCCCAATCCTGTCAATTTCTTTCAGGTCTGTATCTAGAATGCGACAACTTCTCTCCACTTTGCCCACTACTGTCCAAGCACAGCTGACCACTGGCTCACCTTCCTAACCAGCTTCCCCTTGTCTACACTGCTGTCCCACAGCTTATTCTCCATACAGCATGCAGCCTGGCTGATTGTTCTAAAACACCAGTGAGATCATGTCATGCTCCTGACCCTCCAGCAATGTCCTACTTCACTAAGTGATCTTGAAAATTCTCTAGTAATTTCCAACCTAATTCAGAGTAAAATAAAAATGCCTGTCAGTGGCCTGCAATAGCTTGGCTCCTCTTCCAGCTTTCTCTCCTTCCTTAACACCCCTTCTCTTCCATTTAACCCCCTGCTTTCTGCACTCTCTAGGTACCCTGGTCTTCCTGTCACTCCTCAAAGGTGTCTAGGGCATTACTGCCCCAGGAGCTTGGACCTGCTGGTTATTCTCCTGGAATACATGGCCCCAGATATTTTTTTTCTGCATTTAGGTCTCAGTGCAAATGTCAGCGTAACTGTGGATCTTCCTTGACTACTTATGGAAATAACAAAGACGCCCTTCATCATGCCCTCATCACCTTGCCTTACTTTTTTCTTCATAGCATTTAGCTATAACTGCTGAAGGTAAATGAGTCAGGAGACTCTTTATTTTCTGCATTTGCAGAAGGCTTATCCTCACAATTTAATTCTGGTACTGAAGAAGGCATTCAATTACTAAGACAGATGAAGTTATTAAGACAAACAAAAACTATTTTGGTTAAAAATGGATACTTAATATGTTTCTTTTTTCTTTTAAATAACATTATAAAAATGTTCTTTACAAGTTTTCTTCAAATGGAGACACTGTGTATATAAATGTTTTAAAGAACATCTCATTTGCCTAAAGATAAGGTCTCACTATTTTGAGTATTTGGGCTTCAGGAGTCAAATTTGGATATCTACACAGCAGTATTACAATGCTTCTGCAACTAGAACTTGACCTGTTTTCTTGTCAGCTTTACCACCCAGGACATGCTGCTGTTACTGTTGAGCTGTGAATGAAGCAGCAGCAAGGACACAGAGAAATGCCACTGCAGCTTAGAACAGCTCCTGAACAGACACTACGTCTAAAAGGGCCTCTGAACATGAAACACACACACACAGAGTCAACTTTTATAAATGGACGTATGAGTCGTTTTGGGAACATCAGATTTATGAGGATGACACATATGTTTTCTGAAAAGACAGAGATTAAATATAAATACGTAAATATGCAAAAAACCTATTTAGAGACATTCTATCCTGGGATCTAGCATCTTAGTATGTTGTACACAGACATTTGATTTTTAGTAAGGGTTTCTTTAGCTTACTCACTAGGCTTTTTTTTTTCTGTAAATATAGAAGTTGAGGCAATAATCTATTGATTTTTATAATCACTAAAGAGGAGTTATGTCCTTTATACTCGTTTTGAAAAGTACTTCTCAATTATCTGTGAAGTAGTGTTCCTAAAATTACTATATTCCAGGCTTTGGAAATCATTTCTCAGATCAAATACAAACCTAAGATACCATTTAACTGTTCTTCAGTAAAGGAATAAATTTGCTTATTTCTGAGTTCTGTGTTGTGCTTATATTAAATTACTGTCTAACTGGTTTCCATCCACTTTCGAGATTACCTTAATAGAAAATAACATTACTGCCCCAGGTCATTTCTCCTGATATAAGTGGATTAGATACCTATATTTTCTTATTGCTCCTTTAGGGAGGTTTAATCTGGCAGCAGCATTTTCTGAATTTAGCACTGGTTAAGGAACACTGCATCCATTACTGGCCAAGGTATAGTTAGATGTTAATTAGATTATTTTACTCCATTTTGTAGGTAGATTATCTTTTCTGTTAGAGAAAATTAAATTCATAAAGTAATCCTTTTTCCTTGAAAATGGAAAACCTTTTTGCATGGCTAGCAGCTGTCATTCTAACTTCTGATGCAGTGGTACAATGTGACAGAAAAAAATGAACTATTTTTGTAATCAAGACTGTCTCTCAGAAGAGACTGCAATCACTTAAATACCTGGGAAGAAGCTCATTTTATATTTAGCCAATGAACATTCCTTGGGGGTCTGAAATCAAACCCTTTTTTCTGAGTGCTAAGAAATTAGAAATGATGATTTATATTTCACATTATCTTAATTTAAAAGCGCTTCCAGGATTGTAAGCATGTTATTGTATCGTTAGCTTTTCTTCTTGAGAAAGAATATCTGAGCATTTTTCACATGGTGCTAGTTTGTTAGAAGCCCTCTGTGTCTAAAGGTTGGAATAAAGCCTATTATCCTCGTGATCTCTGCCCCTTCTGGACTAAGCCACAGGATTAATGATTTTTAAAAAATTGGATTAAAAGAGTTATCTGGATGTTAAGAATATGGTAAAGAGTTCCATTACCCTAATTCCCATATTCTCTATCTGCTAAATCCCCTCTTTTCTTTACTCCTCATTATTCTATTATTCTTCTCATTCCTAATGTTAGTCTGGCTCCCTAGGTAGAGGGGTCCAGTTTGGGAATGGGAGGGAGAGAAGTGACATCAGCATTGGCCTGATAGTTAGCAAGGCAGAAAGGAGCTCTTAGGTGTGCAAGCAGCTTACATTGTATTGATTGAGACCCTAGAGGGACATATTTAGAAAGCCCTAGTGTAGAAGAGTGATTTTACTGATCTTTTTCACTGAAATATTAAATCATGAACATTTATTTCATTATTTTTGAACATGCATTTCTGGTTTTCCAACTATGCTAGTGTATCATTTTCTAATTTTATCTTCTGACTAGCTCTATGTGTCTATAGTCTCTTTATATTTAGGATGATTAAATACTGCCATTTTTTACCTATTTATCTGAAAACTGGAGGTGAAGAAGATTAAACAATCTTATCAAGCAGATTTAAGCTGTTCTTTCCACCTTCTGTGCAGCCATCCTTAGCATGTTGACCAACCTTCCACCCATAATATGACACAGCATCTCAAGGAACCACATCTACGTTAGGAAAGCAAAGGTTTTCTAGAAGTTCCATCCAGAAGACTTTACTGAATTCCACTTGTTCAAAGGGGAAAGAAGTTACTAGTACTGGTTTACAGTACCCCTGATTCACCCAGGGGCACAGGTAATAACCACTTCTATCTCTAAAATTAAGAAATCTCCACCATTGGTACTTTGAGCAGTAAAAGAAAACTGACATTGGGCTGGCAATAGCCAGGGTCAGAGGCTGCCACTTCAGGTGGGACCCCCCGCTTAGGATTCTTTCTGTTAGGAAGTAGCTTCATATATATATAATTTTTGCCATAGTTTAATATATATATCATTTTTGCCATAGTTTAATATATAATTCCCCAGAAAACTATTGTCACAAGCCTCTGGAAACAGTAATAGTAATAATATTTTCCTTTTCCATTGATCTGGGATAGGATTGGTGCATTCACAAAAAGTAATTAAATTCTGTGTAAATAAAACATAAAATATGCAATTTATAATAGAAATTTGTTAAACAGTTGAGAAATCAGGCTGTGTATTTTTGTGGAAAATATGCTAGCTTTGGAAGCAGTATTCAAATTTTAGTTGTGCCATTAACTAATCATATTACCTTGGGCAACTTTCTTATTCTTTGAGATATTCAGTTTACTCATATAAAATTAGAATTCAACTTGTAGGATGCTATGAACATTAACTGAGATTATGCATATAAAGCACTTATCACAATGCCTGGCACATACCAACTGCCTTAGAAATAGCAGTAACTACTATAATTTATTTCCTAGAACATTCATTTTGTCATAAGAAAAACCTATGATCTAATATGTTTTTAAGAATGTGTGTGTTCTATCTGGAAAATGTATGGGCTTCCATTGTAGTAATCTTATTAATACAGACAAATCATCACTTAGATGGGGTTAACAACCTGGTCAATTATTGGCTAACTAATTCTTTACTTGTTTGCTATTAAAAGCAGGATTTCTTTGGATGGCATATCATCCTTGCAGGTTCACTTACAAAGTATCATGGAATTTAGTGGTATGGATATTATATCCTGATATTGTAAAATAGAGCTCAAATTTGGAAGGAAAATACAGCTTCTTATCATGACCTAGGGAGAGGTAAACAGTTCCATTTTGAGTAATATGTGGGGTAAGATGCACCCTTACTTAGTCTAAGACTGGAGAGAATCTCACTTTCCCTTTAAGAATATCAGTTGCTCCCAGAGGAAAGGTTCTCATTAGTAGTTTAATGGACTAAATTATTATTTCAAAAAAATATCTTTATTTCCATAAAATCCTAATTGTAGAATAATTAGAATATAACTAGACAACTGGGTGAATTTTCACCCATTTAAAGGTGAAATTAATTTTTATCTAGCTGTTAAGAAGTGAAATTACAGTTATTAGACTAAATGTTTCAAAGCTGATTTCTTACACAGCCTTCCCTTTTATAAGAATTCACAGAAAAAAAGAACTACCTTTCATCTAATGCTTTCAGAAGATGATTGAAGACTTAGAAGCATTTTAAGTACCACTTAAAATAATGACATTGGCTCTCCTTATCATAACACTGAACAATAATTTAATTTACTCTATTGAAAGTCAGAGCAAATTTAATGCAAATAAATTTACTTTCCTAGATATCCAAATACATTACAAAATATTTCTAAATCCAAACACTGTTTTTTCCAAAAACTATATGTTTATAGTTAAACGTTTAGCTTGAAGGTATTTTACTAAAAAGATAAAAATTAAAAAGCTAAATAATATAAAATATTTCATTGAAAACACATCTCCACTATTATACATATTGTGTGGGGACTGGGGATATTTACCATAAAAGCAATCATAAATGACAATGAGTTTCAGAGGTTCAAGGTATACAATGTACTTTTTGAAAGAGGGTGTCACAGTAGAAGCTAGATTAGGCAGATGATACTATAAACAATTTCTAAATCTCAATGGATTCATATAAAAATATTTGTTCATTCACATAAAAAATGTTTGTTCTTTGCTCATTTCACAGTCAAGAGTGAGTTAAGTGGCTCCCCTTCAAGCAATGATTCAGAACTTATTCTTGTGATCCTATCATCTATAGCTTCAAGATAACCTTGGCACCTTCGGGCTTTGAGAAGATAACTACTTCAGCCTGTAAGGTGAAATACATCACTTTCACTCATATTCCATTGGCAAGAATTAGACACACGATCTGACCTACATGCAAAGGAGAGGATACTTGGAAATGCAGATCCCCACTGCTCAGCCAGTCGGAGACCTTACTCTATACTATGAAAGGGGAACATGACAGTTTGGTGGTCAGCTAACTATGCCACCACCAGCCACCCTCCAAGCACAAGACAGTAGGGAGGCTGACATATGGTAGGTGGCTGCAAAGAGGAGAAAACAGCATCCATCTATGTCCTAGAATCTAACGATCTAATCTAACAACTTCTAAAGATAATTTTTCAGAGAAATCCATACCATCATTCCATCTTTGTTTTTTGACAACATAACCGAGAGATAACCAACTTTTAAATGCAATGTAGGCATTCTTCTATTCCTAGAGAGGGTCTACAAGAAGGTATTGTGACCAACTTTATTGGCAGAAGTTGAACAAAACATGTCATAGAGAACCGCTTCACCATATAAACTTTGATAACTGACTTCAGTATGTGTGATCAGAAAGGAGGAAAAAGCAGGTTTCTCCCTAATAGCTTTTCAAAGTCATTAAAAATTTTCATTATCCCTAGATGGGAACTACCTTCCTCATTATTCATACCCTCAGTTTGAAGGGGATGTTAAAAGGAAAGTGGGGATTTTTGTTTCTGTTAACATTATGGATTGGTATGGATGGAAAGCCCTCTGAACAGAAAAACAACCTAAATATGGTTGATAACATAAAATTTTAAGAATTCAAACGCATAACAGTTCACATGCACATGCATACATATATTTTTTAAAAAAGAAGATAAATCTGTATGAGCTATAAATGAAGTGGGTATAGCTTCTAAGGCTAAAAGAGCAGTGTGGGTGGGAAAAAGATGGAACATGTGACTTCTGTGTGACCAAAGGAAATGCAATAAAAAACCCAATCAACAAAAATATGTCAAGAAAGATAAAGGAAAACAGAGAGCAAAAAAACTTAGCTAGAGGTAATGACACTAGAAATGAACCCAAAACTAACAATAATCTCCATAAATGTAACTGAACTAAAATTTGTCAGTTTTGAGAGAGAGGTTGTTAGACTGACTACATAAGGTCATATACAAGCTCAGGTATATCTAAAACTAAAGGGTGAAGAAAGGTTGATAGTAGAAGGGTAAAGATAAGCCAGGTAAATACTAACAAATGACAGCCAAGTGACTGTAGTAGGGTAAGGAAAAGAGACAGACTTCAGCGCAGAAAAAGAAAAATCGGTATTGAAAGAGTTATTGCATGTGATACAAAGTTCAATCTCACTAAGAAATGTAGCACTCTTAAACTAGAATGTAGCTATCATATAATAAAGATTTATGTGCAAAAACTGTTACAACTGTAAGAAAAAAATTTAATAATTCTTTCTGGAGGAAATTTTAATATACATCTCTCAATAATTGTAGACTGCAGATAAAAATTCATGGATTTGAACAACATAATTAACAAGCTTACATAGAAAAAAGAAAGGAATAGTCCCCTATTCATCAATAAAATATCATTATGTAAATATATTTATTTATATTATCTAAGATATATTACATAACATACTTATGATTAAATAATAAATTACTGTATATTAAATGTAGTAATACTTGCAACAATACATTTTATAAATGCAAATATTAGAAATGAAGAATATCTAAAAATTAGGGACATTAGAATTCAAGCCAAGAAATTTCAGAAGAAACAAAATAACCTGAAGTAGAAGAAAAGAGATAATAATGAACAAGTGTGAAATTAATTAAACAGATAAAGCTACAATAGAAAGTATCAACAAAGGCAAAGTTGATTCTTTGAAGACACTAATAAAATAGTCAAATCTAGAAGACATTTAAAGAAAGAGGAACTGAATACACAAATAACATTAGAAAGTAAAATGTATACATATATATCTATGTATATAAATTTGTTGGATACACAATCTATAAAAATAATTTACAACATCCCAGAAGAAAATAATTTTTTTTATTAATTTTATTTTGGTACATTAACCTACAGTTACATGAAGGACATTATGTATACTAGGTTACTCCCTTCACCAAGTCCCCCCCACATGCCCCTTCACAGTCACTGTCCATCTGCGTAGTAAGATGCTATAAAATCACTACTTGTCTTCTCTATGTTGCACAGCCCTTCCTGTGCCCCCCACCACACTATACATGTTAATCGTAATGCCCCTTTCTTTTTCCCTGCCCTTATCCCTCCCTTCCCACCTGTCCTTCCCAGTCCCTTTCCCTTTGGTAACTGTTAGTCCATTCTTGGGTTCTGTGCTTCTGCTGCTGTTTTGTTCCTTCAGTTTTCCTTTGTTCTTATACTCCACATACAAGTGAAATCATTTGGTACTTGTCTTTCTCCACCTGGCTTATTTCACTGAGCATAATACCCTCTAGCTCCATTCATGTTGTTGCAAATGGTAGGATCTGTTTTTTTTCTTACAGCTGAGTAATATTCCATTGTGTATATGTACCACATCTTCTTTATCCATTCATCTACTGATGGACATTTAGGTTGCTTCCATATCTTGGCTATTGTAAATAGTGCAGTGATAAACAAAGGGGTGCATCTGTCTTTTTCAAACTGGAGTGCTGCATTCTTAGGGTAAATTCCTAGAAGTGGAATTCCTGGGTCAAATGGTATTTCTATTTTGAGCATTTTGAGGAACTTTCTGCTTTCCACAACCTCGCCAACATTTGTTGTTGTTTGTCTTTTGGATGGTAGCCATCCTTACCGGTGTGAGATGATATCTCATTGTGGTTTTAATTTGCATTTCTCTGATGACAAGTGATGTGGAGCATCTTTTCATGTGTCTGTTGGCCATCTGAATTTCTTCTTTGGAGAACTGTCTATTCAGCTACTCTGCCCATTTTTTAATTGGATTATTTGCTTTTTGTTTGTTGAGGTGTGTGAGCTCTTTATATATTTTGGATGTCAACCCTTTATCGGATCTGTCATTTATGAATATATTCTCCCATACTGTAGGATACCTTTTTGTTCTATTGATGGTGTCCTTTGATGTACAGAAGCTTTACAGCTTCATATAGTCCCATTGGTTCATTTTTGCTTTTGTTCCCCTTGCCCAGGGAGATATGTTCAAGAAGAGGTCACTCATGTTTATGTCTAAGAGATTTTTGCCTATGTTTTTTTCTAAGAGTTTTATGGTTTCATGACTTACATTTAAGTCTTTGATCCATTTCGAATTTACTTTGTGTATGGGGTTAGACAGTGATCCAGTTTCATTCTCTTACATGTAGCTGTCCAGTTTTGCCAGCACCATCTGCTGAAGAGACTGTCATTTCCCCATTGTATGTCCATGACCCCTTTATCGAATATTAGTTGACCATATAAGTTTGGGTTAATGTTTGGAGTCTCTAATCTGTTCCATTGGTCTGTGGCTCTGTTTTTGTGCCAGTACTGAATTGTCTTGATTACTGTGGCTTTGTAGTAGAGCTTGAAGTTGGGGAGTGAGATCCCCCCCAACTTTATTCTTCCTTCTCAGGATTGCTTTAGCTATTCGGGGTCTTTGGTGTTTCCATATGAATTTTTGAACTATTTGTTCCAGTTCATTGAAGAATGCTGCTGGTAGTTTATTGATAGGGATTGCATCGAATCTGTATATTGCTTTGGGCAGGATGGCCACTTTGATGATATTAATTCTTCCTAGCCAGAAGCATGGGATGAGTTTCCATTTGTTAGTGACCTCTTTAATTTTTCTTAAGAGTGTCTTATAGTTTTCAGGGTATAGGTCTTTCACTTCCTTGGTTAGGTTTATTCCTAGGTATTTTATTCTTTTTTATGCTATTGTGAATGGAATTGTCTTCCTGATTTCTCTTTCTATTAGTTCATTGTTAGTGTATAGGAAAGCCACAGATTTCTGTGTGTTAATTTTGTATCCTGCAACTTTGCTGAATTCCGATATTGGCTCTAGTAGTTTTGGAGTGGAATCTTTAGGGTTTTTTATGTACAATATCATGTCATCTGCAAATAGTGACAGTTTAACTTCTTCTTTACCAATCTGGATTCCTTGTATTTCGTTGTTTTGTCTAATTGCCATGGCTAGGACCTCCAGTACTATGTTGAATAAGACTGGGGAGAGTGGACATCCCTGTCTTGTTCCCAATCACAGAAGAAAAGCTTTCAGCTTCTTGCTGTTCAGTATGATGTTGGCTGTGGGTTTATCATATATGGCCTTTATTATGTTGAGGTACTTGCCCTCCATACCCATTTTGTTGAGAGTTTTTATCATGAATGGATGTTGAATTTTGTCGAATGCTTTTTTAGCATCTATGGAGATGATCATGTGGTTTTTGTCTTTCTTTTTGTTGATGTGGTGGATGATGTTGATGGATTTTTGAATGTTGTACCATCCTTGCATCTCTGGGATGAATCCCACTTGGTCATGGTGTATGATCCTTTTGATGTATTTTTGAATTCGGTTTGCTAACATTTTGTTGAGTATTTTTGCATCTATGTTCATCAGGGATATTGGTCTGTAATTTCCTTTTTTGGTGAGGTCTTTGCCTGGTTTTGGTATTAGGGTGATGCTTGCTTCATGGAATGAGTTTGGGAGTATTCTCTCCTCTTCTATTTTTTGGAAAACTTTAAGGAGAATGGGTATTATGTCTTCTCTGTATGTCTGATAAAATTCTGAGGTAAATCCATCTGGCCTGGGGGTTTTGTTCTTTGATAGTTTTTTGATTACCGCTTCAATTTCATTGCTGGTATTTGGTCTGTTCAGATTTTCTGTTTCTTTCTGGGTCAGTCTTGGAAGGTTGCATTTTTCTAGGAAGTTGTCCATTTCTCCTAGGTTCCCAGCTTGTTAGCATATAGGTTTTCATAGCACTCTCTAATAATTCTTTGTATTTGTGGGGTCTGTAGTGATTTTTCCTTTCTCGTTTCTGATTCTGTTGATGTGTGTTGACTCTCTTTTCCTCTTAATAAGTCTGGCTAGAGGCTTATCTATTTTGTTTATTTTCTCGAAGAGGCTTATCTATTTTGTTTATTTTCTCGAAGAACCAGCTCTTGGTTTCATTGATTTTTGCTATTGTTTTATTCTTCTCAATTTTATTTATTTCTTCTCTGATCTTTATTATGTCCCTCCTTCTGCTGACCTTAGGCCTCATTTGTTCTTCTTTTTCCAATTTCGATAATTGTGACATTAGACCATTCATTTGGGATTGTTCTTCCTTCTTCAAATATGCCTGGACTGCTATATGCTTTCCTCTTAAGACTGCTTTTGCTGCATCCCACAGTAGTTGGGGCTTTGTGTCGTTGTTGTCATTTGTTTCCATATATTGGTGGATCTCCATTTTAATTTGGTCATTGATCCATTGATTATTTAGGAGCGTGTTGTTAAGCCTCCAGGTGTTTGTGAGCCTTTTTGCTTTCTTTGTACTATTTATTTCTAGTTTTATACCTTGTGGTCTGAAAAGTTGATTGGTAGTATTTCAATCTTCTGGAACTTACTGAGGCTCTTTTTGTGACCTAGTATGTGGTCTATTCTGGAGAATGTTCCTTGTTCACTTGAGAAGAATGTGTATCCTGTTGCTTTTGGATGTAGAGTTCTGTAGATGTCTATTAGATCCATCTGTTCTAGTGTGTTGTTCAGTGCCTCTGTGTCCTTACTTATTTTCTGTCTGGTAGATCTGTCCTTTGGAGTGAGTGGTGTGTTGAACTCTCCCAAAATGGATGCATTGCATTCTATTTCCTCCTTTAATTCTGTTAGTATTTGTTTCACATATGCTGGTGCTCCTGTATTGGGTGCATATATATTTATAATGGTTATATCCTCTTGTTAACGGAGCCCTATATCATTATGTAATGTCCGTCTTTATCTTTTGTTACCTTCTTTATTTTGAAGTCTATTTTGTCTGATACTAGTATTGCAACACCTGCTTTTTTCTCTCTATTGTTTGCATGAAATATCTTTTTCCATCCCTTGACTTTAAGTCAGTGCATGTCTTTGGGTTTGAGGTGAGTTTCTTGTAAGCAGCATATGGATGGGTCTTGCTTTTTTATCCATTCTATTACTCTGTGTCTTTTGATTGGTGCATTCAGTCCATATACATTTAGGGTGATTATTGAAAGGTATGTACTTATTGCCATTGCAGGCTTTAAGTTTGTGGTTACCAAAAGTTCAAGGTTAGCTTCTTTACTATCTTACTGTCTAACTTCACTTCCTTATTGAGCTATTAGAAACATGGTCTGATGATTCTTTATTTCTCTCCCTTCTTATTCCTCCTCCTCCCTTCTTCATATGTTGGGTGTTTTGTTCTGTGCTCTTTTTAGGAGTGCTCCCATCTAGAGCAGTCCCTGTAAGATGCCCTGTAGAGGTGGTTTGTGGGAGGCAAATTCCCTCACCTTTTGCTTGTCTGGGAATTGTTTAATCCCTCCTTCATATTTAAATGATAACCGTGCTGGATACAGTATTCTTGGTTCGAGGCCCTTCTGTTTCATTGCATTAAGTATATCATGCCATTCTCTTCCGGCCTGTAGGGTTTCTGTTGAGAAGTCTGATGATAGCCTGATGGGTTTCCCTTTGTAGGTGACCTGTTTTTTCTCTCTGGCTGCCTTTAATACTTTGTCCTTGTCTTTGATCTTTGCCATTTTAATTATTATGTATCTTGGTGTTGCCCTCCTTGGATCCCTTGTCATGGGAGTTCTGTGTACCTCTGTGGTCTGAGAGGCCATTTCCTCCCCAAGTTTGGGGAAGTTTTCAGCAATTATTTCTTCAAAGACACTTTCTATCCCTTTTTCTCTCTCTTCTTCTTCTGGTACCCCTATAATGCGGATATTGTTCTGTTTCAATTGGTCACACAGTTCTCTTAAAATTCTTTCATTCCTGGAGATCCTTTTATCTCTCTCTGCATCAGCTTCTCTGCGTTCCTGTTCTCTGTTTTCTAGTCCATTGATGGTCTCTTGCATCTCGTCTATTCTGCTTTGAAGTCCTTCCAGAGATTGTTTTATTTCTGTATTCTCCCTCCTTAGTTCTTGCATATTTCTCTGCAAGTCAATCAGCATGGTTATGATTTTTGTTTTGAATTCTTTTTCAGGAAGACTGGTTAAATCTATCTCCCCAGGTTCCTTCTCAGGGGAAGATGTAGAAGATGTCGAAGCTGTCTGGGTTAGTCTTGTCTGGATCAAATTTTTTTGCCTTTTCATGTTGATAGGTACAGTGGTATGCTATTGACGTATCTGTCAGCTGGGAGAGCCTAGACTTTTCCCAAATGCTCCTGGCCTTTCTTTCTTGGGACAACTGCGACACCTAGTGGCTTGTGTTGGGCACTTGCATGTAGATTGGGTCTCTGTATCTTGCCCTGCCAGTATGGAGGAAGCTCCCTTGCTGTGGGCGTGGCCAGCCTCAGGCTGCTGCTGTGCTATGGTGGGGTCCTGGAGGGGTAATGGATGGGGGGCTGTTTGGCTGTTTTACCTCCGTGAGGGGTCTCAGAGCTGTTGTCCAGGGGGTTAGTGTGCCCGGAGTTCCCTGTAATTTCCAGTTGCTGGACTGTGACCCAGGATGCTTCCGTCCAGCTGTGGGGTCCCTGTCTCTTTAAGACTTTCAAAAAGCACTTGCTTTTCTTTGTCCCAGGAGTGCCAGCTTCGGGACCCGCTCACAGGTCTTACTGTCCTGTTTCCCTAGTTTCCAGCACCCCACGCATGCACTGTGTCTGCACTCTGGTGAGGATGGCTGGGGCTGGGTGTTTAGCAGTCCTGGACTCCCTCTCCCTCTCCGCTCCAACTCCTCTCCTCCCGCTGGGAGCTGGGGGGAGGGGCCTCGGGTCCCACCCGGCTGCGGCTTGGATCTTACCCCTTTCACCAGGCACTGGGTTCTCACAGGTATGGATGTAGTCTGGCTGTTGTCCTGTGTCTTCTGGTCTCTCTTTTAGGGATAGTTGTATTTGTTGTATTTTCAAAAGTATATATGTTTTTGGGAGGAGATTCCCACTGTCCTACTCATGCTGCCATCTTGGCTCTGCCCCCTCCCCAGAAGAAAATATTTTTGAAAGTATCTGATACCCAATAGCAACAAAAAAAAGAAAGTGCCTAGTAATATATTATTCATAAAATCAGAAAAACTATCTGGATAAAAGTATAATATTTGACTAAAAGATATTGAGGAATAAAGATATATACATAAAGAACTTAAAATTAATGCAGATTTATTCTATGTTCATGGAGAATAATCAATATAACAATGTCAATTCTTTACCAATTACCATAAAAGGTAATAAAATTCAAAAAGTATGTTAATAGGTATTTGATCGGTATTTGAAAGGATGATTGTAAAAACGCATAGGAAAGGCCTAGGAGTCCAAAAGAGGTAAGATAATTTTAAAGGAGAAAAACGTAATGAGGGAACTGTCCTATGATACCAAGGCTTATAAAGTTTTATTAAGAATGTAGAGACAAAAGCAGAGAGAAATAGGCTAATGTATGAATAAGAAGCCCAAGAACCGACTTTGACATATATAGAAACCTTACAAATACAAGCTTGGCATTATAGATAAGAAAAGGAAGAAGAAAAGGAAGCTTTTAAATCATTTAGAATAAAAGAAAATGGAATACTTATAAAATTTTGAATTGAGGAGAAGGATCTCTTAAATAAGATAAACAAAGCAAGAATGCTAAAGGAAATGATGAATAAATTTGACCGTTAAAACTAAAACTGTGTGGGTAGCAAAAGACACAATAAAAAATGAAAAGACTGAGACAGTCTGGGGGAAGATTTGGAATGTAAAAAACTGAAAAAGATTAGTATTCAAAATAGATTTTTGAAACTACAAATCAAAAAGAAAATGAAAACAACCAAGAAGACAAACAGAAAAAGATATAAAAAGGCAATTCACAGAAGAGGAAACACAAATGGCCAATAAACACATAAAAAATGTTCAACCTCACTAGAAATCAACAAGATGTAAATTAGTTACACACAAAAAAAATAGCGTTTCTCATCTTTCAGACTGGGAAAAATCTAAATAGTCCAACAATAACAAATGTTACTGAGGATATGGAGTGACAGGATTTCTTTTCACTGAAAAGGAAATATAAATAATTTTAACCATGCTGGAGAGCAGTTTTTTATTATCTGGTGGATCTGAGATGTATGTAATTTTTGTCTCAGCAATTCTATTCCCAAACATATATCCTACAGAGTAAGAAGACATATTACAATGATTATAGAAGCATTGTGAGTTACAGTAAATAACCAGAAAAACGATGTTATCAGTATGAGAATGAGTGGATTAATCGTGGTATGTCCACCAAAAGTAGTGCCATTGTCAGTGGAAAATGAGTCAACAAGAGTTAATATATACTCTTGGATGGATCTCAAAAAATGTTGAGAGGGACACAGCCAGTGTTCAAGGGATTTACCAGTACGCTGTGATTCACAGGAAGTTTAACGGCCTTAAGGAGTATGTCTGAGGGTACGTACATATGTAGCAAAGGACAAAAAAATGCTTAGGAATGATAGAAACTAAATCCATCATAGGCAGAACTCTGTGATAGAGATTTGGGAATGTATTTGAGGAAGGTTTATGGAGGTCTCAACTGTATTTGTAACATGGGTGTGGAGCACACAGTTGTTTGTAATATTATTTATGCCTTTTTTGTATGTCAGAATGTTTGCATACCTTTCTTCTCAAAAGGATACAGGCTGTGAAATGAGTCATAAAAAGTCTAGTCTGATGCTTTTACATATATATATGTTTATTCATTCCTTGAGGCAAGGAACAAGGCCCAGAGGGAGGGAATAAGTTAATCAATGCTATCTAACTGGTTAATGACACAATTAAGACTAAAAATCATGTATCTGATTCAAACTCCAGTGCTTTAATAATGCCTACCACTAAACAACATTAGAGAATAGAATGTTTAGCTCCTTTTGCAATTAGAATTGACTATGAGAGAAGTTCCCTTGTTTTGAATTAGGTCATGGAGAGAGAGAGAGAGACAGAATTTTTGTTTTGAGTGTGTATGTGTGCAAGTGGTAGCAGGAGCGACGGCCATAGTAGTGGTGAGCGGTGGTTGTAAGAGAAGTAAATGGGTTTGAAGGTGGAGATGTAGGGCAGAATTCAATTACGAAGAGGTTGATACCATTGTAAACAGTCTGACAGAATTTAACTAGTGATAAAATTAAATTCATGAAATTTGCAAAAATCATTTTGGTAGCAGAGTGGAGATGAGATAGCAGGAAGAAAAGCTAGAGTCCGGCAGACCATTAGCAGTTAATTGTGATAATCCTTATAGCACATGATGAAGAGCTAAACCAAGGCAGATTAAAGAAAGGGTGATGATTTCAAAGAGAACTCATAGCCCCTGGGAACTGGGAGGAAGAAAATAAGGAAGAAGGGGTCATTAAGACCGGCACTGAGTTCTTGCCATCTAAGGTTGGACCTCCTGAGAAAGACTCTGAGGTAGAGAGTTTGTGTCAGGAGTTTCTTGTGGGGGGCTGGGGAAAGCCAGACTGCGTGGAGTGAGAAGTTGACCGGGGATGTACTTGCAGTGGAGGGGTTTGCTGATCTTTCATGGGGATCTGGAGCTGGGATAGCCAGTCAGAGTTGTTCCCAACAAGGACAAGGAGGGTGAGCTTTTGTTCCGTCCCCCAATGCAACAGTCACTGGCTGTGCACCGTCCCCAAGAGAGGTATCACCTTGAGCAAAGGAGTTTTCTTTAGCTAAGAGCACTTTCTGGAGAGGGATTCATCCGTAAACTGTCAGTATTCCAGTGGCAGTTGGGAAAATACATGCCTTGGTTGTAAAGGGCAGATCTGAGTGGTACACCCCAGAATCCATTATCCTTAACTCCTGTGCCCAGGCAGATGGTTTTAGTACTGATTAAAGCAAGAGAATTCAGGAGAGGAGATAGGTTGGAGCTATGGATGGGTTAATAAACAGACATGCTTGTTTAGAGGCATCCAAGGAACCTCAAATTAGAACTGATAATGAACTGTTGATTATATGGGTCCCAAACTAGCAAAGAGATCTGGAATTACAGATTTAGGAAGCATCAGCACAGAAGTGGCAGTTGAATTAGAGCAGTGAATTAGAATTAGAACAGTGAATACAGAAACCTGGGGACAGCCCAGGAGTATCAAACAAGAGCTTTTAAGGCGATAGAAGAAGAAAGTGATATGGCAGAAGCTGAACCAAAAATATTTGAAAAAACAAAGCATGAATAATATTCTCCAGGGCTTTGAAGGGCACCGATAGTCTAAGGAAGGCTATTTTTAAAGGATTAGGCTTGTGGATGCCAGCCAGTAACTTCAGAGATTGCAGGCTTAGTGGAGGGATGGGCAGGGAGAACTTGTAGGCAGATGAGGCCAATTAGTTTTCAGTAAGTAAACTGCTCTTACTAGTTGTTGGGGCCAGGGAGAAGGGTAGTTGTTGGAGAACTAGGGAAGAGGGAGATGTAGAAGAGGTCTACTTTGAAAGATATAAGCCAGGTGTATGGAAACCAGGAGGGAGGATGCAAGGATATCAGGTCTACTATGATATTAAGATTATGGCATGGGGAGAGAGAGGGAATTTTTTGAAGAGGGTGACTTGATGTGAACAATGACCCCTTTAGTTGAAGGAAGTTGCTAGTCTCCATGGTGATGGAGGGAAAAGGGGGATTAAATCCCTGATCCCATTTTTCTCCCTCCCCTTCTTCTCTGGTTCTCCATTTAAACAGAACTGAAGTCAGAAGAGAGGGGGTCTTTGATGAAGTCCACGCTGAGACTCAGGAGAAGAATGGAGAATGACTGTAGTTTAATGCCACGGAGGGACCCATTCTCTTTCCCCCTCTCACGTGTAAAGAGAATTTTCTCCATGCAGGAAAAACAGCTAGCAGACAACAGGAATGAATAATTAAACCTGCAAGACTAGAAATGTGTTCCCACGACAACGAAAAACATAAACATATTTCAATTTATATTAGAAAAGTTCAAGGCAGTGAAAACTCCATGATACATAGTAAAATATGCCATAGACACCGTACATTAATAATATCTAGACTAAGATGAAGATCCTAGATTGTAGCAAAAAGCATGATGTCAGAGTTTTTAAATTCATCACTTTCAAAAAAGAAATTTTGTTCTGAAGAAAAGGAAAGCAGAGAAGCTTGGAGATTTACCAGGACTGAGTCCTATACAGTCAACAATTGGCTCTTAAACTTGCAAAATATTTGGAGCATGTGTTTTTCTTTGCTTGTTAGTTTTCCCACACTACAGATTTTCTAGATTTTGCTAAACTAATCCAAGTGCCTGGCTCATTTTCCCCTCAGCATCCGTATGCATTTCCTCTGTGGATCAAATTCCCTGTCTAAATGAGTACACATTTTTCTTGAAGGACCAAATGAAAAGTAATAAAAACAGACCAACATTTCTTAGCATTACTTAAGACAAACAATTCTAATGTTATTGATTTCAGTTTGTTCACTTAAAAATTACAACAGAGCTGTCTGAAAGAATTAATACTAACCAGTTATTTTTTTGTGTGGTAAGAACACTGAACTTAAGATGCACACTTCTATCAAATTTGCAAGTATACAACACAGTGTTGTTAACTATTAAGCGCTATGCTGTCCAGTAGATACCTAGGACTTACTCATCTTGCCTAACAGAAACTTTGTAGTAATAATTGACTAGTAATTCCCTGCATGTCCCTGCCCCCAGTCCCTGGCAACTACCATTCTACGCTGTTCACAAAATAATAAATAAAGAAGGTGGGAGGAAACCTTTGGGGGTGATGGAGATGTTTATGGCAAAGACTGTGGTGATGATTTCACAGGTGTCCACTTATCTCCAAACTCATCAAGTTGTAACATTAAATATGTATAACTTTCTGTATGCCAATCATACCTCAGTAGAGTGGTATAAACATCACAGGTGTGTTGAGTTTGAGTTTAAAAATCTTAGAGTCACTACTTTGTTGGTTTTTTGGTAGTGGAGGTACTTGGCTTGGGGCCATCTAGGGATGAACTGAGAATAGAGTAAGTAACAGGTAAATTCTCTCAAAGGAGTTTTCCTGTTTTGCCCTCTTCTAGCCTGTGTTTACTTAGACAAGTAAAAGTAGACAGGAAAGGCTGGATTGTTGGGGCAGGGAAAGGTGGGGAAGTGAGGTGTGGAGAGAGAATCCTGGGGAAGTCTACTGGGTCTTTACCAGCTGTGGGTCACTTAACATCACGGGAGACCAGAGCCCTTCAGGAGGCAACGCTAAGGACATGTGGAGTCTGGACCAGAGGCTGATGAACAGAGGGAAGAGGAGGTGTTCAGGGGCTTTTATTTTGAAGTGAAGCTGCTCCACCCAGAAGCATGGTTTAGAGGTATAAAGAGATTTCTAGAAGCACTGACTTCTGCCCTAACCTGTATGTTTATGAGAATTTTCTCTAGGCAGTCTTAACCCTCACGGTATACTTAACATTGCTTTAATGAAATAACAATTATAGGATGTACTTACATTCATCGAGCCTCTTTAATCGCGCCCATGTACAGACTGAGTCAGTAGAGGTTAGGCAGCATTGTTATCAAACAGATAAAAAGGCTTTGATTTGTTTTACTTCTAATCAATAACAATGTAAAAGGGCTTTGAAAATATTTTTCTTGGTGGTGGAATAGATTAGGAATAAAGGTTAATTGATTTCAAAATTAAATACAAATCCTATCTCCAAAAGGTCCTATTCTGGATGCTTTAGACCTTTGTCTCAAATCAGTATCTATGAAATCATAGCACACATCTAAATGGGAACTTTGCATTTGTAATAGAATCACTGATTTTATAGGGAATAAACATCTAAAATCTGTAATCAATTCATTCAGTTATTTTATTGTGCCCAAACTATTTGCCAAGAGGGTTTTGGGTCTTGCTTATAGAGAAGTGAACATGCAAATTCCCTGCCTTCCGGGAACTTAACCATTTACTGGTTTAGTAATACAAGTGGACAAGCCCACCTTTCCAGTTTTCCTCAGGAAACTCACACCCAAGGATGCCTAACATAATGGCATATTAATAAACATTAGACTCGTCCTTTCTTGTCTGAAGAGCCAAAGTGAATTCTGTTGAAGAGTCTGGACTTGTTCTGATTTATGGTTGGATGTAGAAGTTCTTTGCAGTTCTTAGATCCCTCTTTGGAAGTCTCTTCCTTCTAGTAATCTGGAATCTATTCTGAACCAGCATAGTAACTTAAGTATTAACTCTTATTCTATAGAAAGCTTCAGGGACAGATCTTTCTGGAGCCATTAAAGTTTTAAAGTAATATTTCAAAACAACCACCAAAAAATTTTAAAGCCTTTCAAAATCATGAGTTAAAAAGTAAGATAATGAATTGATAGGGAAATTGGTGGTTGATATTTTTGGTTTAAGGACCTGCCTTAGTTAATTTGTCATGAAACAGCTCCAGGGCCTTTTTACAATGTTCGGTTTGTTTTGATATTACTGGGTCTATAACATCAAATTGACACATTTTTATCATACAACGGACCAATGTCATTGCTATTTTTGAAAGGCTGATAGAAACTCCGGACAGGCAACAAAAATGAGCTAATGACCCTTCATTGAAATTGAACACGTTGTTATGTTCTACTTTGATTTTCAGCGCCTCAGTCTCATCAGTCACTCTATTCCTTCTCAAGTTTTTCCCTAGAAACTTCCTTGAATATTAGGATTTGGTAAGGACTTTGGAAAAAGAAATCCAAAGCAGGATTTCTCTGTGGCATTCCAAGTCAAGAGTATTTATCAACAGTAATTTCTATTTTTATAAATGAATGCCTGAGATCATGTGAGTTTACAAGAAAGAGTTTTCTATTTATTATAGTGAGGCCCTCCATGTTCTCCCATGAGAAAAGCAGGCACAAGACTAATAATTTATTTTTTCACTCTCTGTATTTACTTTGAGAACAGGTAGCACTTCTGATTTATATATGTGTCAAAAATGATTTCTGTTAAACATTTACATGTTATGTACACAGAAGCTTCAATTTTCAGAATACTGGGGTAATTTATTAAAATATTGATATTTTTGTAATGCAAAATTCAATTAAGTCTACATTAATTAAAACAAAAGCCAGACTGAATTTAGATGTAGCAATTCCAGGAAATGTTTAAAGGAAGCCAGTCTTACTACTTTAACGTGCATATCTACAGAAGGAATACAATTGTTATTGATCAGACTTGAGATAATATAGTTAAACAACAGTTAAGGATGAACTATAGCTAATATCCATCCAGAATATAAAAATAATTTTTAAAAAATCTAAAATGTGCTGCTAGCATTTCAGATCTTTCTTTGAAAATGGATGTTCTCTCACACACAAAAGTACAGTTTATCATAGCTATAGCAGCTTTGAGTTTGAATACATGTCATCCCAGAATATCATGCATTGTAAAATGTGGACTCTTAAGATTTTTTGCAATTTGAGTTTGTCAATTTTCAAATGGATGATATTATAATATACTCATAACTATTGTGTGAGACTCTTAAATTTCATATAATTCTATTTTATTTATTTTCTTGCATTTCTTTGATGGCTTCATGAACTCATATATGTATGATACATTATATTATAGTAGGTTATTATTTCATCTCAAGGTTGTATTTATGCTCAGTGTAAACTTGAACAGCCATTTATGCATACTTCACTGTGTAGCAAAAGAAAAGCGAGCACGGGGATAAGTATCTTGCTAGAAATAGAATATACTGCCCCATTTCCATTGTACATAAATTCTAAAAATGCCCTTGTATTAGCATATCCGCAGACCCATGTTTCCTGAATAAAATTCATGACTCACTACTCATTTTCAGTCTCGAGCATTTTCAGTACCTTTTGAGGTTGATTGCAGTACGGCCTCGGTTTTTCACCTCTCCCTGTATCCATATCCTTTGTCTGGTTACATTGCAGTTCCTCCTGCTAAGGAGTCAGAGATTTTTCTAGCCTGTCCCTCTGAGTTTGACAGTGTGACTTGCTTTATCCAATAGATTTAAGTGGAAGTGGCAGCAATCTGTTTTGAGCCGAGACCTCTGGAGACCTACAGTGCTTCTGCTTGCTCTTCCGCACCTCTGCCTTCACCGTGGGGACACATCTGAGCTAGTCTGCTGGAGGATGGGATGGGCACAGTCATGTCCCTGAGGCCAGTCTGGATGAGCAGCCTGGCCAGCCCACCCTCAGCCTATAAGCAAGTCTGGCCTTTATACACACAGCTGCCTAGAAACACCTGATTTCAGCCATTTAAACAATAGAAGCTATTGTTACATGCAACTGAGATTTGTGTTCTGTCACTGAACAGCAAAAATTAACTAATAGAACCAGATAGGAAAATTAATCACATCGGGAGCAGGAAGGTTTATGAAGCGGTTTTTCAAAACAGAGGACTTCTACCTTCTATGCCAGAATCATTTTAGTGTACTTGTTAGAATACAGATGCCTAAGTCACATCTCAGACACCAAACCAGAATTTGTAGAGGGGGGTTTCTTAAAATAGACATATAACCCAGTAATTATTATAGACATTAAGATTTCAAGACTGCTTGTCTATATGGTCAATCTCTGGAGAAGATATTTCTTTTTTCTTCCCTAAGCAGTGGCTGCAGTTTCCCCAGAGAAGTATCACTGGGACATTTTTTGGAGATCCCCCTTAAGTTATCCCTTTTTGCTAGATTCCCACAGCAGAGAAAGAAGAGTCACAGAGGAAAATAATCACATGCAGACTTCCATGATCATGTCTGTTTTATGTTCTGTAAATAAAGAATTTTAAAGTCACAATGTGTTTTTGCAACTACAGACAGGTTTATTGGCAAAAGCACAGAAACCAGATGGATTAAGTCCTAGGCTAAAACTCAGGGATCTAAGTTTCTTGATAACTTTATGTAGGGAAAATGGAAGTTCCATGGCCAGGATCCTCACCTGATTCTAATCTACCCATTGTATCTGTGCAATGACGTAATACTTAGCCTACTGCTCAGGCGCATGCTTGTATACCCGTTGGCGATAAGCCATTTGCCTGTGTTGCTGTAAAAAGAGCTCCCCTGGTGCCAAGAGCAGAGCCTAGAGAAGAGAGCAAGAGAGCAGGTGAGAGGAGAGCAGAGGCTGGAGGTGAGGGCAGAGCCTGGGGCAGAGGCTGAGCCCGAGGCAGAGACCAAGGAGGATGGGAGTCTAGGGCTCAGCCTACTGCCATGAGACTAAAGCTTGGTATAAGCCCCTGTTTACCCCCAACATCCCATTATTGTTATTCAGTCTCTCAGAATCCAGAGTGAAGTTGCCAGGGGCTGAAACCCTCAGGCGAGACGCTTTATTTCATAAGAAAGTTTTTTTTTTTATATGGAAGTATAGTTGGTAAACAATCTTATATTGATTTCAAGTATACAACACAGTGGTTCAACAGTTACCCATGTTATTAAATCTTCACCCCCACTAAGTACAGTTACTATCAGTCAACACAGGAAGATGTTACAGAATCACTGGATATATTCTCCGTGCTGTACTACTATCCCTGTGACCAACTTACATTTTGATTGAGAATTTTTGTGCCTTTTATCTCCCTCACCCTCTCCACCCACCCACGCCAACCCCTCCCCCACAGTAACTACCAGTCACTTCACAGTGTCTGTGAGTTTACTGTTGCTTTTGTTCATTTTGTTTTTTCAGTCTTTTTTACCCCCTGCATACAAAGGATAAGGGAAGTTCTAGATTTTATAACCATACAAATAACCTCAAAATAGTCTTAGGTAAATTAACTTTTTTTTTTCCTTTTGGGATTAGTAAAAACCTTTTGAAATGACTTGCAGTAAATGTTCATATGACAGACATGGACATAAAATCACACATTTTTAGCCTAGTTTTGGACTAAGTAGTGATCTGGATTCAGTTGTGGAAAATAGCATACATTATTGCTTCTTTATATCCTGAAATTTTAGCAAAACCTTTTCCACCCCTTTAGTTTTTTAACTCATTTTGATGTGATTACTGAAATACAAATGCAAATAACTGGTCATTGTTTTTTTATCTTAGGGTTCTCCAGAAAAATAGAACTAAAAGGAGGTGTGTAAATATATATATATAACATGGAATTGGTTCATGGGATCATGCAGGCTAAAAAGTCCCAAGACCCAGGAAAACTGATAATATAGTTCCAGTCCTAGTTCAAGTCCAAAGGCAGGAGAAGACTGATGTCCCAGCTCAAAGACAGTCAGTCAGGCAGAGAGACAGAATTCTCTTACTCAGTCTTTTGGTTCTAGTCAGGCCTTCAACAGATTGGACGAGGCTCACCCACATTAGGGAGGACCATCTGCTTTACTCAGTCTACTGATTCATACATTAATCTCATCTAGAAACACCTCCACAGCCACAGCCGGAACAATGTTTCATCAAGTATCTAGGCGCTCTGTGGCCCTGTCAAGTTGACACGTAAAATTAACCACCACACTGTTGAACATACATGTTCATTTTGTCATGTTGAAGCTACAAATATGATTGCTAGAAGTCAATAACTGAAAAGAAGTATTTTGTACGTATACAGTCTAATGGTTTTATGTGAATGACTGGACACATGGCTTCCAAACCTGACTACACATAAAACAAATCATTGGGAGAAGCAAATGAGAAAAAAAACCAGTTAAGTTTCTTATTTATATTTCTTAATTGCAAATGCTCTTTGTTTGTTTAATAATAAAGATAAAATGTTGGCTAGCAAACAATGGAGGTGACAGGATTGCAAAGAAACCTCTGGTATAATGATTGTACTAGCCATAGAAATTTTTTAAATTTAATTATTATTATTATTATTTTCTTTATGTAGTCATGGATTTAACTTTACATGTTACCTGTCAGTTTAATAATTCCTAAAAGTTGGTAAAATATAAATAAAAAATAGAATTCTTCAAGTAAGTTTAGGTGAGATATGCTTTTTTAACAAATGCAAAGATAAAACTTACTCGGTCATGCTTTACTCTTCAGTTAGAGGTAAGCACTGAAACGTTTTGTTTGTTCCTCTTTCCGTATTTTCCATCCTCATATAGGTAGCATAGCAATAATGCCTGCAAAAATGACCAGGAGGAAGATTTTTAAAAATTTGAATACTTTGTTGCTTTCTGTGTCAGTTAAGATGACACTAATTCTCAAGAAATCCAAAAGTGCAGAATGGGTCAAGGATGAGAAAGTTTAATTATCTCATACACAGTTTAAAATGATGACTCCTAATCTGAACAACTCTCCTCCAAATAGGGAGTTAAAAGAGTTCAGGCTCCTTGCACCTTATGCTTGTGCCTTGTTCAAGAAGGTGCCTGCAAGATCACTTCACCCATTCTGCAGCCAACTGGTAGAAGGGGACAATCACACATGTCAGAGGGATTTATAGACCAGTCCAGAAGTGCAAACCATGTCTGCTCACATTTCATTACCCTTTCTGCAATGGGGGCTGGGAGATAGTCTGTGTGTCCAGGATGAAGATACCCACAAGTGAAGAGCTATCTAGACTGCACCTAATTT
The DNA here is from genome assembly GCF_040802235.1 of Manis javanica. Classification (NCBI taxonomy): domain Eukaryota; kingdom Metazoa; phylum Chordata; class Mammalia; order Pholidota; family Manidae; genus Manis; species Manis javanica. The sequence continues at coordinate 94,519,345 of NC_133167.1, forward strand.
CCTTTTCCATTGGCTGGCACTAAATGTTCAAATGACAGATTGGAACACTATAAACACTCACATTGTCAGCATAGCTTTGGACTCCAGAGCTCAGACAAATGCTGCTTGTGGGCTTATAAAGACCGTATCTGATCACTTTTATGGTGTAAATTTTAATTGGTGATTGACTGGTAGTGGTGTCTGCAAACTTTTTCTGTAAAGGGCCCTACAGTAAATATCATACATTTTTTAGGTGTTAGAGACTCTGTTTCTACTTCCATTGTGGCACAGAAACAGCTAATATGGGCAGGTGAGACTGTGTTCCAATAGAACTACTTACAAAAGCAGGTGGTGAGCTAGATTTGTTCAATGGACCATAGTTTTCTGACCACTGCTCTAATTGACATATTCATTTACAATTTACTTACATTGTCTCCTTCTGAGGACAGTAGCTTGTTCTAATCGTTATTGTAATTGATTTAATATAGTTAAATTGGTACTTATCTTGATATATTTAAACTATCTGTTTTCTTGGACAGCAGATGTTATAAGCTACATATAACTATCATGGCATTCTTGTTGTTTGTCCTGGAAATGTCTGCCCAGTGTGGGGCAGGGCTTGGGGAAAACTGAGAAAGCTGAAGAACTGCAATGTGTTTTAGCCAGGACCTTTTCACTTCAAATGGTTGGAATCCCAATTTAAAAATGGTTTAAGGAAAAAAGAGCCTTTATTGGCTCACATTAACTGAAGGGCCCAGAAACAGATCTTCAGGTATAGAAAGATACATATATCTCTGTCTCTCAGCTATATTTTTCTGTATGTGGTCTTTCACTTTCAGGTATTTCTAAGCAATTTCAAAACCTGTAATATCCTACTTGCTTGGTAATGTCAGTGACCACCTGGATCTTCCTTCCCTATTGCAGCAGAAGTTGTAGGGATAATGCTTATTGTTCCAACATAAACCAAATGCTCTTTTCTTATACCTGATTGCTAAAAGGATGGGATAAAGTCTTTGGCCAGGCATGCATCATCCCATTCCCACACTTTGAAGATAAGTGATGGGTTTGGTCCCAACAAAACAGTGTGGATTAACACTGAAGTAGATGAGGTAAACTGAGGGAAATGAAGCTGTTATTCTAGAAACTGAAAGAATGCATAATAGGTGAACAGCAACAGCTGTCAACTTATACCATCATTTAATGAATTTATTTTTCACAGTTTTCCGAATAAGCTGTAGGTGGATATATTTTAAAAGCCTCATATATGACTGCTTTATGTGTGGTGGGGGGATAAGGAAAACCACACACACAAAATTATAAAGTTGAGCTCAATCCCTAGGGATACTTACTATCAATACAAAATTTGATTCAGTTAAGAAGTAGCACAATGGTCCTATGCTCAAAGGCTGCTTATCAAACACCTCAGAGAAAATGCTGTTCTTCAAGACACTGAATGAAAATAATCAATTTGGAATGTAGAACTATCCTGATAAATGAATACTCTGAATATGTAATATGAACATAAAATACAACATTATACTGCAAAGATATCAACTTTAATGTAAATAAGGATGTATTTAAGAATTAGTTTTAAATTTGTTCCAGTGGTTACATGTTCCAGATGTTTACATTTATTACTTGCTTGTTAATAAATACAGATTTGGAATGGACTGATGACTAATTTCTTCTTTTGATTTTGTTCTATATTTATGACTATTTATGTGCCAAACTTGCCTTCTTAGAATACTATGTAATTCTTTTACTCCAGAGGAAATAATGTCCACCAGATGGTACAAGTACACACGCATAAAGCCCAGATGTCAATATTTTCAAAGTTCACTTTTAATGTGTGGGAATGATCAGATATGTACATTACCTAATGGTTAGCATTCAACATTATTTAAATTTTGGGGGGAGAAGTTGAGAATTGTCTATTATTATACTCATTGCCCATGTAAAATCATGGAAAATTAGATAGGATAGAATATAGGTAAAATCCTTTTGCCTGAAATGCATTAAGGAAATTGTAAATCTTGAATTAGGGTATAAAAAGTCATCTGCAAAAGTACAACATTAAGATAACACTATTTAACAGAAACACATGTGGAAACACTTGACAGCTTCAACGTGAGACTTCCATCATATGATGCCACTTGAAAAAATAAAAGTTAATGTGATGACGAGTAAAATAAATTGAGGAGATGACAGTCTTGTTCCAGTATGCCCTAGTGCAAAAACACATGGGGAATTTTCTGAAGTTCTAGGCAATAAGCACTACATGGAAAAATGACAAACAGGAATTCACCCAGAAAATAGCAGCTGTGTCATATGGGGAATGGTTATTACAAATGGAAATATTTAAGCTGGAGCAAAGACAACTCGGAAGACACAAAGCATTGTCACAAGCCTGCCATCTGGAAGAACCTGTGAAGAAAATAGAGGGAAACTTTTCCATTAACATAAACTAAAATATCCTAACACTACTGTTGATTCAGAATGGGATGGGTTTTATTGGAGGTTTGTAAGGTTCCTGGACTAGGGAAATTCATGGAGACCCAGCACTTTAAAAGCAGATAGCAGGTGTTCTATCAATATTTTTAGAATGAGTAAGTGAAGACAGGGAAGATGATTTAAATTTATTGAGCACCTAGCATTTTCCATATAGGAAAGTAGGCATGTAATTCCTTTAAATAATCCCTTCCACAGCAAATATCTTTATTTTACTGATTAGAAAACTGAAGCTCAGGGGCTAATTCATCAAAGATAATAAAATAACTGGAGACCCAGAACTCCCCCAAAGATGTTTATGGCTCCAAAACTATGCATGTTCTATCTAGGATCTTCTTAAAGATCAAGATTGTATAACCCGGGGGTGGGTCTGGGGGCTGATGAAATGCATATACATGAGCATGTTACAAAATATTAGATATGTGTAAATAAAGACAACCCTATCAATCATGAAGCTTTCTTCTGCTGAGGGGAGAGAGAAAAAAAGTATTTTACATAATGCTCAGTGCTACAAAGAAAATGGAAATGTAGAGTGGTAAATGGAGGATATCTTTACACAAGGTGATCAGGTAAGGCCTCTTTGAGGAAGTAAGATATAAATTTATGAGACCTAAATGATGAGACAGTGCCAGGTGTGCAGACAACCAGAGGGAATGTGTTTCAGGCCAAAGTAACAAAAAGTTATGAGGCAGGAATCAGCTTGGCATTTTCAAAAACCTCCAAAAATAAAATAAAATTAGAAATAGCTCTATTATTGGAACTTCGTGAATAAGAGAGATAACTCATGAAATGAGGTCAGAGAAAAGGGCAAGCAATAGTAGACCTTCTGGTCTATGCCAAACTGTGTAGATATAACTCTGTGTCCATGGAAAGCTTAAAATGATCTGGGTCATGTGCTTAAAGTTGTTTATTACCGGATGGGGAGGATACTTTTCACTATTGACAAGAGTGGAAGCAGAGATAAACAAGAAAAATATTTCAGAAGAATAAGAGAGGTTAACTGTTGAAATGGAGATAAATGGATAGTTTCCAGCTTTCTCATTGAAGTGTAAGTTATATACATACAATAAAGTGCACACATTTGAAGTACAATGAGTTTTTGAGGGACTACAATCAAGACAAAAGAAAGCTCTTGGATAATAAACATATATTATTTTACAAAATAAATGAAAATGGGAAATAAATTGAGGTAAATTTCCAGAGTGTAGGACAAAGAGACCAGAAATCTTCACAGGAAAGATAAGAGGATCCCTGCAATCTCAAATGATTAAAAACGTTTAAAAAGTGAAGAATAGAAATGATATAAAATGTTGTTCCTTAGAGTTTCATGAGGGAAAATGCAGATAACTTTGAAAGGAATAAAACTCAGGCAACATTAGTGCCATGAGCAGCACTGTTTATTAACTGACCATGCAACAGTGTCTTTAAAATTCTGAGGGGAAAATAATTTCCAGCCTAGAATTCTATACCCAGCCAAACTACCAATCAAATATGAGAGGGAAACAAAAACTTCCAGATATGCATCTCAGAAAATGTACTTTACACATACCATTTCTTTGAGGTTTTTGAGAGTGAGTTTCAGCACAACATGGGAAAGAAATTTAAGGAATTTAGGAAATAGTAAGTAGTGCAACCCAAAGCAATAATAAAGGGACTTCCCAGATGGTCAGTTAGTTCATAGGCCCAGAAAGACAAAATGAGAAGGTAATACAATTACCTAGAGTCATCATTCTGGGGAAAAAAGGATGGTCTTATACATGATTGAAAACTTAGAAAACTTGAAAATATGATTAAGATAAATGGAGATTTAAAATATTTTGTTGTTGTTAAACTCCACTACTTGACACATTTCAGAGATGAACTAGATACAACAGAATATACATATTATCAACTCTGATGATATAAAAGTAAATGCATAGCAGACATTTTATGTGGAAGGGGTAGGAAGAGTTGGAGTAGTAAGTTCCTCATCATACAAAGAAAGGAGTGAACTAGTTCTATCATTAATGAATCAAGAGAAGGTAGTTTATATTGATTATTTAAAATTGCAGCAGTAATAAGGAAAGCATCTGCAGGCAATGAAATCACCATTGGGAGAAAAGAGCAGGGAAAATGTGGCTTAAGTGAACTAAATTCTCTCCTATCATAAAGTCAATAAACAATGTCTATAGTCCATAAATCAAAAACATCAATATGAACACATGATCCAGAAATGAAGAGATAACTAGCAGAAGAATCCAAATAAAATGTTTTTGTCTCTGAAAACAGAGAAAAACAGCGACTAGGCAGATAATTGCTGTTTTCATCCTGAGATTTTCAAACCACAATTTCATGATTTCTTGGATAAACATTTTTTTAATTAAAGATCTGTTACTGCTAATTAGCAACAGAATTTCTGAAACATTAGACATATTGAAAAACTTTTGTTATGAGTTGCTTTTCTTAATATATCTTTCTATTATGTGCATCTAGTAACTTCTCAGTAATATTAAAAAAATATGAACATGATAAAAAGTATATCTGTATCCAGATAGAAATAGTGCTATTACCATTGCTGAAATAAATCAATAGATTTAGAAATGATAAAAGAAAACCACTGTGATAATCTTGCCTCAGTGGATAATTATCTTGTTTGTATGTTCTTTCTAATTGCTAGGCAATTGAGATATTTACACAGTTACATCACAGATTTTTATTATTATGTGCTGGAAACTTTGATAATAAAATGAGAACTCATCTTGCTCACTAAACTCAGAACAAATTTAGTTAAAAAAAATTTTTTGGAAGAATTATGGAAGCAACAAGCCAAGCACTAATAAAAATCACATGTGCTATAAATTGCATAATATCTGAATATAATCTGTTCTTTGTTAACATCAAATAATTATTCAGTAGCATGAGTTTTTGATTCACTATATATTAGGGGTACCCAATCTTCATTAGTGATAAATCACTTAGTAACATAAATTGTTATCATCAATTATGTTTGATGTGTTGCCATTTCTTGATGTCAGATTATCCTTTAACCTCTGAATGATTTTTAATTGGAATAGCTTGCATAAAAGTTAAAAGAATATGATCTTTATTATTCAAGGTTACTTGTAGCAATATGTTCATATGGTTGGCACTCTTTATATTCTAGAGCACTAATATTGCACAAACTGGACTGGCACATTCTTATTTGTTGGCTGTGACTGTGGAAACATGAGCTTGAAAGCAACCCAAGAACTTTAACATCTCTGAGGGACGAAGGAAAGGGACATGCAGGATCCCACCAGAGATTTACTTTTGTAAAAATAAAAGTAGGTTTTTTAATTACATTTTTGCTTTTTCCCATTTCTAGATATTTAAAACATGCCCTTGAGTTAGGATGTTATAGTTTAAAATTGATTTTGGTTAATGCCTAGGAAGACGTTATGAAATCCTCATTTTTTGTCTGATTTGTCACACAATTTCCATTTTTTTATCTCTCTCCATACAAAGTCTCTATTATGCAAATCTCAAATAATTTTCATATTGGTTAACTATAAAATGCATACCACCCAATGTTTCTGCAAAGGTACTTTCTGATTAAGTTATCCTTCTAATTTGTCTTAGCATTTTAATATGTCCCACTTTTATGACATAGAAGATAACTGTATATTATCCAAAAGTTTGTGAATATCACATTAACACCAGATAGTTGAGGCATGGGGACAGGAATGGCTTGCTCTAGGAAGCTGACCTACACTAACATTTATTACCTGTCTTCTTGTATCTCTTTTATTTAAGTTGTACCAACTTCCCAATTTCTGTGTGTTAGGGAGAAGCACCATTTGAAATGATATTAGTTAGAGCCAATTACTGTGGAATGTGCTGTCTTTCCCACATAACTACATCCTAGTAACCTTCAAAACATTATATGTAGGAGAGAACGAACTGAGAATCGGAAAAGGAGAAGGAATGGTAGAGAGAGAGGTGAAGATTATGCAGATGAAGGTATTTCCCATAAATCATCTAAATCTGGTCCAAAGAAACCTGAAATCTGAAAGTACACTTACTTTCTGAAGTCCTAAGACAATGACCTTAGAAGTGACTGTTTATTTGAAGATGTTTGTCCTTCCCAAGAATTTTTTCCACACGTATGTATATGAGGGTAGCTTAGAATGTGTTGGCAAGTATGTAGGTTAATGGGAAGGTGCCTCTGAAGCTCTTTAAATCAATTTAAAAAATGATAATCTTTAAAAGATTAAATATTGCTCCTCTGGTGCATCCATCTGCAGGCACCCCCTGAGACAATGGCTGGCTGTCACTAGGTTTTTGCCTAGGCCATGATGACCTGCAGTCAGGTCCCCTTCCCTGCAGAAATTGCAGAAATGAAGCTGGCCACCAACCCCTTTGCACTTGAAGCATGTTAGGGACTGAGGATATTTTATTATGTCTTATTGTGCTACTCTTTAAATTTCTTTTCCACTTAGTAATTAATCCCAATTTATGAAATGTCCTATAATGAGTTATTTTTTTCAAGCCTTTTAGACATTGAAAATTCCTGTGAAACTGCTCCAGTATCTCCAAGCCACTGTAAAATTTTGGCCAAGATGTACGATAGTGTGACCCATTCCATTAGGTAAACGGATTTGGTTTTCAATCAGTACAGGTATGAGATGTAAGAGGCAATTGACATCTCAGTCAGTTAAAAAGGTATTACTAAAGCTCTTATTTAAACATAATAAGATAGACTGCATTTTTCTCCTTCGCCAAATAAAACACTTTACATCTGCTACTCCTTAGCAGATAAAACACAACTTCCAAATAAAAAGTGGAAACAAACAAATGAAAGAGTTAACTGGTCTGTTTCTTAGTCTCCAAAATACCATGTAACGGCCATATTTTTAAGAATACATTATTGGTCGGAATATTTTAGATAGACTAGAAAATAGATTTTAATAGAGCAGTGGGACTTTAATTAACTTTTTTTTGTTTCTTAATTGTAAAACATTAAATCACACCATAAAAAGCTCAATTACCCATAATGCCAGAACTCTAATAAGAGTATTTTAATTTAGTCTATTCATTTCTTATCTTTGGCAGCAGTACTTAGTGGGCACAGAAACATAGCTTACATCCTTTTTAGCCTGATATGACAAAGGGAGTTTGAAAAGGGAAATCAAGAAAAAAAAAAAAGAGTAAAAGGTTTACTGTTTTCAAGCAGGGCTATCTTACCCAAAGTAATTCCTTCTGGCTCCAAATCAAAGGGACTAGATAAGCAATTCCTCCCACCATCCTGGGAAAAGTGCAAATCAGGCTGATTTTGCAATCTACTCAGAAAGGACTGTGGGAATTATGGGCTTTGAAATGTGGTCAAGGTCAGGTCTGTGAAAGGTCATTCATTCAATCACCCATTGATGCAAACCTTTACTGAGAACCTACTATGTGCTGTATTTGTCCTGTACACTGGGGAGGCAAAGATGAATAAAATACAACAGGCAACATGCTGACATTGTAACAGAACTATCAACAGAGTTTGGTGAGAGCAAGAGGAATGGACAATTCAATTTGATTATGGAACTGGGAAATTTTTCAACAGAAAAACTGTAGCTGGCTCTTCAAGAATGAATGGAGACTGCAAAGTGACAGATAAAATGATGGGGGAAGGGAGGCACATTCCAATTTATTCAGTTAGATTAGCTCCTGGGTGTCAACTTGGCATTGCTCATCCTGAAAATCAGACATAATAATAGTTACCAGTTAGCCTCTAATGTATCAGGTACCGTGCTTACAGTTTACATGATCTCACTTATTTTCACCACAACCATTTCAGGTTAGATATTATCTTCATTTTACTAATAAGGTAACCAAACTTAGAGAAGTGAAGTGACTACTTTAAGGTTACAGAGATTCAAATTCATTTTTGTCCTGTGTCCTGTTATCAATGAGGTCATGCAGTTTAGCTCAGTCCTCAGAATACCAAAAATCCCACAACCTGTCATGGGTAGCCAAAGAGAAATACAACCTTGGCAATGGACATCCAACGTGTACTGAAAAGAAGACAACATGAAGAAATCTGAACTCAGAGCTGGGTGAGTCCAAGAGTGGCCAGACCAATGACTTTGAGAATTCACTAAAGTCAAACCACGCACAGCTGGTCAGTCTGGGCTCAGAGGGAGCATTCCATTCTGACCTTGCTGGCTAGGTAAAATCTACCATTTGTTTCAGTCTTTTAAGAGACAAGTTATAGGGACAGAGGTTATATACCTGGCATTTTAATTCAATAGGATTTGCTTGACAGAGTCTACTGCAAAGAGACTTGAAGTGACTAAAACTGTAATTTTAATGAGGTGTTGCCATCTAGAGGTGATCTAGAGAGCTGATCTGACATTCCCATGGCACAAGATTCAGTTTCAAAGTAGGCATTTCATAGTCAAATGTTAGTAAATGAAAAATACATACTTCAAGAACATTACTGTACTTTACGCCAGATAAATTGCTTGTAGGTGTCACTTAGTAACTCTTTAAATCCACTATTATAAAAAAGGTTGAAATATTTTTAAAATATTCTGGTCACATATACATTAAAAAATTTATCAGGTTGTTTTCTTTCTCATAAAAAATATTCGTTCTTTGATTTATGTTGTTTTTAACCTATGATTAGTAGTCCATATATTTAGGCCAATCAGTTTTGCATTTCTTAAGCAAAAGCAGGTATCTATAGATCAATTTTCAACTATTCAGTTATTGGTGGTGTTCCAAAAATTATTTCAGTTATTGTTGGAGCATACTTTTCTTTTGAAAGACAGCTATTCTTGATAGGAAGTCAGAGGCCAATTTATTTCCCATACAATCGTGTTGAAACACTTAATATTTCCAGTGAGGAAAAAGGAATACAGTCTTGATGGGTAGATGGTGCACTAAAGGTAAGGTTGGATGTGAATTAGAAACAGGTTTTGATTGAACATCAAATCTAGTATTTGACTTCAAAACTCTCTCTCTCATTTCTTTGAAGCTAGATTTTTTTTCTTGCTTTATATCATAGTCCTCATTGCTCATTCAGAACCTTGTCCATATCACACTGTCATTCTCTAACATTTCAAGGTGATTCTTAAAGAATGATTCTTAAAGAGAGTAGAATGGTACAGGAGGACAGGGCATATATCCAAATCTTGAAGTGAAGATTATCAGTTAAATATGAATAGTTCCATCTCCATCCCCCTGCTAAATTGACAACAAAGGAGCTAAAGATTAAATTTTTAAATTCATTCAATCATCATTAATTCATCCATTTGTCCATTCATACATTTACTCACACAACACATCATTCAGCATCTATTATGTGCCAGACAGGATGCTGAGATGAGTATTAAATCTGACAGCTGGGATTCTTACCTCATGAATGCTACTAATATTACTAATCTAGTGCAATTTAGTATAATCTGATGTAATATAGTATCTGAAATACTTCCCCCTCCAATGTTCCTCTCACATCTTTCTTGCTCTTTCCTCCAACTAATCCATTTTTCCTTAACATGTTAGACCATTAGTGAAAATCTCCAGTATATTCAGAAGCTTCAGTCTAGGCCCTTTAAGACTAGGACAGACACCTTTTAGCAGGAATAGGTGGGAAACCTGGGGCATCTTTTTAATAATCTCAATCCTTATCTATGACACTCAGGATTATTTCCCTTACTCAGCTCAGTTTGTGGTAAAATGCTAGGAATCTTCAGGGAATGATTGCACTGTATTCCTAGATTCTTAGCTGCTTGCTCCATGTCCTTACTGAATATTTGACTCAATATTGGTTTTCCTGATTTGAACAGCTCTTTCAAAAAGAGAATGTCCACCCCAGTTTTGAAATCTTTGGTAACTTCTTGATTCTCCTTACCTGACCTCCTTCTTTAACAGTTTTAGGGGATACATCCCAGAAAAATTGGTGGGATTTCTTTCTGTCCCGGAATCCTCTGTAACTTGTCAGTCAGGTTTAATTATTTATTCCTTGACAAGCAGGAAGAAGACACATGACAGGGATAGTTTTTGGTCCCTAAGCTGCACAAATGTCATTTAATGAATATAAGAGCTGGGTGTAGGAGAAATCCCTTAGGTAAAATGAGTACTAAACTCTTAGATCCTCACCACCCCCACCTCTCCACGGGAAGAAAGAGAGGAAAATGGTTCTGTGAGATGATGTGCAGAAAACACAAGAAATCTGAGATTTGACAGAGTAGATGGTCTGGAGCAGTGACTCACTGAGGATGCTAGTTACCTTGCTGGGATGAATAGCACTTCATGGAAGAAAAATATCTTTAGAGTAGCGAGGAGAGAATAGGGAAGTGGAGTAAAGGAACAGCCTAATAAGGGTATTTGTCTGGGCTACTTTCTTCGACCCAGTAATCCAAGGAACTGAGTCTTTCCATTTTAAAGCCCCTTCCGCCCCTCAGGTCTAGTTTGTTTTCTGGTGGAAGAGGGGGAAAGACAAAATGGAGAAATCTCACTACCTTCCTAAAGGCCCTAGGCCAGAAAAGCAAAGTCACTTCTGCTCACATTCTTTGGTGAGTACAGTACCTGTCACTTGGCTACACCTGGATTCAAGGTGGGCTGAGCAAAGACCCCTAACTAACTCCACCTTCTGGAATGGAATACAAATTTGTAGGGAACAGCTAGTAGTATCTTTGAGGCAGGAGAAATAAACACACACACAGACACACATCTATTATTACATGGTTATTAATGCCATTGAGAAATAATTCCAATGTTTTCATTGTGGTCTGAAAATTGTTCCCTTATAAGCAACTCTTAAATTATGTTGAAACCAGAGAATCAAATGCTTATTCTTCTTAAATTTTCAGAAAGTATGATGCTTTTGGTTATAAACAAGCTCTATTTTCAGGATCATTAAACACTATAACTAAGCAATGCAATCCATCATTTATTGTTTGCATGTTTATGAATTTGAAATTTACATGAAATAACACGATTAAGTTACTTTTCAGAGGAAAATTCCAGACATCTCATCTCAGAATGAAATCTAAGGTACCTTCAGGGCCTTCAAAGACCTGCATGATCTAATCCCTACCCTCATTTCCAACTTTTCTCCCCCCGCTGTCCCACTGATTCCTCGCATTTCTGTCATGCCAGCTGTCTTTTCTGCCTTCAGTCGATTCAAGAGAGCTGCGCTGCCAGGACCTTTGATGCTCCTTGCTTTTGCCATTCTCTTCCCTCAGATCTGAGCAAGCCAGGTTTTCTCAACACTGCAGTTTAACTTAAATACCACCTCTTCAAGAAGCCTTCTTGACCACTCTACACCACCTCATTGGCTCCCACACTACCTTATCTTCTCTATGTACATATTTATTGTCTGATTCCTAGTCAGGCGGGCATTCTTCTCTGTTCACTGCTATTTCTAAGTACATGGACTATAGGTGTGTGGCTTGTAGTAGACATGGGGAATGTCTGACTAGGTATGATACAGATTTCCCTAATATCTGTAATATGCCACAGATTTTTCCTTGCCTTGATGATCCAGTGAAAAGGTGTTGATTTAGAAAGTTTTAAGCTTCTATTCCATAATTTAATTTCAGAGAAAAAACAAAGGAGACTATGAAATAGAGATGAGTTAGGCACATGTTAGTATCTAAGGGTATGTGTGCATGAGGATGCACTTTAAAAAAGCCTATTGTGTGTGTTTATGTAAATTATCCAACTTAATAATCAAAGCAAACAAATGAAGAATGTATTATGATGATGAAATTCTGACTCATTAACTTTAACAAGTTATTGATTTATTTAGGGTATAAATCAATTGAGGCAGAATCCAAACCCACGTCTCCTTGCTCCAGATCCCATGTTCCTCCTACTGAGGCGAGGCACTTATTTAATGTCCTCTGTATTCACAAATACCTCTTTACAATAGCATCATTTCCATGGAAAACATTTATTAAAACTTGTGGTAAATTGCTTTTGTCACTTAAAAATGAGTCAGCCAATCTATCAAAACACCAAACTAATGAAATTACTGGTGATATGGTATAATAAAGTGAATTCTCCAGTCCAGCGCTCTGTAAAGTCTAACACTTTAGAATAATCTAGATTTTTAAAGAGGTTAACATTAAGAGAGAGTGCCATCTTGTGCTCATTTTTATACCACAGGCACCGCGGCTTCTCAGAAAGGTTTTTACAAATGTGCTAATGTATTTGCATTTTATCTATCACATATCTTGGATATTTGTAGACACACAAAATAAAATTCTATTGAAGATAGAACAATAATGTTCTTGGAATGCTCGTCGAAATTTGTATTTCAGGGCAAGAAATACCTAATTTGTACCTCATTCATTTTTTGGGTTTAATTTAACGGGAAGGGAAGGCAGATAAATTTTAGCACTCTACCTTATCTACTGTTTGAAAATGTTGGAATCCAAGTGGAAACTTTAGAGAGAGGCTGGATGCGTAAGAAAATGACAATCGAGTTAGAGGCTTTATCCCCATTGCTCATTCTTTTTCTGTCTCAAAGAACATGGCATGACCTTCATATTGAATAGAAATAAGAATCTAATTACAAAGTGACTTTCTAATTTATTAAAGTAAGCCTCAGGATTTTTCTAAAGTCCAACAAGAATTTGTATTTAAGTTTGGAATTAGGACATACTCAATCTAATCTCCTCTTACAGAAATGAACACGCTGGCACTTAGTGATTATTTTTTCTTTCTTGTGGAAAAGTTGGAATTATCTAATTATGATGTTGTCTATTATTCTTAAGTAAGATGCATTGAGATCTGTGAAGATCATTCCCAGGAATGTAGATAATACTGAAAAGGGGGAAACTGGTATACCTGGATAATCTCCTGCTCCAAGCATCTTCATCTGCAAATTACTCTGGCTTGTTTTATGGATCTACAAAGATAATTCTGCCTATTTACCGTTTCAAATTAGTGTTTGAATGTCACCATTTAATCTACCTTGGGGTGAACTAAAGTTGGTGGTAGCGACTTAAACTTAATATTTCTGGAATCAGAAAACCATTTTGTTTTGAAGCAGTCACCTTATTTCCTATACAGAACTTAACTATTATCTATGCCACCTACTCCTACCACTCCCATGACAAAATGAGCCTTGGAAACTTGGGGGTCCCAGACAGTGAAAATTCCCACCCTAGGCAGAGTACTGGACACTGTGCTGGCAATATTAATACCCATCCTGACATCACATTGATGGAGATGAACTGATCACTTTGTTGGAATCCTGTAATTTCCAACACAATGAAAGCAAGCTAAGTAACACCTGGTCTATAGAGCGAGGTGGTTATCTAGTTTTGGCTTATCTTTGGTAGGCAGAAAATTTATTTCTTCATTAGCTATTGGAGATACTGCCACACTGACATGTCTGCATTAATTTTGCATGGTTTAACTGAATATCTGCAACACACTAGGCTCTGAGCCGAGTACTTCATGACAGGGGTGAACCTTGCTGTTTACATGCTAGTGGGAACATGAGACCAAAAAAAAGGATGAAAAATGTTTTGAAGAGGGAAAGAACAAAGTGAAGTAAAAACACACACAAAACAAAATAAAACAAACAAAAACCAGGAAAGACATTGTCATTGCTCTGATTGAAGAGAAAGAGAAAGAAGAGCCTGGGACAAGGTAAGGCTGGGGAAATGAACATGGATCAGACCACGCAGACTGAGGGCTTCAGTGCCAAAACGCACAGGCAAGCCGGGTCAGCTAAGATGCAATTAACACTTATGCACCTGCTAGGTGACAGTTTCATTTAAGGCTCACGATACTCTCTATTTTCAAATTCTCAGCTTTGTATCAGCAGTAGAGCGTGTAATCAATGTTTGGGACTAACACCGACTGCGTCTCCATCTCCTTTTCTCATCCCTCCTGTCCGTCCATCTGCTTGTCTCTGCCAGCTTCACTCTCTTTCCCTATACTCCCTTCTGAGATTCCTTTATCTTTCCTTTTTCATTTTCCTTCCTGTTCTCTCAACTGGGTGTGATTCAATATTGGGCATACTGACTGCGTACTAACATGCTATCTCATCTTAAAAATGTTACATAATGTTTACTTCTTACGCACAAACAAGGAAGAAGAACCACCACAAATAACAAAATAATAGATCCAGCAAATGAACTGGTGGGGTAGCTCAATATTTTGAAGTCTCAAGACTCACATTTGAAGCCTGTTTCGGGACGAAAACTTTGCAAAGTAACTTCAGTTTTCTTACCTGTACGACAAATATAACTTTTTACTTTCTGACCCCACAGGGTCATTGTGAGGACCAACTGGGATATTGTATATGGCAGTAATTTTTTCACTAGTAATGAGCCATTAAAAAATCCTATTACTTTCATACAGGTGCTCAAATCCTTTATCTGACCCCATTTCCTACTGTTGCTGCCTTTGGCAAGGCTTTTACATGAATACTTCAACTATTGAAGTACAGATTACCTTATGCTATTTTGTCTGAAACTGCCCTTAAATCACGGAAGCATGGCATTTGTGAAATTGATTTTTTCACTTTGGAAAGGAGAAAGTCCTTTTGACTTTTAAACAGCTTGGATGGTTATTAGCCGAGTCACACTCCCTGGTATGTTGTCACATCGCCATCTGCTGGAACTTTAGAGAATTAACACAAAAGACTGAAAGAAGCATATCAAACATGAAGTCCTGTGAGCTACAAATAACCATAAACTGTGTTAGAAATGATTCATTTCCTTCATATATTATGACATACCCATGCAACAAAACACTATGCAGTATTTAAAACAATGAAGTAACTCTGAAATAACAATACTTTTAGATTTATTAGAAAATCTAAGAAACAGGGTGCATTTTTGTATATTGCTTTTAACATACAGAATAGGTAGGTTAATGTATATATTCACACAATTTCAATAGAAGATATTATACATGTTGACATTTTAACCCTTAAAAGTTTTTACTTTGGAGCAAAAGGCTTAGGGGAGGTGAAGTTCTATTTTAAAAATCATTATTGTTTGGATTTCTATCTTGCACATATACTACTTTATTTTTATTAAAACAATTGGGGTCCTCTGGATAGTGAGGGTGAGGGTCTTGAGTCATTTATTTTACTTTTATATTTGCCTATATTAAAAATTATGTTAATAAGTATGCTTCTTAATCCTTTATGCCACTATAACGTTTTGTCGATTTTGTTTTTACAGTACTTATGTTAATTTTGTTCCAGCATAGTTACTATAACAATATATCCTAAATATTGCAGAGCAGAAGTGATTTGAAATATTCTGACCTTTTGTCCCCAACACTTGTATATTTTATAGACTATTAAGTCAC
This sequence comes from Manis javanica, assembly GCF_040802235.1. NCBI lineage: Eukaryota > Metazoa > Chordata > Mammalia > Pholidota > Manidae > Manis > Manis javanica. The sequence goes on from NC_133167.1 coordinate 94,535,122, forward strand.
TTTCTTGTGATTATAGTATACAGCTCATAGTAACAGGCTTTGCAACTAGCTGTGTGACATTTGGAAAAATTACTTGCTGTCTGGGTGCCTCAATTTACCTGTATAATGAATATAATATTATCTATCTTCAAGGGTGTTTATGAAATTTATAGAGCAGGAAGCACATAGGAAGTATCAGTATTCATAGTTATTAAGATTGTGTGAGTGTGAGTGTGCATGTATGTCTATTATGTGTTTGTCTCCACTAGTCTGAGAACTCTCTGAAAGCTCATAGTATTATTCACTTCCATATCCTCAGAAACTAGCAGACTAATATAATTATTTTACTAATACTACTAAAATATATAGCTAATATATATTACTCATACATGTTTGTAATAGTAACTCTTTATGAATTAATTTCCTAAGACCTTGGGGGGTAGTTGTAAGAAAAATAAGATATAAGTATTAAGAAAGACTAAGTACAGTGACATGTACTTTCAGAAAGGTTTATAAAACACCCTTTTTTCTTTTTCAAGATACACTGAAAATCTAACTTGGAACGAAGGGGCAAAAGAGGTCATGAGAAAATAAAGCAAGAACTGGGTTAGTGCTAATCCATGAATCAGGGAACAAAATTCTGAAAGTAAAAGAGGGAAAAATCTTCCCATGAAACATTAAAAATGTATATGTTGGCTGTAACTTGAAATATATTTAGAAATTACAGTGATACAACCCAGGGGCCTTGTGAAGTAATATTAAGAGTGCTATTATGAAATAAAAACCTTTTAAAATAGTATTTTTGTGGTAGCTGACATATAATACATTGCACACTTTTAAGGTAATACAAGTTGATAAATTTTAACATACACATACACCCATGAAATCATCATCAAAATCAAGAGGTTGAGCCCATCTGTCAACACTTCCCCATTGCCTCCAGCAACCACTGATTGGCATTTGTCACTATAGCTTAGCGCACATAGCTACAATTTTTTATGCATGGAACCATACAGTAAGTACTCTTGTTTTTGTCTGCTTTCTTTCATCACCATACTTATTTTTAAATCCATCCATATTGTTACACACATCAAGAGTATCTCCTTTTATTACTGAGCAAGAGGGGAGTGTGTGGATATACCATGGTTTGCTCATCCCCTCATCTATGCATGGACATTTGGGCAGTCTGTTAGTTACCAGGAACATCTATGGATGATCCTATTTTGGCATTTGTTTTCCTGTGTGATTAATAATTTTCTTTGGCTGTAATAGAAACACATATGTATAAATTTATTTTGGATTATTCACTTGAAAATGACTTATCTTTGACTGTAAACATAAGAATCATCCTTCCTAAGTCATGCTATTCCTACTACCAGATTAATCATCCTTAAAATGCTACTGACTTGCTTAAAAGTTTTGGTGACTCCCCATTACCTGGGTGTGACTTGAGAACTTTTTAAGAAGTTAGGGTATGTTTTTTCTTTGTTCTGTATAATCTTTCACCAATTCCCTCAGCTCAAGAAGGTAACCAAAGTTTTCCTTGCCCTCTGTTTTAGGTGACTTTATGTTGTAGAGCCAAAATGAGAAGTTGTTAGGTAAGCTACATGTTATCAAGATTCAAGTCTTCAAAGCTCCCACATATTGGGGGGATTTTAGGGACAGTCATTTCAGAAGGGATGGGTTGGAGGCAAGGATTGTTTGGCTACAGATCTGAAATAGTTGGGCCTAGAGGTATTCAGAGATCTAATCTTGGCCTAGAAACCAGATGGCGTGTCTATGGATTTTGTGAAAATATTTCAGTATAACTACCTAATCCCATTCAGAGTCTTCCATGACAATACTTGTGGTGTTGTTGAAAGATGTCTGAGGGGACTAAAGAGTAGGACCTGTGGCCTTGGAAGCTACAACAGACAACTTCAAGGCCAATGTTGCCAGTGAAGTATGGACGTGAAGCATATCATTGACAACTTTGTTGGAAAGAATATGTAGGATTATTTCCTCTAACTTTTATAACTATTCAAAACACCTAAAAGTCGAAGTTGGCAAGTCCCAAACACAAATGACATTGAATTTTCTACCAGTCAGGCATCTGACAAGGTGAAGTTATATTGGAAACATAAAGAGAAAGTGACATTTCTTTCCCAGTTGTGCTGCAGATAAGTCATCCTCTCTAAATTCATAAAGTATAATTTGGGACTGTGTCTGGTTCACACGTGAGGGTGTGCTTTTCTCACATGCTACTAAGCTCAGAGACCAACTGCCAGCACTGGTGTGGCTGATCGACAATGTCCACCCACCAAAATTAGCATGGTGGCTCTAACCTCATGTTAATTTTTTTTAAATCGTGTGATCACAAGGTGGGCCATAAGATACAGGCTGTATGTCCATGTTTGGGGCAAGAAGAAGAGGGAAAGGTAGCTGCACCATCTTCCTTTTTTCCTTTCATAGGAGAGCAAAAGACCTTGTTGGGACTCCTCATTGACGTCCACTTACGTCCCTTTGCCAGGCACTGTTTGGCACCCAATGACCACATCTAAATGTGGTTCTGGGAAGTGAGTATTGAGAATGATATCAAAGAAGGGATCAGAAGTATGCAGCAGAAGCAAAAAGAGTAATCCAGCATCTAAAGAGCAGTGAAGGATCCCAGCTGGAGCAAATCAGCTCTGTTAGGTTACACAGAAGAGAAGTCAGGGCTAGACGAGGGAGGACCTTGTATATTCGCTGAATCGCTTTGGAATTTCAGTGTATGGAAGATCTGCAGATTAGCTGAACCACCCCCGATCTTGCCCAAACTATTCCTCACTTACTGTTTTTTATTCTTCAAGTCCTACTCACTTAATGAAATCTTTCCTGATCTACCTTACACTGACTTTTTATATTTTTAAAAGGCACTGATAGGGTATCATAGAAAATAAGTGATATTTTTACAGTTTTTTAATTTTAGACTGTGAACAATATCCATATTTTTTAGAGAAAAAGGTAAATCTGGAACTGTTCTTACTGAGTCATTAACCATTTTGCACAGGTCTTTCAGCAGTTCTTACTTACTATAAGAAGTCACGATTGTATCTGCCCAACACTATTTAAACCCTTTTCCAAGGGACCTAATAGGAAAGAGAATGAAGGTGCTTACATAAAATTCTTATCATACAATTCAGTGACTCTTCTTGATTGTAGAGAGGCTGAATTAATATGAAGATTTCTGGACCCACTCCTAAACATAGTGATTCATGTAAGCCTTTGGGCCCTGAATTGTCATTCTGTAAGGGCCCTTGATGATTTGGAACCAAATGGTCTCCCGATCTTGTTTTGATCCACAGCTGCAGCCCTTAAAAAAGCCATGACCACAGGCAGTGTACACAAGTGAGAAAAGTAGTAGCATCCTTGTGACTGGCGTTAATAAGTAATGAGTGTGACCATCTGTGATTCATTATCAGCATAGTACAGCCATCATGGGATAAGGTCAACATGAGAAACAAAGAAGGAGCTATGGACTGAAAAATAATTTTCCCTTGGCCACTATATACACTAAAGTATATAATTCTCATACAGAGATGGGTGTTTAGTCATTTCTATTTTATTTTTTCCAAAGATATAGATTTATCAAGTATTTACCAAGTTTCAAAAGGTGAATATGGACTTTCCTTTCAAACAGCATGGCAGACTGGGTGTACAGAGAACTCCTAGACTACAGAGTCCCTAAACATGTTGAATACAGATATAAAAAAAAGAAGAAAACAAAACAAAATAAATGCACAGGTGAAAAGGGCAGGAATGTAAGAGAATTCCTTGTGAGATAGAGATGAGAAGAATGTACAAATTCTGACAGGTCACCAAGTATTGAGTTCAGGAGGCCAAGAGCAGAGCATCGTAACTATACTCAACAATACTGTAGTGTGTACTTGAAATCGGCTAAGAGGGTGGATCAAAAGCATTCTAACCATGCACACATGCATGCATGTATACACACAAATGGTAACTGTATGTGGCAATGCATGCTAACTAGATTGTGCTAGGAATCATTTCACAATGTGTACATATGTCACAAGGTCAAGCTGTGTATCTTCAATATATCTCTATTTGTCAATTACACACCAATAAAGGTGAAAAAGAAAACAGAAAAGAAAGGGAAAGCAGCTTTAGCCTTTAAAATATCTTTTAAACCTTGCTGGCTTCATTGAGTTGTGCAGAGAAGGCAGAGGGGACCAAGCCTGAGCTGTAACAGAGTGGAATGAGGGATCAGGGGTGTGCAAATAAAGCTGGAGGCCCCCAGAGGGAACATAATCATACGGTGAACTAGGAGAGAGATCTGTCCTACAGGGGAAGATGGGATGAATATTTGCATGTTGAGGTCTAGTCTCAGAATGGTGAAGACAAAAGAAGGAAATATCCCCTGAAAACTCCCAGCCATATGCATATAGGGGTCAAATTTCAGAACTACTATATGGCTCAAACAATCTCAGGGTAGATTGATTAGTCCGCTTGGGCTGCTAGAACAAAATGCCACCGACTGGGTGGCTTTTAAACAGAAATTTAATTCTCACAGTTGTGGAGGCTGGAAAGCTCAAGATCACGGTGTCAGGATGGCTGCTCTCAAATGAGGGCCCTCTTACTGGTCCTTGCTGGCATCTCTTGCTATATCATCGCCTGACAGAAGGGCTAGGGTTCTTTCTGAAGCCTCTTTTAAGACACTAATACCATCCAGACGTGTTCCAGCCTCATGGATTAACAGTTCCCAAAGGCCGCACCTACTAATATCAGCATACCTGGCATTAGGATTTCAACACAAGAATTTTAGAGAGACACACACATTCAGACCATAGCTTTACTGCCTCTGACCGCCGAAAATATATGTCCTTCTCACATGCAAAATACATTAATTTCATCCCAAGAGCCCCACACATTTCAACTTGCTCCAGTATCAGCTCAAAAGTCTAAGTCCAGTCTCTTCTAAACACCATCTAAATCAGATATGAGGAAGGCTCAAAACTCAGCCAAAGACAAATTGCTCTCCAGCTCTGAACCTGTGAAACCAAAACACAAGGGTAGGTAGGGCGTGGGAGAGACACGAGAGCTTCCAAAAGGGAGAAATAGAAGAGAAAAAAGGGGTAGAGCAGTCGCCCCTTCTCCTGGGAGATACATTGCAAGGCCGCAGTGGATGCCTGACTCCTACACACAGTGTTTTCCTTTACATACACCCCTACGCTAACGCTTAACTGGTCAATTAGGCCCAGGGAGAGAGTAACAATAACTAATCATAAAATGCAGCAATTATAACAACATACCTTAATAAAAGCTATGTGGACGTGGTCTCTCCTTGTCTCTGCAAAAATACCTTACTGTGCGGACTCCCCTGTGCGTCTGGTGCTGACGTCCGACGATGTGACGCCTCCACGGAGAGGTGACGTGCGCGGATGACACAGCGTGGTGACGTAACGCTCCGCGACCACTGACCTCCTGACAGTTCGTCAGGAGGAGCCTCTGCTTGCGGCCTGGTGTTGGGCCGGGAATTGGAGAGCAAACGCCAAAGCCCAGAGAAGCGGGGGATCCCCTAACGGGTCCCAGGTAAGGCCAGACCCTGACCCGGCAAACAGCACTCAAGCCCGAGGCTTGGGAACAGTCCTCCTTGGCTCAGCGCCCCGCACTCTGGGCCCGCGGGGCTGGGCTGGGGACAGGCTTCCTGCTTCCCCCTCGCCCCGCTCTGCAGGTCAGGCCCAGGCTGCAGCTCCCATGGTTTGGCTGAGCATCTCTGAAATGCCCCTGGGGTCGTTCTTTTGCCGTGGACAATGGGTCCTGGTAATGTTTAGATAGCTGGCCAATCTCTCCACTGTCAGGATGCCAGCTTCTAGCTTTTGTTAAGGTAGTTAGTTGATCTACACCAGTCTATCCAATTCAGCCACTACCTTTGTATCCTTTCCTGAGCATGGTTCGTTATCTTTCAACATGGATATCCTTAGAATTTTCCAAACTTTAAGTTCTGTTTCCTTTCTGATTAACTATTCTGTCCTTAAATCATTTCTTTCTTTTCTCATTTTACTGTAAGCATTCAAGAAAAGCCAGTCTGTTCCTTCAGTACCTTGCTTAGAAATAGCTTCAGCCCAATTCCCAATTTCATTGCTCAGAAGTTCTACTTTGCAAGAGCACTAGGACACAAACATTTCAGCCAAGCTCTCTTCTGCTTTAATAAGGATCTCCTTTCCTCCAATTTCCAGTAACACGTTCCTTATTACTATCGGAGACCTCATCAGAATAGCAGTTACCATTCATATTTCTACCAACATTCTATTAACAGCCACTTACGTATTTTCTACAAGACTGAGGCTTTCTTTAGAGCTCCCCTCTTCTGAGCCCTCAGATTTGCCTTTAACAGCTCACTCCCCACAATGAAGGCTTTTTCAAACATGCATCTCCAAACTCTTCTGGCCTCTGCCTGTTAGCCAGTGCCAAAGCCACCACCACATTTTTAGGGATTTGTTACAGAAGCACCCTGCTCTCAGTACCAGTTTTCTTAATCTGTTCAAGCTGCTGTAGCAATACAACAAACTGGGTGGCTTATAAAAAAAAAAAAAAAAAACCCTAGCAATTTATTGCTTACATCTGTGGAAGCTGGCGTCCGCGATCAGAGCACCAGCCTGATCAGGTGAGGGCCCTTTTCTGGATCACAGATGTCTTGCATCCTCACATGGCCAAAGGCGGCAAGGTATGTCTTGGAGCCTCTTTAATAAGGCACAGTTCCCATTTATGAGGGTTCTGTCCTCCTGACTTAAACACCTCCCAACAGGCCCCATCTACTCATACTGTCCCCTCTGGGGGTCAGGATTTCAACATGTGGGTGTTGGTGAGCTACACAAACCTTCAGCCCACAGTGGTTCCCTAAAAACTGGTTTCCAAACCCATTCAATGAAAGACACTGACAGTCACCTAGGTAAAGCAACCGCATACATCATCTAGAAGAAAAATAACTTAAACATAGGCTTAAGCAACTGTTAACAGTTAACATTTCAAGGAACACAAACCCACAATGAGAAAAGAAGGGATAGTCACAAGAGTGTTAGGCCAAACCCCACCCCTGGGTGTGTTCCGGGCTGAGTGGAGTGGGAACATCTCAGCCGTCTGCTTTCACCTGGAGCCAGTCAGGCTGGAGCCCTGGCCGAGGACTGAGGGAGGAAGATGAATGCGGGGAGGGTAGTTAAGCCTCTGATTAACTCCCTGTAAACTGCTTTTATCTAGCTTGATCCTTCCGCAGCACGTCATCGCTTATCTCAAGGTGGCCTGCAATCCACAGCTCTTTATGAGTTCTGGTAACCACTGCATGCCCTTGTTGCTCAGGACTTAGGACGTTAACAGAATCACACCTGTGAGACTTGGTTGCTCCATGTGTCATGGTTCCTCTGAATCTGTCCATCTTTTAAACAGACATTTTATATACAACCACTTTCTCTTTGAATTTTTCTAATTTGAGTGTGCCATTTATTTCTTGTTTCCTATGAGTATAAAGAGATCTGGAAGTTAGAGGGAGACAGGCTAATATGGATGTAATCTGAATTGAATGAATAAAAGAGAGAAGAAATAATGAAAAACAAACATATAAATTCATATGAAAACTGATAAGTACCCAGAACTGATTAAAGATAATAATCCTTAGATATAGGAAGCAAAATGTCTACCAAGTAAAATAAAGATAAATTCAATCTCTGTAGAACATACTGCAGAAAAAGAATCAAAGAAAACAAAGATCTTAAGAGCTGTCAGAATGAAAAATAGGTTACACATAAATGAGTGGTAGTTAAACTGAATGCCGTCTTGATAGCCACAAAGAAACCCAGAAGACTGTGGGATAATAAATTTAAAAGAGTAAGAGAAAATAACTGTCAATCTAGAATTATAGACTTGGGAAAAATGTTTCAAGGATCAGGATGAAATAAAAACAGTTTCAGACAAATAAAAGTTGAGAAAGTTTACCACCAACAGACTATATTAAAGGAATTTTTAACAAATGTGGTCCAGGAAGAAGAAAAGTAATCCCTAAAGGAAGATCTGAAAAGCAAGAACAGCCAGGCCAGATGATCGTAGACACATGGGTGAGTCCAAACATCAGCCATGTAAGCTGATACTGATACATCTAATTTGTGGAGTTAAACAAAGTTAGGCTGAAAATCCTGAGCAATGGCATATAATTTGGGAGGTATACACTGCAGTGCACTACAGCTCCACTTACCGGAAGAATGGCAGGTGGTATTTATGAGCTTGCATGCTTAGCCTAGGCTTGTATTTCCATAGTGGAGATTGAACACAATTGTCTAGGGATAATTCAGGGTCAGGGCAGAATCTCTTGAAATTTGCTATATCCAGGAAATACATGACATTGTGGTGAGTTTCCTCTTCCCAGCACCCCTAAAGCAGAGTATAACCATATCTTGCCTTCAGACAGGAAGATGCAAGACCCGAATGGGCTGAGATATGGAGGAGGTTCCCTTTGCTGATGATGTGGAGGGGTCCCAAGAGGAGCTGCTGTTTCCAATTATATATCCTTTCTTTCCTGAGAAAGCTGGTAGGTGAGGCAGCTTCTAAATTGGAGAAAGGTTCACCTGTTGACTGGCCAGCATGATATTAAGAATGGAATCACCGGCTGGAGCAAGGGTTCCTGCATCCCAGTGCAGGGTTTACTTGAACTGAAATAGACTTCTCTTTATATTTTATGCAGTTCTGTACCACAATGGACTACATTTTATAGGTAAAAAGAAAGATCAAGGAATCTCTTCTTTGATTGAGTACTTTGGTTGTGGCTCACCCTGAAAGATATAATAAATTCTGTTTCTTTGCAATGCGGGGCAATGCAAGGTAGTCAATTTGGTTTCAGTTCTGTTTGAAGGCTTCCTATGGACAGAAACTGATTTCTTCCTAAAGCCGTCTTGGCTTATGCTCAAAGACTGGCTGACTCTTCACTTACTTTGTTATTTATTAAAGCCCCAAATTCCAAGCCCAGACTTCTACTTTCTGTTCAGCAGAAATAACTGACTTTGGACAATATATGTTTCAAGGGCAATATAAGCAGTCAAATGACCTAGAGAGGTTTTTCATCATTTCTTTCACTCACCATTGTACCATTACCCATGGGACATCAAAGACTAGAGAGACTGCCTTTCCCATTGATTTTGTATGCTCAGAGCACAGTGCAGTCTTTGGTCTTGCTCCAAAAACAAATATATATCCCGACACATCCAGTTGTTTTCCTGGAAACCCAATAGCCTTCTGTCCACCTGACAAGTAGTTTCGGAGGGGGATGGCATGCTGGGGCGGCTCAAGTTCATCTGCCTGTGTATTACTTACCAGCTTCATGTTCTGCCATGAAAAGAATTTGGCCTCTAAAAATATTAATTTGTGTTTCTGAAGGGAATGACTCTAACAGCTGATTTTTTTTTTTTTTTTGCCAAGCAGGATTTCCATTAAGCAATGCAAAGGAAAGTAATTTTCCAAATCCTTCAAAAACATGTGGCATGGAGGCTGAACTCGCTCAAGGCCCTCCATTTTTGCAGTTAACAGACTTCACAGATCTAAGTAGATTTCAGTGAAGGAGGTACAATACAGATAAGGACTTAGATGCCCCCAAATCAGCATGGAATTCTTTTTCTCTATTAAGTCACACTAATCCTTGGTATTTAATCAGGGAAAGTCAGCTGATAGAGATTGTTTTGAGAGGTGGCATGGGTTTCTATATTCCATATAAGGCACTGAAGGAGAGCTGTATTTAGGAAACCTGAAATATTGGCTTGTTTAAGTAACAAACACTCCTCTTTATTTGGAAGTAGGGAGTTCCGTATTGATTTAAAAAGCAAAGTGGTTAAATTTTGAACATTATTTTCTAGTTTGGAAATATCTTTCCTTAGCATAGCAAATGCACACAACATAGAAACGTACAGCTCAATAAATTCTCATGCAGTGAACACAGTGTAACCACTGCCCGTCAAAAAAGGATGTCGACAGCAGTCCACAAGCACCTCTTATGACCCCTCCCAAATACTAAACCCTCTTTCTTCCTAAATTAGCCACTGTCTTGGCTTCTAACATAGTAGATCGGTTTTCCCTGTGTTGGAAATGTATCTAATCGGAGTTATTATATATGCACAGGTATGTAGATGTACATATATATGCTTCTGTTGGTAATATATGTAGTAATAGATTATGGGATCTTTGTGTCCATGTCTGTCAAATCAGCAGTGACTAAAATGCTCTTTCTAAATCATTGCAGCTATTTTTCCCTGCAAAGAGTATTGAATCCCTGGTTGCTCTATGTTGTCAGTGATTGGCAGTGTCATCCTTTCTAGTTTTAGCAGTGCTTGTGCACATGTAGTAACATCTTATTGAAGTTTTAATTGGCATTTTCTGATGACTAATGAAGCTTGCATACATTTTCAATTATTAGTTTCTTCTTTGTAACTCTTGCCCATTTTTCTGTTGCGCTGGCTGTTCATGTTCTTATTGATGCATATGAGGTTTTTTTTTTTGAACATCCTGGATATGAGGCTTTTCTTGGTTATATGTGTTGCATGGTGTTTTTGTATGGTGTATTTAGATGAACAGACATTCTTCATTTTAATGTGGGTTGTATTATTTATGTCTTCCTTTAGGCTTGATGCTTTTTATATATTGTTCAAAAAGTCACCCTCTATGCCAAGGTGATGACAATGTGCTCCTATATGATCTTCTGAAAGTTTTATTTTGCTTTCCTTACTGACAGCTACAGTTCATTTGGAATTATTTTGTCTGTGATTTGATGTGCAAGTTTTATCTTTTTCCATATGCATATGCAGATTACAGAAGTCCCAGTTTCCTCTCAAGCTTCTCAGACACTGACACTACACGTCCATCTTCATATTATTTCCCCTGCATTTAAATACAGCTCCCATGTTTTACGAGTTAGTTATTAAACTCATCAGACTTGAGCAAGACTTTGCTTCATAGAGGTGATGAGGATGTAGGAAGGCCTGAGGAAGAGCTAAAATTCTCTCCACTCAACCAGATTTTCTTCATAGGAGGCCACATATGTGTGTTCAGATTAGCCCATCAACATGAGTTCTGTGCTTTAAGAGTTACAAAGGACTCAGTGAATCCAGTTATGGACTTTGATGAGTGTTTAGAATCTTTCTCACAAAATGTTTTTCTACATCTCCAGAAGTTGTATTTTTACATTACTGAGTTATGTGTTCCTTCAATCAAGAGCAAGGCTGACTTACAAGATAAATGAATTACTAAAATTACTCTTCTATAGGTAAAATCTTTTTTTTTTGACAATGACTAAAACCTCTTGTCTAGAGCATTGCTCTAATCGAGTGTATAGGATACACCCAGAAAATATTTTCTGCCTTTTTTCTTTAAATCAGAAGTATTTGTTTTACAAAGGCTAGAATGCTAATTTTAATTAGTGGCTTCAGCCAATATTTGATACAAATATAATGTTCAAAAAGCCCTTTAAATGCAATAGTTAAATTCATTACATTATTTATTTGATAAACATTTGGGAGATAGCAAATTTATGTACTACCAATAAAAATACATTCAATTTGATTAATATTTAAGTCTTTAATCACTTGCCAAGCCTAAAACTTTTATAATCGCACCTTGTAATGCATCCAAAGTGGTAAGTTAATAATTGTATTTTACATGTATTTTGGTTTACTACATTTGAAAATATAATTATAAACCATGGCTCATCCTAATTAATGATTAAACCATAGATAATTCAAATAATGATAATTGAAATTTAAGGATTGAAAAACTAAAAGTAATATTAGTTTGGATAGAGACTTTGTAAAAAGCATTATTAAGGCATATTAATGGGTCCATTATCTTCTCTTTAGCATAAACTGGAAAAATCAAAGAATTTGAAACAGAATTTAAACCTTAGTGTATCTCTTTTATTCAGTATGCTGGCCTGAGGGCTACTGTTTCACAATTGCTCTGCTAGAACCATGGCCTAGCACATTTTCCCTCTATATCTATACAAGAATATTAGAAGAATCAGCTCTGGTTTAAGGGGAAAATAATTGAGAAAATTTACAGAGGGAGGAAAATACAGAGGACATTCACCGAGGGAGTGAAGGAGTTTAGGGGAATGAGAGTTGACTTCGCCTCCGAGTTCAGCCACAGCAACAGAAGAGCAGGCAGCGGGTCTGGGCACAGGCCCCAGGGAGCTCCGACGCGTGGTGGGACTTCGTGGGGTGCTCTTCTCATTTCCCAGGGAGTCAGGCCATCCGCTGAGTGAGGACAGGAGCAGAGGAGCTGAATGTTTCTGGAGAAGGCAGAAGTCTTAACAGAGTGGAACACTTGGTTGATTCCATCAAATAGACAAACTTGCATTCCTACAACAATTCTATCATTTTCGTTCATGTAACACTGACAGAACAGATTTCAGTAAATAGTTGGCTTTTAGCTCAACATTTTTCAGATAGACATTTAGATTCACTGGGCTTTATATTTCCCATCCTGTATCATCTCTCCCTGCTCAGCATTAGAGCAAAAAATAATTAGTATTTCTGGATCACGTTTTGTATCTGGGTTTCACAGCATGTAGAAGCCAGCATGATTGTTCTCAGCATCATAACACTATGTTTTCAAACTTTTTGAAATGTAGTTTGATAATTCTGGATTAAGACTTTGAGGTTAAAAGTAGTGCCAAGTTATTAATGCACCATTTTGCTTATTATTTATAACACATCCATAGTTAAAATGCCAAAAAAAGATATTAAGAAAAAAAAAATGCTCATCTAAAGGAAACATCAGTAATAGGTTATTCTAAAAACTCAAATGAGTGAATTACTTCAATTGGCTACTTACACTATTGTCTATTTCCTTTGTTACTCAAATAGTTTCCAGATAGTAAATCATTTTTTAGAAGTATATTAGTTTTAACTTATCATTTGACTACACATGGCTAACTAAAGGACATGCAATGGGCATTGTACTACTCCTTCCCTGTTTAGTCCTTATTTCCATTGGAATTAATGAGTGATACACTACCAAGTAGGTAGATATAAATTGTGAATTCCATATAAATGAAAGTATAAATTTGGTAAAATAGAAGCTGGTTGCTGTGGACTGTATCAAATAACTTCTGTTATATAACACATCACCAGAAAGCTTAGTGGCTAAAAAACAATCCTTTATTTCACAGGCATGGTGAGGAGATTGAAATTTGGGGTAGAGCTCATGGTGTCGGGCTGCTTCTAGTCTCGGGGAGCTCATTCACGAGTCTGCAGTCAGCTGACACAGTCCCGGTCTTCAGTTCACCCCTGAGCCATAGCTGACCACGTGCTGGTGGACGATTCGGAGAAAGATGACACAGCATGTATCTCTCTCGAGGGCTTGGCTTCTGACACCATCACTTGCGACACATTCTAGTGGTCAGTGCAAATGACTATCAGTGGCATTTAATAAACTCTACCTCTTTGTGGGAGGAGCTGAAAAGTCGCATAGCTTGTATTCAGGAAGGTGAATCATTTTGGTTATTTTTGCGAAAATCAACTGTAGTGATAAAACTAATGGACGATCGTAGTTAGTAATTGGAAATGGGCAAGAGAAAAGGCACTGGAAAGGAGAGCAGCGGACCTACTGAGTAAAGAAAAAAAATTTAATTCTTTATGAAACTAGGTTATGTCATTTATTGAAAAATATACCTATATAGTTTGGAATCATCTTGGGTTTCTTACTCAGTTGTATCTAAGGAAACATCATGGGGAACTGTGCAGACATCTCAATCAGAGGATGTTAAAGAGGACGTATTATAAAAGGGGGGCACGTGCTAGGTGGTTTTGGAGGCCGCTTACGGCAGGCAGGCTTTGCTCTGGACTCAATGCCGTGAGGAGGCAGGTATCTTAATCGAGTCCAGCAGGGAGGTCTAGAGAAAGGCTACAACTCTAATTAGTAAAGAAATAGCAGTCATTCCTGTTAGCTGGGGGAGGAGGAGGTTTGGTATTTTCGTGGTCTGAACAGTGACCTTAGCTTGTGCCTTGATGAATGCAGTATGCGTAATTGACTTGATTATAAGTTTATTTCAGGCTCCAAGTCATGATAATTTTATTGCATTTCCAAGGAAATATTTTCTTATCATTCCCCTTCAAACCATTTGCTATTTATCTTGTACAACTATATTTGTTTCCTTCACTGCCTATCAATACCTTTGGTTAAAATCATTTAGAACTTTTATTAAAATTAAGATTTTTCAGGGTTTACCGAAGGTACATTACATTAGGATCCCTTTATATGTAGGTTTTATATTGTGGTCCTAAAATGGGCTTTTAAGCATTTTATCATGGAAAAGAGAATGATTAGTCCATATCTCAACAAGACACTAAAGCAATGTACAATAAGTCATATACAGAGCTTCAGGAGTAATCATTTAAGTTTTCTTAAAAGCAATCATTAAGTGGAATAAATTACTTTATTCACAAGTCTCTTTTACTCCCCCAAATTTTATCTAAGTAGAGATTTTAGTCATATTGATCATTTAGAGATGGAAGAAAATAAGACTAAAAATAGCCCTGTAGGTGGCAGTCAAACTCAAAATAATGAATGAAAATTTTCCACTTGTTAAACTTGATTGCTATCCTGAGAAAGTACTTTTGAGTTTTTCAAAAGCCAACATACTTTACAATTCTCTTTACCATTATTTTGAAGTACGTCTGAATTATTAAATCTTTGTACACAGTCTTTAAGATGCACTGTATAAAAGTTAGGAAAACTAAAAATAAGGAGAATTATGACATGTAGGATAGCACTTCTAAATCAATTGGATTAGAAATGTCTGCCACAGTGCTAATTAATGAGTTCATAAGCATTTAAAGTAGTGTTATGAGTAGAAAAATAATCTATTTTAATATTTATCCAGTAAAGAACATACTAAATGTAATTTCTTTTCATAGTAAGTATACGTTATTACTTAGAATACTGCTTTAGAGAGGCAGCCTAGCCCTGAACTTCACTTAACATTTATTGACTCTCTAATACGTGTTAGTTATTATCTGTCTATAGAGTACGGCATGCTAGGTCTAGGTTTTAAAGATGAGAATAAATTCCCATTGATTTTCAGGAAAATCTTATGCTTTCAAGAGATAACTTAGAAGGTAGGAAAATCCATCTACAGGTGCAGTAAGTGACATTTTTGAGATTTACCCTTTTAGTGCTTAAATAATTCCTTATTTTAATTATTGCATGCCAGTAAAGAGCTACTTTGGAGAAAAATAATCACAGTGTGATTCCTATCATTGAGGTTAATTCTGTATATATATATCCAAGGGAAAATAATAATTTAGCATTTGTAGGTTTTTTGAGAGAATACTGAAACATAATACTTCTGGCTCCATGTGTGTATCTGCACACATTGTTTTTTTAACTTCAGATATCCATAATAGCCTGATGATAAAAGGGAGAGAAAGTAAGCTTTTTAACAAATGCTTCTCACATGTTCTCTGTATTTTGTTATCCTGTAAATAGCTATTTTGTTGTTGTGTTTTCTTTGATAGTAAAGAAATACTAATTCATCCTCTGTGCAAAATCCCTTTATAATAAATTCAGGACTGATATTCCTTTATTTAAACGGAATAATCTCCTTAGGTTTATCCATCTTGGTAGATACAATTTTATGCTACTTAAATTGTTGAATCTTCTCAAATTCTTCATCAGCCTCTTCAATTTTAGCTGTCAGAAATAAATATTTACCACTTATCCATTTAGAAAAAAAAAGATAATGAGAAGTAATTGTTTCCTTAGGGGAAATTTTCTGTTACTATCCATACATGCCACATCAAAAATAAAATGCAGTATTTTTACATTTATTAACTAGACCTTTCCCAAAGTAATGTTATGATCTTTTCTAATTCTACAAGCACTTTTATATGCCACCACAAATGTCTAAAAAAAGATGGCACTTGATTTTTTTCTTTTAGTACATTGGGATACATGTACAGAGTTATATAGATTTAAATTTAGCTTTTTATTTTTAATACATTTTCTTTCCTTAAACTTTTACCTCTGTCCTTTTAACTGAATTAGTTGTTTTTTTTTTTTCTCCTTAGTAATCGCTCTTTCTAAAACTTAGGTTCAGAAGAGGTTCAATTGATGTACTTGGGAAAGTATCATTTTTCTAGGCTACACTTTCTTTGTATGAAAGACTAGGGATTAGATGAGTTCTCAGATTCACCTTTGGGTTAGAAAGTGTCAAATATTAAGGAAACTCATTTTCTTTTTGGGGGGTATACTGAATTTACATTTCTCTTTTTTGTCTCCTATTTCTTGGACTTTCAGGCTTTTCTTTGTAGTCTTTCTCACCAATCTTCTAACTTCAACAGATTCCCATTTGTATTTCGGCTGCTTATGTAGTTCTTACAGTTACTGTAACCTTGATACTTTATTGAGAGTAGGGTGGTGCTGGGTTTGGCCCCAAGGCTATGGAGAAGAAAAATCAGAGGGTCTCACTTGAAAGAATTGGGATGTTACATTTTATTTCTAGGAGGCAATGATTTTGCCAGAGGGAAGGAGTCATTCTACTTTGGCAGGTTTTTTTTTTTTTTTAATGTCTTTGCTCTAGCATCTTTACCCTTGGACTCTAGTGCCTGAACCTACAAGGCTGCTAAATCCTTCCATGACTCTTTATCTCACTGCGTACAGCATTTTTCAAATGCAAGGTCAGGGCATAGGTCTCTTTTGATTATCATGGTTGTAAAATGAGAAGAGCTGCTTATTTCAGATAAAGCCATTTTTTACCTTTCCATAAAAGCTTTTCTTCTTTCGCACATAATGTCTGATTTTTTACATTTCAGTAAAACATTGAATAAACCTGAGGAGATGGAGTAATAATGTTTGTGACAATTGAAAGCATAGAAATGCATGGCTGGAGCATACATTTACTGGTCATTTATTTCACTCCTCCATCATCAAATAAATTTACTATAAAATCAGCTAGGGATTTGGGTCTGAAATCTTTTCATGCTGCTCCATGGCATCAAAGTCTGAAACTTCTTTTTCAGTGCACAGCATTGCCAGGTTATCAATTTGGGCACTTGATTAATTATACTTAAGTCACTGGACCGTTAGCATATAGGAATTTTTTTTTTTAAAGATTGGGGAATGTTAAACTTTACATGACTCATTAACACATTCAAATTGAAATTTCCTGCCTGCTTTGAGGACAAATGGACTGGATGCTTGCACATTTTCTTTTGAATCCTTATGGCTCCTAGTTAGCCCTGCTTTGTTAAAATTCAGGTATGAATTCCCAACTGCTCAGTCACTCAGGTTCATAGTTCAAGGCTTATACAAAAATGATTTCATTCTCGAAGTTTGGAGAAATACAAAAGTGGTAAAGAGCTCATTTCTTGTCTTACCTGATTTCAGAATACATTGGATAAAACAATATGTATGGAATTGTATTGTTTGGTCTATATCGTATAGACATGTTACTTGTCAATAAAAGCAGAAAAGAAGTGAGTGGGAGCAAAGTTGTGTTGGGCTAAAGAAAGGACGCCGGATGGTGACTAGAAACCACAGGGACAAATGAAAAGAACCAGAAATGGTATATAGGAGGATAGGAATATACATGCCGTAAATATATACTTGCTCTCTTTCTTCTCTTAGCTTCTTTAAAATGAATGAAAGTATATAAAGTAATACCAGTAACAACTCACTGTTGGGTTCATATCATATGTGGATGTAC
The DNA here is from genome assembly GCF_040802235.1 of Manis javanica. NCBI lineage: Eukaryota > Metazoa > Chordata > Mammalia > Pholidota > Manidae > Manis > Manis javanica. The sequence continues at coordinate 94,552,811 of NC_133167.1, forward strand.
TATGTACAACAATAATACCACAAAAAATGGGAGAAAGAAATCAAGCTATAGATATTTTTATATCTCAGTGGAATTAATCTGCTATAAATTCAAAGTAGATTCTAGTCAGTTAAGATGTATTTAAGAATCCCTATAGCAATCACTAAGAAAATAATTTTTTTAAATGAAAAAAGATCATTATATTAAAATAGTACATTAGAAATATCCATTTAGGGCAAAATTATTCAGTTAGTGTAAAGGAAGAATAGAGGAGCAAAAAAGACATAAGACATGGGAAAACAAGCAGTGTGGCTGATGTAATCCTCTATCAATAAAAACATTAAATGTGAATGAATTAAAACAATCAAAAGACAGTTATCAGACTAGATGAAAAAAAGCTGACTATATGCTGCCACTGTATGTGTTTAAAGGAGACACACCTCATATGAAAAGATACAAATAGATTGAAATAAAAGGATGGAGAAGGATATATCATTAAAGAGCAACTGTAGGAAAGCTGGGGTGACTATACTAATATCAGACAAAGTAAACATGAATGCAAAAAATATGACTACAGACAAAAAGGGATATTTTATGATGATAATAAGATCAGTCAGAAAGATAACACTTATAAACATATACAGACCTAAAAAAACAAAGTTCCAAAACATATGAAGCAAAAACTGGCAAAGGGAGAAACAGAAATTCAACAATACCCCACTTGTAATAATGGAGGGAATATCCGGGCAGAAGATCAGCAAGGACACAGAAGGCTGACAGGTATAAACAGATTAGACCCAGTGGGTATCTATAGAGCATCCACCCAAGGACAGCATAATATATATTATTTTCAAGTGCACATGGAACATTCTTCAGGATAGACCATATCCTAGGTTATAAAACAAGCCTCAGCAAATTTAAGAGGATTGAAATAACACAAAATATGTTTTTCAAATACAAATGCAATTTAAAACTAGTAACATAAATTTGTCAAGCTCACAAACATACTCCTAAAAAACCAATAGGTCAAAGAGAAATTATCAAGGGAAATTAGAAAATATTTGAAATGGCTGAATATGAATACACATTCTATTGCATAACATTCCATCCCATTCCATTTCATGACATTCCATTCCATTCGTTAATGTTCCATTCTCTTTCCCCAAAATTCCATTCTGTTCCATACCCAAAATTATGGGATAAAGCCAGTGCCCTATTTGGTGAGACATTTATAGTGTAAACGCCTACATTAAACAGTAAGAAAATCACAAGTAGCCTAACTTGCCACCTTAGGACACTAGAAAAAAAAGAGCAAACTAAATTCAAAGCAAAAACAAAAAGGATCTAATATAGTCTGGGGCAGGAACTTACAAGTGAATAGAAAAACAATAGAGAAAATAAAAGAAACTGCTGATAGAAAGCAAGTGAAACCAAAACTATTTCCAAGTAAGATCAACAAAATGAGAAAACCTTAGCTAAATTGACCAGCAAAAAAGAGAGAAGACTCAAATTGCCAAATTAAGAATGAAAAAGAGTGACATTACTAAGACCTTATAGTAATAAAAGGATTGTAAACAAATACTGTGAATGACTGTATGCTAATAAGTAAGATGATTTAAATGGAGTTTTCTCCATTTAACACATTTCTAGGACATGAACTACTGAAACAAACTCAATAAGAAATAAACAAAATCTGTTAAAGATATTTAACTAGCAAAAAAAAAAAATGAAACAAAATAAACAACTGCCGGCAGGCAAAATTCCAGGTCCAGATATCTTTGCTGTGAATTCTACCAAACATTTAAACAAGAAACAAGATTAGCATTTCACAAGCTCTTCCAGAAGTAGAAGCACTTCTGAGCTCATTCTATGAGGCCAGTGTGCCCCTGGTGCCCAAACCAGACAGAACCATCAAGAAAACTATGACTTTGATATTGCCCAGTATCAACTGTTCAGGTATTAATACCCAGCTATTACCAGATACTCCAAATTACCAATGGTTAATGAAAGCAAAATATTTGCAACTCTAAAAGGCTAGAAGTAAAATACAACAGAATTTAAACCAGTCTACATAAAGGCAGCAACTGTCTGTAAGAAAAATATATGCATATTAGAAAAATGAAATACTGAGGAAGACCTTTGGCCTTAAGTATATCTTACCTGAAATCCAACCAGAAAGCCAGTTTGTGATTTTTGTTTTTGAAACACATTGTACTGAAAATAAATTATAAATGCTAGTTTAATTCAGTGTCAAAAATGGCACTTTTGGGCTAAAACTACAAAATAGACTGTCTTTCTGAAAACACTTAGGAAACCATTTCAGATCATTTTCAAAATGTCTAGTGCATATGCTGATCTTCAGAAAAACTAGTCTGTATAGAAATTTATCTTAAAATATGAAGGAGGAAAGTGGTTTTTTAAAAGGGCATATATATAGGAGATACACACACACATCGGAGTAAGTTTGCTTAGTTAGGTATCAGACTGGCATAAGGGCCTATACAGGATAATAAAACCATAAAGTTGGGTTTATCTTCTTTACCAGACAGAAATTATTTGTGTAAGACAATAATTAATTGACTGTCATTGTTTTTAATATCTAACTTTATAGTCTCAGTTTAATTAGTAGTACCAAGAATGTTTCCACTAAAGATTCAGGACTTGTAAATGGCTTTGTTAAATAGTGTTCTAATATCATGTAAAAATGCTTGCAGTCATTCTTTTATCTTGCTATTTAATGTTTTTCTTTATGCTTCTTTATTATCTACTGCTATTCATGGATATCCAGCTTCATCTAAGAAATGAGGTGGTCAGAAGCATGCATTCGTTAATACTAATCACACACATACCACACAAAATATTTATGTATAAGTGATAAATGGCCATGCAGAGTTTTGAAGTGAATGCTGTCTTCCTTTGTGGTGAGAGAATTATAATTGAAATTATTTAGAAGTACACTGTGCCTGTTGTCAAGGTATTGCTGCTCAGCCTTCACATCACCCTTCTTCATCCTGCCCTGTTAGACTGCAGCCGGACCCCATAAACTATTCTCCTTTATCAGTGAGCATGACTTAGCATTATGGTGGAAGGCCCTGGAAGGGTACTGCAGGAGAAAGGGTCTTGTCTTCCTGCATCTGCGGTTTTTCCCTTCTGCCCCAGTGAGATGCTGCTGAGCTGCCGTTGGCAGATGGGTCACTCAGTAGTGTGTGTTCCAGGGTGGCTTCTAACAGGTTTTGCCAGCACCTCAAGGCAGCTGTCTAGTGAGATTCATTCTCATCCTGGAGGTGGATTCCCAGCGAGTGTCAGCCTCACCCACGTCCTCCCCAGCTGGCGGTTTCCTAGTGAGTGTTGTGGAATTCCCTTGGGAGGCTTCTGCTTGCTAGGCCTGTGTCCAGCATCTCATCACAATTCTGTCACCTCGTGACATACTCTCTGCAGCCATTTCCGAGTATCAGCCTTAGTGTGGTGCTCTGGTGAGACTCTAAGATTGGGTATTCTCTTTCAGATCTAGACGTGATGGCTGCCACATATATCTGCTGTTCCTATGGTCTTTAGATTCTCTTTACCCTCCCTGTTAATTAATTCCCTTTTATAAATCAGTAATCAGTTTTCCCTGGTCAAAGGACTGGTTTGGTTGCTATCTCCTAACTGGAACCCGACTGGTGACAGATAAAATTTTATTAGACTTTTACCTAAATGAAGAAAGAAAAGATGTAATTTTCCACATCAGAATATAAAATGCTTCTTCATTTTTATATAAATCTCTCCCACATTTACATAAATATTTAGTTTTTCTCAATATTTAGTTAATGGTATGCCTCATTCACGTAATCTCATTTTTAAAAAAGAGGTCATTTTTTTCTGAAAATTGAATAAGATTCACAATTAATTGCATATTTTATTGTGAGTGGTGCTTATTATTTTCCCCCTAAAGTTTCTTATTCCCCAAGGAGAAAGGGCTAAGAGCCAGAAGGAATCTTTTGAGTCTGAAGGTACTTGCTATAATATTTAGTATTTTATTTTGAGATCTTCCGTCTACTACACAATAGAGTCTGTTCTGTTTTAATATTTAAAAGTATTTTAAAACTTAATCTACCATTAAGTTATTTAATGTTTCCCTTAAAATTCCTAAAACAAAACTTGAGCTCCAGGAAGATGTACATATTTAGCAGTGATTTTTAACTGTAGCTTTTTCTACCTCCTTGTATATTGCCACATTCACCTGGAAGTATGTGTTCCCTAGTATAACATGTAATGGATATATTGTCAAGGAGTCTTAACACAGTCTCAGGTTGGCTCTGTTCAGTTTTCTCGGCCTCACCACCTGCCTCTTAGGCTTAAAAAAGCAGCTTTTAGAGGCAATATGTTAACTGGAGGAAATTCAGTTGGGGTATATGCAATTTTTGTAACTCTTATGGGCATGACTCTTTCTGGGTGGATACCAGACAAACTGCTGGCTGAAATCTTACGTAGATGATATCAGAAAGGCTAATTAGTTGTTCTAGAAGCCAAACTGGATCAGGTGAAGTTTGGGTAGTTTACGAGCTCTGCTGTTTCTATTCCTATGGGATAACTAGATATTTAAACAAATCTCTCCTTGATTGTCATTTGCTGGTTGCCTCTCAGCCCTGCAATATGGACATCTCACTACTGTTGTTTCCATCTCTCTAGGTGTGTACCTATAACCATTGCCTGTGGACATTCTTGCTTTCCACGATTTGTGATGTAGCTTTCTAATTTTCATTCTTTTCTTTTGTTTTTAATCCTGTCTCACCACTCCCCCTCCAAAAGACCAGAACAATTTATTTTATAGTCAAGAAAATCTTTAAAAAATATACTCCTACCATTCTTTGATTTTTCCCAAAGTTTTAGGATTTTGGAGGAAACAGCTAGATAACAGAAATATCTGTAGCTACCTTTGTTTTTCTATCTTGCCATAACCCTCCTTTAAGACAAGAAATACAGACTTAATTTTCAGTTTGCAATGTCAGAAAGGAAAAGGGAAGATATTAGGGGGAAAAAATAACCAATTTTATTACTAAATTATATCCCACTATAGGTTGGCATTTCAGGTATTATTTCTGTGTTTCCAGTTGGGCTGCAAACTTCATAACAGGAGGCAGAATGCAAAATAAAAGTTTCTTTTCTTTTTATTATTTCATTGAAATTACCTAAAGTAACCTTTCTAATTTCTGGGGAATATGTGCCCACTTTTAACAACTCATTGGTTCTGAAAGATTATTTTAAAAACAACGGGACTTAATCCAATATTGGGAAACTTAAAGACTGATTTCCATGGAAATATCTGGTGGTCAGCACATGCTATCCGGCACACTGGTATCATACAATTTTTACCTTGTTTCCATTGTGATTTTACTTAGAAGCATCTCATGTAATACTGTTTGAGATAGTTGCTGTGTAATTGGAAATGGAGCCACTTAGGCATTTTAAATGCTATAGAACTTTAATTTGTGGTTTGTGAAATAGTGCTTGTAATGATCATTAATGCTTTATAACTTGAGGAGAAATCACAAAGTAGAAACTGCAAGATTCAGTCAAAAATAATTAAAGACCTCCAGCTAGTCTCATCTAATGGAGCTAAAAATTGTAAAGGAATCCCATTGCCAAAAGAAATATTCTGCAAAATAATAAATTGACCAAATATTTCCATTTTACAGATTGTGTCATGAATTGACCAAGTTAACATTATATTATATATATTTTAATGTATTTTCCTAGCTTTTTAACTACATTATTACTTTACCATTTCCTGCATCTTGGAACATATTGCTTTGATAATTCTACAGATTTCTCAGTCTTGTGATTCTTTAAACAAATCATATGTAGTCAAGTAAGTAAAAAAGTGATGCTGTTAGTGAGGTGCTTTATTCTAAAATTTGTGCCACTCAAGACAAAATGCAAAAAAACTTGTCAGGAAATAAAGACTTGCTCAAGAGCTGGCTACACTAGACTCTTATGTCCACCTGTCATATCTACCCATCTGAAAATGACATAGACTTATCACGGTGTAACTAGATTCAAACTTTTGTTCTAACTTGGATAATTTCTATCACCAGAAAAGAAAAATATATAGACAACATACTCCTTGAGAGACAAATTTTATCACTGATAAGGGATTGTGAAAGACAGAGTCATTTGAATGAGTTGAATATTTTCCAGTGATGAAAATACAAAGTGCAATAAATAACTCATTCACCTCATTCAGATTTCCTCCAGACTGTTTGTTTGAAGTGCTATGTCTGCCTTTAGGCGGTATGAAAATGAGCATGTATCAAGTATGTAAATACTTCAGTAACTGTCCTTCATTTCAGTATCAAACAACTGTTTCCTAACTATATATATTTAAAGATGTTTTGAAAGCCTTTTTTTTGAGACTGAGAAAAGTTGAAATAAATGTTAAAATCACATTTCAGTGACATTCAAGAGTAACTGTGGAAGTTCTTCCTTCTAGGAGAAAAAAAATAAAAAGCACTTTCAGAATTTCATACACACTGATGTTACTATAGCATCTGAATACAAATTTCTGTTAAAACAAAATACGGCTTTGTATAACTATTTTAGCTAAAGTTTAGGAGTTCTTAAGAAATATGAAAGATATCACAAAAACAGGTCAGAAAAACTATGCATGAATATGTGGATTTTGATATTGAGAATCACTAAGATCCAATCTTCTAATAAATTATTTTGATACCGGTTAGAAAAAATGTACCATGTAAACATTTGAATTATAGGCTAGGAAAGCCTTCATTAAGCTGTAGGTAAGCAGATTAGAATTTATCCATTATTTTTAAGGGAAGAATTTTGTTCATTTTAAACTTCCAATGTTGACTTAATTCTACACATAAACGGGACATAAAATACAATGTGTTTGCCTATTATAGCTCAATAAATATGGGGTGGGGGGGACACTAAAAATACTATTCATTTAAAAATTTCCAGAGGACATCACTTCTCTGGCCAATGCAGGTGAGCAGAGATGGAGCCGCTCTGAGAAGAGCACACCCTTGGGCCGTCGTCTGCTTTCTGTGGCCGTGGTGCTCCACCACACTGTGTCACACCACAAAGAGCTGCCTCCGAGTGCTGGCCAGGCCAGCTGCCTTATGCTTTGTCAACTCTGTATTATAAAAGTAATACCAAAAAAGTCTCCCTGGCTGGGATAGCCCTTGGTCGAACAAGTTTCCCTCTACTTACCTTTCTGAAGTGCCCCGTGCCCTTGAAGCACCCAGGGCCTCATTTGCTGGCCTAGTTGCCCAGCCATTCTTCCACTCCGTTTCCTTCCCAGACTTTTCATCCTAAAAAACCTCTTTGTCTTTGGCTTTGAGTGTCTTCCTGGGTAGCTGAGTGTTTAACAGAGAAATCAATAAACAGTGGTGACTGTTCTTGTCAACTCTCCATTTTGAAAGCATTTTAAATTCTGGCTTTCAAAGTCTAAATAGATAGGTGATGTGGAAGATTACCAACACTGGTCAGCAAAACAAAGGACAAAGCTTTGGGGGCTGGAGAACTGTTTCGGGCACTTGTCCTGTTCCACTGCCTATCTGCTCAGGCCTGCATGGACTACACAAGGCCTCACACAGGCAAATGCTTGCAAAGTCTTTTGTTAGAAGATTAAGGGTCATAAAACAGCAAAGAGGGAAATAATTTTCTTATCCATAGGAAGATGCTCACCTTTTCCTACATATCTATTACTTGTATGTACTTAGTATGCATTCAGATTAAGCAAATTTGTATAGAGGACCTAGGAGACCTAGGATATACCTGGCTTTGTTCGGGCACTTTGATATTTTTATATTATGCCTAAAGAAAATACACTTTAAATTTTTACCTTATCCTGGGGGGACAGCAGATCTAGGGGTTCAAAGGCATTAGGCACCTGTGTGGGGAAGGACAGGGCAGGTATGGTGGAATAATGAGGAAGGAGGCATAAGAATTGATAAAGAAGACATTTAGGTATCATATAATTTTACTTCTAAACTTCAACTGCTCTATAAACCTTAGGTTAGAAAATGAGCAGAGTTGCTTAAAAATTGGAAACTTACTTTCTTATTTTTTCCTAAATTTTAACCTCTGTGTCATTTAGCACTTAATATCTCTACATTAGTTGGCTACTAAATGGATACATTGCTTTTATTAGCTTATTAGCGCTGTAATCTTTTTGTCTCTTCAAAAGCATACCTCCTCATTTTGTTATTACCTGTTATCACTGCCCTCCAGAAAAACTGGCACCTACAGGATCACCAAATGAATTCATAATGCATGAAGCTATTAGAGAAGTTAGGAAGTTAATAATATTGATTGCAAAAGGTGTTACCTCTAAGAAGCATTTGTTTGAGGAGATTGTCAAATCACTTATTCATTTATTTCAAGTTCATGGACTGCTTTATTTAATACACCATAGCAGAGAAAAAATGAACTGTTAAGTAAAATCAGTTACGTAAAGAAGCTCTTACCTTCTGCCGGGTGAAATGATTTTTAGAATGCAGATGACACTTCGGATCATTCCTACTTAAGGTAGTTGATGTCCTGTGCATTTGATGATAATCTAAGTGATTTCACTACTGACAGAGAAGCCTGGAGTTACAGGGAGCATGCCATGTGTACAGTCTGTAGGGTCACTTGTGTGGTGGCGCATATCCAGAATGCGCAGAACCATATCTGTGAAAGGGAAAAATCTTTGAAGCTCCCTAGAAGAGAAAAAGCACGGAGTGTGTTCAGGAAATGGACACAGAGAGGAGAAATAAATTAAAAAAACAACGTATGTTAAATTATTTTTATCAAGATTAAAAATCATAAGAAATATTACTTTATTTACTCCTGATAAATTATACTCCCTTGATTTTGATTTGTATTTATTTCGTGATTGATTAATTTTCATATTTTTAAGATTGAAATCTAACTCATGGTTCAAAATAATCTCAATTCATAAAGTATATATATAGCACTCAAGTGCCAAGCACAAAAGAAGCAATTATTTTAGCTATTATTCATAACATGAAACAAATATTCATAGAATTTTGGGCTAATGGCATATCTAAATAGGAAGGTTCACATTTTTTTAAAGCTTTCAATATTTTGTTATATTTAGGGCAGTCCTATCAACTTGCATATTGCCCTTTGAGCTATATATATATTTAATTCACTTGCCTTTTTAATGAATATGCCTTCCTGCCCAAATCACATAGTGAATCCCCTGAAGGCAAAAAGGTGTGCTTTATTTCCATTTCTGAACTCAGTATCTGCTTTACAACCCACTTAGCATTATCATTAACATTTGGCTGAATGCAGTCCCTCTAAATAACGGGAAATCGAGAAGGAGTAGACCCTAAAGTATATGCTGTAGTTTAAAAATAATGATGTGAAATTGGATATATAACTTGAATCATCGAGGCATAACATACTAATCACAAGACTTAATCACTTTTTTATTTCCTTCTGTTTGGGCTGTTCTGCAGAGTGTCTTCTAGACCTTCAGAATCTTTTGAAAATTTACATTGTGCTTTCAGATAGATTGGAGTCTTAGTTGCAAGTAACAGAATACTTTAAATAGAAAAAGTATTTGTTGAAAGTCTGTTATATACCTCACAGAAGTGGCATGCCTAATGTATTTGATATTTCCTCTATAATATGACACGATCATTTTCAATAACTGTGAAATGAAATAAATAATAATTATGGCCAGGAAAAAAAATGCGGACAGTGAAAATTTCTTTTACTGACTTTTCAATATATAATAAAGCCAATGAATATTTTTTAAATCATAATTAAAAATTAAATATATATCACAGTATAAAAAAGGAAAAATATGATAGATGCTTTTTAATAAGCTAATACATTTCTTTAAAAACTCGAAGTTTTATTCTGTCATAATAATGGATAATAACATTACAGTTTCTGTTGTTAAACTTAACTCTGGAAAATTTGTCAGGGACTTCAGAAAAATGAATTTTCTTTCACATTCATGTTCAGTAAGTGGTATGTCTGATTTGCCAATACATTTTTATAACTGGAAAAACATTTCTTATTTTAAGTTTGAAATATTCACATCAGGCAACAGAAATATAAATAATATGTATGAACAGTATGTATATTTTTGTATGAAGTTGTAGAGTCTTGGCACCTGAATAGATTTTTTTTTTTTTTTTTTTTTTTTACCTCTGACAGAGAAACCACAAATTGTAGAACTTTATACAGAAAAATCAAGTTGTGGTTCATGGACTTAACAAGACTTATGCAAGTAAACTTTCATATTTAAATAAAATACAGTGTTCATAAACCTTTCTTAAGAGATTTTTCTGTTATATTTTTGTTAGTTGAAACAAAAAGATTTTACTATGTCCATTACCAAATAGTAACAATAGTTTGTAGTTTAATCTGACACTGAGATCAGAAAGAGCAGGGTTCAGATCCTTCTTTTTTGTTACATCCCATCATTGTTGTATAATCAAGGACAAATCAATTTCAGTGAGCCTCGGTTTCCTCCCCTGCAAAATCAGTTTCAGGACTGACTGAGCCTCATCTAAAGTACTTAGCACAGTATCAGTATGGTATGTAGGTGATGTTAAGTAAGTAACAGTTGTGCCTGCTTGCTTTTCTGGTTTGTGCGCTTAATTTTGCTCATGAAGAACAAAATATGAGAAATGTTTGCTTCTCCTGAGCATCTTCATACTGAACAGTTAACACATTGAAAGGAGAACTCAAGTGACTGCAGTGATGCCTGTTTACACACACACGCACACACACGGCTTCTGGTACCCGGGTGCTGACTATCTCTGTCCCAAGGACGCGGCCAGACCGGCGCCTCTGTAGCCTCTCAGTGCTGTGCGTGGAGCCACTAGTGTCCCTGGAGAACTGGTTACACCAATCCCAAACAAGCAACATTTTTAGGCTCTAGATATGTTACAGATGCCTTTATATTATTATCAGACAAAAAATTATATATGCAACAAACAATCGATCGTACCTTGAAAGATTTGGTTGGCTGTTTGGATGGTGACAAGAATGAAATAGCTGGCCAGAGGAAAGATATTTTCAGTTATAACTAACATCTACTTCAAGGGGAATAATTTTATTTTATTCTTCCTTTTTGAAATGTTGGCCTCCTAAAGAAAGACAGAGTGAATATAACCATAATTTTGGAAGTTTAAAAAAGCCCACACCAACTGTCCAATGTGGTTCAGAGTATTTTCTCTAGGATATCAACAATGTGCTTGTTCCAACATTCTAGTCTCATTAAACGTTAAAAATAAAACCTGTATAGTGTTTTTTAACTACCTGGTTTTAACTGATATGGAAAGGTACAAAGTTACCTCTTTCCATTTATCTTTTTTTTTAATTCAGTCAATTTACACTTGTTCAGATAAAATAATTCCCACAAGAAACTTTCCTTGGTGAGTTGCTAAACACACAGAAGGACAAATGACTAAATTAATAATGCATGTCAAAAAGTATCAAACAAAAAATGTCGCTTCCATCTCTAATCTTTGCATATGTATCTAAACAGGTACATATTTAGCAGTAAACAAACTACACAACAGAGTATCAGCTTTTAGAAAAGATTCTTGTTTGGATTCTTCAAGTTTTCTCTAAGGCTCCTGGCCAATGGTTTATGCCAGATAGTGTTTTGTTAACACTCCTGAACTTGTTCTACCAATAATGAACAATATTGGAATGTTAGAAATACTGTCCTTATCTTGGTCAACTCTTTTTCCTGATAAAATCTCAGAAACACATTGAGCAACAGGGGAAGCGTGTAATGACATGGGGCTAAACTATGAGACTCCAAAGTAAAATTTAATGAACAGAAGTTAATGTGAATGAATTGAGCAACGGGATCTTTCAGCGAGAGCTCTCGCCCGTGGTTTCCCCGGGGGACTGGACTTCGTGGCCTGGCAGCGTCAGGGAAGTCCTTCCTGGCGGCTCACGGCTCCAAGCTCGGTGCTCCAGAGAGCAAGCAGCAGCTCTTACGACCCCAGTTTGGAAGCCACACGGGGTCACTTCTGCTGTATTCTGTTGGTTCTGTTCTATTGAGTCACTAAGGCCAGGCTAGGTTCAACGGGAAGGGATATAGACACCACCCCTAAATGGAATGAGTTGTCAAAGAACTTGTGGATGCGTTTTAAAACTGTTACAGGCAAAAAATATATCAGCAAATGGTCGTAAGGCATATAATAAGTTGACTTGCATTATCAGTGCTGTGATTTGAATAAGAAACCAAACATAGCTTTGCAGTATAGACATATGGTATTGGTACCAGAGATTACCTCCCAATTAAATTGTTATTGATCAGATTCTTACTGATGGGACATTAAAGATCAGAAAATAGTTGAGGGAAGAGAAGAAGGAACTCTAAATGTGGACAAATTATAGGACTTATCTGTCAACAAAGTTTTAAAGAATGTTGAGATTTTTCAACATGAAAAAGTTTCTCAGGAATTTGAATAGGGCAGGTAAAGCAGGAGAATCAAGTCCTTAATCCAACGCTGAGTGGGGTAGACAGGTTGCCTTTCAAAGAACCTGCCCCCAGTGTCCTATATAAATTACAATCTGCGATTTAGTGACCATTGTGAAATTAATTTCGTTAATTTGAATTAGCTTTGTGAATTGTGCTCTATTTTAAATGAAATTCTAGGTTTCATAAATGTATAAGAGCTTTAAAAAACCTATCAGGTTTATGGTTGTGCCTTTCAAATTATAATGACAATAACTTACATTGAAAAAGAGATTGAGGAATGAGGATTAAACTGAATACAAGAGAGCTGAGCCATTAAACATTGTTGCCTTCATATGGTCTGTGTAAAACCCATTAAGAATGTGAACAGGCTTCTATATGGAAAGTAGGAAAAAATAATTTAAAAATTTTATTGAAATATTGTTTATATGCAATATTGGTGAACTCAGTGATTCATCAATTATATACCTTATTAAATGCTAACTCTAAGTGTAGTTATCCTCTTATCAGGTATTTCATTTGCAAATACATTCTGCCCTACAGTAAGGTACCTTTTGTTTTGTCGATTGTTTCCATTGCTGTACAGAGCTTTTTTTGGTTTTGTTTCTCTTTCTTGGGGAGACGAATCCAGAAAGAAATTTCTAATGTTGATATTTAGGAGTTTACTGTTCTTTTTTTTTTTCTAATAGATTTATGGTTTCAGGTCTTATATTTAAGTCTTAATCCACTTTATTTTTATATATGGTATAAGACAGCGATCCAGTTTCATTCTTTTGCATGTAGCTGTCAAGTTTTTCAACATCATTTATTGATGCCACTGTCTTTTCCTCATTGTATATTCTTACCTCCTTTGTCAGATATTGACCATATAGGTCAATTTTCTATTCTGTTCCACTAGTCTATGTAAAAAAAATATTTTTGGTTAAAAAAAGTATTATGTTGCTAAAGTCTAACTAGGTTATTCAGTACATGTTTCCTAACTTTTAGCAGACATTCATTTAAACCATGTCAACAGAATAAAAAAATATTTTTAAAAGATCTCCCCTGAAATACATTCTTCAGTCATATAAATTGGAAACATGATTATGCACTAATATTTAAAATTCTAAGAGAAGCTACATGATTAGAAATTGCATGATAGAGATTTCTTTAGATTAATGAAAGTTCCCTAGAATATATCAGGTTCTTCTTGATGTTCAACTTCAACCATTTTTGAAAGATATTTTTTATGATTAGTTAAAAATCAGTTAACTTTTAAATCCAGTATTCTGCATAATCCCTCTATACTTTTTCTTATAAAAATTACCAAGACTGATTTGCTTTAATAAAAAACACAAAATCATGTTTAAAAAATTTTTTTAACTTGAGATATTGAAATTAATATGAAAACCTTATAGAAATGTGAATTACTACAGGGCTGAAACCAGGCTAGATATACACTTAAGAAAGAGGACAATCATGATGTAAAGTGAGGCTGTTGTATGGATCCTTAAAAGTGGCCTTGTGACTTTTGTCCAGGTGTGTAAAGAAAACAACCCTTATGAAAACACTGATCTAACTCGGTGATTTTTCCATATTCAGTTGGTAATGTATCCATATGAGAGCAAAACTACTGTCTTGACTCTTTTAAAGTTCCCAAAATGAATAGTTTTGTAAGCACACAAATTTCATAGACTGTGGTTTTACAAGGTAGAAATACTTAGTTTCTCAGAATAAAAAGGAAGAGTACAGTTGCTTATGTCTAATTCCTTTGATTGTTAATACAGGTTGTTTGATAATATTTTATAAAAGATCACAATTTAAAATTTATTGTACATAATTCCTTTAGTAATGGCTGTTTTGTTAGGACAATAGCCACCAGAGGGCAGTAAATATGCCTACACATATTAGGGAATAATACCTAAGGTATTAACGTCTCAAGTATTTTTTTATTGTGTAGTTTTTGCATGGTTTGTATTTCAAATTGATTTTAAATATTTTATGCTACTCAGTAATTTTAAATGCAAACCTGATTATTATTAAAGTGAAGGTTACGGTCAAAGATGTGATATTGATGATAAAGAGAAGTAGTTTTACTGATCTATCTCTTATGTGCTTGGTATGAGGCTAAACACTTTTCATACATAATAGCTTCTTTTAACAAATATGTAAGGTGGAACCATTATTATAACCATATCATAGAGGAGGAAACCAATTCTTAGTGAGGTTAGTAAAAGCCAAATATCTTTATATTAAAATTTTAACTGTTTCTCTTTCTTTGTGTGGGGGGTGGGGTGGGAGGGGAGGTTACAGTAGGCATATTATTAGGCTTATTATATGCTTAGAAGCTGTCTGCCAAAAAGATAATGGAAAAATCAAGCTGCCTAATCTTTTCTTAGTTGTTACAGAAAGCAAACTTGGAAAAGTGAGTGCTTTAGTTTTTAAAGGCAATGAATATGATATAATAGCTTATGCAAAGGAAAAAATATATGTACAGATATATTCATGGTAAATTTGGTTCAAGATTATTTTTGGTGATCATTTTTAAAATTTACGATGTTCTAAACAGTTTAATCAGTCTCAGATGATGGCTATTTTACTATGTTATGGGCATAGTTGTATCCCCTAAAACTTCATATATTGAAGTCTTAACCCCTCAGGACCTCAAAATATTTGGAAATAGGTCTTTAAAGAGGTAGTTAAATTAAAATGAAGTCATCAGAATAGGCTTTCACCCAGTCTGACCATAAGACGAGGAAACCTGGATGCAGGTCCAGAGGAGGACCCTGAGGACACAGGGACGAGATGGCCATCTGGAAGCCCAGGAGAGAGGCCTCAGAAGGAACCAGCCCTGCCAGCACCTGATCTCAGGCTTCCAGCCTCCAGGACGGTGAGACAGTACATTCGGTTGTTCAAGCGGCCCAGTCTGTGGCATCTGGCCATGGCAGCCCGAGAAGGTTGATGCAGTGTGTTCCATAAAGAACGACAGTGGTGTCGGGACCCCATCCCTTTGACATATGTCCTGCTTTTCAGTACTGTCTCACCTTCTAACTACTCATTAGGCACATGTCTCCCAAGAAAAGAAATGAAACTGATGGGATTAAAAATAAGAAGAATAAAAAGAGAGAAACTACATGAAAGAATGTTGAGTGCGAGCTGTTTTGGTGGCCATTTCAGTTGAGGTCTCCAGGCAATAGCTGCTGCAGTTGCAAGCAAGGTAACAGGAGCTCCCTCAGCACATTCGCAAGAGGTTTCCTAACTGGTTTTGCCATCACAACTGACTGCTGACCTGCAGCCTATACGACAGTTTGGAGAAAATTATGGGAATTTGAAGAAGCCTTTGGAGAGCTCCACCAGTGTGCTGAATATCAGACACTCTCACCTCAAGACTAGGACAGGGACTTAGTGAAGCCACTAAGAAAGTTTGATGCATGTTCCTGGAGCTTGTCAGACACACTGACTGACGTGTGACTCATGCTTCAGAAATCTAAAGAGTGAGAAAATCTGACAGGTGAGTTGTTCTGATGGCAGAGCGAGTTTCCTGTGAATCCTGAGCTTGTCAGAGCAAAGGATGCTTTGGTCGGCCCTCTGCACTTGATAAACGCCTTATACGTGAGACATATGGGGGAGAATTGTTTTATTTTCTCTGTAAGAGGGCAGCCTTTAGATGCAAAAGACCTCAGCCAAAAATAAAAGAAGTACCATCAGATATCTAGGATCTGAGGAAGTATGTGTTCATGGCCAACTGTAGTAGATACCCAATTGCATGGATCAAGGAAAATTCTAATGAGTGACCTCCCAGGAGGGAAGTGGTTACTTTGAAGATCTCTAGGATTAGCGGGCATTGGTGTGGTCGCTACAACAGCCAAATAAGCTGAGTAAGAAATGCCCACCTCTTTTTTGGCTTCTCTTTGTTCCTTCTCACTCCTCGTTCCTGAAGGGTCAGGAGCCACTGTCATTAATAAAAGCTGAGAAAGGAATGAGGAGAAGAAATAAGTTGAACAGTTTCTCTGCTTCATACATGATACAAGCTGCCTGTTTAAATGAAGTTACAATTTACTAGTCATTACACTGGGTTGAACATTCTGATTATAGAACTGATTCTGTGATTTGTGACCATAGTGACAGGAGAGCTTTTATCACCTAGGAGTGACGTGAAGGGCCAGGGACCCACCCTAGCCTTCATTCAGGGTGTGAGGAAATGAGGAAGCCACTGGGTTTGTTTTCTGGTTGCACTCCACCACTCCCCCCTACTCAGTGTAATAGTTACTGCAATCTGTGATACTTACACAAAGATAATCCATAGAAAATCTTAAAGTCAGAACTCTCAGACACACAGTTTATTTAACAAAGTTGTAATGATTTAGAATAGACAACATTCAATCTGAATAATTGGGTCCTCCTATAATATTGAGCTTGTACATTAGTTTAATGCATATTTGAGATAATTTTTATTACCTGGGGCCTTTGGGCTAGGAAAATTTTTTGATTAGACAATATTTCCTTAGGTTTCATTTAGTAATGTGCTTAACAGCATATTGAACTCAAGAGATGAGTTGTTCACTTAAGATTCATTTAAAGGTGTCTGACAGTACAGTAATCTAGCACTTTCTCCCCCTGACTGCTGGCTGTGACTTGGTCCCATGCATCAGGCTGAATGACGCAGGTTTTTGGAGACTGCAATTTGGTTTCTTTGTGTTTCATGGGCATAAATAATAACATTTCATTATCTCTAATCCCCAGAGGGTGTCTATAAATGACTATCTAATTTGAATTGCTTTAAAAAATTAGATTATCACAAATATTTCTGATTTATTCTACCTGTTCACTTACTAGCTGTACCAAATCATAGCTGTTGACTACTCATTCATTTCCTAATCAGTAATATTGAACATTAGCCAAGAAGTGATATTTCATTGTATGGTCAACAATGAATTTTAGAGCTGTAAAGGATTTGAAAAGCAAAAGACAAAGAAATAAAAATAGCAATTTCCTTAGAAAAAAACTTGGGTATAACAAGAAAAATTAAAACCTTAAACAATACCCCAAATGTAAGTGCTGTTTCTAAAAATCTACAGTTTATTGGGCCCTTACAGTATGTTAGGCATACGGCTGCTATCATGATTATTTTTATTTTAGAGGTGATAAAAATGTGGCTGGGGGATTAAATAATTAGTCATATGGGGAGTGAGTATCAGCAGTAGACTCAGTCTAGGATTGCCTAACAACAAAGCTTATTGACAGCTTTGTTGTCACAGACACAGCACCACCGTGCCTCCTAATGCTGTCTATTTAGAATTTCAGACTCTATGGCTGGCTGGACAGAAGTTAAAAATAATAATACTTGAGCAGAAATTCTGAAAGTTATATAACTTTCCACTTAATACCTGAATTATCATCAAGATTTGTCTACTGTAACAGAGACCCTAAATAACAAAGGCTTAATCTACATTGAATTTTAATTATCTTTTACCTGATACGCAGGGAGATGCTGCCCAGGATCACTTGGTTAACCATGTGGCATCAGACACAAAGCTTCTATCTTCTCTCTCCTTGTGAGTTGCCTTCATCCACACATCCAAAACAATTCCTCCCACCACGTCTGCACTCAGAGAAGGAGAGGACACGTCCCTTTGATAAAACCTGTAACTGCTGGTACTATGGTTTTTTAATGAGATAAATTCACATCACATAAAAGTCACATTAAAAATTTTCAGAATGTACAATTTGGTGATTTTTAGTATATTCACAGAGCAGCACAACCATTACCACTACCTAATTCCAGAATATTTCTGTCACCCTCAGAAGAAACCCCCTACCTCCCAATTCCCCGCCTCCCCTCTATCCCCTGACAATCACTAATTTACTTTTTTCCCCTATGGATTTGTCTGTTTTGGACATTTCATATAAATGGAATCATACAGTATGTAGCCTTTTGTGACATCCTTTGTTCACTTAACATAATGTTTTCAAGGTTGATATATATTGTATGTATGTCAGTACTTTATTCCTTTTCACTGCAGAATGATAATTCTGTTGTATGATGTGCCTGCATTTCATATTTTATTTACCCATTCCTCAGTTGATAAGCATTTGAATTTCTTCTACTTTTTGGCTTTTATGAATAATGTTGCTTTGAACAAACATGGACAAATTTATATGTGGGAATGTTTTCAATTCTCTCAGTTATGCACGTAGGCATGGAATTTCTGGGCCTTACGGTAACTTCATGTTTAACTTTTTGAAGACTTATTACTTTTTTCTCATACATCATTGTCCAAGGCTTTGTCATATGGGTTTTGGAGATATTGAGAAAGTTGGGGAATATGCTCTATATTCTGGCAACTATATGTCCAGCTAAAAATCTATTAATTAATCTAAATATCCATTACTCTTAGATAAGGGAAGAATGGGTGTTTGGGAACAGTCTTTACCCTAATGCATCCCTTTGGCCACGCACACAAAAACAATGCATTCTCTTCTTCCCATGTGCAGAATAATATCACCCCTCCCCAAGAAAGACAATCCAAATTTCTGTACCAGGACCGTCTTCAGCTAAAAGTCTCAGGTATTTGAGAGATGTGCCCCTCCAGGTACATCACCTCTATACTCAATGACACATTTATCTACTTCTCAACATATCCAGTCTACAATGGTGATAGAATAGGAAAACCACACTAGACTACTTGGAAAAGGGAAGAATGGAACATAGCAGAAGTCAATGATCCACATAAATATCTCATACACAGGGAAGGCATAGAAAAGAGGCCTGAACTGGCAGAGTAAATTCCCTGGTGAAGCCATCTCCTGGTTTGCTCTTTGGATGAATCTTTTTTATCCGTTGTTCTCTGTGATCCCAGAGGTTGCTGTCTGGAAGATTCTTCGTTGTTGATTTATCTGCAGAAGTCATGTAGTAAGGGAGCATAATGGTAATTCTCATCTTTGGCGAGAATAAGCCATCTGAAAATAGACTAAGATGGTAAGGCAGTAACTTAAATATGACTTTTAGCTATTCAGCTGGCTTACACTATCTGGCCTTTATGGGAGAAAACTTTTGGGCCACAGACTATCTTCTTCTAAAACTACCTTTTAGTGAAATTTCTTAAGATTATTTCCGTTGGCTTTATCAATTATGCAAGGCTCCAAGTTAGCAGATTCTTAGTCATCTTAGATTTCAAACTCCAGACTGAGAAAATCTATCTAAAAAAAGAGGCTAACTCCTTTCAATTTCAGCATATACACTCAATAATATTAGTCGTAGTCATTAGCCACTCTTGTTCAACTTTGCTAAAGATGCCAAGAAACAAACAATACACACCAATTTTGTGGTTTTCCACATTGTTTCTACAAATGCAGAGATACAAGGAATGCCCCTCCCACGAGCAACTGCAGATCATTTCCTCAAATGCTTTTCTGCGGCAGAATAAGGACATTCATTTCCTTTTTTGCAGTTTCTATGTTGTTGCAACCGACTTATAAATGATTCGATTGTTAGTTATTCTTGATTTTGTTTTAACCAAATTTCACATTTGTTAGAATATTAAGGTAGTGTAACAATAGACCTAAATTTTCACTGGCAAAATTGAGATAAAAATGTATTCTCTTCCCTACATGGTCCGGCCATAACTAGTCAAGGGATGGGCAGTCAAAGATGACATCCTGACAGGAACAGGCTCATTCTCCATCTAGGGCATTGCCCTCTATCTCATAGTCCAAGACGGCCCATCACTTTGTCTGCATTCTACCTAGTGAGATGGTGAAAAGACAGAGGACACAGTTTTGATGTTGTGGCTCAGAAGTTGCACAAATCACTTTTGATCACATCCATTGGCTACTCTCTCCCCTATTTTCTCACCTGTGATATGAGAAATCATAGTAAGAATTACCAGTAGTTAAAAACTGTTTATACTGTTAGTCAAATTGTATATTTTTATTATAATATTTATTTCTGCAACCTCATTTTTCTTATTCAAACTCTAAGCCTGAGTATAGTTGTTGCAAATGTAATACCTTGTGTAATGATACTAATTTCAGGGGCAGCTTTTACAATTAGATGTTGACAATTTATTGTCATTCTTCCTCTTATTCTTTAAACATTCATGCTCTTTTTAAAGACAGATTCTAGGAACATAAAAGAACATTCTACATCTAAATATTTCTTTCAGATTTATCGTGCTTGTAACAAATCTATGGAGAAGGTAAAAGCAACATTCATGACAACAAAATAAACAAAAACCCAGCTTTCACAGAGCTGATTCTAATTCACACATTGATTAATGAAACCCTTATCAGATCGAGACATGTCATTCCAGCTAGGATCTAAATTAACATCTTTAAGTAAGTCTTTTATATTCTATCCACAGAAATTTTTTCACTCAAGGTTCGTCCTTCTTGGCTGGTAACACAATTAACTTACATGCTTTTCCTCTCCTTGCCCATTAGCTTATAAGAACTACTGTTAATGAGAATAGTGGTATCATTGTGAACTTAAGTTTTATATAATTTCATTCTATTTGACTATTTGATACTCAAATAGAATTGATTATTTATAATAGGCAATATTTTGTTTTGAGAATGAATGTACTTAGGCTATCTCATGGTTGCTTTCAATGGTGTGCTCATTTCCTTAAAAATCTAAATATAATTTTTCAACTTATTCTTTTTTTGGTAGAAAAAAAATTGAAATTAGTTGTCAGGTGATCTGGATGAGTACAGGCCTCATGGCACTCTTTCATCAAATTCCAATGATGAATCATACAGAAATTCAACTTTCATTATCATAATACGTTTGGGAAACAGTGTATCTTACCAAACCCTACAGAGTAAAAGGCTCCTCAAAGGTCATCGTAAGATCTACTAAAAAAGGAAACCTATTCTTTTACATTCTGGCTTGGAATATGTGTATTTCTGTGTGACAAGTTAGAATTTGGACCAGCATTCAAATTCCCAGTTGGCTGCCCATGGGCCACAAATTGTTTGCAGTAACATTTTGTTTGGCCAATACTGTATTTTAAAAATAAAACTGAATGGATTGTTGGTCTCTTAAAAATCAAATGTTTTATATAGAAATATAAAATTTCAGCTTTTCTTTAAAAAATAAAGACTAAGGTTTGGCCATGCAGGGGTCCCCATTGCCACATGAGCTGAGCGGTGTCTGCTCTTTTAGCTGTGGTACTCTCTCTGACTTTTTACTAATACTGGTAAATATTATTTACTATTTTTGCATATTCCACATCTGGCAACATGCAGGACCACTGGATGGCATTTCAGTGGTGTTGGAAGGAGGAGAGAATGGAGAGCAAGCAAAGTCAGCAGCTAAGCCTACACCTCACTGAGGTTCCCAGCAATGCCGGGCTCATCGTCCATCCCCTTCTTCTCGGGGGGCCCTCGGGCTTCCATTTCCATCACCCTTTCACCCCAGATGCCTCTTGAGGTGGTGTTTTGTCACAGAGGATAAAGTAGAGCTGTTCCCTCCGTGCTTTTGGATTTCTGCTACTGCTGGAGTCACCTGCAAGGATTGCTGGGTTCTTCCTCATTGAAAGGGACAAATGTGATTTTATTCTTATTTAGCAGAGTAGCTTCAGCACAGAGAAGGGATCAGAAGTAATGGTTGTAATGAGTGCCATGATACGCTGTAAGGGAGTTTTAGAATTATAGCAAGTAGTATGATCTTGGGGAAGCTATTAGATCCAACATTTCTGATTCCGGTTGAAATGTTAATTTCACTTACTGAGTACAAGTCCAAAAATAATGTTCATTATAGTGAAGAATGTGGACATACAGCATTTATATTACAGACATTTGGGTAAATGTAAAGCATCTCTGTAGCATGGATTAGACACCCATATTATAAAAGGCATCTTTGTTACTGCCTTATAGGATTTGGCCCTGTTCTAGACAGACATTTGGAATGATATTCATGTATTCTTGAATGTTTTACTGCCTTATAGGATTTGGCCCAGTGTTAGAAAGACATTTGGAATGATATTCATGTATTCTTGAATGTTTCAGCGACTAATAGAACCAAAGTGACTATATAATCCATCTCCTAAATTTACAGAAAATTGATACGGAGCTTCAGTCTCCTCCACCTATAAAGCAAAGCTGTTGGACTTGATAAATCCTAATTTCCTTAAATTGTAAATACCGTGATTTTTATAATAAATACATGTGATAAATGAGAGCAGGAAAAAATTAAATCTGCCAAAACTAAAACAAGGAACCTGTGGAATATGCAACAGAGTTACAGACCACAGCCCTTCTGATTCTACATCCCAAAGTCTGAAGATCGCTGCATCAGCGCCTCCACTGTGGGGCAGAGATCCAGCGCCCAAATCGCTTGGCACAAAGCTCCATCCTAGGGTCCTGAAAACCTCAGGAGGACACAGCTTCTGCCCATCACTGCTGTGTCCTGCTCGTTTGGCTCTCTTTATCACTACCTGTTCTCTCATATGCACTTACTCATGCTGAGTTACATTAGTAAATTATTTCCCTGGACTCCCATTCTGCCAAAGTTATTCTGAGTTTAGTTATCCCCTGTCTTCTAAAGGTTTCTGGGTTTTGTTTGCCTTTTTTTTTTTTTGCATTTGTAAGCATCTTGCCCAGCCTGAGGAAGTAAATGTGGGACCAAGTGGTCTTCATATGGATCCCCGTGGCACCCTGCTTGTCACCGCTCTTAGTCTTGAAGTGCTTTTTCTCTCCAAGTCATTTGTCTCTGGCTTTGCTCGCCTATGTTGCAAACAGTGCTTGTTGACCTTGGGGATTAATCTTTGGTCTGTGATGTATTTTTGAAAATGCACTGAGGTTCAGGTACTGTAATTTATGACTGTGGCTCACTTCAGTCAGATCTGAGATATTAGTCCTTCATAAAAATGCCAGCATATGTGTGTTGCAAACTTGTGTGGCTGAACAAAATCATACTCCTTTTAAGCATTTTTTGCTTCTCCTGGATAACTCCTGGATAACTCCTGGATAATAAAGAGCATTTATTTGTCTTTACCACTCATTATTCTTTCTGGGGCAGTAAAAAGCATTTTGCTGTACTTTTGTGGTTGCTATTGTTCCAATATCCTTAAAAAGCCTTGGATTCTAGTTTTGGCTTAGCTATTTATTGATTATCTGCTATTGGACAAATCTCTCTCTTGCTCTCACTCTGGCTCAGCGTCCTCAGCAGTGAGGAAGTATTAATGATCATCCTTTTGCACAGGATTTTTAGGATAATATCAGGTCTATGGGAAAGGAATTTGCAAGTTAGGATGCCTTATACAAATAGGTTAATTGAATCTTGTCACAGGCTAGCAGAGGAACTGGCACAGATAGTAGGCATGAGATAAATATTAAATAAGCCATATATTCAAATTATTATTATTTGTTACTGATTCAGAGAGCTATGCCCTCACATGTAAGGCCCAGTAAGACTCCCTCTGCTTTTTGATGGCAAATCTGGAGTAGGGTTTAAGATTCTTGGACTTGCTCATTTAAAGCATGCTTTTGGACCACCACTTCTCCTCAGTGTATACACACAGCGTGGGTGTGTTTGCCTTTATTAACAATCACTGCTAGTCGTAACACCTCTCAGTGGGAGGAGAAGAACATATTTGAACCACACATTGATTCTGGGAATGAAGAATGTGGAAAAAGTAAAATCATTCCACTCACGTAACTTTCACAGTAATCTAGATGCTTTCTTGAGGGTTAGTTTTAATTGTTGGGAGCATGCAATCTTCTGTCCTTCCCAGTTGCCTAATACCTTCCATCCCAAGCTCCATCTAAAGTTTTGCTAATTCTTAGGGTTGAGGCTCAGTGTGTTCTCTTGGCCTTCTCTGCCTCATGGCCTCCAGTTTCTCCATGTGGACTTTCATTTCCACATTATTTAGACCCTGAGGTGGAACTCATTTATAAGCATAAATCTCTTATACCAAGCATGCATCAGATTGGTGGACTTGATTGGATATAATTTTGGGGGATTGGCTCCTTATAGGAAGGGGTCAGTGGCACAGCTTGCAGGTTTCTGCATTTTTTGCCAGCCCCTATTTTTCCTGTGTTCCATTTATTTTTGTTATTCTTTATCTCAAACGATCTCAAGAACTCTAAATGCTTCCCACAGAGTGATT
Organism: Manis javanica; assembly: GCF_040802235.1. Lineage (NCBI taxonomy): Eukaryota > Metazoa > Chordata > Mammalia > Pholidota > Manidae > Manis > Manis javanica. The sequence goes on from NC_133167.1 coordinate 94,577,351, forward strand.
TCATTCTCCTATGGGAAAACTTGGCAAAAACCAACCCAGAGATACAGGTTAAGAGTAGGGGTTACTGGCTTTACCTCGGTGCTGGCTGGACATGGTGATGTCTTCAAGTGTGAAAGCCTCACGTTGAGGACGGCAGAGCTCACCCTGCATCTTTGGTCCACGGGTGGCTGATCAAAGGCAGCCTGCTGGCTCAATGCTCTATATGATAGGGAAATACAGCTTCTATATTCTTAGGTCCCTGCACTTTGGGATATTTACTAAAGTGGTCTATCCTTTATTCTAACAAATATGTGTATATATATATATATATACACACAGATATAGGTAATATGTAAGTATATATAACAAGTGCTTCAACCCGAACACACAGTCAACCAGAAAGAATTTATAGATATGTTTGTGTTACATTCCCTCTCCAGGGATTGCAAAATAAGAAAAAAATGTGGTCTTTACTTTTACTTTCTAATTCATTTACTCACGTGTATGTATATTCAACAGGTATCACTAAATTGTTATAATATGGATAGGACAATATCCAATGTGAGGAGGGATATTAAGATTAAAATGCTGGTAGTTCCTGTAAATGTGCTTATCATTTAAAAGGAAAATGAATAAATATGAAAATTAAGCATTTAGAGAAAAATCACGAAGCAGAATAAGGTCATTACATCCTGGTATGGTGAAAGGGTCCTGCCCTTTGAAGGCCGTCAGACACAAAGGGAGGTCTGAGTTTACCCCCCCACTGTTCCTTGCTAATTGTATTATGTTGGGTAAGTGACTACAGAATTCAGAAAGGTTATTGTTTTGTAGGGTTGGTGCTGTTACTATCAATCCCATAAGCTGCCTAGAAAAGTTCATGGCAAACAGTAGGCACTCAATTGATGTAGCTGTTGTTGATGCTATTTCAAAGTAGTTGGCATAAGCAATGAAATTTCAAAGAAAGATGACATTTGCAAGGGGCAACAGAATTATGTAAAGTTTTGTATAGGTAATAATGGGAAAAAAAATAAGACCCTGAAATTTGAAAGCTGTAAATAATTTACCCCAGGGGAGGAGGTAGGCAACTGTAGGCAGAGTACATGGGTCGGAGCACAGGGTGAAATGTACCCAGGATAACTGGGGCATGGAGGAGACTGGATAAAGTGCAACAGGAAAGGCATGTTAAAATAGGGGTAAGAGAGGAGATGGAAATGTATTGACTCTCCTCTCATTGTTTGCATTTACCAAAACCAGGGATTATCCTACGTTTGGGGGACTTAAAAGATATCATTTGGGGACCCCTCCCCACTTGGAAAGAGAACCCAAGATTACAACTGTAGATTTAAGCCCTGTGAAGTAAGGGGTGAGCAGCAGGTCTGTATTCCATTCTGTCCCTTTTCCGGGGCAGGGATTCTTCCAGGAGAGCAAAGAGGTGACTTCACCGGTTTTCACTGTGAACTTGCTAATGACAGGTCTCCAAGCAAGCCAACCAATGGTATTTGCTAGCAGGAGAATTACAAGTTACCATCTTGGAAATGCTTTCCTAAAGGCTATATCTGGTTCTTTAGAATTGCTTGTGGCTAACAAACATGGAGGTTAGACTTTTATTGGATGGCTTTGAGGTAAATGTCACATTTAACTATGTAGTTACCTGAATATAAAATGGAGATGTTTTAATGACAAAAATGCCTCTTTCTGTGTAAGGAGTGTGACAGCATACACCACTTGGGGCTCTCATATATTAACTGTAGGCCCTGAAGAGATCAGGGTTGCTGCCTGAGAGGTCGTGGACTTTTCTCTGCTTTGCCTAAGATTATGGTTACTTGAATTTTTTAAGTGATTAGTAAAGCTCGATACTGGATAACAGCTCTGATCTGTGTGGGTCTAAACTGACAGTGCGATCCCTTATGGTATTTCAGATTTGTGTACTTTGCAAATTTATACATTTCAGACCCACAGATTGCAATGGCTAAGTCAGCATTATTATTATTATTACTATTATTATTATTATTATGTTGCTATTATTATCTTGGCAAGAAAAATGAGGTGGGAAGAATATAATGAGAACTTGATGAAAAATTAATAGGATGCTAGACTTTGTAATATGAAGTGGTAAAAACCCAAAGTATGTTACTGGAATAAGTCTTTCAATGGATTTTGTAGAAAAATCATCTAGATATGGGGGAAATGGCTAAATAGATAGAGGGTGGTAGGAAAAAGGGAAAGTTGGTTAAAAATTTTATTCCCGTTGCTTAATAAAAGCCAGACTTATGAAAGAAGAGTAGGTGGCAGTGGAAAGAATAAAATCAGTTTAAGATGAGATTCTTCAGTCCTGGGAAGCTTCTCATGCCTCTTGGATAACTGGGACAGATGTTACTTTCTTTTGCAAAGTAACCCAACTGTGACTGTTGATTACTCAAAAATTTATGTAAACATCTGGAGACCAGGTTCCAGTAACTATGGAATCCTAAGGGGTTTCTTTCTCATCAAGCATTAGGATAAGCAAAGCAGAATGTCAGCAAAGCCTGATGAATAACTACTACCGGCCTGGCATCTCAGAAGCAGCAGTCAGGGAGTCATATTGCTGACACTCTCGTGTTCTGAATGGAAGTGACTGCTTGGGTTAATAGCTGATCCTTAAGAGACTGAGAACTTTTATGAGCAAAGGCACCTGGACAGGCTGCAACTGAGAAACTGTAAAGGTGGGTAAAGGGGAGATTGCTTCCCCAACCTTACTCCTACCTTTTAAAGGGCCATGGTAAATATTTCCTCTGACTGTCCTGTCAGGAGGAATTTACTCCCTCAGTTAAAGGCTAAGCCATACAAATCTAAACAAGATTGACTGAGAGGCCAGGATCTGCTTGCTTAATCTCTGGTAAGGGACCTTAGACAGTATGCAGTGATGATGTCAAGTGGCCTGGGGCAGGTAAGCACAACTTTCTGAGGAGTGTTACATATAGGTTCCCACTGTAAAATAACTCCTGCGGTGGGTGGGTAGGAGCATGCTCTACACAGCTTGGAAGTAACCTGGGCGGGTTAGGACGTGCTGCTGGAAGGAACCAAAGGGGGGTGGCGTTAGGAGTTGGAAAGGGTGACAGGACAAGGACAGTCCCTTTGCCTTTTCCTGCACTCATGCTTGGGATGGGTATGTTGTACAAATAGAGCGTTACTCTTTATAATGAGGATATCTGCTGTATCCATCATTCATGCAAGTTTAATTGTCCATGATAAAGGGGAACCTTTGGAACCAAGCCTTCCTCAATAATAAACATTAAGTTAGAGAGAATTCCAAGAGGGAAGTGAAATGCTGCTTTTGCTAAGAAATGGTTGGGGTGGGAGTTCTGATTCCTCTCTCTCTCTTTTTAGTAGTCCTGCTGGCCAGTACTTATGGAAGACTGTTTAGAAGTTAATGCCAGACTACTGAGGGTTAGCCAGGGTGGCTCCTTTGCTTGCTTCAGCCGTACCCAGGAAGGAAGAGCAGCAGACAGTGGGGACGAGTATGATGTTACCTACTTGGCTGACATACTCATTTCAATACCAGATTTGGAATCCAGCCAGGTACAATTTGCAATCTTGCAGAATGGAACTCAGTGTGCACTTACTGTTTTGATAGAGGAAAATTTGAATTCTCAGGCCTATGGCCACAATCTAATGAGGGAGGACTTGAACTTGATAACCATCAGAGCAGGTTAATGCACTGCACTGATACGACTCTCATTGATTCCTCAGATGAAGAGCTCTGGAGGACAGATAGAGGCTGGCTGACATATGCAGCTGAAATTCAAGGCCTGGCTCAGTCTATGAAATTCCTGGGAATTATGTGGACTGTAACAACTGAGTACTGAGTACATTCCCCTAAGAAGTAAGTTCCCACAGATTCTACCAGTAATAAAGACACCAGAAAGTCAGTAGGACAACTCAGGTTTTGGCGAAATCACATTTCTCTTTTAGAAAGCTTGATGGCCCCTGTTCACAAAGTCAGTAGAAAAAAAAATTGAATGTGCAAAGGGTCATGAACAGAAGTGAACATTAGAAAATAAAAAAGACAGTGGTGCAGGCAGTCCCACTTGGTCATTATGAACCATAGCTATGTATGAACTACAACATATGTAGGCCAAAGCCTTTGGCAGAGATCAAATAAGGCAGAGACACCTTGGACCTTGGGTTTTGCGTTTGGAACTGAAGCATCTGCTCATTATGGACCTTTAGAAAGCAGTTGTCACCTTGTTTTTAGGCAGTGGTGAAAACTACCCACATCGGAGAAGTTTTTAAGTGAGGAAAGCCAACCATGTCTTGGTTGATGTCAAAACAATTTGAATAGGGATGGAAAAGCCAGCAAAATTCAATAATAAAATAGCAGGGGCTTATTCAAAAATAGGTTAAGAGGGAAGTCACTGAGGGAGTATTAACTTTATAGAGGAAGTTGGCTTTACAGAGCCTTGAGAATAAATAAACCTGGAATGTGTGAATTTACTGGGAAATGTCAAATGAACTACATAACTATGTCTAAAATGAGATGTCAGGGCCAAAATGTCTCCTTCCAAAAGTGAGATGCCCTGATTTAACCTGGGCCCAAATGTGAGGAGAAAGTTGCTGGTGAGTAGCATTAGTGGTCCTATTTTTCTGCTCTGGCCCTGACTCAGAGCTGCTTGTATCTATGAAATTATTGGTGACGTCCATTTCTGAATTCCAGGAGACTGACAATACGATTGCGTGTTATCTCAGTTAGGAAGGGAAGTGTGGGTTTCCCCATGCTATCTGACAGTAAAGTGCTCCTATGACACCTTTTGTAAATTGAAATGGCATAAAGCAAAGAAGCAATTACCATCTTGTCAAGGTGAAAATCTTCTTCAGATTTCTTTCCGTTAGCAAAAACAGGTACTAATGTAGGTCTTCTGTAAAAGCAAAGTGGTGTAAAGTGAACTTTCAGATAGAGGGGGAAACTGCATTTACTTGGATTAAGAAAAATAACCATAAAAGATCACAAATCTGATAAGCTAAGAAAAATCCAGAAAAATGATTTATTTTTATTACTTAGTGCCAAACACACCTCTGTGGCATTCATTTCTTATGTGATGTGGCTGCATCATCTACAGTCACCTCTTCATAATGATTCTGAAGTATCATCTTGTATAGGGGGAGTAGAAAGTTCTGCCTTTTCTCTAGCAAGAGCATTTAGTTTTCCATTGTTGATGAATCTGATTAAGGGCCCATGAGAAATAAGTCCTCTGCTTACAGTTTTAAATTACTGAGGGACTGGACATCCCTTCACAAAGTGAGGCTCAATGTATTCAAATCTTGTTTCTCCTCCCCTGTGCTTATACTTTGCACTCGGTAAGACACCCGCGTGTCTCCTGGTCCTGCCCTTCCCGCCATGGCCCTGGCTGAGTGGGTCCAGTGGGTGGCAGAAGGACCCTGGAGCCATTCCTATGCAGGGTGTCTGACGATGACTGTGCACAGCAGTGACACACTAAGTGTCCCATCAGCTCACGTTCCCTTCAGCTGGATCCTCCAAATGCCTGGCATTTCAGTACCAACTGACACTAGAGCAAGTGTGACAAATGGCAAGTTATCAGTAACTATGTAAAAAAAAAGCTTTACTTTGTCAATTTCACATATGGATGCTGTGAGCTCAGAGCCAGGGCCCTTCCCAGGGCCTAGAAAAGACTCAGGTGAGTGAGGAGCCCTGAGTATCCCTGCATTCCCTTCCTGGTAAAGCTGCCTCTGATCATGAAAGGATGTGAGAACTTGGTGCAGGATGCTTGGCGTGATACACTCAGCATCTGATATATGCAAAGGACATTATTATGACTGGATAGTTGAGAAATTCAGAGATATGTGAGACCAGTAAGTGGTCTCCATATGCTAAAATTATCAGTTCAGTCCTCATTATAATATCAAAGCTCTTCAGAGAAAAATGTTTCATCTTTGCAAAGGTTTTCCTAATAATGGGATACTGGCGACGTACAGATCAGTTTCACCAGGGCTAAATGCATTAGCAATGCATTAAATCATCCCCTGGCTACATCAGATGGTGATTACTTTCCTAAAGCACGACCAGACAGATTCTAGCTCAATCTTTTATCAAGGCCATCACACATTTCAAACTTTTAAAATCCAGTGCCTTCATTCTGATTTATTTTTTATCCTGTCTAAACAAATCATCAACCATGAACATGCTTCTTTGTTTGAAAGACAAGGTGTATTCAAAAACATCATTAAAATACTTACCCCTTGGTTGGTATTATCAGGAAAAGAAATCTGCTATGGTTGGCAAAGCTGAAAGAGTGATGTTTCAATGAAGGAAGTGGCCTTAAGAGATGAATTTGTCTGATGATTTAAGATAGAGAAATTTGCACTGCCAAAGAAATGGAAATGTTGAGATGTCAGTGGAATACTTCCCTTCTGACAGCCTCAGTAAGCTGCCCCACTGAAGGGAGACATGGCCAGACACAGCAACCCCTGTTACATCTGCTGCCCGGCCAGCTTGCTGACGCCGTTAGACGTGAGCAAGGATACATCTGGGTGAGGTAATGCATATTCCCTCTTCTGTTTATAGACCAGTATATTCACTTGGCTCTCGGACCTTCTCATTTAGGTTATCACAGACACTTCAAGTTAACATGTTTATCACCAAACCCCAGGTTTTGTTTCCTAATCTAATGCTCTAAAGCCTGACCCCCAATTTATATTTCCTTCATCAGTATATGCTCCTGCCTCCAGCTGAGCATCCAGTTTTGTTAACATCATCTTCGATGCCTCTATCTTCTTATAAATCTTTATTATTTATAATAATAAATATAATAATAATAATAAAATATATAATATATATATTTTATATATTATATATATTATATATATAATATTATATTATAATAATAAATATAATATAAATATAATAAAAACACTGGTTTCAGGTATATTACATATTGATTCAATAGTTACCTACATTATTAAATACCTCTGTAAGTGTTGTTACCATCTGTCAATATACAAAGAATATTGCAATATTATTGACTATATTCCCTGTGCTATACATATATCCACATGACTGTATTATAATTAGAATCTTGTGCCTATTTATCCTCTTCCCCTATTTCACCAACCCCCACCCCCTCCCCATGGCAACCACCAGTCTCTTCTTTGTGTCTATGAGTCTTTTTCTATATTGTTCATTTGTTTTACTTTTAGATTCCACATATAAGTGAAATCATACAGTATTTGTCTTTCTCTGCCTGGCTCATTTCACTTAGCATAATATCCTCTAGGTCCATCCATGTCATTGCACATGGCAAGATTTCTTTCTTTTTTTCTGTTTGAGTAATATTCCATTGTGTATATGTACCACCTCTTCTTTATCCATTCATCTACTGATGGACACTTAGGCTGCTTCCGTATCTTCTATATCTTGGCTATTGTAAACAATGCTTCAGTAAACATAGGGGTGCATATATCTTTTCAAATCAGAGATTTTGGTTTCTTTGGGTAAACTACTATAGCTGGAATTACTGGGTCCTATGGTATTTTTAATTTTAGATTTTTGAAGAACCTCCATACTGCTTTCCACCAATTTACATTCCTACCAACAGTGTAGGAGTGAGTGTTCCCTTTTCTCCATATCCCTTAAAACACTTGTTATTTCTTGTCTTTTGGATAGTGGTCATTCTGACCGGTGTGAGGCGATACCTTATTGTGGTATTGATTTGCATTTCCCTGATGATCAGCGATGTGTAACGCTATTAGTGTCCGTGTATTTCCCATGGTACCTTCCTCACAGGCATCTCTAACTTCAGCTTTTCTTTCTCAAATCCACATTTCAAAATACAACCAGAACATTCTTAAAAATTGAAACAAAAACAAATCTAACCATGTCAGTCATCAATTTAATATTTAATGGTTCCCTCTTCCCATGGGTCTAACATCAGCTTCCCCAGCAGCATACAAGGGTTTCTATGTCTGGCCCTCTAGTTCCGCTGACTGCCCGGTAAAGCTCTCCCTCCGCCTCACTGCAGCTGTATTAAAGGACTTGTAATTTGCTCTTTAGCCTCTATGCCTTTGCATAAGCTAGCCTCTACCTGGAATGTTTTTCCCCCCATTTTCTGTGACAAGGCTAATATGTCCTCATCCTGTCTCTTTTCTATGTTCTAAAGTATCCTGTCCTCTAAGTATTTTTTTGAGATTTCCCCTATGTAAGTTATCACACTGTATTAAGACTAGGTATTTCATTATCTACGAGGACAGCAACTGTCTTGTCATCTTGTTTTTCTAGTGCCCAGACCACTCTTGAAATATATTAACTATTCAAAAAATAGATGTATATTTGATGAACGAGCAAGTGAATGTAGGCTGTAACTAATACAGACCACTCACCCAACGAGAGATGCTATTTTTTTTAATCCATCAGATATTTATAAAGCAGGTAAAGCTTGCTGAAAAACATATCCAGCATATAATATGATTGGTCCTAACTAACGAGGCAGAAAATAATCATACCAAGTATTAAACACCCTTGTGTTTGATTTTTTACTAACTATAGAGAATCACTGTGTTAGATGAATCTAGGAATGTCAGACCAAACTGATGGTATGAGTGTGTTAGATGGGAGGGATACAAGAAGAATACGTCAGTGAGATATAATAAAGGGTCTCCTTTCGGGCAGAGAGCCAGTAGAAATGGAACATGGAACATGGATTTGTGAGACGTTTGGGACAGGCCATGGAAGAGAGTAAATAAAGTTTATAAAATGGTCATTTACCTATGGGAGAAGATGATACTTAGGCCTAGTTTTATGATGATGTGATCTTATTTGAGATTATATGATTTAGAGTGGTTGAGTGGCTGCAACCCCCTTTATAAAATAAAATTAATTCTCCATGTGATGGTATTTCACTTTAGACTATGTTTATTGGGATAATTTATGAAAACCTATTTAAAATGCTTTTAGTACTATCCTTTTGTTGGTTTTTCATTATCATACCTAATTGAAAAAAATAACAGTAGTATATAAAGGTGTGCAGGACACAATGGATCAGTTTATGGACAGTACTTGGTGTTCACGTGGGTTCATAGTTCCCTTGTAATGCCCAAACGGGTCCTTTATTTATGCTTTGGAAAGCTATTTCCTTCTCACAAATAATACTTTTGAAAACCCTTGGAAAAAGAAATATTAGTCCGGTTCTGTAGCATATAGTGATTTCCTTAGCAGCATCATAGTTTGCTGTACAAATGTGTTATTTTGGTATGTTTTGAAACAAATTAAAAAAATAGGTCATCTGTTTAGCAATTAATCTGCCTTCTCCAAGCCTTTGAGATTTTTTTGTATAAAACCTAAACAGATGTTACAAGAATAATTTAAAATAGGCTTCACTTTATGTAAACACTAAAATGGATCATTGGCCTGTTAAATGTCTAAAATAACTATTTTATTTCATCATCTTGAATAAACACATCCATAGTTCCTATGTATGTGCCCAAATTTATTTTTACAAGCTTATTGAATACTGTGGGACAGGCAGTACTACTGGATTTTCCTAATGGCTTATGCCTCTACCTCACGTAGCATCCAAGAACTAATGGAGGGTGAAACTTTCTTATTAATCACATAGTGATAGATTGAGAAGCTAAATGTACTAGTAGACAGATTGTCCTAATTTAACCACACGTATTTCATAGAGCTGGAACTATTTGCTAGTAATCTTGGATTTTTACTGTATTTTAAATAGTATAAATTTAGACCATTGTGGGAAGGAATCAAAATCTAGTCTTAAATTGATTATGTTTGCAAAAGCTTTGCCTCAGGTACTTTAATAAACCCGAGTCTGCGAAATTTTTAATTAGAAGAATATAGCCTGGGGGAATATTTAAGAGCAATGCTTTTAGAGTGGCAATAATCAACAGTATCTCATTTCTGATCTTGTGAAATTCAAACACCCATATCTAGTAATAATAGCCATTCCATTTTTAAATTTCACCTTTTGTCAGTGAATCTATTCATCCAAAACACTAAGTTTGCTTACTTAAACATTAATATTTATGTTTGTCAATTTGATTTTCTTTTCTAATTTAAAGGTTTTTCTATGCATGAAATAAAAAAGACACCATTAAAGCTTATGAAAAATTTGTACTTCTGTGCATTGGACATACATAAGAGTAGAGCCTTTGAGATCAAGCCTCCCTTCACTTCCATTTCTGCATCATTAATTTCCCCCTTTCTTTTGGATTGGTATCACTTTGACATAAAGAAATTGTAGTAGTTTTATCATCTAAAACGAGATTCCTTTTGACCATCCAGCTTTCTCTCTGCTGCCCTTATTTTACCCAACATTTCATGCTGTATTTTAAAACTCAATATTATATTTTCAAGATTTATTTTGAAAGATGGACAGCAGTCATTTTAACTGTTGTGTGGTATTCCTTTCTATGAAAATACCGTAACTTATTTACTCATTTTACTATTGAAAAACACATGAATTCCATTAATTATTTGTACTCATAATGCTTCAATGCAAATACCTGATTTTGATTCCTTGTGTATGTGAGTGAGAGATTCACAAGACTATATAATTAGAAGTGGAATTACTGGGTCATAAGATGTGGCAAATTTAGATATACCAGACACTGGAAACTTTCTCTATTAGTTGGTTGTGCCACTTCACAACATCACTAGAAGTGGGTAAGATTTCCAGTTTCCTCACGTCCTCGCCTATTCGTCTGTAAATCTGATGGACATTTATGGTATACGCTCTTTTTGCCAGGTTTATTGAGGTATAACTCACAAGCAAAGGAATTACACTCTCCTGGGATCTTGGGCACCTCAGATGGTGGAGAGCCCCGGCAGGCCACAGAATGGCTCTCCCTGCTGTGGTACCAAGCGCTCTCATGGCGGAAGCAAAGGGCAGAGGAGGAAGACAGCGTTCTGTTTAAGCCGTGGGAGCAGGAGGGAGAGGCCAGGAAAAGCTCGGACGATTCCCCGAGTTGAGCAGTCGGCGCTGAGAGTTCATGGAGATCAAGGAGCTAGCACAGGCAGGCCCAGACATCGGAGAAGAAAGAGGGGGGCAGACGGAAGACTCGGGAGATGGTCAGGCCACTGCCTGGAGACCTCGCCGAGTTCTGATCAATGCATGCGTGTGGGGCGACCACCCGGGGCTGAGGGAAGGGTCACCTGGAAGGATCAGAGGCGCTTGGCTTTCAGACAGGGCCCAGAGTAGTGTCTGTTCCCAGCAGACTGATGGGGAAACAGCATGATTCGTGGAGCACTGGCGAGAATACATGTAAGGCTCCTGGCTCAGGAGTGAGGAAAAATTAACACGGGGCTGAGCCCTGCTCCTGCCACACCTACCAAATCTGAAAACCAAAATCTCACACTGTCAAAAATTTCCAAGTAACTGCAACTCAGAACAAACTCAAGAATATTTATAGGAATACAAAAATATCTACCACCCAAGGAGTTAAAGTTCAAAGTGTTTGATGTCCAATAAAAAACAATTTTTCTCAGAAGTAGAAAAATACAAACCATAAAGAGGAGAAAAAAAAATCAATCCATTAAAAAACTCAGTGATACAGAGTGAAACAAAAATATACTGGGTGAAGACATAGCAATAGAAAGTATCCAAAATAAAACACAGAATAACTAAATAGATGAAAAGAGCAAATATTACACACAGTCCACAAAGGAGGGAGTTGTACAGAAAATATATTTGAAGAAGTAACAACTGAAATGTTTCTGAATTTGTTGAAAAGTATAAATCCACAATTAGTATAAATCCATGAGGGGCTCAATGAAATGCAGGCATAAGAATCATAAGGAAAATGGCACCAATACACATAATAATCAAATTGCTCAAAACCAGTGACAAAGAGAAATCCTAAAAGCAAATAGAGAAAAGTGACACATACAAAAGAGGAACAGACCTAAAAATGTGGCAGAATTTTCCTCAAGAACAATGCAAGTGAGAAGACGGTTCAGTAGCATCTGAGAGTGCCGAAAAGGAAAGAACAGAGCTGTTGTGGAATTCCAGCTTGAGTGAAATGCCTTACAAAAATGAAGGCAAAATAAAGGTGTTTTTCAGAAACTCACAAGCTAAAGTGATTGATCACTAGCAGACCCACATTGCGAGGAATATTGAAGGAAGTCCTTCAGGCAGAAGGAAAATGATACCAAACTGAAATATCAATCTACACAAAAGAGTGAAGACGGGAAGTGGCAAGTGGATGAGTAAACGCACGTGTTGTTTGCCAGGACTGCATAACAAAACACCACAAACCCAGTGGCTTTAAGCAACACAGGTTTATCGCCTCACAGTTCTGGAGGCTGGAAGTCCAAAACAAAGATATGTTGGCACCATATTCTTTCTGAAACCTGGAGGATAGACTTCTTCCTTGCCTCTTCGTAGCTCCTGGTGGTTTCCTGACAATCCCTGGGGTCCCTTGGTTTGTAGATACACCACTCTGACCTCCGCCATTGTCCTCACCTGGCCTTTTGTAGGTCGAGTCCCTGCTTCACTGCATCCGTGTCTCTTCTCTCTGGTAAGGACACTAGTCATGTTGGATTAGGGTCTCACTGCTCCAGTGGGACCTCATATTAACTAACTACATCTGCAATGACCCTGTTTTCAAATAAAGTCACTTTCTGAAGTATTAGCTGTTAGGACTTCAACATATCTTTTGGGGGGAACATAATTCCAACTATTAAATGTGTAAGGTTTTTTTCTTACTGAAATTTCTTTTTAAAGGCAACTGTTAAAAAAATGAGAAGTGCAGTGTGAATGTATTCTGCTTAAGAACTCCAGGCATCCTGTTAAATGAATATAATTGTTTCCATGTAGAAGTTTTTCAGTGTAAAAAGTATATATATGTATTTATGGATGCTATTCTTTTTGGGTAAGCTAGTTTGAACTGAAATATGGAAGAAATCTCCTAGCAAGTATGTACCTCATCTATGTGGGCCCTTGTTTGTTTTATATGAATACACTATGGTCATATTATGTTTAACTTCCTTGAGAAATAAGTTGTAACTCAAAGGTATGTAGCTAAACAATATGTAGTATTACATAAAATTGAGAACCTCATAAGCATGGATTCCATAGGCAATAAAATACACCTGGCTAAGCGATTTGCTTCAGTCTGTGAGGGAGGAGCTCTGTGACATATACACAAATAGTGAATGAAGGGCCTCAGAGATGCCAGGAAAAAATTATAGTTAGAATCTTTAAATAAAACATCAAATATCAAATAATGTGTTTTTTTTTTTCTCCCGACGATCCCTTCCCAAGCTGAGTTATGTCTCAGAGAGACTATGCTTCATTAACCAGAACAGAAGGCAGAAGGATGAAGTGTCTGTCTTTCACTTTTGTCCTTTGAGAAGACCTCCCTGGCGGCACTGGTGTCCCTGTGGGCCTCACCACCTTCTGCTGCAGGTGCCACTGCCCTCGAGTCGGCTCTCTCACTCTCACATGGAGAAGCTGGGTCACTGCACTTCTTCAGTTTAACCACCCGGCCTGGGAAATCATGATTTCAAGGGTCCAACAGAGTTTAAATCAAAAGCAATCTCCAGCATCCTAGACACCCACGAATGTGCTGGCCCTTGTAAGAGGTCTCCCTCGTCTGGGTCAGAACATGCCTCTTCCGTGCACCATAGACATCTGGAGAAAGAAGATATGTATAAACCTATTTACTAACACCCTGAAATGCTGTAAGATATTTTATGAAGAACTAGAGCTCATTTTAGCCTGGTATAATCTCATGAAAGAAATGTAAAAATCTCAATAAGAGATCTCATTCTCCACCGACCTTATTATAGACCATTTAGGCCAAAGCTGCTTATGAGGTGCTATAGAATGAAAATGCTCTAAAAAGGCTGATTCAACTAAAAGTGCAAGTGACAAACAAAAGAAGAAAAGACAGGTTACTACAAGGCTAGAATAAAGCAAGTTTATAATTAATTTGGCATTGATGATGCTCCTAAAATTATTTTTGAGGCAGCAATTTGGAATACTGTTCACAGCCAAAGACCCAAGAATAGTTATGATCCATTTATATCAGTTGGCAAAAAAAAAAAAAATTGCACTAACTGAAGTTAATACTGTAACTGACCTAAATTGCATGGATCACCATGATAGGAAAAAGAAAGTAGTAACACTAAACTCATGGCTTTATAAGCCAAATACTCCAAGGTCACTGAAGTTCATGAGGGCAACACAGAGGTAGAGAAAGACCGGCTACAAGAAACTGGCTGAGGTTTTCATTAGTGCTGAGACCCTTACTATGAGGAAGATCGCTGAAAAAAATCTCATACTGACCCTGTTCAGAATTAGCTACCAGGCAAACTTCTAATAGGCCAAATGCCCAAATGAAACTCCCATTTTCTATTCTTGATCAGCATATCTTGGAGAAGTACAGGTTCATGTCTGCTCGGTAAATCTTAGAACAATCTAGGTTTTATATTCCTGCATACTAAAAATACCCAAATCCAGTATCAACATAGGTCCAAGACAATTCCACTCTTAGAAATCCATATTCACTAGCCTTTCTTTGTTTACTAAGGTGTTTAATGCCACACACATTTGGTCTTTTGCCCTACACATATTTCTTTGGGTCTTGTTCTGACCAGCATGCAATTTACTAAACACTTCTTCCCATTACTACTTCCTCCACATTACAAGAAGGATAAAGTCACTTTTACAAGTTTGAGCAAAATCTAGTAGATGTGGGATGAAATATATTGAGAGAATTTTTGAACAAAAATTTCCAGTGCTTGCTGCCTTAATTGAGTCCTTACCTACAGTTTATGGCCCCAATGACAGTTTACAAGAGACTCTTGCTATTGTGTTTCTCTTTAGTTTATTTCATTGTGCTTAATATGGTTGGATTATGAGGCTGATCGTTCAGTGACCATCAGACTAAACATTACAGATTCCCAAGTTGCCCCAATATCCTTTGTGGCCACAGGAACAGGAAAACATTCAACGTGTAAATCTAATTTCTCTTGCAAAAAAGACATATTTCTGATACAGAGCCATTGCAATACCCCTATCACCAATTAGAAAAGATGTTTTCATTTGTATAGCACCTCCGGGCACCAAAAGCAGTAATATTGTCTTCTTTTCCATTTGTTCCTGATTTAGCTGTTGTATTTTTATGTAGTCCACCTGCTGCTTTTCATAACTATAGATTTATGCCCTATCTTTTATTCTGTCCCATCTTACCCTGCTAGCAAATTTTTATTTTTTCATATCAATGCTACCAGGATACTTGAATTACAAGGCCACATGGAAAGTTCTTTATTCTCTCAAATTCTCAGAGATATGGATCATATTGTATTTTCTCTACATTCTGTCTTTATATATTAACCTTCAATTAGCCTTCTTTCAAAAGAGGCTTATAAATAAGATTCCTTTATTTCACTTTTTTCTCTAGCTCAAAAAAGTTATAAAAATTCTCAAGTAAAACTACACTTTTTAAAAAATCCTGAGTTTGCTTCTTATAGCACAAAATATCTTCTGTCTCCCAAAGTAAAATCACAAGCTAACTAACAGTTAAAAAATGCACACCATTCTGGGCACGTAGAGCTATTGTCACTGATCTTGAGACATACCTCATTTGTGCAGCCTTTTTTACTTGAATTAAGACCGTCACTCCAGAACAAATGTCGTGCTCATAAAAAAATGAAGCCATCTTTTTCCTGAAAGATCATACTCCAGTTTCCCAGAGACTGAAAGGAACTCTTTTGTGCCACATCACTATTAAGACCCTCAAAAAGACTGAGGTCACCTCGGGATATGTTCTTCCTCTTCACTCATAGAAGCCATTGGATGACGTCCAAGAGCAAAGGCGACGTGATAGAAATCATGAAATGCAACTAGTATGCTTCGTTTTCTAACGTGGTTCAATAGAATTGCCAATCCAGCCCAATATGTTAAACCCATAATGTAGGTTGTTTTGTAAAGAAAAGAAAAGCAGATCAACTTCTACTGTAATTGAATTTTGTAAATATACACCTTGGTTTCACCCAGAGCAGGAAAGGTTGTTCATATTCATCTGTTTTCATAACTACAGGGAAGTTTTCAGGGTGGTGTTTATCCACGAGCAAAGGCTAGCAATGTCAGGAAGATGTTTGGGATCCCCATATGGGATCCCCCACTCAGCTTAAAGGTCAATTTACAAAAGAGGTTTGTTGCATCTTAGAGAGAGTGAACCACACATTCGTCACATACACCTGCCAAAATCAGCTGCGCTAGAGGAATGACAAGTTGTGATTTTGAAAAATGAACTACTGTGACTTCCATTTCCAGGAATGGCCAAGTTGGTTGTTCATGCTAAATGTCCTACTGGAAACAACTAAAATCTTTGGGTAAAACACATTTTAAATACCTCCTCTGAAGAAACAAAGACCTGACAAGATTGAATGGCATTATCATATGAAATTGAAGGGAAAATCATAATTCAGAGGTAGATAAGCAAAGAAGCTAGTTTTCCCAAAGAACATTTACTGATTTAGGCAAATCTGTGCTTTTGCTTTGTTTTTATGAATTGCAGACCTCTATCGCTTCTCACTTTGTTTCCCTCTATCTTCCCCTTGTTTTCACTGTTCTAGGTCAACTGGTCTTGAATATTTTGTGATTGTACTGGTAATCACTATGCCACAAAAGGACTTATCAACCATTTCCCATTGTATTTATATCATTACAGCATAAAGATAGGGTAATCACACTAGGAATCAGCTCTGTCCAGGAAAAAATCCACCAAATAATAAAACAGAGGTCTTCAGGATACGAAAATAAATGCTCAGCATTAGTGGCTGAGCTTCCTGGCATAGATATTTGGTTTAGACTGTGGAGTGAAGAATGTTAATCATATATTACTATTTCTCTCATTTCCCCTTTGCTTTTGTGTTCCATAATGGCTTTCACAACAAAGTGGGGATTTGTCAACATAAGCTGATCAAAATTTATCCTAGAGAATATTATGAGTCCTAATCTAGTTATTATTAATTAATTTTGTTTATTCATACCCAAAGACAAAAGGAAAACATGTTTCTCAATTTTCATAATGGTCTGTCAAGCGTATGCTGTTACGTGAGCACTCATTGCCCTAGTAGATGCTAAAGGCTGACAGATACTTTCTGCCATCAGGAATTGTCCTCAGCCAAAGAAAGCTGCTTCCTCCACGTTCATGTCCTTTTCCTCAGGATTGTCCACATGCAAGTATGCAGTAGGTACAAAATCCCTGCCATCATCTGAGGGTTCACCCAAATCCAAGTTTCCCCATAGAATCTACTGAAGCCTCTGTTGTAACTACAGCATAGTTCAGATTTTTCCTTTGCCTTATCCTGCTATGACTGCTTTCTGACATAGGCTACTCTTGAATGCCCTTCCTAATTTACTTGCAGACAGATCTCATCTTAGACTCTCTTTGCAGAGAAGCAGTTATCTAAGATAGTTGGTATCAGAAGTTGCGCTAGCAAGAAGGCATAAAATGGGGTTTGGTAAAATGGATCACCCGTTGGTTAGATGGCAATAAAGACTTGATCTCTGGTCTTCCCCTGGCGTTCTTTAGTGCACAGCTGTTAACGTTTTCACTAGTTAACTGAATGAAATGTAGTTGCTCTCATTTGTTTGAGAAGTATAAGGGGAGAAGTAATTCTTAAGAGTGAGCAACCAGATGGCTGTTGCTGGGTAAAATCCATGCATTGGAGAAAGACAATGAAAAGCTGAGTATGATTAATCAATTTTAAGCAAAGTATGAAAGTCAGAGGGCCTTTTGGCAGTGCATAAAGAGAACCTGATCTTTTTCAGTCAGAGGACAGAAATAGTTGAGGATCAGGCCCCAAATCTGATTTTGAAAGAAACTGATTTTTAGAAAATATTTATTAATTTTGTTGATGTATTTTGTTATTGAATATAGTTTATATACAATATTATATTGATTTCAAGTATACAACATAGTGATTCCACAGTTATATAGTTATTAAATCCTCCCCCCAAGTAGTATGGTAACTATCTGCCCACATAGGTGTTACAGAACTTTTGGCTATATTCTCTATGCTGTACCTTCATTCCCATGAATAATTTACATTGTGATTGAGATTTTGTGCCTCTTCATCCCCTTCACCTATTTCACACACACACCCAAATCCCTCCCCCATAGTAACCACCAGACACTTAGTGTTTATGACTCTGTTGCTGTTTTGTTCATTTTGTTTTGTTTTTAGATTCCACTATAAATGAAGTCATAAGATAGTCTTTCACTGGCTTATGTCATGTAGCATACTAAGTCCATTCACATTCAAATGGCAGGATTTCTTTCTTTTTATGGCTGAACAATATTCCATTGTGTGTATGTACCACATCTTCTTTATCTGTTCATCTATTGGTGGACACTTTGGTTGCTTCCATATCTTGGCTATTGTAAATAATGCAGCAGTAAACATAGGGGTGCATAT
This sequence comes from Manis javanica, assembly GCF_040802235.1. Taxonomy (NCBI): domain Eukaryota; kingdom Metazoa; phylum Chordata; class Mammalia; order Pholidota; family Manidae; genus Manis; species Manis javanica. The sequence continues at coordinate 94,595,769 of NC_133167.1, forward strand.
ATCTTTTTGAATCAGAGATTTTGTTTTCTTGGGGTAAATTCCTGGAATTACTGGGTCAAGTAGAATTTCAATTTTTAGTTTCTTGAGGAACCTCCATACTGCCTTCCCACCAACAGTGTACAAGGGTTCCCTTTTCTCTTCATCCTTGACAACACTTATTTCTTATCTTTTGGATAGTGTCCATTCTGACTGGTGTGAGGTGACATCTCACTGTGGTTTTGATTTGCATTTCCCTGATGACCTGCAGTGTAGAGCATCTTTTCATGTCTGTTGGCCATCAGTATGTCTTTGGAAAAATATCTGTTCAGGTCCTCTACCCATTTTTTAATTGGGTCATTTTTTTTTTGGTGTTAGGTGTAGAGTCCTTTATATATTTTGACATTAACCCCTTATCAGATATATCATTTACGAATATGTTCTCCCATCCTGTTGCTTTCTTTTTTGTTTGTTGATGATGTGCTTTAATTTTCAACCCCAGAAAGTGTCTGTAATGCCAAAGTTAGGCCTTAATTTGGATGGAATTGGAAACTGAAATTTGGGATTGGGATATGTGGGTCAATGCAGTTGAGATACTTGAAACCTCAGAGCACTGAGCCTGCAGAATGGCACCTTTTTCATGCTAAAATAAAGCTCCCCCATTGCTTTAAAACAATGCACAAGCCTCTACTGAAAAACATTGTGTCCTACTTTTAGCTTTCTTCCTGGTCAGCTGAATGATAATTAAAGCCAATCACAGCATAAACCAGTTGAGGAAGTCCTAGTTGGATTGGCTAGGGGAGGAGAAGAGCTGTGTACTAGAAAAGTTATAGGACCTCGCTAATGCATCAGCACGGACGAGAAGACCAATGTATGGTATTGGAACATGAGGATGCTAGGTCAGGCGTGATTTGATAAAGTTGGGCAGACAATTTAAGAGTTGCTGCATGATTGCAAACATTCAAGGATGCAAAATAAATCACAGTTAGGAATATTAAGGCTGCTGCTCCGAAAAAGCCAGAATCCACTGCTCGATTTCTGGGCTTGAACCAGTTCTCAGACCCAGAATCACTGCCATCAGGAAGGACCCTGCAACACCACAGCAGATGTATGTAAAATGATTCTCCAAGTAAATCCCCAAAGGAAATACAGCATTTCCTTGGGCAGCTATGGCTAGGAAAGGGAATACCCATCCATTTCAAAGCCCTTTAGATATAGAGTCTGAAGTGTTATCTGGGGGTTTCAAAGCATTATCATAGCACCTTTGTTAAAGAAGACAGGAATTACGGGAACCAGATAATAAATAGAATCCTGGTGAAGTCTGGTTCACAGTGGGTCTTTGTGTTCATGCACCCATGAAGTGGACATTTCTTTGATTCAGATGTATGATTGGAATGGACATCATAACCGCTCTTTGGCTGTGTGTTAAGAGCTGTTGCAGCAGTGTAGTCAGTCTGGCCACATCAGTGAACCAAAACCAGTATTGCATCCCCAGCAGAATGGCCGTGTTCTTCTCTTTAATGATCCAAATGATGTGGGATGATGGTTCTCATCATATCCTCACTTAATTCTCCAGTCTGGATCCTGGGTTCTGGGTGATGATGGTGGACTAGTGCCAACCTAAGTATCAGCCCCATTTGCACTTGTGGTGACAGATGTGGTAACATCTTTCCTAGACTGGGTAGCAATGCCTATGGTGTGTGACCAAAAACCTGGCGGAGTTTTGATTCCTGCCAGGAAGGAGTATTTGAAGAGTTTTTCGTACTGTGACAACATAATATATTTATGGTCTTGCTCAGAGAACTACGTTGGTTCTCCTCTTTCTCAGAATTATAGTCTGAAAGGAGATGGCTCAACTATATACTCTGCAGTATCACATTACACCAATTTATCAATGATATTCCATTAATTCTGGATCTGCAAGAAGTAAAAGTATGCTGGCGGTCTTCTGAAGATACATCCATTCCAGAGGTTGGCTTTAAGCCCTATGATACTTTGGGTTCTGCCCACATCAGTGTATCCCTTGATGGGCCATGCAGAGTACAACTCTCCTATTCAGACCTGTTTTCCATACTGCCTTACAGTTGTTCCAAGTGCATTCCCCAGTAACATTCCTGCATGAAATCTGTGTCTCAGAATCTGTTTCCTTAAGAGAAAACCCCAAACACTTAAATGTTTGTAAATGGTGTTTGCTCTCAATATACTTCAGAGGTCTAAATGTGAAATCTCTGAGATACCAGAATTTCCCCATCATTGTTCATAATGAAACAACACAACCAGCATAGCTGTGTTGATGACCTGTTTGTGATTATAATGTTCCCAGCATCTAAAGTGATACAATTGATTTTAGAAGTTAGATATTTGGCTAACATTTCAGAGCCAGTTAAGATGAGGACAATCAACATTCTATTGCAAATTACAGAGTAAATTCAACTAACAGAACTATGGTTTTAGAGAACAAGAGGTTATTTTATTCTGGTCAGAAAAAAATGCATGTGTTTTCTTATTGGAATAAATGCATATGCATTGAGAAAATGCTACAGTACATTCAGATGACTGAAAATCCAACTATAATGTGATTAGTCATTAAAAATAAGTCTGAAATACATATGATGGACTGGACCTATAATCATGGATTAGGAACACACTAGGATATGAGCATCTGTGATGATGGTAAGATGTGGCTTAACATTGTTAATAAAATGCAAAAGAGGCTTATCTCACCAAGAGTCTGGACAAGTATCAAAGAACATGTACTAGGAAAGAGTTGAAAAGAGGGTCAAAGTAGAATTAAATTATTCACCTCCTACAGATTTAATTCTGAGAACAGGCGGTGCTGAAAATCACCCAAGGAAGACTGTGGAACAAGAGGCTCTGTCTTCCTTTTGTTAAGACGACGGTAAAATAAAAGTTAAATACAGTGTGTTTCCCCACTTCTCCTCAACTATGAATAAAAGAAGAGTAGACAAAAGCCTTGCACAAAAAAGAAATTTTCTGAGCACCTAAATGTATTACAGCTGGTATCCTCTGAAAGATCTCACTATGAACTATTGAGAAATCTGTAGTTAAATAAAGGAGTTTGCTTAGTTGATTAATCAATTTGAAGCAAGCTCCCTACTGAGGTTAAATTGAACTATGCTCTATTTTATTACACAATTTTAAGATTATTGTGAGTTCTTTCAGAAAAGAAATGAAGACTCCATTGATTTAGCAAGGCTATCTCAGGCATCTACAATTTAATCTTATTTTGTTCTTTGCATTCAAAATATATTTTATGATACAACAAATTACATAATTTAAAATATCTAATGGATATGATCTATTCATTAATGCAAATTAGTGGAACACATATTGAAGCACAACACTGAAATTTGCCCTTGTGGCGCTTCTGCTGAGCCTTACCTGTGTAGCTAATGTCCTCTCCAGCCCCTGACAAGCCTACTATGCCTTTCTCCCCAGAGGTAATGCTTAGGTTAAATTTTGTGTCCTCTGTTATTTTGCTTTACTTTGTGATTTCCCTCAAATGGATATATCCTTAAATAAAACATTATGCTTTTTATTTTAGTTTATTCTTTTTATTTTTTTACTTTTTTGAGAGGGCATCTCTCATATTTATTGATCAAATGGTTGTTAACAACAATAAAATTCTGTATGGGGGAGTCAATGCTCAATGCACAATCATTAATCCATCTCAAGCCTAGTTCTCGTCAGTCTCCAATCTTCTGAAGCATAACGAACAAGTTCTTACATGGTGAACGAATTCTTACATAGTGAATAAGTTCTTACATGGTGAACAGTACAAGGGCATTCATCACAGAAACTTTCAGTTTTGATCACGCATTATGAACTATAAACAATCAGGTCAAATATGAATATTCATTTGATTTTTATACTTGATTTATATGTGGATCCCACATTTCTCCCTTTATTATTATTATTTTTTTTATTTTTAATAAAATGCTGAAGTGGTAGGTAGATGCAAGATAAAGGTAGAAAACATAGTTTAGTGTTGTAAGAGAGCAAATGTAGATGATCATGTGTGTGCCTGTAGACTATGTGCTAATCCAAGCTAGACAAGGGCATTAAAACATCCACGGATGCAGATTTCTCTCAAAACAGAGGGGGTGAGGTTCTAAGCCCCACCACTGTTGATCCTCAATTTCTCACCTGATGGCCCCCCTGCGACTGTGCCTGTCTTAGGCTGTTCCTCCCTTGAGGAATCTTACCCGTCTCTGGCTAACCAGTCATCTTCCAGGGCCATACAGGGAGATGTAAAGTTGGTAAGTGAGAGAGAAGCCATATTGTTTGAAAAGGTTAGCTTTTTACTTCTTTGCAGATTTACGCCCTGTGGCTTCTATGCCCAGCATTTGTCTTGAGGTATCTTTACCACTTGGAGGAATTATGATACTTGGTAAATTCGATATGAGGCACAAATTCTATTTAAGGGTTGTAATTAGGAAGGAAGAAGAAAAGCTATAGAGGTAGCATATGGAAGAAAACATGGGAAGATTGATTATTTCTTTGACATATTTTCTTGTAGAATAATTTAAGCATGTATAGGTTTAAAACTACTAACTAAATTGCGCACACACATAACATAATAGGAATACAGTTACATAACCAAAGCAGACCTATAATTACCAGCCATCTCCAGTGAAACCAAGAAAACCAGTTAGGCACCCTAGGCATTTGTGAGAATTTGTCTATGATATGATGGATATTGTCCAACTGTACTTGAACAGTCTGAGACAAATCAGACAAATTAAAACAACCCATTCCTGGGAACTGTTCACATCCCATATGTTCTTTTAACTGTAGATAGTCTGTAGTTGTAAGATTTTGGAGCACTACAACTTGCACTTCTCCTAATTCTTGGTTGAGTTCCAACAGTATAGATCCAGTCAAATTTGTTGTTTTACTGTATGCACAGGCCAGCTTAGATATCTCCTTCTTCATTCCAATGGCAAGTCCAGGAACTGGTGGGATGGATGCAGCTACAACTGCAGCATCACCTGGATCTTTGTTGAGGATTTTTGATGATCATCTTCTGGTATGACTCTTCCAGAGAGTGCTGATGTTGGAAGTTCTTCTTCATATCGTATCTTAGTTCATTTTCTGGGTAGTCAAATTAGGCTTTGATCCTCTGTATAAACACAAATCGACCCTTTGCCCTCACTTTGATATGCCCTTTATACCATTGTGTAGAACTGATTGGAGGTCACCACACAAGAACTGCTTTTTTTTTTTTTAAGAGAAAGGAATATTATCAGAAAAGTGTACCTCCATAGCCGATCATCTGACACCCTTTATGATCAAAATTAAGGATATTTAAAGCATGCATTATTCGTTGATTTACCATTAGTTTTATCCTATCAAGGAGTAATCCCCCTTTTCTTTCTTTCTTTTTTTTTAATCTTTAATCTACACTTACATGAAGAATATTATGTTTACTAGGCTCTCCCCTATACCAGGTCCCCCCTATAAACCACTTTACAGTCACTGTCCATCAGCATAGCAAAATGTTATCAAATCACTACTTGTGTTCTCTTTGTTGTACAGCTCTCCCCTTTCTCCCTCCCCCCCATGCATGCTAATCTTAATACCGCCTTTCTTCTTCACCCCCTTATCCCTCCCTACCCACCCATCCTCCCCAGTCCCTTTCCCTTTGGTACCTGTTAGTCCATTTTTGGGTTGTGTAATTCTGCTGCTGTTTTGTTCCTTCAGTTTTTCCTTTGTTCTTATACTCCACAGATGAGTGAAATCTTTTGGTATTTCTCTTTCTCCGCTTGGCTTATTTCACTGAGCATAATACCCTCCAGCTCCATCCATGTTGCTGCAAATGGTAGGATTTGCCCCCTTCTTATGGCTGAGTAGTATTCCATTGTGTATATGTACCACATCTTCTTTATACATTCATCTACCGATGGACATTTAGGTTGCTTCAAATTCTTGGCTATTGTAAATAGTGCTGCGATAAACATAGGGGTGCATCTGTCTTTCTCAAACTTGATTGCTGTGTTCTTAGGGTAAATTCCTAGGAGTGGAATTCCTGGGTCAAATGGTAAGTCTGTTTTGAGCATTTTGATGAACCTCCATACTGCTTTCACAATGGTTGAACTAATTTACATTCCCACCAGCAGTGTAGGAGGGTTCCCCTTTCTCCACAGCCTCGCCAACATTTGTTGTTGTTTGTCTTTTGGATGGCAGCCATTCTTACTGGTGTGAGGTGATATCTCATTGTAGTTTTAATTTGCATTTCTCTGATAATTAGCGATGTGGAGCATCTTTTCATGTGTCTGTTGGCCATCTGTATTTCTTTTTTGGAGAACTGTCTGTTCAGCTCCTCTGCCCATTTTTTAATTGGATTATTTGTTTTTTGTTTGTTGAGGCATGTGAGCTCTTTATATAGTTTGGACATCAAGCCTTTATCGGATCTGTCATTTACAAATATATTCTCCCATACTGTAGGGTTCCTTTTTGTTCTATTGATGGTGTCTTTTGCTGTACAGAAGCTTTTCAGCTTAATATAGTCCCACTTGTTCATTTTTGCTGTTGTTTTCCTTGCCTGGGGAGATATGTTCAAGTAGAGGTCACACATGTTTATGTCTAAAAGGTTTTTGCCTATGTTTTTTTCTAAGAGTTTTATGGTTTCATGACTTACATTCAGGTCTTTGATCCATTTTGATTTTACTTTTGTGTATGGGGTTAGACAGTGGTCCAGTTTCATTCTCCTACATGTAGCTGTCCAGTTTTGCCAGCACCATCTGTTAAAGAGACTGTCATTTTGCCATTGTATGTCCATGGCTCCTTTATCAAATATAATTGACCATATATGTTTGGGTTAATGTCTGGAGTCTCTAATCTGTTCCACTGGTCTGTGGCTCTGTTCTTGTGCCAGTACCAAACTCTCTTGATTACTATGGCTTTGTAGTAGAGCTTGAAGTTGGGGAGTGAGATCCCCCCTACTTTATTCTTCTTTTTCAGGATTGCTTTGGCTATTTGGGGTCGTTGGTGTTTCCATATGAATTTTTGAACTCTTTGTTCCAGTTCGTTTAAGAATGTTGCTGGTAATTTGATAGGGATTGCATCAAATCTGTATATTGCTTTGGGCAGGATGGCCATTTTGACGATATTAATTCTTCCTAGCCATGAGCATGGGATGAGTTTCTATTTGTTAGTGTCCCCTTTAATTTCTCTTAAGAGTGACTTGTAGTTTTCAGGGTACAGGTCTTTCAGTTCTTTGGTTAGGTTTATTCCTAGGTATTTTATTCTTTTTGATGCAATTGTGAATGGAATTGTTTTCCTGATTTCTCTTTCTATTGGTTCATTGTTAGTGTATAGGAAAGGTGCAGATTTCTGTGTGTTAATTTTATATCCTGCAACTTTGCTGTATTCTGATATCAGTTCTAGTAGTTTTGGAGTGGAGTCTTTAGGGTTTTTTATGTACAATATCATATCATCTGCAAATAGTGACAGTTTGACGACTTCTTTACCAATTTGGATTCCTTGTATTTCTTTGTTTTGTCTGATTGCCATGGCTAGGACCTCTAGTACTATGTTAAATAACAGTGGGGAGAGTGGGCATCCCTGTCTAGTTCCCAATCTCAGAGGAAATGCTTTCAGCTTCTCGCTGTTCAGTATAATGTTGGCTGTGGGTTTATCATATATGGACTTTATTATGTTGAGGTACTTGCCCTCTATTCCCATTTTGCTGAGAGTTTTTATCATGAATGGATGTTGAATTTTGTCAAATGCTTTTTCAGCATCTATGGAGATGATCATGTGGTTTTTGTCTTTCTTTTTGTTGATGTGGTGGATGATGTTGATGGATTTTCGAATGTTGTACCATCCTTGCATCCCTGGGATGAATCCCACTTGGTCATGGTGTATGATCCTTTTGATATGCTGTTGAATTCTGTTTGCTAATATTTTATTGAGTATTTTTGCATCTACATTCATCAGGGACATTGGTCTGTAATTTTCTTTTTTGGTGGGGTGTTTGCGTGGTTTTGGTATTAGGGTGATGTTGGCTTCATAGAATGAGTTTGGGAGTATTCCCTCCTCTTCTATTTTTTGGAACACTTTAAGGAGAATGGGTATTATGTCTTCTCTGTGTGTCTGATAAAATTCTGAGGTAAATTCGTCCGGCCCCGGATTTTGTTCTTGGGTAGTTTTTTGATTACCGTTTCAATTTCTTTGCTCGTAATTGGTTTGTTTAACTTCTGTGTTTCTTCCTTGGTCAGTCTTGGGAGGTTGTATTTTTCTAGGAAGTTGTCCATTTCTCCTAGGTTTTCCAGCTTGTTGGCATATAGGTTTTCATAGTAGTCTTTAATAATTCGTTGTATTTCTGTGGAGTCTGTCGTAATTTTTCCATTCTCATTTCTGATTATGTTGATTTGTGTTGATTCTCTTTTTCTCTTAATACGTTTGGCTAGAGGCTTATCTATTTTGTTTATTTTCTCAAAGAACCAGCTCTTGGTTTCGTTGATTTTTGCTACTGTTTTATTTTCTCAATTTTGTTTATTACTTCTCTGATCTTTATTATGTCCCTCCTTCTGCTGACTTTAGGCCTCATTTGTTCTTCTTTTTCCAGTTTTGATAATTGTGATGTTAGACTATTCATTTGGGATTGTTCTTCCTTCTTCAAGTGTGCCTGGATTGCTATATACTTTCCTTTTAAGACTGCTTTCACTGCGTCCCACAGAAGTTGGGGCTTTGTGTTGTTGTTGTCATTTGTTTCTATATATTCCTTGATCTCTATTTTGATTTGTTCATTGATCCATTGATTATTTAGGATCATGTTGTTAAGCCTCCATGTGTTTGTGAGCCTTTTTGTTTTCTTTGTAGAATTTATTTCTAGTTTTATACCTTTGTGGTCTGAAAAATTGGTTGGTAGAATTTCAATATTTTGGAATTACTGAGGCTTTTTTGTGAGTTCTGGAGAACGTTCTGGAGAATGTCCCATGTGCACTTGAGAGGAATGTATAACCTGTTGCTTTTGGATGTAGAGTTCTATAGATGTCTATCAGGTCCACCTGTTCTAGTGTGTTGTTCAATGCCTGTGTGTCCTTACTTATTTTCTGCCTGGTGGATCTATCGTTTGGGGTGAGTGGTGTGTTGAAGTCTTCTAAGATGAATGGATTGCTGTCTATTTCCCTCTTTAGTTCTGTTAGTATTTGTTTCACAAATGCTGGTGCTCCTGTGTTGGGTGCATATATATTTAGAATGGTTATATCCTCTTGTTGGACTGAGCCCTTTATCATTATGTAGTGTCCTTCTTTATCTCTTGTTACTTTCTTTGTTTTGATGTCTATTTTGTCTGATATTAGTACTGCAACCCCTGCTTTCTTCTCACTGTTGTTTGCCTGAAATATGTTTTTCCATCCGTTGACTTTTAGTCTGTGCCTGTCTTTGGGCTTGAGGTGAGTTTCTTGTAAGCAGCATAGAGATGGGTCTTGCTTTTTTTATCCATTCTATTACTCTGTGTCTTTTGATTGGTGCATTAAGTCCATTTACATTTAGGGTGACTATTGAGAGATATGTACTTATTGCCATTGCAGGATTTAAATCTGTGGTTACCAAAGGTTCAAGGTTAGCCTCTTTAGTATCTTACTGCCTAACTTAGCTCGCTTATTGAGCTGTTATATACACTGTCTGGAGATTCTTTTCTTCTCTCCCTTCTTATTCCTCCTCCTCCATTCTTCATATGTTGTGTGTTTTGTTCTGTGCTCTTTTTAGGAGTGCTCCCATCTAGAGCAGTCCCTGTAGGATGCCCTGTAGAGGTGGTTTGTGGGAAGCAAATTCCCTCAGCTTTTGCTTGTCTGGGAATTGTTTAACCCCGCCATCATATTTAAATGATAGTCATGCTGGATACAGTATCCTTGGTTCAACGCCCTTCTGTTTCATTGCATTAAATATATCATGCCATTCTCTTCTGGCCTGTAGGATTTCTGTCGAGAAGTCTGATGTTAGCCTGATGGGTTTTCCTTTACAGGTGACCTTTTTCTCTCTAGCTGCCTTTAAAACTCTTTCCTTGTCCTTGATCCTTCCCATTTTAATTATTATGTGTCTTGGTGTTGTCCTCCTTGGATCCTTTCTGTTGGGGGTTCTGTGTATTTCTGTGGTCTGTTCAATTATTTCCTCCCCCAGTTTGGGGAATTTTCAGCAATTATTTCTTCAAAGAGACTTTCTATCCCTTTTCCTCTCTCTTCTTCTTCTGGTACCCCTATAATACAGATATTGTTCTTTTTGGATTGGTCACATAGTTCTCTTAGTTTTGTTTCATTCCTGGAGATCCTTTTATCTCTCTCTATGTCAGCTTCTATGCGTTCCTGTTCTCTGGTTTCTATTCCTTCAATGGCCTCTTGCATCTTATCCATTCTGCTTATAAATCCTTCCAGGGTTTGTCTCACTTCTGTGATCTCTTTCCTGACATCTGTGATTTCCCTCCGGACTCCATCCCTTTGCTCTTGCATTTTTCTCTGCATCTAATCCCATTGCTCTTGCATTTTTCTCTGCATCTCAGTCAGCATGTTCATGATTTTTATTTTGAATTCTTTTTCAGGAAGACTGGTTTGGTCTGTCTCCTCAGGTGTTGTCTCTGTGATCTTTGTCTGCCTGTAGTTTTGCCTTTTCATGGTGATAGAGATAGTTTGCAGAGCTGGTACGAGTGACAGCTGGAAGAGCTTTCCTTCTTGTTGGTTTGTGCCCTTCCTCTCCTGGGAGAATAGCGACCTCTAGTGGCTTGTGCTGAGCAGCTGTGCGCAGACAGGGCTTCTGCTTCCTGCCCGGGTGCTATGGAGTTTATCTCTGCTGTTGCTATGGGTGTGGTCTGGCTCGGGCTGCTGCTCCAAAATGGTGGAGCCCCGTTGAGGGGGAGCGGCCGGGAGGCTATTTATCTCTGTAAGGGGCCTCTGTGCTCCCTGCTGCCCAGGGGTTTAGAGTGCCCAGAGGTCCCCAGATTCCCTGCCTCTGGTCTAAGTGACCTGTCCTGCCCCTTTAAGACTTCCAAAAAGCACTCTCCATGCCAAAACAACAACCGCAACAACAAAAGAAAATAAAATTAAATAAATAATTTAAAAAAACACACACACACAAAAAAAATGCACGATTTTCTTTGTCCTCAGGCACTGCTCTCAGGCACCCACTCACCGGTCTTGCTTCCCTGTTTCCCTAGTATTGGGGTCCCTGTCCCTTTAAGACTTCCAAAAAGCACTCACCAAAAAAAAAAAAAAAAAGAGGAAAAAAAATGGCCGCTCCCATTTCTTTGTTCTCTGGCGTCGGCCTCATGCACCCACTCACTGGTCCTGCCGCCCTGTTTCCCTAGTATCCAGGACCCCACACATGCACTGTGTCTGCACTCTGTTCCGGATGGCTGGGGCTGGGTGTTCAGCAGTCCTGGGCTCCTTCTCCCTTGGTGCTGACTCCTCTCCACCCACCGGGAGGTCAGGGGAGAGGCGCTCGTGTCCTGTCATGCCGGGGCTTGTATCTTACCTCCTTCGCAAGGCGCTGGGTTCTCGCAGGTGTGGATGTGGCCTGGATGTTGTCCTGTGTCCTCTGGTCTCTATTTTAGGAAGAGTTGTCTTTGTTATATTTTCATAGATATATGTGGTTTTGGGAGGAGATTGCTGCTGCTCTACTCACGCCGCCATCTTGGCTCCGCCTTTATTTTAGTTTACTTTATAGAGATGGTGTCATACTCTTCTGCAACTGCTTTACATTCATTTCTAGGTTTCTAAGGCTCACCCATGTTGATTCGTGTGGCTGTAATTAAATCATTTTTATTATTCTGTAACAGTTAATCTACATGGACTTTCAAAAATCATCTTTATTTTTTATAGTAGTTTTAGGGTCATGATAAAATTGAGAGCAAGGCACAGAGGGTTCCCATATATAGTCCCAGCCTCCATACCTGCATAGTTTCTTTCATTATTAATATTCCCCACCAGAGAGGTATATTTGTTAAAATCAATGAACCTACATTGTCACATTGTTATCACGCAAAGGCCATAGTTTACATAAGGGTTCACTCTTGGGATTATACATTCTATGGGTTTGGATGTATTTATAATGATGTGCACCTACCATTATAGTAGTTTGACTGCCCTAAGAAAAATCCCTCCCTTGCACTTTATTCCTACCAACCACTGATCTTTTATTGTCTTAATAGTTTTGCCTTTTCCAGAGGATCATATAGTTGGAATCATACAGTATGTAGCCTTTCATATTGTTTTTTTCCATGTTTTAAAGCTTCTTCCATTTCTTTTCAGGACTCAGTAACTTATTTCTTTTTAGTGCTGAATAATATTCCATTGTCTGAATGTACCACAGTTCATTTATGCACTTATATTTTGGTTGTTTCTAAGTTTTAGCAATTAGAAATAAAGCTGCTATAAATATATACATGTAATTGTTTGTGTGATATAAGTGACCAGTTCCTTTGGGTAAATACCAAGGAGTGCAATTACTTGAATGTATGGTAAAGGTATGTTTAGCTTTGTAAGAAACTGTATTCCAGAGTACCTGTGCCATACTGCATTCCCACCAGCAATGAATAATGCTTCGTTTGTTCCACATCCTTGCTAGCATTTGGTGCTGTGATGTTCTGGGTTTGGGCATTGTGATAGGTGTGTAGTAGTATTTCTTTGCTGCCAAAATATGCATTTCTCTGATGACATGTGATTGGGAGTGTCTTTTGAGATGCTTATTTGCCTTTTGTTTATCCCCTTTGCTGAGGTGTCTGTTAAGGTCTTTGATCCATTTTTCAGTCATTTGCTTTCTTACTGTTGAGTTGTAAGAGTTCTTAGTATATTTTAAATAACAGTTTTATTGTTTGTATCTTTTGCAAATATTTTCTAGTCTGTGAATTGTCTTCTCATTCCCTTGACAGTATCTTTTGCAGGGCAGAAATTTATTGTCATGCAATCCACCTTATCAGTTTTTTCTTTCATAGATTGTGTCTTTGGTGTTGCATCTAAAAAGTTATCACCAAACCCAAGCTTATGTAGATTTTCTCATATGCTGTCATCTAGAAGTTTTATGGTTTTGTACTTTACATTTAGTTCTGATCCCTTTTGATTTAATTTTTTGTGAAGGATGTAAAGTCTGTGTCTAGCATATTTATAATAGCTGTTTTGAAGTTCTTCTCAGTCATTTTATCATTTCTGTCATTTGGGGTCCATTTCCTTTGACTGATTTTTCTCCTGGCCATGAATCAGATTTTCTGCTTCTTGTCAGTGTAGAGATTATTTTTTTTATTATGGTATCATTGATATACATTAAAAAAAAGGAAAAAGTTGCTCATGATCATATTCAAGAAACTTTTGCCTATGTTTTCTTCAAAGAGTTTTATGGTTTCATGACTTACATTCAAGTCTTTGATCCATTTCGAGTTTCCTTTTGTGTAGGAGTTAGACAATAGTACAGTTTCATTCTCTTGCATGCAGTTGTCTAGTTTTGCCAGCACCAGTTGTTGAAGAGGCTGTCATTTCCCCATTGTATGTCCATGACTCCTTGATCGTATATTAATTGACTACATGTGCTTGGGTTACTATCAGGGTTCTGTAGTCTGTTCCATTGATCTATGGCTCTGTTCTTGTGCCAGTACCAAATTGATTTTATTACTGTGGCTTTGTAGTAGAGCTTGAAGTCAGGGAGCTAATCCCACCAGCTTTATTTTTGCTTCTCAGGATCGCTTTGGCTCTTTGGAGTCTTTTGCAGTTCCATGTGAATTTTAGAACTATTTGTTCTAGTTCATTGAAGAATGCTGTTGGTATTTTGATGGGAGTTGCATTGAATCTGTAGATTGCTTTAGGCAGGATGGCCGTTTTGACAATATTAATTCTTCCTATCCATGAGCACAGAATGTATTTCCATTTATTGATGTCTTCTTTAATTTCTCTCATGAGCGTCTTGTAGTTTACAGGGTATAGGTCTTCCACATTCTGGGTTAGGTTTATTCCTAGGTATTTTATTCTTTCTGATGCAATTGTAAATGGAGTTGTTTTCCTGATTTCTCTTTCTGCCTGTTTGTCATCAGTATAAAGGAATGCAACAGATTTCTGTGTATTGGTTTTGTATTGTGCAACTTTGCTGAATTCGGTTATTAGTTCTAGTAGTTTTAGGGTGGATTCCTTAGTTTTTTTTATGTACAATATCATGTCATATGCAAAGACTGACAGTTTAACTTCTTCCTTATCAAGCTGGGTGCCTTTTATTTATTTGTGTTGTCTGATTGCTGTGGCTAGAACCTCCAGTACGGTTGAATAAGAGTGGGGAGAGTGAGCATCCTTGTCTTGTTCCTGATGTTAGAGGAAAAGCTTTCAGTTTTTCACCATTAAGTATGATGTTGGCTGTGGATTTGTCACATATGGCCTTTATTAAGTTGAGGAACTTGCCCTCTATACCCATTTTGTTGAGAGTTTTTCTCATGAATGAATGTTGAATTTTGTCAAATGCTTTTTCAACATCTATTGAAATGATCATGTGGTTTTTGTCCTTCTTTATGTTGATGTGGTATATGATGTTGATGGATTTTCAAATATTTTACCATCCTTGCCTTGAATAAATCCCACTTAATCATTCTGGATGATCTTTTATATGTATTTTTGAATTAGGTTTGCTACTATTTGGTTGAGTATTTTTGCATCTATGTTCATCAGGGATATTGGTCTGTAATTTTCTTTTTCTGTGGTATCTTTGCCTGGTTTTGGTATTAGAGTGATGCTGGCCTCATAAAATAAGATTGTAAATATTCCCTCCTCTTCTACTTTTTGGAAAACTTTAAGGAGAATGGGTGTTAGGTGTTCACTAAATAAATGTTTGATTAAATTCAGCAGTGAAGCCACCTGTCCCAATGGTTTTGTTCTTAGGTATTTTTTTGATTACCAATTCAATTTCATTGCTGGTAAATGTCTGTTCAGATTTTCTCTATCTTTCTGGGTCAGCCTTGGAAGGTTGTATTTTTCTAGAAAGTTGTGCATTTCTTCTAGGTTATCCAATTTGTTAGCACATAATTTTTCATTGTTTCTCTAATAATTCTTTATATTTCTGTGGTGTCCATAGTGATTTTTCCTTTCTCATTTCTGATTCTGTTTATGTGTGCACACACTATTTTTTTCTTGATGAGTCTGGCTAGGGGTTTATCTATTTGTTTATTTTCTTGAAGAACCAGCTCCTGGTTTCATTTATTCTTTCTAGTGTTTTATTCTTCTCAATTTTATTTATTTTTGCTCTAATCTTTATTATGTCCCTCCTTCTACTGACACTGGGCCTCATTTGTTCTTCTTTTTCTAGTTTCATTAATTGTGAGTTTAGACTGTTCATTTGGGATTGTTCTTCTTTCTTGAGGGAAGCCTATTTTGCAATATTCTTCCTTAGAACAGCCTTCACTGTGTCCCACAAATTTTGTGGTGGTGAGTTATGGTTTTCATTTGTGTCTAATATATTGCTTGATCTCTGTTTTTATTTGGTTGTTGACACATTGATTATTTAGGAGCACGTTGTTAAGCCTCCATGTGTTTGTGGGCTTTTTTGTTTTCTTTGCATAATTTATTTCTAGTTTCATACCTTTGTGTTCTGAGAAGCTGGGTGGTACAATTTCAATTCTTTTGAATTTACTGAGGCTGTTTTTGTGGCCTAGTCTATGATCTATTTGGAAACTGCTCCATGTGCAGTGAAGAAGAATGTGTATCCTGCTGCTTTTGGGTGGAGTGTTTTGTAGGTGTCTGTGTGGTCCATCTGTTCTAATGCATTGTTCATTGCCTTTGTCTCCTTACTTATTTTCTGTATGGTTGATTTGTCCTTTGGAGTGAGTGGTGTGTTGAAGTCTCCTAAAATGAATGCATTGCATGCTGTTTTTCCCTTTAATTATGTTAGTATTTGTTTCACATATATAGGTGCTCCTGTGTTGGGTGCACAGATATTTATAATGGTTATATCCTCTCGTTGGACTGACCCCTTTATCATTATGTAATGTCCTTCTTTGTTTCATTACTTTCTTTGTTTTGAAGTCTATTTTGTCTGATACAAGTAATGCAACCCCTGCTTTTTTCTCCCTATTATTTTCATGAAATATCTTTTTCCATCCCTTCACTTTTAGTCTATGTGTCTGCATTTGTAGTGAGTCTTTTGTAGTCACCATATAGATTGGTCTTGTTTCTCATCCATTCTGTAACTTTGTGTCTTTTAATTGGTACATTCAGTCAATTTACATTTAGGGTGATTAATTAAAGATATGTACTTATTGCCATTGTAGACTTTAAATTTGTGGTTACCAAAGGTTCAAGGGCAGCTTCTTTACTATCTAACAGTTTAACCTAACTCACTTTTTATGCTATTTCAAACACAATCTAAAGGGTTTTTTCCTCCCTTCTTTTCTTTCTCCTCAACTCTTTATATATTAGGTATTATATTCTGTACTCTTTGGGTATCCCTTGACTGACTTTGTGGGTAATTTATGTAATTTTGCATTTGCTTAGTAATCAGTTGGTCTACTTCCTTTACTGTGGTTTTATTTTCTCTGGTGACAGCTATTTAGCCTTAGGAGCACTTCCATGTAGAGCACTCCCTGTAAAATGCACTGTAGAGATGGTTTGGGGAGGTTAATACCCTCAACTTTTGCTTATCTGGAAACTTTTTAATCCCTGCTTCAAACTTAAGTGATAGTCTTTCCAGGTAGAGTATTCAAGACTACTTTGAGGCCATTCTGTTTTATTGCATTAGATATATTATCCCACTCCCTTCTAGCCTTTAAGGTTTCTGTTGAGAAGTCTGATTATAGCCTGATGTGTTTTCCTTTGTATGTGATATTTTTTCTCTCTCTGGCTGCTTTTAATACTCTCTCCTTGTTCTTGATCTTTGCTCTTTTAATTATTATATGTCTGATCTGTACACTTCCATGGCCTGAGAGACTATTTCCTTCCACAGTTTGGGGATGTTTTCAGCAATTATTTCCTCAAAATACTTTCTATCCCTTTTTTCTCTCTTCTTCTTCTGGTACCCCAATAATGCAAATATTGTTCCATTTTGATTGGTCACACAGTTCTTTTAATATCCTTTCATTCCTAGAGATTTTTTTCTCTCTGTGCTCAGCTTGTTTTCCTGTTCTCTAATTTCTATTTATTTACCATCTCCCCCACCTCATCTAATCTGCTTTTAAATCCTTCTGGTATATGTTTCATTTCAGATGCTATATTTTTTAGAATATCTCTTTCTTGAAGTCCTCCCTTAGATCTTGAATAGTTTTCTGTAGCTCCATGAGCATGTTTTATGATTTTTAGTTTGAAATTTTTATCAAGAATATTGGTGATTTCAGTTTCACTTAGCTCTCTTTCTGGTGTTTGAGTGATTTTGGTTTGTACCAGATTCTTTTGCTGTTTTATATTTTTAATGAGTACTAAGGAATAATAACTTCTTGTAGGCAGCACCTTCTAGTGCCTAGAAGCTCTATTTTCTCAATCTTCACAACAGCAGGAGTGAAGGTGGGGGTCCTAGACGAGTGGTGTCAGTGCCTGCCAGGAGGAAAATGCTCTTTCTTGCTTCCTGCCTGCGTGTCTGCCTCCATTGCCAGGGCCAGTGGGTCTAGTGCACAGGTATGAGCCTCTGTGTTTCACCCCTGTAACTCCCTCCCTGCTCTGTTTCTCTTCCTGTCACCTGTGGGCAAAGGTCTTGGGTGCTGCCAGATCAAAGCTTTGCTACTTTTCCCTTTTCTGTGAGGTCTTCTCTTTTCCCAGATATAGGCCATATGTTTTAGTCTTTGTTCTGGTCAGTCTTTCAGTATTAGTTGTGTTCACTATATTTTTGTGTTATATGTGGTTTTTGGGATGAGGTTTCTGCCTCACTTCTCACACTGCTATCTTTTTTTCATAGATCTCCAGTGTAGTGATTTTTAAACAGATCCCAGACATTCCAATTTTACTGTGACAGAGTGCTTTATTTACTTTTAAAGGGCATGTATTTTGTCTGTCAGCCAGTTAATTTACATGAATATTATTTCATCTTTCTGAGGCTTCTTACTTCATCTGGCATAGGGAGTGGTGACCTTCACTTTCACAGAGAATAAAACAGCTTTTGCAGAAGAGAGACACTTGATGCAGATTTCTGTTTTCAACCTTTCTGCCCCTCTAGAACAATGAGGGCATCAAATTTGAGAGGGTTCAGACTTTCAGGGTATGGATAAAGTCTTATCTACCTCAGAGGGGCCATATTTATTTGAGAAAAGCTATAGGTCTCTTCATACCAGACAAAAGATGCCAATGGATCAATCATCCTTTGATAAAAAGAGGAAGAAGCCAAAAGCAGGAGCCATAGGAGCTTCACATGGTGCATAGGATGGTACCAGAGGCCACCTGGGTCCTGACATGGGGACATCTCACCTCCAATGACTGAGTGACCTGACCTGATACCATCCGTGGAATACTGAGAGACAGTGGGGCTTGGTGATGCTGCAGGAAACCATAGGACATGTCAGACTCTCAAAAATCCTGTCTTCATTTTATGGGCAACATAGCTTGGATGTAGTTTAGTGGTAATTATTTCTCTTTCTTGACAAAGTTTAAGAAGTTTACTAAGAATTCAGAGCTGTCAGGCAGAGTCTTTGGAAGTTTCAACAAATGTTAAGGAACTGGCTATAGCCAAAGTAAATATGGTATGTCCCTCTTATAATCTCAATGACAAATTTTATTGTGGCCATCTCTGATGCAGGAGTGTGAAAAGCTAAATTTATCTGTCCTGAAACATCCACAAAAATGTTATACATAAGCCCTTTTCTGAAAGTTGGCATTTTTGCCTTAGCCTTTGTAGCTGAGTGATCTTAGGCTTTCCTCTTGAAATGGAAGATCCAGTCAGGCCATAAGTTATCAGTCCCAGAACAGTTTAGAATGAGTCATACAATGACATCTCTTAATTCACTTGAGGCACCTGTTCTCTCAGTCCATTCTTCTCTTTACCCTCCTTAGTCCAGTTTAAATTTCCAGGCTCCTTTTTAAAAATTCAGTCTTCTGCCATTATTCTCATGACCTTTCAACCCAACAAAACTCTTAAGCCGTAATGAACCCCCATAACTGCATTCTCCAGTGCTTACTCCTGGCAGCCGACCACAGCTGGAGAAAATCACACCTCAGTGGGTCATATGTTTTCTCATGCATTGTGATCATCAATTGCAACCTGAAGTGCATGCAGCACAGCCAGTCACAACTGACATATTTTTCTAGTTAGCTCAGTTGTTAATGTTTAACAATAATATTTAATTATTGGAGTTTCTGTTCTTATTTAAAAGATACTCAGCTCCCCTCTTATTCTCAAAGAATAATCCTGCTTATGGCACAGAAATAAATAAATACATATCATTTTGCTAACTACAATATTGACAAAAAACTCAGCAAAACACCTGTTATTCATTGCTATATCTGCAACGCCTAGCATCAGCTAGGCTCTGATTGCTCAACACATATTTGGTGAATGAATGAATGCAATTGCTCAACATATATTTGCTGAATGAATGAATGCTAGACAATTTTGCAATGTGCATTAAGACCTTGAACCTCTAGTTTCAAATCCCTTCATGTTACTGCCTACCAGGTTCTTTTTTTAGCTCAGGTCTGATTCTCTCATATGTACTCTGGGTTCTACCATATCTTACCTTTTCAAGATCATTAAGTTGTTCCTTATCCTCTTTCTCCTAAATCTCTAATCTCTCTCTTATCAGCACTTAGAATGTATTAAAAAATGGAACAACTAAGTGCAGTCACAGATGAATTTGAGGAGGGTTGGGAAGGACAGAAAACATATGGTCCTCAGAGGAATAGTATAAACTGGGGACACACTTGAGAGCTGCCGTATAGTAGAGATCACTGTTTCCGAATCCTGTCTGCACTTAGAAATTAGAGTGAAACATACAAATAACAACAAAAACAAAACTGAAAGGCAGTATCTTCTCCCTCAACACAGACACAGATTCCCAGAACCCATCCTCAGACCTTTTGATTGAAGTATCATGAGTGGAAAGGCTTAGTCCCAGGTAATGTTGATGTGTGCGCTCAGTATTTAGAGGTACTGCTATGCATGGACTGAAAGCCACAGCAGTGGAAGGCTTTGCACGGGAGAAGAAAGGGCACTAAGGCAGGACCTTCAAGAATATCAACACTTGGAAGTCCAGGAGAGGAAAAGAAAACAGAAACGAACAAACAAAAATCTTAGGTGGAATAATCTGAAATTAAGTTGTCATGGGAGCTAGAAAAAGGGATACTGTTTCTAAAGAACGAATCAGTAAACAGCTAAATGTTGCTGAGAGGGTGAGCAAGATCGGGGCAGTCATTACCTAACAACTAGATGACAGAGGCTGGAGGTGACTTTGACAAGAACATCACTGCACAGTCGTCCCAAAGGCTACACTGGCATGGATTTAGGTGAGAAGTGGATTGGTTAAGCAGAGAACTCTTCCAAGAAGTTTTACAAAAAGGGAAACAGGTTGGTAAAGGGCAGAGAATGTGAAAGCAAATGAGGGTTTTTGTTTGTTTTTGCTAAAAGATGGAAAGCACCAGAGCATGTTCCCATGCTAATGGGAATGATCCAGTGTCAAAGAGATGGATGATGTGGGAGGGGTGATAGCGGCTGGGATGCAGAGGTCTAGCAGAGCAGCTGGTCTTCCATGGCATCAGGGAGAAAGAAGATGCTGGGAGATGCAAGCCAGTTTTGGTACTGAGATGGGAAATGAGGGAGTTCAAACCAGGTAGTACTCTCATCTCCTTAAACATGAGGTAAAGCTCTCAGGTGACAGAAGGGTTGTGAGAAATTTTTAGGGAAGAGAAGAAAGCATAAAGTAGCTATTTCTGGGCAATTTGCAGCCCGTTTCTGCCAAATTCTGCTTAAAAAATCTCTGTGCATGGTCAAATACATGATAGGAAAGGTGCAAAATGGACTTGCCTTAAAGGAATACTGTGTGTGTGTGTGTGTGTGTGTGTGTGTGTGTGTGTGTGTGTGTGTGTGTGTGTGTGTGTGTGTCCAAATAAATATTGTACTACCTTTGGCTTTGGACAACTTCTGCATTTCCCCACTGTGGCAGGCAGAGGCTGGAGCTTTATTTACATCTGAAACCTTGCACAGCCAAGAATAAACATGCGTTTCCTCCAGCCGCAAAAACAATCTGGAGAAATACATCAGTGAGGGCAGCAATTTTCTGAGGCTGTGATATCGCCCCGAATGTCCAGTGATACTGCATGGAGGAGCCTGTATGGGAAACAGGCAACAGCCTCTATATAAAATAGGATCTTCCCAGTGATAGCTGCATAGATTAATAAATTGCTTTTACAATAGAAACACAGGAACACAGGAAAGGAGGTCACCATTTTAATGCCCTCTAGATAGGCTGAAAATGAGGAAAATGGCAAGTAATTCTGTAGGCCCTTATCATGGTAATCAGATGTGGCTAGGGAATGGTGCGTGGTCTCAGATTGAGGCCATCTCATTCCTTCTTTTAACACTTTCATTTTTAAAAGTAGTTGCTTGTGCTGGTATCTTTTTAAAATCATTTATAGGGTTTTCAAGGCTGGCCCCTTGTTTTGAACATGCCAATATAGCTATTTCCAGTGCTATATGCAGGCCAAGAAGGATGGACATACCTTGCCCAATATCACACACTAGGGACATTCCTGTGGCTTCAGAAGATTTTGTCTTTAGAGTAGACTATTTTTTCTCAGGAAAAAAAAAAAGTCCCATTCCAGAAATTCTTCTTACTATTTAAGATATTCTCTTTTTATCAACAAGGGTCACTTCAAGAAACAGAAAACACATTAAGAATTTTAAAGAAGAAGGAATGGGAAATAATACAGAGAAGTGGGGGTCTGCAAAATAGGAACAAGGGCTGAAGGAAAGGACTCTAAGCAGGCCCTTGATGGCTTCTGGAACAATACAGGATGGATCCATCAGGAGAGCCACTCCTTGAGTTGTTACTGAAGCCAGGCCATAATCAGCAGCCCGCTCTCACAGCCTCTGAACACCCCAGGGGCTAGAGAACCAACATCTGTAGCTGCTAACCAGGGACCAGAGAGATGGATAGAGGAACCACGTAATTACTTAACCCTATAACTTTCCTGCACACACAGGAAGCTGGAACAGTGCTGTCTAACAGCAATATAATGAGGCACATTTATAATTTCAAATTTACTATAGCCTCATTTAAAAAAAGTAAAATGAAACTGCAAGACTCATTTTAACATGATTAAGTAAAGCTGAAGCACTTCAAAATATAATCCATATGAAAATTTATGGAGCACTTTTTGTTTTTCTTGGTTCAAAGACTTCAAAATCCATTGTGTGTTTTATACTCACAGAACACCTTTATTGGGGCTTGTCACATTGCAAGCGCTTGGTAGCCACATGGGGCTAGAGCCTATATGTAGGGCTAGGAATTGATTCTGCTCTGTTGCTGCAGAGAAATATTTGTTTCCCCCATGAAATTCTAAGCAGAAGTGGACAAAATGTGGCAGGATGATACCTTCTGCCTCAATTTTGCTTCCCAAATTTCATGCTCATGCTTATGATTGGCAGATCTAATTTGCCTTCAGAACCCTTGCTTTAAAGAAATCTGGAAAGTGTGTTCTTTTCTTTTGATTCCTAAATTCCTCACTTAGAAGAAAGGTGAAGTACAGGCTGAATAAACCAATTTACAGCATCCAATAGTTCTTTCCAAAAAGAGAAAAGACAATTGCTGTAGGAATCCACACCTCTCATTTCTGCCATCCTACAAATACTTGAGTATATGTTACTTTAAAAAAACCTAGCATTTTATTTTCCTTCTATTTTGAAGCACTTATAGCTACCCAAGACCCTGTTGTAAAGTATATTGTGTTTTTGTAGGCAGGAACACAATGGTGGATCTCTCAAATGACTTCCTGTAACTTTGCCTCCAACATATAAATTCTGAGACTTCGATCACAACTCATCCAAGGGCTTTTCCCAGCTGTGTCTTAGGATTCCTACACAGACAGGCATGGGCATGAAAATTAATTCCTTTTTTAAATGTTCAGGTCATTTATAACAAATATACATTCTTGGAAATTGCCTGGGTCCGACTGGGTAACCGACCCTGCCTTTGTAGCCAGCATGACTCATTATAATGCACAGCAGCAATGGAGAAACAGTAAAATAAGATGCAGGCCTTCCAGTAAAAATTCTTATTATGAGAACAGAGAAGCTTTAAGAAATTATTTATAACAAAAGTGATGAAGTGTTAGTGAAGTTTAGAGCACATTTTCTGAGAAAAACACAGTACTCGAGTAAAGAAGTCTACCTTCCATCTGCCTAAAATCCAATCAATGAGATATTACACACTGTAACTCCACTCCCACTCTCAGGGCTTCAATTTATTACCTCTGTTCAGTGCAAGACAGAGTGAGTACCTTGACAACCTGGATAATTTGTTCTGTTTAGACACCCAGAGCTTAAGAAAAAGCTAGGCCTGTCTCCAAGTAATACATAGTAACATCATATAATCCAGCACTGTCTTGCACATTGTAGGTGCACTGTGTACACATACTGGGTAAATGCTCAAGGTCACACACAGTTTATTCAAGTGAGCACATACTCTTAAAAAATATTAAACTGATACTTCATGCCAAATGGATATGATTAGATATTTGAGAAGAGCTCCTGCTAGGGTGGTGCTTCTAGAGAAGGACTAATTAATACCTCTTCTTTCTTGTAAAATGGACACTTGCACGAGTTCTTCATCATGCTCATTTATGGTCCCTGTGAGCGATGTTTTCCATGGCTACAGCTGCAGTTAGGACTTTTAGGCAGGTGGACACTATGTCTTCGACTTGACTTCTCTTTTAAGTTCTCTTTTACATTCCAGATCTGATTGGTGGTCATCTCCCAAACACTTCCTGGCAGGCAAAAATGTTAAGTCCAAAATTATCCTTTTCCTTGTACTAATGAAATTCTCTTGAGTTCATTATTTTGTGTATTAACATCACCAGAAATACTTGTCCTCCTGCTGAAGTTTAAACCTCTGACCAATTTTGATTTCTTTCTCTTCCTCTTCTTTTATGTTGAACTATTACTACAGCAAACTCTTTAAAAATACTGTATTCACACCCTTTTTTCTTTCCTTTATGGAAGTTACCATCCTAATTCACATTTTTTAGTAATTTTATTTTAAAAATATACAATGGTGTTTTTTCTTAGTGTGCAGTTCTACAAATTCTAATGTGTAGATTTATGTAAAATTTCATAATCAGGATTCAGATCAGGTCCTTCACCTGCAAAAAGTCCTTAATGATAGTTTCCTCTTTGTGGTCACACCCTTATTCCATTTTAACACCTAAGCAACATTCATCAGTTTTCTGTCCAAAGTATGTTTAAAGTTTTGTCTTTAGAATGTCATATAAAGGAATCCTACAGAATACAATCATTTTAGACTGGCATCTTTCACTCAGCATAATGTCTTTGAGATTTATCCAGGCTGTAGCATGTATCAGTAGTTTATTTTTAGAGCTGGGTGGTATTTCATTCTGGATGTACCCTTATTGTCTTCTAAAACATAAACGTTTTTACACTGCTGTTCGAGGTGTGATCTCCACTGCAGGCCTGGTTCCCTCAACTCTTCCCTGTACTCTCTCAAGACTGTGCTCAATTATGTCATTTACACAATATGTCCCTTTTCTTTCCATTTGATGAGACTTGCTCCAGTTTAAAATAATTTCCCCCTTCATTTGCATTCTATTAACTAACCCTTCTTCAAGCCCATTTTCCAGGAATTTTTCTAAATCTTCTGAATATAGTTCATCTCTCTGAAGACTTTTAGTGCTATGATTTTGATACTTAACCTTATGTTGATTATAGCCATCCTTGTCTTGTAGATTGCACATGGATGTAAGAGATGAATCATAAAGTAAAAATGATGTCCGAGAGTAAATACTGGAAACTAAGATAAGCGAATCATTAGAAATATGCAAATCCCTTTATCTAGAGATTCCTGAGATGGCGTGAATGTAGCCACAGAGTATGTGTTCAGCCTTCTACAAGCATTAACCTTTTTTGCTGTCTCTCTTTGGCATGAGTTGTACTTGAAGGCACATTGAAATACCTTTTAACAGGATAGAGCCTCTGCTTTTCCAATGAGAGAGGGCCCATCTTTGGTCTGAGTGTCAGTTAGATCCTCACTGGGAAAATGTCTCCAGCTCATAGAACTTGAGGTCATTAACTGTGGATTCATGTGTCTGATTACATTTTCTTCCTTTCTGTATTAGTTTGTTAGCACTGTTGTGACAAAGTACCATAGACGAGGTGATTTAAACACAGACATTTTCTCATGGTGAGTGGGGTCAGCAGTCCAAGATCCAGATGTCGGCGGGTTTGGTCTCCTCTGAGGCTTCTCTCGTTGGCTTGTAATAGCCCCCTGCTTGCTGTGTCCTCAATGGCCTTTCCTCTGTGGACCCACCTCCCTGGCCTCTGTGTATCCATTCCTCTTATTATAGAGGTGCCAGTCACATTGGATCAGGGACCACCTAACACCGCACTTTAACTTACCTACCTCTTTGAAGTCTTTATGTCCAAATAGAGTCACATTCTGAAGTATTGGGGATAGGATTTTGACATGAAGACAGGGGACACAATTCAGCCTAGAACCCTTGTTCCCCAAGCAACTTCTTAAAAACCTGTCTTCCTGTATAACTTAAAGGGAAAAATTAATTGGTCGGGCTCACTCCATTAGAGAGCCTTGGCAGATATATTCTCATGACAAATTAATAAACTGGCCTTCTAGAAAGTCCCCTGTGAGCTTTGGTTACATAAATCAGCTTTTACCTGCCAATCAACTCTGGAACATCAATAAAATAAAATTTTTGAATTTTTAAGGCAGATGCTAGTCCCAGAACTGTGGCAAATTCTGGAAGATAAATGTCTGCTCTGGGAATCTGTTTTGGAAAGCAGCCTACCCACCTTCTCCAGCTATAGTCCTTTGCATTGTCTTGTACTGTGTAAGTTTCTGTTTGCGACTGCTGTAGTATTAGCCCCCTAGATATTTAATCTTGAACAAGCTACTTAATTTCATTTATTATAAAATAAACATTTTTCACATTTTGCCACATTATTAAGTAGGATATGTGAAATAATAGATGGTATTTCATGGTTTGTTGATTTTCTTTTCCTTATTGATAAATAAAATTAATGGTGCGATTTCACCTACAGCATCTTCAGTTTGGGGACATAGTTCACCTTTCTTTGCCTCTCTAGCCCCCTTCTCAGAATGGGTGAAGTGCCCACCACACTGTGTTCTGAGGATTAAGTAAGTCATTCATTGCTTAGTACATGGCTTGGCATATGATGTACACTCAAAGGATGGCATTATTGTAAATTTTTTGAGACATTTTTTGTGTGCAAAACCTCCTGTATAGGGAATGGATAATCAATATTTTACTTAAGAGGAATTAAGATTTGGGGGAAATGTTACTGCCTACTATGACTCTTACTACTTCAGTGACAGCAACCTATGAACACAGAGAAAAGGTTTGTAAAAGTTCACTTCCTGTGATTCAGAGTTTGTTACCTAGAGAGGTGGAAATGAGGATCAACACTTCCTGCTTTGTTTAGAAGCTTAAAGACTAACCCAGACACCTCTTATCTGTGTGTCATGTTGCAGTTACGTCATATAGGAAAAGGGGGCACTGAAGATGATTTGATGATAGCCTTTTAGTTCCCCTTTAGGATATATTTTTCTTAGAGGAATGAATTTAATGGAGCTGAGTTGGCAAAATGTCTTTCACTCTTGCTCCTGAATTCAGTTCTGGGAAGCTACAAAGAGTAGGAAGCATGTGGAAACTTTCTTTTGATGACGGCCACTGTGGAAAAGTGAGCACTGAATTTTTCATAGCTTGGAAGTTATATTGCTTTGATTGAACTTTTAAAGTCACACGGAGCTCCTTGTCCAGGTGGTCAGGAGGTGGCTAGGGGGTGGGGGAAGCACAGATGCATAGCTGTGTAGATGCATTGTGCCACGGTGGCACCAAAACTGAGGTCACATGGCTGAAGATACTCCCAAACTGGTGTAATAGTGTGAACAAAATATTTAGTAGGTGTATAAATAATTAAGAATAGTCTTGGCAGCATCCTCTCCTTTATCTGAAGCTCAGAAAAATTTGTGAACTTTCTCATCTACTCATCTGTAAAGCACTAGAATTTTCTATACTTCAGTATTTTCTTCTATCTTCAACCTCTCTCTTTGGTTGTTATTAGTAGTTTACGGCTCAATGAAAAGCTAGAGATTTCATTAATAATAACCTCCTAATGGATTCTACCCATAACCTCGTATTTATGTATTTTCTCCTTCCTTAGCTACTGACATAAAGGTAACCATTCTTGAGCCATTCCCTGCAGTCATGATGCTAAAGAACCACTAGCAAAGCTAGATGGCACTGAACTTCCATCTTTGCATTACTTATGCATTCCTGTACCCCACGTCCCTGATTGTCCTGATCCATCAGTTCCCAACAAACCAGGTTGATGAGGAATAGTTAATACTGTTTAGAACTTCCTTAAATGTATAATATCTACTTATGCATAATATAAACCAGACATTCTGATGAAGCAATTTCTAGAGTAGGAATACTGTAGCATAATACAAAATCTGATCTGGACCAGAGAATCAAATGAGTACAGTGGCTTTGTAAAGCAATACAAAATGACTTTTTTTATCTTAAGAAACATGGCTCCTGATTCAATACTAATAAAATTCTCCTACAGGGGTGTCTTAGTCTGCTCAGGCTGCTGTGAACAAATTACCATAGACTGGGTGGCTTTAACAACTCATGTTTACTGCTCACAGTTACAGAGGCTAGGAAGCCCAAGATCAAGGCCCTGGCAGATCTGGTGTCTGGAGAGGGCCCACCTCCTGGCTGCGCACAGCTGCTTTCTTAGTGTGTGCCCACCTGGCAGAGAGCTCTGGTGTCCCTTCCTTTTGTTATAAGGGCCCTAATCCCATCAAGGTTGTCCCACCTTCATGACCTTATCTAAGCCTAATTATCTCTTAAAGACTGCATCTCTAATAACAGAACATTAGGATTAGGATTTCAACATGAATCTGGGGGGGCAAACATGCAGTTCATAATTGGGGGGTCCCAGTTAGTAGCTTGCAGATGCTTAAGGCATTTTTTTAAACTCTTTGATAGTTACTACAGGCTTTGTGTCAGCCACATCCTTCCCTCAATCTCGTAGCCTTTCAATAAACAGAGACACATAACCGACTGTGATGTTCCTGATCAGGTTCTACTCAGCCATTTTTCTCGTTTCCTGTGTCCCAGTCTGTCTCACTTTCTCTTGTACATTATTGTCAGCAAACATCATGTTACAATATACTCATTAGGAGTGGTAATCAACTATAGAAAAAATGTGAGGTCCCTTCTCAAAAGCTAGGTATTCATGATTCCAAGGACAACACAAATGATAACCTTCCCCTAACAAGGTCACCCTTACTGGTTCTCCTAATAGTGAGAAGAATAGAGTAAATTTTTTATAATCAAGTCTTATTTTCTTCCATCTAAGAATCTTAGAGAACAATGAAGGTAGAAGAAATTGTGGTTACATGTATGTCCTTAGGGTCATTTGAGAAATTTCTTCTCCTAAATTGCATTTCACCTGATCCACATGTGGCAACAGGCTGCTGCATGCTGCATGACACAAAGGCCTTCCTGACTTCTAAGTTTTGAATTTACCAAAAGTTGATTTTCAGGCTGGGTCAGGGTTTCTAGTTGGGCAGCACCCTATTCTTGAATTCATCAAAATTCAAGACATTACTTAAGTAACGATATGTAAAATACCTGTGCTCCATATTTGACACGAGAGCAGGTACCATGTAGAGGATAGTTTATCTTCAGGGGACAATGATATTATTTGTTTGGCATATAATATACATTTAATTGGTGTTTATTAGAATGAATAAATGAGAAAAGAAATGAATGGAATCATATACTCAATTCAGGAAGAGCCCCTAATTAAAAAAAAATTAAATTTTGGATAATTTCAGAAATATAGCAAATAGCTTGACTTAATTCTATTTAAAATATTGACATTTGAGGGCTGACTTTCTTTTAAATTTCTTTTTATTAAAGTATACTTGATTATACAATCTTATATTCATACCAAGTATACAACATAGTGGTTCACCAGTTACCCACATTATTAAATCTTCACCCCAACTAGTGCAGTTACTATCTGTCAACATAAAAAGATGTTATACAATCACTGGTTATATTCTCCATTCTGTATTACCATCCCTTTGACCAACCTATGTCATGATTGAAAATATTTGTGCCCCTTTATCCCCTCACTGTCCTTGCCCACTCTCCCCAACCCCTCCCCCATGGTAACCATCAGCAACCTCTCAATGTCTATGAGTCTACTGCTATTTTGTTCATTTTTGTTTGTTTGTTTTTTTAGATTCCACAAATAAGTGAAGCCATATGGTATTTGCTTTTCTCTGCCTGGCTTATTTCACTGAGCATAATACCCTCTAGGTCCATCCATGTTGTCCCAAATGGCAGGATTTCTTTTTTATAGCTGAATAGAATTTCAACATAATGTATCACACTGTCTTTATCAATTCATATATTGATGGACATTTTGGTTGCTTCTATATCTTGGCTATTTGTAAATAATGTGGCAGTAAACATAGGGATGCATATATCTTTTTGAATCAGGTATTTTGTTTTCTTTGGGTAAATTCTTAGAAGTGGGACTACTGGGTCAAATGGTAATTTCTATTTTTAGTTTTTTGAGGAACCTCCATACTGCTTTCCACAGTGGTTGTACCAGTTTACATTCACACCAACAGCGTAGCATGGTTAGGATTGTCTGCATCCTTGCCAGCATTTGCTGTTTCTTGTCTTTTGGATAGTGGCCATTCTGACTGGTGTGAGATGGTATCTCATTGTGGTTTTGATTTGCATTTCCCTGATGGTTATCAATATGACACCTCTTTTCATGTGCCTGTTGGCCATCTATACTTCTTCTTTAGAAAAATGTCTGCTCAGGTCTTCTGCCCATATTTTAATTAGGTTATTTGTATTTTTGGTGTTGAGTCATATGAGTTAATTATATTTTGGATGTTAACCTATTAACAGATAAATCATTTATGGATATATTTTCCCATACACCCTTTTTGTTCTGTTGATGGTGTCCTTGGCTGTACAGAAGCTTTTAAGTTTGTCCCACTTGTTCATTTTCTTTAAGTTTGATAGTGTCCCACAGTTCATTTTTTATTTTGTTTCCCTTGCCCAAGGAGATGTGTCCAGAAAAACACTGCTCATACTTACATTCAAGAGATTTTTGCCTATGTTTTCTTCTAAGAGGTTTATGATTTCATGTTTTACATTTAGGTCTTTAATCGATTTTGAGTTTTGTGTATACAGTTAGACAGTAATCCATTTTCATTCTATTACATGTAGCTGTCCAGGTTTCCCAACACCAGTTATTCAAGAGACTGTCTTTTCCCCATTGTGTATTCATGGTGCCTTTATCATCTATTAATTAACCATATATGCATAGGTTTATATCTGGGCTCTGTATTCTGTTCCAGTGATCTATGGGTCTGTTCTTGTGCCAGTACCATACTGTTTTGATTACTGTAGCTTTGTAGTACAGCTTCAAGTCAGGGAGAGTAATACCCCTAGCTTTGTTTTTCTTTCTCAGGATTGCTTTGTCTATTTGGGGTCTTTTGTGGTTCCATGTGAATTTAGGATAGTTTGCTTGAGTTCATTGAAAAATACTGTTGGTATTTTGACAGGGACTGCATTTCTGTAATTTGCTTTGATAGGATGGCCATTTTGACAATATTAATTCTTCTTATCCATGAGCATGGGATAGATTTCCATTTATTTGTGTCTTCTTTAATTTCTCTCATCAGTGTCTTAACAGTTTTCAGAGTACAGGTCTTTCACCTCCTTGGTTAGGTTTATTCCTAGGTATTTTATTCTTTTTGATACAATTGTAATGAAATTGTTTTCCTAATTTCTCTTTCTGGTAGTTTGTTGTTTGTATATAGGAATGCAGCAGATTTCTGTGTGTTAATTTTGTATCCTGCAAGTTTGCTGAATCTAGTTATCAGTCCTAATATTGTTTTGGTAGAGTCTTTAGGGTTTTCACTAGCATTATGTCATCTTCAAATAGTAACAGTTTAACTTCTTCCTTACCAATTTGGATGGTTGGTGTCTCCTTATCTTGCCTGATTGCTGTGGCTAGACCTCCAGTACTATGTTGAGTAGAAGTGGTGAGAGTGGATCCTTATCTTTTTCCTAATATGAGAGGAAAAGCTTTTGGTTTTTTGCCATTGAGTATGATGTTAGCTATGGGTTTGTCATATATGGCTTTTATGATATTGAGGTACAATCCTTCTATACCCACTTTGTTGAGTTTTTATTATGAATGGATGTTGAATTTTGTCAAATGCTTTTAGATCATCTGTTGAGATGATCATTATTTTTTCCCTGTTTTTGTTAATGTGGTGTATTACGTTGATTGTTTTACAAATATTGTACTATCCTTGCATACCTGGAATAAATCCCACTTGGTCATGATGGATGATCTTTTTCATGTATTTTTTAATTTTGTTCATCAGGGAGATTGGTCTATAACTTTCTTTTCTTGTGTGTAGTGTCTTTATTGGTATTAGAGTGATGCTGACCTCACAGAATGAGTTTGGAAGTATTCCCTCCTCTTCTACTGTTTGGAATATTTTAAGAAGGATGGGTATTAACTCTTCTCTAAGCGTTTGGTAGAATTCAGTGGTGAAGCCATCTGGACTTTTGTTGGTTGGGAGTTTTTTGCTTACCAATTCAATTTAGTTACTGGTAACTGGTCTGCTCAGATTTTTCTGCTGTCTCCTGGGTCAGTCTTGGAAGGTTGTACTTTTATATGAATTTGTCCATTTCTTCTAGGCCATCCATCCAACTTATTGGCCTATAATTTTTCACAGAATTCTGTAATGATTCTTTGTATATCTGTGGTGTCAGTTGTAACTATTCCCTTTTCATTTCTGATTTTATTTGTGTCTTCTCTCTTTTTTTCTTGATAAGTCAGGCGAGGGTTATGTCTCTTTTGTTTATCTTCTCAAAGAACCAGCTCTTAGTTTCATTGATTTCTTTGTATTTTATTGATTTCTGCTCTGGTCTTTATTATGTCCCTTGTTCTACTAACTTGAGGTTTCATTTGTTCTAATTTTTCCAGTTTCTTTAATTGTGAATGTAGACTGCTTATTTGGATTATAGTTTCTTGAGGTAGGCCTGTGTTGCCATGTACTTCACTCTTAGAACTGATTTTGCTTGAGGGCTGCCTTTTCTAATCTTTAAAGTGATGTATACAAATCAAGTCAGTTTTTAGGTTCATTTGTGTCTACACATGAATGTTACCTGGGGGGCCTTCACAGTTAAGCACAGTGGCCTCCCTAAGCCTGCCTCTAATTCTTTATAGCCAGGGCCATCTGCCAGCCACAGTCCTACAGGATTTAGGTCTGCCTTCACTGATAAATTATCTTTCACCCATGCAAAATCCTCTTCCTTCCCCATTACCCAGCTGTAAGCGGCTCAGGAAGAAACACTTCATTCTGATATGATTTGCCAACCCGTGATTCACATTTATGTAATCATAACCAAGATATGGTCCCAGCAAATAGCTATTTAGAGTTTTCCCCAAATTTAATTTATAACTGTAATGATCATCTTCAAATTTTTATTCTGGTGGGTGTTATGAAAAAACAACTATTATTCTAGAGGTTTTATTAATATTAAGCAAAATAGCATTTTGCTGCCAAACAAGTCATTTATTTGGACATTTCAAAGGATAAATGATATTTGCTTTCCTATCTGAAGTTAATTTTGTAATTGACAGATTTTTCTATGTATTTTTTATGGTTTTATTAGCATTTTATAGCATGCTTTATATTTGAGGAAAATGCTTTACACTCATTTTAATTAGTTATTTCTCATATATATCAATTAGTTTTAGTAATGGAAAGAGTAAAGTCAGAAAGATTTTGAAAAGCAAGATGTCACATATGCATACAAATTAAAATGTAATGACTTCCATCTGGGGATTATTTCCCAGTCTCACAAGCAGTTATATAGAGAAAAATTGTATGGATGACAAATGGGCCTTGCTAGTTTTCTCATCTCCTCCAGAAG
The DNA here is from genome assembly GCF_040802235.1 of Manis javanica. NCBI lineage: Eukaryota > Metazoa > Chordata > Mammalia > Pholidota > Manidae > Manis > Manis javanica. Next base: position 94,628,912 of record NC_133167.1, read on the forward strand.
AGGGTGAAATGACTCATTCTTTAAAGTTGCTAATGATAATGGACACACCAGGTGACTATAGCAGGTGGGAAGAAGACATAAAGTGAAGCAAGATACAATGCCTGCACATCAGTCGGTGTGGTACTGAAACGGCCACGTAATGCTCAGGAACACAGGCTTCCAGCATCTCTGACCTACATTTGGTACAGATTTTACCACTTACTAGTATGTGACACTTAATTTCCTTTAACCATGCTTTCCCCACTTTCACAATGGAGATATCAGTGCCCATTTTGTAGTGTTTTTAAGGTTTAAAAGACTCTTCTCTAAAGTGCTAAGCTTAGTACCCGATCCCTGATCCCTAAATAGTGTTCACTAGCATTATTTATATTAGTCACCCAAAGATTTTTTTCTTGTCCTAGGTCATTAAGATCTCCATTCTTACCCTGACCTTCAACTTTTTTTTACTAAAAGGCTGTGAAACTGAAGTGTTTTTGAATGACAAGTCTATCCTGCAACTTAATTATTATGGGTGAGAATCTAAAATAATTCAATCCTTGATTCATAAAGGGTGATGTATCTCTCTGTTAGAAGGAACTTTTGACCATTATCCTAAACTTTCTTTGCCTCCCAAATGATCCATGTAATCAAACTTGCTCCATTGGGGAGTGCAGACATATTTATAACGTATGTAAATAGATATAGATAGGCGTATGGAAAAACCCCCCAACTTCCCTGCCTCCTAAAGTGCTCAGATGCTTCCTCTTATACCGGGGAGTGCTGTGCAGGGCTCGTGAGGCCCTTCCATGCTTAATGTGAACATGATGGCATTGTCATCAACTTAAGTCAGGTTTCATGTGGATGTCAGATAACCCATTCTTAGTACCTCAAAGTTCTGCTAATTCAGGATTGCTATGCTTTGAAATTCAACCAATTATTAAACACCAGCCTCGAACTAGAAAGAGCAAGAACATATTGTCAGGCTGAAATATATTGCAGGCTGGTCAGTATCACATCAGTGTTTATTTCAATTCTGTTTTTGAATATTTATGCACAGTTCCCAGGCCTTTGAAACAGCTGGACTACCCAATGTCCATGATGTTTCGCCAGGTAAAGCAGATGTATCATAAAAGATCATCATTTTTCTTTCATGTAATGTCAACAATTATTAGGATAATACATAGAGATGAACCAAACTAGATAAGTAATAATAAATTCAAAAGATATGGATGCGTTTGGTCCACATTTTTTACTTCCTACTTATTGTTCAACTAGACTGTATTTTAAAGTACAGAGAGAATAGATTAATGTCTGTATGTGAATTATTGTTGCAATATAAATTGCAGCAGTCATTAAACTAATGTGTAAAAACAGCATATAATGAGTACCTTAATGTTAACATTAATGCATCAATAGCCAACATTTACTTAATGCGCTGGCATTGTGCTGCTTGCAGTGGAATTTATAGAGTAAATTGCTGTGCAAAAGAGTGTCTTTAAAAACTGAGGGAGATGTTTTCGGGAGCAGGACATTAGGCCTTCTAATTTTCTCCATGATAACCAGTGACCATTCACATGAGTTAGTGTCTGTCACCCAGGCTCACACTAGGCCCTGCCTTACCATTTTTTTTTAGTTCTGGCTGCTGGTGATGTCAGATTTGTCCATGAGCTTACACTCTGTTTGCATTTGGCATCCACTTTCCTGTTACGCTCTTACACGGATTTGCGTGCCCAGCTCAGCCCCCATCTAATTGATTCTCCCAACTTGCCAAGTCTCTTTTGGTGTCCAGTCCCTAGCTGGCCCCCAATTTTCATTTTGGTGCGCTCATCTTTACCTTGTTTTGGTGGTTTCATTCTTCTGTGTGACTGTGACATATCAAACTACTAAATAGTTTAGAATTTAAATGGACTTAGACATACCAGTTTGAAAGGTGTAAGCAATATATAAATATTATTAAATTGCATAGCATAAATAATAATTGTTTTAGATATTTAAAGAGGCTGTTGGTATATGTATGCATTTATACACCCTTTACAGATAGCATTTATATATCACAGGCAGGTCCAGTGAGTTCACACACACACACACGCACACACACACACACACACTGTATGGATAAATACCACAGAGTTGGGCACATCTAATATACAGTAGTGGATATATTCTCATAGTGCATGGCTAAAACCTAGTTAAATAAATTACTACTCAAATCATCCACATCTATTCCTCTGCTTTTTTCTCTTGCTCCTATAGAAGTACATTTTCAAATGTGCTTCTGAAAAGTAAGGCTATTAGATTTTATTTTACATTTCTCCTCTCTACAATTTTGCTCTTCTGAGCAGAGACATTAATAAATTATTCTGCCTCACTTCCCTTCCCCAGAATAAGAAATGCCTGAATGCTCTCAAGAGAGGTCTGCAAAAAAATAGGCTTATGGTAGAATTATAAAAAGCTGATGCCTTTAGAATATCTGTGTGAGATCTTGATAAGGAATCTTCAAGGATATTATCACAGAGATTGGAAAAATTAGTGACTTTCCAGTTGTTAAGCCTGTTTTTTTAGTTTGGGCTGCAGTAACAGAATACCATACACTGGGCGGCTTAAACAACTAACCCTGATTCCTGATGGTTCTGGAGGCTGGAATCTGAGATCAGGGTGCCAACGTGGTCAGGCTGCTGAAGGCTCTCCTCCTGGTCCACAGACAGCCCTGTGCTCTGTATCCTCACATGGCAGAGAGAGGAGAGACCCCTTTTCATAAGGGCACTGGTCCCATCACAGGGCCCTTCATGCCTCATCCAACCCTGATCACCTCCCAAAGGCCCTACCGCCGGCCCATTAGACTGGGGAGTAGGGTTTCAACATAGGAATTTTGGGGAGACGATGCATTCAGTCCATAACACTGGGGAAAAGTAACCAATCAAATACTTGAGAAACAAAATTCTGTTGAAGAGAAAAGCGAGAGGAACAGTGTGCCTTGCCCCACTTTGGCGAATATAGAAATCTTTCTACTTCGGTCTCTATATGGGAGATCTCTCGGGCATAACTCTTCCGGGAAAAGTTGCGGGAACTTGAAAACATAGGGATTTTTATACTTTGGCAATTCTTTGGATGGAAACTGCTAGGAACTCTCAAAAAGAAGTCATGTACACTATTCCTAACAGTGATTTATAAACTAGACAGATAAAGTATAGGATATCCATTTAAACTTTAATTTTAAATAAATATTTTTTAGTATAAGTATATCCCATAAAGTATTTTTATTTGCTAAATCTGATACTCCTACAGTGAGTAGTTAATAAATTTATAGGCTATTACATTTTGGAAGTAAACCATTATGGAAATAGAGGATTTCCATAGAAAAAGATGGGGATATACTAGCAAATTAAATATTCCTAACCTAGTAAAGCAGGGATTTTCTTGGGATGCTTTTGAGATAATTGGCCAGGATAGTCAACTGAGAAATACTATAGAATGAGGCCACTATGGATAATTACAAAGAAATTTACAAATAGTAATAATCAGCTCGTAATTGACTAGAGAAAATAAATGTGGACATGTTCCTATAAATGCTTATGATAAGTGAATGCATTTCTTCCCAATGAAACCTTCATACACATGAAAGCTTGCAAGCAGTATATTAGTATACTTCTTTGGTATACTAAGTTTTGGTCTAAGCTTAAAATTTCATACTCAGCAAAGTTCTTACAGAAGAGAAAACCTTTTGTCATGGGCCACTGGGTTCATGACCTATAAAAGCTACGTGACACCTGTGAATCACATACACATTATCACTGAATCTTATAAAATTATTACTGTATTTCTAAAGGGTAGTGATTTTTATTAGCATGCTCATCATCATTAATCAGGTTGAAATGTGGAAGAACTTAAAAATACATAGACCAATAAAGAGTTTAATGACTTACTCATTTAAGAGTGTGCAGAGTGTGCTTGAAAGCATTCATCATGGCCCTTGGTTTTGGACATGAATATTTTGGTTCTCAGTGAAAATGAGAGAAAAATATCTTTTATTCTTTCTTTTCAGCTTCTACAGTTGAAAATCAGTCCATGGGCTTGTTATTAATGGTTGGTGATGATATTTTTCAAGTTTCAGATGAAACTGTCTTACGTTTCTGTGACAAAAGGTAGAATTAATATAAAAAAATGAGAGAAGGCTTGAATTAGGGCCAGGACAGTTGTAAAGTGAAGCAACAGCATATATTAAATTTGGTAACTCTGCTCAATCATTTTAGACTATTTCTTGAATTCATATAATCTATTAATAAAATTTCTAACAGTATCTAGTCATAAAATATTAACTAGATAGAATTTGTAGTAATGATTTATTTAAGAACATCACATTTTATTGCTTGAGCTGTGGAACTGTGCACTCACACACAGGCTTGTGATTGTTAAAATTATTCTATGTCCAAAGATCATCATTATTATTATTTAACTCTGGAACCTGGCCACATGCTACACAACATTCTGTATGGAAAATAACACGTGCTTATTGCACTTGAACAGCCTGGATATTGGCTTCTGTTTTTCCTCTTGGTGTCAGTAGCTGCCGTAGTTCCACTAAGAAGCTGAGAAGAATCGTGCCAGCCTGAGAGTGAGTGCTAGTAACTTAAGATCTCGTTCCTAGTTACAAGGCCTTTAGAACCTGTCCTCCGAGTCGCTGTTTCCCCCTGACTGGTCCCACCCTGGCTTGGTTACTGGACTCACCTTTCACGTTCCCCCTATTGCAGCTATTGGACCTGTACCCTAGCATTTAAAACTCAGGAGTTCCTGAATCCATCTGGTTCTCCACCACAGCAGCTCCTACTGAGCCACTGAAGGAGCATCGACACACCTCCCCGGCCTGCCACATCTGTTCTCTGTGAATTTAGTCCAAACCAACTATTCACCCTGGGGGTGTGTCACAGGGATTAGACGCCAGATATATGGAATGTGCCATGCAGTGCTGAAGATTGTCTTTAAGAATAATTATGAGCCAAGTTTTAGCTTCAGTGTTTTGTCCACCTGTCCTTTTGGCACCTCCCTAGCCACCCAGGAGCCTAGGACTTAAGTGGCTTCCAGGACCTTTCATGAAAGAAACTTTTCTCACTTCCTTTCTGATTTGCATTTTTTGGTAATATTTGTTAGTTACCCAGATAAATGAACTGGTTTTAATGTGAGGAAAATGCTTTGTAGTTTGATGTTTTATCCTAATTGGAGATACATACTTTCAAGTGGTAGCACACACAGGTCGGGGTGAAGCTCCCCCAGTGAGGCATTCCAGGCTGCTGCTCACGTTCTGGGGCAGATGTGTGAGTCAGCCTGGAGGAAACTCAGGTGCACAGGCCGGGAAGGCCAGGAAGAGATAAAATCACCTGGAAGGGACTCACAGAGGCCCTCCGTCCTCCGTTCTCCAAGTCAATGCCCTTGCCTCCGACTTTACAGGGTAAACATAAGACTCCAAAGAGCTATACCCTGATTTTCTAACACCAGATCTACAGATTGACCTCTTTTCATGTATGTATGTTTGTTCTATTCCTTGGACATAATGTCATCTAAGATCAGTCTCCCCCACTGTGCTGCACCTTCAGCTTCTCCCTGCCCACTGGCTTCTTGTCCCTGGAACATTCTAAAGCCGGTCTGACCTAACCCTCCCTCAGCCTCATGCTCCCTTCCGACTGCTCGTCACTCTTCTACTTCGGAGGCAACGTTCTTGAATGAGGTATGAATAATGGCCAGTCTACTAAAATCTGACATTTTCCCCACGGTCCGTTTGTTAAGTCCAATATGCAGCTACTCATTGCATGTGGCTATTTATGCTAATTGAATTTTTAAAAACGAACAAATCAGTTCCTCAGCTTCACTACTACATTTTAGGTGCTCAATGCCCACAGGTGGCTATCCTATTGGACAGTGCAAACATAAAATATTTCTATCAGCTCGAAATACTGTATCATATTGCTTCTTAGAAACTCTTCTACTTTAAGACACCAGACGTTCATGTTGCTAACCTAATGTACATTTTTGAGTTCTACTTGGTCTGTTAGCAGGATTCATCAGTGTTGACCATTCTCTGCTTTTCAAAACACATCCTTTCCTCAGCTTCTCTGACACCCTTGTATCCGTGCATGCCTCATTTTATTGCACTTCACAGTGTGTTTATTTACCAAGTGAAGGTTTGTAGCAACCCTGCGTCCAACAAGTCTGTTGGCACCATTTTCCACCAGCACAAGCTCACTTCATGTTTCTGTCACATGTTGGTAATTCTTATACTATTTCAAGCATTTTCATTATTATATGTGTCATGGTGACCTGTGATCAGTGATCCTTGCTCTTATTGTAATTGTTTTGGGATGCCACGAACTTCACCCATTTAAGATGGCAAACTTAATTGATAAATGGGTGTGTTCTGACTGCTCTACCAACTGGCCCTTTCTCTCCTTGTCTTCCTGTCTCTCTCCCTCTCTCTCTCCCCTTCTCCCCTTCTCCCCTTCTCCCCTCCTCCCCCTCCCCCTCCCCTTCTCCCTAGGCTTCCCTATGAACTGAGACACTGAGTAATATAGTTGTTTGGCCAATTAATAACCCTACAATAGTCTCTAAGTATTCAAGTGAAAGGAAGAGTGACACATCGTTCACTTTTAATCCAAAGGTGTGATTTAGCCTAGTGAGGAAGGCACTTCAAAAGCCAAGACAGACCAAAAGCTAGGTCTCTTGTACCAAACAGTTATTCACATTGTGAATGCAAAGGAAAGGTTCTTGAAAGAAATTAAAATGTCCCAGAGAACACATGAATGATAAAGTCAAACAACCTTATTGCTGATATGGAGAAAGTTTTCGTGGTCTAGATAGGAGATCAAACCAACCACAGCATTTCCTTAAGCAAAGCCTAATTGAGAGCTTGGCTTTACTCTCTCATTCTGAGAAGGCTGGGAGAGGTGAGGGAGCTGCAGAAGAGGAGTTGGAAGCGAGCAGAGCCTGGTTCATGACACTTAAGGAGGGAAGCCATCTCTGTAACACGAAAGCACAAGGTGAAGCAGCAGGTGCCAATGGAGAAGCTGCAGCAAGTCATTCAGAAGCTCCAGCTCAGGTCATTACCAAAGGTGCTGCACCAAACAACAGATTTTCAATGGAGATGAAACAGCCTTCTGGAAGAAGATGCCACCTAGGACTGTCATAGCTGGAGAGAAGTCCGTGCCTGGTTTCAAAGGACAGGCTGCCTCTCTTGTGAGGGGCTAATGCTGCTGGTGACTAAACCGAAGCCAGTGCTCACTGACCACGCTGAAAATCTTAGGGCCTTTAAGAATTACGTTAAATCTATTCTGCCTGTGCTCTGTAAGGGGAGCAACAAAGCTTGGGTGACAGAAAATATGTGGATAACATGGTTTACTGAGTATTATTTCAAGCCCACTGCTCAGAGAAAAGATTCCTTTCAAAATATTACTGCTCATTGACAATCCAAAATCCAAGAGCTGACATGGATAATGAGATTAATGTTGTTTTCTTCCCTGTTAATACAACATCCCTTCTGTAGCCCATGGATCAGGGAGTAATTTCAACTTTCAAGTTTTATTACTTAAGTTAAGAAATACTTTTCATAAGGCTAGAGCTGTGATAGATGTCATCACAGATGACTGTGATATCCTCTGATGGACCTGGGCAAAGTTAGTTGAAAAACTTCTGGAAAGCGTTCAGTATTCTAGATGCCATTCAGAACATACATGATTCATGGGAAGAAGTCAAAATACCAACATGAACAGGAGTTTAGAGAAGTTGATTCCAACCCTCATGGATGACTCCAAGGACTTTAAGACTTCAATGGAGAAAGTCACTGCAGATGTGGTGGAAACAACCAGGGAACCAGAAGTGGAGGCTGAAGATGTGACTGAATGGCTGCATCACATGATAAAACTTAGGGGGTGAGTCGTTGCTTCCTATGGGTGTGCAAAGGAAATGGTTTTTTGATTTGGAATTCACTCCTGGTGATGTGCTGTGAATATTGTTGGAATGACAAGAAAGCATTTAGAATATTCAGTAAACTTAGTTTATAAAGCAGGAGCAGAGTTTGAAAAGGCTGAGTCCAATTTTGAGAAAGTTCTACTAAGGGGTAAATGCTATCAAACAGCAGCACATGCTACAAAGAAATCATTCATGAAAGGAGTAGTCAGTACATGTGGTCAACGTCATTTGCCTTATTTTAAGCAATTGCATCAGCTGTCCCAACCTTCAGCAACCCCCACCCTGATCAGTCAGCAGCCATCAACATGGAGGCAAGACCCTCCACCAGCAAAAAGATTATGGCTTGCTGAAAAATCAGATCATAGTTAGCATTTTGTAGCAATAAAGTACTTTTTAATTAAGGTATGCACATTGTACAATAGCATTATGTCCAGAAAACACTTAAGAGACTACAGTAAAATGTAATTGTAACTTTTATACGCACTGGGATACCAAAAAGTGCATCAGCCTCACTTGGCCGAGCTACCCGCTTTGTTGAGGAGGTCTGCGACCAAACCTGCCCTGTCTCCAAGGCGCGCCTGCCGACTTCCTCCTGCCTCTCAGCAACTCTCTGTCTCCTCCGGCTCTTCTCCCTTGGATTCTAGTCCTTAAATTTCCATTTATATGTTGAGAAATTCCAAATCTATTTTCTCTTTTTTGACTAGAGTTTCACGGTTCAAACATCTCTAAAATCTAATGGGAATTTTTGACCCCTTCTCCCAAACTTACTGTCTGTCTTCTTACCCCCGGTCTTCCCCAGGTCAGTCAGTAGCACCACCCTGCATTCAGTCACGGGATAAAAACCTGGTCTCACCCTGCGGTCACGCCCGCACGTAAGCAGTCTCCCTGTGAAGCCAATCTTAAAGTCACTGCAGTGACCCATTATTAATTGTCAGCTTTTCTGATCTCTCCCATTTTTTATCCACATTTAATCCAAAGCTGTTTTCAATAATCAGTTGATCATATTCCTCCTTTGACTTGAATCCTTTCAACAGATTACCATTGTTTTTAAAAATAAAAATGAACACCTCGACATTTCCTTCCCACACAGTCCGTGCTTGCACGCGCCGTCCTGCAGCTCCTCTAGAGCACCACACTCTCTCTCAGCCCAGATCGTCCACCACTGTTACCTTACCTGGGGTATCAGCACCTTGCACCCACGCACGCCCTCAGTTTATTCAACGGTTTCTCCGGGGCCTTCCCTGACCACATCCCTAGTTGGTTCAAATCTCCCTGCTCAAAGCTCTCCCAGTACTCTCTTTGCCTTTTTTATAATTTGTTCAGTATTTGGCCATGATGGTAAATATCAAATCAGTTTTGGAATGAAAACATAAGAGGAATGGACATTAGGGAGAGGATGGAGAGAAAAGGAAACATGAATGAAATACAATCTTTAGTATAGCAGAATACAAAATAAGCAAGTCCAGTTTTAAAAACAGCCTTGGATCATTGTTAAAATATTGACCATGAAAAAGTACTGAAGAGAAACACTTACACTCTTTGCCAAGTTGAAGCAACTGTCGGCTGTGCCTTGGTTCAGTTTCTGCGCGTACCAGGATATCCAGGGCCTGTAGATCACACGGAGAAAGCGTTACGTGGATACACTGCATTCAAGACCCAAGGCACCTGGATTAGGGTTTGTGTGGCCTCATCAATAGTAATTATGAGAACGTTACCGTAAGAAGCAGAGGACCAGAGCAATATTTTCTCTTTGATTTTTCAAATCTCTCTAGCCAAAGACTATACTACCTGACCACAGCACTGTGAACATGTATTTTGATGATCACTGGAGGAAATGATTTGTGTTTATTTTCAAAAAGTGCCTTTCTCCTTTTTTTTTCAGTCTTTGCTGTTGTTTCTCCTGGGCTCTTGTTCTCTGTGCTGTGTGTTGATATTGAAAGCACTCACATGACAAAACCTCTTTCTTACTAAAGACAAGGTCTTATTTCAAACTGAGAAAATAATTAGAAACCTGACAGGAATTCCTTTGGGTACAATAGTGTTTGTAATGAGAAAATTGTACATCATTGAAGTCAAAGGGCTTGGCCTTGGGAGCAGAGAGACGCTCAGTTTTGGTTCCTAGGGCTGAGCCCAGCCGCTTATCACAACTCTCCTGGACGATGGTTGTTCCTTTTCCTGCCCACATATGCCAATCAGTGTCTCTCTGATGTTTTGCTTCAATGCTTATTAGGTAAATCCTGAAGCAGATACCCATTTCATTATGTCTGGAAAAAATCCAGATACAGGTGCATGAATTAAATCACTCACTTGTGCATCACTTCAAGCATGAAGTTCAAACTCATTGGAAGCCACAAATTATATGCTTCAGAGACTTCTGCAATTTCAGAGAGGACTGAATTTGAGGGCTGGAGAAAGAAAGGACATACAAGTGTTAAGCTCGCTTCTGTCTGCTGGCATCTTGCTGATAGTTTAGTTGGCATCTCAAGGATAATTCTAAAGGTCAGAGGAAAACGCAGGGGAAATAGTGCTGTGACTCATTCCCACCTCTTGTTTGTATAACAAGGAAAAATAAATTAGAATCAGGAGTACAGAGCTTCTTGTAATAATAATTAACAATTCTTAGTCCTGGAACACTTCTGTTACTGGAATATACTACAATATATTCAAAAATAGAAGGTACCCTTTTTCAAAGGGGAGAACTGCATTTCATCAATAATAAGTATCTGTTAGTAGCTGCAGTCCTATTCATTCACCAGCATCCAGTACCGTCTGAGTGATGGAAATGTGAATTCTTAACAGAATTATTTCAGTAACCTATTTGGTGTAGTTCCTATCATGAACAATAGCAAAACAATAAATAATAAGCTTGTAAATGTTGTAGCTTGATGTATTTGTATAACCATGAGATTTTTAAGCAGTTCAGTTTTCTCTACCCTAGGTCATTTGTTAGGGCAAGACGAGCCATTATTGAAGAGACACATACGACCTTTACTAGCATATGATTCACTGATTTCCAGATAGAGCTAGTTAGGAACTACTACAGGTAAGAAAAGACGAAGACTGTCTTTTTTTATATGCTTCTGGATCTTCCTGTACCTTATAATTCTAAAGGAAAATAAATTTGGCTGCTAAGAGATCAGTAGGTATGCCGCCAGAACACACTGTTCAGTCCTTACAGCGTGCTTCCTGTTGGGGGCGCCCTCACCCTGCTCTCTCGGTGGGGGATGCACGTCATGAAATCAACCGCTGTGGGACACCTCCCCTTGCGGCTCTACGCAATGACATCAGTGTTTGGGTCCGAGCTGTAAGGACCGGGTCAAAGAGGAAAGCATTCTTGCCCAGCACTTTATGCTTTCACTGCTCTCTTTAATCTGTTGGGGACGCTGGGAGAATCTGCTTGATTGGTTATATGTATTTTACGCTTTCTCATTTGAAATGAGAATTTCTCATTTCAGTTTCTCGTTTCTTCTCTTTCTCACACACACACCCCAAGTAGGATAGGAGCAGTAGTACTTAAAGGGATACTTGTTAGAGAGACGGTTGTGGGGGGTGAGGATTCTCACCGAACCGAACGGACCCAGAGCCCTGGCGTGCGAAGAGGGCAAAGGAGGCCGGCGTAGGAAGGCGGTGGCTTCCGCCTGTCTTTCCTTCTCCTTCCCTCTTCATCCTTCCTCAGACTTGTTCAGCATCTACTCAGGACCGGATACTGAAAGGGGAATACAGATAAATGAAATGACTTTTAAAAAATATCTTAACCATATAGTAAGAAAGTAAGACTTGGACATAATTAACCTTGCATATTTCAGGAAGAGAAAAAAAAATGGGGAGCAGGGGATAAGTATAATTGTGACTTTATATTTCATACGTTTACATAAAACCTGACAAGGAAACAGTGACACATGAAGGAACATTTTCTGGATTGTCATAAAAGAGGAGAGGAGGTCTGAGTGTAAAGAGAAGAATGCAGTTTAGAAAAGAAAGGATTTGAGGACTACCTCCTCTCGGCCTCTGTATAGAGAGTAGCGGCTGGTGCCTTTGTAAGAGGTCTGGCCCAAGATAGAGTAAAAAACAAACACTGTTTTCAAGCAAAAAGTATTTCTTTAAATAACTTTTGGGCTTCCTGTGTAGGTGGTTGATCAGATAGTCCTATTATAGGACTAGTGGTAAAGTAAGTAAAACCAGTCCTGAAGACAGAGGGCTGCAGGGTGGTGACTAGTGTGTGGGGACTTAATTACTTTGCACAGCAATATTAAGCACTGTACCATGAGTGTAAGGGTCTGGGAAAATTTTCCATAGAGAAAAATTTTTTTCTTGATATACAGACACATTTTCATATCATTTGTTCATTTAACAAATAATTATTGTGCATCTAATCATTGGTAGCCATTATTGTAAGACCTGGGGACACACCCATGAACAGAACAGTTCTTTGTGAGGTTTACATTCTACCCCTTTAGCAAAGGGCAGTGGAGGCAGTGATGACTGGCAGAATGGAATGAGGCTGCTGGCTGCTTGAGGTGACTGACTAGTCAGGGGGGTTTTTGCAGGCTGGGCCCTGCCTGGGAGTCAATATGTAGCCACTCCAGTATCCCCATGTAAAGTATTTTTTTATGCTGTGAAAAGCTGTGGTCTAGACCACACTGTGGTCTGTGTGCATGCATACATATGCATGCATATACTTGAACTTGGAGCTACCTTTAACTTTTGTGGATTGGAAACTGAGTACAGAGGCCAACATACCTATGTGCCATGTCTGCACATCTGAAATAATACATGAAGTCATTAAGCTGTTAAATAAAATAATGTCCTATCTTCACAGCTTGACAAATAAAACTTCCTAGAATCTGGTCATTCAGGTGTCTAAAACTTGGCAGGATAAGAAAGCCACTCTTGACCCACAGCCTGCAGCCCACTCCTCCCCACCCACCCCCACCTCTGGGGTACCACCAGAGTCTCACTGGAATGTCGTATGTAGATGCAGTGGCCACGATTCTTAGCTCTGTCCACAGCCCTCTGGTTCATTCCTCTCTTTTCACTCCCTTTTCTTCTCAAAAAGCCACCCTTTGGCAACACCTTGAACCTAAAGCTATATAAACTGGCCACCTGATTTTTGACTACAGCAGGACAGATTCAGAGAAGCCGTGCAAATCCTAGAACAGGCTTAGGGACTATTTGTCCAAGAAATCCCCAAAGCTAAGTGTGGCCTCTCAAGCTCCTTAGCGCCGGGGAGCTGCGCAGGGGAGCAGGGCCAGGGTGGAGACACAGCGCCGTCCAGGGCACTACCCGCTGCTGCCACACTCTGAGGAGAGTACTGACCTGTGCACCTGCTGGGTTACAGGGAAGCCCCCGCATGCAATTCACGCTTGTGGGGAACGTTGGAGGGTCTGTGTTGGAGCACTGGGACTACCCTAGATTCCTCTCCTGCGCTTTCTGATACCTACCTCATCAACCCTCTCGCTCTCCCAACAAATCTCTCATTACTCTTGATAGGGCAACTGTTAACTTGGGAAACAGACCGCTGAGATCTTAAGGCAAGACAACTCCAGCATTGAACAGGGTGTGTGACCCTTTAAAGAGCATGGGATGGAGAAGTGCATTTTAGAAGCTGCCAGAAAATACTTCCTCAGAGGCAGGCAGACGTGAGAACTGAGAAAACCTGTGTCAACATGGGTTGACTTCTTGTACCAGGAATTATTTCTCCAGGAAGATAAAGATGTAAACCAATACATTATCACTGCAGGAAAATGCTGCATATCAAGTTTGACACAAACATCTTGCTCACCAGGAAGAATGCTTGCGTAGCAGTCACGAATTGTCTTAGGAGCCTCACCTCATTGGGGTCCACTCATCTTAATCTACTATATCATGAACTTGACACAGTCTCAACCAAATTCTCCTGCTCAAAGAACTGCCTTTTACCATTTGAGCCCAGATTTCCAAATACTGGGAGTCCCCCCAACATTTTCCTTCTGAGATCCTACTTTCAATAGCTTGATCGATATAGATTTTCCTTTGTCTTTCAGGCGGTCAACACTGACGGATCTGGGGCTGAGCAGCTAGCTCGGCAAGGACCTGCAGTGTGTTCGCAGGAGAGCTCACATAAGGAGCGTTTCTCTCGCAACACTCCAGCACTTCCAGTAAGCACTTACAATCCTTTTTTCTCTTGTTTTAGTCCCTTAAATTTGGCTAGTTCTGAAGTAGAGTCTGATATTTCCAGGAAATATATCACAGTATTTGTGTGCACAATAAAGGAGTAGTAAAGTTATAAGAAAACCAGGACTTATTCTTCACTTACCCCACTGCTGGTAAAGCGTGCGAAAGCAGATGTATGTGGAGAGATTACATCCAGCACATGCGGAACTGACCAGTATCAGGACAAGGCAGCCTGAGTGGCAGCTGGGAGTAGCAGGGAGAAACAGCCACTGGCTGTTGACTCAGATGTGGACCTGGACCTGTGAACTCTACTTTTACCCCCACCCCTCCACTGCATAGGGTAGGAGAAGGTGAGAGGCTGATGTGTGCGCTCACACAAAGCTTTCTAAGATAACGTCATCTTGAGTTCACTACAATTTATATTTTATATTCATAAAATAAAACTGAGACTCTCTAAAGAGTTGAGATGAAAAACAGCTTTTCGATTACTGTAATTGGGCAAATATTTAAAATTTTAAAAAGATTGAAATAATACTAAGCAATTATTTATTGAATCTCAGAGACTTATTTAGACTCCTTGAGACTGTTGGGTCAGTAGCTTTTCAGAGTAGAAAGTTAGGTGGATTACAGTACATTGTTTTGCAAAGTAAACAAAATGTTGTTATGTTTGGGGAACAAGCTCAGTCTTTTGTTCCATGCTTTTCCCAAGTCTATAAACTCTCCCGACCTTTCCCACTGTGGGTCAGGGGAAGATAGAATTTTTATATTCCTCACATGGAGCCATGTCAGCAGGTTAGGTTTTCATGTGTTTAACCAAATTGGTAGCACATTGTCCCTTCCCTCTAAGTTTACCATAGTTGTTTCTACTCTGTTACTCTGGCAGATGGCCAGGAACCTGGAAAAGTCCATCTGTCCTTCTCCTAGTCTCTCCCTTTTACATTTATTGTCTTTGATGCTAGACGGTTAAACTTAAGAAATAATAAAGGAAGCACATATTCAGGCATATAACCAAGACAAGAAAAGGAAGAGACTGCACAACAGTTTCCACAAGGACATACTTGGAAAGTACTCCAGGTCACAGAAACAAAATGTACAAGGTCACACAGCCAGTAGAGTGTCACCTCAGGACTTTCAACTCTAATTCATGTCTCATTCCCAAGTCTCTCTCTCTCTCTTCCTCCCTTAAGCTGTTGGGAAACCTGTAGTATGGTTTTGCTAAGGGAAGGATGCAATTTTGACTTCTAGCAAGAACTTCAGCATAGATTCACAGTTGCACTGCAGTGATACACGGGGCTGAAGAGAATTTTAGACAGTCTGAGGTGACAAGATTTGCCTGAGTTACTGTTACTGGCAGCAGATCTAAGGCACCGGTATTCTCCACTACAAAGGTTAACTGTGAGCCGAATGTACATGCACCAAATGATTTCATTACCTGTTTCTGCAAGGACATATGTGGCACAGGTTTCATAGGAGAGCAATTTTAAATTATTGTTGGAAAATCCTTAAAGTGCTCCTATTATGTAGTAAAAACTAAACTACAATGTTGGACTTCAGTTGCAGTCAATTGAATTGTGATGGTCTCTAGCTCCCATGTCACTTCATGCCACTGAGAATTCTCAGTTACAGATGCTATGCTAGTCTTTCAAAGTGGTGAAATGAAATGAAATGAAAGAAAGGAAAATGGAATATGCTACTGTGAACAGGGAAATGCCCCATTTTCAAGTGCATGTGCTTTTACTGAACAGTGCCAATAGTCAGTGTGACAAAGTTGAGCTAATATGTTTGGAAACACTTAAGTACACACTGACGAAATTTTGTTAAAGGGTCCAAGAGAAAACTGTTCGAATCTGACTATTCACAGTACCTGAAGCATTGGAATGAAGGTAGCATTTATTTGACTTAACCTTGGTGTATGAACAAAATTTTGCTTACGCAGCACTCAAATGGAAGCTTACGTATAGCTCTGAAAAACAAAAATTTTGAAACAGCTTTGTGCCCACAAATGCAAATTACTGATGAGTAGGAGCAAAGAAGGAACACCAATGTTACATAAACTAAATCCTAGGAGGGCTAGTTCAGAAGTATGATTAATTTAGTGTCCAGAAATAGAATGAAACATAACCACCACATCATGCCAAAATCTCAGGCTATGTCCACTTTTCTTAAGTATTAAATATAGTCTCTCAAAAGCAATTACCTTCCAAATAAAATTCGTGTCCTAACAGGACTAACAAATAAAACTAGAAAAATATCACCTTGAGACTTTCAATGGGAACAATGATGAAATGTCATATCATTTATCAGATAATCCTGTGTCTATCTGTGGATGTTTTAATTTCTTTGAGAGTGTCTGAAATGGGCATAGTAAAACAATTCATTGCTAATTATCAAATAATATCTTTTGTCTGGAATTCTTAAAAGTGAAATAATATAAACACATTTTCTACACCTTTTCTGTTCTTTCTGAGGGGATGAGGTCTTAATATACTTGGTGGAGATATTCCAACTCTTTTCTGGGAAGGATCTATTTTGTTTAAAAGACTTAGGTAAATTAATGTTCTGATTTCCCTTACACAAATGGTATTTTTCATCTATAAGATAAATAGGCCTATTGATTCTGAGGTTTCAATCTGATTAAAATATAGGAATTATTCACATTCTTTAAATTTCTTCTCTCTGAAAATCTTTAGTGATAATTTTACATATTGACTCACAATTTTTTTGTCAGGGTTATTGAAATATAATTTACAATATAATTATACTGTATATTTTATATCCTATATAACACATATAATATTTAACACTCACATGCACACATTAGTGTACACTCTCTTTAGTGTACATACTGTAAGTTTTAATATATGCATAAAGTCATATAGCCACTACTAAAATCAAGATATCAGGCTATTTCTCTCACCACAGAATGTTCCCCTGGGCCACTCTATAGAAAACCCTTCCCTGAATCTGTAGCCCTTGGCTAACACTAATTTATTTTCTATCCCTATAATTTTACAAATGATGTATACTATCCTATGTGTTCATTGATCCCCAATAAGATGAGTTCAAGGATGTCAGAAATGACACTGAAGTTATTTTTGACATTTGGAAAAGACCTTTGCCAACTGTCATGTAAATGGAATCGTAGAATAATTATTAAGTATCTGAGGCTCACCCACACTATTACTTGTATTGGTATATATACAATAACAACCAGCTATTATATGTTATATAATATATATATTATAGTCAGTTAGACAAGGGTATAACTTGTGGTATTCTTTTATATGAACACCCTGAATAAAGAAAATTACCAAACGTGATTTGTCAGCAGCATATTTCCATATTGTCTTATATTATTACTTTATATTAAATATTATATATTAAATATTTATAATAATTAATTTATATTAAATTAAAAATACAGATGGATATTAATAGAAAACCAACAGCCCTCTTGCCCTTCATGCTCAGCTCTGCCTCACAGTTAATTGTAGTCATGGTGAAATATGTTAACATATATATTCAGAGTTTTTCTCATCATATAGTATTGTCTTTCTACCAGCTTGCTCTCATACATTTTTCCAACATCTGTTTTACTACATGACTGTCTAGCTATCAAGCACCAAAATTTGGCTGCAGTTTCTGAGTTTAACAGAAATCTGCTATTGACCTTTGGATCAGTCTTGGCTGTCGGAAAGCCGAAGTTTGAATGACAACTCCAGGGTCATTTTCGACATCCTTGAACTTGTGTCTTATTGGTGATCAGTGAACACACAGGTTAACATTAGGATCAAGCCTAATCAAATGTGAATGAGGAAGGCCATTCAGACCTTTTCTAGTAATCTAATTATTTACTTTCAATTTTATGTAAACTCTGTAGACATAATTAGGAGTGAAAATATTCTTAGGTGCTTTAGTTTTGAAATTCTATCATTCAGCTATAGTCCAAATGTTTGTTTATTACTCCAAGTGTGAATTAATGAAGTATGAACACAATTACAAACTCTTAAGTAGTTAAATAAACTAGAAAATAGAGTGACATATGTATGTATGTATGTATGTATGTATGTATGTATGTATGTGTCTGTCTATCTATCTATCTATCTATCTATCTATCTATCTATCTATCTATCTATCTATCTATCTATCATCTAGAGACTGGATAAGCCAAACATTGTAGAAGAATAGCATTTCCTTTTTGAGTCAAAGTTTACAAAGGTTAAGTGATAACTTGAACAATAATAATAAAGCTTAGATCATATCATAATTCAAATTTGTGTAGAATTGTTGGGTAGTCTATTACTCGTAATATTAAACAAAATAAACTTATAAAAACTGAATTTAACTTTTACTTAGATCATATGAGTCTTTCAATGAAAAAAATGTGTCCTCCTAACTGATAAAAATTCCCAAACAAAAGTATAATGTTAACTTTGCCATGTCAAATTACATGACTTTGCCATGTCAAATATATATATATACTTTACATGAGAAATCATGTAAAAATATATATATATAAATTATCTTTGATCAGACTTAATACAAAACATGAGGATAATGAAGAAAGGAGACTTCCATGTCTTTAAATTATCTGGAAAATTTTCAAACTCAATTGCTATTGCTTTTCCTCTTAGAAAAATGTGACACCATCACTTCCTCCTTTTTGAAATACTGAGTTTCACTTACATTTCACTAAACGCTTCTACTTCCTACCCATTTGCCTGGCCACTCTGCTGAATCTCTTTGCTGATTCATATTTACTTTCCTAGCAATTCATTGTGGGGATTTCCATTGTGCTCTTGGTCAGTACTTTTTCCATAGGTGATCTCATTTATCCCCCGTCTTCGAGCGTCTCTCTACTGACAATTTCCAGATTTATTTTTCCCAGGTAGATTTTTCCTTTGGTAGGTACACATGCAGGTTTAACTGCATTTTTGACATTTCTACTAGGATGTCACAAATGCACCTCAAATTGAGCCTTCTTAAACAGCACTGTATAGCTTATCACATAGTCTTCCCAATTCTGATGCTCAATAGTCACTATCCTTGTGGTTACAAAGTTAAAGATTGTAAATTCCTTCTTCGATGTTTCCCCCTAACTCAGTCTTAGTCACTAAGACCTGACGACTTCCTCTTCCAAATATATATGTTTTTTCATTTCTGTCTCCTCTCTTGCTCACAGTGGACCTACAACGTACTAACATCTTTTGCCCAGAAGGTTGCAATACACCCAATTTATCTCCTCCCTGTCTCAAATCTGTTCCCCACACTTAATAAAATGCAAATCTGATCGTTTTAGTGCTGTAAATCCTTGTTGGCTTCATTTTTGCTTTTAGGTAAAAACCAAGGCTGTGCTAAATCTCCTAACAGCCTTCTCATCCGTCTGTATTTTCCAGCTGGCAGGACATCATTACAGGTCTTCAGTGCCTTGCGCTCATCTATGTTTCAGGCTCTTCCCCGAATGTTTTCCCACCTCTTCCCCTTCTTGTTTCCTGTTTGACTGCCATTCACTCACCCTTCTCATCTCAGCTGAGCTCTCTTAGTACATTCTTTTCCTTTATAGCATTTAACACAGTTTCTAACTACAAACTCTTACAATTATGTCTCCTTTCCCTATGAAACTCTTAGAGACAGCTGCTCAACTTTTTTCCTCTGTGTTTTCATCATCTGGGACTAACTAGACATAATTTTCAATAAATACTTTGGTCTGTATGTATGAAGAATGTGTTTTAGATGGGCAGAGCCTGAAAGGAAACATGTCAGGAGGAGAATGATGTGGGAGTGGAAAACTGGAATTCTCCTCTATGGACTTCAGTCCCTTCCCACTCTTACCTTCTGTGACTTCTGATAACAGTATTTATTCACTCTTGAAAATGTATATTCTTTAGGGGCATAAAATTCCTGTAATAATGTTTATACATCATATGAATTAACTGAATCTGCTATCACAACTCACAATAACATGCGATACTTGCCATCCCAAGCAAATATGTTTTCAGTCTAAAAATTGTATGTAGTATATAAAGAAATATTAAAATGTTTGATAATTTTTCTTAACTTAAAAGCCATGTTTTAGAAATTTCAAGCTGTTAAAAACAAATTTAAAAAATTATTTTCAACAATGAATCCACATATATGGATTTGTTATTATTTCACATATAGTCTGGGTTACTGTTTCCTGGCTTCTTTTATTTAAGGGAAGGTTAATATGCATATAATGTGTAATTACAATTTTACTAATTATACTTGATATAATAAATATGAAACAACTATATTAAGTCATTTACCTTTTGAAATAGAGAAAAAAGTCTATTATTGACTGCTTGGTTAACAAGATTATTTGCCATCCAAACTCCAAAACAACTTGTGACAACAATACAGCACATTTTATCAGGACAGGTGGCGCTTCCTGAATCCAGGCCTAGTTTTCAACAACCACTCCTTGGAGATTTAGGTGCCCTGAGGAACATCATAAACCTGGAATTAACAGCCATGTAGAACAATCTGACCTGCCACTAAATTGCTATATACGATTTTGGTTTAAAGATATTGGTATAATGTGTAAAACAACAAAACAAGGATCCTCAAAGTATAAAAAGACAAAAAATACCTCCCTCAAACAACACCGCAAAACTGCTTGCTGAGAGCTTGCTGCTAAGTGCCAGGTGATTAGAGGCCAAGTTTTAGCGTCATCACAGGCCAGCTTTCTATTTTTGTGACACTGCTCTGCTGGCAAGGCTGGGAATTGATACCATTCCTCTGCCCACACGAAGACAAGGAAGATATGATAAATGTGTCATACTTTTTTTCCTAAAAAGATAGGGAGAAATTATGATTTTATAATGCACACTGTAACTATCATTTGTGCTTGGCAAAAGCATTTAGGGATTTGCTTTCAGGAATTAAGAGGTTATTAAATTTTCTTAAACTTTGTAGCAGTATTGCCTTTTTTGGAATTACTGAATTGCTGGAAGAGAGTTTATCTGAGCTGGCAAGACAATCTTCATAAGATCAGACAGTACACTATCCACTCAAAGTAGTTATTAACTATCAAAGGAAGGTTGAGATATGACATGCTGCACAATACAACGAAAGCTGAAAACGTACACCTAGGGATGCTACACCCAGGACGCATGGCTATTTCCATCTATAAAAGAAAAAGATGCTGACAGCTGAATATTTCAATCTCTGTTATGGCAACACATATTTCTCTCACAATATGCATTGTATATTTGAGGTTTTATTTTCACTTGGAAGTAACTATATTCAACAATTTGAAAATATCTCTATTAAAAATGGATATTCTGCTAATATTTCTACTATATAATATTTATAGAGTCAACATTGCTGAACCTCATATATTCCAAAGTTTTCAGCTAATGGTCAAGAAAGTAATTCAAAACATTGCAGCACTGGATGAAAACACTGTGTTTTATAAATGAGTCAAAGAATGAAATGTACAGCATAGGAAATGTAGTCAACAATATTGTAATATCTTTGTATGGTGACAGATGGTAACTATACTTGTTGTGGTGAGCATTTCAAAATGTACAAATTGTTGAGTCACTATGTTTTACACCTGAAACCAACATAATATTGTATACCAACTATATTTCAAAACAATCAAATACTGAAAATAAGTAAAATGTTGTATTTTATAATGTCAGAGGAATTAGCTTAGGTTTGCTCTTTGCTGGTACTTCTTAACCTAACTTCCAACACAGTGTTCCATAACTGTGTTTTTTGCCCATTTTTTTTCTCTTCTTTGTGTTATTGGAATTATTAATGTACTCTGATAACTAATTCTGTGTTGCAAATACTTTTCACAGTGTGAGTGTATTCATCTTTTCATCTTGATTTTTAGGATTTGCATCATGTGTTGACATATTATCTACCACACCCCTGCAAAAGCAATAAAATATTCTCCTCTATGCTCTTTTTAAAGTTAAGATACTCTATTCACAGTTAAATCCTTCATCCATCGGTAACTGATTTTTGCAGAAATCTTTTTTTTCCCTCTCAAATGATGTTCAGCTGTCCCACCATAGATAACTGAAAATTTTGTACTCTGTGGCTCCACAATGCCATATGCTGGGCCCTGTAGCTCCCACAGCTGTTAGCAGAGTCAAAGCAGCAATGCGACCAGTCTCTGACTCACACAGACCTATGCCGTTGGCTGGGTGATCACGGTTTCCTCCAAGTGAAATTGCTAGGAAACCTATTAAATTCTTACACGATCTGAAGAAGCAGAAAATTCTAGATCAAGTGAACAAAAGTCCAACCTAAAAACAGATTAGGGAGCTCTTTGTGTTGTCCCAGTAGAACAGCGCACCCTGGGGAGCCAGACATTTTTTCCAGCACAGCCTGTGTTTCACAGACAGGAAAAACAAACAGCCTAAGAGAATTGCTAGGAGAGAAACTGAGAGAGCCATTTTCTATGTTCCAAGACACACGTACTCTACCTATTTGGGAACACAGAGCCACTTAATAGCTGTTATAGTATAGTACATCTTAAAGGACAAATACCTTAGCCCCAGAGTAGATCACACCCAGGCCGCACTTTGAAAGTTAAAGAAAATATACTTTTGAACATAGTGGAAGTGGGACCAGACTTGTTTCTCCTACTGTAAACAATTAGAAACCCAGGAAACATGTATAAAGCAAACATTTTTACCCAATGGACAGTAGGCAGTCCCTGCTTACCCATGGTTGGGCTTTCCACAGTTTCAGTCACCCATGGCCAACCAAGGTCTGCAAGCAGAGGATGCTCCTTCTGACGCATCATCAGGTCAGCAGTAGCCTAATGCTATGTGTCAATGTCTACATCCACCTCCTGTCATCGCATGAAGGCAATTCATTATCTCATAACAGCACAGAAAGTGTGAGCACAGTAGAAGGTATTTTAAAAGAGAGACCACATTCATATAATATTTATTATAGTATATTGTTATATCTTGTTATTAGATATTGTTAATCTCTTTCTGTGACTGATAAATTCAACTTTATCATAGGTATATATGTATTGAAAAAAAACATGGTAAAGGAAAAAATATATATAGGGCTGGTACTATTCAGAGCTTCAGGCATCCAGTGACGGTCTTTGAATGTATCCCTTGTGGATAAGGGGGGCTACTGTATGGGACTGTGCTCCCTGAGATAAGGGAAACAGTTAAGGTGAATCTGATAATCATTATAGATTTTTGCCTGGAAGAATTTCTATACTGTAGTGCAGACAGTAAATCTATGCAAAACAAAACAGTCTTACTAAATTGGGGAGATTGACATCACCTGAGATAATGTTTCTGAAGCCTGTGGATATATTCTTCAGGGTGGCTATCTGAAGCTCCATTTCACATTGTTATTTGGAAAAACAGGAAAGCTAAAATGTATACTTCACCAATCTCTCTTGCAGCTCTAATTCCGCATGTGAAATGGGCGTCTGCAGTAAGATGCAGTTGAACAAGATGAGGAAAAAATAAACGTGTTCCTTGTGGCCAAGAGGTATTGCTGCTGTTAATCAGGACTTGTAAAAGGTGGTGACTTGACTTGTGTCCCAGTTCTTGTTGTCCAACACCCAGCACCAAGCTCTCCATCTAAATTTCTAAGCCATGGAGTGGCCTTGGATCTGCATGCCGTTCTCCAGCACTGTGGTTGTGCAAGTTATTTGGAGAGGCACTGGTGGCTTCTTGTGTTCTTTACACCTCTAGTGAGATGGCTTTGAAGATCCTCTTCTGTCATCCAGAAAACCTAGACTGGAATCTGAATCTTCAAGGCTCCCAACAATGTTCTAAATACCCAATTATCAGCTTAAATACCTTCCTGCCGAAAATACCTATGATGCTTTCTGCCCCTCCACTGAATGAACCCCGACTGCTAAGAGGACTGGTTCTTATGCTCCACTTGGGAATCCTTTTCAGTGACACTGTGTGCTTCTGGTCACTGAACACCCCTGACCTTCCCTTTGTCCTTGAGAGGCTTCTCTTTGTCTTCCTTCTCCTATATGTTGGTATTTAGGAGCAATTCTCACGGTCTACGCTGACTCCTGAGTGACCTCATGCATTCTTGTGGTCTTAATAGCAATTCCTAAATTTATAACAGTAAGTCAGACCTCTTTTTACTTCAGACATCTATTTAGCTTCTGTCTCATATATCCATAGTTATTTGTTTCACAAAAATTAACCTGAGGAAAATGCATTCATTGTTTCTGTATTCCCAAATATATTCCACCATGTACATTCTTACTTGACTTTCTTTTCTCAGTCGATATCACATTCCCTGTTCAGTTAATCCCTTCCAAATTCTGACTGACTTGTTCCCCCATTCTTCATACAACTATTCTTTCTTTGATTAGGTCTTTATCTTCTCTCATATACATCACAGCAACAGCTTCTTTTTTTTTTCCAGGCAGCAGTAAACCTAAACATTGAAGATACGTGGTTTTCTATCTAAGAGCCAAGATTCCACAACTTTCCTTGGTAGCCTGTGTTTTTTCTTTTTTTAGAATGTCTAGGTTACCATTCTTTTCCTTGGTAGCCTGTGTATCATTGATATACGCTCTTATGAAGGTTTCACAAGAAAACAATGTAGTTTCTACATTCACCCTTATTATCAAGTCCCCCCAAACCCCATTGCAGTCACTGTCCATCAGTGTAGTAAGATGCCACAGAGTCCCTATGTCTTCTCTGAGCTACACTGTCTTCCCCATGACCCCACACATACCATGTGCACCAGTCATGATACCCCACAATCCCCTTCTCCCTCCCTCCCCACCCCTCCCCTTTGGTAACCACTAGTCCCTCCTTGGAGTCTGTGAGTCTGCTGCTATTTTGTTCCTTCAGCTTTGCTTCATTGTTATACTCCACAAATGAGGGAAATCATTTGGTATTTGTCTTTCTACACCTGACTTATTTCACTGAGCATAATACCCTCTTGCTCCATCCATGTTGTTGCAAATGGTAGGATTTGTTTCTTTCTTATGGCTGAGTAGTATTTCATTGTGTACATGTACCACACCTTCTTATCCATTCATCTACTGATGGACACTTAGATTGTTTCCATATCTTGGCTATTGTAAATAGTGCTGCGATAAACATAGGGGTGCATATTTCTTTTTGAATCTGAGAAGTTGTTTTCTTTAGGTGGAATTCCTGGATCAAATGGTATTTCTATTTTTAGTTTTTTGAGGAACCCCCATATTGCTTTCCACAATGGTTGAACTAGTTTACATTTCCATCAGCAATGTAGGTTGGTTCCCCTTTTTTCACTGTGTAACTCTAACACTACCCCATCATCCTCGCCAGCATTTGTTGTTCCTAGTCTTCTCGATGTTGATCATCCTAACTAGTGTGAGGTGATATCTCACTGTGGTTTTAATTTGCATTTCTCTGTTGATTAGCGATGTAGAGCATCCTTTCATGTAACTGTTGGCCATCTGAATTTCTTCTTTGGAGAAGTGTCTGTTTGTATCATCTGCCCACATTTTAATTGGGTTATTTGCTTTTTGGGTGTTGAGGCATGTGAGTTCTTTATATATTTTGGATGTTAACCCCTTGTCAGATATGTTATTTACAAATATATTCTCCCATACTGTAGGATGCCTTTTTATTCTGCTGATGGTGTCCTTTGCTGTACAGAAGCTTTTTAGCATGATGTAGTCCAATTTGTTCATTTTTTATTGTGTTTCCCTTTCTTGAGGACAGCAACAGCTTCTTAATGGGACTTTCTGCCTGTCTCCCTTAAATTCATCCTGCCACACTACAGCCAGAATGCTTTATTTAAAACACAGCCAGGCCAT
Organism: Manis javanica; assembly: GCF_040802235.1. Lineage (NCBI taxonomy): Eukaryota > Metazoa > Chordata > Mammalia > Pholidota > Manidae > Manis > Manis javanica. The sequence goes on from NC_133167.1 coordinate 94,654,791, forward strand.
ATCATCACTTCAGCTTAGTTCCCTTCAGTGCCCACCCCCTCCCCACACCACCACCATCAGCACGAAACAGTAATTCCTTAATATAGTATTTAAATCCATCAACGGTCAGGTTGCTATTTATCCCTTCAGTTTCATCTTAAGGAGACTTTTTCTGACTCCTCTGAGATCTGGGCCTTGTGTGCCTTCTGTCTACTCTGCTGCACACTTCCATCAATAAATCACCAGATAATACTGCCACCACGTTTCACTGTATGCATCCCCCCAACCTCACCCCATTGGCTTATGAAGTCCTAAGGGTAGAAATTATATCTACTATGTATCTCTAACACTATCCCATTTAGCAGTAACTGCTCAGCAAATGAGCAAATAATACATCCTTTAATAAATCTGTACTGAATACCCAGTTTACTTTAATGAACTACTTAACCTGTCTTCCCCAGAAGACTGCATCCACAGTTTACCTCATTTATCTCAAGCATTTAAATGTCATGGCTGACATATATGTATATACATATATATACATTTATATACATATATTTGTAAATTTACTGAATGAATGATACAAAGCATATTTAACTAATCCTGATAATATTATAGCAGATTATGAATTTTAATTGGAAATCTAAGCTTGTTCATCTCTCTTCACCTCAATTATACACAAACAGACATAACACTTTGTCCATATACTTTTTTGCATAGGCATTCTTTTTCTGAGATTTGAGTCAGTAATACATTTCAGACCAATAAAAACCTTATACCTATGTTGTATATGCTTAACACAGTGTAAGATATAGCAATTTCTCAATAATGACTTTCAAAATAAATCCCCAAGAACTAAATTCATGTGACAAATATCTGTGCCTAAGGCTTCCTGCTGCTTTAACTATGAATTCCTTTAAGAGAGTAAATCTCTCATCTAGTGTGATTTTTACTATCCCTTCAAATGGACTAAGTCCTCTTGGAAATCTTTTAACTTTTTAAGGTATTTTAACTCTCTATCAAGTATTTGATTTACATAGTCCTTTAACTGTTCCCTGATACTTTCATTCTCATCTTTTTATAGTAAAAATCACTGATTCTTTTTTGAAATAATATAAAGAAAGTCACATCTCTGTATTCCTAGGTCTTCCAAGTACACATCTAAACAGGCCAAATAACCCATTATTCTAATAAAGATATCAGAGTGTCCTGGACACGCATGTTCTGATGTGGTCTAGAGATATGAGAACAGGTCTTCTGTGGGTCCTGGAGGAAAATAATCCATCTGGCTCTTTGGGAGAGTGAACCATGACTTCCTGGCCCTGAACATATTTCTGGTACGGTATAGTAACAATATGAGTTTCTCATGAAATTATAATTCCTTTTGGAAAGCTCAGTGATTTCTTCACTGTATTGAAATTCTAGAGGTGGAGCCAAATTAATGTACATGTTAAAGGCTCTAAGGAAAGTAAAGTTCAATCCAGACTTTTCGGTTGACACCTAAAGCCACATCTTGAATAAACTTAGAAATGGTGAAATTTTCCAGACTAAGGGGGGGAGGGCTCCCAAATATGTAAACCATTAAAATAACTGGTATAGTAAATAAAATCAAAGATAAATAATGCATTTATATGGCCCTAACAAACGACTGCAAACCTGGCGGCTTCAAAACAACAGAAATTTGGCATCTCACAGTTCTGCGGGCCAGAAGTCCAAAATCAAGTTGTTGGTACAGTTGGTTTCTTCTGAAGGCTCTGAGAAAGAATCTGCTCCATGCCTTACTTTCCCAGCTTCTAGTGACTGCCAGTGACCCTTGACATGGCAGCAGACCCTTCTGTCTCTGTCTTACCCTTTTCTTATGAGGACACCTGTGACTGGGCGGAGGCCACATCCTGAATCCAGGATGATTTCCCGAGATCCTTAGTTAATTGCCTCTGTAAAGACTCCTTTCCAAATACTGCCACATTCTCAGATACTAGGGGTTAGGACTTAGGCATGCCTTTCTGAGGGACACAAGTCAGTCTACTACAGGGAGTATCAAGACATTGTGAAAACACTGATGACTATGTAGTCTGTGTATACTTACATTACAAAGACGTTATAAAAAGACTAAACAAAAAGTCTGGGTTTTTTTGGCTCAATTGTCACCAAAAATACATTAGAAGGGCAAGAATCCCAGGCTTTGTCAGATTAGTGGGGGAAAGCAACAAAAACAGAATCCACATTTCAGATTGAAGGCAAAAGAAAAAGAGTTAACACAATGCACGTACATCTGGTGACATGTTTGATCACTCGTTTAATGTTTTTATAGAATGTAAGGGAAATTTTTTGTCAATAGAAGAGATTTGGCTGATTGGGAAATACATGATATGATGTGTACATTTTCATTTATTTAGGTTCTTTTTTACTTTTTCTGACTGCAGCTATACCAGCAAGATATAAATTTTTTATTACTCTCTATGCATGTTCAGGGTCTGCCGCTCACTGTCATTTTTAATGCCTCTTCAAAGAGTTTACCTTGCTTAAGTAGTTCTCTGACTTACCGAGTACTTTTGTAGAAATACGTGTGCTTTAATGATTTGCAACTCATAATGCAGCTTTTTATATCCCAAGTGAGGTTGAAAGAGCAATGATTTTAGGCCTAGCCATATTTTGAGGAAAATTTGATATATGGCACAAGAGTATTTGGAACATGAATGAAAAGATACCACATTAGCTTTTATATTTTACAAGACTGACAACATACCACAAATAAAAATGATCCCTACTGGACATAAATATATATAAAACTGTCTTGCTTTGAAAGTTGGAATAACATTGTTAGTTCAGTAAGAATGGGAATATATTTTTTTGAAATATTGCTGTTTTGTAATATGTAAAATGCTAAGTTGATAGACTGGCTGTCCAATGTTCTTAAAAGGAAAATAGACAAAATATGTAGCAGTAAATTGTCAAGGATTGTATAGTTAATCAAAGATATTTTTGCATTGAAAAAGCCAGAATTATAATATAATTAGAGAACTAATGTGGTATTAATAATTTTTGAGAAAATATCATGTCATATGCCCTATAAAACTGGGATGACAAATTTAAAATTACTATATGCCACTAGAGGACTATGTAAAGCCAAAGAAGGAATAACATTTCTTAAAGAATGACACCAGTTCTTCACCTTGACTACTGAGACGCTGACTTCTAAAAAACAATAGGAAGGAAAGCAGCCACAGAAGCCGCACACTTTACAGCATTATTTAGTCGAAGGTGTGAACTATGAGGATTTCAAAATTGCAAAAGCCAATTGCTTTATCCAACTCACCTGATTCTCTCAATGTGACCTCTGTTTTGCAGTCACTTGCCATCTATGCAGCCAAACAATGAGAGTTTGTTCTGGTTATCCTTGATACTTTTATTATTCTATTTCTCAAGGTCAAATCCATCATGTCTTACCAGTTTACTCCTAGACTTCTTGATTTACATAAACTTCTCATTTCAGCTGCTGATGTGTGACAAAACTTCGTTAAATATTTTTATCACATACCACTTATTCCTCATTAGTTTTGTCTTAAAATAAAGATTGACACCCTTGTAAACTGGGGAAAGAGTTATCCCTCCCAAAAGATAGTTGTACATTTAATTGACTCATTAACTAATTAAAAACAGCACTGGTTAAGCATATTATAAACAGCAGCTTTCATGTGAGTGCATGCTGAGGTTTTATAGAGGAATAAAATATCACCATTCGTTGCTGTGCAGAATGAGGACTCAAGACCTTAATGCCATGAAGATGACCCTCTCCTTTTCCATACAGTGAAATGGTTTCAGGAACTTTGCTGACTTGTCAGGTGTTTGGAAATCCTGGAATCATTCCTTCTTTACCTAAGAGGAAGGCTGCCTGCAGGGCCTGACCCTTCCTGAGGGACACCTTCTCCTAGTGGGTAGGGGCACTGAGTCAAACGGTGCACAGCATCAGACTCATGCATTACTATGTGCAACTGGACGGGCACTTAACAAACCTAATTTTTCACATATTAATAATTCATTGTGTAGTAAATGACACTAATTTGAAAGTCTTTCTAGAATTATGCTACTGTATCTGTGGGGAAAACATCTGTCTCCAACCACAACAAACTTCCTTGCTCACACATTTGACACAGGCACCACAGGAAGGAACAGCACAGACAGTTTTACAATGCAATCGACGGCGTGGAGTTGCCTCCTGGAAGGCATTTGCCCCAACAGGCAAGGAAAAATGGAAAGAAATTCAGAGAGGACACTAAATATGAGTAAGTTGTTAAGGTCAGGTTAATGCGCATCAGCTGTTTTAAGCACACACATAAACATGGAGGAGACTAAAGAATGGTGCAAAGACACTGGGATTGAAGAAAAAGGTTTTGTTTTCCTTCAGGTAAAATGGCTAAAGAGCAGAGTATTTCCTAACACAAAAAAAAAATCATTAAATTTTCCCATTATATATTTTTTCTTGAATTTGCCTTTATCAACTAACTCTGTGAACAACTTTTATCCTATTTTGTTCCCCAAACCTCTCAGTATTTCTATGTCAAGTCAAGATACATTTGTATCTCAGAAAACTTTTACAACCTTTCTTTTCTTGAAAACCTTTTCAAATCATTTAAAGTTTGAAGGAAAATGCATATTCAGTCATAACTGGCCAAATGCAGGAGGGTGAAGTGATAGTGAAATACCACAGTGAATCCTAGGAGAAGCCTTTTGAAAGAGGTCCAAGTATGGTGCATTAGAGCTCCCAGACCATTGAATCAAACCTCAAATTACTGACACAGAAGCTGATTGCAGAGGAGTTAAGTGCTGTACTGAAAGAGTTACTGATAAAGCTGGCTTGAACCCAAGTCAGGTCACATGATTTGCTGCTCTGCCCTAGACCTGCACAGCTGGAGATTTCTAACTTATTTATTCCAAGCTGGGTCGCAGTCCCCTGGAGTCAATTAGTTTGACATAGTACTCTAGTTATATTATTTTCTATTGGAAAAAGTTTTTATTGTTTTTGGTGATGCAAAATGTAGAAAATAAAGAGAAGTGAATTTTTGTAGCTTAAAACATGTTAGTGGATAAGATACCTCCAGTAGTTACATACCACATTCTTCATGAGGACTATGTGCTGTGCTCTTGAGTTTATTATATAAAAATCCAGGATGCTTTCATGTTCATAGAAAGTGTCCATGGGCTTACAAAGCTCCAGAGAACACTGCCATAAATAATGCAATGGGAGGAATTTTGAAAAGCTAGAAAGCCTCTCAGAAAGGATCAAAGTAGATTTAGAGCTTCCAGAAAGGAGAAGGCAGACAAATGCTTGGTCCCAGTTTTGGGGTGAGGGGTCCAACTAAAAAGATCAGGGAGAGAAGCACTGTGAATAAAACACATTGATGTACCTACTTTTCTTCCTGAGACTAACTAAAGTGGCAGAAAATGAGACTCAATTTACAGACCCACATAGATGAGGGTATGGGAGAGAATATGACAAACCTTAAAGGTAGAAAGTAGGACAAGCATTAATGGACTTGTCAGGAGAAATCTGAAAGCTACTCTGGAACGCAGGGAAGACCCGAAGCAAGCAGAATAACAATGTAACTCCCTCTCCTGAAGACTTGGGAATTGAGGACGCTGGTACCTCTCAAAGCGTGATTGTATATGGGGTCATTTGCAAATAAGACAGACTGCAAATATGTTTTTACAAAAGAGAATCTTAATTTCTCTCTTCATCTTGTCCATTCTTCCACTTAGAATACCTGGAAGATTTGTTCTCCAGAGAATGGTAACCTAGACATTAGACACAGTTGAGGAGGAGCATTAATCCTTAATATTATAAGTTGCATTTTTATTATATGTGTGTGTTAAGTCCAATATACTTGGAATTTTCAAACTGCCTTTAGATTATTTTACATAAAAGTTCCTAGAGGAAATGTGTGTGTACGTACAAATGCATATTATTCCATTGAGACATATAACTTTTAGCACACTATCCATACCATCCAGAGATAGAATGAAATGTCATATAAAGTTTATTTGTATAAATCATATTTCATTAGAGTGTTTTATCTCTACATGTTACTTTAATGCTTAGTTGTTGGAAAATTATAGTCATATATCTTGATAATGTTACAGTCTTGGGTAGTACGCAGAAGAGAGAAGGCTGCTAATAATAATAGACCTGCCTCTCTGCCCTCTTGGGAACTGAAAATATAACTTTTATTATAGCCAAGTATTTTCTCCTTTGCTTTAATAAGCATGAGGCTTCTTTAAGAATCCATGAAGTGTGGGGACGGGAGAAAGTGCTTACTGACAGCACTCTCAAGGGCTCTGAAGTAATTGTGTGTGTGATAGGAAAATATGTGACTCGGACTCAGCTTTAGGAACAACTTTGCAAACAACAAATATTACCAAAGGAAAGCCTGTGTATCAAGAGTGGTCTCTACAGTATAGGAGATCTTTATGTCTGGGAAAATAATGCCACTGATACCACAAGTGAGTTTCACCAAAGACATTGCTATTATTGTCCTTTAGGTTCTGGTAGAATATTAATCTTTCATATGATAGTAAACTAGCCACATATCTGTGAATAAAAATGCAGAAGTCCTTTATAACCTTTTTTTTATTGACATGAGGTACAGTAAGTGCATCCAGCCCAGATTCCCTTTAAAGTGGGTCATGTGTTTTAGAAAGACACGTCAAAATTATGAACAACTGTAATTTCAGTACTGGAAGGACGGTCCACAATATCATTTCCCTTAGCCTAGATAACAAAATTAATGAGATGTTTAAAAGCAGTGTTTATTCAACTGGCTTTGTCTGCTCAGTTTTTAAAATACTAAGTGGCTCTTGAGCTTCCCCACCCACTGGTTTTTAGTTCAACTGACATTTTAACTGATAATCAAATCCTACGTCTTTCCTTTGATGGTATTTATATAATGGAAATCAACACAAAATAACTTAAAAACAGCTTAAGGAAAGTAATGGGGCTTAATGATAACTTACGTGGCAAGTTCAACTTGCACTCAGACAGTAAGGATATGTGGGGGAGGGAGATGTTTTATTGCAATTAAACAAAGCAAGAAAACTATCCTCTATTTGGTCTTTGAGAAAAAAATGTAGAGAGGAAAATCTCCCCTGTTTCTCCAACCGCAAGAAAGAGTTGAGGCCTAACTTTTCACACCAAAACTCATTGTCATAAAAGTTGCCGAGTCCCGGGTCCTCCAAAGGCCCTTATTTAACCTATTTTCTTGAAAAACTTTACCTCCCCTACTTAACTGAAGCCAAGTCTTCCTCCCAGCCCCCAGCCCCATTTTGATCAATTTCCCATCAATTCTCATATAGTCTCCTGCTCCTCCCGCCATCCCCACCGCATGGGTTTAGGAGCAGAGTCAGCATTTGCTTGGCTCTCCACTCCCCTTTCTCTGACACACCTTTGTCTGATTATTAGCTCCCCACTCCTTGCCATATAGGATTTTCATACCCTTTTATGGTGTTTTTTGTAATCTTTCAACTGCTAAGACATTCCTTAGCATAACAGTGGGGAATACCTGGAGGAGGGGCCACCACTCTCTTCCCTCCGTTCTAGCTCTTTCAGGCTGAACCTGAGGCTGAACCTGACCCCTCACCCCCGTACAGTCATTCTCTGCAGGGAGTGTAGCCTCTGTTCCTTGATCACCAAGAGTCTGCTGACAAGAACTTTCAGTACTGCCTGACACCTTCCTGATTTAATCAACTTCCCTCAAACTCCAAAGTTTTCTCATTCTAATCTCTTGACGCCGAGGAATTAAATATTTATGTGCTGACTCTTCTATCACTCATGTATATAACTTTTTAAAAATGTCTTTAGCTGGATAGATTGCCACCTAATTCTAGTTTTGTCTTCACTGGAATAGCCATAATTTGTATTTAATCATCAGTGGGAATTATGACCTTTAAGAGCCAAATCCATGAGCTACCTCTGTCCACATCCTGTATTTCTTTGCTTTTAGGAAGCATTTTAGTACTGTACTTTATAGTAGTATAACCTTTACCTTCAATACACCTTTTAATAACTCCCTTTTAAATTTTCCACATTCTGTAAGCACCTCCTTCATCTCCCTCAACTTTCCTCCAATCCAGTTTGAATCCTAATGGAAATCTAAATTGTGGGTAAAACTGCAGTATTTTCAGAAACTCTCCCCTGACCTTAGTGCATCTCCATATCAATAGGTGGTTACATTGAGGAGTGAGGGCGTATCTGGACCTGAGATGCTGGATGTGGTCCCTTTCTGCAGCTAGTTCACAGGAGACACAGGCGAGCAGAAGTGGCTGACTGCTTGTAGGCAATAAATGGGTTTCTCCCACTTTATTTCTCCCTTTGACTGGTTTTGGTTTCAAAGGTAATTTGCCCCAGGCTGGGAACTTATTTACCCCTGGAGTCAGTCTCTCCTACTGACATTATACGATGCCCAACCATCAATTCCCAGCCATGGGTTAGCATTTCTGTATGATCTTGCTGATCACAGACTGCTTAACCTTCATAAAGACTGCATGTACTACATATCTCAGCTATTCAACATCTGCTATTTATAATAGGTGGTCTATAATCCTTTCATGTTCTTTATCATCATCCCATGTTCCTCTCATATTTCTCTATTCTAAAATGCCACCTTCCACTATGGTTGTGAGGGGTTGAATCTCTGAAGAGGTAATGCTTGAACAGAGGCCTGGGCTATCAGAAGGAGCCAACCAGGTAAAAATATGGGGGAAAATTACTCTAGGTGAAGCAAAGAGAAACTTTAAAGGTTTTGATTAAGAAAAATAGTTCTTGTATATTAAAGAAACAGAATGGCTGGAGTATACCGAGAGAGATGGTAAATGGGAGACAAGATCTGAGAGGTAGGCAGCGGTCGTGTAGAGTTCTCTGGTCCATGGTCAGGATTTTGGATTTTATTCCTAGTGAAATGTCGGGAATCTCAACCTTGGTATTACTGAAATTTGGAGCCAGATCCTTTGTTGCGGGGTTGTCCTATGTATTGTAAGGGGTTTAGTAGCATACTTAGTCTTGCACACTATATGCCAGTAACACCTCCCCAATGTGACAACTTAAAATATCTCCAAACATTGCCATATTTCTCCTAGGGCACATAATCACTCTCCAGGGGAGCCATTAATATGTGCCTTGATTTGTTGTGTGTTTAAAAACTGTCAATCTGACTTCTTTCTGGAGAATGAGCATTAAGAATGTAGGTTTGGAAGCAGAGGCACTTCAGAGGCTATATCTGTTCTCCAGGTATGAGAAGGGTATATGATAGACTATGCTGTTTGTTAAAGTTCACATTATGTTTGAAGGTATTCCTAGAATGTGGGCATATGATTCACTGAAAGGTACATAAAAAGCACCCAATCACTGATTAAGGACGTCAGGAAGAAGTTGCACAGAAATAACTCGAACTCAGAGGAGAGTTCAAGACTGAATATACTGAAACAGAAGAGGTGGGATGAAGACACTTGTATTGTAACTGTTGAACTTACAGAAGGCCACTGAATAACAGCCCTTTATTTCCCTCTCAAGTTGAGAATGATCAAAATACAGACTAGGACTCCTTCATACCACACACAAAAATTAACTCAATGTGGACCATTGATTAATTATAAGAGATCAAAATATAAAATTCCTACAACAAAACTTAAGTGTACATTTTCTTAACCTTGGATTAAATAATGGTTTCTTAGATATAGCACAAAAAGCATAAGAAACAAAGCCAAAAAAAAGGTAAATTAGGAGGTGGGGAAAAAGATGGCAGTGTGAGAAGTAAGGCAGAAACCTCCTCCCAAAACCACATATAACAAGAAAACACAGCAAATACAACTAATTCTGAAAGGGCAACCCAAAGACAGCAGAACAGATGGCCTACATCTGGGGAAAAAGAGAAGATCTAACAGAAAAGTGTAAAGTAGCAAAGCCGTGATCTGGTGGGACCCAGGCCCTCCCCCAACCCCAGCTCACAGGTGGGATGAAGAGAAATAGAGTGGGGAGGAAATAGAAGCCCAGAACTGCGAAGCACCAAGCCCTGGAGATCTGATCCAGGAGCATGAGCCCACACTGCATGGTGCTATGGGGATTAGTGGGTTTGGAAAGCAAAGACAGATGGAATACTCAGAGAGACTGAGATTTTAGCAGCTTGTGGAGAACAGGCACACACAACCGGCTGCTCCAGGACAAAGAAAGGCAGGCACTTAGCAAGACATCCCAGCAGTGAGAGGGGTGCTAAAGGGGCAGAGATTACACAGAACTTGCTGCTCAGGAGAAAGGGCAGGTGGACAAAATCATCCCGGTACACTCAGCACAGAGGTTGGAAACTTTTAGGAGCTTTAGACACTCCATCCCCCTGGCTGGTAACACAGCACCAAGGCCCCTTATTGTGATACGCAGCCTGCTGCTCCTTCCTCCTGGCAGGAACTGGTCCCATACACTTGCTGCCCCTGCCATCACACCAGGCCAGCAAAGGATGGCCCTGCCTATGGCAGCTACAGAGCCGTAAAGCCAGGGGCTCCTCCCTGCATGCTCAGCCCACTGGACATGTCAGTGGAGGCAGGCACTGCAGACAGGAAGAAGGAAAGAGCTTGTCCTTACTGGTAGGCACTGGTACCACTTGTGTGAGAACCACGCCATTACTCTAGGTGCTCAGCAGATCCAGACAGTAGAGCTTCTGGGCACTAGAGGGTGCTGCCTACACAAAGTTATTATTCCACAGGAATCACTAGAAAAATGAAACAGCAAAAAATTTTGTACCAACAAAAATTGAGACTCAACAAAGAGGGATAAGTGAAAATGAAACAATTTCCTTGATAAAGATTTCAAATAAAAATCATAAACATGCTCACAGAGCTACAGAAAACTATTGAAGATCTCAGAGAGCTTCAAGAAAGAGAAAAACTTTGAAAAATACAGTATCTTAAATGAAACATACATTGGCGTGATTTAAAAGTAGATTAGATGAGGTAGAGGAGATGGTAAATGAAATAGAAATTAGATAACAGGAAAACAAAGAAGCTGAGGCACAGAGAGAAAGAAGTATCTCAAAGAGAGAAAGAATATTGAGAGAACTGTGACCAATCCAAACAGAACAGTATTCGTATTATAGGGGTACCAGAAGAAGAAGAGAGAGAAAAGGGGACAGAAAATCTCTTTGAGGAAATAATTGCTGAAAACTTCCCCAATCTGGGGAAGGAAATAGTCTCTTAGGCCATGGAAGCACAGAGATCTCCCAACACAAGGAACCCCAGGAAGACAACACCAAGACATAATAACTAAAATGGCAAAGATCAAGGACAAGGACAGAGTATTAAAAGCAGCCAGAGAGAAAAAAGATCATGTATAAAGGAAAGCCCCTCGGGCTACGAGCAGACTTCTCAGCAGAAACCTTACAGGCCAAAAGGAGTGGCATGATATATTTAATGCAATGAAACAAGGTAAAATTGCAATGTTTTCAGAATCTTTCACCTGGTTTTAGTGCATCTCTTTATCAACAGGTGTTTCCATGGGGTGGTGAGAAGTAGTCCATCTCCATATCAATGGGTAATTGTGAGACAGGGACCTTGGGCTTAGACAGAGTAGGGTGAGAGCCTCAGGAGGGGGCAGGGCGGGATACTTGCAGTCAGAGCAGTGTAACTACATACAAGGAAACCCCCCTACTAAAACTCTTATGTTAAACATTAAGCTCTACAATCATTCTTCAGTGAGATCAGTTAATATTCCCCAGATAAAGAAGAATAGCACATGTTTTATTATGCTAATCATTTGTAACCATGTGTAAGATTCACTTTAGCACTAAAAGGCCCAGGCCTATGTGCTGTCTTTCCTCCTTTGGATCTGATGAGGTGATTCTGCAAACTGAGCAACTAACTTGTCATGCAGACCCAGCTGCAGACGGCATGGTAAAGGGCAGGAAGAATTCCATCTTGAAGATAAGACTGCATTTTAACACCCAGGAAGTTCAAGAGGCAAGATTCTTTAGCAAAGTAGACAATACCTTGGCCCACCTTGGGAGCTGCGCAAAGCGCCGGTGTCCTGGAGAGAAATCAAGTCAGGAAATTCCTTATGTTAAGTTAATTTTTAATATTCAGGGACCACTTAACAAGTCCATACTCCTAAACTCTTTTTCACATTCTCGAAAAATCCTCAACTGCCTATAAAACCCCTAGACAATGCACCACCATGGACTCTCTTGTCCCCTCTGTGTGAGCTGGGAGCTCTGTCCCTTCACTTTATCTCTAAATAAAAGCCTGTACCTTGCTCTCCTACGTTGACTATTTGTGAAGCTCATTCTTCGGCTCCACAAACAAGAACTCTGGCATCAATTATACAGGTGGGCGAGGACTTATATGGACCACAGAGGTTGTGGGGGAAGATTTCATTCACTTCTGCTGCATCAGGAGAGAGAGAGATGGGATGACTGCTTGAAAGCAATAAATGGATTTTAAACTTTATTTCTCCCTTTGATTGATTTCAGTTCCACAGGTATTTTGCCCGGGGATTTCCTCTCCCCATAGTTATAGCCTCCAACCAAGAATACTCAAATTGGCAAGATTATCATTTAAATTTGAAGCAGGGATTAGTTTCCAGGTAAGCAATAGTTGAGGGAATTTACCTCCCACAAACCATCTCTACAGTGTATTTTACAGAAACTGCTCTACATGGAAGTGCTCCTAAGGCTAAATAGCTGTCACCGAGAAAATAAAACCACAGTAAAGGAAGCAGACCAATTAATTACTAAGCAAATGTAAAATTAAATCAACTACACAAAAGTCAGTCAAGGAATACACAAAGAATACAGAATATGACACCTAATATATAAAGAGTGAAGGAGGAGGAAAAAGAAGGTAGAAAAAAAAGAACCTTTAGATTGTGTTTTGAATAGTGTAATAAGCAAGTTAAGTTAGGCTGTTAGATAGTAAAGAAGCTGCCCTTGAATCTTTGGTGACCATGAATCTAAAGTCTGCAATGGCCATAAGTACATATCTATCGATAATCACCCTAAATGTAAGTGGACTGAATGCACCAATCAAAGACACAGAGTTACTGAATGGATAAAAAAACAAGACCCATCTATATGCTGCCTACAAGAGACTCATTTCAAACCCAAAGACATACACAGACAAAAGCAGGAGTTGCAATAGTTGTGTCAGACAAAATTGATTTCAAAACAAGAAAATAACAAGAGACAAAGAAGGACATTATATAATGACTAAGGGGTCAGTTGAACAAGAGGATATAACCATTATAAATATCAATGCACACAATATAGGAGCTCCTGAGTATGTGAAAAAAATACTAACAGAATTAAATGGGGAAATAGAATGCAATGCATTCATTTTAGGAGACTTCAAAATACCACTCACTCCAAAGAACAGATCTGCCAGACAAAAAACAATTAAGGAGACAGAGGCACTGAACAACACATTAGAATATATGGACCTAACAGACATCTACAGAACATTCCACCTAAAAGCAGCAGGATACACATTCTTCTCAAGTGCACATGGAACCTTTTCCAGAATAGATCACATACTAGGTTACAATAAGATTGAAATTTTTATTTCGTACCACAAAGGTATGAAACTAGAAATAATTATGCAAAGAAAACAAAAAAAACCCAACAAACACATTGGAGGCTTAACAACATGCTCCTAAATAATCAATGGACCAATGACCAAATAAAAACAGATCAAGCAGGAGACAAATGAAAACAACAACTCAACAGCCAAAACCTGTGAGATGCAGTGAAAGCAGTTCTAAGAGGAAGTATATTGCAATACAGGCTTATCTCAAAAAAGAACAATCCCAAATGAACAGTGTAAACTCACAATTAATGAAAACAGAAAAAGAAGAACAGATGAGGCCCAAAGTCAGTAGAAGGAGGAACATAATAAAGATGAGAGCAGAAATAAGTGAAATTAAGAATAAAACACTAGAAAGAATCAATGAAACTAGGAGCTGGTTCTTTGAGAAAATAAACAAAATAGATAAACCCCTAGCCAGACTTATCAAGAAAAAAAAAAAGAGAGTGTATACACATAAACAGAATTAGAAATGAGAAAGGAAAAATCACTACAGACACCACAGAAATACAAATAATCATTAGACAATACTATGAAAAATTATGTGCTAACAAATCAGATAACCTAGAAGAAATGGACAACTTTCTAGAAAAATACAACTTTCCAAATGACCCAGGAAGATACAGAAAATCTGAATAAATCAATTACCAGCAATGAAATTGAATTGGTAATCAAAAAATTACCTAAGAACAAAACCCGTGGAGCAGATAGCTTCACCACTGAATTTTATGAAACATTTAGTGAAAACCTAATACCCATTCTCCTTAAAGTTATCCAACAAGTAAAAGAGGAGGGAATACTTCTAAACTCATTCTGTGAAGCCAGCATCACTCTAATATCAAAACCAGGCAAAGACACCACAAAACAAATTACAGACCAATATCCCTGATGAACATAAATGCAAAAATACTCCACAAAATATTAGCAACCAAATTAAAAAGTACATCTAAAAGATTATCCATCATGATCAAGTAGGATTTATTCCAGGGATGCAAAGATAGTACAATATTCAAAAATCCATCAACATCATCTACCACATCAACAAAAAGAAGGACAAAAACCACATGATCATCTCAATAGATGCTGAAAAAGCTTTTGACAAAATTCAACATCCATTCATGATAAAACTCAACAAAATGGGTGTAGAGGGCAAATACCACAACATAATAAAGGCCGTATACAACAAATAGACAGCCAACATCATACTTAACAGTGAAAGCTGAAAGCTTTTTCTCTAAGATCGGGAACAAAACAGGGATGCCCACTCTCCCCACTGTTATTCAACATGATACTGGAGGCCAAGATATAAACCCAACCATATATGGTCAATTAATATACGATAAAGGAGCCATGTGTATACAATAGGGAAACGACAGCTTCTTCAACAACTGTTGTTGGCAAAACTGGACAGCTACATGCAAGAGAACGAAACTGGATTGTTTTCTAACTCCACACACAAAAGTAAACTCAAAATGGATTTAAGACCTGAATGTAAGTCATGAAACCCTAAAATGCCTAGGAGAAAACAAAGGCAAAAATCTCTTGAACATAAACATAATTGACTTTTTCCTGAACACATCTCCTCAGGGAAGGAAAGCAAAAGCAAAAATGAACACATGGGACTACATCAAACTAAAAGGCTTCTGTACAGCAAAGGACACCATCAGCAGAACAAAAAGGCATCCTACGGTATGGGAGAATATATTTGTAAACAACATATCTGACAAGGGATTAACATCCAAAATAAATAAATAACTCACACACCTTAACACCCAGAAAGGAAATAATATGATTAAAAAATGGGTGGAGGATATGAACAGACATTTCTCCAAAGAAGAAAATTAGATGGCCAACTGGCACATGAAAAGATGCTCCACATCACTAATCATCAGAGAAGTGCCAATCCAACCACGATGAGGTATCACCTCACACGAGTTAGGATGGCCAACATCCAAAAGACGGGGAACAACAAATGCTGGCTGGTGACATGCAGAGAAAGGGAAACTCTCCTAACACTGTTGGTGTGAATGTAAACTAGTTCAACCATGTGGAAAGCAATATGGAGGTTCCTCAACAAAACTAAAAATAGAAATATGATTTTACGCAGGAATTCCACTCCTAGGAATTTACCTGAAGAAAACAAGATCCCAGATTCAAAAAGACATATACACCCCTATGTTTACAGCAGCACTATTTACAATAGCCAAGATATGGAAGCAACCTAAGTGTCCATCAGTAAATGAATGGATAAAGAATCTGTGGTACGTATACATAATGCATTATTATTCAGCCATAAGAAGAAACAAATCCTACCATTTGCAACAACATGGATGGAGCTGGAGGGTATTATGCTCAGTGAAATAAGCCAGGCAGAGAAAGACAAGTACCGTATGATTTCACTCATTTGTGGAGTATAACAACAAAGCAAAACTGAAAGAACAAAAGAGCAGCAGACTCACAGATTCCAAGAGGGACCAGGGTTACCAAAGAGTAGCAGTGGGGGAGGGTGGTTGGGGAGGGAGGGAGAAGGGAATTAAGTGACATTATGATTAGCACAGATAATGTAGGTGGCCCTCAGGGACGGCAGTATAGCACAAAGACGACAAGGATTGACTCTATAGCATCTTACTATGCTGATGGATAGTAACTGCAATGGAGTGTGTGGGAGGGACTTGATACTAATGTTGAAAGCACAATCTTGCTCATCTGAAACCTTCATAAGATTGTATATCAATGATGCCTTAATTTAAAAAATTGGTAAATTATATGCTTTATCAAAAATAAAATATTTTATATTTTAATGGGCATTAACAAGATAGTGAATGACAACACACAGAATGGGAAAAAATAATGGCAATTTCTATATCTTATAAAATATTTGTTATTATATCTCAATAATATAAAACAAATAAGACAGTTAAAAAATGGGCAACTAACTATTTCTCCAAAGAGAATAGCTTTGAATATCTATTTCTCCAAGCAAGAGACAGAACTAGTATGGCTATAATAAAAAGGATGGATAGGGGGGCGGAGCCAGGATGGCGGCGTGAGTAGAGCAGTGGAAATCTCCTCCCAAAAACACATAGAGCTATGAAAATATACCAAAGAAAAATCTTCCTAAAATAGAGACCACAGGACACAGGACAACATCCAGACCACATCCACACCTGCAAGAACCCAGCGCCTTGCGAAGGGGTTAGTAGTTTAAAACCTATACATACTTAAGGTACTCTACAAGAAGATATGTCAAAGAAATAATCAATCCTCCCATGTTTCCTTCATATGCTACATCTATAGCTTTTCTTCTTCCTTCCTAATTACAACCCTTAAATAGAATTCGTACCTCATATCGAATTTACCGAGTATCATAATTCCTCCAGGTGGTAAAGATACCTCGAGACAAGTGCTGGGCATAGAAGCCACAGGGCATAAATCTGCAAAGAAGTAAAAAGCTAACCTTTGCAAACAATATGGCTTCTCTCTCACTTACCAACTTTACATTTCCCTGTATGGCCCCGGAAGATGACTGGTTAGCCAGAGACGGGTAAGATTCCTCAAGGGAGGAACAACCTAAGACAGGCACAGTCGCAGGGGGGCCATCAGGTGAGAATTTGGGGATCAACAGAGGTGAGGCTCAGAACCTCACCCCCCCTGCTTTGAGAGAAATCTTCTGCATCCGTGGATGTCTTGCTGCCCTTGTCTAGCCTGGATTAATACTTGGTCCATAGGCACACACCTGATCATCTGATCATCTACATTTGCCCTCTTACAGCACTAAACTATGTTTTCTACCTTTATCTTGCATCTACCTACCACTTCAGCATTTTATTAAAAATAAAAATAATAATAATAATAGGAGAAATGTGGGATCAACATATAAATCAAGTACAAAAATCAAACGAATATTCATATTTGACCTGATTGTTTATAGGTCGTAATGCATGATCAAAACCGAAAGTTTCTGTGATGAATGCCCTTGTACTGTTCACCATGTAAGAATTTATTCACTGTGCAAGAATTCGTTCACCATGTAAGAACTTGTTCGTTATGCTTCAGAAGATTGGAGACTGACGAGAATTAGGCTTGAGATGGATTAATGATTGTACATTGAGCATTGACCCCCCTATACTGAATTTTATTGTTGTTAACAACCATTTGATCAATAAATATGAGAGATGCCCTCTCAAAGAAAAAAAAAAAAAAGGGATGAAATGATCCCTAACAGGGTCATTTTCGTGAACTGTCAACATGGGAGACAAAATAAGCCCCTAAGAACTTGCAGCAATGAAGAACAAGCAGGTTCCGCGGCCACGACGACGTTGTGCAGGGTGGCATCCAGAGTTGGGAGGCCCTGGGACCGGCTCACGGTTTGGAGAGAAAACAGTGAGTGGTGGGGTGCTGTCCCCAGGGAACCCATCCCCAGGCAAGAGTCGGCAAAGGCATTTTAAAGCCACTTGCCTGCGCAAGCCCTTTCTCAGGGCGCTGCTGAAGGATGTGCTCCAGGAGAGCAAGGGGCAAACCAAGGAAGAGCAAGACGTGGATCCAGGACGGTCCAGCCCGGCGGGGAGGCGAAGGGAGCGTTCGGGATGAGCCAAGAGAGACCTTGAGGCCCCGGGCCTACCGCAGACCCAAGGACTGGCCAGGACCGGGGCAGGGTGGAACCTCCTGGAGGGATTGACTCAGAAATACCCTGTGTGTTGAATTTAAACCACTGGTGAGAGTCTGAGGATGAATTAGTAATGAATTCAGAGAAAACTCAGCAAGCATGGAAAAGAAAGACAATCATTAACTCCAGGGAAAAGGACACGTGTGCAGGTCAGAACAGTGACCACAGCATGCCATGCCCTGGCATGGGTACAAATCAGAGCTAACTGGAATTTCACATGGTTGTACTGGAAACCCTGGGGCTCCCAAGTGTGTGTGCAAGTGGGGAGAGGTGGGAGAGATAAACGCCATCGACCTTGGTGTGACCGCAGAAGATAATGACCAAAGCTGACACTCCAAGAAGCTACAGTCTGACCATGTTATGTAGATGTGGGCTAATAGACGAGAGCTGTCTGGAATAAGGTCGTGGTTGCCTTTGGGGCCGGCCCGGGTGGGCAGCCAGGAGGCTGTGTTTGTGCAAGTCTCATAGAAATGTCAGACCCGTTAACTGCATACAAGAGAACAGCGTTGAGCAGCAAGATCACAGCTTCAGCTGGCACACTGTCTGTCCTCGGAGGCCTGGGGACTGTTTCAGTAATGTTGGAATGACTGGTAATTAAAGGTTGTCCAAAAAAGAAAAAAAAAAAGAAAAAGGATGGATAATTACAAGTAGGATGTGGAAAAATTAGAATCCTCCGAGTTGGTGGTAATATAAAATGGTGCAGCCACTTTGAAAAGAACTTGTTAGTTTCTTGAAAAGTTAAACATAGAGTTACCATATGCCTTATCAATTCCACTCCTAATATATATACCGCAAACAAATGAAAATATATGTCCTAGAAAAAACTTGTACACAAATATTCTTATCAGTATTGTTCATAAAAGTCAAAAAGTGGAAACAAACCAACTATCAACTGATGAATAGGTAAACAAAATGAGTATATACATGGAATGGACTATTATTCAACCATAAAAAGGAGTAATATACTGATTCATGCTACAATACAGATGAAAACATTATGCTAAGTGGATGAAGCCAAACCAGCAAGGTGCTTAGTATATGATTCTACTTTTATGCACTGTCCAGGGGAATGACTGCCAATGGGTGTGACATTTCTTTTTTGGAATGATGAAAATATTCCAGAATTCTATAGTGATGATTGTTGTACAACTTTGTAAATATACTGAACTCGCCTGAATTATACATTTTGAAAAGGTAAATATTATGGTATTTATGTCTCAGTAAAATAAAAGTATATACACACACGTGCAGTTGGTAAGCCTACTATTTTCCTAACACTCTGCCCTCTCCCTAAAAAAAGAAAGACATATAGGATTGAGTGGAATTCAAAATAATAATTATATTATAGAAAAAGTGGAACAGAAGTGGGTCAATTATATACGTGGGCACAATGAATCTTTACCCCTGAATTAAACAGATTTACCAAAAGGCTCAATTGTTATTAGGACAGCTCCCTAAGAGATGCATTGTGGGAAAGCAGATCTGAGAGCATTCTCTCTGCAGGTAACCTGGATGAAAGAGAAGCCCGGAAGGAGCTCATTCACATGCATTAGCAGGTTTCCTGCAAATGCTCCAGATGCATAAGCAGAGAGAGGCAGAAGGGTTGACCCTCTGCTCAGTCCTTTCTCATGGAAACAGGAACTCAGCGAAATTGAGTCCTCTGCCAACGCACAAAGAAAAATAGATTGAGAGGACCATGTGTTCAGCTTTGTGCCTGCTGGATTTTGTGACCATGAAACTTTTCAAGTGAAGGTTTAGTAGAAAGATGAGCATATGGCTTTGATGGTACAGCCCAAGTGACTCTGAACACTTAAAATCTGCCTTAAGAAATGACAGGAACAGGTTACGAATGAGTCACATAACAGTTGTCTTTTCCAATCCAGCCAGACCATAGCAGCCAGGAACATGGTTTAATGGACAGCAATCCTCTGCTTAAAAAGATGGAGGGTCATGGTCAAAAGTGAAAATTCATGATGGATGGCTGCTATAAATTTTAATTGTTTTCTTATTCCATGAAATTAGTTTTTCTAACATTTACTGTTTTAAACATGGAGGCATTTACTTTTTTAGTTTTGTTGTCAGTGAGAAGAATCCTACTATATAGATTTATTGGCTTGGGAATAAGAACAAAAATTAAAAGTCATGATGCCTAAAAATTTTTCCTAAAAGTTTATTTGTGCAATGTATAACCAATAGATATCATTTTATTACTATGAAAATGAGGAACAAATAAAAATTACTTCAGATGTGGCCTACCTTTTCTAGGAATTATATTGAATGGGCTGTTTTATTAGGATAAGCTAAATAATCCAAGAGCTTCCACACACTGAGAAACGTAAGGGTTTGTGAAAGAAAAGGTATCTTGGGAGCTGATATAAATACATGGATATAAAAGCAGATAGACACTAACTCCTCATGTTCATAAGAAAATTATCCAGTTAATTGAATACTGATTGCCATTTTATTATCTAAATCAATACCAATGCAGTTAATATGGCTTTTAGAAATCATAAAAATAAAGATGGGGTAATTATTCCCCTAAACCGAAGGCTTACATAAATATTTTAAACTTCATGTAATGAAACCACATTGAGATTTAGAGAAATGTGTGTCCACATAAATGCTGCTAGCATTAAGCAACTCTTGAGATTTCCGTTGCTCTTCAATAGACTTCATTTACAATTTAATCAAAATATTAGCCAAGGGCAAAGAGGTGAAGAATTTAACAAATTATTTTTCCCTTTTGGTAAATACTTAAGATATTATTTTCAATAAAATAACATTAAACATTATGTTGCTGTTCTATATTTTAATTGCATTAAAGGTAAAATATTTTAAGCCACTACCTTGCACAACAGATTCAAAGACTCTAGAAGTAAAAATAGCCACATAAATCATCTAATATAATTCTTTCATTTTATAGGTGAAAATGCTAAGGCTTATTTAACTAGAGGCGGAGGCAGGACTCTAAAGACTCCTGCGCCCAGCTTCAGAATTCCTTTTATGAAACATGTTGCCCCCAAAATGCAACGCAAGTGTTTGAACCAATCAACATATTAGTTAGCAATGAACTGTTTGCTTTTTAAGGTTAGGATGTTGAATATCCCTTTGCACTGTTCAATATGTGTTAGAAAAGAGCATAAAACCTAAATGTGATTTATTCCCACCAGGATGTTTAAACATTTTAACAGTAAGGTATTAAAAAAGGGCCACGTGGTGGAAGCTGCTCAGGCTGAGAGTGAGGGTGGGGGTCGGGGAATTGGTAAGGATCTGGCTATACCTGTTTGAGTTTTTTTTAAATCTATGATAAAATTAAGACAAATGTAAGGGAAAGATATAACTAACTGGCTTGGGTGATGCCCAGGAAAGAATGTGAACCCTGTAGTACTCAGCCAATGAGGAATCAGGGGAGGGACTGGCGCACTAGGAGATAAATTACTGGCGCCAATCTCCCCAGGTGTGCCTGCCCACCAGACACCCGATCTTGTAAGATCGTCATTAAAGCCTCGCACTGCTCTTCTCTTTGTCTCCTTGTCCACTTACTGAGTTTGGACCAGTGAGTGTGTTTCTCACAATATGTAACCTCACAAAAAAGAATTTTTTAAAGATTGGATAAGTTGATGTGCATATATTATGATAAATGTCCATACAGTGACTATTCTTGAGTTATCTACTTGATCAGAAAAGACTCTTTGTGGTTCAGTAACCTAGAATCTCCATTACATTTATAATGTCACCATCTTTCTACCTCTAGCCCTACCTCTGCCTGCCTCTTTATGGTATAGATTGGCTTGATCTGTTTTTGTTCACTATGTCTATGATATTTCATATCTTATGTATTAATATATGCTCTTATGTCTGTCTGTTGTACAAAATTACATTTGGAAAATTTATCCATTATGTTATATGTAGTTGTAAATTATTCCCATTATTGTATAAGCTTTACTGTAGGAATACATAGTTTATGCATGCATGCTACTGTTGGTGGCATTTGGTTTATATGTATACACACACACACATATGTATATCAATGTTCTTGTTTTGTTTGCATGTATAAAGAACTTCTACACTCAATAACAAAAGGGGAAGCAACTCAGTAACCTGGGCTAAAGATTTGAGCAAATACTTTACAAGAGAAGATGCATGAATGACCAGGAAATAAGCATATGAAAAGGTGTATATCATCATTAGTTAATTGGGAAACATAAGTTTCAAAACCTGCAACAAGACCACTTTAAAACCATAAGTAAAAATTAGAAAAGATTGATAATCCTAAACCCTGCCAACGATGTGGAACTAGTGAATCAATTAGTACTCTTGTATATTGCATAGGAATATAAGGTAGTAAACTACTTTGGAAAACTATTGCTTAGAAATTTAAATATAATCATACTCTATAACTTACATTGCTACTTCTGCAGAAATATACTATGAAAAGTTTTGAACAACAGTGTTCACTGCAGCACTATTCATCATAACCCCAAATTAGAGACAATCCAACTGTCCCTCAAATGAGGAATGGATAAATCCAGTCATGCAGCTGTTATACCCGATGGAATACTACTTAGCAATCTAAAGGAATAATTTACTAAAACATTTAACAACGGGCAAAACTGATAAAATGCATTTAGCTGAAGCAGCCAGATTCAAAGGACTATGAACTGTATCATTGCATTCATTCAGAGTTGAAAAGCAAATAAAAGTAACTTTGCAGTAATAGACATGAGAGTAGTGGCTGCCACTGGGGCAGAGAAGATTGAATGGCAAAGGACAAATGGAAACTTTATTGGGTGATGGGAACATTCCATCACTGTTCTATTAATTGGGATGACAGTGCCATGGATTATTATATGGATTATTACATTTTAGAGTTATCTGAGACTCTAAAATGCATATGTAAAATGTATGCATTCTATTACATATGAATTACCAACTAATAGAGAATATGATTCAATGGGAAAAGAAGAATACACATGTGGGATTGCACTGAACATGGGATAACTCTGTCCAAAAATTGTTTAAAATGAGAAAGAACACAATATCCATTTTTAAGAAAGAAATAGAGCAACAAAATCCTCAACCACTACTGGTGCCGATGTAAACTGCTAAAACCACTTTGGAAAAGCTGGCAGTTGAAC
Source organism: Manis javanica (assembly GCF_040802235.1). Taxonomy (NCBI): domain Eukaryota; kingdom Metazoa; phylum Chordata; class Mammalia; order Pholidota; family Manidae; genus Manis; species Manis javanica. Next base: position 94,678,182 of record NC_133167.1, read on the forward strand.
ACATGCATTTCCTGTAACCAAGGAATTCTACTCTTAGGTATATTCCCAAGAGGAATGTGTAAAAATGTACACCAGAAGTCATTTGTTAGAAGATACATGGCACCACTTTTAGTAAAAGACAAAAACTAGAAAACCAAATATCACCAACAGTAGCATTTGTTTCTTTGTTGGCATCAAGAAACAGATTTAAAAAAAAACTGAGGTGGTTGTAATGCCTATGTAACTATTTATGCAGGGAAATAGGATTGTGGTTAGTTAAGAAACATACAATTCAAACTAGAGAAGTGATAGAAAAAGCGTAAGTAGAGGTACATACATGTCAATCAAAGCAACATCATAAAATAAAGGTTTTATAATGTGACTAATTAGATGCATGCTTGAAAAAATCATGAAGAAAATGGTGTATTAACTTATGACAACAAGCCAGAATCCATACAAAAGGAAATGCATACAATTTGTTATGAGCAGTGACTAGTAATGCAAGATGTGTTTGTAAATCGATATATAATAGACTATGATAACTTTACAGTCAGCTTACTGGTAGAAATACACTTCTCTAAAGCATCACAAAGAAATCAATTTAAAAGATCAATAAGATTGCAGTGTAAAGAAAAATATAATAAAAGTAAGTTTTTGAAAATAAAAATACTCAGAATGATGTCAGAGTAATGTGATTTTGGTTGCTATGTTTGGTTTAGTTTAACAGTCATCTCTAAATTTGTTAATCATTAACTTCTGAAGATAATTCACTTCATATAATTGGTTAAGAGGGGATTTTATTCCTGACCTTGTACCATGTGCATTTTTACAAAATTTAATTAGAAGAAATCAACATTCTGAGAAGGTGATCATTCTTTGTGGGTGTACACATTGCTTTATTCTCCAGGCAACCATAATGTCCTGATGTTGTTTTAAAACACCCTGCAATTCTGACTGATGCACAGAAGGAAAGTAAGGTTGTTCAAAGGAGAAGAGATACCTGAAATAACCAAGATACCAGAGGGCTTTGGGTGAGGAAAAATCAGACAAGGTAAACTACTCAGTAAGAAATGAAAAACAACCCACATGGCCCAGGCCCCTTCTTCCAAGGGATATGTTTTGAGAGGGTACTGGTGATGACCAGATGGAAGCAACCTGAGTGTCCACAGAAAGATGAATGGATACAGAAGATATGGTATATATACACAGTGGAATATTACTCAGCCATATAAAAGAATGGCATCCTGCTATTTGCCACAACATGGATGGATCCAGAGAGTGTCATACTAAGTGAAATAAATCAGACAAAGACAAATACCATATCATATCACTTGCATGTGGAATTTTAAAAACAAAAATGAACAAACAAAACACAAACTCATAAATATAGAGAACTGGTAGTAGCCAGAGGAGAAAGGGTTGTTTGATGGGTGAAATAGGTGAAGGGGATTAAGAGGTATAACCTTTCAGTTACAAAATCAATCACATGGATGTAATAACTTTGTATGGTGACAAATGGTAGCTAGACCTATGGTGGAGAGCATTTTATAATGTATAAAAATATAGAATCACTATCTTTTATACCTGAAACTAACAAAATATAATATGTCAAGTATAACTCAATTAAAAACAAGAAGAATAAAATATTTCATTAAGTGTGTTTCTGTCCTTTTTGAAGAAACGTCAGCCTATCTCAACTCCATCCCAAACTGCTGTGGGAGTGCCCAGGGAGTTTATTTGCACTCTGGAGCTAGTCCCTTAAGCTACGGCGTCCTAGGCAACATTTTCTCTTCTTAGTGATCTGATCTCACTAGTGCTTTCAAGGTAGATAGTAACCATAATCACCAAAGAAGGTCATTTTATCTTCTGCTTACAGAAATTTTATTCTTTGTTTAACTTGCACCATCTGCCATAAGGCTAAGTATACAATGTTAAATACCAATGATAATAAGATCACCAGTATGGTTATAATGTTTCCAGCTTGGAGTATGCAATTACTAATTAAGTGTGAAATCTAACCACCATTTTTTCTACTCAGTATGATACTTTTAGTCTGAGATAGAACTCCTTTATCACATTAAGGATACATCTTTCTTTTCTTAACATGACAATTGGTGTCAATTTTTAAAAAGTCACTCTTTCAATGAACATTTAATGGAAACCTGTGTATCTATCAGTAAAATTCAAAGCTTCTGTATACAGTGGTAAAAGATACGGAAGTCCCTGTTCTTATGATAATAACATTCTGGAAAAATCACAGACTTAAATAAATACATGTACATGAAAAGAAAACATATATAGTAAAAACTAAAGAAGGAATGGAGAAATAGAATATGGAAGGGTGGATTGAAAGTGTTGAATCTGGGAAGTCACCAATGACATGGTGACACAGAAAAGTCTGAGGTGAATAAGGGAAATCTGAGGAAAAATATTTTAAAGAGAGGGAACAGAAAACGGAAAGGCTTGGAGCTGGTTTTAGGTCTGGCATGTGCCAAGTCTAGTGGGACTTAGGATGGAGAGGGGAGAGAGTGAAGATTGGATGAGGTAAGAGGAAATGCGGAGCCAGACCCTGTGGGACCAGGTGGAGCATCCCATGAGGCTCGGACGCGCTCTGCATGAGACCTAGTGCTCTTACAAGGTTCTCAGCAGCGGAGTGATATATTTTAACTTACATGTTTAAGAAGATCACTGAATACTTCTCAAAAACAGATCATAGTAATGAAAGGCTGTAAACAGGAAGACCTGGTACGAGGCATTTGCAGTAATCCAGGCAAGGGAATGAATGAGTTGGTACATGGATATAGCAGCCACATTGGTAAGGAGTCACTGGACCCACGTTAGGTTATGAGTTTTATCAAGGCATGAATTTTACATGAAATTCTTCGGAAGGGTTATGTAATTTTCTGTTGTGCATAGTCTTTTTTGAGTAACAATATTTTTCCTTTCAAAACTTGGCTTATATTGCTAAATAACCTTCTCCTGGTTTTCATGTGTTGGAAGAAAAATAAAGCCATCCATATTCTTATACGGAAATATCCGTGTGTGTGTGTGTGTGTGTACTTTCTCCCTGATGGAATTCATGTAAAATTTATCTTTTTAAATAAAGTTTGATTTTTTTAGGATAAAACTAAAATAGTTTGTCCAGTACATTTTAACATTTGGTCTGAAAACACACAAGTCTTTTGTCAACTCCTGTATCTGTTGTTTTTACATGTATTTGGAAATTCTTGTATCTTCCTTTTAAAGGGTACTCTCCTCAGCTAAAATTTTTCTGCCCCATTTTATGAATTGTGTGAATTTTTTCAAGTTTTTCTTTTAATTTGCCTATGTAGTTTTCTATCATTATGTTGCTTCTGCTCCCACTGTGTTTTTCCCTAATTTTCATTGTGAAGTATAACTAATGTAGATAAAACAGCACAATAAATGCCCAGTTTAATGAGTAATTAGGAAGTGCTATTATTCTAATCATGTAGATGTTTCTTGAATGAATGAATAATTGACTGAAACACATGAGTTCTTATTTTACTCTCCAGTTCCTTGGGTGTTAGCTGGGGAACAAATAGAAACCTAAGTAACAGGCTGCCTCAAACGTTTCAATGTCACACTGCCCTCTCCAGGTTCTCAGGACAGTGGGCATCTGCAGCCACTCTGTTCATGATGCTTTCTGTGGATTTTTAACGTGAGAACTTGAACAGGTAAGACATGGATAAGCACTTCCATGATCCGTAGCCTATGAGGACATTAACCAAGTAAGCGGGAGAATCAACAGATCTGGGAACCCCAAGCTCTCTCAAACATGCAGGCTTAAGCCAACCATTTCATGCATCACTTGAATTTTCCATTTTCTGGGGCGTAGAGCTTCCTGGATTACGTCTGATTAGACTAATAGGCCTCAGTCCAAGTATTTTTTAAATGCATTTATGTGATTTAGTGCAGACATTAGGGAATCTCATTCCATTTGGCTAAATTTTTACTGTTGTTGATTCCTCTCATTCTTGAGGCAAGACAGCCACCCATGGTCTGTGTGTTTTCTCCCTGAGTTCTTGTGAGGTGTGCAGCAGAACTATCAGGTTTCTTCTGAACTTACTAATACATCTGCTTATACTTCTACTCACTAAATTTGACATATAGATTCTAATAAATCCCCCCTATCGTCCAGGGTCACTATTTCTCACACAACAGAATAAATGCATGGAGAACAGCAGAGATGTTTTAGTCCATTTGACTAAACTCTCCTTTCAACAAAAGCACGCTCTGTTTATGACAATTCGTACTAAGTTATGTTCAACACTGTTGAATATAAATGTAGTAGAAATGGAAATTTAAATAGCCAACCTTGTTAGAATACTATGTGGCCCTTCCACCTCTTTGATGCTTGGAACCTCTACAGATGATGCAAAATGAAAAATAACCATCAGAATCCTGATGTGACTGATGTAAGATAACATTTAATTTCCAGAGAGAAGCATTTCTTCAAAACTTAAGGTTAAATAAACATCTTTTAAAAATTCAACAAAGAGTACAGCATAAAAATTGACTCTTAGTAACACTTGTTAAGGGGAAAAAGAGAATGATACTTTATACCAGAGCAGTGACAGGAAAAACAGACTGTGGCTAAAAAGCTGTATAAAAACTCTTGTGTTGATGCCAACACAGATTTCACACCTAGAGCCGCCAATTCTATTTTAAATTATTGGGCCTCTGCTGTTAGAATGCACCATGAGTGGTGCGCTGTTACATGTTGGGAGTTGGAATATACACGATATTACTACCCCTGAAGGATACTAAACATTTTCCTTGAGGTAGGGATAAATAAGCAGGTAAGATGTTGGCAAAAAAGAGGGCTCAAGTACCATTATTACAAAAGGAAGAGTGAGCTGGAAATGAGGATACTTTGAACCATTTTGAAGCATTTTATAAATATGGAAATCTTGATCTTTTCTTGAGAACATCCTAAAAATTAACAACAGTTCTTTACTAGTGTTCTGGGCACATTCTATGGAAATTTATATTTCTGTACATCATAGGGAAGACATTAGGAAATAAACTGTCAAATACTATCCTCCTATAATATTTAAAATATCAGGATCAATTTTCTTTCTTGCTCTCTCCCACATTTTATAAATATATATATATATATATATATATATATATATATATATATATATATATATATATATATATACACACACACACACACACACACACACATATATATAGTGACATAAAGACATCTGGAAAAATAAGAATCAAACTCATAACCCCAATGTTTCCTTATGGGAAGCAGTTGGTATTGGGGTGGTACAAATAAGAATATTTCATCTTTAATTTTATACTTCTGTATTGTTTGCATTTTTATCATGTATACATGTTCATATATATGTAGTTTTTAAGATAAAGCTACTCAGCTGCAATCACATGTTGCCACTCATGAAAATGGAAGGATGACTTGGCAGAGTCATGGGCACAGGGGGTGGGGCCATGGGCACAGGGGGTGGGGCCACGGGCACACAGGATTATTCCCAAGTCCTGACACCTAACAGAGTTAGCTTAGATTCTATAAGTGCTTGGGATGGGTGGTTCCATTGTTCCTTTCATTTTCTCCCTTTTTGAATGAGAATGTACAAAGCTACCTTCTATGCCTATGTTTGGGAAGGAAGGAACTTACTTTTCCGCTTCACAGCTCCACAGGTGGAGAGAATGTTTTTTTCCAGGATGAACTGTGTGCAGTGCCCACCTACCTAACTTAGATGGTTTGCATGATGAGATGTGGAGCTTCTGAGCCTTTGATACCTGGATGATATTTTGGACTTGACATAATACTGTAAAGTGTTGGCATTATTGGGACTGTAGGATAGGGCAAATGTGAATGTTTCTGTATGCCTATACTCAGTAGTGATAAAGGATGAAGTGGATTTTCTGGCTGAATCCATTTCTGAAGAGGGAACTAGCTGTTAGGCATCAGCAGCCAATACTCCCAGCCACTGAGGGAATGACTGGGTGGCCTGTTTCTTTGGGGAAACTACCCAGAGGAAGATGAGTGAGACCAAGTACAACACCCGGTGCCCCCCTGGCTGCTGGGGGTGGTGTCTTACTGAGGTCCCGGAATTGGGTCACATTGCTAGAAGTTTGGATGTTAGGCAGTGGCAGTGGCTGGCACAGCCTTGGCGAGGGAGCCTCTGCCGTTGGGCCCATGCCTGCGCCTCACCCCTGTCACTGCCGCCGCCACTCCATGTAGGAGTGGTTTGCCAACACTGGCCGCGACCGATGACAGAGGCTGTCTGACGTCAACTGTCCAAGTCATTTTGTTTACTGAATTATTTACTGCCTCTTCTGTGGTGGATGCTTGCTGGTGAGTGTAATAATGCAGCAACAAGATCTTCACTCTGTACATAAATCTATTTACATGTCAGGTGATGTGATCCATTCAGTTCCATCTTGTCACAGAGTAGAGTTGAAAGGAACGGAGAGTATGTGGGAAACAAAATGAAAAATACAGAGCACCATTCATCCCTTCCCACTTGGCATCCACTTCTATCGTCTCTGTAGGTGAAAAACGTTTGTTCCTAATACAAAGGGGACACAGAGTTCTCACAGCTACATGGAACATGGGATATTAGCTACCAGCAGAAAAACCTAAAGAAAAGAAACAGATGCTCTTCTCTTCCCTTCATGACATCACCTAAGCTGGCAATCACAGGGGCCTGTTCTGCCACAGCTTGAGTGCTTCTAACCTCTAACTACACACCATTTGAATGGTATTATTGATCTGGTGGAGTAACTCAAATCGTTATTCCTACAGGATTTAAATCTTTGGTTATCCTCCTGCATTTTCCCCACGGACTTGAATCACTGGTCAAGGCGCTACTCGCGGGCGACTGTCTGAGTCAGATCACTTGGGTTCCTGACACTGTCCTTGGTTTCCCCACCGTTTTGCAGCAGGACATTTCCTCTTGGAGATTAGGATCAGCCACCTCGGATGACACAGCCATCCCTTCTCTACAGGCGGGATCGACGGAAACAGGAGTGAGTGTAACTGATGAGAACGCGCTCTCAGCTTCCCATTTAATGAAATCAGAGTAATGTTTCCCAGTGGCAGTATTCCTTTGGTGAGTACAGAAATCCAAAATTCCCACAGAGCCCACATTAAAGGAGATGGGGAGCTAACATCCTTCTACTAGGTTATGACTTTAATAGTGAGAGGAATCACTCCATTGCCCAAGAATCAGCACAGGTCCACAACCTGGGCTATCTCCTTCTATATGAAGTGACCCTCCCTCACTTCCCCAAAGCCTGCTGACTAGAGGCCTGTCCCCACACTGTGGCCTTTCAAGGACCTTCCTAAATAGGCCTGTAAAGTAGGAACTGTCCAATCTGTTTCTTGCATAGGGTGGACATTATCCTATAAACTAAATCCATACATTTCTTTCATTTTTTCTTCTGTCAAATGGTCATAGAGTGATGACAGATCCTGGTTTACACAGAACACTCTAATTTATACCTGTTGTCCATTCTTAACTATCAATAGTGCTTTTGAGAGTCAAGAGTGTCCTGGTATGGATGTTTGACTGTATGGTCACATCAATCACAGATGTGTAAAGAGAGGCTGCATATGTTCATCGACTCTAGTAAAGATACTAACTTCAGCAACTTAACTGTGACTGTCATCATTACCTGATTAATTTTGTGGTAATCTATAGTTTTCCCCCATGACCTGGTTCCATTTTACACTGGTTAACAGGCAATTAAATGAAGATGTGGTAGGAGTCACTATCCCTACATCTTTAAAATATTTGTAGTTGGTACTAGTCTCTGCAAAGCTGTCCTAGACTGGCTTGACTCTTTATTCACTCTTGCAGCAGGAGTGGGCAGATCCAAGGGTTTCCACTTGGCCTTTTCTATCATAATAGACAGTATAGATCATAGAACCTGCGCAGAGATTTTTGCCAGGAATTAAGTATATCTATATACCCAGACATTGTGGACATAATCACTGGATGTGTCTGCCATAAATCTGAGTTAGGTTTCTACCCACTAGCCCTAGAATTTTCCACTTGGATAATAAAATATTCCTAGGCTGCCAATCTATTTTATTTCTGGTAACAAAATAGACTGCCATAGATCTCTCTCTTTCTCTCTCTCTCAAAAGTAAGACTATCACTCAACATAGTGGCTTATTATTCTAAATACACTCACATGATCTATGACAAATCAATACTGCTATGTGACCTGTGCATCTCTGGGTTCTTGTTGAAAAGATGGAGCCCAATTTTATTGCAGAATCACTCACTGTTAGATCTGGGTCACTGAAAACAGCCACTACCAAGCTTGACCTGCGGGTGACCCTCTCACCAATATATTTTTTCAAATAATTAAGTAAATGGAGGATTTTTACAGGTAGATGAGCATTTACATAGAGAGTCAGTCTAACATTCCTGGTAACCCAACCCTTCAGACTGTAAGCCAGTGAAGTTCTGATACTTGATCCCTGATGACTGTAGGCTACTGTTGACTTTAACTTTCAATTAGTCAAGAGAGTGAGGGAGTTTGGCAAGGTACGTTCAGGGGAATTTGGGGGATTTAAAGATCTCCTGCTAATACCATTCCCAGACATCCAGTTCAAGACAGTAAAGCCTAAATCCCAGAGAAGCACACCTATCAATGCATTTATCCCAATTAATATTTTTTTTATGCTTTCTGGCTTAATGATTATAGAGTCCACTCATATATTGTTCCCCAAACTACTGCTGATAGAAATTAGTGACGTATTATGATATATTTGGAAAGAGACTATCTCCTCTTGGGGCATACTATGATATTTCAGTGTAGTCTAAGAATATCTAACTTTTTATGGATTTGAAGGCAAACTGGTGAGGTGGAGGTATGCCCTGAGGTGAGTCCGCAGCCTCTACCTGAGGAAGGAGCGGGAGGACTATTTGAGAACATTGTGTACTAAGAGAAAATCGGAGGTTTAGTAAGGCCAACAGATCAGGAAATGATTGCCATTAAAAAACTATTGACTGCCCAGTTCCCAAGAGGAGGGGCCATGCTGTGTCATGGGGTGAGGGGCAGGGGGAATTGGGGAAACACCAGGGTCAGTCAGCAGGCAAAGGGATGGAAGAACTGAGGGCAAGAACCTTTGTGATGGTTTCCGTAGGCAGGAATGGGTGGCACAGGGTAAGCAGGCTTAGGATTGGCTAGTTTGAATAGTCTCAGCAGGCTCTGGGATGTAGGGACTGTCCCTAGTTGTCTCACCTGGCCCTTAGGGTGATTCGAGCAGGTTGATAGTGGCCCAGACTTCTAAAGCCCAATAAAGGAGGTGGGTGGGGGGTGGGCTCTGAATTAATTGGTTTGTATTTGAAAAACAGACTTACATTTGAGCTGTTGACTGTTTCTAGGAACTGGCTGGTCCTAGGAGGGCAGTCCACCTACAGTCAGCAAGACTCTAGCTATCAAAGCACCAGAATACAGAACATGAAAGACGTGGTTAATACAAGGATCAACCGTGAACATCTTTTATGTACAGGGATGCTGGCCCCTCCAGTGTGTGCCTGTGTGTGTGTGTGTGTGTGTGTGTGCATGTATCAGGAGGGTGTGGGCAGGGAGTGGGGGAACTCCTGCTGGCAAGGTGGACTCGAGGGGTTTGGCAGTTCAAAGATTTTAGCCTTCAATGGCTTTGCTCAAAAGACCCACTTCACATCTCAGGGCTTACTTCTTTCTCATTAGCGACCTTAATTTAGCATAAAATCATTTCCAAGATCTGATATTTAAATGGAGCTATAGTTTAGCAAATTTTAGCATATATTTGTTGCATCTATAGGAGATTAGAGCCTCTTCAAAATGGCTCTGAAGATTTTATGATTTTTTTCTGTTTGTTCTTTGTTGGGTAAAGACTTCAATTTGTCTTTTCAATATTTACCTTCTCTAGACTAGTGAGAAGAAGCCAATGGACTGGCCAACCATAATAATCATGATCATTACCGTGGTTACGAAGTGCATTAGCCCCTTGACCTCCATCTGCACCACGTGACTCATCCCGCGCTACCAGTGGGGATAATCCGAGTTCTCATGATGCCACCACATGCCACAGAATTACCACGGGCTCTTTAACTCCAGCAGAGAGGTTATTTCTTCTCTTCTCAAATACATGAGCAGCTCAGTAATGGAATCTTGATTTAATTCTACAGCCCTGAAAGGTGGAAAGTCTTATTTACTAAAGCTATCCTAAAGCCAATTACCATATTAGTTAATGTTCCTTCTGGAAAAAGATGAACATAAAAACGGATGTTGTATGAAAGTGGAGGCAACATATAAAGAAACCGTGCAGGGGTACTTCAGTATCCTGCAGCTTGCGGAGCGGGTAGCTGCCTAATAACTCGCTCTCGAATGGCAAGCAGGGAAAGCAGCTACCTAACCCCGAGTGGGGGATCTTCTGAGAAGACCCTCCGACAAAAGCCGTTCTCACTATTAAAGGAATGCAGGCGTCTGACAGCGACCCTGAAGGGAGGGAGTCTGTAAAATAAACACCAAACCTCTATTTCTTTCTATCCTCTCATTTTCTGCCAGAACTTCCTTTTGGCTGAGCCCAGAAGCAAGCACAAGAATGAGAGAGCAAGAGATCACAACGCATATCGGTGCGCTTCCACCACTGCAGGAGGAAAGGTCCAGGGGGTGGATCTGGCAGGGCAAACAGCAAAATGCCCCGCACAGGTACCGGCCAAGATGAAAAAGTCAGAGCTCCTTCTAAGCCCTCGGTCTTTTTCTTCTAAGCCCCTAATGGGCTCCTTTCTCTTTCCGTGGATTCTGCGGTGCTAAACCCTGATTGTTAGCTCTGTTCTTCTCTCTCTAAGGAAGTTAGTTACTCCATCTCCACTTTATTTAGACTTCCAAATCAGAGGGCTGATATTGTATGAAAGCTAGGAATAAACACTTTTCCTCCTTTCTTACTTTTCTGTGTAAGATATGTAGAGATGTACATTTCTAAAACAATATTAATACACAAGAGGCATTCCTCCCATAACATAAATACTTTTTTTGGCCTAAACATATGAGGAAGAAAAAGGAAATGTGTAATCAGATGCGAAGGTTATAGTGGTATTTTCTACTCAGAAAATATCATATTCCTGAGATCAAATCTAGACTTTATCTCTTTTTAGCTTTATTGATTGTATAGTTTTTAAAATTTTTCCTCAATCTCAGTTTCTCCATAGTCAAAATGGGGGCTAGAACACCTAAGAAACAAAAATTGTTATTATTAGAGATAAAATAGATAATGCTCCCGGCAGTTTCTGGTACATATTAGGCACTGAGTGACTGGAAAGATCATTAATAGCACAGATGTAGAAGTAAAAGAAGAAAAAATATTGACTGAGATGTCTAAAAGATGAATGACAATCCTTGAAGAAACTTAGACATTAATACTCAAATATCTTTAATAAGTCTTAGAATCCTGACAGATTTATTTGTGTACCTGAGACGGGTTTGGAAATGTGTAACCACTGGTCATGTATGCACTAAGACACAGTGTTTTTCTTCCTTCCTTTTTTAAAAAAAATTTAGAGCTATTACCACATCCACAGATTTCCTGGCCATACAGGATTAAACCCTGTGAGCCAAATCATTGAGAAATATGTGTGGTCCAATATATTAACTACTTTGGGACTTAACAAAGTGAACTGAAAACATCAATGTTTAATGGGAAATGAAGATACCAGACAGGGCTGCATGTGTTACAAAGCAGCGGCACCAGTAGATTAAAGCCATTTACATTTTGAATTTCAGCAGTCCCTAAAATCAGCTTATATGCAAAGCTCCTTATATTAAAATGAGCTTAATTTCTGGTTGTGAACAGTTCTGTTGAACACCATAAATTTCAGGCTTCATGAGGATTCCTTGTTCAATTCAGATTAACTTAGGAAAACCTTCAGGTACATTAAAATCTTATATGGTGGATTTATTCTTTCAAACTTACGCCAATAATTTTCTAGTGTATAATTTTTTTTCCACCAATGTTTCAAAATGTTAAGGTGAAGGACTAGTTATTTAATGGATAAAACCCATCCTTCTTTGGTATATATTTTTTATATTTGAAATGAGCACATTTGTACTATTTCTCTACTTTTATACTATTTTATAATATTATTTAATATTTTATGTATCCACAGCTTTTCTGAATTGCTTTTCAGGCATTTATGCCTTCTCTGTCCAGCCCATGTAACTCTGAGAGTGAACCTATGTGCAGTCTTTCTTCCCCTGAAACCAAGACATCCTTTTAAGCTGTTCATGGTTTTTTGTTCAGAGGTAGGCTCATGAGCCCATTGAAGTCAAGAAGTACAATATATATTCTCTATACAGGCTTCTTGGGAACAAGCATTCTTGATTTGCAATAAAAGTTATTTGGAGAGAATCATTTCATTAGCTAGAATTAAATGAGGAAGCCTGTAGTTTTGGAAGCTGCTGGCAGCCCTTCTGTAACCATGAGGGTTTCCAGCCTTAGTAGGAAGCAGACATAATACAATATAGCAAAATTGGATGAATTGCAGTCTTTAAAGATACTCAAGCTTAACTGAATACTTCTCAACTTCTGGACATGTTCCAGTTTTAGGTATATGTACCACAAAATGTACACTTTTATGGAGCTATATTAAATTTCTGTCTAAAAGCCAAAAGACTGCTGGACTTGGGCAACATGGCAGATAGAGCTAGAGCAGTAATTTTACAAAGTACATGTTTGTAAAAAGAATGTGTTAAACAGTAGTTGCTATTACATTGATATAAATAGAGAACCATGCACAATTTGCATCCATTCAGTTTGCTAGTAAGGTTTGTACTTTATCCAATCACTGAAACAAATGTAACAAAGCAAGAGATACTTTTCTTACTGACAACACCCTATGTGGTAGGTCAGTTTGAAAGATGAATGAGGAACAGAGATAAACAAATTGACTTCAAGTTACAGAATTTGATGTTGGGATTCAAAATCAACCATTCAGACTTAAATTTTCATTACTAGATTTGAATAATCAATATCACCATCATCAATATAATAATACTAGTAGCCATACACACACACACACACACACACACACACACACACACACACACACACACACACTAATGTCTAGGTTTTTTTTAATGTGCCTCTTAGATAACTGGTTGGCCTTAATTTACTAGCTGTCATTGATTTTGACAATACAGATAATTCTATGACAAATACAAAGCTTTCCAATCTTGAGTATTTTTGTCTGTTGTCAGATTTACCAAATTTTAGTTCTGGACTATTATATAAATATTGTGTTTCTCTAAAAAATCAAATATTTGAATTGTAGAAGGGAACTTCAAATATCTAGTTTAGTATCTGGTGTTCTGAGACTTTATCCTTACGAAACATACTGAATGCAGGTGCACTTGAGCACTAAGAGTTCATTTTGCCTGAATTCCCCATGACTGAAGATCTGCTTTCTTCTCAGAGCTGAGACATAGGGGTCCCTGATAAGTGAGAGCCAGAGTATGTTAAGAAATACTTGTTAAAAAGCACTGTTAAATCCCCTGTTGATACTATTTGGAGTGCAAACACAAAAACAAAATAAAATGAAACTCAAAAGTCTGCAGGAACCTTTTGAAATACGAGAGTTATTGATGTTTGAGATAATGGGGTTTTAAAGGAGTTAACATGCAAATCAGATGACAGACTCTAGTTTCCCATTAGAAGTAACTGTTTTCACTTTATTTTACTTAAAATGTCTCTAAGAACAAACTGTCAAATGTTGGACATGTTTTTCTCATTACTTTTTAAATAGATCATTTCTGTCCAACCACAAGTGTTTCAAAACTTGTGAGCAGATTGTTAACTAACAGTAAGATGGGGATGCACAGAAAGCTATGAAATATTTCCATAATTAAGTAGGCAGAAAGGACAGTTATATTGTACCCTTCCCTCTATGTGCTTAATACCTTTCTATTGAAGACTTACGATAGTAGGCATTTAACTGGGCTTTCTGCTTTTTTATTTCACCTCCTAAAGCCCTCTCTGTTTCCAAACAGATGTTTTACAAATGATTACATTAGAATCACACAACTGGAAAAATATATTTATAATTAGAAAAATTTAATTATTGACTAGAACTGAATTTATCTACTTAATGCAGACTCAATGAATCCCATTTTTAAGTGAATCAATATAGGTTATTATGTTTATGAAAATTATTCTGAACCAATTACATATTGGAATCATTAAAAGGAAGTGACAGTGAAGAATTATCTAATATTTTATTTTGTTATAAAATCAAAAATACTCAAAACCAAAAATTTAAATAATCTTTTTTTTTGTATGTCTAACCCCTTTATGTAAGTATGCTGTATAAATTGATATACATGTTAGGGATGTGATCATAGAATTTAAATCCTCTAAGAAGTCTAATATTAAATGAATCTAAGTTAATTTTTCTTTAGAGTAATAAGTGTTATATCTATAATTATTCTTCAAAATGTTTTAAATGTTTTCTATTATATTAGAGATTTTTCTTAAAGTTTAACACACCCTTACCATTCAAATAAATTACTGAACACAGATCTAAGTTTACTTGTCTTTTTAATTCAGCCACTTGGTATTAAATATTAGGGGTATATTTATAAAGAAATTTTCTGTCTGCATTTTAAAGTTTCAAGCAAATTTCTAGTTAAAAAGTATCTTTCAAATTACTCAGACTCCCGCTAAGGGAAGATATGCACAGTAGCAATTAGGATGGTTAATCAGTTGGATCTGTCATCTAAAGGGGAAAAATCATTAGCAAGACACTGGGTGGCCAGTGACAGCTTAAATACTTACGAATCACAAAATTGTCAGCTCCTTCATTTAAAAGAGATGGGTTGAACCTTTTTCAATTTGAATTTTTGATTTATGTCACTTTGCTAAAAATCTGAACTTGGAACCTTGTCATGCAGAAAACCCAAAAACTTTGATAAAAGTTAAACAAGCAAATTGTTGTAGAAAAAGTCATGAGACAAGAGTCTGCCCACTGTATCAGGGCTTCATCAGACCCTGGTAAACATTATGTAGATCCCCACCTGCTGAAGGTCAGCCATCAAACGCTTACTGCATCTACAGCTGACTAGGGTCTACAGTCACCTACAAGTGTCCAAAACTGGCCCTTGAAACATAACCATGAAATGTTAAAAATACCATAAAATTAACAGATTAATAGAATTGATAGTCAGTTCTCAAATGGCTCAAAGAAACAAAGTAGCTGTGCTGTAAAAAAAAAAAGTAGGCAGTTATACTTGTAGTGTAAAGATCAACCTGGTCTTAAATGACAAATGGCCCCAAATCACCTTTCAACTGACCTTAGCTGGAGAAGCATCTGGGAGAACTCTAGTAAAAATATTATGTGCACTCTCTTCAACATTAACTTTATGTCCGTTCATGTCCTAGGCTTACCAATACTCATGTTATTGAATCAAGTCCTTTTTCATTCAATTTTCAAAGTTCTCTTCTGCACAATCATCAGGTTAATTGTATAGTTATCCAATTCAGGGAACTCTAATGTGTGCTAAGATTTTCTGTGCTTTGTAAGGTTGACGTGAACTCCGTTTTCTAAGCTGTTATTTTCTGTACAATTTTTCTTATAATTAAACTGAATACAAAAGTTACAGAGATGCATAGGATACATAGTAGCCTCTATAGTTTATTCTAATAATCACTGTGGCCTTGTATCATTGAAATAATGATGATTAAATTTTGAATTCCTGAACTGTGTCAATACCCACACACATACACTCACAGAGTTACATGACAAATTTGATTTACACAATTTACTTAAATGGTACTTAAAAATAAACATCAGTGAGTATAAAATTGCCACACTGCAATTTTTTGAAGAATCCTTTAAAATTAATTACTCAAGTGATAACACTTGAGTAATTATTTATCAAATACTTGTAGGGAGGTTACTATGATTTTGCCAAAAGAGCAAAGAGTCAGCGAAGTTTTGATCAAATAAGTAATACTCAGTCACTAATCGATTAAATACATTAATGGTACTTCACAGACTTTTAGAGCTTAGATACAGCCTAGACAGCCATTAAATTTATCCAAATTACATGTGCTTTAGTATTCGGATGAGTATGGAAATCATAGAAGTAAGGGAACAAAACTTCTGAGAAAGAGTTCAGAAAGTAGAGAAAATGTCAAAACACATCTATATGGTCCAAGCAACCTGGACCAGGAGCAGAAACAAAGAATTGAACAGTGTTATGTCTTAGCTAAAATTTCATGTGAGAATTTGAGAGACCTTAAAAGGTCCAAATAAAAACTTTTTTCTCTAAAATCATTGTAAAGCATTAAAAACTTTATGTTGAAAACACAAGACACACTTTCTTTTTGCTTCTGTAACGTGCTATAAAACTTAAGGTACTTGGTATATTTTTGGATAATATAAAGGGACCTTATTATATTTAATACACAAGGCAATGAGATCAACCATCCTGTATCTGAAATGTAGAAAAATCAGGAGTAAAAATCAGCAACCTTGAAACAAAGGAAAAGGTAGTGGGAATGAATAGACAAATATTGTAAATGCAGAATTTGATGATTTTCCATAAACTGAACACATTTGTGGAACATTCACCTGTGTGCAGATTAACCCTCTCTCTCCCTACTGTGTAAATCCCAGCCACCCCACCTGTAAGGATTCAGATTTTGTATATTTTTGTTCTCTATGTACATGCTAATATACTCAACAAAATCATACAGTACATGCTTATTTTAGTCCATTTAGACTGGTATTTTTATTATTGACCACTATCAGGTTTTTCTCCTACTTTATGCCCATCATCAGCTGATTTGATAGAACGGTGGGAAGGGTCAACTGATGCTTTAGCTGCAGTGCCATCTGAGATTGGGGAATAGAAACAGAAAATCTGAGGTCCTGTCCTATAGGTTATGGCATATGCCTTACAATCGTTGACCATGTATTGTGCTGTTTCTCTGTAGTTATTACCCCAATGGGTGGAGAGAGGGCTGCCCTCTCACTATGATACCTAATAATCCATTCACAATATTTTTCTTCGTATCTATACAAACTAGGGCTCAGTTGGATTGGCAGCCCTAATACCCAAGAGAGAGAGACACCTGTGCCAACGCTCACAGTCATGGTTCTGTTAAACTGGAAGATGAGCCTGCCAGCTGGTCGGTTTGAACTCCTCTTCTATTGAACTAACAAGCAAATGAGAGGATTAATTTGTAAGCTGTGGTGATTTATCCAAATTACCAAGGGAAAACTGGGTTATTATTACACAAAACAGAAAAGGAGGACCATGTTTAGACCTGGGGATTTCATAAGGAATTTCTCTGTATTCCCATGTCCAATAATAAAGTCAATGGGAACCAGGATGGCTGAGGAAGGAAGACCAACACGGACACGGATTCTGCAGAAATTAATGTTTGGGTTGCCGCACTGAGGAAAGACCCCCAACCAACTAAGGGAATGGGCAAGATATGGGAGTAAGGAATTAGACAGAGGAAGAAGGGAACTCTTAATTACTGACTGATCTTGTGATTGGCTGAAGAGATATAGTAGTTATGTCTTGGGTCCAATGATTCATCTTTCCAACATTTTTTTAAACCTTATATGGCTAACATTATAATTTATGATACATGGAGAGTACGATCAAGTTGACATCTCCTTGTCATGATTTGGTAATAGATGGAGTTTTGTGATTCTCTTTCGGTTGGTCAAGAATGCATGCTGAGTTGCACTGTGTGAAGAGTGTTGGCTAATGTCTACTTGCCACTTCCCCCTGCCCCATAAACCTATTTTCTGCTATTCTTTTGTCTGTTCTGTGTCTGAAGGAGTAGACCCCTGTGAACTGCTTCACCTGGGTTTTCTTGTCTTCTGGCAACAGGTTGGATTCAGACAGGGGAGGGCAGCACCAGGAAATTGTAGAAAAGGGGGAAAGTGGGCAGGGTCCTCCTTCTCTACATTCTCCTCTGTTCTGATAGCATCTTCTTCCCTATACCTACAGGTTCTGCTGAGCATCCCTGCCGTCCACTGTCCAGCTCAACCTCAGAAACACTCTCCCCTCCGTCTAGTGGGAGTAACGACTTCCTGGGTTCTGCAACATCCCTGAGGGGTCACATTAAGTCTCCCTACACTCTTCTTGAAATTCTTTTGATGATTCTAACCAAGTGTGCCTTCTACTTCCCGCTGAGATCCAAACTGATAGGCCAATCTGTACTGAGAGATTTCCTATCAGTGGAGTGACTTGAACAATCTTCAAAGTTTTCCCCCCAGATATACTTACTTGTTTTTAGAGACTCACTTTGTAAAAGAAATTTAGATGCAATGGATGGAAGAGTGAAGGTGGTAGTCCTAATATGTGCTCCTGGAAAAGCATTACTTTGCCTGTCAACTCTCAACCTCCTGGGCAAGCTACTAAAATATATCCAAGGAAATCTAAATTTCTGAATTACATGCTGGTTTGAAATTTTACAAGGATCGTATTTATAGTAATGCTGGGCTGTCCTAATAATTATTGTTTTGGTCTACATGAGACTGTTTAACTTGAATCCTGTGCTAGCAGGGAGGTTGCCTGGTTACCGTCCACAATTACTTGTCTGCTTCAATGGCCTTAACTTTACATGAGGAAATGAATAGATTTTAATGTATAAACTTGTTGTGAGGATTAAATGCACTGGTGATTGCAAAACATTCAGGACAGTATTTGGCTTTTAATAACTGATCTTATAAAAAGCCACTGTTATTCTACCCATTCACCTGCCTCTAAAGGCAAGGACACATATGTATTTACTTTATTCCTCATTCAGCCAAAGTTCTCAACACCTAGGAAAAGGCTTTACATGAATTAGGAGGGTTTTTCAGATACGGCTTTTCAGATATTCTTCCGGTGCTCTCCTATTTACCCAGCACTGTGAAAGTCCCTAGTTGCATGTCTTATCCCACTGGAGATTATGAGCTGCAATAAAACCATCTAACTGTCACAAAGCTTAGTTTATGATTATACCACATTTCTCCTTAATTTCCCTCAACATTTTCTCGTTTGAGTCCCTCATATGATTAAGCTTAATTTTCCTTCTCGTTTACCTCCTGAGATAGCATCATCATTCAAATTAAGCCTTACAGCAACAGAGTTAATTGAAATTTCAGTAACTAACAGTATTAAATATTTCTGTAAAAGAGAAACTATTTCAAACATCTTATTTTACCCACATTCATCCTACGTCCTCATTTATCTCTTCTTTCAAAGTGAGTATTTGGCAGAGAAACCCATTACTGCAATGAAAGATGAATTATAGTTTGGCTTTATGTATCCCTGAATTTGAATTGCAGGACCTGAGCACAAAGTAGAGTTCTGAGATACGAAAGATTTTTGAAACAACAAGGGAGCTATGTCAAATAACCACAGGAAAGGTGATTGCTCTGAAAAACTTCAATGGTGTACGTTAATTAAAACCTGCACTCAAGCCTCCTAGGCAGCTTGGCAGTTGACAAAGGCACTTCAAAACAGTTTGAAGAGATTATGTGTTTCATGTTAGGGAGCAATTGAAAAGTCAGTAATACCTCAGTCATTTGAGATAGGAATGGTACAATCTAAATTGGTCTGCAGAAGAGTAGATAGAATATCTAAAGTAGAGGCATTATAATGTTCTGTTCCCAGGTAGCCTGATAAAGTCTAACCTATGCTGACATAGTTATAAAGCAGGCCAACTCAAAGCTAGATTTTTTTCTAGGTTTTGTTTCTATCACTTGCCTTAGGAAAGAAGAATATGGGAACAACTTCCAAACTGGAATAAAAATGACATACATGTCATTACTAAGTTAAAATAAAGAAAATAAAGAAAAGTTATCCAACACTTTTGAGGAGTTCAGAGAGATTGCTTAACTGAATGTTAACTCAATAGTGGAATAACAAGAATAAAGGGATTTATAGATAAGTGGCTTATCTTCATATTTTTGCACTTTCTACATATTGTTGCAAATAGTTAATTCAAAATAACTTCAATTTAGCTTATAAAATTATAGATACCAAATTCTTTCAGGATTGCATAGTTGATTGATATTATAGTTCTAGTTGCATGTCCTACTTTATTTTACAATGACAATTAGATCACTTGAGCCTAGCATACTTAATATTTTCCAGTTTCTTGAATTTATAAATTAGTAATATTGGTAAAACGCATTGGCTCATCAAGTTACAACCCAGTAGAGAAAGTTGGTTGGTTGAAATTGAACCATTCCATCAGAAACAGATTAGTGATAGGGCATTCAACTTAGTAAATTCACTCTTAGTATTTTGACCTGAATTATTAGAAATACCGTATTATAGGATAAGTGATTTTTCTCATTTTCTTAGAGTTTGAGCAGAAGGCACAATGGATGAGATAATTTAACTAGCAGTCAGATCTCCTATGCAAGACATTTATGCAAATTTTAAAATTTATATATTTTTTCAAAATCTGTAATACAATGAGCATGCTAATATGCATCATAGACTAATATTTATATATCATGGAGATCACCAACACACTGTATTGCTTTGGTGACTTAACTAGTCTACAGAACTGAGAATAAAGTTGCCATGTTAAAAAGCTTAACCATGCATTAAAATTTTCCCTTTGCTATAAAGTAACAATATTTAAAGTGCATACATACAGGTTGGAAAAGAAAATGTCTTGTTCATTTATGACATGACTGAAAATTCAATAGAATCAACAAAAAAATAGAATAAACAAGTAGAGCATGATTGCAAGACACAAGGTTAATATGCAGTAGTTAGTTGCTTTCCTATATACCAGCACTGAACAAGTGGATTTGAAATTAAAAACATAATACCATTTACATTAATACCACCCAAAATTAAATATTTCAGTGTATGTCTAACAAAATATGTATAAGATCTATATGAGGAAAACTACAAAAGTCTGATGAATGAAATCAACGAATAACTAAATGAATGGAGAGATATTCCATGTTCTTGGATAGGAAGACTCAATATTGTCAAGATGTCCATTTTTTCCCACTTGACCTCTACATTCAACACAATCACAACCCAAATTCCAGGATGTTATTTTGTGGAAATCAACAAAACTGATTCTAAAGTTTATATGGAGAGACAAAAGACCCAAAATAGCTAACAAAATAATGAAAAAGTCAGAAGACTGACACCCACCAAAATCAAGAGTTACTATAAAGCTACAATAATCATGAGAGTGCGGTATTGGTGAAAGAATAAACAAATACTTGAGTGGTACACAACAAAGAGCCCAGAGATGGATGATCTTGGGTATGGCAATGACATTTTACATATAACACCAAAGCACAATCTATATAAGAAATAACTGATAAGCTGGACTTCGCTGAAATTAAAAACTTCTGCTCTGCAAAAGACAATGGCAAGAGAATTAGAACATAAGCAACATACTTGAAAAATAATATTTTCAAAAGATACATTTGATAAAGCACTGTATTCAAAATGTATGAAGTCTTTAAACTCAACAATAAGAAATCAAGCAACCTGGTTTTAAAAATGAGTCAAAGGCCTTAACAGCACTCCACTGAATAAAATACACAGAAGGCAAATAAGGATATGAAAAGATGCACCACGTCATATGTCATCAGGTAAATGCAAATTAAAACAACAAGGAAATATCATTGCATACCTATAAAAATGGGCAAAATCCAGAACACTGACACCACCAAACACTGGTGAGGATGTGGAGCCACAGGAACTCCTCACGCATTGCTAGGGGGAATGTGCAGAGGCACAGCCATTTTGGAAGGTAGTTTTTCAATCATACTCTGATTATGTGATCCAGCCATCACAGTAATTGATAATCACCCAAAGGAGCTGAAAACTTATGTCCATACAAAAACCTACCCACAGATGTTTATAGTAGCTTTACTCATAATTGCCAAAACTTGGAAGCAACCAAGGTTTCCTTCGTAGGTGAATGGATAAATTAAATGTGGTACATCCAGCCAATGGCATATTACTCAGCACTAAAAAGAAATTATCAAGTCATGAAAGGATATGGAGGAATCTTAAATGCATAAGGTGAAAGAAACCAATCTGAAAAGATTACGTTCTCTGTGTTTCAACTGTAGGGCATTTTAGAAAAAGCAAAACTATGGAGACAATAAAAAGACCAGTGATTATCAGGGGTTAGTGGGGTGGGAAGAGAGAGATGAATAGGTTCACAGAGGATTTTTAGGGCATTGACACTGTGTAATACCAGTGATGGATACATGTCATTATCCATTTGTCCCAGTCTACAGAATGTAGAGCACCTGTGAACTGGAGTGACTGTAAACTGTGGACTTCGGATGATGATGATACATTGTATAGGCTTATCTTGTAACAGATGTATCTCACTCTGGTGGGGGATGTTGATGATGGGGAAGGCTACGCATGTGCTGGGCCAGTGGCTATATGAGACATTTCTGTACCTTCCTCTCAGTTTTGCTGTGAACCTTAAACTAAAAAAAAGTCTTAAAAAATGCATGCACACAACTTTTAAATATATATTAAATTTGAAAACAATCATTTTTTAGGTCAATTTATTTTATTGGGAATATATGCATTCATCTATAGAACTCATCTTTCCTGAGAAGCTCAGTGGCCTTGCCAATACTTATTTTTCTGGAAGTGTCACTAGTAAATAAAGCAGCCTTGTGTTACCGGCTTCGTTTAGAGATGCCAAGGTGAGATTGCAAGAGGTGGAATAATTTGTCAGTTTTGAAAGAATATATTCATGAAACTGATTTAGGTTCACCATTTCTTAAGTCAGTTAATTTTCTACTAAACTATGATATTTAGAGATGACATGTTAGTACAATTTCAGAAGTGACATCAAACAACTGTCCATCAGAACCCAAACCCTGTTATACAAGATGATAAGATAGTGAAGCATGTTCTAATTGCATTTACATTAGGTATAATAGGAAATATGCTAAGACTATCTGGAAACAATCATAAATATATGATCTCTTCGTACTTAAGAAAGCACTGAAATTAGACTAAGGGTTGTTTAATTTTTGTTGAAGGAAATAAAAAAGGCTAAAAACATCAATAATCTTGATATATTTATATTTATAAATAAATATATATTCAAACCCTGCAGAGTAAAATTACAACAAATATACTTTAGATGATTTAATCTTAAACACAGTCTCTTAATTCTCTTAGATGTTGCTAAGTAGCCTTACCCTATGCAAAATTAATCTACTGTGCTTAATATATATTATATTATGATTTATATAGATGGGAAGCCTTTATAAATGAGAACACTGAGGCAGGAGTTAAGTATAAATGAATAAAATTTGAATGGATTTTTTACTTAGAGACCTTGGCTACTATTGCTTCTGATGTGTACGGAGTTTGGAAAGAAAAGTAGACTGTGGTTGAAAAGGAGTTATAATATGAAGCTAAGTAAGAAGCTTATAAAGTGAGGGACATCTAGAACCACAGAGAGTTTAGCACAGTGGGAGACGTTACTGCTGATGCAGGCCACCAGCTGCATTTTCCTAACGGAGCATCTCTCCTGGAAGAATGACGTGACTCACCTCAGAGAGCAGAACGTGATCAGGTTTCCAGTGCGGCGTTCCGTGCACTCCTCGTGCATCTGAGCTGGAAAGGACCCTGGCCTATGAATCTATCAACCTTGGCTTCTAATGCCCTAATTTCTGTATTTTCAAAGGATATGAGTTTCAGAGGAGGGAGTTTAAGTAGAATGTCTAATTGGAAGAATCAAGCTTAACAGCACTTTACAAAGTGGATATGGCATTTTTCAGGATTGAAAAGCCTAAAGATTTTCTGCTTCGTGCCTAGAATCAGCCCCATTTGAACACACAGCCTTTGGTATGCACATTTGGATATGATATTCTTCTTTGTTTGGAGTCTCATCTCTCATCTATGAACATTTCTTCAATACTCAGGGGTGAGCAGAACCGCAGCACTTACGGAAGTGGTTTGCATCAATCGCCTCTGAAAGCTCGGCCCCACTGAGGACAGTGAAGCTCCCGGAAGACGAGACAGATGCTGCCCTCCGCCTCTGGCGTCCAGCGAGGGCTTCTTTCTGCTGCAGCCACACCTCTCTCCTCTCAAGCTTGTAAATATCTTTTCACACATCATTTTTGGGGGAATGGAGGGGGAAATGTGCAAATTATCACTCCATTTAGCTACCTTTGTTACTATGGATACACCTGGAAAGTGAATATTATAAATTACTCCTTTGGTGGAGAATCTGTCAGCATGTTATCAACTGAGAGACAAATTTCATGAAGAATAGTCTTCAGTGAAAGTCACAAGAAAGCTTAAAAAACATATAGTGTCATTGTTCTTTTATATTTTATTATTTCTCACCCTTTTTCATCAGGTGATATACCGAAGATGTGAATTAGCTTTCAGGCCCAATTTTTTATCCTAATAATGGCTTTCACTGATACTACTTCTAGTGACAAAAGTACATCCCTATGGAAGGGCAGGTCCTAGTTTTCTGTTGACAATTGTTGGCAATTATTTGTGAATTAACTTATTAAGAAGCCATGTGTCATGTGAGGCTCTAAGAAATGCAAAGGGGATTACTTGGGGGGGCTTTGGGGTGCTCAGTGAAGCACTTTTAAAATTCCTTGAAAGCAACTCTAGGGTAGCCCTATTGGTAACAGGTGGTCTATTTCTTTTTCTTTCTAGTGTGAAACACAAAAATCTTCCTAGGGTCCTGCAAAAATGCATTATCTTACCTTCTGAACTTAAAAGTAAGTTCACTTCAGTTGTCAACTTTAATATTAAAAGAGGAAGCTCTGCTTATCAAAACTGAAAAGTCGTATTTCTCTTGAATAAATAACTGTCCATCACAACTATCTTGCTTTGATCTGATTAAATTCTGTTCTCTGAGGATCAAAGACTTCAAATATTCCATTTAAAAGTCAGAGATTTTATCCTGTAGCATGACTGAAAACCAAATCCTTTAACCAATTGCTGTTCAGACATTTCAGAAAGCATATACTTGTTTAATTTCTGCATACAGGCAGTAAATTTAGAAAGTTATCATCTTAATGGCATGAATACAAAGTAATAATATTAGAAACTAATAATTTTGAATTTCATTTTCTCTAAAATACAGTACTAATTTAGAAGGCCCACAATTTCACACTTACTTGCTTTTATGTTTAATTTATTGTTTGCAACTTCTGTCTTAAGGACCTTAAGCAAAGTTTTTTATATAGTAATATATACTTCTTGGATAAAGTATTTTTCCTTTATTCTGGAGAACCTTTGAACTTTCAGAAAACCATATACATCCAAATTTGATTTTTTAAATTAAATAGACTATTTTTAGAAAAGTTCTAGGTTCCTCACACAGAATGGAGAGGAAGGCATAGAGATTCTCCATACATCTCCTACTCCTATATATGTGCAGCCAGCCCCACCATAAAAATCCCGCAGTGGGGTGGTAATATTTATTAAAATGAATGAACAGGCATTGACACGTCATCATCACCTGAAGTCCATGGTTCACCCTAAAGTTCACCCCTGGTGCTGTACCATCTATGGTTCTCAACAAATATCTAATAGCATGCATCCACCATTATAGTATCACACAGAATAGTTTCACTGTCCCCAAATTCTCCTGTGCTCAGCCTATCATCCCTTCCCTGAAAGTCCCAGCAACTGAAAGTTCCAGAATGCCCTGTCCTGCTGGGATGTCGCAGAGCTGGAATCACATAGTATGCAGACCTGTTGGACTGGATGTTTCTACCTAGCAATATGCACCCAAGATTCCTCCGTGTCTTTTCATGGCTTGATAGCCCATTTCTCCCCTGTGTTGAACAATATTCCATTGTCTGGATGTGTCTCAGTCTTTCCATCCATTCACTCACTACCAATGTCCTAGCTGCCTCCAAGTCTTGGCAATCATAAACACAGCTGCTAGAAAAACTCATGTAGACTTTTGTGTGGATACAAGTATTTGGATAAATACTAAGAGTGCAATCACTGGATTACATGGCATGAACATGTTTAATTTTTTGCAAGAAACTATCAGATTTTCCTCCAAAGCGGCTGCACTTATTCACTGCATCACCAGCAATGAATGACAGTTTCTGCTGCTCCGCATACTCACCAACACCTGGTGCCATCAGTGTTTTGGATCCTGGCCATTCCAATAGGTGTGCAATGGCATCTCACCAGTGTCTTAATTTGCAATTCTCTGAAGGCATATGATGCAGAGCATTTTTTCATATGATTATTTGCCATCTGTATATCCTCCCTGGTGAGATATTAACTCAAGTTCTCCATTTTTCAGTCAGGTTTCATCTTCTCACTGCTGAGTTTCAACAGTTCCAGAACTATTTTGGATGGCAGTCCTTTATTGGATATGTCTTTTGCAAATATTTTCTTCTGGTCTTCAGCCTGTCCTCTCTGTCATTCTCTAGATATTGTTTTTCCTAGATCAGAAGTTTTTAATTTTACTTAAGTCTAGCTGATCGGTTTCTTATATGGATCATGCTTTGGTGTTTTATCTAAAAAGTCATAACCATACCCAAAGTTATCTCTGTTATCTTCTAGAAGTTTCATAGTTTTGCATTTTACATATAGATCTGTGATCCATTTTCAGTTAATCTTTGTGAAAGATATAAGATCTGTGTCTAGATTGATTTTTTTCTTGCATGTTGACACCTAGTTCCAACACCATTTGTTGAAAACATTGTCTTTGCTCCTTTGTCAAAAACCAGTTGAGTGTATTTGTGTGGGTCTTTTTCTGGGTTCTCTATTGTTCCACTGATATATTTATTCTTTCAACAATACCAAAGTGTCTTGATTACTTAGCTTTATAATAATCTTGAAGTCAGTAGTGTCAGTCTGTCTTTGTTGTTCTTCAATATTGTGTTGGTTTTTTGGGTCTTTTGCCTTATCATAAAATTTTAAATCAGTTTGTAATAATCATAGATTAAGATGCTGTGATTTTCAATGAGACTGCATTGAATCTGTAGATCAAGTTGGGAAGAATCTACATCTTGACAATGTTGAGCCTTCTTGTGCATGAACATGGAATCTCTCTATTTATTCAGTTCTTCCTTGATTTGATTTATCAGAGTTTGCAGTTTAATTTTCATATGGATCTTGTGCATATATTGTTACACTCATACCTAAGTATTTAATTTTGGGGGTTGCTCTTTAAATGGCATTGTACATATTAGCCTTGTGTTCTTCAGTCTTGCTTTACTTACTTATTAGTTCAAGGAGTTTTTGTTGATTCTTTCTTATTTACTTTCAGATGTCCTAGATAGATGACATATCATCTGCAAACAGTTTTATTCCCTCCTCATCAATCTGTTACCTTTTATTTTCTTTTACTATCTTCTTGCATTAGCTATGACTTCCAATACCATGTTCCAGTTCCAATATACCGAGGAATATTCTTACTGTGAACCTGACCTTAAAGTATTAAGCATTAAGTATGACATTAGCTCTAGACATTTTGTAGATGTTCTTTATCAAGTTGAATAAGTTTCCTCCTATTCCTAATGTATTGAAAGTTTTTATCATGAATGGGTATTGGAATTTGTCAAATGCATTTTCTGTATCTACTGGTGTGACCAAGTGATTTTTCTTTTTTAGCCTGTTGATGTGATCAATTACTTTAACTGACTTTCTAATGTTGAACAAGCCTTGATACCTCAACTAAATTCCACTTGGTTGTGTCTATAAATCTTTTTATACATTGCTAGATTCAATTTACTCATATTTTGTTGAGTATTTTTACATCTATATTAAAAAATATGTTGGCCTGTAGTTTTCTTTTCTTGTAATGTCTTTGCCTGGTTTTGGTATGAATAATGCTGGCCTCATGAAAGAAGTTAAGGAGTATTCCATCTGCATTTATTTTCTGAAAAAGATTGTACAGAATGGCTATAATTTTCTCCCTAAATGTTAGAGTTCACCAGTGAACTGCTCTGGGCTTGGTGTTTTCTGTTTTGGAAGATTATTAATTATTGATTTAACATCTTTAATAAATCTAATCCTGTTCAAATCATCTGTTTCTTTTTGTGTGAGTTTTGGGAGGTTGTGTCTTTCAAGGTATTGGCCCATTTCATTTAGGTTTTCAAGTCTGTGGGCAGAGTTGTTCATAGTTTTCCTTTACTACCCTTATTATGTCCATGGAATCTGTAGTGATGCCCCCTCTTTCATTTCTGATAAGGTAGTTGTCTCCTGTTTCTTTTTCCCTAATTAGCCTAGCCAGATGCTTATCAGTTTTATTGATCTTTTCAAAGAACTAGCTTTTGGTTTTATTGAATTTATTGATTTTTCAGTTTTCAATTTCACTGATTTCTGAACTAATTTTTATGAAATTATTTTTCAATGAAAAGTGATAATCTCTATCTTGCTTCCCCGAGTATGACAGGTGTGGTCCTCATTGAGTTTGTTTCCCCACAGCTAACTCAACTTCAACAGATGAACATTTGTTTCCAGAGCATTAAGCAGGTTAAAAGATAATGCAGAAAGAGAATTTGTGGTGGATTATATGGAATTCTAAAACTCTTCCAAGTCATGGCACCATTTATGGGACAAATATACATACTTCCCAAGTGGTAATACTGAAGAACATACAGTGAATTTTTAAAAGGATCACTAACACAATAAACATACTAAAAACATGAAAGAAAGCAATGCAAAGCTACATACCATGGATACCCAATAATGATAATTATGATTAACTCCCTAACAATTCAGGTAAATAAAGCAGCTGTGTACTGGGATGATCATGGAATATTTCATAATTTCTATTTTTAACTATTTTTTTAAGTCTACACTTTCAACAGTGTCCTTTAATTTTGTAAATCATACCTATTTACTGGAGAACCATAATTTATCCAGAGTTGCACAACAATTTGTCACAAAATTAATCAGAATTCAGGATGTACTTTCGGTAATTCATCTTTTGCAGAATATGACAGAGTAGAGTTAATTAGCAGTGATTAAAAGAATGGTGTTTACCTCCAGTGTTATGTTTACGTTTCAGAGTAAGGACTTAAATGTCAATGTGTCATGGAAGAAAATTACTAACCAACTTCAGTTGACTCTGAAAATGCCTACAG
Source organism: Manis javanica (assembly GCF_040802235.1). Lineage (NCBI taxonomy): Eukaryota > Metazoa > Chordata > Mammalia > Pholidota > Manidae > Manis > Manis javanica. The sequence goes on from NC_133167.1 coordinate 94,707,275, forward strand.
ATAGTTTGACGAACTTCAATATATGCATAAAAGGACACATTTTAACCTAAATATATTAGGAAATATTTAAATGTGAGAAAACACCCGGAGAGGTAAGAATGCTCGTAGACTCCAAGTATGGCCTCCTCCAGTCAGCGTGAAACAAACAATTGCTCCTTTAGTTGCCACCATGCTCGCAAACCGGGGTTGGCATTGTTAGGGAAACATATATAGTTAAAAGCAAAATCTTCACCCAACCCAGAAAAGCTCTCTAGAAAGGTGGCAGAGAAAGAAAACAGTTTTAATATGGTGTAAGTATTAAACCAGAATGTGATGTGTGTCAAAGGCAATAAGCTAAGAGATTACAAAGACAGAAAGACATCTCATCCTTTAATACAGCTGAGCAGATACAATCCATTACATGCATGTTTTCAAGATAAGCAGTAACTATTGTCACACATAAAGTTCATCCTAAATTTACCTGGTAATTGAAGTACTGTCTGTGTTGGCTATTTGGATTTATCCAGAAGAAAAACAAACTTTGCTTATACTTATGACGGGAGGTAGTTTTGCAGTTTGGAGCAAGGCAACCACAAAAGTAAGTCCCAACCTTCCCCAGAAGCAGCGCAGTAGGGATGCTGTTTCCCTTGACATTTGCATCTCAAAGATATGGCTCCCAGGTCCTTGAGAAAGGCACTCCTAGGTCATCAAGCTGATGAAAAGCCTAGCTAGTTTCCAAAAGGACTTAGACATTTAAAACAGAGGAGACTGTATTTGTACTTGCAAGTTTTCTAAAGTAAATCTTCTAAGGAAAAGAAAGGGAGGGAAATCTCTTTCCTTATTTCAAAAAGTAAGAATTAAGCCTCTTTTAATTTGTATTTATCATCACAGTATCCAGATTGGCAGCTCTTGGTAGCAGTGTGCTGGGAGTAGGAGTATACAACAGATGATTTAAATTAGAAAAAAAGAACTACTGTTTGCCACCGACTCCCTCCATGTCCCTCTGTGTGGGGTGTCCTCACAAGCCTGAACTCGGCCAATGCAAACTTACCTACGAAATAAGGAAGCAGTGAAGACATAGTGAGGGAGCTAAATATAGCCATAGGCTTCAACTGAACCTTTCTATTTAGAAATGGAAGCTTGAGAACCACATCTCCATATTCCAGTGTTCCTACCACAAATTCAGTCTGAGCACGCAACAACCTGTGCCCAGGCCACACCCAGTGAGCACAGCGTGGGGGAGGCCACCCCAAACCACCCTTACCTCTAGGGACCCATGGGCCTCCTTCAGCTGCTTCACAGTGACAGTGACAGGAGCTGAAACCACAGGATCATCCTCCAAAAGGGAAAGGTCACAGAGGGTGACCATGCCCTCAGCACTGTCTTTTGTGATGGAGAAGAGCCTGCTCCTGGGTGGGAAGCCTCTCGCGTCCTCACAGACGGCACTGTCTGTGCCATGCTTCGGGACACCAGTGGCAGGGAAACTATGACCTTCATTATCACCCCAAAAATGAAAACGGTCTTGTGTCCTGTAAAGACATTGCTGGGAGTGAACAGAGCACAGAAGCTAAATTCCAGCACTACTGAAATATACAGAGATGATAAGGTCTAAGTTGCATTTCAACCAGTTAATTATTCACTGGATTTTTCTTCAGTGGCAACCAACTAATTAGAAAATTAGTGCAGGACACCAAATGCCAAAGACTACCCCTTAAAAAGGTTCAATGAAACAAAACCAGCAATGTCAAAGAGTATTGAAATCACTTATGAAATATATTTAAATGCTTCCTCTGACGGCAAAGTGCATCTGGGCTTTGCCAAATCAAGTTGACAAAGTATCTTGCCCTACAGTTTCAAGCTTTCTAATCAAGTGATGTGGGCACCATTAGCAACGATTGGAAGTGGGTGATGATGCATAAGGAAAGGTGCCACCCGTAATGTTGAAAAGGCTCTGTACTTCTGGGGCCTTAGAAATCAATCATTGCTTGAATTACACATGGTTGCAAAAGATGCAAAATGCAAAACTTCCTGGGGTACATGTACCTTCACATTCCTTGGTATTTAAGTGAAGACAGTGAGAACCTCTAGCCTGGAGCTTGCTTGAGGGAATATGTGGCCTCCCACAAAGGAAGAGAGGCTGGGAGGAGGAGTCTGCAGAGAAGGAAGAGAGATGGAGAGAGGGGAGGTTAACCTGGCTTCTTTTTGCTTGCTGGTAAATAGCTGGTGTCTCACTTTCCCTCTTTTTTGACAAAGAGAAACATGGTAAGTTGCAAAACATGAAAAGAGAAAAGAAAGAATTTGGAAAACAAGTCTGAGATCATTTTCCTAGATGCCTTTTTCTGACGTTCAGGTTAAGATTCAAACTAATACCAGTCACATATTTGCCCAGTGAAAAGTTACAGAGTAGGTTAAACTCTTCCCTAGCCACCAGCTTATCTGTTCCCTCCTCAACCCTGAGAAACCTACTGAGAGCAGTTTCTCACTAGAGATGTTTAGTACATCAGAATTTTTCTTTTCTTGATTTCTTCCGTTATTTAAATCTTGCTTACTTGCTGTGGGGCATCTCAGTTAAGTATCAATGTAAAATCAGTGTAAACTCGTAAACAACCCAACCCCATATTTTTTTTTTTTACCCTGATCTTTAACATTACTTGTAAGAGTTTTGAAAATCAGGTTTAATTTCTAGAGCAGCAACTTGGTCTGAAGTCTTCCCATCAAGGATTCCTTCCACGGACCAACCTACACCTCTACTGTCGTGGGCTTCTTCACCAGCACAATTCACCCCTGAAGTGTGTATGGCTGTACCTTGGTGTGAACTCTCGCCAATTCTGGGCTGCAGCTGCCCACGCTGCTGTCTCATTCTCCTGGGTCTCTCATTCCGGCTGCTCCACTCCCTTTATTGCATCAGTAAGGCTTGGAATGCCCAGGAGTGACCCACTTGGGGGTGCATCCCTGAAGCTTTGCAGGCACTCCGCTTACACCTTTTGTCCTCTCTCCACACCCCTGCTTCCCAGAAGACCACCGTAAAGATGGCATTACCGCAATACGGACATGAATTCTGAAGGAAAATGACTGTCTTTTCAACCTGGGACAAGTGCTTTTTTGGTAACTGTACAAGAAAGTAGAGTGTACAAGAATTAGAAATGCAAACATCTCCACAGATAAAAATTAAACCATCATTGGATGACTTTTACATGTTTCTCCTGGGGTGGAATTTTTTGTTCTGATTTTGTTTTCTACAGTTTCTCAGCTCTTTCTTCAAGCAGTGAAATCTTTTTCTCCAGAGAAATGTGTCATACAGAAGGCATGACCGCAGAACTGCTCTGTTGTGGGAGAGGAGAGCCTAAGCTCCGAGCTCTTATCCATCTGAATTCCTCTGTGATGCCCGGGGAACTCTGTGGAACCCCAGGGGGCCAGGAATCAGTTTGAAAACCAAATTCCAGTCACTCATAGTCACATAGAGAATTTTCTGGTCCATCTTCCGAGTTGAATATATAGTTAAAAGAGACTCTGACTTCGTAAATGATTTTAAAAAGGTTAAATTTTGACAGAACCTCACACAGGCAAGTCTGCTTCTTTGCCAGAGTCACTGTGTCTTTCCTATTAGCACTTCTCAGTTGGTATTCAAAATATACCATTTTCTACTGTATTGATCATTATCTCTTAATTGCCCTCTTCCATTCTAGACTAGAAGCATCTAGACAACAGGAACTGCATTTTATGCTTATTTGTATTCCATCCCTTACTGCAGTGTCCAGCATCTGCTAAACACTCTGTGCTTCTAAGTTTCTGTTGATAGAAGTGATTAAAACTCTCAGATTAAAAAAAAAAGATGTTTCTGGAAATAAATTGGAGTTTGACTGAAGTACGTCGTGGTTCTCAGCTCAACAAATCTTTAGCAGGCTTCTTCCTGACACGAAGCCCTGATCTCAATTTCTTAGAGCATTTCCTTTAGAAAACTTCCAAATTCTCTCTGCCCCTTTGAGACAGAAATCATTTTTAAAGGCTTTCACCAGTTTTATAATCTACGATTATCTTTCTCAAAGATGTGGAAACCAGTTCTTTGAAATGTAATCAGTTATTAAGGAAGTTAGCACCCTTAGATCTCAGTTCCTGGGCAGGGTAGACCTCTAACTTCCAGACGGCAGGCACCCTGCTCTAGGTTGCAAAATTATCCATTGCTGTGAAAATACATAGCAAATTACTTTCAGTTTGGGTAAGGCCAATTAGCAGACACGGATGGCCTACAATTTTCTTCACCCACCTCTCCTCATCCTCATTTCATAAAAACTGTTCAGTCCTTTGTTTTAGTGGAATTAAGTTCAGACTGAGTTTTGGCCTTTCTCCCCTATTGCACTAGTTTTAAATAAAGTCTCCTTTACCTGTTTAACTTTGTCCATTGCAAATTTTGCTTTGCCACAGACTTCTAATCAAAATTAATTGTTCTGCTGCTCAAACCTCACTTGCCATAATCATATGAAACTATTTTTCAGGAAATGAATAGGTTGTTTAAAAAAAATATTTGTCCACCACTGCAAGGAAAACTTTTTGCATTGGTGATGGCAAGGACAAATCTGGAGAAAATAGTAAAAGTGACAAAAAGGTGAAATTAACTGATTTACACTTCTGCACTCTGTACTGAGCCAGCTCTGATCATGTGTAAGTTATATCCTTGTATGAAAGTGCCTTTACACCTTGCAGTGTAGGCCACAAGGGAACTAAAGGTGTATCTTTCTGCTTATTAGTAGACTCTACATGTCATGCTCGTTTCTTCTTGATAAAGCAGCAGAATTTAAGTCATCTAGTTTTAGAGGCCAGGAGAGGCTCATTTGAGCCACATCTGCACCTTTTTTTTTAGCGGGACTGTCTACTGCAGGCTCTGTCCTCAGCACAGCACCTGAATGTATACCTGACTATCCACACTGAATTCACCTAGAGTGAGTTGGAACATAGAGAATTAGCTCCAGGAAACAGAAGGAAAGAAACCAGTTTTGAAACATTTTAGGCTGGAAATGATTTTTGGAGTTAAAAAGTTCCATCCTTACATTTTAGAGGTGAAGAAAATGTGGACCTTCAAGGAGCCACAAAATGAGTTAATGACAGAAATGAGACTGGAAATTAGGAATCTGAGAACCTTAGTCTGCTCTTTTTCTATTTTCTGCCTATTTTTGACATTCTTCTTCAGTTTATTTATTTTTTTGTCATTTGTTCCTATGTCCTTTGATTCTATGTTTCTTTGCTGTCTCACAGATCCCATAAATTCATCTCTAAGATTTTGTGGTCTGCATGAGTCACTCTTGAGGAATATGTATGTTTTTAAAAGAAAAGTGCAGAGGAATATTAAGTGGAAAATCATGAATGATCCACGGGGGGATTTCTTTCTGCAGAAGGGATATTTTTTGTACCAGGAGAGTATTTTCCTCCATGCCTCTACCCCCTTGCTATCTCTGCTACAGAAAGCATGCTTTGGCATCAAAATTCAGTGATGAATACAGTTCACATAAGAGGCAGATTCTGAATACAGGCCAGGATCTGAACACCAATGACTTCAACATACAGCTTACAAAAAGGTGACTCAATATACTTTCATCTAAGTTGTCTCTATCCAGACTAGAGAAACCCTTGTACATTCTCATTTCTACTTACTGGGAGGAGAATGAGATAGCAAGTCAAGTCCAAGAAAAACCATAACTGGTTTTGGACAGTTCCACCTTTTTATGTTTCATGTTTCATTTCCTGGCTTAAATAGAGTCAACTGAAGAAATTTAGATATAAAAATGTATATATAAATTAACCAGTTTAAACACACATGACACACTTACACACACACACCTTGGTGTTGTGCAAAATTGTTTTCTGGCCAAATATATCTGAAATGTAGTATGTCAGGAGTTAACTTTCCTCTTTTCTCAATGGAATTTTCTCCCCCCACACATGAATGTACCTGTGTCTAGTGGAAGTAATGAACTTGTATCTTCATACTTGCAGGACACGGCATTGGTTTTGCAAAACACAGGCTGTTTCTTTACTCAGCTTCCACGTGAATTTAATGTCACTGCAGAGTTCCCAGGTTATCTGCCTTTCCAGTCTGCCTTCTGGACTCATCAGAATATTAACTGCCTTTTAAGATACCCCGTGTTCCCACAGGGCTATCCTTGAACAGATAAAAGCTTAGAGTGGACCTGACCTTTCAGCATATCCTTTACTTTTATGCTTGTTAGCAAGTTGTACCTTTTGAGAACTGCCTTTCTGAGATTTTTTTTAAGGCTATGGGTCCATTTTGTAGTTTCTCTCTCCTACGTAAAACACTGTCCTCTAAACAGAGAGAAGTCACTCTGTTGAACATTAAACATTAGAAAATCTATATGAAAAAAATGTTTCAGATACAATGATTCTCAATCTCAATGGCATCAAATATTATGAAAGTAGTAGAACACATATTAATAGAAAATCTTTGAATTTATAGATGAAAAGAAAAAATAAAAAAAGGATACAGGGAAAGCAACACAAGGGACAGAAGAATGAAGTCCATTTATTTAGTTACTTTATGTTACTTGTATCATTATTTAGAGTTTTGCTTTAAAATTATGTTAAATATTAAAATGAGAGGAGGATCTTAGGGTGGATTAATTTGGATTATAATTTGGTACTACTGATATATTGCAAGATGAGATGGTAATTGTTTTCTATAAATGATATTTTAGAGAATCAATGATCACAGTTTTCAATGTCAGATATGGAATTTTGAAGTTGTCACTGACATTCTGTTTTCCTAAGGAAGTATTACGATAATATTTAAAAAATTCTCAAAGTAAAACTCATTGTTCTGTGCTTCAGCTAAGATTATACACTCATACCAGGCTGCAGAAAATTGGATTGAATACAAAGTATTATGCAGCACACATTAAAAGCCTCCTCTATTTAAACACTGTTCTCTGTACAATAGCGAGCATGCCTTGAAACAGGAAAAAGATGGTGGCATGAGAAATGAGGCAGAAACCTCCTCCCAAAACTGCATATAACTCGAAAACACAGCAAATAAAACTAATTGTGAAAGAAAAACCAGAGGACTGCAGAACAGGCTGTCTACATTTGGGGGAAGGAGAAGACCTCGTAGAAAAGGGTACAGTAGCAAAGCCACTATGCAGCAGGACCCAAGCCCTCCCACCAGCCCAGCTAACAGGTGGGAGGAAGAAGAATGGCGCTTGGAGGAAGCAGAAGCCCAGGACTGCTCAGGAGAAAGGGCAGGTGAACAAAATCATCCCAGCACACTCAGCCCAGCAGGCTGGGAACTCTCAGGAGCTTCAAACACTTCATCTCCCTTGCTGGCAACACAGGCCTGAGACCCCCACTGCGATATGCAGTCTGCTGCGCCTTTCTCCCGGCAGGCACGGGTCTCACACACCTGCTGCCCCCGCCACTGCACCAGGCCAACTGGAGGGTAGCTCCATCCATGGCAGCTACAGGGGCATAGCGTAGAGGCTCCTCCTTGTGTACTCACACATCTGGTCCTGACAGTGGAGGCAGGCGCCAAGGCTGGGAAGCAGGAAAGAGCTCTTTCCTCCCAGCAGGTGCCGGTTCTGCTCACCGGGGACACCCGCCATTGCTATGGGTGCTCAGCAGCTCCGGAGAGTAGAGCTTCTGGGCACTAGAGGGTGCTGCCTACGAAAAGTTGTTATTCCATAGGAATCACTAAAAACATGAAACAGCAAAAAATTTTCTACAAACAAAAATACAGAAGACGCCAGAAAGAGGGCTAAGTGAAACTGAAATAACCACTCCTCTTGATAAAGATTTTAAAATAAAAATCACAAACTTGCTCATGGAGCTACAGAAAATTATTCAGGATCTCAGGGAGAATATCAAGAAAGAGACGGAAACTTTGGAAAATGCAGTATCTGAAATGAAACGTACAATGGAGGGATTTAAAAGTAGATTAGATGGAGGTAGAGGACACAATAAATGAAATACAAATTAGAGAACAGGAAAATAAGCTGAAGTGCAGAGAGAAGAAAGGATCTCTATGTAATGTAGGGCAGTCACGTGGAATGTAGTACCGCACTAACAAGTAAATTATGACTCTAGCATCTTACTATGCTGACGGACAGTGACTGCAATGGGGTGTGGGTGGGACTTTATAATATAGATGAATATTGTAACTACAGTGTTGCTCATGTGAAATCTTGATAAAATTGTATATCAATGATACCTGAATTTAAAAAAAAAGGGTTATCATGCCTTTAGAGTTGTGGTTTCTGTCTGCTTTGTTCACTACTGCATCCCAAGTGTGTAGAACTTGTGCCCTGGCACAAACTGGGTATGCAGTAAATATTTGCTGATTGGGTTCCTGGACCAGGACTTCTCGAAAAATTGTCAGAGAAACACTGGAGTATTCCTTTTGTTAATAAATATTCTATGAAAAAGGGGTTCTCTGGTTAAAGAAGATTGGAAACCACAGCATTCGAGGATTATATTTTAGATATTCAAGTTCTATATAATCAAATGTCTCTAAGACTTTCTCTATTAAAGGAGTGTGTCATGGTGATTAATCTTATTGGCTATGGTAACTTTTTCGCAAGTAATAACCGTGGTCATTTTCCAGCTGTAGTGGGGTATGCTGTCCTGAGCTGCTCTAACAGTAGCCCAGGCTGTGTCACTACACCCGTGGCTTGCTTAACCGAGGATCCACGTGGATTTTGTACTCCATTTAGGAAGCTATTTTCCAAACAAGACTGAAAGTCTTTGATGATCCACAGAAGAAAGGAAAGGTCTCAGCGAGTAACAAAGTCAGATTCATAATTCAGTAAAAATCTACTCTCTTCCAAGCACCATTTTAAACAACTTACAGGCATTCATCATTTAAAACCCCAAGTAAGCCTATGGGATGGGAGTAAATTATCTCCTTTTTAAAAATAGAGAAACTGAGGCACAGACCATCTATGCACTTTGCTCGAGGTCATGCAGCCACTGGCCGCAAAGCCGGGATTTGAGTGTAGGCAGTGGTGTTCCGTGGTCTGGTCCGGTACCTGTGTTCTTAAAAACTAATGGCCAATTTTAGTGATGACCTCTTCTGGTAACCCCACATGGTAGAGATTTTTATGTTTATCATTTTAAACAAAATATTTGGATTCAAAAAAGTATTTTACATGCTATTTAAAGGATAGTGAAGATCTACTTTAGATTTCTTTATATAACTTTAGATAACTTCAGATTTGTTTATGATAATTAAGCATGGTAAAGATTCAAGGCTAACTTCTAAAAGAAAAAAGAAACAGTGAAAACTAGTAATCCAATACAAGGAAAATGATGCACATGAAAAAAATTTCAGTTAATGTAAAACTGCAAGGATTTTAAAAGCAAATAAAAAGCAAAATGATAAACAGAAAAAAAAGTTTGTTAAATATACAGTTTGTTAAATAAAGGCAAATAGACTGTACTTGTCACTTAAAAATTGAGATCATTTGATTTCATACAAAATAAAATGATTCTTAATGCTGTTTATAGAAAGGGCACTATTATGGATTGTTTTATGAAACGGAACTGTTTCTGACCAAATTTTATGTTAGGGTTTCATATGGAAACCTAACCCTCAATGTAACTGCATTTGGAGATAGGGGCTTTGAAGAAGTAATTAAGATTAAATAAGGTGCTAAGGGTGGGGCCTTAATCCAATAGAACCCGGGTCCTTGCAAGAAGATGTAGAAACCATCTCTCTTCCTCTGTGCAGAGAAAAGGCCAGGTGAGCACACAGCAAAAAGGCACCATCTGCAGCCAGGAATGAGGTTTCCCCAGACACCCACCCTACCAGCCCCTTGATCTTGGATTCCCATCCTCCAGAACTGCAAGAAAACACATTTCTAGTGTTTAAGCACCCAGGCTGTGGTATTTGGTTATGCCAGCCTGAGCAAATGAACACAGGCACATAAGACCTTCTCTTCCCAGAAGGTCTGGAAGGAAAAGGACATTAAAATACACACCAGGCAAATAAAGAGAGCTGATGCAACTATGTATCTTAAAAAAATAGTTGACTTTATGAGGGACAGTGAGGCCCAGCAGATAATCATGAAAGGCTTTGTTCACCAGGAATATTATCAGATGCATAAAATTGTGTGTCTAGTTTTGTAATCTCAAAATGTAACAAGCGAGAATGGAAAGAACCCAGGGGAAGACTGACCAGTCCTCCACCATGGTGGGCTTATTGCTATGTGAGTCTCCTTCTTAACAGGTCAAGCCAACAAAGATTAATACACATACAGAAAATTTGAACAATCCAATTTAGAGATTCGATTTGCCAGCCATCTAAAGAAAAAAATACAGAAAAGTATTCACTTTACATTTTGATATGTACATGTATGTATATATACTGCAGATGTATATATACTGATATATGTATGTGATACAAATATCACATAGGCACAGCTTAATAAAGGTTAAGAAATAAATTATCTGTACTGCTGACATCTCCTGTTTTCCGTTCCCAAACACATTCCCCACCTCACAGAACAAATGTTATCCTAAATCTGTAAGAATTGCATCCTTTCTTTTGTTCTTAGGTTTACACCTCTCCTAAATAATGTGGCTTAGTTTTGTCTGTAACTGAGCCTTTAGAAATGGAAACATACTGACATTCTTTAGTCTTATTTTCTGCACCCTTAAACATTTTTATTAATGATACCCAAGGACACAGAATGGACTTAATCACAACCCTTGGCTCATGACTCTTTACGGCAGGCCTTACTTAAACATTTACAGATAACCTACCATTCGATGCAATAAATTAAATACCATGAATAGTTACATCCATATTCCTCACGGATCCATCTGCTTCCGTCTACTCTTGCCAGGAATAACCAATACAAAATTTTTCTGTATCACACCTTGCTTTTTTTCAAGAAATAATTCTATAGTTTAATCAAATTTATATGTATCAGCCCGATATTGTTGAGTTCTGCTTATTTCTAAGCATTATAGAGGTTGTACAGCAGGTAGTATTTTTAAACTTGAAGTTTTGATTTTTAATCATGAAGAAATTTATTTTGATCATTCTATTTTTGACAGATTTTGACATCAAGTGGATTATTAATCGACAGTCAGCTGGACATATTTATAGTATACAATTTGATATATTTAACACATGTACGTACCCATAAAACTATAGCCCACATAAAACAAATGGTATTTTCACCCTCCAAAACTCCCCCAAGATATTTTTTAATTCTTTAGTTCCCTATCCATGCCCCTCTTTCCCATCAGCAGAAAGCCTCTGATCTTCCTGCTGTCACTGTAGATTATTTACATTTTCAGAATACTATAGTAATGGAATCACCGTATGTATTCCATTTGTTCTGGTTTCCTTCACTTAGCATGTTTATTTTGAGATCCATCCACATTGCGTGCATCAAGTTTCATTTCTTTTGATTGTTCAGTAGTGTTCCATTATATGGATACACCAATTTGTTTATCCATTTACCTCTTGATGGACATTTGGTTTGTTTACAATATTTGATTATCACACACAAAGCTTCTACACACAAGTCTTTGTATGGACATATGTTCTCATTTCTCTTGGCTTAATACATAGGAATTAAGCGGCTGGGTTTTTGATCCTTGTATGTTTAACTTATTAAGAAACCACTAACATCTTTTCTACAGTGGTCGCAGAATTTTATATTCTCATCAGCAGCGAGTAAGAGTCCAGCTGCTATGTGCTAGCCCAGACTTGCTATGGCCATACAGTTTAATTTAGACATGCCAATATGTTTGTAGAATCTCAAAGTGTAATTTTATTTAGCATTCCTCAAATGACTGTTGGTATTAGACTTCATTTTACATGCTTCTTTTCCATCTATGTATCTTTTTGGTGAGGGATTTTCCACATAGACAAATGTCATTTGTGAATAAGGAAAGATTTACTTCTTCCTTTCCACCCTGGATGCTTTTTATCTCTTTTTCTTAGGCTATTTCCCTGGTTTATACTTCTAACGCATTATAGGCTAGAAATAGAGAGTGTGGACATAGACATCTTTGTCTTGTTCCTCTTGCTTAGGTAGAAAGTATTGAGTATGACGTGAGCTGTAGGTTTTTTCATAGATGCCCTTTGTCAGGTGAGAAATTTTCCTTCTATTCCTAGTTTGCTGATTTTATTTTCTCCTCTTCAGGAATAATCACAAGATTTTGTTCAATGTTCTTTCTGCATCTACTGAGATATGTTTTTTCTTTCTTGCACTATGAACATATCACCAAACTATATTCTTTTGTATTTCTGCTTTTCAAGATATCCTGAGTTCACATATCACTTTCAGGTAGAATGTTATAAGATTAAAAAACGTTTATCATTGTCTAAGGATGATGCCAAAAGCAAAAGCTTCTCTAATTTATACTTTTAAATCTTTTAAAAAATGCTTTAACCTCTCATGTACTGATATGCATTTACATCACAAAAATTACAGTGAAAAATAGCCTTCTTCCTGACTTCTCCTGTTGATTCAAACCTGCTCCCTGCCTTACCTTTTGTTTCAGCCGAACGAGTCCATTGCTAAATGTGTCAACTTCAGGGGCGCCTTACATAGTGTCTTTAACGAATTACTTCTACGGTTCTGCATGGCCTGAGTTTTCCCCAGTGTCTGCTGCCCTCAGAACCTCAGCCAGTCCTCACACATCCTCCTTGAACTGTCTGGGCTCATAATTCTTAAGCAAGTCGGACTGTTCTCTACAATATGTTGTTTCATGCAGCCTCACTCTGGCTGAATAAAAATCCTGGCAGGGCTCTGGTTTATGCCCTGCTCTAGATTTCATTTAGTTGAAGAACTTTTCTTCATGGAGGTATTTTTCACCAAGTCAGGCTTCAAAGACTAACTCTAGTGTAATTTTACTCTCATAATTTTTGAAAGCACTTACTCTCTTTGAAATTAATTTCTTCTGTCCCTCTGTCATTCATTTGTAAAGTATTCCATAACCCTAACTTTCTCCAGGAGAAAGGAAAGCAAGGAGTCAGTAAAAAAATAGCAAATGTTTCTCTTATATAATTTCTTAATTATTTTTCAGAGCCACTTACAGATATTTATAAGATTATAGATATGCCATCATTCTACATCAGAATTATTTTTCTATCTCCAGAAAAACTAATATACACGAACTTAATTGTCCTGGAGAGATAGTGATCATCTCAAATTACTGTCACTGCCTCTACTAGCATTGCATTTCCAATCCAACAGGGGTATGTGAGGGGAAGAACTGTGAAGTCGAGCTCATTGTAGCATATTGCTTGCTTAGTTGGTTCTTATGGAAACCATCTAACTTAGAGTTGAACTACCACATAGAAAAATCGAGCTCTCCCAGATCTGGACAGTGAATACTTGGCCTAATGGGGCACTTATGGCACACAGGTATAAAGAGTGACTCAGCCCCTGCAATCCAAGACCAGAAAAACTATACAAGAATATGCAGGATCATCTATTATGTACTCTTCAGCCTTGTTCAGGGATGCATTTGTAGAAAAAAGATTAAAAAGAAAAATCAAACCTTGGGTCATTCAATTAGCTGCATAAATTCTAACTACAGAACTCCAATAGGATAGGAAAAGATAGATAAGTCATAATCCTTGCTCTTAACAAGTTTTCTATTATGTAAGCAAAATTCACCTTTCTCCGGAAGCATTCTCCGAAGGCTAACCATTGACTAAGTTAAATTTTATCCTCAAGTATCCTCCGAATTGTGGTAAATTGGCAACAAGCAGAGGCTTAGGCAAAAGGCAGGCAGCAGGAAAACCACAAACACAAACACAAAAACATAAGGTAATGAACACAGAAATAAAATATTGAGCAATCAGCCAGGGCTACCCATAAACACAAGTTTTGGCATTGTGGCAGGCAGCTTCTACGATGGCCTCACATGATCCCAGCTCTTGGTGTCCCTTGCCTCATATCAACTTGTTTCTAATCAGCGCCTCATGTCACTTTATCTTGAGTAACTCATTTCTAATCAGTAGAATATGATAACGTTTGAGGAGATGTCACTTCTGTGGTTAGGTTACAAAACATTGTGATTTCTTTCTTGGTAGGAGACTCTCCGCCTCTCCCTTTCTCTTTCCCTCTCTGTCCCATTAGCTTTGGTGAAATCAGCCATCATATTGGAGAAGAACAGTGGTCAGGAAACTGAGGAGAGACTCCACCCAACACGGTAAGTAACCGAGGGCCTCAGACAAACAAGCCCTAAGTAACTGAATCCTGTCACCCATCAGGTAAGTGAGTCTGGAGACAGATCCTTCCTAGATGAGGCTCAGTTGAGCCTTTAGCCTCAGCCACAGGCAACATGCTCGATTCAGCCGTATGGGCGCCTGCTAACGACACAGCCAGCCACCTAAGGCGTGCTTGCAGTTTCGACTCACAATAACTGAGATAAAAGATGTGCAATTTTTTGAAAACACTGAGTTTTGAGGTAATTTGTAATGTACCAATAAATAATAGACATATTATATGCATAAATAGAAATTTATTCCTACTAGAGGTCAGATAATTTTATAGCTCATCTACTAGGGACCAGCGGACTTCTAAGCATGTGCTTTTCTTTTTAGCCCATGTTGTCATAGTTTGCTGATTTGAAGCAAATTGCTCAGTGAAAAAGGAATTACATCAGGCAGGGGAGGGGGTTCCTTGGGGTTGTGATCATATGAGGCCATCTTACAGGGTGGCTGCCACAAGAGCCAATCACGATTTTAAACACTAGGGTTTTTTTCAGTGACTATGAAGATGCATTTGAATGAAATGAGTATCAGATTTTTAATGTTTCAGTGGTTTTTGTACCAGTCTTTGATTACCCTTCTGCACTGTTCTCTGAATACCGTAGCTTCTTTTCCTGAGCAGGTGAGTGCACACTAATGGGGTGAGGCTTTGCAGGTTGACGTAAACACACACACACACACACACACACACACACACACACACACACACACACACACACACACACACACACACATATATATTTTTTAGTCTCAGTTTGACACTACATTTCCCTCTTCTTACTTTTTCTTCTTACTCGTATTTTTACTCCATACTATGTTTTGTTTCATAAATATTCTTTTCACATTTCCATCTGACAGATCCTCCTTTGGTTGTATGTAAATATGATTTCAGCCTGCTTGTGAGAGGCCCGTGGTGCCCCAGGGAGGCGCCGGGCACCCCCACTCCCCCAACCACAGGGCCCTAGTGGGAGCCTTAGGCATTGTGCTCAGAGAGCGAGATCTGAGAGAGCTCAGACCTGGGTTTTGCTGCACAGTCTTCAACCGGTGAACTTTTCTTGAGGAGAACAAGTGATTTTTACGAGACGTGGAGATATATTGACGGTCACAGATGGGATGCCATGTAATGCATGCCCACATCTGCTCACCGTGAAACAAACCGCTTTGTCATTTTATGAGTCAGTTTTATTTGTGCAAAAGATGAGTGGTTAGGATAGCTGGATGGCAAGAGTTTGATGTAAAATGAAGTTTAACTCTCTTGGGGGGAAAAAAGGAAGCCAGTGGAGATTTACAATGTCATACATTGCTTATTTTTATAGCTTGACTTAATCATTTCAAATACACAGCTACAAACACACAAGATAAACCAAAGCATAGAAACTGTTGTAAGGATACCAACATCCTGAGCAAACTTGCTCCTGTCTCCTGAACTACCAAGGACCTAAAATCATTTTACTTTTGATGATGTACCTTAGAGTGCATGCTTTTATAATAGTAAACTATTGAAAGATTAATTTTATGTTATTTTAATACATAATACAGTTTGATCAAAGTGATTATAAATTATCAGTATATAATAATTCATAATCTATTTTCTGCATTTATATAATTAGATTTAAGATGACAGTGGGTCATTACAAAATACGCTGTGGACAGATTTGCATGCTTCCAGAAATATGCCAAATAGGAAAGTATGTGTCATAATAATAACAAGGGTTGTAATTAATGTTTATGGACAACTATGATATAATATCCATAAAAGCTGTCAAACAGCAACATTAAATAATGATGCTAATACTTAAGTGAGAACACATAGATTGGAGCAATAGAGAAAAAAATGGAATATGAGAGACTGAAGGGCAAAAGTAAACGGACTGCATTCTAAATGTTTTAGGGCAGAAAAATCAAAAGAAATTTGTATATTTAACATCTTGAGATTAATTAAGTCAAATTAATTCTGCAGCATCAGACAGTGTCTGTGGTCACAGCTCTGTAAGTGAAGCTACCTTAAATATAGAGGAAGAAGCCCAATAAGTCCAATAATTAATTAGGAGATACTTTAACTTTTAAAACTGTATTGAAAACACACTTTAAACTTGCCAGAGAATTTTGAAAGACTCCCTGAAATTAAAACGGTCCATAAGTAGGAACCCTATTTCTAATACACCCACATATGCATATCAATAGGATCGAGAGAGGGTTCCAGAAGTAAGTCACCTTTGAGCCTGAAAGTGCAAATGATTTAACTGCATGACTGAATTAAATTTTAAAATCACATAATGATGAACTCTTAAGGAAAATATAGATGTAGTGAACTGAGTTCTGACTTTCAGGAGTTAAGATAACTTATTTGATTTGAAATAATCAGGTTCTGTTTTGATGCCTCTTTAAGATTCATAAAGGGGATTCACACAGACAGAAGTCGGGCTCCATCCTGCACTAACTCTCTGCTTACAGAAGGAATGAAGGGGCACCCATCTGTGTAACTAACATCCATGCCATCTACTTATCTCAATGTTTAGAGTTACTGATGTGTCTCGTCAGTCATACTTCCATGGGAAAGTATTAGAGCTTCCTGTCAACATGCAAATATTTTACCTAAATAAAGTGTTTAACCATTACCTAAAAAAAAGAGAGAGAAGAAAATCTAATCATGTATCAGAGAGCCAAGTGATGACAGTACTGCTGCTAAGGTAGGGAAGCATTTCTGAGAAAGATGGGTGTGGCATTTGGACTCAGGGTTCTGCCCTGGAGTAATGACTTAAAAAAGGGATAACACAGCAATATGAAGACCAAGTACCAAGAAGAGCAAGAATTCATACACAGGCCACAAGGTACCCTGAAAACTGAATTAATCTATTGCAACGTTTGATAAAGTGTCTAAGAGAAATTCTCAAGTCAATGCTGCATTCTATTTTTTTCCAATATTAACCCTGCACTTTGTGGGGGAAACTCTAATATCATTACTCAAGAGCATTCTTTTAGAACCGAAGTCTGTCTTGGTATTTGGAGACAGGGATCAAGATGATGACATCAGAGGCTCTTGAACTTACCCCCTCCCATGGATAGATCAGATGTGCCGGTACACAGAGAGGTTCCCTTGGAGGGAAATTCGGAAACTGAGTGCCTCCCGCACATGAGATGAATGAGAAAATCTCCACATCTAGAAGGAAGGAAAGGCTGAGCCACAATCTCACTATACACCCCAATCTGGGCACAGAACCGTACAAGCGGGAGGGAACCTTCAATTCCCAGCTTATCCCTGAGGAACTAAGGGAAAAGACCAAACATCTAGCACCCCAACTTTTAGGACTCCCATCTGAGGGGTGGGCTCCCCAAACTCTCACTCTGAGTGCACTAGTCCCACAGGACTTAGCAAACCAAGATGTGTTTTTTAAGGGTCTCATCTACCGCCTCCCTTTAGGGCACAGCACGGAGGGAGCAGGTGAGTCAGTCTTTCCTGGAAGGGGTTTGATGGGTCCGCACCTCACTACATGCTGCCTGAGGGTGTGGCATGGAATTAGGATGAGTGGGTGCTCACTGGGATCATCCCGGGTCTCCAGCTCCTGTGCCCTTCCCGAACCTGCCCACTTCTGCTCTAATACTGAAACAAGGCGCCAGGATGTTCTTGGGAGGAGCTTATGGACACACCCTGTACCCCAAACCTTATGAATGTGATCTGCAGGATTGGATCCCTGGCTCTGATCGCCAGCAGGGCTTGCAGTCAGGAGTCTCACAGCCGGATAGCAAACAAGGCGCAGGAACTGCCTCCCTCGCCTCCTGCTCCCCCACCTCCCCGAGGCTGTCTACCCTGGCCCAGCAAAGGGTGCAAGCAAGTTCCTCCCTGGAAGTGGTTTTCCTGCAGAGCTTTCCCAGCTGCAGCCTGACTCTCCAGCATCTCATCAGCCTGCATCCAGGTGCTGCCTGAGACCCTCCCCTTTGGGACACTGACAGGTGTTCGCACATCCTCGTCTACGGGACCCACAAAGAACAAAGTCAGCAGCTTGGACTCCCAAAGGTTGGGAGGCAACCACAAGCTCAGGTCTGGCCGACTGACAAGGTTCATTTACATGATGCCAATGAAGAAAGTTCAGGGGAGCATATGTAATTGTATTTAATTTCACAGGCATGTATCGTACCAAAACCAATACTTCAGATGCAGATATTAATCTTAGCATTTCACATCTAAGTAAACTTTCAGAAATGTATCCAAATTCTTAGTGCTACTAAGTAGTGGAATCGGGTTTTAAAATACATGATTCAGAAATCTATGCTCTTTATGCTATACTACAATACAGAATTTTACAACATGCAAAATATTGTGTGTCATGTGTCCCAATCATTTAATGTATAACTTGACAGCTATATTTGCCATTTCTGCTCACGTTACACTTCTAGCTTTTTAATCTAAAAGCAATTGGTATTTGCTTGAATTAACAAGATTTTAACTGAGCACCTCAACCACAGTAAAAAAAGGGCAACTTAGCTGCCTGAGAGCAGCCGTTCTCATGACCCTCCATGCACATGATGTAAGGACATATTTGTAATAGCAGCCCAGATGACAATAAAATGTGTTCTCTTAATCACTGTAGCTTCTATAAAAGCAATCATACAAGTTATATTTCTCTGGATGGTCACATGCTTAGCACAGAAACACATGCACACCCAAATAAAAAACTAGAAAACATCATACATGTAAAATACAATTCAAAATGAATTTCAAACACCTTTTGATAAGCAGGAAAAAAAATGATCGGCTTTCTCAGAAAAAACAAGAACATGAACTGAAACCAAGTTTTTTTCTGAACCTGAAGTATTCATCAATTGCCATGGCTTTAAACTTATAATTTGTGTATATTCTTATTAAGCAAAAATAAAAACTGCATTTCTCTAATATTTATGCTGTTAAATACATCTTTAATGCATGCTATTAAATACATTTATATAAATATAAATATATTTATACATTTTTATAATTTATGCTGTTAAATACATCTTCTGAAGCCTAGAGGGCATGAAGAGTGTAACAAATTTATCAGGGCACTGGAGGAAGCTACAGAGCATCATGAGCCCAATTGATGGACACAGAAATTACATGGAATCAGGTTGATGGAGAAAAGCAATATAGTTGCAGAATAGTAACATAGCAAGGCAGAGTACAGGATTCCCCCACACTGTAGTGCAGTTGCCCACCAAACTCTTAGCTGAGTCACCTGACCAGACACACTCAGGTCTATTTGGAGACAATCTTGAGTCAATTAATTTGAGACTATGGGGATGTTGTCCCACTACCCTGGTATCATAGCAGTTAGGGCTGACACTTGTCTTCCGGATAAAGGCATATGGTAACCTATAAAATACACTAAAGGTTTGCCACAGGGATGCACAGAATGGGTATGAGTGTCAGGCACCGAAGCATAATAGGACCTAGCTTCCACTTGGTAACTTCAGGGACGTTAAATACACATTGCTAGGAATTCCCTTCCCATTTTTCTAAAGGCAGGTCAGCCTGCTCACTTATCCGAATGCCAGTACCTGAGCCCTGGCTTCTCATTTCTGTGCAGGGAGCACAGCCTCCACTATGTATGGAAAATGCCTATTTATTGCCATAAAACAGAGTGCTTAGGGAACACTTGAGCCATAAATATTGTCTGCTTTAAGCTTTTGTTTCAAGAAAATGAAGCAAACACAAAAATCATTGCATATTTAAGTAAAACCAGTAGCATGAAAGAAAATCACTAGCAAGAAAAATCCCACAAACAGAAACACCAATGAACTTTAACATAAATATTATCCTTGGAGAAATGAAAAGACACCACAATCCCAAATCACATAAGTGCTTCAGAAGCATCAAGGGACTTAACGTGTGGAAATGAAAGTGAACAAGAAGCAGATGACATGAAGACTAACAGAAATGAGTATAAAAACAGACTAAATAAGGAGCTGGAAGGAATTCTGAGTTTTCCTGAGTTGAAGCAGGACTTGAATCAACGGCCAAATCTTCCACCAATTGCCTCAGAGGAAAACAAACCTGGCCTAAACTGGACTGTGGCCACGTCATGAGAGGAAGATAATGACGAGAACTAGGAGAGCTCCTAAGAACTAGAGTCAAAGTCGTATGCAGCTTTTGTGTCTAACAGGCCTATTCTGCGTGTGTCTGGGAGGAGTTTTTGTAAAGAAGCCCCTCTGTTCCCCAGGGAGGCCAGGTATCTAAGCCACTGAGGGCCCGAGCGGAACGACAAGACTGAGTAAGGGGGAGTCCGCTCCCCGCCTGACTTTGGGCCGGGCCGTCGGTATTGTGCTTTTACCCTCAGACTGGCATGGACATCCCTGCTTCTCCTCATTCCCAGGACTTCAGGCTGGGACTGAAATCATTCCATTGGCTCTTCCAGGTTTCCAGCTTGCTGACCACAAATCCTGGGCCTTCTTCATCTACACAATTTTCTGAGCCAATGCCTAATGATAAATCTCCTTATGCATATGAATATATCTTCACGTAGAATTAAAAAAAATGTTAGGGAAAAATTATTTTAATACCTAGTCTTAAATAGGCCAATCTATATTCAACTTTGAGGGCAAAATATTTTTAGACATCCCAAAGGGCAGAACATTTACAAGGCAAATAGCTTTCTTCTGTCTTTCCTACAAGTACTTCAGACAAGATTAAAGCCTGAACATACTTCATCAGTGTTCGTGAGGTGCTGCTCACGGCCGACATTCCCTGGCACGCCCTATGCAGGACCCCCATCTTGGCTGTTGATTTACCGTCCTGATCTGTTCTGGATTTATGGATATTCTTTGCT
This sequence comes from Manis javanica, assembly GCF_040802235.1. Taxonomy (NCBI): domain Eukaryota; kingdom Metazoa; phylum Chordata; class Mammalia; order Pholidota; family Manidae; genus Manis; species Manis javanica. Next base: position 94,728,293 of record NC_133167.1, read on the forward strand.
GTCTCCCTTTCTGTATCTCAACTCAATGACTCATAGGACACCTGATGTCACAAGAGGACTGATGTCACCGGCGAGATTTCCAGCGAACCCAGTTCCAGCATAATCTCCACCCCGTGGCGTGTCCTGGTGGGTCAGCCTGCCAGTATGCACGCAGAGCAATGTTACTCTCAAGCGCCCACGTAGCACCCTTCCAGTGGGAGACAGAACGCCGAATGCACTTTGTTGCTCATTCTGGAGTTTAGGCAAGTGTCCTCGGTCAGAAATTATCTGACCACATGCCAGTCAGATCATTATTTTGGTGTCTCTGTACGTCTGTTTCCCCATCAGTAAACTTGGCTGACCACCCTGCGCTCCCTATTTCATGAAGTCTTTTGACAACTATAGAATTCACAAATAGGAATGTTCTCTGTAAACAGTTGTAAAAATGAAAGAAGTTTTTACTTGTTTGATAAAATATTGGCAATCAAAGAATGTAGAATAATTTAGTGAACTCCAAATGATTAATAAAATTAGATTTTAAGTGCAATGCAACCACTAACCAAGGTTAATACAGAACTGCAGCAGTCGCCATCACTGCTGGGGATGCTTTCACCGTCCATGTTTTTAAAGCATAATATTAATTCCCCTGGAGGAAATGAACCTGAGATAAACAATTACATGTTGTTTGTCAACTACTTCAAAAGGTACAGTAAAATTATAACACATCTTTCAATATAAGTTACTATAACATCTAAACACAGCCACAGAATTAAGGTATAAAAACTGAGATAGCATCTCCCTGCAGCATTCTACTTATCATGCAGTACCCTGATCTCATGAGAATTTAGGAAAAGCCCTTGCTGAGGCTTTGCTATAGTTCATGCTTTGACTTCAACACTTAATATGTTGTCCACCAAGATCCAGATTTCCTAAAAAACAAATCTGCTCTGGCCGTTGCCCATAAACCTTCTAATATCCTGTGCTTCATTTGACCTAAGACCTTAGATTTCCCGGTACCTGTTCAGCTCTCCTGCTTGAGAGAGAGAAGACTTTTGTGATGACACAGCCATACCTTTATTCTGCCCTGGGGTGGCCTGGTAGCGTTCCAGAGATTATTGGTTATCTTTCCTTCTCTGTATCTTCTATGTCCTCACAGGGCCTAGAATATAAAATGGAAGGAGCATTCCCTAAATATAAGGTCCCTTATGTTCATTTTGAATAGGAGACTTAGTTATAAAAAAAAGTTCTTTTCCTAAAAATAAATAACTTGTGAGCATTAATTATAAAGTGACTTTATTTTTAAAATTTTAAACCATCAAATAAATGTAAATTATAACCACTTTGTATAGACAAGCGTTCTGGTAATGGATTAATAAGGAGTCATAAAACGATAAAGATTTCTAACTTCTATGTGTGTGCTTCTTACACATCTGGCTTTGCCCCCACAGGAACGGATCTAGAGCCTTGAGGAACATTCGCATTTCCTTACTTCTTTGCTCCTGAGCTGGCATCAGTAAATCAAATTCCAAGTAAAGAAATTTAAAATCTCATTTTGGTATTTTTATTACATTTTAATGGCATGATTTTCCACGAAACGAATGAAGCATCAACTCTAGGGGCCCTCAGAGCCACAGAACCCTTTCCGAGTTGGCAGCGGCCTAAATGTATTCCTAAAGTCATATGCGCCCGAAAATTTGAAAAATTAAAATAATTTACAGCAATTCGTAGAAGTTGTGCGTGCTCTGTGCTGCTTTCCTGCCAGTACCATTGGAGGGGCCACGGGCACTTCCTGATAACCAGGCAGGAGGAAGTTAGCTGGGCATCTTCCCGCTTGGGTTCAGTGGGATACAGTGACGGGCTTCACAGTCATCTCCATGTGTACAGTTCAGTTGTTTTTAGCTGTTTCAGCACAGAAATCACTACCAAAGGGTGTGTTTCCCACTGTGCCAACTCACCTAGCATTGTGACAAAAAGGGGCAGAATCATGCACTATTTTGTGACTTAAATGTGTCCTAAGGTATGAATCACTGCAAGTGTGTGGATATGGAAGGAAAAATGACTAGAGTACATGGAGCTGGAAACTAGTCTATGGAAAATCTCCTGACCCTATTATAGGTACAACTGAATGTGGAGGATGTGGGTGTCATGGACACCTAATCAAAACAGAAGGTATCTCCCAATGGCGTATACTAAATAATATAGTGTATGCAATTAAAAATATGCCCTAAAAATAGAACTTCCAAGAAGGCTTTTATGTGTATGGTACAAATCTGTAGTAATACTACAAATAGTATTGTAAGCCTCAGGCATCTCAGCTTTCAATGAAAATAAACCAATTTAGATCAGACATACTAAATGAAACACTGATTCTCTAACTCATCCCATAGAGAATGAAATTATTGCCATATGAATAAATGAACATTACATTGCCCTAATACCAAAATACTGAACTTGCCTCACTTTCATGCCCAGTGACCCCACTTCAGTGGGAACTTGAGCTCTGTAAGGTCATTTGTTCTTGCCAGCTACGCTCGCCCTAAGTCGAGGGGGTTTACACATGACTGAGCCTACCTGCTGGAATGTTACAGAGGGTCTCTTTCTTCTCATTTGCTGTAAAGAATCCAACACAAAAGTGTCAGCTCACCCAAATTTCAAAATGAGGAGCTAAAGCATTATAAATGCTACAGAAGAAGCTCTAAAAATCAATTTTTGACACCTCTAGTTGACCATCTTCAGACAATATAAGGAAATGTTAAGAATTCAGCCATGGAGTTCAGAAATTAAGAAGAAACGCCTCTAACAATGCTACTAGAGCACTGTGGCACTTTCCCAACCCACCCTCTAGGAGAGTAGGAAGGGAATTCTTCTCCCTCACCTCTGTTCAAGCCAGAGAGTTTTGAATGGATAACACAAAAGGTATGCATGGATCCCAGAAGTTTGCGAAGCCCTGATTTCTCTTAGAGCCCATACCTATAAAATTTTAAAACACTGTGACTAGTATTGCGTATTTGGTGGAGAGCAAAGTAATAGTGGAATTTACTGGGAATATACAGGAAAAATTAAGACCCTGGTCAATTGATTCTGGCAAATGTAAGCACAATATTATTCCAATGGAAATTAGGAGACACCAGGGTTACAAAATGGATCACCTGTTAGCAACAATGCATGCTAATGCATATGTATCTTCTAACAACTATCATATACAATTAAGTTTATTACTGTCTCTTTAGGCCACTACAGCCCTCTAACATAATCCCAAGGAAAGGGTAACTGCAGGCAGCATTACTGAGGGGGAGGTGAGGAAATACGTATATATGTGTATATATATATACACACACAGAGGTATACATACACATATATGCCCCCATCTCTCTCCAAAAGCCACTCAGCATAAATGCTTAAGGTTGTGGCTATAGATACAAAGAAATGCTTAAGTTTTCTTTAGATCAGAGTTATAGGCGTATTCCTCACAACGGGTGAAGGGTCAGAGTCCACATAGCCATTAGCTTTTTCGGACTCTATTGCCAAGAGAAAGAATTACCTCTAGCCCGAAAAGCATTAAGGCAGGTTAGTTATTGGGGGAAAGACAAAACACATTCTGATTACATACAACTGGCAACAGGATGGTATATATTTTATTAGAGCTTTATAATTTTACATATGAAATACGGTGAGAAAATAAATAATTGGTCTCTTACTATCAGTCAGATTATTAAAGGTTATTTTTATGTGCTGTGGAGTTCAATCCATTACTGGCTCATGAAGTCAATTTCATGGTTAATTATCAATATTTTCCTAAATACTCATTTAAATGGTTAAGTATACTTTTGTGAAACATATTAATTTTATATATGTCTATGTTTTCTGTGTGTACTGGCTTGTGACAAATCAAAGTACTTTGTACCATGAGTAGCAGTCAGAAATCTTAAAAGTCAACGACCTAAGCTACTCAAAGACCAAAATTGTCTATTGAATTTCTGTAAGTAGTATTTTAATTTTTTCTTATAAAAGGCCTAGCCCAAGAAGCTAAAAGACCACAAAGGCTATTAACTCCAATTGATTCACGGGTCAGAGGGTAGACTTTGTAAGAAAAATATGAATAAATCACTAGCTTGATTCACGGGTCAGAGGGTAGACTTTGTAAGAAAAATATGAATAAATCACTAGCTCAAGAGTGGGAAAAGACGTTTATTACTTCACCTGTTTGGGGAAAATTAAGTGAAAAGCCACAGAATACTTCAAATTCAGTTCCTCAGTAATACCTGTAGATACCTGGGCAAATTTTCATTTAAGAGTATTAATTTGTGTCTTTTTCATTTAACTGCTGTCATGAAATTCAAATACTGTGTTTTAAGAAACTTTTAGGTTGCTTTCACTACCATACTTTTGAAGGCCACAAACCTCTTCTTAAAGTGATGGGGAGGTGGGTATTTCCACTGAAGTGTCTATAAAATACATAGCTGTAAGAGCTAGGGATTCAGAGAGGGGCATTCCCATTCTCCAAATCCTCTTGTTCTAATACACATATGTATATGTGAACACAGACACTTTCAATATTACGTGCTAAGCATCCCACAATAATAAGCACAAGCTGTCATATTTTGGCTCGTAAAGGAGTGTGTCCAGCAAAGACCCAAAAGGTGACATGTAGTTCTGTATGAAGGAAGCAAGTATAAAATTATTAACAAAGCAAGAAGCAGAGAAAAGAAGGATCGGCGTTTGGCAATGCTTGGAAGAAGGGCTTGGACCAGGTCCTCTAGGATATCAGACACTGTTTTAATATGTTTGAACTCCATTCCCAAAGCAAATGGGGAGAAAGTAAGGTCTTTAAACAGAGGCCTTTAAGGCCAATAAGGTCTTTTAAAGAATGATTTAATTAAATTTTATTTCACAAAGTCCATGTTGGCTACAAATTGAAGAATGGAGTCAAGGGGCTATGCCTAGCATTGGGGACATCTACTGGTTACCACTGCAGAAACTGCAGCACAATAATACAATTATCAGCAGTGACACTGACAATGGTAATGGGAAATTGATGAATAAATCCACACATTTTGAGGAGGGCATATGGACCAATCTTCATGACTAACTTGATGCTAGTTATTAGGGACATTTAAAAAAATATAAATTTCTAATTATTTTGGCTTGGATGACTGTGATCATGGTGGTTCTAACTATTAAGGATAAAGAAAAACGTAGGTTTCAGGTTGGAATAAAAACAATCAATTTAACTTTTTGACATTTTGAGGTGAAAGGTAGGATTGCACAATAGTCAGTTTACAAAATGGAGTTTAGGGAAAAAAAATATGTCCTAGGCAGAAAAGATGAGTTGCCAGTGCACTGGACAGCTCTCAGATAAAAGGAAGAATAGAAGTTCAGGAACAGGACAATGTGGAATATTTACATTAAAAAGTTATTGGAAGAAGAGTTCAAACTAGAGAATGTTAAAAGTGCTCAGAGAAATGCTTCCTTATGAAGGAAAAATCAGGGGAGCGTGGTATCACGGCTGTCAGTCCCTTCAAGAGTTTCAAAACTACAGGTTAATTTTTACCTCCAAGATCCCCGGAAAGAAAGCCAACAGTCCTTAAAAAGAGATACACCCAAAAAGTACAGTAACTCTTTCGTCCTTAAATTCATACAAAGAATATAAATCCTAGAGAAGAATTCTATTATCAGTCACAGGGAACATGGAAGAGAGAAGCAAGATCAGTGACCGCTAACATTTGATGGTTTATTTTTTAATTTATTTTTGCATCTGCATATTTGCAAGTATTTCATTAGTGCTGTAATTTTCATGTTGGGTCCCTCTTTTGTTTAGTCAAACTGTTTGCTATATTCACGTTTAACAACATTCTAACTCGGCTGACATAAGAAGGTAGGTCAGCATTGAGCTGCTTAGAGCCTTATTTTTTATCCAATGTGCCCCATACTTTGGGGCATTCGTATAATCATTCCCTGTTTTCAGTACTTTTAAACAATTCAGTCATGAGCTTCATCAGAGTAGACAAGCATGAAATGAATGTTCTATCGTGGTTTATCAATGCCAGGAGGGCTCAGAGCGCAGTGATGCTAGAAGGCACTGGTGCCTGCTGCTTCACTTTCCCTTTTATTTAAGCAGGCAAATCCCTTCAAGCACTATTTTGAAATCCCAAGGACAGTGGTTGTCCTAATTTTGGAATAATATATTTACTCTTAATAGCTGACTCTCCTATGTAGTGGTCTTTTCTATTAGAAATTTTAAACATGGGTTTTATGATTAGACTTAGCTTTATGCCATTTAGATTTATCTCAATAGTACATTGTTTAATTCAGTACCAATTTTGAAAACTATTTCATCATTTAATATTTGTAATACTGGTTAGATAACTAATGTAAAGGGTAATGCATCATTACATTGTTAATTTAAGAATATTAAAACAAGTTTCTTTATTAAAAAATCAAATATAGCAAGCAGATAAATATCTATAAACATTTTTCATTCTATTACACTTGCAAAAAAGTGTACCTGAATATGTAACTGGCCTACATCTCTCAAGTACTAACGTATAATAAGATTGTCAGATTGTATATCCTCAGAAGTTACACCCTTCTACATCTTTTACATTTATACACTCCCATTAAATATTCATGACTATTACTTACTGACTCAGGGATTTAAATTCAAATGATTTCTGGTAAATAGCTACAAAGAAAACAAATTTTGGTTTTAGTCCTCATTTTGATTTTTCAAGGACACTTGGGAAAATTTTGGGGCCTTGAAGGTGAAAAACATTCCTTTCTCAGGTCGCGGTAAGGGAGGGCAGACTGGGCACTGGGCATGATTATCTGAAGTGGGCTTACAAGTCTACTTCCTGCTCTAACTGGTCTGAGGGGTTGCAAAATGGACAGCAATAATAGAACTAGAAGTATATGCTCAGGAATTTTCTGTTATGGTTCAACATAGGCCCCTTCCCCACATGCAGCACTTTCCTTGGTGGCTTGAAGACAAAGATAATTGCTGCCAAGTCTGCAGAAGGGCAGCAAATTTTCTGTCTATCCAATTAAACTGCTCCTTCCTGGTAGGAAAAACGTTGTGCAGAGAAAAACCAAAGAGTTTAAGGTACATCTTCTGCCGAAGGGTTCTGTAGATGAAGCTGGAACCCGCCCTGTTGTTTCCTCAGCCTCCTGCAGCAACACGCTGCTACCCCAGGGCATCTGCTTCTTTTCCATTGCTTCTTACTCATCTGTCATGTTTCTAAAACAAGATATTGAAATCCACGGAGGATCACATCGTCTTATTTTGTGTCTACTCTGATTCTAGAGCAAAAAGTATGTGTGACAGAGGAGTCTTATGTGGAGAGTGATTATGCTGGTAGTCAGGTAAAATTCTCCCATTCTGTAGTTTAAACATTCTGCAGTTAGAATCCTTTTTTTGTACTTTTGAAAGGCGTATGTGTAGAAGCACTTGACACGGTCTCTCCTGACTTCCTAAGATGAAAACCAATGCCACAGTGCAAAACTAGGACAGAGAAATTTGAGGAGGGATTGGCAGAGAGTGCTTAGATAATTACTTGGGAAACAATGTTCAATGGAAGAAAATCAGTATCATTTTCCCTCAGGATATCCAGATTTTCTTCATGAAAGAGAAACCACTAGAAAAAATAAAATATGAAAGATGGAAAGGTACTGAATCTTTCTCAGGCCTCAGAAACTAGAGCTGACAGGAATTGGAATGCTTAACCTGTGTAACCCGTTTTTTGTGGTTTCCAAAGTAGTGATCTTTTTGTTCTTTCGCCCACCATCACCTTTGCAGAAACTGCCAGCAAACAACTACAATGGATATTGTGTGTACACAAGTATTGGCTGGGGCGGGGTGGATAGAAAGGGCCCTTTTTGGCTTCCTGAGAGATAATACCACCAAGAGTCAGAGCAGGGAGAAGAATCCTGGGAGCAGTGTATATCTGGAAGGGTTGGTTTTGTGAGATTTGTAAAATTAGACTATCACCAAAGGAGGTCAGAGGCTGTTATGGACTAAATTGTTTCTACCCCCATTTATGTGTTAAGGTCCTGACTTCCAATGTGACCGTACATGGAGATTGGGCCTTCACGGTAATTGAGGTTAAATGAAGCCATTAGAGGGTAGCCCTAATCTGACAGGACTAGTGTTCTTGTAAGAAGAAAGACACCAGAGATGTTTTCCACCAGTGTTTACACACAGAGCAAAGGCGATGGGACAACATGGACGTGTTCGCCTACAAGACATCTGCCCACTCTGCTGGCAGCTTGATCCTGGATTTTTAACCTCCAGAACTGTAAGAAAATAAATTTACGTTGTTGAAGCCACCCAGTCTGTGGTATATTTTTTTTAAATTTTATTTTGGTATCATTAATCTACAATTAGATGAAGGACATTATGTTTACTAGGCTCCCCCTTCACCAAGTCTCCCCCCATCCCCATTCACAGTCACTGCCCATCAACATAGTAAGATGCTGTAAAATCACTACTTGTCTTCTCTGTGTTGCACAGCCCTCCCCATGTGCCCCATGCACTATACATGCTAATCATAATGCCCTCTTTCTTTTTTTCCCACCCTATCCCTCACTTCCCACCCATCCTCCCCAGTCCCTTTCCCTTTGGTAACTGTTAGTCCATTCTTGGGTTCTGTGCTTCTGCTGCTGTTTTGTTCCTTCAGTTTTCTTTTGTTCTTATACTCCACATATGAGTGAAATCATTTGGTACTTGTCTTTCTCCGCCTGGCTTATTTCACTGAGCATAATACCCTCTAGTTTCATCCATGTTGTTGCAAATGGTAGGATCTGATTTTTTCTTATAGCTGAGTAATATACCATTGTGTATATGTACCACATCCTCTTTATCCATTCATCTACTGATGGACATTTAGGTTGCTTCCATATCTTGACTACTGTAAATAGTGCAGTGATAAACACAGGGGTGCATCTGTCTTTTTCAAACTGGAGTGATGCATTCGTGGGGTAAATTCCTAGAAGTGGAATTCCTGGGTCAAATGGTATTTCTATTTTGAGCATTTTGAGGAATCTCCATACTGCTTTCCACAATGGTTGAACTAATTTACGTTCCCACCAGTAGTGTAGGAGGGTTCCCCTTTCTCCACAACCTCACCAACATTTGTTGTTGTTTGTCTTTTGGATAGTAGCCATCTTTACTGGTGTGAGATGATATCTCATTGTGGTTCTAATTTGCATTTTTCTGATACAAGTGATGTGGAGCATCTTTTCATGTGTCTGTTGGCCACCTGAATTTCTTCTTTAGAGAACTGTCTATTCAGCTCCTCTGCCCATTTTTTAATTGGGTTATTTGTTTTTGTTTGTTGAGGTGTGTGAGCTCTTTATATATTTTGGATGTCAACCCTTTATCGCATCTCCCATTTACAAATATATTCTCCCATACTGTAGGATACCTTTTTGTTCTATTGATGGTGTCCTTTCCTGTACAGAAGCTTTTCAGCTTGATATAGTCCCTTTTGTTCATTTTTGCATTTGTTTCCCTTGCCCAGGGAGATATGTTCAAGAGGTCACTCATGTTTATGTCTAAGAAATTTTTGACCATGTTTTTTTCTAAGAGTTTTATGGTTTCATGACTTACATTCAAGTCTTGATCCATTTCGAATTTACTTTTGTGTATGGGGTTAGACAGTGATCCAGTTTCATTCTCTTACATGTAGCTGTCCAGTTTTGCCAGCACCATCTGTTGAAGAGACTGTCATTTCCCCATTGTATGTCCATGGCCCTTTTATCGAATATTAGTTGACCATATATGTTTGGGTTAATGTTTGGAGTCTCTATTGTGTTCCATTGGTCTGTGGCTCTGTTATTGTGCCAGTACCAAATTGTCTTGATTACTGTGGCTTTGTAGTAGAGCTTGAAGTTGGGGAGTGAGATCGCCCCCACTTCATTCTTCCTTCTCAGGATTGCTTTAGCTATTCAGAGCCTTTGGTGTTTCCATATGAATTTTTGAACTATTTGTTCCAGTTCATTGAAGAATGCTGTTGGTAGTTTGATAGGGATTGCATTGAATCCGTACATTGATTTGGGCAGGATGGCCATTTTGACGATATTAATTCTTCCTAGCCAGGAGGATGGGATGAGTTTCCATTTGTTAGTGACCTCTTTAATTTCTCTTAATGGTGTCTTGTAGTTTTCAGGGTATAGGTCTTTCACTTCCTTGGTTAGATTTATTCCTAGGTATTTAATTCTTTTGATGCTATTGTGAATGAAATTGTCTTCCTGATTTCTCTTTCTATTAGTTTATTGTTAGTGTATAGGAAAGCCACAGATTTCTGTGTGTTAATTTTGTATTCTGCAACTTTGCTGAATTCCAATATTAGCTCTACTAGTTTCAGAGTGGAGTCTTTAGGGTTTTTTATGTACAATATCATGTCATCTGCAAATAGTGACAGTTTGACTTCTTCTTTACCAATCCGGAGTCCTTGTATTTCTTTGTTTTGTCTAATTGCCATGGCTAGGACTTCCAGTACTATGTTGAATAAGACTGGGGAGAGTGGGCATCCCTGTCTTGTTCCCAATCGCAGAGGAAAACCTTTCAGCTTCTCGCTGTTCAGTATGATGTTGGCTGTGGGTTTATCATATATGGCCTTTATTATGTTGAGGTACTTGCCCTCTATACCCATTTTGTTGAGAGTTTTTATCATGAATGGATGTTGAATTTTGTTGAATGCTTTTTCAGCATCTATGGAGATGATCATGTGGTTTTTGTCTTTCTTTTTGTTGATGTGGTGGATGATGTTGATGGATTTTCGAATGTTGTACCATCCTTGCATCCCTGGGATGAATCCCACTTGGTCATGGTGTATGAACCTTTTGATGTATTTTTGAATTCAGTTTGCTAACATTTTGTTGAGTGTTTTTGCATCTACGTTCATCAGGGATATTGGTCTGTAATTTTCTTTTTTGGTGGGGTCTTTGCCTGGTTTTGGTATTAGGGTGATATTGGCTTCATAGAATGAGTTTGGGAGTATTCCCTCCTCTACTTTTTTTTGGAACACTTTAAGGAGAATGGGTATTATGTCTTCTCTGTGTGTCTGATAAAATTCCGAGGTAAATCCATCTGGCCCGGGGGTTTTGTTCTTCGATAGTTTTTTGATTATCGCTTCAATTTCGTTGTTGGTCGTTGGTCTGTTTAGATTTTCTGTTTCTTTCTGGGAGAGTCTTGGAAGGTTGTATTTTTCTAGGAAGTTGTCCATTTCTTCTAGGTTTTCTTCTAGGTTTCCCAGCTTGTTAGCATATAGGTTTTCATAGTACTCTCTAATAATTCTTTGTATTTCTGTGGGGTCTGTCGTGATTTTTCCTTTCTTATTTCTGATTCTGTTGATTTCTGTTGACTCTTTTACTCTTAATAAGTCTGGCTAGAGGCTTATCTATTTTGTTTATTTTGTCGAAGAACCAGCTCTTGGTTTCATTGATTTTTGCTATTGTTTTATTTTTCTCAATTTTATTTATTTCTTCTCTGACCTTTATTATGTCCCTCCTTCTGCTGACCTTAGGCCTCATTTGTTCTTCTTTTTTGAATTTTGATAATTGTTACATTAGACCATTCATTTGAGATTGTTCCTCCTTCTTTAAATATGCCTGGGTTGCTATATACTTTCCTCTTAAGACTGCTTTTGCTGTATCCCACAGTAGTTGGGGTTTTGTGTTGTTGTTGTCATTTGTTTCCATATATTGCTGGATCTCCATTTTGATTGGTCATTGATCCTTTGATTATTTAGGAGCATGTTGTTAGGCCTCCACGTGTTTGTGAGCCTTTTTGCTTTCTTTGTACAACTTATTTCTAGTTTTATGCCTTTGTCGTCTGAAAAATTGGTTGGTAGGATTTCAATCTTTTGGAATTTACTGAGGCTCTTTTTGTGGCCTAGTATGTGGTCTATTCTGGAGAATGTTCCATGTGCACTTGAGAAGAATGTGTATCCTATTGCTTTTGGATGTAGAGTTCTGTAGATGTCTATTAGGTCCATCTGTTCCAGTGTGTTGTTCAGTGCCTCTGTGTCCTTACTTATTTTCTGTCTGGTGGATCTGTCCTTTGGAGTGAGTGGTGTGTTGAAGTCTCCCAGAATGAATGCATTGCATTCTATTTCCTCCTTTAATTCTGTTAGTATTTGTTTCAGATATGTTGGTGCTCCTGTATTGGGTGCATATATATTTAGAATGGTTATATCCTCTTGTTGGACTGAGTCCTTTATCATTATGTAATGTCCTTCTTTATCTTTTGTTACTTTCTTTATTTTGAACTCTATTTTGTCTGATACTAGTATTGCAACACCTGATTTTTTCTCTCTGTTGTTTGCATGAAATATCTTTTTCCATCCCTTGACTTTAAGTCTGTGCATGTCTTTGGGTTTGAGGTGAGTCTCTTGTAAGCAGCATATGGATGGGTCTTGCTTTTTTATCCATTCTATTACTCTGTGTCTTTTGATTGGTGCATTCAGACCAATACATTTAGGGTGATTATTGAAAGGTATGTACTTACTGCCATTGCAGGCTTTAAGTTTGTGGTTACCAAGGTTCAAGGTTAACTTCCTCACTATCTTACTGTCTAACTTAACTCGCTTATTGAGCTATTATAAACACAGTCTGATGATTCTTTATTTCTCTCCCTTCTTATTCCTCCTCCTTCCTTCTTCATATGTTGGGCATTTTGTTCTGTACTCTTTTTAGGAGTGCTCCCATCTAGAGCAGTCCCTGTAGGATGCCCTGTAGAGGTGGTTTGTGGGAGGCAAATTCCCTCAACTTTTGCTTGTCTGGGAATTGTTTAATCCCTCCTTCATATTTAAGTGATATTCGTGTTGGATACAGTATCCTTGGTTCTAGGCCCTTCTGTTTCATTGCATTAAGTATATCATGCCATTCTCTTCTGGCCTGTAGGGTTTCTGTTGAGAAGTCTGATGTTAGCCTGATGGGTTTTCCTTTGTAGGTGACCTTTTTTTCTCTCTGGCTGCCTTTAATACTTTGTCCTTGTCTTTGATCTTTGCCATTTTAATTATTATGTGTCTTGGTGTTTTCCTCCTTGGATCCCTTGTCATGGGAGTTCTGTGTACCTCTGTGGTCTGAGAGGCCATTTTCTCCCCTAGTTTGGGGAAGTTTTCCACAATTATTTCTTCAAAGACACTTTCTATTCCTTTTTCTCTCTATTCTTCTTCTGGTGCCCCTATAATGTGGATATTGTTCCGTTTCGATTGGTCACACAATTCTCTTAAAATTCTTTCATTCCTGGAGATCCTTTTATCTCTCTCTGCCTCAGCTTCTCAGTATTCCTGTTCTCTGTTTTCTAGTCCATTAATGGTCTCTTGCATCTTGTCCATTCTGTTTTGAAGTCCTTCCAGAGCTTGTTTTACTTCTGTATTCTCCCTCCTTAGTTCTTGCATATTTCTCTGCAAGTCCATCAGCATGGTTATGACTTTTGTTTTGAATTCTTTTTCAGGAAGACTGGCTAAATCTGTCTCCCCAGGTTCCTTCTCAGGGGAAGATGTAGAAGATGTTGAATCTGTCTGGGTTAGTCTTGTCTGGATCAAATTTTTTTGCCTTTTCATGTTGATAGGTGCAGTGGAGTGCTATTGACACATCTATCAGCTGGAAGAGTCAAGCGTCTTTCCACTTCGCTCCTGGCCTTTCTTTACTGGGATAAGTGCGACCCCTACTGGCTTGTGTTGGGCAATCGCGTGTAGACTGGGTCTTTGTATCTTGCCGAGCCTGTATGGAGGAGGCTCCCTTGCTGAGAATGTGGCCAGCTTCAGGCCGCTGCTCTGCTATGGCGGGGCCCTGGAGGGGTAATGGACGGGGGGCTGTTTGGCTGTTTACCTCCGTGAGGGGTCTCAGAGCTGTTGCCCAGGGGGTTAGTGTGCCCAGAATTCCCTGGAATTTCCAGCTGCTCGACTGTGACCTGGGATGCTTCTGTCCAGCTATGGGGTCCCTGTCTCTTTAAGACTTTCAAAAAGCACTTGCTTTTCTTTGTCACATGGGCGCTGGCTTCGGGACCCACTCACAGGTCCTGCTTATGTAGTTTCCAGCACCCCATGCATGCACTGTGTCTGTGCTCTGGTGTGGATGGCTGGGGCTGGCTGTTTAGCAGTCCTGGGCTCCCTCTCCCTCTCCGCTCCGACTCCTCTCCTCCCACTGGGAGCTTGGATGAGGGGCCTTGGGTCCCACCAGGCTGTGGCTTGGATCTTACCCCTTTCACCAGGCACTGGGTTCTTGCAGGTGTGGATGTAGTCTGGCTGTTGTCCTGTGTCTTCTGGTCTCTCTTTTAGGATTAGTTGTATTTCTTGTATTTTCAAAAATATATATGTTTTTGGGAGGAGATTCCCATTGTCCTACTCATGCCGCCATCTTGGCTCCGCCCCCTGTAGTCTGTTGTATTTTTTATGGCAACTTCAACGACTAATGCAGAGGATAAAAGAAGATACTTCCTTATTCAAGAAGAATCACACTGTGGGTAAAATTGCAGTATCTCCAGATTCTCTCACCTGGCCTTAGTGCATCTCCGTATCAGTAGGTGTTTCCAAAGGGTGGAGAGAAGTTGTCCATCTCCATATTAATAGGTACACGGGGTGGGGGACAAGAGCATATCTAGACTTGAGAGGTTGGGTGGGGTCCCTATTTGCAGCCAGGTCATTAGAGACATGGGCGAGCACAAGGGGACAACTGCTTGTAAGCAAAAAATGATGAGTCCCACTTTATTTTTCCCTTTCAGTTATTAAGGTTTCAAAGGTAATTTGCCCTGCACTGGGAAATTATTCCCCCGCCCCCCAACCTCAGAATTACACACACTCTTTGAGAGGTTCCCACCTGCTGAGAACTAGCCGTGCACTGAATTCCCATTTTAGATTATAAGAGGAAATTTAAAGATGTCACCAGGAGACAGAGTGTGGGCAAGTGGAATCCCACCATGGTATCCACTGGCAAGTACTATATTTGGCTCATAATGCCTCATTTAAATTAAGATGGAAAAATCAACATGATTTATTAAAACATTTATAATAAAAGGATTTAAACATTATCTTGAACTTAAAATACACCTCTTCAAGTAAGTGCAACAGCATTTAAAAGAAAATGTCGAGTACCTATAGAATCCTTAACAATGTTAATACAAGGATCCACCATGAAAACATGAGCACAATGAAATTATGTAATAAAGAAACAGATGGAATGATGAAGAACTACAAATACATGTAATGTTCAATGCCAGAAATAGTCAACGATCGAAGTTCTTCATATTGTAGAAAACTGAATTAATGTTATAGATGACAAATGACAAATTTAAGAAGTTATTTCAGAGGAAGAGTTAAGAAACAATTATCTAAATAGAATTAAAATGAAAAGAACAACTACAAAGGACAAAGAATTTAGATTAGTATATAGATTAAAAGCAGATAAGAAGTTAGGGCCTAACTAAATGAAACAGATTTTTTTTTCAGTCACTTGAAAATGTCATAGATGATGTGAAATCAATGGAACGGGTGAGCCATATTACAGAGTCATAACTAGTTTAACTAAAACCAAGTTAATTCAACTATTATAGACATAACAAAGAGTATTGGTATAATTCCAATTGTAGAAACCAACAGGAGACTTTCACTCCCAGAAATATAAACTAAAAGAATACTTTCACATTTTCCTTCTAAAGACAAAAATCGTACACATTATATATGAAGTAAGCATAAAAAACCTCCGACAGATGGAGGAAAGGCAGCAGATTGGCTAGGAATCTCAGGTTTTCTTTAGCCTCCTTTATTAGAGAAGCCAGCAACCCAGAAACATCATCAGGCTAAAACAAAGAAACTCCAAGAACAGCCTCCTCCATCCCAAAGATGAGGCAAAAGTCAACCCAACTGATTTTAGACAATATCCACTCTAACGTAGCCACACACAGAAAAATAATTGCCTTACTCCCACCCCTGCCAACAGGTCATTGTAGACACTGGACTTCCACCCTTGCCAGGCTTTAATGAGGCACCAACTCCTTTCTGGAATGCTCTCAGAGAGGGTGGAGTAGAAATCGGCAAAAACTGGAAATAGCCAAATTATTGTAACTCAAAACTAGAATAACATACATATAAATGTTTAAACAAACAGTAGTACATCTGTACCATGGAATAGAACAGAGCAGTGAAAAGGAATGGATTATTAATACAGTAACTCAGATGGACCTTAAGGTCATTAGACTGAGTTCTTTAATTTTTTTTACAAAACCTTAAACAATGTCACCTACTGTGGGATTCCATTTATATAACACTCTCAAAATGACAAAACAATAGAGATGGAGAACGACTTAGTGGTTGTCAGGAATTATGGGTAGTCAAGGGGAGAAAGGTGAGTGTGCTTATAACGGGAGCATGAGGGAGGTCAGTGATGGGTGAAGAGGGATGCAGTAATTCAGTCTTAGCTGCAGCTGGCAGTTAGTTATATAGATATAAAATATAAAATGGCATAGAACCATATTCACCCATTATGCAAAAGAAAAAAAACAGCACAAAAACTTAAGCACTGTAAAATATTTTTCCATTATACACAACTTCATTTTTTGGTATGGCCACATTTTATTACAACTGTTGAAAATTTAACATCTCCATTAAGTTTTCCAATACAGTATTAAAATTAAGACTGTAAACTAAGCCCCTCTACCCCCAAAAAACTGAATGTGAATATGAGTACAAATTTTTCCTTGAGATAGAAACTATATGATGCCACTGTAACAATTTAAATCTCTAAGTCATTCATCAACTCAGATATATACATATATATATATAAACACATATCTACACATACCATATATATACAGATATATATACACATGTATATACAGATAGAGAGCCTGGAAAGGTAGCATATAACTGTTTTCATTGTTTTCTCCTTAGGTCTCCTCATTTATTCAATAAATATTAATTACTATTGAAATTAGAAAAAAACTTAGTGGAATGGGAAATTTGATTTTTTTGAAAATTTTACTAAGCATATAATAAAGTGAGTACATTATAGAATTTTGGCATATTTTCTTCTGTTCATGTATCACAAACATGTAAATATGTAAACTATAGTAAGAAATAATAGGGAGTAAATTTTTAGGTTCTTTCTTAAAAATTAAATACAGTCCAAGGAAGAGTTACATATTTTTGCACTGTATATTTAGCCTCAGGGAAATAATTTTACTTTCATACTAAAATTTTTGGTAGTAATTTACCTACTTATTTTAATAATGCAAGGGCATCGTTTTAAGAACACATAATATATATAAGAATATATATATTGGGGAATCAATTCAGCTTTATTTTAATTCACATGAAATTATATAAAACACAAAGATATCAAGAAACAGTTCCTTTCCTGAGAGCTTAGAATTTATGTATCAGGAGGAAATCATGATTGTTCATGCTTCTCATTAAAACTAGGGTCGTGGCACCTCCTTGCAGAGTCTTTAATTTTTGGAATGAAATTTGAGATTTTGAATCTGGGCCATCTTTTACCAGCTTTGATATGACATGACACCATGCTATTAAAATTTTTCTTTGTAGATTGCCTTTCCTTTTGCCAGGATAAATAGCATTACATACAAATAATTTGCTTTCATTTTTAAACTCAAGTTCTGCACATTTCTTTTTATTCTAAGTCCCAGGACTGCCTGCTAATGCCTTGAATGTATATATACAAATACTAGTCTAGTAGGCCACATCAGTAATAAGAAGAGTTATAGTATTTTAAAATATTAGTTCTATAATAAATATGTTTCTAGATCTATAAGAAGATACAAAAAAATATTGAACCAAACTAAACCAGAAACAAGACAGGAAGGAGTTTTGACATAAAAATGGAAATATTATAGAGTTTCCTTTCTGATACTGTGGAGCAACACTGTGGAGTTATCTAGTAAAGTACACTTACTATGGTTGGTTCAGTGTATTTCAATTTATTTGGCACAGAAACTCACTTTAAATTAGAAAATTGCAGCCTCAATAAAAAATATATTAGAAGGATATGGTCTAAAAGAATTATGATTATTTTCTAGGCATTGAAACTCTGATTGGTTTGCCTTCTTTTTGCGTATCTACATTTTAGCATATTCTGAGTATTCCTGAAGTTCTCTTGGGCTTGTATTAATGGAAAGTATCACAACTAAAAACAAGAAACAAAAAAATCAAATGTCTGCTAAGGAAAGCCAGTGCTGTGAACTGGTGTGTAGTCAATTATCGCAGATGGCGTTGGGATGTTTGAGTACTTGTGGATGTGGAGATTGGACGCTGTTTTCGTGCTAGCCCAGAGTAAGAGCTGTGAGAGGGAACTCGGCAACGTGGCTGGGTGGCAGGAGACAGCTTTGGAAGATAAGATGGAAAAATCTAGAGGTTCTCAAAAACTTGCATTTGCCACTAGGATGATTTAGTTCATTGCATATTCTTGAGATGAGGATTAATTAGGTGAAACTGATTTTTGAAGTAGGGCAGTGGAATTCACATGTGAGTAAGGAAATACACAATTTTACCTTGTTTATGCTTAAGACTGCCAGAGACTTGGTGTAAAAAAAAGATGAACAAATTAAATGTGATACATGCATTTTCTATATTCTTTCTGCCGGGGCATTAATTAGTCTCTTACTTACATATTGCTCTAATTCTATAAGACCAATGTAATTTGTACAAGTAAAATATTAAGTAAAAAGATGCCTTTTCTGATTAATTTAAAAATTTGCATGTCATTTTTAAATGTGTGCATTTTTGCTTTTTAATCCTTCTTTCTTGTTCTTGCATAGTATAGATTTATTTTGCACAAGTATGCAGTATGTAGTTTTATCAATGCTAAAGTCAAAAGAGGGACATTAATTAAAATGCCTTACCCAAGACTGTAATTCCTTGGATTGAAATTTTAGCATATTTAGGTTTGATTTCTATATTTCATATTCCACACCATATCTCACTTTAAAAGATTTCTACTGCTAAAAATTATAATTATGTTCAACAAAGGCTACTACTGTGAGATCTATAAGATAATTCATAAGCTCTGCACACATTAGTGCATACTCTAACATGACATATCTATGTATTAGCATGTACATTTACCATGAGGGTTCAGTTTTCCTGGGATCCCTTGATAAATTTAAATGTACTTAGATTTTTTTCCTCAGCATTTGCATTTATGTCCTTTTCTCCATTATTTCCCTATCTTCTCCTCTCTGTCTGCCTCTGGTTTTCACCATCACATGTTTTTTATACGTGCCTAATCTAACTGGTCAAAGAGCAAGCTAGCATGAATTTCTCTGGAAATGCATCTCCTAAATGTTACAAGAATGCTCAGTGGCTTCAATACTGGAAATGCCAGCAAATATCTATGTTCATCACAAACAAAGATGTAATAAGTCTTTTGCCAAACGCTATCGTCACTATCTTGACGTTTATAATTATTATAGTGTCCATCATTCTTTAGCAGCATGAAGTTATCCTGAACATCTCATACAATATAAAAAAATCAACATTTTATTTCATTTGATGCTTTAAAGGCTATCAGTTTAATTCTGTTTGTGACTATCAAAAAACAGGATGATTACTCTGTGTAAGTTTAGATAATACTTTTCAGAGGCCATTTGTTAAGTTTCACCTAAAAACAGGGATGCTCTCATGGCTTTGTCATAGTTACCTGAGATTTATGTAGTATTTTACATCTTGAGAAATAAACATTTTGTTCTTATAAGAAGCTAAAAGGGGTTGAAAATGTAAGCTTAATTCACATTAATGATCAGAAATATGTTTCTAAACAAAAACATATCTAGTGATAGAATTGAGATAAGATTTTTTCATTGGAGTTAGAATGCATTAAAAGAGTGTATGATGCCATTGAATCTCAAGGACCCTCTAAAATGATCAATTCTTATGAATATGACTTAAATATTGAATATATTTATGATGATATGCATATACAGATATCAATAGGCAAATGGTGGATTTCCTTTTGGCATATTAGAGTGAAAAGAATAATGTTAAATAAAAACAGAATACAAAGTGTTTCAAGAATAATAAATAATAAGTAAACAATAAGTAATATTCATGCTAGTGTTCCAAACTCAAATTTCTCCATATCTTTATTTTTAACTACAGATCATTGTCCATCATAGTTGAGATCAAAACCAGACTCTTACCATGGCTTTTAAAGGTTTTCAAAATGAGGTAGAATGACCAGTACTTAATTCTCACTCTAAATCACTTCCCAAAAGAGCTTCAGGCCAAATGGTAACGTTGGAAAGGCAGCACATGCTCATTGAAAAGCTGCTGTGCTCTGACCAAGTATTTCCTTCCACACACTTTATTCTGAATGTCTACATATATGTGCCCACTGTTTCACTTCTGTATTGATGCCTAAATTTTGACCAGAGAACAAAATGACTCATCCTTGTGGCTTCCTTCTCTTTTAATTTTATTCAGTTCTGTAACTTATTTACTTCTCTATTTTGGTTCATTAATTACATATTCAAGCAATTCACTGCACACACACAAGGTAAGTTTGTTTTTGAATAGGTAATATATGCACTTAGTAGAAAGATCAAAGTATGCCCCTCCTTTCATCTGCCATCTAAGGCCCAACTTCTTAAGGGATCTTTCATCGATTATTCCTACAAATCTACAGGCTTCTAGTATGTGCTCTGATCCCCCTGCTATACTGCAAAGCATGCCTATAACTCCTAGACTGCTTCATGTGTGTTAAAACCCAAATAAAATAAGAATCTTTTCTACATGATTTATATGTCTGAGTACAAAGAGTTCTCTGTAAGAAACACATTCATGTAGGAAAAAACCTAACAAAATACAGCAGTGGCTGACATCTTTAAAAATACTGACATACATACTCCCATGACTGAACTGCTTACTTAGCCATGTCTGTGCCTCATGTATTTCCTGTATTCCTGATGGTGACAGTTGATTAGTATCATGTGTACCTGGATAGCTTATAATATAAGCCCACTATAATTTTAAAAATTCTACAGGAAGGGAATGCAAATTTAGTATCTGTACGTGTTATGACAAATTAGGCCAAAAGAATAGAGAGAAATTCCTGCTAATGATGTCTATCCTTCTGGAGCCTTAAGCCTTCAAAATAACTAAGCCAAGAAAGATCTGGTTTTATTACTGCTGCGTGCTCAGCAGGGATCCATAAGGCCAAGGAGCAGAGTCCGGAATGCGGTTCTGGGTGCACGGGGGCCAGCCCAGCATCCAGCGGGCTAAAGCCTCCCAGCCCTTGCATTCCTTCTTTCCTGTCTAACCTGTCTGTCAGATGACAGGCTTTCCATGCAAGCCAAGCCGAGAGAAATGTATATAAGGCGCAAGACAAGACTGAAAGCAGGAAGAATGAACAGGGTGGCGGCAAACACAGGGTATATAAAGAAGACGGCAGCACGGCAACCGGTCTGAGCACATCATGGCGCAGGGCTGCGAGAGGGCGGCAGGCTTCACAGCAGTTCTGGCCTCTGAGAGGCACAGAGTTACTTTCACATCAGTATTCTTGATGAACAGCTTGGGGTACTTTTCTTCGCTGTGCTTTACACTGACTGTGATTTAAAAAAGCACTATATGTGATAATACATGTAAGATGCTTGGAATAGTGCATGGTATAAACCAAGCTTTCTGGGCATGTAACCTACTAGCAAGCATATAAATGCTAAAGGTATGGTGGGTAACATGGTTCAACAACTCCAGGGAAGAGAGATTCACTCCACAAAACAGTGCAGTGCTTCCCCCACCCCTTTCACCTCAGAGTGTGTGCATGTGTGCGCAAACACACACATATACAAATGATACCACTCTGCAGATACCACTCTACAGATACCTCTGCAGAGGCTCAGGGCTGCGGGCACGGTTGCTGGCGGATGCAAATAAATGACTGGTAGGTTCTGGCTGTGCCGAGCCTTGCATGGATGCCCTGAGGCCGAGGGGGTCGCTGTGAACACCCGCGAGCCGGGCACATGGTTTAGGCAGCTCCGCGGTAGCGGGCACGCTGACAAATGGAGCCGTTCAGCTTTCTGCTACCTGGAAGGGCATACAACTACCAGTTATAAAAACCCTTCGGCAGTACGGACTCCAGGGTGGGCAGTCCAGGTCCTGTCTGGCAGCTCAACGATGTCCTCAGACGCCTTCTTTCCCAGGAGTCCCAGCTCTCCTCGGCACTCACAGCCCTGCCATCCTGTCTCCAGTCACCATGGACGCCAGTGTGGATTTTTTCTGTCTCCGCCGGCTTCTCTCTGTGCCGCCCTTATCTCCCTATGGTCTGCGTCTACCAGCAGCCAGGCTGATCATTTTAAAACCAAGTCAGATCCTGTGCCCAAGTCTTTCTGGCCAAGAGGAACAGAGGCGTGCACGGTTAGCCCCTCTCAGAACTTATCCCCACCAGTGTGTTCCCAGCACAGGACACTGACCCTTCCTCCCTTTGGCTTGACTGCTTTTCCCCTGGAAAACCACATCTTCATCCAGAGGTCTAATTAGGGGCTTGGCACATTTTCTTATTTACAGTTTGTGATGGTTAGTTTTGTGTTAACCTGGCTGGGTGATGATGTCCAGTTGTTTGATCAAATAGAAGTCTAGATGCTGTGAAGGGACTTTTTAGATGTGAGCAACATTGAAATCAGCTGACTGAGGAAAGCCAATTATCTTCCTTCAGGTGGGTGGGCCTCACCCGATCAGTTGAGGGCCTTAAGGGAAAAGACTGGAGTCCCCCAAAGAGGAAGGGATTCTGCCTCAAAACTGTCTTGGGACTCAGGGCTGCTACATCAGCTTGTGCTGACATTTCCTGACTGCTGGTCTGCCATGCAAATGTCTGACTTGCCAGCTCCTTAGAGTAAAGCTCTCCCTCTCTGTCCCCACATACACACAGCCTGCTGCCTCTCTGGAGGACTTCAGCACACCTTTATTCTACATACCACTGGCGTACTCTCTCCCATTCTCTATTTTATTTTTCCCTGTATTTATTATTTGTCTTCTCCCACTAGAATGCAAGCCACATTCTGGTGAGATTTTCTCCCCTACAGCTTTAGAATAGTGCCTGGCACAGGGTATGTGTGTTGTAGAAAAATAAAAATAAATCATGATGTTCTTTCACTCCAAACCCTTCAATACTTTCCCCAAGTAAGGTAATTGAGAAGAATGAGATCGACAACGAAAAAACAGAAAGGAAAATGAGAGAAATCCAAGGAATGTACAGATGCAGAAACACCATTTAGGGGTAGGCAGGGGGTGAGCAGCCATTAGACTGAAAGAAAAAGGAGAATTTTCACATGTGACTTGGGAAGCAGGTGTTTGAGAAATGAAGGAAAAGAAAGGAATGTAAAGAAAATAAGAATGCTCAGTTGTAGAAGCTTTTCAGCAAATCCAGCAGAAAAATGATTAAAAATGGAGAAATTGCTTTGGAATTCGAAGAATGAATTTTTTTTTTGAGAGGAGTTTCATTTAAAAATGAAAAAGGATGTCTCTAGAAATAGCCTGAAAAAGCATGACTTTGAGAATACATAAACTGACGTGGCGAGAAGTTTTGTTAAGTATAAAACTAGGAGACCTGCTTCTGAGTTGTGTGAACAAACACAGTGCATCTGGCGTTTCAGTATTCCCCTCAGCTCCCAGAGGACAAGGAGGATCGTACTTTACTCCCTAGCATGCTTGCCCCCCCAAGACTGACTCAGATGACAGATATGAAAATCATGAAAAATCAAACTACAAGTTATTATTATAAGGATGATTACAAAAATAATGACAGGATGATGATTTTGACAGGGTATGCTTTATAAAACTCTTAAGTGTAAAATAACCAAAAAATAAAAATGAAAATATAAGTTGTCAAAGTAAAAGGTCAACATAGTGATGAAGTGGTAGAATATCGATATTGGCGCTTTTGTGCAGCATTTAATTTCTGGGAGAAAAACAGACAGAGAACTTTATTTGTGCCAAGCGTTTGGAGGAATTGATATTCTCTAGCACTCTGGAGAAGATTGGAAAGAAAACTACAGGTCTTTTCTTTTTCCTTTGTTCTTTCTGGTTCATATGAAAGTACAGTATTTAAGGTCATTGTGCAGCTGTTTCCCTAGAGAGGTGTTTAAAGTAAACCCAGTTTATCTTACATATTATCTTACATGTATTATTCTCTTTCCACAATTCTTGTGGTAAACTGGACCTGTAGGAGACTGTCCAGCATAGTATTATTATTCTCCTAAAAAAGCTAAATTATTCTTTACTTTTAAAGAATGAATATCGAAAATTTGACAAACTGCACACAATTTATAACTTGTTATTGAGTATAAACTCCATCATTCTTTTGTCCCCACAGATTTTATATAAGGGATTCAAAAGCATCAACAAATGTTAAAAATCACAGTAAGTGTCTGAAAGAAAAATACTGATCATTAAAATAGACAAAATAAGGGAGAGCACACACCTTGCTTATGGTTTTGAAGAAAAATGTATGTTGGTTTCAAGACAACATAAAATTCAGACTTTATTTCAGTTTGGTGTTTAAATAAACTAGTGACTAGTGACCATTAGCCAATTTGTTAGTAATGATTTTGCAAGTCAAATCTGCTCATCTATTTAGTATCAGCAACCTACACCTTAACTATAATTCAGAAACCTATCAGATATCATAAAATATCAAAGCTATCAATAAATACTACATTTTTCTTGTGTATTTAGAACTCCTAAAGATATTTGGTAAGCATATTACTATTATGGAGGTGAACTCATTTTATACAAATAAGCTTGGTCTGTCATGATGAAGTGCTTGTCCTAAATAGATGCACAATACAGTTGTAAGTGTAAGAGAATGTGAACCTGGGAATGAGTCCTATTTTACCCCACCTCCACCAGGACTGAGATCAAGTGAGGCTGTGTGTTTACACTGAAATTTGTGCCTTTGTGAGTCAAGGTCACTACAGTGACTGCAAATTTGGTTCAGAGCAGAATATTCCATTCATAGAATGCTTATGTTTGGGAAGGAAACTCGAAAGACAGAACAGGACTGGAACTTAGAAAATGCTTCTACATCTGTGATTAGACACTGGCATATGTACTGAAGAGGCCCGAAGTAACTCAGGAAGTTGGATTTTTACATTCACAATAGAAGAATAGACAACAGAAATGAAAGTATACAGTTGAGTAGGCATTTGCATTTAAAAATATATATTATATATATAAATGTATGTATGTATATATTTATTTTAATAATAACTCCTGTGATAGGATGATTTGGAAAGCGAATTTTTATGCCTGTCTTCCATTCTTCATGAGAACAGAATATTTAGATAGTGTTTAGAAAGTCCTTCCTGTAATACTGTATCCCAAATATCTGGAAGGATGCTAACCTCCGAAAATTGTATCATTAAAGGGAAGGCTGCCCCAAGGTTATGTTCATGGACAAAAGTACTCTAGGTGATTAAACTTGGGACTGAAAGAACAGAGCCACTGGGGAGAAGAGCAGGTGAAACAGATTGGATTTGGGGGAATGAAACTTGTGTGTAGACAGAACGGTAACCATTTAGGAGAGCAGCATATACAAGAGAGGAAAGGTCCAGCTCTTAGAGATAATTTTGTGGCTAAATTTGGCGGGGGAAGGGCCACATTTGGGAACAAAGTTTTAGGAAAGCCTCCCAGAGTATAAGAATTCACGAAGGGAACAATCATGGAAGATTCAGAGAGGACAGAGAATGTACTAGTTGGGTGTGTGAATATTTTCCCACTGGCGGGCTCAAAGGCAAGACTAAAGATGATTATTTTTTAATTAACTGCTGACTATATATATATGCACAAAAATTGTCAGTGTATGCATTTTTTATATTGTCACTGCATATATTTCTGCTTAAGAGAAAAAGCTAGTTTTAGAATGAGAGCTCTCTTAACTTCACTGGAGAGAGCATCCCCAGAGAGCCGTGACAGGTTTTCCCGCATGTTAGGAGTCTCTTGTGCTGCCCAGACCGCAGCCCTGTGCATTCAGAAGGGGATTACGTGGAACTGTAATTTCAGATCCAATGTGATGTTTAATTTCAGCACTGATGTCACAGTTCTCAAATACCTGGCCATCAGGGCCCTAAGGCTGCAGCGGCACCCTTAAAATGCTGCTGATTTTCTTCCTTTCCGTCAGGCTTCTGTGGAAACGTCTTTCAAGTGCGTTGGGTCAAACGTGATGAGGACGGCTGACCCCTGAGAACCAAACCAACACTGCAGTGAGCCCCAAAGACACAGAAGATATTTTTTAAGCTCTCTTAAGATGGCCTTAACATGTGATGGAACAAATACAGAATAAGGTCTAGAGCCATCGTGTAACTACTTTTGGAAAAATAGAACAGTGTTGGTTTTTATATTTTCAAGGGCAAAGGGAAGAAAAAATAGCCAGAATACATGATGAGTCATACTTAAAAATATGGCATCTGGGCTCAATTCATTATAGGAGACTTTTACTAAAGATTTTTCTGGAACTTCGGTTAGCTCACAGACCAACCTGAGTTTTGAAATGTGATTAAGTCTTATTACAGTAAGACTCAGACATCTGGTTTTCACAGAGAAGAAGAAATTTGGGTGCACATCCCGGGCATTGAATGTTTAAAATGAGAACAATGTAATCATGGCAGAAAGGGCCGCTGTGCCAACTCCCAAGCCCTCTTCCTTGGGACAGTGTTGTTGCTGAGCGATGGCTTCTCAACCAACGACTGAACATCCAGGTCTCCTCTGACAGAAGGTGTATTTGTCATTTGGTGTGATTCTAGCCTCGAGTGGTGACAAATTATATACTAGCCTTTTCCCTTTTACTTCTTGCCTAAGGGTGAACATGAGGTTTGGAGATTCAACAGCCACCTTAATGTTTATGAGGAAACTGTTGGGGAAGAAAGTTGGGTTTCATTGGCACAGAGTAGGGAGTTCAGTGACGAGTGGGTGAGGCCATCCCGGAGGGCGCACAGAAGGAAGGTAACAGAGGATCAGGGAGAGACTCGTGAGGCACAGGCGTGTGAGGAGTAACGGCGGTGTAAGGGCACCCACATAATTTACAAATAAATGGCAAAAGCTCTTCACAGAGAAAAGCTGGCCAGAGACCTGGAGAGAATGTGGCAGCGACAAGGTGGGTTTTGAGGGGACGATGAACCTTTTACGATGAGCACAAACCAATGTTATGTGGGCAAACATACACCTATTCATTTTGATACTCTGCAATGTTGGCAATGACTTGGGGAGAACACCTTCCAGTGGGCAGTGAGGGTAAAATCCTGACTGTATTTTCTGAATAAGAAAGAGAAGCAGGGAAGTGAACCATCACAAAGGAGACAGCTCTCGGGAAGGTGGGGTGGACAGGCAGAAGTGGGGCTTCTTTAGGTGGAAATACTGGGACAAAGGAGGGGCACATCCATCGATTAAGGAATGAATTCAGTAGAGGGAGCAAAACAGCAGGAATACAGGGCATCGGGCAGCTCTGCCTGGCCCTGGAGACAGGAGGAGGTGGGACCGAGAATGCTGCTGGAGGAACTGGATTTAAACCAATTTGTGTTTAAACACATTTAAATTTAAAACAAACACATTTGCATCCTGGGATGAAAGGAATGAAGGATGATTTTCCTTTAGAAAGAGTCATACGCTGAAGCATGTTCACACAGTCCTCCCCCAGCCGTACAATAAAAGGTGTGAGAGGCTGAGCACAGCGGAGGGCGTGCTGCTTGCATCAACTCTGGCCAATCATTTAATCACCTGTAACTCATCGACAAATATTAATCTAGCATTTACTATGTTATAGGAACTTCGAGGAATATAGTAGGAAATAAAACACATCTGTCAGTCTTCTCTCTCTTTATAGAGATTGTCAGTCATATAGTAGAAAATCTTACTAACTCTCAGTTGATTAAAATCAATTTCTTTAGACACTAAGATAGCAGGGGTTAATGGGGTTTCTCAGATTGTTTCTTACTAAATTGTTAAACAAATAGGAAAGATCTAACACCAGCAAGTGAGTAGAATAGTTTATAGTTTGTGGTTTATATTTATCATTATTTACTTCAAATTGACAGTAAACCTGAAAATTGATATGCCTGACAGAAGCAGCAATACTAGGACTTTGTTTATAATCACTGAAGTACACATTGTCAGGAATAAATATAATTGATGTACTCAGATGTTTCATAGAAGAATTGATACCAAGTAGAAGATCAATACTAAATGTCTTTTGGAACTTTTAAAGTGTGATAAAAATAAGAGTTCTTTTATTGTTCCGATAAAGTCAAATTTTCATTTGCATTCTCTCTCTCTCTCTCTCTCTCTCTCTCTCACTAGTCTATGGATCTAAATACATATTTACATATTCTTTGGCTATGTCAGAGAGGGTAAATTTGCTGCCTTAAATACAGTATTTATTCAACTGTCCCTACTTCAGAAATAAATTATCTAGAAGTGTCTCCATGTATCTGCCAGCTAATTTCTAGAAAATCTTAACTCTTTCTTTATACTCAAAGTAACATAACTTGGAAGGTGTTGAAAAATACACAGTATAAAGTTAGAATACCTTCTGATCATACTTTCCACTTTCCATTAGAGACATTCAATTACTACAAACACGGGAAAGAGTTAATTTTAACCACTTTCACAATCATTACACAAAATCTGTTTTATAGGACAAAATCTCACAAGCCAGTAAATGAAGATAATTATTGGATAAGAATCTCCCTCTCAGTGAAGGGTATTTTTGGCTTAGTTGGTGCTATAGGTGTGAGAAATGTTAATTCTAAAATGAGAATCATTCTGGCAGTAGTGTTCATGGCAGGATAGATGGAGCTCTTAATGTACCTTCTTTCCATGATCAAAATAACATTCATCTGGAATATTCACTTCTCTTGCAAATACTACAGCTGTCTGCTGAGTCCTTTAAGACCCATCCTTAACCAATTTGAAGATAGGTAATACAATCAGGTGTATGTTCCCAAGTGTCATTTGTAAGCTATTTTCTGTTTGTCCTGTCTTCCCCTAGAAGAGTGTTCTTTCATGGCAGAAAGTATGTCACCTAGTCCATTTTCCTCTTCTACAATGCCTGGCAGAAAATATGGGGTATTATTGTATATATTATGATATATTATATATGATATATACATGTATACATAAGTAAATATTTGTTTTTGAGTATGTCAAAGATTATGTCAAATAATCTGAGAGATTCATTCTAGAAAATCACTTTAGTGTTATTTTGATAATGATTTCAGTATATTTCTAATCATTGCTAAAATTGACTTATCACTGAATAATCATAATATTCATAGTATTTTATATTTGGTATAATTATATACTGGAATAATGATAATATTTCTGGTGTTTTTCTAATTTATTTTTCTAAATTGCTTCCCACCTTTATATGATGCAGTTAGACAAACTAAATATTACTGAATATCTCATTCTTAACAAGAAAAATGAAATACAGGTGGTAGTCACTTACATTATATATGACATCTAGGTGTCAATGTTTTCCAAGTTCAGAAGAGAGTTAGTTAGAATAATTAATATTATTTATAGAATGCTTTACAGTTTACAAAAATACTTTAATAAACTTAAAACATTCAAACTTAGTTTTGTTTATAGACAGGAGTTGCTAAACACCCAAGGATGCTTTTGATTCAGTGCAAGAGATATTCTGATAATACAACTCTGCTGCCCCAAATTTGCATTGACCAAAACACAAGCCAAGCTTTGCAGAAGATAGTCAGTGGTCTGATGCCTCTAAAAACAGGCTTACAGAGGAAGAATCTAGAGGGAGGGCTGGGGACTCTAGAGAAGGGAGTCTTCACTGATTTCAGGAGAATTAGAATCGAGCTATGATGGTCCTACAACAGAAACTGACTATTGAAAGCCTTTTATAAGTCAAAGACTTCCTGATAGCTAATGTTTTAATTACATTGTGATCATTTCAAAGAAAGAAAGAGTGAGTAACATCCCAAAATCTCCTTAAAAAATAATTGCTGATTTTTTCCTGATGTGTATATGAAAAACACTGAAAAATTTTAAATCACAGTGGAAGTTGAAGTTTTTATTATAGTATTCAGAGCTTGAGTAACCTAGTTAAACTTAAATGATATAATTACTGCAATTAAGTGTGGGACAGGCAGGACATGTCCTGCATGTCATGTGTCATATAGACAAATTAATAATCACCCAAGAAGCTGAAATGCTATATGTGTTGAATTTTAACTTATTTGAAATTGATGTCTAATGGGCTCATCAGCATTAAATCCTACCAAGTATAGTACAAATGGATACAATGGCTTTTCAAAAAAGAACCTCCAACCAGATCTAATGGGTAAAACAACTGGGAGAAGTGTTAAAAACATATAAAATCTGATGTAAAAAACGTGTATGACAATAATTGTTTTCTAAAGTCGGAAGAAAAAATTGCCTGCATTGTATTTCATAAAGGACATTGCCAAAGGTTTCTGTGTTCCAAAATTCCTTGACCACTGATTTAGAAATTTCTTTTATCCAAGGTTAAATTTGTCTCAATGAGTCTTGTGTTAAGGTACAAATAACCATTAAGAAGAGGTATTCAGTGTATGGAAGGCCTGGGAGGAAAAGGTAACCCAGGATACAAGGAAAGAAAAACTGGTTTTGGTGAGATGGTGGGAGTGGGGAGGAAGTGCTGCAAGTTTCTGTTTTGTTTTTCGAGATTTCTTTTCCTCTTAACAGTGAGCAAATTGGAATTTCTGGTTCATAGTCCATACCTGGAAAAGAATGCTCACTGCCCCTGTTAGGCAGGAAATTAGATAAAATCACGGTGGAAAGAGAATAAAGCCAGTAAAGCCCACTAGAAGGTACTCAAAGAGTTAACCAGTTAAAAATAGAAAGCTCAGAAGGCCAGGATCAACTTGACCTAGAATGCTGAATACTCCCCAGATAAAGAAAAGTATCTCAGCGTAGCCTATGTTTTCACTGTGTCAATTATGACATAACATTTTAAGATTTACTTAAGCCTGTTCAAAGGCCTAGCTTATTCAGCAAGAATTCTCTTAAAGCTAAGATAGCATTTTAATCAAATGTCAGAGAGAAGCTGGGAAAGGAATCAAAGCAGAAAATTTCTTGTGTTAAGTTAAAAGAAGAAACAATGTCTTATCAAACATGAACATTCTAGGACCCCTTTGTCATTTTCCCAAAAATCGTCAACTGCCTATAAAACCCCAGACCCTAAGCCTTTAGGTGCCCCTCTCTCTGAGGTCGCCCACACTTTCTAAGTGCGTGACATTAATAAAACTTTCCCAACCTGTCAGTGCTTCTTCTACAAGGTAGCTCACACTCCCCTTTCTCTGAGTGTGCATTTTCTCTATTTAAATAGAACTTAAACCTTTCAGGGTGACTCTCCTCCCTGAGGTCACCCACACTTTTTCTCTCTTTAAGTACATAACTGTAAATAAAATTTTACTCTCTTTCACTACTGTGTTTTTTGTCATGGTGGGGACAAAAACTAAGGAAAATACATAATGCTCCCCCAATATATTTGGTGCGTGACTCGGATAGATTTCACTACGGTATCTTTGCCCTTCAATTCTTTGTTGCGGTGGTGACAAGAACCAAGGAAAATACACAATGCTCCCCTAACACCCCTGAAAAAATCAGATCCTGTGGTTTTCCCACAGTCCAGTTGCTAACAAAACCCAGAGTCTTAATAAACAATGCCTCGCTGTCAAAGAGCATAACGAGAACATTGGTAAAATGACTAGAATCAGAACTGAAATCTATTAATAAAGGTGTTGCCTAAAAATTGTCACCATTTACTATCTTTATATGTAGAACAGGCAGGATGGTGTATTAAAAAGAGCAAAGATATTATTGTCAGAAGTTAGATTACGTCCCGACTGTATAACTTCCTAGTATGATTCAAAATAGTGAGTGTGTAATCTCACACTTGCCCAGAATTGCCTCCTCCGTGGCCCTCACATGGTCACCAGTTGTGTACCTGGCCCTGCCCTACAGTGGTGATTAGAACCAAACCGCTGCCTCCCTGAGTGGTCCAAGTGGACCTATTGGTCCTTCCTGGGATGGTTGCATAGGGTTTGAGGAAAGAGTAGTTGTCTTTGTAAGCTGAGAAGATAAGATGTTGGTAGCAATTTTGTCTCTTTGAGGAATAAAGCCAGGCAATAACAAGCAGAGCCGAGGAGCACCACAGAGGAGCCCTAAAGCAAGGATGAAACCTGGCAGGACTGAGAGAGGGGGAGAGGGGGAGGGGGAGATGGAGAGAGGGAAAGGGAGAAGGGGCAGAAGGGAAGGGGGGTGGAAGAGAGGGAGATGGGGAGAGGGAGGAGAGGGGGTAAAAGGGGGAGATGGGGAAGGGGAGAGGGGGAGGCAGAGAGGGCCACAATAAAGCCATTCATGCAATGCTAAGTCCAAAAGTGTGGGGTTTTCTAACACTAATAGTCAGGTCCAAGACAGCCCTGGATTTTGCCCCTTGTCCCTATTATTATAGCAGCGTGCCACCCACTCTCAAACATCACCTGGGTTTGGGATAATTTTCCCCAGTCATACAGCTTGGTATCTGTATCTTACCAATTGCAAAAATATTATTTTTTCTGCCCCTTTTGGGTTAAGCTTGAAGTAAATGACAACCAAAAAAATTATTAGGAAACTTACAGAAAGCACTGAGTGGTGTGAAGTCCGGGGTTCTCATTTAGAGTCATTCCTTTCCAAGTATTCAGCAGGGGGAAGCCAGTATAAACTGAGTAGAAACATTCTTTCAGTTTTTACACTTCCGAGCAGAATTAAGAAGAGAGAGAATATACCTAACATGTCCCAAACAAGGAGATAAATTGCACCCTTGATAGCCTCATGCAAATACCATCAGGTTTTAAGGGATGTGAGAAGCACTGCAAGTTGTTTCTGATAGTATTTAATATGCTGACATTTTCAAAGTACTTGCTTAAAAGTAAATTATGTACATTGTTGTGCTTAAAACAATGGCACCCTTCCTTCCCTGTGTGCTGGCCAGAGTAGGAAGGACTTGCTTACTTCAGAACCGCGTCTGGGAAGGGCACATCTGAATGCTGCAGCCCTGGGGGTTGCCTGGAAGAGTGTTAAAAACAACTCTCAATAAGTACCCTAAAAAGCCATCTTCCCGATAGAAAATTCACATTGGTTTTTCTATTTGTAGCTAAGTTCTACATATATTTTGGACTCCGACAATGGTAAATGAAGTGATATTTTATGTAAATGGTGTGGTTTTATAGGTGTAGATTATTGGAGGAGGGAAAATACATACTTTAATCTGGTCCTTCAAGAGATGACCGACCGCCTTATAAGGGTCAATCCAGCTGAGTAAGTGTACCCGCCGGCCTCAGCGAGTAAGCGCACTGGCTGCTCTTGAACCGCACAGCCACAGCCTCTGTGTGAGAGCATTTCAGAGGATATGTCTTCCAGACCAGGTTGGCCACTTCAAGTTTGGGGTGTTCTCCCTGCAGTTACAAAACTCAGCGACTGACAGGCCTCCCGGTATAACTAGCCAGCTTTCTTTTGAGGGTGACAATCTCTTCTGCTTCTTTTGCGGCCTTCCATCGCATGGCGCAAATACGCAGTGATCTTGCTTTAAGCAGAACCTTCTGTGGCAAATCTTCCTTGAAAATGAAGCTTAAAAATTCAAAGCAGAAAGCCAGACTTATCAGACTTATGCTCTGAGGCTTATTTGTCAGACACTTGGTCTCTGGCTTCCTGGTGCAGACGAACGAGGGTAAATGGCCCTGTCACACACTTCACTAGAGGCTGTCTCAGCTATGTTTGCATCAGTGTGTGACAGAGAAGGACACAAATCACAGGGCAATAAACATGAGTCGTTACGCCCATACTGGTCATATAAAAGCCACTGCCAGGCAGTGCACAGAGGGACAGATCATATGCCCCTGATTTCCTGTGACTCGTCTCCCTGTGTTATTGCTGTTCTCCTTACACAATTATCCAGCTATTTAGATGGTTGGCAATGAGATAAGTTAGCTATGAATTGAATATATTTAATTACTTTTTTTCTGTCATTGGAAAAACTGATTTCCATTAGGGGAAATCAGACTTTCAAGAGCAATAAAGGAGAAAGGAATGGAATGGCCTTCTTCAGAGTTTTCCTAAATAAACTTCTGAAAAATTGTCCTTGCTGTTACATAAATGTTAAATATTAAAAACCTTGGAGGTAGGATCATTATCTTTTAATTAAAGAAATTGCTGTATTAGTGTGTTTGACAGATGGTGTATTGAATTGACACGTGAGGCAATCTTACCCTCTAGCAGAGGTATGCACAATACATCCTGGGTTTTGACAGGCTTATTCCTAATCCTCATTTAATATGAGTCCCAGTGCACTCATTTCAGTACAAAGAACTCCCCTTGCTCTGACAAAACGTCACTGCAAACTATTTAATCTGCTCATTTCCCATATCCAAGTCAGTTTTCCAATCAGTAATACTTGACGATAGAGCAGGATGTGTTATGCTACCATACTGGCCGTCTCAGAATGATTTGGCAAGTTGGAAAAACAATTCAACCAAATAGACCTATCATTTTAATGAAAAAATTAACTGCAAGCAAATGAGAAGCACACCTATTTCACTCAGTGTTAGCTTTGATTTGCACTGAGATATGCACGGACGGAAAGGCTGACTGCACTCCCTCCCTCATGGAAGGTGGGACATACTCCCAAGTTAATAAATAGTGATCGTATACATTTCCTCCATGGTTAAATCCTGCACACATCTGCAAAGAGATACAACTGAGAAGTCTTAAATGCTGTTAAAAGATAAAGGAGGCATGTTAAAGATTTTATGAGCTTAGTTGAGCAAAAATCTATTGGAATCAGGCAGTGCCAAATGGAAAGTGGTTAGGGGCGCTCCACCAATAGGAGCCGGGAGACTGTTACGGAGAAAAGGCAGAGCACGGCGAGGACGTTATTTATTGGCTGTCGTTTAAAGCCCAGTTGCCTGGGACTGGGTGTCCTTAGCATTTTGATTTCACAACATTGAGGCATTTACAGGCTCTGGTTTACTTACGCAGGCTGCCCAGGGCATTACGGCCACCTCACTTTAAGGACATCCTCTCTTAATTAGTTTAACACAGCAAAGCTCAACTCAGCCATGCCTGCTAAGGGCCTTTCTGGAAAGTACTTTGAATCCTGTAAGTGGGTTATTTCCTTGGCAAGAAATACCTGTTCTGGGTTTCAGTCCACTCCCTTTCCAAGATCTGTGTCTAGGAGATAAGGCCTATCAGTAGGGCAGGGGGTGGGGGGTGTCTGTTTTGTTCCACTGTTCAGCTCTTTCTGCTTCATTTCTCATTCACTGCTTTCTTGGGAGGATTTTCTATTCCAGGTGGTGACTTTGAAAGGAACACCTCATCACACAGAGCCACCCTGGCCTTCCCTTCTTTCTCAGGGTGAGCTGTCCTCACAGAGAATGCATTAACCCGGGGGCCCCCCAGGGACTGGTGTGCAACTGGAAGGGTAAAGTCGCTGACATTGGCACCTACAGTACTGGCTGCCGGGTCTAGGCAGACTGTATTAGGAAGCCCAGCTCTCTGCAAATATAAACACTTTAATAGCTGCTTTGTCATAAGTTAAAGTGGTATTTTGGCTCCTCTGTATTTATGCCTTGAGTAGGAAATCAGGATATTATTTTCTGGGTGTGTCTTAAGATGCTGAATAAGGGCTATTGCATAGGCTCGAGCTTCTTTCCCTTCTGAGGGTAGTCAAATCATGTAGTTCCTCTTGCTAAAATAACAGACACAGAGGCCAGGGTTTGGGGCCAACAAGGGGCAGCTTGATTTGTCCCATTCTGGCTGACATCTATGTAAATACTGATTTTTTATTTTTTTAAATTTTTTGCTGATTCCCCTTGACTCAGCCCACCACAGAGAAAGAAGTCAGTTGCCACAGTCTCCAGTCCCATCCTGGGCAGCCAGCACCAGGTCTACATTTGTTCACTCATTCACATCCCAAGGTCTCACTGGACGGGTTGGATTTATTGAAAGAAAAGAATATTTACCTAACCTCCAAATGCCCAAGCTCATAATTTTCTCTATATTTTCATGATAAGTAGCTTTATCATCAGTGACAGTTCTGTGAGGGGACTTCCCTTCCCACATTTACTAACCCTTCATCCTAACACTCCTACACAAAAACCTATCTGCCCATAGCTTCTGTCCCTGTCGTAACAAGTCACATGCTGTTGCAATATTTTCAGGTCCACGTGACATGAATAGGTTTTCATGGCAGACTGGGAGTACCCAGACTTTAATAGCTTTTGTCTCTACATATAGGTTTTACTTAACTGTAATATATATAGGACAAAAAGATGTCCTTCCACAGAAATCAAATATTAGAGGCTCCGGTATCCTATAATGTCTAGCACTAGGTTCTGGAGCTCTCACTGCTTGAATCATTTGGTCCCCATCTTCCAGAATCTTGTATCCCTGTCACTGACAGGGTGGTTTCATTTCTGAAAAGGAGTAACTTAGCCAATGGTTAGAAAGCCTTGTAATCAAAGTCCTAGTATAAGCGCCCTACCCCTGGGAGATATGGTCTCCGAAGCATAGAACTGATATTGCCTTCTTCTTGCCTATAGAAAGGATTCTAATTTTATAAGAAACTGTATTCCCATGGAGGGGAAAAGAAAAATTGAATTCCACTTTATAATTTCAGGAAGGAATTTTGGTAAACTTTCAGAAGTTTGAAGAATCTAATTCTCAAGTTAAGTGTGTCTGCAGGATGTTTCTTTAACTTGGCTCTTGATTTCTGAAAATCATAATGGCTCTGATCTGATGTTCTTTTGTGCTCAACCTTTTATTCTTTCATGGTATTTTGGTATTTCATCCTCTAGTACTTATTATTTTAAATCATGCACCTAGTTTATGGTGATGTGATTAATGCTTGATCTTCCACTAGAGTTTCATGAAGTCTGGAAAGATCTGTTTCTTGGTTTTTCCTAATTCAGTGTATACCAAGTGCCTTGTATAGGGTATGGTTATATCATTTACTTGGCATATGTTCATTGTATAAATGTAGGTGTGAACATTTAACAATTGGTACAGGACATGCATCAACCAGCAAAGGGTAATGGAGCTCTCCTGCCACGCAAGACACTGACCTGTTGAAATGTGGGGAAGTTTGAGAGGCCTGAGAGATTGGCCAACACCTGTGGTAGCATGAAGGTGAGAACTTCTGTGACGGGATGGGCATTTAACAACCAGTAAAGAAATGAGTCCATATTTAAACCCCAAAAGAGCTATCCATACACAAGTTGAGTATCAGGACTAAAAGATGGATAAAGTGACTTCTTTCTTCATAGTTTATGATAACAAAGTTGAACAGATTCAACCATTCATGTCATGTCCAAATAAGCCTGAAGACAAAGTGCAAGACCAACTCTGTCTGAATTTAGATTCATTTTTACCATTCAATTGAAAAGAAATCCTGTTTTTTCACCAAAATATTGATCTTTACACCAGTGTAGATATCATATGTATGTAAATAACTTAATCTTGTTTAGAAAAACACATGATTTAAATATGTTTTATGCTTTTAATATTTCAGAATGGTGCCTGTTTCTGGCTCTTGAACTGTTTCAAAAATTCATATTGTTTTAAAAATATGATTCAAATAAAGCATCCTAAAATCTTTTATGATTATTGGAAACTTTTTTCTGTGCAAGACACCAGCTGTGGCCACATTCTTTGCCTATTCCTATAATGAGCAATGCCAATAGTTGTATATCGAATCAAGAACCTGGACATACACCAAAATAAGGGAAGGTAAAATTTTAGAAAAGTTTTCATAGACAAAGAACCCTACACATGTATTTCTCAAAATTTTTGGATACATTTTAATGTTTTGATAGTATTAAATAGCTTAATCTAATACTATAGCTTTGAAAAATTTGAGTAGTGTTCTTTGTCATACAGTTGCAACCTCTATTTTGTGACATTTGTGTCACTTTCCATTCTGGTAAAAGAAATCACTTTCGAGACTGATTATCTACCATTCTCTCCTTGCAAACAAATACTGCTCCAATTGCCATGAAGGCATCATATAATCTCTGCCTAGTATGTTTTGCTTGGAGTTATTTTTTAAGAATTTGTTTATATTTATCTTGTTAAACATTTCTGATTTCCCCAAGATAGTCATTTATCCTCTGGGTTCCAGGATCACAGTGAACTATTTTTTATCTTTGTATTTTTAAGTTCATAGGGTAACTGTTTTACATCTCTACCTTCTCTAGTAAACTGTGGATGCCTAAGGGTTGGATCTATTATTTAATCAACCACACAATCCCAGGGACCAACTTGTGCCTGAAATCTAGTGGATGTTGCAATGAAAATGTGTGGAAATGAAGTCTTCTAATTCCCTCATCACTACTCTTCGTTTGTCCTACAGATACCAAAGGTACATCATTTTTAAGACATAAATTGCCTTCTCTTAGACACACCTAGACTTTTTGTTATTGTTTCCTAATTGTCATTAGAGCCTTTTAAGTTCCCCTATTGTTCATTTTTCCTTGTCTGTTTTGAAATTCCCTTGCTTCTAGCTGAATGACAGAGAGGTAAAATGCAATTCAAGAAACAGCCTGGTTAGTAAATACACTGTCATAAACTTGTCACCTGGCACATTTGTTCTGTTTACCTTTATGCTGAGCATTATGATGCATTATTTATAATGCTTTTTCTAGCTCATCTATTAAAGGCAATTAAAACAAATGGAGGAATAATGTTCTGCAGCTGCTTTCACCCCTCGGACCTTCTAGGAAAAGGAACAAGATGAGCTTCGGTATTTATGAAGTTTGTTGCCTGGTAGGCCTCTTAACTGAGGCTAACACAACCTTTCACACAATCTGAATTAGATTTGATGTTTTATTTGTCTTCATTAGGAGGCAAATTAATTTTTAATTAAAAAAGAAAAGATTACTGCATCACTAGATTATTAAAAAACAACTTTCCATTCCTTAATTCTATAAGCAAGACATAATTATAAAGGACTAATGCTTCAGGGCAATAATCTAACTCATTAAGTAACTTTACTTCTGTGGGGACAAAGGAAAAAACACTCAAATAGCTTTCACTGAGATATTTTCTAGTTTTAGTTTCATGAATATTTTGTGTTAAAAACTACAACTCTTTAAAGAATTCTTAAAAGTGCAGGAAGCCTAGATTTCCTATTAGCACCTTCTAAAACAACTGGATTTAACTC
The DNA here is from genome assembly GCF_040802235.1 of Manis javanica. Classification (NCBI taxonomy): domain Eukaryota; kingdom Metazoa; phylum Chordata; class Mammalia; order Pholidota; family Manidae; genus Manis; species Manis javanica. Next base: position 94,767,470 of record NC_133167.1, read on the forward strand.
ACAAAGTATTTAGTAACATTGTGAATTTCTGGGAGTATTTTCTTTCCTTTTTTCACAATGACAACACTGCAGACATAGATATAAAAGAACTCTATTATAAGTAAACTATAAAATGACATGTTCAAGATATATAATGAATGCAAACACTGAAGCTTAATCTAGTAGCTCTGGGAAACTAGTAGCTCCCGCCTCAAAGCTGTATCACCCAACGCCTAAGGGAATGAGAGTGTTTATATTGGTTAAGAGCTGATCCTGAGACACATTCATTCTCTCATGAAACTGGCCTTTCAGGAACTGGAGCACCAGAAAAAGCCCTCAAGCAGAAAAATGCAGGACATAACAGCTGGCAGTATGGAAGACATATATACTGAGACACTAAGGGGGAGTGTGCGTGGGACACGGCATCTCCCAACCAACAAATTCCTCATATATATGAATGTGTGTTTGGTTTGTCACTGGTATTGACTGAGACAATTAAACTCTTGTCGTCATAGTTCTAAATCTTACCAAATATATTTAATATTTATAATGTTTCTGTGTCTTGAGTTCACTTAAGACACAGCTGAATGATTTCTGAGCCACAATTCATCCTGGCTTTGCTGAAGAACCTCAAATTAAATTTGTTTTATAAAAGCTACAAGACAGTATAATATTAGCCCTGTTATGATAAAGCAACTAAGTACATTTGATTATATTTTGATTGACTAATATTTCAAAAGAATAAAAGGTATTATATAGGAGTAAATACTTTACTAATGTTATTTATAGTAACCAGTAGCTTTCAGGATACAGAAAGTATGCTTGAAAATAAACTCCATTAATAAGTCTGAGTATTTCACAAGTTTTGATTTGTAATATTTAAAATAGGTAAGCAGATTCTAGTATTGTTATGTCCACAAAGAAATATGGGCCATTCTTAGAGTAAATACAAGCAGCATAAATGGCATATATTGAATATGGAGATATGTATTAACTAATTAAAATGTGTATGTGTGTGTTTGTATATATAAAAATACATACACATATCTTAATTACTTGAGCAATCTAACTATTGACCTATTTCTTATGATTTTATTTAATGAAAAAATACATTTGAAAGTGCTGGAGGGCAAAAATTAGAACTATGACCTTTTTATATTTCTGATTATCTTCCCTAATCAATATATTACTAACACTATTTAACTATAGACTTATAAACCAGTGTATTATCCATCAATATTATTACATACATTCTGTTACTTACACCTTTACCAAACATGCATAAAGAAGAAACATACTAGTATAGGAACGAATTCATAAACATTTCAAAATATACTTGTCCTGAGAGAAGCAGAAAAACTGGATTTTGAGCCAGTGATTATAATAGAATAGATCTTTGAAACCAAAAGCTGTCACTTCTATGTAGAATAAAAAAAAAAATTTGTAAACCTCTAGTTGCAGAGATTGAGAGAGAAAAGGCACAAACCACCAATATCAGGAATGACAGCGTTGACATCATTAGCTAACAAACAGATAGTTAAAGGATAATGGTGTAACTTTATGACCAACAATAGGCTAATCAATTTGACCATACAAATGCAAAGTATCAAAGTTTACCCAGGAAGAAATAAAAAGCCTGATAGCACCAAATCTATTGAGTAAAATTTATTTTTAAATTCTTTCCTACAGATAAAACTCCAACCTTGGTTGTTCACTATCAGAATTCCATCAAAAATTTAAGAACAATAACAAAAGATAGAACCAATTCTACACAATCTCTTGCAGGAGAGGAGGGAATACATCCCAACTAACTCTATGAGAGCACTATTACTGAGTCCAGAACCAAAGACATGCAAGAAAACTATAGATCAGTATCCCTTGTGAACACATAAAAACACTCTAAAAAATTTTGTCAAATTGAATATATTAAAAGCTAATGCATCAAGACCAAATAGGATTATCCCAGGAATGCAAAATTGGTTTACCTTCTTAATCAATGGACTTTACCACAATGACACAATAAAATTAAACATTAAAAAAAACATTACAGAGATTTGTAACCACAGATAAATCTTTGACAATATTCAATACTGACTTATGATAAAATACCTCAGCAAACTAGGATTATTACTAAATCTTTCAACCTGGTAAAAGTCTACAGTGAAATTTATAGCAAATGTAGTTAATGGTGGAAGATCAAGCATTTTCCCCTTAAGAGTAGGAACATGGTAAGGATGTCGATTTTCCACTTTTTTATTAAACACTGAACTGGAGATTCTAGCTAGTGGAGCAAGTCACAAGCAAGAAATGCCTAAAAGGTGCAGTGATGGGTACTCCATATATTTTCTGAACATTATTATAATCACAAAGTCTTCTAATATAAAAAACTACCAAAACCCCAAGACACGTTGCCTTCCAATCATCTCTCTCAGACAACTGAAAGTACATGTCACAGTGCTTGTATCTCTCCCATAATTAAAAGCTAATAATAATTAACAGCTGTATGAGATATAAGCATATTTGGACAGACAGTAAAGCAAATAAATGGCAGAAAGAAAGGAAGATAATGAAACAGTCTTTGCAGATGGCATGAAATGTTGGCTTCCTTGTATGGCAGATAATGTTCTCCCTGTGTTTTCACATCTTCATTCTTCTGTATATGTATATCTTTTTATAAGGATACCAGTTATATTGGAATTGGGCTCCCCTACACCTGTATGACATCTTTTAAACTTAACTAAATACATTTTCAATGATCCTATTTCCAAAAAAATTCACATTCTGAGGTAGGGGTTAGGAATTCAACATATGAATTTAATGGTGGTGATTATATAAAAACAAGTGTTTATATAATGGAATACTACTCAGCAATAAAAAGCTGCACTAAACTAATGATACATGCAACATAACAGATGAATCTCAAAATAATTTAGTGAGTGGAAAAAGCCAGAAAAAATATATTCATACCATATGATTCCATATAGAAAATTCTAAAAAATACAAACTAATCTACAGTGACATAAAGAAGATTATTTTACCTATAGATGGGGAGGGAGTCTTGTGCAGTTCAAAGAAGGTGTAGAGGGAGAAATTATAAGGGGCAGGAGGAAATTGTGGTGTGTAACGGATATGAATACCTTCTTTTTTTTGTAATGGTTTTACACGTATACATAGGTCAATTCTGATCACATTACAGAATTTAAATACATTCAGATTAATAGTATATGATTCTACATCAAAGGCTTTTCTAAAAATGTAAATATTTCTTTTCCAAAACCATCTTTTCAAAAGAAGTTTAAAAACTGACTGAATGAGGTGGCGAAAGACAAATACCAAATGATTTCGCTCATTTGTGGAATATAAAAACAAAGTAAAATGGAACAAAATAGCAGTAGACTCATAGACACTGAGAAGGGACTAGTAGTTACCAAAGGGGACGGGTTGAGGAGGGTAGGTGGGGAGGGAGGGAGAAGGGGACTAAGGGGCATTATAATTCTCACTCACAATATAGGTAAGTCACGGGGAAGGCAGTATAGCACGGAGTAGACAAGTGATGACTGTAGCATCTTACGACGCTGATGGACAGTGACCGCAATGGGGGTGGGGGTTGAGGACTTGATAATATGGGTGAATGTTGAACCATTGTGTTGTTCATGTGAAACCTTCATAAGATTGTATATAAATGATACTTTAATAAGAAAAATTGACTAAATGATAATAAATCTTGAAATCAAAAACTGCTATTTCTGGCAAAAAAAAAGAAGAAGAAAACAATATTGGTTACCAATGAGATTGACAAATGGTAAATAGTCAAAACAGATCAAAATTAGTTTTTAAATGTTTACTGACAAAAATTTGAAATAGTTTTAAATATGCATCATAGAGTCATAAAGACCTCATCCCTTGTTTTCTTCCAGATGACCTAAAAAAATGGGTAATTTATCAACTGACTTTTATTAAATAGAGAATGTTAACAGCATACTAAGTCTACCCAAATTAATTTTATAAATACGAAGAAATAAAATGAAAAAAAAAAAAGAAAGCCAAGAAATGAAAGCAACCTAAGTGTCCATCAGTAGATGAATGGGTAAAGAAGATGTGGTACATATACACAATGGAATACTATTCAGCCATAAGAAAAAAACAGATCCTACCATTTGCCACAACATGGATGGAGCTAGAGGGTATTATGCTCAGTGAAATAAGCCAGGTGGAGAAAGACATGTACCAAATGATTTCACTCATATGTGGAGAATAAGAACAAAGGAAAACTGAAGGAACAAAACAGCAGCAGAATCACAGAACCCAAGAATGGACTAACAGTTACCAAAGGGAAAGGGACTGGGGAGGATGGGTGGGAAGGGGGGGATAAGGGTGGGAAAAAAGAAAGGGGGCATTACAATTAGCATGTATAATGTGGGGGGGGCATGGGGAGGGCTGTGCAACACAGAGAAGACAAGCTGTGAGTCTACAACAGCTTGTTGTACATCACTATGCTGATGAACAGTGACGGTAATGGAGTTTTTGGGGGGTTCTTGGTGAATGGGGGAGCCTAGTAAACATAATGTTCTGCATGTAATTGTAGATTAATGATAACAAAATAAAAAAAAAGAAAGCCATTTTGACTATTCATCTAACCTAAGGCTTAGAATTTTTGCTGCAGGGTTCATAACCTCTAGACTCTACCAAGTCTGGTCACCATGTTAAAATGATAATTGAGAACAAAAAGACACCCTTTATAATAGATAAAGATTTGCTTTTCCACAGCACCATTTTTCAAGGTCAGTTCACAATCTATCTGGACCAGACATTTAACAGATAAAACCCTAAATTCCGAAGCTACTTTAGCAAGATGCTTTATTCACATAGTCATAAATATGGGTGGACTCTCAGAGAAACCCAGTCTGGATTCTTATTATCAGAGATGGACAAATTGGCACCTGGAAATAGTAAATGGCTTTCCTAGTGCCATCTGGCCATTTTCCAGTTTAGTCAGGATTAAGCCTGTGATCTCTTAATTTCTAGTAGAAATTCTTTATGCTATCACACTGCTACTTAGTTATTTTTGAGAAAAGTGACAAAGAATGGCTTCTATAAACTTCACTGCTATAATTCATGCAAAATTTAATCATTACCATTAAGAAAATATTAAACCAACCCCTTTGAGACTGAATTAATCATTGTTTATTATGAATGACTAATGAAATAATTATAGACATTTTGAATACAAATAGTTAAGTTCTAAAACATGAGATTCAATGTTTTAAATGTTTTATGTTTTAAACATGGAGTTCTGACTGCCTGCACTGGGGACACTGATAAATTAGCAATGGCTCCTGCCCTTGTAACCATAATCAGTAAATTTTTTCATCCATGTAGAGATTATGGCCATGAGACTAGTAACAAGAATGTGCGTTGAATAAATAAATGTGTGTTATGTGTTTATTATAGTTATGAATTCTCATGGTGTGATGAGGTGACATGGGGAAAAAATGAAGTGTGTAAGGGACTTAGCATTCACTGTAATCAGTGCTGCTGAACAGAGTTAATGAAGGTGTGAGCACCGCTACATCTTCAATGTAAAATGATGTCTAAGCATAGTGGGGTAGCTTATTCTCCAATGTCAAAATCTGGGGACGATTTACCTAATAAAAGGAGAGGCTGTTTTGCCCCACAGAAAAGAAGGGAAACAAGGCATTGAAATAAATCTCTTTGTAAACCTTAATTTTTTATGCATGAAATTGAAAATTAATTAGCTTTGTAACAGAATGTTAAACCTTTTTTTGATTGAGACTTTAAAAAGACACTTTACACTAAAAAGCATGGCTTTCTGTGGGGGAAAAGTGCTTTTATGGGCAATTTGTAAAATGATAAAAAGCAAAAACCAAACAACAGCCACCTTGGAGAACAGAAAGTCACTGTAGTTAGTGGATTCAGATACTTGTTAATGTTTCTACCAACTCAGTCCTATACCAAGTGACAGTAATAACAACATTATTATCTCAAAATCCTGTAAGTTTCTGTTTTGATATTGAAGTTCCACTAGGCGTGGCTGGTTTCTATGCTCTTATTCACAAGAAGCTGGACTTCAGGTTTCCGTCTGCCAGGAAAGAGACTGCTCATATTGGTTGTGCCCTCACTGGCTGTCGGGTGGAGCTCATTCTTCTAGAGGCTTCTAGAGGCTTCCTGCATATCCTGGCTCACTGTTGCCATAATCCTGAAAGCTAGCCGTTCTCCCGTTTTGAATCCCTCTGATCTGGTCACTGCCTCATTGCCCCACGTTTCCTTCTGCTATTCTGACCCCAGCAGGAGGAAGTTCTTGACTTTTAAGTGCTATTATGATTTGATTAGGCCCACTGGGATAATCTAAGATTATCTATTTTAAGGTCTGTAACCTTAATTACATTTGCCATGTAACCCAGGAATTAGAACCCAGGGATTTTTGGAGAAGGGAGGATTCTGTATAGCACATGTTTAAGAGGAGTTCCTTTTAAGTCTAACTTAGCCGAAAGCAGTCTGCACTCCATGAACTCAGCAATGAACTTTATTTCAAACTATTGCTAAATAGCTTATGCACAAATTGAGAAGTAACACAGCAACCCACTAGTATGGTTTTTACTTACATGAGGGCATATTGCTTCTTTAAATTTTCTTTACATCATCCATTAATTACCAACTACATGACTGTATTTGTATAATTAATCCTTTTAAGTACTATCATGCTAGCAGACTATTCAAGATTTCTCTGGCAAAATTTAGAATTTTAAGACTATATGAGACTAATGATGATACACTTGATTAAAAAATGACAATAGAACAGTATAACTAGAAAACACCTGGCTTTAAAAGCTCAGACAAAATATAATTCTGTGGAAAAATAATTGGCTTCAGTGTTTTTTAATTAACAACAGTAATAATTTTAAACTATGGTCTGAAATGCTGTAAGTGGCTTCTTATCTGCTGTGGAGCAGTGGTCTATTCAACACTGAAGAATGTAAACAGTATAACAAATGTAGTCCTGCCTGTGTAATATAATCCATCTTTCTAGAATGAATTCTTCACTGGGAGAACAAGTAGTGTACCTCTAGTGCAGAGGTCTTCACTGATGACAGAGTGGGATACAAATTATTTAATCCAACACTTATATCAAAATTTGTATTTACTCTCTGTGTCAGTCAGGATAGGGGAAAGAGACCTAGGTTAACAAATGGTAAAAGTGAGGATTAGACCAGTTCTGTCATTCCTTTGTTCGTGGAACATATTTTCTTAATGGTGAGTATAATTTATCCTCAGTGCACTGGAAGGCAGGAAAGAATAAAACACATGAAAATACAAGATTCCACTCAAATGCATGGAATTATGACATAAAATCATAATCACTGTGTAAAAAATGGATATTCTATTAAAACAGGCATTTGGTTTTGGAATTTGAAGGGAAAAATCTCTCTTATTTGGATAAGAAGAACTAAAACTTCTCAACAGTTTACTTTTGTCCTTTTATCAAGTCCACTATCAATAACGAAATAAACATTTATTGTTTTGGGCCAAATTGAAAACATCTCCAAGTAATAAAGAGTCTAGTGGTTTCTTAAAAATCTAAATATGCATTTAGCAACAATTCTACTCCTAGACATTTAGCCAAGAGATGTGAAAATATATGTCCATGCAAAGATAAGTGCACTCAAGTTCATAGTGACCTCTGAAAAGCCAAACAGTCTATAACATCAGCAGATGAAGTGAAGAATAAATTGTGGCAAATTGTGGTATATCTATATAATAAGAGAATTCTTCCGCAATTTAGAGGAACTACTGACACCCATAAGAACATGGATGAATCTCAAAAACATTATGTTGAATGAGAGAGGCCACATGCCCCAGAGTACATACTGTGTGATTCAATTTATTTGAAATCTTTAAACAAGCAAAAGCATAGTAAAAGATAGCACATCAGATGCCAACTAGGCCATGTTAGTGGAGAGGTAAATATTCTATAAAGTAACATAAGAGAATTTGGGGGATGATGAAAAAGTTCTATGTATTAATTTTCATGGTGGTTATGCAGTTCTATGTATTTGTAAAACTCCAAAATTTTAGACTTACAGTGGGTACGTCTCACTGTATGCATATTATACCTCAATACAGTTTAATTTTTTAAAAATATCAATGTCAGGGTTGATGACATGTTAAACAAGACAGTAGCTCACAGCAATGGAACAGATTAAAGAGACTAGAGCATCAAATGACTTAATCATTGCAACTCAAAACTGGATATGTTAGCATTTTAGACAGATACTTCTTAAACTCATTTGATAGTTTGTATGTAATAGTAGGCAAAATCGAGTGAATATTTATTAATATTTTTGAGGGCTCACAAAAACCTCAGGAAGGTTGGTTCTCTTACTGTCTATTTTATGAATGAAGAATCTGAGGGTTTAGAGAGATTAAAAATTGCAAAGCTAGCAAGTGACTGAGGCTCAACAACCAACTCGCATCTGCCTTTTACGGACACGTGAAGGAGACCTGGAAACACTGTGATTAAGGAAGCTTACTTCCTAGGGCAGATCTCTTCTTGACAGAGAACAAATGTTAGGTCTTTTTTATTATTTATTTAATTTTTAATTAAAGAAGACTGTACTGTGTCTTGCTAATCTTTGCATTGACCCAGGTGTCTCCATAGAGAATTGATGCCACTAATAACATGAATAAAGGAAATCACTAACATTTATAGATTGTTACAAGGTGCCAGCCTCTGTTCTAAAAGCTTTCCTTTCTAATTCATTTAAATCTCACACCAGCACAGGAGGAGGCACTATTATTACCCTTGTTTCACACATGAGTGAACTGAGGGGAAACAAGGGCATACCACCAGGTGATGAACACAGGGCTGAAAGTGAGAGTTTGGCTGCAGAATCTATAGCTTTAGACACCACACCAGGCAGGCAGCCCTGTTTGCACGGCACCATGTCCACAGATTCTCTCTACAGAGGGGAATCATCTGAGTGAGGCACTATCTCATAGGTTCATATTTCTGTTACTACCGTCCTGTGCAAAGTGAAGGGATTCTGTCTTTCTTAGGGAAAATTTGAAGAAGATAAACAATTTCAGTAGGATTCTACACTGGCTGTAACCCGTAGCATTTATTATCTTGCTGTATGTTATCTAGGGAAGTAATTCATTATAATAAATGTATTGGTATTTCCATTTTCAGCAGACATATTTTGATGCATATTCATTACCCATAAAAATGGGTTAGATATCCTTTAAATTACCTTATTCTTGAATTTGTAATTAAATTTTTCCTTATATAATTTTCAAAGTATTGTCTAATAACAGTTACATGGATTATACACAGTAGGACAATATTATCTATATTTAAAAGGAGAGGGATTTTGTAAGAGCTCTTTGGAAGGGAAAAATAGTTATATGTCAGAACACTTTAGTCTGGTCAGGTATTAAAATGAGTCACCCAGAGCAGAGAAAAGTCAGACATATTTTCTTTTGATTAAGTGAAATGCTGAAGACAGATATGATTAAAAACATACAGACAAGCTAGCAGGCTTCAATTACCCTCTATTTATAAGAGAAAATCCCTATATCTGAGGACAGTGGGGCTTAGATAATTAAATAAATCATTCAAGGGCTATCATTAGCGAGTGGCTGGGGTGAAATTTGAACCCAGATCTATCCCCGAAGCTCATTCTCCTTCCAGCAGGCCAACCTGTTTTATGCAGGCCACAGTTGTTGGCATGTTTGTTAATTGTGCTTCTCTAAATGTACTTTGTCAAGATTGGACAAAGCTATTGGATTTATCTCCAGTATGTGCTGGCTGTTTAATTGGGAGGATGTATTTTTTAAATTAACTGAGCTGAAGTTAACTAGATGCAGTGAACTCCACTCTCCAAATACTGAAGAGGAAAACGTTGTTTCAGTTCAGCTGTAAAAGTCTCCCTTCACAGTATTCTCAAGGACTGCTGTCCTTTCCACCATCTATTGAGACTATCCAAGCAACATGAAAGGCAAATTAGAAAAACATTATAAACTGACATACATTTCGAAGTCATATTGCAGAGTTTATGATATTTACTTGGTACTATCTTGTGATTCATTCATATAACAAACATCTGTTGAACACTTACAATGTGCCAGATTCTGAGCTAGGAATCAACGATACAACACATGAGAAAACGGAGACCGGTGCCCACGAACCTTCCATCCTAATGGGGGAAAACCAATTAATAAACAACTAAAGAAATGGATGTAACTGAGTAGGGAGTGCTGTGGAGAGCAGAGTATCCCATGCAAGGGAACAGGTGTGGGGTCGGAGAGCGTTAGCTCTGAGACTTAATGTTCTCGAAAGCAAAAAACCCCTGAGCAGAATCATGAGGAAGCAAGTGAGGAGGACATTGCAGGAAGAATACCCTGAAGCCATAAAGGTTCTACGGCAGAAGAACGCACGCGCTGGTTACCAGCAGGCAGGGAGGCGAGTGTGGCTGGGGCGCCAAGGGGCGGAGGGGAGAGGCTAGGGGGTGAGGCAGGGACGCAGCCAGGGCCCGGCCAGGCCGGGGTGCGTGGGCAGGCTTGCCTCTCCTGCAGCAGCCAGAGGGCTGCGGGGAGCTGACTCGGTCACGGGAGGCTCTGCGGGGCTTGGCCGCGGGGCAGTCCTGGGCGAAGGGGCAGGGGCCTGCTGGGTGGTCACGGGAATGGCCTGGGCTGGAGGTGTGTCCGGCTCTGCTCTGGGGGAATCCCTGGAGGGGAGGACACTGGGCACATGTGGGGACATCCTAAGTCCGTGATGCCGCTCATCATCCAAGGGGAGCAGGTCGGACCTTTCAGGGTGGGCTTCAGAGGGGACAGACATATAGAGATTGAAGGTGTGAGACTGGATGAGTTTCCCTACAGAAAACGAGGAGCCAGGGAGAGAGAGAGACGGGCCTCAGAAGGCAAGCACATAAGGTGGCTCAGGAGTGGAAAGAATGAGCAGCTGGGGGGCGGGCGGAGAAGACGAGGGCGGCAGCGGCCCGGCAGCCCAGGCCTAGAGGTGGCTGCGGGGGCGGGACCAGCTCCAGACGCCGCCCTTTTCAGCGAGGACTGCAAACGGCCCCATTATCAACGTGCAGGTCCAGTGGCCTTGAAAAGAAGTGCGGCTACGTGTTTGGAATGAAAGTGACTGAAATCAGCTCAGGCCTGAATGGGCAGAGAGGGGCAGGCGAACCCCCAAGTGGGCCGCTGCCAGTGGAAGCAGAGAAACGGCGTGACTGGCAGGCTGGGGCCGGGGCTCAACAGAGCTGGTGCCCACGAGCTTTTCCTTTTTTAATTGAAGACAGCAGAAGTAACATGTTTGAATGCTAAGGAAAAAGTTGGTAATTGAGAGGGTTGGGGGTGGGCCTTGCCAGCGTCCTGTCTTTGAGGCCTGCCAACCTGTGTGCCTTTGGGGAGGCGCTCGGACAGCTGGGTCACAGCGACAAGGGGCCCTGCAAAGCCAGGGCTGTGGCTGCCAGCAGGTTGCTGAGCACATGGGAGTGGTCCTTTCCCCACTTTTCCCTTATAATATAAATATAAATATAAATAAAATATAATATGAATAAATAATATTTATAATATAATATAAAAATATTTTATAATATAAATAAATATAATATAAATATAACATAATATAATTATATTTAATACAATATAAATAAAAATATGATATAATTTTTATTTATATTATAAATAATATAATATATAATATAATATAATATGTATAATATAATGTAAATAAATATATATTTATATAAATAAAAATAATATAAATAAAAAGCTCAGTGTAAAAGAATGATACTAGTATCTCCCAACTGGCACAGATGGCATTTTACTATCATGAATTAATTAAATGATTGCCAGGTATGATTAATGCATTGGAACTGGAAAGAGCTTTGAGATCTTCAAGTAAAATCCATTTAATTTATAAATGATAAACTGAGACCAAGAAATTTGCTAATCATCTTAAATCTGCTAATGGACTTAAATAAAATACACTTTACAATTAGCCTGGTGCCCCATCTACACATCATAGTCTAGTTCTTTACATCTTCAATTCTTCTCTTCCTCTTCAATTATATAGCAAATTATCCAATCATACAATTGCTCATATTTTTCAATTATGAATTCATATATTAAATCAATATGGGTCTAGTAGAGTCCTTTGTTCTATGGATGTTACTGTATGTGGTGGGTTAAATATATTGTGTGTCCCCAAAATTCATGTCCACCTAGAGCCTCAGAATATAACTTTAGTTGGAAATAGGATTTTTACTGCACGATTAAGGAAAGGATGAAGACAAGCTCATACTGGATTAGGGTGAGCCCTGAATCCACTGGGAGTATCTTTTTGAGAGACAGAGATAAAACCAAAATAAGGACACCCAGGCATCCAGAGAAGAAAGCAAGGGGCTGGCGGACACGGAGATTGGAAGGATATGTCTACAAATGCCAAAAGCTGCCAGCGACCACGGGAAACTGGGAGAAAGCCGTGGGACTTCCTCAGGGAATCCACAAGGGACTCACCTTGATGACGCCTTGAATTCGGACTTCCAACCCCTGGTGAGATGGTAATTCCGGCTGTCAGCCACCCAGTGCATGGTGACGTGTCACAGCACTTTCAGGAAACAGACCCATTGGGGGAAATACCCAAACCACGACCTGAGAAGCTGTAAATAAAAGGAAACAGAAAAACCAAGTCATCTGCTTATGACCATGACGGTATCACTCTGAAGCCTCCCTACTCAGTTGACTGTCATGCCCCCCTTGTAACTGAGCTGAAAAATTAGGTGTTTTTCATAATTTATAAAAGGACCACAATCTACATGACAAAGACTATGGATGCAGTGGATACCATGCCAAGCCCTCCAGAATTCAGCACAGTTACTTTTTTTCATGCCAATACTAGAGAATACTACTTTTCTCCTGTTTATTGTATACTGCTGGGAGACAGTAACATAAAATGATGTAAGAGCAATTACCTCATATGCAGCTGCTCTGCATTGGTCTCTGTACAGAGCCTTTCTGGGACACAGCTCCCTCAGTTAGCAGGCATCAGCCTTAGGTTTTCGTTTGCTCTATAAACAAGTCACCACAAGCTTAGTGGCTTAAAACAACACACACTGATTATCTCATTTCCACGGGTCAGGAGTCTGGGCCTGGCTTTGCCAGGTCCCCCACTCAGGGTCTGAAAGCTGCAGTCAGGGTGGTGTCCGGGCAGTTCTTATCTGAGGCTGGGGGATGCTTTCAAGCCCCTTCAGGCTGTTGGTGGCATTGAGTTCTCTGCAGCTGTAGAATCCATACCCTTGTGTTGCTTTTTGTTCTGGTCTGCCTGGCTGCTCCGTGAGGGTCACCCTCAGCCACCACAGGTCCCTCCTGGGCACCTGGCTCCCTCCAAACGCTGCTCACAAGATGGTGGCTTGTCTCCCTCCAGCCCAGCAGGAAAGCTTGTCTGTCTCTCTCATTTCAAGCTTCTGGCTGTATGGCCTCTGCCCCAGGTGTAAAGGGTTCCTGAGATTAGATCACGTCTAGTTAAAAGGCAACTACAATTGCATCTTTCCAGTAGGTGCATCCAATTGTGGGAATGAAACCCCATTAGGCCTATGGCCTGCTCACACTCTAGGGGCAGGCAGGGGGTGGGCAGGAAACAGGGAATGTGCTCCAGCGTCTGGGACCTTTGGGGACCCATTTGGAATTGTCTGCCGCAGTACCAGTACTAGTGAACACTTACTGATTCCTGGCACCTGCTTTCACAAATACTTCTAATTTTGGAACAGTAGTACCAGCAGGGGTCTCGGAACTCATCAGCCTAATGTGCTGTCTTCCCCCCTGCACCTCCTCCTTCCTTTGGTATTCCTCCTTATTTAAAGTGCTTTCAGAATTATAAACTTGCCAAAGGCGCCAGGGTCCTCACATCTTCTGTTCCCGCTGATCTGTAGTAGAGGTGGCTCTTTCTTCCTCAGCTTTCACACGAGAGCAGCGATAGTTAGAATAAAATGGAAGCTACTGTCTTGCCAGTGGGTCTCAGCCCCAGACAAGTATACTATGGACTCAATGTGACCAAAGAAATGACAGTAGAACGTTCTTGGGGTGAAAGGGTTTATACCCAACTTTATTTCCACGGTGGCAGGTCAATCACTAGAATTCCATCCACTCAGAGCGAGCCTGCGTGCAGCAAGCCGGTCTCTGCCTCTGGGCCTCTCTGCCCCCGCAGCTGTCTCAGTTCTGTCCTCAGCACTGCCACCACTCCAGTGTCGTCTCTGCTTTTGCAGCCCTGCCACCATGTTGTCCAGAGCACTGGGAGGAGCTCTTTATATACAGTCAATAACAATGTACTGCCTACACGTGCGCAGTGACCTAGCCGACCAGGGGCAGGTGAGAATCCTGGCCACAGGAACCTTCACTTTATCCACAGTTATATACATTATGAATGAAATGAAACAGTCAGAGTGGGGTAGTATGTTTTAGAGTTCTGGCAATATATGCACTTTTATCATTTTTTTTAAAAGGAGTTTGCTTAGTAGTTCCTAATATGACCTTTCATATCTACCTACTGAAATAGCTCCGGAACATTAAAGAATACAAATAAAAAGATCAAAATTCACAGCAATACTGGGACCGAGGCCTAGAATCAACCCAAGGGAGAGAGTGCACTCTGCAGGGCTGATGGGCCTGACGGGATTAGCAGATTCAGTCATTCATAAACTCCCTCCTCTTCTCTGAAATGCACAGTCTTGGCCACCTGAAGTATATGCATTTACAAAAGCAGCCCGTCTCTTTCCTACTGTTTGTTGTTTGACCTTTGTTTCAGCAATGCGATCTTGTCTGAAGATAAAAACTATGTGACTACCAATTTTTGTGTCACTCAGAGAGCTGTTTACTAACCATATCTCCAAAGGCAGTTTATCAAAGTATAGGAAAAAGTGGAAAGGGAGGGAATGAGGAATGGGTGGCAAGCAGGGGGAAGGGTGTGTGTGTGTGTGTGTGTGTGTGTGTGGCAAGCAGGGGGAAGGGTGTGTGTGTGTGTGTGTGTGTGTGTGTGTCTACGCACACACACAAGGAGGGCTGGTGGATGCAAGTCTCATCCTGGGAACATAATCCCCAGAAATCAAACATCACCCGCTATTAGGTGTGATGGATTCCAGCTGAGGCCTGGTCTACAACGCACAGCAAAAGAATGCAGAATCATAAACATGATAGTGGGCTAGAAATCGTACTTGATTTGTTCAGCAGAGCCACGTGTGAGATAGAATCCCAGCGTATCAAACTGCCACTGTTCAGAGTATCACATCAGAACTCAAGTGCTTGGAGAATGGGGTCAAGGACAATTCACACACTCTGCTTTTACTTTCAGTAAATAGTAGGAAGGAAATGATTTTCCGTCATCATCTAAACTGCAGCAACAAGATGAAAATCAACATGGAGCTTGTGAAAAGTCTTCCAGAAAAAAAAAAGTAAAGGCTTTGGGATCATTATTCAGAAACATGGAACCTTAGTTGGGGAATAAAATAAACAGCTAACAGATGTCAAAAGCAAAATCAACAGACAAACTAGATTGGAACCATTCTTAATACAGATAATGGGGGTCTAATACTTATTGTATATAAAGAATTGATCTACTAGATATTGATCAACCACACTTGTGGAAATAAGAACACAAAATTGACAAAAATGGGATAAACAGTGAACTTACAAGGCAACTTCCAGAAGAGGAAATCCTACTAACAGACTGATAAAAAATATGCTCACCTCACTGGCAAAGAAATTTAAATCCAAATGACAATCTATGATGACTTTACATCTATCAGGATGGCAGAGCGTACAGACAGGAGTCACACAATTGCTGGTACTGACGCACAGTCAAGGTGCATTACTGGCAAAATGGAAAAAGCTTAATCCTTTCTGAAAAGATACTGTTGAATGAAAAACACAAAATTCACAATAGACATGTCATCTGATAACCGAAAAAAAAGAAAAATAACTATACTTAAAGATGAAAATGAGTTCATACATATTATATCTGCATGGTTAGATGTGCACAGAGAGAAATATGCAGTAACTACTAAGTTTTTTTTCATTGTTTGCAAAGGGAAGAGGATGGAGAGAAGCGGATGTGGGAGGTGATTTGGCTAAACAGTGAAAGAAGCGAGGAGAAATGCAGTCTCTAGAAAAGGAAAGAAAAAAGAAAAAAATGAAATATCTTGGCTTCACTTTTTATTTGGTTATGACAACACAATGCCTTTGATGTCCCTTGCCAAACTTTTAAAAAATATCATTTTATATCTAGGACTAAGCATTTTCATGTAGCTATGCTGAAAGAGCAATAGAGGGCAAGGAAATATTCCCAAATCTTCAAAGTTGTTCTCTTTTGAGGGTGAAATTCAGAGTAGTTTTCATTTTCTTTTTGTACATTACACATTACATTTCTGTAGTCTCAATTTTTTTATAATGAGATTTTTATTAGAAAGGATGGACGTAACTAGTTCACTTGGTTTTATATGTAACACTACTAAAATTAGGTGAAACTTTTTTTCTAAAAATCCCATATTTTGTTTCAGGAAGTAAAGTCAACTTATTTAATATCAAGCAATGAATACTTAATACTGCTTTAGCAGTTAGGCAGAAAAATTCAAATGAGTGAATTGGGATTCCATTAAAATGAAGATGTTTTGTCTATTTTTAAACCTGTTTTATGTTCTTATTTTAATGATGGTTAGATTTCTCCAGCTGAAAGTTAATAATATCACTAGCTAAAAGAGACCCAAACTTTTGGGATTATTTGGAAATGTTTTCAGTTGAAACCCTAGAGACTGATCAACCACACTTGTGGAAATAAGAACACAAAAATGGCAAATTGATCACTTACCTCTCCATGCATGCCTGAAGAAATAAAGGGGATTAGCTACTAGTCACAAGTGGGAGACTACCGTGCCTTACTCCTTAGGACACTTGGCTTCCCCACCCACTCATTTTCAGAAATTGCTTTAGTATCCAAAGAAGCCACAGGACGCTTTTGACGATAGCAGCTATGAGAGACTGACAACTGAAGTTTTTTTAAAATAATATATGTATATATATTTAGAACAGGGCCAGGAAGAGTAAAGGAAGCAAAATAAGCATCTTAAATGATATTTAGATTAGACATGAAAAGAACAGTCCCAGTATTATCTGAGCAGGGCAGAAGGGAGTATAATATTGAGGGAAGAAACATAGAGGGTATTTTATGTTAACTGAAATTTTCACTCTTAGCATTTGTGGCATTTCTCTGGCATGTAGGTGAGATAACGTCGTGATTACTGCTTGGCCTGTATTGAGGGCACAGACTATCAAAGAGGTGCTTTTATAAAACACAGGCTTAACCTACAACCAGTCAAGTGTTTGCTCTGTTCTGTCATTTGTTTGGTCTGTTGGCATCTGAACCGTGTCCCTTCGGTTGGTCTTGAAGGTGTAACCTGGCCCCAGGACATCCAGTTGACTATGATTTTCATTACCCAAATCACCACTGTGCTTTATCTCAGAGCAAATTTATTTTTGGCGTATCGATTGGAAATGATGCAGAATAAGTCCTCTGCTGTATTTAAAATAAATTCCAAACACAGTTAAGATTCTCCAGTGAATTTATGTGCTAAGCATTATGATTGTGTTTACTGGATTAGCAGAATGGTCTTCCCTTTATAAACAGCTACAGACACAACAGCTACAGGACTATCACCACACTTCAAATGAAAACACTGAACTCTGCAGCAGTCTACACACACACACACACACACACACACACACACACACACACACGCAGAAATGAACAGAATGCAGAATTAAGACATCTGTTATGTAATTTTGATTAGTTCAGTGAACTGGAGAATTTATAATAAATTTTTGGGTTACAATCAAGAAAGATTAGAAGGCATTTCAGAACTGGGGGCTGGGGATAAAGCTGAGAGGCACTATTACTAGCCAAATTTGGGGGTTTCCTAATTTTATTTTGTTTGCTTTTTAAATAATTGACGATTAGTGATTTCTTATGGCTGTTTCTTGAGCTGGCTATGTAGGATATTAGTGTGTATTGTGGCTTTCTCTTCATTACCTAGACTTCATGTTTCTGTCCCCTTCACTTATTTTCTTCAGAGAACCCCATTTCTGAAATTTATCTTTTGCCAACTACAACCAAATATTTCATTACAAAATTGATTTTATTTTCTCCTCCATGGACACATCCCATAGATACTACCCACCCAGCATGACACCTGTTAAATAGTTCTATAAATCATTCTCCTATTCAGTTGCCTTGCCACAATTCAAGAGAAACCTGGGGTAATTGATCCTGATGCAGTCTTTCCAGAAGATCTATTTCACCAACCAACACGGACTTACAACTGTCCTATTAAATTCTCCCAACAGTTTTCAAGTGATATATGGTAACTTATGCTTTTCCAAGGGGAAAAATATTTTTGACAGTTTTAACTTCAGAAGAAAGAAATCTGTAACAAAGTAGCTGTAGCCTCTTCGGTTCTTCTCTTAAGTCCATCTCTGCAGCTCTTCAGCATCACTGATTTCTCTGTGAGCTCCCTGAAGAGGTTTTCATATTCTCTTGCCAGTCATTGATGATCTCCCAGTGCTTCATCAGGCCACTAACTGATCTCCCTCGGGTCTGGCTTTGGGAGTCTAGTCATAGAGGCAAGCACGTCATTTCATGGCTGTGCTAAAAATAATATTAGGCACATCTTCAGTTTTTTGTTTCTTTTTAACTTGAAAGCAAAATTGGTACCATTGACTTAGGGTCTGAGCTGTGGGATTCTCAATAAGCTCTTACATCGCTGACAACCAGATATAAGACTGGGAACATAATCCAGATGCTAAGAAAGGAGTGGCTGAGAGCTGCTAAACTCTGTGTTATCTGCTCTAATGCTCTGGTGGAAGATCATAAATACACTTGAGATCTTAGAACCTCAGAAAAGGTAAATCCTTATTATTCATCAAGCAGCAGCATAACTAGGGCACTTATTCATCCAGTCTGCTAATGTGTTCATTTTCATCTTGTAAATTGTGACATAAACCTAAAATTCTTAAGCATCCTTTCAAAAAAACCCACCCCTATCAGCATGCTATGTGAGAAACAAATCAAAGTCAGATCCTGGGGTTAAGAAAACAGTGTTAAAAGGCTTCTTAAGAATCTCTAATTGCCTCACTGATATCATACTGCTCTTTTAAAACAATTGAAGTAAACTAAGAATAATGATTAGAAACTTAAGCATTACGTTTTCCTAATGAAAAATAATTTTTAAAATAAAAGGCTTTCTTAGGGATAGATCCCAAAGTTAATTTCATCTAGGAGCTGAACATAAAATATATTTGGATTTTGAACTCTTTAATCTGAACTGTATAACGTATCACTTTAGGGGATCAAAACTTCTGGGTCTTCACAATGGAAACCTTAAGAATCTTTTTGAGTTGGATGATTTCTGCAGCCCTCGTTCAACAAATACCTGAGTTATCCTCAGCTTTAAGAGGATTTTCTTCAATCAGCAGTATATAATTGTATAATTAGAGCCACAGAAATTTATTTGAATATTTTGGTATTTTTACAAGCTAATAAAAGACAATTTGCTTTGAGTGTAGTATGAGTTTTGCTTATATGTCTAAATTTTGCATTATTATAGTGCAGGAGTTTTAAAACATATCTAGCAAATGCCATGAAATCATGATTTGATCTCCAAAGCATAGTCCTCTCTGCTGAGAAGATAACAGAGCTGAGTTCATTTCAGGCAAAGGGTACGTGTAAGAAATACTCTTCCTACACTGAGACGTGTTCTGTCCTCTGTGTAGAACTGTTAGGAAAATCTTGGTGCAGATGTAATGCAGTAACAAACAGGATCCAGGTCCCTTGAATGCAAGTGCTTTTAGAGCAAACGACAGCCCATGGGCCAAATCTGGTGCCATCTGTTTCCATATGGCTGAGAATATTGTTTACAGATGAACATTTGTAATGGATTTGATGTTTAAACCTCAATTAAATGGAATTGTTATCATCCTGCCACAAGTAAGGCTGTTTCTTCTCATCAACAGACCTGTATTATACAAGTTCTTATTTTAATTATATTTTGAATTTCATCAACACACATGTGTGAATATTATTTTATCTTTTGTTATAAGCAACTACATAATAGTTTCAATTTTGCTTGCTGGTCCCAAACTTAAAATATTTACTATCTAGCTTTTTACAGATACGGTACATCTACTTCTGTTTTAGAACAATATGAAAATCTATAGAGATGAAAAGGAAAGTTTGCAAAGTGCCTAAGAAGAGCAACTTTACATTCAGAGAGGGCTTGAGTCCAGAAATAGCCATTCGTTAGGTCTATGAGTCTGCACCAGTCGCCTGCACTCACAGAAGTTCAGGTAATTCATCTATAAACATGATGCACTGTGATGTTATAGTGGGGTTACTAATAAATGTCCCTATTTCATACAGTGGCTACAAAGATGAGCTTGCCAGGTTCATAGAAAGATCTAAATAATCATCCATTGCAGACAAACAAATATTCAGATTCTCAACCTGGTTTCATTTCGAAGTTCAACCCTTGGCAACCCCCATGAGCTCCGAAAACACATGAGTGACAATGTGCTTGGAGAAGGCAGACTAACCCCTGGATAGTTCAAGGAAATATCAGAAGAGTGAGCCTTCCCTGGTGAGAGTTTTCTTGTGCTTGTCTGTTTTGCTTTGCCCATGTTAAGAACTAGAGCTTAGACTGTGCAGGCCGTTATGGTCAATGACATTCTGTGATAAGCTGCAAATCTTGATGGCTGGGAACCTACCAAGCAAGAGGCTTACTGGAAGGGACCCCACGGGGCTTTTGGACCTGATTTTGAGCAACTGTTCTAGAAGCTTGCTCTCTTTACCCCACATACACAAGAAGTACCCGGTTTGCCCACTGGAGTAGGCCCAAAGTTCCAGGTGCTCAGTTAGAATGATCATAGTCCTCATTAGAATCCATGTGAAATGACCAAGAATCCTCCTCTCCTGTCTGCTGGACTGACCTGCTGTGGATCTTCCAGTCTGCATGACACAGGGTTTATGACACAGGGAAGTAACCGTGCACTGGGGCTGAATGGGGCAGCCTGCCCCGCAGGAGAGGCGCCCGGCCTTGTGCTACGAACTGACAAACACCATTCACAGCTACCTGGTGCGGATTCTTCTCCCACATGCCAAAGGACACGTTATGCCCACGGGGGCTGCTGGGGCCCTGAGAACTAGAAGGAGGACAGCCAGGGCTGAGGCCTGGTGTCCGAAGTAGCCCACTGGGTAGCCGCAGCTCCGGGAAACGGGAATGCTTCCTCGCACTTCAGAGTGCCAGGGGGTAGAAACAAGCGGCTTTCTCTCTTTGGCGCTGTCCAGTCGTGTACCCTGCAGCCCGGAGCGAGGATTTCTAAGCATCATATGCTTGGTCACAGAAAGAAGAAAATGGAGTATGTTACATAATAAACACTTCAGCCTTACGATTTGTTAGCGCCTAGGGACTCTCTCAGTCATAACACCTCTTGGAGAAAAGTTTCCATTTGTAATTGAACAACTTTGTTTCCTGTGGAATATAAAGTGAACTAAACAGCATAAATTATCTGTAGTATTTCACATCAGCCTTCTCTAACGTCACGAGGTACTGCACCTTCTTCAACATAAAGAAGATTGAAGATGGTTGATATGCTTTATGGTGCCTGTAGTTTCCTCAGATGAATAACCTGTCTTTTATGAATATTCCACAAGCAAATGAGAGATTTATTTGCATACCTCATTAATGATCTCTTTTTAGCAAGAGCATGTTCCAAATTTTTTATATCCATAAACATGTCTTCATCATCTGAATGAAAAATAATGTATTTTCTTCAGAATTTATACTTAGATACTATTGTTTGAAAAACACAAATTATGCTAAAGATTTTGATATTGGACAAGAAAAAATTGTAACAGTGATATTACCTGCAGTGTGTTCGTACTAGATTGAACTGTTATATTCTTGTCTGGGTCTTTACATTTCCATTGATTTGCTCACCATCCTCTTTTTAGCTTCATGTTACTCTTGCTTTCCCATGTGAATACAGGAAAAATGTGATGCTAAGAATTAATGTTTAATTTTCAGACATTTGAAAAAACCTTATTTTCTTCATAAATATATTTTACACTCATGGATAAAGTTTATCTTATAAGTGTTTTTCCTTACATACACTTTTCATTTTTATGATATAACATGTCACAATTGAGCAAAACCAAGACATACTAATTTGATTTTTGAGCTACTATCTCTGACTCACACACTTCTACTCAGAAAGACAGAATAGTAACTGCAAGTATTAGCAGACTTAGATGACATGTCATTCTGTTTCCAAAATAAGACTAATATAAGTTGCATGAAGAGAATGGGTCTGACTTCACTTTTCTCTATACATTCATTCAAAGGATATTTATTGAATGGTCACTGTGTGTTAGCAACTCTGCCAGGCACCAAAGATACAGATACAAATGTGGTAGCTCAAGCCTCCTGGATTCAAATGAGAGAAATTCAGTAAC
Source organism: Manis javanica (assembly GCF_040802235.1). Taxonomy (NCBI): domain Eukaryota; kingdom Metazoa; phylum Chordata; class Mammalia; order Pholidota; family Manidae; genus Manis; species Manis javanica. The sequence continues at coordinate 94,790,028 of NC_133167.1, forward strand.
CAGGGGAATCGTAAGGTGTTACCTCAGAGTTAATGCAGGTTGGAGTATGGGAATACACAGAGGACCAATGAGCTCATGATCAAGGAAGGCTTCTCAGAAGAGGTGTCCTATGAAGTAGGCTTCCTCCTGTAAGCATGATTTAGCAGAAGAGAAGAGGAATGTCATTTCCTAAGCAGCATGTGTGGAAATATAGATAGCAAGACTACATTCGGGACTTCGTATGTTGAATAGCAATGAATCTGAAAGTGCAGACTGGAAACTAGAGTCTCCAGTATTTATCTTGGTATTCAGGAGAATTTTGAAGAAGTTTAACAAGGGAATGACTATAGTGAGATTTGTTTCAATTTCATATCCTCACTATTCTTTTATTCATTCTGGATATGTTTATAGAGTTCAATGTGTACAAGCTCCCCTGTCCCTGTTTTTCAAAAAATGACAATTGGGGATGTGGAATTATGTGATTAACCCATAGATCACCATTTGAGGTGGTTAATCAGCACTAGAAGCCAGGACTTTTCATTTTTTAGGTAAGTGTTCAGTGCAATTAAACATGAGATCTTCTATTGGACTACCTTTCAATTTCTAAGATAATTGTGAATAGTTTAATAAGATACTTGAATAAATTATCACGGTTACAAAATGCACATGTCCTAATTGGAATGATTAAGATATAATTGTGTTAAACATGTAGTCTAGGCCAAAAAAACACATTTTGTTTCAACTGCTCACAAAGAGCCCATGGACTCATTACAGGTGATCATCAATCAGACGATACGTCTGTTCCAAGTAGCAGCTATTCCTGTCTGGAGTGCAGAAAATCGCCACGAAAATGCCCTGTGGACCAGCGATCTCATTTGGCTGTGCTGTCAGGAGACATATTGTGAGTTTTCTTTAAGAATCTGTAATTTTAGATGCTGCTCAATAGCTACAATTTTTAATCGTTACAGATTCAGCAGACATTTTCTATCAGATAAATATAATGTCATTGAAGGAACGGATACTGAATACTGAGTCAATGCAATTAATTCTAATGTACAAAAATGCTTAGGTCCATATTTACTTACTAACAATTTGTGAAGTAGAATATTAAGCTGATTTTAAAACACTCTGCTCAACACTTAGCAATACACAAATGTATTATATTACTTTGGAAAAAAGAATCATAATACTGGACCACTGAGATATTTTTTGAGGGATAAAGACAAGCAACGTACATTATTCTGTTAATCTTAACTGGAGAAATTTAGTGACATTGAAGGGAAGGGGAATGGCATTTGTCTTCATTTACATCTTTTCAAGACCACTTCCCTGCCCTTCATTTCTTACTCTTTCTTTTGATGTTAGATTTTTTTGCATACTGAATTGAAGTATTACCGATAACCTCCAAGTCCCAGCCCTCCTGCTGCTTTTCCTTCTCTCCCACTCCTGACCCCCATCCTGAAGTTGATGTGTGTCTTTGGCATGTACTTCCTGTATGTGCTTTCACAACACATGCACATATCCAGAAAATGCATGTGCATTTATACCAATAAACCTATTACTGTTATGTGGACCCCTATTGTCCATACCATTTATGTCCATAAATGGTATGATGCTGTTTTATTATTCTGCATTTTTGTTTTTAACTCAACATTTAAAAAAATTGTTGTTGCCTAATAAAGAATTTGATTATACACACACAGACACACACACATACACAAACACACACACATGCACTAGGGAAAACTGAGCTTAGTCATTCTTTTCCTTACTGATGGACAGTGTGTAACTTACACATTTTTGTTATTAGTCATGTTGTTATGGTGGCTATGTTGTATCTGCCTTCTTGTGCACATGTGACAGTTTCTGCAGGGGGAAATCAGAGCTGGCGCTAGCTCATGGGACACTTTTGTGGAAATTAATAGGCATCCAACCTGGGGACATGGAGCCCCCCAGCAGGATGTATGACTTGGTGCACACAGCAAAAGGTGAGCTTTGCCCTCCACATTACTCCTTAGCTAAGCCATCTGATCCAGGACGCAATTTGATGGTTCTGGTAGAGCCTAGAAATAAAACCACTTGGTCATAGAGAATGAAATCTACAACTTTACTTGGTATTATTAAATTTCTCTCTCACGTGTTTCAATGAGTTGCACTCTCCTTGGTAGGGTTCAATAGTTCGTGATTTCTCACATTCTTTCCAAACCTTTGTATTGTCAGATGTTTTCCTTTCAGTCTATTTGGTAGATGTGAAGTGATATGTTATTCTTGCTGTAATAAATCACTTCCAAGACACCTGTGAAGGTGAGAATCTGTCCGTGTATATGCCCATGCTTTGGCTTGTCTTTTCTTTTTAATGGGAATTTGTTTCTCCCATATAGAACTTTTAAATTTTAGCATAGAAATGTTTTTCTGAACTTTTATTTATAGTTTATCCTGATTATATAGACTACCTGTCATAATCACTTGCTGCCTGGACAATGTAATAATTCTGGGAGTCTGCCTAAGAGTAATATCTACCTAGGAGTTGCTACATCATGTTAGTCACCAGTTTCAAGGCTGGTCTCTCACTGAAATTGTATGGAGTTCATATGAGTGTTATAGTCATGATAATGTTTATGGTATTCATTTTTGGTTGAAAATGACTGCATCAATAACACACCTCACTAGCTGCTCATGGAAAAATATAAACTAACCACGGCAAACCAAAGATAAGTAAGGGATGAATCAAATTTTAAATGTAAAATTTCAATCTTGAAGATGATAGAGGAAAATACAGGTGAATATTTGCATAATCTTCAGGGTTCAGAAAATTTTTAAATCAAATTTTATAGGTACCTTGGAGATCATAAGTAAACAATATTTAGATTTGAATTTATAAGCAAAACCTTTCATATGGTACAGCACCATAAAAATAAAAAAAAAACTAAAGAAAAAATGATACATTTTTGAGACAAATATGTCAAAGCATTTTTTCATTACATAAAAATATTTACAACTGAAATAAAATACTGTATCAATAGAAATATTAATAATGCATATGAACAAGCTGTTATTAGAGATGTATACAAGTTGTTGATATCCATTTACCTACTGTTCTTGAAATTCAAATAAAAGCTGAGGCATTAATGTTTTGCTTACCATATTAGAAAAAAATAAGGATTAACAAGACTGATTGTATAAGGTATAAAATTAACAAGGCAGCTTTACAGAGCTTTTAACACAATTCACAAGGTAAAGTGACACTTAATTTGCATTTGTTATTTACTGATAATGCTGGTTGAGGATATGGAGGAAATAGTACTCACATCCAATCCTGATGGGGATTTAAACTGGTATAATTTATGTTTTAAAAATATACTCTGACTGCTATATAGGATGGATTGTTAGGATTATGTATAAGGTGGAACATACTAACAACTTTCATCAAGCTAATGCTTATGCTAGCCCCAAAATGGAAAGAACTCAAATAGTTATGAATAGAGAATGCAGTTAAATTAATTGTTGTATGTCAAGATAATGGGATACTATGAGCCATTAGAAATGGTACTATATATAGCCAAGTTCTCCCCAATGCGTTTTGAGTGGGAAACACTGTTTATTGAAGAGTATGGGCTGTAACATACCATTTATAAAATAATTTAATAAAATTAAGTATTATTTAAACATTTTATAATTAATATATGTTTGTACATATGTTTTATATAATTCATATTAAATATAAAAACAAATTAAAATAAAATTATATCTCTATACATATAAAATTTTTGTCATTGAATTAGCTTAATGTAGTAAAATGCAAAAAAGAAAAATGTTGTTTTCCTCAGACTACTGCTTCAATCACAGTAATTTATATGGACATTCAATGTTTGGATGATATTTTTGCCAGATCCCATATGCAACGGTCTCGGTCACACCAGGAAACAGATGGACATGCAGCATTGAAATAAAAAGGAGCTTAATTAGGTGGTATTACAGAGATAAGGTAAGAGTAAGGAACTTGAGAGGGTGAAGCACTCAAGGACTCCCAGCAGTGGACACTAATGGAAGCTCTGTGCCTTCACAGGTAAGCTCAAGGCACTGTTACCTGAGCCCCTGAAGTGTGGAACTGTAGACATGGGGATGCCAGGAGTTATCACCCTGGGTAAGAAACATAGACATTTCTCAGCCATACCCAGTACAGAGGGTTAATTGAAATAAATACCTTCAATTCCCTTTCCTTCCTCTCTCTGAAGTCCTGCTGGTTTCCAATTGGGTAGATTCAGTCAGAAGCCAAAGGTCATAGGGGACAGGAAATGCAAAGTGCACGATCAGCCTCCTGGGCAAGGAGCAGAGCAGAAAAGAGCAAAGGATGGATCAGAAACAGAGTAACCAGCTTAACAGAGCTTCTGGTAAGTTTAGGGCAAAAAAAAAAAGCATGATTTTCAAGTTAAAAAAGTTAGTCCAGTTTCTACAAAAACTTGTATCTCCCATTTAATTTAAAGCTTCTTGATGGATAAATGCTCTTCATCATGGCAAGCATTCAAATTAATTATTAATCTATGGGCTATTCACAGAACAGTTGGGAACCTTCCCATCATGACCTGTGCCCTTTTGCCTGGACCCTGCACTTCTCTGCTGCTGTGTTGAGAAGCCCGTCAGCTGCTGCCCTTTGGTGCTGCCCTTCAGGAGCCCTCTACATAGGTCACTCATCTGCGTTATCTTTTCCTCTATTTTACAACTGCGAGTTGTAGCCAATTGATAGTAAGGCAAATGATTCATGTCCATAGAAATGGAAATTATGTCCAGTGAAATGTAGCTGGTTATTGTCTTGTGGACTGGTGCCAACTTTGCATCTATTAAGCCAATTAATTTCAACGTTCCTGATGGGCTTATATATTTGTCTGTTCTTTGGAATTTATTTTAAAAACCAGTTGTGACCACTTACTGACTCCCTCAAGGGCAAACGAGCTAACATCTTTGATGCATGTTTATTTTATATGAAAGTCATGATTGCACCTTTCTTTCTTTCAATATTGCTTAGCATGACACAGTCTTCACTTCCTAGGGTCTACTTGCTGCAGCAGGAAGCCCTTTGGGGAGAGGTCCTTTCCAGATAACTTCCGTAGCCACTTCTGACAGCTTCCGGCCCATGGGACTTCACACCCCTTGACCCACAAAAATGCGCAAGTACAGCAACCAGCACTGCTCCCATTCTGCTGTTCAGAAGGGCTACACACAGGTGTGAGGAGGAGGAAACGTTACTCCTGGGCTTTCCTTGAAGGCACACGCACTTTCCCAAGCTCTTTAGTCTGTTACCTTTTGTCCAGATTCCCTACTTTGGGCCCTTCTTGCTTGTCTTAAGGATATTAGGAAAAGAATGCTGCTTTCTTCTTGCATGGAGAGCAAACAGAGATACTGCAGTACTGTTTATACCTTAGAAATTCCTACACTGCCACCTCTGTCCCCTGTCCCAATCGTTTAGTCTTCCCTTTGACTGCTTTTCAGGAGTGGTTTGCAATGGTGGCAGACTGCATTCCCTGGGAAGCAGGCTCTGATAGGGAGAGCAACGTACATTTATTGGGGTTGCTTCCAACAGTGTCAGTGTAAAGGAAGCAGAATTTGGGACAGACAGAGGTTTAGCTATGATGCAATCACAGCCAAGGTCTCAATAGATCCTATTTAGAGTTCCAGTCTGAGGCTGGGAAGGCCACCTAGACGTGTCTCAATTTTATGCAAGAAGGTAGATCCTTTCAAATCCTTCATGGAGCAGTAATTGGATGTAGGTTGCCTCTGGGAAGGAGGAAGCAGCAGCTCTGTTTAGCCAAGAACAAGTCACGGACAGTCACTCAAGCTGCTGAAACAGAATTTGGGGGAATGAGCATTTTGGCCCTGGAATGGGGATCTGGTCCTGGAGTGGGGGATCATACCTTCTGATTAACCACATGCCTATAGGCTGGACACCTTGTTATGGGTTACAAGTAGTTTGGAGGCACTCGTTAGCTTTTGTTTTCAGCATGATTGTGACTTCGCCCCAGATGTAGAAGCTAACAGGGTCTGTTCTCTTTGAACACACAACTATGAGTAGTGTGCACACAGGGTTGTGGACATGTACAACATTTCAACTCACATGGGGATATTTTAAAAGATGGTCACTAAAATATTAAAGTGTGTGTAGGTGGTGGAATTTTAGGAGGGTTCTTTTTCTGCATTTTTTTTTTTTACATATTCTTGTGTTTCTCTAATTTTTCAAAATAAAATAATTCAGGAAATAAAGGCTATGAATTAAAAAACAAGCAAGTAGATGACCACACAAATAGGAAAAATAAACCCCGAGTCCACATTACTTTACAATGGAACTTATGAAAGGATATTCAATAGTTCTTGGCTTTAGCAAAGGCTTGCCCCTCACTGCTTCAGGGTGAGGACACCAGAGATTGCATTGCTGCCCCTGAGCACCGCTGTCATGACTTCTGTTAAAGACAGTATGTCTCCGCAGTCACGCTTACCTGAAAATGGATTCTACGTGGAAGCAAGCTTGCAAAGCAGTTCTGCATGGGTGTGTTTGATCCACGATGTTTTTTAGGTGTTCACTGTCAGAAAGCAGGATCTACAAGGTAGAGAAGTCTCCAAAATAGAACTTGAGACCAATGTAAGATTATATACCAACACGACTATCTTTCAAAGAAAAAAAGTTTAAAAAAAGATGCTTAGGAGCACAAATGACCATCATCATGTATACTTACAATATAACTAGAAAAAATTAAACAACCTTTCATTAGAAAAGACAAGTTATTAACATACATTTCTAGACTCCTAACTTCTACCTGTTTCTAAAGTGACTGTTTAAATTTGAAATATGATTAATAATACCAGCTCATGTTTACAGTTCTGCTTCTTGTTCTATGGCTGATTTTCTCGTATTTATAAAACAGGAGCAATGATATCTATTGTGAAACGTTGTTTGTATTCCAGAAAATGATTCTGAATTAGCTGGCATGTAGTAGTGATTGGAAAGCAAGTAACTGAGTATCACTAGTATTACTAGTGTCATTATTATCACTGTTCGGTTAGTATGAAGAGGGTGGGCATGGCGAGTTGTCAGGTTGATTCTCCTGGGAGTGTTTAATACAGAGGAAGAGAGTTGACGATCTTCCTATAGGTAACTAACTAGGTCTTCCTATCCTTGAGACACCGCCTACAGAATATATCCTGCTGTTCTCATACAGCACCCTGTTCTTTGCTTCTTGAGAACTGCTGTCACCTATATACATTGTCTCTGGCCTGGGCTCTTCTGTCCTTTGTTCGCCATGCACTTACTCAGTTATCCGTGTAGTTGCTGCAGGCTTTTTTTCCCTGAACAATAAGATCTCAATCACCAAGCACTTAGTTAACAGTTAGAAAGACGATGATGCACTTGAGCAAAATTTCCCTTCTAATTAAATATCATTGGTTTAAAGTCTTAGGACTAAAATTTCTGAAGCTCATATACTGCTAAAATATTCTAGGGTAGCTTTTGCAGGACAGAGTATTCCTCTATTACATTCGTAAAACATGTCTTAACCATGTTTCATTCAGAAATCCATATTCATAAGGTAATATTATAGCAATGATGACATATTTGAGATACATCTTTACCTAAAATCATTTATATTTAATTAATGCACATTTTGGCAGTAGTTAAAATGGAGAAAAGGGGGGGTTAAAAATTAGGAACTACATCTTGCTTTTCTTCTTTTGTGATTTAATACACTGTAATATAACCATGTGATTATTACTCTCTCTTCACTGTGCTGTAAGCTTCCGGAGGCCTAGTGCCTGCTCGCAGCTTACCCCAGTCTCCTACCACAGTTAAGAGCATATACTCGACTTTAAAGAGTGTTTGAAATGCTGCATTGGATTTGAAATTAATTATTTTTCAAGTCCATGGGAATACAAGCATTTTCAAATATTTCTTCACTCTCAGGCTCTAACGATCCTTTCTCAGCTGTAATTTGTGTCCAGATGGTAAAGAGGTATTGAAAGTACAGGTAAGGTGCTATTTTATGGATATTTTCTTCTTTGTTCTTCCCATTTCTTTGGGAATGTTGCATTATTCTCAGTGACAGCAAGTCACATTAGGATACCTCCGTGGGAAAATGAGCTCTGTTTTTTCCCAGGCTGGAGAATTTCCTTCTGTGTAATGAGACCACCAGGAGGTGGAATTAGTCAGTATGGGATCAAAACACATGGTTTACTTTCACTGCCTAAAACAGCAAAAGCAGAACATACAACAGGTTTACAATATGCCAAGAAGTATAATTTGCTGTCTTAGGATCAGCATGATTTATGTTTTGAGTTGGAGGCGATTCAAATATATACCTACGACATACTGAAATATTTTCCTTTTACTATGTTTAATTGAGTGGAAATAAAATGGGTAGAATTTCAGTTGGTACATAAGAAATTGAGCATATACCTGGGTTTGCCTTTCTTGTGTGTCATTTTGGGGAGCATGATGAATTCTGTGTCCTGGGGAAAAAACACTAACTCAAAATATCAGATGATAAGCAATATTTCCTCCACCATATCTTGCAAGAGTTTTAGCTAGGCAGTGGATGGCAACCTGATCAAAGCTGCATTTTCTGGAAAGAATTCTTATATTATGGGTTACTCATAACAGGAGTATCTATAATGTTTTAAATATTACAATAAATGTAGCAATATTAAAATTTTACTTTGAATATCAATCTTGACATATTTTACCCCTGATCAGAAGGACATGCCATACGTGCATTCATATAATGAAGGATACATGCCAGGATATGCTTGATAAGTCTATCTTTAATGAGGTTTTACCTCAGACTTGGTCATAACCACGGGAAATATCTTAATGAGGTCTTACCTCATAATTGGTCATAACCATAGGAAAGGCAACATTCCTTCACATAAACACACAGCAGCTAAACTGAAGCCTTCTCATATTAGAAAGACTCTAGCAAATGTCATGCTTAACACTAACGGATTATAACTTGGAAAAACAAAGCAAAACAAACTCTAATTTTACATGGTGCAAAAAAATGTGATAGTAAACATCACACTCTGTGATACTCAGACTATGCAAACTTGTGTTTTATCAATGGAAGAATGAACACAGTGCAATATGTGACAAATATATAGGGAAGTTTCAGTTATTAAACACTCAACCTGTTTTAAAGCTTATATACTGGAAGTAATTTTGGGTAATGTTTGTACTTTATTTATTTATTTATTTATTTTTTACTTGCTGTAATTGCAGCAATTCTTGAATACATTTACAGGACCCTACTGGCATTCAGCTGACAGAAGAAAAATCAGGAAAAACAAATCTCCTACAATGGTACCTTGCAGGAGACGTGAACCCATGAGCTGACTGACACGTGGGTGCGCTGCCAGAGTGGGTGCCCGGTGCACTGCAGTTACAGAGATGACTAAAGCTTGGGCTTTCTGTCATCTTCTGTTTGCTGTTTTTAAAGGTGATAAGGATTGAATCAGTGATACATTTTTTAAAAATTCCTTACCAATATTCTTTATTTTCCTAAAAATTAGGATTGCCTCTTTTTCAAATCCTGCTGTATCATTTTGTATCCTTTGATTGTCTCACTTACCTATTGATGTCTCAGTACTGATTTAGTGCTACATATTTTCTTCCAAAACACTGCACATGACAGCAAGTTTCTTGAGATCTCATAGTATGTTTTATCCCCATCACAAAGTGCAGTATCTGTTTTATGAGTGAGTGGTTGAAAACTTATAATTACTTAATATATTCATATGATCTAAATTTAATTATTTATAAAGTATTAATTACCTTTCTTGTCATTCATGCATTATATCATTTTACATTTATATAATCTGTCATCAAATTATTTATAATTATCATCATTTTAAAATATTTTAGATTTTACATAATTTATTTCAGTGAGTTCTCTACAAAAATTTAAGTTAATATAAGAGGAAAATTCACAATGCAACAGTTACATAGAACTCTTGATCTCTTAAAGGAAATTGATTAAAAATGAATTCTCTTGATTGGGTTGAACCACTGAAGAGCAACTTTGCACATGAGGTCATGTGACTGATGAGGGACCACAGAGAATTCAGGTGAAGGAGAAGCCGACTGCTGGGTTTTCTTCCGGGCGTCAGTGTTTGGGCCCAGGGTCATGGCCATCCAAGGCAGTAAGACACAAAGACTGTGATCAAAAAGTGCCTTGAAGTTATCTAGGCATAAGAGAAGACCAAAGATTTCATCTGTTCACTTTCAGTAAATGGGTTTTCTACATACCAGTGATTATTGAGTCTTCAAGAATATTTCAGATAGAGGTTTTTCAAGGCCTTCATCTATGATTGAACCCTCCACAAAAAAAAACGGGAAATACATTTGGCATGAAAGATCAGGGAAGAGGAATTAAGGAGAGCTCTAAAAGGAGAAAACATTAGTATCTGTACAGAAGAGGATATTCTGGAGGGGAATTTAGATCTCCACTGGGACATTGCTATCTATCAGCTGAACTAAGTTGCTTTGAAAGATTCTGTATTATGCAGATGGTTTTTTTACAAAGATAATCTACTTTTACATATTTCTGACTACAGCAGAAACGTATTTTTGACATCAGATACACAGTCTTCGGTTTTTGCCTACCGAACTAGTTCCTGTAGTAATAGTAAGATAATCCTGCTCTAGTTACACGTGTTGGAAGGACTTCGATACCTCTAACTTTAAATCAATCCATAATATATTACTGATTTGGTGTTATTTATAATACAGATTTTAAAATTCTTTCTCATCTATATTGCTCTATTTCCTACCAATATATATGGTAATGTGTTCACATATATATTGACAATATATCTTAGCTCTTTCTTGTATTAATGTAATTTGAAGGAGTATATATTTATAATAGTTTACAAAAATGAAGAATGAGAAAATTATTTAATAGGTACACTATATGAGCATGCTGGCTTCTCACAGTCTGGAAATATGGCTTTTCTTTGTGCATCTTTCCTTTAAAAATAGTACTTCTTGGATGTCATAATAATGAAAAAATTTGTTTTAAAGAATATTGGATAGTCTTTGTAAAATAAAACTGATATTGGTATCCTTTGCAAAGGCATCAGGCATTTCAGTTCATTAGGCATAGTATATTGTTATTAATTATATTATTAATACTTGCAAATAATGAAAAAAAGGAGACAATAGATTTGAAACAGTGAATAACAGATTATCTGACTCCGGGCTTTTCTTATCTTCAAAGTAGGGTTCATCTTCATTTACCTTTCAATAAGAGAGGATCTTTCTCAAAGACTGCATTTTTATTCTCATAAGTCTTTACAAAAGTCTTTAAAAAACCTAAATTAAAAATAAAATAAAACGTGCTTTGGGAACAGATTTTTAAAAAAGATACCATACAAAGAAAGTTTTATGAAATAACAATAGGATTATAGCCTTGTTAGTTCCATATGTCATTACTAAACATAGAAGAGTGCACCCTTCTCCAGATTCTCCCGTTCTGTATGTAGCCTTAGCCCAGGTGCAATCTGAACCCTTGGAAAAAGAGAAATGGCGATCCAAGTCTAAACCAATTTTTATGTAATATATGATTTTATACAGTTGTCATAAATTTCATGTCTGTCAAATATTTAGCAGCAGACATAAAAGCCTTCCTGATTATAAAATGTCAGCAAGGTGAAAGAATCAGAATTCGAGCTGGCAGGATAAGCATAACACATGGGAAATTCCGAGGGTGAATTAGAAAGCTTTCTATTTAAACAATATGAAGTTATCTAAGTACGCTATGGACAGGTGGCTGGAGAGCGTTTCTTTGCAGGACGTGGGTGATTTATGTAAGTGAAACCTCCGTCATCAGGATACTACCGGGGCTGAAAGCCTAGGGCAGTGTTTCCAAAGCTGTGCTTCAGTGTGAGAGGCCGGTAAAACAGGGTTCTCTGCGTAAATTACTGGGAGGCATTGCAAAATGCATCTCCATTCCTCAAGTTATTCAGTAGATACTAAAGACTGTAACAAGAGCAAATATTTACAGGACTCTAACTGAAGAATCTTCCCACGGTTTTTGTTGTTACTGCTTTTCAGTTTTTGTTGTTGTTCTGGTTGTTCACACAACTTTTTTTTTTCACATGCTTACTTATATTTTGGGGAACTAGTTGTTAATGAAACATACATGTAAATACTGATTCACTGTAATAAAAATCCGCATTAAGAGACTTGTATCCCAGTGTGGTTACAGGTGAATACTGCTTTCTTTTGCAGACTGGTCCTTCACAGAAAAATTAATTGAAGAAAATGCCTATTGGCAGAACATCCTCACTTATGAAAGGCATTTTATCAGAGAAAAAATAAAAGACCAGTTTGCCTTCTGAATGGCTAGTTTACTCTGGCATTCACTTTGGTAGATGTTTAGAGCCATTATTATTTATTTATCAAAAGCTCAGGGTATGTTTTTCTTCCTAAAATAAATGATGGCATGAAATGGCAAAAGTCTTGTGTCTGAGAGACATGATAATTTGTACTAAATTATTTTATTTATATTTTCTTGAAAAAATCTAATGTAATGTGCATTTAAAGTTTTTACAACTTACTACATTTATATTTTTTCTAATAAGCCCAATAAAAATGTATTTCTAAAAGGATATAATATACTACTTAGAAATTTTATTGGAATGTAAATACTTTAGTATAAAAATTTAACTAAAGTAACTTGTTGAAAATAAATGACAGTATTTTTTGGAGGAAGATATGCTTGTATATCTTAAAATTATATAAGGACATTAACCAAGCTGATATTTATTGTCACAGCAAGTGATTTGGTCAAAACTCATTTTTCTTTGTCATTCAACATACATGGCAATTATTTTTTATTTAGATTTTATAAAAATTTCAGCCCCTTACAAAGCATAAAATGTAGTCTATATGTGGAAAAAATTATAAATTCATCATGTTTAAAAGAACATGTAAAGTTTTGAAATAGGAAGTAAAAAACAAAGTTAAATAACTGAGAAAAAAATATGACATGATTCCTGCACTCTTATAGGGAATGTGTTTTCTTCAGACAAGGCTTTTAAACATGAAAAAATGTGGATTTCCACTGATCTTTGTGAAGAGTTAACATAAGCTCCTAGATTTCTCAAATGAAACTAAGGTCTTGTGTATTAGACTATATAAATTTTGGGTTAACAATTATATTCTAAAGAGTTTCCTATACATATTGAATAATTATAGTTATTTCTGTGAAAAGCCATATATTTGAGTTCTTTATCAGTTTAAGAATAAAAATAGAACGTCTTTATCAGTATAAGATGAAAATAAGATGCAACAAATTGAATATAGTATACTTAAGCAATTATTAAAGGAATTCTATTTAACATTTATTCCAAAAATGCTTTTATGATAGGAATAGTCAATGTTTTATTTTAGAAAGCAGCTTTGTCTTGTTGTAGTTGTTAGTGATTGTAAATAATAAATTTGGGTGTTTTTGGTCAAGATCATTATGTTGGATTCTCTGGGTAAAGAAAAGTGCCCACTTCTACCTTAATCTACTTGGTAAATGAATTTGAGGAAGAGTGGAGAGAATTAAATGAAAACTTTTAGGTACTAGATTATTAGGTTAAATAACGTCTTCTGATTTGGAAATGCCAACTTACTCAAACAGAGAATAATTAATACTTGTAATTATTTAAAGCCATGCACTTTTTCTTCTGTATGACTTTTGAGATGATTTCTTCTTTTCTGAGGTCATGAAAAACCAAACGCAAGCAGATGCCATGGACTGAGAAGCTCTGCAGCAATTGTGTCACTCGGAAGGTGTCATCTGCTGTTATTTCCTCTCTCTCTATAGTATTAAATTGGTTGAAGCCATCTTGAAAGAGATTATGTTTGCAAATAATGGCTTTGAATTTAAAGTATATTATGCATTTTAATGAGAAAAATTGCCTTTAATCTTTGACTATTTTTTGGCTGTTCATTTCCCTTTAATTTTCAAAATATAACATAGTTCCTATAATTTATTCCCATTTTTGAATACTGGTTGTGTCTTAACGGCAGTGATCACTGTTCTGAGGTAAGCCGACATCTGAATTCCTTGGCTATCCATTTACACACCACTACAGAACATACAGTCCTGGTAGGACAAAAGCTAAAATAATTCCTGGTAATTTCGGATCAAGTCTTGACTGTCACACAAAACAGACTAAATATATTTTCCCACCATAGCAGAACAATTTAATACAATGTTGCAGATAAAATGTTCTTTTTTTTTTTATATTTTCAGCGCATCATCTTAAATTAGAAAATACGTGACTAAACTACATAAAAAGAACTATACACTTTAGATAAAGTAGCCACTGTGTCCAATATGGCTCTAACTTTTCCCACATAGAGTTTTTTAGAGTTATTTCAACAACTTATATGTGGAAAAATTTTAACAGTTTTTGCATTTATCACATTAACTCAACTAGTTCAACCTTACTTCAACTCTTTAGAATATGAAAAGCAGAGCATAATCACATATAGGCATTTGCTAAATGTGGGCCAAGATTTTGATAATAAATCACACAAAACAAAAACAGAGAGTGAAAGATAAAGTTGAAGTAGAATAGGTCCAATTAGTTTCCATTCTTTGATGTTCAATAAGATACGTGATCTTGCAACCTCTGTGGTCATAATTTGAATATGGACAGGTGACTATCCTGGGCCTCCATTAACAAATAACTTTAACTTAAAACAAACTATTAAATAACACTTATGTATTGCTTTTTAGAAGAAATGTGTGTTTTTTGAAAGTCTGGAGGATATGTGTTGTTTATTTGGTTGTACCCATTCAGGGATGGTAAAAATATGGTAGGACAATTATTTTTAAAGCTGATGGATCAGTCAGAGCCTGGGAATCCACCTCTCATGCCACCGTTGACAAAAGGTGTAGCTCCAAACGGAACTGATTCATCTTTGAAAACCAGAGTATTCTTGTAATGCAAATAGTTCTTACCTCTAAGTTGCTATATTAGCAACATGTCCTCTGATTCAATTGTTTTTCTCTATTTTAATTATTCCAATTAACAAGTATTTATCACCAGACATTTTTCCATGGCAACTATGCTAAAATAACCATGCAGTAAAACACACTGTATTCAAGGAAATGACCTGGTCTGTGCACTTGTTAAAAAAAAAACCCCAAATCAAAAGTTTCTGAATTGGAAAATTATCTGGTCCAAATTTCTCCATATAAATTGTTGAATAATGTGAAAGTTGAATATTGGAGCTTCTAAATACTATCGCATTTTTAGGCTAATCAACACAGTTGGCCATGAAGATTTATCAGACTATAATACAGATTTATCAAATTATACCTTAACAGTACAAAACATTAGGATGCTCAATCTTAAAAGAATAATTTACCCAAAAACCTTCTTCACTTGTAAAAAAGATTCCACTTTCCCTTAGGGGCATATGACCAAGGTGTAATATAGTATATTCAATGAGAAATATTTTTTAAATGCCTTCAGAGCAATTCAAGATATTAAGACTGATAATGTTATGATTCAATCATTATAGAATTGCAAGGATAGAAAGAATTTTATTGAACCATCAGGAACATCTTGCAAATTAATGTTAGAATGACACCTAAAATGTTCCAGAATGTTGTAGGAATGCTGGATTCACCAGTTTCGTCCCAGAGGGAGACAAAACTGCTTTACCTTAGGATATATTTTGTGAAATAATACTCAGGTCAGTGTTACAGCTAACTTATTCTGACAGACACATCAAGAAGAAAAGCAGCTAATAATGGCATTTGCAATAACATGAGCTATACTGAGGTTTCAAGAATTTTCTAAGAGTCAGAATCCAGAGTAAATATGTCCTCCTTATAGAAGGTGCTTGGGCTATGAATTACGTCTTCTTTTCAGGACAGCAAGGCTCATATTATCTTACCATTAGAAGATCACGCTGAGATTTGCTTTCATGGGGAAGAGGTATATGTAATAAAAACTTTTTGCTAACAGTGGGCAAAGTATCACCCTCACACACAAAGCAACACAAGTTCCTGCAAGAAGCCACGAGGTAATATCCATAGGAACAATAGTCTGTGTTAAAACAAAGTGTGCCTGAGGCCAAAACGTGACCTGTGCAACCTCACAGGAGACTGTGACGGAAACAATGCTAAACAGTGCTATCAGTTTGACTTAGAATTCAACCGCAGATTTAAAGCTTGCAGTGAATGTTTATTCTTGCTTTGTATTTCTCAAGTTACAGCATTATGGGTATGTGTGTATGTGTGTGTGTGTGTGTATGTATCTATATACATATGAATTTTAATACAGTTTTCCTAGTTACTTCTCTCATGATTACTTTCCTAATTGATACCCTGGTATCCAAGTGGTTGGGTTGGCCTACATTCTACTGCATGACACCGGAAAATGGACTAAGGAAAACCTTTGCGACTTGAAAGTACAAGGTTCCTCTAAAAGTGCTCATTACAGTGACTGAGACTCACCTTACCACTATCTCCTTGCTTGTTTCCTTCATAGAACTTTTCACATTATATTACCTTGTTTATTTGTACCTTATTTGTGGTCTGCATTTCCCTGCCCGCCCTGAAGCTCCATGAGAGTCACGGCCTTCTCTATCTCTGGTTCACAACTGTGTACCTAAAATAGTAAAGCAGTGCCTGACA
The DNA here is from genome assembly GCF_040802235.1 of Manis javanica. Lineage (NCBI taxonomy): Eukaryota > Metazoa > Chordata > Mammalia > Pholidota > Manidae > Manis > Manis javanica. Next base: position 94,806,689 of record NC_133167.1, read on the forward strand.
TAAGGAGGTACTTGTTACCTTCTATTAAATATATGAGCAAAGGAATGCCTTCAAATATTTTTAAAAAATTATAACAGGTGATTTACTGAACCTCTCCGAAACAAAGCTTTCTTATCTATAAAACTGGGAGTAACTAAATTTAATCCAAAAGAGAGCTGAGATTATAATTAAAGAGGTAACATAAATTAAGTATCTTAATTCAGTGTAGAATAAATAATATATATATATACTTAACCCATTTAGCTCATTTGCTATCTTTGAACAGTAGACCATCATGTAAAATTATTATCCAGAACTCAGATAATTTACCTAACCCAGATAATTTCATGTGTACTTTGAATTACATAATGACTACCATTTATTAATGTTTGACAGTTTGCTGCCTCTATTCCTAATCTTTTTATTTCAGTACATTTCAGTATGTAACATCTATATACTTCCACATTAGAGTAAAAGTAAATCCTACATAATACATATTTAAACCCTTTAAAACTGTAAAGGATATTAAGGTAACAATGATGCATTTGAAAATATTTTATATTTAACCACCTTACTTTACAATTCAGGAAGCTGAGGCCTAATGTTGAGTTGAAAGACCTTGAGATCATCACATTGCTAAAAAAGAACAGATATACTGTAATTAATCAATCATTCCAGAGCTCTTTAAATTATGAATAGTCATACCACTCTTCTTGGAGAGATTGAACTTGGTTCTAGAATCATTCTGAACACAATGTTGCACATTGATGGCCCTTTTCAAGTGGACAGAGTCGGCATGCAAGGCAAAATGCACGTGTCATCAAAATGAAGTTCAAACCTCTTACCTAGATTAGGTTTATGCACATCATTCAGTGACATTCAAAGCAACAGAAGAATTAGAATTTCATTCTTTGACTTGTAGTTGGTTTAACAATGCCCCTTTTAAAAAATCAAATCCATTTACTCATAAGAATGGTTATGTTTCAATATGGATACTGGGTCATATTTATTAAAATAATAATTTATATACACAAAAGATGTAATAGAAAAGGAAATTTATATTAGTTCTCTCAATATTTAACTTTGAAATTTCAATTATAGTTAAAGAATTTAAATTTTTTATATTAGTGCCCTGCTTTGAAGCTATAACTTATTCTTATTAAGTTTATTTTTTCTGGATTTCCACACCATCTTTAAACAGTGACTTCTTATAATGTGCCATGCATTCAAAATATACTGGGATGTCATTAAGTCAACTATAAATTCAAAATGATCTTTCACATCTAACTGGGTAATGAGATTGGCCCAATGAAACAATGTATTATATCTTTCTGGAATTTTGACTATGTCTTTGTCTTGGGCTTTACATTTCCCTAATTAATTTTGAAAACGATAGACTTCTTTAGTGACATGCCAGTGCTCTCAAAACATTAATACAGTATGGCACTGGAATTACTGGCTTAATGAGCATCTCATGCTTCTACTCCCTAAGGACCCCGCTTAATAAAAGGAAAGGGTTTACCAAAACCCAGGCATTACAATGATTGTATGTGGTCTGAGAATCTGCTGAAAATACATATGGAAATGCCTGGTTGCTTACTAAATTTTGTTGGAGATTAAATAAAGTCATAGAATACATATGATTCCCCAAACTAAAAGCAGTCATTTATTTTTAGTTAGAATTAAAGGTTTTGTGAGAAGTGTAAAAGATTCTTTTTTTTTTTTCCCGTAATATCTGGACCAGTGTATAGAGATACTTAAGCAGCAAAGAAAAAAGCAAATAGTGACTTAAAAAAACTTTCAATGGAAATTGTTGCTTTTTTGGAAACTATGAGGCATAATGTCATTCTTAAAGCATGTAAGGTATTTGACTGGGATATAACTCTAAAAAGTAATAAAGTCCAGATTACTGTCTTGAACTGTGCTGGTTCTTGGTATTTTGAATGTAACAAGGAACTGAAGAAACACGACATCAAGTAACTAAATGCCAATTAATATGTGTTTATATTCATTACTGCACGTGTATGTGTATTTGTGTGTGGCGATATATGTCTGTGTAGGGGTGTGTGTTTGAGCAAAATAGCAATCTGTTTTGTCTTATCCCTAAAGCAGAATCATAGAGGTTCCAGAGTGGATAAACTATTAGCTAATCATCTCGTAAAATATAGCAACCATGACTTTCAAATCAATGCCATTTCTTGAATTTCATTAGTCATATGTTTAAGAGGAACAGTATAAGTTTTTCGTAAGAGATGCATCTTTATCAAGTATAAATATACACATTAAACTGCATTTTTAAAAGCGTGTATCTTAACAGAGTTGGTATTTAAAACACATAATTGAGAGGCTCTCCATTCACTACTAAAATCATATCCCTCCTTTTCGAACTAGTTTTCTCAAAGAATGAAATAATAGCATATACCTTTTCATCCTCTTTGATTTGACTATCACATTTAATCATGGTTACACAGTAGCACCAAAATGAGGACAAAATACAAGAATTACAGGAAAGATCTTAAATTATAGGAGCTAATTGCATGCTTCAAAGGTCTCATCTGTGGGGAAAAAAACATTTCCAACTGCCAAACTACGGCTTTTTTTTTCCCCAAAAGAAAAATAACCCAAATCACCCCAAATTAACCAAAAGATACAACAGACTGCTTTGGGGATAGATCTGTTATCTACAGTTTATGGGACAGATAGTCCATCTAAATAGAAAAAGACTGGTTTTACATAAAGCAAGATAGAGTACAAAAGCACAGCTTTTGTCATTTTGGTAATATTGCAATTTTACAAACATATTGCATAGTATGTGTAAGAAAATAGTTTCATTTTTTTCATATATCTCTATATACAAGAAAACATTTACATGAAAGTTACAAAACAAAATAAACGAGTAGTGGACCTGGTTTAAAGAATTGTATAAATAACGAGACACGCTAACTTGAAATTACATTACCTCCATTGTTCATGAATGTCCTTGCACAGCTTTAACCCTGTTTGGCTTTTATTTATCAATATTCAAACAAATGAGATACCGAGATGGCAAAAAACAAAAGAGTAGCAGTTCATTATACCTCATTTCCTTTAATGTATTTCCTTGACTTTCTCAAAGAGAGGAACTTTCTCAATCAGTACTTAAAAAATAGCCCTCTGTTTCTAGAAGTATCTTAGGTTAATGATGTTCTCCCAAGAATTTTTAGCAAGCAATGAAAGTTTAAACCTAGTTGAGTAAGTCCATCCTGGGCCCATTTTGGGATATAGTCTTTATATACCGGTTTCATGAATGTCAAGGAGTTTATTTGGCATGTATAAAAGGTGAGTGGCCTACACTAACAAAATTTTCCTTCTAAAACCAATTAATTAATGATCTACAGCTCAGAATCCTGCATGCAGGATGTTTACTGCCTCATGTTATAATTATTCAGCCCTCCTATTTGTTTGAATAAATGAGGAGAAGCAGCGGTATTGTAGAGTTAAATACAATAAAAATCCCAGTCTTTGGTCTTTGACATTTAAATTAAATGAACTGCAGTATGAAACAATATGAATAACAGTGTTCAATGAAATCATTCATTTACGATTGTTTTAAAAGAATAACAATATTATTTTACTTTGTGATAATGATATTTTGCAGTATTCATTACTATAATATACACCAGTACAAAGAGAAAAGAATTTCTCCAGGTGTCTTTAAATAGGGTCACATGAGGAATTCTAACTAGACCAAAGCTACAAGGAAGTGACAAACCCCACTCCTATGAAACTCAAATGTGAATTTAGCTTTGATGGCTATACAGAGAATTTGTCCATTAGATATCTTCAACTATTTTTATACTTTAACATTATGATATTGACGTTGTTACAAAATAGAGCACTTAAATGCATTAAACACTCTCCTGCTCTCTATCTATTGCTGCCTCAAACAGCAATACCAAGTTTGGAATGACACAGTTTTGTAGGAGTTATACTGTATCAAAATGCAAGTTTTATAAAATGAGGCACTGTCCAATTGAGTAATTTGGATAGCAGAATATGTAGGAATTTTGAATGGAACCTGTTATAAAAAATTCAGCTATTGGCCTTTGTGATCAAATGACCTTTTCTTCAAAAGACCAGTGCTTTTTAGTTTGATGGAGATAAGTAATAGAATGAGAAGCAGAGACTTAATATTTGGTAAATATTTCTATTAATTTCCTCAATAGTCCCTTTTAGTAAGACCCAAATACATTCTTTTCCTTTTTATTGTCAACCATATTACTAGAGCCTGTTTATGAAGTGTGATTTCCTGAAAGGGACATTAATGTTCAAATGGTAAGAGCAAGAAAGGAGGTATAGAAAAAGGAGCAGGGGGCAGGATGCTGGAAAGATCTGCATTTCAACACTTAGAAGCAACAGGTTAAGGTAAAGGAGATCAATAATGTTGGTTCAGACTAGGCTACAGAACTCAAGACTGTTCTTTTCTTAAGTGAATTAGCAAAATTTAAAGATGAAAGTAACCAATGAAAACCTCTAGCTCTGATGTAACCCTCTCACAGGTAAGTGAACTGTGACCAAGATAATTAAATATATTCCTTAGGGTCACATACAGGTGGGGATGGAACTAGAACCGGAACTCCCGGCTCCCTTTACAGAGATTTGGGGTATCGAAATCTCAGATCTCCTGGTTAATGTAAAATTTGAAGCATACAAATATCTTAGATGCATAATTATGTACAGATTGTAAAGCTATGGTTTGTATTAAAAAAGGGAAAAAATCAGATGAAGAGGTACATGTTAGAAATTTTGGAGATGTTGAACAAATGAAGTTTTTTTTTAGGTGTCTTCCTGAAATATTCTGAAAGAAAAAGGAATAATGAAGCCTCTTTGCATCTCTCCTTTTGACCTCAAAATACTGAACTCAAATACTTCTCAGATTCTTCATTCTCAGCTAAGAATTTAAATGCCAGGAATACTGTCATTCCCTCCTCCCTTCTAATTCTCCCTGCCGTCTCCTTTCTTTCCTTTGTGCCTTCTCCAGCTAAACTGAATACAAATGTAGGGTCTACATAGCACCCTTTAAAGGAATCATTTTTCTGATTTCGATTTAGGAAAAATGAAATTTGCATCTAAGTAAATTATATTTATATATGTTGTAACAGAAAAATGCTTCTGGAGAAAAACAGATACTAAAACGGTTTGAGTAGTCTGCAATTAAGAGAACTTTGTATTAATAGAGAACTAGTCTTTTATGAGGAAATTAAGCACTTTCAGGAGCAATCTTCTGTGCCTACAATAGAAGCTCGAAATCTGAGGCTGAGTCTGTCCTTAAGGTCCTGAGGAACTAAAACAGCCAGTCAAGTAATTTAAACCAACTCTTTAGTGTCGGATCAGAAAGCCATCTGTATCAATATTTTTCCCTACTACACTGAGCAGATATTTTATAGCATCTAATCTAGTCTAAATCTTATAACATAAATATATGTTATGAAGTGTTTCTATAACAATTCAGAATTTGAATTCAAAATTTGACAGCCTCTGTGCTGGAACTAGTTTTTACATGTGTTTGTCTCATCCTTTTTTTTCATCATTTCTCCTCATATATAATTTCAATTTCCGGTGGCCCCTTCCACCTCCGACAATATTTGCTCTTGGAACAAGAACACGGTACAGCTGGAAGGCACCTCAAGAGACCATTCGATTCAATACTCGTGCTGTGAAGGTGAGTGAACCGAAGTCTGGACATATTCCCAGAGCGTCTAAATGAGCTCGCTCGTTAGTGGAAGACAGAGCTGAGATTAGAAAATCGGGCTAATTACTATAACAATAAAAAGAATTGTTCCTGTTTGACGAAGACGATTTTAAATTGTTTTAATATAGGGATGTTTATAATTTGAATATGTCTCAAATTAATACATGTTTTCCTGAAAAGTCCACAAGACAGTGATTAGGACCCATAATTCCTCAGAATTTCTTGTTTTACATTTTGTGTATTTTAATGTGAGTTTTTTTATATTAAATTTTAATGTTTTACTTAAATAAATTGAACTCTTGTGTTATGGCATGCCTTTTTAAGCAACTGCATATCTTAATTCTTACTCCAATGTTGATTTCAAGTTTTACAGAATAATCCCAAGCACAAATTCTGATTTAAAAGGAATAAAACTGCACCAGCTTTCTGACTTTTCTGCTGAATACAGAATGCATTTAGTGAAATGGAGCTTTTCCAAGTATTCGATATATTAAGTTACCTAAACAAGATAATTCTAGCCATTGGCTCATTTGTTGCTGCGTTACCCAATTTTCCTACTTTCACTAAGCAACTTACTTCAACAAGTTGCAATTTCCCACTTCCCCCTGTGCTATAGGGGTCTGAACACCAAAGGTTCTATGGTCATGGACCCCCAAAATGAAGCCTCCATACACCTTAATGGTGTGCATGGGGGAAAAAGACTGACTGACATGTGAAAATTAAGGACTCACCTTAGTGCAACCAAGTCATCTTCCCATAATAGGAAATATTAAATTGAATTTTACATTCTTGGATTCTGTAAGTTTCAAGAATTCAAGTTAAGGAGCATTGTGATAAATGAACCTACAGTATTCTGCAGTTATTTATTAGGAGCTAATGTACAAAAATAAGCAGTGGGGAATGCAAGGAATGGCGATATCTAATGTTGGAGTAGCTTAACAGTCTAATAAAAGTAACTAAATGTTAAGAGCTGAAAGTAAGTGTGACTAAATTCCTTTAAATAGCAATCTAATGGAGTGAATACATTTTCAGTGTTTGTTAACAGTTGTGTTTTTACTGTTTAAGCAGGGATTTTTTTATTTAATTTCTACCATCCTTAAATCTTAACCTCTAATAAAAATACATAGATATAATTCTGAAGATGATATTCCAATGGAAAGTGAATCCATTCTGAGCATTAGGCATCACATTAGCATTTATTTATTTAGAGGATGTTTGAATTTTAGCAGAGTCAAGTATAAAGTGAGTGGAGCAAACAAAAATTGCACTCTCAGAACCTAGGTGTAAAGGATAGCCTGTGAATTAAAAACAAAAAAATCTATGGATTCCACACCATCCGTATGTCCCTCTTAATCCTATCTTATATTGTAATAAATTAGATGTTTTGTTAAAAGCAAATACGTCACATGCAATAGCCAAGTAAATACTATATAAGGCCATTCAGATCCAACAAATGACAGTATAATGGCGTTTTGTTAATTCTGTAAAGATTATATTGCTGAGTGCTTTCAAAATTATCTAACGTACAAAATTCTAGAGTTAGTAGACAAAGAGTAACAACACATAGAATTTAAAGAAACAAATAAAACTCAGGGTGGGATTCTGTCTTGTTTTGCTTTGTTTTGTTAAAAACTATGTATTGAATTTGATATTTAGTAAAGCAAGCATTACATAATGCTTTAAAATTTTAAAATTCGGGGACAAAAGTTTACATCCAAAAAGATGAATGGAAAATTGTGCTTTCAGACTGTAGAATTAGTTTTCTTACAGGGCTAACCATTTCATCTTGCCATTTGATACTGGGAATTTCATCTATGTAATGTATACATGTGCAGTTCACATCCAGGTCCTGCAAAAACCTAAAACTGTGTGCTTCACTTCACGTAGCAAAGGCACCTATGTTATTCTCCCTTTGAGCAAAAGTTATGATCCAGGTTTCCTGCTGAAGATGTTTCTACCGTTCCGCCACTCACTCTGTGTTGAGCAGGGCAGTGAGTCACCAGAGAAGGGGGCGGCCGTCCCTGCTTACACGGGAAGAAGTTGCTCTATGGACCATTTGAAGAAGCTCCGGACCGATCACAAGGGAAACCGAGCAGAACTGTGAAGCAGACGGACAGGAACAGAAGGCTATTCTGGTGTGAGGAGGATTCAGTCACTTCAGCTCCATAGGCAGATGGTGCTACTGGACTGACAAGTGGAACCTACTCCTGCTGGAGAAAGGTAAAGTTTACCACTGGGACAGACACACAGTTCGTACACTGTCTGTCGGGAATTTGAGGAGCTGGGTGATGAAGATGCAAAAGAGCCGGTCGGTAGATTTCCCAGCCGGATTGTATCCGCATTCAAAAATATCTACCGGGAGAAGAAATTGCATTTTAATTCATTTTAGCATTCTTCATTCCTCAGAGCTTACAACTTGGTCTAATAAGAAAGACCACACCACAAACGATTCCATTGGTTTAGCTGCTATGCTTTGTTGAACAAACAAACTACACTCCCCTGGTACAGCCTGAAAGCTCGGCAGCTCCGTTCCCCTTGGAGACCTGGTGCATTCGGACAGAAAGCCCTCCATCCGAGGAGCAACATCTTACAGTCTGCTCCAGGGGCCAACCCAGTTCCTCAAACAGCATGGAAAATTAATGATTTTAGCAGAGTCTCTCAGTTTAACTTCTTAATCATTGCCAGTCTAAAGACAGAGAAAGAAATAAGAATGGTCACGGATTCACTTAAAAAAACACTCTCCAGCCTAAATTTTAAAAATATTCATAAGATGTTGACAGATAGTCTAAAGGATATGCCGTGTAAATAATCTGTAACCCTAACAGTTAATTATATTAAATATAATCAGGTCTGAAGTCTCCATGAAACGAATACCCAGTTTGCTGTATCTTCTAACTTGGAAAACTTCTCTGCTGATTCTACCTCATGGACCTCACACTGTCGGGGACAGGCTCATGTGGTTTTGACAAGCGTGGGTAAAGTTCCAAAGAAAGAAAAATTGGATTGTGAATTTGAATGAGCAAAGAAATAACTCTCTGGCTGTTTCTTCATTTTATTGTTGTGTACCTAATTACTGCCTAAAGGCACCTGTAACCCGACAGGAGACTCAGACAATACTCCGGTTTCTGCAGATTTGCCCTCATCCAAGTCCTATTCATTTCATGCTAGGACCTCTGCAGTAGTTCCTAACTGGCCTCCCAGCCTCATTCTTGGCCTCTTATGGTCTAGTTGACATCCTACTACTGTGGACTTTAAAGAAATGCAAATCAAATCATGCCATCTCAGTGCTCAAACCTTTCTAACGGCCTCCCATGACACTTAAAGGTGAATCTTGACTCCTTTCCATGGCCCACAGCCCTATATGATCTGGCTTATCCCTCTAACACCATTTCCTATAATTCTTCTCCTCCAGCTTTTGCATTTTCTCAAATATATAAAAAGAACTTTGGCTTCAGGGCTTCTTTTACTCCCACTTCCTTAGCCTGAAATACTTTTCTCCAGATATTTCCAAGTTGGGGGAATATATTAACTGGGTGGTTAGAGAATAGGGAGAGGAGCCAGATTTCCACTGTTGGCCTTTTCATACATTTTTCTGAAACATAGGAATCTATTGCATACTACAAATGAGACGGGAAAAGAATCCATATATCGTAGACATGTATATTTTAGATTTATTCAGACATGAGTGTATTTGTTCAGATCTCTACTAAAAGATCACCTTCTAACAAAGTACTTCACTAACCACCTTGTTAAAATAACACTAATCCATTAACCTCTTTGAAAAATCTTACTTGTCTCTATAGTAACAATCCCTTCCTAACATTAAGGGTGTATTTTTCATTCATTGTTTCTCGTACTTGCAAGTACAGCCTGTGATGACAGGGCCCGTCTTTGGTTAGAATTGTGCCAGTGCACGCTGGGTGAAATAATACTCTTCCTTCACCTGGGACATGTCTCTCCCCTCCAGGCCACAAAAATGTCACCCTTTAGAGAAGCCTGGCTCGTCTGCTTCCTCCTCCATGGATGGTTCCCTGATGCTCCAAGATGGAGAGACTCTTACTTGGTTCTCCCACTGAAATTTACTATTACTAGTATTTTAGTTTGCTGATCATTTTATATATTATTTTGTAGTCCGATTTATATCTTCCTTTCTCTACTAAATTATGTCCTCCTTGGATGTAGAATCATGCCTGAATTTTTTACAAATTCACAGTGTTTGTCCCTGAACAGACAGCCTTCATATAATACAAAGAGTGATCAAATAAATAGATTGTAGAGCAAATGAATGATTGGATTAACCAAAGTTCAGAAAGTAAGATTAAAGTTTTTGTTTGTAGATGTCAAGTGTTGGAATTTATTATCCCATAATTATTTCTGGGTTAAGAGACAGGAGAATAAAGAGAAAGGGCTTTTGTTCCAATTTTCTCAAGAAGATTCTTTTTTCTGAGGTTAAAGTTTAAAATGCACAAAAACTATCACCTTTTGGCCTTTTGGTTAAGATCAAGTACAATATTTGTTCTTATTAGTTTACTATCTGATACATTGTCTATCCCAGGACACTATAGTAAGTGGGTTTTTGGAGGCAGAACATACAATAGGAGCTTGTGCCGTCCATTCCACCCATCAAACTGGTATCCCAGTACCAGCAGGAATAGGGCATAGGGTACCCCCCGGAGGAGGAAAATAACTAAATCAAAGTGCACAAAACTAAGCAAAAGAAAATGACAGTGCATTTTTGGGGCTATATGCTGGTCCTCATTTCTTCCAGCTCTATTTCCATGTGGAGGGACATCAGTGAGTGTAACTCATAATTATCACACACTTTGGGCTCTTTCACTCGCTCCTCCACAGGGGAGGAAGGGTGAGGGCTCCTACCAGTTGAGTGTAAGAGAGGAACTGGGTTTGCAGAGCTCATCCTCCTTTCTTTATGTCTTTTTATGAGCTAGCATGCTTGCAGAGAGCAGACATTCTCAGGCTTCCCAAATGCCAGCTGTATTTCAGGGGCCCACTCTGGGGCTGTGGGGGTTGGGTCTGCACATCTGGATGTGAGTTCACTGTGAAATGTTAGGTTCCAGCCAAGAACCTTTGAAACATAGGTAATAAAGAATGGCAACATGGACAGCTAAGATCACGTAGGCTAGGAGGCTCCTGTGGGACTGATCAGATGACTGCAAGATGTTATGAATGGTTCATTTACCAGTACGTTCAGAAATAAGTGATAAGTGTTACTGGCTAGCTTTGGTGACTGGCAGAGGTTTGCTGACACCTTGCCACACTGCTGGTTTTGATATCTGTGGAACTACTTTCTTTCCACTGGTGTGGCCTGAGTGGATAGCTGTGGAGAGTAGGTATTTTTATACAGGTAGGATGTGCGGGTGGAGGCCCTGGGAACCAAGCATAGCTGTGGAGCCCTCATTGGAGTTACCGCAGAGGACGTAGCCTCATGGCGTGTGGCCTGTTCAGCTTAGCAGAGCCTCTAGCTCTCCTTTTAGGGACTATTCTAGATACCGTTGAGCTGTGTGATAATACTTAACTCCATAAACTGAGATCCAAACTGTAGCCTCATCCATATAAGGGAAGTAGATTTCATGAATAGGTAAATTAAAATGAATGGGGCCTTTAAAAAAAGAACATGATGTTTTCTTGGCTTCAAAGAGAAAAATAAGTCATGAGGTAAAAAGTGGTATTCTATCTATACTGACCCTTTCCAACCCAGCACGGCTCAGATTCTCTAGGTTTCTGCGCATCTCTCTTTTGGTCCTGCCAAGGCAGTTGCTACAATACTGCTCACTTTCCAACCCTAAAATTGATACCTCTGTTGTACACAGTCCTATAAACTATGTAATCCATTTGTTCTGAAACTCTTCCTGGTACTTAGAATTATAACCTTGAGTTTTCAGTCACGGCCCATTGTCTTCTCCCCACCAAGAATTCGTTTATTCTGTTCTTACCTGTTGAAATCAGGCCTGTCGCTGTTGCAGAATATCTTTATCAATTTGCAAAATAAAAATGGTTTCCTCCTTCCTCTGTGAACTTGTACCATATATGTTATTACATTATTGCACTGCATATACTATTATAACACTTTCAAGGTTCTACCTACAGTTATGATGCACGCCTTCTTCAGAGCTGAATTTGAAACCTTTTGCAGCACAATGACTGGATCTTCAGCAGTGCAGAATTTTGTGTGCAATTTCATTCATAACACATTTCGTATGTTATTTTGGTTACCTTAACGTGTCTATTCTAATTTGAAGTAATCAGAAATTGAGCTAAGGGTAGGAGATTACAGCTTGCTATATTGTTTAGTAAATGATCAGTCTGCCTTTTTATAGAATAATTAGTGAAGCACAGACAGAGATTTTCTATCATCTGCCACTGCTTCCTAGGAAAATTACAATCTTTTATCCTAATAAAATTCTATGCTTTTATGTATCTTTATTTTATTAATGTAAGCAAATGACCACACAGGAAAACTTCTGGCTATAATTTATTTATAGCATAATACTCAGTTCATAATTTAATGCTAACCTGTAACTGAATCCAAGGATTCTGCTGATATATAGAATAAAAGAACATAAATAAAGTGCATAAATAGGAAGAGAACAGAGATTAATAACCACTAACATTTATTATGGGATGATTCACTATGAATAATTTGAAATTATTAGCATGATAAAAGCAACCCTTTAAAATGGATGGAAGATATTTAAGAAATATTTCTATTTTGCTGTGGAAAACAAATTATAGTAGTCTTTACTTGTGGTAAAAAAGATTTTGAAAGGTAATATTGATAATTTGAAAAGATACTATGAAGCATATTTTCTAGATAATTTAAGTTATAATATCCAGTAAGATGCTCTTATGATCTTTCCAGTAAGCTTGCTTATAAAAAAGAAGCAAATACATAATTAAAACTTATCTTGAGTCAAACAGCTGAGAAAAATAGCATAAAGGTAAGAAAGAAACATGCTCTTTTGATTCTAGGAATTTAGGCCCTCATCTTTACATCTGAAGAGGTATGATGCTCAGAACATTCTCTCAAATGACCCTTTATTCTCACCTTGATCTTTGTAAGCTCATAATAAAAAAATAAATAAGCATAAGAGGGAAGAAGACACTAAGGAACTCAAATGGTAAAACAGCAACACAACAGATTTAGCCTTTCAAGGGCTTTGGATATTGCTGTAAAAATATATAGAATAGGATATGTATCATGTATAGGGATTTGAAATAGTTAAGGTAGAATGAAAAACAAACAAGGAAACAAAATAGCAACTAAACAGATGTCCAGCGGAGTTGCAAAAACAACAAATGAGAATTCTAGAAGTGAACAACATAATTATGAAAATTAGAAGCTAAATGAAGGGATTAAAAGAGGTATTCGATACTGAAGAGGAATCTCTTCAGTGCAGATCTGAATAAATGTACAGAGTGAGGCCCTGGAGGACAAATAAATAGAAACTGGGAAGGAGAGGCTAAAAGATCTGGACTGAGGAGTATGACACGGTATTTCTTCACAATTTCAGGAAAAGTCCATAGAGAAAACAGGAGAGGAAATGCTGAAGACAGAACGCTGAGGAATATCCAGAAGTGACCAAAATATGATTCTGCAGACGCAGCAATCACACGGCATATAGCAAATATGGTGAGTGAAATAAATGTGTGTCTGTTGCGCTACAGTGACGAGGTAGAAGACAGAAGACAAAGGGTTCTTAGACCAGGGAGTGAGAAAAAGCGAGTGATCTTTAAAGGGATGACAACTGACTTACAGGAGATCCTTGAGGGAAACAGTCACATGGTAGAAAACTACCAGCTTGTGTCTCTTATCTAGGAACTGCAATTGGGCTATTTTAGTGAAATAAACTTTGTTTTGTGTTTCTTTTACAATAAATATAGGTACTATTTCTACAGAAACAAAGAAACATCCAAGGTACTTTTTGGAAGAACTCTTTCAAGACCAAAACAGAATAAAGAACACAGGCTGCCTTCATTTCTGATGCTCTCTTGATACTCACGATGCTTAGGGCCAGTTTTGAAACTACAGAAATTTAGATGCACCACTTTTAACTGATTTATGAATGAGTATCTTCAGTAAAAATAAGTGAGGCTTTGACTTAAGAAAATAACTTAGGTTAATCAAATTTCATATCAAGAAGTATTAATATTTTCATCGTGTAAGCTCTCAGCAGCGGTACTTCCGGTTTCATGTAGAGCCGTGGGCGTATCATTTAAGAGGTAGCACCCTCAGAAGCAACGGGCCTGCAGTGTCTCCCAGGACTCACCTCCCCCTCAGTAGACTGCAAATGGAGCTCCTTCCTGCAGGTGGCCCTGAAGTCGCCTGCAGCCGCACTCACCTGGACCCCTCGAGGGGCTCCCATGATCAAGGACCTGGTTGGTGATTCAAGCCTGAGGGAAGAGCAAAACAATCCTTAGTAGTAAAAAGAAAAATAACATAGGATAGACAGAAACATAACATTAGTCAACTAAAAACAAATGGGCAGGCATAAATAAAACTCCTTGCCATTTTCAAGAAAGCCAAAATGAGTTTTAGAATGATTTTTTGACTGCCTTATCTATTTTTTGATTCTTTATGAAACTCCTCATTTATTAACATCAATTATTTACTCTCATTTGTGTAATGATTTAGTAACAATCTCTTATGCTGTTTCCCTTCACATGCACATGAAAAGTAGCTTGTGAGTTTGTTCATTGAAATCTTTTTCTATATTTTCAGTATTAATGATGGAGTGCTGATGAATAAATTTCTACAAACTTAGCATGTAAGTATTCCTCAGTAACGAGTCTTGCAAAGAGGAGAGAGCTTTAATGTATATTGCTCATATTGTAAACGCTCAAGCATACTCAGGCAAAATTTTATAAATGTGAAAATTTTCAAACTGCTTATTACAATTGTAAAAATGCAGTAAAATGAAGAAATAAGACATTTCCTACATTGACGGGATATACTGGCCCAGGAAAATGGCCACATCATGAATGACATTAGCTTGAGAAAGAAAAATTAAACAAGTGGTGATACACAAGGAGAAATGTGATTAAAGATTGACTACATAAATTTTGAGGAGAAAAACAATTGTTTTAGATAGTTGTGACTACACAAAAGATCGCTAGAAGGCAGTTTCAAATTATGTCCAAATATAAAACTGGAGGAAAGAGCACATGAAGGCAGAAGCTCCGAAAACAGAAAACAGTCATAAAACGCACTTGGGTGAGACTGTGAGGCAAGATATAAGTGGGTGAAGGGAAAGTAAGGTCAGTGAAGCCACTATAAGGGACCCAAAGAGTTAACAAGGTAAAACCAGAGAGACAGAAAGGGCTCAAAGAGTTAATGAGTTAATTAGTCGAAGTTTCAAAGGCCAGGAGAGACTTGGAATGTCCAGATATTCCCCATATACAGAAAAGTATCAGAGCACAGCCCATGTCTTCATTGTACCAATTAGATCAAGCCATTGTAAAATCTATTTAGCCTGCGAAAAAGCACCCAGTTTATTCTTTAACTTAATCTACATGCTGTTCTTCCTCGTCTTCCAATCCCTTAATCAAGTAAGTATATAACCAGGGCAGGAGACAGACCTCCGAAGTGTAAATAACCTATGTAGCCAAAGGATGCTGAAGTGTGGAGCAACACAGTCACCTAGATAATCCTATTCTTAAGACAAAACTTCAAAGGAACAATGAATCACCTGCATACATCATGCCTTATGTTGATCCCTATCCAAAAAGCTGTATAAAACCCCAAACCCTAAATCCTTAGGGGTGCCTCCTGAGGTTGCCTGCACTCCTCTTTCTTCAAATGTGCACCTTTTTGCCTTAAATAAAGACCTCTCACTGCTCAACTTACTATGTTTTATCTTAGCACTCTTCCAGGGGTGTCTTTGTAATTTTGCTATTTCATTCTGTTCTCCAGACTTAAGCACACGTCTTCACTCTGTCTCTGTCCTACTTCAGATAAATAGGGAGGGGCTGCTGAGAGCTCTGATTTGGGCTTATACATTCCTGTCGCCTGGGTGGCCTGCACAGGACTGCAGCTGTACGACAGTGCTGTTTGGTAGCCTGCTTGAAAATCTATTTTTGCTTTGGGAAGTTCCCAGAACATAATCTCACTGCATCCAGTGCTCTGCAGCTCCCCCAAATCCTGGGGTGGTAGGGACGTAGTTCCCACGCCAAGCAGATTCACGCAGACCCTGGATGCCAGATGACCCTGCCTACAGGAGTTGGCAAGGAATTTTCCCTGTGCTGAGCAGGCGTTCAATGAGCTTCCCTTTCCTCCCTCTGTTCTTCCTCACCCTCTACTGCATGCAAGGCAGCTGTCATTCCCTGCTACTCTTGCTTTAATGAATTCCTTCCTCACCTTGTACTCTGACTTCCCTGTGTCCCAGAACTGAATTCCTCCCCAACAAGATGAGGTCACGCCCTGAGCTGGGCTTTTTGGATAAGCACTCGGCTCTGGGCTGCAGTGGGCCTGAGTTCCCCTTGACTGCAGGACTTTGGACGGAAGTGCCCCCTGGCTCACATTCACCATCATGCAGAAGCAACCCAAAAACAGAGCTGTTTTGCAGGGAGAACCACATCAAATAGTTTGATCTCTGAAGATCAGCTTGCTTTTAATAGTGAACTTGGACTTAAAGACTTGAAAGGGATACAGGAGGAGACCCAGCATTTAGAAGAAGTGATTTCCCAACACTTGCAATTTTTTTTTCACTCATCAAAGCCAACTCTGAAACTCTCATCTCTAAGGGCCACTTGGACATCTTCATAAAATTCCTAGATGGTTCAGGTTTTGAATATACATATTTTAAAAATAAATATCTATATTCTTTTTGTTTCTTTAAAAACAAAAATCACATTTTCAGAGAACATTTGAAAACTTGAAAAAAAACCACTCTAAATTACAAAATCTGAATGTTACAATGCATACTTTGTAATTGATTTCCCTTGATAAACCCCCATACATACACCATCTTGAGTAGTATATTTGTGACCAACGACTATTTCCATTTATTTTCCAAAATATTAGTTTTAATAATATAAGCTTGGATATGACTGAACCATTCACACAGAAGTCAGATAAGAACCTAATTAAAATGATTATTCTAAAACAGATTATGAATCTCACATTCAAGAAAACTCAGTAAAGTTATAAGGAGGAAAAACACATTTTTATCAAATAATTGACATGGCTTGATTTGTTTCCAAATATAAGGGGCTAGGATTATTACTGACATATTTCATAGTGAAATATCCACATTAAATATGTGCTATGTTTATACCCTGTTTGACATTTGGTACTAGAACATCAAAATAAGTTAAGTATTTCTGGGTTTTTGAGCTTCTCCACTCTCATCTGTATTAATTATTTAATCAGAAGTTAGGTATTATGTTCATCTTCATTTTGCACATCTGATAAAGCTATACAGCAGAAGGAGGTCCAGATGGACACTGAGCTCAGCAAAGCGAGACAGCAGCAGTAAGCCTCAGATGCATCTTCTCTAAATTGAAAATTATAAGGTTTCTTAAGGAATTATAAGAAACACAGTAAGAGAATTAAGGGTGATCAGTACGTTGTGGCCCAACAGCATTTTGAGATGTTAATGGCATTTCCTCCCTGTCTCATGGCCTTGCCCTGCTGAGCACCCCCACTCACTAAGAAGTGTCCTGTGCACCAGTGGTGGACCACAGAGCAGAGATGCCGACAAAGATCTTCTGAGTTTTCTAACCTTATAGACATTTTGAGTTGAAAGATAACCCTAGCCTTCTAGTGTGTTGAAATGATTCAGCACATAAACAAAAACATCAGAAGAAAACCAAAATCAGGAAGAGCTTGTTTACTCCCATCTGTTGGAGAATTGTTTTCTTGCCTCACAGGATGAAGATTTGGAGGAAAATCATCAGAAACTCAAGTGGTCCTTAGTGTTCTGCTACCTGAAGCCAGTTCCTAGGTGGTGGGCATTTGTGCTTTAGATGGTAGAGGTTTGGGGAGGGTGACGATGTCTCAGGATAACTGAGGATGACAAACCGAACTAGCCTCAAAGGAGAGAGGAACAGCAAGCTGTGGGGACACTAAGTGGACACGAATGAGAGCCTCCGCAGTGCCAGCTCGGATCTGAGGCTCCCCGGTGCCCAAACATCATGCCCAAATGCTTTGGCACAATTAAGCAATCCCAGGAAAAAAAGAACAGATTTTGCTGGGACTTCACTTCTGATATTCAGTGCAATGGAGGCTGAACATATAGGTAAAGTTTTATAAGAATAATTCCCATTTCTTGTGCAGATAATTTGGTGGTTTAAAACAACATATACCTGCATTACACAGGACTGTAATATATATTACATATCAAATGATAAATATAATCATTCCAAAAGGGAGAGCAAGTTCACAGTATTGCTAAATCCTTCAAATGCTGAGTGATTAGACTTCAAATTAAATAGGTTTTAATTATATACTTTACTAGTTCTGATGAAATTAAATGTAGTGATCATTAAGAAATAATATAAATCTTATCAAAGAAGGACTGTTTTGAATAGCATCCAATATTTGGATGAATAATATATACTAGGAATTTAAAATTAATTATGCAAAGTGTATGCAGTTAAAGAAAATGCAATAAAACTTTAGTAGCATATATGGAGGATTTCATAAATCTATTTTCAAATGCACATGCTGTACTAGTCAAATATTTCTTATGGCCATGAAAATTGAAGTAAACTTATGAACTAGTTTCTATAAGATTGGTGACTATTTAGCATAGCCAAATAAATTAACTCTTGTGGGCAAAAACTCATAAGAGGATGACAATATATATGGAGATCTTAAAAACTTAGGTCTGGGAAATGGAGGTATAAACTTACTGAAACTTAATTACTATGCTTGAGAGTTACATCACCTAATGACAGAATTAAACATAGGACTTTGAATAAGAAGCTCACAGGTTCCACATAAGTTCAACTTCAAATATTAAATCCAGCTAATCTCTCCAGGGTTCAGTTGCCTAATAAAATTAGAGTCACCATGCACTTTGAAAGTAGAATATTGTAGACATAACAGAACATCATCCCATGTGCCCATCTTTATTAGTGAGTTAGCCATATAATTATGATAATATAATAAAAACTAATGTTCCTAGTAGGAGCTTATTTCATACATAAAACTTCATATGGGTTATCTCTTAAACCCATCAGTACTGAAAAGTGGCACTCTATCCATATCTACTTTTTACCTAAGGAGATACTTGAACTGGGTATGAGGGGCATGAGGGAACTTTCTTGGGTGATAATGATGTTTTTTTATATCTTGAAAGGAATTTGGGCACATATATGTATGCATTTGTTAAAATTCAATAAATGCACACTTAAGCTTTGTGAATGACACTGCATAATTATTTTACAACTACAGAAAAGAAACTCTAAATCATCTTTGACACTATAATGATATACACACTGAAATGCTCAGAGTAAGTGTACAAATTTATACTATCTGTGGTCTCAGGAAGAAAGAGTCTCAGATTTTATAGGATTATCCAATTTTTCCTGCAAAATTTATAAAACATTTATGATATGGAAATCTAAAAAGGAAAACTGTTAATACGAATATGTGACAGTCATGGACTGTATTAAGATACAATAAATAATATTAATGACCTATAATGATTCCTGGTTCTAAATTACTATAGTAAGATAAGTGCTATATCACAATTATTTCAGGAAGAGGGATATCTAGAAAACTGATACTGTTTACCTGAAAACTAAGAATTTGAGATACTCCTCTCCTGGGTAAAAAGAAACTCATATTTATTTCCATATCACAAATTTCCACTGTTTCAAAAAATAATAAAATATGTAATGAAAGCCCAACAAGAATATTAATAGAGTCTCTTGAAACTTAAAACATTACATTAAAATATTTTGGGGAGAATAGTATGTGCCACCATTATCATATATTTTAAATGATAATAGTGGGAGATTTTCCTTTGAAAATTAGAAGTTAATATAAAGTTATTTTAATTAGAAAATGTCATTGGAATTAGAAATAGATATTTGGTCAATGCAACACAATACAATCTAAAATAAATTCAAAGTATTTATGAGAAATTAACATCTGACATATGTAGCAATCATTTTGGGGTGGAAAACACAAGGTTATTTAATAAGTGAGGCTTAATAAATTAACTATCCATACTGAGGAAAATAACATTAGATCCATAAAATGCTCGGCAAGAATTTCCAGCTTTATATATTCAAAATACACAATTAAGAAATAAATTACCTAGCGTACAAAATAAATAATTGAAAACTAGAAGAAAATACGGAAATATCGAAGACTTGTCAAATCTGCCTAGAATCCCTTTAGAATATCCTGGGCTCAGATCTTACAACTGAAATCAGACTCATTCTGGATTTCCTCTAGAACTATTTAATAAGGAGACCCTTGCTAGCATTTGATCAAGAGGTAAGTGAAGTCCTCCTTCTCTCCTACATAGAAATTGTCAAGCCTCCACTGAGGAGGGTTTACAAAATAGCAGTTTTACTTAAACTATTCATTTCATTACAGAACATATCCTAAAAGGGGCAGTTGAAAAATAAAACCCACATTTATTGGCAAAACTTGCAAATGTCTATGGAATTATTCACTGGCATTAGTGAAGTACAAAGGTGTTAATTTGAGAGCATTACTGCAATTTCAGCAATGGATTTCAGACTGGTTCTCACAGTGAGCACTCAGGGGCTCGAGCAGAGAGAACGACTGTTGAACTCAAGCCACTCGGCTGTCTGGTTTTTTCAAGCAATTTTGTTTCTATGGTGTTTACATACCAAAGATGCAAACAAGATAAGTGTTTTTAAGGTGTTGTCCAATTCTCTAATTTGCAAATGAGTGGACTATGTCTCTAGAGGAATTCTCAACACTCTGAGAAAAGAATTCAGACTTCTTTTAAGATAAGTTGCAGGATGCAATTGCTAAAATAAAACATAAAAACTTAAAGAGAATTTGAATATCATGTACCTTGGTCTTGATAGATACTTAACACAGTGCCAGCGACATAATAGGCTCTCATGAATTATTTGCAGTTTTAATTGTGCAAAGAATGGACAGTTGAACAGAAAAATGTTTTAAGGAAAAAAAAATCGATCTGTGATCCAAACAGACAGTAAATTTTATTGTCTTATTACTTCAGGACATGGTGAACTTCCTTCCACAGCAAATCACATTGTTGTTTTTTGTTTGTTTTCCATCACATTATTTTTGTTTCCTCCATGTTTACTGTTTTCTGCCTACTTGTACCTCCCATTTTGCCTACTTATTTAATTCATTTTACTGATTCCAAGTCCAGATTCTTTTCTTATTTTTGGAACACTTAATGGAACTCAGATCCAAACAATCTTTGGGCAATGGCCATTATGTAACGGATTTCATCACTTCTCACCAGAAAGTGCAGACTGCAATAATTTAGCTATATGTTAATTATAGAAATAAAAAAGGAAGGACATTCACACTTGGGCTATTCCAGGCAAATATACTAGTATGTCCTTAATGACTATTCCATATATAGTTTTTAGCCTTTTAACACATAGGTCTCAACTGAAAAAGTGTCACCTTACATAATAGCTCAAAGAAAATCTTTACATGTAGATTCAAAATGCACATGAAAACTAGAACAGAATCTGTCACATATGTAAGTATTCATCAAACATCTGTTGAATAAAGAAATTATAGAAATCTACTGCAAATGAAAATATTACCTGTATTCTATCATAAAATCTTTGAAATGTTCCTTTCCAAAAATCTTTTGTTCTTGACAAAAACAAAATTAGAGACAACATGGCTAATTACTCCCCAAATTACCATTTTATTTACCAGGCCAATCAATTTCACCTTGTTGATTAGAATTATTTGTCGACTAAGAATACTTCTTATTGCCCTGAAAGAAAAAAATGTCAGCAAGACTTGTAAAGATCTTCTCAGACACCCTGCTTTTAATCTTCAGAACCCAAATGAATAATTGAATAACCCCATAATTTCTGCACTTTGCTTCCATTTCTGTTCTGGAATTTAGATCACTAACATTCATCCTGGGGGTTGCCACTCTGCTTTTAATGCTAGCAGATTAGCTGAGCTTAGTACGTTTTAAAAATTGATACATAATTAGAAAATAAAAACCAGGACCACTATGTACAAATTATAATTTAATTCACATTCACACTTAGGAATTTTGAGACATGTTGCAAGGTAATTAAAATAGCAGTTAGTTCTTACTCCTCTTTTGGCAATAGACGTTCCATAATGAAAACTGTAAATGAGTACATAATCATTCAAATAGTAGAGGTAAAAAATTGTTTTTCTTGAAGTTAGTAATTTTTAAAAACACTATAGAATGAATCACTAAACTCTGGTATCTGCATTCAACTTCAGAAACGATTGGAATTAATGTTAGTCCCATGTGTCTCAGTAATACAGTAGCAGCTGCTGGCATGGTCCTCGTATTACATGTATTCAGTCACTGTCCTGATTATTCAATTTTGCTAAGTTTCAGTAATTCAAATAAACAACTATTTGTCAGACACTATTGCATGTGAGATACAGTGCTGGTCACTGCAGCATAAAGGCAAGCAGGGAAGTTGCAGATCCTGGCCTTATGGAACATGCAACCTTGTTACACGGAGAGGAATAAAACAATCACACAAAATGTTGAATTCCTAAATGAGAAAAGAGTCATGAATCAAGACTATCACACACTATAAGAAACTGTTTGTACATGTTCTTTAACTCTTCTAAGGCCTGGTGGCTTCAGCACAAAGGCAAAAAATTATTGTTTATGTTTTATAAAAAAATTCATTGACCACATGAAGAGGACCAACTTCTCCTGTTATTGTTAAGTAGCTTGTTTGAATCTGAGGTACTCACCCAACAAGAAACCGAGTTTCTCAGGAAACTATCATAGAACTATGAAGCTCTGCAAAATTTACTACTGTGGAAGTCCGGCTTTTGTTTGTTTGGCATTAAAATTTTTCAACTTAATTTTTCTATTTTTATTTATGCATTTTTCCACTCATCCAAATGGGAAGGGCTGAACCTGATCTTTATGAAATAAAATGTATTTTTTCTTAATATTTTTATTGTGTTTACCAAGACAAAGACTCTATCAGGTTCATACTTTGATTCAACTTTAAAAACGATTTTTAATAAGTGATTTTTTTTTGTTAATATTGCTATTCTTGGTTTTTAAAAATACCATAGCAAATGGATTTTGGAATGTCATTTACCTGTCAAGAAATTAAAATATAAAACACCTTATTTTACTGACATATAACACTGCATAGCTTAAGGTGTACAACATAATGATTTGATATATATATATGCATTGTTAAAGGATTGCCAAAATAAATCACATAAAAGACCTTTAATTCTTAAAGCTTAACTTATTTGTTGAATTAAATAGCCACTGATCAATTATCACACGTTAGTATTTCAACTTTTATCAAAAGTTGCCACGTTTATCCAGGAAAATTCCCTATCAGGTCATCTCATGACCTTCTGGGGAGTGAGGGCTTTAATATGAACTGTACCTCTTATGAACAAACACGGTGTCAGGAAGCAGCTTATTCCACTGGGAATATTAGACTGTGGAACAGATCGCATGTAATTAAGACCTGCCTTTCTTTGATTACTATTTACATCTGCTTCGGTATTTTCCTCTTTATTCTTCCTGAGCATTTACGGCTTCCTCTGCCTCTTTGCCTCCCCTTTCTTCATGCCTATGCACACCATATATATATTTACTTCAGTTTTTTCTTTGTTCTTATACCCCACATATGAGTGAAATCATTTGGTATTTGTCTTTCTCTGCCTGGCTTATTTCACTGAGCATAATACTCTGTAGCTCCATCCATGTTGTTGCAAACGGTAGGATTTGTTTTCTTCTTATGGCTGAGTAATATTCCATTGTGTATATGTACCACCAGTAAATGTATCCATTCATTTACTGATGGATGCTTAGGTTGTTTCCAATTCCTGGCTATTGTAAATAGTGCTGCATACGTCTTTCTCAAACTGGGCTGCTGCATTCTTAGGGTAAATTCCTAGGAGTGGAATTCCTGGGTCAAATGGTATTTCTATAAGTTTTTTGAGGAACCTCCATACTGCTTTCCACAATGGTTGAACTAGTTTCAACCACTGGTGGGAATGGTTGAACATCCCACCAGCAGTATAGGAGGGTTCCCCTTTCTCCACATCCTCACCAACATTTGTTGTTGTTTGTCTTTTGGATGTTGGCCATCTTAACTGGTGTGAGGTGATATTTCATTGTGGTTTTAATTTGCATTTCTCTGATGACAAGCGATGTGGAGCATCTTTTCATGTGTCTGTTGGCCACCTGAATTTCTTCTTTAGAGAACTGTCTATTCAGCTCCTCTGCCCATTTTTTAATTGGGTTATTTGTTTTTGTTTGTTGAGGTGTGTGAGCTCTTTATATATTTTGGATGTCAACCCTTTATCGGATCTCCCATTTACGAATATATTCTCCCATACTGTAGGATACCTTTTTGTTCTATTGATGGTGTCCTTTGCTGTACAGAAGCTTTTGCAGCTTCATATAGTCCCATTTGTTCATTTTTGCATTTGTTTCCCTTGCCCAGGGAGATATGTTCAGGAAGAGGTCACTCATGTTTATGTCTAAGAGATTTTTGCCTATGTTTTTTTCTAAGAGTTTTATGGTTTCATGACTTACATTCAAGTCCTGATCCATTTTGAGTTTACTTTTGTGTATGGGGTTAGAAAATAATTCAGCTTCATTCTCTTACATGTAGCTGTCCAGTTTTGCCAACACCATCTGTTGAAGAGGCTGTCATTTCCCATTGTATATCCATGGCTCCTTTATCATCTATTAATTGACCATATATGCTTAGGTTTCTATCTGGGCTGTCTATTCTCTTCCACTGGTCTATGGGTTTGTTCTTGTGCCAGTACCAAACTGTCTTGATTACTGTGGCTTTGTAGTAGAGCTTGAAGTCAGGGAGCGTAAATGCCCTGCTTTATTCGTCCTTCTCAGGATTGCTTTGGCTATTTGGGGTCTTTTGTTGTTCCATATGAATTTTAGGACTATTTTCTCTAGTTTATTGAAGAATGCTGTTGGTATTTTGATAGAGATTGCATTGAATCTGTAGATTGCTTTAGGCAGGATGACCATTTTGACAATATTAATTCTTCCTATTCATGAGCACGGGATGTGTTTCCATTTATTGGTTTCTTCTTTAATTTCTCTCAAGTGTGTCTTGTAGTTTTCAGGGTATAGGTCTTTCACTTCCTTGGTTAGGTTTATTCCTAGGTATTTTATTCTTTTTTATGCAGTTGTGAATGGAATTGTTTCCCTGATTTCTATTTCTGCTAGTTCTTTATTAGTGTATAGGAAAGCAACAGATTTCTGTGTATTAATTTTGTATCCCGCAACTTTGCTGAATTCAGATATTAGATATAGTAGTTTTGGAGTGGATTCTTTAGGGTTTTTTATGTACAATATCATGTCATCTGCAAACAGGGACGGTTTGACTCCTTCCTAGCCAATCTGGATGCCTTTTACTTCTTTGTGTTGTCTGATTGCTGTGGCTAGGACCTCCAGAACTATGTTGAATCAAAGTGGGGAGAGTGGGCATCCTTGTCTTGCTCCCGATCTTAAAGGAAAAGCTTTCAGCTTCTTGTTGTTAAATATAATGTTTGCTGTGGTTTTCTCACATATGGCCTTTATTATGTTGAGGTACTTGCCCTCTATACCCATTTTCTTGAGAGTTTTTATCATGAATGGATGTTGAATATTGTAGAATGCTTTTTCAGCATCTATGGAGATGATTATGTGGTTTTTGTCCTTCTTTCTGTTGATGTAGTGGATGATGTTGATGGATTTTCAAATGTTGCACCATCCTTGCATCCCTGGGATGAATCCCACTTGATCATGATGGATGATCTTTTTGATGTATTTTTGAATTCAGTTTGCTAATATTTTGTAGAGTATTTTTGCATCTATGTTCATCAGGGATATTGGTCTGTAATATTCTTTTTTTGTGGTCTCTTTGCTTGGTTTTGGTATTAGAGTGACGTTGGCCTCATAGAATGAATTTGGGAGAATTCCCTCCTCTTTTACTTTTTGGAAAACTTTAAGGAAGATGGGTATCAGGTCTTCACTAAATGTCTGATAAAATTCAGTAGTGAAACCATTTGGTCCAGGGATTTATTCCTCGGGAGTTTTTTGATTACAAGTTCAATTTCTTTGCCTATCATTTGTCTATTGAGGTTTTCTGTTTCTTCCTGGATCAGCCTTGAAAGGTTGTATTTTTCTAGAAAGTTGTCCATTTCTTCTAGGTTATCCATTTTGTTACCAAATAATTTTTCATAGTATTCTCTCATAATTCTTTGTATTTCTGTGGTGTTTGTAGTGATTTTTCCTTTCTCATTTCTGATTCTGTTTATGTGTGTAGACTCTCTTTTTTTCTTGATAAGTCTGGCTAGGGGTTTACCTATTTTGTTTATTTTCTTGAAGAATCAGCTCCTGCTTTCATTGATTCTTTCAATTGTTTTATTCTTTAATCTTTATTATGCATGTGATATATTTTACTGTCTATGCCAGATTTTCCTGGAATCCCTATTTTTATCAGTCTCCCTAAAAGTTGCTATAGATGTCTATTTTTTTTGTCCATACTTCTCCTGCCTGATACATTTTTGTTTATATTCAATGCATGTTCATTACAGGAAAAATACAGAAAGTTAGAATAACTCAGATTTGTTGCCCTCAACCAAAAATTTCTCTATTTGTTGATCATGTTGGCAGGGAATATCAATTATTTATTCAAGTATGTAGCCCATTTTCTCTTCTAGCTCTTTATATGTTAAGGACTATCATTTGTGATTAAAACTATGCCACAGCACAGGTTTAAGAGCCAGGACTTACCTGAGGTCTTGGGAAGGCTCTGCTCTGATGTGAGGTGTCTCCACAGAGTGCCCGAATACTGCTCCTTCAGTACCTGCAGGCAACATGAATCCAGTAATCAGTATAAGCAAGTGTACAGATATATCGGCATTCACTTCTGTTCTTATACATCATAAATTCTTCCCAAAATGGGACAACTGAAAACAGGAGTACAGAAAATGAGAGAGAAAAATTGGAAAATAAGTTTAAGTTAGTGAAAGGCCAGGAAGGGTAAATCTAATTGTCACTATGTTGATGCTTCTAAGGTGACTTTATTTATAAAAGTTGAGATTGAGTGAGAATTGTCACTCTCTGGTCAAAGAACAAAAATCCATCTCCTTTCTCCTTCTTATGTCTCAGATAAGTGAATCTGAGGGAGGGTAAATTATAATATTTAGTTCTGTCTTTCTAAAACAGTGAGCATGAATGAAAATGTGGAGAGTGAGCAACGCTGTAGTATATTTTTATTAATTATTTTGAGACATAGGTCTCATAGGGCATTTAGCAATTCTCCACATATAGCTCCAACTTTGATTAGAGTGATCACTTAATGGCAGAGAACAGCACACCTTCCATTGACCTTTTTGGATTTCAGGCTTTACCTAAAACTATGAACTGCTGGAATGTATCTCATTAGACTTGACTCCATCTGGGGTCCTAGTTATTTGAAGAGGTCATGCATTTGAACACTTTCCTCAGGCAGGTAAACGATTCTCTATTGACACTTTCACTCATTGACTCCATTTGATTTTCAAGGTTTTCCATAATTTAGTTGAGCAAAATGGAGTCATTTGCCTTTTCAAAAATCAAATGCAAAAAACATTTTTAAAGATGATGAGGACAAAGCCCCTTTTTCTCTTGTGTAATTTCACATGTGTTTTAGTTCATTCCCCTTGGAATAAACTTCATTTCCTTTTGGTTTAATCTTCTTCAAACATCTTAGTGTAAGAATGTCATGCCTGCTTCATCAATGGCCTCAACATTAGCTTAACAGTACAATGCAAATAAAAAGATAACAAATTTTGATCCTACAAAATGAGCTGCTTCTGCTTATTGTGAAGAACAACATGAAATATATTAATTCAATAAGCAATGAAGAAATTGCCACTAGGTAATTAGAGCTAATATTTATTCCTTTACAAAATATGTGGTTATATAAGGAAATACACTAAAATCACCAGACAGCCACTTTATATAAAACAGCAATGCAGACCTTGATCTTAAATCAGAGAGGAAGAAGTTTTTTCAGACTATGACATGGTTTCATCCATATTATGTTTCTAAGAGCCAATTTATAAGATTCTACTGTAGGAAATTCCGAAGATTACACATTATGATTTATAAACTAAAAGCTACTGGCCATTTGTTGACTGTTTATTGGGTTTTCATAGTTGTTGATAGTTTGTGTGTGAGTGTGAGCATGTGTGTGTGTGTGGGTGTGTGTGAGCATGTGTGTGTGTGTGTGTGAGTTGTGAGCATGTGTGTGTGTGTGTTTCTGAAGAGGCTCTGTATGGCACGTAGTATTATATGGGCAGATTAGAGCAATTATTTATTTAAGGAGTTTGCTGTTTTGATACTTTGTAAGATACTTAATTTCTGCCAGTGGAAAATTCTTGGAGATAGGTCTTTGAAAGCAAAGTATCAGTTTTAGATAAAACTCCAATTTTGGGTGGCATTTAAAACAACATTCCGAAGTGTAAATGTTCATATTCCAGTGAGAGAGCCCTTTGGAATTTTAAAAGCAGATACAACTTCCAGAAAGAATAGTTACCCATGTGTAAAGTTCAGAAATTAATTTCCACTATTCTCTGATTTGAAAACTTTCCAGACAAGATGATAGAAATATAATTAAACAGTAAGCAATATTTATTTGCAAACGCAGAGCGGCACACCTCATAGTTTCACACAGAATATATCGACAGAATATATGCAAGTTGAATGTTATTCAGAGTTTGATTCTCCAGTGAGGATTAAAAACTGGTAGAGGTCTCCATTCTAAACAGCAATATAGAAAATCATTGATCGATGATTTAGAAAAAAGTTCTTGGAGAAACCAATGTAATATTACACTACATAAGGGGCTAAATTGAAAACTGAATGAAATAGCATAAATAATTAACTAACTGCAGGCCTCCAGATAATAAGAAAACTACTCTCATCCTCTCCATTTTTGTCCCGGAATGGGTCAAAGGAGCAACAATAAGCAACAATAATCATAAAAGGAAATCAGTGAGGGAGGATGAAAGCCCTCTGAGCCAGGTTCATACTCTACAGTCTAAAAATCACAAGTAAAATTTGTATTTCCTGTGAGTTGGGAACTTTTACAAATGTCAGAACCATTAGTATGGTTTCCAGGCTTAGCAACTAAAAATACAGGATACTGACTTAATTTTGAATTTCATGTAAACATGAAATCATTCTTTAATACATGTATACAGTGTTTGTAGGAGATGTGCTGATATTAAAATTGATGTGCTGTTTATCTTAGACTCAAAATTACCTGGGCATCATGTATTTTGCCTGGTAACTGACCACTGGTCAACACTTATTTGGTAAAAAGAATAAGATCTGATTTATCCTCACTTCAGGAAAAGAAAGAAGTGCAATGAATTCTCACATTGAAAGCTTTAGGAACCATGGAACCTTTCTGTCCATGAAAGAGGACCAAAAGGAACATATCATAGACTTTTATTCATATATCTACTTAAATTTGTTGACAAAATAAGCATTTATTCATTGCTATTGTATGGGACTGTTCAAAGGGTATAGAATACTCAATTCTGCTTGATCGAATAGGTGTCAAAGGACATTTCACATAACTGAAAGTGATAATGTTGTGAGACATAAGGAAGCCATAGACTGGTGACTATTGTAATGGTCAGAAAAGATG
This sequence comes from Manis javanica, assembly GCF_040802235.1. Lineage (NCBI taxonomy): Eukaryota > Metazoa > Chordata > Mammalia > Pholidota > Manidae > Manis > Manis javanica. The sequence goes on from NC_133167.1 coordinate 94,836,258, forward strand.
AGGCAAATTAACTTCAGGGTAAAAAAATACCGGATCCCATTCATATGATCATTTCTGTTTTTCAAACAAAATAATAGGATGGTATATTCTGGTGTGTTGGAAAAAAGAGTACATATGAACTGTGGTCCTATTTTATATTTAAGGGTAGTTTAAGGCATAAGCTAGGATGCTACTCTTTACAAATGCCTAATATAAAATGTCACCTGCCAAGAAAATGAAAAAAAATCATTAAAATGAAATTTCCACATTCTTCCTCATGGGGCTATCAATACTGTACAAGCCATTTACCCTAGAAGAGGCAGGGCAAGAAATGGAAGCCAAAAACCTCTCATATTTCCAGGTTCTTACTCAACTTTACAGTAACCAAAAAAATTCTATGAAATATAGTATCTCTTCAGCCACCAGCTTCATAGACTCCACTGCAGTTAATTTCAGGTAAAATTTTTTGGGGTTACTGACTGTGTGTGGAAGGACTTGTGATTAGTAAGACACAAAAGGTAAAACAAAGATGCCTATATACTTTGAAATAATTAGTTTTATATAAATTATGTCATTTTTTTCTCACAATTTTATTATAAGTAGATAATATATTATTTACAGCTGAAAAATTAGAACACTCTAATCAGAGAAATTAAAGACCTCATTGATGAGGCTAAAATCTTCATCTTCAGGTTTTCTTATATATACATTATGTACTTTGAAGTTAGCAGACAGGAAGCAACCCCAGCTCATTCTTACCTAAGTGACCTTGAGTGAGTTATTTACCTTCTCCAAACTTTAATTTCCATAGATAGAAATAAAAAAAGGAATTTCAACCTTATAGTTTGGGTTAGGTTTCTCTTAAATAGGGCATAAATATACCTGTTTCATTGCAAGAATTCAGTATTCCTCAATTCCCTCTCTTCATCACTTTTCTTTGTGAAAATAAGCCACAGAAGATATATACATTGTGTCTGTAGCATAAATGGCCCAACATGGGTCTATTCATGAACTCATGAAATGTCTACTCCCAAAATGTCATAGCTTCAACTAACATAGTAATATGCTAATTTTTTAAATCTGAAATTTAGACACTGTAAAGATATTCTTAAATGTGAAATAGTAAATACATTTATTACCCAGAACTCTATTTAGTAAATCAAGGAATTTCCCAATGCTTCTGCTTGGGTACCAGATAAGACCCATCAGTGCTCAAAAAAACTCTGAGAAGGAAGTTTCTTTTAAATAAAAAAATTATGTCCAGCATGATCTCAGTTTTAATTGAATTTCATCCTAACTTAAGCATTATCCTAACATTTAAAAATCTGAGGAAAAATTAAAACAAAAATGCCTAGTAGACCCTTTACTAACTAAAATGGATGGCTGTGTATCTTCTGTGTTTATATTTATTAGATCTTTGTGCAGGATAAAATATCAATGTATCATTTGAGTAACTGAAGTAGGCAAAATAATCCTTAACTTTACAAGGGTTTTAGTTTCCTTTTAAAAACCAAAGGAAAAGTTAAGGAAAGAGTAATACAGGACACCATACCTTAGACTATTTCTCCTTATAATGTGAAATATTAGTCATTGAATTGGTAAGAATTTCCACCTAGCAATTAGCTCTGATAACTTAATGGGGAGGAATTTAAGTAATGACAGCCACACCACCTCTCCTATCCAATCCATGAGATTGTGAGGAGGCTTAAATAATCAAACACTTTAATTAACCTTAAACAGACAGAATTTTAAGTTTCTACACAGGATATAATATTGGACAACCTAGAGGAAAAGGAAAAAATTCCTAGAAAAATATAATCTTCCAAGATATACCCAGGAGGAGAAATAAATCTGAACAGACCAATTATCAGTAACAAAATTGAACTGATAATCAAAAAACTCCTAAAAAACAGAATTCCAGAACCAGATGGCTTCATAGCTGAATTCTATGAAACATTTAAAGGAGAGTTAATACCCATCCTTCTTAAAGTATTCCAAAAGGTAGAAGAGGAGGGAATACTTCCAAACTCATTCTATGAAACATCAATTTAATATCAAAACTAGACAAAACACTACAAAAAATTAAATTATAGATCATATCTCTGATGAACATAGAGGCAAAAATCCTCAATAAAATATTAGCAAACCAAATTCAAAAATACATCAAAAAGATCATCCATCACAACCAAGTGGGATTATTCCAGGAATGCAGGGAAGGTACAATATTCATAAGTCAATCAATGTCCTACACAACATTAACAAAAAGAAGGATAAAAACAATGATCATCTCAATAGAAGCTGTAAAAGGTTTTGACAAAATTCAACATCCATTCATAATAAAAACTCTCAACAAAATGGATAGAGAGGTTATTTACCTTAACATCTTAAAAGCCATATACAATAAACCCACAGCTAACATCATACTCAATGGTGAAAATCTGAAACCTTTTCCTCTAAGATCAGGAACAAGACAAGGATCCACTCTCCACTTTTATTCAACATAGTACTAGAGGTCTTAACCACAGAAGTCAGACAAGATAAAGAGATATAAAGCCTTCAAACTGGAAAGGAAGAAGTTAAACTATCACTATTTACAGATGACATACACAGAAAACCCTAAAGACTCCACCAAAAAACTATTAGAACTAATAACTGGATTAAGGAAAAGTTGCAGGATACAAAATTAATGCATAGAAATCTGTTGCACTCCTATATACTAACAACAAAGTAGCAGAAAGAGAAATCAGGAAAACAATTCCACTACAACTGCATCAAAAAGAACAAAATGCCAGGATTAAACCTACAAAGGAGGTGAAAGACCTGTACCCTGAAAACTGTTGAGACACTGATGAGAGAGATTAGAGAAGACACAAATAAATGGAAATCTATCCCATGCTCATGGAGAGGAAGAATAACATTGTCAAAATGGCCATCCTGCCCAAAGCAATTTACAGACTCAATGCAATCCCTATCAAAATACCAAAAGCATTTTTCAATGAACTTGTGCAAAAAATCCTAAAATTCCTATGGAAGAGCCTGAATATCCAAAACAATCCTGAGAAAGAACAAAGTTGGGGTATTATGCTCCCTGACTTCAAACTATACTACAAAGCAATAGTGCTCAGAACAGTATGTTACTGTTACTAGAACAGACCTATAAATCAATGGAACAGAATAGAGAGCCCAGATATAAACTCTCATATATATGGTCAATTAATATATGATAAAGGAGTCATGAATATACAGTGGAGAAAAGACAGACTTTTCAATAACTGGTGTTGGGAAAACTGGACAGCTACATGCAAGAGAATGAAACTGGAGTACTGTCTAACTCAATACGCAAAAGTAAATTTGAAATGGACTAAATACCTGAATGTAAGACATGGAACCATAAAGCTCTTGGAAGAAAACATAGGCAAAAATCCTTTGAACATAAGTATGAGCAGTTCTTTCCTGGCCACATCTCCTCAGACAAAGGAAACAAAATAAAAATTGATCAAGTGGGACTACATCAAACTAAAAAGATTCATTACAGCAAAAGACACCATCAGCAGAATATATTCATAATTGATTTATCCAATAAGAGGTTAACTTCTAAAATATATACAGAACTCATATGCCTCTACACCAAAATGTCAAATAATCCCTTTAAGAAATGGGTGGTGGTCCTGAACAGACATTTTTCCAAAGAAGAAATACAAATGGCCAACAGGTACACAAACAAATGATCCATATTGCTGATCAACAGGGAAATGCAAATCAAAATGACAATGAGATATTACCTCACACCAGTCAAGAGTGGCCACTATCCAGAAGACATCTTCGAAGTTCTATGCATTTTATACTTCAGTGATAATGTAACTCTTGCTGATTTTGAAATGTTTCTGGACTGTCATGAGTTCTACTTCTTCCCAACACATCCCTTTGATGGTATCTCTACAAATTCTTCAGCATCTGATTCTAGATTATTTTCTCTGTGAAACATTTTCTTTACTTTTATTGCTTTTTGTCTCTCTGCTCAGCTTCTCTAGATCCTTGTGAAAATTACTGGTAGAGCTATTATCAAACTGCTTTTCAATTTGTTTTAAACTCCTACCCAGTAACTTATGAGTTCTTTTAACTCAAAGACTTTGTTTAAATCAATTTTGTATTCTTAATACTGATCTTGGCTTCTGATATATAATGGAGACTAAGTATATGAAATAACGAATGGGAATGAAAGAATTAATAAAAGCATGAATAAATTAAAAATTATTCTATTTTATAATCGATATGCAAAACACACTAAGCTTGTTTCACAGCATATTTCTTTGTTTAATACTTCAGCACAAATCAGGTTATTAATATCCTGAGGTGATGATCTGAATTTATTGACAGTGTTACTATGGAGCTTAGCTAATGTTAATTTTTCTAGTAAAAAACAGGGAAACAATATTGTTAAATTGTCTTTCTTGTGGAAAGGAAAAAAACACCATGCTGTTGACTGGAAACTGGAGAATAAGCTGCCAAGATTTTTGAAATGTTTGAAATTATTTCAAAATCTGTTTTAACTTTCCAGTCAGCATTTTGTGTAATTAAAAAAATGAACATCTCAAGGCATTTACTCTGATACCAAGCTGTGTGTTTTCTTCCACCTCTAGAGGTTTTCAGAATCTAAAGAGACATTGGAAAAGATGCTTGGCGAGCAGGTGGAAAACACATTAGAATAAAACTATTTTCTTCAGGTTGAAGTATATTTCAAAAGTAATTGATTTGTCACTAATAAAGAACATTAGACATAAATATATCAGGACTAGAAATAATGCAGAGACCCTTTTGGTTCATATTTTATAACCTTTAAGTAGCTTGCACTTTACCAGCATTTATTTCTCTGATTATTTAGGGGGAGAAAACCTCCTCACTTCGTAGTTCTCTACAGTCCTTTTCATGAAACAGAAATAATTGAAATTTATAAGTGAATAGAACAGAGAAGAAAATAAATTATTTTCAAATTGGATAAATATGTGGTTTGATGGAAACTACATCTTGGAAAAAGATAGAGAAACAACCCCCTTTTCAAATTACCACCTCTAAAAAACAATATTAAAGTGGTCAAGCAGAGCTCTCCTCATTCATTCTTGGGACACATATTTTCAGGAAATAATAATTCCAAAATCTGTAATTACTAAGGTTGTCATCTTGCCCTTTATTTTAATAGTCTTTAAAGGAATGAGACATAATACACAGCTGAGGCCTAGATGAAAAAGTGTCACCAAGAATATATCTTTAGCAAACATAGTCATAAGATTCTATTGTTATGGATTTATTAGAATGTGGCAATGTATGAATTGATTTAACCTTATGCTGTAAATATTTTAGCAGAAATTGAAATATAAAAATGTGAAGTGACTTGATAACAAATGAACTATCTATATTGTTTATTCTTTCTTTACAGAAGATTTCATGAAAGATTAATTCATGATGAGATTTAGAAAATTAATGAGCCCAGATCTCTAGGTGAATCATCTTTTTGCCACATTTTAAAAGTGTTTGTATGCTTCGAAACACTTAATCTAGGAGGATATTCTGAGTGGCAGTTTGGGCATTTTACTGAATATTCAGATAGTATAGCTAATGCTACTTGGACTTCTTTAAGGTCACATTCATTTTTATGCATGGACACTTTGTGTATAACTGTTTCCTTTGAAACTTTATCACTATTCAATCCAAATTCAATTTAAGCTTTTCTGATCCTTGCAGAAATTCACTTATCTTAAAACGTACTGTCAGTTGTACCATAAATTCAGTTTCTTTGGGGGGGAAAAGTGACTACTTAAATACTATCTTTTTGTTTTATTTTATTCTTCAGTTCTTCACCCCTATTTAGATTACTTTCTGAAGAGAAGAGAGATGGGCTGCCTACCATGATTAGTCACAGGCAGTGATGGTGGGTCTAACTGGTACACTGTGCTGACCTTCGCCAGGTGGAATGCCCGAGAATAGACTCATTATCTCAGCAGCATTGTTATTTCTGAATGCTTACCCCCACCTTCCCTAGGGCTTTTGATACGTGGCCATTGAATGAATACAGGTCCACTGCTTTCTATGGAAAATAAAAATCGGTAGGGAAGCTTGTCCAATAGTACCTGATGGTCTTTAGTGGCTTCACACATTACATTTGCTTACACATTTATTTGAAACTTCCTATGATCACTTTTCATTCTGGAAAAAAAAATCTTGTATATTTAAAAGATGCTAATTCTGGAAGTAGCTTTATGGGACTGAACTACACAGTTAATCTATACAAACTGACAAGTGAAGGTAGTGAAGCATTTTAACATATCTCATTAAAAGCGAAAGTAGCTAGGCAAATTTTAACATATCTCATTAAAAGCCATTTACTTAGACTCTCCTTATTTCAAGATATTTAAATGATTCTAAAATACCAAAGTTTGGTCATCACTTTCTGAATGTCTCTGTGGATGCAGATAAAGACAGAATCTGGAGTCTCTGTGGAGGCAGCTTGCCTTCATATGTTTTCACTCATTTAGCACTAACTGAGTTTTACAAAAGTTTAGGTGGAAAGTGAGAGTCTCTAAAACCTGTTCTCTAATAACAGGATGGTGTGGTATATACAGATAGAGCCCAAATGGGAAATAGCAGGGTACACAGACATCACAAAGCACCTGTTAATACCAAAATGAATTCCCTTCATCCTTTAGTTTCTATGAGGTGTTTTTCCTTGACCTTTCATTGGTTCCGATTACTCCTGTGAATTTTGTTATCACATGCCATGTAATTCATCGTGTGCCAGTGGTGAACAAAGAGAGCTCCACTTATTTATGTTTGTTTTTTACCCACAAGAGGATTGGCAGTGTTACTTTTAATTCATGTAAAGAAATGGCAGCTTTTTCACCACAACTAACCCCATTTTCCTCTATAATGAAGTTTCTTCACCACAAACACTCATCACTGTTCCAGCTGGGATTGCCATGAACATTTTGCATTATCTTTAGAGCAATTTCAAGCAGATCCAGCCATTAAAGCTTCATGCAAATCACAACCAGTTTAAGTATCCACAGTTTTCAGGCAAATCCAGGGATCTTTAAATACTTGTGCTATCATGTCACCCTGTATTTTATGGGTGTGGTCTGTTTAGGTGTCACACCAAGTATCTTTAAAGATGACTGGCCTTCTGAGCTCCAAAAACAATGTGTTAGAGTTTGGCAGCCATCTTTTGATATCTGTTCTGGTAAATCAGAGAGAATTAACAACAGAATAACCTAGAATTGTGATTTTATATTTCTAGAAGCCCCTGATATACTCATCAAATATCTCACCATGAAATGTTTAAGCAAGCATGAATTTTTTCAGTATGAAATGCTTATTTTTTTTCTAGAAAGCATAAGTTGTGACAAAACACATATATCTGTGTGTGTGTGTGTGTGTGAGAAAATTGTGAATGTAGAACACAGAATCTTACTGGAAAGTACCACAGCCAGAGCCAGATATTTTTGTCTGTGACACCTGACAATATTCTGCAAAAAGAACTCCAATCTAATAGAAATTTTCTAGAAAATTGGAAAAGAGGAAAGATGACACCCTAATATATCTAGGATATATTCAATACCAAATCCACATGATGACTACACAGGAAATTTAAAGGTTCACTTTTGTTCATGAACATAGATAGCAAAATCCTACAGAAACTGTTATCATGCTAAACCAACAGTAACACAGGAAACATCGGGATCATTTCCTTAGTGTTTATAACAGGAATATAAACTTGGTTTAACAGTAGAAAATCAAGTAATAAAGCTCTCCATAGTAACTTTTAGATGGAGAACATTATATAAACATATCAAAAGATACAGACATATTCAACAAGTTCAACATTCTTTCATGATTAACAAGAGCAGCAGCAGTAATTACCACTTTTTAGGAAAACAGGAACGGAAGTGACCTTCGCCTACAGATTAGAGGCATCTAAAAAATCCTACAGCAACCTCAAACTTACGGTGACGTGGTAAAATATTTCACTTAAAACAGCAGCAGTACAAAGGTACACTGGGGTTTTTACCTTTTGGCTAGAATCACTACTTTCACTCTGTACTCCAGTTATTGTGTTACTACATGACAGTAAGGGAAGAAATGCAGATATGAAAAGCATATTGTTTGGGCAAATGGTAACCAAAACTCTCATTCTTTACATATAATATGACTTTCTACATAGAAAACCTAATAGAATGTACAGAAAATTTAATAAAATTAGTAAGCAAATTGCTTTGACTTAACATTTAATAAAAGTTCTATGAGGTTTGTATAGAATGAATTATTAAATTTAATCAAAATATATTAAAGCAGTTTTAAATATAAGGAGAGTATAATGTGATCATACATGAGGAGATCTTAACCTAAAATTGTTTATTTTCCCCAAAAGCTTGAGTAGATTTCATGCAGTCTCAGATAATCAGCAACGGTATCATGGACTGGACATGAAAACTGATTCTAAATCTATGTAGAAGAGTATTGGACCAGGAATAAGGTAATTCTGATTCACTCCAAAAAATCCAACTGGGCAGATTTTCCCTACCAGATAAGAAGACATACTGTAAAGACCTAGTTACTAAGTCAGCATGGCTGTCGGAGAGATAGAAACAAGACCAATGGAGTAAAAGAAGGCCCCAGAAACCGGCCAACAGATTCTTATCTATAGGGAATTTGATTTATGACAGTCAGTATTGAATATAAGTGGGGAAATCAGTAACTATTCAATAAATAATCCTAGGATGCTTGTTGACACATACAGGAAAATCGAATTGCATTTATTGCCAAATGCAAAAATGCATTAGAGCTGGATTAAAAAATAAGATGGGTAAAATTATTAAAAGTGTAGAAGACAAAAAAGGAGAATATATATTTTTACTTCAGATTAGAAAATTTCTCAGAATGAAAAAAAGTGATAAATTTGGTATACTGACATCAAGAATTTCTGCTTGACAAAGGACACCACCATAAAAAACTAAAAGGCAGAAACTGACCTTGGAACAAATACCTGCAATACATACAATTGACAAATATTGATTTCCACATATATAAAGAACTGAAACATCATAAAAATGATTTTAAAAGCCAATAAAAAATGACTAAGAACTTGGAGCGACACCTCATATAAGAAGGATCATGAATATCCAATAACCATCTGGAAAAAAAAGAACTCAACTTATTGGTAATCAAAATAAAGCAAATTAAAACTGCAATGTGGAATCAAGTTGAGCCCTCTGGTCTTGAAGAAACTTTGAAGTCAAAGCATACTTCTTATAGGAGGGCAACGTTAGATTCTTAAGACAATAAAACATACAAAACATAAAGAAAACAATTGATAAATTTGACTACATTAATATAAATTTTTTCTTGATAAAAATAAGTTTCTAAAAATAGTTTCTAAACACTATAAGAAAAGTTAAGGACAAAAAATAAATACAGATATCTACAGTACTATAACTGACAATTACCATACAGAAAATGTAAAAAGCTCCTGCACAGCAATAGGAAAACAATAAACTTAAAAAAAAAGATAAAAAATATGAATGGGAAATTCATATAAAAAGAAACCCAAACAGTTAAAACACTAGGAGAAAAAAACCCTCCACATTACTACTCATCAGGACATTATAAATGAAAACAGAAAAAAAGAGATGTAATTTTATTTGAATCTTTTCTAGTGACCAGGATATTAGAAAAGTTGTGGGTCATGCTGGTTTGTATTGCCGTCATGGCTGAGATAAACTGCTGTCCACTGTTTTTCACTTCAGGCTGACAGAGAACGGATGCCATTATGTCGGTGTTTGGAAAGTAATTTAAAGCTAGCTTATAGAAAAGGCGTGTTCCACTGAAAATAAGGCCTTTCTGTTTGAAGTAGGCAACTGTTCATTTCAGATAGCTGTTTTAAAATAACACATTGTGTATGTCTTACCAAATTTCCATGCTTGTTTCAAATTGCAAAGGTTTTGTTTTTTACTGCTGATAAAGAGACTAAAATCCTACATGACATAAGAAAATAGAAGTCAGTCTCAAAGTTAGGTTTACATTTTCTGTTCAGTTAGATTCTTGTGTGGCAATATTTATTTTGTCAGTTCACTCCACAAAGTATCAGAAAGTGTTTTGTTTTGCTTCTGGAGTAACATTGATCAGGGCCCATGATATAATAGGAAACTGAGTTTACTGTCAATTTGTTGTGTCACTAGTACAATGTGACAGTGAGTAAGTCATTTAAGTATTTGAAATCTTACTTTTCTTATATATAAAATAAAAACTCTGTGTCCTCTCTACCTCACAGTACTCTGCATATCACTTGAGATTAATAGCTCATGTCCAGAGCCATGATCAAAACCTATGTGTCTTGTTCTCTGGACAAAATGGTTAAGTGGCTCACATCTGATTTCAGCCACAGTCGCAGAGGACTGTCCCAGGCACGCCAGATGCACGCTCACTGCATCCCACACCCCAAGCATGTGCTGAGTGTCTCTCTGCCGCCCTGGACCCCACGAAGCTCAGCTGCCAGGCGGTCATACTCTGGGGGCAGCCTCTCCACTAATGTGGGGGACAGTAGCTGACTGGACCCACCCCTTTTGGGTCTTTCAGCTGGACAATTATGAGAGGCATGTTAGAAATTCTTTTCAGTTTAGCCTCATTTTGAAGAAGAAGATACTCTGACCTAATTTCAATAATTTCAAGTCATTTGGATAGCGTTTCCTCATACGTACTATTATTGGCCCTAGATTAGCCTTATGAAATCAGACATTAATAGATGAAGAAACTGATAACACTCCACTACTACCACCACCACGTGACTACCACCACCACTGCTTCTACTACTAGTGTTACTACTACTGCTACCAGCAATATGGATGACCATGGGTAGCAGTTATTGAACATTCAAACTACTTTGGTCATGTGCTAAGCACTGAACAAATATTAAGTCAAATAAAAGAATCCTTACAATAAAAATCTGAGATAAATTTTTAAAGTAATATCCTCATTTTACATCTGAAGAATTGAAGGCACTGAGAGGCTCAATAACTTGCCCAAAGGCATACAGCATTTAGTTGACTCAAAGTTAGAAAAAGTACAAACTAATTACTGCCTGAGCACAGATATGCTCATTCCTGGTTCAGTACATTTTTTTCATTACCAAGTCTGCATTTAAGGAAGCAAAAACCTATACCTATCATTCAGGAACTCTCTATTTAGTGAGTAAAAATATTGTTTGATGAAATAGATCAGTTATCAATTAGTGTGACAGCAGAATAATCCTCTTCCTGCCTCCTTCCCAAAGGGCCACATCCTATTCCCTGACACCTGTGAATATGTTACCTTAAAAGCAAAGGGGAACTTAGATGTCAGTGAAATTGAGAATTGCTTATCTGGTCACTTTAAAATAGGGAAATTATCTTGGATTATCGAGGAGGGTCCAAAATAGGTGTCTTTGTGTTGTCACAAAGATCACTAGAAAGGAAAGAGGTAATGAAATAAATGAATAAATGAATGAAATGAAATAGGTGAAGGGAAAAACAACTATTGAGAATGTTTGATATCTTGATCGAGGCAATGGTCATGTGAGTATATACACATGTCAAAATCCATCCAGCTGTATACTGAGATTTGTGCATTTCAATGTATGTACCTCAATATAAGATTAAAAAAAAGAAGAAGTTGTAGAAGGTCAGTCAGAGACATGGCAGCATGAAGACTTGGTCTGCTACTACTGGTTGTGAAGATGGAGGAAGGGGCCCAGAGCCAAGGAACGTCAAGGGCATCCAGTAGCTAGACAAGAAAAGGAAAGGGATTCTCCCAGAAAGGAGCACAGCCAGGCAAACACCTTGATTTTAGCCCAGTGAAGACCATTTCAGACTTCCAACATGCATAGATGAAGACAATAAATTTGCATTGTTTTAAGACACTAAGTGTGTGTAATTATTACAGCTGCAACAGGAATTCAATGCAACTAGTTAGTAATTGAAAAATGTAGGCAAACCATTCAAGCTCGTAACGTCTTTTTTCTTCCTCCTTCTCTCTGTCCCTTCTTCACTCTCTACATTTATAGTGAAATGAAAGATTTTTGTCTTGGTTATTACTTATATAAACATGGATATTTTATCCACTTATGCAAAGCACAGCAACACAAAACTTCACCGGTGAAATTAGGAATACAATTTATTTTGACACACTCTAGCAAGTTCCTTTTGAAGATAAAAGTCAGTCTGATTAATGAACATGTAGTTGACTTAAAACTAAAGTCAGTTTTCTCAAATCGCAATAGAACTTTCAAATTGCAGACCAGGATTATATTACTGTTTTTCCAAAGTAATTATAACATCAATCATTTATCTCAATCTCTTCCTTTGACATTGTTTGGCATATCCTAAGCTTTCAATTTACAGAGCTCCACAAAGATAGGGAGGTTATCCCAGGAGCTCTCAGTGATTTAGTTGAGAAAGTCAGATATATAGTATCTAAGTATGTTCATTCCTCCTCACCTCTATTGCCAGCCTATTAAATAAATCTGCTTGAAATAATGACCTAGCTATTAAATAAATCATATCCTAGAAGTTCTTCGTCTTGTTATAGGTGTTCTTATTTAGGAACTGAAGATATTATATACATTTGCACATATGGACATAGATAAAATCAAGTAGGAATGAGACTGGACTACAGTGAAGAAAAACAGATCTACCCCCTGGTTGGTCATTAATGGCTGTGTTTATTTTGTGCAAATCATGTAATCTGAGACTCAGTTTGTAGAATCAGGGTAATACACATCTCCCTAAATACTGAGGAGTAAATGAGTTAATGCAAATGATGATACTTTGTTAATACAAAGGTTATGCTAATGTTATTAATTTCATTATTTTGATTAGTTGTGATACTTTATTTACTTTGTTTTTAAATAAACATGTACATTAAATATAATAATACATTTCCTATATTTATTTTTCATTTTACTTTTCCTTCTTGGTGATCTCACATCATTTTCACTTAAATACCTCTGAAAGGCCTACTAAATCACTTTTATTACATTGAATTGAATATTGCTAGTATTACATAAAATGGTCAATACTACTCTGTGTGTACGAGAGAGATGAATGGTAAACAATTAAATTTAGAATATCTTTATAATAAATTCTACAAGAAGAAGAGTCTCATTTTATTAATACATAATTCTACAGGAATGCCATCATGTCTGTTACAATAACAATAATAATTGCTTACATTCATTAACTTACTATGTGTCAGGCATCATGCTTTACAGGGATCAGCTCATGTTAATTCAATGAAAATCCAATGAGGTATTATTATTTATTATCTTCATATTTTATAGATGAGGAACTGGTGACTTTGAAACCTACTAACTAAATTGCCCATGATTACTCTTCTAGAAAGCAGAATGTTAACACTAGAGGCAATGCTCTTAATTATTACACCTTAAATCCCTCAGTACTTCCTTCCTGCACTGTTCCTCTCTGACCCCTACTCCTCCTTCCCCTTCTGACCCTTCAAAACAGCTACATTATTATAAAACTGAATATATTTGTATTCAGTGACAGGTTATCATTGTCTATAACTTATTTTGTAGAATAAATCCCTGATAGCTAGTTTTTAGTAGGCCAAAGTTATAATTTTCTTTTAGTGTTTTCCATCACAACAGTAACAAAAAAATGACTAACAGTCATTGTCAAATTGTGGATGGAATCTGCAATAATGAAATAGTATTGGGATATAATTTACTTATTTGGCTTAGAATTTCAGTGTGTACAGTTTCCTCTATTTTTTAAAATTATTTTTTGAAATTATTTTTTAAACAGTTTGTGATTTAAAGAAAGGCACTTAGTAACATCATATCTGTAAGGTACAACCATTTTTATCACTTTGGACTAATAGTTTGTGTTCTTTCTTATATGAATTTTTATTTGATTCATGATGAGCAATGTAAGTATGGACTTATGTTCTGTAGAATGCTCATGATTTTGAAGACTGTCATATGGCTATCCAATCAGAAAACACATGTGATATAAGTAATGTTAAAAATTATTTACAAGAAGAATATATGCAATTTAATCTTGGGATAGACTGGTCAAGTCTCATAGACTCTGAGCATCTTCTTCTATATTTCTTTTTTTCAAACCAGTTGTTTGAGAAACAACTCTTTACACCATTGCAGTATTTGTATTCAAATCATAGTGGGATTTGCAGCCAATATAATGGGGCAAGAAAAAGAAATAAGGGGCACACAGACTAAAAAGGAAGAAATAAAACTATCTACAGACAACATGACTATCTATGTAGAAAATCCCCCAAATCTGAAAAAGTTCCCTGTAACTAGTGAGTTTATAAAGTCATGATGCAAGGACATAAGTGCAATACATGAAAATCAATGAAATTTTATGTATTAATAATAAATGTACAGAAACTAAAATTAAAAATGCTATGTAAATCAATTACTTTAAAGAAAATTTAGAAAGTTAACAAAATATGTACAGTATGTATATGCTGAAAAAAAACGATGTTCTTGAAAAATATCAATGAAAACCAAAATAAATGGAAAGACATAACATTTTCATGGACTGGGAGACTCAATATCATAAAGATGTCAATTCTCTTAAAATCTCTGTATAAGTTTAATGCAATTCCTATCAAAATATAAGCAAGTTTTTTTAGACATAGAAATACATATTTTGAAATTTATATGTAAAAGTATAAGCCCTAGTATAGCAAAAACAGTCCTGAATATGATGAATACATTTGGAGGATTCTCTTTACCATATTAAAGCCTCCTTTATAACTACAGTCATCAGGATAGTGTGATATTGTCAGAGGGATAGACACCCACTCAATGTAGCAGAATAGAGAATTTAGAAATAGACACACGTATACCCAAGTGATATTTAACAAAGCTGCAAAAGGAATTCAATAGAGGAAGGGAATGCACTGGAGTAATTGGAAATTCATAGGCAAAAAGAAATCCACACACACACACACAAAAACACCAGAAAGATAACTGACCTAAAATTAATATCTTACTCAAAAGTCAAATAAAAATATCACAGACTTAAATGTAAAATGAAAAAGTATGTAATTTTCAGGAAAAAAGTAGATAAAGTCTTTGGGATATAGAGTAAGGGAAAACGTTCTTAGTATTGATATCAACAGCATGATCCATGAAAGAAAAAAAAATTGATGGCACCTTATCAAAATTTAAAAATTTGTGTTATGAAAGACCCTGTAAAGAGAATGAAAAGAAAAGCTCCAGAGATGGAGAAATATTTGCAAATTGTATATCCAAAAAGGGACTAGCATCTAAAATACATAAAGAACTTTCAAAATAACAGTAAACAATCCAATTATAAAACAGACAACAGATTCCGTGTAGACATTTTACTGAAGTGGATATATGGCCGGAAAATAAACCCATGAAAATATGTTCAACATCATTAGGCACTTGGGAAACATAAATTAAAAGTATAGTGAAATAATTACTGCACAACTATCACTACATCACGAGACAGTTTTAGACTTAAAAAAAAATGACAGTACCAAAGCTGTAGATGACGCAGAATAACTGAATTACTCAACATTGCTGGAAAGACTCTAAAATGTTACAGCTTCTCTGTGAAACAGGTTGGCAGTTTCTTATGAAACAAAACAGACATCTGCCATATCACCCAGTAATCACACTCTTGGGACATTTTTCCAGATAAATGAAACTTGCATTTTAAATGTTCATAGTAGCTCCCTTCATAATAGCCAAAATCTAAACAATCCAGATGTTCTTTTGAATGGTTAAATAAACTGTGGTACGGTCATACCATGGAATACTACTCAGTCATGAAAAGGAATCAGCTACCAATATGTTCAACAACTTGAATGAATCTCCAGGGAATTATGCTGAATGGGGGGAAAAAAGTCCCCAGAGATCACCACTGAATGATTCTGCATGCAACATTCTTAATATGAGAAACTTCTAGAATTGCGGAACAGTAAGTGATTGCCAGGGTTTATTATGTTATTCAAACTTATACTTTTTTATTTGAAATGATTTTAAGCCTAAAGAAAAGTCAAGAGTATAACTTTAAAAACTCTTGTATATCATTTGCCAAGGGCCCCTTCAAGTTTTGCTAAATGTGACGGGCTTTAAAACATGCCTGAAAATTCTTTACTACTCCATTCATAAAATAGTGGAGGCTGTTTTAGAAAATTGAATAGTATCGTCCTGACCCTCTCTCTCATTCTCTGAGGGCTTACCCTTCAAACCCATGCATCATGAAGTGAGGAAACTGAGGTACGCGGGAGGGTCCCATGAAGGCGTTCTGGCAGGCAGCCCATCTCAGGTTTCGGATGGCAGCTATTACCAACGTCCAGGCGTGTGCGTGAGCGAGCATTCAGAGGACACCAGTTTGCAGCCTGAGCCACCTTCACTGCTGCCAGGTGGAGGGGCCAGAGTGGTTCTCACCAAGCCCTGCCCAAACCACAGGTCGGGAGCCAAGCATTTGCAATTGTTGTTTGAAAGCCATTGAGTTCTGGGGTAGATTTTTACACAAAATTAGATAGCTAGGACACCAGTTCATATTCGATAACTAGAACACCAAGTGTACCATATCTTGTAGACAAAGGACCCAATGTAGAGTCGCACAGTACACTGAGTAAGCAAATACCTCATTTCCTTCAAGAGGTCCTCAATATTTTATGACCTTAATATCTTGTAGAGTGCCTTTCAATCACTATATACCTTCTCATGATTCCTCTTGGGTGACATGCTTTTGTTTGGAGTAATACAGAAGAGGTCTTCCCTCTCTCCTTACTGCAGCCTGTCTAGGTATTACATTATGTCTATTTGTCCCATGACTAGTGATGTTAGCTTTTGCTATTCAGTAAGATGGTGACAGAGTACACTGTTGTAGAGTCATTTTTTCCATTTTAAAATTAATGTTTTTGTTCTAAATGTGCATGGCAGCTATCTAAAATTCAAGCTTCATCTCACTTTCTCCCACTAGTTTTACTATCCATTGATATTTTTTATTGGAAATAATGATAATTCCAATGGCTTTCAAATGGTGCTTTTCTAATCCCATAAGTGCTTCCACATTTTTAGTTGGCATTCCACTGTGAAGAAGACATTTATCCTTTCCTACTTATTTATTAATTCAATATGGGTTCACAGATTTCTATTTTATTCACTAAGGCAGATTTCTTATTTTATTAAAGGTATTGATGATCAAACTGTCTTCGGGATTCCCTTTATAATGGCTTCTTTTTGACATGTTTCCATCCTTAACTGAGCATTTCTTTACTTTTGGCACAAGAAAGGCACAGCTCACTTTATTTGCTTCTTGCTCCAGCTTTAGTATCAGGCATTTTTTTCAATAAGTCCTTAATTCTTTTTACTGGGGAATGGTATTTCTAAATAAAACCTGACAACTAGTTGTTTTAATGCTACTGGAGTCACTAACCCCCAATCATTCCTGTAGACAGTGCTAGGAAATGCATGTCTATATATGTAATGAATACATATTCACTCACATTTTTGTCTGTGTTTATTTCTCTACTTACCCTTATGTATTGAAAATCATGAGTTCACACCAGCACTTCCAATCCGACACCTCCCAGTTAATTCTAGTTTACCTTTTCCATATCTGTACCACCCCTCTTCATGAGTGAGAAACCTCTCTCTTCTAGATAAGAAGACATCAATATTTAATTACTGGCTCAAGCCACACACGGAGCCCATCTTATAAGCTGACAGGCCCTCCCCACCTCTGATGCCCTCCTCACTTGGGCTCATGTCCCCATCCCACTTCCTTCCCAAGCTACACTGACACCATTCTTGCATTACTGACAATGCCACTGGCCTGTCTTTTCGGCCTCCACCTGCTGGTTCCTGCTTCCACTGGCCTGTTTTGCTCTTGGCTGACTGCCTTCCAGGAGGAAAGGAGGGAGGGAAGAAAAGAAGCATCTGTTCTTCTACTATCAGCCTCTTGGGTCTTCTGTCTACATCTATAACTATAGGCCTTCGACATATAAATGGAGATGCAAATAGTCAAGTGTTTTCTACCCTGAATATCATGTAACACAATTACTTAATTTTAACTTATTTTCATACCGACTTTGTCTCTACCAGCTCTGAAATGTTGTTTCATTCTCCAAATTCACCTCAGCCTTTAATTTTCTGGACTTGATGTTTGTTTGGGATTTCTCCGGTATTTCAGTGTCAAATGCCTATATTAATTTTGGCTCGACTCCTTTCATTCAGCTATGGACATTCTAAGTTGCCCAAAAGTAAAATTTTCCAGTTTAACTCTCCGGAACTCGGTCCTTGACTTCAAGTATCTGGAGATGCAAAGGGATGAACAATTGAGTAAGCTGACTGATCGAACTCGTGTATGTTGCAAACAACTAAGACAAATGCCACGTTAAAGTTATTAAGAACCTTCTTAAGTGAAGTTTTCGTTTGATGAAGATGGTAACAGAGAGTGAAGATATGGTCGTGACTTACTGAATTACATGAATAGCAATGACTTTTAGAAAACAAGTATGCCAGAAATAAATGCATAGGAGTCCTCTGCAATAGGTGAGATGGAATAATGAGATTCTGTGGAGTATAAATTTAAGAAGAGTGTAAATTTAAGGTGTTGATATTGTCTAACAGACAATATATTAAAACTATGCCTTTTTTCTTTCTTTCCCACCAAAATGATATATTAGTATTCTATATTATTAAAACACTGCCTGTTGCAGAAATGGTTCATTTTCTCACTTAATCTGTTCTTTTATTAATAGGAGTCCCAACTCTAAGTTTTAACAAAGAACACAGCCACTCTTTAGAGCTAGCACTACTCAGTGAACCCTGTCAATTAGACAAAAGCACATGTCTACATTTTGGCCAATATATAAGTGATGAGTGTTATATTGAGGTTGTGATAGTCCAAGAACAAACGTTTTTTTCCCCCATCCCTCCTATTTTTCTGACTTCTCCCATGCTGGAATGTGAAGATGGTGATAGGGACAGCCTCAGATTTGTGGAGAAGGGTGACACCCTGGCCCAGAAGGTTTCAGGTTCGTAAGGTTAAGCGACCCAGGTCACTGGGTGCCTCACGGAGCCTGCCTATGTCTGCACTGTCAAACAAAAGGAAAATAAAACTCATACTGTTTGAGTTACTGTACTTGGGGGATATCACTAGTATTACTTATCCATTTTCTTCTCTCCTTTTTACATTTTCTCAAGAAGTCTTCAGATATCTCTAAATATCTCATAAAATGTACAATTTTTCATTTCTAACATTAAATATACAATTTCCACTTCATGTCATTTCAACTCTTGTGTTTTCTTCCTTCATCCACTATCCAATGTTTTTTAGTCTCCTTTACAAGCATATATTTTAAAAATATCAAGCAAGTTAGGAAAACAGTAAGGGCATTTTAGAAATCATTATATAAAAGTATTTATCAAATGCCAAATTTGTGCCAGGATTGGTCCTAAGTGATTTTCATATCTATCTTTTCCCTTCACCAAAATCATATGTGGTAGGTGTTTCTTATAATTGCCTTTTAAAGAAAACACAAATAGGCTTAGAGGGACTCAGTAATTTATACAGAATGGCTGGCAGAATGCTGACTCCCCTTACCAAGGTGCCCACGCCCTAAATCCTGTAGACTGTGGATATGTTACATGGCAGAAGGGGTTTTACAGCAATTAGAATTACTAATCAAGTGACCCTAAAATAGGGAGATTACCCTAGATTATCCAGATAGCTGGACAGTGAAATAAGGCAATGTAATCATATGAGCTATTAAAAGCAGGTAACCCTTTTCCAGCTGTTGGCAGAAAAGGAAATAAGTGAGAGGCAGCGGGAGGTGAATCTGGAGAGACATGAATCTTGAGAGGGGGCCTCAACCCTGTGTTCTTGGAGGCAAGACACCTGGGAAGCATGACGAGGAATATGGGGGGCCCGTAGGAGCAAAAGCCAGCTCCTGGCTGAGAGCCAGCAGGGAAACAAGGACTGCAAGCAATCCTAGCAGGCCTTATTCCATAAGGGATGCACTTCTTGAGTTTCCTTGATATATAAGAAAGTCATGATATAGAAGAAAGCAGACTATTCACTTACACAACGGCAGGATAAATTATATCTCTGAAATACTTCATGGATGTATGGCCCATAGCTATACAAAAATTTAAACATCAGTGGAAAATTTTAAAACCAATATACAGAGATGTTGATGCAACCTCATCCCCCCTTTTTAAAGGAGCTGTCTTCTTTTGCAAATTTCTCTACTTTTCTATTACACAATCATATTTTTGGGAAGTGTTAACAAAAGTAGGAAACATTTAAATGAGAGCTTGGAAAAATAACGTAAGTTACAGAGAGGACTGTTGGTAAGGTGCTCAGAGGAAACAGCGTATTTTTTGTAGATGGTATAGTTCCTTATTTACACATTTTGAAACCTGCAATCAGTGTTTCTCTGGATATTTGGCAGGAAGGTGGTATAGTTTCAAACTCTAGTATCTCTAAAAGCCTTATGGTCAGTAACTTTAGAAAACAACTAGGGAACGGAGTTGAGTGACTCCTCTGTATACAAACCTAAAATGCCACACCAGAGAAAATTAAGTGATTGAGCATGACTTTTTTAATCACACTTCTTCAAGTGCTATTCAGACCCAGCAGCTCTGCTCTGCTGGCTGAACACTGCCCCCGGGGCATTTGGACAGCTCAGAGGGGTAATGTCCGACCTCCTAGTTTGATTCCAAGGTTGACCCTGTTGCAGTGTACCCTTTTAACAAAGAACAAGGGTATAGAAGAATAGCTAATAAAAACAATCCAGAAAATATTGATTTCAGTCCAGAAGTATATTGTTTAATTTCAAAGACGGATTTTCAGAGAATCCTTTCTTCTGTTCTCAACCAAGCATAGGAACTTGCCTGTCTTTCCAATCATTCAGTTAGAAAAGAGACAAAGAGTGATACTGTTGGCCTCCAAGGAAACCCATGGGCAGTGCATGCATGCACAGCTGGGATCCACTGTTTTTTTCAGATTGCCAATTTTAATTTCTACTGCCTGAAACAAAGAGGTATCTTTCCGCCTCATACATTGAGCTATTTTATCTTTTCTCTCCTAGGTCAAACAGAGGTTTAAGTCCAACTAATTGCTTTTAATTTAACAAGAAGGTATTCTACAGGACTAAAGTCTTTCACTTCATAAAGTCAAGTGTCTTATACTTGCTCTTTGTTTTCTGAGTTAATATACTACTTGGAGCACAAATGAAAGAACAAATTGCAGCTCATGGATTCTGCCCCAAAACACTAAGTTTAAGAGTTGTCTGAGGGTCAAGGTTCATAGCTTTTATATGTTTACCTGGTCTCAAAAGATAATTGCACTGAGTAATTTCATTGGCCAATATTAGGAAATACAACATGAAAATAACATTTTCAAGGATGCATATGTAAGCTAACATGTAAACCTCCCAAATAGCCAGAGATACAGAGGGGGTATGGTAAAGTCAAATAAGCATATTCAAATTAACATTTAAACAAACTATCACTGAACAAATCAAATAATGTCAAGGGTAAAAAATTTTTAATTGTAAGCACATGATTGCTTAACACAGTGATGGGGTGCTGAGGGGTGGTGATGTTCAGGCAACTGCTTGCCATTTTGCTTCCACTGAACCCAAGGAGTATTTAAATGCAGGTAAATTCCTGCTACTTTCTAGGCAGAGTAAATATAAATATTCAGAGGTACACTAGATCTATGAATGATTTTAGTCATAAATGATTTTGCCTCAGGTGATTCTATACAGACACATTGTCTACATAAATTAACCCACCTCTGTCACCTTCAAAGAGAAATCCATGTACAAAATGCCATTCCTCATAAAGTATAATTTTAATTCCTATATATATATTGCTTAAATAGAAAAATTCTGTGCCACAAATTAAAAATTCTAGGATAAACTTCATAAAGATCTCTTGTCCATGTAACTTTGAAGTGTTGTCAGCACAGCTGCCTAATTTATAAGACGCACCCTGCAGTCAGTGTCTCTTTGTAGTGTTATTTGTCAAATGATTCAAGCACTGCTTTAAAGTATATATGTGAGGCTACTCATCAATCCCAGTGCCCTTAAACTGCATACTATGCTATGCACAATTTTCTCCTCTAAGCATGTGAAATTCTAAATTATATTTGCCTTTGATATATTTATTTTCCTTTATTTTAGAAGTATTGCAGGAAGGAATAAAGCTACTATAAAGTTAAAATATGCAATAGTCTTGTAAAGGAGTAAGGACCTAGTAGGAATTTAAGAGTGCATGCACAAGTGTGTGTGTGTGTGTTTAGGTATGTATGTGTCTGTGTGTGTCTATGTGTGGGGGGGGCTCTTCTGTGAGAAAAGGAAATGTGACTGGGCACTGAGGGGATTCTAGTCCAATTAAAATATTCCAGAAGAAAGCACTTATTTATTAACAATGTGGAACCTCTTATATAACCACATCAGGTTAAAATCAGGGTTATTTGTTATAGGCACTTCCTTCTTTCATCCTAACCAACCAGCAACTCAAATGTTAGTACCAAGTACTAAGTGTTATGGTTCAATCCCTCACAAAAATCTGCCAGGGTTCTGCAATTAGGGCCCCAATGTTGTATTATTTTATCATTTAAAATATTCTGGAAGCATATGATAAGTTTGATTAATTTTCTGAGATAACTGGAAAATATAAATCAATTCACAGCATTTTGAAGAACAAACTCACAGCTATGTGCATATGCTTGAGACAGAGCAAGAAATGGAAAAAGAGAGTCAGTATGAGACGTCTGTACTTGTCCCTCTATACAAACCTACACACCACGTGTACATCACACACCCAACCCACACTCACACACAGGGGCCGGCAGAATGCGTAGGTCAGCAGAGATGACTGCCTGAAGGCAGTTCATTAAAGAGCAGGACAATTTAAATTTTCAGGGAATACTTTCTCCCCTGATTAAACAGTTCATTGGCAGAAAATGAGGAAAATAAAGGTAAGTAGCCACCTATCTTAAAGTCAAACCTAAAAACTAGCTTATGGGTTTTTTTTGTGAGGACAGCATTTCACTGCAACCATTATGTGGCGAGTCAAGGTCATATGAAGGCCAGAGGAAGGTAGAATTCCATGAAGTCATTAAAGCTACCAAGAGCTCTTGAATTTCCTGTCACTTATGAAGACAAAGTACCCAGTGGGAATATCTGAAAATGGGTGAAATAATTTTTGGATAAGTGTATAATATTCTAAAAGCCATCTCAGGATTATATTGATATCAAAGCTGATAACCAGTAGGCATTACTAAGGTTCAAAGGGTATTAACAACTGAACTCCCATCTGGCCGGCTCCCTGAGTGCATTTCCACCTGGGTCCCCCACTTTCCTACCAACCAGCAACTCAAGTGTTAGTACCAAGTCAACTGGCATGCCATACCAACCAACGATCCCATTGTTTTTGTTTTGGCCCCTGTCCTCAAACTTAGAACCCAGAAAGGTCCGTTTTTGTCCTATGTGCCTGCTTCCTGTCCTGACCTTTCCAGGGAGTCTTCAGGGGGACAGGGAGAGGAGGCAGATGTACAGTCACAAGGACTGCCCCCACGCCCCACCTGTTGGCACAGGACGCCACGGAGGACAGTCCAGATGGTGGCAGTGGGCTGTGACTCAGCCCAGGGAGTCCAGGGTAGACCTGCAGTTACCAATCCCTGTTGAGTTTCATGGCCATTTAGCAGCACCCCTCTCCTGAAATCCACACAGGCCCTCTGGCCAGGGGGACGAGTAATAGTCATAGTATTTTTACTAATAAAAATAAAGAGCTAACCTTTATGATGTCTTCATTATGAACCAAAACCTTTCTAAACAACACACACGTGTGTAATTTGAGCACTGAAGTTATCATCTCACTGAAGTTATTGTTACTGTTTCAATTACTGAGATGAAGGAAAATCAGATGCATAGAGTTTATTAAACCACTGAGCGGTAGGGTCAAGCTTCCCCGTAACAGTACCAAGAGCAGAGGCGGAAACCACACTCACTGCTTTCCCACGGGCCACGGGACCCAGGGTGACTTAGCAGACATGGTAGACATTCCATGAGCTGTTCCACACATTTGGGAAACGCTAAATCAAACATGTTTGTTATGTGTTGTTTTGTTTTTAACATAGGCCTCTGGGTATTTTTAAAGTATTTTATTAAAATAATATTCATTATGGTTGTAAATCAAGTAATTCAAAAGAAATCGTATTTAAAATGGTCTTCAAAAAGTTCTTCCTCACTTCCATCCCTGCTTTTAACTTTGCTTTTTAATTTCAATTGGCAATTGGCTTTAATAGCCCTAAAGTTAGAATGAACACTTTAAGAAATAATATGCAATTGGCCCTGTATCTTGATTTATATACTTTTGAGGATAATATGAGCCCTAAAGAATGAGAATTTAGTTTACTTATATTTTAACCTATCCCTTGCTTCATTCTAAAGTTGATATTTACATTTTAGTTCTTTTACATATCTTTTAGCTCTCAAATAACACCTGGGGATTTTATTCGTCTCTCACCTTGGCTAGCTTCACTCAGTGTCTGCGCTCCCCTTTCTCGCCTGCCATCCACACCACTGTGCCCCACCTGCCCCTGCCTGAGACTCTGAGCTTCACCTTCCCATCACTAAGCACAGTATTTACATCTTCTTCCACAGCCGCAACCAGTACCTCCTATTTGAAGGCTATTGGAAAATCAAATGGTGTGATATCACAATACTACGTGAACTCAATTTTAGCCATGGGCTTCATACATCTTATAAAGCAGCTTCTCGTTCAGTTGCATATTCGTGAAAGAAGTACACGGTGTTCCGAGCCTCAATCTACAGTACCTGTAACTTTCAGCTTTTCGGCCCCAATGGTAATCTCATCTTCATCTGCCGAAAACAGCACCCTGCCATCTTCACTCGCTCTCACTTCAAATCTCTTACACTGAGCTTCCACAGCATCAGCTCCTAAGGTCAGAGGAAAGGTTTACAAATGAAACTGGTGTGCAGAAACCATTAACATGTATTTTCTTTAGTAAAAGAAGAGAAATCCATATATTATTTAATTTATCTCTGCAGTATGTTTTATACCCGAATTAATATTTATTTACTGTTATCCTTTTTAGGAGGCTGTCTAATTTGGTAGAAAATTTGCTGGGCAAAGATGGTTGGGAATATATCTAACCTCTAAATCCCTGACACGGTTTGTGCGTTTAGCCCGTTAAAAAAATCCTTGCATATATACAAGGAGCAATGATGTCTGCTGGGTTCTTAGTTGCAGCCTGAAGACTTGGAGTTACACCTGGCATGTGCCGGGTGCTCAGGAAGTACTTGTAGACTGAATGACTCTCCTGTCTTCTCTCTGCAAGCAGACAACAGCATTCATACTTGCTACATCGCAAGGTATTTGTAAAGCATCATTCAGTTATGAGCCTATAGTTACTATTTCATGTATTCTAATGTTGAAATCTATTCACCCTTTACTATCACTGAATTTGATAGTCAGTTTGGTAAATATGCATCTAATCTTGAAAATATTTCTATACCTGTATATGCTTGGTTTTTCAGAGCACTCCCATGTATCTTATAATCAATAGATATCTTGATTTATTAAAATATAGTATTAAATATAATTACATCATAGAATTGGAAATCTATTGCCAACTTATTAGACAATGTTGCATATTAGTCCATCCATCAACCACAAAGTCAGCTCTCATATTTGGAAAATATAATTAATTTGAAAGAAGGGCTTCAACAAGAACAAGAAATTAGTCAGGGGATGAGAATTTGCTATTTCCATAATATCAGTTTATTTCTTTTGGTATAACACATTTGTCATATAGATCTCTATCTTCACCTCTTGTTAAGATTTAGGACATCCCCCCAGATGTCATCTCTATCAGAAACTCTTGTCAGGTACAATTCAGTCCAGTCAGGAACCTGGGCATACCACACTTTGTGCACAGTTCTTTTCATTTTTCATTACATACGCTATGGACTGAAATATGTGTGTTCATGGAAATTCTTGTGTTGAAATCCTGACTCGCCCTGTGATGCTATTAGGAAGTCTGGCCTTGGGTGGTACTTGGGGAGTGATGGTGGAGCCCTCCTGAGTGGAGTTGGTGCCCTTCTTAGGAAGACACGGGTGAGTTTGTGCTTTCTCTCTCTCTGCCATCTGCAAGACACAGAGAGAAACTGGCTGGCTGCAAGCCGGGAAGCAGCCTCTCCCCAGACACTGGATATCTTGGTGTCTTGATGTTGGGCTTCCCAGACTCTAGAACTGGGAACAGTAACTGTGTGCTGTTTAAGCCACCTAGTGAATGGGATTTTGTTACAGCAGTGCAAACAGACTAAGAAAACTTACTACCATTATTTGTTAGATATATGACTCCCCCAACCCCCTGGAATTCAAAACAGGAGATCTTTCTATCTCAAAATATCCTCTAAATTTAGAATAGTGTCTGGTTTCTAGCAGGCACTAGGTAGAAGAAAGCTTAAGAGCTGAATGAATACTAGACATAAGCGTCCTTTTCCTTTCTTTGGTCCCCACCTCAGTCCTGCTCCTAATTCCAGCCCAAGGGCTTTTAATGTCTTACACCTTCTCACCATCATATAGCTTCTGAAGAGCACTTAACAAGATAAAAACATTGATTCCAAACCCTTGATAATATGTGGGATAATTTCTCTAAAAAGAAGATGTATATTTTCTTAGATTCTGAAACTACATAAATGTTTTCAGGGTCAATGTAGAAAATTTGAAAAGCTTTGAGTAGGACAGGGCTAAGTAATATAAAACTGATCTTAACCTTTCAGGGTGTCAGTTTCAAAACCTGAAAGTGAATTGTACTTTAGAGTCTGTTATCTTTATTTTTAAGCAAAGAACCTTCCTTATGGAAATTATTGACAGTATTGAAGAAATCATGGAAGACCTACAGTCCTTGGTCACAGTCATTGCATTTGATCTTGCAAACATTCCAGCAACCTCTATTCGGTCCAGCATGTTTTCCCCTAATCATAATCATTGTCTAACCTTCTTATATTGTGTTTTTAATCTTTGGACTATAGTAACCCAACTGAGTGATGTTCAAAAGCCATGCTTGAGCTGGATGTGTTGATAAATGTGATTTTTGAGTTTTGAGGCCTTTATGCTCCAATCTATATCTTCAAGGCACTCAGACATACATTACATCTGAACTGCCTGAAATACATTATGGATATTCTACACATAAAATCTTAATATGTACACTATGTTGCTTCCTTCAAATATACTTAATTGTTGGGTGAACTGAGCCACAAAATATATCACTGACTTTAATGACAGTAAAGTGCATTATATATAATGTATATGTGTAAGATATACACATATATACTACCAGGATTTTTCTTGGTGTAACACTTAGTATCATTATATGGGAGATACTTTAATAACATAAAATGCTCTATTATATGTCACACACACTATTAGAAATATAAGTATGGTCTCTGGAAATAGCAAAGTGAGTTGAAATTTTAATTCACTAAATTGACTGAGCAAAAGCAGAAAGTAAATAAGAAAATATTTATGTACCTGGGAAAGACGAAATGCATCTAGGCCATAAATGAATGCATGCAGACTTACCCAATTGAAAAATACATATATAAATTAATGCTGCAGACTACACTTTAACACATTAGTAAAATTTTAGAAGGCAAACTTACAATTAGCAATGAATTAATAATAAATATATTAAATCTGAAACCCAATTTGAATATATTGTGCTTTTCTGTTGTGCTTTTCTTTTCTGCAGGTGGAAGACAGTAACTATATGTAATTGGACATATATTGTATTGTGAATATTTAAATGTTTCAAGTAAATTTGTTATGTCTTACTTTAAATGTATAAAGTAAATGTTTACATTAAATGTTTAAAGTAAATATGTTAGGCTATATAAAACTGAACTTTTAATATCCAAACATACTTTATGTTGTTTTATTCTGTTTTTCCTGTTCCTGCAATCACATATTTTCTTGGCCAACTCAGGATCCAGTTCTTTAAAAGGGTAGTAATGCCCAGTTCTATTTGATCTCAAATAATGATGCTTCCAGAGTTGCAGGAAAGCAACATGCCTGAATGACTCAGGGTAGTGAGCTTCGATGCCTCAGCAAATGGATTATGGGAGGCAGGCTAGCCAGGCAGTTCTCTATTTTATTAGTCATCCTAAACTCCAGCTTGCTAACCGAAGTATCAAGACTAAATGCTTTCTTAGGAATATCTCTGAAGAAGTTCATGTCAGCAACTTCAAAATTAAACAAAGAACAGCCAGGGATATAACAAGCGAAGAGAACTGGCAGGAAAAAGAGAAATTATATGAGCAAAATAACAGGTTCCATAAAAGGACTGTGGTGTTCAGTACATATAGGAATACTTAAAGTTCATTTAATGCTCTGTATGTCTTCTTTAAAAGCAAAAACACACCACCACCAGCAAAGCTAGTTTCTAGCTCCCTTCAGACGTGGTTCTATTGCCTTTTGGAACATTCCCATTGCTTCTGTCACAGCCAGTCGTCAGAGGCGCGCTTTGTGGACAGACAGAGGCTCCAGCAGTGGATCGGCTATCTTTGCATTTTCTACATTAAATCAGTCAAACATGAATTGGAAAATTTCCTTCAATAATAATCTCTAAAGAGGCTCAAATGGTATATTTCCTCAGAGACTCCTGGTACTATTTATCCCTGATTTAAATAAAACAAGGCAAATTAAATTTCTATTTAGGCAATTTCAAAACTAGCCTTAATGATATAAATATAATCTTTTCCACTTATACTTTTGGATCTTTTGATGATTCTTAATAACAAATGTTATGTATGTTATTATAGTGTAAATATAATATATATGTATATTATAGTATACTATAAATATATAATATATAATAGATAATAAATAAAATACTACATATTACTATATAGTGTATTATTTTAATATGTATTATATATGATTATTTCATGTAATGTATATACAAACATATAATATATAATATACTATACTTCTATGCTTATATATTATACTTACAGCATATGTTAATATATAGTATATATTAAAGTATAGTATTATATATCTATATATTGTCATAAATAATATGTAATATAATAATTATTATTTAATATGTAATATTTAGGAATAATAACTATTATTATACTTGTATGACTACCTAGGCCACCCTTTCATAAGCTCCCATGGTGTATTCTCTTGGCCTTGGCCTTCATGACTCTTGGGAGGCTCAGGTAATATCTGTCCCTTAATCCCACTTCTATTGACCATGTTGTCTAAGAGAAGTGAGAACAGACATTGTTGACTTACTATTTTGTTTAAGGGGCCAATTGAACAATGTAAGTATAAAAATATCTGTGCTTTTGAGAGTCTATAAACATAGAAGTACAGCGTCTCAAAATTGTCAATGGGACATGGATGGTGGGTGAGATATTCTCTTAAGTTTTTTTATACTTTAGGCTGATTCATAGTCTTTCAATTCATAAAGGAAAAATAGAAAAAAAACTGCATATCACAGGCAGTGAAAAACTACTGACAGAATTATTAGGTAAGAGTAGAATAAATGGATGCTTAAGTAAAGGGAAGAGATTGCTTACGACTGCATTTTGCTAAGTGCTTTTCCTAGAGAGGAAAAAGAAGAAAATGCTTAGTGTCCTCTGGTAATTTCTCATTCCCTACCTTCTCAGCAGACACTGACATTTCAAGTGGTGCCATCTACATTGCGGGAGGTGTGGGGGAAGAGCACGAGAGTTGAAAACCCATTTCTTGATAACATTCAACTATAATTTTTCCATTGCAGCCTATTACCTCTACGTGTTTCATAAAGAGGAAAAAATGAGTAACTCTTCAGAGATTTTCTCTACTTCTTATTTATCAGCTTGCCTAGGTCTTCTGCTATATTCTGCTACATCATTCTAGGAACTTTTTAAAATAAGTCAATACATCTTTTCTGTAGGTACAATTAACATGTGTATCTGTGTTATGAATTAAACATAGGCATAAAAAATGGGTTAGTGCAGTTTGGTAATATATCCTTATGCAAATTTCTTATAAACATATGCAATATACTTCTTCAGTTGTGGTAGTATAATTTTGCACATGTATTCTACTAATAATGCATTCTCATGGTACCAATTACATGTTCCAAGCCAGATTTCAATATTTTTAATTTTTCTAAAACATACTATTTTGACAATTATCAGCTATGTATCATAGTGAAAGTTATCTTAATAGTACATGTGTCTACTTTTCTAACGTAAGAGAACTTGTACAGAAACCATTCTGGACAGAGAACTGCATTCTTGAAAATGTTATGAGAAAGCGACTATCTTCTTTACAGAGTAACTCCTAGCGTATTTATTTATATGACCCTTTCTACTTTTTAGTATGGATATTTGAGGTGTGCTTATGGACATTTAGTTTTTACATAAAAGTGTTTCATGGTTACTCTTAATATTAGTCAGCTTTAAAATCTTACCTCTGAGTTTCATGTAATGGGAACAAGTTTTTACTGTTACAAATCAAAATAATATAAACAAGAATAAACTTCAGGATAAACAATTAAGAAATCCTAGTATAAAGTATAGCATTTGAAAAACCAGGGAGTTAGGAAGTAAGATTCCTAACATATTTTATGGTAATCAGTTTATCATATTTTATGGTATCAATTTATTATTGGTAATAAATTGATAAAATGTGATATTGTCAGGCAACTATGTATTAGTTTTGAATTATAGCTAATGCTTATTTTTATGATTACATGAATTTCTTAGAATTGCTTACTTTGAAAAGCATATTTCTGATTCCCAAAGAAGCATCAAATAAACTTGTTTCTGGGAAAATGACCCAATAGGATACTGGGATCAAAGTTCTTATGTCAGAAAGGATGATCTAGTTCATGATGCAGTATATCAGTCCCTCAAATTAGAGCAGCTAAGCCCAGCCAAGGTTTGTTTCTCATTCACTCGTTCATGCTCATTTCCAGAATGACTCAGTAGGGTGCTCTGATCACAGTAACCACTCAGGACCCAAATGATAATGGTCCTTCTCAACACGTGGGTTCAGGGTTGTGGCAACAATGAAAAGAGATATGAACACTACCTTTTATCTTTCATTTAGAAATAACACCTCACCTCCATTACATCTCATTGGCTAGAACTCAGGCTCACCGAGCTGCACGGGAGGAATGTAGTTTTGAGCTAAGTAGTTACATGCCCAGCTAAAACTTGTGACTGTATTACTAAAAAAGGAGGGAATGAATGGCTACAGACAGGGGACAAGTAATAGTATCTGTAACATCATACAAGTGTTTATACTTCAGAAATTAATCTTGATCATTCCTCAGACTTCCAAAAATCTGAGTCAATGTTTACATGCATCTTTTTACTGTTCTTTTACTAGCAACGCCTTGATTCCACACACCATAGGATTCCTTATGTTAATTACAATTCTGCTTTTTTTAATCCAACATAATACTGACCTCTTTGTCTACAAATGAAGTAAAGAACGGCTAACAGAAGCACACACCACTTAGGTTTGAGTTATGCTTTATAAAAACACAGCATTCTGTAAACAAAAATAGTTTTATGACCTATAGAAAAATGTCATATAGTCACTGATTTTTAAAACACATCACATATATAAGAGGGTACTTGCTAAAAGCATCCTTATTCAGTAAAAATATTTCTTTTGAAATTCTAATTGGGTAGTGCTTAACAGTAGAACCGAAAAGAGATAATCTTATTGTTTTTACTTAGCAAATCATTATTTTGTCATTTAGTAAATGTTTGCATTTAAAGGAAGATCAATAATAAGGAGGAAAAGAATACTGCTGTATCTTTCCCAAATTGTGTTCTGCTTGATAATTATCACCAAATATTATTATCCAATCTGAACTTCTTCCTTAATAACATATAATTTGCATATTTTAAGCACTATTTTGTATAACTAAATCTCTAATATTTCTTTACATAATAGATATGTTTTGGCAAAGTAATCTTACAATCAGATATTAAAATGTTTGGTTATCTCTAAGCATTCTTTAATAAAAATTACCAGTAAAATAACTAAGAATAAATTATAGCTGATGTTTGAGCTTTTATTCCAGAATTCTACCTAAGCTTCTGTTTAACACTATTAGTTATTTCACCTGATTGCGCATTTCTTTTTCTTCCAAGACTTAATCTTCACTAATTAGATAAGAATGAACTTGATAGCAATAGTTTCCAATATTTTCTTTATCTTGCACAAAGTTAGCTATTGTTAAGATTTAAACTACTGTAAGGAAGAGTGGTAGATAGACTTCATGGAATACACATTTTAATTTAGAAAACAACTTTCATTTTTAAAGTTGAATTATGGAGAGCAACCTGGAAGGATTTAATACATATGAAAGAATCAATGATGTATTCCATTCAAGACTAATATATATATGATGGATATATATGTGTGTGTATGTGTATATATATGATGGACCTGTGTACCTGCATATACTGAAAGGAAAGATAATACTTAAAAACTGCCACAGTTACATATATGATGAGATAGCTTTTTAAATATACATAATTTGTGGTTACATTGGCAGAAGGAACACCTCTTTTCAAAGATCTCTCAATGGAAACTATACCCTATAGACTGTCAAAATATTTTATTCCACATTATTCTTCATAAATGAGATTTTCTTTTTTGACAAGGTAATGCATTTACACGATTCATAACTTAATGCATAAGGCACAGCAGAGTTCTCATTTCTACCCATGCCCTATAAAACCTTTTCCACCATTTCCTTTCAATAGAACAATTTTTGTTGTTTCTTGTGATGTTTTCATTTTTAGTAAATAGAAACACAGATAATTATATCTCTTTCCTAAATAAATGTAGATATTTTTACATTTGTCCATTGCTTTCTATCTAACAACTCTGCTCCACTTTTAAGTTTCTTTTCAATTGATGACAATCTAAATCAATGAGAGGATATAATAATACAGACATCCAAAGTTGTCTAGTTTTTGTCTGACTGAACATGTGCTTATTTTATATATGCACAAAATTATTCTGATACATTGTAACTGCTTGAAGCTTAATAAGAAAACTCCTATCTGAACATGTTTATTATCATTTTGATGAATACATTGCCATGTTAATTAGATTTTCACATGAATCCTTCCATTGAAACTGGATGGATGATTACATAACACAAGGAGAATTTCAAAGGATCTTGACAAGTTGGCCTGATGGGACAATACCTTTTTTTATACAATTTCTTTTTTATTTCTTTTATTTTTTTAAATTTTGTTATCATTAATCTACAATTACATGAAGAACATTATGTTTACTAGGCTCTCTCCTACCCCAAGTCCCCCTGACAAACCCCATTACCATCACTGTCCATCAGCATAGTAAGATGTTGTAGAATCACTACTTGTCTTCTCTGTGTTGCACAGCCCTCCCTTTTCCCCCACCACCCACATTATACATGCTAATCATAGTAACCCCTTTCTTCTTCCCTGACCTTATCCTTCCCTACCCTCCCATTCTCCCCAGTCTCTTTCCCTTTGGTAACTGTTAGTCCATTCTTGGGTTCTGTGATTCTGCTGCTGTTTTGTTCCTTCAGTTTTTCCTTTGTTCTTATACTCCACAGATGAGTGAAATCATTTGGTACTTGTCTGTCTCTGCTTGGCTTCTTTCACTGAGCATAATACCCTCTAGCTCCATCCATGTTGTTGCAAATGGTAGGATTTGTTTTCTTTTTATGGCTGAATAATATTCCATTGTGTATATGTACTACATCTTCTTTATCCATTCATCTACTGATGGACACTTAGGTTCCACTGGTCTGTGGCTCTGTTCTTGTGCCAGTACCAAATTGTCTTGATTACTATGGCTTTGTAGTAGAGCTTGAAGTTGGGGAGTGAGATCCCCCCCCCCACTTTATTCTTCTTTCTCAGGATTGCTTTGGCAATTCGGGTTCTTTGGTGTTTCCATATGAATTTTTGAACTATTTGTTCCAGTTCGTTGAAGAATGTTGTTGGTAATTTGATAGGGATTGCATTAAATCTGTATATTGCTTTGGGCAGGATGGCCATTTTGACTATATTAATTCTTCCTAGTCAAGAGTATGGGATGAGTTTCCATTTGTTAGTGTCCTCTTTAATTTCTCTTAAGAGTGTCTTATAGTTTTCAGGGTATAAGTCTTTCACTTCCTTGGTTAGGTTTATTCCTAGGTATTTTATTCTTTTTGATGCAATTGTGAATGGAATTATTTTCCTAATTTCTCTTTCTATTGGTTCATTGTTAGTATATAGGAAAGCCACAGATTTCTGTGTGTTAATTTTGTATTCTGCAACTTTGCTGTATCCCGATATCAGTTCTGGTAGTTTTGGAGTTGAGTCTTTAAGGTTTTTTATGTACAATATCATGTCATCTGCAAATAGTGACAGTTTAACTTCTTCTTTACCAATCTGGATTCCTTGTATTTCTTTGTTTTGTCTGATTGCCGTGGCTAGGACCTCCAGTACTATGTTAAATAACAGTAGGGAGAGTGGGCATCCCTGTCTAGTTACCGATCTCAGAGGAAAAGCTTTCAGCTTCTCGCTGTTCAGTATGATTTTGGCTGTGGGTTTATCATTTATTGCCTTTATTATGTTGAGGTACTTGCCCTCTATTCCCATTTTGCTGAGAGTTTTTATCATGAATGGATGTTGAATTTTGTCAAATGCTTTTTCAGCATCTATGGAGATGATCGTGTGGTTTTTGTCTTTCTTTTTGTTGATGTGGTGGATGATGTTGATGGATTTTCGAATGTTGTACCATCCTTGCATCCCTGGGATGAATCCCACTTGGTTGTGGTGTATGATCCTTTTGATATATTTTTGAATTCGCTTTGCTAATATTTTATTGAGTATTTTTGCATCTACATTCATCAGGGATATTGGTCTGTAATTTTCTCTTTTGGTGGGGTCTTTGCCTGGTTTTGGTATTAGGGTGATGTTGGCTTCATAGAATGAGTTTGGGAGTATTCCCTCCTCTTCTATTTTTTGGAAAACTTTAAGGAGAATGGGTATTATATCTTCTCTGTATGTCTGATAAAATTCTGAGGTAAATCCTTCTGGCCCGGGTTTTTTTTTCTTGGGTAGTTTTTGATTACTGCTTCAATTTCATTGCTGTTAATTGGTTTGTTTAGGTTTTGGTTTCTTCCTTGGTCAGTCTTGGAAGGTTGTATTTTTCTAGGAAGTTGTCCATTTCTTCTAGGTTTTCCAGCTTCTTAGCATATAGGTTTTCATAGTAGTCTCTAATAATTCTTTGTATTTCTCTTGGGTCCGTCCTGATGTTTCCTTTCTCGTTTCTGATTCTGTTGATGTGTGTTGATTCTCTTTTTCTCTTAATAAGTCTGGCTAGAGGCTTATCTATTTTGTTTATTTTCTTGAAGAACCAGCTCTTGGTTTCATTGATTTTTGCTATTGTTTTATTCTTCTCAATTTTATTTATTTCTTCTCTGATCTTTATTATGTCCCTCCTTCTGCTGACTTTAGGCCTCCTTTCTTCTTCTTTTTCCAATTTTGATAATTGTGATGTTAGACTATTTATTTGAGTTTGTTCTTCCTTCTTTAAATATGCCTGGATTGCTATATATTTTCCTCTTAAGACTGCTTTCGCTGCATCCCATAGAAGTTGGGGCTTTGTGTTGTTGTTGTCATTAATTTCCATATATGGCTAGATCTCCATTTTAATTTGGTCGTTGATCCATTGACTATTTAAAAGCATGTTGTTAAGCCTCCACGTGTTTGTGAGCCTTTTTGCTTTCTTTGTACCATTTATTTCTAGTTTTATACCTTTGTTGTCTGAAAAGTTGGTTGGTAGAATTTCAGTGTTTTTGAATTTACTGAGGCTCTTTTTGTGGCCTAGTATGTGGTCTATTCTGGAAATGTTCTATTTGCACTTGAGAACAATGTGTATCCTGTTGCTTTTGGGTGTAGAGTTCTATAGATGTCTATTAGATTATTAGATCCATCTGTTCTAGTGTGTTGTTCAGTACCTCTGTGACCTTACTTATTTTCTGTCTGGTGGATCTGTACTTTGGAGTAAATGGTGTGTTGAAGTCTCCTGAAATGAATGCATTGCACTCTATTTCCTCCTTTAATTCTGTTAGTATTTGTTTCACATATGCTGGTGCTCCTGTATTGGGTGCATATATATTTATATTGGTTATATCCTCTTGTTGGACTGAGCCCTTTATCATTATGTAGTGTCCTTCTTTACCTCTTGTTACTTTCTTTGTTTTGAAGTCTATTTTGTCTGATACTAGTACTGTAACACCTGCTTTTTTCTCTCTATCGTTTGCATGAAATATCTTTTTCCATCCCTTGACTTTTAGTCTGTGCATGTCTTTGGGTTTGAGGTGAGTCTCTTGTAAGCAGCATATAGATGGGTCTTGTTTTTTTATCCATTCAGTGACTCTATTATGTCTTTTGATTGGTGCATTCAGTCCATTTACATTTAGGGTGATTATCGATAGGTATGTACTTATTGCCATTTCAGGCTTTAGATTTGTGGTTATCAAAGGGTCCAGGTTACTTTCCTTACTATCTAACAGTATAACTTAACTCACCTAGTATGCTGTTACAAACACAATCTAAAGGTTCTTTTCTATTTCTCCTTTTTCTTCCTCCTTCATTCTTTATATATTAGGTATCAGATTCTATACCTTTCCTCTATCTCTTGATTGGCTTTGGGGATAGTCAATTTAATTTTGCATTTGCCTCACAATCAGCTGCTCCACCCTCCCTACCATGATTTTACTACCTCTGGTGACAGCTGTCCAACCCTCGGAACACTTCCATCTATAGCAGTCCCTCCAAAATAGACTGCAGAGATGGTTTGTGGGAGGTAAACTCTGTCAGCTTTTGCTTATCTGGAAATTGTTTAATCCCTCCTTCAAATTTAAATGATAATCTTGTTGGATAAAATAATCTTGGTTCCAGGCCCTTCTGCTTCATGGCATTTAATACATCATGCCACTCCCTTCTGGCCTGTAAGGTTTCTGCTGAGAAGTCTGATGTTAGTCTGATGGGCTTTCCTTTGTATGTGATCTTATTTCTGCCTCTGGCTGCTTTTAACAGTCTGTCCTTATCCTTGATCTTTCCCATTTTAATTACTATGTGTCTTGGTGTTGTCTTCCTTGGGTCCCTTGTGTAGGGGGATCTGTGGATCTCCATGGCCTGAGAGACTATCTCCTTCCCCAGATTGGGGAAGTTTTCAGCAACTACCTCCTCAAAGACACTTTCTATTCCTTTTTCTCTCTCTCTTCTTCTGGTATCCCTATAATGCAAATATTGTTTCACTTGGTTTGGTCACACAGTTCTCTCAATATTCTTTCATTTTTAGAGATTCTTTTTTCTCTCTGTGCCTCAGCTTTTTTGTATTCCTCTTCTCTAGTTTCTATTTCATTTATTGTCTCCTCCACCGTATCCAACCTGCTTTTAATACCCTCCATCATTCTCTTCAATGATTGGATCTCTGACCCGAATTCATTCCTGAGTTCTTGGATGTCTTTCCGTACCTCCATTAGGATGTTGATGATTTTTATTTTGAACTCCCTTTCAGGAAGAGTCACGAGGTCCATATCATTTAAATCTTTCTTGGGAGTTGTATTAATAATTTTACTCTGGACAAGGTTCCTTTGGTGTTTCATGTTTGTATATGGCACCCTCTAGTGTCCAGAAGCTCTATTCTGGAGCTGCTCAGCCCCTGAAGCAATGTCTGGGGTCATAGGGGAGCAGTACTGGTACCTGGGGGTAGGAAAGAGCTGTTCCCCACCTCCTGGCTGCTGTGCCTGTCTCCACTGCCTGAGCCAGTGGGCGGGTCACACAGGTATATTTCTGTCCCAGAGCAGCTGGATTTGCATCCCTGCTTTCCACAATAGGCTGGAATCCCAGTCTCCCCAGGAACTCTGCCTGTATTAACTTTCCAACCTGGTAATCATGTGAGTCTCACGAAAGCACCATGAAATGTAAGTTTGTGCTTCCAGCGCAGATCTCCGGAGCTAGGTATTCAGTAGTCCCAAGCCTCCCCTCCCTTCCTGCTCCGTTTCTCTTCCTCCTGACAGTGAGCTGGAGTGGGGGAGGGGCTTGGGTCTCACAGAGCCAGCTCTGGTATGTTACCCGGTTCGGTGAGGTCTGCTCTTTTCTCCAGGTGTGTGCAGTCTGATGCTGTCTTCTTTCCTGTTGCTCTCTTGGGATTGGTTGTGCCAATTAAATTTTCTAATTATATCCAGTTTTAGGAGGAAGCCTCTGTCTCTCCTCTCACACCACCATCTTTATTCCAATCTCCCAGGACAATAGCTTTTTAATAAATATTTAGAAAAATAAATATAGTTTGCATGAGACTAAAGAGACATCCTGTTGAGGTCGGGCAGGGACATGGGACAAGTATCATGACTAGTTTTTCCTGCCTATGATATAAATAGTATAGTAAGAACAGGAGGGACTCCATCTTAAGGCTAAGATTCCATTTGAAAAACCAAGGAGTTAGGAGGTAAGATTCCTAACATATTTTATGGTAATCATCCAATAATCTACCCTATCTTAAGGCAGGGCAAATAGTCTTAAATGATAATGTCCACTTGAGGGTAACCACTATTTTGGAGAAGAAAAGGATCAAAAAACTCCTTATGTTAAGTTTATCTTACAGAATAACTAGAGGACTGACTGTGGATAGTGATATAATGTTTCTCACTGGAGAGAGATGTCATGAGACCACATGTCAAGCCTACACCCCTCACCCCCACCTTTTGCCCGATTTCTGAAAGCCTTAAAAAACAGAATCCTAAATCCTTAAATGCACCCCTCTCTGAGGTTGCCTGCACTCCCCTTTCTTCAAGTGCGTACTTTTGCCTTAAATAAAGCCTCCAACTGCTCGACTTACTGTTGTGTCTCTGTGCTCTCCCAGTGGTAAGCACCCTTGTCACTTTGCTTTTTCATTCAGTTTTCTAGACTTAAGCACAAGTCTTCCCTCTTTCTGTCCTACTTCAGACAAGTAGGGAACGGGATACTGAGATCTCCGATTTGGGCTTTTAAGTTCCTGTCACCTGGGTAACAGGAACAGGACACATGCTCCTTAGTTGCCTTCCTGAAAATGTCTTTTCTTTGCCTTTGGGAAGTTCTCAGAACACAGTCTCATCCTATCTAGTGCTCTGTGGCTCCCCCATGTGATGGTAGGGGCTTAGTTCCCATTCCTTCAGATTCAAGCAGACACTGGATGCCAGGTGGCCCTGGATTCAGGAGTTGGAAGGGATGTGTCCTGTGCCAAGCAGGAGTTCAATGAGCTTCCCTTCCTCCCGTTGTTTTCCTTGCTCTCTGCTGCTTGCATGCCTGCTGACATTTGCTTCTACTCTTGCTTTACTAAATTCCTTCCTCACCTACACTAGTCTGAAGTGCTAGAGAACTGTTTCTCAGTCAGAGTAAAGAACCCTCCCCTATCCAGGTTGAGGTTTCACCTAGCACACAGGGAGAGACCTCCCCAGACACAATTGCCTGACAACACTTTGGAAAACCACACAAACACAGGATATGAGGGAGGAAAATTATCAACATTTGAGGGAAAAATATATCTTAATTGTGAGACAACTATGTCACATGGGTTTAAAGAGTAAATATTATCTTAGACTATATAAATAAAAATGTGATGCTGATAAGGAAGAAAAAGATCATGCTAAACTCGGGTTGATTAAGTCATATTTGTTTGGATTAATGGATTTTATTATAGGTATTCTTTGATGGCTGATTATTGACATAAATTACAAATGTGACCAGAGTAAGAGCTCCCCTGTCAGTGAGGTAATATGAAACAGAATAGTGAAACTGCTATCTGAAGTCTAGTGTAATCTTAGTTTGAATAAGTAAGGTGTCAAAATAGCAGAGAATCAATGTATCACACATGTTGGTCACACTTCACTGGAGTGTTCAGCTATGTTTTGAGATCTAAAATTTAAGAATGATGTTGATATATCTGGAAGGAAGGAATAATGGAAATCATAAAAATATAAATATATCTATTAACTAATGAATGAATAAACAAAATGTGGTGAAGTCATGCAATAGAATATATTCAGAAATAAAAGGATATTTATGTTCAAAGCCAGAAGAAAGGATGTTCCTTTTATTGCTCCTATGGGACATTATACAAGAGGTCCTAACCAGAACAATTAAAACAAGAAAAAGAAATAGCATGTAGTTTGGAAAAGAAGAAATGAAAGATTTCTATTTGCAGATGACTTGATTCTTGATATAGGAAATCTAAAAAAATTTAACTAAAACTACTCAAAATAATGTGATTTTAGCAAATATTCTACAATAGTCAAAATTACTTTTAAGAAGAACAATGTTGTACAACTCACACTAATTCAATTGTGTACTATAAAGAATCATGTAGAATGCTACAAGAATTACGGCAGAGTGGTATTTATGAAAGGATAGACCCAACTACCAATGGAACAAATAGAGAGCCCAGACATAGACCCTCACAAATGACTGTTGACATTGATTTCAGTGCTATTTATGACAGGGAAGACAGACTTTCCAACTCTTGGTACTGGAACATTTGGACCTTCATTAAAATAAAAAAAAACTACTATCCTTGATCCCTACCTCACAACATAAGTGAAAATGTTTTATAAACTATAAATTTTTTGAGTAGAACATAGAGGAAAATTTTTGTGACCATGGTAAGTCAATGATATTTTTTAGATAAGACTTTCAAAGTATTATCCACTTCTAAAAATGGAGGTATTCAAATCATCAAAATTAAAAGCATCTGTTCTTTCAAATACACTGTTAAGGAATGAAAACACAAGCCAAAGACTAGAAGAAAATATTTAAGAAATGCTCATCTGAAATAAACTTATATTCTTATATTCAACATACATAAAGAACTCTCAAGATTACAGAACTCAAGAAAACAACCCACAAAGAAAATGTGTAAAACATTTCAACAGACATTTCACCAAAGAAGATATACAAATGGAAAATAAGCACATGAGAAGAAAATCAGTATTATTAGGCATTAGGTAGTTAAAAATTAAAACCATTACATACACATTAGAAAGGCTAGAATCAAAAAACAAAACAAGGGTGGGTATGGATATGGAGCAAGTGGAAATGTCATATAGACAGATGGAAATGCAAAATGGTACTGCCACTGTGGGAAACAGTTTGAAATGTGTTTATAAAGTAAACCTACACTTGAGCATGAGCTTACAATCCCTCTCTTAGGTATTTACCCACCTTGAATAAAAATTTTACATTCATATAAAAACCTGTAAGTATATGCTTACCATGGCTTTACATTGACAATTAACAAAACTGGAAAAGATGTAAATCTTTAAATTTGAGTGGATAAACAAACTGTGGCACATCCAGACAGTGAAATACTTCTCAGCAATAAAAAAGGGCTGTGCCCCCTGAGCCCCCTGTAACTCATCCATTATAGCTCACACCCTTCTACCCCTGCCTGTGGTTCCCGCAGAGCTCTCAGCTCCTGGAGAAGTTCCATGAAGTTGTGCTTCTCTGTAACTGCCTTTCAGTCTCTCCAGTTTTGGGTGCAGCTGTCTGCCCTGTGATTTCCCTTCTCTTAGAGATCTAAGAAGAGTTGTTGCCTTTTCACTTTGTTTAGCTATTTGCTCATT
Source organism: Manis javanica (assembly GCF_040802235.1). Taxonomy (NCBI): domain Eukaryota; kingdom Metazoa; phylum Chordata; class Mammalia; order Pholidota; family Manidae; genus Manis; species Manis javanica. The sequence goes on from NC_133167.1 coordinate 94,878,008, forward strand.
GTGAGGGCAGAGTGGTGATGTTCCAAGCTTCTTATCTTCTCATTTGGTCTCTAGTTTTTTCATTCGTGTGTTTTTGTTTTGTTTTTAAATTTTAAAGTACGTTGTCTAGCACACTGCAAATACCTAGTATGTTCTCAGTATGTGTTGTCTGCTATCGACACATTTTTTTCTTCCATTATTTTCTGAGAATTCTCCCTTTACACACTTCTAAATCTGCATAACTGAAGTATGATTAAACCCTTTCAATTCACCAGGTTGAAACTCTAATGAAGAACACTGAAAGGCAATGTCATCTAATAAATTTTCAGAGAGGAAATGAGGGTTAAGGACCATCTGTTTATAAGCGTGTTAGCAGAGATGGGATTGAACATAATTTTGGTGACTGAGTCTCCAATTTACCATAAATACATCATTCCCTTATGTGAGCTAACATCTCCCTTTCCATAATTTAATTTAGATGGAATTTTTTCATATTTTTCAGACTTTAAATATTTTTCCAGCAAATAAAACTAGCTTTATATCTAAAATTCTTTCTCAATGCACCAGGACAAACTAATGATTTTCTCACCACAGAAAATTTCTTAAATGTTCATCCAAGTACATTTGTTTTGTTTCTTGCAATTTATTTTTTCCATTTATTAACATTTTTAAAAATGCTCAAGAGATTTTCCTTGCTGACTCATGTATTCAAGAAATATGTCTATGGAAATGAGGATCTTAAAGTCATCTGAAGTATGACCAGTGAGACCTTGTGAAAAGAAATAGTTAGGCCTGTTTTTTGAAAAAGGAATATTTTTCTCAGCATCAAAATACAAGTAATACACTGTGATGACCCCAACTGTTGTAGGCAGCATAATGTCACCCCAAACACATTCTTATCCTAATCTTCAGAAATTGTAGTTATATAACAACGAATTAAGGTTGTAGATGGAAGGAAGGTTACTCACCACTTGACCTTAAAATAGGAAGAATATCCTAGACGATCCTAATGGAGACGAACCAATGCTACAGCGATAGGATGTGAGAAAGCCTCAAGCGGCCATTGCGGGCTCCGAAGATGGGAAAGGCAATAGAATGCGTCTCTCTCGGGCCTGCAGGGTGGAGCCCCGCCCTGCCGACAGGTCCGCCCCGGCGCACAGAGATCCATTTTGGATTCTGCCCCCAAGAACTGCGCGGTAACAACTCAGTGCTGGTTTAAGCCTCTAATTTTGTGCTACTTTGTTGCAGCAGCCATAGGTAACTATCACTCTGGCCGATTTCTTACTGGGTTTCACAAAGGAAAAGAAAAATGAGAAAAAAAAGCCATACTAGGATAATCTTTTAATACCCTACAATGATGAAAGGCAGATGGATTTAAATTTTCTTCTAACATCATGTTGATGTGAGAATAAACGCAAATATTTGATTAAAGATTTTCAATGTTATCTCCTTGTAAGATATTTTGTGGAGGCTTGAAATACCCCTTGGGAATTTTGTAGCACCAATCTAGTACAGGAGTTACACGAGTGCCTTCTTTGTGTATATAAACCCATCTTACTCCTTCCCAGAGCTTACGGTTGTTTAGTGTTCTTCCCAATGATTTAATCATCTTCTCGAACACATTTTAAAAGAGAAGAAAAATGTATTTCTTTGAAGTCTTCATATTTGCATTGATATATTTATGTCTATTTGGCTTTTTATTAAAATCCAATCAGCAAATTGTATTAAATAGATACTATTTAACATAAAGCAAATTGGTAGATACTGTAAGAACAGAGAGTTGAGGGTAACTGCTTCTTCTTCCCACCACCCTGTTACCTGGACATGACTCTTGCTTTTCAGGCTCTTATTTCATTCTGAGGTGTTCTTTTTTTTTTTTTTTTTTGGTCTGTTACCTATATCTCCACTTGACACCAAATGCCAGTATCACTCAGAACGTGAAATTGTACATTCTGTCTACTGCCTTATTTAAAAGCCAGGCTATCTGAGAAGCTCAGATCTACCTTGGGTGAATCTGAGTTCTTCCTAAGCCTCTTCAACCCAGTGTTGACCTGCTCTGCAGCACTTCAGGTAGGAAAGTGATTTTTTTTTCATGTTTCACTATCTGGGCTCTAGTCATACAAATCCATTTGAAAAATCACATGTATCAGCCTTTAATCAACCATGTATAAAAGTAGCATCCTAGGAACTTTTTAAAGAGAATCACTCTATAAGCAGACTATAAAATGACACTTGTCAAAGATTCACTCAAGGCATCAATTGAAATAGACACCCCCTCAAGCATGCTAACTAGTCATTAGACAATGTTCTCTAGGCTGTTTTTTTTTTCTTTTTTGTATTGTCAAACCTTCAGAAATCAATGTACCCGAATCATATTTTCCTAGCAACCTGCTAAAATGCTTCTTAGAGTTAAAATGTAATGCTGTTCCTTGATTTTTATGCAGATGTTATATAAGAAATGCTCAACTGATGTTTAAGCACCCCCCTTGCCCCCACCCCCCTGAAAAAAGCTCAAAACGTGGCCCATAATATTATTTAGCCGACACCATAAAGATATGTCTTCTGATATTAAAGTCACAAATGGGAGTAAAAGACTCATTTGGTCTATCTAATACCAAAAAGAAAATTGGATTTCAAGGGGCAGCATAGGAAAGGAAACCCATAAAACAGAGATGGTAGGAGACTTGAAGGGAAAAAAGCATCAAAAAATGGAAATGTAAATCTCTTCTACAGACTCAAAATGTACAAAGTGTATAAACAATGTTTTGTGTACATGTGATGTGTGTGTGTGCGTAAAACCCAGAAAAGAGAATTCAGTCAACTTCTAGAAAAATGGTAGTTCTGAACCAGGAAAGTATACGCTGGAAGATAATCTATAATAAATGCTTTCTTTGTATTTATCATGTACCTACAAGTAGATGTGATGAAACCTGTAATTCCCACTAGAGTCAACTATGGCTGTTGCACACCACTGCATCTCCATTCCTGACATGGTGCCTGATACATGGTGACACCCAATAAACCCTTGTTAAATTAATAAAAACAGAGGACCACTGCAGTAAATAAAAATAACAGCAATAGCTAGCAGAGTGGTTTCTCCTTAGGAGGCATTGTGCATTACACATATTGATTGATTAAATTTGTATGACAGTTACGTAGATGTAGTCCTACAGTTAGTGTATCCAGTGTGGAATCCAATCAGAAATGGCAATGGGGACTCAAAACCAGAAGAAACTGGGGAATATGTACGCTGACAGCAGGAATCCTCAAAGACTGAGAGTGCTGACACCACTTACTGGAAGTCCGCTTTAGAAACTCAAACAAGAAGGTACTTCTGCTGGTACCTGCATTACTTCAGTTTTTGTTGATGGGAGTATTGGTCCTCAAAAGAATTTTAACAGTCAAGTATGTAAATTAATAAATCTTTTCTTGTGCAACTTCTGATGTAGAGGGTACGTTAGAAGACCTTCTCCATGCAAGATTGGATAGCTCTTCTAATATATTTTTCCACTATTTTAAGTTTAAAATAAAACCTTTACTCCATGATAAATTCATTGTTTTATTGTATAAAGACATAGAGATTTAGCTTTTGCCTCTAAACTGCCAACCTCATTTATTTGGTAATTCCCCCTCTCATATCCTCATTGATTTGAAATGAAACTTTTATCTTACAATGAATTATTGTAGTTACACAGCATCTTTCTTGGTTTTATATCATATTCTGTTCTTGATCTTTCTAATCCCAAGCTATGTTAATTGTGCTTATACTAGTAAATGTACACATAATAAAATTCTCTCAGCTTTTCATTTAAATGATACTATTTTGGAAATATTTCATCAAGTTGTAAAATATCCATCAGTGTTTCCATGTTTGAATTGCTTTAGATTTGTTAGTTAATTTTGGGGACAATTGATAATTTAAAAAATTAAGATATATATTATAGAGTTCAATTGTTTTTAATGTATATATGCCATAAATATTCATGTGAAATAATGCAATTAATAGAAGGCATTAAATTCACTATGCATTTTTTATGTTCATCTAAAACATTCACATCTGGAATAATATACTTTTACCAGAATTAATGAGCTGTTGGAATTTTAGAAAAGTAAGAGGAACAAATATAAAGCCCTAATGTCCTGACAGTGTCTGGTTAAAGGGCCAGATGCTATAATTTCACTGTGCACATCTCCCAAGCAGTGGTCTCATGAATGTCATGACTCATGCAAGCACCTGCCTACACCAATAAATCAAGTGATGACACTTAGTAAACTTAAGATGCTAGAATTAAATGTTACCTTGAGTGATCATCCACACCACCCAACATAAATTAGGGTAATTCTGAGTAAAGACCATGTGCTGCTTGCTCTCCCATTAAGAAATTACTACTACAAATCACTAAAAATGATAGCAGCTCACACTTCTATACATAATGCTTAAACTGTGCTAAGAACTTTATTTACATCAACTCAGTCATCACAATGACCCCAGGAGGCCAGGATTATCATTATGCCAGTTAAACAGTTAGGAAACAGGCGCAGAGAGGTTAACTAATTTGTAAACGGAAGCATGAGATTTAAACCAGGTAGTCTGGCTCCAGAGCCCATGCTCTTCACTTTGACGCCTTTCTGCTTCCAGAACTTTGAATAGATACTGAACTCCTGGGGGCACCAGGGTTCCCGCGATCCCCCTCTGGGTTCAGCCGAGGCCTCCACGGCAGGGCATTACGGGTCGGCCTCGCCCACACTGTCTGCCTGCCTTCCTCATTCTCGCGCAGGAGTCCACCTGGCAGGCCCTGGGCAGACACTTTCTGCACCCAACTGGCCATCCTCTTCCAGGAAGCCCAAATTAACACACATGTTAAATATACTTTCATCCTCTAGACACACTCTTCTTGTGCTTAGTCATCTGTTTGTTTGTTTTTTCTGGTTTACATTACAAAGCATACCTTTAATATTATTGTGCCACTCTGAACTCAAACTTTTAGAATGACTCTTCAAACAAATGCTACCTGGGGCTTTGGAACTTACATTGAAAATGATACAAATGGACCTAACTCGTTTTTCCACTTTAAACATAGGTCTTCCACAGGCAAACTACTTATCCTGACAAAGTAGGTCATTGCTTGTTACTTTAATACACCCAGACATAGAGTTTCTAGGGAGTGTCAATACCAAAGACAGAACAGACCACCGGTAACACGGCAATACATTCTAGTATTCTTGTCAGCAGAGAAGACAGCGCTGGGCACTGTGGGGGCAGATGCAGATCTCCAGCTCTGCGGGCAGAAGGATGCAGGCACAGTGAGTCAGAAGACGATTTAAACTTCCTGATTGTGCCTTCCATGGCTTTGGGCCAAAACCCAGCATCACTATTTAGCATATGTTGTGCAGCTTTGTGCTTCTTGAAATATAGCGACATGGGAAAGCTCAATTATGCTAAAATAACCCTCTTAAAATTTTGATTACTTTATGTTTGCTACACAGAAAGAAAGAAAAATATAAATTCAGGCAACACACAGTTCTTTGTTCTACATAGAAAAGGATTCATTACGTTACTATAAAAATTATAAAATGACTGGGGATGATAAGGAAAATGGAAGGAGGCCAGAAAGTCCATTTAAGATCAAAGTCATCATTAAATATTTCTAATGTCATATATTCTTTCTTTAAAACACTTAGCAGATTCTCTTTCAAAACTATTTATTCCTGTTTCTTACACTGTGGCCCTGCCAATATTTCCCTCAATCCGTTAAATATTTTGCATTTAAAGAAAATTCTTTGCTGTATTTCATAAAGGCACATTTGGTGTTCATCATTTTCTATGCTCAGTCACTGATCTCCTGAACTTCTATTTGACACAAAATCAGCTTTGCAGCATCTCTTCTTTTATATTCTAAACACAATTTCTACTGAAACTCCTTACTCCTAAGAACCATAACTTTATTCAGTGGAGGATGTTTAATTTTCAGTAGTTTTACATTGTTTGCATTCATCTTATTTCCTTTGTTATCACTGTGATTTCAACAAATGAATACCACACATCATTTCCGTTTTCACTGGGCATTGAGAAGGTTTTCCAAAAGCAGAGGTAACCTATCTAGTGTCACACTCAAAAAAGTTCTGGGCTACTTTTAAGTGAGTTGATTATGGGTGAGATTACAGAAACCAGAGCTGATTTTTGAAGAAAGCTGATTAGTTAGTTTCATTAAGTAAAAAAACTAAAGAACCTTTAGAAATGTAGAATATTAGAGTTGGAAGGAAACTTAGCTACCACTATCATTTAAATCAAACACCTCAGCAGATAGAGTTAATTTGTTAGCTTTTTGAGATCACCCTGTGGTAAATTCACATTTGAGCTGGAGATCAGCATAGTCAGCAGGGAGACAAGTTTATATTTGAGTCAGAGACGGGTATGCTGGCCGGCGGAAGCAACACAGTTCTTTGGATTCTAGTGCTTGAGAAAAAGAGGACAAGTTAAAGGGAGAGATTTGGGATTTACATACGTCTGGATATGTTAAAGGAACTTATCACACAGTCAGATAAAGGATATAGTTGACATTAAAACAGATGGGGCAAGCTTTAGTGAGGGTGGTACCAGATAAAACTTGTTTACAAATTCTTTTATCAATCTTAACTGAAAGGAAATGAGACTACTAAACTCACTCTTAATCAATAAGGACTCAGTTGTTTCAATAAAATTACTAAGGATGTTGGCAGCAATGACCATTACACATTTTGTGATACATGAGAAATAAATGTTAGATTATATACCAAAGGCTTCCTGAAGTGATTTAATAAGATCTGTGTGATCATTTGTAGGAAAGAGGCAGACTTTTTCAGAGAGGCTGTATTTTTTTGCATTTTCAAGAGCAGCAATGAATGACAGTTCAGTCCCTCTGCATTCATTCTAGCATTTAGTATGGTGTATACCTTTTATTTTAATAATTGTAATGTTTTGGTTGATGATTTCTCAGAGCTTTTAGTGTAAAAGTATGTATGATTAATATCTTAGTGCCTAATATGGAGGCTTTATTCCCAAGGTATATTTACCCATAATTTACCAGTGCGGTCTAAGATGTTGATACATTTATTGATTTAAAAGTGGCTTACAAATTGGGTGACTAATTGTAACTCTGGGGGGGTTGGGGGGGGGAATCCCAGGGCAAAATACCTCTAAAGCCAAAAACAATCAAAGGGAGAAATAAAGTTAAGAAACCCTTCTATTTTTTACAAGCAGTTGTCCCTGTCTCTCTCTTGACTCAACTGCAGCAGAAGAGAGCTCCACCCAACCTCTCTGGTCCAGGTAAACCCTTGTAATTACCTATTGATATGTAAATAGACCACCCTCTCCACCCCTTGAGACACCTATTGATATACAGAGGCACTAAAGCCAGGGGAGAGATTCTGGGAGTACTGCAGTTTTACCCACACTAATGAGCCTGTAGGTGAGGAGAATAAGGGGATGCAATCATGAGGACTCAAGAAGACAGTATGAGGAAGAAAGCTTATTCTTTTAGAACCATCTGCCCCATTCCATTTCCACCCCCCAAAATTTGCATGACTGGTCTGTGAATTATTTTCAGTAATCTTTGTAGATTGATACAGAATGGAAAAAGCAATGTTAAGATTAGAAATGAGAGATTTTTCTTCTAAATATCATGACATGAGAGAAGATGGGTCCCCCAAATTGAGTTATTAATGTTTTAATTCCTTGGGTATGGGGGAAAAGGGACATAGACTACTCAATACACCTTAGACTGATGTGTTTGTGAGCATTTAGAACACAAAGCAGCAGTTAATGTGACCTCACATGAAGATTCAAAATAAGCCACGCCAAAATTGGATAGATACATAAAGGGGACGGATAGGGTTATATATTCTTGATTTCAGACAAATATATGACAAAATATCTAAAGATAATACTGTGGAAAAATATTCAAGTAGATTCAGAGCTGAGGAAGTACTTTAACCAGAGAATGCTGATTAATGGATTGATGGCAAAATTAAGGTAGTCTTAAGAGATTTTGATAGTATTATTTGCTCATTATGAGGAGTATATTGTCAGGAGTCCAATAAATACTTGGAAACAAAAGAACTGCTCTGGCTCATTTTTCCTTCTTCCTCTACTCAATTTTCTATTCCCACTGTGCTTTATTTTTCTCACGTACGCATTATCTGACTTGGAACTTCTCCAAAACTGTGCAGGAGAACAGGCACATAATCCAAAGTGAAACTTACAAGCAAAAAAGCTAAAGTAGCTACTAGACCCGGGTCATCATAAGTAATCCCCCCCACACCTCCCCGCTCCGCTCCGCCACACCAGTTAATCTCCCCCTTTTCCATGAACAGCAGTTAGTGGTGTTCTCAGCAGTCTGGGCTTGGCTATGACTTCATCTAGGGCCCCTAACACTGAAGTAAATGATTGTATGTATACACAAGGATCCTAAATTTTATTTAGCTTCCTATTGCCAGATGTTTTGGGATAATTACCATAACCCTACATTTGTGAACAGTATGCCCCATTAACCAAATTTCCAAAGACAAGTTTCTTCTTATTAAGGCCAACACAAAACTGCATGTTCAATAAGTCAGTTATGTATGAAACTCAATGCACCTGCAGTTGAGGTCCCATAAACAGAGCCTCATTAAAACTAAAGCTGGGTTCAGTATATAAACTACAGACTCATTAATTTCAGATAAATCATATAGATATAGCACTAATTAAGTATCTAAAATATAGTCAGAAACCATTCTTTTGCTCTTTTGTTTATTCTATTTATCCTTTAATGAGCCCTGTAATATATCATTTTTATTTCATTTATATATTCTTAATACTGAATTGAAACAGGGAGCTGTAGTCATAGCATACTTTGAATAACTTTATGTAATCATAGAATTCATTAAATGGTTATTTATCTCCTTCCTGCTTTCCTCAGAATCATACAGTTGGTAATACTTAACAAGTTCTTGCATTATACTTACTGAGAAAAAGAATATGATCTCATTTCATTGCCCTATAAGGAGATGGACCAGCCAAGGTAGTGCTAAGATGGAGGAGTGCTGTTTCTTTTACAATATGTCTTAACAGAACCACCACTTCTCACTTTATCCTACTACCCTTTTTCATACACAAGACTAGATTTATTCCTTTGACAACTAAAGGCATAAATCTTGAAACATATATCTTGCATGGAAGGAGAGATGGTTCAAAGACGTTTTTCCATTGATGAAAGCATTTGTATCCACTGACAACTATAGCAGATTTGCTGTGCATGGTCTTGAGAAGCAGAGGCCAACACCTTGCAGGGATGGTCTTTAGGACCATGACACAGCGCGCTGTTCGGTGGAGCCGGCCTCCTAGAACTGCTTTGGTTAATCCAACTAGGGCAGGGACTACAGGGAAAGAGATGGTGAGCAGAGGCCACCAAAGGTTGGAAATGTCTAGCCAACCGTCTATTTCAGAATTTGGTCTAGCTCCTCAATGGAAAAATCTTTGTATTCCTTGGTTTTGACTCCTAATTCTACAAATACTTGAGAATTTAATACTTGAGACAATGTACTCTCTGTTTTTAAAGAAGAACAAACAGTAATTTATACCAAAAAGGTACTGTAATGATTCAGGATGTTAAAACAATGATATAAAATACCCTTGTGATATAACTTTCAAAACATGCATATCATTGTCTTTAGACATTGTAATTGTTGTTATACCTGAGTATGGTCCTAATTTCTAAGAGTGCCATACTGTTCCTAATAGCACAAATATCTGCTTCAACGTACTATTTTCCCAAGTTGATTAATTAAAATTAAACTAATGCATATCAGTTTAAGTAATATTAATTAATATCAACAACGAACTCTTAAAAATCAACAATATATTTAATCATTTAAAATATATGCATAATATTAAACCTAAGTGGTCTGTTGATCTGGTCTCCAAGATTTGCACAGACTACTTCACATAAAATATTCATTCTTATTAAGTTGTCCCAGACTATTACAGCAGTCTCTAAGTTAACAAAAAAAGGAGTCAATGACAAAAAACATAAATTTGCTACGTGGGAATAATTTGTAGCCTACTTTTTATATGTCCTACACCATCTGCAGTCAATTAAGCGATTCCCAGGTGTTCACAGTAATTGCTTTAATGCAAGATTACATGTTACTTTAGGGGTCTTTAAATATTTATTTTAAAACCCTCATCTACATTTTTTTCCATTCATTTAGGGACAAAACATGCTGATGCTTAGTAATGACAAAAATAAGCCGATTAGACTTGAATTATTTTGTAGATTAAATTTCAATAAAAAATTTTTATAAGCAAAAATTCAATGAAAAACAATGAGACCGATTTAGTTGTGCTTATTTATCTTCATCGTAAATGAAAAATGTGTACTTATAGTTTGTGTCTAAGATGTCAAAAAATCAAAGCAGATGCCATTTTGTCAGGACTACTGCAGAAAGGGGGAATTTAATGGACCAGAGGATTCATCAACTATATTCCTTCTCTAAAGGTAAAAAAATAGTTCTTCACTTTTATTTAGCCTTGGAACAGGAAAGCACCATGGAGACAATCTAGCATAAAACTCATTTCATAGATAAGGAGAGTAAGTCCCAGAGGCTTGGTCAAACGCACAGATTTACACAGACATCTAATAAAAATTACAATTACTAACATATGAATAATGCATACTGTACTCCAGGAAGTGTTCCAAATAATTCACCTCTGTTCACTTATTTAATCCTCACATCTCCTATATGAGATGATGGCGATACTCCTCATCCCCATGGGATCCGTGCATAAGGCCACCCAGCTGGGAAGCAACGAATCTAGGATTTCTTTGGCTCTGGAATCCATGGTATTAACTATTAAAGCATAAGCCCTTCCTAACCTTAGTTTCTCAGGAAATTATGATTTCTAGGTGAATACACTCTTTTAGCACAGTTTGAATTATTACATAAATCATATGATTATCTTCATATTACAGATAAGAGTAAAAAAATCCACATATTCCTAAATTTTAAAAATGATTTTCACTAGACTTAGGTTCTGATGTTTTTGGTTTTTCATAACATCTCTGAATAATTAGCCAGAATCAAAGTGCTTTTCTTGCACTCAGGATTTATGACTGATGTGAAATTTTCAGATATATGGATTAATTTAAATTTAGGGAACATTAACTTAAATTTGGGGAACATTAAACAATGCTCCATGGTTTAAACAATGTAATAAGCATTGCTGTATGCTAAATTCAATAATAACGTGCTTACTATTAATGTTATATGATTACTTAAATGATGAATCTGTACAACTATGTGATTTTACTCACTGTTTGCATACTGAGTTTTTACTTTTCCATGATGGATGACTAGTAAATATTTTTGCACAAGCTTCCAGACTCAAATTATCTTGCAGCAATTGCGTGGAATAAAATACTGATGTCTCAGTCAATCCTGCTGTGCAGTAGTAGACTCAGAAATATTTCTTTAAAATTGTGTTGGCTTAGCTTCTCAGTACTCTCCTTACACCCATTCTGTGGGGAATCCTGTGTGCTCTGTGTGTGTATGCACATATGTGTACATGTGCATGTGTGCATGTGTCTGTGCTGTCTGTCTTGGATGTTGGGGATGTATTTAAGTGGACAGAGGGGCACTGACACATTTAGAAGTCTTACTTAGGGTGTTTAGTATTTACTAAAGGTTATAAATTTTATTATGTATTCACTTTATTTCTAAAATGAAAAGATCCAGCTACACTCACTAAAGTTTTAGGTATTCACTTCATCTGACCAATGATAAATCTAGGTGAAAGTATGAATCGTTTAAGGAATATTCCAAATACATGTCATCTTTTACCCTGCAGAGAAGTCTAGATTTTTATCCCTGAATTAAGGTGAACTGGTAAACATGCTATTTTATGTTATATAAATACTTTACAACATGATTATTTTATCTAACTGCACTTTGTTGCTGTTTTAGTGTTCATTAATGCATTACGGCATGGTATTAGCAGACCCAATGCTTCTTTAAGTAGAGTTGCTAAAAATAGTATACACTACATCAGCCAGTTTTCCTTCTCTTACACAGTGGGTACATTTTTTTCAGTGTATGTAAGAAAAAAACTTTTCCACTAGAACTTCATGCTTTCTCTTTAAGTATAGTGGGCTCATGTCATAACACTTCTTTGTATACCTTTACTACCAGGAAGGTCAATGTAGTTTAATTAATCATTAAAGGATACAAATAGCTTTCATATTAGTAAACAATATACTAATTTTTATGTAATTTTGTACAATCGTACTTTTTTATCTCCTTATAAATGTACTATATTTTAAAACTGTTCTATCAAATGGGTTATGTGATTAGTGTATGTTGACTCAAAATTGTAAGAAAGCAAATCAAAGATAAATATTTTCATTACAGGATCCTAATGCCTAATTTTTCTTATCAAGGACATTTTCTCTGGTCATAAATAAAGAAAATTGTATTTTTATGCATACGGCTGATTGGCAGCCCCTAGGAGAGGTAAAGAACCAGGATTACATCTTCTTCATTCTGGCATATCGGCTGCTCATCACCCCACTCCCGCATGACCCCTGGGAACTGGCCAGCTCCCCAACAAGCCTTGGAAAATAAAGGCAAGCACCTCAGACCTCAGAGGAAATCAAAGAGTCAGCTCTGTGGCAGAAGCTGTGTGTAATTTTCATTATTATATGGTGTTTAATCTTCAAAATATGAAATATGAGAAGAAAACCGGTACTAAATACAAATATCACTTTGTTCAATTTCTCAAAAAGGACATTCTTCCTAATTATCATATAGTCAGACTTATATAAGGTAGCCATGACTCTAAGCATTGGAGAATTACTGAAGGAAGACAAAAAAAATGAGGAATTATAATTGAGATTGTAATTAAGGTTTTTATATAATTTGGTTATGTCACTGATTTTTGATAAATGGAAATGAGAATGTCAAAGATGAGTAAATGATTCTGACAATAATAGCTAGCATTTCCTAGGAGTTAATTCATACTCCCCAAATTGGGCATTAAACAAGAATTATGATGAAAAATGAGATTGTGATTATAAGCATATTTTCAAAGGACATTTCAGAGCAGTGACATCCCAATTATTTGATAGCCACTTAGCCTTAAGGCTTTCTGGGTAATGGTATAGACGTGGCATCAAGGAACAGCGCATCATGTCTGTAACACAGGCCTGCATAGCACCATTCTGGGTTTTTCAAAAGTCACTGTGACTAAAACTTAAGAGAGGGAAGCTGCTAAATATGATAATCAAAAACAAAACTCGCTCTACCAATTAATATTATACCTTGTTCACCTTTTGAGCTTAGCCCCCTCCTATTTTTATCCTCCAGCTATAGACTGATGACAAAAGGGTATGAGAGAGAAACAATCTTATTCCCATTTGGCCATTGCTTTATCAAAGGTAAAGTTCAATGTAACGTAAAGAAAAGCAACATATAAGTTAATATCTTAATCCAAGTGTGCTAAGAGCTACTGAAGATCAATCATTTTGCTGAAATCAGTATTTCTTTTTTTTTAACCTACTTATAAAAGTATTCTAAATCTCTTCTATTTAGATCAATGTAGTGCTGTGGTGAATAAAAGATAACTAATTATCTCCATGTGCTGGGGGAAAGGTCATGACATTTTTACAAACCCAATTACTACAACCTTAATTATTTCTATTTTCGCTGTTATGAGCAAAGTCTACATCAAAACTACATGACAATATTTCATTTACACTGTCCTAAAGAAATGATTTTTATTCTATAGATCATATTATAGAAGTCTTCTAAGAGAATATGATAAATTTCACAAAAGTGATGTATGACTGACATCTTTTATCCACATTACTTGATGGAAATGTCCTGAAAATTGCAAAACATCATGCTATCAACACAAATGAACATATAACACTTAAAGTCACACACCAGTCTTGTCACTTATGTAAAAAAAAGGAATGTTCTGCTACCATACTAATTATAGATTGAAAAATAGAAACTTTGACCTGGAGAATGGTTCTGAGACTTGTTTAAGAAAATTCTTGCTTTTTCTTCAAGGAGTCTGACCTCTTGGGATCTTGTACTTCTTTAACCACTTCCCAACTACAATATCTCTCCTCTCTTTCAGCTTTATTCTAAGAAGAGAAATTTGGAGGAAGAAATCTTGAGTTCATTAACTCCTCCTGTGTTATGATCACGAAATAGAGTCTTAGACTTCATGGGGAGATTCTGATATTAACAGAAATGTAACAAAATGCCTGGCACTTTATAAGTACCCCAAAATATTTGTTAAATTGATTTTTTTTTATCCTAAGTCTAGAAGTGTTTAGATTTAGTTTGGACTACATCTAAGTTGCATATCTATATAATATTTTCTTTGTACTTTTTAGGATTGGAAATAACCTGTTCCATATTCTTAGAATAAGTCTGGATTAGAATTAACACACCTGTCTGCCTTAGCCTTAGATTACACATATCTCTACAAATTCAATTGGAAGGAAGGTAGACTTGTAAAAAATAAATTTAAAAAAATGGAAGGGCAGAAATACAAAGGGTACAGATATTTGCTTTGCTGAACACTCTTACAGATAATTTTGGGCAAAAATGATAGACATAGTAGCTACTGATTAGGTAGACATTCTTTTCCCAATAAAATGTGGAAAAAAATTCAAAGTCTGTCACATTCGTAAATATTAACTGTAATTTTCTACAGTAATTTATAGATTTGGGGTAGAAACTAGAATTGTACTTGGAAAGTGAAGAATAACTGAATTTGTTTTTCATAAATATTAGTTCATTTTTCTGGTAGTATATTTTAAATAAGGCAAAATTTCTATATCTATACTATAATCAACACCATGCCCTTAAATAAAAACTGAAAGACAAAACAGAAACAGGAAAAGAGGGTTACACAGTTTTTAAACTGTTTGTCAGTTTTAAACTTACTTTATGTCAATACAATTAAAATTGAAGTCTTTAAATGTTAATGTTGATGGAATGCATTGCTTTAATTCATCTTATTATCTCTTTAAATTCAGCCTAAAGATAATTTTGTCTTGACATGATTCAAAAAGTTTTCACACATCAGATAACTTCCTATGATGTCGTCGCATCTTTGCAACACTATGGCCTTTGCAACAGTATTATAATCCAACATACATTCCTCAACTACACAAAAATACACTGGATAGAAAAACATCATGAGGTCTCACACAATAGCAATGTATTTGTAACTTAAGTGATACCAATAATCACAATTACCATCTAAAAATAGTAAATGATTCAAAATACAGTCGTCTACCACTTTCAGACACTGACATTGCCCTGATTCTTATAATTCAAAATTGGTGTCCTTGATTTTAGAGATGAGAAAACTGAGTCTTCAAGGGATTATTTTTTAGAATCTCACAGGGTTTCACTACAAATGTCAGTGCGTCATTCCCATCTACTCCGTTTTATACACGTCTTCCTGTGGTCTCAGATGTCTACCGAAAAATATGAAACAGTGAAAAGTTGGAGGTCACCAACATTACACCCAGAGAACAGCGATATTAAGCAGTTTTTAGTTTAAACTTCATTGGAATGAGTGCATTTTCATCCACAGAAATAAGCTGCTACATTAACTTATTGATTTGCTTCATTTAAAACTAAGTTTTCTCGTCCATCTCCCGCCTTTTCTTTCTTCCTCTTCATTCTTCTCTCTCTCTCTTCTCCCTCAGTTGGCAAATACTGATACTGCACCAAAACCAGTTTGGAACAGTGGGTGAAAATACAAATATAATACTATTATTCTTCATATTTTCTGTAGGAAACCGTGCAGCAAAATGAAAACGGTATTTGATTGCACTCCATGTAATCAAACAGCTGCTTTGTTCTACAGCACTAGTTACGCAGCTATTGTGTTACCGTGGACATTGGTATGTAGTCTCTGTGGGTTTAATTTACAGTATGGGATTCCCCCTAAGGACCCTAATTAATTTTTTTAAATCGAGAACAGAATGCAAAAGAAAGATCTACGTAGCTATAGAGTTCTCAATATTAAAAAAATTCTGGTATGGAAAATCTGCCCAGTGTAGGCCTCTTTCTGCAATTTTAACATAACCATAAAGATTGCCATGAAGATTTAACTTGAACCACTGTTGCTTCTGAGACAGTTCTATATCCATAGACAATTTCTTTTCTCTAATTTTTAATTCATTGGCATATAAGTTTCCTTCATAAATGATATATTTGGACATATAAAATTTGATAAATTTATATATATCTGTATAATCAGATAATACTATCCAATTATAGCAATTAACAGATATATGCTGACTAACTTTTATGATGCACAGATTATATGAAATAAAATTTAGTTATTATAAATAAAACAAACTATATTTTTTGAAAACACATATATGCCAAAATATAAGTTTTGCTTTTGGTTTCATTAAAGCAAATAGCATATCAAAAGGTGTTTCATTTCCTACAAAGGAAGTGAATAGAATCAAATTTATGGTTATAAATCTCACATTTTAAATGTCATATTCTTCTGAAATTTAATTAGAAAAACTGGAGCCAAGCTGGCATTAAAATGCTGCTTAATTTTTCATTGAGATAAGAGCACCTCAGTCCTCAAAACTGTAATTTACTATTTATAATATAATTCTACACACACACACAATATCAGTATTAGGCAATTTTCCCACAGGAAAATAGAGTATGCTAAAAATATTTTAGCCATTACACACAAATCAAATTTGTTTCATTATTTTACATAATTACAACAGACCTTTTATTTGCCTTTCATCTTATAAAAATTATCAAATAATATCACATAATACAAAACTCTAAACTTTTTGGACAATATGAGAAAACACTAATATTTTATCATTAACTTAATTATAACTTCTAAAGCCTATAAACCATAAAATATAGATAATTTCAACATCAAATTTATAAACAATGCATGTTAAGACTTGTCATATTCAATTATGTCATTTCTGATTTGCATAAGGCAGAAAATAATATTATTTGAAAATTATTGACCTAAAACAAAGGATTCATTGACCACAAGATGCTGTATCTCACATATTTAAGTCTGTAACGTAATTTAACATATACTTTGGAGATATTTGTTAGGAAAACGAGGTATTTCATAATTCAAGGATAATAGCAAAAATATGTAATTCAGTCTCATAGTGATACATTGGCAAGCATAATAACTACAAATACAGGAAACTATAATTAGACTTAGGACAAATCAAATCACGTGAAAGATAACTGAGTGGCAATAGGGTGTCTAGTTAGATCAGAGAAACAATATACTTTTGCTTACCCCAGTGTAAACAGTCAGTTGTAAGATGTGGGGTGGAGTAAGATGGTATAAGCAATCTTTACCCCAAAACACTCACCTACTGTCAGCTGTCCAGTTAACTGCCCCATGTGATTTCTTGCATTCACAGTTACATTCCTGTCAGACTGCAAGACCAGTGGACTATCCTGGGAAACACGTATAAAATAAAGAAATCAAATAAAAAATAGAAATATAGTCAAAACTTATTATATAAAATTATACTGCATTTGTTTGGATATTATCAAATTACATTTCTGTGTTTTATATTTAGCAGTTATTTTTAACAACCCAAATATTAGGTGAACAATAAAAATGTATATAGATGCCTCATAATAATGACTTGACAGAGTAGGAATGTTTCCACTTTGGTAAATGGCATTGACTATTTGATATAAGCATTTCCAACTCTACTGATTGTTTTACATCAAAGGTATGGCAACCCCTCTCCTGGTCATCTCTCAAAGGTATATATGAGAACCTGTGGAGATATTTTAGACCCTACCCAAATGAGGAAGTCCCCTTTTAAGTTGAACTTACAACTTTCAGTTCTCAGCTTAAATGTTATCTCCTCAAAATTGTCTCTCCTGATCATGTAACTACAGATTAATTCATTCCCCAAATTCCCAGTCTCCAATTATTTTGTTCAAAGTTCTTACTGAAAGACAAATTCATGTTGCTTTAATATGTGTTTAGTTGTCTTTTCTGTTTCTGTCATAAAGGCAGCCTCCATTGGACGGTGGCCATGGTAGTCATGGGTACACAATTCTATCTTTGCTACTTAGCATATTGCTGAAGGAAAGCATTTACTAAGTATTTATTAAGTGGGTAAATTAAACTCCATAATCAATTGGTATTACCTTTATCAATTACTTCATGTGGAAATGCTTTGTAAATCATAGAGTAGTTTATGTAAGGAGGTAATACTAGAATATAAGATGTTTCCCTGGAAATTCTCTTTTAGTATATAAGACATTGGTTTAATGTATATTTTTATCATCAATCTAGCATTTAACAGCAAAATAATTTATTAAAGGATAATATGACTGCCTTAGGAACCTGAATATTAGGTTTTTGTCACCACTGGCCTCAAACAAGTAACTTACAAGTGCTTACATTTTTATTTTTATGACCTAAAATTTAAACAGGATGATCACCTAAAAACTGTGTATTCATTCATTCAACATTTATTTATTAGTGCTCATTATGTATGATATGATATTCTAGAGGATTAGGACTTCAGTGACCAAGACATAGAATAAAATCTGCCCTCATGGAGCTTTTAATGTAGGTATTGAAATTCTGTAAAAATCTTTCCCAATACTATACTATCTAAATGATGCATGTGCCACTTCTATGTCAATGTAAATATGCAAGTACTTTCATATATAAGCCAAATCAAAACTCTTTTGATATTAGGATTTGAAATTTGTGATTTGGATATACATACAAGGGTTTTATAGGCTTTTTCCTAAAGCTATTTTGTGCCCCTTCTGATAAGATTCAAAGCTTTGAGCAAAGGTATACACATAAAGATAGACCACACACAGGAGTGCACACTAGTACACATATACACTGCATGCACACAAACACACACACAGTTTCTTTTAAAAGTGGGTTTTGCCATTGTGTCTAAGATTTGATTTTTAAAAACAGTTTTTTACATTTTGAAGAATGCATTTATTCTATAAAGTAAGAATTAGATGCACAAAAAGCATGTAGTTTTTATTCTCTGCCTGTCTCTTATCACAACTCGTACATTTGTGGTAAAAATCAAAGTGTTATTTCAGTACAAAAAAAAAAACTATTTCTGTAGGTATTTCTATGCTGCAGTCATTTATCTATGAAAATATCTGAGGTATTTTAAACTAACATCATCATTCTCTTTGATCGATATGTTCAAATTCTACTTACAATATAGGTTGTGGACTAAGGACTGTTTGCAAACAATTGCACCCCATAAGGATCTTGCACAAAAAGGATGGCTCATAAAAGCACACATACACATACACATGATTCTATTTCATGGTGGCAGAATTAAATACATGCAACCAGTGTATTTTAAAAACGATCTTTGAACTAAATACATAAGAAATAGCAGAAGCCTATAAAGCACCTTGCAGTTCAAAATATTATAAAAATACATTGATTAATTTTTCACTCACATTTGTTCAATACTTTATGATATAACATGATTGTTGAAATTTTAAAGAATTGATCACATAATATGCTTTCACTTGCATTACTGAACCTAAATTTCTGGTAGCTATAGCATCAAAAAAGCATAACCATTAGTATATATAATATAAGGACTATTACACACTAATTTGATTATAAGTATATTAAAATAATATTTTAGTATATTCTTTTAGTAAGTTTATTAAAAGAATTATTGCTTTATTAAATTTTTAAAGATGGGATAAAAGTCCATTTTAAAAGTCAGTAAGAATTTCTTCTGATTTAATAGAGAAACAGACAGGTTAGAATAGAAAGTTTATTATTTGTCCTTGTTTACAATATATCAATTAACTTTTCTCTTACTTTAACCATAGAGATCCTGTTGAGGTTCTCTCCTTGGCATTCTTCCCTTCTCTTCACATGATTTCACTAAACTTCCCCTGAGAATTAAATGTTTAGGTCTAGATTAAAATTATACTCTGATAAAAATGCAATCTTTTTACTGACTAAAACTATAAACATATTGCTATCAGAGGTAATGAACAATTCTCTATTCTGTATCCATATGGACATCAAATATTATTTATACTGATTTGTTAAAAATATGATTAGGTGAACTGAATAAAAACAAGAAACCAAATTTGGCAGACCAAATGTAATGGTTGTAAGAGCACTATTTTCATTGACGAATCACACTATCATTCCTGCATTATGTATCAGCTCGGTGACATCTTTCGGGGTTAGAACCATAGCTTACACATCGTGTGTTCAACACGTGACAACACAATATCCACTCTGTGCTAATAAATACATGTATGTGATAAAATTGATAACTCCTTCAATCATCCAAAGAGGACACAATCTGAAGCAATTTATAAATCTGATACCAATCACATTTTTAGGTGAAAACTCAGTATCAAGAAACTGCCTCTTACTGAAAGAGACTGAAATTTAAGAAGGTTTTATATTCTCCTTCCTGCGTTAATTTCTCCAAAAAATCTCTACATAAGAAAATAACCTCTTCTGATAGATCACTGCTTTCCTCCCTTCGTTTGTATATGCCCCTTTCTGGTTCCTTGGTATTATATTCTTGTGTTCCCAAACTTAGAAAGCTAGGTCTAATTTCACATATTAAAATAGACATAGCAGTGGTCTTCTATAGCTTATTCTTGCTGAGACTCTAAAAGGGAGGAAACTATTTGGTGGCATCATCTCATGGAGTAGGAATGAGACAAGTTTTGTAAGGGAAAGTAAGAAGGTGGCATATTATTCTGCATCATATACTAGTATAAATAGCTTTTCTCTTTTGGAGGAAGAAAAATCTCATCTTTGGACTCAAATATTTTTCCCCCCAAATCAAGAAATCTCCCCTTGCAGGTATTTCACAGCTGTCTGCAGCTGACCTGTATCCTCGCTGTAACCTTAGAAAACATATCTGCCTTCTTGCGCTATTCTTGAAACAAAGGAGGGAGGCGATCTGGGAGGAAGGCAAAGAAAGGTTAAGTGGGTCCCAAAGCTCCGGCTTATGAGTCTTCTGCACACACATTCTTTAAGGCTGTCTGCAACCTTGCTAGTGGTTATAGAAAAACTGTGCGGTATGTTCGTTTTCGATACTTCAGTGATTGGCAGTGTGAGTAACTCAGGCAAAGAAATGATGATTCCTTTCTTCTTACTTGTATTGTTTTTACCTTTGTTTATCATCAGTATTCACTGATTTCACTGATTATCTATTATGTGTCCAGCTCTTTGCTAGTCAATCTAGTAAGTGGGTATAGGACAGAAACAAGGGAGACAAACTTTCTTCTCTTAACGGAGTAGTTAATCTAGTAAGCCAGACAGACAATACACCAGAGTAAAAATAAAAGTGAAAAACCAAACTAGTAACAGGCTGCCATGGTGGAGACTTTCCTCATACAGTATTCACACTAGTGAGAAGTGTGCGGCGTGCATGTGTTTGCACATGCATGTGTGAGGCACTTCCACTTCAGATAGTCCTTCTCGCACGCTTAACCGGTAAGTTGTAGTAGAAACAGCAGCGGCAGGGGGCAGCAGCTATTTTTACCGGCACCTGGTCACTGGCAGATTCTAAGGTCTTTACATGTATGAGCTCATCCACTCATACAGCTGACAATACAGTCACCCATGGGAGAATCAAGTTGTAAGAATCAAGTTATAACACAGTTGTAAGACAGACAGTGGCCCACGGCTGTTTGAGTTCAAATAGTGAGTCTACCAAACACTTCTGCTTGACTGGGCGAGTCACTAAACCTCTCTGTTTCCATGATTTCATCTGTAAATAATACATACTATTACATGGTTTCACCTGTAAATAACACAATTTGTGGACATTTATATGCAATTAATGAGACAATATATACAAAATGCTTAGATTGGTGTTTAGCCTTTGCTGAGGACACTATTAGTGTTTTCTTTTATTATTCATTCCTTACTACAATTACAACATTCTCCTAATAATAGGACTGGTTACACTTCCTATACACAGGAAGAAACTTCAGCAAAGAGAGTACAAGTCACTGTTCTAAATCACACAGCTAATAAATGACAGAAGCAGTCCTTGAGCAGAGCAGTTTGGGTCTGGAATCTTCCTTGTCAACCACTATGAAGTCCTCTGGTGGATGACTGAATTCTAGCCTTTCTGAAATGTCAAATCAATGTCTGAAAATAAATTTAAATGTTAATTTAACAAAAGGTAATTTAAAATTATACATTCTAGTCTCTAGAAGAAATGCCTGACACAGAGTCTGTCAGAGAGTGTGACATACGGCCTCCCCATTGCCATCGGCCGAGTCTCAGGGACGGTCTGGTGCAATCCGGTTCATTTTGCTTTTTCAGATTCTAGAGAAGAGTGCACACTCCTGAACTGCCCTCCGCACACACATTTTAGAATGTGTCACCCACGAGAGGCTCCCTACTATCCTGAAAGATGATAATTATGATCTACATTGTTAAACAGAGATGGCATAAATTTGATGTCACTTCTTGAATTTATAGTTTTGCCTGAGTTTTACCAAGTATGTTTTCTTAACCTGACAGAAATTACATATTCTTGCAATGAAGTTACATTATTCCTAAATCCTGGATTTTCCTTTTCCTCAATATCCAATCAGAAATGTCTTTTAACTATACTTTTTCCTGTCTTTCCTGTGACTACGCCTATAATAGAATCGTAGCTTATATCGGGATAACCACTTCCTCCTTACACTGACTTTTCATAACCAGGGCTATTTTTCTAAAATACTACAAAAAGTATTGGTGTGCCTGAATTAAAACAAAACAAAGTATCTATTGATTTCTCATTCCCAGCTTGGAAAAAATTCACATTCATTATTTAAAAGGTACTTACTTATAATGCAATCCTAATCCTATTCGACTATGTCACACCATTTCGCAATACAAGAATTACCCAAATTCCTCATGTTTCTGGAAATTATGCCACTTCTGTGCATTCCCTACACCTGACATTCTTAACCACTTCTCTAAAACTGGTAAAATTATAGACATTTTTCAAGCTCCAGCTCACAGTTACGTCCTCTGTTATGCTTCTCCACTTCTCCAGAGTTCAGTTTCACCCACCCCCCTTCAGTTCTTCTTCAGTCAACCTTGATGTCTATCACAGCATTCGTAGCAGGATTTTTGCTTTGCTTTGTTTTGGTCATTCCTTTGTTTAAATCCCCCATTAGACTAGGTATCCTGAGAGCACAGTGCATTGTCATTTTCTTTCACACATACAGACTTTTCAAAGTATAGTTTGTGGCATGCTCGGCTCCTAGTTCACGTTCAGTCCGTATCTGTTGAGATAATGAATGGTACTGACAACGCTTACAACATAAAGCGCTCTGGCTACATAGTTTCACCTAGATTTGTGTTCAGGTCACACAGAACCTACCAAGCTCTTGCTACATTTTTAGTGTTTGGCCCAGAGCAAGGTTTCTAAAAAGCTTTTTAAGTGGAAAAAGTCATATCACATTATGATTTGTCTTATATTTATCTCTGCACAAGGCAGCCACTTCATTCCTTTCCTTAAGCATTTGACTCACTTATGCTGCAAAATAAGTAACTTTTTTATTCCTCGGTCGATAAAACAATTATATGAAATTTCATTTCCTTCAGAATGTAAATCATTTAATTATTGAAACTTGAATTTTAAAGACAGAAAACACTGATCATGAATAGGAATAAATCTAGGGCTGTTAAAGGGACTTCCTCAAATTTTCAGCATTTACATTTTAATTTGAATGTGGAGTAGTGCAGGGCAGGGAGAGCATTTACTCACTAATCAGACTGTGGGAGAATTCTCCACTTTTAGTAAGAATTCTCCACTTTTATTAATTTTCTATTATAGATTACCTAGTCATGGACGTTACTACAAGGAATATCTTCTGAGACGGTTCTGTGACATCGGCCGGCCCTTCTGCACCCCCACCCCCGCCTCTTTAAAGCTACCTAGCACAAAGAGCTACACACATTCCTCAGAGGTCCTCCTTATACCAGTTACTGATGAAAGTGTCTCCAGAAAAATGCTACAGGGAGCAGTTTAGCACATGACGGTCCATTTACAGGGAATCTCTTGTGATCTCCCACTTCCTGTGTCATTCAAAAGGCTCCAAATGAATCTTTTGCCGTGAACAGGCTTAGGAAATAAATGCTTCTTGAATTAGTATCCTAAAATGGAAAAATACTCTCTCTCTCTAAAGCAACCAAGGTCTGGATCAATAGAAGACTACTGCTGTGTCAATCAGATGACATTTCATTCCCAGAGAATAGTAAATAACTTGAAGTTAGAGAACAAATTAGTACCTGGAAATATATTATCCCGGTTCTTTTAAAAAATAAGTGTGTGTGCATGTGTGTGTGTGTGTGTGTGTGTGTGTGTGTGTGTGTGTGTGTGTGGAGGAGGGATGTTTGCAAATTCAGCCTTTTTAGTAAGTTGTCAGATCACAGGTGAAGTCATTAACGATTATGATACATTGCTATATGAAAATAGCATATCACTTACTTAGTTTGGTTACTGGTTAGTCAATCCTTCAAAATAGATTTTAATTATATTTCCTAGAAAGACTAGTGAATTTCATAGATGAATAATATAATCTTTATTTCTATTTCAAAACTGATCCATTATTCAAAAAAGTTTTTTTTAACCACAGAGAAAGTTAAAGTTGTTTTGCAAAATATGCTATCTATATTAAGACAGTAGAAACAGCTAGAAATTTCCAAAGGTCATGAAGTAATCAACTTAATATTAGTAAATATTTGATTTAAAAGAAATTTTCTATTAATGCACTGAAATAGTGATATATGAGAAATCAGCAAACCCTAGCTGAGACATTATCATAGGACCTTTGTTAAGTCTTTTCTTAACTGCTTTGTTTTCCATAAAAAATGAAAGACAGATGCCATCTGAAGAGCAAACACAACAGAGGAAGAAAACTTACAACATGCTTTTATTAAAATGGTACTTCTTCCTAAAAGATATAAAGTGTGTTATAAACTTAAACAAATGTTAAATTGGTCACTAAATTCTGAAGAACTAAGGGACTTTCAAACTATGAGAAATAAATGTGTCCAGACATGTATGTTGTTGCTCCGTGCAATGAGCTTGTTGCTAGAACTGAACCCCAAATCTTTTACTTTTCTATCAGTTAAGGCAAAATAAAAATGTATGTTATAAAATTTTCACTGCCTGATAAAAGCAAGCAAAGAAATATCAGGGAGAAATATTTTCTCCTAATAGTAGCATTTAATCTTCACTCTCTGAGAAGTTTAAATATGCTCACTTAAAGCATTTGTTTCCATATTCAGGCAATGTGCTGTCTGCCCCGAGGCCTGCCGGAAAATAATGCTATTGGGAACTAGATGTTGAATTCTAAGGAAGGTGTCAGAATTTCTACTTCTGTTAAAAAATAACTGAAGCAGTAAAAATGAATGAATGAATGAGTAGTGTTGAAAAAACAGCTTTGAAAAATTGAATATAACTATTAGGTTTCATTTCATCTTATTTATGTAAAAATAATATATTACTTTGGTACTCATTAGTGATTTACATTAACACAAGATAAAATTTTTCTATTTCATCCTTTCTGCAGAGCACACTTAGAATTTGAATGAGTGTGTACACTTACTGTTTTAGAAAGTGAAAGATAAAATTTAATCTTTAAATCTATAGGAAGAATTTGTAATGCTTGAAATTCATTATTTTAAATATGAGTAATTGATTTAATAAAGCTGTAAGCAGTGTAGGGAACTCATCTATATTCATATATATTCACCTTTTGCATTGCAAAATTCTTCACAATTAAGTAACTACGAATTTGCCGTTACAAATAACTTCCTCATCTATGAAGTGAAATACTGAACTAGAAAATGTCATGAGAACAATCATATATTGAGTTCCTGTTCTCTCTCCAATTATAGCTGGTTTTGCTCCCTCTTCCAAAGCGCATGGAAACGGACGAGGTGGTCTTACGTGTCTCGGAGCTGGGTCCAGAGAAGTCTGCCTTCCGATTCCCGCCTCGGTAATTTTTGAACCTTACATCATCACACTACATAATCCACACCCTTATTTGCCCTCATTCCTGGAAGATTTCATTCTGGGCTCACTCACTGTTATGCTCTCCAAGATTATTAGGGGTTTCAGTTACCACACAGAAGATTTTCTGATATTCTGAACCCTTGGATTCTTGCTCTATCTAGCTGTGATCCTGCCATACACCCTTCATCAGCCTCCCTCAAGGTCATACTAAGATTTTGTCATTACAAATAACTACCTCATCCATTAACTATACTTCAGCATACCACACCTGCCTTTTTGGTTTACTTTTTCTAGTACCTCACACCAGATCCAAAATAAAAATTCTTCTGGAGTGTGGTAAATTAAAATCAGTATTAATTGATAAAAAGACAGTTATAACTGTGCTTTATTACCATCAAATAGAAAAAAGTACAAATTTATCAGAAATGCTTACTGCAATTAAAAATTTAAAGAGATACTACAAAACCACGGCAAAAAATGATGAGAAGCTTCCCAGAAATGTTTCTCTTGAGGATTTAGATAGTTTTTCTGTCCCCACCTAGTTCACATCACTGTCGATGAATGTAACTTATTGCTTGAATGGAAAATGGTTCAGCATGAGATATATTCTGTCTTTCCTGTATAATGAATGGGTTGAGAAACTTGCTCACTTAAGTAGGAAGAGATCCAGTATATAAACGTTACTCTTTTAAAAAGACATTCTGAAGTATATCTGAAGACGTTACATCATACAGACTTATCAACAACATTATCATTCATAATGGTTCAATTAGGTACAACTTCAATTTTGCAGTAAGGAACTAATCAGAAACCAAGCAGCTTGCAAAATACTCTGTAAGAGAAGAGTTACTACAGTTCTCTTTTTAGGGAGCATGCCTAAAAAGCCATTCTAAAACTAACTAAATGCTTTTTATTTTATGTTTTACTCTTTCTTTAAGAGTTGCTCTAACCCTATATTGTTTAGAATGTGTTGGGGAAGTTGATGGATGGTTGAAGCATGTGATACAGAAGATACCTTTATTTTATCACATGCTTCACTTATGTTTTTACTATAACCCTGGAGCTAAAGATTTGCTTTACTCTATTCATGGAAATGTCTACCATATGCCCTACTTGTAAGAAAAAAAAAAGAGAGATACATAGATGAGACATGGATTTTTCCATGCAATCATTGGCTATATTAAACAAGAAGCCATAAATATTTCTTACTGTGACTCCCTTCACTTTTCTGTTATAGACTCTCCTTTAAAAGGATGCATTTGATAAAACTAGTCATGGGGTAGAAAACATTAAGATCCATAAATGGAACTTGTTAGCACTCCTGCCACACTATTCTATAAGATAACTGAACTCAGAATCTCTCTGCTTTCAAAATAACTCACTTCTGCCTAATATAACATGCCTCACATATCTGTTAAGTCCTACCATAAGTTTTTGATACCCAGTTTGTGAATCACTCTCTCTGTCTCTCTTTCATTTTTTACTGGAAATTTTTAAATCCTAAAACAATGCACTTTAGATAAAGATAAAATCCATACTTTTATACCAGGAAGACCTGGCTTTGCCTGCACCAATACCTCTCAAACTTGCCATCAGATAAGAACCCCCTAAATTTTCACACTATCATGTTAACACTGCATTCTGTCTGTCTCATTTCTTCATCATATGCACCCACCTACAGCAAGCGAATCTTAATGACCATCTTTCTAGGCTTACCTCAGAAGCTATGTCATCAGACTGTCTAATATTTACTCCTATTACAATCTCAGATGAGAGAAGTATTTATAGAAGATGTTTGAAATATATGTTCAATATATACATTCTTCTGGCTGCTTTAATTGTAGAGTTAAGACATATATAGATGTTCCTTTGTTAATCCCTCTTCAAAAACAATTTTATTTAACTCTATTTTAAAAGGATTCTCACAATTCAAAACCATATTAAACATGTTAATAATACAAAACCATAATAAACATGTTTCTGATTTTTTCTCTTAAACTATTTTCACAACACTATTTACTATTTGGCTCCATGATCACCTTATGAAATTCTATACAGCACATTTATTTGGCACTTTCTGCTAAGAGATTTGTTTTCTTTAATTAATTAACTGGTTATGTTCCTTTACTTCAGGAACTAAAATCATGTAACCATGTTTCTTTTCCCTTCTATTCTTCAAGTCAAAACTGAAGCTAAAGGCTAAAAGTTATACAAAGATGGGGTTTTATTTTTTTCTGATCTTGCCCTACTTTTATTCTAAGTTCTTTTCAGCCCAGGCTTTCCTAGTGTTCTTGTTTATGTTTTGCTACATTTTTTGTGCATTTCTGTTATTATAGTTTCTGGAGTAAGGTATAAATAGAAAACTAATGCATAATAGCATAAATTATGTTACTATGCCTATGCACATATTTCATATGAAATAATATTGTGACAATTTAAACTGATAACTAGTAATGCTTAGTCTAGATATAAATACAGATAAAGATATATAGATATATCTACCAAACAATTCAAGATTAATAAAAGGATGATTTGCTTTCATTTCTCTTAAACAATGAAATGGCAAGGGAATTTGGTAGTTGGTTGAAGTAAGAACCTTGTAGATATTCTGGCTGAAGCTAGACTTCTAATTATAAAACAACCAAAGTAGTGAGGTTGTATTATTCAAAAGAAGTACCATTAGTTACTAGATCACTTTATATTTTTGGAAAGATTATCTTATTTACTAGCAGAGATATGATATTACTCATTTGTACATCTTCAGATAATTTAAGTAAAGTACTGTTTTCTCATATGAAGATTAAAATGGAAATGACTGAAAAATAGATGTGCCATTGTGAAGGAGAAAAGGACTTTTATTCTTTCGATTCAGAATTTCTTTGGAAAACTTGATTGGCAAATTTCACTAAAAATATGGAATAGTGTACTAGTTGTATATACACTGAAAACTTTCACACATGCCCTAAGCAACACTAATCTACTGGGAATCTTCTAAATATGCATTAGAACGAAGTCAAAATTACACTGAAAAGACATCTCAGAATCTTAGGTTAGTTCTAGGAATCCACTTGACGTCCTGAATGAGCCCAGGTTACAGGCTCACAGGCTATAGGCACAGTAAGTTAATGGACAGAATAGAAAGAAATACAGCAGAAGATGTACAACTTCTCTAAATAAGTACTGAGATTATATCAACTAAAAAAAAAAGCATTTGAAATTCACCTGGATATTGTGATAGCTCTTATAGAGTACATTGGATATAACAGGTTATAATATAAAAATTTCACTGGATCAATGTGATATTCTTGTAATTAGTTTATCTGCAAACACAGAAAACAAGGATTAAACTACAGTTTCTACATCTTAAGGTATTTTTGACAAACTTTTATGATCAAGTGTGAGTATGTGCAGAGTGATAGAAATAAACAAGACATAGTTCAACATGTCCTTGCCTGTTTCATGTTGGCAACCTAACTGCCCAAATCCTCAGACATTCTCAGTAATGCGGCACAGCACAAGGCAGAGCGCAGGCCTTTAACCTTACAGATTTCTCGGTAAGCAGCTTAACCATTGGCAGTCCAGATACTTGGTCACGTTTGATCCCAGAGTGTGCTAAAACCCTACCTTCTATAGTTTAGCCATTTATGTTATGAAGAGACATTGGCCTACTAACCTCCCGATGTGGATTTGAAATACTGGATCATACAATACAAATGCAATTTTTAATTAGTCATGGGGTGTTCCAATTATACTATATATAAAATGTATACTGGGTTTATGAAAAAGGACACATGAATAGAACTGACCACACAGAAATGCTTAAGAAAAAGGCAAATTATATTCTTTAGGAAACAAAAACACACTTCACGATATGAAATATCACTACATACTTAAACTATCAGCCCCCAGATATCTGGCCCAAGGAAAATTATATTCCCTCACTCCACTGTAACACATAGACAACTGAGCTGGTATGGGAAACCAGTAGAATTATGCTTGCTAAATCTATAAAGATGTCCCTTCTCTAAATACCTATATCCAATATGTTTTAAGGCATAGAACTATTTTGAGAGCTTATACTCTTGTCATTGAAGAGTGGCTTTACTGTAAATATTTTTTAGGAGTTTTTGTCTAACTGAAGGTTTACAATGAGTTTGTTCCCTTAAGAGGTTTTACCAAACATGACATTTTAACAGTCTCTGTAGAAAAAACAATGTAAAGCCAAGCTGCCCAACTGGATCAATGTCAAGTGTAAGCTGACTGAGCTGACTAACTAGATGTTTTATAGTTATTCCTAAATTTATTTGTCAATATATTGACTAAAGTGTAATGCTGAGAATACCAATCTGGCAATTTAAGGCTGAAAAAAAATGATTAAAACATTGTCAGGTTGAGTATTCACTCTGAGACAGAGTAAGTCTCCACAAATTGTCCAATAAATTATTCTGTTTCATGGGGGTAAAGACTCTCTTTAGGGCATGCCAATGTTATATTAAAAATTAGCTGGGAATTTTAAGACAGTCAGAGGACCTATACCCCACAAGGATAGCACAAGTAGTATAAAAAAATAACTGAATTTTCAAGGTAAAAATATTCCCTAAAGATATGGCAATGTCAAACACATTGCAGGAAAAAGGAACAAATTAATTGTTACTTATTTCTTAATTAATTTAACCATGATGAAGGAGGCACTTAGAGGAGAGGACATATTTCTGAAAGTATTCAATCTCTGCATTAATCCTTGAATGATCTTATGGTTATCAACTAGTAAAAGACTGCACTAAATTCCATTTAATCAACCTTGAATTGAATGAACCTCAATTCTCTTGATAAAATCATTAATTAAAAAAATAGAGTAATAGGCTTAAAACTGAGAGCTTTATTATTAAGCTCATGTTATAAAAAGATACATGGTTTAATAGGTAAACAGCTTTGTTTCCTAACTGTTTGAGCTGCCTTACATAGTGAGAAAAGCTTACATGGTTTAGTACAGTATCCTCTAGCCATGGGTATCTATTTAGCACTTGAAATGAGGAATTAATTTTCAAAGTTTATTTAATATTAATTAGTTTAAAATCTCATATCCACATTTGGCTAGTAGCTATAGTACTAGAAAGAATAGGGATGATTAGAACTATCCAGTCCCCTCAAAGTACCCTCTATAAAAATTCATTCCCTCCAATTAATATATTTAACTTTAAAAAGATATATATATATATATTATCATTTTATATTGCTTAAAATAATTTCTTACATTCAGATTTTAAAACAAGAATCTTAAATAACATTATCATTAAAGACATATCATGATATATAACAATAAAACCTAACATTAAAAAGAAAATAGCACAAAACCCAATCAAAAAAAGTTTCAAATAATGCTTCAGAAACACCACCACACACTAACACATGCACATGGCTTTTTAAATTAATAAAATTTAGGTGAGAGAAGCACAACCCTATGTTCATAAGTACCTGCTGTGCAGATTAAACAAAACCGCAATTGAGAAATCCTTTATCAACTTTTTTTTACACTAACTTATCTGCAATTTTTTTACATCAATTTCTTTTTTTCCCCTTACATTGTAAACTAAATAAGCTTTTCCTGAAGAATAAAAAGATTTATTTTGGAATTGCTTCACATTAAAACACGAATACTTTTTTTGCTTTAGTTTTATTTTCACTGTTTGTTTTGTGTTCAGCGGAGGTAGTGGTGATCCTAAACACTACGTAGGAAAAATGAACATTTTGAAACTTTCCTTCAACCAACTGTAGAACACAAATAAAAGTATAGTAGTTCATGAGAGAAAAAACAAACAGAAGGGATGGTACTATGTTTCAAGCCTATGAAAAGACTTAAAAATCATTGAATTTTTTAAAAGTGGCATTGGTTCTTATCATCCTAAGCAAATAGAAAGAGTTGCTGAAACCCTTCCAGTTGTCTATGGTCAAAACAACTCAGAATGAAATCCATGCTGTCTGAGTAGATGAGGTAAAAATAAAATGAATCATGAGGAAACACCAGAAACATAGTTCTGACGTAGACTGGTCATCATGAAGAGCACACGGGGACCAGGGTTCCAAAGCCGCACAACGTGGAGGCAGGGGACACAGAGTGACACGTAGAGTGTGAGGAACTAGATGGGCTTTTGTTACTGAACATCTATACAACTTGTGCGCAGAGGGACAGCAAAAAAGAAGGAATTTGAGTTCTTAAAGCTTCAAGGCTTATGGGACATATCATTGTATGTTTAACTATGCCTGTTTTGTCTTACAGTATTTTTGTTTTCTTACTTAATTTGGAATTTAATGAATATATTAGATAATAATCCTTTATCTTTTCCCGCTTTTCAGGTAATTTTGGTATTTGTTAGTATATTATGGACCTAAGTGATACCTTCTACAATATGCATATTTGAGTACAAGTATCTGTCAAGTGACAGTCCCAGTGCTGAGCAAGCATTACATTTCCTAAGATGATAAAGGGCCTCAAAATGAATATAAGATCAGTGAGCAAGAACCCCATGGGAAAAGAGCATTAAACATGAGCAGTGTTACCATCTACATTCTATTTATTCAATCTGTTTAAAATTGCTACTGTTGTAGTTTGTAGGATGTGTGCTATGAGAATTATTTTTTTTTACTGAAGTATCCTTGATATACAATCTTATGTTGGTTTCAAATATATAACACAGTGATTCAACAGATACCCATATTATTAAATCCTCACCCCCTCTAGTGCGGTTACTATCTCTCAACACAGTAAGATGTAACAGAAGCTATGAGATTTTGATAGGAAAGGTAGATAATGAACAGGAAACATGATGTGCTAGACAGAGTTTAAGCTATATAAGCCAATTCCATTGTTTATTGCCCGAGCTTGTCCATTATTGGAATCAGCTTATCCTCATGATGCTGTGATGCATGATGTAGTTAACTTCTTCGGTATGTGTTGCTATGACAGATTCTTAGTGTCACTCTTTAACTCCTGCAGCTTCAAGGAGGCCATGATGATTAATGAGAATGATGGAATTATAAAGATAGAATATTTGTAAAAGTCCTTTATGGCCTCAGTTTACTCCTCTGTGAGTAAGGAGTTTGGGTTTATTGATCTAAAATGTTTCCAGGTTAATTGTTGCATACGCTTGACAGTCCCTCACAGCTTTTACTTACATATTTGTTCCATATTTATACTGTATTCTCTGCTCAAAAGGTTAAGTTTTCTCTTCATTTTTCTTATAACTATTGCTTAGGAAAACCAAATTTAGTCTACAATTAATTTATTGTTCTTATTTCTGCAGATGTACTAATTCCAGTGGTAGTATCTACTATGATGCTTTGAAAATTTTAGTGATGAAATACAATTACAAAAACAGAAACACTGAAAGTACAATACTGGGCTTGGCGTGGACAATACATGCAGAAATGAACTACATATAGTTCTACACTGCCTTTAACTTTGCTATGTATGCACCAGTGTTTTACTTGATTTTCCAGATTTCAAGTTAAAATGTGCTGGCTTCTGTGATCCAGTACAAAGTTAGTACATTCACTAACAACTTGTAGATTGTCTTTCATGAAGTATTTTTGACCTAAGAATCAAAGACAGGAATAGTGTTTTAAGAAGTACTGGTTATAGGGTATTTACAAAACTCATAAATGTTATCAATTATAACACAAATAAATGCATTTTTCTTTATGTTGGTATATGTGTGTCCTGAGAATATGAGGAAATTGTAAGAATAAAGATTATTAGATTAATACTGATACACATTTACATTTGTTACTCTTGTTCA
This sequence comes from Manis javanica, assembly GCF_040802235.1. Lineage (NCBI taxonomy): Eukaryota > Metazoa > Chordata > Mammalia > Pholidota > Manidae > Manis > Manis javanica. The sequence goes on from NC_133167.1 coordinate 94,911,876, forward strand.
TTCATTACTCAGTAGTTCTGTAATTATCTTCAACACACTAAACATCCTTATTTAAATGCTTGAAGTATATTAAATAATGCATTAGAATGCAACATTTGACTACAACCTAATAAGAATGTGCATAATCAACTCATATATATGTCTATTTCAAATTATTAAGTATATATCTTATGTATAATTATAGGTTGCATAACTTACGCACTGTAAATAGAAAATAGGAAGGAAAGGGTAATAGAAAAGGGTATTAAAAACAATACAATATAGTTCAACTCTATATAATTAAACACAACTCTGAATATTTGATGCTTGTATATTTTCCATGAATATATGGGCAAAGATTTTGTGATTTCTTTTCTTAAATGGCATTAATCTATATTAGAAATAAGTTCAAGGTTTCACCATAGCATTACAAGTACTTTCACATTTCAGTTATTAGTTGAAAATATGATTTTAATAGCTCAAAAATATTTTATATGTTAATTTATTCAGTAATTCTACTGTTGATGGAAATTAAAGGGCTTCCACTTTTTGCTACTAGAAGTACTGGTATAAATATTCTTAAGCTGTGATTATTTGTAAATCTGTTTCTTTAGGATAAATTTCCAGCGGTAGAACCATAGTGGTTTACTTGTCTTCATACTATTTTTGGTTATTTTTAAATTACGTATTCCAGTACAAATATATGTGCATGTCAGAAGATAATCTGGAGCTACTATATATTCACATAGTTCACACGGCAATTCCGATAAACCTGAGCATAACTACACGTTCAGCTTCAACTTTCATATGATCTCCATTATGCAGATTCCCTTAGGGGCACTGATCTTCCTGACAGAGAAATTTCTGATGATACTGTAGAAAGTTCTTTAAATTCTTCAAGGAGGATAAGGCATTACAATCTGATGTTGTGCACTTCACTATCCCCAGTGAATGCACAGGTCAGGTCTAACAAGCAGGAGGTCATTTGACTGGGACAGTGCCCTGGAGTCAGTCAAGGTTTTACTAGGCCAGCAATCCTCAAACATTTTTGCTTGGGTATCCATTAAACAATTTTGAGAAAAAAACGTGCTGTTTCCTCAATTTAGCTGACATTTAAATATTTAATTGTATTTGAATAAGTCATCTTTGTTAATAGTAAATATTTTATAAGGTAAAATAAAATGAGGATTGGTTTGTAAATGGAATAAATATTTGATGATGTTTTCATAAAAGTCTTTTTCATTGAAATAAAAACTAAATCTGAAAGATAATGTAGAATTTTTATGAGTGGGTTTTTTCAATGTATCTTGAGAAATATGATAGTCTTGAGACATATTCCAGTTACACTTTAAACGTAACCTATATGTTTCAGATTTTTTGAATTTGGTATACCCCAACAGGGGCCAAGCTTCAGGCTAAATAGAAATAAGTACAAAAGAAAAGGCAGAAAGCCAAATGGATTTAAGGTGTCTCAGTTAACTAAAAATGTTTCTTAAAAACAGACATCCCTTGTAAGTCCCTAGGAGTGGGCTCTTGCACACTACTGTAGTAGTAGAACACCCTTTCAAACTTACTGATATCCTGGATAAAGAATAGATTACATTCATCCTAATTTTAAGATACTGGTTATTTCTGAAGCACTAGGAGAACTCTAATTATTTCCAAGTATCAGTATTTCATCCATAATATTGGTGAACAGCTTGTTATAACCTCAGCTTTGACCTGTATCTGACAGAAGAAACTGTGATAGAAATCCAATTTTACATTGCCTTATAACCTAAGGTCATATGCGGAAATTTTTCTTTCAGAAATCATTTGGATTAACTCTTAAAATGGAGAGGATGATGATATCCCTCTCCACATCAATTCAAATATATCAGTGCAAATGTGAAATTAAAAATAAATGAAGTTTACATTTAAGTAAAATAGATATATAAAACTTTCTAATTTATTTGTGCGTGTTTCCATCATATGACCAAGTCTCATAATGAAGAGACTTTCCTCAATGATAATAATTCACTAAAGTCTTCATTTTAAAAAGAGAAAAAATATTCATAAAGAAATTAGTAATAATTAAAATAAAAAATAGAAAATGGTTCCTTTTTTGTGTTATTTTTAGTTGTTTAGTCCTAGGTTTAGTGCTTATATTTTAATTACAACAAATTACATTGAACCTTGAAAATGACTTAATGTTTCCTTCCTTCATATTCCAGTAAAATGTCTCTGGTTTTGGACTGAGTCCGTTCTCTTACCTGGCCTGAAGTGACGTTCATACAGCACATGCCTGTCCCACACTAGGAGCCCTGACAAGGCACCCAGTTCAAGTCCTCAGACTTCCCCAGGGCCTTCCAGGAAATTTGTGTTCCTCTAATCTGGTGAGCTTCCCCAGTCCTTGTAAAGACTTAAAGTAAATTTTTTATATTTTCAATCAAAATGTGGAACTACACTACTACACTATTCCTAATCCTTATGTTTAAAGATTCAGAATATTTAGATATTCTTGCATCTTTAACCAATAAATTCCAAAATCATGGGGTAACATACATCATAGCTTATTACTATGTGTGTTGGGTAAATTATTTCAGTCTTGTCTTAACAAAGAAAAGAAACACAGGCAATATCAAATGCGATCTGCATACTAAGCGTAGACCTAATGAGCATTGTAATAGCCTCTCAAGGGGCATATAACAAAATATTCTATTTACTATTTTATCTCAGCTCAAAAATGTAGCAACTTCACTACCCTCTATCTTAGAAATCTGAAATTTGTTAAATTCTTTTTGTTGTTTTACAGGAGAGATGGGATTATTTTTAGCAAACATACCTGCAAGTTTCTAACAAATAAACACTCAGACAGACGGCCTTTCTCTCTCTTTATGCTCTTTGTTAGAAACAGGCTTCAGGGGAAAATCTTCAGGGTACCTTTCTTTCATTAAATCACCTCCAAAAATAATTTTAATATTTGATTTTCTTGAGACTATATTTGCATACATTGATACAGAATTTTTAGCACACAATTTCTTATACTACTGTTGTTTTAAACTGCAGTCAAGTAAATCTTATTCTAAACATTTGACAGAAAAAAAAGTTGAAATTAATACAAAGAGGAATTCACTAAAATTTCAAGTGAAAGCAACACCTTACTATCTCTTAGCATTCTTAAAGTTTATGATTAATTGTGCACAAGAAGGAAACAGTTTATATAACTATTTCATCTTACTAAATTATGCAGAAGCTATTTGTTTCACCTTCTGATGGGCTTTAACTAGAAACATTTGAAGAAACCAAACAGAAATTGATTTTAGAGGGCAAGCGTAAGTTACAAAAAAGTAAAACTTCTGTGCATTACTGCTGTTATTTTTTTTACTAGTGTTACTAAGATTTAATGTAGGTTTCTCTTGTGTTTCCAAATATGCTATTATATATAACGATCTCCTGCAAAATGTATTCTAAATACAATTGTATTTTAAGTGATTTGCAGACTTCCTGAAATATTTATTTCAACATCAAATATGTCTTTTCTCTCTTTTTTCACAAAAAAATACACTGCTTATATTTTTGTATTCATGCTTCCTTTCTTTTTACCCACAAAAACCACTATTTGTACTTTCGTATTCATGCTTCTTAGGCGTTCAAATAAGACAGACACTATTATATGAACTGGAATACTATAACAACAACAATAATAACACTGAAAATTGTGTAAATCACAGAATGTGACTCCAAATTCATTTGTTCCCTAGAATTTTGACAGACCTTTATCCTTATTTCAGGTTTTCCCATTCATCACCATCTTTTAGACAAGTGAAATACATCAGAGAAATATTATTTGTGTGAACTTGGAGTTCTAGAATTGAATATGAGACATCACAGAGATCAATTAGTTTAACTCCTTAATATACATACGTGAACACAGAACAGGGGGTGCTGTGAGCATACGTCCACAGTGACCTAGGTCAGAGCTAATACCTAAGTTTCCTGACTGAAGTCAAATTTCAGTTGACTAACTAAGGTAAAATATTCCGATATTATTAAACTGTAAGCTTTCTAATCATCATGGAAACCAAATCTAAGCCCACAGACTGGAATAATAACTTGGTCTTCCCGCATTGCCTAATCTAATCCCCTCAGCATGGCCACTTCTTCCCTGCCCATTTGGATGAAGTTTAGTCAAAGACCAGTGAGCTTTTTGCGTACTCTCAGAAATTAAAAGTCCTTTCTGTAATAAGGAATGTATTTAATACGCTATATTATTCAACAGCTCTGCCTTCACACTTAAAGGGGAAATACTATTTTTTCCTCTTTTTGACCATTCATATTTCTATTCTTTCTCCTTAGTACCAGAGCATGTGACAGGTGGAGGAAGAAATAAAGGGAAAGGAACATTCTCACCTCACTAACACCGCCCTGGGCTCAAGTCGGCACCTTATGCCCGCAGTGCCTAAGTGCACCTGTCTCTAATCCGTTTGAACCTCTGTTTCCTGGTTTCAGTGGAGACGCCCCCCAACTGCTGGGGATCCCTCCCCTGCAGGATTTTTTAGGAGGTGGAATGCTACTCCTCTACTGGTAGTTTAAGAGTGTTTCCTTATCCCTGAGGATGCTGGAGCCTCTCTACAAGCTACCTTGTCCCTGCTGACAGCCTGCTTCCATGAAGACAGCCCCAGGCCAGGCCCCACTCACAGAGTCCGACATCTGGTTCGGGGGTGTGTGTAGATGCTCCTGATCAACTACTCATAGTTACTGAGCAACTTACATCAGTTTTACCTCTTAAACGAGGATGGAAGATTGTGAAATAGCAATAGCAGAATCTTAGAGCTTTCTGAATTCTCTAGTTTACTATTTTCCAGGCAGCATGTTTTCTGCCAATGAGTTAGGTATCCAGATGTATAATTTTGTAGGTATAAAGCTAAACCTCCTTCTAAATACCAGACCAAATCTTTGGGTTATGAACAGTGGCAACATTCTGCCAAGGCATCTGAATAAAGAGGCTGGATGTTCTACTATGATCTACCCCCACATGGGACTTTATGATGTGTTCAAAATATGCCCGAAGCCCCTGAGAAATATCTTTAATAATCCACAAGGTAGTTTTAAATTCTCAGCTCACAAAAGCATGGCGATTGCTATCATAACCTCCTAGAATTCCATGCTGATTCTTTTTATTTTTTATACAATTTTTTATTAAGGTATTATTTATATACACTCTTAGGCTGTTTTAAGGAAGTGGTCCTGGTTCTCAGTCTAGGCATTTAATGGGGACATGTCTGTTTAAAAAGAAATAGTAGGGAGGTGTTGCTCCACTTTTGTTCTGGCTGTATAACTTAATCTTACTCACCCATCTTCAGTTGAATTCCTAGAAGTCAGAGCCTGAGGTAAAACCTTATATGCTAGCATTTGTTTTTTAAAGGAATTCCATCAGTTCCTGGGGAGAGAAGTTACCCAGGCAGCATGGATATCCATCCACTGTCAGAGAGGCCTTAGGAACAGTGATATCCGAGGACAATCATCTGTGGGAGGCAGTGATCACCCGGTTCCCCAGCCCCTACTGATCAAGGGCTTTGTCACAGTGTCTTGACTCCACTCCTGGGTTGTGACACCAGGTTTCTTAAGGCGGCTGTTAAGGAAGCCAGAAAACTCCCTTGGAAATTGGTGGGTTCAGCTCACAGCAATCTTTTCTCAGTCGATATCAAGCATGGGGCATCATGATTTCTTGTAGGAAAGGCTGCAGCAGCAGGGGTAGGGACTGGGTTTTACAACTGGAGACGCGCACCAGCAGCTGATGGTGTCTGTCCAGCCCGCAGCAAGAAAAATACATGCAGTCAGGGTGAAGCATTAAACAGAGCCCCCTGTGCCCCCTATATCTCATGCTTTTGCATGACACCAATATACTAAAGCTAGTGTTGCCTGAAGTCAATCTAACTACCTTACATCACTGGTTTAGCTACTGTTTTTGTTTGTTTGCATTTGAGGATTCAAATGTTCATCATCTTTAGTTGACCAATTGAGAGTAAGCCAGTGATCAGCTTCCAGTGTTACAAAAAAACTCTAGAAATTATTCAAACAAAGAAACAAGAAAAAGTAGTCACTAGAGTAAGAGATCATATGCAGGCATGCCGTCGTTCCCTCAGAACACTGGCTCTGAGGCACCTTTCTGACTCCAGGCGTGGATGGATTAGACTAACAGCGGCATGGCAGTAATGGCCAAAGGCGAATGGTGCAAAGCAGACTATGCTAACCTGATAAACCACTTCAGAATGACACCATGTTTCCTTATGTATTCACCTGCTACTAGTGACTTTTTAGTCAAAATAATAAATTTTCCTTTTTTAGTGATGAACAGTTGTGATTTGTAAGCATTTGCTTTTTGGAATAGAATCATAACTAGTATTTGTAGTGACCCACCTCGCATCCTGCTTGGTGATGTTTGGTTGGGAAGGGTGGTGATGTTGAAGATGTCACATTAGGGGTCACTAATGGAACTGAGACAGGGCAGAGAAATGGGACAAGGGTCATGCCACTGTAAAATCTACTTAGCCTGAGAAATAGGCCCAGTTTATTCTTTGACTTAATCTACATGCTATTTTTTTCTTTTCTTCCAGCCCCTTAATCAATTAAGTAACTTTATAAGCAGGACAAGAGATGGACCTCCCGAGTGTAAATGGACCTATGTGTATAAAGAATGCTGTGATCCAGACAAGCATAGTCACCTAAATCACATTATTCTTAAGATAAAACTTCAAAGAAATTATGAATCACTTGTATACATCATGCCTTATGCTGACCCCTACCCAAAAGGCCCTAAAAACCCCAAACTCTAAACCTTTAAGCACGCCTCCTCTCTGAGGTCACCTGGACTCCCATCTGAATGTGTATTGTCTTATCAAAAACACTTTCTTGCTGCATAAGCTGACTGCATCTGTCCCTGAACTCTTTTCCGGGATAAAGACAAGAACTCGCCGCCCTCCACCTCTGGTGGTAAACGTCTCTGTTTTGCATTTCATTCAGCTTTCTAGTCTTAACACAATCCTTTTCTCTTTCCCTGTTTTATTTCAGACCAGTAGGGAAGTGGAAGTTCTCAGAACATAGACTCACTCCATCCAGTGCTCTCCAGCTCCCCCGAATCCAGGGTGGTGGGTGCTCAGTTTCCATGCCACGCAGACTGGATGCCAGGTGACCCTGGCTTTAGCAGTTGGCAGGGATTTGCCCTATGCCAAGCAGGAGTTCAATGAACTTCACTTTCCTCCCTCTTCTCTTTCTTGCTCTCTACTGCAAGGAAGTCAATTTGCTTCTACTCTCACTTTAATGAATTCCTTCCTTACCCACACTAGTCCAACCTGGTCGAGAATTCTTGATCAGAGTCAAGAATGCTCCCTATCCAGGTTGAGATTTCGCCTGGTGCACAGAGGGAGACCTCCCAGATGCAATTGCCCAACAACAGAACTGTGAAATTTTCAGTATTCTGAGGTGTTAATCTGAAGAGGTACTTATATAGAGGTTACCACTAATTAAGCGGTAACACAATGTGTTTCTAGCTTCTGAGAGTCAAATCATAGCTACTCAATTCATTTTTGAAAATACAAATTCAAGGACCTGACTGTTTATAGAGTTTAAGAGAAAGAAAAAGATAATAGATAAAAAGAAATAAATAGAGATAAAAGAAGAAAAGCAGATGTGGGCATGTTGTATCCTTTAAAATGTATCACAGATGAGTCCTACATTATTGACACACTTTCGGGTTCGTGTTAGCAACTGCAAAGGAAACTCATAGCCTCATTAACATCCATTGTAATATTTAATAACTATGAAATTTCAGAAAATTCTGTTATTTCTAATCTAAATCTTCATGTGTCATACTCCATTTTTTTCTAAGTTATTATGCCCTAGAGAGAATAAATATCAATCAGTCCCCTGTGGAAATTCACTCTTTAACTCACTCTATTAAATAACATCTTTGATCTTGGTCTAAATGACCTGAATTCAAATATGAAATTAATTAGCTTTGGGGCTTTGCTCAGTTCCTTTTCATTCTTTTGATGCCTACCGAAATTGTGGAAGTAAAATATGGACTTCTTTTTGAGCCATATGATTTGAGATTTTGTTCAAATGGGATTAAACTTGAATTAGGAAGAAACTAATCTAATCTACCAGGCAAAACACCATATACCCAATGTTCCAACATGGTCAGTTATAATGGTGTAATGCCACAGGTGATAACTAGGATTGTTCTATTTTAAAGACTTTACAAATCCATATAAACAAATGGTCTGCGTGTTCTGGTATAACAAGAGATGGAGCGCCTTGTATTAGCAATCACACTTCCAAAAATAGTTAGGAATATAAACCTGCTTAGTGCACATATATATTACATATAGTACAATATATATTACAGAACAATAAGGGAGAATCAGGATGATTAAATGTTTCTGTGACCTCAAGGTAGGATTTTATTCTTTGATCTAACACTACTAAATTCTTCTCTTTAAAAGTAAGTAATATTGCTATCACTTCATTTTCTAAGGAAGTACACCAACTTCAATTTCATCATTAATATTATATTCATATAAAACATAACTCTAAGAAAAATATTGTTCTGACTTCTTTTAGTACTACTATTTCTGAGCCCTTAAATCTCAAATCTCTGATGGTGGTTTAATGACATTTAGATTAATTTAGATCATATATTGTTTTCTTAAATATCAGGAAAAATACCACCAAATGATGATTATTATTGTTGATTCTTTTGGGGTTGAAAATAAAATTTATGTGAAATTGACTTGGAACAGCTAACAAAGAAATTACATTCTCAGGCATCTGTTGCTATTAATTTGACTTTTTTTTCAGTACTGTTAATCCAAACATTTTGGCTCCCCTACCAAGCTTGTATCAGAGATGATTTGCTTGGTCAGTTGTCATACATATGGAGGCAGGAATGGGAAAATGAGACAGTGAGCAAGCATATAAGAAAGCCAATGACATCAATTAACACAGAATAAAAGTAGTCCTTATATTTTGATAATGATATCCCTCCTTAAATGAGGTTGATGCTATCCCAGATGAGACAAAGCTTTTTTTCCTCTGCTATTAAGTATTTTATCATAACTATAAATTTTGAGACCTTATATGGCTTTCTTTAATGGGACAAAAGATTCTGAAGTCATATTCTTGGGATAGAGTCCTAGCTTTATCATTGGATAAAATAGATACACATTAGATAGGGTTTTAAAGATGCCATGAGACTTAGTTTTCTACTTAGTATAATATGTACAGACATACATACCTCACTAGTTATTATAATTAAATAAATTTATATAATATTAATAAGAATTTATTTCATGAGTTCTTAGGCATCAGACCACACATCAGAGTACCTTACACATATTATATAAATTATCTAATATGCAATCTACCACTATTAGTTCCAGTCTCCCCCACTGTTATTATTTAATTTTTATTAAATAATACCTTTTTATTAATAAAAGTTCTGTTACTTTTAAGTTTATGTAATATTTTTATTCAATAAGGTAGATTTTTGACTGTTTATATCACAAATCATTGAGAATTAGATGAAAAGTATTGCTTCACTACCCAAAAAATTCAACTGAATTTTTAAAAGTGGAGACTCAAATGTATAGACCACTTAGAGACCCACAAAATCTAAACTAGGTGAATGGAAACAAGATAGCCGTGCTGAATTCTCTTAATGAAAATGCATGTTAAAAAGGCTCTCTTTTTAAATTGAAAATATAGAATCTGACAGAGAACCAAGGAATGTTGATGTCAATTCAAAACAAATAGAAGGGTCATGATACGACACTTTAATAAAAATTAAAGTACTTTCAACAAGTACATGTATTTATTTGGGAATCTTACACTCACACACACATTAAAGAAGCCTGTCCTCTGAACTATAAAATGATGTTCGTATCTCAAATTGAACGTGTCCTAAAACATATTTATTTTCTCGGCACTCTGTTTTGTATTTCTGAATGTCATCCACATCCACCTGCGAACACTAGACATTATTACATGTATTCAGCCTAGTCTCTGTCAAGTCAGCCTTCAAGCCGTGTTGGCTCTGGTTACAGGGAGTAAACTTAGCCTCCCTTTTATTCCTTCCATACTACCAAAGCAAAAACTTCAGTAAATGGTTATTGTGTATCAACTACATCAAAGATTAAAGAATTCTCATATGCCCTGAATACTATCCAGAGGATTTTTCTCTTTGTTTGCCTTAATGGAATTCTGATTAGCCCCTAAGGAACCGAGGCCCTGCATTCCTCTCTAATTTTCAGTCAGAAGGTTTGTTACCTATCTTCACTCCACATTTAGATTATCATTTCTCCTTCTCCTAAAAGTCCATATATTTTTGAGAATTCCGTCATCAATTTATTCCATTCCCTTTCTGTCCTCATTTATGCTATTTACCATCTCTTGATCATTCCTGCTGTGCCTTACACACACACACACACACACACACACACACACACACACACACACACATGCACACAAACACACACTCGCTAATTTTTATAAAACAGCTTTGTGTTAAATACTTGAGTGTGTATTTAAAACAACAGCATTCTCTCACATAATTATGATATAATCACCGAATTCAGGATTTTTAACTTTGCTGAGATACGATTTATCTAACACAAGTATCACAAACATTATTTGAAAGGGGCAGACAGTGGATGTTCAGGATCCGTTGGCCGCGGTCTCTGTCTCACCAGTTGGCTCTACCGCAGTAGCACAGAAGAAGCCACAGGAACGCTAAACCCACGGGCACCACTGCGCCCCTCCAGCCTTACATGCAAAACAGGTGGCAGGCCCTGAAATAAACTACAGGTCGGATTCCAAAATTATCAAAGACTTTAATAGAACTTTTTGTTGTTTATAACTTAGTGTTTTGCTTGTTTGAAGTTTTCCTTTTCTTTCTTTCAACTTCTGCTTTACACAATTGAAGCGTTATTAGACGTACATAAATTAAGGATTGTTGTATCTTCCTCTTGAATTGACAATTTTATCATTAAGACATGCCCTGCCTTATTTCTTGTGATACTATTCTTATGCTAAAGTGGACTTTGTCTGGCTGTAATACAGATACACTGATTGCTTCTAGTTATTATGCACATGACTTATCTTTTCCCTCTTTTTGCTTTCAAATTTTCCAAGTCTTAGATACAAAGTGTTTGTCCTATAAACATTTGGGCTTTTCTTCATTCTAACAGTTTCTGTCTTCCACTTGGAATTTATCCCATTTAAATTTAACGTTGGTGTTGATATAGTTGAATCTAAACCTATATTCTTACTACTTGATTTCAATTTATCCCATATTCTTTGATTTTCAATCTCAGTAAGATTGATCCTGTCAATTACTGAATCAATTTTTCTATTCAAAGCAAAATAATACTTTTTCATAATTTTGAATATTAAAATTTTTTCCTTCTGAATTTTTCAATGTATATTTGGTGCTAATTTTCTATTGAAATTTGTGTATGCATCTTCTCCTTTATTTTTCATTGACCTAACATTCATAATTTTATTAACAACCTTTTCTGCTTATTCTTATGTTGGAATCATCTATATGTCTTATCCTGCTATTTTTCTATTTTTTTGTTATTCCTGCCTCTTTGCATGTCCAGCAATATTTAATTCTATGCTGAGCATACTATACAAGGTATAGGAAAGGTACCTCCAGATGGTATCTTGCACCAGAAAAGATTTTCCCTTTTTTATATTAGACAGATGGAGTGAGAGACTTACTTCCTTTAAGAGGTTCATCTGGGCCAAGGCTGGGCTTCAGGCTTCCTACACCTCAAGTCTCCCTGGCTTATATCACTTTCTTGGTCATGGACCTCTTAGGTTTTTTATTGAGAGCCTGATAAATCTCTTGTTCTTACACAGAAAGTATATATGACATTCCACTCTTCCTTTTGGTGGCTTCTGAGCTTGGCTTTATCTTGTACCCTCCAAGGTGGAAAATTTGCCAGTTGTCTTAAGGAGGAAACAACCTGTGTGCTTATGACTCGCCACCACCTTCTAAAGGAATGTTGTATACTAATTGCCCAGAAAGGACTGGAGCATTTCCTCCATCTTTCAGATGCACTCATCCTAACATCTGAGCCCTCCCAACCTAGCTTCCTAGAAATCGGCAGATCTCCTGCAAGAGGATACTGTCCTCCATTTGGAATCAATATAGTCCCATCCATTCATGTCAGACCTGTGACACAAACAAACCTCAGTAGTTGATTGTTCTCCAGGGAAAGCCCGTCTGTGTGGGAGAAGCCCAACCCTTAGTTCATGCCTAGAATTTTCAGTATCTCCAAGGAAGAAGAAGGCTTGGGACCACCAGTCTACCTCTTACACCTTCCCTTGTGTAGAGCTCCAATTTACTTAGTCCTTTGTGCTTATAAAGCTCTTCTGTCTTTAACCATTTTGTTTGTTCATTTAATTAATCTATCCTGTTCTTTAGCTGGCTGAGGCCTCCTGTCTCTTTTAAAAGATGTTGAACATCACCACTTTTTATTATTTAATTAAAGAACAGAGGAATGCTATAAATGCATTATAATATCTGGCAGATGTTTGAGTAGCATGACAGTGTTTGCATGAGAGTGAGGTTTGAGCTGATAATAGTAAAGTGAGTCACTGTATTTTAGATACCATATTTAATATTCATACAATAACTTTAATGTCAACTTTAAGGGGGATTTCTCAAGGTATAACAAAAAGAGTTGCATTTTTAAAACTAAATTAAAATATAAATAAAGCAATGCATCCCAGTGACAAAAATTATGTATAGCAAATGGGAAAGACTTTGATTATCAGTACTGATGCAAAGATCTGAGTGTGTAATTGTCTGCAAGTAAATATGAACCAAGATTGTTGTGTCAAAAAATAAAACAATAATAGCCACATTAACAGAAACATATTGTTTGGAAATAGAGGCCATGTTCTACCTGTGGCTGTATCAGTATTACAAAATCTGAAGTACTGAGTCTAGCTGGAGAATTGTTTAGGTTTCTCCTACAGAATGAAGTTAGCCCAGATAAGAGCAAGCCCAGATATGTTAAAAACAAACTTGTCAAATGGAGAATAATTTAATGAAGTGGGTAAATTTAGCCTAAGATTACTACAGTCAGAATGTTGATAGAATATCAATTAGATCTATTCTGATGAACTTTTGAGAAAAAAACTCAACCACTTTAGTTATATGAGGAAGCTGTAATAACAGCAAAATTACCCAGAAAGGCTCTGGGAAGGCTGCCTTAGGGTGAAGGCTGCTCTATGACAGTGCAAATTTGGGCTCCATCACCTCTCAGGAACATTGGACAGAAGATTAAACCCTGAGTTTCTGAGGCCACATTTCATAGACTCACAATACTTACGGAAAACATCCACCTCCACATGCAGGGCTTGATATTAAGGTGTATTAAGAAGAAAAAGAAATGATTCTTGCCATTGAAGAGAAAACTAGAGAAACTTATATTTGGAAAAATAAAAAGGAGAAGCGGCCTGACAGTCCCACAGCGCTGGAAGGTGGTTTCTATGTCTCTGCACTTAAGGGCTCTAGATAGGTGATTTGCTAAGGCACAGGTTCTCTACCAATATAGATCTATAGGCAGAGATCAGAAAGAGGTTCACGCTGCAACTTTCAGGGGTTTATATTAGATACAGGTAAGAACTCCTACCATTGTTGATAATTTTATATAAAAAGGGAGACTGTCTTTCCACAACCAGATACAGCACCCTACTGAGGATGGTTCAGCTTATAAGTTTTCAACTTTACAAAGGTGTGAAAGTGATACACCTTCAGTAGAAACCATGCATCAAATTTTGCATTTTGATCTCTTCCCGGGCTAATGACACCTGCTAGGACCTGGTTTCCTAGTGAGGCAGGCAGCCGCAGCCATGTGGTCACAGGGTAAACAAACAACCAATGCATTTACAACCCTCGGCACCCCGACAACCATTCTGTTTTCACTTTCTGCAAAGTATTCAATAAATTACATGGATACCCAACACTTTGTTTTAAAATAGGTTTTGTGTTAGATGACTTTGCCCAACTATAGGCTAATAGAAGTGTTCTGAGTACCTGAGTAAGGTAAGCTAGGCTAAGCTGGGACGTTTGATAGGTTACATGTATTAAATGCATTTTTGACTTATCATATTTTCAATTTATGATGGGTTTATTAGCATGTAACCCCACTGTAAATCAAGGAAGATCTGAAGATGAAAACACTGCCTGTAGGAAAAACATACGATTTTTTAAATTTGTTTTTGCAAAGATCATTTATTACTTTATTGAAAAGGAAGATTGTGAGGATGGATTATTAGTAATAGAAATATTTATTCATTTATTTATTTAGCATTTGAGGTTTGGTTTTGTGCTAATGGAGTTAGTATATTTGGGGCTTTTTCTCTAGAGGCCTCAAATGGACCTCCTGTGTTAAAGCTTCTATGTAAGTGTTTAATTTTCTATGATGGGCACTCTACTTCCTTGCATGGTAGTCTCTCTACAGGACACCAAATGCCCTGTTAATTCTCAGAAATGGCCTTATCCCTAGCATACTGTCCCACTCACTTATCTACCTATTATAATTTTACCCATTTGGCCAGAACCCAATTAAAATTGCCTCTTTCAGGAAGTTTGATCCAACCAGGTTAGTTACAAAGGAATTCATCATTCTCTGATGTCCAATAATAGTTATAACTAGCAAACCTGTGCAGAGCGATGGACAATCAGGAAACAGGTTTCCTTATTTGACCGCCCTCATCTAAGCTGTGTTGATATTTAGAAGTGCACCCAAGTTTAACTGTCAGTAGTACTGTATGTGTACTGACATCACACCAGGCATTACAGAGTATTTCTACTTGGTATACCATGAGTGGTGTCCCACACTATTAGAATTTATCTCATCACTTCATCTTTAATGGAAGCACTAATATTATCTTACTGTAAGTTATTTGCAAATTTTGCATAGTATAATAATTATTCACTGTACTCAGAATATATTTCCAGACTAAATGCAGTCTTGGAATATTTTTAAAGCTGTTAAAGCATAGACAGACTTGCTCCCAGAAATCCTGAAGCATTTATATTACCATTAGCACTTCGTGAGTACCTGAATCACGATGATGACAAAGCATCCCTTCAATATTTCACTTGAAAAGTAAATTAATTTATATAATTACAGTTTTAAAATATGTATTTTCTTGACTACTACTGAGTTTAGGTTTTTCCTTGTATGTATTAGCCATGGTTTTGTTAACTTTTTTTTTTGAGAATATAGTATCAGTTTACTATCACTGGCAAAAAAGATTTATTAAAGTAGATACCAAACACTCATTTGCTCAAGTTTTAATACTGCTTTACATATTGCTTGTGAAACAATTCCTATTATAATACGTTTATACCAAAAATTTCAACTGATTGTAGGCTTTTCACTTGCCAAACACACAGTCGACAATCTTGAGAGGAAAACAGATCAAACGCACATATACACAGTTACAGAAGTTCTTATTAGACCTATGATTTCTTTGTAAATTTTTTAATTCCTCTAATAGAATATTTATGCTTTCCTTCAAATACATAGGTATTACATCAGAAGTGTGTAAACTTTTTTAGACAAAAAGCTCATAAAATTTTTGAAAAGTATGTAAGATTTTTTAGTTGCCACAAATTATTTCTCATTTGCCAACTGTCTTTATTTTTAATTACTTAATGTTTTTCAATGTGTTTGCAGATATTATACAGTGTTTAAAAATATTTAAATTGGGCAATAAGGCAAAAAGGTAGGCATCAGGTCCTTTCAATGTCATAGTGTCAGGCTTATGTGACAGGCTTAACCCAACATTATTTAATTATCTAGGGGAATTTACCTCTATTTGACTTTGCTATTTACTAGTAATTAAGGGCTTAAGAGTCTGTGAAGATACATATGAAATTGCAGATCTCTGCCCAGTAGCATAAAATAGCTCAAAAGGTTACAGTTTCATTGCTCTGTAAGATATTAATGGGTTTGGTCTCTAAGTCAGCAAAGTAATTTCAAAATATCTTTCTTCGTGCATTATTAAAAAGCCTGTTTTACAAAATGCTCTTTGAACTAGCATTGCCACCTAAATGGTCATAGTACTAATGAGATAATACATCTTTGACATGTTTATTTTTGTATTTGCATGAGTCATGTTTTTAAATGTTTTCTACTTTGAAAAGTTTCCTAGGTTCTACCAATATTCTCAATTAGATTCAGCTATCAGAGTCCTTTAGGCGACAATGCCCGAGAGCCCATTTCACTCAAGCAGGTCTGCTGGTTTGTGAGGCGATTCCTCCGAACACTACAGCTTTCCTTTGCCATCTCTTCCTTTGCAGTGATTGGGAATCTGGTCTTTTCATGGTCTGAGAATTTGGTGGTATCTTTTAAAGGGATGATTCTCTCTTTGGTGAATGGTAACTGGAAGTCTATTTTGTTAGTTTTTGTTGCTTTTTCTGCTACTTGTGAGAAGAAAATTTATATGCCCCTTGGAAAGCAGAACAACTCATTGAGATAAGTACTGAGTTTCTGTGTATTTGTGCACTTTTGGCCTAAGAAGGAGGTTGACAAATTGGAGATGCAGGATCTTTCTGTGTATATACGTGTGAAAATCCTTTTCCTCTCGTTATGTGAGTATGAAATGTTTTGTTATACCTGGAATTATTAAATTTAATTATAAACTCGAAGTAGCTCTATATTGGCTGACTTATATTCTTTGTGGTAAAATACACATAAAATTTACCCTCCTAAAAATGTTTAAATGTACATTTAAGTGCCATTTAGTACATCAACAATGTATGCAACCATCCTCATTATCCAGTTCCAGAATTTTCTCATCACCCTAAAAAGGGAATCCTGTACTTGTTAATCAGTCACTCCTGTTTCTCCCTACCCCTTGCCCCTGGTAACCTCTAATTTGCTTTAGGTCTCTATGGATTTGCCTATTTTGAATATGACATACAAATGGAATCATACAATATATGACATTTTGTGTCTAGCTTCTTCCACTTTTAGCATAATATTTTCAAGGTTATCCACTCTAGCATGTAGAATTTTATTTCTTATTACAGATGAATAGTGTCCCATTGTCTGGATTTAGCATATTTCATCCACTCATGCACTGATGGACATTTGGGTTGTTTTCCACATTTTGGTAATTATCAATTGTGCTAGTATGATCATTCATGTGCACGTTTTTGTTTGAGCGACTGTTTTCAACTCCTTAGGCATATACCTGGGAGTGGAATTGCTGGGTATATTCTGACTCTTTTTAACTTTTTGAGGAACTGCCGCACTGTTTTCCACAGTGGTTATATCATGTCATATTCCTGTCAGCAATGTAAGTGCTCCAATTTCTTTACAATCTCACCAAAGCTTCCTTTTGGCATCTGTCTTTTGATTATAGCCATTCTGGGGCTATGTGAAATATGAAATGGTATCACACTGTGGTTTTGTTTCACATTTCCCTGATGGCTAATAATTTTGAGCATCTCTTCATGTGATTATTAATTCTTATATCTTCTTTGGAGAAATGTCCATTCATGTCCTTTGTTCATTTTTTTATGTGGATTGTTGAATTTTTGTTGTTAAGTTGTAGGGATTCTTTATATATTCTTAATATCAGAGACTTAACAGATATATGATTTATAAATATTTGTCCTTTAGTGTGGAATTTTTATGAATTTTTAGTAGTGTCCTTTGGTACACTATTTATAAAAATTTTGATGAAGTCTCATGTATCTATTTTTTTCTTTTGTTGCTTTTTCTTTAAATTTCATAATAAGAAACCATTGCCAAAGCCAAGGTCATGACAATTTACATGTATGTTTTCTTTTAATAATTTGATAGTTTTAGCTCTTGTATTTAGGTTTCTATTCCTTTATGAGTTAAGCGTTGTATATGGTAGGGGTAAGGGTCCAAGTTAATCTGTTTGCATGCAGATATCCAGTTATCCCAGCCCCTTTTTGTTGAAAAGACTATCCTTTCTCCATTGAATGGTCTTGGCATTTGTGTCAAAATTTAACTGATCACAGATTTACAGGTTTAGTTCTGGACTTTCAGTTCAGTTCCATAGATCTGTGTGTCTTTCTGGGCCAGTACTGTACCCTCAGTTACTATAGCTTTGCAGTAAAATGTGAAATTGCAAATGTGAGTCATTCAAGTTGGGTCATCTTTTACAAGATAGTTTTCACTATTTGAGGTATTAATTAATTTGCTAATAAATTAGATTAAAATATCTATTCAACTGTAGGATATACAAAAACTAAACAAAAAGTTTTTGTCCAGGTTCTGAAAATAGTCTTTTATACTCAACATGCCTCTAACATAGATAACTGCGATATCGCCCTTTCTGTGAAATTCCAAAATGACTCAGTCTGAGTTTCCCCAATTCCTGCTCTATAAGATCAAAGAAACTTGGCTACATGAGAATTATTTATCTCAGGAATTTTCCTAAGAAAAAACTGAGTCAGCCCTATCTTTGCTAGGCTTTCCCCAAATACCAAGAATAGGAATTCTACTGTGTAATCTAGGCTCTCATTTTCTATGGAAAGGCCCCAACAACTTATCATATTCAAGCAGAAGAAAATATATAATATTAAGCTTTACCAATATTTTGTCAATTATCTTAAGAGAGAATGTATCATTTTTGTGGGCAATTCAATAGGTAAAAGAAGATTTTTAAGCTACAGGACTTATGATTTAGCAATAGATAAGACTTCCCAATTTCAGGTTTTATTTTGTGCAGCACCATTAACTGATGTATTAATTTTACAAAAATTCCAAGTGTAAAAGATAAATAAAAGTGATTATGGATTTTTCTTTAATTTTCCTACTCAGGAAATGGTAAAACAGGCAAACAATGATCACACATAACACAAATGTCATAAAGATTTGCATACACCTACAGGGGACAGACAGGCTGGCACCTCCAAGATCATGGACATGGGAAGCAGCTAAGGACGGTCTGCTGAAGGAACTAGCTTCTGAACTGATTAGTAATATAACAAATAATGATCGGTCAGGTGAAATTTAAGAGCATCAGGGGAAAAGAAGCAACAGATGCAAAGGCATTGATTCAAGAGACTAGGGCTCAACAGGGAACTGGGCAAAAGCTGAAGATAAACATCATAGCTGGCGAGAAGACATGCTTTTGTTGATGGAAGAGGACACTTTATGTGTGTTTGCTCCTAAAACATTGTGGGTTCATATGTTATCCCTACAACAATGTGACAAACTGATTTGTAATATGTCACTGGAGGCTATTGGGATTATAGATCACCTCTGTCTACCTGATCAAATCCCACCTCTTCCACTTATTTGGTATGTGGCTTTAGACAAGTTTCTTGTTTTCAGCCATACGAATTATATGAAACAGTTTTTAAATGTATGTATCATATTATATTATACACAGCAATTACCAAATAAATCTTAGGAGTCATTATTAGGATTTTGCTATTGCTATTATTTCCAGCATTAGGACCCAGGCACAAATAAATTAGAATGTATTAACATGTAAGATCTAAAAGAAATTCAAAAGCTTTTTCATGATTCTTTAGGTTTTACGGCATGAATAGAACAGAATTTTATGGCATGAAAATAACATCTCATGACATGATATTGAAATACTTCTGTGAAGATACTGGCTCTTGGGTATTTGAAATTTTTCTTTGACGTGATCAGTCATATTATCATGACTCACCCAGCAGGTGTATGGATTTCCTATTTATCATATCAGGTATATTTTACCCGCCTGGTATTTTTTTCAGAGACACCTCTATTATATACATAGTCTGGTGCATTTAATATATATATTTTTGTTTAAAACCTTAATTTTCCTATTTCTCTAATCACGGTTCCATACGGACATCTTTCTCCTCCCGCGAAAACATCTTTCCCCAAGCTCTGACCTGTGCCTGGTGTTTCTGTGTCTCTCCACTTTGACTCTGAGAGAGCCGCGCTCACCGCGTCATGGGCTGGCTCGGCTCCTGTATCTGTGTCTCCGGCTGTTTTACTGAACTAGTGATTTCCAAAGGCCTACTGCATTTTTCTAACAAGATTTCTCTCTGGGAACTTAAGATTCACCTGCCTCAAAGTAATGCCACTTTTTTGTAAACAATGCACCGAATGAACAAAACAGCAGTAGACTCACAGACCTGAGAAGTGATGGGTGTTACCATGGGGGAGGGGTTGGCTGGGGTGGTGGTGGTGGGTGATGGGGAGGGGGAGGGGGATAAAGGAGCACAAAATTCTGAATCAGAATATAAGTTGGTCACGGGGATAGTAGGACAGCATAGAGAATACAGTCAATGATTCTGTAACATCTTTCTGTGTTGGCAGTAACCACAGTAGTGGGCGTGAGGATTTAATAATATGAGTAACTGTTGAGCCACTGTGTTGTATGTTTGAAACCAGTAGAAGATTGTTCAATTAAACAATAGTTCAATTAAAAAAAAAAGGATGTGATGAAACACTGACCTTAATATTTCTCCCCCTGCCTCAAATTCACTGTATATAACTACCAGAATCCTATTCCTACTTAAAACTGACTTAGACTTAAATGCTTGAAAAGGCTATTTTTCAGTGAATAAAATCTAAATTCTTGATTCAAGTTCATAGGACAACTAACATGAACCCAAACTTTCTTTCCAGTTCCAGGCAGGTTTGTACTTTCTTGACTACTTGCTCAAGCTCTCCCTGTGATTGACATGCCCCTTCTACCTCTCATCTTACCAGACCCACATGACAGGCCTTAATCCTATGAGGTATTCGATGGCCAGTTTGTCTGAGATAATCTGGGAAATGAAAATATCTTACATAAAAAGTAAAACAAAACTATTTAAACCTCCACACATTTTGGAACCAGTTTCCATAAGGAATAATATACCTCAATGTCTTCTCAAATTAGTGAGAAAGCAAAGCCATCATAAGAAGCATTATATAAGTGAAACTGACCCTAGTTATAACATATATGAGAGGAATAGCATAAATAGTGAAGGCAGAGTTTTAAAATAATATACAACTTTTCACTTTTCCTGCAAAAAAGTGAAATAGCAAGATTAGAAATGCTAAATATTACAAAGGACATGGATTTGTTTAGAACTGTTATTACACACACATACACCCACACACACACTCAATATTTGGATGTTCATAGACTGCAGGTCCACTGATGATAAATTCTATATACTTGTATAGAAAACCAAACATACCTTCAGTGAGTAAGTCAGTGGATTCTTGGAGTGCCAAACTAAAATTATGTGCTCCAAATATATATTTTTGTTACAACTGTATGACTGAAAAGTTATCAGTGGAGCATAATACATCAACAATGCCAGCCTGAAACATCAGTCTTCTTGACTGTCAGTGGAAATAATGGATAACCAAATACATTAAGTAGGAAAATACAAATCAATATAATATTTTGTATTCTAAAAATGAAAAGTATTGCTTCATGTTCATTTCATTATTCGACTGAGTCAACTCTTTTTTAGTAATTATAATTAAGAGTCTTCAGTTTTTTATGACTGGAATAATAAATTGGTGTTGTGTTATAGCTCCATAGGTTTGATAGAAATTATTCCCTCAGTTGGCCAAAGACCTTTATAAAATAAATATATTTTCAAGACAGCAAAACCTCATTTCCACTTCAGTTGTCACTTATTCTCCTCCTAACTTATTCTTAGTATTTCTCTGAAATGCTATAATGAAAATGGCAGATCATGTAGTCCACTATAGTTTTAACATAGTTTTACATTTGTGAAAAATGGGATAATAAAAGAATAAGTTAATAGCAAATGATGCCACAATATCATCTTTTAATGAAATTAATGAGGGTATTTTTCTATCAGAAAATAATAACTTGCATCTATCTCATAATTATGTATCTCTATATCTCATTGCTATGGTAATACATGATGTTTCTTGGGATTTATTTCATTGCCATAAAAAGTAACTAAAATATTTAATAATTTTCACTATAGCTACAAGTTTAAGCTTTAAGGCTATTTTATGTAAAATGAAAATTGTATTTCTATTTCTGTGAAAAATGCCATTGTATTTTGATAGGAATTGCACTGAATCTATAGATTACCTTGAGTAATACAAACATTTAACAGTATTAATTCTTCCAGTTCATGAGCATGGAATATCTTCCCATTTATTTGTGTCATCTTCAATTTTATTCATCAGTGTCTTATAGTTTTCAGTGTGCAGGTCTTTCACCTCCTTGGTTAAATTTATTCTTAGGTATTTTTTTTCTTTATGATGTAATTGGAAAGGGGATTGTTTTCTTAGATTCTGACAGTTTATTGTTAGTATATAAAAACTATAGTCAATGACATTGTATTGTAACTTTTGAAGTTGCTAAGAAAGTAAATCTTAACAATTTCACATCACAAGAAAAAAATGTTCTAAGCTTTGTATGTGACAGATGGTAAACAGACTTAATGTGGTGATCATTCACACAGTATATACAAATGTCTAATCATTATGTTGTACACTTGAAACTAATGTAATGCTGTACGTCAATTAGACTTCAAAACTTAAAGGATGGAAAATTTAGCCATTCAATTATAATTCCAGAATACAACAGCTATGTCACACTAACTATAGATATAACTTGGTTATATTATAGCAGTTAACACATTGATATAGAAATGTAAGATAATCAGTTTCATGGGTTTGTAGCTTTAGTGAAAGTATCAAGTAATAACAATTTAGGGAAGACAAGCTGTGGTGATTCATCAAAACCTGCAATATTCCTTACACCAAGTATTGAGACAAGCACCAAATAGTAGGCATTATGATGAGGGTCACAGGTTAAATGCTTTATCACGTAAGGGTTCTGGATAAAACAGGCTGCCAAAATCTTCTCTTTGCTGGTGTTATTTTTTAATATAACATAAAGCCAAGCTACTAATCTTCATAGGGAAACCAATGTCAACAACTAATCTACCAATATTACTATTATAAGATCAACAGAATCACATAAGTTCAGCAAGATGAGTAACGATTAGCAGGCTAAATGCCATCTAAATCATAGTAATGCCACATAAATCACATTTGTTGATGTGATCACAACATCCAACACTTCTAATATTTACATTGCTTGTTTAAAAACAGTGGGGAAGATTCCATGTCCTAAAACCAAGAGTTTGAAAACAACTTGATAAACAAGTTTTCCATAACTTCTTTGAATGCCATTGAAATTTCCACCAACAGCCAAAAAATATAGGAACTGCATCTGATTTTAACTGAAAAAAAAATGCAATTTATTAAGTTTAATTTAAAATGCTCACTTTTTAAACAAATGCATAAGTACCTAACTCAGTCTTTCATAGAAAGAGTTACTGGTAAACTACAAAATAAAAGCATGCTATAAAATTATTAGAACTAGAAATAATGATAGCCTTTTGGATATCTTGCAAAGTAGCCACAAATTGTTCCCGTTGGTGTATGCCCTTTGTAAAGTAAGTTTACTGTTCTACTATCAGGACATAGAGTTAATTTCTCCACCCCTTGAATTTGGCTCAGTCTTGTGCCTTCTGTTGGATAGTAAGGTATGAACATACTCTCACAAACGGAGGTTTAAGAAGCATTTGTACATTGGGGCTGTCTTCTGTTACTGCTGGAAACCTTTTTGTCAACGTGATCAAGTTGGTATAAACTTCCTACACGAGGAAGACAGCATGGAATGCCCTCTCAGCCATTTTAGCCAACCAAGGAAATCCTATAAGGATGTCTAAATTATCCAGTGGTGGGCCAGTTAGCACAAAGTAGAAAACCTACCTGGCTAATGCACAAACCTGAGATGAATAACAAATACAGTTTTAAGCTTAAGCTTTGACAAAAGCTTTTTTTTTTCTTTTGCCAGGAAAACCTAGCTGAATCAGTCTTATATATTGCTTTTAGGCAATTAAACTATTTTTCATAACTGTCATAACAATGAAAATAGTCTACAAAACAACATGATTAAAGCAAAACAATTAAGTTGAATGTGATAACATTATAACATGATACAAAAGTCTTAAAATTCAAAAATAGTTTATATACTTTACCATTAAAACTATGTACCTGTCCATTCATTTCATGAATTTTGAAATAACATACAAAGCTAGATATCTGATTGTCTATTTAGCTAATTAAACATTTCAAATAAAATTTACAGTACCTGGGAGTATTAGAATTAATTTCTCTGCAAAACACTTTTACTATATTAGATGATCTCTGAAGTGCTCTCTTTGATAAATACTATTGCCTGGCATGATCAGGAATATTTAGATTTTATCTTTCTGATTTAATGGTTGATGTCAAAAGAAAAAGACAATATAGAGAAAGTGTAGTAAGTTAAGTGAAACACAACCTGAAGTGCTGATTGAAAATTACAGAAAGATGAAGAGGGCAACAAGGACATGGTGTTACATAGGCACTGTTTTTTTTTAAGCAGTAAATTCAGGTATTTACATAAAATATGCTAAATTTCTCTTTCCCTTTTTCAGGAAACAATGAAAATAATATGTAAAAATGGTAAAAATATAATTTTACTAATACCTCCTAGCAAGAAATGAAATGGTAGACAGTTACTAATTATACCTAAAATTTATTGAAATGTTTTATGCACTAATTTACA
Organism: Manis javanica; assembly: GCF_040802235.1. Classification (NCBI taxonomy): domain Eukaryota; kingdom Metazoa; phylum Chordata; class Mammalia; order Pholidota; family Manidae; genus Manis; species Manis javanica. Next base: position 94,936,515 of record NC_133167.1, read on the forward strand.
TTTCAAGAAATAAGAAAAAGATAGAGGAAGAAAATGAATTTAACTTAAATATTGTATCAGGAGAAAAGGACAATGCTAAAGAAACTTTTATTAACTAATCATAATTGGAACAAAGGTAGGAATGAAGCAATATATATTGGACATACAAGAGGTATGACACATAATGAACTATTCCTCTTATTGTCTCCTTATTTCCCAGTCATTCAAATTTCTAAATTAATACTTTTATAAACTAGTTAAAGACTAGAACTATGTAATTCAGCTTCAGAGTGGTGTCAGGGTCAAAGAAACAGTTCAGCAACACACAAAGTAAATTTTAACAGTTCAGAACCTTAATTTGCATATCTTAAAGTTCATGAAAAGAATCTGAACACAATGATTTTTCTGCCCCATCCACATTTATAGAAGCTGACAAATGCTTCCAGTACTTCATAGCTTTTCTCTTCCTCTCTCCACCCTTTTTCTCCTTTCCTGAATTATGTAGGTTGAACTAGTCTTTAGCAAAAAAATGACTCTTTCTTCAGGTTTTTGAATAAGGAGCAAAAGAGGAAGTTACAAAATTCTCTTCAGTGTTTCCTTGAGGGACAAAATGGTGAAACTAGGGAGTGAACTTAACGTTTTTGTCCTGTGATAAATGGTTATAAAATTTAAAAACACCAAAATGTCTAAATTGAAAGTGTTTTCCATTCTCATATTTGATTCCATTATCTGACATAAATTCTCCAACAAATTGGTAGGCATTCTTCTATCATATTTTCCTTTTTTTAAATAAACAATATACAAAAATGTATTCACCCAGAAAAGAATTTTGTGGTTGTCCTTGAAAGGGGAGAAAGAAAAAAAGAGGATAGACAGAAGACCAAGTGTGATTCAGCGATATGGTGAAATGATTTTAAATAATAAGATGTCTAGGATTTCATTTAAAATTGTTTTCTGCAAATACTCCATCTCCTTAAAACTTCAATGGGGTCTTTATAGAACAAAAAAGTCGTATGTGTGCACTTTAGGGAGTTAAGAACACAGAGAAATCCAAGATGTGGCAGAGATCCATATTTGGGTAGATGTCACGGCAGACGTAAGAACTTTCATACGATTTAGGCGGAAAAAGCATTCAAGGGTGACAGACAAGTGGAGCCAGAGGACCTAAGTCCCTTGGAAATCCACAGAAATCTTGTGGACATAGTTGGATAATCCATAGTTTATAAAACAAGAGTTGAAGCTATGACCAGAAAATCCTAAAGACTCAACCAAAAAACTGTTGAAACTAATAAAAAAATTCAGTATAGTTGCAGGATATAAATTTCTTAAGTTTCTAAAAAGCAGGGTAATAAAAGGCAACATGGATATTTAAAAAATAAAAACATTACACTTAGCATTAATAAAATTAATAAAACCAAAATTACATCAAATTAAATTTTTCCTTACTTTTCTTAATCCCTGGAAATTTCAGGATCTTGATATGTCTTAGTAAATTTGTAATAAAGATTACTTATTTTGTCACAGATGTGCTTATTGAAAGCAAGCTCTGATATATAGAAAGTAGCTTATTACTACAAAAGAGATTTCAATTGCTATGGAGCTACAAAATTAAAAAAGAAGAGATTACACTTTAAATCTCAATTATTTTATTAATGCAAATCACAAGAAAATCAGAGAAATCTGGGGGAGTTATGTAAAAAGGCAAAATTATGAGTACAATAAATTATAAGTCTTTACAGTGATGAAGAAACACTATGATAAAATATAGGTAAAAAAGTAGTTAGTGTTTGTAATTGGATTTTACTTTGATACCTCTACTGAGTACAATGAGAAAAATGTGGGATGACACTAGAGCTATTGGTCAAAATTAGTGTTTTCCTCCCTATAATGTCAGAACATCTAAGGTCCAACCGAGTTCTACCATGGATGGGGCATATTTCTGTATGTTTGCTTTATCCTGCTTATGGTTTTTTATAATATTTTATTTGAAGGAATAATCTCACATCTAAAAATTGTTTATAAGTCATCAATCCTGTAAAAAACAAAATTTTAGTTTGTAAGAATTAAGAGTAATGGATTTTCATATTTAGATATGCTATTTCTAATTTTTAAAAGCTTATTTCTTTCTGGCTCAGTATAGTGCCTTTAATGAAATATCCAACAAACTATGTCTTAGAAATATTAAAAAGCATGATTATCTAACTCATTAAAATACAGTAATCCAAAATAATAGGTAAGGATGAAGAGCTTTTTGTTAATGAAATGTCCATTTATTTTTAAAGAAATGCATTTTATTTATTTGTAATATAGTAAACTAGGCAAATACTGGATTTTTAAAATATTTTTTACTATATTTGTAATATAGTAAACTAGGCAAATATTGATACTCTAAACACTTTAGAGTATCAATGCCTTGAGGATAAACTCCATATTCCTTAGACACTGAATGCTGCGTATAAGAAGCCCTGAGCTACATTCCAAACCAGTATTTCTTTTCCTTTCTATATGGGTTCATCGTGTATTTTTCTGTTCACTAATTACCTAAAATACATTTTTTTAACTACGTCCCCTCAAATATTTTTAAGTTGCTATCCGAAATATTTTTGGCTTCAAAATTTTAATGTTTGCAAGGGGTAAGCTATATGACGCCATGCACTGCACAGGAATTTGAAATGCATTTTCCGGAATGCTTCAGTTTTGTGGAGCTCTGCACTGAGCTTGTCTAAATGATGGAACATATCTGCCACATGACATAAATCTTCAGTAAACCAGCCTTACTTTCAATCGCCCAAAATTTTATTTGACTGTTTCATTTCAAGTAAATGTAGGAATATTTTCCCATGATAACTAATGTATTTTTATTTATGATTCTAAGAGAAAAAGACTTTGCCATGAATTTATGACCTGGATACATGTATATGCTGCCCCTTCAGTAGCTCTTACCTGGCACTGGTCCTTCCCGGTCTCTGCTATTTCACATTTATCTACTTATCAATGTATCTGTCTGTTTACTTAACTTTTTACTTTTTTTCAGGAGCAGTGTATCCTCAAGTTCCCTTTTTATTTCACCAACCCTTTCTCTTCCACTCTAAATGTCTTATGTTTTGAGCTATGTTTTTGAAATTGTAAAAAAAAGACTGACACAGTTACCCCTTTACTTTTGTAAAATAAGGGAAGGGTGGTAGTGGTAGAGTTAGAACAAGAGACGTAGCAACTACAGGGTCATTCTCAGGCGGTCACATTTAGGAAAGAACGCGTATGGAACCTGAGAGTCTGGAAATGAATATCCACAGCTCAGAACCCCCTGGGAAGTGTTCGAACACCCTTAGGGGTACGCTTGCCTGGGTTTGAGACTGTTGCCTTATAGGATTCCTGAAATTGAACCAACCTGTTCTAACCACTGTTTCCTAAACAATGTATTTTATCAATCATTTTCTTGCTCAGAAAATTATCTCATTTGGAATTCAAATTCCACTCTTCAAAGCCCAGCAGAAATTCCTTCATATGGAAGCATACCAGCTTGATCCATGGTTAATTATTTAGTACGGAAAACATAATTTAAAATAAAAATGCTTTTAATAATTGCTCCATGCCTGACTTTAAGGATAAAGAACTAATAAAATGAATAAATAAAAAGAAAATGTAAAATGTAAAAAAAAAAAATTAATCAAGCAACATCATAGTGATAAGAAACATCAGGTGGATCATTCTGTGGCTCATGTACCACTCTGGATTGCCCAGTCGGGGTTACTTTTTGTCCCTGAGTGACACGGGATGGACGTGGTAAGCCAATCACATTTATATAGGCAGGATCATACTAAATCCATAAATCTCTGAAAATTCTAAAAAGCTGGTTTGTTCAATTCTTCTTAGAGAACACAGGTGAGAACCACTGTGTCTATACCTATGAAATTAATGTGACACTATTTCTTATGCAATACAAGACCATTGTAGGCTCTTATTCATCAAATGTGTTTATATTGGTCAAAATTGTGAATACAAAATTGTGAATGCAAATACAAAAGATCAAGTGTAACAGGATCACCTATTCCATTTGCCTAATATGAATATGACTGAGAAATTTCATGTGTATATTTTTAATTTGTATTTTTAAAATATACTGACCAGTGAATCTCCCAATAAAGTAAACATTCACTGAGATATGTGTATTTTTCTGTATGTATGTATACTTTAATAAAAAGGTTTTAGAATTTCACTGGGCATTTAACCTATCAATCACAACTGTAGGAAGTGGTCCAAACATATGACAGCTTATTTCATGGAATACCTTTTAGGCTTTTTCTTAGAAATTCAAAGAAAGTGTTCCCAAATAAAGTATATTCCTCACTGCAGAATCTATTACATCTGTTACACCTGAGAGTAAAGAAAATATCTTGCTATATGTTTATTGAATATGTTACTTAAGTAGCTAATACCTAGGGCAGTGTTTTTCAAATCACACACATTACAGAGTCATTAAATCTATTTAGTGGGTTGCAGGAAAAGCTACATATATGAGGATATTTTCATTAAGTCCCTCTCTTCATCGTGACTAAGATGGTCCTAGATGGCCAGTCAGCCCACACACTCTCATGTAGACATGTAACTTGGTACAGTGAAGAAATCCACTAGTTCTACAATAATTTATTTTAATTCCATTATAAGAATGATGCTTATTTCTCATTAAATCATTCACTAGAGAGTGGCATTCAATAGAATGAGGGTCCATTTTTATTTCATGTGAGAAAAATTCTTAAAGAGCTTTAGTACCTATTTAAAAACTAATTTTATAGCATGGATTTCAGAAAAACTATTTCATCATAAGTACAGGATGTTTCATAGAACATGCATAGTAAGAGAATTCTGAAGACATTACTTCTCCCTTCTTCCAGACGGGACTTTGCTCATTTCATTCACTGACGTAGAGATTTCACAGTAGTTAAGGGCATGTGTGCAAGGGTCTGACAGAGGGGACTTGATCCCCACACTTTTATGCAGTGATACTTGGTAAGTTATGTAACTTTGAGCCACAGGCTTTTTCTCATGTGTAATATGAACATAATAATGTCCATTTTATATGGGTGCTGTGAGAATCAGAGAAGCACACACATCAGGCCCTTCACATAGCGGTTCACATTTGGAAAGCATATAATACTTGGCAGCAGGAGCTATTCAAGATGAATTAATGGGGTACCTGAGAATTATTTTTGCAGGGTAGATAATTTCTAACACTGAACTGTAGTTACATCTTATTGTAAGGCATTAAAATATGTGCAATATTTACTAGCATCCCAATTTTACTCTACATTTACTATATACTTCATAACCTAGGTTCATGGTAAGAGACTGCCAAAAAAATATTCTGATACTTTACAGAACAGCAACCCAAGCTAATGGATGCTTCCCTTTTGTTCTAGGTTTGCTGTCTCATTAACTCACATGTTTTCTGGGAAAGGAATAAGTGCAGGGCTGTGTGTGTGTGTGTGTGTGTGTGTGTGTGTGTGTGTGTGTGTGTGTGTGTGTGTGTGTTGGTAGAGAAAGAGAAAACTACAGGCCACTTGTTTTCACGTTTGCTTTTAAAGGCAATTAAATGTGAGGTAATGAGGGAATCTTCACTTGTCTGTAAGACTTCACTGGTGTCTGAGAAACACCACCAGGAATAGGACAATATATAATCTCTAGAAAAAATACACAGTAAGTAGAACTCTTTTAAAGACTCCCTGCATTTTTTGTTTGTTTTTAAGTCCATGGAATATTACACCTCTGCAAATAAATTTACTTACAGTATTTATTTAGCGACTTCAAACCGTTCCCTAGTTTCATGAGGATTTCCTACCATGGTATTTTTTTCCCTCTCATTCCTGAACAAGGTCCACTAAGCTCACACTAACCCCATACTTTCAACTCTGGGTCCAGCCCAGCATGCCACACACATAAATAGAAATATGATTTCCTAGAGTGCATGTAAAAAAGATTAATTTGGAGAGTCTGATGAATTGTTAAAAAACAGTGTAGGAAGATAAAGATTCTAGTCATAGTATTAAGATTTTTCAGTTGCATGATTTAAAGCAGCAGAAATGCCATATCAAATGAAGACACTATCTCCTCACGTGCAGCAGTGTGGATTAAGGAAGGCAGCATGTGTTACAGTGCTTTTCAGAGTGCAAATCTTTATGTTCAGGCTTGTTAAACTATGATCAGTAGTTACACAGGTGGCTTCAGTGTCTTCATCAGCGAACACTAGGTTGGTTCAGGGCCTCTGTAAACCATTTAAAAGAGCATATAACTATTTACTCAAGTTTCTTTTCACACATTTTCTTCAGCCTTGAATGGATACAACCAAAGATAAAGTTTACAAATACTGAAAAGCACTTTGTTGTGTAAATGAGTCCTATCTTATTTGTGTTCACTATTAATGTCCCTTAACCAGCAATGTACATGTCTACACATGATTATAGTGAATTATTTGTTGATGTTTGATAAATATAAAAAAGGAGGCCTAAGTTCATCAAAACTGAAAAACTGAAAGTCTGTTATTTCTAATGCTGTCAGAAAGAATGAAAATATTTACTATGGATTAATTAGAAGAGCTGGTCTCTAATTTTTAGGGTGGCACTTCAACACTTTTGGAAAGACAAAGTGGGTAGAGAGAGGAGCAGTAATTTGCGATGTGAGTTCTGCTTCACCTTTGAGCCCTGAGAATTTGGACACAATCTTGAAGTAACTCATCTGCAAAATGGCAATAAAATTATCTACATTCCCATACTAGTTTGTACTGAGAGTCAAATTAAATATCTTCGAATTAAAGCTTACTAAATCACATTATATAGAAATCATTAAGAACAACAAATACCAGTTTTTGATTTTCTGCTATAAGTTAGCTGCTACCTAAGAGTTTGGTGACTAAAACAGTTAAGGTTTCGGGGCTCATGGAACTTATGGTTATTTCTGTAGTTCAGTAATGATTGTCAAACGACAAACTAATGTTATTAAAAATGGTGAAGGGGGGTATGTGTGTGTGCAATTTAATTAGTAGTTTAAAACCTATACATGCTTAAGTTACTCTACAAGAAGGTATGTCAAAGAAATAATCAATCTTCCCATGTTTTCTTCCATCTGCTACCCCTATAGCTTTTCTTCTTCCTTCCTAATTACAACCCTTAAATAGAATTCGTGCCTCATACCGAATTCACGGAGTATCATAACTCCTCCAAGTGGTAAAGATACCTCAAGACAAATGCTGGGCATAGAAGCCACAGGGCATAAATCTGCAAAGAAGTAAAAAGCTAACCTTTTCAAACAATAATGCTTCTCTCTCACTTACCAACTTTACATTTCCCTGTATGGCCCCGGAAGATGACTGGTTAGCCAGAGATGGGTAAGATTCCTCAAGGGAGGAACAACCTAAGAGAGGCACAGTCGCAGGGGGCCATCAGGTGAGAAATTGGGGATCAACAGAAATGAGGCTTAGAACCTCACCCCCCCTGTTTTGAGAGAAATCTTCTGCATACGTGGATGTATTATTGCCCTTGTCTAGCTTGGATTAATACATAGTCTACAGGCACACACCTGATCATCTACATTTGCTCTCTTACAACACTAAACTATGTTTTCTACCTTTATCTTGCATCTACCTACCACTTCAGCATTTTATTAAAAAAAATAATAATAATAATAAAGGGAGAAATGTGGGATTCACATATAAATCAAGTATAAAAATCAAACGAATATTCATATTTGACCTGATTGTTTATAGTTCATAATGAGTGATCAAAATCGAAAGTTTCTGTGATGACTGCCCTTGTACTGTTCACCATGTAAGAACTTATTCACTATGTAAGAATTTGTTCACCATGTAAGAACTTGTTTGTTATGCTTCAGAAGATTGGAGACTGACGAGAATTAGGCTGGGGGTGGATTAATGATTGTGCATTGAGCATTGACTCCCCTATACAGAATTTTATTGTTGTTAACAACCATTTGATCAATAAATATGAGAGATGCCCTCTCAAAAAAAAAATAATGGTGAAGGGTGTTATTAACTGTGAAGTTAATGAAGAGTGTATGTACTGGCATAAGGTACATATACAAAGTAAAAATGTAATACTCCATACAAAATTTAAATAGTAAACTCTTTTGAGCAACTTTTGAATAAGAAATTCAAAATGAAAATTAGAAATTATATATAACTGAAAAATTTAGAGTGTATTACCAGACACCTGAGGTGTGGCTCAAACAGCTGATATCAATTTCATTGCCTTAAATGGATTCATTAAAAACAGAAAATATTGACTATAAGTAAATTGGGCATTCAATTCAATAAAACATGAAAATAATAACAGGTACTTATTTATTTTTTCAAGTAGAGAAAGGAATTTTAAAAGTAGAATAGAAATTGATAAAGATTTAATTAATTAAGCTCAGAAATTGTGCTAAGTGAAAAGTAGTAGGAAAATAATTTGCCATTCAGAATATTTAAGTAAAAAAGAAGGAAAAACACAAAGAAGTTATGTTAGAAATAAAAGGATATGAGTCTGTAAAAATGTAGAACTTGATATGAAAAATATAGTGTGTGTCATGTTGAGGTACATTGAGACCAATCTTTATAGAAATAATAGAAAATTAGTCCAAGATTTTGCCTCAGAAGATTCACAGTGACTCAACAGTTTCATGGTGGAAATCAGCTATGCCTTTAAGAACACAAAATCCTATGCTATTAAAATTGATACTGTGCATAGAAAAAAAATAGAGTTTTCCAATGGATTCTATGACTGTTAAAATATTAAAGTAAAATAGCACAGTAAACAAAATAAAATAAAATGTAGAAACAGTAAAATTGAACATTTCAAGTATATAAAATATCAGTAAACTTAACTCACTAGTTTATTAAAAGAAGACTAACTCATGAACAAGGAAAGATTGTCCATGTAGTTAAAAAAATGCTTTTATATTTGGATATTTTTTCATGTAATTTACTCAAAATATTAAGTAAGAAAAAAATATAAAAGTCATATTGGTAAATATCTAACAATGTGGAAAAAACACAATATTTATTTCTGACTAAAGTATAATCGAGATAATAATAGCAGGATGAAATTCCAGTCTCCACAGTACCTGTCCTACAGAAACAGTCCTTGCTCTGTGCACCTGGAAACACTTTATCCTCCCTGTACCCAGGACGCTGCGTTCTGTGGTTTTCTTCCTACCTCACTCACCCTTCCTTCGCCTCGTGGTTGGTTCTTACACTTCTTCCAAACTCTTCAACACTGCAGTACCAAAGGAGGCATTCAGTAGACTTCCTTATCCTTTCTACCCACACTCACTTATGTGATATTTTTGTTAAACCTTATATTTTTAAATTAGATAGATTATAGTTATATAGATAGATAATGTCTCTCATTTATGCCTCTGACTTGCACTTCCAACATAAAGTCCAGACTCATAGATCCACCTGCTGGATTTGAAATCTGTGCTTTGCTTTTCTTACAGACAAAATTAACAGTTCCAAAAATGTGCTCATAATCTTACCCTACTCCATGCTTTCCCCCATATTGGTTAATGCCAACTACTTAGATTAAAAAAACCTTGATACCATATCAGTTTCTTTTATTCTCACATCCTATTTATAATAAGTCAGCAAATCCTTAAACTCTATTTTCAAAATATAGTGTCTTGACAATAATATACATCACATAGTGAGGATTAAATGAACCAAAATATGCAAAGAATTTAGTATACTGTTTGGCTTTTATTAAAAATAATAAGCAATAATATTTCTTGGATTGCATACCACGGTAAGAATTTTAATTCTTTAATCTCATCTAACAACAATGATGTAAGTGCAGTCCTTAAAGTATTAAAGTCTTTGTTTTGCATATGATGAAATTAAGGCACACAGAGTTTTAGAAAGTTAGGTAGTTGCCACTGCTAACTGACAGCACCAGGATTTGAAACCAGAATTGCACTCTAGATACTAGTAAGCAAAATGTTAGCTATTATTATAAAAACTCATATCTGAACAGCCACAAAAATGATTTGAAATATAATAGAGGAATAACATTTCAAGAAAATGGTCAGATTATATTCACAACACCAAAAGGAACAGCTCTTCTACACAAGAATAAAGGCCAATGAGAAAAGTGAATGGAAAAACCATTCCCATATGCAATTGTATGATTGACAAAAATTGTGTAATGTTTATATGAAGATGAATGTTAAGAAATATTCCTGAGCAATGCAAAGGAAATTCTCAAAAAAAAAAAATCAAAAGAAAGAAGCCATGTTCCTAGATGGAAAACTCAACACTATAAAGATGTCCGCTCTCCACGGAATAAATGTAACCATAATTAAGTTTCCAACAGGAATTTTTGTGAGACTTGACAGCTGATTATTAAGTTCATTTGGAAGAGAAAGTTCACAGTAGGCAAAAAGCTTTTGAGAAAAAGCAATAAAAAAAGAACTTGCTCTAACAGTTATAAAATATATTCCTTAAAGTTTGGTTTCAGTCCAAACATGAATAGAACAGAATAGAGAGACTAGCAATAAATCTATGCACATTTAAGATGCAGTATGTAAGAAAAATCATATTTCATATCAGTGATGGGAAAACGGACTATTCAAAATATAGTATTGAGGGCTATTGGCAAAAGGAAGAGAGCTAGGAAGGAAGAACTACTTAATATTACACAGAAAAATAGAAAAGTTTTCAAAAATTGCTTCTGCATATTAAAAAAAATTAAACCACAATTCTTCTTTCAAAAATTGAAGCTTTCTTGGGAGAATCAACAATTTCTTGGTATAAGCTTATGCTCTAAACTTGAAAAAGTGGAAGCCAAGAAAAGGAAGAGGTTATTCACAGCAGCCTATGGTGTGTACCCCCTACCCTACTTTCACCCATATCCCCAAAGGAAAAAAAGGAGACTTAATGTAGGAGAAGCCAAAGCCAAACAAACAAATCTGCATAGAGGAAAACAGGGTGGTTAAGTAGATGGCAAAATCTACCAAGAATGGATGACAGTATATGCCGCGGGAAGAACTCTACACAGGCAGACAGGGCCACTGAGACCCATGGAATTAAAACAGTCCATACTTGGGTGGCATAAATCATTTATTAACACCTCAGGGGAAAACAAACATCACCACCTTCCCATCAACAATCTCTCCAGGGAAACAGTAGCTAGACAGTGATTCCCCCACTTGAAATTGTGATTCATTAGAGATAATTCAAACCAGGTAAGGCAAGTGCTTTAAAGTTTATAATAAAAAATTTAATTTTAATAAAAGTATAGCTCATAGACAATAAAACAACCTAAGATTTAACAGGAAACTGTCAACCTAAGGAACAATTATTATGTCTGAAACACTGTAATATATAAAACAGCACTGTAATATATAAAATGCATGGGTTACGAGAATAAGAGCAAAATTCGTATGGAGAGAAAAATAAACTAATGGCATTGAAGAGTCTAGATAATGAGTTACATGTATTAAGAGTGAAAGATACAGTTTTAAATAATTAAAAAAATTATGATGGCTGGGTAAGGCAAAGATGATCCAACATAAGAATGACTGCTTTCTCTGAACAAAAGATTTCAACATGAAACTGAAAGATACTGAATGAGGTAATAGAAAAAATGTCCCTGAAATGAAAGAAGGGAAATGGCAAAAATATATCCGGGATTCAGGCGGATCACTCATGTCATCAAAAGAGAAAAGCGCCGGCCTGCTGTCAGAAGTGTCCTGGCAATAGTCAAGCGACAGTCCATCAGAGCAATGAGCTACACAGGGAAGGTGGGGATGAGCCGTGAACGATACTCCCAGGAAAGAAAAAGGGCGACAATAGTCAGACACCTTTGCCATGAGATAGTTCAAGGATTAACAAATGAAATGAATTAGCAATGAAATACAATGAAGGAAAGACTCGGTGAATAATAAACCGAGTCACAGAGAATCCATAATACAGGGAGGAGTTTTTAAATGGTGAGTATTGCAGACATCTATATGTAGAATTAAGACCAAAATGCCAAAACAATTAAAGTTCCAATACAGAATGTAAATACTATGAGTTCTGACAAAGTTAAAATAATAAAATTATCAAAAAAAAAAGAAAGTGAAGAGGATGAAAACAAATTGGAGAGGAGCTAATCATCTCGAATTGCACTGCAGGGAGTTAACAAACATTGTGTGAAATTAAAATACGGAGCTAATGCATCTAGCTTAACGGTATTCGTGATCTTTTATTGTTAACCTTAAAGACACTTACAAAAGTTCTTGTGGTGAAGAAATATGTAAGCTCAACAATTCTATTTATTTCAGATCATTTTTCTTCTATTAAGTTACGTATAATGTATTAGTTATAAATAGCAGAATATGTCTCTATGCTTATCCTTCCATTTGTACAGATGTATAATTATATAATTGTGATTATGTTCATCATATGTTAATTTTTTCTGAGTGTAAAGAGTCAGGGATGATCTGTTTTTTAAACTTGAATAAGACAGTACAGTAACATAAATTTCACCTGAATTAACCATTAAATGTAAAATCATAATGATAATAATGATAATAAAGTGCTTATAGAAGCCTATCAATATGTTTGTATGAACTGGTTTGCATGGGATGAAGAAACCTGCATAACGGATATTTGTATAACCAGGAAAGAGGTTTCCTGTATTTGCTTGGCCCCATGGTTTTGTGTCTGACCTCTATAAAGAATTAAACACCCAAGGTCAAAAACTGGCAATAACCAAGAACTGAGCTAGTATCACAGCTTTGAAGCAAAGTGGAATAACCAGGCATGAAGGGGAAAGCAGAGCCTGACTCCCAGCTCTGCTAAACACAGGAGTCCTAAGAACTCAAGTACCTTTGCTTTGCAGTAGAATTATTGGAATTGGAATTGGGATTAATCTGGAAGCAGTTCTCCTGACACAGCTATCGGTCTGTCATGCAGAATGCTGGAATCAGAGACAGGGGTGAGGTACCACCCTCACTAAGGATCCCTGAATGGGAAAAAATGAACAAGAGAGCTGTTCTGCTAATATCAGATGAAGTCAGGTAATACTTAAAGTCCAGAGAACTGCATGATGCAAATATTCCTGTTAAGAATCAGGGAAATGTAGCTAATTTAACTACTTCAGGATTTTGGACTCAAGAAACTTTGGGAAACATATTCTAATTAATTTTAAAAAGCCTGATGATTATGTCCTAATTTCCTGATATTTCAAAAATTTTGACCTAATACTACAGCATGTACATTGTGGATCAATTCAGAATGTCAGCAATGCTATCATTTATGTAAAGGTAGTCCAAGTCCCATATACTTCATGTTTCCCCTCGAAAAAAACTATATATACTTAACCACACAAATGTTAGGTGAGTACTTATTCCCTGAAGATAATGTTGATGTTGAGGCATGCATTGCATTTTAAAATAATTCAAACATAGGATACAATGTTTTTCTGTGTACAGATAAGATGAACTACTTAGATTTTTTTTAAAGCATGAAGAAGAGAGTAAACTGTGCAGAATAATAATAGAACTTTAAAAATCTGTATTTAAATTTTATTTTAAATTTGCAAAAATGTGTGACGGAAGGGAATCAGTTAGCTTGTAGAACAGGAGCAGTCCATGGTTTATTAGGTTAGGAGACTAGATGTGTGTGTCTGTGGGCAACTGAATTTTTTGATCAACAGAAATCTATTACCCTTTCATGTGTAGGAATAATTACCTATGTAACCAGAGAATAACTTTAAGAAAATGCTGTATTTCAGAAGGAAATAACGGTTAAGTATAAAGAGGAAAATCCACTGGCACTAATGCAGGAAAACACACACACACACACACACACATCAAAATTGCAAGAAGAAAAATGAGCACAAGTATAAATTGCTGTACAGAGTAGTAGTATTTTTTTCAGCTTAATTGAGTCTTAAGAAATAACTTTGAATTTAATGGATTTCCTTATCTTAGACCTGTAGGAATTTCAATATTTTATTATGAAAATATTTGAACACAGGAAAATGTGTGGAAACATTGAAATGTATGACAGAATTTTTTAGATGTAATTTTTACTAGTATTACCAAAAAATTGTATTCTTTCTTAACTTAAGAATGAAGTATTTTGATAAATTTCTTACCAAATTCACTTTATTAATGAGAAAACTAAGGTTCAGGAAAACTGTGGCTGGGTTTTAAACCATGACTAGATTTATGACAGAGAGAAACAACTGCATGCCTTCATGAATAAAAGAATTCTAATGTGGGAACTACTTATAAAAGATAAATTTTTCTCTATTTTGAAAATTTATTGTAGTAGTATATGTGTAAAGAAATTTTTAAGGAATAAATGAATCTCCTTTTTCTCTCCTCAAACCAAGCCACCTGTCTAATTGCAGATGGAAATGCTCCATCTGCCTGTGCGGTCTCGTGCTCCACAGTTACTGGGACGTAAGTGCAAATGAGAGGAGAAGCGGCAAGGACAAGCAGCGGGACTGGGATGCAAACAGAACACATGGATTTCAATGGCTACAGTGTGTTTCGGAAATGCTGTGAACTTGAGGTTGCAGACCTTCCCAGGGGTAAGGGTTAGGAAGCCTGACTGCCACCACTTCATTAATGCTATAAAATCAGTGGACTCTTCATTATTTTGTCCATACATACATGGAATGAACATACACCCCAGTGGACATACATTCCAATTGCCCAGGAAAACCCTAGTTTATGCCTGTTGCTATAGTCTCAGAAATGTTCCAGCTGGAAGGTAAATTCTATGACTCACTTTCTAGCAAAGGACTTGGTCTCTCTTTAAGTTGTGTTTCCGGGCACCCACTCCAAATTCATCTAAGTGGCACAGAAGATAAATGACACTTGCCATCCTGGACTTAGTGATAGGATGTATTTTCCAAGAAGTTCCTGCCTATGATTATTTTCATCTTCTTCCTATGTTAAGTAATTTCTTGATTTCCACATATAAGTTTTCATTTCTTTAAATATTAAACTGCTTAATAAAGCCATACACAAGAACAAGTAAGTAAATGAGTGGTAGTGACTTCCACTCAGAGGGAAGACACTAATTTGTGTGTGTATGTTATTTTTTCAGTTTTCATAAACTTAGAAACATCAAACTTTTTATTTTAAGTTTAATCAGTGTTTATAGTTTAATCATGTCAACTCAGGTGTTCATGCATGTATCTATTATGTTATTCATCTGACCAAAATTCAGAAAATAATTTCTATATAAAATTTCTAGGACTAAAAAGAAACAGTCAATTTAGTATGTATTAGTGAAGCTCAGTAGGTCTAACAGAATAAAATTTAAAGTTAATGTAATGTAGCCTAACTAGAAGTTTTATGAAAAGGAATCCTCTTTCTGTTTTCACTCTGATATATAAGAGAAAAAATACCTTTGAAGCACGTTATCAAATTATGATTTATTAGGCAACCCATTCACTTATACATTGGTAATACTAAAAATGATTCTTCTCTAAAATAGAGTTACATGTTTATAAAATAAGGTTAACAATCTTTCCACATATTATATAGTAACAAACTTTGCATTCTTTCAATCTCAATAAATGTACTTCCACACATACACACATATCCCAGGAAAATACCTAACAGATTTGAAAGATTCTAGTTAGATTTTGATGTGCCTAAGAACTTAAGTGTGTTACTTAAGCCAAAATGAACCATGTCTAAGCTATACTCTTTACTTTTAGCATACTGATAAGTCGTAAAACACACATAGCACACACACATTTAAAAGGATAAATACTCTTAGTTATTTTAAATATCGTATATCCAGAAATAAATTTAACTTCTATACTAAGATGCTTTGTCAACTCTTATAGAAAGTGCATGTCCATTAAAGCTAAAAAGATTTATATTAAATTCAAATAATTTATTCAAATCACTGCTTCCTACAAAAATTACCCAAGATGTACCAAATGCCCCTTTTGGAATTACTATATGTATCTTTAACTTGATTGAAAGCAGAGAGGCACATTTTACAGACTAACACAAACAGCACTGCAGTTTAATTCTAAATAGTTCTCTAATGCATCAGTTTAAAACTAACCTCCTCCACCAGTTTTTCAAGTGTTTCAATTTTTTTCCCCTTTGGTTTCTTTACATAAGTCTTTATCGTAAGGAAACTGAATGCATATTGAAGAGGTAAGGGGCTTCTATCCCCCTAGTTCAAGCTAAAACATACCCTCTCGATTATCTTTCACAGTAAAGCCAAAGCCGGTATCACATACCTTTCGGGAATGAATTTCTTTCACATACAATGGAAGTAGAAACTCAGATATACCTTCAAGTCGGATTCCCTTCTTGGTGACTCTCAGATTTCCCATACCATCCTACAAGCAATGAAATATAGTTCACTTTTAGGTTAATTAAGGAATGAAAAATTGGCCATAATTTTCTAAGGCCTAACTTGAGAAAACAGTGAGTTAAAAGCAGTGATGATTTAAGGGAAATGGGAGATTGGATTTACTTAATGATTCACTGCAGCAGTTTGCATGCATATAGAGGGCTCTTTTTAAAATGAACAGGAAAAGAGGTGTGTAAAGGACCTCGTATCTTTTCTCAGCACTATCAGAGACTAGGATTTATCTCTGAATAAATCCTGTACTTCATGCATCAGCTGGCTGAACTATTTATTAGGTATAATGATACTTGCTACCTGACTTGTGATAGGAAGTTTTTTTGCAGAGATATAATAATATTTTTACATTACAGATATATGCATATTTCTACAATATTCAAATAGTCCCACTTGTACATTAATTCTAACAAGTACTTAATGATTGGCTATACAAGTAAGCATGGTGTTTCAGTATTCAAACCATGAGCAAACCTTATGTTCTCTCATTTAGAAAACAACCCTCTTTAAGGAGGGTAAATCAAGTTAAGTACACAAATAATGTTTATGAGACAGAATAAAACAAATAAAAAGGTAAGAGTATTAATGAGAATTAAAGAAAGATTTCAAATCTGGTAAGAGAGTAAACCATTTCTCATGGAAGAGATGGACTCTTACATAGGCCTAAAGAATACCAAGTTTCAACAGGACGTGTCCATAGAGGGAGCAACAAAATGAACATTCTGATAACACAGGGAGATGGCATGCCATCTAATCTGGCTAACAGAATATTGAGAGAGAGAAAAAGGGAGTATTTTGAGGCTAGGAAAAAGAAAGCTGTGAGTGCAGAATTATGGATCCTGTATTTAGGTAAACCTCCAAGAGAGCTCCATGAAAGTTCTTGAAGAGTTCAATGACTTGAAACGATCACAGTTAAAGATTAATATGGCAGACATTCCATGACAAGAATCTCAGTAATAATGGACAACATAGCAGTAAGTGTGAAGATAGTGAAAAGAGGGGCATTTACAATTAATCCAAGGTTTCACAACTATAACTAATAAGGAAATACAGTTATTTCTTATACTGGGATAGAGAAACTTGTAGGCTTGATGGCACCAATAAGTTCAGCTTTGGACTTTCTAACTTTGAGGTATCAATGATACTTTCAGACATTGATCTAACAACCAGCAAGTCTGTTGAAAGTGGTTTGAGCAGTGACAATTGCTTAAGGTAAGCTTGAATCTATCATGGTGGATGAGCAAGTCCTCTGCTAGGTATCTAAATAACTATCTAAAATAAATATCTAAAACCATGGAGAAACTCTTACATAACGATTAGGTCTGTGTTGGAAATAAGCATTTCATATGTTCTAGGAAGCTGTAATCAGTATGAGGAAAGCCAAGAAATTATGATGGCCTCAGCCTCTATCCCTGCCCTTCGAACCCATAAAGAAAGCCAACAGGGCAGTACAACCATAAACAGAATTCTGAGTATGAATTGAAGATCTTTTTTTTTCATGTCAGATAGAGAAAATGACTACTACTACAAGAGAGAAAGATTTTGAGGGGGTGAGGTCTCACTCTTCTTATGGAAAGAGAAAGTTACGGATTCTGGTTGATTAAATTTAGGATGAGATGAAGAAATTCAATTTGTGAGGCTCAGACTTAAAGCTGACCCCAGGCATGTTATATAGGAAATAAACTGAAATTAAAAAAATAAATATGAGAATTTCAAGCATCACTGAAAACTTACTCTCATGAGAAAATAGCTCTACTTTGTTGGGATGGTGACACACCATGGTTGTTTCCTTGATTTACAACAGTTTTATAATGCTCTCTTTCATTTGCAGAAGTGAAAAGTGTCTCTCATTTAGACATTCGTTATATGGGCACCCATCTACTGGCTCTAATCAATATGGTTTTGCAACATTATATCTAGGAACAGAAACAGGCAGACTTATCAGTGAAAGAGCCTCAAACGAGGATTTGCTAGGCAGGAATGGCAGAAGTCATGATGACGGGTTATTCAAAAGCAACAAAAGATGACGGGCCTCAAATGGCTTGCCACTATTTTTCTCATTGGGTAGAGACAAGTGAAACCATAACAGTAATGTGGGGCTGTAAAAATAGCCTCGAGTCAAAGAATGACAATTGATAATAAATTCATGATCAAGTTTACTGTAAGTTAAGAAACATGAGAAATATTACAACAGGCATTTTATCAGAAGATGGAACTTCCAATTTTGAGACCTCGAAGGTGAGAAAAATCTCAGACATGGTAAGGCCTGAAGAATAGCCAGGCAGCGTGCGAGAAGTAGCTCGGAGACTGAACTCCCTATGAAGAAAGCCAGGGTATTAGAACATGTAAAGTGACACGGGGCTTTAAAATATGGTTTTGTCTTAGAGGGATGTTCTTGACTAATTCTCACAGTGACTGCCCATATATATTCTCGAATGCCAGGGAAGGAAGAATTCTGATGTGTTCCCCCTGGAGTTGCTATGGAAACAGCTAATGCAACTGTTAGACTTAACTTAGTGCAATAGAAACTAATTCCATCACAGATGCAATTTCCAGTTCAATAGTAATCTTGAAGAATTTTTTCGTGAGATAAATTTAGAAATGAAAGAACTGCATATAGCTAAAGTTAAATATGCAAATTTAATTTTGGAAAGTTTTGATTCTTAAGCTTAGTTCTCTGCTTATATTTTCTATATGACACATACTTTGGGGCATATAAATAATTACATTTCATTTAAATTAGATGAAACAGAATCACCCTGTATTTTATACAGGGCTGTTATTACAGTACTATGTTTTGAATCTGACCTTTTTGTACCATGTCCATTTGATCCTTGTTTTATTTCTATTTTGTATTAAAAAATAAAATTGTAAGTTGTTCTATATTATCTACATGCAGTTAAAAAATACCTAAAGCATATATTCAACCTGATCCTCACATTCATGTACCAAGTCCACTAATAATTTATTAGATAATGAAATAATCTGGTTTCCCTTCTGCAAAAGCATTAAAAAGAGAATCTATTTCTACTGTCACTATACTTGCCTGATTTCACTCTACTCTTGTTCCTTTCAACATCTAAAAGGGGGAAAATAATTTCTGGATTTTCTGTTATGGATCACGTGGCCCAAACACGAAGAGAGTGACACAAACTAACCTGTCTGTGGTCCAGGCCCCCGTCTTGGCTCTGCCACCTTCTTTCTTGGACCACATAACAAATCTCTTTGTGTTTTAATTTTGTCATTTGTAAAAAGAGTAACAGGACTTACATATTTATTGAAATGATTACATGAGGCTGTAAAGAGCTTAAAATAATGCCTCACATGCAGAGTCCTCGACAGTTTCAAGCATTAACATTTTATTTAAAATAATTTAAAATTTTGTCTAATATTATTATAAAAATTCATTGTTTATTTTTGGAGGGATTGGCATTGCACTTCAGTAAACTCTACATCAAGCTCCATTATCATTACAGTTATGAAGCTTTTCATCAACTAGCAATCTCACAAATCTTTTACCTACTTTTGATGTCCAGCACATTGTCGTTTTAGAAGGGAATGTGGAGCCAGATAGCTTGGATTTGAAACTTGACTATTTACTAACTGTTGACTGTCACATCTTTCATTGATCTAAATCTAAACTCATTTTCTATGGACATTAGAAAATTATAGCATTCCTCAGAGGGATGTTGTAGTAACTTAATGACATAGTGAATGAATTTTTTTTTACCGAATCTGGCACATTTTTGGTAATTATTACTTGACTTGTACTTAAAATCAATACTTAAATATCAAATACAATTAATGTTTAATCAACACACATTTTTAAATCAAGCTCTCCCATTTTCATTCATCCTTTCCATTCCTAATGGATCTGTTGAAGTTCAAGACCCACTTCATCTCTAACTTGGCAAATTCTTCCTGTTCTTAGAGTATAAATTCATGTTTACAGTTACTTTACTGAATTACTGTTTATATTTGCTCAAAACCCCACAAACTCGGCCCTTGGATTATAGATTTATGTCATTTACTTTCAATATTTAGTGTGCTTTCTAAATTATCCATTATGAACATTATCATTTTCATGTTGACAAGAAATACAAGTCTTCTACTATAGCCCCACCTTCTTTAGAATGATTTACAAGACCCTGTAAGCATCCTCAAGCAATCCTTCGTTTTTCATATTTTTGCTCTTTTCTCATCACTCCACTTCATTTTCACTAAACTGCATTGCTAGCATTTCTCAGAAAACTTCTCTGTTTTACCATTTAAAATTATTGAGTCACATATTTTATCTGTACGAACTCATCTTCACACCCATGTCTCCTCAATACTCTTATTCATCATTCAAAGCCTAGTCTAAAAAAAGCCATAGTTGGTATCTCAGAAACAACATTTCTCTCTACTCTGTATTTCCCAAATGCTCTATTTGTATATTTCTATCTCATCTTAATAGTATCTGATCTTATTATCTATGCACTTATTCCCTCTTCTGACATAAGTCTTCCAACAGTGGTTTTTACAAAGTATGTAGTATTTAAGTGCCTGATTATTTAATTGGTCAGTAGAATTTAGGTCTTTACTTGATAAAAAATGAAGCAAAAAATTAAATTGAGACCCTTGGAAAAATCATGCTATCAACAAAATTTACAGAATTTGCCTTCAGAAACTGCAACAATCTCTGATCTTGGCTTACTCTGTCCTCACTGACAAGGTTCTTCATTATCTCTAGCTTTCTGGTATTAGAAGAGCTATTCAGATGGTGGCTACCCTCAGGATTTCAATTACCCCTTAACAGACAAATGTAATTGCGAAAGTAATGAGCATGTTGACATGGAACTGAAGACATATTTTAAATTTGATTTGCTTATTAGGTAATATAGAAAATCTGGTGCATGATTAATTACTACTGAAAATTAAAAGGAAATTGAAAGACTCCAGAAGCAAGAAGATACCGATTTCAGACATATTTTCTAGTTAAATTAAAACCAAAAATAAATTTCTTTCAAATTACCAGCATTATAGATTTCAAAAGAAATTGATCAGGAAGAAAAGTAAATACATATTTTTTATGGCTTTGATTATCTGATATTCATTCTATACTTTGATTTGCATGAGGAAATGACCTTAAAGAGGAAATTTAGAGAGAAATTGGAGCCTAGTAGGGTGGTATTTGAGAGACCTTGGGAATTAAATAAACATATTGGGAAATTGAAGTACCAGGTTTTTTAATTATACAATTAAAAATCACATTTTAAATGTCTTTGCTACATATTCTTTACTGTATACTAAAAGAATAAAAAATCCATTTAAATTTTCAACTCCTAATTGAAGAAGAGATAATTCTCTTTAAAATATCTACAGATTTTCTTTTTCTTATCTGTTTTATGCTTATGTTATTTATAACTTATAATGAACTGTTTTTCCCCAAGCATAAGAAAAAGAACAAACAAAACATAAGTTGACAGCCTGGTTTATATGTGTGCTTTTTACTACGTTGTTTGCTGTAAGTGTCTATTTTATTTTCATTTTTATTGGCCTTCCTTATTCCTGCTATTATTAGAAAATAAACTCTACCATGATAAAAATCAATAGACCTAGGAATTTGAACTCTAATTCAACTTGTATAGAAAAATATTTTGAGATTGTTGCTAATAGCTTTATCATCTGAAGCATGATTTGTTACCTTTGTTCTTAGCTACTGACTGTTTAAAGTTTCATAATTTATAGATCACTGATGGTCTGAGTTGTAAAAAGGTTTTAAATGTATTCATATATAAAATAAGACAATACATATTGCATTTTGTATCTCTCATTTGTATTTGTGTTCTTTTAACTATGTGAATGAGTTTTTAAAAGCATAATAAAATAAAATACAATTTGTTTTCAAAAATTTCCCTACTGATAATGCATTTACTTGACAAATATTTCCTTGTTTGTCTAACCATCCATACATTACTAGCCTCATAGAACAGAACATGTTTATGCTTAGTAACAAAATAATCAGAATGAAAATATGTTGAAACAAAATAAATCCAAAATATGTTAATCTGACATGGAGGATATGATGACAATCATCCATTAAGTAGAGGAAAAAAATGGATGTGTTTTATACATCCAGTAAGACCATATATATAAGGGACCATCAATACATTTTTAATAGATATATAAACACTTAAAACAATGGAGACTAGATTATAGTTATATTTACATGGAGAACAGATCATAGTAGGGACATTTGGGTCACATAAGGATCTTATGTTCAATATGCTTGACAAAAAATTGTTTTCCCATAGAACATCATCTATTTGAAACACTATTGGTGTGTCTCAATCAAATAATCTAATACTGATTGTATAACACAATTTAAAAAGTGCGTGGAAGCGCCAGCGTTGTTACACCTTAACTTGAAATTAAGGTTATGCCCTGATGGGATTGGCCGCTGTGGCTGGAGACAGATTGCTAGTGACGAATGCTGCTAGAAAACCAAGAGTGCTACTAAAAACAGATATTTCTCAGTGGTAAGTGGAGACAACTGCAAAGAACTTCTGGCATCTGACTGAAGGAACTTAATAAATAATGAACTAATAGTAATGTTATGTACCCTAGAGATTGTCATCTGTAGACAGGACACTGAGAAACGTCTATATTTTAATCTTTGTAACAAGGGTATAAAGCCTAAAGGTTCATTATTAGCATGCCTGCCTTTCCCAAACAGACTTAATAGAATACCAGAATTATAATAAACCCAGTGAAAAAATAATTCAGTTTTCAAATAGAATTAGGAAAGTGTTGCATGATATATTCCCATTCAGAGATTTATAATACATATTAACATACTAAACACTCTGAGACGTCTGGGGTAAAGAAACATTTTTATTTTGTTCAATACAGAATTCCCTAAACATTTTGTTCAGTGGGTCCCCCACTCACTCACTCACATTTTGGAATAGGTGGAATATGTTCCTTTGAACACACTTTGGAGATAGTGATCTAATCACATATATTTTATGAACTCTGAATGAAGAGCTATTAAAAATAAGGTGCCTTTTTAAGCATGAAGACTCAAAAAGAACTGATTGAAGAATTAAAACCTACTATGTCTCCATAAATATTTACTGAGAGCCTACGTACAGCACCACTAAATTCAGTTTATAATTCAACATCTCTGTTATTATTAAATACTAGAGAGAATATGCTGAACAGTCTAGGCGCCTGGTCTGCCTCACAGATGTTAACTTCTTATTGTTAATAAGACGTGAGAAAGAGAGGGAATATACACCTCTGGCTTGTACATTTATTTGTCAGCCACTTCTAAGCATAATGTAGTTCCTGAAAGGAAGATCACTTCTTGCCTGGAACAAAATCACAATTCTGAACCTGTAAATTAAGGATAAGGCTTTAGAGTATGGTAGCTCTGCACAGGTAGTCCTCATGGTAATGTCTTAGCTAAGAATTCCTTCCATATCCCAAGACAATGCCTTTATTTTCCAAGTTAATTATGAAATTAACCATAATAGCTTAGTTCAGAGAGCATTTTAGCAGACACTGAGTCAATACCATAACCATAACAACCCTGTAAAGTAGACACATTATTGTTCTCATTTTATTTCACACACACACACACACACACACACATGCACACAATGAAGTTAAGTGGGTTCTATGCAGCTAGTAAGTTAGCCTGAAGACTAGTCCTCTCACTTTTAATCAATTTAGGCAACTTATAGGGGTAGAAAATGTAAGTTAAATGTATTTTATTATGTAACTCCTGTAGAGATGTCCTAATATTTTTTCCCCATTATTTCTTCACTTAATTTGTATCTCTTCTTTCTTAAATTGTTTGCCATTTTTAGTTTTTAAGTTTCCTTTTCTAACCGACTTCATATACCAGCAAACATGTCTCTGACTCAGACATGCATCAAGGTATTCTGAAAAAGGAGCTCTGGTTCGACAAAGATCTAGTTTCAAATGATTGTAAAGTTCACCTTGAAAATGGAGCCCTTTGAACAAGTTGTTAATATCTGTACAGTCATTGGACGTCTTACACAACACTTCCTATAAATAAAAATTCACCATTTCACTTCTCTCCTAAGAACTTCTTTGTAATTACCCTTGTCCTATAAAACTAAGTTGTGTGTATGCAAAGATTCGTGTGTGTATTTTGAAGAGGAGAGTTGCATAGGAGGAGTAGGTAAAATTAATTTGTTGAACGTGTAGTTGTAGATATCCTACTCACACGAAACTGAGAGAATCTCAGACAGATATGAGTAGAGACAGGACAGAGGCCCCATGGAGACACAGATGAGCAAAGTGACTCTCTCCATGGCACTAGGCAGTGATACTCCTGAAGAGTTTTCTGATTTTGGATTACTCTATTGTTCGCACATCTTCTAATCCCCATGGCAGTCTGGCATACACAATATTGAGTTTGTAGAGCTATAGCATTTGGCCTCTTAAATTAAGGAAGTCTCTTAGGTTTTTAATACATGAAGATTCTTTTCACCATAAAGGAGAATCCTTCATGCAGAAATGCAATGGGTCATCTCAGCCAAATCTTAAAAGACTCTCTAAGCTTTCTTGAAGGACAATGTAGATTTCCATCTATTTCACCACTGAATTTTGAGGATGGGTCTTTTTTTCTAAAACATGTAGTCTAGGATCATATCTTTAATGTAAATTCCATTGTAGATACTAATAACAACCATCCACTTGGAAAATACTTACTGTGAATTCTTTTTTCTACATTTTACCTATTACATTTTATTATATATAGTTCCAAATGGCATCTTTTCCAAGTTGTTTTTGTCATATCACAGACAAGTGTCAGCCTGTAATAGAATCCTTCCCATGAAACTGCGTCCATTCCCCTTTACCAACCCCTACCCAAAAACTATTCCCACAGAAACTGTCATTTCCTTAATGGGTTCTGTAGAGAAAGCCAGAATAAGCCTAGGTTAAGAGAGGGCAGACAGCATGAGGGGGGCTAACTCCACTTGGCAAACACAGCCCTGCTTCTAGTTGTTCCTGAGACCCAGAAACATAATATGCTCCCCAGACTCTGGTGGTATTTTTCTGACACCTCCTTCAGTAGCATGATACCATAAAATCTCTTTCCCTTTCTCTCTCTCCTTTTGCTCCCTGTTTCTCTCTCTCCCCTTCTCTCCCTCCCCATCCCCAGCTCTCTCAGTTGCTTACTAGTTCAGCAAGAGAACAATTAAATCCCCTGCAACAGATTGCCTGCTCTGCACATGCACACTCCTTCTTGGTGGTCACATCTACTTCAGCAAAAATTCTTTTAGTTAAATCAAGCTTCAGCCCCTGAAATTTTGGATGTACTGTTACCTCTCCCAGTCCCTCTCTCCCCTCCATTTGGTTATATCTCTGTCTACTGTGTACAGCAGTTCAAACTTACTGTAGGTAATGGTTTTACTATCCATCCTCTTTCTACTTTTTAATACAAAATTCAGAGCCATGAATATTTCCTTTTTCTTGCACACAATGAATTGGTTGCCTTATGCCACTTTCATTGCCTTATGCCAATATGTTGGGGAATAGGCTTATGAAGCGTCCTTGAGCATGTGTGCATTTTGTGTATACATGTGTGTGGGAGACGGTGTTGGCATGAGGATAAAACCTAAGCATCCATCCCTGGAAATGCGGATGACTAAATAGAGTGCATACACACCACGTAGAATCTTGTGGCCATGTGTGGCAAATGAGT
The DNA here is from genome assembly GCF_040802235.1 of Manis javanica. Lineage (NCBI taxonomy): Eukaryota > Metazoa > Chordata > Mammalia > Pholidota > Manidae > Manis > Manis javanica. The sequence continues at coordinate 94,962,602 of NC_133167.1, forward strand.
CAATGTACAACTAGCACCAGTACTTGGAAAATAAAAGAGTAAGAAATAGAAGAATATTTATATCAATTAAAAATGTGTACATAACCCAGATGAAATCTATATGTCAGAATGCATAGGAATAAAACAATCACTAAGAACAGAATGACTGACTACAAAGAGAGGGCAAGTGCTGACAATGGTGGTGGGAATGGAGATAAAAATCAAAGGAGTGAAAGAATAAGTAAGTGAATAAACAATAAATAGAAACTGCAAGTGAGAGATCTTACAGGGGCCAAAGATGTACTGATGACAATGTTCCATAAATTAATGGGCATAAGTATCTCAATCTTCTACACCTAAATTTAAAAACAAAATAAAATACACTAGACTGGTCACTTCTACCTATTCTCTGTCCGTCTTCACTAACATTCATTAACTTTTGTTTTTTTACTTTCTGCCTATACTGTGATAACTTTCATAAATGTTCTCATTGCCATTAACGCATCCAATTACAATTCTTTTTCATATTGTTGAGGCTCTTATCCTCTTATAAAGATAACCTTATTTTATAAGTGTCCAAGTATAAACTTAACCTGAAAATAGCTTTTATATTCTGAAATAAATTATAGTCCAATAACAGCTTTATTGTCTCACAAACATTACCATAATATATCCTATTTTTTCTTGTTTCTGTAGTAACTATTCTTTTATTCAAGTATTTATTGCAATACAGTATAATTCATTGTTTACTGGAAACTCTGAAACAGTTCAAAAGTATGTTTGCCATTTGAAATATAATAAGCATCTGCATGATTATCCATTCCCAGTATATTTTTCTCAGGTGTCCTAAGGAATCTGGGAAATCTGCTTTATCCTAAATATTGTTGAATAATGACATACAAATTCCACTGTAGCAAAAAGTCTCTCTGACAAGGTTACATACTATATGATTCCAACTATGTAACATTATTGAAAACACAAAACCGTGAAGACAGTAAAAAGATCAGTGGTGGCCGGGATTTCAGGGAAGGAAGGAAGGGGTGAGTATTTGCATCATGGAGATTTTTAGGGCACTAGAACTACCATGGGGAACACTGTAAATGGTGGATACATATTATACATTTGTCAGTACTCAGAATGCACAACACAAAGAGTTAACTAGGACTTTAGTTCATAATAATGTATTATTTTTCTCATCATTTGTAACAAGTGTACCAACTAATGCAAGATGTTAATAACAGGGCAAGCAGGGAGTAATTCCCTACCTAAAACTCCTTGAAAATTCAAACTATTAAAAAAATCCACTCTAGTATTTAATACATTTGACAGTGAAAAGAAAAATTAGCTTAGGAAATAAGGGTCCTACATATTTTTAAAAATTACTCATTTTGTGTTCTTTTACATTGGTTATTTATTGCAATACAGATTTGGTAAATTCTGAGTTAACACTGTAAAAAATTATGTTGAAAGAATTGACATTCATCAAAATTAAAAATTTATGCTCTGTGAAAGACATTGTCAAAAGAATGAGGAGACAGACTGGGAAAACATACTTGCAAAATATCTGCTACAGAACTCTGAAAACTCAACAGTAAAAAAAAACTAATTAAAAAATGGGCTAAAGACCTTAGCAGACACTTCACCTAAGAAGATATACAGATAATAAATAAGCATACCAAAAGATGCTCCACATCATATGACATTAGGGAAACAAATTAAAACAGTACTGAGTTAGCACTACATACCTGCAGAACGGGCAAATTCCAGAAGGCTATTAAACACCAAATGCTGGTGAAGATGCGAAGCAAAAGAACCCTCATTCATTACTTTTGGGAATGGAAAATACTACAACCAGTCCGGAAGACGGTTTAGCAGTGTCTTATAAAATGAGACCTATTCTAACCATAAGATCCAGCAATCATGATTCTTGGTATTTACCCAAAAGATGGACATTTATTTCTAAAACAAAAACTGCACACTGATGTTTACAGCAGCTTTATTTATAACTGCCAAAACTTGGAAGCAACCAGGATGTCCTTTAGTAGGTGAACATATTACAAAAAACTACGACATAAACACATAGTGAAATATTATTCATTAATAAAAAGAAATGAGCTATAAAGCCATTAAAAGATATGAAGGAACCTTAAATGCATATTACTAAGAAGTATCAGAAGTAAATCTGAAAAGGCTGCATCCTGTGTGATTCCAACTGTATGACGTTCTAGAAAAGGCAAAACTATAACAATAGTTAAATGACCAGTGGTTGCCAAGGGTTGGGTGAGTGAGATGAATAGGCAAAGCAGGGATTTTCAGGATTGTGAAGCCATTCTGTATACTATAATGATGGATATATGCTATCATACATTTTTCCAAATCCATAGAATGTACAACATTAAGAGTGAGCCTTAATGTAAACTGTGGACTTTGGGTGATAATGATGCCAATATGGGTTCTTTGATTTTAGCAAATACCATTTAGCAAGTACCATTCAGGAAGATGTTGATAACGGAGGAGACCACGTATGTGCTGGGACAGAGGATATATGGGGTTATCTCAGTACTATCTACTCAAATTTACTGTGAACCTACAAGTGCTTTTTAAAAGTAAAGTCCATTAAACAAAAGAAATATATGGAAGTAAAAAATGAAATTAGGCTATTAAAGGAGACTGGTCAGGTGAATACACTGATTATTTTAAGCCATTGAGTTATATCATTTATTTTGCATGAAATATTTTTTTAAATAGGCGTATGTCAAATGCATTAAATAATAAATCTGTCATTTATCTCAATATGAAGCATTATATTAGTACATGGGATATTATACAACTAAAAACAAGCTATTACAGATTACAAGGTAGGATTAATTTGAGTTTATAAAAAAAATATAAGGAACTGAGCACACTTTCACATGTTTAGTAATTTTTGTGCATAATGGTCTAGAGAAAATATTCTATTTTATTCTCATCTGCAATATATACATATGTATGTGTGTGTAATTTTTTTAAAACTAAGAATAAAGGTTAGGTTGTTTCCCTTTTTTCTTCCATTCTGTGAAAATTCTAATTAAAAGATATTGCTTAATACAGCAGTTTTTGATAATACCTCTGTAAATATGTCTTCTATTAAGTTTACTCCCTAAATTTTCATAAAATGTGTTAATTTCAACACCTGCTAAAGAAAATTAATGCATCTGTCCTTAATTGGCCATAGAGGATATTAACCCTACGTACTTGCTGGAGGCTGTAATTTCTCATCAGAATTCCAGCTGAGAGATACTACCTTATTTTAAAGAACATAGAAGAAAGGAAAAACTACTCATTTTTAATAGAAATCTACATTCCAGCATTTGATAGAGTCTGGCAGCAGAAAGATGCCATATTGGGAAAATGTGAGTGTAGCCACTGGCAGAATTCCTCTTCTGAAGTGAACTTGAATGCAATGTCTTGAATTTTTGTTGAGGATTCCTAAAATAACCAGCCTCTTGAATTCCACTTCTTAAATTGCCCTTAAACTTTATCCAGAGTGTTTTCCATTCTATCATTCATTGTTTTTCATATGTAAGAAGTTCCCTTGGGAATGTAATAATAGGAGACAAAATTATGTTTCTTAAGAAAATGGTGCACTGCTTCTTTTCTAATACTTGAGGTGTCACATTTTCCTCATCTTTAAGTTAACCACATTTAGGTTTTACGTTTAGTCATAAAAATTAGCATCTTCCTCATATCTCTTCCCTATGAATTTTACTTCTTATTTTACTAATCCAAATACAGATTCTTTATAAAATAAGACATTGTCAATTATTTTGCAAAAGAGAAAAAGGATACATACATGTAAGTGTAAATTTCAGGATTAAATGAAATCATTTTCATCAAATTGGTAAAGTATATTTCTAGATTTAAGATGTCTTCTATATGTCATACACGGAAATCTCTCTGTGGACTCATGGGAGAGCATGTCAATGCGAAAGCCAGTGACTATTATCCTCTTGAGTAGCTAACACTTAGGACAAGTTTTCACCAAATTTTCTTCGGAAAATAATTTACTCAGAGGTGGATTCTAGAGGGAAGGCAAAAATATCAATAAACCCTGACTCACAGGATTATATAAGTATTATTTAAAGTTTCTTTAGCTTTTAAATTACTTGGTCACAGGTAAGTAATATAGTGTCATCTTGAATTACTACCAATAACTTTATTTGAAGGACAATGGTAAAATAGATTCCAGACTATCTAATCTCTTTCAACATTTGAACTTATTAATATGTTGGAAATAATAGGAAATATGTCATAACCAACATGCATAGCCAAGTTCTAATGGGAAAATTAATTCACATTACCAAATGGGTTGCCTGGGCCTGTCTTTCCCAGATTTCAGAGAGGGAGAAGGCACTCCTCTCTCCCTCAGGTCCCTTCTCCTCACTCTCCAGGATACACTATGCAGTAGGATAAGAAACTCCTTTAACTCGGTGCAGAAGTGGGTGGTTACCCATCAAAATGTCTTGCCCTCCTTTTCATTATGTATGGCATGGCTTGGACACAGTCACCCAGATGGGGACTAGATTGCCCTAGGGCTTTCCTGTACATCAAAGTGTGATCTGGGGACTGGTTCTCACCAGGCATGTGAGCAGAAAAGTTTTGTGACAATCTCAGGATTTTATGAGGCAGATTTGCCTTTGTTACTTTCCTCCTTCTTCTAATATCTAGAAGTAAAGGACTCAGATCCTGGTGGGTGACAGTACCAAGGTGGAAAGAGCCTGCAACCCTGATTCACCATGTGGAAGGCAGCCACCCGCCAAATGGCAGCACATGCCCAGGACTTGTGAATGACTGAGCAATAAACATTGCTGTGTTAAACCTCTGCAATTGTAAGACTTGAACCTATGAATAGCTAATATGACTCTAATTCACCTAGTTTTTCTTAAAGTGTATCTTCTGGAATAATACTCCAATTGGATATGCCATAAAAAGTTCTTTAACCACTTATGTTGGAAATAATATATCTCTCCTAAATGTAAATTGGTATATGGGTATTATTGAAAACTGCAAAATTGTAACTTAAAAAAAGCTTGACTATGTTTAACTTAGCAATTCCCAAACTTACTGGTAAATTTATCTTATGGCAGCAGTAATATCATTGCCGTATATAAATACTATTAGTCAGAAAAAACTTTAGAAACTCTTTCTTAGCTTTAGACATTGACAAAGTTTCCTATAAGCTGGGAAAGAACTTTAAACAGAGCACTGGAATCTGATTGTTGGGCAAAGTCATCAGGGTAGAGGTGAAGGGTTGGGTGCATGGATTTAGTTACGAAGGAACTAGGGATTCTGAGAGGGAGATGGGATGCATAGGTAGTTGTTTCTGAGAAACTGATGTGGAGACAGAAACTTGGGTAGCCTCAAAGCAGAGAAAAGAGTGACAAGGCATCAAATGGGCAGGTGAGAGGAGAGGAGCAGTTCACCCAACAGACAGTACATGCGTGAATGAATACTTACAAGACCAATGAGAACTTCCTGCATGGTGCCCATTTATTCAAACTACATGCTCACTTTCCATGGGTGATACATATACTGTTGCCTGGCTCCACACAGTCCCTTCTAAGGATATTTCCTTGTCATAACCCCAGAAGGGGCGTTTCTGCACAGGGCGTGACAAAGTCTTCTGCTCCCCCTATCACCGTGGCTGACTGATCAGGGTACACAACAGAGCACAAGGATCCAAGCCACGGGGTGATCAGAAGTCTTTCAGATACTCTATCAAGATAGTTACCTGCATGAAGTAAAGACAAAGAGAGAGGAAGGGGTGGTGGGGAAGGGGGACAGGAGTGCTGGGGAGGGTGAGGGGTCGTGTGGCATGCGTGGAGAAAGGCAGTTGTTGTGGGTGCCGGGTAAGGTGAGGAAGTAAGTCAGGAGAGACACGCAGACGAGAGATTAGGTAACCCCTGGGTGTAGCTCAGTTTCTTGCACAAAGAAGTCTGGAAAAAGGATCTACCTCATAAATTAATAAATCAGGATATTTTGGCTATAGTTAAAGTTTGCAAAAAACATTTTGAAATGGTACACTTCAAACTGAAAATTTTCTTAATAAAACATTAGAAAATAATAAGTTTTATTGGACTTAGAAGTATTTAAATGATCATGAAGGTATGTTATGTTACAAAGAAATAGTCGTGGTGAGATCTGATCTCTGTTCATTTAGTAATAGACTTTGCATTTTTAATAATGTGTTAACACTAAGCCCTAAAAGCTTAATGTAAGCTTCTTACACTCAGATCAGTCCATTGTCCTCAAGTGTATCCATCTAATTAGGGTGCTTCTGTTTTATCACCATAAGGTACCAAGCAATATAGGGAAAAAATAAAAAGATAAGGCGCTGGTCCTATATCTAAGCAGCTGGAAATCTGAATGCAATTATAAAATCAGTATATTTGAAGTATTTAGCAAGCTAGTGTATAAAGGAATCATTAGAGTAGAGAATAATGGAGTTAAATTTTTATCAAATTGGCTAGAAGAGACCAAAGACATATAAATCTTTTTTTTTTTAACTATTTAAAAATACATTTTATAAATTTGTATTTTAGGTTTTGTTTTATAAATTTTTTTTGGTGTGTGAATCTTTATGAAAAAAAGTTTAAAGTTTGTGGCATCCTAAGATTGCCAATAAATTGTTTATAAACTTTACCTTTTCTCATTAAACCTTACAAGATCAACTAAAAAATAATCATTTTGCCCTGCCTTTGATGAGCATCACAAGCAACAGATAAAAGTAGGGTAAGTGGCAGGGAAAAAGAAAGGGGGCATTACGATTAGCATGTAAAATGTGGGGGGGGGTGGGTATGGGGAGGGCTGTGCAACACAGAGAAGACAAGTAGTGATTCTACAGCATCTTCCTACGCTGATGGACCGTGACTGTGAAGGGGTATGTGGGGGGGACTTGGTGAAGGGGGGAGCCTAGTAAACATAATGTTCTTCATGTAATTGTAGATTAATGATAACAACAACAACAAAAAAAGTAGGGTAAGTGGATTATTTTTGGTTGAATGATTTAAATTCCTGAACTAACGTGAAAAAGGGAAACTGGATAAAAAAATAAATATTACTACATAATAAAGGAGTTGAATTCAATAATGAAATTAAAACAATTTTCTACATACAAATGTACATTTCTGAAATCTCAAAATTTTTGGTCTGCCACTTTGGAAAATTCAGTTAATATCAAAGAAGAACAATCACTTGAAACCCAGCTAGAGCGCACTATTGCCATTATATTTCAAAATGGAAGGACCAGATAAGAAGGTTCATCACATTTAAGTGAGATAATTTCTTTCTGACTTTTCATAACCTTGAAGTAGAAGCACCAATTAAAAAGAAAACATTCTTTTGCACTGTGTGGAATTAACAGAAAAACAACCACCACCACAGCACAAAACCCCAGCAGAACTCCTGGGGGGCAGACCAGAATACTGGACGCCTGTAACAGCGTCGGGGGACATCTCTGTCAAGTGTAGGTGTCCCAGGGCCTCTCATTGAGATTAAAACTGCAGTTTGTATAGGGGAAGATAGCAATGACACTGATACACCAAAGGAAACAAATTATAAGAGAATCACTTAGGATTTTCGTTTCTAACCTTTGAAACAGGATCAGCAGATGATGATCTTCTGATACTGGCTACACAGTGGGCAGAGTTTACATCCACGCCCACCACAGCAGATAATGAATGCACGGGTTTGCCAGGTAGGTACGGAAGAGCCAAAAAAATACATTCTTTACTTCCAAAGAGAGACAAATGTGTGTGTTAAAAATGGAGGGACTCTAACAGAGAGGAGTTAGGCTGACTGACCTGGTCTTGGGTGGATGAGCAATAAACAGCAGACCCAATACAGCCCTATAGCTAATGACTACAGTGGGATTCCAGCCCCAGCACAGGAGATGCCGCCTGGTCCAGGGTGAGGCAGGGAGATGGAAGCGAGGACTCTAAATTCAGCTGGATCCCTGGAAACCATCCCTGTGAAAACAGCGCTAACAGATGAAATCACACCAGGCCCAGGGGAAGCTACAGGGAACTTTGTCTCCTGGGTGTGATTATATGCATATGTTTGGGGCAGGGAGTGCTTCTAAATGGAATCCCCAAATCCCAGGTAGTCCCTGGGTTTCCTATTATTATCTTATCCTTTTCTTTATCAAGGCAGATACACAGCACTTTTTCTTGTTATGAACTTGAAATGGTTAGATTTCTTTTTCCTACTCCAGGTTTTTTCACAAAGAAATGTAGCCCTCCAAGCACTCAGCCTGCACGGATGTCAGCTCCAACCTCCAGTGCTTGGAGACCCAAAGCCTCTTCTCCAGTTATCTGATGAGCATGAAAATGCCACCAAGGCAGCCCATGGGCTTTGACTCTGGTTTACGGTTTCCTCTTCTCTTCACTGAGGATTTCCATTCCTCACTTATGACTTAAAGATGCACTGAATGCTTAATTCTTTCCATATTATCCAACATCACCAGATGTTAAAAACAGAAGAATTTTTTCATCTTATTTTTATCTTGTTATCTTTCCAAAACTGAAATTCAGACACAAAATTTCCTTTATATCTTTTTATGAGGATGCTACTTTCAGTTGGCAGGAATACATATTCCTTCTCCTTGTCCATCAGTAGGGATTGAATACAAATATAACAGTTAATTTACCAAATAACAATGTAAAGACCATGAACCATAGATAGCATAAGAGCTCAACTCAGATTATGAATGCTAATAACCACAAGAAGAAATGCAGAGGATTATTTTAAATAAAAGCCATAACTTTTAGCTTATGGACAATAATCTTAGGTAGTATTTTTTTCTCAGACATGCTTTGTCAACCATTTTAGTTCTGAGTTGTGGTAAATACTGTGGAATGCCACCTTAATCATTCCTTTCAAACTGAAGCATTCATTTCCCATGCTGTTCAGAGGGTTGGTGGCTGGTGACGCTGAGATGAGTCCTTCTCCAGGAACTGCCCAAGCAGAAGCTGTGACAGAGCATCCCGTTGGAGAGTCTGGCGCTGTAGCCACTGGGAGGGCCACTCTGCAGGAGTCACCCAGCTCCAGGGCTCCCTCTGGAAGAGCTGAGGCCTTTGTGACAACTGCAGGGCACTTCTGTCCACTGCTACTTCCTTCTCTCTCCTGCAGGTATTGTGTTGAGTGCGCCATGTAATAATCCTCCAGTTCAGAAAAATTCATCTCAGAATCCATTTCCCAGGGTTGATGACTTTAGGTAAAATTATACCAGGAATTTTTATTATTAACTGCCACATACTTTAAAGGTCCTTTGTTGAGATTATTAATGACTAAGTAAGGTCATTTGGATATAGATGAGTTAAAAATATTCACTGCTAATATTTTAGGGAATTTATCTATGATGAATAAAACCCGAGGTTTTCATGGCTCATTTCTGTGTGCACGTAGTAGGGTTAGTCCCCTCAATTACCATTTGGTGTGAGTCTTGACTCTGCCTATTGACACTGTCATAATACTTCTGCAGTGGCCCTTTATTTAGGTATGTATCACTTTCTTTCTCCTAACTTTCACTAGTGGCTATTTCTCTGAAACCCTGCAAGTCTGACTATCAAAGTAAAAAGTTCTTTCCACCAGCTCTACAAAATAACTACATTCTTATTACAGGTATTGGAAATCAGGCCTTGCTGTCATTTCATAGTTACACAGATTCTGAGCAATTGGTTGATTTTACCTCATGGACATTGTGCTAAATGTAAAGGATCATGTTTCATTCTTTCCACTGGCTATCAGAAATCTAATGACAAATTCTTTGGCCTAGTCTAACCTGCATAGGAAATTTTTCCATATAGTTTAGCTATTAGGCTTAGTCTTGTCTTTATTTTCTCTATGTACTCTCATTTTCTCTCTCCAAATTAATTGCTTCACTATCAATTTTAAATGTTGTTTTATCTTGCTATATCATTTCACGTGGTGCTAGGACACCTTTCTGGAAAAAGGTGGCTTATAATCCATGTATGATTATGTAGGAAATGATAAAAAAAACCTCTCAACAATGTTTTATTTTATCAACCACCAGGCAGATACAAAAATAGAAAGATGACCACACAAGGATTTTAGATTATTTTTACATTGAGAAAGTCAGAAATTCCATGGAATACCAATGATTCATTTCTCCGTATCATTCTTTTAAATTCAACTGAATCACTTGTTCAAATATCTTCTTGATTGTGGGCCAAATAGATATCCTTTCTATTTTTGTTTTATTTTGAGAATATGTTTAAAAGTTAAGTATTTGGATTTCTAAGTAGATGCAGCGGGGATGAAATCCCAAACCCACTCATTACTTTGTGTATAACCTTAAGCAAGTGGATCAGCTTCATTTTTCACAAATACAAAATATGGTTAATGCCTTCAATGCACACTTACTGTTACTGTTATTTGAATACCATGAATATACTGCATTGCATGATGCCTGATTTCTGGTAAGATAGCTATAAACAGCATTGTGTATTTTTTAATGAAAGTTACTATTTTTTCATGGAAATTTATAAAACTTACATTTTTTCTTAACTTTTCTTTTTCTTTTTTTCTTAACTTTTTTTGAGTAGTTATAATTTTTCTAAGTGTCTGGATATATTCTGCTAGAGAATAAACAGAAATCTTCCTGTCTTTTCTAATGACAAGCAGCAAACCATTCAGGGAGGACCCAAAGCCTCTCATGCCATTTCCCTTGCTGGGTAAAGACATGATGTTTAGGAGAATGCTGGTTTTAAATAGCATTTAAAAAATATCAGAACTAAATTGTTTTTTATTTCCAATAAAATATTTACATGGCACCACTATCTGGAAAATCAGTCATAATGCCAGATGAGAGATTCTTTGTCTATATATTCTTAGTAAAGAACCTATTACTTGAAAAAAAGTTTCTGTAAGGAAACATCTAATGCTGTTGTTCATGATGCTCTAATTAACCTCTCGCTATATATAAACATATCCACCTACCTACCTATCTATACATCAATCTATATGCATTCAAACTTTCAATCTGCAGGTTTTGTTCTGCCAATAGGCAGCTGAGTTCATCTGGAATTCTGAAGAGTGCCTTTGGGAAAGTGGGTAGGTAATGCTTCTCTAGGATATAAGGTTTTGCTATGCAAACCTAAATTCACTTGCTTAATTAGAAAGCCGAGTCCAGGTAACTGTATTCGGTCTCCTTCTGTTTCTCTGGAATAAACTATTTTCAATCTCTTTGTTGACACTAAAATTTACTTATAAATTTGTTCTTAATTACATGTTACAGAGCGATATAGGAATGGTATTAAAATATTAATTAAAAATATGTTACTTTCTGAAAATACAAGTATAAATGAGCTAAAATTGAATTTGTTTTTTTATCTGAAATTCACTGTTACTTAAAGGCAGTCATCTTGAATTGTAACATTTATAACTTTTTTAAAGACATGATTTAAAAAATCTGTATATGCTACATACTTAATTAAACCTACAGAATTCTAACTACATGGGGGAGAGAAGGTGAGAGAGAAAAGGAGAGAGCTTTTTAAGAACTAGCTTGTAAAATTTATTTCTGGTAAGCATATTTACAATGTATTTTATTACATACATAATATATTCATATATTTAATGAATAAATGTCTATTAAAATTTTCCTCTAAAGTTCTCATTTTTATATCAAAGGTGAGCAAATAACTCTGATGCTTCCTAGTGAATCTTTCAACCAACTTAGAAAGTTATTCATGACTGACTTATACATATGGAATGAGAAAGAAAAGTGAAGCTTGAAATACATTTGAATTATTGTTATAAAAGGGATGGGTCTGCCTTTTATCTTTTGAACAGATATGGTGTAAACCAATAGTAATAACTTTAAGGCCACACTGGTTGACTTATTACAAATAACTTTTAAATTATCTTACAATATTTACTCTGTGGGTTCACTGATTCTGTAACACATTTATACTCTGCTTATGATTCTACCTGAAGTTGACCTACAAGAACAAAGAACAAAACAATATACTCTGAAACTTTGTGAAATGCAGATCCTTCAAAGAATTATGTTTCCATCTCTGCTATAGTAGGCTGTGCAGTACAGTGACAGAGGTGGAAGTGGGTAAAAATAATAATAAAGCCAAACAAGAAGAACATGAACAGAAATTCAAAGAAGCAGAAATATAAATGGCCAGCCAACTTAAAGACATACCATGCCTTTATTATTGAGGAAATGAACATATTTAATATAATAAATTAAAAAACCTTCTTATCTACTGGATTGGTGAACAGTTTAAAGGCCTTTTAGCATGAAGTGAGCTAGCAGTGCTGTGCTAGTGATTGCAGGGGGTAGCTCCTCATACATTTCTGATAACATGCATGTGGAATGGCTAGCTTGGAAAGCAAGTTGATGGCATCTATCAATAGGGAAAATGAGCCTACTCTATTTCAGGGAAATTCTAAAAATACTTAGAGAAACTATCACACAGTTACACAAGTAGATGTATTCAAGAATGTGTTTGAAAAGATGATTTATAATTGGGAAAAATTACAAACAACCCGACATACAGCAGTAAGGGAATGGATACCTCATATGTGGTATATGTGAAAACAGAATTTTAAGCTATGGTAAAATTCATAAAATTTATCTTTTTATCAACATAGTTAAAAGATAATATTAAATTAATAAAGCAGGTTGTAAAAAGGTAAACATAAGATATAATTCATACAAAAACACACATACTTAGAATTCTATGGTTAATGTAGCTTTAAAAGAGTTGGGGAGGCTGTCCACCACACTCACTACAACAATTCCACTTTGATTAGAAGGAGTAAAAAGCACAGGTTCACCAAGACCAAGATATAAACTGCCAAATTACTGTAGGCATGAATAAATGAGAAACTGGATTTGAGCTGATGTAGCAGAGATGGATAAAAACCAGACTTGAGATCTGCAAATGGATAGAGAATGAAGAGAAGTTATAGCTAGGCTAGCTGCTACAAAACTGAAGGGATGGCAAGTGAGGTATTGTGTTTATCTTCTCAAAGTTTGTAGAAATTTAGTAGAAGGAGGAGAGAATAGGGTACAAAAGGGAGGAGTATAAACGAAAATAATTTTACACACATTAAAGTTTTAGGGATAAAAATTAAACGTAAATTTGAAAGAAAATAGTCAAGAGGACTCAGGAATGAAGACCCAACTAAAAACAAGTTTGGGAACTTCCAGTGCAGAGCTAATTGTTTGATCTAGGAATCAGTATTGCTACTGGGTAAGGGATGTGCAGCAGAAGAGAAGAGCAGTGGTATACGAGGAAGGGGGGCACAGGATGATAAAAACTGGAGGGACAGTCTTATACTGGGGGGCAAGGAAGACAAGAGAGGTGATATTGGAAAAACAGAGAAAGGAAGGAAGACATAATGTTTGTGTGATGATACCAATGCCAAGAAAATCTGAAATAAGCAGAGATATCAAGAGACAGACCCAGAGTTCCCAGATACTCGTCTGTCCCAACTGACATCAAATTGAGTATTACCGGATGTTTAGTGCTCCTGGAAGCAATGGCGCCAATGAGCAAGAGGACAGATGTGAGGCTTCAGTATCTTCCGGCCAAGATGACAAATGGATCAAGCTTCAGAAACCAGGACATTTTCTTAATTAGGGCTAATTCTAAAAAACTTGGATTGCCACTCTCTCCTTGTCCCCATAAGAGCACCTCCACTATTTGCCCATAATCTCTTCCCATTTATTCCTCAGCCCTATCTGGCTTCCTTCCTTTAAATTATGCATGCTGTGCAATTTAATTTTAATACATTGGATAACTCAGCTCCTTACCCTAGTTGATCTCTGCATATAATTTGGCATTTGATCGTACCACCTTTTGAAATACTAGCTTCTATACCAAAACATTCTCTTGCTTTTCACATAACTTTTCTGGACTACTATCTGGGCATTCTGACCACTATGGACCCTCCACATTTAGTAAAGAATATAGTATTTAAGACTCACCTCTGCAGCTATATTGCCTGAGTTTGAAATATTATAATTAATACTTTTACTTCTGAGGAGATGAATAAACTACTCAGTTTCTCTGTGACTCAGTTTATCTGCAAAGTGCTACTAAACATATTTTTCATTTCATGGAATTGGTGAAAAGCTTGTATTATTATAATCAAACAATGTGGAAAATGTACTGACAGATAGATGCTCATATGTAAATAATAGCTAGTATTATTCTATTTCATGCCATCCTTAAAATGCATATTCCCGTGTGATTCTATTGTTGGCCCTATTCTCTGTGAATCCCATATACCTACTTAATGATTTTATCTTGGCCCATGACTTTATTTAAAAATGCTCTAAATCAGGGGGTGGAGCCAAGATGTCGGCATGAGTAGAACAGTGGAAATCTCCTCCCAAAACCACATTTATCTATGAAAATATAACAAAGACAACTCTTCCTAGAATAAAGACCAGAGGACACAGGACAACATCCAGACCACGTCCACACCTGCGAGAACCCAGAGACTCACAAAGGGGGAGAGGAAGGCCACAAGCCAACAAGAAGGGAAATTATTCCAGCCATCACTAGTCCCAGCTCTACAAACTATTCCTATCACCATGAAAAGACAAAATTAGAGGCAAACCAAGATCACAGAGACACCAGAGAAGGAGACAGACCTAACCAGTCTTCCTGAAAAAGAATTCAAAATAAAAATCATAAACATGCTGATGGAGATGCAGAGAAATATGCAAGAGAAATGGGAGGAAGTCTGGAGGGAGATCACAGATGCCAGAAAGGAGATCACAGAAATAAAACAAACTCTGGAAGGATTTATAAGCAGAATGGATAAGATGCAACAGGTCATTGATGGAATTGAAACCAGACAACAGGAATGCATAGAAGCTGACATAGAGAGAGATAAAAGGATCTCCAGGAATGAAACACTATTAAGAGAACTGTGTGATCAATCCAAAAGGAACAATATCCGTATTATAGGGGTACCAGAAGAAGAAGAGAGAGGAAAAGGGATGGAAAGTGTCTTTGACGAAATAATTGTTGAAAATTCCCCAAACTGGGGGAGGAAATAATCAAACAGACCACGGAAATACACAGAACACCCAACAGAAAGGATCCAAGGAGGACAACACCAAGACATATAATAATTAAAATGGCAAAGATCAATGACAAGGAAAGAGTTTTAAAGGCAGCTAGAGAGAAAAAGGTCACATATAAAGGAAAACCCATCAGGCTAACATCAGACTTATCAACAGAAACCCTACAGGCCAGAAGAGAATGGCATGATATATTTAATGCAATGAAACAGAAGGGCCTTGAACCAAGGATACTGTATCCAGCACGACTATCATTTAAATATGATGGTGGGATTAAACAATTCCCAGAGAAGCAAAAGCTGAGGGAATTTGCTTCCCACAAACCACCTCTACAGGGCATCTTACAGGGACGGCTCTAGATGGGAGCACTCCTGGAAAGAGCAAAGAAAAAAACACCCAACATATGAAGAATGGAGGAGGAGGAATAAGAAGGGAGAGAAGAAAAGAATCTCCAGACATTGTATATAACAGCTCAATAAGTGAGCTAACTTAGGAAGTAAGATACTAATGAGTCTAACTTTGAACTTTTGGTAACCATGAATTTAAACCTGCAATGGCAATAAGTACATACCTTTCAATAGTCACCCTAAATGCAAATGGACTTAATGCACCAATCAAAAGACACAGAGTAAAAGAACGGATAAAAAAGCAACACCCATTTATATGCTGCTTACAAGAAACTCACCTTAAACCCAAAGACAAGCACAGACTAAAAGTCAAAGGATGGAAAAACATATTTCAGGCAAACAACAGTGAGAAGAAAGCAGGGGTTGCAGTACTAATATCAGACAAAATAGACTTCAAAACAAAGAAAGTAACAAGAGATAAAGAAGGACACTACATAATGATAAGGGCACAGTCCAACAAGAGGATATAGCCATTCTAAATATATATGTGCCCAACACAGGAGCACCAGCATATGTGAAACAAACAGTAACAGAACTACAGGGGAAAATAGACTGCAATGCATTCATTTAAGGAGACTTCAACACACCACTCACCCCACATGATAGATCCACCGGGGAGAAAATAAGTAAGGACACGCAGGCACTGAACAACACAGTAGAACAGATGGACCTAATAGATATCTATAGAACTCTACATCCAAAAGCAACAGGATATACATTCTTCTCAAGTGCACATGGAACATTCTCCATAATAGACCACATACGAGCCCAAAAAAAGAGCCTCAGAAAAATTCAAAATATTCAAATTCTACAAAACAATTTTTCAGACCACAAAGGTATAAAACAAGAAATAAATTCTACAAAGAAAACAAAAAGGCTCACAAACACATGGAGGATTAACAACATGCTCCTAAATAATCAATGAATCAATGAACAAATTAAAATAGAGATCAAGGAATATATGGAAACAAATGACAACAACAACACAAAGCCCCAACTCTGTGGGACGCAGCAAAAGCAGTCCTAAGAGGAAAGTATATAGCGATCCAGGCACACTTGAAGAAGGAAGAACAATACCAAATGAATAGTCTAACATAACAATTATCGAAATTGGAAAAAGAAGAACAAATGAGGCCGAAAGTCAGCAGAAGGAGGAACATAATAAAGATCAGAGAAGAAATAAACAAAATTGAGAAGAAATAAAACAATAGCAAAAATCAACGAAACCAAGAGCTGGTTCTTTGATAACTAGCCAGACTTATTAAGAGAAAAAGAGAATCAACACACATCAACAAAATCAGAAACGAGAAAGGAAACATCAGGACGGACCCAAGAGAAATACAAAGAATTATTAGAGAGTACTATGAAAACCTATATGCTAAGAAGCAGGAAAACCTAGAAGAAATGGACAACTTCCTAGAAAAATACAACCTTCCAAGACTGACCAAGGAAGAAACACAAAAGTTAAACAAACCAATTAACAGCAATGAAATTGAAGCAGTAATCAAAAACTACCCAAGAAAAAAAACCCCGGGCCAGAAGGATTTACCTCAGAATTTTATCAGACATACAGAGAAGATATAATAACCATTCTCCTTAAAGTTTTCCAAAAAATAGAAGAGGAGGGAATACTCCCAAACTCATTCTATGAAGCCAACATCACCCTAATACCAAAACCAGGCGAAGACCCCACCAAGAAAGAAAATTACAGACCAATATCCCTGATGAATGTAGATGCAAAAATACTGAACAAAATATTAGCAAACCAAATTCAAAAGTATATGAAAAGGATCATACACCATGGCCAAGTGAGATTCATCCCAGGGATGCAAGGATGGTACAACATTCAAAAGTCCATCAATATCATCCACCACATCAACAAAAAGAAAGACAAAAACCACACGATCATCTCCATAGATGCTGAAAAAGCATTTGACAAAATTCAACATCCATTCATGATAAAAACTCTCAGCAAAATGCGAGCAGAGGGCAAGTACCTCAACATAATAAAGGCCATACATCATAAACCCACAGCCAACATTATACTGAACAGCGAGAAGCTGAAAGCTTTTCCTCTGAGATCGGGAACCAGACAGGGATGCCCACTCTCCCCACTGTTATTTAACATAGTACTGGAGGACCTAGCCATGGCAATCAGACAAAACAAAGAAATACAAGGAATCCAGATTGGGAAAGAAGAAGTTAAACTGTCACTATTTGCAGATGACATGATATTGTACATAAAAAACCCTAAAGACTCCACCCCAAAGCTACTAGAACTGATAGTGGAATACAGCAAAGTTGCAGGATACAAAATTAGCACACAGAAATCTGTAGCTTTCCTATACACTAACAATGAACTAATAGAAAGAGAAATCAGGAAAACAATTCCATTCACAGTTGCATCAAAAAGAATAAAATACCTAGGAATAAACCTAACCAAAGAAGTGAAAGACTTATACTCTGAAAACTACAAGTCACTCTTAAGAGAAACTAAAGGGGACACTAACAAATGGAAACTCATCCCCTGCTCATGGCTAGGAAGAATTAATATCGCCAAAATGGCCATCCTGCCTAAAGCAATATACAGATTTGATGCAATCCCTCTCAAATTACCAGCAACATTCTTCAATGAATTGGAACAAATAATTCAAAAATTCATATGGAAACACCAACGACCCCAAATAGCCAAAGCAATCCTGAAAAAGAAGAATAAAGTAGGGGGGATCTCGCTCCCCAACTTCAAGCTCTACTACAAAGCCATAGTAATCAAGACAATTTGGTACTGGCACAAGAACAGAGCCACAGACCAGTGGAACAGATTAGAGACCCCAGAAATTAACCCAAACATATATGGTCAATTAATATTTGATAAAGGAGCCATGGACATACAATGGCAAAATGACAGTCTCTTCAACAGATGGTGCTGGCAAAACTGGACAGCTACATGTAGGAGAATGAAACTGGACCTTTGTCTAACCCCATATACAAAGGTAAACTCAAAATGGATCAGAGACCTGAATGTAAGTCATGAAACCATTAAACTCTTGGAAAAAAACATAGGCAAAAACCTCTTAGACATAAATATGAGTGACCTCTTCTTGAACATATCTCCCTGGGCAAGGAAAACAACAGCAAAAATGTGCAAGTGGTACTATATTAAGCTGAAAACCTTCTGTACAGCAAAAGACACCATCAATAGAACAAAAAAGAAACCCTACAGTATGGGAGAATATATTTGTAAATGACAGATCCAATAAAGGCTTGATGTCCAAAATATATAAAGAGCTCACACACCTCAACAAACAAAAATCAAATAATCCAGTTAAAAAATGGGCAGAGGAACTGAACAGACAGTTCTCCAAAAAAGAAATACAGATGGCCAACAGACACATGAAAAGATGCTCCACATCACTAATCATCAGAGAAATGCATATTAAAACTACAATGAGGTATACCTCACACCAGTAAGGATGGCTGCCATCCGAAAGACAAACAACAACAAATGTCGGCGAGGCTGTGGAGAAAGGGGAACCCTCCTACACTGCTGGTGGGAATGTAAATTAGTTCAACCATTGTGGAAAGCAGTATGGAGGTTCATCAAAATGCTCAAAACAGACTTACCATTTGACCCAGGAATTCCACTCCTAGGAATTTACCCTAAGAATACAGTAATCAAGTTTGAGAAAGACAGATGCACCCCTATGTTTATCGCAGCACTATTTACAATAGCCAAGAATTGGAAGAACCTAAATGTCCATCGGTAGATGAATGGATAAAGAAGATGTGGTACATATACACAATGGAATACTACTCAGCCATAAGAAGAGGGCAAATCCTACCATTTGCAGCAACATGGATGGAGATGGAGGGTATTATTCTCAGTGAAATAAGCCAAGTGGAGAAAGAGAAGTACCAAATGATTTCAATCATCTGTGGAGTATAAGAACAAAGGAAAAACTGAAGGAACAAAACAGCAGCGGAATCACAGAACCCAAGAATGGACTAACAGGTACCAAAGGGAAAGGGACTGGGGAGGATGGGTGGGAAGGGAGGGATAAGTGGGGAGGGAAGAAGAAGGGGGGTATTAATATTAGTGTGCATGGGTGGGTGGGAGAAAGGGGAAGGCTGTACAACACAGAGAAGGCAAGTAGTAATTCTACAACATTTTGCTATGCTAATGGACAGTGACTGTAAAGGGGTTTATAGGGCGGACCTGGTATAGTGGAGAGCCTACTAAACATAATTTTCTTCATGTAAGTGTAGATTAAAGATAACAAAAAAAAAGAAAAAAAAGAAAGAGGAGGGCGATTACTCCCTGATAGGATGAAACTAACTGTAAGTCAATGATTAATGCATGCTTTAAATGTCCTTAATTTTGATCACTTAAAGGGTGTCAGATGATCGGCTATGGAGGTACACTTTTCTGATAATATTTCTTTCTCTTTAAAAAAAGAAAAGAGCAGTTCCTGTGTGGTGACCTCCAAGGAGTTCTACACAATGGTATGAAGGGCATATCAAAGTGTGGGTAAAGGGTCTGTTTGTATTTATACAGAGGATCAAAGCCGAATTTGGCTACCCAGAAAATGAACTAAGAACCTCCAACATCAGCACTCTCTGGAAGAGTCACACCAGAAGATGATCATCAAAAAACCTCAACAAAAATGTAGGCAATGTTGCAGTTGTAGCTGCATTCATCTCACCGGTTCCTGGACTTGCCATTGGAATGAATAAGGAGATATCTAAGCTGCCCTGTGCATACAGTAAAACAACAAATTTGACTGGATCTATACTGTTGGAACTCAACCAAGAGTTAGGAGAAGTGCAAGTTGTAGCGCTCCAAAATCTTACAACTACAGATGATCTACTGTTAAAAGAACATATGGGATGTGAACAGTTCTCAGGAATGGGTTGTTTTAATTTGTCTGATTTCTCTCAGACTCTTCAAGTACAGTTGGACCATATCCATTATATCAGAGACAAATGTTCTCAAATGCGTAGGGTCCCTAACTGCTTTTCTTGGCTTCACTGGAGATGGCTGGTAATTATAGATCTGCTTTGGTTATGTAAAAAAAAAAAAATGCTCTAAATGTTCTCTAAGCCCATCATTTCAGCAGGCATTTCTTTGGCTTCCCACGTCATAGTTTTGGGTCTCATCCTTAGCATCCCCCTTTCACCGCAGAGCTGTTCCTCTTGTGTTCTTAGTATCTGAATGTGTCTTTTTCTGCCCTAACTTTAAAAATCTTTTCTCACTGGAAGAGTCAGCAATAGCCTCTTAACTGGTTTCCCTGTGTCCCTTTTTATGAAATGTATTCTGTAACATTCAGTCAGAATTTTTTTCTTTTTATTGGAAGTCTGTTCATTGTTACCAGCCTGTTGAAAATCTTTCATTTAAAATTTAATATTGTGTTTGAAAATCTTTAGATTCAAATGTTCTCTAGTGACTTAATGATAACAAATACAATTTTTAAGATGAAAATAATCAACTCACTTTGATTTTTGTTTTTATTTCTAGCTTTTTTGAAAAAAAAATTAGACTTCTCCCTAGAATGTAATCATATTTCCATTCTTTGGGTTACCTTTTTGGACTAGTTAGACATTACTTGAAGCAGTCAGTCTTTTACCTGAATTACATTCTCATAAATACACTCTGAATAAAGTCACTTGCTGAACAATTTTATTATTTTTTAGCATATTCAGTTATTGGCTACCTCTACTAAATCTCCTTCTGTAATTTTAGGCAGAATAGCATAGTATTCTGCATCTGCTCACAAAATTCCATCTCTCTCAATGCATTTTAATTACTTTTTGTTTATATTTCCCCCAATAAACAAGTCAAACTTGTATCTTAATGCCTGTCAGTCCCTAGAGTAATGGAAATGATTAATATTTGTTGGATAACTCACTACACACTGTTGATTTTAAAAAAATAATTTGAACTTAATGTTATTTGAAAATTATTTTTATTTTTGCTATGAAAGTAATGTGTTAACCATAAAATATGGAAAATGTGGGAAGGCATTAAAAAGAAAATAATTCTTATAATGCCACCATTCATATGTGAACACAGTAAGATTCTTTTCTATTGGAAATTCGGTAAAATGTAACAAAAATGAGTGTGTCTTGCAAATTAAGAATAATAAAATCTTATTTTAGGAAAAAGATAATATTTAGACACAGTATTCTAATATTTATATTATGCTAATATTATAACACATTAAGGAGACATAAAGATACTATAGGAGTCAGGACAAAATATAAACCAAATGAGTAAAACATAATATTATAGTGTCTGTGTAGTATCAAATTCCCAAGCATATAAGCATTGTCATTAAATAAGTATGTACATATGTATTACATCATTTATATATCCCAAAGCACATATGCATAGCATATAAAATCTTATATTGATTTTTTAAAGTTTCTAAAAAAATTTATCATGAACTTCTGAAGCTAAATAATGCAATTTTAAATTTTCATGTAACTTCTATTTACTGAACAATTCTTAACACATGTTCAAATATTTTGGTAGCAAAGCAACATAAATACTATACAAAGTTATATCCAAATGTAAACTTCATTTTCTCAAAGGTTGATATGATTGAGCTGTAAGCATCTGGATTTATTTCTAAGCAATTTTCTGTAGTACAACTTTTATAACAAAAGTATTTGCTGAATATTTTCAAAGATTACAGGTATATTTCAATTTTAGTTTGGCAAGCTAGTACTCCGCTGCTACAAATAAGGCATTTTTCCTAACACTGTCCTTGAATCCAAATATGTTATTATATCTAACTTATGATGTCAATCTCTTCAATCTTTACTGCACATTTTATTCATTCCCAAAGTGTTTGTGTACTTTTGTTGGTTTATAAGCTACAAGCAGATGTTTTGCTATATAACCATGTCAGGAATGCAAGGTAATTTATATATTTGATCAGCAGTAAAACAGGACAATTTTTTATTCATACTAAAAAACTCAGAGTTTATTTTCTCTGTTTTCCTTTTCCAAATACATTTATAATGTAATTGCTAATCATGACAAGGTTAGTTGCCAGACATATTTCTCTTATTTGTGAAGGTAAAGTTCACAAACCTAACAAAACATTTATTTAATTTATTGTTCAACAAAAATGGAAATTTATTTGATTTATATGCAGATGCCTGAATCTGTAGATGCAGCATTTTAAGATTACGGTATTCATTTAACCTGAGGGTTAATTTATTGATTTATAAAATTAAATGGTCATATATGCCATTTCTACCAGACACATTTGATTAAAAAATAAAATCAGATAGTAAATCAAAGATCTCTGGAAACAACTGAACCCTGTAAAGGCTTGTGAAAATAATAAAATCACTAACAAGAGTTGTTAATTAAACACTTCCTTTGGAAGTTCTGGGCCAAACAGCCCATGTCCTCCACAGTCAGTGGAACCGGTTGAGGGAGTGTCCAGGGAGAGATGCATGCTAAATCTCAGGGTAAGAAACAGGAAACTGCTGACCCCAGGGTCAGATCTTCTCTATTTTGACACTTAAGAGAGGTGCCATGAAATGTGTACATCAGTTCTGCCAAATCCTCTAAAAGCTACTGGTATTTGTCAACAAAGGTATTTAAAAATATGAATGAGCTACCACCAAATTCCTAGCTAGATACTGCAGGAAAGCTGGCAGACTAAAAAGAAAGATCAAGATGAACAAATGGAAATACTGTACATTAAAGTAAAATAAATAATATAAGGAAGAGACAGTAAAATCAGAGGGCTAATTGCAAAGTCTTCAAGGAGAAATAGAATTTAACAAAATTCATGACACAAAAATCTGGATGTTCCTGATAATGACATTTGTTTTTTTTTTGGTTTTTTTTTTTTTTTTTTGCTCATGAGAACGAATATAATCTGTGACAAAAAAATAAACCTGGATAAAGAGATACAAACTTCCCAGGCACCTGAGACTGGCGCCTGAGAACAAAGAAAATCACGCATTTTTCCCTTTCTTTTTGGCGAGTGCTTCTTGGAAGCCTTGAAGGGACAGGGACCCCAATACCAGGGAAACAGGGCAGCAAGACCTGTGAGCGGGTGCCTGAGACCGGCACCTGAGGACAAAGAAAATCGCGCATTTTTCCCTTTTCTTTTTTCGACAAGTGCTTTTTGGAAGCCTTAAAGGGACAGGGACCCCAATACTAGGGAAACAGGGCAGCAAGACCGGTGAGTGGATACCTGAGACCGGCGCCTGAGGACAAAGAAAATCGTGTGTTTTTCCCTTTTTTTTTGGCGAGTGCTTTTTGGAAGCCTTAAAGGGGCAGAGACCCCACTAATAGGAAAACAGGGCAGCAAGACTGGGGAGTGGGTGCCTGAGACCAGTGCCTGAGGACAAAGAAAATCACGCATTTTTCCCTTTTTTTTTTTTGGCCATTGCTTTTTGGAAGCCTTCAAGGGACAGGGAAGCGAATACTAGAGAAACAAGGCAGCAAGACCAGTGAGCGGGTGCCTGAGACCAGCGCCTGAGAACAAAGAAAATCGCGCATTTTTTCCTTTCTTTTTTTTCCTCTTTCCTTGTTGCTGTTGTTGTTTTGGTTTGGAGAGTGCTTTCCGGAAGTCTTAAAGGGGCAGGACAGGACACTTAGCCCAGAGGCAGGGAATCTGGGGAACTCTGGGCACTCTAACCCCCAGGGCAACAGGGAGCACAGAGGCCCATTACGGAGATAAATAGCCTCCTGACCACTCCCCCTCCAACCGGGCTCCACCATTTTGGAGGAGGAGCCACAGCCAGGCCATGCCCACAGCAACAGCAGAGATAAACTCCATAGCAACCAGGCCAGTAGCAGACTCCCTGTCTGCACACAGCTGCCAAGCATAAGCCACTAGAGGTCGCTATTCTCCCAGGAGAAGGACACAAACCAACGAGAAGGAAAGCTCTTCCAGCTGTCACTCGTACCAGCTCTGCAAACTATCTCTATCACCATGAAAAAGCAAAACTACAGGCAGACAAAGACAACAGAGACAACACCTGAGAAGGAGACAGACCTAACTAGTCCTCCTGAAAAAGAATTCACAATAAAAATCATGAACATGCTGACAGAGATGCAGAGAAAAATGCAAGAGCAATGGAAGTCAGGAGGGAGATCACAGCTGTCAGGAAGGAAGCTGTGAAACAATCCCTGGATGGATTTAAAAGCAGAATGGATAAGATGCAAGAGGCCATTGAAGGAATTGAAACCAGAGAACAGGAACGTATAGAAGCTGACATAGAGAGAGATAAAAAGATCTACAGGAAAGAAACAAAACTAAGAGAACTATGTGACCAATCCAAAAGGAATAATATTCGTATTATAGGGGTACCAGAAGAAGAAGAAAAAGGAAAAGGGATAGAAAGTCTCTTTGAAGAAATAATTGCTGAAAACTTCCCCAAACTGGGGGAGGAAATAATCGAACAGATGATGGAAATACACAGAACCCCCAATAGAAAGGACCCAAGGAGGACAACACCAAGACACATAATAATTAAAATGGCAAGGATCAAGGACAAGGAAGAGCGTTAAAGGCAGTTAGAGAGAAAAAGGTCACCTATAAAGGAAAACCCATCAGACTAACATCAGACCACTCGACAAAAACCCTACAGGCCAGAAGAGAATGGCATGATATATTTAATGCAATGAAACAGAAGGGCCTTGAACCAAGGATACTATATCCAGCATGACTATCATTTAAATATGATGGCGGGATTAAACAATTCTCAGAGAAGCAAAAGCTGAGGGAATTTGCTTCCCACAAACCACCTCTACAGGGCATCTTACAGGGACTGCTCTAGATGGCAGCACTCCTAAAAAGAGCACAGAACAAAACACCCAACATATGAATAATGGAGGAGGAGGAATAAGAAGGGAGAGAAGAAAAGAATCTCCAGACAGTGTATATAACAGCTCAATAAGCGAGCTAAGTTAGGCAGTAAGATACTAAAGAAGCTAACCTTGAATCTTTGATAACCACGAATCTAAAGCCTGCAATGGCAATAAGTACATATCTCTCAATAGTCACCCTAAATGTAAATGGACTTAATACACCAATCAAAAGACACAGAGTAATAGAATGGATAAAAAAGCAAGACCCATCTATATGTTGCTTACAAGAAACTCACCTCAAACCCAAAGACAAGCACAAACTAAAAGTCAAAGGATAGAAAAACATATTTCAGGCAAACAACAGTGAGAAGAAAGCAGGGGTTGCAGTACTAATATCAAACAAAATAGACTTCAAAACAAAGAAAGTAACAAGAGATAAAGAAGGACACTACATAATGATAAAGGGCTCAGTCCAACAAGAGGATATAACCATTCTAAATATATATGCACTCAACACAGGAGCACCAGCTTTTGTGAAACAAATACTAACAGAACTAAAGAGGGAAATAGACTGCAATGCATTCATTTTAGGAGACTTCAACACACAACTCACCCCAAAGGATAGATCCACAGGGCAGAAAATAAGTAAGGACACGCAGGCACTGAACAACACAGTAGAACAGATGGACCTAATAGACATCTATAGAACTCTACATCCAAAAGCAACAGGATATACAGTCTTCTCAAGTGCACATGGAACATTCTCCAGAATACACCACATACTAGTTCACAAAAAGAGCCTCAGTAAATTCCAAAATATTGAAATTCTACCAACCAATTTTTCAGACCACAAAGGTATAAAACTAGAAATAAATTCTACAAAGAAAACAAAAAGGCTCACAAACACATGGAGGCTTAACAACATGCTTCTAAATAATCAATGAATCAACGAACAAATCAAAATAGAGATCAAGGAATATATAGAAACAAATGACAACAACAACACAAAGCCCCAACTTCTGTGGGATGCAGCGAAAGCAGTCTTAAGAGGAAGGTATATAGCAATCCAGGCACACCTGAAGAAGGAAGAAAAATCCCAAATGAATAGTCTAACTTCACAACTATCGAAATTGGAAAAAGAAGAACAAATAGGGACTAAAGTCAGCAGAAGGAGGGACATAATAAAGATCATAGAAGAAATAACAAAATTGAGAAGAATAAAACAATAGCAAAAATCAACGAAACCAAGAGTTGGTTCTTTGATAAAATAAACAAAATAGATAAGCTTCTGGCCAAACTTATTAAGAGAAAAAGAGAATCAACACAAATCAACAGAATCAGAAACGATAAAGGAAAAATCACGATGGGCCCCACAGAAATACAAAGAATTATTAAAGACTACTATGAAATCCTATATGCCAACAAGCTGCAAAATCTAGAAGAAATGGACAACTTCCTAGAAAAATACAACCTCCCAAGACTGACCAAGGAAGAAACACAAAAGTTAAACAAACCAAGTACGAGCAAAGAAATTGAAATGGTAATCAAAAAACTACCCATGAACAAAACCCTGGGGTGGGATGTATTTACCTCGGAATTTTATCAGACACACAGAGAAGGTATAATACCCATTCTCCTTAAAGTGTTCCAAAAAATAGAAGAGGAGGGAATACTCCCAAACTCATTCTATGAAGCCAACATCACCCTAATACCAAAACCAGGCGAAGACCCCACCAAGAAAGAAAATTAAAGACTAATATCCCTGATGAATGTAGATGCAAAAATACTGAACAAAATATTAGCAAACCAAATTCAAAAGTATATGAAAAGGATCATACACCATGGCCAAGTGAGATTCATCCCAGGGATGCAAGGATGGTACAACATTCGAAAATCCATCAATATCATCCACCACATCAACAAAAAGAAAGACAAAACCACACAATCATCTCCATAGATGCTGAAAAAGCATTTGACAAAATTCAACATCCATTCATGATAAAAACTCTCAGCAAAATGGGAGCAGAGGGCAAGTACCTCAACATAATAAAGGCCATACATCATAAACCCACAGCCAACATTATACTGAACAGCGAGAAGCTGAAAGCATTTCCTCTGAGATCGGGAACCAGACAGGGATGCCCACTCTCCCCACTGTTATTTAATATAGTACTGGAGGTTCTAGCCACGGCAATCAGACAAAACAAAGAAATACAAGGAATCCAGATTGGGAAAGAAGAAGTTAAAACTGTCACTATTTACAGATGATATGATACTGTACATAAAAAACCCTAAAGACTCCACTCCAAAACTACTACAACTGATATTGGAATACAGCAAAGTTGCAGGATACAAAATTAACACACAGAAATCTGTAGCTTTTCTATACACTAATAATGAACTAATAGAAAGAGAAATCAGGAAAACAATTCCATTCACAATTGCATCAAAAAGAATAAGATACCTAGGAATAAACTTAACCAAAGAAGTGAAAGACTTATACTCTGAAAACTACAAGTCACTCTTAAGAGAAACTAAAGGGGACACTAACAAATGGAAACTCATCCCCTGCTCATGGCTAGGAAGAATTAATATCGCCAAAATGGCCATCCTGCCTAAAGCAATATACAGATTTGATGCAATCCCTCTCAAATTACCAGCAACATTCTTCAATGAATTGGAACAAATAATTCAAAAATTCATATGGAAACACCAACGACCCCAAATAGCCAAAGCAATCCTGAAAAAGAAGAATGAAGTAGGGGGGATCTCACTCCCAAACTTCAAGCTCTACTACAAAGCCATAGTAATCAAGAAATTTGGTACTGGCACAAGAACAGAGCCACAGATCAGTGGAACAGATTAGAGACTCCAGAAATTAACCCAGACATATATGGTCAATTAATATTTGATAAAGGAACCATGGACATACAATGGCAAAATGACAGTCTCTTCAACAGATGGTGCTGGCAAAACTGGACAGCTACATGTAGGAGAATGAAACTGGACCTTTGTCTAACCCCACATACAAAGGTAAACGCAAAATGGATCAGAGACCTGAATGTAAATCATGAAACCATTAAACTCTTGGAAAAAAACATAGGCAAAAACCTCTTAGACATAAACATGAGTGACCTCTTCTTGAACATATCTCCCTGGGCAAGGAAAACAACAGCAAAAATGTACAAGTGGGACTACATTAAGCTGAAAACCTTCTGTACAGCGAAAGACACCATCAATAGAACAAAAGGGAACCCTACAGTATGGGAGAATATATTTGAAAATGACAGATCCAATAAAGGCTTGACATCCAGAATATATAAAGAGCTCACACGCCTCAACAAACAAAAAACAAATAACCCAATTAAAAAATGGGCAGAGGAACTGAACAGACAGTTCTCCAAAAAGGAAATACAGATGGCCAACAGACCCATGAAAAATGCTCCACATCGCTAATTATCAGAGAAATGCAAATTAAAACTACAATGAGGTATCACCTCACACCAGTAAGGATGGCTGCCATCCAAAAGACAAACAACAACAAGTGTTGGGGAGGCTGTGGAGAAAGGGGAACCCTCCTACACTGCTGGTGGGAATGTAAATTAGTTCAACCATTGTGGAAAGCAGTATGGAGGTGCATCAAAATGCTCAAAGCAGACCTACCATTTGCCCCAGGAATTCCACTCCTAGGAATTTACCCTAAGAATGCAGCAATCAAGTTTGAGAAAGACAGATGCACCCCTATGTTTATTGCAGCACTATTTATAATAGCCAAGAATTGGAAGAACCTAAATGTCCATCGGTAGATGAATGGATAAAGAAGATGTGGTACATATACACATGGAATACTACTCAGCCATAAGAAGAGGAAAAACCCTACCATTTGCAGGAACATGGATGGAGCTGGAGAGTATTATGCTCAGTGAAATAAGCCAAGCAGAGAAAGAGAAATACGAAATGATTTCACTCATCTGAGGAGTATAAGAGCAAAGGAAAAACTTAATGAACAAAACAGCAGCGGAATTACAGAACGCAAAAATGGACTAACAGGTACCGAAGGGAGAGGAACAGGGGAGGATGTGTGGGCAGGGAGGGATAATGTGGGGGAAGAAGAAGGGGGGTATTAAGATTAGCATACATAGCGGGGGTAGGGAGAAAGGGGAGGGTGGGCTGCACAACACAGAGAGGACAAGTAGTGATTCTATATTTTGCTAAGCTGATGGACAGTGACTGTAATGTGGTTTTTAGGGGGGACCTGATATAGGGGAGAGCATAGTAAACATAGTATTCTTCATGTAAGTGTAGATTAAAGATTAAAAAAAAAGAAAGAATAAAAAGGGGGATTACTCCTTGATAGGATAAAACAATTGGTAAATCAAAGATTAATGCATGCTTTAAATATCCTTAATGTTGATTACTTAAAGGGTGTCAGATGATCAGCTATGGAGGTACTCTTTTCTGATAATATTCCTTTCTCTTAATAAAAAAAAAAAGGCAGTTCCTGTGTGCTGACCTCCAATGAGTTCTACACAGTGGTATAGAGGGCATGTTAAAGTGTGGGCAAAGGGTCTATTTGTTTCTATGCAGAAGATCAAAGCCTAGCTTGGCTACCGAGGAAATGAACTAAGATACGATATGAGGAGGAGCTTCCGGCATCAGCACTCTCTGGAGGACTCGTGCCGGGGGATGAGCATCAAAAAGCCTCCACAGGGATCCGGGCGATGCTGCAGTTGTGGCTGCGTCCACCCCACCATTTCCTGGACTTGCCATAGGAATGAGGAGGGAGATGTCTAGGCTGGCATGTGCATACAGTGAGACAACGAATTTGACCGGATCTGCACTGTTGGAACTCAGTCAGGAGTTGGGAGGGGTCCAAGTTGTAGCGCTCTAAAATCTTATGACTATAGACTATCTACGGTTAAAAGAACATATGGGATGTGAACAGATCCCAGAAATGGGCTGCTTTAATTTGTCTGATTTCTCTCAGACTGATCAAGTACAGTTGGACAATATCCATCATATCATAGACAAATTTTCACAAATGCCTAGGGTGCCTAAATGGTTTTCTTGGCTTCACTGGAGATGGCTGGTAATTATAGATTTGCTTTGTTTATGTCACCGTATTCCTATTATGTTAATATGTGTGCGCAAGTTAGTTAGTAGTTTAAAACCTATACATACTTAAGGTACTCTACAAGAAGATATGTCAAAGAAATAATCAATCCTCCCATGTTTTCTTCCATATGCTACCTCTATAGCTTTTCTTCTTCCTTCCTAATTACAACCCTTAAATAGAATTCATGCCTCATATCGAATTTACCGAGTATCATAATTCCTCCAGGTGGTAAAGATACCTCGAGACAAGTGCCAGGCATAGAAGCCACAGGGCATAAATCTGCAAAGAGGTAAAAAGCTAACCTTTTCAAACAATATGGCTTCTCTCTCACTTACCAACTTTACATTTCCCTGTATGGCCCCGGAAGATGACTGGTTAGCCAGAGACGGGTAAGATTCCTCAAGGGAGGAACAACCTAAGACAGGCACAGTCACAGGGGGGCCATCAGGTGAGAAATCGGGGAACAACAGTGGTGAAGCTTAGAACCTCACGACCCCGTGTTGAGAGAAAGCTTCTGCATCCATGGAAGTTTTATTGCCCTTGTCTAGCTCGGATTAGCACATAGGCTACAGGCACACACCTGATCATCTACAATTCCTCTCTTACAGCACTAAACTATGTTTTCTACCTTTATCTTGCATCTACCTACCACTTCAGCAGTTTATTAAAAATAAAAATAATAATAATATTAGAGGGAGAAATGTGGGATCCACATATAAATCAAGTATAAAAATCAAACGAATATTCATATTTGACCTGATTGGTTATAGTTCATAATGCGTGATCAAAACCGAAAGTTTCTGTGATGAATGCCCTTGTACTGTTCACCATGTAAGAACTTATTCACTATGTAAGAATTTGTTCTCCATGTAAGAACTTGTTCGTTATGCTTCAGAAGATTGGAGACTGACGAGAACTAGGCTTGAGATGGATTAATGATTGTGCATTGAGCATTGACCCCCCTATACAGAATTTTATTGTTGTTCACAACCATTTGATCAATAAATATGAGAGATGCCCTCTCAAAAAAAAAAAAGAGATACAAACTTCCAATTATAAAATACATTAATCATGGGGATGCAAAGTACAGCATAGGAAATACAGTCAATATTGTAATATCTTGGTATGGGGACAGATGGTAACTACACTTATTGTGGTGAGCATTCCATAATGTATATAATTGTCAAATCACTAACTATGTGGTACACCTGAAACCTATATAAAATTGTATATAAAAAAATGTGTATCAACTGTACTTCAGAAAAAGAAAGGAAGATGATGAAAGTAAGAGTTTATAAAGTCATTAACTATAAATTAGTGTAATCACAGAGCCAACATAACCTAGCTTTCTCAAATCACTAGGGGTTTTGGATTTCTTCCACAAAGCCAGCTGGTTTTTGAAATAGCTGTATTTAAAATTTAAGAAATTTAGTAAGTAGCTCTTATTTCATGTGTTAGAGTGCTAGAGCATGTTTAATCATCACTTTCCATGCTACACTAATTTGTAAATTGATCAGAATAAGTTTATTCTATGACAAAATTGAATGGCTATACTAGCAATACCATTTAATAAATTTAACCAAGTAATCTCTATACTTGCAAAAATAGGAATATTCTAAATTAAAATTAACATAGTTTTGTATCATACTTGGGGACAGTGGCTTACCACTATTTTTTTCTCCTCAGTCTAAGAGTGATACTGATAGAAAGCAATAATAATAATGGATGTTTATGGCAATTCATATGAACCCGGACCCTATTACAAACTGTATTAACATGCATAACTTAATTTAATACTTGAAAGAAGCTTGAAAGTTAAATAAAGGCTCAGATACGTAAATAAAATTGCCTAAATAATAAAGCTAAACATTGTATAGGTAACATCTTAATCCTAGTCTGGTCTGAATACACAATCTGTGCTATGAACTATTATGCTGTATCGTATGAGG
Source organism: Manis javanica (assembly GCF_040802235.1). NCBI lineage: Eukaryota > Metazoa > Chordata > Mammalia > Pholidota > Manidae > Manis > Manis javanica. The sequence goes on from NC_133167.1 coordinate 94,995,009, forward strand.
AAAAGTTATAAAAACAAAGATTAAATTCACAGGCAACTATCAGTTTGAATTAATCAAGAGCTCATTATTTCTTAAATTTATTGTGTTAGATTGTCTACATTAGGCATTTGAGAAACAAAAGGAGGATTTTACATATACAAACACTCTTATAAAAACACACACACACGGATATATCTATAGTCTTCTTTATTTAAGGGGAAAGTTAACATGAATAAGAAAGTGTTGGAAGACAGAGGATGGATTTTGTGCTTACATTGGACATAACGCTCTGAGAAAACTTCATAGCCATGGACCCCTTTGTACAAGTTGCCAAGGCAGTTCCTTACAAGTGATTCCATAGGAGGCATCATGTTCTCTTGCTATAATAGTTCGGTCAGAATAAACCAGGGATTTAACAGACTTAATGATAGAAATACATGGTTTTCCAGAGCCTGGTAGGTTAAACTGGCATAAAAACACTATTCACTAGTGGTAATTGATTTTTAATGATGATATGTTAATGCAGTAAAATAATTTCTAACGGGCAGTTAAAATGTAACGTATAAAGAGAGTTAACAGAAAATTAGACTGTAAAAGCAGAAAAACATGGAGACAGATGATAGGAAACTGAAACAACCTGGATTCCAAGAGGGACCTTGCATTTTGCTGATTCTGAGAGCTGGTTCAAGGGCCAAATTAAAGATTTTCCATCTACCTTCTCTAATCATTGCAACTAAAGATAACACCACACAGCTACAGACATTATTTCATTGACCCATTCTTTCTCAGCAAGAATTAACATTGTGTGCAACGAGTGTATTTCCTACCTTTATTATTTTGAATATCCCTGTCTGGACCTGCCCCTCATTCAGCTGAACTGTTCTTTATTTTGCCAAATCTCTGTTTTATTTCTATAGTTTATGTCCCTTTGCGGAAAACCTTTTGAGATCTAACCTTTTCTCCCATTGAATATTTGTTTACATTCTCTTATTTTAAAAAATAACAAGGGACATACACAGTTTATTAAATACACAAACACAAAATTTTATCCATGCATGTATACGAATTAATAATATTAAGAAAAATTTTGCTATAACTCAACATGGCAAAATAGGAGCTTTTGAGATGATTTTACGGTTCTTTGAATACATTTCTTACACAGATCAATATGTGGATGTTAATTTTACTTAGTATTTTCAAGGCCACTTACAAGGTAACAGTCTAGAGAAAGGAGACGATGTGATAAAATGTTCCTAATCTGGAGACTAAACACAAAAACATTGTTTATTACTTTTCTATCTCCATAGCACTGAAGATATGTAAAAACAGCAATGTGATTGACAGCTGACATATTATTCCTTTGATGTAGAGGTTCTTTTCTGACAATATGAAATACACGAGACCTCTTATACCACACAATTTTTCTCTCATTCTTTACTCACTGGCAGTCATACACACTGTGAGGGTTCATAGCCAGGCAATAATAAGGGAAAAATACTGACTTTCAGGCTGAGACTAAACTCCTATAGTTACAATCTAGAGATGACATGTTTCACATCCAGAAGCTATACTACAGCATTATTTAATTTTGGATTGATTGCAAGCAGTGCTTGGCATTTTGTTTCATACCCACAGGTAATGAGCACAAGCCAGGCAGTTAGAACAGAGGGTATTTGTGGCCTGATGCCATCATTCTTTTGCTTTTCTTCTTTTCTCCAATTAACAGTTTAGTTTCAACAGAAAAGAAGAGCTGATACGCTGATGCTTTTGCCAAATTTCACCTTACCAACTTGCTAACAATAGATAGAAAGCACTCTTCAGTTGAGAATTATTGCACAGTTGCTTCGTGGCCGCTGCTAGCCCAGACACTGAGGCCGCACAAGCCTCGTTTGCAAACGGCACCACCGACACTGCTCATTCTCCTCCTTGCAGCGTTCCCTGCCGGAAGACATTTCCGTGTGTCTGGCATTCTAATTTCACTCATGTCATTCTTACTGGACAGATACACTTCCTCTTTAATTATTGTGTATTTAGACGATGCTCATCTGTTTTCCATGTCACAATTCCTTTATTTGCCTTTTATTTTCCTGTTTTGGAATTCAGTGCAGAATCGAGATAACCCCACTCCTAAATTCATGGGGTACTATCATCAGCAATCATTATTTCCCCTTTTCTCTATTATTCCCAGTTATTTTTCTCTCTACCTCTATTTTCTTTAGGTCCTTTCAAAAATACAGTGTAGACTCTTGGGTTAATATGTTTTATATTTATAGACATTCCATTTTTCACATTTGCCTTGAAGATCATTCAACATATAACATCACAGTTTTGTGCACAAGTAACTTTGTGCTTTTAATGTTATATACATACTGCGATAAAAACCTAGCTCATTTTCTTTACATATTCCCCCAATGATGGGCTCTTAGGTTGTTTCTCACTGCCTCTAACACGGAAAATACTGAGTGCTTTGATGCATATCCTTCTGCAGTTTTTATCTGGCCTGTATACAAGAAGGGGTTATGGGTAGATGGCTGGAAATTCACGCATACTGTCTCACTGACTATGCTCTGCAGGATAGCTCTGCTGTTTTTAATTCGTAGGAGCAAAGTCTAAGGATTTTTTTACACTTTATCACCCTTCACTGATCCCCAATATAATTTTTTCTTTCTGTTTTTTGCCAAACTAAGTATGTAAATAGTCATCTCATTGCTTTTATTTAGCGATCTCTGACTACTTGATAGTTTGTATAACTCATCATGTTCCATTAGACTTTTAGGCATTCTTTATCTAAACAATTCTATCATTTGCCTATTATTCTATTAGATTTCCTTTTCTTGACACAAAGGAGTTATCTGCGTATTTCAGATTCTTATCCCTTGTCAGTTTTGATGTTTTTCCCTCTTCTCAACCATCTGTTAAATATCTCTGTGGTATTCCTCATGAAGAATGAAGAATAAAATTCATATGGGCAAACCTAACATACAAAACATGTGGCTTTTGGAATCTTGTTTAAGTTCTTCCCCACCCTAACTTTTCCTACATTTTCTTCTGTTAGCCCTGAGTTTTCATCTTTCAAATTTGTCTTATATCTATTTGAACTTCATCACTTTATAATGTAAAAAGCAGAGGTGTAATTAAATTCTTTTTTGTACTAAGCAATCTTCCTACCTTTATCTTCTTAATAACATACATGTCCTTTCTACTTTTATTTATAATATGTTATTATAATGTTGTTTCATACTCTAAATAACAGCATGCACACCTTCTGGAATTCTTATTTCAAGTGGTCTTAACCACACATAGATATTATACTGCCATATACATTTCAGAATTGCACTGAGTTTCTCAAAATCATGTGTTCCCTAAGATCCTTCTGTTCCATTTTGAGACACTTAACTAAAAATTTATTTTGTGAAATAATTTTATTGATATGCTTGGAATATGTAAACACTGGAATGATATAAGTGGTTATTTACTTGAAACAACTAAACCTCAAAGTCCATTATGGATGTTAATTCAAGGTACAAATAGTACACTAGAATTGTCTTTATAAACAAATATTTCTTGGAAAGATATAGATACTTATTATCTATAAATAGTAGACATTTTAAAAGTGAAGCTAAAATGATTTTCAAGACCTTTCAGAATGTACTTAATTAATTTTCTTCTTGTCACTAAGGCCAAAGCTGTTCTTCTTGAACAAGTTAATAAGTTATGGGATTTACCTTTTTATTTTCTTTTACTCCCTTAGCACATTGTTCACATTTCCATATACTTAGTATTTCTATTTTTCTCTGACTTTTATTATAATAAATTGTTTACCTGACTTAGTTCCTCACTGCTCAATTATACTGTGGAGAAGGAAACAATAAGCTAATTCTCATTATATTTTATATTTTCTAAGGTATAACAGACATTTATATTTGGTATTGAATCAATTTTGGTTGAGTTAAACTAAATTACACCTGATCGTCCACTTGACCTAAAGGATTTTGAACTGTTATGTCTATTGACAAGCTGTTACTTCTTATTTTTAAAGCTTAATTTGGAAATATTTACAGACTCAAAGAAAAATTGCAGGAATATCAAAGAACTCCCACATAACCCTCCACGCAAAATCTCTCAATTGTAAATATTTTAGTACATTTGCTTTATCACTTATTCTCTAGAGACTTATATGATTTTTTTTCTGAAAATAAGTTGATGACTATCCTTACTTAGTGTGTGCTTCCAAAAATAGCAGCATTTTCTTACTAAGTATAGTGCAATTATGAAAATTAGGAATTAATACTAACACAGCATTATTAGAAAATCTGCAAACCTCATTCATATTTCATCAACTGTCACACTAACGTCCTCTGTAACAAAAGCAAAAACAAAACCGGGTCCAAGATCCAATCCAACATAGGCTCACACATTGCATTAATTGTTATGTTTCTCTTTAGACTCTCAATATGAAATAGTTCTTCATTCTGTTTTGTCTTCATGACCTTGACATTTTTAAAGAGTAGAGATGAATTCTTCTACACAATGTTCTTTGAGTTTCTCTCATTTTATTTTGTTTAGTTCGTTCATTTTATTTTTCTTATGGTGTAAGTATGGGAGTGGTAACTTCCAAGCTCTTTACACATCAGAGCTGAACCAGAAGTATCTCCCCTCTGTTTTTAAGTAGGTTTTAGAAAATTTATATGTTCGTGTTACTAGTCCTTTAACTGTGATATCACAAATATTTTTATCATTTGTCTCATGAATGTTTTGTCTGATATTTTACAATGGTAGTCTGGTCATGTAATTTTTTTTAAAGTTAATCAAATTGATCAGTCTATCCTTTTATTCCATCTGGACTTTGTGTCACAGAAAATCTTTCTCTATATGAAGACTATATAAACATTTATGCAGTTTTTCTTGAACCTATGTATTTAAACATTTTTACAATTAGATTCCTTTTTCTTCTATCCATTTGAAATTTATCCTTGTGAAAGTCTTGAGCTATGGATCTAAATTTACCATTTTCAAAATTGCTATTCCTGTAATATTAATTAGCATCATTTATTATAGAAATCCTAATTTTCCCCAGAGATTTGATATGCTACTTCCATCCTATACTGAATTTTCATATATACTTATGTCTATGTCTCAACTTTCTATGTTATTCTACTGGTATATCTATCTATTCATACATCATTACTATAGATGAATGCTACATTTTAATATCGTGTAAGGAAATTCCCCTTGTAGACTTAGTTTTTCAATAAATTCTGAAGTGTTCTTACATGGTTATTATTACAAATTAACTTGAGTCTAAGTTTGTTCAGATCTATAGGAATGCCTGTTGGAATTTTTGTTTGGATTCCATTAAATTTATAATTTCAATCAGGGGGGTTATGCTATTCTATTGAAGAACAAGAACTGTCTTCCTACTAGTTCAAGTCTACTCCTTTGTCTTGAAGAAACATTTAAAATGTTTTCATGTAAATTTTGTGTATATCCTTTTTATTCCTAAGGACTGCATCTTTGTATAAATGGCGTTCATTCGTTTGTTAAAAGATGGCTACACCATCCCAATAGTCTTCCTACAGGAAGATGTTGATACTCCTTCACTGAGGGGGAGGGTTTGTGTTCTCTCCCTCTGAATCTAGATGTACCTATAACTATGTCAGAACTGAAGCCAAGTGTCTTCAATGATACAGATTCTGCCAGACACTCTCAGAACACAGAAATTTAGAGGACGGCACCGCTACATATCAGAAGTGCACTGGTTCTGATGGTACCGTGCTGGTCACTGAGAAATAGAGGAGCACTGGCTGTCTCACCCTTAGCGGTTTATGCCCTGCTATTAGGGCAAATACCTCTCTTATTGCCATACTGAATGATATGCTGGCTTTCGAATAAGCTATGTAGATAGAGATAAGACTTTGAGATAGAGAAAGATAAAATATATTCAGTCAACAACCATCTAATACCCATTTTGAGAAGATTTTTTTTCCTGACATCATTATATAATACGGCCAAATGTTTCATAGCCTCTTGAATATGGTATGTTAACAGCTTTCCCAGCAGTCAACCAGACCTGCACTCGTAGAAAAAGCTCTTCTTGATCATGGTGCGTTTTTTCTGTATGTGTTTTAGGAAACTGATTGCTAATATTTTTTGTCTTAATATTCATAACAACATACATCTGTACTTTTCAAAACTATTCTACTACCCTTAAAAGTATTTTGTAAACTATTATACTATATCTAGTATGGCTTGATTGCTTTTAAATATTAAAATTCTTTATCTTAGATAGTATAAGGTTCAGTGTTACTTAAATATGTATAACTCCAATGGATTGTAAAGCATAAAAACAAAGACATATCTTATCAAGTGGCTATTAAATATAAGAAACTGTCAGTTTGGCTATCTGATTTTCCTCACTGTAAAGCACCTGTAGCATATTACTTTAATTGGCTTTATTAATTTTTCATAAATATAATGACTATCAAAAATAAAAAATTCAGACAAGCACAGTGCAATAATTCATTTAAGTTCTTGAAATGAATAGGTTATATGGAATTGACTAAATTCTAAATGGGAAGAATAAAAACTTATGAGAATTTATATTATTTAATTAAGATAACATAGCTAGTAAGCAGATTTGAATAAATTTGAATACTTTTATTAAGTTCTCTTTTTATCACTACTATAAAGTATCTTCTACCTATATTCCTATTGAAAAAATGAGTGTTCATTTATTAAATTTATATGATTAATAAAGAGCATCTTGGAAATTTTTAGGCATACTAATTATAAAATAGCTTGATTTTTTCTGCTCAAGTAACAAATATCTACCTTGAGGATTTTCATACACAATCCACCGAGTAAGCATATATAAAATGGCTGCATTAATGAATAAAACTCATATGCATTAGTAGAAATTTAAATTAGCTAATAAAGTATGGTTTGCATTTGTCTTACTAGGCATGTAATACAAATGTTATATGGAAGCCCCACAGAATGAGGAATTTTTGAGTGCATGTCTTAGCATTTTGTCACTTGCCAGCATTAATATCTTTTCCACAGAGGTTATAAATGAAACATGTGGATGAATACCTTAGCACTGAAAAGGAGATGTATGACTTTTACACTGTGAAAGCCAGTAAAACTACTCTTATTGTTTTTCTGTTTCATATGAAACTGTTTGGAATATTCAAAGAAATATTAAGATTCCTCCCAGATGGTAAGCACCTTCAGGAAATCTCTGCCATTTATCAAACTTGGAATTTGAAGTAAACTCTGCCTTCAAAGAATCCAGATGTCCACAAAAGAGTATAATTCACTGTGACATATTCATGCGATAATTAGCCACTAAGTTACTAAGATATAGATCCTGAATAAGAGATCAGAACAAGTAATATTAGAATCATTCTACAATCATACATTCTACCCTTGGCCCAATCAATCAATCACTTAGTCAGTAGGCAGTCAGGAAATCAGTAACCTGTAAGTCACACAGTGCCAACTATATACCCATCAGAATGATAGATGTAAGTGATACGTAAAAATTATGAAAAGTCTTACCCTTATAGTCACCTGTGTAAATTAGGTTACATATAGATAAAAGAACAAAAGGTAAATTGATATGATAATCTTTACTTGCCTTTACTTTCAAAGGGAATAGAGATCAATATGGGCTGTAATATGTGGAAAACTAATGGAGGGGAAATTCAGTCCTTAAAAGGATTTTAGTATACATAACAACAAAAGGAATGAGACCTAATGAGCAGGGTAGAGACCCTAGAGACAGTATTTGTGTAAATACAAAGTAAATAGTTCAAGGATGAATATTAAGAATTTTATGAAGACTTTGAAATGTAAGAGTTTCAGTAATAACCTTGCTTTAAGTTGAAGATTATGTGGTGAATATATATATCACATCTATATGAATCTTAGATACCAGAAAACTAATTTCCTTATTTATCCTTTTGTTAAACAAATATTTACTGTCTATTCTGTGCGAGACAATCTTCTATGTCTTAGGAATAAAGGAGTGGACAAGACAGAAAACTGAGGCTTCACAGAGCTTTCACATTGGTGAGGTAAGACAGAAAACTCATAAAACAAGTTATATTTCCCAATGGCTGGTGAAAAGTGCTGTGTAGCAACATAACAAATGGAAGAGGACAGGAAGTCCCTGTGAGTTGAATGCCATTTTGAGCAGCTTGGCAGGAACAGCCTCACTGAATAAGTAGCATTTTGAGCAAATACCTGAAGGAGACTAAGGAGTGAGTGACTCTTATAAAATTTTGGGGACTAATGGGGGAAAAAAACAAAAACAAAAAACGTGGGTGCAGAGAGATGAGTCAAGAGGCTATTGCAGAATCTAGAGAAAAGAGAATAATGGCTTGTAAAAGGTGGTGGCAGTGGATTTGATAAGATATCACATTCTAGGGTTCTGTACCTTTTTGATATATTGCAAAAGGTAAAGAAGAAATAGAGGGATGACTCCTGGATTTTTAGCCTAAGCAACTGGAAAGACAGAGTTGGCATTTGCTACAATGGGTAGGATTTACTGGAACATGGAAGAAAGATTATGAGTTCCATTTGGGACATATTAAATTTGAAATTTATATGTGGCTACTAAGTGGTTATTTTGAGTCCAAGCTGAATATATAATTCCAGAATTCAGGAGAGTGGTCTGGGTTAGAGATTTCTGAGTATTCAAATTACATGAGAGTACTCAGCATATACATGGCATTTCAAGCACTCAGCCCCATGATATTCAGAGCAGCCTCAGGACTCTGCCTCAGGAGGTCACATCATTAGACCCAGTGAAGTAGAACCAACTACGGAAAACTGGACATAGACATAAGGCAAAAGAAAGGTGGTATTTTGGAAATCTAAGGAATGAACACTTTTCAAGGAAGGGATGAGTAATTCAAGACTAAAAACTGACTACTGAATTTTGCATAGTCCCTAAATGATTTGAAGGGACAAATTTTAGTGGAATGATATGGCTTAACTATAGAATGAATGAAAGGCATCAAAAAAGTGAGCTGAGAAGAATTATAAAAAGTGGGTTTAGACAACTCTCTCAAGGAGTTTTCATGTAAATGATAGCAGAGGACTGTATAGAAGTTGGAGGGGGCATTTGAAGATAGACAAATTGAGGACGCATAAGACAGGGTAGCGAATGCTAGGTTGAAGTTGTCAAGTAAGACAAGAAAGATGGGATTTAGTGCACGAGTGGGTCTCCTTTAGTGATCAGAGGAAGGCACAGAAACACATGTTCATCTATCTGGTAGGAAGAATTTTAATGAAATTCTTATTTAATGGCATTTATTATTTTTTTCACTGAAAACAGAATGGATATCTGCTGTGAGTGAGAATAAGAACAGATAAAAGATAGATGAGTAAAGAAGGAAAAGTATAAAACAATCATTGAGTTGAGAAGAAAATAAACTCACTGTACTGTTGGTACTAAGTGTAAATTTAGGATTAATGACCATCAATTGGATCAATGGAGAGACCAGACCACATATGGCTATGTGTTTCTTCAGACAAACTTATCTGTTTGGGAATAGAGATGCAGGAGCCAGAAAGTCAGAGGTCATACACAGGAGGACAAAGACGTGAGAGAAAAATCAAATCACTGAGGGTATGAATGGTTCCTGGAAGTTAAGCTGGAAAAGGATTGTAGACAAACATTATGGGTAATAGAAATTGGCAAGCTGGTGTCATAACTGGACCATAAATCCTAGTGAGGTCAACATATTGTGCGAGTTTTGGAACGAGAGAGAATGAGCACAACAGGAGGGGTAGGAATCAAAAAGGCGATCTGTAATGGAGATGGTGACACATTCCAGTTTTTGGCAATGACAATTCTAGACATGTTCATGAAAGTGACTTATTGAGGCTGGGCTGAAAAGAATAATCACTGGAGAAGAAAAAATAGAGGAATTGAGAGACCAAGAAAGGGAGACAATAATGTACATGGCTGCTTGGCATGGATTATGATAGGATTAAACAGAAGGATATTTAGTGCTAAAAGTTACAAATCACAATGTAGTTATAACAGTTGTACACAGAATAACACCGCAGACCCTTTGTAAAACAGGTAACTAGGATATAAAAGAGAAATAGGTGGAAACACACTACTTAGATATTTTAACACACCACTCTCAGCATAAGAAAGGTTAAGTAATCCAAAATGTAAGTGAGGGTAAAGAAGACTTACACCTCATAATGAATAACAACCATTGTTAAGGAGATTGTATTTATCTTTCTATCTATTGACCTACCTATCTGTATCTATATCAGTTTTCAAGAGGTTTTTTATAATACATCACTAGAAAGCATGAGTGTCATAAAGTAGAATTATTAAAAATTCAATATTGAGAAAGAAATTCAAATAAAAATTTGAATTTTTTGCATGTTCCTTCAACGTGGAAATGAAAAAAATAACTGCCTATTAATACCTGGGCTTCTGGCTGAAAGGGGTAGAAGGGGAATATAAACTAAATTTACAGTTGTGTAAATAATAACAATAAAAAGACATCATACCCAAACATATGGAAATATTTAAAGCAGTGATCAAGGGAATATTCATAGTCTTAATGTGTTTAGTAATTAAAAAGAATATAAATGAATAAACTAGGTTCCCAGCTGAAAATCAGACAGAAAATTAAAGAAGCCAGCAAAAACCAGAAGAAAGGAAATAACAAAGAAAAAAGGAGAAGTAAATGACATAGAGAACAGAAATACGAGAGCTTCAACTGTCATTTCAAAAATGTGGTCTTTCGTAAAGCTAAAACTATATACTAACCTCTACCTAATGTAATTAAGGGGGGGGGAAGCATAAATCATCACAAAGATACAAAATAACAAGAGACAGGGAAACATAACTATTGCAAAAACAACAAAATTATGAAGGAGCATATTTCCAAGATTTCTTCATAAATAAACTTGAAAAATTAGATGAAATGTAGTGTCCTATGAAAGCAGTTTAGAAATTTAATTCCCCCAGAGATAGACAAACAAGACCAATTTTCACAGAAGAAATAAAGATAAAATGTACCAGATCAAGACTATTTTACAAGGAATCTACCCAGCCTTCAAAACAAACAGTCCCTTATGCTACATATATTGTTCCAAACATGGGAATTGAGAAAAAAAAACAACAATCCAAATTGTTTTTAGTAAAAAAGTATGAATAACTAGAAAATGATATGTCACAAAAAATGAAAACTGCAAACCACTATTACCTATGAATATCAAGGTAAATATCCTAAGTACAATTTTAGCAAGCAGAACTCAGTATCACATTAAGAAAATAATAATTCATAACCATGTAGGAATTATTTAAGGAATATAATATTGGTTAAATATTGGAAAGCCCAGATATATTTTAATAAACCTAATAAACAAATGATTATTTTTAGTTTTTAAAAGCATTTGAAAAATCCATTCATTTCCTTAAAAAACACTTAAAAATAAGAGTTGATGGATGGTTTGTTAAGTTACATATTTACCTTGATCTTAAACCAGCACCTCAGTTAATGAAGAATAACTAAAGACCTTCCACTAATATAAAGAAAAAGGCAAGTATACTCACTATCTTCATTACCATTTAAAATTCTTTTGAAAGTATCAGCAAATGCAAGCAGAAAAACAATCAATAAGAATCTTAAGAACTGGAAAAGAAATACTAAACCTATTTCTATTTGCCAAAGATATGCCTGAAAAACCCTGGAGAATCAATTTTTTTTAAATCACCATTTTAAGTTAACAATAAAAGAATTTGGTAAGGTAGCAAAAGGTAAAATTACCTTAGAGAAATCAATAGCCTTCACAGATTACACAAACAGTACCTCGATAGGGAGTATGATATAGAACACCCCATGTGCAATAGCGACACACAAGATCAAATACTTAGCAATAAACTTAACACTTGTCAAAATCCTATAGTAGGAAGAAAGCTTTAAAGTACTTTTCTAAGTCACAAGCATAATCTTGAGCAAATGGAAAGACATTTCCTGTCTCAGAGAGGATAACTAAATACCATAAAGATGTCAAATTGTCTTACAATAATTTATAAAATTCATAAAATCCCAATAAAATATTAATACACTATTTTTGGAGCTACTCAATTTGATGCTAAGTTTATATGTAACAAATATGCATGGAATAATAGTTAGGCAAACACTGTAGGAGAAAAGCTGCAAGGGGAGGGGTGTCTTGCCCTACTAGATATTAAAATACTAAAAAGTTGTTTTAATTTTCACTTCTAATAATGAATACTTCTAATCTTAACAGCCATTTGCATTTTCTCTCCTGTAACTGTGTCACACTCTTTAATTGGGGCATGAAATTTTTTCCTTATTGATACATGCAAGCTTTATATATATATGTTAACATTTCATGTTTTTATTTATTTAATAAATAAATGCCAATTTACTGTGAATATTTTTCCCAGCTTGTGGTTGCAATTATTATGTTACTGAAATTGTCAAATACATTTGACCTTTATTTTCTTCCATTGCTTTAATGTTTTGTTAAAAGGCTTTCTTCAATATTAGATAATCACCTATATTTTTCTATGACATTTATATATCATAGTTTTAGCTTTAACTCTAGGTTTTTCTAGCTTTAACTCTAAAAGTTTTAGCTTTAACTATCTAGAGTTTATTTTGGAATATAATATGATGAACTATTATCAAAATATATTTTCCAAGTAGCTAGATAATTTTTCCAATTCACTGTATTAAATAATATGTAAACTATTTATTGACTTTGCTTGCACTTTACTTTAGGTAATACAGCTCTCAGAGTCCAAACAATAAAGATTGTATAATGTAAATGTCAACTACACTGCATGTTCTCAATCTCAGTCCCCATAGGTAACGATTTTAAACATTTTAGGGTATATTCCCCATGATTCTTGATACATTTTTTTCTTGCACATATGTTTCTTTCTTCTAATAACTGGAGTCAGTTTCTGATTCACATTATTTTTTTATCTGACCTGATGATGGTAAAAAGAGGTAAAAAATACACATCTTGTAATATATGATAAAAATATGAACTGGCATGAAGATTCCTAGGATTTAGATATATGAATGGCTGTGTTAATTATTAATAGGTATCAATTCTTTTTGGTCAGAGGCCATTACAAACCTTCTTGGCCTAATATGTAATTCAATCCTCAGAAAAAACTATAAAGATTCAGAGAGAGGAGACTTAGGAAGAGGTTCTGAGTCTAAAAATATGTGATCTTCTACATCAGAAATTGTTTAGGCTTAGGCTCCCTGACAGCGCTGATGGAGTCACGTTATGAAGAATAGCCCGTATTTCACCCCCATCTTGTTTCCTTGTTCCCACATGACTCCCTGTCCTCTAAGAGTGCTTCCTAAACATACTGAGGCTGCAGAGTTTACCCACACAAATGTGATGGCGCTACTAGTCAGTCATTTGCTGAAAGATGCTTCTGCCTCTCTGCTAAGTATTCAGTTTCTACTGACACTTCACTAGCCTTCTCAGCCCCTGGGAAGAACTGTTCTTATTCCTTCTTCGCACATCTGCTCACCGTACAGCTTTTCTAACCATGCTAACTCCTGGAGAAAAGTATCATCAAGTGTATTGAGTAAAAGTGACAGGAAAAATGAATACTCCCTCCAACCTTTCTTAGTACACACTGTTGAAAGGGACCACAGGGGATGTTTTGTTTGTGCAACAGATTTTTCCTGCTAAACCAGAGCTGAGCTTTTGCTAAACTGACAATGGCATCACTACCCCCTTGAGGTCTTTTATGTAGTTGGAGCAGAAAGTATCCTAACTTAACATCTGTCTTTTCATTCCAGAAGTTTCTGTCTGTACCAATATTGGTTATTTGCATGAAGACCAAGACCTGTAGAAAAGAACTAGACTCAAGACACAGGGCTCAGAAATATGAGACCTGTCTGACAGTGACCTGCTAAAGAGAAATACTGTGATGTCATAGCACGTAGACCATTGTCTGGCATAGGGCAGATAGAAGCTGAATGTGAGATGATTACACATGAGTCAGGTGCTCCTTCCGCTGGGACTCCTAATGCTCACAACAGCTCACGTAGGACCCTTAGAGCAATGAGAAATGTGTGACACAGACAATCATTATCAGGGCTGCTCAAGATAGTTTCTTGGAGGCCCCAGGAAAAAAAAAATCAAAGTTTTTGCTATGTGAAAAGATATATAGGCTCAAAGCACCAAGATTTATCAATGTGATATGTTAGTACTTAGCTGTGGGCAAAGTATTGAATACTTAAATGAGTTAAATGAACCGGATTTGTAATGTTTACTCACAGTGCTCTCATTTCTTGGAGCACACAAGAGTGTCCAGGGGTTTTTGTCAGAGACAAATTCTAATCAACCGGCTAGAACCCTGTACAAGAAAGTACTTCTGTCCCAATGACTGCTGTTTGATGCTGGGTATAACTCCTCATGCCTCGGCTCCTTCTTGTCTTAGGATCACGTCTCTCCCACAGAGCTGTTCGGTCCCCTGTGAGGAGACTTACATGGAATCATTCTTCCATTTTGTGTACCAGCTTACAGTCCAGCAGAGGTACAGCTGATGTTTAATACCCAAAATTTTCCCGACCTTATGAAGAATGATATCTAATGGATCTGGCCCAATCATCCTCCTAATATAAACCCTGCAGTATCAGAAGTCTGTAAATCAAGGTGAAATCTGTTATGTATGAAAAACTTCAAATCTAGTTTTATAAACCCAATGTGAGGAATTAATTACAATGTCAAAAGTAATTTTTAAAAAAAGCACTAATTTTGAAGAAAATTGGTATAATACGTGGCTTTTTTAAAAATCATCATTCAGTAAATATGTATGGACTCTCTATTCATTGATTTTGTCACAGTTTAAAGCAGGTTATGATCATGGGAAAGAGGCCTAAAGACAGAGTGACTGTCTGCCTTAATTTGCCCTGTACAGTGCCAGGTTACACAGAATGTTCTAGGCTAATTAGTATGAGCTGTCCCTTTTACCTTCAAACGGCCTCAAGATAATAAATTATGTGGTGTCGCCAGATAAAAAATATGTACATGAACCATACTATCAAGGGTAGATGTTAAACACCATAAAAAGGGGAATTATCTATGATGGGAATTCCTAGAGGGGAAGATCACTTCATGCTAACACATTAATTACCACTGGAACTCAATGCTCAGAGGTCAAGCATTGCCGTCAGAGAGACTGATAAGAACAAGCACTTCACTGGGAAAGAAAAAAGCACATTCTGGGAAAAATGGATTCTCTAGTATTAGAAATAATTTGGGGAGTTAGGCCCAGTACAGTTGGACTTGGGCCTGACCATTGAGGACTTTCAAAGCCAGGCTAGGAAGTTTGAAAATTATTTGGAAGGAAGAGTGGAGAGCTTAAAGAATTCAGAGGCATCATGTGATATGTGATGAATGTGTACTGAGCAATTTAAGTTGCAAGAAGGTTTTAGAATAGAATGGAAGATTACCAGATGTTATGGGGAAATATCTCATTTTAAAAATAACCTTTCAGACATGTCCAACTATTTGTATTATTTTTTATTTGGAATTCCTATTTATAAGTCCCAGTTGAACAAAATTAATTAAACTAGCTAATCATACCCTAGAATATCTTATGCAAGAGGACCTGTGCTAGAGAAGACACAATAAAGACTCCTGGGTCTTGCCAGGGGAGTGAAGAGGGCAAGAACAATGACATCCCTTAGGTCTCATGATGCAGAAACAATATGGTGTTAAAGTCAGCAGTGTGCTGATAATGGTTACCAATTGTCTGTCAGGCTGGGGAAACCCTAGGTGCATCATTTGCCAAATTCCATGTAAATAATTCCATCACAGACAATTTCAAGCTATCTGCATGGATTCACTGAATACATAATTGGAAGAGGTGAGCAGGACTAGACTCATGAACCAGTATGAGCCACCCGTAGCTCACCAGAGCAGAAATCCACTTAAGTGTATCAAGCATGCTCTGTCTGGCAATTTCTAGATGCAAGTTCTAAGCCTCTTTAGGAACGCACAGAGTGTGCGTGGATAAACCACAATGCTCTAGGACACATGTTGCTTGGTTCAACTAATTAAAACCATTCTTTTATGGGTAGTAGTGGGAAAAGTATATGACACTGTTGCCCTAGCTAGCCACTTGGCATATCAGATGTTTGGGCCATGGTCCACCTCACAGCCTTTAAGATGCACAGAGCTGCCAGGCCATCAGTGGAGGAGAAGTAGAAAATACCAGACATAAATACATGAGGGAAATGAAAGCTGAGTTGTCCTGATTGAGGATATAGAATAGTCTGGGTTCTTGCTAAGTGGTCTGTCACTTGAACCATGGAGTATATCAACTTTTTTCTTTTTTTGGTACATTATTCATTCTTCTGCAATAGGCTCTATAGAAGCAATATGATAAAAATGTGTTGGGGTGAAGAAAACCTAAAATACATGTTTAATGACAAATTAAGTGCTATGTTTCCATTTCTCAAGAAAGCAATGGAACTTTTATTGAAAATTAAACAGCTGATATAATCACAAGTTCTACTTCATTTTGGTTAAAAGCTTCTATATTAAAGATGAAAATATTTTTACTCCATCGTGCCGAAAAACAATATTCATATCAATTGTGAAACATGTGAAAGAGTAATGCACACAGAATTGGTATGGTCACACAAAATTAATGCCATTACTATTAAATAAAAATTCCATTCCCATCTATTTATTTAGGATTTAGGTAACACTTACAACAATAAAAACAAATTATGGTATAAGATTAAAATCTATTTTATCCTAGCAATAAAAATCATTAATCCTTGCATATATGGCACATTTGAGGGGCAATAATAAATCTCACTAAAATTTGTTTCTAATGGAATATTTTAATAATTAAAAATATATATGTTCTACATTTATATGCTTTTTGCAATTATTTTAATTATAATTGTAATAATAAATTAATCAAGAAGAAAATAATGTTTAGATTCTGATGGTAAAAAAGTACTGAAAATTTTTAAAGTAAATTTATTTTTGCAGAGATATATGAGACTTTTAAGCCTAATTATAGTATGCTAGAATAAAATTCCATGATGTAAATTAAAATACAAGTTCAAAGAGAATAAGAAACATTGAAAAAATTCTGACTGCTAAAAATCTTTATTTTTAAAATAGATAATGGAAAGCAATAAATCAGTATAGTATGTAGATTCCATTATATATATATATATATAAAATAGGTTTGTAGTCATTTTATGTTTACATAAAAATTTTGAAGCTATTTCAAATTATGTGAAAACATTTACTATGCCAGAAATATAATTGTTTAACAATTCACTTAGCAGTATATTGGCAAGAATTGCTGAACACTATTCTAAAGAGTCAATAGTTTTCTAGAAGATATATTCATTAACTAAATTTGTTAATGGTAACTATTAATAAAATAATGAAGAATCTAACTTCCAAACCACTAGTGAGAAATTAGAAGCATTAAGTGAATGTACTCAATACAGAGGGAAGAAAGGGCAGGGGGAATAAGCAGTGAAAGAGTTTGACAAGTAAGATCAACTTCTTACCTGCTTCCAGATGCACAGAACTAAATAAATCATTAAGTGTCTCCTATCTACAACACTGCTCAGTAACAAGTCTCCAGGGCTAGGAAACCCAAGTATATATGCCCTTAATTGAGGCTCTTGGGATAATGGGAATACGGACTGATATAATGCCTGGTTTGAGATTGGAAACCATAAGACTGACCAAACAAAATGATTTGTCCTCATTACTGGAAACATGTTTTCTCTAAGGTGGTCAGCCTCCTATTAGAGGATATATTTTTTTGTCTTTTTTTAAATTTAAACTTTTTTTCTTCTTATAAAAAATAGCATGCAGTAATTGCAGATATAAATCAATAACAAAAAGATAAAAATTCATGTATAACCCTGTAGAAAAACTCATTGTTAGACTTTGGTCTATGTCCTACACATATACACTAAGAGATTCCACATGTATCCACAAAGATTAATGTTGTATGCCAGATTTGTATTAGAGCCTATGAGGAAATACTGACATATTTCAAGCAGGGAGTGGCAATACTGGGAAGGGCGGATGGGGAAGAAGCCAGCCTACTGGACAAGGACCAGCTAGGAGACACTCTAGTTCTGCAGAGAGATGGGTAAGAATTAGTGCAGTAAGAGGCAGAGTGAACAATACTTGCTCATTCATTGCCTTTAAGACTATAGTAAGGAATAAGGGAGGGAAAGAAATTTTAAATGATTCCCAGTTTTCTGGCATTACTTAATCTCCTACATTTAATATTTTAGATAAATCACCAAACACAATTATCAGTTATTTTAATATAATAACACCTATTATTTAATGCATCATTTCTTGTGACTGATACTTCATTCTCTTGCTCATATAAGAGCCAATTTTCTATTCAGAGTTTACTTAGAATCTCTAATTCTAGCTTAACTAAAATAGCTAGCCTTCTAGCTTTCAGATGGTATGAAGAATTGATTTTCTAATCTAGTAAGATTCTCTTGATAGCCAACCAAGTTTTCATGACAACTGAACTATGAAAGTAGATGGTAATCACAATGATGTGGATTAAGTTAAGATCTGTTACTGCCAAAGTGGGGTAAGAGTAGAAATCAGATGTCTGCTGATTTGAACAACTGGAATGCCCAGAGTGCCCAAAGCAAAGTGGATTGTACTTATTTCAGATCTAAGAGTTCATGTTCTGAGAGTTAGATTTCAGTTCTAAGACTTTAGATTTTAGTTAATTTCAGTTCTAAGAGTTAGATTAATCTAAGAGTTAGGTATCAGATCTGTTTTATTAGTTTACTAACACAGGTAAACAGCATATGATTAACTAAATTACATAAAGAAATAAGAACTGTGAACATGTATTATTCTGAATCTAGGAAATTATAGTATAGTATATGTAACAGTATCATACATATTAATAATCAATTACTTTTTAGTAATGTATACATATTTATACATGCAGTCTTTAAAAAATCAAACTACAATACAAAAATGTTTGAGATTTATACATGCACTCTACGTTTGTAGATTATTTTCATGATTTAATTTAAATAAAAGGTTTCAGCTAGTACTTCTGCCCTTTAAATTAGAAAATTTACTTATTACTATATTTTTGATTATATATTATGGGCAATTGGTACAAATGAGCTCCCTGGGAGCAAATCTTCATTAACAAAGGCAAGAATTACCAGTTAGGCCTCAGACTTGGGAATATTTCTCAGTCTATTCCCTCAGCCTACCAACATAGTCACGTTTATTCATCCATTCAATATTCAGTGCATTCCTATTGAGAACTTCCTTTTTACTGGGATCTTTTCTTGGTACTAGGGTTATTGAAGAGGTCAGGATAGATGAGGCCCCCATTCTCAGGAGATATCCATCAATGGTAGTTGATAGCTAATATAATGACTGACATATACATCCTCTTTTCAAATCCCTTAGGGTTTTTCATGATCAGTGTGCTCAGAAGCTTATTTTTGAGATCAGGAAAGTGGAGTTACAAGATGGTGAGCGTTAGATTGTCTCTGATCATAAGGTCTTTTCCCTTTTGCTCGAGATAAATCACAACCTCTGAGGAACATCTGGAAGGGATTAAACAGCACAGTATGCTATTTGAAGGAAGCCAGAAGAGGAGACTGGTGCATTGCAAAGAGCTCATGCGTTAACCGAGATAAATTTGCTTTCTAAAGCAGTTCTTATTTGTAACATGGTCCCATGTGTGCCCTTTATCAGGTTGTTGAGAATTAATGACAAAATATGGAAGGGCCCAACAAAGTTAAATATATATATTAACAATGTGCTTTGAACTTTCTAAGACTCAATTTTCTCATCTTTAAAAATGAGAATAATGTTACCTATGCCTAGATTAAATCTCTGGGCTTTGGTGTTTTCTACTAATAGGAGATACAAAATTTTGACTGATTTCTCATGTCGCCCAAGAGATGTTTATTCCTCACTTCCTATTAAGATATATTATAGATGTAGGAGGCTATAATTTTTTTAGTTGGTAATAGTAGCTAGTAATATTAGAATATAATAACATTTCCTGTGAAACAGTAAGCATGAGAACCAAAAATAAAATTTATAATTAGGTCAAACTGTATAAATCACTTTCTGTATCTTATGTTTTATCCCCAATTAACTATTACTGCTTCTAATAGGCATTCAACATTGTAAGTGGTGGAAGTAATTGCTTGCAGAAATAATTTTTTTTCTTTTTTTTTTTCATTAACAAACAATTCTTCTAATCAAGCTGTGGTAGTACCTACCTTACACTTTATATAAAGAATGGACATAACTCCCTGTTTCATAGCATTCAAAAGCCTGCAGTATTATTGTGTATAATAAATATTATAGCAACATTATAAAATTCCAACATATAAAACATAACATTAATGCTATGATTCAGGTAGTCAGAGATAAGCATAACCCCATCTTTACTAAAAACGCTCATCTTCTTCCTGTGATTAAATATGGAGGATACACAAAATCATTTGGTATCCAAAGAAATCCTTCAAACATCTCAGGAGCATACCAGTGACCCCTTTCACCATCTGTCTGCAGCATTTTCAAATGAAATTCTGGCCTATCAAACGTCTTTCCCTGGGGTCCTTCATTTACAGTTGGCCGTCCCACCCCGACCCCAGCACTGCTTCCGACACTTCATTTCTCCTTCTTTTCCTCTGAACACCCTCCTTTGCATCTCATTCCCTGGAACCCTATTCTCTGACTACTGCAGACAACCTGATAAATTCTCTTGATCTATAAAATTCTCTCCTTCTAGGAATGTCTATTTAGGTTAATGGTTCAGACCATCATCGTAGGTGCGAGCTTCCTGTGACGCTCGATGGACATGGAGCAGTCAGGGTGTTTTCCAACTGGAGTAGTGTAGTCAGACAGAACTGCCTCTCGTGGCTGTGTGAAGGTGTGCAGGTCATTTGAAAGTTCTGAGACTCAAATCCTCATCGTTGAAATGAGAATAACATTAACTATCCTTCAGGATAGCATTCTGGATTACACAGCGTTCAATCTCTAAAGTGCCCTGATTGTTGATACTTCTCTGTCACCTCTTTTCCTTTTAGATGTGAATCTCATCCTTTTCACTCTTACCACCAAAGGTCTAGTTTAGGACCATTTAGTATATGCGGGCCTCTGGCCATCAGTTATGGAACTTCATTTCAACAAGTGTAAATGCTTATTGACATAACACATTTGATTAGTATATGTGAATATTTATTTCTATAAAACTTAAGTGTTTACTTGTTAGTATTAACTCCTTCTTCTAAAAGGAAAATCTTTTTTTCCAAGTTCCAAACCTCCAAGATTTGTTGGGTTCAGAAATTGGATTTGATCATTATTGTTTTGAGATATGGGAAGAATGTGGCACTCTCATTGCTTTTGGTACTTCAGAATTGAACATTTTGTTGACTATTAATGTTTCATTATATTATTTTCTAGTTATATGTCAGACTTCTTTATGTGCCTTTTGTTGAGACTTTCATATAATAGTTTATTAACAATGATCTGTGAATATAATTGCTTAGATGATTGGTAAATCACATTCCCTACCAGTTTTTTACTTAAGCGGTAGAATTCCATAAATCTGGGCCTCCACCTGCTTTTTAACAGTGCCTGCACTGTATTTGTCCAGTGATGATCCATCAAACTTAACAGGCTAGATACTTTTTTAACATCTCTCTCATGGGTTGGTTCATTTATGTTCTGGATATATGGGTTCTTTCCCACTTAACAGATGATTTACTCATATGAAGAAAAAATTTACTCTTTCTAAAAGGTTAGAATAACCTTTTAGAGAGAAACTTTTCAAAATGTTTTCCAGTACTTTCAGAATTCAAAATTACATATCTTTATTTCAACTGTATAATGAGCTACTGGAATGTAAGAGCATCTTAGTTGTATTTAACCTCTTCAAAAACCCATCACCATTCTTTGAGCTTAATCAATACTTTTCAATTAGTTGGTGATATGTTTTACATTTCTCAATCAGGCTATTTGAAGTACTAAAACCTAATAGCTGATAACAGTCATTTACAATTTAATTTTAACAGCTTTGCTGAGCTATAATTCTTAGGCCATAAAATTTACCTCTTGAAAGTATTCAATACTTTTCAGTATAATTAAAAAATTATACAACTGTCAACATAATCTGATTTTAGAACACTTCCATCACCCCAAAGAGAAACTCTCTGCCCATCAGCTAGTTTCCTTGTGCTTCCCAGATCCCTTCAACCAATCAGCCTTAAACAATCACTAATCTAGTTTCTGTCTCCATATATTCACCTATTCTGGACATTTCCTATAAACGGCATCCTATAATACTTGGTCATTTGTGACTAGCTTCTATCACTTAGCACCATGTTTAAGAGACATCAAATCCATGTAAAGGCTAGACTGTCAGTGACTATCTTTTAAAAGAAACCTATACATTTCCAGTTATTTAAAAAAAAAAACCTTTTCAGTGATCAATTGTGATCGTGATTTATTTATCTAGGTTCCTGTAGAAACACTTAGTTTTATAAGTCAGTGTTTCTTGAACTGGTATGCTTTTTTCCTTAAAAGAGGCCTGTGCATTACTCAAGTTTAAGAAAAATATATACACACAATATTCATATAAACTCTATGTTTAAAGACTGTTTTAGCTGGAGCTAAAAACCTATTAAACCTATTAATTAGAGACTTTTTAATCTTAAAAGCTTTTAAAATAATTAAGCATATCAGGATAGTCTAGGTTTCAGCTGGGAGAAGTATTTTGATAACATTTGAAGGAAGAGAAATGAGTATTCTGGCAACTCACTTATGAATGGATGTGTGCAAAGAGGAAAACACAAAAGGAGACAGAAAATGGATGGAGAGACTAATAAACTGTATGCCTGAGTACCATCAAGGAGAGAGAAGAGACAAGATGAGATCAGAGGCGGGATGATGCCAGATGCAGAGATGCATTACTCTGAGTTCAATTGTCACTTCCGTTCTCGTGTTATGACAATCACATATTTAGAGCTAGATGTAAACATCCATCTATCTAGTGCAATTTTTTTTCTTCATCATATACAACTTTCTTACTGCTCAGTGTATGTAAAACTATGTTAGAAAATCTCTGACAGTATACTATGCTACATAAATTACCTAGTAAGTGCTAAGAAAACACCCATTTTTATGAAAAATGAGCATCACTGTAGTAACAGCACATCCTCTGAAAGGAGACTTGTAACTACAGAGTACGTGGGTGTTTATGAACATTGGAAAAGTTCAGGGGGGTAGAGGGAGATTCAGATAATCTTAAAAGTTCTTTCATATTCAGAATTAATGATAAAGGACTAAAATGATATTTAGGTTTTCAAATTAAGTGAGGAAATTCAGATCTCAGGTTGGCATTTCAAAGTTAGACGTGCTATTTTTCTTTAATCATTAGAAAAGGTCTTTTCTGATTCAGTACTGCTGAGAATTCATGAGGTTCTCTGATTTTGATAAAGAAGAAAGTACAAATTTTCTGGTTAGTTATGTTCTGATCCTGCACTAAAGTCCTTACAATTGACATACACACCAGTCATTTATTGTCCTGTTTGCTCTCAGACCCACACCTTACATTTACCTTGTTCTGCTCATATCTCAAGGAGCTGAACCCTGGAAATGAGACAGCCTAGGTTTCTCTGTCCACAGCGTTTCGAGTTAGTTTTGGCCAAGGGGAGGCTCTGACGTGAGACTAGAGGGCAAGAGGGAAGGGATGTATTTGCTCCTTCTTCCACAGGGCCATACTGGCACTTCTGGCAGAGACTTTAAATCTCACAGGTGAGACTTTTATCTGGCCAGGTGGTCTCTTCTTCATGATTTAAGGCCAGCTTAATCATGTCTGGGTCCAGCTGCCAACACCGTCAGGTGTCCCCTTCCCCCTTTTTTCCCTGGATGGCACTGGCTCCTGCATGCTGGCCCTACCTTCTCTGTTCCTTCTCCCAGCTCTAGATTTAAAAAGGGCTGCTTGCAAGTCCCAACTCAGAGTGGCCTCATCTTCCCCTTACTCTGCAATTAGTTCCCCCGGCTAAATGCCCTCCATTGAAATACATTACAAGGTATATGTTTTCTGGCTGGAGGCTGACAGCTAAAATGCAGTTTGGCTGAATGTCTAAGCTTAATGTTATTTCACTATTTTAAGGCTAGGATGTGAGTTATTATCACTTTACGCATCCACCCCATGAAACTATTATTTTCTCAAACATATTCCATTAAGATTTAAACTAAAATGCACACATAAAATTCAATACCATCAAATAAAATATTTATTTTTGACTTGTAAACTGTTTTTGTCTGCCTCAAACTGAACATAATTCATTGGTTATTTAACTAATAGACTGTCTTCCACAGAATATCAAGTCTGCTAGGCAGACCAATTTGCTTTCCATATACCCTTAGGTTCATAATCATGCTGGCCTATGTTATGGCTGATTTGCACATTTAAAAATCAGATAAAGCATAGAATTAAATGGGATGGAAATATTGTAGTAATTCTGCTTTAAGGCTTTGTACGTGACCATAGCAAAGTCTTAAAATCACTGATTTTCAAGTCTGTGATTTCCAATATATTGTACCACACAGCTGTGATGTATTGAGTAATTTGCTGTTCTTAATGGCTAAGTTTTAAAGTTGGCAAATAATTTGCTTTTCGTACATTGGGACATTTTTGGTATTATTTTAAGAACAGTATCTCGGTCACCATCATTTCAGTAAGGCTTTCTCTTCAATGGGAGCTAAGGATATAACACTGAATAAGGGCACAAGCAAGTCTGCATTGTAAGCAGCCTATATTGTAAATCATTGCTTGGTTCAATTAAAATAATGCAGTTACTGGGTCAACCAATGGGTTTTGGTTTTTGCTTCTTCACATTTATTTTTTGAATTAGAAGTATTTTACTTAGAATATTTATTATGAGAGTATAAATATTTTACCCTTAGAAAAAGCTCTGTAATTCTTAAAAAGCATGAAGGACTCATTCTTAAAACATTCTATATTCTCTTAAAAAACTAAAAACTTAAAAATGTTGCATAAACATTGATATAGAAACCATTATTTTTAGCCATTAATGTTTAAAATACATTAGCATTCTGTTATTTAGGGAAATTCTTAAATTCATGTTCATTTCAATTTAAAAAACTGGTTCACTGCACACAATGCCTACTTATGCTGAAACCAATATCAAGACTCTAACCAAGGGAAGATGGAGAATGTAGTACTTCACTTTCTGCCTACAGTATATAAAGTACAAGCTAACATAAGAGTAATTATATATTTCTTAAATTAATTTCCTTGGACTCTAAACTTTCTGAAGGTAGGGGCCATATCTACTATTGTAAACAATTGACAATCCACCATCTAATACAATGTCTAGCACAAAGTTAATCTTTCTTCAATAGTTGTCTCACAAATAAATAGTATTTTAAAAGTAGTATTCTTGAATTACATGACCAAATATAAAAACACCTATTTTTAGTTATCAATGAGACACATTCATTCATCAGAGTCATGGAAGTGTGATCTCGTTCCCGTAGAAACACTCCCAAGCACTCGCATGTGACTTCAGAGGGGTGCCAGCAAGTACTGCCTCAATCAGCAGGGCTGAAGGAAAGCTGACCGAGGCCGACAGGGAGGCGCACCCATGGGAAGAGAATGAAGAGTGAGGGTACAGTGCCCTCCCCACAAAGGCAGGGGCATGCATCTCTGCCCACACCCACATTCACCTCTGTGCCACCAGGCTGGTGGTGAAGTTAGACTGACATTCACAGATCAGTTTGCAGCAAAGGACCTTGTATATTACATGGTATTAACAAATTCTAATTTACACTGAGGGCTAGTAAGGAAAGAATACATTGGGCTGCGGTCTTACAGACTTGGACTCAAATCCCAACACTTAATACTCAAAAACCGAACCTCAGTTTCCTCTTCTGTAAAATTCAAATAATTGCTCAGAGCCCCAGGCACGATTTTAGGGTTAAAGGCTGTATGTAAAGCAGCTAGTAGACAGTCTGGCCCATCATTTGTATCTAATAAACACCATCTATTATAATTATGTGTTTTTCCCTTTGGATCACTGCATATGTGTACAGATGAATGTCTAATTCATATGGATGCAAAACTGTGGTAAAATATTCAAATGAATTGTATTTCCAATTTAAATAGATAATCTCAGCATAAATGCTCCTGAGCCTTGCCTTTTGCAGCTGTTCCTTTAAATAATTTACCTAGTCATTAGGTAAAACCACACACTCTGCATTGACTTTAAAGAAATGAACAACAGTGAGCATCTTAATGAGTAACCTAACCTTTACTCAGCCGCATTTTCTTGAGCTATTCATTTTAATCAAATATTACAGCCAACCATGGTGGAATCCTTCACAGGGGCTAATGCATTCAATACACACCTGTGGTGAGTATCAAAAAGTGCAGTAAGAAAGCACATGATGGGGCAGCGAAATACTGGGCCCCAACTATAGGGATGGCATAATTTTAATTAATAGTTGAAGAGTATTTGAATAGTTGAAGAGTATTTGACATTCAGAAACTTGATGGACATTGACAACAAATAAGAAAATGTATTTTTTATTATGTGAGTATGATTTGGGTACCATCTAATGAGGCACATCATGTGAGAAAAGGAAACCAATAACAAATAAATAGCATTTACAACCTGTACATTAAGCTGTACTAGAAACTGTAAAGACAAACCTTACATCGGAATTTTAAGATGATTTTAGAATTATTATACTTTGCAAAAATCATTACATTAAAAAGGAACCCAATTCTTACTACTAATATTACATTCTTGCTGTTAATTACTTACTATTTTAAATTTAGCATTCTCATCAATAACCTTCCTTGAGATGATCAATAGCAGAGAAACAATAAGGTGAAACTGTGCTTCTATGATATTGCTGTGACAATCTCTTACATATTATTATTTCATAACAATCAAAGGGTGAATAATTCAAAGGAAGTCCCAAATACATTTTGCGTAGGTAAAGGGTAGCTCAACTCTTATATCTCAAACATACTCTTACTTTTTAATCTTAATGAGATATATTAGTTATCTATTCACTAAGTTCAAAAAATTTGTTGCTTTTATCTTTTCCTGCTATCTTTGTAAAAAAAAAAGAGAGAGAGAGTTATTCCCTATTATCTTTTAAAATCCCATCATAAGTGAATTGTCCTAATGGATCCTGTTGAATACAATAATCTTCTTCAAGCTAAAAGGCTACTTTGAGAGGAACTAAAATGTGTTAGATCTCTGGATACCATTATATTATGATTCTAGGTTAAGTATCTTTATAATTCATGCTAATAATGCTGATTCCCTAGATTTCATTGAGTTTTTAAATTTCTGAATGTCTAAAGATAATGCTCATCACACCTCTCTGCCCAATTCCTTTTTTTTACACAACACTAAAGTCACAATTCCTCTGTGACCACCTGCTTAATTGTCCTCTGCAACCCTATATAACAGTCCCCTGCTTATTAAACACAGGCTCTGCTTAGAAATCTACTTATATATATATCTTTTAGATAGATCATAAGCCCTTAGTCTTTGGTCTATTTTGTTCTCTGATGTATTTGGACTAACAAAACTTTGTAAATTTACAGTGAAAGTCTATTAAATAAGTGAACACATCATCTACTCTTCTCTAGAAAGACTATTGTTCTTTAGATACTTAATCTATTCTTTTCTTCTCGATTTATAGTTGTTAGGAATTAACATGATTTTAATTTACATGTTTAACAACAGTTGTCTCCCTAAGATAATTATTTTTCAATATCAGATAAGTGCAATCTTAGATATTTAAAGGAACTTGTACATGAATTTAAAGAGATTAAAAAGGAAGGGTTAGTAAAGCCAAAACACAGCATAGCACACAGAAATGAACACGCACACACACACAGACACACACAGAAATCTTTCAAACCAAAAATTGATTTTATATTCCTAACCTATTATAAGCTTCTTATTTTGCTATTATTATTATTATTATTATTATTATTATTTTTGAAAGGGCATGTCTCCTTTTTATTGATCAAATGGTTGTTAACAACAATAAAATTCTGTATAGGGGACTCAATGCACAATCATTAATCAACCCCAAGCCTAATTCTCAACAGCCTCCAATTTTGAAGCATAACGAACAAGTTCTTACATGGTGAACAAATTCTTACATAGTGAATAAGTTCTTACATGGTGAACAGTGCAAGGGCGGTCATCACAGAAACTTATGGTTTTGATCACGCATTATGAGCTATAAACAATCAGGTCAAATATGATTATTCATTTGATTTTTATACTTGATTTATATGTGGATACCACATTGCTCCCTTATAATTATAATTATTATTTTTTTTTAAATAAAATGCTGAAGTGGTAGGTAGATGCAAGATAAAGGTAGAAAACATAGTTTAGTGTTGTAAGAGAGCAAATGTAGATGATCAGGTGTGTGCCTATAGACTAAGTATTAATCCAAGCTAGACAAGGGCAACAAAACATCCACGAATGCAGAAGATTTCTCTCAAAACAGGGGCAGTGAGGTTCTAAGCCTCACCTCTGTTGATCCCCAATTTCTCACCTGATGGCCCCCCTGCGACTGTGCCTGTCTTAGGTTGTTCCTCCCTTGAGGAATCTTACCCATCTCTAGCTAACCAGTCATCTTCCGGGACCATACAGGGAAATGTAAAGTTGGTAAGTGAAAGGGAAGCAATATTGTTTGAAAAGGTTAGCTTTTTTCCTTCTTTGCAGATTTATGCCCTGTGGCTTCTATGCCCAGCACTTGTCTTGAGGTATCTTTACCACTTGGAAGAATTATGATACTCGGTAATTTCGATATGAGGCACAAATTCTACTTAAGGGTTGTAATTAGGAAGGAAGAAGGAAAGCTATACAAGTAGCAGATGGAAGAAAACATGAGAGGATTGATTATTTCTTTGACATATCTTCCTGTAGATAACATAAGCATGTATAGGTTTTAAACTATTAATTAAATTGTGTACACACATTAACATAATAGGAATACAGCTACATAATCAAAGCAGACCAACAATTACCAGCCATCTCCAGTGAAACCAAGAAAACCAGTTAGGTACGCTAGGCATTTGTGAAAACTTATCAATGATATGATGGATATTGTCTAACTGAATTTGAATAGTTTGAGAAAAATCAGACAAATTAAAACAACACATTCCTACACATTCCTGGGAACTGTTCACATCCCATATGTTCTTTTAACAGTAGATAGTTAGTAGTCGCAAGATTTTGGAGTGCTGCAACTTGCACTTCTCCTAATTCTTGGTTGAGTTCCAACAGTATAGATCCAGTCAAATTTGTTGTTTTACTGTATGCACAGGCCAGCTTAGATATCTCCTTCTTCATTCTAATGGTAAGTCCAGGAACTGGTGGGATGAATGCAGCTACAACTGCAACAG
Organism: Manis javanica; assembly: GCF_040802235.1. Lineage (NCBI taxonomy): Eukaryota > Metazoa > Chordata > Mammalia > Pholidota > Manidae > Manis > Manis javanica. Next base: position 95,024,518 of record NC_133167.1, read on the forward strand.
CACCAGGATCTTTGTTGAAGTTTTTTGATGATCGTCTTCTGGAATGACACTTCCAAAGAATGTTGATGTTGGAAGTTCTTCTTCATATCGTATCTCAGTTCATTTTCTGGGTAGCCAAATTAGGCTTTGATCCTCTGTTAGTCCATTCTTGGGTTCTGTGATTCTGCTGCTGTTTTGTTCCTTCAGTTTTTCCTTTGTTCGTATACTCCACAGAAGAGTGAAATCATTTGGTATTTCTCTTTCTCCGCTTGGCTTATTTCACTGAGCATAATACCCTCTAGCTCCATCCATGTTGTTGCAAATGGTAGGATTTGTTTTCTTCTTATGGCTGAGTAATATTACATTGGGTGTATGTACCACATCTTCTTTATCCATGCATCTACTGATGGACACTTAGGTTGCTTCCAATTCATGGCTATTGAAAATAGTGCTGCGATAAACATAGGGGTGCATCTGTCTTTTTCAAACTGGAGTGCTGCATCCTTAGGGTAAATTCCCAGAAGTGGAATTCCTGGGTCAAATGGTAAATCTGTTTTGAGCATTTTGAGGAACCTCCATAGTGCTTTCCACAATGGTTGAACTAATTTACATTCCCACCAGCAGTGTAGGAGGGTTCCCCTTTCTTCACAGCCTCGCCAACATTTGTTGTTGTTTGTCTTTTGGATGGCAGCTATCCTTACTGGTGTGAGGTGATACCTCATTGTAGTTTTAATTTGCATTTCTCTGATAATTAGCGATGTGGAGCATTTTTCATGGGTCTGTTGGCCATCTGTATTTCTTTTTTAGAGAACTGTCTGTTCAGTTCCTCTGCCCATTTTTTAATTGGGTTATTTGTTTTTTGTTTGTTGAGGCGTGTGAGCTCTTTATATATTTGGGACATCAAGCCTTTATCAGATCTGTCATTTTCAAATATATTCTCCCATATTGTAGGATTCCCTTTTGTTCTATGGATGGTGTCTTTCGCTGTACAGAAGCTTTTCAGCTTAATGTAGTCCCACTTGCCAATTTTTGCTGTTGTTTTCCTTGCCCGAGGAGATATGTTCAAGAAGAGGTCACTCATGTTTATGTCTAAGAGGTTTTTGCCTATGTTTTTTTCCAAGAGATTAATGGTTTCATAACTTACATTCAGGTCTCTGATCCATTTTGAGTTTACCTTTGTATATGGGGTTAGACAAAGGTCCAGTGTCATTCTCCTACATGTAGCTGTCCAGTTTTGCCAGCACCATCTGTTGAAGAGACTGTCATTTCGCCATTGTATGTCCATGGATCCTTTATCAAATATTAATTGACCATATATGTCTGGGACAATGTCTGGAGTCTCTAACCTGTTTCACTGGTCTGTGGCTCTGTTCTTGTGCCAGTACCAAATTGTCTTGATTACTATGGCTTTGTAGTAGAGCTTGAAGTTGGGGAGTGAGATCCCCGCCACTTCATTCTTCTTTCTCAGGATTCCTTTGGCTATTTGGGGTCTTTGGTGTTTCCATATGAATTTTTTAACTATTTGTTCCAGTTTGCTGAAGAATATTGCTGGTAATTTGATAGGGATTGCATCAAATCTGTATATTGCTTTGGGCAGGATGGCCATTTTGATGATATTAATTCTTCCTAGCCACGAGCATGGGATGAGATTCCATTTGTTACTGTCCCCTTTAATTTCTCTTAAGAGTGACTTGTAGTTTACAGAGTATAGGTCTTCCACTTCTTTGGTTAGGTTTATTCCTAGGTATTTTATTCTTTTTGATGCAATTGTGAATGGAGTTGTTTTCCTGATTTCTCTTTCTATTGGTTCATTGATAGTATATAGGAAAGCCACAGATTTCTGAGTGTTAATTTTGTATCCTGCAACTTTGCTGTATTCCGATATCAGTTCTAGTAGTTTTGGAGTGGAGTCTTTAGGTTTTTTTATGTACAATATCATATCATCTGCAAATAGTGACAGTTTGACTTCTTCTTTACCAATCTGGATTCCTTGTATTTCTTTGTTTTGTCTGATTGCCGTGGCTAGGACCTCCAGTACTATGTTAAATAACAGTGGGGAGAGTGGGCATCCCTGTTCTGTTCCTTATCTCAGAGGAAATGCTTTCAGCTTCTCGCTGTTCAGTATAATGTTGGCTGTGGGTTTATCATATATGGCCTTTATTATGTTGAGGTACTTGCCCTCTATACCCATTTTGCTGAGAGTTTTTATCATGAATGGATGTTGAATTTTGTCAAATGCTTTTTCAGCATCTATGGTGATGATCATGTGGTTTTTGTCTTTCTTTTTGTTGATGTGGTGGATGATGCTGATGGATTTTCGAATGTTGTACCATCCTTGCATCCCTAGGATGAATCCCATTTGGTCATGGTGTATGATCCTTTTTATATATTTTTGAATTCAGTTTGCTAATATTTTATTGAGTATTTTTGCATCTACATTTATCAGGGATATTGGTCTGTAATTTTCTTTTTTAGTGAGGTCTTTGCCTGGTTTTGGTATTAGCGTGATGTTGGCTTCATAGAATGAGTTTGGGAGTATTCCCTCCTCTTCTATTTTTTGGAACACTTTAAGGAGAATGGGTATTATGTGTTCTCTGTGTGTCTGATAAAATTCCGAGGTAAATCCGTCCAGGCCCGGGGTTTTGTTCTTGGGTAGTTTTTTGATTACCGTTTCAATTTCTTTGCTCGTAATTGGTTTGTTTAACTTTTGTGTTTCTTCTTTGGTCAGTCTTGGAAGGTTGTATTTTTCTAGGAAGTTGTCCATTTCTTTTAGGTTTTCCAGCTTGTTGGTATATAGGTTTTCATAGTATTCTCTAATAATTCTTTGTATTTCTGTGGGGTCCATCGTGATTTTTCCTTTATCGTTTCTGATTCTGTTGATTTGTGTTGATTCTCTTTTTCTCTTAATAATTTTGGCCAGAGGCATATCTATTTTGTTTATTTTCTCAAAGTACCAGCTCTTGGTTTCATTGATTTTTGCTATTTTTTATTCTTCTCAATTTTTTTTATTTCTTCTCTGATCTTTAGTATGTCCCTCCTTCTGCTGACTTTAGGCCTCCTTTGTTCTTCTTTTTCCAGTTTCGATAGTTGTGATGTTAGGCTATTCATTTGGGATTGTTCTTCCTTCTTCAGGTGTACCTGGGTCACTATATACTTTCCTCTTAAGACTGCTTTTGCTGTGTCCCACAGAAGTTGGGGCTTTGTGTTGTTGTTGTCATTTGTTTACATACATTCCTTGATCTCTATTTTAATTTGTTTGTTGATCCATTGATTATTTGGAGCATGTTGTTAAGCCTCCATGTGTTTGTGAGCCTTTTTGTTTTCTTTGTAGACTTTATTTCTACTTTTATACCTTTGTGGTCTGAAAAGTTGGTTGGTAGAATTTCAATATTTTGGAATTTACTGAGGCTCTTTTTGTGGCCTAGTATGTGGTCTATTCTGGAGAATGTTCCATGTGCACTTGAGAAGAATGTATATCCTGTTGCTTTTGGATGTAGAGTTCTATAGATGTCTATTAGGTCCATCTGTTCTACTGTGTTGTTCCATGCCTCCATGTCCTTACTTATTTTCTGCCCAGTGGATCTATCTTTTGGGGTGAGTGGTTTGTTGAAGTCTCATAAAATGAATGCATTGCAGTCTATTTCCCTCTTTAGTTCTGTTAGTATTTGTTTCACATATGCTGGTGCTCCTGTGTTGGGTGCATATATATTTAGAATGGTTATATCCTCTTGTTGGACTGAGCCCTTTATCTTTATGTAGTGTCCTTCTTTATCTCTTATTACTTTCTTTGTTTTGAAGTCTATTTTGTCTGATATTAGTACTGCAACACCTGCTTTCTTCTCTCTGTTGTTTGCCTGAATATGTTTTTCCATCCCTTGAGTTTTAGTCTGTGCATGTCTTTGGGTTTGAAGTGAGTTTCTTGTAAGCAGCATATAGATGGGTCTTGCTTTTTTATCCAATCTATTACTCTGTGTCTTTTGATTGGTGCATTAAGTCCATTTACATTTAGGGTGACTATGAAATGATATGTACTTATTGCCATTGCAGACTTTAAGTTTGTGGTTACCAAAGGTTCAGGGTTAGCTACTTTACTATCTTACTGTCTAACTTAACTCGCTTGTGGAGCTATTATAAATATGGTCTGATGATTCTTTATTTCTCTCCATTCTTATTCCTCCTACTCCCTTCATATGTTGCGTGTTTTGTTCTGTGCTCTTTTTAGGAGTGCTCCCATCTAGAGCAGTCCCTGTTAGATGCCCTGTAGAGGTGGCTTGTGGGAGGCAAATTCCATCAACTTTCACTTGTCTGGGAATTGTTTAATCCCTCCTTCATATTTAAATGATAATCGTGCTAGATACAGTAGTCTTGGTTCAAGGCCCTTCTGTTTCATTGCATTAAGTATATCATGCCATTCTCTTCTGGCCTGTAAGGTTTCTGTTGAGAAGTCTGTTGATAGCCTGATGGGTTTTCCTTTATAGGTGACCTTTTTCTCTCTAGCTGCCTTTAAAACTCTTTCCTTGTCCTTGATCTTTGCCATTTTAATTAGTATGTGTCTTGGTGTTGTCCTTGGGTCCTTTCTGTTGGGAGTTATGTGTATTTCTGTGGTCTGTTCGATTAATTGCTCCCACAGTTTGGGGAAATTTTCATCAATTATTTCTTCAAAGACACTTTCTATCTCTTTTTCTCTCTCTTCTTCTGGTACCCCTATAATATGGATATTGTTCCTTTTGGATTGGTCACACAGTTCTCTTAATAGTGTTTCATTCCTGGAGATCCTTTTATCTCTGTGTCAGCTTCTTTGCATTCCTGTTCTTTGGTTTCTATTCCATCAATGGCCTCTTGCATCTTATCTATTCTGATTATAAATCCTTCCAGAGTTTGTTTCACTGCTGTAATCTCCTTCCTGGCATCTTTGATCTCCCTCCAGACTTCAACCCTTCACTCTTGCATATTTCTCTGCATCTCCGTCAGCATGTTTATGATTTTTGTTTTGAATTATTTTTCAGGAAGACTGGTTAGGTCTGTCTCCTTCTCTGGTGTTGTCTCTGTGATGTTGGTTTGCCTGTTATTTTGCCTTTTCATGGTGATAGAAATAGTTTGCAGAGCTGGAACGAATAACAGCTGGAAGAAGTTCCCTTCTCATTGGTTTGTGGCCTTCCTCTACTGGGAGAACAGCGACCTCTAGTGGCTTGTGCTGGGCAGCTGCATGCAGACAGGGTTTCTGATTCCTGCCTGGCTGCTATGGAGTTTGTCTCTGCTTTTGTTGTGGGCATGAACTGCCTCGGGTTGCTGCTCCAAAATTGTGGAGCCGCATTGGAGGGGGAGCAGCCGGGAATCTATTTATCTCTGTGAGGGGGCTCTGTGCTCTCTGCTGCCCAGGGGGTTAGAGTGCCCAGAGATCCCCAGATTCCCTGCCTCTGGACTAAGTGTCCCGGGATGCTTCCATCTGGTTTTGGGGTCCCTGTCCCTTTAAGACTTCCAAAAAGCACCCCTTCGCAGGGTGGTGGGTTCTCACAGGTGTGGATGTGGTCTGGATATTGTCCTGTGTCCTCTGGTCTCTATTCTAGGAAGAGTTGTGTTTGTGATATTTTCATAAATATATGTGGTTTTGGGAGGAGATTTCCGCTGCTCTATTCATGCCACCATCTTGGCTCCACCTCCCTTATTTTGCTATTATTTAATTTAGATATGCCAGATATTTGTGACATTCTGGTTCTGATAACTTTTAATAAGTGCTTCTCACATTTAGTATCCCTAAGAAGTCCCTAGACTGCTCAAATTGGAATCATGGTTCCCATGCTCAGAGATTCTCTTGTAAGCCTGGGGTGGGGCCTTAGGTTTTTTTCAGTGTTATGCTTTGAAATTTGTCTGAGATAAATTTAGGAAAATTAAAAGGTCACCATAACTTCATATATTATATGATAAACTTATAAACCATCTCAAGTGTATTAATGAGTTATGGAATTCACAAAGGATTTAGTTTAAGAACAGCAGGAAAAAATGGGTGTATGCCACCTCAACCCAACATTATAGTCACAAGCATGAATCATAATTAATCTACTATAATAGCATAATGAAAAGTTTGGCTGATCACGTTCAAAGTTTTGTGTTAATAGGCATATTTTGGAAATGAAGGGAATGACTTCTAGCTAACATGTGAAGAGATAAGTAAATAAATACATACGTTAGAACTTGAAATACTTGCGAACAACTATTATAATAAAACTCTTATGAAACTGTGATCATAAAATTTGAATTGGAAGATATAATATGATAACTTACTTTGAAATTATTGTTTTGGGAAATGCTGATTAAAGTAGACACTTAAAATTAGGAACACACTTCAAGAAAATCACTGTTATTCATTTCTTAGCTCATTTAATAATATTTTGCAAAATTGTGTTTAATAAGGTGCTTGAAGATTTTACAAAATTATCCTACTACTTACATCACTTTTTTATTAATAGGAATGTTTTATCAATGCCTGAACTAGAAATTTTCTATAATTTCAGTGAATTTTAAAGACATATCACTTGATTCATTGGGTCCTTTGATATTAATCAAAAGGGGAACATTAAATAATGCTTCACAAGTGTTCATGATTCATTGAAATATAAATACAACTTTTTAACCATATAAGTATCAAAATTATGTTATAATGGATATGTCTTTAAATTAAAAAAAAGTATTAGAACAGAATATGAGTGTTTAAAAAAATAACATGAGTGTATTATACTTTCTAACTATAAAAAACATACAGGAATATTACTGAGAATAGGAATGGGTCAAGGAAGTAACTGTTTTCAAAATGAAATACTTTTGAATGCATATTTAATACAAAACTATACTTTCAAAACTTCTGAAACTAGCCAAAATTAGATAAAGCATTAGTGAGGCCAGAAAATGTTCATGTCATCATAGAAATCATAGTCCTCTACTGAACAAGAAAAGTAGTGTAAATAAATTACTTGATATCTACCATGGAATTTACTTCCTTCGATTCAGATCAAGGCTTAACACTTTTTTAAATAGTTCCTTAAGAAGTAAGTGCAGTTATTTAAGATGTATTTTGTTTGTTGAGATCCTGGGGAGAGTGTGTAAGAGCGTGTCGTGCAATTTAAACAAAGGCTCAGATAAACAACTTGCGATTTTTGACAGAAATGAAAGAGTGCATGAATTTGCTCACACTGCATTGCAAAGAGAATCTGATTTGCACAGACAGTGTGGACTGAATGAATAAAAACTGCCTGAGTGTGGCTCACAAGATTTGGAACTGCTTTGGTTGCCAAAAAAATGATACCCTTTCCCGACTTGCTGCAATATGAGAAAACCTGATCATTATAATAATTTCTTTGTAATAATTGCAACAGGCTCACTTATTTTGCAGTTTGCAAAGAACTTTCCAACATGCTATTTAATTTTATCACCAGGAAAGCCTGTGAGTTAGGGAAGGTAATTTCTGTTAATATTCTAATATTATTTGGGGAGATTACATAGCCTGTCTATATGGTAGTATAGATGCTGGCTTGAGACCAGATCTTCTAATTAAAACACGATCTTATACCAAAATGAGGAAACATTATTTCCATAAGTTCTTTTATGATGGATTACCTCCTATGAGAATTAACATATGTAGGAGTTGGATTAGAGATGAATGTATTTATGATTGAGCAATTCTTGTCCTATACAGAAAAATTATCTTTAGCTTCTATTTAGTGTTTCATTTCAACATAGAATTTCCATACTCTGAATAAATAACCTCATTATATCAGGAAGATAAACAAGAATATAGTAAAGACATGTCCTGGAGAATGGTCAGGTCTTGACATTGTCTAGAGCACAGAGTGGTACCCATGAAGCTGCCTTTGTGGTGAATCTGAGTAGCCTGGAGGCAGGGTGAAGGTTCCAGATGAAGGCAGAGAGAGAGGTTGAGACAAAAAGTAAAATTTCACTTCTGTAAAATTTGCCCATGGGTATTGGTCAAAAATGGTGGAATATTAAATGAATATTAATGACAATTGAAATGACACTATTTCAATTACACTACTGAAAATATAAAAAATGTACTTAACGTTAAGTCAGGTGCACTGGGATATACTTTTCTTTATTATTTCAGGGTCAATATTCCTAGTCCACTTAAAGGGAAAAGTTCCTAGCATTAAGACCAATCATTTTTTGTATTTTTTTAATGGCATCATTAATCTACAATCACATGAGCAACACTATGGTTACTAGATTCCCCCCATTATCAAGTCCCCACTACATACCCCATTACAGTCACTGACATTTTGTCTATTTATATAAGTCAAATAATTACTTAAAATTATGTCCCATTTTTTATTGTTCAGACCTGAACCACAAGTTTTAGCTTTTCTTAGAATTTTGAAATGGCATTTATAGTTTTATTTTTAGGTGTTTAGAATTTTATCACAGATTCAAATTTTTCTATCATACATTTAATATTGCTTATTGAATAAATGTATTTTCCTCCTAATCCTGTCAGGGTGTCCCCTGAGTCCCATCCTTTTGAACCAGTTGTCTTGTGGGCTACCCCTGCCACATGCTAGACACTTTTCTAGGTAGTGAGGGTTCAAGGGTGACTAAGAACACACATCCTGCCTTCATTGGACTTTTACTGCAGGGAAGGAAGGAATATAAATATTGAGAAAAGCAGTTTAAGGGGATGCATGTGGTTAAGGCATTTGCCATTATATTAAAAGTATTCAATCATGATTTGGAATATAAGGAGTCCTTCCTAATGGTCAGAGAACTGAGACTTAAGGTTTGACAATTGTGGTGAATAGAAAATTGGCTGGATCTAAGGAGTTGATTATGGAAGCACTAGTCCTGAGAGATCAAAGTTATGCAACAAAGGGACTCTTCATACATACCCAGAAAGTAGGATTACCCTGAGAAAGTCAGTGACTTCTTATCATGATTACATTAATCCTACCATCAGGAGGCATTCACACCTTCCTTCAAAAAGAGCTTTTGCAGAAAGGAAATTATTTTTATCACTTTTTGTTTATGAAGTGGTTTGCCTTACTGTTTTACCTAGTAGTACTCAAGTGTGGCTCAGTTTTCAAAGTCTGCAAACTATTAGTTAATGACAACAAGATAAATATATAGACATTAAGATAAAATAATTAGAATTTTTTTTTTTGGAAATTTGCCTCACCACAACCAAATCATTGCATTTTATAAAAGTGTTGATCTATATGGATTTGGAAATAAAAATTTAAGAAAACAATAAAAAGCATCATTCTCCACAGGTAGTTCAGGAAGCAGACCCACCTGCTGTATCTAACCAAGAACCTATTGAGATTGGACATGATACAATAAAAAGTTTTGTGGGTTCAAAACACTGTAAAAAGAAATCAGGAAGATACCTCCTGGATGTCTCAATTGCAGGTTTGAAATAAAGTCACCTGTATCTTAATGCTGACTATCTAATGGTACTTTTGATTCAACTGCATGGAAATGTCATCTGTATATTAATATTAAGTAGCTACTGGCATGTTTGCTTTCAACCACATGGCAGCCTGAGAAGCCCAGAACCAGACCAAATACTTCAAAGTTTGAGAAAAGTATAATAGAATTATTTAATATACTGTCAAGCTCATAAAAAGGATGATCTAAACTTTACTTAAATTAATTCAGAAGCTAAAAGGAAATGGAAAACCAGAAGTCTCAATGAGTAAGGTAAAGTGGCAATATCCACATGAGTTCTTAGACACAGAAAAATACCCTAATTCCTGGACAGTATGAAGTATGTAACTCATTTTATTCCACTTATAGCTTTGACTGCTAATAAATAATAAATATTCGGTTAAGTCCTCCCTCATTTAGAATAGTTGATATAATTTTCTCTCCACTTATCAATTTAAAAAAATTTATACCATATGAGTTTTTGGTCTTATGATGCTTTTGCTAAGCTCTTTCATCACCCTTATGAACCTAGTCAGCAAAAAAAAATAACATTTTCAATTTTTAATTCTCTTCCTTAAGTGATACAGAAATTGTCTATTTTTAATTATTTCTTTATATGATGGCAGCTCTAGTGCTTGATAAAAACAAAATCCGAAGCACTCATTTTTATATTACTCCAGTTTGCAACAAATAAGGTACACATGAGTAATGTGTGCTTAATTTCCACTTCAATTAAACTTCCAATTTAGACTTAATTATTATGTGCTATTACAAATTTATTAGAATTAAGAATATGGGATACTGAATTTACTGAATTCAAGGTCTAACTGTCGTGCTGAAATGACTAGCATTTGTTTCCATAGTGATAGAAAATGTGTACCTTTCTCAGCCTCAATATGATCACTGAACAATGGTTTATTTTTTGCTTCACAATTCATAAGACTGAGCATCAAATGTGGTTTTTTGGAAGTACATTTTCCTCATTTGCTATTGACAATCCTTTTTAGTATCACTACTGTACAGATCATATAAATGTTATTATATTTATTGCATTCACATTCTACATTATAATTCAGCCTATTAAACTCATTGAATAGTTTAAGATTTTGAACCTGTCATAATTCTATTTTTATCCTGTATTATCTACTAATTTGACTCTCTAATTTTCTCAGTCTTTATATTTGTGTTTTCAGAGTTCTCAAGGATGGCTAAATAATACAAAAGAAAAGAAAAATAAATCTTCATAGTGACATATCTGAGCACAAAATGACTAGTAACCATTATTAATTATAACTATCCACAATTACCCAATGTTATTTACAACAAAAACCTTTGCTTATATTGCAACTCTTATTATTTCAGCTTTATGTGTTGGTGTTTATTCATTTTTCTTATTTTGACTTTCTTTCTGCAGTTCAGTTTTGGATTCTATATTTACTATTTTTTAGGAGCTCTTTTTTGAAGATTTTTCATATCTTCCTGAATGTATTCCTTTTTCTTCCTTCAGCTGATGACAGATACCAACAAAACGAACAGCCCTTAAGTTCTGACCCAAGAAACCTGTTTGCCCAAGACAGGGCGGTCAGGCCCCAGTTGGCAGAAGAACCACAGAAAACACCCGTGACCGCACCGCCCACAGCAACAAGGGCAGAGTCCTGCCCAAGGCCTGCACCGGAGCATGTCTGTGCAGGGCCATTAAAGTTCCACCCCTTCCCCAGTGAACAAGCTTCTTTATTCTTCTCTGTGTTACAATATTTTGACCATTTTATTGTAACTCTATTGGAAAAAAGGACCAGTTGCTTTATATATGCAGTTCTTTCCAGATTTAATGAAGTGAACTGTAGATGCTACAGATAAGTTTTTTTACTTATAGTGTATCTTTTAGAGAATGATCATACTATTTCAAAAGATATTATATAGAACTTTGAAGTCTTTGTTAAAAAGATGCTTTAAAATTAATAAGATGACTTTGTTCTCAATTATTCTGAATTGTGGTTTTCTTTTCCATTCTTGCCTCATTAAGTGAATGAAAGACACAGCTTTAAAAAATGTGAGAGAATTTTGTCAGAACTCTTTCAGCAGACTAATCTAACTTTCTCATATTTGACATTGTATCATATATTCCGGAAGGCTGAGAAATCCTGATCTCGCTCTTCCTGTCTCCTGTCACACTGCTTCAGGTCGGCATTACATCACACACTCTTTTTAAATGATAATACTCTTCATTCTGTCTTCCTCCCTTTTTCCCTACAGAACAATACCAGGCAATTTGTAACATTTTATAAAATTTTCAAATTATCATATCAGAAGAGTCGCTGTTTTTTCTAAAGAATATGATTGATTCACTGAATCAAAGATGCAGACAGACCTGGTTTGGGGATCCCAGAACAAATACAACCATGCAGCCTCAGTGCCAACTTCAAGACATTTCTATTCTAATACCCAGATTTGAAATTCCTGGGTTTGTCATAGCCACCTAAGTCATCTACATGTTATCAGACAAGGATATAATGGATCTGTGATGGAATACCCAAAGAAATACAAAGTTTGGTCAAACAAGACCACAGATTTATTCTACTCTCCTCCAGTTACAAAATAAAGACTCCTAGAAGGGTTCCAGTAAAAGATGGTGACACAGGAGGAGCCTGAAATCACCTCCTAATGTGGACACACTGAGTCTACAGCTACAAAAGGAGCAATTCCCTCCAGAAAGATATCCATTTCAGGTGAATGAAAATATATCCACATTGAAGTAGGTTGGAAAGGCTAAGACACACTCTCAGCATAAATCCTCCTCTAGCACAGAAACACTCAACTGAGAGGTTACCAACAACTCCCACTTTATCCCTTAGGAAAGAAGGGTTGGGACCCAACATCTAGCACGCTAACTTTAAGACTTCCATCTGAGGGATGAGACCCCCAAAAATCTAGCTCTGAAAACATAAACTATAGTAAACAAAGAAACAGTTTTTAATGGGCTCCCAAAGACTGGCTCTGGCTATTTTCCCAAGGCTCAGCAAAGAGAGAGCAGACAGAAACGCACATCTCCTAGTTTTTCCTTGAAAGAAGCTTATTTGCCTACTCTAAAAGCTGCAGTTTGAGAGTCAAGCTTCTAATGTAGCATGCAGCTGGGGGCTGACAGTGACCCTTCCCTGAGAATGGGGAGGCAGGTGGGCACTGTCTCCACACTCTCCCTCTAGCCTGCTCAAGGTTGTCAGGGCCTCCTTCCTGCTGAAGAAGCTCCTGCACACATCTGGAGCCGTGGATTTTGTGGCTACCACCCAGGGGGCACACCCCTTGATCACGTGGCTCTGGTGGCCAGCAGGGCTTGTGCTTGTGAATCTTACAGGAGTTTAGCAAACACAGAAAGAATTCTTAATGGGCTATCCACTAGAGTGCAGCACAGAGGGGATAGACAAGAACAGGTGCCTCACAGTCTTTTCCTGAGACAGGTTTATTTACATACTTTAAAAACTGCTATCTGAGGGTTCAACTTCTAGTCAGCCTACAACTAGATGTTGACAGAGATCCTTCTCTTTGGGACATTGGTAGGTTGTGGAGTACAATTAACTGAGAGCCATTAGGAAAACAGCAGCTTAGACAGCCATGAAGGTTTGAGAAACAACAGAGAGCTTGGGCTGGGCTGAATGGTTAGTTTCTTCTCCCAGGAGATCACTCCATCAAGGCTGAAAGAGGTGGCTGTTGTATCTAAAGTGCAAAAACCAAGACAGAAGAGTCAAGGAAAATGAAGAAACAGTAGAATATGTGCCAAAAAAAGATAATATAAAAGAAACAGACATTAATGAAACAGATAGAAGTGATTTACCTGATACACAGAGATTATAAAATATGCTACTGAACAACCAATAGATCAAAGAAGAAATGAAAAAAGAAATCAAAAAATATCTTGGGACAAATGAAAATGGAAAGATAACACTAAATTTTGGGATGCAGCAGAAGGAAGTTCCTAGTGATACACGTACCTTAAGGAAAGAGAAGTGTCTTAAATAAACGACCTAATGTTACGTCTAAAGGAACTAGGAAAAGAAGAGCAAACTAAGCAGGAAGTTAGTAAAAAGAAGAGAATCACAAAGATCAGAGTGAAAATAAATGAAATAGAGTCTTAAAAGGCAACAGAAAAGATTAGTGAAAGAGTTGATTTTTTAAAAAAATTAACAAAATAAGTAAGTGTTTACCTGGACCTGTCTAGAAAAAATGAAAAAGGGCTAAAATAAATAAAACTAGAAATGAGGAGGAAGCATTTCAACTGATACCACACAAGTACAAAGAATCATGAGTTATACAGTAACAAATTACATGACCTAGTAGAAGTGGATAAATTCCTAGAAACACATGATCTACCAAGACTGAATCATGAAGAAACAGAAAAATCTTAACAGAACAATTACCCAAAGAAAAATGAATCAATAATTAAAAGCATCCCAACAAAGAAAATTCTAGGAAAAGATTGTTTCACTGGTGAATTCTACCAGAACTTTAAATAATTAATATTGAACCTTATCAAACTCTTTAAAAAAATAGAACAAGATGGAACACTTCCAATCTCATTTTTCAAGGACAGCAAGACTGACACAAAAGCCAGAAAAGGGTCCTACAAGAAAAGAAAATTACAGGCCAAGATCCCTGATAAATATAGATGCAGAAATCCTCAACAAAATATTAGCAAACCAAATTCAACAATACACTAAAAATATAAATTCAGCAATACATTACGATTCAACAATACATCAAGTGGGACTTATTCCATGAATGCAGGAATGATTCAACATCAACAAGTCAATGTAATTATTGCATTAACAACATAAAGGATAAAATTCATATGGTCATCTCAGAGGCACACAAAACCTTGGACAAAATTCAGCTTATCATAAATTCAACTTATCATAAAAACTCTCAACAAACTGGGTATAGAGGGAACATGTCTCAATATGATAAAGGTCATATATAACAAGCCTATAACTAACACCATAGGATCAGAAATTAGACAAGATGGCCACTTTCACAACTTCTATTCAACATAGTACTAGAAGTCCTGGTCAAAGCATTTAGGAAAGGAAAAGAATTACAAAGATATGTGTATGTACATATAAACACACACACACACGCACATATATTTAAACTCACTAAAACTTCGTTGATATACATAGAGCTACAGAGACTTAAAACCAACACAATTTTAATTGTAAGTTAATTTAAAATTTCAAAAAATATAAATCATGAATCTTTCTGAAATCTATCATTAGGAAATAATCCAAAGTATGGGAGAGTTACATGAGATTTATTTTTCATCTACAAATGCCAGATTAAATGAAACAAATATACATGAATTAAGTATTTAAACTCCAGCAATAAGATCAGTTTGTTTTTTTGTTTGATAATGAAATCTCTTAGACTATTTTTATGCTGATTATATATGCTAAACAAAAATATATAACATATGTATATATACTCTGTTGTCGATTTAACAGGCAAGGCTCATCTAGGCTATGTTACTTCCCTTAATGAAAATTGTCTTACAGGCAATTTCAGACTACTTAAACACTGAAAATCTCATTTCAAGTATCAGTTTCAAGGTGTCATAGATGCCTCAGGCACTCACTGGTGCAAAGCAAAGTGAAATACTTTAATTGAAAACTATAAGGAAAACTCACATTTATGTTGCTACTTTACTGTAAAATGGAAAATATTACTTATATAAAAAGAATGGTTTAAGAAAAGGAACACAGACTTACTGGATTTGCTCAATAGGAAAAGCCTGTGGTGAGATGTAGATGAGCTAGTATAGTTTCCTAGACCTGCAGACACAAACTCAGAAGCACATAGGATTGCTTTCCTAGTTCTTAAAACATAGAATCTTTCCAAATTCTTAGACTACTAATTTTCACCATTTGAGTTAGAAATCATCAATTTTTGTTTAGCATATTTAAACTCTTTCTTCTTGGCAGTCATCATGTGCTCCAGAATTTTTCTAGCTACAAATCGATCTTCCTGAATTTTCAAGAGATGCTGTTAATTTAAAAATGGTATTTCCGATAAATACATTGCTACATATAATATTCCAATTTGCTTCTCTTACCCTTCTTTCAGTCCTTCCTTCTCTCACTTCCTCTCTTCTCTCCCTTCCTTCCTGCTAAATATTAGATATATTCATAGTCAGGTAATTCATGAATAATTAAGGCATTAAAAATGCAAAATAGGTAACTTTAGATAATAAGAAGACAGTAAATACTATGAGTTAGTGTTGGTTTACAGAAGTAAAGGAACACATCAAGGGGAGAGATGTGAAACAATGCAACACATATATCTCTCAGAAAACTCCATATTCTAGAGTGTAAGTAGAGAAGAGGCTAATTAAAAGAGGGGAAGATAATATCATGAGCAGGTTTCTATACAATATTAGATATTAAAGTTTGTTTTTCTCATTATAATGAAGGACATACTTGTAATATCTTCAAACATTATGGTTTAAGAGAGATAATATATTCATAGCTTTTAAAGAGCTGATTGACACTCAGTAACACTCAGTAAATATTGGGTACTCTGACTATATGCTAATGAGAAAATGAAATTTCTTTCTAAAGAACTTCATCCTCCTAACCTCATTATAAAAACAGGTGGGTCTATGTTCTTCAGCACATTTCTGAATTGGGAAAAAAAGGCAGAGAATGAATAATTAATACAAAGTAGACTCTGGATGAAATGTGAGAAGATAGGATAAAGAGCATTATCCTCTACCAGGAGGAAACCAGAGATAATGAAATGTGTATGTGTAGAAAAGGGAGCAAGGTGATATCCTAAAATAAATAGAGTGGTAAAGATTAGGAATATATCCTAAAGAGAATGAATGCAGATGTGGAGAAAGGAAAAATTCTCTAAAAAATAAAGGAAGTTTCCAGTTGTCTTTAACACTGCATTTCATAATTATTCTTTCCTACTAAAGAAAATATTTTTTTATTCATAGTGGAAACAATGACTTAGTATGGTCTATTAACAGCCAGGCAATATTAAAATGAATGAATTAATGAATGAACCACAGTGTAATGTGCTCATTTAAGTAGAAGTCATGTGCACACTAAATCCTTTTTGCCAGTGACATTTTTCTAATGTAGTAATGGTCAGGTTTCTATCATGAGTGAAGATATTTTGGAACAGGTAAGTTATTTTAATACTTCACATTACATCACAGAGATTTTTCTCTTCTTCCTCAAGGATGTTAAGGTGTTTCCTGCTCTCCATCCATTGCCATGAGAAACCTCTTCCACCTTCTCCAGGAAGGTATTATGATTACCACCTTACTTGATTACGCACTTCCATCTCAAAAGGTCCCTCTTTCTCTGCCATCACTATTAGGGCTTCTTAGGTGCAAGGCAGTAATTTGTTGTTGCAGTTAGCTAGATAGACATCTGCTTTAAACTCTTTCTATTAGGAGAAAGACATCATAAGGTCTAGAATAAAGGGTAAATTCAAATAAGGCTGAATCTGAGCATAAATAAATAAATAAAATAGAGAATAATCAAACAATAGAAAATAATCAAAGAAATCAGGGGCTGGTCTTTGAGAAGATAAACAAAACAGACAAATCCTTATCCAGACTTATCAAGAAAAAAAGAGAGAAGATACAAACAGAATCAGAAATGAAAAAGGTTAAGTTACAAATGACACCACAGAAATACAAAAAATTATAAAAGAATTCTATAAGAAATTACACCAATAAATTGCAAAACCAAGAAGAAATGGACAAATTTTTAGAAAATTAAAACTTTTAAAGACATACTCAGGAAGAAACAAAAATCTGAATAGATCAATTACAAGAAAGAAAATTGAGTTGGTAATCAAATGACTCCCAACAAGCCAAAGTCTGGGAACAGATAGCTTCACAGTTGAATTCTACCAAACATTTAAAGAGCTAATACTCATCCTTCTTAAAGTATTCCAAAAAATAGAAGAGGAAGGAATACTCCCAAACTCATTCTATGAGGCCCACATCACCCTAATACAAAAATCAAAGACAATACAAAAAAATTAGACCAATATCCCTATGAACATAGAGGCAAAATTCTCAACAAAGTGTTAATAAACTGAATTTAAAAATTCATTAAAAGGATCATCCACTATGACCCACTTGGATTTATCCCAGGGATTCAAGAATGTACACTATTTGCAAATCAATCAGTGTGATACACATTAGGAAAAGGGATGATAAAAACCATATGATGATCTCAATAGATGCTGAAAAGGCATCTGACAAAATTCAATATCAATTCATGACAAAAACTCTCAACAACATGGGGACAGAGGGAACAGACCTCAACATAATAAAGGCCATATATGATAAACCCACAGCTAACATCATGCTCAATGGCAAAAAACCTTAAAACTTTTCCTCTAAGATCAGGAAGAAAACAAAGATGCCCACTCTCACCTCTTTTATTTAACATAGTACTGGAAAACCTTGCCATGACAATTAGACAAGAAAAAGTGATAAAAGGCATCCAATTTGGCAAGGAAGAAATAAAACTGTCACTATTTTCAAATGACATGATAACATATATAGAAAACACTAAATACTCCACTAAAAATATTAGAACTAGTAACTGGATTCAGCAAAGTTGCAGGATACAAAATTAATGCACAGAAATCTATTTTGTTCCTATATACTAACAAAAAGTAGCAGAAAGAGAAATCAGGGAAACAATTCTACTTACAATTGCATCACAAAGAATAAAATACCTAGGACTAAACCTAACCAAGGAGGTGAAAGAACTGTACTCTGAAAACTGTAAGACACTGATGAGAGAAATTAACAAAGACACAAATAAATGGAAATCTATCCCCTGCTCAAGGATAAGAAGAATTAAAATTGTCAAAATGGCTGTCCTGCTCAAAGCAATTTACACATTCAATGCATCCCTATCAAAATATCATCAGCATTTTTCAATGAACTAGAACAAATAGTTCTAAAATTCATATGGAACCACAAAATACCCCAAATAGCTAAAGCAATCCTGAGAAAGAAGAACAAAGCTGAGGGTATCACATGCCCTTACTTTTAGCTTTACCACAAAGCTACAGTAATCAAACAGTATGGTATGAGCACAAGAATAGACCCACATATCAATGGAACAGAATAGAAAGAGTTCAGAAATAAACCCATGAATATATCATCAATTAATATATGACCAAATAGCCATGAATATACAATGGCAAAAAGACAGTCTCTTCAATAAATGGTATTGGGAAAAATGGACAGCTTCAAGGCAAGAGAATGAAAATGAATTACTGTCTAACACCATACACAAAAGTAAACTTGAAATGGATTAAAAAGCTAAATATGAGATATGATACTATAGAACCCTTACAAGAGAATAGGCAAAAATCTCTTGAACATAAGCATGAGCAATTCTTTTCTGATCATGTCTCCCCAGGCTAGGGAAACAAAATAAAAAACAAACAAGTGGGACTACATGAAACTAAAAAGTTTCTGTACAGCAAAGGATACCAACAACAAAACAAAAATCCAACCTACACTATGGAACAATATATTCATAAATGATTTAGCCAGTTACAGGGTTAACATCCAAAATATATAAAGAACCCATGTGCTTCAACACCAAGAAAACAAATAACCTGATTTAAAAAATGGTCAGAACCCCGGAATCCCACTCCTTGGAATATACCCAAAGAATACAAATTCACAGATACAAAAAGACATATGCACCCCTATGTTCATCGCAGCACTTTTTACAATAGCCAGGATATGGAAGCAACCCAAGTGTCCATCTGTAGATGAATGGATAAGGAAGATGTGGTACATATATACAATGGAATACTATTCAGCCATAAGAAAGAAACAAATCCTACCATTTGCAACAACATGGATGGAGCTGGAGGACATTATGCTCAGTGAAATAAGCCAGGCAGAGAAAGACAAATGCCAAATGATTTCCCTCATTTGTGGAGTATAACAATGAGGCAAAACTGAAGGAACAAAATGGCAGCAGACTCAGAGACTCCAAGAAGGAACTAATGGTTACCAAAGGGGAGGGGTGGGGAAGGGTGGGTGGGGAGGGAGGGAGAAGAGGACTGAGGGGTATTATGTTTAGTACACATGGTGTGGGGGATCACGGGGAGAACAGTGTATCACAGAGAAGGGTCATAGTGGATCTCTGGCATCTTGCTGCACTGATGACAGTGACTGCATTGGGATATGGGTAGGGACTTGATAATAAGGGTGAATGTAGTAACCACAGTGTTTTTTCATGTGAAACCTTTATAAGAGTGTATATCAATCATACCTTAATAAAAAAATTTTTAAAAAATGGTCAGAAGACCTGAAGAGCCATTTTTCCAAAGAAGACATTCAGATGGCCAACAGTCACATGAAAAGATGCTCCATATTGCTAATCATCAGGGAAACACAAATCAAAATCACAATGAGATATCATCTCACACCAGTTAGAATAGCCACTATCACATTTTTCTCCCTCTTTAGTCATACAAAGGAGCAAAATATGCAGTATTTATCTTGGTGCATACTTTGGTAGTAGGTGATTCTTACATGTAGAAGGAATTGACCATACAATATGGTTTTGTGTGTTCTATCTGCAGTTAAAGAGTTTTATGTATGAAACTTAAATTTACAAAGCATTAGTTAAAACCATTATATCATTAGAAATTTGTTTAAAATGAGTTTCTTCTAATCTCTGATAATTTACTTTGTACTTTAGAAAACAGATTCCAAATGAAATCATGTATTCAGCTTTGAAATTGAACAAAAATAGAATAAGCTATTTGCACTACAATGATTTATGAAGATGAATGGTTGTTGTGTGCTTTATGTGGCTCTAGTAATTCAAAAATAGGAGAAATACTATTATGAAGTGACATGCAATGCTTTCACTTGTTGATTTTCTGCACTTAGAGATCAATTTACATCAAAATTTAAATATTCTACATTTTGTTTTAAAATAATTTGTTTAAGTTTACAACATATTTTCATAGTTTCAATAAATTATTTGTGAATTGGTGTAGAAAAACAACTTTTGTTTTATTTTTGGTTGGGAAATCAGCTTACAGAGGATGTATTTTATTTACAAAATAAAGATCCACTTATTTCACTATCAGCAATGAAAAAAAAAGCTTAGAACTGCTGTTCTCTTATGATAAACAAACTATTAGCCCATTACTGAATACTTAACTATGGATAAGGCACAAATTATTCAAGGTGCTGTGAACAAGTATAGGCAACAAATT
The DNA here is from genome assembly GCF_040802235.1 of Manis javanica. Taxonomy (NCBI): domain Eukaryota; kingdom Metazoa; phylum Chordata; class Mammalia; order Pholidota; family Manidae; genus Manis; species Manis javanica. The sequence continues at coordinate 95,045,200 of NC_133167.1, forward strand.
GGACAATTTAGAAGAAATTGATAAATTCCTAGAATCATACAACCTACTAAGACAAAATCATGAAGAAATTAAAAGCCAGAACTAACCAATAATGAGTAAGAATACTGAACCAGTAATCAAAAACTTCCCAACAAAGAAAATCCCAGTACCAATCACATGGTTTCACTGGTGAATTCTATCAAACATTTAAAGAGGAATTAATATGAACACTTCTCAAACTCTTCCAAAACAGCAAAGAGAAAAGAAGACTTCCAAGCTCATTTTATAAGACCAGCATTACACTGATTCCAAAGCCAGATAAGGATGCTACAAGAAAAGAAAATTACAGGCCAATATCCCTGATGAAAACAGATGTATATATCTTCAATAACAGCAAACTAAATTTTATAGTACATTAAAAGGATCATATACCATGATCAAGTGGGATCCATCCCTGGGCTATAAGGAGGGTCCAACAAAGAAAAATGAGGAAGTGTGATACAGCATATTAATGGAATAGAGGATAAAAAATCACATGATTATCTCAATAGATGCAGAAAACCACTTGACAGAATTCAACATCCTTTCATGAAAAAATCTCAGAAATGAGGTATATAAGGAATGTTCCTCAACATGATAAAGGCCTCACATGACAAGCCCAGACTAACATTATACTCAATGGTGAAAAGCTGAAAGCTTTTATTCTAAGATCAGGAGAAAGACAAGGGTGTCCATTCCTACAACTTCTATTCAACATAATATTGGAAGTCCTAGCGAGAACAATTAGGAATGAGAAAGAAATCGAAGACATCCAAATCAGAAAGGAAGAAGGAAATTGTCTGTTTGCAGATTACATAGTATTATATATATAGAAAACTCTAAATACTACACCAAAAAAACCATCAGAACTAAAAAATTCAACAAAGTTCAGGAAACAAAAGAAACATGAAACAGTCAGTTTGCTACACACTAAGGATGAAATATCTCAAAAAAAGAAAAAAATCCCATTTACAATAGCATGAAAAAGGAATAAATTAAATAAATTTAAATAATAAAGATTTATTCATCAAATAATAAGTTTAAATCTTTGTTTTAATTTAATTTGTTAAATTTATCCAAGGAGGTGAAATATTTATACACTTTTCAGTATAATTTTCACTATAAAACATCAATGAGAGAAGTAAACAAATAAGTGGACAAATTTTCCATGTTTATTAATCAGAAGAATAAATACTATGAAAATGTCCATACCTCCCAAAGTCATGTATAGATTAAATATAATCCCTATTACAATGACAATGGCAACTCCACAGAAATAGAAAAAAAATCATAAAATTCAAGTGGAACAACAAGAAGTCCTGAATAGCCAAAGCAATCCTGAGAAAGAAGAACAAAGCTGGAGGCATCATGCTTCCTGATGTCAAATTATGTTCTGAAGCTATCATAATTAAAAGAGTTTGGTATTGAAATAAAAACAGACATGTAGACCAATGGAACAGAACTGAGGCCCAGAAATAGACCCATGTATATATGGTTAATTAATATTTGACAAAGGTGCCAAGAATGGGAGAAACAGTTTCCTCCAAGAATGGTGCTGGGAAAACTGGATATGCATATGCCTGTAAGTGAGACTCCTATCTCATACCACTTATAGAAATTAACTCAAAGTGGATTAAAGACTACATGTAAGATCTCAAAACATACAACTCCTAGAAGAAAACATCAGAAAAAAGCTCCTTTACATTGACCTTGGTAATAATTTTTGGATATGACAGCAAAGCCTGAACAACAAAAGAAAAATAAACAAGAAGGGCTGTATCAAACTAAAAACCTTCTGCACACTGAAGGAAGCAATCAAAATGAAAAGGCAACTTATGGAATGGGAGAAAATATTCTCAAACTTTATACCTGATAAGGGGTTAATGTCCATGTATTAAGGAACTCATACAATTCAATAACCAAAAAAAAATATATGGACAAATGACTTGAATAGCAATTTTCCCAAAGATGACATAAAAATGACCAATAGGTATATGTAAATGTGCTCAATATCACTAATTATCAAGGAAATACAAACCAAAACCATTAGCTGTCACCTCACACCTGCTACAGTGACTATCATCAAAAGGACAGGAGGTAACAAGTGCTGGCACAGATGCGGAAAGAAAAACCTATGCACTGTTGATGAGATTGCAAGTTGGGACAACAATTATGGGAAAGGGTATACAGGTTCCTCAAAAATATTAAAAAAACTAACTATCCCACTTCTCAGTATATATTAGAAGGAAATGAAACCCCAATTTTTAAAGAGATACCTGCATCCACTGGTCACTGCAGCATAATTTACAATAGTGAAGATGTGGAAACAGCCTATGTGTCTGTTGACAGATGAAGGGATAAATGTGATTACACACACACACACACACACACACACACACACACACACACACACACATATATATATATATATATATATATATATATATATAATAATGCTATTCAGTCATAAGAAAGAATAAAATCCTGCCATTTGCAATAGGGGTGAACCTAAGGGCATTATACTAAGATAAATCATTAAGAGGAAGGCAAATACTATATAATCTCACACATGGTAACAAAAAATATCAAATTCAGAAACAGTAGAGTGGTGGTTGTCAGGGGTTGTGGGGTTTGGGGTAAAGTGGAGATGCTGGTCAAGTGTACAGACTTTCAGTTATAAGATGAATAACTTCTGGAATCTAATGTATAAAATTTGACTATAATTAATAATACTGTATTGAAGACTTGAGATTTGCCAAGAAAGTTGAGTTAAATGTTCTCACCACACACAGACACAAAAGGTAACTATGTGAGATGATGGATGCATTAATTAACTTTATTGTGGCAATCATTTTACAGTATATAAAATCATCACATTGTGTGTCTTACATTTATACAACTGTATTTGTCAGTTATACCTTTAGAATTATAAAACTCTAGAAAAAATATAAACCATTATTCCATCAGAAATTTAAAAAGATTGAAATAAAACTTTTCATCAATACTTAATTTTATAAAAGTTAAAGAAATTCCTCTGAAATATACCCTAGAATATCACTGTAATACTAAATGAATAATTAGGAAACCATGATAACTTTCATTATACCTTAACACGGTATTCTCCATCATAAAACTCTGCCTATCATTTGTTAGAAAAGAAACTTTTATGACAGAGATGGTATTATAATGAGCTTCCAAAAGAGGTACTCCCTTTTCCTTCTTATATATCTTTATAATCCAAAGAGAATTTTTGTAAATCTCAGGAAACAAGAGATAATTAAGATAGAGGACCTATTACAAAGCATCCTCTGCAGAGGTTTATAGATGCCAAGGATTAACCCTGCCTAATGGAAGGACGAGCTGCTTGGTGACATCAAGGATGAAGGGATTTGAATTCTCCCTCCTCCCCATCACCAGAGACTATGGTTCTGAAAATTATATATTTATGAAAGGGAACAATTCTTCTTAATAAGAAGATGTATTTGAAAAATAATGACAAGAATTTTTATAAGCTCTCTCAGAGTTTCAGCCTGATATGATTGCTGTGAATTCATATATATATATATATATGTGTGTGTGTGTGTGTGTGTGTGTGTGTGTGTGTGTGTGTGTCTGTGTGTGTGTGTAGTGTATGTAATTTGTAACTCACATTATACATAGTTTTACATATGCAAGTTTTTAAATTATAAAATTATTACAATTTAGCAGACAAATTGATTTGCTGCTGTTAAAGGAATAGGTGTAGGAGTATTCTCTTTCACTGGTGTGTTGACAATTGCCATGTAAATCAAGAGGTGTCTCTAATTTAAAAATTATGGAACACATGGAGGAACTGTATGGGTCTACTTGGGTCTAGGTGAAATTGTTAGCTGGTTTACAGGAGAATTGCTGAAAATTACAAATGCTGCCTGAAATCCTGTAATAACATTTTGTAAAAGCATGAATCAAAGGGATAAAGCTGACCTTTAACATTGTAAGCTGACCATTCTATTCCCAATGACCTTGTGATTGCAAAGCTCTTCATTTTAAAATCCAAGACATTGCTTTAATATAAAATGTAGTACTTTCAAATATCACTAGTATAAACACTATCTTACCTCAAATATTCATTTTCCAGATCTTTCTAGTTCTTTAAAAATATTTCAATATTACTTGACTTTTCATATCTATGATATATATACAAACAATAGCTGCAGAACAAATAAAAAGTTCCCACAAAAGCTTCTTCTATATCCAAAGGGCCAGGAAAGGGACAGCCTAGCAAGATAGAAAACTTAGTCAATAATCTCTCTACTCTAGTCAGAACCACAAGAAACAAATAAATACTGTGGCACCCCTGACAACAAAGGCCAAATGGGAAGACCAAACTTCCACCCTTACCAGACAGTAACGACACAAATACCACCTCCTCCCATCCCTGCTGGGTGGTGTCAGAAAGGCCAACTAGAGAGCCAGGGCTCACCATAAGCAGAACAAGTCCCCATTGCCCATTCTCTCCCCTACCAAAACAGAATGTGCAGAGACTGTAGGGAGTGTAGACTTCCATCCCTATATAACAGTAATGAGGCCCATCCCTCCCCAGTGAGGCTGTATCAAAGAAGACTTAGGGTGAGTCATGACTTACACCATTACCCAGTAATAAGGTCACCCTTCAGGTGACCTTAGAGAGCTGAGTAAGGACCTTGGACATCTATTCCTAGTGGGAGATAGCAAATGGGCTCCCCATTCTTTCTCTGACAGGATGGTGTCAAAGAAGATAGCTAAAAAGAGAAAGTTTGAATAAGATCCACAGTTTTATAATGTTATTACCCTAAATTTCCAGGATTCAGCAGAAAGTATGCATCTCACCAAGAAAAAAAAAGATGTTAAATTGAATGAAAAACAACCATGCCAACACTGAGACGACAGAGATGTAAGCATTATATGGCACATATTTTAAAGGAGCAATCACAAAAGTGCTCAAAGGGCATATATGAACATGCTTGAAAGTTACCTTGGCAAGAGAAAATATTTTAGGCAATAACCCAGGAACATCAAAAAGAAGAAAAATAACAAGCAAAAGCATAGGTAAATATATACAATAGACTTTCTCCTTTCCAGGTTTCCAAATCATGTTTGACTGTTGAAGTAAAAATTATAATGCCATCTAACATAGTTTTAATATAAAGAGAGGAAATATTTAAGGCAGTTACATTATAAATGGGGGAAGCTAAAAGGAAGCAAAGAGAAGCAATGTTTCTATATTTTACTCTAATTGGTAAGACAATAACACAAGTATACTGTAACACCTAAAGTTTATATAATGTATTACCAAGTAAAATCCCTACTAAAATGTGCTACTCAGATATAGTCAGATATTACAGATAAATAAATGTGGAATTATAAAATAAATATTCAAGTAGCTCACAAATATGTATGAAGAAGAAAATAGGGAAACAAAGAGAACAAATAAATGTTAAATACACAGATGTAAGCACTAACATGTTCCTAATTACATTAAATATAAATTGGTTAAATATACCTTTTAAAAGACAAGAGATTACTTGAATAGATTAAAAACATTTAGTTAATTGTATGCTGTCTACAAGGAAGTCACTGAAATTACAATATGGGCTGTTTGAAAAAAAGGATGGAAAGACATGTCATACAAACATTACTCAGGAGAAAGCAGGGATGAGTATATTCATAAGAGCTAAAGTAAACTTAAAAGAAAATTACCAGAGGTAAGGGGAGAACTACATAATGATGAATGGGTCAACACAACCAAAAGACCATGCGATCTGAAATGTGTATGCAGAAAACAACAAAGAGGCAAAATATATGAAAATAAAACGGGGACCATTGAGAAGAGAAGTAGACAAATCCACAATTAATCTTGGAGACTTAATATCTTTCTCTCAACAACTGATAGAATAAACAGAAAATCAGCCAATATATAGAATTCAACACCACCACAAACCAAAGGGATCTATTTGACATTTATATGACACACCATCTCAAAACAACAAAATACATATTCTTTTCAAGTGCCCACAGAACTGATGCCCAATTAAACTATATTCTGGAACATAACACAAATTTTATTGAATTTAAAGGGATTGTGCTCTTATAAATACTGTTTTTCTAATACAGTCTGTGTTTTCTAATAATGGAATCTAATAGAAATCAATAGGTGAAAGATTATAGGAAAATTCTTAAATACTTGGAAGCAAAATAAACGATTTAAATAAACCACGGATCAAGGGGAATTCCCAAGGGAAATGTAAAAATGCATTGAGCCTAATAAAAATGAAAATATATCAAAATCTGTGGAACACCGCTAAACCAGGGCTGAAAGGGAATTTTGTAAGACTAAGTGCATCTATTAGGAAAGAGAAAAAATATCCAATCACAAGTTCCTAACTCAAGGACCTACACAAAGAAGAACAAAATAAATCTCATGAAACACAACAGAAATAATAAAGATGGGAGGAAATGAAGTTGAAAGTAGAAAAACAAAGAAGAAATCAACTGAAAAACATTTATTCTTTGAAAATATTCATACAATTGATAATCTTCTAGAAAAACTGATAGAGAAATAGAAAAGAGAAGATGCTAATAACTAATGCCAAGAATGAGAGAACATGTTGTAACTATCCTGACAGATATCAAAAGGGTAAGAAGACGCTACTATGAGTAACTTAATCATATTATAATATGATATGCTCTCACACACAATTATGAAAACTTAGTTAAAATGGACACCCACTGCATAGCTAACATGATGTGGATAGATAATTTGAATAGTGTTATAGTTATTAAGGAAATTGAATTCATGATTTAAAAATTCTCAAAAATATATTTAGGCCCAGTAGGTTCACTGGTAAATTTTACTAAACACATAAAGAAGAATTAACATAAATTTTACATAATTTCTATCATAAAAGAGAAGAGCAAACACGTCCCCATTTATTTCATGACTTTAATTTTTTCTTTTGCACTGTGCTGAGTTAGGCAGCATTTCAGTCAGCCTACCGATTGGTATAAATTAAGAGCTCATAAAAATTTATTGTAAAAACCAATACAAGTATGGGCCATTATAATATTATTTTCCCAAAAGCATAAAGAGAACAATATTTTAAAATATAACAAGAGATTAGAACAAATCAATCTTCATACATATAGCCCCAAGTGGAACAGAGTTTACTATTAGTTTAAAAGCAGTTCATGTCCAAAAGATCAAACAATTTTCATGCAAAAACTTTAGATCTTTGAAAGCAATGGAATTAAAGATAAAAATAGGAAAAAACATGCATAATTCACTGCAGCAATTTCCAAGAAATATTCCACATTTTTTCAGGAAATATATACTTCCAAAAAGTGAGCTCTCTTTAGGATATTAGAACATGACCTTAATCTTGCACAATAAGCGAAATACCATGAAAGTGCCCCCACATCGCAGCCAGGCTAAGGAGCAAAAACTGAGGCTAAGACATTTAAGTGACTTATTTTGGTTCAACATGTAACAGTTGAGGAAGCTTGCAGTCAAAAACAAGGTTCCCTGCCACTAAAATTATTGGGCTTTTATTATGCTTAAGGTATAGTTGTTTGGGATTCATAAGAGCAAAAGTACAAATCTTCAGTTGTTTTCATGTCTTCTGGGTAAAAATAGAATATAATATTTTCAAGTATCTAATGAAATCCCAGATACAGTAATTTGTTAAGATATAAAGTAAAATTTTAAGAGAAAATAAGTCACTAACAATGAAATGGGTTGATTTTTTCTAACTGCCACATGTAAAAGTAATCATTACAACTCTTAGGATGTCCTTTTAAATGTCCCAGAACCTAAACACATTCATCCATTTATTTATTCATCATTTATTCACTCACATGACCCTCAATGAAAGATGAGCTACAACATGCAAAGGGATTAATTAAAGGACTATCCTTGTACAGCATCAACAAGAAAAAAAGTATCTGGTAGAGTTACAAACTCCACCAGGCCTTATCTTAAGAACGTTTTGAAGCACATGTAATGAAAGAGTTTGCACTACTTCTTAATCACTGACAGCCACTTCTTTGAGAATCATCATTGACAAGGCCCATCATACAAAGTCATGTCAGGAAAGGTTAATTAGCTTATGTAACACATACAGAGGATGCACTTGTACGGACTTGCAGCATCTCAAGTTCCAGAAACTGTACATGCTCATAGAGGGGACTCTTCTTTTTGATGTTAGAACAGTTGCAAGCGGGGTGTAAAAAATGAAAAAGTAGCGGTAGCCTACAAATAACAATAATGCACATTCCGAATGAAAGTTAGAATCTCTGTGGAAACAGCAGCGGTTACAATGGGAGACAAGAGATGGAATATAGATGCTAAGAAGATGACAATGAGAACACAAGACTCCAGATGCTCTTGCTACTAAAAAGCAGATTCAAGGTTCACCATCTGTAGTACTCTGCTGCCAGTGACATCTTGTATATGGCCACTTGTACTGACGAAAATGGGAATCCATATTAAGAAAGCATCACAAAAGACCACATGGCAGACACTTTCAGGACAGTTAAACTCCACATATCTATAAGGTGCCAGTTTCCTTTGGAATAAAACTATGGCACTGGACCTCATGCATCAGTTAGTGAATTCAAGCCACCTTTTAGTTACTGCATAATCCACCTTAAAAGACTGGACCATGGAGACCTGGCTTTGCAGAACTGAGAGCAGAAATGTAATAAATAGGATAGTAATATTACTTTTGTCCATGGGAATTACTGAGGCTAATAACAGAAAAGAAAAAAAAAACATTTGGGAAAAATCAACTTTGATATCTAGGCACATAGCCAACTATGAATGAAGCAGTAACAGCTCAAACACTCTCAGCCCACAGAGGGTCTCAGAACTTTTTCTTAGTGTCTTTCTGGGTCAGAGACATTGCCACTAATGCCTCTAATCTTTCCTAGGATCTCTCTGCATTCTGCCTCTCTCACTCACTGCCAGCTCAGTCACTGCCACTGCCGAGTCACTGCTGGTCCACCAGCCTCAGCACTGGCCTGGTAAGAAGTCTGGTCTCCCCAGTGTCAGAGGTGACTCCCTGATCCCGGCTGATGAAGCAGCGCACCCCACGGTCTGTCTGACCCCCACTTCTTCCCTGTGCCACTACGTAAGCACTTGAGATCTAAGCTGACAGAGCTGAGCACTCTTCTTACTGATGAGAATATCTGCACCCCCTGAATCTCAGCCAGAACAAGAAGGTGAATCTGAATTCAATGATCAATTGCTTTTTATTTAAGGCTGATTTAATTTGCCTTGCTAGCAAACACACATTATATTCCAGGCTAACAGACACAAACAAGTGGACACATCCCCTGAGGCCTCCTTAGTTCTTCACAGGATGCAAAAAAATAGTCCCGCCTGCAGGTCGGTGCCATCCTAGCAGAGCCAGCCAGAGGCTGCAGGGAGGAAGAAGGCTGTGCAAAGGATTTACTGTCTTTATCCCACCAAGCAGCACTCAAGGACCTGCTTTCCACTGTGTAAGCAGATTCCATGCCATGACAGGGCCATGGGAAGGAACTGTCTTGTTCTATTTCTAGTCAAAATTTGAGGCTTAGTTGCAACTCTGTACAAGGTTTCTCATTTCAGTCCTATTTACTTCCCCAGCTTAGTCTCTTGAGAGTACAACCTGAAAGAGGGTGTGCAACACCGTGGTGGCCCTGCAACATCCCTTTTCTACATTCAGATGGCTTGTGTCCCAGTGTTTTATACATTTGTTATCTTTTGATGAAACCATTCTTTCCATTCTTACTTGTACCCTTCACCCCCAGCCCATTGCTGCACACTCAATGCCATATTTAAGTGACCACTTTGCCCTCAGAATCATGATTCCAAGCTAAAGAGAGAAGGCATAGTGTCTAGGTCAACTCATTGTGTCTTTGTCTCTCCCTGTACTACTTTCATAGGAAATACCCTCCTCAGGGGGTGTGTCAGTGGCCCTACAAACAGACCCGGCTCAAGTTTCCACCCAGGAAGCTCTTCATGAAAGTCAATTTGTTCTATTTTGGCAGTTGACCAAGTGCTAACTGCAGACATAGTCTAGCTTAAACTGACATCATCTCTACACTTTCAGGTTTGGAAAGCAGGTGCCACGTGTTAAGGTCTAACAAATGCAAAGGTAGGAAGAATTTAAGTTGCATTCTGCCTCTACCATTTACTACATGTGTTACCTTTGACAAATTTCTTAGCATTTCTTGAGTCATATTTTCCAAATCTGTAAAATGGGAACCATAGCTATCTCACAGGTGGATTTTGTTTGTTTTAGGATTTAATCGTACTTGTAGACAAAATGTCCAGCACAATAGCTGGCCTCTACTATATGTTCAATAAATCTCACTTGCTGCCACATCACCTTCGCTGCTATTTTACAACTATTTCTACTTATAATCTGATTAACGTTTTTCATGTATCACTGCAGATGCTATCATACTAGAAAGATTTTATCATTCCTTTGATGTCATTACTAGATGAGGATGAAATAACTTAAGAGGTCCTTTTATCCAAACATCAGCTTCTAGAGAAGGAAAGAAAAAAATGCACTCTTAGCTGATGGGGCTTATAAATTTAGGGTAAATTTCATACTCAGATTATAAACCTTTTGATGAAGGTTGAAATGTATCCTTCAAAAAGCGTGTTGAAATCCCAACTCCCAGTACCTCTTCATGTGACCTTATTTGGAAATAAAGTCTTTGGAGATGATCAAGACAAGATAAGGTCATTGCCTCAATCCAATATAACTGGAATCCTTATGAAAGGGGAAATTTGGACGGAGGGGCACATGTGCACAAAGGGAAGATGGTGTGAAGACACAGAACCACATTAGAAGGAACTCCAGAAGGAGAGAGGCATGGAGCAAGATTTCACAGCCTTTAGAAGGAACCATTTCTGCTAACATCTTGATTTCAGACTTTCAGCCTCCAAAGCCTGAGACACTGTGTTGCTCTTGTTTAAGCCACACTGTTGGTGGCACTTTGTCACAGCAATGTCGGTCAACTGACAGTCCCTTTTCTTGCCACTCTCCTTCCTCTCCCAGGTACCCACAGATGAGAACTCTTCTCTGAAAATATTTTGCTTAAGAAGATTTTACCAAATAGTTCTTTATGAAATTATTTTAAGGGAGCTTGCAATATCAATGCAGTCAATATATAAAATATAACCTAATTAGATTATCTGTGTTATTTTAGTGTCACAATGACAGAATACTCTGGCATTTATAAAATCTGTGGAAAAGAAAATACTGCCACATTTTCTCTAGGACTTTTCCACAAGAATAGGGATTTCATTCAAGATAATATTTCTGAATATATTATTCATATAGATTCATTTCTAAAATGGACAAAAAAAACTGCTAAAGCCAACATTTAAGATTCCCTTTGCTCTATTTTAGAGCATCAATAGCCTTTTTGCAAGTTGATGTCTCATCGACAGGGGGAAAAAAATTCATAAAAATATCTGTGTCATGTAGAAAAATGATTCCAGGAATAATCTATTTTATCCCAGAAAGACTTAAATTTTAACTTAAAAACCAACATCATTCTTAGTTTCTCAGACTCTTGAGCTTGCACAGTTAACTCCCCAGGGCTCAGTTCCTTCTGCAGAGACTGAGACAGTAACTTCAATGGACACTTAACAGTGAGGATCATAATCTGGACCTGGGATGGAAAACTCCTGAATTCACCCTGTGGTCCTTTCCTCATTATAGCACATAAAGCAAAAGTTTACAATATTCTGTACAAAAATGAACAGCACAATGTGAACACTGCAACATTATATATATTCTACAATGGTATATATAGATATAGCATAAATAACATAATAATATAGTCTAGGACTCCTTAGAGCAAAAAGATGAGAACGTGCAAGTGCAAAATGAAACTACATGTTCAATGTGTGCAGCAATGAAGCAGAAAGGAAACAAGAATTGCCAGGTATTGTGGGTATAGGTGCCACTGTGAATATGCAGTAAAACCATGGTTATGTGATGAAGCCAAAACACACAGAGCCTGGATCCCCAAGGATCTTTATTAACAACCTAATATGCTGTCATTGAGAGCAGTTCACAAGTGCCATCTATGGAGGCACTCTCAAAGATTCCTTAGCTTGCAAGTTATGTGGGCTATGCTTGTTTAATTACAGTCTCCACAGGGGAATAAAAATCAGGAAATGTAGAAATAGGCTTGAGAGTCAGCATAACCTGACATAAAGGGTCAGAAGGGTAATGAGCAGTATTGAATTACTTGAAAGCATAGTAGAAAATGTCTGTGTTGAAATATAATCACCTGCCTTATCAGGAGTGTCCTGGTATCTTTGGTAGTAATCTGAAAGCTGCTATAATTTTAGCTAAATATATCATCAGGAAATCGTAACCTCCAGTGACCAACGTACTTTAGAGAATCAGACCAGTTCTTTTCGTATGTGAGGGAGTGTGCCAGTCAGTAGAACTGTACCATGATGACCACTCAGATTTTAATTTAACCTATTTTCAGGTTCTCAGAAAGTTTAAACCTCTCATCTCTGTCATTACAATGGATTTCTGTGCCATTGCTATGGGGCAAAATCATTTGGAGGAGAGCTCTGAAGTACAGGCTAAGGACAGAATTACCTGGGCTCCAGCTCTCTTTTATCCTGATGTGTGTGTTCTCTTCAAGGATACTACAGAAGTGATATTTCAAATACCTCCAGTAGCATCCACTGGAATCATCTTGGGGCAGGCAGAATATGGTAGCTTTATGAATATTCATAGCAGCACATGGCCCATTATGATTCAGTGTGCTGTGCAAAATACAGCTGCTTTGCTCCAAGCCCACTAGGAGAGCAGAGGATACTTGTTTTAAGTGGTCCCCAAGGTCAAAAACTAGTTAGCAATTTCATAGTTAGAAAATTATCCATCTTGCTATAAATGGGTAAAAGCAGTCTCTTTTAAAGCATTCAGGGATCTATAAACCAGATTCTCTTTTTGCTACTAAAAGTGAACTATCTGAAGACTGATAAAAACAAAAATAGACTCTAGGAAATTCAGCTCCCTTCATCTTTGTTTTTCTGTTCTATGCTTATTTTAGATGAATATTTATATGATGACAGGTTCAGTGATTTTAGACTAGAGAAGATGCAATCTGTTAGGTATCTATTGTGAACAGTGAAATCCAATAATGTATCAGTACACAATGTGACCTAGAGGAAACATCACTGAACTAAGAAACAGATGGTTTCCCTGAGACAGTTTACCTTTTTGTTTATATTTGAGAAAGTTACTTACCACTTTTAATATGAGATGCAAAAATAATTACTCACAGCGAACTTTTAAAAAGAAACAGGATTCACAAAATGAGAAGATGAGCCATGGACTGCAAGAATATTTGGAAAAGGCATTTGATAAAGGACTGCTATCCAAAATAAACAAAGAAATCTGAAAACTCAACAGTAAGAAACCAACCTGCTTTTACTAAGCATAAAAAGCCAATCTATAAAGGCTACACACTGTGTGACTCCTACTACATGATATTCTGGAAAAGGCAAAACTGTGGAGACAATAAAAAGATCAGTGGTCACAGGAGTTGAGGGCAGGGGGTATCAACAGGTGGTGAACAGAGGATTTTTAGGGCAGTGGAACTGTTCCATATGATGCTACAATGGCAGGTATTTGTCAGTACACATTTATTAAAACCCACAGAATGTATGGCCCTAGAAAGGAACCCTAATGTAAGCCACGAACTTCAGGTGATAATAATGAGTCATTGCAGGTCCACCCACTGTAACATAACAAGGGTATAACTGTGCTGTACTATGTCTGTAGTCGGGGAGGTTGTGCACGTGTGGGAACAGAAGGGGGATGCAAACTCTACTTTCTGCACAATTTTGCTGTGAACCTTAAACTGCTCTAAAGATATAAAGTGTATTAAAAAAGAAGAAATAGGAGGTATGAAACATCCTGTAAATCTGAATATTTATATATTTTTTGTAAGTGATTTTCTCTTTAAAAGGGCTTATAAAAATGAAAGCAAATGAGATTCATAGAAGAACGGATGAGTGAATTCTTTGAGCTTGGTATGAAAAGTCTTCTTATGGACAATTCAAATTCTGATGCAATCAAAGAAAAGATTGGTATATTTGATTGCACAATTTTTTATACATGTATGCCAAAAAAAAATACCACAAGCAAAATCAAAATACAACTGAAAAACAGGGTAAGTATTTGTAGCCTAAACCATGTTCAAGGAGCTAAAATGCCCATTATTTATGGAATTCCTATAAAATAAAGAACAGTAATAAAATGCAGATAGAAAAACAGAAAAAATAAATGAACAATTCGTAAGTAAATATTTTAAAGTGGTCCTCATTCTAACTTGACCATAATTAGAGCAATGTAATTTAAAACAAGAAGATACCATTTTTTTATCTATAGACAGAAAAAAGTGAAAAGTGTGTCATTGGTGAATCTGAAGAAAAGTCTGTCTTATATATTGCGATAGAAAATGATCATCAGCCCTGAAAGTTTTGGAGAGGAGTTTGCCAATACCTACTGAAAAAAAAAAGCACACGTACACACACACTCACACTCTCACTCTCTCTCTCTCTCTCTCTCTCTCTCACCAGAAATTGCACTTCCAGAAATCTACTCTGAAGGAACACCTCCAACAAAATGAAAATTATACATATGGAAGATTACTTGCATATTATTTGTAATTGCAAAATTCGGGAAACAACCTACTTGCTCATACTTAGAAGAGCGACTAAACAAATGATGAAACATCCAAAGATTGGAGAGTGGGGATAAACTCAACAGGATATGCTAGGAAGTGAAAAAGCAAAGTGCATGGAAAGATTTATGGTATGGAACCTTTCAGGTAAGAGAGAAGAGGATCACATATGATATGATTCCATTTATGTGAAGTGTCCAAACCAGTTAATTATAAAAACAAAGAGTAGATAGGCAGTTGCCTACAGCTGGGGTGGAATAGATGCGGAGTGACTGCTAATGGGCACAAGGGGTCATTTGCAGGTGAGGGAAATATTCTTAAGTTAGATCATGGTAATGATTGCACATCTGTGTAAATACTCCAAAATCTACAGCAGTGTTCCCTTTGCAGACATAAACTTCATGACATGCAAATCATGTACCAATAGAGCTATTACATTTTTGAAAAAGAAGGAAAAGTACCCAAGAAGATGTATATCTGATTATCTATTTAAAAGAAACACAGGGAGGATAAGAGTTGTCTATGGGGGGACAGTTGCATTAGAAAGGGGAATAGAAACGGCGTCCTGGGAAACAGAAGGAAGTCACACTGTTCTGAATGTCTATTTGTATAGTTTTCAGTTTTTGAACTATAGTGATGGTTCATACACCCAAAAAGTGAATAAATAATTAAAGTCAATCACGATGAGTAGGCAACCCAAAATTAAATAAGGGCAGTAATAAGTTACCCAGTGTTACAAAGGAAAAGCATAACCACACTGAAAAATTTGGAGGAAGAATGAACTTCAGAAAGCAGTATTTTGACTTGCTACTGTAATGTTAAAGACAAAAAATTATTTTACATATATTTTGTACTCTATTGTTAATTTATACCTCATAGGGCTATGAACAGGCAATTCTGAAACTATTTGAATGTTATGATTAAACAAATACATAAAAATGTTTTAGACAATGAGAGCTAAGTATTTTACTAGTAAAGAAAGAAGTCACAAATAAAGAGGGACACATAGAAGAACCCCAGTACTGGTGGGCTGGAATCAGAAGTATCCGGATGAATTCTTTGTTTTTAAATATACAGATATGTGTATATAGAGAGGGATAAAAATATAATTGAGTAGCTATGTGTATATTAGTATCTGTACATACATTTCTTAGCTCCTCCCCAGGAACAATGAGCACATATGACATACAGATCTTAGTTTCTAAATATCATTCTCTGGTTAAAAAAATAAAAAGAAAGAACCAGGCTTCCAGGCTCCTTGGAGAAGTGGTGGATCTGGAGCTGCAGCAGAGGAAATACAAGACAAGCCTGGAACATCTTGTGCCAGAAATTAAGGAAATGCTCAGAAACGGGTGATGGAATGTCAAGAGGACACAAGGTCCAACCTGTCCCAAAGTGGAGAGGACACAGGAGACACAACTAAGTGCTACATGGGTTGTTGATTTATATCCTTGAGCAGAAAAAGACCTCAGTGAAAAACATGGTAAAATTCAAATAATGGTATATTGAGTAGGCTTAGTTTAATAGTATTATGCAAATATTAATTTCTTATATGGGTAAATATACCAAAGCTTATGTAAATTGTGAACATTACGAGAAAGAGCAAAGAGTATAGATGGACTCTTTGCAACTTTTCTGTATGTCTAAAATTGTCTCAATATAATACATTAAAAATAATATGAAACACTTGTTTATCCACATTAAAGATTTGGAAATTGAGCAAGGAAAGCTAATACAAATTGCCTAACATCAAATAGTCATGCATGCACAATTCAAAACCTAGAACTCTGAGTTGTGAAAAGTATGTTTTAAAACATCCATGCAATATTTAGACTATTATAGACTATCAATCAGTAGAAATAATCATAAATTAAAGAAGCATAAGCTACATAGACCTTCTGTACTAATAAATTACAGAATGGTTTTCAGTGTGCATCAGTGAGCACTCAGAGGGAAATCTGGGTGGCAGCAACATCTGTAGTTGCCCCCACATTACTGACTGTTAGTGAGAGGGGGCCAGGGATGCCAACAGCTCTGCAGTTTGTGTAGTTCTGCACAGTCACAACTGACCTTGGCTGTGGGATTCCCTGTCAGCTTGTATTCCCAGAAGTTCTCCTATTCTTTGTAGATGATTCTCTCAATGGTGGTACCTTGTCTCGGCAGCAGTACTCAACAGCTGTCCCTTAGGAAGTATCTTCTCCAATCTAATGACTTTTATTCAGAGCACCTCTGAGTTTTAGCATTCTGTCCTTTCTAGAGGAACATAGTTTTCTTTGGCCATCACTCATGGCAGCATTTGTAATATCCCCAGTGACTGTCCCCAGCTTACATGTGTCTGGTTCCCTCAGAGCTTGTTAGAAATGCAGAATCTCAGGCCCTCATCATATCTCCTGAATTAGAAGCTGCATTTTAAAAAGATCCCCAGGTGATTCATTTAGCATTAAAGCTGAAGATGTATTGACCTGGATACGTCAGGGTGGCAGTTTCAGTACCATATTTAAAGGACAACTCACACCAGGGCCCCTGAAGAATTTTCCATGACAGCTTCCTCAGAACTGATCCAGAAACTACATAAAGGCTTTGCAGTTGCTAGATATTCGATGTAAAGTTCTAATAAGCAAAGCCTATCTATGTCTTTTTCTAAATTGTTGAGGCTATTTTGAAAATATCTATGATTTTTTTCTCTTGAGAAAAATTTCTGAAAGATGCCCTAACAAAACATATCTTCTTCCACTAGATAATAAGTTCTTTCAGGGTCCATACATAGAAGTTACTGAGATAGATGATGGATTGTATTCCTTTGTATTTTTAACAATATCCTTGTATTTTGACTCTGAAAGAGCATTTGCAAGACTTTTCCATTTATTTCACCAAATTATCTATTATTTCACTTGTATAATACATTTATTTCAAGTTAGCCATAAGTTTACAAACTCTAAAAGATATTTTGATTTTTCCAGAACAATTCTCTCCCTTCTAAAGACATATTTTAAATACTTAACAGTATGACATTCATTTAAATTCTATCCAATTAGAGTAACACTTAGTGTTTGACCTCAAGGAATGTGCACATCTGTGAAGAAGAATTAAATAACTATACTAAACTGGAAAAAAAAAGAAGATACATATGTAATTAAGTAACCATGTTAAATGGAGAAAAAAAGAAGTGAGACCAAGACAATAGACAACAGTGCAGCTATAAAAATCCCCATGTGCTTTTTAATATGTAAACTCCTAGAGCAACTTAGATGATATAGTAAAAATATTTAAATGGACTTCTGATAACAATGACAACCCCTAAGTCAGATCCTATTGATGCAGTTATTCTCTGACTGAGCACATACTGGAGAAACACAATTTCCTTTTCCTGGACAATGGGAAGCACATTTAAATACTAGGTAAAAACTAGTTTAATATTGTCTATTTGGATCAAATTAATTTATCAATCTTAAACTAAAACCTATGGCAAAAAAACAAGCAGCTGAATTTGTGTAGTACCTCACACAAGAGTTCTGGTTTCAAGCCAACCTGCATAATTGTTGTGCTTTTGTGACTTTTGAGCCGTTACATTTCATGCATTTAATATATTTTTGCTTCAGTTCATCTGTACATTGAACACAGTATATTATGTATCTTAGAAGATTATAAAACTTAAATGAAGTATTTTATATAAGGTCCTTAGCCTAGAACTTGAACATAGGAGATACTAAATAAATGGCATTAGAAGCTGCTCTGCAGCCCTTGTTGCTGGTGGTCCCCTATACTGGTTTATAGGCATCAGAAGCAATCTGCATGATTCACCAGATCCTTGAAATACATTGAATAAAAAACACACTAAACTCACCACCCTTGTCTTTAAAACATAAAGCTTAGAGGAGCTAGAGGGTATTACGCCCAGTGAAGTAAGCCAAGTGGAGAAAGACAAGTACCAAATGATTTCACTCATCTGTGGAGTATAACAACAAAGCAAAAACTGTAGAAACAAAACAGCAGCAGACTCACAGAACCCAAGAGTGGACTGACAGTTACCAAAGGGAAAGGGACTGGGGAGGGTGGGGGGAAGGGAGGGATAGGGGATTAAGGGGAATTATAATTAGCACATATAGGGGGGGCACAGGGAAGGCAGTACAGCACAGAGAAGTCAAGTAGTGACTCTATAGCATCTTACTATGCCGATGGACAGTGACTGTAATGGGGTGTGGGGGGGACTTGATAATAAGGAGGAATGTAATAACCACAATGTTACATGTGAAACCTGAGCATAAGATTGTATATCAATGATACCTTAATAAAAATAAAAATAAAGTTATAAAAAAAAGCGTTAGGATGCAAAAAAAGCCCATAAAGCTTAAGGAAGTCAACTTACATGATGCATTTAATTATAGTTTATTTTATATCTTGCTCCAATAATAAGTAGATGTCACCTTTCAGAATTTTTTTATTCAATGTAACTTTCTAAAATTGACTGTAATTATTTTCATACATGTCTGATCTCACTTTCAAATTTATTATTCTTGTAAATAAAGGCAGTATCTCATCTAACCGCAATGTTGAGTGTGAAACAAATATCTGATTTAATGTCATTGAATTAAGCTAAATTAAAGTTTAAATAAGTACTTCACTGTTTTAATGCCATTGATAAATGAATTCTAGGCTATTAGAGCTTAAGTGATTTTTTCAAGTCCCTGCAGATCTTTAGAGAAAAATATAAAAATCAGGTCTTTCTAGATTTTCAATAACTTTCCATAAAATCAGTCTGTGTTCAAAATAAATTATTGTATGAATCTATAATTACCTCAATAAAATTAAGGTTTCCATCATACAACAATGTAGGAAGATGAAATAATAATTAATGTACTTAACACATGTTTAGACTATGTTTATGCACTGGCTTTGTATGCAACCCACTGCCACCCTAACCAAGTCTACCATTATCCGGGGTTGACTTCATTGCAAAAACCTACTCATGGGCTCCCTACATCTCTACAGCCCACCTTCTCCCATTTGGTTATCCCCAGCACAACCAGAGATCACTTCAACATGTTAACCTCATCAAGTCACCACCACTTTCCCTAACCCCTCCGTCTTTTTCTTAAAACCTGTCTGTCATTCCTAGGGAAAGATGCAGCTCTTTGTGCTGGCTCACAAAGCCCATCGCCTTGGCGTACCTACAGCAGGGTTTCACACCCTCAGCACTGCCCACACGCTGGACTGGACACCTCTTTCTTGTTGGAGGTTGTTGCCTTGCAGGATATTTAGCGGCATCCCCAGCACCTATCCATAAGAGGTCAATAACACAGAGCTGTGCCAGCTGAAAATGGCAGCCCACATCCCCACATACCCCATAGCAGGCACGACTGCCCCTGACTGAGAGCCACTGGCCAAGGTGATTTGTAGAGGGATTACATGTGAAGGTTTTGGAATTCAAATACTAAAGTTCAAATTTTCACTCCCTCCACCAACCATTGCTTTTTTTACTCTGCCATGTAATTCTTTCTTCTCCATTCGTCTGATGGATCGTGTCTTCCAGCATTTTCCTATTTACCTTTCACTCATTCTTCAGATCTGAGCTGAAGCACCGCTAACTCAGGAGTTCTTGTAGTTGAACTTCTCTCCAGTCTCTCTCCTTTAGTCATGGAAAATAACAGGAACCTGTCCTTCACAGCATTTATCACAACTGCAAGCCTATCTTTGCTTATGTGATTATTTGATGCATTACTATTTTCCTATAGTTTAGTTCATTGTTTCTTTTTGTCTTTCATTCACTAATTTATAAACTCCAGTGTTCAGCCAAGTAGATAGCACATAGTAAGTGCTCAGTTAATACATGTTGAGGGAATTAAGGGGTATAATTAATTTTTTCTGTGAGATAGATATTATTAATAATTTCACTTTAAATATAAGGGAACAAAGTCTTATATAGGTTATGGAAACTTGAAAAGTCACATCTGAAAAGTGCCAGAGCAAAAATTAGACTCATGCAATTCCAGATCCAACACTATTAGCTTCTGTTTTTTAGAGAATCACTTGGATAAACACTTTTAGAATCCTACTTCTGATACATTCATTTTCTTTATTTTCTGTCTGAGTGTATTTCTAAGCACATAATAAAGAATAAATATATGATGATTGGGGATAATCAGTAATTAAACTGAGAACCTTTCTGACACAGAAGAGAGATGAGCACATAAAGGTGTAAATGAAAAGGGACAGGGAGAAAAATCATCCCCTTTGAAAGAATTCAAAAGAAAGTCATTTAGACCAGTGCACGGAGAAGAGACGGGCTTTCTGTCGTACTCCGCTGATACCAGTCCTCCAGTGTATTTAGATGGTTGCACTAAACAGCATTAAGTAGTCTTAACAATTCCACTCATTTGCTGGATTTTTAGTGATGTAGTTTCAGGCACAGTGACAACTGCCAGCAAGAGAAACCACCCCAGGCTTTCTGATGAAGTACCTTCAGAAAAGACCTGCTTTCATTTCTTCAAATCCTTTGTAAAAATTATTCCCAGGCAGACACATGCATATATTTTAATTATTTTGTTTTTCTAAACCTTCTTTAAAGAAAACACATACATCTTATTTTAATGGAATACTCACTACCTTTAAGAATTCTATAAGCCTTTTATAATGTGTTTTCTTCAAAGACATAGTAGGCTAAAGTATGACAGATTAATATTTCCCAAAAAGATAAAATGATTCAAAATAAAGACTATCTGTGACATGTAGAATGCCATTACACTCAACTCATTTAGTGTACTTAGTATCACAGAATAGTGAATAATTTTCAGTGCTGATAAATATAGTAATTAGCATGTGTTCATGAATCATACTTTCAGCATAGAGGCTATATTATTAAAGATGCTTATCAAAACCTATTAAGATGTATGCTATTCTTCTGGCAGTAGCCACACATATCAGTCTGATCTAATATGAAATATTAAATACAATCTTCAATTATTTTGATGGCATATACAAGAAGGAACTAATTCCTGGACTGAGTATCTCAATAGCGATAATACTTCCCATACAAATTCCCTTGAATGAAGATCTCTTTTGCTAATAAATTATTCAACATGTCCTATAATTATCAACAACTCACTTGAAAATTTACTATGTCACATCAGCTATATAAGTTTGAAAGTCAATTTAAAATTTACTAAAATATAAAATAAGCTATTAAGTGAATAATAATAACCACCTCAGCGCCCATTTAACAGTGCCAAATTCAATACATTGTTCCACATATTAATTTAAGGATCAGAGAAAGACCTGTCAATAACTGGTGTTATGAAAACTCCAAATAAATGAATAATTTTACTTAATAGGTAAATAAATTTACAAAGGGCTCAAATGAATCATATTCATGTCAAAACTAATCATTTTTAATAAATACATCAGTATTTATTAATACCCATAAGTTTTCCCAAATAAAAGCTAACTCTCCATATGTGATGATTATTTACCTATTTGTGCTGAAGTTAAGAAAAACATACTGATATTCTTAATCACTGTAATGTATCAGGAATTCATTTGTATTAAGAATGCATAAAAGAGAGAAAGTAAAATGGGTATAGCCTTTGGAAGAATCTTGTACTAAATTTGAGTTATAGCAGTTCTCATAAATCATAGCAGTTATGCTCTCTAAAATGTCACTATGACACTGAATTTGCAAACACAGAAGCACAGTTCCTATGGGAAACTCAGAGTTACGTTCCTGAAAGCTTCTGGTCACATTTTCACTCATCTCACCACATAACCTTGTTTTACACATTTTTCTTTTTAACACACCGTATCTAACATGTATTTCCAATTCACTGACATTGAACCCATGACCAGCAGTGCTATAACTCATTCCTGACCCCAGCTCATGTAACACACACCTACTGAATCCATAAGGCACATCAACTGCCCACTGTCCTTAGGAACACTGGACAGCATCTCAGCATGAGGCCATTTAAACAGCTTCATCACCAACAAAAAGCACAGAAATTCAAGAACTCTGACACTAAAGAGATCATGAAAGGGATGTTTATTCACAGTATGAGAGCTGCAACACCAAGGCAGAGAGTCCCCTTGTTTGTTCCCAGCTAGGAGCATAACCATAGAGAGACTCAATCTTCACCATTCTGCACATGTCTACAAATGACTGCCAAGCACTGGGAATGTTGATTTGGGGGCTATAAATGATTTTTGCAAATAGACAAATTCACAGATATGGAATCTAAACAACAATGTAGATCGCCTATTCATTATTTGAGATTTGCAAAAAATTAACTATCTTTCCTTTTAATGACCCTATGCTTTCTCGGAGGGCCTACGATGATTCAGACTGAACTGAGAAGAGTGATCTTTTGCAATCCATTAAAGCAGAATGGAAACAATATGGAAGGAGGATCATCTGGATACTAGATTAACCTTGAATTCAGATATTTCAAGTAATTTTTACCAAACTAATGATTTTAAATTAAAATAATTATAGATCATTCCTTTTGAATGTAAACTCTTTGAGAAGAGAAGTTACCACATCTTTCACTTTTAATAGACCTAATCAATAACTTCTTTGGAAGTGCTCTCAATCATATGTGATAATAAAAATACAGTATAAACATTTATATTTGGTTTTAAATGTGTTACAGTTTATATTTAATTATTACACCAATTGCTCTATAATTCTAAGCACCTTCCACTTTCCTGTATATGTTTGGTCTTATTGTTTAGGAGTAGTCACAGTAGTGTTCCTTTAACTCCAAATAACTTAAAAATATCTACATAATTTATTATTATAAAGTTATAAAAAAGTATTGATAAGCTCCTGGGTAAATAAATATTCATTAAAACTGTGTTTAGTCTCAAACTAAAAAATAATCCTTATGCATGCAAAGTTTTCAAGTAAAATTTCAAGTGAAATTTTCAAGTAAAATTAGAAGACCATCTATGTAAGTACTTAATAAACATTTACATTATAAAAGAATAATAAGGATATGTTGAGCATATAGCATCTGAGGTTCAAAACTATAGGATCAACAACTACATTGATAAAGAGAAATATTCATAATTTTCTCATGTATTAGCATGTAGGTACACATAAACTTCACATTTTTAATCATAAAGACTACTGGATATCATCAACAATATAAAATAGATGAGAATAAAATCTACATAATATAAGATTTCTTGTTACCTAAAAATTATAACACTAATAGACTTGATAAACTATAAATGTACAATACTAACATTAAAAAATTGATTTATATAATGACTATGGCAGAAAAAGAAACAATAATTCATAATAGTGAAATAGTGATAACAAAAATTCACATGAAAATGTATTAGATTTGGTAAGAATGTTGATAAGAACAAAATAGTCTTAACAATTTTGATACAAACAAAAATTCTGTATATGAATATATTGCAGAATAATTCATATACAAGAATTAACCATGCTTTTTAAAAATGCCAGTATAAAACATGTAAACATGTTAATTGACAGGACATTATGAAAAATAATCAGGAAATCAAGATCTTAGTGGAATTTACTCTGAAAAACATTTTCTGGATGAACAAGTATTGGTATTAATATAAAGCCAATGGAAAATTTTTTGGTTCCATGAACACAAATCAAACTATAGTGAAGAAGATCAAAGTCAAACTATTAGATCAAAGCATCATTGTTAAAATATTCCTATAATTTTTACCTAACTTTTTAAAATTGCACTCTGAGTCAGGAAAGGTCAGTGTTTATTTCCCAAACTCATGTCATTTTTGTAATTTCCTAACTAACAGACTGGGTCATATAAAGGATACTATTTTTCACTCAAAACCTAACAGTAAGCTAATATTTAAATTTTACTAGACAGGGACCATGAACCTTCCCAAAAGGTACCTTGTTTTTCCAAAGATAACATAGTAGTAGAGTAGAATATAAAATCACCTTGGTTAAAAATCATTTGTCTTTGGGCTTCAAAGTACGTTTTTCCATGATCATATCATCAATCTCAAAATGAATTATAACCTAAAGTATGGTAAACAGTGTCAGTAATTCTGATATAAACACCAAGAAATCACAGAATTAAGTAGGTTTGTAAAAACTCTTGGTGTCATGTATCTTTTTCTGGAACGCTACCATAATTTTGCCCTTTCTGTAAGTAAAGTATTTCCCTTCATTTTTATCCATCTATACCTGTTTTGACCATATTTCTAATGTAAAAATACATCAAGTTTAGGTATCATTCACTGTAAATTTTAATTTTTAAGCATTTTTCCCTTGTTCACTGATAAGGACGACTTTATTATTTTCCCTTCTATTGATGGGCAAGGCTTTTTCCCAAACAGCATTTCTTGAATAATGAGAAAGTTGTCTTCCCAGCTTTTCAAAAAACCGTTTTCATTATGTGATCACAGGTATTAGAGTAATTCTAGGAGTTCCAATGGCAAGCAAACATACTGAACTTAGTTGGTGTATGGAGCTTCACTGTAGGTACAATTTCCACTAGGCTTTTTGAAATACTAGAAAAAAATACTATGAATTTCCACTAATATCTTAATTTAGTAAATCTGCTTGATCATGATTTAAATTGGGTTAAAAGCCAAATATAGAGATGTGCCCAATCACCAGTCCTCTCAGAGCCCTAAAGCATCACTGTCTCAGAGCTGCAGATATTTTATAGAATTCATATAATTGATGAGTTGAACTCAAGACCCAACAAATCACATATTCCCTTTGTAATTAGTCTGCCAAATCTAGGCTACATACAGAATAATCCAAACTTGTTTCATCATAATTGTTCCATCTACACACTAGGCTGTCATTTAATGATGAGAAAACTCAATAATCAGAATGTGGCAATACATATTTCTCCATATTAAAAGGATTCTCTTCCCTTATACTAATCTCATGATAAAATTACTATTGAACTAGGATAAAGTATATGTCAATTTGTAAATACTGTTCCTATACAAATTAAAATATTCTTCCTTTAAAAATATATCTTTGTGTTACAATTTAAAAACTACTATTGTTTCTGTAAATACATTTACAATAAAAACATATTTTTCATTTAAAATACAAAATAAAAGGTGATAACATCAATGCTAAATAATAACCCCTAAGGAAAATTTAGCAAATGGCTCACTCTAAACCACAAAAGTGTCCCATATTCCTATGGATTTTCAAGAACTATAAGACCCAGTTTTTGTTAACTGATGATGAAGTGGTAATCAATGAGTCTTTATAAAAAATAAACAGTATGTGTATTTCATGAATTGTACTAATTCTGAATGATAATCTAAGAGAACTTCTCAGTTAAATGACTAGGTAGTCACTGAACATTAAGGAGGTAATTTAGAATGAACTGAAATCTATAATAAAATTCACACCTGCTTCCATACATATTAAAATATATTACAATGGTTTATGAAGTACTCCCTTTATGTCTTATTACAGAAACAAAGTTCTATTTCAGTAAGATAATAGCTTAAAATTATAACTGTTTTCAAATTACATATTTATGTACAAGATAATTAAAAATGAAAAATCTTTCTCCTAATCTGCTATTGCCCTAATGTTAAACTACAGTTCTTTAATTGTATTATCACATTATACATATGAGATAACATCATTAAACACAACACTAATTTACTACTGCCAAATCTGAAATAAAGATTAGGAAAGGAACTATATAAAACTTGAAAATAATGAATTCATTATGTTAACAAATGCTTTTACCAAAAAATATTAATTTTCCACCAGTATTTCCAACTTCTTAAGTGTTAGTGAAAACACTTGATGGAAATTCATAAGTGAATAGAATTCACTATTCTCACTATATTCTTACTGGGATAAAAATAGCTTCTATGAAAAATAGTATCTTTAAGTTATTTCCCCATCTGTAATAGTATTCATTGCCAAATTATGAGTAAATTACTGTGTGGGGGAAAATTTATGGATGAAATAAAAATCCCTACAAAAATGGCAGAGGACATCCACTGCTGGGCAGTGTGACTTGTAACAGTGTAAGCTAACATTGCATAAATAAACCTACTTTGCACTCAAAACAGAAGTATTAAAAAAGATTCTTTGTAAAATTCATGAGTTAGATACTCAAATTCTTTTCAATTGAATCATTATAATCCTTAACCTACCTTCTGTACATGTACATATTCAAAGTTCCAAACTGTATGTTAAGACTTACAAATTTAGTATAAATGATTAAGATGTTCTTTTTCCTATGTGATCCTAAATCTAC
This sequence comes from Manis javanica, assembly GCF_040802235.1. Lineage (NCBI taxonomy): Eukaryota > Metazoa > Chordata > Mammalia > Pholidota > Manidae > Manis > Manis javanica. The sequence goes on from NC_133167.1 coordinate 95,072,199, forward strand.
AGGCACACACATATACATGAATACACATATAAACTCATTTGTTCACATGAAAAGAGATGCTAGAAATTAGTTCTTAAACCAATTTGACTTCTATCGGATATACATCTTGGAGTAATAGTCATCATAATTCCTTTCCAATGTTTAGGCATATTTTTACAGAGACCTCTGTGAATTAATTTCAAAATGGAAAAGACAAATCATATTAGGTAGGCCTTCCTGTAAAATTAAAAAGTATCTGTCCTTTAGAAAAAAAAAACACTTTTCTAAATTATGTATTGCAGACATTCTCCTCCAAAGAACTTTGAAAGTATATACAGAGGATAAAATAGTTAAATTTACTGTTACATTTTGGTTCACACTGAAAAATCAATTACTTGCCCTTGATAAAACCTTTTATTGTATCCAAATGATTTTAGCCACCAAAGAGATATTGAATTTTTTTTTAATGTCACAGACAGCTTTCATATTGCAAGTGCATCGTTCCAAAACATGTGAGATAAATTTGAAAAGGCCAAATCTGCTATAATGAAAGTCTTTCTTTGGACCTCTTTACAGTTGGAGCTGCCAAAAATCTATGCTGAATGCCAGAAGAGTTAAATATTCAGATATATGTTCTTTCCTCACCGATCTGACACCATAATGTGGACTTCCTCAAGGAGTTATGTTGTTTCAGAAAATAGAATATGGAATATTCCATATCATCCAAGAACACTGTGGTATAGCTCTGTATTTTATATTACAAACTGCACATATTTAAACTTAATTTTGTGGTATTAATGAACAAAGGAATAATATTTTACTGTGATGCTAATGAAAATACATAGAATTATCTTCTTTTAAATTCTATACACATATCAATGTCTAAGCATTATTCTCTCTATTAATGGTATATTTTCTGATTCATGGTAAAATAATTGTTGGATTAGTTCCAGAGTATAATTAAGAAACAGATAGTAATTGCAAAAATAATAGAACTAAAATATAAGGTTAAAAATAGTAGCTGGGATTTCTAAATTAAAATTAAAAAAATAGAAATCCCCTTCTGTTGTCATTTGAACAGCAGCTGACATCTCTGTCAATCATTTCACATTAATAACAAGGATTGTTATTAAAATAGAAGAAAACACATCTGATTGAAAATGTATTACGATTAAAGTTTCATTGTTGGCTCACAATTAAGCTGATTTTTTAACTTATTTCACATCCTCATTGGTGGTTTCTATTTAGAAGAAAACTTCCTGCTAGAAATTGTTGGTACTACAATAAAACCGAAATCTCTATCCCAACCTTCAAGAATCTTACCGCCTTGAAATCAAGGTCTTACAGAGGATAAAGTAATTAGAAATAATTCCAATTTGAGGCATTAAATGACAAATTCCATATGGGTGATATATACACAATAAATATATAAGTTTAAATGGGAAAATATTGGATATATATATATATATCTATATGTATGTCTGTATCATAGTTTATTGAAATAAAAAATAACTTACTCTCTTAAATGAATGATTAAAAAAAAAGCCCACATGATACCAAATCTCTCATTCTAGTTTTTAAAGAATTTCCATTTATCTAGGTCAATGGTCAATCAGAGTTGTTAATAACTTTTAAGTGTTTTATGCTACCATTTATTATTTTCTATATTCCAAACCTTATACAAGTTCCATTACAAGATTCTTACAGCTTGGTGAAATAGGTATTAATATGCCCACTTTCAGATGATATGATGGAGTTGTAACACACTAAGTTACTTGCCAGAGTCTTGTACAGTTAAATGGCCAAGCCAGAATTAAAATCTAGTCCTGTTTGACTCCTACATTCATACCCTCTGTTTTGCGCCTCAATGTCTTAGAGAATCAGTCTCTAATCTCCATTACGAACTTCCAGAAAGAGGCAGAAAACACATCTACTTGCTAACCAATTATTATATCCCTCAGTTGTGCTTTACAAAATTTATACACACAGACTGTGACCGTACCTGAGAAGACACCCGTTCTGTTCCCCTCGGGAAACCCCTAGAAGCACTGCTACTGGTGGGCAGATGCTCTTCCTCTAGTTTATGATTTGGCTGTATTCACTTTATTCTACTTCACATAACTTCTCCTTCCTTCCAAGCTTACCCTTTCTTTCTTTTCATATCTGTAAATAATTTACAGTAATGAATTATAAACTTATTATTAATATTTAATGTCATAAAATGTCTCTCCATAAGATCGCTTGTATTACCATCTATGGGTGTCCTGCTTCTGCATTTCATGAATAAGAAAAGCCTAAACCTGCTGGTAAAAAAACCTTTAAAACAAAGTGAAATACTAAAGTACTTTGGTTTTAAGCATTTGATTTTATGAGCTTATTAATGAATGTTAATATTCTTCATTGAAATTTACTACCTATCTTTTTGTGCTTCTTTAGCTCCATGAGTTGTTTTACATACTGGTGATTTTTATTACCTTATTAGTATTCTAAATTGAGTTTGGGTAGTAGAAATGATACAATTATCTTATTTTTATTAGATACTTCCTTATAGTAGTTTTACACTATTTTATTTTTCTTTGTAGTTTATCATCTACTAAACATGTCTAAAACAATATGTACAATAAATAAATGGTTCTGTTTTGTTAAATCTATTGTGGCTTAATAACCATGAAGATGTTAGGTCTACATTTCCTAAATTTTTAAACATCATCAGCCATTTCTGAAGTGCTTTGATTTTCATCACAACACATAATGTTCCAGACTATCTTAAATTTAAAAAAGTAAAGGAGAAGAAAATGTAGAATATATATAATAAAATACCATTTTTCAGTTCTTGGAACATGCTAATGAAGTGCGAAATCATCACAGATTTAGTGCCATCCCCTAGCTTAACACAGGGTTAACACTTTGTTCTGTTTTTTTTTTTTTTTTCCTGGAGTATCTCCTTGGATTTCAAGAAACTAACTCGAGGTTGTTCATGAAAGAAGGTGAGGGGATGGGTTGAAGACATTCATTTTAAGAATATGTGTGGAGATACATATTGATGAAAATAAAGGGTAGGAAACATCAAATGCTGACCAGGATGTGGAGCAACAGAAATGATCGTCCATTGCTGCTGGGAATGCAAAATGGTACAGCCGCCTTGGGAGACAGCCTGAAAGTTTCTTACAAAACTAAACTAAACAATCCACCAGTCATTCCTGGGTATTTATGCAAAGGAGTTGAAAACTTATGTCCATACAAAAACCTGCACACATATGTTTATAGCAACCTTTTTTATAATTGCTAAAAATCAGAAGTAACTGAGAAGTCCTTCAGTGGAGAATGAATACATAAAATGTGGTACATTTAGATTATGGAATATTATTCATTGCTAAAAAGAAATGAGCATCAAGCCATGAAAAGATAGAGAGGAACCTTAAATGTATATTACTAAGGGAAAGAAGTCAATCTGAACAAGCTATGACTCTACCGGTATGACCTCTAGTAAAGGAAAACGGGAGAAAATGAAAAGACTAATGCTTGCCAGAAGTTATGGAAGAAGAAAGAATGAACAGGCAGTGCACAAAGCATTTTTAGGTCGGTGAAACTGTTTATGATAACAGCAGGTACATGTCACTATTCATTTATCCAAACAAATAGACCCTATGTAACACGAAGAGTGAAGCCCATTGTAAGCTATGGACTTGGAATGATGATGATGAGTCAATGTAGGTTTGCTGGTTGGTAACAAATGTGGGGCAGCTGGGCATGTGTGGGGGTTGAGGATACAGGCACGCCAGAGATATTGTGGGTTTGGCTCTGGACCACAGTAAAGTGAACAGCACAAGAAAGCAAGTCAAATGAAAATTCTGATTTCCCAGTGTCAATAAGCATTACAGTCTAATAAGTGTGCAATAGCATTATATCTAAAAGAACAATGTACAAACCATACTTTACTTTAAAAATACTTTGTTGCTAAAAAATGCTACCCATCATCTGAGTTGTCAGACATCGTTATCTTCTTTCTGGTGGAATCTTGCCTTGAAGTTGACAGTTACTACTGATCAGGGTGGTGGACATAGTGGCTGTGGCAACTTCTTAAAGACAGCAACAATAAAGTTTGCTGCATTGATTGACTCCCCCTTTCATGAATTATTTCTCTGCAGCATGCAATTTTGTTTGATAGCATTTACCCCACAGAACTTTTTTCAAAACTGGAGTCAGTTCTCTCAAAATGTGCCTCTTTAGCTATGAAAGTCCCAGGTGGCATCTTTTTCCAATATGAGGCTGTTTCATCTACATTGAAAATCTCCTGTTTCCGGGAGCCATCTTCATTAGTTCTGTCAGCTGGATCTTCTGACTAACTTGCTACAGCTTCTACATCAGCACTTGCTGCTTCACCTTGCACTTCTGTTACGGAGATGGTTTCTTTCCTTAGGAGTCAGGAGCCAACCTCTGCTCGCTTCCAGCTTCTTCCTCACCTCTCTCAGCCTTCACAGAACGGGAGAGTTAAGGGCTTGCTCTGGATAAGGCTTTGGCTGGTTTGATCCTCCAATCAGGCCATTATATCTTCCTTCATATCGGCAATAAGGCTGTTTCTCTTTCATCATCACTCATGTATTCTCTAGAGCAGCACTTTTAATTTCCTTCAAGAACTTTTCCTCTGCATTCCCAACTTGGCTACCTGTGCAGTGCAAGAGACCCAGCCTTCGGCCTGACTTGGCTCTCGACACGCCTTCCTCACTCAGCTTCATCATTCCTAGTTTTTAACATAAAGTGAGAGACATGAACTCTTCCTCTCACTTGAACATTTAGAGACCACTGTAGGGTTATTATTTGGCCTTATTTCAATATTATTGTGTTTCAGGGTATAGGAAGGCCCAAGGAGAGACAGAGAGATGGGTAACAGCCGGTCAGCAGAACAGACAGAACACAAACGACATTTATCTGTAAGTTCACCATCTCATATAGGCATAGTCTGTGGGGCTCCAAAATAATTACAAGAGTAACACCAAAGATCACTGATCACAGATCACCATAACAAATGTAATAATAATGAAAAAAATTAAAATATTGCGAGAATTACCAAAATGTGACACAAAGATACTATGTGAGCAAATGCTGCAGGAAAAATGGCACCAATAGACTTGCTCGATGCAGGGTTGCACAAACGTTCAATTCATAAAATATAAATATTTTTCACAATATCTGTGAAGCACAATAATGCAAAGCAAAATAAAAAGAGGTTGCCCTGCATCCAGAATTATTCACTTGAAATGTAAAAGTAACTCTGTTTTTGTAGCACGGTTGCAGGGAATTGAATCAATCATACTCTTTAGTTCGGGAGACGTCATCATCATCGCTTCCTGCAACTTGCCTTCTGGTTTTATTTATTTATTTCCGTTTATGCCCTATCTCCTGCTGTAGTGCCCGAACACTATTTATATCTGTCCTTGAATCTATTAGAATTTTACAAAATATGAAAAGTTGTTTTCTGAGCTAGTATGAACATAAACATGAGTATATGCATCTTTTTCATAAACATTGTAATAGAAACTTAATTCGATTTAATTTTTTTTTACCCACACAGCCTAGTGTTCTTAATATATTACCACATTGCTGTACATTATTTTAGGTTTATTTTTCCTCTCTTTAACTGTTGCATAGTTTCAAATAAAATAAATCCACACTTTACTTATCCAATCCCATAATATATTTGACACTAATACCCTTCTACCAAAAGATCTACTTACATAAAAAGCATCATTGTAAGTATATCTTTTTGATCAAGTGTCAGAATTGGGGATATAAATAATACACATATAAGTACAGAGTGAAATAGCTAGGTTGTTGTATGTATATATAACATTTTTAAATAAGTCCTATTAGACTATTCTCCACAATGTCTATAACCATTTAATTTTCCATCCACTCCATAAGTACTGGTTTTCTTTTTCTTTTTTCTTTAAGAATTATGTTTAGTACATATTACCTCAGCAATATTTGTGAATGACCAACCAATGCTGGAAAATCATGTATATTCTCTATAAATTTGGTGGTTATTTTCTATATTACAATGCCAATTATTTTAAGCTTAATTATTGTGATCTTCTATCAAATGATTTTAATTAATATGCACATCTTCTGCTATTTGCTTACATTGCTTGATGTATCAGTGCCTAAAATACGTCAAAATCTAATTTTAGTTGGTTGTCCTACTTGTGCTCAGAACTCCTTTAAATTTTACTTTGTAAACGTGAGTTTTAATTGTGAGTTAGGTACATTTCTATTCAAAATGATTGTATATTCTTCAAATATTAATCCTATGTATATTAATATACATATCTTCAGTTCTATTTTAACTGCAACAAGTTTCTTTTGCATCCTATGTGCTCATATTATTTTTTTCTCATTTCTTTTAGTTTTTCAGTTCTCATCATTTTATTGCTTATATGCAACATACTGCTGAATCTTACTTGTTGCTATATAATATGATCATCTCTTCTTGGCATTAATTAATGTACTTATTTGCATTTATTGTGATTAATATTACTGCAAGCTTAATTTGCTGCATTTATAGGTTATGATGCTCTTGTCCTTTCACTGCCTTCATTTAATAGGACAGAGCTTCTTCTGTTAGTTAATTTCATACTGTCTTCAATTTTTTAAATTCTGTATTTACATTTTACTAAAATTTTCAATGCCTGTATCTCCTCCTTATCAGTTTTATATTAATAGATAAAAACTGTCTTTCTTTGGCATTGCCTATCTATCCCTCTCCAAATTACTTTACAGCACCAAACACATATATTCAAGAACAGGTCTCTTTAAATAGGAGTATGCATACCTTTGGGAGATACATAAATATTTATCAAGGGGAATTTGGACATCTGTTTCCAAATCCTCGAATTGTATTTGTATTCCTTCCTCATACTCTTTGCCAACTACTGTTTTACAAAAGCCCTTTTAAAACAAAGGCACTTCTGTTTCTCCTTAACCTTCCTATTGCCTCTATTTTAAAACCCTTCAAAGCACCCAATAAAGGGACATGAATACAATTCTGTGTGGACACATCCTTTAATGTTCATCAGCATGCATTAAACATAGGAAGGTAGAACTGCTTGAGTTTACCTGTTTTATATATTAGAAAATATAAGTATAAAGAATCACTTTAGATGTGATATATCTTGACCTTTGTTGGAAGGTTCTGAAATCAGAAATAATGTAGAGTTTGGACATATTGAGTATCTCAGTTTTCTCTTGTAATCTCAGTTCTTTCATCAGTGACCATTGTTAGAATGCTCTTGAGGAAGAATCTGAGAGTGTGATGAGAGCAAAGCAAATAAGTAACAATGAGACCTTAAAAGGACTTTTTTCTCAAATGTAAAAGTGCTTCTTTCCAGCTATTATTCACTATTCATTCAAGGATGTCTCATTAGCAGTGAAAAAATATTTTCAATAGCCAATGCTATTCTGGAAATATCAAATATTTCAATATATTCTGGATGAAAGGAATAGAGTATCTTTGTGATATTTTTTGGTTTAGATTTGGTTATATCTTATTTAATAGGGTAAATGAGATTAAAAAAAAAAACAAAAATGTGTATCCTATTATTGTCAATTCTTATTTTATTTGGTATTATTAAATATATGTACTTATTTTCCCATGTAAAACATTTACTATTAGCTACCCAGAATTGAATTTTACTAATATATGCCTTTTTTACATTAAGTATATAGGAATTTTGATAACTAAATCCAACAAATATGTGAAGTTTTCCTGATTTTTATACATGGTTATTTTATCTTCTCAGAGACAAACACAATAGGTCAAGAAAAAAGTACACATAAAAAAATAAAAATAAATAGAAAACTATAGAAGCAAAAAGCCCCGCCCCCAAAAAAGTACACATATTTAACAAAAAGAAAACCATAGCTTTGACTGTTCACTTGTAATAGTTCACTATTGCAGCTGTAACAAATTACAACAAACTTAACGGCTTAAAACAATGCAGATTTATGTCACTTTTGAGATGAGAAGTCCAAAGAGGGTTTCTTTGGCCTAAATTCAAGGTGTTGGCAAGGCTGCATTCCTTCAGAAGGCTCTGCGGGAGAGTTGGTTTCTCTGCCTTTCCAGCTTCCAGAGGCTGCCTACATCCAATTGGCACATGGCCCTTTCCCCTGACTTCAAGGCCAGAAGTCTAGCAATTCCGTCTTAACCCTGTCTCTTCCACTTCCCTCTTCTGCTTATGGGATCCATGTAATTACATCAGGCCTTTCTGGATAATCTAGGAAAATCTCATCTTAAAACCAGTTGATTAGCAGCCTTCATTCTATGGTAACTTTAATTATCCTTTGTCATATATTCTAACATATTCATAGCTTCAGGGCACAGAGATTACGATTTTGCCTCCAACACCACATCTTCATAAATAACAAAATTTTAATGCCCATTAAATTTCCAGGAATTAAAATTAAATTAAATTTCCATAATTACAAACATTGAGGTATGCCATATGAATCCATTTTATATTTTATAGTTTACAAAAAAGGTGAATTAATCATATGAGAGATCTATATTATTTTCAACTTGATTGCTTTTAGTTTTGTAATCTGTTATTTTATAATCTATAAGGGTCATGGGGCTTTTTCACAATAGCTTTTTTATGTTGCTCAAAACAAATAACAGCATGTATCAGACACTTAGAAGAAATAAGATCTCTGTTGGATGTCAGAAATGTCTGGCTTTACTATTTTGGTTATACAGCAGAGATTTATTTTTAGACGAATGCTCTAAATTCAACTCCAAAATTTTGACCAAAATATACTTAAAATATGACCTTAAATAATACTTAAAATATACTTAATACTTAAAATACTTAAAATATATAACAGGGTAATATATTTTTATCAAAAGATTTTTTTGGCAAATGCGTGTTGAAATAAGATATGTTGAATTTTGGATTAAAAAAACATGCTTGTAGGTGAAAGTGAAAGATAACAGTATAATCAATAATTTTATTTGATTAGTTTTGGAACAGTTTTGTTAATAGTAACTAGAAACTGAGAAAGTGAATTAACTACTCTAATAAAGGGGTAATAAATTCTTTAGCTGGTGAGAGGGTTTACAGTTCTTTGCCTTCTACAGAATTGACAGAGAGAATCTATTAGAATTGTTAGCAAGTAAATCATTAACGATTATTTTTCATGATGGTGTCTTGTAATTCTTGTGATGTATTTCAGAAGAAATTAAAATAACTCAGGGACATTGCTATAAAAAAAAGACTTCCATTTCATTTCACTTACTCTTGAGACTAAGGTTTTCCTGAGCTTACATCCATAAAAATGAAAAATAGGAATATAATTGTTGCTGTATACCCTCTCACACTCATTAGTAAGTAATATTTATTCACGTGCACTTGAATTAGGATTATTTCCTTATCAAAAAGGAAAAACTCCATCAGCCCATTTGGGGTTGTATCTACAATATATTTTTACTTTTGTTACTCCCTTTTCAGAGTTTGGAATACAAGCAGTATGTTTATGTTTTTATGAACAATAACAATTTTAAAGTGTACTACCAGTAAGGGTAATAATTCAGAATAATTTTGTAAGATGTGTTCTTACTGGCAATTTTAAAATACAGTTATTTCATTTGCATATGTGTTTGAAGAGATTTATAACTCTTGACAATTCCACCTGTATGTCAAGGCACCTCAGAGTGAACACACCAACAACGAAACTTCCCTACCCACAAATTGTCTTTCCAATTGCTCAAGACCAAAACTGTGCATCCATCCTCGACTCCTCTCTTTCACCACATCTCACCAGCAAATCAAGTCAGCTCTGAATCCACAGCATGTCTAGTATGTGGTCCCTTCTCACCACCTCCACTGCGGCCAACCTGATGAAAGCCACTATCTCTCTTACGTCACTTTAGCTTTTTCCATGCACAGCATTCAAATATCTATGCAGAGAGTACAGTATTAAGGAAACTACCTTTACAGTTAAGTCCTACTCATTTGTCTCTTTATTTTCTCCTTTGTTCACTACAGCTCATTTAGGATAAAATAGTCACAGTGATTCCATGAAAACGTTACCCGTCTTCAAAAAATTCTCCAATGTCATTCCTGCTCAGTCAAAATAAAAGTGAAGATCCTTACAAAGGTTGAACGTGATCCGGCCCCTTTTGGTTCGCTGAGCCGGCACCTTAACCTTTACCATTCTTTCACTGTTTCGCCAGTACTTGCATCCATGTCCCTAGAACTGAGGTCCTTGCTAACGCTCCTTCTTCAGGGCATGCAGCTCCCATGCTTTCCCTAAGGCTCGGCCTTCAGCTCTCTTAGCTCTTAATTCATATGCTACTTTCTAGTGATAATTGTTCTTCAAACTGCAATCCATTCTCGTCTTCATTTTCCTAAGACCTTAGCAATACCTAGCATGCTACATATTTACATATTTCTCTTTTTACCTCTCTCTATTACTGAGTTTTTGAAGACCAAAGATACTTGATTCCTTTGCTTACTGCTTTGTCTCTAGCATGCAGAGCAGTGTCTGGCATATATTAGGGCCCACAAGGTGTTTGTTGAATGAATGGATGAATGAAAAAGAAAGTTTTTAATAAGAACTTTTAAAAATGATGAGTGACTAAAGCCATGTGAAACTGTCTTTTTAACAGAAATAATTTTAAAGCCAAAGAAGAGGAACCATCCACCCACCATCACTAAGGTCCCAAATACAGAACACAGGGAGCCTTCAGCATGCTAATCTTGTTTTTCATTCTACTACTTGAAGTATTCACACTGATTTTTATAAGAGCTATGAATTAATTCCTCCACATCTTTAGGAAAAATTTAAATTCCAGGGATATGCCATGGAGGGCCCACAGCTTTTCCCCTCGGTGACCCTCTATTGAATATCTGTTCGAGAAGAATGGCACTCAGCAAAGTATCTTTCTAGTTAAAACAAGTCATACTGAATGCCAGCCAAGTTGATTGTCAAGTGTTATTTTAAGTTCGTTTTAATAGTATCACTCTATTACAAAGTTATTTGAAGAATATTCCTTAGTTACTTTAAGAATACAATGAAAATGGGTTCATGTACAGTTTGAATAAATACATTTTTGCATGCTTAAAAGAATTAGGATTAACAAAATTAATATAAAACTACTGGATGTTTTAATTTGTCTCATGGAAATAAACTGTATAACATTTATTACAAAATGCCCCATTTAAATCCACATCTAAAGTATTTTACATGTGTTAATATAGGTTTTAATATAGCACATTCAAAACCTTGTGCACTATCACTAGGTTCTGAGATTAACATCACTGACAAAGACACATGGATTAATATATAGTAAAAAAAACTATACAGTAAATATGAATAGTCAACTGTTTCTTTTATACTTTTCTGAGTTTTCTTAAAGCTTTGAAGTTAATAGAATGATATGGAACTTATTATTTCCAATGATTAGTTTCATCACAATGTGAAACACACAATCAGATGAAATTGCTTGAGAGAATAAACATTACACTCAGAACATGAGGTATTTTAGATATACATATTAATAAATTTAAAATATCAATATGTAAAATAAAACAAAGAAACACAAATTACTTTCCTTTTGGCTAATAATCAAAATTAAATTCAGAGGAAAATAAGCCTCAAAGGGATAGCCATTTGGTTTCTAGCTTTTATTATCAATAGTGTTTATATGCTCTGATAGGTACTTTAGTGAATTATTTTTAAAGTAAATGAAACTTTGCTACATTCAGAAGATGTAAATGGGGAACTTTTAATCCAGTGAAGAGATGTTATAGCAACTGAGTAAAACAGGATATGAATTTTATATATTTTATGTCATAGATATAAACTGTAACAAGAGTAGAGACTTTAAAGTAATGGCAGTGCCAAATATGTCACCACTATTCAAAGGAGCTATGTCAACATTATCCTAAATCTGATGCTTTCTTATTTAATCAAAAATTTAGGCAATGCAAAAGAAACTAAATGAACAACTACAGAAAGAAAGCTATTATATAAGTGTGTCTAAAACTTCACATTTAAAACTTGGTATTAACTTGTATAGAAGAGGAGACATGTATCTTACTAGGGGCAATGTGTACTTATATTCTATGACTGCAATATTACAACTGTTCCTAAATAAGTAGATAAAAATTGTAACTTTCCAAGATACCAGATAACATTTTAACAGTTGTGACTAAATTATTTATTTCCACTTTGATATATTTATCAAATAAAATAGTTCCCAAAACAACCCTCCTACAATGCTGGTGGGAATGTAAATTAGTTCAACCATTGTGGAAAGCAGTATGGAGGTTCATCAAAATGCTCAAAACAGACCTACCATTTGACCCAGGAATTCCACTCCTAGGAATTTACCCTAAGAATGCAGCAATCAAGTCTGAGAAAGACAGATGCACCCCTATGTTTATCACAGCACTATTTACAATAGCCAAGAATTGGAAGAACCTAAATGTCCATTGATAGATGAATGGATAAAGGAGATGTGGTACATATACACAATGGAATACTACTCAGCCATAAGAAGAGGGCAAATCCTACCATTTGCAGCAACATGGATGGAGCTGGAGGGTATTATGCTCAGTGAAACAAGCCAAGCGGAGAAAGAGAAATACCAAATGATCTCACTCATCTGTGGAGTATAAGAACAAAGGAAAAACTGAAGGAACAAAACAGCAGCGGAATTACAGAACCCAAGAATGGACTAACAGGTACCAAAGGGAAAGGGACTGGGAAGGGTGGGTGGGTAGGGAGGGATAAGTGGGGGAGGAAGAAGAAGGAGGGTATTAAGATTAGCGTGCATGTGGGGGGGTGGGAGAAAGGGGAGGGTGGGCTGCACAACACAGAGAAGACAAGTAGTGATTCTACAACATTTTGCTATGCTGATGGACAGTGACTGTAAAGGGGTTTATAGGGGGGACCTGGTATAGGGGAGAGCCTAGTAAACATAATATTCTTCATGTAAGTGTAGATTAAAGATAATAAAAAAAAAGAAAGAAAAAGGGGATTACTCCCTGATAGGATAAACTAACTGTAAATCAACGATTAATGCATGCTTTAAATATCCTTAATTTTGATCACTTAAAGGGTGTCAGATGATCAGATATGGAGGTACACTTTTCTGATAATATTCCTTTCTCTTAAAAAAAAAAAAAGCAGTTCCTGTGTGGTGACCTCCAAGGAGTTCTACACAATGGTATGAAGGGCATATCAAAGTGTGGGCAAAGGGTCTGTTTGTGTTTATACAGAGGATCAAAGCCTAATTTGGCTACCCAGAAAATGAACTAAGATATGATATGAACAAGAACTTCCAACATCAGCACTCTCTGGAAGAGTCATACCAGAAGATGATCATCAAAAAACCTCAACAAAGATCCAGGTGATGCTGCATCCCACCGGTTCCTGGAATTGCCATTGGAATGAAGAAGGAGATATCTAAGCTGGCCTGTGCTTTCAGTAAAACAACAAATTTGACTGGATCTATACTGTTGGAACTCAACCAAGAATTAGGAGAAGTGCAAGTTGTAGTGCTCCAAAATCTTACAACTACAGACTATCTACTATTAAAAGAACATATGGGATGTGAACAGTTCCCAGAAATGGGTGGTTTCAATTTGTCTGATATCTCTCAGACTGTTCAAGTACAGTTGGACAATATCCATCATATCATAGACAAATTTTCACAAATGCCTAGAGTGCCTAACTGGTTTTCTTGGCTTCACTGGAGATGGCGGGTAATTATAGATCTGCTTTGGTTATGTAACTGTATTCCTATTATGCTAATGTGTGTGTGCATTTAATTAGTAGTTTAAAACCTATGCATGCTTAAGTTACTCTACAAGAAGATATGTCAAAGAAATAATCAATTTTCCCATGTTTTCTTCTGTCTGCTACCTCTATAGCTTTTCTTCTTCCTTTCTAATTACAACCCTTAAATAGAATTCGTGCTGCATATCGAATTTACCGAGTATCATAATTCCTCCAAGTGGTAAAGATTCCTCAAGATAAATGCTGGGCATAGAAGCCACAGGGCATAAATCTGCAAAGAGGTAAAAAGCTAACCTTTTCAAACAATATGGCTTCTCTCTCACTTACCAACTTTACATCTCCCTGTATGGCCCCGGAAGATGACTGGTTAGCCAGAGACGGGTAAGATTCCTCAAGAGAGGAACAACCTAAGACAGGCACAGTCGCAGGGGGGCCATCAGGTGAGAAATTGGGGATTAACAGAGGTGAGGCTTAGAACCTACCCCCCCCCTGTTTTGAGAGAAATCTTCTGTATCCATGGATGTTTTGTTGCCCTTGTCTAGCTTGGATTAACACTTAGTCTACAGGCACATACCTGATCATCTACATTTGCTCTCTTACAGCACTAAACTATGTTTTCTACCTTTATCTTGCATCTGCCTACCACTTCAGCGTTTTATTAAAAATAATAACAACAATAATAATAAAGGGAGAAATGTGGGATCCACATATAAATCAAGTATAAAAATCAAACAAATATTCATATTTGACCTGATTGTTTATAGTTCATAATGCATGATCAAAACCGAAAGTTTCTGTGATGAATGCCCTTGTACTGTTCACCATGTAAGAACTTATTCACTATGTAAGAATTTGTACACCATGTAAGAACTTGTTCGTTATGCTTTAGAAGATTGGAGACTGACAAGAATTAGGCTTGGGGTGGATTATTGATTGTGTATTGAGCATTGAGTCCCCTATACAGAATTTTATTGTTGTTAACAACCATTTGATCAATAAATATGAGAGAAGCCCTCTCAAAAAAAATAAAAATAAAAATAAAAAATTTCACAATGCAGTTAAGAATATAGGCCAAAGAATTTCAGACAGAGAAATTCCATTTGGACCACTTAAAAATATTATTTATATTTACAAAAGACTTATTAAGTTTTGAGATAACCATCATAAATATCTTCCTTTATATAAAACTATACTTCTATTATAGTAAAATAAGAGGCAGAAAGGTATAGTGACAAGTGAATTGATAATTAAAAGACAAATTCTCAAAAAAATAAGAATTGCAAATGTGCTAATCTATAAGGAAACCCAACAATTTTAATATTTACATGTTACTTTTTGTATGTGTGTATATAGAGCCACTACTTACAGAATGCACTTAGTACACATGGAATGAAAACTGTCCTGTAGATGAAAAAGCTTATTAACTAAGGTTTTGTTTTAACACAGCAAATATTAAAATATGATACAGTAGCAGATTACAGAATTTGGAAATTTCAGTGAATACCTTGTTACTTATTGTGGAATAAAACACAACTATTTCTAAAATTTCTCATTGTGTTCAAACTGAAACACCACCTCACCCAGAAATTCACAAAGCATTTATTTTTCAACATGGGCTTCCCTTTGGAATCTCAGTCATGTGGCACATGTAAGAAAGTAGAATTGTGGGATTAGGTACAATTATTTGCAGTGAAGCGAAAGAAATGCTGACTCACTCTTCAACTCATAATTATATAGTAATATGTTAGTTTTTTCCTCATTATTTTAGTTCTTATAATTAACTAGATTAAATGAGCCCCAAAGTGAAAACATTTTTTAAATTACCTAAGTATTCATAGAATGTTTTTTGATTCTTGTTGTTCAGGAAGTTTTTCTTTATTCTTAAACCTGATAACCATTACCTACTAGTTGCCAGAGTTATGCTGTAGTAACAAAATGGATCTCTTTCTTAGATCTATTTTCAGCACAGCAGAAGGTGCAAAACAGATGGCATAGCAGAAACCAAAATAAAACTTCATGATTAAAAAAACATGGAAAGGTTTTCTTAGTGTGAATAAAATCAAATAATAAAATGAGTCATTAATATATTTCTAATTAGTCTTATAATAGGGTAAACTATCATCCAATGTATATTATGAAAATCAAGAGTCTATATATATATTGTAATTCTCATGTTAGAAAGTATTTTATGTTATATTTTAATACACATTAATTTTCTGTTAAAACTTATCTATGCTATTAGAGAATACTGGTGACTACTATGCTAAGAATCAGTGAAGAACCAAAGAACACCTCTGCATTACCTTCATGCATTTTTGTATATTGAAAATTCAGGTTTTGTCGTTCCTACCTAAGCAATAATCTCTCTTCCACACTTCTACTCATTTTTCAAGACTTGCCTTAGAATATATTGGTTTTAATTTTGATTACTATTAGCATAGCCACATTTCATTAACTATGCTTAAAATGTTTTAGACTATGCCATACTATTGATGTTTTGTGCTTACACTAAACTTATATAAACTTGTTGTATTTATTTATAATATATAAGTACTGTGTATATATACTATATAAATTACACATTATTATAATATATAAGCACTACAGATATATACTTACATAGGTACTTGTATATAGTATGTAAAATATATAATTTTTACACTCAGATTATTATATATTTTTATAATATATATTTAATTTTATAATAAATACTACCTAATAAAATAAAATATATAATATATATTTAAACTGTATTCAAAATACTATATTTTCAATACATAAATTTTATGTCTTGTACCCCTAATTGTTAGCTTCTTATACAGTAAATATATACATTATATATAGTATATATATAGTTGTTATATATTTTTAATAAATAAATAGATATAGATATACATACTTATTTTATGTTTCTTGAACCCTTAAACATTAGCTTCTTGTGTTTTCTTGTGTAGTGGTTACATCTTAGTATGATCAACATACATCACAGTGTTTAAAGTAATGCATTCAGTCAAGAACTGCTGACTGACAATGTTGAATTTGTCTTTTAAGAAACTATAAAACAAAGGATTGATGAGAAATTTATCATGAGGAAGAATATGTCCTAACAAATATTTAAATAACAATAATTGCGCAATGACAAGTTACACCCAATGAGGTGTATAGTACAAGCTGCAAAATTCTTTAAGGGATATTAGCAAGGCATAACTTGGCTCACATTATTTAATAATGCATTGGAAGTACAAAAATAATGTATGACTTCATCTCAGTGACTACACAACATTGGGAAACTGACATACTGAAGTCCTCCCTGGCAGTCATATGGTTTCTAGGGACAGTCTCCCTGCAGGGATCTTCTACTCATGAAAGTAGGTATTGCTATTCACAGTTGTAGCTCATGCACGCTCAGCGAAACTTGAAAATGTGATCAATGGCAATTGAAACTGATAATAAGAGTAAAATTTAAAATGGACCAAGGTGTCAGACACCATGGCTTTAGATATATTTCTTGGCACATTGCTCGCACATACTAAACACCCAAGTATGTTAATAAGTGAATGCTTAATCATGTAAATAACTCAGCAAGGAAACTAGTATGAAACACATCAATTTCCTCCCTAGATGTAATAGTACTGAAACAAAACTTGTCATGTAACAGTCACCTAAGAGAATGAATCAATCAGGGATGAGGACATAATACACATCTATGTGAAAATGAAATAGAGTAGACAAGTGATTAAAAAGAATTGGGATCATGCAAAATATATATTAAAATGAATTCTTTTCAGTCTGGCATTCAAAAGGAATCTTATGCTAATTTTAACCTTCTTCAGACCTTATCATTTACTGTATTTTAAAATATTATAAATTCTCATTCTCTTGCTCTCATTCTCCCTGTCTCTGTCTCCGTTTTTCTCTCCTTATAATAACAGCATACATTTTCAGGTTCTACTTTTCTAAAATCTGTATTATGCAATAAGCATGTTTGCATTTGCTATAAACATAACTTAGTGACAGTAAGCATGAAATCAAGAAGATATTCTCTCTAGCACATAATTAACTTACTTAAAATTTTGAGGTAAATGTAGATTCACATGCAGTTTGTACAAAACAATAGAGTTGCTGTGTACACTATACTCAGCTTGCCCCAATGATAACATCTTACAAAGCCATAAAAAAAATCATAACCAGGATGAATGGTAAATATGCAAAACACTTCCATCATATTTATACTGTGTATGTTTACCTACTGAACTCCTTCCCCGTCATCATCCATAGTAAGCATATTTTAAGCATTTCTACAATTTGTCAATTCAGGAATCTTATATAACCAGAATCATGAAGAATTCAAATTTGGGGAGTTGTCTTTATTTCATTCAGCATAATTTTCTGGAATTTTTCCAGGTTTTGTGTGTGTCAGTAATTTATTCCTTATATTGCTGAGTATTATTTCACAGAATGGCTGTACCCTGGTTTCTCTAATCACTGAAAGATATTTAGGCTGCTTCCAAAATTTGGCCATTATAAATGAAACTACTTAAATCTTTATGTAAGGTTTTGTGTAAGTATATGTCTTCATTTCTCAAGGATACATGCCCAGGAGTGCAACCACTGAGCTTTTAGGTAATAAGATGCCTAGTTTAATTCAGAAAATTATTAGATTAATAATCCAGAATAACTGTCCCATTTTACATTCACAGCAACAATGTATGAGTGATCCACCTTCACTATATCTTGTAAATATTTGGTAGTGACTCTATTTTTTTATATTAGCCATTCTGATAGGTACGTAGTGATACCTAACTGCAGATTTACTTTACATTTCTCCTTGATAGCTAATAATATTGAACATCTTTTCCTGTGTTGTACAAAACAATACAGAGAGTTGCTGTGTACACTGTACTCAGCTTTCCCCAGTGATAACATCTTATAAAGCCATAATAAAATAATCATAACCAGGATGAATGGTACATATATACAATAGAATACTATTCAGCCACAAAAAGAAAAGAAATATTGCCATTTGCAAAAACTTGGGTGGATCTAGAGGGTACTATGCTAGGCGAAAAAAGTCACACAGAGAAAGATAAATACTGTATGATTTCACTTATTTTTAACATAAAAACAAAGCAAAACAGCTGTAACAATACAGCAGTAGATGCATAGACACTGAGAAGGGACCAGTGGTTACCATGGGGGAGGAGTTGGTGTAGGTGGGAGCGAAGAGTGAGGGGAATAAAGGGGCACAAAAATTCTCATTCAGAATATAGGTTGGGTACAGGGAGAGTAGGACAGCATGGAGAACACAGTTAATGAATCTAGAATATCTTTCTATGTTGGCAGAGGGAGGCTGTACTGGTGGGGTGAATATTTGGTAATATGGGTGGCTGTTGAACCACTGTGTTGTATACTTGAAACTAAAATAAGACTGTATTTAAATTTTAAAAAACTAAGAGAAAAAAGAATCCTACAAAAATAAAAACTATTATCAGAGGGAGACAATTTAGGGGAGCACTCCAAAATGTGGTAGTCAATAAACGAAAGCATCTATTATTGAAGAGTGTAAAAATATTCTGCAAGTTCCTGATAGTTTACATGTGATAGTATTTTTTGAGTTCACCTGCTTCACTAAACTTTTGACTTCATGAACAAAAAAATAAAATAAAAGATTATGCTATTAGTGGCACGTCTAAAAACTACTTGCCTAGCCCTTAAATCTTCAATGTTCTCTCCTTTTTCTTTTTTTAGAGTTTTATAGTTCTATGTCCTATATTCAAGACTGTGGTATGTTTGAGTTCATTTTTATAAGGTTTCAGTCAAGGTTCTTTTTTTTTTTTTATCTATGACTGTCCAATTACACCAGTTATCTATTGTATATTGACTTGCCTTTTACATTCTTGTCAAAATAATTTGGATGTGTTTGTGGAGGTCTATTTATGGGTTCTTTTTATCATTCTTTTGATCTATATATCTATCTCTATGCAAATACCACCCAGACCTGATTATTGTAGCTACATAAGTCTTGAAATTGGGTAGACTAAGTCCTCTCACTTTTCTTTCTTTGAAAATATTGTAGCTATTCTAGTTCCTTTGTTTTCTATATAAAATTTAGAAGAATATTAACTACATCTTCAAAAATCTTTGAGATCTTGACAGCAATTTTGTTAAAATATATATTAATTTGTGGAGAATTGACATATTAATATGTTGAATATTCCAGTACATGCACAAGGCACATCTCTTTATTTAGATATCTTTAATTTCTTTCATTATCACTGTATTTGTGGAATATAAAAACAAAACAGAATGAACAAAGCAGTAGTAAACTCACAGACACTGAGAAGTGACTAGTGGTTACCATGGAGGAGGGGTTGGGTAGGTTGGTGGGGAAGGTGAGGGGGATAAAGAGACACAAAAATTCTCAATCATAATATAAGTTGGTCACAGGGATGGTAGACAGCATGGAGCATATAGCCAATGATTCTGTAACACCTTCCTATGCTGACAGATAGTAACCTGCACTAGCGAGGATGAGGATTTAATAATATGGGTAACTGTTGAGCCACTGTTTTGCTTTGAAAGCAATATAAGATTGTATATCAGCAATACTTCACTAAAAAATGAGTATTAAAAAATGCTGTACAAAAATATGTATACCTAGTTATTTCATTTTTGAACCATTATAACTGATATTATACCTTAAGTTTTGGTGTAAATATGCCCACTGCTGGCTTACAAAAACTACCGATTTACAGTGTTTATCAAAAATGGGGTAGTTTTATGACTTCTTTTGCAATCTGTACCTTTTATTTCTTTTTCTTGCCTAATTGTACCAGCTAAAACTTTTTACACTGTGTTAGATCAGACTGTTAAGATATAAATTATTGCCGTGTTCCTGACTTTAGGGAGAAAGCATTAAGTTGCAGCATGAAGTACAGCATTAGCTATGCTTTCTTACAGAGGCTCTATAGGTTGAGGAGCCTCCTCACTACTACTATCTTTCTGAGAGGTTTAATCATGCAAATGTGTTGAATTTGTCTCAAATGTTTTTATCAAGCTTTCTCCTCAGTTAGTTTAAGAAACCAATTATTACTGTGAGTTTATGTTTTATACACCATCATTCAGCCTGGAGTTTTTAATCCTTTTTTTTCCCTCTTAACAGATGGAAGGATAGATTGATCTAACTCCCCATTTCCTGTCTGTTTCATGATTCTTGAGGTAGTTGTTCCTGTCATTTTGCATCCCTGAATTACATGGACTAAAATTAATGTCCTCTTCTGGAAAAGATCGTAGTCTCCCTCTGTCTTACTAAAAACTGAGTCCAAGATTTCCGAAGTTTGACTAGGAACATTTTCTATTAAAAAGGTATCCCTATTTTGTACTTGTTTTCATCTTTCTAGCTCACTCATACTATATAACTATTTACTGAGCAGAATAAAAGTAATTTTGCTAACATGTAATTACCATGTTTTATGCAAAAGACTATATATTTCTTTAAATTGTTTTAGGTCCATTCTCTATAATTTTATTTGCACATAACTCCATTCATATATGTTTATTTATATGCTTACCTGGTTACTAACACAAGGAAAAAACATTCACAAATACATTAAAAATGTAAATTTAACCCAAATTAATGGACCTTAGCAAGGAAAAAAGTAGTGTTCCTTAATTATGAATCCTAAATTGTTCAATCACTGGTGATTAACAATCAACTGTAAGAAAGGTACAAGTTTACCCACAAGCAGACAGGCACTAAGTGTAGAACAGTATGAAGTACCCCAGAAATCCTGGACATCTAGGTCTGGGACATTATTTTACATAGAAGGAAAACAGGATGCAGAGTATTTCACTAGTCTCTAACTCTTAGTATACTAAATAGAAATGTGCCAAAGTTAGAGGAGGCCAGCTAAAGTCTAAGGAGGCCAACCCACAAAACATTATTATTAGAGTTTTATGATGTTTAATTAAAAATTTGTTGTGGGATATTTTTCCTGAACATATTAAAGAACAAATACATGACAGAGAAACTTTGATGGGAGAGTACCATGAGATAATGCTTCTTATGCTATAAAACTTAGATGCATTAGTTGTTTTTGATGTGTGTAAAACTGACTATTCTGATTTCTCAGGCCTAGAACTAATATCACACAAGTATGTTAATATTTAGTAGTAATTTTATCAGAAATCTTAAAGTTTTCATATAATCTTGAGATGTTTTGTCTCTTTATTTCTAGATCTCTTCGTATATATATATATGGTAAAATTTTAGTAGTACAGGTAACAATAGTTGAAATTATTTTCTCTTTGTGAAAATGTGTCATAAAATTCAGAACTGTAGAATAAAGAAACTAATAAACCTACTGTTGCAAAGAGCTCAGGTACATGAAAAAAAGTATAAACCTTAATTTTAAAATATCATTTATACCGATGATACTTTTGAATTACAGAATTTGCAGACTTCAAACACATATTGACTCTTCTTTGTCAGATTATAGTTATTTCCACACAATTTATAAATTATTTTCTTTTGAGTAAAAGATACATATCTATTTTTTTAAGCTAGTTACTGCCTGTCTTGATGTATTACATCTTTTTGTTACCCAGGGAATGCTTTAGTGAAGGTGTTGACTGTTCCTGGTAGTTTTGCTGTTCTGATCTTGTGAAATGCATATCACACCAATTCCTAGCCTATGAACTCTTTCTTCTCAAGAGATTTATATTCTCTCTCCTTAGAGAAAATTTCTCTCTGACAGATTCATACCACATACTGAACTTCTTAGCAACTTCGATTATGTGTGATCATCTTTAACTTGAAAGATGTTTTGGGGCTACAGGAACTTTTGTGAAGATTGTGAACCAATTATTTGCTGAGCACTGATTGTCAACCAATTAATTGTTAACCAATTATTGTTAACTACAGCCAAATGCCCACTTGCACCCATGAATATCTTTTAACTTTGTTACTTTTTCTGATGCATTTTATCGTTGCCTTCTTAATATGAAATGGTCATTGTACTCACTATTGTGTGTATAAATTTCACATGAAACTAGAAGTTACTGAAATTCTTGGTATATACTTTCTAGGTAGTTAGCCTTTCTTTTCGCAGAATATGCAACTTTGGATTAGAAAAGAAAGTAAATTAGTATGAAGCAGGGTTTGGTAAACACGGAATTGTTAATAGGTCTTTTGGATGTATATTTTCCATGATGCATATTCTGTTTTAAGCATTTAAATTACCCACCTGCTTTAATATCAACAGGCCTTAATAATGATATATCATTATCTATAATGATGCTGTCAGACCGAGTAGCCACAGTCACACGTGGTTATTTAAGCTTAAAGTTTCATGAAATAAAATCAAATAAGAATTAAAAAATTCAGTTACTCCATACTCCAAGTGTTCAAGAGACAGAGTGCTCGTGAGCACTGCAATTCACGGCAAAAGATGGAGCAGGTCCATCATTTCAGGAAGTCTTACTGTGTGGCCCATATCTATACCAGTTTTAGGCTATTAAAATACATTTATATTGCCAAAGTGATCCTTGTTGAGATTCTTATAAAAAAGACTCTATGAATTGGTAAATTGGAAAAAAGAAAAAAGGGAGAAGCCACTCAAAAAATATGCTATGAGCATCAACACTCACAAGGCTACTGATCACATTTGTGAACTTACATATTTCAAAAATGACAAAGTATAGATGAAAGGGGACTCCTCACTCATCTCATAAATTAAGAGAAAGCAGAGTGGAAGACAGGCCTTCAGTGACAATGTTCCGCTAAGATAACAGTGTGTGTGTGTGTTAACTCCACTCCAAACTCTGCCTTCTCTTAAGTCACGATCAAGCAACATATACCAAATTAATACAAACTCTCAATTTGTTATCATCTAGGTTTGCGGCAGTCATTCTGGCCCTTAATTTCCTCTTATTTAAAACAAACTCTCCATGGTTTTCAGTTTTATTTTCCCAACCCCACACTCTGACACAACCAAACTGCATAATAGACTTCCATTAGGAACTATATGAGAAAACTGGCATTTGTAGTGGAAAGAAGCTGAGGACACCTTCCTTCTCCGGCTCATATTCTCTTTTAATGCTCACTCCTTCCTACAAGTTCATAAGCACTATGTTAATTGTACCCCATCATATGTAACAACACAGCAACCAGCAAACAAAGAAACAAACAAAAATAATAAAAAACAAAAACTAATAAACTACAATGTTGAGACCTATACTACAGGCAGGTTTTTCATCTGTGGGAAGGATCTTACGTATCATCCAGCCTAACCTAAGTATATAGATGAATAAATTGAAACCGAAAAACCACAACCATCTGAACCCATGATGGCTCATAATCATAATTGAATTATTTGCCCTCAACATGTTTTCCTGTTTTATACTGATGTATCTTCATGAATGATCATCAGATTTTTAAAGATACATTAAAATAAAGTGCATCATATGTTTAGTCTAACATGTATGTATATTTCATATTCAACATGTACAAAGTCCTAACTGGTTACATTATTTGGACTGAATTGTTTGAGCACAGCCACATGCTGAAGGACAAGTCAGACCCACCTGGAGGAAGCCCACATCTAACTCATTTCAGCACACCTGCTTGGCTCCTTCTACTTACACACCCTGTATTCCTGCTGCCTGCAATTTTACTAATCCTCTGACCTCATAAAGACTGCCAGGGGCTGGCATGCGTGAGCAGCATGAAATCAAATGTGCCATATTGTTTAGCATCTGTTCCTAACTCCCCATGAAGGTTTCTTTGCAAACAGCACAGGCTGTCAGCTTCAATCAGCTCCGTAGAGAACTCCACTAAGATGCATTAGCCTTCATATAGGACTGCTCTTTGCATGATTAGACCTACACATGAGGCACTTAGGTACACAATGGAGAGGTTTAATGTTAACATACCCATCTCACCAAAAGAGAAATTTCCTAGCTTTTCCCTAATATTTCTGTGTTTCATGAGATCTGAATGTTAAGTATATCTCCTGGAACAAACAGCACAATTTTAGCAAATATTGTACGTCCACCTTTCTTCTTGAGATGCTTTGCTGGACACTTTGATAAACTCTTTTGACTAACTCCTCAAGCACTCCCTTAATCTCATCTTCATTGCAGACAGTAATAAAATTTAAATGTATTTTGCCTCTTTGTAGGAACACATTTCTAGAGTTTGTAATGCACTTTGAAATTGGACCTATTTGGGTGTCCTATTAGGAATGGTAATTAAAGAAAAATTCTTTTTTAAATTAGGAATCACAAGAGTAAGGCATGATAAGCAACGCCTGATTTCAGGCTTTCTATGCATAAACACATTTAAATATTTAAACACCCTTAATCTGCCAAAAGATTAATCTGAAAGAAACTCAATAAATATCTGCACATTTCCCACTATTCAAAAACATTCATTTGTATATTACGCTATTATAGATAATCATCTGAATTCCATAAAAATTGCATGGGGGTTCTTACAATATCTAATGAAAAAATAATTGTGAAGATAAAATGTTCTAATAACTTAAAACACAGTGATACCTTTTCTTCCTCTAATCAGTCCCAACATATCAATAGTCTAATATGTACTGTTTATTTAAAACTATGACTTATTCACAAACATTCAACAAATGAATTGTAACAATATTATTTCTAATTAAAAGTTTCATCTATTCTCTTTTTATTAAGAAGAATCATCTGTTTTGGCCATGTTTTTATTAATAGTTTAAGTAGAAGTGATCAAACATTTTCTGGGCATTCATAATAACATTTCAAAGCATTCTTGCATGTCTGGCATTTAGTAGTAACTTAAGCATATCAAATAAAGTGCTCTTCTGACTTCCTTGAAGGGACATTGAGTTTGACATATAACTCTAATACTGTATGGTTCACACTGAATATTTAATAATGAAAATGTATCATCAAAAAGTAACTACTTTGAAACTCTGTAAGTTAAAATATTTTTACCAAAAATGATTTTTAATTAGCCTTGAGTGGTCACAACACTATTAAGAAAATTCATTTATGTGGGAAAATCAGTTGCTTGACCTTAAAGGGTAAGTTCTACTACACGTGTATAGCTGAGACCTGAAATTCCACAATAGCTGACAGTCTAGAGCACCTGAGATTACAAGAACCCTGAAATAATCCCAGTAGTTATTAAGGGGATGCCACTGGGCATAAAGATAATGAGAACAAATCTAATGTATGTCAGTTAAAAGATTCTCCTCTTTTTGTTCTACTTCCCAATCCCAAATAGTCTCCTTTCCTGCTAGTTTATTTTCTCTCCTACTTAACTCTAGTCAGACCAAAATCTTCTAAAAACCATAACTTATAGCTACTAGATAATAATTTCATTAATGCAATTGACATTATTGTATGTGAAGAAGCTAATGTAAAATAATCTTAAGAGATATCTGGATCCTTATGAAAGAACTTGGCCCTATGAAACCAGTCTTAAGTGAGTAAATATCACAATTAAAACACAATTAAAATCTCAGATATAAAACTTGATTTAAAACAGATGGAATTTTATTACATAAACAAATACAGAAGCAATTACTTTAAGGATTTCAACAGAGAATCTTCTTCCTCTAGCAAACAGTGTATGTTACAAATCTTGCTAGGTAATTGTTTTAGTCAAAATTTAAATAATACATTGAAACTATTGTGGAAATATCTGAATGGCATAGTCCTGATTCACTAGCAATAATTTGAACAATATGTCTCTCCTTCTTTAGCCTTAGCTTACCTGAAATATCAGATTATATCATTTCATAAATAGTTCAATTTACAATTTTCAAGGTTTGCCATTCCCAGAGCAATAGCCCAAATAATTTTTTCTTCATATGATAAAGCTGCAAAATAGTATTTGTGTATGTACAATATATTCTTGTAAAATTTGAGATCCAAATGATTAATACTACATTTTTGTTATTAACCACACTCAAAAGTGAGTCATACTTATTCTGGATTAATTGAAATATGTAGACCCAGTGAGGATTTTTCTTAAAGAGTTTATTAAATAACACAGAAGCTTGCTATTTATTATTGATTCAGATTGATCAATGAATTTTTTTTAAATTTCTGTACTACTAGTTAATGGGGAGGAGAAATTTACACTTAAAAAATCCTCAGATAACCAATAGCTTGTTTAGAAATATGGAATGAATTTAGTTACTTCTGTAGAGAAACTCATGATGAGATATTTGTATCACTAACTGCAAAAATTAAAGGAATATGTGTAGAGAGGATTCCCATGTAGGGGTCAATCAAACTCATTTCAGGTATGTAAGTGTATTGTTTTATTGAACAACACATTGTTTCTCACTTTACATTATAATTTTTATATTTCATAACAGATAGTTTTAGCACATAAATCAAAACCAGCTATATCTTCTCTATGGATAATTAATTGAATTGATTTGAATAGGTCTCAGAAAATTTCAAGAAGAATTTCTGCATAAGATATGGCTGCATTACCCTTGATTTTCATGTTCTCATGGTGACTGAATGCCATCAAAAGGGTAGCATGTTAGCAAAGTTCATGAAAACAAAAATAGTAGCAAGTACAAAGGAGAAAATGCAGCTGAAAAATAAGAGGACTTTAATGGTATAAACAAGGCTGGTGAGATGACATTCACTCCATCAGGGGTAGGTATTCAACAAAGACAGGCAACCTGTGAACACTGCAGTAGCAGACGGAGTCACACAGAAAAATAAATGCGAGGGGCTACACAGCCCCAAACGTATGATGTACGAATCAATCCCCTTAAGGTTGGGAGCTGCACCTGAGATGCTGAGACCAGAGAAATCTTGATGTGCCAGGTGAAAGCTAAAGTTAACAGGTGGCAGATACTATGAAAAAGCAGAAAAAGACTGTTGTAGGAACCAGATGCATAGATGAGAAGCAGGGCTATTCGAGACCCATGAAAAAGATGGGAGAAGCTATTTTCTAGAGCTGTTTCATTCCTGACAGCCTGAGTGCTCTTGAATTTTTAATATTTTAGATGAGTGACATTTTTTACTTTCATTTAAAATTTCTAAGTAGAGCAACCATGCATTCAGTTGTCATCTTGAATTATTTGCCTTCCATCCTTCCTTGGTCCAGTCAGTAACTAAATATGTACTGATCGTCTCATATATGAAGGCCACTTTGCAGTAATGGGGGAATAAAAAGTTTGATTTCTGGGGTGCTCATTCTTTTAGTACAGGAGACTGCTAAGCAAAGAGCTTATAACCTCACATGAGACGTTAGAAATGTTAATCTAAAACTGACCACCTGCCTTAGTGGTAGGGGAGAGGGCATAGGGTCAATGTATGCAATTCTGGTGTTTTCAAACTTGAGTATAAGCTCACTGAAAGAAAGTACAACTTTGATGTCTTTTCCAGTATCTGGTACATATCCCAAAACATTAAATATGTTAGGCTGATAGTACGGGCAGTCACTGTAATTTTGAAATGTTTTTCTCTGGCTATCTACTACTGTCCTCTCTTATGAATAAACATAGGGAAGGAATTTAGCTTCTAAATCAAAATAACTATTTTGTTATTTTACATTAAAAGGTAAATCAATAAAGTGAGAACAGCATATTTCTTCATTAAAGTCTCTGTAAAAAACCAGATTAGCTCAGCAATAATCTGTGATTTCTGTTAGCATCTAGAATCTAAACTTCATTTAATAATTTTAAATGAAGAAGGAATAATTTTATTTATAGCTCTTGGTAGATGGAATAATTCCATCTGACCTTAGGCATCTCTAGGTATTAACTGTGATGTTGGTGACTATAAACTGAAAGAACTGATCGCCACCCAAACATTATAAAACAACTTGTTTAAGGCTCAAGTGATACCATTAAAATAATAGATTACTAAACTGGTCACTTAAGTTTTGTTACGATTTACTATGATACATTTCAAACAAAGAGGAAACTAATGTATTTAAATTTTTCAATTTTAAGCAATCTATGTGGGTTGAAAGTTTAATTTACTTCAATGAGTAAAAAAATATATTTCCTTTCTCCTAAAAAATAACATGTAATTAAGTTCACATATATTTAATAATCATTTTAGTAAGTTAATACAGTAGGTCATAATAGACAAAAATAATACATCTGGTAGAAAATCAGATCATGGTTATCAGTTGATTGGCAATAGCACTCTCTACTATATTCCCTCTCCACAAGAGCTATAAATAAAAGTATTCCATCTACCAAAAAATAGTACTTAAACATGAAGGAATGATATCCTGCCATAAAAAAGCTATTTTTGCAATTTTAAGTAATAATCATTTATTTTTTCTGAATAAGGAAATACAATCTATTAGAGTTATATAACTATTTTTTCATTTATAACTATCATTGGACCATTCAGTACTTTTAGATTGTTCTACATTCTTTAAAATGAGTCTACAGTGACAATGAAATTTCAAGATACTCTGGGGACATTTTAGGGAAGGGTCTAGGGATATAAGAAACTTAATGTAATAGATTAGATAACATTATAATAATCTAGGGGAGAGAAAAATTCATACTAAGATTAAGCAGTAAGGTGGTTATGAAATATTATCTTTGGGGGAAGGTGTATGAACAGCATATGGGGATTCTGTATATTAATTTTTACACATTTTTGAGAGTCATACTAGTTCAACATAAAAAAGTTATAAGATTTGAACTGACGATTCTTTTCTTTGGGTAAACTATTATTATGGGAAATAGAAGCATTTAAACATCATTGTTTTGACCCTAGTTTACATTCAAAGCATTGTGTTTGTGTGTGTGTGTGTGTGTGTGTGTGTGTGTAGAAGACCATATGAACATTTTAACAAATCAAGGACTTTCAGTACTTTTTCCTTTCTATCTTAATTTCATTGTGGGTTTATATATAGATACAAATGACACAAGAAAATAGGATCAACCCTTTTTACTGCTCCTCAGTGATCATCACAGAGCAGAGTAGTAACTCTTAAAAAGCATTTCAGTTATTGGGAAGCTATAAAAAAATTATGTAGGTCATAAGACAAAATCCTATAAAAGGAGTTTCAAAATATCCCTTTACAACTGTGAAGGTGAGCAATGACCTTCCTAAAACAGTAGAAGCATTAATTGGGAAATGGTTAAAAATTTTCCTATGTGTCTATTCACTAGGTATCCATAACTACAGCTTATTGGGCCTCTGCTATTTGCCAAACCCTTTCAAGCAATAGTTCATGGAGTATCCACAATTTTATTAGGTGGTTATAATTGCTTGCATTTAACAAAAGAGGTAACTGGCACTCACGAAGGCTAACCAGGTTAGAGCTACATTTATAATTTGCTATCAAAATAAAATTTGAACTCAGGTCTCTTTCTTACAGGCCCAAACTCTAAAGCAGTTACCAAGTAAAACATCTGGAAGTAGAGGGTGCCTTAAAGAAGATATCCTGGCCAAACTATTATACTATTATATCTGAAAACCAAAAATGCTCATATTCATCATCTAAACATTATGAGAATTTATATTGTTGAGAGTGTGGAAAATTTCAGCTCTCAGGTTGTAGGTAAAACTCTGTCATTACTCTAAGAGTCTTCCTTCTTTAGTATTTGGTTACTGGCTTTCTTTTTTAATCACCCATTTCGCTACAAAATGCTATACCCTGAGAGTATGCCCATTGCTTATCTACTCACTAAAAATGGAAAAAATATACACATTTAAAGAAAGGGAAGAAGTGAATGAAAAAGTTACAGAAGAGCAGGAGACCATTCATTCAATACACATATATTCCAGCTTCTACTATGATTAGCCTAAATAAAATAGTTTTACTTAACAGCAATCCACTCTCACTGATTATTAAAAATAAATGCTCTTTGTTTCATACACTTGGTCAAGAATTGAATATTTACTTATGTTTTTAAAAAAGAATGAAACCCATGCAACTATGAAATAAAAAAATGTGCAAATACTCACAAAATGGAGAGTATTTTTTAAGCATGATTCCATAGAAAATATTTTTTTGAAATGATCTATATATATATGTACAAAATTTTAGTAATTTGCTACTTATTGTGGTTTAATAAGAGTAATATTTTGTATCTTCTAGACAATTGGTTTAATTGACTTTTAAGTTGATCTTTATCACAGTAATGTTGATAGTTCATTTGTCATCAAAATTTGCTTTCCCTGGGCTGCCCTTTGGATTGTCCACAATCTACTAATAAATTAAGGAGTATAAAAACCAATTGGAAACAATTTGAGAGATTCAAGATGGCCAGTGAGAGGTTAGACAGAGAACTCCTCCCAAAACCACAGATTGTGCAAAAATACAGTTAATACAACTAACCCTAAAACAGCAACAGGAAAGAGGCTGCACCACCTGCACACAGACCTCATGAACAGGCAGACCTCACGAAACAGGGTAATGTACCAAAGCCTTGATCCAGCGGGACCCAGGACCTTCCCCCACCCCAGCTTATGAGCAGGAGGAAGAGAAATGGAGCAGGGAGCAGGTGAAAGCCTGGGATTGCTGAACACCCAGCCCTGGAGATCTTCATTGTGAGCAGAAACGTATATTGTGTAGTGCTCTGGACGTTTGGAGAGCTCAGACAGGCGGAGTGCTTGAGAAACAGATTGCGGCCGTTTGTGGAGGGCGAGATCCACACCCGGCTGCTCTGGGACAAGGTAAAGGCAGGCAATCTGAGAAGCTTCCTAGCAGTGAGAGGGCTGCTTAAGGGGCAGGGTTTGCACAGAGCTTGCTGCACGGGAGAATGGAGAGGTAGACAAGGTTGTCTGGGCACGCCCTGCCCAGCAGATTGGGAACTTTGAGGAGTTTCAGGTGCTCCATCCCCCTGGCTGGCTGCTCAGCTCTGAGGGCCCCCACTGTGACACTCAGCCTGCCGAGCCTTCCACCTGGCTTGATGGCACTGGCTCTCAAGCCAGCAGTCACTGCACTGGCATCAGGCCAGTCAGAGGGAGGCCCCGCCTACAATAGCTAGAGATACAAAGCACAGAGGCCTATACCTGTGTGCTTGGCCCATTAGCTCTGACATGGGAGGCAGGCAATGCAGGCGGGAATCGGGAAACAGATCTTTCTTCCCCCCAGGCACCAGCTCCACTTCCCTACAACACCCAACCTCACACTAGGACCTGAGCAGCTCCAGAGACTGGAGCTTCTGTGCACTAGAGGGCACAACACAGAAATAGAAACATCAAAAGAACATGGTCCAGACCAAAATCTCACAAACCCCAGAAAAAGGGGCAAATGAAACTGAACTCACTACTTCTTGAAAGAGAGTTCAAAATAAAACTCATAAACCTGCTTATGGAGGTACAGAAAACTATTCAAGAACTCAGGAATGACTTTGAGTCAGAGATTCAATCATTAAGAAATTTCATATCTGAAATGAAACATATAATGGTGGGATTTAAAAACAGATTAGATGTAGCAGAAGAGATGGTAAATGGAATAGAAATTAGAGAAGAGGAATACAAAGAAGCTAAGGCACAGAGAATGAAAGAATATTGAGAGAACTGTGTGACTAATCCAAACAGAACAATATTTGCATAATAGGGGTACCAGAAGAAGACAAGAGAGAAAAAGGGATAGAAAGTAACATTGAGGAGGTAATTGCTGAAAACTTCCCCAATCTCTCAAGCCATGTAGATGCACAGATCTCCCAACACAAGGGACCCAAGGAAGACAACATCAAGACATATAATATTGAAATGACAAAGATCAAGGATAAAGATAGACTTTTAAAAGCAGCTAGAGAGAGGAAAAAGATCACATAGAATGGAAAACCCAAGAGGCTATCATCAGACTTCTCAACAGAAACCTTACAGGCCAGAAGGGAGTGACATGATATATTTAAAGCAATGAAGCAGAGGGGCCTTGAACCAAGAATACTTAACAGGCAAGGTTATCATTTAAATTTGAATGAGGGATTAAACAATTTTCAGATAAGCAAAAGTTGAGAGAATTTACCTCCCACAAACCACCTCTACAGTGCATTTTGGAGAGACTCTTACAGATGGAAGTATTCCTAAGACTAAATAGCTGTCACCCAAGGGACAGACAAAGAGTACAGAATATGATTCATAACATACAAAGAATGGAGGAGGAAGAAAAAGGAGGGAAAAAAAAGAATCTTTAGGTTGTGTTTGTAATAGCATACAAAGTGAGTTAAATTAGACTGTTAGATCGTAAGGGAATTGCCCTTGAAACTTTGGTAACCATGAATCTAAAGCCTGCAATGGCAATAAAGGCATACCTATTGATAATCACCCTAAATGTAAGTGGTCTGAATGCACCAATCAAAAGACGCAGAGTCATTGAATGGATATAAAAAACAAGACCCATCTATATGCTGCCTATAGGAGACTCACTTCAAACCCAAAGACATACAGACACTGAAAGTAAAGGGATGGAAAAAGATATTTCATGTAACTCAGGGAGAAAAAAGCAGGAGTTGCAGTACTTGTATTAGACAAAATAGATTTCAAAACAAAGAAAGTAACAAGAGACAAAGAAGGACATTACAAAATGATTAAGGGGTCAGTCCAAAAAGAGGAAATAACTATTATAAATATCTATGCACCCAATACAGGATCACCTACATATGTGAAACAAATACTAACAGAATTAAAGGGGGAAATAGAATGCAATGCATTCACTTTAGAAGACTTCAACACACCACTCACTCCAAAGAACAGACCAACCAGACAGAAAATAAGTAAAGAGACAGACGCACTGAACAACATATTATAACAGATGGACCTAATGGACATCTACAGCAAACTCCATCCAAAAGCAACAGGATAAACATTCTTCTCCAGTGCACATGGAACATTATCAAGAATAAGTAATATACTAGGCCACAAGAAGAAACTCAGTAAATTCAAAAAGATTGAAATTGTACCAACCAGCTTATCAGATTACAAAGATATGAAACTAGAAATAAATTACACAAAGAAAATAAAAAAGGCCACAAACACATGGAGGCTTCACAACATGCTCCTAAATGACCAGTGGATCAATGACCAAATAAAAACAGAGATCAAGCAATATATGGAGACAAATGACAACAATAATTCAACATACAAAATCTGTGGGACACAGAGAAGGCCGTGCTGAGGGAAACATTGCAATACAGGCCTACCTGAGGAAAGAAGAAGAATCCCAAATGAACAGTCTAAACTCACAATTAATGAAACTAGAAAAGGAAGAACAAATCAGGCCCACAGTTAGTAGAAGGAGGGACATAATAAAGATTAAAGGAGAAATAAATAAAATTGAGAAGAACAAAACAATAGAAAGGATCAATGAAAGCAGGAGTTGGTTCTTTGAGAAAATAAACAAAATAGATAAACCCCTAGGCAGACTTATCAAGAAAAAAAGAGAGTCTACACACATAAACAGAATTAGAAATGAGAAAGGAAAAATCACTACATACACCACAGAAATACAAAGAATTATGAGAAAATACTAAGAAAAATTATATGCTAACAAACTGGATAACCTAGAAGAAATGGACAACTTTGTAGAAAAATAGAACCTTCCAAGGCTGACCAAGGAAGAAACAGAAAATCTGAATAGACCAATTACCAGCAAAGAAATTGAATTGGTAATCAAAAAACTACCTAAGAACAAAACTCCTGGGTGACATGGTTTCACTGCTGAATTTTATAAAACATTTAGTGAAGACTTAATACGCATCCTCCCTAAGGTTTTCCAAAAAGTAGAAGAGGAGGGAATACTCCAAAACTCATTCTATGAGGCCAACATAACACTAATACCAAAACCAGGCAAAGACACCACAAAGAAAAGAAAATTACAGACCAATATCCCTGATGAACATGGATACAAAAATACTCAACAAAATACTAGCAAACTGAATTAAAAAATGCATCAAAAAGATCATTCATCATGATCAAGTGGGATTCATTCCAGGGATGCAAGGATGGTACAACATTTGAAAATCCATCATCATCATCTACTACATCAACAAAAAAAAGGATAAAAACCACACAATCATCTCCATAGATGCTGAAAAATCATTCAACAAAATCCAACAACATCCATTCATGATAAAAATTCTCAACAAAATGGCTATAGAGGGCACATACCTCAACATAATAAAGGCCATGTATGACAAACCCACAGCCTACATTATACCTAACAGTGAAAAGCTGAAAGCTTTTCCTTTAAGATCGGGGACAAGACAAGAATATCCACTCTCCCCACTTTTACTCAACATAGTTCTAGAGGTCCTAGCCGAGGCAATCAGACAACACAAAGAAATAAAAGCATCCAGATTGGGAAGGAAGTCAAACTGTCCCTGTTTGCAGATGACATGATATTGTACATAAAAAAAACTAAAGAATCCACTCTAAAACTACTAAATCCAATATCTGAATTCGGTAAAGTTGTAGGACACAAAATTATTACACAGAACACTGTTGCATTCCTATACTCTAACCATGAACAAGCAGAAAGAGAAATCAGGAAAACAATTCTATTCACAATTGCATCAAAAAGAATAAAATACCTAGCAATAAACCTAACCAAGGAAGTAAAAGACTTATACTCTGAAAACTACAAGACACTCATGAGAGAAATTAAAGAAGAAACCAATAAATGGAAACACATCCCATGCTCATGGATAGGAAGAATTAATATTGTCAAAATGGCCATCCTCCTAAAGCAATCTAGATTCGATGCAATCCCTACCAAAATACCAACAGCATTCTTCAGTGAACTAGAGCAAATAGTTCTAAAATTCATATGGAACCACAAAAGACCCTGAACAGCCAAAGCAATCCTGAGAAGGAAGAATAAGGTGGGGGGAATTACACTTTCTGACTTCAAGCTATACTACAAAGACACAGTCAGTAATCAAGACAATTTGGTACTGGCACAAGAACAGACCCATAGACCAATGGAGCAGACTAGAGAGCCCAGATATAAACCCAAGCATATATTGTCAAGTAATATATGATAAAGGAGCCATGGATATACAATGGGGAAATGACAGCCTCTTCAACAGCTGGTGTTGGCAAAACTGGACAGCTACATGTAGGAGAATGAAACTGAAACTGGATTATTGTCTAACCCCATACACAAAAGTAAACTCAAAATGGATCAAAGACCTGAATGTAAGTCATGAAACCATAAAACTCTTAGAAAAAAATATAGGCAAAAATCTCTTGGACATACACATGAGCAACTTTTTCATGAACTTATCTCCCTGGGCAAGCGAAACAAAAGCAAAAATGAACAAGTGGGACTATGTCAAACTAAAAAGCTTCTGTACAGCAAAGGACACCATCAGTAGAACAAAAAAGACATCCTACAGTATGGGAGATATATTCATAAACGACATATCTGATAAGGGGTTGACATCCAAATTATATAAAGAACACACATCACAACAAACAAAAAGCAAATAATCCAATTAAAACATGGGCAGAGGAGCTAAAAAGGCACTTCTCCAAAGAAGAAATCCAGATGGCCAACAGGCACATGGAAAGATGCTCCACATCATTAATCATCAGAGAAATGAAAATTAAAACCACAATGAGATATCACCTCACACTTGTTAGAATGGCCAACATCCAAAAGACAAACAACAACACATGTTGGCAAGGATGTGGAGAAAGGGGAACCCTCCTACACTGCTGGTAGGCATGTAAATTAGTTCAACCATTGTGGAAAGCAGTATGGAGGGTTCCTCAAAAAACTAAAAATAGAAATACCATTTGACCCACGAATTCCACTCCTACAAATTTACCCTAAAAATGCAGGAGCCCAATTTGAAAAAGACATATGCACACCTATGTTCATTGCAGCACTATTTACAATAGCTGAGAAATGGAAGCAACCTAAGTGTCCATCAGTAGATGAATGGATAAAGAAGATGTGGTACATATACACAATGGAATATTATTCAGCCATAAGGAGAAAACAAATTCTACCATTTGCAACAACATGGATGGAGCTGGAGGGTATTATCCTCAGTGAAATAAGGCAGGAGGATAAAGACTAGTACCAAATGATTTCACTCACCTGTGGAGTATAAGAACAAAGAAAAAACTGAAGGAAGGAAACAGCAGTACACTCACAGAACCCAAGAATGGACTAACAGTTACCAAAGGGAAATGGACTGGAGAAGATGGGTGGGAAGGAAGGGATGAGGGGCAAAAGCAGTATTGCAATTAGCACACATAATGTAGTGGGGTGGGGATACTGGAAAGGCGGTATAACACAGAGAAGACAAGTAGTGATTCTATAGCATCTTACTACATTACTCTTGAAGGATCAGATATATTTCAAAAGTTACTCCTATTGTTCCTCTACCCCAGATTTGGGCCATTTTTGATGAAGTATATCGACGGGTATTTTTGAGATTGATGCATGTGTGTGCACACATGTGGCTGCACTTTATTGCAGCTTAATATGCAAAAAACAATGATTCAAAATGTTATGTGAGGCCATTTAATGGAATGTTAGTTTACTTCAAATTAAAAACACAATACTATGTTTTTTAAAATATTAATAATAATATTTTATTACAGATCAACACTTCGATTGGTCTTTATGGATGTTCTTTCCTGTGATGATGTATATGAACATTATCATGTTCATAAACTCTGATTTTTGTAAATACTGAGAAACTGGATAATGGGGTAGAAATGATTATTGGTATAAATGCTAAAACATCTTTATTTGTAATTATGAAAACTTTAATTCAAAATACAGCAATATTTTAAATTATAATTATAAATGAATATATTGATCTTACATATAATATATAATAGTATCTACTCATTGTATACATACAGGTATATACATTAGTGTTTGTATTCATTCTTGGGAAGCATAAAAACAATCCTTAGGAAAATATTTGCCACTCATTTTTGGCAAAGGAGGCACTGATACAATCTAAACCACTAAAAAAATATCAGAAGTGCATAAAGCTTAAATAGTTTGTCACAAACCCTCCATGTAGATAATGTAGCTACATATGTGCACAACTACTTAGAGATTTATTAAAAGCAAAATATTTGGGTTTACCATCAAAGACATATATATTCTAAACAAGTTCTATTGTTACCTATCTATTGATCTAACTATCTAAAATTGTTAAGTGGCTTTCGAAAGAGGTAACAGTTTTTCAGGAAAGGTTTAGTAATAATCTATGTAAGACAATGTACTATTTTTCTTGCAGTCCTTTTTTAGAATCATAGAAATATTAGAGACACTTTCTTTGATTTGGGTGAAGGAGTGGATAGTAATTTAGTGACCCCAAATTCTTTCACTGCAGTGAAGTCCTTTGATAAATGTATCCTGCTCCCTGCTCCCTAGAGCATTTGCCTCTAGCCACTTAATACTGCTGGTATTGTTAGCATCTCAGTTTACAGGAAATGAAACTGACTCAAAGATTTAGTATTGTTTCAGATATCTGAGAAATGTCAAGGCCACTTAATGACTCTGCACATCTGACTCCAAAACTGCTGCTTTCAGCCAGTTGGCAGTACTGCCCAGAGAAATTTCTAGGCATTCGAAATTAACAAATTACCAGATTAAACATATTAATTTATTTAAAAGAAGACTGGGTCATTCAGACACTACTGTGCCCTGCTATGGAAACACAGAGAAAAGAAAGCCCAAAGGTAACTGTTGGCAGGGCCAATCCACTTGGGGGAGCATTAGCCTTGGTCAGCACAGCTTTCAGGTAATTACCCCGGATGATCTTAAGCAGTAAATTAACTATACCCTCCTAGAGCTCTGTGGTCATTATATAACTTTCTGAGCATGATTTATATATTTGCCTACTGGACAAAAATAATAGCAGACATTCAGTGTTCTGTACCAAAGACAATTATATTTCTCATCCATTAAAAAGTTTGCATTCTAAGTTTCGGGGTCCTAAGATAGAGAATGTGCTTTTAATATTGAGTAATGAAGCTCCCCTGGGTGTGATAATAAAATCAGTTTTCTAAGCTTGCAAGGCTGAAGCCTATAGTTGAGACTAAATTCAAAAAATAAAAAATACTATTTTGTATAACACACACACACACAAACACAGACAGACATCAAACTTACAAAGGATATAAATGACATAGGGCAGAGACAGGAGACAAGCACCATGATTAGTTTTCAAAAAAAGCTGGGATACAAATAGCATAGTAAGAGCAGAAAAGATTCCATCTTAAGGTTAAGATTCCATTTTAAAAGCCAGGAAGTTAGGAAGTAAGATTCCTAACAACATATTCTTTAGCAAACAGACAATAACAACCCACTTTGAGAGCAGAGTGGGTGGTCTTGATTGATATGTTCCTACAGGGAAGCCACTATCCTGGGGAGGAACTGGATCAGTAAATTTCTTGTGTTATTTATTCTGCAGAATTAGCTGGAGGACTGATAATAAAGGAGAGAAGACATGGTGTCTCCCACCAGATATAAGCATCTTGAGACCACTTGACAAGCCTACACCCCCTGGCCCTTTGTCACTTTCCTGAAAAATACTTAAAAGACAGAAACCCCAACCTTTTAGTGTACTTCTCTAAGGACACCTGCACTTTTTCTCTCTGTAAATGCATACGCTTAAATAAAGCTTTCTCACTGCTCAACTGAATGAGTTTTGTCTTTTTGCTATTTCATTCTATTTCTAAGTCTCCATTCCCCGCCCCCCCCATAAGTAGGGAGGGGCTGCTAAAAGCTCTGATTTGGGTCTGCAAGCTCCTGTCCCCTGGGTAACCCTAGGAAGCCAGCTTCCTCTCCCTCCCTCTGCACCTCTGCAGTTGCCTGCTCTTGCTGCCCCAGAAGGCCACTGCCATTCATTTCTACTCTCGCTTTAATGAATTCCTTCCTTACCTACTACACTCATCCAACCTGCTCAGGAATTCTTTCTTGTTCAGAGTCAAGAACCCTCTGCCATCCAGTTTGAGGTTTCGCCTGGTGTGCAGGGAGAGACCTCCCCAGATGCAGCTGTCTGGCAAAATACAGAGGTCTGGGATATTTTTCCACATAAATGTTCTACTGCAGTAATGCACAGAGCCTAGTGCCTCAGCACCTGTGTTTATAATCAATGCTAATAGTTAAATGCATATTTGCAGGCAATGTCCAAATAATAAAAGACATATACTGCAGCAATTCATAAGTTAAATGTTTTTCAAAACCTCTAAACTCATGAACTTCACATCAAAATACATAACAATCTGTCACTTTTAGCTGGAAAAATCAGATTTCTTAGTTAAAAAGTGATTTAAATGTTACATTATTGTTATTAATTTTACATTATTAAGTGTAATGTTATTTGATGTCTACACAATTTGCCAACAAAGTATACATGAGAGCAATTATAATAATACAGTGTTAGTGTTATCAATAAGCAGTAATAAATGCTCTTCATTGTCACCCTCAGTTCATTTTGGGACAGATATTATAATCAACAAGCATTATATTTAGTATCAAGAGAGTTGGTTTTCTTATCAACTCTAAGGAAAACATGGTCTCTGAATTCATGTTGAAAAGGACCCATTTAAGATACCTTAAGGAAAAAAAAACATTTACCAAAGTTGCCTTGGTAATACATTAAAAGTGATTTAAATGTTACATTATTGTTATTAATTTTACATTATTAAGTGTAATGTTACACTGAAGTATTAAAATATGTTATAATGAGAAAAGTTATGCATATAAATTGCCTTTCCAGTTAAATATGATCATTACTAATTACCTCCCTATTCTGCTACTCTTTTTTTTTTTTTGGACCTTCAGCTTATGTTTTCTAAATTGAGAGATTTTGATTATGTGGCACCTCATTAATTATATAGGTTGTATATCAAATATGAACCACTTGCAACCTTCAGGCTTCTTTATATTTCTGAATAAACTTTGTGGCTTATTTTATCTAAAAGGACTATAAACCTAGTAAAATTCATTAAAGTACAGAGATGATATTGGAATTTCAGTTTATGAAAGGGAATATATCTAAAAACAATATTAGAATCTGCAAAGTTAAACATTGAAAAAATTTTCCAATTACTTAATTTGAAACTTTCTTTTCCACCAACAATTTGAAAGTGTATCTTGTCCCTCCCGCCTACAAATAGCCTTAGGAGTGTGTGTCAAACACCTCAGACACTGAATGGTTCTGAGTGAAGAGTGGCTAAGCAGAATTATTCCATAACTACTGATCTTTCACATAGAAATGTAAATGTAGGCATGGATATACGCTTCTTATTCGTGCAGTCTGTTTTCTGTTTGTTTTTTTTAAATAATCATAAAAATGTGCAAGTGCCTCTATTTCTCAGAGCATTGTAATCAGACATCATTCAAATTAATACACTCTTCCAATGCATTTGAGCCATTAAGCAGTGAGAAAGTCACATGCCAGTTTGTAAACTGATACCTTACTGATTCATTAAATATAATTTACCATACTTGCTTTTTGTGAGGAACTATCACAAAAGTCTAGACTTTCTCTGGTTTTTGGTTTTAGATTTGGGTTTATGTATTTAAGAGATAGCTCTTTCTCTACACCTGCCTTCTACACAAAGTATGTGTTGCGGACATTACAGTGTGTGAAGTGGGAAAAAAACTGAAAAGGAGCAGAGCAGTCTGGAGAATGGCCCATCCTTTTGTTTTCTAAAAAAAAAAAATTCCTTTACAACAAAAAAGCTTTGTGAAGCTGTAGACACAGGATAGTTTATATGAATACATTTTTGGAAATGCAAATTTAAAATATGTATCCAAGTATGCATTAAAATGATTGAAAATAATAAAAACAATGGATAAATGGTAATGGACCAAATAAGGGTGTGTGTATGTGTATGAAAGAGAAAAAGAGAGTTTGAAAGGAAGGAGATGCTTTGTGAAAGGACAGATAATTATAGATAAAAATAGCAGAACATCACCAAATAAATGAAGAGAACAAATGTGGAATACATACCCTTGTCTGAGGTCTGATTGTTTAAATATTCTGGATATGGAATAAGAGAAACAGAACAAACAACTCAGAGTTTCAACTTCAACTTGCCTGCATCTCATTCCAAAGACATTTTTTAAGTGTAACAGCATAAAAAATGTAGACATTAAAATGTAGGTATGAAAAAAATGTTTTCTGTACTTTCCATAACCAGCTGAAACTTCTTTATAAGTGACAATTTCTACTGATGACACTAACATGGCAGATGCTGAGAAAGGGCAAATAACCGGTATTTTTCAAAGTAAGTTATTTCAGTTTTCCAGTTTAAACAGTCTAATGAGATTAGGACAATATTCAGCCAATTCGTAGCTCAGCTTTATACCAGGGCCCTTTCTTGTAGTGCCGTGTAGGCTTAAGTGGCCACACAGTTTGGGATGGGGGCCTGTCATGCACATGTTTATCATTTCATTACCTTTTAGACCCGTTCTGGCCCACCATGATTACAGCCACTGTCCTGCCATGTTTCTGCACATCCTGATGGCGTCAGGTACCATATTTCACTGTTGGTGAATTGTGTGATCTGTGATCTTGGCACAAGGCAGGACACGTGGCTACTCCTGCTGCTGACACAGTCCTGTCATGCTTTTGCAGAACTGAGTCCCCAGCAATATTCATCATCTACCTCCTGGCCAAGGATGTTGACTCTGAAAGCTCTGCAGTAGGGTTACTTCACCCAGTGCCCCAGAAGTCCGGTGGGAGGCATGCGGACTCTCATCACACTAATTTCCATTCTTTTGCAAGCTTATAAGAATCACTGGATTTCTTCAGTATCACAGTTGTTGAGTGGGATTCAGGACAGCATCTTTAAATATCCCTGCCTAAACATGCCAGTCACATTTTCACTCTGGTTAGGCTTTCCAAGGCACTTTGCAACCAAAGATCCAAACAAGAGGTAGAAAAGTATCACTGGTTATAAGCTATTTCCTCCATCTAGATGGGGTTTCAGAAGTCTGTGCTCCTCATCCAGTGTATTGACCCAAAGATGAAGGTCAGGAAAGAGAATCTTTTTTTTTTTGAGAGTTTAAGTTCTAAATCTCATCTACTTATCACTTTAAAAAACCCAGTTTAATCAGGTTATTTGTTTTTTGGGTGTTGAGACATGTGAGCTCTTTATGTATTTTGGCTGTTAACCCCTTGTCAGATGAGTCGTTTATGAAAATATTCTCCCATACTGTAGGATGCTTTTTGTTCTGCTGATGGTGTCCTTTGCTGTACAGAGCTTTTTAGTTTGAGTAGTTCCATTTGTTCATTTTTGCTTTTTTTCCCTTGCCTGAGGAGATGTGTTCTGGAAAAAGTTGCTCATGTTTATATTTTTGCCTATGTTTACATCTAAGAGTTTAATGGATTCATGACATTCATTCAGGTCTTTGATCCATTTTGACTTTACTTTTGTGTATGGGGTTAGACAGTAATCCAGTTTCATTCTCTTATATGTAGCTGTCCAGTTTTGCCAACACCAGTTTTGTTGAAGAGGCTGTCATTTACCCATTGTATATCCATGGCACATTTATTGTATATTAATTGACCATATATGTGTGGGTTTAAAAAATGGGTG
This sequence comes from Manis javanica, assembly GCF_040802235.1. Lineage (NCBI taxonomy): Eukaryota > Metazoa > Chordata > Mammalia > Pholidota > Manidae > Manis > Manis javanica. The sequence goes on from NC_133167.1 coordinate 95,115,513, forward strand.
GAGGATCAGAACAGACACTTCTCCAAAGAAGAAATTCAGATGGCAATAGGCACATGAAAAGATGCTCCACATGGCTAATTATCAGGGAAATGCAAATTAAAACCACAATCGGATATCATCTCATATCACTTAGGATGGCTAACATCCAAAAGACAAACAACAACAAATGCTGGTGAGAATGTGGAGGAAGGGGAACCCTCCTACATTCCTGGTGGGAATGTAAATTAGTTCAACCATTGTGGAAAGCAATATGGAGGTTCCTCAAAAAACTCAAAATGGAAATACCATTTTCCCTAGGAATTCCACTCCTAGGAATTTACCCAAAGAAAACAACCTCTCAGATTCAAAAATACATATGTACCCCTATGTTTATTGCAGCACTATTTATAATAGCCAAGAAATGGAAGCAACCTAAGTGCCCATCAGTAGATGAATGGATAAAGAAGATGTGGTACATATACACAATGGAATATTATTCAGCCATAAGAAGAAAACAAATCCTACCATTTGCAACAACATGGATGCTGCTAGAGGGTTATACCCAGTGAAGTAAGCCTTGTGGAGAAAGACAAGTACCAAATGATTTCACTAATTTGTGGAGTATAACAACAAAGCAAAACTGAAGAAACGAAACAGCAGCAGACTCACAACCTCTAAGAAGGGACTAGCATTTACCAAAGGAAAGGGGTTGGGGAGGCAGGGGGATGGGGATTAAGGGGCATTATGATTAGCACACATAATGTAGGTGGCCCACAGGGAAGGCAGTATAGCACAGAGAAGACAAGTAGTGACTCTATAGCATCTTACTGCACTGATGGACAGTGACTGCAATGGGGTGTGTGGTGGGGATTTGATAATATGGTTGAATGTAGTAACCACAATGTTGCTCACATGAAATCTTCATAAGATTGTACAACAGTGATACCTTCAAAAAAAAAGAAGAAAACAAAAACTCAGTTTAAGTTAAAGCAAAATAAAATGTTTAGAATTTTGCTTGGGCCAGTAAGTGTTGGTGCAAATAGTCATGTGTATTTGTATAGGAAGGTGAAAAGAACACTTGCTAAAGAGGAAGTCAAATTGGATCTGTGGATATTTGAAACTCAAGCTATCTGGGTCCTTTTTCTTATTTTTTAATGAATAAAACAATAGCTGCTTTAGGAAAATTTAGAGTTTTTATCCATTGTCGTATCAAATTCATTCATCTGGAAAAGAGATGAAACAGTGTTTGTATACAAACTTAAGTCCAAAAACGGAGTTCTTACATATCATGCTATTTTGACTGGTATTGCTTTAACATGTGTATTCTGCCTATAGATTTTATCTTAAAACATTTGTGATATATCACAATTATTCTGGATTAAAAATAAAATTTCCTTAGTATTGCCTGTAGTCCTATACTTACTCTGATAAGACATTTTGCTTTGTTTGATACTTGCAATATTCAAACTCTTAGAAATTTGTTCAGATACTCTTCCTAATCTTTTCTTTTTCTTAATTTATTTCGGTATCATTAATCTATAATTACATCAGTAACATTATGTTTACTAGACTCCCCTCATCATCAAGTCCCCCCCACATACCCCATTACAGTCATTGTCCATCAGCATAGTAAGGTGCTATAGAATCACTAACTTGTCTTCTGCGTTGTACAACCCTCCCCATACCCACCCCTACATTATGTCTGCTAATCGTAATGCCCCTTTTTTTCCCCCTTATCCCTCCCTGCCAACACATCCCCACCAGGTCCCTTTTCCTTTGGTAACTGTTAGTCCATTCTAGGGTTCTGTGAGTCTGCTGCTATTTTGTTCCTTCATTTTTTTTCTTTGTTCTTATACTTCATGGGTGAGTGAAATCATTTGATACTTGTCTTTTATGACTATCAAATTGTGATCCAGATAATTTCAGTCTATACATTCTTAGTACCTATTTGCTTCTGCTGAGTTCTTAAAATGTACTCCATCCTCCACTAAAGTAATTACTTAATGAAAAGAGTAAAATAGGGTCTATATCATTATCCTGGAAACATAATTAAAAATAGTTTACATTCAAGCTGGAACAGCATGAAAAGTATTGTGTAATGACACCAAATCTACATCTCCACTTGTCCTTGTTGTGATAGCCTCTTAATATAAATTCCTCAAGGACATCTTTAGGTTTGATCATGACACTACTCACTGGCAGTAAGTGAGGAATCACAGAACATATTTAGCCTTTTATCTAGGAATATACTAAGATGCAAAGTCCAAAATAATTCAGAAATTATGAAAATATGGTAAATCATTCTCTCATCATCTATTTTTTCAATTTATACTAGAAATCAATGCTCAAAAAATGTATATCATATCAACTAGCATGATCCTTTTCTGTAATTATCTTTTATTAATATCCATCATTTTTCTACAAGTTCTGTGTTCTCTAATATTCCCCAACATTCCATTTAAATGCTTTATTATTTAATTCTTTCATAAACCTGTGGCCACAATGTCTCCCAGTTACCATGTCATTGTATATGCCTCATGCCCTCCTTTTTGGCCCATGTCTAAGAGGGCCTGTTCCCAGTAGCTGTGCATAGTTGGCAAATAAGATTTCTGTTTATCTCTAAAGGCAGCTGTCCATTTATATTCAGTCTTTAAATGCTATATTATTCATAAATAGGTAAATCATTTTAATCAAATCGATGTAATATTGTTATACTAAATATTTCCACAGTATATATCATAATGACAATTTTTAACCTATTCACTACTGATCCTATTAAAAAAACTCAAAAAGACACATTCTCTGTTATGTGTTTAGAGAACTATATTCTTCAGCAATTAGGATTTCAAAAGTCTAATTATTTGTAAGTAGTGTATGTTGCACTCTTGTAAGCAAGGTTAAAATATCATTCAAGCACAGAATCTTAAGGAGGAGATTATTGTAAACAGAATTAAATCTTTAGCTTAATCACTGAGATAGAAATAATACATTTTAAATCAGGAGGCTTGGATAATTTCCCAGATTATTTCTGTGGGAAATATGATTAGTTTTACATCTAAATTAATAAGAAGTGTCAACTAATAAGTGAAGTTATAACTTCATTACATAAAGAAAGAAGATATCATTTCATATTTGATTTTCAAGATACCTTATATTTTCAAATTTAATTTAATGATCTTTAGGAAATATGTTAGTGTCATTATTATAATTCAACTTTTCCATTAATTTTGCAGATTCAGAAAAATCTGCCATAAATAACTTTAATGTTGTTTACAAAAAATTTAAATTATCAATACATGACTACATCAGATTCATGAAATATCAGATATTTCCTTGATTATTGATTATTAATATTTAATGATATAAAAATTTATCTTTATATAGTATTATTTCCATTGATTTTAGGTAGATTCATTTTTGCTATTGAATTAATGAATCCATGGGTAGGAATGGAATGAAATGAAAATGAATTTTTAAAATAGAATTGTATGAAGACAGAGGCCACAAAAAGTAAATATCTTTAAAATATTAACTATAAATGTAAAATAACAATGGCACTTTCCATTCCCAATTCTGCTAATTGAATGGATATGTTTTGCATTCAACACTTATCTGACCTAATTTTATTAACACTCAGCTTTAACTGAGGCCTGATTCTTCATTCAGGTTTGACTTACATAGAATATGCAGAAAAAGCAATAAAATTTGGCAAAGATTTAAGGCACCTAGAGTTTAGAATGCATTCATTATGTACTAATATTTCTCTTCCTTCCTCCTGAGCACAAACACTGGCTAATTAGTTCCTGTGTTTTGTTTGAGAGACCAAATAAGAACAAAGGTCAGGAGAAGTCCTGATTGCTGACACTTAAATTTTGCTTGGAGTTTCAGAATTTAGACTAAGTTTACATTTGGAATCTAGCAAGACTGCCTGAAAACCTTAATTTTACATCAAATTGGGAGTTGTTTTTCCTGCCTTTATGTATTTATTTAGGTCTGTAAGTGTGACTGAGTACTGCTGTGTACTATCCGGAAGCCCCCACAACTGTGTTGGAGTTCAAGGATAGATAATTTACAATTACAGTTTTGCTGCCCACATACCAAAACCTTCTGTGATAAAATGAGTATTCTGAAACTAAAGTTTGATATATCATCACCAATACTCTGCAGAAGTGCTGAAAAGACTCCAAGTTTTAGATTTGATTTCCATGTTTGCTTATACTTTCTTTAATACAACAAGCTTTATAAAACAAAGTTTATCAACAAAGCTTTTAAAACAAATTATTAAGATAAAATGACCTTGATACAATACCCTATTAGATATCCACTAAATTATACGACTTCTTTGAGAATCTACAACAATCTAAACAACTAAAAACCTCAAAGCCTTGTGCAGATAAGCTAGTATGGTTGACCCTAAGATAATTAGAGTGCCAGCAGCTGTTGGGGGAACGTCGCAATGAAAGCAGTTATTTTGATTCTAGGAAAAGCAAAGCAAAATGAGTGTTAGCATACTGGCTACAGGGAAAAAAAAAAGACAACTTAAATGAATCACAAATTAATTTCTTTTGATAGGCCACAGGGTCAGCAAAATTTAGGGCCACATTATTACAGTTTATATCTCAAAGTAGTCCTCTACATGTAGAGACTTATATCACAAAAACTTGAACTAGAAGGGGCAGAGGAAAGTTTGGGGGACAATATTCAATATGGAGAATGATGACAAATATAGATTTAACTTTTTCATTATCATTTGTTTAAGGTGGCCTCCCAATATCTAAACTGTCATAGATCACTAGAAAATACTCAGAATACATTTTCTTTAATTAAAGAACAGAGAGTTTAGCCAGTTACACTCTACATCATCTCCAAGAAACAATACAAATAGTTGCATTGAATTGAAATGAATAATATTAATGTCCTTGGAAAAACTCAAGACTCATAATTTAAAGAACAAATCAAGAGAACTTATTTATTCTTTACTGCAGATGTGACTAAGCAAGACATTCTGCACTGGATGTTCTCAAAAGAAGCCAGAACTCTCTTATGCAGAGGTATTTGATTTTAGTATATTATAGATATAGATATTTAAATACAATTATATACACATACACACATAAATGTAAAATGTTAAAAGACTTAATTTTCATAGAAATTTTAGGTTCACAGTAAAACTTAATGTAAGGTACAGAAAGTTCCATCCATATACACCAGCCCCACACATACACACCCTTCCCATTATCAACATCCCAACCTGGAGTGGCACATTTATTAAAATTGATGAACTGACATTAACATATCATTATCACCTAAAGTCCATATTTGGTTGATTTTTTGATACAAAATTGTAAGAAATGAGCACTTTTTGTCTGCCTCCAACTTCAGAATTTCTCCTTTTGGGGTACACTTAGAAATATTAGACCAAATTATTATGGAACTACAAAAGTATTATGAGAATTAGCAGTAGGAAATTTTATAGACCTTGAGATACATGTTACCCAGGAAGAATTCTTATGCCACAATTTTAACGAAATATACCACAGCTGTTTATTTTTTTAGAAGGAAGAAAATCCAAATAAAAGTTCTTAGTTAATGAATAATTTATCTTTCACTAATTTTACTATTTCAGTGTAATAGTACATTGCATTTGCTACTTTAAATATGATCTTTAGGAAGAAATGAACTGAATATATATTAATCAGCCTCATGAAGATAGCTCTTCAGGCAGAACACAGATTCACAGACTGAATTCTAAATAGGAATCTTGACTGGGTAGAATACACCAGAAAAGGAACGGAAGGAGGTAGGTACTTATAGTGGTTGCGGCAGAACTACATGAGTTTTGCTATTTTATGAAATTTATAAATAGTCACAAGAAAATCAAGTCAAGTTAATAAAATGAAACTACCAATTGAGAAAGTGATGCCCTGTTTTAAAATATCGGTGCTATCACTGTAGGTACAGGAATTAGCCCTGGTTAATCAAAGGGAGAGTCAAGTACTTTAAGCATGAAGAAAACATAACCAGGGTAGTCAAGTTTGGCTTCTTCCCATCCAGTGGGAAAATAGAGGTCATAAGTCTCTAATGACTAAGCTTAGCTTGTTTCCTAGGGACTACATTCACTTTAACATAAAACTCATTGCTAAGGAAAACTAAAATATTCATTGATCTAATATTGATCTAATATTCAGTGGCTCATAACTAAAGATTAGATTCCCATATAGGTTCTTCCAGGTTAGTTAAGGTTTTTCTGATGCATTTGGTATTATTTTTAGCTAGTATACATCACAACATGACTGTATTGCTGATCTAAGATCAAGTGTGTCTTTTGTAAAACATGGATTCATCCCATCTTGGCTGGCTTGAAAGTCTCATGTCATCCTAAAGCAAATATCCGTTGGCTTTGAAAATTGAATATTTATTTCTGCACTTTCTTAAGTAAAACAGAACACTGGCATAGTTCTATTTTAAGTACTCATTAAGTATTATTTCATCAGGTATTTAAACATTTAAATTTTTACTGATAACTGATATTTTTCTATTCAATTCCAGAAAAACAATCAGTCATTTTATACTGAGGGCAGTGAATTCACATAGATTTCCGCTGATTATAAAGTGCATACTCAATGAATGAAGATTCAAAAAAGTACGGGAAGATAATTTAAAAAAAACATAAGAGCACTACTGAAAGAAAATCACTATTTAATATTTTGCTTTTTCACTTGCTCTATTTTCCTATAAAATTCTTTTTAGAGACTTGATATAACATTGTATACATTATTTTAAATGTACCTTTTTCACTTGATGCTGTATGATAGACACATTCAAAATCATTAATGTTTTTTGAAAAATTAATTTTAATGCTTAATAATATGCAATAAATACATTATCATAGCATTAATTGCTCTTATTTAGGTCATTATGTTGCTGCATATGAACAGAATGCATATTTTTTTTGGACATAAAGTTTTCTCCACAGTTTTGGGTTTTTTTTATGTATTTGTTTTTTAGGATACATGCCTAATTTAAAATTACTCTAAAAGACTTAGATTCTAGGCAATGATAAAATTTCAAATTATTCTTTAGAAAGGAAAGGAAAATCTATTTGTATTGAAAAGTATGCCTACACAATAATTTTATGTTGTCATTACTTTTAACAAAATTTTAGAATAGTTATCTTTAAGTGGAAGGATATCAGGTGATTAAAGAAGCAAGCATACTATATATATGTGTTTGAGTATAAATACATACACATGCATGTGTATACATATATACACATATATTTAGGATAGATATATTGCACTGTTTATTAATTATGTAATGAAAACTAGTATTAAAGGAGAAAGGAGAAATTACATGCTAATTTGGTAGGTTTAAAAATGTTATTTAAGACAATGACAACACCAAATGCTTGTGAATTGTTAACAACAAGAAGTCTCATTCATTGCTGGTGTGGATATAAAATGGCACAGCCTCTTTGGAAAACCATTTGGCAGTTTCTTACAAAGCTCAACATACTTTTACCATATGATTTTGCAATCATGTTCCTTAGTATTTACCCAAAGGTACTGAAAACTTATATCCACAGAAAAACCTCCCATGGATACTTACAGCAGCTTTATTCATGATTGCCAAATCCTGAAAGCAATCAAGATGCCCTTCAGTATGTGAATGTAAAAATGAATCATCTTTTAACCAGACACCACTAAAAAGAAATGAGCTATGAAGCCATGAAAATACATGGAGGAACTTTACGTGTAATTCTAACTATATCACATTCTAGAAAAGGCAAAACTCTGGTGAGAGTAAAAGAATCAGGTTTTGCCAGGTGTTGTGGGGAAAGGGAATGAATAAGTGGAGCACAGAGGATTTCTATGGCAGTCAAAGTGCCCTTCATGACAGTGTGATGGTGGATACATGCCATCATACATTTGTTCAAAACCACAGAAGGTACAGCACCAAGGGTGGATCCTAATGTAAACTACGAACTTTGGATGACAGTGATATGTGAGTGCAGGCTTATCAATTATAACAAATGTGCCACAAGAGGCAACGTGGATGGTGAAGCATATGCATGTGCATGCACAGGAGGTTATGGGAATTCTGTACTTGTGGTGAACCTAAAACTGCTCTAAAATATAAAGCCTATTTAAAATCCTAAAAGAAAAGTATTATACTGTTATTTTAATTGCATTTCTTAACATACTAGTGAAGTAGAGTCTATTCATCCTATGAATCTTGACAGCACTTGTCATTTTCTTTGGCTAATAGAATGCTCTGATGAGAGAGAAGATGGCCAACCAGTTTTGAGTCTTAGGCGTCTAGAGGTCTTGCGTATGTCTACTCTCTCCCTTGGAAATTCTAACCTGTTTAACAATGCTAGCATACTGGAGGGTGAAAGACATGTGATCCAGTCACCCCAGCCCACAATGACATGACTGCCAAATACGGGAATGAGGCATGCTAAACCAGCCAGCTACACGATGCTTAGACAGCTGCCTGCAGGTCTGTGAGGAGCCCTGCCAACATCAGGATATGGGGCTGCCCAGTCAATCCAGGGATTCCTGAGGTAATGTGCATTTCTTAAACTCAGAAATACAGAACATTCCTGTGGCACTCATATATTTTACCTGTTTAAAATGTGTGTTTGTCTGTAAAAAGTTGAGCATGTCCATAATTTCTTAAAAGAGACCACTTTTTATTGAACAAATGACAAAGTTATAGGAAGTACCATTATTCTATAGTTTTGTTATAATTCATATGTTAGGAATACGTAATCGAAAGAAAAAAATACCAGCAGAAAAAAAATTAACAGACATTTCACTAGAAACCTCACCCCATTTCAAAATTAAGTAGAAAATATTCAATTCTATGCTGCTCTTATAAAAATATCTGAGGATTTATATGTGAATTTACTGAATTATTATCAAATAATAGAATATTGCCCAGGTAGAAAAATTATCCTTTTGCTAGACTGATTTGTGAATAATATCAAGAGAATGATTTCTAAGTAGATGGAGCTAATTTGTCCTGCTGTGTCAAGTAAACAAGTATTCAAATACAAACTTAATCACTATTTAACTATATGAAATTGAACATTTTATTTTAAAAATAGAGGTAGTATGTATTACATATGAATGTCATATTACAAATAAAATAAAATATGTAACATACTTAAACTACTATTGAATGAATTCTTATTTCCTTTTCCTTCTAACATCAATTTCTATGTTTAAGTACATAAGTATTCATGAATGCTTTAAATAAATTAGTAAGAGCTTTTCTAGTGTAAATCTGGTTATTTTGTGTTTCTTGTGCATTTTTTCAGCTTACTGAAAAATGAAGCAAATAAGAAAAAAATAAACAAGGCTACTTGAAAAACAGAATTCAACTTATACAACTGCTATTTACCATGAGCTAGAGTAAAGTGATTATAATGATATATAGAGATATATACATGTTTAAACATTTAAAAACTTGAATTGCCTTGTAATAGTCACATATTTTGGACACTGATAAACACTGAAAATAAATACATCTTTTAGTTATGCACATACACACAGACACACACACACACACACACACACATATATGTTGATGACATTTGTATTTAGATTTTATACTTCATTCCTCTAACAAAAACTATCATCATGAGATAAACTTGGTCACTTTATATGAATATATGAATTTTAACAAATGCCCAATGCCTTTATAATTTAAATCAAATCTTAGATCAAGAAGTAATAAAAGGAATATCAGAGCTAACAGGGCTTAGCATATTTCAAAATTTCTTAAACTCAGAAATACAGAACATGTTGGATAGAAAATCATGTGAATTGAAAGAAAACAGGTTTATAATTTGTAGTAACATTACTCAGTTACCAAATTCATAAGCCGGGGTGAAGTACAAATGAACACTCTTGGAGATGTGCTGTGGGCCATCGACCATGCTTCCGGAGGGCAGTGGTTGGCTACCTCTTCGCTGATAGGAATCAGCTCATAGAAATAGCTCCTAACACAAAATTATTGGCAAGGGTGATTTAATGTTGGATTTCCAGAAATATTTAAAACCAAATATTAAACTATTTAGCACACTAAATCTGTTTATAATTAATAATATAATATGTTATATTGGTACTTTTAATTTATGGAGCAGATATATATTTGGTCAGGGGATAAATTTACAAACTAACAAGATCTATTGTGATATTATTTAAATTGGACAATTAATATGAATTTCTGCCCAATACAATGATTTTTATTAAGATAATATTATCTTTTCTTCGAAACATCAAAATGGACTTTCAATGATGCTTCTGAAGAGCAATGGTTACTTTTTTTTAAATAGGAAAATGTAACCCTTAATGATAATTACCATTATTGCATTTTAAAACTTACAATACCCTCCAAATTTCATACTAAAATAGTCATTATGTAAGACATACATTATGTTATTATTTGTGAGAATAAGCATTTATGAACATATTACCTTAACTTCAATATGACCTAACATATGGGTGAGGAATTTTATCTTTCTGGACTTTTATCTTTCTCTATGTACAAGGATGGCCTTGAATTAACATCCTTTCCAGCTCTCTGTGTTACCATTTCTCTAACATATGCACTAATAAGTCTACACTTTGATTTTTTATTTTTATTTTTTATATGGTTTATGGTTTATTAAGTAAAATTCTTTACAAAAGATACAGGAAATTGTGTTTTCTCTTTTAAGGTCATTTATGCCAAAGTGGACTCAACTAGGTGTGATCAAAACTCATGGCTCTTTGGTGAGGCCTGTTTGGTGGCTTCCTGTGCAAGAAAAGAACCAGTGTTCACTGTTCAGTTTCCCCTAGGAAGGGATCTGCATTCCAAGGCCTGAGACCCAAACTGGCACCTGTACTTACAGTATTAGCAAGAGACCAGAAATTACATCAGTGGGAGAGTGAACTAAATTTTTATTCCAACAGGTTGATGTTCTATCATGGTTGGGGTAGAATAAGATTGCAAAATAACATTTCACAATATTTCTACTTAGAATTTCAAGAAACACTCACTCAAAAGAAATTAAATTTGAAAGACTTCAAATTTAATTATAGTTTAACATATTAAAAATTATGAGTATATACTTTTTTATTTTGGTATCATTAATATAAAATCACATGGGCAACACTGTAGTTACTAGATTCCCCCCATTATCGTTCCCACCACAGACCCCATTACAGTCACTGTCTATCAGCGTAGTAAGATATTATAGAGTCACTGTCTTCTCTGTGCTATACTGCCTTCCCCGTGCCCCCCACTCCCACGTTTTGTGTGCTAATTGTAATGCCCCTTATTCCCCTTATCCCTCCCTTCCCACCCATCCTCCCCAGTCCCTTTCCCTTTGGCAACTGTTAGTCCATTCTTGGGTTCTGTGAGTCTGCTGTTGTTTTGTTCCTTCAGTTTTTGCTTTGTTCTTATGCTCCACAGATGAGTGAAATCATTTGGTACTTGCCTTTCTCTGCCTGGCTTATTTCACAGAGCCTAATACCCTCTAGCTCAATCCATATTGTTGCAAATGGTAGGATTTATTTTCTTCTTAAGGATGAATACTATTCTATTGTGTATATGTACCACATCTTCTTTATCCATTCATATACTGATGGACACTTAGGTTGTAATAAGTCTACACTTTGTATAACTTTTTATTCAATGGCTAGTTTTCTTAATCCTTCATTTCTTCTGAAAAATACAGTTCTCTAATGTACTTCCCTGTGCACATGCTATGTACAGTTCATGATTTATGTTATGCCACCACTTCTGTAGTTTAGTTCAGTAAAAAGAACTACTGCTTGGTACTTGTTTGAACTTGTATAAAAATGACTAAATTTTTCTTTATAAAGACAAGGCAAGGAAATGTACTGCTGGGCTAAGACTAAGCATGAAAGATTTCATCTAAGAGGGACAATTTGTCAGAAAATTATAAGGAGGTACAAACAGAGGGTTATAATGGAAGCAGTCTTGCAACATTAACTATACCATCAACTCTCATAAGTTCTGTAATAAATCCATATGCACCACACTGAGGGGCGGTGCAGGCTGGATGGTTCTCCAGCAGAAGGTAGTGTCCCACCTCAGCTAAGGTTGGGTGTCATGATTCATTCACTGAGGAATTAATTGGAAAAATGGAAATGGAAGGCCAGAAAGGTGGACAAAAACTACGATCCTAAATCACCTTCAGAGTGGACTCTATTATGGTCAATTAGTTACTCCTCAGCAAAACTTTGTTGAACCTGGGCAAAGACTAGATTGGAGTCATGGGGATAAAATAGCCTTTATGAAAACCACTGCCCCTTTTATAAAGGTGCCATTAATAAGCACCATTGCTCTATCCAGAAATTAAATTTAATACCAGCTCTGCAGAACTCAAAAGTGTAGTCATGTTTGGAACTTATGGAAGAGTTTTCACTATTCAAATTACTCATTGACTGTGAGAGTTAACATAACATTTCTTGATTAAACTAACAATAGTTGAGAGGATTGAGGACTCTTTTGTATAACAAACTCGAAAAATGTAATAGCAGTGATGTCATAGTTATATTTTTAATGCTGTTGTGTGAACACACTGAGGTAGGGATGCAAATCCCTTAATGAAGAATATTGAACTAATTTCATTTTAATTTTCACAACATTAATGCAATGAAATGTGGAGGAAAGGGCATGAACTTTAAAAGTGTAGAGTGCATGCTTCTAAAGTTGCTCTTCAGCGTGCCCTTGGGAAGTTGGCTTCATTTCCCTAAGCCTCTGTGTCTTCACCTCCTGAAGGGGATATGTATTTACTTTTCAGTGTTGTTGTGAAATTCAATAAAGTCCATTCTACAAAATACATAATCTCTAGTGGAGGAGGAGATTTCAGCTAAACACAAAAAAGGCCACAACATAAAAACAGCAATGACTAGAATCTGAACCAGTTCTACAGTGAAAATGAGTGCAAAAATTAAGACATTAAGTTTTAGACTCTCTACTGAAAGTGAACTCAGACCTTTAAAAATTATATGTAGTCCACCAAAAATAATGCAACACCTACTATATGCTTGGTCAAAACACTAAGATGAATAAGATGATAAGACCACTTTATGCTCCTTGAGGAATCTGCACATTAATGGAACTGGGGGAAAATTGTGGAGAAGAATATATATTTAGATGAACCATAAATATACATCTAATATAACAGAGTGAGTCCTATCACAGAGATAAGATATATGAATAAAAATATATTAGGGATGTATCTGTCAGAAAGGGACACCTAAATAAACAAACAAACCAATAAATAAGGAGAATCTTCAGGAGATAGCTATAAGCAGACTGCTATCTTAAAAGGGTGAACAGTCTTGTAAACATATAAATGTAACTATGCATCATAGATGATAAGTGAAATGAAGAAATGCAACTGACAACTGAAGAAACCAAAGTAACTGTATAAGAATCCCTTACATATTTTGATTTTTAGACATTAAAAGAAAATATGACCAATGGTACATATCTATTATGAAAATTAATTAAGGGAAACTTCACTGACTTGACATCAGGAGGTCTGCATGGAAAACAGTCCTCATAAACCTCAGATCTTGTTGGAAGGGATGGTTGTCTTAACTGTTTGAGCTGTTTTGCCATCCATCAATCCAGCAGGAAGAAGGCTTCACCTTCCTTCTGCCCCCCACTACAGCCCAGCCACTGAGAGACTGTCACAACGCAGCCAGTGAGAAGCCATGGCACGTGGGACTCCCAGTTTACTCCCGTGGACTTTTTGCTTGACCAGCCTCCTAACTCTGCCTCTTCCTGTACAAAAGAGTGTTTCTTTCCTTCATTCTCATGACTTGCCTATGGTTATGCTGTAGCTTGCATGTCCCAGATTGTAATTCTCTGCTATTCCTGAATAAACCTGTTAATTTTGGTAAAATAACCATTTTAATTTTAAAGTTAACATTACATATATAGAACCTTGACGTGTATATATGTATATGTAAGTGTATGTTGTAAAAGTGTATGCATACCTATATATGTATGCATGTGCGTGTGTGTGTGTGCACGCACACACACACATTAGGACACATTGTGGTCTTGATAATTTAACTCATAAATTCATGTCAGATTGAAAGAATGGAACTGGGAGCCTATGATTGGAGTGATATACAGGAAGACAACAAAACATCAGTGTATTAGTACCAGTAAAACTACCTGGTGATTTAATCAGGTGGTTTGCTTCTCATCCAACGAAGGGGCTAAGCAGATGCTGGGTGACTAATGGGGGGAATATTGCAGCGTGGCCTCAAGCAATATACGGGTGGTTGAACTAAAAACTTCCTGGTTCTTGCTCAATCCTGAAAGCTTATGACATTCAGTTCTACTTCTTGTGGCTTGTCCTTTCAGCCAACATTCATCCCACTGATCATACAAGGCTCTAAATTTTTTTTCCAATTTGTTAAATTAATTGTTTCATTTATTATCCACATCTGGGTATTCTTCACAATACCCATAACTTTCCTTTCCTCTTTGCTTAATAAATGACACTTATGTTTCCATTCTTTCTTTTGCGGGCTAGTTAACATACATAATTGAATTAAGTTGCAGTTGGATGTCACCAATTTTTACTTGGTACTCTTGTGATTAACAGTATTACTTTATTATTATGTTAATTTTCAATTTTCAAACATAGAACTAATTTACTTAAAATGAACCTTGAACCAAGAAAAGAATATTGCCTTAGCAAAGTGCCTGGATTTGGCAGATCTGCTGGAATAGTCCATTGATACTGAATCACAAATATTATACCCACCAAATATAAAAAAAAAAAAAACAGCAGCAATGTGTAATTGGGTCATACTGACCTCGGGAGAATAAAGTTCACAGTGTCTTTCTTTAATTCATTTCATACATTTATCAACTCTGCCAGCCAGGAAATCATTGTTATATCTGTCCTAAGTCTTTCACCCTGTAGTATAAACTCATTTCCTTTTTCCTGATTCTCTGCAGCTGGGTATCGCAATAGCAGCATGATTTTACTTTCCACAAAATGAGAAACTGAATAAGGCCATATCAACCACACAGATCATGAATAATACTAGTTATAATGATGGACTCCTTGAAGCATCACAAAGTAGGTAGGCGGCTATCCTTGCTGTGCTGAAAACACAGTATTTTGATAATAATAACATGTCCAGTTAGCTCAAATATAAGATGTTAACAGCCACACATTTCCACATATTGGATGACAACAGTTATAATGAAAAGAGAAATACATTTTTTTGCAGATCTATAATACCCCCCCCAAACAACTTATACATCATTTACTACTTCTTTCTGTAGTATGGCAAGTGGTTTTGGTATTTACTCTAGAGATGGATACCATCATAATGTGCTAGTAAAAACATAAAATTGATTTTTTTTTACTGCTCTAATGTAAGAGGATTACAAATTATTTCATGTTTTTCATGTACATACAACTGAATGTGATATGTAGTGTCCATGACTGCTGATGTCTCCAACTATTTAAGTAATTCAGAATTTATCTGAAAAATTATGAACTACTGCATTGAGATAGAGTATATTACCTTATAATGCTTATCTTGATATAATAATTTCATCTTTCAATTTCTTTCAGCTATAAAAGAATAGCAGAGTCTTCTGTTTTGATTATAAAAAATAAAACTGTGATTTAAAAAAAAGGATATACCCAAAACATAAACGAAGAAATAAATCCCAAGACACCTATGGATATAAATGCCTTTCATTATCTCTAGGAATATGTTGACACATATTTTGGCCAGCTGAGGTTCAAATTAGATGGCTCTGTAGGTGACAGAAACCTAGAGGCCTGTGTGGATCATGAAGACAAAGGTGACTGCTTCAATTACTTCCCTTCAATGGCTTATCCAGCCTTGGCCTCAGCATGGTGCAAGGTATCAGGAGCCTGATGCATGCAGTCATGTAATTCTGCATTTAAGTCTATTTTCTTAATTAATTTAAGTATGCTTGAGAAGCTTACTTGGCTTCAATTTAAAAATCCCCATGGCCATGGTCACTGGACAGATTTAGGGCTCCCTGAAGTGATAGTGTTCATCATACTTTCCATGAGCTTTTGAAAGGTGCTTTTTGGTAGGGGAACTTGAATTCTTGAAATTTCAAAACTGGAGAAAATTTTACTCTTTCTCTCTTTTAAAAGGTCTGTTTTTTAGTTAAGAAAAATGAGGTTGATAAAGTTGCTGTCATCAACTACTGGTTTGGCTGGTAACTGCAATATAAAAGAATCTGTAGAGGCATAAACATTGCATATATGTACAGCCCTACTAAGTGAAAAATGAACCATTAATGAAGCATAGACATAGGAAGGGGAGGTTGGAGCAGAACTCAAATGAACAAAAAGACAAGGAGCAGAATTAGTGACATGTGAGCCACAACATTCCCAATTGTGTGTTGGGGAAGGAAGGGCTGAACCAACTCTTCAGATAAAGGAATGGCTCCAATGTAATACCAGAGAGTCACATAAAGCAATCATTTGCCTAGTAGCTCCCAACTCACTTCTAGACACCTATGCTCAGTGACTTTTAATGTAGTATAGTAAGAAGTCGTAAATGATGTGCAAACTGTTTGGCGAGTATTATTTCATCTCTAGGATTCGGCTATTTCCTCTAATCCTGAAACTTACTGAGTTCTGCTCATCTTTTCTTTGCCCTTTGTTTCTTTTCTGATGAATACCCTTCAAAATGTGCACTGTATTGTAAAAAGTGGAACCGTTGTAAAAAAAAAAAAAAGTGAACCGTTGTTCAGCTCGTTTTTCACCGTGAGCATATGCTGTTCTATCATGATTTGCACAGTGCTAGTTTTCCTCTATGGAAGGTTAGGCCACCAGCCTTCGCAGGCTCCTTCTGCACACAACTGCGGTGCCATACATTATGGACAAATGCTAGGCTCATTTTCCCTTTGAGATTCTGTGGTTGAGTTAGAATTAGAAGCTAGTGAAGTCAGAAACTACTCTTGCTGAATCAATACCCAGCAGAGTTAAAAAGGGAAAAAAGAAGCCCAATATAGAAAGATCACTGAAGTCAAACAGCCAGCTTTATACGTGCCCCTGCGGATGCACGAGTCTAAAGAAAAACAGCAGTCTGGTCAGCAAGTGAAAGACAACTGCTTCATGTGAAGATAGCTGAGGTCTCTAAGCAGAGGCAGAATGGTTTTAGAGGCAGAGTAAAGAAATTTAAGAATTTAGCCAGAAAAAAATTAAACCAGACTTTGCTAAAGCAGCTAGTTTTTCCCAAATAAGTCATGCTCATGGGTTTACTAAACACATTCAGTAAACTGAAGCAAAATTCATCAATTAAGTATACAATAATGTTGTTAATAATTTTCATAGCAGAGTGATTTCATTTCTAGTTTATCTTCTATTTACCATATCTGTGCTACAGAAGAATGAGATTGTGTCTGATAACAATTGTAGACATTGGCTCATGCAGCCCAGAGAAAATTTCAGTGTTTAGATTTGATCATGCAGTATGTTTCATAGAAAACAGATATAGAGAAGTAAATATTCCATACAAAGTATTGCAAACATACTTGTGATTTCTAATATTAATTTAATGTGAAATATCATCTCTAAAAGCAGACTCATTTCTTAGATTCCCAGATTTAGCAAGCAATTGTTTATGCTTATTGGTTAAAGTTTTCTTAACGTTCTAATGAGTCAGTATTCTGGACTGTCTCATGATCTAAATGTCTCAGACTTAATGACAGGAAGATAATATGTGTGTCCTGAATATATACTGGATGCAATCTTAAAATACTATATGGCAGTCTTTGGAATGTCAAGACACATACTTGTAAAAATTAAGATGAGTAACTTTCAATTAAAAATATTAAAATAACAGAGTTGCATCATTTTTAGAGCAAAAGTAATTAGATGTGAAATCATGGTGGTACTTACCACTGTGAAATTCATGACTTTCAGTATCCATATTGTCATGGCTAAGTTAACTATCATGGTGACCAACAGCAGAAGGACAAAGAAGTATAAGCACCTCTTTCGCCATCCATAGATGCCCACTGGGTAAAGCTGTGCATTCTCAGCCCTCGGTAGGTTATTCTGTTGTGTTGCCAGTATGTATTGTTCTCGTGTCATCTGAAAAAAGGAGAAGAGAAAAAAAAAAGAAAGAAAAGAAGCATTCAAAAATAAAACCGATAATTTGTTTTAAAAGTCAAAAGCCACAACATACCTAAGAATAATGGGTAGCGAGTGTTCAGATAATTACAGCTGTGTAATTAAAATTAAGTCATTCAATAAAATTAATTGAAATATTAAAAAAACCATCAAATCATTATCATCTATGTTGCTTTTTACAGCTGTTTCATTAACTGTTTTATCTACAAGATGTGTAGTATTTTTAGTCAGGTTTGTCCAATCCTAATGTAGCCCTTTTTCCCAGGAGTCTCTGAAGATTCAACTCTGTCTCTGGTTGTCTATACTCCAGTAACTACGCATATCCAAGATGCTCATAGAATAAGCTTTACCTGTGCTGGGGTAGACAGAGAGCAAATGTGTCACAGCATTTCTGGGTCTTTATCTAAAAATGTAACATATAAGTATCTCAGTGCATATGCTTTAATAAAATGTCAATGTATTTGTAAAAACCTATGCAAAAAACACATTTTTATTTAGAATTATATAGATTCAGCTATTTAACTAAAACTTTTATTTGGAACTTTGTTGGTTATTTATTTTATTTGTATTTCAATAAGTTATCAGGTTAAAATTGATCTCTGGAAAGAACACAACAGTACAGCATACCATCCTATAATATAAAGACATAAGCAGAAGTTAGTTTTACAAAAGGGGAGATGATATGCCTTGGTAATATATAAACTAGGTTTTAAATTCATTCTTTCGAAAAGTAAATACATTACTTACTGTCTGTTATGACTTGGAAATATGCATAAGAAAAGTCAAAGAATATGTACTGGGTATAGAGTTTTCAGAATACCAATTATTACCTGAAGGACAGGAACTTAATTTTTATGAAATATGATTTTCTATATGAGAATAATTATTCAGTTTTTTTCTCTATAGGTTCTTCTAAGATTTCTTGTGTACCTTCATTAAATAATACAACAGAGATAATACTGAATAAATTATACCAAAATAAAAACATTAGTAAAGAATTAAAATGACCTGTCAAGTAATATAAAGTATATCAAACATAAAATACATAGTCGAAGAATATTCAGTTATGGTGTTTGTTGACAAAATCCTATGCTAAATAAAATATTAAACTATATATTGATAAATGCAAAAAGGCCTAAGTTCTAGTTGACTTTTTCCCATTTTTGTTTTAAATTTAGAGCTATAACTTCAAATTGCACTAATGTAATATTAAAATTTTCCAATTTTTTTATGATTGAATTTTATTATACTTCATACAATAAACTGTTGTGTATACTAGATCATAAATTTAAATGGTTTAAAAGTGTTACTAATATTACCTAATCAAGAGCAAATTCTTTCATAATATAATAAACTATGTCATCATTACTACTTAAGTTAACATTTAATATTTCCTTGAAACTAGCCAACAACCTTTAATCCTAATTAGATTCCAGTTTGGAGGGGTGATGTGTAACCTAGTAACTGCTACATACCATCTAACGTGAGTGTTACGACAGGTCACAACACGCTGAGGAAACGTGCTTTGCCTAAGGATTTCGGTGAGGATTTTATAGGTATGACAATGGTTATGATGACAAAGTAGAAAATGTTTATAAGATGAGGACAAAAGGAACTCCTTGGCCTGCCACAATGGAAGTAAAGAACAAAAAGAACAAGAAAGAACCTAAGAAAAGGAAGACCGTGGGAGCAGGGGGAGAGCAGGGGAGCGCAGGGGCCTGGACACGCCCCGCTGGCTGGTCTCTGCGAAGTCACAAGTCAGATGCTGTGACTATTCTGGTCATGCATTGCCTCTAATCTCATATTGAAGCAAACTTTTTAAATAATATTATGTATCTACAAATTCTAGTTAGACATGAAGTTGAGATTAGTGTGACTTTTAGGAAAAAAATAAGAACTTAGAAGGTCCCTAAAATAAAACAAACATGAATTACCAAGAAAATGATATTTCAGCAGTAAGATGGAATTTTATTTTTGGTAAAAAAACAGATATTCGTTAAATACATCAAATGTCTCTAACAATTCTGAAAAGCAAATGGGATAACAAAAGTTGGACAGAAAAGGTTTTGAAGAAACATAAAAAATATAATTAAAGCTATATTTAACACCTCAAGAAATTCAATGATGTTTACTTAAATAAAGATAAGTTTAACATTATTCCTTTATATGCCTTCTTCACCACAAAATACTTGGGAGCATCCAAGCTGCAAAAAGACAAGGTTAGAGTGTTCTTTTAAGAGTTTGGTTTTTTTTGTTTTTTTTTAAATCTCACAGATCTGAGTGTTTTTCAAGAGCACAAAAGCTCTGAATAGTTGTCCCTGTGCAGTGGCAGTATTAGCAAGAGAAAGAATGACAACATACAACTCTAGGATTAAACAAACCATCCTAAATTTGAAACATTACAACCTTTGCCTAAAATGTTAAATGTTGATCCATTTTCAAGTATTAAACAGATTGTGAAATATTGTGACTCCCTTGGCATTATGAGAATTCTGTAATAAGATGGAAATTGTTCCCCTAAGTGCTTATTGTCCTTCTAAAAGAATCTATCAAAGAAATGGATACTTGCAGAAATTCTTACTTTCTCAGAACAGCTAAGTAGATTTCCTGAAAGAGAGATGGTCATGATTCCCTGAGAGAAAATATCCCTGTGCTGAGACGTTTCTCTGGCTTTGTCCTCTCTGTCTTCCAGTGAAATATTTAATTCAACATCCTCAAAATCCTTTCTATTCAAGTGTTTCAGTGTTCAAGGTTGATTTAACCTCCTGTCTACTTGAAGTTATTAGGATCCTCTTCATCTTAATTTTGAAATTCTATTTCACTTAGTATTTCCTGTCTACAAAGCATTCCTTAGAATCAAGTAACTTTTAAAACCTGGTCTATCTTAGTTAATACCAGCAAAGTCTGCAGCCCTTTTGGATCCAGATGCTTGTCAGCATTCACATTAAGGTGAATGTATGCACTTGTATCCCCCTGTAATTCAGGGATGGGCTGATCTAAATCTGGCTTTTGCACTTTCTTTAAGAAGAAACATACTTTCAATATCCTAATAATGTGAATAAAATTTCCAGCAAGATGTTATGAGGTTAAATGATAGATGCATGGGCACATCGAATGAGATTCAGTGAATTTTTTAACATTTTTCTCCAGAGGTGTGGAAAATCTGCCTTTCAGACAGTTACTTTATTCAGTGAATTTAGTAACAGTGTATCAAGCCTAGAAGGGAATGGGTTAATCTAGAATGACTTAAACATGGTTTATCACTTAAAATCTAGGGAATTCTGGAGAAGTCTGCTGAGCTGGATGGAATGGATAGAAATGAACCATAGAAGCAGAGACCATTTGCTGTCATTCCCTTGCCTCATATTAAGGGACAACAGTACAAAATACTATGGACAAAGGAATGTACTTATTATCTCAACCTAGCTGGCATCAAGTTTTTTTTTTATTATAAAAATACTCAGAGCAGGTCATAGAAGCTCAGACTTTAGGCAGAAGTGGGTCTTTATTTGATAAACTAGGTATTTAGTGACAACTATGTGCAGGTAGAATTTAAGATCACTGCACTAATGAATTTCACATATTTGGGGAAAATGCAGTAAACAAACAGAAAAATTGCATATCAAACAGTAATGTGCTCTGAAGATGATAAACACTATAATAAACAAATACATTATATAAGGAGTATAATAATAAACAGTGATAGATGCCATGAGATATGAAGACAGCAGCCATGGCAGTATAATGGGAGAGGTCAATTTAACAGTGGCAGAACGAGAGTGCCTCTCAAAGGAAGTGATACCTGAGATGAGACGAAAATGATGAAAATCTTCTATGAAGAGTTAAAGAAATCTTTGAAGTATTTGAAGGCCTGAGTGGGCTAATAATAAAATGAAAATGAGGAGTTAGAAAAAGTGAGTTTAGACAACTTTTTGAAGGATAAATAAAAGCAAAGAAATGGGATTTCCAATGAAGTGTGGACTCTGGTTTTACAGTGTTACACTACAAAACACTACATATAGCCTTGCCTGTGCAAGTCTGTATGAAGGAGATGAGATGGAAAATGGAGAAGAAAGGTGGGCACTCAGTATGAGGCTGATAACTGAGGTGGTGAGGCTGGGGCCCTGAGATGAGTTATGCATTCTCAGCCATGCACTGACAGAAGAACTAGTGACAATGACTGAAGATCAGCCAGACAGCTGTGTTCCACCAAGTACAGGTACATAGAAAGGTTACAATGATCAAAACTGAACAAGACTGGTTTTGGTCTTATGCACTAGTAATAACTACCAGTAATTATTACTAGTAATAGTTATCTAATGCATATCCGTATATGCAAAATTGAAAGAAGTTGCACTATAGTTAACGTGTGCAGATACCTGGCTGTAGGAGCTGTGGCACTGAGACCCCCTCATTCCCAGCACAGTACAGAAGCCCCATTACCATGAACTTGCTCCATGTGGATTTCTGTGAGACCTTGATGCTGGTGTGTACAAGGACCATCTTCTCCTGCCCAACCCTAACTATCTCTGTCCTCTTTCAGAGAGGGTTCATTTTATCTAAATTGGGAGTGGAGATAGGAGGGCATATGTGACAGTAATTAGACATGGCTTCTTTCTGGAAAGACATGAAAAGGTTAAAAATATTTGACCTTTTCTAATATGTGTAAGAACACAGAAAGAAGAAGTTAAAGGAGATCATGATGCATAAAATCATTGTTTTAAATTGTCATTAGCTAAATTAAGGTCAAAAACAAACTTGTTAATGGAATGCCCTGTTTTATGTTTTGTAGGGGAGAAGCATTGCCTAGAAGGACCAAATGATTCCACCACATATTTGTATCCTCATTACTCCAATAGGGAGGGGATTTGAGCAACTTAAAAATGGGAGTAACAACTAAGAAGCCTGGAGGTGAGTGGTGGGACATAGCTGTTTAAGATCTGAGTTTTACCAGGAATAGAGAAAGGACTCTCAAGTTTTGCATAAAAGTTTGAGGGCATTGGAAAGTTAGTCCAAGTCTAGGTATTGAGAATCTATTATGTCCAATCCAGATTTCAACTAAATTGTCAATTTTATGACCAAGCTGTAAAGAAAACCCAATTTTATATTGGAAATGATATAATTTTTTAAAGGCATTCCACAGTTTTATAATACTATTTACATAAACACTCGATATAATGCAGAGATGCTTGCACAAAGACTGGAATGAAATAGCAAACTATTTGTTTATCACACTCACTAAATTGACTCCTTATAATTAAAATATAAATAGAGCATCTCATATTTTATCAGACCTGCTCCCTGTGTTCCATGTTACAGGAAATGTGAATATAAAAGAGAAGTATGCATCTCCTGGAAAGCAAGCTAGATAATTTAGGAAATTGCTTTTAATTTCTGATTATAGAACTAGCAGTTGGCACACTCAAGTAACAATATGTAACATCCCTGTGATCATAAAAACTGAAGCTGGATTCCAAAATCCCTTGAACCTCTCACTGGGAGTAGCTTGTATTCTAGGAGAAGTGGTAAATCATGTTGCTGTCACTGTTCATTAAGTGTTGCTCATGTTAGATTTAATGCTACAATTGTCTGTTATTTGTTCAAACAAGGAACAGAACACAATCAACTAAATGCCATCTTGGATTTATGTACCGAGTTGCAGTCCCAGCCAGGCCATTCTGTTCTGCGTGTCCTGGGGCAGGTTTCTTAGCCTTTCTCTGCCCCGGTTTCCTCAACTTTCAAATGGTTATTACACTGACTTATATAAGAGCAATACGGGGGTAGAAAAGAATGTTAAAGTGCTCTTTTCATCTTATATGATACAAATACTCATTTTAAAAATTTACCTTCTCCTTTCACTAGTGGTCCCTACTTAAGTGCTATATAAATATTTATATTAGAATGAATTTTAAAGACATGATTGAAATACCATTTTAAAAACAACATGCTTAAAGGTTCCAAATAATATGGTGTGAACTTTTACAAAGCAAAAAGGCATTTGTTTTCTGTTCCCAGAAATTGAGTCTCTAAACGGCTACTAATGTTAAGAGAGACTGAAAACAATACAGTGAAGTCCACTTATCATGGCAATTTAAACTTCTCCCTATCTATGATACTTAATTCTCCAAGCCACAATCCAACATGATGGTATTTAAAATTTGCTATTTAAGAAAAACATCCATTTGGAATGGATTTTTTTTCTAGTTGATTTATGGAAAATGCTGTAGTCAGGTTTTATTGCCTGGAAAGGAGGCAGTCTAGCAACTGAATTTCAAGGATGATGAAAGATATCTGAGTCAAATGGGCTGCCTCTTGAGGTAGGAAATAGAAGAGGATTCTAGCCAAGCCTGACAGCGAACAGCAGCCTGAATAGGAATTAAAAGGGAAATACATTCTCAGATGAATGAAAGTTTTATAAAAATGTGGACATTTAAAGAGAGATTTTTCAGTGACCCAGTCATCATTCTTAGCTTATTTAACATATTTTATACACTCTAAAATGCAGCATTTTTATATAGGAAGGACTTCAGTATTTAATTGGACAAAAACTCGATCACAGTTTTATTACTCACAAATTTATTACTCACAGACTTGGATTTAAGTTCCTAACATTGATGTAAACCAATTCTCAGATCCCCCCAGGTGACATTAATAGAAAAACTTTGCCATTAAAGCAATTTTGAAGGAGGCTGAGAAATCTTTTGCCTACTCAAAGGTACATCAACCTAGATAAAACAACACAGACCCATGTGTGGGCACCACTTACACTAAGTCCGTAGGCAGGAGAAGCCCGTTGGCTGGCACTGTGACGCATACCGAGCCTGAGGAAAAGGAAACATCTCTGAGGGAATGCAAATTTGCCAGAAATGCAACTGGGGGGCTTAGCTGGACAAGAGGAAAGTCCATGCCATTTAAATCAATAAGGACCAAGAAGAAAACATGTTTAGAGACCAAAAGTAAGAAACGGAATTGGTGAAAGAGTAAGATAAGGGTCACTGGGTTTCATTCCAACAGCAAGTTGAAAGGCCTAATGAGAACAAGGAAGAGCGGGAGTGTGGTCTCCGGAGCCTTGATAGCTAATGGGAAAGCATCGCTGGTCATGAAAAATCTTGCAAACTTCAAAATTTTCTATTGAAAGTTATGTTTCTCCACTTTGACAACCTTAGTTACATATTACCAGATTAATTTAAATTATTTAGAGTGTGATCAACTTTGTTTTGATGTAAAATTTTCTAATGTGTAATGAACTATTAAGCGATATGTTCTCTTTGGGTTACCTCCCCTTTTGAAGATGAGGAGGAGGAGATTCATAAAGAATGTTTTAATTTAGAATGTTCTGTTTTAAATGACTTAAACAAAGATGACCTTTTAAAGACCAACCTAATCTAGCCAAAACAATTTTTTATTTCTGGCATAACTAAATATTGACTACCTGGATGAAGACAAAGCACTTGGGCCAATAATTAGACATTACATCTCTTGAACTATTTCGGTTTTAAAACAGGGGGAAAAGGTAAGGCCCACTTTTGATTTAACAAGTTAGAGGCAGAGAGGAAATGCAGACCAGTTTAGTGTCCTATGGCATGAAGGAAGGATGGGAAGGAAACCCGAACAGTCACCACGAGTTAGGGCCGGTGCGGTGAAGGATCTCCGTCAGCACTGGAGAGCTGCTCACCGAGGCCCTGACCCTCCGACTCTCTCCCTGCTGGAACTCCGCAAAGGCCATGCAGGAGTGCGTGGCCAGGAGAGAGGCGAATGCTTCATCCGGCAGTACTCCAACTAAGCTGGGCAGGCACACCTGGATCATCTGTATAACCTGCCTCTCCACCAGGTGGAAAGTACAAAAAGAACTGTTGACATTTTCTCTTTTTGTTTTACATGTCACAGATCAGCCTCTTTCAGTGTTGGTGTTAACAGACTAAGACTGACTGGTGGTGGTGGTGGTGGTTGTTAGCTGAAGAGCCTTTTGGAGGACATTTTTGTTGTACTTTTTTTCTTTTATTTTATTTTCTGTTGTCTTATTGTCTTTTCTTGTCCAAGTTCATGAAGGACAGCAGACTATGACACCCTAAAATATGCTGCTTGGGTAAACTGATTGCTTTTAAGCTGTAGGCACCTGACAAACAGCCAATGGAGGGAGAGGCTGTCTCTGAGCTCCCTTATCTGCCTGTAGTTTCATAACCCAGACAGCACTGACTCATCACAGGAGAGGAGACTAGAAGTGGACTCCATACCTCCACACACTTCGTCACAAACTATCACATCGCCATGTATTCCTCCAAAGGCCATGCAGCATTCCTAAGAATGATTTTTCCTCCCCTCAAAGGTCTGCATCACTCTGCCCTTTCCCTACGAAGACAGTATTTAAGCCTGAAACCTGAGTCACCTCCTTAGGTACTCATTTTCCAGTGGGTATCTCCAACATGTGCATGAGGTACACACATTAATAAACTTGTTTGTTTTTGTTTTGTTAATCTGTTTTTTATTACAGGATTCTTAGCCAAGAACTCATAAGGGTACAGGGAGAATTATTTTCCCATAGTAAGATTATAAACTCCTTTGTTTAGAATTCTTTTATAATCAGGCCAGCACCAAACCCAGCTAGGGATGCTATAAATGATAAACAGAGATTAATACCCACGTTTATTGAATAACTGCTCCATGCTAGGCATTTTGCTAGTGGCTTTATTACTGATTCAACTGAAATAACATTGATGTTTATTTTAAATCAGAAAAGGGGGATCACTGGAGACCATAATAGTGCCATTTAGTACATTACTGTTACATCCATGGGCTTCATTAAGTAAATCAATACATATTTGTTGACTGTACAGATGGGTGAATATATGTAGAAAGCATATAATTCAGGCAACTGGAAACATATTTAGAGAACACAGTGGGAGTGAATGGAATTATATTTGATTCAAAAGAATATTATATAATTGTAGACATGCTTTTCCCTATTGTGAATCACAAAAGCTGTAGATGTTTTGTATCTTTTATTGGACTGGATGATATTTTGGGGATGGTGGGAGAGACAGTGATTTTCAAAAGCATTTCTTTAGTTCTAACATTAAATATAATCCCATGTTCTAGTCTGTAGCACTCTGAATAAGAAACCTTCTGAATCATATTAAATATAATATACAAAATTGAGTTATTTAATCATCATGGCACCCCTGATTTTATTAATAATGGCATAATATTTGAAGTCATTGTGTCTATAAACTAACCATTTTATTGATGCTTAGATCTTATGTCTCTTTTGGGGGACAGGCACAGCTCTTTCTTTGTCTCATATTTTTCACATACATCTATTGTTATCAATCTTCGTTGCTAGTATTTTTCTTCAGGATTTATCATATCATACCAAGATTGTTTTAAATGTTTCCAACTTCTCCCTTGTTTCTTGTCTCTTTTGCTTAGTCTCAAGAAACATATTCCCAAAGCACAAATATTGTGTTTATTCATATAGTAAAGAACAGTTAGTTTAGCACTTTCTACTCACAAGGCACCTTTCTAGAAGCTATCAATGACGCAGTAGAGACAAAAATCTCTGCCTTCATGGGATTTACATCCTTGTGGTGAGCACAGACAAGGAGCAAGAAAATAAATAAAACATATAATATGTGAGACAGTAATTAGGAGCTAAATAATGCAAAGAAAGACAATAAAGAAAGTATGTGTTGCCATGTAGACAAGTAGCCTATTAAAGCCTCACTGGAACAACCCACCTCTCCCGTAAATGCCCGTAAGGACATGAAGGGGACAGCTAGGCATCCATCAGGTGAGAGCACAGCAGACTGAGAGGAAAGGACCCGACTCATATTCTGGGTCTAGCAGGGAGGCAGGTGCAGGACTGAAGGTCCGAGTGAGGTCAGAGTAATAAGAAAGGCAGGGTCGCGCGGAGCCGTGGGTTCTCCGCTGCTATTTGTTTCTTCAGCCAGGAGATCCAAAACTGCGCCGTGTAAAACAGCATAGCACCCTCTGTCCTGCATCACTTCCCTCCCCCCGATTCATTTCTCTTAATAGAACTTATTTCCACCTAGCATTAAAGTAAATATTCATCTGTTTGTTTACTGTCACTTCCTCTGGCACAGAAGCCAAACGAGGACAGGGAGTTTGGGTTGTTTATTGCTGTAACTCCCTCAAGTAGAACTCCCTCAAGGTAGGTGCTCAAAACATTTAATAAATAAACAAATATTTTGAAGCCACCATTTGTGCAATGATAATACTACGCATACAGCAGGGGGTTTGGTAAGATTTGATCACATGAACTTGTCTTTCTTTCTTCATTTCTGAGTGTGTGTTCTTCAATGACAAGGTTAAAGGACAGAATCTATGAATTTTCATATTTCAACATAGTTCCTATCACTTGCTATTTATATTATCCTGAGCATTTATTTGTTCCTTCTGAGTCACTTCCTTAATTGGAAAGTTGAGAGTAAGTTCACCTACCTTAGAAACTTAAGATTAAATGAGGTAATGTATAACAACCTCTCTAAAATATAAATAAGTACTGATTCTTAGAGCTTTCCTTCTTTATGCCATTATAGATCAGTGAATATATTTTCTATGGAAAATTATATAATTTTAGAATTTCTGAAGAAAACTGATACTTTTTGCTTTTACTTATTTTTAAAAGATTTAAATCAGGGAATAATGTGCTGAAAAATGAATACCTACCAAATTAAGAAATATAACTAAATGTCCTATTATTTGTAGATAACATATGAAAAAAAAATGCAATTTGAGAAACCTAAGAAGCTATGTTATAGAAGCCAGTTTCAGCATTGATCTGCTTCTTAGCTGTTTCTATCAGCATTTGCAGAGTTGCTTTTTATTTTTATTTAGTAATTTGGAATTGAAAAGAACTTTTAATTGATTAATATATTTGAAACAGATAGAAGTGAAAGGAAGTAATGGGTAAAATGGTTGCAGAAACAACATAATTTTACAAAGTCTAATGGAAACGAACTCATTTAAATACTTCCCTCACACAGTGAGATTGATCATTACCTTCACAGTTACAAAAAAGTGTAGATTACCCATTGTATTAATTTTGTTGTAAACAAATCAAGAAACAAGTTTTTCTACTGAAGGGTAGCAGAATATGCTATGCCACAATATGCCCTTTGTATACTGGTTACTTTGAGAGGTAGGCACTTAAAAAACAAAAATGTGGGAGAAGTTTTCTCTGACACCCCTTACCTGTCTAAAGACAGATCCTCCAAAAGGAACTCATTTGTCACAAATCCCCTCCTCAGGAGTGTCGTCAATGAGGAAAGATTAACTCTTGTCACAGGAGAGGATATGAAAAGTGGGCAACACACCCAGACACACTTTGTCACAAACTGCCCCTCTGCCCTCTGTTCTTCCAAGATCCCATTGGGCATGCCTAAATACTATGTCCTCTCCCCTAAGAGGCCTACATCTCCCTTCCCTTTCCCTGTGAAGATGACATTTCAACCTGAATTCTATGCCACCTCTTAGGGTTACTCATTTTTTCCCAGTTTTCTCCTATACATGTTAATAAACTTTCATTATTTTTCTCTTGTTAATCTGTCCTTTATTGCAGGAACTTCAGCAAAGAACTCACAAGGGTAGAGAGAAAATTATTTTTCCTTCCCTACACTATGAATACCAATCCATAGGGCTAGCTGCACATAGCTTGCTCTGTGTTCCCATCTGACCATCTTTGTGCCTCCTCTGTGTGGTGACCAAGTATCTTTTCCAAAGTTTGATTCTAGATTCTCACAGTGTAGAAATTGGTCACTGACTGCATTTTATACAATTTTTATTTTTTTAAGTGCATTTTCTCCAGAGATCTGGGGAGCTATATTCTAGGCCACAATACTTAATTTAGCTTTGTACCTGACGATCTGAAAAGGCCTCAGACATATTATAAATTAGTAACCTTTGTGGACTGCATTTAACTGGTTTAGAAGTACCCAACTTACAATCAAGAAATAGCACAGATGGGGAATTTGACTAGATGAACATAAAACAAAATTATATCAAAGCACATCAATTGCTGGTTCTACAAATCACTGAAAATATTAATAGCCACATTTATCCTTGGTATCTTATGTATTTATGTTATTTAGCCATTGTATGTAGTCCTTTAGAAAACATAGGTTTGATTGAATAGGAAACAATAATAAAAATTACTTAATTGTTAGAAACACTGTAAAAAATTTTATCTGAATGAGCAAAAGTACACATATTAAAATTCATTTGAAACATTATGCAGATTCAATGATGAACAACAAAGTGCTTTTTTCACTAGATTATTTCTGTGATACAGTATCAAGGTGAAATTATATTAATCCATGTTCTAGGGCCATATGCATAATTTTACATTTTAATGGTACTTTAGTGTTCCCCTACCAGATATGTTTTTGCCCAGTTTATGTTTGGTTATATTCCTAAACTAAAAGGCTAAGTGTTCTCATTTAATCTGAAAATGAAGCAAAATGAATGTATTTTTATTCATATCCACCCAAATTACTTTCTACAACAAAATGAAAAAGACACCTTTTTAGTTAACAACAAAAAAAAACCCTGCATATTTTAACACTGAATGATGACTCATTAGGAAAGGAATTCATAAAAATAACAAAAAGATCAAAATAATTGCATGAGATTACCATGTGCCAGACACTAATGCCCAACAAGTGTTCACTCATTTAATATTAATCACAACACAGAGAGGAACACTGTTACTATTATCCATTTTTATAAGATAAGCAAAATGAGGCCCCAAAAATTACAAGTTTCTCCAAGAGCTAATAGGGGCAAGAACTAGTAGGGGCAAAAATTTTAAGAGGCACCTTATGACCCCTGAACTCACTTTCTCATCCAGACCTTAATACTGCCTATGGGCCAAGCAATGATCCAGCCCCTTGTATATTTTACCTTGTTAATTCATTAACATCACTCTATAAAAATGAGTCTTACAGGTCCCATTTTAATAATTAACAATCTGAAGCTCCAAGAAGTCACCACACTCAAAATCTCACAAATGTGTAAAAAACTGATTTTTGGATTATGGTCTGTAGATTGATATGGATTGTTTGGTGTTCTCATTTCCTTAATTATGTCACACTCTTTCCCCAAAAAATAACTACTAAATACCTACTGTATGCAAAGCATCTTAAATGCATCTAAATATATAGTACACTGTCTCTAGTATCCATAAACAAATAGACAGATGAATGTAATATGTGCTTCTCCCAGTGTGAGGTCTGTACTACTAGTGACAGGGAAATTGTCTTAAGTGGCAAGTATAATAATTTCAGATATTGGATAAACATGACATTAAGCATTTTTGATTCACATAAAGATATATCTATTCTCTTTGATATATGCTTCCAAGATTTCTTAGCACATGACATAGAAGGTCTCCTTTATGCTAGTAAGGACATTGCTAGTTTCTAGCCACAAATCTACTCTCCCCCACCCCACCCCACCCCTCACACAGAAAGCTATTAGAGAAGTTTTCAGCCAAACAGTATCTCTCTAGTTGGGATGTAATGATGTTTTATTTTCATAGTATTTCCCTTTCCCGACACCTTTTGGTAGGTGAAACTGGCTATATGTTTCCTGTTATCTTTTGACAACTGAGATTCATTTCCAATTTACTATGTCAGTTTAAAATTTCCTTTCAAACAGGTTTATTTAAGTAGCGGTAGTGAGTCAATTTAAATAATTATATTCGACATTTAGTATACATGGTATATGAATATGCAGAAAACCATTAAGGTTGTAGGAAGTGTCTATGTTTAGAAAATACCATATATAAGAAAAGGAAGCATTTTTGTACTAGGCTTTCTGTAAATTAAACGGATTAACTTAGCAAGGGTGAGTTCCCTTGAACTGTAGGAACTGAGCAGGTATAGGATGCCAGGAAGGAAATGGCACAGAAGAGCTATGCATCCACTGCAGGCAGGACCAGGGAGGTGCTTAGGACTTGGAGCTCTGGGAGCTCTGGGTCCTACAGCAGTAATCCTCTAGGAATTTGATAGAGGGAAGGATCACCCTCTGAACAGGAGGGCTTTGAAGAAGCATTTGATGTAGATTTCAATTAACTTTTAAGACTTTAGTAAATGAAAAAGAAACCGGGATGGCGGCATTTCCGGCAATTGACAAATGAGGGGTAGAGTATAAAAATGTTTGAAAGAGGAAGACAGTGTTTACCTTAGCAGATATCAAGATTTATTATAAAGCTATATTCAACCTGGGTGGTGCTGATTCAAGGGCAGAAAAATAGGCCACTAGATTATAACAGAAATTCTAGAAATATACCCACACATATGGTTAATTTGAAGTTATTGAGAATACCAACTGTTGGGAAAATATGGTGAAACAGGAATTCTCAAAAATTGCTAGTGGAGGTATAAATTGGTACTTCACTTTGTAGAGCAATTAAGAAAATATCTGTTAGGCTGAAGATATGCATGTTCAGTATCCCAGCATTTCCCTATATAAACTACAGAAGCCCCAGGATTAATAAAGAATAAATGATGTTTAAAAGATATTTTTGTAATACTAAAATACTGGAAAAATTTCAATGTCCATTAATAGATAAATGCATATATAAAATTGGTATTTTTACAGAATAGAATAACACAGAACAATTAAAATGGTTTAAACTAGATTAAGATGGTATAAACTAGATCTGCCTGTACTAACATTCATAGATCACAAAAAAACATACTGTTAAATGATGAAAACAAATAATAATCTACCAATATATACATATACACATATACATGCATACATTACACTCACAGGACTAATCATAAAAAATATAAAAGCTTGCCAAAGAAGCACATAAAGCTATTTCAGGGCAGGTATTCCTCCTCTCTGTGTGTGAACTTAGACATGAGATTTGTGCTGTAGATACGTTTCCTGTAAAATGACAGTGAAGAAAGTCTTCTTAGGATTTGTTTAAAGCCATGTATGTCTATATATTGAAAATGTGCAAACAAATAAAAAGGGAAACAGAGGATGAGAGAAAAAACAATAAGAGGCCAGATTGGCCCATGAAGAAAGTCTATCCTGACCTTCTAAAAGGAAATGAGAATTGAATTTTTTAATCAAGGCAAGAAGAAGAGGGAGAACCCAGGAACTGCATTAGAAGGGGGGCTATGTAACCTAATGAAGGGGCATAGAGGAGAGGTAAGACCTGAGGATAAGGTGGATAATTTTTAGGAATGGAACATTTATTATTCATCTACACATGAGAAAAATGGCAAAAGAGAACTTGAATTAAATTCTTCTAAGAATTTATTTTATGTTCCTGAGATGGATTCCAACAGGCAGTCTCTTTGAAGCAACGACCTGAAAAACACTTACTTAAAGCCATAGGCAATTCTCAGGCACCTGCTCTCTACAATCTCCTTTTTAATTTAACAGATTAGAGAGCAATAGGACACACATCGACACAGTTTTCTTGGATAGAATGTGACTTTGGTGGAAGAAGTTTTCTCTTCTAAACAGGACCACATGCACACACCAGGAGTGTGGTGGCTACTCAACACCTAGTGCATTGCTCCCTAGTTCTGAATTTAGTGATACAAATAAGTGAGCAGGGCAATCCTCACAATGTAAGAAGGAAATGTGAAGGATGAAAATGATGAATCATTCATGCTCACCAGATTGCCCGTGAGAGCACTAAGGACTCATCATCGAAAAAGCACTCCATGAAACTAAGTAATAAGGATTAACGCACTTTAGATTCACTACATGAAAAATACTAAGCAATGCTTAAAAAAATAAAGCTTTAATCTAAATGGTACATTATTTCTTGACTAAGATTTCAAATTACCAAAAAAGATATTTAAATGACTGGGTTACCAAATAAATACTAAAAACCTGTAAACCATGCTAAGTGCATTGGAGAAACAGTCAATTGAACAAATAAGCCCATTGTGCTATATGGACTTAATAGCCACACAATAAAAAATAGGTACATTTACTAAAAACAACTTACCACTATGTATTTCAATTTTTGCCTCATCTTATTTTCGACATTATCAGATTAACTCCACAACTAATTATTTGATGTACATTAAAATAAGGAAGAAATCAAATAAACATACCATTCTGAGTAATAAATTGGAATGCTATTCAACATTTAATCTTCCAATCTGCCCCAATAAGGTACAACATACATGGTTTTATCAGAATTTCATGAATGGGTAAAATCCTATGTGCCCTTTACAGGCCACATGTTACTGATTAACTGTATTCTATACACATTCATTTCCATGGCCAAGCTATGCCTGACTTACATAAATACTTAAAACTAATCGAATAAAAGGAAATGAATGAAACTGGTTTTTAAAAATTGTCAGCTTTACTGAAGTATAATTATATAAAATTATAAGATTATTTAAAGTATTCATAGTAATGAATTGATAAATGTATACATTGTGAAAGGATCTCCTCCCATCTGGTTAATTAAGACATCCACATATCATCTCATACATTTTTTTTTTGTAAGGAAATTTAAATTGTACTCTCAGCAAATTTTAACTATACAATACAGTGTTATCAACTATAGTCACCATGTTATACATTAGATCCTCAGACCTTATTCATCTTACAAATGAAAGTGTTTGCCCTTTTCCCATCTTCTCCCTATTTGTCCAACTCTCATACTCTGGCAAGCACTTTCCTACTCTCTCTTTTTATGAATTAATGGTGTTTATTTTTCTGTTTCACTTTTCAGCAGAATGACCTTGATATACACTGCAATAAACGCTACAGTACAGAGGGAAGAGGGAAATTTATTAATAGACTTTCACAATCCTACGCTTCTCCTTCCCTATACTCCACCTTGAACACTCATACTTATTTTATTAACTTTGAGTGGGATTTGGGGGACCAATATACATTTTGGAAATACATATGCAGATTTGGCAATAGAAAGCAAGATGGCAAAGGATTGATGACAAATAAAACTCAGTCACAGTCACCAGGTAGCTCAACCAGGTGCCGAGTTTCACACAGCCACTGCCTGTGAGCACCTTTTCCCCAGGCCACACCTAGACCTCCATGGCCCACCCACAGAAGGAAGAAGGGGATTCCAGGGCCCAACAGTTATCAACGGACCAACCAGGCCCAGGGCATGGCCTCTCCTTTGCTTTATCCCTTTGCCAGTGACCCCCAAGCTTAGGGCTCTGGCTATAATGTGCTATCATATTTTCACTAACCTCTCAACTAAATAACAAAAAAGAATTATCTTTTAGGATATAAGTGCAACAGAGACTATACATTATTACTCCATTCAAAAGTAGTTTGGGAGACATAGAAAAGTGCATATAACTTTATTAGAATTAATATTCATATGTATAAGTGTTAAAATGGTTGATGAATTCTAAGACACGGTAAGTTCCTTTTTAGTTAGTTCAGCAAAAAAATGAGGAGGTAGATGACTTCTCATCTTAGCAAATTTCTTCAAAAGGATTCATGAATAAAGTTACTCATGAATAAAATTTGGATTCATTGCCCCATAAAAGAAAAATTCTAGTTTATAAGGGTTGAGTATATTCATTAAGACTTTTTCTCTCTGTATAAAAATAGGATATGCAAAACTTAATCCTTACTAAATAATATGCCATTTGTGAATTTAATGCCAATTAATTTTTATTGTTGAAAATCTATGCTGTTGTTTTTCATGTATCACCTTTTCTTACTCTACCATTTACATTAGAATCTGGAAGGATACACTTTCCATGTTTTGAAAAAGCTATCTAGATTTAATATCCACAATTAATAATCTTTGCCTTTATTCCTACCTCTAGCAATATCATTATTTACACTTTGCAAGCTCCCAGAAAATGTTTAAATAATTAATTTTGGTTTGCTCCCCAGAAACAAGAAAAGCAATGAAAGTATTGAGAACTTAAGCTAACTCATCATTTTTTATTCATACACTATTAGTTAAAATGTCAACAACCAATGTTACCAAAGTCAGCTCAAGTGCGGACTCTTTTGCTAAATGAGCCACCCCATTAAAATATAAAGAAGTGAAGGTGTTTAAATCTTTTAAGTAGCAAATAAAAACTAAAATGGTACGTGCATATAAATTAGCAGATGTATAAAACAAAGAGTCTTTTCCAAAGTGCCTGTTCTCATTCCTCCTTTCCTACCTCTGTAGGCTGAGCCAAGGATGCACACACCCTATTCTCCTCTCACGCATTGTGTCTTGTGCTTTTTTTCCACAAGAGTGACATAGTGTGAAGCTTTTGCACTGGGTATATACTGAATTAATAATATACTGCTTCTTCACATTATTAAAGTTAGTGAAACTTTTGAGGAATCATATCAAATACGGCACTACAAGAAAACACAGTTTTCCAAGAACAATGGATTTCTAACACTTATTTACTATCTCTATACCCTAAGCACTGTTTTGTTAAATTGCCCCAATATTCCCTGTTTCTGACAGTTTGATTTATGAGGATTCTGGGCAAAGAAAGTTAGTTGAGACTTAGGGAGTGGCTAAGGAGTGGCATGTGGTAATATAATAAATTCATGGATTTTACTTTTTTTGTCTTGGTGTCCTTTTGTGTATCTAGTTTAGTTACAGTTCTCTATCGAGACAGACAAATAGGCTAAAAAATCCTTACAGGCTCCTGTGACTATAAACAAATGTTACATATGCCAGACAGTGATACAGCTTAAGATGAGCCTTTTGTTCCCCGGAGCACCGTGGTTGTCCATTGAAGTGGTTTTAAAGTACAGTTAGCATGAGTGGTTCTGAAGCACTGCAGAGCTGTTCAGATGAAGATTTACTCATGCAGAGCCTGTTTTACTACTACCCAATACAAAGACAATCTGAAGGAAAGGTTCTGGAGAGCAGACCTAATAAAATAAAATCACAAATACAGAATGTTCAGTAAACTGTAGAAGAAAAAGGCAAGAGCAGTCAAACAGTAAGATGGGCAAAGAGGAGGCAAAGAACATCCAGGGCAATACCTCCCAAAATATAAATCTTATCTAATTCATCAAATACTTCTGAATGTCAATACTGAAAACGATTTTTCACTTACTTGAACCAGTTTCAAGTAAGACAGTTTGCAAGTTTAAAAAACATTGATAATACTTCACATGGAAGGTCCTCGTTATAGAAACCTTCTACAGCACTAAATGTTAATCTATACATAGGAGATTATAAGCCTACTCTGTGCATTAAAATAATTCCTGTACTAGTTATCTTAAGAAAGACTTATAATGGAAATATTTAGAGGGTAAGGTTAGAATAAATAAATATATAAATAAAATTACCAAAAAACAGACAGTAGAAATAAAGCCATATTTACACACGATATTTATATAAACTAAGTAGTACAACTTATTTCTCAGAAATCAGAGCTACCTTTATCAATAAATGGGTTAGAATAAAGTAAGGAGAAGTTTAAAAATTGTGGGAAAATGTCCTGGTAAATAATTATCTTTAAAATTTACCAAGATAAAAAAAACTTCAAACTAGGTTGAAGGAGGTATTTAACACAGGGAGGGCAAATGGGTTACATCACCGGTGCCCAGCTGAGCAGTCTGCAGTAGCTGCTGGAGACAGGGATGAAGGGAGTTTCTCCCAGACTCTGGGGAAAGGAATACAGTGACTAATTACGGTGCAGGAAGCAGGCTCATTCAAGCACAGTTTGCTCACATTTACCATCTTTTCTTTCTTTCAGAGAAGAAGGAAATTGAATATTAATCGTGTTATTTCAAAAGTAAATGTATTTATTGAGAATCACATCCACTGTGCCATGCAGATACTTCTTGTGAGATACTCTCCTCCAAAACAGTAAAATTCCAAGACCAGGGCATGAGTTGGTTCATAGGATTGTTACTAATTCTGTTTTTGTACAGCGCTCAGGGTGCATTACTGACCAAATACATCAGAGTCCAAGGACGCAGTGCACCTCTAAAGCTCACAGCGTGAGGCAATAGACTCATGGGTAAAGCGTCACAGGAACTACACCAGTTTTTCCCAAAACAAAACAGCAGCACTCATGTTTTGCAAAAAGTACCTTCAGAGTCTGGATAGCTTCATCAAGAGTTCCTGCTTTCATTAAAGATAAAAATAAAAGCAAAGCCCATCCTGTAACTCTCCAAAGTGTCAATTATGTCAGGAAACTCTGAAGAGTTGAGGATATGCATAAGGAAACGAAGCAATGAACAAAACCAAAAATAACATGTACTACTTCAAAAAAACTTCAACTAGGTTGTATATGCTTTTCATACATATTACAAATGAATTGATATATACATTTACATGTATATATACACACACAGATATATGTACATATGTAACAATATAGTTATATATTTTGGTGCCTATCATTCAGATAAAACTCTTCTGAAAGTCACCACACTCTTTAATAATTCTAGAAGAGATGAAAAACCTCTGTGCTTTATTTATCTTTTCAGAGAGGAAGAATCTCAGCTATTCAGCAAGTAAGTGTGCCTATCATCTCCATTCAACTATCATCTCCATATTCTATAGCTTTCTTTCCAAATAATTTACACCCAAAATAATTATATAATAATTTATATTCCAAATAATTTAAATTATAATTTACATCAATAAACAATTTAGTTATTAATTTATCTAGGCCTCTTTTTCTTCTCTTTAAAAACTTTTATTTCCCCATTTGAGGTATATATGTTTAAGATTTCATAATGTTTCTGTACAAAGGCAGAGTATTAAATATAATACTGTACTTTTTTTCTTCTGAGCATGACTCTAGAGATGCAGGACTATAAGGTCCTGTCCTTTTCGGTGAGGAGTTCACAATCTATTTGAATATTTAAGTGCTAATATGAGTTGTAGATTTAGGCATTCAATCAAGGCTACAGACTACATGTATTTAAGAGGCAAAGTGGGAAGGATTATTAGGTGGTAGACTTGGGGAAGGAGACAGGTTAGAAATGGATATTAAAACACAAGTAGAATTTGAATAGACCATCAGAAGGAAAGAATATATGATTTGCACTAAGTCAAAAGCTCAGAAAACATTAGAAAGTCATGGAAGCTGGAAGGTACCAGTGATGTTTGTGTGGGAAGTGGAATGAAAATAAGTACGAATGTATTTTTGTGATGTGGTTTAGTGCTACATCTTGGAGGGCTTATTTTTTAGGCAAAGAACTGTGTATAAGGGGAATATGAGCCAGTGACTGGATAGATATGTTACATGTTCTGAACATTAATATAAGGAAAGGGAACAGAAATTAAAGAAGATACCAATAAATGGAAATACATCCCATGCTCATGGATAGGAAGAATTGATATTGCCAAAACGGCCTTCTTGCCTAAAGCAATCTACAGATACATTGCAATCCCTATCAAAATACCAATAGCATTCCTCAACAAATGAGAGCAAATAGTTCTAAAATTCATATGGAACCAAAAAAGACCCAGAATAGCCAAAGCAACCCTGAGAAGGAAGAATAAAGCTGGGGGATCTCAGTTCTCAACTTCAAGCTCTACTACAATGCCACAGTAATCAAGACAATTTGGTACTGGCATAAGACAGACCCAAGACCAGCAGAACAGAATACAGAGTCCAGATATAAACCCAAGAATGCATGGTCAATTAATATATGATAAAGGAGCCTTGGACATAAAATGGGGAAATGACAGCCTCTTCAACAACTGGTGTTGGCAAAACTGGACAACTACATGTAACAGAATGAAACTGGATTATAGTCTACCCTCATATACAAAAGTAAATTCAAAATGGATCAAAGACCTGAATGTAAGTCATGAAACGATAAAACTCTTAGAAGATGACATAGGCAAAAATCTCCTGAATATAGGCACAAGCAACTTTTTCCTGAATGCATCTCTTCGGGTAAGGGAAACAAAAGCAGAAATGAACAAATGGGACTGTATCAAGTGAAAAAGCTTCTGTACAACAAAGGACACCATCAGCAGAATAAAAAGGCATCCTACAGTATGGGAGAACATATTTGTAAATGACATATCCAACAAGGGGTTAACATCCAAAATATATAAATAACTCACATGTCTCAATACCCAAAAAGCAAATAACCCAATTAAAAATGGGTGGAGGATAGGAACAGACAATTCTCCAAAGAAGAAATTCAGATGGCCAGCAGGCACATGGACAGATGCTCCACATTGCTAATTATCAGGAAAATGCAAATTAAAACCACAATTGAGATATCATCTCACACCAGTTAGGATGGCAAATATCAAAAAGACTAGAAACAACAAATGCTGGTGAGGGTGCGGAGAAAGAGGACCCCTCTTACACTGCTGGTGGGAATGTAAGCTAGTTCAACCATTGTGGAAATAGCATTTGACCTCAGAATTCCACTACTAGGAATTTACCCAAAGAAAACAACTTCTCAGATTCAAAAAGACAGATGCACCCCTATGTTTATTGCAGCACTATTTACAATAGCCAAGATATGGAAGCAACCTCAGTGTCCATCAGTAGCTGAATGGATAAAGAAGAGGTGGTACATATACACAATGGAATACTATTCGGCTATAAGTAAGAAATGATCCCTACCATTTGCAACAACATGGGTGGAGCTAGAGGGTATTATGCTCAGTGAAATAAGTCAGGTGGAGAAAGACAAGTACCAAATGAGTTTCCTCATTTGTGGGGCACAACAATGAAGTAAAACTGAAGGAACAAAACAGTAGCAGAATCACAGACTCCAAGAAGGGACTAGTGGTTACCAAAGGGGAGGTGTGGGGGAGGGTGAGTGGAGAGGGAGGGAGGAGGGGATTGAGGGGCACTATGATTAGTACACATGGTGTGTGGGGGATCATGGGTAAGACAGTGTAGCACAGATAAGACAAGTAGTGACTCTGTAGCATCTTACTACACTGATGGACAGTGACCTCAGTGGGGTATGGGGCGGACTTGATAATATGGATGAATGTAGTAACCACATTGTTTTTCATGGGAAACCTTAAGAGTGTATATCAATGATACCTCAATTAAAAAAAAGAAAAAAAAGAAGGAAAGGGAACAGGAAGACAGGTGAGAAATGGTAACATAGGGAAAGAAGACAACTACAAAAATTTGTTTATGAAGCAAATTAATTTTGAGAAAAACCATGCTAAATTTAACTTTTAACAGTACCTAGAACAGTATCTAGATGATAGTAGACTTCTATAATATAAAAAAGGAGAGGAAAAAGTTATTAGACACATTCTGTGTTAGGCATTGGGTTAGGCAGCTTCATACAGCCTATTCATTCTATGATCATAATAACATGTAACTACTGTTATGTCCATTTTCATATAAAGAAACAAATAAATGAGGTTAGGAAATTTACTCATAGTCACAAGGAAATTATAATACTTAAATTCAGAACTAAGTTTGTATAAATCTTGAGCCAGGAAATAGGAAAATCTCTAACTCATTCAAGGTAAAGATGCTTAAAGGTCACAGAATAAATATGAAAATATTCCAAAAAAGTCAATATTTAAGTGATCCCCTGAATTTGGAAAAACTTTCCCAGTAAACATTAGTTCTAGTTATGATGGTAACAAGAAACCTGTGGTAAAATTAATTTCAGCATTGAATGTACATTTCAAATAAAAAAACATGTTCTTCTCTATATATATTTTCTCCACTCAAATATAAAAACCCCAAAGAGCATTTGTGTTTGTATTTGTATTATTATTAATCTTCAAACATCAGCTAGCTGTAGCTACATAAAACAGTTAACAAAATTTTTGAATGAATAAAACTTTCTGGTATCTAATTTTTCTACCTTGGTAGTTCTGAAAATGATGAGAAAATGATGATTATTCCTAGACTCGTTACTTTTTCATGTTTTTACTGTAGGCTTAACTCTTCTATTTTAGCAAATTCTGATTCTCATATTATGCAAATTCTATTTCCCCAAAGATTGCAATATTCTTAATTGTTAAGAGAGTTGACATGGAACCAAAGAAAAAACAAACTTTTAGAATATTTTATTAGTTTGTACTGTTTTCCTCTTCCCCTAGAAAGGTTATTTTTCTATGACGATATATAAGATGCATTCTCTAACTTAAAAATATAATTACCACTTAAATTATTTATAAAAGAGTAGTTCAATAGTTAAAGAAATGTACTTAACATACTTGACACTTAACGATTAATTAAATGTTTACTGACTAAAAATGTGTAAGAGGATTCCATAGGGAAAACAAAACGATTCATGTGATTGTCAGTTCTATACATGAGCAAACTATGAGTATCCTGAGAAAAAGAATTTAAATAAACCTCAGCCAATCTTGCAATAGTGAAACTGACTACATGGTTGCTTTTATTTCAATTTGCTGAAAGAACAAAGTCCAAGCACATCTTCATAAATGCAAAGTGATGTGTCCTTAAGTAAAACAAAACTATTCAATGAAGCACCTCAGAAAGTGTAATTATTGTGATCAATAATGCATATCCTATATATAAGTGGACACTACAGTTGTATTAGAAAAACACTCTATCACTGCACTTTCTTTGAAAACTAT
This sequence comes from Manis javanica, assembly GCF_040802235.1. NCBI lineage: Eukaryota > Metazoa > Chordata > Mammalia > Pholidota > Manidae > Manis > Manis javanica. The sequence goes on from NC_133167.1 coordinate 95,158,199, forward strand.
CTCTATTCTAAGTATCAGATATGCATAAATGATTATAATTTGATGTTTTTCAAATTTTCTTAGAGATCAAATTCCCTCAAATGTTATCCAGGAAGGAGTTAATGAAAAATAAAATTTTGGCAGACAAAGTTGATGATGGTGACCACTTGCTTAAATTAAAAATGATGTGAGGCCGTGTCTTTACCATGTAGAACAAATTCATTAAAATATAAAGTTTAGTTCATCAAATCACCTGAAAATTATCCTTACCTAATTCTTACATGAATAAAACAAACTTCCATTTTTATTACTAATGTATGTTAAAATTGAGACAGCAACTCTTAAAGTTAGGCATATAAATTAAAAACTTAATACAAGCAATCTGTAATAAATATTTCATTTCTGTCATACAAAATGTTCTCATTTCATAATGAGATTTACTAGACTGCTAAATGAAAATGGAGTTCAAATCAAACTTTAACAGAGGGTATAACAAGATTTTCTCTGAAATGTCATGGCCTTTAAAAACAATATTTCTTAATAGAAGAACAGAAAATGTAAAAAACGTGCAACAGATATGATAAAATGAATTACCTACACTTGCATTTAGAATAAAAAACAAACAGAAAAAGCAACAAAAAGCTAAGCAGGGAAGAAAAAGTAAAATCCATGCTCAGCTTGGAAGCCCAGAAGACTCAAAATATCAAACAGGCAATCCATTGGTTATTCCTGGACAACAATCACTAGAGCAGGCCTCTAAGTGACTTAACATTTCAGACAACTCCATTTTAAGTTACAGGCATTTTAAGTCATGCCTGTAACTTGTTTACATTTTTTTTTTATTGAATTCTAACTGTCCATGCCATTTTAATTAGCCACACATTGACGGTTTTGTGACCTTAGATCCTGTAGCCCACCCACAGAGTAGATGTGCCCAATCTAACAGGAAGCAGATTGTGTACTTCATCTTTACCGGTCTGGTTATGTCTTAGGTCACTGATTTTTAAGTGATGCTGGATCCTAAGTGCAGTCAATAAATCAATAAAATTGAAATGACAAAAAGAAGACTTTTTTACCTGCCCAAACAACAAGTGTTAGAAAAATTAAGCAAGTAATTTTGTTATGTGTGTTTGCCATAGTTAATGCGTTAGAAAAAGATTATTGGCCAAGTTTGTCAGATTCACAATGGTGTCTACTGCTCCGTTGTCAACTCTATAGAATACTTCATGGACCACATCTTTCTCAGTGGCTCCTGACTTTAAACAAAAATGTTTAGTAAAATGAAAAATAATACTGTCAATTTATATATAGGATTAATACATATTAACATATATTTTAATATATACTAATGTATAATTATATACTGAATTAACAGATCATATATATTTATATATTTATAAGATTAAATAATAATCAGAAGATAAAACCATAAAACAGGTCGGAATCAGACAAAACTGAGCTTCAGACAAGACTAGCCTGGTCAGTGTTTCACAGGGAAATTCAACAAATCACTTGACCTCTTTAAACTTCAAACTTCTTATTTGTAAAATTGAGGAAAAAGTACAACTACTCTCAAAATCTAAATAAATGTTACTGTTACACCCAGTATCATTATTTAATTTTAGTTTTAAAGGGCACAGGTAGAATTTCTTCTAATAAAATGTAACTAAATATTTATGAGAAGAGATTAGAAGAAAAAAATACAGCACAGTCTATGCTACTAGGAAGATGTATATGGATACATTTTGAAATAAATTATCCATCTCTTCATTTTACATATGTGGAAATAGATGCCAAGAAGACATCTTCCCCCAGTTGGCCTGACTGGATTTGGCCCTTACAGAATCCAGTAGTCTAGTCCAGTATTCTTTTTTGCTGCTGGTTATCTTTTACCTAGATGTAAGAGCAATTGGATGGTTACAGTGGCCATCATCTTGACCACTGGACTTGGCATAAATTCCTGTGTGTACTGCAGGAAGAAATGACTTCCCAAATACACAAGGGGAGTTCTTTGGTAAAAATACAGTACCACAAAACAGGGACTGAGTGTTGAGTATTTTTACTTCATTCAATGAGGACCCTGTGTTTTGCATTCCTTGAATCCAAGAGTAATTAATCAGTATATTAAATTATTTAAGATCTAGTAGGACACAGAAGATGAATAAATGAGCAAGAATAATGTAGGCTGTGAAGTAATAATTTCCTTAACATATAAACAGGAGCAAGAAAAAAAATGATATAGGAGTTTAAGAGGAATCAATTGTTAACTCAGGCAAGGTTTCCTAAAAGATGTATGGAATAAATTTTAATTTGTCAGGAAACATTTTTTTCTTTGTTCCACTGTATGTACAGCACTGCAGTATGCATTATGAAGAATTACTAAAATCAAGGTATTATTTTATGCAAATGTATCATCACATTTATCCTTTAAAATTACACTTTTTGATTCTTGCTTTGAAATTATAATTTTAATTATTTTTTCTTTTATTCAATATTACATTTATTCTTTTTCTATTATTTTAATAATTCAAATAGTGCACCCAAGTTTGTTTTAAAGTTTATTTTATGAAAATGGAACACATGGTAAAACCATTAAAGTCTATGGAGTTGTGTTCTCTTTGCAGATTAATTCCCTACACATAACACACACACACACACACACACACACACACACACACACACACACACACAATGCCTTATGTAACACTATTTTATTTCTCATAAATATTGTGACATCATTGTTTCCAAACTGAGATTCCAAGAGATTTGTTGAATGTTATGCAATAGTAAATAAGCAATAGGAACCACAGACAAGTCATCTGATAAATCTTATATACTTTTCAATGCTTTCTAGTTTTCTCTTCAGTAATGACTAAATAATTGAAAGGAATACAGTTATTTAATAAAATCAAATAATGTGATATCAAATTGGAGACTTTTCTTTTTTTACTTTTTTTTTCTAACACTTTAGCTATTTCTCTAACTTTTCTGGGGATTGCAAACCAGGTCTATTTATAAACTAAACAAAACATTATGTTTTACTGAAATTCCTAACTTTAATAATCCAGGTCCCCTCTAAGTAAATCACTTATTGTGTTACTCTCCTTATATCTCACATCATAATGCCAATATCCAAGTTTTGGTATATTCTAGCCTATTAATTGAGGTATGTAAACTTAATTCAAAAAGTGCAAGAAATAGAAATATATAGACTATGTACTCAGAAATACAATTTCCCCAGGGGAAAGAATATATAACACAGAACGAGAATCTGTGATGCAAGCATTTCAATAAATATTTTTATTCTTGAACTCATTACTTACAGATTTTATAAGATGTTAGCAAAAATGGGTATTGATAAAATCCATCAACATTTCTCTAAATCATTTCACTATGGAAGTGCAGCAGTGAGTAATAAAATTCCAAGTTTTAACTCAAAATATTAAGTTTCCTGCATAATTCTAATGTTTTAAAGCTGAGTAATTTAGAGAAAGCAAACTTTAGCCATCAAAAAAGTACCTCTGACATTCATGTCAATGGGGCTTAAGTCAGCATGTCTCTTCTGATAGTGCAATTTGCTTGGCTTTATATTGTCAATTATAATTCCACTTTCTTGCTAAGTCGATACAATTAGATTACTACAGGGACATCATTACAGACACAGTGAGGACAGCAGCTGAGGTATACAAATTGTGTCCTATGATGCCAGTACTGATAAACAGTTATTGGAACAATGGTCTGCAAAGGGGCAATAAAAGCTGCGGTCTTAAATATTGTTATGCCATTATATCATTTGACAAAAGATAGCTAAAACCTAAAATAATGTTAATGCAATGGAAATTCTGCTTTTACCATTAGTCTGACTTGGGAAGATTACTAGAAATCAGTTGTTTCTCACTTAATCATTCAAACATAATTCAGATTACATGTTAACTCCAAAGCCCTGGATTACTAGCATGAAATTTGAGGAAGTTAGAATTTCTGGATACCTGATACGCCTCTAAATAAATATGTGACAATGAAGAACAGTGAAATATTTATCTTCATTAGATTGCTGTTTGCTCATAACAATACCAATTCCAAAACTGAAGCTTCTGTTTTATGCTGATACAGTCCAGTGTTCTTTATTACCACCATAGCTTTAAACTCTATATGTTAAGATTCATATTCAGAATTCTACTTTCAATTGGCATACAAACTGATTCCTTTCTAATTATGCAAGTTTATCTCTTCTGAGTTTTATGCTCTGTTTTCTGCCATCTGCCTTGGTATAGCTCATCACATTACTGAATCTTCAAAACCTGGCATATTTCACTAGTTTCCTTATTCTAAAAAGCAAAAAGTCTGTAAAAAAAAACATATATAACACTTTCAAACAAACAAATCAAACAGTAATAGTCATGAGATTTCTCTTACCAAAAATTTCAAGACTCTTTTACTGGAAAAATTTCATTTTATATTACAATGATATTCAAACTTAATTTGACTGAGTGCTTACTATATATCAGGCACTGAGATGGGCTCAGAGATTGCAAAATTATTGGAATTACTGGAAGGAAATGGGGTTGCCTTTTAGAGTTTAGCAAGAAAGATTAGTAGAAAAATAATGACAGTACAGTTCAATAAGTCCTTCTGTACTCCCAACCCAATGATGTGAATACACTTACTACATAATTCAATGATCAAATTAACCCAAGTGTTAGGTTTATAATGCAAAGCCTACTGCATTTTTGGGTTGTATGTTTCTCTTGTCACTGACTTAGTGCCTTCAGGTAAGCAGTGAATTAACTTTGTTGAGTAAATACTATCAACTACATCTGCCCTGGTGTATAGACTGAGTAATTTACCCTCTTCCCAAATATGTCCATGTCCCAATCCCTGGAAACCATGAATATAGTACTTTGTATGGTAAAGAGACTTTGCAGAGCGGATTAAATTAAGACTCTTGAGGTGGAGAGATTATTCACATTATCACAAAGGTCCTTATAAAAGGGAAGCAGGGGGATCAGAGTTAGTGGTAGGAAGCATGATATACATAATGACCGAAGCAAGAGATTGAGTGATCTGAGGAAAAGACCACTAACCAAGGAATGCAGGCAGATTTTGAAGTTGGAAAAGGCCTAGAAATTGATGCTCCCCTTCCCCCTCTAGTAGGAACACAGAGCTGTTGTCATCTTGATTTTAGACCTGAAACTCTAAAGACTGTAAGAGAATAAAACCTGTGCTGTTTAAACCACTAAGAGTGTGGTAACTTGTTACAGAAGTAATAAGACACTGATAGATCTGCTTTCCAAGAACCTGTATTGGAACATACTGCACTTGGGAACCCATTACATATGGAAATATTTTACATTGGGTTGGATTTCATCTCGAGAATAGAAGTCTGCTCCTTCAAAGAAATATGCTGAATTTGAAGACAAGGTTAATTATTTGATAAGGACAGCAGTTTTCAGATTTGAGTGTATCAGAATCAATTACAGAGCTTTTAAAAATACAGATGGCTGGACCCCACCCCACCATCAGAGTTTGGGGTGAGAGTCCAAGAATTTGCATTTTTAACAGTTTTTGCATGTTGATTCTGCTGGTCCAGAGACTAGACCTTAAGTAACCCTAATTAGTGGGAAAAACATGAAACACAGAAGATCTAGGTTCATATATTTGTCTCTTTCTAGCTATTCAACCCCTTAAATCCAGTGGCTTTCAGCTTCCATTCTGTCCAAACAATCTCATGGGTCTGTGGAATGATCAAACAATATATTTATAAAAATTCAAGTAGAATATAAGGTCATATAAAAACACAGTGATGGTAACTAATAAAAGTCAGCAGTTTATACCTATGATAATGTTATTTAATACTGTATTTAGCTTTCTCTGAATGATCTGGTAAGCATTTATTTGCCATTTTAAAGCTCTCTGCATGTATCTTGGTTACTTTTTCAAAATAAAAAGAAAATACATGTGAATATGAATGTTTCTGTTTGTGCATATCTACATGCATACATGTACAGAGATTATGATTATGTGAAGTCCAATAATTCAATGTTTCCTGATTTGAGAAACAGTATTCTGATTTAAGATTTTTGTGTATATCTACTTATATTAGACATATTGATATATCTATATTGTTATAGCTAATTGTTAAAACTCAGTTGATAGCATGGAGAAAAGGAGATTTTTAATCCCAATTAGTAATACATTAATTTTCTTATTTTAGGCTTTTTCTAAAATACTTCATCTAATTTTAATGTTTTGCATCATAAAAATGGCTTTATTTGTGTCTGCTTTGCTGCCTAATATATTATCACCTGAAAATTTTACTAACATCAATAATGATGATAAATGAAACTGGGATTAGTTCCACTCTTTCATGTGCCCCACTAGGCTATTTTCTCCTAGACAACCACTGTCATTCATTACCCTTTATTTAAAGACCTTCAGGCAAGATTAAATACAAGTCATTTAAAAATAACAGTGATTTTTTTTTTAGAAAATATACTTAATATTTCCTCAAAGTCAAAGTACATCTACACCTGACAAGGTATCAAAACCAGTATATATGTATCTGTGTCTATATGTATGTGTGTTCTCACACTTAAAAAATACATTATGTGCACTTGGTGAGTACACACACACACACACACACACACACACACACACCATATATTGACAGACCTCTGGCAAGGGAAAAGGAATTGATCCACAGGTAGAACTATGAGGACACAGCATGTCTGACAGATAGCACAGTGGACGGAGAGTCTGGTGGCTGCTCTGAGAAACCACAGAACTCCGTCAATGAAGAGCTGACTTGTCTGGGCAAAGCCCTCTGTTGCAGCCTCAGCTCTCTTATGTAAGAGTGAAGGCATCCAAACACCGGACTTCTCAAACCCCTTCTACCTAAAATTTCTGTGGCTTGGCCTTGGCAGAAAGCCTTCATGAGAAAACCAATAAGACAATGAGTTCTTTCAATAACAGCTTGTGGAGAAAGCAGATGTGGAGTCTCAATAAGCAGAAAAATAAGGTGTTTCATCATTTCCTTATTTGCAAAAATGCAACTCTGCCCTGTTCACAAAGCAGATGACCTGAACTCTGTATCAATTTAGCCGAAGAAAAAATTTTAGGTCATCTAGGACATAGGAAAAATAACAGACCTACTCAAAATAAATGGAAAATGCATGTTCAAGAAGACACCACAGAAACGAGCAGCTTTTGGCAGCTGTGTTAAATAATGAGAGGAATAAAACCTGCCACCTTCAGACAGATGGACTTTGAATCCTTGAGACAGGTTGTGGTTTTTATCTCATTTAGCATCTGTCATAATGATGGGTGAAAATATACTCGGCAGTATTTGTAAGACTTTCATTTTAATGGATTGATAGCCCCAGATGTGGCCTTTTATGACTAGCTTCCAGCAAAATATTTTATAGTGCCTCCCCAATTAGACCAGGAACTCTTGGCAGAAGGGAAAGCTTTGCATTAACCTCTCTCTGCCCAGCACATGGATATTTCTACCACAGAAGTGGTCTGGAGCAAATGCCAACGAAGGGATACACTGATTTGCATCTATGTACATTTGGTGAAAGATCATTTTATCATTCAGGAACAACAATAATTCAAACTTTGAATTAGAATTATTAGCATTTTGATGTTCCAGGTAAAAATTTTAATTTTGCAAGAATAGATGGTTCCAAATGGCTTAAATGACAATAAAAGATTATAGAAATTTTTCAGCAGTAAAATACCTATTGCTTATTTTTTTCTTTCTTGCAAATTGAACCAGAGTTTCTTTGGACTCTAATAACTGCAGTGACTACAGAAACACTATGATCAGTGTAGAATATCCTTGATGTGCTTGACTTAAAAATAAGTAGTCTGAGAAAAACTGTCATCAACTGCTTGAAAACCCTAAAACTGCAGTCGCAGTAATAAATCAGAGAATTCAAAACACCTCAGTTGCCTCTAAATGCCGAGGTAGTGTAGTATTTTCCAATATTACAACATTTTCAAAAGATAAGCATAAGCAGCCATGAATTGCTTTTAGACATTCTAAGTTTCAACTACATATTTTAGAGTGTGTTAAAAGGTTTTAAGTTGAACAAGCTGCAAATGCCCTTTCAATCCAAAGCCTGGCCTTAGAGAGAGCTGCCAGTTTATGTCCTCAACAAGGGAGTTCGTGAGCATTTTTGGAGGCCTGGTGTATGGCACTGGAGGGCACCCTGGGTGAGGACACAAAAAAAGTTTGAAGATTTTAAAGTAAGATCAGGAGACTAATTACAGGTATGAATAATTCAATCAATAGATTATACAGATGCCCAGTCTCTTCCCAGGAAAATAGGCTGGGAAAATGAGATTGACATTTCCCTTCATTTCATTTTCTCCTCAAGGGTGACTCAACAATGAGTAACTCACTGTATGAGAGTAAAACTGTACAGGGTTGGTTCTTTCTCTAATGTTAGTGGCCTAAAGAGTAAATAGACAAAACAAGAAGTCCTTCTGGCACAACCATGTCTGAGCATTTATATTATTTCCAATTACTGCTCATTGTGAATAATCATTTGAAGAATACACACGAACATAAATCTTCATCTGAACCCCTGATTTTTAGGAGATACTATTGCAGAAAGTACAAAAGTCAGAAGCCTACTTAAGCTTTTTGCTATACACTACAAAGTTGACATTCCAGTATGTTATACAATGGCCCGCCTCAGGTAACAGGGCCCATTTCATCATGCTTGGAAAAATGTTGCAAATTATCATTTTAAATGTTTGGTTACTTTTATAGGTAATGATGTTTATTTTATCTGATTTCAAGTGAGGCATTTTCTCATTATATTTATCAGCAACTTACATTGCATCTTTGAATCATTTGTTTAAATCTGCTCATTTTACTAATTCAATGTTTTCTGGCCAGTTTGCATATGTCCTTTACATATTGTTTATTAAGATTTTTGTCATATTTGTTACAAATATTTTCCTAATTGCTAGTATCCTAATTTTGCATCCTTTTATTTATGTTTTTTGAAAGAAATTTTTTGAAAGACTTTGAACTGTGATCATCTAGGGAACTCCAAGGCACCCTCTTACCCCAGCATAACGACTTAAAGATTTTAGTATTAGGTTTACTTTCTGTCTCTCTCCACCACTATCCTGTATGAATGCTTGATGACTTCAATATCCCCATAGGTAATTGTTACAATACTACGGCCTCTCAGCCTCTAGACTTCTTCTCCCCAATGATTGTGTTTTCTACCCAAACTCATGCAATCAGTACGATGATCATATGCAAAATCTTGTCATGGAGAAAATCTTCATCCTCTCTCTAATTCAATTTCCAACGTCCTTCCCTTTGACCACTTCCTCTTATCTCTGAAACTACTTATCAATGGTTCTTCTCTTTGGGCCTCCAATCTAACGATCAAACAATCAGCCCACTCTTTCCTCATATCCGTCTTCATCTATTTTAGATGCACTGCCTATAGCTATAATCACTCTCCCATATATTCTCAAATCCCTGTTTCGCTCTTGCTTTTTCCTACACACTTGTCAAAACCACCCCTGTATTTAACCCCAACACCCTGCCTCTTCAGCCCAGGCATTCTCACAGGTACGTGTGGTGGTAGAAAGACACACAACTGTCCCGTTGGTTGCATTCACATTAATTCCATGACTGTAAATCTCATGGAGGCTTTTTGTGGCCCGTTACTTTTTTCTTGTTCAGCCAAGTGAGGCTCTCACCCTGGTTTTCCCCCTCCTCTAATCTCTATCTTCTTGAGAGAAAGTTGAATAAGGCAGGAGACAGTTCCTCAGTCCTCCCTGCACTGAATCTGGAGTGGTACTTCCGTTTGCACCCATGAACTCTGCCCTTCCTCCTTTCACTGAAGAACCGCTTGGTCCTTTCAAAGACAAATCGCCTACTGTTACTAAAGCTCCAGCAACATTCCCCTTTAATGAATCATCAGCTCCTCCCCTTCTGCTGAATCCTATAACGTTATAAACATGCTGAATTTTTCCATCTTATAATATAAAGATCCTTGACTCCACACTCCTCATATTCCCCTCCAACTACTGCCTCAATTCCTGGCTTCACTCACAAATCAAAAACTCTAGAGACCAAGATATCTCTGAAATAAAAAGGTTTATTGAGACTTTCCAGATGCTAGCCATATAAACACTGAGTCCTGGGATAGGAAGTTTCTGCTTCATCAGCAACAAGGCCAGTTAAGAGAAACAACTTGTCCAGCAGATTCAAGAAACGGCATATTTATGAGTGGTCTCGAGAGAGGACAGCGTCCATAGCGGAGGCTCATGGATGTGGCTGTGATGGTCAGACACAGGTCATGCACAAGCGGGATGTGGTGGTCCTGGAACCTTCTAGATGATTGCTGAAATGACTTCAGCCAGGAATGTGGAGTTTCTGGTTAGCTACAACCTGCAGCTATTGACTGATGACCTTCCCTAGTCTCTCTCCCTCATCTCTGGCCCTTAGGTCATTCAATTTAGGACATTTCAGAATTTTTGCCTTGTCAGCTTCATAGGGAGAAAAGAATAAGATAAACAAGCATACAAATTAAATCAAAAAACCTCACAACAGAATTATTTTGTAGTCTTCACATTTTCTTTTAACCCTCACTCCTATCAAGCTTTCACCCTCAACATTGAACAAAACTATTCAAAAGTCACCAGCGATTAATCACAAGATCTCTCTTTTGGTCCACACAGTAGCAACATTTAACTCCGCTCATCATTTATTCTTTCTTCAAGTTTCCTTCCTTGGCCCTCTGGGCACCATCTCTCTTGGCTCTCATTCTGCCCCACTGCCTCATCTTCTCACTGCTTGTATTGGATTTTCCTCATTCACCCAGCCTCCAACCCCTTGAGTGGTCTGGGGCTCAGTCATGTTTGCTTCTTCTCCAGCCATTTGCTTTATTTGCATCTACATACTGGTGACTCACACAGGTAAATCTCCTCACAGTTCCCTGAAATCTGGGATCTCTCATCCTTATGTGGAAGAACTGCCTACCAAACATCCTTACTAGGATCTCCTTCCACAGAGACTGCTCCACCTGGAAATGAGGACGCTAGAATTTTACACTCTATGACAGCAGTCATTAGTTAAGGCCTTTTCAATGAGGGTGACTCAAATTTTGCAGGCATTTCCAATAAGTAAGGTTCTCACCAGCCATCTTCAAGTCTCCAGAGAAGGAGTAAGTGTAGTCCATTAGCAGTCAGCATCCACAGCCCACTGGGAGGGAACGAGGCAGCTGGTAAAGGGCATCACAGCAGGACAACAGTACCACATACACTCTGAAAAACCATGTGACGGCTATGTTATAAATGTAACTGGAAAACGATGTGTATATATGCTTACACATTAAAGGTGATATGCTGTATTATTTTTGAGTATGAACTTCAAAAAATAATCAAATTAATTCAATTGTATTTAGGTGTAAATATCACATCAAGCATATACAAGATTAAATAATAGCATAACCCATCATTTTGCTTAGAAAACAAAACTTTAAAATAGAGTTTAAGCCTTCTGATAATCTTTTTCTAATCATTTCAACTTCAAAGAAATTGCAACCATGAATTGAGTATGAACTTATCCATGAATTGCCTTATACTTTCATGATATATGTATGTATGTTCATTAAAATATATGCTTTTATACTTCCATTTTTACAATATTGTTTTTCCTCATTATTGGTGAGATTCATTCATATTTTAGGGGCAGATATAATTTATTTATTTCACTACTAATACTACTTACGACTATATCACAATTTATAAATTCTATTATTTTGATGAACAGGGAGATTTTATTTCTTACATTTAAAAATGGCTAAACATTCTAGGCCATATTTCCTTGTGTACACATGCAAGGTTTTCTCTAAAGTTTATACGTAGAGAGTATAATTAAATTAAGAAGAGAAGAATGGGTTAAAATGCTATAAAATAAAATAAGTGAAACTATGCACTTAGTTTATTACATTTGGTTCCCTTTGTCCAGTATAATGAAAATAAATATTTATAGGTATGTCTGTCAAGGTGACTTTTTGAACAATTTCATGTGGCTTTTATGCATGAAGGCAGGAGCTGTTATTCTTCCCTGAATTCACTCCAATATGTGAAGTGTACTAGATGGTGCCTGCTATTTGATTATCTAGAAGAGCTGTTCACAAGCATCACTGGGATTATCTTTTCTTCTTGGTAAAAGAATTTTTTTCTTAATATGACACATCTGAGGAAATCTATAAGAACATACTGCAGTACTGCACTACAGAGAAATGTGGAGAAAATGGCATTCATGTTCTAGGTCCTATGCCAACAGAGCTATGTATATCCCCTTAATTAATCATTAAATCCTATAAAATAATATATAACAACTGATTTTATGCTTTGGGAAAATTATTGAAAATCACACAACTGATATTTGGGGGATGGGGAGGCACCTGGATTCTAATTCAAATTTACTTCATAATGTGGTATGCAGGTGACTTGTACAGACAGATAACTATTCATTACACTTGTGTCATTAAACTTGGTTTAGTTAATAGTGCATATTGCAGTGCACAGCCTAAATAATACAGATTTTGTGTACTAAAATCGTAACAATTTCAAGAGTCAAACACATTTCAATTCCTCTTGGAAACCAGTCTCTATATGTAGACAGAGATTTTCTTACCCTATGCTTCTATGTCATCATTTTCTATCCTATTGCACTATTCTATAGTTGTTCATTAAAACTATAGATACAATACCCCTCCCCTCACTGGAATTTAAGCTTCTTCACAGCTATTACCTCAACTGTGTATCTATGGTGTCTCCTGGTCACCATCTATGAGCTAATGGTCCACTGCTTAGAAAGTGTACCTAGGCAATTATAGTGTAAGGGAACTAAGACCATTACCTAAAGACAGGTGAATAAGCAATATGGCAATGGGAAATCATATACTAGGGATGCAGAAGTAGAATCAGTAGGGAAAGGAAACAGTGCATAGACCAAGAAAAAAGTCAGTCATGACTTTAGAGACATAAGGAGGATTTTAGGAGGGGCCCAACATATCTCGGGGGAAGTACACAGGCCAAATTCTTATGGAGCATCAAGTTAAGGCCACTCTTACACAGGTGACCTGAGAGTATATCCTCAGGCTGAGAGATTCTGCTACGCTTGGAACAATCCCAAATCTTCATTCTTAAAGACATTTATCTTTGGGGATAAACAGTGGGCTTTTGGGTCCAGAAAAATGTCTTGAAAATAATAGACACCCAGCAAAGACAGCCATAGAAATTCAGACATAATGCAAGGTAAACCCTCATTTTACAGTCAGGAATACTCTACGGACCTGGTAAGTTACATTATTTGCACATGTTCACACAAGAAATTAATCCAAGGAATACCTGTCATCTATAGAAATACTTTAGTTGTGTTCATTCAAAAACAACTTTTATATTTATTTAAAAAATACTACTAAAGAAGGTTAAGCACATAAAAATTTTTTTTTAAATGGCTTCTGCCTTTAGCTAGCACTAAAGTTAGTATCTTTAAACTAACAGTATTTTAACAACAATATGATTTTAAACAAGGTCATCATGAAGACAATACGCAGTTTTTTTTAGGTAAAATTTAAATCTTCGTTAAGTTTACACCATGAGATAGAAGGTCCACATACAGAATTTAGACAGAATTGATTAATTTTTCTTGCCACTGACATGAACTTGAGTTTTGCCAGCTATAAGGTACGATTTACCCTTCTTCCATGATAGCAGGTTTTTAATTTTTACAGGCTTTTGAATGAAAAGAGATGGCTGTTTTCTCCTGAGGAATTTCACTCTATTTGGTGATTAAGCTCCTTGAGGTCAGGACTCCAGTCCTGTCTTTGTTCTGTGCTTCTCAGAATACTATGCAATTTTTTACTACATTGTAAGTATTCAAAAACTATATGATGAAATTACTTGTATTTGACCTGTTGATCTTACTGTCAAAGTAAGATTGTACAGCAATGTATCTCACATGATTACCATGATTAAGAAAATAAAAGGACACTATCCTAAAAGTAGCTCAATTCCTTAACAATGCAGCCCAATTAAAGCTCAGAAATCATATTGCTTTTCCCTGAAAAACTGTCTATTATTGTTTCCTTAAAATATACTACTCTCATTTGTTGTTCTTTTTTTTTTTGACCTACATAACATATTATCAAGAATGTTAATATGTTAGGATGTCATTTTCTAGATTAAGCAAGGAACAAATTGAGTCCTAGAGAAGAGGAATGACCAAACACTGATGCCACAGCCACCTTCAATTGATTGTCAGTGGCTGCCTGGAGTGCTCCTGGTGTAGGCTCAGTGGGAAAGCAAGCCAAGATCAATTACTGATGTCAGCCATGAGCATACATGAGAGTGGGTGACAAAACATAAATCATCAGGGCAGCAAGACCGGTGAGTGGGTACCAGAGGCCAGTGCCAGAGAACAAAAGAAAAGCGAGTGGCCTTTTTTGTTTGTTTGTTTGTTTTTGTTTTTGTTTTAGAGGGTGCTTTTTGGAAGTCTTAAAGGGGCAGGGTGGGACACTTAGTCCAGAGGTAGGGAATCCGGGGATCTCTGGGCACTCTAACCCCGTGGGCAGAACGGAGCATGGAGGCCCTTTACGGAGATAAATAGCCTCCCGGCTGCTGCCCCTCCAACGCAACTCCACGATTTTGGAGCAGCAGCCCGAGCTAGGCCACGCCCACTGCAACAGTGGAGATAAACTCCATGGCAGCCAGGCAGGAAGCAGAAGCACTGTCTGTGTGCAGCTGCCCAGCACAAGCCACAAGAGGACACTGCTCTCCCAGGAGAGGAAGGCCACAAACCAACAAGAAGGGAAGTCCATCGAGCTGTCACTCGTCCCAGCTCTGCAAACTATTACTATCACCATGAAAAGACAAAATTACAGGCAAACCAAGATGACAGAGGCAATACCAGAGAAGGAGACAGACCTAACCAGTCTTCCTGACAAAGAATCCAAAATAAAAATCATAAACAGGCTGACAGAGATGCAGAGAAATATGCAAGAGCAATGGGATGAAGTCTGGAGGGAGAGCACAGATGCCAGAAAGGAGATAACAGAAATGAAACAAACTCTGGAAGGATTTATAAGCAGAATGGATAAGATGCAAGAGGCCATTGAAGGAATAGAAACCAGAGAACAGGAACGCACAGAAGCTGACATAGAGAGAGATAAAAGGATCTCCAGGAATGAAACACTATTAAGAGAACTGTGTGACCAATCCAAAAGGAAAAATATCTGTATTATAGGGGTACCAGAAGAAGAAGACAGAGGAAAAGGGATGGAAAGTATCTTTGAAGAAATAATTGCTGAAAACTGGGGGAGGAAATAATCGAACAGACCACGGAAATACACACAACCTCCAACAGAAAGGATCCAAGAAGGCCAACACCAAGACACATAATAATTAAAATGGCAAAGATCAAGAACAAGGAAAGAGTTTTAAAGGCAGCTAGAGAGAAAAAGGTCACCTATAAAGGAAAACCCATCAGGCTAACATCAGACATCTCGACAAAATCCCTACAGGCCAGAAGAGAATGGCATGATATATTTAATGCAATGAAACAGAAGGGCCTTGAACCAAGGATACTGTATCCAGCATGACTATCATTTAAATATGATGGCGGGATTAAACAATTCCCAGACAAGCAAAAGCTGAGGCAATTTGCTTCCCACAAACCACCTCTACAGGGCATCTTACAGGGACTGCTCTAGATGGGAGCACTCCTAGAAAGAGCACAGAACAAAACACACAATATATGAAGAATGGAGGAGGAGGAATAAGAAGGGAGAGAAGAAAAGAATCTCCAGACAGTGTATATAACAGCTCAATAAGCGAGCTAAGTTAGGCAGTAAGATACCAAAGAGGCTAACCTTGAACCTTTGGTAACCACAAATTTAAAGCCTGCAATGGCAATAAGTACATATCTCTCAATAGTCACCCTAAATGTAAATGGACTGAATTCACCAATCAAAAGACACAGAGTAATAGAATGGATAAAGAAGCAAGGCCCATCTATATGCTGCTTACAAGAAAATCACCTCAAACCCAAAGACATACACAGATTAAAAGTAAAGGGATGGAAAAACATATTTCAGCAAACAACAGTGAGAAGAAAACAGGGGTTGAAGTACTAATATGAGACAAAATAGACTTCAAAACAAAGAAACTAACAAGTGATAAAGAAGGATACTACATAATGATAAAGGGCTCAGTCCAACAAGAGGATATAACCATTCTAAATATATATGCACACAACACAGGAGCACCAGCATATGTGAAACAAATACTAAGAGAACTAAAGTGGGAAATAGACTGCAATGCATTCATTTTAGAAGACTTCAATACACCACTCACCCCAAAGGATAGAACCACCAGGCAGAAAATAAGTAAGGACACAGAGGCGCTGAACAACACACTAGAACAGATGGACCTAATAGACATCTATAGAACTCTACATCCAAAAGCAACAGGATATACATTCTTCTCCAGTGCACATGGAACATTCTCCAGAATAGACCACATACTAGCTCACAAAAAGAGCCTCAGTAAATTCCAAAATATTGAAATTCTACCAACCAATTTTTCAGACGACAAAGGTATAAAACTAGAAATAAATATTACAAAGAAACAAAAAGGCTCACAAACACATGGAGGCTTAACAACATGCTCCTAAATAATCAATGGATCAATGAATAAATTAAAATAGAGATCAAGGAGTATATAGGAACAAATGACAACAACAACACAAAGCCCCAACTTCTGTGGGACGCAGCAAAAGCAGTCTTAAGAGGAAAGTATATAGCGATCCAGGCACACTTGAAGAAGGAAGAACAATCTCAAATGAATAGTCTAACATCACAATTATTGAAATTGGAAAAAAAAGAACAAATGAGGCCTAAAGTCAGCAGGAGGGACATAATAAAGATCAGAGAAGAAATAAACAAAATTGAAAAGAATAAAACAATAGCAAAAATCAATGAAACCAATGGCTGGTTCTTTGAGAAAATAAACAAAATAGATAAAGCTTCTAGCCAAACTTATTAAGAGAAAAAGAGAATCAACACAAATCAACAGAATCAGAAATGATAAAGGAAAAATCACGACAGACTCCACAGAAATACAAAGAATTATTAAAGATTACTATGAAAACCTATATGCTAACAAGCTAGAAAACGTAGAAGAAATGGACAACTTCATAGAAAAATAAAACCTTCCAAGACTGACCAAGGAAGAAACACAAAAGTTAAACAAACCAATTACGAGCAAAGAAATTGAAATTGTAATAAAAAAACTACCCAAGAACAAAACCCCCGGGCCGGACGGACTTACCTCGGAATTTTATCAGACACACAGAGAAGACATAATACCTATTCTCCTTAAAGTATTCCAAAAAATAGAAGAGGAGGGAATACTCCCAAACACATTCTATGAAGCCCAAATACCAAAACCAGGCAAAGACCCCACCAAAAAAGAAAATTACAGATCAAAATCCCTGATGAATGTAGATGCAAAAATAGTCAATAAAATATTAGCAAACCGAATTCAAAAGTATATCAAAAGGATCATACACCATGACCAAGTGGGATTCATCCCAGGGATGCAAGGATGGTACAACATTTGAAAATCCATCAACATCATCCACCACATCAACAAAAAGAAAGACAAAAACCACATGATCATCACCATAGATGCTGAAAAAGCATTTGACAAAATTCAACATCCATTCATGATAAAAACTCTTAGCAAAATGGGAATAGAGGGCAAGTACCTCAACATAATAAAGGCCATATATGATAAACCCACAGCCAACATCATACTGAACAGAGAGAAGCTGAAAGCTTTTCCTCTGAGATTGAGAACAAGACAGGGATGCCCACTCTCCCCACTGTTATTTAACATAGTACTGGCGGTTCCAGACATGGCAAACAGAGAAAACAAAGAAATACAAGGAATCCAGATTGGTAAAGGGCAAGTTAAACTGTCACTATTTGCAGACAACATGATATTGTACATAAAATACCCTAAAGACTTCACTCCAAACTACTAGAACTGATATTGGAATACAGCAAAGATGCAGGTTACAAAATTAACACACAGAAATCTGTAGCTTTCCTATACACTAACAATGAACCAAGAGAAAGAGAAATCAGGAAAACAATTCCATTCACAATTGCATCAGAAAGAATAAAATACCTAGGAATAACCCTAACCAAAGAAGTGAAAGACCTATACCCTGAAAACTACAAGTCACTCTTAAGAGAAATTAAAGGGGACACTAACAAATGGAAACTCATCCCATGCTCATGGCTAGGAAGAATTGACATCATCAAAATGGCCATCCTGCCCAAAGCAATATACAGATTTGACGCAATCCCTATCAAACTAACAGCAACACTCTTCAATGAACTGGAACAAATAATTCAAAAATTCATATGGAAACACCAAAGACCCGAATAGCCAAAGCAATCCTGAGAAAAAAGAATAAGGTAGGGGAGATCTCACTCCCCAACTTCAAGCTCTACTACAAAGCCATAGTAATCAAGACAATTTGGTACTGGCACAAGAAAAGAGCCACAGACCAGTGGAACAGACTAGAGACTCCAGACATTAAGCCAAACATATATGGCCAATTAATATTTGATAAAGGAGCCATGGACATACAATGGCAAAATAACAGTCTCTTCAACAGATGGTGCTGGCAAAACTGGACAGCTACATGTAGGAGAATGAAACTGGACCATTGTCTAACCCCATACACAAAAGTAAATTCAAAATGGATCAAAGACTTGAATGTAAGTCATGAAACCATTAAACTACTGGAAAAAAACTTAAGCAAAAACCTCTTAGATATAAACATGAGTGACCTCTTCTTGAACATATCTCCTCAGGCAAGGAAAACAACAGCAAAAATGAACAATTGGGACTATATTAAGCTGAAAAGCTTCTCTACAGCAAAAGACACCATCAATAGAACAGAAAGGAACCCTACAGTATGGGAGAGTATATTTGTAAATGACAGATCCGATAAAGGCTTGATGTCCAAAATATATAAAGAGCTCACATGCCTCAACAAACAAAAAACAAGTAATCCAATTAAAAAATGGGCAGAGGAACTGAACAGACAGTTCTCCAAAAAAGAAATACAGATGGCTAACAGACACATGAAAAGAAGCTCCACATCGCTAATTATCAGAGAAATGCAAATTAAAACTACAATGAGGTATCACCTCACACTAGTAAGGATGGCTGCCATCCTAAAGACAAACAACAACAAATGTTGGCAAGGCTATGGAGAAAGCGGAACCCTCCTACACTGCTGGTGGGAATGTAAATTAGTTCAACCATTGTGGAAAGCAGTATGGAGGTTCATCAAAATGCTTACCATTTGACCCAGGAATTCCACTCCTAGGAATTTACACTAAGAACACAGCAATCAAGTTTGAGAAAGACAGATGCACCCCTATGTTTATCGCAGCACTGCTTACAATAGTCAAGAATTGGAAGCAACCTAAATGTCCATCGGTAGATGAATGGATAAAGAAGATGTGGTACATATACACAATGGAATACTACTCAGCCATAAGAAGAGGGAAAATCCTACTATTTGCAGCAACATGGATGGAGCTGGAGAGTATTATGCTCAGTGAAATAAGCCAAGAGGAGAAAGAGAAATTCCAAATGATTTCACTCATCTGAGGAGTATAGGAACAAAGGAAAAACTGAAGGAACAAAACAGCAGCGGAATCACAGAACCCAATAATGGACTAACAGGTACCAAAGGGAAAGGGACTGGGGAGGATGGGTGGGTAGGGAGGGATAAGGGGGGGTAAGAAGAAGGGGAGTATTAAGATTAGCATGAATGGGGGTGGGAGAAAGGGGAGGGCTGTACAACACAGAGAAGATAAGTAGTGATTCTATATTTTGCTATGCTGACGGACAGTGACCGTAAAGTGGTTTATAGGGGGGACCTGGTATAGGGGAGAGCCTAGTAAACATAATATTCTTCATGTAAGTGTAGATTAATGATAACAAAAAAAAAAGTAATAAAGAAAAGGGGGATTACTCCCTGATAGGATGAAACTAATTGTAAATCAATGATTAACGCATACTTTAAATATCCTTAATTTTGATCACTGAAAAGGTGTCAGATGATCGGCTTTGCAGGTACACTTCTCTGATAATATTCTTTTCTCATAAAAAAAAATAAAAAGCAGTTGCTGTGTGGTGACCGCCAATGAGTTCTACACAATGGTATAAAGGGCATATCAAAGTGTGAGCAAAGGGTCTGTTTGTGTTTATACAGAGGATAAAGGCCTAATTTGGCTACCCAGAAAATGAACTAAGATATGATATGAAGAAGAACTTCCAACATCAGCACTCTCTGGTAGAGTCATACCAGATGATGATCATCAAAAAACCTCAACAAAGATCCACGCGATGCTGCAGTTGTAGCTGCATTCATCCCACCGGTTCTTGGAATTGCCATTGGAATGAAGAAGGAGATATCTAAGCTGGACTGTGCATACAGTAAAACAACAAATTTGACTGGATCTATACTGTTGGAACTCAACCAAGAATTAGGAGAAGTGCAAGTTGTTGCGCTCCAAAATCTTACAACTACAGACTATCTACTGTTAAAAGAACATATGGGATGTGAACAGTCCCCAGGAATGGGTTGTTTTAATTTGTCTGATTTCTCTCAGACTGTTCAAGTTCAGTTGGACAATATCCACCATATCACAGATAAGTTTTCACAAATGCCTAGGGTGCCTAACTGGTTTTCTTGGTTTCACTGTAGATGGCTGGTAATTATAGGTCTGCTTTGGTTATGTAACTGTATTCCTATTATGTTAATGTGTGTGCGCAATTTAATTAGTAGTTTAAAACCTATACATGCTTAAGTTACTCTACAAGAAGATATGTCAAAGAAATAATCAATTTTCCCATGTTTTCTTCCGTCTGCTACTCCTATAGCTTTTCTTCTTTCTTCCTAATTATAACTCTTAAATAGAGTTCGTGCCTCATATCGAATTTACCGAGTATCATAATTCTTCCAAGTGGTAAAGATACCTCAAGACAAATACTGGGCATAAAAGCCACAGGGCATAAATTTGCAAAGAAGTAAAAAGCTAACCTTTTCAAACAATATTGCCTCTCTCTCACTTACCAACTTTACATTTCCCTGTATGGCCCCAGAAGATGACTGGTTAGCCAGAGATGGGTAAGATTCCTCAAGGGAGGAACAACCTAAGACAGGCACAGTCACAGGGGGGCCATCAGGTGATAAATTGGGCATCAACAGAGGTGAGGCTTAGAACCTCACCCCCCTGTTTTGAGAGAAATCTTCTGCAACCGTGGATGTTTAATTGCCCTTGTCTAGCTTGGATTAACACTTAGTCTACAGGCACACACCTGATCATCTACATTTGCTTTTTTACGGCACTACAGTATGTTTTCTACCTTCACCCTGCATCTACCTACCACTTCAGTATTTTATTTAAAAAATAAAAATAATAATAATAATAAAGGGAGAAATGTGGGATTCACATATAAGTCAAGTATAAAAATCAATCGAATATTCGTATTTGACCTGATTGTTTATAGTTCATAATGCGTGATCAAAAACGAAAGTTTCTGTTATGACTTCCCTTGTACTGTTCACCATGTAAGAACTTATTCACTATGTAAGAACTTGTTCACCATGTAAGAACTTGTTCGTTATGCTTCAGAAGATAGGAGACTGACGAGAATTAGGCTTGGGGTGGATTAATGATTGTGCATTGAGCATTGAGTCCCCTATACAGAATTTTATTGTTGTTAACAACCATTTGATCAATAAATATGAGAGATGCCCTCTCAAAAAAAAATCATGAATTTTCTTATCTGTGCACTAGAGCTGGAAATATGTAGTCATTGTAATTATTAAGAGATAGGCATATTCTTGCCAGATGAGTTATGACAAGTACAGTAAACTCTAAGAATGTACACTGACTTTTAGAAGCCTTGTTTACAACATGTTCCAACAAAGATAACAGACTTCTAAAAGGATCATCATTCTTCCAGGACACTTTTGTCAAAGTAATAGAATATTACAGTTCATACTATTGTACCCAGTATGAAGCTATTCTAAGGGTAGACTGTTATACCAGTCTTCCAGAAAATAGTTTAAAAAGAATAGTCAACAGAATTATTTGTTTCTTTTACTTAAATGTATTCTGATGTGTCTCTTGTTGTCAAAAAGGAAATTTTACATGAGAAGAAATGGAAATTCAGAAAGGTATCTGTTTAACTCCACAGTCTTTTCTGTCTCCTTATTTCAGAAGAATTTATTCTGTCTTTGATATCCAAACAGATACCACTCAGTAGCCATCACTACAGGGATCAAATTAATAATACATGTCAACTGCTTTTTCTATACCAGAGGAATATTAATTAATACTAATGTTACTATCTACTGTCTGCTTTTATCCCCCATCTTGCTCTCTAATTTTGAACCTAATCTTCATAATCTTAGAGTCCAGTTCTTGTTTCTTACTTCCCTGATGCCTTGTTTTAATCTCTTGATTTTGGACTATACACTGGCTCCAGTTAATTTGCCAAAAAGATTCAGCAGAATGTTCATTCATCCCCTTACTTGAAATGATACATAACAAACAAATGCCAATGGAAACAATAAACGGTAACATCTAGAATGTCATGCTGCCTTCAAAAAGGAATAGTCAAAGAGATAGCTGAATTTAAAAATTCTTATCTGCAGGTACAGGGAATGTTCCTTTAAGAATGATGCAATGCAGTCATTTTAAGGAATAGGAGTCAAAACAGTATCTTCAAATCAGAATATTATACTGGAATTTCATGTTGCAATTAAAAAAGCATGAATAAGATGGATCTTTGAGCTGAAATAGAAAGATGAAATAAACGTTGCCTCCTCATTCTATATTGTTTTACTCTTTTATAAATAAACATTCGTTTCTGTGAACCTTCTTACAACATTCCATAAAACTGAGACTCATTCTTTATACCTCTTTCTATATCAACACATCCAGTTTATCAACAAGTTCCCACTACCTGCTACATTCTTGTCCCGCTCAGCATGCAGCTCTCATTTTCCTAAGTCTTCAGGTATCAACTTACCTGCTTACATGTTATGTAATTGCATCACCTAAATTACCCCCATTCTCTCTCATAGCAATTCATTTAACTTGTTAGTTGTTTCAGCTATTACAATTAAAATCTGTTTCTTTACAATTTCTCTCCATTAAACTAATTTTCTGAATAGAAAAGTTGCAGATATTTTATTCACCACAGTACGTGCAACATTTAGCAAAATGTAGTAAGTGCTATATACATATTTTTGGGAAGAGTGAATAAAAAGAAATGCTATGATGTGGTTACTCTTATGGGTGGTGGTGGTGGTGGTGGTGGTGTTATTAGTGGCAGTGATGGGTCACTCGCTGACTTGTGGTAGTTTTCACAGGTGACATTATTAGGTATTAGAGATATTAAATGACCCAATAAATGGAGAAGCCAGGATAATTCAGTATCTGTTGCTAATATCATTGCATCTAATAGTACATGATACTATTTTCATATTCATCAGATGGTGCGGAAGCATACTGAAATGGAAAACCTATTAGTCTGTAGTCTAACCACCCTTGACTTAAACTCTAGTTTCTCTATTCATTGACTGTATCTAATCCTAGTTCTTCTTATCTTTAAACTGGGTCTGATAACTTCTATCTGATGGACCTCTTTTGCATATTAACCAAAATTATAAATATGTCTATATATATAAAGGAAAGGGCATATAACAAGCACTAAATGAAATTAGATTTTGCCTCTTTCTGTCATCATCAGCATACATTTGGTCTCTTTTGGGTGCCAAAGTGTAATTGTCCTTCAAATGACAAATTTCTAGGATTGGTATTTCTGCTTCTGCACCAAGATAATCAGTGCTTAAATATAACTTTGATGAAGTCTCTTTTTTTTCAAGGTTTAGGATAGACTACTTCTATACTATTCATTAAATTTGATTATTCAATAATAGTTTATGTCCTGAATTAGAATAACCCATTTTCAGACAGATATCATTTCCCTCCCAGTGTGGTTCATTGATTCTTCATAACATTTATGCAAGAAAATTTGGCAGAAGTTTTAAGCCACATGACATGCATTCTTGAATACTGCCCAAATTGACAGCAATTTCAATTAACTACCCAAACTGTGAGCCCCAGTGAAATGTACAGGATAGAGATGACATCAAATAGCTAGAAAGTATCATTGATCTCAACTTGTGGGATCTACAGGTAAAGAAAAGAGAAACGGGCAATGATCACTGTGAAAAAGAATGAATTTTTCAGAACTATCTTGCTTGTTATGTTAACAGTGACAGAAACATGTACACAAACTATACATATGTGCTTTGTGTAATCTCATAAGTATAGTCACACAATATTAGCAAAAATATTTCATAATATTACTGTACAACATTTTTTTAGTTATGGCTAAAAATCTGATGAGACACTTCTAAAAGAATAATTGTTACTGCTGTAAGGGACAAAACTAGCTTTCTGAAAGTTTCCTATGAATGAAAAGAAAGTTTATATGATCCTAAGAATGAGGACAGACATTACAGATCCACTGCCCATCGTCAGCAGGAAAAGCACATACTTGTCTGTCATGTGATTACCAAGCACAACAAAACGATAATTACAATACAAAGGCTCTAAAGGACTGCTTTTTAAAAATGAAGTGCCAAAACTCTCCACACGGTGTAATAAAAATAACCTATAAATACAGCTTTCTACAAATTCATTTCAACTTCTGGTGCTTCATTTAAAGGTTATTTTTAAAAGTGTGGCAGATACAAGCATATCATTTTAAAGTTTAGACTTAAAAATATAGCAAAAAGAAGATCCAACCTCTCACAAGATCTTTAATGTTCCAAGATAATAATAGAATTCTTTCCTTATAATTCTATTTAGATGACATTGGATTCAGGTGACTGAATAATAGAAAAAAAAAAACTTCATCCATCCTGCCTTTAAAATTCATTATTGATGATGGAAGGATTCTTTATTGGTGTTGTTTCAGTTGTTTTTCATAATGAAGTGATCAAATATGTTTGTTTCTATTGTGAACTATTTTTAAACCTTTAATTATGTATCATTTTATTTTCTAGGAACAACAATTTGAAAATTGCAGTAGTTGCCTATAGCTAAATATAGGTTCTATTTGAGATTGTAATAATATGGAAATAAGCTTATTAATATTTAAGAGTAAACATGATTTTTGCCTGTGGTGATATCTATTTCATTTTTTTTTTTTTTACTTATTTACTCTCTTATTTTAATATTATATAATGTCAGCGCTGGGATTATAATAAAATGAATTAGTTTCCTGGTTGAAAATTACCTTGGAACAGTACCAAATTATGTGAACAGAAGTTTACAAGTGATAATATTGGCCACCAGATGTCTATAAGTCACTTCGAGATCCCTGGAAGGAAGTTGTTAGGTAAATAGTAGTCTAATTTTCTTTGAAATGTCTTAATTAGGCCCCCTGGCATAATGAGAAGTACTGTGTGAAAAAGTAAAATTTAATTGAAGATATTGAGATAAGTTTCATCCATTAATCAAGTAATATGAGATTTAGAGATGGAAAAATGATGCCAGGTTCTTCAGCATTTTAAAAACCAGCATTTCTGATACATCATTCTTAAACCTGGTATCCAGAACTGACGCCAGTGCTAATTTTTTTTCCTAAGGGGCAATAAAGTGTACTTTCCCAAAGAGCAGTGGTTCATACATAGTTTTATTCCTCTTTAAGTAGTGCACTACGTGAAATGATCAGAAGGGAATGACAGCAGGAATGTGGTGAAGCAGAGTTATCAGGTACCTTCTTACTCTTTTATACATAAGGAGTATGAGAGCTTTGAGCAGCGTGATTTGTTTAATGTCCCCAAGAAAACATGTTAAATTAAAATATTGGCTTATTGGGGGTTTATTGGGGGTTAGAGGTCTGCCCACAGCGGGGATTTCAATCGCTAAAATTGATCAATATTTATTGAGGAGCTACTAGGCGTAAGTCACTGATCCAGTCCTGCTAGAAATCCAGAATGAGCAAGACCAGTTTCTGGCGGCACAGAAAGAACCAGTCTTGTAAGGAGGGATCTAGGGTGCACAGTGATCATCATAATATGAAGCAAAAAATGTGTTTATTTTTGGAAGATAAGATATATCTGTTAAAAGACCCCATAAAATACAGGCATTACTTGAGGGAAGGAAGATTCAAATGTGAAGCAATTAGTGAGAGAGGTAAGTAAGTGCTCACAGGTGCACACACAGGAACACACAGATGTGCTTCTGGATATTAAACTGTGAAGCTGAAGAACAGAAAGCAGGGAAGTCATAATCAAATATTCAGATAATATTAGTGGGATTGTAACCCAATGGTTTTTACTATACATATCTAAAACTCAAATTAGTTTATTTTTTTAAGATACTAAACGTGCTGCTTTGATACTCTCAGCCACAAAAGACTTTAAAGTATTTTTAATAAATAAATAAGCATATATCAGAGAAAGGATTATTTGTTTCAAAATAGTCCAATAATCATCATCAGTTTGATAGATCCAAGGATCATAATAATATCTATTTTCCTTATTCTATTTTTGTATTAATTTCTCATTTAAAAATCTCAGATTACAAAATGATACTGTGGAATATTTAAAAACGGATCCTTCCCCCCATTAACAGTTCTTTTTATTGTTGTTGTTTTTTCTTGCTTTGTGAAATAATCTTCACTACTTCAAGTACATATGTTAAGGGAGGGTGTGGGCGGATTGGTGTCCATGAGCAAGTATGAGATGGACTGGGGACTCTGAAAAAAAAAAGCCACTTGCAGGAATAACTGTATTTTAAAACTCATTTCTGGGAATAAGGGTAGTTCGGAGTTGTTTTAAATTCCATATTTATTGGTCTCTATTCTAAAATTTACATAAATTAATGATGAATCATAAATTAATAAAATCAACATGAAGAGCCGCACATTAATTCAAGGTAATTTAGTTTGTCCTTTGCTAAAAAAACATATTTTCAGCTTAAAACTCCTTCAAATGCTAGTGAGAAAATAATTTTCATAGTAGAGCCTCTAATCTAGAAAAAAAAACAGTGAAATTCTTTGGTGTATACACCATTCACAAAGAGATATTTCAATATGTAGCTAAAGTTCTAAAATTACTTATGCTACCAAAAGATCAGAAACAATTCCAATCACTGTGAGGAGAATGGTTTAACAAGATCGGGTATATCAATTCAATAGGTTATTAAGTAGCCTTTAAATACCCAGAAAAAAAGGTTTTGATGCAAAGGTATTTCACTTATGAGACAATTTGTTAAATACAGCTAGTATATGCACTATGCAAAATACATGTAAGTATGACATATAAATATGAATAAGTAAAAGTCATTTGGGTTTTGGGTGTTTTATTTTATTTATTTTATTTTTATTTTTAGTAATATTTACTGCTCTAGGCCAAAAGATTTATTTCTTCAAAGGTGGGAAGGAATAAGCAATTAAAAACAATGACAAACAGAATAGTGAATTGGGCCTCTAATTAGGATTTCAGAAATATTGGCATGAAAATATGTGTTTTCATATGCAAGATAAAGTTTTTTTTTTCTGTTAGGGAAAAAGGATTTAAGATATATAGCCACAAAGCCTGGATTAGCCAGAACTTAGTGTTTTTTTATCAAAGATCATAGAATTAGATGAGTTGAGAGTTCTCATGACAGGAATTAAAAATAAATAACTTTTTTTAAAGATTAAAAATAAATACATAAAAAGCTTCACGATCTGGAGAAATAAGTCTATGCACCAAGTCAGGTATGCACAAGCAGAGAGGGCCGGGACCTTGGGCTTGCCTGCCACCCAGAAGTGACCCTACCCGGGGGGGGGGCGCACACTGCATGTCCTCAACACAGTCCCAGAGGACTTTATTAAGAGGTCACAGTGGAGATTTTGTAATGTTGCAACTAGAATGTAAATTGATAATTTAATGTGCATTGTTAGTTTCTTCTGCACATTTTTTTCATAAATATATAATCTGTCATTTCTATTTTATTGAATTGAATGAAACAAGTAAGTTTACGAGTTTGTGATTGGAACCATACCTCAGTATAAATTAATAAAATAAATGGTAAAATACCATGTCATAACAGAGTCTCTTTCTATAAAGTTGAGCAAGGCTGCTCCTATGGGACTATGAAATTTAGGTAGTTTGAACTGAAATGTACTGAATAACAATTTTAAAATGATATATACTCTTGTAAATATTGTTTTGTTTGTCACTTGTGCAACAGGAGTTGATGAGTTATTTCTTACTTCCACTAATCATTAAAAGCAAATCCTTATATCTCACTATGTGCAGAATTTCCAATGTATACTCCATTAGGTAGCATAAATAATATGAAAAACACACTTCAAATAATTACATTCCAAGGCAAAGATAAAGTTTGAATGTGTAAGAGTAATTACTAAAAAGAGAGTGTAACAGTTTTAATTAACTTTTAAATTACCCATTTAAAACCTAACTTTAATTATGAAACTTGGCTTAGGAAGAAAAAATAGTCATTCTCCCTAATACAAAGGAATAAAAGAGCTAATAATAAACACCTAGTAAATATATACAGAAAACCAGCATTTTCCAAAACGGTCAAGGCTAGGGAGAGATTGGGGAGGCGACAGCCGTCATTGACTGTGCACTCGACTGGGAGGAAAGAGTAACTATCGCATACTGATGGTAAAATCGAACCACGTCTGCTGGAATCACTGTGCAATTTACAAAGATTTGGAGGCCGATATTTTGGAAAGGGTTTGGGTTAAGATGTGGGGGTTGAGCAGGAGTCTAATGAAGGGGGTCATCCACAGTTAGGAAGAAAAAATCTAAACAGAAATGGCTCATTTCACATTTGTTCCATGGTACCCACTGATGCTACCGAGAGTAAAAGAAATCCCAATCAGGCACATATTCTTTTGCCACCAAACAACGGACTTACTGACTTGTTAGCAACATGGACGGACTGGTATTTTTAAACTAAAACCGTTGACAGTCGCAACTATGTCAGTGCACACACTGCCTTCCGTGAGTGCAGGTAACTCACTGAACCGCCTCTAAAAACACAGAGTTACGTGATTGGTAATAGACAGGATGGTCCACGTTAAACTACACTAAATTATGTCACCTAGTACAACTTTTGTGACATTGGCATCTGGATTAAATGTGCTGGCAAAACAGCCTGTTGCCTCTAGTGGGAGGAATGGCTCAGGAAGATGCTCAGTGATGAGTCAGGCAGGAAACCCGGACAGTCTAGAACAAGACTCCACTCCATTTAATGAACAAAGGCTTTTGGAACACTGCAGGCATGCCTCACACTATGTCAGGACTGGGCCGTACAGGCTAAGTTCCTGCTTTTAGGGAGTTCAATGTCAATAAGAATAGACAGGTGGGAGGACAAATAAGTAACAACAAAAATGTTCAATAGTAGAGGCAAGTAGGAGGAACACGAAGGGGAGCACATGCTCTGTCCCTTCGCTTGGATGCAGACTTCATAAATGGGGTTACCGGTAAGGGGAGCCTTAAAGAAATTCAGGATGGTCAAAAGAACATTCAGATTGAATCAATGTCATAAACGTCTGAAAAAGCTTGATGCACTTGGAATGGTTTGAAGTCTTGTGGAGAACTAAGTGTTTTTATGGGGGCATTTCTTATTTCTTTCTCTGTCTTTAGTGAAGTTTCTTAACAGGCACTAGCAGATTCAGACTCAATCATGTTGTTAAATCAAGAAGTCCTTGAAACAGACCAAACAGGTCAAATGTCCAATAAACTAACTGAAAAGAGAAAAGTGTGTACAACGTATGGTGAACTGCCCAGTGAAATACAGAGTACTGAAAAGTAGAATGAATATTGAGGCTTTGTTTCATAAGGCTTTCTTTTAAGTTAGTCGCTAAATATTGTAAATAATTAGATAACACCATTTGAAGAACATGATAAACGTATTATTGACCTTGGGACATTCCTGTGCTCTTCCACTATTGCTCCAACCTCTCCCCAAAGCCCCATAAAAGAGTTTGCATACAAACGGTGAGTAGTGAGCAGGTGTTAAGGAATAAGTAGTTAATGGATGAATCTATAGCTACAGACACTGCTTATTTCTCAGAACAAAATGATTGAATATAGAACAGACAAGAATTTAAGGAACATGCCTCAATTAGGTAATAAATGTCTAAGTGAAAGTAAAGTAGCACACAAAGTTATAGCTAACTTTTAAACGGAAAATGAATTATATGTCCTAAAACAGTCTTGGAAACCTAATGCATAATCTTATTCTCTTCTACCCAACACAGAAGAAAAGGCAAGCAAACTAAAATTCCTAACATGGACAAAGATCAGTATGTAAACTGACATAAGAAGCATGGTTATATTTTTTATTTGTCTAAGTATCAGTATATTCAGAAATATATTTGTGGCTTACTGTTTTCCAATATATATGAACAGAGAATATGTTAAATACCCTTTGTGTGTTTGCATGAATGGAAGATCGACTTAATACAACTCAACTTTCAAACTTTCTTCAAACATCTTTGATTCTACTTCATTTTTGAGTTGGTACTACAGGTAGTTTATAGTTGGAAAATGCTTGCAGAAAATATAGAAAGATTTAACTACAGAAAGGCAAGTGGGTAGATACAAAGGGAAAAAGACTAGTAAGCATTTGATAAGAGAAGAGGATTAAGCAAATGGGTATGTGGGCACATTTGGAACTTACAGCACCTAATAAATGAACAAAAAATGTATAGTAAAATATGTGATGAAATAAACAGGCCCCGTATTAATTGTTTGTACTGCTGTTGAACATGTTTATGTTAAATGACCCCATCATTAGACTTTTTATCATATCATATGTATAAGGAAAGCTTATTATAAAATTTCAGTGTTACAATTACATTAAACATAATGAAAATTATATTTAACACAATACAAAAATTGTCTAAGGTAGAACTTGGATGATCCATGCAAATTCTCTAAACATGTCTGCCAAAGTGTTGTCTAGCCTCTCTTTTTAAATAACCTCAATGAGAGGGAACTGACTACTATAAAAGTCAACTGGTTTGCAAGGCACCTTTAAATTTATACCAGATATAACCATATTCTACTTTAGATCCTTAAGATTGAGGATTTAAATTTGTCATATGTTGTGTGAATATTGAGAGTTTGCAACACAATGCATTTTAAATATTTTATTGTCAGTAATGAGCATCAAAAGGCTTGACTCTTATACCAATAGTGAAAAGTAATTCTACAATCATCCAATAAGTAATAAGTAAGTAGAATAGCAATATGCCTCATTCTATATGAGGCACAGGGAACTGATAAGTGGATGGAGGGAATATAAATTAAATAAAAGAAATGACCTCAGCCCTGTCCTCCAGGAAATTAAAAATTTAATTGGAGAGGCACCACACAATTACATTTGGTTGGACTTTTCTATCCATCAACTACATTAAAAAGCCATTTATTTCCCTTTTTTCCTACTTTTCACATTCCTTCAATAGAATTTCATGTACTATCACACCTCTTAATAACAAGAAAAGGGCAATCCAGATATTTGAAAAGAAAGGGTTTCAAGAAGGAACAGTTTTAAGAAAGAAAGAGTAACTTTGATTAATAAAAATTGTGAGGAAAAAGTTTAAGCTCCCCTTGCTAGCTTTTTTGTTCCCCCAAAGCCTTTCTGAATACTAAAAAAAGTGTTAATTGTACATTTAACAAATATGTTCATACTTATTGTTTTATTTCAAATTTATGATCAAGAAAGATGAGTTTATATGTGTTACTTGTAAGCATAAAAAAAAGTGGGGACTTTCGAAAAAGGAAAATGTACACTTTTATACCACTTTAGAATAACTGGAGCATCATTTTATTGTTCTAAATTATCATCCCTTTCACCTGGACTTTTATGATGTCTCATTATTTATATTTATGATTTATTCAAGCTATATCCTTGGTCAGACAAGTCTATCTTTGGATTTTAAGCTTTAACATGATGAATTTAATGATGTAGTTTCCAGAAATGTGTTGTGGCAAAAAGCCAGGGCTGCTTGTTTCTAACCTTTGTAGTCTGAACCATGAAAGCACTTGAAGTTCAGAGAACAGAAAAATTAATGATGTGGATTATTCAGGGAAGACTTCCAGTTTGAGAAATGGCTTAGCTGAACCTTCAAGAAAAGGTAGTAGTTAGTCAAGTTGAGAAAGGAAGGGTCACCAGGCAAGAAAGAAGACAGAGAGATGGGAATAAGAACGGCAGAAAAGAAATACCGTAAACTCCTTCCTGATGGGAAAAGAAAACTTGTATTGAACAATGTAGGCCAGTTAAGTTTGGGTAATTCTTTTTTTGTGTGTATAGAAATTTTGCTTCCACAAACACAAAATTACTTCACCATCACAAAACTTTAGAAGTAGAAAATGTAGCTATCATTTCCCTTTTACAAATAAAAAATGTGCAGTCCAGAGATATCCTTAAGATTACATTTTTCTCAGTAAATGGAAATAATCTCTTAAATAACTGGTCAAAAACTAACTTCATGCCCTTTCATATATCCAACAAATATTTATAACAGCTACTATGTGTCAGGCACTGTTCTTGGTACTTAGAATATTTTAGCAGTAAAACAGGTAAAAATGTTTGCCCTTGCACAGATTACACTTTATAATGGAAGAGGGGTAATGAACTAAAAAAAAGTGAATTACATGGTGGGTTATACAAGTGCTTCAGAGGAAAGAAGCAACAGGAAAAAGGACATCAACTGGAGGGACAGGTTGAATAGGGCCCATTAAGCGGGCTCGCAAAGGTAAGCCTTACTGAGGGGTCCACCGAGGCATCTGAAGGAAGGTGACCCCGCAGCAGAAGGGTCAGCAGAGAGGCCCTAAATGATACATTCTCCTGGGATAGTCGAAGGATGACAAGCCCAGGGGGGCTGTGGTGAAGGCTGGGGTGGGGTATAACTGGGGAAGATGGAAGGATAAGAGGATGGGGATGACTCAGGCAGCTCATGCAATGATTTCTGGTCATTGAAAGACTATCTTGTACTCAGGAAAACAGTAAAAACCATTGGAAGATTTTGAACAGAGGGACAATGTGGTCTAACTTAGGAAGCCTCAGCCAAGAGATGATAGAGGGTCATCCAGATTAATAGCCACAGAGGTCATGAGAACTGGATAGATCATGACATACCATCATTTAAAGATACATCCAAAGGATTTTTTAACCAATTGAATGGGAAGTATGAATGAAAAACAGGAGTCAAATATAATGCCAACACATGGACTGAGTAAATGTAATAATGGGGTGAAGATAAACTGAGGTGGAGAAGAATGGGTTAGAACATGTTTTGTGGAAAATAAAAGAAATCCAGGTTTGGTTTTTAGATGTCCAAGTGGATATCTGAATCTAGAGCTCAAAAGAGCAATACGGTTTGGAGTTACAAATTTTGAACAATAAATCATCATACAGGTGGTGTTTGGAGACTAAAAGTGGATAAGGTCATCAGAGGTGTTTATATAGAAAGAGAAGAGGCCCAAGCACACAGCCATGGGGCCCTCGAAAGAGAAAAACGGTCAGGTTTTGAAATCAAGCAGAGTTTGAAAAGTCCTAGTGCAGTGTTTCTTTCCCTCATAATAACTGATTCTCTAGGTAAATCAGAATACAGAGAGTTGCAATTAGCTAGACTGTACAAAGTTTAAATAAAAATAAACAATAAACAGGTGTGCCCTGAAAGTGTGTTGTCATTTATGATTCTTTTTCTTATTTTTTAAATAAAATATTTATTCATTCAGTTAGGTTAGAAGCCAGTGAAAAAGTGATGAGCAAATAATTCAGGGGACTGTTCCAAACTGGCAAGTGTCTGGGGTGACACTTTAAGGAGGAGCAATGATGTTACGAGAGAATAGTGTAAAAGACACACATTAGGAAACCGGTAGTGTAATTAATGGTGCCAGTAATGAATTGGAATCAGTTATGCTAATGTTCCTAATGGCTTCAAGTTACTTTTAAATTCTAAATAAAGTTAGTTAAATAAAGAAGACTTTCCACATTTTTTATTAGTCACCTAAATGGAGAACTGAAATAAAAACAGATAGGCTCCAATGTTCTTCTGAGCCCAGGCAGAACGCCACACTACGCCCTGCCTCCTCAGCAGCAGAGATCAAAGAACATGTGTGCACTAAAAAGCTCCTGGCTTTTCAAAGACCTCAGAGGACAGAATTCTCCCCCCAGAAACCACCACCACAAGAACCATCCTCATGAGTCTTATAAGAACTCTATTCATTCACTTTGAACTTAACAATGTCTTACCATAAAGCATCATTTAAAAGTAAAGGAGTTCAGATACAAGAGGACAAAATAACAATAATAACCAGCCACAAAGATAATGTTATTGCAAAGAAAAACTGGAAACTCAAATCAAGCTTGAAAAACAAACTGAGTAGTTGGAAGGCAACATCCACACCACATTAGTTTGCACCAAAGCATAATTAACGAAGAGAAAGTTTATAAATGGTACTTGAATATTTTTGTAATTAAAAAGAACATCTCTTTGCATGAGATAAAATATCCCAAGAAGCATGCAACCATCCGACCACTGAGCGCATCACAAGCAGAGAAGAAAGATTCCTCTGGCCTCTCTCTCTCTCCCAAGACAACAGGAATAATTAATATTCCTCATGAGAATGACAGGAGAGGAAAACGTCACCTCATGTGTCCTCACACAGAGATTTCAAAAATTTTCTTAAAATGTATGCTTCTCTTTTCCATTTAATAGGATCTCAACTAGAGATTACATTTTCCAAGCTTCTCTGCACCTTCATGGAGCCAATAGGTTAAGGAAAGATGTTTACAATTTTTAGCCCTTTTCTGCAGAGAAGCTGATTGCCTTTCCCTCTTTCTCCCCTCCCCTGGGGTTGAGGTGAAGTCCTATTGCTGGGAGCCAGCTTCCACATGCAGGACAGGTCACAGTTTAAAGAACCCGAGTTCCTAATGGTCTTGGGGAAAAGAACTGCTTCCCCTGCCTTTGAGTGTGTAACACCCACTTCTGGACTTTTCTACGAGGAAGAAATAAACTGTTATATTTGGTCACTGAATTGAATTTTTTTTTAGTAGTTCAGAATTCCGTGGCTTTGTTAAAGCTTGCCTTCAAAACTACATTTGAATTAAAGTCCTGGGACTACTCTAAATACTCTTGCAGAGTCATATTGGTACAGTGTCCACTGCATTTTTAGTCCCTTTGTTACTGTAACTCAGTGTATACCTTAACTAATTCACATATAAGGTGCTAGCATAGTTTCTAGCATGTAAAGTGTATTCCTCTTTTCCATTTTATTTAATATATGTTCAACAAATATTCACTGTGTACTAGAATACTGCTTGACCGTATCAGTCCTTAATTTTTAAACAGTTTTTATATATGCATATTTAATTTCTGAAAGGGCCAATGAAGGCACATGAATAACAATATTTTCTCAAATAGCCTATGCTATCAGATTTCACAAAGGAAATAAATAAACCTCAACTGAATATTCATCTCTGTTGAAAGCCTTAGGAAATCCCCAATAAGAAATGTTTTTAATGCCATGAAAGTGACTTTTGGGGGGTTCAAATGTTTCTTGTGTCAGCTTAGTTGCAAACAAATCAAATTATTTGTCAGTGTAGACAGTAAAATTACTGGATTTGCAAATAATGTTAATAATAGATTTGACTAAGGATAAATAATAGTGTTCATTGCAAACACATATTAATGAGGCCCATAGTTTTTCCTGTGCAAATCCATGATAAAAGGCACTGGAAAGAAACATCAATAACTATCATAAGCAAATTCCGAAATCATTTCTAAAAATGAGGTTCCACAAAAAGCACACCCCCCTCCCTTTGTATCTAAAATTCTTCCTTCGGTATTTTCATTCATTGTACATGTGTCTTCTACCTATTAGTCAACTTTTTAAATGTGTAAAACTATTTTGTTTTGTGCTATGGTTTGAAAAACATGCACAGTGTTCCTGTCGTCACCTTATCTGGCATTTACGCCCATAGTACTGTTGCGGCACCATAACGCTTTGCTATTGAAGTTGGCTCACTTTGTGAAGAGCTCCACAATTTAAGGGTTGTTCTTTCAGTAGCACTGAAATGTTTTTTAACATACTACAATATATCTTGATTACATGGCATATTTTGAATTTTTTATAACTGATTACTGTTTTCATTTCTTGGCTCATCCTGTGACATTTCACAGGAACAGCTTGTCTTGGTGCGTGGCCACTGGATTCTGAGGACAGGCTTTTCAGAAGGAAAGCAGACAATCCCTGCTCTGCTGCCATGTGTGGTCAAGCCCAGAGCATGTTCAGGATGATGCTCTGCTCATGTGACTGCCAGCGTTCTCATCCTGTGAGCATGACAGGCCCAGAGTACATGCAGGTGGGAGGCTTCACACCCAGACGATCTTGTAATTATCAAAAAATGACCATTACTCAAAGGCAAACAGTGTTAGAAAAGTTCCCCAAGTTTCAATTCTGAGACTCATAATATAGAGCCTCTGCATTAATGACAGAGATGAACTGCAAGGTGTTCATTAAATTGAATGTGACATTAAAGGCAGCAGAATTACCATTAGCTTGAAAGGTCAAACCAGAAATCACAGCATTCTGAATTACTTGGAGAAATATGGTGAGGTCTTCTAAAGAAATGAATTTAAACTGCAACATTTCATCCAAAGCCAAAGTCCATTTACAAAGAAAAAGGGTCAGGAACATACTATTGTTATAATTGACTTTTGCTAAATAGTGGCTTTCGTTCTAAAGGGCTAAATGTACGTCTGCAAAATGTCAAATGATTAACACAACCCAGGAGCATAACTTCTTTGCTATCTTCCTCTCTTCCCTACAGCCCCTAAAAATCAAAAGCTCCTCATAATATATTCTCCTCCTAGCTTTAGGTAACACTGGCTTATTAGAAGTACCGTCTTTTCCCGGCTGTCAGGGGTTGAATTGTTCCTCCCTTTCCCTAGCTCATCTCCTCAAGTACTAATACCCAGTACTTACTCTAAACTTATCCAATAATACAGTTGTCACAGAAATAATTAGTTAAGTTTAAAATGAGATCATATTGGAGTATAGTGGGCCCCTAACCCAATATGACTGCTGTCCTTACTACAAAGGAGAACTTCAGACATAGAACTAGAGAAACAGGGAGAATGCCATGTGAAGACTGGAGTTCATGCTACCACCAGCCAAGGAACACCAAAACTGCCGGCAAGCCACTAGGAGAGAGGCATGGAACCATCTCTCTCGCATCCCTCAGAAGGAATCAATTCTGCTGATACCTTAATATTTGGACATCTAGTCTCCAGAACTGTGAAGCAGTAAAATTCGGTTGTTTAACCCACCGGGCTGTGGTACTTTGTTATGGCAGCCCTAACAATCTAATACAGTAGCTCAAATTCTTTATCTGTAAGTTGGAACAGTGGGGCTCACTGCTTCAGGTTCCTGTAAAGAGTAAATGAGAAAGTGTTTATAAAGCATGTAGCATGGTTGCTCTCCAAATCACAGTGCTCGATCTCTTGGCCACTTTTCTAATGTTGAACATTTAGAAAATCATCTAATAACATTTGTAAAATAACTGATTCACATTAAAATATAAATTCTGAATGTCTTACTAGGAAAAATCTGTGTTACTTGAAAATTACTCCTGGATTATTTAGAAAACTGTCCTTATATTGAAAACCTCTCTGAACCTTCATTTAGCATGTCTTCTGGAGTGAAATCAACAGGGTGTCTTCTCTGGCTGTCTCTGCCCACAAACACAAAAATTATCTTCAGTTCAGACCCATCTCATCAACTGCCCAAACCCACTTATAGACTGCAAATTAAGAATATCTAATATATAAATTTCAAGACTACATCATTTTTAATACGTTCTGATCTCTCTTTCAACACACACTTTGGCAGAGTTTCCCTTTTATTAGTCTAAATGAAAACTTGGTTTGCTTTTAAATATAACAGCTTCTTTCTATATTTGCTTAAAAGTAAAACTAAATGGGTCATCCTGTAGGATAAGAAGTTATACAAAACTCTACAAAGAGGAAATAGAAATATGATAAGTGAATAAAAAAGTAAATAAAATACATCGATGAAGTTCCTTAAACTATATAAAAAGAGCCAATTAGCAAATAGTAATTCAACAGAAAGCAAACATAAAAACTGCTCTTACATTTGTTTTAAATTGTCAATAGGTGCATTATATATATTATTTCAGAAGAAATTTTGCTTAAGAATTTAGTTCCATAAGAAATGAGAAGTAGCCAAGTCACACAGATCCCTCACTATACTTGTCCTATAACTGTCTTAACAATGATGCCTGCAAAATGTTTGCAACATAATGAATGTTGAATCGATGCATTAGTGTTTCATGAGTGAATGCACCTTTAACATTTATGATCTACATTATTTATCTGACATTCTACTTATCTTGCTCTCCTTTTTATATAAAAAGAATCTTTTTTATTGGATAAGAAATTAATTTTTGGAATGGGACGTACCTAAGGGTTGAATTCTAGAACTCTCTATAGTAGTTCTGTAACCTCGGGCAACTTACTTGCTACCCTTCCAGGCTTTAAAGTTTTCTATCATTTAAAATAGACATCATAACTTCTAAGATGTTGTTTTGATTAAATGAAATATTGCTTAACACATAAGCATGACACAAAGCATAATGCATAAGCATTATGACAAAATTAATACACTGCTAAGCAAAACCATTCACTATTATCACTCTTACTTTCCTAACTAAAAAAAAAAAGTTGGAAAATGATTATAAGAACCATGTCATACACATCTGTGTAGGAGCAGGACAATGCATTGCTTACAATACGCAGCTGTTTTTATCTACTTCGGACCATCATTCTAAATCTTAAGACTTACTCATATATCTTTGATTTCTGTTTAACTCTATTTTAGTTTTGATATTTGGATTCAGCAGTAAATTTGGTCCCAAGAGAAGTAGAGCTTGCAAAAATATGCAACTTTGTATTTTTAAAAACAGTTTTGATGCTATAAACTAAATCTGAAAGTAGAATTCTTAATTCTAGTTTATGAGCATTCATCTAACTTCACAGAAAACAAGTTTTCCTTTCTCCTTATTTTACCATTAAACAACAAAAGTTACTAGTTTTTAACTGTAAGAGTCACTTTTGGCATTCTAAAAGTGAATATTAACATTTCTTTTGCTTTTGGTTGAGATCCAAGACTATCAGCATAAAATATTTTAGTATATTTTCCAGAAATTTTGACAAAAAGTACACAATTTAAGTAAATCAAGATGATACAAAGTTTAGTATTTTATATATTTTTTCAATAAAGAAAAGCTACTCTACTGAGATTTTCCATCTCAGTTTTTTGAAAGCCTTGAGTAAATTTTTATTTCCCACCTCTGATTTCTATCAACTGACATAGCAATATTTTATGAGTTATAATAATTGCATTTGTGTCTATACTATTGAACTAAATTATTAGTTGAAGAATAAATAATATTCCTTCTTTATTTAAGAAAACAAAAGATGATAGTCAATTTTCTGTTTGTTTTATATTTCTTGTAACCACCTAGACTCAATACCACACATTTAGAATACTAGGCAACTTACAAATAAAATTACGAATTCCCCAGATCCATAGTGTAGCAATTATTGCAGAAAAAAAATAAGAAGGAAACATTCATCTCTTACAGTATTAGCGGAAGCCCTTTAAGTAAATCAGATTGAGTCCTTACTTGAGTAGAACTAAGAA
Source organism: Manis javanica (assembly GCF_040802235.1). Lineage (NCBI taxonomy): Eukaryota > Metazoa > Chordata > Mammalia > Pholidota > Manidae > Manis > Manis javanica. The sequence goes on from NC_133167.1 coordinate 95,198,112, forward strand.
ATTTATGCAAGAAACTGTGAGAGAAAGATGATATGAAGGAGTAAAACTACTGAAGTCTTCAATTCCTCTAGGAAACCCCACAGATATTGAAAGGAACCTAACAGGAATGAATGACTTTCAGATACATGTGGAAAAAAATAAAAATAAAAAATTTTCCTGGCATCACGAAGAAGACATTAATATCCAGGTCTAAATGAAGAAAGAATTATTTGATAATTCAGAAAGAAATCAAGTGCTGATAAAGGGCATCAGGAAAGTATCACATTTCTTTTATGGTTATGAATGGAGATTACCTGAATTTAATAAAACTCATTTAATTAAAAAGTATTTACAAAAGGAAATGATGATAAATTTGTTAAATGTTTTAATTGAAGCATTATGATATTTTAATAATTCCATAGTGGGAAGAGTAACTATTATAACCTTGTTTTTATATAAATGTTTTAATTAAAGCATTATGATATTTTAATGATTCCATAGTGGGAAGAGTAACTATTATACCCTTGGTATATTTTATGTATTGAATTAGTTGAAATATTGAACATATTTCAATATATTCTCATCTACTCTATTCAATATACTCAATTGAATCCTATATTGAATGCATTCAACATATACTCTATATTGATCTGGCTGAAATATTGTTCTTACAATGAAAATTTAGGTAGAAATTTTATGTTTAAGGCTCAAGCGTTGTGTGTATATTCACATCAAACATTTCACATATTAAACTGTGTTATTGCAGTTGTTAGGAAATCCTGTGAAGTAAATTAGATATTTGTTATGAACTAACTTGAATCATTCTGTTCCATCCCAGAAACTAAATTTTATATCTTAACTTACATTTATTTATTCATTTTTTCCCCTTTATTATTTAAAAGGGCACTTTTTCAGCCTTTAAAAATACTTCAAACTAGACTTCAGAGGGAAGCTGAGATCTTGTTTCATCTATTATTCTTCATTTTATATAATAAAAATATCCCCCTAGCTTATATAATATATTCATAAAATACAGAGAGACCACATATTACTTTCCAACTCCTATAATGGATTCTGGGGATAAAATAGAGGGGAAATAGACACATTTCCTACTTTCTAGGAATTATATTTTATATGGGATTGTATACAAGAAAACAGGGAATTATAACACTTGTTATGTACACTGCGAGTTGACATAATGGATGCTATGGTGACACCAATAAGTGGCACCCAAAAGAGACGTGGGTAGCCAAAGGCGGCTTGTAGAAAAATTTAAAAAAAGATGCCCCAAAGAGGCCTGAAATTTAACAAGTGAAAGGATTGGAACATTGAGTAACTGAAACAGCATATATGAAGATCTAGAGGCGAGTAAAAGATTGAGATGTTTGAGGACCTTAAAGAAGTTCAGTGTGGTTGGACAGCAGAGGTGAAAGGAAGCATACAGTCTGTGGACATAAGCTGAACCTGATTATAGAGAGCCTTGTAGCGATCTTAAGAATTAAGTATATATTCCACAAGAAAAATTAGGAGATAGTGAAGAGTTTTAAGCAGGAAGGTAATATGATTCTATTTTTCCTTTTACTTTAAGTACAATATAAAAATAGAATCAGTAGATTAAAACTAGTTGGATGTTTACTGAACTGTAAAGGCAATGGGATGTTAGTGAACTGACAAAGAAGTAGCAACGTGGACGAAGAGAAGTGAACAAATTCAAGACTGTTACAAAACAGACCTGAGTGAAAAAGGGATAGAAAAGTCTATGACACCAGATTTCTTCTTTGAATAAATGGGTCAGCAGTAGGAAGAGCCTGTTTGTTTGGGGGAGGGGAGTAATGGGGGACAGGTCAATTTAGGACATTTTGACTCTCAGGTGTGATTAAGACACCCAAGTGGGAATGTCTACTTGATAGCTAGTGTAGGTATCAGAAGCTCCTAACAGAAGGTCCAAAGAGAGAGCTCCTAATTTATGTTTTTGGACATGTCTTTGGATTTCCTACTTTAGGAAAAGTAAAGTAAGCCTTGAGACTGGATGAGATTGAATACATGGATGGCTATAAATGCTAAGGAGAGTTCCAACTGAGATGGTCTAAGTAGTTTTATCTATCTAACAAAAATAACAACCTTAAAACAAATACAAAAATGTGTCATTATGAAAAACCAGAAGATTAAAAGACTTAGGAAATGATTTATTACTAAAATCACTGGACAATTTTCAATCCTTCTGTTTCTCAACCATGGCAGAATTACACATTTTAGATGGTTCTGCTTTACTGGTTTCTAAAAAACACACTCTCACCTTACTTTTCATTAGACTTGGCTTCACTGCAGACTCCTATTTCTTTGATTATTTATCCTCAGGGTTTTATGTTTGACACTCTCCATCCATTATTTATGTTCCTTTCCTTTAAGTATTTCTCATAGCTTTAACTTTACTTATCACCTATATGGTAAAAAAAAAAAAAAAAACTCCATATTTTGCATCTCTATTCCAAATCTCTCTATAGAGCAAGATCTGTTCGGTCTAATAGCCTACTGAATGGTCATTATGTATTTCAGTTCATGACACTGTCCCAACATGCTCTCCTTTTCTATTTCCTATTTCCATTAATATGATCTCTACTTACCTAATCAAGTTAAACTAGTCATAATTCTAAGGTAGAGCCTAAGCTTCTTATTTTCTCCCCTTTCTCTTATCCAGTTGGTCAAAAAATCCTGTTGATTCTTGTCAATATCTTGAAGTCTACTACATTGCTTCCATCAGTTACCATAGTTTTAGATAAGCAGATGTTTAGTAAATGTTTTTTGAATTAATTAATTAATTTCTCTTCCCTCTACCCCTTTTTGAGCTTGTGTTTCTCATTACTCTTTGATTCCATATACTGGAATGCATTCTCAAAAAGCCACCCAGTATAAATCATTTTTCTTCCTCTGACTTGTCTTTTAAATTAAAAATAAAGTAGTATTTTTAAGTTTAAATTTAATTGATTCAATCAAGCTCTTAAAGTTAACCAATATCTTCCTCCCTCCTATAATATACATTATACACTCTAGTATATTATTAGCTTTACCTACTTGGAAACCTTATTTGCTACTTTCCCAATACATCCTTCTAACCTCTTCCTTGAATAGGAATCTCCTCATATCCATCCAGTGAACTATTTCTCCCCAGGCTCAGCTGTTGTCATCTACCCCAAAAGACATCCCACTTAAAGAGGTGAACATGCCCTCTTTTGTGATTCCAGACATTGCAATGGTTAGTTAACCTGTGAGTCTCTCTCAGGTACATTGTGAGTTTCATGCAAATACTTTTTCTTAAGTTTATTTTTCCCATCGCGCACATTTAGAACAGTTACAAAGTCATGTTTGGCACTCAACCTATTTTCGTATAGTGAAAGAATAAATATATTACACAAATATCATAATTCACTGTACCAACAATAACATACCATAAGCAAGACAACAATATTAGAATACAGAAGTATCTTTAAGAATACTACTTCAAAAAAGTGGGATGAAAGCTTGGAATTAACTCATCAGAAGAATTCTGCTCAAAGGTAGAATAGCAGTCCACTTGTGTTATGGCTCACCACTAATACAATCTTCCTAAAAGCCATCTGGAAACTGCCATTAAGAATGACTTTTCCCCAAGCTCCCTCCATTAGTAATGAGCTCATGAAATCAAAGAGCAAAAGCTTTTAAGGGCCATATTCTTTAACAAGGGAACAGAGTACTTTGTAAAGATATTAGGAATTACCAAGTGGGTAAATCAAATCACTTGTACTGTAATTTTCTTTCTCAGAAAAATCAGCAGATTTTAATATATGACACAGAAAGCTAATGACCCAGTAGTAATGGAGTTAATATAGTATTGGATAATTTTGAAGCTCTTCTTATCACAAACATATTCACCTATGTATAGTTTTTACATGTTTTAAAATTATTCATTATTCAATATATTTAATTCAAAATTATGAAAACAATCCTGAATACTATTCTTTAAACATGTCCAGAACTGTATCAAATTAAAATGAATAAAGATTTTACACTGAGATAAAAAATTATCTTTGTGTAAAGCTATTTTCTTTCTTGAAGTAGGGAAAATTCCAAGGAAAGTGAGTTCAGGTTATTTATGTAATTCTAGAAGGCCCAACTGGATACAGCTATTCTTCTTAGAGATCCTGGACCAGAAATTCAAATACTTTTAAAAGATGACACAGAATACTTAACTTGGAACAGAAAAATAAATGTCCCAGGTCTATTGAAGTCTTTATTCAAACTGAGAATAAACCATAAATACTCTTGTATTACATTGAATATTTCTTATTAAATGCTTTCTATTACAATAGTTATTTTACATTATGGACGCCCCTCAGGGACCTCCCTATTCCCCAGGACCACTTATTTATACTAAACTTCCCTGTTGTCAAAAAAATTATTAAAATAAAGTAGTAATATAACTTATAAGTACATATAACCTATATTTGATACCTGTCAAGGGACGCCAACTGGGACACACCATATCTAGGTTAATACCTGGAGACATGGGGCTAGGAATCATTATCATATGCTTTTCATCACTGACAGCAAAGGGGTAATACTAGTATGAAATCTTGTTCTATGCAATGCAGACAATATGAATTTGAGAAGTCCTTTAGGAAATTATAAACAGGCAAGTACACTCTGTTCCTGTCTTCTCCCACAGTTCAAACAGAACCAACACTTCCAAAATAATAGGAGGAAGTAGGAATCCAAGGATACATCCCAAGTCTCTAAATCTGACCAGTATTAAATTGGGTTTGATTGCTTTGCCAACTAGGCTGTCAATTATATATTGGTTCCAGGCTTACACTACTGGAGCATTACTTCAAATCAGATGACAGCAACCACACCACCATCCCCCAAACAATAAATATACACAAATCAGTGTACATATACACAGACACACACATCTCCATATAATACACATTTATACACATGTAATGTCTTAAGATTTCAAAATGGCTCCATCATTCAATCTGCTTCAGACATAGATGGTATTTTTTAAGTATTTTAACATTATTTTTGTAAAGAAAACCATAATTTAAAATAACAGAGTATACCAAATAGTTTGAAATAAGTCACAATAATTTCCTCAAAAGCAATTCTAGGACCCTACAGTTCTCCCAAATGCAATACTATGGTTAAAATGCATTACAGTTTTCAAGTCAGCAGTCTTTCCTTTTGCTTTTTCCTTTGTTTAGAGACACAGAAAGAAACAATGCGTTTTGCATGAGGTAATACTCAAATATTACTCAGGATCATTAAATTACAGTCCTCAAAACATAACACATCTCATTTAAAAAGACATAATTTTCTATTTATCCTGAAGGATATAGGAATTACTTCTACAATAACCTATGCTATGAAATTCAAATTTCAAGAAATTATAAGTCTGCTTTCTAGACTATAGCTAGTGAAAATCTGGAGTTCTTTCCCATTTCTATATTACTTATCATTACGGGAATAAAAATAATACAAAGAGTCAGTTTTAGTATAATTCTACTGTTTGCACTTATTGTAAATGAAAGTAAGCAAAGTAACATATGCTAAGATATTAATGACAAAAGAGTTACTTTGAAACAAAAGCTACCTACTTCCTGAAGGTGTATCTCTCCAGGGATAAAGTACCTTGGAAAATTACCTAGATAATCCATTTACTGCTATACAATAAATCCATGTACCAGTTATTTATAACTACTTACAAATTGAAATAATCATCATAGTTTGTTGGTACTATTCACCTGGGAGTACTTTCATAATAGAAAAACACTGGGAATCTCAGAGCATGGCCATTCAGCCCAGTTAAAATATTCAAGTCATGGCCAATGAGGAAGCTCAAATGCAAATATGTCTTTGTTCTCTGTTAGTATGGGAGTGTATTGAACAAATCATCACATGAGATAAAATCACTTAAAAAATGGGTGAAATAATTGCAACGCATCACTTTTAATTACATTAGTTGTGTTTATACAACTGGTATGAAATTACAGAGAAAACATACCACATGCTTGATAAATCAGAATAACTTATTTCCCTATTCTTATTGAAGAAATGTGAAACCTGAAAGTCATATCCATTTTTACTGTCTGTATGCACAGCCCTTTCCATTTTGATGATTAGGAAAGACTCTTCCAAAAAAATTGTCAGTTACTAGTTATATCACATGTGCTTCTTCCAACACGTTAGCTTATCTCTCAACCAGATGAAAATACTATTGGCTATTTATAGCTAAATGGCAAATATTCTGTTCCAATTGTTATGCTAATTTTCACAAATAGCTTCTTTCTTCTTTTCAGTGCTGCTACCCTTTAAAATCAATGTAGAAATCACAGAACTGCTCTGTTTATTTTTTATGTGGATTGTTAATTTCCTTGGCTAGATTTAGAAATTTATCAGTTATAAGTAGATAAATAACTTAGCACATCTAAAGAAACACAACATGACTTTCCAATAAAACACAGAATGATTTATATTCTCTTTAAAGTATAGAGCAATAAATTTCTTGGGCTTGTATTATTTACTATACATGAGAATGTAAGTCTATAAAAGGATAGAAATTACTGTTTAATTTATTGATATATTCCAAGCTGTGAAAAAGGCTAAATGACCCACACATAGGAGGTGCTTGGTCATATTTGTTCATTAAATATATTTGGACTTCAGATTTCTTCTCTATAAAGCAAAGATGCTGTTCTAATGTTTCCAATGGAATCCTTTCTTCTCCTTTCATCCTATACACTTCTTCCAAAAGAACAGAAAATAAAATGAGTAGCAAAATAGACTAAAGAAAAAAACTGTTCCTTAATTAGCAAAACTGAACGTATTAGCTTTACCATTAGACCGTTTCATTTCAGGCTTGGCAATTCTTCTTAAGTTTTGTATTACCAATATAAAATAAATGTGTTCTTACTTTATGAATTACAGTGTTACTTTGGGAACATTAGAATTTAAAGTGGCAGATCAGTATTGAATCAAATGCATTGTAATTAAACTTTACAACTATTTTACAGTACAAATGTAAGATGGAACCTATCTGAAGTAATCAAAGCACAGTAAATAATTTCAAATTTATATTGAGTACAACAGATTTAGTGAGTAAGACAATTAGAAAGAGTAGAGCTTTATAAACAGAAAGCATATGCAATGAGCAGATGGGAAGAAGAGCAGAGAGAGATGAAAATATTATGCAGAAAAAGATAAGCTTAATCCATTGCATTACGATAATTGTGTGCTAATGACACTGCCTCCAATTTTTCCCTTCATAAAAAATACTGACAGATAAATTGTATGTAATAGGAAAATTACTAATGAGTGTTGATAACCAAATCATTTCAAGGCACTGAAAATTCAAAGCATGGAAATAGCTGAAAGAAAAACCAGAGCTGTCTTGCATCAGAGTAAGCTTTTATTTGCTTCTGCTTCAAACAAGTCATCTCCTGAAACTGAAGGATGCCTCTATCATGAGCCATAGAAACCTGCTAACAGTATAACCTGATGAATAAGTTAGGAGAGAACAGTACGTAATCAATGGCTAATAATTTAAAATTCACTTTACAAAGGAAAAAAGAAAAACAGATTCATAGTGTGAATGAAGAAAGACCGATATTTTACAATTCTTAAAAATAGACTTGATTTTTGGAAGTATTCCCACATGCAAGATCTAACAAAGGTGACTTGAAATACAAGTTCCCTTTAGGAGTTATCACTGAACAATATCATCTTCATTATTGTGATGGTTAATGTTATATATCACCTTGACTAGGTTATGGTACCCAGTTGCTTGGTCAAACAGTAGTCTAGATGTTATGAAGGTCTTTTTTTAGATAAGAATTAACATTTAAACCAGTTGACTTTAAATAAAAGCAGATTACTTTTTACAATGTGGGTAGGTCTTATCCAATCACTTGAAGGCCTTAGGAACAATCTGGAGTTCCCCCAGAAAGAAGGAATTTTGTATCAAGACTGCAAGATAGAAAGCCTGTTGCCTTGCACAATTCAAACTCAAGACTGCAACATAAGCTCTTTATCTGAGTTTTCAGTTGGCTGAGCTGCCCCACAAATAGTCACACATACCAGTCCCCACAATCATGGGAGCCAATTTCACAAAATGAATCAATCATTGTCTCTGTCTATATACACACACACACAGTCTAATTTATTGCATTGAATATATACATTTCATTACATATCTTATATATTACATGTATTTTTACATACTATATATTTATGTTATAATACATTATATAATATAAATGAACATATTTAAATGCATATTTGTCTATTTTATTATTAGGATATACACATAACAAGATATATAATACATAATAAGATATATATGCTATATATATATATGATAGATTAAATAAAGTCCTATATTATAGTGTGTGTGTGTGTATATATATATATATATATATATATAAGCTATTATTGGCTCATTATCTTGGGGGAGCTCTGACTAGTGCAGTTATAAAATTTAGAAGCACTTGAATTCTTTTATTTTGGATGATGTGCCCTTTTTGGTTACTCACTCTATGCATATGTTTCACAAATCCTAACAGACTAGCCAAAAACCAAGGCAAATCAATATTAAGACAAATTACATATTCAAAATGTGCTTCTTAGGTAGCTAACAGAACTAGTGATACTTGTTGAGTGAACCTGACAACTCATTCGAATAATTGGTTGATTTATGTATGGGAGAAATTAATCTAGTAAATTGATGACCAAGAAAACCATTTATTTCTTTCCACAGATTTAAAGGTCAACATCTTCACATACATATGAAGTTATTATATGGTTATTAAAGAAAAAAAATCTCAAACATTGTTTCTTAGACTATAGCCTACCATCTAGATATATTATCCATATCAAGAATCACCTGGGGAATTTACCTCTTAAAATGCAGATTCTCGGTCCCATCTGAGCTTTACTGAATCAAATATTTTAGAAGGGATTTAGGAATTTATGTATTTGACAAGCATCTCAGGGCATTTTTATGCTGACTGAAGTCTGAAAACCACTATTCTTTAAATAGTTCTTAAAACACAGCTGAAATTTCAATGTAAGCTAAGAAATAAGAAAAAATAGATACATCTAAATGATTTTTGAATTTATACAAAAATTTGGCTGTGAAAAATGTTTTTATAATAACCACAAGTTGTTTCCAATGTAGTAAAATATCTTTCTCATTGTGAACTATATCTTATACTGTAGAAATTGTCATGTAACTTTTTTTGGTAGTTTAAAATACAATTGGAGACATTTTTCATTTATCTTTCTAACACATGCTGACAATCCCCAAGATGTTTTAGATAAAATTTTGGTTGAAGATATTTGTATATTTCTGTATGACCACTTAGAAAACTATCATTGATTAGGTACATGAGCCTATTATGAGTAAACATAAATTCCTGACGTCTCCCAAACTTTGCTAAACAGTGTTGGCCAAAAATGATCCATGTCTGTCTTGAGATCCTTGCAGCATCTTTGTATCTCATCTTTCCAAGTGATTTAACTACCTTTCTTATATCCTACCTACTGACCTACGCACACACATGCACACACACACACACTTAAACTCTTTTAATATCAGTATTGTGAATTTCTATGTAGCAGGTACACAAATAATACCTGTTGATTAACTGATATACTGATTGACAATGCAGGCAAATTAGACATTGAGAACAAATTTCATTTTCTCTGCATTAAGGAAACATTGTCTTAATGAATTAGACTAAATTGAGATATTTTATAAAGTATTTCATGTAATTATCTTGCTTTCTTCAAACTGTTATCTTAGTACACATAATTTTATTCCACCAAAATGAGGTAAATGGAAATTCATAATCTTTGAATTCTGAACAAATTAAAATGTCAGTCTCCCATATATTCACATATAGTTTTATAATGCTATAAAATACACATGTTTTGTCTAAAAGGACTTTTTCAGTTGCAATGAGAATAATATTTCATGAATCAAGAATATTTATTATTCCTTAGGATTGTAAATACAGCTGTCTCCAGGCTCACATTTTAGAAATCAAGCTCAGGAAATTCAAATCAAGCACTTTGTCCAGGCATACTACTTTAGGCAATCTTGGTGGATTATGGACAAACCTTGTCATGCCATGACTTATACTCCCACATTCACCAGTCTTTCCAACATCTCCTTTCAGAAGTAGGGAAGCAAGGAAAAAAGAGAGGAAGGAAAAAAGGGAGGAGGAGAGGTTGGAAGGTTGAGAGGGAGGGAAGAAAGGGAAGGAAAAGAGGAAGGAAGGAAGAGAGAAATTCACAAATACAGACAAAATTCATGAATACAGACACATTTCTGATAATTTTATCCAATATATAGTTAGCAAATACTTTCTCCCAAACTGCAGATTGCCTTTCATTTTATTTATTGTTTCTTTGGCTCTGCAGAATTTTTTATTGGTTTGATGTAATCCCACTTTTTACTTTTGCTTTTGTGGGCTGTGATTTTGGTGTCATATCCAAAACATCACTGCCAATTCTAACATCAAGGAGCATTTTCCTGTTTTCTTCTAAGAGTTTCTGGTCCTACATTTAAGTCTTTTATTTATTGTGAGTTGGTTTTTGTGTTTAATGTAGAGATAAAGGATACAGTTTCATTATTTTGAGAGTAGACACCCAGTTTTCTTAACACCACTTATTATTAATTCTTCCTGTCTGGAATGCAGGCCTAATGCCTGGAGCTGCAGCAGTCATCACATGGTCCTGAAGCCAAAAAGCATATGATAAAGATCAAAGAACAAGAGAATGGTAGGAATTTATATCTGATAGAGAATCCTTGAGCAACAGCACCAGACTGTGGACTGCCTTCTTCTAGACTTACAGGATATGAGAAATATTGACCTTTAAACTGCTCAGTTCTTTAGTTTTCTATTACTCTATGTAAATGAATACAAAGCTGATTCCTAAACATAGGAATTTCCAATTCTCATTATAGCAAGAAATAGTGACACTATATCTATTCCAATAGAAAATTTCATATGAAGTATTTACTCTATTTGTCAGTTCTCCTTGAAAAATAGACTGGCCATCATTTCAATTCATAGAGAAAAAAATGAAGATATTTTTGTCTTCATTCAGACTATGTGAAATATAATTAAAATACAATCTTAAACAGTATGTCATAGCACATAAATATTTTAAATGAAGTTAACAATATTGTTTGAAGATCTTCTGGTAGAAATACACGCTTTTTAATAATTCTGAGAAATTATCTTTGTAAAAGCTACTTAAATTAGATTCATTTTTGATACCAGTGCAGAATGCTAAGGGAAGTCTTTTAAACAAAAGGTTTGACCAAAAAACCAGTACGAAATAGAAGAAAAGACTAAAGATCTAATAACTAAAGAATGAGATTTAAATTCCACTTGGTATTTTGTATCTAAAGAATAAAAACATTTTATATTAGTTGTTTAAATCTTCTAACCTTGGAATGGGAAAGTAATTAACATCGATAAAGTATCTGGAATCAGGTATTTTACTTCCTATAATAAGGTATACTTTTAAAATTAAAATTATTAAAAGATCATAGTAATGTCACATATGGACCAGACATTTTTTTTCATTGACCATGAAGAGTTTTAAATTATGACAGTGGAAATTTTTTCCAAAATATAAGAAATATTGCTTCTGTGGAACTTCAAAAGTTAAATACAAAATGATTGACATATAAAAGGCATATGGCAGATCAAAATTTAGTTCAATGATTATAAATTATGGTCAAGAACAACTCTGCATTGAAATAATATCTAGAGAAAGAGGAATTAAACCTAGATTAATTTAATTTAGGTGCCCCACACAATGATGTAAATCAATTTTCAGGATGTATTTTCATAAATTTTGGTTGATTGTTTTTACACTAGAAACCAAGAAAAACTGTATAATTCTCCTTCAGTTAGTTATAGTAAAGTACCAAGATATTAAGGCATTTCAAATTGTCTCAGTTCTATGTGTGGTCCCACATGAAGAGAGGGAGTGCTGAGGCACTGACTGTCCACATTTCCTAATAAGACGTGCTTATCTGTGCCTCAGTACGGTGTTGCTAAGGACTGACTCCACAAATGCTTCAGCCACTTTCAGCCCATCACCACCCATACAGCTCTCAAAATTTTGGAAGAGGAAGCTTTAAAATTGATGAGTTGAGACTTGAGTTGGACAGTTTATTTGAAGATAGTGTCAGAGTTCTATAGCATTTCCTTTCAGCCAGGTGCTTCCTGCCCCCCAGTACTTGTGTATAGGGTGGGAGGCAAGTGCTGGCACTTCACTAGAGCCATGGACAAGCTTCTCTGTATTTTGTTGGACCTGATACAATGCAGGCTCTGGATCCAGAGTCTCATCTCAAACAACTCACAGTGAGAGGCTGGCTAGCACTCCTGAGGGCAGAGTGAGGAGAGATGTCCAGTTACAGGCAAAGGCACATGTGCCCAGTGGGATGGATTTGGGCCTGCCTGGCAGAGAAGCCAGCCTAGACACAGCTTGACACAGGACAGTGAGTGAACCCCATCAGAGAAAATTTGTCTGGTTTAGGGCTATTGGAAGAAGCAGGTTGAGGATTATAAATGGTCACAGAGTGACACCCTGGCCAGGAAGTTACAGTTAGAAATCCCTGGTTGGAGAGACATTTCTCAAAAAGCCCCCAGAGGTGCCTCACAAGAGATTTGGCTAGACAGAAAACAGTTTAGAGCTGTTCCAACCCTTGTGACTATGTGTTCTTTCAAGTCCCCCAATATCACTCTAGTTGACAAACGCTGCAGCTAGAAAAAGGGTCAGGAAGTGGAATGATGATGCAAAAAGCAGCTGACGCCCCTCCCATTATCACGGCAGCTTCTGGCTTATGCTATGATCAGAGAATAGTTTTAAATAGAATGAGATTAATTTTAATATTAAACAGGAGTGGAGTTTTTATTATGTGAAAAGGGAGCTCTTGCTATCACCCAAGAGTGATTAGTAAGGCTATAGTGTCTGCCTGAAATATTACCAGGCAAAAGAGAGGTGTTAGAGCAAGGGAAAAAGAACAACATGCGGAAGAATGAGCTTGATTATGGTTTATGCCCTAAAGAGTCTGCTCATTCATTATTCTAGTTATTATTAGCATTAAGATAAATGATTATATTGTAAAAATTAACAAAGAGAGTGATATTACATGTATGTAAATGATTAAGTCTTATTTTGCAATGTATACGTGCTGAAGATGAAAAACATCTATAAGGAAGACAACTTACAATGACTAAACATGGCGAGTTCCATATTCTTTCCTGAAATGTGAATTATAACCAAATGTATTTGATAAATACAGACTTACATAATGGGTACAATTACATTTATGCTTAGGCAATTTCAGGAATCTGAGTAATTAGCAGCTATTTATCAGTTCTTCCTAGCCAGAAGTAATCACATGTGTTTAAGAATGCTCCTGGAATTAATATTGTCCTGCTTTTACATTTAAATAAGCTATGTATGAGGTGAACAAAATATCATACAAAAAAAGAAACAGTGTTCCCCTAAAAATGTAATTCTTATGAAGAGAACAGACTGAATTTGTGAAACATTAAGAGGACATTTTTAGGCGATGATTTTAACATGTTATTTCTGTCTAATTTGGAGGCATTTCCAAAAACCTATTTCACTGCTGGTGGAGGAGGAACTTAATATGAGCCTCCTAAATGACTGCAGATTGAAGGAAATTTTAATTCATGTTATTCTTAGAATATTTTTTGTTGCTGCCTCCCAAAACAATAGGGAGTAGTGTACAGGTAAGGCCTTCTAAGCCTCCATGCATTGGCTGATCATCCTTTTTTTTTTTTTTACTACTACAGACACACACATACCCCGAATCTAGCTTATCAAGAATAATTAACACAATTCTGAAACCACACATACACAGTTTTTATGTACAGATTTTGTATTCACTCTCTCCCTGCATGGTTGTTCTCCTCTTCCTGATCCCTAAAATTAGGTAAATACGTTTGCCTTTCATTTTAGCCACCCTTGCTCTAGAACCTTGAAGACTCTGTTGCTATCATATAACTGACGCCCAGTTTTCTAACTGGTAATACATGCCCACCCATTGTTCTGCAAACATCTTTGAATATTTATCTCAAGTACATTTTCAGAAAATTGAGTCAGCATATTGTTCTGGAAAAAAAGCACCTTTATCTTAAAGATAGAAAATTTCTATAAAAGCCCAAGCTCTCCCTGTTTCCTGTAAACCTGGGTAAGTCAATGAAATTCTCTGTGTCAATTTCTCCATCTCTATACTGGGAACGTGGTAACACAAAAGATGTTCCTCTGAGTGAATGCTGAGGTATAATAGTGAGCAAAAGACTAATTAAAGTATGATAAAACAATTTGAAATGATGCATATACACAATAATATTTTCAAACAATACCTATGAAGACAATGTCTTACATAAAGTATTTGGTATTTCCTATTCAATTATATAAATAATTTCTAGTAACTGGAGCTGTAGGAGTAATGAGTAAGTTATATGCATGTAGAGCAATAATTTGTTCAATGAACTCTGAAGGAAGAATTTAGCCCTATAAGCATATAAAGGTTCTGCTAAAATATGTTTACCACAAAGGAAACAACCCCTCTGACATATTGGAAGTTCAAAATTTGAGGGCAGTTTTACTTTGCTACAAATTAATTAGGTGTAGTAATAATTAATGGGGAACTTTAATGGGGAAGTGAGCACAATGTGTTGATATTTTATGGCATATTCATTATTTCCAAAAAAACCAACACATTCACAGTGACTATACGCATAGAGATTTCTTGTTTAGATATCAAAGAGGTATCTGGGATAGGAGGAGAAAAATGTAAATTAAGTTTGGGTGCCCATTGTATAGCACAGCAAATTCCTTATTAATCTGTGCCTTAATTTCTTTAACCATCAACTGGAAAACATCTTCATAATACATCATGGAGGAGATTTTTTGAAATATGGATAATGTACATAAGACATTTTCAAATCAATTCATATGCAATCAGTTATTACAAATTACAACAGAACAGCAGTTTGACAGCAAGAAGAGAGTTAGAAAGTATAAAACCTACTATGTCTTTAATCTCAAGTTAATATTTTAAAATATTCTTTTCACCCATGTGGTAGATGCAGTCAGTAATTACTCAAATATCTGCTATTTTTCTCAGCCTTCTTTGCAATTAGTTTGGGGTCATGAGATTAGTTCTGGCCAAACAAACGTAAATGGAAGTGACATGTGTCAATTCTGGTTTGAGGCAGTAATGAGCCAGTCTGAATCATCACCTGTCGGTCTTCCCTCCAGGGATAAAGAGGGAGTCCATGTGTTCCAGACGGTATAGCTCGACAATGAGGGAGAGAAATGCCCAAACAAACAGAGACTTCGTGTGAACATAAACTGAACCTTTATTCTAGTTTGAGGTTGCCCTGATTTTGTGAGTTTCTCTAGTTCTGCAACATAGCCTAGCTTGTCCTTACCAATACATACAAGTTCTCAAAATTATTCATTGGCACTCTTATTTTAAATAATGCTTATATTTAAAAAGAACCAAACCTTTTAATCTTTGAGTATCTAATATTCTAGCCAACATATTCCTTGTTCAGCATTATTCTCCCATATAAACTTCCAGAGAGTCATGCATTTCCATTTGCAGACACTCTACCTTGGCTCCGAGCAGCATGATTACATTGTCTTTGCCCCCCGGAGTGACAGTTCTCCATCTCTGTGGACCCAAAGCAAACCAGCCTTCAAATGCAATGCCATTTGTAAATCAGGCTACACAACTTCCATTCAATGTGTATGGTTTGTCTCTAGTCTCACTGAATTGCTGATTTGAAAAACATTCTGTTAGTTATTGGTATCACGTTGCATTAGTAATTTGGAGTCTATGAACATAAAATGCAATGAATAATATGGTGCTCTGAGAAACATGTTCAAATAAAAGAAAACAGCTTCTTGCTGCTAAATATCCAGTATTGTTCCAAAGCTCTAACACATGGATTGTGGTTAGGAGAGCTGGCTCTGCAACCAGGTTGCCTAGATTGGGAACCTAACTCTGTGACTATGGGACCCTGGTCAAGTTATCTGTAAAAAGCCATTTACATTTTTAGCAGGTAAATCAAGGAGACAAGGCATGTAAAGCTCATAACTTCACCTGCCATAGAGTAAGTGTTCCATAAACATTAAAGGTATTTGCATTATTAATTTTGAAAAAGCAATGTTTTCCTTGTAAATTTTACTAAACCATCTTTGCTTGGAAATGTCCATATCCCATTAATCATCTTTACAGTATTTAACATAACCAACCAAGGAAAAGAGATGGTATATGGGTATTTCCTTCTTTCATTGCTTAACTGCCTATGTACAAATCTTTAACAGCTGCTACTAAAAGATGACAAATGTCCCACGTATTCTAAAATTAAAAAAGAGGAATTCAAGAGTTAATATTGTGTGTAGATTATCTGAATTATTTGAAACTTTCCGTTTTCTTTTTTTAATGAATTTAAACTTAAGAAAATATAAAGAAGAAATTCAGATGGCCAACAGGCACATGAAAAGATGCTCCACATCACTAATCATGAGAGAAATGCAAATTAAAACCACAATGAAATATCACATCACACCAGTAAGGATGACCACCATCCAAAAGACAAACAACAACAAATGTTGGCGAGGATGTGGAGGAAGGGGAACCCTCCTACACTGCTGGTGGGAATGCAAATTAGTTCAACCACTGTGGAAAGAAGTATGGAGGTTCCTCAAAAAACTCAAAATAGAAATACCATTTGACCCAGGAATTCCACTCCTAGGAATTTACCCTAAGAATACAGCAGCCCAGTTTGAAAAACACATATGTACCCCTATGTTTACTGCAGCACTATTTACAATAGCCAAGAAATGGAAGCAACCTAAGTGTCCATCAGTAGATGAATGGATAAAGAAAATGTGGTACATATACATACACAATGGAATATTATTCAGCCATAAGAAGAAAACAAATCCTACCATTTGCAACAACATGGATAGAGCTAGAGGGTATTATGCTCAGTGAAATAAGCCAGGCAGAGAAAGACAAGTACCAAATAATTTCACTCACCTGTGGAGTACAATAACTAAGCGAACACTGAAGGAACAGAACAGCAGCAGACTCACAGAACCCAAGAATGGACTAACAGTTACCAAAGGTCTGGGGAGGATGGGTGGGAAGGGAGGGATAAGGGGGAAATAAAGGGGCATTACTATTAGCAGACATAATGTAGGGAGGGGCACGGGGAGGGCTGTACAACACAGAGAAGACAAGTAGTGTTTCTATAGCATCTTACTATGATGATGGACAATGTAATGGGGTCTGTGGGGGGGTCTTGGTGATGGGGGGAGTCTAGTAAACATAATGTTCCTCATGTAATTGTATCCACAGGTTTTGGGGGATAGGGTAGAAACGCTTCAGCCTTATTAAATTTCCATCTGAGTAAATACATATTCTACAAAAGAAACTCTACAAAGTAGATAGGCAAGTATTATAGTCTTTAATATTCAATTTGCCTAAAAGCAGGTATGATACAATGAAACTTAAAAGGTTGCAATACTTATTTTGAAACTGTTCTTCTGAATGGAAGAACAGAGTAATTCAAAATGTTTGTATGGCCCACCAGTTCCTTAGCTGACCTCACAAGATCCCTGTGGCATGTATGATTTATGAATAAGTCTATTATACAAAATTAGAAATGTCATTCAGATACCACAGATGTGGACTGACAAATGCATTCATAAGGGGTCTTCATAACATACCTTCCAAAGCATCTTCTCATGATACATCATAAGGCACATTAGGGAACCAGCTATACACAGTGTGGGAGATCACAGCCACCACAGTACCTGGCCTTGGGTTGTCATGAAAGCCCTTCTGTCCAGACCATATGAAGTTTCAGAGAAATTTTTAAATTTCTCTATTTAAATTTTTAAATTTAAAATTTCTCTGAACTGCTATTTTTAAAAAGAGATAAAATAAAAGAGTTTCATAGTCTTCCTCTATGTTTTGAAGTACTGAACATTAGCAAAAATTTCTAAGTATTCCTTTCTGACACTGCATTGAATATCATGCTCCTGTACATAGTTCAGTCCACAATGACACACAGAAACCTATTACTCTAAAACATTAATATTTCAATATTTTGAATTATCCTAATTATTGAACATTTCCTGATTTTCATTATGCTTAGGATATCCTGTTGTCATTTCAGAATGAATAAAATGTGGCCTCTAGAATCAAAAGGCTAGTGATTAAGAAAGGTCATTAAAAAAAAAAGAGCTGGTAGTGGAAAATAATGAAAGGATAATTGTTAAATATTTTTCCTATATATGAGGACTTCAGTTATCTTGAGAATACCTAAGAATAGAGTTTACATACACTTTAAGTAGAATTTGAAATGTGATCAATTAAGCAGCCTGGATTCATTTTCAAATAACTTCAATTCAGACTCCTAGGCAGAAATTTTTGTTATGATCATATCCAGCAGTTGAATATATAATTTTTTTGTCTTATCTAATGACCCTGACTTACCACCATCTTTGTTTTGATTGCTTAAAAAAATAAGACCTCAGGTTGTTTCAATATGTCAGATTTAAAAAAAAATGGCGTGATAAATTGGACAGTTGCCTCTCTAGATAAAATTTAAAACCTGAAATTCCAACCAGATATATAATCAGGAATTTACTCTTAGCTCTGTTTTGAACTTCATATTATTTTAAAATAAAGTTTCTACTACTCTTTCCTTTATATGTCTTATAAAAAATGGCCTTAATCCAAAAGCGATAAATTCTGGTATGACCCCAAGCTGAAGTTGTGAGGAAATATGGAGGCACTGTTTTGTCGTGGAATAGCAAAGAGGCTACCCTGGAAGGATTATGAAGGGTGCGAGTGAAAATGCCAACATCATGCAGTCTCATCATCACTGTTCTTTCTTAAATCACAGCGAAACTAAGGCAACAAAGAACAGGAGATCCAGGTATGGGTACACAATCCTCCCCTTGTGTCTCATTAAACAAACATACGATGATATTTTAGAAGCAGTAATAAAGTTTATGTCTTTGTTAGATAATATAGTTTGTCAAACAAAGTCAAATTCTTAATCTGATCCACTCCAGCACGAATTTAAATAGTTCTTCACTTTGGTAGTTTTGTTAAAGCAATCACAATGTGTTTCTGCATCTTTAAGAATGGTCCAGCATATATTCCACGTTTTAGAATTAGGGAAATGAAGGGTTGTGTTTCCAAATATACTGAAAATGTAGGTTTCTACTGTAGCTATAATGCATACATTTTTTTGGCAATTTAAATATATTAATTAGTAGAGAAATAATTACTGACAATTCCCCCCCCAAAAACAGAATACTCTATACTACAATTTACATCTAATACTGTTTCAGCTGTATTGCATGCTATTACTATCAGTTCATCATTAGTCCCTCAAATTGGTATTTTTTAATAAACCTGGAAAAGTAAATAATTGATGTAATGATAGAGTTAAATATCCTTATATATCTTTTATTTTTTAATGTGCTGAAAACCTCCAATGAAATAGCAATGACTGGTTAGACTTGAGAGCAACAAAGTATCAACAGATGTAAATGACGAAAGTGCTCATACAGAAATGACTACACTAATATACTTGAATTGTATACTGAATTGGGACACATTCTGTAATAATGAGAGCAGTAACAGCAAAAACAGTACCTGGCGCTCTTAATGTTCCGAGCCCTGTTCTAAGGTCTTTGCATATTTTCACTCATGCACTCTTTAAATAACCCATGTGGTACATGCTATTCTTACATTTCATTTAAAAATGAGGAAACTGACCAAAGGGGTTCAACAACTTGCCTAAGTTTACACAGCCAGTAAGTGGCAAAGCTCACATTCAAACTCAAGCCACTTGTCTGCACAGTCCACACTCAGTCTACTGCACTGAAATGCTAGTGACAGTGCACAGGGAAGAGCCAAAAGTGAGAATGGCTGAAGAGAAAGAACTAGCTCGTTTGCATGTGTGCAGAGAAGCCATGTGTTTAGCCCTTGGGTTTCCACAGTCCTGGCTGGGGCTTTGGAAAGCAGCAGAACAGTGTGCATTACTCTTCTTCAGCTCATCTGGGTTTACACAGGTCATAGGTCCTCGGCACTTCAGATTCAGAGACTTGAAAGACTGAGTCATCCATCTATAGAACTAATTTCTTCTGTGACCTTTCAAAATATTGAACATGTGTAGGTGAGGGCATCTGACGGGGCCCATGACGGTGAAACATGGCTGTGGATGTTGCAAGACCTCTTTTGCCTGTCTCTGTTCTGGCATTGCTTAATTGGGCTTCAACTTTGAGGACCTAATTTGCTTAATAAGAATTCCTTGTCTGGTGTTAAAGTAAAATGCTTTTATTAAAATATGGGATGACATCACTTGATTTTAAATTTTTAACGAGGAAAGGAGAAAGCCAAGGTTTCATACATTCAGCACTGCCTATTTTAACTGATGGTGATGTGATTCTTTGGTAAGACATACTTATAGGCTAGCATAAACACAATTAAATTTCCTCAAGAAGGACTTATTGTGTAACTTTCTATTACACACTTCACTTCAGAGTGTCCAACTGAGATAAGGGCAAGGATTAGAAAGACTCTGATTAAGAAAGTAAAAAAAAGAAAACTCAAAAAATAAGCATGAGTAGTTTATATTCTTAGTACTCAGACCTTTCATTTTCACCTCTATGCCATATTGCTACTGATAAATACTTGTATGTAACAGTAGGCATAAAAATATGAATAATTCCAAAAGCAAATCACAAAAAAATTTCCCTAAATAAATACTTTAATTCTCTATTAATTATAATTATATACTGAAGGCTTTTCTGCAGCCAAGTCCTTGAATATATCTTTTCTCAATATAAACACACTAATGAATTATTAATCACCCTAACATTTTTTGTCAGTCTTTCTTCTTAACGTCATAAGATGGCATTTCTAAAACCTGAAAACACAGCTACATTGAAAACAAAAACTTTTTCCAGTTTTTCAATAAATATCACCAATTTCACCTACAAACTCAGAAGTTGACTCCTTTCCTTTTGGAAATAGGGAAAGAGTACTGAGAATAGAAAATGCAATAGGAATTTTAAAGTCTCCACGTGTTTTCTGTGTGTCTTCTAAATCCTTTGAACAGGTATTTATTGTACTGAATATACCATTCACTTGGTAATTAATTTTAACACCCATTCTGAAAGCTATTTCACTTAATTTATTAAAATATGGAACTATTAAACTTTTCAGTAGATAAATTACTAGAAATGTGTGATTTCCTAAGCATTTAATACCATATGTCTATTTTCCATACTTGATAAAACAGCTACAAGTATATGTTAATTGATTAAATGTGCTATTTAAACAACATTATTGCAAGAAACTTAAAAAGGCATTTAAATTACAAGGTGGTTAAAACATTTTGTAACTCATCCATGTATATATTCAATAATCATCACCAAAAAACTACTATATGATATAATTACTAATAAAGAATGGTTCCTGGGCTATAAAAAACACCTTATAATAAATTCAGAAGAATAGAAATTACATGGAGTAAAGTTGGCAAAACGTCGGTATAGGAATTTCTAACACCACTCCCCAGAGAAACATGAATTTTGAACAACTATCCACACTTGAAAATATCCTCACAAGAGTTAGGGATTCCAGGTGAGGGGTTACAGCACCTGGCTAAAGCACAGAAATAAGAAAAGGTGAATTTAGGAGGGCAGGAAAGACAGAATCATTTTATCCCTATAAACCTTCTCCCAAGCCCAGGCAGCCCAGTGTGGGGAGAGATATCCTGTACATTGGAGAACAAGGGTGAAGTGCATGCCCAACCTCACTGCTGACCCAGAACCACCTGCCTCATCAGAAGGACAACTCCTATAGCCTATAATATAATGATGAACTAATCACAACTCTAACAAAAGGTTAAAGGACAAACATATTAAAAATAATATAATATTTTACTAATGGATACACAACATAAAAAGATCTAAATTGTGACATCAAAATCTTAACATATGGGGGAAGAGTAAAAGGGTAGAATATTTGTATATAATCAAAGTTAAGTTATTACCAGCTTGAAATAGACTGTTGTATCTATAGGTGTTTTCTGTAAGCCTATGGTTACCACAGAGCAAAAATCTTCAGTAAATTCACAAGAGATAAAGAGAAGGGAATTAAAACTTATAACTAAAGATAATCACCATTTCATAAAGACAGCTAAAAAAGGAAGAAAGGAACAAGGGAACTACAAAGAGCAAGAAATCAAATATTGAGGTCGCACTAGTTAATATCACCCTACCAATAATTAATGTAAATGTACATGGATTAAATTCTCCAACCAAAAGATACAGAATGGATAAATGGATTTAAAAACAGGACCCAAGTGTATACTGCATAAAAAAGACACTTCAGAAGTAAGGACACACACAGACTCAAAGTGAAGGGATGGAAAAAATTATTCCATGCATATAGAAACCGAAAGAGAATAGCGATAGCTATACTCATGTGAACCAAAATAAAACAAGTAAAGACTATAAAAAGGAACAAAGAAGGTGATTATGTAATGAAAATGGTTCAATTCATCAGGAAGACATACCACCAAATATATATGCACTCAACATCAGAGCACCTAACTATATTAAGAAAAAATAACAGATCTGAAGGGGGAAATAGATAACGATGCAATAGTAGAGAACTTTAATACCCTACTTTCAATAATGCATAGACCATCCAGGAAGAATATCAGTAAAGAAACATTGGACTTGAACTATATGTTAGAGTAATTGAGGGATTTTAAAATGTTTAGAACTCAATGAAAATGAAAACACAACTTATCAAAATATATGTGACACAGTGAAAACAGTGTTTAGATGGAAATTTATATCAATGAATGCATATATTAGGAAAGAAGAAATATCTAAAATCGAGAATCTAAGCTTCTGTCTTAGGAAAGTAGAAACAAAAGAGAATATTAAATCCACAGTAAGCAGAAGAAAAGAAACAATAAGAGCAGAAATCAATAAAATTGAAAACAGGAAATCAATAGAGAAAATCAACAAAACTAAAAGATGGTTTTTTGAAAAGATCAACAAAATTGATAAGCCTCTGGTTAGGATAACTAAGTAAAATGAAGAGAAGACAAATTACTAATAAAAGAAATTAAAAAGGGGACATTATTACAGCTCCCACGGACTTTAAAACGATAATCAAGGAATACAATGAACAACTCTCTGCCCACACATTTGATAACCTAGATGAAATGAACCCATTCCTTGAAAAACACAGTCTGCCATAACTCACACAAGGAAAAAACTCACAACCTGAATAGGCCCCTATTTACTAAGGAAATTGAATCAACAATTAATAACATTCCCAAATAGGAAATGCCAGGCTTAGATGAGTTCACTGGTGAATTCTACCAAACGTATCAATCCTCTACAGTCTCTTTCAGAATATAGATGTAGAAGGAATACTTATCAACTAACTTTATGAGGACAGTATCAGACTAATAGCAAAATCAGACAGAGATTTTAAGAAAACAAAATTACAGATAAAGATCCCTAGTGAACACAGATGCTAAATTCTGAATAAAACACTAGAAAATTGAATATAACAACATAAAAAAATTATATACCATAACCAAGTGGGATTTACATAGGTATGCAAGTCTGGGTCAACATTTGAAAAACAATGTAATCTATCACATCAATGGGCTAACAAAGAAATATAACATGATATTAATAGATGCAGAAAAAGCATTCAATAAAATCCAACACTCACTCATCATTAGAAAAAAACAGAAAACCTCTTAGTCAACTAGGAATAGAGGGGAATTTCCTCAACTAGATAAAGAATATTGACCAAAAATCTATACCTTTCATGGCATTTAATGGTCAGAAACTCAAAGTTTTCCTTCTAAGATCAGGGATAATGCAAGGATCTCCTTTCTTACCAGTCCTTTTAAACACTGTACTGCAATTTCTTGCTAATGTAGTAAGGCAAGAAAAAGAAATAAAAGATTAAATAAAATAAGAGATGGGGAGGGGAGACATAAAACTTTGTTACCAGATTACATGATTGATTATGCAAAAAATCCAAAAGATTCAACAAAAATATTCCTGGAATAAATGATTATAGCAAGGTTGAAGAATACAAAGTTTATATACAAAAGTCAATTGCTTCCCTATCTACCAAGAATGAAAAAGTGCAATGTGAATTAAAACACAATACCATTTTATATTTGCATCCCCAAAAATTAAATGCTTAGATATAAAGGTAATAACATATTTACAAGTTCTAATGAGGACAACTACAAAATTCTGATGAATGAAATCAAAGAAAAACTAAATAAATGGAGAGATAATTCACGCTCATGGATAGTAAGGCTCAATATTGTCAAGATGTAAGTTCTCCCCAACTTGATCTATATATCAAAATGCAGTTCCAATCAGGACCCAGGCAAGTTATTTAAAGGATACTGACAAAGTTTACACAGAGAAGCAGATATCCCTGAAAAGCTAATACAATGCTGAAGGAGAAGAACAAGGTTGGAGGACTGATGCTACCAAATTCAAGGTTTATTTTAAACCTATGGTAAGCAAGACAGTGTGATTAGCTAAAAAACAGAAAATAGATCTATGAAATAGCCCAGTAATAGACCTTGATAAATACAATCAAATGCAATTTGACACAGGAGCAAAGAAAATACAGCGGAGCAAAGATAGTCTCTTCAACAAACTGCTTTATTACAATTGTATATAAACATGAAAAAAAAAACAAGTCTAGACATAGATCTTCCATCCTTTACAGTAAACAACTCAAAATGGATCATAGTCCTAAATGTAAAATGAAAAACTAGAAGATAAATTAGGAGAAAAACTGGATGACCTTGGATACGGTGATGCTCTTTTAGGTAAAATACCAAAGACATGAACTAAGAAAGAAACAACTGATAGGCTGGACTTCACAAAAATTAAAAGCTATGTTCTGTGAAAGACAGTATCAAGAGTAATAGAAGACAAGCCACTGTGAGTAAATATTTGCAAAGATACATCTTATGGTAAATATTTGCTATCCAAAATGTACAAACAACTCCTAAAACTCAACAATAAGAAAACAAACAACCTGATTGAAAAACAGGCTAAAGACCTTAATAGACACTTCACCCAAAAATGATCTATAGATAGCAAATGAAATGAGGCTGAACATCATATGTTATCAGGAATGTGCAGAATAAAAAACAGCAAAGAGATAACAATGAGACACAAAACCCATATAAGAATGACCAAACCAGAACACTGACAAGACACACTGGCAATGACGATGAGCTTAAACATGTTTTTCTTGAAAGAAACAAAAACAAATAAAACTTCTAAATTAGCTTTATCTCACAAATGATAAAGAAATTTGGTTCTGAGACTATTTGTTCAATGCATCATTACTTTCAGTTCTATGTCCATTTTTCATATAATTTAAATAGAAACTTAAAAATTCTTAATGCCAGAACCTCACCCCCACTGTTTTGAGAGAAATCTGCATCTGTGGATGTTTTATTGCCCTTGTCTAGCTTGGATTAACACATAGTCTACAGGCACACACCTGATCATCTACATTCGCTCTCTTACAACACTAAACTATGTTTTCTACCTTTATCTTGCATCTACCTACCACTTCAGCATTTTATTTTAAAAAATAATAACAATAATAATAAAGGGAGAAATGTGGGATTAACATATAAATCAAGTATAAAAATCAAACGAATATTCATATTTGACCTGATTGTTTATAGTTCATAATGAGTGATCAAAACTGAAAGTTTCTGTGATGACTGCCCTTGTACTGTTCACCATGTAAGAACTTATTCACTATGTAAGAATTTGTTCATGTAAGAACTTGTTCGTTGTGCTTCAGAAGATTGGAGACTGATGAGAATTAGGCTGGGGGTGGATTAATGATTGTGCATTGAGCATTGACTCCCCTATACAGAATTTTATTGTTGTTTACAACCATTTGATCAATAAATATGAGAGATGCCCTCTCAAAAAAATAAATTCTTAATGCCAAACAAATTTAGCTGTCATATAAAAATTAGGAACATTATATTATTATCAGCACACCAATTTCCTTACTTATGAATATCTTTTTAAATTATTTAAAAGCTATTCAAATTTGTATTTGTATCTTTTATTTTCATGACTCGGTAGTTGATTTATTGAATTCTATTTCTTATTTAGAAGACTAACCTTTTCTGGTGAATTAAAAAATATCTATAAAATATCCCAATGAATAAAAGGGTATAAAATAAAATACTTTTAAGATTTAATGTGAGCAATATTAACTGTAGATTTTAAGTTTTTTCAGAAATTTTTTTTCAGAAACCACATCATATATGCAGTATATTGCAAAGAAGTATTTCCTTTAAAAATAACAAAAATTCTATAGTGCTTCATACTCTGTTGGCAGCTAGTTGCTAGTGCTTGTTATTTCAATAGACATCACCACCTTCAATGAAACACATGTGTGGAGGAGGGTGTTCTGGTATCTGTGCAGGCTGTAATGCCTGGTCATCTGTTTAAATATGCAGTGGCATTTCCAATGAAATTAAATTTCTAATTGTTCATCCAAACCTTATGTATTGGTATGTATAATGAATTATGATTTATAATTGTTAAGAGCCATTAATTTGAAATCTGTGGGGCAAGGCATCAGCATCTTGACTCTATCATAAGACTCATTCCTTTTAGAAATTATTAGAACAATATTAATTTGAAATCTAATAGATTTCAAATTAATAGATTTTAAGTTTCAACATTACAAAATTAATACTGCTAGAGAAGGAAAATTTAATCTTCAAATTACATTTATGCTAGGCTGTTTCTATATTCTCTGAAAAAGTAATTTGTACTAAGAATAATTAAAATAATAAATGGATATGAATAAAATGAAAGCTTCTGACTGTTATGCAGTGTTTTAGGAGGACATTTCTAATTATGAAAACAGAATGATAAAAAACATTTCTTAATTAGTATTGAGAATTGGACACAGTTGAAAGTTTAGCCTGAGCTGTTAAGGCATGTTTGAAGTACATCTAAAAATGAAAAGACAGTTAATTTTTCTAAATTAATAACTTTTAAACATTTCAGTCCCATAACTTACAGTACTAGCAGAATCCTGTTTATTGAAAATCTGAACTTAACAACATACTTTGGGTGATCCAATTCATATTTAGTGAATGGCACTGATGGTCACTGTAATGCTCCAGTGAGCCACACCATATTTAAGGGCTGACATTGTTTGATGGCTGTGGTATTACTCTAATGAATCATTTCCTATATCATGAGTTATTAAATATTTTGGAAATATTCTATATACTTATTTTAGTATGGAGGTCTATTGCATTTATGGATAGATTCTGAAACTTAAAATTAATTATTTAATGTATAGAAAATTCTATTTAATGCTATTTAATTCTATTTAAATATTACAGATTAAGATTATCAGCCAGATTTTTTAAAACTGGCCAAGTTAACAAAGCAATACTTCCAATGAATATTCATTAGACAATGAGCAGAGCATTCATTAAAGCAAAAAGTATTCACCTAGTTTATTGCCCAAAACTAATGTACCTGAATTCAGAAGAGCAAGCCTTGGGTTGTGCTGCTATACTAACTAACTTTGTAGATATTCAGCCTCAATATGGTGGTCTAAAAGAGAAATTACAGACACTCATATTTCCATTAATGATTAAGGAACTAATAACTTCTTATAAACTGAATGGTTCTTCTCAACCAAGACTTTAATATCAACACAAAACTTCAGTTCCTTCCTCTCTCCTACCTAGCTACTCTGTATACAAATTCATCTGGGTAATTGATATGGAAAGTGATTTTTGTCCTCCAAACACTTTATTTCCTATTATTTATATTACATATTTAAAATTGATTAAGTCTTAGATCCAGTCTTATAATGAGCCTTTCTTTTAGGCTGTAGGAAGGATATCCAAGTGAACAGTTACTTTAAAATATTATAAGCACTATCATAGACATGAATACAATGCATAACATATCAACAAGTCAAAGAAAAATGAACTCTATGGAGCACTGAAGAAAAGGTTTACAAGAAACAGAGAGAAGCTGCAGGGCTCTCTGACAGAGAGAACAGTTAGGAGGTTATTTCAAGGGTTTAAGTGAGAAATAATGAAACCAGAAATTAAATCAGGAGCAACAGGGTGAGAGAGAAGGAAGGTGATAGGGAAGGTGTCACCCCAGCGGGATGGATGAAATGTGGTCACTGTGGGGTGTCTGTGTATCATGTTACGGAAGGAGTGTGGGGAAGAGAGCCACCATGACACTGAGCTCCAGGTTCTGGAGACTCTTTTTTTTAAAAAAGCAACCAGAATCAATTTTCTTGTTTGAATTATTAAGATGATTACAACAGTTCATTTTAATGCATAAAAGATAATGTTTGACTACTATTGAGGAGATAATCGATATAAATTTTCTGCAGAGCAATTTTGAAATGGATATCAAAAGAGAAATATTTGTTCTACTAATTTTGCTCTGAGTCCATGTTTATTAAAAATTTCTACAAAGATGTTTCTGGAAGAATGAAAACTTTTTACCAACATAAATTATAGCAGTCGTAAAAAGGCTACAAGATACAAACAAGATAATTGGAGAGGGAAAAGCAAAATTAAAACATTTCTTCTACAGTTGGCAGCTCTGAAAAAGAAATGGTGAATCTACATAGTTAACTATATCTTATAATTTTAAGTGAAAACTTCTTTACTTATCACAAATTTACTTTCAATATATAATCACATTACAAATTGGGAATATGACTTAAAAATTTTTTAATATATTCTACTTCTAATAGGTAATGAAAGATTCTAAATGCAAGACTTCTAAAAAAAATCTCCAAATGTTTTTTTACTTTATTTAGAAGCTTTAGTATAATTAAGAACAGTATTGAAAAATACAAATTACAGGCTAAGATTAAAAGTTACTTTTATTTCTCATTCCATTGACCCTGACCCAATACACATAATCTCCAGAAATAGGACTATAAGATATAATTTACAATTTTGCCCCATAAGGAACATTTCTAATAATAATTCATTGTACAGTAGTTATTTTGATAGCAGGGCCAATATATTTGGGACTTTTTTTTGGCACACCAAGGGTTTTGTTATTGCTACCATAATTAAATTTTAGATCTAGTGAATTATATACAAAAGTACACATCCTTACCAGTGGGAGTAATTTGCCCTACAGAAATCTGTTCTAATACTTAAATGAAATTGTTAATCAGGGACTATTTACAGCTGCACCTGCTCTTATTTGCAGCATGAAACTGTGTAATCACTGTCAGCTCTTCCAGATCTAGGCAGAAGATAACTATTAATACAACAGAAGCATAAATAAAGAAAAGCCCCATTTGCTGTATTATCCTGGCTTTGTCAAAGAGTGAGCGGCATGGGTGTAGAAGACACCAAGAACAATGAGAGGAGACTATGTGTTTATGACAATGGAATCTATTTCCTACACAGGAAACACGGAATTACCCAAGAAAGTTCAGTGATAAACTGATTAAAAATATAGTCAGCAAAAAGATTAATAAACTAAAGTATGGTGACTCCTCTTGTTTTTAAAGGAAGATTTTAGAATAAAAAAGCAGTTTTAGAGTGAAACAAAAACCCCATAAACATGTCGAGGTCATTCATGTTATCTTTAAACAAAAATCCTATGAATTTCTATAAAGGTTATTTTTTAGTACTTAATATGTACATAAGATACGGCAGAAAGTGTATTAAATGCTTTCAGAGGATGGAATATATTATAATCTGAAAATCATTCATGTATCTTATCTTGAGGTAAGTAACCTCTCCGTCTTTTCAAGTAGTTCCACAATTTTAAAAGGCACTGCAAATGGTTATTATATTCATAGAATATGGATTTGTGCATTCATGCAAGTACATATGATGTGCAAGGCACTGTTAGTGTTGCAAGGTTTTAAGTTATGCACGTGCTGTAAGCACTCAAAGTATCTCAGGCTATGAAGGTCTTATGAACAATATGCTTAGGCAACCAGAAGCTTCATATTCATGAGAAGATGCATGCAAAACAATCAAGAAGTTAATATGAGCCTTATTTTACATATTACTTAATAAAATATAAATTTATTTATTATTTTTATTGTCTGTCTAAGCTCCTCCATACAAAAATGTCTTTTACTTCAGTGATGGATTATTAACCTATCTGAATGGATATATAATATTGGGTGTGACACAATATTTGTTACATGAATGAATGATCCTGATCTGAAATACACAGAAAAAACAAATACTCATGTAGTTGTTTGCATTTTAAATAGACTATTAAAGTATTCATTTTACCTAGTTTTTTTTAAGCTAAAACTTTATAAATACATTTAAGAGGCAGAAAGTCTGTAAAATATATGTCAACCAATAAATGACCAAACAAATTGTGAAAGAAAAAGAGAAGTAAAACACAAAGGAAACACAGAAGGAAGATCCAGTTTGGACAACTGGAAGAGTTCATTAATTTCTATGTTTAGTAATCCCATTTACATGATGGCAGAAAATAGGTAATTCCACATAGAGCCAAAATATTGATACATTTATAAGCACAAGTACCTCTTGGAAAGGATGAGCTAATCCTAAACATCACTGGTATAAATAATGTCATTTCTAAAAAGGGAATGTTTAACTCTTACAGCAAAAAGTTCTATAAATAAAGAATATCATAGATATAAGCATATGATCTATGTTGGTCAAATTTAAACACCATTCTTACTAATCATATCTACACATAGGACAAAATAGCAAGAGTGGACAGGTCAAAATGTGGTTGTTAATAATTTTAATTGAAATAAGGAGTAAAACTTGAAGTCCAAATTAATGTAAGAAAATAAAGCAATATTGTTATCTTAAGATATGTCTTTAAAATTTGTGAGAAAACAATGATTAATTTCTGTATGTCTTTGTTTTGCAAATGAATATTTTGTTCACTAAATTTCCATAATTTAAATATAAATGTTAGTATATATTTCACCCATCATTTTATCAATCAGTAGAAAATTTAATTTTTAACCTTATTTTACAATCTCTTTAGAATAACAATATATCCTATTATTTTAGTCAGGCATATCTGTGACAAAGTATAATTAAGAATAATGAAATCCTGGTTCCATCTGTCCATTGATATTTTTCATAAATTACATAGTTAAATTAATGTTATAGCACAATGATAAAGTTTTATGAGTGTCAAAAGCTTAAACCATTAAGATTAATGATATATCTTAGAATAAAGCCATGGATGGGAAATGAGCAAATGAGCCAGGAGGGAAGCATAATTACAGATATTGCTTAGGAAGCATCCTGAGAAAAAGGTGACTTACAATTAACGTATCGGTTAAGATGGTCCCATTGGTATGACTAGGACTACTGTCAAGGAAATGTATTTTATAGGCACATCACAATCAATCAATAGCAGCTACCTTGGAATTTTTTTTATTTATGCTTTTTAATATTAAAAATTCTTTTCACATATACTCAGCATATTTTTCAGGTATATTTTCATCTGATCCTTACCTAGTATCTTTATGGTATATCTGAATAGAGCAATTGTTTTGGGAAAACACATACTTTGCTATCTAATACAGAGAATTTGAACTTTTGTTTATTGCTATTTGGGACAAACTGCATAGCTTGTTTTAAAACTTGCCTAAATTACTGGAAATCTTTTAACTTATCTTGAAAAAAGTCACCTAAATTCTTTCTTTCAGAGTTTAAAGTCACTAAATTATGGCAAGTGTTTCCTTCCTTAACAGAAAACATCTGGATAGGAAGTCTTAAATTTTCTAATCTCACTGGATGTGATGTCTCAGATGCAGAGACAAAGAACCAATTAACAACCCGGGTGGAAGGACATTTGTTGTGATTGGCTTTCACCCAGGAGTGACCATGGATTATTCAAAGTATTCCGAGAGCTAACTGCATAATTTTAAAGAAAAGCAGTTGTAATTGTGGCTCCAAAACCAATTTTTTCCATTTATACAGTGCAGGTACAGTGAAATGGATTATAAATAACTAAGCAGACACAGGTATTGTGGTAATTGTTACCAAAACTGAGTAAATGTTTAGTTCCATGTTACACGTGTAAATAAATATTCTTCAAATATGTTAACTTAAACAATAACTGAAATATCCACTGGTATTTATAATACGTTAAAATGCCAATGATGATTTCATTCCTTAGTAATTCTACTTTCATTATAACAAAAATGATTAATTATCTTAATATTTTGGAGAATAAATACTGTCACTATATAGGAGTCTAAGTGGGGTGTTCCCTAGGTACTTGTAAAAGATGTGGGGTGATTATCCACTAAGAAGAAGAAAATGTGCAGCAAGCACTGAACACCACCCTAAATGATTCCTTGTAAACAGTAGACTTAAGGAAGATGTCTGTGGTCACAGTCACTGTACAGCTATAGGTCAGTGGCAATTAACTTTGAGAATCTTTTGAGAGCTCTGCTCACCCATCTCATAGCACATGTGCACATATATGCAAAAGGTTTATTTCCATTTTCAGAGATTTCAAGAAATCCTTCCTTCTTGTCTCAGTCCTAACACCTACTCTTTGCAAAGCCAGGCTGCACAACATGTGAAGCCGTGAGGTTCTTCATCCAGCCTTAGCCAGCAGTGACTGTCAACTCATGACATTATTTTCTGTCTCACTGAGAAGGCAAAAATGCAACCACTTCATCACTGACACATTACTTTCTAATTGCTTTGAACCTTTATTTTCTACTTGTTGAAAGAGCTCTTTAAGGCAAATTAATGTATTTGGATGCTGATTTTTATCTTATCATGCTGCTCTATTTTTTTGCATTTCTATATACACAATACATTTTTGTTTTAATGTTAAATCACAGTATTACTCTT
This sequence comes from Manis javanica, assembly GCF_040802235.1. Taxonomy (NCBI): domain Eukaryota; kingdom Metazoa; phylum Chordata; class Mammalia; order Pholidota; family Manidae; genus Manis; species Manis javanica. The sequence goes on from NC_133167.1 coordinate 95,231,180, forward strand.
TTAAAATATATTTTAAATAGCAATTGATTTCCATTCTCATAACACCATTAACACATATCATGCAACTGAAGAGTTCTGACCAAATTTGCACACTTGTAGGCAATGACAACTGTGTTGTGACTGCTGCCAGGCTGATAGCAGTTATAGGATGCCACTGATTACAAAACATAGACCAAATCCACCAATAATAGTATTTGGAGAAAGCATGTCATAAAACGGATGCAATATGATACACAGGAGAAATAGGCAGAGGGCAAGTATAACCTTTAAGGCACATAAAGCACAGTGAGGGCAAAAGGGAACCTCGTTCAACATCAATGACCTTGGTTCCCGGGCAAGGCTATCTTGATGGACCTATTTTAACTGGAAAACTTACTATGAAAGAGTGTAGATTAATTTTTTGTTATTATATTCTTACAAAAGTGCTCATTGAAATGTTGACTGTCCTTTAATACAGAGGAAGAATTTATTGATCTGGGATATTTGCATATTCAGAGTTGTTACAATTAATTCTAGTTGGAAATTAATTAATTAGCATTCTAGAGCTTAGTTTTTGCCCACTGTAACTGTCATGAAACAATCCCTCAGGATTTAATGACCCTTTAATCCTAATAAGTATAGGTATCTGGGTCTTCAGAATTGAAAATCTGATTCTAGAACTCAACAAACTAGCTGAAAATTTGCCTACCTCCAGCCTGCCTTGATAGATTCTAATTTCCATGGGGACAGGAGCTGTGATTTTCTTGTTCACACTTAACACCCCAGCATTTAGCAGAATGTCAGGTTCAATAAATTTTAGTTGAATAAACCTTACTGCCATTTAGATATGGAAATTCATACAGAGTCATGGTTACTTAAATGAAAGATCTCAAACTGATTCTTATAAATTGTTCTTTTGCACCTAAAAGACTCTTTTAAAAAGATTGCTAGGTTAGCAATCTATTTGTTCAATACCTTCCCAGAAAAAAATCATTAGTTTGCTTCTCCAAAGTTATTCCTAAATTTAGATTCAAAATTACAATATTTAGTGTAAAGGGAAATTTGTTTAAAAAGTTACCTTACAGGACTTTATCATACATATCAACATGAACCAGGACAAGGAAAAAAAGGGAACTTCTAGTTATTAAGTAAGACTTTTAAAATATTTAATTTTAAAAAAGGACTTTCAGTACTTTGAAGACAAATTATTCGTCTTGCCTGAAAAACAAGAGAGGCTAATGTCAAAGGAAAGTTGATAACCACAGATGGTTTCAGAAAAGGAAATAGTCAGTCAGAGTTGGTTTAGGCATTAAAATAGGTGATAGCAAAAGACTAGAGATGTTTTTGATGGTGGTAGTACTGGTATTAATGATATATTGCATTAGAGCATATGTATAACTGTCTTATGAAGAGCTTTTTCACAGAGCAATGACCTAGAACAATAAAGTCAGAAAAAAAACCCTTAAAGGAATTCACAATTTATCACAACTATGTGAAAGAGTAGAAAAAATAATAGTAATCATTAGCAATATTCCATATATTTCATGTTCAAAAGTGGCAGTAAGGTGGTAACACATCATGACACTTTTTGTGACAGCATGGAGTAGGTTGCAAACTGGGTGTCATCACTGGGGAGGGGAGGGGAGGGGAGGTTAAATAAGAATGTGGTACATCACTGGATAGCATCCTATGCAGAGATCAGATTTAATGAAAATAACTGCATATAGCAACATCGGCAGGTATACTTATTATAAAGGATAAAGTAGAAACAGTCTGAAATCTACATAAAAATATCATTTGCACAAATTAGACACACACCTACATGAATCAATGCTAACTAGTTTCAAAAAGTTTCCATGCATATCCAAGGACATAAATTAAATCACTGGCATGGTAATCTGCCAAGGTGATGGAAATGGGGGGGGGACCTGGAAATGATGGGAACATATAAAACGAGGCAATGGCATTACCAGATCAACGACAAAAAGAGTTAATGAACATAGGAGCATGAGTATTTCAAATCTGTGCAACCAAGATAAAAAAATAATTTTTAAATAAAAATTAGAACTTTCCAATTTGTCTCCTATGGCAATACCATATGAGATGAATTTTATAAGGTACCAGTTTCCTTATTCATTCATCCTGATTCTCCAGAGGGCTCATGTGACAAATAAGAGTAGTTTTATGGAAATATCTGAGCATACCATTGTATTTTGGTTGCAGTTTTCAGGTTTTAAGAAAATTCAATTTTCTTAAAATCGATTTTCCATTAATTCCTTCTTTTGTACACAGGTTGACACTATCACATTTATTAAAGTGAATCAGACGTTTAATATTCCTTTAATCTGAAAGCCCTCTAAACTGTGATTTAATTAACAGATAATTAAATACCAAATATGAGAACCTTAGGGACTAACACATGGAGGCTGTATCAGGATGAAAGATGTTTACACCTGACGCAAAGATTCTTCCCTGACTGAAGGAGGATGGGAATTGCAAGCAAGACAGAGCAAGAAACTAGCTGATAACAAGCTGTTCATTAAAGCATCAGCCTCCCTGAGCTTAAAGAATGTCTAAGCTGCGGCTTCTCACACATCCATGGAAAAATAATTGCAAAGCAAAAAATGCTGCTTTGCATTTGTGATAAGAGGCTAAAATGTAACTGTATATTAGATTCAAAATCATTTCTAAAAATACTCATATCCAGCAGTTTGTTTTCTGATGGTCTTTTATTTGTAAGATTTATCAGTATGAACCTCTCAATTCAACTTCTTTTCCACTCTTCTGCCTTTCCTCTTCTGCACTGTGAACTTGCTTTACTGAGTTGCCATGCGGTCCCATTTCATCTTGCATATTATATATTGGGTTTAACACAAATAGCACATGGAATTCAGAAGTGTTTGTTTGCAAAAAGGAGGACATGTCCTAGAAGATAATATTAAGGTCCAGAAAACAAGAAAGACATATTTTTTCCAAATAGTTACAGTACAAAATAATGTGGAAATTTAATAATGGCAAAGTAAAAAAAAAAAAATCTTAGGACATTAGTTGGAAATGAGCTTAGTATAGTCTTACATTAGGTATGGGAAAACAAAGACCCATAATTTAGGAGAACTGTCCAATGTTCTACAGCAATTATTAGAGATTAAAATCCAGAAAAACACCCTTTATCCATTTATCTGGTTTAACTTACAGGTGTGGATTCATTCCATTCAGGTTTTAGAGTGACCAGGGCACTGTCATTAGGAGAAATGAGTCTGAGTGCTTGGATTCAAATTCTGGCTCTACTGCCCACTGGAAATGGCTTCTGCCAAATCTCTCTAAGCTTAAGCTTCAGTTTCCCTATAGGCACCACAGTAAAGATAATCATGCCCATGTCACAGGATTGTTCAGAGGATTAAATGTGACTATCCATGTAAAGAAATCAATTCAGTGCCAGGCACATAATAATACTTCCTAATGTATTATTTATCTTAAGAATACATTAATTCCTCCATTCATGAAACATTTGAAGACCAATCCCCATGCTCAACAATGCTGCCATACATACTAGGTGCAATCCCTGCAGGTAAACATATAGCCTGCTTCTGTAGGTTATGTGATTTTTTAGCAAACTTAATAATTAGCTCACATCTTTCTTTTCATATTATTAAATTCATAATAAATCCACCAATAAGCCCTTCTAAAATGTGCTTGACAATCTCTTTACCTTCTCATTGTCAATTATTCCCTTCTTCCCACAAACCATCCACTAAAAATCCAATACTCTGGATATGATATCTTAAATAGCTTTCTTTTGACACCTCATTTCTAAAATCTGATTTTACATTCAAAACAAGTCTCTCCAGCCATCTTTTTTCCCTTGCTCCTCAAAATCTGCTCTTTTTCATCACTGACTTTGGAATATGACTGATTTTTATCATCTTCCATTGTCAGCCTTCCCTCTTTGTATATTAGAACCCACAGTTAGAAGAGCCAAACATGTCTGAACCACTCTGCTTTGCTATTTGTTGAATGTTCAGTCTGCTTCTGAGTATTATCTTCATTTTAAAAGGCCAGCATTTCAGAATTAGCCCTTTTAAGCTTCTGAGGACTAAAATGGATCACTTCCTATTTAATAACTGCTCATCATTACAATAACCACCTTTCTAGAGGTCAGACAAAATACAGACATGTTCCCTTTCTTATAAGAATGAAATGTTATACTTCCTTCATTATTTTTGGCACCAATAACCTAATAAAATGTGCCTCTATGTGAAATTATTACTGAAGACCATCAAAAAGTACATCATGGTTCCCAACAGACTGATCCCATTAAGTGCTGGTCTTGGAAACATGAAATATATATTGCAGATTGCTGGACAAAGATTTTTCTGGTGCCTAAAGTTGCTATATTTTAAGTTCAAATTGAACTTTTGAACTTAGCCAGTCACAATATTATATCGACAGTCAAGGGGTAATGAAAATATATAGGTCATAAATTTTAGTAAAGGTCACTTGTCATCAAAACTGTAAAATATACAAGCATAATTTCCAATTATAATTCAAACCCTATAATTATAGAAATTTGGGAGTAAACATATTTTCCAGAAAAGTAGCTAGTTACTGAGCTAACCTGCTATTAACAAATGGCATGTTTTCTGCATTCAGCATATATATATGTGTGTGTATGTGTATGTGTATATATATATATATCACATGCACACACACATAATTTCCTACATAACATTTTATAGCCTAAATTTTAAATACAGCCAGATAATCCTCAGCTTCAGAAACCCACTGCTCGCAGGGTGAGTGCTGTGCCCTAAGGCTGAGCCAGAGGACACTCACTAAGCCACTCAGAGAGCTGATGATGACATGTGACTGTCATCCTGTATTTGAATAAAATGAGATAGAGGGACGAATTGAGTTACCCTTCTAGAAGTGAGAGTAGCATGATCAATATAAGCATGTGTGTCTTTACCCATTATGGGTTAGACAGGTAAATCAGGGGCAGATCCAATACCAGGGCAATCCTGAAAACCTTAAAGGAGTGGGCTTTTAACCAGAGCCTGATGCTAAGTATATACAAGGAGGTGAAATAAAAAGGTAATAAAGTATGACAAAAAGTTAGGAAATTATTAAATAAGTGAAAATAAACCAATGTTATGAGAGTCACTTAAGCACTTAGAGCTTCACTTTATACGAACAGAGATGAGAGATTCCTCCCAGCTTCATTATCTGAAACTGAAAGAATATTGAAAAATTACCACAAATACAAGAAGGATCTATATTTTTCCATTACTTTGACCATATCCTCTGTTAGAAAATACTACTGCATATTTATAAATTTCCCATCCATATTTTACATTTTCTCATGTTAAGTATACATGTACCGCTCACATTCTCACGTTATCTTCTATCACAGAAAGGAGCACAAACTAGTGTGGTGTGAAAGAACACTGACGGTTTGCAATCCAAGCCTTGCACTATAGTCTCTGGGAACCCACAAGCTAGTTACTTAGTTTCTATTAGCCTCAGTTTTTTCTTATGCAAACCGGAGCCACGTCATTCATAAACATCAATAGAAGGTTAAATATATACCATATATATATATACATGTCCATACATACACACATAAAAGCATGTGTATGTTTGTATAAATATATATATATATATATATGCTGAATGCAGAAAACATGAGATTTGCTAATAAGTTAGCTCAGTAATTATATGTGTATTTATTTATATAGGACATATATTCATTATTTTTGTATATTGATTATATATTATACATATTTCCTATATATAATGTGTTTATATATATATATAAATAATGCCTTGATACTAAGTGAACAATAAATAGAAACTGTTACTGTATTTGGCAATGTCACTTCATAAATGAAATTCTACTCCTTAGTGCAAAACACGGTGATAATTATCAACCTCATAGTTCCATCACATGTTTACAAGTATAGGAAAATGTTTAGGAAATCTCTTCTTTAAGCAATACAAAATACCTAACACATTTTGAATGTTAACATTTTGTGAATATGATAAGATACATGAAAAAAGTTAATTCTTAAACAACTTGTACTTCTTTTTAATAAAAAGTTAATTCCTTTACAGGAGTAAGTAGTAGGAGGAGGAAGGTCAAAAAATTAATGCTACAGGAGAAGGAATGGGTAAGAATAATAGGTAAGTAAAATGACGGCAAGTGAAGAGGTTCACAATATCATGAAGTTAATTCCTAGATTTAAATATTGTAATTTCATTGGGTTGCAAAATTTTAGGGAAAGAAAAGAACTGAAAATATGTAAACAGATAAGGCAGAGGCAAACAATATGCAGAACAAGATTTCTTATGTTTTGTTGCCAAAGAAAAGAATACATTGAAAAATTGAATCTAAATCAAACGTTAAAAAACATATATTACTAAAGGTAACTGCAACATAGGATTGTCCAAATAGCCATCTTTTGCAGGACCCTAAATGTTTAACTCTATCATATAGAGTATATTTTTCATATAAACTATTTGGCAAGAAATTACCAAATTATTATAAAAAGGGAACAATACTTTTATTTAAGTAAGTACCTCTCCTTTTAAATGGTGAAAATCCTGTGACCTCTGAACATATCATCCACTTCACTTTTTTTTTCCTTCCTGTACTCATTTAACACGATGCCTCAAGCCTGTTTCAACCCAAGTCTATTCTCAGCACCTACTTGGCGGATCAGCGTGGAGAGAGGGAAACAGCTATTGAGGCTTCCTAGTTTCATCACTTTAAATTTAGTACCATGGATTCTACAGCCCCTCAGCGCTACCCAATAATGCTGGGACATTTCCTTCAGCAATGAACTCTCCCACTCTCCAAGACAACTAATCTATACATTCCCCTCACTTTTCCAACTTTCTCTTCCTTTCTCATGGTCAGTTAACTATCTTTCTTCATATTGCACTGATAAAATAAATGCAATCATAAGAGGAGTTCTTTTTACAAATTCCTTCTCTTACCGCCATCCAATCTGCCACCCTGCTGACCTCCTCGTGCCATCCATGGCCTCGTTACTGCTAATAGCATGACTTTCTGCTGCCTCTACCAAACATGAGCTCCCCTCCTGTGCACTGAACCCATACACTGTCATCTACCCATCCACTAGCTCTTCAATAAGCTCCATTATCAGATGTTTTTCCTCTTGATCATTCTCATGGTTCCAAATTGGTGGAAAGCTCTCTTGAAAATAAATCTCTAATGTACATTCGCCTCTAGCTGTGTCCTGTTTACTCTCCCCAAGGGCTCGCCGCTTCTACTCTCTCTAGTTCCATTCCTTCAAGATTCTCCAATCAAGCTCTTGCTCTTCCTATTCAGCCGAACTGTTCCTGACAAGTTCACTATCACTTGCACTTTGTCAAATCCAGGGATGAATTCTCAGTCATCATATTATTCAACTTCTTAGAAGCAATGAGACAATCACTTCCTTTTTGTTCAATCACTCTCAACTTGGCTTCCACGTTTCCATGTAGAAATCTCTCTTTCATGATTTTACTCTTCCATAAACTCCTGCTTCTTCTCTTTGTGCCCTTCCTTTGCTGTGCTTTCTCTAACTCCCTGACATTTAATGTTACAGTGCTCAAGGGCTCTGCTTTCTGTCTGTGCATCCTTCTTCGGTGATTCAGTGTAGCCCTGCTGACTCCTCTACAGCAGAGCATATAAATAGATTCATTACCCTGCTGACTATGAAGCATACCCACCAAGACCTGCTCTGTACCGGTCCTGATCTCCGCACTGTTACATCCAGATTCCTATGGGACAATCTTAGATGAATAACTAAGAGACAACTCAGACTTATGCTCAAAATACAAAATTATTGATTAAAACCCCCACAACCAATCTCCCTTCAGTGTTCTTTATCTCCATAAAGGACACCACTAGCCAGTTGCTCAAGTCAAACACCTTGGAGTCACTGATGACTTTATGTTAAACAGCACACTTCATATGTATTAGTCAATTTTGCTGGTTCCAGAATTTATGTATATCTAAACTGTCCTACCTTCTCTTTCATCACTACAACCCTGGAGCAAGCTTCCATCAGTTCTCTTCTGGATGATGCTATAGCCTATGACTTGTCTCCAACAGTATATTTTACAAACAACCAATGTATTCCCTTAACTCTGATCATGGCACCACTCTAATCAGAACATTCCATGGCTTCCCAACACCATCAGAACTCAATTCAAGACATTTACTTTGTTCTCTGAGGTTCTTCATAAATCTGGCTCCGGATTTTTCTTTTTTCATCTCTTCACACCCACCCTGTGTTGACTCTCCTTGCCCACAGTGGCCTGCTGATCCTTGAAAACAGTGAACAAAGTCTTGTCTTAGGGCCTTTGCATTTGTTCCTCTCTTTGCCTAGGTAGTCTTATTCCAGATATTTGCATGACTTACTACTTTCATTACGACTTCTGCTCAATTATGCCAGCTGAGAGGTTCCCCTGTTATGAAATCAATGTATCAACCTCAAAATTCTCCATCTCCATATGCTGTTTTTTATTTCTTACAGTAGCTAATACTACCTTATATCATTTTACGTAAGCTCCATGAAGACAGAAACTGTTCTGGTCTGATATACAGAAAACACTCAATGATGTTGAATGATATGTTGAATAAGCAAATAAATCATACGGCATTCCTTGCAGCCATACATTCATACCCAGTTTTGAAAGGTTTGTGGACAGGAGCTGGGAAACAATGTTTCCTGAGATACGCTGTTCTTCATTTGATTGTATAAAATAGCTTTAGTGGCTGCAGCCTCTTAATAACACTAAGTTTGATTGAAGAGCCATGTCAAACAATTTGGGCTTTTAGTTATTAATCTGAACACTAAGAATGAAAGCAGAGTTGATGAATCATACCAGTTATAGAAAATTGCTAATTTAATAAGCAACTCATTAGAATTTGCTATGGTGGCTCTGAAGTTTAATGAGCAGAAATTTTCTCTCTAATTTTTCTGAAGCAGTGAGATGCCAGTGAACTGAATTGATGCTTTAATAATAATAATTTCTCATGTACTTTCTTCTTCATGAGAAATTAGCCCACATATCCTCTAACTCATCTTACATACATCAGTTGTACCAGTGTGAGAAATCAGAAGTCATATAATGTTACAGTATTAAAGTACATTACACAGCATGTACCTAAATGTCTGATTAAGCCTTTTGGTAACTTTCTTGGTTATACAGCAACACACATGCATAGATTTTTCTAACATGTTTGTCTAAGTAAAATAATAATAGCAGTAACTATTGCCAAAACCTTAATGAACACTCTAAATACTTTCTTCAATTGTCTTTCTTTAACATAGCCGTTTATTATCACCTACAGGGAAGTCCATATCCATTCAACCATTTAAGTTTAAAATTAATTTACACATATATGTTAATTTAACAGTGTTCTCTTAAAATCATGCTCCTTTTACTCCCCAAATTAAACGTTAATAGACTATTTTAAAGAAAAAACTCTTCTTTCTTCCACATAGAGTCAAATTTCACAGACCTTTTAGGAAGTCACCTTTGTGATGATTATAGTAAAGTGTGTTTCTCAATATCATGTACTTTGAAGTCAAATAGAACTGAATTTAATACCACATCAGTCATTTAGTAACTGTGACCTTGGGCAGTTAGCTTACTTTCTCAAAGGCTAAATTTCTCCATTCTTAAAATAAGGGGAAGTCTGTTAGAGAGCTGATGCAAGGCTTAACTGCACACACTTGTATAAAATGCTAACTCACAGTAGGTATTAGTAAGTGTTCTTTCCTACTCCACTACCCTTCCTGAAATACTGACCCATCCTTTCTACCATACTTTTAAAAATTATTTTTTGGGTATAAAACTAAATGACAGACATTGCAAATATAGTGACAAGAAAGCCAAACTCCGTGAATTCAAAGACACTGTTAGAACTGAGACAACTCATAATATTTTGTTCTTTGCTTCTGGCGTACACACACACACAGTCCCCCCAGAGCCTGATTACCTTCAGGTATCTGAAATTCACAGTTAGTAGAAAATTTTGATATGGTTTAATGACCACTGAGCCAGTCATCTCATTGAAAAAGCTGGTCTTTCAGTTTCTGAGATTTAAAACAGTGCAAATGGAGACAAGCAACATCCACATAAGCATTTCAGGAATAAAAACAGTGCAAATGGAGACAAGCAACATTCAAATAAGCATTTCCAGAATAAAGTCAATGTTAACTTACTCAAAAGCTTTTTAAAAATTTCATGGCCCTCATGACAAGAACAGAATTCATTTCATGACAAGAATATTATTCATGATTCAGTTGAATAATATTGTGAGGCAGTAAGTACTTGGGTGGAAAGTACGGGATACATGGTTTTTAAGATCAATTATCACAGGCAAAGGGTTTTCCTTTTTTTTTTCTTTTGGCCTATTTATTAATAGCATTGTGAAGAACTTGAAAGCAATCATGATTTATGATCCCTGCCTATCATATCAGAACCGATACATGGACTGTCTATATTAATCAAAACACCTCATCTCTATGCACTCCAGTTTCCTCATTTGGAAACTATGTCTTTACTATTTGTAAGTGATAAAAAGCAAGATGCCTCCTATATATTAAAGAGAGTATTAATGCTTCCAAAACCTTGTCTCCAATTACTTCCTCAATTTATTTCATTACAGTTTTTAAATACCTTAATGGAAGGAAAGGCTTTTATTTTCCTTGAAAATTATTATGCATTTGTTTCCCAAATGAATGCAGACAGTGTTTTAAAGCCCTAGTTGCTTATGAGGGCATTAAAGAGTCACTGATGTTTTTAAATTACATGGAATTCTGTGAAGCAGAGGTTCTGAAATATAGGACAGTAAAAGTAGCTTGGGAAAACAATCTTTCTAAATGATTAACCTTGTATCAGGTGAATCTCTTACTTCTTTTTCAGTCCATAGAACTTTTGAACAAATTGTATATCTATCATGGCTTTCTGAACACTGCATTACTAATATTTTAGACTAAGTCTCTCTTTGCCACCAGAATGAGTTCTTAAAGGATATGGGTTCACCTCTTTATATTCCATAATTTGTTGAATGAATATCTTAGAATCAGAAAAGAAAGAAAGATAGCCTGGGTATATAAGATAATAAAGGGAATTCATTCCCTTTTAAATAGCACCCTGATCCTCTATTCAAGAATCCTTTTCTTCAGAATCTATTTTCTTTTTCATGACCTAATGTCGTTCTAGTCTTTATCAGAATCTTATCTATAAATTAGGAGTATTATCATTTGTCCTAAATGGGTTTCTGTATTTAAAAAATTAGATGAACCCATGTCACATGCGATTTTTTTAAACCAGAATAAAATAAAGTCTCATTCACTTTCATTACAGCAAGTAAAATTCTAACTCACTATGATTCTTTTGTGACAAGTATATTTATCTCTGAGATGTTTATAAAAGCTAAAATTTTATTACCAGATGCCATCATTTCACCTAAGAATATTCTTAAGTTTTGTAGGAATTAAATTATATTCAGAGCCTCTATTCATTTGCTTTCATGACTAAAAATATATCTTTAAATCTTTCCCAAGTATTTCAGAAGTGGGTCCATTTCTTATTCTTAATAACCAAGGCTGACCAAGATCTCAGTTCATCAAGTCTAGCAATTTCACATTTGAATTTAAAACTCTAATTTTCTATATCCCTAGTCTGAGTCAACTTATGGACCTACTCTTCTAAAAATCAGGCTGTAGCTAGCAATGATAAAAGCAAACCTGGTGATTTAGTTTTTTGTTTTTGGGTTTTTTTGGCTCTATAACTCCACAATCTTTTGACTCAAATTTTTCCCATTTGGGGTATACTAACTGCTTAATAACCTGTTGGACAAATTTCTAAAAAGAAGAAATTTTATTCCCAAAACTATGAATTTTAAGATTCTAAATTTTCTACTTAAAAAGACTCATTCAGAATTTTTAGCAATTGAGAGATAATTTTTAAAACATATTCAAAATGAAGGCCAATATATATTTAAAATAGCTTAATAACCCAAGCAACAATTTCTACAACTAACTGTTAGCTTAATGAGTAAACAGTAAAGAAGTAAATATTATGTGCAAATATAACATGATTGTGGAAATTAATTTTCCTTAAATTTTATTTTTCCATCTTAATTCATTCCAACATTTAATTCCTCTCATAAATTAGTACATGTATCATACGTCAAGTGCTAGTGGAAAACAATGGAAATGCATACAGTGACTAATATTTACCATGTAACATTCACGTTACATTGATCTCATTTACTAATTCAGTAAATTGTACACTCTAACACTAGTCCATCTTATCTGGTATGTTATGATGGCACATGGACAAGAAACTAAACATTTATGAGGACATTTCTATTAAATTCTTTCATTTAAATCTCACAGCAACCTTTCTTATCCAGGCATCATTAGGGCCATTTTGTTTATTTTGCAGCTGTTTACAAAGGCACGAAGGCAGCAGGTGAGGCTGTGAAGGGCTGCGAGTTCACAGGGAGCCAATGTACTTATTTTTCAGTGCCTTGTTAGGACACATCTATTAGAAAAATGTCCTCCTTCTTGGGGACAAATGGCACCTTGAAACCCAGGCAAGCCTATGACCTGGTGAGGAAAGCACCTTCGGGATTCCAAACCCCACTCATCCTCTTAGTTGGAGCCTTTGAGCAGTGGATACACTGTGCAACTGCATGAGGTGGGGTAGCCCTGTGAAAACTTTTATTGATAGGAATATTTCACTACTTAGCATGCCTTTTTGTGTGTGTTTTGTATTTTACAAATATTCTAAACTCAGATTCAACATTTTTTCCTACAACTCTGGAAACCGTATTTAAACAGGACTTTTGAAATGAGAATTTCAATAAAACATATATAAAAATGGTGGTTCCAAATTATGACCTAGTTCTCTCAAAGTAAGCCAGTTAGGAGACTGACCAGCACTGCCAAGACCTAAAACATTTTCTCTTCAAGACTCGGACATCTGAGTGACAAATGTGTTCATTTGCTAAACTATTGTGTGAGCCCCTAGTTGATCATTATTCTACAAATTAATTAACTAAGTACAATATAATAGTCCAATCCTATTAAGAAAGTTTCTTGGGAATTTAAATAAATTAGGTAAGATTAGAATTAATGAATCTCCAAAAGCATCAGATTTAATTGTAAAAGTTGTCCAGATAAATACCTAATAATTTGTATAAGAAATCTGAAGGAAGTTAAATAAATGTCCAAGTATATCAAAGTCAGGCTTAAAATTCTACAAACATCAACATTGCAAACTGATGTGAATTTTCAAAAATTTGACTCATCGTTTAACATATTACAATGTCACACAATGTCACTACTGTTGTAAAAGATGCCACAGACAAAAGAAGAAGGGCAGTAAGTGTGAAATCAGAAGGGAAAAACAATAAATTGTTGAGATTGAACAACTCTAAATGTGAAAATGCTGGGATAAAGTTCAACTGACACACTTTAAAGTACATCTAGGGTCTAAAGGCAAGTGAGAATCAAATGAATCTGCTGGCATAAGATTTCTGTTATTGCTCTTATTACAAAGAACTATAGCCATTTATGATCAATGACTGGAGTTTCGAGAAGACAAAATATGGAAAAAGTGATGTTACTTATGTTAATGTTTATAGTCACCAACGCTTTATATGTAAATTTTGGAGTCCTTTATGTATACATTTTTTTAACTGTGATATTTGTTTATACTGAATGCCTATTTTTATGGTACAAGTAAAACAACTGAAATTTTCTTTACTTTTGCCAAAATTAAATGAAAAACACTTAAAAGTTTGTGAAAGTTAAAGGAGACACTGCCATAGTGTAGCTGAAGTATAATATTCATTTCAAGCTCATAATGACTGAGTCAAAAATTTAATAACATGTTTTATTCTCATAACAACATAGATATTAAAAACTAAGTGTATCTCTAAAAGAGCAATATAACATGTATTTTGTGCAATGAAACAAATATCTTATATACAGAAAGATTTTCTAAAATATTTTCCTATTAAACTATTCCATTTGTCTTGGTCAATAATAACTTCAATTTCTCCTGGCATACATATTTTTTTATTTTATTTTACACTGTGTTTTAATCTGCATGTGATTAAAGATTAAAAATGAAAATTTCCAAAATAAAATTATGATTAAAAAATAAAGCATTACTATCAGGAAACTGAATCCAGAATTAAAAAGGAAACACTAGAAAAAAGATAAAGAAATGAGCACATCTTAGGACCTATATATATTTAAGAACAGTTGAATTCCAAATGGAATTGAGCTTTCTAGCGAGCAAAATAGGCAGTTTTACAATCCTCACTGTCAGAAATTGGAAAACTCAACAGGGAACACAGAGGATTTTCTTAGGGCTAAATTTTAAAAGTAAATCAGTGTGAAGTTTATATTAGAAATGTGAGAGACAGACGAGTGGCAGTATCCTTAGTGACAGTACTGTGTCAAATGTAGTAGTTTAATGTGGCTGAACCTTATAGCTTCCTGCCATAAAGCCAAGGATAAAAATAAAGCTATTATTTTTCAAGGGGCCATTGTAATGTGCTCCTAGCTTGAGGCTTTCTAATAGTCTGGTGTGGCCTAGGGTGAACATTTGAGAATGTTGACATTGTTTTTTATTCATATGCTACATTATAATGCTTCAGGCAGTTTGTTGGAAAAAAGAAAGAACACTTCTTTGTGTTATATATTCAATAAACCTGGAAAATGAATAGTTTGAGAGTTTAAAAGTGCAAAAAAACTTTTGAGATTTTGGTTGAGGGCAAATGCATAAGCCTAAAAAATCAAATCAACACATATGGTTTGATCCATTTAAAAGTGTTCAAGAACACCTAACAGAAATGTGTGCCAAAAAAAGAAAAGAAAAAAGAATTGGAAAAAACACTCACACTCATCTTCGGCTGCATGCATCAGCTGAAGAAACAGTAAGGTAACTCCTCAGAGGCCAGAATGAAGGAGAAGGAGCTTACTAAGCAAGGATAGCAGTATGTAAATTCATGAAGGTTCCTGCTCATTTCCAAGCTCCAAGGCCGGGATTATAAGAAACTAACAGAAACTAGGACCTAAGCATGGAAAAAGTTAGAAAGATATCTTCTACCACCAAAAAAAATAACCAACCAGGACTATGTAGAAGAATATGACAAACAGTTGGTATGGGGGGAAAAATGTCAAAATTCTTTCCTGAAATTCCTGAAGACAGCCTGCTACTCCTGTACTCCCTATGTGGCTGTTACAGGGAGTGGAGATAACTGGGGAAATGTTGTCTAAGGGCATTTCTAGTTACAAACTTGTAACTAGAAGATAAATAAGTTCTGGAGAGGTAATGTACAATATAGTGATTACAGTAAAATATATTATAAGTGTCAAAGATGCTAAGAGAACAGATCTTAACTCAGACTCAAGCCAAAAAAGAAATGGTAAGTATGGGCATGATAAAGCTGTTAGCTAACACTACTGTAGTTAAGTATATTGCAAAATATAAATGTATCAAATCAACACATTTGATTTAATAAAAATCAAACTTACATAAACTACACAATGTTATATGTCAATTATATGTCTATTTTTTTTTAAATTACATAAGCAGAAAATTCAGATCAATGTCATCTTGTTTTGATAGTGCCCATGGGTATTTGGCAAAAGCATATATAAATCTAAACTAAAGTGTATTGCATTTCAAAAATGCTAAACACAGAATCAACTCCGAATTAATCTCAGAATAATCAAAGCACCGATTCAATAGGGGGCGGGGCCAAAATTCAACCTTTGTATATGTCTATTTTACCTGCTGGGTTCCTAAGTAATATTAATTCAAAAACAGTATCTATTCCCCAGAATGAAGCATGGTTTCTCTGAAGATGTATGTTTACATTATCACTTTGTTTAAACAATCTAATTCCAAGCTGATATAATAAAGAAAGAAATATTATTGAATCTCCTTAGTCATTCTATCAGCAAGTTTTGAAAAAAAAATAGTAGAAGGAAAAAAAAGAGAGATTCCCTAGTTTTCTCTTCCTCTCCATTCTAAAACTGCTTCTGCACAAAGTGTGTCACATTCTTAAACATCCACTTTACTGAAGGAAAAACTAACGATATCGCGAGGGCTGTAAGAAGGTTCGAGGTGTACTAGTGTAATGGTGATGACGGTGGTCTTGCAGAAAAATGACAGATTCAGAACCAGCTGATGGAGGTTTAAAAAGGGACAGGTGATCACTGATCCTACTTCTAACAGAATGTGTTTTTAAAAGAGCTTGACTGCAAATGTGAATACACATAACTAAAACAATTAATCTTGTTAGTCAACAAAGATAAATTCTTTATACCTATTAAAACAAGGCATAGAACTAGAGATTAAAAACTAGACTCCATTTCACTCAACTATATGAAATGATTTAGAACAGGAAACAAGATTAATTTCTGACATATTATTTATATGTGTGTATGTGTGTGTATATATATATATATAAACATTGTATTTATCTCAGTATGTATATAACATATATTAATTAATGAATGTATATATTAAGTGTATGCACACCTGTATGTGTATTATACATACATATGTATGTATGCAATATTTACTTTTATAAATGCAACACAAATTATTCAATAAAAAGGCTGTCCAAAACATTACACTAATAAGTTTTAGTGATCCCTTCTTTCTCACTTTAAGAAAGGTTTTGACTGTCTTTATAATAACATACAGGGCAATGAAACAATATGATAAGGATGAGTTCTGACTGTATTAATGGACCAAGGCTTAAGAAAATAAATAGCCTAGTGCAATCAATATTTTATTCATTGTCTTAGTGATAAAGAACAACTGCTTTAAGTCTGTGGAATCTCAAAATAACTATATATCAATTAAATTATGTTATAAAGTGAGAGATTGAGAAATATGTACCTCATCTTCAGTAATCATTCTAAGCTTAAATTTGTAGATGGCAGAAGCTTTCCAGTGTTTGACCCTGAATATTTTCTCTTACTCTGTACTACTTAGATATAAGAGATAGGAAATAGTGCTGAAGAAAAGGCAGTTTGGAAATATACACATACTTAATGTAATTTACTCTATTGTCCTTTTCCACTATAAAATCTTTCAAATAGAAAAATTCAGAGCTATGTAACAAAAACACATGCACATATAATAAAAACTTAATAAAGGCAAATAATTCCTTTTATTTACTAAAAATATTTCTAATAAAGCATAAGCTAAAGATGAAATCCATACTTTGCTCCTCAAAAAATTGCATTTCCATAATAGTGTCTGAGAAGTGACCACTATTCTGACATCAGTTTGTATCTTCTTAATACGCCGGTCATATATTATGTGTAAATTCAGAGGGAAGATGAAATAAAGACTGAGAGCTTCTTTCATATCTACATACCCTGAGAGAAAGCACTGCAACTAAATGATGTAATTTCATAAAAAGCAAGATGAATCCAAAGAATATAGATGCTAGAGTCCAGGAAGGAGCACAAATTGGTAAAAATGTGAATGTGAATTTAATATACATTTTTCTAAGATCAATATTAATACTTATTTCTGTATTAAATTAAAAAGTAGACAATAATTTCTAGACTAAAAGAGCATTAGAATTCTACTCCTTTTATACTTTGCTTATCAAAAAGTTATTGATTATTTCAAAAAGGAGTAAGACTGAAAATGGTATCATAATAGAGATGTTTTGCAACAGTTGATCAAGAAAATACAATTATGTAACATATACTGTACATTTCAAATTGATATTATATATCAACTGTATTTCAATTTTAAAAAAGTAGATGATTGGGCTTCTATTACCATTTACTGATACAGTGGTTCTGACAAGTTACTTAACCTCTTTAAACATGTCTCTTCTTTATAATGGGGAAAACCATACATGCAGGATTGTGGGCAAGACAAAATACTTGGTGAAGAAGTGTTTATAAACTAACTCTCAACTATAATTGTCTTTCTTTTTTCTTTTTAGGCACAAGAAATTAATCACTATATTGTTCATTTTTCTGGTAGCATAATTAATAGTCTACCAACAATGTCTTGGGAATCATGGTCTAAAACACATTTTTAAATTCTTATCTACAGACAAGATTTCCATCAATTGTATATGGGTTTACCATTTAAGACACAGTACTAACCATTGTCTCTGTGCTGTGATATCTGAGGCCTTGCAGGCCTTGGAGAGAGTGCCCCTCCCAAGGCTAGTCATTCCTAGAGAGAGTAAACAACTCACCTGCCAGAATGTCTTTGATACATAAACCAATCAATCCAGAGACCACACCCTCAACAGATCCCTAGTCTGGCTCTCACAGGGCTCACACTCTGGACTACCGTATATTTGCCCTGGTCATCCCAGGGATGGAGATCAGCCAACAAGGGATACCCTTTAGGGCCCAGAGCATGCCAAGATCATTCACCTCTCCAGTCCTAAGCCTGCTTGGCCAACTCCCTTGCCTTGTCCGTTCCTTCCCCTGGTAACTGCACAGAAGCTCTCACCCGTGTTTCCCCCCTCACACTCCGCCTCCCCAGTGACCCCGGCACTCCTCTGCGTGGCGCTGTACCTCATGCTCTGCCTCCTGAATCAGCGAATACAAAATCTCCTTTCATAACAGTTATTTCCATGTTTCATCATACCTGTTTCCAATCAAATGTGGGCACCCTTTAACTTAAAATAAATTTGCCAGTATTAAATTTAAATAAACAATTATCCTGCATGAACAATTTCTCTCAAATACTTTGTTTTATAAGATTTAATTCTTAAAATAGGTAATATTGATCACTCCTTTTGTAATGACAACTTGTTCACAAAAACATTTTAGATGTTTCTTCACTTTTTTTAATGAAAAATGAGTTTATTTGAATATAGGTCTCATTTGTATTTTTTTCTTTTCTGCTATGTAAATGCTATTATTTGGACTAGTTAACAGCAGCAATTGGTAGTAATTAACAGGACTAATTAAATAAATATGTTTAAGAAAAATATAGTAATATTAAATGTTTTTTAAATGCAGATAGGCTAATATGAGAAAATGGTGGAATATTTAAAAAGGAATCATACTTTTAAAATATTTCTGTAAGAAGCCACGGACCACAGGGTTAATTTTAACTCCGCTGTAAAAACTTGCTATGAATAGAAAAAATTAAAAGCAATTTCAAGCCTTTGGAGTCACATTTGATAATCATATATTTGTGAATCTCTTATTTTTCTCCTCCTTGACTAGATACTTGTCTGAATAGTCAATCAAAGTAGGGAATAAAACCCATGTTAAAAAGACATTTTTTCCTCTCCTATCTTCAGTCCATAAACCACATAATGGAGAAGCTGAACTACTTTTTTAAACCATTGTGTTTAGCATTTATGTACCTTGAAAGGGCTTTGACATAATAACAGAAACAGCAATCATGGAAGCTGTTACTGATCAAGAAGTCAGAGGAGAGTATCACAAGGCCCTGACATAAATTTATGGAATAAAACAGCAAATGTCAAAATGCACTGTGAATGTAGTAGCTGGCTATAAAAGGGATATGACAAGATTATGTAGTGTTATCATGACTGAATTCCAAAGAATGTGAATTGAGGCAGGAAATGAAAGAAACCAAAAACAACATATCTATAAAAATAAAACAAAATAATAGGAATCAACCATGTAATGACAAGTGGTAAGAAAACTTCAGCTACAAGAACTCACAAGAGTATTTGAAAAAGAGTACGAAGAAATGTCACAATAATAGAATGCATGGGCATTTGCACCAAAACTTTTACGCCAAAGTGTATTATTTGATATATTCCAAGAGGCATAATAAGGGCCTAACCACCCAGGGAACTTTATATCGTTGCCATATTCTATATATATTTGTGCAATATTCTTTTTCTAAATACCTTATATATGGATAGAATATTGAAAAAATATTGAAGGAGCAATAATCACATACACTTACACTGATAAAGCAAAGTAAAGAGACAATTCAAATGTATCTACTTCTCCACCTCCTCCAAACATGATCCTCCACAATGTAAACTGTTCTGGAATACATAGTGTTCAATAAGAAAAACTGTATATTATTCTACTTAATGGTAATAAATGGTTCTACTCAAAGTATGGTATTTTCTCATTACTCACTATGAGATCAAAAACATATTTGGCATTGATTAAAACTATTAAAACATGAAATAATTAAATAAAATGTTGAAAAAGTTACTTTTATCTTGTTTAACTTGGAAGTGGTACAGGTTCATCAAGTATTTAATAATATCATGTTCTGTATACAATAAACAGAGTATCAACCTCAGAATAATAAGACTACAATAAAAACCTTAGTTTATCCAAATAATCATTAGGTATAGGAGACATAAAGACTGAGGGCAGGGATAAACATTTCCCACCCTGAAGGAAATCAAAGATTTGAGAAGAAATGAAGGTGAAACTTATTTTTATGCTTTCCCAGAAGTAAACTAGTTTTTAACACAGTGCCTGATGCAAAGTAGACAATCCAAAATTCTCCTGAATTATTGAATATTAGTATAAATATTAGCATAACGCATCATGGAAACATAAATGATGGAAATTTTTACTTTGTGCTGTTAAAGGGGCCTAAAGAATTGATGACAATCAACTTGAGTAGTAGTTTATCAGCAGTGGGGGTAACAAGAATGAGTGAAGTCATTCCAGAATGAGTGAGCATCATAAGCAAAGGCACCATGCATGCATGAAGCCCATCATATATTCTGAACTTCTGATAAATGTAGATAAATATGGAGACTGAAAGCACACTGAGCTTTGAAGAATATCCCATCTCAGGATATGATTTCTACTGTGCATTTAAACCTTCATCCAAGTATTTCCACATCACAGATAATAACTTTAAGTACCTTCATCTAACATTTTCAAATCATGACCCCTACTGCTTGAATACACCTCATGCCAGAGATAAGAAAATATGGACCATATTGTGTGGGAATGCAACTAAACCACTGCTTATTTTTCTGGCTTCAAGAGCTTAGAAAATGCAGAGCAAATTTATGTAACTAGATCATCACTATAACTAGAAGATATAAATTATCCTTAAGTAGGCTCTGTTACATTTTTCTTAGTGCTTAGTTGTTGTATTCTGAATTAAATGAAACAAAGTAACTTGCCTCAAAATATTCCAAAAATAAAATAGCTGTAAAAGGAAAATGAATGAGGGGTATATTTTTTGATGGTGGAAGCTTTCTCAGAGTCCTATAGTGTGCAATAGAGGTACAGAGTAATACTAGTTTGCACAGTTATTCCTAGAGGTTCTAAAAAATCCCAGAGCTTCAGAATTATAGGTGGTCACTTGGAAGCAAGCTCATGTGAGCCCTTTTAACAGAAGGTTATTTAAGCTGTTCATTTTCCATGGTCTTTGAGAATCCAAGTTTCCAACTTGAGACAGCTAGTATCATATTGTGCTCACTGATTCAAGTACTATATTCGTTTGCTAGGACTTCCACAATACATTAACACAGACTGGGTGGCTTCAACAACAGAAACTTATTTTCTATTTAATTTAGAGTTCCAAGATTAAAATATTAGCAGAATTGGTTTCTTCAGAGGCCTTTCTCCTTGGCTAATAAATGGCTGTCTTCCCCTGTGTCTTTATGGGGTCTTCCCTCTGAAGCTCTCTGTGTCTAAATTTACTCTTTCTATAAGGACATCTTTAAGTCATATTGAATTAGGGTCCATCTTAATAACTCATTTTAAATTATATACCTCTTTACAGACCCTATCTCCAACTACAATCATATTGTGAGGTACTGGGGGTTAGGATCCTAACATGAAACCTAGGGGACACAATTCAATCCATAACAGATACTGTTGTGAATACTTTATATACATGATTTGGTTTGATCTTATACAGCAGATTCTGAGACACTATTTTTATGCACATTTGACAGATGAGGAAATTAAGCAAAAGAATGGTTAAGAACTAGCCCAAGTTCACACAGGCAGTAAGTGAGGAAGCTCTTACATATAAATCCTGGCATTGCTTCTCCAGTATCCATGCTATTAACCACCACCCGATACTGCTGTTGAGGTTAGCTTACCTTCCAGAGGAAAACTCTCCTATATGAATTTCTTCATTATCCTTCCTGTACATCTCAAAAAATCTCTCTGTACTCTAAACATTATTTTCAAACATGTGGTGCCTTTCTGTAGTGGAAGGGTCTTAACTTACTGGCAATATTTTAATTTTGTGCTACAATTTCCCCTTTTATACAGCTTTCATATTTTCCTTTCCACCAGATATTCATGATCTCCTTTGCCCTTCTAGTGTATGATATACACCACTCTCAAAGATTCTCTTTCCCATTCCATTTGCTATTAAATTCCTTTAAAAAAAATAAGTAATGTCAGCTACTCAGTTATACCCAACTGAAATAACATTTTCTTTTCCTTCAACAGTGAAACTTAGACTATTTAACTAATAGCCTTTTTCTCAGGCCTTCCTCATTAGGAGCAACACATATAATTCATAAAATTTCCTCTGTATTTACTATGCTGATACACCACACTTTACTGTCCTCTGACACCTCTGATAGTTTGCAGAGAGCACATGACTTTCTAAATCCCATCAGAGTTTAATAGGCTGAGAGTATTTCATTCATTTAGATTCCTTTCTTCCATGGACAGATGAAATGGACAGAAGTGAAGGCATCCTAAGGACACAATGGTAACAAAAGTTGATTGTTAAACTTTCTCAGGAAGATGTATTAATTAAAGAAAAAAAGACTTTTTTTTTTCTTTTTTGCCAAAGTCAGTCTGAAAGAGAAAATTGGGGTGGGGGACAAGCAAAAGCTAGGCTGGGCTGAATGGCTTTGACTAATATATACAAGATAGTCAACCAGGTAGACTCTACCTGGGAGGAAAAAACCTAGAGATGTAAATGTCAGCAACTACTAGAACCACGACAGTGACGGCTAAGGGTTTGGCAAGGAACCTTGAGAAATACACATGTTTTGGGAAGGCTTTTAAATTTGTTAGTTGTGATTATAGAATGTATCTAATCTTTGTTTCCCTAACAAGTCTTCACTAACTATATGCTGTCCCCTATTGTTTTTGTGCAAGTAGATTCTTTAAGGAAATTCAGAGATTCTAATTTTGAAGATGGGAAATGGGATTTAAGAGCCATGAAGACAAGGGGTGACCTAATAGTTAATAGTATAGCATTGCCACAGAAAGTTACAGGGTGAGAAAGAAAATAATCACAAAGAAACAAATGATTTTTAGTATACTATCCAATGATGATAAATTATTAATCATACTTATCCAAATTCAGTAAGTTTATCTACATAGGAAAATAAAATTGGAGTCTGTTACTTATCAGAGATTTTATGTTTTTAAAAGCAACTTTAGATAATACACACACACTAGAAGATTAATTATCTAGATTACCATTAAGAAAAGCAAATATATCATATTTGGTTTCTTGCTGTTAGTGAACTCAAAAATTACCCCAAAGCTAGATGCTATATACCACAGAATTCATTAAATACTGATTTATTCTCTAAAACTGACCGGTCATATTCCTTTTTAATATCAATGCTCCTTTTCTTTGTATTAATTTTCATTTTAGAAAACTGTTCTACTTCTATGGGCCATGAATATAATGAGTAATAAAATCCTCAGAGATGACAGTGACATTACTTAAATTAATCTTAACGAAGAGTCTCAACATAAAAAGGGAAGAGGAAAGGGGCACTCTCAGATGTGAACTATATGCACATTCTAGAGGGAATGCATATCATTCTACATCATTAAAGACTCCCACTTTTTTTCAGCTACCACAATTTCACATTTAACTGTACTACATTATTTTCTGTACAATGGAAAACACACAGTATATCCAAGTTCACATATAATAAGAAGCATCTATCTGTATATGGAAATTGTCTCCCTGGTTCCTTTTACAGCCACATTTTTTTGGCCCCATTGCAAAGTAAATCCTTTCTATACCCTTGGCCTGTAGGGTTAAGATTGGCAATATAAAACTATTTGAAAAGCATACAGTTAAAAAGGACAAGTGTACAGTTGTCCTTTAATCAAGCATCCACAGCTTCTAGAGGTTACTCTCAGCTTTCTTGTCCTTGATTCTAGAGGCACTGACTTTAAAGAATATTCTGGAAGACACTGTACAATCATTCCAAATCAAATATTTGGGTATATTAAAATGCTTACCTTTCAACCAGGGTAGCTAGAATTCTTCAAATTGCTAAGTGCAGAGAAGGATGCTTAAGTGCCTTAACATTGGTTTGCCTCAGGTCAGGTTTTTCAACAAACACAGATCCATCAATGGGCAGGAGAGTGTGGTTTTTCCCTCCTCTTCCCTTTATAACCTCATCCCTGTGCCCAAATTGTACTTCACAGGCTACCAAAGGAGCTAAGAAATTGCTTTCTTTTTTAATAGGACCCTGTGGATGGCTCGTAAACAGACATTTGGTAGGTTGGCAAAATATTGTACCATCACTGTCCACTAATGATGTCCCATTGTTTTTAAATCTCCTTCTCAGTGTGGAGCTACACTAATTGAGAGCTGACATAGGCACAACTCTGATTCCTGAGGTGTTACACAGTTAATATTAGTCAACTCTGTGCTTTCTCAGTCATTCTGGGGTTAGTGGAGTGCTTACACCATACTCTGGATTACACAGGGGAATAAAATTATATATTTCATTTGAGCATTATTATCTCCCCATTTTCCTGAGTAAATGAGAGGTCCTTCTCAATAGAAATAAAAAAAAATCACCTTGCCAAAAGTAACAGGAAGGTGTGAGGGATGCACTAAGTTGGGGTTCCATCCACCTTCTGATTTTATACTGCTTGTTTTGACATAATCCACAGGTGACATGGGTGACAGAATAAAGCATGAAAACTAATGCCACAAACTATACTATCCATCACTAAAATCTGTCATAAAAGTTGTTGACATCTTTAATAATGCACTTATTATTTTGCCTTAAAACATTTGACCTTAAAAACAGATGAGGAAACAAAAATGTTTCCTTGGAAACTTATAGTAACTAGCAAATGAAAAGTAAAGCCTAGGTCTGTATAACTCTCAAGCTTGTGTGTATAGCTATTAGACGGCACTAACGCATAATTGTTTTCTTGCTTTCCAGGGAGAAGTGTGGACATATTTATTCTGTATCCTACCCTTCCTTTGACTCACACTGTTATTTTGTAAAATAATCAGTGTTACATAATGGCATTTACTAAAATTAAGCCCATCCTTTAGGCTTTAACCCAAGAGACAAGAACTAAGAGATAAGCAAGTGATCTAAGTGTAATTATTTGTATTTATAGTAGTCCCTTATGAGAGAAACATTGAACGCCCCTTGCATATATCGCTCCATTGTATTCTATTTCTCTTCCAAATATAAGATACTATAATAATTTTATATTTTGTAATGGACAAGCATTTAAAATTTTACAAATATTTTAAGCATTGTAGCTTCTCCATAATATAAAATTTTATGGGGGTTTTATCTAATAAACATTTACATTAAAAACATTAACATGCTGTCATTTCAGATCTGAGAAAATTGTACTAACTTAAATAAATGCTTTTTATAATATTGCCAGAACTGGTTGGCAATAAACAGCCATTGTGTGCAGATATAAAATAAAGATATTTTCCTAAACTGCTTTTTCAAAAGCATGTCTAAAAAGAAAATTAAATGTGTTCTTTGGGCAACATGAATTATTAAATATTCAAAGCACTGAAAAAGATATAGAAAGATTTAATTACATTGGTACAGTTTAATTAAATGGCCTTAGATATGGAATAGCATGGATATCCACTTCTCTTTTAACTCAGTTTTTCAAAAGAACTTTTTCTAAAGCTGTTCCAACTACTGTATACATGTGTTTCAAAACGTAAAGTAGTAAGATACTCCCATTTGCTTAGTCTTACATATACAGAATACATAAAGCACAACTTTTTATTGATATATGATTGCAACAGTATTAAATGATAACTGGAGTACTGAATTTAGAAGGAAGAACTAGATTTAACTTTATAAATATTCATATATTTTAGAGGAGAAACACCAGCCTAAAGCTTATACAGCACACTAACTATCTAAACATGCAATTCAAATAAACCATCTGTAGCCTTCCTGACGATCCATCTGTGGGGATGTTTAAACACTGACAGCACAGGTGAACAGCCACAATAAATCTACTGAATTAAAATACACATGCACCTCCACACACATAACTGACAATAGTTTTACAAAATTATCCAACTTTAAAACTCAACAATGACAGTCGAATTGTGCAGGTTGCTTGCTCTTGGGTTCACCTATGCGTATGAAGAGGAAAATTTAAGCAGCTATGACGACCATTTAGTGAACAAGAACAATCTGGAAAAAATCAACACACACCCCTTGTTTACATAATAGGAAACTCAGGGGAATGAAAGGTAGGCAAGCTAAGTTATCTATTTAATTTACTTGAACCTCCATTTTAATAATATCTTGCCATAAACATGCATCCCCTGGATACTTTGATTCATCCTTAGCAAAAATTAGAGTCCATAAATTGCAAGTTGGTTAATGAGAATGGAAACGACACAAATCCTCCTGAAAATGCATAGCACTAGTAAGCCATTATCTTTAGCTTAGAAAGCAAGAAGGCGAGAAAACAGTTACATTTCAGTTACCAAATAATGTAAAGTAAATGTATATTTACTCTTTACCTTTTCATCACAAGGTTGAATTTGAGCCTAAGTCTGCTTAATAATAAGGGTAAGTATTTAAAGGTTATTAACTTCAAAGAATTAATTACCTAAAATCTTGAGATTATACATGCTTTTAGTAGGAAGCTACGTTTGCTAGAATATTTGTGCCATGAAAGCTTGAATTTGTTCACTAATCTGCTATAACCACACTGATCTCAATATTATAAAAGACAATGGATTTTCTTGAAGTTAGTAAGTACAGGATATATCAGCATTTTTTAAGAATAAATATTTCTAAACAAAATAATGTTTATTAATATGTTTATTTCAATGCAAACTCCTAAATCTCATTCTTTCAAGCTCTGTAGAAGAATCTCTATTTTAAAGACAGTATCAAATGTTATCATTTGGAATAATCCCATTAAACATAGCTTGCCATTAATTTAGTACTGAACTAAACATGAGAGGTACAACTATTTCAAAGTTTTATTTACAAATATTCATATCCCTTAAGAATTCTCATAAGTATATTTTGAACACTTTTAAATTTTAAATCCTTAATGGAGTATTATTTTGATAAGAAACTACATTTTGTTCCCTGTACAAAAAACATCTAAATGACTCAGATTTATTTTCTCTGTTCATGGATTGAGAATATGTAGTAAGATTCTTCATTTTGTGAAGTTATTTGTAAAGTATGAGGAAGAATAAAATTTACAACCTCACTTCAGAATCTATTCATAAAAGTATGCAACAAAATTGACAATGTTTTAGAAAAACGGAATATTCCCTTTAATTTATCCTATTCTCCCCCCACATGCACCAAGTTTATTCAGTCATTATGTTGGGCAAATCTTATTATTCTTTTTCCTTCTTGCAAAAAAACAAAGCTAAAGAACAAGGGTCCTTTAGAAGGGAAAAAGAAAAACCAAAGTCATCTTGCTCTGATTTAAAAGTGAGAGCTATGAGGATAAGAAGTAGTTATACAATGAAATTCAGTGACTGACAAATCCGGCCAAGAGGCCCCTGTGTCCTGTGTATGGGGATCAGGACAGCTTTCCTTTGCCTATTGTTTCATATCTTTCCTCCAGCCAGTTTTGCCTCTTGAAGTCTCTCCTACAGGACGTGCATGCCTAGAGAAGGGGCTGAGCCCACAGTCACAGGCTGTTGATAGCCACAGGCTTAGATTATTGGCTAGGGTTTCATTCTTTTTAGTCTCTTCAAAAAGAAGATAAAAGTAATTCACAAAAAACACCATAAGGAGAGTAAGAAAACGGAAAGGAGCACAGATGAAGAGAGAGAAGCACTGCTCTCCTGCAGAAAAGCCTGCAGAGCTATATGCACAACAAAATCTTCTGTGCACTGCTTCAGGTTGAAAATGCCAAATGTGCTTATTTACTCTCATGAGCATAGCTGGTCTGTTTAGGCCAACAAGTCTAGATGCCCAAACACACTGCAAAGCTTCTTCCCTGAAGCTGTCTGCCCAGACCCAGATATTACCTTCTCTTGGTGGGACCTGGTCTGCCATTGTGACTGTCATGCAAAAGAATTTATTTATATTAAATTTTACTCTGTATTCCTCTCCAGTTCCCTGTTCTGGAGGAGTAACTGGATTCCTTAGGACTAAAACCAGTACACTTTGTGGAAGTCCTATTGCACTAGGGAAAACAAATAGAACACTCAATCTATATAGAGGGATGGCCTATTTGTCTCCATTGGATTAAAAAATATATATTGACTTGGAGATATTGGTTCACGGATAGCCTTATGGCAATAATTGAAAAGTGAATAAATAAGGGAAACTGATTCTCTTTCCCTGGTGTTCAATAAGAGATTATTGCTAAAGAATTACAACCTCTATATATATTCATTTAATTACTCACACATCAATTATATACGAGCCTATTATTATGCATTAGCAGGGTAGTGGAAAAAGATGCAATAGAATAGACCTCTTGGGAAAATACAATTTCCATCTGGTTTTTCCTTTTATCATAGCATTTATCAGACTGTATTAAGAAATCATGTTTGTATCTGTCATTGTCACTAGACTGAAATCTCCATGAAGACAGTCTTTCCTTTTGCTATTCCTCTGACCTAAAACTTAGTTCTAAACTATGACTTTCAAGACTGGAGGCTTACTACTCTGTGAATGGAGGATCTCATCAACAATCTTTCACACTTTCTTTCCATGTTTCTCTGACCACTGCACAGGCTTAGATTTCACTGCACTGTGACCATTTCTCTTTCCCTTTGTAACATCATTCCATTTCACTTCAATGATTTTGACACCATGTGTGTGTGTCATCAGGAAATCAGTCCCCCCCTTCATAGATATGCACTGTGAGATGTATCCGACATGCAAAATGCATGGCTGTCACTGATCAGGACTAGGTGGGTTGGTCTGATGTTTCTGGACTGTTGTATAGAGCAGATATTGAATCTGTTGACAGCAGCCTTGGTGGGGGGCATCCCATGGAGATGTTATCAAATATTTTCCTTTGTGTGACATAAACCAGAGGAGAGCAAGTCAAAGGTCAGTCCTCAATTGGTGTCACAATTTGACCACCAGAATGAACGTAATTAGCATGTTGAGCATCTTTTCATACATCTATTAGACATTTGTATGCATGTCTTGTTTGAAAAAACAGTTTTAGTTTCTCTGCCCATTTTTTAATTGGTTTGTCTGCTGCTGTTTTTACTGAGTTGCATGAGTTCCTCGAATATTTTGCACACTAATATCTTATCATATTTATGGTTTGTTTAAGTATTTTCTCCTGTAGATTGCCTTTTTGTTTTGTTGATTGTTCGTTTGCTGTGCAGAGTCAAAATAATGATGTATCACCTCCCATCTGTTAGGATGGCTGTCATCAAAAAGACAAAGGGCAGAAAAGATGGCGGCGTGAGACGACGGACAGAGGCTTCCTCCTAAAACTGGATACAATCAGAAAATTTAATTGGTGCACCTAATCCTGAGAGAGCAACAGGAAAGAGGATGCGTCAGACTGCGCACACCTGGAGAAAAGTGCAGACCTCAACGAACGGGGTAACGTACCAGAGCTGTGGCTCCGCAGGACCCGAGCTCCTCCCCCACCCCAGCTCCCACAAGTGGGAGGAAGACAAACGGAGCAGGGAGGGAATAGAAGGCTTGGGACTGCTGAGATCTATGCTGGGAGCACAAACCTACATTTCATGGTGCTTTCATGAGACTCGCATGACTACCGGGTTGGAAAGTTAATACAGGCAGAGTTCCTGGGGATACCAGGATTCCGGCCACTTGTGGAAAGCAGGGATCCATATCCGGCTGCTCTGGGACAAAAACTTATACCTGTGTGCCCAGCCCACTGGCTCAGGCAGTGGAGACAGGCACAGGAGCCAGAAGGCGGAGAACAGCTCTTTCCTACCCCCAGTACCGCTCCCCTGCGACCCCCGATATTGCTTCAGGGGCTCAGCAGCTCCAGAATAGAGCTTCTGGACACTAGAGGGTGTCATATACAAACATGAAACGTCAAAGGAACCTTGTCCAGAGTAAAATTGTTAATACAACTCCCAAGAAAGATTTAAATGATATGGATCTCGTGATTCTTCCTGAAAGGGAGCTCAAAATAAAAATAATCAACATCCTAATGGAGGTATGGAAAGACATCCAAGAACTCAGGAATGAATTTAGGTCAGAGATCCAATCATTAAAGAACACGATGGATGGTATTAAAAGCAGGTTGGATACGGTGGAGGAGACAATACATGAAATAGAAACTAGAGAAGAGGAATACAAAGAAGCTGAGGCACAGGGAGAAAAAGGGATCTCTAAAAATGAAAGAATATTGAGAGAACTGTGTGACCAATCCAATCAGAACAATATTCACATTACAGGGATACCAGAAGAAGAGAGAGAAAAAGGGATAGAAAGTGTCTTTGAGGAGGTAGTTGCTGAAAACTTCCTGAATCTGGGGAAGGAGATAGTCTCTCAGGCCATGGAGATCCACAGATCCCCCTACACAAGGGACCCAAGGAAGACAACAGCAAGACACATAGTAATTAAAATGGGAAAGATCAAGGATAAGGACAGACTGTTAAAAGCAGCCAGAGGCAGAAATAAGATCACATACAAAGGAAAGCCCATCAGACTAACATCAGACTTCTCAGCAGAAACCTTACAGGCCAGAAGGGAGTGGCATGATTTATTAAATGCCATGAAGCAGAAGGGCCTGGAACCAAGATTATTTTATCCAACAAGATTATCATTAAAATTTGAAGGAGGGATTAAACAATTTCCAGATAAGCAAAAGCTGACAGTTTACCTCCCACAAACCATCTCTGCAGTCTATTTTGGAGGGACTGCTATAGATGGAAGTGTTCCGAAGGTTGGACAGCTGTCACCAGAGGTAGTAAAATCATGGTAGGGAGGGTGGAGCAGCTGATTGCTAGGCAAATGCAAAATTAAATTGACTATCCCCAAAGCCAATCAAGAGATAGAGGAAAGGTATAGAATCTGATACCTAATATATAAAGAATGAAGGAGGAAGAAAAAGGAGAAATAGAAAAGAACCTTTAGATTGTGTTTGTAACAGAATACTAAGTGAGTTAAGTTATACTGTTAGATAGTAAGGAAAGTAACCTGGAACCTTTGGTAACCACAAATCTAAAGCCTGAAATGGCAATAAGTACATACCTATTGATAATCACCCTAAATGTAAATGGACTGAATGCACAAATCAGAAGACATAGAGTCACTGAATGGATAAAAAAAATAAGACCCATCTATATGCTGCTTACAAGAGACTCACCTCAAACCCAAAGACATGCACAAACTAAAAGTCAAGGGATGGAAAAAGATATTTCATGCAAACAATAGGAAGAAAAAAGCCGGAGTTGCAGTACTAGTATCAGACAAAGTAGACTTCAAAACGAAGAAAGTAACAAGAGATAAAGAAGGACATTACATAATGATAAAGGGCTCAGTCCAACAAGAGGATATAACCATTACAAATATATATGCACCCAACACAGGAGCACCAGCATATGTGAAACAAATACTAACAGAACTAAAGGAGGAATTATACTGCAATGCATTCATTTTAGGAGACTTCAACACACCATTCACTCCAAAGGACAGATCCACCAGACAGAAAATAAGTAAGGACACAGAGGCACTGAACAACACACTAGAACAGATGGACCTAATAGACTCTATGGAACTCTAACACACAAAAGCAACAGGATACACATTCTTCTCAAGTGCACATGGAACATTCTCCAGAATAGACCACATACTAGGCCACAAAAAGAGCCTCAGTGAATTCAAAAAGTTTAAAATCCAAGAACATATGGGATGTGAACAGTTCCCAGGAATGGGTTGTTTTAATTTGTCTGATTTCTCCCAGACTGTACATGTACAGTTGGACAACATCCATTATATCATAGACAAATTTTCACAAATGCCTAGGGTGCCTAACTGGTTTTCTTGACTTCACTGGAGATGGCTGGTAATTGTAGGTCTGCTTTGGTTATGTAACTGTATTCCTATTATGTTAATGTGTGTGCACAATTTAATTAGCAGTTTAAAACCTATACATGCTTAAGTTCTCTACAAGAAGATATGTCAAAGAAATAATCAATATTCCCATGTTTTCTTCCATATGCTACCTCTATAGCTTTTCTTCTTCCTTCCTAATTACAACCCTTAAATAGAATTCGTGCCTCATATCGAATTTACCAAGTATCATAATTCCTCCAAGTGGTAAAGATACCTCAAGACAAATGCTGGGTATACAAGCCACAGGGCATAAATCTGCAAAGAGGGAAAAAGCTAACCTTTTCAAACAATATGGCTTCTCTCTCACTTACCAACTTTACATTTCCGTGTATGGCCTCGGAAGATGACTGGTTAGCCAGAGACAGGTAAGATTCCTCAAGGGAGGAACAACCTAAAACAGGCACAGTCACAGGGGGGCCATCAGGTGAGAAATTGGGGATCAACAGAGGTGAGGCTTAGAACCTCACCACCCCTGTTTTGAGAGAAATCTTCTGCATCCGTGGATGTTTTATTGCCCTTGTCTAGCTTGGATTAACACATAGTCTACAGGCACACACGTGATCATCTACATTTGCTCTCTTACAACACTAAACTATGTTTTCAACCTTTATCTTGCATCTACCTACCACTTCAGCATTTTATTTAAAAAATAATAACAATAATAATAAAGGGAGAAATGTGGGATTCACATATAAATTAAGTATAAAAATCAAATGAATATTCATATTTGACCTGATTGTTTATAGTTTATAATGCGTGATCAAAACGGAAAGTTTCTGTGATGACTGCCCTTGTACTGTTCACCATGTAAGAACTTATTCACTATGTAAGAATTTGTTCATGTAAGAACTTGTTCGTTTTGCTTCAGAAGATTGGAAACTGACGAGAATTAGGGTGGGCATGAATTAATGATTGTGCATTGAGCATTGACTCCCCTATACAGAATTTTATTGTTGTTAACAACCATTTGATCAATAAATATGAGAGATGCCCTCTCAAAAAAAAAAAAAAAAGATTGAAATCCTACCAACTAACTTTTCAGACCACAAAGGTATAAAACTAGATATAAATTGTACCAAGAAAGCAAAAAGGCTCACAAACACACGGAGGTTTAATAACACACTTCTAAATATTCAATGGATCAATGACCAAATTAAAATGGAGATCCAACAATATATGGAAATAAATGACAACAACAACACAAAGCCCCAACTTCTGTGGGATGCAGCAAAAGCAGTGTTAAAAGGAAAGTATATAGTGATCCAGGCATATTTAAAGGGGGAAGAACAAACCCAATTGAATAGCCCAACGTCACAGTTATCAAAATTGGAAAAAGAAGAACAAATGAGGCCTAAAGTCAGCATAAGGAGGGACATAATAAAGATCAGAGAAGAAATAAACAAAATTGAGAATAAAACAATAGCAAAAATCAATGAAACCAAGAGCTGGTTCTTTGAGAAAATAAACAAAATAGATAAGTCTCTAGTCAGACTTATTAAGAGAAAAAGAGAATCAACACACATCAACAGAATCAGAAATGAGAAAGGAAACATCACGACAGACACAACAGAAATACAAAGAATTATTAGATACTGCTATGAAAACCTATATGCTAAGAAGCTGGAAAACCTAGAAGAAATGGACAACTTCCTAGAAAAATACAACCTTCCAAGACCGACCAAGGAAGAAACACAAAATCTAAACAAACCAATTACCAGCAAAGAAATTGAAGTGGTAATCAAAAAACTACCCAAGAAAAAAACACCCGGGCCAGATGGATTTACCTCAGAATTTTATCAGACATACAGAGAAGACATAATACCCATTCACCTTAAAGTTTTCCAAAAAATAGAAGAGGAGGGGATACTCCCAAACTCATTCTATGAAGCCAACATCACCCTAATACCAAAACCAGGCAAAGACCCCACCAAAAGAGAAAATTACAAACCAATATCCCTGATGAACGTAGATACAAAAATACTCAATAAAATATTAGCAAACCGAATTCAAAAACATATCAAAAGGATCATACACCACGACCAAGTGGGATTCATCCCAGGGATGCAAGGATGGTACAACATTGGAAAATCCATCAACATCATCCACCACATCAACAAAAAGAAAGACAAAAACCACATGATCATCTCCATAGATGCTGAAAAAGCATTTGACAAAATTCAACATCCATTCATGATAAAAACTCTCAGCAAAATGGGAAGAGAAGGCAAGTACCTCAACATAATAAAGGCCATATACGATAAACCCACAGCCAACATCATACTGAAAAGCGAGAAGCTGAAAGCTTTTCCTCTGAGATCGGGAACAAGACAGGGATGCCCACTCTCCCCACTGTTATTTAACATAGTGTTGGAGGTCCTAGCCATGGCAATTAGACAAAACAAAGAAATACAAGGAATCCAGATTGGTAAAGAAGAAGTTAAACTGTCACTATTTGCAGATGACATAATATTGTACATAAAAAACCCTAAAGACTCCACTACAAAACTACAGAATTGATATAGGAATACAGCAAAGTTGCAGGGTACAAAATTAACACACAGAAATCTGTGGCTTTCCTATACACTAGACAATAGAAAGAGAAATCAGGAACACAATTCCATTCACAATTGCATCAAAAAGAACAAAATACCTAGGAATAAACCTAACCAAAGAAGTGAAAGATCTATACCCTGACAACTATAAGACACTCTTAAGAGAAGTTAAAGAGGACACTAACAAATGGAAACTCATCCCATGCTCTTGGTTAGGAAGAATTAATATCATCAAAATGGCCATCCTACCCAAAGCAATATACAGATTTGATGCAATCCCTATCAAATTACCAATGGCATTCCTCAACGAACTGGAACAAATAGTTCAAAAATTCATATGGAAACACCAAAGACCCCGAATAGCCAAAGCAATCCTGAGAAAGAAGAATAAAGTGGTGGGATCTCACTCCCCAACTTCAAGCTCTACTACAAAGCCATAGTAATCAAGACAATTTGGTACTGGCACAAGAACAGAGCCACAGACCAGTGGAACAGATTAGAGACTCCAGACATTAACCCAAACATATATGGTCAAGTAATATTCAATAATGAAGCCATGGACATACAATGGGGAAATGACAGTCTCTTCAACAGATGGTGCTGGCAGAACTGGACAGCTACATGTAAGAGAATGAAACTGGATCACTGTCTAACCCCATACACAAAAGAAAATTCAAAATGGATCAAAGACCTGAATATAAGTCATGAAACCATAAAACTCTTAGAAAAAAAATTAGGCAAAAATCTCTTGGATGTGATCACTAGCGACTTCTTCATGAATATATCTCCCCGGGCAAGGAAAACAAAAGCAAAAATGAACAAGTGGGACTATATCAAGCTGAAAAGCCTCTGTACAGCAAAGGAAACCATCAATAGAACAAAAAGGTAAAATGACAGATCTGATAAAGGCTTGACATCCAAAATATATAAAGAGCTCATACTTCTCAACAAACAGAAAGCAAATAATCCAATTAAAAAATGGGCAGAGCAGCTGAACAGACAGTTCTCCAAAGAAGAAATTTACAGATGGCCAACAGACACATGAAAAGATGCTCCACATCGCTAGTTATCAGAGAAATGCAAATTAAAACCACAATGAGATATCACCTCACACCAGTAAGGATGGCCACCATCCAAAAGACAAACAACAACAAATGTTGGTGAGGTTGCAGAGAAAGGGGAACCCTCCTACACTGTTGGTGTGAAAGTAAATTAGTTCAACCATTGTAGAAAGCAGTACGGAGGTTCCTTGAAATGCTCAAAATAGACTTACCATTTGACCCAGGAATTCCACTTCTGGGAATTTACCCTAAGGATGCAGCACTCCAGTTTGAAAAAGACAGATGCACCCCTGTGTTCATCACAGCACTATTTACAATAGTCAAGAAATGGAAGCAACCTAAGTGTCCATCAGTAGATGAATGGATAAAGAAGATGTGGTACATATATATAATGGAATATTATTCAGCCATAAGAAGAAAACAAATCCTAACATTTGCAATGACATGGATGGAGCTAGAGGGTATTATGCTCAGTGAAATAAGCCAAGCGGAGAAAAACAAATACCAAATGATTTCACTCATTTGTGGAGTATAAGAACAAAAGAAAAACTGAAGGAACAAAACAGCAGCAGAATCACAGAACCCAAGAATGGACTAATAGTTACCAAAGGGAAAGAGACTGGGGAGAATGGGAGGGTAGGGAGGGATAAGGGTGGGGAAGAAGAAAGGAGGTATTATGATTAGCATGTATAATGTGGGGGGTGGGGGAAAGGGGAGGGATTTGCAACACAGAGAAGACAAGTAGTGATTCTACAACATCTTACTATGCTGATGGACAGTGACTGTAATGGGGTTTGTGGGGGGGACTTGGGGTAGGGGAGAGTCTAGTAAACATAATGTTCTTCAAAAAAATAAAAATTAATTAATTAATTATTTTAAAAAAAGACAAATGGTAAGAAATGTTGGTGAGAATGTGTAGAAAAAGGAACCCTTGTCCACTGTTGGTGGGGATGTAAATTGGTGCAGCCACTGTGAAAAACAGTGTGGAGTTTCCTCAAAAAGATTAAAAATAGACCTACCATCTGACCTGGCAATCTCACTTCTGGGTATATATCCAACGAAAATGAAAACAATATTTCAAAGAGATATCCTCCCTCCCATGTTCATTACACCATAACTTACAAGGTCAAGATATGGAAACAACCCGTGAGTCTGTCAATGGATAAATGGACAAAAAGATGTGAGATTACATATGACACAATATTTTTCATCCATGAGAAATAAGGAAATCTTGCCATTTGTGACAACATGGGTGGATCTTAAGAGCATTATACTAAAGTACAAT
The DNA here is from genome assembly GCF_040802235.1 of Manis javanica. Lineage (NCBI taxonomy): Eukaryota > Metazoa > Chordata > Mammalia > Pholidota > Manidae > Manis > Manis javanica. Next base: position 95,268,350 of record NC_133167.1, read on the forward strand.
AAGACAGACAAGTATTTTATGATCTCATATATGGAATCTAAAAAAACCCCAGAACTTATAGAAACAGAGGAGAAGGGGTTTACCAGGGGCTTATGAAGGTGGGGGAAATGGGGAGATATTCATCAAAGAGTACTACCTCCCAGCTATAAGTTCTCGGAAATCAAAGGTACACAAAGTGATATTAATAATACTAGATTATATACTTGAAAGTTGCTAAGAAAGTAATTCTTAAATGTTCTCATCACAAAAATGAAATGGCAGTTGTGTGATATAATACCAGTGTTAGCTAACTATGGTGGTAATCATTTTGCAATATAGAAGTATATGAAATCAACAGGCATATGCCAATTTTATGTCAGTAAAGCTGCAAAATAAGTAATGGCTCAGAAGAGGGGTAAAAGAACAATCTGTTCACTTTATAGTTTTCCTGGACACTGAAATCTCAAGTGGGGAATTTAAAATCCTTTTTATGTAACAAGCGGTAGCTTCCCAAATATTTAGAGGTTTGAAAACTACTTCAGAAAATAATGCAATCAGATTTTTAAAAAATTACTTTACATTTAAAATTTTAATTTCATCATTTTCAGTTACTTCCTACAGCCATAATTAATATATAAAGCTAAGAGAAATCATTCTCATTTTCTGATGTATAAATAATTGAAAGTATAGAGCAAAGCATTACTACATATTTAGAATTACTTATATTTGAATTTGTAACAATTTTCTGTATATGTATCTTGTCCATAAGATTGTATCAAACCCCAAAATGTCATCAGCATAATAGAGATTAAGGGCAAAACTGGAATTTGGAGATTTTATAAGTAATGGGAATCTAGTTACAGTGGAATTTTGAGCATCTTCCTATACTTATCTTTGATTCCTCAAAAATTTTATACAAATTTTTTTTTCTGTCAAAGATTTATTTTAATAGAGTATATGGAGATGGAAAAATTCTACATTTTAATCGATATTTAGAAATGCTATCAAAACCAACAACATAATTTTTATGATTGGAATTCTGCAGCCTTTTTTATGGAACTAGGCAGATGACAAGAACCAGTTGTCTGATTAAGCATAGTACCAGAATCCCTTAATATCCACCCTCCCCACATCTCCAAACCTGTATTTCAAGTATATTTTAAAGATACACAACAATTTTAAAGTTCCACAAAAGGTAAGCAGATGTATCACTTTTCCTTAAAAATATCTCTTACTTATGCCTAACTTTCATGACGTGAATAAAATTAAAAATAGCTAAATAAGCTTAACCAGTAATAATAGACAAGTATAGTATTACATTAGTAGAAAATAACAATATAGTGTCCAGTAAGTTACTTACTACCTACGTTAAACACTGAGACAAAATCAATACATGCATATTATCTCATTCATTCTCTCCCCTCCTTGCTTCTAGCTACCCGATATTCTTTATATGTAATATAAATACATTAAATCAGCATACCTTTGAAAATGGGAATAGAAAGTATAGAAACACTTCTAGCATGAAGGACAGACACTCATCGCACAGTAAAGGGAACAGGTGTTACACGTGCCAAACAATCCCAGTGTCAGTTATCACAAAATGCATCACCATTATGTGGTAAATTCTAACTCTTCAAACATAATCCACTTAAACTTAAAATTGTACATAGCATTTTTGTATATTTCAAGCAAATTTTTAAAAGATAAGCAGCCTGTTTTGAAATGAAGATAAGATACATCTAGACATAATTTTCTAAATGTCAGTATCCTTCAACTGGACATCCTAAACTATCAATTCCAATGTTCAGCTGTGATTTCACTACAGAAATATTCATGGAATGAAATCAACGATTTGAGGAATTCATACCAGATATAGTTAATTCCCTACAGTAACAGGCAGTTTTCCTGAAAATAAGCTATGCACTGAATTTGACTAATGCTCACTTTTACTTTTAATGTATTTCTTTCATGAGTGCTGTTTCAATAAGGGTAAGACCATATGCTTGGTTTCTTTTTCACAGTTTTTACAGTATTTTCTGATTACTTGGAGATAATTCCATGTGGGAACCACTTTCCCCACCAGTATGGTCATGGGCCAGAGCTGCTTGTCCCATGGTGAGAATCTGCCTCCTGCCCCCAGGATGCCTGAACTTGGGACCCAGAAGGCTCATCCAGCCAGCCACAGCACAGCAGCTAAAACTCTTTAGGATTTATAACTCTGGAGCTATTCATAGCCTTGGCCATGTTTTCTGCTATGACAGACTACGTTCTACAACAATACAGCTGACAAAGTCAATACAGCAGACAAAACCAGGAAGAGGCAAAACACAGACACACACAAATTCTAACAATATATCCACTTCCCTGAGTACGTCATTGCTATTTGTCTAAGGTGTGTAGTTTTGTAACAACAAGAAAAACCCAATTTCGAGGTATTTCTGCATTCATGTATTTGTTACAAGTTTTCTCAATTAGAACTGCATCCCTTGCATGTTTTCCATGACAGAGGAAGACAGTACATGTTCAAATATTTTTGATGTTCAAATATTTTAAACATGTTTGGAAAGATAGAAAACAATGACGAACACCTATCCAGGACTTTGGTCTCCAAACAGTACATGGCATGGGACAGCTGCATGAATTTCTCAGGTGCTTCTCGTATGCCCAAGCTTTCTGAATAGCAAGTAATGTGTATTAAGATCTTTTAACACTTCACTGTGCTAATATCAATCTCTACACTTCATTTATTCCTCACAACAGCTTTTTGAGATAGTAATAATTACGTTTCTCTTATCAGTTGAGGAATTTGAATTTTAAATGGAAGGGACAGAGGCAAAATTCAAATGCAGGTTTGACTGAATTCAATGCCCAAGCTTCTAAATATTATAACATACAAGCTGAAAATTCTTTATCCAGTAAGGCAATATGGTGGCTTGTACTGGCAAGCAAACAGATTGGTGGTTTCATCCTGACTCTTAACCTATGGGCTGTGGTAAGTTGGCTAAGAAACATCTTAAATGTAAATGGCAGAGTGAGAATGTCAGCTCAGCGGTGTCACAAGTTTATTCCTTCGGAAAATATGTCTCAGCTTTTCCTATACAACTCCCAGAAATACATTAGAATGTTTATGCATGTTTCTTTGTCTGCAAAGTAAGAGAGACTTCCAAGAGAGATCTTTAGCAAAAGCTAAAAGGGGGAAAGGGATGCTTGTTTCATAGAATCAGCTATAAATAATAAATCTAAACAAAATTAAGTGATTATAATTTAAAATGGCACATGTTCATCCTCATGGATAAAATAGATTATATTCATTCCATTATTTACTGAATATTTATGTCTCAAACTATGTTATGATCCTAATGTGCTTTATTTTACATAATCTTCACAGCAGTTTATAAGGTAGGTAGTGTTACTTTCCCCATTTTACAAATAATTTAATAGAAATTGTTTAGATTAACATAATTTTCCTGAGCTCCAGGAAACTTATATATATATATATATATATATATATGTATATGTATATATATGTATATGTATAAATGAGAACTTTTGGTAGGACTTAACACACGATAATTAGGTTGACTCATCCAATTACTATTTAATTTATTATAATACTTCAGCTCATTAAATGAATTTGTCTTGTATTTATAATATTAAATTATATTTAATTTGCCAATAAACCTATACTCTGTAAAACGTAGATTATATTTATAACTACAAAATAATCAAGCTAAGCCTGCCTGATTTTTTTTTATTATTGTGTGATTTGCTTTACCACCCAACTGATGATACTAAAACCAAAATGAACCATACTGTAATTCAGGTTAGAATGATTACAGTGTTCTCTGCTGTGTTTCCTCTGCAGTGAATGTTCAAAACAATAAAGCAGGGGAATGGGACAAGGGTCATGCCATTGTAAAATCTACTTGGCCTGGGAAAAAGGCCCAGCTTATTGTTTAATTTAACGTTTCTGGTGTTCCTCCCCCTTTCCCACTCACTTTCATCAATTAAGTAATGTTTTAACCAGGACAAGAAACAAACCTCCCAAATGTAAAAGAACCTAGGAACCTATGTGGATAAAAAAAAGTCAAGATCCCGGACAACACAGTCACCTAAATCACCTTATTTGAAATACAAAACTTCAAAGGAATTCTTAAGTCTTATACCAACTCCTACCCCAAAGATCCCATACCCCAAACCTTAAATCCTTAAAGTGCACCTCCTAAGGTTGCCTGCACTCCCACCTCAGTGTGTACTGGCCCTTTAAATAGAACTTTCTTGCTGCTTAAGCCCCACTCTCAATTCCTTTGTATGGCAAAGACAAAACTCACCAACAACCAGCATGGGTGCTAAGTGTCTTTGTCACTGTTACTTCATTCAACCTTCTAGTCTTTAGCTCAAGGCTTTTCTCCCTCCCCATTTTATTTCTGACAAGTAGGGAAGCAACTGCAGGAACTTCTGAGTAGGAGAGGCTTGAATGGACATCTCCTGGGTGACCAAGAGGGAACCACAGCGCTTCAGTCACATTCTTTAGCAGTCTGCTCTACAGTCTTTCCTTGCTTTGGTAAGTTCTAAGAACATAAACTTACTCCATTCAGTGCTCTGTGCCTCCCCCAAATCCTGGGTTGGTCAGGATATAATTACCATGCTGTGCAGATCACGTGGAGGACATTAGTTGCCAGGTGACCCCAGGTTTTAGGAGTTGGCAAGGGAATTGCCCTACACAAGGCAATAATTCAATGAAATTTCATTTTCTCCCTCTCTTCTTCCTTGTTTTCTATTTGCGTGGCTGCACAAATGAAAGGCTTACTTTTCCTGGCACTATGCAATCTGACACTCACTACTTCTCTAGCATTAATGAAGTCCTTTCTTGCATGCACTCATTTGACCTGTTAGCAAATTCTTTCTCATCAGAGTCAAGAGCCCTCACTCCCCTGTCCAGGTTGACCAGCAGGAAAGACCTCTCCAGATACACAGCACAGCAACAGTACTACGCATTCCTCACCGTTTGTTGTTGATGAGAGCACAAGTTTCATTAAGTTAAAGAAAATAAATGTTCTATTTAGATGTTAATTAAAAAATAACATTATAATGTTACTTTTACTATTATAATATCCAATATATTGCCTAACAGTAAGAGAAGTCACTTTTTAAATTGCAGATGCAAGTACTCCCAAATTCACTACTACAAGGTTCTAGGATGGCACTTCAGTGTGTGTGTATGTGTGTGTGTGTGTGTGTAGCTTTTGATCAAAGTACATCATGTAATATAACCAACGTAGTGTTCCCACCAGCAGAGAGGTATCATGGTGGAAGCTTCATTTGGAATTCAGTACTGTGTTACTGCAGTACCAAAAACAATTTGAATTTTGTACATGAGTATGGTCTTATTGTAGGACATATTTTAAAAGCCTTTTTGTCTGTGTTCAGATAATTTACTAGATAAATAACTCACCCATGCTTAGAATTGTTACCATAGCATAGGAATATACAGAAAAAAAAACCTCAAAAACAAGTGTAATTTTTTAAAAATTTGAATCAAATTTAGAATGAAAAAAACTAAGATTATTAGTTTCTTGCGCAGTCTTTGATTCTGCCTCCATTGGAAGAAAGAACTCTTTAAATATTATCTATGCACATTTTTAGAGTTGAAACCTCAACATGAGTAACATTACCTAAATACAGAATGGCAAACTGAATGAAAATCACTGTGTACACAAATCCAAAGATACACATTACATGGTTGAATCAATGTATTTATGACATTTAAATATGACAAATGATATTGTAGTTCATCATTCAAATTGTCAGAAATTAGTTTAAAATAATAGATCAGTAGAATCACTATATGAGGACAAAAAAAATGTTTCTTAATCTCAGTAGTTGAATTATTAATCCAAGTAAATTAATTTGAATAAAGTAAATTGAATAATTGAGTAAAGTAAATTGATATATATAATGTATTTTGAAGTATGATTGGAGGACATTTCACATATGAGAAAAAGAAGGGTACACAGAAGTAAGGTAATATAATTACTCAGTAAGACTAAATAATTTGCTTTAAAAGATTGCTTCCCTGTTTTCTGTCTTCAAACTCAGGACCCAATCAGTGCTGCTTCTAGGTCCAAATGAAAAAGCTATTTTAATATTATGATGCCATTTAAAAATTTTTACCTTTTGAAAATACACAGAACTATTTTCTTTAATAGAGAATACAAGGCAATTCCATTTAGAATCAAGTAAAGAAGAGACCTGAGTAAGTCACTTTGCTGGAGCTTTCATGGGACAATATTCCTCCCATTTCTGCCCCCATAGGAAAGAAATGTAAGAGCCCTAGCTCTAAGTACCTAAGGAGACCACTGTCGCTGTCATTTTATTGATCACTCTCCTTATCATGGAAGATCTCGGACATTTTCTTACCATCATAGAGTATTTCTAAACATGTACGTTTCAAGAATATTCTGTTTTCTTTGTAAGCCTTTAGAATTTATGAAACATGCAAGACAACAGGCAATTCAATAGCTCTATGATGCAACATGAGTTGAAGTGCATCTGGTTAGAAAGTAGAATATTTAAAGCTCAGTAAGATGCTATCTCCATGTACACACCTTCAATCAAGTTAGCTACATTTATTTACATCTAAAAAAATTACTTCCATACAAAGCAAAATAGCTTTGCAATATGTGTATTACTCTCAGTGCCTTTTGAAGTATGTGATTTAGGAGCTGAATTCTTTTCTCTTTACCTCCCCTTTGTATGAATAGAACAGATTATGTCTAATTGAAATCTGCAGTCAAAAGCAATCAGGCTGACATGGTTAATAACAGGCATTTCTACTGAATTATCATCATCAACTCCATATTACATTCCTTTGCTAAATATGAAGTCTACTGGTGTTATTAAATGTACAAGTCTCCTTTCAAAATTGTAAAAGTAAGAAAAACCACAGATTTTAAGATACCTTTCTTGGTGTGAGCCTATCTTTAAGAAAATACGTTTTCAATTTATTGTTCTTAATATCTTTTGTGCAAATTACTAAAGGGAAACCTCATTGAAATGGCGTCAGAGACCTGCAGGGGAAGCTCTCACGCCCACCACTCCTCATAAATCTCAGACCCCACCAATAAAACTGACCACATATTGTTCCAGCTATTTTACTCCCCAGCAGGTGAAAGAAAGGTTTCTGCCAACCCTCTCCCCAAACCAGCCCAGCCAATAAGAGACTGTCCTAACTGAGCCAATGAAAAGCCAGAACATGTGGGACTCCACACTTACTCCAGTGGATTTATTGCTTAGAACAGCCCTCCCAATTCAGCAATGTTCCTCTATAAAAGAGTATTTCTCTCCTTTGTTCTTATGACTTGCCTATGGTTTTGCCACAGCTTGCTTGTCCTGGGTTACAATACTCTGCTACTCCCATTTTTGCTGGTAAAATAACTTTTATTTTTAAGGCAAACATTTTTTAATTCTTGTTTTAAATCATTCATGAACATTAACTTTTAACAGATTAGTGATGGAGAGGGAAACTTTTTCTTTCTCTAGGGAATTCAGTGAATTAACAAATTACATGTGTTTTATAGATCAAGTTAAGCATCAGTGACTTCTTAAAGCAGCCACAGTGCACTTAAAAGAATGAAATCCACAGTAAGATTCATTAGAAAAAAACAGTGATTGAGTCCACTGTCTATTGAGATCTAGAGTATTTTTCTTGTGTGACATTCACATTCTAGTTAAAAAGGAGAGCCCATTATTTAATATATATTAAACATAATGGTGTTAAAAAGAAAAAAAAAACAGGACAACAAACCAAGATTTAATTATAACTTCAACCTATTCCAGGAATATGATCTTTAAACAATCAATCTGAAATTTCCTGGTCAACACTAGAGAGTTAATCTACATGATAAAAACCCTGTCTTTTCCTCACCTTCCCAGCAACAACAAAATTTATATATATATATTCTAGCCTAAAACAAACCCTTTCTTTTCTTTTGCTAATAACATCCTTCCCCACCCTTCTTCCTATAAAAACCTTCCATGTGTACCACTCCTTGGAGTATCTCTCTTGGCGAGATGGGTTGCTGTCCCATTCTTGGACTGCTTAGTAAAGCCACAGAGATCTTGAACGTTGTTTTTTAACAACAGTAATAATCCTAAGATTACAATAAGCATTGCAATCTAATGGATATAAGTATCCCACATAACAGTTGCACATCACATATGTTAGGATGAGACTACTCTGTTTCTCCTAACTACAAAGATGGACAGTGCGGTTGACAGTTAGCTTTCCCCTAATTTCTTCCACCCACTTTCCCATTTAATAGCAGTTGAACAGTCTGGGGAGGTCTGACTGACCTGAGGAATTCAGGGTGTGGTGACAAGACAGACTGGTTCTGAGGTGGGCCAAGGGTTTAACCTTTTAGGGGATTTTAGAACACAGTGGAACTATTTGCTAACATTATGCTATGACAAGAGGAGCCAAAGTGAAGAAAATAATTCAAACAGGAGAATGAAGATGAAAGGACTATTTAACAAGAAAACCACAATTCTGAGTAACAAAACCCAAATCCCCTTCCTCTGGACTTTTTGTTGTATCTCATGTTAAGAAGAAAGACACAGGCCCATCACAGTGTCATTTCGGCTGGGCCAAAGCACCAAATCAAGGCTTACTACCTAATCTGATCACAGTTTCAAGCTCCACCAGAAGTGTAGTCAGTCAGGAATTTTTCAATGAACGTCCATAAGGTAATGTCACATGTGTACTCTCCATCCCCCAAAGGAATCCACCTAATAAGATCCTTTTATCCCCAGGTGAAGACGACCTCACTCAAAATAATCCTTTTTTTCCATTTATGACTTTCTTGTACTACCTTTAAAAACCTCTCCCTTTCTGTTGCCCTCACAAGCATCTACTTGCTGCAGGAGATGCTGCCCAACTCAGTAATCGCTTAATAAAGTCAATTAGATTTTCTCCTATTTGCAGCTGAAAGTTTCCAATGCTGGTCATTAAACTGCATTTACTGAGTGGTACTTCTAACAGTTACTTAGTATGTTTATAAAGGCAACTGGTAACATCTCTTAAGCTACTTATTCAAATCACCAATTTATAACTTCTTAAATTTAGACATCTCATAAATATCTTTTTATGTTTGCTCAAGGCAATTTGAGTTGGATTTACTCTATTCCATTATTCTTTTTTTTCTTTAAATATTTTATCACCATCTGAACTTACTGTAATAATATATTAATTGTCAAGCCCCCTGGACTGCAAACCTCATGAAAGCAGGGACTCTCTGGTGTGTCTCTCTACTACCAGAAGCTAAATGCTGCCTAGCATATAGGATTTACTCAATAAATAACTGAGGAGTGAGTGAATTAGTGGAATAAACCAAAGCTTTAGAAATGTGCCAGAGGGCAAAATGAATTATAGAAATGTATATAGGAATTTGAAAAGAAAACAAAAGAAAAAAGAAAATATTACTATGAGGTAGTTTAGCTGAGCCTCAGATGAGTTTAATTTCACTAGGGAGATGAGGACTTAAGTATAGTGTAAAGGTATTTTATGCCAAAGAATAAGACACATAAAATCATTAAAGCCTATTTTATATTTAAGGGAAATGATAGTCTGGGTGGCCTATGTAAGAGATAAGTATGAAATAGCAGACACATATTACTGTTTCTTATAATAGTCCCACCTGCCAGCAATTTCCTGTTTTCATATTATGGAAACTCAATTGTGTAATGGGACAGTTTCCCTTTCCACACAAACTACCATCAATCTTGGGGACAAATTTATGGGCTACTTTAGTGTGAATTTATCTGGTAATGGACTGTATCCTTAACCTTGTATTTGGCCTGCTTTCTGCCACTGTATCCTCCTTTACTCTATTTATCATCTTATTTTAAGGGGACTGAACTAGGTCTTCTTTTCATAAAATTTTGGGTTTATGAATTTCTCCCTTATCAAGTAATATGCTTCAAGTGATCCATGACCATCATCCCTGCCCCACAGGTCCAAACTTATGAAAAACAATACATTTATGTGGGAATGCACCTATTTTCATAGAAATGTCTCTTATCTTAGATCAGTTTTTATAAACAAGATAATCATAGTGAGATAAAGAGACTGACTAACTATGTATTGTCTGTAGAGATGTGTTGCAACAATATTCAGGAAGAAACGTTTTCAAATATGCAAACACTCCATACATGGTTGATATATCCTCACTTTTGAAAAGTCTCGAGTCCCTCTCTCCTTTCCATCCACCTTTAAAACAACTCCAGTCCCTGGATATGATGTTCTACTCCCTCAGTCTACTTCCTAGTCTGGCTGATAAAATTACAGACTCTCATAGTGAGTCACAGTCCTGGTTAGTGGAGCACTGGAATGGGGTACCATGTTTGTGACTTCCTTCTCAAGGGCCTACGTGGCCAAGCAGAGAAGACTCAGAGGACGAGTCTTTTGCTCTCCTGCTCCAATGGGAGGGCAAAACCTGGAACTGTGGACCTGCAGGGACAGACCCAAGGCAGACAATTGCTACCAGCTACAAAGGGGCCATCACCTGTCCCAGGACTTGTGTTTCTCAGACTCTGAAAGGCATATACATGACTACACTGCCCTTGCACATAAGTGGTCAGCTCTAGGACTCTAGCTGAGTCTTCAAAATAGAAACAGATGAAGCACACTTCATCTGCTGTTCCCATTCAGGATAACCTAACACAGGAAAAAAGTGGGTTTTTTGTCGTTTGGTTTTGTTTTCCCTTTTTAAGATCAGACAATGTCTATAGAGTCTGTATTGAATTTTGGAATCAAAGTTCTAGCTAATAGGACTGACATTTTGTCCTTGATTATATTTAGGGGACCACAAAGACAAAGGGGTAGATGAGGCCAATAGCTAAATTTGATTATTCTTATATCCTCTTGAAAAATACATTACTTTAAGATCACTGTGAGTAAAATTGCAGTATTTCCAGGACTTCTCTCCTGGCCTTAGTGCATCTCCATATCCATAGTGGTTACAAGGGGAAGCAAGGGCATGTTTGGACTGGAGAGGTTGGGTGAGGTCCCTTTTTGCAGCTGTGTCAGGAGAGACATGTGCGAGCCGACGTATATGACTGACTGAAAGCAATAAATTGGTTTCTCCCACTTTATTTCTCCCTTTGACTGATTTCACCTTCAAAGGTAATTTGTGCCAAACTGGGAACATATTCCTCACCCCATCCCCGAGTTACAATCACCCTCATGCACTTCTAATACTTGGAATAACAGATCCCAAGGAGGACTATAGTGATCACCCCACTTAGAATTGCAAATTTCCCTTTCTCTCCAATGTCATTCCTGGTCCCTTTAACCTACTCTACATTTTTCTTCTTGTCTATCACAGATACTACATTCAGACATGCTCTATTATATTGCTTTATAATATTTATTGCTTAATTTCTAACCATATTTCCCTCCATTAAATCTAAGCTCTAGGTGGGAAAGTTTGTTTTATTTACAGATGTATTCCAGAGTCTAGAATAGTGTCTGGCATTTCATAAGTAGCCAATAAATATTTGTAGAAGGCATTATTGAACAATAGTTTTTGAGCTACATTTTTAGATTTGCAAAATACATAAAGGTTGCAAATAAATTTGCATTTATAAACCTTAATATTATGTTGCACCTCACAGTGAGATTTAATATTCCAATGTCTTATTCACACTGTTTATTCAAAATTCACTTGTGAATATATTTATTTCCTATAAATTTTTTTTGTCTCATCTTGTACTATTGACTTATTTTTCTATTTTTTACTTTTTTAGTCTTGGGATGGCTTTGGTATAACTGAATTCAAACTGTTTGAACTGATTTAAAGAAAAAAAGCACTGCTTTGCTGTTTGTGGCTATGGTTTTGATCTTTACTGAGTATTGATTTTTACATAAAACTGCACTTTGCACTTGTTGTTATTGAAAACATTAGCAAACATACTGACTTAGAGGGACAGAAATCCAAAATGAACAACTAATTAGCTCTACCAATTCACTTTTTTAAGTGTCAACTGTTCTTTCATAAAATTCTAGAAAAGACTGGCTTGTCTCCTCACAAAGTGCAAAGGAAAAGTATTTTATAATTGCCTATAATGGTCTTTTCATAAGCTCTTAATAACAATTTTTAAGCCCTCAATTTCTGTGGGTAATGACTCTTGATAAACCACTATTAATGAGCAAGTGATATGACCATGCAGGTAAATATGTACAAAGAGATACTTTTGAACAGAGTGAGACACATAAACATTTATCTAGTCCATTATCTCTATTGGTAAAATTTACCCACAATAAGGCCCTGCCTAATGCCCTGACTACTCATAACTGGAACGAATGCTTAACAAACAAATAATTACAAATAAAATTACATACACAGCTTGTAACTTCTACAGTCATGTAAAACAGATACTCTACAATGTATAGGACATAGATAAGAGAGAAAAAAGAAAATGAAATATAAATTTGGGGTAAATTCAGGATAACTCCACTTTAGTGCACTACTCAAATGCATAAATAAGTAGCTCAAAGGAAATTGTCACATAAATTCTAAGGCACTTTAAAATTAAAGTCTGATGTAACTACTCAGGAGGGAGTTTCTCATGGTCAGATTTCAGTATGTATTTCTGGGAACACGTGAGAGACATACAGGCTGGGCTAAATTGTGACAGGTATGTAGGGCTCTCTTAGAAATTATTTCATTGGAAGAAACAACTTCTAAAGGCCCTCCGTGTGCTGCATTCTCTCTTCTCTCCCCATGATACTCTACCTATGACTCTATGCCAGTGTTTATCAAACTGTATCATCACTATGTTTACATTTCTATCTCTTGCATTAGAATGTAAACTTCAAGGTAAATGTGATGTACAACTCATGTTCTTTATTCTGAGAGCTTACCTCATCTACATATACGATGTCATCAGTAAGTGGCGATAGAAATATTCTTTGTATTAAAAAATAATAAACCTAGTGATTCAAATGGATGAAGATATAACTCATACATTTGTCAAACCTTCAGGGGATATATCTGAGATTGTTCTGATGTTAATACTATTTCACGAAATTTTGCAAGCTGTGAAAAGCCAAGAATAGAGACTATCAGGCTAAGTATAATACTCCACCAAATGTCATTACTTCAGACTTGTAAAATTACAGAATATTTATTTTCTTTTTTTGAGATGACACTGGAATTGCTTCTGGAAATATCCACATGTCCAAAACATGTATCTTTGTTTCTGGCTATGCTTACCTCATATCCAATTCATTGTATCATCTGTTTCCTCAACTACGGCTCTTTCCAGCCATATGTCACTATCTTTAAGGGCTACTGCACAGGCTTCCTGGCCTACTGAACTAGAGGTATGGATGAAAACCAATACAGACACCCTTTCTTCCTCCCCACTTACCCCTGAGGGTTCTTAGAATATAAACTGCAAAGAAGTCTGGACTCCTACAATATAAATCTTACTTTAGAGCCAAACAATAATTACCTATTACATTAAAAAAGGCAGAAATGACTTGCCAGAAGACTTCAGTTTTGAATACAGGATAATACAACAGAGAATGAAGAGCTCTTTTGATTCCATAAAAACATTAACCAATCACATTACAAAGAACTGTCCATCAAAATGTCATGAGAATCTAAAGATCATGTCACATTGTTAATAAATCTTAATATTCTTAACAAGTGGTTACAGATTGATTGTATTATTTTACAAAAATATGTGCTCATATTTTCATAATCTTTCAACTTATGGGTAACTACAAGGTATAACCCATAATTCACAAACAACTACAGTTTAAACTCTCTATACTAATTGTTTCAAATATGTTTAATATAGACTTAAATTTGTTGAAAATGCTTTAAACCTACCAATTCTCCCAGCAACTCTAGGAGAGTTGTACAGGAATGCATTCACTGCTCACACTCTCTTTATATATGCAAAATGTTCATTATGCCCATTTCCAATACATTTTTTTGTTGTTTTCATATATTGTTTTAAATTCTTTACTATAGTATAGGTATTCTGAATTGAATTGTTTTTATACATACTGAACACTCAGCTGTTTTTTTTTTTAACTAGGAGTAATATGATACTAGTAGTATTTTCAGTTACTAACAGGGATCTAAATACAATGGCAAAATTTTTCATAAATCATTTATATGTTCCATTTGAAGATTTAAATTTTAAATTCAGTAAGTTTAACTTTTTTCCTATATGACTATTTATTATTGCTATATTTTTACTTGCATAGCTGATAAAAAGTAGAATGATAAAGCATCTCTCTCCCTATACACACATTTAGACATACAAGTTGTCTGGAAACACATACAGTCACTCAAAAGCTTGTGTAGAATTCATGTCAGGTCTTGTAGTAAGTTCTCCGTGGACGGGGCTTACTAGGTGGACAACCCTGGTGCTTCATCTCAGGAATTCTTCGGCAGTCCTCAAAGCCTCTCCCCCTGCACTTGTGGTTGAAGATATTTCTCAGTTCAGTTGTTATGCTGAAATTCCTTGTAGCCAAGTCAGCTTCCTATCTGATCAATTTATAATTTCATCATTCTCCCCTCTCTTCCAATAATTCCCTAACATAGGAGAATTACTACTAAGGACAGAAACCACACATACATGTTCTCAAGTGGTGTCCAATTAGAAGTTTAATAATTCCTGAAAAATCTAAGACACCAATCAAAGTCTGAAATTTCATATTAAAAACTTGGTGCCTTGGATACTGGGCAATGCTACAGTTGTTAAGCTCTGCCTTACACATTAAACTATGTGACAGGTGCACAGATGAATAATTTTTCAAAGAGTAACCCTAACATTAAATACTTTACTTCTCATTGGTTTTTCTCAGAAAAAGAATTTAATTGAAATGCAATTAATAGTTAAGCAAATTAAAATTTATTTATATGGGGAATATTATGCAGCTATTAGGATGTAATACATTTATACTAACACCAAATGCTTCCTAAGAAAAATATATTATAATCCCATTTATATTAAAAATGTATGTCTACTTACATATGTGTGTCTATGTAAAACTCTATTTGTAAATTATTAGTATATGTCCTGGAAAGATTTTATACCAAAGAAATCAAGTTATGTTTGGGAAGAAAATTGGAGATTTTTTTTTCTGATAATATAAACCTTTACCAAAGGAGAAAAAAAAAAAGAAATGTAAGAAAGGTCTTAGAAAAAAACTATTTTACTTTTAATTTTCAGTTTGAGGTTGTTTCCTCAAGCTTAAGTTCTGGAAGCTTCATCTTCCTTTGTAGTTAGTCTCAAAACAACCAGAACTATGTGACATTTTAGTACAGTTTTGAAAAAGGAAGTCTATCCCACAAAATATCAAATGATATTTAACTAAAAGTACAAACTATGCTCTTCCATATGACATCAAGTAACAGCCTCTAATGATTTCCTGCTTAGGTAAGCTATTAACATTCATGGAGAGTCTATTACTGGACTTGATTACCTTGTGTATCAAACTGACAGATCTACAGCAGCTATGACAGTATTTCAGCTCACAAGCACCCATGGCCAATTAATCCCTTATGAATCAGATCAGAGTTAGCCAGTTGTGACAGCTTTGGAAGTGTGTCAGCTCTCCTTGATAAAGGACACTACAGTATTTAGACCTGCATTAGTATCAGCAAACTAGCCTTAACACAACTGCTTCAGGGCTATTTTAAAAGAAGAAAAGGTAAGGACTCCACAGGGTGGCCCAGGTACCAGAGTCAAAAGAGCTAAGTGGTCATTAAGATCTGACTCGGGGACAAATATCCTTTCTATTTAAAAATATATAAACATTTTTCTAAGAGTATCATTGGCTCTTGAGTGGTGGTTTAAAGTTAGCAATAGAGCCTTAAGTGTACTGTGATGGCACAATGCATCTAAGTTAACTTCTCTCTTTATGACAAGCATGACTTTCAAATTGAGCAGGAGCAGCACAGTTTCAAGATGTGAAATTCTGTTATGTAAATGAATTGTTAGCCCAAAAAGAATCATATTACTTATGGCTCTTTTACTTTCACCAAATAACCAAAGCATAACAGGAATGAGGTAATTCCTGAATATTCTTGTGTACCCAGCAAATAATGAAATCATTACACATCACTATTTGCTATTTCATGGACATTGTCAATTAACAATATGATAGAAGAACTGTTATTTGGTGAAGAATTGTGGGAATTTAAATTTAAATTATTAATCAATAAAAATCATAAACTTATCTGCCCTTCTTCTAAAACTAGACTGGGGGAAAATATTTATCCTTAACTTCACTTGCCTGTCAATAATAGATTCACTGGAATATAAATATCATTTAACAGAATATTTTATGCATACATTTTATAACTAAAGAATAGCATGCAACCTGTATTTAACTCTTCAAGTGTGCAATTGGCAACTTATTTTTACAGTTAAACATTAAAAATTTACCTCTGAGGCTAATTTGAATTTCTGTAGAATTCCTACAACTTTTTCTATATTCTGTGGGAATACTGGATAGAATACAGGTTATGTGTCCTCTAAGAACATCCAACTAATGGTTACTGAGTGTATTGCTTTATGGGAATCATCTCTAATATTTGGGACTAATACTAAAAAAACTTCTTCACTGTTCATCTGATACTCAAATTTAACTGAGGGCTCTGTATTCTAATTTGCTAAAACTGGCAACCTGAATCATCTCAGTCAATTCAAAAAAGCATAGCGACTCAGGGTATATATGGGGGAGTTCGAGTTCCAAATTTTCTTAAACTTTTAGATGTCAAGTGTAGGTCAGAAGAGGTAAGGGGGATGGTGAAGGTAGGTCAGAAAAAGATCCAGTCATTAATATAAAGCAATTATTTTCACAGACTAATGCCCTAATCATCAGTTTTTATCCATTTATGTACTTAGTATAATTAAAGATAATTATTCTGTCACAGTGCTTTCATGGTCTTTATTAATTCAAATATATAACTGCATGAATTTTGGTCAGCTGGAAAAGGAGATTTAGGAATTTATACACACACCACAAAAGAAAAACCACTCTAACAAAGTTCTGACAAATATTTGAGATACACTGAAATATCATATTAAATAGTTCTAGTTGATAAATCATATTGATATTTAAAATAATGCTGACCCACTCACTAAAGATACAAATATTTAATAAACTCTAGAAACAAACTTTATTTTGTTGAAAAAAAGTTCTTTGAAAACACCCATAGGATGCTCCTATGTCCTGCTCCGATTTACCTGCAGTGTCTAACTCATGAATGAATTGTAGCTGTTTCTAATGGAGACACACTTGGAACTCACGAGGGCCAGAATGTCCATCAGCAGGTCGCCCTGAAGAGACCGCTCTGCAGCCACACAGAATCCAAACTGCACTGACTTCTCTGACCTGTGAGATGAAGTTCATGCCGGCACATTTTTCAGTAGACTGAACTACATGATGGGAAGTTTCTCTCAGGTAAAAGCTGATGATGTGGATGAATGCCAAATAGATGTGGATGTCACATTGACGTGAAATTCTGAAAGCCATTGTTTTTCAGCATGAAAGAGTTCTAGCTACTTATGCTAGAAATTGCATAGATATTATTCACATACTGATTATTGGATTTTTTTTATTGAAAACATCTGGGATTAAATCCTGGCACTGAAATTTATTAACTACGGAATACTGAGTCGTAAATATATCTCTGTGAACCTCACCTTCCTCATCTAAAAGTTAGACATACTATGATCAAGCTCATTATATATATGATTTAAATATGTGTTTCACCCCTATATGCAATATACAGAAGGAATTATTTTCTTAATTATAGTTCATTTTCCAGTCATGATATATACTGGTATCACAGAGTAGAAGATATTGGAAGATAATTCAGTTTGGATCTGTGGATCTCTCACATTTCCGCTCATTTTATGAACAGAGATACTGAGGTCCTCTGTTGAGTACTAAGTAAACAATGGCATCTGCAAAGCAATCAGCCGTGGAGGGCAAGGGCAGTATCACCCTCCAGGGCAGGAGTTGTTTGTTGTCCAGTAAAATAACGAAAGCATTTCCCTCTGGAGCAAGGGTGCTTGCAATCTCTTATAGGAGATTGAGTTGTCTGAACTCCAGATTCCTCTGCAAGTCCATGACGTATGCAGAGCTCTTCAGCCCTCTTCCATATTGCCCCTGTGGGACTTGGGGAGCACAGGGCACAGACGTGAACATGAAGGTCACACAGGGTCATGCTGCTTGCTCTATGTGAGTAATCAAGCACCTTGTCTCTGACCGAGGAGTCTTGATCTTCCGCCAACATGTGTGAATCATGCCAGGATAATGCTTGCGAGAAGGTAAAAATTTCAGACTTTTTATAATTTTTGGTAGGGCAGTATTCAAGACACCTTGAATATAGTGATAGGAAATATTGTCAGAGCTTATCAGTATATTTCAAGGGATGTTAGCTCCTTATAAAAATTGTATTTTTTTCTAATTAATGTAAATAACTTAAAATTATAAATAGAGTCTCTTTAAAGATCTGTTGTTTAAGTTCTCTGGGTAATACTAAATAGCCTATAAAGCTCCACCCCAAACCCATCTAAGGTCTAAATTACATTTCTTGAATCTCCAAGGTTCTTGTTTATAGATGAGTGTTACACAAATACTAGAGGGTCAGCTCCACGAGGGAAGGTGCTTTGTTTGCTTTCTTCCTTCCTCTCTGCCAAGGATCTGCAGCAGTGCCAGGCCCAGAAGAGACACACTGGGAGTATCTGTTGACAGGACAGTGCGGTGAGGCAGTAGAAGAGTATGTCACAAACCAATGTCTGACTTAAACATTTTTCCAAAAAAAAAAAAAAGAAATGATTTTGCCTCTTACATATTTCCAAATTAATTCCAATATTTTGTTTTAGATCACACCTAAGAGTTAATATTTGAAAATAAGTACATATTTGAAAATAAGTACTTTGAACTTTTTATCTAACTATAAAATGCACCCTCACATTTGTAAAGCAATTTTTAAAAACATATTAGTCATAAAACAGTAAAACCTCAGAGGATATACTATAAAAAGAGATGTAAAGAGCACAGGATCAGATATTCTGCTACTGGACAGCAGTAGGTGTTTGGCAAGTCATTTAATTCACCAAGCCTCAGTTTTCTCATATGTAAAATGGAAACTGGGAAGCAAGACTGAAACACAATTCCAAAGTATTACCCAAGAGGTGAATTCCTAATTGCAGGTGGAAATGCATGTCCTCAAAATGAAGAAATCGAATGGCTAACATATTAACCAAATGATCACACATAGTTCCTCAATAATGGAATAAGTAGACATAATATCCCCTGACGTGAGGCCAAAATAAGTTTAGACCAGCACCAATGTAGTATTCTTGCCAAAATGAATCTAAAATGAAGAAACTGTAAGATACTTCCAAATATGGGATATTTTACAAAACAATTGGCTTGGACTCATTGAAAACATCAATGTCAAGAAAGACAAACATCATAGGAGTAGGATAACTGTCTGGATTAAAGGAGACTAAAGAAACATAAATAATGGACAGCTTACCCCTTAATTAGATGAGACCAAATCAAGAAAAAATTAGAACAATTAGAAAAATGTAACTATGGACTAAAATTAGATAACACTGAGCAATGTTACATATTGAAGACTGATAATCATGTTGCTATTATATGCAAGAACATCCCTTTTCCAAAGAAATACATAGTAAGATATTTAGGGAAGAAGAATCATGATGTATGTAGTTTGATTTTAAATTTTTCAGTAACAGAAATGTGGTAAAAAAACGTTGTCAAGTGGTAAAAGGTGGCCATTGTATTATATTTTTTGCTTTCCTAGCAATTTCAATTCTTTCCAAAATAAGGTGAAAATAAAAACAATATGTAAAATACCTAACAAAGACCAAATAGTGGAATCCCAATTCTAGGTACTATATGCAGAGTAAACTCTTCATTTTATGTTCAGAGTAGAAATAAGATTTTAGTCCAACAGACAGCATACTTTATTAAGCACTAAAGCCTATCTGACAAAAAAGAGCAGGCAAAGAGAGGGTATATGACATTGAACTACGTATACCTATGTGTTTTAAGGGTTTATGCCATATGTGTGACACTTCTGATTGTATATAACACTTTGACATGTGATATTCTAACGTTCTGTGAAGGAAAACACTGAATGAACAAGAAGCTGTGTTCTTCCAATGATTGAGCTATTGACCAATTTTATTTAGCAACCTTACAGAGGGAAATGAGTTTTTCTACTGATTGAGCTTCCGTATACTGCCCTATAGTGATAATGAACTGAAATAGATTTCCCTTCCATCGCTTGCCTTAGCACTGAGGAACGGCATGACCATTGTGGGGAACGGAAAGAGAAAACCAAAATCTCATCAACAGTCATCAGAACTTCCAATTAAAATTATGCAGTTTCTTAACTAGGACCTTGTTTCACCCAGCATCCCTTTCCCATCAGGATGCAGAACCAAGCTGCGGGCAGTCACCCCCTCTACCTAACACACAACCTCCCAACATCAAGAGATTCCTGAGAATGATTTACTGATTTTATAATATGGAACCACAGAACACTTGGGGGAGCAGGAAAGGAACAGAACTGTGCTGATTATTCACCAAACTCCCATTTGAAATGAATCTCTGCTTGTCCCATTTTGGCCACTGTTAATGGTACCAGTCAATCAATCACTGACAGAGTATTAACAAAAGAACAAAACCAAAATTTTCCTCAAAAATTAGATGAACATCCAGAAGCTTAATTGGCATCCTGATGGATCTTAAGTCCTGACATCATTTTATATGCAAATGTTGATACCAGCTGAATTTTTTAACATAGTTGGACCCTCTCTGATACATGAGTGCACGTCATCAGGCAGGTGGAAATAAGGCAATAAGAAAGTAATGAAGATAAATCTACTGAATAAAACAGACTCCTAATAAGAAATGAAGAGTAGCAGAAAGACCTTAGGGATCAACAGGAAAACAGATGGAGCAAGACAAATGATGATAGTGATGACAATGACAATGATGGGAATTAAAAAAATGAGGATAACAATGAACACTCCTTTGAATGACATATGAAAATTAGATTGCAGATAAACAATGCATCATGTAGGGAAACTTTGTGGATAATGAGAAGAAACACAGCTTATAGGACAGAAAGATGAGAAGAAAGGAAGAACTTTAAAAAAAAAGTAGAAAACCAGTATGAGTTTGAAAGCAAAATCTACATTTATCCATCAGGGCTTAGAAAAAGGAAGGATTGGTGGCACACTAAAACAGTTTAATACTTGCCACTTCCTGCTGAAAAAAAAAATCAAATTCCCTTTCATAAGCTGCAACTCAATTGGTAGGTACAATTAGCCATACTCAATTACCTGTGGTCTCCTAAACAAACCACACTCCTTCCGGTCATCATACCTCTGTGTTCATTCATACTTCTGCCCCCAGAGTTCACTTGCAAATAACCACTCTCCAGATGAGAATCAACACAACTTTTCTGTAGAGGACCAGAAAGTGAATATTTCAGGCCTTATAGGCCATGGGATTTCTGATGCAACCACTTAACTTTGTTATAGCAGGGACGCAGCTGTCTGCAACATATCAGCAAATGAGTATGGCTGTATTCCAAACAAACTTCCTTATGGACATGCAGATCTAAATTTTATCTAATTTCACAAATCAAAAACTAGGGTTTTTCATTTTGTTTTTCTAATAACCATTTGGAAAATGTAAAAAAAAAAATTCTGAGATAGCAGGTAGTACAAAAATAGACTGTGGACAAGATTTGGCCTGTGGGTTGTAGTTTGCTGATCCCTGATCTTAATAAACATCACTGCTTTGTGAAAATATCCCTAATACATTCCATAGCCAGGTACTCCTTTGTCTTATTTCATAATACTTTTGTTTGTAATATGTCATTGTTTATATTATTTTCTCAAAATCTACCATCTCTTTCAAGCTATGAACTCATTTAAAACATCAACTATTGCAAATATGTAGTGGTTGAGAACATAGATTCTAGGCAGACTTACCAGGTTTGAATCCAAGTTCCAAAACTGTATTATGACCTTTTAAAATCATTTAAGCTCTTGTGCCTTATTTTTTTAATTTGTTAAAAACAAAATGAGAAAGATAAGTGTGCATATAGCATCTGTTTTGAAGCATGTTTAAAATATAGTATATATAGTTCATGATAACCTAGATTTGATAAGAGTTCTAACAAATTGGTAGTGGTAAGTGAGAAGCTTTTGAAAAATTATAGTAGGCAAATTTTCATCTTCAGTTTGTCTAACATAAAAGCTAATGTATAATTGGCGCTCAATGAGTACTTTTTGTATTGAATGAATGTTGTTTAAATTTAACTATTTTATATCCTTTACCCCAATGGTCAGTATATTTGGGGGGAAACAGAAAGCTAATAACATGTGCAATTTATATACTAAAAGTTAAATATTATAGTCTTTTCATATATGTATGGTATTTTATGTTCTCACAATTTGAATGAGCACAGATGTCACTTTGAGCACAGATAGCCATTATTTGCTCAATCATTCAGGAAAAATCAACTGAACCTATCTTCTATGGCAGGATGTATGGTTGGATATGTTGTTAAAATGAAGGATAAGACGTGATATCTGCCACCAAAATGTTCACAGTTCTGCAGGTGAAACAGACTCATAAACTAATGACACCAATAAAATGTTTAAAATGCCATATTTAAGGCAGAAGGAAGTGAGCATGTGCATGATGTGCCCAGGTATCAAGGAAAATTAATCAACTGAATGAAGTACTGAAGATAAACAGACTTTCTCAGACTGACAGATGAATTTCCTGGGAAGAGAAATGACTTTTACTGGAACACAAGTGCATTGCATAGCTAGCTTTTTTAGAAAACACAAAAACAAAAAACAGAGTATGGGGAAAAGATCAAGATAAAGCTGAAAGTTTGAATTTCTGATCATGGAATGCATGACATGGCATGATAAGGATTTTGACTTTGATTCCTGTTGGCAAATGGAAATCATAAGGGTTTTCAGAAGGAGAACAGACTTAAGTACCCAAGGTGGACGACTCTAAGCAAAAAGAGAGGAGGTAGGCATGTCTAAACCACAAATAGATGGTCAACCTGCAAAGGAACAACATCTCTTCCCTGCAACTAGCAAAAGGCAAGGGAAAAATGGGAAAAGAAGTTAATGAATGGAAAGGGGAAAGATAGTCAACAAAATCGGGTTAAATTTTAAGTGACTTCTGGACATCCCAAAACATATACAGCTAGTGAATA
Organism: Manis javanica; assembly: GCF_040802235.1. Classification (NCBI taxonomy): domain Eukaryota; kingdom Metazoa; phylum Chordata; class Mammalia; order Pholidota; family Manidae; genus Manis; species Manis javanica. Next base: position 95,291,659 of record NC_133167.1, read on the forward strand.
ATTTAGATGTAACGTACTTTATGCCCATGATAGCATAGATGCAGTATGCCCTTTATTTCATACTGATTGAATAATTACTTCTAAATGAAGTTGAATCACGAACAAGTCATTCAAGTAGCGTACATGAAAAAGGAGCACACTTTGGACCCAGTGAGACCAGTGTGTGACTTAGAGAAGGTATGACCCTCCCTGGCTGTTTCTTAGAACTTAAGTATTATCTTTAATCTCCTCAACTATAAAATAAAGATTCTACCTATTTCATAGAACCACTGTAAAGTAAATTAAGCGAGATGATATCTATAAATTGCCTTTCAGAGAAAAACTTCCCAATTTCTATCATTCTCTTTGTCCATCTCTGTGCTGTAGGAGTCACAGAAATAAAGCTGAAGTATGATTTGCACCTACATAGAGTTCATAGTCATGTTGGAATGAGAAATATTACAATATAAAACTAGTAATTCAAGACAGTGTCTACACAATTTGAAAATTCATAGAAAAGACTAAAATTGAAATGGAAAGTGATCTGCAAAGGAAAATATGATAACTAAAAAGTTATAGATATAAAAGTCTATAAATTTTTTGTGTATTTTTATAGGAAACCAAGAAGGAATGTGGGCAATATTAATAGCTGTCATAGCTCATTCATGGATTACAGAATATTTTCATTTCCCTCTTCACAAGTTTCTGTATTTTCTAATGCTTCTACATCAAAACTGTAGGAATTTTACAATAAAAAATGCTATTAACTACAATGTTTTTTTCAGTAAAAAGAACAAAAAATCTAAATGGAACTATCTACTGATTATCATTACCAATATTTCATATATCTTTATATTATATATAATTACATTAAATATATTTAATATTTTTAAATATCTAATAGTATATCATCTAATATATACATAGTAAAATCAAATGTTAATATTTATGTACATACTATACATACATAGTAATATTCAATGTTGATATATAACATGTTAAATATAATACATGAATAGTACATAGAATATATTTTATATACTATATAATTTCTATATGTAATGTATAATATATAAATTATGTGTATGTATTTTATGTTTTATATATATGTGTGTATATGTATGTATGTGTACACACACACACACACATATACATGGAAGGGGTGGATTGAGATGTTTCTTATAAAACTTAGAATAATGGGTTTAATAATATCACATAGTTAGAAAATTTGAAAATTAAGCCAGGCAAGTTTATATTCATGAAGTAAATTTCACATTGCTGAAAATACCTCTCTTATGTAAACAGCCAATTAAATATAGCAAAAATATGACTTTCGCTTTTCTAGAATTATCATGTTTCAATTTTTCATGTCAAGTGAATGTGTCAACTCAATCTGAGTTAAACCTAAATATTTTTACTTCTGTAGAACATAACAGAAAATAAATTCATTATCAGTATATATATTTTGAATGAAGCATTGGAAAATATAATTAGTAATAATATATCATTATTTAAATTTCTAATCAAGTTGTCTAAATATGTTTGCAATCAAATGTATTTAAGAAGCAGTGACATGTTCTATTCTTTTACAAAGACCACAGACTCAAGAAAAACATAAATATTCCATTACTTAGGGAGGAGAAGATTCCCACTATTTCAAAGCAAAGATATATTAATGAGGTATTTGTATTAGAACACTACATAGAGAAGTTATTTTTTCTAGGGAAATTTTCATGCAAGCGGTTTCAACCTTAATCAACATATTACTGTCATAACAGCACAGATTTTAGCATCTTAGAAATACCACAGTTTTATTTCATAAATATTGTTTAAAAAGTTTTATGGAATATAAATATTTTCCTAAGTGTTTTTATCCATTCTTACTAAAAACAATATGACTCCTGATAATTCAGAGAACATGATGGACTTTAAAATGTACCCTAAATTTTTTTCAGGACCTTAACTACTTGAACATTTTCCCTTGCAAGTTTTCAAATGTAATACTGACTCATATTTACCTTTAATGCTCAGCCATTAAAATAAAACAAACAAGGAAAAAATCAAAATCCCTTTGCTCCTGTGCTTGGGTTTTCTATCAAGATTAACGATACCAACACATATCCAGATGGGAGAAGCTAAGCTGTAAGATCAACATTTCAAACTCTTCTGGCTGCTTATTTCCTTCCATTCAGGGGACAGAGTGCATGTTATTCTTAGAAGGGGTTATGCCCTTCCACTGTAACACAAATATTTTTTTTAAATAAACATAATGGTAAAAGTCAAATTACTTGTAATCTTTCTTTATATAATAGCCAACACTACAATGCTTCCTTCAAGCCTCTGAGCAAAGGGGCTAAAACAACACACCAAAGCTGTAAGACTGACAGGGTAAGTGAGGGTCCATAAGACTGGAGGAGCAGAGCGCCTTAAACAAGGAAGGAAGAAAACACTCCACACCCAAGTGCCTCAATTCCTTAAAAATTGGAAAATGACAAGAAGGGAAGTAGGGAAGAAAAGTGGGATTTAATAATAATTTTAAATAACTGACAGCATTAACTGACACAGGCAACCGAAGGCTGATCTCACTCTCTCCTAGATGACCGCCTCTCTAATCACAGCCAAAGTTAAAATAGCATGGGCATGGTGAGCCTATCATCTTCACAGTTGTCTACCGAGATAAGAAGTTTCCACCAACTAGTTTACAGAAACAATTATATTTTACATAAATAACATAAAGAGGTGGCTCAATGTTTACTCAGCTGAATCAGTGCTTTGTTATGATAGTTGTTTATTTTTCTTTAGTTTTAATTTCTATATATTTTGCACAAATTGAAATGAAGAACTAATTGCAAATCACTTCTTATTTGCAACCAGGGATACAAGATCCTAGCATAGGATTTCCTTTTACTTCATCAGGACATCTCCACGTTCCAACCAAGTCTAGAGCTGTCTATTACTACCTCCTTCTTATGTCCTTGCTGTCTTCCATCTCTTGGGTTATTGTTCTTGCTGAGATCCTCACTTCCTTTTACCTCCCTATCCCCATTGTATCCTAACTTGTCAGTTTCCCTCCCCTTCCTCGTGCACTTCAAGCTCTACCCCTCACAAAGTAGTCAGACTGATTCTTCTGTAAGTCAGGTAGGATCACTCCCTTTCCCATTCTCTTCAGCACGACTTTTTACAGACCCTTGTAATCAGGCTCCAAAGGTGGCTCTAGGTTTATTTCCTAATGCATTTCTTTCCCAACTTCTTGCTCCAGTCAACTTACATCCTACCATCCCACAAACAGTTCCCTGATTCTGTGCTTTTATTAGTCAGGTAGCATCTCTCAACACAGAAGGCCTCCATCATTGTTTCCTAACCCTTCTCATTATTAAAATACGGAATGCCATAACCTCATGAAGTTATCTATAATCTTGTCCAAAGAGAGTAGACCTTCATCTCTATCCACCAGTGTTAGTTTAATATTATGTGTCAACTTGGCTGGACCATGGTGCACAGATATGTGGTCAAAAGCTATTCTGGATGTTTCTGTGAGGGTGTTTTTGGATGGATTAGTATTTAAATCACTGAACACTGAGTAAGCAGATTGTTCTCTAATAATATGGGTGGTTCTTAACCAATCACCTGAAGGCCTTAGTAGAACAAATGTCTGACCTACCCTAAGCAAGAGTGTGTGTTACAATCTGATGGCCTTCAGACTTGAACTCCAGCATTGGCTTTTCTCTGGGCTTCCAGGCTGCTGGACCAATCTGTAGATTTCAAATTTGCCAGCATCCATAATGGTATAAGCCAATTCCTTAAAACAAATCTCTTTATATACATATGTAAATATATATCTTATTCTTTTTCACCCCCTCTGGAGAACCCTACAACATGGTATCACCATCAAGAACTTAGCTCATGCTTCCTTCAGTCGAGGTTAAGGTTGTCCATACCTCCCTCTCCTATTAGATGATAAATCCAGTGGGATAGGAACCACATTTTATTGCCTTTATTAAAGAGCAGTATAATTGTCCAGCACATGGTAGGAACTCAGTAAGCATTTAATTTACTTAATCAATTCACATCATTTTTGAACAACTTTAAAAGGATACCTGCATGAAAATGAATACTATGACCATTTTCCCTTGTCTTTGAAGCCATTGTCAGCTCCATGTGTTTGCAGTAACTCTGGTTATGACTTGTGTGAAGTATTAAAAAATCACTAGCTTGAAAGTCATTGATTGAACCAGTGATCCTTGTTAGCACAAAAGCAATGTGACAGCCAACATGAATCAGCATCACTATCCTTTCGAAAAGTTCCCCTAGTCTCTGATTATGCTTGCTGCTTTGTTCCCTAATTACTTCTTTAATCAACTGATTATCTATTAAGTGCTCATTTAATTATCTTACATGTAGGTACTGCTTATACTAAGGGCCTTTGAAGGTTTTATTCTGAGAGTCTAAGAAATCATTGTAGTGACTTTGATTCAAACAACACATGACGGAAAAAAATGTTTATTAGGAAAATATTCAAAAATGTACACAAATATATGTTTACAATTATACTAGATTGTGAAGACAAATACACCACACAGACATGCAAAAAGGGTAAGCCCCAAACTTGTTACAACTTCCGAAAGGTCCAGTGCTTTTCAAGCATGACTGTGTATATGAATTGCCTGGAGATCTTGTTAAAATGAGATTCTGACTGAGATTTGCCTTTCTAACAAGCTCCCTGGTGATATTTTGCACTTTTTCTAGACCACACTGAATAGTAGGGTTGAGACTGTGGAGTCCAGAACAAAAATCATCTAGTAAGTTGGCTTCTGCTTCTAGGTAGTAATGTGGAGCAATTAGAGATGTCTAGTTCCACACGATTTTATTCATTGAAAACATTTCCCACTGCCTATCACACAGAATTATTCACTTACCCATTTATTTTCCTATGTCTTTCCTCTGTGTATGACACCAGGTAGTGGGTCTGACTGTGTGTGTGTGTGTGTGTGTGTGTGTGTGTGTGCGCGCGCGTAGCAGAGGGAAGAATAAAGATCATGAGGAAGGGTATACAGAAGATACTGGCTCTGCCTTCCTATTGATTGTAATCAATCAAGTGTTATCAAGCAACTAAATCATACAATGAAGCACACAGAAAATATGAGTACCTACACATGTGTTAGGCAAAGAAGTATGTGTGGAGTGGGTTTAATTAATTCTATGCAAAACTCCAGGTGAAAAAACTCAAGATATTTTTAAAAGAAACTGAAGACAACAGATTAAAAGAGGCAGAACTTTTACAATCAGAAGTAGTTACTGAGTATTAGTGGAAGTGACATAGGTAAAAATCAAAGAACATGGGTGAGTACAGAATATCTTCATTTTGGTGTAGAAGAAATTAGGGGCAAATATAATTTTAACATGTAAAAAAGATAGATGGACTGAGTGGTGACAGAAAAGACAGATGGACTTTCTTACATACGGACTTTCCTCAGCTAAATGAGTCCATTGCAGGAAAATAAAAACATTATCATGTACACAGCAATGGCATCAAGGAACGCATATTGAAAATGGAAGCATTTAAAAGTTGACAGATGGTGGACTGGAGACAGAAAAACGGAACTTTGAATTCTTACTTTGCAGGATTTTTATTGTGGTAGATTAAGGTCTATTTTGTGCTTTTTACCTTATTTTTCAAACAAATATCTAAAAAGCAAAAATTGCTGTACTCTTCATTTTGCTAAAACTGCAATAAATTGAATACCAAGTTGTAGAGTAACTAGTAGATTAACCTCTGAGGAGTTGATAACAATTATTTGATGAGCACACTGGAGAAAAGATAGTAGAATATAATACAATTTCCACTTTACTAAATGGTACCCAAATGTTTAAGTAGCTTGGGACAGAGCCAGATGCTTTCCAGCACCATTGCAAGCCTGTGAGGAGGGAGTTACGAGTCCCAAGTGGGGTGAATCTCTACGGGGAACATCAATTGTATCAGATTATACCATCAGGACTTAAATTTAGCAAATGCTTAAGGATGTAGCATTTGAAATACACAGAAGTTTATCTGGAATTATTTCACCCTAAGAGAATCTAGAGAACTTCACTAAACCTTTCATTACTAAAACAAGAATTAAATCAGTAAAATAATAAATATGGTCTAAATTATTTCAGAAGCCATGATACATAGCAATCTTATAATTATAGATAGAAGATGATCATATTAATGACATATTTAATTTTTAAAAGAGACACTGGGATAACAAACTATGCAGGATTTTCTTCAAAGTTCAAGGAGAAAAACAGTGCTTTGATTTTAAATGACTAATACAAACAATTTAACAAATTGCCACAGCTTAATGTAAGATACTAAAATTCCTCTCCTTAATACCTTTAATATAATTTTTTTCCTCTTTTAGTTGAAAATTTAATCAAAGAATGCACTGTGTTTAGTCTTTACTTATCTTTAATGTCATATATTCTGAAAGGCTTCATTAGCCTTTTAATGATTGCAATGTGGAACTTAAAACACATGTATATCCATGTTCACAGGAAATGCACACTAAACTATTTACAGGGCATAATGTCTGCAACTTACTTTCAAATGGATCATGGGAAAAAATGTGTGTGTCAGTGTGTGTGTCTGTGTGTGTGTGTGTGTGTGTGACTATGAGAGAAAATAGAGCCAATGTGGCAAAATGTTGATTGAATGTGAGTGAAGGATTTACAGAAGTTCTTTGTAGTCATCTTACAACTTTTCTTTCGTTTGAAATGACTTCAAAATGAAAATTTAAAAGGAGAACAAGAATGTTGTTTACAAATCTTTGCAAATCATATTAGATGGTATGAGCTCTTGTTTACCGACATCAGAATCAAACTTGAGAAACTATCTAGATTCTACAGCAAGATTTCTCAAGGAAGGATGCTGGTCACTCAAAGACCTTCTGAATAGGTTTGATTGAGTTCACGGACTACTTAAAATTATACGCACACATTTGTGAATGCCCTTTTTTCTCAGAGGACAGGCCATAGTTTTCTTCAAACATTCGAAGAAATCTATGGCCTTAAAAAGTTTGGGAATTATTGCATAATTTCTGTTCATCAGAAGATACCTAATTAAAAAATGAACAGAAGATATTAACCAATATTTTTAAAAAGAAGAAATGAGCAATAAACATTTGAAGAGCTGTTTTGCCTCATTAGTAATCAGGAAGTGCAGATCAAGACCACTGTGAGAAAACATTTATGCAAATTTGATTAGCATCAAGACAAGAAAAAACACCAAAAAAAGCAAGTGTCAAAGAGGACATGGATTAACAGTATTCTAGGGAATGCTAGGAGCATAAAGTTGTATAACCATTTCTGAAAACATACTAGCATTATCTTAGAGTCACAGACTTCCATGTTCCAGTAACAATATTCCTAAGCATATATAGAAGAGAAATCCTTACGTGCATATATACAAGAAAACATGCACAAGACGTCCATACCAATGCTCTCAACAACACCACTGAATACAACTCAAGTGCCACGTAAAATAATAGAAAATACATATATTGGTCTTGACCCCCACCTCCTCACACAGAGCTCCTAAATCCTTTGGAATTTTGAGGGTGATGGGAGTGTCTTTTGCTCTAGTGAGGGGATTCTTCTTGGCTCCAGAAGGGGGCTAGTCACCAGAAAGACCAGGCCATAATTAGAAGTTTGGTACTTTCAGTCCCGTTCCCCTCTACAGAGAACAGGAGAAGGGCTGGGGGCTGAATCGATGACTGACCATGCCTACATAATGAAGCCTCCATAAAAATCCCAAAAGTATGGGATTCTAAAAGTTTCAGGATTGGTGAACACATGGTAGTGCTGGGAGAGTGGTGCCTGGAGAGGGCATGGGTGCTCCACACCCCTTCCCACGTACCTGCCCTGCACATTTCTTCCATCGGCCTGTTCCTGAGTTATATCCTTTTTATAATAAACTGGTAACCTGGTAAGCAAACTGTTTTCCTGACTTCCATGGCTGTTCTAGCAAATTAATCAAATCTAAGGAGGTGGCTGTAGAATTTTCAATTTACAGCAAATTGGTCAGAAGCGCATACAATAACCTGGAATTGCAGTTGGCATCTCAAGTGTGTGTGGTGGGGGTGTCTTATGGCACTGAGCCCTTAAATGTGGGATCTGATACAATCCCCATGTAGGTAGTGTCAGAATTGAGTTAAATTGAAAGACACCCAGCTGCAGAATTGCTTGGTGTATGGAAAACCCACATATTTGGTGCCAGAAGTGAAGTGAAGTGTAGTATTGAGACAGTAAATAAAACACAGGAGTGTGTTTTCTTCTTATACTTGCCAATATTCAAGAGAATTGTAATATCCACTTTCTAAAATGGCCCCCCTGATCCTTGCTTCATAGTATCCATGCCTCTGAGTAGCCCTCTCACAAAGGGAATCACAGCCACCTCTATGACCAACAGACTACCGCTGAAGCGAAAATACGTGACTTCATGGTTAGGGCATTAGACACATCACAACTTCTGCCCTGACCTTAGATAGCCTGCTCCTGGGGAAATCAGCTGCCCTGTGAGAACACTCAAGTATCTCCATTTAGAGGCCTGTGTGGAGAGGAGCCAGTTGCCTGCACTTACCAAACAAGTGACGTGGATCATCCAGTCCTGGTCAAGCCCTTAGGTGGTTACAACCCAGCTGACATCCAACTCTAAGCTCACGAGAGACCCTGTTTAGCTTTGCAACTGGGTTGCTTCCAAATTCTTGACCCACAGAAACCGAGGGAAGATAAATGATTGTTTTAATCCACTAAATTTTAGAAGTACTTGATAAGCAGAAGTAAGTACCTAATGCAAGTTAAGTGGTAAGATTTTATAAAATTCAGAATTAACTGAAATTAAGTAAAATATTGCTAAATGTATATACATATTCTATACTAAAACCAAAAGAATTAGAATAGTGTTTACTTTGTGTGGGCATATGAGAAGGGACTAAATAGAAAAGAAGCACATAAATAGATGAAAATCATTAGCAATCTTATAATGGTGTTTCCTTAGATGATCATTAATTATTAATTATTACATTTAATGTTAAAAACCTATGCATGAACCAAAGATTACAGTGTTTCCTCATTTAGGGATTATGATTAATTAAATTCTGTGCACTAAAACTCCATTGAGTTTTTGAGGGACACAGCAGGGAGAAAAGCCATTGCTCTAAAGCCGGACTACCTTCTCAGTTTCCATGAGATAATCTTCCAGAAGTTGGCTATTCAAAAAGAGAAAGAGAACATAGAAAAATATAATACCTTAGTTTTCCCTGAGACAGAGCATACTAAGTTATGAGAATTTAATATGACCCATCATTCAGCATCTACTTTTACCCTTCTCTAGAACCCGTCAGACTTGTACCAAAGAAAATGGAAATACTCCCTGGTGAAAAAAAAAGACGGCCCCACTCTTGACAAAGGGGGATGGTGGTGAAAGGATGGGAAGAATAATGAGATTTGCCTTGCTGAAAGAACTTTCTAGACCCAAGATGCTGCCACTCCTGCCAGAGTGCCATGTCAGCAAACAAAAACTTAGAGATCTATCTTTCGTGCCCTGGAAAATGCTCTACTTGACCAGAAATGTAGTATATAATAATTTACTTTGGTGCTTTTGCAAAAGGGAGGTTCACGGAAAGGATCTTACCAAATACTCTTGACCGCTGACACCACTGTCAAATTACAAGGTGTGGAAACTTGGGTGCATACTTCACATCTGAAGAAGTTTCCACCAGACACCTGGTCCTATGTAAACTTCAAAATCAAATCGATTAGGAAGAGAAGTTGGCTTAAGTGTTTGCTGAGGATCCTGTCAGAACAAAATTTTCTGCTACAAGCTATGCTAATACTTGTTGAACACTTCTTTACTGTAAAGTAATATTCTGGCATTTTAAATCTACCATTTTAATGAAGAAAGTCAGATTTCATGAGGATTGGTTTTGTGTATGGGTGGAAAATGAAAATTCCTGCTCATCCAACTCAACCTTGAATATGCTGAATTGTAAGGTAAGTATCTGAGACCTTCTTTTTTCTTTTGCTGTTTTGTTTGTTTTCATGTGTTTGTTTTTGATCTAATATCTCTCTAAGGTCTAATACCTCTTTCCTCCACATTTCAGAACTCAAACTCAGAAAAAATACAACTCACAGAATTGTCACAACATTTTGAAGAAATAAAGGAATTAACCATCTGGAACCACCCAAACAAGAGTCATTCCAGCATTGACAATCTGCTATAAACATAAATAAAGAATTCAATTGTGGCCCAAACTGAGAAAAGAGAAGAATTTGTGAACAAAATACTGAGATGTTTATAGAAGGAAATTCTTATCAGATGTAGTAACAATGAACAGAAACTAGTACTAAGAAACATTTCATTCCAAAGAATACTGCCTATAAATCCTCCCCTATATTTGTTAGTGTTTATTATGAACTTAATATGATGCATTTTTTGGACACAGGCATATTGCAGGTCTGAGCATCTATACCATTAATCAAAAATTGTTCATATGATTCATTAGCTAAAATGTATCTGTGTTGTTAGGATTCTCCAGAGAAACAGAAGCAATAGGATACACATAGATGTATAACAGATTTATTATGGGAATTGGTTAAATTAATTGAGGAGTCTGAGATATGCCATGATCTGCTGTCTGCAAATGGGAGAACCAGGAAAGCTGGTGGGATAATTCAGTCTGAGTCTGAACGCTGAGAACATGGGGGCAGGGTGGGATGTTTCTGATATAAGTCCGGGTGTCCAAAGGCCTAAGAACAAACAGCTGTGATGTCCAAGGGTAGGAGGAGATGAAAGTCTCAGCTCAAGAGGACCAAGCGATTTAACCCTTCTTCCGCTTTTTTGTTTTACGCAGGCCCTCAACAGCCTGCTTCATGCCCCCCAACACTGGCGAGGGCATCTTCTTTACTCAGTCTACTGATCAATGCTAGTCCCTTCCAGAAACACTCTCCTGGATATGCCAAGAAAGAACGATTCACAAGCTACCTGACATCCCCCAGCTCAGTGAGGTAGACACACAAAACTAACCATCACAGCACCTTCTGTAGTCTAGAAATAAGATAAGTAGAAATTTTTGTGTTTTTTAATACTTGATATTTAGATGCTTACAATGCAGGCAATAGATTAATATATATGATAAAGTTAAATGTTTCTACAGAAAATTTAATCACTTAGATTTTTATAATTTTAAACTTAAATATTTTACAAATTCATTCTTAACACATGAAATGTGGGAGCTTGTAGTCAAAGATAATTAACAATAAAATACATTAGTGAATTTAGAAGTGATACTGAGAAAGTAGCCCAGTACAGAAGGAAAAATCAAAACACTAAAAACTCAGCCTTCAAGAATTTCTGAAAATGAAAGTGTGTGAATGTAAAGTTTAAATATGGCTATATTTAGAGTTATGTTGGTATTTTCTTGAGACACTAACAGTTGTGATTCTTACTCATTTTCTTTGAGATGAAGAATATTTGATATAGACTAGTGCATTTTTTTGCTTAAATGACTAAATTGCAGTTCTGAGTTTAGATTTTTTTCTTTTTAGGATAATAAAGGTCTCAATCATTTGAAAGTAACTGGCAATCTGACAGGTTGCTTTTCCTTTTTTAATTGCGACTTTATTCAGTATCTCAACTTCATTCAGAAGTCATTCTTTATATAGCAATAAAACGACAGAACACAGATCAAATGGGAAGCTTCGAGTTTACCTCTAAACTTAGGTTGTAATAAATTGGAATATTTGAAGGATCATTCTCATTTTTCATATTTATTGGTCAGTTTCACACATAGGAATCTTAAAATAATTCACTTATAAATTCTGTATTCAGACACTTTATAAATTAATTTGATATCGTGTATGTCAGAAAAAATCTGTCACTTTTGTCAGGCTTTTTTGTCACACTTAAAAAGTAGTTTAGGATCTTGAGTAAAATAGATCTGGAGTCAAATATAACCCATCCCAGTCACTGAGTAACTAACTTGAACAGCATTTATAAGAAGAGTTACTTTAAGATTTAATGTATCAAAAAATTTAGACAAATGAGGATAAGATGTAAATATTGCTTTTGAGGCAGAAAACAGCCTGATTTAAAATTATTTTTAGAGAGGACAGAGGAAATTAATCTAGAAAGCCTTCACAAATACATAATTTAAAAGACTATCAAGAAGTAAGATTTTTTAAATAGCCCATGAAGTCAACTAATAGAAAATAGGTATTCAACACTTTTAAGGCGTTACTTTTGTGATTTTACTCACAGTGGCATCTTCTTTTAAAAGTTTTCAAAACATATTAAAAATACATATTCTAAATATGATAAACTTAACAAGATAAACATTATAAATAGAATGGATTATGATGTTAAGTAACAAATCATATCTTACCACTCATTCACCCATTCCTGAATTAGCATTTATCTCTTTATTAAAATGATTTTAATTAAATTCAATTGGGGAGCTTCCTTCGCCTACAGAAAATCAAAATTAAACACATTCTTCATGAACTCTCATTCTAGAAAAAAATCAAAATTGCTTAATATTTAATAAATAATAACATTGGTAGCTTAAATATTCAAGCCCAGTACTTTCTGAATATATACATATTCAGAAAGGAATATATTGCCAATAAATCATTAAATGAGTTGCCAATTATGCTGAATATTACTTAGACTTAAAAAACTAATCTAGTAGTGATTGGGTGAAAACAGATTATGTTGTTATTTGTTTTATGTAATTTTAAAATGTATTATATTACTGTATAGGTAAAATGATTTTTAAGGACAGTAATTCAGATCATGTAAACAAATAGATGAACTAACTATTAGCAAATCCCTGCATAACTTGTGCCAAGAATGCAAAGACGGTACAGGTGGGTGGATGGGAGAAATACAGACAGCAAGAGGAAAAGGCGACAGGAGCCTTTCAAGAAGTGACACTATGGGTTTCAAGTTGAACAGGCTGTAAGGATCTTTCTATAAGTAAAGATATGTCCATAAGAAACTATGTTAAAATTTGAAAAAACATTATTCATAACAGAGCGGTTTGACTCAAAACAACTGTATACATCCATGGTGCTCTAGTCACCTGACAATAGTTTCCAGAAAATGATATAATCATTTTGTGTGTAAATCTCCATATAACTTCAGAAAAGGACCATATTTCATCATGGTTCAGTTTTATGCAGCATGTTATAATGTATATATCTAAAAAGATATATACCCTAGACCCTCTTACCATGTTCCCTATAGCCCAGTGTGACCTGGGAGCATGAACTTGTTTAATGTGGAATGGCATGGAAATAGAAAAAATGGAAATAAATGGAAATAGATTTTGACAGCCCATAACTTTGCTTGGAGCAGTATGCCACAGAAGCAGCATCCCCATGGGCCTAAGCTCTGAGAGAAGGCCAGGCCTTACAAGCCCATGACCTGCAGTGGTGATTAACAAACTAGAATAAACCAGAAATGCTGGGGGGATATCAGCATAAGTGTAGGACACTGAGATGCCAGTGAATCCCAAAACACAGTAACTGGGAACTTTGTAAACATCCAGTATTTATACATGATGTTGAAGATAAAGGTGAACCAAAAATGTACTGAAACTGATTTTGTCATGTAGTGGAATAGGGGCTCTTAACATATTAAATTAAGAAAATAGAAGGTAATACTTATTAAATAGTTGAATTTGTATCCTGAGATTGTTGACTGTACTTGGCATCAAAAATGCAAATTGTATAATCTGCAAGTTAATTATTTCATTGGAATCATTCTTTTGTAAAAATAGTAGTAATTAAATTTTATTCTAATTTAAAGGGAATATTCCCATTCTCTATAATGGGGAAATGTAGCCAGATATCTCAACATCCAAGTAAACTTTTGTTGGAGACCATTCAGGCAATTCCTAATGACAATTTATTAAAGAGATATCAAATATATCAGAGGAATTTAAGTTTACGTAATAATTTGTAGTTCCAGTTAAGCCCTTCACTTTTTACTCCAGAAATGTTGATAGATTTGGGATAAAAATGCACCATATTTACCAAAACGGAAATTATTGTGCATGGAAGAAAGAACTTTATGACACTAACTTTTGCCTAAACAATGGATACATCTTAACCAAAAACTTCTTTCTTTTTCTTTTCCCTTGGGAGGCGGAGCATTCCCTTTTTTAAGGTCCTTCTCTTAAGGCCTCCAGGATAAAGCATCTGATGCAGAACCTGTGTGTGTCCCATGCCAATCAGATCTTTGCTCCAGGAAATGTGGACAGTGAGTGAAGAGCTGCCCAGGAGGTATTGGCAGTAGGACCTGGGCGATTAAATTCTCCAAACATGGGCTTCCTCCCTAGTCAATGAGGAGGAAGAGATGTGCCCTGTCAGCTCAGAGGAGTGTAGGAATCAAATGGCATTAATAAAAGGGATGACATTCTGTAACTGGGGAAGTTTCCTGTGGCAGTTGCTGCCATTACCATTCTTGGACAGTGTCTAATCCAACACCTTACCTCCGAAGTTTCTTCATTTGAAAGCCGGGCAGGGAGGGTGTGGTAAAAATATTAACACTAACCTCATATGCTGGGGGTGGGGGTGGGGGTAAAGGAGTTAATACATGTACAAGCACAATAAATGCTAGCTATTCCTGTTATTTTTAATAAAGTGTCTCTTTTTTTATTAGCAATACTTAAATTCTATAAAGTTGCCATAAACACTGAATTAAAGAATACTGAATCATTGCTAAGGGAAATAATGGGTTAGTTGCCTGTGAGCCTATCTTATTTTCATCACCCAGTCAATATATAACTGTTTTTTGTTTCTGTTTAAAGATATCTTATTTATTATATATTGTTGACTGACTAACAGTGAACTCATAGCTAACAACACTATACCTCATGCCTGAACAAAGCGTAGCTAATACATACACTTTCTCTGGAAGGAATGCCACAGCCTTCTTGTGCTTAGGAATATCGGCAGTGCTTCAGTACTAAACTAGGAGATCGTTTTAAAACAAGAAATCCCCAAAAGAAAGCCCCAAAACATTGCAAACGATGTCACACTAAATAAATAATGAAAAGGACACCTGATACTTTGAGAGCTGAAACAACAAGATGGACTGTCACATGGCTCAACCTCAGCAGGAAACATGCATGTGGGCAATTCAAAATTTTCCCTGCTTTACATACACATGCATCTGAGAACGACAGCAAAAGAACCCCAAGTATTGATTTTGGAGTTACCTATCCATTTAACTGATAGGTTAATTTACAAACACAAAATTCATGAATAATGAAGATCAACTATTATTTTTATGGTATGACTTCCAAATATATGTCTAGTTCAAAATTCCATCAATGACTACTTAGCAGCCCCTTCCTGATCCAGGCCCTTTCTTTCCTTCTCCTTGTGGCATTCCCTCACCGCTCCTCAGATGTGCCACGCTCCTCTCGGGCGCAGGACTCCTGCACATGCAGCTTGTGCTCTCTAAACACTGCCTTCCTCCTGCATCACCAGGGAGCCCCTTTCTCCAGCTCTCAACTTGAGCATCTCTCCTTCTTTTATCTCCATGACTAGACTAGTTCACCCACATGTATTTATATTCTTAACAGAACAAACCTCATAAACCTCTCTTCTTCATACCGCTTATCATGGTGAAATTTTACATTTATTTCTATGTATGTGCATACCATTAATTCTTTTCTTCAATAAAATGCACACTCCACGAAGAAAGAAAGTGTTTCTGGTTTTTCTCACAGTTTAGCAAATGCTTGATATTCAATAAATGCACATCAAATAAATGTAAATTAATGTAAATTGGATATAAATTATAATAAGTTTAAATTGAATAAATATTGAAATATTCTGCAGCCAAAAATTAAACCTTGGAAGAATGCTAATTTATTTACATAATCAAAGCAATTTTTGACCACTGAATGCAAATATTTGTTCATTAAAAATAGGAAATACATAATACAGACTTTCTGAGGGCCAGGGCCAATCTTTTCAAATTGATTTCAAAGCTGTCCTTAAGTATTTTATATGGTAAATATACCTAAGATCAATAAGTAATTTTGCTAGAAAGTACTCAATTCTCTTTTAATCAAATGTATGCAAATCAAAGTCACAAATATACCATTTTACACTTATAATTAGCAATAAGAAAAGCAATAATCCTCATTGCCAGTGAAGTTTTGATGAAATAGCATCTCCATATATGACTGATGAAAACTGTACATTGTAAATCACTTTTGGTATATAATTTGGCAATATGTATCAAAATATTCAAAAGGTTAAGTCTTGATCGAGCATTCTAATTTCTAGGGGAAAGCTCTCATCAAAGAGAGTACTTACATAATTATTTACTATAATTAAAAGTGAGAAAACAAACACAATGTCTGAAAATATGAAAATGTTCAATAATTAAAATATATTCCATTTGATAAACTAAAATAATTTAAAATAACTATATTAACACTGGAAATGATTATATTGTAGCTAAAAATAGGATATACTATTATATAGTATATGACTGTTGTAGCTGAAAAAGAGGATATACTATATAAAAATAGGATATACTATGATCATCCTTATTGTTATAGCAAAAGAAAAATGTCTTTGAGTGGTAAGATCATGGATATTTCTTTCATTCTAATATTCTGCATTTTCTATGAAGTGCATATATAAATTCTTTAATTGGAACAAATGATTATTTGTATAATACCTTTTAATTTAAAAATTGTGCATTATTTCTTTTATTTTTGCAGAGACTACTTCTCTGTTGAGTTAAACAGTTTGTGATCAAATTCCTTCAGACACTGACACATGGCACACATGCATCAGGTGTGTGCAGCATAGCATGAGAAGGTCCCACTCACCTCATGATATGAGTGCTGCCCTAAAGGTATCCTGTGAGACAGTTGACCAGGTATAAAGTAGCTTTCTGGAACAGAACTAGTTCAAAGGTAAAATATCTCCCTACTTCCCTTGTGAAAACCTGAAACTCATATCTCTCCAAAGTTATCTATTTAAAACCATTTACCTAACACATGTTTCTGAGGTTAGACCATCACCTAGGACCCAATCCCTCCCTCTTTTATACTTTAGAATATAACCTATTGTACAGCTCAAGGCAAATGTTCTATGTTTCAATAATCATTCACATAAGCAGTAGCCTTTGCAACTCACAGCAACCCAGAAGAATTGTATGTGCATTTACTCTGTACCTTTGATCCAACCTTCAGTAATTCCTGTGAAGCAATAACAATAGGTTCCAATGAGCATTCGTGAACCACCAGCAAATTAGATGTCTTCAGAACTTTCAGTTTTAAAAATTAGGCAATAATAAACCAGTGGTCTGTTTGCATTATAATGATGTAGAAGGGTTGCCTAAATCAATTCCAGCCACACTGTTAAAATGCAAACCACAACTTCATTATTTTGTAAAATGGAAGTGAAATGATAGGATGTAAATAATGATGTAATCCATTTAAAAAAATAAGGCAGTCCAGCAGATAGATGCTCAGGAGTGTACTGAAAAAAGAGATGCCAATAAATAGAAAGAAACATTGCATTAACCCAGGATTTCATAGATTCTGCTTTTTCACCTATTATAAAAATAGCAACTATGCACAGAAATACATAATCAACATATTTCATATAATATTTAATGTTACTGTTTCCATAAAATGCTATAACTATAAAGCATAAGATTATATGGTTATAACATATATGGATATAAACATATTTTCTTAATGATTACATTGATTTCAGTATCTCTGAAGACATATTAATCAATATCTTTAAAAAATAAACATCATTTGATTCCACATACTGCTCTTTCAACTCTTTCTAGTTCCCTTTTATAGAAAAGAGATGTCTGCATTAAGTTTTCTGTTATAATCACCATTCAGTACAACACCTTCCAGTTAAGCTTCTGTCATCTACACTATGCTGATCAAGGGTAACAGTAATTTTCAAGTTACAAAATCCAGTAATCATGTTTTGCCCTCACTTGACTTGGCCTGTCAGCATATTTCAACAGAATCCACATCCCCTCCCTCTTCAAGCGTTTCCTCCTTTGGTTTCCATGGTTTTCTTTTTTTGTCACTAACCATTTTCCTATCCCTTTTGTGTACTTCTCATCTTCTTCCTTACATTTAAAGTTTGGAGGTCTAAGACCTTGATTCTAGACCTTTTATTCGGCTGCCACTCTTTACAGGTGTTCTCAAGAAGCTTGATAGTTTTAAATACGCTTGACATGATAATGAGAATCAAATATATATTTCCAGCTCTGAGCTCTCAATCTTGAACTACTGACTCTGATAAGCATTTGACATCACCATTGAATCTCTAACAGGACACCACAATAGAAAATATTTAAAATCAACCTTTTGATTTGCACACTTAACATGTTATTACATTCTTTTCCATTTTAGAAAAATAATACACAGTTGATAAAGTTAAAAACTCTCAGAATCTCTTTCTGTTCCAGTATTCATTAGCAAGTTGTATAATATCTCTAAAATGTACCTGGAACTATTCATTTGCTCTGTCATCGCTACCACCTTACCCAAGGCATTATCATCTATTGCACTGACTGCAAAATAACCCACAACTGATGCCCTGCTTCTACTTCCATCTCCTCATAACCCCATTTTCACATAGTGACCAGTGCTAACTTAGTAAAATACAATCTGTGAATCTCTGGATAAAAATGGTGGGCCAGATACTACTATATTTGTTCTCTTTTTAAAAAACTACATAAAGTACATCAAATAAATGATTTTAAAAATGCACAAACTACAAATATGGGAGGGCAGAAAAGGGGACACAGCAACAAAATTTCGTGAACTTGAAAGCAGGTGGAAAGCATATCTGAGAAAGCAGCTTCGTGAACTGGCTGTGGGAAAAACTGAGGAACAACCGAACACAGATGAAAGATTTCTCAGGAGTCCTAGGAAGTCACAGGCTCAGGAATCTTAGGGACTTGGGGTAAAGAGGATGACAGATGGAGGGACATGGGTGAAAGGTATTTGAGACTCACTTTGATGACTAACCCTCCAACCTACTGGCTACCTCTATTTCACCTTGGCAGAAGTCTGGAGATTTTTTCTTTGGAGAAGGTAAAATAGAGGATCTTCAGACTGGAGGACCTGAGATATCATAACAAAACATGGGAAATAAAGGATATATACTTGAGGAAGGCAAACTTTTAAAACCTTAGGTCCAGTTCTCCTACCTGGCTTCTCAAACTGTGCCAGTCATATCTGATCCTACAGGAAAAGGATTAAAGTATTCCACTCTGGGATAGCTGACCATTCCAAGAATGAGGAATGCAAATTAATAGCAACTATGCTTCCCCAATAAATAGCCCACCAACTTCATCCTCAGAAAAGTAAATATCAGCATACTCAACTCATATGATTTGAGCTTTCTACCAGTTTTTGAGTCTTCCACTCAATCCTGACTAGAAAACTGTGAAAAAAAATTAATACCAAAGGAAAGTTCATGAAGGAAACAAACAATGGACACAAACAGAACCAAAGAAAACAACAAAAGCCACAGGGGCAAACAAGAATATTCAGGGGGAGGTAATTTTTCTTAAATTATATTATGAATATTGAGATAGAATGAATATATTGCAGGAAACTATAAAAGAAGAAACAAAAGTAGCTATTGGAAATTATACATATTTTACCAAAACAGAAAATTCAGTAGGAATGGAAAATAAATTAGGAAATTTGCCAAAATTTACAATACCCACAAAGATATAAAAGAAAAATATACACAAAATTAGTCCAGCTTCCAGATAAAATAATCCCATAAAAATAAACTTAGAAAATATAGAAGAGAACATCATCATGAAAATATTTAATGAAGTTTCCCAGAGCTGAAAGATATGAGATCCAAATTGAAAGGTTCCAAAAATTCCCAGCACAGAGATTAAAACAGACTCACAGAAATTTACATCATTGTGAATTTTCAGAACACTGGGAAAAGGAAATATAAGTATCATAATGGAGTAAAACAGATCACATCCAAAAAAACAATAATGAAATGGCTTCAGTTTTCTCAACAGTTAACACTGGAAATGATATAACATTAGAGAAAGCCCTGAAAATTCTAAAGAGAAGTTATTTTTAATGACAAATTCTGTATCTAGATCAACTACCAGCCAAGATAAGGAGCAAGATGCTATCATTTTCAGACAAATGCCATTTTAGATGCCCCAGTCAAGAATCTAATCAATAACTTGGCTTACAAATATAAGTAAATAAACCAAGAAAGACAAATTCAACAGGTAAGAGAAACAGTTGCTCCAACATAGAGGAAAGGTAAGTAGAAACCCCCAAAATCAGAATGCATGATTGAATGGTTAATCAAAATGTTGATTAGAATAGAATACAAGAATATGATGTATCTAATCTTAAAACATTTTATTCAATTGTGTAGATATACATTTATTTGAACATTTTTTTGATGCATAACTAAGATTATACTTTGAATAGGAAAAAATCAATTGGAAAGGCAGGTAGTATTTCTCACATAAATTACATCCAACACATAAAATTTCTGGCTTCAATGTCTTCTAATTTCTTCTACCAGTTGCTTCTGAGAACTACTTTCTTATGCGAGAACTGCATGAGATGTTTTTTTATATTTTTATTTCCAGTTATTTTTTAATTGTCTTACAATTTATTTAGAGATTTGCCTTTATGGAATAATTCTAAAACATTCAATTTAACACAGTATTTGTATTTATGTACAGACAAGTAAACATAGATACAAATACTGTATTATGATTTAATAGAAATCATAAAATCGCAGCTCATTTCATGAATAAAAAATCTCTTACTAAAAATACAATGCAACACAGCAGAGGTAAGAGAAATAAAAGACATATTAGCCATGAATATTTGTTGATCCAAGGACATATTTTTACTAAAAAGTAGGGACCATCCAGGCAGCGTAATAATTGGACGCTGGTTAAGAGAACTCATCCTGCTGTGCATCTGTGCAGCATTGTTGAAATTATGTATTTAAACTTTTCAGTATACTGCCCCAAATATCTTAACAAATAAATGTTATCGCTGCTCTCAGTATCCTCATAATATTGTTGGTTGACCATTTACTTTTAGAAAACTTTATTATGTATAGAAATTTTTAAAAAATCATACCCAGTTGATCTAATAATATCTGAAACAATGAAGAAAGTATACAAATCATTTTTAAACAGGAAACCTCTTTAGTATGGGAGGCAATAATACTCTCTCTGAAGGCATGACTTCTCTTTCTCTTACTCTAGGATTCATGTTCTGTGTTTTAAAATTAATTATTACAAGGTTGGCAAAGGATTTAACTTTATAGATGCCATCCTCTGGAGGTACCCTAATTTATCAATGTTCCCATTACCTAAAAAATATATTAGAGAAGTAAAAGAAGCAAACAAATTAAGTGTATGAAGATGCTTATTAGCAACATTATTTCTGAAAGCAAGAGAGTAAGAGTTTTAGGATGATCTTAATACCAGACACTATGAAAATGGTTTAGCATCTACTCCTCACCACTAAAACCATTATGAAGTCTATGATAACATAAAAATGCTTAAAGATTTTAAGTGAAAAAGAGGAGTTTAAGATAAATCTACCTGGAGAGGAGGAAAAAGATGGTGACATGAGAAATGAGGCAGAAATCTCCTTCCAAAAACACATATAACATGAAAATATGAGGGCAGAGCCAAGATGGTGGCATGAGTAGGACAGTGGGCATCTCCTCCTAAAACCATTTATATTTTTGAAAATACAACAAATACAACTAATCCTAAAAGAAAGACCAGAAGACACAGGACAACAGCCAGACTACATCCACACGTGCGAGAGTCCAGCGCCTGGTGAAAGGGGTAAGATACAAGCTGCAGCCTGGTGGGACCCGAGGCCCCTCACCCCAGCTCCTGGTGGGAGGAGAGGAGTCAGAGCAGGGAGGGAGAGGGAGTCCAGTACTGGTAAACACCCAGCCCCAGCCATCCACACCAGAGCACAGACATACAGTGCATGTGTGGGATGCTGGAAACTAGGGAAACAGGACAGTAAGACCTCTGAGCAGGTCCTGAAGCCGGCACCCCTGTGACAAAGAAAAGCGAGTGCTTTCTGAAAGTCTTAAAGGGACAGGGACCCCATTGCTGGACGGAAGCATCCTAGGTCACAGTCCAGTAGCTGGAAATTCCAGGGAAGTCCAGGCACACTAACACCCTGGGCAACAGCTCTGAGAACCCTCACAGAGGTAAACAGCCAAACAGCCCCCCATCCATTACCCCTCCGGGGCCCTGCCATAGCACAGCAGGAGCCTGAGGCTGACCACGCCCACAGCAAGGGAGCTTCCTCCATACCAGCCGGACAAGATAAGGAGATACAGTCCACACGCAACTGCCCAACACAAGCCACTAGGGGTCGCAGCTGTCCCAGTAAAGAAAGGCCAGGAGCCAAGTAGAAAGAGGCTTGACTCTCCAAGCTGATAGACACCTCAATAGCACTCCAATGCAACTATCAACATGAAAAGGCAAAAAAAATTTGATCCAGACAAAACTAATCCAGACAGCTTCGACATCTTCTGCATCTTCCCCTGAGAAGGAACCTGGGGAGACACATTTAACCAGTCTTACTGAAAAAGAATTCAAAACAAAAGTCATAAACATGCTGATGGACTTGCAGAGAAATATGCAAGAACTAAGGAGGGAGAATACAGAAATAAAACAAGCTCTGGAAGGACTTGAAAACAGAATGGATGAGATGCAAGAGACCATTAATGGACTAGAAAACAGAGAACAGGAATGCAGAGAAGCTGATGCAGAGAGAGATAAAAGGATCTCCAGGAATGAAAGAATTTTAAGAGAACTGTGTGACCAATCGAAACAGAACAATATCTGCATTTCTGCATTAAAGGGGTACCAGAAGAAGAAGAGAGAAAAAAAGGGATAGAAAGTGTCTTTGAAGAAATAATTGCTGAAAACTTCCCCAAATTGGAGGGGGAAATGGCCTCTCAGACCAGAGAGGTATACAGAACTCCCATGACAAGGGATCCAAGGAGGGCAACACCAAGACACATAATAATTAAAATGGCAAGGACAAAGTATTAAAGGTAGCCAGAGAGAAAAAAAAGGTCACCTACAAAGGAAAACCCATCAGGCTATCATCAGACTTCTCAACAGAAACCCTACAGGCCAGAATAGAATAGCACGATATACTTAATGCAATGAAACAGAAGGGCCTCAAACCAAGAATACTGTATCCAGCAAGATTATCCTTTAAATGTGAAGGAGGGATTAAACAATTTCCAAACAAGCAAAAGTTGAGGGAATTTGCCTCCCACAAACCACCTCTACAGGGCATCTTACAGGGACTGCTCTAGATGGGAGCACTCCTAAAAAGAGTACAGAACAAAACGCCCAACATATGAAGAAGGAAGGAGGAGGAATAAGAAGGGAGAGAAATAAAGAATTATCAGACCGTGTTTATAATAGCTCAATTAGTGAGTTAAGTTAGATAGTAAGATAGTAAAGAAGTTAACCTCGAACCTTTGGTAATCACAAACTTAAAGCCTGCAATGGCAGTAAGTACATACCTTTCAATAATCACCCTAAATGTAAATGGACTGAATGCACCAATCAAAAGACACAGAGTAATAGAATGGATAAAAAAGCAAGACCCATCCATATGCTGCTTACCAGAGACTCATCTCAAACCCAAAGACATGCACAGACTTAAAGTCAATGGATGGAAAAAGATATTTCATGCAAACAACAGAGAGAAAAAAGCAGGTGTTGCAATACTAGTATCATACAAAAGACTTCAAAATAAAGAAAGTAACAAAAGATAAAGAAGGACATTATATAATGATAAAGGGCTCAGTCCAACAAGAGGATATAACCATTATAAATATATATGCACCCAATATAGGAGCACCAGCATATGTGAAACAAATACTAACAGAATTAAAGGAGGAAATAGAATGCAATGCATTCATTCTGGGAGACTTCAACACACCACTCACTCCAAAGGACAGATCCACCAGACAGAAGATAAGTAAGGACACAGAGGCACTGAACAACACACTAGAATAGATGGACCTAATAAATATCTACAGAATTCTACATCCAAAAGCAACAGGATACACATTCTTCTCAAGTGCACATAGAACATTCTCCAGAATAGACCACATACTAGGCCACAAAAAGAGCCTCGGTAAATTCCAATAGATTAAAATCCTACCAACCAACTCTTTAGACCACAAAGGCATAAAACTAGAAATAAATTGTACAAAGAAAGCAAAATGGCTCACAAACACATGGAGACTTAACAACATGCTCCTAAATAATCAAAGGATCAATGACCAAATCAAAATGGAGATCCAGCAATATATGGAAACAAATGAAAACAATAACACAAAGCCCCAACTACTGTGGGATACAGCAAAAGCAGTCTTAAGAGGAAAGTATTTAGCAATCCAGGCATATTTAAAGAAGGAAGAACAAACCCAAATGAATGGTCTAATGTCACAATTATCAAAATTGGAAAAAGAAAAACAAATGAGGCCTAAGGTCAGCAGAAGGAGGGACATAATAAAGATCAGAGAAGAAATAAACAAAATTGAGAAGAATAAAACAATAGCAAAAATCAATGAAACCAAGAGCTGGTTCTTCGAGAAAATAAACAAAATAGATAAGTCACTAGTCAGACTTATTAAGAGAAAAAGAGAATCAACACACATCAACAGAATCAGAAATGAGAAAGGAAACATCACGACAGACGCAACAGAAATACAAAGAATTACTAGATAATACTATGAAAACCTATATGCTAAGAAGCGGGAAAACCTAGAAGAAATGGACAGCTTCCTAGAAAAATACAATCTCCCAAACTGACCAAGGAAGAAACACAAAAGTTAAACAAACCAATTACGAGCAAAGAAATTGAAACGGTAATCAAAAAACTACCCAAGAAAAAAACACCCGGGCGAGATGGATTTACCTCAGAATTTTATCAGACATACAGAGAAGATATAATATCCATTCTCCTTAAAGTTTTCCAAAAAATAGAAGAGGAGGGGATACTCCCAAACTCAT
Source organism: Manis javanica (assembly GCF_040802235.1). Lineage (NCBI taxonomy): Eukaryota > Metazoa > Chordata > Mammalia > Pholidota > Manidae > Manis > Manis javanica. Next base: position 95,316,776 of record NC_133167.1, read on the forward strand.
TCTATGAAGCCAACATCACCCTAATACCAAAACCATGCAAACACCTCACCAAAAAAGAAAATTACAGACCAAAATCCCTGATGAATGTAGATGCAAAAATACTCAATAAAATATTAGCAAACCGAATTCAACAGTATATCAAAAGGATCATACACCATGACCAAGTGGGATTCATCCCAGGGATGCAAGGATGGTACAACATTCGAAAATCCATCAACGTCATCCACCACATCAACAAAAAGAAAGACAAAAACCACATGATCATCTCCATAGATGCTGAAAAAGCATTTGAGAAAATTCAACATCCATTCATGATAAAAACTCTCAACAAAATGGGTATAGAGAGCAAGTACCTCAACATAATAAAGGCCATGTATGATAAACCCACAGCCAACATCATACTGAACAGCGAGAAGCTGAAAGCTTTTCCTCTGAGATCAGGAACAAGACAGGGATGCCCACTCTCCCCACTGTTATTTAACATAGTACTGGACGTCCTAGCCATGGCAATTAGACAAAACAAAGAAATACAAGGAATCCAGATTGGTAAAGAAGAAGTTAAACTGTCACTATTTGCAGATGAGATGATATTGTACATAAAAACCCTAAAGACTCCACTCGAAACTTCTAGAGCTGATATCGGAATACAGTAAAGTTGCAGGATACAAAACTAACACACAGAAATCTGTAGTTTTCCTATACACTAACAGTGAGCCAATAGAAAGAGAAATCAGGAACACAATTCCATTCACAATAGCATCAAAAAGAATAAAATACCCAGGAATAAATCTAACCAAGGAAGTGAAAGACCTATACCCTGAAAACTACAAGACACTCTTAAGAGAAATTAAAGAGGTAACTAACAAATGGAAACTCATGCCATGCTCCTGGCTAGGAAGAATTAATATCATCAAAATGGCCATCCTGCCCAAAGCAATATACAGATTTGATGCAATCCCTATCAAATTACCAGCAATATTCTTCAGCAAACTGGAACAAATAGTTAAAAAATTCATATGGAAACACCAAAGACCCCAAATAGCCAAAGGAATCCTGAGAAAGAAGAATGAAGTGGCGGGGATCTCACTCCCCAACTTCAAGCTCTACTACAAAGCCATAGTAATCAAGACAATTTGGTACTGGCACAAGAACAGAGCCACAGACCAGTGAAACAGGTTAGAGACTCCAGACATTGTCCCAGACATATATGGTCAATTAATATTTGATAAAGGACCCATGGACATACAATGGCGAAATGACAGTCTCTTCAACAGATGGTGCTGGCAAAACTGGACAGCTACATGTAGGAGAATGAAACTGGACCTTTGTCTAACCCCATATACAAAGGTAAACTCAAAATGGATCAGAGACCTGAATGTAAGTTATGAAACCATTAATCTCTTGGAAAAAAACATAGGCAAAAACCTCTTAGACATAAACATGAGTGACCTCTTCTTGAACATATCTCCCCAGGCAAGGAAAACAACAGCAAAAATGAACAAGTGGGACTATATCAAGCTGAAAAGCTTCTGTACAGCAAAGGACACCATCAATAGAACAAAAAGGTATCCTACAGTATGGGAGAATATATTTGAAAATGACAGATCCGATAAAGGGTTGACATCCAAAATATATAAAGAGCTCACACACCTCAACAAACAAAAAGCAAATAACCCAGTTAAAAAATGGGCAGAGGAGCTGAATAGACAGTTCTCTACAGAAGAAATTCAGATTGCCAAAAGACACATGAAAAGATGCTCCACATCGCTTGTCATCAGAGAAATGCAAATTAAAACCACAATGAGATATCATCTCACACCAGTAAGGATGGCTGCCATCCAAAAGACAAACAACAACAAATGTTGGCAAGATTGTGGAGAAAGGGGAACCCTCCTACACTGCTGGTGGTAATGTAAATTAGTTCAACCATTGTGGAAAGCAGTATGGAGGTTCCTCAATATGCTCAAAATAGAAATACCATTTGACCCAGGAATTCCACTTCTAGGAATTTACCCCAAGAATGTAGCACTCCCGTTTGAAAAAGACAGATGCACCCCTATGTTTATCACTGCACTATTTACAATAGCCAAGATATGGAAACAACCTAAATGTCCATTGGTAGATGAATGGATAAAGAAGATGTGGTACATACACACAATGGAATACTACTCAGCCATAAGAAGAAAACAAATCCTACCATTTGCCACAACATGGATGGAGCTAGAGGATATTATGCTCAGTGAAATAAGCCAGGCGGAGAAAGACAAGTACCAAATGATTTCACTCATCTGTGGAGTATAAGAACAAAAGAAAATTGAAGGAACAAAACAGCAGCAGAAGCACAGAACCCAAGAATGGACTAATAGTTACCAAAGGGAAAGGGACTGGGGAGGATGGGTAGGAAGGGAGGGATAAGGGCGGGGAAAAAAGAAACGGGGCATTACGATTAGCATGTATAGTGCGGGGGCAAGCGGCACGGGGAGGGCTGTGCAACACAGAGAAGACAAGTAGTGATTTTACAGCATCTTACTATGTTGATGGACAGTGACTATGAACGGGGATGTTGGGGGGTCTTGGTGAAGGGGGGAGCCTAGTAAACATAATGTCCTTCATGTGACTGTATATTAATGATACCAAAATAAAATTTAAAAAAAAGATAACATGAAAATACAACAAATACAACTAATCCAGAAAGAGTAACCTGAAGACTGCAGAACGTACTGCCTACATCTGACAAAAGGTGAAGACCTCACAAGAAAGGGTAAAGTAGCAAAGCCACAATCCAGTGGGTCCCAAGCCCTCCCTCCACCCCAGCTCACAGATGGGAGTAAGAGTAATGGAGAGGGAAGGGAGTAGAAGCCCAGGAATGCTAAACACCCCGTCCTGGAAATCTTCTCTGGTAGCACAAACCCACATTACATGGTGCTCTGAAGATTAGTTTGGTTGGAAGAGAGACTGAGATTCTGGCTGCTTGTGCAGAACAGGCACTCCCAACTGGCCCCTCCAAGACAAAAGAAAGGCTGGCACTTTAAAAGACTTCCCAATAGCAAGAGAGGTGCTAAAGGGGCAAAGATTGCACAGAACTTGCTGCTCAGGAGAAAAGGCAGGTGGACAAAATTGTCCTGGGATGTCAGCCCAGCAGGATGGGAACTTTTAGGAGCTCCGACTGCAATACACAGTCTGCAGCTCCTTCCTTCCAGCAGGCACCAGTTCGAACACCTGATGACCTACCTGGCCATGGCGCCAGGCCAGCCGGAGGGTGGCACACCTACAGCAGCTACAGGGACATGATGCAGAGGCTCCTCCCTGTGTGCTCAGCCCACTGGCCCTGGCAGTGGAGGCAGGCACTATAGTCAGGAAGCAGGAAAGAGCTCTTCCCTCCTGGCAGGCAACGGTGTCCCACACCTGTGACCCCCACCATTGCTTCAGGCACTGGGCAGCTCCAGAGAGTAGAGCTTCTGCGCACTAGAGGGCACCACCTAAACAAATTTACTATTTCATAGAAATCTCTAGAAATATGAAACAGTAAAAAATTTCACAAAAACAAAAATTCAGCAGACAGCAGAAAGAGGGCTAAGTGAAACTTAAATCACCAATCTTCTTCATGAAGATTTCAAACTAAAAATCATAAACATGCTCATGAAGCTACAGAAAAATATTCAAGATTTCAGGGAGGACTTCAACAAAGAGATAGAAACTTTGAAAGACACAGTATCTGAAGTGAAACATACAATGGAGGGATTTAAAAGTAGATTTCATGAGGTAGAGGAGATGGTAAATGAAATAGAAATTAGAGAACAGTTAATCAAAGAAACTGAGGCACAGAAAGAAAAAAGGATCTCTAGGAATGAAAGAATAATATGAGAACTGTGCAACCAATCCAAACAGAACAATATTCACTTTATAGGGGTACCAGAAGAAGAAGAGACAGAAAAAGGGATAGAAAGTGTCTCTGAGGAAATAATTACTGAAAACTTCCCCAATCTGGGGAAGGAAATAGTCTCTCAGGTCATGGAAGTGCAGAGTTCCAACACAAGGGACCCTAGGAAGACAACACCAAGACTTCACTAATCATTAGGGAAATGCAAATTAAAACCACCATGAGGTATCACCCCACAACAGTTAGGACGGCCAACATCCAAAAGACAAGAAACCACAAATGCTGGAGAGATTGCGAAGAAAGGGAAACCTTCCTACACTATTGGTGGGAATGCAAATTAGTTCAACCATTGTAGAAAGCAATATGGAGGTTCCTCAAAAACTAAAAGACTAAAAACAGAAATATCATTTGACCCAGGAATTCCACTTCTAGGAATTTACCTGATGAAAACAAGATCCCTGATTCAAAAAGACATATGCACCCCTATGTTTATTGCAGCACTATTTATAATAATCAAGATATAGAAGCAACCTAAGTGTCCAACAGTAGATGAATGGATAAAGAAGATGTGGTTCATATACACAATGGAGTATTATTCAGCCATAAAGAGAAAAGAAATCCTACCATTTGCAACAACATGAATGGAGCTGGAGGGTATTATGCTCAGTGGAATAAGGCAGGCAGAGAAAGACAAGCACCAAATGATTTCATCCATTTGTGGAGTGTAAGAACAAAGCAAAACTGAAGGAACAAAATAGCACCAGACTCACAGACTCTTAGAAGGGATGGGTGGTTACCAAAATAAAAGGGGTTGGAGGGGAGGGGCTGAGCGAGAAGGGGATTAAGGGGCATAATTAGCACACACAATATAGGCAGGTCATGGGGAAGGCGGCATAGCATGGAAAAGAGAGAGAATCACTCTACAGCGTCTTAGTACGCTGACGGACAGTGATTGCAATGGAGCAGGGTGAGGACTTGATAATACCGGTGAACGTTGAAACCACAATGTTGTGCATGTGAAACCTTCATAAGATTGTATGTCATGATACCTTAAAAAAAGAAAAAAAGGTAAATCTATCCTATGATTATCTTAAGTTTTTATATTAGATTATATAATTTCATCAAAATAAAATAAATGATCTGTCTGAAAATCTGTTCCTTTACAAAGTTAAAACCTATGCTAATTTTCAACAATGACTTTATTATTAAAGTCATCTGAATCTTGCAATTAAAACACAGGAATAAAATGCTTTTCATTGCTATACTACACAAATGAGGGAAATCATTTGGTACTTGTCTTTCTCTGCCTAACTTATTTCACTGAGCATAATACCCTCTAACTCCATCCATGTTGTTGCAAATGGTAGGGTTTGTTTCTTCCTTATGGCTGAATAAACTGAAGGAACAAAATAGCAGCAGACTCACAGACTCCAAGAAGGGACTAGTGGTTACCAAAGCGGACGGTGGGTGGGGGAGGAAGGGGAGGGAAGGAGAAGAGGATTGTGGGGTATCATGATTGGTGCACACCGTGTGTGGGGGGTCACGGGGAAGACAGTGTAGCTAAGAGAAGACAAATAGGGATTCTGTGGCATCTTACTACACTGATGGACAGTGACTGCAATTGGGTATGAGGGAGACTTGATAATAAGGTAATAACCACATTGTTTTTCTTGTGAAACCTTCATAAGAGTGTATATCAATGATACCATAATAAAATAAAATAAAATAATTTTTTAAATGCTTTTCAATGTGTTAAATATTTCCTTTAAAAAACTCTTTGTTTAGATGTAAGTTTAATATCTATCCTCATATTTCAAATCTTGTGTTGTATATGGAACAATGGTTGCTCCTAAAAAAACAAAACTATACCCCATTTTTTTATCTCAAAGGTAGCATTATAGAAGTATACCAAATTATCTTTGATGCAGACATAGAATATTTAAAAAGCAATCTTTTCTTTTTTAGAATTAAGTAATACATTTTACTTAGAAAAAACTCTACCAATTTTGGGAAAATAATTTAGTGATCAAGACACTGAATTTATAAGGTGTATGCCAACCTATTTCACTAAATAGAATAAAGGCACTTAAAACCCAGAAAAAAACAATATATTTATGTTTTAACAAATAGTTATTAAGTACTTCCTACATGCCATGCCCATAATAATAATGGCTACTCTTTGAGATCAAACATGATTTGATGAATGTAAAAATGTAAATCCATTTACCACCATTAAGTCAATTTTAAAAAGTATTTTGGGACTTAATGAGATTAAGCTTTAATGACACTTTGAAACTTTTGTTTTTACTAGTTACATACTCTTTAGCAAAATGTTGCATTTATTTTGTAAAACTAAACAGTGCAAATCAGGACTGGCTGAGACCAGCCAATCCTTGGTTCCACATTCCAGGCACAGTGGATAAGGAGGGAGAGACAAAGGCCAAAAAATGCACAGGCCTTCCAGCTAACTCAGCTCTTCTGAAACTATCTTCTCTGAAATCTCATACTCTTCTGCTTACTTCTCATTAGTTTGAAGTTATTAGTCACATGACCATATCCAGCCCTAAACTGGCAAATGTAGTCTTTTAGCGACTGAGCTCATGTTTCTTTGACTAGAGAAGGGAAAATGAAGGTTTGGTATCCAACAAGCAGTCTCTGAAATATATGCTTTGATTCTTATTATGCATTTCTTCACAGAAACTTTAGAGTGCTAATATCCTTGCACAGAGTCCTATTCTGAGATTCCCTCATACAAAGCTTAGACCTGTTCATTCGTGTTCCATGATCCATGTCATTTTTGCCCAGCCAATGAAAGTTGATTGTCCCAGGTTTATTCCTTCAAGCTGAGTGATTTTAGTTAGCTGTGATTGGAAAGTTATTTTGGAATACTTAATTCACCTAAGATGTTAATAAAAAACAGTGAATTACTATCCCTTAGGGTTTTCATTTTAGAGGAAACTTTAAAAAACATTGAAACACTATATTAACAGAATCACTCCACAGACATGGAAAACCAGATATTTTAACAATTGGAAATGACAGCTGAGGCTCAAGATTGTTTCAATCATCTCCAGATCATCCTTCAATAATAGTTTCTAAAAATACTCTAGGTGGTTCTACAATACCAGACTGAGTGATAGGTTATAAGGACTGATGCATTTCAATAAAAAGAAATAAAGCATTTTTTAAAAAATCATAAATCTTTAAAATGGAAGATTATGGTAAACCACTATTTTACTTCTAGTCTAGTTAGGCCAGATCTGTTGCCACCCTAATGATAAGAAATGCTCTTCAGGACTGAATTTCATTGTTGAATCAACATTTATGTTTTTCAAGATATAAGTTTTACATACGCCTCTCCTTTTCTTCATAAGCACACTGTAAATTTTAGATAAGGATTTAGCAATAGGTAATGTGTCATATATGTTTAGAAAACATTTGGTGGGTGAACTTTAAACACCAAAAAGACATTAAAATATCACTCTACTGAGTGTTTCTAACTTATTTTTGATACTTGATGTGTTATACTGCAAACAGAGTAGAAAGGAACAGGGTAGAGATTAATCCTGGCCCATATGTTTATGGGTGGCATACACAAAGATGGAAAGAGACTTTTGGGTTACATCACTATGAATTTCATTACTTTGTTCACCATTAAATAATTCTAAATACAAAGGCAAAATTCTGGTGTTATCCATACAACAAACAAGCAAATAAAAAAGATAACCAGGATGGCCCTATCCTCTGCTTCTCTTAGTGTATTAAACTCAAAAGCACATAAAGAATAAAGGAAACAAGGTCTACATACTAGACCAAACTTTTTTCAGATAATTCTAATTATGAATGTCTCTTAATGGCATTGAAAGACTGATAAGTTAGAAGGTAAGGGAAGAAAAGCTGTCATTCTCTCCAGCAAACCTTCAAAAGATTTATGAATATGGAACAATGAAGATCTCAGAGTGGTGTGTGTCTGGGCACATGCGTGACCCGACCCAGTATATTAAAACAGAGATGATGAAAAAATAATTATGTGGACTGGCCATTACATCAGTGAATATATATAAATATAAATATAAATATAAATATAAATATAAATATAAATATAAATATAAATATAAATATAAATATAGGCATTTCAGTGATCATTGGAATATATAATTTTTCTTGTTTATTAAGGAAAGACACTGAATCATTTTATATGAGCCACAATTTCTGGGGAATGTGATAAAATGGTAGAGTTATTGTAAGACATTCATAAAACAAATAATAAAGTCTGCCAGCTGGCATTAAGCACTAAATAATCTAACAATAATTTCTCTGTTAAGAATGAAATGCTTAACCTCCCGAATGTAAAACTATATATAGGTAAACATTGGTGATTTCCATCTCTTTTGTTTCCAGGGAAAGAAAAAAATGATGAAAGTAGTGGCCAAGATACAAACAGAGAGATCAAGGAGACATCATATAAAACAGCAAAAATAAACACTAGGAAACAAATAGTGATTCTATTTGGAGATGGAGAAAAATCAGGGAGAGGCTAAAGGATAGAGAACTATTATTGATAGAAGGAAAAAGATGGTGTCCTCAGCAAAGTAAGAACTGACACAAATGATTCACTGACAAAAAGACAAAACATTGAGATAAGGGGACAGAGTAGTGAACTTGTACATCTTCCACCCCTAAAAAAATCACAAGAGGGAACTTAGGACAACATAACATAAGAGCAGCCCAAAATGTGGGGAGCCCTGTAAGTTATATACCTAGGAGAGGACCTGCAGACTGCAAACCCAATCCCGCCCGAAGCACTTTCGGGCAGTCCGCAGCCGAAAGAAGTGTGTTCTCTAGCAAAGCTCAGTCGGAGGCAGCGCCAGTTTTGAGAATTTTGGAGAATTTTGGAGAAATGACAGACAGGCTCAAGAGGAAATGAAAGACAGTGATGTTACAGTAGGAAAAAAATCATTCCCTCAAGTAAAGAGGATGTTGGAAATGACGGCCTGGTTAGTCATGTTTCAGACAGAAGGTTAAACATCTTGAGATCAATTCAGCCCCTGGCGTCCGTGTACCAGAAAGGCTGAAGTCCGGAACTGCTGCCCGCCCCTTCCTCGTGCTTCACCAGGAGGGAACACAAGGCAAATGTTTAACCTCCTTAGGGGTGTTCAGAAGGTGCTACTCGATGAATAAACCACTAAGCGTCAATGCCTCAGCCGTGATTAAATAAAAACCAACAGTCTTGACAAAACAAACACTAAAAAATAAAAATAATAGGATCTTTAAAAATAAAGAATAGCTGTCTGGATAGATCCAGTATTTTAGAGATATCACTTTTATATTCAGCAGTTTAAAAATAATTTTAAACAGGATACACTCCCATAGAGTTACCTACACTTCATGAGCTTCCTTTAATAGACAGGAAAATAAGCAGTCCAGTGATTCAAAAACACCATTTTATTAAAATTATTAATGATCACCTGCTGGGGGCTTTTGTATACATAAAATAGGTTGCATTTCATGTTTTTTTTCCACCATGAATAAATTCTACTGTATCTTTTTCCTTCCCAGAAGAGAATGCACAAACATTGGTTCCTGAAATGCTTTAGAGTGTTCTAGCACTCGTAAATTTGGGGTGGTTCTTGTATAATATACAAAATAATGTGCATGAGTTATTTATTTCTAGAGAATCTGAAATAACAACCCTTGAAAAAATAAACTAGCTAGAAAGAATAAATGGATTAAAGTTCCTAATGAATGTAAAATACGTCAGGCTCAAGAGGAAATGAAAAATACTAGCACCAAACGGTTAACTAATGCTGAGCTATTGATAGAAGGATATAAAATTTGTTTTGTGTCAAAAACAATGTCACCTAAAGAGAAATTTATGAAGACTATGTATATATATAGTACATATTTATATATAGTTTATATATAGGGTATACACCCACACACATATAGAAAAATAATTTATCAGAGATTCTGCTTTCTATAGTAAAAATTATCAGCCCTTGGTTTATTTGTTAAATGAAAAAGTTTTGACAGTATTTCAGTGGTTGCCATCAAATAATATCATCATTTTGAAGTAGGGTTGAGCAAAGCATAAATATGACACTGTTCTCTGCAGCTTAAAGTGAACAGCTTTAACATTTTCAAAAAAATTAACGCTTACAAAATTTAAATATGAAACAGAAATGCAGATTAAAATGAGTGTCCATAGCAAACATGAGGAAGAATTACCAGAGAAAAACATTCTCAATTCTATGCTATTGATACTGCAACAAATATGTTAACATTAATAAGATACCACAAAAGCATGATGATGTTGTTTAAACAGGCCATAGTAATTGTTTTGATTAGTTAAAAGACTAACGTTTGAGAAGGTGGAAATAATTGATTTGGTGAAGTATTCAGACATGCAGAATCTATTTTCCTATGGTTGGTTGGTTGGTTTCAAGGAATTGATGCAGACATATAAATGAAATGCATGTCAAGACCAATCAGGACAAAGTACATCTTTTAGATCAGTTTTTAACTGACCCTCATAGTTTAGGAAAATATGTGGAATTTCATTGCTGACAATACAAAAGTAATGGCAAGAAAATTTCAGGCATGGTAAATAAAAATCAACATGGCATGTTGTCTTGATAAGCACTAGTGTTCAGGAGATGCTAGCCTCTTTCAAAACAGTGCAAAATACATTATGAAGTTTGGTAAATAAATTGTGAACTTTAGAACAAACTTTTCAGTTACTATAACCAAAAGGGCATGAAGTTCCAGAATTAAATTTTACTTAAATTTTATGTGCTATTCTAAAACACAGTACTACTGGTAAATATTTGAAATGGTGATAAAGACTATTTTTCTTTTGTAGTATTTTTTTAAGTATAGCACATCAGTGTGTGTATTTAGCTGATACTACTTTAACAGACTAAAATTTTCAGTCCACTAACACCATGTTATTATACCTAAAAGGTAATGATGTCAGGAATAAGATTCATGTTTCGAGTTTAGTTCCAGCAAGCACAAAAGAAAAGTCTGTTTCAAAACCTTTATTCAATATCAAATCAAGAGATTCCAGGTGTCTGAAATTTAAAAAAATATATATGCTTGAATAATAATTCACCTTGCATTATGCCTGAGCGAGCTGGAATCAGCACTGGAGAGACAACTGGGGACATTTTCTCAGCTTCTAGTTCAGTGACTTCCCTGAGAATCTTGAGATCACCTACACCAGAGTCTTTACACCACAAAAACTGGCAAACACTACAAATATGGGCTTTGTTTGTTTATTTGGCCAGTTAGTAATAAATATTTACCAGTCACTGACTATAATAAAAATATTTTAAGTTATTTTCTGCGTAACTTGGAGAATTAAACCTGCCTAAAAGTTGCCATTAATCCCTCCACTTGGAAAAATTTTAAGAGGAATGTGGGCAGTTTATAGATATTGTGATGAAACTTCAACATAAAAACTTCCTAGCACTTTCTTTATAAAATTTCTAGATTAATTTAATTAGGGTAACCTAAAACAGGAAACCAACCTTTAAGAAAAAGGTTTTTAAAAACTGGCAGCATTTTCTGTAAATAGAATATAGAAATAAACTGGAATCAACGTTAACGGACTTTTTGTGTTTAGAATGAGTTCAATGTTCCATTTAGTGTCTTTGTAATAAACCAACATGATGAACTGGAACTTGTAAGAAAATTTTACTTCAATAAATTTCATTTGTAACGAATCACACTAAAGACTTTCTTTGAACAAAGGAGTTATAGTGTTTAAATAAGTTTGAAAAGCATTGGTTTAATCTAATTGTCTTGCTTATATAAATACACATAAACAAAAAACTGGATGTCAGAGATCTGAAGTGACCTGTCTACAACAGTAATTTCACAGATACAGTATCTCATTTTCCCTGCGCCCACTTCAAGTCTCCTACCTACTCACGCTGTCTGCATCCTACTTCTACAGTACACTGCCACGGAGAAACTTTTACTTGAATAAATCTTTTTTTTTACCAAATAAATTGCATAGAAGAGATTAGGGAAAAACCAGGAGAAATTACCCATTGTCTCCTCCGCCCCAAAGCACAGCTCCAGACTTAGATCCCATGATCTAAAATAAGTAATTACAGACGTGAGAAATTACATATGAAACTATTCACTAGACTCACTTTCAAAGCTGTTATCTTAATTCTCTTTAGCATGAAATAACTTGTAAGTAAGCTTTGGCTTTTGAAATATTTCTCTCTTTGAGAAACTTCCATTGTTCAAATGATCTAGTTGAACACAGCAGCAGAGGCTTTAGTCAGATCTATATTCAAATACATAGGTGGCTTCCTTTTATTACTTGTTTTTAATACTACTTCAGTCCAAGAGGACTTTAATTCTAATTCTGCTTCACTCTAAGAGGACTTCTCTGTAGGTTGTGCACCTCTAGGTTTACGTTTCCTGACTTGTAGTCCCTATTGTACCTTGATAGTGATGACAAGATACTCAGAAGTAGTTATGGGGGTGAACTGAGAATGTAGTTATAGGGTCCAGGCTTATATATGGAATCAGGAAATATTAATTTTCTTAAACCCAAATAAAACAGTACAAATTTTGAAAGCAAACTGCAACATTTGTGGTGTGAAAACATTTACTTTTAAAAACTATTTATTTTTCACCACACTGATTGACATCTAACTTTTAACCTGTGTCTGGAGAAGACAGGCTCTGCCCTGATAAGAGTAACAGGAGTATAAACAATTGGCAATACATTTAAAATTCAAATGTATATGCATTGTAACATAAATCTTGCAGTTGCTTCAGGCATTTAAATATATTTATTACCATGTACTTGTTTGTCAGCAACGTGAAAGGGCAGGCCTGGAATATAACCCAGTGAAATGACTCAGGAAAGTATTTCATTTGAATGTTTATGCTACTCAAAGACTTAGTTCATTTAAATTCTTCTCATAATTTGAGATTGAATCTCTTATTTGATAATGCCATAACCTAAAAGGCTTCCATGTATTATATAATATATACAACACAAAACTATGCAAGTGAGCTGAAATACCATCTGATTCATGTACATTACAATTAGTGAATAACTAAGATGATTCCGGAGACAATTAGATAGTTTAAATCACTATTCCACATTCATTCACTCTCATCTTCTTTCTATCTTCTAGGAGATTTAACTTAGCAGTTTTTTTTATAGTTATTGCTGAGAATCTCATTATTTAATGTATGAACTTCCACAACTATCAGGCATGCTTATTGAACTTTGAAAAAAGCATTACATTTTGCAAACTCTCCACTGCTAACACTCAAAAAACTCCTTTGAGGATATTTCCTAATACCTTTAAGTAATATGTCAGAACTGTATAATTACAAAACATAAGAAATGTCTGCCCAAGGCCCTGTATGCTATGTCTCAGTATATCTGAAGAGAACCTAAAATGTATTGGGTTAATTGAAATATTAAATGTTCTTTAGGTCCCCAAATATAAAATGTTGAGGTTTTTTGTTGGCTGTGGGAACTTGGTGCATTGCAGATACTGGGAGAGAGCCATTATGAGCTATCTGACACGTCCAGGAGTTCAAATATGGCAAAGACTTGCTATTAGTGCATAAAAGCACCCTGAGATACTGAGGACTTATCAGTCATCTGGAGTTTTCCATTCTAATGTACATTGCACTGATGTCATTGAAATTTCATTGGTCTCTTATACAAGTTCTATTTTAAGAGTAAGGAAAATAATTCTTAATTACCCCACTCCCCATTCAGAGAGGAAAGAGAAAATGCAGTGGAAGGTATATAGAAGGCAAAGCAGGCAGGCTAACCCTTAATAGGGATGCACAACTGAAATTCTTAGCTGTGTAGTGCTTCTTTTCATGTTTGAGGAAACACTTACTTGTTTAATAATAATGAAGGTAAGTAAGTAAAAGGGGAAATCTAGCATCATAATAAAATGCCTTGGATTGAGAAAGTCTTCCTCTGAAAGTCCAGCTGTATAGTGCACTGAGGTTAGCCAACCACATTGAACGTCTGCCTCATCTGTGAGATTAAAATAACATTGAATAACCAAAGGTATTGGGATAAAAAAGCAGGTAATGTCTGTGGAGCCCCTGGCACAGTATCCAGTACTGTGTCTTCCTGAAGACACACTTTAAGTAATCTGAGACAGTAATGAGAACAGAATATAGGGAAGAGAATTTCACTTTGAAATTTAACTCATTTAGAAGTTACACAAAGGGTATTAAGAAAGAAGTGACTGCTGTTAACATCTCGTATCTAAGAACAAAAAAGTCACATTTGCTTTATTTTTAAAGTCTTAGTGAACCAGACTGCCCTCCATCTCCGCAAACAGTAAATTCAAAGGGGGGACGAGGAGGGGGTTCAGGCTCTAGAACAAAGACCATGTTGGGGTTTCTCTGGGCTTGGGGAGCAGGTAGAAGAGGGAAAGGCTGAGACTGAGAAAGGCCCATTCCCGCCTGCACAGAGCCAGAGGAGGGAGAAGCAGATGGGACCACACAGCCAGGAGTGAGTGAGACAGACCCTGAGAGGCCCTCTTGGAGGCCCTCAAAGTGCCCCAGAATTAAAGGGCGTATCCAGACTTGACAGCAGCATCTTGTTGCCAAAGAAATAACTGACCGGATGCCTATCCTGTTATCTGGCCTTGCTAAGGGATAAGATGCTTGGAAATGTCAGAGAACATAGGGTAAAAGCTAGCATTGTATTTCTTGCCACCCTTTTGTCCATTACTATTCACAGACACTACACACAGGTAGCAGAGCAGCTTGAATATTCGGGAGGCAACAGGAAGACACTGTTCCCTGAGAGTGAAGAACAGAGGTTTCCAAGAAAATAGAGAAATCCTGGAAAGAGAGATCTGATAGCTCTTCTCAAAAAATTCCTGACCTTATCACTTCGCCCAGGCTAAGCCTGTCACTCTATCCACACCAAAGTTCCCATGTCCTAGCAGAGGTCAGTTAAGGTTTCACTTTTTTTTTATTTGAGCAAGGGATTATGACTTTGAAATAGCATTCTTTTACCAAACCCCAGTAATTCTATACAAATAGCAATATGTAAATGTAATACATTAAAAAGTTATCATTTTATTAAATAAATACAGTTGTTACCTTATCCTAATTAGTGTATATTGTTTTAGTAGTAGATCATTGCAAAAATCATAACTGCTCCCAATTTGGTTACTTCCTCCTCCTCCATCATTTTTTAGTTTCTGATGTGTCTGATTTTAAAGCTGAGATCCTCTGATGTGTGGTACTTAACTTTATTAATTGGAGCATTTTGTCCCAACATGACATCCTGTCAAAAGCCAGTTCTGTTTATGCTTCAGTTACTCAGTGTATATTGTAAAGAAGTGATCAGTATGTTGGTAGGTTACTTGGATTTTTCAAGTGGAATCCTTCACTTATTGAATAGATTCTCAGTTTTCTTTTTTCTGATTTTTTTTTAAATTTTTGAAGCAAATAAAAGAAAAATTGGAAAGCAGAAATCCATTTTATAACCCTTGTCTTTAGTGGAAAATACTAAAAATACAATTGCCAGTTTGTTATTACATTTGCCAAATCCTCATACAACTTGCATGATACGTCTTGCATATGGTTCCTAACTACCTACTTAAAAACAAAGACAGGAGTAGATGTATTCAGAGATGGGGAGGTGAGAATAAGAACAAGACTTTGTGGAGAGTTTTCTCCTGGCAGTGCATCTGGCAGGAATAAATCGCTCCAGATTCTCCAGACATTGTTGCAGTGAGGCTAATGCTTCACGTTTAAGTGTCATAGTTAGATTAGATGCCAATAAGGCATTCCTCAGTTACGCTACCCGGGCAACAGTTACTGCTAGCACCACAGCGGGGTACACAGGAAGCTGAGTATCTTATCCCATTCAAGCTATTTTATCAGTAATAGTGTGACAGATTCCATTCAGTATGAAGCTCCCAGACAGATGGGGCAGTTAGAAAGGTGAACAAGCCCTTACAATTGAAGGTGATCTAGGCTACTGAAAAAGATAATGTGATATTCTGTGTGATATTACAGAAGACAATTTGTATTATATGTGAGAGTATATAGGAAATTCTCAAGACTTCACTTGGAGCAGTTGTATGCCTAAATTGTATTCCCATCAAAGGAAAGGACACTATCCACTTAATATATTTGGCTTTCATTCGCCCTCTCTAGCAGCACTATTGAACAAAAATACAGTATTAGTCACATATGTAATTTTATATTTGCTAGTAGTAACATTTAAAAATTGAAAATCTGGTGAAATTAATTTTAACAATATACTTTACTTGATGTAATATGTCAAATATATTTTGATCATTCCAATGTGTACTATTTTAGAAATTACTAGTGAGATATTTTATATCCTCTTTTTCATATTAAGTCTTCCAAAACCAGTGTAAATATTACACTATTAGCATATCTCAATTCAGTCCAACCACATTTAAAATGCTCAATATCCACACCTTACATATGGCTACTAGATTGGACAGCATGGCTCAACATCATCTGTTCAAAAATCTCTCAGTTCCTGTGCTCCCATGAAGGTAGGGAACACATAATCAAAAAGCGTTTAAAATACTTCAAAAATTAGTTAAAAGTGTGTTTCAGGTACCTAAAATAGGGCACCTCAGACTTTGCTGATTAATCAGAAGTTTGATGTGTTATAATCACTGGGTTCAGTTTGCCAATTTTCTCTTACATATGTGGACCTATGGCTAATTATGAAACCCAATTTTTTATCAATGTAATTAAATATGTAAGTAATATATCACAAAAGGCACACAATGGAATGAATTTGGATGAACAAATTTTTCAAGATTTACTAATTTCTCAGTCTCCTAAGTTACACTATTTCAGCTCATGGCTGTTAGACCATGGGGTGAATAAATATACTACAACATTATTTATGGCTGAATACAATATTCCATTTATTCAAGGATACTTTTGAATTAACACAACATTCTATAATGTCTAAGTAGCCTTTGACAACATGAGATGAATAACCTGATCAGATATAAATGTGGGGCATGCACAACTGCTTCCCATCACTATATCTATGTACTGGGCAGCATTATTTTTTAAAAGAGGAATCTTTGCCTTCTATATAACTTTATAATTTAATATAGGAAAAGCTAAGATATATGCTTTATAGAATTCAAGTGAATACAATAATTTTATTTTAAGATGGCTGAGATTCTGCTAATGTTCTGTTCTGGGCCTGGAGTATATGGATGTGTTGACTTTAGGAAAATGCATTAAGCTGTAAGATTATGATTTGTATACTTTACAATGAATATTATGCTTCAATAAAATATTATAATATACATTACAAAATAAAAATTCATTAATACAACCCTTCAAATACAAAGTTTTTCTAATAAACATGATACCCGAAAAGTAGTTCCTTTCAACTTACAAATCTCTAAAGTGAAAGGAAAATACTCTTTTGTATATGCGTAATTCAAATACTGTGTAATTTTTTTAAGTTTCTATTTGTTTTCCTTAAATACTTCGACTCTAAAATTTATTTTCATTGTATTCCTATGTTGGAATGCCTCATCTTTGTCAGCTGATCTTCTTTTTACATCTGGAAATATGGCAGAACCTGAAACATGAATGAGTAAATATAGCCTAATTTATGAAAAGAAAACACATTTTTTTCCATTTGAGAAAATTACATAATGTTACGGTATTTAAGTTTTGAAAAGTAAATTAATAGAGAAAAGTATAATGAATTCACATCAATGATCACTAAATAAAAAAATGCAACTGTATGGATGTGGGTGGAGATCAGAAATTCAAGTACCTACAGGGTGTCACTTAGGTGTGAAACAGATGCAGGCAGGGTGAAATTTAGCAGTGAAGGCTAAAGTCACAAGGGAAGGAAAACCCCGTCTCACACTTTATTAAACCCTGAAAGGGCCAAACAATACAAATCTATGGCTGCAGCTCTCCTGGGCTTAAACATAGTTCAGGTGACTGTTTCTGACCATCTGGCACAGGTATATGAAACATAAGCACTTCTGTGAATTGACATCCTTGCCAAGACTGATCTTAATTAACATTTTAGTACATGATTTGAAAGGGAGAATAACCTGAACAGCTCAGGTTTTCAGTTGATTCTCAGCTAATATGGATATATTAGACAGGGCACATACCCTTATGAAAGGAGAAGAAGGAAGCAGCTCCCCCAGGTAGGTGCACTCCATCCTTGTGGAATAGGGAGAAGTGTCAAAGGGGGCAGAAGAAGTGGAATAAACTCCAAAGAGGAAAGATGTGTAGGAGTGCCAGAGTCCTGGAAGAAGGGAGACATAATGGAGCTTGGGATGGTTCTGAAAAAAGTGCATAAAACGAAATAAATGAAATGAGTGAATTCTCTCCTCCAAAAATGCCTACAGAAAATTAAAAATTTTCTTGGAAAAAAAGAGGTGACGAAAGTATGTTTGTAGCCTCACCTAAAAATATTGTAAAGGCTACTTTGAAAACACACAACCTTATTCAGTAATTCCCAAAATAATAAAGTCGTGTCATTTGGAACTAGGACAAAGGAATGATACCATTGCAGTAAAACTGAAAATATAAGTTGAGAAAGGCTTTATTTTCATGTCTCATGACATCAGTAAATAAATAATCTTTACCTGGATTCCATGGATTTAAGTGGTACAAAATCTTTATAATTTTTGAGCTTACCCCTTTTATTTATATCATTAAGGGCTACCTTACTTCCTTCTTTGTAAAAATTATGAATATTCATATGGTGTCAAACAGGCTATATAAGACAGTATTAAAATCAATCTCTAAGAACAACAAAGGTTTGGTTTCATTCATGCTTCAGGTTCATCACACAATAAACAAGGTCCCACCTGCACAGAGTTGCTCGGGGATTCAGGCTGTCAAGAATTCTCCATCTGGAAAGATGCTATTCCACACAGCAAGGGGAAGACAGAAACTGGAGACTGGCTTATGAGCCTTTCAAGGTCTTAGTCTAGAAATGAAGTACATCGTTCCTGCTCAAATTTTACTGACCCGACTTGGTCGCATGGCCCCAACTAACTGTGAAAGAACCAGGGAACACAGGGAAGCAGAGTACGTGCTTCCTTGCTAAAGTTGAAAGACCAGAAAGCTATGTGGTCAAGAGACCCAGATTCTGAGTTTATCTCTGCCAGTCACTATGTTCAGGAGCCTGGGAGAGTCATTTTGCCTCCCAAGACCTGAAACTGGATCGTCTGCAAATGAACATTCTCTTTTTTATCTTAAGGGCTTTCTGCTTTTAGCAACATCTTTAGAAGAATTATAATAATAAAACAGATAAAAATAAATTATCTTCCTTAACCTGTCTTCACAGTTGATCTCTGACATTGGAGGCACCTCGGCAGATGACCTGAAATAACTTTTTTTTCTAAAATTAGTATAAATTTCAAGGGCTCAAGACTTTGTCTTTCCTTCTAAATAGCTGTATTGCAATACCTAATCAAAGAAATATGTCTGCTAAGATACTTGCTAAAAACTGGGTTTTCCTTAGGGCACCCCAGCATTTTTCCTTGAATGGGTTACAGGTGTGGGAGAAGTTTAGCCCCTCAGGGCTTGGGCAACTCGACATAACCCATGGCAGCTGAAACCTGTTTCTTTCTAAGTTGACTCCTCCTTTTAAACTAGGGTTCCAAATACTACTATTTCTTCATAGCTTATGTATTAAAAAATAGGAAAATAATAATCCAAATGATGACCTGTATATTTTGTTGTTTAGTACCCAGTTATATAAATCTAATTAAATATAGCTCTAAATTACATAACTGTTATCTCCCTATTCACTTTAAACTAGGTTGTGTTTTGGAATTCAAGGTGTTGGCAGATTACTGCCTTCCTCTTCGCTTTTTTACAGCAACTCTCCAAGCTTTAGATACTGCTTACCAGCTTTTCCAGATCATTAATGAGAGTGTTAAATAAGGCTGGGCCCAGTACCAATCCTTGAGGCCTCCTGCTAGACACCTGCTCTAATTTGATATCCTACCATTTATCATTACTTATGGTTGCTGTTCTTCATCCAGTGTGTGCTTGGCCTCACAAGAGAAGCTCCGTGATTCTTGGTAAAGCCGACTGTGTGTAAGTATTTACAATGCTGAGGCCAAAAAACACAGATTCACAGTCCTGTGGGAGAGATTTTTATGTGTCCATTGCTGGGACTTGTTTCTGCGAAATATTAATTACAAAGTCTTAGAAACACTAATTTATAAAAATGGGACTTGCAAAATAAAAGCTATTAACTAATGCATATCTGTAAATTAATCATTAAAATCTAGTTTCCAACAATTTGCTACATATTAACAGAAAATAAGTAAGTTACCCAGCTCTGGAGGCCCAAAGCAGGGCAGCTGAAACCATCTCCACCTCCCTTGGCAACCTGCTCTTCCTCTTAGGTCCTCTATCCTGGTAAATGCTATCAAGTGACATTCTCTCATCACCCCATCTTTTTCACTGACTCCCCACATGCTGCCTCTTACCCACCATCAGCTGACACTATAACCAGGCCCCCTTAATCTTGGGGGGATCAACTGCACTTCTTACTGTGATATCCTACACACAGAAGTTCAATTTGTTGGCACACAAATCGATTCAAGCCAATTAACCTTATAATCTTAAGCAAGTTACTTATCTTTTGAAATTTGTTATTGTCATCTGTGAAATAAAAATATTTGTCACAAGATTATTTTGAGACAATTTTAAGATAGAGACCATTATTAACTCCTCAGTAGTTTGCAATATTTAGGTGGTACCTTTCATTTACCTTTCCCATACAATTCCCTGCTCTGTTCCAGTCTCTCTCCCTTTTTTGCATTCAAACCACACTCACAAGTACCTTTTTTAATAAAAATTAAATGTCATTTCCTGTTTAAACTATTTTGTGGCTGCTATTTGCATGGAAAATAATACCCAGTCTACAACTGTACCTTGCATGAACCTACTTGTACAGCCTGAGACTGAATATCCTTTCCCACTTTCTAAGACTATCAGCCCTTGAATATTTGCACAAAGAGCTGATACTCCTTTCCTATTTGGAAATAATCTAATTTCCAAGGCCCTGAATGAAATAGATTTAGCTCCTAGAATTTACCAGACACCGTTACTGGCACTGAGGATACAACAGGAAATAAAAGGGGCCATCTCTGAATTCAGGAAAATCCAATAGAACTAATATAGTGATCTATCTCAAATGATAGTAGCTTAGATGAATATGGTAATATTTAGCTTGTGGAGAAGTGATATGCAGTGATATTTTGAAAGTGGAGACATAATATGTATTTCTAGGTCTCCAAAGAAATCGTTTTCCACCTTTTCTTACTTTTCCACGTTATCTCTGTTTGCCCTCATCATTGACAACTGCCCCACTTATCTATTTTCTCTTCAAATCAATTCTATGGTAACCTCAAGCATTAGAGTGATTTTGAAAATCCCTTTTCAATCTATAATTAGTGTCATGAATATTCTTAATACCTGTAATCTTCCTATTCCAAGACTCAAGGCAGCTAACCCAATAGGGAGCCCTGATTACTTTAGTGAAAAATAGGGTAAAGCCCAGTTAGTACTAAGGAAAAGCAGCTTCTTCCTCCATCCCATTGACTCTGTCACTGAATCAGTGCCAAGCAATCTGCCACAGGCCAGTGACAGCTTCCAAAGCAAAGGGCACAGTATGATTACTTGGATTTTTCATATCTGAAGATTCATGTGCCTTGTGCTGTAGCACTAAAGCAGAAGAACCAAACAATACACACAAACTTGCACTGCTGACATTTTGTAAAGATCAAAATTGATGAAATACATCATCACAACCAGGCAAGTCTTGAAGTACATGTTCAATAAAAATTATTAATGTAATTTGAATATAATTATTTGCTTGAAAGTGAAGATTAGTTATGCTTAAAGAATTTTAAACACAAGAGAATTGAGTATTGATCAGAATGATCAGGAAAGTTTCTTGACAACTAGTATATTTTGTTGGATGGGTAAGAGCTATATAAAAATACAAAAAGGAAATATGTTTTCATATGAGACATTAAAGACCTTATTTAATTTCAATTAATGTTTCAGTAGTAATAACAAACAAATTAAAAAATAATATATCAATGTTCTTTTTTGTTGTTTGTTATTTTTAATGTTGTTTAAACAAATTAAAAAATAATATATCAATTTATATATATCAACATATAAATAGCAAGTAAAAACCATGATACACAGTATTTTATGAAATTCTAGAAAATATTTATGATGTTACCCATTAAAATTCTGTATCCAGGTAATTGGAGTTAATGGCAAAGAAAATCAAAATCAATGTCAAAGCAACCTAATGTCATTTCTGTAAAATGAGCTTGTCTCCTGTTCTGGGAACCATCTTCAGG
Source organism: Manis javanica (assembly GCF_040802235.1). NCBI lineage: Eukaryota > Metazoa > Chordata > Mammalia > Pholidota > Manidae > Manis > Manis javanica. The sequence continues at coordinate 95,339,063 of NC_133167.1, forward strand.
CTACTTAGAAGTAGAGCATGAAAATGGATCAAAGACCTGAATGTAAGTCATGTAACCATAAAACTCTTAGAAAAAAATATAGGCAAAAATCTCTTGGACATAAACATGAGCAACTTCTTCATGAACATATCTTCCTGGGCAAGGGAAACAAAGCAAAAATGAACAAGTGGGACTATATCAAACTAAAAAGCTTCTGTACAGCAAAGGACACCATCAGTAAAAAAGACATCCTACAGTATGGGAGAATATATTCATAAATGACAGATCCGTTAAAGGGTTGACATCCAAAATATATAAAGAGCTCACACACCTCAACAAACAAAAAGCAAATAATCCATTTAAAAAATGGGCACAGGATCTGAACAGACACTTCTCCAAAGAAGAAATTCAGATGGCCAACAGACACATGAAAAGATGCTCCACATCACTAATCATCAGGGAAATGCAAATTAAAACCACAATGAGATATCACCTCACACCAGTTAGGATGACCAACATCCAAAAGACAAACAATAACAAATATTGGTGAGGATGTGGAGAAAGGCGAACCCTCCCACACTACTGGTGGGAATGTAAACTAGTTCAACCATTGTGGAAAGCAGTATGGAGGTTCCTCAAAAAACTCAAAATAAAAATACCATTTGACTCAGGAATTCCACTCCTAGGAATTTACCCTAAGAATGCAGCAGCCCAGTTTGAAAAAGACAGAGGCACTCCTATTTTTATCACAGGACTATTTACAATAGCCAAGAAATGGAAGCAACTAAGTGTCCATCAGTAGATGAATGGATAAAGAAGATGTGGTAAATATACACAATGGAAAATTGTTCAGCCATAAGAAGAAAACAAATCCTCCCATTTGCAACAACATGGATGGAACTAGAGGGCATTATGCTCAGTGAAATAAGCCAGGTGGAGAAAGACAAGTATCAAATGGTTTCACTTATCTATGGAGTATAACAACAAAGCAAAAACTGAAGGAACAAAGCAGCAGCAGAATCACAGAATCCAGGAAAGGACTAACAGTTACCAAAGGGAAAGGACTGGGGAGGGTGGGTGGGAAGGGAGAGATAAGGGGGAAAATGGGGCATTATGATTAGCATACATAACGTAGGGCAGGAGGGACATGGGAAAGGCAGTGTATACAGAGAAGACAAGTAGTGATTCTACAGCATCTTACTACGCTTATGGACAGTGACTGTAATGGGGTATGTGGGGGGGACTTGATAATGGGGGAGTCTAGTAACCATAATGTTCAAGTAATTGTACATTAACGATATCAAAATAAACAAACAAACAAACAAATAAATAAATAAAGAGGTCGAGCATGGCATGTAAACTGAGGAGACCTATTAGAGTGCCTCATCAGGAACTATCTTCTATAAGCCATTCAATCCCCACAGGACTTAGATTTATCTTTAAAAGGAAAGTATTTAATTAGAAACATCTTAAATTTATTTTTACTTTAGTCCTATGAGACTCTAAAACAATGCCAGACTTGTTGAGAAGCTGCTTTTGTGTGTCCTCAGTAGCAGGGTATCAATTCCTGTAGTAATAGTTACTGCAATTTTGGTATCTAGTATATGTTAAGTATTATATAAAGAAAGTTATTTTAATTGTCCCATTATTTCTATGAAGTTAGTCTAACTATTTCCATCTCACAAGTGAATAAATTTTGTTAGAGAATATGAATGTTTGCCTGAGGTCCCATAGCAATAAAATGGAGAATTTAATCCATTCTAACACTATAAGAACAGGATGTGAGAAGAACAAAAGGAAAACCAGGTTAGAAAACTGTGCCCCTTCAGGTTAAATATTGGAAACCCAAAACATCAAACCTGTAAGACAATAAAGATAGACTAAACACTATATGCTTTGTCTCAATCATCAAATGTAAACTAAAGAGCTATGCAAATAATTCTCTTCTGCTGCATTTACAAGCACAAGCTCAAAAGAAACTTACATGCTAACTTCAGGAAAGAGACAAACAGGACCAGAACTGGAATTTTCACCATCAGCCCTCCTGGCTGTTGGACTCAAACTCGGGTAGGAATTTATATCATCAGCTCTGTGGGTCTGGACAGTCTCCATAATACCATTAGCCAATGAGTTATAATAAATTTTTTTATATACATATAGATGCAGACACACACACACATATGCAAGCACACACACCTTTTTTATTGTTTCTCTGGACAACCCTAATATACCTATTTAAGAACTTTTTTTATCTTTATGGAAAGAGATGAGAAATTTTTAAAATGTTTAAGTCCTAGAAGTAACATGATCAAATTTGCATTTTGAAAAGACCATATGCTTGCAATTTATACAGCTGATTTGAAAAATCAGAATTATCAAAAAAAGATAAATGCAGGCCTTTCAAGTAGGTAAGACTATTTTAACATTCAGGTTAATGATGGCTGTTTGGAAGAGGGAGGTTCCCAGAGAAATTCAGGTTCATCTGGGGCCATACATTTTTGTCATCTACCAATGATAGCCATTTCTTCTAAGTTATCAGAATAGTTATTTCCTATGTACATAGATATTTGCAACAGGAAAATAAGTTTAAGACTTTTTATTTATTCAGAAGGTTTTAAACACGAATGACAAATACATTTTGAAAACAATCACTAGATTGCTTCTAACTTAGCGTCTTATAAATGATGAAATCAAGACAGACTGATTGGAGTTCTATGTATCTGTTATGTGAAAATGACTGAGTCACTACAAATATTCCATGTAAGTGTCTGGTACATGGTTCAGTGCTCACTAAATGCCCTTCTGTCATTGTCTACACATGCATTCATGGTAAGCAAACACTAAATTAATATTCTTGTTTCCTCTATAGTGGATTTTTTAAATTATTTCAGTTATAACAATGAAAAGATGTATGTGTAAGTAATGAATGTGTCTGTGCTTAGAGATAAATAGACACTTGATTACAACACATACACACAGCACAACCAAAATATAAGATATAATTCCATAAAACACACTGAAAATCAAATGCTACAGAGAGATGAATACGTTACTTATGAAACACTTCTAAGAATTTAAGAAATATTCATAGATAGTACATTTAGCTCATTATTGTCATATTGCTTTATTAACCTTTAGGTCCACTCAAAATCAACATTACTTGTGTTCCTTGTGTAACCTTAGCTCTGTTCAACTGAAGGCTGCCAAATATCATGTTTCCCCATAACAGTTTTATTATGCCCAAAATGGGATAAATTTTATAAAGTGAAAAATGTTTGATATTGGGGAAGTTTCTTTGTATCCTAGGGGAATATAAATTATATAAATGACATATATTTGTAAGTAATTTATATCACTTATACAATATATATTCTCTAAATTATTTTTACATATTATACATATTATTTATAAATACTTTAGAGTAGAGTAAGATATCTCATAAAATTACTTTACTTTGTAATAATGAGAAAATATGTGTGAAGGATTTTTGTGGTAGGCACTAAGTGTGTCGAATGTATTAACTCCTTACTATTCACATTTACCCTATGAAGCAGATACTATTACACACATGAGGAGGGAACAGCCTTGGGTAAGTTAATGGCTTGCCTAAGCTTTCCCAGCTGCTAAGTAGAAGAATGAAAATCTAAATTCAGAAGTTTGGCAGTAGAATCAGCCTTGATGGACTGCTTCTCTAGGTCAAGACTGCAGTATAGTTTTAACCAACGCAATTCTGCTTTTAATTTCCTATTCTTGGAATGTTTGATGAATTTTTATTTAACATATACCTCTCGTATTTCTCTTTGGATAATTTTTTAAATGTGTCTGTTGGACAGATAAGTATGAAATAAAAAAAGTATTCCATGTTGTTACCATTGTAAGCATTTAAAGTGCTCCACAGGAAAACAACCCTATTGGTATTTATTGTATTTCTTCTGTATGCTTTTAGGGAACAGATATATGAATAGGGTAGATTTTGTTATTGATACTAATGTTTCACTTTCCCTTCCCTGTACAAGAATGACGCACCCTTTTGTATTGCTATGTAATTTGCAAGGCCCCGACATGGGAGGACTGTATTTCTACTGGGACCAGTTTTCAAATGAGATATGACACACATTGCTCCAAAAATAGGAAGTTTCAAATGCCATGGTTTCATGGTTTTGCTGCCTCATTTTTTTTCCTTCTTCATGAAAAATGTTTGTAATGTTACAGGGCTCCTTCCACCTAGATGTTGGAATGAAAAACACATATGCAACAGAGATCCTCAGTTGACATGGAATATAATAAAAAATAAATTGTTGTTTTAAGATGAGGAGATTTGGGGCCTGTTTTGTCATGTGGAGATGAAGGGAGGGAATACCAGAGCCCATCAGATTCTCTAAATTGAGAACATGGAGCTGAGAATCCAAGGTAAAAAAGGTAGCTAGGCTTCACAGTACAAAGTCTGAGGAAAGAGAGAGCTGCAGAGAGCTCTTGAAATCCTCAGATTCCCACTTGAGTGTTCACCTCATTAATGCAGGAAACTAGCCACAGCTAGGGAAACAACATCTAAAAGAGTGAGAGGTTATGCTGCTCAGCACTCACACTGGACTGGGAACACTGCCTGTTCGCACCAGACAGACTGCAAACATTGATGACTCACGGGCATTGGGTAGAACACACAAGTGTCTTGCCCCTATAGTGGGGAATAAATAGTCCTAAACTGAGTACTGTTTTACATATGCCAAACAACTTTTAAAAGATTGGAAGGATGAAACCATTTCCAAATGCATACTAAACAAGGTCAGCAATATTTATGAGACTACACAAAATGCACAAGTTAATAAAAAAATTACTGGGCATGCAAAAAAAAAAAGAAAATATGACTTTATAATGAGGAAAAAATTAATGGAAACTTGCCTAAAATTGACAAAGATGTTAAAATTAGCAATGACATTAAAACAGCAATTTTAACTATATTCCGTATGTTCTAAAGTTTACATACAGACATGGGAGATGTAAAAAAAATACCCAAATTGAATTTTTAGAGATGAAAGCCATAATATCTGAGATGAAAAATTGACAGCATGAAATTTGTACAGATTAGATATTGAGAAAAAAGATTAACGAACTGAAGGATGGCAGTAAAAACTATCCTAAGTAAAACAGAGAGACAAAAGAATTTGTCATACTGGATTTTAAAAAACCAAAAGATGCAACTATGTGCTTCCTACAAAGAATGCACTTTAAATGCAAAGATACAGTGGTAAAAGGGTAAAAAAGACCTAATAAGACAATGTAAATAAAAGCAAGCAGGAATGGCTATATTAATGTCACACAAAGTAGACTGCTGAATAAAGACTATCATCAGAGATAAAAAGGCCATTTCATATGAATAAAAAGGTCAGTTCTTCTGGAGACATCACAACCTTAAATACCAAGCAACTAATCACAGAGATTCAAAATACATGAAGCAAAAATTGATGGTACTACAAGAAGAAATAGATAAATTCACAATTACAGTCAAAGATTTCAGTACTCCTCTCTCAATAACTGATTAAACAAGAAGACAGAAATTCAGTTAGTATGTAGCAAACTACAATAATACTATCAACCCACTTGCCCAATTTACATTTTTTGGAATAATTTACTCTCTAAATACAAACCTATGATGGGAAAGAAGAAAGGTTGTAAATCACTTATCTCAAGATACAAGAAATATACAGAAATTCAAAGTACATATAAAAAGACACATAAAACTCAGAGTAAAAGTGAATGAAACAGAGTATAAATCATCAACATAAGAAAAAAATTTTAAACTGGATCTCTGAGGATATGAATAAATTAATATATCCAGGTCAGACTGATCAGGAACAGAAAGAATGAAGATATAAATGATTAATATTAGGAATGAGATGGATCATGTAACTACAGATTCTATAGACAGTAAACAGAAAATAAAGAATATTATGTATAACCTTATGCCAATGAATTTGACATCCTGGAAGAAATGGGGAAGTTTCTTTAAAACAAAAATCACAAACTGCTAAAAATCCGCCAAAAAAAAAAAGACTTAAATAGCCTTACTTCAAAATTTGAACTTGTAGCTAAAACTCCTTCCACGGGGGTAGGGGTGGGGGAGAAAAAAACTTCAGACCTATATGGCTTCACTGGTAAATTCTACCAAACATTTAAGAAAGAAAAAAAAAAATTCTGAATGATGAGGATGTACTACTTCTCAATTCATTCTGTGAGGCTGAATTACTCTAATTCCCAAACTTGGTAAAGGCATTCCAATAATGAAGATTACAGACCAATATCCCTCATGAACACAGATAAAAAAACCTTTAAAACTTTTTAGCAAATGCAATATACCTAAAAACACACCAAAAGGAAAACACAATATGACCAAGTCAGCTTCATCACAAGAATGCAAGGTCGACTTAAAATTTTTAAATTAATCTATATAATCACCATATTAGCAATGGAAAAAAAAGAAAAAATCATGATATCATCTCAGTAGATATAGAAAAAGCACAAAAGTACAGAATGCAGATCCATTTTTTATAAAAATTATCATCAAACTAGGAATAAAAAGGAAATTCTTCAACTTGATAAAAGGCATTTATGAAAAACAAAAATAAAAACCCTAGAGCTAATATCATACCTAACAGTAAAAAGGACTGAGCTTTCTCCCTAAAATCTGAGTAAGTCCAGGATGTCTGCTGAGTAAGTCCAGATGTATATGCCAATAAAACTACCTCTGTACTAATTTTCTTAGCAGGTTTATTTGTAAATAAATCAAAGCCTGGAAACATGGCTAAACACATACACAAGCTGTAGTACATCTACACAACAGAATACTACTCATTAATAAACATAAACTAGTGATAGACATATAACATACATTAATTTCAGAATAGTTATGCTAAGTGAAAGAAGCCAGACAATAAGTAGTACACACTGTATAATTCCTATTACATAAAATTCCAGAAAACGTAAGCTAATCTGTCATGGCAGGAAACAGATTAGCAATTGCCTAGTAAGATACAGGTCAGGGAGAGGCAGGGCACAGGGGTGTTTCTGGATGATAGACAGGTTCTAGTTTGAAAATGGTGATGATCTCATAGATGTATACTTAAGTGAAACTTACCAATTTTCACATTTTAAATATACGCAAGTATGCTGGAATAAAGTTGTTAAGAGGAGAAACAAAGCAAAGTTGAAACTGGAAATTTATACAGCTTCTAGTACCATCTAGGAGAGAAGCATTTTTAATTAACCACATGAAAAACCAGCAAAGTGTCTCCTATTTTATCATTTTCAAATCACCTCAACATAGAAAGTAAAAGGTTTGTTTTTTGTTTTTTACTTTTTTCATATAGGCATTGAGAAGAATATATTCTACTGAACAGTCTATTTTGACTTTGAAAATTGATACCCATTTGCTCTTTTCTACATACCAACTAAAATATATCTCCCTTTGCATTGAGAAACAATCTGTTTGTGACACCCTTACACAATTAGATATCTGATGTTTGCTTTATTTTAAGAATGTCATATTTCCTCACTGCTAAGTTTTATATATACTATTCATTTAAGCCTTTCATTCAAATATTCATACAATAACTATTCAGTGAATAGTCCAAAATATGAAGGCACTGTACTGGGTCCTGATATGACAAGAAAGGCAAATGACATGATCCTTGCTCTCAAGAAATGAGTCATTTAAAGGAGAGAGTCACGTAAATAGTAATTAACATACTGTATTACCCATATGATAATTGAGAATTATAAAGAAAGAATTGTGAGAAACAAAATGAATGACAGCTTTGATTCGGGAGTCAGTAGAATGCCGGCAATTGAAAAGGTGTGCTTCAGGAAGGCTTCCCGGAATAAGAACCAAATGAGCTGAGTTTGGAAGGGAAAGAGTGAGGAGGCAGACAAGCAGCAGGAAAAGGACGCCACATATAAGACATAAAAATGCCTCAGAGAACTGAAAGTAAAATAATTCTGATGATAATGTTTTATTCTGATGATAATGTTTTATACATAAATATGCCATTGATACAGAGTCTGAACTTTATCCTGAAAGTAGAGGAAGCTTTTAAAGAATTTATGCAAGATAGTGATATGATCACATCTATTTGGAGAAGGAATTTACACACTGATACTTAACCTTGGATTGTTAAAATACAGCGGCACCTTTATGAAAATAACAACAGCTTCTCAAAATCTCCTAAAGTAATGATTGATGAAACCCAAATGCTTTCATAATATTATTGTCCTGTCAAAACACATTACCAACTAAAGAGATGGTCATAATATTATACATAGGAAATATACTTTGATACTTTTCGCATCTTCAAGGTAATCCATGTGTAGAGTATCGTCTTTCACATATCTTTCCTCTGTGTCATTATCTTAGCCTATTGCTGGACACCTCTGGGCTTTAGAGGAAACACTTTCTTAGGAATCTAAGTTGATTGAAAAAGGAAATTGTGTCCATCTCCTCTAATTTCATGACTTTTCTTTACCCCCAAGAATAAAAGCAGGATTATGTCCAGGATAACAAGCTTTATAAAAGGAAAAAAGTGTTAGCTGTGATCTTTGAAAATACACATAAGAAAAGTTTCTGACAAAGCCAAGTTTATTAGACCCATCTTTGGCATTACTTTTCCCAAGGATGTAAATTTCAGCAATCTACTTGTCCCCTCAGATTAAAGGTTCCTTTATCTTAGCTTTTTTAGCTAAGAGTATTGTTGATCTTGAAACTACCATAATCAGATTTTTCTAAAAAGACCATACCTTAAAACTTCTCTGGCCAAGTCATCTTGGGAAACAAAAGCACAAAACTCCAGTGCACTGTTTCTCAGAGTGGTGCACAATAATATCCCTAACTATTTGGAACATGCACTGCATAGTCTTCAGCTTCAAGTTCGAAGAATATGGAAATACTGCATCAAGGTAAAAAATGTTTTCAATAGTCTTGATACTTTGAAAATAGTTCATAGAATATAACATATTTGAAGAAATCTCTAGTTGGTATAGGCCTCTAGGAGATTCTGATTTTTCTAAATCTTAGGACAAGATTAAGAAAGGAAGGCCTAATTCTGTATATATGATTGAGTAAAAATCTATCAAAATAAATACTTGGTTCAATACAGAGTTATTACTGGGCACACATGCTCCTGAAGAAACATCTTGCCAATAATTGCCTGAAAACATTTCTAGAATTACCTATTTTTCATATCAATTGAACATTTTATTGACTTTTTCTTATCACCACACACCTGTAATCTTCCTACAAACATCTTGTCTTCACCCTTTTTTGTTCATATTTAGACTTTGGCAACTGCTGCTTATACAATTATGTTGGAGTAGGACCAAATTTAGGAAAAACTGTCAAGTACAAAATTTTTCTTTGGCTCGCATCCCTCCTATAGTGTTTCATGTAGTAATAGCATTTCTCTCCATCAGTGTATGTCCTGGATTCCTGGAGTACTGTTCTCAGATTCTCTTTGACTAGATTCCACTGAGGTGTTAGCTCCTAAACACATATGTTAATATTTCTTTGGGGCTTTTGCCTTCCTGATAATGAGAGCCACTGTGGAGAAGATCAGATATGCACTGCTTGTAATGGCAGCCACATTCATCATCAAAAAGCCATCTCTGCCAAAAAAAAAAAAAAAAGCCATCTCTGCTTCTGAGGGTACAAAGAAAGTGTCTTCCAATAATAATCTGGTATTCATGAATTAAACCAGCATTCATGTTTGAAGGAAGTAAAATGAAAGCATGCATATGTAAATTTATGCTATTTGCAGTTCAAAAAATTTTGCCTATGAATTTCTAACTCTTGCATATATTCTCAAGTTATTTTCTCTTAGTATTATAAAATGTTTAAAAAGTGGGGAAAAGAGAATAACAGTAAGTGTTCATGTGAGTAACAACTTAGGTATTTCTATGAGAAAGAGAGGCGTCTATACACAGGTCGAACATTGTACTTCGCATCTCACCTGAGGCATGTCCGGTCACTCCATCCACCAAATGCAGTTCCCCTGGGACCTGCGCTGGACGGACATGCAAGGTCTCATGTGGTAAAAGGCTAGGACACTTGCTCTTTCTGACCAGGCAGTGCTGTGGCTGATTAATATCCACTCAAAGCCACAATCACCTTCTGATCTGAGGAGCAGGTGACGTGGAGATTCTGAAGTGCCTTGATAAATTATGCAGACATATCACACAATACACACAGCAGGTTTAAGAAACGCAGTCACTAAAGCAGTTTGCTTTGTCCTTTAAGAACTGACTAACTAGGCTGTTCACCATCAATCACTGATGACTCCTAGTGTGACAACACTGAAAGCTCACTATGACATGGGTACCATAAAAAGCTGTTTTCTTTCCCAAAGAAATGTCTGGGAAAGGAGAGAGGAAGAGATAAAAATTAACAAGATAATTTTAAAAGTCTTCGAAATTGGGCTTTTTTCATTACTTTTTAGGGGGTGAACCAGACCAATTTATTCGTAATACCCGATGCCTTTCCATTGTATCTTACCCTAAGTCTTCCCCCCTCCTTGCCAACACAAATTACATCCAACGTGCAAGCATCTTTACAGACCCGTATCAAAAACCAAATGTTATCTGCTCCATATTCATCTACTTTGCAACTAATTTCCATGTGATACCTCTCACAACTGCACATATGCTGTCTGAATTTCAGCATCTCTGCTAGTACAGTCACAAAATAATTGAAATACATAATTGTTATTTTGCTTTTTTGTGTTTACTTCATTTTCTCAACTATTTAGTAATCCTTCAGCATAGGAATTCGTCTCCTGCATATGTTAGGCTTTTAACAAGGAGTTAGTGTTTAAAGAAATACAGGGAAAATGATTCACCATACCACTTCATTCAAAATTCACAAATCAGAAAGTTAATTTTCATTACATAAAATATGCTGATACATGGGAATTTTATAAATTATATACCTTACAGGTTGCTAGACTCCACATTGTTTAACAAGTAATTTTGAGCAGTAAGAAAACATAAACATGCACACATTTATTTTGGTGAGAATAAAAAAATGAAACCAAGGTGCTTCTTAAACCAGTATGTTAAATTCAATAGTCTTTCATTTTGCCTTCATCTTGGGAAATTGTTGTTTGGACTGGTTGTCAACAATTCTTCTAACTAACATGATTATGGCAAATATAAAATATATTTTAAAATATGTAGGTGTCTATGTTATCCAGGAGAAAGGGGACAGACTCACTGGTCCTTCGGAGCTCAGACACATCACCAGGAATTTTGTTTGCCTTTATAATTTTTGTTTAGAAGAATGTAGGGAGAGAGTTGGCCAAGTGATGTCACACCCCTTCCTGGTGCATAAGCCCTCCAGAGAGTGGCCTTCTTGAGCCTCCCCACCCCAGCCTTCCAAGGCCTGCCTCCACTGTGCACACAGACATGCAGCATGTTCACTGAGGTCTGAGCACTGTGGGGTCAGGAAGTCCCTACCTTCACTTTATTTGTCTAACCCACTCTTACTCCAGGATCCAGCTTTGATATAATGTCCTAGTAGTTTCCATTCTTAATATCCCCAGTTTGGGTACTAAATGTCTGTATTTGTGCTCTCACTACACCAAACCCAATTCCAGCTAACGCTCCATATTCCCATATAAAGAGTACTCCATTTTACTCTCAACAGCTTCCAGCTTGGATTACAGATTATAGTCATGGGTTCAGCTTAAAATGAGCCTTTACTGGAAAGTCAACTCTTAGTTTCTCATCTCAGGGCACACCCGCCAGCTACCAAGTAGCTTTTATCAATACTGATTAACTGAACCCAATTCTGAAAAGTTATCAAAAATACTGAAAGGAAACATATGGTTGACCATGGATGAATTACTGCAAACCTTAGGAAATTTTCCCAGAAATACTCCCCTTTTGGTTTTTATGAGCTTGAAAACAGAACATGCCCAGTAACATAATACTAATGTCAAATCCAAAAAGTGGCCTCCTGATAGCTTTGCCAGCATATTCACTTGGTAGAATTCTAAGGCTTTCATTTCTCATGACTCACACAGTTGGTGACTTAGTTATGAGGTCACAAAAAGAACAGACCCAACTTCTCATTAAGGGTATACCTGAATTTTGCAAGACATTTTCCAGCGATAACAAACAATGACATAATATAGTTACTGACAATTCAATTCCTATTTGAAGCACAGAATTTATCCAATATTTTTACTTGAAGTGTTCAAATCTATGACTAGCACTTTTCGAGTTAATCAAAATAAAACATTGTTAAATATTTAAGTTGAAGGCAGAGATAAGAAAGGTAGGTAGGTTCACGATATAAGTTCAATTCTTAACATACCTCTAAAGAGTGTTTAAATTCAGTGACAAGATGACATAAGACTGCTAAATAATTATTCAGTGAAACAAACAGAACACTCACCATACTGGTGCATCGATAGTTCATACTGCCATGCATTCTGTACCTGGCAGTGCCTCTAGGGGGACATTTAGGTAAGTTCATACGAATACTGTTTAATACCAACCTCCAAAGGTTCAGGTTGAGTTGAAGAGGCCATTCAAAGAAAAAGAAATACAGATGGAAAAATAAATAAAAAATATATTCAGCCCTATCTAGTACTGCAAAATAATATACATGGGCAACATTTTCCACAATCAACTTGTTAAAGATTTTTAAAAGATGGCAGTATCCACTGTTGATGATATCCACATTCTCTACTGTTGAGACTGTTAATAAATAGAGTATTTCTGAAGAACAATTTGGCAAAATATTAAAGATCTCTCAAAAATAAAGACTGTAAAACCTTTGACTTCACACTTTCTGCTGATTATTCCAAAAGAAAATAATTTGAAAATGAAATCAGAATCTATGGACATGAGGCCCAGGCAGCAGTATTTCTAAACTACCTCACCTCAGGTAATGCTATAACAATAACCAGGTCTGGGAACTACAGGCTTATGCAGACAGTTAAGGTCAGGAAAAGATGTTCATTAAATGTTGACAAATGATCAAATCAAGCAACATCTTGTTATTTTTGAAAATGCACAAAAGCACACACACACACACATATCCAACTGAAACTACAGTCAGATGTTAATAGTTATTTCTAGGTAATGGGAATATAGAAAAGGAATTTATATGTGTTTTTTATTATTATTCTTTTGGTTAATTTGTGTTTTCCAAATGTTATATAATATGTTGCTTTTGAATTAATAAAACTATTTTTATAAGACTAGTATTAAAACATCCATTATTTCATAATAATATTTCACAGGAACTTAAGCTTTGAGTAGCACAGAATTATATCAAGTGTGTTCTTAAAATGGTAGATTTCTGTTCCCTACCCAACATTAATAGTCCTGAAATCTTAGGAGGGGTAAAGTCCCAAATTATGTGTTTTGAACAAAATCATTGTGTGATTCAGATACAGAAAATAGTTTCAGAACACTGCAGTCTGCAATAGGTATTTTATAGTTATTATATTCCTTAATAGGGGATTAACTTAACTTACACTCTCTATAACATATCCCAGTGGTTCTCAAACTTTTTGGTCTTAGGAACCCTTTACATTCTTAGAATTATTAAAGACCCCAAAGTGCTCTTATTTATGCATGTTTATCTATCGATACATACCAAATTAGAATTGAACTATGAAATTGTCTAAATATTAATTTACTTATTTGTTTAAACAATAAACTCATTACATGTTTGCAAAAACATATTTTATGGAAAATGAGTCACATTGTTTTACATATTTACAAATCACTTTAAGTTCTACCTTAACAGAACACAGCTATAGTAATATATCTGCCTCTGCTTTCAATCTGTCCCAGTGTGTTATTTTTGTTGACATATAAGGAAAATCTGACCCATACAGATGTGAGTTGGATGTAGCAGCAAAAGGGAAGACTATTTTTGCCTTTTCAACTTTGGATATTCAATTTTCAACTTTGGATATTTTAATTCAATTTTGGATATTCTTCTCTGATACTACAGCAAAACTCAACAAGTGGCATTTTCTTTAAAAGTTACTTTCAATGTGAGATCTGAAACCTAGCAATAAACTTTTCCCACTCTGCCACAGGAAAACCTTTGGTTTATATTGCATTATGAATGAATTTTTTACCCATGTCTGATTTTATAATATAATAGACTGGTCATCAGAAAAATACTGATTCACTAGAATATGTCAGTAATCTAAATGCTGACACATTTTATCACACACAATATTAAAATATTAATTTGCTACATCTCTACTCGTCTCTTCAAGAAAGTCAAAGTATGAGACAGCTGTCGAGCATATGATGGTGGATGCAAGTTTTCCAAATTAATAATTTTCATATGAAAGTTTATCTCTGCTAACAAATACTGTCAGTTCTTCTTGAAGTGACAGACTTACTTTCTTCATTTTTGAAAATAATGGCCCAATATCCATGTCTGAATAAATTCTCTATTCATGCTCTTTTAAGTAAAACTGTATTCCACAAAAAAGCAGCAAGCTTACTGAGAGGCCAGAGAATCCTATACGTCCTTTTTTGAAAGACAGCGGTCGTACTTTGGTACGCAGCACAATTTTATATACATACTTTCCACTTCATCACACAGACGATTAAAAGCCTTTAATAAAAATTAATCAGTGTAACTTCTAAGTCCAAGATTTTTAAGGGAGAGTGTATAGTGGTAGAAAATATAATGACCACCAGTACAATTTAGTGCCATTCCCTTGATTTATGTCGAGATGCCAAAAGTTTTATATGCCTTTATGTTTGCACACATGATGCAAGTGTCAATACAGTAAAAAAGGCAAATAATATCTTATTACTATTACAAAGATGAATTTAACCCTGAAGACCTTGAAGGAGTCTCAGGGACACACTAGGGTACAGAGACTATACTTCCCAGCCCTGATCCACTGACAAAATTAACAGGCAGAAGCTCTCCCTCCGTACATCTTACAACCTCACTGTGATGAACTTTCATCATTAATATGCTCTAATGCTTCTGATTCCAACATTCAGATCTGTGCTGACCCCATGTGTCCTGGGTAAATTCCCCAATTTATGTGTGCATATTACATACCTATTGTCATTATTCTACAAATTAATGAAATACTACAGAAGTCAGTGAAATATGGAGTGCAAAGGAGAGGGAATTGATACCGTAATCTAATTTCCACAAAGAGAGGGATTTTTATTTTTAAATTTACTACTGTATTCCTACCACACTGAGCAGTGCCTGGCACACAGAAGACATTTGCTAAATGTTTGTTAAATAATTCATTTATTATTTCTGTAGAAATGAGGTGAACCTTTGGAATGCTCCCACATTTTTTAAAAGCCAATTATGTGCTGACAAGACAAGAATAAAAGATAAGAACTGATAGAAATCTAGAAGTCTGTACTCTCAGCTGGTATGTATTCACTCTCTGAAAAATGCAAATTAGAAATAAAGGATACCTTAAGGTACGATTTGTGTATAAAAGTTAAGGAGAAATTACTCCCATCGATAAGAAATTTCAAAAAATTTCTATCAAAAGTCTCATTTACAGTTTGATGATCCACCTCATTTAAAAACATTATAAATATTGCTAGTAGTTCTACAGGTCTTTACATTCGTGATCCAAGGGCAAATAGGGGCTAGCAATGCTTCAACCTTCTGATGCACCACCACCATCTAGTGTCAAGACATGGTAACTGCAGAGTTTACTCAACGGACCTTTGACCTTGGGTCTATTTAAAAGGAGAGGAAAGGGGAGGTGACTGGGAAGAAGAAAAGAGAAAGAGAACTGAGTTGAAAATCAAATGCTTCTGGAACTTCTGAATTTTTACCTTGATTTTAATTTAAAATCTCATATTCGCATTATAATAATTTGAGATTGAACACACAAAGCTTTGTTTAGGCTATCTATATTACCATTTTAAAAATTTTGCCCTATTCTCCTTCAGTATTTAGCTTTTCAGAGTTAAGATTCACTCTGTGACCTTTCTCTTCATATTTGCTCTTTAGTTATGGGAAAATGAGGGTGGATGACAAGGTTGACCTAATTTGTTACATTTTAGCTGAAACTGCTGAGTATAAAAGCATAGGGTAGAAATTAGAATAGGCTGTAACTCCACTAATAATGGGGTAATAAAAGGCAAAAATCACAGAGCTGCAAACAAGTGTTCTGCAGCAAAAAAATTTAAAAATACCAGTAACACCCACTGAGCATGGCATCCCCTGGGCAGGAAACGCAGATTACCATTTACCCACCCAACTAAGGAAAGTAAAGGGATCCTAACAATACTTTCTTAATGAAAGGACCTTTTCTAGTAGTCTCTCTCAGAACTGTGAAATTCTACCTTTAGAAGTAATTTTACATTTATAGTGGCAATCTCTCCTAGAAAGGATATTCCTAAGGAAGAACTCTCTCAGCTAGTATTAGTTCTTAACAACCTCCTCAAATATGCTTTCCTGTTTGGTCTCAATACAAAATGACTACTGCAGAAATATTTCAATTGGAAGAAGTAGCGTAGTGATTATAATAAAGAACAAAGTGACCTATCTTTTCGTTTGTGTATTAATGACAGCAGGAAATGTATGAACGCAGAGAATCCTGATTTCCCCTCTTGGCATTATTCTCTCCTCCAGAGTGAGTACAACCGCAGGGGACAACAGCCATCAACCTAAGAAGCTTCCCTGAGGAAATGTGCTTTAACTTTCAAAGTGTGTACAGCTTCTGCTTTCTCAAGAAGCAGCTCATTCGCTTTGCTAACGAGCAGACATGCGTCACAGTTGACTTTTAACTTGTATCTCTACCAGTCAAAGGGAAGTAAAGACAAAAAAAAATTAATTGATTTTTGAAAATCACATTGATCACTGAGAGTATTGAAAAACTATAATATGAATTCATCAGAGGGCTCTATCGCATACATTTTAGAGATCAGAAATGGTACCTGCCTAGGCTACACAGCTAGGAATGGTCAGAAGCAGGAGTTGCAGCCTGGTCTTATGACAGGACAGTCTTCCTACTTCTCTATGCAGCTGCTCATGTGGATATCCTTGCTGCTGCTCTGCAATGGGGATGTGATTCTCATGGGTAAAGCATTTGTATAAGCCCCTAAAACATAAATATTAAGTTTCCAATTACATTAATTCCAAATATGTGACTGAGTTACCTAGAAAGAAAATCAAATTTGCAGTGGTAGTTCTATCAATTGTTAACAATTTTACTGCTTTAGTCAACAGTACTGTATTATAAACTTCAAAGTAGCTAAGACTAGATCTTTAATGTTCTCCCCACAAAAAAGAAATGATAATTACATGATGTGACAGAAGTGTTAACCAACACTATGGTGGTGATCATATTGCATGCGTCACTGTATCAAATTAACATGTTGTACACCTTAAATTTACATAATGTTAAATGACAATTATATCTCCATTTAAAAAAAGTCACAGGAAAGTCAATTCTCTATGAAGAAAGATTATTTTCTCTATTTAGAGAATCTTAAGCTCAGATGTTATTATTGTTTTCTTTGATTATAAAGGTTGTTGCTACTGAAAGCATGGGGGACATCTCAAGAACAGAGATGCTCAATTTCTAGGCCAATCCCTATTACAAATGCAATTTATTTTATATACTCCCCCCCTCTCTTTCTCCCTCCTTCCTCTTTCTTTTTCTCTTGGAAAAGAAAAATACATTTCTAAAATTTGTGAATAAATTTACATGTTAAAAAAAATTAAGTTGAAATGGCTGAGAAAGTAACATATGATAAAAATCTTTGTAAGAAAAGCCTATATAATATATAAAACTCCCTATATTTGAGCCCCTGTCTTCTCTTTAGCATTATCTTTATATTTTAGACATAATTGGCTAATTTCAGCTTCAAGATTCCATCAGACTGTTTCACACTTTCGTGTCTTTGCATTTGCCATTTTCATTGCCTGGAAATCATATATTCATTGAACATTTTTACCAGAATCTACTCTGCATGGAAAATGGTTCCAGGTGCTGGAAACACAGCAATGAAAAAGATATTCACAGTTAATGCCAACATACGACCTGGAATCCCTCCTCCCTGGCAAACTCTGCGCTCACCTCGCATCTTCTGTGCTTCTTGCTCTGGGACATGTTCCCTGACTTATCAGTCATTCCTTTGAGACATGGTACATACAGCTTGGATGTATTTCTGTTATAGTCCTGACCAAAAAGCTTTTAATATAGTTATTTACCTACCCATTCCCTTATGAAACAGTGAACCTTCATTTTTCACATTATTAGTACAATGCTTAGCACTGAATGAATTAATCAATAGAATGACTAAACCGAGTAATAACTGGTTTTTCTGGAGAGAGTAAAGTGAATTCTAATCT
This sequence comes from Manis javanica, assembly GCF_040802235.1. Taxonomy (NCBI): domain Eukaryota; kingdom Metazoa; phylum Chordata; class Mammalia; order Pholidota; family Manidae; genus Manis; species Manis javanica. Next base: position 95,357,415 of record NC_133167.1, read on the forward strand.
GAATACTGTTTTACATATATTAATTTAAGCCTTTACAAAGGAGATATTGATATGAAAGACACAATTAGCATAAAATTTTAAAACATTAATGTACAGAAACTGCAATGAATACTCTTACATGAACATGATACCTTTTATAATAAACCTCACAATCTGTCAACTTTGCTACTTGAAATATAAGAATTATGATGCTCTTCTATTGTTCTCCAAAGTAATCACAATTACTATGTGGTTCTGTCTGTATATGTTGATATTTTTATTACAAAGGTGGTTACTATAAATATCTAGAGCAGTTGAACTCTTCAGAGAAAATATGCTATTTAATTGGAAATTCACAATGGTAACAGAATTAGTATCTTTTATGAAAGCTGAAAAAATTGGCCCTGGGGAAAGAACTCTCCTAATTCTTTTTCAACAGAATGCACTTGAGAAATTTGTAGGCAGCTCTGTAAACCACCCAATGTCTGTATACACACTAGACCTCAATGGAAAGTAAGGGCACCATAAACCATTCCAGGCTTTAGTCATCAGCTAAACTTTCTTGCCGTTTTGGAAATTTATTTTTATGTAACAGACTATGGATAACTATAGAATATTTTACTGAATTAACTGTAAGTTTCTTGAATATGGCTATACTATTTTATTTATTTTCTTATGTATCCCATCTACAGTAGGTTCCCAATAAATATCAATTTTATTTGAGTTTACTGCTATTAAAAGAAATCTGGATAAATTTTTCACTGATTTTGGGACTAAAAGGAGAATGTTTAATATGCTAGTATTTTGCAATCATTTGACAGATTTAATTATATGTGATTTCAGAAAGCCATGTAGATCTATGCCATAAATTAGAAGGAGTCAAATTTTGGTTAAATTTAATAGAATCCATTTTAATAACATCAGTTCTCTACTAACAGAATAGATTTCATTTAAGGTAAGATATTTCCCACTGGGGAACATTATCAAACAGAATGCCTGGATGATAGCGGAGGACTATCTTTGGCTGAGAAGCTGAAATACAACACCTGAAATCCTGAGACCATAGCTATTCTTTAAGTGCTATAAAAGAGAAAAGGGCATAGATGATCATATTCAATGTTGGTTTATCCAATTATCTTAATAGAGTGATACCATATGCTTCTATAGTCTGTAATAAATGTCCTTAATGCTATTGAGTTGTAGATTGCTTTTGGACAACCTCTGAAACTCTAGAGTCCTACAGACCTCAGGAGTCATCAAAAAATACCCTAGTGATTCTCTATGTCCTAGGAAACTGGAGTCCTGAAAATGGGGTTTCTGGAGTCCTGTAAAAATTGCTCAAATTGGAATACACAGATAAAAATCAAGGAGACTTTACAGGATTATATGTTTTCAGACATAACAAACTTAGGCAAGTTCATAGACCTAACTCATTAACAGAAGAGAATTTCTGCAAGCAACCAAGGTTGAGTAGAGTCCCTACAAGGATAAAGATGAGAAGAGGTTTATTTTCACTGGACTTCTACAAGGAACCCAGCACTTGGTCAACCAGTATTTAGATACTGTTTGAGGAATAACACCCTTTTACTCTTAAAACCCTTGGCCAGATGCTTATCTAATTAAGAAAAGCAACCTTTAAAGTTGCAAAGTAAATTTCAGAAGGGTGTTGTCTGTAATGTTATTTGGTTACTATCATTCTGTTAGTATACTTCTTGGAAGCAGCAGGAATTTATAATTTATGGAAAGAAAAAATATGAAATGCAAATATCTGTCCTTGATTTTACTATAGTCATAAGATTAAGCAACATTAGAGAGTAGAAATAATTATAGCAAATGCTGAAATCAAAGAAAAATTGTGATTGACTTTTGGAACTTCTGAAGAAAAATTAGAGTATATGCATGTCAGGAAGATACTCTTCAACTGAAAGTAGTATTCAGCAGTTTGAGAACTTCTAACTTCATGATACAAAAAAAATGTCCTCTGTAACATGACTTTTTAGTTCTCCCTGGAAATAATTCAAGAATTTTTGAAGAGAAAATGGTCTTTTTACAGCCAACCTGACTACTGTGCTGCATTATTTAATTAAACATAATAGTATACCTTGGATTGCTTGAAAGTCAATTGTCCACAACTTCTGTGGTAAATGTTACTTGGGTCATAATTATTACCTGGCTGCTTCTGCAAGAACATCTTTGTAGACTATTTTTAATTGTAATTTCATGAAGAAATTTGTTATAAAATATAAACTATTGGGTGGCAGATAAAGTTTTGATTTACTTTTCAACTAGTATTTAACAAACCAATGTAAACTATTAGCTTAAATTTGAATAGATTTTATTAAAGTGGAGAAAATATAATATACACAATACTATACATACTATGTATGATTCATATTTTATATTTTAGACCTATGGGCCCTTACCAGTTCTACTGTCCTATGCAGATTCTCTTCTGTCTACTAATATCAAACCCAGACTGAATGTTAAGCTTCCTTTCTTAAATTCAGGAACAGCTAGGCAGAGTGAATTCCGAGGTGTGAATCAGGTGATATACTATCTTCAGTGAATGGATATGGGCCTAGGTATTGTTCTCTTGTTCTCTGAAAGCAGATTCATACTGATCTACAAGAAAAGAAGGCATATCTTTTGTGCTCGAAATCTAAGATGGCTCCTAAGGTTTTTGCTTTTTTGGGTATGCTCATTTTCTCTGAGTTACCTAGTTAGGCAGTAACCTACATGCTGTTATGAAGAGATTTTACATATGTCATAAAGGTCCCAAATGAACTGATTTTAGAAAAGATATTATCCTGGGTGAGCCTGACCTAAGCAGGTGATCCCATGGTAAAAGGGACTCAGCTCTTCTTGGAGAGATTTAAAGAATAAGAGCGATTCAATGGGAAGGAGATTCTTCACTGATGGCTTTGGGACAAGGAGAAAGAACAGCTGCAGGGAGCTGAGAGCAGTCTGCAACTGAAAGCCAGCAAGAGAATAGGGGCTTCATTCCCAAAATGCCAAGGAATTAAATTCTGCCAACAACCTGAGTGAGCGTGGAGGAGTACTCCATGCTACTGATGAGAATGCATGATTTCAACACTTTGATTTTAGCCATGCCAGATTCTGGGAAAATAACCCATTATGCCATGCCCCTTTTTCTGACTACAGAATTGTGAGCTAATAATTGGGTATTGCTTTAAGTTGCTAAATTTGTGATAATTTACTAAACAGCAACAGAAAATACATCTATGATGATGTAGCTAAATAGAACACCACCACTTAAGATAATTGAAATTTGTGGGGCTGTGCTGAGATTCAAATCAGAATAAATAATTGATTTGAGGGTAATAACTGTCCCCTTATGCCCATAACAAACTTCTTAATTAACTCACCATTCAGTTGGGGTCAGTAGATGTAAAGTACAAAGAGCATGTGTTACAGTGGCCAGCAATAAAATCATGAGCAAGACACTTTACTACTTTGGACTTCATCTGTAAGATAAGAGGTTAAACCTTGCCTATGAGATTCCCTCTAGGTCAAGGCACCTAAGATTTAATTAACTGGTAATAAAGTAAATGAGCTATGATATATATGGTGGAAGAATATAGTACTGGGGTAAGGAGAAAAAAGCTTGTGTTAAATTCTATGTTATAAACAAACCATATCATCTTGAACAGACCATTTCATCTCTGGAACATGATTCACTTGGTTATAAATGGGGATAACACTCCAAACTTAAACCTCTATGTGAAGATTAAAAGAGTTATTCAGGATGTCACTGAGGGACTTGATGAACTCATTTTCTCTGTGAAACAATGGATATATGGGCAAAACTCTGATGATTAACAACATCCACAGAACAAATGAAAAATCACTATTCAGAAGAAATTACTGAACCTATGCAGGACAGCAGATCTGTGACATTTTAAACTTGGGACTATTCCCTTCTCCCATCTCAGTGGTGTGATGGTCAAAAACTATCAGCTTGCAGACAGTGAAGAGATCAAACCACTTTGCAACTCTGTTAAAAGCACCACCTCCCAGAGCACACTCAATACTTTGTCCAAATTCTTAAATATCTTTGAAATATGCAAGTATGGAGAAATTAAAATCTCCTCAATAACCAGTGGGTTAAAGAAGAAATCACTGGAAAAGAGCATATACTTTGAGATCAATGAAAACAAAAAAACATTCCAAAACTTATGGGATACAGATAAAACTGTGTACAAAGGGAGATTTATAGAAGGAAATGCCCACATTTAGGAAGAAAAAAAGCTCAAATCAGTAACCTAAACTTGGACCTAACCTTACACCTTAAGAAACTAGAAAAAGAACAACAAACTTAATACAAGCAAGCAGATGAAAGGAAATAATGAAGGTTAGATTAGAAATAAATGAAATCAAGAATAGAAAAACAATAGAGAGAATCAGCAAAACCAAAGTTGGTTCTTCGGGAAACTAAAAACTTTCTGTATGCTAACAATGAGCAATTTGAATATGAAATATGCAGACTCTTTAATAAGAACAAAAAGAATATAATAAATTTATAAAAGAAGTGCAAGCCTTTTAAAAGTACAAATCTTTCAGCACATTAAAAACTGAAAACATTATATTAAAAATTTATATTATCTAAATAAATAGAATTACAACAAACACAACATGATCATGGATCATAAGATTTAACATTATTAAGATGCCAATACTTGCCACATTGATCTACAGAGTCATGACAATTACACTCAGAATCCAGGAGTTTTTTTAGCAGAAATTTACAGGCTGAGATAAAATGCATGTGAAAATACAAGGGACCAAAATAGCCAAAACATTCTTGAATAAGAACAGTGTTGGAGGACTCACATTTCCCAACTTAAAAACCCAGGACAAAACTATAGTAATTAAGACATTATTTATGGTACTAGCCTAAGAACAGACAGACATATATGTCAATTAAATAGTATTGGGACTTCAGAGATAAATTCTTATATTTATGTTAAATTGATCTGGGCAAGGATGCCAGGATAATTCAAAAGGAAAAGGATAGTCATTCAGCAAATGCTGCTGGAACAATTGGATAACCACATGTAAAAGAATTAATTTGAAGTCCTACCTCATGCCACACACAAAAAAATAATTCTAATGGATCTTATGTTTAATTGTAAGAGCTAAAATTATACTGTATAGCTCCCAGAAGAAACCATAGGAGCAAATTTTCATAATCTTGGGTTAGGCAATGATTTCTGGTTATGATATACAAAATAGAAGCAATAAAATAAAAAATAAATTGACTTCATGAGAAAAAAATTGGGGTGCCAAAGGACACCACCAAAAAGTGGGAAGACAACCCACATAGTAAAATACTTGCAAATCATATATATGACAAAGGACGTTTGTAGAGATTATTAAGAAACTTGCCACTCAACAAAAATACAACTAATCCAATTAAAAACTGCACCAAATATTTGGGCAGTTCTCCAAAGAAAATATGCAGTTAATAAACACATAAAAACATCAGTAGTCACTAGGGAAATGCAAATAAAAGAGATATTAATTCATGCTTAAAGTATGGCTAAAAGACAAAAGAGAGAAATAATAAGCATTACAGAGAATGGGGAGAAACTGGAACCTTCCTACATTGCTTGCAGCAATGTAAAATGGTGCAACCACTTTGAGAAACAGTGTGGCAGCTCCCAGTAGTTCCTCAAAATGGTAAATACAGAGTTGCCTTGTGAACCAGTAGTTTCACTCTTAAAATATATATCCAAGGGAACTGAACTGTATATATAAATGGATGAAGTCTATGGTATATGAAATACATCTCAAAAAGTGTATTCCAACAAAGCTGTAAGAAAAGTAGTATTTGTTCTGGGCATTTAAAAACATTTTTTGAATGACTTATACAATGTGGCAGTAACGTTATTGACACAAATATTGAGTAGCTTTTATCTGCTCTGAAATAGCTGGCTGAAACAGAATTAATAGGGAGGCAAAGGAAATATCAAGAATTAGGGAAGAGAAATTGTATATAACAAAGGGAAATAAGAAAAGCTAGGAAGTGACATTCAATAACTTCTGTTCCTCAGGGCACTTCCCAGACAGATATCCTTCCCCTACAATGGAGTTTTAACCAAGCGGAGAGCAATAGAGAGGTTTTGCTGATGTTTCTCTGAGACCAGAAGTGGACAGGGGACCTACCAAGTCCACTGAAGAGCCTATGTCTGTGGTCCTACTTGAGTAGGCTAAAGACTTGGCCACCCCATGGCCAATGCTACTACAAAGAAATACACTTTCAAAATGATATAATAGTTATATTTTAGTGTCTATAATGTGTTTTTAATGTGCTAGCATGATCTAAGTACTTATTAAAAATCAAATTGCTTCTAAGTCCTGATAATTGCATAGACTTTATTTCCATGTAGACATTTGACCTGTATTCCATCATACATTACATGTTTTGAGTAAATTTCTGCCATTCATTACCTAAACAAAAACATTTATTTAAAATAACAAAGAGTTAAGATTTTAAAGATATACAAATTGTTTATCATGTTGATCTTGGAGAACTCTCCCTTTTGCACAGATACACAGATTCTCTAATTAACTAATCCATGTAAGTTTTTAAGACAAAGCCAAATTAGGTTCATAACTGAAGTTTCTGAGACATTCAATTTCTTCTAAAATAATCAGATTTATTATGGAATCAATTGTAAAGAAAAACTGATAATTTGCAATGATTCTGATGGATCTATGTCTCTTTCTGTTACTCTTACACTTAGGTGCACTTTTTTTCCAATATAAATGTGTAATTCTGAATATTATTTTATCAAAATCTAAGAGACCAAGGACAAGGATGGTTTTTCTTCCCAGGGAAGGACTTGGGTGTCCCATGTCTGAAGTAGAAGAGCTACAGCTGCAGTTCCCTCATCACTTGAAATTATCTGAAAAGTAAAAACTTAAGAGCTCTTAGGAATCAGACACAGGTTTTCCCTTGAAAGCCAAAGCAGGCAGTTTTCTCTTTTTATTTTTTTTTGTTTTTCCTTTTTTTTATTACTAACATGAGAACACATAAATCAGTGCTGAATATTCAAACTCTTTTTGACTATTCAGAAGCTTCCTATTTTAAAAACCTGCCACATTTTAGACATGTGCCTATAATTTTCCCATGTTCTGCATATATATTATTCAAGTTAAAAATATAATTAACTGTGACTTAAAAAAGGATTCATTTGGAGAAAAAGAGAATCATTTGGAAAAAAAGAGATAGTATATATATTTTATTACCTATAGGGGAAAAATTAGTAGCATGTGGTTCTGATAGAGTTTGTCTTCGGCCTGCATTTCTCTGATGTTGATGGGCTGGGAAGGAGATCAGGTGACCTATATACATTTAGGTTGAACGTTCATATCTTCTAAAATGATGCAGCAGTGTTACGGATACTGTTGGCTTAAGAAATGTACGCATATGGAACAACTTCCAAAACAGCTTATATCGAGAACTCTAAGAGGTTCCAGAACAGCTTATGTGGAGAACTCCAAGAGGAACAGTGCAAGCAAAGTCCATAATGAGAATGATTCCAGTGGTGTCAGAGCAAGCACTAAACAAAGAACAGCAAAGGCAAGGAAACACAAATCAGCCCAGCTTCAGGAGAGAAGAGCAGGAACAAGAAGAGGAGTGTGATTCCTACTGCAGTGAAAGGGAAAATAGCTTCAAGAATCAGTTTCGAGAGCTAATACGAAGTGAGCCGCATTAGAGAAGGTCCACTGAGTTCTTACAGCTGTTGTGTGTATTTCCACAAAGGTAACAGGTTAGATTCTTTAATTCTATCCCTACATGGAAAAGTAAAAGAACTTGAAGGCTAAAAATGAACGTATTTTCTAAAAACTAATCACAGAATTGGAAAACAAGGAACAATGGAGATCAATGTCAAAATGTACGTAACTGGCTAAGCTCTGTCATATTCTAAAAATGAGACATGCTCTTGGAAGACCTTTTTTGATTACAACCTATTACTCCATTCTAAGAGTTTCTGAAGTATCACATACTGATATGACAATATGGAGATAGATATAAATCTATATTTACTATATATTACTATTTAAATAGTTGCTAGTTGTTTCATTAGTTGTACTCCCATGAAAACTCTCTTTCCAGTTTCCTTAGCTGCTCCCTAAGGGCCCGTGATGCTGTGTCCATGGGGTGCCCCTCCCTGCTGACCGCTAGGTAGATTCTGACTTAAGCTTGTGGATGTATTGATACAGATTCCAGAAAACCCATTGGCCTCAGCCATTAAATTGTATTTCTATGGTATTCCTTCCCTATTTATTGGTTTATGGGACTGCCTCACAGAGAGTTTAGGTAAAAGCACACAATAATGGAGTCAGAGTCTTAGTTCAAATTCTATTATTTACTGTGTGACTTTGGCATATCACTTAATCTCTGTGAATCTCAGTTTCATTATCTCTAATGGAAATAAGAGTACCTTCAACTTACTTTATATAAAGAAACTGAAAATAAGATTTTCATGGTGATATTATCATGCACATATTATTTCATGAGCCTTTAAGTGGATTAATCATAATCATTATTTAGTAGCATAGTATCAGCTAGTGCACAGAGCCTCTTTTATTTGTATTGATTTTAAATAGATGTCACAATTCTGTGATTAAATAGATGTCATTCTCTCTTTCCTCCTCCATACACTCTGTCACTGGTTGAATTCTCTGGGAAACAGACTCTGAGGCAGAATCGAATGGATGGGATGTTTACTAAGGAGTATTATCTCATGGAAGAGTGGAAGGAAACAGGTTTGAGCAGAAGGAGAATTCCAAATGAGCTGCAGGCCATGCGAGCTGAAGCTGATGTCAAGAGGAGCCCTGGGGTTTGTAATGGCCGCTCAAGAGGTGTCCTGCACAGGCCAAGTGGCCAGAACTCTATGCCCCAATCTCAGTGTGTCACTGGATATGGGACCTTGGCCAATGTGGCTTTCTGCAGCTGACGCAGTCCCTGAAGGGACTGACAGATGCAGACCTCTGCTCACAGCATGCCCAGAAGCTGGAGCAGAAGTCCTTCCTTGGGGAAACGTTTGGGCAGCACACCACAGTGTCTAACACAGGCTCCACATTTTCTGTATTTAATATATAAAATATCTTGTGTTGGATATTTTGTTCTTTTTCTATTTTACCTTCAATATATGTCTGTCCAATTTACCCATGCTGACAGGCTAGTAGATCTGGCTAATATTCAATTCTTTTCCATGTAATAGAATATACATTCCATTCTATGTAATAGAATGAACACTGTTGGTGCTCAATCAGTAGACACAATCCCCACAAATGTATCACTGGTGTGTAGAAGAGGTATTATTAAAATGAAATAGATTAGTCTGTTGCACACATACTGGTTGGGTTTTTGGTTTGCTCAGAAGGGCAATTCTGCCACCCCGGGTTATTCTGAGTATTGCTCACTCTCTGTACTCCTTACCCTGAGCCTCACTGTGGGGTTAGACCTGCTTGGTTCCTGACAAGAGTACAGCTCCTCCCAACGCCTTCATCAGTCCCTCTCATGTTTCATATTTCCAGTACCACTCTGCTTTGGCTTTTTCTCCTTTCCTATCTGCCTTCACCACGGCACTTTCAGCACACATGCAGCCTGGTCCTCGTTTATAAATTCTCTTCCCCAGAATGTAAAAAAATATATCATACAGAGCAAGTGCACAATAATACTGGGTTTTTATCATTTTATTATTTCTTATTAATTGTATCTCTTTTAATATCTGCATAAGTTATATGTACTTTTAAATGAATGGGATCATGACATAAAAAAAATTTTTTAATGATGTTTATCACTTTTGGGAAGAAACTGCAAAAAGATTAAAGCTTACACCATCTCTTGTTCTTGTTGCTGATTTTCTAATTCAGGAGTGAACTCCTCGTTTTATACATTATCTTTCAAATAACTTCATCTCCTGACCCGGAGTAGGGAGCCTATGAGCTGCCCTCATATCAGTGCCGGTGTATCTGTAAGTCCCAGAGCACAAGGTGAGAACCAGAGGAACCTCCTCCTGGGTTTCTCATCCATGTTCCTTGGAACCGGGTCTGATAATGGTTCTTCAGCAGCCACTGTGGGGTAAGAGGCTGCAGAAGGAAGAATTCTGGGTTTCCCTGGACTTATGTACCAACCATATTAAATATCATTCATTAAATATGTATATTTACTCTTAAAAACTGGGTTTTCCTTCTGAATCTAAGTCTGGCTGGGGGAGGAGAGGAAAGAGTTGAGAATTACTAATCTAAACATTACCTTATATATGCCCAGAATAGAATTCACTTGTCCAAGATCCAGCAGTATTCTCCTACTTTATATTTTCCTCTCTTTACTCTTTTAGAGTCTGTTATTAACAGCTGTTTGGACATTGGCGTCAGTAGCCCTGGGTTTCCTGTATCTTACACGCACCCAGTTTCTAGGCTCCAGCTCCTGCGAAGCAGAACTGTGGCGTGACCCGGCCGGAGCTCATAGGCCTCGTAGCTACCTGTACTGGCATCCTAGTTTTGGTTTCTGTTTTTTCTAATAATAGTCCCTTCCTTTTTTGTTTCTGTCCTACCTTCAAATGTCACAGGCCTTGACAATAGCATTACAGGCTCTCTTTACGTTTAGGGAAGTATTTTAAAGCAACTTGAGGTAGGTATGGTAACAGAAGCATTATCTTCTTATATACTTAGTACAGCAATCAAGTAATAACAAATTGAATTGTAATGATGCCAACCATTTATTTTGTCATCCTTAAATTTCATATGGGGAATTTAGCATAAACTAATTACTCTTGATGATTATTTGACAGATTGGTTTCAAAGACTATGGAAAGAGGTAATTTGAAGCATCAGGTTGAACAAACAATTTCTATGTTTCTCTATGAGTCTGATTAATTCTAAATATAAATGTCTTATTTAGGATGTACTGCACTAGATATATGCAATGCACATTCTCCCCAAAATGCTTTCCAAACCTGTCATGCTTTTGAAGTACCTCACTGAGCTGAATCCACTGTAAGGTTTATTAAGACATTAAGAGCCACTGTCACATAATCTGTATTAACACATTTAGAAATAATTATTTCAGTATTAGTAAAACGTATATGAACTGACTTTATTTCTTTACATAATAAGTTATAAATAAATAGGATCTTCATCCCTATGCACTTTCCTTCTTAGTGGGTGAATGGAAAAGAATAACATGTATTGGGTGTCTATTTAGACAAGATATTTTGCATATATTACGCTAAAGTCTCCTATAAAGTAAACTTAAATCAAAATTAGAAAACATGATTTTTAATAGCCCCCTGGTTGCAGAAAATGAATCATGGTGATTCCCTATGTGTATATAATACCAAAGCATATACATGTAGAATTCACTTACTCTAAAAAAGTTTAGCAGATATTTAGTATGTTGCAAAAGAATTCATCCATTTTAGTAAATATTTCTACAATATATATTATGTTACAAATTGTCAGTATGTTACATTATGTACAACATCACAATACTTCCAGTATTAAAAGAAAGCACCGGAGTTCTCTCTCCCTGCTTGTCCTCTTCTTAATCTTCCAGTCCCCTTGGTCTCAAGGGCTCTAAGGTTCTGATGCCCCAGGCACACACCCTCTCAACCACCTGCTCCTTGTGCCTGATCTCTCCTCTTTCAGTAAAGTCTACCATGACTTCTTCCCATCTCAGTAAATTCCTAACTGTATTTTACTTTTCTATTCAAGTACCACCTTCTCTAGAAAACCTTCCCTGACACCGTCACTGAAAATCACATCCCAGGCTGGGTTACGTGCTGCTCTGGTGGACTTCCATAACCAAAACTTCCCTATTTATCCCTACTTCATACCACTTAACACTCTATTTAATATGCCACGTGTCTATATATTACCAAATCAGTTTAGTCATCCCCTGGAAGAAAGGGACTGTGTCTTTCCCAGCACTGCATTCTCGACACCCAGCACAGGGCTTGATTAACCATGGGAACTTAGTGTGGGATTAATGAATTCCTGTATAGAGCTGTGGATAGAGTATTATATTACCTATTTGTTATACCTATGCACTAATACTTTTACTTGTAAATTCAGGGCTCGTTTACTATGATTATTGAGTAGAATACATCAAACACATGCTGTCATGCAAAATGTGTAATTACTTGGGTTGGACCCCTTTTGATTGAAGAATGTTCAAAATAAGATCTCATCCTCAATAACTCAACTGGATAGGATCACTGTCTCTCCTGCCCTGATACTTGTTTAAACCTCTATCACAACCTGCTTTATGAGCCTTTGTGGTTGATGAGATGGACAAGTTAGGCCTTGAAGGCAGGAGGCGGCCTTTTTTACCCTGATTTTCCTCACAGTGCCTGGCACACAGAAGTGCAGTAACTAAGTAATTACAAGACTGAACTCATACGTGATTAAATATACCAAACCAATGTCAGGTTTTTACTTTAATCAGTCTTTTTAAAATATCTGTATCTCTTGAGAGTTTTGTTGTTTTATTCTGATTAAAAAGTAATGCAATTCATTGTAAAAATCTTGGAAAGAACAAAAACATACAGTGAAGCCAAATAAAATTCACCCAGACAACCGTGTTATGTCAGAATTCTGTTAGAATTGTAGCACATTTCCATCCAGTCTGTCTTCTTCAACCACAGGTGATCTTAGAGCATATGACTAATGTTACACTTAGCCTTCTTACCTAATGTAATAGCATGGTACCTTCTGTCATGACATATTTTTTGACCACATAATATTCTACTCCATGTCCATAGCTTTTAAAGCCAATTGCTTAGTACTAACTACTGTTTGCTGAAGACTGTTTATATATTTTTTTACAACTCTCAGTAATTTTATATTTCCATAAATAACTACTGAGGGCTTTCTATGTAGCCTGGAATTGTATTACATGCTGAGATATGGCAGAGAAAAAACTGACAAAAATCTCTACCCTCATAGAACTTATATACCATCTGAAGCAACAAAAACTACATATGCTCAAATAGTGTGGTGCATTAGATAAAAGTGAATAATGAAAGGATAAAACACAGCAGAGAAGCAGAAAAGAAAGTGTCAGAGGGCAGTCATGCCTTAGGTTGAGGTGGTCAGAGAAGGCCTCATGAGAAGAAGTTTGAGTAAAGACCTTAAGGAGGTAGAGAACAAAATCATCCTGAAATGATGTTAGGTTGGAGGGGAGGAAGATAACTGCAGAGAAAAGCATATATCAAGACCCCAAGAACAACATGCCTGACATGTTTAAGGAGCAGCAGAAGGTCACACTGATTGAGAAGGAGTGAAATAAAACATAAAATCAGAGATACCCCAGGAGGATCAATTCCATAGGCCATTCAGGCCATTGATAAGACGTAGCTTCTACTCAGTGTGAGCTGGGAAAGCCCTGGAAGTTTTTGAGCAGAGGAGAAACATGATACAACCGGTGTTTGATAAGATCACTCTGACTTCTGGTTTGAAATAGACTGAAATGGGCAAGTCAGAGGCAGGAGTGCAGCCTGAGAAGCTACTGAAGATAATGGAAATTTAGCCCTATTAAATACTTAGTCTTACTTAGAGGCAAAATAAAAAAATTAGTATAATACTGGCCTCCAAAATAGACAAATTTGCAGAGAAGCCACTTTGGTTATTTAAATTAATATATGAAAAACTGAGAGAACACAGGAGATAGTCAAGTTATAATGAATTAATTATTATTCTATTTTTTTCAAAAACAGTTTAGCTCTCTGCCACCTGCTGAATGCAACATAAAATGAATACAAAATTAATATAATTATGTAAAAATCTTGATAGTTTTATAAACTGTAAGACATTTGGAGAATAGTTATAATTTCTAATTAGGAAGACAAATATCCAATCTTAAATGGAAGAAATTTCAAAAATAAAAAACGTTCTACATGTATGTAAACAATATTAAATGATCAACAACAAATGGAAAAATAGTTTGACATGACAGGAAAGAGTTAATGATCTTAATAATTAAAGCTCAGATAAATTCACTAGAAAAGCATTCAGGCCCTTAAAAGGAATATAAAAAGTATATGCACTGGGGATCATATTTTTTTTAAGTGACTGACCAATACACACAATAGTGACCTTTATCCTTAAATGACAAAAGATATTAATTGATTAGACTGCAAGGCATGGTCTTGCAGGTGAGGTGAATGACTAAGCTGACTAATACAAGTGCAGATCTGAACAGTACTCTTTTGCCAAACATGATTTCATCACAATACCTAGCTCTCATGTTAACCCCATATCAGAACCTCACCATCTTTCATTAACCCTATTAACACTTCAGTGACTGGTTTTAAATGGTTGTTTGATCAGATTAAAAGGATGAAGGAACACAAGTGGAAGAAAGAATATAGAAAGACAGTATTCATGATCACTTTCTGAACAAAAAAACAAGCAAACCAACAAGATTCCTTATTGTGATCCTGAAAGATAAAGAAAATTTGAGAAAAGTCCATAAAAATTATTAAGAGCCAAATAAAAGATTGATTCCTCTCACGGTAATTATTTAGTGCATACTAAATTGCCTCATTATTTGTATGAAGCAAAAGAATATTAAAATATCAATTCTATTCCATTTTATAAGGCTTGATACTTCTGATCTGCTACTGAAACTGACTGTCTACATCCTTACATTGGTTTTTCTCAAAACTCTACAAGTTTAATGTGATGCCTCAAGCAACAGGAAAGTAAAAATCATTTTCCCATATAGATTTTTTTAATATGTTGTGATGGATATGGCTTAAAATATTACTTTAAATAATATGGCACATTGATACATGACCTTTCCCCTGTAATAAAGTTTAGTGCACATTTCAAATAGGAATCAAGGCAAAGTCCACTTGCCTTGCACCTATGTTCAAAGTATCCTCAAATCAGCATGACTTTCTGGCTGTCCCCAATCTTCTTGCCTCACCACCAACAATTTTCCTTAAAATGCTCCTAATATGCATGACACTCTTAGAATCTACTGTAGATTCTTTGGCTTCAATTTAAGCCATTTAACTTCATATCCTCTCTTACTCAAAGGAAAAAAAAATAATGCTAACAGTATAATATATCATCATAAGAGGAATCTGTGGTATTTTTAACAAGAAACTATTTTTGATTTCCACCCCTTCAGCTTTCTTTCTCCAAGCTCATCTCCTCTTTATCTAGGAAGGACTGTAAAAAAAAATATATATAGACAGATGAAAATCCTGTAAAAATTACTTCGCTACTACCTGACTTTTTAAAAAATAAGTTTAATATTTTACTATTAATTTTGTATAAGGAAAAAAACAATCAGGAAATTCTAAAACATGTTGTCAAATCATGTTATTTCTTTCAAATTAATTTATTATGTTGATATTACCACATGTGCATCAACTAATCTGCTAAACAAGGTGGGAAAGCGGTTAAGGGGTGGGCAATGGGCAAGTAACTTCACTTGGGTTCGAATTATGACCTATAAAATGAGAATAACATTTCCCTCTAGATGACATATTCCTGAAGTATGTATGAACCAAGAAAAATCTGTGAAAATGCTCTCAAGATATATGTTAATAGATAGTATTGATATATGCATTTCAAATAAACATAGTATTTCCAATCAGAATTTATCTCAAATTTAACTTATATCCAAACTTAAGTGAAAGTTTTGAATTATGGCTTGCAATTTCAAAATTTTCAAAAGATTACATCACTGTCTACTTCCCTCCTTTCCTAGGCCACATTTCCAGTCTTTGGGTCTTTCAAGTAATGTAACATGTGTCATGAGGATGCATCACCTGAGTGTGGCATAGATCACATCTGCCTCATTTTCCCCTTTGACATTTCTCTCATTCAAAAGCATGACACACAGACGTAAATACAAGTGAACACATTGCAATGAAATAGGAGCTGTCTATTTTTCTGAGTAACAGATTTCTCTGAGATGTGACTGTAAAACGGGACTCGGTGATACTAAAAGAGGCAGTCTGAAAATCCTGGCAACGATGAAAAATTTATAATATTACTCTTCTCTGGAAAAAGACAAAATCTGTTCTCATTTCTTCTAAAATCCAAGTTAAATGTATGTTTTCTTACTAGTTTATCATTCAAAATATCACTGATATATGCATGTCATTAGATTTTAAACACTTGTTAAGGAACATTATACTGTAGAAGAAAAAAATAAAGCTTGTTTCCACACAAAATTGCCTTGGAACTTATAATAAATTATTTTTGAAATATGATACATTTTTTTAAACAGTTTATTATCAAAAGAGGACACCTAGCCATCACCATTAAATAACGAATGCTCTGACAGCACCAAATGCTGACAAGGATGAGAAGTAGCAGGAATTGGTAGGAATTCTCATTCATTGCTGGTAGGAAAATATTAAAGCCACTTTGGAAGACAGTTTTGGAAGTTTCTTACAGAACTAAACATACTCTTACCATATGATTCAGCAAGCACACTCCTTGGTATTTACCTAAAGGAGTTGAAATCTATGTCCACACAAAAACCTGCATGCAGATGTTTTTAGCAGCTTATTTATAACTGCAAAACTTAGAAGCAGCCAAGATGTCCTTTGGTAGGTACTAAAGACTGAAAGTTTGTGTTCTCTCACAATTCAAATGTTGAAATCTAATCTGAAATGTGCCAGTATTAGGAGGTAGGGCCTTTGGGAGGGATTAGGTCTTGAGGTCAGAGCCCTCATGCATGAGATTAATGCCCTACATAAGAGACCCCAGAGAGGCCCTTGCACCTCCTGCTATGTCAGGACACAGGAAAAAGACAGCCATCTATGAACAAAGAAATAGATTCTCACCAGACACTGAATTTGCCTGTGACTTGGTCTTAGACTTCTCAACCTTCAGGATAATGACAAATAAATTTCTGTTGTTTATAGGTCCCCTAGTCTGTGGTATTGTTATAGCAGCCTGAACGGAATAAGACAGTTATGTGAATAAATAAACTGTTAAACGTTCATACAATGGAATATTACTCAGTGCTAAAATGAAATGAGTTATGAAGCCATGAAAAAACATGAAGGAAAACAAATGCATAACACCAAGTGAAAGAAGCCAATCTGAAAAGGCTGTACACTGTGTGATTCCAACTATACGACATTCTGGAAAAGGCAAAACTATGGAGAGATTAAAAATACCAGTAGCAGCAGGAACTGGGGATAAGGAAAGATGAATAGGTGAAGCACAGAGGATTTTTAGGGCAGTGAAACCATCTGTATGACACTGTAATTGTGGATATACGTAATTATATATTTGTCCAAACTCACAGAATATGCAACACTGAGAGTGAGCCCTAATGTTAAGACTTTGAGTAATCATGTGTCAATACAGGCTTATTTATTAGAGGAAAAGTGGCATTCTGGTAGGAGATGTTGATCATGAGTGAAGCTATGTAAGTGTTGGGGGCATAGGGTATATGGAAAATCTGTGTACCTTCCACTCAGTTTTGCTGTGAACCTAAAACTGCTCTAAAATATAGTCTATTTTAAACAATTAATGACCACTTAAGTTTGCTGGTGGGTTTTATTTATCTTACTCTTAAAATAGGAAGTTTTAACTAGATGATCTTTATGTTTCCCTTCCAAATATAATATTCTGTGATTCTAAAATCAGTGACTAGAGAAAGAAGTATCCACACAACAAACAAAATCTGCTAAACCAATGACTAGCCACAATGGAGTCATTCATCCACCTAGTCCACGTGTTTGGCAGAATAATGGCAGGGTCTACATCCTAACCCTTTTGAATATGTACCTTACAAAGGGGACTTTGCATATGTGATCGAGTTAAAGACCGTGAGATGGGGAGGTTTTCCTGGATTATCCAGATGGACCCAATCAAATCACATGAGTCTATAAAAGTGGAAAACCATTTAAGCCCATGGTCAGAGAAAGAGAAGGCAGGAAGATGGAAGGAGGAGGCTAAAAGCCAAGGAATCTGAGTGGATTCTAGAAACTGGAAAAAACAAGGAAATTGATTCTTTCCTGATGCTTCAAGAAAAGAAAGGGCCCTGCCAACAGACTGGATTTAACCTAGAGAGAGCCTGTCAAACTGTTGATATGTAAAATAGTAAGATGATAAATTTATGTTGTTTTAAACCACAAAATATGGCAGTTTATTTACAGCAGTAATAGAAATTAATAGTCTAAAAATGACAAAAGTATGTTTCTTTTAGAAGAGATGGAATTGTGTTTTAATTGTATTTATGCTAGATCGCAAATAATTAGCTACTAGCTTTCATCTGATCTCCATAATATTAGGAATTTTTCATAAAGCTTTATAAACATTGCCATCATTTATCAGGGCTACAAACTGAGTCTCAGGCCAGAGATATTATGAACTATGCTGATAAGTGCCCCTGATCTTCTTTAGCTGTAACACATATAACTTACCTACCATTGTCACATGGCATTTTAAACAAAATGTTATATAATTTAATGTCCTAACTTTGCTAATTTGGAGAAAACATCTCTAATAATCATCCCTCCACAGGATTTCAATATTTTTATAAGTCTAAGTGCCAATATTCCTTAGTAACTTTGGCTTTATTCAGGCTTTTTTATTCAGCTTTAATACTCTGGCATGTGACAGTTCCCCAATTCTTATGTCTATGCTCTTTGCAACACGGTTATGCCCAGGGAGGAACTGATAACTTTATCAAAAGGAGCTGCTGATTGCCTTGAGTTTTCCTTTAAGACACAAACGCTCTTACCAAAAATATGGGAAGCATTTAACTTAATAAACATAGATGTATGAAGCTTAACTTATGCATCTGAGTCTTAAGATAATGAAATAAAATTCAAGTACAAAACATTCAGCAACTATTAGATGTACCACTGTCCTATATTACTTGGACTTTATTCTTTTCTTAATTCAATATTAGTCTTCAAATATAAAACTGCTTTGAGAAATTAAGTTAAGCAAGTACAATTAATGAAATTAATGTCTGTCTCATAACTGCTCTGTTGTCTTCTGAAGAGCACACTTCACAAGTATATGCATCCATCATTAGAGAATCCATTTCCATCTGGCAAAGGTTACTGAGCATCACTGTGTGCATTTAAAGTGAAGGATGGACTTTGTCAATGCTTTGAAGAAAACCTCCAGCTTACCCCTGGCAGTGACTTCAGACAGACAGGATTCTTCAAACTGGCTCCCATGAGCCTTTCCTTCAGGTCAAAATTAACAGGAGCTTGCCTTCTCTGTTTCCAATATTTGCTGGGCCTCTTGTATTGGTGGTACAGTTTTTATATTCCCCAAGGGAGAAGTCATTGATCTCACTGGGGAACCATTTAAATTCCCAGATGAGCTGAAACAAGTTTCTCATATAAGGCAAAAGAGACAGTTTTGTTGCTTTTTGGAAACTACTTCAGATAAACACAGTTTGTCATCTTTTTACTAAAAACATAAGTAAATTATATCCTCTCTCTCTTTTAAAATCACAAACACAAACATTTCATTACCCTCTAGAGGTTCTTGACAATTCAAAGTCTACAGAATGATGGAAAGGTTTATAAAAACATAGTTTGTAAAACTGGGAGACTGAAAAGCAAATAGTAAATAAACATTAAATCCAAATAAATCTTTATCTTTTATACATAATGCTGAAATTTGGGGGATCAGGGTAGTACCAAAAGGGGCATATTACATACCTTAAGTCAAATTGCATTAGGAATAGCAATAATTTATAATGTAGATTCTAATACAACAGTTGCAACACAGAATTTAAATATCACTATAATCATCAATATTCATTATTAATTTTATATAATAATTTAGTAACTGTTTTATTGATAATATTTATGCCTCGGAAATTGTCATTTGATGATAGTTAATGACAGGAATGATACCCCAAAATGACACTTGCTGGGTCCAAATCCTACCTCTACCCTGTAATCTTGGGTAAATTACTTAACTGAGGTTAAAACTGAATAGTGTGAGATTGAATGAGATACATAAAGTAACAGAACAGTTCCTAACACACAATTGGCAACATATTTACATGTGTTATGTGTGTTTGTTGGGGGTTCATACATGATGTTTTCAGTTTTGTGGAAATTCAGAGAGATGAAAAGCTTCAGAGTAAAACTTTTCTTAAAAAGTAATATATCTAAACCCTATCTATCTATCTATCTACTATCTAACTATCTATCTATCTATCTATCTATCTATCTATCTATCTATCTATCTATCTATCTGTCTGTCTGTAAAGGCTACTGGAAAATGTTACGTTGAACACCAGGTTTTAAGGGGAAGACTCAAGAGGTGTTGCATCTTTATTCCAGAAAAAGTACCAAGAATAAAGGTATAGCCTAGATCATTATTAATCCCCCACTGAAAGATTACTTTGTGCCAGGCACTTTGTTGTGAGCTTTTCAAATGTATGATAATATGTCTCAAATTGTCAACTTAAAGTGGCAGAAGGCAGTGGGCCTCAACCCAGGATGCACACTGGTGTCCCCATGTCAGCTTTTTAAAATATCTAAGCCTGAGTCACACAACTGCAGGTTCTAATTGATCTATCTGGTGTGAAAACTAGGCATTTGCATTTACTATAACTCCTCTGATATTTATAGTGTGTATGCAGGGCTGAGAATCATCTTGTTAACATGCTTAGGTTTTTTTTTTTTTTCTTTAAATCCAGGGTAAAGGTAGACAGGAAAACAAACCATTCTCCCAATAAAGCACCCACTTAGGTTTTTAGACCATCTGTGCTAACAAGTCAATGGCAAGTAAACAAAAATCCACTATTTTAATTCATTCCCAAAATGGAAAGTAAGTGTATGGGTAGGTGAGCTGAACTATGGTTCATCTGCTATTATTTTGGTTCTGTTATAGGTTCCCTTCTCTTACACTGGAATGCTGACTTTGAAGAAAGAAAACGTAATCCCTTGACTCCTGTCACCCCAAGTTAAGGTGATGTGCAGAGAAAAAAAGAGTACCTGGTTCCCAAAATATGTGGAAGTTGTAACATAACGGTTAATGGGACCAACTGTGATGTTTGGGAGTTATTTGTGAAAATATTGATTCTACATTTCATGTTGACTGATCATGGAAAACCTTCTTAACTTCCCTAGACCTTGCTTTTCTCACCCGCAACGAAGGAATACTAGTACTAGTTTGACAGTATTGTTCAGAGAAATAAATGAGACAGTCATGTAAATATTTTAATTAATATAGCTATCACAACTTAAGTAGTCAGTGAATATTACAGATAACTATATACATAAAGTACTATTAATGATACAATAAATGGTGTTTCCTAGGAAGCTCTTGATTGGCATCAGGCAAACAGGAGAAGCAGAGTTTCAGAAGCAACACTTACAGACAACCTGTTACTCAGAGTCCCCCTAGGACTGACTTGTGACATTCAGCCCTCCCTTTTAACTCTAAACAGGGTTTCCTAGTGAGGCAGTTTCTAAATTGTGCCCTCAGCCTGATCACCATACAGGTCTAATTAGAATTCAGGGCTATTTCTATTTCTAACCATTAATCAGTCACAGAGTATAGACCATAATGAAGCCCCTGGAGACTACAAAACATAATGCATGTGTGTCTGCATAGACCATACTGCCATGATACTTTACTTTGCTGCAACTTTGTCTTAGCAACACTGCCTTAATCACAGGTTTTCAAAAATCCTTATGTAATGCCAACCGGTTGCAATGAACATATATTTTAGGAGAAATTATGGGTTAAAATGTTTTGTAATTCTCCTA
The DNA here is from genome assembly GCF_040802235.1 of Manis javanica. Taxonomy (NCBI): domain Eukaryota; kingdom Metazoa; phylum Chordata; class Mammalia; order Pholidota; family Manidae; genus Manis; species Manis javanica. The sequence goes on from NC_133167.1 coordinate 95,379,161, forward strand.
ACCGCTCTATCAACTTGAAGCTTAAGCATTTCCTGCCTGCAGTCCTCCCCTCCTCCCTCCCTTACTTTCCACTTCCCTCCCTCTCTTCCTGCTTCCATCCATCAAATACTTAAACGACAGTGATGACACTTTGAAGATATATAAAATGAATAAAGAGTTTCCTGCCCTTAAAGACTTTATAGTCTAGTTAAAAGAGATTTGTAAATTGCTATAATATAGGAGCACAGAATATGACTTAAAGATGGCTCTACAAAGATGCTGATCTTTGCAAATAAGTAGTCATTTCCTCAGCAGAAAAGGGAGGCACACTGGACAGGACAGGCAAAGCCTGCCATTCGTACTGACCCTGCAGAGAAAGGAGCTGTGCACTCTTAGGCTTCCTGTGGTAAATGGCTATGCTAGGGTCCGTATCTGAGCCAGAGGGCCTACTGGATTAAGCCACACAATCAGGTTTTTTACACCGGGGAGGGTGAATAGGAAGGAGAGATGCAGAAGGGTTAAGCTACAGCTACACCAGCTTATAACTCAGAATAAGGAAGGGAGGGAGGAAGAGGAAGAGAAAAAGGATGATGAGGATAAAAGGAAGATGTTTAAACACTTAATAAAAGCAAGGAGATAAAGTGACCCTGGCACCCTGCCAGCATACAGGGTGTGTACTGGTACAAATGTATGACATAGAGTATCTTCCTCATTATCTGAGAGGAGACCCTTCAATGAACCAGATTTTTACAGTTATCCAGTAACTCTCTAGAAGTTGGATATTGTTTATGAATACCATAAATTCTTCCAAGCTCGCAAAGTAATTTTCAAAACATTTTCCATAAAAAATTTAACAGTGTGAGTAATATCTATTGATCCTAGGTAGTAGTTTTTTAAAAAAATCAAAATAAAGAACATTGATAACTACAAACACTGAGCATATCTTAGGGGAAATAAGTCACGAACAGAAAGTAAAATCTAAATATGTGGTTATTTACTTTTTCTAACTAATGATTTGATATTATCTCCAATGGCTTTAGTTTCTACCATTCCTTCTTTCATCTGGCAAGTGAGTGATGCTGAAGGGGAGGCTATAGGCAATAACACTGAGCAGGCACCTTGCACCTAATAGTGATATTCAGTAACTATATGGAAAGGAAACAGACAGTCTAAATCAACACAGTAACGGTGCAAAGGACCTGGCTCACAAACAACCGACTCAACTACACTGCTGAGTCCCGGCTGACTGGCAGCCCTCGTTGTGCCTATCAGCCCCATTATCCGTGACGAAATCATGGAAGGCCTGTCATTTTAGGCTGAATATTGGCTTTGATCTCACTTCAAACATCAGTGAAACTCACGTTGCTTCTCATTTATAGATTACAACAGAAAATCTGGGAAGTATTTTATCAGTGAAGTCAAATAAAGATGAAATAGAACTGAATTCATTAATATTCATGAACATCACTGACTACTGTCTATATATTTCCAAGAGTGACCTAAGCCAAAATTCAGAATCCCTTAAAAGGCACTTGCCATATTGACACATTATAGGAATGTTGAAAATTAAAATACTTTTTATTAATTTGTACTTTATTGAGTTGTACCTTTACTGAAAATTCTGTCTATCAAATATGTTTTTTGTTTCTTGTGGGCTGGTTTAACCTAATAGTTACTGAGATTTGATAGTCAAATTTACTAATACCAAGATTTTTAAAAATAATATGTAACTTATGTTGCACAAGAATGCTTACTCAGAAGAAGAGTTTCAATTCCTGTTACTCCTAAACTTGGCACATTCCCAGTATAAATGTTAGTCCAGTTATATATATGGACTATAAAATCTTGCATCAAGTTACAACTTCTAGCTGGGAGACTCTTGTATCATCATCCTTAATGAACTCTAAATTAGATAAGCATACTTAAGAAATAATTGCCCAATAAAATCCTCCCGTGATGACTCACTGGTGGCAGCCGTGTTATGATGAGTTGCATGAACAAATAAGAACCTATCCATAATCCATGGCTGCACCTCAAAAACATGTCTAGTGAGTCACCACACACAAGGTCATTGGTCAATTTGTATCTGAATATTTTCCTGTTGTGGTAAGACAATAAATACACTAAAAGAATAAAATTCAGAGGTATAAAATGTTTTTTTCCATGACAGTAGGGCATTTTTAGTTATTATGAAGAGTTTCTGGTTTGAGACTGAAAAATTACTAAGCCAAAATTTTCATTCAAAGGAGATTGCACATATACAATGTGTGAAGGACTGCAGTTATTTGGGAAAATATGCACAACACTGTGCCAAGCAATGTACCAGACATACATGCAAATGAGAAAACAGATTGTACAAACTGGAGATAGAATATATACTTCTCCCTTTTTGCATGGGCAGAAATGTCACATTAATGTAAAACAGCTATGCAAGAGAGTGAAGTAATCTTAGCTAAAAGAAGTGAAAATAGGCATGAAACAAATCATGGTAAAATGATTCTTGTGTACATCTAATAGCAGAAATAAACGAAAACAGCCAATCTATTTGGAGGAGGGAAAATATCACTCTTAGTTGGTAAAATCTAACAATATGATAATTAACCATTTAATATCTAAATCAATAAAAATACTGACAGAGTTATCTTATTTAAACTATTTTTCTCAGTAAAAGGCATTAGCCAGTAGGATAGATAAAAATTAGGAAAACTTCAATCAATTCTACCAAATAGGAAAATTATATTGAGGAAGTCAAGATTTGGAAGGACAGCTAGCATGGGAATAGTTGGAGCCTCTAATAATGGTGTAGAGGGCAGTTGGGGTACAATACATAGTAGGCAAGTATCAGTGATTATTCCAGCAGTCCACGAAATTACTTAGAAATGTTAAAAAGAAAGGAGACATATTGCTGGACTTAGATAAAAATGACAAGGATTTAGATAGACAAACAGGAACAAATGTAGGGAAGAGAAACTATGGGAAATATTTACATTAAGAGGATTAAAATACAAACTCTAGTCACATTCTTTCTTGGATTAGTAATATTTTATACCAGAAAATTCTGAACCTCTTTTGTTCAACATTATTAGGTGGGGTATTTGGTGGTTATTTGGGAGCTGAAATAATTGAAAAAGTCAACTAAAGGAAATAAGTTATTAACCTGTAAGTAAAATTATTCGAATTCTTCCTCAATTTATAATCTTAATTATTCACCTCAGAGTATTTTATAAAATGTGTTTATCCTAAAATTGATTAAGATGTATGTACGGGGAAAAAAAATGCCACTTTAACTGTTGCCCTCGGCTTTTCCTGCAAATTCTTTCCCCTGACCTTTATTCTTTGGGAAAATACACTTTATTTGTCTATCCCTTGTGGTCCTCCCTGAAAACAACATTGCTTCCAAGTACAGAAAGTAAAGCATAATGTTTTGGTATAAGTGAAATGTTATTCCGAAGTACCTTAATCCTTTACAACAAAAGATTAGATATGGCTCAAAAAGCAACATCTCATTATTAAACAATATACACATGTCCCCATTCTAAGATCCAGAATTTTACTTATATTCTAAACTCACTGAAACATTATTTCTACAGAGAAGTTTTTAAATTTTTCTGTAAAATAGTGTATTTATATCAGAATAAAATTCCTGATGAGTTATCTAGAAAGTAGCACAATTTGTTGTGGTTTTAGTAAAAGAGATTCTCTCCTCTATAAGATTAATTCATATAAAACATTATATTTAATTAGATAACATTCTATATTTTATTTTCTTTTGTTATTTTTGTTAATATCTTTCTAATTTTGTTAATGAATTTTGTTATTCTTTCTAAGTATATGTTTTTATATTTTATAGTCTGTCAATAATTCTTTCTTCTTCAAACTGCCTTAGTATCTCTTTAGTAATTTCATTCCTTTATGATTTTTCATTGAACATTGTTTCTCCCTTAGATAACCATTCTTTTCATTTTAACCTTGCTTCTATTTTTAAATAAATTTATCATTATTAGTGTAATACATCTTTATTATTGAAAATGTAAGTCTTGCCTAAATCTAAAATTAAACCATAAAACTAATAAAAGAATATATGGAATAATACCCTTATGACCCCAAGAATTGGGAACTATTTCTTAATACCAGTCCCAGTTCTACCCACAAGTCAAAAATTATAAGAAGAAAAGTTGATAGATTTTATTTCTTCAAAATTAAATATTTCTTTTTATCAAATAATGACATCATAGATAAAGTTAACAGGTAAGAGTTTACTATGTAGAAGACACCAGGCACTTCTTTAATCAAGAAAAAATCTGGAATCCCAACAGGAAAATTGTCAAGTTTATAGAAGAAATTTGCTCAAAGGAAAATCTGATCAAGATGATAACAGTTCATGGTAAAGAGATGCTCCACCTTGTTAATAGACTAATGAATATTTGAAAAACACAAAATGACATGAGACTCATTATTGGAAAATGATAATAAAGTTCAATAATAGTCAAATAACATAAGATAATAAATAATTAATAACATCAAATCCTAGGTGGGACTGGGGACCCGCAGCCACTGTTGTCTGGAGGTGAAACAGGAGCAGCCAGTTTGGAGCACAATCTTTAGTATTTGATGAACCGGAGTATGCACATAATCTATCACCTAGAAATTTCTCAAAATACGCCAGAGAAACACATACATACACACACAGACACACATAATATTAAGTAGTATATGATTAATCACAATGCTAATCATGGCATTCAAATAATTGGAACCAACCCAGGAATCCATCTAGGGAAATGCCTAAGTATATATAAGTGAAGAAGTCAGAAGCTACAGACCAGACAGATGGCAATATCAACAGGTACTCAACTGAGTGGAAAAAAACAAGGAAAAACAAAAAAAGAATGAAACTTAAAGTGTAAAGTCACTTATATAAATAAGCTAAACATACAGAAAATAATATATATTTACACATATATATTGCCTATACTTAGATATATAGCCATATTGAAAAAGATTTAAATATACCTTAGTAAATACAAGAAAAGTACCTTGGAAGCCCATTTATAAATATAATAGGGGCTATACCTATATAGGAGAGATAGTATTGGGGTTTGGTTGAGATATTAAAATAAAAAATTTAAAGCCCTAAGAAAAGAAAAGCTTTCCAAAGACTGATGGTGATACTACATCATTCACTGACATCAATGAAATCTGTGTTTGAGATATTAAAAAGAAAACAAAGAAAGTGCTAATTATATATAGAGTATTATGCCATTTCATATACTGTATGAGCTACAGTTTCTTACACTACTTTTAAGATGTCTCCTATTTTATAAAAAGAACTGTGGAAACTACAAAGATCATAATATATGTACATATTTAAATAACAGTTGAGATCATTTGAATGTTTTATGTTACTCTTTGAATACTCTTAAAAACAGAATACTTTTCATAAATGCCTACAAAGTTTACATAGAAGCAAAAATCCAGGAAGACACTACATATCTACTAAAGCAACAGTTCTTAAACCATGCTCTGGAAAGCTCTTAACTTCTACAAAGACATATTAGGCTATCTACAATAAAAAAAGCTGAAGTTTTTCATTTCTATCAATGAATATTTACATTGCTACTAAATAAAATTTAATTTAAAGATAGTCTTTAGCTTCTAAAATGTTTGAAAGTTATTCTAGAAAGACTTACTCACTCGAGTACATGTGTGTCCTAAATCTGGAGTCATTTCACATCGTCATCAATACTGAGGTCAACTAAGTAGGATCTATAAGAATGAAGGTTAAACCACAGAACTCTGTGTGACACACATGCATTTCTGTGAAATCAACTGAAGACCATCCATGAGGTACGTGCAGTTCTGTTTAGCTTTAGAAATTATCTTTGGCATAACTTAGGTCCTAGGGGAGAAAGCATTTCCCTGTGGATAGTACATGCCACAGTTACAGTGACTAAGGGGATAAATTAGACTATGCCATTATTATGGAGTCAGAGACTTTACAGATATATACACTTTAAAGAAAAAGGTGGCATTTCTGCCACTGTCAGAAAATTTATAACAATTCAATAACCTTAAATTATGTCTCATAAACAATTAAGTTACCATAAGACCTTACTTTTATTCTGCCTGCAAGCATGCTACTAGTTTTATACATGCTAGCAGATCACTGAAATATAAACAATTTGTGTAAAAAATAATGTCTCAGGGACCTACAAGATACAGGGCCTACTATTTCCCAAAGGGCTTTTAGTGGCTTCCAGTTATTTATTAAAAATTTCTGCTTCACCTATGAACTAGAGGTCTCCAGTAACTAACTTGTAGTTATTCGTAATTTTGTTCTTAATGAAGTATGAAAACTGATTAACCATATCAGAGTTACATCTCCCATCCCTTCTTCTGCACTGGGGTGGTTATAAGCTATTGGGTAGAAAACCACAATTTACTAACATTTCTGGAAGAAGATGATTAATTCGACTTAACCCGATACCTGTTATCAAAATACACCAAATAATATTGACATTAACATTAATTATGTATACAACTGGAGCAAGTAACAACAATTTGGGGGGTAAGAAGAGCTTACTAATAAAATATAATTAATTAATGGCTTTTGGACAGGAAAATGTAAACTAGGGAAAGTTACATATAAATTTGAACCATGTGAAATCGGTATTTTTTTTAATAGGTCAAACCAGACAAGTAAGGACCATTAGAAAGGAAAATTTCTAGTGTGGTACTTGTCGCTACACACCGTGTCTGAAGTTAGGTCAAAGGAGATTGTTAATAGAATTTTTCATTTCTCTTTGATTAGCTGATAAGAATAGGAACAAGTATACAATGTATTTATATATCATGGCAACTGTATTTAAATGATTTCTATCTGTTACCTAATCAGTACTCAAAATACTCAATAAGTTCGGAAAGACAGATATGGTCCTTATTTGGAAAATGAAGTGAGAAAAGGTTCATTTATTCAAATATTTCCCTAGTGGCCATTGTACGATATGTAATGACTAAGGCCATGGCAAAGTCCAATGAGCCCCACACCCTATTAGGGAACATGTAAACAAGTGAACACATAAATATACAAGTTACAGGTGTTTATAAAGGTTCAGAGAACCTAACATAAATTGCTAGCAAATATAAATATAAGTCAAGAATACAAAGTTTCTGATATTTTGAATTCCTAGAATTCTCATTACATTTACATGAGACCAATAATTGGTTGTTTAATTTCAGGCTGCATTGGTTTTACGTCTCCAAATATATTCTCTCAAGTCATATTTATCTTCTAATTATTCTATAAGATTCTGATGACATGGGCAACACACTGTACGTCATTTTTCTCAGAGCATGTGAGACAATGCTTGGCATGAAATAGGAGCTCTAGTGACATGGATCAATTTTTCCAAAATTATTAAGGAGAGGTTTGAAAATCACTTGTATCAAGTTGATTAAGTATCTTAACTTGTTTACATTATTAACACATTCAATTAATCATTTCACTTTGCCTTCCAGCCTACTCCTTATGTCAATTACTCTAATTTTCAATTAGCAGAGCCCAAATTAAAGAAGGCTTATTATGTGTAGCCACCTATCCCAGAGTCATGAGCTGTTAGATTCTGAAGCCAAGAATTTAATTGAATCCAACCATCAACTTGCCAAAATAAATCCCATTTAGATAATTCCTTTAAAAAATGTTTAATATTTTCCTTGATGGGCATCTCACTATGTATGTAGCAAATGAGCAATTCCATGTGTTAATGTTGCAATGACTTTCTTTTACTAAGAATCTGTATCATTAAAATTTTGCTTGTTTTTTCTTTCAAAAGTCAAAGAAATTAACTTCCCCATAGCTGGTTATCCATGCTAAACAACTGCAAGGCTTAGTTTTATGTAATATATTTCAGTAAATTTGATAAATGTTTTAATTGTTAGGCTTTTAAAACTTTTCACATAAATAATTTGTTCGGGGAATTCTTTATGGATAACATGTTAAATTTCAAGTTGGGGAAATATAACAATTTTCATTATAAGGCATGGTTTTAACTACTGAGGCAGTCTGATCAGTCACCTTCCCTTAGGAACTCTGATGTGTCCATCTAGTGCTTAAAAACATCCCTCAATTCTATCACCTAGAAATTAACAATCCTCCATGTGTTCTTTGATCAGTGTAGATATACAGTGATGCTTCCTATTTTGGTAAGCTTATTTCTATCAACAGCCAACAATTCAATCACTTTTAAAGCCATTTAGCTCTATTAGCCATAATAGTGCTTATACTCAGTTTATCTCTCTACTTAAAATACAGGAACTTCTATCAGGTCAACTATATCCCACTCTGTGCTTTAATAATCAGATGTCTTACCTAAGTATAAAATGTTATGTTACTAGAATTACTTTTTAGGTTACAGCAATCATTAAATTATGGCCCTATTTAATCTTTCCAAGCTTATATCACCTTCAAAAACCAATAAAATATCTTCTGCATGCTCATTTAATCAATGACAAACATTGAGAAGGGTAACTCTCCCATGGTTAAGATGGAATCTCTCCAAGTTACAATAATTTTTCATCAACATACACTGGGGTCTAGTCATCCAACTACTTATCCATGATACATTCTTCACATCACCATTTTATGCATAAGCGTATCATCAGGGAACAACTTGCTAAATGACTTGTTTGAATCAGTATTTGTGGCATTTCCTCAAAACTTGTTTTTATTAGTTTATAATTTTATTGCTCTCTTTTTCAATGCACATAAACCTTTAATAGTTTTTTTCAAAATTTTGACTTAGATTAATAAATATTTTTTCCTAATAGCTAAATCTAGAGATTTGGTCTATATTGTGTGTCTATTGATACATATTTTATAATAGATATTAACAGAAAGCACTACTAATGGGAACTCTAACTTATTTCTCATAACAAAATCTCATCAAAAAAGTAGTTTGTTACAAAGAGAATATATCTTGAAATAGGCACACACATAGGACCATAAAGTAGTAACATATGAAGTTTTTTAAACATGTATAAAAACCATGTTTAACTCAATTTTTCAATCTATCTCTTTCATTTATTTCCTAAAGAACTAGTCAGGTTCAGAAACAGTGTATCTTATATCCCACATGGAAATTTAAATAAAGCTTCAAAAATATAATAACAAAAATCAAATTATCTCCATATGTAATGATAAAAGAATTCTTCACTTGTCAAAGGATTTTAAGATAACCATGGATTCTAATAAACTATCGTTTAAGCTATTTCTGTTTCTTCATGTCCATACCCAAGGTGAAGAGTAGCTGCACTGACCCGAGGTAAGCTGTTCACATCTATTTTGTCTTTTTATTCTGGTTTATAAATATTTAAGTACAGAAAATAATGAAAAGGATAAAACAGTGTTTTGAGTAATAAGTTAAATAATAAGCTAGAGATACAAAAGGACAATATTTCCTTTCAAAGTCCCTCTCTGAAGATTACACACTTCAGACATGCCTACCTTGCTGTTGTTCCACTTAATGAGCAACTTAAACGCAAAGTTATGGTTTGGAGGTTTTTAGGTTTCTTATACATATAAGATATACCAAAAGTGACACAAGCTCCAAAATGGGAAATTTCCCAGATGGACACAATTCATAAAATGTTCCTTTTTAAGAAAATAAAATCCATTTTACTTCAGCATAGTAATGATTAAATATTACTGTATACTGTATGTTTAGAACTATATCTACTTAGAACTATTTAGAATACAGATATGTTCTAATGTTTCACTTCATTTCAATAAAAACATTGTAAGTAATTGTACATTTCAAATGAAGACAAAATTACATGGAATTCAGTAATGATGTTTCCAAGTTATCATGTCAAATACTGGTTCTAACTCATGCACCGTATCTGTTAGCAATAGAACAACACAGCAAAATTCTCAAAGTCACCATTCACCTGAGAAGGCCAACATAAAATGTCAAAAATGATGGCATATACAGATCTTGGCTGCAATTTGAAACACTACTTCTTTGCCAGAACCCAAAAGCTCCCAGAATTAATGAAAAATGAAATTTTGCGTTGAGTATGATCTCAACAGGAAACGAAATACATTCTTCTATCTCTTTGGAGAACTACCAACAATGGTTCCTTGCATCAGATCTGCTTCCAAATCTCAAGTCAATTCCAAAAAGGAAAAAGACTAATACTTCATAATGAGAGAATAAATTGTGTAGCTACCCACCTATTTAATCATTACTGTTTGGTTTAGATTAGCCATTTATTTTGTTTGCTCTACTTAATAAAAATATTATGATAAATTCTAATAGCATATAAGCTATCATAAGTATGTCTGATGCAGTAGAGCAAATAGAAACAAAAATAATGTTGGAAGGTATATTTATTGGCAAATATCTTTGTAACTCATTTTCATTTAATTAAAAACAGAAAAATTTCATTCTAATTGTTTAGCGTAGCCTTTAAAATTAAGATTTTGCTATTGAGAAAAAGTTCAAATACATATTTGCATAACTCTAACAACAAAATATAATTATTAAATATATGCAATGTGTAGAAAAATAAATGTTTATGTACCTTACATAATTCTAAATACCCAGACATATTTCTTAAATCATATATACTAAAAACAATTTGTTATTTGAAAAGAGAATCTTGAGTTACATAAAACTGGAAAAACTATGCTCATGAAGATTCACGATTCATCTCTGTGTGTATAGGTTTTGAAATGTTTCAGTAAAATATAACAATATTAATTTAACTTCATTTCATACCCAACTTCCATCATATAGGGCTGAATAGCTTACTGTTTCCTGAGACGAATATGCTAAGATGTCTCTGCCAAAAACGTATGGAACAAGTCTGTCTTTCAGACAGATTTTCTTCCGCCACTGGGCTGCAACTTATTTTTGTCGTGAAACTTGAGTCAAATCTATGTATGCAACCATTGTGGTAAATTTTGTTTGTGACATATTTAATAAATGATGACTAATGCTCATTAAAAAATATTTGTATACAAACACAGGTCTCAGAAAAATAACAGTCACATATCAATGTGGGAAAATGGCAGCAGGCAGGAAAGGCAACAAAGATTTCTTTAGCAAAAGGTTTTTCCAAATGAAGTTTCTTAAGAGAAAAATCAATATAGCTCTCTGGTCATTAGAATGATAAAATAAAAGTTATCTTATCTCAGAGCAATCAATCCCTAGGACAGTTGATTTTAATAAATGTGCAAAGAGAAAAAGAATCAAGTTTGTAAAAGAATAAACAAAAATGTTCTAGCTTACAGCATACTCATGAAATTCATATTTTCCATAATTTATAGAAGTATAATTTAAAAAAAGTCTTTACTTAAGGCATACCACTTGATGATTTGATATACGTATACATTGTAAAATAATAGCCACAACCAAGCTAATTAACATACCCATCGCCTCACATAATAACCATCTTCTTTTACACATTTTTAATAGTGAGTGTAATAAGTAGAAAAATATATGGTTAATCACTATTACATTTATAAGAATGCATAATTTTTAAAGGGCATGAAAGGTTATTCAGAAATAAGCACATCTAAATGATAAAATGTGTTCAGAGAAATTCTGTAATTAAAATCATCCATACATACATGCAAACATATATATGTAATGTATATACACAAATACACAACTGTGTATACATTTACATGTAACGTGAATACACTGATGTCACAGAGTTAAATAAGGGTGTATTAGGGCCATGTATATCTTACTTCCCATTTCTGTATCTATGGTAGTCTTTACATCCCTCAGCTTTAATCCTAATTCCTTCTCACACTGGCAACTGTAGTTTCTTTCAATCATCCTATATCCATGCTTCTTATTACATGTGAAATGTCTACACAGGGAAATTTTCTCTGCTTACCAGCATTTCCTGGCCAACAAGAAATCTATTTGGCAAAAGGCTGTTTGGAAATAGGTAAGAAAGAGGGAAAAATACCTACAGTAGGGGTATACCAAGAGAGTTCTTTTAGTCGTAATACATGAATTCTGAGAATACCTACCAGGATGGTACTTTAAAATCTAAATGAGGAAACATACAAAATAAAGAAGATATTTAAATAATTTTTAAAACACCCTTTTAAATGTTCCAAATATCTTATTCCCATAGGAAAATGTATGGGCAGATAAGATTTTCCACAAGTATTAGTAATTTCTTCGTATACTTTTGGAAAACTCATTATTCCTTTTAGCACACTGGGGAGCTATTTTGGGAAATATTGTTATACATGCAATTCAAAAGGTCTCACAGAGGAATCTGCTACTTCGCTGGGAGACAGCCCAACGCCCACCTCGACCACCACCCCAGATTATTTCTATTAGGTTGCTAACACTGCACAACAAGGTAAAGATTAGGAGATGTCATCATTTGGAATTGAGCATGACGTATATTTTAAAAAGTTTTTTCAGCCAGTGAAAGCTTTTTCATATCCATCTTATTTTTCTTTCCATCCCCTTTTTGAAGAGAGTTCAGAGAATTAAAAAATAAAGGTATGGATATCTCCCATAGTTTTAAAGGTATACGAAGTTTACAAAGTTTTCACACATCTAGATAAGTAGCACCATACAAAAATAACTGTAAATTCAATACAAGACAATTTTGGGGAAAATAACCTATTTAGTTGTGTACATCAGTTGTTATGGTGATTTAACTTTAGAATCTTGGTACTCTAGAAGTAAAATATATCTAGTTTTATATTTCTAATAAACAGCCATTTTAATGGCTAATTATTTTTGGCTAATATTTATTTAATGGCTAATTACGAATATTTATTATTTTACAATAGGCTGATAAATGAGATTTTTTAAAAAATCACAATTAGATTTTGTATTTAAAGTACAAGCTAGTTGTGATTTTTTAAAAACAAATGTAATACGGCACTAACTATATATAAGCATTAAAATGCTTTTTGCATGGTAAATTTAAAAAATAAGTTTTTAAAAGTATATCCTATGAGCAATTGGTAAATAATGAAATAATATAAATAACATATTAGATTTCCACTAAATCTCTTTGATTTCTTATCTACTGCCTTAAGATTACAAAATATTTATAACTAGAAATAGAGCAATATTCATGCTGTTTAGTTGATATAGGTGTGGCTTCGAGAAACAAAACAAGATTCCATACTGAAGCAAGCCAAAAGTTTTGACACCCCAAATAACAAACAAATGATATAAGTCCTACCAGGATATAGATATCACAGAAGAAAGCAAGGAAAGAAATCAAGAATAAGGTGCAGAAGTAATATGATGTTTTTCTCAATCATATGTATTAGCAGAAATGTGGAACTGTAACTGTGTCAGGCTATTTTTTCAAGGATCTCCCAAATTTACCAGTGACCTTACCACACTGTGAACCATATCTGGTATAAGGCAGTGCATGGTTATAGAAGATCATATTTTGTAACCTGTATATAAAGATAAACAAATCTTTAAAGAGAAACAAGCAATTTGAATTTATTTTTCATAGTTCTATAACTAAGATCCCATTTCTTGGTTTTACTTTGTCCATCTAGACATGAGCAAAGTTCCCCTTTTTGTACAGAATAGAAAACTGTTACAGAACTAGTCTTTTACATGTAAATGGCATTAATCTATATTCACAAGTATGTAGGTACATCACAGAGCTTGGATAGGTGTGCATATAATAACTGAGGTATAACTTTTTAAAAGAACAATTCTTAGTCCTTCGGTTACTCAAGAACTTTGTTTTCTATTTTAACACACTGCTAGGGTTGTGCATGATATCCTTACTTATTTTTGAAAAAAGAAGTCATACTCAAAGCCTAACAGGAGTATGACTTTACAGAAGGCAGTATAATTTTGTAAGTAGTGACATCTTTTTAAATGGACAGTTTGATTATATATAAGATTCATAGATAAAATATGTCCTGATGTACTCAGCAGGTACAGCTATTAGCTAATCAAGACACACACTGCCAAATAAATCTCTGCCTGAATTACCAGTCATATTTTATCAACTCTACTGCAACCTTATCATTATAGTTAATTTTATACAATGCTTTATTGACAAAAATAATATAAAATTAATAACAACAAGGTAGCCCATTTAAGCATGAGGGGGTTTCTTTGGCAGACCTATGATTATTCCTTTTTTTCTTTTACCATTATAACTTTACTGGTATAAGCAGCAGAATTCCTCCAAATCAAAGGAAAATATATTGAGGGATCCTGAATAACAATTTTATTCCTAACTAAAAGTTTCTTACAAAGTTTAATCAATAAAACTACTGAGCAAGTGACTGTCCAAATCACTCCTATATATCATCCCTTAATATAACACTAAGGCTAGATTGTTTATTTGAATTTTCAATTATTCCATTGGTTTAGACATTTCATGGTGATCTATTTAATCCATGGCAAACTTCTCGCTATAAATTGTACTCTGTCAGTTCTGGACTATGTGTTAATAGATAACTAACCTTGCATCCTAATTCCATCCAAACATTTATGTTCCCAGAGCACTCACAATGGGGCTGAGCTGAAAGTCAAGGGCAGATTAAGCATTTGTAGGGGTGTATTCTTCTCCATGCATATGCATTCTGAATGCATTTGAAAAAAACAAACTAAATGATTTTTGTTACATTTTTCCTATTTTGTACCATCAGTATCTTTGTCAGATCATAAGAGTCATTACAGGTAAGTATAAAATTTGAATTCATAATGTGTCATATTTGTTTGGCTCTTAACCTGGGGTGCACTTAGGTTTATTATGTCACATTACCCTTAGTACATTCCTGCAGAATATCAGGGTGGTTATTATTACACGTGTTATTCGTTCATTTGAGTAAGAAAAACATATCCATAGCAAGAAGCCAAAAAGGCTCTGCCCTCTTGGGAAGTCATCTAGACAGTAGCAAAGCCAAGGCTTCTGTTAAAAATGGCTGTCTAATTTTATAATTGAGGTTCAAAAAGACACTATGCAGTCTTCTTAAAGGACAGATGAAGTGAACATCTTCCTCTTTCCAATTTTCTTTCCTCATCCTTTTCAGGGAGAATGTAAGTGATCAGACTGCCACACCTGACATGGGGCAGCAGAGTATCTGCATCACCACGGTTCTCTTCACCTCTTGGCTTCATTCCACTAGCTCTCGGAACTAAGTCCACAGTGTTGATGGTGCAAGGTAAGAAAACTATTTTATTCCTGAAAGGTTAAACACACTTCTCTGGGTAATATTTCTGGAGACTCTTACAACACCATTTTTAAATAAATGTATCATTCTCTTTCAAACAAATTTGAAATAACTGTTTCATAAACTTCATCTTCATAAACTCAAGAATCTTCTAATAAAAATGATATTCCTATTCCTTAGAAATGTGCATCGCTCATCTGAAGCCTAGAGATATTCATGTATACACAAAACAGATGACAATAATGTGACCGCTCAATTAAATGGAATAATTTGTTGTAATGAAAGCAACATTTTAACATTGCATTGTACATTCTCACTGAAACTTTCCATAATATATTATTTCCTCTGACTAAAGATTGAATAATTTTGATTCTTAATATATTTGGGGAAGGTTTCATTACTGTCTGGAGAGAGCATGCAATCCAAAGGTGTCAGATGGCGTTCCCGCTCCACCCAGTACTTTGTGGGACGGTATCACCAGAGAATCAGTCTTTGTCATGATAACAACAATTGCACTGGCCAGCCTACAATGCAGGGTTGCTGCCAAGAACCAGCTAACGAATTTTATGAAAATATTTTGAAAACTGTAAATTTGTACATAAATATGATTAATTGATCTGGAGGCAGCATGTTTTTGTTAACGGCATAGACTCCACCTGAATGGTTTCAAATCCTCATCCCTGGTGTCTAGCTCCACGACCTTGTGCAAGATTTTCACTGTCTTCTTGTCAGTGGGGCAATAGTAATACTTAGCTTTTACACTGTTAGGATAATTCAATGAGTTAATAGTTTTTAATTATTTAGAATAGCTTACCTTATATATTAAGTAATATTTAACTTACATGTTAATATTTAGCTTACATATTGGTAATAGTTTTGTTTGTCAAAGAAAATTAAAATATCCCAGATATCAATTTTATACTTATTATCCCTTGTATTCATTTTAGAAGCACACAAATAGAATTAGAAAGATGATAAAAAATGAAATAGAGATTATGTTTGAAGAGCCCAACTAATACTAATGTTATCTCCACAGTAATTTTTAACAGTAACAATATCTAAAATACATTAAACATCTATCATTAATATTTATTATACTCTTCACACATCTTTTTGTTTACACACACCATAATTCTTTACTTAGTGCTTATTTTTCCATTTTAAACATGCAGAAACTAATGCCAGGTAGAGGTAAGACTAACTGCCACTTCCTGGACTGCTTCGGATAAATTACTTATTGTCCGAAAGGTGAATGAACTAAATAATAACTTGAGTGTGTTCTAGCTTATGACTTAGTGTAGGGCTGGGATTGCTCTCTATTGAACCAGGCCGTCAGACACTCAGGAGCAGAGCCTGAGAAGATCATACTAGTCCAAATCTGAAGTGGTGCTCTAAAGTGGCTCTTAATGATTCCTGGATCTCATGCCAGCCAAGTCAGTCCCTGCAGATACCATTATCTGCACTACAAAGAAAGCTGAACAACCTTGCTGAAATGCACTGCTGTTACCAAGAAGTTCTGAACCACCTAAGAAGACTGTACTTAAAGGAGGAAATGTTCAGTGGAGGCAGGACAATGAATAAATTGGAGTCAAAAAATATACCTCCAATTTTTAAAACAATAATTTATAGAAAAGGAATAGAAAGAATTTCAGTATGGAGGATGGGCCAAAGACACTCTGAAGGGAAGAGAAGACGATGATGGATTAAGAGGACATCTCCTGGACAAACAACTCCTAACAGCCATTAGCATGCTCAAAATTTAAGAAGTAGTAGCCAGAATTTGCTTCCAAAGGAATTGCACAACTCCCTAACATCATTTTACAGAGGAAATGTTAACAGTAATCAACAAACTGAACAGTTGCTGTGATGACTCTATCTATGCTCTCCTTTCCACACATTTTGTTGCAATTTAATAAAAGGTCAATTTTTACAGGGCTCCAAATATTTTTAACCAATGAAAGCCCTTTAGAAATGTAAGGAACAGGCTGAACAATGGAAACACAACATTAGAAAATAAAAATGAAAATGGCACTAAGCAATTTGCATTTTTTTTATATTAAGCAGTAGTTATCCATGAAAACATACTTTATAAAACACTATAGTATAAGAAAATGCTTTTGGTTGTTTAATAGCATTCAAATCACTTTTCATTTATTTGAATACCCTGGATTGCATTTTCCTTACCCCCGAGATGTTGATGGAACTTGAAGTCACGCCATATTGTGCTCATCCCTGCTTTGGCTCCTCTATTTCAAATATCCCTGAGTCAGCTTCACACCTTAAGGAACCAGATGAGCAAGAGATGAAGTAGCAG
Organism: Manis javanica; assembly: GCF_040802235.1. Taxonomy (NCBI): domain Eukaryota; kingdom Metazoa; phylum Chordata; class Mammalia; order Pholidota; family Manidae; genus Manis; species Manis javanica. The sequence continues at coordinate 95,396,653 of NC_133167.1, forward strand.
CAGCTAGAGAAATACCACAAGCATGAAAGGACTGCTTACAACTATCCTTTGTAAAGACATTGTTACTGGGCTACGCAGTTAGTCTTCTACTCACCAGGCCTTAAAAAGTATATTTGATATAGAAGGATTAAATAGTCTTTAATGAATAAGGCCTTCAATTTTAAAATATCGTTATTTATTCCACAAAGTATACTTTCAGAACACAAGTTATTTTTTGATAAATTTATGCTATTGGAGAAAACAGTGATTCAAGTAAGTATAGGTTATCTAATCCACACTGACATCCCCAGATTCCCAAAATCAGTGTTTACAACCTCATCTTCAGAATCATGATGACAAAAATATTTATACATGGAAAACTTGAAGTACTTCACTGGACATTAGGGACATAAAATGCATGATGGTCATCTTGAAAAGCATAAAGCGTTTTCACATAATTTAAGACAAAATAACTTAAGGCAACATGTATGTGCTAAACATGAAGAACAAGAAATAAAAGTTACCATTAAAGGAAATAAATACTTAATTGTATCAAGGAAGATCCTTGAAGGAAAGTGTCTTCTTACATAGATTTACGTTATTTTAAACTCAACCACAGAGGAAGAACTGATATGCCTATCATCAATTTTTAATATTGATTGAATTTTTACAGTTGTCAATTTGACTTCTGCACAGTAAGCTGTATCTTTGTCTTTCAAATGGATTTGAATCCTTTAAAAAATGAAATAACGTACCTTTTTTGGAACTAGAATTTAAACATTTGTATGTGTTTGAAAGGTTATTTTCCACAGAAAACTGAGCTCAAGTAAAATTGCTCTGTAAACTTCAGAGCAGGGGTTTGGGTAAAGTCTGTTTTCATGGCAAAGTATGGCTCCTAGGAAACTGTGACTAATCTATGTGTCCTTTAATTCTGCTTTGACTTGATGGAATGGTTGCTATTATCTTCTGATATTTTTAATAGAAAATAGAAAATGTCTCCATTCAGTGTATTTGTACTGAAAATGAGTAAATTTAGCATCCTTAATTTTCAGAGAAAGAGATGAACCTCCCTGGATTGATGCCCAGAACCACAGAAATAACAGAATTGGATGTGCCGAGACAAAAGTATAGATGTGGTAACAGTTAACAAAAATTGGTCCCATAGCGTTTGCTCTTCACATGGAATTTTCCTACAGCTACACAGTGGTAGGTCATAAACTGAGTACAAGAAGCTATTTCTTTATGATACTGTGCAAACTCCCAGGAGGCCATGTATTAATTGTGCACCTATCTGTGCAATTTATTAAATATCACTTCAAGATGCTCTCTCTACTTCACTGTACATGGATTGGAATTCAAAGGCAATGGACAATCTCAAATCCATTGGAATTGGAAACATGTGCTGCATGGTAAATTACATCACAAGAGAACAACTGGGGCTGCTTGAGCAAAAAACTCATCTCTGTCCTATGGTTACAGGCTATTGCAGTTTCTTTTTTTTAATAATGCTTTGAAATTTTATTTTATAATCATCAGTATAACACACGGTTTTCTGCAAGGACATCTAAAATGGAATTCGACTTCCTACTGTGGGGACCCACTCAGAACCCAAGAGTTAGAATGACAATTGTTTTAAGCTGACAATGTTTTTGAGATTCAGCAGATGCAGAAAGAAGCCTTCTCAGAGTTTCCCTTATCTGACAAAAAGCAACGATTTCCAGAAAACGAGGCTGCAATAAATTACTCTCAGGAGAGATACCAAGAGTCAATCTACCATAAATCTCCCCTTGGGGGGAAGACCAGTCACACCTACATAAACAAACATCGCCACAAACCTTTTTATCTCCCATGTGTTCTCCTAAGACCTCAGTAGCATTTCCTAGAGAAACTTCATTCTTCTCGGGGTTTTTTTTCCCCTCTGTCCTTTCTCCTCCTAGGTTAGGTATCTAAGCTAAGCCTTTACCTGTAACCATTTAGCAAGCTAGCTGCTGCTCTTATTAGCTCCCTCATGCATAGCAATGGTTTTTTTTCTCCTGTTAATCTGTCTTTATTCAGTTTAATTCGAGACACACAGTCACTAGCCTAAGAAAAGGATTTTTCCTCCTAGACCATAGAGATCAAAGCACCTGAATAGCCTTTCAGATATGAGATATGATCAATTGAAACGTGTATCATGACCCACAAAATTGAGGCCTGGCCCAAGGTACAAATCGCAACTTCAGTCACCCTGCCCTGTCCCGGGAACCTAACCCGCCCCGAACCTGACCCTCCACCCCAGGGGCGCCTCCCTTGCCCAGGGAAGGGGGTCCCGCCGGCCTCAGAGGGGAGTTCAAGACCCCCCACGGCCCGTGTCCGTGGTGCCCACGGCAACCTCTGCAACATTTGGGAGCCCCCAGGTCCCCCGGGGGCCGAGCCGCGCTGCCCGTCCTCCCCCGGTCCGTGGGGTGTTCTCCCCTGAAGAGAGGACATCAACCGTGCTACTAACTTGTGTTCGTTCTGTCGCCGGCCCCGACAAGGGCCCTGGGGCAGCGGAGGTTCCTGACGGGACCCGGCAGGCGCCTCGGAGCCTCGCGGTCGCCGCGCCCGGGATCTCGGGCAAAGTCCCGGATGTTGCTCCGCTCCTGTGTTTTTTTTGTTTTTGTTTTTTTGGAGGGTCTGAGCGCCTGGAGTTTGTCCTCATCTTTCCGGGTGGAAACTTAGGTGGGAGAGGTTCCAGGCATTTCCCGGAGAGATGAGTGGGCCGCAGCCCGTAGGATGGTGTCGGACCCCAAGTACCAGGTGGCGCCTCCAGGAGCTTCCGGCAGCCCCAGTCCATCTGGTTGAGTAGGGGGGTTATCTCAACGGGGAGTCTGGTGAGCGCCTCTCAGTCTAAGAAAGCAAGGGGACAGCCTGTAGGAGGCTCACAAAGCCTCGAATTAAGTCCCTGGCATAAACCACTGGGGCACTTGGGAAAATAAAAAGGCAGGAAATTCGTATTATTTGGACCAGTGGCACATCAAGATCCAAGTAGGCACGAGTGAGACTATTAAAAGCCACTGCGGCCCACTGGAAAGAAATCTGGAATAATAGACCTGTTGCTAATGAGAAATCTGGGAAACCAAAGCCGCAAAATTGGTGGGCACAGATTGAGCACTTAAAAGCTCTTAGTGCACTCATTTTGTCATTTGACAGATACAAAGGATATTAGAAAAATTAACTTAGCTTAATTACAAGAAAAAGCCTATAATGAGTTTCATATACGTGGGTATTCTTTAAGGAACATAATTCAAATAATCAGGACTAGGTACAAAATGAAAGATGATGCCTTCCAGTTTACATGAAAGAAAGGCTTACCCAGTAATTGAGATTTTTTTAAAGAAGAAAAATAATGTGGATGTGTTTGTTAGTGACCATTATTTAGTGTTTATTTTTTATATAAATAAACTTCAGAAAGATAATAGAATAAGTTCCTCAAGGCCCTTTCAACATTGAAAATTAAATTTGAAGCTAAAAAAGCCAATGTTAAAAGTTTTATTATTTTTATATTATGCTTATTTCAAGAATATTCTCTTACATATTTAGGAATTAAAGACATTTTCTGTACTGCAGCACTTAAATGTAAAGCTTAATTATCTTATGTATGTAAATACATACATGCAATATTAACATGGTCTCTGATTATCATTATCAAAGACAAAATTCTAATTCACATGGCATTTCTTTGTGTTTTAGTTTCTTATTATCAGTAATTCACCACACTCAGAGCATGAGAACCTACCTTTAAAAAAGGGAAAATTGCATGTTAAGAGGTTTGTCCTTTACTTTCATATACCAAGAGTGAAAATGTTTTAAGAACTGAACTATCGAACAGAGCAATTTATAAAAAGATGACTCTCAGAAGATAAGTAGTGATTCTACAGCATCTTACTATGCTGTGGACAGTGACTGTAATGGGGTATGTGGAGGGGGAACTTGGTAGTGGGGGGAGTCTAGTGACCATAACGTTGTTCAAGTAATTGTACATTAATGATATAAAAATAAAAGAATTAAAAAAAAAAAGATGGCTCTCAAAGGCTACCTTTTCCTTCCCAAGAAAATGCATGCCTGTAATTAAATGGGCAGAAATGGGTGAGACTGAGAGCTTGCCAGAGGTGGCTTGAAAAGGCAAGCAACTCCTAAGGAGCCCTGGTATTCCTGATCAAGGTGGAAAATTCCTGGTCCACGTACGGCAAAGCTGCTAGTTTTGAAGAGCTTTGTTTGGCCTCCCTTTTCCACACCTGTCCCAGGTAGACCGGAAAAGCACAGACCAGTATCATGGTCTTGTTTTCTGTGAGCACAAGAGAAGGAATGTGAGGTCCAATAATGGGAGATACCTTAGGAATTTAGTGAAAAATGAATAAAGGGAAGCATACCCATTCTGCACATATATTATGGACAGGATAATTACAACAGAGCAGAATAGTATTTTTAGAGTATTGAACAGCAAGGATATTTGCAAGTACAGAGCTGAAATGCAGATGATCTCTATGGGTCTAAAATAAATTATGTGAAAAATGTAGATGAATTCAAAAAAAGGAATATAAATCATGATTGGTGTATAGGACAATCACTCAGATGAACACCGGTCATTAAGTTCAAACTGATTTCAATGAAAACATTGTGGAATTCAGCACTATGGATAGTAGTGAAAGCTTTTTAACAGCATTACATGTTCTTTTACTAATTTTAAAGTCAAATTTCAGCCAATTTTACAGAAAATAAGCATATAATAAAGGGCTATAGGAAAGGATTTTATCATTGTGTTTCATTTATACAAATAGTTATACCTAATTCAGGTTTTAAACTAAATTATGTTGACAAAGTGAATATATATAGAAGCATTAATGTTAAAAACTTTATTCTTTGACTTTGCTAAGTTTGGGGTTTTCTGTTTTGTTTTATTTTTTTAACTTATGGGAGCATACAGTTATCATCTAGGCATCTCAAACGCACTGAGTTGTTAAATTCTAAACAAATGTTGGAATGATATTGTATTTTGTTTTCCTGGTTTGCTGGGACTGCTAGGTGAACTCAGTTGATACTGTGATTTTGAAAGAACTGACCATCAGAACAATTTCCTTAAATTTCCAGATTATGCACAGTCCAAAGGACACACCATATAGTCTCTCAGAATCAACTGCATGTTTTATAGAAACTTTAAATTTAGCACATACTGTATTAAAGTATCTGATTCCTAAACTCAAAAAGAAAAAAAAACACTAAAGTTGGCTTTTATTAAAAGTATATAAATGTAAGGGAGAGAGAGAGAAGGAAAGAAGAATAACATGAGAGAAAGAAGGTAGTATAGAAAAAAGACAGGAGAGAGAGAGAGAGGTATAAAGAAGACGGAGACATAGTTGGAAGGGAAAGATATGAATTTATTTGAAGAAAGAGTTGAAATTTTTGCTAGGATTTTTCTTCATCTTTTCAATACATAAGCATATTGAGAAAAGGGAAAAATCTATTTAAGACTTAAAATAAAATGAGGTAAGTTAGCGTGGCCCTGTTTCCCTAAGAGGTTAGATTCTACTCTGACTCTATGTTCCTTTTGTCTACAATTAATATAAATAATCCCAGGATCCCCACACAAAACAGAATAGAGAGAAACAGCTGCCATGGACTTCAAGTATCCTCATTAGTACACATTTACGGACTTTGGAACATCTCAAGAACCTGGACATCATTGACTAATGTAACATGGAAAATGATGGTCAACTCCTTCTAGACCTAGCTGACCTCTAGAGACCTGACTGCTTGTCCAGCATCCGCCAGATGTCTGCCTCACGTAGTTTCAGGCCCTGGTCCCTCCTTACTAGCTTGTTACACCACCATCCATGCCATGTGAAAATATTTTATGAAAGCCAAGATGTTTCAGATAAATTTATCTCTTGGCAGGATTTTTCAAGTAATAACAAAATTAGTATCAATGACATCATTCAGGATTGAAGATTGGCTACATCAAATTTAAAATGAATATTGGCATATGAGTTATAGTTATGATGAGCATGTCCTAGAATTTCTAATTCATTCTCAAGTCAAATTCTGTTCCTATAAATATGCCCATGCACAATGAGAAGAATGTGGTAACTTCTTATATCCTACAGAGCCCTAAACTAATTGATGACATAAAGGTGAAAAGTAATGTAAAATGAGACAAAAGGAGATAAAACAGAAAACTACCTAAAGGAAATAGAGGAAATACATATTACCAGACATAAAAGATTTGCTGATTATTCTAATTTTATCTCTGAATTCGACTTTAAGTGTGCTGCTAATAAGGTTCGAAAGTGAAAACTAATTTGTTTATAGTTTTCATTTTATTAAATTTCTGTGGAAAATCATATTGTTTGGGTCCTCACTGGCAGAAAAACATTTTACTGTAGCTTTATTAAAAACTGAATTGTTATCCAAGTGGACACTTAAAAAATACAGAATTGTCATAAATGCTAAAGGCATAACAACTTGGAAAGTATTTCTGCATGTAGGACTTATGACAGCTTAGTCTACATGTGTTTCTTCTTTCTGACAATCTAATTTAATATAATGACTAAATGTGTTGTATTAACATAGAGAATGTACAGCTAACAAGAAACTGCAGGCTCGTTGTCTCCCATGCCACGCCCACATCCACTCATCACCCAACACATAAGGAAATACTGCCAGGCACAGTTACACTTTGTGTTGCTCTTCTAGATGCACCATGGCCAATCTGAGCAGCACGTTTTCTGTGCACATTAGTGTGTACTTCTGTGAGTGCACCTAAGGGATTTCTACTTGTGTAACTGGGTTCTCCATCAAGGTTACAAAATACCATGCAGGATCAAATGTTCATCTTTCAAACTGTGCTGAGTGACTGGCATAATCCTTGTGTACACAGCCAGTGTTCAAACATGCTACTGAACAGCAAGGGGGAGTCCACGTCATACTCAAATCAGAGGATTTGTTAGAAATCTTAATTTTTGCTGCTTTCTATATTTAGAGTTCAAAACCATAAAATCAGTTTTGAGCAAGCTTAATAAAACAGAAACCTCCCCACAGAGAAAGTACCCTTGGCTACATGAATAGAGTTGAATCCAGCTTTGCACAGAAATACCCCCATCTGTCATGAGAGTGATGGTGGGTGTGAGTGTTCAGGGAAAGGCAAGTTGATCCCACCACCAGAAATAGGAATGAAAGCAGGCACAAAAGAAAAATATCCTGGAAGCAGTTCAAGTTCCGTAATGGACCATTAGCAAACTCTCTGTGAGGTAGAGCTCCAGGTTGGGGTGATGGTACTGTTTTGATCAGCGGCTGAAATCAAACAGTGATATCGATTCAGGCATTACACAGCCCCACAGCAAATTGATTGGACCTTTTTTAATTTATCTTTTCCTTTATAACTGCTTCTTTGTCCTGATGCAAACAGCCTCTGTAATATTTGACAATTCCCAGATCTGTAATCATTAAAAGAAAAAAAAAGTTTTTCTGCTGGAAAACTGGAGAGTGGGGAGGGGCCATGAGAGTCCACATGGCTTTATAACTGCCCTGAATATCAGGTTTTCATGCTTATGTTAGTAAAGACAAAGTACCTCCTTCGTGCAGTTTTGCGAGGTGAGCAAGAACAAAAATCATTGTGTTTCACTCACTGTGTTTAATCCCTTATAGATGATCCCTGGAAGGAAAGCATTAAATACGATGCCACCTCGTAAAGGATACTGTAATCTTAATGTCTAAGACATGAGGGCATCTCATTCAGCGTAAGTTTGACTGCAAGCAGAGCATTAATGTTTTAATAAGAACATTTGATTGGCCTTATAGGGGGCTACTGAAGAACAAGAATTTCTTTGTAAAACGTGTCAGATTGAATTTTAAAATCTGATGAGTTGATCAAATTATTATTTTCTACTTCTCTCCACCAAAGCTGTATTGAATGAGAGCGAAGGCTTTTTAAAAGGCACTTTTGCACTGTTTGAAGAAGGCAGGGCTTCTGAGAACCTCCCCTGCGGGAGGGGCAGAGGGAGGAGCTGCCCTAGGAGGCGACAGGCTAACAGAGGGAAGACACCGATACTGCTAGCTTCTCTCTAAGCAGAATGCATATGTTTATTCTCCCACTAGGAATAATCTTTGGGCTGACCAAGATTCAAATTACTGAGTGAAGGAGATATGTGACAAAATAATCATGTTTAATAGTTCCTTATCGGTTGAGATAGCGACTGAAAGAGGACTTTGAATCATGATAAAATGAGAGAAATTAATTATCCTTCCCTCCTAATATACCAGCTACGGGAAATCTAAAATTAAAAAGATCACTTGAATCCTCAAAATCATTCACAGCACTAAGAAAGATCTAGAGAGATTAACTCTGTCTAAATGGAAAGATATTTTGGAAAAACTGTCCTCAAGTTCCTCTCTCTCATTGTAATAAACTAAAATAAAAAGAGCTATCACCCAGCTCTAGCTATTGCTATTCTTCTTCCCTTCACAGACAAGCTTTTCAGAAGCGGAACCTACTCTGCTGGTAGTCTTGATTTTCTTACGCATGTCTTCATTTCATTTCTCCTTGGTAATGTATCTGCTCCCTCCAAGGTCACGAACAACTTCCTGTTCTGCCAACTCTGTGGATGCATTCGATTCTAACATTTCTTGCATAGTCTGCACCATTTCTCATAGCTAACCGTTCTTTCTTACTTGAGCTCCTTCCTCTTCTGACTCCACATTGAGACTCACTACCGGCATTTTGTTTTTTTACTGCTATCTTCTCATTCATTCCCTGTCTCTGATTTTAGTTGTCCCTTTCTCCAGCGTACCCTTCAAAGCTGGGATTTCTCAGCTTTTATTCTCATTTGTGTCTCTTCTGTTCTCTTTCCCATCTCATTTCCCCTGGGTGGCCTTATGAACAGACATATCCAAAAAGATTCCCCACACATACTTCCAACTTGCCATATCCAGAATACATCCAGCATAATTCCTGTGCAACTTGCACAGCTCTAGAATTTGATGGCTCTAGTTTCTAACCAGAAACCCATGAATCAACCTGGAAAGACAACAAAAATATATAGATTATGTCTTTTAGGATGGAAGCTTTGTTTTCACATTCCTCTTTAAATGTGAGAGGGATGGTAGTCCATATAGTAAACAAACTAATAGAAACTTCAAATGAAGATAGTAACAATGGTGACAGTTTCACCTTATAAGGAAGAAGATACTAACCCTATTCCACTGAGAAAAGTAATTTTGCTTTACTTTTGACCTTAGAGTAGTATACGTGAATTGACTAAAAAAAGACAGATGTTTAGGGTTGAAAAGAAAAGCCTTCAATGTACCAACCAAAAAGTTACTGTGCAAAAAAAAGATTGATTTCACCACACATGACTGATTTGTCTGGAGTATGAAGATTTATTATCATAAGAAGTTATTATTTCAGGAAACGGAAGAAAAAATCAATACTTTGGAGATCATTAAATCTTGGCATGAATTGAGAACTGAAGGCAACATATTTTATTGGGGCATGTAGGCAATTTATATTTTGGGAGCTCTGGAGGTCATTTTGCTGACATTCTTCTTTTCATTTCAGTCTAAACAAAGGAAAACAAATTATCTTTTTGGATTATCTCTGCTGAATGTTTTAACAATGTGTGCTACTCTGCATTTGATTACAAAGTTGTGTTCTGTTGTATAGCTGTGATCAATAAAACCAAGGCAGATGAGAAATGAAGTAATAAAGGTTTATAGTCAATGTAATAATTCCAGAACAAAAACATCTCATCCAAAAGGAGCAGAAAAAGAGTTTGGCAAAAGATAGAAATGTAAGGGAATTCATGTTTAAAACTAATGTTTTTAATGTAAATAAAAATGAGCTATTTTATCTTTCAGTGTAACAGTAAATGAGAGTGCCATATTTTTTCTTTCCTATTTTTTAATCCTTCTCAAACATTTTTTCCCATTAAAAGCTTTCAGAAGAGATTTCAACAAATCAGGATCCAAATGATTCTAAACCATTCCTAAAACATTGGTACTATCGTCTCTCCAGGAACAGTCTGTTCTCTTTTGCAAGATGAATTCTACCTTCTGGAACATTCACAAAATGAATGGCCACTCTCAGAATTTTTCAGAGAAGATGAAAAATGGGTCAGAAGATCTTTATGGGAAATGACAAGTACAGACAGACCAAACGAAAGAGTTCTGTATGGCCGAAAATACGTATGACATCCTTCCTTACTTCTTCCTTCTCTTCTTAGCCCTGTTCACCCTTCCTATCCTGGGTTCAGAAGTACTAAGAAGGCCAAGAGTTAAATTTCTTTAATTTGTAACAATTTCCATTAATTTATTTTTATTAGCCGTCATCACTGATGAAAACAACATTGAATACGTGTAAGTGGGTTTGGAGTTTTCAACTTGATAGTACAAACAACATTTTTAAATGAGGCTGTCGGCAATGAAGTTATACTTCAGCAAAAATTCCTACAGACCCAGTTACAGACACAGGTACTCATGTAGGGGTATTACTTGAGAAATGTGGATGTGATGAGCAAAAATAAAACAACAAATGAGAGTTGAATTCATGAGGATACATAGTCCAAGACTAAATTAAATATGTATTATTAATGATATTATCCATAATGAAACTGGGTTAGAAGTCTAATAAAAACATGTAAAAGAAAGGTTAAAAACTTGATAATAAGCTAATTAAGTCTTAAATTTAAATAGAAAGGCAAAAATTAATGAATACTCTGAGCTAAAATTAAAATATTCAGGTATAAATGAAAAGAAGTCAAAATTTGAGAGTAAGAAATTAGAGCCCAAATATAAATGGACATTGTTTTCCTTAGCATCAATTTTGTGGAGAAAATCAGATGAAGGACTGACATTCCCACCCACTGCCCACTCCCCACTCTGGGTATTTTTATATTGGAGAATTAATTTCTAAACAAATAGTCCTAATATAATCTTAAAGAATAACGTTTTTAACAGAAGTTGAACTAAATACTTTTCTTTTTATAGTTATGCTTCAATCTATTTGTTGTGCTGAATTAAATCATAGAAATTATTAATTTTATATAGAAAACTCATAGAAAGCAGTTTAAGAAACTGTAAATGTTTATCCATAGCAACACTTTTTAAAAATATTCTATTTTCTTGTACTCTTCATATCCCATAAACTCCCTAAATCAAGAGATCTAGGGAGTGAATATAAATACCTACAATGCATGTCAAATTCAATGTCTTTAGAAAGAGAAAGAAAAGAGGAGGATATTTTTTACATGGTGACCACCATAAATCACTCTTAAATACTGCTATGAAATTATATGGTGAGATATTAGATACATTTACCACAAACTAATTATTTTTTTGAAGTATACTTGATATACAATCTTAAATTAGTTACAAGTATACAACCCAGTGGTTCACCAGTTACCGCATTAGTAAATCCTCACCCTAACTAGTGCAGTTACCATCTGTCATCATAGGAAGATGTTACAGAATCCTTGGCTACATTCTCCAGGCTGTACTACTGTCCCCGTGACAACTTCTGACTGAGAATTTCTGTGCCCTTTTATCCCCCATCCCTCCCCACCTACCCACCCCAACCCCTTCTTCATGGTGATGACCCGCCACTTCTCCGTGTCTGTGAGTCTACTGAAAGTTTGTTCATTCTGTTTTAGTTTTTAGATTTCACAAGTAAGTGAAATCGTACAGTATTTGTTTTCTCTGCCTGGCTTTTTCATTGAGCATAATATCCTCTAGGTCAAAACAGTAAAAATAGAATACTGAATGACCCAGTAATTCCACTCATAGGAATTTACCCAAAGAAGACAAAAGCCCTGATTTGAAAAGATATATGCACCCCTTTGTTTATTACTGCATTATTTACAATAGCCAAGATAGGGAAGCAACCAAAGTGTCCATCAACAGATGAATGGATAAGGAAGAGGTGGTACATATACACAAATTATTAAATGTGGCTGTAACATGTCAAATTTTATGTGAATTTACAGTAAAGTGAATTTACATAAGTTTAAATATTGTTAAGCCAACGTTACAGCTGGTGCAACATAAAAAATTACAATTAATCATCATTGTAATTGCTACAACTCAGTGATAAGGTACAATATGGAATGGTCAAATGGTTAAGGTCATAACCACATGCTTTAAAAATTAGCAGCACCTCCAAATTTCTAGGTTATTTCAAGAATATGGGATTTCAGTTTCTGTATACCTATATAAAAAAAACTTTTCATAGGTTGCCTGCATGTTGGCAAACCTATAAATTGGACATGTACAGCAAATGAAGAAAAGCCATCTTCCTTTTTAGATGAACATATTCAAATCAGTTCTAAAATGATAGTTATTTTTATGTTGAACAAGGAACTTTTGCTTGCCTAGTGGGCATTCTTAAACATCTGATGGACCCACCAAGATCATAAGAATTACAGGCACAGCTTGGCTTGTAGGTCAGATTCATCTCTCTGGCTTTGTTTATTTTAAAAGCACTTTGAAGTTGTATCTGTATTTGAATCTCTTAGTTCTTTCAGTTCTATCTAGGTGATGCTGATTCAGTAATGCTGAATTTTTTATGCTTAAGTTAAGTTCTAGATCCATCATTATAAAGGTGAGTATAAAAAGTTGATCTTCATTTGATAGTGTTGATGAATTTGCTTTACAGTTTTCTGACTTGTTCATCCTCATCTTCTGATAACTAATAGAACGATTTTGCAGTAAACATGGCTAATAGAACTCTGACCAGGATGAAGGGAATTTTATAGGCATCCATGACTTTGGCTTTATTAAAAAGAGGTTCTAAGCAAGTACAAAAATAGAACAAGGATACTGATTTGCCCCGAACTCTAAATTTCCAAAGTACTTAATTTTACCAAGGGGGTTAAAGACAGAGGCTTTAGGAGACGGGGATTCTTTAGAGAAAAGATTTCATGCTTACCGTATGCTCAAAACCCTCCTGGAGAAAAGATAGTTTTTTGAATATAGCTATCATTGAAATCAACATTGCAAAAATCTACACCAGCTCTCAAGCAGAAATAAATATGGCAATTTTTATATTTGCATACGTAGAGAATATCTTGTCAAGAGACAAAGAAAAGCTTTTATAACACAAGGCAAACCTCCAGTAGAAAACTATTTTCAATGATGAAGTTACAGATAATTGGCTAATGTAAAAGTCATCAGGCAACTAAATTCACATTTCATTGATTTTCAGATTTTTACTGTAAAATATTTCCAGAATCTATGCTCAGAGTATAATGGTCAGATTTTTTTTGCATGTTGTTACATGATTAAGAGGATAATTATATATTTTTCCTATTCCACTTTTTAGGAAGGGTAATGAAATCGTCAGTTTTGATGAATTGCCAGTCCTTTTTAAATACTGATACCATAGTTTTCCTCAAAAAAAGAAAAAAATTAATTCTGCATACCTACATAATCACACACACACAGACATATATGTGCCCTAATATGAAGGAAAACAAAAACACCTGGAAATGTATTCATATAATGTAAAAGCAGACTATGCTAAATTTTATGAACATTTATGGTTAAATTAATTTGAAGAACTTGGGGGAAATTACTTCTTAGGCTCCAAGAAAAGTTATTTCCACATAAAAGTGAACTTGATTACAATTATTATCATTAAATAAAATCTGTAAATATGTATAATTTTGTTTTATCTTTCTTATGCAAATAACCATGTAAATATGGAAACAGATGGTGATATTATTCAGTAGAATGAATATATATTAACATATGCATCCAAATTTATTTGGCAAATAGAAATTTTCATTTTCTTTTTAAATTTAATGGTTAACATAAAACTTTAGTGATAAAGTAAATATATTTGGAAGAGCTGCAATATGTATGTGGAAAGTTTATTTAAATTACGCAGATGTCTTTTCATGGAATCTATACAAAATACATTAAATTTCCCATTTCTAATCACTTGGTTTTATTGTTGATTTTCAAAAAAAGACTTATTTTGACACTGACATACATATAATATGTAAAATACATGTTTGGTTCCCAAAATTGCTTTACAAATCATTCACATAATTTGCAATGAGATAAAATTACCTTATTTTTTCCTTGAGGTAAACTTGCCATATTTTCCTTGAGGTAAACAGTTAAATTTTCTTATATACATGGCATCCAGAAACATTTTTAAAATCTATTTTGGGATCTATAGTGTTCAGAGTAATTATTTCAGTTCCTTATTTTTAATGGTAACTTCATATATTGCAAAATTCAATTTAATATAATGTGTGTATGTATGTGTGTATATGCATATATACTATTTTGTACTGTGAATTCAAGTTCTCATTTACTTGCTGAAACTGGAAATACACATAAATCAAAAATCACTAAATGCTAGCTTTTGCTACCCTGAAAGGCTAAGAAGTCTTATATAATGCATGTTCATTCACTTAGTAATAGATATAACAGGACTCTCAGAAAAAAACTTACGCAAGAGTCTGAGAGTCTTTAATCAAAATTAATCAAAATATTTTAAAGTACTGATGGAATCCTACAGTCTCTTCAGGAAATACAGAATAACAGATTTAAAAGTCATCATCTTGTCTTAACAGCATTGGATGAGTTTGTTTTAAAAAATACAAAAGAGTAGAATAAATGATTTAAAAATACCAGATGCAAAATGACTATTAAAAAAACCCTGATATCCGTATATGAGCTTTGGGGCTCTTCTGTTCAATATCTACCCACAGCAGCACAGAGCGCTGTCCTCCAACACTTGTGTTCATTGTCTTGTGTATGCTCCAGAACAAAACAGGGGTCCATTCAGAACAAACTGCTCTTACATTACATTGTAAAGATTCTACATAATTATCCACTTTTTAATTCTACAGGTTGGTGTATCTTCTCTTCATCATCTACCTGTCTGTCTTTGAAGAATATCTTAACTTCACGTAAGGACAGAAGAGTCACTACCCTGTTTTTAGAAAAGGAGAGTAGAGACAAAAAGCAGAGAGCAGGTAATTAACTTTTCCTGCTCTAACAGCATGCCCTGAAGGGAACGCCAGTTTTAACTGATTTCTATGGGCCTAAACAACCGATCAAGAGTTTTCCAAAAGGTTTTCATTGCAGAGCTCATGCTGCCATTTCAATTCTCTTCAGTATTACTTTTCTATCAAATCATTCACATAACAACCACGAAGCAAAGTGATTGTACAGATTATTAAGGTGAATGAAATGCATGTGTACAACCAGAATATGCTAAAAATCTTTCCATAGTTCTTTTTAGGATATCAATTTACTATCCATAAATATCAATTTTTACCAAAGCTTTTTAAGAGGGAACACTTTTTTTTAAGGATGCTACAATATAGACTTTCTAATTATTATGAAGCATGGATCAATTGCTATTACAATAAAATACCATGATCTGTTCAGCTTGATCATTTTGTTTTTAGCTATGGGTTAAGATATCATGGAACACAAATTGCTTCCCTCACTTTTCTTTGATGGCATTGGGAAGTGTACCTAAGGAGCACCTCTGAGAGGAGGACCTAACATCTAAGATGCAATGATTCTAAGAAAATGCTGGTAGTCAGATTTTTATATACTAGACTTTCCACAAAGCATGAATCTCTCTTTAACTCCACTACAAGCAATTGAAGAATACAATCTCCATTTACATCTTGAACAGCTTCATTTTTTCATGAACAGCTGCAATAGTCACATTTCTGAGCTAGGGACTGTGCAGCAGTTCCAGAAGTGTGAGGAAAACTAATCCATCCCTGTCTTGGAAGTTTGAACCTTGCTGAGACACCAGAGTGAATGAGTCAAGTTGTAACACAATACACTTGTGTGATTAATCAATGCCCATAAATACTGAGCCATGTCTGAGCTGTAAATGAAATAGCCGAAGAAGCCTATTTACATAGCATCGGTTAATAGTTGTCTACCATGTCAATTAATGCAATTGATAAGAATAGAATTTCACACATCCTGCTGGTAGTGAGGGCTACACATACGGAACTAGGTAACCATTGAACGTAGAATAGTATCCACTCAGAAGACAACAAAGAATATCATCTTTCTATTTCAAAGAGATGGTGGACACACACACACAGACACACACACAGACACACACACAAAAATTCAAGCAGGAATTGCAAAGCCAATTTTAAATTTGTTAAAGAAGAGAGTGTATTACTGTCTATCTGCGGATGTCCTTTCACCTGCTTACCATTTTATCTGTAAGCTGCTTGTCAGCAGGGCCTGAATCAATGGCTCAGTGGTACCTGAAGTGCACTGAATTATGTCTTTTAATATGTGGACACTTTTGTCTGCTAATGAGCTTAAACAATCCGCTGATCTTTCCCATTCCATCATTTTCCTTTCATCCGTATTTGTTATCGGTTGGTGGATCTCTCAGCATCTGGGAGGCACCAACTCAGATTCAAGCGGACTACCATTCACCAGTTATTGACTGTAGGAACAGTGAACATCGGTGGAGCGTTCTGGAAAACACATTGGCTTCTAGATTCAAATGAGGAACGTCACAGGGTGACTTCCGAGGAATGGAATGTATGTTACAACTGTCATCACAGGAGGAGCAAGAACACAGAGAAAAGAACCTCACAAGCAGCAAAGGCGTTGGGAAGCAGAAGATGGCCCAGTGCTGAACACAGAAGCTGGCCTCCAGTGTGTACGTCAGCCAAGGCCCAAACTACTCCCTGGTCACAAGGAAGGAAGCCCGACTATCTCATAATTTAGATGAGTTTTCAAATACTTTTCTTATCCCTTCTTGTACGGCATTTATTATACCATCTTTGAATTATATTATTGTATATTTCTCTCTCCAATTAGTTTGCACATTGTCAGGACAAGATAACAAGCATTCGATAAATCTAGGACAGAAAGAAGGACAGGAAAAGGGCAGGGAAGGAAGAAGGTTTATCTATTGCTTCCTTCAACATAGAGTGTCACTGAATTCCCTAAGTGGTGTATGAATTATTATATCTATCAGTTTCTGATTTATTTCCCCCAGTCTCTTTCCCTCATGGGATAAGGACATCTTATATAGACAATAGTTTATGTATTTTATTCTTTAACAAATTGTTCCATGAGATTAAAAAAGACATACTGCCTCAGATGTTAATAGGCATCCACCCTTTTTCCTAACAAGGAATATTAAAAAAGACAAAAGAATCAGATCAAGGTCATCACATATATGTTTGTACAATTTATGATCTACCATGCATACAAAGTATTCTATTTTTATCTCAAGAGAGCATAGATACGCTAAATATCATGAAAGAAATTTTTCAAATACTAATTTCAAAAATACACAGCATTATCCAGCTTGAGTATTTGTGGGTTTCTCTGTACTTAGTAAAATATGAAAATATTTTCCCATTTGAAAATATGGAAAATTCAGTTTGGTCTATTTTACTTAATAGCTGAGTAAGAACAGCAACACAACCAGTACACGTTTAAGTAAATGCTGGATCAGCTGGATTTTATGTGAAAGGTTGGCACAAAGATAATTGTTTCAACAATGTGTTTAACATAACAGAGGTACTACGTCAAAAATGAAGTCTGTACTTGGGCAAGCATCTTACCTAAGGAAATCCGTCAGAGATAAGATGTGCATAGCAAGAGAGCTTGAATAATTTCTACCATACACTGTGAGAACAGTTTGTTCTTTTCCATTGCAGACATGTAAAAAAGAAAATCCATATAAAATGTCACTGGCAATAGGGGATTAAACCTGTTCTAGTGAAAAGTAGGTCTCTTCAGGGTTTGCTCTGGCAAAACTGTGAAAGAGGAGGAGAAACAAGTTAAAAGAATGAGAGAATTCTTGGACTGAAAGTTTGATGTCTGCATTTCATTCAATTTCTGAACTAAATGGGCAACTTGTTAATTTATTTGTATCTTACTTTGACTATCTGTAAAAATAAGTATCTCTGAATCCCCTTCTAGTTACCAAAGCCTACAGTGATAAGTCTGCCTGAGTCCCACCACACCCACATAGCCTTTCTCCTTGCGTGCAAGCAGATCCCCTTCCCTAATTCCCAGTTACCAGCCTCCCTGGTCTTTTGCTGCCCAATGGCTGCTCAGAATCACTCATAATTCCAGAGACATCTCCCACTCTGGCATTACTTTGTAAGCAATATTTCCTTATATGTCTTCACTGAAGCTAGAGCTCACAAGTTTAACTAATTTAAATCAGAGTTACTACTTCAAAGAAAATAGGAAAGTCAGCAAATATACTAGATATACTATCACAGTGTAAGGCATGCACTAGGTACTCAGTAATTATGTATTGAATGAATGAATACATAAACATCTACCTAATCAAAGTGGTGGTAGATTGGTAAACTAGTTAACAGTTCCAAACAGTGAGAGCTTCTCAGTAAGATACAAATTAATTTTCTAATTTTTAAAACAGTATTCTTTGGAATTCAAGCTGGCTCAAGGAAACACATTGTTAAAATTTAAGAAAATGAAGGAAAAATACTTTCTGACAACTCATCCTTTGCAGCCTTTTTCAAAGTCCAGTATTTAAAACACCATTTGCTCCTCTATGGCAGGGATCACTCATTGTTCTCTTAGAGTTTCTTACTTTCCTTCAAATTCATTTTTTTCTTTCCAATGCTTGCTGAAGTCAAAATTCTCACTTATCATTCCTTATATCACAGAATAAACATTTCTCTAAGGTGCTCAGTACAATCCCTGAGAAGACAGAGAGCAGACGGATCCTATAGGTTTACAAGAGTAAATAAAACCTTTCACTTTTAAATCTTATGCAAAATTTATAGGAGTAAATAAATTTATCTTGTAAGTCATGCATTGAAGGAAAAGAATAAGCCACACATATCTGTAAACTGAAAAGTTTGGTTTAATTGAAGTCCTCCCCTCACTTCCTCCATTCTGTGATTCTGTCACCATAGTAACTGCTCTGTCCTCTAATCTTATCTTTCTTCCCTGGTTTAGCCTGATTGTGCAAGATTGCAGCACAAAACACATTAACGCATCACAGTGGACACAGATAAAATCATAATATCGTGAGATGGGTAACCAAGACAGAGACTTGCCATACACTTGGTGGTGGTCATTTTTCACTCCCCATTGAGATGACTCAACATTGAAGAGTACTTTCCCACCATTGGAAATCAGAAAGATGCCCTGCCTGGACCTTTTTAGACTCATATTTCTGTGGAGATGGTGCTGCTACTTAGGTTCCCTGAAAAACAACCTCTGAGATAGAGATTTGCATGTGGGAATTTCACTGGGGTAAATTCTTAGGATCAGTTCTTTCAAGGAGTACCAGAAAGCAGGACTGCACAGAGGTGGAATCAAACACAACCAATCTCAGGGGAGCCCTAGAGACAGGACAGCCCTGAACCATTGCCACAAATTGAAGCAAGGAGCATGGCATTTAAAACCCTGCTTTGAGTAGTGGCTTTCCCCAGCGAGCAGCTCCCTTTGTCCAGAGTAATTCTCAGGAAAGAGCTGCCACCATCCAACACTCCTAGACCTGGAGGAATGACCTGGGGGTGGACCACAGCACCCACTACTGATTATCATGGGGATGTGAATTGCAAGCTGTGCCAGGCCTTGTACTTCACCACTATTCAGTGTCCCTCAGCTGAATGAAGCTTGTGAATGCCAAGGCCTCTCAACCCCCTGGTGGTTGCTCAGGGGATGGATCTGCTTAGCTCTAATCCATTCGGGAGGAGATTCACCTCTGTTCCCTGATCCTGGGGTAATTCTTCTATATGCTAACACTCACAAAATTTGTTTATGGAGAGTGGGGAATAACAGCCTCTCAGGTTGATCTGTAAACTCAGAAGGGATGCGTGTGTCATGCCAACTATCCGTGCCATGGTTTCCTTATTTCAAGACAAAGCCAGTTCATATCACTAGATAATTTAGTTACAACTCTAACTTATTTGGTAGCTCCTTCTCAATAGCACCTCTCAAACCTGGCCCACCAAAGTGGTAGGAAAAACTTCAGCCACTCGCTTTATACAGAGTACTGTCCCCAGAGCTACATGCCACTTTTGATGGAGGTTAGAGGGGCTCATTTCTGAAAAGAAAATGACAAGGAAGTTTGAAAATGAAGGAGTGACTGAACTTAGAAAATACCAGCAAAAGAAAACATGCATAGGGATACATAATTCTTACTTGAACATGTGGAATTTTAGGCCAGAATATTAAATAGATGTGAGCAGGATATTATGTGAAAATCATAAGCCTTTATGCACCTAAATGCACTACAAAATAAAAGGAAGGAACAGTTGCTAGCAAAACCAGGAGGAATTTAAAGCTCAACTGTCTTAATCAAAGATAATAATACACCATTTTAATAAATCAATGATTATGGAGAGAAGAAATGATATGGAGAGTTTGAATACGACAATCAACAATTTTGATAATCTGTACTAATGCCAAGATCTCTATTTATAATACTTTAAAAATAGCAAAAGAATATAATCATCTCATGCTCACAGAATAGCTACATCAAAATTCATCATATGCTAAGTCATAATTTAAGTCTCGATAAATTCTAAAAGTAGACACCTTTCAGGATATGAGCTCAAGTGACATAGAAAATCTAATAATAAACACTGAATTAAAAATTTGGAATTAAGAGAAAAAAAGGAAGACACTTTTCCATAATTCATGGGTCCACGTGGAAACCAAAATTAATATGGCCAACTGTTTATGAAACCTACAGAATGCTGCCCCATGAGCACTAACTAAAAAAATCTTAAGTTATTGTATTATGTAAGTTACTAAAATAATGAATTTATCTCAAGAAGATAAGGAAAAAAATGAACAAGAAGAGACACCTAAAATACTCTAAGGAAACCTTTGTAATGTAAAATAGATAAATAAATTGGAAAGCAAAAATATATTGAAAGACATAACTGAAAATATAGACAAACCTAGGACAAGAATGGATTCTAAAAACAAGAATGAGGAGAAGAGACATTCATGTTATCAGAGTTAAGAAGAGGGAGATCAATAATCAAATCAAGAGGAAAGGAGAGCCAATCAAGTTAAAGAAAACAATTCATAATGAATAGCTTATATTCAATGGTATATTGTTATGGTATTTTGTAACAAAGATTCTATCCATAACATCTCACCATACAATTGCATGTATTTATTAGAAAGCTAGAAATATATATACAAATTGTTAACAAGTATTAATTCCAGGGGAATATAAAAATATAAAGACCATATTTTCCAAATATTTGCAAAGTGCAACTATTAATTATACAATATCAAAAAAGCATATTATAATATCACAGGAAAATAAGAAAATATTCACAAGCCTAATTTTATTAACACCGTATTTACTAGTTTCTACTTAGGAATGCAATACATGATATTATCACTGATTAGCTCCTGTAAAGTTGCCAAATTGTTTTAAAAGATGAAATGTAATACGATATTAATGTGTATGCACCTGCTCTAAATATGTTTGGAATCATTTGTTTGTTGAAAGTAACTAGTGTAGAAGAGATGTGTTATCCAACATAGAACAGTGTAGGGAACTCAGCAGTCCATCAATAGAATATTTGAGGGAAAGGGAATGAATGACAAAGAGATAGGAAAGCTCTGGTTTTAAAGTACTGCCAAGATCAAAGTTGAATGAATGTGTATTTGAATTTTAAGAGAGGAGTACAGTGGTACAAAGAAAAAGATGTTCTTACCTCCTACTCTCTTTCAATTTTGTATTTATTCAATGCAATCAAGACTTTAGTATATGTCAGATGCTGTGCTCAACTCCAGAAATACAAAGTTTAAAGTCAGTCTCTTAAGCAGCTCATGGTCTTGTAGTGGGTAGAAGAAGTAAACTGCAAATTCTTTACTCTATTGCATAGGCTGTTACAGTGCAGCACTTCTCAAACTTTAATATGCACTCACCTGGGGATTTATTAAAATGCAGGTCTCTTGTGGTACCTGAGATGCAGAATTCCTCATCAATATCACCAGTTCAAAGTTACAGTCTCTAACCTGTGCCCTGTCTCCAGCCTACCTGCCCAAGGTGTGCACACAGTCTCTTTTTCCATCAAAACTTTGTCCTATTTTCATCCTCATCTTACTTCACCCATTCTTTATGTTCTCTTTAGGTGAGCTTATCCATAACTGTCTTAAATTATGACTTAAATAAAGAAAGTTCACAACTATCTCTAGCTCTCCTTTGAATGCCAGATTCTCCTATGCATTTATCTGACATCAATTTTTGTATCTACAACAGTGTCTCAAATTCAACATATCAGAAGATGACCTCACTGTACTCCTCCAGTTGCCAAAACTCAGAAAATACTGGCCACCGTGAGGACTTCATATGTCAGTGAAGAAAGCATTGTTTACCTAGTTGTACCAACCCCAAATTTTGTAGACCCTCACCTGATCCAATTCACTATCCAGTCCACTTGACCTCCTAAATTTATTTCTAATTCATTCACTCTCTCCCCCTCTACTACCAGGCTGGTTCAAAATTAAATCATCTCTCATCTAGATAAAAACAGTGAATTCATATCTGATCATTAACTTTCACTTCATGCCACTTAACCCACTGTCTATACTTCAGCAACATCCTCGTCAAAGTCTTGCCTTGTTTTCACAATAAGGAGTGAGCCTTGTTCTTTATTTTTGGGCAGACCTATTACCACCGATTTCCTGTTGCAGCTCCACAGACATGTTGGCCTGTTTTGATCACCCTTACTCCCCAGGCTCCCTCCTGACACACTTGGGCACCTCCTGTTTCTTTTGCCTGGAATGCTCTTCTCTCCTCTTTTCCTAGTTAAATACTGTTTTTTTTCTCATCTCAGCTTAATCGTGGCTTTGCAGTAAAGCCTTTTGTTACTTCCCCAGTTAGAACAAATGCTTCTGTTCCTTCGAGTAGGCTTGCCTCTTCTTTGGGGAACTTGCTACAACTGTGTTTTTTCCTCCTACTTTATATGATTACCTAGTTGCAATCTGTAAACTCCATAAGGAAAGGAATAGTGCCTGATTTTGCCATTTATTACCAGGCACTGGAACAGCATTTGAACAAAGTAAATACTTAAGAGATGTTTGTACTCTTGTTTAAGATGCTTGATTAAAAAAGATCTGTGCCTAATAGCCAAGATATGGAAGCACCGCATCCTAAGTGTCCATCAGTAGATGAATGGATAAAGATGTGGCACATATACACAATGGAATACTATTCAGCCATATGAAAGAAACAAATCCTACCATTTGCAACAACATGGATGGAGCTGGAAGACATTATGCTCAGTAAAATAAGCCAGGCAGAGAAAGACAAGCACCAAATGATTTCCCTCATTTGTGGAGTGTAACAACAAAGCAAAACTGAAGGAAAAAAACAGCAGCAGACTCATAAACTCCAAAAAGGGATTAGCAGTTACCAAAGGGGAGGGTTGGGGAAGGGAGGGAAAAGGGGATTGAGAAAGTATTATGATTAATACACATGGTGTGGGGGGAATTATGGAGAAGACAGTGTAGCCCAGAGAAGACAAGTAGTGACTCTGTGGCATCTCACTACACTGATGGACAGTGACTGCAGTGGGGTATGGGGGGGGGGTACTTGATAATATGGGTGAATGTAGTAACTACATTGTTTTTCATGTGAAACCTTCATAAGAGTGTGTCAATAATACGTTAATAAAAAATTGTAATGAAAAAGATTATCTGTGCCTAAATCTGCATGTTCACAGGCAGATAACTGAGCAGCTCAGGGGAGCTCTGCAACCCCACTCCAGAGCCAGTCATTCCTATTTCACAGCTCTCCACTGGGAAATTATTTCCAAATACAAAGTGTCCCGTAAGCATTTGTTTAAATTAAACTAATAGGCGATGCAATGTACCCATCTTGTACAGAATTTAATTCCACTAGAATTTATTGAGCCCAAATTGGGCATGGCTGTATAACAAGTATAAGAATAAAATGTAACAATTTTGGTGTCTCATCACATTGGTTAAAATGCATGTGTGACTCTAGTTTAGTGATTGAATTACTATCAGAATCCACACTCCATATGGCTCTTTCATTTGATTGATTCAAGCAATTTGTGGTATCTCATCTTGATACTATCAAACATATAGTATACGACATAATTGTGGTTTCTATTATGATTTCTGGAACAGATTGATTAAAATCACTTGACTAGATCAGCTGGGAACATTTAGAACCTCAGCATTTTACATAAGTTTACTAACTTAGATTTATAGGGCAGACATAGTGGGAATGTGGGAAAGAAGATGTGGAAAAAGAGGGGATTTATCAGTATTTGCTATCAAATGGGGATGTACCTCCCAAACTGATCACATTAGTTAACATTTTATTAAATATCAAATAGCAGATCCTAGATTAGGATGCTGTGAAAATATTACATTATGTTTATTAGGTATTAAAAGCCTAAGGGGTAAGATAGACCAGTCAATGGATAATTGAAATAGAGAAACTCAATGGGCAGAAGACATTTGTACAGATGATGGCACAAACACACTAATAAGGGGGAACTTAAACAAATAAGGAATATGATATTGGTATGGGCAGGAGGTTTAAATAAGGCTGCCTTGAGAAAATAACTTCTAATATGAGTGTTCAAAGGCTAAAAGTAAAAAATCTACTTAGCCATGGTATTTGGGAAGGCTATCTGGAGAGAGGAAACATTTTGTGATTTACTTGTGTATATACTGTTGGTGAGAACTGAAGGCTAAGGCGTTCCAATTTTATGAAGCTCTGAATCAATTCTTTTAATGACCTAGACGCCTTTCATTTTGGCTCTATTTGTCTCACAAAAAATATTTTCCCTGACAATTTAAAGATGAAATTGTGAAGAGGAGCTATTTCCTTTAACCATACAGTGCCCATTAGCCTTATGAGAATATTTAAGTCCTTGTGCTCCTAAAACGATTGTATTTTTGGTAAGTGTGACTGGACTGAGAAAGATACAAAGCTACTGCAAAATCATGACCCAATTAATGCAGTGCTCTTAGAACCAGTACAATTAGATTTCTTGCTTCTTTCAAAGAAAAACACTGGATCATAGGGTGGTTTTAAAATTCAGTTTTTCCCACAATTTCCAATGTATGTTTATTAAGACACATATTTGCATGTCTTTGAGATATTAAGTTTCTAGGTCACTGATGTTATTGTCTTGTGACACCGAACCCTGTTTGGCTCCACAACTGCACACTTAAACATTTACTCTTACCGTTTTTTCAAAGCTTTATGGAGCTGTAATTGACATAAACAATGCATGTCTAAAGTGTATAATTTGAGGTTTAGACATATGTGTATAACTGAAACTAACATCACGAACTAGACAATGAATATTCATCACCCCAAATATTTTCTCTAGTCCCTCCATAATACCTCTATCTCCTCGCCAGACCCTAACCCTTATCTCCAGGCAACCTCTGATCTATTTATGATACTGTAGATTCATTTACTTTTCTTTTAGGTTTTTTTTTTTTGATATCATTAATGTACACCTACTTGAAGAACATTATGGTTACTAGACTCCCCCCATTATCAAGTCCTCCCACATACCCCATTACATTCACTGTCCATCAGCGTAGTAAGATGCTATAGAATCATTACTTGTCTTCTCTGTGCTATACTGCCCTTCCCGTGACCACCCCCTCACATTATGTGTACTAATCATAATGCCCCAATTTCCCCTTTATTCCTCCCTTCCCACCCGCCCTCCCCAGTCCCTTTCCCTTTGGTAACTGTTAGTCCATTCTTGAGTTCTGTGAGTCTGCTGCTGTTTTGTTCTTTCAGTTTTTCCTTTGTTCTTATACTCCACAGATAAGTAAAATCATTTGATACTTGTCTTTCTCTGCCTGGCTTATTTCACTGAGCATATTCTCCTCTAGCTCCATCCATGTTGTTGCAAATGATAGGATTTGTTTTCTTCTTATGGCTGAATAATATTCCATTGTGTATATGTACCACATCTTCTTTATCCATTCATCTACTGATGGACACTTAGTTGCTTCCATTTCTTGGCTATTGTAAATAGTGCTGCAATAAACATAGGAGTGCATATGTTTTTTTCAATTTGGGCTGCTGCATTCTTAGGGTAAATTCCTAGGAGTGTTATTCCTGGGTCAAATAGTATTTCTATTTCTAGCTTTTTGAGGAACCTCCATACTGCTTTCCACAATGGTTGAACTAGTTTACATTCCCACCAGCAGTGTAGGAGGGTTCCCCTTTCTCCACATCCTTGCCAACATTTGTTGTTGTTTGTCTTTTGGATGTTAGCCATCCTAACTGCTTTAAGTTGATATCTCATTGTGGTATTAATTTGCATTTCTCTGATGATTAGTGATGTGGAGCATCTTCTCATGTGCCTGTTGGCCATCTGAATTTCTTCTTTGGAGAACTGCCTGGTCAGCTCCTCTGCCCATTTTTTAATTGGCTTATTTGCTTTTTGTTTGTTGAGGTGCATAAGCTCTTTATATAATTAGGATGTCAATCCCTTATCAAATATGTCATATATGAATATATTCTCCCATACTGTAGGATGTCCTTTTTTTCTACTAATGGTATCATTTGCTGTACAGAAGCTTCTTAGTTTGAATTAATCCCACTTGTTCATTTTTGCTTTTGTTTCCTTTGCCCTTGGAAATATGTTCATAAAGGAGTTGCTTATGTTTATGTCCAAGAGATTTTTACCTATGTTTTTTTGTAAGAGTTTTATGGTTTCATGACTTACATTCAGGTCTTTGATCAATTTTGAGTTCACTTCTGTGTATGGGGTTAGACAATAATCCAGTTTCATTCTCTTATATGTAGCTGTCCAGTTTTGCCAACACCAGCTGTTGAAGCGGCTCTCATTTCCCCATTGTATATCATGGCTCCTTTATTGTATATTAATTGACCATATATGCTTGAGTTTATATCTGGACTTTCTATTCTGTTCTACTGGTCTACGGGTCTGTTCTTGTGCCAGTACCAATTTGTCTTGATTACTGTGGCTTTGTAGTAGAGCTTGAAGTCAGGGAGCGTAATTCCGCCTGCTTTATTCTTCTTTCTCAGGATTGCTTTGGGTATTTGGGGCCTTCTGTCATTCCATATGAATTTTAGAACTATTTTCTCTAGTTCATTGAAGAATGCTGTAGGTATTGTGATAGGGATTGCATTGAATCTGTAGAATTCTTTAGGCAGGGTGGCCTTTTAGTTTTATATAAATGGAATCACAGAGAATGTACTTTTATTAAATCTGCCTTCTTTCACTCAGCATGATTATTTTGAAATTCATTCATGTCATAGCAATTATCAGTTGTTTGTTTATTTATTACTGAGTAGTATTCCATTGTATGATACAGATTTTTTGTTCATTTGATTTTTTTTTTTTTGGTCCATTCCCCTACTGATGGACATATGGGTTATTTCCAGTTTGGTGCAACTATAAATAAATAAATAAAGCTAATATGGACACACATATACAAGTCTTTATATGAACATATACTTTTCATATATATTGGTTAAATACTCATGACAGAAATGGTAGGTGTATGTTTCAACTTTTAGAAACAGACTATATTCCAACGTGGTAGTATTCTTTTATTTTCCCTGTTGTAGGAGAGTTACTGTTCTTCCACACCCTCTCCAATACTTGAAAAGATCAGTCATTTCAATTTTATCCAACCTAAAAAGTGTGTAGTGGTATATCCTTGCAGTTTTCATTTATATTTTCCTAATAACTAATGATGTTTAGAATATTTTCATGAGTTTGTTTCACATCCCCATAGTTTCTTTGGTGAAATGATTGTTCAAATCATTTCCTCTAGGTTGTTTGTTATTATTGAGTTCTCAGAATTCCTTCTATACTTTAATACAATTCCTTTAATATATATAATTTGCAAACATTTTCACCTGCTCTGGCTTGTTTTTTCATCCTTCTTAACATTGTCCTTGAAAGAGCAGAATTTTTTCAAACTTCATGAAGTTCAATTTATTAATTTGTTCTTTGATGGGTATTGTGCTTTTGGTGTCAAAACAAAAACTTTGCATAAGGCAAAAAAGGCTTGATTCTTTTCTTCTATATATTTTTTAGAAGCTTTTTGGTTTTGGACTTTACAGTTAGGTCTATGTTAAATTCTGAGTTTTATATAATACATATATATATTATATTGTGAAAGGTACAGATTGAAATTTCCATATTTACATATGTCTATCTGATAGCTCTAACACCATTCCTTGAAAAGACTTGCCTTCTTCATAGAATTACCTTTGTATCTATATTGAAAGTCCGTTGTTCACATATGCATGACCTATTTCTAGACTCTATATTCTGTTTCACTGATAAATTTCTCTTTGTGCCAGTACTACAGCAGCTTGATTACTGTAGTTTTACAATTTTGGAAATCAGGTAGTATTAGTCTTCCAATTTGGTTTGTATTTTTTCAGTGTAATTTTTTGCTACTTTAATTCCTTTCCTTTCACACTAAATTTTTTGTCAATTTTCACTTAAAAAAATGTTGACACATTATTTGCATTGCATGAAATACATATAGGATAGATAAATAGATAGATAGATAGATAGATAGATAGATAGATAGATAGATAGATAGATAGATAATAGATAGATAGATAGATAGATAGATAGATAGATAGATAGATAGATAATAGTCAGACAGATAGATCCATTTAGGGAGAACTGGCATATCTAAAATACTCACGAATAGAGCATGCATCTTAATTTACATAAATACTTCTCATTTCTCAACAGTATTTTACATTTTTCAGTGTTTGACATCTTTTCTAAGATTAATCCCAAAGAACTTCATATATTTGAGGCTCTTGTAAAGGGTATTATTTTTATTTGCAATTTTTTGTTGCTAGTTAATTCAAAATACAGTTGAGTTTTGTCTATTTGTCTTTTATCTTACAACCTTGCTGGTATTAATTTTGATAGCCTCTTTAAAGATTTTGATTGTCCACTTGGATGACCATGTTCTTTCAATAAAGATAGTTTAAAGTCTTTTTCACAAAAAGACTTCTCAATGTTTTCTTGTTTTTGTTTTTAATTATTTCACTGGCCAACATTGCTGGTATAATATTGAGTAACATACTCAGAGCAAGCATCCTTGTGTTTTTTACTCATTTTAATGGAAAAGCATGAAGTCCTTCATCATTAAGCATGATGCTAGCTGAAAGATTTTCATAGGTGTCTTCTATCATTTTGAAAACAGTTCACTTCTATTCCTAGTTTGCTGGGAAGTTTTATCAGGAGTTAATGTTGGATTTTGTCAAGGACTTCTTCTAAGATGACTTAACAGTCTCTTCTTTATTATGTTAATGTAGTAAATTATAATGATTTACAAATATTAAACTCTTGCATGACTGAGACAAATGCTACTTGGTCATGAAACCTTATCAATTTTATATGTTGTTGGGTGTTACTTGCTTAAATTTTGTTTAGAAGTTCTGTATCTATGTCCATGATATATATTGGTCTATAGTTTTCTTTTCTCCAAACACCCTTGCCTGCATTCAGTTTCAGTTTATTGTTGGCCTCATAGAACAAGTTGTAAAGTGGAACTCTAAACTCCGCCTCCTTAATCCAGAGAGTGGACCAGGTCCGTTGACTCCCACTCCCCAACCTCATAGCCTGGAAAGTCTCCCAAGGACCTTAGCTGGATTAACCATAAAGCTTACCTCTTTGGTCTTACATCTCTCAGGAATCTTTGTCCTTTCAATGAAGGAAACCATTGTTCACGTTTTGTCCACAATCCTTGTTGTCTCAAGTGACATGATAAATCAGGTTCATTTTACTCCATCTTGGCCATAAGTTGAAGATGGAGTCATTATTGTAAATTTTATAGACATATTTTATACTTTATGAAGGCACATAATCTAAAAAGCCCAATAGTTTGGAACACTGGAGAAATCAACACTGTATTAATACTGCTACATCTTCTGACCTTGGAAAAGTTGCTGATACCTTTGATAAAGTTAAAGATGTTTCCTTTGCAAGATGAGATGATTGGGTAAGGCAACCTTTTAATGCGCCTTTGAATTTTGAACCTCCTTCATTCTATCCTAGCTGGAGCTCTGTTGATTATTTAGGCTAACCCAGTGCATCCATGTTTCTAATCAGGTAATTCACATCAACTTTATATACATGACATAAAAGACTGTTTTTTTTTAAGCCTAATGAACATTTTCACATTTACAACAGGAAATGAATTAAACACAGATATTCCCCGAGAGTGAAAATGAGGTATAATTTTCCTGCATCTAAAGACCAGCTGGTAACACTGTTTGCTGACTTGAAGATCATTCCTGAATGCCTCAGCACATCTTTTTTACTTATTGACATTGTGCAAAGTCAGCTCTTGAACTGACCATAATTGTTGGACTCGTGATTTGCTTTTATTTCCACATAGAAAAAGATGTGATTAGTACTGGAACTTGCACAATACATTTTTATGGTACTTTTAAAAAAAGCATACATTGTAATATAAGTTCTTAGCTCAAACTCAAAAATGCTGTTTTATTAGGCATCTGCTGTAATACTGACTGTACATCAGGGAAATTAAAATCAGCATGTGATGCCTGTAATGTCATAACTTTCATCAAAGTATACCTGGAAAAAGGAATAGCTAAGCTGAGAAGCATTTACTAGGTGCTAAGTCAGTGATTCCAGTATTCCTGTGCACTTTAGAATTACTTAGAGGCCTTGAAAACCTCAGGCCTCACCCAGACCAATTAAATCACAGTCTCTGGAGGTAAAATGCAGCCTCAGCCTTTCAAAACTCCCCAAGTATTCCAAAATACAGACAAAAGCCCACTGTACTGGACTCTGGGCTGAGTATTTTTCATGCATGATTTCACAGTAATTCTTGCAGAGACCCTATGAGGTACAAATCCTGTTATGAACCTCAGTCCATGCTTTACCTACAGTTAAGGTATTTGGAAACAAAATTATTTTTGGCTAATTAGGATGGGTGAAAAAAATATGATCGACAAGGAATTGAATGGCATCACTTCTGCTTCCTGGGTGGCCCAGTGTCTGAACATTTGAAATTCCCAGCCATCGACCTGGAGAAGGACCTTCAGGCTCTCTGTTCTATCTCCAAAATCTAGGACATGGCAGTGTTCCCCAAGAGACAGCACCGAAGGACCCCAGCTTCATCTGAAGGGGAATTATATCACAATGGTCTGTCAAGTCATTCCCAAGGTAAGATCAGGGCCTAGTTCTTATCAAAAAGCTGGATGCATAAAATAATATTCACAGACACTCATCTGAAGGGCATGTAGGCTTCCATGCTAAGAGAGCTGGGCCCCTAGTACCCAGTTTATTTGCCCTATTCAGCTATTTTCACTGAATTGTATTTCTAACATGGAATGTTCGCCTTCTATTGAGAGATGCTGTAAGAAATACATGTAGTACTTCTGTTGTCTAAGATGGAACTCAGGAATGTTCCAGGGATAATCCACTGGAGCTATTTCTACCCACCGCACCCCCCTGCCCACCTGGTTCTGGGGTCAGGAAATGCCATGCTTTCCCGTAGAAAATGGTCTGTTTTCACCTTATTGACAGTATAATTTTTGTAACTCTACTTTTCCCCTATGTGATTTGAGCAGAGAGTTTGGACCCAGATTCTTGTCTGATTAATAATAAAATACTCTAAATGTACAAATTTTTATGTATTGATATTTTTTCTGAAATAATACTGCTGCCTTCAATAACCATTACCATCACGAGTTTTGTATTTTTAAGTGGAATATTATATGTGCTTTCTAAGTGACCTTGTATCTCATAATATATTTATAGATGTTTATTCTCATAATAGGGTCCTAAGAATGTCTACCTCTAGCTGTGAAATTTCTGACAACACATAAGTTCAAAACACATTTTCACTTAGAGTGGTATTACTCTCAAGCGAGCAAGAGATTATGTACAGCACTCAGCGAAAGGTATGGAATAGATATGCAGTGCAAAATTATGACAGAGTAAGATGAAGAGCTTATGCCATCACATACCAGTGTTAATCTTGGATAACTGTTAATCCTACCAGAAACCTCATGAATTAGAACATTTACAATGCTTCCGTTTGTATGAATCCGGGTGCTAAGAATCAAGAGTGTAGATAGGCCAAGTTTGGCACCTGACCTAACATATGTAGTGTTTCAGGTTCTGAAGAAGAATTTGCTTTAAAATGCTTTAACTTCTAAAAGTTATTTTACATAATTGTATCTGCTTGCCTTTCATTTTTTCACTCTAGAGTGGCTTTTACTTAATTTTATATAGCAATTTATATTTAATTTCAGGTCACAATTTAGCCTTAGCTGGGTTTTGTTACTGCATCCTGACTTCTAGTAGACCTAAAATATGTCTCCTGACCTCAGGTTTCTATGCATTCTATGCCATTAAACACTTTTCTTCAATAAAGAGAGGCATTGTGGAGCACCTATTATTTCCCTAACAGGAGAGCAATGGATTGGTTAGTCATGTTCTGCTGTCAAAAGGTTTAGTATTTTTTTTGTAGACACAAGACTTAAATACAAAACAAAGGAAAAATATTCAACTTACATATAATTAAATGTGTTGTCCCAGGAAATTTCAAATATAAATTTTAATGATGGCTTATTATTATTGTAAAAATAAGTAAATTGATATGACTATAACATTCACACACACACACACTCATGCTCTTAATTCCAATAGATAGATTATAATTGCTTAATTTCATTTTCAAAGTATTTATATTCAGTTATCTGCATTTATAATTCAAAAAGCAGAATCTAGAAAAATTTGCAGCCATTAAAAATGAAACTATCTACAAAAATGGGAAAGGAATGCAAGATGCTTACACAATCCCTTTTGGAATTTCAAATGGATATGCCTTTTTTATGTCCTTTCTGCTACAGTTGCTCAGTATTGCTTCTTAATGTTAACGGCTACCTCATTATCTCCCCTGAGAAAACTTTACTTAAAGAATTGAATGAGGCAGACCTTGGGCACAGCCTGCATTTTAGAAGTTTACTAAGTGCCTCTGAATCAAAGCGCTGTTATTAATACCAGTCCCTAAAATTCAACACCATGCCTTTGAAATCAACTAACATTCTGCACTGAAAAATTTTTCCGTTTACTTTTTATCCTAAAAGTACTTGACCGACGATTAGGATATAAACAGGTAGTGACAGCTTTGGGCAGGTGATAATCTTTACAGTGAAATCCTTCAAATGAAAGAAGTGATCGGAAAGGCAATTTTCCTTTTGCCTCGTTCCCACTAATTTGCTGCTTTATATGATGTTTTTTTCACTGTATGTTCAACACTAGCAGTAACTTTCAAAACATTTAATAGTCATCTTTAAAATAATTAGCTGAAATTCCCCTCATAGCAAACGGGAAATGGGCACACACAGGTCTCCCGACAGACACTGAAGCCTTAGAGAAAATGATGGAGGTCACATAATGCAAAGAGGCCAAGGGTTCGGCAGGCTGGCAGCTTGGTCTGGCCATGCGAGAGCATCTCATCTGTGGGCTGTGGGGGACGTAATTCAGGACACTGTACCGCTGCTAAAAAGGATACTTCTGAGCCTTGTCTTGCTCTTTCCTTGCTACTAAGGAGAGAAAGTAGATTTAATCACAGGCAGGACACTATTTCTCACTGAGCAGAGAGCCCAGGAAGCCCAGAGAATTGACATACAAACATTAGTGTTCTACTTTGTTATGCCACTATATTTTAAGGGGTTAAATTATTTTTTACAGAATCTTTATGTTTGCTTTAACTGGTATAGAAACTATTTATCTGTCCACCCACCCATCTACTCATCTGTGCATTCATTCTCTATTCATTCTCATCATTTGTGTATTTTCTGTTTGTTCGGGGTTTTTTTGGCTTTATTATTTTAACTTTAATTTTATAGTGAGGTACATACAAGAAAATGCACAAACCTTAGTGTACAGCTTGATGAATTTTGACAAAGGTATACACTCATGTAATCATCGCCCAGATCAAGATATCAAACATTTTCACTGCTTTATTGGTCTATTTTCCTTCTCAATTCTACCACCTCCTCCACACCGTACCTCATTCCTTGATGTGTGGATGGCTACAATAGCATTTCCCTTGCTCATAAACCCTCCTTAATACAATTCACTAAACATAAGACTGCCATAGTAAATCTTACTTAAATATGGCTTGTATAAACTTGTTTCTCTTGCTCAGGAGCCTACTATTTGCTCGGGAATAAAGCACATTCTCTTAGCCTTACACTGAAAGCCCTTCTACTCTGTTCTCACCATGACTTCATTACTGAAATTACCCCTTAGCCACTCAGTTCAAATCCCGTCTCTTCTATCAAACCTTGCCCAACTAAATTAGCTCCAAGTTAATTGGTTTCTTAATCTTCCATACTCCTTTATCACCTTATCATCAGAATATATTTTACAACTTTATTTTTATCTTTCCACATGTATTAAGATGTTGCCAAAATGAAGGAAACACGATTTAGATTCCCTTTAAGCTCATTCCTCTGATTCACTGAGGGAGGAAGCACCTGGTAAAAGTTTGATACCTACTGAATAAACTAAGTTAATTATGCAGGCTTCCTATATGCAAATCAAGGAGGGGTGTGAGGTTGGGGCACATTTCTTCATAAAAATCATCTTCATCATTAAATTATTTAATTATTACTTATTTAAGCATTTAAGCATTAAATACTCGATTGGAATAATGTCCCTTTACACTTTCTTCTATCCCAACTCAAAGCCTGGTGGTTTCTTGTTTGTATGGTCAAAAAACTTGAAGATTACCATTTACTACAGTCAATAAATATGATTCCATGAACAGCATATCCATAATATCCATAAGAGATGCAAGCGTGAAGCTGAGTTTTACACCTTAGTGAATAGTATCTACCACATATTTTTAATCACAGTGCATTTTCTGCTTGGAAATTGTACAGCCAGATAAACTGCATTCCCTATTCAAGAAACTAGCATGTCAAAAGGGCATAACATTATATGAAAATACAAATAAGACTGAAATGAATCATTTTTTTCTGGATACTAGGGTCGCTGGTTATTGTCACAAATGACTGAATGCAGCAACCGCCAGTATTGGATAGACTGCCAAGCAAACATAGAGCCCAAGCTGAGCTTAAATACCTGCTTCATTTACTGCTTGTGTGATTTGGAGCAAATTATTTAATTTCATGGAGCCACAGTTTCGCCATATAGAAAAATAAGATACTAACACCTTTCTCAGAAGATTGTAATGACAGCATAGTTAATACTATTGTTAAGAATTTTAGTACAATAGGTGCAAATTAACTACTAGAGTCTGATCCCTTCTCGAAATACTTGGGTAGTAAAATTGTCTTTAGAGTAAGCTCTACCGCATTTCATAAATAAATACTTTCCATCGTTTACAAGCTGTGTGACATCTGGCATGTCTTTGTTCACCAGCTTCTGACTTCACTTTCCTCATCTGTTCGATAGAGCATCATTTCCTACCTTATCTGATGGTTGTGACTGCTGCAAACATCAACTAAGTTGATACATGGAGTGTCACGTACAGTGATAGTTAAATTATAAAAATTGAGTTTAACAGTTTGCTAAGGAGACACTAAATTACATAACATTTTTTAAGCTTAATTTTTCAAATTCAAGATACAATTTTGGGAGGTGGGGTCACATTAATGCCATATAAAAAGTAACTTCTTTGATGCATGTCCTGCCACTAAAAGCAGCGACTGCTACTTATTCTTAAGCCATTTTTTATGCATATACTATGTGTCATTTTGCCACATGTCATTTATATGGTTAAAAAGCACAGATTCTGGAGACTAACAGCATGGTTTGTATCACAACCAAGCCCCCTGCTAGCTGTTTGTCCTTGAACGATTCACTTAATTCCTGTGCCTTTCTTTCATCACCTGTAATACCTGATGATAAAAACACTTACCTCAAGGTTGTTATGAGGATTAAATGAGTCAATAAATGTTAAGAACAGAGCAAGTGTTACTTAAGTACCAGGGCTTATTTCTCGGTATTAGGAGCTTTCAGAAGTGGTTAAATGCCCATGATACTCTTTTCAGGGAAGTACACTTATTACCATTTTTACAGAATTGAAGTTGAGTCAAAAGATTCAATGGCATTCCTAACTAGACAAATAGGAAAAGACACATCAGACCCTGGTTTTTCTGTCTCCTCAACTCATCTATATTGTACATTATCAGAATAAAGCCCCAACTATATTCCATATCAATTACACCTTTAAATCTTGGGATTCTTCATATAATCAACTGTATAAAATTATATTTTATTATACATGTACTACAAAATATTATCTCAGGTTCTTTCAACCAATGGTCCCTTTTAATTCAGACTCACACCAGATCAGTACCAAACATCAAAAAGAGGTACCAGACTTGAGTGATATTTGAGTATTTAGCCTAATGGCAATGCTATTCTTATAAAACTTAGTTTCAAGAACCTCTTTTTACTTTTTTATTACAAAAGTTCAACCATCTACAGAAATAGAGAGCATAGTCTAATGGACTCCTACGTATAATGATCAATTCCTGGCTGATACTATTTCATTCATGCCTCCCTTTCTCTCAAATTATTTTGAAGCAGTTTCTAGATAGCCAAGTATTTAGTCTGTAACCATTTCGGTATGAAATAGTGGCACTTGGACACAACATAACTGTGATCCCATTATTATCCATTAACCAATAAAAATTGCATGGTATAAGCAAATCACAAGTCTGTATCCATGTTTCTCTGGTTGTCTTATGATTTTCAAAACCATTTATTTGTTTGAACCCAAATACAAGTAAAGTCCACAATTAGAGATTATTTTTCATGTCTTAATCTTTTAATTTGTAGATTCCTCTCCCTTCGTTTCTTTTTATCTGGGACTTTATTTAAAACAAGAAAACAGGCTTTGTTTTTTGCTCAAAATCCTTCGTCTGGAGTTTTGACAATCCGTTGTTGACAGGACCCCATTGTATTTTTTCACTTGTTTTTCCAGTTATTGTGTATCCCAGAAGTCTGACATTTGATCTAGATGCTTAGTCATATTCAAGTTTGGTTTTTGGCATAAATATCCTTTAAATAATGTAATATTATAAATTTGATAGATCTTGCTTACTTGTCTAATGCCCTTCCAGGGCACTTTTGAATCAGTAAAGTAAAGTTAAATTACTTTTGGCAGGGCATATTTATATTTTCAGTGCCCTCTTTAGTGTAGTTTAGCATTCTTGATTTCCGGTTGGTTTATTAACTTAAGACAGGAAGTTTTGATATTTTGGATATTTGTGTCACGTTCATGATCAAATTATGAATTTTTCTGTTTAGAGTACGTATGGATTCCGGTAAGATCACTATTAATCTCCCTTTCCTTTTAAAATGTCAGAACCCTTTATTAAACTGATGTAATTACTCTCCATTCTTCAGTGCCAAGCCATTTTTATTTGAAGGCAAATAAATACCCAATGCTCAAATATGTGCATGAGATAAATATTCTTGAAGGATTTGAAATTAGAAACAAATGTATGTGGATTCTTATTGTTGCTTCTTGCCCCACTAACACACCAAGAACACTAAAACTGAGGAAAACTACGTCAAGGTACCTTTTCTCTACATTTTTCTGTGGAATGGAATGAATAAAGCACCAGCGATCATGAACTTGCCCTGAAGCTGGTTGCAGCACTGGCAGGCTCTCACGTCCTGCTCTTTGCCTGTGAGAAGTCATATTGTCATGTCTCTCTGAGGAGGGACAAAGGAAAGCGTTGTTCCTTCTTTACCTACACCCAAATAACACTCATGAAGTCACCTTATCTCAGGCCATTTTCTCCCATAGGACCAAGCCAAAGGGACTAAAAATTTATGAAAACTAGGGACTAAACTGTCCGTAGATTTAGAGCCTGACCTCTATGCCTTGAATTACAATTCAAAGTAAACAGAAAGCAGTTCAGAATGCAGGCTGTGTGCTTAATGTATTCTATTCAGGTCACTGCCAGAAATGAATTGTTGCATTGTGTGCCAGTCAAAGCATCCAGGAGGATGCAAGGATGGGCTCAAGTAGAGGGCATCTCAGTTGCCCACTCAGGGCATCAGAAAATAACAGAGGCTGTATCTGAAAGGACAGGTGGCTGAAGAACATCCCGTGAAACAACAGTGACAGTCTAAAAGTGCTTGTTGAATATTTAGAAGTCTTTTAGGACTAGGATTTTATGGAACAATAAAGCTTTAAGTCAAATAGAAAATGTCTTGTGTTCAAAGGTAGTAAATATAGAAGAAAACAAGTGAAAACTTTCTTTGGAAGGAGACCTCAATTGTTATTAAATTCTGAAATAAACACATGGGGTTACTGAATTAGAAACCACTTGTGTTAAATAGAAGCAATATATTAAATTATATAATGTGTTAATATTCTATATATCATAAATTGTGGTAGATTGATAACTATTAGTGTAGTTACTTAACAAGTTAGTATTCTTGATGTTCTTATGGCAAATTACAGAAAAGATATTTTACTGTCATACACAAAATATCTCTAAAAATACAATTAATGATGAGACCCTATCTAGTGATATGTGCGATGTTGTCAACCCTGATTGTGGTGGGATAAATACAAGTAAAGTCCACAATTGATATTTTGGTTATTACTTTCAAATTCTTAGCAGTAATTGGACAACTCTGAAAGTGATTTGCCCTGATGGAGCACTCGATTTTAGGTAAATTTTATTTTCCTGCTGAATATGTAGAAATTTAGAAGAGTACTTCATTGATTAATTTGTATATATTTGCCAGTTATAGATTTAGGCCAAGTGCTATGTTATCTGGCATTTTAACATTTTACACAACACTTTTTTTAATTGACTGTTAGCTTGAACACTAGTTGGAGAAAATGTTTTAAATGCAACACACTCTGTCCGACCTGCTGCTTCTCCAAGTATGATTGGGCTACAGAAGCCTAAGGAACACTTCCATGACCTGTCAATTTAATATTAAAAGTTTAAGTCATCTATTTGAGTTTTTCATAAATTGACACATTATTGTTGTATGTGAGATCATGGATTAAATCCTATGACTAGTATTCAATACAAGGTGAGGAGTAAAAGATTTTCAAAAATATAACTGTGAAAATATCAAAACAGGAGACTGTAAGTTATCAATTTTTACATTTTAATTGATCCATAGTGAAATAATTTTTCTAAAATGACTTTAAAAGATTTTTTAAATTAAATATTACATGTCTTAATATATATTGGCCAAATTTAAGTCTGTTCCTCACAGACAATATACTAAAGAACAATTATTGAAAGGGAGTGTGATTACAAAGCTGTGAATCAATGTTTCTTTAATTTGGTCAGTTATCCCTTTTGGTACTTAAAGATTATTAGCTAATAGCAAGAAAATCTTCATGATAGCTAAGAATGAGATATACTTTTTAAAAGAAGAGATACTAGCTCAGAAACACTAAAACTTTAAACTAAACTTCCTCAAGAAAGGAAATGTTCAAAAGAGAAATGCAAACATTTCAAACATCAAAACACCTCTTTTACAGACAGGAAAATAATATGTGTCCTTCACATGTCTCACTTATTGTGAGTGTATATTTATAGAGTCATTTTTTCAACATTTCTGCCAGTCATTGACATGCACAGGATAACTTGGTAATCTTCCAGTTACTAAATCTTGTTCTCATTGTATTAAGCAAATATTCTAATGGTTGTTAATTTTTCTAATTCTGATTCTGTGTAGGAATCCCACTAGTAACTTTTCTTATTAATACTCTTTAATCTTCTACTTACATACCCAGGCTTCCCTCTCCAAAACATAGTAAAGATATTCAAGAATCTTTCGGGAAAATATTCTTCGATCATAGGTATCTTAAGTGGAAGAAACTTACCTACATTATTAATGTTCACAGTGTAATTAAATCAAAACCATTTACACTTTTAATTTGAAGTTGTATTGCTTCATAATTAACCCAAATGGAGGATAAGGTAATTAATTTTTCAGCTAACAATTTCACTGCATAAAGTTAAATATCAATTAATATATGTATTAAATTGCCAGTAGTGTTTTGAAAAATTAATTCATTCCCAAACTTTCAGAGCAGCAGAAATTTCATCAGTGTCATCTCAATGTCAAGTAATTCACTAGTAAAACACAGAGTGAATTTAATTACAATAATCACTAAGAATATAATTATAGTTCCATTTAATTTTTCTTATTTGGGCCTGCTGTACTAATTTTTATGGTAAAACCCAATAGACCCTCTGTATACCACCTAATTTTTCTAGGTAGGATATAATGATTTTAAATGTATTATTTTTAGAGATACATAAAATATCTCATTCTTTAGAAAAATACAGATCTGTTGTATCTGAGGACTGTAACTACTGACTACAAGGTAGAAGATTACATTTCAAATTATCCAACAGTTTTTATTTAAGTGATGAACCTATGTTTTTTTATCATTTTTAACACAACATGACAAAAGCAAAAAAGCTATTATTCTAATTTTTGGCATAGAATTACATAGAAATATTTACTACAGATGTTAAAGCACATCTTAATAGAAATGTTTCATTGTGAAAATAATACATTCTGGGCTAGGGAAGAAAGCTATTTCTATTTTTTTTCTTAAGAAGTATAGAAAAAAGTGTTTTAGGAAGACAAAGTATCATTATAGAATAAAGTATCATTAACAGATCATTTTTTAACATTTATTTAACATTTGTGCTACATGGCCCTCTACTAACTGAATCCATGAAAAGGGGGACAGGGGAGCTTATGCAGGGTAGAAAAGTTAGTAATTGCTCAATCAAGAGTTTCAAAACACAATTCTGTTATTTCATAGGCACTTAAGAGAAAAACACTCTTTCGTGGGAGTCTAAAAGCATGGATTTGCACTGAGAATTCAGGGCACAGAATTTGTGCTCTGAACCCTAGATAGGAGAGTGGAACTCTCCTGGGTTTATTCCCCAGGGAATGGCCAGGGCAGTGGAAATCCCACTTAAGTCTGGGGGATTCCCAGTGTAGAAGGGTCTACAGCCTGATTTGGGAATGATAACTTGAGATACAAAGCTAGCAGGGAAAACATATCCCAAATGGTGTTTGAGCAGTACTGCGGTGATCACCGAGGAAGCTACAGAGGAGGATGTCCTATGTCCCCCACTAAGGTGTAAGGAAGGAGATAAGATCTTCCTGTGTCCCCAGAGGAGTGTGAGACAGGTAAGCTGAGTCTGCTGAGCAGACTTGGGGATTCTGTCCATGAAGGAAGCACAGATCATGTGAAAATCTAAAATTGACCGAGGAAATCCTAAACTGCTCATGTGTCAAGCCAGAAGTAACTTAATTACCCTCAGCTGCCAAAGTTATGTTTTCTGTCATTAGAGAAGCAAGCCATCCTTAGTTAAACAGACAGAGACAGAGAGGAAATGAGAGATGTGGAATTTCATTTTTGCCTTACTTCATGTTTGTTAGAAAAATAGACATGCCCATGACAGAACTAGATAGTCATCTGGGAGTCTGGCTGAACAGCCGAAGGGGAGAGACATGGAGGCTGGGTAGCACAGGGGTGCGGTGGTGGAAGGGTGCTTGTGGGTAGGAATGGCGGGTGGCAAGTCCTGGATGGGAGACCGGAATGAAGGCTGTTTTAACAGCAGGATGACGGCTCAGACTTTGGCATCCCAGAGAGTGATGTGAAGGCAGTGAGAACTGACTTAGTTAAAGCTGTCATGGAGAAGCTCTGTATCTGTCTGCTCTTTTCTCAAAGTTACAGCTCTGGTTAGAAAAACTCCAGAGTCTTCCAGATCTCATTTCAAGGTCCTGGTTGTCCACGGCCACAATGCGATGCTCAGGCTTAGAAAAGCTCTTTGCACAGGTGCCACTGCCTGAGCAGAGTTAGCTATTCAAAACTTAGCTCTTTGGTGCATTTGAGAGACAGTGAGACTTCTGCCCTGGCTTCTAAATTTCAGCCACTTGACAGGATTAAACATTATGAAGGTTCCACAGGGAGATGCTTGGTTAATGGACAGCCCACCATTACTGCTCCACCTCCAATCTGACTAATGAAAATAATAACAATCTCCCAATGTTGCTATCAACAAGGGCATGATAGGGAGTTTGCTGCTTTGTGTTAAAATAAAATGGATACGATCTTGGGAGACTTAAGAGTGCTAGCATCTTTCTTAGCTTTCTTTTAAAATTGAACCTGTCTTTCTTTAAACTGATGACCTTTGAGGCTAAGCATTTATTTCTTGATCCTATTTTTCCTTTTCTTTTCCCTCCCCACAGACACATGGCTAACAAGTTTCTCCTCCTTAGTCGTATATTTCCTTGTTTAATCGGCTAATAGTATCTAATTCAAGGAGGTACCTTTAAAATTATTAGGATTTTGATCAATGATAAATCATTTTTCTATTACTATATATTCTTTTGTGGATTATTCCAGAAAATGACTGAGAATATTATCTGTCATATACCTTTATGAGTAAACATGCATTATCCAGTCTGAAAAAAAATACTACTGATTCATACAGGAAAATCTTATTGATACAGTCTCTGTAAATAAGCAGCATATTTCTGTAAATGAATTAATTACTAATAAAGGTCAAAGAAAGTTATGTTAGCATGCAGCTCCTTTTTATTACAGCAAATGTTATTCAAAGATCATATAATCCAGCTATAATGCTTCAACGGAAAGTTAATTAGCTATTATTCATATGTGATGATCTTAATCAGGAATATCAGCTTTCCGTTACATTTGGCACCACTAAAATGTAGGCTTCATAATACTTAAAATCTGTGCTATTAGAAATAGTATTAGTCATTTCACTGCTTTCAACATAGGAAGTTGAAAGAAATGGGACTTCTCAATTTGTTTCTCTCTTTGGTCAGAAACATTACGCAGATTCAGCTAAGGATTAAAACAGGCACTGAAGTACTGTACCCTTTCCAAACACAACAGGAAAATAGGGTAGCTATCGCAAAATCATCAATACTTGAAGGCCCAGAAACACTAATTGACAAAAAGAAGGGAAAATCTGTACCTTAACATTTTCTTCCCGGTTCCTCAGCAAAGACGGTGAAAAAACTGTTCAGAATAGAACAGGCCTGTTTAATTCAGACTAAGGAATCTTTCTTATGTAAAAATACAAACACTCCTTGGTGGACAGTAACCTCTGAATAAATTTCAGGGTTACAGTTATAAGCTTTCCAGTGAGAAAATGATGTGATCTATTTTATACATAGAGTCAGTGCCTCAGTGGCATGCTTTCAAGGGCAAAATGTGTGGTATGGCAGTGTGGCATCACTAATAAACTATATTTAGTACTTTGGAGTATAAATTCCAGTTAAATCCTTTAAAAAGTTATCTTTTGCATTATGGGTCGACTTTACTTACTTACCTTGACTTCTCTCATTGCCTTTAAAGGAGCCCTAAATCTGTCACTACAAGTTTCAACAGCAATAGCCAGGAATTTTATTTGATATAAATCTCTATCTGAAGGTAACTGTTAATATCCGAATCTTGTATAGATTTTCAATTCTTATATAAAAGAGGGACATAGATGCAACAGCAGGTTGGATGTGCTTTTATGCTCCCATTCTTGTCAATTTAGGTATACATATATAACTACTGATTTTTGAGAATTTTGCTAAAAACTATTCTGGATGTCTTCCTATCATAATAGCCATTGATATTGGCTATTGAGCCAAGGAGTTTCATTATAGAACTCAAACAATTTATTGAATTTATACTCTACGATTAGTAGCAGATATTCAGTCACTCCTGTAATCTTAGGTACAGTTAGATTTAATGTCAAGTAAATGGTTTTATCTATACCTGAGGGTGTTTTAGCCTGGATGATGGTTGATTGAAGCATTTAGGTGGATAATAGCACTTTTGGGTTATCTCTTACAGATTCAGATTGGTTAGGGTATCTCTTATGAATTCTGATTGGTTCCCTGTTACAAAAAATAATGTGTGAATATTACCATGTGACCACACATATGTGTGAAACAGTTCAAGTCAGTCACTTATCAAATGCATAGGGTTTCTGTTGAGTGTAAACCATTTGGCTTGAATAAAATAAGCTCAGACCTCTTTTGGAGATACAGATACATAAGCTAACAGTTGTAATGAGTGCTAATACTTGCTGAGATAGATGGTAATCCCTGCACAAGAGAAGAGGGCCAGTAAAAGAAACCAGGAAAGCTACTGAGAAAAGATGAAATAGGAGTTCAAGTTTGAAAGTGAGGAGATAGTAGGGATACATAAAAGAAAAAAAAAGGCACTCCACAACACACAGGAGAAGCCAGAGACAAACCCATACGCAAGACGCTCAAGTACATAGTAGGGTCAGAGGAAAAGGTAGGAGTAAGAAAGCGGTCGCAGTATCAGACGGAAGCCAGAAGAGGGTCAGCAAATGCAAAGCACCCTAAACAGTAGGCTTCACTCCTGCCCCCTGCTGCCCTCATCTTAGTCCTTTTGAGGTCCTCTAACAAAATACCACAACGTGAGGCGCTTAAACAACGTGCATTTCTCTCTCATGGTGCTGAAGCCTAGGGGGTTCAAGATCGAGGCACCTGTGGGTTCAATGTCTGGTGAGGATGCAAGGTTCAGAGAAGGCTGTCATCTCGCTATTTCCCTGCATGTTGGAAGGGTAAGGGTGCTCTCTGAGGTCTCTAGCATACAAGCCCTTAATCGTGTTCATGAGGGCGGAGCTTTCATGGTCTAAGCACCTTCCACACCCTCATTTCGAGGATTAGGCTTCAGCATGCGAATGCTGGAAGCACA
Organism: Manis javanica; assembly: GCF_040802235.1. Taxonomy (NCBI): domain Eukaryota; kingdom Metazoa; phylum Chordata; class Mammalia; order Pholidota; family Manidae; genus Manis; species Manis javanica. The sequence continues at coordinate 95,441,422 of NC_133167.1, forward strand.
CAAATTCACATGACAGCAGTGCCCTTTCTCATGAGGCTCCGCACAGCCTAATAGGTCTCAGTACAACATCCCAGGCAATCTCGATTAATCGATTAAAAGAGGCTACCAGTGCCAGCTCATATATGCTGTATAAAGTAGTGTGGATTTATCTGGAAGACAAGAGAGAAAGAATGAAAGGTTCAAATTAGGTGGTTAACAAGATCCACTCCTTGTTTTAGAAAGATTATTGGAAGTGTGAACAAGGTATTGGAAGCTTGTTATGGGCAGAATGCTCCTCCTGCGTGGGATGTTGAAGCCCTGAAGAACATCAGAATGTGACTTTTAAAGGGCATTTTAAAAGGTAAGTAAGGTTAGGTGAGGTCTGATGGGTTGGCCCTAATCTAATTTGACTGGTGTCCTGGAAGGGGAAATTTGAGCACACAAAGGGGCACCAGGGACCCCCATGCACAGAGGGAAGCCACATGCAGAGGCAGCAGAAGGGCGGCCATCTGCAAGCCAAGGAGAGAGGTCTCAGGAGAAACCCATCCTGAGGGTGCCTTGATCTTAGACTTCCAGCCTCCAGAACTGTGAGAAAGTAAGTTTCTACTGTGTAAGCCACTCAGGCTGTGGTAAGTTGCCAAGGGACCTGCAGAAAACTAATATAAAAAGAGTAACACCGGCATTAATCTGCAAAGAGGTAAAAAGCTAACCTTTTCAAACAATATGGCTTCTCTCTCACTTACCAACTTTACATCTCCCTGTATGGCCCTGGAAGATGACTGGTTAGCCAGAGACGGGTAAGATTCCTCAAGGGAGGAACAACCTAAGACAGGCACAGTCGCAGGGGGGCCATCAGGTGAGAAATTGGGGATCAACAGAGGTGAGGCTTAGAACCTCACCCCCCCCTGTGTTGAGAGAAAGCTTCTGCATCCGTGGATGTTTTATTGCCCTTGTCTAGCTTGGATTAACACATAGTCTACAGGCACACACCTGATCATCTACAATTGCTCTCTTACAACACTAAACTATGTTTTCTACCTTTATCTTGCATCTACCTACCACTTCAGCATTTTATTTAAAAAAAATAATAATAATAATAAAGGGAGAAATGTGGGATCCACATATAAATCATGTATAAAAATCAAACGAATATTCATATTTGACCTGACTGTTTATAGTTCATGATGCGTGATCCAAACTGAAAGTTTCTGTGATGCCCTCTCAAAAAAAAAATAAATAAATGAATGAATAAATAAATTCAAAATGGATCAAAGACTTGAATGTAAGTCATGAAACCATAAAACTCTTAGAAGAAAACATAGACAAAAATCTTTTGAATATAAAAATAAGCAACCTTTCCCCAAACACATCTCCTCGGTAAGGGAAACAAAAGCAAAAATGAACAAATGGGAATACACCAAACTAAAAAGCTTCTGTACAGCAAAGGACACCATCAGCAGAACAAAAAGGCATCCTACAGTATGGGAGAATATATTCATAAAGGACATATCCAATAAGGGGTTAACATCCAAAATATATAAAGAACTCACACACCTGAACACCCAAAAAGCAAATAACCAATTTAAAAATGAGCAGAGGATTTGAACAGACACTTCGCCAAAGAAGAAATCCAGATGGCTAAAGGCACATGAGAAGATGCTCCACACTGCTAGTCATAAAGGAAATGCAAATTGAAATCACGATGATACCACCTCACCACCAGTGAGGACAGCCAACATCCAAAAAACAAGGATGTAGGTTGCTATTCATAGATTATTCTGTTTTTATGAGAACTGATTGCCTTCCTTGGGATTTGTGCTGCGTGCTGCAGCTCACTAAATCTTAACCGAGATCTGTTTCTTATCTCTATCCCCTCATTGCCTGGCACCAGGGACTTCTTGCCCCGGTGACCTGGAGGCAATTACATTCCTGGAGCAAAGCATGTTAATCATTGTGTCTAGACACTTGTTAACTCACTCAAGAATGTGATTCCTGATCAATAAATATGAGGGGTGCCCTCTCAGCACCACTCTTGCACTGTTAAAAAAAAAAAAAGAGTAACACCATTTGGGAATGGACCAGTTTGGAGGCTCTTCCAGGGTGACATGTGAGAAGAAATGAAGAGCAAACTGAGACTCTGGCCAGAGAGGCTAAAGGAGCCCCTCAGTGACAGAGAGCAGCTTACTTCTTAGTGTTTAATGTCACCACCAAAGATTGGGGAAATTAAATGGCTCTCTGAGTTTCAAAATGGAATCAAGTCATGAATAATTCATTGCCATTTGACAAGATGAAGAGAGAGGGTTGCTAATATAAGGGTGAACTGCATCATCACATTTCTCAGGTGTGATTTTAGAGATTTAGAACACCAAGCCTCATCCTCCAAACTCATCTTTCTGCTTATGGTTAATGCTTCAAATATTGCCTTTGAAGGGTTGTACTTTGAAGAAAAATTGTGCAAACTTACCAGGATATTTATCACAAAGTATCTGAATCAGTCATGTACATGCTAGTATGAATTACCGAGCTGATGGTTTTAATAATAATTGATATTATCAAGCATTTCTATGGAATTCATACCATTATTATCTTCACTTTGGATATGTAGAAATTAAGACACAGAAAAGTTCAGATCCTGTTCTTGGCTGCACAGTTAGTAAGTGGTTGGGGTGGCTTTCCCAGCCAGGCAGTTTGGTCCCTAAAAATGCCACTTTTGAAAAGTTCAGTAAAGAGTGAAGGCTGCTAGGGAACACTGAGGGACTGTGGAGGACATGCAGTAAAGAGAAAACCCAGAAGCAAGTTCCACCCTTCTGAAAAATTGTTGCATAGAGTTGCCCTGCACATGGTAGTCAAATATGCTTAGAAATGAATAGCAAGACATGTAAGATAGAAATCACGGAATTACAATAAACATGTACATTATTGACAATGTACTACTTAGCTATACAAAAGTCACCATAGTCAATAAAAAATTCAATGCATTGCTATTGAATTTTACAAAAAGAAAGCTGAAAGTTAATTAATTTAATTATTTAAGTTAACACTTTAAAAAGACATAGTACTAAAGGAATTTGTAGCAGACAAACTGCATGTTTGCTATTCTCTGAGGAGAAAGGGCATAGTAAGAATTTAATAGGATAGTACCTTTTATTTATAAGGATTACAGGACCTCTTAAAACTATATAAAGGAGACGCATTTTCAGACTAATTTCTGGGTATGTGCATGGCTATGTCATTACACTATATATGGGAACCTGGCAGCCTTACCTCTGAAGTTGACAAGTTATTGCAGGGAGCATGAAAATGAAACACAATAAAAATTGAAGTGGCAAGAAAGAGTGATAGTGTGGACTCATACACACTGATAAGTGACGGGCGGTTGCCATAGAGGAAGGATTTGGGTGGGTGGTTGGGGAGGGTGAGAGGGATAATAGGGCACAAAAATCAAAATATCAGATGGTCATGGGGATAGTAGTACAGCATGGAGAATATGGCCAGTGATTCTGTAACATCTTCTTATGATGACAGATCGTAACTGCACTAGTGGGGGTGAGGGATTAATAATGTGGGTAACTGTTGAACCAATGTGTTGCATCCTGGAACCCAATATAAGATTGTACACAACTATACTTCAAAAAAATAAAGACTGAGTACAGCTGCAAAGGAAAAGCCACATGAGGATACATGTGCTCATTGCATGGTCAGCTTTCTTCAGAAGATTCTTGGCTTCCCATTTGCCATCTTCAATGAACCTGGATTTTTAAAGGACAGCCACCACCACAGCCAGAAGCTGTTCTCTCCTGCATCTACAGATACTCTTCTGTATTTCAGCGTGATTACCATGCAAAACCAGCTGTGCACCACCCCTTTCCTCCTTAGCATTGACAACCTTGACTGATGGCTAGACAGGGCATTTTACAAGTGCACTGTAAGTTATATTGATACAAAATTGACATGTTGCTGTGATAAATTATTTCCTTGCAACACTGCAAAATAAGGTAGCAAAACCAGACAATAAAAATATGGAAAATGGAATGGTTAACCTTGAACAAATAAAGCAAACTGCACAAATAGAATATCAAATAAAACTGTGAAAAAAATAACATGTTTTTATATCACTTTTTAGCTTTCGGAAAGCTTGGCTATGGTTTTACTGACCTATACCTATCTAGATGTCATATTTATATATATGTATATATGCATGTGTATATTATATATATATATATATATACATGTATATAAATATAAGGATTACATACATATTTACATATTAAAAAAACATTTACGTATTAAAACATTTTCAACGCATTTACATATTAAAACACATTTTCAACACTGAAGTGTTGAAAAGCAAATAATAAAGCTGAATCCCAAAACAGGGTGTCTGACTCCAAACACTGCTGTACAACAGGGCTTCCCAAGTGATTCTCAGAAGGAACTGAAGAATTCTTGAGATGTATTTTTGCAGAGAGTTAAATGCAGATTCTTTCCACTAGCCCACCTCACCCCCAGGTTCTGACAGCAGATGTGAGGTATATCTGTGAATATGTGCTTTGAAATAAGCTCCCACGCTGCTCCTGATGAAGGTGGTCAGGTTGAGCGCTGCTGCTCTGTCCTGTGCTTTTCTCTCTAGATCACTCTAGAGATCTAGACACCTTTTTCCAAGTAAAAGAGAAAGACCTCTTCTTAATTTCACAACCTTTCAATTCACTCTAAATCCATGTCATCACACACTATAGGAATCTCTGCATACACCACTAAAATCTCTGCATGAATTAATTTCTTAAAGCCCTGAGTTATCACCTTGTGAGTTAAAGTGCAACCAGCAAATTTTGATTAATATGTGTAATTTACTTTTCCTACTTTTAAGGAACTGGCCATGCATTATATAGAGCTGCCAGGCACAATTTATAGCTAACAAAAGGCAAGAAACTTGGGTAAGACCAAGAGAAGGCTAAAGAAAAAAGACAATGTTTCCTGGAACAGTCCATAAATTTGCAGTATGATAGCAGTAACAGGCAGTCAAGAGTTTATTCAAAGAGGGACACAGCTTAGAAGAGCTTCAAATGAATAACTGGAGGCTTGTATAGACAATGACAGCCACCGCTCTACTGTTCTAGAGACAGAAGGGTACTTATCATGGAGATGTTCAAAGTTATTTTTAGGGTGCTCTGCCAGATTGTAGAATTCCTAAAAAGACATTAAAACTCATTTCATCTGCATCCCCCCCAACTTTTTCCCACACTACATAAATAGAAAAATAAGAAAATATAATAATATATAGGGTGATACCCTTCTGGAAGTCAAGTAAGTTGTGCTAATAGTGTGAAGTACCATCAGTTTCAATTACCACACCAATAAAACAGAACCAAATATTTAAAATTCCAAGATTCATTGTCAAAGGAGTATCTGATAGTTCAAAGTTGATGGAAGAATTCCCCATTCCATTGTATGTTGCATTTGGCAATTAAAATAAAATAGCACAGCAACTATTCCCAGGATTCTGAAATATCATATTACAGTGGAACACTGAAACCTTATAAGGTCAGAACTATTTCATTTTTAGGAGACTGGTGTCAGCATAATAAGGACTGGTTAAGTCTTTTGCTAATAAGATTAAATATCAGCTGAGGTTCAATCTGCTTCTTATGAAGTTTTTAAACTAATAATGCAGAAAATGAAGTCACATTCTTGGGCTAAATCATTTAGAGAAGCTACGGTGAAAAATGTGGGCTCTGAGGACAGACTGGGTTTTAGGCCTGGATACTCTACTTACTAGTTGTGTGACCTCAGGAAAGTGACTTAATTCAACCACATATGGTTGTAGATAATTAAATAAGATAATAACACAAGTAATTAGGAGCACTGTCTGGCATGTATTAAGACCTCAATTAATACTAACTTTTATCATTGTTATGGTTGATAATATTTCCCAGCATTAGGCAATACTGGCAAAAATGGATTGGTGCTAAAGCAGAGCAAGAAATGATAAAAATTCTGTTCCCCAGTGGTATGATTTAGAGAAAGGTAAATAATGATTTGGCATCCAACATTGAAGAACATAAGTCAAGAAGCTTAGAATGTCCAATTTTGTTTTGAAAATTATGAGGTCATTGATGTTAAAGGAAAGCCCAATTAGTAGCCCTTGTTTGACCCATGAAAAAAAGGTCATCAGCAACTAACCAATTTTTTGTTGTACAAAAGTCATGAGTGAATTTATATTCAAGAATATAGGAAATCATAGAACCTGTGATGTGATTTATACTGCTAGTGACCCACCTACGGTGGGAGGGCTCAGAAAATCAGACACTTAACAATAATTCTCTGGTGGGATTGTATGTTAACCCAGTGATATTTTCAAAGATGTTAAAAAATCTCTCCTGAAATTTTCAATCTGCATTTAACAAGACTGTTAATATTTGAGGTTATAACATCAGGGAATTTTATATGTGACTCTTCAGACATTTCTGTGATGCAAAGAGAGCTGGCAAAAATGTTGACTTTTGCATATTAAAACATCAAGGAGCAAAGTGCTGTGTCATACATTTGAAGGAACAAATTACGAGTTATTTTTCAAAGAAAGTAAATAACTCTTGAAAATAACGGAAGAGGGAAGTATAGAATGCTAAGTTAGCACTCTGGCTGATACATTTAATTGTTGCACCAACATTAGTACCAAAATTCAAGGGCTGACTGAAAACATTCTGCCCTCCACAGACAAACAATTAGCTTTTCCAAGAGAAAAAAATATACCTGCAAAAGACAATGGAAGAAAACCAAAATACAAATGTTCTATTCGATAGTTAATTGGAATATCTAAATGCTCTTACTGTGAGCATTTCCCAACCTCAAATACAAAAGTACATTTAGGTATGCAATCAATTTTCTCCAGTTTAGTATACCGTATTTTGATATTATGTTACCAAAAGACTACAGCATTAAAGTGAAATCTTTAATTACGGCTTTTGAAAAAGTCTGTTTTGATTAGATTATCTCGCTATGAATTTATACCTTAAATTCAGCAGTATAATTCTTTTTTTTTTAATGTATTCAAGGTAGTAAGAATCATGTAAAGATAGACATTTTGCTTAAATATTTAGAAAAAAACATTGCATTATTCTGATTTATTCAAACCAGTTGAACTCTGATTATACATTTTTTTGTACCTGGATAAGGGCTACTAAAGCTCATCCAGAATCTCCCAGGAGTTGTAAGCCTGTTCACCAGACTCTGTGTTTTTGAACTTGAAATTCCAGAGTCCATCTGGAAGTACCCTCATGGTTCGCATGTTTATTAAAGCATTTCAGGTGCTGCTTTTCTAAGCACTCAAGTGAAAAAAAATCTAAATAAAAGAGTTAAGTTTGGTTTTCTCCAATGATTTCATGGATAGTTTAATAAGATTTAAATAATATAAACTTGTTCACATAAATATTTACCATGACCTCATTTGGAAGAGCACTTTGAGGTCCACCAATTGCAAGATATTTTTCATTATAAGAGCTGATATTCTATATATCCGATTTTAACACTTAAATTCCAAACTGTCTCAACTTTGAAATGAATTCTCCTATCATATCTTAGTAACTTCTAACTGGTACTAATAGTTTTCCCCACAAAAATTGTATTGTTGTCAAACTCTGTTTCAAATACAGTTTAATTGTATTTCTCCAAAATATTTATTGGTGCATGAAATTATTACTCTGAACGTACACTGTACATGAAAAGCGGTACATTAATTATAGTGATGTTGATAAAGAAAAATCACAAAATTACAAGTACATGTACACTATAAATTCATTCTTTTCTCATTTTTCATGTTTAGCTATAGTGATTAATAGCAGAAATGCATTATCTAGTCTTGGCATAATTTACCAAGCAATTATATCAAAATAATATATCAAAAGAGGGATATCTATATTGGTAAGTCATGTTGGCATCTAATTTTGAACCTACATATGTAATTCTCTGTGTGTCTACCCTACTGCATTATTAAAGAGGCTTTTAAAACCCATCCTTTTCTGTATTAACAGTTAATTGGATAAGTAGAGAATTTTTTTCCAATTATACCCTGCATGCACATTATATTTTCTGCTTACTTATTAATCCAACAGGTGACAGTTTACTTTTTCTGCATCACTGCTCAGCATTTGCTTCTTAGTGATTTTTTTTTCTACTCATTTTTAAGCCCAGATGATAGTATTTGGTATTATTTTCTCATATACTGTTAAGTGACCAAACCATATCTAAAATGTTAAAAGTTACTTCAATCTTAGTTTTATATTTTGAAAAGCTGTTTTGCAGAAATGGTGTCTGGTGCCAACTTCTTAATGGTAAATAAGTGGATTTTCAAGAAATGGAGTTATGGTAACATTTTAAAAATGAAACCTAGCATGCAATAGAGAAAAATGCATGCATCACCTGGTGACTCATTAAGTGAAAATATAGACTTATCTCCTTTATTTGATTATTTTGTGCATGGAAGTATACCCCTTTTTTAAAATGAAATCTAGATGGATTGGATTATCTCAATACATTTCTCTTTGGTTGCACAGAAGTAAAATTCTAAGCTCTGAAACTTTATGAATAAGCCTATGGATTAAAAATAAAATGATCTGAATAACGGAATCACAAAGTTGTTATGAATGGAAAGAGCATCTTTGAGCATGTATTTCATTCCCATGAATTCAAGCAGGGATGTATTTAATCTTTCCCTTATCACCTATAATACAAAGGAATATATGACCTCAAATAGTTTTTTCAAAAGTACTTCAATCACTTAAGTAATGCCTATTTCTTCTTAATAAACTCCTTCATCCCTTCTTTCTTTCATTCCTTCCTGCCTTATTTATTTCCTTTCTGATCCGTTGATTCCTCTATGGCAATCTTTTGAGACCATTAGTGACTTGGCAGGAGGAAAGAGCTAAGAATGAAAGGCAGGCTGATACTGTGGAGAGAACTCACAGAACAGCCAAACGGCTTCAGATTTTGACTCCAGTGCTCACCAACTCTAGGCCAATTATATGACTTTTATGATTCTGTTTTCTTAATTGCAAGGTTGTTTTGAGGATCAGAAATCATATGCAAAGAGAGGTATGTCATATGTTATATGCTTGGTAAATGGTAATTACTATGATTATGTAGAAACATATACATTTGAAAAGTTTAAACTGATAAATCATAAGGAAAATAGTAACGAAGGTAAGCTTGCAGGGTACATGGAGAAGAAAAAGCTTGCTTCTGTGGAGAGTAGACAGGCGCACTCTTCCCCAGTTAAACGCTGTTCATGTTACTGATGCTTTTTATCCACAATCAAGACAGAATGACCAGTAGCAAAACCTAAAATGTAGCCACATTTGGGAGCTGGATCCACAACAGGTCAAAATCAACTTAGTTTCTCAGGGCTAGCGAGTTAATAAAAGCTATTTGTTTGCTCAAACATCTTCCTTCTGAAATGAGAGAGGGTAAATAGGCCAAGGGTGAGCGGGCTTAAGAAACTCTTCAAGGATGTACGGAGAACAAGCCTGAGGCGCCGCAGCATTTATGCAGACAGCTGGGAAGTCACCACAGTTGACAGGACCTGCTGGCTTGCAGCTGTCAATAAAGAAATGATCCAACCATTCTGTAAACAAATCAATTCCATGGAAGCTAAAGGATGTGCTGGGTATGGGGTCAGGTCCCCAAGGCATCCACAGGGGTTGAAGGGGGTGGGGAGGGGCGTGTTAATGCTGGTTTTGTGTGTGGGCACAGCTACAGGTCCACAAAGATTTTATCTACTTCCCCAACGATAGTGGCTCCATTTTCTGTGTTTCTTTGTGGGTGAAGACTGCTTGTTATTAATCTCTCCCCTAGCCCTTAAATAAATCGTTACTTTATATCTGTGCTAATTGCTGGGAAAAGTTTCAAAGGTGCTGTTCTTCTTGGCCTTAAGCCCCAACATATTCCTACTGGAGAAGCATTAGACCGTAGTCACCAGGTACCTGTACCTATGGTCAGGTGGTCATCACATTTGGTCACTAAACACAGACATGTGGCTCTCTTCCCTGACATACCCCATCTGATATGAGCAGTATAGGGATTGCCTTTAAGTTCAGACTCATCACTCAAACCAGAGGTGGTGCTACAGCCAATAGTCCATCTTGATGTTATAAAAGGAATCATTCAGAGTAGGCATAAGCATTATGAGCCTCACATCCCAACAGGATATTAGTACAGAGCTAAACAAGTGAGCAGGTTATGATTTCTCAGTTACTCCTGCACTGCCAGTATCTTCAGGCAGAAACAAGCCAGCCCCAGCAGCCCTCTGTAAGAACTGCTCCGTTCGTTATGGACCTCAACATTCCTTAAGACCGGAGAGAGGCTATTGGGGTAAAATGTTTATAGTAAAACTTAGAAACGTTCTTTAAGACAGGTGACAAACAGGTGGATAGATGGGCTGTTCATGACTATCTGAATGAACACTGTAAACAGTACAGTTTATTTTATGCTACCTAAAATACAAGTATATAGAATATGCATGAGTGATAAATAATGTGGATCTGATATCAATTTCCAATCCCTTCAGTCTTAGTCCTTTTGGGCTGCTATACCAAAATACCAAAGACTGGGTGAGTTATGAATAATAGAAACTTATTACAAACAATTCTGAAGGGCACAAGTCTGAGATGAGGGGACCCATATGGCTGGGTGAGGGTCCTTTTCCAGGCGGCAAACTGCTCATTGTACCCTCACGTGGTGGAATGGGTAGGGAGCTCTGTGGGGTCTCTTTAAGGGGCACTAATTTCATTCCTGAGAGCTCTATTCTCCTGACTTAGTGTCATCACACTGCACGTTAGAACCCCAGCTCATGAATTTTGGAGGGACATAAACAGTCAGACGATAGAACCTCCCTCCTAGTAATTTATTAAAATTTCTGTTTATTTATAACCTATTGATCTTGTTTTATGGTCTCATCCTGAGTTTATGCTGCTTCGGGATCTCTCCTTTCTTGTTATTTCCATTTCCCTGGTATATGGGAACTAATCTTATTTGCAAAAATTCTTATTCCCTGTATCTCCAGCTTAGGAGTTTACATTCAATTCACAGCTTTTACTACTTAAAAAAAAATTGACTTCCCTCTATTATATTTGCAAATGCACTGTAAAAACTAAATCTATGGGTCTCATTATCAGCAGCAGTTAATCCACGCCCTCTGTCCTTGTGCAAAGTTTACCCCAAATATTTCTGAGATTCCTCTGGTAGTACTTTACACGGGCTCATGCTCCCCATTCTGCTGCACTCACGGCTTGTTCGTGGCTGCTACACTCAGAGCAGCTCCTGCCAGTGGTCGCTGCTGGCGTTAACAGTCAAGTATGTGGATGATAAACCACTAGCCTGACTGCTCCACCAGGAGAATCACGTGGTTGTGGCGGCACGTGGGTTGGGAGGTGCTGGGAAATGGCTTGCTCCCCCTTTGTATCACCTGTCAGTAAGATCAAGAAGTAACATGTCTCGGGTGAAAGACAAAAGACAGGGAGAGAGAATGAGAATAGGTTCCTTCCTTCAGAGTTAGACCAAGGATGTGCCCTTACAATAGACGCCCATTCCACACACGGAATCCCCCAGGGCTCTTCACTGGGTCAAAACACAGTGCCTCATAAGCTGCCTCAGAGAACCTCTTCTAGCACCCTTGAGAATTATCTGGGGAAATAATATTTAAAAAATCAAGTTTGGGATGCAAGCCTAGATTTGAATCCTGGCCTGGAAACATTAGTTACATGTAAGTTTTTTAACTGAAGGCTCAGTGGCTTCATGGGTGAACGGGAGTAATACGTGTACTGCATCGGAGGATTTCTGTGTGAGATCCAATAGGACAGTATGTGCAAAGAGCCTAGCAGGGCGCCAGGCTCACAATCAAGAAAAGAGGTGGCCTTGATCATCACACGTACGCACCACTTCACCAGATGTGCCTACCTATGCCATCAGCTTTGAACGTGGATTAAGCTTTTTCTCACTACATCCTCATTTGCAAGTAAATTTTTGAAATTTACTAAACTTCCTGTATTTTTCTAAATTTACTATTGTTCTGGTCCATAGACACATCCAAATTTCAGAGACTGATGCAAAATTCAAACTGATATTCATACCACATTATAAAATGTCATCCCTGTCCAGAGGCTCGGAGCAGCCACTTGGGCTCCATTAACTTACCTAAAAACCAAACTTATTTCTCATAAATGCTGGCATCCCTAGGAAACTCAAAACTTTATGCAAAAGAATTCCATTTAAGAAACTGATACTGAAATGCTACCAGACACTTGAGCAAAGCACAGTTTGATTATATCCATTTTACTCAATTAAATCTCCCAAATCAATTAAAGCTCCCAGCACAAAGGCAACATCTTTCAGAAGTATTTTATCCTGTACGCACATACTCAACACTGTTATCAAACTTTCATTATAATATGGACATGTTCTAGGCTCAGAGATATCTTCAGGATAATAAATAAACAAGACAGTTTGTTTTTAGGTGGGAAAAGAGAAAATAATCAATGCATAAATGGGGTGAAAGCAATGAATGAAAACAAATGAACACAAGAATACCAGGAAAAATAAGTATTAGGGTGACTGGAAATGACCAAACAGCTCAATAGAGGAATGTCCCAATAAAGTGAGTAAATGAATATGGTTTCTCAGTGCATAAATGACCTAACAGCTTCAAGTTGATAGTTAGGAAATGCCTCTCTAAGGAGATATTTAAACTGAGATATGAATAATAAAAGGGAATCCCCTACAGAAAGCTGCAGAAGATGTCTAGGCAGAGGGGCGAGCTTTTGCAAAGGCCCTAGCTCGAGAGCATTTTGCTGTGCTTGAGGAATTCCAGAAGACGACAAACATACCTTGGTTCAGTTCCAGACCACCACAATAGAGGAATGCCCCAATAAAGTGAGTAAATGAATCTGTTTTCTCAGTGCATAAATATAAAAGATGTGTCTACACCATACTGTAGTCTATGAAGTGTGTGCCATAGTGTTATGTCTTAGAAAACAAGATACATACTTTAATTAAAAAGTACTTTACTGCCAGAATACACTAACTAACCTTCATCTGAGCTTTCAACAAGTTGGTATCTTTTTGCTGGTGGAGGGTCTTGCCTTGATGTTGATGGCTGCTGACTGACAGGGTGGTGGTTGTTGAACGTTGGGTGGCTGTGACTATTTCTTAAAATAAAACAACATGGTTCATTGCACTGACGGACTCTTCCTTTTGCAAACGTTTTCTCTGTAGTATGTGATGCTGTTTGATAACATTTACCCCACGGCAGAATTTTTTTCAAAATTGGAGTTAATCCTCTCAAAACCTGCTGTTACTGTATCAACTAGTTTCACGGAATATTCAAAATCTCTGGTTGTCATGTCTTCACAGCATCTTCACCATCTCAAGAAACCACTTTCTTTGCTCATCCTAAGAAGCAACTCCTCATCCATTAGAACCTTATCATGAGATTGCATCAATTCCTTCATATTTTCAGGTTCTTGTAATTTTAGTTTTCTTGCTATTTCTACCACAGATGCAATGACTTCTTCCACTGAAGTCTTGAACCCCTTGAAGTCAGCCATGAGGGTTGTAATGAACTTATTCCAAACTCTTGTTAATGTTGATATTTTGACTTCTTGCCATGAATCACAAATGTTCTAACTGGCTTCTAGAATGATGAGTCATTTATTTACATTTATTTACATCTAGAATGGTGAGGTTTTCAATTTACTTTGTCCTGCTCCATCAAAGGAATCCCTATCTATGGTAGCTGTAGCTTTAAAAATGTATTTCCTGAAAATGTGTAACTTGAATCAAACTTACACCTTGATCCATGGGCTGCAGTATGGATGTTGTGTTAGCAGGCATGAGAACAGCATAAATCTCATTGTCCATCTCCAGCAGTGCTCTTGGGTGACCAGGTGCATTGTCAATGAACAGTAATATTTTGAGAGAAATCTTTCTGTTAAGCAGATGGTGTTAGTCTGTTAAGCAGAGATTGTAAGTCTCAGTGGTTATTACAATATTCAATAAACTATGTTGTAAACAGTTGTGCTGTCATCCAGGCTTTGTTTTTCCATGCATAGAACACAGAAAAAATAGAGGGAGCACAATTCTTAAGAGACTTAGGATTTTTGGAAAGCTAACAAGCATTGACTCCAACTTAAAGACATGAGCTACATTAGCTTCTAACAAGAGTCAGCATTCAAAAGCCCTTCGAAGCTCTAAAGGTAGGCACTGACTTCTCCTCCTTAGCTATGAGAGTTCTAGATGGCATTCTATTCCAATACGAAGTAGTTTTTTCTACATTGGAACTCTGTTGTTTAGTGCAGCCACCTTCCTTAATGATCTGAGCTAGAGCTTCTGGATAATTTACTGTAGCTTCTACATCAACACTTGCTGCTTCATCTTGCACTTTTATATTACAGAGATGGCTTCTTTTCTTAAACTTCATGAACCAACCTCTGCTAGCTTCCAACTTTTCTTCTGCAGCTTCCTCATCAGTGCACTCAGCCTTCGTGGAATTGAAGAGAGTCAGGGCCTTGCTCTGGATGAAGCTTTGGCTTAAGGGAATGTTGTGCCTGGTTTGGTCTTCTAACTGGAATAATAAATTTTTTTTCCATATCAGCAATAAGCCTGCATTGGTTTTTTAATCCTTGGTGTTTTCCCTGGAGTGGCAGTTTTAATTTCCTTCAAGAACTTTCCTTTGCATTTGCAACTTGGTTGTTTGGCACAAGAAGCCCAGCTTTTGGCCTATCTCATATTTGATGTATCTTCCTCACCAAGCTTAATCATTTCCAAATTTTGATTCACAGTGAGAGATGTGTCATCCTTCTTTTCACTTGAACAATCAGACATCATTGGAGGGTTATTAATTAGCCTATTTTAATACAGCTGTGTCCCAGGGAATAGGGAGACTGAAGGAGAGGGAGAGAAATGGGGGAATGGCCGGTTGGCAGGGCAATCAGAGCACAACACTTAACAAGTTTTCCATCTTATAGGGGCATGGTTCCTTGTATCCCTAAACAGTTACAATAGTAACATCAAAGATCACTGATCACCATGATGAATGTAATCATAAGGGAAAAGTCTGAAATATTGTGAGAATTACCAAAATGAAGCACAGAGATATGAAGGGAACAAATGTGGTTAGAAAAACGATGCCAATAGATTGACTCAACAGGGTTGTCACAGACCTTCAATTTTTAAAGAATGCATTATTGCAATCAGACAAAAAAATATAAAAGGCATCCAAATTGGTAAGGAAGAAGTTAAACTGTCACTTTTTTGCAGATGACATGATATTATAGATAGAAAACCTTAAAGACCCCACAAAAAACTAAAACTAATAATTGGATTCAGCAAAGTTGCAGCATACAAAATTAATACACAGAAATCTATTGTGTTCCTGTATACTAACAATGAACTAGCAGAAATAGAAATTGGGAAAATACACTCCCACTTGTCATTGCATCAAAAAGATTAAAAACGTAGGAATAAATCTAACTAAGGAGTTGAAAGACTGCACTCTGAAAACTATAGGAGGCTCATGAGAGAAATTAAAGAAGACATAAATAAATGGAAATCTATCCCATGCTAATGGATAGGAAGAATTAATATTGTCAAAATGGCCATCCTGCTCAAATCAGTTGCAGCCCCTATCAAAATACTAATAGCACTTTTCAATGAACTAGAACAAATAATTCTAAAATTCATATGGAACCACAAAAGATCCTGAACAACCAAAGAAATCCTGAGAAAGAGGAACAAATCTGAGGGGGAATTATAGTCCCTGACTTTAAACTATACTGTAAAGCTATAGTAATCAAATCAGTATGGTATGGGCACAAGACCAGACCCATAGATCAATGGAACAGAATAGAGAGCCCAGATATAAAGTCAAACATAAATGGTCAACTAATATATGATAAAGGAGCCATGAATACACAATGGCAAAAGACAGCCTTTTCAATAACTGGAGTTGGGAAAACTAGATAGTTAACATACAAGAGAATGAAACTGGATTTATTATCTAACTCCAAACTCAAAAGTAAGCTCAAAATGAATAATGTAAGACATGAAACCATAAAACTCTTAGAAGAAAACATAGGCAAAAATCTCTTTAACACAAGCATGAGCAATTTTTTTCCTGGATACATCTCCTCAGGCCAGGGAAATAAAATAAAAAATGAACAAGTGGGATTACATCAAATTAAAATGTGTACAGAAAAGGACATGATCAGCAGAACAAAAAGGCACCTAGAGTATGAGAGAATATATTCATAAGTAATTCATCCAATAAGGAGTTCACATCCAAAATATATAAAAGGTTCATATGCCTCTTCACCAAAAAAACAAATAACTCCATTAAAAAATGGGCAGAGGATCTGAAGAGACATTTCTCCAAAGAAGAAATACAAATAGGCAACAGGCACATGAAAAGATGCTCCACATTGCTTATCATCAGGAAAATGCAAATCAAAACCACAATGAGATCAGCTCACACCAGTAAGGATCGCCACCATCCAAAAGATAAACAACAACAAATGTTGGCAAGGATGTAGAGGAAGGGGAATCCTCCTACACTGCTGATGGGAATGTAAACTGGTACAAGCATTGTAGAAAACAATATGTTGGTTTTTCAAAAACCTAAAAATGGACATACCATACCACCCAGTAATTCCACTTCGAAGAATTTGCCTGAAGAAAACAAAATCCCTGATTCAAGAGACCTATGCACCCCTATATTTATTGCTGCATTTTTTACAATAGCCAAGATTTGGAAGTAACCTAAGTGTCCATCAGTAGATTAATAGATAAAAAAGATGCAGTACATATACACAATAGAATATTATTCAGCCATAAAAAGAAAATAAATTCTTCCATTTGCAACAACATGGATAGAGCTAGAGGGTATTATGCTCAGTGAAATAAGTGAGGCAGAGAAATACAAATACCACATGATTTCACTTATTTGTGGAGTATAAGAACAAAGCAAAACAGAATGAATAAAACTGCAGTACACTCATAGACACTGAGAAGTGACTAGTGGTTACCAGGGGGGAAGGTTCAGGGTTGGTGGAGGGGATAAAGGGGCAAAAAATTCTCAATGATGATATAAGTTTGTCATGGGGGTGGTAGTACATCATGGAGAATATAGTCAGTGATTCTGTAACATCTTCCTATATTGACAGATAGTAACTGTATTATGGGGATGAGGATTTGATAATATGGGTAATTGTTGAACCACTGTGCTATATACTTGAAAACAATGTAAGAGTGTTTATCAATGATACTTCAATAAAATAAAGAATGCATTATCTGAGAAGCACAGTAAAATGACATCTTTCTATAGTGTGCTGCAATTTAGGGACAGAAGGGGAGAAGGTCCAAGAGGAAGACCAGGGTGTGGGTTTATAGAGGTTATTGAGTCAGCCTAAGGAGTTCAGATTAAGTCAGAATGTGATTTACTATGATAAACAATGCTGAGAACAGATTGCTGAGGTGAAAGAGTGGAAATCGGGTCAGTATGAGGCTCTTGCAGTTTCCAAGTGCAAAGAAGTTGTGAAATTCTGATACGTTTTGAAGATAAGGAGACTAGAATTTGATGTGGGCAGATCAGGAAATAAAAGGATAAAATGAGAACTGACTATCTGTGGCTTATGCACCTGAGCAGAGTTCAGAGGCACTTACTATGACAGGGTATGTTGGAGGGACCTGCTTTCTCAGGGATTCACGTTTCCAAAGTGAGGACCTTCTACGAAAGCAGCCCTCCCACAGCCCCACCACCCCTGCAGTGGAGGTAGTTTGCCTTCCATGACTGGTGTATTTTGGAGAAGAAGCTAAGCATGAGGAGTTAGCCTTTCCTTTCTGTGTGGCTTCTGAGCAAACACATCCTCTGCTCCTCCAGCCTGTGTACTTCATGGAGGTGGGTACGTGGTGGGGGTGGGGGTCACAGCTCAGCCTGGGAGTGGGTGTTGTCATCGGAATCTCACTGTGACTCCACAGCTAAGCATAACCTCCAATCAGGATTTGATCCCTAATAAACCTGGCATTTGTCTCTCCATCTGTCTGACTCAAGCATCTCTGTTAAGTGATTTAGGTTTCAGGACTCTCTGAGGAAATATGGGGGAGAAGCATATCTGGGGGAATCAGGAAGTGAGAGTTCGACTTGGGACTTACTAGGGTTAAGAGACTGACAGCTAGATAGTTCCAACAGATTCATTCACATTAACTTTGAATTCAGGGCAGAGGCCAGAGATAGAGATGGAGACTTCTGAGTCACTGGTTTATGGATTATAAAAATGTATATGTGATTTTCTTGGCAAGTCATGGTTAAATAAATATTTTACAAGTGGGTACCAGGAGCCAAATGGATTACAGCAGCAGCCATCGATATCACTGTGCTTTTTAGGAGAGATCAGACGCTTCATACCAGCTTGGTCCCACCAAGCCAGATGCCTGAGAACATCATCTCCGCTGAATCACACTACCTTGGGAGCCTTGCAGACATGCTTCTTACATATCGACCATCAGCAATTTATCCTTGGCTTGCTCAGTGTAAATGATTTGATTCAAATAAAATTCAATTAAAAATCCCGC
Organism: Manis javanica; assembly: GCF_040802235.1. Taxonomy (NCBI): domain Eukaryota; kingdom Metazoa; phylum Chordata; class Mammalia; order Pholidota; family Manidae; genus Manis; species Manis javanica. The sequence continues at coordinate 95,460,013 of NC_133167.1, forward strand.
ACACTTCACCTCTGACTCATCCACAGTGCACATTGCCATAGTAATTGGAGACATCTGTCCCCCTGAACAGCACAGGAACACACGCGTGCAGCTGCAATGCCCCATGCTGATTAAGAGACTATCTCATGTAGAACTGAGATGGGGATAAAGTCTTAGGACAGAGGAATGTATACATATGAGATATCCTCATGCACCCTGTCAATGTTTCTGGCTCTTTTTGTTATTCTTGGTTAAAATACATCCTTTTAGTTCAACCCCAGAAAATATGACCTTTAACTTTTGAAGTTGCCTCGCTTGAATACACAATGCTACTATTGTGCAGGAATGGATTATAGTATATGATATGATTGGCATCACTGGGAATCAACAGAATAGTTTATAATTTGTCTTAATTACAAAATGTTTCTTTTTATTATGGTCAGCATTCCACCTGTCAAGTTTCTAGCTAATATGTCTTAATAAACAATGAAAAGCAATTAACATAACAGTGCTTGTTTAAAATTTCCATTCTTGTTGTCTCTTTCCATAAATACAGGCTTTCTCTCTGATAGTCTTACTATAGAGGAAGAAAACCTCACTATTTACATCATTTTGGGGGTAAAATGTTATAATTCAGTTAGAAGTGCTATAGATTTGTGAAAAGGATCTTCATTTTAAAAATGCTTTGTTTCTTGAAATCAAATCATACATAGTCTAAAAATTTAGAATTCTTGCTTTTTTCTTCTTAAACATAGTTTTAAAAATATTTAAATCAATCAATATTTCAGGATTTGGCTAAAAGGATACAATACAGGCAAGAACCTTTGACAGTGTTTCAACCCAGCAAGCTCATGTAGCTAAAATGCTTTAGATTTAAATGTCAGAAGGTTAATAAAAGTAGTCCAATGTTAGGAGCTATTTTCTTCCAAATATTAGCCATATTAAAAATGGTATTAAGTTAAAATACGGTTGTGCTTCCAACTCTGACAGATTTAGAGTTGATATCAGCTCCCTTAAGCAGTGGGACAAAGCCTGAGAACTGCAAGCCATGTTTTGCTGCAAATTAATCTGATTATATCTGAAGAGGATGATGAATTCAAACCTCTTGGCAATATCTACAATTGGATAAAATATTGCCTTGAATCTCCAACAAGCTTGTAGATATGTGGGAAAAGACCTGTTCAGGCTTGTTGTCAAGAACCTCAATCATTGCACATAGATCAGAATCTCCTGCTTATCTCAAGTTGTAGAGCCTTCTAAGACTTCCAATTTGTAAGTCAAGAAGTGAGTTAACAAGGCTTATGCACTGCAGAGCAAGGGGCTAGAAACAGATCTCTCAACCAACGTACTGGGAAGCTCTTACACGGGGCCTTAAGAAGGAAAAGAAACTAATAATGGATCACAGGGAATATAACAATGTGATGGGAATTGTTGATCTGCATCTAGTTTCCTCCCACAAAGACTCACTTCTCCACTGTCTTCCACTGATTAACATTTGTCACCATTCACTCTCTTTCGTGCCTGATGAAGGCTGGTGCCTTCTAACCTGATGATCTCTGCATTTTTGTGGTGGCTGTTCCCGGAACTCGCGAATGAGCATTACCACTTCTAACCCATTTATCCACACCTATCCCTCTGCCTGGAAAGTCCTCTGTGTTTCTCTGGAATTACTAAATTACTTTTCTCTCTTTTTTAGGCCCAGTTTACATGTTTTCCAAGAAACATCTGGACAGCCCCAGTTTAGAGAAATAAAGTAATAAAATAAAAACATACCCTTGCATGTAAAGTACCTTTCATATTCTGGTCTTTGCAATAACACCATGACCAAACCCTGAAGGTACTATACATACATTCATAGTTAGACACGTTCAAAAATGTTAAGGTGACCGGATCAGGGTTACATTGGCAATTTCAAATTCTACCATCTGTCATTGCCAGGGAATGATACATTCCATAAAGGGGAATTACTAGCACTTATTCATTTATATTTTCATTCTGTTCAAAAATACATATAATAAAAATTATTATATTAGATGTATTCAATAAGAGAATGTTTCAATGCATAAAATCTGCTGCTTTAAGACTGTTAAGAAATCGAGATTGAACTACTTCTAAAATGAAGTAGTATCTTAAAGACAACAGAATTTAAACTATTTTGATGATACAGGATCAGTACACTCAATAATACAATTCTGCTAGGCAGAAATATAGAAATAATAACTTTCACTGATACATTTATTCCAGCTATTGCAAAGCAGTATGTATTATATAAATTGACATTCTAACAGTCTTGTGAGAGAGATATGGTCTGTATTTCATAGATGAAGGTGAGACTTAGAATTTAAGTAGCTTAAGGGTCACAAAAAGTGCACAGAAAAACCATATGTTTGCACAGTAAACCATGGACAGATGAATAGGAACTGTCTGCCCTACACTAAGTGGCCCTAGACTACTGTGTGTATTTTCTTCACCTTTTGTCTGATTATTCAGTCAGTTATCAACCCTTCTGGTTGCCAGAGATCAGTAACAGTTACTTCTTCTTGCTGCCAGCTGTCATCATGTTTCTAGTCTGTGAGCTGGAAAATCAGATCATCAAGCTTGCTGAAAATTGGACATGAAACTGATTAAATAGCATCTGACAGAGAGCTCCTTCGGTGGAGTTGATCGAATTCATGGCTTGGGTGCACCAGTTGCAAACCGACTACCACGGTGGCTTACAAGCATTCTCTCCAGCAGCCTCTTGGTTTGAAACTAGGTTTTAGAAGGGTGGGTCTATTGTTAAACACTCCCACTGGGCACATGAAGTGTGACTATGTTTACATTTTACCCTCCAGCGGGGGCAATAACTTCCAACAGGTTTGCCGTCTCTTCTCCACACCAACCTCATCTGCCTTGTGTCCCTCTCTGCTCCGGTGTTCTAAAACGGGTCATTAATGGACGCATGGATGACTTCTCAGTGTGAGGTTGCCTGTGTACAACTAGAGGGTGGGCCTCAGGCCAGGGCTGGGGCATGGACTCTTTGATACCATGCAAATGAGGTAAATATAGAAATTAAAGTAAGCATTTAGAGATATTTATAGCAGTTTGACACTAAAATGTGACACTTTAATCTTTTTTTTAAAACATTGGCAGGCGACAGATTAAAAAAAATTTAATGCCCCATGCCATAGAGAATCTGAGAAGCATAAACTTTGGTATTTCTACAAGTAGAGTACTTAATAGCAGACAAAAATGTTGTGTGAGAACCTCATCTGTGGAGACTACCAGAATATGAAACACTAACTTATTTCCCCTTTTTTCAAATATTGACTGACTTGCTTTCCCTACTTACTCTGTTTAGTTCTCTAGCATTAGTAGCAAAACTTTCCCCATCTGCCACGATGAGGTCATTCACCTCCATATTAAATAGAGGCTTATAGAGTCTGAAATACAGGATCAGGGACACATCACCTTTAAGCTATTACATAAGAATTAGAAAGAGAACAGTGAAAATGTACTTGCATAGCACCCTTGAATTTCTGGATAGTTGCACACATAATTCACAGAGGCCTTTTGTTTGTATACTAGTGTATCTTGGATGTGTCTACACTCCTGCAAGAGAGACAATAGTAGAGAGACAATAAACAAGAGATGTATTAAATAAGTGATTTACGTAATTTGTACAAAGTGGTAAGTGCTTCCCATAAAAGACAGGAAGACCCGGATAAGCAGGACCAGGATCCCAGGACCAGAAGCAGTAAGAACAGTATGATCTGGGCAGGTCTCTAAAATGTGACTTTCAAGCGAAATCCTTGGCAATGATTTGAACAAGAAGTTGGAACTGGACAGTGACCAATAATAATACTATCCAGATTTAATGGAGTAGTTGTCTAAGAGACGCTCACATTTTAATGACTCTACTTAGCACGGTCTTAGTAAACCTAAGCTAATTTATTAGCATGAAATGGAATTCATGGTCTGCTCTAAGAAGTTTGAGTTTCAAAACCAAGAATAGTATAAGCAAGTTAAACAAAACAATGCAAGCTTCATGTGTGCTCGTAGTTGAGGGATTCGATCATATCTACAAATTTCGCTCCCTCCTTTAAGAGAGAAATGCTCTTTGTCTTCTGAGACAAGAGAGATGCATGAGTTTCAGGCTGCCGTCTTGAAGACACATAAGATCTTTGCCTCTTTCTTCCTGCTGCTGTGTTTTAAAGGGCAGAAAAACCTGGAAAATAAAGCCATTCTCTTCAGGCAGTTTTCCTTGGACTCACTGAGAGGTGGAGAGGCTGAAAAGATGATAAAAGAAAGTTCTAGGCAACCACAAGTTGAGAAAGAAAGCAGACAGTGATCAAAGGTTTCTTAGTTTGAAATCTCATTCTTCTGAGGATGTACCAGGGATTTGATGACAACCTAAAACTTGGAATTCCAGAGCTGTTAATAGCCCATGTAGGATCTTATATCCAAGCAAGGACTGCAATAATATAACAACATTCTCATTTCATATGGAGAGAAAATTAATCTTGGAGACATTTTTTATATTTGAGATTAGAACTCAGTGAGAAAAATACCTTAAGCATGTAAGTATTGTACATAAGTATCCACTTCTTTTAATCTTGCTCCATGTGTATCATCTGTATAAATGAAGTAATTCTAAGCTGTGATGTTTACATAAAATTTAATACACGCTTTTATCTACTAGTCTAATTTTTGTTTGGTGTATGTAGACTTTACCTGGTGCCTTAGACCATGCTAAGCATATTACATGTTGATACAGAATCTGCTCTACCTAACTTCAAAATTTGTCTCCTCAAAGGTAATCCTGAACACTTAAATATAAAAAATAAAAAATTCAAAGGTCATATTCTATGAGCTTGCTCTATGCATTATCTTATAAAATAGCATTTTCCTTTACTATAACAGTATTCCAATAGGGTTCATATAAAGAATTTGGACTTTTAATGTTTATATCAAAGTCTAATTTGAATGCCCAAAAGTTTCCTTTAGGTTCAGCCAAAGAAGGGGAACATTTTCATATTACTTGATTTTTTTCCTTTCAACTTTTCAAAAATGTGTTTCATCTCTTTTCTGAAAGAAATACCTAAGATGGTAGAAAGAACATGACTTCTGAATGTTCTACACTTTCTTCTTTGTTTTCAATCACTGACATTTTTGGGGTGAAGGAAGAGTACTAATTTTTTAATAATCACCAAGGGATTTTGTCATGCCTGTGAAGTAGATTTTTTTGAGGAAAAAAAGGACCATAAATCACAGATTATGATAGAAAAACTGTAGACAAAAAGTTTACTGTTTTAAACAGCAGCAGAATCACAGAACCCACAAATGGACTAACAGTTACCAAAGGGAAAGGGACTGGGAAGGATGGGTGGGAAGGGAGGGATAAGGGTGGGGAAAAAGAAAGGGGGCCTTACAATTAGCATGTATAATGTTGGGGGGTACAGGGCGGGCTCTACAACACAGAGAAGACAAGTAGTGATTCTACAGCATCTTACTATGCTGATGGACAGTGACTGTGAAGGGGTATGTTGGGGGGACTTGGTGAAGGGAGGAGCCTAGTAAACATAATGTTCTTCATGTAATTGTAGATTAATGATACCAAAAAAAAAAGTTTACTGTTTTGCCTCAAAGTAAGGCATGAAGAAGTTCAAACAAAAGTGCAGTAATTCCCATTTATATATATTGTCAGATCCCAGCTGTGCTCAGATACCACTGGAGCCTGATGCACAGCTGTGACATTCTGAAAGGGACCCAACTGCCAATCAGAGCTTGGCTTGAGAGATTCATTGTCCAAGCCATCCCCTAATAAAGCCTCTGGAACTCTGCTTGCTTCAGTTATTGTCTCCACGAACAACCCTGTGTTATGCAACTAAGGACACTGCAGAATTCCTCTTATGCTTAGTTTATTGTAAGGAACTCTAGCTTTGAAATAAAGTTCAACAGTGGATTTTCTCTTATCACTCTCCAATTCTTTTTTTGAGGAGACACGTGAGTATCAGAGAGCAAAACATAAGACCTTTGTGTTTACTCAGCAATCAGTGGGTTTATTGACGGTTAGTATCTTTTAACCCCCTTTGAAAATGATTCCGAAGGACAAAGGTGGCACCACTGACAATTTTTCACAAAGGAAAATGATGGCGTTGTCACTACTTTGCCCTTGAAATGAAGTCTCAGTTGCCGACTATATAATGTGTAGTTGGTTCAAATATGGCAAGTTTCCCGAACTACTGTGTCTCTGTGATTCCGAGCCCTTTGAGATGTGTTGTTTTTGTTTTGCCTCTCACTAAAATAACGTATATATATAAGTATCTTTGGTCAAATAAATTTTTGATCCTCCTGTTACAGAGTGACAATTGTCCTGACTTTTTAAAGACTCAGGAAATCCTGGAATTAAAAAACATACTTGTCTCTGTTCAATATAAAATGTTTCTCTGTAAAATCCTTCTCCCTATGTGAACCAACCTCCCAGTGCTTTATGTAACAGAAATAAGAAAGTTCTTTTAGGGTTGTTAATTTAAAAGGAATTATGTGCTGTAGTCAAAATTTTTCTTTGATCAAATAAAAAATGGAGGAATAATTTTTGAGAAGCTACCAGGTACATGACACCATGCGACCAGGACATTTTCGTCTTTCAATGGCATAAGTTGTATTGAACTTAACATATTCTGAGTAAAATTCTCCCCTTCTAGAATACTTACAGGCAGATAGAGTGTCTTCTGACTTTATGCAATAATATTTATACTAAAGATGCAGAGGAGTTATGTAACAGGAAGCAGAATCCCATTAATAAATCTGAAGATATTGCAAGATATAAAGCTGTAACTTCAGACTTTCTGAATATCAGATGGTATCTTCTGATTCAAAAACATATTATGTCCCTTGTCCTTATCAAGTCAGCATTGCTTATTTTGTATACTAGTTTCGATTTGTGACCATAATTTGTAAAGAAAGAGAAGGGGAAGGGGATAATGCTGCCTCATATTTTAATTTAAAATGTAAGGTTTAGCATAAATATTTATTTAGCTTGCTCTGTGTCTGGCACTGTTCTAAGCATGTAATATCTCAACACATTTGTTCTTCACAACAAACTTATGAGGCATGAATCCTTCTCACCTCCAATGTTAAGGGGAAATGACAGAGGCACAGATAGGTTAAGTATCTTGAACAAGGACACACAGCTGGTAAATAAAGGGTGAAGGTGCTCTTACATTTAACCACTACGCAATGCTTCCTACCAGCTTCTCTCTAAGTCTACTAAGTAGATAAGGTGCTAATACAGCTGCCCCTTGATGTGTCAAATAATAAGAATTTGAATCATAGTTAAAAGAAAAATTTTAATTCCATCAGAATGTAGAATAAGTTTGACCTAAATAAGGGTTTGCTTTTCATCTTTTGGACTATAGCAATACTGTAGCTTTAATAGAGGTTAAAAAGTCCTGGTGTGCTTTGTTTTTTTCTGAAATCTCTCTTAGTATAAGTCAGTTTCATAAGAAACACATTTTCCAAATACACTTGCTTATTGCTTCCTAGGTTCCTTCAGTCACGTTAATTCGAGGGGATAAAATATAAACCCTGAAAATGATGGTATAAATACTAAATACATCAGTTTCAGAGGTGACTCTTCTACAAATAGCTTCGATTTTTCCTTTGCTGGATAGAAGGAACAGATACTTTTATTTACGAGATTAGGATTTGCCTGTTTAATCCAAAGACTGCATTGTTCATCCTCACACATCACTAAAATAAAATCATGTATTTTCATGGTGTTTAAAGGTCTGTATATCCTCCAAATTCTATTTATTTAGAAAAAATTTAAGAATATGTAAAGGCCAGGTTGCAAACATGTTCATATTTCAAGTTTTCTGAATGGGTATAAGTGTGCCAACAGAGAAAAATATTGTCCTACATTTTCATGGACTAAAAGCCACCATCCACATGTGACACATGTGCCTATTAGAAAACCAGCGCCTAAGCAGAGATGATAGGGAGACACAGGGAAGAGCATCCTAAATTAGGTATTTTTATAGAACACACTCCGATTTCTACATGTCATGTATAAACTAACAAAACCAAACAGCAAAGAATATATAATACAAAAGAGGAAAATCCAATGTGCTTTGGTGTCCTAATTTAATGATTTTAAAGATTCTAATAACCTTGCTTTGGAATATTAGAGTTTGACCATCTCCAAATTAGCACTTAAACACTGGGATTTTGTTTATGGAAACAAAACTATGTCCATAGGTGCATGTGTTTAGGACAATATTGTATAATATTGCATTTAGGGCATATTTCAAATGTATTTGAAGTTTTTACTGGATATTGTGTGTGTGGCCATGTGTGTGCATATGTGTGTAAAAGCTTGAAGATAAGTTAGAGTTGGCTTTTAAAATTGGATCAAAGAATATTAGCATGGCAAGTGCAATTTTAAAACAATTCCCCATGAAAAGTTAAAAGAATACATATATATATTTATTTTCTTTCTTTTACTCATAGATGAAATGTTATTGAAGAACTTAAAGGCCAATCCAGAAATCCCTTGTCCATTGTTGAATAAGAAAAAACACAGAATCCCATTTCATTTCCCTACAAGTTTATCAATTTTTGATTATGCTTTCACTGTTCTGAGTAACAGAGTTTCAAGCCAAAGCCTTTATAATCTATTTGAACAGAGCAGAGCTATCATCATGCTTTCTGAAAATAACGGCTTCCATGAGATGGTTATAATAGATCACCCTGAATTAGAAATCCTTTATGTGGTCCCTTTCAAAGCAGGCAAGTGTCTGAAATGGAATGTGTGCCTCTTTATTCCATTCACTGTGCCACACATTTTCAATTCAACAAAACTTTTCCAAGTACCTACTTTGTGCCAAGCACTGTTCTCGGTGCAAGGGACAAAAAGTTGAAAGCTGTCCTCCCAGAGCTCGTGCTGTTGTTAGGAGATGGATGTGAAAAAGAATTACCCCCGCACAAAAACCTGCATGTGGATGTTTACAGCGGCTCATTCATAATCATCAACACCTGGAAGCACATAAGACGTCCTTCAGTAGGTGAGCGTATAAATAGCCTGTGGTTCGTCCAGATGATGGAATATTATTCAGGGCCAAAGAGAAGTTTGCTATAAAGCCATGAAAGGTGTGTAGGGACCTTAGATGTATATTATTAAGTAAAAGAAGCCAATCTGGAAAAGCAACATCATGTATAATTCCAACTATCACATTCTGGGAAAGGAACAACTATGGAGATATTACAAAGATCAGCGATTGCCAGGAGTTGAGGGGAAGCAGCAGTAAATCGGTGGTGCATGAGGATTTTCAAGGCAGTGAAACGAATTATAATGGTGGATGCATGTTATTACACATGTGTCCAAACCCCCAGACAACACCCAGAGTGAACCTAAGGTGAACTGTGGACTTCAGGTGATCATGATGTATCAATGTAGATTCATCAATTGTAATAAATGTATCGTTGTGCAGGGGGGTGTTGATAATGGGGGAGACTAGGGGCAGGGGCAAATGGGGAATCTCAATTTTTCTGTGAACCTAAAACATCTCTAAAATTATAAAATCTTTTTAAAAATATTAATTACAGTATAGAGTGGTGCACACAATAATAACAATGGGCACAAGATTTGGAAGCAGCACAAATATTAGAAAGAATCCCCATGGAAGGAACAAACCAGAAATGGTGCATAAAATGATATCTAAGATGGGTTTGTGAAGGATGAATAAGGGTGTTTCTCAAGCCAAAGATATTCTTTTTGTAGCTAAGATTTAATATCCTAATAAAATGTACCTATCCTAGAGGGCAAAAATAAGGTTTATATTCACAATAGTTTTAGGGTAGTAAAATAAGGATTTATTAAACAATGATAATATGAAACTCACTTAAGTATTTAAATTTTCAGGGTAATGGCTGATGAAACTTTAGGGATTTGTGCCTAAAACAGTAGATGTTAGCTGTTCAAAGCATTTAGAGAGCAGAAAGAAAGACTGAGAAGGGATGTGAAGTCTGAGCAAAAAAATGTGAAGGATCTAGATCATCTGACTTAGGAGCAGTCACCAGAACTTCACTAAGTGACATATTTATTGAACTGCACACAAGGGAACCTTCCAACCTCGCAGAAGATGGAGACTAACGCATTTGAGACTAACGCATTTATTAATTTTTTCATTAAAGAGTCCATATTACAGTTAGGGAAAAAATTTTCAAAGTAATGACTTCATGGGTAAAGACTATGGTGAGGTAATCCACACAGCCACATGGAGGGACCCTAGCAAAGGAAAGGTGGAGAAAGATTGAGTGAACTACTTGAAAGAAACTGAAAAATGCAGTTTAAGCAAAGGAAACAGAACCTATTGGTCCGGCCATGCAGGAGATCAGACCTATTGCAATTTTGGAGAATATAATATGTATAGACACATTTCCTGAGAGATCATTCAGGAAAGAAATTCGTATTTCATTTTAGACCATTCTACTACATTTTATTTGTATGGACGTGAATTATCTCATTTAAAGCTAACTGTTCAAAAGGTCTATCATATTGGAGTGACTTTATTCTAGCTAGGATGCTATGGATCCTATTCTAGTGCATGAAGTTACTCATTAAGGACAAAAAAATGTCTCATTGCTCAGTATGGCAAAATAAGTTCAGTACTACATGCCATACCCAATTACTTCTCAGATGTTGGATTGAAGCATTTTGTGCAAAGATCCTAAGGTCTTGTCTAGGCCGGAGGTAAGTAAGGAATTGCATGTTTGAATCGTGGTGTCTGCCACTCACCAGGAACTAAGAGTGTTAAATTCAACTAATCCCTTACAAAGCTATTTATTTTTCATTAGGATAAGAACTGTGGAAACAAAACCCATAATATCAATGATGGCTAGCATTAATTAAGCACTCACAAAGTGCTTTCTACCATGGAAGGACTTCACATGCATTAATTCATTGAATTCTTACAACAACCTTATAAGGTGGAAACTAAGGTGCAAGAAAGTCAAGGAAGGGGTTCAAGGTTGGCAACTAGTGAGGCTCCCAACTCTGGCACTAGACTCTAGGGAGTGTTCTTGCCAGCTGTATGCTAGAGCCATCCTGTCAACCGTCTATGCTAAATTATTCATAGGACCACCTCAGCTTTCTCAGTAATGCCTGCAAGTGTAGTCATATGTATTCAAATGCTATTGAAGTAAGCAGCCAGTGGGAACCATGCAGGCATGGCAGGCTCTCTTAGCACCTCTACTTTGGAGCCAGCCAGAGGCGTTTTGCATTCTGCAGCCTTCTAACTAGCTTCATTTTAGAGTTTGCCAAATGCGGGACAGGGAAAAGAGTGCGGTTGTGAAGTTTCACAGACTCCAACCCCAGGGTCTGTGATTTTGCACAAATAACTTCTCTGAGCTTCAGGGTCCTCAAAGCTAAAATGAGAAAGTGGAAAATAGCATATATTTGCCAGAGAAAGGTAACACGAGCTAATGTATTACCGTGTAAATGCCTGTCATTAAGACTTTTGACTATAACGTGCCTGCCGCGGAGCTTTTGATCACCAAGGTTTTTAAAGAAATCCATCTTGAAGACACATTGTCCGCTGTAGGATGCACCCTTAGACAAACAATTGGATAAATAAGCAGACCAGCCCCACCCGTGAAGGTCCCCTTTTAGAAACTCCTGGGTAAGCTAGATAACTCACCTCTTGAGTGGCCTGGCTTTTCCCTTCCCACTCTTAAACTTTTAGTCAATAAAAAGTGAACCTGGGAAACCCTAGACACCCCAGCATCCACCCCAGGTTCACACTTTCTCCCTCTGTATCTCGTTGGATGGCCCTCAGGCATGCTACAGACCCTCTAGGACTTGTGAGTTATAAATCTTCTTCAAAGTTCCCTAATGGTTTCGCTGAGGCACGTCCTGCATCATCAAGAGGACCCCAGAGGCCACCCCAGTCATATGAGGGGTAAATGTGGGGCTCATGGAAGTTAAAGCAATCCAGGGAGAGCCTTAGCCATTCCTAGCCAAGAACATCACCGTCAGTATTCTGGGACCAACACAACATACACCCGAACACCTAGCACAATGCCTCATATACAGCGTACCTTCCAAAATGCTATTTTATATTGCTTCTTCTAAGATGTTATTGTATACATGCATTAACAAGTTAAGGTACTAATTTAAACACAAAACTTCTGTTTTTAATTATTTGAACCTATGTATGTTGCATGTGTATTTTTATTTTTAATTATTTTAATATAAAAAAGGGGAATTCATTTGTGATTATTACATTCCAGTGAAATAGGTAGAGTTTCCATTTTCACTTCATTCCTTTGAAATGATATTTTGCAGGAAATGGATAGTTTGGGTGAACAGAAATAAGAAAAGATACTGAATATGTGTGGTATTTTCAGAAGAAGGCCATATGAATCCTCAGCTCTCTAACATTGTCTTTGAGGTTAAAATGTACTTAACTTAAATATCGTAACTCTTTTCCATTTCTAAGTGTATACCTACACTGCTCAATACCAAATTGAGTTGACATGTGAGGGAGAAAAATATTATTCATTTGAATATTCTTGAATGGTAATTTTTAAGGTCATTTTTGAACCACGTGAGAAACTTTGGCAAAATATACATACATCTGAGCTTATGGAGTTTTTAAAGAATGATAAAGGCATTCCTTGGAATATTATATAAGAATCATTTAAGAAGATAAAATACAAAAATAAATAACATGGCTCTTTTAATGAAATTATTACTCATTCCTGTGAGTAAAAATGCAGGGAAATCATTAAGTGCAAAACACCTTCTCTTTCTTTAAAAACTCTCAGACTAAATAGGTGCTTGCATTCTGTATAAATCCTTGACATATTAAGTAACAGTGAGATTTAGGCTGTTCTCTAAAATGTGTTTATTCAAAATCATTTCTATAAAAAAGGATTGATTAATAGAGATAGCCCTCCTGTATAATTTCACTTGAGCATGCTTCTTGATTACAGAAACTATTTGAAGATATTAGATTTGTGTTTTTGATATGATTCTTTAATCATCATTATAATCACAAGCTATGCTCACTAACATTAGTTTCTTCATCGGTGGCAAGTAATTAAGAGAATAAGTGGGCTGTAGGAATCTGAAAGCCTGTGTCTAAGGTGGCTTACCACCTATGTGACTTGCTAGTACCCTACTTTGATCGCAAGAGGGTTTTCATGCTATTTAGAATCCAGTGTTTTAGCAAAAGGAAGCCATGATATGTTGCTCAAAGCATGATTTTCAATGGCTTCACAATGTTTTTCATCATTTGTACATACTATAAATTGTTTTCTAAAAAATGAATGGAAGACATTTAAGGTTTTTTTCCCCATTTTCCTATATAAAATTAATATATATTCTTTATAAGAACCCGATTCTTTCTTCAGAATATATCATTCGAATTGGAAATTTCCAGCCAATGTCTGTAACATTTTTTATAATATTGATGTATCTTACCACACTGCCTCAAGAAAAGTATAGCAAAAGGTGTTTTCACAAGCACTACAGTGGAACCTAGTTCATTAATGTCTCACTGACACTGGCCGTGACCATATTTTTAAAAAATTATCAACTTTATGTAGAAAACATATTTTTTAATAGTTTATATGTCTTTGAGTACCAGGAATTTGAGTAGTCTTATATGCTTGATTTCCACTTTGCATGCATCTGTGTATTGTATGTTATAGTTCGATGTTACACCTAATGTGCCACTCAAGGTAAAATATATGAACCAGGCATCTGACATCCACAAATACAGAACACGTTAACTTACTATGCAAAAACTGCCAAAGCACTAATCAGTTTGTAATAGATTTTGTTAAGTCACTAGATCTGGTCCAACTCCTATCTTCTTTTCAGTCATGAAACTAATTCTGAAACACAATGTAATGCTGAACTTAAGAATGTGGGAAAGGCTAAAGAAAAGAAAGGAAAATAATTGCCATGTATGTTCTCTCCTAGTTTATTTTTGATGGCATTCTTCTTACCAGTTTTTATGAGAAATGCTCATTTTGTGGGAAAAGTCACTTGCGTTCCTAACAGGATGATAAAGATGCTGTCTTTACTAGCACATTTGGGCACTGAGTTAAGATGATGAGAAACTTTTTAAAAACAAATCTAAATTTGCCTAGAGAAGAGTCACACATACTTAAACCAACACTTGGTTCTCTAATCAACCCCACCGATGGATCAGAACACAGCTGAGACCCAGCTGATGGTCAGTGCCCTTGGCGCTGATGCATCTCTGCCGGGGTCCGCAGCCTTCTGTGTCAGCCCCCCTCCTTGGCCATCTAGCTGCGCATTTCTTACAGGGTAAGGCAAGGTTTTAAGTCAGACCACAGCTTGGAAACTGGCATGTCGGCTACAGTGCTACACGGTAACATACCCCACGGTGTCACAGAATAATTCATTTTGGAATAGCTCATTATATTTCCTCTAAGTTAGCAAGATTTAAAGGTGACCTAAGGCAAACTAACAAATACATCCATTAGAAATAGTATACCTAATTCACAGTCAGATTATTACCCACTGTGGGTTAACATACTGCCACTTTTAAACAGTTTTCTTACTTCCTGAAAGTCCATATGCTTCTATTGTCTAATACAACAGTTATTTGGGGTGAAACTCTTTAGGTACATGTCCAAATAAAAACTTAGGATTAATAAACTTTTGAGAAATACTACATATCACACAATAAAATGCTTTTTTGTATTACAACACTTTCTCCACCACCATCACCACATCAAACAGGAACATAGGTTTTGCTTGGAGAAACGGAGCTCTGCCCTTTGAGAGGACAGGAGGGAATGTGACTTGGGTTTACACCGGGCCATCTGTGTTCATTTTTCTTTCTTCAAATGCAGGGCCCACTACTTCAATAATGGAAGTCACTAGCGTTGTCAAAAGGCATGTTAGAACTTCCTGACTAGATGCTGTGTTATTTTTGCCCCCTCCCTTAATCATTTAACCCTTCGCCTCGGAGCCCGCTGTCATGGCAACACATTCTGACTAGAACGAGTGAACAAAAATGTTTTACTGTAGCTTCAACAACTGCTGGTTGGGAGTCATAAGAATTGATTACATTAAAAAAGACAAAGGTATTGTTTTGATTTCTTGTTAAAAACCAGTAAATAAAACAAACATTTTTTTTTCTCTTTCAGCAGAACAGTGTGAAAACTTCTATATGCAACTCAAGGAGATCAGGAAACCCAATCACCCACCACCACTGACCAACTTGGTGATTTTGACCCTGATGTAATTTTGAACTATTTTTCTTATTAGTTAATTTGTGATTAAAATGGCGTAAGTTAATGCTGGTCCATTTTAGATAGGCCTCTCCACACAGTGGGTTGTTTTTAAATATACATTTAAATAAATCAGGCTTTTCTTACATAATTAACCTGAGGTAAGTGAAATAGCACATTACTTGCTAGAAACAAGTAAATGCAGAGAAATATTTTTCTTAATATTTTTAAAAACTTATTAAAAATAGTATATGTAGTGTAAGGTGAAATTAAAATGCTAATTAAAATAATCTTTCCTACATTTTAGAATAATTTCCTAGGAAAAGCTAATTTCTTAAGCATATCATTTATAAACATAAGTAAATTGTTTTGTAAGTCTTTAGAATAATCATGAGATTCTGTTTTACAGTAAAGTAAGTGTGTGAATCAGAAAGATTAGAAAATGCTTGTTTCAATATATTGTGGTTCTCAGAACTTCTGTGTGGTCGGTGGCACAGCTCCCTTTGAAAGTCAAACATATTAAGTAACGATTTTAGCCAAAGGTATTAAGGATTTAAATAGAAATGGAAGCCTTCTACTGGGCTCTGACATCCTTCCCCACTTGTTTCCAGGGTGCTCAGTGGAAAACAGTTTGAAAACCATTGGTGCCCTCCCTCCCCTTCAGTGCAGAGCTCTCCAGACACCCCTGTGCACACACCCATCCATGCTTCCCTACAAAATGAAGCTTGACAGCCAGTCCTGCACTTGTATATTATTTGATTGCTGATTTATTTATGGATCACGCTTTGGTTCTACATGAACTTATCCTTCATCCTTCTATTCTGTATATAAATATATATAATCTATATATATATAAAATATATGTTTTATACATACATGTAAACATATGTATGTATAGTGTCCATGCTGCATTGAATAAACCTAAATATGATGGGCTACAAAAACACTGTACTTAAAATTCTGTTTTGCTTGCCACATACCCATTTGGCAGGGTGCACTGCTAAACCTGGGGCTCCATCAATTAGACCCTTCCAGCTCTGCCCACTCTTATTAAGTCAATTAGAAAAATTCACTTTGCATTTGGGTTCATTAGCTTATTAATGGCCCCACTGGGAAAAGTAAAATTCATTGGCAGGCGTCTAACAGGCATCCTGTGTATAGTTTTCTGCAGTATTCTTGGTAGAATCTTCTTTTATGTTTTGGTGAAAATATTTCACTTTAGAATAGATGAAATGACGTTTTTCTAAAAAATACATACAGACTCAGGAATGATTACTAAAAAAATAGTAAAACAGAGATTTTTGTAAAGGTATGGGGGGTAAAAGACTTTCTTATTAAGACTGAGTTTAAGACATTAATGACATCCATAACTGTGTTCAACTTGAAAAGTATTCATTGAGAACTTGCCCGATGAAAATTTATTTAGCTCAGTGCTAGAAGAATTGCAAAAATCATTAGGATTAGTAGTAATTAGAGTTAATTAGTCATCATGTGGTCTGGTGAGGGTTAGATAGACTTAGGAAGGCTTACCTTCTATCAAGAGTACAGTTAGAGTGGCCACAATAAATGTTATAGGTGGTTTTGTAAAGGTAATTTTATATTATCTCATTAGAGCAAATAATACTGGGCATACTAGTATGAATATAGAATGCATAGAAATTATAATGATTATGTGTGTTTATATATGCTTAGGCTACAGGAAATAAAGCTTGACAATAACTTGCTGGCTCGTGGTTGTTGAGTTTATATAGGACATTTGAGATATAAGATTTAGAATTTGTATACACAGGAAATGCCATATGTTTTTTATATTTATTATTGATATAATTAACAAACATTGTACTTGAGTTAATAAGTATTGTAAAATACATAACTAGTAGAAGAAATACACATACAAAGAAATTATTGTCATTCAAGGCCGAACATATGTTAAATATTATTTTAGGAAGACAAACAATAGAAGAGACATGGTATAATATAGATAGTTTAGGGATTCAGAGACCCTTTGCAGACTTAATAGCAATTGAGCTGGGCCTTATACAATAGGTGGATTTAGGAAGAGTAAAAATGATTTTGTCTTGTGTGTATCTCCTGTGGGAAAGAAATGAAAATAATGTTCTATAGACAGGTACAAGGACAAATGTATATGGCTTCATAGATCTTTAGATTTTTAGACATACGTTAAAAAGTGTTTGTATATGTATAAGTTAAATTGGTAACATCCAGTTCCTTTCCCTTGGGGCTGAGCCATAACAATTTGGGTATAAGATTGAGATTGCTTTAGGGGGCCATGCTACAGTAAATCTGAGATGTCAGGCTTATCACTTGTATTAATTATTTATGCTTGCAAAGCACATTTGTTTATGTTTACATCCTTCTTTTATAGATATGGAACAAGTGTGACTGCATCGACCTGCATCCCCACACTCTGCTCCTCTGACTAAACAGACATTGTGATCAGGGTTGAAGGCTCCTTCCATCAGCCAAATTGATTGCAAGTGACATTTGACAAAGTGGCTAATCAGAGCAGTAGTCAGTTTCCTTCAGTGCAGACGCTACCCAATCAGACAGAACCTCCCTGGCCCAGAGGAGACCAAATTAGGAGAACAGCACCAGGAACACTCTCCACCACACTATTTAACGAAATGAACTAACATCTGAGATAGTCAATAGATTTTTCCATTCAAACATGTGTCCCAGTATGAATGCAGAAGACGGCCATCGTCTTTAACATCCATGCCTACATTTATACAAAATACATTCTATTAAATTAACGCTGTTAGTACACTTACTCACATTAAACAATTGCTATTTGGCCACTTGCTTTCATACTGATTTTCATTCTGTAGAGAAGAACACTTTTAAGACAACACAGTACACATTTCAAAAAGCTAAAGCAGTGGAATATTTGTTTCTCTATTAAAAAAAAAATCTAACATTTTGCATGCTTAATACTTTTCACACATACCTCTTACCAAAAATGTATATGTGCTGGGTAAACAAATATTTGCGATATTAGTAAAATAAATATATTACTTGAAAAACAAACATCAAACTAATGGGCATTCAAGTTAACTTCAAAAAATTTTTTTCCATTTATTTGTTTAGTTAGTTGTATCAATATCTTAGGGATTCTTACCTTATTCAATGGGTTATCATCTATTATAAGTATTATTTGTTTTAATACTAAAATTGTCCCAGATTCGACCCATGAAGCCTTTTCAAATTTGTTCCACCTCTTTAAATATCTACGACTTTCTGTGATTAAGGGCCATTTGTAATGTGTTGCAATAACTCATTGAAATTTAGGGAAGAGTTTCTCATTCTTGGCAGTCTAATAGGTTTCATAGTCTTCTAGATGATTTATTCTGAGACCAGACTGCTGGCAGCTGTTTTTTTCTCCTTTTAACCCTCCTTTACCTGCAGGGACTCAAAGACCCATCAGATGCAACCAAGCGAAAAGTGAACTATTCACCACCGAGGTTAAAGTGTGCAAAACGAGGCAGAGACGAGGTGGGGAAAGCGGCATGGGCAGAAGCTCAAGAGGAAAAGAACATTTTTTCTTAATACAGTTGGCTTCTTTCACTCAACATAAGGTCTTGAGATTTATCCTTGTTTCTGTTTATCTGTAGTTTGTTACTTTTGATTGTTGTGTAGTGTGAATACCACAATTTGTTACTGGCTATCTGCCACTGATAGACACGTAGGTTTATTTAAATTTGGAGGTTGCTACAAATAAGATGTTATGGATAGTTTTACATGCATTTGTGGTGTACATATACATTTATTTCTGTTGAGTACATACCTAGGATTGTTGGACTTTAGAGTAGGTGTTTTAATCTTTAGGAGATACTGATAAATAGTTTTCCAAAGTAATGGTACCAATTCTAGTGATACGTGAGGCAATTGCTGCTCCACAGTCTAATAAACACTTGGTTTTGGCATTCTTTATGATTTTAGCCATCATGATAAATGTGAGCAGTATCTCATTGTGTTTTTAATGTCTCTATCTTTTTTGGAATTCGTGTTTTTTAAAAAGCCCCCTGGGTGACTACAAGGTGCATCTGGGTTTGCACCACTGTCTTGGCCAATGCACCTTGCAAATGAAGAATCGTATCTGGAGGTACAGTCAGGCCTGCAAGCTGGAAGGAGAGGAAGCGAAGTCTAGTTTAGCTTTTTCTCAAGACTGGAATGCTGCAGTAGAAAAGAGGAGGGGCTTATTAGAGACGAAGTTGTCAAGAAACAGAGTCCAGAACCCATATGAACCTGGAAGTCACTAATGGTAATGTCAAAATACGGATGGTGAGAGGAAGAATCCGAGCCATCAGGTAGAGTGAGAGGGACGGTTTGAGCTGTTTATCTCCAGGACTTAATCAAGATTTCATCATAATGAGAGAAAAAGGAACAAGAGCAACAGGCTTTTAAAAAATAGAGGAGAAATGATCATTTGCTGTAGGGACAGTTTAACCTTCTTTTACTCGGGCATGAGAGGAGCTGAAGCCGAGTCCTCCATTCAGGAGGGCTTCACGGAGAGCGATTTCCTAAGTATACACAGAAATTTCAGCGATTCAAAATTTCAGTGAAATTGACTGTGAAAGAGGTCACAGGGTCGTTCGCTGAAAACAGGTTAGAAACCCGACAGGGCAGTGGGAAGCTGGCCCGAAAGGGGGTGTGTGGCCCGAGTCATACCGAGGGTGCACAGGCGCCTGGGTCTGGCTGTCCTGGCTGAGGGGGAGGACAGGCAGGCGGCGTGCCGCAGGCAAGAGGACGCGCCGCCTTGGGATTTGCTCTGACGGTCCTTCCTTGGGATTCGTATCTGGCTCCAGTGTTCTGCCCCGAGCCTGTCCTCCTCATGGGGAGCAGCTCCCTGAGGCTTCTGGGAGATATGATGGAGATTTGGGGCAGGGGGTCCTTGGAAGAGAAACACATTCTCTGATCAAATAAATTTTGGAAATGATACACACCTACTAAATTTCACTCAGTCTTTGATAAGTCACGTGGCTAAAAAAAATAGCCAATTTAAATTTTAACTCAGTGTTTTCCAAGATATTTGATTGTGAAACATGTGGAAGGATAATGGCGTCCACTGAATTATTAATGGAAAACACTGTCTAACGTATTTATTCTTGGTGTTAATAAATTGTCTACCTGGTGCACTTCTCCCCATTGCTCTGAACCACGTGGCTACATTCCCTTGGCCCCCTAATGGGGCTCAGTCCCCACAGCTCCAACAGAGGACGTCTAAGGAATGCTACTTCAAAATCCAATCTACCTCGGCAGGAACTAAATCTGTATTCTAACCCAACTTCAGTAGCTGAGCGCTTACCTGGTGATTGTGATTGTGTCTAATTCATAAAATTACAACTGTTCTCTCCTCTCTGTTTGAACCTTTGACAGCAGAGCTCATATTCCAGCCAGTCTAAGCCTAAAACCTGTCTCGTTCATGCCAGCCCTGCTGGAAACTGAAGCCACAGGCTCCATGAGCATGATAGGAGCTTTGTCTTTCTCTAACAGTTGTGAATTTTCCTAGGTTCTTGTTGGCTTTTTTCTGATACATAGTCACTTATCTTTTGCAGGACAGAGAATCTCCCTCCTCCTCATACAGCCTTTTGTGCCTGGCTGGTTTCCTCTCATTCCCTGTAGCTGATTTCACATGGAAGTACTTGCTTCCATGGTGTATATGTCTGGTCTATACTGTCTCCTGTGCTGGCCGGAACCCCTGCCCTGAGCACCCAATTAGAAAGGCAGCTTACCACCTTTTCCCATCATCAGTGACACAAAGACCAGGTCCATCAGAGTAACTAAGGGGAAGAATGGTTTAATGCCATTTGAGTTTAATGAAATTTACTAACCATAGAAAAGAAAGTTGAGAGGGCAACTTGGGGTTTACTTTTTGACTTTGATTTTTTTTTTTAATCAGTGAAAATGTCAGAGAACTCATCTCTTAAGAGGGGTTTTGCTGTCATATATGTTTCTCTTCTCATTGATATTTACCAGGATCACCTTCATTCAGTTTGGATATTTCTGAGCAGAGATTCTGAAGAAAGCATTTTTGTTTTACCATTTATACATACACTTATTACGAGTTTGACATACACTGGCATATCGTGCTGCTCCGTGCATGTCAGAATTCTGACACCCACACCCCAAATTCACGTTCTTAGATGGTGACTGCCTAATCTCCCTTGACGAAACTGAAAGCAAGAAACAAATCTTGCTTCTAAAGTATGAAATAAACACGACATATTTGACCTTTGCCAAGTAGGGGTGAGAAGACACTACGACTTAGCAATGCTTCGGAATCTAGTACCTTGACAATAACTATGCAAAGTGATATTGGCCATCCATTCTCCAGAAACGAAGATGTATCGTCTACAAGTGAATATTTAACTCTCGCTCATAATGAAGCCAGATGCAAATACCAAATCATAGTAACCCTTTATTTTCAAACCCATCTCAACATTAATCAAAATATTTTTTAAAATAATCACCAGACTAATTCTCCTAGCTTGTTTATTATCTTGATTCAAATTAATCAGTTTGATTCAATCCCAACCTTGCCCACATGGTCCTCCATTTCCATTTAAATATGTGCTGGGCCCCACTTCTCAGGAGAAATGCAGCTTAGAGACTATCAACAGCTTTTTGTCAGTGTTCGTCCTATGCTCACCTCTATACACTCACACATGAAGGACCCAGAAATTGCTTCGGGTGGAAAGACGCAGTAGGATAAAATCATTTAATGTATGGACATTATGTACATACTTGGATACGTTAGCTCTGCTATTTCTTAGGTGTGTAACCTTTGAAAATTTATTTAAATTCTCTAAGATTCCATTTTGCAAAGGCTTGAAACCCAGTTTGCATATGACCATGTCACCTCTCTGCTATTATCCCCAAGTAGCTCCCCATTACCTGCAGGGCAGAGTCCATCCTTTAATGGAGAGCATGCAGGGCTCTTCATAATGTGGTTCTCACCCCACACTTGTGCTCCTGTTAGGTCCTGTCACTACCAAAGATTTGCTGCACAATCTTAGGTAAATCTCTGGCCTCTCTGTGCTCCAGTTCCCATACCCATAAAACAGATATTCTAGTAATACTTATGCATATGGATATTACACTCAAAATAATGTCAGACATATAAATTCTCGAGAAATGTTAGTTACGATCTTTTTATTATTGCTACCCTTTCCTATTGTGGTAAGGCTTGTCTAAAACATTCCTCTGGGTGTATGGAAATGGAAAATTTCCAGGTCCTGCAAGGTAGGAGTAGAGAACACATGATTATACAGGAGTTTCAGAAGAAACGTGAAAATCAGGACTGAGGACACGGCAGGATGGTAGCGGCATTTCTGGTTTACATGAAAACATGAGCCACTTCCAGGTGACGATATGGCCCTGGTGGGACTGGAAAAGTCAGGGCCTGGGAAAGCCTCTCCCCAGGGCTCCTTGGACCTCAGATGGCTCACTCGCCTAGGGCTGTCGGATGCCACTGCTGACAGGAAGGGTCAGGAGGGAGACCTTGAGAAGCAGTGCTTGCTCAGCTTTCCAAGCTCAGTCGCATCCTTCGGTGCCCAATAAAGCCACTGAGCAGAACGGAGCACTGCCCTTGAGTTACACTTACAACCACATAGGCAGCCTGACACCTTGGAAATACATCTTCAAGGTTGTGCTGCTCCATCTGCCTGTCCCCCTTGACCCGTCCTTTTCACCTAAATCCCTCTCTGCCTTTATTGTCCAAAAGCAAAATACTAACTTTGGTGAAATATACCATCAGTAAAACTGGAAAAAGATACGTACTGATAAGATGCCTTGCACAGTTCCTTTTTAAACTTGTTTACAAAATGCACTTTTTAAACAGTTCTTAAGAGATCATTCCTCTCTGAAGTCTTTGGTTCATGATGTCTTTCCTGTGAAATAGTCCTCTTGGTCCCTTGACCCCCACCCTAGGTCAAGGACTGGTGCTTATAACATTAATTATAAGGAGCTTTCCTTTCAGACCTTTGCATCAAAGTATCCTTTGGAGTTTCAAGCTGTGGACACAGAACTCTGCCAGTTCTTCTGTTTGCTTACACAGAAAATATGAACAGATCTGAGAGGAATGTGTTTTCCTTTATATTGTGAACATTAATTAGAAGAAAAGAGGCATCTTTTCCCTTGTGCCTCCTATTATATTTTCTGTGACTTGAAAATAAGAACTCTATTTTGGCATGCAAATACAATGTCAGGTCCATTGTAATATGAATGATAAACTCATTATTTAATGAGTAAATAGATGAATAAGTTAATGAGTGGATGCTGTTTTTCTTGCCTTTCTTTGCCCTACTGGCTATAAAAAATGAAAACATTTAAAATATAATGTCTAAATCCAGATATGATATGCCTACATTTCATCCTTTGCAATTATATCTTGGTTAAAATATTTTTTTCTCTCCTAAATAAACTTCTCTGTCATATTCAAAGCTGTCTAAAGGAGATTTTGCAAAACACAGTGTATATGCAGGTTTCTTATGAGATAAAATGTCAATATTCATACTGCTCCACTTCATTAAACCCACCTTCCTTAGTAATTTAGGCTATAGAAATGTATTTTTTTAAAGTCCCCAAATTGTGTCTATGTCAGCAACACAGCACCTGTTAGTCATCATGGACCCAGTTCACCTCCTGAAGCTATTGCTCAGCACCCTGACAGGCAAGGTTTATGACAGGCAAGCTGAAGGTGAAGGGGAGGGATGTGTAAACTGGAATGCAGCCGAGCGCTCATGTCTGCGAGATTGTGCATGCCAGGCTCTGCGTGTGAGGTCACGCTGCCAACAGCCAGGATGGGAGAGCGGGCTGCAGTGCCCTGAATGGGGTATGCATACTATGGCATTGCTGTGCCCTGACTAGCACCGTGTGGGCCGACTGGCATTCGCTGGAGCACAGCACATTCAGGGGACAGGCATATGGGAAGGGCAGATGTTCAGAGTGGCTCTGTCCCACGTGCAGGCAGCAACCCTCACTGCGGAATTGTCATATCCTGTCTTGAGGGTGCAGATCCACAGAAGAGTGCTGTCTGAGAGTCACATAATCTCCTGTCCAGAGACTGCTCACTCGGTCCTCCTACCAGGCACATGGCTTTAAAATATGTGTCCTGGAAGCACGCAAACATTTTCCCCTCGTTCTATGAGTGAAAGAGAAGATAACAATAGCATAAACTGGAGATAATCGGAGGTTCTCCCATGGCAAGTAGAACAGAAGCAATCCAAATGCTACCAGGTCATATAGCTTGTCAATACACCATATTACAGTACTCATTATTTATTCCTATATTAACTAAACAAGTATATGAAGCACCTACACTATACAAGAAACACTAATGGGATAATAGACCCAGGCATGCAGAAAAATGAAGGTCAAACAAAGGATTTCATTTATGTATAAAGGACACACTGTGGCATGGTGAAGTGTAAATGAGGGGACAGGTGGCCATTAGTTTCAATTCTTCCAATAATTATCTGTGCTCCTGGGGACTCAGTTTTCTCACTCAGAGCTGATCATGTTTAACTAAATGATTACAAATGTCCCTTCCAGGCCTATAATGGTATGAATTTATATCCTTCATCTTCTTTATATGTCATTAGTTTATTCCTTAATTCATTCATCTATTCAAGAATCTGAGTGCCTAACCTGTTCCAGGTACAGTTTTCAGGAGTGGAGACGCTTTGGCCACGAGGCATCTAAGCTTACCTTCTGGTATGGCAAGACAAATTCGCACACACAAGTGAGCACATTAACCACGTGCTATCAAGGAGTCATCGACACTGCCAAGAAAAGGAAAACAAGGGAACAGAGAGCAGCACGTACTTAACTGAGTCAGGAAGGCGGAAGTAGGTGTTTCTATCACACTTTGGTGGGAAGATACCAACAATAAGCATGCACAGTCATAAATTAACAGACTGCTTTTAGATAGTGATAATTTCTCCGGAAGGAAGGAAGGAAGGAAGGAAGGGAGGGAGGGGGATGGGGGAGGGAAGAAAGAAATATGATAGCCAGTGAGAACAGTGGGGTCGAAGGTCATGCTGGACTTCAAGACCATCTTGGGGGTTTAGGATTATCATTTCAAGGTTAATGGGAATGTTTTACATCAGGGGTTGCCACGACAACTTCACACTATAGGAAGAGTCCCCTGGCTGTGGTGCATAGAGAATGGATTGTAAGAGATAAGAGCTAAGGAAGACTATGGGTGGTTCTGCAGAAGGCCACGAAGGAGAGAGACAGCCGTGGTTTGCAGTAGGGCCCAAGCGGTGGACATGAAGTAAAATGAGTAAATTCAAGATAATACGGGATAGGAAGGCAGAGGAAAAGAGAGAATTTAAGGATAACTCCTAATTTTCAGTTGAGCAGCAGAGTGGATTGTGAACGATTTGCGGAGGTTGAACCCACGTGGAGGACATCCAGAGGCAGGGCGCGGACTGCGGAGGGCGCCCAGGCGGGCCCGGCGGCGGCGGCACTGGACCGGTCCTGCGGCGGCGCTGGGGCATCACAGACCGCAGACCCTCCAGTCGGCCTGTGGGCTTTGGTCGGGACTCTGTGTGCTACCAAAAATCCTTTGAAAAATTCCTTTTCTGTGGAAGCTAATGGTTTCTGGCCGATTCACGGATGATACAGTTCCCGGCAAGCAATGAGCGTCGGTGAGAAGGTGCAGGGGATGGCGGAGACGAGGCGAGCAAGAAGCGGAAAGACCGAGATAATTGAGTTCGTTGAAAACTTGATAAATTACTCACTGGGGATGTCTGTAATGCTTGATACCAAAGTAAGATGGACATCTGGTATCCAATTAAAAATTGGTGAAGAACCCCCGTGCGTCACTAGCCCAGCATATGTATCATTCGGCAAACCCGCCCGCAGGAAGGATGTTGGAGGCCTGGTATAGATGCTTGGGAGGCAGGGGCTCAAAGTACGCCCACGTGTTCCAGTCCTTTCTAGCCCAGGGTTTCTAAACACAGCATTTACACATAGTAGATGTACAAAATGTCATGGCTGATCCATTATCACCTTAGTTAAGAGCCTTATCATTTTCTACGTGGATTGTTTAACAGTCTTCCTTCCAAGTTTGCCAGTCATCTTGCTTATAGAAGCTACTTCGTCTCTTCATTTTTGAAGAATATCACATAACACTTCTTTTTTCTAACTATACCAAGGCCTGCAGAACAGCTAGAACTTCCCTCTCTTCTCACTGTTGAATCTTAGTTCCTGTTGACGTAGACTGCGTGACCCAATGGAAAAGACATGGTTTTACCCTGACACATCTCGGGTTCTTACTTGGTTACTATGTGACCTTAAGCAAACCTTAGTTTTCTGCTATATATAAAAAAGGATAGTAATGTTTAATTTTTACTCTGGTGAATTAATCCTTTGCTGTATGATTTAGAACAAATCCTTGTCCAGTTTCTCTCTGAGAGTAACTAGTGTATGTTCTGGGGAACAAAAAACGTTGACTTTGGAAATCATGTTTTTTAATCAATGCTCCACTGTAGGCAAGTCACTTAATATTCAATTGTGGACAAAATGGAGATAGTAATATCTAGTTGAAGGATTGTATGAGGGTTAGACATGCACATAAAGCACCAAGCACAGTGCTTGGTACATAAGCATGCACTAAATTATTCTAGTTATATTTCTGAAGAACTAGTTAAGAGTTAGAATAAACAAGTTGGTAGTAAGTTAGCAAGAGACACACATATGTATCTGCACACATGTGCATTAATAATTGATAATGGAAATTTCACCTAATGCTATCCCCTTCCTCCAAGGGTCAGCTCCTATACAGTACCTGCCTGTTTTTCTCATCATTTGTGTGTGTGTGTGTGTGTGTGTGTGTGGCGGTGAGGGGTGGGGGGCTCTCCAATGCATTAATACTCATTTGCATTATTTTGTCTAGAATTTATTATCTATAAAAGGATCAGACCAATAGGAGATACATTTTAAGACATGTTACTTATTTTTTAAAGTAATACTGCAAGTTGACACCATTTAATCCCCTGGGAGATACTTAAAATTATTCTTATAATCTCCCATAAAACTAAAACAAAAAACCACTACCTATGATCGATTTGGTCAATATAATCTCCCGTATAAAAAAAACCACTACGTATGATCGATTTGGTCAATTTGAGTTTGTAAAGATATAGAACTAGGCAATGTATCCAAAGATTGCAGTTACAATTTTTTCAAGAGTACTCAATATATAGATCTAAGGTCTACTAAGAGCCCTCAAGGAGCATGCTAGATAGAATATCCATTGTTTAAAATGGCACTTTCAACATACTTGAGAATGATTTGGAAGCATTTAATATCTTTCCTATATCTCCTATACCTCTTAGGTTTGTCTAGAAAATCCTTTCTTTAGAGAATAAATTAAAAGTAAGCTTTTCTATGGGCCAATATTAATGTAATTCCATGGTACTATGCATGTTTTCCCACTAATTTAACAACATTCATTTTCTTTGGAATTTCCTAGGGAAAAAAAAAGGAGTCCAGCAAAAATAACTATAATACATAAACAATCAAAATTGTGATAGGCTAACTATCATAGGCACATTCAATATATAATAGTGGTCCCCATTCAGAAATGTGATTGGTATTTGATTGCTTTTATTGTCTCTCTTCTAGTGAGATAATTTTTCATAGCTTTTAAAATAAAGTGGCCTACATAGTATTTTTTACATGTAGAAAAAGTTACATTAGAAAGAAAGCAACAATCTTAACTTTGACAAAATTCAGAAACTCTACTGACAAATCATTGGGCAGTAATTTAAGTTTTAGTACAATGAAAAAGTAGCCTAATTTATTCTTTCATGACCATCAATGATCTTTAGACTCTCTTCCAAAGTGCAGATCCTTTAATGCATTTCAACTTTTGCCACAGCTGTACTATTGTCATTATTCTTAAGTGACTTTGGATATTGCTTTTCCAAAGATTTAAATTATTTTTACACACACAGTGCTCCACAGAAGCCCGATGAATCGGTATGCATGACTGGTTTTTATTGTCATAATTTGAAAGACATCCGGAACAAAACTTAAGTGAGGTCACGGGACATTTCTACCTGAAATTGAGTCATTAATATTACTTAAATTTAACTTACTATATTTTCTTTCTAAGAAGAATTTTCACTGCTTCATCTTTATTTCATTTCATGACTAAGGCTTACAGTTGAGATTACCTTGATTGAAGGTTTGTACTTCTCTCTACATTGGACAAAATACTTGATTCCCTGAAATTATTTTATTTCTCATTATTGTAATACTTTATTCTGGTCTTTATATAATAACTTAGGCCTTCAACTAAGCCTACACTTTTCCACATTTGGAGACACCTCTTTGATGTAGTTCTGTTGTGCTATGTAGGATTTCCTACTTAACAAAATTCATTTTCTATGGAACTTCTTGGGAGAAAAACAGAGTCCAGTGAAAATTACTATAATAAATGAACAATCAAAATGGTGATGTGCCAACTAATACAAGCACATTTACATACAGTACTAGTCCCCATTCAGGAAGGTTATTGGTTATTTCTCCCTACCTACATTTCAAATGTTAGTGTTCTCCAAGATATCCCACTCTGGAAATTCTTCTCTCTTTCTTCATTTTATGCCTGTGTGATGCTGTTCATGACCAGAGCATCACCCATTCTGTGTTTCTGTGCTCCAGACTCATGTGCTCAAATGCTTACTTGATGTATGTTTCCGTATGTCTGCTTTACAAATACCTGAAGGAGATTTCGCAACTGACTACCTCAGGCCTATAGCATTCCATGGCTCTAGGGATGGTGCCATGGTTCCCTGCCACTTTACCCCAAATCCTAGTCATCCCTATTTTTTTCTGGCTCCCCTGTCCCACATATATACTGCGAAATCACATCCCGTGGTTCTCTGGAGTCTATTTTCATCACTGTCCACTCAACTAAAATCTCAGTTTACAGTATCCTCATTTTTACCATTCTGTTCCAAGTAACTTCATCATCTTCCTGTCTTCAGGCTTAATTTTACTAAATTTGTTTCACACACCACCAGCAAAAGAGAACTTCTTAGCTCAGAAATCTGATCATGTCAGCCCTTCAAAATCTGGACCCTGGCCATCTTCCCTTGGTCTCACCTCTTGCCTGCCTACACCCAGTATCTTCCAACCACACAGACATACTTGCTCCCATTGACACCTACCCTCTCTGTCTTGTTACTGGCTCTGGCCTCTGTTTCAAATTCCATTTTCCTTCATCTCTTCCTTTACTCACATATACCTTGGTATTCCTTCCTCATTCAAGGCAACATGCAAACATTCTGTCCTGGAAACATTTCTTCCCTCTGACCCAAGAGGCCTCCTTTGGACTCAATGCTTACTGCCATTATTTTTATGGATTACCTACCATCTGGTATTGGAATTGTTGAATTATGGATCCAATTCTCTGAACAAGCCATACATTCCTTGAGGTCACAGTGTCTATTTCTATAAGCTTGAAACTTCACAGCATGTGCTGGGCATATGGTAGAACCTTCATTTGAAGTACACAAATGCATTTTTGAATGATTAGATTCTTGTTTCACATTTTTCTGTTCTCATACTAATATTACCTTGACTCAATTATTGTAACATTATTCTAGCATTTGTATTAGTGGACCTGGGAGTCCATTTTACTTTTTCATTCTTCTGTCATTTCTGGGTTATTTTTAGACTCCCATTTCCCCTCTGTGGTATTAATACATGTGGTAACTGTTCTAGCAGTATAAACACAAAGCTTTATTTTCATATCTCTGAAGATAATGCTCTTCATGACTAAGCTTTATTTTGGATCATTATTTTCTCATTTATCTTTCCCTTACTATTTTTAAGATCTTCATAATCAACTGTTATGATTTTTTTCTCTATTTTGTACCTTCAAACATGTTTGCTTCAATGCAAAATGTTCTAGCAGTGTATTCAATTACTTCCATTTCTTTCATTTTTTTAGTAATCCCTGTACATTGCATATATTGCTTTCCTCTTTCTTTCTGTTGAGAATGTGCCTCAGTGGGCTTTTAGACCAGCTTATGTCCATTCCATAACTCTCATGTTCTGCCACGTAGGCTCTCACTATGTGATTCTCTATTCACAGAAAATTTTTCACATCAAGCTTGATACACTATCATGGAAGAATATTATAGTTGGGAAGAAGGAAGATTTCCCTGTCGATGAAAAATGGCCTGATCTGACAAGCAAATACAATCCTTCTCAAAAGTAATGTCTTGATACAAATCATCTGTATTCACTCAGGTTTTTATAAGAGATGAATAATCAATAAGGAGGGAGATAAAACTTTCTTATAATACTGAAATGACCATATCTGAATATGTGGTTGTACATGCAATAGTATTTATCTTTTAAATACAGATTGTATGCAAATAGTGATAATTTTTAAATTGAAATGATTATGTCTATTTAAAATTCCTAGCTTTGTGGAATTTTAAGTCATGTATTTCCATATATGATCTTATTTCATTGCAAAAATCATATGCTCCTTCTTAAGTGTACAGCACAGTTTTCATAATGATTATCTTTAAAATATGCATACTGAAATTTTTGTATCACAAAATCTAGTTGTCTTGAATATCACAATTGATCTAAAGAGTTATGTGTCTTAGTACTAATTGATCCCTCAAGGAATTACTCAACCTCTTACATTTAGGTATAGAAATCTTATTCTCCCTACTCTATAGATAAGCTCACATGGCCAAAATGTTGAACGACTTTACAAAGGTCATCCAGTGAGTAGTAAGACTAGGCCCATCATCTCATTCCCTAGTACCTCGGCAATGCTTAGGTAAGTATCTCTAATTGTTATCCATCTACTTTGCCAAGCCTTCTCGAAACATTTTATACTTAGCATCAATCAGTTTTCTGAACTTCATGAAAGGATTTCATATGAGTTTCTCTGATGCACTTACATTTACCACTATCAATGTCAGAATTCATTCATCCTTTCTTTCATCCACAAATATTTATTGGCTTCCTATTCTAGGCCATGCCATGTGCAAGGTAAAGAAGGCAAACATAAGCCATCATCACAGAGCTCACAGTCTACTGGAAGATGCCATTAAGCATTGCAGTTTGAAAAGTGTCCCCATGCCTACTATGCTATGTTATGCTATTACATTAGAGCACCTTAGAGAGATATCTAATGGAAATAAGGATGGGGGAGGGGAAAATGACCAAATTAAGACCTGAAGATGAGTTGGAATAGCTAGTTGACCCGAAAAATCACTTTATAAGCATGGAAAGCACCATGCACAAAGGTGGTGGCATATCTTGGTGACTAAAACTAGTTCAAGATATCTGGTTCATAGATTATAAAAGCACAGTCATAAAGATGTAACTGGAGATGTGACAGGGCTCAAATCAACATGAGCATAAAAATCCTTATAAGAGAAGTTAAACTTTATCCTGAAGGCAACTAGGAGCATAGAGTTAACCTCTCATTTTAATGTCCTGCGATGTTCTGAGTAAACCATCCATCATCATGGCGATATTTACTCTTGGGTTCTGATCTCCATTCTAAAGAAACTTACCTTCAGGGTCATCACCCTGCTCACAAGGTGTCCAATGTCATACCTATCTATAGGTCGGTCCACTTTGTGGCCCAGGGGTAACAATTTACTCTTTAGTGTTAGAACATGTCATAATTACCACGATTTATTGAGTACCCAAAAGTAAGAGACTGTGCTCGGTGTTTTGCATTTGTTATCTTGATTTATTGCCATAAAAACCTATGAAAGAGTCCTTTTTATCTCCAAATTAGAGGTGAAAATATTGATATTCAGAGAAGTTAAATAATCTGTCACAAATCACTTAGCTGATACAGTTGTGGTGTCATCTTGAGATCATGATCTTCTTATTCCCACACTTCTTTTATACAATGTATTCTTGCAAAGACTATTGGAACTCTAATACATAAAACTTGAAAATAATAGGTACCTTTTTTAAAGAAAGTCTCTCTTTGTTAAACCTTCAAAGATATAGTAATACCATTTGAGATATTTCCCTAATATAATAAACATTTTTAAAAAACTTTTCTTCATCATTGTACACATGGTCAACCCAATTAAACCTAGCAAGCCACTGACTGAGTTTAAATATTTGTTGATTTCTGTGAGTCTTACTTTTCTCTACCATATTAGGTTTACAGGTTCTGCACTTCTCACATACAATTGTATAGGTTTTATTCCATAATTTATGACAGTACAATTTCGACAGCATATTGTTCAAAAGTCTAGAATCGTTTGTTTATAAGATTGTGATGAATATCATAGAAATTCATGTAATTGTTAGTATTTTCCATGTGTGTATACCTCAAGATTTTATACAAGAATAGAACTTGCCTTCATAGTTTAGAAGTTTCTCCTGCTGGAAGCTGCAAAATAATACATTAGTCCAATATGTTTGGGACAGCAACCTACAGGTTCTTGCCCATATTCCATTAATTAATTTAATTAAATTAATTTCACTTCTGATATCCTATTAGCCCAGTTCTAATCATTGTCCCCTAGATGTACTGCCTTACTTTTGCTCACAGCAGAATTCATGTATTACTATATTTCACACTCATGGTCTTCTCTAACATCTGTCATTTATTTTGGTCATCTTGGCATATCATTAACCTGAAGAACTTAATATCATCTGCAAAGTCAGAGAATGCATTTCCCAAATCCTTTTCCAGATCACTTATACGACATTAAACAACGCATCTTGAAATTTTCAACTTTCCTTATTTCTTATCTTTCAAACCTGTGTACTGTTCTTTATAAGACATAGGTGTGTGCGCACGTATATTCCATCTTGTGTGTTTGTTAGTCCTAGAAACGTGTGCATGTGCATGAATACACACACAGATACACACACCTGCAGAAGAGACTAAAAGAGGATGTAGTTGGGTCAAACTGGATGTGAATTTGGAGTTAAGACTCTCTGCCTCTCATCACTGAGCAAAATTATCTAGTCCAATAAAAATTCATGTGAACTATATTTCCTTCCTCTGCTACATGTCATTTCTATGCTAATTGGCCAAAAGGAAGACACCTAAAATTTTGAAGATTTTATTAGTTACTCTCAGCAAGCTTCAAAGTATTCCTCTGATCACCATAATTACAATTTTGGAGGATTGCAGTACATAAATAATTGCATTCAGAAAATTGTAAACACTAAATCTATTTGCATATTATCATGAGGGCTCAGTTTTAAGGGTCATCTTCTCTGAAGGCTTTCCTGCATAGAAGGGTAAATGGAAAATCTCCCTGTATCTACATGTTTTGCTTCATTATTCTGCAACCAATAATATGCAGCTGCTACTTTCTGTATGTAAAGCTTTTTGTTTTGTAACAGTAATACATTTATACACATAAAATGAAAATGAATGTGTAGTAATTGACTGGGACTTGACTTTAAAGTAATAGACTAAACCCCTCTAACAATGAATTTCTAAGCACTCAGAGGAAAGACTATAAGGAGTACAAATTGCAGAGGGCCCATGGGCTTTCAGAAAGACTTTCAAATCCTTTAGCTTGCATATGAAAATTTATTGCAAATGGATTTTTATAGCACAGGGATGTTACTTGAAGAGTAATTCAAGGCTCAATGTGATATTTAGATTTAATATTTTACAAGTTTTATAGTTAACTTCCTTTAACTATTCGGAAATCCAAACATGATGTAGTCTTCTAGCTAAATGCGTGTATTAACCTTTTCATCTTTATGAGTTCAGACACCAGTCCAGTACAATGTAGCAGAAAAAACACAAGATTTCTTGTCAAACCGCTGACATTTCCATGCTAGATCTGCCATTCAGCTAAGGGTCTTCAGACAAGCTACCAAAATGCTCAATAAAATGGGAGGATACTAATGTATTTTTCTTAGAAGAGCTGAGATAATATGTACATTGTAGGTGCTCAATCAGTGTTAGAGAACTTGCATCCTAGGAAATACCTAAGAGAGTTCTAACTTCCTATGAATGTGTCTTCATTTATTAAGGGAGGGAAAAACAATTCTTCAGAAAAACCTGATTTTTTAAAGTAATAATCATTTACTTAAGGGAAGTCGCTTCTTTAATTCATAGTCTTTAGTAATGAAGTTTATTATTTACAATTTTTAAGTACTTGAAGAGGAATCTTGATAAAATGAGTTAGCATAAAATGAGAGATGAGCATAATTCTTCCTACTAGGTTTGTCAGGGTTTTTCAATTTGTTTGCTTAATTTGAAGAACCAGCAGAGAATCGCATGAATTCTTTTGAAGGGCAGCTAAATTTCTTGGAGAAATCCTTGAAGGTGAATGAGAGAGAGATGATAGGAGCAAGATTGAACTTCAGAAAACCTAAGCTCTAGTCACAACTTCCTATTTATCATCCATGTGATCTTAAGTAAGATATTTAACATGTTTGTATCATTGGATCAAAATACATGTCATGACTACTTCACAGGGATACTAGGATCAAATAAAATAATTTAAGTATACTTTATAGAAGTCTGAAAGGGCTTTGCAACTATTTCATTTTACATATTCATGCAATTTCCTCAAATTTTAGCACTTCCTTGACTCCTTTAAAATTCTTCGAAATGCTTATAAGTTTCTTTGAAAATCAGCATCGAAAAAGTCAAAATACGTACACAACTTCTAAAATGTGATTTGTATTGAGTCCCAACCTTGACGTCTTAACAAAGACCAGCTTTAGGATTTTCTATGGGTTGCACATTGGATGGGTAGTTTGTTATCTGATCTATGCTTCACAGGGGAGGAGCTTAGGGAGATGGCTTGAAAAGTGACTATGAAGAAGGAACAATGAATGAACAGAGGTGAGCCCGCTGAACGCTGTCTACCTCCCCTGGGCCTCCTGTGGGGGCACACTGATAACCTAGAATGGTCAGAAGTACACAACTTTTCAGCAAATGCTCAGAACTGCTTTCAGTGACCAGGAACCGACTTGGATGGTCTCCACAGATCTCCAGTCCCTTGTCACAAACTCCAGTATGTAAGTCAGCTTCTCCCTCCTCAGGTCTGTAATCCACTGAAAGTCTCCTCTCTGTTCCCTAGCAACCGATGTAGCTTTTAGTGCTACCCTCGCTCCATCTCCCTGGACCTTATTTTCCAGGCAATTTCTCCATGCTACACGTGCCTCATTCCCAGGTACAGGAAGAGAATTCAGAGTAAATCTAGACATTGGCCATCTCAGAAGTGTGCCTTTATCTAAGAAACCCTTCTGTGTGAAATTCACTTCTTATCATGGTGGGGATGAACCTTAAAGAAATTAAAATTTATGGTTGAAATTATGTATGTGCTCACAGGGTAGTTTGAAATGTACTGAACACAATAATAGCAACAAGAAAAAAATATCCACAGGCCCCATCAGATTTCTCTGAAATTCCAAGTTCCTTCCACTAATGTCACCTCAGTGATTAAAGCATTTTCTCTACAAAGAGATCCTGTTAAACAACTTGCAGCACTGATGGACAATGACTGCATTGGGGTATGTGTGGGGACTTGATAATATGGGTAAATGTAGTAACCACACTGTTTTTTCATGTAAAACCTTCATAAGAGTGTTTATCAATCATACCTTAATAAAAAATTTTAAAAAAAGAGAGCCTGTTAAAATGTTTACACACTGCCTTAAATATTAAACACATCAAGTCATTTTGACCTACCTCGTAACCTATTGTTTCTAATTAATTTGTTTTTTTTTTAGCTCAGGTGTGCAGAAATTGGATATAGAGCATTATATTGGGATGAAGGCTAGCAGTTTGGGATGGGGATGTAACCAGGAAGGTTAAGGCAGAGTAAGGGATCACAGTGGGGAGGTTTTAAGAGAGAAAATGCAGACCTCCAAAGGGAAGACTGTGGAGTCTTTACAACACACTTCCTACACTTAATAATCTTCCTCAACTCATTTCATCTATTAAGTGATGTCCTTTTAGTCCAATCACACACATTCTGCCCTCAAATAGTAAACTCATTTCTACAGAGCAACACATGCCTCCTAGAAGCATGCTCCAGAAAGAGTCTTACACCTAAGGTGGCAAAGACTGTACACAAAGCTGTGACATTTCTGCTGTTGGAACTGATTTTCTAAGTCTCTGAAGAGTTACATGAATTAGGTTAAGAGCTGCCGTGGAGAAGACTCATTATAACAGCAGAGACACGTTCAGTCTCCTGTAAATCAGCTGTCCCCTTCGCAGGGCTTCATGTAGAGATCACAGACACTAAAGGCCAGCACTGCTGAGCCAACAAGGTGGCAGGGGAAAGTGGCTGCCACCATGTGCTGTCATCCTTGTTAGTGCTTTTCATTCACAGGAGTGGCTTTTTTCACTGTTTTAATAGTCAGACAGGCTTCACAACTACTGATAACAACCTGTGAACATAAGGCTTGGCTCTAATTTCATTTTGCATTTTCTAGAGCTATCCTAATTTTGTTTTCTGAATTAATATGAAGGAGGAATATGGATATAGAGAGAAGAGAGAGGAAGAGAGAGAGAAAAATAATCACACCATCTGTAAATCCTCAGTAGTGATTCACCATGAAATGAATCTACAAGATTAATGAAAACAACAAGTTGTGATGGTGAGTCTTATATGTCAACTAAGCACATAAGGGTTTGGTGCTTAGTTTGATCAAACATAAGTTTAGCTGTTGCTGTGAAGATATCTTTAGGTATGATTAACGTTTAAGTCAGTTGACTCTGAGTAAGGCATATTACCCTCCATGATGTGGGTGGGCCTCATCCAATCAGTTGAAGGCCTTAAGCACAAAGGCTGATGTTTCCTGAAGAAGATGGGATTTGACCTCAAGACTGTAACCTGAAACCCTGCCTGAGTCCTCCGCCTACCAGGCCTACCCTATAGATTTCAGGCACAAGACTACATGGTCAACTTTTAGGTAATTTCTGGCCTGTTGGCTTGCTCTGTGAATTTCAGACTTGCCAGTCCCCACCATCTCATATATGTTGTCTGTTTCTCTGGAGACCCTAATAATCAAGGGACAGGTCATCATTTTTCAAAGAGATTTTTGCAATGGCCTCCTGACTGGTGCCCCTGTCTCTTGGCTCCATCCCACTCATTTACTCAGCTTACTACTTTAAAGTAATGTTTCTACCAGGGACCCCATTCATCAATTTCATTTTTCAATTCCTTGCTGCATAAAGAGAAATGCTAAATTCCCTAATCCAGTACACAAAGCATTAGACTTGTGCCCCATTGGTTGCTTCCTTCCCTCCTGTTTGGCCACTGAAACTTTCTCCAACTCTTAGTCTCCAGCCATACATAGAGTATGTTTCTCCAAACTCATGATACTGCCTTCACCAGGACCTTTGCCCATGCTCTGTCATCTGCCTATCCTGACCTTTCCTCTGGCCCTAGTCCTCTCGCCTCCCTAGAATACATTGTCTCATCTTTCCCAGCTGAACTGAGACATCAGCTTAGGTAATCACAGTTCAGCCTGACACATTAACTCTACTTTCTATGCAACCCTTGAATCTGAATATCCGATTGCACATCACTTGATCTCGACATCTCAGTCTCCTTGGGTAGACATTGAAACTGCCTCTTTCTTCTCTGGTTCCTTAGCACCACACCCACCAGTTGTCACTGCAAATGCCCTAAATGAGACTATGTGGAATGGCCCATAGCCCTACTTTTTTTTGGTTCAGTTATTTTGCATTGAAATTTCAGAATATTATGTAAGTGATCTTTCTTGAGATACCACTTATACTCAGAGTTCAAGCTATGCAAAGATATCATTTTTTGTATTTGTTTTAGAAAACATAAACAGTTACAATAGGTAATATTCAGGCAAAACTATGGCATAGCATTCCTACTTTAGGGATAGGTATTTCTAGACTAAGAAATACACTTCCCAGATTTGGATCGTATCTAAATAATTTAGACATAGAACAAATTTAAATTCTAAGATGGTATTTATTTTTAAAATGCCCTGACATTTTGTGGGATCATTTTCTTTTAAAAGCAGACTGAACTTCCAGAAGGAAATGATCATGATAACTTTTAAAGTATCATTTTATAAAGGGGCATGGTGTTGCCCAGCTAAAAAGGGGCATTTGGTTCCAGCACAGCACACTCAGTTTATTTGCAAATGAAGACACCGAAGCCCAGGGACTTTGAGTGACATGACAAAAGACACAAAACTGGTTAGTGGCAGAGCCCAGACTACAACCCTCCCATGGAGACTGTCACATAGTTACCTCTCCTTTACTCCAGGCACTGTCATAAGTTATGTATATTTAAAGGTACAATTATATAAAATGCTTTTAGTATTTCATGCAAAGGCTGCAAATGCTTCTAATTTTTTGCATGCATTGCTATTTTGAGACAATATTTTCCTGCTGTAAAATCTAATTCACTAATGTGTGCTTGCCTCTTGGTTTCATTTTTAAAGTAGCTTAAGCATTGGTGGTGAATTACTGATAAATAGTGGGTACAAATTCAAATCATTTGACAAATATCAGGCCCCTTCTGCAAAACACTCAGCCTCTTATGAACATACTAAGTATTGACTTCTCATGGAACTAATATGGAACATAGATAAAATGTGGCTTTTTTTGCTGTAACAGGACTTATAGAAGAGACTTAAACATGAAAGCAGAACACAAAATGAGTGTACCTTTTCCCTCCCACCCAAAGTCTAAGAAGATAATGGAAACTTATGCAGATGTACATGTATTTCACTATTTTGTAAGGGTTTGTCACTCTTTTTGGCTTTTCTCTAAAAATATTCAGGACTTTTGAGAAAGGGAAGTTTATATAAAGCATGTTATTTATTATAATCTTATTATGAGAAAGGAAGAGGAAAGTATGCGTGTCAGAGGTGATATGGCTGACTGTGGAGGCCAGGGGGACAACTGGAGAGAGAGGGAGAGAGGGAGGGGGGAAAGGAAAGGGAGAGAGGCAGAGAAGGGGAGACTGTGATTACGTAAAGGAGGTAGAGCTTAGTATGAAAGGTGATAAGGAAAAAGGGGGACAAGAGACAGAAGTTGCACACACCACTCAGAATGTACTTGCATTGCAAAATCCCACTTCACTGGGCACATGCCTTCAATTCCTTACAGCAATGCAATAAAGTATTAGTTTTCATTTCAGCACCCCTCTCCTTTGCTACACTGTCACTGTTTCCTAGGACCATGGCTGCCCCCTTTGTCTCCTGCTACCCACAATGGTTCCCCAGTCCCAAGCAGCCAGAAGGTAGAGGTTGCTTCATGGGCATCCTCCCAATAATATTTGAGTACAGCAAAGAAGTCATATGGGTGTCTTTTCTTCTTCCTTCTCTCCTGCCTTTCTGTGCACAGATCCAGCCACCTCCCCTCACATCACTTCTTTTACTCTTTTTCTGTTTCAAAGAGAAAAGAATGGGATGTTTCCTTAG
Source organism: Manis javanica (assembly GCF_040802235.1). NCBI lineage: Eukaryota > Metazoa > Chordata > Mammalia > Pholidota > Manidae > Manis > Manis javanica. The sequence continues at coordinate 95,499,682 of NC_133167.1, forward strand.
AGTGCCACTTCTCAATAAGGAACATCATCTGGGCAGAGGCTTTCATGGAATGTGCCTCTTCTCCACGGATTGGGAGTTTAAAATCTATGCTATTTGACAAGTCGTGTGTTCCTATGTAATTACAGCATGTGTTGGGTAGCGCTTTCAGTTATGAAGCCAAAAAGCAAAGTGATTTTAACAACTTGAAATGTTAAATTTCTTGTGTGGAATGCTCCTTATGGAGACTCGCTGCTGTAAAATGGATTTTTTATTTTTTTGTTATAAATAATAGGGAAAGTGAATAGTTTTGAGGAATGGATGTGACTTAATTCTATTGTATCATTAATAGGCCATACAATGGCTTTAGTGTTAAGAACCATTACAAAATCATTTTCCAAATATGAATATAAGAAATAAATTAGAGAAATTGAGCTATTAACATTACAGAAACCCATGTAGTAGAAGAGAAGTACATTCCATGTATTTACACCAGTAATTACAATAATTTGAAGTCCTGTGCTTGGCAGGTTTTCTACTGTAAAAATAATAGAAATAAGATCTTGCTGTGAGAATTAGATTATCATTAGCATTAGAAAGTTCTTATTAGCATCTTTAGAAAAATGTAGGTACTAAAATATGGCAACCAATCAAAGAAACTAATTTCTTCCATATGAGGAAAAAGAATGGGGTTTGTTTCCCCCTGATTTGTAATCTCCATTAACATATTGCCTCCCTAAGGTGAACTCCAGGAACAGTCTTAAATGTCCTTCTGTCTTTAACATGATTCACAGACTAGGCATCAACTTTCCTCTAATCCCTCTACCGGGAATTGTTCCAAGTCAGTATCTTCATCCTAGACCTGTGCACTGAGATTTAGATGGACATAGATACTATATGCCCAGCACATCTGCTTCAACAGCCCACCCAATATAAAAGGTGTAAGATAAACGGACCATCTTTCTTTTCAAAACCCTCATCTCTACAATATTCTCTGTCTCAGTGGATGATAATGAGAAACCTAGAAGACACCCACCCAGTGAATATCAAATTCTTCTGCTTTCTGGTTCTCCTGATCCCTGAAATCCATTCTCTGTCTCAAAAAATCTCCACCATCTCTCCTGTGAAAAACTCTGGTACTTTTGGCCTGAACTCTGCTTTTCCAGATGTGGCTCTTTCAAATCCAATTGCCACAAAGCCATCAGAAGGATCTGATATCTCTTGTCCACAGCATATGATGGATTTCGCGTCTTGATCCAATTGGTTTAACAGAATGTTGGGTCCATCTACATTTATTGATGTGACACAGATGTTTGATCTTAGTTCTATCATCAAAGGTTATGTTCTCTGAGATATATACGTATGCACATGTATGTGCATGTATGTATAAAAATATATATATGTATATTAATTGTATAGCTTTTGCTTTCTTGGCATTTCTTCTGATAATTTAGATATATTTTTGGTCTCATGGTTATATTTATACCATGACTTTGTATAATTTCCCAATCCTCTTTTTTCTCTCTTGTTTCTCTTCTATAAGCAAGAATTTAAGTAATCTATCTTCTGTTCTCTCTCACTTTTATTGAGTACTATTTATTAATGTTTACCTTTATGCTATTTAAGTGTACTAAAAATTTAAAATTCACAAATTGGATAACGTATCCGTGCTGCCCCTCAGCTTTATAAACCCACATCCTTGAAGAGTTTCCCAATTTTTTTCCTCTTCTCTTTTCCTTTGTTCAGCCCTTTAAAGATACATAATTTTTCCATTGCATGGGTTTATAACTTTCAAATTCTGTTTTGAAAACATAATTCTCACACTTATTTTAGTCTTTTATCCTCTATTTAATGGGATTCAATGCTCATTCCCAGTCTTTATTAAATGTATTATTGGCTGGATTTTATCATGATTTCATCAAAGACCATGGAAAATATGGTCTGTAGACACATATACAGACTCATTGATTTCTTACATATTCAAAAAATATTTTTTGATGACTTCATAGACATTATGCTTGCTTTGGTCAAACACTTTGACTTAGTTTTTTTTGTTTTTAGCACTTTGTAGTGTGTGACTATAAAACTAAATTAATTATATTGCCATATAGATGACTTGAATTTTACATGTCGTCTGAGGCAAATATCTGCTTTTAGAACTTAGTAATTTAACTAGGCTGTGTCTCAATTGTAATTATTCTCTGTCACTTCTTGTGAATATGTTTGGTCCATTTATTCTGTAGATTCAAGCCTTCTCTTTTTCTGGAAATGTTTCTTCAATTGTTTTGTTCAAAGGTTTTTTGTTCCTTATTTTAGTTCTTTTATTCAGAGGTACCAATAAAGTCCATCTCAGATACCTTGCCACTTGCTAACCCTCTTTAACTCTTCATTTCTGTTCTGCCCCTTTCTTCTCTAGCCTGTCCTCCAGTGACTTATTTTTTCTGTCTTTCCTGTTGTTTCCCTTGTCCTTTTTCTAATTTTTAGTTTTTGTGGCATGTCTGTAGAGATTCCATGGTAGTTCCTGTATAATTATTTCTCATATTTGAGTTTTGGACTAGCTATTTATTGGGGGGGTGTCAGGCTGATTTCAGTGGAGTCCTACGACACAGGACTTCCATTATGAATGTGGTTTTCAGCCTTTATTTTTCTTCAGCAGTTTATCAGAGGCAACAGTTTACTGTTCGTAATGCCTAGTCCCTGTCCTCCACACACACTGCCCACTGAAGGCCTCGGCACGTGCATTCATCCCATGCATCCTTAGCAACATGTACTCAGTGTCAAACAGGGCTCAGGAAAGTTCCCAGCACCAGCCTGGCATCCTGCCTTCCTTCTCCAAAGAGTTGCTGATGGTACGTGTCATAGGCTGAATTGTGTCCCCACCAAATTTATCTATTATAGGTCTAACCCCCCAGTACCTCAGAATATGATTGCATTTGTAAGGAATTCATTTTAACAAAGAAAAAGGAAACAAGTTGAATGAGGAAAACATAAACCCCGAAGTTGCCTGATGGATTGAGGCACTGTGCCATCTTTAAGCGTGTTACTTTTATGACTCTTGGTGCTTAATGAGAATGTGATTTTCTTAAGAGCCAGGTGTCATGCATTACATATATTTGATAGAGAGAAACTGGTTTAGTTTGACTTCTTTTGAATCCCTACCTCCTACCCACCCCCCTGCCACATGGTGTTTAGTCTATATTAAATCGCCAGTAAACACATGTTGGGTAATTAACAGACACGTAGACACATATACAGAGTAACCAAGACAGATGGAGACAGAGTAAGAGGGGATTGGGAAATGGGAGGTGGGAGGTAATTTCCAAAGCACTGTGTGATTTACAGAAATTACTAAATCCATGTGAAAATTAGAAAGAGTAAGACCCCTGTCATCATTCTTGCAAACTGGGACATAGGGCAAAAAATATGTAAATATCCAGTGCAAAATTATCACCAAGTGATCTAGAAGTAGGAGTGAGGTTAGGGTGATACTTATTTGTCTACAATTTACATCTATTATCTCTGAGGGGACCTTTGCTGCTTTGGGGTTGTTTCCCTTTGCACCTTCTTATCAAGTCCATGTAACTGAAAGAGCCATTGATGGGTCTCTAATTGAATAATGCAACCATTCTTTCATTATTGCTTTGTTGACTTTCTGTCATTTCTGAAAATGACCTTACTTGGAAAGATTGTCTTTGAAGACTGTTAATGTACAAAAGGTTTATTCAAACAGTACTTAACTCTTTGACTTCTTCTTTTTTTCTCTAAATGGCAGATCAAAGCTGGGTTTCACAGTAGGAATTACTTTATTTATTAATCTGATTTACTTCTACAGACAAATTACTTGAGAACAGGAATGCTCTCTTATATCTGCTGCTTATGAATGAATAGTTAAATTCAGATGAAATATTTACCCTTAAAAGTAGATAAATAGATCTTAACACAAACAGTGCCAACTGGATCACAGAGATGCTCAGACAAATGGAAATAGTACCATGAAAGAAAAGAAACCACACACCACAAACATTCCTATCAATTTCCCACTTTTCTTTGGAAATCAATTAATTTCCCATAGTTATCAAAGCTAAATCAAATGAGAAACCTTGTGACCACTGAAGAGTCAGCATGTAACTGATCATCTTTTCTTAGAAATAAGAATGCCACTAGATTTTACATGTATAATTCATACAACCTAAACTTTCCTCATTATAAATAAATAAATATCTTAGGTAAATTATGTGGCATATTAAAATTCTCCTTTACTTCTCATTCTACTAAAACGGCCTTTCAAAACAAGGGTTTCTTGTCAAATGGACTTACTACTTCATGAAGTCCACAATAACTTTCTGTCATCTCTATGAGAAGTGGATTTTTTTAAGAATTGAATTCTTTCTTGTTTCATGGTCCTTGACTTTTAAATTAATATGTTATAAGCCTTTATATTCAGTGATCAACTTGCAAAAAAAAAAATCAGTGAAACTATCACAAAATATTCTCATGGCCATGAGAACATAGGTGAAAATATCTGCCATGTCATTTGAATTTCTTTAAGAAGTAGTTGCCCGGCATGGTGACTAATTTCCAAATGAGCAAATCTGTTTTCAAGAAAAATGTGGAATTTTGGTTGGCACATGGCCATTAATGTTCTTTATATCAATAGTGTCCATAGCTATTTTTCTATGTTCTTTAGAGATGTCAAAGGTATCTTCCTTGATATCTTCTTTCAATAAGTACATCTATGATGCTTTTAAAGACAAAGTTCAGTCTATATTTATATATTAAACCATTGTATGTTCACTAAGAATTAATTGTAAGACACCCCGAAGATTATTGATTACATGTCATTGCTTATTCAGATGAGCAAAATAAATACATGAAGACATTAAATAAGTTGTCCAGTGCAGTGAAGCTGGTAATAGAAGATTGTCCAAAGAAATCAGGGTCTTATCATATCCTGATATCTAATATAATATGTTTTTCATTATTAATCCTTAATATGATGTTTCTCTTAGCAATACAGCAAAGATTTTTTACAAGACTATTTTAAAAATCCAAATATATTTCCCCTATCTCTTAGCTCCATTAGCAATGATCAGTATAATTCAGTGACAATAATTATGATTATGTGCTCAATCTACTATGTGCCAAGTGACCGAGTAATTTGATAAATGCACATTATCTAATTTTATACTCACAATCCCCCCAGGAGACCTTTGCAATCAGTTATCCTGGTTTTGATGAAGGAAATGAGGCTTCAGAACGTTAAGTAATACACACAAAATGTAGACGGCCAAAGTGAGGTGGGACTTACTTGACCCATGTCTATTTAACTCCAATATCCAAGCTCTACCTGTGATTATTTAACTTTCATGACCATAAGTCTTATATTCCCATTTAAACTTTGAGTTCCCTGAGGATATAAATCTTGGCTGTACCTCCTTTTTGTTACCCATAATAACTAGAGCCTTAAATGAGTAAATTACAACTTTGATATACCAAAAAATAATGATCAATCAAGGTGGAATTATATGTAGGCCACTTGATGTAAGGCTGAAACCTAAGACTACAAATGCATGATGGCTCCATTTACTGGGGAAACAAAGGCCAGAAAAAAAACCTTGTTTTCAGTTCTAACAAAAGAGAAATTAATTACTCAGGAGTGGCATTATCAATTTCTCTATAATGGAAGGATGTAGAATGTGACATGTGTCAATGCTCAGTTTAATCCAGCACTTTTGCGTAAACTGGTATCTTGGCCATGGTAAAAAGATAACACCTGAGACATAATCCCCAGTTACAAATTACTTCCAGTACAGCCAGTGGCAACATGAACATTGTATTTTGTTTTCATGTCTCACTGCTTCCTAGTCACCAACTTTGCTTTCCTTTTTTCACTCTTGTCTATATACCTCCTCTAATTATGACTTAACCATTCTTCTAGAATTCCTCTCTACATCTGCCAACAAGTCAACACAGTTTCTTGTGGTTTTTCTCCCCCTCAATCAGAATCAGCTCTCTTGTTTCCATGCTCCTGTGGATACACCTCCCACCCAACCACAACCTGACTTCCCCTCCCTGCAGGACCCATAAATGGTCCAAAGCGGTGAGTTTTGATGTTCCATTCACATCAAGTCCTGGAATGAGATTTTATTCTTCTGTGGTTAAGATGATACAATGCATGTAAGTCTGTTTCTTGATATGGAACCTGGCAATTTTTGTAAAATGTGATTCCATTTCCATGGATGTTAAAAAACAAAAATCTAAGCTTAAAAAGCATTCTTCAGAAGAGCACTCTCTAACACTACTTTAAAAGGGCACATTCTAATAAACAAAATATGAAAATCCTAGGGGATCAATGTTTGAATGATCTACCAATTTCTTCTTTCATCTCTATTCTGAGAAATCAGGAAAACTTTTCCCATAATCCTAAAAGTACACTGTGGTTACTAAAGACACATACAAGCTTAGGTTTGGAAAAAATTGTTCATATTCTTTATTCCAGTCATCTCCTCTTAGATATTTATGCAGTTCTGCCCTTAAGTAAATTCAGCATCTATTGAAAAATATTTAGTTATCTGAACATATGCATTACAGAATTCTAATATTAATCCTTTCTTTACTTTCTTATCTACAACCCAAATAATTCTGGGATTTTTTAAAAAATGTCATCCTTCCCCGCAAATCTTTCCTTTTTTCTCAGCTAGCTTTGTAGACTTTGAGTATTTCCAAATGTAAGGATTCTTTATAAATCACTGAAACAATTTTTTGCCTCTACATTTTCTTCCTTGAGTAACTTTGACCCATTTTTCCAGGCAGATGGAAACTTTAGTCATGGAGGATTTCAACTATGTCAGTGAATTTTGAATTTCTTTCCTTGCATATGTCTTAGTAAGAAGGACTCTGATTGAGGGCAAATTTTGGTGAAGTCATAAAAAATTAGCTTATCTTAGCAGAAGACAACATGACATAAAAAGACATGAGATTTCTACTTGCACGTGGGATGGCGTTCATATTTGTACTGAGCTTTCCACTGTGACTGTAGCATAGAATAAGCACTTACTGTCTCTGTCCTTTTGTTTCCCGTAGGTAAAATGAGGGTTTAAAAGAAAACTCACTTCATGGAACTGTTGTAGGGATAAAAAGAATCCAATGCAGAGTCAGTGCTCCAAAATTGTTAACTCATGATATATTTCTGGATGTCATAAATTTTGGCCAGAATCTACTATATACCTCAAGAGGCCTGAAGGCATTCTAGTCTCAGGGAGGATTTGTCTTCTCTTTTGCAGTCCTTCCTGTATGCATCTCAGCATTGTCCCGTGCATGTGTTGGGACATCTACACCTGTGATGTCATTGTCAACATCCCTGCTGTAGCGACAGAAACAATATGGATTCAACAACTCAAAGACTGGTTTTACTCCCCATATTGTTTTTGGCAGATTTGAGTTTGAGTGGCTTATTGCTTTTCTGCCAATAGACAAGAGTCTGGGTGATTTCAAGGTTTTTGCAAATGCCATTGTGATCAGTGAATTGTCATTTGAAATACATCTTATACCCACGGCTATACTAAATAACTGGCCGGAAAAGTTGACCGTGTTTATCTAATGAGATTGATGTTAATTTTGAATGCTGTAATTAATTCTTTGTTGGTGTAAATCTCTCCTTTATTTGTGGGATCAGCTAAGTTAGTATTAACATGTTAAAATTTCAAGGGCTTAGAGAAAAAAAGTAAGGAGGAGGGTCGAAACCTTAAATTTATTCAGAGTATTAAGTCATTTTCTGCAAATATGCTAGTGTACCTAACACAGCATTCAGCTAAGAAAATATAAGGCGCAGGTTGCTTTTATCAACCTATCTTTCTCACTCCTGGTCACGTAAATTAAAATGATGCTTTATTTTTATTTATAATTATGACATTCAACTGAAAGGTGTTTTTCAGTTACCATTTTATGCATCACGTGTCATTTCTTTCCTGTCCCGTGGTGTTAACATAGCACCAGGGAAATAAAATAAATGTCCAGCAACCAAACTATGTGTCAAACCACCTATCTTACTAAATAGAAAAAGAACCTGAAAGTATAAAACTACCACTTTCTGAGGATCTGCATGCTGTGCAATATATACAGTACTTTATATATGTTGGTGTTTGATCAAATTATTAATCATCCATGTTTTATATGAGGCAACTGTGATTCAAGATGGCTAAGTTCACATATGCAGTAACTGTTGGAGCCAGGATTCAAGCTATCTCCTGGGCCCATGCTTTGTCATCCATTGTATGGGGATCTGTCTTTTAAAGGAAGCTTGCAATTACTTTTCTGCTATACAGTTATATTAATTTTGTATTTTTAAAGTATCAGTACGTTTCTCTGTAACCACTTCAGGAAAATCACTCTATTTCTCTACTATAAAAATGTCTTTGCCTTACTTACCCTTTTCAAATAAGCACAGTGAAATGCATTTATGTTTCATAACGGAGGTGTCAATGATCGGTGTAAACTACAGAGTCTAAACTTCTTTAGATACAATGACTCTTGCTTTCATGGACTAGGCACGTAAGACTAAAACTAGGGAAAAGGTGAGTTCCTCTCTCTGAAGGCCAGCAGACGCCAGGTAAGCGTTCTACCTCGCTGGTAGAGCAGCCTTCCCCCTTCCCCGCACAGAAGCCTCTTTGACTTGCAGGCCATCAAACACAGATCTCAGCCTTACAAATGCCAGGCCCCAGAACCATCAATGTACCATAAAATGTACACTGTCCACCAGGAAAGAATCAGAAATAAGCCCAACTCACATGAGTTTATTTTACTTTTCACTTTCCTTCTGGAAATTATAAACAAAGGAAAACCAGTATTTTAATTTCTGTTTTTGCTTAGAATTTAACAATGGCTTTAACTTTTCTTAGAATTTCACAATGGCCATGGGTGCTCCTAATTTTCATGAGACAAGTACTCTCCTTTGTCTAAACTTATTTGCATGTAAGATATTCTTGTAATACATTTCATTTCCATTAACAGGAAAAAATGCCTTAAGCCTATTGAAAATTTGACACTGAAATGTTGGTTTATCCCCATAGTTATATAATTGTCTCATCTAATTTTACAAACAACCACACATGACTGATCCAGATATACTGAAGTCTATTAATTTAGTATAAAATCATATAGCAAGCTGTGACTGGGCATTCATTTCTTTAATTTCAGTTGTTATTTCATTAAATTGGCTAGAAAATGAGTAGATTTTAACATGTTCAAATGAGCATGCTACTAATTTCAACATTTCTCCTGCCTTTCTGGGATCCAGACAGCTAAAATATCTCTTGAATTTAAGTTAAAGTGAATTTCTTAAAACATGCATTTCTAAACTTTCAAAGACTGACTTTAGAGTTATAGGTACTCTTCTGCTATTTTTTGAGACTTCTTAAAAACTTAATATTCACAGTATAGTATGCTCCTTGTCTAAAGAATCTGGATGGATAACTAACTTTCTGCAGGGTTATATTTAAGATTAATAAGTAAAATGCATTTAATCAAGACTTCTGGCTCCAAGCCAGTCACAGACTGGGCCCTGCCACTTCTTACCTATGTGACCTTGATTGTGTTAACCTCTGTGGGCCACAGTCACACTATCAGTACTCGTACGTGTATTGCAGGGACTGAGGACACAGAAAGTGCTCACAACAGCATCAAGCACACCCTAAGTACTCAATAAATCTTAGCTATGGTTGAGGATTATATTTTGTCAATAGAGCTGTCAAAATGTAATAATGTAATTTTAATTTATGGGTAAAATTATTGCTGAGTGGGTTAATGGTTGTGTTCAGAAGATGAATGAGAAAAGAATAACAATCTAGTATGTAGGACATTGTTCCACAAAACGTGGGTCAAACATACTGTATGAGATTATGTAGTAGTCAGCCCATCTAAGTCTGTGGCCTAAACAGAACAGAAAAAAATGTTGGAAACTTTGAGTATAGAGTTGTTCTCTGTAATTTGTCAAAATGTTTTTTGCCAAGTTTTCAGTTATAGAGTGCAGAAAAAAAGGAAATTTGATTTACTCAGAGAAAAAAAAAAATTTGAATTTTATGGTTTGCAGACAAAGGCCATATCCTTAACCACTAAATATAATCAATATTATTTGCCATGTACTTACATACTGACCTAAAAGTTCAAGCCCCAATGTTGTAAGAAGTATAGTAAAGGTAAAAAAAAAACAAACATAGATTGGTCAAACCATGCTGCTGAATCTTTAAAATTAGTACTTGAGGTCTGACTTATACACTCCAGAATATGACTCCCAAGACCAATATCTATGCATTTAGCTATGTTTGAGCATCATGTTGATATACAACAATATTGCTAGGCATGGAAGCTCAGAGAACACTAGAGAAAAAATTGCTGAAAGTTACTTCCAGTGAAGCTGCTTGGGGGCAGTACACAGATGGTACTAAAGTGAAATAAACCAGGACCCATCTCCAGAAGTACAATTCACACCTAAGCATATTCCTGAAAGAAGAAATATGTTCTCATTTTAGGAATTTAGTGGAAGATTAAGAGGTAGAGAAACTGATTAATCAGGACTTTGTGTCCAAGAGTTCCACCAGGTAGGAAGTAGGGAGATATAGTCAGGGGTTGACAGGTAACAAACAGTTGGTTAATGACTTGTAGGTCAATAAAAGGGCTGGTTTGGTACTATACCATTTCTACACCATTTCTTCTAACACTTTTTGTCTACATGCCAAACAGGTATGTGGAAATCTGAGTAGTGAAATGTCGAACAGTTAATTTAGGAGGCTGGAAAATTTAAATAGTGAATTAACATGGAAATGCTAAATAACCAAAATAAAATCTGGACATCTTTCTTCATCTAGGTTGATAGGTGACCTGAATTTTCCTTGAACAATCAAGGCTGATTACTTTGATTCTGTGCATTAATTTTGTGTCATCTATTTGACTGACAGTTATATACATATTTAGAACAGATAATGGAGTCATTTAGTAATATGTTTTCATATTAAAATGAATGTTTTAATTTTGTACCATAGGTATATTTGAATTGATAGGGTAATTACTCTTCTCAGATAGACATATTTCTTCACCTATTTTGGTTAGGATGGATGGTAACTGTCCATGTGCTCTCAACAAATTTTTGACTGTAATAATCTGATTAAACTAAACTCATTCTGAATCTTAAAAATAAAGGTTTTTTTCAATACTTTTTACATTCATTTATTTCTTCAAAAATACTCATCATTCTGGAAGACTTAATAATCCTATTTCACATAGAGATGCTATACTTCCTACATACATGTTTCAGATTATATTCCACAGACATACATTATGCTTGAGTATAAAGATTATAATAAACAAATATGTTTACCAAATAAATCACAATTACCAGACAACCTTGTTAAACTTGCACATCCAAATTCTACCACAGATTATCCTGCAGACCTGTTGGAGATGGAACCCAAACCTTTATTTTAAATAAGCATCTAATAATGTTTTATGCACACCTTTAAAGTCTGAGACTCATTGTTATAGATATTATAGCCAAGACTCACTAAGAGGACTCTGAAGGTTAAAATCACTGCTGGTATAAACACTACTTTAGGAATGTCTATATGAAAATCACATCATGTGGTGAGACTAGGGGACTTAGAATCAGAGAACATAAGTCCTGTGACATCATAGCTCTGTAACCTTTGACAAGTCTTCTAACTTCTTTAAACTTTAGTTTAACTATCTGTCTCATTAAATGGTTAAGGACTGTTCTTTTCAGTCTTAATATTCCATAATTCCAGAATTGGTATTATATTGCTGAATTGGTACCATAAATCCTTAGAACTCAATAATTAATGCTGGATTCAGATAATATTATGTTTCAATTTTTAATAGTTACATGTAAATGTTTATTTATTGCTACCATTAAACTACTTTGTGTTTACAATAATTTGGAAGTGGGAAAGAAAATTTTTAACAAAATACATCTAGTCTGAGTATTAAATCAGAAAAATGAAAGGAAAAAAATTCTCATTTACATATATTAAATGAATATTCATTGCTTTGTACTCAGAGAAAAGAAATAAATTCTTAAAAAGCTATTTTGTATATTAACATCTAGATATCTAAGACAAAAAAGAAACCTGCCTATTGTAAAATATCCTTGGTCATCTTAATATACTGTTTAAAATTTTACATTTCAAAAGAATCAGAAAAAACATAATTTAATATGTATTTCCTGTTGATCAAGCCCTATAAAATTCATCCCGGTAGAAAGGACTTGAGATCATTGTTACATGTGTTTCTCAAGAATGGAAAAGCTTTCAAATATGTAAAGTAGACCTGCTGAAAGCTATTGCTAATACTGCTAACTGGAGAGCGAATACATAGGCATCCAAAATAGAGCTTGGATATGCAGAATGGCGTTTGGAAATTTTCTGCAGATTGCTCTTGGCCATAGAGGACAACTACAGGCTCTTAGTAGCACATTCCCCGGGGTATTGTTAGAATTTTTCTGAAGGTGACTTGGCCATGACTGTGAAAACACAAAGTTCAGTCCTGGCTCTGCTCTTCAGCACTTCATCAGCCTAAATAATAATAACCCAATGAAATAATTTCTCTGTGAAAAAGGTAATGCTAAGTTTTCATAGACATAAGTAATGAGATAAAGAATGAGAACAGCTGGACGCCTGGCTGACTCTCATGGAAGGTCCCAAACACAGGCATACTTACTAGCCATTCCACCGACTTCTCTGAGTAGTTCAAATTCCTCATCAGGAATTGAGGCTGAGTTATGCTAACTCAACACAGGAGTATCTTGATATACAGATTCAAAGTTATTCTTTCATATTCTGTCCACCATGATAACTGTGTGCTTCATTTCCAACATTTTTGCAGTATAATCAGTGCAATAATTGCTTAGAAATGTACTCCAGATATTTCCTCCATGAATAAGATTCATTAGGAAAAAGTGGTCTATATTGTGTGAGTTGAGGTATAAAATTTCCCAGTTTTGCATCTGGTTTAAATAGTGGATTGGTGTACCTCGTCATTAAGGAATGTTAGAATATCAGCACTTGCTTATTATGCCTCATAGTGAGAAGTTGTGTTTTATTGTATTGTTTTGCCTTCAAGGTCAATTGGTTGGTGGTGATTTGATGTGTTTGGCACAATTTAAGTTAGGAACTTAAGACCAGAAGTTCTAACAATCTATGAATCCGTTCACTAAATAATCTTAGCGCTTAGTAATTTTATGTGAGTATCAATTTAGAGAAACAGAGCAGTATTATTTGTTCATAGATATTTGAGTAAGTTCTGCACGTCAGGTCCTTTTACGAGCCCTTAGGACATAGCAGTGCACAAGAGAAGCAAGATCTCTGTCCTGTGGACCTTTCCTGCTTAAGGGGCTGGGGGAAAACTACATAAATTGAAAAAAGAAACTGTAGGCCTGTGGCTGAAATGAAGCAGGACAATGGGGTAGAAAATGATGGAGCAACACATTTAGACTGGATAGTTTCTGAAAAGACGTTTGAGCTAGGAATTAAATGACAAAAAGGAGCTTTCCTTGTAAGCACCCCCAAAGTGAAGAACAGCGATTCAAAAACCCTGAGTGATTGGGACACCAGCATATTAGGGGAACAGGGAGATGGCATTGTGACTGGGATACAGTGAATGAGATGGAGAGGGGCTTAGATGAGCCACAATAGTACTTCCATTTTACCCAAAACCAATGCGCTCTATATTCCAGAGGCAGGGAAATTTTAATACCTCTATTTTAATTATATTTTGTAAAAGCATCTTAATTATATGATTAATATATGAGCTATTCATTTCATTTATGTGAATTCTGTTTGTCCCTTACTAGGTTTTCATTTTTATATTTTCTTCCTCATGATAAAATATCCCCTAGTCATTTGCATGCAGTTGACTTGGCAGTTTCCTTTTAAATTAAAATGAAATTAGGTTCCCAAAAAGCACAAGGACTTCAGGTTTTTGGAAAAGAAATAAATACTCTGCATGCTCTCCCAAATGTTTTCTGTTACCAAGCATAATTCATTCAGCTATAAAGCCCCACTTTGTCAAAGAAATTAGAGTTTCTCTCGCACACTCACCTGATGGAAGCAAACAGTAAGCTAAGCAGGACAACTGCAGTCATAGCTCCTAGTTTCTAAACTTTTTGATTTTCAATGAATTGAAGAGTTGACAAATCAAACAAAACGTGTCTTTATTTTTGCAAATTCAATAATTTTATGTTTCCAAGAAAACCCAGCTGAAATTTCCTCTACTCCCTAAGTCAGACTGATTCTCAACAAGGATCAAGCCTTTTCAAGAAGCAGGTCACTTTGTCAACTAAATCAAAAACTGATGAACTGGTTCACAAAAGTGAGCAATTCAATATTTTGAATCAAAAAGGTCTCATAATATGCTGAGGAAACAGAGAGGGCTCAGTGCTGCCTCTCAGCAATGTTGACTCACCAGCAGAGCCTTGGCTGGGAGGAGAAAAACCGAACTGTGCCTTATCTCAGGCACACAAGAAATCGCTCCTTTGGTTTCATGCTGGTCTGTGAACAGAGGGACCATATAATTTATCTTCCCAACTGGGACACTTTCAAGATTAAAAGGAGACTCTAATAGCAACTGTGAAGTGACTGTAGGCATTAACTGGAACTGTCCCAGGCAAACAGGGACGCATGGCCTCCCTATCTATGAGACCCAGGCCCAGGAACCTTTAGAAAATTATACCTTACCTCTTCACAGAGAAATATGAAGCATAACAAATTGTAAACATTTTTGATGAAGGAAAGGACTGTTTGGACCACTATGATCTGACAGCCCTAAGGCTTAGAGCTTCCCGTTCGTTATGTGTGTACACCCGCTTCATAATGTGTGCAAAGAGGAAGCACACTGACAAGAAGAAACTCTGAGCTTCTTGGAGAAAAGCACCACACTCCTCTGCTGCAGCAGTTTGGGCATGGGAGCCTCATCACGGTAACAGAGGCTGGCCTATGCAACTTCAGGTACTGTGCACCCCAACTTAACCCGTTTACCACCACGTTTGAAAATATTCCCATTGCTGGAAGAACAGGCACTGGGTATTTTTCTAGAAATAGAGACATCTCCTTTCTGTACCCAGCTACCCTTGGAAATTGTACTGGCATTGGCCTCACTAACACTAAGCTTAGAAACCTATCCAGCCTTGACTATTACCTGCTGATTCTATACGAGTAATTAACTTTCCCACATCATAAGCAGTGCAGGATGGAGAAGGGTGGTAAGAAAAGGGGTGTTGTAGAAGGAAATTAGAGGTAGAAGGAGGAAGAAGAGTTTGAGAAAGAGGAGTAAGAGAAAATGAGTAACAGAAAATTGAAACAAGATGGAAGCCAAAACAGTACATACTCTTCCTCACATATTTCTATTGTTTTCTTTTAAACCTGTTTGGTAGTGGAGTGTTTTAGATGCAATCAGAGTCTCAGAGAACTGAAAGTAAACCATACAGATTATCTGGAGAACCTCAGACCCAAGCAAAGTGTGACCCGCCCAGTATCAAAAAGCTGCTCATCAACAAAGATGACCCAAAAACCATATCTCCTGTCTCTTGATTCCAGTGTGTTATTCACAAAAGTGCTTTGCTTTTTAATGTGCTAAGTTTATCTTAGAAAACATCACCTTAGTTTTTCTATTCAATTCTTGCCTCCTTACTTTAGAAATGATGTACTTGTTTTGACGATGGCCAAGCATATCTGTTTCTGAAGTATTCACTCATTTCTCATTTTCCCCCAGCTTTTAATTTTAAGCTATATTTTACTTCTGTATACAGAAATAATATAAATTTGGGTATGCAATAAAGTTTGATTGAATAAATGAATAAATAAAAGGCATACCCCCATAGGCTTTTTTCAACTATGATTTCCCAAATAAAAATTACATGGAGAAAACACAAAGTCCCAGTCACAACAGATAATGCAAAGTAGGAAAGGAATGAATTGTATAGCCTGTGTGATTTGCCTTGTATCCTCAATATAGTCACAGTAGTTGGCAATAGCCTGAAAATCCTTACTCTCTCATTGTATGCCTAGTACACTGAATACTTCTAAATGAAATGGAATGACCTAAATGTCTGTATTCCAAACGTGTCTGGATAGACTCTGTGGAACCAAAATGCTAATAAGTACATAATTAAAAAGTCTTTCTATGTGTGATTGCTTATATCTGAATAATCCTCTTTAATTAGAAATAAACCTAATATCTGTAATGTTATCTGTTTGCTTTTTTTAATATGCTTTTGAATGTGTAATGCACCACATATTTGTTCACTTAGAGAGCTAGACCATATGTATCATACATGAATTGCCTATGGTAAATTCTATTCTAAGTCTTCTTCATAGTCTATTGAGATAGCCAGACATAAATATAAAGCAATCAAATATGAATGTAAATAATCCTAATATGCAAATTACTGAAGTCAGAAATTAAAGAGGGGCAATCACTATTGATCCCATGGCATTCAAAATATTATAAAGAAATATTCTGAACAACTCTATGCAATACAAATTTGAAATGAAGAACCAATTCCTTGAAAAACAACATTTATCATAACTCACACATGAAGAAATAATTTGAATAAATAAATAGACTAATTACTCATTTTCCAAAACAGCACCAAATCCAGCTGGTTTCACCTGGGAATTCTACTAAACATTTAAGGAAGATCTGAAAACAATTATCCAGTCTGACAAAAAATAATAAAAATATGCCAAAAATAAGCAAATAAAGAGGGAGGGATGCTTAACTCATGCTATGAAGCCACCATCACTCTAATACCAGAACCACAGAAAGACATTATAAGAAAGGAAAATTATAGACCACTCTTTCTCTAAAACTTATCAACAAAATATTAGCAAATTCAATCCAACTATATATAAAAATTATATACCATAACCAAGTGAGATTTACTCCAGGTATGCAAGGTGGTTAGACATTCAAAAATCAGTTCATGTAATCTATCATATGAACAGGCTACAGAGGAAAATTCACATGATTATGTTCATAGATGCAGGAAAAGCACTTGAGAAAATTCAATAACCATTCATGATAAAAATTCCCAGCAAACCAGGAATAGAGAACTTTCTCAACATGAAAAAAAAAATGTATAATAAATCTAGAGCAAACATCATACTTAATATTAAAAAACTAGGTGTTTCCTCCTTAAAATCAGAAGACAAAGATATCCCCTCTCACTATTACTATTCAACATTGTATCAAAGTTCTAGCTAATGCAATAAGACAAGAAAAGGAAGTCAAAGCTATACAGATTGAGAAGCAAGAAATAAAACTGTGTTTGCAGATTACAAGATTGTCTGTATAAAAAATCTCAGAGAATTGACAACCTAACTTCTTGACACTATTAAATGACTATTACAAGTTTGCAGGTTACAAGATTTATATACAAAAGTCAGTTTCTTTTCTATATTCCAACAACAAATGATTCTATATTTCAAATGATTGGAATATGAAATTAAAAACATAGTACTATTTACATTAGCACCAAAAATATACTTAGGTACAAATCTAACAAAATAAGTATAGGATCTATATGAGGAAAACTACAAAATGCTGATGAAAGCAATCAAAACATATCAAATAAATGGAGTGCTAGTACATGTTTATGGGTAGGAAGACACAATATCGTTAAGATGTCAGTTATTTCCCTTTTTGATCTATAGATTCAATACAATCCCTATCAAAATCCCACCAACTTATTTTATAAGATGTCAACAACTGATTCTAATGTTTATATGGAAAGGCAAACAAACAAACAAGCAAACAAAAAAAAGAATAATACTAAAGAACAAAATTGGTGACCTAACACTGACTTCAAGACTTACTATAAAGCTTCTGTAATCAAGAAAGTGTAGTCATGGATGAATAGGTAAATAGACTATTTTATCCAAATAGAGAGCTCAGAAACAGAACCACAAATACAGGCAATTCATATTTGACAAAGAAGTAAAGGTAATGTGTTGGAAAAGAAGTCACTTCAACAAATGGTGCTGAAACAATGGGAGATCCACATGCTAAAAATCTGAACTGGATGCAGACCTTATATTTTTCACAAAAACTAAATCAAAGTGCATCATAGATCTTAATGTAAAACTCAAGACTGCAAAATATCTACAAGATAACATAGGATAAATTCTGCATCTTTGACTTTGGTGATGGCTTCCTAGACACAATACCAAAAGCATGATCCAAGAAAGAAAAGAAAAAAAAGTAAAGAACTTCTACTCTGTAAAAGGCACTGGTGAGAGAGTAAAAAGACAAACCACAGAGGGAGAGAAAACATGTCAAAACACCCATGTGATAAAGGACTCCAAAATGTACAGATCAACTCAAAATGTTAGAAGTCACCAATAAGAAAACAGCCCAAATAAATATGGGCAGAAGATAGTGAACAGACACATCACCACAGGAGATGTTGTCATAGGACAACTGTTTGACATCTGCATATATGTCACATTAGCATATGAAAAATGCTGTATATCATATGTCATTAGGGAATTGAAAATTAAAACCAAAATGAGATACCGTTAAACATTTGTTTCAATGGCTGAAGACCAAGAGTGACAACACCAAATGATGGTGAAGATGTGAAGGAACAGAAACTTCCATTCAATGTTGCAGTGAATGGAAAGTGGTGCAGCCATTTTGGAATATTATTTGAGTTTCTTAACAAAACTAAACATGGTTTACCACCCACTCCAGCCATCATGCTCCGAGGTATTTACCAAAATGAGTTGAAAGCTATGTTCACATAAAAATCTGCATGAGGATGTTTATACTAGTTTTATTAACAAGTGCCAAAACTTGGAAGCAACCGAGATTTCCTTCAAGAGGTATGGATAAACAAATTGTGGTACATCCATGCAACTGAATAATATTTTTTAAAAAATGACCTATCTAGCCACAAAAAGTCATGGAGGAAACTTAAATGAATATCACTAAATGAAAGAAGCCAGTATGAAAAGGCTACATACTGATAATTACAACTATCTGACATTTTGGAAAAGGCAAAATTATTGAGCAAATAAATTGTTGAGCTCCATGGTTGACAGTTTCGGGGTGGAGAGATGGATGAATAGGGGAGCACAGGGCATTATTAGAGTAGAGAAACATATCTGTATGATACTGTAATGTTGGATACATGACAGTACAGATTAGTCAAAGCCTGTAAAAATGTGCAACATAAAGAGTAAATCATAATGTAAACTATGGACTTTATAAAAATCTAGCAATATTGGCTCATCAGTTATAACAATCACACCACACTAATATAAGATACTAGTGCTAGAAGAAACTTTGGGAACTGGGGACAAGGAGGATATATGAGAACTCTCCATACTTCCTGCACAATTTCCCTATAAATCTAATAATGCTCTAAAAAAACCTATTATAAAAAGAAAACCCCAAAATAGAGTGACAGGACCAATTTGTGGATGGAGGTTTTAAAACTTTTGTTAAAGTGAACATAATTTATAGAATACCATTGTATAGAAGCTCTTCTTTTTCTCAAATTGTGTATTCCCAATGGATCTTATCTCACTTAAGCCACTATTAATGTACTATTGCTCTTTGAGGATGTCTTTTGTCCAGGACATAAGTGTACATAAGTGCGGCTAACACAAAAAAATATAAATGTTGCCCCTTTCCTCCCAGGAATGTATTGTCTTTCCGTGCAAATAGAACACAAATACATTACATAACAATACAATTTGGCATAAATCCAACACATAGTGTATTAAATAGCAATACAAGGTAGTAGATACCAAATGTCAAATGAAAAGATAGATGAGTCCATAGTGGAAAAATGAAAATCAACTTTCACAACAACTGAATGTAAGGAAGAAGAGAATTGAAGGGGCCATATTCAAAGGAACATGAAAAACAGGCTTCAGTGAAATCTCTCCCAGAAAATGAGGCAGAGATCAAGTTAGGAGGATAACTGAGGTCGTATAGGGAGACACTAAGGAGTCTGGATCTCCATTTGGGTTTTATTTCTTAAGTAATAAAAGCTAATAAAGAAATCTAAACCAAGAAGTACAAGAGGAAATTATTCTGATTTGGGTATGAATATAAGGTTACAACATGGGTAGTTGAGTTGAATTTAAGAAACAGTAATGACAAACAGGATCAAAGGTCAAAATGCATGAAATCGGAAGCTAATGAAGAGATGAAATAAAAAAAAGTTAGGTACGATTAAATGCCAGTAAATTCCTAGCATAATAGGAAGAAATAAAAATAAGGAAAGGAAAATGCTTCCCACAAGAAAATATTCAATCTAATTGGGCTATAAAACATAAAAATATGAAGCAAATAGGAAAAGTGTCACAACTGGGCAAGAACAGTGTTAGATACCAGGAACTCTACATGATAAAGCAACACACACAATAAAAATTCTTTGCAAGGGCAGTTCTCTGGGTAAGAGACAGAGACTTTCATGTTCGTGATCCCCAAGCTCACGGACAACCTTATTTCAGGTCCTAATTGATCTTTCTCTTGTTTCTCCAACACAGACTTAACTATTTTCGCTTCCCAATTAGGAAAGCATCAGGGGTGAAATTTGGGTCTGCCCCAACTGGTCCAACCCTTCACGTCAAAGCTCTAGTTCTTGAGGTCATCTTCAGAACAAACCCTCCCCAAGGACTCAGAGCTTTTGCGTCTAAGCCACCCAGAGGCCAGCTCCATAATATATCCTCTAATACCAAGGTCAGTATCGGGTGGACATTTGGATGGGAAAGGATGGATGCAAACATGAGCTTAATGCTCTAAAGGAGGGTCTAAAGTCACTCATACATTGTAGCATCAGAAAAGGGAGCCCACGCAGGGAAATGTATTTCTTTATTTACATGCATGCGTACCTAAGGTTTATTTTAAACTTATTAAAACTAAAGTAATAATTCAGATAATACAAAAAATTTGCGAAGTGAAATTATCTTTCTTGCCTCACATAGCATGCAGTTTCCTATCTGTTCTTGCAAAAATGTTTCTAGGTGTAAACTATTATATCAGCGTATATATATATATACACGCTGATATAATATATATAACATCTTAATTTTTACACCAATTGTATGATCATATGTAAAACCTGCTTTCCTCTTGGGCATGTTTGAATATGAGATCACATAGCTTGCCATGGCTGAACATCTGTGCGTCCCGTGCTGTACAGTAATTATGGGAACCTGCGTTTTACTGATACACTGCAAGTTATTTAACAAGTACCTGCTTAGAATGTTTCATTTTCTTTCTTACAAATGACACCTAATAAACATTTTTTAATCCTTTGACAGTTTGTCTTAAAATTTGTGCATCACAAGGCATGAGCAATTTTGATGCCATCGCTGCTCTCACTGAAATACTGCCACCACATCACCACCCTAAGGCTTTATCTACATCTCTCCTCCAGGCCCCAACAATATGGGAAATTCTATTCCACTCCACTATTGCTTATTGAATCCTGTCATTTTAAAAAATCTTCCCAATCTGAAAAATTTTTACTTGCTACTTTTTTTTTAGAGCTGTTGGCAATAGCTTTATTCATTTTTATCTATTTGTTTATTATTAAAGTGTCAATAATATACAATCTTTTCCTATTGTTGAATTATTTATTTGTTTATTTATTTATTATTAAGGTATTATTGATAATACACTCTTGGGAAGGTTTCACATGAAAAACACTGTGGTTACTACATTCACCCATGTCATGGAATTCCCCCATGCCCCGTTGAACTCATCATCCGTCAGTGTAGTAACATGTCACAGAGTCATGACTTGTCTTCTCTGTGCTACACTGTCTTCCCCATGACCACCCCCCACACCATTGAGTGTACTAATCACTCAAATGTACATCACAGTGGTTCCACGTTCCAGTGATCAATAATTTTGTGATTGCGAATTATGGTGCCCATTTATGCCCCTCACCCTCCCACCTGCACCCGTCCCGACCTTTCCCCCTTGGTAACCACTAGTCCCTTCTCAGTGTCTATGAATCTACTGCTATTTTGTTCCTCCTGTTTTGCTTTGTTTTTATATTCCACAAATAAGTGAAATCACATTGTACTTGTCTGTCTCCATTGGGCTTATTTCACTGAGCATAATACACTCTAGCTCCATTCATGTTGTTGCAAATGGGAGGATTTCTTCTTGTTTTATGGCTGAATAATATTCCATTGTGTATATGTACCCATGTGAAATTAAACCTTTCTAAAGTTATTGGATACTTGAATTCCTTTCATAATACACCATCCATTCATGACCTTGTGTGGTTTTCCATTATTTTTTAACTACTTGCCTAAGTGTTCTTTGTATATTAAGAAAATCAAGTATGTTGCCACTTTTATTTTCACATTTTTTACTATGTTCATGATTTTTCCCCCATACAGATGTTTCTAATTATAGTCAGATTCACCAATCTTTAATTATGGAATCTCAATGTATTTTGATACATGGGAAGGCTTACAGCACTCACATATACCAAATTTCACCTAAGTTATTTTGTTGTAATTCAGTGGTATCATTTTTTCCCAGTCCCTTTATGTATAATTTAGTGGGAAGCAATGAAAGACATCAGCTTAACATTTGCCAAAAGAGTTAGCCAATTCTTCCTCAAAAATTATTGAATATTCTACCTTAAATTCCACTGAATTAACCTGTGGAATTCGGCATTTAATCAAATTGATTTCTCAACTATTTCAAATAATTCCAGTCCCACTTACCTGCTTATACCAATCCCAAACTATTAAATTATTATGATTTTGCAATGTGCTTTAATATCAGCATGGACCTCCCTTGTACTACATTTTTTTAGATATTCTTAGCAAATCTCATATATCTTGTCTTTCCACATCAACATTAGTAGCATTTGTCAGTTTTACAAGAATTCTTGTTTTTTCAAACATGCTACATGCATACAAATTGGTTTACGGAGAACTGACATAATAACAGTACTGAGCATTTCTACACATGGATAAGATGTGCCTTCCCATTGATTCAAATCTCATCTCTATAGTTTAATTTTAAACCTCTCTCTTGTAAGCCTTCTTCCACATTTATGTTTAAGTAGGCTAAATATTGATGCCTAGATGGTCTAAATGTTTTCTATTGTAAATAAAACCTTTCTATAGTTTATAGCCTATTATTGCACACAGACTAATTTTTGTGTTTTCACCCTTTGTAAGCACCCCTTAATTGAAAACTCTATTTCCATTTATAGTTGTATTTCTTGGACTTTCTACACATAACATGTCACATGCAAATAACACCAATAGTTTCTCTTAATTCCTAGTTCGACCTCTTATTTCCTTCTCTTATCTAATTACGGTTTTAACAGTTCCCAGCAGTGTTAAACAGTGATGGTGATAGTAGTCATCATTTCTGTTTCGACTTTACTGAAAAACCTACTATTTCACAATTAATCATGAGTTTGTTTTGAGGTCCATACCAGAGGAAGGAAACTTCTCAATTCCTAGTAAGTTCATTTTTTTTTTTTTATTTCAGAGTTTGGTGTCAAACTTTGCCAGATTAGTATATACATGTACTTAAAGGCCAACTTTATCTCTTTTTACCTATTAATATGGTAAATTGTATTGAGAAATTACATCGCCCAGATCTACACATGCGTTCCTAACATGGACCCTCCTTCATCACATGATCGGGGTCAATGCACAGCTAATCCTGATTTGTATCCTTATGATTTTATAGATATAAATGGGATTAGTTTACTTAATTTTATGTGCAGTGTTTAGAGTGTTACGCTGATTTGTAAAACTACTTTAGAACTTTTATACTCTTGCCCAGAACAATTTAAATAGCATTGAAATTATCTTTGCCTCAAAGTTTTTAATGTGTTTCTGAAACTATTGGGCTATTATTTTTTGGAGGTTTACCCTTCAAAAATATTCTTTATTTCTTCCATGGTCATGGATCCCTTCTGAGATCAATTCTGGAGATTTGTATTTTCTTAGAAGTCATCTATTTCATTCAGCTTTTACATTTATTTGGATAGATTTAGGCAAATTATTCTTATAAACCCTTTAATCTTCTCTATACCTGTGATTATTATACCATTATCATTCCCAATTTACATAGTCTTTTTCATTAGATTTATTAGTATTTTTTTCTCTTCTTCTTACCCCCACAAAAGAGCTTTTGATGTATCAACTCAATTACTTTCCTGTATAATAATTCACCTTTCTTTTCTTTTGTCTTCATTAACATATCCTCCTGCATTCCATGGGTTCATTTTCTTTCAATGACTTCTAAATTGGGATTTTAATCAACTCCATTAAATTCTTTCTTAATTAGTAATAGGCATCTTAAACATGGTTCTCAATTCTTTTCATGGTATGGCACATTCAGAAAATGATAATATTTTTATAGCACAGAGGAATAAAAGCAAAGCTGCTCACCACTTGCCACTCTGCTTCCTGCTGGAGGTCCCAGGACTAAAGGGAGGAAAGACCTGCTGTGCCTGTAGCCCTTTTGGATGGGACACCACCTGCAAAGCTCTGTGAATAAAACTAAGTGGGTCTTGAACGCCATGTTGCCTGCATTCGTATATTCAGTAACCAATCAGCAGCTGTGCCAGGAGCTCAGAATACAAAATGGGTCAGAAAAGGTTTCCAGTAACTTTGATACTTCAATTAATAAGTGCGTCATCTCACCAATTTTTAGAAATGCACAGGTTTGGTCAGGCAGCTTAGCCTCTAGACCCAAAGCTGCATATCATGCATGTGTGAAACACATCTATGCCTCCATTTCCTCAACCTTCACTGTAAATATAGATGATATCTGAAAATTATGATGAGGAAACCCAATTAGCACGATCAACTAGTAGGGAAGGGCCTCTGGTAATGGTATGAACATTTCTTTGCTCTCTGGAAAATAAATAAATACTTAATGGAATACATTTCCTATCTTGCTAGAACAAAAAATAAGCCAACTGATTATCATTGTTATGTGGTCACAGGTTTAGGCTGTCCTAAATTTTAGTGAAAGAATCATAAATGATTAGGTCGAGAATACTATTATAACAAAAAATGAAATTGGGCTTAGATTTTCTCCATTTGGAGGTTTGACTGCCTACAGCAAATTTTTAACAAGAAAATTAAGAAAACCTGCCTAAGTTTGTTCAAAATTGCAAAGGATAAAACGTTGTTTTAAAAAAGAACCCAGCAAGATAATAGAGGTCTTAAACACGTGACTGGCAAAATACTGGTTTTTCTCAGTGTGGATGGTCAAGCAGGAAGTGCTGCAAAGAGGATGAGTTCCCTGCTGTATTTAGAAAAAAATCTATTGTGTTTAGAATTTCTTTGTATTCCCTGCTAACAAGTCATTAGATACAATTCACAACCAGCTTAGAAAACAGTTAAAATTTGTTTTGTGTATGAAAACTGGAATGTTTCTAAAATTTGAGAAGGACTATATGTCAAATAGAGAACTAGTACTTATTTCAAGTATCAATGAGGATAAAGAGAAAAATCCTCATGCTTGAACTGATCACAGAGCAGTAAGATGTTTGCGAGCACCGTTATTCATTTAGAATGAAGTACAGAACACTTGGTAGCAAATTTGAATAATATTGCAAGATGTTTATATCTTAAGCAGTTTTATGATGTAATCAAGTGAGGAAAATGTAAGTTAGTGTAAGCTGATTGAGAATATTACAGTAATAGTTGGGTAAAATGCCCACCATTTATCATATATCACCCATCTATGGACTCACAAAGTTGTGGGGTTAGATTAAGTGAGTAAATATATGTAAACCTTTGGGGCACATAGCAAGTGGTGTGAACATGTTGGCCATTACTATTCATGTTGTTGTTAAAATCCTAAGTAACATTTTGGGAATAGTTATGATTATTTTTATAATAGCATCATAATGTAAATGGCTCAGATAAACAATAAAGAAATCTCTTTGTGGGCACATTTCTGTTATAATGTAATCAAGGTAATAAAACTTTCTCAAAAACTATTTCTATTATTAAGTGTTATCCAGTGAAATAATCCTGAAGACAGAGATTATAGGTTTACATAGGGCATTTTACAAATACTTGAAGTGTCTCATGAGCACTCTTTCTTCTTTCTGAATCTCTTCACCCCTCTTGAGGCCACAGTGACATTTTCATCCGTTAAGTACTTAGAATCTTTTTATGGTTTTAAAAATCTAGCAAGAGCTGAGCAATCTAGCATGAATTTGTAAAGCAAATGCTCCATAAGTGAGAATACTGGACGGAGTTAAATTACTACTTTGACATGCAAGAGTGTGTTCTTGTGTTTGTGGTCTTTGGGGAGAGAGATAAGAGACAGGCCAATGATCCTGGAGTTTTCTTGGACTCGAGAGTTGCTTCAAAAAGACTTGTACAGTGTCAGTATTATCCAAAGATTATTAAGGAGATATATTAGGCCCTAGAGATCCTAGGAAAAATTGCAGGCCCACACAATTACGTTCAAGATGATCATCTGGTAATTTCTGTAAGGTTTGTGGATACGGCTGACCCTGCTGAATGCTGCATGAGAATCATTATTTAAAATGCATGGTTTTCTAGCAAGATAGCTAGAAAGGCTTCAATTCCTGTCCATCACAGTTATGGGCCTCCAGTATGCACAGGGTAGGCAATAGGCTTCACCAAAGTGAAATCAAAGCAGGGGTGCATATCGCACCCCCAGGGACACCTGAGTCGGCTGCCTCCTCTGTCCCTAGGACAAATAAGTGGAGCAGCATGTCACCAGCTATCACTTTAAACCCCCATCTTAAGTCTCACAGTAGTTATTAAAATAACTTGTCCTATGATCTCTTTTCTTTTCTCTCCTTTTTTCCTAGTTAGTGAGATTAGATTTGGGCACTAAAGAGACAAAAAATTCACACTTACTTTGCATTATTAATTATACAAAATGGCTTAGATCTTGACACAGAGAATGTAGCTGAAACATAAAACCAACAAAAACCTAGATAAGAAGAAAATAGCACATCACAACCACTGCCTGATACCTTCTCAGAACCAAACAGTATTCCTTCATTTTTTTTTTACCACTTTTGATTTTCTGCTGTAACACATTAAACGCAGATACAATGATGTTTTGTTTTGGACCATCTGCTCTTTCCTTGAGCCGCACCCTCTAGAGAGTCACCCATTCCTTTGCTTCAGATCTGGTCTCTAGAGCAATAATCTTCCCAAATTAACTTTCTTATGCTTGAATTCCAGTTGATGGTGGTTTAAAAACATAGTCCCAGAATTACTTGATACTATCCCTATTGATATGTAAACATCCCCTCACCATGAATCTGGGCTCTGTGAGTGCTTGACAAATAAAATCAGTGGAAAAATCACATGCTAGTTTGGGGTCTCAGGCTTTAATAGGCAGGCAGTTTGAATTCTATCTCTTGTGAGTCTTGCTGGTGAAACCAAGCCCATGTCATGAGGAAAACCAAGCTCCCTGTTGAGGAGGAAATAAGGCTCCCAGGTCACAGTCTCAACTGAGCTCTCAGGGTACAGCCAGTACCCACTTACCAGCCATGGGAAATTGTTACCTTGACAATGAACACTCCAGCTGACGTGGTGTGGAGCAGAAATGAGTTGTCCCTGACTAGTCCTGCCTTATTGCAGATTCACAAAGTAAGTAATTGTTCTTATTTAATGCTGTAAGTTTTGGGCTGTTTGTTAGATAGCAAAACATAAATGAGATGAGTTCTTACAAATGAAAGCCCTAATTTAACTCCATCTCCAAATGCTTAGCAATGTTCTTATTAATCTATATAGTCCTTTGCATCTTCTCCCAAACATGCAAGCTATGTGCCCTCAAATCCTCAATTCAACTAATGGTAACACCTGGTCTGCCTTTACACTCGGCTCTCCACTTCCCCATGTCCTCCTCCCCTCACTCCTGCCCCGGGCCAAACCAACAACCAGCACGACAGCCCCTCCGCAAAACACCTCTGACTTCGGTATCTTCCCTCTCATTGCTATCTTGATCACCTAAGTCCTGTTTGTTTCACTTGAACTAGTACTGCGAGATGTAAGTGGTCCTCACCCAACCTGCCTAAGAGTCAACTTCCAAAGTCATGGCTGAAAAGTACACAAAGGTTCCCACCAGTCGCTTATGCAGGGGCAGCCTTGTTAGCCTGACCCTTTGCAATCCACCTCCGTCCTCCTTTTTCCACCACGTTCTCCCCTGATTTCACACACTTTCCTGTAAAGCACTGTTTTCTTGCTCCAAATGGAACCCACGCTGCTTTAGCATGCCTCTGTCAGACGGCCCTGCTTCGTCTTTCTAGGCTTGTCCCCTCAATCATTGCGTTTGAGCACCAGATCCCTCTAATTCTCAATGAGGAAACGACTTCCTTCCTTTTATCCCTCCTGGTTAGAGAAATAAAGTATTTTCTGTAAATTTAAGATTTAATTTACTTATTTTTAAATTAACCTTCATAAAATATGATCCTAAAATATTATGTACACATATATATGTGTGTTTGTGTGTGTGTGTGTGTGTGTGTGTGTGTGTGTGTGTGTGTGTGTGTGTATGTATCCTATTATTTCTAGCTCTAGGTAATCGAATCTCTGATTGAAATGCATATGACTAGGCTATGTCAGTTCTGTGGTTAAAAGTAGAAAGAACTCTGTCCAGTCTGGATATCTAGATGTTTGAACTCTTATAATTGTTTTCTCTCTCACTGGCTGCATGGCCTGAAATCATTTTCCTTCCATGATCTTTAGTTTGGTTTGTAGTAAAATAAACTTGTTGTATTAAATGGCTTCAGATTTTTTTTCCCCAGTCTTTGATTAGTGATACCAAAATTCAAGTAAACAATTAGATGGTATTCTCTTTCCAAATGTATTTTGATGTATAAAATGATTCAGAAAGAAACTTCTTTAATAGCAAGTCTTCCCAATATATTTATATCATTACTTGAGGATGACAACAAAAAAATGGATGACTTTTCAAAGACCTGCCTGTAGAATGCTGTGCCTATTGCTGTAAGTACAAAATAATCTTGGCCTGACACTTGCACTAAGAATAATTAATTGGGCTACACAGACAGAGATCCAGATTTGAGCTACATGTTTATACACGGTGTCACATTCCTGACTCTCAATTCTGGAATAAGGATGCCTGCTGTTCTAGTTCTCAACTACCTCAGTTCAACTTGGTGCAAACAGTAAAGACAGCCTAGTCACAAGGGTCAGAGAATAAACTTAAACACTGATCTTTTGATTCTAAGTCCAGTGAGTGTTCTTCTCAACTCAGCACTAAAAAGGGAAGAAATCTTAATTCAAAACCATCAATAGAGACAATCTATGGATATTAATAAATGATGGCAAGCAAGGCTATACAATATGATGGTGCATTACTTATTTTTTTTTGTAACAATGTACTATAATAATATGAGACACTAATAAGACAGGGAAAATGTGGGCTGATGTGAAATCCTGTAATATCTTTACGAATTTTCTATAAATCTGAATATAGTGTGCATTAGTAATGATAACATTGGTTATGTTGAATAACCAATACACTCCCAAAACTAAATGTCTGACATGCTTGGAAGAGAAAAAAGAAAAAGGGTTTATTTCTGAACCACGCTAAGTCAGATGGTTCAGCAGGGCCTCTCCTTCATCTAGTGATTCATGGACCAGGGCCGTTTCCATCCTGTATGGCTGCCGTTTCTCCCCATGGCTTCCGAGGCAGCAGAGGCAGGGCTAATCAGAACGTGGGAAAAGCACATGGCTTTTAAATGCTCTGACAGCAAGTAACACACACGTGACTTCTGGCACACTTAATTGGCTAGAACTACACACATAGCCCCACCTAACTACAAAGGGTCTCAGAAGTGGGGTCCTCCTGTTTGATTACGACTAGTAGAAAACAATTTTGCAACACTATAGATCTCTACTGGAAGAGGTAAACTCTTTAGTCTGGGATTTTAGGACAAGCATGTTCACTGAGACTGTCTTTACACATTGTTAATCATAGGTCGCAGATTACACTTTAGCAACAGATAACAATTTATTAACATATGCCAAAGACTTTCCTCTCATAACAGAAAGGAGCTATATTATCAGGATTCACAGAAAGAAATATTTTCAGAGTTTATCACTAGATATCTATGAAATATTACTTTGCATAAAATAACTGAGTCTTTATTTTTCTGGATTCAGATATTCTATTGACATTGATTTTTTTAAGAATGTAAGAGATTTAAAAACACAGAGCTTCCCTATGTATTTTTAAAACATGTAAGAATGCTAATGCACAGATGAAGAGGCATTTTTCTGCTGAAAGTAGTAGTCATATTTTCAAAGGTAGAAAATATTGAAGATAATTAAGTAAGAAAATGGATGTTGAAAATGGTACCAAGTTAGACTACAAATTGGAATCTCTATAAAGGGATTAGCAAACACTTTTTGCAATAGTCCATGTAGTAAACATTTTAGGCTTTGTGGAACATATGGTCTTTGTTGCAACTACTCAATCTGGCCCTTAAAGGGTGAAAGCAGCCCTAAATAACATGAATATAAATGAGAATTTCTATGTTCCAATAAAACTTTATTAACATAAAATGGCATAGCCAGATTGAGTCTGCAGGCAAAAATTAGCTAACTCCTAACTACAATCCTGAAATAGTGCTATATTCTATGCTTCTAATCATTTTTAAATTTTCTAAGCAAAAAATTGGAATGTAAATTGATTGGAACCATAATATACACTTTCTTATGATCAGCAATATTTGGCTATATTTAACATGAAAATTAATTGAGATAAAATGGATTATTATATACTTTTTGTCCCAAATTTTACTCATGAAATAGTCCAGTGATACGTTTTGGAAAAAGAATTCTTTAAGTTATTACTTTAAATTCAAACAAATTTACTGTGCATACAATAGGAAATGGGTAAATATCTTATTATATTTGGTAAATATGGCTTTTAATCAACTTAAAAATGTAGAATAGATTTGGTTAAGGGTGTTTTGGCTGAGTATGAGTCCTGTTTCATTAAAGCACATTCAACTATTGCTTGTCAATAATACTAGTATCACAGAAGGCTGTGATGGTAAGAAAAAGGATCTATCACAAGAGTTGAAATACAAATAATAAAGTATATTAAAAAGTGAAGGGTAAAGGAAAAGTAATAAAGTTTAGTCAAACGTCAGTGAAAACAGCTTGCTTACTAGTAGTCCTCAACATATATTGTTTGACATTTTATCATTTTTCTCATTCCTAAAGTGTCAACAACTCATTATGTAGTAGTTTTAAAACTGCAAGCAACTGAGTAGTATATAAACTCTGTGCTTAAGTAATGTTAGAACTCATCATTCTAGAAATGCAGCTGCAATCATAATACATGCTCACTATGCAAGCATAATTTTAGGGGTATAAATTGTATGCTTTTTCTTCTAGATCAGTAGTTCTAAGACAGCCATGCTCGAGAATTTTTATGCCATCGATCACTCTGTCCAGTACAATAACAGTTATGTCACTACTAAAATGCTGTTTCTTCAAATTATAGCTCTGTAACAATTCATTTAAATAGTTTCATTTGCAAGAGTAAGTGAATTTGTTTCAAATCTGTTTCAATGTCCCAAAATGGACATTGATTATTTCTTATGGCAAATATTGTTTCCATTCAAATGTTATTAATTTATAAATTAATCATAGCACAGTGGAGAGACCAGAAGACAGAATTCAGATGGTAAGACTTCAACCCTTGGATCTCAGACTTAGTGTGTGATGTTGATCAGGTCATAGCTTCTGTGAACCCTGACTTATCATCTATAAAATATAGAAAGAACACTTGCTTTACCAATTTTTCATTACATTGTGAGGCTCTCACAAGATAATATACTTGTAAGTAACTTACGTCCTGCAAAATGCTGAACAAATTGTGATTGTTATTATCTCCCTGATCCTCCTTTTGGATAAGAAAAGCCATTTATTAAATTGACAATCTAACCACTTAGGAAATAAATGTTTCATCACAGTTGTAAGTAATACATGTAACCCAGTCACTGTGTCAAAGGCCAGGATTTCCATATGTTAGAATAAATGTAAGTTCTATATATTAGAACACATGAAAAAACTCAACCCAGACAATGCCTTAGGGATTAATTGCTCTGTTCAATATAATAAATGTGGATTTTACCCCTGGAAAAATATTTGTTTATACTTAGTAAGCATATAGCTAAAATGGAATTACTATGACCATGTAGAATTATCATAAAAAATAAGAATTTCCCTGTAGTTTGTCTCTCTGCTTCAGTGGATTTTCATGGAGCACTTTGCTATTTAGAGGGAGGGAATTCTTCAAATCTCTTTGTGCTCTTAAGTTTTATAAATCACATGCCAGGCTTTATTTATAGAACTTAACAACTAAATCAGAGTGGCACTTAAGTTTGATATTCAATCATTAGAATCAGTCTTTTTTAGGGATTTCCTGTATTTCTGAATAATTCAAAGAAACTGGTAAAACGTCTCCAAGAGACTATTTTTCTCTGTTAATACCAAAATGTCTTGAGGCTTCAAGTTCAGCCTTGCATTAGTTGGGTCTCAGTGTGGCTTCCAGAGAGCAAAGGAAGAAAAAGGTTAGAAAAAGGGGCAGAAGGCATATTGGGTCCCCCAGAACTGCCTTCCTGGCCTCTGCTGAGAAAGTCCTCCAGGGCTGAGCAATCCCCTTGTCCAGACATTTCTTTTCTCCATCCCTCTAGGTAACAGGTATATGTAAACATCTCTTTGTGCTTGTGTATGTGTGAGCGATGTCAAATATTAGCCATTTGAAGGGGTGACTTAAAGGGTCTTTATCTCACTAATGCAATAAGTAGGTCAATCAAAAATAGGGCTGAGAACCCCTGATCGGGAGTAGCTCAGACTGTGGTGGGAATAAAATCTCTACTCTGTCCAATATGAGATATATTAAAATATTTCAGGAAGGGACCCTCGGAAACCAAGCTTACTGTATTATGACAGGTTATTATCTCCAAGTGACGACACTGCAGATCAGCCTCAAATAGTTGGAAATACGTGCCTTTAAGTAATAAGATTCTGCTGATGCGATACTGGCTTTTTAAAGAAGTGTAGATATGTTTCAGATGAAATCATGTACAGTATACAGAGAGAATGTCTGAGAGTTTACTGTTTAGGCGGGCTTTCTAACTTACAAACTGGACATTTTCTTCCAGTTCACCACTATTAGAGTACTAGGCATCTGCTAGAAAATTACACTAGGCAATCAATTACGATTTGCTATTTTTTTTCAGAAGTACATTTTCTTATTTATGCTTTAGCACTTACCCTCTTAAGAATGTAATGAACCATTCAACACTCTAAATTTAGCTCAACTGATGGAAAAAGCAATGAACATTAAAAATATTTATATGGTAGCAAACAGCTTAAAATAGCAAATAATTCCTTTGAAAGTCCTTTATTTTTCTATTGTAAAATGGCCATGCATGATAAAATTGGGTCAGAATATTTTTAGCTCAGACAATAGCTCAATTTTCCATCTCAACTAGGTCTGTCTTTAGTAATAAGGTTCCTTCTGCATTTTGATAACACACATTCTGCTCTGTGCAGAATTTTCTTCCTTCCTAATGGTTCCTTCACTCCCTATCACTGCTGCAATCATGTATTCTCTGCACCTAGCCGTAACCACCTCTCAATTCTGTTTTTGCATTTTTTTTAACAATGCTTCACTGATTCTGAGGAAGAATTTTCAAATAAATAAATAAATGGAGTAAGCAAGCAAACTTGTAAACTGAAAAAAAAATTCCTATGGTTTTGCTCGGGGGCATCACATTTGGAAAAGGTTTATTTAAGCATATTTAAATAGTGAGAAAATTCACTTAGCTGTAACAGAGCTTTCTTTTATAAGACTTTATTCAGATGTTTTCTATCAAAACCTTCTATATACAGTTTTTAACCCCAGCATTATCAGATATATCTCAATTCAAGGCTAAACTATCCTCACTATTCCAACTAGATTTATTGATTGATTTAAGTGGTTTAATACCTACTGTTATCAAAGATATTTCTGTTAAAGTGGCACTAATGTTCAGATTAAAAAAAAAAAAGCTTATCTTTCCTTTTCAGTTTACCAGATGCTAAAGTCACTACAGTGATAATGTTAGCAATCTGGTATTAAGGTTTAAAAAATCTCATCTTGTGATGTAATAGATAGGGACTTTTATAAAGACTCCATTATACCCCCTGAGAAAATAAATTGACATGCTGGGTCCGTCACTTTTGGTCTACCTCACAAAACTGTTATCTCTTTCATTTCACCTAGATAGTAGCAAAATTTTCAAAGAACGGTTTTGTTGATTTTCCCAATTCTCTCAAACTTTGCAATATTAAATCACTGTCCCATTAGCATATGAATGCCTTGTAACAGTATTTCTTTTTTAAGATACTGTGGTAGCTCTCGGCCCTGGGAACTGATCCAGATTGCAGCTCTGAGGATGGCCTTCTTTGCTATCTAATCAAAGGCATCGATGCCGTGACAGCAGCCCTGCTGGGAATCCTGTCCGATTCCATTTTTCTGAACACATTGGATAAGTAAGCCAATGGCTAAGTGGTTTCATATAACCACTTCCTCTGCTTTTTCATTGGATGTGGCAATGATTTTCTAATGAGAATATAAAAACCAGGTAGCATGTCCATTGAATGCATGATGCAATTTCACTTTATCCTTATTTGGTTCACATGAGTCCTCTTCTCAAAGAACTATTTGAAGTTATATGTCATATCTTTACAAACCAGAGTTGTCCAGAAAAAGATCTCCATTCATTCAAATAACACTGACTGATACCATAGCACTCTGCCTCCCAGGTCTTCCCAATTTCTTCTAATAAACTACAACAAATGATATTTCTTTTAGACCCACATGGTTTATCAGCTCTAGGCACAGGACCTTCCGGATAACTTCTTATCTGAACCTGAAAGTCTACAAAATGTGGCAAATAGCAAATTATTCTCCCCACTACCAAGAAGATCCTTTGAGCAATACTTGAACACACACCAGGCAACAGCACTAGAAAAGAAGTTAAACCCATAACATGATCAGATTAATCCAGGTGTCGGAGTACGGCATACATGCATGAAACAACCAATGAGCAAATCTATACATACACAACAAGGAAGGAATTTATGATACAGGAAATAAGTGCATAAAGAGCTAGAGAAGAGTTTGTGCTGGAATAAATCAGAAAGCTTCACTAAAGCCAGTCTTAAGCAGGGCTTCAGGCCTTAAACAATAGGGAGGCTGGTGGATAAATGGAAATCATTTCAATCAAGAAGATGAAGTCCAATAAGCACCATTTCAAAAACTGGTACTAATATGTGGGCAGAAGAAAGTATATTCCGGAAAAATAAAAACAAAGACTCCTGACCTGAACAGAAGTTTCTTTTGAACAGTTGCAGAAAATAAAAGTCAGTGAGATATGTAAGAATTTAGAGAGCCTTTTGAACCAGACAGAGTTATTGAAAGTAGCAGATATACTGATGTGCAAGGATATGTCTGATAAAAAAATGTGAGAAACTTTATATAATAATAGACAATAACTAGTTTATTAACCTCTCTGGCATTGTTTCTTCATCTTTGAAATGTGGAGATTGGATGAAATACGCCCAAATTCCCTTCTTGCTCTAACATTTTACATAATAGAAGGACTTAACCAAGTAACTCAGCTATCGATGGACAGGCAATCTTCAATGGTCGTGCAAAGACAAAAACAAAAGCATTTCTTCTAGGTGAGGAGCCCATGGAAAACTGCATGAGAGCCGTGGCACATTGAAAAGGATCTCAAAGTGTGAGAGAAATTTAGAAAAGTGAAATGGAAAACAAGAACCTTCCAGACTAAGAAACAGCGAAACCTTGATAAATAAGAGGATTTTTCATTTCCCCTCTATTCTAGAAAATCATCTTCTAGTTACACATGTTAGAAAATGATTCAAATACCTTATTTCCTAGGAGCTGAAATATTTTGCATCTTGTAGGACATCGTTTTGGATAGAGAAGTCGTGGACGGGAAGGGATAAATACCAAGAATTAAGAGTTGAAGATACATATATTTTATTGGCCCAGCATGGTAACAAAGAAGGCAGAAAACAGGAAGTGATGAAACATTAATTGAGTCTGTAGCATAGGCTTCTCTCCATCTGGGGTACTTTATTTCATCTCTTTTTAACAATTCAGGCTGATTATCACCCAGATTTCCTGTCTGGATCCCATATACTACTAAAAAAATTAAACTCCTATAAATAATCAGTCTGTAACAGTTCCTGTTAAGTGTTTCCTCTAAAGATATCACAGGATCCAGGTAGTCTGGAAAAACTAAGTTTGTCCACTGAAGACAGGGAAAACCAAAAATCACAGATTGGGCAAATTGTCCTTAATGGCATGTCAAGGAAAGGATTTTTAATATTACTTGGAAATTTGGAGCTTTCAATGTCAGTAGTATTGAGTCAATATCTATGAGCTACAGGCCAAGTAAACTGACCCCAAATTGTTTGCTGAAAAACCTACTTGCAGATATTTGTCACCCAGTAGCACTCTGGTACTGCTCTATAACTAGAAAATCCCATTTTGTGGAGCTTTAATGCTCTTCTACTGTTATAAAGGGCTCACAGCCATGACACTGATACCATTTTTCACACCATCTTCTCACTGTAATGTATTTTCTAACTTTATGTAGCATCCTAAGTTTTTTCCAAGAACATTTCTCAAAATAAAATGAACCAAAGCTACCATTTTGGGGGCTTCCTTTCTGTGGCAGATTTATAGACTGACATATTTTATAACATTTATGCCTTTTATTCTTGTTCCATATTCAGGCCTGTTTCTCCAACTAGATTATTAGTTTCTTTCACATCTTTGCAATGCACCTTGCATATAAATACTCTGCTGGGAAAACATAGTACTGAGTAACTTTTGGCCTAATGACAAAACAGAATCACAGAGTTGTAGGCCAAATAGGATATAGAATTTATGTAGTCCAGACACCCTATTTTATAGATGAAGAAATGCAGATGGGCTCAGAGAAGTTCAGATTATTTGATCAAGACTTGTCAGCTCATTGATGACAAGAACTTTGGTGTCTTATCTGTCTTGTGCTTTTCACATTTCTTATCTTACCCATTGGATAAGTATAAGTATTTGATCCAGGATCAAAGGAGACTTTCTGGGGAAAAATATGAGTCATATAGGAACAGAATAGTGAGTTAAGAAATTAGAAGTTCAGAAAGAAGTCCACAGGAAAGGAAGGCGGGTGGAATGGGTGAGGGGAAGAAAGAAAGCTGGCTGGACAGGCAGGTGGGGACAGATTATGAATGACCTTGAAGGCTTTACTAATAAGTTTACAATTTTTATTCTGAAATCTAGTACCAGATTTTATGTAGGAAGCTACTTCATCAAGTTTGTCCTTTAGAATGCTAACCTTGTGCCTGTGATGTAGGGAATGAATGGGGCAGAAGCTGCTAAGGTAGAAAATCAGAAAATTACCTAGGAAACTCTCGTCATAACCCATGCAACAGACAGCAATAGCTTTGATTTCAATTTGAAAAAGAAACAAGGTTGCTCTCATATTCTGAAAGTGGGCCTTCCTTATCTCATCCATATTACCAGGGTGGAAAGAAAAAAGAGAATGTGTTTATCTTTGAAAAGAAAATAAACTTTGGCCAGGAAGACTTTAATACTGAGGGAATTAACACTATGAACCTTAATTATGGAAATAGTTCATTGCAAACCTCTCATGGGGCAGAACTGGTTCAGTCCAGAAGACATTAGTCCTAAACTGGATAGATCACATTCTCCATGCCAGGGCACCTCTTCCAGCCATAGAGAGACATGGCTTAATTAAAAATAAAAAAGAATTTTAAAATAAGCATTCTTGAAACCCAAAATACTGGAATCATCTGTTTACTTGAATTCCCCTTCAGTTGCAAAAGCAAGTGCCAGAATACCATCCAAGCTCTTGATTCTTCTGCCAATTCTGACTAGTTCTGTGGTTGTGAAGCCGCTCCTGTGCCAACCTAATTTTTAAAAAATTGTTATGAGGTCTCAACACTGGAAATGCCAAAGGGGAAAATATGATCAAACAATGTGACTGTATTTTATTTAGTTCAGGTTTGACCACTACCTAGGCAAGAGAATGCAATTATGATCTTCACAAAAAAGGAAGAAAAAATACAGAGACATATGCATTTCCATGAAAGAAATTCATAAATGCTGCTTTTAAAATAAATCAATACAACATGTAGTTCATGCCATCATACATTATGCCAATGAATTCTGAAAAAATAAAAAATAAAAAAGGTCTAAAAATAAAAGAAAATATGTAAGTATTATATATAGCAATAGTTGCTTTAAAGAAGTACACTCCAACTTGTATTTCATGCAAATCATGAAAAATGATTACAATGTAAAGCTAAGAAGCAGCAGCGGAGATTTATATTATTCATTCTATGGATGTTGGTCCTTTATTTTAACATCTTCCTTGTTTGGCAAGTACTTTCTATTTTGTCACTTGATTATTTATTTAGAAACTCCCATCAGTAAAATGAAGGAGGTGGTCTAATTACAAAAGAAAAATAACATTAACTTTAGACTAAATTTTAAAAAGGGTATCTGCATAAACATGATTGCTCTATTTTTTGTTGTAAGATTTTCCAACACCCAGTTTCTCTGTCTTTCCACACTCACCTTCCCTTATCTGCACTGGGGCCATGGCCCCTCTAACCTAAGCTCTAGAGTTCCAGACACACCCAGAATGTTCAGACCATTTTTCTGTTGCTTGTGCTAATTTTGGGGGTAGAATCGTGCTTTCTATGTGAAAACGTCTTAGTCATCATCAAAGATCTAGATGAAAAATTATGTACTTTATGCAAACTGCTCTTATCTTTCCAAGAAG
Source organism: Manis javanica (assembly GCF_040802235.1). Taxonomy (NCBI): domain Eukaryota; kingdom Metazoa; phylum Chordata; class Mammalia; order Pholidota; family Manidae; genus Manis; species Manis javanica. The sequence goes on from NC_133167.1 coordinate 95,538,608, forward strand.
AGTTGGTTATTCACTTTATGCTTTCATACCATACTTTTGATTTACAAGATTCACAAATAGATAAATGTAAAACACCACTAATTTACCATAATTTTTATATTCTCCAATATACTCTTCAAGCTCACAATTAAATAAATGATTGATAGAGAAAGAATAGGGATACAGATATATACATGAATAAATAATATTGATATAAATACACACATATAAACTTACATTTAATTCAGATGATTATTGTTTATCATGATGTGCCATGTCCATGTTCATAATGCTAATAACTACAATCTGTTATTCAAAAAATATGTGATGATTGGCTAAAGTAGATGAATGAACATAGTGCTAGTAATATCAAATGTATAGATTTTTTCTCATACATAGATCCAATAATATTTAGGAATAATTTCCAAGTGCATTGATTTACTAAAATCTACCCCTATTTAAAATTATTGAAAAACAAAATTTATATTAATTACTTTAGTAAGCACTTATTGATCATCTATCAGCTTGCACTGTTCAAGGCAGAGCACTGGGAATGCAAACAGGAATAAGATCGGAAACCTTGTCCCCAGAGAGACCCTGGTGCAATGAGGTAGACAGGAACAAGATCAGATAAACATCATATCAAAAAATTCACGTTAAAATGGAGGTAAGTGCAAGGAATAGGAGAGGGTGCAAAGTTTGCATGATGGCAAACTCCACCTGGAAGTCAGAGAAAATGCCCAGTGTTGTGTGGAAGTGCACAAGGAAAATGAGATGAAGATGTGAGAGGAAGAGGGAACGGTGTGCACAAAGTCAGAGAGACTTGAAAATCACAGCGCATGCAGGAACCTGTCCACTGCTACGGGTGGGTGACGCACAAGGCACAAGTGGGAGGAAATCAGCAGATGACGTTAGAGAGGCAGACAGAGGTCAGATGTCTACAGGGCTCCCGTTCTAGGAAGACTCTGTGGCCTGTGTCTTGTAGAAAGGAAGTGAGGGCTCAGATAAGGAGCAGAGACCAGAGGGTGGGCTGTGATCTGAAACTAAGTGAGAGCGCCCTTCACATTTTCTTGACATCCCGTACATATCTCTACACACTTCTAATACTATGATGGATTCACGAGTCTAAGACATGTCATATTAGAGATGGATCAGAATGCATAGCGTTAAAAGGATAACACTCCATTTTAAGATTCACTTTTTTAAGTCCCCACTTATACAGAATGCTATTCATGAATGAGATACCATTTTAAGAATTATAAGGTTGTCAAAGATGTACAAAGTACAACTATCCCTTAAAACTTCTTACATCTGGGGTAGAGACAACATGGCGGCATGAGTAGGACAGTGGGAATCTCCTCCCAAAAACATACGTATTTTTGAAAATACAACAAATACAACTAATCCTAAAACAGAAACCAGAAGACACAGGACAACAGCCAGACTACATCCGCACGTGGGAGAGCCCAGCGCCTGGTGAAAGGGGTAAGATACAACACCCTGCACGGCGGGACCCGAGCACACCTCCCCCCAGCTCCCGGCGGGAGGGAGAGGGAGCCCAGGACTGCTAAACACCAAGCCCCAGCCACCCACAACAAGAGCGCAGACACAGTGCATGCGTGGAGGACTGGAAACTAGGGATATAGGGCAGCAAGACCTCTGAGCGGGTTCCGAAGCTGATGCCCCTGTGACAAAGAAAAGGGAGTGCTTTTTGAAAGGCTTAAAGGGACAGGGACATAACAGCTGGATGGATACAACACAGGTCACAGCCCAGTGGCTGGAAATTACAGGGAAAACTGGGCACACTAATCCACTGGGCAACAGCTCTGAGACCCCTCATGGAGGTAAACAGCCAAACAGCTCCCCCCAGTCCATTACCCCTCTGGGTGCTGCGAAAGCAGAGAAACAGCCTAAGGAAGACCACACCCACAGAAAGGGAGATTCCTCTATATCGGCCAGGCAAGACACAAAGACCCAGTCTACACACAATTACCTAACACAAGCCACTGGGGGTTGCAGTTGTCTCAGTAATGAAAGGCCAGTAGCAAGTGAAAAGTTTGGACCTCCCAGCTGACAGTCAATAGCACCTATCAACATGAAAAGGCAAAAAAATACGATCCAGACAAGACTAACCCAGACAGCTTCAGCATCTGCTACATCTTTCCCTGAGAAGAAACCTCACGAGATAGATTTAACCAGTCTTCCTGAAAAAGAATTCAAAACAAAAGTCATAACCACGCTGATGGACTTGCAGAGAAATATGCAAGAACTAAGGAAGGAGAATACAGAAATAAAACAAGCTCTGGAAGGACTTCAAAACAGAATGGACGAGATGCAAGAGACCATTAATGGACTAGAAAATAGAGAACAGGAACACAGAGAAGCTGATGCAGAGGGAGATAAAAGCATCTCTAGGAATGAAAGAATTCTAAGAGAGCTGAGTGACCAATCGAGAAGGAACAATATACACATTATAGGGGTACAGAAGAAGAAGAGAGAGAAAAAGGGGTAGAAAGTGTCTTTGAAGAAATAATTGCCGAAAACTTCCCCAAACTAGGGGAAGAAATGGCCTCTCAGACCACACAGGTACACAGAATTCCCATGACAAGGGATCCAAGGAGGGCAAAACCAAGACACATAATAATTAAAATAGCAAAGATCAAAGACAAGGACAAAGTATTAAAGGCAGCCAGAGAGATAAAAAAGGTTACCTACAAAGGAAAACCCATCAGGCTATCATCAGACTTCTCAACAGAAACCCTACAGGCCAGAAGAGAATGGCATGATATACTTAATGCAATGAAACAGAAGGGCCTCGAACCAAGACTACTGTATCCAGCATGAATATCATTTAAATATGAAGGAGGGATTAAACAATTCCCAGATAAGCAAAAGCTGAGGGAATTTCCCTCCCACAAACCACCTCTATAGGGCATCCTACAGGGACTGCTCTAGATGGGAGCACTCCTAAAAAGAGCACAAAACAGAACACTCAACATATGAAGAAGGGAGGAGGAAGAATAAGAAGGGAGAGAAATAAAGAATCATCAGACCACGTTTATAATAGCTCAACAAGCGAGTTAGGTTAGACAGTAAGATAGTAAAGAAACTAACACTGAACCTTTGGTAACCACAAACTTAAAGCCTGCAGTGGCAATAAGTTCATACCTTCACAATAATCACCCTAAATGTAAATGGACTGAATGCACCAATCAAAAGACACAGAGTAATAGAATGGATAGAAAAGCAAGATCCATCCATATGCTGCTTACAAGAGACTCACCTAAAACCCAAAGACATGCACAGACTTAAAGTCAAGGGATGGAAAAAGATATTTCATGCAAACAACAGAGAGAAGAAAGCAGGTGTTGCAATTCTGGTATAAGACAAAACAGACTTCAAAATAAAGAAACTAAAAAAGACAAAGAAGGACATTATATATTGATAAAGGGCTCAGTCCAACAAGAGGATATAACCATTATAAATATATATGCACCCAATACAGGAGCACCAACATACCTGAAACAAATACTAACAGAACTAAAGGAGGAAATAGAATGCAATGCATTCATTCTGGGAGACTTCAACACACCACTCACTCCAAAGGACAGATCCACCAGACAGAAAATTAGTAAGGACACAGAGGCACTGAACAACACACTAGAACAGATGGACCTAATAGACATCTACAGAACTCTACATCCAAAAGTAACAGGATACACATTCTTCTCAAGTGCACATGGAACATTCTTCAGAATAGACCACATACTAGGCCACAAAAAGAGCCTCAGTAAATTCCAAAAGATTGAAATCCTACCAACCAACTTTTCAGACAAAAAAGGCATAAAACTAGAAATAAACTGTACAAAGAAAGCAAAAAGGCTCACAAACACATGGAGGCTTAACAACACGCTCCTAAATAATAAATGGATCAATGACCAAATCAAAATGGAGATCCAGCAATATATGGAAACAAATGACAACAACAACACTAAGCCCCAACTTCTGTGGGACACAGCAAAAGCAGTCTTAAGAGGAAAGTATTTAGCAATCAAGGCATATTTAAAAAAAGAAGAACAATCCCAAATAAATGGTCTAATGTCACAATTATCAAAATTGGAAAAAGAAGAACAAATGAGGCCTAAGATCAGCAGAAGGTGGGACATAATAAAGATCACAGAAGAAATGGATAAAATAGAGAAGAATACAACAATAGCAAAAATCAACGAAACCAAGAGGTGGTTTTTCGAGAAAATAAACAAAATAGATAAGCCTCTAGCCAGACTTATTAAGAGGAAAAGAGAGTCAACACAAATCAACAGAATCAGAAACAAGAAAGGAACAATCACGATGGACCCCACAGAAATACAAAGAATTATTAGCGAGTACTATGAAAACCTATATGCTAACAAGCTTGGAAACCAAGGAGAAATGGACAACTTCCTAGAAAAATACAACCTTCCAAGAGTGACCCAGAAAGAAACAGAAAATCTAAACAGACCAAATACCAGCAACGAAATTGAAGTGGTAATCAAAAAACTACCAAAGAACAAAACCCCCGGGCCGGATGGATTCACCTCGGAATTTTATCACACATACAGGGAAGACATAATACCCATTCTCCTTAAAGTTTTCCAAAAAATAGAAGAGGAGGGGATACTCCCAAACTCATTCTATGAAGCTAACATCACCCTAATACCAAAACCAGGCAAAGACCCCACCAAAAAAGAAAACTACAGACCAATATCCCTGATGAATGTAGATGTAAAAATACTCAACAAAATATTACCAAACCGAATTCAAAAATACATCAAAAGGATTGTACACCATGACCAAGTGGGATTCATCCCAGGGATGCAAGGACAGTACAACATTCGAAAGTCCATCAACATCATCCACTACATCAACAAAAAGAAAGACAAAAACCACATGATCATCTCCATAGATGCTGAAAAAGCATTTGACAAACTTCAACATCCATTCTTGATAAAAACTCTCAGCAAAATGGGAACAGAGGGCAAGTACCTCAACATACTAAAGGCCATTTTTGATAAACCCACAGCCAACATTATATTGAATGGCAAGAAGCTGAAAGCTTTTCCTCTGAGATCAGGAACTAGACAGGGATGCCCACTCTCCCCACTGTTATTTAACATAGTACTGGAGGTCCTAGCCACAGCAATTAGACAAAACAAAGAAATACAAGGAATCCAGATTGGTAAAGAACTATTTGTGGAAGGATACTAATGAAAAGATATTGACACTTTGTGCGTGTGACACAGTTTAAAATGCAACCAGAAAACCAGGTGAGACTGACAAATGAATTCTGGTGCTGGTGTATTACTTTTTGTCTGGATGAGTATTTGCTGTTTTCCAACCAGGTATCAGGTAAGGCTATATTTGCAGATGACATTATACTATAAATAAAAAACCCTAAAGACTCCACTACAAAACTACTACAACTGATATCGGTATACAGTAAAGTTGCAGGATACAAAATTAACACACAGAAATCTGTGGCTTTCCTATACACTAACAATGAACCAACAGAAAGAGAAAACAGGAAAACAACTCCATTCACAATTGCATCAAAAAGAATAAAATACCTAGGAATAAACCTAACCAAAGAAGTGAAAGACTTATACTCTGAAAACTACAAGTCACTCTTAAGAGAAATTAAAGGGGACACTAACAGATGGAAACTCATCCCATGCTTGTGGCTAGGAAGAATTAATATCGTCAAAATGGCCATCCTGCCCAAAGCAATATACAGATTTGATGTAATCCCTATCAAACTACCAACAACATTCTTCAATGAACTGGAACAAATAATTCAAAAATTCATATGGAAACACCAAAGACCCCGAATAGCCAAAGCAATCCTGAGAAAGAAGAATAAAGTAGGGGGGATCTCACTCCCCAACTTAAAGCTCTGCTATAAAGCCACAGTAATCAAGACAATTTGGTACTCGCACAAGAACAGAGCCACAGACCAGTGGAACAGACTAGAGAATCCAGACATTAACCCAGACATATATGGTCAATTAATATTTGATAAAGGAGCCACGGACATACAATGGGGAAATGAAAGTCTCTTCAACAGATGGTGCTGGCAAAACTGGACAGCTACATGTAGGAGAATGAAACTGGACCATTGCCTAACCCCATATACAAAAGTAAACTCAAAATGGATCAAAGACCTGAATGTAAGTCATGAAACCATTAAACTCTTGGAAAAAAACATAGGCGAAAACCTCTTAGACATAAACATGAGTGACCTCTTCTTGAACATATCTCTCCGGGCAAGGAAAACAACAGCAATGATGAACAAGTGGGACTATATTAAGCTGAAAAGCTTCTGTACAGTAAAAGACACCATCAATAGAACAAAAAGGAATCCTACAGTATGGGAGAATAAATTTGAAAATGACAGATTCAATAAAGGCTTGATGCCCAGAATATATAAAGAGCTCACATGCCTCAACAAACAAAAAACAAATAACCCAATTAAAAAATGGACAGAGGAACTGAACAGACAGTTCTCTAAAAAAGAAATACATATGGCCAACAGACACATGAAAAGATGTTCCACATTGCTAATTATCAGAGAAATGCAAATTAAAACTACAATGAGGTATCACCTCACACCAGTAAGGATGACTGCCATCCAAAAGACAAACAACAACAAATGTTGGTGAGGCTGTGGAGAAAGGGGAACCCTCCTACACTGCTGGTGGGAATGTAAATTAGTTCAACCATTGTGGAAAGCAGTATGGAGGTTCCTCAAAATGCTCAAAATAGACTTACCATTTGACCCAGGAATTCCACTCCTAGGAATTTACCCTAAGAATGCAGCAATCAAGTTTGAGAAAGACAGATACACTCCTATGTTTATCGCAGCACTATTTACAATAGCCAAGAATTGGACACAACCTAAATGTCCATCAATAGAAGAATGGATAAAGAAGATGTGGTACATATACACAATGGAATACTACTCAGCCATAAGAAAAGGGCAAATCCTACCATTTGCAGCAACATGGATGGAGCTGGAGGGTATTATGCTCAGCGAAATAAGCCAAGCGGAGAAAAAGAAATACCAAATGATTTCACTCATCTGTGGAGTATAAGAACAAAGGAAACACTGAAGGAACAAAACAGCAGCAGAATCACAGAACTCAAGAATGGACTAACAGGTACCAAAGGGAAAGGGACTGAGGAGAATGGGTGGGTAGGGAGGGATAAGGGGGTGGGGGGAGAAGAAGGGGGGTATTAAGATTAGCATGCATGGGGGGGTGGGAGAAAGGGGAGGGCTGTACAACACAGAGAAGACAAGTAGTGATTCTACAACATTTTGCTACGCTGATGGACAGTGACTGTAAAGGGGTTTATTGGGGAGACCTGGTATAGGGGAGATCCTAGTAAACATAATATTCATCATGTAAGTGTAGATTAATGATAACCAAAAAAAAAAAAAAAAGCAGTTCCTGTGTGGTGACCTCCAAGGATTTCTACACAATGGTATAAAGGGCATATAAAAGTGTAGGCAAAGGGTCTGTTTGTGTTTATACAGAGGATCAAAGCCTAATTTGGCTACCCAGAAAATGAACTAAGATATGATATGAAAAAGACTTCCAACATCAGCACTCTCTAGAAGACTCATGCCAGAAGATGATCATCAAAAAACCCCAACAAAGATCCACGTGCTGCTACAGGTGTAGATGCACTCATCCCACCGGTTCCTGGACTTGGCATGGGAATGAAGAAGGAGATATCTAAGCTGTCCTGTGCATACAGTAAAACAACAAATTTGACTGGATCTATACTGTTGGAACTCAACCAAGAATTAGGAGACGTGCGAATTGTAGCGCTCCAAAATCTTACAACTACAGACTATTTACTGTTAAAAGAACATATGGGATGTGAACAGTTCCCAGGAATGGGTTGTTTTAATTTGTCTGATTTCTCTCAGACTGTTCAAGTTCAGTTGGACAATATCCACCATATCATAGCTAATTTTTCACAAATGCCTAAGGTGCCTAACTGGTTTTCTTGGTTTCACTGGAGATGGCTGGTAATTATAGGTATGCTTTGGTTATGTAACTGTACTCCTATTATGTTAATGTGTGCATGCAATTTAATTAGTAGTTTAAAACCTATACATGCTTACGTTACTCTACAAGAAGATAATGTCAAAGAAATAACCAATCTTCCCATGTTTTCTTCCGCCTGCTACTTCTATAGCTTTTCTTCTTCCTTCCTAATTACAACCCTTAAATAGAATTCGTGCCTTATATCGAATTTACCATGTATCATAAAGACACCTCAAGACAAATGCTGGGCATAGAAGCCACAGGGCATAAATATGCAAAGAAGTAAAAAACTAACCTTTTCAAACAATAAGGCTTCTCTCTCACTTACCAACTTTACATTTCCTTGTAAGGCCCCAGAAGATGACTGGTTAGCCAGAGACATGTAAGATTCCTCAAGGGAGGAACAACCTAAGACAGGCACAGTCACAGGGGGGCCATCAGGTGAGAAATTGGAGATCAACAGAGGTGAGGCTTAGAACCTCTCTCCCACTGTTCTGAGAGAAATCTTCTGCATGCGTGGATGTTTTATTGCCCTTGTCTAGCTTGGATTAACACATAGTCTACAGGCACACACCTGATCATCTACATTTGCCCTCTTATAGCACTAAACTATGTTTTCTACCTTTATCTTGCATCTACCTACCACTTCAGCATTTTATTAAAAATAATAATAATAAAGAGAGCAATGTGGTATCCACATATAAATCAAGTATAAAAATCAAACGATATTTATATTTGAACTGATTGTTTATAGTTCATAATGCATGATCAAAACCAGAAGTTTCTGTGATGACTGCCCTTGTACTGTTCACCATGTAACTTATTCACTATGTAAGAATTTGTTCTCCATGTAAGAACTTGTTCGTTATGCTTCAGAATATTGGAGACTGATGAAAATTAGGCTTGGGGTGGATTAATGATTGTGCATTGAGCATTGACTCCCCTATACAGAATTTTACTGTTGTTAACAATCATTTGATCAATAAATAGGAGAGATGCCCTCACAAAAAAAAACAAAAACAAAAACAAAGTAGACACTTCCAATTGTAAAGTAAATAAGTAACTGGGATGTAATGTATAGCATAAGGAATATAGTCAAAATATTGTAACAACTTGGTATGGTGATAGCTGGTACCTAGAATTATCATGTATATAAATGTTGAATCACTGTGTTGTAGACCTGAAACTTATGTAATACTGTGTGTCAACTACCCTTCGATAAAAAAATAATTATATAAAAAAAACTACTTATATCTGACATGATATGAAAAGGAAAAACACACACTTGTATTTATATATGTATATATATATATTTGTATTTTATATGTATTAAAATACAGTTTATATTTATATGTTGCATATAAATATTTATGCATTTTAACTTGCTATATATGTATAAAATTTAAAAGTAAGGCATCTCAAGATACATCTTACAGCATAGTTACAATTAAGTGGCATGAGACAGCACTGAGCAGAGAGATTCTGTTAAGTACCACTCTGTATCCTGAATAAACATTTGGAATTTGAATAAATAATCCAGGGCTTTCTAGACCAGATTATGGAGAGCAGTTCTGAAAAGATTGCTATATTTGAATTCATCCTTGGGAATTGTGTTATCGGGGTCAGGAAAATGATCTGTTTTCTTCCCATACATAAAACTTCCACAAATATTCTTATGAATAAAATAAAATAGCCTTCTTTGTCATATAAGATTTATATTTATATATTATCTGCACTTCTTGGACATTTAAATAAATTTTAGATAACCTAAGGAAAGTAAGTGGTAAACTACATGCAATTCATTTATAAAATTCACTCCTACTGCATATATAAGCTGTACTTAATATTTGGACTAAAAATAATCCAATATTCAATATTAATGTTTTCAACAGAGGGAAAATAAAAATGTATAAATGGAGAAACCCAAAAAATCCTAACTTCTACATTTTTCAATTTTGACATGTAATTTTTCAAACCTTACAATCCCTTAATATACCTATTTATATTCTATTTCCTTCCTAAATTTAACTCTGCTTTTCCCATATGAGACTCAGGATGCTGACCTATAAAACAAAAAGAAATTCCTAAGTATGTAGTGTGGAAATGATAGAGGTTCATGATGCAGGAAGCTGTCATTCAGGCTGAGAAGAAACCGGTTTTCTTTAAGAAGAAGCCCTTTTTCAAGATACTGTGTGCCAAGTCTGCCTGCCCTCTTCCCCCACCATCCCATAAAAGCCAGACTGATTTCCAGTTTGCAATCACTTTCATCCACTGGTGGAAGAAGTTATTGTCAATCATCTCCAACCTTCCTCTGATTTGGTTCTGCTCTGCTGATGTCTGGTTCCTCTAAATGGAACAGGTTTCCTATTCCAGAAGCCAGAAGCCACCTGACATACTTGGAGACCTGGGGCCCCATTTTACTCTCACCATCTTGCCTCAGGAATGAAATTTGGCCTCTGATCTCCAGCCCCGTGCCTGAGACCTGCTGAGGGATACACATGCCTTGCACAGACTTTCCCTATGCCTGCCTAGCCTTCTGGATGTCAGCAGGCCATCTGTTCTGGGGTTCCCCATCCCCACGCTCTGCCCAGCTGTCCAGACACTCTCATTAGTCCTTGCAGCTCCGACTCCAACTGCACTGACTCACTGCTGGCAACCACACCGAATTGTAGCTGAGCCCTGTGGTCCCGGAAAACGGTGACGCCTAACCACCCTTTGTGTTCTGAGAAAGGCTCCCTGAAAAGGAGCAGCCTTACCAGTGTACCTGTAGTATAAGGCTCACCAATGCCCTTGTTTACCTATGACACGGCCAGATGTACACCCTCCAAATATCCATTCTTGCCCTCGTGAATGACTAGCTGATCAATCAGAACAAAATGCCTCTTTGCCAAAGTTCTGCTCAGAGCCTCTCTTCCCCTAAACCCCTGAACTTTGGGCAGCCACAGGCTGAGCCGGCACAGAACCGTCCTTAACAGCCCCTCTGCAGAGCACGCCTGACCCCAGACTAAATCATCCTCTGATCTACCTCCCCATGACCCACCACCACCTCCCACCCACTGTCCCAAACCTTGACCTTTAGAGCCTTGCTTACACTTCCCTGTAAAAGAGCACTGCCTGGGACCTAACCCCTGGGACACTTGATCTCATGGTGGCAGCTATCTCCCTCCTGCACTAATGCCTTCCCCTCTCCAGCAATATTTCTTCCAAAGAAAGTATCTTCTTAGTTAAGTCCAAACTCTTTTTATTCGATGTGGGCCGGCATGCTTTCTGCTTGCATAACTCAAATGGTCGGACTTCTCCCTCTTGCCTAGTTTGCGGCCCCCCTCCCACCCCCTGTACCCACTTGGGTGCACAGCCTCACAACCACACCCAGAGACAATCCCGAGACCCTTCCAATCTTTTTTCAAAGCTTACAGAGTCTTTGCACCACAAGTCATTACATTGACTTTCTTATCTTAAAATTCATTCAATTCATATTGTCTTTGAGTTGCCAGACCCTGAAAGCGGCATCCAAATCATTTGCTACCTAATATTCTTCCAAGATGCCCAAATCTCACCGCTACCAAATATCCTGTTATCTCATACATCCAGGGTGGGAGGCTTAAAGATTTAAAGAATTTGTCCCATACTCACGAGTAAGAAAGAAATAGTATTATAAAACAGGGTTTCTTTTTCCTTAAGAAAGGTGCTTTGGTCATAAGCCCTGCATAGGGACAAAATCATTTAATGTAAGGTTGTAACAGCACCGTGGACACAACTTTTAGGTAAACTCAGATATGTGTTTTTTTAGGAAAAATCATTCCTTGCTTCAGTTTCATGGCACAAAAACACATAGATCAAGTGTCCCTTCCTTTGCAGGGAGCTGTGATGCATCAGGGCCAGAGGAAACAGCCTGGAGGACACTGAGTACCCTTCTATTTTGTGTCCTTAGTGTCCTCAGGCAGCCACAATGTGTCCTCTTTTATGAAGTCAAATAAATACACTCTGCTTAAACATATCCTCATGTTTGGTATACTTGGTAATCTCAGGAAGTTTTGATTAGCACTGTCGCTGCACCCTGTATGACTACGCAGGCTGAGGACACAAGTGGCTGCTGCCTTTCCTTCTAATCATTATGAGACGTCGTAGTCTGGTCAGTCTGGGTGTTGCCCAAAATCATATTGAGGCCATTCTTCACCAGGATGTTCTGGCAATTCCTGAAGGGCTGTGTTGGATCTACCCCTAGCCTTTGTTCTTCCTGCTCTAAAGACCCCTGGAAGGTAAGCAGGCAAAGGCTCAGCTATGGTGTGGTGGTGGAGCAGCTGTGCAGCACTGCATCACCATAAAGGTATCAATTTGGAGCAAGCAGCTTGACTGCAAGGACCCCTGGCCATATGAACCCGCAGCTCAGCACTTTGCACCCACCCAGAGTGCTCAGATCTGAGCAAAGGATATGAATGTAACTAACAGGAATGGGAAAGACTAATAAACACATGATTACTAAGAGTGCTGCGATTCTGTGGCTAATGCAGAGAGGAAATACTCTGCATCACAGTAAATTCACACAAGTTAAGCTAAACTGCATGACGCTGAACAGTTTTGGAAAGTTTCCTTGATCTCAGCAGGTTGACATTCACCTTTTAAACAAAATATTTACCTGCTGTTCAATGATACCACTGGTTAATTTACTTCAATCCCCTTCAATGTCTGTTACTTTAAGGATAAACGATGTAGGTTATGACAACTCTAATTAAAATATTTTCCACCACCAGTTATTGCAAATAATTCTAAGCATTATAAGCAATGGTTGCATTCCAAAATTATGCATATTGCTTAAGATTACATTCTTATGTTTTCTGAATATTCATCATCTGGCTCTACAGAAGAGTTCTGAATGACAAAATTATTGCTAAACCTATCAAGTTGAAGGTATTGTGGTATTGTTTTATTACTTTCTGTTTCTTTATACACCCCATTGTTTTACAATCATATATTGAACACTCACTAGCTAAATATGTGCAAGACACTTTAACTGAAAGCAAAGTTTTCATCAATGAATGGCATCATTCTAAAGAACAGTTACGGAGCCTTTCAATTGGAATCACCCCTATTCATCATACATAGCAGCAAAGGCCAAATACCTGCTTATCCCAGAACGTCAGCCATTAACCTGGTGTAGTGAAAGTCTAAAAACATCTTGAGAAGAATAAAAAGAGATTTGCTGGGGATGAAAGATATTCCTCAGTACAAAGGAGTGCTAGCATTCATTTTTTCCATTTTGATCCTACCAATTTTATGACATACCATTAACTAATACCTTGCATCAATGCACTGGCAGACGTACATAAAGGCCCCTGGAAATTGTTCATTTTGCTTACATGAAGTTGTTAACTCAGTTAATTTCAAGTCATTGTCTTGCTATTATTTTTTTCAGACTGTTTCTTTCAATGCAGCCATAATATTTAGCAAGAAGCCTGCACACTTGGATGCAGATGAAGATAGGAAGAGACCCAAGAGTAACTGTGGCTGGGAAGGGGCACACCAGAGGCCCCAGGGGCCTCGCACCCAGAGCAGCATCAGTTTTTACTTGCCTGTAGACATTGTATGTAATATGTGCCTGCCCGGTGCACTGCTGTGCACTGCCTAAAAAGACAGACACCATCAGTCTACGGGGTCCTGCACCTCAATCTCCTCTCCTACCAAGTCTTCCTGTTTTACAGCCCATATCACATGCCACATGACAAAGTAATAGGAACTGAGTACATGAATGAATGAAAACCAAATGAAGAATTTACATAAATGAGAGATAAGACAGATGAATTGGATTTTTAAATGATCATTTTAATCCAATTGTGCTAATGTACGGGAATATGTGCGTCTCTTCCCCTTTGGTGGCTCAGACTAATAGTCTAACCATAATAGTCTTTTGCTGATGAGTTTATTCAGAGACTTTGTACATATGACGTAAGTGGTATATTTGATAGGTTATCAGAACCAATTATAAAATATTCATGAATTTTGGAAGCCAGTTGTTAAAGTATCAGTAGTTTGAAAACAATCATGGTGGATATTTATACCACGGAAATAAGCAAATGCTAATGATCAAGGCTGGCTATCTATCTATCTATCTATCTATCTATCTATCTATCTATCTATCTATCTATCTATCTGCCTATAGACCCGGTTTGCCAGAACACTACTGCAAAGCCCTTCATAAACTTCAGACACAAAAACCATTTGTAGCAAGTGATCTACTCATGGTATGCTATTCACATTTTCTTTCCAAACTCTTTTCGTATATATATTTTTATCAGGTCTACTTCTTAGGCTTATAAGTTTAACAGACTATTAGCCATTTTGTAAATAAGTCCTTCTTTGAATAAGTTGAAAAATGATTCTCTGAAAAGATCAGTGATTTAGCCAACAAGCCATGTCCTATCTCTATCCTCCATAATTTTATAGCCCTTGGTGAAATCTCTTCTCAGCCCTGGTCTTTTTTGGGCTGAAAATGTCTATTTATTTTAGACTCTCCTTCTAATGTTGCTCTTCCTCTCTCCTTGTTTTAAGGCACCCTTCTCTGGTCCTATGCCAGTACTGTATTTTCTCTAATGCTGCAATCAGAACTGTTTGCAATATCTCATATGTAGGATAAAGAAATTGGCAACAAAGCCACAGCAGAATGAAGTCTTGCACTCTACTTTCCTTACTTATGAGTAACGTCCATTCATCTGAGCAACAGCAACAGCAAAACAAACCATCAGGCTTCACAACAAAGGTAATGAAATCAGGCCATATCCAAAGAGATTAGTGGTTGAAGTGTACGTTTGTCCCAAGCAGGAAAAGAATCTAGATTCTTAATTTCAGATTTATAGAAAAACAAGTATTAATATGAAAGTCTGAAAACCACCTAATACTTCTCCTTTTCTAATTTTCCAGGGAAGTTTATTTTTCCTAGTAAGTCTACTATTAGATATCTGTTTGATTTCCTGTTATTTAACACTGCCAATGAAAATAAAAACATTCTAGAAAATTAATAATACTAACAATATCAGGTGTATCAGCTTCATCTTTTAAGTATGTACTGATCAATATCTATAATACACTTTATTAAGGCAGATTTCTGAGGCCAATTAATTATATATTTTGCCTTTCTAAGACTGTTCCATAAATATTTAAGCATCTTTTTTGAATCAAGCCTTATTATCTGTTTATACAAGCTTTCCCTTCACAGTTAAAAAAAAAAGAAACCTTTCTGTTATCATTAGAAAATCTTCACTTGCATGGTAAACTCATAAACATGCTCACGGTGTTTAAAGACAGCTGTGCTGTAACAATACTGGGTTCTGTTTTTCTTAACCTTCCAATAATTTGTTCATTTTAAGCCTTCAAACAGAAACTAAATTACATGGTCAAGAAACTACCTGAAAATCTAATTTAAGCTGTATATCTTCAGGTATATTCATGAATAATCACAAACCCCAAGCAGAACATCTTTCCTAAAAAAGTCTGTATTGAACATCAGGGATTTTTTGTGCATAAATAAATCCTTTCAATTTTAGAATAAGACCGTAAGTAAAGAAACATCTGAATCCAAGCTTTGAAGAATTCTCAACGTAGCATATACTCCTTGTATAAATGTGCAAGATTTAAGCACATGCAGCTAATTCTACATAGTATAGGTAGAGTCACCTTAAAGTACAATTCAGTTTTCAAGTAAGTTTCCTTGAAACTCTTATGTTTGACAAAATGTTACAGATGATATTCCAAAAAGGATAGAACGAGCAGATTTAGACAACTCTTTGTCCAGAAATCAGGAATCTTACAGCTTTTATTATATGAATATCCTTTTTGAATTTTTAAGGGGGAACATAGTATGCAGTGTTTCCAAAACACATTTGAATTCAAAACAGTTGGTCCTGAGCATCTACGTTTTTGAAAACCTTAACATTTTCCAAGGCATGTTGTTTTGAAATGTGGTTATTGTAAGAGTTTGCAATTGGTTTGCTGGCAGTTTTGCTCTTTGGTTGCTAACTTTGAGTGACTTGGTTTCATTTAGAGAGCCTAATAAACAATATGCTGTCCTCCATGTCATTCTCCACAACTTGCAGGCAGAGAAAAAAATGATGTACAATTTATTTCTTGATTTTTGACCCTTTCCAAATTGTAGACAAGTTACGGTGTTGAACTTTCAATTTAGCATTTTTTGTGTGTGCTATTAAGTGGGTCGATGTATTTCCCTAAAGGCAGATTCTATTTCTGATAATATTTGCCACCTAAAATACTGTTGAATGCTTTAAGCTAAAATAAACAAGTCAAAAAAGCAGAGTTGTTTACATTGGATCATGTCAGCCAAGCTTGTATTTTAATCTAGATTTTCATCTGAAAAGAGAGCCACAGAATGATATTAAATGAAAATTGACATTTTCTAATTATTTCATTCACAATTTCCCAGTCCATGAAAGGAACAAAGTCACCTTGTCAAAAAGATTCAATATTGTATTAAAATTTGTAGAAATCTTTATACACTGTTTTCTAAATTTTTACCAACTTGAATAGGTCAAGTTAAATTGGGGGAAAGAAATTATTTTTCTTTTTCTTTACAGTGTAGCTGGTGGACTTCTACAAATTCTGGTGGCTCTTACATACTGTGGCTCTGTATCTCCCTTAGGGTGGGTGAAGTTTAGTTTAGTTTAGTTTAGTTTAGTTTAGTTTAGTTTAGTTTAGTTTAGTTTAGTTTAGTTTAGGTTAGTTTAGTCTGTGTTTAGTTTATGTACACTATCTTGCTCAGGACCACTAGGCATGGCCATGATTATGTGAACATCATTGCGTCAGTTGACTGCTTCTAACCAACGAGTTGATTGCATGGTTCAGTGCCTTAAGCCATTTGAGACAGAATCACAGTGACTGGGGAAGTGGGACTCCAGGTCCCCTCCTCTGAATATCAGCAGCCACTTTAAGATATCTGGTAACAAGTGCCATCTTACGCATGACTTACTTGTGATGTGGGGTAGGGTTGGGGGGTGATTAGAGAAGAGTGACCAGGTTAGAAATGTTTACACCTGTGTCTCAGGAGGCAGAACCAAAATGAAGACTTGCTGAAGTGAGATCATAGAGGATGGAGCTCAAATAGAAAAGGAAAGTGTAAGTCATGGCAGGAGAAAATGTCAGTTAGATGGGCCGAGTAGTTCTGGATCAGCTCTATTGATTCGTTTATTTTCACACAGATGTACTCTTAAGGCTGAATTTAAGGATGACCTAGGTTAAGCATTTTGCTTTATCTCTATATTTTTTTCTCTACATTTTCTTTTCCTCCCTGATAAATAGGGTAGATTAATATAAACAGGCCAGAACACGAAGGTTTTGGCTGAGAGCTTGGAGGGTCTCCATTCCTGTTGCTAAATATTATCAGCTCATAAGCATCAAAACCAAATTCTTCTAGCAATTTCAGTAACAAGATTTCCTGAATATAGTTCCTGTCCTTAATGCTTGCAAGATTCTCTAAAGAAAGGGCTATAGACAACAGCATTTATCAAATATGGAAGAGGGTGGGGTATACCTAGGGGACTGTTTTTAAAGCTATGGTTATGCTTCAGGGACCCTATTTCTCTAGATAGTATGTTAGGGGATTGATAAACATTGTAAAGTTTCCTAAAGATGTTATTATTCATACTTTTTATAAGGTCAATTGTTTCTATCAAAATTATCATTATTATTGTGGTATCTATTGTTTTTTATATATTATGAGAGCCTAACAATGACAGTGTGGAGGTCAGTGAAGTTCCCCCATGCCATGTCACATCTTGAGAGTCCCTGTCAAAGTTATTACAATTTTATACCTAATTCCACGCCAGATCAGGTTATATTGTCAAGTATCCATGCCTCTACTCAATGTATTAAACCCTGCTGGGCAGACCCTGGTGGCAGAGCATATTTAGGATTCGTAAATAATTTAAATAGTATAATGGTTAAGAGGTGCTTTACAGCCAGTCTTGGGCTTGAATCCTGTGTTATCATGGGCAGATTTAACGTCAATACCCTCATCTATCAGAAGATAAGAAATGTCTTTGCCCTCGATGATAGAGATCACACCTATTGAGTGCTTATCTCATTAATAACTCAACAAAAATTAGTTTCCAATTAATAATATTGGTAAGACAAAAACCATCCATATTGTTTACTGCTTAATGACTCCTTCCTCCCCTACAATGATTTTGTGAATATTTACATTTTTGTACAAGCAGTCACATAATTTATTTCTCCATCTATTTTGTTTCCTTCTATACTGGGTTCAGAGAGCTTTTCCGATTCAGACTGCGCTTTATCTATTATCCCCCAAGCCAGCCCACTCATCCTGCTCAGTCCATCCTTATTTCAAAATCCATTCATTCTTTATTCTCCTAACATCAGTAGAAATGGAAACTGAGTACAAACTGGAAACAAACATCTTTGCAGTCTTTGCAGTGACAAATGGAATACCTGCAATAACGATAATGACCGTATCATTAATGGGAAACTATTCTAAGTCAGGAACTCACAGGTCCACTTGAGCAGTGGGGACACTGTGATGATGTATACTTTGCACACTAAAATCAACCCTGGCTGCCTCTCAAGTTTCTGTTCAAATTTCTCTTTTGCCCTTATTTATTGATTTATTCAATTTTCACCCCGTTGTATAATCTTACATCTAAAATGTTTTCCTTATATGTCATTTCTGTCAAACTTGGAGGAATTAATTATCAGCAAACAAATCTGGGACTCAACATAATTGAGTAATCTGTCTTTTCCACAGTGCCAGGGACTACAGTGGGGGGATTTAAACCCAATTCTGTCTGATTTCTCGGCTCATGTCTTTCTTGGTAGAGCCTGTTGCTTCCACACTACCTTTGTATTACAATGAGTCATGTCGACTTAGACATAAATTCTTAGGACTTGGGCTAGGTTACGTGGATGGCCTGGGGTTTGGGAAACACAGAGCCCTTAGAGCTGTTTCCCATCTGAGAAAGATGTCTATCAGGTCAGCTGAAGTTCCCTGGAGTTGCAGAACAAGGACAGCTTTTAGCAAGTAACTGTACCCCCAGTGATGGCAGATGAAAAGTGGGTGATTTGGGTGCTTATCTCTTAAACGGTCCTGTCCAAGAAGGTTTGCTCCCAGGAGAACAGCCATAGAAAGAGCTGTGGGATGCAGAGCGAGGGGCTTGCCGAGGGGACAGCCCTGAGAGAGGGAAGCTCGGTTGCAGGCACCCAGCCCCGGAGCTTCTCAGCAGCTCAGACATGCTCCCACCAGAACAAAAGTCAGCCTTGGGTCTCTGCCAAATCTGCAGGAAGAAAGAACTTCCTACAGGGACGACTTGCGTTGAACATGACAATGGAATGGACATATTTATTACAATTACCTGAGATAAGTCTTTGACAAAATAACGAGAGGACTTTTGACCATCTAAGAGTAAGCAGATAAGTTCTGGGCTCTAAGATTTTATCCATGAGTTTGGAGAGAATTTGCCCCATAGTGTTGAGAAAGGTAATGGGATGAGAGGGGGTTGGTTCTGATTGCGCACTGTGAACTTCTGCTCTCTCAATGTAATGCTTGAGCCATTTTTGTTAAAGTAAACATGGGATGTGGGGTATTATATATTTGCTATATTACAGGGTGAAGCCTCTCAAACTGGGAGCAGTTAGAGCCTGGAGAATTTTCCTTTCAAATCATTTTAAATCAGAACATGACATGAGAGTAGCAGACCTTGAATCTAGAAACCGGCCCTAACCCTGCACTGTTCACAGTGCCCCCCACACCCTGGGCAGAGACTTCAGGTAAACCATCCCATCTAGTCCTATTTAGGCAACAATGGTCACATCCAACAGTAAGAAATCACTAGAAAAAAATGTTAGCTGTGTTTTTTTAGCTGAAATTTTTCTCACAGCCCGCCAAAAAATGTTGCATTGCAGGTTAACCTACAGTTTTTGATAAGGTCTTGCTGTCTTAGAGTATTTCATGTCCATTTCTTTGCCTTTTCAAGGTAGGTTTGCAGTTGCTAAGGAACCACATTTCACAGCCACGGCTATCTAGCAATGCCATATGTGTATAATGTCAAAATAATTATGATGCCTATTGTGAAAACCATAAATCATGGACATTAGGAATAAGACAAAAATGCAGTTTGAATGCCTGCTACAAATATAATAGAAAGCCTAGTTTTCCAGTGAAATGAGTGCTCCATCCTGACAGGGATGTTCGCCTTGTTTCAGCCTTCTGCCCCCAGCCTAGCCCAACTCTAGCACTGAGAAGAACCCCAAAAATGTCTGTTGAAGAATAAAGGTGTTTCATCTCATGAGTACTCAAGCACAGAATAACTTCTATAAGGTCAAGCAAGGTATTTCTTTTCAGTAAAGAAATCAATGCCTTTAAGAGAATTATAAATGAAAATGCTGTATTTGTAATATTCTCATTCTCCAGTTTTCCAAAGTGCTATTGGTAATAGCCAAATCTTCAGAAATGAGATGAAAGTGCCATTTTCAACTTGTTTCTGGTACAGTGCTCTTTTCTGAAAAACATACCTTATTTAAAAAGAGTACACGGAAAAACTATGGATTTATTTAAGAACTTAACTACTATACTGAGATTAGAAGAATTAACCTACCTCCTTTTGGGCTTGGTTTTTCATCTCTAAAATATGATAGTATTTCTTTATAACCTGGTTATTGTAATTGTTTATGTATCTGTGGTTATTACCTAGATGTACCAAAATAACTGTTTAATTTCTGCTTGCTGAATGGGGTGAGGCATTTTAAAGTCAGTGTAAAAAATGGTGATATATAATCAGACAAATTGAACTCCAACAATATTGACACCATGCTTCGGTGCAAAGGTTTAGACTCAAAACATGCATTTTTATGTATTTGATCCCATATCTTTGTTATATACTGTGCATTTTCAACCAAACTCTAAAGCTTGTTTTGTTATTTTTACATCTAAGTGTTATGTATTATTGTTTCATGTTCTTAAATATTATGTTTTAGTTTGATGAGGGTGCTCAGTGCAGCATGCTTAAAAATGGCACTACCATTTGTTTTTGGAAATTTCTTAATTTCAACAGGTTGAAATTCATCTTCCAAAAGATATATTTGTCTTCGGTTTTTAGTGAAAGCAACAATGGTTAGAGAAACACAAATTTTAATTTTAATTTCTTACCTAACATCCTCTGGTGTACTATATCAAGTGGTATATTAAAGCCCTGATACATTCCATCTGCCACTTACATGGTCTTCATCCACTATGTAATTTTATAGAAAAAAAAAATCAAGTTTGTCCAGCGTAATAATAAACTTCTGGGGCTTTAGGCCCATAAATCATTCTTCTTGGAGCACTTGAATATTTCTTTTTCCTTTCATTTTCAATCGATTGCACAGGGTCACTAGACATCTTTCGAGCATAGGACACTCTTCTCTATGAACTGCTGTATTCGGGCTTCTCTGTGAACATTTTCACTACTTCTTTAATATTCTGACATTCAGACGTGCTCATTATCTATTCTCGTTTCTGCCCATAGCCAATCAACTATTAAGTTAGGTGGATCAGTAATAAAACTAATGTAAAACATCACAAAAATCAAAATATTATTTTGAAAAGAGCCTTTCCAGGGAGCTCAAGGGCTACCAGTAGCCGCTCACCAGAGAGGTTCTGTGACGGTAGAGTGCGCTTCGGAGGCCCCTGACCGCTTTGAACTCTCAGATATACCTCGTGATCAAATTTGATTAAGCCACTCCCTGTTTCAGAACTCATGTCTTCTTACATATCGAATGGGGGATAGTAACACCAACCTTTCAGACTGAAGTTGCCTTCCAGTACTTAAGCTAAGCTAGCATAAACCATTAAAATAAACATATATTGTTAAGCAAAGCACTATATCTAGTACATTAATACTGTTGGTAGGTAGTGTAAAATCTGATTTATCTAAAACCCCTGAGAACCAGATTTCACCATGCAACCTACCCCATCTTTCACTAAAAAATAAAAATAGAAACGGAGATTGTTGCATTGTGTTAAGTTTGTGATAGTCCACTTGAGATAAAAGCTTCAAGGAGGGCGCCTGAGGAAATGCTTCCATGGGAAGCTGGCAGCTGCCAGACTAGGCTGCATGGAGCAGGAGAGTTGGGCCCAGAGTGGCATCCCTGGGGCAGGAAGGTTGTTTGAAGGGACAGAGCCCATCCTCTCGGGGAGGCACCTTGGTGTAGGAGGCAGAGATGCTAAGGAAAGATATTTATTATTTTGTTTCAGTTAATATGCTTGTAAACACTTGTCTCTGAATCCTCTGGACAACTTTATAAAATGTACATGGGTCATTTGCCTTTCCGGGCTGTGGTGAAGCATTCAGCGTAGGCTCGTAAGGAGGAGCACAGGAGTTCCCGCTGTGGTCCAGAGGTCCAGATGCCACCCGCTGCCCTGGGGTCAGTGTGGACTCAGTACAGAAAGGGCTGCTTCTCATCCTCAGAAGGGCACAAAGTGGCTGATATAGCAGAAAGTCATTTACTCCAAGACCTCTGCTAAGGCAGAGAGGTAAAAAACCTGTAAAAGACTACATAGGAAAAAAAAGTATTCTATACTTAGGTAACTTCTTTACAATAAGAACTGTTCTAGAACATAATATATACATTGATACCTTTTTAATAGGGTGAATAAAACAACTCACCCTATCCTTGATGACTTAATTATGGAGGTGACAACTACCAAGAAGTGATGAGGATTTGATGAGCATCAAGTTGATACAGGGCAGGGGGCTGAAGAGCTCACTGATGCTTAATGAAATTCATTTGAAAAAAAAAAAAGCTGCCTCAGTGTCAGCTTGATTTTGTTCATTTGCTTCCTTCGCATTAAAGTGAGTTAGGTGTGTAGCTGTGTGACCTCCTGGGTATTTGAGCATGACTGCATTTCTCCATAATTAATTAGCAAATCGAAGGTTCAAACAGTCTTCTCCAGAGTATCACGAATTGCAAGGAGGCACGTGCTCTGTTGTTCTCACTATCCTCTGTCTAGTAACTATCAATTATTTTTGCTCGATTAATACAACCCCAGAATTTACTGTATTCTGGAGTTTTCCTTACACTGTGGTTAATAGGTGTGAAGGTGGAAGATGCTTCCCCATTTCAAGAGTTTAGCAGGTGACACTGACACTCTTCTCCGAGCAAGCCTGGATACTGGACTTATAGCCGAATTTCAGGCACGAACTAATACAAAAATTGGATGTTGGATGCCATAAGACGACTTAGTTCCAACATGTTAACTTTCAGGAGAGAATGCTCAGAGGATCGTATCACTCCTTGTTCCATGCTGTCCAAGTCATCAAAAAGCTCACCGAGAGGCCAAAGAGAGGCAAGAACAGCCCCCGCACTGAAACCAGGAGTACCGAGCATGTACAATAGACACCCAGCTGTGTGAACCCAAGCCAAGCAAATCCCAGGACACTGCCCAGAATTCACCTTCCTGAGAAAGCGGGCACTTTCTGGAACAGCAATCAGAGAAAACTCTGGAAGTGCCTTCAAATTCTCTTTTGAAGAAGCGAGTGCTGGTGATATGGACCCTTCTCTGAGGGGCAGGCTTGAGACCCTGGAGGCCAGACCACAATCAGAACAAACAATTATTTCTTGCTTTTCATTGTTAACTAAACAGCAAATTAATTGTGGCGATGTTTGAAGGATAATCTCTGCTCAGGAGTCTGGAAAAGAAAGTGGATCCCAGAGACAGAACCCAAATTCACCAACTATCCAGTCGCCAATATAGTGCAAATTAAGAGTGGAGGGTAGGTTCGAGATACAAACAGCATACCTGCAAACAGATGACACAGACCAGCTAACCTGACTTCTCACCAACATGCCCACCAGCCAGAGCAAGAGTCAATGCAGTTTTACGGATGTAGTATCAGTGCAGTGGCTGCAAATTACTTGGATTAAAATGCACAAAAATATTCTCTAATAACCCTGCTTTTCACACTTTCCCAGGCCCTGGAGATTCTAACAACTCGATAGGCACCGGCCAGCCCTCTTGCTATAAGGATGAGATTTTACATGCAAATGAGAACAACAGTGAAATTTCACTTTTCACTTAAATCATTGCAAAGATTAAAGACATTGATGATAGCCACCTTTAATGAGGTTGAGGGATGCAGGCACCCTTAAAGACGACTGTAGAACTATCAATTGCCAAAACAATTCTTCCTGGAGGGTAATCTGGCAAACTGCTTCAAAATTCAAATGTATATTCCCAGACCCAGCAATTCCACTTCTAAAAATACATGTTAATAATGAGACCAGTGTTCAAAGATATAGTACAAGGATATTCTATTGATAATAGAGAATAATTGGAAACCAAAATAAATGTACATCAATAGGGATCTGGAGACATTATGGGACACCATTCAAAGGCATACAGTGTGGTCATTAAAAATAATTGTGTATGCCTATATTTAGTTATATGGGAAAAATGTGCCATGTCTTGGCCAAGTGAAAAAAAACAAGATATAGAACAGCTGCCTGTGGAAAATATTCATTGAGAAAGAAATCTGTAAGGCTCTACACCAAAGTGGATGAGGTAGTTATTCTGGCTTGAGGATTTACGAGTGATTTTCATTTCCTTCTTTACAAAATTATATATCGTCTGGATATTTTATAAGGAAGGTATGTTGCTTTTATAATGAAAAGATATTGATAATATTCACATTTCATGAAGAGCTTTTAAACAATCTGCACTTTTCTTCACTGGGCTTGGACACACCCCAAACAGCTTTTGTACATTCAAAGCTCATTTTTATACACCATCTGAGAAGCAAATATTTTGAAAATCCAACTGACTGGCAAGAGTTCTGTTTAAAGCATCATGTGATCTGTCTGAACAATGGTAATTAATGATTTGTTTGCATTTTCTGTGCTACTTTCTACAACTTGGTGGCATCGGAAAATGAACATAATAATAAAGTTGATAATATGCATAATTGTTACAATGTTATTACAGTTAAGAAAAAAACAAAAATTGTTAGCTATGCTGAACATACAGAAGTTAAAGTCTCAGACCTGCATTGGGCTTCAGTCAGCCACTTAATTTATTTTTTGGTATCACTAATCTACAATTACATGAAGAACATAATGTTTACTAGGCTCCCCACTTCACCAAGTCCCCCCCCCACATACCCCTTCACAGTCCCTGTCCATCAGTGTAGTAAGATGCTGTAAAATCACTACTTGTATTCTCTGTCTTGTAGAGCCCACCCCATACCCCTGCCACATTATACATGCTAATTGTAATGCCCCCCTTTTTTCCCCACCCTATACTTCCCTTCCCACCCATTCTCCCCAGTCCCTTTCCCTTTAGTCCATTCGTGGGTTCTTTGATCCTGCTGCTGTTTTGTTCCTTCAGTTTTTCTTTCCTGCTGTTGTTTTGTTTCTTCAGTTTTTCTTTGCTCTTACACTCCACATATGAGTGAAAATATTTGGTACTTGTCTTTCCTGGCCTGGCTTATTTCACTGAGCATTAATACCCTCTAGCTCCATCCATGTTGTTGCAGATGGTAGGATTTATTTTCTTCTTATGGCTATGTAGTATTCCATTGTGTATATGTACCACATCTTCTTTATCCATTCATCTACTGATGGACATTTAGGTTGCTTCCATTTCTTGGCTATTGTAAATAGTGCTGTGATAAACATGATGGTGCATCTGTCTTTTACAAACTGGGCGGCTGCATTCTTACGGTAAATTCCTAGAAGTGGAATTCCTGGGTCAAATGGTATTTCTATTTTAAGCATTTTGAGGAACCTCCATACTGCTTTCCACAATGGTTGAACTAATTTACATTCCCACCAGCAGTGTAGGAGGGTTCCCCTTTCTCCACAACCTCACCAACATTTGTTGTTGTTTGTCTTTTGGATGGTGGTGATCCTTACTGATGTGAGGTGATATCTCATTGTGGTTTTAATTGGCATTTCTCTGATGACAAGCGATGTGGAGCATCTTTTCATGTGTCTTTTGGCCATTTGAATTTCTTCTTTAGAGAACTGTCTATTCAGCTCCTCTGCCCATTTTTTAATTGGATTGTTAACTTTTTGTTTGTTGAGGTGTGTGAGCTCTTTATATATTTTGGATGTCAACCCTTTATAGGATCTGTCATTTATGAATATATTCTCCCATACTGTAGGAGGCCTTTTTGTTCTACTGATGATGTCCTTTGCTGTACAGAAGCTTTTCAGCTTGATAAAGTCCCACCTGTTAATTTTTGCTTTTGTTTTCCTTGCTCGGGGAGATACGTTCATGAAGAACACACTCATGTATATGTCCACGAGATTTTTGCCTATGTTTTCTTCTAAGAGTTTTATGGTTTCATGACTTACATTCAGGTCTTTGATCCATTTGGAGTTTACTTTTGTGTATGGGGTTAGACAGTGATCGAGTTTCATTCTCTTACATGTAGCTGTCCAGTTTTGCCAGCACCATCTGTTGAAGAGACTGTCATCTGTCATTTCGCCATTGTATGTCCATGGCTCCTTTATTGTACATTAATTGGCCATATATGTTTGTGTTAATGTATGGAGTCTCTATTCTGTTCCACTGGTCTGTGGCTTTGTTCTTGTGCCAGTACCAAATTGTCTTGATTACTGTGGCTTTGTAGTAGAGCTTGAAGTTGGGGGGTGAGATCCCCCCTACTTTATTCTTCTTTCTCAGGATTGCTTTGGCTAATCAGGGTCTTTTGCAGTTCCATATGAATTTTTGAACTATTTGTTCCAGTTCATTGAAGAATGCTGTTGGCAATTTGATAGGGATTGCATCGAATCTGTATATTGCTTTGGGCAGGATGGCCATTTTGACAATATTAATTCTTCCTAGCCAGGAGCATGGGATGAGTTTCCATTTGTTAGTGTCCTCTTTAATTTCTCTTAAGAGTGTCTTGTAGTTTTCAGGGTATAGGTCTTTCACTTCCTTGGTTAGGTTTATTCCTAGGTATTTTATTCTTTTTTGATGCTATTGTGAATAGAATTGTCTTTCTGATTTCTCTTTCTATTAGTTCATTGTTAGTGTATTGGAAAGCCACAGATTTCTGTGTGTTAATTTTGTATCCTGCAACTTTGCTGAATTCTGATATTAGTTCTAGTAGTTTTGTAGTGGAGTCTTAAGGGTTTTTTATGTACAATATCATGTCATCTGCAAATAGTGACAGTTTGACTTCTTTACCAATCTGGATTCCTTGTATTTCTTTGTTTTGTCTAATTGCCATGGCTAGGACCTCCAGTATTATGTTGAATAACAGTGGGGAGAGTGGGCATCCCTGTCTTGTTCCAGATCTCAGAGGAAAAGCTTTCAGCTTCTCGCTGTTCAGTATGATGTTAGCTGTGGGTTTATCATATATACCCTTTATTATGTTGGGATACTTGCCCTCTATGCCCATTTTGCTGAGAGTTTTTATCATGAATGGATGTTGAATTTTGTCGAATGCTTTTTCAGCATCTATGGAGATGATCATGTGGTTTTTGTCCTTCTCTTTGTTTATGTGGTGGATGATGTTGATGGGTTTTCGAATGTTGTACCATCCTTGCATCCCTGGGATCATGGGGTATGATCCTTTTGATGTATTTTTGAATTCGGTTTGCTAATACTTTGTTGAGTATTTTTGCATCTACGTTCATCAGGGATATTGGTCTGTAGTTTTCTTTTTTGGTGGGGTCTTTGCCTGGTTTTGGTTTTAGGGTGATGTTGGCTTCATAGAATGAGTTTGAGATTATTCCTTCCTCTTCTATTTTTTGGAAAACTTTAAGGAGAATGCATATTATGTCTTCTCTGTAAATCTGATAAAATTCCGAGGTGAATCCATCTGGCCCGGGGGTTTTGTTCTTTGGTAGTCTTCTGATTACCACTTCAATTTCATTGCTGGTAATTGGTCTGTTTAGATTTTCTGTTTCTTTCTGGGTCAGTCTTGGAAGGTTGTATTTTTCTAGAAAGTTGCCCATTTCTCCTAGGTTTTCCAGCTTGTTAGCATATAGGTTTTCATAGTATTCTCTAATAATTCTTTGTATTTCTGTGGGGTCCATCGTGATGTTTCCTTTCTCGTTTCTGATTCTGTTGATGTGTGTTGACTCTCTTTTTCTCTTAATAAGTCTGGCTAGAGGTTTATCTATTCTGTTTATTTTCTTGAATTTGGTTTCATTGATTTTTTCTATTGTTTTATTCTTCTCAGTTTTGTTTATTTCTTCTCTGCTCTTTATTATGTCACTCCATCTGCTGACCTTAGGCTTCATTTGTTCTTCTTTTTCCAATTTTGATAATTGTGACATTAGACTATTCATTTGGGATTGTTATTACTTCTTTAAATATGCGTGGATTGCTATATACTTTCCTCTTAAGACTGCTTTTGCTGCGTCCCACAGAAGTTGGGGCTTTGTGTTGTTCTCATTTGTTTCCATATATTGTTGGATCTCCATTTTAATTTGGTCATTGATCCATTGATTATTTAGGAGGATGTTGTTAAGCCTCCATGTGTTTGTGAGCCTTTTTGCTTTCTTTGTACAATTTATTTCTAGTTTTATACCTTTTTGGTCTGAAAAGTTGGTTGGTAGGATTTCAATCTTTTGGAATTTACTGAGGCTCTTTTTGTGGCCTAGTATGTGGCATATTCTGGAGAATGTTCCATGTGGACTTCAGAAGAATGTGTATCCTGTTGCTTTTGGATGTAGAGTTCTATAGATGTCTATTAGGTCCATCTGTTCTAGCGTGTTGTTCAGTGCCTCTGTGTCCTTACTTATTTTCTGTCTGGTGGATCTGTCATTTGGAGTGACATTGGTGTGTTAAAGTCTCCAAAAATGAATGCATTGCATTATATTTCCTCCCTTAATTCTGTTAGTATTTGTTTCACATATATTGGTGCTCCTGTATTGGGTGCATATATGTTTATAATGGTTATATCTTCTTGTTGGACTGAGCCCTTTATCATTATTTAATGTCCTTCTTTATCTCTTGTTACTTTCTTTGTTTTGAAGTCTATTTTGTCTGATACTAGTATTGTAACACCTGCTTTTTTCTCCCTGTTGTTTGCATGAAATACCTTTTTCCATACCTTGACTTTTAATCTGTGCATGTCTTTGGGTTTGAGGTGAGTCTCTTGTAAGCAGCATATAGATGGGTCTTGCTTTTTTATCCATTCTATTACTCTGTGTCTTTTGATTGGTGCATTCAGTCCATTTACATTTAGGGTGATTATTGAAAGGTATGTACTTATTGCCATTGTAGGCTTTAGATTCGTGGTTATCAAAGGTTCAACGTTAACT
The DNA here is from genome assembly GCF_040802235.1 of Manis javanica. Classification (NCBI taxonomy): domain Eukaryota; kingdom Metazoa; phylum Chordata; class Mammalia; order Pholidota; family Manidae; genus Manis; species Manis javanica. The sequence goes on from NC_133167.1 coordinate 95,567,956, forward strand.
TCTTTACTACTTTACTGTCTAACTTAACTTGCTTATTGCGCTATTATAAACACAGTCTGATGATTATTTCTCTCCCTTCTTATTCCTCCTCCTCCATTCCTCATATGTTGGGTGTTTTGTTCTGTGCTCTTTTTAGGAGTGCTCCCATCTAGAGCAGTCCCTGTAAGATGCCCTGTAGAGGTGGTTTGTGGGAGGAAAATTCCTTCAACTTTTGCTTGTGTGGGAATTGTTTAATCCCTCCTTCATATTTAAATGATAGTCGTGCTGGATACAGTATCCCTGGTTCAAGTCCCTTCTGTTTCATTGCATTAAATATATCATGTCATTCTCTTCTGGCCTGTAAGGTTTCTGGTGAGAAGTCTGATGATAGCCTGATGGGTTTTCCTTTTAGGTGACCTTTTTTCTCTCTCTCTGGCTGCTTTTAATACTCTGTCCTTGTCCTTGATCTGTGCCATTTTAATTATTATGTGTCTTGGTTGTCCTCTTTGGGTCCCTTCTGTTGGGAGTTCTGTGTGCTTCCGTAGTCTGAGCAACTATTTCCTCCCCTAGTTTGGGGAAGTTCTCAGCATCTATTTCTTCAAAGACACTTTCTCTCCCTTTTTCTCCCCCTTCTTTTTCTGGTACCCCTATATTGCGGATATTATTCCTTTTGGATTGGTCACACAGTTCTCTTAATATTGTTTCATTCCTGGAGATCCTTTCATCTCTCTCTGCATCAGCTTCTATGTGTTCCTGTTCTCTGGTTTCAATTCCATCAATGGCCTCTTGTATCTTATCCATTCTGCTTTTCCTTCCAGAGATTGTTTCACTTCTGTAGTCTCCCTCCGGACATCATCCCTTAGCCCTTGTATATTTCTCTGCAGCTCTGTCAGCATGTTTATAATTTTTAATTTGAATTCTTTTTCAGGGAGACCGGTTAGGTCTATCTCTGCAGATCCTCTCTCAGGTGTTGTCTGAACTATCTTGGACTGGACTAAATATTTTTGCCTTTTCATGGTGATAGTGGTGGTTGTACGCAGGTTGCAGGTGTGTCAGCTGGGAGAAGAAAGTCCTTTCCTGCTTGCTGGATGCCTTGCCCTTCTCCACTGGCTGTGTTGGTTACCCACACTCCTGGAGCAGCCACCAGGTTAGTCCCCTAAGCTGCTGTGGGCAGGGTCTCCATCAGAGCAGTGCAGAGCTCTGCGGGGAGTGGCAGGCACACCAGGTGCACTCCTCTACAATAGTGGCACCCCTGCTGGGCAGCTGTGTGCCAGCAGCAGCCTTTGGGTATTGCCTGGATGGCTGTGCATCAGGCTGGGATTCTGGTCGGCTGCTGGGAGTGTGGCTGCTCCCTCTGGCACCACTGCAGGTGTGCGCGGGCCTCTCCCACGTGGACCTCTCCCGGGCTACTCTGGCACCCTGCCACCGGTATGCACAGGCCACTCCCAGGCTGTTCGGTCACCGCCATAGGAGGCTAACACCAGCCGCTCCTGGTCCCCTCTGGCACCACCGGTGCACCCAGGCCTCTCCCGATCCCCTCCGGCGCTGCCGCCCTCGGCACGCACTGCCACTCTCCCACTACTGGGCCGGTGTGTCGGGGTCTGCACCAGTTGGGGGAATGACGTGCCATGAGGGGCTTCAGAGCTTTGCTGCCACCCAGGGGTTTAGGGCACCTAAAGTTCCCCAGAATTCCCAGCTGCTGTCTAAGTGTGCCTGGACGACTTCGTCCAGCTGTGGGGTCCCTGTCTCTAAAAGACTTGCAGAAAGCACTCGCTTTTCTTTTGTCTCAGTGGCGCCGGTTGTGGGGACCTGCCCACAGGTTTTGCTTTTCCGTTTCTCTAATATTCAGCACCCCATGCACCTTGTGTCTGCGCTCCAGGTGAGGATTTCTAGAGCTGTTTAGCAGTTCTGGGTTTTCACTCCCTCCCCGTTCCAACCCCTTTCTTCCCGCCATGTTCTGGGGTGGGGGAGTGTTAGGGTCCCGCCTGGCTGCGGCTTGTATCTTACCCCGTTCATGTGATTTTGAGTTCTCACAGATGTAGATGTATCCTGGCTGTTGTACTGCATCCACTGGTGTCTCTTTTAGGAATAGTTGTATTTATTGTATTTTCATAAATACATATGTTTTTGGGAGGAGATTTCCACTGAACTACTCATGCCGCCATCTTTCCATGATCCTCAGTCAGCCAGTTATTTTAAGGAGTGAATTAATTAACCAGGACTTCCCTTCTGAGAAGGCCCTTTCTCATATGCTTGGGTCCATAACCCCTGTGCATAGGGAATGTCATGTGACCCCATTCCCACCTTCCCCACACATATTTGATAGGAACAAGATTTAGTCGGACTAATGAAGTGTCTCTTTACCAAGGACTGGGATCAGAACAAAGCAATTGAAGTTTGTTGCTGTCAGTGTTTAAGCTGAAAAACTGTTGGAATTTTGGAGGCCCATTTAAATACCAAAACAGAAGCAGAGGTAAAGATAATTTTATACACAGAAAGAGAGCCTTAACTTATTTTGTTTTTACAGGCTCTCCACCAGGCTTAAGTGTACCCCCTGCTTGGCTTCTGGAAGATACTATAAATTCTCCCTTTGTTTTGAGCTCCATTTGTTCGGCTTTTCTACTGTTTACAACTGACTAATCTCTGGTGGGCAGCCAGATGCCAAATCGGGCCCCAGGGATCCTTGCCTGTGGTTTTCACGCCTGCAGGGTCCATTCTCCGGGGTATGTCCTGGTGGACCAGGCTTCATTCTCACTAGCAGAACACGGCAGATGTGAGGGGCCCTCAGGGGTGGGCTGTACTGTCCTCTGTCTTAGATTCTTTCTTTCTCTCTCTGCCTTCATCTCAGTCTCTCCATCTCTCTGCTGCTCTCATGGAGTCCACCCATCTTGTAGAGACATCCATGACATCCTACCGAAGGGGCCTTGGAGGCTGAGAGGCCATATGGAAAAGTATGGAGCCATCTCAGCCAGAAGTCAACACCACTACATTGCGGGGTCATTTGACATGCTGCAATAAATGACAAATACAGAATGTCTTCTTGAAATAACTCTCTGTTCTAGTGTGGGAGAAATACGTAAGATTAAATAACATCAGTGAAAAGCTGGAAATATAATCCTGAAAATGATGCGGCAAATGTAAGGTCTAAAGAGGAATTTTGCCATTTTTAGCTCCCTGGGAATAAAGTATCTATGTATGTACCCATATACCTATGCACACTATCCATGTACAATACACACACATCATGAGCCAACTATATTGCAGAAATGCTTTTTTTAATAATACTGCAGATGAAGGAACAATTGGTCCATAGGCAGCATCACGGGGATCTAGGCACTGAACAAATATCTGAAATATCAGCAAATTCATAAATTCTCCACCAATTACTGCCTTTTCATGAATAGACAAGCTTTTCACTGTGCTCAGGGAACCCCTGGTTATAAAGCAGTCTTTGGGGCTCACGTGTGTGCAGACCACCTGCATTAACAGGGGAAAGATCTGAGAGACGAAAAGCCCGAAGTGACATTGAACTGATGTTAGCACCTCTGGTTCTGGGCTTGAGGAAAGCTTTCAAATAAAAACAAAAAAGCACCATGAAGTCACAAAGCTTGCTTTGTTTTCATTGGCTTCTTCTGAGGGAATCTCTTTTCTAGGCTTTTTGTTGCTAAAAAGTGAGGTGTCCCAAAGTGACTTAAAAGTCACTAGCCTTCCCCAAATGGAGAGTGTTAAGCTGATTGGAAGGTCGTTCAGAATTGCAGGATGCTGTGAAATATTTTGATTTGAAAGAATAGAAAAATAAAACAAAGAATACTTAGCAGCAAGCTAAGCTTGCCAGAACTCTTTCTTATGTAAAGAGAATCTTTTCTCACAAAAAGGAAGAATAAGTGGGAATTTCGTCCTTAGAATATCAGCAGCGGTGATACTGGACCCCAGGATGTGGTCCGCGGAGGGCTACCGACAGGAATGTCCTGGAGAAAGAGTCCGAGGAGCCGACGCCTGCTGGAAGAATATCCAGACACAGTAGGAGCAGATCTCTGCAAGCTCCAAGCCACAGATGTCAAAACAGATGATAGCAACAGATACGAAACATGACAGAAGAGTAATGAAAAGTGATCTTATCATCAATTTGACAAAATGAGAAGGCATTGAGGGGAATGGAGAGGATATAAATCACACTCTTTTGGGATGACCTTAGTTTTTAAAAATAGAGTTGACTCACCAGTGCAAGTATTCTACTGAGGCTAGGTCATGGTATATATATTTTGTTTACCAAAAAAACCCATAAAAACTGTTTTTTGTTTAATGTCTAAGTTAAGAACACTAGTGTGTAGTCTGGAACAAAAGTGCCTGAAGTCCTGACTCATCTCCTGACAGCTACAGGGATTCCCAGGCAAAGGCCACTTGGGGGGAGGTGATGCCAGCCCCATGATCCCCAGCCTACCTGACAGAGGACAGGGGTTGTATGGCTTTACAGGCCTTCCTTGTGCTCTCTAGGCCTCAAGCACATGAAACAGATATGAAACGGTGGATGCCTGCAGTAGTTTTGTTCTGTGGCCACCAATAACTTACCCAAGGTTTTTCATCTGAACCAAAGAATCTGGAAAATTATTTGAGAGACTATTTTCTCATTACTCCCAGGGATCGTATAATATAACTTGCCCCATTCTAGATGTATAGATGGATGAATGATATAGACAATAGATGAATAATGGGACATACAATGGATATATCAGGCCATCAGGGGTTAATTCTCTCACAAACCCAGCTGAATGGTTGGACTGAAAATAAATGTTTAACTTCTGAGCTGCTGTGACTAAAATAAATGTCTACTATATTTCTAAGAAATATGTTGAAAGCTATGTTGTAGCCCAAGTGGAATTTGCAACTCATATTTAAAACTAATACATTAAGAAACTAACTCCATCCCCTCAGTGATGGGAGAATACCAACGTGGCTGGCCAGAGGCAGATACAGCTCCGGGTCTGTATTAGTCAGCTTTCACTAGTATCGCTAAGAAAATCCCAAGGGCTCGAGACAACAAAGGTGTATTTGTCTTCACACCCCCAGTTGGCTGAAGGTTCAGATGCTTCTTGGTTGCACATGTCTCTTCACCAGGAGAGACTTGCTAAAGAGTGAGCCCCAACTGGCATAAGCCATTCTCTGCAGACAAGAGGCAAAGATGAGACCATGCATCTTTTTGCTCTTTTCAGCAGGCACTGGCCAGGGTGTCACATGCACGAGGCTCACGTGAAGGGATGGGGGGACTCTACACCTCCCACAGCAATGGCCACCAGAGAGGGGACACATAGGGACATGCCCAGTACAGGGGCAGGAAATAAGCTGACCGAATAATGCAATCCATATAGAGTTAGAAAGAGCAGGATACTGCAGCATCAGTCCCTGCCTGAGTTAAAGTAAAAGGTGATCAACCATTTGTAAAGAAAATTGGAGAAGCCACCATCCGTCAAGAACTATGGAATAAAGCTTTGCATTTAGTACTGAACTTCAAGCAGTTACAAATGCTTGAATGGGGATTGTGTGTAATTCAACTGAAACCTCAGTTAAGACTCTGGGGCCCATTCACACCCTGCCAGCATTTGAATAAATACATCTTTTGAGGAAAATCTGGTTTCTCAAAAACCATAAATGTATTCTTATTTTGATGCAGAAATTCCAATTTTTGGAATGTACCCTCATGCAACAATCCTAAATTAGCAGCTAAAGATGGATTCACAAGTGTGTTTAATACAGTGATATACATAAAACCAACCAACTGGAAACAGGGTCATAATTGAGCCATAAGATCGATTTGAAAAATTATGCTGCATTCACACGAGAATGTCCCACAGGCATAAAGGCAAACATAAGTAACATAACATTATGTACAATACAGATGTAATGCCTTTTTAATATATTTATGATAAAAGATTAATTGATGATTCAACAATGAATATACAGTATAAACCTGGTTTGGGGGAAAATGTGTATATTTTTATGTATAAAGAAAACCTTGTGAAGAGGAATAGAAAAGTACTAATAATGACTGTTTCTACATGGCATGTTTACAGGTAAGTATGGTTTTCTTCTACAGGTTTTACTCTATTTTTCAGGAAAAATAAATTAATCACTTTAAAATGGTTAGTCTAAAAATGTGGGCTCTAACAGCCCTGAAAGACAGAGGCCTTCTCTCTGGATGTGGGCTTTACACTGACACCTAGGAAAGCGATCACCTTAACCATGGAAGATCTGATTGCCTGTCCCTGTCCTACGAGAATTCAGCAAGTGAGACAGAAGCAGACTTGTTGCATCTGCAAAGCAAAGTTGTTCTTGATACAGAATCTACTCAGAAAGAACAGAGCTCAAAAGCTACAAAACTCCTGATTGTCCTGGTTTGCTATTTTTCACTAACTTTCCATCACCTTCCCAGCATGATAAGACAAAAGCATAATTTTGAAAATGTCCCTTTCTTAGTGAAAGGCATTTTTCTCAAAACTCCTTAACTTTACAGTAAGTACACCTCCAAAGAAAGGAACTCTCAAATATTTTCTTTTCTCTGAAAATCATTCATAAAGACCATGAGTAGAGGGCCTAAAATTTAAGGGGGCATATGCACCTGCTGGTGATTTATCTTTTGAGATACTAAGCAGAAAAGGAAGTGAAGAGCTCCGCCCACTGAGGCCTCATGCACTACAGCTGGATGATTTCATTTTATATCCAGGAATATTTTTTCCTCTGCTCACAATGTGACTTTTTCTGGTAAGAGTAACACAGCATTTTCTTTCCTTTGCTTTTCACAAAGAAAATTAAAAACAAGAAAGACCTTGGGGGTTGATGCAATTGTGTGGATTCTACATTTGTAGAATTTATACCTATGTCTTCTTGGCTTATAATACACAGGCACAAGAGGCTGCCACCTCAGTCTGATGCCCTCTTTTCTGGGCTTATGACCCTGGAGCACATGACTATTTCTTGTCTCCTCTTCCAAAGCAACACACACACACACATATACATACACACACATACACACACACACTCCCCCAATGAAACTTTCAAAGTGTTAGATTACAGTGGTTCTCATACTTTATTGAGAGTGATTTAGTCCTCCATTGTGGTAGCCATGCCAGAGAGGCACCCTCCATCTGGAATATTCCATTTAGTCCAGCCCTCTATCTATGAGCAGATCTACAAACAGTGCAAGATAACCACTTGCTCTACAAAGGGACACTGAGACCAGTGACCTGCCTGCTCCTTCTCAGGGCTGTGGTCTCCCCACCTCCATCCAGGTCTGCTCCTGTCTAGTAACTCACAGAGCTGTCCTGACTTCGATTTCTTTGCTGCTGGTTTTCTTTCCTTTGTGTTTGCATCTACTGCATGTCACTTCAAGACTGGTGCTTAGAGAAAGGCAGGAAGCCAAGGGCAGGAGTTAACTTCAACTTCTGTGTCAGACCTCACTGGTCCCCCCAAATGGTCTACCAGTACCTAACACAGACTGATCACAGCCCTCCTTGGGCTCAGACTGCATATCACCTTTATAGGGTCTTTCTCCCTCCCTAGATCTTTGTTCTCATCTGGAATCCCTGCCACTTTCTTTTTCCTCTTCTCTCAATATCGATTATAGTTACTCCTCTTCTCCATCTCTTATCACAACTTTCCTACTTTCCTACCTTTCTCACAGGACCTAAAGGCCAAAACCTCCACCACCAGTCTTTCTTTTTTTGCCAGCTATTTATGGAATTTGAGACCCCAAGAAGGTTGTTCTCCACCTCATTGATGCATTCATGCATTTTCCTACATAAGTGTAGCAATAAATATAAAATTACAGCTACAGCATTTGATATATACTTGGGTTAAAAAGACTTCCTCCATATTTAATCTACAGGACACATAGGGTGATTTAGTATTTTCCTTGACTAGTATGAAGGAAAAATATTACTATTTTATGCTACTAAAGCATATTCAGAATACTAAGGAAGGGTGATCATTCTTCTCATTTAGAAATTTATTTGGAACTTATAATTCATTTGGAATTCAAATTCATGTGGAAAATACCTAATAGGCTCTTAGAATATAAAGGTGAGGCCTCCAGGGCACAGTCTCTGAAGTAAATGTAGAGAAACTTAAAATTTCCCAAGGACAGCTTGGTTTTGGAGATGGAAGGTGAGGGTCATAGAGATAGAGAGGCCAAGGGTGATGAACGAAGTCACAGGGAGGGAGAAATGCCCTAGAAATGTGATGTACAGTCTGAGCACAATGAGGGCTGGGTTCAGTCTGTGTTAGGTAGCAGCAAATCATTCTGGGGGACCAGTGATGTCTGACATTGAACTTGAGGTTGACTGCTGCCCTTGGATTCCTGCTTTTCTCTAACCACAGATCTTGCAGTCTAAAAACTGTAAGTCTGCTACAATCTTATGCTGATGGGGACTTAGAATGATAAAGGGGAAAGGGTCTCAGTTTGGACCAGTTAGAGAGAAGAGCAGCAGCAGGATATAAGGTGCTTTTTTTAATTGTGGTAAAATACACATACCATAAATTTACTGCCTTAACCCTTTTAAAGCATATAGGTCAGTAGTCTCAAGCACATTCATGCACCCAATCTCAAGAACTCTTCATTTTGCAAAACTGAAACTCTACACCCATTAAATGTTTTGTCAGCTTGAGTCTGACTACCCTAGGTACCTCATATAAATGGGATCAAATAGTATTGCCTTTTTATGACTGGCTTATTTCACTTAGCGTAATGTCCACCAGTTCATCCATACTACAGCATAGATCAGAACTTCTTTCCTTTTTTATGGCTCAGTAATATTCCATAGTCTGCATGTACCTCATTTTGTATTCCTTCCATCTGTTGATGGACACTGGGTTGTTTCCACATGTTGGCTGCTGTGAACAACACCCCTATGAGCATATACATGAGATGAGAGTTTAAAATAAGAGTCAGTCCATTAGTATAGATTGACCCAGTAAGATAACCCTGTTTCCCAAGAGAGTCAACTCTGAAAGAGGGAAAAGCAGGCATGTGAGTTATACATGCAGATCTTTTTATGTTACATATGTCTACCACCAAACTTGTAAAAGACGTTTTCATATGAAAACTATATATTAAAGCCAGCTTCTCCATTTAAATGTCCAATAGCCATCTCAAACATAACATGTCAAAACCAACCTGATCGCCCCCTCACATCCGGCTCCTAATGGTGCTCTTCTCCTCTCAGTTAAGGGCAACCACCTCCTTCCAGATGCTCAGGCCAAAAGGTATAATGTCACCTTTGATTCCTCTCTTTATTTCTTTGTTGCCAAATCCTATGTGTTGCACCTTAAGTCATACGCTCATCTGAGCCATTCCCGCCCCCTCCAGTTGAAGCCACCATCATCTGTTAATTGGACCACTGCAGTGGCCTCCTAACGGCCTGCCTGTCGTTGCTCTTGCTCTTACTCTGCCTATTCTCCAAAGAACAGGTAGAGAGATCCTTTTAAGACTGCCCGTGATACTCCCCAGCTCAAGCTTTCCACAGCCCCCCTGTGAGATCCAAACACCTTGCAATGTCCTGCCAGTCCTGCCAGGAGATGGTGCCCTGTTCCCTCTCTGCATCGCCTCCTACCACTCCTCACTCTCTTTGTGGGGCTCCAGACTAGCCGAGCTCTGTTACCTCTCCAACATGTCAGCCTCCCCCAGCCTTACTACATTCACCTTCCGTGCTCCTGCCCCCCAGTGGCTCCCTTTCTCACCTCCCTGAAAGGTCACATTTCCTGTGAGACCTTTCCCAGACAATCGTATTTAAAATTGCACTTTCTCCATTCCCCACAGCACTCCCCATTCCCTCTTTCCTGCTTTATTTTTTTCCCATAGCACTTACCATCTCTCAATATACCATGCATTTTTCTGTTGTTTTATCACTTTTACTAGTCATATATCCAGGATCATTATATAAAATTTTCAAAATAACTAGATATTACAAGAATAGTTTAGAATTCAGCTCTGATTGCACAAATACTTGACACAGGAAAACATTTTTACAGATACATTTTTTCTTATAAGAATACTTTAATAAAGAAAAAAAGTCTCTATACGTCTTATAGCAAATTTTATGCAGTTTTTTTCCCATTCAACTATCATTTTCAGGTTTTCTATCACAGCGTGTCCATCACATCCAATAAAACAAATTACAATTTGCTGCTGCTTCTCTTTTCAACTAAAAGATTCATACTGTTAAGAGTTTTTAGGCATCTTTTTCTATTCTTTCCTGATCTGAAGGAATTCACATACTTAAGCCAGAAGGGTTCATTTAAACAACATTTCTTCTAATTGCATCAGGTTAATCATGGTGCTTGGTGAATGGTCTTTTCACTTCTCATTTAGGCAGGAACAGCTAGTTGTTTTGCCCCCACTGTATCAAGCAAAAGGGATGAGTCCTTACATTCCTAATAGTTTCTAAACTTCAGAAATGAAACCCTAAAAACAAGAGTTAAATACAAATATTAAGAAGGCTAAAATATTTGCTAATGATTAGGATAAAGTACACTTTTAAATTCAAGGTCTCCCCTAGGTTGAAGACATCAATGAAGTAAAGTGAAGAATGTGGCAGTAGTTTTACAAAATACTGAAAAACTGAAAAGGCTTTCAGTGGTGTATCATTTCCAAGCACCAGAAGGTAAGAGAATCTTTTTATGCTCTGTGACTAGTGGACTTAATATGTGACACTCTTCTTATGCTGGGGCTTTGAAATAGCCTAATACTCACTTGCCCAGAGCAAGTGATTATTTAGGCCAGGGGAACTTTCTAGAATACTGACCCCATTTACCTGAAGAGGCAGGATCCACCAAGGAAAACATCTGGTATTCATTCCATTCCTTCACTGTTAATGGAAAGTGTGTTTGCTTGGCAAAGCATATCTTACTTTTCTGACAGCATGGATTAAAACCAAAAGACCAGCAGTGTTCTACAGTGTGGTTCCTGAGCATGCAGCTCCAATTATCCAGTATTCCCAAAAGCATTGTTTAATTAGGCCCTCATCCAGTAAGAGATTCAACAGTACTTGGAGCCTACAGTATGTTCCATTTCTTTCCTATTTCTCTTCATTTCCTTTTCCCACCCCAGTATAACAAACTACTACAGGTTTTAATCAAAATACTGTAGCAGTAGTTGTAAATGAGTTATTTTGCATTACCGAAAGCATTCAGTCACATTATAACAGGTCACCTTGTATATACCTAGGACATAGCCAAATAATGTCTATTGCAGTGACTTTGCAAATTCAGCATAGTCGATGAATATGCTATGCATTTTATTTATTTTTCTTAGACATTGTCTATCTCCCACCCAAATGTATGCTTTGTGAGGGTCAAAATTTTATCTGTTTGCCTGTTGCTGTATTCTCAGCAGCAAGCAGTGCCTGGCACCTAGTGAGTGCTTCATGGGTTTTTGTTGAAATAATTCAATATGTAAGAATCAGTGAATCAGTGAATCAATGAACAACAGCAAAGAGTGAAGTTTTAGGAAAGGAGAAACATCACCAGAAATGCTGTAAATAGTGGAAACCAACAAATGTCTGCTAATATTCTTGTATTCTATTTAATAGGCAACATATAAAAATGGCATGCCAAGTAGCTGGCGATTGAGAAATTATGATGAAAGCAAAGAGACAAACAGCTTTTACTTTATGATTTTAGAGATTCACTGTAACAGAATCAGTTTATATTACATTATTTTAATCCTACACTCTGACAAAACTTCTGTAGAGTGAAGACATCAATGACATTTCAAGTGTCTCATTTTATCAACTCATAAGAGCACAAGTTTTCTGAGACAACTTTTCTAAGACGGTGGACAAACAGCTCAAGACATGCTCATAGCTTTACATTATTCAACAGACAAAAGAGGACAAATAATCCAGACTTTTTTCAAACGAACCAAAAGTCTTCAAGTCAGCACCTGTCTTAGCCCTTACCAAAAAGAACAGTTTAAATGGGATCATGGGAGGAAAATGGCATTCCAGTTTTACTAAATTGATCCTTTTCTTTGCCTCAAGTGACATGTAAATTACTTTCAGGGATAGCCATATATCCTTCGGCTTCAAGGCATGGGGACGTATATTCTTTTAAGACTCAGTTCTGTGTTTCCAAAGTGTTTTGATACTCAGACAATATAAATGCACGAAAAGAGCTATGCCTGCAGCATTTCATAAGCCATATCTTAAAAGCACTGGCCTTTGAAATCACACTCAGTCTAGAATTACATTGCATTTTTTATGAGAGTTAGGCAAATCCTGGCTCTTGGAAATAGATTCTGTGCAGGACTCCTTATTGTCATCCTCTAAGCATATCACTTCTATATATTTCTCCTCTTACTGTCTCTGTAATCTTTTAATTATTTGTTAGGTTTTTATAACAGCTTACCTCAAAAGAGTTCAAATACTACCTGGAGAGTTTTTGGCTGGACAGTTTTAGAAACATCTCCTATGCATTATGCTACTGTAGTAAAGAGGAAACCATGGAAAGAGCCTGGGTAACTGAGATGGGGAAATAAAGATGAAAGCTAAGAAGAAGGTAGAGCAAGGGGCAGTGGGTTTGCATAATAAACCCAACTGCTTTACAGCACTGTTCTAAAATCACTTCATGCTCACCTACATCTCCTAGGCCTGCTGTGACTGGGCTGCAGAAAGGTGACCAAGGAACATACGCTGTGGCTACATCCCCTTCTAAACAGACCAGGTCTTACTCAGAGTCGTCTTTGAAAAGCCACATGCACATTATTTATGTGCTATGGCCTTATACTTACATAGCATTTACCATAGGCTAGCTCCTATTCTAAACACTTGATAAGCACAAACACAGTTGATCTTACAGTGTCCTAGAGGGTAAATGCTATCATTAACCTTGTTTCAGGGAGAGGAAACTTATGACCCAGCCACTGAGTAGCAAATTCAAGATGTGGCTTCCAGGATGTCTCCATCAGAAGCTGTGCTGGTCACCATGACCCTAAGCTGCATTTACAGATGCTCTTAGGCTAGTAAACATTAATGCTGGAGCCGTCTTCTTTAATTTTCTTTCATTCTGTTTTCATTAACTTCCTGGGGTTTTTTTTGTCCTTCATAAAATATTTAATGATTTCACTTATATTGATTCTTAAAAAAAAATGTCTACTTCCCCTTGGCTAACTAGGGATCCTAGAGTAAATTACTATTCAATGTAATGTTGATTTATTTGCTTAGTTATCTTTAGCTGTCTACTTTTGTTATATCGATCTTGATGCCTCTTTTACCCCTTGATCACTATTTCTTAGGGCAATTTGCCCTTTAATAAGCCTAATGAGTAAAATGTGGCAAGCAAAAGTTAAGAGAAATAATAAACTAGGGTCATTGTCCAGGGAAAAATTTAACTTCCCGTGCCGTCGTTCACCATTACTATGACTGAAATATCTTGAGTGTTGTCTTAGTAAAGAATAAGCATTTAACTCAATCACAGATCATGATTTCCAATAAAAATTACTTTTCTTTTGTATGGAAATATAATTGTTATATAATATTCTATTAGCTTCAGGAGTATGTTATATATAAAAAAAATATTGCATCAAACTATTTAAACTGTGTGGTCAGAAAAAACAGGAAAAGGATACAGTTCAGTTAGATGACTGAGAGGTTAATCATTCAATGCAAGTTTTAGATGGCAACTAAAAACTTTTTCTCAATACAAGTGATTGAAGACCAGTAATGAAATTTCTCTGCATGTAAACTGAAATCATTTGCCATAAGCAATATTACATATCTGCTCTCCGACCCACCTTGTCTGTGCCTTCTCAACATCTGAAGTTTGCCAGTCATTGAGACTTCCATACATGTATAGAAATCATAAAATCATGATTGGCCCACTCCTGCGCAACGACGACCTTGATCTTGAGTGTCAGTGTCTTTATTCATTCAGTCCGTCAACCATTTTACAACAAATAATTATTGACCACCTCCTGTTCCCCAAAGATATAGAAACAAAAGGGAAAAGTAGGGCTTTTGGCTTTGAGGAAGTCACACCTAATAGAAAAATGGATAAATAAATGGACAATTGTCCACACCCACTTAGTCAAGTCACCTCTTAGAGGCCATGCTACTAAAGCTAAATTCTCTTTTTGTCAAACAGATATTCGATAGCTCCTAAATTTGAACTACATAGTGTTTAAATATCTCAGTATGTGGTCTTACAGAGTGTCCATGTAACATTTTTAAGTTCTCCATAAAAAAAGTTACCTGGAGGGATAAGGGGGGGGAAGAAGAAGGGGGGTATTAAGATTAGCATGCATCGGGGGGAGGGAGAAAGGGGAGGGTGGGCTGCACAACACAGAGAGGACAAGTAGTGACTCTACAACATTTTGCTAAGCTGATGGACAGTAACCGTAATGTGGTTGTTAGGGGGGACCTGATATAGGGGAGAGCATAGTAAACATAGTATTCTTCAGGTAAGTGTAGATTAAAAATTTAAAAAAAAAAAAAAAGAAAGAAAGAAAGAAAAGGGGGATTACTCCTTAACAGGATAAAACTATTGGTAAATCAAAGATCAACGCATGCTTTAAATATCCTTAATGTTGATCACTTAAAGGGTGTCAGATGATCAGCTATGGAGGTACTCTTTTCTGATAATATTCCTTTCTCTTAATTAAAAAAAAAAAAAAAAAAAAAGCAGTTACTGTGTGCTGACCTCCAATGAGTTCTGCACAGTGGTATAGAGGGCATGTCAAAGTGTGGGCAAAGGGTCTGTTTGTTTCTACGCAGAAGATCAAGGCCTAGCTTGGATACCCAGAAAATGAACTAAGATACGATATGAGGAGGAGCTTCCGGCATCAGCACTCTCTGGAGGACTCGTGCCGGGGGATGATCATCAAAAAGCCTCCACAGGGATCCGGACGATGCTGCGGTTGTGGCTGCATCCAGCCCACCATCTCCTGGACTTGCCATAAGAAGGAGGAGGGAGATGTCTAGGCTGGCATGTGCATACAGTGAGACAACGAATTTGACTGGATCTGTACTGTTGGAACTCAACCAGGAGTTGGGAGGGGTGCAAGTTGTAGCACCCCAAAATCTCATGACTATAGACTATCTATGGTTAAAAGAACATATGGGATGTGAACAGATCCCAGAAATGGGCTGCTTTAATTTGTCTGATGGTTCAAGTACAGTTGGAAAATATCCATCATATCATAGATAAATTTTCACAAATGCCTAGGGTGCCTAAATGGTTTTCTTGGCTTCACTGGAGATGGCTGGTAATTATAGATTTGCTTTGTTTATGTCACCGTATTCCTATTATGTCAATGTGTGTGTGCAAATTAGTTAGTAGTTTAAAACCTATACATACTTAAGGTACTATACAAGAAGATATGTCAAAGAAATAATCAATCCTCCCAAGTTTCCTTCATATGCTACATCTATAGCTTTTCTTCTTCCTTCCTAATTACAAACTTTAAATAGAATTCGTGCCTCATATCGAATTTACCGAGTATCATAATTCCTCCAGGTGGTAAAGATACCTCGAGACAAGTGCTGGGCATAGAAGCCACAGGGCATAAATCTGCAAAGAAGTAAAAAGCTAACCTTTGCAAACAATATGGCTTCTCTCTCACTTACCAACTTTACATTTCCCTGTATGGCCCCGGAAGATGACTGGTTAGCCAGAGACGGGTAAGATTCCTCAAGGGAGGAACAACCTAAGACAGGCACAGTCGCAGGGGGGCCATCAGGTGAGAATTTGGGGATCAACAGAGGTGAGGCTCAGAACCTCACCCCCCCTGCTTTGAGAGAAATCTTCTGCATCCGTGGATGTCTTGCTGCCCTTGTCTAGCCTGGATTAATACTTAGTCCATAGGCACACACCTGATCATCTGATCATCTACATTTGCCTTCTTACAGCACTAAACTATGTTTTCTACCTTTATCTTGCATCTACCTACCACTTCAGCATTTTATTAAAAATAAAAATAATAATAATAATAGGAGAAATGTGGGATCAACATATAAATCAAGTACAAAAATCAAATGAATATTCATATTTGACCTGATGGTTTATAGGTCATATTGCATGATCAAAACCGAAAGTTTCTGTGATGACTGCCCTTGTACTGTTCACCATGTAAGAATTTATTCACTCTGTAAGAATTCGTTCACCATGTAAGAACTTGTTCGTTATGCTTCAGAAGATTGGAGACTGACGAGAATTAGGCTTGAGATGGATTAATGATTGTACATTGAGCATTGACCCCCCTATACTGAATTTTATTGTTGTTAACAACCATTTGATCAATAAATATGAGAGATGCCCTCTCAAAAAAAAAAAAAAAAAAAAAAAAAAAAATGTAATCTGTGCTTAACATTCAAAAGCAAAAAAAAAAAAAAAAAAAAAAAAAAAAGTTACCTGGAGTTTTGATATAGACTTTACAAAACGAAGAAGGGGGTAAGAAATTGAAAAACATTTATGAATCATTTGATCCACAGAAAGAGCTATTATTCTATTACATAATTGTATGAAATGCTTTGAAGAAATGAAAATGACAACATTTAGATTATTTGGAGTTCTCTGTATGGGAAGTGTTGAATTGATTATACAGCTGATATTCAGACTAACAAAATACTGTAAGGTTCTCTGAAATAGAAAAAAAGTAAGAACAAAAATTTAAAAAAAACAGTATCAGCAGCAGAACCACTTCTACCCAGGAGAAAGATAAGGAAAATGACTGGATACAGATATTATCGGCTACCTACTCTTTTAATTGAAAAAAGATAAAGTAGTCTTTGAGGTAATTAGTTTTCCTGGATTATAATAATCAAAGAAGTATATTTTAAAAGCTTAAAGGGAAAAAGATTTTGCAGGGTAACAGAACCTAGTATGAATTCCCAGCAGAGTTGCTCAGCCTTAGGAAAAAGTACCTTACGGTTGGGTAGCTGAAAATGGATCTGGAAACAAACTTTTAAATATTTTTTTGCATTGCGCCTTATTGTATTGGACACATGAGAAAATGGGTTGATCTCCTTATTATGGAGGAAGTGCCAACCGGAAGGACACTGGACCTTCAGGGCTTCCTGCTCTGATCATCATTCAGCCTGAAAGCTGTTTCTCTTTAACTGGAGATCCAAGTGGCTGTCATGTCAAGGCTTTAAGCTCAGATTTCTCAGTGGCGATAAACTTATTTCTACCTGTCAGAAGTTCTTTGGGTTTCAGTTCTATACTTTTTTCTTTGTTAATCTCGTTAGTGTGCGTGTGAGTCCTCGACCATCTATGAATAAGGCAAATACCAAAGCTGTAGGCAGTTTATTTGCAACCTGAGATTTTTGGGTGGATCAAATATCATACCTTGGTCTGAGCTCTAAGGGCTGATTGTAAAACCTTATTCAATTCCTTCTAAAACCATGAGCAATTTGTATAGTCATTTGCCATCTAGTTTTCCTCACATGGCTTGAAACCTAGGTTCAGAGAGGTCAGTGGCAGCCAAATCAATTGAATGCTGTGCTTTCTTCCTCCATCGAAATGTAAAAAGAGATCTGAGTCTCTTGCAGATTCTTTGTGCCAGCAAAGAGAACTAATATCTTTATAAGGAGGTTTCTGTTAGAAAAGCCAAATGTATGCAACATTTGCAAGAGCTGGTTAGCCAAAATAGAATTGTATAACTTTATCTTTTGCTTGGTGTGAAGGGAAAAATCCTTTCTTACTGTAATATTTTCTTATAAAACAGAAAGCCAATGTTCCAGGAGACTGAGGAAAGCATTTAACCACTCTAAGTCTCAGAATATTAATTTATAAAATACTAAAATAAAATCTAGTTTTCTCCCCCAATTTGTGTGCACAACCCATTTGTATATGTGGCTAATGAAACACTAAAGAACTCCTACCAAATCTCAAAAATGAGTGCCCATCCCTGACAAATACACTCAATCTTGAAGTTCTATTTTAAAAACTTCCTAGAATAAAATGTTATCTTTACTGAAATGTGGTGAAGCATTTTCAGTATGTGCTTTATCTCTTCAGAACATTTGGCAAACGTAGGTACTTTTTAAAAATCATTCAATACCACAGAACTGGATTTTACTTGAATTCTTTACACTGATAAATAGAGGGAAAGTTCTATTGTTAAGGTGTATATATAAAAAAAATAGAGGAATTACTTATTACTTAAAACACTGTTCTCAGTCAAAATCAAAGAAGTCATTATTTTATTCTCATTTTTGGAGTGGATAAATATATTGCAATGATTTACCCAATACAACATTAAGAAACAGAAATGGTCAACTAATTCCTTCTCATTCAGTGTAAGAGGTTGTATGCAGCCTCAAGAAGGAGGCAGTAAATCCAGGACTTAAAAGCTCAGACTTCCTACCATAAGCCTGACTTAGTATTTGTGTGACCTTGAGCAAATTTTTTTAATGTCTCAATTTTCTTATGTATGAACTAGAGGATATAGCACCATTTACCATTTCTGTGGCAACTAAATAAGTCAATGTCTATCAAGCACATAACACAGCACCTGGTACATACCAAGGACCTTCTAAGTATCCACTAAGCATCAGGAATTAATTGAATGAATCTCTTTCATTGCATGATAAATAGAGACGTGTGTTGTGTATTACACCATGTAGTATGTCTTCACAAAGTGGTATGACTAAGCCAAAGCTCTTAAAATGCAATGGACAGAATAGAGAGCCCAAAATAAACCCACACATTTATGTCAACTAATCCTCAACAAAGGCGTCAAGAATACACAGTGGGAAAGGATGGTCTCAACAAGTGGTATTACGAAAACTGGATTACCACATGCAAAAGAATGAAATTGGACCTTGATCTTACAACTCAAAAAGGTTTAAAGACTTAAGCAGTAAGATCAGAAACCTGAAAACTAAAAGAAAACATAGGGGGAAACCTTCTTGACATTGGTCTTGGCAAGGATTTTTTTTTTAATTTGACCCCAAAAGTATAGGCCAGCAAAAGCAAAAATAAACAAATGGGACTATATAAAACTAAGTTTCTGTGCAGCAAAGGAGATCATCAACAAGCTGAAAAGGCAAACTACAGAATGGGAGAAAATATTTGTAAGCCATCTTTCTGATAAAGGGTTAATACCCAAAATGCGTAAGGAACTCACAACTCAATAGCAAAAAATCCAATAAACTGATTTTAAAAATGGTCAAAGTATTTAAACAGACATGCTTCCAATGAAGCCATATAACTGTTCAACAGTTACATGGAAAGATACACAGCATCACCAATCAGCAGGGAAATGCAAATCAAAACCACAGTAAGATATCATACCTGTTAGGACGGGTTTTACCAAAAAGTCAAAAGACAGCAAATACCGTCAAGGATGTGAAGAAATGGAACCCTTATATGCTGTTGGTGGGAATGTAAGTTGGTACAGCCATTATGGAAAATAGTATGGAGGTTCTCCCCCAAATTAAAAATAGATCTTACTATATGATCCAGCAACTCCACTTCTGTGTATATACTGAAAGGAAATAAAACCACTGTGTTCAAGAGACACCTGCGCTTCCATGTTAACTGTAGCATTATTCTCAGTAGCCAAGATATTGAAACAAACTAAGTGTTCATCGACAGGTGAATGGATAAAGAAAATGCAATATATAGGTAGAGACAGTTACAGACAGAGTGATTGGTAGATATGACTGAATATTATTCAGCCTTAAAAAAAAAGAAAATTCTGCCTTTCACAGCACATGTGTGAACCTAGAGGCCATTATATTATGTGAAATAAGTCAGATACATAAAGATATGAAATTCCAGTTACAAGATGAAAAACTTTCAGAGATCCAATGTGCATAATGGAGACTATAGTTAATAATAATGAACTCTATACTTGAAATTTGCTAAAAGAGTAGATCTCAAGTGTTCTCAATACACACAAAAAATGGTAACTATGTGAGGTAACAAATGCGCTAACTAGTGTGATTGTGGTGATCTTATATATGTGTGTGTGTGTGTATGTATGTGTGTGTGTGTGTGTGTGTATATATATATATATATATATATATATATATATATATATATACATATATATATATATATATCCTTGACCATATACATCTTAAATATATAGAATTTTTTTGGTCAATCACACCTCAGTAAAGCTGGAAGGAAATAAAATCTTAAGATACACTTAAAAAAAAAAGCTCATTTGTTTCTGGTACTCTTGGAGATTCATTTGAAAATAATCCTGGGTCAGACACAGAGCATTACCACATTTTCCTCTCTTGTAATTTCAAATGGTGACTAGACGATTATTAAGCAGCACTTATGGTTTTTCTCAGACGCACCATCTTCATGAGTAAACATTTTATTTAAATATTCTGTTCAGGTTGTGCTTTACTTACGGGTCATGATTCATCATGCTGTGTATTCTACAAACAGATCTAATTCATTGCACAAAAGCACAACACACTGTGTGAGCGCCTTGCTCGCCCCAGTTGAGTAAGACATTGTCCCCCTCCCGAAGTTTCTAGCAGAAAGATTTGCGAAGCTCATCCAGAAGTAAACAGCCAGGTTGAGCAGCGCAGGTGAGCTGGGAGAATACAAAGAAAGTTAACATTACATCTAGATGGGGCTTCAAGGTGTAGACAGCCTATTACATAAGGCTGAAACACAGACAGAATTTAGATTAATGGAGAAAGAAAAAGGTTTTGGGTGAGGAGGATTGCAAAATCAAGGGATGAAGTTAAGAAGGAAAAGAGCCCCATCAAGAACAGAACGTGGAGTTTGTAGGAAGATGAGCTGATTTGCCAGTGAGAATAGAGAGCTCATTTGAGGGCTTTTTGTAGACAGTTGAACATGGACAGCATTCAATACCATGATGAACAGTTTAAACTTATTAAAATGTACCATCCATATGAACTGTGAAAACAATTTTAAATGCATAATGAAAAGAATGACATTATATAAACACAGATTAAACATTTTCTTACCATTCACATTATTATTAATATGCTATCGAATTTTTAGTTAAGTGGAAATTCCTACACACCAAACTCAAAGCTTAATTTAAAAGGTCTGATAAGTTAAAACAGAGAAGCTTTATGCTGGCGCCCCTTCTAACCTGTAGAGTGAACGTTACTATGAGAGACGGAACCCAGAACTGTGAGTTATGTCTTCTTTTTAGCCATAGAATTTTATCTTTCTTGTTATTTCAGATACAAAATGTTATATTTTCAGTTTTAAAGGCATTGATTCCTTATGTATTTCGTATCTCTAAATACTTAGTGGCAAAACAGTATACAGTTAACACTGGAACAATGTGGGGGTCCTGATCCCCCACCCATCAAAAATCCACATAGAACTTTTGACTCCCCCAAACCTTAGCTACTAATGCCCTAGTATTGATGAGAAGGCCTTATGATAACATAAACAGATGACTGACATGCATTTTATATGTTACTATGTTTTATAAATTGTATTAAAATAAAGTAAGCTTGCTCAAGAAAGGAACATATACAGTTTTTTTAATTTATGAAAAATCTCCCCTAAACCTTCCAATATAGTATTGAAAAATAAAACCCATGTATAAGTGGACCCATTCAATTCAAACCCATGGTATTCAAGGGTCAACTGTAATTCAGACTTCTCAAAGAATACCCATGTTTAAAAAACACAATATATATATGAATTACCAAGTTTTAAACATAGTCACTTTAAGCCACAAGCACCACAGAAATTCTCAAGTAATATTTCATTGAGCAATCATTATGTGAGATAGTTAAACTATTAGTGGACACTTAAGGCAAATAGTTGAAAAATATTCTTTGAAAATTTTACAAATACAAAATGGTTTTCTCTTCAGAGGGAGTAGACTAGTTTCTTCAGGCAAATAAACTTTATCAAAAGAAACTATATGCTCACAGCTCTTTACAATTTGTGAGACTTACCCTAGGGAATGACTTACAGGTAATTATGCCTTTCCACAGATGGAAAATTCAAAGTTTTTAAGAAAATTTTATTAAATTAAATATGAGCCATAATTGAAATCAAATAACAATTTAGAATCATGAGCATACCTGTAGAATAAAGGAATCCCAACGTGCAAATAAGGGGTACGTCCATGTGACCTAATCATAACATTATGCCATGAGGGGACACGTGGGGGGTGTCCCTTGCACAGCAGCTGATGGCAGCAGCAAGGCAGCTACAACTTGTTCTAGAAAGAGCAGCTGCAGCCTGTCCTCACTCAAAATGGCTGAGACTATTATCAAGCAATCCAGCAATTTTCTAGAACCAACCATTCCTGATTAGGAGGCTTTGCTCTGTTTTAGCCATAAAAGTTGACAATATTGACTACTTGATGAGGAAAATTAAACATTTAATTTTATAATGGGAGGCATTATAAATAATCATTCTTTAACAGAAAAGGATAGAAGAAATTTGCAAAATTTTGACAGATCCAGAAGCCAATTGACATTTAAAGAAAGAAACTGATGAAGCAGCGAAGTTCAATATTCACAAAAAATAAAGATTTAAAGTGTATAAATGGCAAAAACCAATGATGCAAGTTTAAAGTACGGTCGGGGAGAATCCATCACTTTGTTCAATGGCCTTAAATCAAGGAGAGGAGGGCTTTCCATGTTTGTCTTTAGCCTGTCCTGCACATTCCCTGAGACGTCCTAGTACCAGTCTTTGGGGATGCTTCAGGAGTGCAGACACACTCTGGAAGCTGAGAACCTCCTCTCTAGCCTAAGGTTCAGCCACCCCAGGCGCCCCGCACAGCCACTGCCCTCTGGGTGCCGCTACTTCCCAAGATTTCTGCCTGCCGAGCCCTTTGCTTGGGCCCCAGTCTTGCTGGTGGCAACCGTAGCATTTTGCATTCCTTGCCATGTTACCAGGACACTCCCCCTCCTCAGCCTAGGGTGATCTCCTGCTGCCAAGGAATTTCTCCAACACACTTTCCTTTTGTCCTACACCTGCTACAAATACATCAAGTACTGGAGTTTCAACCAAAGAGGAAATGCATTGATTTCAGAAATCCTTGTGGTTCTATCCATCACAAACCCCTGTGACAATGATCACAAAGCCTGGCCTAGGGTATGAAAGGCAGGGAAGGTAAATATAGAGACTGGCAAACAAATTTTCCACAACATTTACTCTTGAATATAAAGACATCTCTATCCAATAAATATTATTTACTTTGAATCAGCAGATAGCATGTCACTACTAAACACAGTGAAGTCAATTTAGAAATGATATGATAAAATATTTTTGATATTGCTTTCCCATTTGCATACATTTTGAGACTTTCTTCTTGCTGTGAATTTTATGTCCTAAAGAACTACACATTATATCCATAGGCATAAAATAATAGAGTCATTTTGTTTTGTGAGAACAAACACACAAACAAAATAATCCTGAAAGAGTAAATTTCAAAAATACCTAGGGTTAGCATTTAAATAATAATCAACCTGCTTAAGGGAAGGTAGTGATTCCATCAATAATAATCTAAAGATAACAAAATCATAAAATGACAAAAAGCAGTCTCAGTTGATAATTTTTTTTTCAGGTGCAGATGAAAAATGTGGGTAAATAGTGAATTGCCAATTTCTTTGCCCTAACTCATTTGCTTTATTGAAAAAAAATACGGATTTTATATCATCTCATATTATTTCCTATTAGTGCACAGTTTAGACAAAATAGTATATATGATGTGTGATAAGCAATCACCTCAAAGCAAAGCATTAATGGGTTCTCATGAGGCCAAGGTGTTCTGACAACTGTAAGCCAGGAAACCAAAACTGACAAGTAATTTCCATTGTTTCAGTAACGTGAGCAGTTTGCACTTTTTGCTGGGAAATAAATACACTGTGCTACTCCACATTCTACATGGGTGTGAAGTGTGTGCACACTCATTGCTTGGGGAAGTAATTATGACTGACAAAAGAGTATGAGTGGTGTTACGGTGTCACCCTAGGAAAAGCAAAAAAAGTGACAGCCTGAACAACATAATTCCACCAATTTAATCAAAGGAGAATGACAAGAAATCAAGGACAAGTGGCAAAATAAAAGCTGGCTTGGGACGCGACGCACATGGTCTGATCATTTGCGGGAGCAAGTGAAGGCACCTTCCACAAACAGACTGAAATAAGGTAGGAAAGGCGTGAGCATAACTGTGCCTTACACAACAGCCAAGGCCTGTAAGACAACTGGATATTTTCATATTAGAATCTAGATCAAAATGCTCAATATAAAAGGCTGGTTATATTAGATACACATTTTTTTCCTACATGGTATAAAATAATGAAAAGTGATTACAGAAGATCAATTTTCCAGATCTGCTCATCATTCCTACATTTTTTAATGCAAGTTTATACAAGTCAGTTCAAGAAAAACAACCCTGGTTATGATATCAAGGAAAAAACATTAGCCTCTAGTCCAACAGAACTAAAATTATGATGTCACTAAAAACAGGGAGGTATTTCATACCTTTTCCCCACGAGCTTATCTTACTTTCAAAGCTGCTAAGAAAGCTATTGTATTATGCATATATATAAATAATTTTTTATTTGTCTTTCTCACTGGCTATTTTAAAACTCTGATATAAAGCTATTGGAAATGCTTCAGTGAGACTAACATGTTGATTAACTGACTTGATAAGACTCTTTCATGAAATAATATTTGCAATATTACATGCTTTGGGGCTCAGAGATATGTCCTGAAATTATGACAGTCCAGAATTTACTCATCTGCTTTTGTTTTGTTTTATGTACATATTATCTTTTATCCAAAATATTTGATCTTCTCTACCTATAAATGTGGTTACAAATTTAGCAAAGATGCAAAAGACAACTTGACAAAGAGAGAGCAAATCAGAAGACTGGAACATGCACCAGGGTCATCTCTCTCCTGAATAGCAATACTCATTTATTCTGAAAATCATGCCACATAATAAGAAGTTGTTAAATGGGAGAAAAAATCTTCCCACTAATTTAAGGAGGAAAAGTTATGATGTGTTTCATTTCAACCCAAAATATGCAAACAGTTTTCAGAGGGAAAAAAAACCATGTCCACTAAATAATGAAAACAAGTTAAGGAAGTAGTAAATAGCAGTTTTAAAGTAAATAGATAGTTTTTACATAAAATGATGTGGCTTTAGTTATATTTATTATCTTTTATTTTCTGCATCCTTTTTCTTAAACAATTTTCAACCCTTTCAGAGTTCATAATTATTTTATATTCAAACTGAACTTAAGAATAAAGATGTAACAGAGAAAAAGACCAAGAGGCTCAAATGAAGACTAAATATGAAAATGCTTAGATACCCACAGAAAATAGTGCATACGCCCATCAGAATGAGAAGTCTT
This sequence comes from Manis javanica, assembly GCF_040802235.1. NCBI lineage: Eukaryota > Metazoa > Chordata > Mammalia > Pholidota > Manidae > Manis > Manis javanica. The sequence continues at coordinate 95,593,257 of NC_133167.1, forward strand.
GTTGAGATTCACATGGCAAAGCAAAATGCTTTTGTTCATGCAAACATAATATGAAATCCAGATTTGTTTCATCTGACAATTTTCTGATTAGAATCCGTAGTGTTGAGTAAATTGGTGACTGTATCTTTAACTACAACCAAAATGTTGAAATATAAATTTTTAAGATATATTTATTTAATGTATACTGCATTGGAAATTTTAATATACTGGAAACAAAATGTCATGCACAAGCAGAAGATGATTCTTCAAGAATTGTTAGGACAAAAAGGTCAGAACCAAACAGCTGTTATATGAAGTTATCTATAAAGATATATGTGTGTCTGTGTGTATGATTCATAACTGCATTGAGGATAGACAAAAATCTGTAAGATTAAAAAACTGTATTTGGATCCAGAAGAAAAAATGAGATTACTGGAGAGTTCTATTTTATTTCTTTGCTCTCCTGATAAATACTAACACTTCTAATTTTTTTAACTTTTCAGTTGGACCTCTGGCAGTGGAATAAGTCCTCAAAGGATAGTAGGTAAGTCAAAGCACAGTACACTTCTCATCTGTTCTCCATTTTGAGTACACTCTTGCAGAAATAATGAGGAAACCATTTTCCATGTTATTCATTCCAAGTGATGGAACAGCGAAAATCTCAAAGGATACCCCTCTACTACAAAATGCCAATTATTCATCAAATAAAACTAGATAGGTGCATCTGATATTTCATAAATGTCTACTCATAGATGGATAATATCTTAATTTAATTTTTAGATCAGCTGACAAAGAATGATACCAAATCTACATCAGACTATAAAAGAACACACTGTAACAGAAATGAATATTATACTAAACATAATTCACCATACCTTTGAAAACTCAGAGGTGCCACATGGCCTTGGACTGTCTGTGGGTAATTTTGTGGGTTAGTGTCTAAAGGGTTCTGACTGAGACAAGAAAGTCTCAGGGGACTGGGTTTAATCTAAAATGTTTCTATGACACATTCTTTAAATGGCCACTTATGGAAGAAAAATCACTAATGCCTGCTTGTTTACTTGTCATCTATATTTCTTTTGAAAATATAGGGTAAAATATGCCAGGAGGTTTCCCAATTATTTATATTTACCAGTGATTTTGATTTAAAGGAGAGTTTGCTTTAATGGATGTTATGATGATACTTAATTTATAAAATACAGCCTCTTCTCACAAAATCTACCCATGTTTCACAAAAATTAACTTTATTCATTAGAATTTATGACTGACAAGATATTTTCTGGGATCAGGTAAATTATTATATACTACACAGAGTAATAAAGATCCATGTGAAGCAAATAGAAGTATTATGATAAGAAAAAATTATGAACAAAATCTACTTAGATGCTTAAATACGAAGTGGATCTACAGGTAGCTGCTTCTATAGTACTGAAAATATATGTATATTTATTTTCATCCTCTATGTCAATGACATATTCCAATTACACATTTTGTGTATTTTCTTAGAGACAGTTACACTCAAAATGTTTAATTCTCCTTAGCATGATTGCTCATAAACAGGAATTATAATTATGGTAAATTCTTCATTATGTCAAGTAAAATGATACGCTAAGTTGTTTTATATGCCTTCCTCTGGAGGACTTTTGGTAGGAAACCCAACCCATTTCATGATGGAGATTGCCTGACATGTTTTAAAACTTCAATCATATTTAAAACTAAGATAGAAACAAAGAAAGTATGTGTCGTTTCTCATTAGGCCACGAACGTGTATGATAGACAAACTCACAGAGTCGAAAAGCTAAAACTGGTGCATCTACATCCCCTCGAAGTAGGAAAGGCCACCTAATTTAAAAAATACTTGGTTCTCAGTGGCAGGATCAAAGCTGGGGTGTTGTGCTGGGAATCGGGGGTATTTATTCTTCACTTGCCACCATGCATCCATTTTCTGCCTCTCTGTGCCCTGCTCCAGTTCTCAGGATTTCAGCATCCTAGCTCCCGGACAGTCTGACTTCCCCAGGCTCAGGCAGGGGTATCACTGTAAGAGCCTGGGGGGTGGGAGGAGAGAGGGTGGGCTGTTTCTTCACCCTCTTCGCAGCCTTCCTGCCTTGGGATTCCAGAAAGAGCAGCCATGGGTCCTGCCTTGGCTGGGATTTGATCATATTGGATCTTCCTCTAGGACCCAGGCCTTGCAAATGGGTTTTCAGCCGCTGCTAATCCCCTGAATGCCTCAACATCCCTTCGTGCTTCCCTTTAAATAGTCTTTTTATTAAGTTCTCATCAAAAGCCCAGATAACAGTGTCTTCTGTTTCCTGCCTGGCCCTTGATGGACAAATGGAGACTAAAAATTGGGGATTCTAAGGACAACCAGGTCTGAGATGACTCTGTACTGGCAAGATTCCCTTTATCTCCCAAGGTGCTTTTTAGGTCCAGATGCAAACGTCATTCTACTACCTAGAAAGTGGAAAACTGAACTCAGAATATAGCAATATTCTTTGAAATATAATCATAATGCAATGTTAATTAGGGACTAGATAAACCTCAGAGTACACTCTCTGAAAAAAGTTATGTATTTGAAAAAGCAGAGCTAGGAGAAAGAAAATGAGGTAAGGGCAGGACTTGAGTTCAGCCTTCCACGAGGCACCCCCACAGCCTTCCGCTGAAGGATTTTTTTTTTTTTGAGAGGGCATCTCTCATATTTATTGATCAAATGGTTGTTAACAACAATAAAATTCTCTATAGGGGGGTCAATGCTCAATGCACAATCATTAACCAATCTCAAGCCTAATTCTCATCAGTCTCCAGTCTTCTGAAGCATAACGAACAAGTTCTTACATGGTGAACGAATTCTTACATAGTGAATAAGTTCTTACATGGTGAACAGTACAAGGGCAGTCATCACAGAAACTTTCGGTTTTGATAAAGCATTATGACCTATAAACAATCAGGTCAAATATGAATATTCGTTTGATTTTTATACTTGATTTATATGTGGATCCTACATTTCTCCCTTTATTATTATTATTATTTTTATTTTTAATAAAATGCTGAAGTAGTAGGTAGATGCACCACCGAAGGATTTGTAATGGCAGTAGACTTCATATGCTAAAGAGCCCAACACAACTCCCGGGTTTCACTATAAATGCATGAGAACCACATCACATGTTTGTTTTTAAGATAAAATGATTTGTTCCATTGAAATAATTAAGGGAATCGCTGTTTCAGAACAATGCTCTGAGTTTTTGTCATAGCGTTAAATACTCAATGGGCTACAACCACATATCCAAGTTGATAGACTTAGATGTTCCTACTTGTGTAAAGTAGTCTTTTGAGAATTTACTCAACTTGAAAGGCAAGGAAATTGCCTATTATGTACAGCTCTAACTACAGCTGTCTATCTAATCATCTAGGCCTTAAAACATGACAAAAGAAAAAGAACAAAACAGAGACAGAAGGTAAGTGGTGTGGCACAAGGCAGAGAAAGGGCCGAAACTAAGCTGCTTCTGGTGTTCACAGACCTTCTCAGGACACCTGCAAGACTGAGAATCTTCTATTGTCTCTACCTGTGCTGCCCTGTGTGGTAGCTGCTACCTATATGTGGTTATTAAAATGTAAACTGATTAAAGTTAAATAAAATTTAAAATCCAGTTCCTCAGTCACATTAGCCAGATTTCAAGGGCTAGGGGCTTTCGTATTGGAAAGCACAGACTTGATCCCTTTACGTTATCACAAAATTTCTTTGGGCTCCACTACTTGACGCATTCTCATGAATGAACATCTCACAAAAAAAGGACAATTGCACCTTCACACATATTATGGAGATTTGGAGGTATTTATGATCAAATGAAAGAATCTAAATCCTTACGATCTGAAACGTGGTTAATGATCATTTCTGGTTACACTTCACTTCATATGTAAATATGCATGCTTTATAAATAAATTTAAAGCATTTTTTAGCTTTTCTTTCAGTTAAAATGAAACAAAGAGCAAAATGATACCAATCTATGCAGCACAAATGTTAATTTATCTCACATAAAATAGCCCAAACAGAAATAGTCTCCAAGGGCTGATAGAGTAGCTCCAATGGTGGATGAAGTACCTGCCTTTTTCAAATGAGGCTTCTACTCATGATCTAAGTAGGATTGTGGGTGGGATCTTAACCAGGGTACTGGCTGCTCCAACAAGAAGGAAGAAGAGAAAGAGAAGGGGTATGCACACTCTAGTCACATTTATCAGTTCAGTTACTATCCTGTTGTTCAGAACCAAATTGTATTGCCAAACAAGGATGCCAGGAAGACCGAGTTATTTATTCTTAATTGGTTGGCCATGGACCCAACACTTGCCCCCTAATACAAGACGAGAAGGTGCTGGGGAGACACCTGCGAGTGTCACCCCACTGCTCAGTCCATATTGATGCATTTTCCACTCGTACTTTCCTTCCCACAAATCCCTGTTCCCCAGCTCTTAGCTAGAACAGGAGACCACTGACTTCATGCTGGCTTTTCAATGAACAGATAGAATTAGAACAACGATGGTCTCCTTTGTATCAGTGGATTTTCCTTCTGTACATGTTCCTGATTCACTCCTGAATGTCAGAGAGCTGCTTAAGGATGCATCATGGATCAAGGGAAACCAGTGAAAATAATTGATTGTCTTGTTTATTATGTTTTCAAGAAACAAGTAGAAAAATCTCCAAAGTCAGGGGCATACCATGTTTTCTTAAGTATATAGCCTCCAGCACAGGTGCTATTGGTATTTACTGAAGTTCTTTTAAAGGACAGTCTTTTATCTCATCATCTATAGTGAGATATTTGTCAGTTGAGTGAGGGAAACGTTGACTATTCACTTGAAAATTAAAACATCTGCTTTAAAAACAGTATGTTTATAGATACTTGGTTTGGGTTGGAAAGTATGAAAAAAAGTAAGTGATATATTCAATAAGTTGATAGAAATACTGTAAAATAATGTACTTCATTATTCCTCAAATGTACTTTTCTACTTCCTAATGGATTATTCTTTATGTTGCATTTAGTTACCTCCTTATTTTTTATGAGGCTTTTCTTAATATTAGAAGTAAAACTATTCAGTGTTCTTCTCTTTTCCTTAAAGAAAGATGGAATTTTTCATTTTTAGGTGAAAATGAAAATTTGCAGGTTATAAATCATCAATACATGTGAAGTTTTATTTTGGAGTTTTGGGATAATATTGTTAATTTGTAATTATAGTTTATAATTTATCTTCAAAAGAAAGATAGTAAAATTCCATTCCAAGTATAAACCTGTACTTCTTAAAGTTACACCTATTAGATAATCAATAAATATTTATTGAGTGAATGAAAGATATTTGACTTTATTACATTGGAATATTACATGATTCCAATCAGCAGTTAACACCTGTATAAAGACTTTGTCTTTAGTTGATGAAACAGAAAAGTCTACAACATTGATTTTGCCCAAAATACTAACATTGAAAACATTGTTTAGCTGTTTGGATTTTTAAACATTGCCCAGTACGCTGCTACCCATGACTTCAAATTCAAACAGATAGATTGCATATTGGAGAAATTTTGGAGACAGTTTGAGGGAAGCTGTGATTACGTCTACCACAACGGTTTAAGAAGGGGCCTAATTTATCTGAAGAACCATAGCCATATAAGGTCAATGAGATGTGTTTTCTTATTTTTACAGTCCTTTTCAAGTGGAAAGAAAAGAAATCCTGTGTTTAAATATAAGAGAACTAGACAAAAATCACTTAAAATATGTTTTTAAATTTTATTCATGGTATTTTCTTAAGCAACTTTTATTTCACTAGTTTGCTTACTAATCACTGTAAAATTACCTCAAGTAATCTCAGTTCCTCTTCTGTGCAATTATCTGTGCACAAGTATTACTCAAAAAGCATTTTGTAAGCCCCTTGTTATTCAATTTTATAGCCATTCTTACATTTATGAAACAGCAAGTAAATGTAAAATGAAGTATTTTCACTGAACTATTAAAGATATGCTTCTGTCTTTTTTTTTTAATTGTTTTAAGAATCATGTAGCAGATACTCTTCATTGCCTAAGAAACAGCCATTTTCATTTCTCCCTTTTTCCTACATGGTAGAATCTTAATTTTATTCAATATAATCAAAAATGCATCCTGATAGGTGTCTGATATAGCAAGAAAGGCACATGTGACTTTATACTGAAAAACAAGGCTTGAGGGAAGGTTTGTGTCAGGGAGGATTTGTGGGTGAAGTTTACTCTCTCTTAAAAAGAGACAGAAGAAAGGAAGACCTTCTTCATCCAATGGATACATAGAGCCTGGAAAGAATAACTGTAGCCTTTTTGTAACCATGAGGCATGAGGCAGGGAGAAGGCTGGTGGGGTAGGGGTGGGGGCAGGGGTGCAAGGGTAACCAGACATCTGCGAACTTGATCACATTGTCAAACCACTGAATTAACTGACCCTGGAACAGCTTTGCCTGAGACTATTTTTTATATGAGATAATCACTTTTTTCATGGTTTAATTTACATTAAGTGGAGATTTTTCTATTGCTTATAGCTGAAATTATCCTAACAAGTGTAAAACAGTATGAATAATAATTTCCAGGAAGTGGCATACATCAACAACAAAAGTTTAAATTCATGCAAAAAAAAAGAAAACATGATTTCATTGAGCTCTAATAAGCTGATTTTTAAATTAAACCCAATTACTTTTTATTATTCATTTAAGTTAATGAAACTACTTATTTATGTTCACTGCACAAAATTTCCTTTTAGCTCTTTTCTCCTATTTCAAGCTTATATTCCAAATCAATTCTATATTCATGTTTAAGATAATGATTCTAATATGAAATCATTGTTATCCAAACAATGAAACTCATGGCTTTTCTTTAAGAATTCGTATTTCTTCATCTATTTCCTAAAAATTTGTATATATGTGTGTGTGTGTGTATATATATATATATATATATATATATATATATATATATATAGTGTGTGTGTGTGTGTATATATATAGTGTGTGTGTGTGTGTATATATGTATATATGTGGTAATACACATTTTAGAAGAGGAGACATATTTTCAGAACATCATATTTATAAAAAGAAGGATCTCAATATAAATGGTTATAATGAAAAATTAAATTTACTGTGATTTTAGGATCTTATTTTTAGTGAAGTATTTATCTTTCACTATATGAATTAATTTCTTACAAACAATATTTATTACAGTACTTCACAGTAGGAAAGAGAATCAACATCAGCTAGAGAATTTAATATCATACTAATTTTCAGGCAAAATCTGTCTTGTCCCTAGCTCCCTTCCCTCAAGTTAAGAGCAAATAATTTACTTAATTTAAAGCAAAACTATTGTTTCTATCTCTCAACACCAAGATAACTATAGCCAAAAAGTTATATATGTATATATATATATATGCCACCAGTGAGTTCAGTCACAGCATTTTATTTTTAAATTTTTTTCAAATTCAAATGACATCTCCAAATGCAGAATTTCAACTCTAAGAAAGCTATGTGAATTCAGTTGTGTTATATGAAACAAAAATAAACTCACCAAATATTAGTCATGAAAATGATTAAGGGTCAGGAGAAAACATCTGTTTGTGTGTGTGTCTCCTGCAATTGTATATGATACATAATAATACATCATGCAAAATTTTATACATCATATATTCTACTTACAAATATATATATACAACATATATTAGTGTATGCCTATGTAATTTGAATCATAGCTACATAATCTTTTCATTTTCCATGTATTAAATATGCTTTAGAAAATTTGACAGCACATTTCATTAATATGAGTGTTAAATAAAGAGGGAATTCTACAAGTCAAATAAAATAAATTATAAGAATGGGCCCAAGAAAATTTGTGTGATACAGTAGGTTATATGCTCTCTTTTCTGTCTCTATGGGCTTTTAAATTGAATTAGCTCTCAGAGCATCTGTTAGCAGAGGAATTGTCCCATACAGACATATTTTCTAGTATATTTTAAACTGTCCTTCTAAGTGTATCTATAGATCTAAATTAGCTGAAGATGTAAACATACAATTGGCATATGCCAGTATAAGAAATCAATTCACTGGGGAAAATAACTGTCTTTGTCTTTCTACTTGGTAGTCATGAAAGTGTGTTGGGATTGTTTTGTTTTCACTCATTGCCATGACTCATTTCCTACAAAGAACAGCTCTAAATAGTAAAAACGTTTTCCAAGTGAAAGTCCTGTTGTGCTTGTTTCAATAAACAGATAAGGATCATTTGTACTTAGCAGAATTTATTTGCATATAAACAATTATCAGGTTGAAATTTTTCTATCTGCCATTTTCCCATGAAGAATAATAAAATATACATTCTGAAATTTGATTGTCACTATTATTTGTTTCCTTTAAGACACTCTTTGTCATATTGTATCAGGAGATGTTACACTGAAAACGAAGGAAGAGGAGAGAGGAAGGAAGGAATGAGGAAGCAGACAGTAGGGTAAGAGCTTCCTTTCTGCTTTGCAATGGTATCATTTTGATGCTTACTCTCTGTTCACTTAAACACTCTTTAAATATCCAGAAAATAGCATGAATATGCTCTTAGAGATGGAAGAAACTATAAAATTGTTAAGAGTGTAGCACAAAACAGGCCATAAATGCACATTGGTTAACTGAAAGAAGTTCAGGAAATTGGTCTTCCTTTCATTAAAAAATAGTTTTTGTTTCAATAGAAGATCAATGTGCACTTCCTTCAGTTTAGAAGAATTCTGAAAGGAAAATGCTGTAGGATACTTTTTTTTTAAGGAAATAAATGTGGAAGGTCAATTTTGTGAGGGGTACAAAAAAGAGCAACAAATTTGACCTAGGCTACGTGATAACTTTTCTCCTTTGTGTTAACACGCTCCTACAAAAGCACGTGAAGACAGTTCAGCAATGGATTCGTGACCTCCTGAGGGAATGTTTTCTTGAAATGCCTACTTCAAATGGTCATTCTCAGTTTCGGTAAGGAGAGCTCTCCATCCCAAAGTGTATCAACAGCTGTAACAACAGTCTTGGCAGTCAGACCTGTGAGCACCTGCTTAACAAACAACCCACCTCCATTTCCTGCCACTCGCCCCAAATCTGCCTGTGAGCCAACCCAGCTGACTTTTCTCACCCAACTCTGCCTGTGCCAAGCCTTTCACAATCCCATGACTGAGTGCCTGCGCTTCCTGAAATTCTCCTCTGTCTGCTCAGTCCCTACTCCCTACTGTCACATCACCAGGGACAAGATCCTTGGCTCATTTATTTTTGTATCCCTCGTGCTATAGCTTGTTCAGGCTTTAAGTAACTCTGAGCACAGTGTCCTCACCTTCACAGAGCAGCCTGTGCATAGTATTCCTGAGCAAAGCAGGAAGGGAGAGATGAAAAGGAAATTCACTTATTCAGGCATGCATCTGTTCAAGATGTAGTAGATACCTACCATGTACCAGACATGAGTAGGCTCAGAGAAGACCGTGGTAAATGAGATGCGGCCCTGCCCTCAACAGGCAGTCTCATCAAAGAAAGAGACAAGGAATCCAAAGATTAGAAACCAGACACCTGGTCATAAGGCTGTCTTCAAAGAGCGTCCCAGCTGGCATCAGAAGTCAGAGCTCTCCCAACAGGAAGCATGATATGAATACACAGGTTGGCACTATTCAGATTCTTTTCAGATTGTTTCAAAACCATCACGTGCTTGCCTAAACTCTTACTTCAAAGTGTGTGTGTATGTGTTTTGGTTTAAACGAAGATTGACATTTTTATAAAAAGTCTTCTGCAGTAACAATGGCATAACAAATAGTGTTTCCAAAATAGGTTTATAGCAGCTAAATGACTACTACTTGTTTAGCTCAATTGCAGTTGGAAAAAGAGTGCAATTTGTTTCAAATTTTCAGTGGTTGAAAAATAATTTATTTTCCCAATATGGATTTAGGCATGCAGTGACCTAATCTGAGCTCTCTCTTTGTTCTTTTATAACTTTGTATTATAAATATCAAGAATACAGTGTCACAAAAATGAAAACTTCCAAATACACTTTAATTACAATAATAACCATATTGAAATCAACTTAAAAGCTCCATAATTATGCAATATATGCAAACAATCTAATTAAAAGCCTTCATGTTTATTTTTCCAGGATTATTACTGGCATAGAATTCATCTGATGAATTAAAAGGGGTCTAAACTTAAATATATGCAATGTTCAAGACTGAAAAATTGTAAATTTTCTCATGATCTAGTCTATATCCATTTCATTCATTCTCTAAAAATGAATTTTGTATTCATTTCATATTTGTAAATATACCTAGCCAGGCAGGTAAACTTATCATTACAAATGATGGGGAAAGTATGTTTGACTAAGTTGAATGTCACTGCTTAAGAGATTTAAACTATAAATTTGAGAACGTGAATCATATTTAACCTTGAAAACAACTTGAGTTAAGGTTTTAAAGTGTTTTTAAAAAATGCTTAGTATTTTTAAGCCAGACATGTTAGGATCTTAAGCTTTCCTAAATAAAATGTCTCCATTTATTTGTATTGTTCTCAAACATATTTATTTAAATCCCTACCAGATATGAAAGTGAGGAACGTATGATTTAGAAAAAAACAGACAAGGATATAAAAATAACTGATACTTAGTAAATGTCTCACATGAGCTTTATCTCATGTAATAAATAATAATGAATATGTACAAATAATAGAGGAATAAAAAGAGTTGAGAAAGTATATCTAAATTTCAGAAGAGTATTGAAGTCTTTGTTTAAATATTTCAGCAGCAATGAGTCCTACTGAACTAGACAAAATGATCTTGAAATATTAAAAGTAAAATAACCCAGGAGAAAATATTACACTCCCATCTTCCCACACTCTTTGGCAGGATCTTGAAGGGGCCAGATTGCTGGCTTCAGAAACGAGCTCTAGGTATACAATCTGGGGCAAAATCGTGTCTCTGTTTTGTCATCTGAAAAATGGCATGGAAAGAGTAACTACAGCAAAGGATTGTAAAGATTCAATAAGCATATATAAAGCACTTATAACTTTATGCAATTTAGAAGCTCATTTATCAGAGCTGTTCGAGTTGAGTGCTTTTAACTCTGCCATGATAACCCCTTGTCCCAGTAACAACAGTATTCCTACACCAAAATGCTATTGTTTTTTGTACTATTTCTTCATCAGTATAAAATTCTGTTCCTGAATCCCCTGCCTGTATAGCTAATTACCCTGGTGACACCCTTTTATTCTTTTCAATGGCCAAAATCCCTGGAGATGATGTAAACATAGCCTTAGCTACTTGAGAACATCCTTTTAATGAGCAATGTGGGAAGAAATTTGAAGCATGAACACCAGTATCTCTTAATACACACCTGAATTGCAAAATCTGTTTGAAAAAGGCTGGAATTTAACAGTTTATTTAGTTTACAGTAAATCAGACATGCTAGAAAATATTTTGAAAGAAGAATCACATCATTTCATTTAAATATCTTCTGGTTATTGTGACTAAGCAACAATTGAAAATATTCCTTCTTTACTCTCTTCTATAGCTTTGAAATGTGGATTTCCAAATCTCTGCTTTTCAGATAGCAAGCCGCTAACAACCAATGTACAGTCTCAGAATCAATGTTCACTGGTTGGCTTAGCACCAAGGTCAAACACATCAAGAGAACTTCACAACCATGAAGGTCTATGATGTTTTCTTATTCTGGAGCTGTACACCTCTCAAAGTCATCATTTCCACTCAAGTTTTCTGCTCCCTAGTGGTTACCTTCAGAGAGAATTTTGAGCCGCTTTGAGGAAATTGTCCTGGGTTCTGTATCCTCGTAACTTTTCATTTCAAAAAAGCAAAACAGCCTGAACAAGGTATATTTTAAGCTAGATGTGCAGAGGAAAGATGACTTTCCAAAATAATAGATTGAATAAGAATTGCCAAAGGAACAGATTCATGCCACAAAGCGTTTTAAAGTGGCATTCCACCCAGCGCATTTTGCTCATTTAGTGGGCTTTATTTAACGTCTGCCCTTCAAGTTTTGTCACTTTAAATGGTGACTACTAGGAGTGGACATGGAAATGGGCGTATGGTGGTCTGGAACCTAAATGAAACAAGTAAGCCCGACAGAAGCTCTTGCTGGGAAAGGCTATATCCTTCAGATAATTCTCCCCAAGTCCAGTGATACATGTATTTTTCTCTGAAGTTTCCAATGTGATTGAGAGGAGAAATCATAACAGCATTCATGGGAAATATTCAGAAGGAAGATAATTATCAGAATATGGAATATTCTTAAAATGTATTGTTGAGTGTAATTTTATGCTTAGCCAAGCATGCTGCTATCTTCGTGTCTGCAACACATTAGTTTTTTGACAAATTTGGACTTACTGCTTATTTTATCATCTTTTAGATATTTTCTGTGTGTTATGCACTGTTTCATGCACCTTCCATATATTCTTGAAACAATCTGCTATAGGGGATATGATCAAGTGGTACTTTGCAAATAAAAACAAAATGAAATGGATACTCTGAGCTGTGAAATTACTTGCCCAATACTTACAACCAAAAAAATGGTAGAGTGAAGAATGTGAACACAGGAAGTGTATATATATATGGTGCTTAAATTCTCAAGCATTATTCTTTTGTAATTGTAATTTTTAGGATTGTCTGTAATCTCATCTCAGGCTAAAATACTAATAGCTAGTGCAGACTTGTGGTAAATCTAAAGTAGAAGACTTCTGTGTAAAAATGTAATTTTGACCTGGACATATATAGCCAACGATATACCTAAAGCAGAGAAAAACAAACCAAGGCCTAGTTAGCTTTGACACTTATAACCATGGACTTTAAGACAAAATATAAGTAATTACTTTAAAATTGCTACTGCTCAAACATGTTCCTATGTTAATATTTTAGTAGCTGCAAAGTCAGACCAAAATTCCCATTGGCATTTTTCTACTCTATAACTAGGCAATATAACTTGTTAGAGTATAAAGTCTTCCACTTACAGCTTTGAGAAAGCTATTTTTTCACATTGCCCAAAATAAAATCAGGCCTGTTAATGGGTAATGTTTTCTCAGTTGACCCTATTCAAAAACATTTTTCCCCTTTGCTTAAATAGAATTTTTTCTTATCTCAGTCTTAGGACTTTTTCTTATCCAGAAAGTTTTTGACCTGATATATTGCCCACAACCCTAAACACACACACACTGCCCTCCCTGTGGTACAACTCACCCAGAATGAAGGCAGCCTTGTTAGTAAAGCATTCTCTAAGACCTAGTGCCTACCTCAATCTCATGGTGGGCATGAGAAACTAATCTTAAAGGTTAGATAGGTTTTAACTTCAAATAGACACCAGTATATAATTTAGTGTGGTAGGCACAATAATTCATCTCCTGACCCCCAAAGATGTCCAGATCCTAATCCTGGGAATGTGTGAATATGTCGCTTTACTTGGCAAAAGGGGCACTGCAGGTATCCTTCAGTGAGTGGCACTGAAATGGTCAGATTATCCTAGATTACCAGAGTTGGCCCAGTGTAATCACAAAGTTCCTATAAGATGCAGGAGGGTCAGTCAGAGGAGATGCTGTAAGCATGGAAGCAGGAGAAAGAGAGAGGAGAGAGACAGAGTTAAGGATGCTACATTTCTGACTCTGAAGAGGGAAGGGGTCACAAGGCAAGGAAAACAGGGAGCCTTTAGACGCTGAAAAAAGAGAGGACAGGATACAGCCCCACTGACAACTCTCTCTTAGCTAAGTGAATTAAATCCATTTTGAACTTTACATGTAAGAAAATAAATCTGTGTTGTTTTAAGCACTAAGGTGGTGATGATCTGTTATAGTAGCAATAAAAAACTAAAAGATTTGGAAAGTATCCATAACCAGGACAGTTTTTAAAAAGAATACAAAAGGAAATGCAAAAGGAAATGTTAAAAATGACTGACCGTTTCCTTTAGAATAAAATTTTATCTTAAGCATCTGTGTCTACCCAATAAACTATAAATACTACATAGTGAGCAGTGTGCAGAGCAACATTCAACTTTTCCTGATGAGAAGACTTTAAAAAATGTTTTTCCTATGAAAACATTTACACGATGAAAAATGGAGTACATTGGTTTACCCTATGAAATCTACACTATGAACAATGGAATACAGTCTTGAAGCGAGTCTGAGGTGGATTCCCCTTCTTCTGCTGTCTTCCTGACCATGTTCTGAGTGCCCCGTAGTTTCCCTGCCCCAGGGCATCCTGGACTAGGGGAGTCACGTCCTCCTGCCAGAGCCCTTATTAACCTTTGAAGATTAGGCCCAGGATCCCTCGAAGTGATTACTCATTCAGAATGTCTGACAAGTGATTTCTCGGAAGGCTCCCCTTCTCGATGCCAAGTGCTGGCTGCGGGCTCTGTCTGTTGACACAAGGCTGACTTCTGTTTGTGCTCCTGGCCCTGGGCATGCTCACTCTCACACCCAGCCCATGGCTCTCTCTAACCTGTCCATCTTTTTGTCTCCTGTATCTTTGTTTCTTGCTGTCATCAGCCTCCTCTCTGGCAATGCAAAAACAATGAGAAAGGTTATATTTTTATTCCTTTGGTGAGAAGAGTCCATGCCTGATTGGAGAGCGGATGCCATCAGTGTGCCAACCCAGTGAAATTCTGCTGTAGGGAAGTCAAACAACTCTGCAAAATTGCCCTGGAATGTTGTGTTTAGTGTGCTCATGGACAATACTGTCACACTACGGCTGCAATCCATTCTTCATCCCCCAAATTTTACCTCCCACATTTCAGCGTGAATTTATAATAAACAAACTGTATGTTTATTTTAAATGTGCCTTAACACAAACTAATAACTATCTTTTTATATATTAATAGGGGAGTTTATATATTTACACCTTCTTAGACTTGGATTTTTTCTTATGCAGGACCTCTCCCCAAATGCCACATAATAAGCCAGATGCCTCTTCTCTAAATATGAAGGTCCAGATATTTTCTTATTGCAATATTTGTTTAGTTCAAAACAGGGTTTGAAAATACCTTGTTGTCTCCATTTAGCTCTACAGATGTTACTAAATACTTAGAGAAAAAAAGTTATGAACTGTTTTAAATATTAAATTATTTAACACTACATCATTTAAAATACTTTTAGTATTTTAAATATTTGAAACACTTTAAAATATTTTGGATCCTTTCAAATATATTGATCATACATCATTATTAAGAGTTAGTGAGTTAAGTAAGCAACATATCAAAAGAGGCCAGTGGAAATGTACAGGTATCAAAAGTCTAATAAGTTTAGAATCATTGTAGAAAGGCCAGAATACCTGAGAGGCTATCATCACAAATGAATGATGAATGTGATAATCTAGAGTCATTCATTTTCCCCATTGTTTTATGTTATTTTTAGTTTTACTAAGGTATGATTGACAAAAGTTATACATATTCAGGTTGTACAATGTGACCTTTTCTAAGGTGTACAGTGTGATTTGATGTATTACATATACATTGTGAAATGATTACCCCATTATTTTAGAACCAAAATTTATGTATTTGGGGTGCCACGATTTGACAAAGTTTTTCAGTTTCCTATTTCTATATAAAAAAACGTTCTAAAATTTAGTGACTACAAACCACTGAAATTTCTCATTTCTCCTAATGCTGTGGGCTGTGGGGTGGTTGCTCCGCAGGGGTTGCCTGGGCTCCTAGCATTGCTCCGTTGAGCTGTAAGGTCGGATGGCCTGGAAGTTCCATGCTTGGCAGATTTGTTTTTCCTCCATGTCTTTCTCGTCTCCTCCTCTGGTAAGACACATTGGTTTCCTTACGCGGTGGTCTGAGGGTGCTGCCCCAGAAGGGCAAAGGGACAGACTGCAAGGTCTTTTAAGGCCAAGATTTAGAATGGGTACATTGCCATTCTTACCATGTTCTGTTGGTCAGATCAAGTCACAGGTTCAGCCCGGATCCAAAGAGTGGGGAAATAGATGCCACCTCTTTAAGGGGGGTGACTGCAAAATATTATGACTGCGCTGTTCCATCTACCCACACAGTGCCACCCTCCTGAGCTGGCATTATGCTATAAAAACCCTTTTACTATTTTAAGCACCTAAGAAAAGATAAACCTCAAATTAAGCACTTAAGTTTTGGTTTACATTTAACCATTGTTTTTTTTGTTTCTGTTCTGAAGAACAGGTAAGACCCATTCTGAAGAAAAGAAAATAGTATCCTCACATAAAAAGTTTCATGTCAGAATGTGGCAGGGAAATATGAAGACGTTAACATTTGTTTAAAACACAAATGCAAAGTATAATTTCATGCAAACGCAAGGACAGAGAACGATGCATTACGGTATCTTCCCAAATAGAATTCTCAGTTGAAAATACCAGAGACTGAAGCAGAAGTGGAATTTACTAGAGGGAATTAGTTAGCTCACAGAAAATGCTGATGAACCAAGGTTGAAAACCAGTCATGAACTAAGAAATGATAGGCAGCTAAGATCACACTAGAGCCGGCCACTTAGGACCCAGTGGGGCTCACCGCACTGCTAGACTCAGAGGCCCCTGTCTCAAAAAGAAAGAGTGGCCTGAAAACAACAATTGATTATTACAGTACCCTCTGATATAAATATAATACCTCAGGCAAATTTGTCAATTCTCAGTTATTTCATCTGACCCTTTACATAGGAGATTTTCTCTCTCTCGTATACATATATATAGATAGAAGAGAAAGAGATGTGTATGTGGATAAAATGTATAATATATATATTGATATATATAAATAGTGATATACATGTATATGTAGAGAAAGAGAATGAGAAAGACTATACATATCAAACCATAAACATGTTTACATGGTTAAGTAGGCTAATTTAAAATGTAAAACAATTTTCATTTTTTACACTAAAATATGATTTCATTTTTGTATCCAGTCTGCTTAGGCTGCTATAACAAAATGCCATAGAGTGGATGGCTTATGCAACAGACATTTATTTCTCACATTTCTGGAAGCTAGGAAGTCCATGATTAAGCTGCCAGCAGATTCAGTTCCAGCTGAGGGACCTCTTCCTGGCTCCCAGACAGCTGCCTTCTGCCTGTGTCTTTCCATGGTGGAGAGAGCGAGCTCTGGGTTCTTGCCTTCCTTACAAGGACCCTATTTCTATCCCGACCTCATCTAAACCTGCTTACCTCCCAATGGTCCCATCTCTAAAAACTATTACAAAAGGGGCTAGGGCTTCACCATACGAATTTGGTAGGATTGCAGGTGGGGAAGGGGGACATAAACATTCAATCTATAACAATATTGGACTATGAAATAGGTGGTATATATTTTTCATTGGACTCATATTTTATATCTCAGAAAACAGAACACTTCAAATTTGGAGGATTTTCTCATAATTCTCCTACATAATAAATATAGATATCAAACTTCACTGGCTCTTTTCGGGTATCTGTTCTATTATATTCTACTCACTCTGATGGAAAGCTATTGAAAACTTAAGTTAGGAAATGAAAGTTTTTAAAGATATATTAATCTGGGGTTGTTTATACACGTAAAAAGCTTATGAAAAGATTTGTTATGCTTTCAAATAAAAGGAATTCATATGAATGCATAACAAAGACAAATAACTCCGATTTCACCTTAGTTGTTAAACTTATGCCCTAGAAGGAATTATTATAATACATTCCTTAACAGTAACAACCACCACCACAATAATGGTTACTGTTTACTAAGAAGTTAATATGCTCCAGTCTCTTCGCCAATTAGACAAAGCTAAACACACAATACTGAACACTAGAGAAGCATCTAGCTCAGTGTTGGCCATGCTAATTTAGAGTCTCAAACCCAGTGTGTCTGCAACTCCCATTCCTTCCCACCACTGTGTTTCCTTCTCAAGGAAATCCATCTAGAGTCGGATTTGGGTATCAAGGAAAAGCACAGGTTAGCAGGCTAATAGAATATCTACACAATGTGCTGTTTACATATAATTTTTAACACCTACAGTAATTTCAGTCTTTTTTTATAATACAATGATTTGTTTAAAACCCACTTCATGACCTTTCTCTGCCCACACTAGCTACCAAAGCTTGTAAATTTTTAGAAATTTTAACTTTTGGACAGAAATGATGCCCGGGATTTTGGAATTTTCACAGAATTTGGGACGGCATTCCATATTCATTCATTCATTCATTTACTCTCTTAACAAACAGTTCTTGAATGACAGCCATGTGTAACCACAATGTTAGTCTTTTCAAAATGTGCGTATCAGTGATAGCCAAAAACAATGACAATCTGAAGCTCACATTCAGTTTAGATCACAGAGGCAATTCTCTCAACGATTAATGTAATTTAATCCCTATTAAACAAATAATTTATTTCTGCTAATGTTCAATTTTTTAATCTTTCAAATTCATGTGATAAAATTGAGCCATACTGCTGTTACTTATGAGATTGGAACGACCCATGTGTCCTCAAAACCACTGTCAGTCTGCAGTACTCTGGAATCACTAATTATGACTTTGAACCAGGAAGAAAGAAAGCATGAAGGAAATCATGGCTTCTATTTAGGATTAGAAAGAAAATTAATAGGTCATCTTTATAAATAAGAAATAAACAGCTGATACCCTTCTATAGGCAATAACATAAATCCAAGTTTGCTAATATCTGCCAATAATATTAATGTAGAAATTAGCAATTGCCATAAACATTATCTCTCAGGATAACAAAGGATACACTTTTTTAGCTTCAGAAAAAAAACCCTCAATTAAGAAATAAATGATGGTTACAAAATCTTTGCTGCAAAGTATCAAGCCTGCGGGGAAAATATATTTCTCTTATTTTCAATTGGGTGGAATTGGGCAAGTACTTTTTAAGTGCAGTACTTCCTTTTTCTCTACCCAACCAGTCACAACATGATGAAATCTAAGTGCCCACTACGAAAATAAATGGGAGGATTTGTAAAGAAGAATGACAGTACATTCAGATTATATGGCATATTTGCTGTGGTCTATACTTCCCTTTTTCTTGGTTTTAAAGGACCCAACTCAAGTTTTCAAATTTTACTTGGGAAAATTATTTATCCAGAAGGGCCAACTCTCTAAAAATTCATTTCTCTTTATCCAAGGTAAGCCATCTGGATGGGTGCTAGGGGGGTTTTCACAAGCTCCTGTACCAAATCTTCACATCTAGAGTCGGTGCTGAAGGCATCAATGCTAATCTCTCTTTGTGGCTTCAAACTGGTTGAAGTTCCCAGAATTTAAATAAGTTAGCTCTTGCTACAAGATCTAAAACTGTGTGAATTCAGTAAGAGCTTCCCATGTATCCTCCTGCTACGTCGTCAGCCCCGGGCTCCCCCTGCTGCCCCTGGCGATCACTGGTACCTCCTACAAGGTACAGAATACAATCTGACTGCTCTGCCGTGGATATAATGAGATAGACAAGGTCTGAATTCTAAGAGCATCTTGAGCTGCCTGGAGAGGGCTCAGGGGCCTTGCGGATGGCTTCATGGTGTGACGCGTGAGAAGGAGCCATGAATCCCAGCTTGCATGGCTGTCTCTCTTCAGTCTTACCACAGTTCCGTGTAGTCTCATCGCAGTCACAAGCAAAGAACAAGAGCAAAAGAGTGTATATCAGAAACGGAAGTTCTCTCAACAAAATACCTAACTTGTAGGGACTATCAGTATCATTAGAGATAAGAGAAATGAAAAGAACTGCAGCGGGGTCCCAGAGCTACTGAAAAGCTAGGCTGAGACGCAAACCCATGTCTTTGTGACCCCAAAGTCGCTCCCACCTTAGGACCCTTTCTGGAATTTCGCATTCCATTCCATTCTCAGAAATAATATGTATTATAAGAGTTATAATGAAGATTCAAATATAAATGAACATTCAGAAAGTTCCTAAACATTTTCCCCTTGTGTCTGCACTGTCGCCGGGGATAGCAAGCTCTCTCCCCTGACCCACCCCCGTATCTGATCCACAGTGAAACGAACTCCAGACACAAGCCAGGGACTATGAGTTTTCTCCATAGTTAATCATCTTTGATCGCACTGACTCTTCACACGATCCAGCAAGACACAGCAAATATTCTCACTTCACTTCCTCACTTCTCACATGAAGGGATGCTGTTGGAGGAATTACATTGCCAGAGGATTTACAATTAATAAATGTTAGTTCAAGGCCAAGCCTGGGCCTCTGTTAGCACTGGAAGGGCCCAAATCATCTGAGCTGATTGTCATCAATTCCCCACCTGGCCCTGCTGATGGGCACAATTCAAGGGTCTGGGAGGCCGCAGCGCTGCTGCCCTCAGCCTGCTATGAAAATTATCTCCACCACTGCAATTACACATCTGAAAAGAAACACACGCACTGCAATCTATAAAATTGGGGCCCCTTTTCTTTCCTTTTGGTAACATCCTTGAAAAAGCAGGATACAGACAGGTGGAACATTTTTCACAGAAGCACGTCTCTATTTTTCCAGACATCTCTCTTACTTTCCCAGCAAGAAATATGATAACCTATACTGTAACTTGATAAACTCTAACTCCTGCAGTATACTATGTCATAGTGTACAATGTACTATATTGTAACCACCAATATATCAAGGCTAGTAGGTCAATATGACAAAGTGCACTTTACTTATCCACTTGTGCTTCTAAAGGGTTTAACCATTAATGTATTTTCATTTTTCATTTTTTCTGCCTGATTAAAATAGTGAGGGACATATACTCCTCTTGTTCTACAAACAGCCATTCCTGATGCCAATGGGTCCATGGCAGGATTAAGACAACATTCTAATATGAAAGTGTCATATAATGAACCAG
Organism: Manis javanica; assembly: GCF_040802235.1. Taxonomy (NCBI): domain Eukaryota; kingdom Metazoa; phylum Chordata; class Mammalia; order Pholidota; family Manidae; genus Manis; species Manis javanica. The sequence goes on from NC_133167.1 coordinate 95,614,025, forward strand.
CTAACCATTTCACAACCCAAGATCCTGGGTCAAAATCCCAAAGCAAAGGATATTTCCAAAAGTAATATTTTACCGCTGTTAATATTTGCCTGAGTAATAGCATCTAATAGGAATTTTCTTTGTTATCTTCTATAGCCAGATATTACATATATTCCTAAATTGTAGGAGCTAGCAATATCATTTAAAGATGAGAAAAACTGAGTAGAACCTGGGTAGGGTCACAGAACTAGGAAAAGACCAGACTGAAACACAAGACTATGTATGTCTGACTCTAAAGCCTCTCTCGCTTATGTTGCACTTTGCCTTGGACCCTCTTTAGGAAGTTTCTACTCTCAGAAATACTATGTGCTTATTGCAATTGTTTTACTCAGATCCAAACATAAACGCATTTTATGAAAGTTCCTAAACATTGTTTGCCTTTTATTTCTATTGTCATGAGGCTAACAAAATCAATGGCGGTTGGACTTTCATTTGGCCTCTTAATTACAACAATATCAAGCTGGATTGTACAAACCCCTTGATAAAATGTCAGTTTCATTGTATATATTTTTATCTGGCTCAGCTCAAATAGAATACACAGAACTTAGTAAAACATGATCTTGACTATGTGGGTTTAACTAGATAGCAAGAAATGCATTGAATTTCCATGCAAATGTCATAGGCTATTTAAAACCTAAATTGTTCTTAGTTTGGGAGACTAAATTTTTTTTCTAAATAGAGAAGTGCAGCATTCTTATATATAAGATAGTTATTGTAGCAAGTTTATTTGGACTCTATATTGGCTATACAGTTCAAATAAAAGGGAGAAGAAATAAACTGTGAAGACCTGGTAAGACCAACCATCAGGAAAGTCATTGAAAACAGACATGTGATTTAGGTAAATCAGCCCATGCAATGCAGCCAGTGCTTCAGAATCAGTTATTTCCTTCTCTTTTTCTTATCCAGGAAATGATAATGATTGTGAAATATATAGAATAAATAATTTTGCTGATTTATTTACTTTTATTTACTCCATGTGTTTATATAGCTTTTGCTACAAAACTTAAGTTCTCCTTACTTAATAAAATCCTTTCTGGACTACAATTAGATGACTCACAATAAAAATACTTCTCATTTTCTTGTTGCTTTATCTTTAGATCTACTGTGTGTGTGTATGTGTGTGTGTGTAGAGAGAGAGAGAGACATTTGTATGACCAGAATTATTAACTTTTCAAATCATGACCAATCAGAGCAGCTGACTGCTCCTGCCTACAGACATTACTACTTCTGGTCATCCTACAGTTCTTCTGCTTATTAAATAGTGTTAAAGAGAACTTTTTTATGTCCAGTGTAATAAGAAGACAATTAGTCACCTTAAGATCATTTCACAATAATTATATGGAGTTGAAGCCACCAGCTGGAGTTGGCAATCTATGAATTTTAAAAACTCAGTCAAATAATGTTTTCTCATAAAAAGTCAAACAACATACATAAGGGTTTTATCTTAATAGTTGTTCATAGAAAGACAGTCCTATCTAAAGAAATTTAGATAGGAAAAAGAAAATTACATGACATATATCCACATTGCCTATACTTATGTTACTTTTTGCTTTAATTTTTATCACCAATAAGACACCTATACTTCTGCCAAACTGGACAGCTTACTATGTTCTTAGAAATGACCTCAATTTTTCACATATTGTAACATAACATAATATGCACATATCAAGGGTTAGCATTCTTGAGATGCATTTTTTCACCCACCTGGGATCCTCCTTTCCTTTGGAAACCTCAGAGCATTTTATAAGAATGGAACATAACTAAAAGAAGAACTAATCTTAAGTACTACCCTCCATAAAGCCTTTCCAGGCTCATCTATCGCATCTCAATAGAAGCTGAAAAAGCATTTGACAAAATTCAACATCCATTCATGATAAAAACTCTCAACAAAATGGCTACAAAGTGGGATTCAACATAAAGGTCATATATAACAAAGCTCCAGCCATGATCTTTCCTCATGGAGTTGATCATCTGTCTTTTTTATCCCAACTATACCCCATACATACTTCTATTATAACATTGAAAACAACCTCCAGCAATATTTGTTTATCTACTAGTCTGTCCCACCAGAGGGCCACTATTCATAGAAAGGATCATGTTTGATTCAGTTCCACATCTCTAAAAATGTCACAGAAAACAATAAAAGTTGAGTGAGCCACCATGGTCATTGTCTTTAATACCTTTCATTCTCATTAAGTGAGTAGAAGCACATTTGCAGTACAAGTTAAAATAGATTTAGTTACTGGAAATACATTTCAAAAGCAGCTCAAGGTAGAGATGAAATAGATTGTCATGCCAATGCACGACTCTCTGCAAACATGAACTGATCATTACATAAATGCTATCGAAGTTTACGGAAGCAGAGATTACTTCGTGCCAGCATGGCCAAGGAAGGCTTGCAGAAGAGGGGAGAACTGAGCTCTGTATTACAGGCTGAGCTTGTGAAAAAGGCTTTTGGGAAGGATGCCAATAAGAGCATTAGCATTTCATGAAAGTGGTGACTGCTCCAATTGGCTGGATCACAAGGTCTTTTGAGAAGAGAGAATAGAATAGGAAGATCAGTTAGTTTTACATTGAGAAGTGTCTTAATGAGTGACTAAAGAGATTGTTTTCCCAGTAGAGGAGTCATCTATGATTTTTCTTGTAATGGCATAATCAGAGTTGTACTTCAGAAAGATGGGTCTCCCTTTAGAATGCAGAAGGGATAAGAATTGGGGTGAAAGATGGAATGGAGGATAGGAACTGTAAGGTTGCCACAATAAGACAAATATTACCTAATAAAGACCTATGGTAGAACAGTATGAGGAGAATAAATGAGGTATATCCAAAAGAGAGCATCAAGAAAAGCTAGGCTAGGCTTGAAACTGATGGACTATCCATGTCTGATAGACAGGAGGGGTGGAAGAATGAGCAGACAGCAGAAGGACAGGGGAATGGATGATAGAAATCAGGAATGGAAGAGGGTTCAGGCAGAGGGGCCGGGGAGCAGAGAGCCCAGGGGTGCCCACAGGACAGGGCAAAGTAGGACCCAGGAGAAGTCATCGTCCTCAGCACTCAGGCGAGGAAGCCTGGAGGAGGCAGGTTCCAGCAGGAATCACAAGGGGTCTGGGGAGAAAGGACTGTTGAGAAAGTAAAAGAAGAGGTTCTCCCCATCATTCAGCTAGAAAGTTTGGAAGCGAAAAGAAGAAAGAGGAACTTCCTAGAGAGAACAGGAAGATGTAGAGGAGGAGCTTCAGAGAAACCATAACATCTTTATACAAAGAGGGGAGGTAGAAAGTAAAGGAGATCCCAAAACATTCTGCATATGTTTAAATGGGAGTTTGACATACAAAGCACACTTGTTCTAAGAAAAAAAATTATATTTAGTAGTTTGGCAATATTAATATAACTTTCTCCAAACTCTACAATCTTTAACACATTATAGATGGATGAGAGCCTTGGACTTACTTCAGTCGCCTAACATACTTCTAGATTTCACCAAAATCCTAGGAAACTTTAGCTTTCATTTCTTAATCTCTTATGTCTACTAAATAGTGTTTGCCTCTGTTGTTTAGAGAAGAGACAGAAATCAGGAAAGCCACATAGAAAATAGATATAGTGAAAAATAATTCCTTTCAAGTCAGGAAGGAGTTCCTTGGAAGAATATGTAAGTAGGTCAAAGGAAATGACCCCTGTGGTCTTCAGGAAAAGGGGCCCATTAGAGCCAGGCCAGTGACATCATCGATTATTTCCTACATAAGTTATGACACAAGCTTACAGCAAGAAAATCAATTATCACCAGTGATAGCTATGGTTTAAGACATAATTCTAACTAACCCATCCAAATAATTTGCTTGTAATCTATTCTGAAGTTTGTTTTATGTTTAATTATTAGCAATTTCCATCTCATAAATAGTGTTTTCCAGAAATGAGTTTATAAATCAGTTGTCAGAAACTCAGATGTATTTTTCACAGATTTTTTTCCCCAAAGATAATACAGAATATGGTGAGTCAGGTAACACAGTAACCTGACCTACAAAAGCCAATTTATTTCATAGAGTATCTGAAATAAGATGTGTTTTTAGTGATAGGTACCTCACTGAAAGCTCTCAAGAATTCTGTAAGGTAAGGATTATTTATTAGTATCTTACATTTGCAATGAATCAACTGAGGTATTAGAGGTCCAGTAACTTGCTCAAGGTCCTACATAACAGTATACAAGTACATATATATATAAAGATTATATTTATATATATATACACATACATATGTAATATATGGTATATACTATATTCTAACACAATATAATATACATGGAGGAGATTGTTTTTAGTCCCTAAAGAGATGCAACTGTTTTCCATAAAATACTGCATTTTAATGACAAAATATGAGTCTTTCAAAGTGCTGTGGTAAAGGGAAAAGGAGACTGGACTTGGAGTTTTAAGGAACTACTTGAAGTCCCAATCTTCACACTCACTCAAGACTTTGAGTATATCACAAATATCTTTAGATTCTCCATCTGAAAATAAATAGTTTAGATTAAATGACTTCCGAAGCACATTTTAGAACCAAAGTCATGTTTCTCTAACCAGTTCATGTTGCATTATTTTATGTTCTTCGCTAGATTTGTAAGGAAAATTAAATCTCCTTCTATCAACCTCTACAGTTCTGTGACTTTCAGCTTTTTGAATAAATCAAGTCATAGTTCTGCGGATGAGGAGACTGTCACTGCTAAAGGCCATGCAGTTATCAACAGACAAAAAAATGATACAAACTTAAATGCTTCAAACTCTCATATCCTTGGCCAAGACTAGTGATACAGGCATCACTGCCTAGCAAAGCCACAGCTCTTCCTCCTTCACAAGAGCCTGGCCCTCTCCCAGCCTCACTAGGCAAGGATTTACTGTTCACAGCCGACCATGGTGGTCTCTTTAACCTTGCCAGGTCACGAGTTCAGTAATGGGCATAAGATGTCCTTTTGGCCAATTGTATTTTAGGAGGTGCCGGCAAATAGAGTTTCTGGGAGGGTTTTATTCACCCTTGGAAAAAAAGCCACTTCTCACACTTTCCCACTGAGTGTTATGCTTTGAACATGTAATGCTTGTTTCCCTTTATTTTATGATCAGGGACATATTTTGTTATCAGGAAAAGCCTGAAAAAAACAAAAATCCAAGATGGAACAGATTGCTGCACAGGAAGATGGGAAGAATCTGAATCCTGCCGTTACTGAGCTGCAGGAACAGAACGAAGTCTGAATGTCTGTGCATAGTAAATAGTCACGTTGCTATGACCACTTTTCGGGGGGGAGGTGTTGATGTTACTGTTCAGCCAGAGTACCACAGCTGACACTCAGTGCATAGTATGAAGTCATTTACAATCTCTCCTCTCCCAACATATTATCCCATAGGAATTCTCGTGATTTCTGTTCTCTAACCAGTTTCCCACAGTGTTCTTCCCCCTAAACCCCTCCTACTCGGTCATTTGTAACTCTACGCCATAACAGACTACCCTGGAGTCACAGTTTGTTCATCAAACTGGCCCTTTGCCTCCACCTTACTTGAAACCTGGCCTTTGGCTCTCTGCTGAGGGATTACTTCCCTGACAGCCAACTCTGTAACCGATCGCTTTCACTCTGTCTTCTAGACCCCAGGTCATTGTGCTAGAAAAGGTGGGCAGCCAGGTACCAGCAAGAAGGGGAGTGGGGGCTTCCCCAGCTGCTGCCTACATTCTATACATTCCACGTATATGTTCTCCCAGGTGTGTGGAGGGAGAATCACAACTAGCCGACACCAGCTGGTTCCAGAATGGAGGAGAAGTTGCCCCAAATATATTATATACTCATTAGCATATTAAAAATCACAACTCTCCACTATTAACTTAGTAAAAGTCACACTTCTCCATGCCATGACAGTTCTGGGGAGAACCAAATACAGCCAAAATCTCCCCTGCCAGGTGTGAGGTGGGATAAGCCCAAACTCCCAGGAGACTCTGCTTGTTCCCTTTGAAACAAACCTGTCCCCACTTAGTCAGTATTCATCTCCCTTTAAATAAAAGAGCTCCCTATCGTGTCCTGGGGCGACTCACCTCAAGTCTGCCTGTGCTCAACTATGAAGTATATAATTTCTCTTTTCTTTAAACTATTATTTTCCAATAAACTCCTAAAATGCAACCACTTTTGTGTTGTGTCCTTTGATTCTTTCTCATGACAAGATCAATAACCAACCCATCTCTGGCAGCATTTCCCTAATAATTCAGATACCTACACAAAGAACACGCAATCCACTGCTCTCTCACCTCCTGGCTCTCCTTATCTGTGGTCACCTTATCACCAACCCCCTTGAGATATGCAGTTTCCTGCCCAAACTCAGCCAGAACGCCTCTAGCTCCTAAACTACAAACTTGAGCCTCCCTCCCATTCTCTGCCAAGAACTCTCTCTCTGTCACTCACCCAGTTACTCCCACTAAATCTTTCTTTCCTTTCTCCCCAACCAGCTTAGACTCTATTATCCTTTCAAAGACTTTAACTCTCTTCTGCCCCCAGTCCTCCATTGCCTCTGTCTAGAAATCTTGGATCAATCAAACTGCCCACCTTTCCCACCACCACATCTAAGCCTCTGACTATGTGTATAAAACCTGCAGAACCCGTGCATTGATTCAAAGTCCTCAGGAGATATCAGGCCCACTTTTCTGACCCATATACCATCTGTCCTAACTTTATTCTTTCTCCAATTATCCATACAACTTTTTCTCCTCATCTGTAAGCTCCACTGAACCTCCTCCCTCACTATTGTACTCCTACCCCATTCCCAGGAAAAGACTTGCTTCCAATGTAGCAGCCAAAAGAGAAGCTCACAGGTAGAAAACCTGTTTGCAGCCATCATACCTACTGCAACTTCAGCTTCACCTCTACTGTTTCTTCCTCCTCCTTGGAAAACAATATCCTGGTCTCTGCTATAGTGATAATCACCCTACTTGTCCTCTAAATCCCAGCCTCTTCCACCTACTGAAGGGACTGGCTCTACTAATTATTTCCTGATTTTTCTCATACCTTCAACCTTTCCCCTCTACTGGCCCCTTTTTAATCAGCACAATAAGCATGTTCAAGTTCTGTCTTCTTAAAAGGTAAAAGGTGGAATCATCTGAATCATCTGTGGTAGGCTGGGTAATGCCTCCCGGATAACCCGGTCCTAGATCTGACCCCTGTGACTGTTACCTTATACGGCAAAAAGGGCATTGCGTGTGTGATTAAACTAAATTCTTGAAATGGAAAAATTCTCACAGATTATCAGAAGGAGCCTAAATTTAATCAAAAGAGGAAGGTAGAGGGAGTTTGATGGCAATGTGAGGACAGAAGCAGGGGGAGAAAAGGTGACTGGATGTGAGAAAAGGGTCACAAGCCACAATGCAGGGGGCCTCCCAAAGCTAGAAAAGGATGGGAAAAAGGTTCTCCTAAAGCCTCTAGGAGAAACCAGTCCAGCTGACACATTCATTTTAACACCTTAACACCCGTGTCGGACTTCTGGCCTCCAGAACTGTAAGACAATGAGGCTCTTTCTGCTTTAAACCACTGTTTGTATTTATGGGAAACAGACACACCAGCCCTCTTCCCCACATTCCCCTCCAGCTACCTGTGTATAGAAGTCTACTTGTATAGAGGTGACCACCTTCTCGAGGTCAGATATCTTATGACCACAATAACACTAATAATATTAGTAATTAGCAGATTACATTAAAGCAGCTTAGGGGACCTAAATATTTGCATTTTCTTCATGTCACATTCCAGGAAAAATATTAGTAATTGAAAAATGTGCATTAAGACACTCTGGGGACATACAATTGTCAGGTAAGCCATTGGGGAAATTATGTGGTTTTTTTCTCATAGTTTTTTAAACTGCTATCACCACCCAAGTCTGAACCAAGCAATCATAACACAGCCTAACTGCTGAGAATGATGGCATATATAAGCATTCAGATTCTATTTCCGTATATCACCAGGACTGTTGTCTTTAAATGGAGCTATTTTTGATTAGATACTGCTTTTGGGATAAGGTTTGATGTGCATATTCAAGCTTTAACCTGAGTACTAAGCAGAGGCACTGATTAAGAAAACAAACAAATGGAAATGTTATCAAAGGGGTTTTGAGTATGTAAATTAGTCAGGTAGTCAAGTTTCTTCTGATAGTCACATGTCTATACATAGGAAAGGTTCAAAAGACCTTTAAAGTTTCTCCTCTGCTAATTACTGGATCTGAAGAAATCACTCTGTGGGCAGCTAAATAATAATATGTTCAAGATTAGTTCTAGGTTTACTGTTCTCAAGGGGCTTCTGAATCTCCTAAGATTCATCGTTCTTAATTAGACTTGTTTCTATACTGACTTAGCTACTCTACCCTGACATCCATACTCCCTAACTTAGTTCAAGAAGAGACACCCTATAGCACTGTACATGAGGAAAACCCCTTTGAAGCCACATCTTCATGGATTAACTGTATTTAATCGTTTTTATTTTGTAATTAAGCCAACATAGAATGTATCCTAAGACTTAAGCTCCAGCTTCATATGCAATCCCTCTCAGTCTTCCAGAATGTTTTCGGGCCATTTGGCTATTTAGCTATCTATTGTTTGTTTGATTTTACTGAACTTGGAGTGGAATTTCACTGACCTGGTCTTCCTGGGTTGTGACTTTCCAGCTTCTCACCATTTTACTACAACAGGTGAACTAATTGAGAACATTGGTCAATGCTTGAAAAATATGTTATTTGTTAATGTATGTAAATACATAGACTTCCCATAGGAAGAACCCACAGACCTATGTTTAAAATTATCATTTCTTAGTGGTAATGCAGAGATTTTGCTGGTAAACGTACTAAGATGTTAAAGGTGGGAATTTTAGATTTCCCCAGGGGAACAAAGACCTACCTATGGCTGGAAAGAAAGAAATATTATAATAGGCTAAAATAGCTTCAACATTATTACCTAAAAAAATAGATGTAATTCAGTTTCCCTCTTTGGGGCAATAGATTATAGCTGACCACAGATCTATCGTAATGAAAGAGCATGGAAACTCAGTTAAGCTATTTGCCTCTCTATGTTTATTCTCAACATAATAAAATTAGAATTTCAAGAATGGATTCCAGTAAAATTAACAATTTAAATATACAAAAGCATTTAATACTTCTTTTTCCACCTTTGAGACATAACATACAGCGAAGCTGGAGAATAGATTCTATCAGGGAGGCATAATTTTATGCTAAATGTATTTAAAAATAACTCCTTTTCAATTGGAGATAAGTTCATATAAAAGGTAAGGGAAATATATGCTTATTAGTTCTTAAAGTTTTCACCATATAATTGCAATAAGAGTGACTTCACTAAAAACACATTTTAAGTATCTTCTAGGGGTTTTGTTTTTTTTTTAAATGTTGCATCATGAAACTTAAAATACACACAAAAGTAAAATATACATATACTTTTTTCCTTTGTGAAATCATAAGAAATAAACATAAACTTATTGTGGAAGGAAAATTCAATGTTTCCACATATAAAACTTTGAAAGACCCAAAGATTTATATTTGTGAAAAAATTATCTTTTTCTAATACAAACTTATTAGTAACAATAATAATTGTTAAAAATCAGTCAAAATTCTCTCTAGTATTTTTCCATTTGCTATACAGTATCAGTCTATACATAAAATGTTATGAATCCTAAATGCCCTATTACTACATGGACTTATAAATGTCCTGGATATACAGAAATCTCTGTACACTTGAAAAATAATTTTCAGAGTATTCCTGTAGCGAAGAAAAAACCAAAAACCAAACCCATCAACTTCCCATTCTACAAAAAAAAAATGACATATGTCTTGAGAAAATGATAAACTCAAAATATTATAATTAGTGGAATACTCTTTCACAAAAGGAGGAGAATGTGTCCTACCTTCCCTAAGGGATGAAATTTCTCTGGAAAAAAGAAAAAGAACAATTACAAGCATAGCAGCTATGAAGGCTTATTAACAGTATAAGATTATACATTTTGTTGTTGTTCAGCTGTATTCTGTGACCTTTAAGAATACAGATAGTTTTTCATTTGCATAAATTACCACCATTTTGTTTTAAAGCATGCCCCTGTTTAATTCCATAGACTAAGGGAAGACTTGGCCTGTTCGCTTTAGACCTTTCATAATTTTAATTCTGGCATGAGATAATGGCAACTGATGTTCAGCAAAATAAAAGAGAGTCTATTTTTGTATATAATAAAAGTTAGGCACCAAGAGTGACATTAGAAAAACATCTATTATATTATTAATGATCCATAATATAAATCTACTTATTTTCCTTTTTTGGATTATAAAATATTGACCATATAAATAAGGAGAAATTTTGATTTTCTTTTTGCTTTTACCATAGAGAAATAGAAAAATTAATACTCTAAAAGCATATTTTAGCAAACTCTTCACTGTTTAAAACATTTACTTTGTGGAAAAACCAGAATTGTTACTTTTATTTAGTGTTTGAAAATTAACACTCATTGATATTTACTTGGTTGTGATCAATTTTACTCAGCAGCTTTGATGTCTAGATGGTGATTTACATGATATCTAGTTTACTAGCTAATCAAATCTGGTTTGAAATCCAAAACCTCTGTACAGTTCCTAATTTGCTGCCTGGGTTTTGTTAGGATGTTTTGCATGCTAGACATGTGCATCTGCCTATGCAATCTCAGGCCAGTCTCCTGAATAGTGGGAGCCCACATTATAACTTATCTTCCTTAAAAAAAAAAGGCATGTTTTTTTTTTTAACAGAGGTCATCTTGAAGAAACCTCAGACACAAATTCTGAACACTTTATCGTAGCTTCCCTTTTCCAAAATAATTGCCTATCCAGACTGCTGAAGGAGCAATTTGAAGGATATAATCTGGGCAACTGGTCTTTAGAGATGTTACTAAGAGCAAATGAGAACAGCCAACTCAAGAAGAAATGAAGAGCAGGTGTTCTTTTAATTAAAAAGAAGAAATTTCTGATAATGAGACTATGATGAAAACTAGTGGAGAATACACACACAAAACACAATGTTAAGGTTAATATTCTTCTCACACGTTCATCTGCATGCGTCCTTAATTAAATGAGCATGTTAGTTTGCATCTTTTAACATTTAATCTTGAAACAACTCCCTCTTTTCATCTTTAAATAATGACAATGTGGATTGCTGAATATGTAAAACATTGTAAGAAATTAGTCTTATAAGTCTCTTCATTGACTGAAGTAGATTGTAGCATCTGTGGCATTAAACTAGATACATCAGAATTACGATTAAGACAATCCTTGCTCTTCAAGATATTAATATGTGAATACTTTGCATCTGAATAAAGCTTTCTACTTTATAAAAAGAGTTCTATGCAGATTGCCTATAAAATACTTTTCCTGAAATTTACCGTAGTTGGTATCCACAAGAAGAAACTTATTGCAAGTTTCTGGAAGATTCCATTATCTGAATATAACACAAACAATCGAAATCTTGCTGAACTTGTTATTTTTACTGGCACTGTTTTACTTGCTTCAGGGAAAGTCTAGATTTCAGATTTCTGTCTCAAGCACACATACACCCACACCTCTCTATCTAGCAATGCCTATAGATATTTACAGTTTACAGTTACATTCAGCCACTTAACAGTTACTTGGAATGATTAGGGCCAACTGAATGTGACACTCTAATAAAGGCTGTCCTGGGTCTGTTTTAGCACACAGGATCAGTAAATGTCAGCTTTCTTGGTCTAAATTGCAAACGTTCATCACCAAAACAAGCTAAACCAAATGATGACCTGTAGCAGTCAGACCCTGCCAAACTCTGATCAGTTTTGGTGAGCTCTGCAGGAGTAATAAGCCACTAATGGCCCCCAATCGAAAGGACCATATGCATGTCCATGGGTAGTAAGCTGATTAAATAACATTAAAAAAATACTTTGAGTGCCAAGTAAGATAATGATGAAGCAATACAAACTGTAATCCAAAGACAGAATTTGTGTTCCCAAGACTGTAATTTTTCCTTCATTATAGTTGAATTTTGGAAGTACATGTTTGCCTGGCCTGAGCCTCCCCTCACCAACAGGGTACCTCTAAAGTCCCCTTGTAGTTTAGGAGAAAATTGAGCTAATACAGCACAGCACAGTCCAGAATGCCTGGTGCATGGCCCCATCTTCTCCGATACCCATTACTACTAACATCTTCCCAGAACCAGTGGTTTCATTCCCTGGGGATATAACTGAAAGCAAAGGCATTTCCAGTTTCAAGAAAAAGGAAGCCTGTATGTACTATTTCACTGGATTCCAAAAATTGTCTATTAAAGACCTGTACAAGTTCTGTATCCATATACAGAACTACAGAAAACTATTAAAAGGCCTGTAGTGATATCACTGTTGATGTCAACTCACTATTGGAGAAAATACAGAAAATATCTTGTTAGCTTAGATTCCTGGAATTATATCTTCTAAATGTCAAATATTTGAAGAAATAATAGGATAAAATATGGTTATAAGAGTTGCAGTGTAGTAGAAATAGAGTTACCAACAATAGAATGCTAGAATTGGTAGAGAAAAAACTCATCTTTTCCTAAACTATTTCCTTTTATAACAGGCTGCAAGAAAATTGTGGAAAGATTTCTGGCCACAAGAGAAGACCAAAGGGTAAAGAATTGCACTCATTCTGAAGGTGATTGGCTGGAAGGAATGATATTCTCTCGTTAACCTTTCAAGCATCCTGCTTATGTGCTTGTATTCTTTTCTGCAATCAGTAGGATCAACAAAGTGACTATTGTAACAGCTAATATTAACCTCACAAAGTCAAGAATTCAACTCACTGAACTCACTTGATGGAAATTTCAGTGGTAGTTTCAGTTCGCATCCCATTGTGAGAAGGCTGTACTCTTAGTGATGACAAGTTACACCGGCCCAGGCAGGACTACTATGACCAAGCTCTGGGCCCCACTGCCCCAAGCCCCACCCTGAATAATATGGAGAGGAACATGTCCAACAAGGCTCTATTCTTTTCATATGTGCAGGAATTTATTTTTCCACTTAGCATTTCCAAAATATCAGTATACACAAATAAACTAGCTGTCTACTTACACAAATTAAAAACTGAAATTCTCCTATATAAAGGCTTTGAGCAAAACAAGAGCAATAAGGCTTATAAAGCAAGGGCTCTGCATACTAAAGCGCTCTGCATATCAAAACAAATAAATACGTCATTTTAATTTTACTTTGGGAAACATGCATGCGATAAATTCTATGTAAAATACTGATGATTTATTATGTAATATAAGTGTATTTTAATAAAATCTTGCTTTTCCATTCTCTTAGAGGTTGCTTTCCCCAATGGGTTGAGAGAGAATTTATTTATAGTATGTAAGTTTCCTTAAGTTTCTGATGAAATTCTTTATACTTTAGACTCTCAAGCAACATTGCTGAAAGCATGGGTACAAATAGGCAATATCGTGATTTAATGCAGGCCTGTGTAAGTTAAGCAACCTAGTGCTCTATTATAAATAAATAAAATACTCAGAATCTGAGACTAGTTGAGCCAACAATAGTTAAACTTGGGGAGATGTGAAATGAGATTTTAATGCATGCAAAACACATCCCGATGTATATTTTTAGGTATAGGCTGATTGACTTTTCTCAGTGTTTAAAATTAAAAGCTGCCTTTAGGCAGTTAAGAACCTTTGGAGAGCTTTTGATATTATTAAACTCAAGCACTTAGATTTAGTTGTACCATGGAGTAAGGCAAAGACCAACACTTACATCTCATCTGAGGACAAGTTTTTACATGGCCATCTGTCAATGCTGCCCCACACAGCAAACCCATGGCCTTCTCCTAGGGCGAACCTGTCTCCCTACACAGGAGAGCATACTCATTTTTTTGTTTTTTACATCCCAGCTCGCATGATTATCCCATTAACAATGATAATGACATAATAATTGATACATAGCTGGACAGTTCAGTGTCTCACACCCGTACCTGTACCCACATACCTATCTCACTATAGTCTCACAACCCACATGCAGTAGATACAATTACTAATCCAACTTCACTTTTTGAGAAAATTGACATTTAGGAAAGTACAGCTTGGCCAAGCTCACACGGCTCACAAGTGGAGCTGGAAATGAATCCATGTCTACATGGCTCCAAACTGGCTTCTCAAAGACTGTTTGATGCAGTTCGTTTTCTCCTTCAGTGAGCAGGCTGCAGCCTATTTTATTCCATGTTTCTCATGATGAGTTAAAGTAAGATCTTTTGCTCTCCTACTCTGCTCAATAGCTATGCAATGAGTATTGTGCACAAGATACTTGGCTAAGTGGATGGCTAGCACCATAATATATTTGTTTTAGTCATTATTTGAGTTCATTTCTTTCCAGGGCTTAATATTCTTTGGATTTCACTTTCTCAGAGATGACATGTGTAGGTCAGTGTCATGATACTGTTTTCCTTAACTTTCTCTTAGTAATTCTCCAAATACTTCTGCTTGAATAAGTTCATACAGACATTTATGTACACAAACTAACAATGTTGACTTGTCTGCGCTGAGTTAAAATATGTTCCTGATTCAATATAATCCATAAACTCTAATAAATCAGGTGCAAATCTTCCACTGCAGGTTCTACTTTCCTGTACCATCATTTATTTCTTATTACTCAGGGCTAACATAGAATATCAAATTCAATAGAAAGGTCATTTGGGAAAGACATGCTTTTTTCTTATTCAGACGGTGATGAGAATCGTACCCCCGAATGCAGTGTGACACTTCTCATATCCCAATAATTGTATTACACAATAGTGTGAGTGTCTCAGGAGCCTGAACAGATGACATATTTACCTGAATGCACTATTATCCACCTCATGTAAATGAGTATTGAATGAAACAGGTGCTTTAACTGAGAAATCTGTCCTGAGCACATAGATCATTTCTCATCACATATTTCTTGTGTCTCCTAATGAATTTGGAAGAGGGAAAGCAGTAAGATCAGTATTACAAAACAACTTTCATTAAAAGGGTAATTAATTAAACACATATTAAGTGCCTATTAAAGGCAATACAGTTGTCTAGATGTTGGGAATAAAATAAAAATTTTTTAAAAACATAAAAATTATTTGATGATAATTGTAAAAAGACATACAGATACAAAGGGTACTCATTTCATTAAGCATACGTCTATGGCTTTAACAGTGGCTTTGAAATGTATATATCTGCAATATAAATGTATAACTGACAAATATGGATCTTAAAATTATTTCAAGAATATAAAACATCAATGCCTACCAATATGCTTAGCAATTGGAATAATAGAGGAAGAATCACTTTTTTCAGTGAAGTCTAAAGTATATATTAAAACCAGAAGTTTTTGAGGTCATTAATATATGTGGAATTGGTATTTGAAAAGTCATTTTTAAAGCTCTCACTGGATAAATTGATATGAAGTCCTATTCTGAACTTCTGTTATCTAGTTTTATTCCACTGAGTGTGAGAATCATAGATACAGTAGCAAGCATGTTTCCTTAATATCAGTTATCTACAGCAGAGGCTAATGGGGTTTTAAATGAGAACGTGGAAAGAAGGGCCCAGGAAATGACTTGGCCCCACCGCTAACAGTCTGGGCAATTCTGCTTACTATCAGAGACAAGTGGGGTCCTAAGTTTCCAGTTCCTGGTCCATTTAGACTCAACAAGGGTATAAGCTTTTAGAAAATTGCATACACTATAGTACTTTGAAATAATGTTATTTGTTCTATGAAGTAGAAGTCAATATAAGCAATCCCAACGTTCCCCTGGATTTGATAAGACAGGAATAGTATGACAACAGATTATTTTAATTGTAAATAAGAGAAATGAAACTAAGCTAATATGTCAGTGAGGAGGAGGGCAGATCGAAGGGGAGTAAGCAGCAGCATTTATTTTCTGGGGAATACAAGAGGATTCTAGAAAGAATGCAACTCTTTCTCTCCTCTCTGCTCAGCTTCTTTCTTTTTCAGCAGCATGACTCCACAGCTGTGCACCATGCTTCATACACTAAATGCTTACTTTCCAACCTTTTAAAATTCTAGTAACACTAATAAATAGGTACTCTATCATCTGCTAATCCAGTAAACTCTAATAGGGCCAATACTGCCCCTAAGATGAATATTTGAAAAGTGTTGACATTTTTGGGTTTCATAGAGATCTGGGGAGCCAATAATTCCAGCAATGTGTGGAAGAATTGTGTACCATTGCATCTTGAACTGAAGTCCATTTCACAGATTTTTAGATAAAAATTAGTGAATTTTTTCACAATTAGTCAATTGTCCAGGAATACAACATCCATGTAAATGGAAAGAAATGCTGCATTTTATTTGGTTCAGAATTCACAGAGAGATGCTCACTACTTCAAGAAATGGCATGTCACCACCGGGAACACCACTCATGGAATTTGAGTGGCATGCACAACACATCTCCGTCAATCCTCAGCTGCTGCTTTCGCATTCATTATGTCCTAGGATTTACATTTTGAAATACATAGAATCTCACCATAAACTGCTTTCCTCCTATTTCTTTTTATTTCTCCTTTGTTATGCAATCACCCTGTGATATTTTCAAAATTTTGTGCAAATAGGTTATTTTTATCAAAGCATTTATAAGAGAATTGTAAAAGGGGCTTTGTAAAAATTCTTTGCTATAAAAAGTGGATGGAAATCAGGTTATTTCATCTATATACCAGGGAGAGAGAATCTAATTGGCCCAACTCAAGTCAGATGTCTCACCATGTCCCAACTAGTTATGATAAAGTAGCCAGATTCAAGAAGTCGAAGCCAGGTTGCCAGAAGTCCACAGTTAATGGCACTGCAGGCCATCCCCAGAAATGCAGCACAGACAGGCTGTTATAGAGTTTACCTATAATGATACAGGTCTGGCATAGGAATAACCATAGAGGATATCATTAATCAGGTCACTTCCCCTAATTAGCACTTCACCCCCTTCCAACATTCTATTTTTTTATCTTCCCCATTCCTCTCTCTATACTACAGTTAGGAGGTCCTTTTCTGTTCTCTGGCTAGGTAGGACCTCATTCCAGATTGCCCTACACAGCCTTCTCATTCACTCAATTACTCATTCAATACCATTTTTAAGCATTTACATGCCAGGCATCAATCTAGATTCCGGGAATATAATCATCAAAGAAGATCACTGCCTTCAAGGAGCTTATGCTTTATAGGGAAAAAAAACAAATCTTTTTAAAAACTTATTTTGGAATGTAAAACTATCACCTTGAAAGAATGAGATATAATGATATGACAAGGACTAATGGGAGGTCCATCTTCCTTTTCTGTCATGAAAAACATCCTATCTTATGAAAAAAATGCCCTTTGACAGGCCTGCTTTTGCCTAGCAAATTCTTACAAATAAGGTTGTACTAAGAGATTAATGCTCATGAATGGTTTAATAAATTGCCTTTCACCATTAGAATTAGAAGGGATTTTGTGAATATTTACTTTATACTGGCATTTAAGCAATTTTAGACTGGTATCATACAGACCATTTTCTCTAGCACATGCAATTTAGTTAAAAATGCATAATGGAGTTAAATGTACAGCATATAGGAACACAAAAGAAGAAACAACCATCTCTTCCTGGGACTAGATACTAGTCAACAAGTGGGAGTTCTCTCAGCATAGCAGCAGAGATATATTGCAGACAAGTACATATGAAATATTACAAAGGAAAGAAAGGAACTGGAATGATCAAGAAGTAAGTTATTTAATGAAGTCACAGTAGAATGTGTGTGCGCATGGGTGTATATGTACACGGGCACATATGTGTGCAAATGTGCTGAAAGGTAGGTAGGACAGTGGTCATAGATAGCCTGGAAATGAGCAACCTCTAAGTTACATTGTATCATATTGAGGAGTAGGGATTATAAAATAAGCAACAAAGAATGGAGACTTTGAAGAATGTGCGGGACCTTCTTGAGGGGCCAAGTGTTATTTTATTCTAAAAGGGAAATCTGGAAGTGTGGAATGTGGATTGCTGGTCAAAGAGGCTAGACAGCAGTACACCAGTTACACATTGTCAGGAAGCTGGCTCCTTAACAAGGAAGAAACTCCTTTTGAAGATCCATGAACAGATCTTGCTTCCTAGGAGCACCCCTCCTCCATTCTTGCAAATCACATTTTCTTAGGAGATCCCTTGCTAGTCCTTGTCATCACCAGGCATCTTCAGTTGGATTTGGGTCCCCATTCCTACTTTGATCCATGTATATCTATATTACTTTACTTTTATTAGTCCACATACGTAAGCCCCATAGAACTAAAACAGAGTTTTGATGATTAAGTAACTTTTACTGAAAGAATAAGGATAATAAGGATAAAATAATTACAAAGCCATTTAACCAACAGCTAAGATTAGCTGTTCACCAACAAACCAAGTTCATTGGTTCTAATGTGCATTTCAGAACTCACTTTGGCTGATCTTTCCTATGATTCCTTTAGGCCTGCCTCTCTGCTTAGTCAGATGACTTATTCTGTTAGCATAAGGTGTTTGGGCCACCTCATGGAGACAGAACTGTCAAAGTCCTAGAGGCAGATAAGATTTTTGACTATAAGAAATTTGATCAAGCTGTCAAAAATATACATCAGCTAAGGAAATTGTTAAACATAATTCATCATTCTAGGACAGTATAATGCAAAAATTTCATCGGGCATAAAAACAAAATGTATTAATACCTCCAAATAATCTGTGGCTCCCTTTCCCTCAACCTGAGCCTTTTAGCCATAGTTCATCAGTGGATACTATTAGGTCTAGTTTCCAGAAGCCATCTTGTGTGCATTTTTTAGGGTAACCTTAGGCATTTGTAGAAATCTCTAAATCCCTCTCCATCCAGCATCAGGCCCAGACTTGGTGCCCCAGTTTCCAGAATTTCCCAACTTACTCTAAGATGACTTACTAAGAAAGAGAATGTATAGATCCCTTTAGAATTAGAATGGACTACAGTACAGCCAACACTGCTAAAGAAATACACGTATACTTCTTGGAAGAAGACATAAGACATGTGATAAAAATTCAGATTTGAGAATATGAGAACTTGATCTAGGGTTTTAACAAAGGTGTGGAGGGGAGAATTCAGGCTACGTGGTATGACGGACTTGCTGGTTCAATTAGACAAGTCAATGGGAGAGGTAGAAAGGGTTCCAGGAGGTTCACCTGGGGTGTCTAAAAAAATTGTGACACACTAAACAGAGAATAAGTTTTATTAGGTTGAAGTGACTGTGAAATATCCAGATAAAGATTTCTAGTGGATTGTTGATAATTGGAGATGTAGCTTAAGTGAGAGTGAAAGGTAGATGTGTGTATCTATGCATCATCACCTTGTAAGAAAAAGTGGAAGCTAAGAGTAGATAGGACTATCTAGGTGTATGCGCAAAGAAGAGATTAAAATGTATCATGGGCAAAATCCCAGGCAACAGAAACTTTGGAGAAGGCATGCACAGTGGAGCAATTAAAAGATTCTGGGAGGGAATGATCAAACAGGTAAGAGTTTTTATATTGCATTTACATTGAAAACATAAAAATGTCAAATTCTTGGCAAGAATTCAATAACTGTATGCCAAAAAGCCATAATGTTTACATCTACTAAAACCATAGTGAATCACAGATCTTGAAATGAAAAATTTAGATACTGGATTATTTAAATCAAAGGACACAATATCATCTAAGTCAAATCTTCTTTGGGGAATGGGAGCATGTTTATTCTGTTTAATTTTGTGTTTACTTGGAGTCATCCTTTCTTTTGCAGTTAAGCTTTAAACTGTTGTTAATGTTCCCACATTTGAGTTGCTGACTCTTGTCTTTATTTGTTTGTACTCCAAACTATTCATCATAAAACAAGTAGTGGATAAAATGAAAGTTCAATCTTTGGAATTTTGATTGCATTGTGCATGCTAGGAAATACTAAAGTATAGTTCTACAACTTTGAATGAGCACAGGGTTTAAAATAAGATGTGTAGTGCATCTCACTAAATATCAGAACCTGAGACAGAGACAAAAAATTACACGCTAAGCACATTGGCAGATAATTTTTATAATTATGCCAGTCTATGTAGTCAAGTTAAGGTATAGCATTAACTATTTATTTATTTGAGATAGCATATTATCACATATAATATTAAATATTTAGTATGTTTGAATCATATTTTTTTTAAGTTTCTGAAATCCACTTCAGGTATATGTAAATATGAGACAGATACTGAAACAAACAGAAAATATTACTAGCTACAAATGTTAAACATTTAAAGAATTAAATATTTAGAGTTAGTATGTTTTTATTATGTATTAAGAGCTATTCTTGTTTTAGGAAATAAGTGAAGCAAATACATATGTAACACCATATTAGTATTTATAAAATGAAAGGTGTGTATAGTAACTGAACTCAGAAGAAAATTAAATGCCTAATGCCAAAAATATGTTTAACCTAATCCAGCTGTGTATTTCACAGCCATAGTTACTAAATGCTTATAAATTTTTCCAGGAATCCTTTAATAACAGGACCTTTATATTTAAGACACAGCACCATACATGGACCTGCTTACTCTTTAAACTAAGACCCAAGCATGAATTTTCAGAAACTCGATAAGATGAAATATTTAAAAGTCCAACTGTCGCTGCTGCCTACAGCTATCAACTGATGAAAGCACTTTTACAAAGTAGATGTGAAAGAAAATTAAAAATGTTTATTAAGATGAACTCACTCACTCCAACTTTTCTTTAATTCCCCACACCAGACAAAAGTAATAGGCATTATCTATGCAGAGATTTAGACACGCAGGTGACCATTCTCCAGAAAAGCCAAATTTGGAAACAATAAAAAAAAATACTGACTTCCAACAGATGTCTTAGAAAAAGTAGTGATTCAGATAACACAAGTGCTAACTAACTAGCATTCTAACTATCTTTCATTTTGTGGCAAGCAGGTTCGCAACTTCCACTGCTGTGATATGCAATGGAAGTCTTGCACACAGCATGAAAATTCACATACTCGTAACCTCTGACAAATTAAAGTGAGTGCATCGCGAGAGGTCTGCCATTCCTGAGAGATGTGAAATATTGCAGAATGTCCACTGAAATATTATAGAAATAATTGTTTCTGCAAAGGGTCTTAATAATTTTTAAGTATATATGTATGTATAACCATTAATTCTTCAAGAATATAACAATCGTGAAGAAAGCATTATAAAGCCAGGAATTAGGTTAAGACACAACCGTATTTGTAGAGATGGGTTACAAATCTGCCTCTAAGTTTTTTAGCTACTAAGCAAAGGAGGAAACACAATCAGTTTTATGATGAAAAGGACTCACAAGATTAAATACCAACTAGTTTCACAGAAGTATAACTTATTCTGATACTCTGACCAGATAGAATTTCTCTTACATGTCTCATTTTGAGAGGAAGATGCAAAACTAGAATATAATTAAACAAGTCTTTATGTAAGCAGTTTCTGTCCTTGAATTAGTTAGCTTCTCCTTCTGATTTGGGTTTTTTAAACCCTGAAATACCCTAAATAGATAGGCTTGAGGAACTGCAATGATAATGGTATTTTCTCATCCATGACATTGATTTATTATACTGTGTTTCGCAAAAATGCTCTTGCTCATGGCGCTGAATTGGTTATTTCTACCCAAGAAAGAATCGAAGTCTGCTTTATGTCAGGTAGATAATATTTAATTTTTTCACCCATTCTAAATAAAAAGAGGAGTTTAAAACCCAATGTGAAAAAAAATTAGATAATGATAATGTGTGGGTTAGTAACTGAAGCATTGCATGCCTCTAACAAAGGAGAATATAGTAGACTCTGGGTTCTTGTATATTTAAGGTTTACATTTTTAACTGTTTAGAAGTAACCAGAGTATTTGTAGCTTACAGCTATTAATAATTCAGCTGAGACACTGAAAAGCAGGTTTAGGTGTACAAGGCACTACTGGTGTGAGTCAGCCTGATCTGTCACTCAAAAGCCAAACCTCCAATTGGCTCGGCTGTGTCCTCTTTACCATGTCACTAAGCAGTCCCTCTGGTGAACAGGGGAAATTACGTTCAAAGAAAGTGGTTTCCAGAAGAATTCCAAAATCTAGGTCTGACGATGAAAGGGAAGAGATCTAAGAAAATGATCTTCTTGGGCAGAAAATATGCATTATCGGATCAATCACACTGTCTAGTTAGACCTTTGAAAGTTGATACTTGCAAAGCCTTGAAAAAGCAAGATGTGATTCAATATTGTCCCCCTTACAAATATAAAAGAGGTCCCTCCACAATAATGTTGGGTTATCTGTGCATTTTATTTTGTGATTCCAGTTATAAAATTTAGAAAAAGATAATATGAAAAAATCACATCAAGATTCAAAACCAAGTTTATATTGCAGTCACATTTCATTCTGTTAAATCTCAGACTGCCATTAGAAGCTTTAGCTTTATTATGGATTAAATCATCTGGTATTTACTTCCAAATTTCTGGGGTATCATAAAATCTAAGGACTTACTGATTTTAGTGTCAGTATAATCACTCAGATCGATGTTTTAAATTTCAAAATTAATACTAAGTATACATCAAGCCAGAATGCCAAAGCTATGCTAGAGGTTAAATCTAATTTATGGCCCTAACAAAATGAAAATTATTTGCAGTGATCCAAGAGGCAGAATAATGAAGAAGAGAAGGGTTTAGACAAAACAGATAAGGTTTGTTTTTTTTTAAGTGTTACGTGATTATGAAACTGTTATCTGGTGGCCTAAATATCTATCACTTTCTTGTAGATTTTATTCACAAGTATCAACAGTAAGTTGGCCCAAAGTAACTGATTAGGAATGAGATACTTATAAAAATAAATATGAACAATTATTCTGCAACAAGAGGAAATACTATGAGTATAGGCAACATACTATCATTTTTTTTTAAACAAGAATATTTGAGGATTCAGTGAGAAACTTCTGCCATCACATGTTCTATGAACTTTCTGGAAATTTGGCCAATATAAGAACATAAGATTTAGAAATAGAGAGGATAGACTTGAATTCTAGTCCATTATTTATTAACTTGTGATCCCAGGCACTTCACTTAATTTTCTGTGTCTCCATTTTGGTAATGATACAATGAAGATAGAATACTCAGCAGGCAAACCTATTATGATGTTCAAACAAGGAAATATTTGGGGAATAAAACGAGCTCTATTAATGTATCAATGATGTTCTTCCCAGAGGGCACACATATGTCATTCTCAAGAAACTACTCAGAGCCCTAACCTTCTCAGCCCTGGAAGAGAGAGATCAACTGGTCCTGAGGTTTCTACCCACTGTTTCTCAGTCCACAGTTCTAGGCAGTGTCCCTGGGTCAATTGCAGGCACCAAGGGGGAGACTGGATAAGCTCCTCAACCTCTTTTGATCCAGAGTGGCTTCCCTTCCATTGGGCTCACACATTGCAAAGTTGTTGTTTGAATAAATTTTTCAGCTGTGGTTCAAAATGATTACGACAATAACTACTAATGAGATTCAGTTCCCACCTTACCACCCCACCATCACTTGAGACACCTGAGGCAAAGAAAGATTGTGACACACCCACAGTGCCTTCTCTGGTGGACAGCAAAGCCAGGGTTTGAACAAGATCTTCGAAGTACGAATTCAACCAGATCAATGCCCTTTCCACCCCACAAATCGATCCTGTTAAACGTGACAAGCTCTGATTTGCAGGGAGAGCATTAGCACTTTGGATGCCCCTGACTTCTAACTGCTGACGAACTCCATTTAGCATCTAAGGCTGAAGCTTCAGCTCTTGTTTCGCAGATGGACATTGCCATAGCAATTAAAGCCTTCCTGGCTGGATAAAGAAATCCTTTATTTTTAAAGGTTTCTGATGTCAACTTGGTGTAGAACATTCTAGATAATCTGTTTAAGACCAACAAAGCAGTATAAATGTTCTAAAATCTGATCAGGGCTTACAGTATTTTCCAAAATGAATCCATAAAAATATTGTTTAGGAGCATCAAGAAAGGTCTCAAAGCAGTTGATATGGATTACTGTTGAACCACTGTGTTGTGTATTTGAAACCAATGTAAGATTGTATATCAATAATACTTCAATAAAAAAAAGAATAAATTTAAAAAATGTAAGTCTTTTCAGTTCTCTTGGAGGGATGGTAATCCTGTCATTTGCTCATTCTCTGGTTGGCCTAGAAGTCTTGAATAAGTTCCACTGAGGATGTAAGTTCACCTCATGTTTTCAACATTTGGTATGAAAAACAAAAGAGAGTAAAATAAAAACTTAGAGGTTAGTAGATAAAAATCTATATTTACATAAAAAAAGGTAACTGACTCTAAGTCAGGTAGAAATTTAGAAGCTAAGAATTTTATCACAGATCAAGCAAAACTGTCAACAACGAAATACATAAACTTTTCTTCTGATGCGTAAAGATTCATTTATACAATGATCCATTAAAATGTATATGCACAAAACCTGCAGAGATGTGAACAAAGTACATGGTCATTTTCCTTACTAACTTGAAGTTGTAATCTCTGCTAAATCACAGTTGAGCTGAAATTCCAATACACTATGAGAAACACCTCCCTAAATATCATATAAAAGGAATGACTCAGAGATACATGCTGATTTGCTGTCTTCCAGCATTAAACCATCTTGTGTAGCCATGATTTTGAGTCTGTAAATCTTAAAATATCCTTTTTTACTGGACCTTCAAAAATTGATGTATTTTCAACTGGCAAAGTCTGGAGTTCAGCAAAGCTGTAATAGCCAGTAATAGCCAGTACTGAGATTGGAATATATGCTTAGTGATGACAGCAGGCCACTGACTATTTCTAAAATAGTCATTTGTGTCATTTGTATAACTTCCCTGAAATACATTTTTCTTTCCACTCATACCAAAAAAGGTTCCCTCATCCCCTCTATTATAAAAAAAAGAATGTTTCACTATTGTTAGTTGAAGTTTGCTTCCATGTCAATGAAACAAGTCCATATTCTGAACATAAAGATGCCAAGGTTAATGAACTGTTTTCCAGTCTTCATGACTGGTTCCTGTTATTAAAAGAGGATTGTAACTAGATCTGGATGGAGAGAAGGTCTCCACATATAATTCCTTCCACCGTGAAAGAAGTCAAATGAATCATTATTCACAAAAATGTTTTCATATTCTAAGCTGAGAAATGAATATATAAAGCAGGTTGCTAAAAATATGACATTTGTTAGAGAGTACTATTTTTCACTATGGAATGACTAACATAAAAAAAAATGCCACCTACTTACACTCATCACAAAGCCTCCTACATGCAGCAAGCCTGACTTTCCTGGGGCTCAGTGTCTTATTGATAAAACAAAAAAACATTTTTAGAATTCTTCTAAGCAGCAGCTTTCGTATTTGACTGAAATTGTAGAAGAAGGTACTATGAGACTTGGTTTAAGATCTCAGCATCTTTGAATCAACAACTTGCTTACTATGCACTTTTTTTTTTTTTCTAGATTATCATTTTTCGGCCATGCAATACTTCCTTAATGACCTAATTGTATTATTCAGGGAAGCTTTTTCCTTGCCTATCTAGGGCAAGTTTCAAGGTCCTAGTAGATGAAATTTTATTTAAATTAAAGAGATAAAATTGAGCAACAGTGACTGGACTATATTTAATTAACTCAAACAAGTACAGTCATATCTGTTGAAAAGTTGTTTTCTGCAGTTCAGGATTAACTATGAAGTTTATAAGTTTTGTACCTTACAAAATGAGGAAAATAGTCCAGAAGCATATTGTTTATGTTCTGCTGGTAACAGAAGAATTCCATTTTAACTTCAATGCAGTCATCCCATTAAAGGAATAATCCTGACAAATAAATAAAGCTGGGATTGAATAAGACTACAAAAATTAGATTATACTCCTGATATATTTTATTTTTTGATCTCAAAGCAACTTACAGTTATCCACAAATATATGATTGGCATCTGAAAGCATATTTTGGTTGCCAAATTAGTACAAAGGAATTAAAACATATTTCAAAAGCTATATAAAAGAATCACCAAATTACTAAATTACTAAAACATAAGCATTTATTCAGGCTAATATATCTTATAAATAAATGCTACAAAAAGCAAATTTATAAGTGTCAGCTCTAAATATCAGTGGCATTCTCTGTTCTAATGCTTAAGATATGTTGTTTAAAAGAGGGTACTTACAGAGCTAAAATAAATACTGAAGTTATTATTTTAAACATCAGCTCCTAAAAGTCTTCTATAACTCAGAGATATTCCAGGATAGAGGGTGCTTCCTTTAACCTCAAAATTCATTAACACTCACATTTCCAAAGCAGTAACCCATATTTTCAGTTGTTTGATGTTGTTTTTTCCTTAAAACAAACACCAGGACAAAATCCAGAGGAAAGTTTATGCAATTTTTGGAGAAAGAAACAGATAAAGATCAAAGAGAAAAGAACAGACCAAAATTCTTTGCAGGAGAACTCTCTCCCGTTTTAACGCTGATCTATTTTATCCGGAGATGGTGTGCAGAGGAGAAGATCAAACATATTCTTCTTCATTAGCAAGTTTTATACACATAACAGTATTTCAGGTTTTTACCAGTAAATATTTTAATATTGCACATGTTTGGTTTTATGAGAATGACAGCAATGGCTTAGTACTTAATTACTGAAGCTTATCTTTACTTTTAAAACTTGCAAAAGATAATAGTATTCACTGAACAACATATGAAAGCAATCAGTGTCCATCTACCATGACAAAAACAAACTTTTTTTGTTAAAAACCTCATAGAGAAAATAGTTCACCACAAAGGTAAAGAACTAGCAGAATCTTCCTATTCTAAAACCTGAGGCAAGTAGCTTCACTTAACAATGACACAAATGATCTAAAACTAAACCAAACAATATTCTTGCAATATTATGCACATACATTTATCAAATCTCAGTGAACACAGCTTTTCTTTGCATGTATTTAAAGCATTACAGTAAGTGAAGTGTTTCTATGGATGTGTCTTGATGGAAACATCCCTGGGTCACAGGAAGAAAAATCAACATACAAATAGTCAAAAGTAAGTATTCCCAGCTTTTCTCTCCCTTTTCTACACTGACCACCACGGGGGCCTCATCGACAAGGAGCTACCAGAAAATAACTTCAACTGGACTTGTCTAGAAAACCTAAGCCAATGGAGTTGCTGATACAAGCAAATGCAGACAAGTTACATGTAGTAGTACACCCATCTCTATCTACAAAGCATATATATTCCAGAGTGTGTTTCAAAGCCTTCATGTTCCAGCAGTGTAGTCAAACCAACACAAATTTATTTCCCAAATGGGAGGATCTCAAACGTTTTCTAATAAGCCTTGACTACATTTCCTCTCTTGCCAGTTTTGACTCTTAACATGGCTTGTCCCTGATATAATTTTTCAGTACCTTCCACAGATCTTTGCCTCTAACATCCTTCATTTACTCCCATTCACTGCCCGTATACTTGCTCAACTCCCAAGCCCTTCCAGTTTCTACTCTGCTGCTCATCAACAAAGTCTAGCACACTCTAGTTGTGAGAATTCTCTGAGTTCATGTGTGTAGTAGCTTGGAGGTTAAGCTGGGATCTTCTCCTAAACTACACAGAAGTCTCCACAGTGAGTTAGCTCTTTTGCTGGTTTCAACAAATTAGTGATGCCAGGAATCAGTGAGGGATACGCTTGTAGGCAACTAATGGGATATCAGAGGAAATGATCACCCGGAATCATTAACCCCTTCCATTTCTCAAAAGAAAATGCTTTCTTCTGTGCCATACCCTAAATTTAACAGCAACAACAAATCTGGATACTCTGCCTTTGCATGAAATATGCATCAGAAACGTGGTTCACGTTCTCTCTTCGACATCCCAAATAAAACCTACGCCTCTCTCAAGAGACTGGGAGGCAGGGAAATGGCAGCAAGGGATCCTTTCAAACACAGAGGCAGTAGGTTCTATCTTAGTAGAGGAGAGATGGTCAGAGAACCTCTCTTCCAACCAAGGTCTAAGGTCTACTGACTGTGACCTTGGCCTTAACGAAGAAACTTGTTTTGAAACTTTAACTAGACCAGCAAATACGCCTCCTCCTTACTTCCCTTTTTACTACAAAGCCAGAATTTAGACATGCAGCATGAGTGGTACCTAAATTTTCATCACCCCATCCACCCCCACCCCACTGCGTCTACAGGGCCATGCACAGGCGCCCCCTTTCTGTCCCTTCTTCCTTGTCCCTCTTGCTCTTCGGAGCGCTGGGGGACGTGCCCGCGTTCCAGGAGACCGGGGCTCCGGGGCTGGGCACGCTCCGCTGCAGACAGCCTTTCGCCCTCCACAGGGGCTTTCTCCAGCCCTCTCGGCTTCCCGGGCAAATCGGGTTTACTGACTTCCCAGCTAACCTCTACTAGTCAGGGTTCCCACGTCGGTTGGGCTGTCCCAAAGTCCCCTCTCGCACAGAGTCCATTTGAACTTAATCTCAGTAAAAAATAATAATGATCCTCTGAAGCAAGAGTGTGTGAAAGGCCTCGGTGATAAAGAAGGGTGGAGATTTAGAAAGCATGCTCGCAGCTTCGTCCCCTTTCCTGCTTTCTCATTTACAGTGAGCGGGACATTTAAAAGATTTCGTAGTTTGGTGGTTTGGAAGGGTCTTTATTTTTTTCTGTTCTTTTAAACAGGCACTGCAGGCAGCAGTGCCCACAGGCAGAGAGGGGCAAAGTGCAGCCTGGAGGCTCCGGACCGCCGCGGGGCCAAGGAGGGGGAAGGGGCTCGGAGGGAGCGCGGGGCCCCGCGGGTGGGACAGCACCGCCCGCAGGGGGCGGGACGCGGAGCCCGGCCGGGGCCGCCCCTCGGCGCCCGCCCCCCGCCGCCCGGCCTCGTCCGCTCTTGGGGCTGCGGGGACCCCTCCAGTCCCTTCTCGGGCGCGGTTGCCCCGCCGCCCGCGAGTTCGCGCCCGGGGCAGCGCCCGCGCAGGCGAGACCGAGCCGGGGTCCGCGTCCGCGCGGGGCCGCGAGCGGCTGTGGCCGCGGCGCCTCTGCCCCCAGGCCCGCAGCGCGAGCAGGCTGCCCGGGCCGCGAGGGCGGCGCGGAGGCAAAGCGGCGGCGTCGCTCGGGCAACTTTGCCGAGTGGCCGGCCGCCCCGGGCCAGGTGAGCGTCGCTCGCGCGGTCGGCACCCCGAGCGCCGCGGCCACTGACCACAGGACGGGGCGATGCCGCCCGAGGCGGCGCGGGGAGGCGGCCGGGGTGCGACCCCGCTCCCGGAAGCCGCCTGGGTCCTGGGCCCTGGGGGGCGCCCGCTGCACCCCGAATGCCCGCCCGCCGCCCTCGGGGCCCCCAGCGACTGCAGAGGCGCCGGGACCAGGCGGTGGAAAAGCGGGAAAGGAACGCCGCGCGGAGCATCACGTACCTTGAGCTCCACGATGTCCAGGTTTGTCGATCTGTCCATGGAGCGAAACTAAAGGAAGTGGAGAGGAACCGGGCAAGTTGGGCCAAAAAACAATCTAGTCTTTTAGTTTCCAGCCTAAACTCAGCTTTATCCTCCTCCAAGCCCTGGCAGCCTCTCTCAGTCTCATTCTCCGTGATCACGCCGCCTCCACCGGTTAAAAATAATACAAATAAATAAATAATAAATACGATTCAGTTTGTTGTACTTCCTCAAAGCTTTGGTGACAGGTGATCTTTACCAAGGTGCCACACAGCGCTGTCGAATCAAGCAGGGGTCGGGGTGAGATCCACTCTATACGTAAGATTATTTCTGCTTCTGCAATAAGCTTAGAAACCAGCGATTTGCTGCATCCCAATAAGAAAAGCTGCTTCCCTGGACAGCATCATGCGGCAAATTTCAAGCAAATGTGTTCAAACTGAAGAGAAGAGGGTATGATGAAAGCCTTCCTCCGCCGGGCTTAGACTGAGTCCCAGGCATTAGCGATGATCAATTTCCCTGGCAAGATAACCAAATCCTCAAAGTCCTGCACAGATTTAAAAAACGTCTTGCAGCTAAGAGGTGTTCTCTCAGTGGGGAAAAGAAGATTAGATAAAGTCTGAAGGGAACGTTCCCCTTTGAAGGTTATGCTAGAGTTGAGAGAATAGGAGGTGGATCCTACAGAGGAGGAAACGAGGCAGAGAGAGAGAGAGAGAGAGAGAAAGCCAGAGAGGGAGAGAAAAATTTTCCTCCTGCTCTGCTGTTTTACTGGCCTTCACCACCAGGTGACTGACTTCACTTCTCGCTTCCCACAGCCGGCACTGAGGGGATTTCTCTCATCTGTCAAAAAGCAACATTTCCTCTCCAGACAAATAGTACGCTGCTGGGTCTTAAAGACTGCCCTCTGCCCGACATCCACTAGGTGACGAGCATCTTAATGCAGTGCCCATGTCGCCTCATCTGGTTCCTGTACGTCTGGCAGGAGCATTGCATGTGTGTGTCATACTCATGCATTCATGTGTATTCACTTTACATATCTGCTGTTGGTGCCAGGGATTTTTTTTATATATATATAACTTAAGAAAGACTTTCAAAGAAAGTGACAAATAGAAATGTTAAGGGAGATGTCTCGCACTGATGCTCTTAATGATAAAGCAGTCTTATATTGGAAAATTAGTCTTTGCTAGATCCTGACAGGTCAGCACAGTTAACTTGCAGGAGGTACATGTGGGAAAAGGGCTCGTTTTCTTCATTTAAATGTCTTCACATGAAAGCTTGATCTTTGGAGAGAAAAGAGTTTTTTATTACAGCACATAAACTAGAGAGGCTTAAAAATGTTTTCAGGCTCAGAAGAAAAGCTAAATAATTACTTCTATTTCTAACAAAAAACTTTCTGGTTTTAAAAGAACCCCACCTAATCCCCTGGCCCAACTTCATCCTTGTCTTCCTCCCTCCCTGTGCTCCAGCCATGTGGTCTACCAGTCCACCTGCCATCTCTCCTGCCACAGGCTCTTAGCACGGGCTCTTGTCCCTCAATCAGGACAATTCTTTCTCCCTCTTTGCACGTATAACCCTTATGCTTCATACTAAAGCCACTTGCTCAGAGAGGACTGCCTCAGGTGACTCCCTCAGACATCCTCCTTCTCTGTCCTCTCTTCAGAGCAGTCATTTCAATCCATCATTATTTAATATGTGTGTTTGTTATCTGGTTTGGTTGTCTGACTCCTCCAGTAGATGGTAAGTTCTTGAAGGCGAGTACTGTATCTTTTTCTCCAGTATATCCCAAGAGCCTAGCACATAATAAGCACACAAATGTGCCTGGAACACACAAATGTGTATGGGAGAATCTTTTAAAGCTATTTTAATGTCTAAAAACCTTTGTGACTTCCTCCCCTGACAACCCACAAATACCAGTTTTTCCCCACCTGTTCTGCAGCTAAGCCTGTTGAGATCAATTTTATGACCAAGCATGTAGAGTTCTTCAGTTTAAGGCTTCCATTTATGCCTGTTCCATTCCATATACTTATCAAAGCTAGTTCTTTTTCACATTTAGGCTTGTGCCTACGGCTTTCAAGGTTAACATCAAGCAGCCAATAGTCCATAATTAGGGAGAATTTTTAAAATCTTAAATGTTCATTTATATAGCATAGGATGAAAAATGATAAGGCTTCTGGTTGAGTGTAAATGAAGTTATGTAAAATGTGTAACTCTTAAAAACTTTTCTAGAAATTATCAATAATTCAACATGAATAACATACTTTTATAAAAGTCAGGTCTTTCCATGTAAGTTTATATTCCCAATCAACTTGTTATTGCTTAAATTTAGAAAACAGAATAAGAAAACTTATTTTATACATATTAACAAAGTGATAATATCTCTTAGATAACTAAAATTTTCAGTTGTGAGAACAATCCAAGAAAGACCTCTGTAAACAACATTAATGTTTAAACACTATTTAGAAAGGTCAGATGCCAGATGGTTTCTAAGAATGGGAAAAAAATTACAGCTAGAAGAAAAGGTGATATTCTACTTAATAATAAAGCCTAAGCTTAACCATATTTTTTTAAGTTATATATATATTCATATATAAAAAGACTTCAATTCACTCTTAATAACATGAAATTATATTCAACATTTGATGTTGACCTGGCTGGCATTGTATGAGCTACAGAAACTTTGGTGATTTCCAAATCAATTCCAAATTTGGGTCATAGCACTAGACTTCCAAGTGTTTTACTATTTTATGAATTTCCATGTAAATTCATTAAGCTAAATATTCCTAAATCAAAAAAAATGAAATTTGATCACAAAAAAAATGATATGCTAAAACATCAGGCATTTCAAAGCAATCAGGACTCAGTTCCCCTTCAACTGACATGTGACTAAATGAGATGATTGTCAGAAAATGAAATGACTTTAAATAAATTTGAAATAGGACAATGGAAGGGTGGAGACATCAAGCAAGGAAAGGAATATTATCTAGATGTCCCGAACCACAGTTTCAAGAAGAAGACAGCTACCCAGGGCTGCTCTAGCAGATCATGCTGGCACATAGCAGGTTATGTGAAAGGACCAAGATTCAATTTTAGCAAAGATGTATAATTCACAGGAAAACCTCAGATAGCAATTACATCCCCCAAGCAGGGGTAAGGTGGTATGGAAAGACCTACAGGTCATGAGATGTTACATTTCAGGATCACTTGCCCATGGAGACATTCATCAATGTCACCTTCCCCCAAAAGGTATTAAAGCAAATGCACACATGCCATTATGAGCTTATTTTAACTGATCTACAGAAGTGGAAAACTTATATTCTTTTTCCCTAGTACACGTAATTTTTATTCAATATATGGCTTGAAAACACAAGTTTTCCATTTTCAAGGCCTCTGTACTCCCCTCTCCCAATTCTCTAGCCAAACTTAGAATTTTATGCTTTAATTTTTATTTTTTTAGTGTTCTATATAGTAAGGTCTTACTTCATTTCAATTTCCTGGAATTATTAGAGAAATATGTCTTCTGACTCATTCAAATGGAAGAATAATTTACACACTTGTCCCATTTCTAGTGATTAGCATTTGTATGCATATGACCTAAACACTTGCCTCAGAAAAAGCTTTGTTTCTCAAAAATGTTATTTTTCATACCATGACATTTTAAAAATACATACTAGAAAATATGGAAATACAAAACACTGGGTTGTTTTCATTTTTATATGAAGAAGAGCTATGCAGTTGTTTGTACATGAGTAGATATTTTGATTTAACAAAATCAATGTTGAAACTAAGTTAAAATTATTTCTGCTCACTTTCAACCTAGATCAGGTTCCTATGCCTATTTTTCTTCGGAGAAAAAAAAAGAAAGAAAGAAAAATAGGATGAGTACTTCAGACAACAGAGAAAGTGGGGGTTAAAAAGAATGAGGGGGGCACTGACCTGACTGCTTCTAGCTAAAAATGAAGCCAGAATACAGAATTAAAGCAAGGAAAAATCTCTCTTCCCTTTTAGATTTAATGGAGGAAAAATATTGGCAAATGTGTATTTTTAGTTAAATTATGATTATTTAACTGCATATGATTTAGAAAGTAGGTTGGTTAGTCATGAGAATACATACGCTCTATATAGCAGGGAGAATAGTCTCTAAGATAATGGGGATTTTCTTTGCAGACCTTAGAGATTTATGACTAATACTAACAGTTTTAAAAGTCTCCCTCCCCAAACCACTTTTTTATGCAGCTCAAGTCATGAACATTGACAATTATAGTTTGAAGTTTTTAAACCAATCCACCTCGTAATGCTAAACTTCCTGTGGAATATAAGAAATGGAAACATAACAAATATACAAGAAAAATAGCCTGACTGAAGCTTGAATTAAAGCTCACAACAAAGGCATAGGAGTTAATGTTATAACACAAACAATTAAAGAGAAGTGTGCCAGCACAGGAAGAGCACGACATTGTGAAATGCGCATGTGCAAATAAATGGGGAAGGAACAAACATTTTCAATCAAACGTGCTGTTGGTCCTCAGTGGACTTTCCCATCCAAAATGATTATCAATTGATTTCAAAGCTTTAAAGGGCCAGAAACAGTGAAACCTAAAATTATAACCATACATCAAATAAAATACAACTGAAGAATGTTTTAAATTACAGCCTTCCCCCACAGACCAATGATCTTCCACTATAAATTTAAAAAAAAAGAAAGAAAGCCTTTGGTCATTATTCATATTAACATATAAGTTGGTTCATTTAAGTTCAAGACCTCAATGCTTTACCAAACTAGTCTCATAGCAAAATAGTCTCACAAACAGGTTTAACATCAATTTTTTTAAACCTTTTGGAAGAAAAGTGACACTCCTGGAATATGTTTCATTCCAGTGGAAGAACCTTAGACTGTTCTGCTAGCCCCTATGCACACAGAGTGATAGACCAATATAATATCAGCAACAATAAAGCCTTTATGAACTACCAGTCTTTCAATGTATTAAACTGGCATCATCTTAACAAGATATGGAGACATATAAGGGACAGGACCACAGATGTGGAGGGCGATGAGTGAAACAGCAATTGATTCTAAAAGAAAAGTTTGAATAGGCAGGAAGAACTGCAAGTAGTATTGGCCTTGGACTGAGTATTTTTGGAGCCAGAAAAAAAAAAAGACCCAATGTGAAAGAAAATACTGTGATTAAATTCTAAAACAGGTCACTTACTTTCAATTAACTTCTACTTTGGAAATTTCCTTATTCTGAGAATGACAAAGAAAAACACAGAACATGATTGTTTTTCTGGTCTGTTCATTGGCATATAATTGTTGGTTGAAACTTGTTTTTAGGAAATTAGTTAATGTGAAATTTCTTCTCTTTTCAGTTCCATGCCTGCACTAAATAACATAAGAACAAAGATGAAATGAATGAAGTTACATTTAATAAGCTAATCTCTTGCAATTTATCTTAAATAATCACTTAGATCTAAAATAGAGTTCTAAAGAATATGCAATACCTACATAATAATGAAATTTTGATTTTCTTTTTCAATTCTTTCCTATTTTGAGGATTCACAGACTCTTTCCAAACTTAAATTTTACTGGTATCTGTTGGCAGTCAGTTTCCTATCATCATCAATATATACTGTTGTATTGAATCTTTAAGAGTCTCATGCTCTACCGACTGAGCTAGCCGGGCGACGTGTATCGAATCTTTAAAATGTTAATAGGCTCTAAGATAATTTTGTTGTTTTGGTCATTGTTAAATATTCTTGTTTTATATGAAGTTCCTGAAAGTGTTCCTATAACATAGAATGAAAACTTAAAAGAACACAGAAGATGCATTATTGTAGCATTTAAGACTATCATTGCCATGGTGAAAAAAAAAAGAAAGAAAAAGTAGGAAGGCAAAGGGAGGCTTTATGGAGCGGTGAGTTGGAATCATCTTGCATGACAAACTATGTTTACACCCTGTGGTCACAAATTGCTTAATCAACTGTAGCAATGTTGGAGCCCCTGCCGCAGAATTCCTCCTGGGCTCATTTCATAGTCTACCCACTTGTGACTATTCAGAGGATGGAGTTAGGGACCATGCATCTCTATCTTTAAAAGGCAAATAATGTGCAACAATTTTGTTACATAAACTGACACACTCTTGATATTGAACAGAGAGTACATTCCCCATCATTTGCAGCCTGGCTAATGCCATATGTCAGCATAACAAGAGGTTTCCTAAAAAGCCCAGGAAGATCTTTCTTTGCCCTAATTACAAATCAAACTTCATGTGTTTGGCAATAACTTTCAGACTTCCTGAAATGGGTGTGGCTTCCTACATGTGGGATCCTTGGCTTCTTCCCTTTTTACTAGTGAACTTCCTGCTATGAATACAGCCGCCTCCATCCTCATACACTTCAAGATCTGGCTTGTTTTACTGGTGCTCCTCAGAATGTAACTATAATAGTGACTGTTCAGGCCTCTTCTTTTTCAAAGGTGATCCATTTGGAAATATGTCTGAGAGGGTGAAATTGCTTAAAAATATAATTGGACATGTGAATTTCTTTGATCAAGAGAATAGACTTAATTTATCTGTGATTAAGTAATTTTGTTTTGATTTGTAATGCACATATGGTTAAAATGCATGTTTATTAGAGGTCTGAATATTAAGGACAGAATGAAACATGTTTATAGGTTTTTCTTCCAATAATCCATTTTAGATGCCATCTCAGTATACAGTAAATTGTAGCTCATGTTGTAAAATTGCCTTCGTAATTCTTTGTTACTGTACTGTTCTTTTTCACATGGTAATATCATAAACTTAATTTTCTACCTGTTTTTATTTTTCTGATCTGGAGGCAAAAGAATGAGAATGAATTTTCTGTATTTTCATTAAAAACTGATTTCACAAAATACATTTTCTAAACAATTCTATGAATGTTTATGAACTGATTACCCTTGAGACCGAAAAACTAAAATGTCTTTCACTTCTGCTTAAATTCGACATAGCCTTGAACTACAAAAAACGACCATGTATCCATTAAATATATGCCAATTAGTCTTCACTGCTGTATACCATATGCCATTGACTCAAAGATAAAATTCCCAGAGTTCTGATAAATAAAAATTACTTTTTCTTTTATGATAAAAAGAAGAAAATGCCTTCTTAATTTTATTCAACTTATTTAATCTTCCCTAAAAAAGGAAGAAGGTCAAATGTTGCCTCTGTGACAGTATAAATGTTAGGATCACTAATTGAACATAGTCTTTATGAGAGCTATGTAATGTAATTAATATTTATTGAATATTGCATACTAAAATTTAGTATACTTGAAATCACACAGTGTTAAGAAGGGAGATCCAGAGCACACAGACTTTACAGCATCACCAACAGCGTATAATGCAAATGCAAATTCGAAGATGTGGTCTTGACAGTCATAAAGGACACACATCTAAGGGAATCCATGATCCTGTTCTAAGTTTATAGTCAGGACTTGACAAGATCTCAACCTGTCTTAGCATTTCAGGTATAGAAAAAATTGTTTATATTTTTACTCCCTAAAAGTCTTTGTATGTGTTAGGAAGAGAATTAATCAGGAAAAATGAATTATAGCCTTGACTTCTCTGCTCTTTCACCTGTGACCTTATGACTAGTCTTTTGTCTCTTCAGGCCTCAAGTCTCCATAAAATAATGAACTCCTATTAGAAGAGTTATAATGACTTTACATCATAATGTTGTTTTTAAGACACTGAGTTAAGTAAAACAACCCATGTAAAGAGCATAACCACAAAGACTAACTCAAAAGATGTCATGCATTTCCTAAAAATCTGTGAAATACTTCCATGTCTTCCCAGAACCTTACTAAATAAAAACACACCAACTACAAAAAGTTGCTCTCTTTATTGTTAGGATCATAAGTGATATTTATTTTCCAAATTTCCTATAATCTGCACCTATTAAACAGTGAATTAAGTGTTAATGGACTGAACACAGATACTATAAAGAAGATACCTGTCAACTGGAAGAAGATATTCACAGACATATAGCTGACATTAGTTATTTATAGTTGTATATATAACGCTGTACAAACACACACACACACACATATGTGAAAAATACAAAGGACTCAATAGAAAAATGGGTAAAAGCCTTGAACAGGTACTTCATGGAAGTAGTTAACCAAAGAGTCATTAGTACTCAGGAAAATTCAAAATAAATCCATAATAGATATTATTTTATACTACTATATTGGGAAAAAAAATTGTATCTGACAATAGAATGTGCTGGGGAGGATATGGAACCACTAGAATACTATAAAAGTTATAGGATTATAAATTACTTCAATGATACTGGGGAAATTGGTATTTTCTAGCAAACTTGAACATGTACATAGCCCATGATCCAGAAAATCTATTCACAAGCATATTTCTGTATCAGGCATTGATAATATAGTTATCAAATCTCAGTGGCTTACTATCCTGGCTCATATCACATACTGATATGGGTCAGTGTGGTGAGAAGTATACATTTCACTATTACTCAATCTAGTGGATCTTCCAAATTTTAGAGCCATCAGTCCTCTATTGGAATACCTTCAACCAGCCAGGAGACAAGAGGAGAAAAAAGATGTAGAATCATTTTTATGGGATAGAGTTGGAAGTGTATACATCTACTAAACCATTCTATCAACTTAAACTCAATCACATAGCCTGACCTTCCCGCAGGGGATGCTGGGTAATGTGGTTTTGTGGAATGGAAAAGATGATACGGATACCGATGAGGACAAACAATTTCTGTCACATGTATTCCTTTGCTCACCAAGTCTCTCTTTGCTCCCTTATTACTGCACATAAAATTCATCCACTTATTCCCAAGGAGACTGACCCATACAAACATGTTATCCAGCTGTCTGGGGTCTCTGGGGTATGTGCAGTCTTCTCCAGATGTGGCTTCTCATTGCCAGCCTCCTATGAGTTAAAAATAATCAGCTTTCTCCAAAACTCCCATATGCCAATAAGCAACACGGACAAGATTAGCATAAGAAATCATGTCCATTCAGAAAGAGGAAGAGCTGGAGATACCCAAGATTCACTGATCTCTAGCAATCGTGAAGAATCCCTGACAGATACTGCACACATACCTGATCCTAGGAGTGGTTCCTTGATTAGACCCTGATAATACTGCAAGGGACTCCCTGGCTCTATGCTTTCTTACTTCCACACTACAGAATTTTGTTCTGTGTCTATCTTCCTCCTGTGTGCATCAGATATGGGTGCTGAGAGAGAGGTCTAAGGCTGTCCTTAGGGGCTGGAATACTTTTGCAAGCCACTTTCTGCTAGAGTTACTTTGGGAACAATGCTGGTTTGCTAGGGTTCCCATACCAAGCTATCACGGCTTAAACAACACAATTTATTTTCTCACAGTACTGGAGGCTAGAAGTCTGAAATAAGTGGGCTGGCATGCTCGGTTTCTTGTGAGAGACATGAGAAAAGGATCTGTTCCACACGTCTCTCCTTGACTTGCAAATGGCCACCTTCTCACTGCATCTTTTTATGGCCTCTCCTCTGTATGTGTGTATCCCTAATGTCTTGCGGGTGTCCAAATTTCCTCTTCTTAGAGAGCTCCAGTCAGATTGGATTAGGGTCCAGTGTAACTGTGACCTCCAAAGGTATTTTGCAGTTGGGACAGCCAATTTTAAAGACAGTTTCTTTGGCAATGAAGTTCCTTCAAAAGATATTCATAATGTATTTCCTTCCCTTGGATTTCACGTCAGTCAGTGACCACACCCAAACACCTTGCTTGAGTAAGATTCTCAGGTGGGCTGTATTTCTCTGCTTCCTTCTCCACACCCCCTTTGTTAAACTAATGGGTGACTCGATGAAGACATAGGGGCAGTAGGCTGAGTAGAAGGCCCCCTTAATCACAAGTCTGACTGGCTTTATTAAAAGGAAGAATTTCACTGACCCTTTGTAACACAAAGCATCTTAAAAATGTTATCTTCTACTTTATGGGACCAGAAGTATGTAAGATGTACATGATTTGGGTGCCCCAAATTTCTTAACTATCTCTATTCTCTTTTATTTTCCCTTGCTTTTCTTTCTCATGGTACCTTACCAAAGGCAGCTAATTTTAGTGAATCACATGACAAGCTTTTTTTTTTTCCTAATATTACTCTTGGGCTGAAAGCTCGGGAGGTGGGTGATCTGCCTCCCAAGTCATCACTGGCAACAGTTTTGCCAGAGCTTTGCCATGCTGTACTCCAACCTTTTAATCTGATTTCACATGGTTGGCAGATAAGCCAATGCCACATTTTGGGTGTTTCTGGCTAGGAGATAAGGAAAAGGGATAGATGTGGGGAACTTTCTGGAAGGAAGCCAGGAAATGGCATACACCACTTCTGTTCACATTGCACTGAGCAGGAGGTGGTCACACAGCTCCACCTCTTTGCAGAGGAGCCTGGGAAATCCAGCATGTATGGCAGAAAAGGACAGAAGAACTATCAACATGTCCTCTAACACAAGAACCTGAGAATTTTTTGCACATGTGTTGGTTGTAACAAAAAAATACAAAATTCAAAATTATGTTAACAGTAGACTAGATATGTATATACATACATACAGTCTGGTTTCATACACTCAAGTGTAGATACATGTTAAACTGAACAAAATATTAATCTGATTAATATTTTAGTTATATAATAAACTTTATAAAAATATGAAGAAATTCAAAAGCTTTGGAAATCAGCGCAGATGGATCTTCAATGCAGCCCTGTGCTTATCACGTTTCATCATTCTACCCACCTACCAGGACAGTCATGTACAAACACTCATTGTGAACCTTCTACATCTCATGGCCTGAGCTCTTTATTTTCTAGGCTCTAGTAAAAAGCCCTGTGACTATTAACAAAAGCCAGCCCTTTGCTAAAGTAAAAGCCTCTGATGGGAGCGTCTCCTAAACAGTTAAACAACCCATTCTGTCAGACACAGAATGGTCAAGACAAGCAGAACAAATTGTTCCAAACATTCATTTTGACACTGTGTGTTCCAGTAAATATGAGAGGAGTATTTATAGGAAAGCACAGAAGGAATAGCTACACCTTTGACTTTCATGCAAACTGTCTCATGGAATCAGAGAGTTTGTTAATACTGGGAAGAGATCGTAACGATAATGGAGGCCAACCTTCATTTTACAGAATTTAAAAAGATGCCTACATACTACATAAATAGAATTGTCTGAAATAGATAGTGTTGGAGCCAAGGATACTCTCCAAGAATAGAATAAAAAATATTAAAATGGGGAGCTATCTTGAAAGATACCAATGTGTTTAAGTGCTAGCAACAAAATAAAACAACTTATAGAATATCTCAAATGTTATTTAGTGTAATAATCCATCACTATGGAATTCCTCATAGGCAAGAATATGCTTATACCATCTATAAGACGATAGCCTTTTCATGTTTTTTTCTTCACCATTGTTTGGATATATATAGCTTTTATTTAGAATGTTCCTTATTTACTTGACAGTTACACCATTTTCTTGGTCCAACTCTTAAGTTGAATATTGTTCCATTTTAGTACTGCTAATACTTCATCATTGATAGATTCTCTATCCAGTTTTTAAAGGTAGTAATGGCAGTATTTTCTTCTGTTATGGAATAAATACTGTTAAAAGATATTGCATAAGCACACCCTCTCCAGCCATACTAGAATTAATACATCCCTCTGCTAAGCTTCACGAACAGCATTTTATGGGTACTCCTCTCTCTGCCAAGATCTTAAACTTTTTAATCGGTCCCCATTTATTTGTCTAGCATAGCGCCTGCAGAGAATTAAAGTCCCATAGCTATTTGTAGAATAAGTGAATCTTTACATACACACATGCCAGTAAGTGCAATTCTGCTTATTGGCTGATTATTCACTTAAATTCTTTAAGGCTTATGTTTCCTGTGTTTGGCTTTCTTTGGTCGGACTTATCTTTTGGAGACAAATATGAGGAAATTATTGCTCCGATGTTTACTATTATTTCCCACCATGAGATTTCCTGGTGGAAGGGGGTCATCTCGCTTTCACAGATTATATGTAATAACTTAAAAGTAAACATGGTCAACTCATACTGCATTTTGAGGGGCTGGCATGGAAGGAGTAGTGTGATTGTCCAATCTGTTAGTTTAATATACTGGCCTCTGAGGTGGGAAGGGGGAATGAGGGGGGTTGTTCCAGGCACGTCAACTACTGACAGCTCAATAGAAGCCTATGGAGAGAACAGCCAGAGACAGGAACCTGAGGCCAAGTCAGAAAGGAGCAGACAAGAACCCAGAGGGGACACATGACATATTGATCAGACATTTGGGCTCTAGATCCCAGGGCCTCCACCATGAGCTATGTTCTTTGGGCAAGTTACTTAACCTCTCTCTGGCACAGTTTACTAATCTATAAATTGAGGAGGGGGCTGTGAATGTCACATCAGATAATAAACCCCAAATGCTTAGGATAATGGCTGGTACCCAGGAAGCAGGAGGTAAATGTAAGCCATTGTTTTTATTGTTATCACTGTTGGGAGCCCATACACTGCATGCCCAGAAGTTATGGATAAAGTTATGGGAGACCACACTGCTGGGTGAAGAGCTGAGTCCTAAATGGAACCGAAGCAGAGGATACAGGGTATACATGTGGAAGTCATGCTCATTGGACAAGATACCAGGACAAGTAGGCAAGGTTCAAATTGCTGCTGTGCACGTGTGTGTTTGCGATTTGCTATAGAAGCAGTGCCATAAGTTTCCAGACATAAGATATAATTCAAACAGATTTGTGTTCTCTTGCTGACCCTGCCATAAGGATTTCTAATATACAAACTAGTTCATTCTTTTGTTGATGCATCTCTGTTGGCCAAACCAATCCCTCCTTGCGATGTCTGGGTAATTTATGGAGTGTGAGTAAGATACTATTTTGTTCATTTTGTTTATCAGAGATTAATTGCTTTCAAAGGAAATCATATTACTATTTTCCAGTTTCAAAGTTTTAATAGTAGTGAGAACATTTGCGTTTTAAGAGCACTACTGGAGAAGACAGTGTTTATGATGTGTACACAACTTATTAAATGGGAAATCCAGAGGATAGTACTTCCAGTGGCTCTGTGATTTTAGGTAATTCTTATTAAAAAAATGTATAATGCAAAATGTAATATTAAAAAAGTAATTTTTAAATTAAGTGAAATCAAGACATTTTCTTTCCTTTGTTAATTACATTACTATCCCTTAAATTTGTATAAGTAACCAGCCTTATCTCTTACCGCTAATAATGAAGAACTAATACAAAGG
This sequence comes from Manis javanica, assembly GCF_040802235.1. Taxonomy (NCBI): domain Eukaryota; kingdom Metazoa; phylum Chordata; class Mammalia; order Pholidota; family Manidae; genus Manis; species Manis javanica. The sequence goes on from NC_133167.1 coordinate 95,656,798, forward strand.
GAACAGCTTTTTCTAAGACAAAGTTGTGGAAAGTTATCAAAAATGAAAATTTATCATATTAAGAACAAGAAGTATATTTAGGAAAGAGTAAGTCTTCAATTTAATATGAGGATGATAATGTTATAACTATTACAGATAAAACCAAAACTATTACTATGTAAGAGTTGGGGTTATTTTAATCACAAAGAAGTGTAACAATCTTAAAAGAATAGATGGCTTAAGTATAATGATATATTCAAGTCCAAAGTCACCAGACATCCAATAGCCTATGGCTGTGTAACTACCTTCTGCTATAATCACACTAGTTGGTACATCATATTTGATTATCAGCTTACAGTACAATGTGTTCCTATTTAAACAGGCTGAACAAATTTACTTATTCAAAGGCAAATTTTTTAAAAAAGGAAGCTTCTCTGCTCACATGGGACTCTCCTTGTCACTGTCCCTTGTAAGTTTGCGACACACAAGAATAAGGAACATCTTGAGTTCTAAGGTCCCAGAACTAAGAGTGTGTATCCCGCCTCCACGTGCTGAGGATGTGAATGTGACTACTGATAATCTGCTCCTTAAATTAGCAATATCCTCAGCCTGTAAAATAAGGATGTTAGCTATCTTGTGAGTTTATTTTTTTCAGGATGAAATAAGGCAATTCAGATAAAACTGATGCAATACTAGCACAGATGTACACATGCTACAAAATGTTGGTACTATAACCTACGGCATGCTATAAAAATGTTGCTATCATTGTTTCTATCATTTTAGTTATACTAGTATTAGTAGTAATAGCAGCAGTATTAAATGGTGGTAAGGCCTCAGGAGAAGCAGAGAGGGAAAAGAGAATTTAAGGCCTGTAAGTAGGAAACCCTTGTTTTCCTGGTCATCCCACCTGGGGACTAAAATGAGGATCTCAATATCAGCTCTGGCACAGTATGTATCTGTCCTTGCTTTTTGAATACCCTCAATCTTTCATTTCAATCTCTCTCCAGTGCTTCCAGGAATGCTACAGACATGACTCAATGATCTCCACAGAAGAGTTCCCTGATAGTGTGGTACTGGCCATTCCCCCTCTGTAGCACCCCTAAGGGCTTGTTATGCCAGCCTCAGGAGCTTGGCCTCCAATGCCCTCTGACAGGATCACCCGAGCCTCCCCGAGGTGCTGCCACTGTTCACAGCCCTGGCAATGCTGAGGCTGCTCCTGCCAACACCTACTAATGTCTGTGCTGAGCTGGCAGTGCCCTCTTCCAGGACTGCTGATGCATCAAGGGCACAGCCCAAAGTCACAGAGGCATACAACTGTGCCAGAGAATGGGTCTTAATGTGGCCTGGCCTCCAAAAAATATTTAGATTCTCCAAATGTTTGAATGACTGCTATGTGGAACATTTTTCTAGACATTTTTTATATTACATCATGCTATAGTAGTGGGGTTTTTTTTTTGTACTTCATAATCATAGACTGGCAACTACAAGATAATACATTAGATGGTTTTAAAAATGCATGAAGTATGCAGTCCTGTCCCTTCTAAAAGGCCATAATAATAGTAATGCATTACTGTAAGGTAATTGCAAATGATAATTTTGGGAATGATAATATGAAGTACACTTTTGAGAAGACAGAAATGGCCAAAGAGCTGTAGACATAAATTAAGCTTTTTATTGGTTAATCTTCAAGAAAACAAAATGCTCTGTAAGTAATCTTCTTGCCCAGCAGGTATTATTTTAATAAGTAAAATGCCAGTCAGAGTCAACAGTCAAGGAGTGAATAGCAGCATTAGTTTATAAATCTGCCTTTAGTCCGACTCCTAGTATGGGGCTCAGTGGTACTTTTTAGTCCAATTTAAACAATAAACTGTTGACCATTCAGTAGTTAAAAATAGCTTAATGAGTTTTACTAGTGCATTTCTGCATTTTTAGCCAATGACCACCCTTCTGTCTCAGTAGTCTAACTCCATCTACAGATTAATTTACCTCTGTGACCACTCCACTGCCTTTCCCCCCAGGGTAATTAGGTCTCCTGTTATCTAGGTTAGTTAACCCTCCACCTAGGTTTGGCTCCTTGTCCTTTTCCGAACAGTATTTGCTTACATGCTTATGCTTTAAATTTCTTTCTCTCCATTGGTTATGTAAAGACACCAAGCCTTTGTTCCTTTGAGTGTAGGAGAAACATTTCTGTAATTTCTCTGTGTCCAACTTCCCTTCCCAGCCAAACTCTTAAAAATAACTTTGTAAACTTACCTTCTCCATTTGCTCATTTCTCATTTATTCTTTCATCCTTTATAATCTGGTGTAAACTCTCCAAAGAGAGAGCAAAGACAACAATAGTGGAGTGACTATACGTTGGGGGGCTACATTTTGTTTCTTACTTACCATTTCTGCACCTTTTAACTGAATCTTTCTCTTGCATTGGCTCCCATAACATTTCATTTGCTTCCTCAGCCCCACTTACCTTTGTAGGTTCATCTAGTTCTGTCTTTTCCCTTAAATGTTGATCCATTCAGGTCACCACCAGAACCCTTTTTCCAAAATGCAAATCTAATGCAACTCTGTTTTAAATCTGAAGTGGTCTCCCATTTCCAGCAGGGCTTAATTTTTTCAGCTTATTATCTACTCAACAAAACCAACTCTATTCTCCATCTGAACCATTAGCTTTCAACCCACGTGCCATAAATTTTCATGCTTCAGCATTTGCACACATCTCTTCTGCCTGAGATACTCCTGAGATAAGTCTACAACATTTGTTTCAGTCAGCAACTATTTATGAAGCACCTACATATAAGAAAATACACTGGGCTTCAGGGATGCAGTGAGGATGCTATGTGTTCCATTTAGCATATTGCCCATCTAATGGCCATAGCTAGAGCCTTTTATTGCATGCTGTAACTTCAGTTGTTATTAACAATTCCCTTAAAGCTTTCTGATGGCTTCCCATTACATTTTATCTCGCACAACTTCTCTTGTCCTTTCTGCCTGTTCATCTACTCCACCTGCAGCTAATATATGTTCAAAAACGTCTAGAGATAATACTATTTTTTAATGATGTATCACATGGAGAGAGGTAAATATAAAATGCATTGATTCAGATACTCAACAAGCCAAAAGATGCAAAATTAGGTATTCCTGCTGCAATGATCTCAACCAGTAATAAAGGTAGAGAAAATAGCCACAAGAATGCAGACGCCAGATGTAAAAGGCATTTTATACAGCCTCCACATAGTTTAAGGTATACACACTGACACTCATAATCATATACATCATCATTTTCAGTAAAAGAATTCTTTATTTCTCCATGAAAAACTTAAAATACCTAAGAAAATGGAGACAATCAACATTTCTCATTCACACTAAATATTTAGAGCAATATGCCTCATTATTAGCACCTGAAAATTCATCCAAGAAACTAATATCATATTGTATTTAATCACAATAACTAAATCACCTTGTCATTCATTTCACTGCTATGTGTAGCTAGAAGACCTGTAAATTTGCATTTATTTAGATAAAGTACTTATAAAGAGCGTAAGTGTTTTCTGTCAAATACAAATACACTTTCTTCACCCTTAAGTCCATCAATGGACCTTTCATGAAAACACATCCTTTCTAGAGTCTTCCCAAATTAAATAGAAATAGCTGATGTTTCAACATAGCAAAGAATATGGAACTTCTATGACTGAACTACTCCCAATCATATTTCTCACTCAAAATCTTTGCTTCCCAAATCATAGGCATACATGTCTTTCAGACACATCTCTTTTTAAACTGGAATATTTAAATTCTAAATTGCTGTTAAAGATATTTTATCATCTTACTTTACCTCTACGGGTGTGTGCATGTCTCTGCAACCTTTGTCACTGTTGTCTACTCCTTTCCTGAGCTTTTGTTGACATCTGATTTTTTTCTTACCTTTCCAAAGTCACCTTCTTATTCTCCTTTGTAGGTCTTTCTTTTCCCCTTTTCAAATCATTGTTCTCAATGTTCTCTCTGCTCAAGCGGGTGCACTCTACTTTTCTCCTGAAAATACCATCCAAAGCCCAACTTCAGTGATCACCTGAACAGTCCTGACACTCCTATTTCTATCTGCAGCTCAGATCTCTCTCTTGCTCTTTATTTATGTCTTCTTCTTTAACATCTGTCCCTGAACACACCAACATTATCTTATATTTAACACATAGATACATGAATCTATATATTTACTCCCCTAATTTGCTTATTTCCCTGCACACCTAATCTCAATTTAGAAATGTTAGGGTTGCTTTTATGTTTATTCTTCATGCTCCACCATCCAAATCAAATGTTGATTTTTTTCTATGACTTTATCTCCAAATTTTATCCTTAAAACATTTCCACTGCCATAGCTCTAGTTCAGCTATGCATCATTTCTTGCTCAACATCCTTTAATCCATGTTCTTTTCCACTAGCAGTTATATATCTCATTTATCTGTTTATAAAATGCAAGATTTACATCTTCTTCATCATCATTTTCCCTAGCTCAGTCCCTGGGACATTGAAGTACCACAGTATAAAAGCTGTACAATGTAGCTAGGTCTTATTATGTTCTAAACACTATTCTAGATGCTCTGGATACATGGTGGAACAAAACTGGGAAAGATCCCACCTTCCTGATGCTTACATTTTAGCAGGGGACAGACAATGAATAAAGATAATAAGTTAATTACCAGCATGTTCCCATGGAAAATGACTTCGAGGTGGGGTGGCGGGGGTGGGGAGACTAGATTGGAAATTAAATAAGGTGGCCTTAGTAGGATGACAATGACATTGTAGTAGAAACTTGAAAGAGATATGGAAGTTACACATGCATTTATTAGGAATAAAAACATTTTCAGGCAGAAGGAACAGCCAGTACAGAAGCCCTAAAATGAGAACACGCATCCTGTGCTCAAAAAGCATAAGAATGTCATGGCTAGAAGGAAGTGGCGAGGGGAACAGAAGCAGGAAATAATGTCAGGCAGCTACTAGGCATTTAGGGTCATTATTAGGGCTTAGGCTTCAGTTCTGGGTCATAATATTGGGTAAAATCCAATAAAGCTCCCTATGAGAGTAGTAATGATGGTTTCATAAACTGTCGGCTATCTCAGTATCTCCAATAAAATATCTTCATTTAAAAATATTGCTGTACATAACACTTGATTCTTTTAGTAAGTCTTCTACATCTGAAGTAGTCAAATAAAACCAACCTTGTTGACTGCACTGACTGGAAAGCTGGCCCTGGGTGTTTCTGACACTACAGCACACTGAGCACAGTTGCTCAAGCCGCCATGAGCAACAGGGTTTTGAAAATGTTCCTAATGGTCTGAGAGGAAAAGTGGCATCAAGCCCTGGTTAACCTCCGTAAGAAGCACGAATCCCAGCATCCTGCACATTTGTAACATGGCTGCTGCAGATCATGTATGAATGGAGAAGGTAGATTCTTGAAAGGAAGCAACCATCCACAGGTAATGAATGAGAAATGATACATTATTTTGAATCTACCTTTGAAGGCTGCTTTTGCTAGGAGGTCCTAAAGCTCCACGTTTATTTCCTTGGCCTAAAGAATTTTGATATTGATGGAAAGCCCTCTACAGTGCCATCAGTGACCCAGTGCACTGGGAAAACACCTTATTTAGGGCAGTGGTTCCATCAAACCCCCTAGGAAGACCTCAGGTGACTTCCTTTGCTTTAGACAGGCATCCAAGGAGGTGGTATTCCTTCCAATCTCGCCCCCTTATTCTTCCTGCCTCACCTAAAGGGGAAAAACTACAGTAGTGGAGAAATATTTTGATGATCACAACCCAGGGAAACAGGCCCACTAAAGAATATTTAATCAAAAGACTATACAGTGCCTCCCCTATTTCACCACCAAACACAGGGTTCCAAGGTGACAACAGTGGATCACAGCGGACAGAGCTACAAGACTCACTGTCTCTAAGGAAATTAGGGAAGCTCAGAGTCAAGAGGGGAGGCAGAAACAAGCCCTTTAAAGGAAATTTAAGGCTCTCTCACCTATAACTATAGCAAACACAGCTCAGCTCCTGGCCACATTAACATAAATCCTCACAAAAAAGAACTATTTACCTTAGTTCTCATTAGCCCATGAGATGTGTCTACCTACCAACAAAATTACAATGAATGCAGAAAAGCAAACGAGAAAAACAAAACAAACCCTGAGGAGACAAATCATCAGACTGACATGGATATGTTGCAGATGTGGGAATTAAAAGACAGAGAAGTTAAAATAACCGTGATTAAACATGCCAAGAGCTCTAATGGCCAGGGCAGTGAAATATTTTAAATGTTGAAAGAAAAAAAAAACCTAGAATTCTATATCCAGCAACATTTTCCTCAAATGTGGTAGAGAAAGCAAGACATCTTTGGCAAAGTCAGAGGAATTCATTGCTATCAGACCTTCCTTACAAGAAATGTTAAAGGAAGTTCTTTAGGTAGAAAGAAAGAAGAAGAAGGGGGTGGAAAAAGGGTTTAGAAATGCAGCTCTACACAAAGAGCTATGGAAAAGCAATAAGGTTAAAAAAATCATTTTTCTTATTAGCTCTTTGGCAATTGGGTGCCATGCTTCAACATATCCACTGTGCTGTGACTTTAGTAAAGTCATCTTGCTGGTTAAAGACGTTGAGTGTAGCATATGAAGCAGCACATAAATGGCAGAAATACTCTAAGATACTGGAAAGAGAAATTGGGAATACTCATGAGATAACTACACTACCAGGAAGCAGGATAGTTTTAACTAAAAATGGATTTGGATTGGTTTAAAAAGTATAATAGAAACTCCAGGATAACCAGTAAAAAAATGTTTCAAGAGGATAATATGCTAAGAGAGGTGATAAAATCAAGTATCAAGGTAAAAAACAGTTCACAATTAGAAAGCAATCAGAAACAACCTGGGACAGGATTGCTGCAAGGTAGAGAAGCTGATCATGTCTGGTCAAGCAGGAAAAAAGTTTATTCGGTAAATATTAAGCGAGAGGGCTGGAGGAGCAGGTTTAAGCCTCAGCTTCCACAAGCAACGCTCTGAACCACGCCACGGAAAGGGCAATGAGTAAAACCACCGATTCTCGCACTTGTAATAAACGGGAAGTACCACAGGTTTTTCTAATTTGTTTCAAAGAACCTGATTTTACTGCAGCTGCGCCGGGTCTAGCTCTGGGACGCAGGCAGGACGCGCCCCGCCGCCCCGCAGGCCCGGGGGACCGGCCGTCGTCCTCCGCGAAGGCGGAGGCTGCGCGGCCCGTCCTTCCGCGCTCTGCTCCCTTGCGGACCGGCCTCTCCTGCTCACCTTCCTCGTTGGCGGCGAGAAGGCAGCGCGTCTGGGCTCCAGCTGCAAAGGAAGAGAGGAAGCAAGTTTTCTGGCTTCTCCCAGGAAGGTAAGACTCACAAGGGAGGGTTTCCATACCTGCGGAACTTTCGGACTTACCTTCTAAAGTTCTAGGCAGCAAAAACCATGAGCCTCAAAGATACTGAGAACCTTTCCAGTTTACATCGCTGCCTGTTGGCTCAAAACTTGGAGAGCTTCCGGAGGAATTTAAAATCTGAAACTGACCCCGCGAGCCTGGAGGGCGTGGAGACACTGAAGGCAGGTCCTCCAGGTCGGCAGGTGGCAGGTATAGTGGGTAAGGGGCTCACCTACGAAGCTTGCCCTGGGCGGCCCCCGGGCGAGAACCCCACGCCCGCCAGAATCTTAGGAGCGTGTGCAGCAGCTTTGGCGGGTTGGGTCCGGGATCCGGACCAGGTGATCTCAATAAGACGGCGCTTTCCCGAGCCCCGCCCCGCGGGGGCGCCAGCTGTGGGATGACAGGCAGCACGCGCACAGCTCACAGGTCAAACTGAAGCCACGTCCTCTCCATGACCCCCCTCCAACCCTGGCAGAAATTCTCAAACATGCCGATTCCATTCATTGAAGGAAAAAAATTTATGTTAATACTCAAGATTACATAAGGAATGAAAAAGCATTTGCATTCATACAAAAACCTCATGAGGATTTCTGCTTTAAGAAAAAACATCTCTAGGCTGCCTTTTACCAGTAAGATGACTTAAAGTCGCAGCACAGTGTAGGTATGTTGAAGCACGACACCCAGATGCCATGCTTCAAATTACCCAAAACTTTTGGTTACCTACAAGTTTCAGAAAATTCTGTGAAAAATCCATAAGAATCAGAAAGATGTTCAAATAAAATAATTCTTAGTTCAACTTTCTAGCACCAAACTTTTCATTGTGTGTAAATCGATATGCATTGAACTTTTTACTTGTAAAAAATATTTTAAGAATCAACAAATAACAAGCTAAGAGTCAATGAATGCACAAGAAGACATTATAGCTAACTCATAAAAAATGAGCATTAGTTACTTCTTAATCACACAGCCCAAACTGCTATTTTTGTGTCTTAAATAGAAATATCTTGGTTTGAAAAATTTCATGCAGTTTTGAATGGGGCTTAATTTATAATCAGGTTTTCTTTTCTCGTTTGGAAGAATCTGTTTTAAAAATAAAAGCATCAGAGCTTGGCATGAAGTATAAGGTTAATTGAGGTATTTCTGTGTAAGTTGTTAACTAGTTGAAGAACCTGTAACCTGAGTAATAATAGATATTTCTCTAAATGCATATTATATTGTCCTTATGTAGGCAAAATCTAGTGATCCTTCATGTTATTGCAACATGTCACAGTACAGCATATATATTCTCATACTTTCTGATGAAAATACAGCAGGAAACAAAGCATAAAATGAAAAACTACGAATTTAAAGTCCATTGTTTCTTGAAAATTTGTTAGTTTACTGTAATATGTTTTAATTTATTGGTCTATTATAGTTCCATAATCCAAAGATAAATGGGTCCTAATTTTATAAATGTACCAGATGTATAGGTCAAGATTAATGTACATTTTTTTGATACAAACTAGCCTGCTTATCTCTATATCTATAACATCATTTAAATTTCTGGGCTAGCAGAAGTGCCAATTTAACCAAGCTATGTTCACAGAGTGGTCTATACTGTTCCCAAATTGACAATTCTTAAAAGCTCCAAAAACGATAATTTTTGCACTACACTAACTTGATGTGTGAGCAATGGAAAAGTAAACAATTATGGAAGTAAACTAAAGAAAGGAAAAAAGATTTTTTTATGCTTGATACTGTTAACAAAGGGTCTTGTATTACAGTGAGCCAAATTCTCTAAGTGCATAAAACAGTCCCTGGAAATAAATTAGGTGGAAGCTGCATGAACTTTTTCTGTGCACTAGAGTCCTGTTTGCTGCCAGGAGACATCCATACAGGATGACCTGCCCCCGGAAGTGCTATGAGACATATAGATTGTTACCACTAACTGCTAACTTCCTGCATTTCTCTGGAGCAGATTTCCAATTGGCCGTGTTGACAGTCTTTTATGTGTTATATTTTGTCTGATTCTATAATAAAGACTTGGTTACCTACAAGTTTCATGAAATTCCATAGTGATTGGAAAGACATAAATAAAATTCTGGAAACACTGATTAATTTATTCAAATGACACCAAGGTAGAAGGCAAGTTTTAAACAGCCCTAAATTACCTGAGGATTGTAATGTACAGGTGATAGCACAAAAAAAATAGCAATTAGCTGTTCTATGTCTCAACTGAGGATAGAAAAAGAAAAAAAAGTCTTGACAGGTAACATGAAAGGCTTGGTTTAAAAAATAGGGAAAAATTTCCTGACAGTGTTTTGTAAAATTGTTGTTTTTCTCTCATTACAAAAGAAATACATATATATAGTCTGTGCAGAAAGGTTTTTAAAGTACAAAAATAAAATCAAGGAATAACAATCAGACATAATCCTATTACCCAACAATAACCAATAACAAAATGAAATGTTGGTGTATGTATTTTCAGATATATACATATGTATACACACATGTTTATAGTATTTCAGACATAATTTTTTTCATGGGACATATCTTCAAATCAGTAAATATTCATCCGCAACACGTTTTTTAATTTAACAATTCTATCTATGGATGTGCCATTAATTATCATAAAATAATATATCTCACATTTTGACTATAATTTGGCTACTATTTTATTCCTATGATGAATAATCTTGTACAATATATAATTTCTGTGCACACATTTGAATTTTGTCTTAGTGTACACTTCCAGAATATACAGATTTGAAGAATTGTAAATATTTTGTTTTATGTTGTAAAATAACCCTTCAGAATGTTTCTTCCAATTTAGCTTCTACCAGCAAATGTGTGAGCATTCGTGGTCTACATTGGCTTCTATTTCTTTTATCTTTGTTTTACTGTGCATTATTTTCATCACTGTCTTAATGCTCTTTAATGAAATGCCTGACTCTCATTCCTTTGGATGCATTGGTCTCAGGATTTTGTAAGTGTTCTCCATGTATTTAGAGTTTCCTAATTTATAGTTTACTTTTGCCTGTCATTTTAACATGTCTTTTTTCTCCTTGTGGCTCCCCTGCTCTTTTCTATTCCTTTAAAAAAAAAAAAAACTCTAAGCATGTCTCTAAGCTCTAATTAATATTCAACTATATTTTCTTCAAATAGTTTTATTCTTTTAAATGTTTAACTATGATTGTGGTGAGAGGCATGAAGTGGAGCTTGAATTTCTTCTCTCCAAATAGTTAACCAAATACATTCACTTACTGATCAGCCCATATTTTGTTCTACTAACTTTAAGTGCAATCCAAGAATATCTCCTAGATACATCCATGGACATGAGTCTATTTCTGAACTTTGTATTTCATTCTATTTGTCTTTCTGGCAGTACCATATTATTTATTTATTCATGTATTAGTTTAATAACTAGGTTTTGGAATACATTTACCATCTAGCCATTTATGTTAGTTCTATTCTTTTGTTGTTTTTATGTTCCCAAAGTTACTCTGATTCTATGTGCTTTAAAATAAAGCATGATTCATCTACGAATCTTACTGCTGTTGAACAAGGAATATGCATCGATTTGGGTATTATTCATACTTCAACATATCTTCTTTACACCCAACATATAATAATGATATAAATAAAGATAAAAATTTGGAAGACAGCTGAAGATAAGTAACATGAATAGGCGAAGCCAAGGATTTGCCCTACTTTGGGCCCAGCGTCAGCTCCTGTGAGTCAGCCAGCCAATGCCCCATGAAGAGGAGGGTCTGAAGCTAGGTTTGTAGCTTTAAGGCAGTTAAAAAAAGACAAAAGAGAGGATGCCTTCAAGGAGATTTCCTATAACTATGCATTACTAATTGTGTCCTCCCAAAATTCATATGTTGAAGCCCTAGCCCCTGGTATCTCAGAATGTGACTTAACTTTGAGATAGACTCAACAGAACACAAGGAAGGAGAGAGAAGAAAACAAAGAAAAAAAGATTATAGACCAGTGAATATGTTGGAAGAAATAGATACAGACATATCAATAATCGCAAGTGTAATTTAATTCTTCTCATCTTTTAATAGCCAGAGATGATCAAGATGGAAGAGAAAATAAATCCAGCTTGTTGTGTTTTGCTTTCAAGAAGAAAATCTACAAAAAAAAAAAAAAATGATGTAAAAGGTAAGATATAATGGAATGGGAAAAAGACCAGTTATGCAGATGCTGATCAAGGGAAACATGCTATCGTAATATTAATATAGGACGAGTTAGACTTTAAGGTCAAAGTCATTAGAAGTGAAGTGAGTAATAGTGTGGAAGTAGGGTGCTATGATAGAAGGTGATGGACAGCTGTTTCCCACTGGGGCCACTGTCATGTGGAGATATTTTAGCTGAGGACTGAACTGTGAGAGGAGGCCAGTTATACAAAGATCTGGGAACTGAGCGCCCCAGGCACACGGAACAGAGATCACAAGGGCCCCAGACCAGATGAACTCCGTGTGTTGGAGGGTCAGCCAGAGGCAGTGGGACTGGGCCACCAGGAAAGGAAGGGTGGCAGTGATGACTTTGGAGGTAGCCACCCATCGATCACATCGACCTTCACGGCCAAGGTAAGAAGTGCACTTTTTGCCCAAAGGTTATGGAAACCATTGGCTTTTAAGCCAGAATGTGACATGTTCTAATTTGTAATTTTTTTAAAAAGATCACTACAACTGAGGTTTGGAGCATGGTTTGGAGCCTGGGGAAAGAGTGTAGGTACGCAGGACAAACATTTAGGGAGCTATCTGATAATCTAGAAGAGATGGGTGACAGCAAGCTTTATCTCCTTCAACCCCAACAATTGTATACATTCCACTACGGTTCTGTCCTAGGCCCTTATTTTTCTCTCTCTCTCTCTTCTATAATTTACCACCTTTAAATAGATGAGTCCTGAATATTTATCTATAACCTTACCCTTTCCCAAGAAACAATCCTTTAGTTCCCTAGTTCCCTACTGGACATTAGTAGCAAGATAACCTATAAGCACCTCAAGCTCTAAACTGATCCGCTTCCCCATAACTAACCAGCATCAAACCCAGTATCACTGCCCTCACTAGTCTTCCCACCAGCCAGTGTTGAACCCTGAGCATCACTTCTGAGCTTCCTGTCTACTTGTTCTTTAAATCCAGTCAGATCACAATCCCTCGTTGTCCACTTCTACAATGTCTCTTTCCCCGCCTACTTCATGCTTCCATGGCCACCATTCATTTAGATGCTTATTTCCTCTCTGTTGTGTGCAGGATTGTGGGTGTATAATCTCCACCCCCTGGTGTCACATCCTTTACATTTTGTGGCAAAATACACTTTGCCCGTGGACATGGGGTGGCTAATATGCTGATCCTAAATTAGAGAGGTGATCGATTATCCGAATGGGACTCACATAATCACATGGGCTCTAGCGAGCAGGAAGCTGTTAGGGACCAAAAGAAGGGTGCACACAATGTGGCAGGGCTGACAGATACCATTTCAGGGTCGTTTGCAAAGGTAAAATAATAGAAATAATTAAATGCCCACTATCATTGTAGATTAATTAAACAGACTGTGACAGATCTATTAAATAGAAAACCAGGTATCATTCATAAGAGAAGCTAGACTCTCTGTGTCTCATAGAAACATTTTCCAAAATACATGGAAAAGTTAAAAAACATAAAGAAGATTATGTTTACTAGTCCACCCACTTGTGTAAAAAATATATTTTATGTCCTTGCATGTTAAATATATTAAAGTATTCAAAATACGTTCTTACTTGTGACCACCTCTGCCAAGTGGAATTGTGGGTTCGGGACAGTAGATCTTTTCTTTCCTACCTTTCTGTTTTGGTTTTGAATGATGAACATGCCTTTTTTTTTTTTTAAGCCTTAGTCATTTTACAATTTTACTTTGTTACACTAGCCTTTCAATTTCCATTTTACTCATGTATCGTGTATTTGACTAATCTGCCTGTCAAAAATCCCCAGGTGAATTCTGTGGCAGCCAGGATGAAAACAAATGACTTAAGCATAATCTTATTTTACCTCTAACTTGCCTGTAATGATAGAAATAAAAGGTGTGGAACTTGTTAATACTGTACATTTAAGATTAAAATCTTTCAGACAGAAATCTTTATAATTCCTTTAAGTAGGTCCTTTCTAAGTCTTATGAAAGTATTTGTTTTGACAGGTAATTTTTCTGTTCACGTTTAAAACTGACTCCATTTTGAACGTTTTTTCTCTGACATTATGGAAAATGACTCATTAAAAAAAGTTCACCCAATATTTCCCACTTGAACAAATTGAAAGATTAATAATTTTCATTTTAAAAAAAAGACTCAATTTAATGTAGATAACCTGGGGTTATATTTCTTTCTATGGAATAAATAGGCCAAATGATTTATAATTACAATTAGAATGCCTTCTGTATTTACTAATACATGTCTTCATGATTAAAACTTACTTTCAGGAAAACAAAGCATGTACAGTTACTCGAGGGTTTTATCTGAACCCAATGGTAAATTTCTGAGGACGCCATTGGTGAGGACAAAAGAATTCATCTTTTATTATGGTTGTTATGCATTTTACAACTTTTACCCTTACTTTTCATTCTCTGATATTGCTAGTAAGAAATTAGATTTTATTAATAAAATTGAGTGATTACTGCATGAACAAATTAGCAGTAAGTCTTAATAGTAGAGACTGGTCAACAGTACAAATGTATAGTAAATATTAAACATCTCTTCTTGAATGATTGTCAGTGTAAGAGAGTAAAAAGAAATGGAACAAGTATTGAGTAGCTACGTGAAACCAGCATTCTATTTAGCTTTCAGAAAATTTTATTATAGGTCAGTGTAATAAGTATCTTAGATTACCTTACAAGTGATGACAGGAGGCAGAAAGCGACTTACTCTTAGCAGTATGAGGTTACCTAAACTATAGAGCACTTTTTCTCAACGAATGTTCTGTAGAAGCTATTTTTTTGTGAAGTTCAGGGAAAGAAATGTCTAAAATCAATGTTGTATATAGTGAACATGACAAGTTCATTTCCAGTTTTGCTCTTCCTACTTTCCCCTTTTCTGAAATTCTATATCAGAACTTTGTAGAACTTTCCTTCTCAGAGAAGCTTCCAGATCACTGCATCTAAAGTAGCCTTTTTCTACCAGTTGATCTCTATCGTATCATTGTATTCTATTTTCTCCTTAAAAATTAGCATTATCTCAAAGTTTCTTGTTTATACATTTGTTTACATATTTATTTTCTGCCCCCTTCTCTCCACCACAAGCCTTACTACTGGACTGTCAGCCGCATAAGAGGACCGATCTTATCTGTCTTATTCAGCACTTTATCATCAGCACCTATTGAACAGTGCCTAAGGTGCTCAGAAAATAGTAGTTGAATGAATGACTTTGCATTATCCAGTATCTGCTCTACACAATGCATGTTGCTGTAATATTACAATAAATGAGTCTCTTTAATTTTATTTAACCTCGTGTCTCCACAGTGTATTTGACCATTTTTCCCTAGTTAGATAAACATCTCTCATAATTGTATCCAGTTTGAAGAATCCTTTGATAAATGTGGCCACAGTGAAACCAAAGAAGACCCATTTCCCAAAATGCTGCCCACTTCATCTGCCCAAATACATGCTCAAATGCAAATGTCACCCAGAAGGTTTACCAGGGAAGCCATCATCAGCCATTAAGGTAATGCCAAAAGTGAGTTTGTCAGCTTAACTAACAGAGCCTAATGTGGAGGGAATGGATCCTGGGAGATTACAGAAGGGGCCTCAGGAGGCAGAGAAGACAAGGGAAGCCTCCAGCCATGGAGAGGGCACCATGAGGGTAGAGGACTGGGGGAAGCCCCAGAGGAGATGTTACACTGGTGCAAGGAGCTTGCACACATTTTCTTCTTGGGCCAGAGAGTGGCTAATGGATGTATTAGATGGTTTTTTTTAACTCCTCCAAGTGCATGCAACTGAGCAAACAGATATTAGGGTTCTCACTGGCTGGCTTAGTGGTTTATTTGAATTCAGATTTTATTTTTGTTAGTTCCATGTTGGAGCTACACAATCACCCACTTACCCATTTCGCCTCACTAAGGAGAGAGGAAAGAGGACTTGCAGAGGCCAGCCATGCTCTTCCTAATAGCGACAACGCCGACTTCCTCTCCGGCTGGCTGTTCATTTATATGATTTCCTATGATGCTCATGAGAGCATCACTAAGGTATAACATGAACAGCTACTAAGGCGCAGGGAAGTTAAGAGACTTGGCCAAGTTCAAAGTAATTGGTGGAGTAATTAGGACCCAGGCCTACCACTGACTGGCCCCAAAGCACATTGACTTTCTGTTCTGCCAAGATCCCAGGCCATTTTTCTTTAATTAGTGAGAAATGGAAAGGGGAAGGATCATTGCTCCACCTGCAGACCTGTCCACCTGGCCCTGCAGTGTCATTTCCCATTGGTCCGTTGCATTTTATACAGCTTGGAAATGGGGCATGTCCTTGAGGATGAGCCCGTGTGAAGGACCAGAGGAGCATCGTGCTGGAGTTAAAATCCACTGCATTACCCTGATGTCCCTTTCTTGATGCTTCAGGAAAAAAAATAAAGTCACAACATATATTTTTATCTAAATGGGTATTACATGAGGAAAAAAGAAAATAATCTGGTTCCTTTGTAAGCTCAAGCAGTCTTGGGGAATGTCTGGAGCTTGAATTTATCAGCTGTGCACAAAGGGCATTACATAGAGTTAATGCCAATTTCTTTGTTCCCTTGTTTTTAAGTTAGAATTTATGTATGTCTGCTTATTTTTGAGGCCCCTTGTAAGATGTGACAGTGCATTATGCAGGGCAATAACATAACATTGAGCATAGAGCAAAAACCTCAGCAAGTGGTAAATATGTAGATGTTCATGGGAAATCAGAGTAAGATGCTACAGTCAGTCAAGACTATCAAAAGGAAAAAACAGATGGTAATATTTCAAATTATACAGAACTCACGATCAATCCGAGAAAATAAACAAGTTTATCTGCAAGGGCAAACTTTTTACTTAAATTGAATTTCAAGGAGGCATGAATATTTTAAATAGGTCCCTTATATAAAAGGTTCTTAGCAAATTAATTAACAGACTTTCCACTAGGAGTGAAGCCTAGAGCACAACAGATTCCAAATTCTTTCTTCTTAATAGAACCTAGAATGCTAGTCATGCATTGATTACCAGAGGTTATTTTGGGCAACATTTGGGAGGCAAAGCAATCAACAGATCTGGTCAATTCTCTTCTAAAGACCCTCTGAGAATAATCGCTACCTGAGCCATTTATTGGCTTTAATAATGAGAAAAGTGAGTTGGGAAATACCAGATGTTAATGAAAACCTGTTCAAAGCTCTGCCTTGAATGGGAGGTTGCTCAGTTTATTCAAGTCTAACTTAGACTAGAGGCATGTTTTTAATAATTATTCAGTGTGCTTCCCTACAAAATGTGCTACAGAAATACTCTGAAGAACCTGCTCATTTTCGGCAGTTATATATGGACAACTTTGTGATAGTCTGTCCCCAGCCTCCATGATTTCTCTGAGGAACATGGATTACATAGGAAATTTCAAAAGTCATGGACATTTTTTTTGTCTGAGAGAAATTAAATTGTACTAGATAATATTACAATAACACTTGGAATTTGTGTAATATTAACTAGGTACAAAGTACTTTTTCATGTATTATATCATTTGGTATTTATGATTTAAATACACTCTAAACTCTGGTTCTTTGACATTTTGAAATGTGTCTTTATTATTAATAAAACTTGAACCTTTGGGATTACCAACTGGTTTCATTACTTATTTTTTGTATGTACATATTGCACAAATATTTATTGGACACTTGTAAGTTCTAGGAATACAAAGGTAAGCAAGACAAAATTTTAGAACAAACAGTAAATATGAATTGCAAAATTAATCATTTCATGATGACTGTAATAAGGACTCTGAACAAAGAAATATAGGAAGTTATGTTCATGATTAACAGGGAGATTTGTCTCAATTTTGTAGATTAAAGAAAACATCCCTGGGAAAATTGTACTTTACAAGAGTCCTGAAATGTAGGACTTAAGGAATTAAGAAATGGAAAACTATTCCAAGTAGATGCGGAAGCAAGTTGAATGCCTTAAGACTGAATAAAGTAGTCCAAGTTCCATGATCCAAGAATTTAATGAGAGCAGGCATGGCTGGACTAAAGGAGTGTATGGAGATAGAGTTTGGAAGGTAGGGTTTATAGAAAAGCCGAGATTAAGTAAATGATGGCCAAATCATGCAAAATCTTGCTATAGATTTTCATCCATGTCCATGTCACAGCAATAAATGCTTGCCAAACACTTGCTGTGTGCCCGGTAGTGTTTATGTACTTCACATGCTTTAAATTGAACAATTCTATGAAATAATCCTAGTATCACCCTCATCTTAGCAGCTGAACAGAGTGTGGAGAATTTAAACTCACTTGTCCAAGATCACACAACGAAGATAAGAGCAAGTTGTGATCTGACCCAGATGGTCTTGTTCCAGAGCTTTCTCTCCTAACTCCAGACTGAGCGTTAGGAAGACCAGTGCAGGCTGGGAGCAGGGAATGGACACGTCTACCCATCTACCCTTGCCCGGGGTTGGTGGGGTCCTGTCAGTGAACATTTATTGGATTCAAGTGATGTAAAGAGCAAAGTATTGCATGTGATAACTATAATAAGGCATTTATAAATGCTTCCCATAAACTAAAGGAAACGAGCGAAAACAGTGTTATAATACTTCATTGTCTCTTCTAGTAGATATGCTTAAGCTCTCTGTCACAGAATTACTGTCGTGGCACCTAACTGAAATTCTACTCTTACAAATGCACGTTGTGCTTTTTATACTTCCTGACACATGCAAGTATTAGGAGATTATTGGGGATTATTACAAAGGAGTGATACTTTTTAAAATGGAAAGCTAAAGAAATTAATTGAGTTGGTAAATGCAATTAGTCGCCGCTGCTTGTTTTCATTTTTTTTCCATATAGAAGTGAGAGTGTCAAGAAAAATTGTGTGGTTTTTCCCCAATGCCTTTTTTTCCTACCATGACTCATATTATAAAAGGAAAGTATAATCAGTCTTCAAGCGTAATTCTTGAGCCAATATGCTGGTGAAAGACAGGAAGTTGGCTGCTCCTAGACGAGGCCAATGTCACTGTCAAGAAATTACTTTTTTTGTGTGTGTGTGTAATTTATTTTGCACCTGGGTTTCTGATGTACAGAGAGCCCAAGGTGACACCTTTGCTGTGGACCTGGCAAAGTGTGATTTTGGACACAGGCTCTGATACCTCAGGGTTGTGAAGCCTATGAATAAAATCAGTTAAAGGACATACTGTTGCCCCTTTTGAATTATTGTTCATTTTGGCCCACCTTCTTTTCCTTCATTAGCCTCAGGCAGAAAGCCAGCCTGAGATTTATTTCTCATTCATGGCCTTTCTTTTCTAGATTGTCATTCCGTTATTTATGGGCAGTAAAACTGATGCCTGAACAAATGTCGAATTCCACTTAAACCTTTATTCCCCTCGAATAACGGATGATCGAGTTATCTGACAGCTTCAGCACACATTTCAAATGAGATTATGACAACTTACTTGAGGTGGAATAACTTCCTAGGCCCGTGACTGAGCTGCTCTTTCTGGTGCCACACCAGCAAACCGAAACTTAGCTTTCCTGTCCTCGTAAATGCTCTGCTTGACCAGAAAGGCAGTTTATCCAGTCAGCCAGCCCCTGAATGCCAAGCCAGCTCTGGGTCTTCTCACACCAGCAAGGGCAACTACTTGGCCCCAGGCAATCAGCTATTTCCTGGCTCTTTTCTTCCTTGTTCTTTCCTCTTTTCCGTATAAAAGCTTCCTGCCTTCTGCCCCATTTTGCAGTTCTTAACAGGAGACTGTCCACTTCATGAAGTATTAAATAAAGGTTGTTCGACTCACCTAAATTATTTCCATTAATCATTGTTTAACAGTTATTGGTGACAGAGTATGGGAATAGAAGCTGACCACTAATGGCCTGTGGATGAGACACACAGGCAAGGCGCTCGCTGACCTTGGAGTTCACTGTCCCTCCGATCATTCCTGACAGCCACGGGTAAGTCACTCTCGGATTTGAGCTCTGCTCCCCTGTGTGCAGCTCTCCGAGCCACACTTTATGTTTTTAAATACACATATTCAATATTTAATACATATATGTTAAATATACATATATAGTCAAATATATATAATATATGTATAGTTCCTGGAAGGGTTCTAATATGGTTATATTAGGAGTTCACAAGCCCAGCTGGCAGCTATACAGAGACTCACAAAGCCTCAAGGTAAGTCCACAGCAAAACCACTGGGATCCTTGGGAAAAATCAATTAAGACAAGAAATTCAGACCGTTTAAACCATGAAAATAAAAATATCAGTAGGCACGAGTCAGGCTATTAAAAGCCATCAGGACATCTGCTACTAGGAGGAAATCTCATGAAAGCAATAATAGATCTCCTGGTAGTGGGAATCTGAGAAGCCAAAGCCACAAACCTGGCTGGCACAAGTTGAGCACTTAAAGCTGCTACGAGTACTTCCCACTTACCTCTGAGACTCCTGTGCCAGGCTGCAGAATGAGTTAGCTTGATGCTAGGTCGCCTTCAGCCTCATGAAAGCTTCCATGCACTGAGGTATACTGTGCCTCACAAAACACGAAACAGCACCACAACGTCTCCAGCCTAGCAGCCCGTTCCTCTTAGATTAATTTGCCTCCAAGAGACCGAAAGCTTAGCTAAAAGAATGGGATCCCAGAAGTTCAAAGAATTGAATGCACCTCCTTCTAGCAAACCTGCTTATTTTCTGTCTAAGAAGTGTGGTCCTGGAAGCTCTGGATACCTACAAAAATAGCGAACTCTTACTAAGACAACCTAAAATTACAATGGCTGTGATGGGGAATGTCCCAGTTAGACAATAGCGTTCACTTAGAATGTGCTCATGAAAGCAGTTTCCCAAGTCAAACCAACAGAAGGGGATGACTATTTTAATTGGCATGCAGGAGCCTCCAGAAGGCTTCCAAATTCCAAAATAGTCTCATTGAAAGATTCACTGTGAAAGGCTAATTCACTGTGAAAAATTATAGATGCAGAAGACACCTAAAATAAACGACTGTGAAACTGCTGACTCCTACGACTGCCTCTATCCCGCTTAACCTGACCACTCAGATGGCTAATCCTCTGTGAGCTGTCTTTCCACCCAGAAGACTGAGGGACCACAAGACCATAAACAGAAGCCCACCGAGTCAGTAGCTGTGCACCTGTAATAACTCTAAAGCCAGAAACCTGAAACCCTTGGGCCTCCCCCACGCACCCTCCCTGGACCCGTGGTGCCAACCCTGGCCCAGGAATCGGTGTCTCTGGAAAAATACTGTCTTTGAAGGTTTTGTCAAATCCCTGTGTACCAGCTGGAACACCCCCATAGCTGCCTTTGAAGGAGGCTCCCCTGTGGCTTCTCCCAGGGTTGAGGGGACCTGCTCTGGGAGATTTGCCAGCAACCTGATGCTAATTATTCCCTTAAACAGCCAAGGGAAACTAGAATTAATATTAATGGAAAATCTTACCAGATGCTGGTCGATATTAGAGCTACACTCTCTACTTTAAGCCCCGTTCACTCTGGAGCCTGCAGATGGGTTCTGGGAAAACTGGCAGAAGCTGGTGAAGGGGGAGAATTTGTACCCGAGTCAGCTCCCCCAAATCTCTGCAGTGTCTGATGGAGAAAAGAGGGTCAAATCTCATGTTGTCCCTTCCTTGCCACATGCACGCTTTTGAGAACTTTGGGGTGCCCTTTGTCTCCAGGCAACAGCTTTGCTGTTTTGTGACCTAAGTTTTGGCTTGATTTTTCTCTGCCTGGGGCACATGGGGTATCAATCAGTTCTTACAGATGCAGGCAGCCCAACTTTCTGGGAGCCCCCAAAAAAGGTCAAGCAGACACGTGTGTCAATGCTCCATTTGTGGCCGGGGTCCTACCAACTGTTCTACAGTCTCAGGGGAATTATCCTTCCAGTCGGCTGTCTTTGGGAGTGGCTGTGGATCTTGGGAGGGTAGCATCTTTTGGGATTGTTTCGTCTTCTGAAACTTGAGAAGTTGTGGTTAGATGTGGGCCAGATTGGAAGGTGATATTCAGTTCAGAGGCTGAAAAGTCTATTGCTTACTACAGTTCTCAGAGTCTTTGGTATATGGTTTATGATTAGATCCATGCACACAGAACTCTGGGCTGAGCACAGGAGTTCATTAACAACTTTATTAGGTCACCTTTTCAAGCTCTGTGGTCTCCTTGGTACTTTATTTCCCAGAGACACCCCTTTCTGGTCCTTTGGCCACAAAGCTGGAGCTTTATTTGCCTTGCTCTGCTTTGTACACCCTCAGAGGTACTCATGTCTGGAGCAAAGGGGCAAGGACAGAGAAAGGGGAAAAAAGAACAGTTTCACCCCGCCACCTTCTTAGACCACAGCTCCTCTTCAGAATTTTAGATGACTGCCCACTACCATCCCTGCCAGAGAACCCCTTTCCTACTCCTCAGTTCCAAATTAGAGGATGTTTGGAACCCCTCTGTCCACCCAGAAGTCCCCTGTGAGTTACGGATGCCTTGAAGCCAGGCCAGTAGACACAACTGGAGGGAATATGGTAAACTCACAGCTGTTTCAGTGGTACTCATCGCCATTTTAAAAAGTTCTCTAAGACGTCCCACAACAGACCACTTTAACATTTTTAACCCATGTTTTCTCAAACGTATTTATCCTCAGAACCCGATTTTTACCTAGGGCTTCTAACAGCCTATGGAACTATTATTTCTCAGGGATACATTTACAAAAATAGTGTTCTAAAATAAAACCAAAATATTTCATTTTAATTCTGAAACTATTGGTAGTCTTCTTTTACTTGACTGCTGTGAAATAAACCGCGTTGATCATATGACATTATTAACATATTCCGTTAAGTCTGTGTTTAGGGAAATAATGCCTTCAGATAGAGGGTATACTTAAGCATCCCAGCAGTGCATGTAGATTTGTCTATGATCTACTTGATATTATTCTTGGTAGCTTTTTGGATGTTCTAATTTTCAGACCACTTTTGTAATAACAGTTCTGCTTTTGTTTTACACCTGAGGTTTTTTTATTTTTGACTACATTTTGTGTTCCTGTGTCTTTAAGGAATACCTATTCCCAGTTTATTTGTCCCTCTTCTTGGAATTCTAACAATGCAAAATATATAATTTGCACATGTACATGTACATGGTATGTGTGTGCATGAGAGTACCAGTTCTGCAGTGACGCATTTTATTTAAAATATTCAAAGCAAAGTGGTGTGTAGACTATAGCTAGAGAATTGTTTACATAGGAAAGCTTCCTCATTGGTGGACAACAGGACATCTCCTGTTAACCCTAATTTTACTACATCTATCTCTAAGCACAAAAATAGCAAAAGAAGAGATAAACTGTTACACTTATTCACAACATTTAATCAAATATTACAGTGTGATTAGAATATATTTTCTGTGTGATGACATAAGTCTTCGGATGTAGCCACATCTATACCTGTATCTATTCTGCCACTAATTTTTCAGTTTTAACTAACAGTATTTTCCTCGCAAAATCAGTGATATATTAGAGATAAAGTGTATAAAGCATTTGGGAGCATTAATAATCCATTAACACAGGGAAGGCAGTGTACTAAGAAAGTGCCTAGTACAGAGTTGTGTCTTAATAGTTACTATAAAGCCCTTTCAGCATTACTCTTTAACATGTGTCTAAACTGATATTAGAAATAAATATGAAATTTCACTTGTCAAGAGGGACTTTTTAAAATACATCTTAGACTTGCTACAAGTTCATAGATATTTTTATTAATATTTCATTTAAAATACATCACTTACACTAAGCCCCTTTTACAATTTTCCCTAAGTGAAATCTTGACTGAGGTATTTTGTCAAATCTATCATTTGTCTCTTAACAAAATAATCTATATGGTGCACGTTTCCCTGTAATTAGAATTTTAAGCCATCAGTTATACTCATTCATATTTTCTTCTCTTCCTTCTTTAAGGTCTCATTATATTCACAGAAAAAAAAGTAATTTTAAGATTAGAAGATTCTGGGGTCCAGAGTAAAACTATATTCCATTGCCAATGATTAAAATTATGATTCAGGCTTCAGTATTCTAGTAAGACAGTAGAATCAGATATTTTTGTTAAATAATTCTCAGAATGAAGTATGAAATCATACTATCTGCCCTCAAGTTTTATAAATGCAGAGGATCTTACATTCTATTCAAGTAGGAAAAATTACCCTAGCTCTGTAATTAAAGAAACTGTGTGGAAATTTTTTTTAATCCAAATTTCCTCTTCATTTAATCATAACAGAGATCTATTTAGTCTCCACTATGTCCCATGCACTATATTAAATGATCTGGGAGATATTCTAATGAGTAATACCCAGCATCTGCCTTCGAAAAGTTGATCATTTGCTGTAGAAGATAATGTGCACTAGTGAGTATCCTGGTGAGGGAGGAAAGTTGAGTGTGGCAGTGGTGGTTCATGATCTGGGAGGTGTTTTTTTTTTTACTTACACATGAATGACACCTCCACTAAGATTTGAATATGTTCCCTACAGTGAAGATGCTACTGACCCATTCCTGTCTCAACCAGTGAGAATCCTGCCACAATGCGTCACTACATGGACAGAGATATCAGAACTTCAGTTTGTGAATATTAAAAAAAAGAACAAAAAAATAGGGAGAAAAATACAGATTAAGCAGAATTGAAGACAGAGCATCAACTCTTCTCCCTATTTAGTTTATTGTTTACTCATATTTGCTCGCACTACTGTAGAATTACCTGCCCTCATTTAGTGTTTGGTATCTGTGTTTAAGAGACCCAGGAATTGACCCTGACTTTTCCATTTCTCCTTCTAAATCAGATGATCACCATTTCACCTGTTTGCCTATCTCTAGTTTCTGCCCGGCTTTTAATAAGGAAGTGACTTTTGGTGTTGTTATATTTTTTTATTGAAGTATAGTTGATATACAATATTATATTGGTTTCAGGTGTACAACATAGTGATTCAACAGTTATGTGCATTATTAAATGCTCACCCCAGCTAGTGTAGCTACTACCTGTCAATACAGGGAGATGTTACAAAACTAAGGACTCTATTCTCTATGTGATACTTTCATCCCTGTGTCTAATTTATATTATGATTTAGATTTTGTGCCCCTTTATCCCCATCACCCTACCCACCCACCCCCTAACCCCTCCCCCATGGTAACACCAGTCAATTCTCAGTGTCTGAGGCTATTGCTATTTTGTTTATTTTGTTTTGTTTTGTTTTGTTTTAGATTCCACACATAAGTAAATGATATGGTATTTGTATTTCTCTGCCTGTGTTTTTTCTCTTAGCATAACACTGTAAGTTCATCCATGTTGTTGCAAATGGCAAGATTTCTTTCTTTCTTATGGCTGGGTATTATTCGTTTGTGTATCTGAACCACCTCTTCCTTATCCATTCATCTGTTGATGGGCACTTTGGTTGCTTCAGTATCTTGGCTATTGCTAATAATGCGGCAATAAACATAGGGGTGCATATATCCTTTTGAATCAGCAATGTTGTTTTCTTTTTTTTTTTTCAGGTAAATTCCTAAAAGTGGAGTCACTGGATCATTTGGTATTTCTATTTTTCATTTTTTGGGCAACCTCCATACTGCTTTCCATAGTGGCTGTACTAATTTACACTCCCACCAACAGTGCAGGAGGGCTCCCTTCTCTCCACATCCTTATCAATACTTGTTATTTCTTGTCTTTTGGATAGTGGCCATTATGACTGGCATGAGGTGATATCTCATGTAGTTTTGATTTGCATTTTCCTGACGAGTAGCAGTGTGGAGCACTTCATGTGCCTGTTGGCCATCACTATGTCTTCTTTGGAAAAATGTCTATTTAGGTCCTCTGCCCATTTTTAAATTGAATTATGTGTTTTTCTTTTAGTGTTGAGGCATATAAGTCCTTTATTTTGCATGTTAACCCCTTATTGGATGAATCATTTACAGATGTATTCTATACTGTAGGAAGCCTTTCGGTTTTGTTCATGGTGTCCTTTGCTGTGCAGAAGCCTTTTAGTTTGATGTAGTCCCACTTGTTCATTTTTGCTTTTGTTTCCCTTGCCTGGAGAGATGTGTCCAGAAAAAAATTACTCATGCTTACCATTATTTTTTCCGGTTTTTTTCCCAAGAGTTTTATGGTTTCATATCTTATGTTTAGGTCTTTAGGGAGTATGGTGCTAGGGAGTAACCCAGTTTCATTCCCTTGCATGTAGCTGTCCCTTTTTCCCAATACCATTTATTCAAGAGGTTGTCTATATTCCTAGCTCCTTTGTCAGATATTAATTGACAATATGTGTGTGGACTTTTTCAAGGTAGGCAATCACATTCAGTTTCAGAAGTCAAGAAAAATCAGGAAAGGGCTCACAGAGAAGGATAAATTTTAAATTTCAGTGAGTAGAGACAAAGAATAAAATATGCCAAGTACTAGTAAGATAAATTAATAAATAATTTTGAAAAAAATGAAAGGAGTATTCAGTGTTTGATAAATACTGTAAGGTGATTGGAAATAGAAATTGTAAGCATTCTTTGGGTTGGACACATATGAGTTAATTTACTAGGCAACGGAGAAACGTTTAGCATTAGCAAATTATGTGACTGAATCTGTGCTTAGGGAAGATGAATGTGGAAGTAACTTGTAGAAAACTGGGATGATTCATAACTTACATTTACCACAACATAGGAATATCAAATAACCTAGGAAGCAGTGTTCAAGTTCAACCTACAGGAATTAGCAATCAACAAAAAGGATAAACCAGGAAAGACAAAATCTGGGGGTAAAAATGAAAGGATTTTGGATCAAGAAATGTGGCTACGTGTTGATGAAATGACTGGGAAGTGTGAACAACAGCAGAAAACCACAGCTGTTTCTTTGACAGGTTCTGGTCTGAGTGACTGAAAGACTGATGCTATCATAAATCCAAATTTCAGACTTGGGAGAAAACACTGGGGAAAATAGAATGAGTTCACTTTATATCTGTTAAGTTTAAGGGACTTAGTAAAACACCCAGCAGAATATAGAAATAGATCTGACAGCTGGAAATGCAAGATAAGCATGCTGTAGAGAACACGCTTGGAAAGGGGAGACCTTGAGGGTGAACAGAGTGTGGAAAGAGACATCAGGAGATGATGACCGTAATGGCGACGATAATGATGTGGCAGTAACAGTAAAAACTAAACAAACGTAAGGGAAACAAAACACATAGAAGGTAGTAGAAAGAAGGGTAAGCACACCCAAAAAGTTAAAAATAAGTGGGAAAAATAGGATAATGTTCTGGAAACAAGGGAAGCCCGCAAAGGAAGGTGGTCACCATATGCCGAGATGAAAGAGGAGGAGAAACTGGGAAAGTTAGAATCGAATCAGTGATTCGGGAGTCGTTAAAGGGGGGGGCTAAGGACTTAAACGGCAAGAGATGGAACGGTGGCAGTGAGATGCCAGCAGCAAGTTGTGTGGAAGGGAAGAAAAGAGAAAGAATGGTAACTTGAGGGAGACACTGTTTTAAGAAAGAGGAGACCTAAACACTCATGTTTAAAGCAAAGGGTAGCAATACCCAGACAAAAATAAATATAGAATTATGAGAAAAGAGCTCTGGGAGAGTCACTCATAATGGAAATTACAGAGAAAATAAAGAAGTGGGGATATAGAGGCCATGACTTAGGAGTGATCTGAAGGAGGGCAGAGCAAAAGAATGGAAGGATTTGAATAGAAGATATGTGAAGTTGTGAGGTTTCAGGAAAGGTGTTGCCATGATCAGAGAAAAGAAGAAGTGACATCTTCTGAGAGTGAGAGGACAGATAATTGAGATGGAGCTTAAAAACAGTGGGGCACTTTTGTGGCAAGTGACTGTGGTTGGCAGGGCTGATGGTCAATAAGGGGTAAATTAAAAACTTCCTGCGAATGGAAGGAGCTCCTGTTTCAAGTCCATCAAATTGTGTTCAGATACCAGGCATTTGCAGTGGATGCTCCAAGGTGCTTTTGTGATTTACTGCAAGAATGTTCATCAGTTTAGGACAAGGCACAGTGAAATCTGTGATTAACTCATCCAGAGCTGGGAGCTCTAGGGCTGCACAAGAGGAATTCAGGAGTGAGCAGTTCTACCTGCTGACTATCTGATAAAAATGTGGTTGGGATGGTGACCAGAGGAGGTAGGGAAACACAAACAAGCCAGAAGAAAATAGGACAAACTTTGATACTGGGGAAGAAGGGCTTGAAAGTTATGGTAATGGTGGAAAATTCAGCAGGAGTGACATGCAAGTGAGCTTAAAGAAGAAGTTATGACTAGAAGTGGGATCTTCTGACTCATGGGCCAAGATCTAAGGTAATGTCATGATGCAGTTGGACCCAAAGTGAAGAGAGAAGAGGTGGCTTTTCTCATCTCCTTTGCTGGCTGCATACACTTCTGCTTAACCGTTAAATATTGAGATGACCCAAGGTAAGCGCCGTGCCGCTTGTTTCCTGTATGTCACATCCACTTTGGATCACGTCCATTGCCAGGGCTTTGCCTCTCACCTCTCTGCATATGACTCTCAGAGCTATTTCTCCAGCTCTCTCATCACCTCCTAGCTTTGTTTTTTATGCAACCAGCCACACATGACGCCTCCTGCTGGGTGTCATTTCAAAACCAAACCCCAAAGCCTGCTTTTTCCCAGCATTTCCATTGCACTGAGTAGCCAGCCCCAAGCTGCCTAAGCCAAGAGCCTGAGGACTGTCCTTGACACTTGCCCTCTACTCCCTGTCACCCACAGCAACTCCGCAGATCTTGGCTACTCCCTTTTTAGCGCCTATTCTGAGTCTGAGAACTATTCTCCCTCCACTCCACTGTCCCTTTCCGGTTGGGCAGAATCCCTCTTTATCTGTCTCCATTTTCACCCCCCAATGAACTGCTCTTCACACAGCAGTCACACAATCTTTTGAAAAATCCAAAACAGAGTTTGTTTCTTTTTGGATGCATTGAATCCTTTGAACTTACAATAAAATCCAAACACCTTACCATGCCCTACACCATCCTTGGTGACAGTCCCCCTGGTGACACACTTAGCCCCATTTGTAACTGTTCTCTCCTTGCCCGCTCCGTACAAGTCACATTGCCCATCTTCCTGTCACAAGGCTCATCAGCATTTTCTCACCTTACAGTCTTTATGCTGCCCATTCCCTCTGCCAGAAGGGCCCTTTCACAGCGGTGCCTCTGATGATTCAGGTCTCGGTTTACGTGTACTTCAGTGACATCACACCTAGGTCAGAGCTGCCTCCCAATCACGATTTACTTCATTGCTCTCGGGTATTTCTCTGCAGAGCTCTTATTAGTGCCTGACATTTTTTTTTTTATTTACTTACTTTTCTATGTCATATACTGGATTTTATTTTTAGTCTGCCTATCAATCTCTATATTCTGTGTACCTAATATAGTGGCTGATATATAAAAGTTGCTCAGTACCTTTTTCCCAAATAAATGAACAGGTGATTGAAATCATTGTTTGAATTTGTCACTAGATGTCCTCTACATTCAGTACATGGTAACATAACAACATTAAAAATGTATCTTATTCAGAGCAATCCTTATTTTGTCTCTCAAATGTGGCATCAGAGGAGGATGCACTTGTTTTCTTCCAGAGCAACTTGAGCTAACAGGGCAGCCTGTACACAAGCCTTACCCTCCAATCCTTTTTCCTAATCTCCGATCCACTTGCTCACATTGCTTTGTGGATGATCCAGCACCTTGAAGGAATGGCTGCCACGTTTGCTGTTCAGTACAATGGCTTTCGTAACCATCTTCATAGTGAGGTTTACTACTCATTTCATAATCAGTAGTCATTTATTTGTCCCCAAATTATCTCTGGCTTCTATAGTGCTTTCTGAAAGATAAGGAGCCATAATTATTAATAAGATATATAGTTTTGTTAGAGGAAACATAACATTTTATTGCTCACTGTTTCTTGATAAATGTTTGAAATCTATTTACCAGGGAAAAAGTCCTTGGATAAAAATCTCAGATGTACAACTAGCAGTGAGGCCATTCTTGACTCTATACACTTAAAAGTTGGAAGAAATAAGAATAAGACTAGACCAAAATTTCAGAAGAAGGAATTTCCTTTGGTTTAGGAAAGCATTGTCTCTGTACACTAGATCGTTTTGCCTTTTTCCTAACAATATCTCCTGCTTCCTGGGGTTTCCAAGGAGTAGAAGGCTCATAAAGTGGCTAGAGCAGAACTCTAAGTATTTACGTCAGTAAAAGGAACAAACTGCATGAAATTTGATTTTGGATTATATGTTTAGAAATTTATTTTTGAACCAACTTTTTTCTTCTGAGGGTTTCCACTTACAAAGGAAATATTTCTATTTTCAATTGGAAAAATTGTGCCCATGATATAGCTTATATGATATATATATCATATATAAGCTTATATGATAAAGTTCTGAGAACAGCTTTGGAGACATTTCCAATTAACTATGTTCACTAAGGTGGTTAAAATTCTCTGAATTATCTACTGTTGAAATTTATCATCACTTAAATTTTATTTGAACGCTTCGTATTAGGAACATTTAGTCTATAAAATTCACAGGTATGTACCTCATTTACATCACCTGTACTATCCATTATCCACTATGTTACCTTTGCTATGATTGCAATCAAGTTACCATTGCAAGAAGGAGGATGGCACCTGCAGAGGGTATGGTCAACAGACAGAGTGTGACAGAGATCACACACTGTGTCATAATTTCAAATTTGCCAAGTCATGAACCCTACAAGTAACAGAGCTGTAAGTGGCAATGGTCATGACATATCACACCACTTATTTTGCCGGATAAGTTCTTGTCAGGGTGCATATAAGTGGTTTATAGTATCTATGGACGTGTCTTCTGCAAAATGAGAGCACAGAGCGCAATATTTTGACAAGTTCATTAATCAGAATCAGTCATTATCGATATCTCTCAGGCCCCCCAAGGTTGGCTTGCCAAACATTTTCACTAATATTGTGAAGGTATGACAGTTAAACTATATCATTGTCTTCTGATCCTGCTCTGTTCACCAAAAGGGTAATATGAAAGTCTCATTTTATTTAGGATTTTCACTCCCTTTCCTTCAAAAGTGTAACAAGAAATTCCAAAATGGTTTTTCCCCACATGAAGGAAAGTTATTTTATACTCTGGAAGTTTTGACTTTGATCAGAGGTCTTTTGATGGACATTCAGGAACTCTTAATGCTGCTGTTTCTGAACTTGAAACTTTGAAAGTGTTCTATGTCTTCATCTTCTCATAGTAACTGATGATATTTCTTAAGACATCTATCATGTACAAGTCAGGGTCAGAGAAACCTTGAATGAAACCCAAGATTTTCTTCAGAAATACACTGAGTAAAGTAGTTCCTGATTTTTTCTAACTGAACTGTGCAAGTTATCAAATGAATTGAAAAACAAAGTCCTGAAGACTCTGTCATTTAAAAGGTTGGCACAGACCAGGTCTCCAGCAGACCTAGTTTATAAAAAGCTCTAAACACATATATAATATACTCATATGTAACTACATAATCCTGTTACCTTATCACTGAAATATGAGTGAAAATGTTACTTATAAATCTTTTTAAATAGGACAATATCCTCATAAATAGTTTCCTTAAGTAACAACTTAGGAAAACACTAATGTTATTTTCTTATACATTCTATATCTGGATTCCAAATCTGGAGTGTGAGGTAGGAAACATTTCAACCAGGAAAATTCTTTCCTAGAGAAAGGGCAGAAAACTCAGATGTCAGAATTTCCAGGCTATTAGAGACACAAATGCCATTTTAATACTTGAGGGAAATAAGAGCAGCAAGTCTTGGGGTCTTAGCCCTGCATTTAGTCAAACTTACCAGGAAAGGTACTATGTGAGATTAACAAAAGCCACACAATCGCAACCTAACCAACCATGATGGAGAAGTAATTTAACAGTTTGACATTCAGCTGAGACACTTCAAAGAATAACGTTTCTGTAATTCTAACCATTTGAATGTGGTTGAAGATTTTAGTAGCTCTAACACGAAGACCCATTTCTCGGAATTATGGAAAATATTGTTTCATGATACATTTGTGAAAGTAAGCCTGTTAGTAACAGGCTAATACAAATGTTTCACTGTATTTTGTTTGGAGGTAACGTTATAACTAATAGCTCTCCTTGCATGCAGGTGCTTCTGGGAAATAAAAATAGTCTGTAAACACTCTGTACATATAAAAATTCTTTGTTTGGGATAGTATGCTCAATTGTAATATTTTTCCAAAATGATCAGGGAACTTGTTGGAAGTGCCTAAAGAATGCTCACCAAATATTGGGCACAGAATAAATATTTATTGAACAAACAATAAATGAGCAAATAAGTGAAGACTCTGATATACTAAGTATTAACTGCCTTCAGAAAGAAAATGAGTTTCATGACTTTATGGCCATACCCCTCATTCATTTTATTTTCCACCAAAGATGCCCTTATTCCATTTAATCATCTATTTTATCCAGAATTGACTTCGAATTTCTTGTGGCCAATTCAAAAGGGGAAAAAAAGCTATACACTGTTAAATATCAAGGAATGTATTTCAGGGTCTGAACACAATTTCAAAGCAGGATATTCAAAAATATTTTTCAACAATGGCACTATCAATTTTCACATATGGTATGGCAAGCAAGAACACACCCAGGTCTCTTCTTCCATCACAAAGTCCTAGAAATAATTGAAAGATGGTTCTTTTTTGAAAAAGTAGTTACAGTGCCTAATTTCTGAGGACCAGAAGTCATAAGGAAAATCCACAAAATTAAATGCAGAGAGGGATAAATTAGAAAGGAAATGAGCAGCCCAGAATATAAGCAAGAGGCCAGGAAGTACAACAGACAAGGTAGTCATTCCAGGGAGGCCACAGAAACAGTGAACAAAGAAACAGCAAGGGGCCAGTATAGGGGGACACAGTTCAGTCCCTGGGCAAGAGCACCCAAGGTGGCGGGTTCCTCTGTCCACTGCTCCCTCTCCCAGTACAGGCAGCCACCACACGTCTGTGTGGCTCTGAGAGCAGTGCCCTATTGTTTGCTCAAATCCTGCTTCATGGGAACCAAGGACATGTGTTGGCAAATGTATTGAATGAGTGAATAAAGTAAAGCATGTTTAAGCCAGAAAAAGATTGGAGCTTTCTGGTCATGTGAATGCCAGCTCAACAGGTCACCTGTCTCCTCCACATTAGGTCCCAGAAGCACACCACTTGGCTGATAAGCCTTTCTGCATCAGGCTCTCACGGGCCTGCCGCCATTCCCTAGGGGCACTGACTTCCCGTGCATCATGCTTCTGGACCCCCTCCATGTTATCTGTGTAGATGAGTCCAGTCTAACCACACTGGTGATGCCTTCAGGTGTATGCCTTTGATTTTTGCCAAACTATATTTCAATCCCATGAGCTGTCAGAAAAAGTGGTAATGATATCTGCTTGTGTATCTTCCACAGAGTTAGAAGCAGCATTAATAGCCTATAAAGAAATAATCTTTTCACATTAGAGAGGTAATAGGTCATAGCTGTGAAGAGTGTCAACCCTGGGACAAGGCTACCTAAGTAGCTCCAGGTGCAATCTCAGGCAAGACACAGAATTTCACTTCACTCGGTTTCCTCATCTATAAAGTGGGAGGAAATGATAATGCTTACCTCGAGGAGTTTATGGAAACTGCGTGAGATAATATGGGTAAAGCTCTTAAAATAGTTGCTGTCACTTAATGTTTAATGAACAGTAGCTATTAGCTGTTAAAATGAATTCCAGTAAAAATAGGAAAAACTTTCTAAATAGGATTTCACTCATTCTATTTTGAGACTTGTTCAAACTCCTTCCTTTCTTTTAATTTTTCCTGTTTTCATTAATCTTGGCAGACTTCTTCAAGGTTCAGTTATCTGTCTTCCCCTCATGTGAGATGCTTTTCAAAAGGACTAGGGGTCCAGGGAGAAAGCCATCTAATTTCTGAGCTTCAGTTATTCAATCTCTAAAATAAGTCTAAATACGAGTTTTGCTGAAAATAGACAACTTGCCAGTTGCCCATCTATACTGCCCATTGATAAAGTCCTTTTTTATTGTTAAGTGTCATCTATAAATTCTAGATGCTAACAATCTGGAAGAGGAAAGAGTTTCATAGAGACAGAGGAAATCATGCAAATAACATTTCCTTTTCTGGACTGACCTACATCTTGTGTTATTGTTTGTTTCTCCCGATTCCCAGAGACCTTTAAAACAGACCGGCGATTGCACCAGGTGACTCATTCAGATGGCAGAGCAGGTTGAGTTATGTTAATTGAGAGTGGCCACGCCAATTGTCTGAGGTTGTATAAGCAGTTTTTCTTTGCTGCTTTGCCTCACATTCTTGCACTTTTAGGAGAATAATATCAGTAGCATAGTTCACTGGGATTTTCAGAAAATTAATGAGATTATGTAACCGTTTAAAAAAAGTAGTGGAGCATCTCAGGAGAAAGGCAACCAGCTAACGTTAAGTCCTGACATTCCAATAAATGCAGGGAAGGAGCCCCCCGCCCCACAAAATTCATCAGATACAGTGTTTTGCCACTTTCTTCACTTAAAAAAGATTGTATGTCTAGGAGAGTTATGAAGACTTAGAAACCCTTCTAAATTCTTTCTACCCAAAAATGTTTTGGGTGATTCTTAATCAGAGAGGAGAAAAATCATTGAAAACAATGACAGGAAACTGTGTTCTTGTCATTTTTGTAAATAAAAGAACCTTACAAGAAGTGACAACTGGGGGTGAAAAAGTATTGTAGGTCATTTAGTTATCCACTAACACATACGTCTGATGCTACATTCTATTTTCAGATCCTTTATCAAAATACGTGAACTTTTTCTGATGTATTTTCCTGATTCAACTGGTAGGTTGCTTATCTTCGATATATTTTCTGACTGTTTTAATAACACAAAAGCATATTCTCTCCTGTAGTCCTTTCAATGCACTTCTGAAGAGTTTCTTTCGAAGGGTGACACCATTCTGATGTTTACAGAACAATGCTTGTTTATATGTGAGTTCAACTTCCAGTGTGCCAGTTACCTTAAGTCTCAGTTGGGAAATCAATGCTATTCTGTACCTGATGCGATAATAAACAAACCTTTTAAAACACTTCCAACTTAGATTTTCCACCTTCCTTAAAGTCACCATGGTAGCTGCGCTGAGACAAGGTGGCTTTATTTAATGTCCAATGAGAACTCTGTAGGATTTAAATGAAAATAACAGTCCTGACCTTGATGTCTGATAGGGATGAAGCAAACTGTGGTACAGTCCCAAAAAATAAATGAACCCAAGAAGTGCGAACATTTCTATTAAGCAAGGATGCTTTCCCATAACTCTGGGTTCTTTTCACAGACTATTTGATGATATCCACTCCACCACTTAATAACTTGTGCTGTATTCATTCCTTCTACTTCAGAAAGGGAGATTTCCACAGGCACCAAACAACTGCTCTTGGCTACACAGAAAGTAAATATTTTTTTCTGCATGGAACAAAGCCTAAAATGAAAATGCAGTTTTAGAGAATTTTTTTCAGTATTTACATACAAGTTTTCTTATCATTTTGACACTCCTTTTTAACTCATTTTTTAAAAATAATGCGATATTTAATCACAAGAGAAAGTATTACCAGAATTTCTTAAAATACAAAAACCCCTGCAGAAAAAAATATACAGTCAGCTAAAATCCCAAACCTACGTTAATTTGTGGTGAATTCAAGACTTTAAAAAAATATCTTCTTCTGGGGCACAGTGAGGCCTTACAATACAATTGAAAAAGTTATTCTTCTGTTACATTTGTTATCATTGTGGCTATTTTCTCTGGTCTGTTTTTCATACACACAAACTCTTCCGGTATTGGATCTTTTACCTGGCTGTACCTGTCATCTCTATTTTTGTACCTTTGTGTTTTTTCCATCTAAAAAGGCATCATGACTGCATTCCACATTGCTGAATTATTTTGTTATTCAGTTTTCCAATTTACCAACTCCAGTGTAGATTTTATTTGCTTTTACATTTAGGGCTTCCTTGTAATTTTCCCCTTTTTGTCTAATAGAGGCCTTGTCTTGGTGCATATTAAGATGTCCCATGTTTTTTGGTGTTTTCCCATTGAATAACTACAATGCTTATTTTCCAAATGGTATCCATCCTCTCACTACAGGGGTTTATATGTTCTCTTTTCACTAGGCCTTTTCTGCATGTGATTTATTTTCCCCCTCATTCTTTTGTGCTATGGCCAGATGCATCCAGAGTAAGTTTTAGCCAATAAAACAGGATGCCTTGATTCCTAAGACTCCACCTGAGTGATGACCCGCCTCTCAGGTCACTCTTCCTAGTCATCCACGTCCCGTGTGCCTGAGTTTAGGAGGCCACGGATAGCGCTCTCTTCTTCCCATTTTTCCTCCCATTACTTTTCTACCATCATGGAAAAATTGTGCTCTTTTCAAAGCCACCCCATCTCATTCTACCACAGTCGTCCATTCTTCATTCATGACCAGCTGCTCAACACCTAGAGTTCCACTTCGTTGGCTGAAGATTTGGTACCTGGGCCTCTGGTTTTCTTTTCTGCCCAAAGTACTAGCTAAGGCCCTGGGTGCTTTCAGCCTTTCTGGGGATGACCTACTCTACCCTCTGCCGTCAGCCTCTTTGACAGCCCCTCTCCATGCCGCCCTGGCCTTCCCGGCCACACTCCAGGTCATGCGGTGACACAGAAATGCAGGAACTCTGAAATGCTGAGTTAAAATATTCCATATTATGTTCCTAGATTCCTAATCTTCTAGATCTCTAAACTGTGTATCCATTCCTATTCCTTCATCACCTCAAAATCTATAGTTCTTTGACTCCCTTAAATCTCTTGTCATTCATTTGCCATTTCCACTCACTCCCTTCCCTATGTAATATAAATTTAATAGCCCATCATTCAATTGGAAAAATGTATACTGTCATTTTTCATGACTCTCTCCTTGATGCCCATATCAGAAAAGAGGAGAACTCCTTGAGAACATACAAAAACTGAGTCTCATGAAACTATACATTGGTGGTCATTAATATTAGCAAGACCCTTGCAATTTTTCAGTGAATATTGGTATCACTTTAAATATCTGACATACTGCTTATGACCTTATTCACACTAGATAAATAACTTCTTATTTCACACAAAAGAAGCAGCCATCAGATGGGGACTTCCTCACCTTATTTATACCCCCCAAAAAATACTGACCTGTACTGACAGAGCTAAGAAGTTCAGCAAATACTAAGCAAAAGAAATGAAGAAAACTAGACCAAGGTACATCACAATCCATTGCTCAAAAGCAAGAAGTCTCAAAAGTATCCAGAAGGAAAGGACACATTGTGTACATAAACACAAAGACAATGATAGCAAAGATTTCTTGTTGGGAAAAAAAATACCAGCAGGAAAAGAACAAAGTGACATCTTTCAAGTATTGAAAGAAAAAAAAAATTCAACTTAGAATTTTAAACTCAGTGAAAGCAGAGTCCTAAAATAAAACAGTAGTAAGATAATACAGAAGCTGAAAGGGTTCATCAGCTGCAGACGGCACTCTTAGACATGTTTAAGGAAGTCCTTCAGGTGCGTGTGAGCTGATATCAGACAGAGCGATGGATCTAGAAGAATGAGCAACACTGGAATTACAGTCCCACAGAAATTATGGGGGAATTTTTTAAATATAAAGTACTAGAAAATTGGGAAGAGTTTCATTTGGAAACTGACAAATTTCTGTAAGAGAGAAGCCTGTGGAATCATTAAGTGCTTCGTAGCCTTGAACCCAAAATAGGTGAAGAAAAGAACCACCTCAGCAGAATTCCAGTTCACTCGAGATAAGGGGGAGCTGAGGCTCAGAGTGGCAGTGGACCAGGTGGGTTGGTAACATGATCAAACGTTTAGGAGCTCCTACAACCAGTGCTGTCGGGCCCAGCATTTGTCTTGAAGCTAAATTGCTTATTGGGAAATCTCAGCAGTCTCAGGGACTATACTGACATGCAAAGAGGAACCTTAAGTAATTCCTAGTCTCTGCGATGCATCACCATGCAAGGTCACTATGAACTCTTGAGCATTTGACACTGCTGAGCACACTGTCCTCCAGGAAACCATCTCTCCATTTACACACATGATGCTCCTTCCCCTACTTTTCTTCCTTCCTAATTTACTTCATTCCAGATAACAGAATAGCCATATCCTTTTCCAGCAATTCACTAAAAAATATGTAATTCTTTGGGTATCTTCAGCAAATGAAATTATTATGAACTACTGGTAAACAACAGACATTTTTTTTTAGCAAACTGAGTTTGACAAATCAGCAGTATAGACAATCAATGAATGCGACGTGCTGTTGTGAGAAGTGGTATTTGATAAATTGAGTTTAGGTAAATTTGATAAATTATTGTTGGCAAATACCTGTCAGTGAACACGGATTCTACCTGCTCTGTCTACCCTTAAATGTTGGCTTCCCTTGGAATCCCATCCCTTCTTCACTCTAGAACAGTCTGAACAGATGCCTGTGGGCTGAATTTGTCCCCACACAGTTTTAGCTAATGAGCACAGTAATTAGAATTTTCTGCATGTAACATTAAACTCATTTTTTAAGCCCCATACATTTCTAGCTAATACTCCTTCTGTTCACTAAGAGAAGGTCACATCTCCAACTAGCCTATAGCCCTGATGTCATTATCATTTACCCCTAAACTTTATACCCTCACATTTTATCATTAAGCATGTATTTCATCATTTATGTGCAGATTTCTCTCTATCTGACCTCCTGTATCTACTAGTAATTCCTTGAGCTCAGTTCACCATAATATGTCATCCAGATCCCTGCCAAACCTTCAAAATTGGTCTCCTTTCCTTTGGGCTTTTCCCTGACCTGTAAACACAATGTGCTTTTCTAAAATGAAAATATGGTTGTGCCACTCCTTTGATCACAACTGATACATGGCTCCAAACTGTTTTTACATATAACAGAAACATTTAATTTTGATACATAAAAGCTCTCGTGATCTCTTACCTATTGACCTGCATTTGACTCAGGACATTTTCTCCCAGTCACAAAGGGGCTTTACAAATGAGTAATTAGGATCGGGTCTTTTTTCCCAAGTCCATTCTGCCCTTCATCTACAGTAAACAGATTTAGCCAGGCACAGGGCCATCCTGCTAGAGACTACGCATTCTAGCCTCCCTTGCAGCTATGTTAATACCAAGGGAATATAAGTGGCAGTGATATATTAAACCCCTGAATCACTTCCCCAAAAGAAAATTTTTGGTACAGTGTTCATCTCTCTTTCTTCCCATGGGCTAGAAAGTAGACAAGGAGATGAGTCAGTGGTAAAGAGGCAAATGAGGACAATATGCTGGAACTATAATATGGAAGAAACTAGACCTAGATCTTCCTGAAATCAGAGCTGCTTTCTTGCCTTAAACCACCCCCAAACTCCAGCCTATTACATATCAGAAAATACATTTTTATCTCTTTCAGCTACCATATTTTGGAGTCTTTTTGTTACATTTAGCATAGCCTGCAAGTTAACCAATACAGTAGCTGAAGCAAAAAGGTTTATACATGTCCAGTATACAAAATATAGTAAGAAGAACTTGTAAATGTAGTTGCAAAAAAAAATAAAAGAATGAATATTTCTATGTCTTGAATACTTAACTCTTAAATAAGTCTGTACAAATTCCAGTTAGCTAAAAGACCACTGGAGTCACTCATTGCTGGACCCAGGTACATTTATCTCCTATTACTGGGACACATTTCCAATCTTCTCATAGAAGAAAAATCCTACTAATCTTTCAAATTTTAACATAAATGTCACTTCATAAAGAAAGGTTTTGCTAGGTTCCATTCCATATCCAAATTTGGGGAACATTACTATTGCTTCTCATGTGCACAGACCCCAGTGCACAAATCTGTTTAGTTGCCTGCTCATGACTAGACTGTGTGCTTCATGAAGGTAGGAGCAGCGTCTGTCATGTCATTGTGATGTCTTAAATCCAAAGTCTGGCTCAATGCTTGATACGTAGTAGACTCTCAAAAAAAATAAAGTTTGTTGAATCGAAGTTATATAGCTTCGGTAATGAATCCCCTATTATAACCTCTGCCTGTCAACAATTGTGTAAGTTTCAACTAAACAAGAGTATGTCAAAGTCCAAGAAGCTATACTCATGGCCCCCAGTCATAACTCCCTTCCTTTCTAAAGTCAACCATTATCTTGAGTTCTAACATCATTATCTTTAGTTCACACACTAGGTTTGTTTCTTTTTGAGGTTTAATAATTGGAATAATTCAGTATGAAAATAAGTCTAATTGATTTGGGCCTGCTACAACAAAATACCACAAACTGGCTTATGAACAGCAGACATTGACTTCTCACAGTTCGGAGGCTGGATGTCTGAGATCAGGTCACACGGTCAGCGTCAGGGGAAAGCCCCCTTCAGGACTGCAGACTGTGACTTCTCGTTGTATGCTCATGGGGCAGAAAGAAATGAGCTAGCAATCTGGGGCCTCTTTTATAAGGGCTTCGTTGTCATGACCGAATCACCACCCAAAGCCCCTGCTTGGCTTGGAGGACTTGATACATCGAGGTTAGGATTTCGATGTATGGTTTTTTGGGGAACACAAATATTCAGTCTATAACAAATTATAAATTATGAACAGAAGGAAGGAAGGAAAGAATAGAAGAAAAGAAGCATCAAGTAATACAACTGTGGTAAAGTTTTGGCAATTTCAGTTAGAAGCTCATTTATATGGTAATTATTAAGGTAAAAATAGCATCTGTTCACATATGATTTTTATTCTTTTCCAATTCCTATTTTTATCATTATTACTCACTATTTAAAATACATGACTTCTGGCTCATAGTGAGAAATATAAAGCAAAAACAATCTCTGAATGGTTTTTAATTGTGGAATTAACAGATTAAATGAACAAATCTTGAAAATTAAGGCTTATCAATGTTCTCTCTCACAAAAATCTTTTAAGTGAATTTTCTTCAAAAATCACTTTCCACCATTTGAAATCTAATAGCTGATGCCACAAACTTAATAAAAATTAAGATTGTAAGTTATATTCAACTAGTGTGCAGCACCATAAACATTTTTTCTTTCTTTATCACACGTTATTTACCAGCATAAGAGACCGATTTACACAAGTGATTTCCTTGAATAGTTTCCTAGGAATAGGCTTTCTCTCTGTCAGGTCTTTTACTTCCAAGCCTAAGCCTGAATAATAGGGTTCACATAATGCTTTACTATTGATATATTTACACACTATTTCAGAATCCCATTAGGATTGTAATTGACACTATCTGAATGATATCATCTTCTTTTAAATATAAAGATATCTATTTTCCTTGAAGTAAGAAGAAAACACACAGGTATTTAAAAAATGGAGTGTAGTTCCAAATATCTTTCTTCTGCCTTTAACTGTCTCATTAACTCAGCAGGTAATATTCAGGCATCTTTTGTTAATTCAGTACTCAAAAGTGGATTTTTACTTATACTGAATTCTATGTATCTCCACACTCTTGGTGTTTGACTTTAAAAGAGTATGAATAGATTTGAATACATTTTTCATAAACTTGACTGGAAAGATACATTTTATATTATTCTATTTTCTTTCTACCTTTATAGACATGCATATGTACACATTTACACATACATAAAAAACTATATATATGTATTCAAATAAAATGTATATAGCCATATATATAGACATAGATACAGGTATAGATATAAATAGCTCTTTTCTTACTTATTTTTCCTTAACTCATTTTTGAACAGAGGAAAAAACCTGTATTATTAAAAATTACTATTATAATGATAATTAAGTTCCAAAACTTGTCCTTTGAACCTATTGACTTGGTATAACTTGAGACACTCTTCATCCATCTTACAAAAGTTAAGGAGTGAAATAATTCTGAAACCTGAAAATTTGTATATTGGTATTTTTAAAGTGATGGAATTTGACCTCAATATTGTTAATCTTAATTTTAAAGTAAGATGAGTGAAGAACTAAACTTCAACCAGCATCTGAAAACACTGGGCTAAGTGAAATTAGGCAGAGAAAGACAAATATCATATAATTTCACTTATTTGTAGAATCCAAAAATAAAAAACAAAGAAAACTGAAAAAACAGCAGTAGACTCAGACACTGAGAAGGGATTAGAGGTTACCATTGGAGGAGGTTGGGGTGTGGGAAGGGAGAGGGGGATAAAGGGGCACAAAAATTCTCCTTCATAATATGAGTTGGTCACAGGGATGGCCATACAGCATGGAGAATACAGGCAATGATTCTGTAACATCTTTCTGTGTTGACAGATAGTAACCACACTAGTGGGGGTGAGGATTTAATAATACAGGTAATTGTTGAACCACTGTGTTGTATACTTGATACCCATGTAAGATTGTATATCAATGATACTTCAATAGAAAAAAATTTTACAGATGAAATGTATAGACTTCCACTTATTCACCGGACCAAAATGAGGAAATGGAAATAATCCAGGTTCCACTTTCTGATTAAGGCGATCAAATCATTCCCCAGCCTTCTTTCTTCAGACCAAGCCACTCCAATTTCCTTCTTTCTTTTATTAGTTGAATTTTAATCACCTTTTTGGCACTCGACAGCAAAGTTATAAAATGTAGCCTCTGAGAAAACTAGAGTGGAAAGATAAGAAGTTAATCCAAACTGTAGGTGGATGAAATCCAAACTGTAACAAGCTTTTCACGGTCCCTATTCATTGTAAAATCCGAGACATAATAAAAAAGTTCACCACATTATATTTAAATTCAATACTGCTATTTTACTGTACTCAACTCTCATGCTAGTTTTCTTAACTGTGCTTTTTCACTAAAGCTTTTTGCTATCCAGTTTGCAACTCTTAAGTTTTTGTATTGTATCTGTCATTATCATAATTGTAGTGTTTAGTGTCATTTTCATCCTAAATTATAGTTCTATATCTATTTAAATTTCTCTTTTGACCACCTAGCACATTCACCATGGTTAAGTCTGATCATTCATTTAACTACATTTGTGTAGCCTTATTCTGTCCGTGAGTAACTCCTCCATATTCTAATTATCTCTCAACTCATTCACCTTTATAAGAATGGCCAACATTAACCACAAAAGCCAGAGAATCAGTGGGAGGAGCCCTCATCCAGACCAAGTCAGAAAAACCAACTCAATCAAACAGTTCAGAGCTGGTAATGAGGGTAATCAGTTTAATACCAACTTCCCGGTTGTCAAAAGCTGCAGTCAAATCAGAACTTTCCCCACTGAACCTGCAGGTACCTTAGAATCCATCTCAACACGAACACTGGGGAGCCACTGAATCTTTAAGGAATCAATTTGCTGTCTTTCAGATTGATGCATAAATTCAATTGGCAGATGCAAAAATAGCAAAAAAACAAATATATATTGAATGAACATAATATTTTATATATATTGGGGAAAATATAAATATGGATTTTTTTTCTTAGAGCAAAATTTTTTATTAAAAGTTCTTGACCATATATCTAAAAATCCTGAAATGAACTTAAGTAAGACCATTAACTCCCCAAATTTTATGCACCATTTTGTATATAAATGTGAATGTACATATGTGTATTATGCTAAGGAGGAAGTTATGGTTTTCCTGGTATTTTAAAAGTTATCTATGACTTCGTCTGTTCTAGACCCACTCTTCTAATTGAGTATAATTTAGGATAAATATCTCACAGTAATAATGGTGAAACTATACATTTTCAACAAAATGTAGGCTGCTAATTAAACAAAATATTGGCCTCTATA
This sequence comes from Manis javanica, assembly GCF_040802235.1. NCBI lineage: Eukaryota > Metazoa > Chordata > Mammalia > Pholidota > Manidae > Manis > Manis javanica. Next base: position 95,700,129 of record NC_133167.1, read on the forward strand.
GTGTTCAGACTATAGTTCTTTGGAAATGACCATCAGGCCACACTCATAAGAACAGCTCTGGCTCCTAGATAGCTTGGTATTTGCCTCAGTGAAATATACAGTAGGATCTGCATCTATCTTGATTTATTCTTCCCTTCTCAATGGCTAATACAGTGATGGGAATATAATACAGCTCAGCTAAGTTGTGGTGAGTGACTGAATAAAGGAATGCACGCTATCGATGAAGTTTTAATGCCATGTGGATAAAGAATGAATAACTGTTTTAGTTCAGGGTCTTAAAAGTTAGGACTTGGCCAGGTTTAAAATTAAATTTCTTATAAAACAAATAAATGTGATACTTTTCAGCACATGTAGTGATGCAGAGATATGACGATCAACTCAAAAAATAAAGTTGAATTAGTTTATAATAAGATCATATAATGTGTACATAAATATATACTTTAGTGTCAAATAGAAAACTTAATGTTGTAAAGCCAGGTTCCACATTCCTTCCCAAAAAAGGACTCAAATTATACTATATGTAATTTTATTTAAAGAATAAAATTGTATTTAAACAATAATCTTAAGACAAAAATATATATAAAATATATGAAAAAGGTGCAACATTTAAATAGTGATTTTGCATAATTATTTCTGTGGCCTTGTAATTTTTTTTTTTTGGCATTTCCCAAATTTTGTAATTTTTACTTCATCCATGTTCTACAGGCCTCTCTGCCTGTATACGAGTCCCCTAGACTCTATTATCAGCACAGCAGCTTGAAAGATTCTTCTGAAATATAACTTAGATCCTGTCACAGCTCTGCTTGAACTGTGATGGCTCACAAGGTCTTCACATAGACTACAAGGCCTTGTCTGACCTGTCCCCCAGCTTCATCTCCTACTGCTACAGCCCCTTGCTTTGGCTCCCCACCCACATGAGGCTGTTGCTCTTCCCCTAGATCATGTCCAGAACATTCTAACTCAGAGCACTTGACCCGGTTGTTTCCTCCACCTGGTGTATTCTTCCCTTGGATATCTGCTCAGTCAGTTTCTTCTCCTCAAGTCTGTTCAGCTCTCCCCTCTCAATGAGGCCTTTATTCTGACCACCCTACTTACTACCACCTGCCCAGCAAGTCACCCACAAGCACCTACTTGCTTTATTGACTGTTTTTACCCTGGTCAACTTTTTTCTTATATCGAAAGCATTTATCATTTATCACCAAATGTATGTAATAATTTGCCACTTTATTAAGCTTAAGTGTGTGTCTTCCCTCTCCTACCTCTAAATATAAGAACCACCGGATGTTTGTCTTGTTCATTCATTGTTATATCCGAAATTCCTTGTAGAGTTCTGGGCCCATAGCATGTGCTGAACAAACATTGGTTGAATAAAATAAAAATTTATTGAAACATTAAATGTTTTAAAGCTTAATGACAAAAAAAATATTCTTCGTATTCTACTCCATTATTGAAAGCAGAGAGGAAAGTAGGAAGCTGTAATGGTTTATAACAATACAAGGGAAGAGAGAGAGGATGAGATTAAAGGGGATTTGCATTCTTTATAAAATGACCTAATTATAGCTGCCTTTCCATGTCATCCTTCCAAACAGCACATACATGACTGTCCTCATTCCCCTCTCCATCTGAGACTTAGGACTTGACTTTTTTTTTCTAGTCATCAGTGTTTGAAAGTCATAATAAGTTACAGTAATATGACTGCATTCTGATAACCTTATTAACTTATTAATGTGGATGTGGATAAAGAAAATGCTGTCAACTATTGGTCTCCATCCTCCTTTTCATTAATAGCATATGTACAAGATAATCCACAAGGCTTAAACTTCACAAAAGCACAGATCCTTGGAGTTTGAATAAATGTTAAAGACATCCTATTCCCTGTCTGATTCTTAAATCCCTTCAATTCACTGTCTCTGAAAGCAGCCTATTCTATTTTCAGATATTTTGACTCTTCTTGTTGGGACACTCCATCAGCCATACTGGTGGCTTCACACACTGTTCCAATTCTGCCCTTGAGGCAGAATAGATAAAGTGTCCTTTGTTTTACCAAAGACCAGCCCTTGTATTTGAAGACAGCTCCCATTTGGCTTTAAGTCTTTTTTTGGTATGGTTTTTTTAGAAGGCTTTATATAATTCAAAGCTTCCTCAGCTTTCTAGAAGAGCCCTACCAACTCTAATTTGCCAAGTCTTCCTGAACAGCTGAGTATTACCACCTCTCTTCTTCTCAATATTTTACTTCCTTCAGGAATATAAAACAATTATTTTAACATAAATTGCACTAACACCATTTAGCCATTTGGTTATTCAGTAAAACACTTCAATCAGAAAGTTATAATCATGAGAGTGATCCAAATTTCAGTTATTCCTTGGATTAAAATCTGTAAGAATACTGTGGTCCTAAAGAGACATATGTATAAAAAAAGAAAGAATTCAGGGTTACATCAGGTAATAGTTGAGCAGAATTAGATGGACTAGAATAGAAACCTGAGAAATAGACTCTCATAAGTAAAGTCAATAGACTTTTGACAAAGGAACAAAGGCAATATGATGGAGCAAAGATAGTGTTTTCAGTAAATGGTCTTGGAACAACTGGACATCCACATGCAAAAGGTGAATCTAGACACAGATCCTAGAGCCTTCACAAAAAGCAACTTAAAATGTGCTCCATGAAGGAGGAGTGGTCAAATGCCAAAGAGAGGTCGAGTTAGGTGAGAGCTCATAATTGAACCTCCCATCTGGCAATACGAAGTCCTTTCGTAAATTCAACCCAGAGATGGGTGAAGAAAAGCTTAAACTGAGTAGGTTCAAGGGGAGGGAGAGGGGAGAGGGGAAAAGGGAGAGGGATGGGGAAATATTGAGGATGTGGAAACAGATAATATGGACAACTTTTGAGAGAGAGATTTTTGCAAAGAGAAGCAGAAAACAAAGTAGCTGGAGCAGGGAATATAATTAAAAGAAGGGGTGTTTTCTTAAGGCTGAAAATATTTCATTGTATGTTGACTGGAATAACCCATTTGGAAGTAAAATTTGATGATTCCAGGGAGAAAAAAGATATGATAGGAGCAAAGACCTTAAATAGAAGGCAGGACATGGGATCCAGTGTTGAAGGGAAAAGTTTGGCCATAATGGTGAACCATTATGATGGATGCGGAAACAACGTCTTCGGACATAACTGCTCATAACACACAAGGCTTGACATCCATGGTGGAAAGAAAAGAGGGTCTCTTCTGATAGCTTCTAAAAAGGATACACATTGGGGTGAAGGGAATGTACATAATAGTTGACTGAGCAATGGGAGAATGAATTAGCTGAAGAAGCACGGTTAAGCTTGCTAAGGTGGGGCTGAGTGGCCACCTAAGATGGGTTTAAAGATATTTAACTAAGATACTTTTAAAGTAAGCACAGTCCTGGTGGTTGTGTTCTTTCCAATCACATTCTGCACATGCAGAGCAGATGATTATGTACTAAACCAAGGTTGGGGTTTTTCCCAGGCCAGAGGGATGGAGGCAAAGAGAAGTTCAAAGTTACTTTTTAAATAATGGTGCAGTCTCTATATTTTAATACAGAAACATATCCTCAATATATTAAGGTAATTTAAAGCTAATTTAGCAAACAGTGTACATCATTTTGTCCTCTGTTTCTGTCCATCTGTAAGTGCGTAGGTGTGAGTATATACGGTGTAGAGAATTAAAAAGTAAAAGAACATACACCAAATCGTTAATAATTACTTGTTTTGTCTCTGCGCATTTTAGGGTGTTTCTTTACAATCAGTCTATATAGTTTGCTATATGATTCCCAGAACTGTCTGGGGAAAGTATGCTCTGCTCTGAGTCCATAGCACCAAGCTGGGAAATGGACTCAGATCAGGCTAAATTGGCCTGAATCACCACTTTGATTGCTCTTAATGTATTATGCACCGCATTCTGCCATCACATGGTGCATTGATAAATACCAATTTTTATCAGGTACTCATAGCCTGGGTAGTGTTGTCCAGCACCTCATCATGCAAGGCCATGCGCAGGATTGCTCCAACTTCATGAGTTTAAGGTGTATGTATATAAGACTGAACCCAGAAGTAGAAAGTGCTGCTTCCAGAAGATTTGATAGGACTCTTCTTCCATCCAAAGTTGCTGTCCAAAGACCTGGATTCACTAAGGAGATCTTTTTTGAGACAGGGAACTTGCATTTCCTTCAGCCCTGGAAAGAGTTGCCCTCTTAGCTGAGTCCTGACCAACAGGGTGTGATTCTGTATGCTTCGGATAAGAACATGACTGAGTCACTATATCATAGCCTGTGTATAATTTTCCAATTGACCAATAATCACTTGATATTCATCACTACATATAGTTCATGTAGAAATGGTCTAGAATATAACATTTCTATTTCTGCCTCCTACAAGCATAACAGATACCCAGCTTCACCACTCATTATTCTTATATGATCTGTACTTTTCTAATCAGGTGAGAAATTAAGCCATTTCCAAACTGAAAACCCAAAACATCAGAACGTTTTTAATTCATCCAGATGGTAGGATTTCTAAGTTTCCCTATGATTATCCAAATTCTACCAATCATTTGAGGGTCAGTTCAAGGTCAATCTCAACCATAAATACCTCCCTCACTAATTCGAGCCTCATCAGTCTTTCAGGTCTTTGACCTACCGCATTATCATCACCACGGCAGTCACCATCATCTGATCGAAATCAACATATAAAAAGGCATTAAAACCTCCTTCCTACTCAGTGTGTGGTAAATAACAACAATAATAATGTAATGATAATTTTAAAGGTCTACACTGCCATGAGTTGCTTTTATTCCAATCTTTCTATATTTCATCTTGAATACAAATGAAACTTAAGCTCCTACATGAGAAAGACTTCATTTTGCATTTATTTTTAGTGGATTATTAATGTTGGATAAATTATTGCTTCATTATACCAAACCTGATATGGTAACACCTTCTAATACAGCCTTACACAAATCAGTTTTTAGAAAGTGATGTCTAACAGATGCCTAGGTGTTATATAAACAGAACTATATATGTGTGCATAAAAGTAATAAATATAAAAGCTTTATATACATACACATAATTGTATATGCCAGCACAAATGGATGGATTGTATGAATTAGAATCATCCTAGAATCATATTTAACTGAAAGTGTGATTATTTTCATTTTATTTATTGACACTTTGTTATACTGGAATCTAAGCATTAAATTCATGAAACTGATGGTCTAAATGTAGCCTGCTGTGAATCATATAAGTCTAGGATACATCTTTTGTTATCTTTATTTTTCTGTGCAGTGCCTCATGTGTTCCTGTGCACTTGGTTAACTTTAAATGATATTTCTCAAGCAATTAAGGCAATTGCATTACCCTAGTGTTCCTAAGACCAATTTCCTCTTGCCAGATAAAGGAGTCACCCAGCTCCTTGTTAACTCTCATTACAAGTTTGCATAATTTTTGCTGGGTTCATGAAGGTCCTGACAGGATGGCTAATTGGATCCTACCAAGCAGTTCAACACAATAACACTTTCTTAAATTGCACAATTCCGAATTGGAATGGTTGAGCGAGGTCATCTGGTCTAACCTTCCACACAAAGATAAATTGCTTCTTCAACATCCAAACATTTAAACGTGGATTTTCTTTTTAGCTTGAGCTTATTTTTCTTTAATTCATAAAATGCATTTAATTCTTCCATCTTCTCACGGCATATATATAAAGCTGAAAAAAAATAACTGGAGGGATATAAAAAATAAATCTGTGGTGTGTGAGGATGATTTCTTCAAAAATGCTTTTAGCTATCAAAGATAAGATGGTGTTAAAATACTTGGTCTCCTTAGTATGTTAATTTAGGCAAAAATTTAAAATTTATTTTCTAAAAAATCAAATCATCTGTGGTTGACTTTGTTCATTATTTCAAGTGATGGCTGTTTTGATTTTTGTTTATTTTGTGACATGCAATGATGTAAGGAAAGTATTTCCTCAACTGTTCACTGTTTGACACCCTTCAGTCTACACACCCAGCTGTCCAAGGTCCTGTGAAGAGGGTGTCATGATAAAATATTGAAACAGTGATGGTAGGGGCTCAGTAACAACAATTAAGTCAAGTCATTTTATGCATCAAAATCTATGAAGTTATTTGTTGGTCTTATTATCAGAGGCATCTGATAATTTTTGTTCAAGTGTGTTTAATCAAAGACAAGGATTTTTTTCCATGTGTGTGTATATATTCAGTGTGATTTGTTTCTAAAATACATTCTTCATCCTCATCCCACCCACAGATTACATTTTCTGGCAAATGTCAACTGGAAAAGACATTATTATCCAAGGTCGAGTCATCTGGTCGTTTCTCAGACACGAGGTGGTGCCTGTCTCTGTTGGTACTATTCCTCCAATAGTGTCTTCTGGAAATCAGTGCCTCAATTTTTTTCTTCCTTAATAAATCTAGACAAATCTAAAAAAGGAGTTCTCAACCAGAACATATCAAGACTACATCAACTTCATTTTAAGCATCCTAAAATTCTCTTTTACAAATGAACTATAAAGTTTAAGACTTTGGAAATTTTTAAAATTAAATGATTGTATCCACACAACTACCATCACACTCAATGGTAAGAGATCTTTTAGAACAAGGCAGGGACATCACTTCTGCCACTCATATTCAACATAATGTCGGAGGTTCTAGCTGGAGAAGGCAGGCATGAAAAAGAACTAAAACACAACCAGACTGGACAGGAAGAAGCAGAACCATGTCTGTCTGTAGATGACATAATCGTCTATGTAGAAATCCCAAGATTCCACAAAAATACAATCAGAGCAACATTGCAGAACATAAAGACACACAAAAAAGGTGTGCTGCTATATACAGTAGCATGAACAATTCAAAAAGAAAAGGAAGAAAATTCCATTTACAGTAGTACCCCAAAAGTATATATACTTAGAATAAATTTAACTCAGAAGGCAAAAACTTGTACAGTGAAAACTACAAAACTCTGCTGAAATAAATTAGACATAAGTGGGTGAAAAGACATCCTCTGTTCATGAATTTGAACACCTAACATTGTTTAAAATACAGTATTACCCGAAGCAATGCACAGATCCCATGCAATCCCTCTCTGAATCCCATTGGCAGTTTTTGCAGAAATAGAGAAACCCATCCTAATTTTTATATGCAACCACTTAGGATCCTGATAGTCAAACAATCTTGAAAAAGAACAAAGTTGGATGTCCTGATTTCAAAATATACAACAAAGCTATAAAAGAATACAAAAGTAATCAGAACAGTGCGGTACTAGCATAAGGAGAAACATATAGACCAACAGAATTGAGTAGAGGCCCAGAAATAAACCTCCTATATAAGGCCGAATGATTTTCACCAGGGTGTCAAGGCCATTCAATGGGGGAAGGATAATCTTTTCAACAAACGGATTCTTTCTTTTTAAATCTATATATACATATAGATGTGCATCACATTTTCTTTATTCTCCTGTTGATGGACACTTAGGTTGTCTTAGTTACTGTGAGCAATGTTGCAGTGAACATGGGAGTACAGATACTGCCATGAGTTGCTTCAAGATCCCAATTTCATTTCTTTCAATATGATTGCTGGATCATATGGTAGTTATACTTCCAATTTTGGAAGGAATCTCCTACCATTTTCCATAACAGCTGTACCAAGTTACATTCCTGCCAACAGTATACAAGGGTTCCCTTTTCTCCACATCCTTGCCAACACTTTTCTTGACTTTTTGATAATCATCCTAATAGATCTGAGGTGACACCTCACTGTGATTTTGATTTGCATTTCTGTGATGATTAGTGATATTGAACATCTTTTCCTGTACTTTTTGGCCATCAATATATCTTCTTTGGAAAAAATGTCTATTTTAGGTCCTCTGCCCATTTTTAATTGAGTTATTTTATACTACTGAGTTTGATGAATTCCTTACATATTTTAGATTTTGACCCCTTATCAGATATATGGTTTGCAATATTTTTGTGCATGGAGTGCTTAACTTAAGATAAGTGTACTGTGATGTCAGCCCAAGATCTAATTACTTGTAATTGAAGACTCTCGTATGTGGTACATAGTTAACCTTTTCAATTACTACATATAGAATAACTAAACAATTTACTGTTTAAACCCTAGATATTTTTATGAGAAAGAGAGCACTATTAATTATTATGCCAAGACAACTGGTATCTAGTCACTTAGTCATATAGAAGAGCAGTATTTCTTTGAGTTATCAAGACTTCCAGTATGATGCCATCCTAGGAAAATGGTGAGGACAAATGAAAATTTCAATGCAGAAATTTGCTTGCTTCTATCACATATAATATTCCTTAAATGCAAATATTTTACTGACTGGCATAATAGATGCCTATGCTCCTGCAACACTTTACTAAGAAAATATTTACAGAGGAGTTCTAAGGGCACAATTTGCAATTAAAATCACAGAGCAAATCCATTATTACTTACTAGGAAGGTTTGCAAATGAGTAGGATTTACTGTATGTCATTAATGTTTTAGTAAGTGCAACTCCTGCAAGCTAAGCAATTTAGGGGCTATCCAAATGGATTATGAGAGCTTTTTGGTAAAGCACATTTTTTTTTTTAAGGACAGAGTTGTTTTTCTTAAATGGCTATTTCCAATGAAGCACTGATTTCTATTATAATACCTAGCAGGGCCATTTTTAAGGTAATTATCCCAGAAAAAAGAATTTTGAAAAATACATAGTTACAGGTACCGAATCACCCCCATAATAGGGTGAGAATGGGAGTTTTTAGAAAGATATAAACAAGCAGAGAGTCAACAAGAATTCGTAAACACAACGTGTCCAAGAAATCCTCTGCAGTTGTGGAATGGAAATCTGGAGCAGGACAGAAGACAGACGGTGCTGAGGAGAGTTGTTTGTTCACTACTCCTGAGGACATGCCTCCTGCGTGGAGAGCTGTGACGTCACCTCCGTGCCTTTTCACATCCTCATCCTCAGGAGCAGCCCTAGGCTCAGCCTTGCCACGTGCTTCTCCCACCATGGAGAGCTCTACCAGATCAGCTACGTCTGGGGCAGCTGGGTACCTGTGCAGCTCTGGGATTCTGGGTTTGGAAGTCTCCGGTTCTACACCAACTTAAAGCCTCAGCCAGCAACTGTGGGGATGTTCTGATGCCCCTCTTTCTGCTCCTTAGTTTAATTGCTCAAGTGGCTCAGAACAAATGTGATAAAGAGGTGTGCTATCCATGGAGACCTTAGGAGACTGCAACACTTGAATGAGGGTGATTTTTCATCTCACAGCTGAGATTTGTGATGATTGCCAGGTGAGAAGATAGGCATGACTGGAGAGGAGCCCGTCTCATCATGCTTTTCCTCATTCTGCAAGTGTTTATATGTTCTCCTTCTAATCAAAATTGTTCCCATATCTGTCAACATCTTAGGCATTGGAGTCTAGGTGATAAGGGGAAAAGTAATTGAAAGAAGGAAAGGAGGAGAAAAAAATAAGAAGCATTTACATTGGCCAGTTAAGTCAGTATAAAAATCTCAAATTCTTACAATAACATTAGTAACTAGTTAAAATTATCTCCAGTCCATAGATGAAGACTGTTTCCTTTACCTATTGCTATCTAATAAACCACCCAAAAGTTGGGGGCTTCAAAGATTAATGATATATTCATTCTCATAATTCTATATTGTCGGGGCTCAGCCCAGAGGTTCCTCTGCTCTATTTGGAGATGGCTGGGTTCACTCATATGGCTCCATGCCAGAGAGTTTCATTCATGTATCTGGTTTCTCAAGTGGAATGGCTGAGGTCAATAGAGGCAGGGTGAGCCTCTGTTTCCAGCAGGGTGGTTGGACTTCTTACCTGATGGCTCAGAGCTCCAAGAACACAAAAGCAAACACTGCCTGAACTCTTAAGAGCTCATCCCAGAGCTTGCACAGCATCCATTCTCCATATTCTATCGATCTAGCAAGTTGCAAATCTGGCTCAGATTTGAAGGGAAGTAAAACAGACTCTGCTTCTTGGTAGGATGAGTAGCATGTATGTAAAGAGATGGTTGGAAGCCCTTATTGAAAACTTACAAAGAAATAAAATGTCAAAGAAGTTAAACAATCTGTTCAAGATCATCTTGTTACAAAGTGGCATGTCTGGTATTAAACTATCATGTTTGTCTGATTCTAAAGCAAGGTCTCTCAGTTATACCAGTAGTTTCCAAATTGTGCTTCACCCTAATTACAACCCCTACAGGCATCCATGAGCCCCGGAGGCCCCTGACTGGAGTAGATGCCCCCCACTTAGCTGTATGATAATATGTTCTTTATTTCTTTGAAGGGAAGCTTCAGAAGCTAAACAAATTTGAAAATTAGCACCCTACACTTCATTTGCTTGCCTTGAGAAATGAAAGTGGTAGTTATATTCTCAAGCACTTTGCAGTCACCAAAAAATGGGGTAGCAGAATTTTGGTCATAAAAGACACTGGAAAGTTCCTCCAGTCTTAAGAATCTTTGTTGCCATGTCTACAAGTATAAATATACAAGTTCCTTCAATATTTCACCGTAAAAAGGTCTTAAACAACTCTTCAGATAACTTTTTCAGCAAAATTTACCATCTAAAAACCTTGCTCTTAAAACCACAGTGTAAAATAACTTTCTTTGAAATTTAGCAATTTTCTTCACCAGTTTCATTTGGCACCTTATATGCTTCTGTATTATTTTCATCTTCTGTCAGTTGATGGATGGATGTTAAGAAAATAGTCTGTGAAAATTACATGGTCCTTAAATAAAAGAAAATAATTTGGCTGAAAAGAAATAATATTTTATTACATTTTAAAATCAAATAGATACTTGTTTGAATAAGTTCTTATTCTAGTAATCCCTGCTACTGTTCTACTCTTCATACAGAAATATTCAAGAGATGCATAAGATTACCTCAAATATAATTTTTATTGGAAGAAATGAAAATATTTTTTGATGGATCTGATGTGTTTACTAATAACCCAGATTAAATCAATTGTGAATAAGAGCATGAAATTCATTTAAGTCAAGTTAAATGAATATGAACAGGATATTCTCATTTTACTTATTTGTGTTCTCCACTCATTAGAATAAAAATAACCAAGAGAAGATCAACAAATGAGGTCTTTTCCCTTCCTTTTCACAAAATCTGTAGACTATGCATCCCTGTAGAGCTTATAGAAAAGCAAATATTTTTGAAATTTTGAGTAGATGACATTTACATTTGGGAAAGGGATTTTATTATAGACACTAGATTTGGATATTAGAATAGCAAAACTGGGAAGAACATTAAAGTGATCTGGTTTATCTTTAATTTTAGTTTTATTCCCAAAGACTTCTCTGCTTCAAATATCTGGTCTAAGTTAGACGTAATCCTAGAGAAAATAGCAGGTCACCTCTGTGCTCCACCATATGCTGCAGTGCACCTTGCTTTTCTCTCTTGTGTTTCTCTTGTCACTTCATATAAAGCTTCAACTTTCATATCACAGTGGAGAGGAAGTTGAAACACAACATAAAATAATTCAGGTGTGTGGGGAGGCATACTTATCATAAATCAATCTTTAATAACCGACTTAACATATCCAAGCCCAAGCTTAAGTGGGGAACTGTGTCATTTAACTAAATGCTGTCATGTTTTGGCATTTTTTTTCCTGTTCTCTAAGAAATGATAGAACACCATAATTTTTCCCTCTAAACCTGTCAATGCATCTAAATTCTGATTTGAAGACTTTAAAAATAACAAATGAATTGAATTGTGAAGAGGTTTGAAATAATGTTCTTTTATTTGATTGCATTAGAGTGTGCCCAGCAACCTGTATGAAGAACATTAGCCAAGTAAATTCTGCTCAGAACAATGTCTTAGATTTATTTTCACATACATTATTCTCATCAGCTTAGATGTTAGATATTCCTACTTATTACTGAAGTGCACACAGCAAGATTGTATTCAAGAAAGTTTACCTATCTACATAAAGTTATGTATTAATGCAGCCAAATGTTTAAGAAAATTCTCTTTCCTTCTGTAACTGCATGCTTAATGAAATCAGGATGTGAAATAAGTAAATACCTGACGTAATTTGAAATTTAAAAATAATTTTCATTCCTAAGAAGAGAAAAATATTTCCTGTTAATAGCATATCATTTGTGATGTAACTGACCACATCAAATGCAAATTTTCTAATCGTCCATTTATCAAATGTTTTCCTGATTCTTTTTATTTCATAATAAAAAGGAAGACATTTGCTCTTCATGGGGATCATTTCAAAGACAGTCAAATGACCTCCAACTCCCTGTGCGCTGGAACTCTTTAAAATGCTATTTCAATGGTGCACTCATTATCTAACACTAGCTCATTTTTTTTTCATTTATTCATTCAACAACTACTTACTATATGACTAATATGTAAAACAAATGATTAAGTTACAACCCTTGCCCTTGATAAACTTGCCACTGATCTAGCAGGAAGAAAAAATAAATGGTTACTCTGTTAGCCACAAACAACAGACTAGTTCTTGCTGCTTCCTGTGAGGATGGCATAATTTATATCAGTGGAAAAAAAATAAAGCTCTACATTTTTCCCTTCCACTTAGATGGACTTAAATGTGATCAAGAAAAACATGAAGTATTAAAGCTGTTAAAGACTGAGATCTGAAATGAATGTTTTTTCTCCTATTTTAAAATAATCACATTAATCAATTTTTAGAAATGCAAAGTGAAACACCTAGCCAAGGAGGTGATAGAAGCAAAATTACTTTGTATGAAAATGAAAAGACAAGAGACTCATTTGAAGCATTTAGAAGATGAGATGGTTTATATGAACATTCCAGTTGAGAGAAACTCAAAAACCATGACAAACTGTACAATATATTTTGAAAACATCAGGCAGGAGAAAAGATGACCCAGCATTAGAGTGAAGTTAACCCAGAAGTTGAGGCTGCCTTTCCTGCAGATGTTTTTACTGAATCTGAAGCAGATACTAAGTGACTGAAAAGATGACCATAGGTTTCAAAAGACTCATGAAACTATAAGGAGATAAGAAGTGGATTTTCCAACCATCAATAAAGAATAATTTTGATCAACTCAACAAGGTAAACAATTAAGAAAGGATGGTCTGGAAAAATTCAATTAAAAAAAACTAAAAGCCAGTGTTGAATCATCTGAAGTATTGATTGCATCAAGATCAACTAATACTACAATTGTTCCTCAGGCAATAGCCAGCCAGAAACAGGCATCACACATCTCTGGAGAAAGATACCATCATCCAGAGCTTCAGATTATCTCTAATTCCTTTTCCCATGCTATATTCAGCAGGCAATCAAAAGTATCAGGCATATGGGAAAAGAATACTGTTAGTGAAAAGCCAAAGAAACAACCTGACATTTAAATGTATCTACAGGGGATCCAGATAAAGGAGATAGCACACAGAGTTTGAAACACATTTTCTTAATATGCTCAAGGAATTAAAATATGTGATTAAAAATTTTGACAGAATCCTGAAAATTATAAAGCTATAAAAAGAAGTTAAGTGTAAACTCAAAACTGAAAAGTGTAAAAACTAACTTAAAAACTCATGGATGGTTTTGGTTCAAGATAGTGACATAGGGATATCCTGAACTTACCTCCTCCAAGGACGTGCTGCGGCTACAAATACATATGGAACCATTGCCTCTAAAAGAAAACCTTAAGGCTGACTGAGTGATGACTACACACCAGGCAAATAAGAAGAAATGAACATCAAAGCTAGTAGGAGAGGCTGCTGCTCAATCTCACCATAAACCCCACCCCTGCTATGACAACCCACAGAATGCTTAAAAATACAATAGGCTGCTTAGACAAGTACAGAAGTTTGAAATATGGCCAAGAGCTATGACAGGGATGAACAAAAAGTTTATTCTCCTCCATGAGGCCACTCCTTTGAGACTGGGAGAGATGGATCTATCTACTGTATAGAAACCAACACAGAGAATCAGTAAAAATGAAGGGGCAGAGGAATATGTTCCAACGAAAAACAAGATAAAACTCTGGGGGTGGGGGGAACCTTAGTGAAGTAGAGATAAGTAACTTACCTGATAAAAAATTCAAAGGAATGGTCGTAAAGATGTTCACTAAATTGAGGAAAAGAATGGATGAAAGCAGAACTTCACCAAAGAGATGGAAAATGTAACAAAGTACCAAATGGAAGTCACAGAGCTGAAAATATAGTTACAGAAATGAAGAATATAATAACTAAACTGCAAAATACACTAGAGGGGCTCAACAGCAGAGGATATGAAACAGAGGAAAGGCTCATTCAGCCTGAAGACAAGGCAGTGGGACACATCCAGTCAGAACAGAAACAAGGAAAAAGAATGAAAACAGCATGAAAATAACTCAAGGGACTATGGAACAACATGAAATGAATGAACATTCAAGTTACAGAACTCCCAGACAGAAAAGAGAGAAAGGAGCAGAAATCTAATTTGGAGAAAAAGTGGCTTAAATCTTCTCTAATATGGGGAAGGAAATAGGCATCCAAATCCAGGAAGCTCAAAGAGTCTCAAAGAAGACAAACCCAAAAAGACTCACAGCAAGACACATACTTAAAATGTCAAAAGAAGAGAATATTAAAAGCAGTAAGAGAAAATCAGCTTACATATAAGGGAACCACTGTAAGACTATCAGAATATTTTTTGGCACAAATTTGTGGGCCAGAAAGGAGTGGCACAATATATTCCAGGTGCATAAAGGAAATTTTCCAAACAAGAATACTGTACCTGGCAAAGTTTTCATTCAGAATTGAAGGAGAGATTAAGAGTTTTCCAGACAGGCCCGAGCAAAAAGAATTCATCACCACTCAAACAGCCTTACAAGAAATGTTAAAGGGGCTTACTTAAGGTGAAAGAAAGGCTGCTAATTAGGAACAAGAAAACGTGAAAGAATAAGTCTTACTGGAAAAGAAAATGTATAGGAAACATGGAGGATTAATTTATCATAAAGAATAGCATGAAATTTAAAACACAAAAGTAGTAAAAATAAGTATGATTAAAATAATTACAGGATACACGAGGATAAACAAGGGTTGTAAGAAAGGAAATGACATTTTCTGATTTGCATTTTTAATAAAATGCTCTATTGACTTTTTTTGTGTTTGGTTTGAGGCTGAAGACTGGAGTCAGACCAAACAGGAAGCTATTACCCTTACACTAGATGAAATAAGATAAAAATCTATTTAGCAGAGTAAAGATAGGGATGCGAAGGAAAATAGGAGTCAAAAACATACTGAGGAGATAAACATATATCAAGTTTACCTGTTCAAATGTGAGAGAATGTGGGAGGACTGTGGGATGATTTCTATTTTCTAAGTTGGCTGCAATAATCAGCTTCTTAGACCCTCAGTTTCCCAGTTTGTAAGATCATGTAATAATATAGATGCATCAAAGGATAAAGTGAGATTGCATAAGGAAATCCCTTGGGGATAGCCTGACTCAGATAAAGTCCTTGTGCTGCTGCTTCCTGCAGATATATATAAAGAAACCATAAGGAAGAATTTCTGAACTTTCCAGTTTTCCTTTTGGTTTCTGTCTTATTGAATAAAGAAAATGAATCACGGACCTACTGCTGGTTAGATTCAATCCACTAATGTATTGCATTGAATGAAATATCTCATTAATAAGTTGATACATACAGCCATAGTTATCATTTGTGTAAAAAAAATATTTAAGTTGTTGGGCATTCTTATTAAATGCTAAAATATAAGGTTTATGCTGGTGAGAGAAAAAGGAATTGAGCCAAATTACTTTCCAATGAGCCTACGAAAGAATTCCCAGATGCGTAATTCCATGCAGTGCCTTTTTGTTGTATCTCTGCACTTGGTTACCACTGTGGTTAATATGTTAGGATTTAATTGCCAATTACTTCATAGAATTTTATACAGCGCAGCTTTTGTTCTGAGGCTATTGTGACTTTATAGTAAACAATTTTTAAACATACAACTTGAAGTGCAAATACATCTCAAAGAAATAAAATGGTAAGCTTATTGATAGCTTTGCAGAAATTCTTAAAATCGGCACTGTTTCATCAACAACAGAAAGTAACATCTCTAAATTGTCACTACTGAAGATACATGAGCATCTACAAGTTTCAGTTTCTCTTCAGATTATTCATTGATGCTATCTTGGATGCTTATATTCTGAAATCATATTACATGTTGGTAATATGGTTATAGATGCCTATGATAACAACCTCTTTGTAGTTTATACACAAATGTCCTTTTAGATGTGCCTACTGAGAATGTGTTACTGTGTATTAAACATATGGTGCCTTAAGTAAGTCAAAGAACAAATTTCATGCTCTAGAAATAAGTGCCTCATAAAACTTCCACTTATCTGTCCTTTAAAATGGTTTGGATTTTGTCTTCATTTGCTCAAGATCTGAAGTTTCAGCACACTTCAGCTTGCTTTCTAGTGTTGCTCTTTTTTTCCAATGAAAAGGAGTTTCCAAACTTCATAGAATTACATAGTTTTGTTTTTTATTCTATGTTGGTATATAAACATACAAGGAACATACTATAAATACTTAAAAATATAGAGCCAGTATCACCTAGCTGTAGTAAATAATCAGTAGCTATTGAATTTAATCTCGTCTGCGTGGGCATTTCTCTCACTAAGAGTCAATCAAGAGTCTGCTTTTTAAAGAAAGAAAGCACAGATATGCAACAAGAAAAAAATTTATGCCATTTTTAAAAAAGGGTTTACTGAAGTTTTTTCTTAAGATAGAAACAAGTTTTACAACATTAAAGACAATTCTTGAGGTGATGTACTGAGAACAGACTTCTTAATTCTTTCAATTCTATCTCAAATCCCAATAAAAGGTTAAAAAGAAGATGGATTGGAATTGCAACCTAAGGATGGGTAGCCCTCATGTGCCCTACATTCAGAACATTTACTGCTAGAAATGTGGTACAAATAAAAAAAATTAAATTAGGAGGTACACACGAGTCAACATTATCAAAAAGCAGGGTCCATCCCTAAGAAGTGATAATATGAGATTTTTGTTTGATACAGTTCTAAGGAAAAATGTTGGAGTGGAAAGGAGATGATGGTATGGGACATCCTTCTAGAGCATGTTAAGCCACAGCATATCATCAGACCTCAACACTTTTTGAAGTTAAAGGTTCTGAACAGGTGTAAGAAGCAGAAAATCAGGCGGATGGCAGGACTTCTCTAAGAACAGCCAACACAAGATGGAACAGTTAAAGGTCGTAGGAAGGAGTACAGAGAAAGCAAAGTCGTGTATTGGGGGTGTAGATCAGACTCCTGTTGGAAGACAGTTCTCCGTGGATTTCTTGTGTTCCTGCGTGCTCAGGGCCTTCTGGGCAAAAGCCATGTTAAGTAACAATCTTGGAAGATACAGCGTTTCCCTCTGGAGAGATTTACGATGTGTTTTCCTGACACATTCTACAGTAGTAATGATAGAACCTTCCCTCTTTGCCCAGAGACATTTCCTTATATCCCAGGGTAATAAATATAGAGCTGCCTCTGCTCCCACTCCCTTAGAGGGTTTTTTCTTACATTCCAAAGTACCGAGTATGTCTTCCTCCAGGAGTCCCTCTGTATCCCAATTTTAGGGTTTCTCACCTAAACCTGCTATATCATCCAGTCCTCATTACGTCTTCCAAATGGGTATTGTGACATGGGAATTTAATGCAAGATGCTTCTTCAGCTGCCATTTTTTTACTTTTTTTTTTGTTTGGTATCATTAATCTACAATTAAATGAGTAACATTATGGTTACTAGATTACCCCCATCATCAAGTCCCCACCACATACCCCATTACAGTCACTGTCCATCAGTGTAGGAAAATACTATAGAATCACTACTTGTCTTCTCTGTGTTGCACAGCCCTCCCCATGCCCCCCACCCTACATTATGTGTGCTAATCGTAATGCTCCTTTTTCTCCCTTACCCCTCCCTTCCCACCCATCCTCCCCAGTCCCTTTCCCTTTGGTAACTGTTAGTCCATTCTTGGGTTCTGTGAGTCTGCTGCTGTTTTGTTCCTTCAGTTTTTTTCTTTGTTCTTATACTCCACAGATGAGTGAAATCATTTGGTACTTGTCTTTTTCTGCCTCGCTTATTTCACTGAGCATAATACCCTCTGGCTCCATCCATGTTGTTGCAAATGGTAGGATTTGTTTTCTTCTTATGGCTGATAATATTGCATATTGCATTGTGTATATGTACCACATCCTCTTTATCCATTCATCTACTGATGGACACTTAGGTTACCTCCATTTCTTGGCTATTGTACATAGTGCTGTGATAAACATAGGGGTGCATCTGTCTTTTTCAAACTGGGCTGCTGCATTCTTAGGGTAAATTCCTAGAAGTGGAATTTCTGGGTCAAATGGTATTTCTGTTATGAGTTTTTTGAGGAACCTCCATACTGCTTTCCACAATGGCTGAACTAATTTACATTCCCACCAGCAGTGTAGGAGGGTTCCCCTTTCTCCACAACCTTGCCAACATTTGTTGTTGTTTGTCTTTTTGATGATGGCGATCCTTACTGGTGTGATGTGATATCTCATTGTGGTTTTAATTTGCATTTCTCTGATGATTAGCGATGTGGAGCATCTTTTCATGTGTCTGTTGGCCATCTGAATTTCTTCTTTGGAGAAGTGTCTGTTCAAATCCTCTGCCCATTTTTTAATTGGATTGTTTGCTTTTTGTTTGTTGAGGTGTGTGAACTCCTTATATATTTTGGATGTCAATCCTTTTTCGGATATGTCATTTATGAATATATTCTCCCATACTGTAGGATGTCTTTTTGTTCTATTGATGATGTCCTTTTCTGTACAGAAGCTTTTCAGCTTCATACCTCAGCTGCCATTTTTACTGTGATTAATTATAGTCTCTTTCTGTGGCCCAGGGGTGGTCAGTAGATTAGAGACAGAAACCAAGAGATAAAGAGCTGTATATACATACATATACATATACATACATATCTATAGAACTGTGGCAGTCTAACTTGTTAGCTTGCATGTAGGATAAAATCACAGTCCATTCACACGCTTTCTGACTTAACAACCCCAAAAGAAAACTGCCTTCTACTAGAACAATTTTGTCAAACACAGAGACATTAGAAAAAGCTGAAATTTCTACTGGGATCAGTTACAAGTCTGGGATCAATCTTTGTTCTGTCTGGTTTCTGAATCACTAAGCTAATAATATAAATTTCTCAAAGGAAAACTGTAAAACCATGCAGGTACATATTTTGAAAATCCATAGTAAACCCATGTTCTCTGCTCTACATAAAATACTAAACCTAAATAGGCCCCACAATAAACAGACACGTCACCCACCAAAAGTTTCTCAAAAATAAAAGCTACAATGGAGCATATTTTCATAAGAAATGTATGAGAGGGAATAAATTATGTACATCTATGCAAAATTCTATAGAAAATGAAATTTGTGAACAGAATATAATAAACAGGAGATGATATGACAAAATATCGAAATAAAAGGATAACCAAAGTTAAGCAGAAATTAAAAGAAAGATTATGAGATAAAGACAGAATGACAGAGAGCAGTGGGGTGAATGTACACTGTGGTAAGTTTGAAAGAAAAGTGGGTTATTGTAAGTGAGATATTCCCCCCAAGAATGCAGAGAGAAAAGATTAAAATGTGAAAAAGAGGACAAGAGAACTGCAGAGTGAAAATAGCTGTTTGACAACATGGGTCATAGAAATTCCTAAGGAAAGGGTAATAAAAATTGGAACAGAAGAAAATATGACTTAATAGAAGACAGTGTTTCTGAGCTGAAGAAAGCCCCATTTTTACAGATAAGGGGAATCACCACGACAGTGACTATGTCCAGGTCTGCCTGAAAGGTGCTGGGTTTTGCTTGTTGATGGTGCCCCAAGAACGGGGAGGCAGCTGCCCTTCTTGTGTCAGACATTTTCAAATAAAGGCTATGCTAATGATTTCTCTGGTTGGTTGATTCTCTTTTATAGCCTTTAAAATTAAAATTTCTTCTTTATTAATTGGTAATTTTTCATCTTAAAACTAAAGAACATTCCGTTTTGTTTTTAGATTCATTTGTCTTTCTCTGCCTGGCTTATTTCACTGAGTAGAATACCCTCTAGATCCATCCATGTTGTTGGAAATGGCAAGATTTCTTTTCCTTCTATGGTGGAATAATATTCCGTTGTATATATGTACTACTTCCTCTTTATCCATTCATCAATTGATGGACACTTAGGTTGCTTCCATGTCTTGGCTATTGCAAGTAACATCTTTCTATGTTGACAGATAGTAACCGTAATAGAGGGGGTGAGGATTTAATAATATGGGTAACTGTTGAACCACTGTGTCATATATTTGAAACCAGCATAAGATTGTGTATCAATAATATTTCAATTAAAAAAAGAAAAGGAGAGAGATGGCTTTTGAGTTCCAGTAATGAAACCATTGGTTCAATGGCCAAACACTACCCTTCCCTTGACTGTCCCCAAGGTTATATGGTCTAGATGAGGGTTATGAAATTGTTACCCAAATAAATCTGGGGTCCACATGACCCCCTCAAAAAAACTAATCTAAAGAACAAATTAGCAAAGCAAAGTGTTGCATCAAATATACCATGTATTAATTACACATACTGTGCCTTTTGCACAATTTACATTATGTAAGACTATTGGTCTTATATTCCCTATGCTGAATGGGCAAAGTTTAAATTGTTAGCCACAAAAATTATTGAATAAATACATAGTTGTGCTTTTTGTTCTGCAGGAACTTGAATTTTGCACTCTGTTGTATGCGCAATTCATACTTAATTCGAAACAAATTTCTTGATAAAAATTTGAAGCTGGATACGTATGCCAACGTGAAATGATACTGACCAGAACCAGTGTAGAACTCAACAAAGAAGTATTTTTATAAAACGAAAAAGGATGTGATTGAAGTGATATGTAAGTATGCTCAGATCTATTTAGAAACATGTTATATCTTCAGCATCATATATAGTTAAGAAAAATGGCAAAGAAATGCAACTAGCACATCAAGAGTATATTCCTAGAAATGAAACAAGATTCCAAAGACACAGGGCTGAAAGATGACAAGAAATCACCTTCTTTATATAAGCTTTCACATGATAAAGGGGTAAAGAGATTTTAGCATGATTCACTACCAACAGCATTAAAAATAATAGAGGAGAAGAAAGGGTAGGTTATATTTTTCTTAACTATTTTATACCTGTTGCATTGTATTTTAGAAAACTTCTCAAAATTAACTTAATAAGTATTCTTCAAACTAAACTAAGATGAACAAATATGACTGTACTGTAGATGGAACATAAATATACAAATAAGGTGATACAATTTTTAAAAAATTATTTGCAGAAGTCTCAAATCCAGATATCACAATGTACCACTACTGTGACAGGCCATATAGGGATATAATTTATTCCCTTTTCAGAAAAAAATGCCTTAATATAATGTAGAAAAATTCTTACTTCATTCCTATTTTTAATATACTACTTTATTTTTCAATTTTTTAATTTTTGTTTGAAACTGACATGATTATCTATGCAAGTTCAAAATTAGAAAATATTCCCCTAAAAAGAAAATTTCCTTCTGTCTGTTATTTCTTGTTTTATGTCATTATTACTAAAAATAATTTTGTCAGCTGTAAGACAAGTATCCATAGTTATTTATTGCTGCATAACAGAAGACCCCATAAGTTAGCAGCTTGAAAACAATTAGAAGGCATTATATCTTAACATTTCTGAGAGTCAGGAATCCATCTAGGCCCAGCTTAGCCAGATGGTTGTGCTAAAGCATAAATGGTCTCTCATGAGATGGCAGTGAACCCAGTGGGCTGGGATGCAGTTCCTGGTAACTGGATGGGCTCTGGAAAATCTGACTCCAAGCTCGTTTGCACAGCTATTGGCAGGAGACTCCGGTTTCTTGCTATGTGGCCCTCTTTGAGTGCTTGTTGCCCACTTCTTTGAGTGCTTTCCCCAAAGCAAGTGATCTAGAGTGGAGAGAGTGACCAAATCAGAAGCCATGTTTTTTGTTTTTGTTTTTTGTTAGTAATCTAAACTTGAAGGTCCACAGCATCCCTTCTGCCACATTATACTGGTTACTCATACTGACCCTGGCACAGTATGGAAGGAGACTCTACAGTGGTATGAATACCAAGAGGCAGGGGTCCTTGGGTGCCATCTCAGGGGCTTCCTGTCACATGGAAGTTATTGACAAATCTGCTCTGGGTTTCAAAGATCCTGGCTCCACCACTCATTCCTGTTAATATTACTGATACTCATCAATTTCACTCTCCACTTCCCATTCCACATTCCATCTGTCTTCAGTCAGCATCTTAGCTGATCAGTGTGCTTTTGCAGGACAACTGAAAATTTATTTTCCAAGGATGTGAGCTTTTAGTCGACCTGCTGGCTTGTGGTTATTGTAGTTTCTCATTCCCTGCGCATGGCAAAGTGGGAAGGTGCCCCAGAGAAAGCACTGGAATGGGCCACACTTCTTTCTTCTCCTATTAAATGTAAGCAAGCCTATTCTCCCTGCTAATTAAGATTCTACTGTAACCCTCTTTGTAATTGGTATATGAAATAGCCCCGTGGAAGTATTCCTTTGTTGGGGATAGGCATATGTAAAACAGAAAAATGCAGGGTTACAGGGAGAGAAAACAAAACATTTCCAGTTAGGTGATTTCTCATGAAGTGAAAAATGCCATTTGCATTTCTATCCCATGTAAGCTGCTGCAGTTAACATGTCCACCTTCCAAATTTGACACTTTCAAAAGCTGGTTGAAGAGAAAAGGTCAGTGTGAGCTAGAGTAGTACTCAAGAGAGCTCCTCTTGACAACCAAAAAGCAAAAACAGAAAAATGAATCTTCTGAACTCTCTAAAGCAGAGCCACAAGTGCATTGTATGGCTCTACAGAGAAACTGCCTATTGCATAGGTCATAATTAATTTTCTAATTTAGATACACATGAAAAATATGAGTATGTGTCCTGTTCTAAAAGAAAATTATTCCTGTGGGTCAAAAATAAGTCAAGAGTACTAACCCCTTTTTCCATTATCATTTTTTTAGGTTATTGAGGACAAGGAAGGATTACCTTAAATATCCTTTCTTTAATTCTTCTGTTTGGTTCTCCAATATAGAATAAGCTAAAGAGTGATTTTTTTCTCTCTTCCCACCTCTTTTCCTTCAACATGTAGAATAATTCCAGAAATATGGCGAGAGTAAAAAGGCACTCTAAAACTCTCACACCTCCAGAGTGAACCCTGAGTAGCTGTTACATTATCAATATCAGATAGTCTTGGCTTTATTATATATTTTCCATATCGGTTCAATAATTATACTTTTAAGGAATTTTATATCTCCTTTCTTCAGCCATCTTTTTTCTTTTTACATGATTTTTCCTTAATGAACCCACAGCATATAACCTGGATTAATAACAATAACTACAGCTTGATCAGGGATAAAACCCTATAAAATATATTGATAAGATCACAGTTCTGTTTCCTTTCCTGTTCTCCTGTAAGGACTGCATTAATTTTAAAGTCTAAATCACTGTTAAAAACCAGTTACAGAAGGTGAAATCTCTAGTTAATTGTTTGTAGAGAATTTTGGCAGATAGCAAAACAGGCTGTTACTTCTAACAGTAGACACGAACCTCCAGAAAACAGAAATAAGTAGGGTGCTTGGAAATAGTAATTACTCAAATGTACTTGTTGACTGAATGAATTATTTATCTGATTAAGTCACCTCGTCCCAGATAAAATAAAATAGCCTCCCCTTACCTGAAAGTCTAAACATTGGACAAATATCTTGAGGTGCAATGCTGATCCTGCCCAACATCTGCTCCCACCATCCCTCACTGCCTACAGGACAATAAGTAAGGTCAGGGCTCAGCATGGCCCGAGCAGGAAAATAAGCCATACTTAGAGAGGAGGAAATATTTTTATAAAATTAAGAGAAAAGAAGACCTTCCTTACATATGGACCTGCAGGATCCTTGGGAATGTATGTGAGATGGGTTTGGACTGGGGTGGGTGTAGAGGATGATTAAGGGAGAATTATTGAAATTATGCAACATTTAATATTCTGGTAAGAATACTACATTGTAATGTAGCTTCATATACTGCTGGTGTGGATTTTTGACATGACAGGTGTAGCTCAAGGGGGATGTGTGTTCTTAGCCCAGGGCAAATAAACCTGTGAAGCCGAAATCAGTCAAAGGGAGAAGATTAAGTGGGAGAAACCTGCTTATTGCTTGAAAGAAGCCTGGCTCCGTTCATCCCTTCCCTGCAGCCGCTCCCGCTCGCCTGTTTCTCTTCTCTCCCGACCAGTGTGCACGTACCTCTCCACCTGCCCCTTGTAAACACCTACTAATATGGATATGGACTAAGGAGAGAACAGCTTTTCTCCACCCTTGTCAATACCTAATTGATAAGGAGGTGGACTAAGGCCAGGCGAGAGATTCTGGAAATATTGCCATTTTACCCACACATGGGCTATAGTAAGTGAGGTAGAAATTAGAGAACTCCAGTAATAGAATACTAAGAAACAGGTCAACAGTTTCAGGGAGGTGGGATTGTGAGAACGGATTTATTATATGAGAATGGTGGATTCTCCCCTTCCCTTTCTATGTTCTGTATGAATGACCTAGTGGGCGCTTGGGCAAATAAGGGTGTCCCTGTGAAGTGGGCAGTAGCACCTCTGAGAAGTTTGATAATGGTAGCTTTCTGTAATTGCCAATGGGACATATTCTAATGACACTGCACCCCCTTGAGTCATTGGGGAGATTAAACTCTGGAATGGCAAAGCCAAGGGGTAGCACTGAAAGTCAGAAACAGTTTCTTTACCATTTATAAAAGATAATCTTATACTGACAAATTCCAGAAGTGGCACAGTGATCTTTTCAACAAATGACATTCGGGCAACTGGATATCCACAGGCAAAAGAATGAAATTAAACCCCTACTTTACACCATACACAAAAATTAACTCAAAATGCAACACTGTTCTACATGAACAGTAAAACTATAAAACATTTAGAAGAAAACATAACTAAACTGCATGACTTTGGATTAAGCAATGGTTTGTTTCTTAGATATGATACTAAAATCTTAAGTAAGAAAAGAAAGAAATTGTCAGTATCAAAATTACAAAGTTTTGCATGTCAAAGGACATCAAGCAAATGAAAATATAACTCACAGGAAAGAAAGTATTTGCACATCATAGATAAGAGAGTTGTGCCTTGAATATGTAAAGAATCTTTACAACTCAAAAATGGAAAAATAATCCAATTTAAAATTGGGCAAAGGATTTGAATAACCGTTACTCCAAAAAAGATATGTGAATGGCTAACAGGCACATGAACATATGCACAACAACATCAGCCATTAGGGAAATACAAGTCAAATCCACAATGAGCTATCAACGCCCACTAGGATGGCTAAAATTAAGAAGACACACAACAGCAAGTGTTTGGGAGGATATGTGGAAACTGGAACCCCCATATTGCTGGTGGAAATATAACGTGCAATCATTTTGGAAGTGTTTGACATTTCTTAAAGTATTAAACACAGAGTTACCATAAGAACCTCCAATTCCACTTTTACATATATACCCAAAAGAATGGAAAACATATCTCCACACAAAAACATTCACATGAATATTCATAGTAGCATTATTGACCATAACTAAAAAATGGAAACAGCCTAATGCCTATAAGTTGATGAATGGAAAAATAAATGATGTTATCCATATAATGGAGGATTATTCACCCAAAAAAAGAGTGTGATGTAGTATTTCTCTTTTGGATAGTGGACATGTTCTGAAATTAGATAGTAGTGATAGTTGATGATAGTAGTGATGAACAGAGCTTCAGTGAGCTAATGATCAATACTGTCAACCAACCTGACCTACTCTCTGTCCACAAATTTAATAACCTAGATGAAACTGACCAATTCCTTGAAAGATACAATCTGCAAAAACTCAAACAAGTAGAAATAGATGCTCTGAGTAGGCTTATATCAATTAAAGAGGTTTAGTCAATAATAAACTTCCCAAACACAAAGCACCAGGCCCTGGTGGGTTCACTGTAAATTCTATCAAACATTTAGGAGAGAAATTATACCAATTCTCTACTCCTCTTTCAGAGAATAGAAACAGAGGGAAAACTTCCTAACTCATTTTTTGAGGCCAGCATAATACCACCTAATACCAAAACAAAACAAGGGCAATATAAGAAAACTACAAACAATATTGCTCATGAGCATATATGCAAAAATCTTTAACAAAATATGAACAAATCAAATCCAAGAAAGTGTAAAAAGAAGTATATACCAAGAACATGTGATTTATCCCAAGTATGCAATGGTAGTTCAACACTCAAAAATCAACTAATGTTATCCGTAACATCAATCAGACTCAAAAGAAAAATCGCATCAGTAGATGCAGAGAAAGCATTTGACAAGTATATAAACAAAAGCTAAATAAATGAATGAATAACAAAGGAGCAGTTTGCTAATAGAGTAGATCTTAAAAGTTCTCATCAAAAGAAAAAAGCAGTAACTCTGTGGTGATAGATATTAAATAAGCTTATTGTGGTAATCACTTTGCAATATCAAATCATTGTTGTACACCTGAAACTAATATAATGTTATATGTCAATATTATATTAAAAAAAACATCAGTGGTTGCCCAGGGACTTGGTAGAGGGGAGAGCAGGAAGGGATGAATAGAAAGAATAGGTGGAGCATTGTACACCTAAAAGAAATGCCCTGAAAGTGTGGTGGAGGACACAGATATTTTGCATTTAAAACTCAATTCACCAACTTGACGGTGCAAGATAATACAGCATTTCTTAACTTTCTTTAATCAGCTTAAATCTGTTTCAGAGTTCTCAGTTTATCAGTCTAGCAAGAAGCTCAGTATCTGTTATTACTCATGTCCAGCTCCCCACCCCATCTCCAGAGGTATTCCTCTTGTCTTTATCTGTCCACATGCATTAGGTCCCATGTGGACCTAATGGCTTGTACCATTTGATCTCCCACCTCATGTCATCCACTCTGATGCATCTGTTTCTATAAACCTTTTGGTCTAGAATTTTACATTAGGCTGGGGGCCCCTGGCTCTAGGAAGCAGCTTCCCTACCTGTAAAAGTGCAAGCCTCTGAAATCTTGACACTTTTCTTGGATGCTTTCAGAGAATATGGAAAAAGTCTCCACTTCTTGCAACATCCACAGAGGGAAGTATCCTTAATTTCTAAGCCTATCCTGAAGCCATTTTTATCTTTTTATCTGAATCTCTTCAGTGAGTTTAGGTTTTGCAAAAATAAGCTTTTTTTTTAGGCCTGTAAAAATGCCCAAGGCAAAGACTATGCAAAGAATCTAGCTTCTTACTGGGAGAAGGGAAATGAAGCCAAAAATTACAAATCATAGTAATAAATATACAACTTACTCTATTTCACAGACTGATAGGCAATTCAGACAAAGTAAATATTGGTTGGAGAATTAATCAAATGTGATAGAAGAGGTGTCTTCAACATGGACATGGGGAGGTCAGGGGAATCTCATGGAAGAGCTAAAACCTGAGAAGTGAATGAGAGTTAGCCAGGGAACGGAGCGTGGGGTGGGAAGCTACTGCGCATCATCTCTGAGGAAAGAGAGAAAAAGGCATACAGGAAATGGGAGTTATGCATAGGTGAGACTGAGCAGAAGCTTGTCAGCCATCAGAAGGAATATGGTTTTTACTCCGAGAACAACCAAAAGCCATTCAAATGTGGTAAGCCTGGGGAAGGCAGAAATCAGAATTGCACTTTAAAAAATCATTTTAGTTTCAAAATAGACAGGTGGGAGTGGAGGAGAAGACTGGCGGCTAGTGAACAATACCAGGAGTGGAAGGAACCATTCATTATAAGAGTCTTACAGTAATCCTCAGAAGAACCGATAATACTGTGGCCTTCAGAAGTGGCAGAGGAAATGGAGAAAAGTGGTCGTATTTCAAAGATATGGGATCGTACAATCTACTAGATATGACATTATGATATTTTGTAGAATCTAAAACTCCATTGATTTAAAATATATCATTTTATATAGCACTGGGAAGGGAAAACCTGCCAGTTAGTAAAATATGATACACCATTGATTGTTAGAAACACCACAATTTCAGAGATGTAAATTGTTGGGGGGAAATGTACATTGTGGAGTTGATGAAACACGGTAGATTAGATGTAGAAAGAGAGGAAGGAGTCAAAAGTGTGAATGGGCACCTGGATAGGAATCTGTGCGTGGACAGCTGAGACAGAAATCTGTAGCTGGGCAGGAGAGGCATGAGAAATAACGAACTAAATTTTGAATATGTTTCATCTGGAAGGTCTGTGTCATCTGGTAGTCAATTTATTATGTGTGTCTGGCATTTAAGTAGAGGTCTGAACTAGAGATAAAGAGATTTGGGAAAATTTCAGAATATGTATGAAAAATGAAGCTAATATAAGGGATGAGGGAGTGGTCAGCAAAGTCAATAGTATAAATGGTTAGATAAAATAGAAACTTTCATTTCAACTGCATTTCTTTTTAATGGGCGGGCACTGGTTTTAGAGTCTGGGGATGAGTTCGATCCTCAATAGGGAAGCAAGATAGCTGGGCCTGTGAACAAACAAGGAATTGGCAGATGAACAAGTTTACTACAGAGACCAATGTTGAAAGAAGGTACGAAGATGAATGAAGAGAAGAACATTAGAGACAAACTTTACCTGATTCACAACTTAGCCAAGATGAGCCTACATAATCTAGGATGTTGATTTTTTCTTCCTCAGTAAGAATTCTGTTCCATTTACTTCTTCAGTTGTGTAATTTGCCAAAGATTATATAGTCATAAGGGAATAGAAAACCTTAGCAATGAAATCCTCTTGACATACATGTTATGGACTTAATTAATTTCCTCCAAAAATTCATATACTAAAGCCCTAACCTCTAGTGTGACTGTATATGGAGATGGGGCCTTCAAAAAGGTAATTAAGGTTAAGTGAAGTCATAGGATGAAGCCTAATACAATAGGACTGATACCTTATGAGAAGAAAAAGAGACTCAGAAATGCATGTGTGCAGAGAAAAGGCCAGGCGAGGATACAGCAAGAGGCCATCTTCAAGCCAAGTAGAGAGACTTCAGAACTGCCACCTCTGCTAGCATCTTGATCCTGGACTTCCAGCCTCCCAAACTATGAGCAAATGAATCTCTGTTATTTAAGCCTCAGAGGAAGTGGTGAGAAAGAGAGAGTATGGGATCGAGTGAAGAAAGGAGGAAAATTAAAGTTGCTAAATTTCCATTCATAGATCACAGTAATGGTCAGACTTCACTAGCTCTTTCCCCTTAAGTTAGAATTTAATATTTAATTTAACACTTGAGTTTCAAAAATGTTCTCTTATGAATTTCACTTAAAAAGCTTTTATTAATATTTTAAAATTTGGTGTTTAAGCCAAGGATATTCTAACTACAATTATTCTATTAAGGATGCCCCCAAAATATTTAGCTTCTTGCTGGGAATGCTTAGCTTAGGTATTGCTAGACATAACTTTTGGCAGAAAACTGGGATTGTTTCCCAAAGTATCAAATGACAGTAATATATTTCTATGATTGTATTGATATGAACTTTTCTTGCCCTGACATTCCTAAAACTAACCTGTCATGGTGCTCAGGAGACATCGAGCCATGGATTTTAGGGTTTGGTTTCCACTGTGTCAACACTTCTAGTTGGTGTAACCTATTAACTCAAAACCAGTTTCTACTTTACCTTTCCAAGCTTCAAATTAATGAGTCTCTACAAACATACAGAATAAGTCAAAAAAATCCACTTAGAATCATTAAGAATTTGATGCTGCATTTAGAGGCATTCACTTTGTATGTGACACACAATAATTATGCTATAAGTGGATCAGTTTTAAATGCATATATTGCTGATTGGATCAGTTGTACTGTGAAAGGGTATTTTGTGTACAGCATAAATATGAAGCATTTACACTGGGATATCTCACAAATCTGAAATTTATGCCATCTTCGCTCTAAATTTCCATATTATGTAGTTACATAATAGAATTCTATTTTTGACTGTTTGCTATAAGCATTGATCCTAATCTTTGTCTTAAAAATAGCAACCATTTTAGAAAGAAATCTGTGAATATAAAGTAGATGATATTTTTGTTGGATACCCAGATACCTACAGAAAGATTTATAGCTCTTTCCCCCCCGCAAACTGCAATGTTGAGAATTTTAACAAAAATATTAATGTTGCTAGTTCTGCAGCTTCAGCTTTCATTCCTGCTTTAATGTGAACCAAAATATACTGAAAGAACTGTTACTGTCTGAGGTTATGGAAGTAATACAAGGAGTGTCTGGGTAATAGAAAGCTTGAAATAACAAATTCATCGGATCAAACCCTATCAGGGCGGGAATGTCAAAAGGATATCAGAAGCTTAGAGACACTGGCCTCTCTGGAGGAAAGACGGGGTAATGCTCACGACAAATGATTCTAAGCTGGTGCAAAGGTCATTTGAAAAAAGATCTGGGAAGGTAAATGGTCCTGGCCTTAATCTCTCCCTCTTTCAGATTGTTTTTACTTCGGTGTGAGGACTATTCATCTTCAGAAAACTGGGGAGGCATGCAAACGGTGGAATGCCTGAAACACATACAGGACAGATGTACACTTGACCCTGGAACAACATGGAAGTTAGGGGTACCATCCCCCCATGCAGTTGAAAATCCCCATAGAACTTTTGACTCCCCCCAAAACCTAACTCCTCATAGCCTACTGTTGACCTGAATCCCTACTGATAACAGAAATGATTGGCTCATATGTATGTTGTATATACTGTATACTTTATGCTTACAATAAAGTTAGAGAAAATAAATTGTTTTTTTCATATTGTCACAAATCTCCAAATATGTTTCCAATATATTTATTAAAAACAACCCTCATATATGTGGGTCCATGCAGTTCAAATCCATGTTGTTCAAAGGTCAACTGTATTCAGAAAACATCATAGAAACCAGTTTAGTTCTTGGAGAGTTGTAAGAACTAAGGTGGGGTCTTGGTCTGGCTACCCTGTGAAAGCAGACCCTGCAGCAAGGCCTGCCTCGGGGTTTGTTTGGAAAGTGATTTTATGGAGCAGTAGTAGAAGTCAGGTGAATGAAACAGGCAAAAATGTATCTATGCACTGGCTGCAACTACTGGGGACTCATGCTCAATCCTGAGAGAGCTGAGGAGCTTTATGGCGTCTACCTCCTAAGGGAAATGAAAGGGAAGCACATTAACCCCTCAGTTTCCACCCCCCGCTGGTTGAGTGGCTTCAGGAGCACTGAGTCTCTTGCTCTTCTAGCTGATGCATCACAAGGGAAGTGTAGGTTGCTATGGCATGCTAAGCTATGGCATCAAAGAAGCCCCAGGTTGTGTCATGTTGCCCTTGCATGAAGCTAGGTAATGCCAGTCTCCACCAGGGTGGTGGATGCAAGAGAAGGGCTAAGAGGATTTGATGGGCTGCCCAAGAATGATCTCTTTCACGTCTCAGAGCCACTTGCACCCATTGTTAAGTCCAACCCTTCAGGTGGTGGCCGGCCACAGTACCTGAAAGGAGCTGGTCACAAGCTTTCTTGCCCTAACGAGTCATGGATGCTGAATTGCCCATTCACAGTGACCTCTGGCCACAGAAGAATGCCTTCCAGTCCTGTGCCCTCCACCTCTCCTATCTCTAAGACCCCCTTTTCTTTATGCCAACACCTAGCTTTCCCTCTTAAATGTTCTCAAGAAGTTGTTTAGCTTCTGTTCAGCAAGTTTCAGAGACAAGCTTCTCACTTGTAAGATAACCTATCTCTCAAAAGCTCTGTTAGAAATTGTCTCCTGATAGTATTCCAAACTCTGTCTTCCTGTAACTTTAACCTATTCCTACTTTGATCTGTCTGTAGCAATGTAACATAAGTCTAGTCCTTTATCAAAATAGCTCTGAAAAACATGCACATAGATTTCATGCCCTCCCTTCAAGCTAAAGTTACCTCTCGTCTCATCACGTAATATTAGGGCTCCTAGTTCTCTCATCTCCCATTTGATTTCCTTTCACTCAGGCCATTGTGTCCATGGTCCTTTAAACAGTGTCGCTCTGAAAGTATCACATGACTCACGGGACTATAGTCTGATCAGGGCAGACTGAAGAGGAACTATTCTTGTGTCTAAAGAATTCTGTACCGCTATGATCATCTCTGTGTGGGACTCACCTATTTGTGTATCACCCTCTGACAATTCCCCTTCCTGCATATAAGCATCCTCATTGTCACTATACGTCCTACTCAGATAGAAATTTATCTAAAAATATTTTGGTCCTCAGTCCCATCTAGTAATGATAAACTCTGGTCCCATGGCTGGGGTATCTCCTCCCAAATTCCTAGCAGTAATTCGAGGACATAGAATATCAATTGATATGAATTTGAAAAGTTGTAGCATATTTCAACTATTCTCCACGTAAGTACAAAAAATTCCATAGACAAGTAAGAAAACTGGCTTTGGTCCCCCTGGCTGAATATTTTTATTCGGAGGCTTTGGGGCCTATAAACATATTTACTTCCACCCAATATTGCTGAGCCAATGAAGAGACTCTAAACCTTATTTCTCACAACCCCTGTATCACAGGCAAGCCCTCTGAGTCAGCCAGTTCCCCTCTCAGAATAGGTATGACATAATAAATCCCATGTTATCAACCCCCTTTGACCACGATTTGACTGAACTAAACTATTTAATTTTGCTTACAAAGATCAATAAATATTCTGCCCATGGTGTTAAAATGAAGTTTCAATTGGGCTTCACCACAGCCGATCAAATATGTCATAAATAAGGTCAGGGATCCTCCCTCCTTTGAAAAAAATATCCAATTATGGGCAATGCTCTCCCTGTACCACCTCCAAAAGGGAGAAGTAGTAATTTGTTCAGATATTTGGGAGAGAGAAAAACAAAAAAGGCCATACAGAGATTTGTTTCGTTTTAATTAACTCTTTTTTTTAAAACAGTTTTAGGTGTACAGGAAAATTGCAAAGGTAATACAGAGGGTTGATAGAAACTGTGCGCCCATACTTCCCCATTAAGACACTAACGTTAGTAGGGGACGTTTGTCACAATCAATAAACTCACCGTAATACATTATCATTAACTAATAATCCACATTCATTCATGTTGCATTCCCTTTCCCTGGTGTCCTTCCTCTAGTCCAGGATCTCACTCCGGACTGCACTTTCCATTTAGTTGTCCTCTCTTACGGGCTTCTCGTGGCTGTGACAGCTTCTCGGGCTTTCGTATTTCTCATAACTTGACAGTTCGGGGCAGTAGTACTAATACAGTGTTTTGTAGATCCCCTCAATTGAAATGTATCTGATGTGCTTTCTTACAGTGAGACTGGGCTCATGGGTTTGGGGAAGGAAGAATGCAGGAATCAAGTGCCATTCCCACCCCTTCTTAGAATCCATGACTCATCACTGTTGATGGAGACCTTGATTATCAGTCTGAGGGATCAAATTCATTGCTGGTTGGAAAGAACCAACCTTAGGACCACCTCTGATTCAAACCATGTCTTCAAACACAAAACACGTAATCACCAGGAGACCTTCTATTATAGTGTGGCCTGTCGATTACTCCTGCCTACAGAGAGAAAATTATATGATCCATTACAAGTATCCCAGTTTTCTGTGACAGTTGGACTTTTCGTTGTGAGTGAAATAAGTTGGCAGTATGTTTTCATATGTCTGTCTCAGGGGTTTGGTTAATGAGTCCATCTCAAAGAACTGGATCTCCTTTAAGTATGTTGATAAAATCAGGTAATAAGTTCCAATTCAGGAGACCTCTTGAGGGGCATGCAGGCAGCCTCCTGCGGACAGGTGTGTACCCTTGTCCTTCAGATGTGAGCATGATCAAGACAGAGTCTAACTCCGTACTTGAACTTGTACAGTATCTAACTCCTATGTTCCCAACTGTGGGCAAATTGAATCAGACAATTCAACAAAAATCCCACCAAAAATTTATTAATATTTCTTAATTATAAGGGTATTAATAATAGACCTTTCAAGTAATCATAACTTATTCATTCTCTCTTACCTGTCCTAATTATATACTGTTGTCTATGACAGAGCTTTTTTAAGAGCATAGAAATCAAAATAGAGCATTTTAAGAAAACTATATTAAAGATTTTAAAGAAAAAAATAGATGACTGCATTTCTGAAAGTGCTGTATGTGTTCAAAATACCTTCAGGGGGTTGCATTTAACTCAGAGGAAAGTAGGCCAAGCCTTCTAAGATCAATTTCTAATCAAATATCTACTCTGTATTCTTACAATATTTATTTTACAGCTCTTTCATTAGTGTTATTCTGTATTTCTCTCCCAAACAAAATTATATGACTTTGATGTTAAACATCATAATATTTTCCATTTCTTCTACAGATTGTGTTAAGGGAAAAGAAAAAAAGCAAAAAGAATTTACCTTTAAAATAAATTGTACAGGAGGCTTTCATTTTAATTCTCCCTAAATTAACTTTATTTTTATCATCAATTCTGGGAAATGAAAAAGTAGAAATCTATTTTTTTAGTTTCCCTTTCTCATAACATACTTCAAATTCATGGAACTTACAGATGTAAGCAAAGATTTATGAACCCTATCAGAAAAATTCAATATACCTCAAGTGTTTAGTCAGTGTTTGGGACAATTGTACAGTCTGGTTAGAAAGCATCCAAGTTGGAATGAAGGCTGAGAAATGGGATGACTGGGCTCCCGTGCAGCTGCCATGCACCACATATCGCCATCTGCTGGAAAGATTGGGCACTGCAACGTGTACACACATGAACAAATAGCTTAGTGTAGATTGAAGGGAAAAGTAACAAAAAAATAAAAAATGAAAAAGCAAGGTTAAAGTATTTGGAAAATACCAAAATTACTGAATTAATTCCATAATTAGAATTATTTATGCTAAATTATTAAATATTTCAATAATTACATTCAATGGTCATTTAAAAACAAAGCAAAAAAGATAATTGAACTTTACAGGAAAGGAGCTACCATTCCCTACTGTGCCTACATTCTGTTATCCGAAGGGGATGCCTAGTTTGCAGTTTTCAATAAATAGTAAGTATTCAAAAATTGAATGAATGAGTGGTAGCCACTAGATCCGAGAAGTCACTTGTTGACATATTTCCTACAGCAGAAAATGATGTCTGTAAAGTGCACTCTGAATGGAAGGTGCTAACTAATTGAAAGCACTTTTATTTCTATTATAATGCTCCATAGACTAATTTTGGAGAAAATCCACATAAAATAAATATTACCCAGAAATGCAATGGGATTTTAAAAATAAGGTATCTTAACACCAGGAAATACTTTGAAATGATTAAGAGATTTTCATGAAATGATGCAAATTTGTGAAATTATGTGATTGATTGAAGTGTCACTCTGAATTACATCCATGCCCAAAGACCTTTCAACAGACTCCGAATATTATTAATGACTCATCTACAAGTTTGTAACTTGGAGACTATAGACTTGGGTATAAAAAGAGAATAAACTATCTGGCATCTATGAGTTTAGATATTTTTTTCTTGTAATGCTAGTGCTTTGCATAAAAGCAAGGTCAGTAATTCTCTCCAAGTGTCATAATCTTTGTAACCTGGCTCCTAACATAGGCCTAGTATAGGGAAGATGCTCAAATATTTTTGAGTTATTTCTATTTCATTTAGATACTTATATGTAAGTGTTCAATGCTAGTAACATGTGGAAAACTACTTATATGCCCTTTCCATCAACAGAATATACAAACGTCTTGAGAACAGAAAATGCGTGTTCAATTGCCTTATAAGCCAAGAGTCTGCTGAGTACTGGTAAACATCAAACACTGAGTGAGTGCTTGTAACTCACAGTTAATGAAGGGAAATAACAAAATACTTTAGGAAGTAAATACAGAGCATCGTTAAAATGGGGCTAGGTGAAATCATGAGCTCTCTTCTGTGTATAGAACACGATTTTTCTAGAAATGCATCATTTCTCACATTGGTATGATTTAATGAAGACTGAAACCTAGTTTGGTCAAAGTCATGTAACCAGGGAGATTTAAGACCATGGACCAAGACTGCCCCCACTCTCCCTTCCCCTCCCCATCTCATCCCCACCACTTCACAGTGCCCAGGCACCACGGTTACCCAGTGGTTTTCACATGAGCTTAATTCCACAAATTCTCCTTCTCAGCCAAATACTTCTTTCTATCTTTATAGTTCCTCCCCTTAGAAAGCAAGCACATGATAAAAATACCAGTAAACATTTGGATAGGTGTTGTGTAGGCAAGTCTTATAACCACAATGGACTTTCCTCTTCTTCAGAAATGGAAAACCCAATCTCTTTTTATGCAAAGCATTTGCAACCCACTAGAGAAGGAGGACGTGCATTTCCAGGCAGTCACTCGGTTCCCTTTGCAGTTCAGCCTGGTTTCAGTGACACGCACAATGTCATGGATGACATCATGTTTGGAACTGCTTAAAAGAATTAACTATCTACTGGACAGTTCAAATCACCACTGTCAGGCCCTGAATCGTGTCCCCCCAAATGCATATGTTGAAGCTCTAACCCCTAGTGCCTCAGAATATGGTATTTGAAGATGAGAACTTCAAAATAGTAGTTAAAAGCCAAGGGTGTCCTGGTGCTGGGGCCTCATGAAGAGGACGGTGTCACCCGTAAGCAGAGGACACACCAGGGATGCACTCCCTTAGGGGAAAGGTGTTGCAAGGACACAGGAAGAACCCAAACCTGCCAACACCTTGATCTTGGACTTCCAACCTTCAGAACCATGAGAAAAAATATTTTCTGTGGTATTTTGTTACTGTAACCCTAGCAAACTAGTACAACCAGGGAGGTTCTCACTTCAGCAGAATCTGTGGCCTTTGCTTATACAGATGATGCAAAACGTGTGTGTGTGTGTGTGTGTGTGTGTGTGTGTGTGTCAGAGGGTCAGAGTGGGTGGTGGCTGATTCTATTTCTACTGAAGCTCTAGAAAAATACTAATATGATGAGGATTCATTTCCATGATTTATGTGCCCTTTATTTATTAAATATCTGAGAATAGCTCATTAATTTTATTATAGCTCGCTATAAATGAAACCCTTAAAGACTCAGGAATGTTTTTACAAAACTGTCATCACCCGTGGGAACTCTGATGGTCTCATAAAATGTGCCTGCCAGCGATTTGTCGATCTGTTTCTTGGCAACTGAATAGCTTCTGGAGTGTCAGATGATTAGGTGGAGGAAAAATAAGACTTCATTAAGCAAGGAAAGCAGAACCTGTATTGTTGGAAAAAATGCATTTGTAATTTGTCAGTGATTTAGAAAATCTGGATAGAATTTTGTCCGACTAGGCCAAAATTCACCTCTTTCTTATCAGTACAGCTTTTGGAATGCTACAATCAAAGTTGTATGTTTTGTTAGTGTTTTCCCTGCCTTTTCTTTTATTTCAATATGCCTGTGGTGAGCTCCAGGTCTCTAGGCAAAGGTAAGGATTTTCTCTTTTCCAAATAAAACACACACACACACACCCTCATGCACTAGTATACATATAATTCTGTGCATCCTGAAGGCACTCAATAATGTTAGAAGAATTAATATGACACAGGTGTTTTGATATTGAGCTCCAGCTACCTAGACAAGTCCTATGAATGAAGATAAAGTGAATTGAAAAAAGTAAGCAATTTTGAAATAACATGATAAAGTGTGGCAGGGAACAGCAGGTGGAGAGGAATCAAGTTTTCTAGGAAAAATAGAGTCTTGGAGTTTCAATTACCTAAACTGAAGTAAAGGCATGTCCTCTAAATCCCAGTGCACACCCAAAGCTTGAAACTACGGACATCTACACTAAATGGATGATTTTCTTTTTTGTATCCAGGCAGAAATGTGTTCATTCCTCTATTGCTATTGGTGTGAAATGCTAAATCATAACTGTTGTCATTGGTTGGGAGAGAAATCTGATTAAAATGACCCATGAGCAATGCCCCAGCATTAACCAAAAGGGGGTAAAGAATTGTTTTTTAGCTTGAGCCCCAAGTAAAAAAACAAAAACAAAACAATCTTCTGTCTCAAAAGGAGCTAAATTAAACCTCCTCTTTTAAGATTTAAGAAAGAAAAAAAAGCTCAAATGAACAGTGAACTGTCAGGGTAGCTGACACAGAATAGAAACAGGATTGAGGACTCAGATTAGGAAAAGTGCCACAGAGCCAAATGAAAACAAAGGCGTACTGAAGAGCAACAGGTGGGACAGGCAGCAAGCGTTCTGCTGGGCGTACTGGAGGGAAACTGGCTGTTTGGAATCAGAACCCATTTTGCCCTGCATCCCTGGATGGTGGTTATATTCCCAGAATAAATCACACACACACACACCCAAAAAAGTGCCTTATTAAGAGTCTCACAAGCTGAAATACCATTAAAGTAAAGGTGCTCTGGCAAAATATTGTGCAGACTCTGACTTGAGGCACATCTCCTGTTGGGACATTATCTTTATTGTCTTTTTACGCCGGGCATTCTCAGATGAAGGACTGCCTGCCCTGGCTTTGCGACTTGTCTTGGAACAGTTACGCTCAAGCACTCACCAACGGCTGGCTTTTAATAATACCTCCTGGAGGGCTCTGGGTTCCTGGTCCTTCCTCCTCACCGCGGTGCTTAGCAGTGCCCTTGGTCAAGTTCTACACTGCCATTTCGTTATAGCCAGGCTCTTCTTTCCTTTTCTTTTTTCTGGGAGCAGACTGAAGTTGCCACACTTCTGAAGCAAGTCCCGATCATGTGCTTTGCCCTTTTGAAGTAGACCTTTCTCTGAGATCTCTCTGATATTCGTCTCTGTAGTCCGAGTCTGCTTGGCTTTTGATCCGCTAAGACTGGTGAGAGAGAGCAAATTATTCTCCAGGCTGCCCTTTATTCTAGCAGAGAGAACCTCTGGTGAGTTCATGCTGCCAGGTTGGTGTCAAATCAGCTATTCATACAACCAATATTTGAGAGCTTACTATCTGCTAAACATCATATCAGACATGCACAGAGGCTGGGGTTCCCAGAGAATGAACCCAGAATTTGAAATTTTACATTCAGAATTTAGAGATACATCAACAGGTGTAAAGCGAAGTGCTTCGTTCTGCCTGAGAGAGCCAGGCAATGCTTTACAGAGGGCTTGGCTCGAATTCTGGGTCTTAAAGGATGAAAGAGATTTTTTTTTAAAGATAATTTCTGGCATTTAAACTAATGAACAGGATAAAGCAAGGTGAGGGATAAAAATGGCATAAGGGAGAGCAATAGGCTCACAGGATATCAATTAGAATCAGACTTAATTCCGAGTAACATGCATCCACACACAGTAGCTGAAGCAACTGTACAAAGGTGAGCCGTCTGGGTCATCTGGTTAACATATTCTGTCCCTGGAAGTCCTCAGGGGCTTACGCGCCTTCTGTGGGGTGGCTTTGCTATACATGGATGCAACTACCAAGCTCATCTCAAGGTCCAACCAATGTGAAGATTTCAGACAATATGTTCTCCTTCCAGCCAGAATAAGGAGCAGGTTCCATGCATGCCACACACTTTCTCGAACTCTCCTTTGCTGATCACTTCTCTGGTTCTTCCCCCAGGCACCCACTCACATTCTGACGGTCCTATTCAAGGTCTCGTCATTACAAATGCCTGTAACCACTCTGTACTCCCTGCTGGGCCCCCCTTCCTGGCCTCCACTACCCCGCTTTGCCATGTACCGCTCTGGTTCTCTAATTTTAACAATTACCCTGTATTCCCTCAAGCCCCCAGAACCTCCTTTCTCAACTCTAAATTCACTGTCAGACATTATAATCACCCTTTGCATAAGCGCACCCCTCCAGCTTAGTTACCTCTCTGTCAGCTCGTCTCGTTCCCTTAGCAAAACCACAACCCCGGTGGAATCCTACTTGCCGCCTTTTCCGGGCCGGCACCTGTACTGCTGAGTATGGCTGGAGACGAACATCCACTGCGCTCACTTCCAGAGAATAGCTATAGGCAGGTCCTTGCAGTGCCCAGCCGTGACACTGGGTTTTACACCTGTCCTGTGTCCCCAAACCTCCGACACTTCCTCCTCCATCCGGTCAGCTGATGACCTCTGTTTCCCACTGCATCCTCCTACCGGTCTGCTCTCACCCACTCTGTTTTCTGGACCATTCCATCTCCTCCCCAAGGCCGAACTTTCCTGTACTGACTAGGGTAAGCAACTCTGTTTTTTCCCCTTTCTGCTGTATTATCAGTGTTTCCTTCTATCTTGGTTCATTCCCAAAAGTATTTTCTTTTTTATTTTCCTTTATTTACATCAAGGTACATATGATGAAATGCACAAATCTTGCTGCACAGCTCAATGAATTTTGGCATGCATATATACTCATGTAACCGTCACCCAGATCAAGACTTCAAAATTCACTAATTTTTAGCCCTTCACCTATTTAAATTCCCTCCACCCTGCATGGCAACCACCAGTGTATTCTTTTGTGTTTATGAGTCTGTTTGTTTTGTTTTGTTTGTTCATTTGTTTTATTTTTTAGTTTCTACATATAAGTGAAATCATATGGCATTTGCCTTTCTCTATCAGAGTTATTTCACTTAGCATAAAATCCTCTGGGTCCATCCATGTTGTTGCAAAGAGCAAGATTTCATTCTTTTTTATGGCTGAATAATGTTCCATCCAAAACTATTTTCTTGATTCTAATTTTCCTATGAGCTACTGATCCCGTCTCTCTGCCACTCTTTTTATGGAAACCTGCCTCCCCACTTCTTGGATATAGAAGATATGATTCTGTAGTGACATTGGTTTTTTGCTTTGCTAGAATTATCTTCCCCTAGATATATATCTTCCTGCCTAACTGCTACCCCCCCATTTCAAGGCTTTGTTTAATCACCCTCTCAATGGGACTCATTCAAACTACCCTACTTTAAACTGATACCAGAGCTCATCCCCCCTTCTGCCTCCTGGGGCTCCTTATTTACTGATCCAGCTCAAACTTTGTTCCATAGAATTTATCATCTTCTAAGATACATTAGAATTAATTAATTTATTAATTTCTTGTGACTCTGTTTTATTGGCTATCTCTCCCAACTAAAATGTAGGTTGGAAAAAGACAGTTTTTTAAATTTTTTAAATCCCATGTGCCTAGAATAGTTCCTAGAGCTTATTTGAAACTGAATACATATTTGTTAAACCCACTGGATTTACTGTGAATTTCCAGGCCTTGGGGTTCAGAAAGAATAATGCATTTCTTTCAAGTGGGACTCCTGATATCAAGTGACATAGCCTAACTCCAACCAACACAGGTAACAGCAGTTTTTCATCCACTCCATTGTTTCATTTTCGGTTTGACTTGGTTCATGTAACAAGATGGTCCAGACATCAGTCTCAGCTCAATCCAGGTCCTCAGAGAAGGTCAACCAGGTCTAATCTCTATCTTTTAACTCTGTTCTCCTGCTTTTTGCCTCATTGTCCAGGAAGATCCCTCCCTTAGTGGGTCAGTGGGCAACAAGCAGCTTTGGGTGTGTGATCTTTGTGTCCTAGAGATCCCAGCAGTACCTAGAAAGTCCCACGTGGGACACTGTCAGCATCAATTAAGGAGCCGGTCACGCTCCAGCAATGATCTGTGGGGCCCGACCTGGATCACAGGCTCCTCCCTACAAGCCTGGGCAGGGGTGAAACACTATCAGAGTGAGCACATCAGTAAATACATGTGGATGGCACAGGTGATCTCTGCAAAGGGAAGAGTGATTTCTCTTAAGTAGAACACTGGGTGGGCAATTTTATATCTATTCTAGAACTAAAGAAGACCCAAGAGAAAATTATTATTAGTTTCTTTGCTACTTTTTTAACATGAAATTCACTCCCTAGAAAATCTAGCACAAATTTTTTAGAAAAACTGTATTTAAAACAAAATGAACAGAACAGCAGTAGACTC
Source organism: Manis javanica (assembly GCF_040802235.1). Lineage (NCBI taxonomy): Eukaryota > Metazoa > Chordata > Mammalia > Pholidota > Manidae > Manis > Manis javanica. Next base: position 95,742,130 of record NC_133167.1, read on the forward strand.
AGCCATTGAGAAGTGACTGGTGGTTGCTAAGGGGGAGGGGTTGGAATAGTAGATGGGTGAGTGAAATAGGTGAAGGGGATATAGAGGCACAAATTTCAGTCATAATATAAATTAGTCACAGGATGAAAGTACAGCATAGAAAATATAGTCAATAGTTCTGTAACATCTTTCTATGTTGATGGATAGCAATGGTACTAATTAGGGTATATACTAACTATACTACTAATAATGCAAATAAATGTCAAATCACTATGCTGTATACTTGAAACCAATGTAATATTGTATATCAACTATACTTCAATAAAACAATTTTTTAATAAAATAAAAACTATAGTTATTTGAGTAATAATACCATTTTTTAATTGGCAACATGCCCTATTAAAAATCTTTTCAAACTTCTTAAACCAAAAATCTCAATATTTTGAATAAAATGTTTGCAATTTCAGAAAAAAGGCTAAGCATAGCAATACTTTAAATAGAAGATGTAGCTTTTTTTCTTACAAAAAATTTTAACAAATTACTTTTCAAATTTTAATTAAAATTCAGCTACTATAAAATGTACTTAGGTTATACAGGACTTAGTTTAATATCAAGTCTTACATACTTTAGAGTTATCTTTCACTTTTATGTGTCTTTCTGCTTACTTGTACATAGATGAAATTTAGATAATCACATTAATAAAGAAAAAAGTTTTTCAAAGCTCAAAAGGTAGCAATTAGATTTAAAATTACTTTAAGGAAATGTGTCTGAATTTCAACAAATTTTAAAGTAATTATTCTTTGTATTTAACCATTATATAATGCAGAAAATACCACTATTAATTTACTAAAATGGCATGTAATCTAATTTATTATTAGGAATCATTAATATATGTAAGAGAATTATTTATGATTAGTATCACTTTATTAGCAGTCTCTGATTTACAAAAACACACTGTTGCATTAGAAGGCATTAATTTACTACTCCATACATGAATATTTTATCTCTAATCAGGGTATTTATTTAAAAATACTCTTAAATTAGTTCTTCTGTAAAATATGTAACCATTATAATATACTAAAGATGATAATTTAGACTGCATAGGATTATCCCATTAATTAAAATTCTGTCTATGGCACAAAATAATTATAACTTGAAAATAGTCAAAGTAAGTTTCTGTGCCCTAAAAGCCAAATATAAATTATAATTGAATATATGTAAAATGATTATGGGAGAAAATAAAATACTATGTTGATGTACTGTACTCTAAGTAAGAAATACTTTCTTAGAAAGTTGTGTGTAAATTGAACTACAGTAGACCTTTGAACAACAGAGGTTTGAACTTCATGGATCCAGTTATACACAGATTGTTTTCAATAAATATGTTGGAAAATTTTTGCAGATATTTGCAACGATTTGGAACATTTTTTTCTCTAGTTTATTGTAATAATACAGTATATAATATATACATATATTACTACAAAATATGTTCTAATCAACTGTTACTGGTAAGGCTTCTGGTTGACAGAAAGCTATTAGTAGTTAAGTTTTGGGGGGGGTAAAGTTTATACAGAGATTTTCTACTGTGTGGGTGTTTGATATCGTAACCCCCGCCTCATTCAAGGGTCAGTAGTATATTTGAAAGATGTATAAGGAAAAGTTGCAATTGGTAGCTCTGTAAAGTAACTTTTCTTAATGTTTGCAATCTTTGTAAAATGACAGTCTTATTTTCTTTATAAAAACTTTTAAGTCTGAATTTTCTTAAGACATGTGCAAAGCACTATCCCCTCTAAATCACTGGGCATAAGGACTGATTGAAATTACTAAGTTAAATCCAGGAAGAGTCTGGTCTACTGTAGTCCTAAAGTAGTAAAAATAAGACCATAAATAATGACTGTTCTGACGACTTTCAATTTCCCAATAACTGGTGACTGACTGACTTCGATATTCAGCCATAGAGGAAGAAATGTGCGTTACCCAGCAGAACAGCAAGTCAGCCCAGACCAAGGAGAGGAGCAGGGCTCTCGGGACAAGCAGCTTTCATCACTGTCAGCAGCTACTAACCACACTAATTAATCATTAAAATATGTTTAAAGAATTCTCATTCCTATACTTAGATGAATAACAATATTCATATACTTTGTGCTTTAAATTTAAATACAATTACATATTATGTTAATTAAACTTGCAAACTAGAGTAGTGTCCACTGTTCAATATACATGGTGCTAGTGAGAATTACTACTCACAGGTTCTAGGTCTGTGTCTTCTTGTCAATCAAACCGTAAGTCTATTCTCCAACTACCGAATTGCCTTCTATTTTCTAACCACATGGTCTTGATCTCTTGGTCCTAAGGTATTTCCAAGCTGCCGCCTCAGTCTTTTCTGTCCCTTCTGCTATCCGCAGCTGTATGCTTCTCCCACTCAAGATGGCATGATCAAGTTTGACAGCCATCCTTGGGGAAGGGTCCTGACTTGAGGAGTGGCTTAGGATTGTAGAGTTGCCTGATTTAGGTGGTGTAATTTGGCTGATTTCCAGCTCCCAGCATAGTATCAAGTAGCTCACTGAATTTTTGGGGATTTAACAATCCTTAAATTCCTGGAAATGTAACAATCCTCTCACCAGCTCTGCCGTTCCATTGATAAAGGGCAAAACTAGACTTTCCCCCGTTTCTTCTAGCAGAAATGACTTAGAAACTGAAGAGTTCTAGAGGCAGTCTTAGAACTAGAAGCGTCCTTGAAGGTTATCATTCCACTTCCCTTATTTTACAGTTGAAGAAATTGCCCCCCGGAGAGGTTAATTGTTACTGTTGCTTACACTGTATCTTGATAAGTACTGTCTTAGGCTATTGTGGTTGAGTTGACAGATGTGTGCTCAAGTGCTTTTTCTTCACAATACTGGATTAAAGATCAGTCGTTGATTTGCAGCCGGATACTGGTTGTTGAGTTTTTGCTATATATCACTAGAAATAAAATTATGTAATCTTTAAGTTCTGTGTGAGTCCAGAGGTTTTCTCTTGTAGAGTACAGTCTTTTCTATACCCTCTCAGGCATATAGTCATCCCTCTCTTATTTAAAGTATTCTACCTTTTCATTACTGGTCAGCCCTAACTGTAAGAAGTTCTTTTGAAATACAAGAGAGGTAGTAATAACCCCAAATGACAAATGAGAGAGCAGAGGAGAATCCAATAAGCGTTTGTCCAAAAGAAAGCCATAATAATATAATTGGAATAAGGCCCCTGAATATAAATCTAAGCCTGTAATTTTTCTCCTGTACCACATAATACCTCCCTTCTTCCTGCATATGATTTGGTGGAGAGGGTAAGGCAAGGTTTGTGCTGTGTAGATCGATTACATAAATTTTTCAAAACTTTTTCAGAATACAAGGCAGTTTTCTATCCACATATATTTGTTTGGTTAACTACAGTATGCCCCAAACTTAGCTAGATGCCATACAACTTGCAAGCAAATATAGAAGTGGCGTTTCCTTTAAAAAACTTACAATCTAGTTGAAGAAATGACAAATATATATGAAAAGATAACTGATGGCCAAAGGCTATAAATAATAAATCTTTATGAATAATACAGATACAGCATGTTGCTAGAGGTCAAAGAAAAAGGTGATTTTTAACTTGGTGGATACAAAATGCCCAGAAGATTTAGAAGTAGATTCTCTGCAATCTGATCTCAACCTAATTTTCTGGATTCGTTATTTTTTACTTTCCTATACAAATAGCTCCAAGCAAACTTACCATCATATTGAAGTGCTTGGCATTTTCCTTCCCTGGGTGTGTTTACTCTGTTTCTGACTCTAGGAATGCATTCCCTACTCTCCAATTTTCAAAGCTCGGATCTAATAGTATCTTCTTACATTTACCATCCTCAGTTAACCAGAGGAAGTCATCTCCAGACATCTGATATGCTATGGCACGTCTCCATAACCTTTTTAGAATAATTTTCCTTTAAACAAAACATCACATTTGCATAATGCAACTGGATACTTTTTCTTCAGAGTAAAACCTAGGGAGGGTCTACACATGTATTTCAGTGAGGCTACCACTGCTTAAAACATTTTTTAAAAATGCTCTTCTTTGGAAATACCATCAGAGCTCATTTTTAAAACCAAAAGAAATTATGTTTATTTTATTACCAAATGTCAGCTCATGGTTGTTTCTTTCTTAATTTCTCATTATTTCTAGTTATATCATTGCTTTAGGACTACTGTAGACCGTAGTCTTCCTGGATTTAACTTTATAATTTCAATGATATAATTGATGCAGTGAAGTTATGATTCATATAACATGCACTTTTTCTAAAGCAAAAAGTCAGAAGTATATGGCCTACCATTGCCCTGCAGAAATGAACTACATAGCTAATGAGCAAATTTACCTAAATGCTCAGCATCCATATCTCAATGCAGGTTGAGAGCACCCCATATTTCTCAATTCCTGTGAGGTGAGCCTCTTAAAATTATTCTGACAATGGAGCCAATTTAGAGGGTTACTTTAACCATAGTATAGATCTTTGGATTGAAAAAAAAAATGAAATATTGACATTGATAGTGAATCAAATCAGTGATGTGAATGAGTATATCATGGACTCTGTATGAAAACAGAGAGATTTGTGAAATTGTTACAGTGAATGTTCCAACCAGCAAAACAAATATACAATAAGATAAAATTTGAAAGACAGTAGAGTCTGTGAGTTATATTACTTTGACAGAAGTATTCTACAGGAAATGGTGAGATTTGTTATTTAAATTACTTTAGATTCATATTTACATATTCATTAAGGTTATGGAGGAGCCATTTCCTGAATTTTATGAAATAAATTATATATATAGTTCAGTAATTCTCAACTCTTTGAGGTTAAGAAAACCTTGAAGAATTAATGAAAGAGTACTCATCTAAGAAAAATATTTCTATATACAAATAAAATTTTGCACCCAATTTTAGGTATTTTATGGATCCCTGAGGAACACCCATGGACCCCAAGATAACACCAGTTATCACTAAATTTGAAGTTTTTCTAGGGCACAGAGTAAATACCTAAAAAATCCCAAGGAGTTTGCTTTATTTATATATTCTTATTCTTAGCTTTTAATAGTCTATGGCCAGAAATATGGTAAAAATTTTCAACTGCAGCATCTTTTGTGCCTAATCAAGAGAGGTACACAGGCAATTTCCAATAAATTTTATTCCTTTTATTTAGTTAATATGCAAAGTATGATCCTATTAAATTTGATGATTGTCTATATAGTTACAAGCGGGTAACCTATTATTTCATTCACTTTCAAATGCTGAGGACCTTCAATATGAATTCATGACTACAAGACTAAGTGAGACAGAGGTCTGAAGACATGATTAACAGCATGCTATTTTATATTAAGTGGTCTTCCCAATTTTTTTTATCACTTGACATGCAGTGACAACACATTAAAGTTATTAAGATTAATGCCCTAATGATTAATGCTACAATGCACATTTGTAATCAGCCTGTGAGGAGGATGGCAGTGAAGCAGATGGAAAATATCTGGAACATAAATTCACTGTGGAGCATTTGCACCTTGCACTTAATGTACAAATGAGATTATGTATGTGAGAGTGGTTTACACTGTAATGTGAAATGTAAAATAAGGGATCTTTGATCATCATTGCTGTCTCATCCGTTTAGGGGTTTGTACCTTCTGAAATGCAGAAGTAGCAAAATGAAATTCAGAAAAACTTAAGTAAATTCTTTAAATATGCAATGGTGCAGACTACCTTAGGAGCTGATCTCGACAATGTTACTCTAATACACAAAAAGGAGGGTGATTCTTTTACAAGTCCATGACTATAAACGTTGAACTATCTGATTTTATACAGTGAACTCTAGGTCTTCGTCAGTAAATAGCTTTCCCATTGCAGTTAGTAGGTAAAGATGTCATCTGAGAACGGATATGTAACACTTGCTCCACTGGTGAAAGTTTTTAGAAAGTCTTTCATTGGCTTATTCAGAGAAATTCTCAGATAGAAAGCACCCAGCTCTTAAAATCCACAGTACTTTGTTTCAATCGACTAATCAAAATGTTAGCAATCATGTCCCGTGATCATACGAAATAGCATTAAGTTTTAGCAGCATGGCACGCCTAGGTCAGAAAGCCCTAATTTGGATGGAAATACATTGGTAGAAACCCCTTTTTGAAACATGGAGACCATGAAACAGATTTTCATTTCTCTCAAAATAGCCTGGAAAAGAATAATTGGAATTCACTAGAGAAGATTTTTATCACTAGCAAACCCACAGTACCAATGTGTCTTGGTGCTGTAAATATCTCCCTGGCTTGAGAATGGAGTAAGCTTCCCTCTGGGAGTGGGGCTGGGGGCACTAAGACAGCAGTGAAAGTCTTTGCTATAACTGCTTGTTCTAAGCCCCATAATCAGTAATGAGATCCTGGCAGCATTCTGTTATCATTTTCAATCTGTATAGGATAGATGTTTTAACTTGGCAGCAGGACGAATATGATTTTTTAAAAAAGGACATTAGAAGTGGGTAAAACTGTACTTATATTCTTATATAAATCCACTCCAAAGACCTGTACCTGCATAAGCCTCTCAACCGTTTCTTTCATTTGAAACAGGAAATCATTTGAGGTTTTATCCCTGTAGGTTTGAGGATAACTTTTGCCTTGAAGAATTCATCTAAACTCACAGATCTTTTTGAAGATGTTTGTTCAGTTGCTGCTGTTGATGGAATACAAAAGCTAAGCAAGAACTTTTGAGTTACAGCCTTTCTATATAAAAACAAGAAATGAATCACCTCCAAAAATATTACACACATAGTCTTGATGAATTCTTATTTTAAGAATTGAAAGGAGATGAAAAGGAAACAAATTTTCTAAAGTTGTAAATAGCAGTGTCCTCTGATATACCCAGGAAGTCCCTGGCTACTCTATAGTAACTGATGGTAATTTCAGTTTCTCATCCCAAAACAGTGCCCGGCTGAGGGCTGAGGCCAACTCATCCTGTAGTTAAACCTTACATCTGGGAATCACAGTTCAGTCTCTTCGGGGTCCCACTGAATATTCATTACCTTGAATATCCCACTATCACTGCAATGTCATTATTTCCAAAAGTAAATGCAGCCACTCCCCAACCCCTTAAATCAGTCTCCTTAGCAATTACTCTTAACTCCAACTTCTTTCCGAATCTGGCTTGAAATATTAATTTTATCTTTCATCTCCTTCATCAACCATCTCTGACACATCACAAAATTCTGTCAGTTCTTCTTTTGAAATATTTCTGACATTTGGCTGCCTTTCTGCTGTTTATTACAATGGTTATGTCCATCACCTCGCTGATAATCCAAGCAGCCGACAAACTGTTCTCCTGACTTCGGTCTCTCCCTTCTACAGTCCAGCAAATCACAGGGCTTAATCTGTGTTATCATTTAAGTGCTGGTAGCAACTAATTCTGCCCCATACAGACCATGAGCACAGCTAGGTTGTAAACAATGACTGTTGACTCCAAGCACATATACATGGGCAGTAAGGATAAGTGGAAATATTCTCTCCTTCCGGAACCACTGTATCAACCCATTTTGAGACCTTAGAAGTGAAGCAAAACTCCTGTCTATCCCCTTATCTTAAATCAATTCCCAACCCTTTCTCTGTCTCTCAAATTCACCTCTTCTTTTTAAACCCTCTCAATTACTTGAAAAACCTTTCTTTTTTTCTCATTGAATAATTGAAATAGATTTCCATCTTTTCCTGTAACTTTGACTTCATTGCCGTCCTCTCCCCATCTATCTCCCACATTGCTATCAGACTTACTATTCTAAGATATAAATCTGATTATGTGGTTCTCATATTGAAGTTCCTTCAGTAGCTCACTGTCACCTAATCAGTTTCTCAAAGAATAGCCAAAGATCTACATCTCAAGAATCTGGGGTGCTTGTTTAAAACAGATTTCCAGATCTTACTTTAGACTACTGAACCCCAAATTTCTAAGGTAATTTCAACAAGAATCCCACTGGCCTTCAGGTTAATGTCTGACTCACATGCTACCATGATCTTGTTCCTATCTACTTTTTAACCTTATATCCTCCAGCACCGACAACTTATAGCTGTACCGTAGTCCTTAAGAATTGATTGTGCCTCCTTAAGCTCTGTGTTCTTTCTTACATCTGGATTTTCAAGTATAGTTGTTCTGTTTCGGTTACCCTCGGCCACCACACCTGCATAATAAATACTAGTCACCCTTCAAGATCCACTGGAAGCCACAACTTATCTGAAAAGTTTTTTACTGTCCTCAACTCCCTGGTTTTATTTGATAAGACACTTCCTATTTATCCAATAATGCCTGTGACGCCACCTTTGCCATTATCTGCTTACATGCTTGTTTCTTATAGGTGACCATGAACTTCTTAAGAACTGCTAATGTATCTTCAAAAAAAGGCAGAAGATTTATGCGATCTGAAGAGAAACCAGAGCATTGCTAATATAACTTAAACCTATCATAGTACTCACCAAACACTTGTTAAAGGGATGAATTAAGTAAATCAATGAGGGAGTGAGGGAGGAAATAAAGATGAGAGTGAGTACTTGAGCAACCTAACAGTATTTGAAATAGTGTCTTACCAAAATATTGACTGCAGATTTAATTATATGGTATTTAAATAGAGCAATAAATATCCATTTAATTCAGGACTGTCAGACTCATAATTCTTTTTTTATTCTCTCCCCAGTTTCTTTCTTCCCGTCTGCCAGTCTGGAATAATTACAATTCCTACCTCAGGGTAGTGAAAATTAATTGGCTTGTAAATAATGATAAATTAGTCAGCGTTCATAGAATGCTCTCAAGATGAAAAGCACTCTAACCATCACCTCTAAGCATTTTTATTTATTGGAAAATGAATTGATGTCTTATCAATATCTAGACCATGCCTGAGATTTATGCCCAAAGTACAATTAAGCTTGTCCCCTATCTAGTTCTGAAGTCCAGTCTGCCTTTCATTCTGGTATGTGGTGGCTTACAGCACTGTCACTGTGGGAAGACGGGATGAAATTAGATGCTGTATACAGAGGCTAAAACAATGATTTGCATTTTAAAAGGTAAGAGCAGTCAGCATTTTCAGAATCTCATTGTGACTATGACACTCTGGTTTAAATTTACCCCCACTCTTGGAAAGCCTCGGGCTGGTTGAGATGCAATGAATTATTTGGGGCTAGTTTCTTCAGTGTTCACACTAACGTTGCTTTAAAGCTACCATGGGCTCCAAGATGAGATAAGAGGAGAGGAGGAAATGCCCAATGCTGTGGCAAAGCCAAGAGGACTTTTCTTTTTTTTTCCACAAAGTACATGTGAGCTATTCCTGGAAAACCCAGGAAAACAGAAACAGAAGAATTCTTTTGGAGACAAATATTCTTATAAAAATTAAATCCTGCCTGGGCTAGAAAAAAACATTATGACAGTTGAATCATGACTGTCTTTTACTCAAACTATTCTAGTTTTTATTATTTTGAAAGTTCCTTTTAGCTCTAACATTCTATAATTTTGTAGATATTTTATTTTATTGGCACCTCCCACTCAAAAAAATCATGTGAACTTAGAATAACTAAGCCACAAAAAGTAGACACCAGAGCAGTACTAGACTAAGCATTCAAAGGATGAATAAATCATCACATTTGAATTTTCCTTAAGTAAAAACACTGAGCAATCAAATGAAAATTACCAGTAGGGTTTTTTCCCTCTGCTCTGAAAGACTAGGAATGATCAGTCATGTTTGTGATATTAATGAAAAGTTTTGGAACAAGTTATACAGTTTCATGTCTCAAATCTTTCCTACATGAAATCTGTGAAGGTCCAGAAAAGGTACTGAAACCGTTTGCTGACCCAGCCGGCCCATGATATTTTCATGTTAACTGTTTCTTTTGCTCTATGGAAACTTTAGTTTGATGTAGTCCAACTTGTTGGTTTTTGCTTTTGTTGCTTGCACTTTTGATGTTATCCAAAAGATTGTTACCTAGATCAAAGTCAAGGAACTTTTTCCCTGTGTTTTCCTTTAGGAGTTTTATGGTCCCAGGTATTACATTAAGTATTTAATTCACTCTGAGTTAGTTTTTGTGGGTGGTGAAAGATTGGGATCCGGTTTCATTCTTTTGCATGTGACTATCCAGTTTTCTGACACCATTTATTGAAGAGACTATCCTTTTCCCATTGCATATTCTTGGTTGCCTCGTCAGATGTGAGTTGACTATACATGCTTGGGCTTATTTCTGGGCTCTTGATTCTGTTCCTTTGGTCTTGGTCTCTGTTTTCATTCCAGTGACGTACTGCTTTGGTGTCTATAGCTTTGTAATAGAGTTTGAATTTGGCAAGTATGATGCCTCCAGCTTTGCTCTTCTTTCTCAGGATTGCTTTGGTACTTGGAGTGTTCTGTTTTTCCATACAAATTTTAGGATTTTTTTTTTCTATTTTGGTGAAAAAAATATCATTATAATTTTGATAAAAATTGCATTGGATGTATAGATGGTTTGGGGTATTATGGATATTTTAACAATATTAATTCTTCTGATCCATGAACATGGGATACTTCCCATCTATTTGTGCCTTCTCCAGTTTCTTTCATCAACGTCTTACAGTTTTGAGTTTACAGATCTTTCACCTCCTTGGTTAAATTTATTCCTAAGTGTTTGACTACTTAGTAATGGACCTAACAGGCATATACAAAACATTCCACCCAACAGCAGCAGACTATATATTCTTCTCAAGTACAGGTGGAACACTGTACAGAATCATCTCTATTATACAAAAAAAAAAAAAGAATTTGACAGAATTCAACAGTAATGCTATTGTAAATGGTATTGTTTTTAAATTTTTTTCTGATAGTTCATATATAATATAGTATAGTACAGAAATACAACTTAGGTTCTCATGTTGTTTTTGTATCCTGCAATTTTACTGAATTTATTCTAACTTTTTTTGGTGCAGTGTTTAGGATTTTCTATATATAATATCATAACATCTGCAAACGCAATTTTATTTCTTCCTCTCCTATTTGAATGCCTTTTGTTTTCCTTTTTCTTGCTAAATTGCTCTGGCTGGGAATTCCATTACTATGTTGAATAGAAGTGGTAAGACTTGGAAGCCCTCTTTTGCTCATGATGATGAAGTGAAAAATTTCACCCTTTCACTGTTGAGTATGGTATTTATTATCTGTTTGTTTGCCATATATGGTCTTTATTTTACTGAGGTTCATTCCTTCTATACCTAATTTGTTGAAAGAATTTATCATGAAGGATGTTGAATTTTGTCAAATTCTTTTTTTTTTGTTTTGTTTTGTTTTGTATAATAGAGATGATTCTGGACAGTGTTCCACATATACTTGAAAAAATATATAGTCTGCTGCTGTTGGGTGGACTGTTTTGTATATGTCTGTTAGGTTCATTTAGTCTAAGGTATATTTCAAGTCCAATATTTGCTTATGATGTAACCACTGTGAAATTGGGGTAATAAAACCCTCTGCTATTATTGTTTTGCTGTCTGTTTCTCCATTCAGATCTATTAGTTACTTGCTTACTATAGTTAGGTGCTCTAAACTCAAATGCATATATATATTTATAATTTTTATATCTTAGTGAACTGACTCCTTTATCATTATATAATAACCCTTTTTAAAAATCTCTTCTTATGTTTAGTTGACTTCAGGTCTATTTTGTCTGATGTAAATACAGCTACCTTTACTCTCTTTTGGTTCTCACTTGCAAGGAATATTTTTTTCCCAACCCTTCATTTTGAATTTATGTGTGTCCTTAAAGCTGAAGTGAGTGTTTTATAGGCAACATATAGTTGGGTCTAATTTTTTAATCTACTCTATGCCTTCCGATTGGAGAACTTAATCTATCAACATTTAAAATAATTATTCGTAGGTAAGTACTTGCTGATGCCATCTTGCTGTTTTCTGGCTGTTTTGCAGTTCCCTTGTTCCTTTCTTCTCCCCTTGCTGTCTTTCTTTGTGAATGGATGATTTTTTCATAGTGGTATACTTGCCTCTTGCAGGTTTTAATGGGGCTGATCATCTGTCACTTTATTTAGTTTACCTGTCCCTATTTTAGGTTTTGCTCAAATACCACCTTTCATAAAGAGACTCCCTGACCACCCCATGCAAAGGAACTCCAAGCTCAGCCAGCTCTTCAACCACAACTCTGTCCTTTTATCATGAGACTTTCTTCTTCCCAGCCCCGTCTCCTCACCATAGCACTTCCAATTGGTGTTCATAGAACATAATAAATATAGTAAATATTTATTAAATGAATGAAGTCACTCATTAACTAAATTTATCAACTACTCTGTGTGTGGTGCAGTGTTATTTGCTGGGTGTACAATGAGGAGCACAACAGCCATGGCCCCTGACCTTGTGTCGCTTGTAGTTCCATAAGTGAAACAAATTTTAATCATGAAATCACACAAATAATAAATAAAGCCTATACTGTATTTCTGAAATTGCAGTTAGCATCTAGGTGATGATTCAGTGCACCTGTGAACAATTCAGACACTTGGCCATAAACAGAATCCAACTCCAGTGGTTCAAGAGATGTTAAAGAAAAGAACACTTGGCTTCACAGTGCCAAGGGCAGGGACAAAGAACTTGAGGTGCTCAGAGACCACCAAGAGCAAAAAGCCACTGCTACTTTAGGGGGAAGGGGAGGAAGTGATATTATTGGAAGCCAGTGAGTACTGAAACCATGGAAAGGGCTACACAGCATGTGCAGTAATCAAGAGGAGATTGCAGCCACTGCCAGAAACACAGGCAAATGAGGGTCAGGATAAGGAAGGTGAACTCCAGCATTCCTCCTTTCCTCTCTTCTGAACTCCTGCACATGCATCCCACAAACCCAACTATCTGCAATCCAGGTGGCAAGAGAGGATGGGTGAGGAAGTCCCCAGGTGTCAGCCTTTTGGGGCACAGAGCAAGACAGAGAAAAGATGGAGACTGGATTTTGAGTGTGTTGTTAGAGATGGTGAGTAGGAAGGCTTTGGGAGCAGGGAATGACCCAGAGAACTTGGGAGGACTGAACAGCACAGTAACGGAGATGGATCTGCCCCCCTCCCCTTCCTGTCACAGGGGAGTTCCGTGCTGGCACCAAATACCTGATAAAGGGAAGCCTTCAGTCACAGGCTTTGCAGTTGTAATGTTTAATTTTATATTTTTATTCTCATAATTTAAGCCTTTGTACATAATCCTGAAATGTTCTGATGATAACTTTTTACTGACCAGAAGAAAGTTTTATTTTAAATAACAGAAACATTCCTTCCCCAGAGGATCTCAAGATGAGATAATTTACTAATTATGATTCTGAAGAAAGAGTGAAAAAATAGTCCCCAAATAATCATTATGTGGCATGGTCTATTCCAAACCCAGCTAATAAAAAGGTCATTTTTCAAACCCTGATTTATCATTTAAACAAGGATGACTATGTTGCATGTATTTTGCCAAATATCCATGTCCTCTTGGCAGTTTATTGTTCCAGGAGGCTTCATTCTGCCCCTTCCCCCTGTGCCAGTTATGAAGCTATTGTCTCCCTGCTCTAAACCTCTCCACCCAGCCTCTGCTCCGTGGTGCTGGAGCTGAGGCTCTTCAGAAGATACTTTTGCTCTTTCAGCCGGTAGGTCCTGCCATGGAGAGATGACAGGAAGACAGGAGAGGGACCCAGGCCTGCTTCCTGGCCCTCTCCTCATCGCCCCAGCAATGGCAGGCTGCTCGGTAGCAGCTGGTTCCAGTTTCCAGCCTTTTTCTCACCCCCAGAACTGCCCTCTGAGGCACCAGCGCCAGGTGATTCAGCACAGCCTCCCCAGGGATCGCTGACGCCACAGAGTGCCTCCTCCAAGCTCCAGCCACTCTCTGTTTCCAACTCTGTGGGTGCTGGTTGCCTGTGTTTACCATCTCTGGGCTCTGGGTGTCCTCTTTTCATTTTTTTCAGCTCGCTCCTGCCTGTTTGACCAATTCCCTGTATTAAATTATTTGTTAAAATAACTGGAATGGCTTACATTTTTCTGACTGGACCTGACTGTGCCGTTATACCGCATCTGCCTTCCCCCACCCAACCCAACACATTTTTTTTTAAATGGAGTAGTCATCCCCATAGCCATAAATGTGTTACTTCGAAGGGCTTGAAATAGGATCTTAATGAATCCATAAATCGATCATTTTTATGTAGGCACCTTCCATGTCTCGGTGCTATGCTTAGTTGGAAATACCACTGTGTGTCGTCATAAACCTACAATCTGGTAGGGAAGACACATTTTACAGGTGTGGGGAACACTACCATAAAATATAAGGCTGTGTATATCCATGATAAGTGACATTTGGAAAAAGAAGGAATTAGGTGAGTATTTAATAGTTAAAAATTACTTCATGAAGTGATTGGGACTTGACCACCTTCAAATGATGGGAAGAAGGTAATCAAAGGATTAAATAACCATACAACATAATAAGCAGAAGAGCAATTTGAGACAAAGGGCGCATGCAATTTTTGTGGGGTATATGTTCATTCATTCATTCACTCCGATAGTCATCTGTTCATTTAATCCACACGTTTCACAGACCTTCTCTCTGACAAGCCTTCCAAGGTCAGTGGGAGACTTTGATCTGTAAGTGGACCAAAGCAGACACACCTCTGTCCCTGTGAGACTCGTCTTTAATAGGAGAGGTGGAGTTAGTCAAATAATCAGACTACAAATAAATTGTCGTTGTGCTATGTCTATAAAAGAGGTTCACGGGTCTATGGGAAGATGTAATAGGGGTAGCTAAGCAAAGTGGATGATGAATAGTCTTCCAGGTCAAGCAACTGGCATGTGCAAAGATGTCCATGGAGCAGGAACAAAGTGGGTCCAAGTGCCTGGAAGGTCTATGTGCCTGATGGATGAGGGATTCAGGAAGCGTGGGCTCCATGGAATGCCATCCATTGCTATCTCACCAGATCAAGAGACCTGTAAGAAACAGGAAGGAAACCACAAAGCTACCTTCTATTTATGTAAACCAGCAGCCTTTGGTCAGAGTTTCAACCCAGAAAATAACATTCCAGGCCACAGGCTGAGAAAATGGAAGAGCTGAGTCCCAGCCCCAGTGTGCTGTAGAGGAATCTTGCTCACTAATGACTCCACAGGGGAGAAAGAAACAGGAGCGGTATCCACTGTAGAAACGAAGGACTAGTTCTCTGGTGCAGAGCATTTTAATTTCACATGCACAAAACAGAGCATGCTAGAATCCTCTGCTAACATACCCTGTTGGTCTCCAAAAGACATGAATTTATTAAGAGTGCAGATGACTTGGTTATAGAAAACAGTTTCAGCATTTGGCATAATCAATGTAAATATTGCATGCAATAGAAAAATTATCTAACACCTTCTTTATTTAAAACAGGATTAATTAATGTCAAGTGCTGTAACAAGTGGTAATCTCCCCTTGCTTGCCTCTCTCCTTACGCTGTGTACAAATGCTCCCCGCTGCCTTGTTTACCTGCTGACTATAGCATCTAAATGCACAGAAGGAAGTTCACGCTTTATTTCCAGAGCTTTCTCTTTTCTTTCCTTCTGAGATAGCTTCTTTCTTTCAGTAAGGGATACTATTCCCAAAGCCTCTTGAAATTCTTTTCTGTGTCTTGTGCTCCTTGCAATGACGTACAGGGACCCACTCCAGGTTTTGAGACCTAACTGTTGGGAGCAGGAATATAGGTCACCTTTACCGGCCACTGCCTAACCACTGGACTCCATTCTCCTCTCATTTTGCCTTCAGATTGGCTCTGCAGGGATCCTAAACAAGACAAGAAACCGGTTGGAGTGTTAAAAGCAAATGTCAAGAAAACAGAGAGAATTGTATTAGGCTTACAGATAGCCAGGAGGGATTCTTCTGGTGAGCTACTATCCTTAGGAGTGAAATGCCATGGCTGCTTAGCAAAAGCAGGTTAATATTGGCAAAGGAGATGAAGTCACTGAATAAATATGACTCTCTGCATATTAAGCATTTACATCACATTTAATCATTTCTAAAGCAAGGTACATTAATTTTCTTAGTGGTCTCCAATATGTTTAGACTTAAACTATTGAAAAAGTCTAAGAGTTGGATTTTTTTCTTAGAATTATAACTGACATGCAGTATTGTATAGTTTCAGGCATACATGCATACATCATAGTGATCTGATATTTTTATACCACACAAAATGATACCCATGATAAGTCTGCTTACCATCTTTTACCTTATAAGGTTATTAAAATATCATTAACTATATTCCCTATGTTGTATATTATATCCCATAACTTCTTATTTTGTTACTGGATGTTTGTATCTCTTAATCCCCTTCAACTATTTCACCCATTCCCCCAGTCATGCTCCACTCTGGTCATCAGCAATTTGTTTCCTGTTTCTATGAGTTTGTTTCTCTTCTGTTTTGTTTGTTCATTTGTTTTGTTTTTTAGAGTCCATGTACAATGGAAAGCAAATCATGTATTTTTCTTTCTCTGATGTTTCACTTAGCCTAATGCCTTCTAGGATTATCCATGTTGTCACAAATGGCAATATTTTACTCTTTTCCATGGCTGCATAATATTCCATTGTGTAGCCATACCACATTTTCTGTATCCATTCATCTATCCATGGATATCAAGGTTGCTTCCACTATTTTGAACTGTTTATCAGGTAGATTACTTACCTCCATTTCACTAGAGTTCCTCCCCCTCCCAGGATTTTTTTATCTTAGTCTTTCATTTGGAAGATATTCTTCCATCCCCTCCTTTAGTTTGACTTTTCATGTATTTGTTTCTGTGATATAGGCAGAACAGCTAGCTTGCCCAGTCTTGAAGAAGTAGCCTTGTTTCGGAGCACCTCCCTGTGGAGACTGCATGTGCCTAGTGGCTTTGGCTGACCATTGGAGCTGGAGTGGGCACAGCTGGGGGGTCCTAGGGTACCACACTGGGACCACCATCACACGATGTTTGCAGTTGAGTTGAAGCAGATGTGCTGAAGGTATCCCATTATGCACTGTGCCAGGGTCACTCTGGTAGGACAGCTGGAGATGGAGACGGTGCAGGTGAGGTAGGGGATGGGGTATGGTAAGCAGGGTTTAAGTAATTTTCTTCGAGACACAGTTTCCATAAAACAAAGAGATTTAGGCAAACACTAAAATCCCTTTAGGTAAGACGCCTTGAATTTCTTAACCTCATGAGATTATTTCTGAACAATCTAAATCTGAATGATTGGATGTTTTCCTTGTCAAGGAGACTTAGTACTTCAAGGGTTACCTATTTCAAAGATCTAATTTGCCTTCATAGTTAAACATGTAGAGAAACATTGGCACCAGAAAGTATTTTTCTTATAAAAGTTTCATGTTGGTATAAAAATACTTGGATGTGCTTAAGAGGCATTTAATAATTCTAAATCAAAATATATTCATAATTTATAGGGTTGTGGTTTTTTAACATAAAAAAATGAAGCTAATCCTGATTTATCCTAAATATAATTTGAGGGCTCTTAGACTTTAAAATGTGTATTTGTGATTATGAAATGTGCTTGCTATTTTTACAGAGGACTCAAGCGTCTGATTTAAAACCAAAATATTGCAAAAGAGTGAATCAAAATTGAAGATATTTTTAATTGCTTCTGTGAAAAGCTCCCTGGGGTCTTTAAAAAAATGTATTCGCACTATATTTTCTGTAATGTAAAAGGTTTTCATAAATGAAGCAAGAATCCAGACATACCCCCCGTCAGAAATACTAAAAACCACTGCAGGGAAGAAAATTGCCCTCATAATGAATGTCCCAATTCTCCCACCATGGATCAGCCTTTAGAAATTGGCAAAATTTCTTCTCCCACATCTAATTCCACCTTCTGACCTTGGATGTCTTCCTCATGATTAACGTCCTTTCTCCCCTGCGGCTCCTAAACTTCGTCCTGGCATTCCAAGCCCCCTTCTGGGGTCAGGGGAGACTCTTCTTCAGACATCCACTTCTCCATGATCGAGACCTCTCTCCCCCGCTTTTACTCCCTCTGGGCTCTATGGAGCCAAGTTTTAATACTTATAGATAGTGTGACTCCCGTATCAGCCTCCCAGTGTGTTAGATCTCCCATTTTCCAGCTAGAATTCGGTGTCTCTGAAAAATCAATGGGAAGTGACTAACAGTAATCATTCCAGGCTTGTGGGTCAACGGCTGGGACAGACAGCTGCTTGGAGCATAGAGGCGGCTGCCAGCTGCCCTGCCAGCTCTGGGTAATGCTTTCTTTCCTTTCACTCAACCCCCCTTGCCCCATGACCAATAATCTGCAAGGAATTTTCTCCATGGGTTCATGACAACTACTTCCCTAATGAGAAAAGAATCAGGAAGTGAACAGCATCAGCATGTTCCTTCCAGTGTGCTAGGCGTCTTGGAAATACAAGGAGCAGTGAAAGTGTACTGCGGTTGGAAGACAAGAATCCTAATCCCCAGTGATAATTAGAGGAAAGATAGGCCAGCAGGCTCTTCTGGAGGAACTTGCAATAAAGACTGGAGGAGTTAGAGAAGAGAAGCTTTCTATAGAGTCTCTAGAGCTTGAGATAACATAGGACATAGGACTTGCTCAAAGCCTGAAAAGGTAAAATTATTTGGATGGCTAGTTAGCAAGCAGCTCTACCAGGGTGTTCAGAGATGAAATTGTGATTTTTGAAGCCAGAATGGTAAGCAAAAATGTCACAGTAAAAATAGGATGAGTCAGTCACCCTAGAATCACTTGGATGGGCACACTGAGTAGCTCCAATAGCCTTGGGAAAATGGTCTAAATAAGATGTGAGTCTGGAGAATTCTAGAAGCCAAACTGTACCTAGAGAATAGGTCACAGAGAAAGAGCAAATGGTGGTTCTAGTCTAGAATTTCAGACCCTGGTACCTTACTCATGCCAGCTCTCCTGGGACTAGTCCTACCCATTTCCCAATTCCAAACACACTTCCACAGACTCAAGGGCTTACAATAGCAGAAATGTGTTTCTTCCACAATTCTGTAGACTAGAAATCTAAAATCAGTGTGTCAGCAGGTTTGTTCCTTCTGAGGGCTCTGAGGGAGAACTGTTCATGGTTCTGCCTTAGCCTCTGGTGGTCACTGGCCATTCTTGGCCTTTCTTCACGTTGTACAGGTACTCCTCCAACCTCTGCCCCATCATCTCACGGGCGTCTTCTCTCTGTATCTCTGTGTCTTCACATGGTATCCTCTTCTCTGCACTTCTCTCTTCTCTTCTCTTAAGGACACCAAGCTTGTTGAAGCAAGGATCTTCCCTACGTCAGGATGACCTCATTTTCACCCATCTGTAATGACCCTATCTCCAATTAGGCTACATCCTGGAGTACTGAGGGTTAGAGCTTCCACATACCATTTTGGAAGACCTAGTTCAATCACAACAGGATGTCGTTTGGAACATGTCAATAACTCAGGCCTTCTAGGCATGTTGGCCCTTCAACCAAGTGGGATAATGGGAAATCAACTTTCCAAAAGGAACCATACAAAACAGCAGTGGGAGCAGAGAAATATTGCAGCTGGAGGTAGACATGAGCTTTGGGTGTAGCTCTGTGGTATAGGTATGTTCTTCACATTCCAATAGGTTCCATCTTTGCCTAGAAAGGCCCGCTTGTTCCAGGGATGCTCATATTCAGTGATTCTGTGGTCATGTCCTTCATATCATCATCTGTTTAATCAGAATCAGCCCAACCTTCCCTACATCCTGCATTTGAAATGGCAAAGGATTGAAGTCTTTGACATGAGAGTTCCATGCCCTTTGGCTTGGAATTAACCTCTCAGTGATCAGCTTCATAGTGTGGTAGACTGCTTGTATCAGTGGCTGAATTCGTCATGTCTTTCTGTCTCTGTGCCCTCTAGTGTATGCTCTGACTCTGAGCTTAGCCAAATCAATTGCTTCGGTCAATGCAACAGTAGTAAATGTGATTCAAGTAAAGGTTTGAAAAAAGCCTTAACACATTCCTGCTGTTTCTCTGCCCATTCTGTGCCTCTGTCTTTACCTTGATAACATGCCAACAGGCCCAGGCTACTGGAGGATGAGAAGTGGTTAGCAAAGCCAAATAAGTTATCTCAGGTGAGACCCTAGACAAGTGAGAGAGCCTCACCAATACCAGCAAAGTCACCTAGCCAACCTACAGATGACCAAAGGTACATTAGGACGTGCCACTAAGCCCAACTCAGCAGAATCAACTTACCTGTAAATTTGAAAGAAAGAAAAAATGGTTGCTGATTTATTCTACTCAGTTTGGGAGGATGTGTGTTATACAGTCGTAATGTGGCGACAGATAACTGATACATGCAACCATCAGTGCTGCTTTAACACCCATGACTTTTGTAGCTACATAATATGGTCAGCATCCATGCTTCAAACAAAATTCATGACACTTTGGTGCAAATGTTCATAATAGGAAAGCAGTATTTGGGGAGAGGATGGTCTCAATTTTGCATTTCTTGCAGAGATCAAGTCTTCTTCCTGTAACTGCAGTCTCTTGCTTAGTCCCTAGAACAAATCAGATTCTCAGGAAATACATTTGGATTAATGAATGAATGAGTTTTCCATGGAGCATCTCATGAGGAAAGGGAACATGTAAAAGGACCATCATAAAGTCTTATACATCTTGTATTTCCCAATTTTGCAATTATGGCAATGACCATGTAGCAAGAACTCAATAAAAAGTACTTGCTGGTTTGTTAATTGATTGATGAGACTCAGCCACTGTCAATTACCCTTGAGGAATGAACCAAGAAACAGAATTAAACTGCATGACAGAAGATTTCATTTGGCCTAAAGAAGACTTCTGTGACTTTCAAGGTTCCTAATCACTAGTAAAGGATATTGTATTGCTTCTCAAGAGAACTGATGCCTCTTATGTGACTTGCAGAGAATACACTTTTATGTGGGATATGTAACATAATCCACAGTCGTGGAATGGGCTAATTATTGCTCACCATCCCTCCTCTTTTTTTCTTTGATTCTTTGTTCACATGTCAACTTCAAGTTCTTAAGACAAAAATGCATCCCAAATTACGTTATTTTATTTAATAAAATATTTTCACAAAAACTTCCCAGATAGAAGGGAGTAGTGTTTTATGAAATAATAACAAAATAAAAATATTGACAAGAGCCATCATTCATTAATCATTGAGAAGCCTTCACAGCTGCAGGCACAGTACCTGGGGATTGACAAAAGTGTAAGCTCTGATTTCCACGCCTGAAGAGGGGAAAACAGGTAAATAAGTAATTATGATAAGGTGATGCTCCAAGGGACATATATATGTTGACAGAAAAGAGGGAGTGACTAATTCTGCATGGAGAGGAAGGAAACACTTCATAATGGTGTCAACATTTGAGCTGAAAATAAGCAAAAAGTCACCAGATAGAGAAGGAGAGGATGACCATCTAGGCAAAGAGAACAGACTGCAAAGACACAGGGAGTGACTTGGCCGGATGCTACATGTACTAACTGAGGTCAAGTGTCAGGAGACAAGGCCAGAACACAGACTTGGATCCTTACCTGCAAAATCAAGTGTGTCTGGCTAAGAAGTCCTGTGGTGGCAATTCACTGCAGGATTTTTCTTTAACTAGAATGTACAATGCTTGCACCAGGGAATAACATAAAGAATCAGTTCAAGTACATTTGCACTAGAGAGAAAATACACATTTGCACAGAAACATGCTCAGCAGCCATCATCAGGGGGCCATACTCCACATCTTAAAAGAGATGATGTGCCCAGCTGGTGAGATATTCTATTAGGTAGCCAGCTGTAATATATTACAGTTAATATTTCTGATTAGTGTTGGCTTATGGTTAAGTTGTGCTGTTAAATAAGACTAATCTCTCTCTTCCACTCTCAGTATGGAGCAATCTTAATTAAGTCAAGGAAAGGAAGAAGGTGTAGAAAACTTCCCATAGTAATGAGCCATAGGAAAGTGCTTAGCAACATTATAGAGCCAAAGATTAAAATTCTGTGAGCCTGGGAAACTGACATTTTATAACACTTGACAAAAAAAGCTTTCTAGGTATTTTGTTACATTAGCTCAACAGTTACGAAAATTTCATAATCAATAAAAAAGGGAGAAAGCCATATACTATTTCATGTTGATGAAAAATAAACAGAGGATCAGTAACAGATAAACATAATAAGCCAGCTAGTCCACAGCAGTCATTGAGCACCTATTATGAAATTCATCATTAAGTGCTTTGGGGACTCCTGGGGTCTGGTCAGCTCCTGGGGTAGCTTATTGGCAGTAGGCACATAGCTTGTCTCTCCTGTTGTAAAGACAGATGGTATTCATATCTGAACAGGCCGAGGAATGTCAACAGAAAGTCCTGTTTGAAAATACGTTTTCCATCCTAGATTATACAAGTTTCCAAACAAAATCATGTTCATCTCCCAGAAGTCGTTGAGAGGTTTAGGTCTTTACAAGTGTTTACTTCAAGCAGTATTTCTCAAATTACTGCTGCATGTGAAACGTTTATTTTACAAAGCTGTCATTAATCCCACAGGGCTGTCAAGAAACACTATTAATATATAGGGAAGGGGAAAAATTAGGAGTCAGAAGATTTATGTCAGAAAATAAAAATTAATAAAAATGGCACCAAAAGGCGGTAAGAAAGAATGTGCACTAGCAGGAAAGGAGTGGATATAAGGAGAGTGAATTCAACAAGGTTAGGAGTTAAGAGCTCAGCCCTGTTTTCTTGTCAATACCTAAGAGTTAAAAATTCAGAACTAACTGTTAAATGTATCTCACAGCTAAATTTCACGTGGGCATGATGAGACAAAATGATGGTACATTTCCCTTTTTCTAAATAATCCCTTTGTCATCTTTGTGTAAAGAAGTCTATTTTGTCTCATCCTACTGAACAAAGATTCTAAAGGTAACTGTGAGACTAGAGAAAATGCTTTCTATCCCATGATAAAAGATACGGCATAAAAAGATTACAGATACTTTCAACAGCTGTCAAGTGCCACAGGGTTTTAATTAGAACAGAAAGAAAAACAACTGCTAGAGAAGATTGAGAATATCTTAGCTGTTTGCCTAACTTTAAGTGTACTAAATGTTTAGAAAGACAGTTTGAGTTTTGTATATCTTATAACCAAAGTCAGTGATCTTCTGATTTTTGGTCTTTGCTTTAATGAGGACATATCAGTCATAATATTTCAGAATGTTTATTCATACATTTACCAAAGATCTGTTGAACCCAGATGGTGGCAAATTTGGGGTGGTCAACATATGAGAAAGAAGTAGCAATATAATTTCTCTTCTCAAAAAGTTTCCAGTCTATGGGAAATGTGCATGAAAGAACAAAAGCAGAGAATGCAATGAGTTAATGTAAACACAAATGCCAAAGGCGTTCTTCCCTTACATTTAGAATTTAGAGTATCAGAAGACGGGAGCATCTGTACAATCTTTGACAAATTGACTTTTGTATATGCTAAGCATCAGTTTCCTCATTTACAAAATGAAGATGTGTGTTTAATGTTATATATTTCTCAGCCCATTTTGGTTAAAGTGCAATGGAGGAAAAGATCATTTAGTACAATGCATTATAAGTACATTGAAAACATTTATATTTTATGGAATATTTGTACTTTTATAAATCCATATAACTGGATCTCTCAAAGTGTACCATGTACTCAATTAAAATCGCCAGATAAAGGTCAATATATTTCAAAGGATTCATCCAAAATATACACTTTAAGTATTAGGGTTTTTTCTATCAAACAATAAAATATAGCTGCAGGTAAGATGTAATCAATATATTAATTTTTTAATGTAATGTTGCAAAAGAGAACATTTTAACCAAGCATCTATGCACTTGTTAGAGTATTGTGCTGACCTTTGAAGATTCACCTTCAGAAAGTTATGTTTTTGTGATAAATCTTTGACTTTTATTAAGGTCACATTAAGCAAAAGTCATGTGGATTCTGCATCTTTATCAAGCAAAATCTCCTCTGACCTCATTTTCCCTACCAGCTACCACCCTATTTGTCTGCTCCCCTATTGTACAAAACTCCTCAAAACATTATAACTTATCTCTTTTCTTCATTTCTTCCCATTTCTTTCAAACCTTGTCCACTTAGGCTTCTCTTCTCCGCTTCTGAACAGGGCCTCTGCCAAGGTCACCAGTGACCTCATCACTCCAAGTGCAAGTCCTGCCAAGGGCTGCCTGATGACCGTCCTAAGGGATAGGGCAGGCCCACTCCGAATGGAAAGATAAGTCACAGGCTTTCCTTTAAACTCTTGTTTTATGAAGTATACCTGACATAAATAAACGAGTATTTTTTCTGAGCTGCACTGTCCTATAGCTTGACACCTAAACAACTCTCAAGAAATAGTTGTTGGATTAATGTGTCAAATCACAGCCAGTAGTGTATAGCTATTTGTCTATGTATCATATGGTCATTCCTGAATTATCAAGGGCTTAAAGCTTGGATCTATGCTGTTTCATTCTTGTGTCAATTTAATGAGACTTCAATCCATAAGCAGAACCATAAGCCTGGCTGACATTAGTTACTCCATATCTGCTCTGTTGACATACACACTCTAGTTAAATAGACTCCAGTTTCATCTCAAGCAATTAATAATCTTGGTAATCAGTAAACCATA
Source organism: Manis javanica (assembly GCF_040802235.1). Lineage (NCBI taxonomy): Eukaryota > Metazoa > Chordata > Mammalia > Pholidota > Manidae > Manis > Manis javanica. The sequence continues at coordinate 95,766,734 of NC_133167.1, forward strand.
TTGATCAAATTTACTATAATCCAGTTGACTGTATATACTAATGTCTTGATTAATTCTTTGAGGCTTTTAGAGTACAGTTTGATAGACTCTCCCTAAATAACATCTTATAGGAACTTCAGAAATCTTTTGCACAAGTCTAACAGCTGCTTCATCCCTAATACTGTACTCAAGAAATGCTACTTAAATGCACAAGTGCACTAGAGATCAAACATGCGAGTAGAGCTTGATGGGAAGGAAATAATAGAAACTGACATGTGTGGTTCTGAAAAGACGTGATGTCATAGCAACCTCTGGGGTACTCATAAGTGAGTATAAGTTACGTCATTATAGCAGCATAAGCAACATGGTTTTGAGAAACTATAAACTGATAACCATCTCTGACATCTGACAGCAAACCATTATATTTTCCCTTTATATTTTCTTTAATGCAGTGAGTTTTCCCTTCATATGCTTTTAAAAACAGGTGAATGAAAATGGTAATTTAATGGTGCTTTGCAGCACTAATTATTTGGTAATAATTGGAAGGTTTCATGATCTGTAAAAAGGTGTTTCAGTACAGCCCGTTAAACAATAGAGCTATTATTCTATCCTGTTCCCTCTCTGCCACTCAGGTGTTCATTTGCCAGATGCTTTCTAATTAAGAGCATATAAAAGGAGAATAATAGGAATTGAACAACCAGGTGAGCTTATTCAGTCCAATAATAAATATTTTATTATAATTTTGACCAAGGCAATATTTTCTTAATGTTTAAATTGACACTATTCTAAGTCACTGGAAAAAAGCTCCTTTGAGCCCAGTTTATTATGTGAGTCATAAAGATGAATGATGTCTCTAACTTCAGAGCAGCTAAAATAATAGCATATATTGTTATCTTACCTATATACAGGGTTATTTAAAATTCATGCTAGGTTATTTGTAGTAACCCAATCTCCTGATGAAAATTTTTATTCAGTGTATTCCATAATTACTCATTTGCAATTCTTATATGTTAGCACATCATAAGAGTAGTCACTTAAAAAGATCTGTAAACCAGAGACAGGGGGGACAGGGGTGAAGGAAAGGAAAAAAAGAGAAAAAAAATGTTAATAGAAAAGAAGTCATTGCCCAAAGACAGTCTTTTTTTGTCTCCCTTTACCACCCCTTTTCAATTGAGAAATTGATTTTGGACTTGTCCCACACTTGCTAGAAAAATAAATAAATTCTCTTTCCCTTAGCTTTCCTGATCCAGGGAGTTGGTGAGTCAGAATTACTGTTAGGAGAACAGCATCCCTTCTGCTCATTGTTGGATTGTGTTTTTGAAGCCAGAGCTTTAACAGATTTGTACAGGTGCAGAGGTAATTTGTCAGGCAGGGAAATTGATACCAGGACCACCAATGCCAGGACAACGGACTAAGTTTTAAGTATTAAATGCCTCTAAACCAACTTTTGCCATGTCTGTTAAAAAGAAAAGGAGAAACCATCTGGGTTTAAATACAGTGTTGGCTTCTATTCAAAGTAATGCCGTTTGTGAAGGCAATCATACTTAGATTCTTCTGGAGAAACATCCTGATTTCTGAAAGTGGATTTAATAACTTAAAGGAAACAGCTTCAGCAGGTTGTCATCATGTATAGGGTATGATCCAGTTTACATACATTCAAATCCTTCCTCTGTCTCCATCAGCAATCTCTTTGGCCTCTGTGTGCCTCAGTTCCTTCAGCTATAAGATGAGATCATAAATTGGTCATTTGTATATATTCTTTGAAGAACTGTCTACTCAAATCCTTTGCCCAATTCTCAGAGTTGTCTTTTTATTAGTGACCTGTAATTGTTATTTATCTATTTTAGATAAAAGTCACTTACCGGATACATAATTTGCAAAGAATTTTCTGCCTCAGAATTGTTGTAAGGATTAAACAATTTTAGACACATGAAGTGTGTAGAATCGGCCCTGACATATGGTATTCACTAAATAAGGTATTATCACAAGCTTGGGCCAGGTTCTCTTAGTAACCTCAAAGCCACTGAATGCTTCCCTCCTGACCTGAAATACTTCTCATCAGACACATCCATTGATATGTCATAGAACACAAAGACCCTATAAGACAACTTGCTCAGAAGAAAGTAAAGAAAGAAAAAAAATTATGGCCAAAACATTGATATCTATTCCATCACCTGTAGCAATGTTCATCACCCGTCAGCTATTCATTCACTTTTCATCTTTATGACTTCACTTGATGACTTCCAAATTCCCATACTATATTTTCATAAGATTTTTCTTTAAACTAAGTAAACTTATTTTAAAATGAAATCTTACATAAATATAATCTTGTAATTGAACATATATGCAGACCTATTTTTTGCAACTTTTAATTTAACATAATACAAATGTCTACATTAATTAATAGTTTTAAGTTTCTTTAGCTCCCAGTTGAGCATATTGGCAGTCATCAAAACCAACAAAATAAATATCTGCAGCAGTCATCAGCACCACATTAGAACTGAAGAACTTGCACAACCAGAAAGTCAACATCATAATTGGATGCAAACTACTATTAATTCAGCCAGGAGTCTGTTGATAGCTTAGGCTCAGCATGATGAATATCACACTGATGAAACTTTTGTCATAGCAGGAATTTTTCCAGAGCTGTTTTCAAATCTGCAAAACATAAAACTGAATGATAAGGCTAAGAGTGCAGATACTCAAGGCATTATCTGATCTGAACATTTGGAAAGATCATAAAAGAGAATTAGCTACGTCAACAGGCATTAAATAAAAATTAACCTGACCTACTTGGTGAAAAGATTCAAATCAAATTTATATCAGGAAAGGCAAAAATAAGCCTCACTTTAGCACTTCCCAAGACTCCCTCACAAGCTTAAACCATTTTAGTGTCCTTGGGCTTAGAGAACTAGCGGAGTCAGAATAGCCTTTCAGAAATAGAGGAGTTTATATAGTAATACTTTGTCATCTGCAAAGCTAAAGTCAAAGATATCTTTAAAATATTACTTAGAAGAAACTGGCCTTTTGTCCTAGCAAATATAAACTGACGATTCTTCCCTACCAAAGATTAGTTTTCAGTCCTGAAAGTTATTTCAGGCCATGGAAGTTATTTAATCATCCTGAATTCAATAGAAAATTTGTTCTTTTTATTTGAAAAGTTGCAAGGAAGGCTATGCACTCTAACTTTTTTTAATTGGACCTCAGCTGCAAGAATTGGGTTGTAGATTCATCTTAATCATAGGTACATGACACACTCATCATTGGTCCATATATGGCTTGATTTTATTTAACTGGTTCCTTGTAATAATTAAATAAGCACCTATGAGCAGATCAACCCAAATACAAGTGACAGCCTTGGCTTTTAGCCCACATTTTGCCATATGATTCAACCCCTTCCCTGTGTCCTGCTTCCCCCAGCTAGAGGTAACCATCACCCATTATCCTCATCCCGTTGCTTCCCCTTTTATATAGTGTTAATGCAACTAGGTCTGTTCCTAAAAAGTATGTTGTTAAACATTAAGGTTTTTTGAAACTTCATAGAAAATGTTTCAGGCTATACATTTTCATCTGGGACGGTTTTTTTCCTTAATATTATATAGTTAATATTCATCTATAACTTGAGTGCTATTAATTATTTCAGTTTGTATATATAATTCTGTTTGTTTATTCACTTTCCTATTAAGGACTTTTGAATTGTTTCTAGACTTTTGCTCTTTTGCTCTTGTGAACAACACTGCTGGGAACATTTCTGTACATCTCTGTTGTTGGGTATATGCAAAATTTCTATTAGTTGCATAAATTCTGGGCCATGGTATATGTAAATGCAAATCTCTGTTCTCTCCGAAACTTGGTATTGTGCAATTTTGAAGTTTTTATTATGAAAGAGGTATAAAGGAATACTTTGTCATGGTCTTGATTTGCATATTACTGATCAAGTATGATTACTGGCCATATATTTTTCTCTTCAGGGAGGTCCGGTTTTATATTTGTGCTTTTCTTAACAGTTTATCATATTCTTTATATATTCTTGATATTTATCCTTTGCTGGTTGCCTGTATCACGAATATCTTCTACTGACTAGTAATTATCTTTTCACTTTCATAAAGGTGACTTTTAGTGAAGAAATATACTTGATTTTAATATAATTAAATGTGTCCATCTTTTCTGGCCTGAAACAATACCTTTTGATCTTATTTAAGAAATATTTCTCTGTAGATATAAAAGATTCACAATGAAAAATTTCTTCTAAGAGTTTTTTAGATGTTGAGTTTCTCTCTTCCTCATCCTTTTTCTTCTTCTCTTCATTTTGGTTTGTTTTTCCTAATCCCATCTGTGAAATAGGAATGAATTTTTGTCTGTATCCATATGGACAACTGTTTTATTCCAGTGTTATTTATTGTAAAGTTCCTCTTCTCCCTATCTCTACTTCGAACTTCCATAGGTAAGTGAAACTATCTCTAGGCTCTCTATTCTATCCCATGGATAACTGTGTGTTCTACTCAAATAACACTTTTTCTTAATCAAGTTCATAATATGTTCTGATAGCTGATTGGGCAAGTCTTCTCTCTGCTGTCCTTCTGTAATATCCTGGCTATTCTTCTTTTTCTACGTGTCCTTATATGTTTAGAATGCTCTTTTATATTTTTATTCAGTTTGATTTTCTTCTTCTAGTTGAAGTGGACAGAAAACTAGCAGTCAGATTGTTCTGCAGCCTGTTTTTGTATGGCCAAAGACTAAGAATGTTTTTTTTTACATTTTTAAAGAATTTTAAAAAATTATTTCTATGATAGAGACCATCTACAGCTAGCCCTGTGAAGTAAAAATTTCCCAACTCCTAGAAGTTTTCCTCAATCTAGATTTCCAATGTATAAATTCATTCTTCAATTTTATGTTGTTATTTTGTCCATATATTTTGTTAATTCTTTCAAAAAAAATCATGCCTGCTATTTATTCTTGATTGTTCATGTTTTCTTGTTCATGGACGTATTGCTAATCTCTTCCTAATAACTTCTGTACACTTCATTAAACTACTTTTATATTCCTGGGTCTTGGGCTGGAGTGGCGACGGTGCTGGGGCTAGTGTCTGGCTCCCTGCCTGCAGGGTCAGCGAACAAGCCGTCTCATCCCCAGACCTCAGCTATGTCCTCACAAGGAATGTTTCAGGCATTTCTTCTGGCTGTGGAGGCTCTAAGCCTGCTTCCCAGCCCCCAAGAGGTTCTATGAGCTACCCAGTATCTTCCTAATAAATTTCTTTTCTGCTTAGAACAGAGTTAATTTCTGTTTAAGGATTATTAACATCTGTGACTAATAGAATTCAGCATTACTGAAGCTCTCTCTGTAAGAAGTATTCATTGTGTGCTTAAAAAAGATCATCTCTTAAGTGGAAAAAGAGTCAGCCCCTAGTACTCAATTCTCCGAATGAAGTATGCATCAAGTACTATAAGGCAGCAGTTTTCTAAATCATATTTTAATAATAATTTTTAAGCATGTGAAACAAGTAAAACCTGATCCTTGTTTAAAAGAGAGAAATATCCAGGAATGAAACAACACTAAGAGAACTATGTGACCAAGCCAAAAAAAAAAAAAAAAAAAAAAAAGAGAAATGATAAACAGATAAACACACACACATGCACACCCACACTTTAAAATTCCATTGCCCAGAGATATCAATAATTAAGAGTAAATCCTCTCAAACTGTTCTATATGAGTTGTGCGTATAAATATACATATGTCAAAGTAGGTCATATATCCATTTTAGCTACTACTTTTTCTTTCTGACAATGCAACATAAGTATCTTTCCACTTCAGTTAAAAAGTCTTAATCTAAATCAAATCTTAATCCTTGCCTAATGGTGTTAGCGTTTAACCAACACTAATATTACTGGTCAAAGCACTGTCTCTAATATATCAATATTGTAAATAACACTACAATGAACCCTTCTCTACCTGTACTTTTTTCACATCTGCCCTACTATTTTCTTCAAATAGAACATCTGAAGACAGAATGGGTGCATCTGTGAAATAGGAAAAGGCTCCAAACGTGATTCTGATGTGTGCATTTTACCTTCTACCAGTACTAATTCACTTTTCAGAACAGTACCGTGCAACAGAATTTTCTGCCATGATGGAAATAGTCTTTATCTATACTTCGTACAACAGAAGAGCCGCGCAACATGCATGCTTACTGATCACCTGAAGTGTTTCTTGTGCTATGTAGGAATTGCATTTTTAATTCTAATTAATTTAAATAATTCTACATTTAAATACCCACACGTGTCTGGGGTTGGGCTGCCATGTTAAGCAATGCAGGTCTGCATCCTTTATGACTTTTTTTTGTACTAGACATTATGTTATACAAACCTTATGAGGCTTTCTCTGTTTTTGTATGCATGATACCCCTTACTACCCCTTGTTTCATTTATTGGCAATGATTTTTTGACATCTTACATAATACACACTTGATTTCCTACAGAGAGGTGGATATTTTTTAGGTGGCAACTCCCCTAAATAAGAAAAATGAGAAGTGAACGAGTGACATAATTACCTTTATGTTTTCAAAGGTAATCATTAGCCTATATTTCTGAAGCTTGTTAATATCAAGAGTGTCAAAAGTGACAGAGAATCTTTGTGTCATATCTATTTTTAACAAAGCATTTGGTACACTTTCACTTTTTTACATTGCTCCTTAGCCACCAACTTTTCAGTCTTTAAGCATTTCAGTTTAGCAATATTTTGTTACACTCTAAATTTCTTCCTAGAAAATGGTTTAATATTTATTTTTAGTTTATAATGAAGTATATAATAATAATTTTAATTTAATTTGACTATTTAATTTCCATTAGTGTTATATCTTTCTCATTCGTATGCTTTTATTTTTAATTTTTATCTCTCTTTTTCTAATATCTGTAGTACTAACATGTATGTAAATTAATTGAGTTACAGTATTTCCCCATTAAAACTCAGACCTTGCTCTATCTAATGAATTTTAAGGTTTCCTTGAACTATGATACCAGTTATTTTGGGGTTTTTTGAAACCTGATTTTTCCTGAATGGATGTTGATATGGATTGAATTGTATCCCCTACATAGTTCACATGTTGGCGCTCTAATCCCCAGTGTGAGCATGTTTGGAGAGAAGGCCTTTATGGAGGTTAACTTAGGTTAAGGGAGGTCACAAGGGTGAGGCCCTAATCCAGTAGGACTGGTGTCCCTGTAATAAGACAAAGAGAGTCCAGAGGCTCTCAGAGGACAGAGGCCACATGAGCACACAGCAGACAGGGGACTGTCCGCGACCAGGAAGAGATGCCTCACCTGACACCAATCCTGACGGTCCTAGTGGACCAACACAGATCCTCTAGAGCTTTCTCTTTATACTTTGTCCTGAACTAAATAAATTTAGGAACATCTGTTATGCATATGAACAGTCTACATTCTCCTGTCTCATTGTTTTAATTTTGTTTCTTCCTCTGCATTTAGGAAACACTATTGAAGTTGCTCTCCACCTCACTATCTGATTTTTCTTCAGAAACATTTCCATTCTTTGTTGCCAGTATGAATCTCCATTTTAATATTGTACTTTTACTTATTTGAGACCCTTATTTTACTTCATTTACCTCCTTTTTGTTGACCTATTCTGTTACTTACACTTCCATTCTGTTCGCTTCTCACCTCAGTTCTCTCCACGTGACCTGTTGCCTCTTTGCCAAGGAGGACCTGTATTTATTTATTCTGTGCATTGTCCCAGATACTTTTCTGGTATTTTTTCTTTCTAGGTATCATTAATATATACTTACATGAGCAACATTGTGGTTACTAGATTCCCCCCATTATCAAGTCCCCCCCGCATACCCCGTTATACCCCATTACAGTTACTGTCCATCAGCGTAGTAAGATGCTGTAGAATCACTGCTTGTCTTCTCTGTGCTATACTGCCTTCCTTGATTTTTCTGGAATTTTTGATAGATTCCAGAATACATCACTTTTGGAGTTTTGCTTTTCCAGAGTCCCAGAAGAGGGTTTTTTTCCCTCCTTATTCTGCAATGATTTTAATAGCCTACCCTTAGTTTCTATCCTTACCCACTCCTGAGCTAAGGAGAACTATACAGACAAAAATCATTTCATTCTCTGCAATCCTTGCTCCTGCTCACTGTCCTCATATATGCAGCTGAAAGATGGTTGATGTGATCTAAGAACCTTTCTCCTAGTTAATCTGCTTCTTTCCTTTACTGCCCAGTTCTTTGGTACCTAAACTGACAAAAGGTTGGAAAAAAATAAGTTTCTCAGCTTGTCCTTCTCCTGGGTCTGATGTTCCAGAATATTCTCTCCCCACACTCCATTCCTACTTCCTTTCCAGGGGTTTGCTGGGAGTTTTGCACTTCTCACAAGATGGAGAAAATCAACCAGTGGAGAGATGAGGGGCAGGAAAAACGGTATTTCCCTGTCTCACTGGATTACAACAAAAGAATATAGAAAAACATTCACCTTTCTGTCTACATGTAATAATTCTCAATTTCTGAATCAAATGTATTTGGGAGGTATGGACAGAGATTCTCTCCTTGACCAAACTCGACTGAGGCCCCTCTGTACTGTCCTCTTGACTGGGCCCTAACTTCCAGGCTTTCCTACTCATCTCAGCATTGTCCACTTTTAAATCCTGCTAAGTCAGTTTAGCCAGAGGCCCCACCCTGGATACCTGATCAAATTCTGAGTGCGCCACCACCCTCCAGGGGATGTCTGACCACACTGCTTGCCTACAGTAAAACTTCTTGTTAGGTCAGTGTAACCAGAATCTCTCCTTCCCCCTCATGTTCCCTCTTAGCAGTTTTCCATCCCTCGACCCCATGCATACACCCTGCTGCTTGACTACACATTTCTCCTGTTCCTTGTCTTCGGTGTTGAAGCCAGTCTCTCTTCCCTACTGCACAACCCCATGAAGCAGTCCCTAGATCTATTGCACGTGGTGCTCCCGAGTAAAGTCAGCCCCACCATTCCTTAACAAGTTTCATGAATAATTTTTTCTTTACCATCCCAGACCCTCTTCTTACTTTTCAGGTGGTCAGTTTTATGAAGTCAAGGTGGGCTGGGTCGTATGCTGTACCTAAATAGTGTGCGTGCACGTGCGTGTCATTGTGTCGATTCATTGCTTACTAATGTAAAGAAACATTTTACACCAGAAACTTGTTACTAATGATAGAGGAGATTTTATTTGAATTACTGTAGTAGAGGAGAGAGACTTCAGTCCAGTTGAGTTCAAATGAGAACTGAGCTCAATTCTGAATACAGCAAAGACAGCTGGGGATTTACTGCCTAAGAGCAAGAATAAAGGGGTCCGTGGAAAAAAATTACTAGGTGGAGACATCAAGGGTAGCAGGACTTTTGCTAAGTGGGTTTGATAGGTTTCTTGCTAAAGGCAGACAAGTACTCAGGATATCAAAGGTGGGGGGGCAGGGGTGAGGATCTTGATCACATATCAAGGATTAGGGGATTCTCATTAAAACCAGGCTCAGCAAGGCCTCACCATGAATAGGGTTCAGAGGAATCTGACTCAGGTTTGGTCAAGGAGGGGGTATTTGTCATAAATTGCATTAATTCCTTCTAGATGGCATCATCAAGCTATATATTAGTCTTATTTTTAATGTTGTGTATGTTCCTCCTGTGCTATATTCTCGTGGATATGCTAATAAGAATATAAATACTGAAAACAGATAATCAGATATCCTTTCCCAGAACTTTACAAGCTTTATTAGAAGGCAACAAATGTGCCATCAGTCCCATATTTCTTTCACTGGAATTTAAAATAAAAAGAGGAATAGGAGCTCAAAGTTCAATAACACATTCAGGATGTTAAATCAACCCTTCTAGTAATTTTATTCCTTTTTCTGCTTTTAGCTCTTCCCTGTAATTAATCAAATAAATAATTACCTTTTACAATGCTTCATCAAGTCACTTTTAATTATTTTCTTCCAGAAATAATTCACAAACTTGAAACTGTAAATAAAAAACATGATGGCATAAATAGTATAGATATTATAGATTTAGATAGATAGTTGAGAAGAACCATATATATGTGTGCATGTGAATATACCAGTGTGTGTATACAAATGTTTCTTTTTTCAAAGCACATATCTCAATTTGCAGTTATGTATACATCAGTGCAGGCATTTAATGGAAGGCTATTTTACAATGTCATAAGAGCAGGGATCATATCTGCTTTTACTAATCCCTGTGCCTGGTATATAGTAGGCACTCACTACATAGCTGTTAAATGAATGAACAATTGAATGGATGAATGAATGAATGAATTCAACTAGTATCTATTGTATCATTTCTAATGAGCAAAGTAATACAATGATTAAAAAGCAAGCTCTGTTATTACTAATGAACTGATAGACTGGCTGGATGTGTTGGGATTAGACAGAGCTGAATAGTGACAGGATAGCATAAATTAATAAATTATATGCATATGTATAAATTAATATTTAACAAATATATATACTGAGAAAGCATAAATTAATAAAGAAAAGGAATATAGGAGGGAATACTTACTAAAGAGAGATAACATGATGTGCTAAAAAAAAAACCTAGCTTTAATTCGAAGTCCTGTCTAGTTCTCACTCCCAAATTTGTGTAACATCAGTCTGAAGCACCTGACCTTCTCGAAATGCAGTGTTCTGGCAAAGTTCCATTTGCCCTTTCAGATCCACTGGTCCTTCACCACCCTGCGCTGTAACTTAATGGGGTGGCTATTATGGGGTACATTGCTGGGCTTGCTTGTTCTGGCTCCCAAATGAGTTTGGCTTATGAAGCAATGGTGGTAGATCAAAGGCAGAGAGGATGGGTACGTATTTATTCCACTGGCTTCATCCCAGTTGAATCTATATGGCCTGGCTGCATCCCTGAACCAGGTGACAGTCCCGTAAGGCAGCCTTCGCTCTCTGGTTCAGGTAACCCCCTCTCGCTGCTCTTTGCTCCTTCAGGCTAGAAGGGACCAGTGACTTCTGCAGTTGCTGGCTCTGGGGTAGAGCTCTGTCCTGTGGGGTTTCCTTGCATAGAGACCACACACCTGTAAGCAAAGTATCGAATGAGCCACGTACTTCCTGCCAGGACTCTGACCGCCATACCCAACCTTATTAAATTGAAATGGGGATAATAAAATCTGCTCTGCCTAATTTCTGGTATTGTCAGGGGGAAAACCCACATAATGTGATGTTTTTAATGTAACTGGAGGATGATAAAACCATACACGGAAGTCAAGGACTGTCATTATAAAGAAGATCAGGCTAGGCATGTGGTAAGTATTCAATTTGCTGAGAGCATTAACAATGTAATGTAATTCATGGTCTCATGAATAGTATGAGTAGACTGGCCTTTAAGTATTTTTTTAAGTGCACCAAAAATAACTCATCCACTACCTACTTCAGATTGCTGAGATCATTAACAGAAACAGTAGCCTGCAGTTACCAGTTCCCTAGGACTCTCCCAGGCCCTGCGCTGCAGTGTCTCCAGTAAACACAACAACCCCATTTCTCAGATAAGAGAAATAATATTCAGAAACATTGAACAGCTTGCTAGTAATGGACAGAAAGAGTTTAAAGCAAAGATCAAGCTAGTTGCAAAGCCATCATTCTGACTATTTCTCATACTACCATTTTGGCATTACTTATTCAAGTTGGAATTATCCTGTTATCTGAAGAGTGTGCATTCGTTTTATTTATCAGCAGATGTGAGTTAAATAGATTAGTATTCAGAGGAGCTGTTCTCTCCTGAGTTCTTGAAAATATGACGTTAGGAGATAATGTGAAGCTGGAGCTATGGATACTGGTTTACCATAAGGATTATGGGATTATGAAGGGCATGGCTGGAATGATGCAGAGACAAGATTTTGCCTCTTCGTTATCTCAAAGCCAGTCTTGCTTTTAGCTATGTATATGCTTTTTAATATCCAGGTAGAGCTTTCAATCTTAATATAAGATGATCGTCCTAATGCATTTCATCTGCATCACATTTTCTTCATGCTTTCAGAATTCTAAAATACAGCAAGGCAAATTTTAAAATCCTTATCACTGCTTTATCCTTCAAACTCCAACTAAATAGTTGAGCTCAAAGCACTTATAACAGTCACAGAATAAACTCACAAATCTCTTTCAGGATGACATTAGCCATAAAAAATTAAGAAACATACCAGATACATTGGAAAAATAAAAGCTGCTTAGAAATGTAGTGAAAAGAAGCATGTGCTGACCAGACCGAATGGCCTCAAACTTTCATCCTCTTTTGTTTTTATCTGATGCAATAAGTGGTACATGCCAGCTGCTAGACAAGTTTTACCCTTTCTGAACTTTGTAATGATCTACTATTCTTTGTTCGTGTAACATAATTAATACAATTACAACGACACTACTAATAATTAGTGTGATGTTTTAAAGCCAACACAGAACTTTTCGGGACTCTACAACTTTAGAGATTACTTTAATATTTCATCTCAAAAGGCTAATTTGATTTTCTTCAAGCTTTTAAACAATGGCAAACATATTCTTTTTAATTTGCCTGTTTTCCATGTTCCTTCCTCAATTGCAAGTGGCAAATTGTTTAGTAATATCAAAATTGCAACCAGCTTAAATTTGCTGAATAGAAAAAGATAGCAAGAATTAACAGCAAGATGAAAAATACTGTAAGAAAATATATATTACCCCAGAAGTCCAAACACTTGGTTTGTACTTCAGACTGTGCCACTTCCTAGAAGGGGACATATCACTTAACCTTACTCGGATTGCCATTAATAAGATGATCTTACAGCTGTGAATGAAGGGAATGTAACTTGCCAACTGTGAAGCATGATAGTGATTCATTTTATTATTAAAAAAATATGTATTTTTCCAAAAAGTCCAGGGGTTTTGCAGCTAACTGTCCCTTCTGCTTTCCGTCACAGAGCAAATAAGGAATGGAATCAGAATTTGAGCACATCTTTAACCTAAATCATCATGCTCTGTTCTTCCTATTGCTTATGTGAAGAACCCAAACAATTAACTAAGTTTTCTTAACCTCAATTTTCTGTGCATAAAATGGGGGGAAAAAAATAATAGCTCACAACGTTATTTTGAAGATCAAGTTAGCCAAAAAACAAAAACAAAAACAAGCAAAAACCAGCAAAGCAGAGGCCTGGAACATGGTGGATGCTCACCGCTGGTTGCATCTGAAATTCAGAAGGGTAGCAGATTGTGTTTAACAAAGATGGATGAACCAATATCCACCCCATCGCACGTGCTCTCTGGGATTATAATCTGACACTGGCATCATCCCATCCAGTAGTGATCTCTGTCCCTTCACTTTCATCTCAACCAATAGCGTGCAGCAGAAGTGACCGGAGTGGCTTCTGACACTGGGTGGTAAATGGCAGAGTGGTTCCTACTTGCTTCCCTCTGTCTCGGACCACTCCTGAGAAGTAAAAACGTGTCCACAGAAAGACATGTACAAAATAGTCACAGTTGCTTTATTTTTAATAGCCCTGAATGGGAAAACTTCCAAAGATCCATCAATAGGTGAATGCATTTTGGTGTATCTGTTAAATGCAATTCTACTTTGCAATAAAAAGGAATGAATTCCTAAAACACAACATGAGCAAATACCCAAACCCCGTTTTGAGCAAACAAAGTCAGGTAAAGTGAGGATATCCTGTATGATTCTATTTCATGAAATTCTAGAAGTGGCAAAAATTAACTGAGAATGCAAAAGTGTGGATCAGAGGATTTCCGGGTTGTGGCATTTGTGTGTGTGTGTGTGTGTGTACATGTGTGTGTGTGTGCATGTGTGTATGTGCATGGGTTGGGTTGGGGAGTTGACTGAAAAGAGACATAAAAAGAAATTTGGGGGATAATAGAAATATTCTCTATTTTGATTGTTGTGTTGTGGTGGTGGTTACACATAGTGTACACTTGGCAAAGCTCAAACCATGTAATTAAAGTGCCTGGGTTCTAGCCTATTTAAATATCCCTTAGCAAAGTTGTTTAAATTTTTTTTTAAATGAGCTGACATGTTAGCCCCCAATCACACTGAAGTTAACTCAATTGGTGTGGCCACATTCCAACCCACATATGACCTATGTTGTTTATAGACAGAGAGATAGATGTAGGAATATATAGGTATATATATATATAGGAATATGAATTTATGTAGGAATACATCTCCTGAATGGAATCAACTTGTTCTCTGTAATGAGAAAAGTTACTCCAGTACCAAGGCATCATTTTCTTTTCATTTTATACTAAAAATATGGATGTGTTGGAAAAGGAGGCCTGGTGCACTGTTAGTGGGAATATCAGCTGGTGCAGCCACTGTGGGAAACATTATGGAGGTTCCTCAAAAAATTAAAAATAGAACTATATATGGTCTTGCAATTTCACTTTGGGGTATTTATCTAAAGAAAATGAAAACACTAACTCAAAGATATATGTACCCCCATGTTCATTGCAGTATTATTTGCAATAGCCAAGGGAGGCAAGTATGGGGGGGGGCGGGTGTACACAAGGCACTTTTGCTTGCCCATAAAAAAGATTAAAATCCTACCATTGCAACAACAGGATGGACCTCAAGGATATTGCACTAAGTGAAATAAGTCAGACAGAGAGAGACAAATACTATATGATCTCTCTTATATGTGGAATGTGAAAAAGAACTGCAGATGTCTATTAAATGTTAGTTCAGCTGCATTAAGTTGTATGTTTTATAATAAATGCCAAAGAAGATTATCTCACCTATGATGTGCTGCATTAAGTGTAGCAAGATATATACAGATAGTTTATAAACTTCTGATTGTGATGATGCCTTAAGAAAAGGAAAAATTAAAACATCTTTATCTCTGATATGAATCATATGTTTCCATCTTTGATTACAAAATAATGACATGCACTTGTCTGTCACACACAAAAAATGAAATACTATGAAATCTCTTGAAATACTTCACAAGAAGTGGCAATTTCACACTGAGATCTTTATATGACAGCTGATGTCATTTCATATCTAAAGTGCATACTCAAAAAAAGAAAAAAGTACAGAGAGTAACAAAGGACTAATTACCCATACGAGAATAAAATTCACATACTTCACTATTTTCACTTAGGCATTTTTACAGCAGTAGTGACACAGTTATCTTTTTTTGTGTGTGTGAGGGCATCTCTCATATTTATTGATCAAATGGTTGTTAACAACAATAAAATTCTCTATAGGGGGTTCAATGCTCAATGCACAATCATTAATCCATCTCAAGCCTAATTCTCGTCAGTCTCCAATCTTCTGAAGCATAACGAACAAGCTCTTACATGGTGAACGAATTCTTACATAGTGAATAAGTTCTTACATGGTGAACAGTACAAGGGCATTCATCACAGAAACTTTCGGTTTTGATCATGCATTATGAACTATAAACAATCAGGTCAAATATGAATATTCGTTTGATTTTTATACTTGATTTATATGTGGATCCCACATTTCTCCCTTTATTATTATTATTATTTTTATTTTTAATAAAATGCTGAAGTGGTAGATAGATGCAAGATAAAGGTAGAAAACATAGTTTAGTGCTGTAAGAGAGCAATTGTAGATGATCAGGTGTGTGCCTGTAGACTATGTGCTAATCCAAGCTAGACAAGGGCAACAAAACATCCACGGATGCAGAAGATTTCTCTCAAAGCAGGGGGGGTGAGGTTCTGAGCCTCACCTCTGTTGATCCCCAATTTCTCACCTGATGGCCCCCCTGCGACTGTGCCTGTCTTAGGTTGTTCCTCCCTTGAGGAATCTTACCCGTCTCTGGCTAACCAGTCATCTTCCGGGGCCATACAGGGAGATGTAAAGTTGGTAAGTGAGAGAGAAGCAATATTGTTTGAAAAGGTGAGCTTTTTACTTCTTTGCAGATTTATGCCCTGTGACTTCTATGCCCAGCACTTGTCTCGAGGTATCTTTATGACACAGGTATCTTTGAAGCCCCCGCATCATGTGTTTGCACAATCCTAATTCTTTTCCTGGAGAAATAAAGGAAGGAGGGAAGCAGAGTAGGGAGGAAGGAAGCAAGAAGGAAGAAAAAAATCTAGAGCAACCACATAGCCCTATGGGAAAAAAAACCAGCCTGGGACATCATTTCACACTACCCATAAAGGTTAACTTCAAATTGATCATAGACCTAAACACAAGGCCAAACTATAGATTTTTTTAGAATGAAACCTGAAAGAAAATGTTTGTAATCATGGGGTAGGCAAAGATTTCTTACAAAAGACACAAAAACATGAACTATAAAAGAAAAACATATTGGACTTTTTCTTTGAAAGACGCTTTTGAGAAAATTAAAAGGCAAGCTACAGACTGGGAGAAAATAATAATAAAAAGAAGAGAAAATGGCATGGAATATAAAAGACTTAACAGACAAGAGAAGCAATGATGAAATGTTTTTGTTTTTAAAGCTTACTTCTGACAGAGCTAAGGTAAGACACTGCAGCTCTGTAAAGACGTCCTCAGGGAGGGGATGGGACTGATTGGGTAAAAACAGGGTGAATTCCAAGAGGCTATATTTTTAAGAAGCATGACACATTTTGACAAATACTAAATCATCAGACAAAATAAGAATTGGTGACATTAGAATCTTGTACTGTCCAATGTGATAACTCCAGCTATTTAAATTTAAATTAAAAAATCAAAACTTTAATTCCTCAGTTACATTACTTATGTTTCAAGTATTCAGTAGTCATAGGTTGCTACCAGTTAATATAGTGGACAGTGCAGAAATAATTCCATCATCTCAGAAAGTTCTACTGGACAGCTGTGGCTTAGATATTCATCTTTAGACAGGGAAGATACTCAAAGACAATCTCTATATGTAGGATGAGCTAGGTAGGTGGAGGGTCTAACATTTGGAAAAGGGGGTGCAGGATCAGGAGCAAATTCCTGAGTGTTCCCTGTCATCTTCCTGTGTCAGTTCAACAAGCATTTATTGTCTACCTGTGTAATAGCTACTGTGTAACTGCTCAAGAGAATATCTAACAAATATATTTCTCAGTCTGCACCCTTGAGGATCTTACACTCCTGTATGTGTTTAGACTTATAACTAAAATCCAACAGAGAAAAGAATTGGAGAAAGCAAACTAAACCCAAAAGCTAGTAGAAAGCAGGAAATAACAAAAATTAGAGTAGGGAAAAAAATGAAACTATAAAAATGCAAAAGGATTAACACCATGCTCAGATATTGAATAAGAAATTCAAGGATAGAGTAAAAGTATTTATTTGAGGATTGAGTCATGAGCCCCAGTTAACTAAGGAAATCGGAACCATTTTAGGGGCACTTACTAGGCAAGGTGCTATAGAAACATCTCAAATAATCCATTTACTCTTCACAACAACGAAATTAGATAAATATTTTAATTATTCCCATTTTACACAGAGCACAGTCAAGACCTAGCAAGCTAAGGATCTCCAGTTAGGTGATGCTAGGGAATGGCGTAGCTAGGATTGGAACTCAAGATTATATTGCTCCTAAAGTATATTCTTTCCACCATATCACATGGCTTCTCACGTGTAGTGTTGTCTGGCTTATAGAGAAATGAATATAAAATAATTTGCATGAAATTTTCTTGCCAATGATTTTTTTCATTATAGCAAGTGTTCTTATTTGCATTTTTCAGCTATTTCCAAACTGAAAAACACTATCCTGAAAGAATGTACCATTGTTCTTGGAAGAAGACATTTTCTATTTATTAACATTAAAAATTGTTCTTCACCTCTGAGATCAAATATATTAAATTTACTCAAATTTTTAGGGAGGAAGTGAACATTCACATGAATGAACCATAGTGTTATGAATTTATATCTGTGAAATTTATTTTCAGTTCCTCTGATTTCATATCATAATTTGATAACAATTCACAAATTTCAGTGTTTCTTCTGGCTATGTGCAGAAGGAAAATATTAATTAAAATAGGCTACCCTGTTCCACCAGCTTATAATCATAGCAAACAAATATTTAATTATTCAGTAATATATGTGAAACATGTAAGATAATCCTTAGCTTTGAGAAAATTTGTATATTTCTAGTGAGAATATATCTGGTAGGAATTTTCAAGCTGGAATTAGCCTGTTTCCAGTTTCATATGGAAAAAGCAAAGTAAAAGTTTCTCTAACGTATGCCTAAAACTTGATTTGCCTTTCCGTGGTGAACTTCCAAAATGTTTGCCTCAAATGATTTCTGCATTTTAAAGCCTAAGAGATGGCAAAAGGTTTTCAAACCACAAATAAATAACTGGCCACAAAAATAAATTTTAAAAACTTTGTCATCCACGACGTTGAACTAAAGGTTCCATATCATACTTACATCAGTTTATGATATTGCTGTGAATAAATCATTTATGCAAGTGACTTCTGGAGGTGTGAATTTTGTCTCTGACCATTCCTTCCATTATGGACAAAGGTATGTTCAAAGTAGTCCAAACCTCTTTTGTTATCTCAGTTTCTTTCCTAAGTATTTGCCAAGCCCAAGCTTTCTGTTTAGAGTGGAACATCAAAATAAACCTTTTTTTTTTCCTGAAATAAAGCTCACCTCAGTGATGTCCGGGCTGGACTAAGGATCTCTGCAAGAAAGTAATGAGCCTAGGACCCTCCAGTTGTAGACTGAAAATAATGTCAATTTAAGATTTTTACCTTCATGTGATGTCAGTTACCTTTCTGCCTCTAAAAATCAAGGTCAACTTTATTATGCTGTAAAAGTCTGTTCAGATATTGTTATGCAATGAAATGGCAAATGCATTACAAATAGGCAGAATGCACATGTTTACAGAAATATGTTCACTGATCAGACACAAACATTAGTTTATAATATTTGAAGTTGTATCTGAAATTGCACATGAACTGTATATCACTACCTAAAGCAAAACCTGAAATAAGTCCCTGAATTTTCACCTTAATGTTATTTACATAAACTACCTGACACAGACACTGTTTCATTCTTTCATTCCTTCAGCCAGATCTGGAATCTAATCTCAGCCATGACCCTCACCAAGGATGTCAGCTTGAGTAAATTTCATCTGTTGAGTCTCAGGTTCTTGTGAGAAATAATGTTTCATTCTACAAATTGTTCAGATACAGAAAAATGTGTCTAGAGATAAAAGAAAAAATTATTGAGCCTTTTCTTGGCCATGGCATCAATAAACAGCTTCCCAAACAAACTATTAAGAACTAATCTATACAGTTTGTTTTCTGAAATATTTGCCTGAACATGTCTATCAACCAGGGATGAGAAAAGGTAATCCACTTCCACTATAGTTTAAATTTGCAAAGGAAGAAACCGAAAAGTTATATTCTCTTAATAAGCAGATTTTGTTAAGGGCTCTGGAAAGCAAAGAGCTGCAAACTGAAAATGTCCTGATTTTTGATGACCTTCAAAAAAGAGTAAGATTAATTGAAGTCTTTGTTGCGCCTATCTCAATAAACACCCACTTTCATATACTTTGCTCTTAATATGACAGAAATGATGCTCAGTGGATTAAAATGTTACTCTCTCCAGGAATATTTGCATCGACATGAGGCTTAAATAGTGGTATCTTAAGTCTGAGCCAATGAATTGAGTCATAAGGGTGCTCCCTGTACATCCGAAATGTTACGACAATTGGCCAAACGATTAGCTATTATTAGAGAAAGCACCTGTGGTGAAGTTCTGCCACTTTTCTTTAAAGGTTTACATTGTTTTGTAGCACCCTATATAGATTGAAGTAGGAATCCAATATATTTTTCTTTTTTTCATGCAATACCAGCTGTTTTAGGGTAGCTTTTTTATCCTAGTGACTTACGGTGTCCATTCCACGATATTTAGAATTTCTTAATGTTGTATGCACTTATTTGGAAGAGCTCTGTTCTATTATACTGATCAGTATGAGCCGTGGTCTCATTGTCTGGATTAGTGTGGCTTTTTATTATGCCTTGCTATCCTCAGGGAAGTTCCTCTGCCTTTCTTCATCTTTTTTCAAAAGTGTTAAGCCTCTCATATCTTTAATCTACCATATAGGCTTATGATCATACTGTAAATTAGAAAAATTCTGTTGGAATTGGAAGGGAATTGTACTGACTCTTTATATCAATCTGGAGAATAGCTCTTTTCAGTATACAGTATAATTTCACAATTGATGTTATCTCTAAAAATAGTCAGATTTTCCCCTGGTGGATAATGATGTATGTTATCAGGTGTTCTGATGTACAGAGGCAGACCCATAAAGCCAGTAGTGGGACTCTTTAGATTTTAATAGCTTGCTCCACCTGTTAGTAATCAGGAAAATGCAAATCCAGACCTTAGTGAAGTGCTGTTTCATCCCTCATCAAGGGCTGAAATTTTAAAATTGGATAATATGAAGCTTACTGAGAATATAATCCAGCAGGAAAGTTTATACAACACTAGTGGCAACGTAAATTATTACAAACATTTTGGAAAATAATTTGGCACTATCTTACAAAGTTGAACACATGAAACCCCTACAACCTAACAATTCCAATCCCAGCTATAAACTCTAAAGAACCTTTCACATGTGAGCACCTGAATGAGATACACAAGGATATTCAGAAGAGCATCAGTAGGAGAATAGAGGAATACAGTGGTGGTATATGTGCTCATTGAAATATAATACAGTGGTGAAAACAAATAAATACAATTACAGGTAACAGTATGGATGAACATTAGAAAAATAATATTGAATTTTAAAAGTGGGTCACAGAAAACTGCATATACTCATATCATTTTATAGAACCTGAAAATAAGCACTAAATAATGTAATATTTAGAAGGCATATGCATACAATAAAACCACTTTTTAAAAGTAAGAGACTGATAAACAATAATAAACACACAATTTACTTCTGGGAGGTAACAGGAAGATGGGATATGAAAGGAAACATTGATAATATTCTCTTCATTTGAGTGATGTGTTCATAATTATGTATGTTCTGCTCATAACATACATATACTATCTATATTTTGTCTTTATTATTTACTAAAAATATTATAAATTATTGACAGAATAAGTGTGTGTTGGTTCAGGGTATATTTCTGTGAAGTGACTTCCTAAAACCAATCAGCCACACCTTTGGAAAAATAAATCAATGTTACGATTATGTGAAATTAATATTTGTTAGAGCGTAGGTGCTGGATGGTGAGCCAGGTAGTTCAACAAAAGACCGCAGGAGAAACTGAAGTGGAGAAGTTTATTACTGAGAAGTCCTGGACAAAATATGTAGCATACCTCGTGGGGCCACATGGGGAGGTCAAGGCAGGATACAGGCAGAGGGTGGGGCAGGATGTGGGCACAGTCCGTTATGTTAGGGTACGTGGGTGGAGTCCTCTGGGGTTCCAAAGCTAAGGCTGGCTTGGTCAATTCAAACCAAAAAGAGTGGGATTTTGGTAAGCTCCACAGGGGACTCATCCAAGGAGCCCCGAGCGGAAGGCCCTGGGAGGCCGTGGAGACCCGTTGAGGACAATGGCTCTCAGGGAAGGCGTGTCAGGAACTTGCATTTACCTGTAACTCTACAGGCTGTGATCTAGGACGTGTGCTTGCTTGAGGGGGTGGTGTCAGATTAAGGCCTGGCAGGCTGTTTGGCCAAGCAAAATGGATGCCAGGATGACAAAATCGTGCAGTGACTCAGCTAAACTTTCAACAGTCAGTGCTCTTTGAAGAAAAATTTATATCTTTAGTTTTTAATGTACATTAAGTAAAACTCACTATGTTGGTACATAATCCTATGCGTTGTGACAGTGCATAGCAGTGTGTGACCACCTCTACAATGAATATACTGATAAATTTTAGGAGGAGCTTCTTCTCCCCCTAAAATTTCCTGTCCCACTGTCCTTCTTCACCCCCAGTCCTTGACAGCCACGCCTATGTTTTCCATATCTATATTTTTCTTTATCCAGAATGTCATGAGAATGGAATCATAATATATACAACCTTTTGCATCTGACGTTTTTCATTTAGCATATGGAGTTGAGATTCATCAATAGTTTGTTCCTTTTTTATCCTGAATAATATCCCATCACATAGATGTGCCATTTTAGTTATATTTCCCCAACTGAATGCATTTGGGGGTTTCTCCACTTTTGGCAATTATGAAAAAAATGCCATAAATATTCATATACAGGTCCTTGTGTGAATTTAATTTTTAACTTCTTGGATAAATCCCTAAGAGAGGTATTGTTGGGTCCTGTGGCCCAATATATTTAACTTTATAAGATCTGCCAACAGAAATTGTTTTCCAAGTAGTTCCGTTCTGCATTCTACATCTGCATGATGTCATAGAGGTCCAGTTGCCCTGCATCCTTGCCAAGACTTGGTTTTCTCAGGGGGTTTATTATTGTTGTTTGGTTGGGTGGTCTTACTATTCCAATAGGTATGAAGTTATATTTCATTATTATTTTAATTTGCATTTCCCTAGTGACTAATGGTATTAAGCCTCTTTGCCCATCTGTATATCTTCTCCGGTGGAGTGTCTAGTCAAATCTTTCACCCTTATTTTTAATTTGGTTGTTTCTTATTATTGATATTTGTGAGTTCTTTATATATGCTGTATACAAGTACTCTGCCAAATATGTGATTTGTAAATATCTTCTCTCTGTGGCTTGTCTTGTATTTTCTTGACTGTGACTCTCACATATAAAAATCTTGCAGTTTGATGAAGTGTAATTTAGTGATTAAGTAATTGGGTGGAGAATCCTATTGGTGTCAAATAGGTGAAACTGGTTGATAGTGTTGAGTCTCCTGTTTTTTCTATCTGCTTATTCTATTGACTACTGAAAAAACAGAAGCGTTAAAGTCACCAAGAATAACTGTATTAACTGCCTCTTGGTTCCGTGATTTCTAGCATCAAATTTAGAGCCATTCAAGTCATTGTCTCCTTATAAATAATGTGTTATTTTTCTATTGTTACTACCAAACATTTTTCTTTGGTTTTTAGCAGTTTGGCTGTGATGTGTCTGAGCTTAGGTTTCCTTGAGTTTATACTGTTTGGCATTCATTTTTGCTTCTTGAACCAATCAATTTATGACTTTTACCAAATTTGGGGATTTTTTAACCATTATTTCTCCTAATAATTTACCTCACCCATCTCTCCTTTGTGATTCCAATGACATTAATTTAGGACATCTTTGTATTGTTCAGTTCTTTCTTTACCTCTCCGTTCCTCAGATTGGATGGGATCTATTGATTTTTCTTCCATTAACTTCTTCCTCTCTGATCTCCATTCTGTTATTCATCTAATTCAGTGATTTTTTAAGAAAATTCACAGTATTTTTTTGGTTAAATTGTCCATTTGGTTATTTTCATAGTTTCTATTTACTTGCTAAAAAGTTCCATCTTTGCCTTCACTTTATGTGCCTTTATCTCACTGGAACATACATTCTACTCAAATCATGGTCTGATAAGGCAACATCTAGGTCATCTCAGGGTTAATATGACTGTCTCTGTTCTCCAGAATTGGTCACTTTTTCTTGGTTCTATGTTGAGTAATTTTGGACTGTATCCTATGCCTTTTGAATAGTATGTTTTAAGACTCTGTTAAAATCCTCTGCAAAATTCTGATGTTTCTATTTTAGCAGGGTTCAAGATGGTTCAGAACGTAAGTCTTGCCTTCTATGGCAACAATCATAATGTCAGTTCAGCTTTCAAAACCTTTCCTACACAGCTTTGTGTTCTAATTATGTGCACTAAGGCAGTAGTCTGGAACTTTTATTATAGTTCATGTCTCAACCCCTTTGCTGTGTCTCTTTGGGTTTGTCCCAGGCATGTGCAGTCTGACATTTGTGCTCATTTATACTCAGAATTAGAACATTCGTTTCTCCATCTCCAAGATTTTGTCCACATCCTTGGATCGCAGTAGGCTCTTTCCCCAGACCTTTGGCCTTCACTCAGAAAGATGACCCTTCGCTCAGAATTGTAGCTGCCCGTGCTGCCAACGTACAGCTCACAGTGCCTGTGGCCACTCCTAGGGCAAAGCGAGAAACATAAAAGGTGAAGGAAAAATAACCCCCCCTCCCCCCACCAACATGCACTCTTCAGATCACAGGGATCTTTTTCTGGTTTCTCTGGTCAGAAAGACGAGGTTTCTCCCAGTGTTGAGCTGCCTTCCCCGCTGCTGTGCAGGCCCATTACTGGGACTACCTTCAAGCGGGCCATGAGAGAAACAGAGGAAAAGTGCCCATTACCCACACTCTTTGCTTGCAGTGGCCCTCTGCCTGGCCCTTTCCCCAGAAAAACAAAACATGTGGAGTTTTGGCTGTCGGTGCCCATTGCACTGTTCTGCAACTCGGACTACCACCCACTCAGCACTGGGTGAGGAAAGAGGAAAAGGCAAAGCAAAACCACTTTCCTACAATTGTTTCTTCAAGTGTTGACTCTCCTCCTTGCCGTGCCTACCCTTCCGTATTTCTCAGCGTTTTCAGGTAGTTTCTTATTTTGTCCCAAGTTTTAGTTGTGACTAGCTGGAGACAGAGGTTGTAGAAGGCGTACTTGGCACTGACTTCTTATTTGAGTCCCTTGCCCAGGCAGTTCCCACAGGGCAACACAATGAAGGCCAGACGTTTACCTGTGCTTCTGGTGGACATACCACAGGAGGACACTCACATTAAAGGAGACTCTGATCTTTGTAGGTCGCTGCACATCTTCCCCTCCAGAGATTTGCAGAGAGAGGTAGATTGATTACTCACGAGCCTGAAATGTAAGCAAAAGTCCCCAGGAAGCAGAGGGAAATTTTACTATCTTTGAATCTCTACCTTTTGGGAGACAAAATCTTTAGCTCCTAAGGCATGTTTGCTGTTCAAACATGCCCTTTATTTAGAAGTCCCAAATCATGCAGAAATGTAAAAAAATTTGGGTAGATTTGTCTCCCAACACCAGGAAGAAAGGAAGGGAGGGAGGGATGAAAGCAGAAAAGGAAGAAAAGGCGGAGGAGGAGGGGGGGGGGAGAAGAAAAACAATGTAGAAAGTGGGCAGGTCCAAGAAGAATTAGGCTGTTTTCAGAACCACAGGCAAAACTGCATCACGCAAATCCATCCCAGTGAGGACACTGAAGATGCCAATAAATCCGGACCTCATATCATGTCTCCTGTTGGTTCTGGAAACCAGTTGCTAGAATGCTAGAAGTGATGAAACCACGGAAAGTCCTGGTCCTGGAAATATGATATTGCTGCCACTTTTGCCAGCGACTGTCCCAGACACATACGCTGCTAGCTCTGCATCTT
This sequence comes from Manis javanica, assembly GCF_040802235.1. NCBI lineage: Eukaryota > Metazoa > Chordata > Mammalia > Pholidota > Manidae > Manis > Manis javanica. The sequence continues at coordinate 95,791,960 of NC_133167.1, forward strand.
TGCACCAAAAACTCTAGATTCAAAATCTGGGGGTAGTGCACCTGAGAAGAGGAAGATGGGGCAGGTGCGCCTCCCCAGCCTGAGAAAGGGAGTCTGTCATCTTCAGGTTCCGGAGCCAGCGGAGGGCGCTGTGTTATGCCAAGAAGAAAGATGCCCAAGTTAGAGCAACTCCCCGGACGTAAGAAATGCAGCAGCAAAGTGCCAAATAGCCACTACAGACATTTTCTTATTACTCAAATTGCTCAAACATAGGTTAAAACCAAAATATTACTATCATTTCCCACATGTAAGAGTAAAAATACTTATTTTGGCAGGTTGAGTAGGTTATTAGAGAAGCAAAAACATTTACTGACACAGTCAAAACAAGTTAGATGTTAAAATATACTTGTCTTAGTTGGGCTTATGTATTTTGCTATATCAATGGCTCTTGACAAACGGAAATGATAGTCAAATGATATTTTACGGCAGCATCACTGAAATAAAAAGTAAATATAAGTGCAAAAAACATATGCTCTTTTGGATATTTTATCATGAAACAATTATGCATAAAAATAAAAATAAATGCATATAATATACATATATGCATATATGTACCTATCTTTCTATATATACACATAGCAAATCATACTTGTTCTAAGCAGGTCAGTAAGACCCTTTTAAAAAATGTTTCTAAGTAAATGCTTTTCTTGAGTTGAAGTCCAGTACAAAAAGCCTTTCCTCCCACAGCTATTCCCGAATAGTTTTGATTTAATTATTGAAATAACAGTCTTAAAGCTATGGATGCTTAATTTTTGCCTGGCGTTTTAAATTCTCTGCCTTTCTTTCGGAGTAGGAGAGAGACAAGAGACAAAGAAATTGTGTCAAAAGTATCAGCTAAGTAAAGAGAGAAGTTTAGTACTTGACTATTTGAACCAAACAGAATAGAGGTTCCCATTTTATATGCCATGTTCTATTGAATCTAAGATCTGCCATGATCCTTTAACAATGTTCCCTTCAGAATTCTATATTTCATGTATTTCGATGTATTATATGTATATATATATATATATACATATTTCATATTTCTTTTTCAAAATGGTAGGGATCTAATCCATAACTACAAAAACTCTTATCCTTGAGTCATGCAGCATTTAAACACCTTTTTAAATATTCTTGATGAGAAATAAACACAAGTCTGAAAAGTCTGTTTTCCTGGAATAGAATTTTATGTTTCTTTTCTTTTTTATTTCCTTTTCTTGTGGGGAACGGAAGGCCAGGTAAAATCATTAGTACGCTCTCGAACAGCTCACCTCGGAGACTCAAAAGGAGGGAAATGACTTTAAACTAGCCGCTCAGAAGGGGGCCACCCCAGTGAAGTGGGGGGAGGTGATCTGGATGACAATGATCAGGAACTACAATAGGTGCCTTAAAAACAAGTCATGAAAGAACCCCTCCTATAGAGGGATGAGAAAAAACTCTGATATTGATAAGTGACTTTTGCCTATAAGCATTGCACATGTGACACGTCCTAAAATCGTTTCAAGAGTCTGCATGAAGAATGGATATAGTTTTGTCATCTTACAGATAAGTAGAGTTTCAGCCTTCCTAATGTTATCTATCCAGCAAATGACAAAAGTCAGTTCCAAACCCATGACTATTTGGGGACAAGGCCAAATGAAAGGTCTTTGTAGCATCTGCTGCCTTCATGCAATTGGATGGAAAGAATCCCAAGTTGGGCCTATGTTCCTCATTCTTTTTACTTTATCCCATATAAACTCTCACCTCTGAGCTCACATCCATTTTCAGCATGGTGAACTGTTAATATTATATTTGGAAGATGTGGCATTCCCAGGCAACTTGTAACTCTTTGATCAAAACAAATGCTGAGGAGGATGAGGGGTACAACCTTGACCCTTTAAACAGTTAGAAAAATAATTTCTGCTCAGTTTATCTGAAAAGAAATATTCCAGCCCACATTCTGTCCTTGCGAGTAGAATAAATGCCACTTTCATGTGAAAATATTACAGAAAAAAGCTGGCTTCATCTGCACCTGCTCTTCAAGGAGAAGTCCTGTTGACAGTGTCACTCAAAGCATTGCTTTGGAGTTCTGGGCTCATAGGACAAGCAAAAATCTCCATTTTTACTCTGCAGAGACCTAATTTCACTGACACAATAATTGAATTTCACTAGGAGTAGCAATTGGAACAAGTTGAGAGAATGCAGCATGCTTCCTAGAACTTAACTCAAATTTAATGCACATTTTACAGCTGGGGGACTTTGGGGAGTGCGGGGTGACACTTATTAACAAGTAAATGTAGGTATTTATATTTTCATAGTACAAAAACTTAAATTGAGTGTTCAAAGAAAGAACAGAATATGATAAAAAAAAAGAAGTAAGTGATGCAACAGGAAATGTAGACAGTTTAGAATTTGGGATTGGTTTCCTCATCTCACTTTATTCCTCCTTTGTACTCATACATGCACACCCATTCTCATCCCACTCCCACCCTAGGGATCCCTGCCAGCTCTCTACAACCTTCATTAGCAGAGTGTTAAGTCACCCTACTAGGGAAGGAATTCTTCATCGACTTTCAAGCCACCCCTCTTCTGTGACACTTGTTGATACCAAGGTTCATTTACTCCATTTTGCTATTACCTGCTTAAATGTTTTGGTAATTGTCAACTGCTACAATCCAATGACTGCATGTATGGGTGCCCCTTTATACATGATATGTGTTACATTATAATGATAGCTAATTGTCCTGAGCAGTCATTACATTGTCAGGCACTGCTCTAAGCCTTGAAGCCTTACACTATCCTATTTACCCTATGAGGCTCATATGATCACTAGGTCCATTTTATAGATGAGGGTAGAGATGTGAAGAAAGTTGCCTAACATTATAGAGCTGGTAAAGGACAGAACTAAGACCAGAGTCCAGAGCAATTTACCATCAGAGATAGAGCTATTATTCTACCCTTGTTTCCCTGCCCTTTGTATAGAGATGACAGTTAAGGAAGCATTTGAAATAATTTTTAGGTAGTATCTTTGGATTCAGTTAATTAGTACCAACATAATTCTTTCCATCTGTCAGCTCTCTGTGCATCTCTCAGCCTCTTAGCCAAATCCCCAAAGCAATTTTGAAATTCCCCTAGATAAACTTTGAGATCAGAAACTGTTTAACCCTGTAGATACTTCCATTTTTACAGAGTTGTAATGGAAATATAAATAAATAAACTGGAAAATTGGTACTTTAGAGTACTCTGGGAGACATACCATTACAATAGCTATTTTTTAAAAATAAACTCATCATTTTTGTTTTATATGACAATTACCTTAAGTGTGTTTTTGTTGTCATTTAAATTGTGCACATTAACATAAATACACAGAGCAAAGAGAAGTAAGTAATTTCCATTTTGTAAATGTAATTAGCATTAATAGCATGTATGCGCTCTGAAATTCTAGATGATATAGTTACATTAATTCTCTTCCCCTGATAGATTTAAGTGATTCTGGAATATATTCCTTTCTAATTAGATTGTTCTAACAAGGATAACTCAGTTTGATGAACATTTAGAGCTCAATAGAACAGAACTTCTGGAACTTTAACAACATAATGAGATATTTTTTAGCTTTCTGTACATCAAGCTTTTAAAGATAGCTTTAAAATTATTCGTATAATACTTGTTTGCTCCTGCTTAGAAATTTCATTCTGAATAAAGTGAATTTTTTTAACATACCAAAGAGCAGCATGTACCCAAGGAATGACTAAGTAATTGTGTGATTTTTCAAATAGGTTTTATGCTCTTATGTAAGAAAAGAATCCATTTAAGGAATGAAAAAAAGCCCAGTTAGTAAAATTCGATGTGAACACTAAGCATAATATAATTTTTTTAAGATCTTCAATAATTCCCAAGAAATACATTTAATCACCAAAATGTGTGTCTTATTTATTAATATGCTGTGTTCTTTTCTGTTCTATTATACTTCATCCTTTTTGTATAGTTCAGAAGTTAATAGAGTATTTGACTTTAACACACTATAACCTTTTTATTTATTAATTAAAGTGATTCTTAACTGCATCACCAAAGCTAGTAAATCCTCAGATCTTAAGATTTAAGATTAAGATCTAACTTATATTTTAGATATGTTACTTACAAGGGACTTAATTCTATATTGTGCTCAAAAATTGGAATTTTCTAATTCCACTGACCAAAAGGCACATGTGCCCCCATCTGATTGTCTATGAGGTTTTATCTCCTCAACCCCTTTTCCCTTTTTAAAATTTTTCTAGGATGGTCACTGAAGAAACTTTGCCCACAACCTAGCATGAAATTTTCATCGTAAAGACAGTTTACTTCTGCAAATAATGATATGCAATCAATTAACTAACTTGGAAAACTGACCCCACTTTTCACATTGGACAACTTACAAGAAATAAATACAGGGAGAAACATATTTGTGTATATGCAGATGGTGTTTTCACATAAATTGTCAAAGGATTCTAGATCATAAATGATGTTGGCTAAACTTTTTCCTTGTTTTCCTACCTTATTTATGTTTTATTTTCCTCTTCCTTGTCTATTTCCCAATTAAGTTTGATAATGCTACACAAATCAGTAAAATATCCATGGAAAGTTTTTGAAGAGATGCTGTATTTCACTTGTCTTAGTCTCATAGAGCTATTATAATGTTACGGCTTAAATAACAGGAATTTATTTTTTCACAGACCGAAGTCCAAGATCAAGGTGTTGGCTGGTTTGATATCTTCTGTGGCCTCTCTCCTTGGCTTGCAGATGGCCACCCCCTGGGCCCCCCTTGCTCCTTCATGACATGACTGCCCCTCTGAGCACATGCTCCTGGTACTTCTTGGTATTTTAATCTCGTCTCATAATGACACTTGTCAGATTGTATTATGACCTTATTTACCCTGAATTACTTCTTTGAAGGCCCTGGGTCCAAATGCAGTCACATTCTACGCTACTAGGTTCAGGACTTCAACATGTAACTGTGTGTGTATGTGTGTGCGCGCTCGTGTGTGTGTTGGCAGAGAGGGGAGTGATGACGTTCAGCCCACAATGTGACTAATTATTTTTGTGCTGAAGAATGCACTTTCCCTCACACTAGTACCCTTCCTGATGGGGAGATTATCATTATACATTCCTGCCTCTTGGTCCTTGAAATGGTCAACAATATGTAAGCAGAACTTTTAAAGGCCACCTTGTGGCTCACATTACCTTTTCCTTGGGCAAATTACGGATTAAGGCTGTTGTATTTGTCTGGTTCCTACAGTAAAGATGATGTAGACCAATCAGCCACTCACCTTCAACAGATTTCTAGGGTGAGCAAGAAACACATTTTTGTTGATGTAAGCAACTGGTATTTGGGGGATCATTTGTTTGCGTAACCTACAGCTCTTTCTGATTAAAGTGCATGTGCATATACGTCATTGATAGGTTATTAAATCCTGCCTGGTTCTTTATACACTAACAGTGAAAACTGAGTCCCTGGTCCCTCATTTTGTTTGCACTGTTTTTTTAAACAGGTAATCAAATTTTTTTATTGATTGATGAAATGAGCTTATAATGTTTTATAATTAGATGTTTCACTTTAAATCCAAAATCCTGTGCATTCAGCCGCCTTCTCCAAGGCTTCATTTTTCAAGACATGTAAAGAAAACAAGTTACAGCTTCTACTAGTGATTTCATGGTTAAAAGTGAATATAAGCAAGAAAAAAATTGAGTATCAGCGTGCCTATCACTGTTCCTTTAACCTATCTTTGAACCACTACAGAATATTCAAGGCTATTTCTGTAACTGTGTGTGTTTGAGATGTATATGTATGAGATGTTCTGTAATTTCAAGTGTATAAGTTGTTCAATCTAAATTATGGTACATATACTTTTATTTTGGTATATATAAATTGTGGCATATATAATTATATGCAATGAAATATGTAGTGATTAAAATGATATTTGTAGTTTCTATGACAGGGAAGATTAATGCTGTTTTAGAGTAAGACATGATTATACCAAATAATGACAAATTTGTCTATTCAAAAATTCTTAGGAATAGGAAAACAATTGGAAAAATCTAGGAAACCCAATTTTGATTGCAGCATCTTTGTGTAATAGGACGAGTGACTTTTTTCTTCTTTTCCAACTTTCTTATGTGTTTCCAATTTTCACATTGAGCACACATTACTTTTAAAAATAACTTTAAGTAAAAGTAATACTTGTGCAAAACACAGATATTCAAATCATACAAAAAATTTTTTTAGAAGTCACTAGCTATAAGCAAAGATTGAAAACTACTCTAAACATTTGCAAAACATACAAAATATTTATCTGCTCATATATATTGAACAGGAGAAAAGGGAGAGGAAAAGAGAATGTGTTAGTACAATGTGTTTCTTTTAAAGTTAAATCCTATTAAAATATATTAACTGTATTTTAATTGTATTTCCAAAAAAAAGAAACTATACTAAAATTGAATGTGTTTCTAAATTTCAGATAAATATTTTTAAATGACATGAGTTAACTAGCTTCTTTAAAAAATGCCCCTGAGGGCATTACGATTAGCACACATAATGTAGTGGGTGGGGGGCATGGGGAAGGCAATATAACACAGAGAAGACAAGTAGTGATTCTATAGCATCTTACTACGCTGATGGACAGTGACTGTAATGGAGTATGTGGGGGTAGACTTGATAATAGGGGGAGTCTAGTAACCATAATGTTCAAGTAATTGTACATTAATGATATAAAAATAAAAATTAAAAATGCCCCTGAGAATAAGAATAGAGAAAAACCATTGTGAGTTTTCATCATGTGTCGTTTCTCTACTCTAAAAGAATGCTGCTTTTGCTGTATGTTCCCCTTCTTTCTTCTCCCACCATCCTATCATGTATATTATGTCTACTTGAGTGAGATTTTTAATGCTTACATTTGGTTACACAACCCAAAATTTTCAAATTAAATTTGCTTTTGATCCAAATGGATTCCGTGTTCCCCACCAGCCCTTTGTCACACACTTTCCATTTCTAAACTCTTTTAGTTGGCTGGGAGTTTTGCCATCAAACAGTTTTTTTTTTTAAGGGAGGGGTTTGTCCAGGATCTGTTATCTGAGATTTTTCATGTACAAGGAAATTTGCCTTTTGGATAGAGATACTTACTCTTGGGTCAGGCTTTCTTTCTTAGGAGAATTTGAAGTGCATGTTGCTGTGAAAAAAATTGAAAGCCAGTCTGATTTTCATTGCTTGGAGGTGACTTGTTTTAATTTCCTAGAATCCTGAGGAAGTTTTTCATTATCACAGGTGTTCAATTCCTTAATAGGATATTCAGCGGTGACAATTTTTCTTGGTATAAATGATGCCCTTTAGAACTGTAGAATCAGTTTTTCTGAGTTTTTGAATATCATGCCATATTATATCGGATAACTTTTTTGTATTAAAGTATCCTTGATAAACAATCTTATGAAGATTTCACATGAGCAACATTGTGGTTTCAACATTTACCCATATTATCAAGTCCCTCCCAGACCCCACTGTAGTCACCATCCATCAGAGAAGTGAGTTGCTATAGAGTCATTACTTGTCTTTGTGCTGTACTGCCTTCCCCTTGACTTACCGATATTGTGATTGCGAATTGTAATGTCCCTTAATCCCCTTCACCCTCCAGCTCCACCCACCCTCCCAGCCCTTCCCCTTTGGTAACCGCTAGTCCCTTCTAAGGATCTGTGAGTCTGCTGCTGTTTTGTTCCTCCTGTATCTGATAACTTTTTATGTTATCATAAATGTTATCCATCAAAAATGGAGTCAATACATCAGGAACCCCATGTTTCTTTATTTCCAGCCATCTTTTATCTGTTGTCATAAGCTTTTGTTTTGTGGGATTCCTATTCTTTAAAGATTTTCTGCTTACTATGTGGAACATTGTAGGATTTGTCTCTATTCCTTGATCTATCGTTCACAACATACTCCTTTTTATTCTTTTTTTTCTTTCTCATTGTTGTGTCTGTAGTATGTTCACATAGTTACCATGTTATCTGATACATTTTCATGGTAAAATAAAGGCAGCTCTGTGCAGACCAGCTTTTTTCTCAAATACACTAGATGAACTGTCTTTGACACGCTTCCCATTAATTAGAAAACTATGTATCATCTCCTATGAGCTGTCATTTGAAGATTAGTTATTATTCCACCCCCTTTTCCAAATTTCTTTTCTGACCCCTCTGCTCAGGCTCCGTCAATAGCTGTCTTTACTCCCTTATCCACACCCCCATGTAAGTGCACCAGTGCAATGCTGCCACCTTCAGGCTCCAGGTTACATACAACTGGAAATTATAAATAGATGCCTTCCTTGAAAGGAATTACGTTATTTCCCAATAAAGTGTAAATTAAGTTAGGTTCAAAAACAGTATTCCTAGGGTTCATGCTCTCCTTCTAATTTCTAACTGTTTTTCTAGCCTTTTGAGTTTAGCATATGTTTTGCATGGTCCTCGGTAAGCAGTCAGTGCACCCTTGGTGTTCTCACATCTGTCTGATTCCTCCCTTGTTATGACTTAGGGACTGGCCTTTGGAAGGTTATGCATTTGGCTCCAGGTGACCTATGCTCTCTTGTCTGTGGACTCCCAAATATTTACTTGCATATTCTGGAAAACTCTTTCGCTACCCGGTGCCCTAGGAATATCAGCTATAGGGACAGAGACAATCACGATTCAGGATTTTATGCTGATGCAGTGTGTCTCCTTTCTAGAATATACTTCTCTTCACTTTTCCACATCCTCCTCATGATTCTCATCTTAAATCCCCACTCTGCTCTAAGCCCAATTCCCCAGGAAGCCTATCATCACATTAATCTCTCCTTCTCAGAAATGAGTATAATTGAACGCTTAATTGTTTTCTGGTTGCTTCAGTTGTGCTCATTTAGATTTATGATTATTTTTAAAGCTATTGAAGCAAACACTTCTTTCATTTTCTCCAAATTTTCTAGCGCAATAGAGGACACCGAGTAAGTACTCAAGAACTCCATTAGTGTTCTTTATGTTAGGTGCATCTAAGCATTTGGTAAAAATGAGAACTAACATAGTTATCCCTTTCTCATTCCTTAGAAGGACATAGAGGAAAAGTAATATTAATCTTGAGCACTAACTCTTCATAAAAATAACCTGGCAATATGCTATATTATTCTTAGTACATACAAATGTAGGTAGCTTTTGCTTTACACAGTAGTGCATAGTTGTAAAAATGTACAAATTGAAACCATGCAAAACAATCTTAATAACTGGAAAAATTATGCTTGTCCAATGACCTTTAATGTTTTTATCAAAATAAACACTCTTACTATCGGTTATAATATACAGGGAAATAAAAAATTTAAAAAAACAGTAAAATGTGTGCATTTTGTATATTGTAATTTAAAAGAGAAAATCAAGAAGTGAAGTATTTTATTTCTTTGCAAAAAAAGAAACCTTAAGAGTAGTTTGAACAGTGCTTACTTTCTTCTCACTGTATAGTTCATGATATGGAACAAGCATCTTTGCTGTGCCTTGGAGAACTATAATACTCCATTCCAAGTTTGGACCACCTTATTTATTTATCTGTTACACACTCAGTGTTACAAAATATCTCCAAGAGTTCCTTGAAAGTGAAGTTATTTGTCAGCATCACTTCCTCTAGGGCACTTTCATCCCTTTTCTCACAACCACATTCCTCATTTGTGTCTGTAAATTCACCTTTCACAGACTTCCTCTGCCTCCATCTCCAGTCTTTGGAGTAGCAAAAATGTCAGCATTCCTGTTACCAGCTAGTTTTTCTGTGACCCCACTTTTGTTTGGTGTGAATCTCACTTCCTGTGTTACCACATCTTGTGTCTTTGCTGCACTCTTATCTTTATAGGTGAAATCTCTCTTCCAATGACCTTTTTGCAAAATATAATACGGGTTTATCACTGGGAGACACACTTTGCTGTCCATGCAGGAACTGACTAACGTGCACAGTGATCAATTACCCACAGATTTCAGAAGTGATGTTATTGGTCACTGATTAGGATGTGAATCTTCAATATAAGTAGAGATTGGTGGACTGAAGGACGAGCAGCTAAGTGTGTACTTTATGCAATTCTTCATGGTTAACATAAAGCAGTAACAGACTTGAACAGTGGTGCTGGGGGACTTAACGAAAAAGCGGTAACTGAAATGTGTGTACATCTGGACTATGCAAAATGAGATTGCTTGTCCTTGGTTGCAATACTTTTTAGATTGGTCATTCTGTAATTTCCAGGAATAAGCTTCTTTCTCTTCTACAAATTCTAAGATAATTGATCACCTCGTTTTATTTAAATATCTACTTTTTCCTGGTGAACTTCTATTTACTGAAATGCTTAACATTTAAAGAAAATGCATAGCATGCAAAGAAAACACCAGTTCTCTTTTTACTTTCTCAATATTTATTTTAGCTCAGCACATAAACTGGGTGCCATGCCACCTATTCTGTTATTCCAATATCGGCACAACTTTCTTCATAAGCTGAAGCACCTGTTTACTTAAATAAATTCTAACTTCCCACATTTGCATAAAAAATCCAGTTATCCTGTTATTTCTATCTAAATTGTATCTCTCATGTTAAGTGTTTCCAAGAATCACCTGATTTGGGGGACAATTGTCTTAAAATTTCAAAGCAAATGTCACCTAATTTATTTTCCAGTCTTAGTTTATTGTTCTCATCACGAGACTCGTCAATATGTTGGCAAGGACATTTTCCTTGCTAAAATGAAGAGTAGCGGTATGGAGTCGTTGCAGGCATGGTCATCTGGAATTCGGGTGATCTGAATTCTACTCCTAGCTCTTTCTGAGCAGAAACTCAATTTTCCTGAGCATCTGCTTCCTTATCTGTAAAATGATGTTCATTTGGGAAGGGAAGGAGTCTATAAAGTAGACAAGTTCTATATTTCATTGACTCTGTATCCTATCCTGATTGAAGTTACCTTTTCCTGTGATACCTAAAATTTTTCTTTAGTATCAATCTTGAAAACATGTGCTTATCTCTAAAATATCTCTAGTAGCCTCTTCATCTCAACGAGGAATATGAACATGTTGACTTTGAGATGTATGCCCGGCCCCCACAATAATCTCAATTATTCTAAGCACTCCTCACATTCAAAATATAGCATATAAGATAATAATCCAGTCTGTTCCCAAAAAATGAATCATATAAGTTAAGATTAATTCTGATATAACCAGACAATCACATATTGTTAAGTTGTGTGGCCCCGTTGATTCTGACACAATCAATAGAAAACACACATTTTTTCTTTTGTTTCACTTAGGACATTGTATCAGAGGCTATAATCAGAAAGACAGATTCCTCAACAAATATTTACAACAGAAGGAATTTATTGCAGAGATTTCATTTTACATGGACGAGGAGGGCTAGGAAGGTAATGGTGAGTAATCCCGGATATTAGGACCAGCACGAAGCCATCACCACTCGGAAGCAGGAAAACACAGAAAAGGTAACTGTTACCACAGGGCAAGGGCCAGAGCCACATCCAAATGCAGCTGAATCATGGCAGGACTGTCCCCGGGGAGCTGGAACCGCAGAGAAGGAACGGCCCCACCATGTTGACGCTGGAGGAGGGGGGGAGGAAAACACCCTTGCTTTCTCCTCTCTGGCTGCACCCCTCAAGCCCTGTGATCCTACGATTTCTAGCAGTTCCTTAAATCAGCTCGTACTTCCTAGAAAAATGATCAGATTCTACAATGAGTTCCTCAAAAGGACTCTTTACATTTCCGTTCATGCTGCACCTTACACAGTTGCTGAACGTCACATTCAACAATGGCTAAGCATGAGCTATGTCATGTATGTTTCATCTTCAATCATGTATTTCCATATTTTGTGCTTGTTTTTTTTTCCTGAGACATAATTGACAGATGTCCACCAATGTTGTTGATACATAGTGAATGTATGTCATCATGAAATAAGAGTGATACAGTTTTACTGTTTTAAATTTCATTTTTATACAAATGTATATATGTTCATTTATACAATTCACATATAATAAAATTTGTCTTTCTAAGGTATATAATTCAGTGAGTTTTGTTACCATCACCACTATCCAATCCCAAAACATTGTCATGACTCCCCACAGAAAACCTGTATGCATTAGCTGTCATTCCCGACCCTCCCTTCTACCCAGTCTCTGGGACCCACTCACTTGTTTTCGGACTTCAGAATTGACCTATTCTGTAGAATTCACATACATGGAATCATACAATATATGGCCTCTTGTGTCTAATTTCTTTCAATTAGCATAATGTTTGGTTTATCTCTGGAAATCTCCTTTTCTAGTTTTATGATTTGATCTTTATAATTATTGTCTTTTATCATTTAAAAGAAAGCCTTTTATACAATAACATGGGCTTTTAATTTGATGGCTCTTATAATAACCTCAAATTATACCTATATGATTTTATCCTGATAGTATGTGCTGTGATACGGAGATTAAAAAATTGAAAATTAAATTGAAAATAGAACAATAAGAGAAATATTTAAAAAATTATAAATATTAACAGGCCTCTTTCAAATCTTTATCTGTTCTCTGTAATGGAGGGAAGATATATATATTGATATAATAATACATTATAATATGTTAATATGTAGAATATATAAACATTGTTATTATATAGAGTAATTTTCTTTTTAATTAGTTGAATCAGATTAATATATCAAATTACTTCTTATCAAAAGATACCCTGAGTTTCCATATTTTTTTTTCATAAATTGTAAAATGGCATTAAATAAGCTATATATTTATAGGAATGGTTACCAGGCATGGTAGTAAATTTGAACTTTGAGGGGAAAATGTAGGGTTAAAACAGCATTATGTCACTAAACATTTATTCAGGAGTTCTTTTAACACACACTTCAAAGAGTCCTTAAAGTTATCAATGATAACAATTCCTCATCTTTTCATAAAACTTAACATAAGTTTTATGCTCAAATTTGCATCCAAATATGAAGAAATAATTCTATAAAAAGTAAAAAATACAATCAATCTAAATTACATTGTTCTCTCTTCTCTGTTTGAAAATGTTTATTGAACTATGGCCATGACATTACAAGATTATCCTAAAATTGAATCAATAAATGAAATCTCTGTATGCAAATAAGTCACAAAATAGCATTTGCTTATACAACAAAACATTATTACAACAGTGTTATGTAGTCCCGTATTTTGGCTCATTGATTTGGTTCCCTGCTCACTTTCATATGCACATCTGCTGACATAAGATTTATCATCCATCTTTTAATTAAATTGTTGAAGCATGATGGAGGAGTCATGATTGCAAGAATAATGATTGCATTTTATTCTCTTATTGGGCTAATTTTAGGACAGTTTGAAAACTTTCTTGGAGATAAAAGCCTAATTGAAACTTACTAAAGTTTGCAAAGATGTTAATATTTTTTTATATTAATCCCAGGAGTATATTTTATATAACTGGCATTTTTCATATTTCCTGTGTTATAGCTTATAAAATTTCAACTAGTTTATTACTCATAAATTATAAAACCTCAAAGCCATAATAGACTCAGTGGTCATATAGTTGTAGAAAGATCTATACCTACCATCAAAGGCAACTGGATGCTTGTTCTTTGTAAAATATTTTTATGCATAAAAATTCTCTAGTTCTTTGACCAGTCTTTTCAATATAGATGATAGTTTTGGCATATTATTATATCCACTATAACACTCAATATGCATAAATGGTGAAGCTGGAGGCACCTATGGATAAAAGAATTAGGTGCCTCTCTGCTCTCTGGGGGCTCAAAAATTGCCGTTTTACTGATATCATTCTTGCAGCCACAACCCCACCTTATACCTAACTGGAATCAGATGGATTCTGAGATTTTATCCAGTTTATCTCTTCATCCTGCTATCCTAATTTTTTTCTAGTCACATGGTATCTTTGTTGATCATGCTTTAGATGAATTCAGATTCAACAAATTCTTTCTGCACAGCATAATGGAAACAGACAGGCAATGTTGGGGGGAATGACGCGTGGTCTCTTGTCAATAAGGATTCCTGATTTTCTAGGTAAATAGACATGTTTAAAAGTATCTTTAACATTATGAAGACTGAAATTAGTGCTACGGTAAAATTGGATTTTACTTCCAACTGTACCATTTAACATTATGACCTTGAGTAAGATAGTAAATCTCTGAAAGCCTTCATCTCCTGATTTGTAAATGAGATAACCTATGCAAACCACTTGATCTGGTGTCTGTCACACTTCTGGAAAAAAAAAAAGCCACTCTTAGCTACTTGTTATTTAAATATTAATCTGTATTACTATGAAATCGAGAATACTATAGGATGGTATGAAAAATTCCTTCCTCTGTATTGTATGAAATGTCTGTATTTTATAAGTAACCAAATTTTTATTGTGTGTATTAGAAACACATAGATATAGAAATGATAGGGGAGATTCATGGGTTTATCATGATTTTTCACATGCATTCATATTTCTCTCTACCTATCCAATACCAGCCTGCCACCTGTTATTGCCTTTACCCATAGGAAATCTCCACCAATGCTGTCATTTATTCAACAAAAACACAGTACAATTTTACTATGTGCTAGGACTAGATATAGAAATGGATGAGTCTAAATTTGTGTCCTTATAGTCTTGGTGGGAGAGTAATAAAAATGTAAACCAAACACTGGTCATGCACATGTGCTGGTTCTGGGAACCTTTCAGGTGATTGTTGAAATAACTGCCTCCAAGTGCTTGGAGTTTCTGGTTGACTAATGACTTTCCCTTGTCTCCTTCCCTCATTCTCCAGCCATTCTGCCAATACAGGACAGTTCAGAATTTTTCCTTATCAAAGCTATTTCCTCCTAAGCAGGGGTTATTTCCTACTTCATGCTATGCTGAGATCTGATCCAGGGTATAGGGCTGGAGACAATGAGGATGAAAATACCATCTTCAAAGCATTTGCTCCAGGTAGAGTTTTGCAGTGTCTCCAGGCAATGGGCAACTGCTGTCCTCCAGCAAGGGGATTGCTTATGCCAACCTCGAGAGTTCTGATGGTTAAAAATTCTCAGGCTTGTTCATACAATGCCATATTTCAAGGCTTATGTGCAGATAGTTTACTTGGAAAGTGATTTCAGGTAGCAAGAGACAGGGGGCAGTGGAAGTGAAAGAGGGAAAGGATGAAAGACAACACAAAGATGTATCATCAAGGAAGCCATGGCTGGAGGAGACTGATGCTCAATCCTGTAAGGCCACGTGGCTTTTATGAAAGACTCAGAATGATCTTCCAGGATGACAAAACGGAAGCATCTCTCCATCGGCTCTCATCTCCCAGTCGTCAAGGGTCTCCCGTTGTGTTCATGTATCTGAGGGTATCTCATACCCTGGCGTGAGGCACGCCCAGAGACACTAAGTGAGAACTACGTGGGACAGTCTGAGCTGAGGCTTTGCCCAATGCGCCAGTGTAAAGCTTGGAGGGATTGATCATTAAATGTGTGGCTGAAGGGCTGTGTGTGTGGAGATTTGGGTTGAACAGAGAGAGGTGTCTGAGTGTGCTATATAATGAAGGGGTGTGGTCCTATTCACCATTTCCCACTATATGATACATATTCCCTAGTATCACTTGTATTCTTACTCCTTATACAACTTTCATGAGTACTTGTTTTGTCTTACAAAAAATATATAAGCTCTTCCAAGGCCAAGATTTATTTTTTTTACATATTTAAATTCTAGTTCACCTGGCAATATGCTATGTTCCCTATAGTAGCATGTTAATTAAATATATAACTATATATGATATATAGGTTCATATAAATGTTATATAATGTATACAGAAGCATGCTGATTAAATGTGCAATTAATATATTTCCAACAGCTCAGATATTTTACTTCCCAAATAATTCACTTTAAGAAACTTTTTAAAAATATATATTTCCTGTTCAACTAGGCCATAATCCTAACACTTTAATAGAAACACTTTTTTCTTTGCATATGTTAACTGTTGTGATCATACTGTTACTGGAGACAGGTTCTTGGTCTCCTTACAGGAAAGAATTCAAGAACGAATACAAAAGTGTTTAAGCTTTAGGAGTTTATTGAAAAATCAGAGTTTGAAGAAAAGCAAAAACACACACTTGAGTTGCACGTGGGCAGATTCAAGAGGGAGATGCCCGATGATACAATATGGAGCTTTCTTATGTAAAGGGAGATGAATATTTACTAAGAGGAAATAGAGTTCAAAGGGAACAGGCAGTCCTCTCTGAGTTCTGGCTTACTCCACTCTCACGCAGGATGGGGGAATTTTTGGCTGTATTTGTTTTGTTTTTCTCTGGAACTGTTGGGGCAGCCGTCCCCTGACAAGGGGTGTCAAATTCACAATGCCAGTGTCATGGTGATGACAGAATAATGCATTTTCAGTTGATATTTGAGTCAACCTCTCCATATTGGAGCCAGCCAGCCCCAGCCCGTTTGTTACCTGCATTCTCCACATTCCGCTTAAGCCGTTCAAGTACCCATTTCCCACTCTGGCTGACTACCTACTCTAACAAAGCCACATACTTAACTTTGTGTTCTTGAAAGTAGAAATATTAAATAGGAATTAATTAGCACTTTTAAAAAATAGTAAGCATATTTACCATAACATTTTAATCTGCAAGCATCCGAACATAATAATAGTGAACAGTTAGGATAATTAATACACTAAATAATTAGTTACCATGTCAAATGGAAGAGAGTTGTGACTTAAGTAATCTCTAAAATCATTTATCTTTGACTTTGAAATATATTAAAAAACAGTGTCTTGCATTTAGGTAAATTCAAGGGCTTTTGCTTAAACTGATATTAAAATATGTTTTTTCTTAAATTAAGAATAGACCTTGTAAAAGTGATATCCATTATTACTGTTGAAAGGAATTTAAGATTCAAAGCCACACTGAGGGTAATCCATGCTTAAATAATTGTGGCCATATGTAATTTCCCTGTTTCTTTCATTTTTTTTTTGCAAGTAGATAGAGATGTAGACAGACCTAATAACGAACTCATTTTTAGATACCCAAACTTATGGTTTAATCTACAGTAAAAATCTTTCCACTATCATTCTGTCATGAGTGTAAGGTTGAATTTTTCAGAAGTTATATGATGTGTGATGTCACAACAGATTAAATGCACAAACAGTATGAGAATAAGGCTGTCTTCTATTAAGCCAGACATTAAGAAGACAGGCAAAAATGTAAAACAATGTCACTCTTTCACTAATATTTTTAAAACATCTTAATCTTTAAATATTCCATATATGTCCCCCTTTTTCTACCCTTTATGCATTCATTTAGATATAATTCTAATGAGTAAGATGATTTTTGTTAGTAATAAAATCAATGTAGATTAAACAGCATTAACTAATAAATTAGGGTACTTAAATTTAGAGCTTTCTGGTAAGTCCTGGTTTTAGCCCAGAGAAATATCCTCTGACATGTTTCTTATTAATTTAGTTCCTGGAATATATGATGAACTCTTGCAGGAAGCCAACTGACTTTGTCACAATATTCTACCAATATAACTTAACGAATGATTATAATTCTAGTTAAAGACTTATTTTTGTTAATATGATAAAAACTCACACTTAGCTCAGAACTTGTGTTTTCTTTTTTTAAACTATCCATTCTTTCCTTGGAAACAACAAAAATGAACATTTAATGAAATACAATTACTGGTATGTGAATACAAGCATCTAAGTTTGCTTTTGATGAGTTTAAGAAATAAATTGGGAAGTAAGTTGTGCACCTGGAGATTCAGTATATAATTTACTCATTAATTTTAAAAGTTCAATTCAACCTTTTACATATAAATTCAAAGGAAAAGATAATTGAAACAAAGAAAAAGATAAGTTAAATTGGTCACTTGTATCCCAATAAAGTGCAGCATTTTTAAGCCATGAGAGCCACAAATAAAAATAGCATTGTTAAGTAAGTATTCTGCAACTAATTTACCTCTGTCTAAGCTCAGACAGTTTGTTTGGCATAACAAAGATAGTGAAATTATCTCTTCTGCTCACCTGGCTTCATGGATTCCGTTCCGGTGTTTTTCTGGCTCTGTGGAACACATCTTCAATTATTTGAGAATCTCAGACATACTCTCTACACACTTCTCTGACCCTTTTGGATTCTTTTTCCTTTAAAAAAAAATGTCTACAAATGGCTTGAATTAAATAGCTTTGGTAATTTGCCATTATTCCTACCTTTCTTTTATATCATTCCATTAAGATCAATTGCATTTTCTTAGTGAGTCTAGGAACCCTGGAAGCATTTTGCCAAAAAATCAGCCAGACTTTGGAGTTTAACCTCAGAGCATCTGAGATACAAGAATTCAAGAAAAAAGTGCCCTCCTCCCTTCCTACCCACAGTGGCCCCCCACTTACTCACAGTGAACAGGTCTTTGAAGCCACGTGTCTGGCCTTGACATATGCTCCGCTGGCCTCTCCAGAGGAACTCTCCTTTCCTACTTGGAACATGCTGAACAAATAAGCAAGATGCTGTTTGCGACAGCCAAATGTTCAACATACAATCAAACCATATGCTGGAGGTTGTTTCTGAAAACATCCCAAACACAAACATAGGTTCTAAAATGTAATTGCTCAGGTGCCTAATCTTTAGTACTATAATTCCATTTGGTGAATCTTATACTAGACTATTTGCTAACACTGTATTTCAAATATTAATTTATATTGACTTCAGTAGAAATTCTAGGGAAGAAATCAAACAATAATGACAAGATCATATGCAAAGGGTTTTTATAAACACCACCAAATTATATGAATAAGTTACATGAATAAGTGTTTTAATACTATGGGAAGTGATATTAGGTTGAGGTTTAACAATATTTCATAAAAATAATCTAATTCCTGCTGATTACACATAGTACTTCCAATATTTTAGTTATTAAGATACAGATTTAAAATAATTGAATGTAATTTCTCATAATATACAAAATCACTTTTATTCTGGATTATTTCTAGGACCCTGTGGGTAAAATTGCAATATTTCCAGAATCTCTCACCAGGCCTTAGTGCATCTCCAAATCAATAGGTGTTTTCAAGGGGGAACGAGGGCATATCAGGACCAGAGAGCTTGGGTGGGACCCCGTTTTTTGCAGCCAGGTCACAAGAGACACAGGTGAGCAGAAGTGGACAACTGCTTGTATGCAATAAATGGGTTTCTCCCACTTTAGTTCTCTCTTTGTCTTATTTTGGTTTCAAAGGTAATTTGCCCCAGGCTGGGAGATAAATTTTCCCCCTGGAGTTATAGACTCATAAAAAACTTATTTTAAATAGGCAATGGTTTGAAAAATACTAAAATTACTTATATATACTAACAAATGAATTTGTTTAGGAAAATGAAAAAGGGCAGCTGGGATTAAATACCAGGGCCTAATATTTCCAATCATTGGATTTTAAACTGTGTTTCTTGAAGCTCTAGGGGTTTTCCCTTTACACTTTCCTCTGCATGATCCATATGGGCATCTGTGTAATAGTTTGGGGCAAAAAATGTTGTTATGTGCCTGTATTACATCACATCACTGGGAATGTGGGGCTGAAGTCTCTGCACAATTCCTTCTCCCTGATGGTCTTATCTTCACAACGCTGCTGGCCTGTCCCTCCCACAGAAACATGCTGCAAACCTATGCATGTTTCTGAGATAAGGACTGTGCCCATCATTTCTTTCTTCACCCTACCATTATTTCCCTAGTGTCTGGTAGAGCAGGAGAGTGCATGTCTGGATTCAGTTTAATATTTATTGAGCACTTATGATCACAGTGGGAGTTGATACATAACATTTACAATATTAAGCACTCTTCTAAATACTTTGTATGGATTCACTTGTTTCATCTTTATGGTGCTACTGCTATCCTCGTTTTACAAATAAATAACCTGAGGAGTAGAGAAGTAATCTGCCTACAGTCACACAGCTAACTAAGGTAGGGCAGGGAGTGTCAGCTCAGAACCCATGCTCCCACACACTCTGTGCGGTGTTGGTGCAGGGAGTACAAACATAAATATAGCTCAGGCTGTTTACTGTTTAATAGGAGGGAAAACAAACATATGTTCAGTATAATGTTAAATGATGATGACATTAGCAAATATTAAGAGTTTATATGTTCTGAGCTTGTAAGAGTCTCCTTATATGTATTATTTAATCCTCACAATAATCAAAGGATTTTTTCTTCTAGGAAATTAAAACTATGTTGCCAAGATGATAAAGAACAGATTAGCACCTGACTGCAGTTAGCTTAGAGCTGATACGGCTCTGACAGGCCTTATAGTGTTCCTCTCTTGAAAATTTTAAAAAGTCACAGACCACCAACAGCAGACAAGGCTACTGGGTGACAGTGACAGAGCAGCACAAAACGAGCCCCTTCCAGAATGCTGTTCATTTTTTGATCAACTTTAATCTGTAGCTTTCATTCATTCTTTTCACCTTCTAGACAACAATTATTATGGTATCTTACCATGGAGCTTCCCTTGCTGACAGCTCCCAGTCAAATGCAAAACCACACTTGCTGGCATCCTCCCCAAAAAATGAAAAGCAAGTTTAACTCCTATAACATATCTCTCCCAACACCCCGTTACTGGGACTCCCCACAGCTCCTCCTGGTGAACTATCTTCCTTATCTGCAATGAATCAATAAACCTACCTTTTATTTCAGGTGTGTGTTCGGCAGGTGGATGTTAACAGAAACGGAGATTAGTGAATGGCTGAGATTCTCACAGTCGGCCCAGGATGCTAGACTCAGTCATACCGTGCACATTGGAAGCCTCTTGCCATCTCTGCCTGTTAAGGCATTCAAGGTGTCACCCTGGCCACAGATGGGAGGTAAGTTTCACTCTGAACTGAGCTCTGATTAGTATTTCATTGTGTTTGTTCAGCTCTGGTTTTGTTTTATTTATTTAGGAACTTGGGAATGAGTTCTTATGGGATGTTTTGGTTGTATGATCAGATTTATACTGTTTTTTGAGTTGTCTGTCTGGCTTTTTAATATTCACTTCTATGGTCTGTTTGTTTGGTCTATACGAGGAATAGGCTTTAAGGAGGGGAGGGACAGAGACTTGGTAAGTCTGTTCTTAAGACAGCGCTGTGGAAGGAGGTGTCTGTTCTTAAGACAGCGCTGTGGAAGGAGGTGTCCAGGTGTTCTCAGACTGGTGTTCTTGGGTAAAAGTTGCTTTAGACTACCATTTCAAAACCTGGTAAGGCATTCCCTCTCTGTCTTTCAGGAAAACATTTATTTGGATTTATCTGCCCAGAGTCAGGGGATTTTGTTTGGCCCTGATCAGCGCCAAGTTCCAGAGTAATAGGTTGCACAAACACTAACGTAGCTGACCACTGGCACTCTTATGGGGCCTTCTCAATCTAAAACCCCACATGTTTGGGGCCAAACCCATTTTTTAAAAATGTTTCGTAAATATAATGTAAAATTTCCCAGAGATAATTTGGAATTGCAGTGAGTACTGGGGGAATTCTGGACATTAGCAGTATGCTTATTTGATGGTTCACTTAGAATGAAAGGGAAAAAAACATTCATGAGGATATTGTCTGGACTACAAAAGAGATATTATTTTATTTGATGTAGAAGACTCCTCTTCTGTTCTATCTCTATACGTCAGTACATCAGGGTTCCACAATCCCTGGCTTTTAAATCGTCTAGCTTGATAAAGTTGTCAAGAATCTCTCTGTCTTGTGTGTGTGTGTGTGCGTGTGTGTGTGTAAATGGGTTAAATGGGTTTTCCTGAATCTAAACTTGTCTTTCTACTGAATGCTAGAGTTACAAACAAGAAGAGGAAGACAGATTTCTAAGATGCTGTGGAGGCAGAATAACTTGGAAACTGAATATGGGTGGTAGCATGGCTGGGCAGAATGAGAAAAGGTAATTAACAACATGGTGGCACCATTAATTACAATAAAGAATTTAAGACAAGTTTGGGGAGGAAGGGGCAGATGATAAATTTTGATTATGTTGAGTATATCTCAATATAGATGTTTAGTTGATATAGACCTTAAATTCACTTGTCTGCAAATATACCAAAGTGAAGGCCACTCTCACAGTTTGCAAGGAAAAAGCAAGTAGCTCTTTATTCTTTTGGGAGTGGTGGCTGTATGGGCAAAAAGGTGCACATAAAAGTGAGAGATTGAAAGCCCAGGAGGTAGATTTATTTGTAAATTCCTTTTTTAAGAAGGCAGCATAGCAGAGTATATAATAATGGCTATGGAGCTAGACTGCCAAAGTTCACATTCCTGCCTTTTCTTGTTATATGACTGAGTGAGAGCTTCTGGCCTTCATTTATCTGAAAATTGTTCTAACAGGACTTATCTGATGAGACTGTTGGGGAGCAGGAGTTCTTCATCTGGAGTCCATGAAATTTCAGGGCATTGGTGTGCCTTGAATTGAAAAAAATTTAACCTTATTTCTATCATTCTCTTAAGAAAAGCTTTGCTTTTTCAATAATGAAGGCAGAGAACAAACCATGGCAGCGTTAGCAGTACATATGGCTTTATTTCCTGTAAAAATTGCCAGCATTTCTTACCACAGTCCAATGGTAGCAGATATTTTGAAGTATTATCATCACTACTGCAAAATTACCCTATTTGTTAGAATTGTCACTAGAAATGCTGCTAGATCATGTGATTGCAGAATTTGTTTACATCCCTCATGCCACTTAGCTGGCCAACCATCTCACAATTCCGTGCCTCTTAGTCAATCATAATCACATTGAGAAGTGTAAATGTGTGTATGTTGATTCTCACTTCTGCCTTGCTTTCTAGCATTCCCAAAATGTTTGCTGACCACCAGGTGAAAGGTGATTGTTTCAGTTAATAGTATTTAATTGTAAGTGATTCCTTTATAACTATGATTTTAATTTATGTTTTACTATTTTAAGACTGGGTCAGTTGGCTTCATTAGACTATCAAAAGTGTTCATGATACAGTTAATGAAGAAATCATGGGTAGAGGAAATAAAGGGTACATATGAGGCACTAGAACACTTCCTGGCCTCTATCAAACATTCAGGTCTGCTGCAATTCTTTAAATGTTCACAGGTCAGCAGCTCAATTAAGTCGTACTTAGTTTTGCGTTCAGAATGTCTAGTACAGCGCTCTGCCCTTTGGCTCTCGTGAATGCTGAATGAATGAAGAAAGGAAGTGATGTGTGGGTTGCTCCCTGGGCCCCTCCGGTGCGGCTGCAAGGAACAGCTGTGAAGTTGTGGGCGGCTTCTATGCATCCAGGGGACTCTGGATTATGTCGCAGGGCTTCAGAGGGCACAGTGTGTTTGCCATAGCTGTGTCCCCCCCAAAATGACCCAATGGTAAGGGAGATGGCCTTTGGCTCAGTGGGGCTAGTTTCTTAAAGATCTCCTGTATCATCCAAGGCGGCAGTTAAGTTTGTCTGAGGCTCCAGGTGAAGTGTGAGACTAACAGGTCCCTCGCAAATTCCTGGGACCTAGCTAGTGTCAGGAGCAGGGCGGGGCTGGGGTAAGGTCGGCGAGGAGCCCCGTCATCTCCCCGCCGCGCGAGCGCCGCACGCGCGCCCAGCCCCTCGCCACGCCCACTTCCTGCCCCTTCGCGGGCTTTCCCAGGTCCCCTCTCCCGGTGAACCGGATGCTCAGGCAGTTTCCTCTCCGCGTCCTCTGCGGCTGCCCGGGTGCCTGGCGTCGCCGCGGGAACCCACGAGGGCTCAGGCGGGGGCTCCCGGCGGCGGGTCCGCAGGTGTAGACGCCGGGAGGAGCTGGGCGCCCACGGCTACCGAGCGTGGAGGAGACACTGCCCTGCGGCGATGGGGGCCAGGGGCGCTCCTTCACGCCGGAGGCAGGCGGGGCGGCGGCTGCGGTACCTGCCCACCGGGAGCTTTCCCTTTCTCCTCCTCCTGCTGCTCCTCTGCATCCAGCTCGGGGGAGGACAGAAGAAGAAGGAGGTAGAGCGGTTCCCCTTGTCCTTCCTTGGCGGGCTGGGGCGGGCCGCGTGGCCAGACAGCGTCGCCGCGTTGCTAGGCAGCCGGGCCGCGGGGCAGGAGCGGAACCCGTGCGCTACCTTTGCGCGAGTCCTTTGGGCCCCAGAGTCTCAGGTGTGGGGTGAGCTCAGCGCTTTTTCGTCAACAGCCATGAGGCATCCCCTAGACTCTGCTGCTCAGCACAACACACCTTTCAGTCCGGGGGCGCTTTGATCTCGGAGGCCGAGCTTTCAGGCCCTGGAGTGAGTAAAAGGTGTCCTGGATGTGAAAATACGCTTTAGGTGTATTTGCAAACCTATGCCCGTTACCCAGCTCTCCTTGTTACCCGTTTCAAAATGCAATAGAGCATGCTGAGTATGTTTTAAGTTATTCTGTCTTCTTAACTATGCTTTTAAAGTTGTGTTTGTTTTTCTTTCTGTTGAACTCAGTGTATGATTGTGAGAATAACCTCACATTACGTTGTGCGTGAGTGTGAGGTTTAGATCACCTGATTTCAATCTTCTAATAACTTTGATGAGGGCGAGGTCGTTGAAGTGACTTGTTTTTAACGAAGCGTTGTGAATATCAATTCGGTTCACCTGGGAGAGTCAGTCAAGGAGGATCAGAAAAAAGTTGTTTTAGAAATGTAAGGTCCTAATTTGTACGTCGTTTTAATAAGAATATTCTCTCTACACAGTTCAAGATGGTTTTTCCAGGTGAAGTTCTACACACATGTGGCTCAAAATCTTACTCGGGTTTAAAACACTCCACAACTTCCTTTCTAGCCTTTGAGTGAAAAAACAGCCTCATAAGCAAAGTAATTCTTTGTCTCTTTCTCTTTATTCTTTTCCTGGAACAACTCTGAATTCAATATTATTAACTTCTTCTCTTTAGCTTTTTTGTTTTAACATAAAAGTAGGCCAGAGAAAATTCTTGGGGGAATTCTGGTAAGAGGTTTAGAGAAGCACCGCAGTTAACACTGTATTTACAAATATATATTAAAGATGTATTTTCTAGCATTTGGTATATTTGTATACCACTTTTCAAGAGTTTTAGATTTCATAGTTTTTTGTGAGAAAGGACATTCAGAAGTAGTGCTGTTTTTGTTACTGTTTTTGTTCTTTGTAGATTACCAGATTAGAAAGCAATAAAAAACCATGGGAAACTCCATGGAAATTCTGATGTTTTCTGTCTAGAAAGATCCCTGTGACCACAGTAACTTTCAGTTGAAAGCAAAAACTCCCAAAAAGAGGTCTAAAAAGTGTTTTTCTTCAAAGCATCTTAGCAACTGCAATTGTAAGGCTACTTTAACATGTGAAAATATTTGTTGTTTTAATATAATTATAAATTATGATAGCGTCTGTTTCCACTAAAAATGAAATGTGGTACTTTTCTAGGAGTATTCCTGGGTTGTTTTCATCATATGGGGCTTTCTTCTTGCTGTGTTTAGAACCTGATTCCCATTGACCCAGAAAATACAGCAGTTGGAACTTAATTTCTATAGTAAATATTACTGACATAAGTACCAGAGTATTTGGCATGAACGGTATATTCCTTCCTTCTGCGGAGGCCAGATTTAAATGTAATGTAGAGCGTGAAATCAGGAATGGACTTTTCAGTTGCTTTTAAAAAAAGTAATAGTTATGGCAGTAATAGTTACCACCGTGTTTTTGAGTCAGACAGATGGTCCATTTACAACTCAACTCCTATCTAATTGTATGATATCAGGCAAACCACTTAATTCCCTGAATTTTAGTTTATTTATTTTAAAATACAGATATAAAACCTACATCTCAGGATTGTCATTGGGATTAAATAAGACTGTGTCTATCAGTGTTTAGTGCAATGTCTATAGCATGTCAAATGATCAGTAATTGTAGCCATTATTATGTGTTCCTCATTTGAATGAAGCATTAGACATGATGAGACCCTAAAATGTAATAAAAACATTAAAAAAATTTTTTGCTAATTAAGTCAACTTTAGAATCATTGCAAATTATAAAGTTACTGGAATAAATTGTCTATTACCTATTAGCTGAGCTTTCCAAACTCTTACATTGTTTGAGAACTTCCCAGGAGGAGATTTTGCATCGTGGTGGAATTGGTGTTATTCATGGATTTGTGTGTGTGTATGTGTCTGCATATGTTGTACATATCTGTTTCTTTAGGAAGACATTTTCATTCATTAAAAAATAGTTTTGTTATAGTCTCTATTTAAGAATATAGTCAAGAGTAGGCCAAAAAATTGGAGATTTTTATAGTCACTTTCCTTAATTACAATGAAGACAATCATTAAAAACAAATATTTGGATCATTACGCATGTTAAGTGATGAGTTTGTGGATTTGCATTTCTAGTGCATCATGCATTTCTTTTATTGTGACAGTTTCTGTTTCTTACATCATTAACACTTATCAGTTAATCAGCTTCAGTTAGAATTGTTTTAATGACCTCTTCTGATAATATAAAAAGAGCTCAAATGCTGTAATTCTTTCCAGTGGACTTACTGACTTTGCCGTCATCAAAAGTAGGTATTATAATTTACATTTTCAGCAAAGAAAATGTTAGCTAATAGTCTCTGACATGTAGATGACAATGAACATGCAATACGAAAAATTGAGCAGCTTATAATTATTTTTTCAGAGAGAATATGGTTACCTAAGTGAAATGAAATATTTCTATTCTGACATCTGTATGTCAGAAGCAAAACATTAATGTTTTTAAGCACATTTTACACTGAGATGTATGTATCCAGTTATTTGTTAGTGGCATAGTCATGGGATAGAGACTTTACATTCTTAGAAAGTGACAGAAAGGGAGAGGATGGAGCTAAGCAATGGAATTTTACCTTTCAGCAAAGAAATTAAGTGAAGTTTGTAAACATATGAGCAGACCTTTAAGAAATGCGTAGTAATTATACATTGACGCATAGGGAGATTATGCTGATGTCAGGCAGCTGTTTCATAGAGGCTAGACTTTGTGCACAGTAATTCCTTGAAGAGTGGTTGGAAATGACATTCTTCTTTCAGGAGCCAAAACTCCTTGCCAAGAACTGTGAAGGCTTAGCCTGCTGCAGTTTCACTGATGATGGCAGAAGGCATGGGATTCCTGGGTCACAGGTGGACGGTTTAGTACAGCAGTAGACTCGCCGGAGTGTCAGCATTTGTGCTGATGATGCAGGCCAGGTGACACCTGCAAATGTCAGGAGTTTTGTAGCAGAAGACGAACTTGGAGTTCAGGGAACTAATACTTTTTATAATGGGCAGTAAGCTTGTTTGACCTCTGCACTAGAGAGAGACATTATCTTTATTAAGCTGGAAAGTAAACAAACCTGTGTTTAGGATACTGGCTTGTAAGGCTGTGTGATATATGCAAACATCCTTGAAAAGATGGTCCAGAATAAAGTCAGTCAATACTTCTGCTTGCAAATTCAGTAGAAATGCTTGAAAAATAGTTTTTCTAAGAGACACTAACTTTGTCAAAAGGGAACATTTCAGAATATTTACCTCATACATATACCACCACCATGTTCTCTCCCTGTGTGTATTCTGTTCTACCTGGAAGACACAGAGAGGAAAGAATGGAAACATGTAACTGAAGCCACAGATTCAACAGCTGTTTTAACTTTTTGCCACATATAATTCTGCATTTTCTCTTTAGTGTTCTCTTAAGTTTTCCTAAATACTTAGTATTTCTCTTAAATATTCAGTGAGTTTGGATGTGTGATGATCTGTATGTCTGAAACTGACATTGGCTACCTTAGTAAGCTCTGGGGTTTACTTGGTGTATCAGACTATGTTATGATTGTTTCTTTCCATAAAACTTCCTCCTGGAGCCTCATGTTAATCCCATCAAATAGATGATTTACCTTTGGCTAAGTATAGGAGTGACTGTGTCTGCTGGCCAGAGAACAGGCAGATGATGAGCAAATGTGTATTGGTTATATAATGTTAACGTTTTGCATATGTGTGTGTGCATGTGAGCGTATGTGCATGTAAGCATGTATGCAGATCAAATAAGTAATAGTATATCCTCTATCCAGTTATGTTTTTTTCCATTTCTCCATATGTGCAGCTTTCACACTGAGCATATCTGAAAGAGGACTCTACCCCTTCCCCCTGCCCCTCTGGCCCATCTGTTTTCTCATTGCTGTTAACAGTGCTGTTTAATGGGGAACAATTTTTAACATCCTCGAACCTCATTTTTTAAGTAATTGTTAGCCAGTATAACTTCTCTTTGTAATTTTTATCTTGTATTTTGCTCATTGTACATGAGAGGCGGGCTTCACATAATTTCCTGGGGAGTTGTGCATGGATTTAAAGGGAAATCTTGCAATAACAGGATTCCTCTATTATACATAGGTACGTAAATATATTTAGTTTGAGTATTAAAACCTCCAAAATGTTATTCAGAAAATAGCTAATACAGTTTTTCATAAAAGTTGATATCTTTGTCTGCCTGCCTGCCTGCTTGCCTAGTTGTCTCTATTTTTATTTAATACCAGAATAAAAGGCAAAGTGAGCGTATCGAGTGCTTCAAATACTATGACAGAAATCTTGACATAGGAGAATAGCATCCTGAAGCCATTAAGGAACTGAAAGAAATGAAGAATAAAAGGAAGTCTTTACTAGCATATTTATTATTACAGTTTTGATTAATCATATAAAGATACCCAACTAGTTTGGCATTTGGGGATAAGAAGAAATTTTCTGTGACTATTACATGAGAGCTCAACTACCTTTTATGACAAGGGGCACTTGAGAATAGATAGATTAGATGAATTGTGGTATTGATGTTATTAAATGGAACTGTTTATTTTAGAAGTGTATTTTTAGACATGGCTTAATATGTTGTCAATCAACCCAATATGTAGAAATATTTTGGTTCAGAGTTTTCTCTGCTTGGAAACAAAGCAGACCATTGGAAACTTCATACAGGTTTTGTAGTAAAACTTAAGGTACAGAACTGATGATAAATTGTGGAATCTGTTTACCATTCATGTTAAATATTAAGTTGAATGATATATCTTAGTATAATTCATTCACTTTAACAAACTTGGAAGTGGGAAGTAAGACTAAATTATATCAGGAAATGGGGAAAAATAGTCATAAGAGAGCAGATAGAAGTTCGAAAGCCAGGCATTTTGCACAGATTCTATATAAACTTCATAGTATCTCTGCATGGATTGTTGCAGACAGTTTTGTTTGCCTTACCTTTGGTTTGATTTAAATATTAGGAGAAATTGGGATTGTTCCAAGCCCCAAGCATTTTATTAGGCAAAGATTATCATGATTGTCCAGTACCTTGCAAATTACTGGTTTAGGACTGAACACGTGGTACAAGTAGGCGGGGCTTTTGGCTAGTTCCCTCCTTCCTCATAAAGGATACAGTGAGGATGAATGTGGGTATGTGTATGAGAATGTGATGCTTAAGTTGCTGAACCCCTCTTGTAACCTGAAAATGCAAGCCTGAGGGCAAAACCACCAAGTTCGGGCTGGCAGGCAGAAAACTGGGAAGGGTGTGGGTACTCAGTGACATGACTGAACTGGCCTTACTGTTGCTGTGGCCGTGGACGCCTTGCTTTGTGAATTAGTACATTTCCTTGTTGTTTAAGCCATTTTTGAATTGGATTTCTGGTATATCTGTATTTAAAGGCATCCTACTGAGGAAGGTCATCTTGGATTAAGGACTTTACCTATGATTCTACGCTTCTAGTAACTTAAAAATTACCTAGCTATCTGCCCCTCTTTGTCAACTAGATATTAAATAATAGGAGATGATAAGTCTATAGAGCTCTTCCTGATCTTTGAGTATCAGTGGTCCGTATTAGATGAAATCTGTATGTGTTTTGGTGTCTTTGGAATGAATTTCCATGTGTTCCATTTACTAAATTGCCATTGTTTTCATTGTATGGATTGAAATTCTCAATTTAAATGTAATTTGTCCAAATAAATTATAGGAAAGAAGTTGGGAATAAATTTATTATGTGCCTTGAAAGCTCTTAGCCCAAGGACGAAGTGGAAGAATCCGTTATGACTCAGATACATTTGCTGTCTGCTGTATTCTATGTGAATACTTTAAAAATACTCATTTCTTTTCCTTTAGTGTAATGGATTGGTGTGTAGTTTCATTTTAAAGACATAACAAATAAAATATAGGAAGATACTTCAATTTCAAAAATGTTCATATTTTAATAATGTTGTTTTGGTTAACATTGGAGTTAAGATTTAGTAAAAGAAAAATTTGGAGGAGAGTTTTGTGCAATGCAGATGGGTCCATGTTCTTTAAGAGCTGGAATTTTCACAGGGAATAAGGGATTATTCTCATACGTGTGAGAGGAGTGGGTGTGCTGTATCTTGCTGTTGTTTCCTGTACATTTTTCCTCTTGGAGATTTTATGGGGAGAAAGTGGCTGAGTCAAGGTACAACACTGTCATAACTGTTCTGTAGTTCAACGTAGCGTCCTGTTGATGGCTACGTGAGTCACCTGCTCTGGTGTCAGAGCATATTCCGAATCATAGGGTAGAGTCACTGTAGATGTGGTGTTTTCTGTCTGTGTGTATGGAGGGGTGTTGTGTTGTTTTTTGTTTTTTTGTTAAGAGTGCATTATAGATGTTAGAGCAGGAAAATCAGGTTTCTGGCTAAAAACCAAAGTACAGAGTAGAAATTAGGTTTTCTGCCACCAGAGTTTATATTTCTATATATCCATGCTCAGTTATACTGTTAGGTTCTTTATTTTTTCTTCCCCTTTACTACTTTGATGAGACAATCCCTTTTTCTGTTTTTCCATAGCTGATGTTTTATGAACTGTGTCTTCATGGGTACTTGTTTTTTAAACCCTAAAACAAAGATTTGGCAGATGTAAAGCAAACCTACTAATACTGCTTAGACTTGACCCTTCTCTCTGAGAGCATAGTTTACATTTATGTTCAGGCCATCTGTATATTCTTAAAACTGATTTAAATAAAATAGACTAAGGAAAGCCTACATCCTAAGAGTTAGAACTCTATAACCTACATGGGTGAAGAAAGTATGAGAGTATGTTTCTTCCCATTTTTCTTCCAAAACCTGTGCCTCCTACAATCCTGAAAACTAACTGAAGCAATTTCATGCATCTCTGTGCCAAAACCAGAAATCTGGGCACGTTTCATTTAGTCTCAAACCTTTACTCACTTGTGACATTTTTTTGCCGTCTTCTTCCCCCACCCCAGCTAACGGTATCCCGAGACTTCTCTGACCAGTGTTGTCTTTGAGGAGTGGGGTTGTGTGTGGACGGAACACACAGGGCCCTTAGGGTGCCCACAGGCCAGTTGGGGGAATCAGTGGGTGATGCTTTCTGGGTGGTTTCTATGCAGGCTTCCTGATGGAATACGCCAGATAGCAAGGATCGCTTCCTTTTACCCTTCCTGTAACTCCGGGGGGAAAATCCTGGTCAAATACTTTTGAAACCAAAATTAGTCAAAGGGAGACAAGCAGTCGTCCACTTCTGTTCCCCTGTGTCTCTCACAACCAGGTTGAAAGAAGCTTTCACCCAACCTTTCCAGACTAGATAAGCCCTTACTTGCCCTAGTAATTACTTATTATTATTGTTTTTATTAAGGAATCATTAATATACAGTCTTATGCTCCAGTTTCACATGAGCAACATTGTGGTTGCTACATTACCCCTATTATCAAGTCCCCCCCCCCCACATACCTCTAGAGTAACTGCCCCATCAGCATAGTAATTACTTACTGGTATGGAAATGGACTGCTACTCTCCATCCCCTGGAAGCACCCATTTATGGAGATGCACTAAAGCCAGGTGAAAGATTCTGGAAATATTTCAGTTTTACCCACACTCCTGAACAACATTACCAATATCTTTTTTTTTTTTTTTTTTTGAGAGGGTACCTCATATTTATTGATCAAATGGTTGTTAACAACAATAAAATTCTGTATAGGGGAGTCAATGCTCAATGCACAATCATTAATCCATCTCAAGCCTAATTCTCATCAGTCTCCAATCTTCTGAAGCATAATGAACAAGTTCTTATATGGTGAACAAATTCTTACATAGTGAATAAGTTCTTACATGGTGAACAGTACAAGGGCAGTCATCACAGAAACTTTCGGTTTTGATCACGCATTATGAACTGTAAACAATCACGTCAGATATGAATATTCGTTTGATTTTTATACTTGGTTTATATGTGGATCCCACATTTCTCCCTTTATTATTATTATTATTTTTATTTTTTATAATATGCTGAAGTGGTAGGTAGATGCAAGATAAAGGTAAAAAACATAGTTTAGTGTTGTAAGAGAGGAATTGTAGATGATCAGGTGTGTGCCTGTAGACTATGTGTTAATCCGAGCTAGACAAGGGCATTAAAACATCCACGGATGCAGAAGATTTCTCTCAAAACAGGGGGGGTGAGGTTCTAAGCTTCACCACTGTTGATCCCCAATTTCTCACCTGATGGCCCCCCTGCGACTGTGCCTGTCATAGGTTGTTCCTCCCTTGAGGAATCTTACCCGTCTCTGGCTAACCAGTCATCTTCCGGGGCCATACAGGGAAATGTACAGTTGGTAAGTGAGAGAGAAGCCTTATTGTTTGAAAAGGTTAGTTTTTTACTTCTTTGCATATTTATGCCCTGTGCTTCTATGCCCAGCATTTGTCTTGAGGTGTCTTTACCACTTGGAAGAATTGTGATACACGGTAAATTCGATATGAGGCACGAATTCTATTTAGGGGTTGTAATTAGGAAGGAAGAAGAAAAGCTACAGAAGTAGCAGGCGGAAGAAAACCTGGGAAGATTATTTCTTTGACGTATCTTCTTGTAGAGTAACTTAAGCACGTATAGGTTTTAAACTACTAACTAACTTGCGCACACATATTAACATAATAGGAATACAGTTACATAAACAAAGCAGATCTATAATTACCAGCCATCTCCAGTGAAGCCAAGAAAACTAGTTAGGCCCCCTAGGCATTTGTGAAAATTTGTCTATGATATGATGGATATTGTCCAACTGTACTTGAACAGTCTGAGAGAAATCAGACAAATTAAAGCAGCCCATTTCTGGAAACTGTTCACATCCCATATGTTCTTTTAACCGTAGATAGTCTGTAGTTGTAAGATTTTGGAGCGCTACAACTTGCACTTCTCCTATTTCTTGGTTGAGTTCCAACAGTATAGATCCAGTCAAATTTGTTGTTTTACTGTATGCACAGGCCAGCTTAGATATCTCCTTCTTCATTCCAATGGCAAGTCCAGGAAATGGTGGGATGGATGCAGCTACAACTGCAGCATCGCCTGCATCTTTGTGGAGGTTTTTTGATGATCATCTTCTGGTATGAGTCTTCCAGAGAGTGCTGATGTTGGAAGTTCTTCATATCGTATCTTAGTTCATTTTCTGGGTAGCCAAATTAGGCTTTCATCCTCTGTATGAACACAAACAGACCCTTTGCCCACACTTTGATATGCCCTTTATACCATTGTGTAGAACTCATTGGAGGTCACCACACAGGAACAGCCTTTTTTTTTTTATTAAAAGAATGGAATATTATCAGAAAAGTGTACCTCCATAGCCGATCATCTGACACCCTTTAAGTGATCAAAATTAAGGATATTTAAAGCATGCGTTAATCTTTGATTTACCATTAGTTTTATCCTATCAAGGAGTAATCCCCCTTTTCTTTCTTTCTTTCTTTCTTTCTTTCTTTCTTTCTTTCTTTCTTTCTTTCTTTCTTTCTTTCTTTCTTTCTTTCTTTCTTTCTTTCTTTCTTCCTTTCTTCCTTTCTTCCTTTCTTCCTTTCTTCCTTTCTTCCTTTCTTCCTTTCTTCCTTTCTTCCTTTTCTTCCTTCCTTTCTTCCTTTCTTCCTTCCTTTCCTTCCCTTTCTTCCTTTCTTCCTTTCTTCCTTTCTTCCTTTCTTCCTTTCTTCCTTTCTTCCTTTCTTTCCCTTTCTTCCTTTTCCCTTTCTTCCTTTCTTCCTTTCTTCCTTCCTTTCTTCCTTTCTTCCTTTCTTCCTTTCTTCCTTTCTTCCTTTCTTCCTTTCTTCCTTTCTTCCTTTCTTCCTTTCTTCCTTCCTTTCTTCCTTTCTTCCTTTCTTCCTTTCTTCCTTTCTTCCTTTCTTCCTTTCTTCCTTTCTTCCTTTCTTCCTTTCTTCCTTTCTTCCTTTCTTCCTTTCTTCCTTTCTTCCTTTCCTTCCTCCCTTCCTCCCTTCCTCCCTTCCTCCCTTCCTCCCTTCCTCCCTTCCTCCCTTCCTTCCTTCCTTCCTCCTTCCTTCCTTCCTTCCTTCCTTCCTTCCTTCCTTCCTTCCTTCCTTCCTTCCTTCCTTCCTTCCTTCCTTCCTTCCTTCCTTTTCTTTTTTTTAAATCTTTAATCTACACTTACCTGAAGAATACTATGTTTACTAGGCTCTCCCCTATACCAGGTCCCCCCTATAAACCACATTACAGTCACTGTCCATCAGCATAGCAAAATGTTGTAGAGTCACTACTTGTCCTCTCTGTGTTGTACAGCCCTCCCCTTTCTCCCTCCCCTCTCATGCATGCTTATCTTAATACCCCCTTACTTCTTCCCCCCCCTTATCCCTCCCTGCCCATCCATCCTCCCCAGTCCCTTTCCCTTTGGTACCTGTTAGTGCATTTTTGGGTTCTGTAATTCCGCTGCTGTTTTGTTCCTTCAATTTTTCCTTTGTTCTTATACTCCTCAGATGAGTGAAATCATTTGGTATTTCTCTTTCTCCACTTTGCTTATTTCACTGAGCATAATACCCTCCAGCTCCATCCATGTTGCTGCAAATGGTAGGATTTGCCCTCTTCTTATGGCTGAGTAGTATTCCATTGTGTATATATACCACATCTTCTTTATCCATTCATCTATTGATGGACATTTAGGTTGCTTCCAATTCTTGGCAACTGTAAATAGTGCTTGCGATAAACATAGGGGTGCATCTGTCTTTCTCAAACTTGATTACTGCGTTCTTAGGGTAAATTCCTAGGAGTGCAATTCCTGGGTCAAATGGTAAGTCTGTTTCGAGCATTTTGATGAACCTCCATACTGCTTTCACAATGGCTGAATTAATTTACATTCCCACCAGCAGTGTAGGAGGGTTCCCCTTTCTCCACAGCCTCGCCAACATTGTTGTTGTTTGTCTTTTGGATGGCAGCCACCCTTACTGGTGTGAGATGATACCTCATTGTAGTTTTAATTTGCATTTCTCTGATAATTAGCGATGTGGAGCATCATTGCATGTGTCTGTTGGCCATCTGTCTTTCTTTTTTGGAGAACCGTCTGTTCAGTTCCTCTGCCCATTTTTTAATTGGGTAATTTGTTTTTTGTTTGTTGAGGCGTGTGAGCTCTTTATATATTCTGGACGTCCAGCCTTTATCGGATCTGTCATTTTCAGATATATTCTCCCATACCGTAGGGTTCCTTTTTGTTCTATTGATGGTGTCTTTTGCTGTACAGAAGCTTTTCAGCTTAATATAGTCCCAACTGTTCATTTTTGCTGTTGTTTTCCTTGCCCAGGGAGATATGTTCAAGAAGAGGTCACTCATGTTTATGTCTAAGAGTTTTTTCCTATGTTTTTTCCCAAGAGTTTAATGGTTTCATGACTTCCATTCAGGTCTTTGATCCATTTTGAGTTTACTTTTGTATATGGGGTTAGACAATGGTCCAGTTTCATTCTCCTACATGTAGCTGTCCAGTTTTGCCAGCACCATCTGTTGAAGAGACTGTCATTTTGCCATTGTATGCCCATGGCTCCTTTATTAAATATTAATTGACCACATATGTTTGGGTTAATTTCTGGAGTCTCTGATCTGTTCCACTGGTCTGTGGCTCTGTTCTTGTGCCAGTACCAAGTTGTCTTGATTACTATGGCTTTATAGTAGAGCTTGAAGTTGGGGAGTGAGATCCTCCCTACTTTATTCTTCTTTCTCAGGATTGCTTTGGCTATTTGGGGCCTTTGGTGTTTCCATATGAATTTTTGAATAATTTGTTCCAGTTCATTGAAGAATGTTGCTGGTAATTTGATAGGGATTGCATCAAATATATATATTGCTTTGGGCATGGTGGCCATTTTGACGATATTAATTCTTCCTAGCCATGAGCATGGGATGAGTTTCCATTTGATAGTGTCCCCTTTAATTTCTCTTAAGAGTGACTTGTAGTTTTCAGGGTATAGGTCTTTCACTTCTTTGGTTAGTTTTATTCCTAGGTATTTTATTCTTTTTGATGCAATTGTGAATGGAATTGTTTTCCTGATTTCTCTTTCTATTGGTTCATTGTTAGTGTATAGGAAAGCCACAGATTTCTGTGTGTTAATTTTGTATCCTGCAACTTTGCTGTATTCCGATATCAGTTCTAGTAGTTTTGGAGTGGAGTCTTTAGGGTTTTTTATGTACAATATCATGTCATCTGCAAATAGTGACAGTTTAACTTCTTCCTTACCAATCTGGATTCCTTGTATTTCTTTGTTTTGTCTGATTGCCATAGCTGGGACCTCCAGTACTATGTTAAATAACAGTGGGGAGAGTGGGCATCCCTGTCTAGTTCCTGATCTCAGAGGTAAAGCTTTCAGCTTCTCGCTGTTCAGTATAATGTTGGTTTTGGGTTTATCATAAATGGCCTTCAT
The DNA here is from genome assembly GCF_040802235.1 of Manis javanica. Taxonomy (NCBI): domain Eukaryota; kingdom Metazoa; phylum Chordata; class Mammalia; order Pholidota; family Manidae; genus Manis; species Manis javanica. The sequence continues at coordinate 95,828,566 of NC_133167.1, forward strand.
TATGTTGCGGTACTTGCCCTCTATTCCCATTTTGCTGAGAGTTTTTATCATGAATGGATGTTGAATTTTGTCAAATGCTTTTTCAGCATCTATGGAGATGATCATGTGGTTTTTGTCTTTCTTTTTGTTGATGTGGTGGATGATGTTGATGGATTTTCGAATGTTGTACCATCCTTGCATCCCTGGGATGAATCCCACTTGGTCATGGTGTATGATCCTTTTGATATACTGTTGAATTCTGTTTGCTAATATTTTATTGAGTATTTTTGCATCTACATTCATCAGGGATATTGGTCTGTAATTTTCTTTTTTGGTGGGGTCTTTGCCTGGTTTTGGTATTGGGGTGATGTTGGCTTCATAGAATGAATTTGGGAGTGTTCCCTCCTCTTCTATTTTTTGGAACACTTTAAGGAGAATGGGTATTATGTCTTCTCTGTGTGTCTGATAAAATTCCGAGGTAAACTGTCCGGTCCCGGGGTTTTGTTCTTGGGTAGTTTTTTGATTACCATTTCAATTTCTTTGCTCGTAATTGGTTTGTTTAACTTTTGTGTTTCTTCCTTTGTCAGTCTTGGGAGGTTGTATTTTTCTAGGAAGTTGTCCATTTCTTCTAGGTTTTCCAGCTTGTTGGCATATAGGTTTTCATAGTAGTCTTTAATAATTCTTTGTATTTCTGTGGAGTCTGTCGAGATTATTCTGTTCTCATTTCTGATGCTGTTGATTTGTGTTGATTCTCTTTTTCTCTTAATAAGTTTGGCTAGAGGCTTATCTATTTTGTTTATTTTCTCAAAGAACCAGCTCTTGGTTTCGTTGATTTTTGCTAATGTTTTATTCTTCTCAATTTTGTTTATTTCTTCTCTGATCTTTATTATGTCCCTCCTTCTGCTGTCTTTAGGCCTCATTAGTTCTTCTTTTTCCAGTTTCGATAATTGTGATGTTAGTCTATTCATTTGGGATTGTTCGTCCTTCTTCAAGTGTGCCTGGATTGCTATATACTTTCCTCTTAAGTCTGCTTTCGCTGCGTCCCACGGAAGTTGGGGCATTGTGTTGTTGTTGTCATTTGTTTCTATATATTCCTTGATCTCTATTTTGATTTATTCATTGATCCATTGTTTATTTAGAAGCATGTTGTTAAGCCTCCATGTGTTTGTGAGCCTTTTTGTTTTCTTTGCAGAATTTATTTCTAGTTTTATACCTTTGTGGTCTGACATATTGGTTAGTAGAATTTCAATATTTTGAAATTTACGGAGGCTCTTTTTGTGAGCTAGTATGTGGTGTATTCTGGAGAATGTTCCATGTGCACTTGAGAAGAATGTATATCCTGTTGCTTTTGCATGTAGAGTTCTATAGATGTCTGTTAGGTCCATCTGTTCTAGTGTGTTGTTCAATGCCTGTGTGTCCTTACTTATTTTCTGCCAAGTGGATCTATCCTTTGGGGTGAGTGGTGTGTTGAAGTCTCCTAAAATGAATGCATTGCAGTCTATTTCCCTCTTTAGTTCTGTTAGTATTTGTTTCACATATGCTGGTGCTCCTGTGTTGGGTGCATATATATTTAGAATGATTATATCCTCTTGTTGGACTGAGCCCTTTATCATTATGTAGTGTCCTTCTTTATCTCTTGTTACTTTCTTTGTTTTGAAGTCTATTTTGTCTGATATTAGTACTGCAACCCCTGCTTTCTTCTCACTGTTGTTTGCCTGAAATATGTTTTTCCATCCCTTGACTTTTAGTCTGTGCTTGTCTTTGGGTTTGAGGTGAGTTTCTTGTAAGCAGCATATAGATGGGTCTTGCTTTTTTATCCATTCTATTACTCTGTGTCGTTTGATTGGTGCATTAAGTCCATTTACATGTAGGGTGACTATTGAGAGATATGTACTTATTGCCATTGCAGGCTTTAGATTCGTGGTTACCAAAGATTCAAGGTTAGCTTCTTTAGTATCTTACTGCCTAACTTAGCTCGCTTATTGAGCTGTTATGTACACTGTCTGGAGATTCTTTTCTTCTCTCCCTTCTTATTCCTCCTCTTCCATTCTTCATATGTTGTGTGTTTTGTTCTGTGCTCTTTTTAGGAGTGCTCCCATCTTGAGCAGTCCCTGTAGGATGCCCTGTAGAGGTGGTTTGTGGGAAGCAAATTCCCTCAGCTTTTGCTTGTCTGGAAATTGTTTAATTCCGCCATCATACTTAAATGATAGTCGTGCTGGATACAGTATCCTTGGTTCAAGGCCCTTCTGTTTCATTGCATTAAGTATATCATGCCATTCTCTTCTGGCCTGTAGGGTTTCTGTCGAGAAGTCTGATGTTAGCCTGATGGGTTTTCCTTTATAGGTGACCTTTTTCTCTCTAGCTGCCTTTAAAACTCTCTCCTTGTCCTTGATCCTTTCCATTTTAATTATTATGTGTCTTGGTGTTGTCCTCCTTGGATCTTTTCTGTTGGGGGTTCTGTGTATTTCCGTGGTCTGTTTGATTATTTCCTCCCCCAGTTTGGGGAAGTTTTCAGCAATTATTTCTTCAAAGAGACTTTCTATCCCTTTTCCTCTCTCTTCTTCTTCTGGTACCCCTATAATACGAATATTATTCCTTTTTGATTGGTCACATAGTTCTCTTAGTATTGTTTCGTTCCTGGAGATCCTTTTATCTCGCTCTATGTCAGCTTCTATACGTTCCTGTTCTCTGGTTTCTATTTCTTCAATGGCCTCTTGCATCTTATCTATTCTGCTCATAAATCCTTCCAGGGTTTGTTTCACTTCTGTGATCTCCTTCCTGACATCTGTGATCTCCCTCCGGACTTCATCCCATTGCTCTTGCATTTTTCTCTGCATCTCATCCCATTGCTCTTGCATTTTTCTCTGCATCTCCGTCAGCATGTTCATGATTTTTATTTTGAATTCTTTTTCAGGAAGACTGGTTAGGTCTGTCTCCTTCTCATGTGTCATCTCTGTGATCTTTGTCTGCCTGTAGTTTTGCCTTTTCATGGTGATAGAGATAGTTTGCAGAGCTGGTATGAGTGACAGCTGGAAGAGCTTCCCTTCTTGTTGGTTTGTGGCCTTCCTCTCCTGGGAGAATAGCGACCTCTAGTGGCTTGTGCTTGGCAGCTGTGCGCAGACAGGGCTTCTGCTTCCTGCCCGGTTGCTATGGAGTTTATCTCTGCTGTTGCTTTGGGCATGGCCTGGCTGGTGCTGTTCCTCCAAAATGGTGCAGCCCCGTTGGAGGGGGAGTGGCCAGGAGGCTATTTATCTCTGTAAGGGGCCTCCGTGCTCCCTGCTGCCCAGGGGGTTAAAGTGCCCAGAGATCCCCAGATTCCCTGCCTCTGGGCTAAGTGTCGTGTCCTGACCCTTTAAGACTTCCAAAAAGCACTCTCCAAACCAAAAGAACAACAGCAACAACAAAAGAAAAAAAAAATTAAATAAATAATTTTAAAAAAGGGAAAAATGCGTGATTTTCTTTGTCCTCAGGCGCCGGTCTCAGGCACCCGCCCCCTTGTCTTGCTTCCCTGTTTCCCTAGCATTGGGGTCCCTGTCCCTTTAAGGCTTCCAAAAAGCACTCGCCAAAAAAAAAAAAATAAAAGCCTCTCCTGTTTCTTTGTTCTCCGGCATCAGCCTCAGGCACCCGCTTACCAGTCCTGCCGCCCTGTTTCCCTAGTATCCAGGACCCCACGCATGCACTGTGTCTGTGCTCTTGTCCGGATGGCTGGGGCTGGGTGTTCAGCAGTCCTGGGCTCCCTCCCTGCTGACTCCTCTCCTCCTGCTGGGGGCTGGGGGGCGGGGCGCTCGGGTCCCATCCGGCCGGGGCTTGTGTCTTATCCCCTTCGCTAGGCCCTGGGTTCTCGCAGGTGTGGATGTGGTCTGGATGTTGTCCTGTGTCCTCTGGTCTCTATTTTAGGAAGAGTTGTCTTTTTTATATTTTCATAGATAAATGTGGTTTTGGGAGGAGATTTCTGCTGCTCTACCCACGCCGCCGTCTTGGCTCTGCCTCCCATTACCAACGTTTTATCTGCTGCTCTCTTGATTTCCTCCCTCATTCCAGTCATGGATATCCCCATTTAATGCTCTGGACGCTGCGAGAGAGAAACGAGTTTCTTTGGCCTCACCTCCCGCCGCTGGGGAAGCTGGTCACTCACCTGCTGGCCCCCTCTCCGCAAGAGAAATCATGGGCAAGAGGCCGTGGTGAGCCCTAAGCTGTGCCATTTTGGGAAGGGGTGATGCGCACAAAGTCAGGCTGTTCCTCTTACCTACTCCAGGCCACCCAATCTTGAGGTCTTTTTTTTTTTTTTCTGTAATGGAATGCTGGAACTTCTCTGGAAACTGGGGCTTCCATAAGGGCCCTTTCATCTTTGGGTGATTTTCGGGTCACTGTTCAGCGCTGCTCCTGGGTTGTGGTCAGGAAGGGCTACACTGGGTCATAGGCCCCTACAGTATCCCAGCCAAGGCAGAAGCCTGCTTGCCTGTTTCCCAATGCACAGATGGGCGAGACCCTCCCGGGTCCCTGGGCATGTGGGGTTGGACCCCACAGCTTCCACAAAAGTACTCTGGTTTGTGGATGGATGCTTAAGTTTTTTCGTTGAGGGGAGGGAGGGATAAAAATGACATCACATGATGCTGATGTCATTCCAGTTTCCTTCTTTTTGAAACCTTACCATAATTGGCTTTGTGACTTGACACTTAATTGGCTTAATACCAGAATGATGGTTAGCATAGATAATTACAATACCACTGTCTCCTCTACTATATAGTTTGCTATTGATTTTTATTATCATTTTTCATTAGCCCCCAACTGACATTCTGTATCATTTGGTTTCCTCCCTTTCTGGTCATTTTGCTCTCTCATTCTTTCTTATTTTACTGTTTGGTATTGTTATAATGGACTTAGAATGAGTAAAGCAGGCAATGTAAATTCTAGCCACATTGTTTATCTTTGCAAGTTTCTATTTGGACCACAATTTCTTTCTTTATAATTAAGGGATAATTCCTTGCAGAGGGTTTTGAAGGCCAAATGAAATAACATGCTAACTTCATGAAATATTAAGGGTTTATAAAAGTTCTAGAAAATGAAATATGGATCTTGTTCCTTAGATATAAACGTGCTCTTGGGCAAGTCACTTAACCTTTGAAGCATCAGTTTGTTCAAATGTAAAATGAGAGCATTCAATAGGATTAGGATTTCTGAACCTGGAGAAGTTTCCCATTGGCCCTCTGAAATTATATGTTTTTCATTTGTAGCATAAGTGGGTTTTTCTGTTGTGAACATCTGTAATGTTTATTAGATTTTTTAAAAGTTAAAAGCTATCAAATCAAACATTTGTTTAGACTCTTTCTAAATGTGTGGTTATATGAAATTTAATAGAAGAATTACTTATGGTACTTTCTCTGTAAATTAAAGGTAATTTTATGTCTGAGAGCTTGAATCATACTAACAGTTCTGTTCTGATTTGATTACAATGCCCATATCATAAAGAAGCTTAATAATTTTTAACAACTTGAGTTACACGATCCATAGAGAATAACTAAAACTCATTGTGACTGAGTGATTTAAGTTTTTTTTATTTGACTATCAAATATCAGTTAGATTTACACTTGACTTATCTTTTCCTCTTGCAAATATGTAATCTAAAATGCCACAGATTTTGTACATTGCTATAGTTTTCAAAGTACTGCATTGGTGCTGTATCTGTAGTAACTCCTGATGGACACAATGTAGAGGGTTGGTCATTTGTTTGAATACAATCCTAAGCACCGTACTGGTCTCTAGTGTTCTAAGTACATATTGACAATAGAAACAACATCATTTTATAATTTGAAGAGGAATTGGTAAGGGAAATAAGGTATTACTTTCCTTTTCTCTGTACCCCTTTTCCTTGTGAAGCTGCTTCTGTACAATTAGGTTAGCCTTATGTCATTTCTCTGCATAGATTGTAGTCTTTTTGTTTTTGCATTTTCAGAGGATTCTGTCATGTCATGGTAAGTAGGTACCTGTTCCCAGTGACCTGGCTATATTGTGTTTTACTTGTTACTCAAACCAAAACTTCTTTCGTGTGGGGACTTCCTAGTATTTTGTGTCTTGCCTTCGTAATCATACTAGAAACCCAAAGTAGGTGAGCCTTTTATTTTTTGTGATTGGCTGTTTGATAAGTATGTTGTAAATGTTTTCACATCATGTCTTTCCTTATTATTTTAAGTGGAAATAATATTTTTGAAGTAAGCAGTAAAGAATAAATAATTTGAGGGTTGTCTCTCTGAAATATGGCACATTTACTGGACAAAGGGGCCATGTTACTGATGTTTCTCTAAAATGTGATCTGTCATTCTGTTTTTTTAAACAGATATTTGTTGATGAATACTACATGTGAGACACCATGCTGGGTTTGGAGGCAGAGTGGTGAATAAGATAGCCACCTGATATCTCCTCTAGCTGATACCTCCTATAGCTCCACAGCCCAGTGAGAGATGCAGACAGAAAAACAGGCAATTAGAAGGTGTGAAAAATGTATAAACTGGGACCATTGAGTGATAAGGTGTTACGGTAGCACATTGGGGTAAGCTGAAAACTGAAGAGATGCACATAGGAAATAACCTAATGAAGGGGAGAGTGCTGTAGGCAGAAGAAATAGCACCAGAAGTATGAAAAAGCACAACAGATTCAGGGGACTCAAAGTCATTCAGTACGGCTAGGCTGAGAAAGCACAGGCTGGCAGAGGGACAGGGCTGAGGCTGGAATGGAAGTCAGAAGCAACTCCTAAAAGAGCTTGCCTGCCAGCCATGGTAAAGAATCTAGACTCGATCCTGGAATCAGTGGGAGGAACTGAAAAGTTCCGTCTCGGAGGTGAGGAGATGAGGTTTATATTGAGAAGGATTGCTCTGGCTGTGCTGTGGAAAATAGCTTGGTTGGGATGCAAGATGGGAGGAGGGGCAAGCAGTCTACTCACGAGGCTAGTGCGGAAACCAGTGTGAGAGGCAGTGATGACTTGACATAGGCTGTGGCTTTGAGAATGAAGAAAAATAACCATATTTTTGAGCTATTTAGGAGCCAGATGAGACCGTTCGTGGTAATAGATTGTGTTTTGGATAAGGTAAAATGGAGACAAGAATGACAACGATATTTATTTGTAAGAGGACTATTCTATTTACTGAATGGGAAACAGGATAAGGAAGGGATTTTGGAAGGAAGATAATATGTTCATTTTTACCATGTGAGATACCTTTGCAAATCTAAACAGAGATTTTGAGAGGCTGTAGAATGTATGGATATGTAATCTTTTGATGTGGCCTGAAGACAGAAAGGATTTGGAAATCATTAGCATAAGTGGGAGTTTATGGTGGTTAGAAGTCAGCCAGCCCGGGCATGTACAATGCAAATAGAAGAGCTCATGCACCCTCAAGAATACCACTATTTCAGTGCCCTGCAGAAGGCAAGCTTGCCGAAGAGACCAAGACTGCTACCAGAGAGCTAGGAAGAAACCAAGCAGGGTTTGGCTGTCACCAGAGACTCCCTCAAGAAGAGAGGTCACCAGTGATAAATGGTGACTACTGAGAGGCTCAATAAAAACTGTAAAGTCCTTTGGATTTAACAAGAGCAGTTTAACTGCAGTGTTAGGGTGGTCACGGGAATGTAGTGGGTTAATGAGTGAGTGGGTTACGAGGAGGTGGAGATAGCTGCGCTTCTTATCTAGCACTTTTGGGGTTAATGGGTGGAAAGTTAAGTGAGTTGAGAAGAGGCTGAAATGAAGAAAGTAACTATTTTAGAGCCAGGTGGCTGAGAAGGTAGGAGGAAGGAATGGGAATTAGAAAACTCTAGGTGGAATTGGCTTCTTTAGGAATGTAAGTAGTTCGTAGGGCTGTTTATAGAAATTTGACATGCACATGATAGCGTTGCACTTTCCCACCTTGTGAGCTCAGGCATGGTTGCATGACTTTCTTTGGCCAGTGGAATGTGAGTGATGTGTTAAGTGTCAGTTCTGGGCAGAAGCTCCAAGAGCCATTTTATGCTTTGACATATTCTCTTTTCCTCTAGCACAGTGTCTGGGAATGTTTGGCATGGTGGATGCTTATCAGCCTGGTCTTTGAGTGACTAGGATGAGCAGAGCCTCTCTGCCAACCCAAAAGATGGAGAAACTCATCTTCATTTTTTTATATACTGAGATTTGGAGCTGTTAATGCACTGCATGTAATCCAGGCTGTTTTGATTGTTGCAAGGAGTATTGACCTCTCTCACATTTTGATGGGAGGAATGGCTAAAAGAAGGGGATGCGTACAGGTAAACTGTTTACTTGTTAAGGCAGAGACCTCTATTTTCTCTATGAAATGGGAGGAATAGGCTGGTAAGACTGGGACAGTGCATATCATTTTAAATGGCTAGAATGGGTAGTGGATGATTTATCTAGAATTGTCTATGTTAAATAGCTAGAATAAGTGATTTTACTCAGAAAACAGAAGCATTGCTAAATCACAGGAAGGGCCATTTAATCTGGGAAATCATCTGTTTAATACAATCCTTATTTGATTTTCTTCTTTTCCTCTGCTCAGCTCAGAAGGAGAGCTAGAGGGACAAGAAAAGTAAATTGGATTAATCCGGGGTTAGAGGTTTTCAGGTGGGTGAGATAGAAAGAATGGAAAGGAGAGATGAAGATAGGCTATGGAGTGAATGATGTGAAAAATACAGACAGATCTGATAGGGGAGCAAAGGTGCTCATGGGAGTGGAGGGGTAGGTGTGTTGTGGGGGGAACAAGAATGAGAGAACTGGAAGAATAGGTTTTTGTTAGTAGTAGCTTGAATCAGTTTATTGTTTCAGAGATGAGAGACCCTGGTGGGTGGCTGACGTGAAGTTGAGGTTCATTACTGGCAATGATGAGGGTAAGTGCTGAAAGGCTGGGGTGTAAGATGGTTTAGTGGACTCCGTTCAATACACAGAGTGACAGGAGAAGACAGGGTAGTGACCCTGGAGTTCATTAGATGAGCAAGCTGGAGGATGTTCTGCTCTGAAGGTATGGTTCACTAGCATCAGGAGTTGAACGTGAGGATACAGAACTACAGCTCACTCTTTCCTTGTCCCTGAGTGGAAGTGAGGAGAAAGAACGGTTTCCATTTTAGTAGCTCTGAAGGTTCTAGCAAAGAGTTTAAGGGAGCTTTCATCACAGATACAGAGCTGTAAGGAATTAGTTGTGATTTTGGAAATTTCACCTAAGCTTTTCTTAGGAGACAGTATTGCAATCCGAAAATGAGAAATTGTTAGGCAGTTAACGGTAACCTTCATTTCTTTTGTATCTTCCTTTCAGTGACTCAAACGTTATGACATTTTTATGGGTCAGATAAACTTTCTCGTATTTGTAGTATTTCACAGATGTATGGCATATTGCTTCTGTTTAAATGATTTTGTGGAAATTTGGCGACATTTGCTCTTTAGCAAATTGCAGCCCTTTATTTAGCAGCATCAACTTTAGCTAAATTTCTTAGACTGCTTTAGGTGTGGATCACTTTATGAGCCATAAGCCAACATGAATTCATAATTATTCATAGTTCTCTGATTAAAAATATATTAATTATGTGTGATTTTTGGATATAAATGACCACAACCAGTAATAAATACAAGTAAGAATCAATTTTTAAGTAAGCTTTCATACCTAAGAAGGAAATGGAAGAACAGCAGCAGTAACAACCAGGTAGCAGTCTCAGGCTTCAGAGATCTTGGAGATAAAGTCTCTTAATAGCATTTTCTTATAATCAGGGCTGTCATTACAGAATTACTGCATGAGGCTAAATACTTCAGTGATTTACCAACCACCATTGATTGTCTCATGGTTTTCTTCTGACATGTTATCATTTGAAGATTGTATAAAAAATGTCCTGTTCTGGAATAATTTTATCTCTTAGAAAGTGTGGGGTAGCTAGTAACTGCTTTGCAATTTATCTTTCTATCACTCTTGTCTCCTCCTCTGAAGCTGAATAATCCCCTATAATCATTAAGAAACAATATAAATACAAAGGTGGTTTGTGAGTATATTAGTTTTCAATTGATTCATAACAAAATACTGCAAATTTAGTGACTTAAAATAACGCTTGTTTTTTATCTCATAGTTTCTGGAGGCCGCAAGTCTGGGCACGGCATAGCTAGGTTCTCTATGCAGGGTCTCCCAGGGCTGCAGGCTGCTGCCATCTGGATCTCTAGGTCCTCTTCCCAGCTCATTCAGTTGGCAGGATTCAACCCCTGCCTATTGTAGGTTTGAGTTTCTGATTTTCTTGCTGGCGATGCCCTGGCAAGTCTGTGAGACTACCCTCAGGTCCTAGCCATGTGGCTCCTCCACAGGCTGTTCAAAACATGGCTGTTTGCTTTCCTCCAGGCCAGAAGGGCTGCCCCTCTAACACATCCCCGTCTTCTAAAATGCTCACCTGGGTAGGTCAGGCCCACCCAGTATAATCTCCCTTTTGAGTATGTCAGAACTGATTAGGGACTTTGTATCTGCAAATCTTTGTCTTCTAAGAACATCATTATGGGAGTACTATTCCAATCCATTCACAGGTATTGTCTAGACTCAAGGGGAGGGAATTATAAAGGGCATGGGTCATTGGGGATTATTTTAGAGTTCTGTCTACTAAAGCGGTTGAGGGGGTGGCAAGCTTGTACTTCTAGAATTTAATACACTTTTAAATGTTGGCTTAAATAAATCAACATGGGTATGGTATGACAGTCAGTGTATATATAGGACATTATTTTATGTAAGATATTTAGCAATGACTATAAAAGTGAAGTGGTAATATGTATGTATGTCAGTCAGGTTTCAGTCAGATAAATAAAACCAAAAGAAAATGCACATGATGTATATATGTACATATCTGAATTTGTTATAAGGATTTGACCTTATGCAATAGTGGGGGCTGCATAAAGTAGTCTCTGCAGGGATATTATTTGCACGTTTGATGCTGGGGCTCTGGTCCAAGGGCAGGTGGGAAGAGAATATGGCTGTAAGGTGGGGTGTGGAAGACAAGAACAAGCTGTAACCCGTGAGAGTGGAGTGAAACCATTCTCAGCATGAATGGATTTAAGGCTTATAGTTCTGAAATTGCATAGCATTGAGAAAATAGTTTACAAAATAAGTAGTTGGAAATGATAAGAATTATTTTAAATAACTCATTTATTTTGTATTGGCAGGATACCAGTTAAACTTATAAGTTTGGAAGACTAATAGTTTCTTTTTAACAGGGGCAGCTAACAATTAAAATTTAAAATTAGAAATTGTCAGTCTGTCTAAAACTTATTTGTTAGGTGAAATATAATTTTTAAATGCATTTTCCTACATGAAGAAATTTATAGAATTGTTCCCCTCCCCACCCATCGCATTATAGGATAAAACAGCATTCTATCAGATATATACTTGCAGTTGCAAAAGAGAAAAATGATTTATTTAGAGTATTAAGTTCAGGTGTGTTTTATTTTTATGGTTGAAATTTCATGTATCCTTGTAAGCCCCATAGATGTAGACCCTACATAATCAAATTAAGTATATTAATATTTTAGAGAATATTAGGAGATACCTAAGTTTGGGACAGCCATATTTTCCAATTGATATTTCTCTATCAGCTAAAATAATAAGAATAAAAACAATTTCTTTTCTGTCTTGAAAGATTCATTCTAGCACTTTACCTTCATTCAAATGCCAACAGACTGGTATTATAAAAAAGTAAATTATGGAATCCATTGTGTACATTTTTATTACTAAGTCTGAATAGTGTAGAATTTAAAGATAATAACCTAAATAAAAGTGACAATTTATATGGTTATTGGCCTACTTTGAGCAATACATGCATCTTTTTAATAGCTTCTTTTGTTTGTGCATATGCAGTGACTACCTGAACATATTTGTCAACAACTTTTAGGGGAGCTACTTCTCATGTTGCTTTCTTGCTGTGGCTTTCATAATTTTTTTTTAGATTTTATTATACTCTAAATTCTTTGATGATTTTCAGAGCTGTTTACCATATTTGTTTTTCTTCTTCATACATACAGGCCGAGCTACATATTCCAGCTGCCTGCGCATTTATTTAGGGCCATAGGACAGCGTTCTGGGTGGTGGAATGTGAATGGAAGTGATCTGTGTCATCTCTGGCCTGCCGCATACATCCCCCAGGCTGTGCTAATTGTCCACTACCACCTTGTTCTTGGTCGGAGGACACCCCTGCGTTGTGCCGTAGCTTCCCTGTGAGGGTCCATTTAGTGCCGCTGAGGTCGATGGTACCTACCTTTGGGAGGTGGAAGAGAAGAGAGGCCACTGCTCTTCAGAAATAGTTGAAGCAGATTCATGGACAGATACAAGGTTTGAAGCATCATTCAGGGAAGTCCAGGATGACCACCGTGTTAGTTTTCTATTGTCACACACTTAGTGGCTTAAAGCAACACAAAGTTATTTTCTACAGTTTTGAGGTTCAGAAGTCCAGAATCGGTCTTACTGGACTGAAATCAAGGTGTCTGCAGGGCTGATGCCTTCTGAAAACTCTGAAGGAAGGATCCTTTTTTTTTTTTTCATCTTATTTCAGCTTCTTGGGGCTGCCTGAATTCTTTATGATTCCTTCCTTGCATCATCCCAGCTTCTTGCCTCCTCACATACACTGTTTACTGATGCTCTGCTTCCCTAATGGACTGTTTGGGGCCCACTTGGCTAATAAAGGAAACTCTCCCCATTTCAAGATCCTTTACTTAATCACATCTGCACAGTTCTTTTTACCTGTTGAGGCCGGGGTTCTTGCTGCGGAGTCGAAGAATGAATTTTGCCAACACCCAAGGTAGGAGAACTAAAGAGAGGCTTTTATTGAGAGATACAGTGAGAGGACAGAGCTCCTGGCTCATGCCAGGAGGGGACAAGAGAGCCCCGGGGTGGTGTGTTGTCTAGGGGATTTGTAGGCAGCTGAGGATTTGGGGGAACTGAGGGCTTAGGGTGTGGACTTGTACCACCTGCCCTGCCCTCAAGGTGGGCTGGGTTGTTGTCTGTTTGCTAGGGCTGTTTACAGTGATGTCACGGTTATGCTGAGATACCCTTGCGGAACACTCAAACATTCCAGGCCAAGTTGCTCCTGGTCTTTTGACCTTTAACTGATCTCTGAAGATGTCTGTATCCCTAGTCTGATATCTTTACCCTAGAGAATTAGTGTGACCTTGACTTAGTGTAATGCTTAACAGAGTTTCGATAGGGACTTCTTTACATTGTTACATTGCTCTGACTGTAAATATCCTGCCTTGCTTTTTCCCGAGGCCCTCACCCTCCTCTACACCCAAGGTCCCTATCTCACTGTGATATAATTAATTATAAGAAATACATATTTTGTCATTCATATGACCAGATATGTATTTCCCAGGTATATTTGGTCTTCATCCACAATTCCTGATACACATCAGAGCCTTAAAGGTGAAATGGGTGTCTTGTCATGTTAATGAGAGACTCCTGGACCCCACCCAAGGCTGGGGGCTGGAGGTTGAAATCAGCCACTGGCCAATGATTTAGTCAGTCATGACTATGCAGTGAAGTCCTCACAGAAACCCCTGGGAACAACGTATCTTTTCCTTGTTTCCTGTATTTCTGTTGAAGCAAGCTATGCTTTGGGAACTAGAAAGCTTCTACATGCCACCTAGCCAGGCCCTGAGCTCCACGAGGATAGAAGCCCCTTTATTTGGGAACTTGCCCTATGTAGCTCTTGATCTGGCTGTTAACTTGTGTCCTTAACAGTATCCTTTATTAAACTGGTAAATGTAAGTGTTTTCCTGAGTTCTGTGAGCTGCTCTAGCAAATTAGTTGAACTCAAGGGGGAGGTCACGGCAACCTTCAATCTGTAACCGATAATGAAGAGCACAGGTAATTGCCTGGGGCTTGTGACTAGTGTCTGGAGTCGGGGGTGGAGGGCAGTATTATAGGATGGAGCCTTTAACCTGGGGAATCTGGTGCCGTTTCCAGGCAGATAGTGTCAGAATTAAGTTGAATTCTCAGACACCCTGCTCGTGCTTGAGAATTGGTTGGTGTTGTGCATGGTAAGACCCCCTCCCATACACACACATGCACAGGAATGAAGTCCAGGAACCTAAAAGGGTTTGTACTGCTGTGTATGAAAAAACATTACCATGTGAGGAAACATGCTCCAAGTTCCTGGGAATTAGGATATGAACATCTTGTGGGTGTGGGGATTGCATCGTTTAGCTTATTGCAACTACTCACTTAGCTGTTTCAGACCAAGATACTTGGTGGAAGCCTTCAAGAAATCTAAGAGCTTCTGATAATTGTCTGCTTTGGTGCTGTACACTAAGACATTTGGTACCGGCTTTCTTTACTTGAGTTCTCCCTGTATTTCCCAACACTGTTCTAAGCTTCTTCTAATTCCCTGTATTAAATATCTTCATATTTGTAATTCATGGAATGGTTTCTGTTTTCCTGACTGAATGTGACTGTTAACAAAGCTCTGTCTGTATGCCTGTTTAGCAGTGTAAAAAGTGACCCAGAAAGCCATGTGTTGCAGAGGCAGAGAGGGCATCAGCCTAGGTATCTGTGAGTGGAATGCTCTCCCCGCTGTCCTGAATTCCTCTCTGGACTGTTAGGTGGTTATAAGCCACTAAAATTTTGTGCTTTATTTGGTACTACAGCATTGCAGTCTAGTTTATTCTTATTAACAGAGATGTATGTTGAAAATGAAACACTAAAACATTTCATCTTTCTGGGTATTAAAGTACACCTGATTTAGAGTAGTAGATTTTCCTTGGATTTACATTTATAACTCACTATCGTACAAGAAAAACAGACTCATAACATTTATGTCCATTTATTAAAAAATCACTGTCTCAGCCTCTTAACTAATTGGTATGCATTCCCAGTTTCTTCTCTAGATTATGTTACCAGATGACGGTACTGTTTGCTTATTTAGAACAAGATGTGCATATAATATACTGTAGGGAAAATGGAACTTTATGGCCAGGATTCTTGCTTGATTCTAATATTGTCCATTGTGTACATCCTTAGCCTGCTTGCATGCCCACTGGTGGTGAGCTGTTTACCAGCTGACAGCTGCCTGGAGTGAACAGTCAGTCACAGAAGTGTCGGCTGGGGCAAGGACAGAGGGGAGCAGGAAGCAGAAGTAGCAGAGCCCGTGCTGGGAAGCAGGAGAGAGCGGAGCCTGGCTGAGGGAGGCCGTGGATCACCAGCCTAGAGAGAAGGGCAGAGGGAAGCTACAGAGCCCCTTGCAGACGGCAGGAGGGAGCAGGGGTCAAAGCCATGAGTGGAGGCAGTGCCTGGGGAGCAGAGGCTGGAGCTGGGGCCAGACACACCTGGGGCTTGCCACTTGTAGACAGCCAGGTGACCACTGTGAGAATAAAGCTTGTCTGAGCCCCTTTTTACCCACAGCGTGTCTTTGTCATTATTTGGTCTGATCGAATTCATAGTGAACTTGCCCAGATCGGGGAACCCCTCCACCTAGAGCGACATAACATTTTCCAATGTCTAGACTAAAGCAGAGAACTCAAGAGCTATTTCTTGCATGATACACTCCTTACTCATGGGGGATCCAACTGTTTGATTGACAGGGTATTTTCATCATCAGATTAAAAATTTCAGATTTCTAGAAATCATAAGCAAATTTCAGTGACTAGTTTTGAGGAACACACCTTTAAAACCATTGTATTGTCTCATTTATTCTTCTTGGGACCATTTTAAGATGAGACCGCCTCACTAAGTTGAGAGATTTTTGCCCCAAGGTGACATATCTGACAAGGGAAAGAGCTGGACCTCAAATACTGTTCTTTCTGACTCTGAGTTCACTACTTTTTCCATCCAGTATGCCTCAGAGCAGCCATATCTTCTTAGTTCCTTTGCCTCACAGAGGACACATATTCCTGACAGCTGTAACATGCAGCACATTTTGTTGTAATTTGTATTGTGTTCCCTGTTCGTCTTTAGTATTGGCTATGGGGAGGGGCATTTATTGAATGCATCTTGACTAAGAGAATGGTTTGGCCAATTTTGAGAATTGATAACAAAGCTTCTAGTTACAGCTCTTTAAACTCTTAACTCTGTCCTTTGGTTAAGCCACTCTGTGTTTCTGTCACAATACTTTAGTCATTTAAAAAAATTAGAGTTGAACAAGATCAAAGATGGCTTTCAACTCTCACATCTTACCAATCTTTTTAGTGAAAGAATTGAAAAATACCTCTGGGCAGCAGGGGAAGCTTTGTTTCCAAAAAGAACACTGAAGTTAATATTTTTTCAATTAAAAAAATATTTCCTTTTTCTTTAGTTAGCTACCATTTATCACTATCGTGGTGCTGTCATAGTATGTTTTTTTCTCTCTCAAATATTAGCACAATGTCCTTTATATTATTCATCCTCAAACCTCCCATAGAACTTACTCCAGTATCTTGCCCAAATTAGGTGCTTACTTAAATAACTATTTGTATAACAGAATAGTTACAAACATTTCTTAAATATACAAGGTCCCCCTTCACTGAAATTAAGTAGTACGTGAAAAGAGACCAATTTATTAATCTAGTTTAAATGATGAACAATATTCCGTAGAAATGAAAAAAGCTTTGGAGCTGTCTGTGTAAAATCAAAACTATGAAAATTCATTCAATTGATCATGTGCTTAAAATTTAGCTTTTAATTGCAAGTCATGACTTGTGAATGAGTAATTGCTGACATATTTTGCTGTGATTTTTCTCAATAAAATTATAGCATAATAGGATATCTTCAGTTAATGCTTGGCTTTTGGAGCATGATTCTAGTGGTCATTTTCACAAGAATATTTTCTGGTTTACCAATTTTCTCAGGGGCATCTCTCAGTTCTTTGCTTCTCATGCCAATTCTTTTTTGAAGTACCTGATGTCATCCTTGTTTTTCTCTTTTCATATGTTAATTGTTATAAATTCTGACAGATTCTTATTTGTCAGTGGTTTTGCATAAAATTTGAGTAGTTCTTCTGCATTAGTTTTTAAGAACCAACTTGATGAAATCCTTTGACTTTTATAACATTGAAGTCAAGTAAGAATGACCAAGAAATCGTGTGACATGGTGTGTTGGGATACAGGTGAGGGTGAAGAAAGGATGGGTGTCTGCATAGGGACTACTTGTCTAAGTGGTTGGTTGCTTAGTAAATATGCTATAAATTGCTTTGCCTCTCTGTGCAGCTTTGCATTGTTTTGTGAGCCCATATTGAGCACTTAGGTCGGGAGGACCCGTAGCGCATGCTGGGCTGAAAGCTGCCATGAAGTTGCTGAGGTGAATGGCTTGTTTGTGTTTAGGTTGCCGCTAAGCAAAGGACACATTAAATAGGATGTGGCACCTGTAATTTTTCTCCTCTGTGGGTCTTACTTTTTCCCTCCTCTCTCTCTCCATCTTAACAACCCCCTCCTGTATGACCACATAGCTGAGTACATTACCAGGCGAGGCTAGTCTCACCACTCATTCCCACTTGTCATATTTGGCACAGGGTTGGACAAGGGTTGGAGTCATTCACTGGGATTTTTCTAAGTGCAACTTGCAAAGTTATCCTGCTAATTATAATTAGTACATGAAATTGGAATAATGTCACTTTAGATAGTAGCCTTTCCCTTCTGGCCCAGAATACTCTGATGTACAGAAGCTGAATAGATACACAAAAAGGAGATTTTGACCGATTCAGTAAATACTTGAGCACTAACTTTGTACCTGTCTATTCTAGAGGTCACCAATACAGAAAAAAAAAAACACATAAAAATTGTCTTCCTAGAGCTTCTGTGGCTGGAGGACTGACAACAAATTACTGTATCTAGTCAACCTGATGCCAGATCTATCTCCAGCCTTCCTTGTTACATGCACTTATATGGTCCCTTTTGGCCCAAGCTAGATTAAATTAGGCTTATATCATTTGTAATTAAAGGTACTGTAATAAATATGAAAATGCTTTTTATAATTTATTTCAGCTTTTATTAAGATAATACAGATTTTAAAATGCATAAATTCAAATTGGCAAATTTGGATAAAACTTTGATATATACTTCATACTTCTTTCTATTTTTGGTAAATGGGGATTGCCTTGGCCTTTATGTTTTTCTCATGTTCCATTCTGGGCTTTAACCTCACGGTTTTCTGGTAAAGCTCTTTGGTTGACTGCTTTCTTCAGTCATTCAGGAAGACATAACTGTAAGATAAATTCTAACCAAAATAAGCAGGCGACAAGAGGCAACAAAGGGCCAGGCAGTTTATTTGAGCGCAGTGTTCCCTGGTCTGGCCATCACAGGCCGGGGAAGTCACGCCCAGGAGGGGAGGCGGGGAGTTTTTAAGAGAACAGGGAAGGAAGGGGGAAGTGGGCCGCTCTAGGGGTATGTGGGGAATTTTTTATTGGCTCAGGGTCGGGTGATGGACAGCCAGAGGTCTCCTCCTTCTAGATGGAGGGGGTCTGCATCCGGGGTTTGTCGGCACATCATGGGACTGGAATCCAGGAAGAGCTGTTCATTCCTTCCCCATATGGCACAGAGCAACTTGGTGCTGTCTCTGCTGCACCTGCATTGTCCTCGCCCTTCTCCCTCCAGTGCCTCCAGCCTTACAATAACTATTTGTTTAGTAAATATTTCCAGGTAAACCTGCTTTAGACTTGATAGTTATTTGGTCAGTCATTTTTGGGGAGTATTGTATGAGTACTTGTGCATTAAATAAGACACTTTTGAGAAATCAGTATAAAATTCAATTCCTTAATTTCTTTTATTACTATATGATTAAGAATATGTGAAACACAAGCCTATTTGAAGTCTCACAATTAAGTTGTTGAAATATTTTTTTCGTAGTTGCTTCTTTAGATGCATTTTGTTGGTATGCTTCAATGTAGTTTATAATAAGCCAGTGATAATTACTGCCATTTATTAAATACCTACTCTGTGCTATGCTATGAATGTTTTTTATATCATCTCATTTAAGCACCACAACAACCTAGTACAGTTTTATTTTATAGATGAGGGTCAGAGAGTTGAAGAATTTGCCCCAAATCGTGCAGCTAGGTTATACCCATAGTCAAATGCAGAGTTGACTTCCAGCCAGTTGCTTTTAATTAACTGCTGTTGTATCTGTGCCTTTTTATACTGAAGCCAGAAATGTAAATGCTTATCTCTAGTGATCTGTAGGTGAACCTCAAGCTTCCTGATTGTTCAAAATGTCTCTGTGATCTCATATTTTGTATTACAATATTTTGTAAACTTTGGTTTCTATTCTAACATGTTAATTTTTTTGAAAAGTATTTTTAAAATGTAATTGTCTATTTTTTGTACTTTCTGTTGTTAAATATAACTACTGCCTCAGAATAATATACCATATTTTTCTTAAGATACCATCATCAAGTCACCCCTATGGCGCCCAAGTTTATTCTCTTTGAGAAACAAGAGAATCAGGGCTATGTTGCCTTCCAGTAGAATCCGCACCAAAAGTTACTACCAGCTTCAGCCATACAGAGTTTGTATATGTCAAGCAGTGTAATAGTTCCTGAACAGCAGTGTCGTGGCCCCGGCTAGGTTGATTTGCTACACTTTCATAGGTTCTGCTGGGTAGGAGTCAGGTTGCCCAAGTGGATTTAAGGAGTTTATGACTCCAGACCCAGCAGGCAGTATGACTTCAGAGTTCGAATTCCGTTCCCCCTCACATCCCTTGGGGGCGCTGCAGAGGTGGGCCTGGTTGATACAGTGGTGCACTGAGTGGGGCTGTGTCACTGCTGTGGAACCTTGAGTTTGGGAAACAGCCTTTTAAGAGGGGGTGCTGGCAAGCAAGTATAACCTTTCCCTGCAGGAGATGCATCTTTATTATTCTGATTAGGAAATAATTCAGTCCTCTGACCCAGGGGGAGACTCTCTCTCTACCTTCTGAAACTTCTTTGTTTTACAAACATTACTGAAAAGATATCCTGGAAGAAAAGCTGTCACAGCATGTGCAGAAACTGGAGATTTGTCTCCCAAGTCCATGCCATCTTGTGACTTCCCTGGTAATTCCAAATATAAGAGGGAAAGTTTTTTTTAACATTTTGCATTCCTCATTGTTGCTACCAAAAGTGTACAATTATAAATACAAATAAATTTGATGAGTATGGGAAAATCACACAACTCTTTGTTAAAAATATGAATTTCTAGAAATCTGTTAACATTTTAAATGACAAAGAAAGGTTAAAAAGAATAAAAGATGCTATATATAACTTGTAAAGATACATTTAGCTAAGTGGCCTTGTAATTGATCATCAGAATTGGAGCATCTTCTGGAATGAAAGGAATGCTTGTAATAATTACCCCATGACAGTATGAATAAACTGGGACTGTTTTAAGCTTATCTGATGCAAATAGCCTGAATGATGGTATTTCCTAAAGACACGGTAAGTAGTATATTTTGGTTCAGATATTTTTAAAAGGCAAGTTTGCCATCTTACACAGTGGATCTTAGAGTTAACAAGCAAAATAAAAATCAAAATAACATTTTGTTAGCCGTTAATCATGTCAGGACAGTTTGCTCCTGCTAGATTTTTTGAAGTAGAATGCAAGTTTTGAACTATCTGATTTTCATTTGGTTATGTTGTATAGTTTGTCTTTTTATTCTTTATTTGGTAAGTTATTGTCATCCTCTTTTTCTTTGTGTATGTGTTTGTGTGTGTGTAGGTGTGTTTTAGTTCTTTGAACATATTTAAAAGACTACTTTGAAGTCTTCAATCCAATATATGGATCCACTGAGAAGCAGTTTTTCTCACCTGCATTTTTTTTTCCCCTGTGCAAGGGTCACACTTTTTCTTTGCATATCTTTTTATTATTCCTATACATTTTGTTAAAAACTCAGTTTTTCAGATATTTTGGCAACTCTGGATTCTGACTAGCCTTCTTTTCCCCAGCTTATTGTTTTTATTTTTTGTTTGTTTAGTGGCTTGCATGGATTAATTCTCTGGAGTCTTATTATTTCCCCTGAAACGTTCAACCTCTAATTTTAACGCTTAGTTTTTTTCCTCCTTGTTCTTATTTTTAAGTCAGGCTTTCTAGGAATTGCCAGTGATTATTAGTTAGAGGTTGTGATGAAGAGCCCAGACCCAGTAAGTCTTCCACCCTTTGCCAGCGGAGCTGTGGGTGGTTTGAGGAATGTTTTCAAAGTTGAGGGAGTTTTCCTGTCTGCTCTGCCATGGCAGGGATTAGCAGCTGGCAAGTGCTTTCCCTGGTTGTTCCTGAGAGCGTGAAGTACGGTGTATATGTGCAGCTTTCCAGACCACTGGGATTGTGTGTAATCTTAGCAAGGCTCTTTCTGGCTGCCTTTCCCTGAATCTCTGTTAAATTTATGACTACTGTATTGTTTTCCTTGCTGCTGCTAGTACCTACTTTTTACCCTAATTGCTTGCCAGTATAACTTCTGTTGATTTATGAAAAACCTCCTGCAGTGCCCTGGAGCTACTGTTTCTCCTGTCTTGCTTCTCTTCTGTGCACAGCCTCTGTTGTGCTACCTTGGGCTGGGGTGGGGGAGGTGGGGGCCTGTTTTCCGCGAGTGCCTCCGCCAGTAAGGGCTGGGGGATGGTGGCAGTCCCTGGTCTTCTCTGGCTCGCCTCTCTTGTGAGCAGGGACTGGGCAAGTGAAAGGAGCTGCCGCCTCCTCTTCTTCCAGGTTTCATCTGCCCAGGTGGGACTTCTGCAGCACAAAGGTGGCATGGGAATGGGGGCAATTTCCAGTTCAAATGCCACAACCTCCTGCTGTTCCTACCAAGATTCAGGAGATTTTCTTGAATAAATGCTGCTCAAATTTTTACATGCCATTAGGTCAATTTCCAAAGATTTTAAATGATTGTTTTTGGTAATTTGTACCACTTTCATTCTGCTTTGCTAAGGAAGGAGGTCTGCCAAACTCCTCTCAGAGCCATTCTAGAAATCCTGATTCTAGAAGGCATCTTAGAGATACATCTAACATGCAGCTGACAGATAATGAAATTAATACATGGGAAGCTAAGGGACTTACTTAATAATTCTATAAACTAGTTGGTTTAGTTGAATCTGGCCTTGTTTTTTCCCTCCTAAATTTAGGTTCTACTCATTCTGTAATTCTAGGTGCTTCCAAACTATTATTAACATGCTATCAAAATTCAAGACTTTGAGATAGTACGGTACATACTGAAACCAAACTAGCTAGGATGTGGCTGACAGAGCTGTGAAATCTTTTCACTGAACGTGAGGGTTGATCTCAGAACCTAAATTAGTGTGCCCTCTTCTTCCACTGTTCCATGTGTGTTGTTAGCTCCAGGATGAGTTTTCTGCCAGATAGGGAGGTCACTTCTTTTGTTACAAATATAATATATATGACGCCAGTGCTGCCTCACTAAGAATGGCCCGATTAAAGATGGTAGTGCCTATTAAAATTATTTTAGTTTATGAATAATTATAATAATAGTTAATTTTTTTAAATAGGTAGAATAACACTGATAGTCTGTACCTTCTCATAATTGCTACTTCTGCATATTATTTCTCGAGTTTAAGACATACACAGTTGACATGTTGAAGTTAAGGTTTTTACCTGTTCTTGAAATTAAATGTTATAATACTTGAAAGACAGTCAAGATTTTTCTACTTACTTAGGATTGGCTTGGCTATTTGTGGTCCTCTGTGGCTCCACATGTGTTGTCGAGTTGTAGAACTGTTTTTTCTATTTATATGAAAATGCTGTTGAGACTGATAGGGGTTGCCTTGAATCCATAGATCACTTTGGGTAATATAGACATTTTGAAAATATTAAGTCTCCCAATCCATGAACATGAGATGTCTTTAGAAGTTTTGGGGTTTTAATTTCTTTCATCAGTGTTTTATAGTCTTATAGTCTTCAGATACGAGTCTTCCCACCTCCTTAGTTAAGCTTGTTCCTAAGTATTTTATTGGTTTTGGTGCCTTTGTAAATGGATTTACTTTGCTAATTTCCTTTTCAGATGGTTTGTTGTTAGAATATATAGAAATGCACACCATTATTGAGAATGTAAATAGAGTAGCCACTATGGAAAACAGTATGGAGGTTCCCTAAAGAACTAGAAATATAACTACCATGTGATCCAGTAACCCCACTTTTGGGTATTTATCCAAAAGAATTGATAACAGCATTTCGAAGACATGTATGCACTCCAGTGTCATTGTAGCACTATTCACAATAAACAAGATGTAGAAATAACATAATGATCATTGACAGATGAATGGATTTTAAAAAGTTGTATATACATTCAGCCTTGTAAAAGAAAAGGTGACAACATGGATGAATCTTGAAGACATTACGCTAAATGAAATGCCAGCCACTGACAGACAAATATGCCACTGATGATGAGGGATCTAAAATAGTCAGACATACAGAATCAAAGAGTGAAATGGTGGTTGCCATGTGCTGGGGGAAGGGTGAATTGGGGAGGTATGAATCAATAGGCATGTTTCAGTTAAACAAGATGAATATAAGCTCAAGGGATCTACTGAACAACATTGTACCACCAGTTGACAGTAATGCAGTGTACCTTTTACAATTTTGTTAAGAGGGTAGACCTCATGTTAAGTGTCCTTACCATAATAAAATTTTCGCCCCCACCAAAAAAGAGATTATTCTAAACACCAATAGCAAACAGTTATGAATGAAACAAACCTGACTGACAGTCCTGCTGCATTAAGGTACATCCTAGGCTGTGCTTCCTCATGTCCCTAAAGTATGTTTTCTGACTTCCTACTCAGGAAGCATTCAGTAATGTGAATTGATGAGGCTGACAGCACTGAACACCTCTGGTGGGAGGACTTGTCGCTGCTGTTGTGGTTTCCCGTCTCCTGCAGCCTGCCCTACATTCCTTCCCATCTTGGAAAGTTGAAGAGCAATTTCTTTTTTTTTTTTCTGAAGATGCCTTAGAATTTCTCTTTAGTGTCTCTTGATTCTAATGATCTTGTGATCCTAATTTGGGTTATAGCTGCAGATTGGAAATAGGGCCCTATAATTTCTAGCAGACTCTTAAACTTCAGTTTTTAGCAGACTGATATTTAAGAAAATAAAACAGTGTTTAAAAATCCAGTAATGAATAGATAAACTATTATTACATGGGATTATATACACATATTTCTGTATCATTCTTTTTTTTTTTTTGATAATTATTTTTTATTGAAGGGTGTTGACACACAGTATTACATTAGTTTCAGGTGTACAACACAGTGATTGAACATTTATATACATGATAATTCTAGGTACCAGCTATCACCATACCAAGTTGTTACAATATTTTGACTATATTCCTTATGCTATACATTACATCCCAGTTACTTATTTATTTTACAATTGGAAGTGTGTACTTTTTTTTTTTTTTTTTTTTTGTGAGGGCATCTCTCCTATTTATTGATCAAATGGTTGTTAACAATAATAAAATTCTGTATAGGGGACTCAATGCTCAAAGTATAATCATTAATCCACCCAAAGCTTAAGTTTCATCAGTCTCCAATCTTCTGAAGCATAACAAACAAGTTCTTACATGCAGAACAAATTCTTACATAGTGAATAAGTTACATGGTGAATAGTACAAGGGCAGTCATCACAGAAACTTTCGGTTTTGATCATGCATTATGAACTATAAACAGTCAGTTCAAATATGAATATTCGTTTGATTTTTATACTTGATTTATATGTGGATACCACATTTCTCTCTTTATTATTATTTTTAATAAAATGCTGAAGTGATAGGTAGATGCAAGATAAAGGTAGAAAATATAGTTTAGTGTTGTAAGAGAGCAAATGTAGATGATCAGGTGTGTGCCTGTAGACTATGTGTTGATCCAAGCCTGAAAAGGGCAATAAAACATCCATGGATGCAGCAGATTTCTCTCAGAACGAGGGGGGGGGAGGTTCTAAGCCTCACCTCTGTTGATCCCCAGTTTCTCACCTGATGGCCCCCCTGCGACTGTGCCTGTCTTAGGTTGTTCCTCCCTTGAGGAATCTTACCCGTCTCTGGCTAAACAGTCATGTTCCGGGGCCATACAGGGAAAAATGTACAGTTGGTAAGTGAGAGAGAAGCCTTATTGTTTGAAAAGGTTAGTTTTTTACTTCTTTGCAGATTTATGCCCTGTGGCTTCTATGCCTAGCATTTGTCTTGAGGTATCTTTACCACTTGGAAATATTGTGATACACGGTAAATTCGATATGAGGCACGAATTCTATTTAGGGGTTGTAATTAGGAAGGAAGAAGAAAAGCTACAGAAGTAGCAGGCGGAAGAAAACCTGGGAAGATTGATTATGTCTTTTACATATCGTCTTATAGAGTAACTTAAGCATGTATAGGTTTTAAACTACTAATTAAATTGCACACACACATTAACATAATAGGAATACAGTTACATAACCAAAGCATACCTATAATTACCAGCCATCTCCAGTGAAACCAAGAAAACCAGTTAGGCACCTTAGGCATTTGTGAAAACTTATCTATGATATGGTGGATATTGTCCAACTGAATTTGAACAGTCTGAGATAAATCACACAAATTAAAACAATCCATTCCTGGGGACTGTTCACATCCCATATGTTCTTTTAACAGTAAATAGTTTGTAGTTGTAAGATTTTGGAGCACTACAATTTGCACTTCTCCTAATTCTTGGTTGAGTTCCAACAGTGTAGATCCAGTCAAATTTGTTGTTTTACTGTATGCACAGGCCACCTTAGATATCTCCTTCTTCATTCCCATGCCAAGTCCAGGAACCGGTGGGAGGAGTGCATCTACTCCTGTAGCAGCGCGTGGACCTTTGTTGGGATTTTTTGATGATCATCTTCTGGCATGAGTTTTCCAGAGAGTGTTGATGTTGGAAGTTCTTCTTCATATCTATTTTCGGGGTAGCCAAATTAGGCTTTGATCCTCTGTATAAGCACAAACAAACCCTTTGCCTATACTTTCATATGCCCTTTATACCATTGTGTAGAACTCATTGGAGGTCACCACATGGGAACTGCTTTTTTTTTTTTATCTTAATCTACATTTACATGGTGAATAGTATGTTTACTAGGCTCTCCCCTATACCAGGTCCCCCCTATAAACCCCTTTACAGTCACTGTCCATCAGCATAGCAAAGTGTTGTAGAGTCACTACTTGTCTTCTCTGTGTTGTACAGCCCTCCCCAATCTCCCACCCCCCATGCATGCTAATCTTAATACCCCCCTTTTTCTCCCCCCCACTTATCCATCCCTACCCACCCATCCTCCCCAGTCCCTTTCCCTTTGGTACCTGTTAGTCCATTCTTGGGTTCTGTGATTCTGCTGCTGTTTTGTTCCTTCAGTTTTTCCTTTGTTCTTATACTCCACAGATGAGTGAAATCATTTTGTATTTCTCTTTCTCCACTTTGCTTATTTCACTGAGCATAATACCCTCCAGCTCCATCCATGTTGCTGCAAATGGTAGGATTTGCCCTCTTCTTATGGCTGAGTAGTATTCCATTGTGTATATGTACCACATCTTCTTTATCCATTCATCTATTGATGGACATTTAGGTTGCTTCCAATTCGTGGCTATTGTAAATAGTGCTGCAATAAACATAGGGGTGCATCTGTCTTTCTGAAACTTGATTGCTGCGTTCTTAGGGTAAATTCCTTGGAGTGGAATTCCTGGGTCAAATGGTAAGTCTGTTTTGAGCATTTTGATGTACCTCCATACTGCTTTCCACAATGGTTGAACTAACTTACATTCCCACCAGCAGTGTAGGAGGGTTCCCCTTTCTCCACAGCCTCGCCAACATTTGTTGTTTGTCTTTTGGATGGCAACCATCCTTACTGGTGTGAGGTGATACCTCATTGTAGTTTTAATTTGCATTTCTCTGATAATTAGCGATGTGGAGCATCTTTTCATGTGTCTGTTGGCCATCTGTATTTCTTTTTTGGAGAACTGTTCAGTTCCTCTGCCCATTTTTTAATTGGGTTATTTGTTTTTTGTTTGTTGAGGCATGTGAGCTCTTTATATATTCTGGATGTCAAGCCTTTATCAGATCTGTCAATTTCAAATATATTCTCCCATACTGTAGGGTTCCTTTATGTTCTATTGCTGGTGTCTTTTGCTGTACAGAAGCTTTTCAGCTTAATATACTCCCACTTTTTCGTTTTTGCTGTTGTTTTCCTTGCCCAGGGAGATAAGTTCAAGAAGAGGTCACTCATGTTTATGTCTAAGAGGTTTTTGCCTATGTTTTTTTCCAAGAGTTTAATGGTTTCATGGCTTACATTCAGGTCTTTGATCCATTTTGAATTTACTTTTGTATATGGGGTTAGGCAATGGTCCAGTTTCATTCTCCTACATGTAGATGTCCAGTTTTGCCAGCACCATCTGTTGAAGAGACTGTCATTTTGCCATTGTATGTCCATGGCTCCTTTATCAAATATTAATTGACCATATATGTCTGGGTTAATGTCTGGATTCTCTAGTCTGTTCCACTGGTCTGTGGCTCTGTTCTTGTGCCAGTATCAAATTGTCTTGATTACTATGGCTTTATAGTAGAGCTTGAAGTTGGGGAGTGAGATCCCCCCTACTTTATTCTTCTTTCTCAGGATTGCTTTGGTTATTCGGGGTCTTTGGTGTTTCCATATGAATTTTGGAATTATTTGTTCCAGTTCATTGAAGAGTGTTGCTGGTAGTTTGATAGGGATTGCATCAAATGTGTATATTGCTTTGGGTAGGATGGCCATTTTGACGATATTGATTCTTCCTAGCCACAAGCATGGGATGCATTTCCATGTGTTAGTGTCCCCCTTAATTTCTCTTAAGAATGACTTGTAGTTTTCAGAGTATAAGTCTTTCACTTCTTTGGTTAGGTTTATTCCTAGGTATTTTATTTTTTTTGATGTAATTGTGAATGGAGTTGTTTCCCTGATTTCTCTTTCTGTTGGTTCATTGTTAGTGTATAGGAAAGCCACAGATTTCTGTGTGTTGATTTTGTATCCTGCAACTTTGCTGTATTCCGATACCAGTTCTAGTAGTTTTGGGGTGGAGTCTTTAGGGTTTTTATGTACAATATCATGTCATCTGCAAATAGTGACAGTTTAACTTCTTCTTTACCAATCTGGATTCCTTATATTTCTTTGTTTTGTCTGATTGCCATGGCCAGGACCTCCAGTACTATGTTAAATAACAGTGGGGAGAGTGCGCATCCCTGTCTAGTTCCCGATCTCAGAGGTAAAGCTTTCAGCTTCTCACAGTTCAGTTTAATGTTGGTTGTGGGTTTATCATAAATGGCCTTTATTATGTTGATGTACTTGCACTCTATTCCCATTTTGCTGAGAGTTTTTATCATGAATGGATGTTGAACTTTGTCACATGCTTTTTCAGCATCTATGGAGATGATCATGTGGTTTTTGTCTTTCTTTTTGTTGATGTGGTGGGTGATGTTGATGGACTTTTGAATGTTGTATCATCCTTGCATCCTGGGGATGAATCCCACTTGGTCATGATGTACGATCCTTTTGATGTATTTTTGAATCCGGTTTGCTAGTATTTTATTGAGTATTTTTGTATCTACATTCATCAGAGATATTGGTCTGTAGTTTTTTTTTTTTGGTGGGGTCTTTGCCTGGTTTTGGTATTAGGGTGATATTGGCTTCATAGAATGAGTTTGGGAGTATCCCCTCCTCTTATAGTTTTTGGAAAACTTTAAGGAGAATGGGTATTATGTCTTCCCTGTGTGTCTGATAAAATTCGGAGGTGAATCCATCTGGCCCAGGGGTTTTGTTCTTTGGTAGTTTTTTGATTACTGCTTCAATTTCGTTGCTGGTAATTGGTCTGTTTAGATTTTCTGTTTCTTTCTGGGTCAGTCTTGGAAGGTTGTATTTTTCTAGGACGTTGTCCATTTCTCCTAGGTTTCCCAGCTTGTTAGCATATAGGTTTTCATAGTACTCTCTAATAATTCTTTGTATTTCTGTGGGGTCTGTCGTGATTTTTTCCTTTCTCGTTTCTGATTCTGTTGATTTGTGTTGACTCTCTTTTCCTCTTAGTAAGTCTGGCTAGAGGCTTTTCTATTTTGTTTATTTTGTTGAAGAACCAGCTCTTGGTTTCATTGATTTTTGCTATTGTTTTATTCTTCTCAGTTTTATTCATTTCTTTTCTGGTCTTTATTATGTCCCTCCTTCTGCTGACCTTAGGCCTCATTTGTTCTTCTTTTTCCAATTACGATAATTGTGACATTAGACCATTTATTTGGGATTGTTCTTCCTTTTTTAAATATGCCTTGGTTGCTATATACTTTCCTCTTAAGACTGCTTTTGGTGTGTTCCACAGTAGTTGGGGTTTAGTGTTGTTGTTGTCGTTTGTTTCCATATATTGCTGGATCTCCATTTTGATTTGGTCATTGATCCATTGATTATTTAGGAGCATGTTGTTAAGCCTCCATGTGTTTGTGAGCGTTTTTGCTTTCTTTGTACACTTTATTTCTGGTTTTATGCCTTTGTGGTCTGAAAAGTTGGTTGGTAGGAATTCAATCTTTTGGAATTTACTGAGGCTCTTTTTGTGGCCTAGGATCTGGTCTGTTCTGAAGAATGTTCCATGTGTACTTGAGAAGAATGTGTATCCTGTTGCTTTTGGATGTAGAGTTCTATAGATGTCTATTAGGTCCATGTGTTCTAGTGTGTTCTTCAGTGCCTCTGTGTCCTTACTTATTTTCTGTCTGGTGGATCTGTCCTTTGGAGTGAGTGTTGTGTTAAAGTCTCCTAGAATGAATGCATTGCATTCTATTTCCTCCTTTAGTTCTGTTAATATTAGTTTCAGGTATGTTGGTGCTCCTGTATTGGGTGCATATATATTTACAATGGTTAGATTCTCTTGTTGGACTGAGCCCTTTATCATTATGTAATGTCCTTCTTTGTCTTTTGTTACTTTCTTTATTTTGAAGTCTGTTTTGTCTGATAACAGAATTGCAACACCTGCTTTCTTCTCTCTGTTGTTTGCATGAAATATCTTTTTCCATCCCTTGACTTTAAGTCTGTGCCTGTCTTTGGGTTTGAGGTGAGTCTCTTGTAAGAGCATATGGATGGATCTTGCTTTTTTATCCATTCTATTACTCTGTGTCTTTTGATTGGTGCATTCAGTCCATTTACATTTAGGGTGATTATTGAGAGGTATGAACTTTTTGCCATTGCAGGCTTTAAGTTTGTGGTTACCAAAGGTTCAGGGGTAGTTTCTTTACTATCTTACTGTCTAACCTAACTCGCTTGTGGAGCTGTTATAAACGCGGTCTGATGATTCTTTATTTCTCTCCCTTCTTATTCTTCCTCCTCCCTTCTTCATATGTTGAGTGTTCTGTTCTATGCTCTTTTTTGGAGTGCTCCCATCTAGAGCAATCCCTGTAGGATGCCCTGTAGAGGTGGTTTGTGGGAGGCAAATTCCGTCAACTTTTGCTTGTCTGGGAATTGTTTGATCCCTCCTTCATATTTAAATGATATTCTTGCTGGATACAGTAGTCTTGGTTCGAGGCCTTTCTGTTTCATTGCATTAGGTATATCATTGCATTCTCTTCTGGCCTGTAGGGTTTCTGTTGAGAAGTCTGATGATAGCCTGATGGGGTTTCCTTTGAGGGTAACCTTTTTTATCTCTCTGGCTGCCTTTAATACTTTGTCCTTGTCTTTGATCTTTGCCATTTTAATTATTATGTGTCTTGGTGTTGCCCTCCTTGGATCCCTTGTCATGGGAGTTCTGTGTACCTCTGTGGTCTGAGAGGCCATTTCTTCCCCTAGTTTGGGGAAGTTATCGGTAATTATTTCTTCAAAGACACTTTCTATCCTTTTTTCTCTCTCTTCTTCCTCTGGTATTCCTATAATGCGTATATTGTTCCTTATCGATTTGTCACTCAGCTCTCTTAGAATTCTTTCATTCCTGGAGATCCTTTTATCTCTCTCTGCATCAGCTTCTCTGCATTCCTGTTCTCTGTTTTCTAGTCCATTAATGGTCTCTTGCATATCATCCATTC
Organism: Manis javanica; assembly: GCF_040802235.1. Lineage (NCBI taxonomy): Eukaryota > Metazoa > Chordata > Mammalia > Pholidota > Manidae > Manis > Manis javanica. Next base: position 95,859,478 of record NC_133167.1, read on the forward strand.
TGTTTTGAAGTCCTTCCAGAGCTTGTTTTATTTCTGTATTCTCCTTCCGTAGGTTTTGCATATTTATCTGCAAGTCCATCAGCATGGTTATGACTTTTGTTTTGAATTCTTTTTCAGGAAGACTGGCTAAATCTATCTCCCCAGGTTCCTTCTCAGGGGAGGATGTAGCAGATGCTGAAGCTGTCTGGGTTAGTCTTGTCTGGATCATATTTTTTTCCTTTTCATGTTGACTGTCAGCTTGGAGGGCCAAACTTTTCACTTGCTACTGGCCTTTCTTTACTGGGACAACTGCGACCCCTAGTGGCTTGTGTTTGGTAATTGCGTGTAGATTGGGTCTTTGTGTCTTGCCCGGGCTGATATGGAGAAAACTCCCTTTCTGAGGGCAGGGCTTGCCTTAGGCTTCTTCTTTGCTTTCGCAGCTCCCAGAGGGTAATGGACGGGGGGGTTGTTTGGCTGTTTACCTCTGTTACGGATCTCAGAGCTGTTTCCCAGGGGTTTAGTGCACCCATTTTTTCGTGTAATTTCCAGCCACTGCGCTGTGACCTGTGTTGTAACTGTCCAGCTATTATGTCCCTGTCCGTTTAAGACTTTCAAAAAGCACTCGCTTTTCTTTGTCACAGGGGCATCAGCTTCGGCATCTGCTCAGAGGTCTTGCTGCCCTATTTCCCTAGTTTCCAGCCCTCCACGCATGCACTGTGTCTGCGCTCTGGTGCGGGTGGCCGGGGCTGGGTGTTTAGCAGTCCTGGGCTCCCTCTCCCTCCCGCCGGGAGCTGGGGGGAAGTGTGCTCGGGTCCCGCTGGCCTGCGGGTTGTATCTTACCCCTTTCACCAAGCGGTGGGCTCTCGCACAAGTTGATGTAGTCTGGCTGTTGTCCTGTGTCTTCTCGTCTCTCTTTTAGGATTAGTTGTATTTGTTGTATTTTCAAAAATGTATATGTTTTTGCGAGGAGATTCCCACTGTCCTACTCACGCCGCCATGTTGGCTCCGCCTCCTTCTGTATCATTCTTTATCGCTCTAAAGATAATGAACAATGAATTGGTTAATTTTATTTGTCAAATGCTTATCTAGTTACTACTATGTGGCATACACTGTTGTAAGCATTTCACAAATACAAACTTAGCACTCTGATTTTCTACTCATTGTAATGCATTAAGCATTTAATATTTAATGACAATAATTATAGGATTCAGTTCTGTTGCGGGTTCTCCTCTAAGTTTTCTGTTTAAACAAATTCATCGTCACTTTATAATAAAATTAAGAGCAAATAAAACTTAAATTTGAGAGCTTGAGTCAGTACAGAGAAGATTGACAGTGACAGTAAAGAGACAAAGCCACATTACACGAGGGATGTTGAAAGTAATTTGGCAAGTCTAGCTTAGAAAACGAAAGATAAAGGCTCATAATTGTCCCCTTTGATTTTAAAAATGTGTCTCCATGGTCCGCTCATTCATTGTAGCTCCAGTGTGTGACACACACACAGTGTCTCTCTCTCTCTCTACATAAGTTTATACATACTAAATATAAGAAGGTATGTATATACCCTCAATATAAGGAATATATATGTATACACAGTATAAGGAGGTTTATATATACATATACTCAAATAGAAGGAGTGATTTTGAAATATTAGCACTATTTTGTAATGAAATCAGCTGTCGAGATAACAAGCTAATTTTGACTAGAAGTGTTCACCTTTGGTGATAAACTGTCAGGATATTGTACATGCTATATTGTGTGGGAGGGTTAATTAAACTGCATCTATTCCAGTGCCAATTATGTTCTTTTTTAGGGGGACTGGTAATGGATTATTTTTAAAAAGTAAAAATTCTTTCAGTTGTCTTTCTTGGACAACTCTTTAAAAGGGTACACTATAAGAAACATGAGCTATTTATGTATTCCAAGCCAAAAAAACCTCTATTTGAAAAGAGAGTTCTATTAAATGTGAGGATATGTTTTTAGGAAGGAAAAATAGTAAGTAGGGATTAAGAAGGGGAATATCACCTTAGTAAGCAGATGTACTAAATCAAATCTGACAGGTGGCGAAACTAGAGGCCCTGTCTAGTAACTGGGCAGTGTTTTTCAAGAAAATGTTGTGATTAGCTACTTATAGGAAGTGTGATCAAACACAGAAGGATCACTGATTAATATTTCTGTGGGATTTCAAAATATTTAGGTGCTTAATTGATAAAAAAGTTACTTAATATTTCTTTAACATATTCTCAAATATGAACCTCATAAATGTATTACTATAGTTAATTTCAGTAACTAGATAGAGGACATAGGTATTTATCAGTGTATAGTTATAAAATTGTTAATCAGCAAAGCATTGACAAAGGAAAAATGATCAATGAAGACAGGAGTATTTTGGTTTTTTAATTCTGTTTATATTGTGAAAGTAGAAAAATATTCCATTTACATGTAAGAATTGTCTTATTTTATCTGCCTTGATTAGTTTATTGATCATTAAATGTGTACTAGTACTCTTACAGGTATTTACATATTTAAAGGAAATCTAAAGGTACAGAAAGTACATCGTATTTAGAGACTGTTTAATGAGGGAGACATATAAAAACTGTCAACAATGTGGTAAGTGGTAGGTAGAATCACTTTATGACCTGATGAGAATAAGTTCATTTCTGCATGGTAACCCAAAAGACTTCTGAGTTAGGTAATTGGCTGTATTTAGTTTTGACTGTCAAGGATGAGTTTGACATGTTGATGAAGGTTTTGCATTGGTTCTGGAATGTGTGTGTGTGTGTGTGTGTGTGTGTGTGTGTGTGTGTGTGTGTGTGTGTGTGTGTGTGTGTGTGTGTGTGTGTGTGTGTGTGGTGGATGGAGAATCCTTGGTGGTAAGAATAGGTCTCACAGATGTACAACAATATGAACGTATTGAGTTCAGGGAATTTCAAATAGTGAGACCTTTTGCATGCATGTGCAGGGTTCTGTTAGGATTGACATAAAGTGAGATTGGATGGGTATAAATGAAGGCCAAAGCATGAATGGTCTGAAATAATGTTCAAAGCTTTTGAAATTTGCATTGTGGGAGATGTGAAGATGTTGGATAATATACAAATGTGTGAGACATTACATATCTGCATTTGGAATGATAACTTATGGTAGTGTAGAAGGATTTGGGGTTGGATAGGTTTTAAACATAGGACTCCTAGAATAAAGGCCAATTAAGGTTGTAAAAGTACTAGTTTGGAAAAGATAATGAAAGGCTGCTGATAATATGGCAAAAGGAATGAAGAGAAGGGAATAGAGTCAAACATTTTAGGAGGTGACATGGCTGCTAGGGTATAAGGTGTAAGGAATGAAGGAGAGTGGGGATTGCAGAATGGATTCTTTGTTTCTGGCTTAGGCAACTGATGAACTCACTGGCATTTGGAATACAAGGTTAGTAGGAAGTATATTAGGGTACATGTGAGTTCAACTTTACACACATGGCATTTGAGGTCCTTGGCAATTTCATTTAAAGTTCAGGAGAGAGGTATAGATTTGGGATCTGTAATAGGTGCTGTAAGAGTGTAAACTAATGGGTGAAACCATGAATGTGGATGGGATCACTGGGAAATTCATATAGAATGAAGGGACCAAAGAAACCAGAATTTCAAACAAAACCAGTAATGAAGGCTGAGAAGAAAGAATGAAGGAGTTAGGAGGAAAACTGGGACAGTGTGGTGTCTCAGAAACTAGGAAAAACATTTTAAGGAAGGAATGACGAATGGTGCCAAAAATTATGTTCGAATAAGGGAAAGCCAGAAAAGTATACACCGTATTCAGTAGTTCATTTTTAGTTTGTCAAGGACAGTTTGAGTGAGTGATAAGTGTGTAGGATTGAATGCTGCAGTTTAGAAGTGAATTCAAGATAAAAATACTTTACCTTTTAAGGAACAGGGAAGGGAGGAAGAACACAGTTAAGTAGAAATAAATATGAGTTTGAAGGAGGAATTTTGTTTTTACTTACGGTTTTAATGGGAGAGACTTGCCAAATAGGAAGATGTGTCTATATAGGAAGAACATCAGAAGGAGCCAGTAAGATCTGATGAAGATATGAGGATGCAGTAGTAGAAGGCTAATAATTAATCAAGGTCTTGGAATGATCAGATTCACCAGTAAAAGGGTTACCTCTGAGCCCTCAGGAGATGTACCTCTGGATGAGGACAGGAGTAGTTAGTGTGGATGCAGAAGGTTTGTGGTGAGAAGTTGAAGAATTTTATATAACATCACCTCACTTTTCTCTACAAAGTAGTGACAAGTCATCTGGGTGCCAAATATTATAGATCAAGGCTAAATGCATCTATTGCTGTGGGGCCAAGGCTGATAGGAACAGGCAGTCGGGGAGCAGAGGCAGTAGGTATTTAATTGATGCCAGCATTAGTTTAATGCAGTGGTTCTCAGTATCTTCTTTAGACCAGTAGCTTCAGCATTACCAGGAGCCTGTTAGAATGAAAATTCTTGGGCCAGACTGACCTACTACCCTTAAAACTCTAGACTGAAAAAAGAAAAGCCCTTCTAATGATTCTGAAGTTTAAGAATCATGCCAAAGTTTGAATACTGCTGGTTTTATACTCAGCCAGCAATTAACTATACTTTGGTATACTTTGACTACTTTGAAAACTACTGCTTTTATCTTTTCTTCTTTTACTGAGTATAGATACACAGTATTATATTGCTTTCAGGTGTCCAACATGGTGATTTGATAGTTACCTACATTATTAAATGCATACCCTAATAAGTGTTACTGTCAACATACAAAGATACTACAATATTACTATATTCCCTATGCTGTACTTTTATTCCTGTGACTAATTTTTATTTTAATTGGAATATTGTGCCTCTTTATGTCCTTTACCTATTTCACCCAGCCTTCCACCCGACTCTTTGGCATCCACCAGTCTCTTCTGTGTCTGTTGAGTCTATTTCTGTTTTTTTTAAATTTGCTTTGTTTTGTTTACTTTTTTTAGATTCCACATACAAGTGAAATCATATGGTACTTGTCTTTCTCTGCCTGGCTTATTTCACTTAGGAAAATACCCTCTACATCCATCCATGTTGTTGCAAATGGCACACTTTCATTCTTTTTTTATGGCTGAGTAATATTCCCATGTATATATGTAATATATCTTCTTTATCCATTTATCTATTAATGGATACTTAGGTTCCTTCCATATTTTGGTTATTGTAAATAATGCTGCAGTAAACATAGTGCATGAATCTTTTTGGATCAGGGATTTTGTTCAGATAAATTCCCAGAAGTAGAATTACTGAGTCATATGATATTTCTATTTTTAGTTTTTTGAGAAACTTCCAAACTGCTTTTCATAGTTACTGGACCAATTTACATTCACACCAACAGTGTGGGAGGGTTCCCTTTTCTCCATATTCTTGCTAACACTTGTTATTTCTTGTCTTTTGGAGAGTGGCTATTCTGACTGGTGTGAGGTGGTGTCTCATTGTGGCTTTGATTTGCATTTCCCCTGTGATTAGTGATGTGTGGATCATCTTTTTGTGTGGATCATCTTTTTATGTGCCCATTGACCATCTGTATGTCTTCTTTGGAAAAATGCTGTCCAGGCCTTCTGCCCATTTTTTAATCAGATTATTTTTTTGATGTAGAGTTGTATGGAGATATATATATATATATATATATATATATATATATAGTATGTTTTGGATATTAGCTCCTTGTTACATACAGAATTTGCAAATATATTTTTCCATACAGTAGGTTGCCTTTTTATTGTTTTTGTGGTCCTTTGCTGTTGAAGAAGCTTTAGTTTGATGTAGTCCCACTTGCTTATTTTTGCCTCTGTTTCCTTTGCCCTGTCAGACATAGTCAGAAAAAATTAGTGTTGCTAATGTTCAGTAGATTCCTGTCTATATTTTCTGCTAAGAGTTTTACAGTTTCATATTTTACATTTAGGTCTTTAATCCATTTTGGGTTTATGTTTGTGTTTGGTGTAAGATATTGAGCTACTTTCATTCTCTTGCATAGGACTGTCCAGTTTTCCCAGCCCCATTTATTTAAGAGTCTGTCTTTTCCCCATTCTTACCTCCTTTGTCATATATTGACCATATGTATGTGGGTTTATTTCTGGGTTCTCTATTCTGTTATGTTGATTCATGTATCTTCTTGTGCCAGTGCCATTCTGTTTTAATCGCTGCAGCTCTGTAGTATAGCTTGAAATCAGGGAGTGTGATACCACCAGATTTGTTCTTTTTTCATTGCTTTGGCTTTTTGGGGTCTTTTATGTTTCCATTTGAATTTTAGGATGGTTTAGTCTAGTTATATCATTGGTATTTTGAGAAGGATTGCATTAAATCTGTGAACTATATTAGGCAGGTTGACCATTTTGACAATTTGAATTCTTCTATCCATGAGCATAGTAAAGCTTTCATTTAGTTGTGTCTCTTCATTTCTTTCATCAGTGTCTTATAGTTTTCAGAGTATAGGTCTTTCACCGACTTAGTTAGGTTTATTCCTAGGTATTTTGTTTTTGATGCAATTGTAAATGGAATTATTATCCTGGTTTCTCTTTCTGCTAGTTTGTTGTTAGTATGTAAGAATGCAGCAGATTACTGTATGTTGATTTTATATGCTGCAATGTTGCTGAGTCCAGTTATTAGTTCTAATAGTTTTTTGATGGAGTTTTTAGGGTTTTCTATATATAGTATGTCTGTAGCAACTAGTGACAAGTTAACTTCTTCCTTGCCAATTTGGATGCTTTTTATTTCTTTATCTTGTCTGACTACTGGGGTTAGGACCTCCAGTAGTATGTTGAATACGAGAGTGGGCATCCATATCTTGTTCCTGATCTTAGAGGAAAAGCTTCGAGCTTTTTCCCATTGAATATGATGTTAGCTGTGTGTTTTTTATATATGGCCTTTATTATGTTGAGGTGTGTCCCTCTATACCCATTTTGTTGAGAGTTTTTACCATGAATGGATGTTGAGTTTTGTCAAATGCTTTCTCAGCATCTACTGAGATGATTGTATATTTTTATTCCTTTTGTTAATGTGAGGTATCACATTGATTGAGTTGTAGATTTTGTACCATCCTTGCATCCCTGGAATAAATTCCACTTACTCATGATGAATGATCCTTTTGATGTATTTTTGAATTGGGTTTGCTACTATTTTGTTGATGATCTTTGCATCTAGGTTCATTAGGGATACTGGTCTGTAATTTTTTTTTGTAGTGTCTTTGTCTGGTTTTGGTATTAGAGTAATGCTAGCCTCATAGAATGAATTTGGTAGTATTCCTTCTTCTATTTTTTGGAAAATGTTAAAAAGAATAGGTTTTAGCTCTTCTTTAAATGTTTGGTAGTATTCACCAGTGAGGCCATCTGGTCCTGGAATTGTCTTGGTTGGGAGTTTTTTGATTACCAGTTCAGTTTCATTACTAGTAATCAGTCTGTTCAGATTTTGTATTTCTTCCTGGGTCAGTCTTGGAAGATTGTATTTTTCTACAAATTTATCCTTTTCTTCTGGGTCATCCAATTTATTGTCATTTAATTTATCATAGGATTCTCTTGTAATTCGTTGAATTTCTGTGTTATCAGTGAAAACTTCTCCTTTTTTTGCTTCTGATTTTGTTTGTGTACAGTTGATAAGTCTGGCTAGAGGTTTGTTTGCTCTTGGTTTCACTGAATTTTCTCTTGGCTTTTTTAGTCTCTTTCATTTATTTTTACTCTGATCTTTATTATATATCTCTCTCCCCTAACTTTGGGCTTTGTTTTCCTTTTTCTAGCCTCTTTTGTTGTAACTTTAGATTGTTTATTTGAGATTGTTGTTATTTCTTGAGGTAGGTCTGTATTGCAGTGAAGTTCCTTCTGAGAACTGATTTTGGTGCATGTCACATATTTTGAACCATTGTGTTTAGTTTCCATTTGTCACCATGTATTGTTTGATTTCCACTTGACCTGTTCATTTATCCATTGCATGTTGATTAGCCTTCATGTATTTGTGGTTTTCTTCCAGTTTCTTTCTTGTAATTGGTTTCTAGATTCATACAATTGTGAGCTGAAAAGTAATTTATATTAATGCTTCATCTAATTATAATCTTCCTTAAAATATAGAGACTTGTTTTGTGCTGCCCTAATATGTGATCCATCTGTGTAATGTTCCATGTGCACTTCAGGAAAATGTGTATTTTGTTGATTTTGGTTGGAATGTCTGTATATCTCTGTTAAATTCATCTGGTTTAATGTCATTCATTGGCACTGTTTCCTACTGATTTTGTGTGTGGATGATCTATCAATTGGTGTAAGTGGAATAGTGATATCACCTACTATTATTATGTTGCTGTCAATTTCTTCTTTTAGGTCTGGTAATATTTGCTTTATATATTTAGGTGCTCCTATGTTGGGTGCATAGATATTCACAATTATTATATCCTCTTGTACTAATCCCTATATCATTATGTAATGCTCTTTGTCTTGTTACTTTCTTTTCGAAGTCTATTTTGTCTGATATAAATAGTGCTTCTCCTGCTTTTTATTTGCTCTTTGTAGAGTTATCTTTTTCCATCCCTTCACTTTTAGTCAGTGTATGTCTTTGGGTTTGAAGTGAGTCTCTTGTAGGCAGCATATAGATGGGTCCTGTTTTTTATTTTTTTATCCATTCTGCAACTCTGTGTCTTTTGATTGGTGCATTTAGTCCATTTACATTTAGGGCGATTTTTGAGGGATATGTACTTACTGCCATTGCAGCCTTTAGTTTTGTGATTATCAAAGGTTCAAGGGCAGTTTCTTTACTATCTAACATTCTAACTCAACTTGCTTATTATGCTATTTCAGAGGTTCTTTTTTTTTTCTCTTTTTTTTCTTCCTCCACTCTTTACATATTAGGTGTCATATTTAGTACTCTTTGTGTGTTCCTTGACTGCTTTGTGGGTAGTTGGATTTTATTTTGCATTTACTTAGTAATTAATTTGTCTAATTCCTTTACTGTGGTTTTATTTTCTCTGGTGACAGCTACTTAGCTTTAGGAGTACTTCCATCTAGAACAGTCCCTTTAAAATTGTGGAGATGGCTTGTGGGAGGTAATTTCTCTCAACTTTTGCTTATCTGGAAATTGTTTAATCCCTGCTTCAAATTTAAATGATGATCTTGCCGAGTAGAGTATTCTTGGTTTGAGGCCCTACTGTTCCATTGCATTAAATATATCATACCACCCCTTCTGGTCTGTAAGGTTTCTGCTGAGAAATCTTATGATAGCCTGATGTGTTTTCCTTTGTATATGATCTTTTTTCTCTCTGGCTGCTTCAATTTAGAACCATAAAATATCCTGATTTAGGGTAGGTATAAGTACTCTGGGATTTATTATAAGATCTAAATATAAGATATACACATACTCCTGGGTTATTTTATATGTGTATATATATATACACACACATATATATACATGTACATACATACATATGTAGTGTCAGTACTTCAAATTTGTCTCTCTGCTTTCTTCTTACTGGAATTATTTCTAGTTAGAAATGTGCTGTTGTCCTTGTCTTTGTTCTTCTGTATGCAGTGTGCCCTTTTTACTGGCTGTTTTTAAGATAATCTCTCTAATACTGGTTTTGAGAAATTTGATTATGCTGTACTTTGGTGTAATTTTCTTCGAGTTTCTTGTGTTTGGGATTTGTTGCATTTCCTAGATCTGTGGATGCATTATTTGGAAAATTTCAACCGTTTATTTTTTTCAAAATTTTTTTGTCTCCTTCTGTCTCTCTTTGAAGACTGTGATTACCCATTCTTGCTGCCACTTTAAGTTGTCCCACAGCTCATTGATTTTCTGTATGATTTTTACACTTTAATGTTCTTTTTCTCTGCTTCAATGTAGACATTTTCTCCCTGTTTTATTGGCCTGTCTTCAAGTTTACTAATCTTTCTTCTGCATTCCCCCATCTGCTGTTAATCCCCAATCATTGTGTTTTTCATCTCAAATATTGAAGTTTTCATCTCTAGAAGTTCACTTTGGGACTTTCTAAAAATATCTTTGATGTCTAACATTTTGATCAGAGTGAATGCAATATAGTGTGCTTCTCCACTAATTTTAACATTTCTCTCAGTTTTGGGTTGGTTTTGATTGATCAATTTTTGAAGTGCTTTTTCTTGCTTTTTTACATACCTAGTAACATTTGGATTTCAGACATTGAAAATTTTACCATGTTGGATGCTGGATATTTTTGTATTCCTATCAATGTCATTGAGTCTTGTTTCAGGATTCAAGCATTTTATATTCTTCTTGATCTTTATTATAAGATTTAGTAGGTAGTAACCAGAGCAGCATTCACTTCAGGGATCATTCCGCACTACTGAGGCAAGACCCTCAGAGTACTCTGCTGCATGCTTTGTTAATTAGGAGTTTTTCAGTCTGGCTGGTGGAAACAGGCATGATTCCTGACCCTTGTGAGAGTGGATATTGTTATCATTATATGGCTAGATATTCCCAGCTTCAGGTAATTTCCTTACAGGATCAATATTCAGTTGAATACTTAAGGCACACCATCAGTAGACCCTTAGGTTTCTCTGTATGTAACTTTCTCCTCTCTAGTATTCTCTGTTGTGATTCTAGCTGGCTTGGTTACCTGGACTTTCAGTTCCTTCTGTATAACTCAGGGAGTCATCTGAGCTGCACCCAAATCCCTCCTTTCTGTGTCTCAATCTTGAATCTCTCTCTCAGAGGGGTAAGGTGGAACAGTTACACTGCTTATTATTTTCCTGTCATTTCAGCATCAAAAAATTATTGTTCAATATATTTTATTTGCTTTTGTTTGTTTCAGGGCGGTGGGTAAATATAGTCCCTGTTACTTATCATTGCCAGTGATGGAAGTATCATATTTGTTTGCTTTCTGAAAAGCCTTGTAAGATTGATAGAAATTTTAGAAATTTTCAAGGGAGTTAGTCTTCAGCATAGTGCAGTACAATGTAGCACTCAAAGTAGCTTTATATTTCTCTGCACTTGTCTGAAATTCAGTAAGTAAAGGTCTTTCTATTATGTGTATGGAAATCAAAGTAGATTTTAAATAAATTCTTTTAACCTTACAAATTGTACTTCAGCCCTCTTTGCTGTTAAGAATTAAAATGACAATCTTAATAAGTTCAAGGTGTGCTATAGGGAGTTAGTGATTTTAATGAATGACTGTAATTTAACCAATTTAATAATAAAGCACCAAGGGTATATCTTTAACATATTTTTCCAAGTCTTGAGAATAAAAGTTTCGTGTAATAGAGCTTCAAGATAATAAGCAGTATTCTCTAGACATAGTTGGACAGTTTTCTAATCTCTCACCTAAAGTGATATAACATTTTCTCAGAATGAGTTTACAATAGGCAGTTAAAAAAAATCTAAGTATTCCTTCCTATTTTATAGTCACATCTTCTAATTGGGAACATATAATCAATCTGTAATGATGAGATGAAGTTTCTGAAATGGATGTCTTTTTTAAGTTGATTTTATTTGCTAACATAAAGAATAATTGTGTGTCTAGGAGCATTTTGCTGAAAAATTATTTGGAACTTCAGTTACTATGCTTTGTAATAGTAATTATAGGCTAATTATGGGGTACATTTCATAAGTTGTAATATTAATTTTTTATACAGTCTTATTCTAATGTCCTCATGTATCAATTACCATTATATTTTCCCTATAAAATCCCAAGTTTCATCAACTTGTAAAGAAGTTTTTAAAGTAGGATATACAGTGGATATTGGGAAAATTTACTTTAAATGAGTAGATATCATTTTTTGTTAGGGATTAAATATAGTCATTATTCATAGCTCCTTTTTTGTCTTCACTGTTTCATGAAATGAGTATTTTCAATTCAACCATTTCAAATAATAGAAGATATGTTTTAATTTAACATATTAAATTGTCCATCATAGATTGTGATGGAGGCTGTGCAATAAATAGGCAGCAGGGTTGATAGTCCAGTTCAAAGTTTGGTCAGGTGGCAGCAGTTGAAAATAAATAATTAGTCGTAGAAGGCTAGGAGAACATGGAGCAGTTCATCAGAAGTAAGAAATGTTGCCTGAGAACATAAACAGGAATAACAGGGGGTAGCACAGTGAGAAGAGGTCAGAAATACAATGAAAAGTGAAATATGGAGACCAGTTAGCACCTTGCTCTAGGTCAGAATTTTGACAGTGCCAAAAGGAGCTAACTTAATAATAGAGATATGGTGCGGATTTAATGGCAGTAATTTAAGTCTCAGTTCAACCCAGGCATTGTCTATACTTATCTAGAAGGCCGTTTGAACCTAGGAGATCCAAACTAATATCATTTGGTTTATCTGATTATAACCTGGGAAAATATTTTGAAGGTAAGCTTTCTTGGGCCAGTTAGGTCTGGTTTCCTGAAATATTGGTTGCTGGTTTCAGTTTATCAGTATGCTTAGTAATTTGCTAACTTAATTCATGTGTTTTTAAATTTTTCTTCAAGTTATTCTTTTCAATACAATGAACTTTGAGTTAAATGAAATTCTTAGCAATCGTTTTTTAAGGGATTGAGCATATAAAATGCTAACAACCTAAAGTATTGGTTTCAAAAGCTTAGTACATTGCTATATATATATATATGTGTGTGTGTATATATATATATATACATATATATATATATATATATAATCTAAACATACATTGAAATTAGACTGACACTAGTTAGAAAAACCTTTATGAATGCGTTCTTGGAAAATGGTGACCAGGTTTCTGTCATTGGAATTAAGGACATGTACTGAAAGCATATGTCTAAGTCTGAATTTCTTGCCCTCCAGCTTATTCTGTACTTTATTATTGGTCAGATATAAATGTGGCCTAGATCTTTAAAGCAATTGGAATTCTAATTTGGTAATAAGGGGACAAACCCTTTAGTCAACATTGTGCCTCCTTTTTAGATTATAGTATATTATAAATGTTTATTGGTCACTAATATACATATATATGTATACTCACACACACAAATGCTTATTTTCTGGCCTATTATTGACAGTTTCCAGGTGCTTTTCACATAAGGTTGTGTTTTCTAGGTTCAAGATATAATTGGCTGTGGGCATCTAGCTCTTTGTAAATTTCAAGAGTTTCTGGTTGGAGGAGGGTTTTGGAGAACATAGTATAACTTGGGATGTTATGTAATTTTTGTCATACAATCTAAAACCTTATCCTTGCCAACACTTTAGCCAGATGCTTGTTCATTAATACATTGAAAGTTTCTCTCTTAACTCTTCTTTTTCATACAAACTATACCTTTTTTCTGAAATTTTAATTGAGTTACATGACCTTTAAATTTATTCTAGAGATGTCATATTTTGTTACAACTTTTATTTTACTTTATAATCAAAACTAACGTGTTTTTTCTTTGTTGTTGTTCATTGCATAATGTACCGTAAGTGGAAGTACTGAAGTGGATTTTCCAATCTTTTTTTATTTCTATACTTGAAAACAGATTTAAGCAACTTTTTAAAAGTCAGTTACTTTCAAGTTACTCTTCATTTAACCAATATGCAAATATAATTCAAAAGTTTGCCATTTATTTGATAGTCAATACATGCTGCATTATTTAGGATGTCTTTTTTTTTTTTTTTTTGAGAGGGCATCTCTCATATTTATTGATCAAATGGTTGTTAACAACAATAAAATTCTGTATAGGGGTGTCAATGCTCAATGCACAATCACTAATCCACCCCAAGCCTAATTTTCATCAGTCTCCAATCTTCTGAAGTATAATGAACAAGTTCTTACATGGTGAACAAATTCTTAGATAGTGAATAAGTTCTTACATGGTGAACAGTACAAGGGCAGTCATCACAGAAACTTTTGGTTTTGATCATGCATTATAAACTATAAACAGTTCAAATATGAATATTCCATTTGATTTTTATACTTGATTTATATGTGGATACCACATTTCTCTCTTTATTATTATTATTATTTTTAATAAAATGCTGAAGTGGTAGGTAGATACAAGATAAAGGTAGAAAACACAGTTTAGTGTTGTAAGAGAGCAAATGTAGATGATCAGGTGTGTGCCTGTAGACTATGTGTTAATCCAAGCTGGACAAGGGCAATAAAACATCCACGGATGCAGAAGATTTCTCTCAGAACAGGAGGGTGAGATTCTAAGCCTCACCTCTGTTGATCCCCAATTTCTCACCTGATGGTCTCCCTGCGACTGTGCCTGTCTTAGGTTGTTCCTCCCTTGAGGAATCTTACCCGTCTCTGGCTAACCAGTCATCTTCCGGGGCCATACAGGGAAATGTAAAGTTGGTAAGTGAGAGAGAAGCCATATTGTTTGAAAAGGTTAGCTTTTTACTTCTTTGCAGATTTATACCCTGTGGCTTCTATGCCCAGCATTTGTCTTGAGGTATCTTTACCACTTGGAGGAATTATGATACTTGGTAAATTCGATATGAGGCATGAATTCTATGTAAGGGTTGTAATTAGGAAGGAAGAAGAAATGCTATAGAAGTAGCACGCGGAAGAAAACATGGGAAGATTGATTATTTCTTTGACATATCTTCTTGTAGAGTAACTTCAGCATGTATAGGTTTTAAACTACTAATTAAATTGTGCACACACATTAACATAATAGGAATAAAGTTACATAACCAAAGCAGATCTATAATTACCAGCCATCTCCAGTGAAACCAAGAAACCCAGTTAGGCATCCTAGGCATTTGTGAAAATTTATCTATGATATGATGGATATTGTCTAACTTTACTTGAACAGTCTGAGAGAAATCAGACAAATTAAAACAACCCATTCCTGGGAACTGTTCACATCCCATATGTTCTTTTAACAGTAGATAGTCTGTAGTTGTAAGATTTTGGAGCACTACAACTTGCACTTCTAATTCCTGGTTGAGTTCCAACAGTATAGATCCAGTCAAATTTGTTGTTTTACTGTATGCACAGGCCAGCTTAGATATCTCCTTCTTCATTCCCATGGCAAGTCCAGGAACCAGTGGAATGAATGCAGCTAGAGCTGTAGCAGCGCCTGGATCTTTGTTGAGGTTTTTTGATGATCATCATCTGGTATGAGTCTTCCAGAGAGTGCTGATGTTGGAAGTACTTCTTCATATCGTATCTTAGTTCATTTTTGGGGTAGCCAAATTAGGCTTTGATCCTCTGTATGAACACAAACAGAGCCTTTGCCCACACTTTGATATGCCCTTTATACCATTGTGTAGAACTCCTTGGAGGTCACCACACAGGAACTGCTTTTTTTTTTTTTAAGAGAAAGGAATATTATCAGAAAAATGTACCTCAATAGCAGATCATCTAACACCCCTTAAGTGATCAAAATTAAGGATATTTAAAGCATGCGTTAATCTTTGATTTACCATTAGTTTTATTCTATCAAGGAGTAATCCCCCTTTTCTTTTTTTACTTTTTGTTATCATTAATCTACACTATACCAGGTCCCCCCTATAAACGCTTTACAGTCACTGTCCATTAGCATAGCAAAATGTTGTAGAATCACTACTTGTCTTCTCTGTGTTGTACAGCCCTCCCCTTTCTCCCACCCCCCCACTATGCATGCTAATCTTAATACCCCCTTTCTTCCCCCCACCATCACTCCCCACCCACCCATGCTCCCCAGTCCCTTTCCCTTTGGTACCTGTTAGTCCATTCTTGGGTTCTGTGATTCTGCTGCTGTTTTGTTCCTTCAGTTTTTCCTTTGTTCTTATACTCCACAGGTGAGTGAAATCATTTGGTATTTCTCTTTCTCTGCTTGGCTTATTTCACTGAGCATAATACCCTCCAGCTCCATCCATGTTGCTGCAAATGGTAGGATTTGCCCTCTTCTTATGGCTGAGTAGTATTCCATTGTGCATATGTACCACATCTTCTTTATCCATTCATCTATCGATGGACATTTAGGTTGCTTCCAATTCGTGGCTATTGTAAATAGTGCTGCAATAAACATAGGGGTGCATCTGTCTTTCTGAAACTTGATTGCTGCGTTCTTAGGGTAAATTCCTTGGAGTGGAATTCCTGGGTCAAATGGTAAGTCTGTTTTGAGCATTTTGATGTACCTCCATACTGCTTTCCACAATGGTTGAACTAATTTACATTCCCACCAGCAGTGTAGGAGGGTTCCCCTTTCTCCACAGCCTCACCAACATTTGTTGTTGTTTGTCTTTCGGATGGCAGCCATCCTTACTGGTGTGAGGTGATACCTCATTGTAGTTTTAATTTGCATTTCTCTGATAATTAGCGATGTGGAGCATCTTTTCATGTGTCTGTTGGCCATCTGTATTTCTTTTTTGGAGAACCGTCTGTTCAGTTCCTCTGCCCATTTTTTAATTGGGTTATTTGTTTTTTGTTTGTTGAGGCGTGTGAGCTCTATATATTCTGGACGTCAAGCCTTTATTGGATCTGTCATTTTCAAATATATTCTCCCATACTGTAGGGTTCCTTTTTGTTCTATTGATGGTGTCTTTTGCTGTACAGAAATTTTTCAGCTTAATATAGTCCCACTTTTTCGTTTTTGCTGTTGTTTTCCTTGCCCAGGGAGATAAGTTCAAGAAGAGGTCATTCATGTTTATGTCTAAGAGGTTTTTGCCTATGCTTTTTTCCAAGAGTTTAGTGGTTTCATGACTTACATTCAGGTCTTCGATCCATTTTGAATTTACTTTTGTATATGGGGTTAGACAATGGTCCAGTTTCATTCTCCTACATGTAGCTGTCCAGTTTTGCCAGCACCATCTGTTGAAGAGACTGTCATTTTGCCATTGTATGTCCATGGCTCCTTTATCAAATATTAATTGACCATATATGTCTGGGTTAATGTCTGGATTCTCTAGTCTGTTCCACTGGTCTGTGGCTCTGTTCTTGTGCCAGTACCAAATTGTCTTGATTACTATGGCTTTATAGTAGAGCTTGAAGTTGGGGAGTGAGATCCCCCCTACTTTATTCTTCTTTCTCAGGATTGCTTTGGCTATTCGGGGTCTTTGGTGTTTCCATATGAATTTTTGAATTATTTGTTCCAGTTCATTGAAGAATATTTCTGGTAGTTTGACAGGGATTGCATCAAATGTGTATATTGCTTTGGGCAGGATGGCCATTTTGACGATATTGATTCTTCCTAGCCACGAGCATGGGATGCATTTCCATTTGTTAGTGTCCCCTTTAATTTCTCTTAATAGTGACTTGTAGTTTTCAGAGTATAAGTCTTTCACTTCTTTGGTTAGGTTTATTCCTAGGTATTTTATTTTTTTTTGATGTAATTGTGAATGGAGTTGTTTTCCTGATTTCTCTTTCTGTTAGTTCATTGTTAGTGTATAGGAAAGCCACAGATTTCTGTGTGTTGATTTTGTATCCTGCAACTTTGCTGTATTCCGATATCAGTTGTAGTAGTTTTGGGGTGGAGTCTTTCGGGTTTTTTATGTACAGTATCATTTCATCTGCAAATAGTGACAGTTTAACTTCTTCTTTATCCAATCTGGATTCCTTATATTTCTTTGTTTTGTCTGATTGCTGTGGCTAGGACCTCCAGTACTATGTTAAATAACAGTGGGGAGAATGGGCATCCCTGTCTAGTTCCCGATGTCAGAGGTAAAGCTTTTAGCTTCTTGGTGTTCAGTATAATCTTGGCTGTGGGTTTATCTTAAATGGCCTTTATTATGTTGAGGTACTTGCCCTCTATTCCCATTTTGCTGAGAGTTTTTATCATGAATGGATGTTTAACTTTGTCAAATGCTTTTTCAGCATCTATGGAGATGATCATGTGGTTTTTGTCTTTCTTTTTGTTGATGTGGTGGATGATGTTGATGGACTTTCGAATGTTGTGCCATCCTTGCATCCCTCGGATGAATCCCACTTGGTCATGATGTACGATCCTTTTGATGTATTTTTGAATTTGGTTTGCTAATATTTTGTTGAGTATTTTTGCATCTACGTTCATCAGAGATATTGGTCTGTAGTTTTCTTTTTTGGTGGGGTCTTTGCCTGGTTTTGGTATTAGGGTGATGTTGGCTTCATAGAATGAGTTTGGGAGTATCCCCTCCTCTTCTATTTTTTGGGAAACTTTAAGGAGAATGGGTATTATGTCTTCCCTGTATGTCTGATAAAATTCCGAGGTGAATCCATCTGGCCCGGGGGTTTTGTTCTTTGGTAGTTTTTTGATTACCGCTTCAATTTCGTTGCTGGTAATTGATCTGTTTAGATTTTCTGTTTCTTTCTGGGTCAGTCTTGGAAGGTTGTATTTTTCTAGGATATTGTCCATTTCTCCTAGGTTTCCAAGCTTGTTAGCATATACATTTTCATTGTACTCTCTAATCATTCTTTGTATTTCTGTGTGGTCCGTCGTGATTGTTCCTTTCTTGTTTCTGATTCTGTTGATTTGTGTTGACTCTCTTTTCCTCTTAGAAAGTCTGGCTAGAGGCTTATCTGTTTTGTTTATTTTGTTGAAGAACCAGCTCTTGGTTTCATTGATTTTTGCTATTGTTTTATTCTTCTCAATTTTATTCATTTCTTTTCTGGTCTTTATTATGTCCCTCCTTCTGCTGACTTTAGGCCTCATTTGTTCTTCTTTTTCCAATTTCGATAATTGTGACATTAGACCATTTATTTGGGATTGTTCTTCCTTTTTTAAATATGCCTTGGTTGCTATATACTTTCCTCTTAAGACTGCTTTTGGTGTGTTCCACAGTAGTTGGGGTTTAGTGTTGTTGTTGTCGTTTGTTTCCATATATTGCTGGATCTCCATTTTGATTTGGTCATTGATCCATTGATTATTTAGGAGCGTGTTGTTAAGCCTCCATGTGTTTGTGAGCGTTTTTGCTTTCTTTGTACACTTTATTTCTGGTTTTATGCCTTTGTGGTCTGAAAAGTTGGTTGGTAGGAATTCAATCTTTTGGAATTTACTGAGGCTCTTTTTGTGGCCTAGGATCTGGTCTGTTCTGAAGAATGTTCCATGTGTACTTGAGAAGAATGTGTATCCTGTTGCTTTTGGATGTAGAGTTCTATAGATGTCTATTAGGTCCATGTGTTCTAGTGTGTTCTTCAGTGCCTCTGTGTCCTTACTTATTTTCTGTCTGGTGGATCTGTCCTTTGGAGTGAGTGTTGTGTTAAAGTCTCCTAGAATGAATGCATTGCATTCTATTTCCTCCTTTAGTTCTGTTAATATTAGTTTCAGGTATGTTGGTGCTCCTGTATTGGGTGCATATATATTTACAATGGTTAGATTCTCTTGTTGGACTGAGCCCTTTATCATTATGTAATGTCCTTCTTTGTCTTTTGTTACTTTCTTTATTTTGAAGTCTGTTTTGTCTGATAACAGAATTGCAACACCTGCTTTCTTCTCTCTGTTGTTTGCATGAAATATCTTTTTCCATCCCTTGACTTTAAGTCTGTGCCTGTCTTTGGGTTTGAGGTGAGTCTCTTGTAAGAGCATATGGATGGATCTTGCTTTTTTATCCATTCTATTACTCTGTGTCTTTTGATTGGTGCATTCAGTCCATTTACATTTAGGGTGATTATTGAGAGGTATGAACTTTTTGCCATTGCAGGCTTTAAGTTTGTGGTTACCAAAGGTTCAGGGGTAGTTTCTTTACTATCTTACTGTCTAACCTAACTCGCTTGTGGAGCTGTTATAAACGCGGTCTGATGATTCTTTATTTCTCTCCCTTCTTATTCTTCCTCCTCCCTTCTTCATATGTTGAGTGTTCTGTTCTATGCTCTTTTTTGGAGTGCTCCCATCTAGAGCAATCCCTGTAGGATGCCCTGTAGAGGTGGTTTGTGGGAGGCAAATTCCGTCAACTTTTGCTTGTCTGGGAATTGTTTGATCCCTCCTTCATATTTAAATGATATTCTTGCTGGATACAGTAGTCTTGGTTCGAGGCCTTTCTGTTTCATTGCATTAGGTATATCATTGCATTCTCTTCTGGCCTGTAGGGTTTCTGTTGAGAAGTCTGATGATAGCCTGATGGGGTTTCCTTTGAGGGTAACCTTTTTTATCTCTCTGGCTGCCTTTAATACTTTGTCCTTGTCTTTGATCTTTGCCATTTTAATTATTATGTGTCTTGGTGTTGCCCTCCTTGGATCCCTTGTCATGGGAGTTCTGTGTACCTCTGTGGTCTGAGAGGCCATTTCTTCCCCTAGTTTGGGGAAGTTATCGGCAATTATTTCTTCAAAGACACTTTCTATCCTTTTTTCTCTCTCTTCTTCCTCTGGTATTCCTATAATGCGTATATTGTTCCTTTTCGATTGGTCACTCAGCTCTTAGAATTCTTTCATTCCTGGAGATCCTTTTATCTCTCTCTGCATCAGCTTCTCTGCGTTCCTGTTCTCTGTTTTCTAGATCATTAATGGTCTCTTGCATCTCGTCCGTTCTGTTTTGAAGTCCTTTCAGAGCTTGTTTTATTTCTGTATTCTCCTTCCTTAGTTCTTGCATATTTCTCTGCAAGTCCATCAGCGTGGTTATGAGTTTTGTTTTGAATTCTTTTTCAGGAAGACTGGCTAAATCTATCTCCCCAGGTTCCTTCTCAGGGGAAGATGTAGCAGATGCCGAAGCTGTCTGTGTTAGTCTTGTCTGGATCATAGTTTTTTGCTTTTTCATGTTGACAGGTGCTATTGACTGTCAGCTGGGAGGGCCAAACTTTTCACTTGCTCCTGGCCTTTCTTTAGTGGGACATCTGCGACCCCCTAGTGGCTTGTGGGTAATTGCTTGTATATTGGGTCTTTGTGTCTTGCCCGACCGAAGTTTAGGGATTTTCCTTTCTGCCTTTCTGTGGGTGTGTTTTCCGTTAGGCTGTTTCTCTGCTTTTGCAGCGCCAGGAGGGGTAATGGACTGGGAGGTGGGGAGGCTGTTTGGCTGTTTACCTCCGTGAGGCATCTCAGAGCTGTTGCCCAGGGGGTTAGTGCACCCGGTTTTCCCTGTAATTTCCAGCCGCTGGACTGTAAGCTGTGTTTTTTCCGTCCAGCTGTTGCTTCCCTGTCCCTTTAAGACTTTTAAAAAGCATTTGCTTTTCTTTGTCACAGGGGCATCAGCTTCCGGACCCACTCAGAGGTCTTGGTGCCGTGTTTCCATAGTTTCTAGCCCTCCACGCATACACTGTGTCTGTGCTCTGGTGCGGGTGCCTGGGGCTGGGTGTTCAGCTGTCCTGGGCTCCCTCTCCGTCCCACCGGGAGCTGGGAGGAGGTTTGCTCAGGTCCCGCTGGGCCCGGGCGTGTATCTTACCCCTTTCACCAGGCGCTGGGCTCTCGCACGTGTATGTTGTCTGGCTGTTGTCCTGTGTCTTCTGGTCTCTCTTTTAGGATTAGTTGTATTTGTTGTATTTTCAAAAATGTATATGTTTTTGGGAGGAGATTCCCACTGTCCTACTCACGCCGCCATGTTGACTTCGCCCCTGTATTTAGGACATCTTAATCAATATTTTCCATTTTTACATATGGCTTTCGTCTTACAAATGTTTAATTTTCTTATAGTAGGACAAGATTTCATGGACTTACATAGGATATGTTTATGTTGTAAATGCTTTTGTTTTAAAAATTATTCTGTAAATATATGTTTGACCTATAAAATTCTAATTTGTTGTCTAAATATAGATTCTTTTGGAAAGCTATAGTTAGTCCATTCGATGGAAGAACATTTAGCTGGCAATGAGGGGGATGGTAATTTTTGCAAAGAAAGTAAGATTATTGCTGTTGTAATGGTGATTGAGAAAAATGTTAAATGAGTAAATTAGAAAAAGTATCTGTGCTTGTTGTTAAAGATAAGTAGGTTTGATTAGAATTTAGGTAGGTTTAGGGAGCGTAAAAAGAATGTTAATTAATTTTAAGGAGAATTTGAGATAGATAATTTTCCTTGATTAAATTTTATCATTGTGACCCTCAAATGTTAGGCATATCGATAATATTGTTTTGTTTTCTCTTAGTGAGTTACAGGTTAAAATAAATTGGTTGGACAGTGGTGTTGAGCTGAAGAGGTGATTCAGTATTGGTCATGAGTTATGAGGTGTGAGATATTGTTTTAAGTTATGAGCTGAAATCACTATTCTCAAACCCTCTTAATAAACATTTCAGCAAGCTGCTCTAAATTCTGCACTTTTTTGTTTGTTAGTATTGTTGATTTTTCTAATAAAGAAATTTGTCCTTGGTAGGTTGGTTACATGTAATATCAATTGTAATATCAATGTGAAATTGCTTCATAACAATAGAAGTAACTGATCTGAATTATTTAATAATAGCAATGATACATATTGAGAGTTTATATGTGCATGTACTGTATGAAATCTTTTATGTGTCTGGTGGAAATATATTTTCTCATTTCATTTGGGAGAAACACAGGGTCACTGAAACCAGGAGAAGCAATTAAAACTACAGGTCTGCACTACTTACGAACTCCAAGATCTGGGCTGGCTTTGGTCATCAGGGGTTCCTCCCCACAGGATCCACAGGTAGCAGGTCTCAAGTGGTGTTATTAACTGGAGGATTCTTATGAGCATGCGGTTTTAAGCTATTTTAGAGGACTGTGATTTTAATAAACAGTATTTGCATTTATTCATTAATTATAGTGGCTGTCTACTTTGTATTTGGCAGTGTACAAAATGCAGTAAGAACCCCATCCCACAAAAGAAAACCACAAACGTTTCCCCAAACTATTCTGTGATCAGTGGGTACTCAAATTAGGGATCTAAAGAAGGACTTTGAAGCAAAAGGTTTATAGATTGAGGGAACCTGGGGAGAGATGTTAGCCACTGAGAAAGGGACCCTAGTGTGATACTCCCACCTGGCAACCCAAAACTTTGGAGCGATGCTGAGGTCCCATTCTTTGGAGAATTTTTTTGGTTTTTAAAAAGGTAAGCCACCGATCACACAACTTACCAGAGGTAGAACGTGGGTTATTGAGCAATTTAGCTTTAAATTTGATACTTTCTATGTACACTTATTCTTATCCACCTAACAAAATCTGTGGTTCTGTGGTGTGGAGACACATTGCTTTAATGTTAGGTTCAAGCTAAATATGAGGAGACTTTATGAAGGAAATAGAGGTTGAGTGGTATTTTGAATATAGCGATGATTCTAATGTATTGAATGCTACCGATTAAGAGATTGCCTAGGTTTCTGAAGGAATGATGGATTTGGGGAATGATGATTTTTCTAGGTTTGAGGATAAAAACATGGTAAATGTCTCATTTCTGCTATGATTCCTGTAGCTATACCTGTCACTATACCTATCATTAAAGTATGAGCTTTTATTGGAATGCATTTATATTTTTTCAATGGTGATACAAATTATATTAACTGAAACATTTGATTTTACTGTGTGTGAATATAATGTTTGAATTCCTTCAGTTTACTACATTGCTCTATAATTTGGGCAATTTTCCCTTAGGAAGATTTGTTTTTCCACATGCACTGTGACTAATAATAATTTTTTAGGAAGTGGTACATATTTATTGCATTTTGTGGCTTGTTTTGTACCAGGTTTTATGAATACAGGCCTACCTTGGAGATATTGTGGGTTCAGGTCCAGACCACTGCAGTAAAGCAAATATTGGAATAAAATGAGTCTAATGAAATTTTTAGTTTGCTATTCATGTAAGTTATATTTGTGCCATACTGTAGTCTATTAAGTGTGCAATTAGTATTATGTTTAAAAAAACCAACATACATACTGTGAAAACATTATTGCTAATAAATGCTAATCATCATCTAAGCTGCCAGCAAATCAATCTTTTGCCATAGAGGGTCTTGCTTCGATGTTAATGGTTGGTGACTGATCAAGGTCGTGGTTGCTAAGGGTTGGGATGGCTGTGTCAGTTTCTTAAAATAAATGCAACACTGAAGTTTGCCATACTGATTGCCTCTTCTTCTCACAGACGATTTCTCCATAGCATGTGATGCTGTTTGATAGCATTTTACCCACAGGAGAACTT
Organism: Manis javanica; assembly: GCF_040802235.1. Classification (NCBI taxonomy): domain Eukaryota; kingdom Metazoa; phylum Chordata; class Mammalia; order Pholidota; family Manidae; genus Manis; species Manis javanica. The sequence continues at coordinate 95,883,359 of NC_133167.1, forward strand.
CCAAAATTGGAATGAAGTCTTGCAAATTCTGCTGCTGTTTTATCAACCAAGTTTATGTAATTTTCTAAATCCTCTACTGTCATTTCAATAATCTTCACTGGGAGTATAATCCTTCTCAAGAAACCACTGTCTTTGCTCATCCATAAGAAGGAACTCCTCATCTGTTAAAGTTTCATCGTGAGAGTGCAGCAATTCAGTCACATATTCCAGCTCTACTTCTAAACCTAGTTCGCTTGCTATTTTTACCACATCTGCAGTTACTTCCTCTTCTGAAGTTTTGACCCCTCAAAGTCACCCATGATGGTTAGAATCAACATTTTCCAAACTTATATGAATGTTGATATTTTTATCTCTTCCCATGAGTCATGAGTAATCTTAATATTCTAGAATGGTGAGTTCCTTCCAGGGATTTTCAGTGGGGACAGAGGAATCACTGTTTACAGCAGTTATAGCCTTAGGAAGTGCATTTATTAAATCATAAGACTTGAAAGTCAAAACCACTCCTTAATCCATGGGCTGCAGAATGTATGTTGTGTTAGCAGGCATGAAAACAACATTGATCTCATTGTACATCATCTCCATCAGAGCTCCTTGATGACCAGGTACATTATCAATGAGTAGTGCTATTTTGAAAGGAATCTTTGTTTCTGAGCAGCAGGTCTCAATAGTGGGCTTAAAATATTCAGTAAACCATGTTGTAAAAAGATGTGCTGTTGTCTAGACATCATTTTTCTGTTTACAGAGCATAGGCAGATTATGTAGTACAATTCTTAAGGGCCCTGAGATTTTCAGAATGGCAAATAAGGACCGGCTTCAACATAAAGTCACCAGCTGCATTAGCCTTAACGAGTGTCAGCCTGTCCTTAGAAGCTCTGAAGCCAGAGTTGACTTCCCTCTAGCTATGGAAGTCCTAGGTGGCATCTTCTTCCAACAGGAGACTGATTCATCTCCAGTGAGAAGCTGTTGTTTGGTGCAGCAGCTTCCTTAGTGATTTGGGCTGAAACTTCTGGATGACTTGCTGCAGCTTCTCCATCGGCACCTGCTGCTTCACCTTGTGCTGTCATGTTACAGAGATGGCTTCCTTCCTTAAACCTCCTGAGCCAGCCTCGGCTAGTTTTAAACTGACGCTTCCTCCCCTCTCTCAACCTTCATAAAATTGAAGAGAGTTAGGGTCTTGCTCTGGATGGGGCTTTGGCTTAAAGGAACATTGTGACTTGTTTGATCTTCTATCCAGACCAACTCAGTCTTTCTCCATATCAGCAATAAGGCTGTTTTGCTTCCTTACCTTTTGTGTGTTCACTGGGGTAGCACTTTTAATCTCCTTCAAGAGTTTTCTTTTGCATTCACAACTTGGCTATTTGGCTCAAGAAGCCTAGATTTTGGTCTGTCTTGGCTTTAGACATGTCTGCATCACTGTGCTTAAATCATTTCTAGCTTTTGATTGAAAGCGACAGATGTGTGTCTCTTCCTTTCATTTAAATGCTTAGAGACCTTTGTGGGGTTATCGTTTTGTCTTGGAATAGGGAGGCCTGAAGAGAGGGGGACTGCTTGTCGGTGGAGCAATCAGAACACATGCATCATTTATCAGTTAAATTCACCATCTTATGTGGGTGTGGTTCATGGTGCCCTGAAACAATTATAATAATAACACCAAAGGTCACTGAGTACATATTACAATAACAAATAAAATAATAAAAAAGTTTGAAATATTGTGAGAAGTACCCATATGTGACACAGACACACAAAGTGAGTAAATGCTATTGGAATAATGGCATTACTGGACTTGCTGGACAGAAGGTTGCCACAAATTTTTAACCTGCAAAAAATGCATTATCTACAGAGCACAAGAAAGCAAAACTTAGTAACACAAGTCTTGCCTGTATCTTTGCTTTGTCTGCATATACTATATAAGAATTTGTTGATATGATATTGTGGTTATTTTTTATTGTGATTTGTTTTCTGGTTGCCAGAATTAAGTGAAGTACCAGTATTCACTTTTACATTGCAATTTGTATTATATGGGACCTTATATTCTAATACATTTATTGTTTTATTGCTTATTGTTCACACAGAATTACTTATTTCCTGTGGATTCTGTGTAGACTATATGATAAAATTTGAATTCTGTGGATTTGGTGCGAAATATACAATAAAATTTGATTAAATGAATTTTAATACACATACAATGAAAAATGTTTAATAGGTTTTACTTCCCTACAATTTGTCAAGTGGATTGTATCTTTTTCACCTTTATATATTATACTCGTTTTAAGTATTATTGAGCTTGTTTAGAGGCAGTTCCTCATGGTGGCCTAAGGAGGTAATGCAGCGGCCTGAGATAAGTAGCATAGAGTTTGCAGTCAGCACAAATAGCAATATTTTGGTCTTGTGCAAATTTTCTAATCTCTGTAACAATACACATGATGCACACATTCACAATATCTCTTAATACAGTGTCTAGAATAGTATGAGTTCAGTATATTAGCTGTTTTTATTACTTATCGTTAATTGTATTTGTTTTATACAGAGAAAAAAGTCAAAGTGATCCATAGAAAAATGAAATTAGATAACCTCATATAATAAAAAATAAGTGTAAATAAAATTTTAATGTTACTAGATTAGGAGAATATTCTGTGTTAGAGTATAGAAATTATTTTTAGGTAAGATACAAAGATGTACAGATTGTCAAGGAACAGATTGAATCTGACCACAATAAAAACCATCTGTATGACAAGTCACATTTATGTCAAGTCCTAGATAATAGAAGGTAGTTGCCAGTCATGTAAATGATTAATATTAATTACTAATACATCACTAATTACTGTTACAAAACTAATACAAATTCATCAGAAAAGACAAGTCAGTTGCAAAATAGGTAAATGATCTGTGAACACACACCTCATAGAGGAAACCTGAATGGTTAATAAACTTATTAAAATGCATATAATGTAATTGAGGAAGATTGAGGTGTCATTTGTTACCCACCAGCCTGAAAAAAGAAGTTAAAAGTCTGACAGTTGTAGTGTTGATTAGGATGTGGGAAAATGGGGTCTCATACATTGCTGGTAGGAGTGTAAATTAGTATAATTAGCTTGAATGAGCAGTTTGGCAGTATCTTGCAATTGGTTACTTGTGTGCCGTGGGCAAATTTGATAGTCTGGTACCTACACACTTCCTTGCAGAATAATTTTTAATTGAGTAAAGTATATAGTAATATAAAGGATAACCACATTGAAATATCGTTATCAAAATATTTTTAAAATGTGATGCAGTAGTATGTGAGATCATTTTCTAACAAGACTCTAAAGCTAGATCTGATAACTATTGTAATTTCAAAGTAGTGATGAGTATAAATAATACCTAGAGTTATCAGCAACAAATGGAACAGAATAGGAAAAATAACTGATTTCTATTGGTTTGAAAGTCACAGGTATTGTTAATTCTACTGTGTTTTCTTGCTTGCATTTATAATTGAAGTGTTAAATTTTATATGGAGACTTTTGAAAATAGACATGTATTTTCCCCTTTCCAAGTGAATGGTCTCCTTGAATTGTAATCATGGAAACTGTAGAGACCCAATTTAAGACCCAATTAAGAACTCTTGTAGAGACAGTTTCTAAGTCATGAAAAATGATCATGATTGTAGCATTGTTTATAAGAATTAATAAATAAGTGAGAAAAAACTATATGGCCATTGTTAATGGAAACAGAAAAATGTAAATGTGATATATTAACATGGGATTCTCTACAATTAAAAATAATGAATTATACCTATATGAGTCAACATGCCTACATTCTAAAACAAAAGTTTGACCTAAAATTTTTAATATAATATTGGAAGAGAATATTATGCAATTAAAAAACACCTAAAGGAGTATATTGTATATTGGTTGTGATTTTATGTACCTGTTGTGTATGTATAGATATAAAAATAGATGGGAAAGAAATAATACTTTACCTGAATGATAAGATACTACAATGTTTTAATTCTTTTAAAAAAACCTCAAATATTTGAGATTGTTTTCAAATAAACCTCACTCAGCAGCAATTGTCGTTTAGAAAGAGTGGGTATATAAGTGTTTGCTTTGTTATTCCTTGTATTTTTATGAATGAAAGCAGTTCTCAAAATTCTTAAAATAAAAATTATAAAGCATTATAGTCATTATAAATAGACATTGTAATAAGGCGGTGGTACAGAGGTAGGTTAGTTAAAAAGGGGATTGATGTGTCATTTGCTTTGGTTGTGTGTGGGTTACTGATTACACAGTTGACATTTTGTGATTAATATGAGGATTTGTTTGCTTTTTGCTTTTCTTCATAGATTGTAAAAGCAAGCCTTTGAAGACTGGTTGATATTAATGGTAGCAGAGTGGAAACTCTATTAACATGGTTAGGACTGTGTTACTCTGCAGTAACTTAATAGCCCTAACTGTGTCCCTTACTGTCATGTTTATCACCAGAAAAGCTCAGAACTTTATCTTACTAGACCCAGGAAAAGGGTTTTATTTGTTAGGCTTTTATTGGTTTCTTGTATCTCTTCTCTCTGATGGTTCACTAAATTAGATTTGAAATGTGGGGAATTGCTTTCTTCAGTTTCTTAGTAGACACATAAAACCCTGGTTATTGAAGAACTTTTGATACATACTCCAGGTCTTTTTTACTGAAATAAAATAAGGTGTTCATCAATAAAGATGCTTGTAGTGGTAACTGCAAGTTAGAACACAGAGTCCCCCACTTTCCGTGGTTTCAGTTACCTGTAGCCAACTGCAGTCTGGAAGCAGAAGGTCAGTAGTAGCCCAACACTGTGTCACAATGCCCAAGTCATCCACCCGACTTCATCTCATCCAGACATTTTATCATCTCACATCACAAAATGGGTGAGTCCAGTACCGTAAGATATTTTGAGAGAGAGCACATTCACGTAACTTTTATTATAGTATGTTATAATTGTTCAGTTTTCTTACTAATTATTGTTAATCTCTTCCTGTGTCTAATTTACAAATTAAACTTTATCATAGGCATGTATAGGAAGAACATTGTACGTGTAGAGTTCGGTACTAGCCGTGGTTTCAGGCGGCCACCGCAGGTCTTGAAATGGTGTATCCCTTGCAGATAAGAGGGGAATTCTGTGTAACGAAATGCCCTCATTTTCTCAAATACCAACCTGACCACAAGTAAGGATTAGACTGAAGTGAGGTGAGCACAGCTCCCAGGAGAGTGGGATCAATCACGAGATGGGGAGATTGGTATAGGAACCGCAGAGGCAGGCAGTAACTGATGCAACATCTGGCTGTGGTAAACATTTCTTTCTAGAGGAATCAGAATTTCTTGTCTTTAAGCTTCTCTTTTGAGTATCTTTTTCATTGTCTCTTTCCACTTGGCAGTAACTGTCATTCTGCTATATATAAAGTAATACTGGTGAACATTTCAAACAACAAAAATTTATAAAGCAGAGATAAACATATCCCTGTAATTTTCTCCTCTAGAAATAAGCCATTATTGATTTGCTATATATCCTTTCAGATATGTAGCATGCATGTAAAACAAGTTGCATGGAAAGGCATATATGTTTTTTTTTTAATATGAAATAGTACTTTAGACGGTGTACTGTCTAAATCCTATTGGATTACTTAAAGATAAATTGTAAATATCCTTTTAGGAAATCTGTCTCATCTTGTTAACAGCTATAATAGTGTTCTGTTCCATACCATATTATGATGTAACCAATCTCCTTTTTATAGGCACACAAACTTCCAAATATTTGCAGTTAAAAACAATGTGCAGTTAATATCCTGTTATGTAAATGTGTCCCTTGTCTTCTTATTTCTTTAGGATAAATTCCTAGAAATGATCCTAGAAATTCCTAGAAATAACAGCACTAAAGGATAGACATATTAAAAATATATATGTATTATTAGCATGCCCTTGAAAGATTATACTGATGTATATCATATTGTGTCCCTTAGTACTTCACAGTGGTTATTTTTAACAAAATATTATATGCCGAATAAAACAGTCTTTTTATACTATTTTTACAGAATATTAACAGTAATCATTGGGCCTTTTGTTCACACTATTTCTAAGTTTGAATGATCAGCTTTCATCCTGGGTTTCTGTCTCTGATCACAATAGCAAATGTAATTTAAAAAGAGTCATTGTCCTGCCACAAGTGTACGGAGAAGGGTGTGTGGACCAAGGGCTGTTAGCCGTGAGGGAGCTGTGTGAATTTGATTTCTGCATGTCCAGTGTATTTTTCCATTACTTAATTAGTTATACAAGTATTTATTTATGAGGTAGGCACTAGGCTGGTCACTGGGGACACAGTGATGAATAAGACACTGTTTTGGATGTTAAGTTCTGGGCTTTATTTTAATAAGGCAATGATATAAACTGATTAGTAGCTGACAACAGTGTGTTAAACAATGTTATAAAATGACATGTTTGTAAAATGTTACACTATAATAAAAGGCAAAATAGAACTATTAAAGATGAGAGCAAGAAAATGTCACTGAAATATTTTACCGCTCAGAAACAACTGTCATTAATGTTGGGTGAATTTCATTTTCCTCTAACATTTTATTATGAATATTTGCAAACATACAGAAAAATGGAAAGAATTTTACAGCGAATATGCAAACACCTACCATCCTGATTCTGCAGTTAACATTTGACTGTGCTTGATTTCACGCGCCCATCTTCCCTCTCATCTACCAGTTCGTCTTTTTTTAATGCATTTTTAAGTAAATTGTGTACCTGAGTATCCTTCCTTCAATGTGTGTAGCATTATCTATTGTTTTGAATAACATTGTGCTTTAATTAAAGCCTTTACTGATTGTATGCTGTAGAAGTGGAAATTTTTTGTTCTTACATTTCCTCCTAAATTCCCTTCCTAACTAGATATTTAATAAATTGCTTTTTCTAATTATGGAACGTAAGTGCTAGAAATCCTGAGGGACTGTACACCTTACCCAGACTGGAATATTTTTGGGAGAGAAAGGGGCTGTCATCAGTGAATATACCAGGACAGCAAGTACAGTCTGGGGACTCTTAGGCAAACCAGGATGGTCAGACTGTCTCAAACAATAATTGCTGGAGTTGCTTATTCTTAGTTTTACATTTACATGTGTTGGTATTTAATGAATCAAACACGATAGTCAACATATAGGCTTTTACTATAGCTTTATTTCCTGAGGTCGTGATTTTGATTCACCTCTTGGCTAGGTTTTATCCATAGCTTTTCTGTTCCTGAGTTCTTTTATTTTGATTTATCTCTTGGTTGGATATTATCCTCAAGTAGTCCCCCATTCCCTCCAAGAAAATTTTAATTTGTACTAAATTCATTAATTTTTTTGGCTTTGTTACCTTATTTTTATATTTTTAATAACATGTTTCAATATGATGTTGTCCTTGATATTGTAGTGATAAACAGAATAATAGCAGAGGCATCTCATACTGTCTTGGGGATGGGGTATGAGATTAGGATATTGTCTCTAAAATTACTCGATGTTTTGTACAAAAGCTCACCCTTTCCTGACAGTACTAGTTTTAAAGAAATAATTTAGTTGTCACAGTGTGGGAAATACAGAATCATCATTTGAACTTGAGTCATCCTGTCATTTTCCATTTTTAAAATGGATGTATGGTACCTTCTCATTTTTAAAAGGTCACAGTATATGCCATCTTGTGGATGTTTCTATGCTGTCTTAACTACACAGAGTTCCCTGAGGTATGCATTTTTTCTTTTTAGGTAAGTATTTTTTATTGAAGGGTAGTTGACACACAGTATTACATTAGTTTCAGGTGTACAACACAGTGATTCAACATTTATATACATGATAATTCTAGGTACCAGCTATCACCATACCAAGTTGTTACAATATTTTGACTATATTCCTTATCCTATACATTACATTCCGATTACTTATTTATTTTACAATTGGAAGTGTGTACTTTTTTTTTTTTTTTTTGTGAGGGCATCTCTCATATTTATTGATCAAATGGTTTTTAACAAAAATAAAATTCTGTATAGGGGGGGGTCAATGCTCAATGCACAATCATTAATCCACCCCAAGCCTAATTTTCATCAGTCTCCAATCTTCTGAAGCATAACAAACAAGTTCTTACATGGAGAACAAATTCTTACATAGTGAATAATTACATGGTGAACATTACAAGGGCAATCATCACAGAAGCTTTTGGTTTTGATCATGCATTATGAACTATAAACAGTCAGTTCAAATATGAATATTCCATTTGATTTTTATACTTGATTTATATGTGGATACCACATTTCTCTCTTTATTATTATTTTTAATAAAATGCTGAAGTGGTAGGTAGATACAAGATAAAGGTAGAAAACACAGTTTAGTGTTGTAAAAGAGCAAATGTAGATGATCAGGTGTGTACCTGTAGACTATGTGTTAATCCAAGCAAGACAAGGGCAATAAAACATCCACGGATGCAGCAGATTTCTCTCAGAATGGGAGAATGGGGGGGGGGGGGTTTCTAAGCCTCACCTCTGTTGATCCACATTTTCTCACCTGATGGCCCCCCTGCGACTGTGCCTGTCTTAGGTTGTTCCTCCCTTGAGGAATCTTACCCGTCTCTGGCTAACCAGTCATGTTCCGGGGCCATACAGGGAAATGTACAGTTGGTAAGTGAGAGAGAAGCCATATTGTTTGAAAAGGTTAGCTTTTTACTTCTTTGCATATTTTATGCCCTGTGGCTTCTATGCCCAGCATTTGTCTTGAGGTGTCTTTACCACTTGGAAGAATTATGATACTCGGTAAATTCGATATGAGGCACGAATTCTATTTAGGGGTTGTAATTAAGAAGGAAGAAGAAAAGCTACAGAAGTAGCAGGCGGAAGAAAACCTGGGAAGATTGATTATTTCTTTTACATATCTTCTTGTAGAGTAACTTCAACATGTATAGGTTTTAAACTACTAATTAAATTGCACACACACATTAACATAATAGGAGTACAGTTACATAACCAAAGCATACCTGTAATTACCAGCCATCTCCAGTGAAACCAAGAAAACCAGTTAGGCACCTTAGGCATTTGTGAAAACTTATCTATAATACGGTGGATATTGTCCAACTGAACTTGAACAGTCTGAGAGAAATCAGACAAATTAAAACAACCCATTCCTGGGGACTGTTCACATCCCATATGTTCTTTTAACAGTAAATAGTCTGTACTTGTAAGATTTTGGAGCGCTACAATTTGCACTTCTCCTAATTCTTGGTTGAGTTCCAACAGTTTAGATCCAGTCAAATTTGTTTTGCTGTATGCACAGGCCACCTTAGATATCTCCTTCATCATTCCCATGGCAAGTCCAGGAACCGGTGGGATGAGTGCATCTACACCTGTAGCAGTGCATGGATCTTTGTTGGGGTTTTTTGATGATCATCTTCTGGCATGAGTCTTCCCGAGAGTGATGATGTTGGAAGTTCTTCTTCATATCGTATCTTAGTTCATTTTCTGGGTAGCCAAATTAGGCTTTGATCCTCTGTATAAACACAAACAGATGCTTTGCCTACACTTTTATATGCCCTTTATATCATTGTGTAGAACTCATTGGCGGTCACCACACAGGAACTGCTTTTTTTTTTTATCATTAATCTACACTTACATGATGAATATTTTGTTTACTAGGCTCTCCCCTATACCAGGTCCCCCCATATACCCCTTCACAGTCACTGTCCATCAGCGTAGCAAAATGTTGTAGAGTCACTTCTTGTCTTCTCTGTGTTGTACAGCCCTCCCCTTTCTCCCAACCCCCATGCATGCTAATCTTAATACCCCCCCTTTTTCTCCCCCTCCCTTATCCCTCCCTACCCACCCATCCTCCCCAGTCCCTTACCCTTTGGTACCTGTTAGTCCATTCTTGAGTTCTGTGATTCTGCTGGTATTTTGTTCCTTCAGTTATTACTTTGCTCTTATAGTCCACAGATGAGTGAAATCATTTGGTATTTCTCTTTCTCCGCTTGGCTTGTTTCACTGAGCATAATACCCTCCAGCTCCATCCATGTTGCTGCAAATGGTAGGATTTGCCCTCTTCTTATAGCTGAGTAGTATTCCATTGTGTATATGTACCACATCTTTTTTATCCATTCATCTATCGATGGACATTTAGGTTGCTTCCAATTCTTGGCTATTGTAGATAGTGCTGTGATAAACATAGGGGTGCATTGGTCTTTCTCATACTTGATTGCTGCATTCTTAGGGTGAATTCCTAGGAGTGCAATTCCTGGGTTAAATGGTAAGTCTATTTTGAGCATTTTGATGTACCTCCATACTGCTTTCCACAAAGGTTGAACTAATTTACATTCCCAGCAGCAGTGTAGGAGGGTTCCCCTTTCTCCACAACCTCACCAACATTTGTTGTTTGTCTTTTGGATGGCAGCCATCCTTACTGGTGTGAGGTGATACCTCATTGTAGTTTCAATTTGCATTTCTCTGATAATTAGCAACGTGGAGCATCTTTTCATGTGTCTGTTGGCCATCTGTATTTCTTTTTTGGAGAACCGTCTGTTCAGTTCCTCTGCCCATTTTTTAATTGGGTTATTTGTTTTTTGTTTATTGAGGCGTGTTAGCTCTTTATATATTCTGGATGTCAAGCCTTTGTCGGACATGTCATTTTCAAATATATTCTCCCATACTGTATGGTTCCTTTTTGTTCTATTCATGGTGTCTTTTCCTGTACAGAAGCTTTTCAGCTTAATATAGTCCCACTTGTTCATTTTTGCTGTTGTTTTCCTTGCCCAGGGAGATATGTTCAAGAAGAGGTCACTCATGTTTATGTCTAAGAGGTTTTTGCCTATGCTTTTTTCCAAGAGTTTAATGGTTTCATGACTTACATTCAGGTCTTTGATCCATTTTGAGTTTACTTTTGTAGATGAGGTTAGACAATGGTCCAGTTTCATTCTCCTACATGTAGCTGTCCAGTTTTGCCAGCACCATCTGTTGAAGAGACTGTCATTTTGCCATTGTATGTCCATGGCTCCTTTATCAAATATTAATTGACCATATATGTCTGGGTTAATGTCTGGATTCTCTACTCTGTTCCATTGGTCTGTGGCTCTGTTCTTGTGCCAGTACCAAATTGTCTTGATTACTATGGCTTTATAGTAGAGCTTGAAGTTGGGGAGTGAGATCCTCCCTACTTTATTCTTCTTTCTCAGGATTGCTTTGACTATTCAGGGTCTTTGGTGTTTCCATATGAATTTTTGAATTATTTGTTCCAGTTCATTGAAGAATGTTGCTGGTAGTTTCACAGGGATTGCATCAAATGTGTATATTGCTTTGGGCAGGATGGCCATTTTGACGATATTGATTCTTCCTAGCCACGAGCATGGGATGCATTTCCATGTTAGTGTCCCCTTTAATTTCTCTTAATAGTGACTTGTAGTTTTCAGAGTATAAGTCTTTCACTTCTTTGGTTAGGTTTATTCCTAGGTATTTTATTTTTTTTCATGCTATCATGAATGGAGTTGTTTTCCTGATTTCTCTTTCTGTTGGTTCATTGTTAGTGTATAGGAAAGCCACAGATTTCTGTGTGTTGATTTTGTATCCTGCAACTTTGCTGTATTCCGATATCAGTTGTAGTAGTTTTGGGGTGGAGTCTTTCGGGTTTTTTAAGTACAGTATCATGTCATCTGCAAATAGTGACAGTTTAACTTCTTCTTTACCAATCTGGATTCCTTGTATTTTTTTTGTTTTGTCTGATTGCCATGGCTAGGACCTCCAGTACTACGTTAAATAACAGTGGAAAGAGTGGGCATCCCTGTCTAGTTCCCGATCTCAGAGGAAAAGCTTTCAGCTTCTTGCTGTTCAATATACTGGTGGCTGTTGGTTTTTCATAGATGGCCTTTATTATGTTGCGGTACTTGCCCTCTATTCCCATTTTGCTGAGAGTTTTTATCATGAATGTATGTGGAACTTTGTCACATGCTTTTTCAGCATCTATGGAGATGATCATGTGATTTTCGTCTTTCTTTTTGTTGATGTGGTGGATGATGTTGATGGACTTTTGAATGTTGTACCATCCTTGCATCCCGGGGACGAATCCCACTTGGTTATGGTGTACGATCCTTTTGATGTACTTTTGAATTCGGTTTGCTAATATTTTGTTGAGTATTTTTGCATCTATGCTCATCAGGGATATTGGTCTGTAGTTTTCTTTTTTGGTGGGGTCTTTGCCTGGTTTTGGTATTAGAGTGATGTTAGCTTCATAGAATGAGTTTGGGAGTATCCCCTCCTCTTCTTTTTTTTGAAAACTTTAAGGAGAATGGGTATTATGTCTTCCCTGTATGTCTGATAAAATTCCCAGGTGAATCCATCTGGCCCAGGGGTTTTGTTCTTTGGTAGTTTTTTGATTACCGCTTCAATTTCGTTGCTGGTAATTGATCTGTTCAGATTTTCTGTTTCTTTCTGGGTCAGTCTTGGAAGGTTGTATTTTTCTAGGACATTGTCCGTTTCTCCTAGGTTTCCCAGCTTGTTAGCATATAGGTTTTCATAGTACTCTCTTATAATTCTTTGTATTTCTGTGCAGTCCGTCGTGATTTTTCCTTTCTTTTTTCTGATTCTGTTGATTTGTGTTGACTCCCTTCTCCTCCTAATAAGTCTGGGTAGAGGCTTATCTGTTTTGTTTATTTTCTCGAAGGACCAGCTCTTGGTTTCATTGATTTTTGCTATTGTTTTATTCTTCTCAATTTTATTTATTTCTTCTCTGATCTTTATTATGTCCCTCCTTCTACTTACCGTAGGCCTCATTTGTTCTTCTTTTTCCAGTTTCGATAATTGTGACATTAGACCTTTCATTTGGGATTGTTCTTCCTTTTTTAAATATGCTTGGATTGCTATATACTTTCCTCTTAAGACTGTTTTTGCTGTGTCCCACAGAAGTTGGGGCTTAGTTTTGTTGTTGTCGTTTGTTTCCATATATTGCTGGATCTCCATTTTGATTTGGTCATTGATCCATTGATTATTTAGGAGTGTGTTGTTAAGCCTCCATGTGTTTGTGAGCCTTTTGCTTTCTTTGTACAGTTTATTTCTAGTTTTATGCCTTTGTGGTCTGAAAAGTTGGTTGGTAGGAATTCAATCTTTTGGAATTTACTGAGGCTCTTTTTGTGGCCTAGTATATGGTCTATTCTGGGGAATGTTCCATGTGCACTTGAGAAGAATGTGTATCCTGTTGCTTTTGGATGTAGAGTTCTGTAGATGTCTGTTAGGTCCATCTGTTCTAGTGTGTTGTTCAGTGCCTCTGTGTCCTTACTTATTTTCTGTCTGGTGGATCTGTCCTTTGGAGTGAATGGTGTATTGAAGTCTCCCAGAATGAGTGCATTGCATTCTATTTCCTCCTTTAGTTCTGTTAATATTTGTTTCAGGTATGTTGGTGCTCCTGTATTGGGTGCATATATATTTATAATGGTTATATTCTCTTGTTGGACTGAGCCCTTTATCATTATATAATGTCCTTCTTTGTCTTTTGTTACTTTCTTTATTTTGAAGTCTGTTTTGTCTGATACCAGAATCGCAACACCTGCTTTCCTCTCTTTGTTGTTTGCCTGAAATATCTTTTTCCATCCCTTGACTTTAAGTCTGTGCATGTCTTTGGGTTTGAGGTGAGTCTCTTGTAAGCAGCATATGGATGGATCTTGCTTTTTTATCCATTCTATTACTCTGTGTCTTTTGATTGGTGTATTCAGTCCATTTACATTTAGGGTGATTATTAAGAGATATGAACTTATTGCCATTGCAGGCTTTAAGTTTGTGGTTACTAAAGATTCAGGGTTCACTTCTTTACTATCTTATTGTCTAACTTAACTCGCTGGTAGTGCTATTATAAATGTGGTCTGATGATTCTTTATTTCTCTGCTTTATTCCTCCTCCTCCCTTCTTCATATGTTGGGTGTTTTGTTCCTGTGCTCTTTTTAGGAGTGCTCCCATCGAGAGCAGTCCCTGTAAGATGCACTGAAGAGGTGGTTTGTGGGAGGCAAGTTTCCTCAACTTTTGCTTGTCTGGGAATTGTTTAATCCCTCCCTCATATTTAAATGATATTCGTGCTGAAATCAGTAGTCTTTGTTCGAGGCCCTTCTGTTTCATTGCATTAAGTATATCATGCCATTCTCTTCTGGCCTGTAGGGTTTCTGTTGAGAAGTCTGATGATAGCCTGATGTGTTTTCCTTTGTAGGTAACCTTTTTTATCTCTCTCTCTGCCTTTAATACTTTGTCTTTGTCTTTGATCTTTGCCATTTTAATTATTATGTGTCTTGGTGTTGCCCACCTTGGATCCCTTGTCATGGGAGTTCTGTGTACCTCTGTGGTCTGAGAGGCCATTTCTTCCCCTAGTTTGGGAAAGTGTTTGGCAATTATTTCTTCAAAGACACTTTCTATCCCTTTTTCTCTCTTTTCTCCTCCTGGTATTCCTATAATGCGTATATTGTTCCTTTTCGATTGGTCACTCAGCTCTCTTAGAATTCTTTCATTTCTGGAGATCCTTTTATCTCTCTCTGCGTCAGCTTCTCTGCGTTCCTGTTCTCTGTTTTCTAGACCATTAATGGTCTCTTGCATCTCATCCATTCTGTTTTGATGTCCTTCCAGAGCTTGTTTTATTTCTGTATTCTCCCTCCTTAGTTCTTACATATTTCTCTGCAAGTCCATCAGCATGGTTATGACTTTTGTTTTGAATTCTTTTTCAGGAAGACTGGCTAAATCTGTCTCCCCAGGTTCCTTCTCAGGGGAGGATGTAGCAGATGCCGAAGCTGTCTGGGTTAGTCTTATCTGGATCATATTTTTTTTGCCTTTTCATGTTGACAGGTGCTATTGACTGTCAGCTGGGGGGGGCCAAACTTTTCACTTGCTACTGGCCTTTCTTTACTGGGACAATTCCGACCCCTAGTGGCTTGTGTTGGGTAATTGCGTGTAGGCTGGGTCTTTGTATCTTGCCCGGTTGAAGTGTAGGAGTTTTCTTTTCTGCCTTTCTGTGTGTGTGTTTTGCCTTAGGCTGTTTCACTGCTTTCACAGCGCCGGGAGGGTTAATGGACGGTGGGGGGCAGGGGGGCTGTTTGGCTCTTTACCTCCTTGAGGGTTCTCAGAGCTTTTCCCTTGGGGTTACTGCGCCCAGTTTTCCCTGTAATTTCCAGCCAGTGAGCTGTGACCTGTGTTGTTTCCGTCTAGCTGTTAAATCGCTGTCCCTTTAAGACTTTCAAAGAGCACTGGCTTTTCTTTGTCACAGGGGCATCATCTTCGGCACCCGTTCAGAGGTCTTGCTGCCCTATTTCCCTAGTTTCCAGCCCTCCACGCATGCACTGTGTCTGCGCTCTGGTGCAGGTGGCTGGGGCTGGGTGTTTAGCAGTCCTGGGCTCCGTCTCCCTTCCGCCAGGAGCTGGGGGGAGGTGTGCTGGGGTCCCGTCGGCCGGGGCTTCTTTTTTACCCCTTTTACCAGTCACTGGGCTCTCACACGTGTCGATGTAGTCAGGCTGTTGTCCTGTGTCTTCTGGTGTGTCTTTTAGGATTAGTTGTATTTGTTGTATTTTCAAAAATATATATGTTTTTGGGAGGAGATTCCCACTGTCCTATTTATGCTGCCATTTTGGGTCTGCCTCCTGTCGCATTTTTTTTTAAATCAAAGTTTCATTTTCTGGTGGGAATAGGGTCTTAAGATTCATGAGCATCACTCTCTTCAAGAGACCAAAAGGAACACCCGAACAGAGAAGACGGTGAGGGCTTGAAAATAGTTCTGAGTGCACCTGTAACAGGAAGACAGAAGTCCTGAAAGAGGAGGACAGATGGCCCTTAAAAGGGAGGTGCTTTGAAGGGACAAATGCATGCAACCTTGTCCTTAAACAAGGCCATATTCCTGTCAGAGAGAAGTGCCGCAATGGAACAAGCCCTCTTTGTAGACTATAGATCAACTTGTTATTCTTTCTTAGTAGATTTTAAAAGCTTGAATACACATCAGTCAAATTTACTTTCCTTACTGAACATTTCTGTGATGTTACCTTGTAACATTTTCTTTTGAGAATTTGCTCTGCCTCCTTTATAAACAGATGCTCTTGAAAGTTTGAATCAACCCTGCAGCCCCAAAAAGCTCCCTTCCTGGAGCATTTTTTTTTTTTCTCACTACAAAGGTGACTAGTTCAAGATGCTAGGAGATTTCTCTTTCCTTATATAGTGGTGTTACCACTTCAGTTTGTAGACACTCTTGCTTAACATTTTTGTCTCAAATGCAACGTGTGCATTTGACTTAGGCCGTTGGTTGTAAGAATTTTTCTATAACTAAAACCAGTAAGCTTCTGCAGTGTAGCATAGAGTAGGTAGTTTGGAATAAGACTGGGAATACTGGCTCTACCATTTACTGCCTATATAATCTTGGACAGGTTACTCAGCCTCTCAGGGCCTCCGTTTCCTTGTCTCTAAATTGGTATCAGTGATGCATCCCCCTCCCATAGGATTGTTATGAGGATTGATCAATTCACTGATAGAAGGGCATTTTGTACAGAGCCGTACATGTAGTAAGCATGCAGTCAGCATTAGCTATTCTTACTGTTACTCTTGATCTTTAAGATATATTACTGCTGTGTTTACAATACCTTTCCATTTCTTTGTTTTTTTTAAATTTCTTGACTTATCTAATTGTTAATACAGTTGAGTATCTTTAGAAATTGTTACTGTTTTGTCTGTTTATTTTTTCCCATGGACAGACCTGTATTTGGTGTACTGAGAATATGAACTCTCTTTTTCACTGTAGAAGTTATTGACTTACCTTTTTCAAAATTGGAATGTTTCTTTTTTTTTTAAAAAAAAAGTAGCCCTAATAAGTTTCTGTATCACTTACCATGGTGTTCTGTCTGAGCCAGTGGATCAGCAATACCTTTGCCGTAGTAATGGTTGTTTGAGGTTTGTCAAATGCAGAAAAGTGAAAGAACTCACCAAGTGATGGCAATTGCTGGGTTAAGGTAATTGTACTTTTATCAAAGTCTGTTGCAAGTCATACAGTTCAGTGTGGGGCAATAGCAAGAGCTGGCGTTTTTTAGACTTCAGTTTCCTCGTGTAAAATAAGCAGATCTGTTTCCTTCTATAATTGTCATCTGAGTGTAATAAGGTGTCATATGTGATGTCCATAACCAGGTACTTAGCATACAAAATATGTTGAGACAGTAACTAGAGAAAGGTGAGCTTCTATTTGAGAAATACCTCATTGTTTTTTGTCATCTAATATTTAATCTGAATATAAAATTCTTCTGAAGCTCTTTGGTACTAGTGAGAATTGAACTGTGGTTCTCACTGATGTGTTGTTTTAACTTGTTTTCAGAATATGTGGGAAATTTGGCAGGAATTGTAGACTACATATAGGATTGTAGTGTTAAGATCACACTTTGTTGTTTGACGACCATAAAAACTGTACCACTATTAATACTGCCTTATAGTTGTATAGTACTTCATGTACTTTGCAAAGATTTTTATCTACCACCTACTATCTGTCAATAAATGATCTCTATGTTTACTGGCAGATAGGAAGTTAGCGGATGAGTGCATAGATTCTGAGAGAAAGCGACTTGCCCAAGCTCTCCCGTGTAGCGACCAGATTAGCCTTTTTCTTTTAGTACATTATTCCTTGACTTTGCTTGGTGCTCTCAGGTTTAACTGTAGGTGTTGTCTCAGCAATTAAGATTTACTTGGTGGAAGCTTGCAACAACAAATTAATGTAAACTGTATATTCTTTATATTTCTTAAACAGTATTTTTCTTGTCTTTTACAATCAGAACATAAAGCGTTTCTTTCTTGTCGAGGTACTTTTCCCATAACTTTGTCTGTGTTCTTATCAGTGAGGAACATACAATGGTCAGAGCTTCTAGGGTATGTGACATGCTTGACATACCTACATGGAATACTTTAAAAAATTGTTACTGAAAGGTAACTTACATACAGAAAAGTACAAAAACCATACCTGTGGAGTCTGGTGAATTTTTGAGACTGACACTACCACAATTCCAGAAATCAGCCATCTGCCCCCTTTGGTTATTGATCATCCCCATCCCCAAGGTGAATTACAATTTGACTTTTATTTTTGTGGATTAATCTTCATTGTTTTTGAATGGCTGAGGCTATATCCTTTCACTCTTCTTCATGTTTGTGAAATTTATCCATGTTTTTCAAGTTGTTGTAGTTTGTTCATTGCTGGCACTGTAGAGTATCTATTACAGGAACATACCATGATTAATCCATTCTACTCTTGATGAACTTTTGGGTTGTATCCAGACTGGATCTATTAAGAATGCTGCTGCTATGAACTGCACATATGTATCTTCTGAGGGGCATTTATATGCATTTCTTTAGATACTTATCTAGGCATAGACTTGTTCATAGTATATACTGTAAATACTTTTCAAATTGGTTGTGCCATTTTACATCCCTCCCATCAATGTAGGGTTTCCTGAAATTGTTTTTCCCTTGTAGCTTTTCTGGTGGGTGTACAGTATTTTCACATGATGGTTTCAGTTTGCATTTTCTTGAGAGTACTCATTTTGAGCCACTTTTCTTATGTTTGCAGTTAGGTATCTTCACTGGAGAAATGCCTGTTCACATCTTTTTGTGCTTTTAAAAAAATCATATAGTCTGCTTTTTTCTTATTGAAATGTAAGTTCTTCATATCGTCTTGTTAATACAGGGTCTTTGTCATACATGTGTATTGCAAATATCTTGTCCCATTTGTGACCTGCCGTTTTACTCTTTATGGTATCTTCCAAAAATAATGAAGTTCAGCTTATCAGTTTTTCCCTTTATGGTTAACACTGTTGTCTTTTTTCGTTTTGAAAGAAATATTTGTATATCCTAAGACCACAAAGATGTTAAACTTATATTTACCTCTAAAGACTGCATTGTTTTGCCTTTCATATTTAGGTCAGAAATCCTATCTGGGATTAGTTTTTCTGTATGGTGTGAGCTAAGGGTCTAGATTCAAATTCTCATTTAAATACTGCCCTTGCCTTTCTCGGATGGTGTTTATGTAACTGTACTGGTTCATGGTTCTGCTGAGCTTCCTCTGAGAGTAAAATGGGGTTACCAGGACGCTGCCTCATTAGGTTCCACGGGAACGCTGGGAGCAGAGCGAGTGGGAGGAGCCGAGAGGCGCGGCAGCTGCCTCCAGTGAGCTCTGCGGCACTGATAGTTTTACGTGTTACGTGATGCTCCTGCTTTACTTTGGATGCTGAATAAAGGGTAACCTGTGAAAATATTAGCCAGAATCAGAGATTGTGTTGGATATGTTAATTTTTTTTATTTAAATGTGTTCATTTTACATTTTGAGAGACTAATTTTGCTGTGTTGTAAGTGATTTATTTGTAAAAAAAAATCGTGATTTCTGTGGAGAATCCACAGTTAAGCTTTATAATTGGTTCTGTCATACCTTCTTTCAGTCATTGAGAGCATCTCACTGCACCGACTAGAGGTCATCTTTTCACTTATCAGATCAGGAAACAAAGGCTCAGGGGTTAAGTGCTCTTTTGTACCGACTGGGATTCGGAACTCCGGGCTAGCGTCCACCCTTCCGAATGTCAGTGTGCAGGGCGCTGACTCCCTCGTCTTACCTGTCATACCCACTTGGTTGCCTCATGTACCGAGATCTCTGAAAATCCTCAGATTACTTAGTACCAAAATTATGCTTTCTGGGAGAACTGCATTACCGCACAAGCTATGTCATTTTCACGAAGGTGCTGAGTATGTGAGGACAAGGACAGAACTAATCTAGGTAGAGAGGCGGGGTTTAGCATGGGCCCAGGCTCACTAACTAGGAAGCACCTCCAGCCTCCCTGTCCATGACCTTTAACTTCTTTTAAGCCAACTTTTTTCAGATGCATTTTAAATATCAAAAAAATTACCTAATTCAGTGATTTTTAGTAACTTTATCAAGTGGTACAAGCATCACCACATATCAGCTTTTGAACATTTTATCCCTCCTGTAAGAGCCCACAGTTAATCCCTGTTCCTTCCCCAAGGCCCAGTTTATTATGTTTTATTCTCTATAAATTTGTCTTTTCTGGACATTTCCTGTTAATGGAATCATACAGTATGTGGTCTCTTATATCTGGCTTCTTTTAGAGACTGTAATATTTCTGAGGCTCATCTGTGTTGTCACATTTATCAGTGCTTGTTCGGTCCTTTTTATTTCCCAATAGTATTCTGTTGTATGGTTGTACCACATTTTGTCTGTCCATTCACCAGCCCATAGACATTTAGGTTTTGATGACATCGCAATTTAAAATCATGCTTCCATAAAACTGTAAATTGCTTTGGACAAGGTGTAGTGATTTGTGAACTATCAGATTCTCCTTTGCCAAGATTATGTGGTACATCATAGTTTACATGTGAGTCAGAATCCTCAGGTTAGAACTTCAGTTTCCAATTTAGTCTGGACATGAAGTACAGGTAATCAGATTGATCTCTTCTGTATATTATTACTTCCTAAATTGAGAATCTGGCACTGACTCTCTCTAATCATGTGTTCCAAATTCATTTTTAATAGTCAGTAAGTTTGCTATTATGTTTGTCTACTGTGTTGTTTATATATTGGCACTTTCAAAATTCATTTTCCTATATTCTAACCTTTCTGCAACTGACAACGACATATTAATTTGTTTATTTGGCCTAGTTTTTTCTACACATGAAGCATGTTTACAAAGAATTACTTTCTAAGCCTAGTCAGGAAGTAAATTGGAGGAAATTTCATAATGACTGTCTCACTGTGTAGAAAGTCTTTTGTTTAAATAGTTTGCCAAATTAAAAAAGATTGCATATGTGTATTTGCATGATATAAAATACACATATACATATAAACATGTATAGCGTACATACACATTCTCTCACACACCTATTACACAGATAAAACAGCATAGGAATCAACAATAGAAAAGCCAAATTTGAATCCCTACTTAAGTACTTATTAATTTGATCTTGTGTAAGTAATTTAGGTTCCCTGGGCCTGAATTTTTTCCTCTGTAGAATGGGGTTGTTTTTATGGCACCTGAAACGTGGTAACATGGGGCCTGCCTAGTACCTGACACATTGGAAGTTCTCATTAAATATTTTATTCCTTTCCATTAATTTTGAGCCTCATATTTTGAGTGTATGGATGATAATGCAAAATCTAAAAACCAAACAATTGTTATGATTTCTGTAATGCTGTGGTTTCATGCCATTGTATAGTGCTTTATCAGTGATGATAACACTGACATTAGTGAGGTGGGAAGGCCAAAGTTTTCATTTAATTTAGATAGGTTTTATTTTTTCCTTTGTTTATACATATATGTATTTAACATAAATGACCTGTAAACCTTCGCATATTTCCGTATGTTTTTTTAGTGTGCATAGATGAGAGAATTCAGAAATAGTAGGTCAAAGGTAAATATATGAGGGCATTTTCAGATGCCTCTAACTACTGGACTGCTTGCTTTAAAATAGGGAAAGGTGCTTGAGACAAAAGATATAAAAACTGATCACTTTGTTCCTTATGTGTAGAAAGTAGATTAAAGATAGATAACCTAGCACAGTATAGTATAACAGGCTCAGAAAGAATCCTTAAAAACAAGTAGAGGTCTATTCTTTCTTGCCTTTTAATAGTGACTAATTTCTATTTTGGAAGCTTATAAATGATGTTTATTTGTATATGAAATTTGAACTCCTGGAAATTTGCATATGGCATGTGCATTTGTTGGATACCAATTTTTTTATTGAATTTAACATAAATTCAAATATTTTTAAACTACTAAAGCCCAATTGGAAACATCTGAGGTTCTTCCCTACCTTTATATTGGTTTTGTAGATAGAATTTACAAGTATTTCCTGAATTGTTACAAATTTTGAGTGGAAGGACAGCAGAGCTCCTACTTCAGTTACACACTGCTTCAGTATCTACTTGTCCTCTGGACTTTCCAAGAATCTAGAACTACAAAAGTGATAAGACATGATTCTTATCCTTGAACTGAGAGTGTGGTAGGAGAGGCAGCCGTTCAGCCAGATCAGGCTACAGGGTGGCAGGTGGCCTAGTGGAAGCTTGTAGAAGGAGGGACTGACAGTCTCTAGGGCTTTATGAGAGAGCCCTTGCATGTGGTTATGTACTTGTTGTCTCCTTTAGGACAAGGATAAATTCACTAGGGAACAGCAGTGGAAGAGGGGTAGCTCTTTCTTCTTTGCTGGCGTGGTGATATAAAAGGTATTTCAGAGATTGCTTCTCAACTTAGTCTTAATGTTAGAAAAATTCAAGAAATGTGTTACAAAAAATACTCTCAGCCTGGGTATGAGACGTATGAGGTGGTATAGATAGAGGATGAGCTAACAGCTGGAGATGAAACTAGTAATGAGGCAGTTAAGGCCAGACAGAGAGACTTGGTCGTGCGCCTTGTATTTTTTTATTGTGTCAGTAGTCATGGTTATATGATGCCTTGATAGATAGATGTTCATATAATAATTTTTTTTTGAACAAGAAAAAACAGTAAGATTATTATAGAAATCCAGAGTAATAAGAAGGAAAGCGTGTGTGTGTGTGTGTGTGTGTTGGGGTGTTTATATTTAATGAGAAAATACACTAAAATATCCTAGGAACTCACAGGTAGTAACTGTTTCTTAGACCAGTTCCCTTCTGTACTCATTAGGGGATCCTTTTGTTTGGTTTTCGGTCTGCAGGTTCTGTCTTTGCATAGAGGGTCACAGCTCCTGTAAATAAAATATTATATATCTTATTATTTTAATATTTGTTTAAGGCTGATAAGAATTTATATATACTGAATTGATTTACTGGATGTAATAGTAAATAACTGATTTGAAAACAAACTATTTTAAGTATATCACAGTTTCTGTAAGGTGAACACTAGTAAATTATGCTTTACATGGAAAATACCCTCACTTTGTTTCTCAGAAATAAAAGTGGGAACATTTAGCCAAAGTCCTTGTACTTACTTTAGCTGTTTTGTGTGTTTTGATGGGGCAGCGCACTATCTTCTAAAATAAGTTTTACTTCCCTTTCAGTTTAATAAGATTATTACTTTGTATGGAAATATATCCATGCGATATTTCTAGTTTTCTCTGTTTACCCATCTTGTCAGGATTACCTTTTTTTTTTTAAGACTGAGTAATATTTCTTTGTGTGTCTGTCCATCCATCCATCTACACACACACATACCACATTTTCCTTATCCATTCATCTGTCATTGGGCATTTGGGTTGTTTCCATCTCTTGGCTATTGTGAATAGTGCTGTAGTGAACTTGGGGTGAAAATATCTCTTTAAGAGTCTGATTACAATTCTTTTTGGATAAATATCAAGAAGTGTGATTTCTGGGTCATATGCTAAGCTCTCCTCTTTTCTATAGTGGCTGTACCATTCCACGTTCTCCCCTTCTGGTATACATGCCCAGTTTCTATGAATAGTTGGCAAGGAGCCACTTGTATTTCTTTACTTGAAAGGGAGGGAAAGAGTTTACATTCTCCTTAAGTTTTAGTGTAGAGCTTGCTTTCTTGGTACAATTTAAGTCTTTCTCCCCTGACTGTTGGTACCTGCTTGGTTTTCCAACGGTAGGGATTTTCTTTTCTTGTAAGGATACAACCCATAAAGCTTTCACTTGTGAGACTTTTTCAGGTCGAATGGATGATCTGAGGACTAAGAGCATTCCCCACAGAAGCTGGTGTGACTCGCTTCCCCTCTCCCCCCTCCCCCTAGAAGAGAATCTTACTGGTATCCCAGCTCCGTGTGTGTTGTCTGCTGTGCCTCCCACCATCCTTCTGCTTGTCCACATTAGCCACCCCCCTGACTTTTAGCACAATCAATGCTTCCTGGTTTTGACCTTAACATAAATAGAATCAGACAGCATTCTTTTGAATATATTTCTTTCACTTGGCTTTGTATTTGTGAGATTCCTCCATGCTGTTGCATGATAAAGCTTAGAGGGAATTTCGCAGTTGAGTTAAGGCTCTCTGCTCAGCCTTTCCTAGTGAGAGTTGTGTTAGAGCTGCGTTTTTGTTTTTGTTTTCCCCTGTGCTGTTTGGCTTGAGTAGAGCAGTTATATTCATGTCTTACTTAGTTGCCCCTTTTCTTGTCCTTTGGGTGGAGAGAACAGGCTTTTCTTGGTGCTGTTTTGTGTGTAGCCATTGATGGTCTTGGATTGCTGACTTCTTTCTCCAGCAACCAGTCTAGGATATGTGAGGAAGAAAGAAAATCCAGGGAACTCACCCCCATGTCTCTCCCAATTCCTGAGGTCCTTGAGCCAGTCTTCCTCTCCTCCCTGCTTTCAGAGCCTTCTTGTGCTTTTTTTAAAGTAAAATAACCAGAGTTTTCAGGTGTATGTGGTGGAAGCAACAGGGAAAAGCATGTCTGTTGCATCTTTCTGGAAGTGGGAGTCTCTTTTCCTTTTGATGTCTGTTTTATAAACCTTTGTGATCATCAGGAAAAATGAAATGAAAATCTTTTATGCATATATGGTCAATTAATATATTCATCATCAAAAGAATAACTTGAAGCCGAAGTTAATTTGGAGTAAAATATAATCTCATGTAATTCTGTTTATGTGAAGTACAACTGAAGGACTATAACCCTATGTAATTTAAATTTCTGTGTTTAATTGCAGAATCTTTTAGCCGAAAAAGTAGAACAGCTGATGGAATGGAGTTCCAGGCGCTCAATCTTCCGAATGAATGGCGATAAATTCCGAAAATTTATAAAGGCCCCACCTCGCAACTATTCCATGATTGTCATGTTCACTGCTCTTCAGCCTCAGCGACAGTGTTCTGTGTGCAGGTAAGTCATGCATTTGAAAAAATTTTTACTTATTATTGCATAAAATCTATTTTATTACATTTAAGCAATGTTTATAACAGATTTAAAAATCTGTTCAGTGTTATAGTTTAAAATATATTTAGTTTAGTACATTTAAACAAATGTTTATGACAATCAAATGTTTCTTCAGTGTTATAATCAACTATAACTGTGCATTTAAAAGTAAGCTCAAAATCAGTGTATTCTAGAACATGACTTTGATATGCTTTTATTGTGTGACATATGTATTGTCCCATCCAGATGTCTTCATAAAACAGGTTTGCTTCTTTATGTCCTGTGTAAAGGTAAATATGTGACAGAATTTGGTTTGAATATTGCCTTGAAAGTGACCTAATTACATCTTTTGAACAATGAAGTAAACCCCTCAAGCATAATCTATTTTAACAGTTTTATAGAGAGGACATGGTAGAAGCTTGTAGACCCTAGGGAGGTCCATTTACTTTTCAATTCCTCCAATGCTTAGCAATTTCTTCCTGTGTTATAGAAGTAAACAATTTGAAATGAATGAAATATTTTTCAGTGGAAACATGCTGAAGGAAGTCTCGGGCAAGTACAAATGTAATACAAATATGCTTCTTTTTAAAGGAAACTTTTAGTTTGAGACAGTTGTGGGTTCAGATGCAATTATAAGAAATAATAGATTTTCCTTTATACCATTGTATCTCTTAACCTGTGTTCATCAGTGGGAATACCTTGCAAAACTATAGTGGTTATAGTGCAGAAGCACAAGCAGGATACCAGTATTGATACACAGCAGGAGACAGAATAGTTCCAGCCCCTAAGAAACTCTGCCGTTGCCCTTAATTGCTACTCCTCACCTCCTGCATTTGTTCTCCATTTGTATAATTTCAACATTTCAAGAATGTGATGTAAAGAGAATCACACAGTATGTGACCTTTTGGGTTTGTTTTTTTTCCCCTGAAAATCCATCCAAGTTGATGCATTTATCAAGTTCATTCTTTTAATTCCTGAGTGTTATTCCATGGTGTGGACTTACTGCAGTTTGCTTAACCATCTGTCTGCCTGGTTAAGGAAAGCTGGGCTGTTTCTAGTTTTTGTCTATTACAGATATAAGTGCTATGAACATTTTGTACAAGTTTTTGTGTGGAGTGAGTTTTCATTTCTCTGGGATAAATGCCAGGGAGTGTAATGGCTGGGTTATTTGCTATTTTCATATTTAACTTCCTGGAAAACTGCTAAAACGTTTTCTAGAGTGCCTGCATTGTTTTACTTTCCACCAGCAGGGGAGGAGTGATTTGTAGTTTTTCATATCTGCTCCAGTATTTGCTGGCATCCCTGTTTTATTTTGACCATTCTGGTAGGCATATAGCAACATCTCACAGTGTTTTTATTTGCATTTCCTTAATGCCTAAAGGTGGTGAATATCTTTTCAAGTGCTGCTTGTTTGTCATCTGTCTATCACCTCTTTGGGGCAATAGCTGTTCATGTATGTCTCCCTCCCATTTCTATTTGTATTTTTTTTTTTACTGCATTTTGAGTGTTTTATATATTGTAGATACTAGTCTTTTATTAGACATGTGGTTTTCATGTATTTTCTTCTAGTCTGTGGTTTGTCTTTTCATGCTCATAGCAGGATCCTTTGCAGATTTTAAATTGATAAGTCCAGCTCATCAGCTTCTTTTATATTCTTTTTGCCTTGTCCTACATCCAAAGATTTTCTCTTATGTTTTTTTCTAAAATGTTTATAGTTTTATGTTTTATATTTTGATCTGATCTTTTGGGAGAAGAATTTAGTTTTTCATTATTAATATTAGCTGTAACAATGTGTAGATATTCCTTATCAAATTGAAGAAGTTCTTCTTTAATGGTTTGGAAGATTTTATCATGAATGAGTTTTGGATTTCGTCAATTTTTGGTGTAAGTTGATAAGATTTTTCTTTTTTAGGCCATCGATATGGTAGATTACATTGACTTATTTTTTATGTCAAACTAGCCTTGAATTTTGGAATAAATCCCACTTGATTGTGGTATATTATTATTTTTATGTATTGCCGGATTCTCTTTGCTAATACTTTGTTGAAAAATTTTTCATCTAAATTTGTGATTGATAGATATTGATCTGTGTTTTTCATTTTTAATACTGTCTTTGTCTAGTTTTGGTGTCAGGGTAATATTGGTGTAAAATTAGTTAGGAAACATTCCATCTCATTTATTTTCTGGAATAGATTATGTAAAATTACCCAGTTGAGACGATTGTGTTAATTCTTCTTTAAATGTTTTATAAATTCTCCAGGGAAACCATCTGTGCCTGGAGTTTTAAAATTACATATTTCATTTCCTTATTGGTTAAGAACAATCCAACTTGCCTGTTTCTTCTTAGCTGACACTTGTTCTGTTTAAGAACAAACACTTTTTATGTGGTTTCTCCACATCTGCACTCGACATTATTTATTCATCTGTAGACTTTAGAGTTCTAAATAATTTCAAATTCTAGTAGAAACTGAAGTTACTGGTAACATGGGTCAATGAGAAAAGACAGTTTTGCTCAGACTTGCTTGCAGCAAAGGAATTTCAGTGTAATGAAATTTTCAACATGGGATCTTATCATGACCTAATGATGAGTATATGTTGGGGCTGGCTAAAAGGGAGTACAGAAGATTAGGAGCAAAAGTGTGGTAAAGAACAGCACTTGAGATGATCCCGAGTTACTTCCTGTCAAATTTGAGGACCAGAACTCAAGTGGACATTAACACTATTGTCAGAATTGCGTTAGTGCATATAGATAGGCTATGTGTATATCTTAAGGGATGTCGTAAAGCCCCAGAGAAAAATCTTTCCTTCATTGGGATTTTGGTGTAATGGGTCAGTTTCTACTAAAAATACAAGTCTTCTGGCATCTTTTAATACCATATATATTTGAGTGAAATCATTTCCTGTTGAAAATTGCACATATTGACTTCCTATATTTGCTACTATTAAGCCTAGTTTATTGATCTACTTTTTGCAGCTGAAATCTAGAAACACTTTATTATGTAAGTACTCTTTTCACAGTTATATAAAATTTTAGGTGTTGTAACAGAAACCATAACATAGTGTTAAATGTTGTGTGCTTTAGGTGTTATTTTACCTAATGCATTATGTTGTTAAATGAATTGTTAAATATGAAGCTTTATATTTTAATGACATGTATATCAGAATAACCTTTGTTTATTGCAGTCTATTTTGTGATAAACTTTAGAGTTTTAGAATAATTTTAGACTTAAAAAAATTGACATTACTGGCAGAAGTTCAGATAATTCACAGATCAAGGTGCGGTAGGGTCGTTAGAGAAGGAAGCAAGAAGAGGTGAATTTTCAGAGACAAAAAGTGTGGGGCAGCTATGTAGTTCCCATACCTGGACATTCTGATTTAATTTTGGAGGGGGCCCAAGGTGTTGATACTTTAAAAAATATGATCTAGGTTATTCTAATATGCAACCCATATGTAGAAAGTGAAGGTAAGAAGGTAAAGTCCATGATTCATAGCTCTTATTTTTTATTGAGCTGAAATGAGAAGGCTTAAGTAATTGAATGCCTATATAGCATTGGAGATCCTTTTTGAAACTAGAATACCCAGTCTTAGTGAAGAACCTGTAAAGTTATTTTTTTCCCCAATAATCAGCAATTTAAGAGCAAGAACACCCTCCTAGAGATGAACATACTTGGTTTTATATTGTTAAGTGGATTAGCGCATGATTTGAGAGTGTTAGTGAGAGTCCATTTGAAATGTTTAGCTATGGTTTTGAAGCTGGGTGGGGGTCAGAGAAAGCCAGGGGCAGGTGATTATCTAGGTGTTAGATAATCAAGCTAGATTTTCACAAGAATGCAGAACAGTTTTGTGTAAAAGTAGGATGGGGTGTAAAATTAAGTTGTTATAAAGGGTTTACTTAATGAGTAAATTGCTGAATTAGAACATAGATGACTCGTTGTAAAGAAGTTTGAGGCATTATATAGGCTATGGTAATGTCTATATTATAAACATGTATGTTGAAATTACTCAGGCTACTAGTGGAACTGGAGAAGGAAAGTGTGAGCTGATAGGAATGTGTTAGATGAGGACAAGTTTGTATTAGGGCAATATAAATTCAGAGGAGGAGCTGTTAAATAGTCATGGCAGAGCAGTGGTGTGAGATCTGTGATTGAGCTGAGACCCATATGATGGTGGGCAAAGTGGGTCACAGAGAGACTGAAAGGTACACACACAGAGTTTCAAGAAAAATTTTCAAGGAAAATTATTTAAACTCTATTCCTGTATTATTTATCAAGCCTCAAAGGGGAGTTGTAGATTCATTGAGGAAGACAACGTATCATCAGTGACCATCTTTTTTTTTTTAAACATCTATTAAGTTTTCCTGGGTCGTTCTGTGCCAGTGTAATTTTGGACCATTTCTATAATACTGCTATAATTTTTATAATTCTATAGAGTCACTGAAAAGTTCCTAACTTTAATTTAAAAACCTTAGTGCTTTCGTTTGTGAGACTTTCTTGCTTTTTTCTTCAAGAAAAACACATTTTCTTCTAGAATTAACTCACCCTTAGATTCTCCAGTTGCTTTTCTTTGCTGAAAGGCTGGTGGATGAGCTATTGGCTTTCTTGTAAGCCCTCTTAGCAAATTGTTCTTCTTTTCCTTCACACAGTCAGTTTATTCTCAGATTTTAGAATTCAATTCTCACCTTCCTCAGTGCTAACATCAAACTCCTTGGCCAAATAAAGTTGTTAATTAAGGCTACTCGACACAATTCTCACCTCCCATAAGAGATAACTCCAAACTTCCTTTATCAAATTGTACTGTAGGGAATATTCCCCATAATTGCTAAATGTTTTAGATATAATCTACCACAAAGTTACTAATCTCTTCCAGAATTCAATGAAAATTCTAAGAACATCATCTAAGATGATCAAGTCAATAGATGTAAGAAAAATAATCCAGGTGAAGGGAAATCAAAAAGTACATGTAGACTGAAGCAGGGTGCATGTATGACCAAAGTTTGGGGATATGCTGGAGATTAATATATTTTTGGACTTAAATGAAAAAGATAGTAATAACAGAGGTATTTTAAAGAGGAGGGTGAATAATTACATTGACATACTAGATATTAACTGGCTAAAACCTTCCTCTTCTAGCTAAATAGTGATTTATTTACTCTGTGTGAACTATTGGGGTCCTACTTATTTATACATAGAGTATCTTAGGTCATTCTCACCAGTTTGAAAGTTAGCTCAGAAGAAAATCCATTTTATAGCTAGATGAGCACATCAGAGCTGAAAAGGTTATATAATTTGTCCAAAGTCGCACAGCCAATACCTGTCAGGGTTGGGATTTGTGCCTGCAGAGCTATTAGAATTTAATGCCTCCTTTAAGTGTACAGTATTCATCATTGCCTTTGCCCTGCAAACTGTAATTTGCACTTTGCTTTTGCGTTCCCAACTAGGATTATTAATCTTTTAGAGCAGGGATCCGTCAGCCAGCATTTCTTTAACTCATTATATCATGATAAGCTTTTATTCGGAGAAGTAGCTCATCACAGGGACCTGTGTACTGGAGACAGCGGGCCAAAACTGTGTAGAAAAGAGTTCTTCAGACTTTTGTTTTACTACAGTGAGACCGTGTCTCTTAGAAGATTAGATTCTAAATTGAGCACAGAGGGTGAAAATCATGTAGAGATAACATTACCCTTGTATATCAATCACCTCATGCACTTGTAAGTGCTTTATAAATGGTTTTGGGGTTACAACCCTTATCATTTCTCTATTCCATAGATAAATACTGTTTCTGTATGGCCTAATTCTTAAGGTTCTCTCATATGCTTGGCTGCCTGAACAAAAGTATTTCACTTCTTTGTCAAAGACTGGAAAACTCATGCCATTCACACACTCTTTGCTTGGCCTGGGTAATGTGAAAACTGTTCCAGGCGTGATTGAATCCATTTCAATCATTTAAAATAAATGATGTTCTAGGATTACTGCTGAGCTCCATCTAGTTTAATTAGTTAAAATTGAAGGCAGATGATGTAACTCACTGTATTAAATTTGTCTCTTCCTCCCTTCCCTCCTTAGATTGGATAAGCCCAATTCTTTTACTGTTTTCAACCAGTGAACTTTCATTGTGTGTGACAGTATTTCTTGAGGTCTTTCTATTTTCTATTAGAAAATTATTATATATTATGAAATTATAATATATTAGAAATTTCTATTAGCCCAGCTTTAGTATTGATAGAAACTAGAAGCAGTAGTACAGGGACACAAGTCTGCTGTGAAGGAGGGAAGGGTGGACCCTGTGCAAGGGGCTGCTGTCCACGTGTTCTTTCTCTCTTACCACAACCCTACGCATACATGGTCACCTGGTCTCCCTCTGACACTATTTATAGAGGTTGATTAATTAGGGTTTTTACGAAGATACACTTTGTGATAGCTGTGTGATATATATTCTATAAGTACATAATTCAGCATAAATATGTGACCATAAAAGTCATACATTGGGAGTTTGATAGGAATCTGTCACCTTATAGGAAGTTTGATTAACATTAAAGAGAGAAACCTTATTCTTCAAAAAAACCTCCTAAAGGTAAAAAATCACATTCATCATGGGAAATGTTAAATATGTGTGACTATAGGTGAGTTAATAATCCCTTTTAATTTTACATAACCTTTTTAAAAGGGTTATAATATTAAAAAGTTACAGTATTTGGATAAATTGACCTTATTGTTGTTTCTATAATAAAAAATAGAGAAGATTTAATATAACAGATTTAACAACTCTGCCCTGCAGTTCCTGTCTTACATTTTCCTGGGCACCTTCAGTGCAGCTACACTGCCCTCTTCAGGCTGTAAATGAATATATTAGAACTATTTGCAGTATTCTCTCAATTCACAGTTAGGTTCCAGATCTTCCTGTGAACCATCAAAACAGAAAACTTTTTTTTTAGTTAACAGGTGCTCAGAGCATTTGTGGATTTCAGCTTTCAAGTTCAGAGGGCCGTGAGATCTGAACTGCTAATAATAAGCCCTAGTGAAGTCCTTGTTAGTCCTGATACAAACACATGCCAGAATTCTCTAGTTAGCTAGTAGAAGCGGCTTGTGTAGACTCCAAAAGAGAATGTGTAAGAAATAGGTCCTATCTTCATTAACACACTCTTTTAATAGCCTTATGTATTATTATCCCAGTTTGATCATTACAATAACATTCAAAGTGGTTTTCAAATATTTGTTTTTCTCCTGCTCCAGTGTTTGATACACATTGATGCCAGATACAGCTTTCTTAATTAGTATTTTTTATAATCCACCAATTTCAAAACACTTGGACTTGTTCAGTGTTTACAGAATGCAGCCAAAGTCCTATTTCTCTTTCCACTGGAGGAGCGCTTCCGGTCTCTTCTCTACTTGTTTTCTGACATGAAGCTTACATTCTGTTATTTGAACATGTAATACACATTTCTGGATAGTCTTTGTTTATGCTGCTTCTGTTACCTTAATAGTCTCTGCCTGTCCTTTCCTGCTTATTATAATTTTACTGATTCCATTCTTTTCCAGATGTTTCCATATTCACACTCTGTCCTCCTGCTCCAGGCCACTAGGATGTCCTCTTCCTCAGTGTGCAATATGCACGTACTATCTGCATCTTATTTATGCATTTATTAATGTCTGTTCTTCCCTGCAGCAAGCATCTTAAAGGTGGAGACCTTGAGGTGTATTTATTACTGCAGTACATTCTAAAATGCTGAATGTCATTGATGATTAAGATACACATTCTGTATCTTAATTAAAGATTGAAATCTCAAAGGACATTGCCCTTGATCAAAACAATTCTACCAGCTTTTTTCTAGATACCTCTTATCTGCTGTTGACTCTTCAAGTCTTTTTGTTACTGTGAAACTATATACCTTTTTGTTTCTCTTTACTTCCATTTTTGGGAAAGGGAGGAGATGAACTCTGTGAAGAGTAAACCTTACAGACAAAGCACACTCATTTGGGGCTCCTTGATTCTTGATGATGCCTAGATCTTTGGACTCCACCCCTAATGCAAATACGCTCATAGAGAAGGGCTTATGTGGTTTAGCTACTTGAGAAAATTTTACTTTGTTGTAGGTTTGGGTTTGAATATGAATGCATTTTTAGATGTATGTACAGTTTTAAAACATGATTTTTTGCTGTTAATTGCAAATATTCTTATAACTTGCTTGATGTCTTATTAAAAAATCAACAGATTTAAATTGTACGAACAGGAGATAACACAGTACGATTTTATCCTCTAGAATAACAGAGTTTGTCAGTTATTTAGAGGGTCACACCAGGTTCTTGGCCTGGTGTGAGCAGGCCAGTTACCCAACCCTGCCCTTACATAGCACCACAGCAGCCATAAGTAATTTGTAAATTTATTAAATATATATATGTATATATTAGTAATAAAAGTAAACTTTATTTATGAACAGTAAAATTTGGACTTTCTGAAATTTTAATATTCTTAATTAAATTTTTTACTATTTAAAAAAAATGACCTGTTTTATTAAACAGCTTTTGTTAATGCTTGAATACTGATGTTTCTACTCTGCCCCATTATCCTCACCAGGCAGGCTAATGAAGAGTATCAGATACTGGCTAACTCCTGGCGCTATTCCTCCGCGTTCTGTAACAAGCTCTTCTTCAGTATGGTGGACTATGATGAGGGGACAGATGTTTTCCAACAGGTAAAAGAGTTACATTTTACTTTGCTAATACATTTAGTACAGTTGGTTATGGTTGATACAATTTTTTAAAAATAAATACAGTAAATTCACTGCTGAAATTAAAATAGTTTGAGCTAGTATTTGTCATTGCAGTTTTTACCATTGAGTAACTTTTGCATTGTAGAGGAAATTGTTTTTCAGCATGCAGTGGCAATTTATATGCATTAACCTTACTAACTATACAGGGTGTAAGTGGTATTTTACTTCTATTCTCCTCATGCAGGAGATAGAGATTTTATATGTAGTAAGCACTCAATATTTATTTAAAAGTGTTTGTTCTGTGCTATGGATTGAATTGTGTACTTTCAAAATTCTTATGTTGAAGTCTTAAGCCCCCACATGACTATGTTTGGAAATGGGGTCATAAGGGATGGGCCCTAATCTAGTAGGACTGGTGTCCTTAGAAGAAAGACACCCTGAGTGTATGTGTACAGAGGGAAGGTGATGTGGGGGTCTTGCAGGACAATAGCCACCTTCAAAATGGGAAAAGAGGTAAGAGATTGTACTAGAAATCCTACTGGCACCTTGATCTTGAACTTCCAACCTCTAGAACAGTGAGAAAATAACTTTCTATTGTTTAAAACAGGCTGTTGTACTCTATAGCAGCACCCCGAGCCCTCTCTAGAGAGAGCAAGGTACTGAGTTGTGGCATAAGAATGCTCGTTGTCACCAATTTTGTTATGGTTGTGTCATCATTGCTAACATTGTTCTTAGTGCTTCATGTGTATTCTTCTCTTAGTTTCATAGTGGCATGATGAGGAAGTTAAGGTATGGAGAGATGAATAGGGAGCTAGATTTTGAGGTCAGCAGTGTAGCTTCTAGAGCCCCACCTCTTAATCATGCTGTTGCCCTGCAGTTATCAATGCTTTATCACTGCTTGTGTCTGTAATGTAAGACTTACTGCAGGGCCTGGCAGTATTGGGTCTCTCGGTCTACTATATTTTTCTTTTTCTGACATGTGACACCCGTTGGCATAGTGCTTTACCAGGTCATGGAAGAGCATTTAGTTTTATAAAGAATGTTGCTCCTTAATTGTAAATGGGCCATTAGCTTCCAGGTTGATTAGTCAGTCATGTTTCCTTTTTGTTCATCTATTCAGCAAATAAGGAGTAGCTACTCTCTTGGAGTGATGAATTGACAAGGAACACATACATAGTTCTGCCCAGAAGAATCTTACAGACTAAAGAGCATATGCACAGATCTTCCTCTACTTACCATGGAGTTATGTTCTGATAAAAACCCCATTGTAAGTTTAGAATGCATTCAACCTACTGAATATACAGCTTAGCCTAGTCTACCATAACACGCTTAGAACACTTAAATTACTCTATAGTGGGGCAAAATCATCCAACATAAAGCCTATTGATTATCTCATAATTTATTGAATATAGTTGACCCTTGAAAATGGGAGTTGGGGCATTGACCCCTGTGCAGCTGAAAACTTGCATGTAAGTTTTGACTTCCCCAAATTTCAATAGCCTACGATTGACTGGAAGTCTTACCACTAACATAAAGGGCTAACACGTGTTGTTACTGTATTCTTGTAATAAAGTAAGTTAGGGAAAAGAAAATGTTTTTCCAAACTGTTGCAATTCTGCAAAAAATTTTCCAGTATTTTTATTGAAAAACTACTGCACAGGAAATTCAAACTGTTGTTCAATGGTCAACTGCACTGTAACTGAAAGTGAAAAACAGGTTGTATGGGCACAGAATGGTTTTAAGTCGCTTACCTCATGAGTGCATAGCTGCCAGCCAGCATCACAAGAGAGCATCCTTCCTCATGTCACTAGCCTGGGAAAAAGCCAAAATTGAAAATTTGAAATACGGTTTTTACTTGATGTGTATTGTTTTTGCACCATTATAAAATTAAAAAAAAATCCTAAGTTGAACCATTGTAAGTTGGGGATGTCTGTAATTTCAAATACCCTTATGAAGGAAAATTATAGTACTGTTAGAACCAACTCTTAGTTACTGTAACTTACAGGTTACAGAATCTTAGGAGAATTGGCCTTAGAGCTCATCAGATCACGCTATGACTGAGTCCCCTCTGCCATACAGATTATATTGTCAGATGTAATCATTGAATTCTTGTGTATGCTTTAGACACAACTTTTTGTAAAGTTTGGCATTTGAAGCCAAATTTGTTTTTAATTGGAAAGAATCAGCATAATTCTGCATATAAAACTGCTTTATATTTGCTGAAACCTGGCCTCTGGCTTCACAGTAAGAGTTTTTATTTTAAAATGCAAAAATGCCTAGCAGTTAATGAATTTTATGGGAAATTAAACTCTCCAAAAATAGGAAAGTACACATTTTGCTTTCCTCAAGAACTATTAAAATCTTTCTCATGCTTACATTTTGTTGAAGCACTGTTTCTAAACTGATGTTGTCCTGTGCTTTGTGAAGATAAAATTAATAACAAATGGGGGGGACCTGGTGGGAAGTTCACTTGAATTATACATGATTTCCATGTTACAACAGGCCAACCCTGTTAATGATTATGGGTATGTTGGAAGCAGTTCTGGATTAGAAATCATTTCTCTGTTGTACCCTACTCTGTGTAGATGTGAAGAACTTGTACATTGTAATTAAGATGAGGGCTTTGAATCATATGTTTTGTTCTTTTAAACTTTAGAGTCCTAGGATGGTAGTAGGGAGAGGGACTTCCTTCCTTATAATGTTGTATTTACCTGTTGGCTGTAGCTGTCTCTTGTGCATCCGTCAGGGAAGCATGTAAGAACAGTTTCCTCTAAGTTAAACAACATTACTAAATGTCCATAGCATGTAATTTAATTGCACTGCTGTATCTTTCCTTAACGTAAACTGTGATCTACAGTACATGTTATTTAGTTTTGCTTTTCATTTTCTTTCCTGGAAAATTGTGAAAGATATTGCAAGTCAAGGTCTAAAATCTCCTGGTCTTCCATTTGAGACATTTTTCCTAATTGCTTGCTGAGCAGCAAAAATTTATGTATTTTTTGCAGTTTGCTCAATGCAAATTTATTATATTGTTAATAAAACCAGTTAGATTACTGTGTTCTATTCAGTGCACGTTTGAAATAGTTATTTTCTAGAGGTAAAACAGTTTTTAAACAGTTGTTTGAGTTGATTAGAGCAAAAATGTTAGCCTCTATTATAGTCATCATCATTTTTAAAAAGTCTACATTTATTTTAAGTCCTTAAGAAGTGAAATAGTATATTAAATGTGAAGGCTCAGAAAATCTAGCCAGATTAACAAGTTTTATCTTTCTGAAAGTATGAAGAAACCATAAAATGTTAGTAAGTATAATTTCCCAGCTATTTATATGTACCAATGATCTATTTTTGTTATCTCATGTTTTACAGCTGAATATGAACTCTGCTCCCACATTCATGCATTTTCCTCCAAAAGGCAGACCCAAGAGAGCTGACACCTTTGACCTTCAACGAATTGGGTTTGCAGCTGAACAACTAGCCAAGTGGATTGCTGACAGAACAGATGTCCATGTAGGTTTTTATTCTCCACAGTTTTACTTACAGACTTGTTTGGTTTGTTAGAGCAGTATAATAAGGCCACGGGATAAAAAGAGACATTGTTTTTGATGTCTCTATAGAACATTTACATAGAAACTGATAGCTATAAGCTGTACTTTGAGTTAGGTGAATTTAAATGTTTTTTAGAATAATGAACCACTAAGAGGTCCATGAGTTAGGTACAAAGTACTGTTCAGTGGTATTAGTAATCAAAGAAATTCTATTAAAAAGCAAGATGTATAATTTGGGCAAACAGTAATGGGTTAAATTTGAAGGCTTCATGTAAGAAAATACCTACTTACAATTACTATTCTTGGGACTATAAGTTGGTATCAGTATTCTAACAGTATGTGCAATGAATGTCTTTAACAATTCCACTTCTAGGAATTTAACCTAAAGATATAATTGGGGTGATTCAAGTATTTAGGCATGGGATTTTGTTTAAAAATTAGCATTCAGCGGAAAAAATATCTTGAATAAATGTACTGTAGCATGGACAAAGATCATAGTGTAATGAGTGGTAAAATAGGATAGTATGATCTAGAATTTTATTTTAAAGCACAATGTAAGTATAGATAGTGGACAGTTTATTTAGCAAGTAAATGAACCAGAGGCAGGTTATGTCTATGTGAAGGGTTATGGTTACATTGTCCCCTAATCTCACCGTGTTATATAACATGATACTAAACTTCCTTCCTAATGTTCAGCTATGCAATGTATTACTCAGTTGGTAAAAACTACAAAGGGTAATAGTATTTAAAAAGTAAAACTTAGTAACTTTCAGAAATTATTTTAACCTACTGATCATTTAAGCTTAGTTGATACACTTTGGTACCATTTATTTGAAAATAATTTCAACCTTTAAAAAGTTTTACACATGAAAATAGTACCAACGTAAACCTTTAGCAAACCTCTTTTCTTAATATTTTACCCCTTTTGCATTGTTATCTCTTCTCCACTCCCCTACCCTGTGTTTCCACGCATAATTTTTTTCTGAGGGTGAGCTGCATTTCCTAAGACAGTTGGGTTATTTTCTTGCCTCCAGGATAAGATCCAGTCTGAGGTCAGGAATTCCATTTCGTTGTCAGGGTTTCTTTTTTTTTTTTGTAGCATCTTTTCATCTGGAATTTTCCTAGTATATCTTTGTCCTTTAAAGACATTGACATTTTGAATCTCTGCTCTTTAAATAGAATTATCCTTATTTGCCGGATACTTATTTATGATTGGATTCTACTTGATGCAATCTTGACCACAGTTGTAATCACACTCACAGGTATATGATGTCTATCCCTCGCTGATGTTGATTTTTTAACATGTGGTCAGGTATTTTCCATTTCTCCATTGTACAGCTACTCTCCTTTTGTTTTTACCCTTCTCTCCTTGGTAATTAGTAAGGTGCCTGTTTGCATAGAGACACTTAATATTCTATTTGTAGAATATTATTCTATTCCTCGTCGAAATCTAGTGGTGATTTCTTGCCTGAACCAGAGTTTGCAGGATGGTTACAAAATGATGATGATCGTTCCAGTGCTCCCTCCATATTCCTGGTTGGCTGTCAGCATTCTACTGTAAGCGAGAGTCCTCCCCGCCTACCAACCAGTGAGTCACTGGTAGGAACTTATGAAGTGATTTTATTCTCCCATGGTTTATAAGTTATTACACTTAAATATTTTGGTGCTGAAATTTTTCCAGATCCAGATCTGACTGGTAGGTCTCCTTCTATATTTCCTGGTGAGCTCCGTCTTGCTGGCTTCTGTATCCATGTGACATCTCTATCACGTTCTTTTAGGCATTTACTTTCCTGATGTAACAACATATTCCAGGCTCATCTTGTATCTACCCTGCCAGCACTCAGAAAACCAAGGCTCCAAGGAGAGATGACTAACTTTTTTATAATGGGGAATGTTACTGGAACCAAGATCTCTTTGTACTTTGTAAACATGAGTTCATACTTTTAAAATAGCCTTTATACTTAAACAGGTATATTAAGAATGTGAAGAAGCCCACAGAATGGGGGAAAATATTTGCAAATGATTTTTCTGATAAGGGGTTTGTATGTAGTTAATGTGTGTGTGTAAGGAGCAAAACATCTCATCTGAATGTCCATTTCTGCAAGGAAAATAGCACATGAAAAGATAGATCTTATTGTAGTTTTGAAAAGATACCACTTCACACTCACTAGGAAGGCTGGAATCAGCAAGTATGAAAATGTACTGGCAAGAAAGTGGAGAAATTGAGAATGTAAAATGGCATAGCTACTTTGGAAAACAGCCTGGCAATTCCTCAAACCATTAAACATAGCATGACCATATGACCAAGCAGTTCCAAGATAAATGAAAATGTATGCCTCTGCAGAAACTTGTACAAGAATGTGAATAGTGGCATTATTCATAATAACCATGAGGTAGAAACCATCCATTATCAGTTTTTGGGCATTGGAGGTTAACAAATTGTAGTATATCCGTACAATGGAATATTCAGCCATAAAAAGGAGTGAAGCGCTGACATATGCTACAAGAATGAATCTTGAAAACATTATACTAAATGAAAGAAGACAGTTACAGAAGACCACATCATATATGAAAGTCCAGAAACAGGGAAATCTGTAGAGACAGAAAGTACATCAGTCGTTGCTAAGGACTGCAGGGGGAGGGGAGTAAAAGGGTAATAAAAGGGTTTTCTGTTGATGTGGCTCAGATGTTCTGCTACAGACTTGGTGGTGGTTGCACATATCTGCAGATACAATAAAAATCAGGGATGTGTACATTTTGAGTAAGGGATATCTCAGTAAAACTGTTAAAGTCTTTAAAATGTCCCAATTTGGAGTAATATAAATACTGCATCCTCATCTCGCCCCTACCCTTTACTAGATCATCCTGTGTTCTGTGAGCGAAACACAGCAACTCTGGGTTGAATAATGTTTGCATATGTTTAACTATATTCACCTAAAGCAAGTCTTTTTACATATTCATGCATGATGTTTTAAGGCATATTTTTTTGACTTAAAAATAGGGAGCACCTTTCTGAATTCTTTGTGTTGAAAACTGGAAGCACTAGAGGTGGTCAAGAGAAAAAAGTTTAGTGTTTTTCTCTCACTTTGAAAATCTTCATTACATTTTTGCAGATTCGAGTCTTCAGACCACCCAACTACTCTGGCACCATTGCTTTGGCCCTGTTAGTGTCACTCGTTGGTGGTTTGCTCTACTTAAGAAGGAACAACTTGGAATTCATCTATAACAAGACTGGTTGGGCTATGGTATCTCTGGTATGTTACCATATTGTACCTTTTTCCCCTAAGTAATAGCACAACTGTATAATATCAGAGTATTACTATAATGGCAATCAAGTCTGAATAAGAAGTAACTAAGTTCACTGTCATTCTAGACTGTACTCTTTTTCCTTCCAAAATGTAATGTCCCTGCATACCTAGCATATTGCAAGTGCTGAATAATATATGTTGAACACATTTAAAAATATAGTAAGAATGAATAATAATGAGTAGCTTGGAGTCTCTTATAAACTAAAGCATTTTGAAAATTTACTCATTGAGCTGTTTTTTTTTTTTCTTTCAACTGTTTCTGTGTCTCTACTATGTGCCTGGTATAGGTAGGTACTGGAACCTAAAGATAAGACATACACCATGCCTGTAAGAAATTCACTGAAGGGTCACAAAGTAATTCACAGATAAATACAGTGTAATTTTCTGCATGCTATGATGGAGGTAAACACAGAGTATTATGGGAATATGTAGGAAGGACCTAACCTTGAGTTAGAAGTCATGACATGCTTCCCAGAGTGTGTGATGCAAGCTGAATTTTGAAGAATAAATAGAATTCAAAGTAGTTAAAACCAAGTAATCAACATGTAAAATACCTAGGATATTCGTAGAATCATATTTCTCTGTGACTTCAGAAATGGGAGCAAGACAAGAAGTGAGACATGATGCTGGAGAGGAAAGAGTTGAACTGTCTTCAGCGTTCAGTGCTGAGGTGTGTAGATTTTATCTCTGACAATGGGAAGCCAGTTAAATATTAAAAGAGAAAAAACAGGATCAAATTTATGTTTTAGAACAATCACTTTGGTAGCAAGGTACAATCAATTGAGAAGGTTCAGTCTGGTCACAGGAAAACTAGGTAGAACACTATTAGAAGAATCCAGATGAACATTATATTATTTCAGTGAAAGGATTTTTACTAAAAGAATTTTTTTTAATTAAATTTTTTGGTATAAAAATAGGCTTA
Source organism: Manis javanica (assembly GCF_040802235.1). Taxonomy (NCBI): domain Eukaryota; kingdom Metazoa; phylum Chordata; class Mammalia; order Pholidota; family Manidae; genus Manis; species Manis javanica. Next base: position 95,924,670 of record NC_133167.1, read on the forward strand.
TAAATACTAACCTGTCTGTATCATGCAAATAAACCTGAATTATTACTAGAAAATTAAAAGTTACCTGATACATAAGGGGTGAGCATTTTTCTCTTTGCCTCTCTTAAAAGACATGTGTAAGGCAAAATATTGTAACACTGGGTTGATGGGCTTACTGTGTGTGTGTATGACGGGTACAGTATCAACTTTAGATTGATTGGGTTAAAGTAATATTGTAATCTCCAGAAAAAAAAAGAAGAGAATGTGGCCCAATACAGTACCTATCAAAATCCCTGTCAAAAAGCCATATTACACTGAAGTGGAGCAAATAACCGTAAAATTTGGAGAGAAACACTGAAGACACCAAAGAGCTAAAACAATCTTAAGAGAAAACAAAACTGTGTGATAGCATGCAACCTGGTTTTATACTATACTGCAAAGCTACAGTAATCAAAACAGCATAGTACTGGGAGAAGGCACATGCATAGATAAATGGAACAGATTAGAAAGTCCAGAAATAAACCCATATCTATATGGTCAATGAATATATGACAAAGGAGGCAAGAATATACAATGGGGAAAAGACAGTCTCTTCAATAAATGGTTTTGGGGAAACTGGACCTCTGTCTTATACCATACACAGACTCAAAATGGATTAAAGAACTAACTATAAGACTTTCAACCAAAAAAACTCCAAGAAGAAAACAGGCAGTAAACTCTTAAACATCAGTGTTAATTTTTTTCTGCATCTGTCTCCCCAGGCAAGGAAAACAAAAGCAAAAGTAAGCAAGCAAAACTACATCTAAATGAAAAGCTCCGGCACAGCAAAGGAAACCATCAGCAATGCAAAAAGGCAACCTATCATATAGGAGGATATATTTGTAAATCATGTATCTGATAAGAGGCTAATATCCAAAGTATTGGGCAAAAGAAACTCAATAATCTTTTTATAAAATGGGCAGAGGACCTGAACAGACATTTCTCCAAATAAGGCACACACATGGCCAAAGACACATGAAAAGATGCTCAACATCACTAATCACCAGGGAAATGCAAATCAAAGCCAAAATCATGTACTGTCTCACACCGGTCAGAATGCCTTATGAAAATAAAAATTGTTGGTGAGTATGTGGAGAAAAGGGAAGCCCTTACACTGCTGGTGAGATTGCAGATTGGTACAGCCACAATGGAAAGTAGTATGGAGTTTTTTTTAAAAAAATCAAAAATAAGAATACCATAGAACCCAGCAATTCAACTTCTGGGAATTTACCTGAAGAAAACAAAACCATTAATCCCTAAAGAAAATAAGCACTCCTTTGTATTTCACAGAATTAATTAAAATAGCCAAAATATGGAGACACAGAAATGTCTATCAACAGATAAAAGGATTAAAACATGGTACATATATATTCTGGAATATATGTACTCAGCCATAAAAATGAATTAAGTCTTGCCATTTGTGGTACCGTAGATGGACATAGAAGGTATGCTAAGTGAAATAATTCAGAGAAAGACAAAGACCATATGATTTCACTTATATGTAGATTCTAAAACAACATGGACAAAGGAACAACTGAAATAGACTCATAAACAGAGAGAACATACTCGTGGTTGCCATAGGTGAGGGGGATTGAGGAAATAGGTGAAAGGGAGACAATGAGTGAGAATGTTTGCTATCTTGATCTGAGCTGTGGTTACATTAGTGTATACACATGTCATAATTCATCAAGCTCTACACTATAATTTTTGTATTTTGTTGTATGTACCTAAAGATACAATAAACCAATATTAAACTTGTAAGGAGAAAGAGAATATAACACTTGTAAATACCTATGCACCCAACATAGGAGTGCCAATATATATAAAGCAAATATTAACATAATTAAAGGGGGAAATTCATTGCAATACAGTAATTCTAGACGACTTAAATACACCACTTACATCAATGAATAGATCATCCAGGCAGAAAGTCAATAAGAAAACTGAGTTTGAATGACACATTACACCAGAAGGACTTAACAAATGTATACAGACATTCCATCCAAAAACAGCAGAATACTCATTTTTTTCAGTGCACCTGGAAAGTCCTCCATGATACATCACATTAGGCCACAAGTCTCACTGAATTTAAGACTTAAATCATATCAAGCATCTTTTCTGACCACAACAGCATGAAACTATAAATTAATTACAAGTAAAATTAAGAAAAACACAAATACTTGGAGAGTAAACAACATGTTACTAAACTGACAATGGGTCAATGAAAATATCAAAGAGGAAATATTAAAAAATACCTGGAGGCAAGAAAAAGGACACACAAACATTCAGTTCTTTGGTATGCAGCAAAGGGAGTTATAAGGACATTTATAAGTATACAAGCCTAACCACAAGAAATAAGAAAAATCTCAAAGCTAACCTTACCTCCAAAGGAACTAAAAAAGAAAAACCAAAGCCCAAAGTTAGTAGAAGGAACTAATAATAAAGATCAGAGCAATAAATGCAATAGAGATGAAAAACAAATAGATCAATGAAACTAAGTGCTGGTTCTTTGAAAATATGAGTGATAACCTTTAGCTAGACATACCAAAAAAGAAAGAAAACTTAAAATCAGAAGTGAGAGAGGAGGAGTATTAACCAACACCACAGAAAGACATGAGATTCTAATAAAAACTATATGCCAACAAAGTGGACAAAGTAGATGAAGTGGATGCATTCCTAGTAAATGACAGTCTTCCAAGACTGAATCAAGAATAGAAAAGCTGGGCAGACCCAACACTAGTAATAAAATTGAAGAAATAATCAAAAACTTCCTAACAAACAAAACTCCAGGACCATATGGTTTCTCAGAATTCTACCAAACATTTAAAAAAGAGTTAATACATATTTTTTCCAAACTATTCCAAAAAACTGAAGAGGAAGGAATGCTTTCAAATTCATTGTATGGGGCGAGCATAATCCTGATACCAAAACCAGAAACAGAAACTTCTAACCAAATGAAAATCTCGTTTATAACCACTACTGAGGCAGATTAAGATTAGCAGTGACACAGAGAGCAGAAGCTAAGCATTCACTCCATGTACTGGTTATTCACAGTGAGACTTACTTAATTGTGACTTTATAATAAGCAGAAGATTCAGGCACCCACATTCAGAGAAAAAAATATATAAGCATGCCTATCCATGTATGAATAGTTTGAAAATGTTCTTTGAGTTACTGAGGCTACTGCCTGTCCTCATTACAAGAAATTAACAGATATATTCACAAAAGTGTAACCTAAAAACATACTCTTTTCATTATATTGTTGCCGTAACTGCTAACCCCAACAAAAAGTACACATTTAGCTATATACAGAAATTACCTGTTTGCAATAAACATATGTAACTTCAAAGGGCCAAATGACTAATTGTCTGATGGGAAAAACTATTTAGGGTCATGTGCAAACATTTTTTCCACAGGAAAATATATTATCAGTAATTAATTGCTTCTTTCTTGTAAGGAGAACAAAATAATAAGCCACAAAGAGTATCTATAGGATGTTACATAAGTTTATTCAACTATTTTTGGAAGAAAAAGGAGCTCATTTCATTTGGTTAGAAGTCAGAACTGCCTTGTAGTTTTGAATAGTCTCAAGAAAGACATTCCTACTGATACAATATATATTAATCTACAGCTTTTATAATTTATTGGAGAAAGAAGAAAAATTAAGGTGTGTGATTCATCCTATGATGCAGATCATCAGTGTTATAAGGCAGAAACCAGCTTTTATCCTAGTGAGATTGACTGCGATAATAAGGTTTGGGTTACTAGATTTTTTAAGTGATGTTTATCTTTGATGTTTTTAATTGCAGATTCTTAGGATACTTTCCTTTGTGTTGAAATGAGTGTAACCACTACAGATGATTTGTAGGGAATTTATAATACACAGAAGCACTACTATCATTACATGTTATTCTATCTATATATTACATTTTTAAGAAAAAAGATGTGAAGTACCTTTATGGTCCTTTTGGCCACCAAGAAAAGCCTCTTAATACTAAAGATTTAACTTCATGGAAAGGAATTACATACTGAGGATAACTGCATCAATGTGGTATATCAGTAGGAATGTCTTTCTTGTGACTATTCAAAACTACAAGGCAGATCTGACTTCTAACCAAATGAAATGAGCTCCTTTTTCTTCTAAATATAGTTGAATAAACCTCTGGGTCAGAGGTCTGGAGAGTGCCATATTTTGCACTCCTTCCTCAAATTGAGAGTGATGTGGAAGCCAGCTTAGGACACAGACCAATTTCACATTTGGTCTAGGCAGCTTTCTATCCTCACCTACACCCAGAAGCATCAGCTGGAGAGTGAGGTCAGGCCACAGCTGTCTTGAGGGCACAGAGTCTGTCGCCGCTGACCCCAGGAGCATGCACCCTCACCACTGCAGCACCGTGGGCTACACTCAGGAGCTGTGGAGGAGGGGCTTCCCTGGATCCAGTCATTGCCTTGGGCCAAACCACTGCTGCACTGTAGCTGACTGTGAGCCAGTGGCCTTGAGTGTGAGGTTTTCTTGGGGGTCTCCCGGCTGTGGGACTATACCACAGGTGTGAAGCCTGTCGTGCCCACCCTTGCAGAGGGTGTCTGGGAGACTGCTGCACTGCTAGCATGGAACTGGTGGCTGCAGAGGTGATGCTTTCCACGGACTGTACCTAGGCCTGGGGCTGCACTGCAGGTACAGAGCTTTTTGCTGCCCACCCCTGGAGAGCACACCTCAGCTGCTGCTGCACCATGGACACACAGCCAGTATCTGTAGAAGAGGGGCTTTTCTGGAGCCATACCTGGGCCTGGAACTAAATCATGGGTATGGAGTCACTCGCTGTGCGTGCCTGGGAACATGCCTATGCCCACTTCCTCCCTGCCAGTGTGGACCTCATCAGTATCTACTCAGGAACCCCTGCAATGGGGACTACCTTTCTGCACACCCCTCCAACCATGCCCTCAGAGTGCTAACACCAACACCCTTGGCTCATGCACACCAGGCCTCCAGTAATCCTTCAATATCTTCCAGGCACACACAGTTCTACCCAGGGGATCTTCCCTACAGAAGGCCCGTCAAGACGGGAAGAGGTAGCACTTTCTACTAATTCATAGAATCAAGCACAGAAAGTTAAACAAAATGAGGAGACAGAGGAATATCCCTCTAATTAAAGAACATGGCAAAGCTAAAGAAAAAAAACTAAGTGAAACTGAGTCAAACTAATGGATAAAATGTTTAAGTTAATGATTATAAAGATGCTCACCAGATTTCAGAAGAGTGGAGGAACTCAGTGAAAACCCCTATTAACAGACAGAAAATATAAAACAATGCATTGGGGATGAAAAATACACTAAAGGGAATCAACAACAGATTAGAGGGTGCAGAAGAATGGATTAGCAGTCTGGAAGACAAAGTGGTGGAAAGCACTCAAAGGGAATAGCAGAAGAAATAGGATAAAGAGAGATAAGAAAAGCAGCTCTGGGACAATATCAAATATCCAAACATTCTCAATATGGGAGTTCCAGAAGGAGAAGAGTGAGAGAAAAGAGCAGAAAAGTTTGAAGAAATAATAGCCAAGAACTCCCTTAACCTAAGGAAACAAAAAAGACATCCAGGTCCAGGAAGCAGGAAGAGCCCCAAACAAGATAAACCCACGGAGGTCCACACCAAGGCACATGGTAACGAAAATGTCAAAGATCAAAGACAAAGAATCTTAAAGCAGAAAGAGATTAGAGAAACATGTTATCTATAAGGGGAACCCCATAAGGCTGTCAGCTGATTTTCAGCAGAAACTCTGCAGTCCTGAAGGCAATGGCATGATACATCCAAAGTGCTGAACGTAAAAACCTCCGCAACCAAGAATACTCTTCCCAGCAAGGGTGTCATTCAGAATGGGAAGGGTGATAAAGAACCTCATAGATAAACATAAGTTAAAAGAGTTCTCTAACACTAAACCACCTTACAAGAAATGGTAAAGGGTCTTTTTTAAGAGGAAAAGAAAACCCCTAACTAGAAGCAAGAAAAATACAAAAGCAAAAATTTCACCGGTAAAAACAAAACATATACCTGAAGTAGTAGATCAGCCACTTAAAAGCTAGTATGAAGGTCTAAAAGACTAAAATAGTGTAATCATTACATCTAAAAATGAGTTAAGGGGATCACTAGGTGAAAAGGTGTAAGGGCATCATCTACGTAAAATGTGGAGGAAGGGACATAAAGTGTTAGAATGCAGCTGAACTTACATTACCACAACTTATTATAGATTGTTTTATATGTAGGATATCTTCTAAATACCCATGGTAACCACAAGACAAAACCCTATAATGGATACACAAAAAACAAAGAGAAGGGAATCCAAACATAACACTGAAGAAAACCAAAATGCCCAGGAAACATTTATCAAAATGACAGTAACTACAAATGTATCAATAATCACTGTAAGTGAAAATGGACCAATGCTCCATTCACATGCTTGTGGATAGGAAGAATTAATGTTGTTAAAATGGCCATTCAGCCAAAGCAATGTACAGATTCAATGTAATCCCCATCAAAATCCCAGTGGCATTTCCACAGAACTGGAGCAAATAACCCTAAAATTTGTATACAACCACAAAGGATCCCAAATAGCCAAAGCAGTCTTGAGAAAGAACAAAAAAACTGGATTTCTTCTTTCTCAAGATTGCTTTGGCCAGTGGATCAGAACAGACGCTCAGAAATAAAACCATGTCTATATGGTCAGTTAGTATATGACAAAGGAGGAAAGAATATACAATGGGTAAAAGACAGTCATTCCAATCAATAGTCTTGGGGAAACTGGACCTCTCTGTCTTACACCATACACAACAATAAACTCAAAGAGCTAACTACGAGACCAGAAACCATAAAACTCCTAGAAGTCAACATAGGCTCTTGAACATCAACATTAGAGATTTTTTTTCTGGATCTGTCTCCCCAGGCAAGGAAAACAAAAGCAAAAATAAACAAGTGGGACTACATCAAACTAAAAAGCTTCTGCACTGCAAAGGAAATAACCAACAAAACTGAAAGGTAACCTACTAAATGGGAGAATATATGCAAATGACAGATCTGAAAAGGGGCTAATATCCAAAATATATAAGGAACTCATACAACTCAACAGCAAACAAATAATATGATCAAAAAATGGGCAGGGAACCTAAAGAGACATTTCTCCAAAGATGACATACATGTGGCCAACAGACCCCTGAAAAGATGCTCAACATCACTAATCAGCAGGAAAATGCAAATCAAAGCCACAATGAGACATCATCTTACACCAATCAGAATGGCTAGTATCAACAGTACTAGAAATAACAAGTTTTGGAGAAGAAGTGGAGAAAAGGGAACCCTTGTACACTGCTGGTGGGATTGCAAATTGGTGCAGGCACATAGGAAAGCAATATGGATATTTCTCAAAAAATAGAAATACCACATGACCCAGCAATTCTATTCCTGGGAATCTGCCTGAAGAAAACTAAAACATTAATTCAAAAAGCTATGTGCACTCCTGTTAATTGCCACATTATGTACTATAGCCAGGATAGGGAAGCAACCTAAGTGTCCATCAGAAGGTGAATGAATAAAGAAGACATGGGACTCTATATATAATGGAATATTTCTCAGGCATAGAAATGAAAGAAATCTTGCCATTTGCAACAAAATGGACGGATCTGGAAGGTATTATGCTAAGTGAAATAAGTCAGTCAGAGAAACAGCAATACCATATGGTTTCACGTACATATGGAATCTGAGAAAACAAATGAACAAAACACAAACAGACTTAAAAACACAGAGATCAGACACTTGGTTATCATGCCTGGGTGGAGGAGAGCAGGTATGGGTGAAATAGGTGAAGGGGATAACAAGGTACAGACTTCAAATTATAATTTAGTCACAGACATGAGAGTATACATAGGGAATATAGCTTATAATATTGTAATATCTTTCTATGGTGACAAACGGTAGCTACATTTACAGTGGTGAGCATTTAATAATGTATGTAATTGATCATAACTCAGTTCATCTGAAAGCAATATATTGTATATAAACCGTATTCCAATAAAAATAAATGTAAAGATGTACTTAGGATAGTCTTTTTCTGTACATTTATTACTTAATTTTTCCCTTTCACTATCAGCTTCTTTAGTACCCAGCTAGTTAAAACATTTTAAAACTGGAGGTTTATTTACATTGTTTTATGGAAGAAAACAAAAATTTTTGCATTCAGAGCTTTGTGAACTGCATAATATGTCTATTATATTACAAATATAAACCCAAGAGTTGAAAGCATGTAATGATTATTTTCTTTTTCTCACTAATAAAATATGAAAGTAGGTTTCCCCTATGAAACCTCTTATGTTAAATCTCCTATGAAACCCCCTATGGCCAGTGCAGTTCTAGTTCAGTACCAGAGGTATGGAAACCCTCAGATGAGAGAAAGATACCATGTGGTTGTGTTCAGTTCACTGTTACTAAATTGCCTGCCTGTTATGTAAATGCTAGATGTATTGTTCACTACAGTGAGGTATGGATTTGTATCTTTTTTTGTATTCCTAGTGCTTAGAATTGTTACTGTCATGTAGAAAATACTTGTTGAATGAGTAAAAGTTAAATGGATAAATACAATAAGGTTTAGGAAACTTAAACACACAGTTGTTATGTTCACTGGTATTTATGGCATTGTAACTCATGGCCAGAATTATTACCTTAACTTATATTACTTACATTTCAATCAGTTTTAGAATAAAGATTTATGTTTCAGTACATTCACCTTTTCAATGTTTATTCACATTTATTCCAATTACTGACCATTAAACAAGAGTTTGAAAGCCTACTGTGTACTAAACAACTGTAAAAAAAACATGTGGAAATGAGAATACTTCCCAAAAGGAACTACCGTAAAAGGTATTCTTTGATTATTAACTGCAATAAATACCTGAGTAGCTTTTGCCTTAATGCAAAGCATTAATTAGTCTTTATTCCGACTATGGCCTGAAGCGAATGTTCAGTAAGAATAGCTTCTGATATTATATGGACCTAAGACACCTGAGTGTACTGTTGATTGTACTTCATTGTGCCATGTTGTATCTGCATTCAGTGTTGGTTCTTTCATTTCAGCTTCTGATCACTTCAGTTTATGCTGCAGTAGTTTCTTGGCTATTTTGGTATTAAAGAAGTACAGAATATGAAATTGTGAGACTTAAAGATACTCTGACATGGTAGATGAGGAGCCAGCTAGAATGTGAGTCTGTTGACTATTCATCTGTTGCTGAATGTCAAATTAGATAGCTTCCAGTTTAGTAAGGTTGGTTACATTTGTATTCCGAGTAACTTTATTCATATTTCCATGGGGTATTGACTATCCTTATATATTACAAAAATATCTCTCTGACAAAGGTTAGTATTGTAGGATTATAAAACCAAAAGAAAAAAAGTGTGAAATTTATATGCCTGGTAAACATCAAAAGTTGACTTTTGCTTTCGATTGAGATGAAGCAGACCATTGCTTCTGTTTAGAATAATTTAAAAGGAAAATTAAAATGAATAATCTGTTTGAGCATTGGAGATCTGCAGAGGTAGTGTGAACTATAGGGGCTTAGACTCCTGCAAAGAAAAAACCTGGGGGAAGTGAGTCATCATCTGCAGCTACTTTTACCCTGTGAGCAATTGTTGATTTGGGCAACAGTGGAAACTCAAGTGTACTTCCTGCAAATGTCTACTAAGATAAAACAGAAAAGTAAGCAGGGCTTTGGCAGGGACTTCATGAGCCTCAAACACATGTAGAATGTTTGCTAAAGCCCTAGGCAGAAAGTCTGAAAAGCAGAACAGGGTATTGTGCAGTTTCGTGAATTAAAAATTACAATTCAGAACCTACGGGACTCTTACTTGAAAACCTTCAGTGTCTGAGGTCAGTCAGAGGTAGATTGAGCTTTATCAGAGCCATCACCCAGCTATGACTCAGTACATTCCTTGATTGGGTCAAGGTGATTACACATTACTAATAAACTTTGCAATATTAAAGAAATTGGACACCTTTAAACCAGTAAACCAAACTAACATAAAGAGAGAATCAGCATACTCTAATTTCTATTAGGGTAATTGGATCCAGTGTTAAAACTTTCACATAAAGTGGTTAATTCTTCCACACATTAAAGAGTTAATACTAATCTTATGCATGACCCAGTAATTCCACTCCTAGGAATTTACATGAGGAAAACAAAATCCCTGATTCAGAAAGACGTATGCAGCCCCATGTTTATCACCGCACTATCTGCAATAGCCAAGGTAGGAAAGCCCCCTAAGTGTCCATCAGTAGATGAATGGATAAAGAAGATGTGATACATATGCACCATGGAATATTATTCAGCCATAGAAAGAAAAGAAATCCTCCTATTTGCAACAACATGGATGGATCTATGCTCAGTGAAATAAGCCAGGCAGAGAAAGACAAATACCATATGATTTCACTTATTTGTGGAGTACAAGAACAAAGCAAAAACAGAAGGAACAAAATAGCAGTAGACTCGTATACACGGAGAAGGGACTAGTGGTTCACCAAGGGGGAGGGGTTGGGGAGAGTGGGGGGGGAGGGGGATTAAGGGGCACATTAATTCACAATCACAATATAGGTTTGTCACAGGGACGGTAGTACAGCATGAACACAGTTAATGATTCTGTAACATCTTACTACGTTGATGGACAGTGACTTCACTGGAGGGGTGAGGATTTGATAATATGGGTCATTGTTGAACCACTTTGTTGTACATTTGAAACCAATGTAAGATGTATGCCAGTGATACTTTAGTTAAAAAAACAGTAAATAGAGAATGAGGCATTTCTCTATTTTCAGAAGAATAACTTTAATTCTAAAATCAGTTATTTTAAAATAAAAATTTCTATTTTAAAAATAGAAAAATGATAGACTAGTCTCTTTCATGGATGTAGATACAATTATTCCAAACAAAATACTGGAAATCACAGCAATAAATAAAAATGATTATACCATAATAAAAATGATAATAGCTTTTCAGTAATGCAAGGATAGTTTAATGTGAAAATTTATCAAAATCATTATACTATATGAATATCATCTATATTAAAATCTCATGATCAAATTAACACATGCGTATAAACATTTACTAGACTTAGTGCCCATCAGTAAATAGAAAAAAAAAAACAGAAGGGAACTTCCTTAATCTGATTAAGACACTTGCCATAAATATCGTATTTGGTGATTTACTGAAAATCCTAAGGTAAAGAATAACACAAAATGCCTATTCTTCCCTATGTACTGGAGACTCTGAACAGAGGATTAATGCAAAACAAACACAATGAAAAATGGAAACATCCATGCTGGAAAAAATAAAGCTGACCTTATTAGCAAATGATTTAGTTGTTTTTTTAGGAAAAAGTAGACTTGATGAGTAAATTCTGTAAGGGTTGATAAATATAGTCAATATGCAAAAATTGTATTCTGTATACCATCATGAAAGAGAAAATGGAATTTTTCAAAAAAGCATCCATTATCATAGCATCAAAAATACTCATTAGTCAGTCTAACAAGACATTTTTAAGAAGACTTAAATAAATGGCAGATGCAACGTGTTCATGGAATAGAAGAACTGACGCTGTTTAAGGATGCCCATTTTGACCTCTGACTAATTCTCAGATTCTTCAATGGAATTGACAGAGGTTCTAAACTCTCTGAAAATGAAAAGGGTAAAGAGTATAGTAAAAACAGTACTGAAGGAAAGGAACAATACTGGAGAATTCACACTCAGTGATGAGAAGATTTATTACAGATATTTAATAATTAGGGCTTTGTGGTATCTGTTTCACAGAAAGGCCTATGAAGCAGAATTGACAGTCCAGAAATAGACTCCTATTTTATAATGATGATTTATAACAAAAGTGACCTTGCAGTGCAGTGGGTAGGTACTTTTGCAATACATGGTGAAAAGTCTACTGGGTATCCAAATGGGAAAAAAATGAATTTCAACTCCTCTACCTCACAGGATATGCAAAAGTAATCAGTTCAAGATAATTGAAAAAGTAGATGTGAAATGTGATCATTAATACTTTTAGAAGAAAATGTAGGATGCATCTTCATGATTTCTAGATGGGCAAGGATTTCTTGAAACAACAGAAGAAGAGGTAAACAATAATAGAGGAAACAGTAAACTGAACTACATTAAAGTTAAGAACTGTTGCCAGAACACACCATTAAGACAATGAAAAGGAAGACAAGCCACCGGTTCTGTGAATAATTATATGCCATGCATATATTTAACAAAGGATTTGTATCCATAAACGTAAAGAATCCAGAAACAAAGAATTTTTACAAAACAAAAGCAAAAAGGTAGGTAGCTGAATTTTTAAAAGGGAGCAAAGACTTGCTGGGTACTTTACTAAAATGTCCAAGTTTCAGTAACATATGACAGGATATTCGATTTCATTACTCATCAGAAAAATGCAAAATAAAAGTACAATATGACCTACGTCACCTTTGCCAGAACAGCTAAAATGAACGCACACACATGCACATGCACACAAGCATAGTACCAGTTGTCATTAAGGATGCGACTCAACCAGAACTCTCATGTACTCCTAGGTGGAATGTAAATTTTGTCTAATCTCCTGAGAAATGTGTTTGGTTGTATCCAAAACTGAGTATGCACATAACACTTACAATGCAGCATTTTCAAGAAAATGTCCTTTCTCCTTTTGGAGGGTTGTGCTGGTAGTGGTTAGGACAAGGCATGACGACTCAGGTTTCTAATAGTATTCCATTTCTTGATCTCAGGGCTGCTATTATGTTCACATTATAAAGATTCATTGAGCTGTACCGTTATGAATCACATCCTTTTTTGTATATTTTACTTTAAACGAATATAAAAATTATAGTTATATTAATAGCAAAAGTTAAAATTTCCAGATTAACGAAAGTTATGAAATGGTGAACATTTCAGTTAAAATCAAAAAAACAATCAATTATGCTTAAAGAAATAGCCACAGTTATGTGAATAATTATAAATACTGCAAATACATGTAATTATAATACTGTAGATACATACTTTAAATGACTCAGCAGAGTATACCACGTGTAAGCTTGATTTTGTTTTATTGAACCAATTCTTGGAATCTTGAATAAATATGTATTAAAATGAATTTTTAAAACTATATAACAAACCTTAGATAGTATGGCCATTTGTTATTTAATTTTAACATCTCATTTTTTTAAAGAGAATTTGAGCATTTTCTCATATGTTAGTAAAATTTGTAATATTGTTTCCTTCTTAATGCATTAAATCACAAGACCTTGTATGGATCTAATAACTACCATAATTTTTAAGTAGTAGGAGTATAAACGGTATTTTGAAGTACTGACTATGTTGTAATCTGAAAATGTTAGTGTGAAAATATCTATTTCCCTCAGTTACAAAAATCACACACACTGCTAAAATTATTGTGACCCATCACATATTCATAGTTGAAGGAAATTAGATATATTTACTTAGAGTGAAAATGAAGATTTGTTTTTATCCCATTTAAATACAGGCCTCCTTCCACCACTGCATTCTATGTGTGGACCTCTGGCGTCTGTGCTGCTGTATTATTTGAACTGTTCTGCTTACCTAAGACTAACACTTGTATTCTATCTAGATCTTGTCCCTTCTTTCTGCTCAGTGATTCTGATAATAATTCTCTCCTCTTTCACTGTTGTTTTTTCTCTTTATTACTGAATTATTCTCATTATCAATGCAAACATCCCAATATTCATCCTAAAGGGATGTAACACCGTTTCCCCTTCCAGATGTTCTAGTGACCTGATCCTCCTCCCAGCAAAACTCCTTGAAACAGCTGTCTGTGTTCTTTCATTCTTTTTCTCATAGGGCTTTTGCCCCACTTTTCCACTGAAAATGCCCTTGTCAAGAGCACAGGTATTTTCCAGGAAACTAAATTTGATTTTTAGTTCTAGATCTCCTTCTCACTGAACTTTCATCGGTATTGACACGATTGTCTCTTCATCCTGAGTCACTTTCTTCACTTGCCTTCCAATAGGCCACACTCTTGTGATTTTCTTCACTTATCTGACTGCTCCTTTTTAATTGCCTTTGCTTGTTCATTTTCATCTACTACATTTCTTATTTGGAGTGACCAGAGGCTCAGCTCTTGCTCAGCTCTGCCTACATTTACTTCCTTGGGTACCTCTTCCAGTTTTAAAGATTTAAATCCAGTCCAACCATTGTTGACTTTCATTTTAATGGGCGAGCTGATACATGATTTTTAAAAGGTAGTGTCATGACCATTATTTTTAAAAATACAGTATTCTGGTATTCTTTGCTTTACACATTTTAACACTGTACCCTGTTTTCCAGTGTATAGTCTTTGCTATGACTTCTGGCCAGATGTGGAATCATATCCGTGGACCTCCATATGCTCATAAGAACCCGCACAATGGACAAGTGGTAAGTGCATGTTCTAAGCATCAATATTCTGATCTTTAGTCCTATTTATATAGGAATCAGAAATTGTTTAGTGTTTAGTAAGAAAAGGAAGGATTCTATTTGTAAATCTAAACATATATTTGCTTCTCATTTACTTTGTCATATACATACACACATGCACATGTACAATATGTTGGTTTTTTTTAAGATGAGGTATGGTTTAGTGTTGATTAAAAAAAGATCAGTGTACCTACCACATCACATACACATGCATGAATTATTTTTTCAACTTTTATACTGTTATGGCAATAGTATGTAAGGCCATAGGAGGAAATAGAATCAGTTTTGTAGCTAGTGTCTCATCAATGGTAATTTAATTTAATTCAGAAGAGATTAATTAAAACATCATTAAGAACCCAGCAGTCATTTTATTAGAATGCTGGGCACTGTTTGCCCCGAAAATAGAAGTGAAACTAATGTGCAGTTAAATCAGTAGCATGAGAACTGCTTCTGAATGTACACAACTCAGTTTCTTGCCTTCCCTTTCCTCTTGGTGGGTGGGAAATAAATCCTATAATAGATCAACTTTGCAAAATGCTATCTCTGAGGCTTAGTATGAGGTTGGTGAAGATTAAAAACTATTTGAAAATATGACATTCTTCTCTTTCTCCTGGAAAATATACAGATTTTGAGGAACTAATGTAATGATACCCTTTGTGTGACCCTCACCAAACTTAAACCAATTGTAAATTCATAACCAGTTTTCTTTTATCTCTTCTGTCTGCCAGTCATTTTTACCTGCTGCTGGATTCTTTGGAAATATGTGCCCAAGATAATTTCATTTCATGCATAAATACTTGAGTAGGTATCCCTGAAAGATAAGGTCTTCTTTAAAAATCATAATCATAATAGACTACAGTCTCTCCTAGAATAATAATGAATTCTTAATTTCAAAAATTGTGGTTCTGGATATAATAAAATTATCCTTTGAAAAATAATGTTATAAATTCTCTATAAATATAAATGTATAATGTATACTTCTGAGATTTATTCTTCATTGTTTTACAGTGCTTCAGGTATCTTTAACATTAAAGAAACCCGAGTTACTTATTTCTTCTTACAGTGTGACTTTCTTTGAACTTCTTTTTGGAACTGTAATACAGAATATAATTCCCCTTATTCATAGCATGTACCCTGCCTGCCCTGCCCACTCAGGTTTTTGAGGGTTAAAATGATGAGCTGTAAAGTATTCAAGATACTATCAGAGTAAGTCATTGATACTACATAATAATCAATTTTATCTAGTATTTTTATCAGCATTTTAAGATTTCTCCTATAGATGACAGGAAACAGAGTCAAAGTTACACTCTTCGGACAATCAGTCGCCATAGTACTTTAGACATCATTTGCTATGTATGTGTATCTCTGAAATCTGTCACTACATTTGACCTTTGAACAACACAGACTTGAACCATACAGGTCTATACTTCAATTTTTTCAATAAATATATTGGAAACATTTTTGGAGATTTGCAACATTTCAAAAGCCATTTTCTTTTCTCCAACTTAAATTACTGTAAGAATACAGTATATTATACATATCACATACAAATATATCTTAATTGACTGTGTTATTCACAAGGCTTCTGGTCAAGAGACTATTAGTAGTTAAGTTTTGGGGGAGTCAAAAGTTACATGGAGGAGGCTAGTCTAACCAAGATGGTACTGTAGAAAGAAAGAAAGAACCTGAGCCCACCTCCTCCAACATACACACCCAATCTACACCTGCACATAGAGCAGTTCATCCCAAAGACGGGATGGAGGCCTGAGTGAATGCTTTTGCACAGTGAGAGATTAAGAAAAAAAACCCATAAATAATGGCAGGAAAGACAGAGACACAGTAACAGAGGGAACACCACCCTCAGCACAGCCCTGCAATAGGAATGGATATCACCAAGTGATAAGAATACATACTGGCTTGTCCTGGGCCACAATAAAAACACCAGTTGGAGGGTTTAATTAAATCTGACTGCCAACAGCAAGGGAACTGTTGAGACTCTTTCCAGGACTGGAGGTGCTGGCGAGCACCATTGTTTATATCTCTCCCAACAGGCTGGTGCAAATGAGGGCAGAGTAGGGACTATTGTTTACTTCTCCCTGGACACTGCTAGCATGAGGGGGAGCATGGTGACCACTGTTTCCGTGCCCCTCCACTAGGCCCTCCTAGGGTGGTCAGGAGCAGCACGAGTGACACTGTTCACAGTCCCCACTCACATAGAGCAAGGTGAACACACCAGCTCCAGGCATGAAGGAGGTGACCTCCCAGCCCCTGCCTACACCCAAACATGCCTATCACCAGCTGTACCACCAAGGTAGTTCTAGCCCAGTGATCATGCAGATTCACCTACCACTGCCCCTTCTATCCCTGGCTGCTGCATTTGCCTGGCCTCAGCCTAGTGCCTCCCAGGAAACCACAGAATGCCTACATCCACCACCAACCACCCCATCAGCATGGCCCTGCCTGGTGCCTACCCAGGAGACCCCAGGTCATACCTCTCTGCTCACAGATGCCCTGTCAGAGAGGGTCCAGCTGTTTGCCCACCTGGGAGCTCCCTGGACTTGGAACTCTTCAACACTGGCTGCCCTGCCAGGGCAGCCCTGACTGGCAACCACACAGGAAACCCCTGGCCCATACCCTGGGATCCCTGGACTGAGACACCCCAGTCCATGCCCAGCTGGCCTCCAGCCAGCCAGCTGTAACCACCAGACACACAGTCTACCAATGGTACATTCTTACACAAGGCCACCCTTAAAGAATGGGAGAGGTAGTGCTTTTGTCCAACCTATAGAAACAAACACACAGAGTCAAAAAAAATGAGGAGATACAGTAATATGCTTGAAACAAAAGAATATGACAAAACATCAGGTAAACAACTAAATAGAACAGAGTTTAGCAAACTACCTGACAAAGAGATAAATGGTTATAAGATGCTCAACAGATTTGAGAAAACAGTGGATCAATTCAGTAAGAACTTTCACAGAGACAGAAAATATAAAAACCAATCAGAGATAAAGAATACAATAAACCAAGTGAAAAATACACTAGAGGGAATCAATCAACAGCACATTGGAGGAGTAGAATGGATCAGTGATTTGGAAGACATAGTAATGGAAAGTACTCAAGTTGAGCAGCAGAAAGTAAAAAATTATAAAAAGAAATGAGAACAGGTTAAGGGAACTCTGGGACAACATAGAATGTTCTAACATTCACAATATAGGAGTCTCAGAAAGATGAGAAAGAGAAAGGGGTGGAGAACATATTTGAAGGAACAATAGCTGAAAACTTCCCCAGCTGAGGGAAGGAAACAGATATCTGAGTCCAGGAAGCACAGCGAGTCCAAAATAAACTCAGGGAGGTCCACACCAAGACTCATAATTAAAATGTCAAATATCAAAAAGAATCTTAAAAATAGAGAAAAGCAACAAGTTTTTTTTCTACAGGCCAGAAGGGAGTGATGTGTGATACATTCAGTGTTAAAAAGGAAAGAACAAAAACGAACAATCCTCTACCTAACAAGGTTATTCTTCAGAATTTAAGGAGAGAGAAAGAGCTTCTCAGATAAATAGAGGTTAAAAGAGTTCATCACCACTACCCCAGTCTTAGAAGAAATATTCAAGGGAATGTAAGAGGAAAAGACCATACCTAGAAGCAAGAAAATTATGGCAAAAGAACAGGTATCAAAGGTAGACCAATCACTTAAGCTAGTATGAAGGCTGGAAGACAAAAGTAGTAAAATCATCTGCTTACAATTAAGGGAATCACTGAGTAGAAGGTGTTCAGAAGGCATCATAGACATAAAATGAGCAGGGGCAGTTAAGATTGTGGTGCTGTTCAAACTTAAGTGACTAACAACTTCACATAGACTGCTATATATGTCATATATGAACTGCCTGGTAACCATGAACCAAAAGGCTATAATAGATAAAAAATAAAAAGTAGAGAGAAAGGAATCCAAATATAGCACTAATAAAAGTCATCACATACAAGGCAATCAAGAGAAGGAGGACTGGAGAAGAATAACAAATGACAACCAGAAGACATTTAAAAAATGATGATAAGTACACACCCATCAACAATTACTTTAAATGGAAATGGACTAAATGCTCTAATCAGAAGACAGGGTGACTTAACGGACAAAAAAAGGGTCCATCTATATGCTGCCTGTAAGAAATCCAGTTTAGACCTAAAGACACAAACAGACTGAAATTGAAGGAATAGAAAAAAATACTCCATGCAAACAGAAATGAAAAAAAGCTGGAGTATTGGTACTTAATCAAACAAAATAGACTTTAAAACAAAGATTCTTATACGATATAAAGAAGGACATTGTATATTTAAGGGCTTAGTCCAAAAGAAGATAAAACAATTGTAAATATCTGTGCAGTCAACATAGAAGCACCTAAATACATAGAGCAAACATTAATAGACATGAAGAGATAAATCAGCAGTAATATAATAATTGTAGGGGACTTGAACACCGCACTTACACCAATGGATGGATCACCCAGACAGAAAATCAAAAAGGAAACTGGCTTTAAATGAAACATTACACCAAATGGCTTGACAGATAGATATAGAACATTACACTGAAAATCAGCACAGTACACATTCTTTTCAAATGCACATGGACATTCTCTAGGATAGATCACTTAGGCCACAAAACAGGTCTTAATAACCTTAGGAAGACTGAAATGATAGCAAGCATCTTTTCCTTCAACAGTATGAAACTAGAAATCAGTTATATGCAAAAAACTGGAAAAACACACACATGTGGAAGCTAAACAGCATGCTACTAAACAGTGGATCAAAAATTGAGAAGGAAATAGAAAATTACTTGCAGAATGAAAATAGAAACAATACAAAAAATCATTGGCATACAACAAAAGCAGGTCTAAAGGGGAAGATTATAGTGTTACAAAACTACCTCAAGAAACAAAAGTCTCAAATGAATAGTATACCTAAAAAAACTTGAAAACAAAGAACAAAGCTCACACCTAGTAGAAGAGAGGAAATAATGAAGATCAGAGCAAAAATAAATAGAGACTATAAAACAATATGAAGGATCAATGAAACTAAGAACTGGTTCTTTGAAAATACAAACAAAACTGATAAGCCTTTAGCTAGAGTAAAATCAAGACTAAAAGAGGATGAAAATTAATAAATTCAGAAATGAAAGAGAAGTTACAGCTGACACCACAGAAATGGAGCAAATTCTTAGATTACTATGAAAATTTATATGCCAATAAATTGGACAAGCTAGATGAAATGAATAAATTCCTAGAAACATAGTCTCACAATACTGAACCAAGAAGTAGAAAATCTGACAGACCCAATTACTAGTAACAAAATCTTAAGCAGTAATAAAAAAATCTCAGCGAACAAAAATCTAGGACCAGATGGCTTCACAGGAGAATTCTACTAAACATGTAAAAAAGAGTTAATACCTGTCCTTCTCAAACTATTCCAAAAAAATTGAAGAGCAAAGAAGAGTTCCAAAATCACTCTACAAATCTGACATCTCCTTGATACCAACACAAAAGGCATTACAAAAACAAACATTATAGACCAGCATCACTGAGGAACACATACGAAAAACCCTCAACAAAATATTAGCAAACCAAATTAAAAAATACAGTAAAAGGATCATTCACCATGATGAAGTGGGCTTTATTCCAGGGATGTGAAGATGGTTTAAAATCTGCAAATTGATGTAATATACACCACGCTAACAAAAGGAAGGGTAAAAACCACGTGGTCACTTTTTTTTGATACTCAAGATCTTTATTGATTTAAACCACATGGTCATTTTTACAGGGGCTGAAAAATTCATTGTCCATTCATGATGAAAACTCCCAGCAAAGTAGGTAAAGAGGGAACTTAGCTCAACATAAGAAAGGCCTTATATTGCAAACCCACAGCTAACATACTCGGTGGTGAAAACCTTTCAGCTCTGACATCAGGAGCAAGACAAGGATGCCTACTATCACCACCTTTATCCAACAGAGTATTTGAAGCCCTAGTCATAGCCAGAGGAAAAAGAAAGAAAAGGCATAAAAAGGTAAGGAAGAAGTAAAATTGCCAATATTTGCAGATGGCAAGATACTGTATTTAGAAGACCTAAAGACTCCACCAAAAAATTACTAGAATAAATGAATTGAATTGAGTAAAGTTCCAGGATATAAAATCTGTGCACAGAAATCTGTTGCACCTCTCAATATTAATAGTGAACTAACAGAAAGAGGAATTAGGAAAACAATTCCATTTACAATTGTGTCAAAAAGTATAAACCTAGGAATAAATTTGACCAATGAGGTGAAAGACCTGTACTATGAAAACTGTAAGGCATTGATGAAGGAAATTGAAGATGACACAAATAGAAAATTATTCTATGCTCATGGATAGGAAGAATTAAAACTGTCAAAATGGCCATTTTGACCAAAGAAATCTACAGATTAAATGCAATCTCTATGAAAATCCCAGTGGCATTTTTCACTAAACTAGAGCAATAATACTACAATTTGCATGGAACCACAAAAAATCCGAAATAGCACAAGCAATACTAAGAAAGAGGAACAAAGCTGCAGGTATCACACTTTCTGATTTCAAACTATATTACAGAACTATAGTACTCAAAAAAGTGGTACCAAAAGAGACACACAGATCAACAGAACAGAATAGAGAGCTGAGCAGAAAACCTACAGCTATAATAATAAGTAACATATAACAAAAGGCAAGAATATACACTGAGGAAAAGACAGTCTCTTCAATTAACGGTGTTGGGAAAACTGGACAGCTACATTCAAAAGAATGAAATGACCTCTGTCTTACAACATACACAAAAATACTCAAAATATATTAAACACCTAAATACAAGACTAGAAACCATAAAACTCAGAGAAGAATATATAGGCAATAAACTCTTGAACATCAGCATTAGTAATTTTTTTCGGATACATCTCCCCAGTCAAGGGAACCAAAAGCAAAAACAAACAAGTGGGACTACATCAAACTAGAAAGCTGCACATCAAAAGAAACAACCAGAAAAACAAAAAGGTAACCTGCTGTATAGGTCAATGTAATTGCAAATTTATGTCTGAAAAGGGGCTAATATCCAAAATACATAAAGAATTCACACAACTCAACACAAAAAACAAATAATCTGATTAAAAAATGGACAGAGGACCTGAACATTTTTCAAACTTAATGATGTCCCACAGATACATGAAAACATGCTCCACATAACTGATCATCAGGGAAATTTAAGTCAATATGGCAATGAGACATCACTTCACACCAAGTCAGGATGGCTGATCAACAATATTAAAAATAAGTGTTGGCGAAGATGTGGAGAAAAGGGAACCCTTTTGCAGTGCTGGTGTGATTATAAATTGGTGCAGCCACTATGGAAAGCAGTATGGACAATTCTCAAACTAAAAATAGAAATACTGTATGACCCAGCAATTAATTACACTTGCTGGAAATTACCCAAGGAAAACAAAACCATTAACCTGAAAAGATATATGCACCCCTAGGAGTATCACAGCACTTTTTACAGCAACCAAACTATGGAAGGAACTTAAGTGTCCATCAGTGGATGAGTGGAGAAGGCAGATGTGGTGCATATACACATAGAATATTACTCACCCATAAAAAAGAAATATTGCCATTTATGACAACATGCATGGACCTAGGGGGGTATTATGCCAAATGGAATAAGATGGGTGTTAGAGGATAGGTGAATGAGGTAAAAGGAAAATCAGAATGTTTGATATCTTATCTGGGCTAGAGTGTCATGAGTACATGCACATGTCAAAATTCATCACGGTACACTAAGGCTTGTGCATTTTATTGTATGCAGTTCAATTTTTAAAATAATATTTAAATTTATATGCAGATTTTGACTGGGGGAGTGGGTGGTCTGTGTCCTTAACCCTTGTGTTGTTCAAGGGTCAGCTGTGCTTAGAGAAATAATTTGAGTAACTTCAATACTCAAAATTAAATTATTTTAAATAAAAATAATTGGAAATAATTATCAAGCAATTAAGAGTTCCCCTACCTTCTAGTCTTCCTACCCTCTTTAAAAGTGCATCCCTTTCCTCTTATCTTCTTCCCCATACCCATACTTTCTCTTTCCTGTTTTTTTCCACTGTAGTATTTCATCTTCTTATAACATGCTATATAAATTACTTATTTTATGTTACTGTTTGTCTTTTGCCATGATCAAAATGTGATGTAAGTGCCTGACAGCATTGCTTTTTATCTGTTTTTATCACTGATACACTCCTTATGTAGAGAAAGGCCTGACACAAAGATTTGATTACTATTTTGTTAATTATACTTAAAATTATAAATTTAAGAAATATCATAACTTTTCATTTCTGCCTCTTAATGTTAATCAAAAAGAAATTTCATCAACTAAAAAACATATTAGACATTGCTTTTTATTACTGTTCATGGTTTGTTAAAATACATGAAAAATTTACAAGCATTATTATGAAATGTTACAACTTATGTAGGAAAACAAGAGTAGTAGTTTTCCTCTATGCTTTGGTATTTTGGCTGGGACCCTTTCAAGAAAAGACAGAAGTACAAGAGAAAAACAGAAGTGGATTAAGATGTGTATTTCATGTATACATGGGATATACTCAAGGAAAATGACTAACACTCACAGGTGGCTTAGAACTCAAGCTTAAATACCATCTTCTGCTAAAGACAGAAAATTGTTGAAGGGAGGCCAGCTGTGTGGAGGTGACCAGGAAAAGAGAGGTAAGCAAAAGAAAGGTTTATTAAGCAGATGTAAATCAGCAGGTGTCTTTTCCATAACAAGGGTCTAAACTTGTCTCCAGGGATTATTAACCTTTGTGCTTTTCAAAGAGGGCACACCTTTGAAAATTTATGTCCTGCTTTTAGACAGATGGGGGAGAGCAGAAAGCTTTTCTCAACTGCCTTCAGCTCAAAATAATCGCAAAGTGACATATTTTAAGGTATCATTTTTCCACCCTTCACTTTCACTGTAATCTCTAATTTCTTACCATTTTAACCACTCACTACTTTGCTAAATCATGAGGTCCTAATCGCTTCACATAAAATTTACTGGAATATGTTTCAAACAAGTTTATGCTGATAATGCTGAAACAGTAGGTGCCACATATTTCTTACTAAATACGTGCTAGACACTAGACTTCAAAGATAAATGTTTAGGCTATTAGATGAATATTCCTAAAGCGTTCCTTGATAATAGTTGTAATACTAATATGCACAGACCTGCCTTACTAGTTGTGTATTCTAAGTGACTCTCCATTTCCTACCTGTCATAATTGTCTTTTTCACATAACTCTACTACTTTGCAAAGAAACTCAGTGTTAGCCTACTTGTATTGTTCTTTTCCACAAAAATACATGCTTTATTTCGCTGCTTCCATTCCTGCAGTGTCCTCTATTTTTTTTTTTCTGCAGTGGTCCATTTATTGATACCACTGTCTTTTCACAAAGAAACTTTCGAAGTACAAAGTATATATGCCAGTACTGCGTTGAACTTAATTATTTGCTTAGAGAGTACATGTGTGTATATCAGTGATCAATGATTATCCTGTATATGTATATAAACATATATATGTCATCACTACTGAGTCAAAACACATGGTCTTTGGTTGCTTTGCACTGTTCACTTTACCTGCGACATGCCTGGTAACTGGGTCACAGACTCTCCAATGAGGGAACATTTAGATTTTTCAGGGGAGTTACGTGGAAGGAGCTAAAGAGCTTCATGATTGGATAAGATGCTGTTTGGGTGAGCTCACGACTGGGCCGCAGTGTAAGAAGTGACAAAATCTGGGAAAGAATGTATAAGTTTAAACTCAGGCCAAGGATATCCTCCCCTACACAATTCACTGGACCTCCTCTTTAAGGGGGTTTTCTGCAGAGGCTCACAAGGCACCAAGCATACCTCTACTACCATGATTTGCTGCCTGTCTCTTAGTATCTTAATAGCCTTTCTTCATGAGGCCTGGTTTGGTAATGGATAATCACAATACTTTACAAACAGACAAGGAGCTGCCTGTTTACCTAAAATGAGTCAAAAAAAAAGGATTTTGGTGGCTTTCCTGTCAGATCATAGAAAACTGAGGCTTGTCGGGGATGGTAATGAAGAAAGTTTTGTATTGGGTCGGTGAAGCTTAGCACTGGTTGATCTCTAAAGCTCCTTCCCTTTTGGATTCTATGATTTTATTGCTGGACCAAGCCAATTGGGTCAGACAAGTTTAATAAAAGAACTTGGGGTATATTGTTGGGTCTTCATTCAGCTTTTTGTTTTGTTTTCTTTTTTAAGTAAACATTTGTAATTTGTGGTGACTGTTCACATTTTCATATATTAATTGTAGGGTAAAACATGTCAACAAGGATCTAAAAACGTTATCAGAGTGAGTTTCACTGCATTGAACTTAAATATAATGAATACAAAAAATGCAAGACAATGAGCAGTGCAGGCAGTATGATGCGCTGGTTTGCAAGTTTGTTTGTCACTATTAAGATGCTATGTAGTGGCGCAAGTCAAGCACTAATGGGCCACTTAACAGCACGAAGTCATCATGAAAACAGTCATTACTGTGTAGCTGAAGGGAAACTATGCAACTGTATGGTTACACAGGACATAAAAACATTTTCTGTTGTTAAAAAAAACAGTCATCTAGAACGAAATGTATTTAGTGAAATAAAGCTTGTACTTAGGTGATAACTACCAACATAGATAAATATTTTGCTCTTTTTTTTCAAGATTTGACTTTTAGCTGCTCCCTGAGTTTTTATAGTTGCTGCTATGGGTTTACCATATATAATCCAAAATTTTTCATTGCATCATACTTCAGTTGTGAATAAAGGTAAGAGCTATGTTTTAGGTGCACATGCAAAAGGTCATGCTGCTTGAACAAAAGGTATCTTACAGTATGGGAGAATATATTCATAAATGATTTATTTGATAAGAGGTTATCATCCAAAATATATAAAGAACTCATATTCCTCAATACCCAAAAAACAAATAACCCAATTAAAAAATGGGCAGAGGACCTAAACAGATACCTCTTCAAAGAAGAAATGCAAATGGCCAATAGGCACATGAAAAAATGCTTCACATTGCTAATCATCAGGAAAATGCAAATTAAAACCACAACAAGATATCACTTCCCACCAGTTAGGATGGCCACTATCTGAAAGAGAATAACAAATGCTGGTGAGGATGTGGAGAAAGGGGAGCCCTCCTTCGCTGTTGGTGGCGATGTAAATCGGTGCAACCATTGTGGAAAGCAATATGGAACTTCCTCAAAAACTAAAAGTAAAAATACCATTTGACCTAGCAATTCCACTCCTAGGAATTTTTCCGAAAAAAACAAGATCCCTGACTCGAAAAGACATGCATCCCTGTTTACTGCTGTACTATTTACAGTAGCCAAGATAGGGAAGCAACCTAAGTGTCCATCAATAGATGAATGGATAAAGAAGAGGTTGTACATATACACAATGGAATGTTAGCCATAAAAAGAAAAGAAATCCTTCCATTTGCAACAACATGGGTGATCTAGAGGGTATTATGCTCAGTGAAATAAGCCAGGCGGAGAAAGACAAGTACCAAATGATTTCACTTATTTGTGGAATATAAAAAGAAAGCAAAACAGAAGGAACAGAACAGCAGTAGACTCAGACACCCAGAAGAAACTAGCGGTTACCAAAGGGCAGGGGATTAAGGGGCACAATAATTCATAATCACAATATAGATCAGTCATGCGGATGGTAGTACAGTATGGAGAATACACTTAATGACTCTATAATGTCTTGCTACATTGATAGACAGTGACTGCATCAGGGTGTAAGGACTTGATAATATGGCTGAATACTGAACCACTGTGTTGTGTATTTGAAACCATCATAGGATTATGTATCAATGATACTTCAATTTAAAAAAAAATAGTGGGCATGCTGCCTTATCTAGAATTGATCATTGGTGAAACACTTTTCTGCATTCCGGGCAGCCACAGTACAGTAATCTAGTACTTTCTCCAATGCCTCAGGGATTTATATATGCTAGCTCTTTGATCGACATATCTTAGTCATAATTTGGAATTGTATAGGCTTATTTAAACTGTGTAATTATTTTTAATAGAAATATTTTCAAGGACATTCAGTAATTTTATTTGTAATGTTCACAGCACCAGCAAAAAGAATGTAATCATACAATGAAAATTTTTTTTAAAAAAAGATCAGACAGTAATAATTGATATACTGAAGAGATATAGAATATTTACGGTACAGTTCGAAATTGCAATTCTGCTCTTTCACTTACTAATTCTTCCATCTAATACATGTTTGCTGAGAGCCCATTAAGTGCAAAGTACTAAGCCCTAATGATACAAATATATCAAAAAGCTCATAAATAGTGGCTGGAAAGATGGGTTTGCTCAAAGTCTCAGTCATTAAAGCTTCACTTACGATTGCATTGCATGGAACTGGAGACCAGAATTGTTTAGAATTTTGCCTCAGTACTGTGGTCACTTTGTTGCTATGATCCTGCATCTTATACCTTTGCCTTATATTTTTTTATTCCTTTTGATTTTTATTTTTTTCATGTCTACCTGGCCTTTGGTAAATCTGCTTGCCTTTTATCTCCAGCATTTGTTATTGCAGCTTTATGCCTTTCTCCACCTGGTTTTGACTCCATCGTCACAATATGCACCCTTGATCCTAAACAGAGATAAATGGAACCAATCCAAACTGCTCCTGTACTTCCTTTCAACTGTCTCTACCTATAATCTGGCAGTTAATTAAGAAAGACATGTGATTTGTTTCCGTATCTCCTGTTAATTTCCTTATCTTCTGTCATTTCACACATGATAGATATTAAATAAAGAATAGCTGAAGAGATGAATAAATTTTTCTTGCAAACAGGAACTCATTATATTTTCAGCCTTCCAAAAATGTTAAGTATATGTTTTGATAGGGTGGTTTTTCCTCCTAAGGTTTGTTTGTACCTTGTAATGAAAACCTAGAAAGCATATACACAGCTGGATTATAGAATTACAAAATGAGAATGTGTTTTTAATATGTGAAACTTAGTCTAATGACAGTTAAATGTTCTCTTTGAGAATCGAGAATAAATGGGATTTCGGAGGAGAAAATGGAAAGAGAAGAAATGATCTTCCCACAGAGAAAAGGATGAATTAATTCCTAACTGGCTCATATTGTTTAAATTTCCTCCAATTTTGGAAAATTATTAGCACATTGGAAAGAGTAATGTACTAAATAGAATCTTGTGGTCTATAAACCAAGAAAATTATTCTCATCCTATCAATACAATTGAGTCAGTTTTGGTAAACCTAATTGATAATAAGCATATACATTCCAGGTTTCAAAAAGCATTTCAAAGTTGTATATCTACAACTTCAAAATAAGACCTTGTAAATTTCATAATTCACAATGTTTCTTGTTCAGCACATGTTTTCAAGCATTATTATATTTTGATTCTATAAAATGCTAATCAGTGATTTAAATACAATTATTTTTCATAAACTTGTGTGCAATTAGCATTAAAAATTCTTATTTCAATATTCATATTATCCTCATCACTTTTAGATTAAAAGATTAGGATCTATAAGAAAATTTGTAAGATTTAAGTATTAGGTTACATTAAGATATGTCTCAGTGTTTATATATATAGAAACTTTGTTCCATTAAGTTTTAAACACCATATAACAAATAACTGAAATATACTGTATCTATCCTAACACATTAAAAAATTATACTGTAGACCAAATCATGCTTTAGTTTATAAATGACTTCTAAAAGTTCAGAATAATTAACAGTTCTAAAGGGAAAAAACAATTAATATGCACTGGAGAGATTTCCCATCATTTTGGATGAGTCATGTTGAATATTTGAAAATAATAATAGATTTCTTTCTCTGCCTTTCCCTCTATTTCTGTCTCTCTCATTTCATCCCTCACCCTAAATATTATTAAACTTCGGTGTCATATTAGCTAAATACTAAAAATAAGCTAAAGCCTGTGTTAGAATAGGACGAAGATAGAAAAATGGGTCAAATGTACTTTATTTTCTATTAATTCTGGTTTACAGTGAACACACAATACATTTTATTTTATTGTTAAGTGTCACAGTCTTGGATTGACATTCATCCTTTCTCTATACTTCAGAAATTCTCTTCCTCCTAGTATGAGTGTCTCTTTGTTGATGAAGTCATTTCTTCATGCCCTTAGAGGAATATTTCTACCAGGGCCGGTAGTTATTGATCTATCAATTCCTTTCAGTCTTACATCTTTTTTGCATAATCTTGTCTACTACTAAAATGAAAATATCTTGACCACAGAACCAGAATATTACTCATCTTTATAGTCTTTATAAGACTATATATATATATATACACACTTGAATGAATGAGCAAGCCAGAAACTATGCACCTGGTTTTGGAAATGACCGAACCTAATGGATTGTGTACATTTTCTTCTATACTTAGGCTGATAATGCTGCCTGTGTTCCCCTAGCTATTTATAAAATGCCAGAGATTTTGTTGTATTTTTGACTTGCCTGTTTTTAGGTTAATCTGAGAAAGTAAGCGCTTCAAACAAATTTTATTCTAGTTGCTGACTACATACAATGAAGAGATAATTATTTAATGAAATTATTTCTAGCTCTATACTGTATCTATAGTATGTTTAATCACTTACCTATACAGGTTCTAATTGCTCATTCTTTACATGTCCTTAAGTTTAATTTGTTTGAAAGATTTGGCCTAACTGAAAAGGTATTTAATTTGAACTTATCTCAAACCATGTATTGAAATATAGAATAATGCTATAAAATGTTTAAAACAATTTTAAAATATTGCTTCCTTCTCCTGTAACATACAATCTTTTATTTTACCCCTGAACATAACTTTAAAAAATGCTGTTTTAAGTCTCATTCCTAAAATGAATTTTATAATAGATGTACTAGCAGAGCTGCTGTATTAATAATGCAAAAATGCTTTAATTCTCTCCCAAAGAAGCAATTACTATGAAAAGCAACATTTATTTCTGCCAAGAAATAAAATTATTGTGTCCTACATCAAATCTTGCAAGAACCTGTCAAAAGCTCTGAAAGTTAGGTAACATTAGTTTTCTTTCACTAAAAGAATGAAAACAGTAATTTTCTTTTTTACAATGAAGGGAACATTGTGAAATAAGTAATCACTCACCACCTGTTTTGTCCGAAATTTGACTTGCAGTGTATATACTTATTAAATCTTTAATTCAGAATTTCAACTTAAAAATGTAAACTATGAATCTTCAAGAATTCCTTTCTATTATATGAAATTGTATCACACTACTGTACTCTTTCTTTGAGGCCATATCTGTCTAGTTAAATTTGATTGGATATGCAAACTAATGCCTCCAATTCCTTCTCATACATACAGAATTATATGATGCCAAAAATGCCACATACTTTTTAAAAAACTTAGGAGTGTCTAAAAATGTATAAAATTGCACATACAGCGAGCACAATACTGCTTTCTATAGTTCTTAAGGATCCTGCAACTGTTGAGTTCATACGAACTATCTCAAGCCTCATACATGAAGAAATGTCTGATTATTGTGGTAATCTCTGTGGCACCTAAATTGTTTGAAACTATTATATCTCAAAAATAGTATTTTCAATTAGGTTAATTATAGTACCTAACAGTATATTTTGAGAAGTACTTAAGATATTTCCTGTGTACCATCCCCTCATTTTTATGTGAAGTGTTTTCATACCTTTCATTGTGATATGTGTTCATGATATTCTTGTGTTGCTTGTATTTTAACTTTTGATAAGTTAGAAACCATTATTTTTCTCCAGTTTGCATATTGGTTAATAGATTAAGTTCTGGAAGCATGAATCATCTTCAACAAGTTTAAATAATTAACAGGTTTATTAAAATACACTGTAAATAATTAGCTATCATTTAACTATAATAACTCTTCAGTGAGTTGTAATTTAGAGTTTATTACTAATTATTAAGAAATGACTAAGGGCGTTCTCATTTTAGAGAACTTTTTTTTTTTCTCAATTTTCTCCTAACACTTCTTTCATTTGCCATGATTCTAGAAACTTTTAAACCTTCATGATGCCTCTATTACTATTTCATAAATGCTAGTAAAACTATGGAAAACCCAGATTTTTTAAGTGTTCATCTATCAGTAATCAAAATCTATTAGAATATATAGCATTAATAGGGATAATTATTTTAATTACTTGAGATAATTAGTGACTTTTAAAAATGCTAATTGCAAAAAAGTTATGATATAGGGGAACCCAGACTCCCCTTTCCCTTCAGCAAAGATCAGTGGTTAGACAGCTGTCCACAATTAAAACATCTCTGAGAGATCTATTTACAGAATACACTTCAAGTGGTTTTAGCAACAAAGAAAGAAAAAACGTGGGAAAAATGACACAAGAACAAAGGCAACTTCATTTTGCATTTATTATCCCATCCCCCATGCCAGCACTATTAAGCATCTAGAAGGCACTTGCAGTTACAAAGAAATCAATTCCCTCACCTACAAAGGAATACCAGGGTGAATGAACAGCTTCTTCAGTCTCTTGGGGCACTGTGCAACAGTACTTCAACTTCTCCCCACCCAGAACAACAAAGCAAAGATATACAGAGCAAGCTAGGATCAAGGAATAAAAACAGGAGCTATTCTTAGCAGACACCCAGTGGGAGAGATTGGTTTTCACACCAACCTGCCCTGAGGACAAACTTAGCAAATGTTAAAACTACTGAGAAAGCCAATAGCACAGCCACCGTGGACCTCCTGCACATTTTCCTGGCTTTCACCCCATAGGAGTTTGCATTTGCTGATGCTAGCCATCTGAATTCTCTCTTGTCCCCACTGGAGCCTGAGAACCATACTAACATCCATCCCAGGCTCCTGTGGCTGCACAATTCTAAGACACTGGTTGCCTGAGTCCCTCTGGAGCCTGGGAGTCATATTGACAGCCAGTTTAGGGCTCTGCAATACAAGATGAAAACCTAGACCCTCTACCAGCCCCCACCACCATGCTCAATGGCCTAAGCTAAAGAGACATCACACCCCCTGACCTGGTACCAACATAAGCCCCACACTTGATGGCCTGGACTACTTAGACCCATTGTGCCCAAGTCCATAGGTGAAAGCCTTTCTTTACCAAAGTCAGTCCATAACATCTAGAAGAGGGCACTGCTTCTTAAAATGCTTAGATACCTATGCAAGTCTACAAGGATCACAAAAAATCAGGAAAACATGACTCTACCAAAGTAAACCTCCAGTAACTGGCCCCAAAGAAATGGAAACACAGGAATTGCCAACACAGAATTCAAAATAATTGCTCTAAAGATGTTCCATGAACTATAAGAAAACTCAACTAAACAATTTAACAATATCAGGAAAACAATACAAGAAAAAAATGAGTTCACTGATGAGATAGAAAACATTAAAAAGAAACAGAACCTTTGAAGCTTAAGTATACACAATGCTTAACTGAATCTAGTAGAGAGTGTCAACAACAGAATTGACCAAACAGAAGAAAAATCAGCTGAAGTTATCCAATCAGAGGAAAAGAAGGAAAAAAATGAAAAGAAGAAAGCCTTGGATTTATGGAACACCGTCAAGAGAATAATGTGCACATCACTTGAGTTCCACTAGGAGAAGAATGGGAGGAAGGGTTAGAAAGCTTATTTAAATCAATAATGGTCGAGAACGTCCCACAAACAGGGAGAGATTTGGAAATCCGAGTTCTGAAACTAATAGTAAACCTTAAATTTCAATAAGACAAGACCTTCTTTAAGACACATTTTAATAAAACTGTCTAAAACCAAAGAGAGAATTTTTAAAGAAAGACAAAATATTTCCTCATACAAGGTAATCCCTAGAAGGCTATCAGTGGATTTGTCAGCAAAGACCTTGCAGGCCAATAGAGATGGGGTGATATATTCACTAAAAATAGGAAGAACTAAGATAAAACTTAGGAGGAGGAAGAAAAAAAAATAAGATTGGAGCAGAAATAAAATAGAAATCAGAAAAACAAAAGATCAGTGAAAATAAGAGCTGGATTCTTTAAAAAGGTAAAAAAAAATTGACCAGCCTTTGCCTAGAATATGAGAAAAAAAAGAATTCAGATAAAATTAAGTAGAGAAGATACTGAAACTGACATCACAGAAATGTGAAGGCTATAAAGAGACTACTATGTAAATAATTATATGCCAACAAATTGGATAACCTAGAAAGAAATGGATAAATTCTTAAAAATATACAACTTACTAAGACTGAATCATGAAGATACAGGAAATTTAAACAGACAAATAATGAGTAAGGAGATTGGATCAGTAATCAAAAGCCTCACAACAAAGAAAAGTCATTGATCAAATAGTTTTACTGATGAATTCTACTAAATGAACAATTAACATTAATCCTTCTCAAACTCTCCCAAAAAACTGAAGGGAATGAAACACTCCCAAACTTATTTTACAAAGCCAACATTACTCTGATACCAAATCCACATAAGGGCACTACAAGAAAATTACAGACCATTATTCTTGATGAAAATAGATGCAATCTTTCTCCATAAAATATGAGCAAACTAAATTCAACAGCACATTGAAAGGATCATATACCACGATCAAGTGGAATGTGTCTGAGTTGTAAAAATAGATCAACATATGTGAATCAATAACTGTGATATACCTCACTAATAGAACAAAAGGTAAAACCATATGATCACGTCCATACATGCAGAAAAAGCATTTCACATTTTGCAACCTTTCATGATAAAAACATGCAATACAAAATGGCCACCCTACCCAAAAAATTTACAGATCAATACACTCACTATCAAAATACCAACAGCATTTTGCAATTAACTAGAACAAACAGTTCTAAAACTCCATAAAAATAGGGAACTAAAAAGGACTCCAAATAGCCAAAGCAATCCTAAGAAAGAAGAACAAAGCTGGGGGGATTACACTGTCTAACTTGAAGCTATACTACAAAGCTACAATAATCAAAATAGTATGTTCCTGGCATAGAACAGACCCACAGATCAATGGAACAGAATAAAGAGCCCAGATATAAACCCATGCATATATGGTCAATTAATATATGATAAAGGAGCTGTGAATATACAGTGAGAAAAAGGAAGCTTCTTAAATAACTGGTGTTGGGAAAACTGAACAGCTACATTCAAGAGAACGAAAATGGATTACTAATTCCATACACAAAAGTAAACTCAAAATGGATCAAATACCTGTGTTTAATACATGAAACCACAACACTCTTAAAAGAAAACATAGGCAAAAATCTCTTGAATATAAGTATGAGCAATTTTTTCCTGGACACATCTCCTCAGGTAAGGGAAACAAAATAAAAAATGAACAAGTGGGACTACATCAAACTAAAAAGCTTCTGTACAGCAAAGGACACCATCAGCAAAAGGCATCCTACAGTATGGAAGAATATATTTGTCAACAATTTACCTGGTAAGGGGTTAACATTTAAAATATATAAAGAACTAATACCTCAACACCCAAAAAACAAATAACCCAATTAAAACAATGGGTGGAGGACCTAAACAGACATTTCTCCAAAAAAGAAATACAGATGTCCAACATGAGCATGAAAAGATGGTCCATATCACTAATCATCAGGGAAATGCAAACCAAAAAACCACAGTGAGATGTCACCTCACAACAGTTACAATGTCCACTATCCAAAAAATAAGAAATAACAAGTTTTGGAGAAATGGGAACCCTCATATGCTGTTGGTGGGAATGTAAATTGGTATAACTTCTGTGGAAATCAGTATGGAGGTTCCTCAGAAAACTAAAAATAGAAATACTGTTTGACCCAGTAATTCCACTTCTAGGAATTGACCCAAAGAACACAAAATCCCAATTCAAAAAGATATATTCACCCCTAAATTAATCACTGCATTATTTATAATAGCCAAATGTCCATCAATAAATAAATGGATAAAGAAGAGGTGGTACATATACACAATGGAATATTATTCAGCCATAAAAAGAAAAGAAATCCTGCCATTTGCAACAAAGGTATTATGCTCAGTGAAATGAGCCAGGTGGATAAAGACAAATGCCATATGATTTCACTCATCTGCAGAATATAAAAACAAAGCAAAACAGAATGAACAAAAGAGTAAACTCATAGACAGTGAAAAGTGACTAAGACCATGGGGGAGTGTTTGGGATGGGTTATGGGGAAGGTGAGGGGGACAAAGGGGCATAAAAATTCTCAGTCATAAGTTTCTCTTGGGAATAGTAGTACAGCAGAATGTAGTCAATGATTCCATAACACCTTTCTATGTTGACAGATAGTAACTGCACTAGTGGGGGGTGAGGGTTTAACAATATGAGTAACTGTTTAACCACTTTGTTGTGTATTTGAAACCAATTTAAGATTGTTTATCAGTGATACTTCAATAAAAAAAGACACTCAACAAATTGGGTATAGAAGGAACATACCTCAACACAAATAAAGGCCATATATGACAAACCCACAGCCAACATCTTTCTTAATGGTGAAAGGTTGAAAACTTTTCCTGTAAGATCAGAAAGAAGAGTATCCACTCATCACTTCTATTCAACATAATACTGGAAGTCCTAGCCAGAGCAATCAGACAAGAAAAAGATCATATGGTTTTATCTTTCATTCTATTAGGTGTATCACAGTAATTGATTTACATATGTTGAATATCAAAAGAGATGAGGTGAAATTTGTTTTGTTTCCAAATGTTATGAGCTTGTATACAGAAAATCTTCAAGTCCACCAAAACCCGTTAGAACTTATCAACAAATTCAGTAAAGTTGCAGGATAGAAAAGCACCATGCAGAAATCAGTTATGTTTCTATGCACTAACAACAAAATATCTGAAAAAGGAAGAAAACATTCCTATTCCCAATAGCATCAAAAACTATCCTTTGAAACAAATTTAATCAAAGAGGTGAGGTATCTATATACTGAAACCTATAAAACTTTGACCAAAGAAACTGAAGAAAACACAAACAAATGTCAAGGTGTTCTGCTTTCATGAACAGAATGAACTGATGTGTTTAAAATATTAATACCATCCAAAATGGTTATAGATTCAATGCAGTCACTATAAAAACCTCCCAATGACATTTTCACAGGAGTATGAAAAAAAAATGTGTAATTTGGAGCCAGAAAAGATTCTGAATAGCCAAGCAATCCTGAAAAAGAAGAGCAAAGCCAGAGGTAACTAACATACCTCCTGATTTGAAGCTACACTCTAATGACATAGTATTCAAAATAGTATAGTACTGGCATAAAAATGGACACACAGGCCAAGCAAACTGAAGAATCCAGAAATACACTCTCATAAATGGTCACCTGATATTTGAGAAGGGAACTAAGAAGACTTGATGAGGAAAGGATAGTCTCTTCAAAAATGATTTTGGGGTAACTGGATCACCACATGCAGAAGGATGAAATTAGACCCCTACCATACTCCACTCACAAAAACTTGAAATGGGTTAAAGACTTAAACCTGAGACCTGAAACTAAAACTTCTACAAGCAAAATTTGGAGAAAGCTTCCTGACAGTGGTATTTGCAATGATTTTCTGGATGTTATACCAGAAGTTCAAGTGGCAAAAACAAAAATTTAAGCGAGATTACATGAAACTAAAGAGCTTCTGCACAGCAAAAGACAGCAAAAGAAACCGTCAACAAAATATAAAGACAATTGTCAGAGTGGGAAAAATATTTTCAAATCATATCTGATAAGGAATTAACATCTAAAATATATAAAGAACTCATACAACTCGAGCAGAATACAAACAACCTGATTAAAAACGAGCAGAGGTCCTGAACATTTTTCCAGTGAAGACATACAAATGGCTACAGGAATGTGAAAAGATGCTCAGTATCACTAAAAGATGAGTATCATGAAAGGATGCTCAACGTCAGGGAAATGCAAATCAAAAACCACAGTGAAATATTGCATTACACTTTGTTAAAATGGCAGTTATCAAAAATACAAGAGAGAACAAATGTTGGTGAGAATGTGGAGAGAAAAGAGAACCCTTGTACATTGTTGGTGGGAATGTAAACTGGTGCAGCCACTGGAAAACAGTTCCAAGATTCCTCAAAACATTAAAAGTAGAAATACCAGATGATTCAGCAACCCCACATCGGAGTATTTACCGGAAGGAAATGAAAACAAGATCTTGAAGCAATATCCACATTCCTATGTTCATTGCACCATTACTCACAACAACCTGCTGTCTCTCTCAGCAACCTATGTGTCTATCAATAGAAGAATGGATAAATAAAATGTGACATGTAATGGAATATTATTCAGGCATGAGAAAGGAAATCCTGCCACTTTGAATGAACCTTAAAGGCATTATCCTTAATGAAATAAACCAGACAAAGACAAATACAGTATGATATAACGTGTGTAAAATCTCAAAATAAAAAATGGCTTTAGAGAAAGAGTAGATTGGTGATTGTCAACAATAGGGGGTGCAGGAAATGGGGAGATATCTGTCAAAGGGTACAAACCTCCAGTTACAAGATATAGTTTATAGCAGGGTGAAAATAGTTAAAAATACTCTATTATACACTTGAAAGCTGCTAAAAAGAGTAGAACTTTTTACCATACACACAAAAATGTGACAAGTATGTGACAGTGTAGAGGCATTAACTAACACTATGGTGTTAATCATTTTGCAGTACAGGCCTACCTCAGATACTGTGGGTTCAGGTAAGACTGCTACGATAAAGCGAGTCAAATGAATCTTTTGGTTTCCCAATGCATAGACAAGTTATGCTTACAATATACTGTAATCTGTTAAGTGTGTAATAACATTATCCTTTAAAAAAGTATATATGCTAAATAAAAAGTACTTTATTGCTACAAAATGCTAACATCATCTGAGTTTAAATAAGTCATAATCCCTGATCACAGATCACCATAACAATAATAATGGAAAAATTTGAAATATTATGAGAATTATGAAAATGTAAGAGAGACAAAATGAGCAAATGCTGTTGGAAAAATGGCACCCATAGTCTTGTTGAACATAGGGTTGCCACAAACCCTCAATTTGTATAAAAGGCAGTATTTGCAAACTGTAATAAAGCATAGCACAAATGAGGAATATGGCTCTATGTATGTGTATCAAGTGAGTAGGTTGTATACTTTAAACCTAGTGCAGTGTTATATGTCAATTAAATTTCAATAAAGCTGAGAAAAAACAGTGCAGAAACAACACTTTTAAAAAAATGCTGTTTGCTCCAGAGAAAATCTTAAAGAGTGAAACTCATTAATGGCAGCTAGATTTTCTAAAGAATTTTAGATCTGATAGTGTGTGACTTATTTGCCTTCCTCTTAAGCAGCTGGATAATAGTGACAGTCCATTGGAATACTTAGACACTTGTTAGCTTCATGCAGTTTACAATGAGTACAGACTTTGTATTTAGACCATAACTAAGGAAAACTCTATTTCAATGTTTTATAAAGCACTTAGAGGTGAAATTTAACTTGTAAAATTGCTTTTTGATTTGTTTTGACCAAGTGGTTGTCCTTGCAACAAATGTCATAGAAGCAAGAATTGAATAAACAATAGAAAGCCATATAAAATATCTTCCTAGCTCAGTCGTTATAAGCAAGATTTAGGTTAGAGGGTATTCTGATATTGCAGTCTATTTATAAAATTCCCTTGAATAGAATCCATTATTCGTTATAGAGATTGAATACCTAGTTCTTGGCACGTTCCTTAGATCAAAAAAAAGACAAGATCACAGTGACAGCAGTAAGCCTAAGTGACCAAATCCACCAAAATCCAAATAATCTGAGTCTAGGACACCAGTGTTACTGACTCAGAAAAAATGAAGTTCAGTGTGCTGTACCACCAGGAATATTTACATTCCAGATCATTTCAATTGAATTCAATGAGTAACTGTTGTGTGCCTTTCCCTCTGTGTCACAACAATATCTGAGCTTAATTCTTGCATTCACAAATTTCACAGTTCAGTCAGGGATGCAGGTAAGTACATAGTTCCTTTCTTATACAATGTGACAAGAGCTATAATCATGATAAAAGCAAAGTGCTATGTGAGCACCAGGTGAGGGAGAATGAAAGACCTTTCCCCTCAAGCTGAGTCTTACAGAAAAACAGCATCAGTTAAAGGACACATGGAGAGTATATTTAAGATAGAGAGGACAGAATGAACAAATGCCATATGCTTCACTCAGAGAACAGAAAGTCATTTGATGTGATTAGTGCCTGTGAGTGTTGAGAAAGGAGGCCGAAACGGTAACTCGGTGCCAGGTTACACAGGCCTTAAAGCCTCACGGTAATTTGCTCTTAATCACGTGAACAGCAGGAAATCGTGGGATGGTTTGGATAAAGATTTGGATGGAGTGACCTGAGAGAATGTCTAGAAGTTTTTCATATTGCAAGGCTGCCCCCTTTCCTGTGGCTAGAAAGAGCAGGCTTTTGTTGGAGGTTTTTTTCTGCCCATTGGTGCTTCTGGCTTGCCTTGCTTCTCCATTATCATCCAGTCCTGGATATTTTAATCGGAAAGAAAACCCAATGAATTTATTGTATTGTTCCTTGGTTCCTGAGGTCCCTAACATATGATTTCTTATACTTTTTGGAGTATTCTTATGTTTGCTTTATATATAATATGCAAGGTTTGGGACAGTGCTTAACAGGAGAAACAGGGAGACACACATTTACTCCACCTCGTTCAAAACCAGAAGTTTTAAATTGACTTATAAAAATTTTAATTGAAGTAAATGTACACAGATCTTAAATGTACAGCTTGATAAGCTTTCTCATATATATATGTGTGTATATACATATACATATGTCGTGTGTGTGTGTGTGTGCGCGTGTGTGCGTGTATCCCTGTAATACTCAAGGTATAGACCATTTGCATCCCACACAAGTTTCTTAAGATGCTCTTCCATTCACACTCCTCACAGGAAGCTACCATTCTGATTTCCATCACCATAGGTTAATTTGCCTGTGCTTAAAAATTTTTTTTTAAATCATAGTATTCCATAAATTTTCAACATGTTTTTGAGATTGAAGATTTGTAAACTGTTTTGTGAGTTTATATATATTTTTATTATTAAAAATGTTAAGCCATAGAACAATATATTAAATGTAATGTTTTAGGAAAAAGTTAATTTTAAGGTAGGTGAAACATTTTGGCAGTGAGTTGGGCAGTTGGGGGTTCAGTGTACAAGTAGGTGCGTGGAGATGTTGAGCGTGCCCAGTGTCATCTGACAACCTGTTACTAAAGCAAAGCTGACTGTACTGGAACTTACTGTAGTAAGAAAGCCATCACGGTGTCTCAGAAGTAGGACATAGAAATAGGATATTTATAGCATTTTGTGTTATGGACTCAAATGGTTTAAGGTAAGCTGTTCAAGGCAGGCAACTGATGTGGATTATGCAAAATTTTTTGTAGAAAATTTAGGTTTGCTGGACACTGAGGTGAGAATCTTAAAGTAAGCTCTTTGTCTAGGTGTCTGAACTGTTGTCTTTGATAAGTTATTCTGTCCAAATTTCCTGAATTAAACAGGGTGTTTTTTTTGGTTTATAGTCTTATCTTTGCCAGGCAAAGAGTTCTTTGAAAAAAGTACTAAGTCATGTTGACACAGATGGTCTCATTCTCAGAGATAAGTTAAAAGGCTGTTGATGAATTTCAGGTTATTAGAGCTGCAACCAAAGTAAGAGCAATGTGATGAGAATGAAAGAACCATTATGTAAGGAACCAGTACATGTGTGTGGAATAAAACTAAAGAGGTTCTGTTTTCAGGGCCTGATGGGGCTTATTTTTGTAGACTTTTTTCTTTAGCATTTATTCTTCAAAGGCTTTTCATAGATCTTATTGATGGTAGAGATTCTTGATGTTATCAAAGCCAGAACCCTCAATTTGAGTAAGTAATCTTTTTACAGCATCCATATTATATAATAGTTGTTGAGCCTCCTCTTAAACAATTTAGGTAATAGAAAGCTTTCTTTCTCAGGAGACAGCCAGTTTTAGCTTTGTTGGGAAACTATTTTGTTTCTCTAGTTAAAAATTATTCCTTTGAAATACCTAATGCTAACTACTCTCCTCCCCACCCCCAGAATCTCATAGAATAAGCACCTTCTAAGTGCCACATATCAGCTGAACAAATATTTGAGGTGGGTTATCATCCTGGACCCTTTCTGGGCATCCAATTTCAAGTTCCTTCACTTTTTGTAAAGTGGCCAGTTTTTCTAACTCCAGCCATCCTGGTCACTGAAAGGTTAATAACTGCAGTGTTCACATTTGAATTCTGTGCTGCAGATGTGTTCTGAGCAAGGGGAGCCTTTACATGTGGGTATCAGACTTATGTTACTTAAAAAACCAACAATAACAAAACCAAAATGGACTCTCTTTGAACTTTAATAGCAGCATCCAGCTGTTAAATTCATGATTCACTTGGCTTCAGCATTACCATGCATAACAGAAGGCAGTAGGTAATGGAGTTGTAGAGATGTGGGTTGAAACTACCTATTTATTTGCATAATACTTGGAAATATATTGCCCCTGTTTACTGATATAGAAAAACATACCTGCTCTGTGCTTCATATCTGTGCCATCTAAAAGTGAATGGTGCAGTGGGTTCTGGGAAAAAGATGGCGGTGTAGGCAGGACAGCAAAAACCTCTTCCCAAAACCACAGAATATGAGAATACAGAAAGTGCAACCATAACTAAAGGTGACCTGAAGACTGCAGAACGGACTGGCTACATCTGGGGAAGACGAGAAGACCCTGCAGAAAGGAGTAAGTGGCAGAACCATGATACGGTGGTTCCCAAGCCCTGCCCCCATCCCGGCCCACACGCAGGTGGAAGAGGAACAGAGCAGGGAGGGAGTAGAAGCTCAGGACTGCTAAACATGTGGCCCTCGAGATCTGCTCCGGGAACACAAACCCACATTCATGATGCTCTGGAGATTAATGTGGCTGGACAACAGACACAGGTTGAACACTTGGGCAGGCTGTGATCCCATTTTCCTGTGGAGAACAGACACACTCTACAGGCCCCCCTGACAAAGAAAGCAAAGTGGACAATTTGAAAGACTTCCCAGCAGTGAAAGGGGCAAGGATTACACAGTGCTGTCTGCTTAGGAGAAAGGTCGGGTGGACAGTACTTCCCTGGCCTGGCCTCACTTAACGGGTTGGGAGCCCTCAGGAGCTTCACACACTCCATTGCCCTCCTGGGCAACACAGCCCAGAGGCCAGCCAGCAGTGAAATCAAACTTAGCTCCCCGGTAGGCAGAGGGAGAACCCCCAGCTTGCTCAGCCCTATTTTAGGCCAGCCGGGGAGCTACATGGGCAGCCCAGTTCCAGGAGCTACTTCCTCCCAGCAGGCACTG
This sequence comes from Manis javanica, assembly GCF_040802235.1. NCBI lineage: Eukaryota > Metazoa > Chordata > Mammalia > Pholidota > Manidae > Manis > Manis javanica. The sequence goes on from NC_133167.1 coordinate 95,966,651, forward strand.
GTCCTGTTTGCAGTGGCTCCTGCCATTGCAGAAGACCAGACAGAGGGTATCTCTGCCCACAGTTCCTCCGGCAGGGCAGCACCTGCGCTCCTCCCTACACGCATATGTGGCACCCCCCCCAGGAGCCCCTTCCTCACAGGTGGCACCTGTCCTGCTCGCCTGTGCCCCCGACACTGCTGCAGGCCAGGTGGGGGTGGCCCTGCCCACAGCAACTCCAGTGGCACAACTCCTACCATCAGCCAAAGGCCCACACAGCCCACCTGAAATCAGATCATTACAAGCCAGACAGAGAGGTGCCCCTCCCACTGCACATAAACAGCTGGGGCTCCTGCACAGGAAATTGAGATTCTGAGCACTAGAGAGCACCTCCTTCGTAAAGCTATTACTTCGTAGGAAACACTGAAAAAAATGAAGAGGCAGAGGAATTTGGTCCAAACAAAACTACAAGACAAACCAACAGGAGGGCTGAAAGTGAAATCACCAATATTCTTGATAAAGACTTCAAAGTAAAAGTCATAAACATGTGCATGTGCACAGATCTATGGAAAAATATTCAAGATGTCAGGGAGGACCTCAACAAAAAGATAGAAGACCTCCAGAAAAGTTACTCGAACTGAAAAATACAGTATATGAAATGAAAAATACAATGGAGGGAATTAATAGCAGGCTTGCACATGTTGAACAAGTTATAGGTGACTTGAAAATTAGGGACAAAGCAAACAGTGAAGCTGAAAAACAGAGAAAAAAGGATCTCTAGGAGTGAAAGAATAATAAAGCTGTGTGATTAATGCAAATGGAACAATATTTGCATTATAGGGGTACCAGAAGGAGAGACAAAGTGATAGGAAGTCTCATTGAGGAAATAATTTTGAAAAATTCCCCAATATGGAAAGGAAATAGACACTTAGGTCATGGAAGTGCAAAGGTCCCCCAACAAAAGAAACCCTAGGAAGACAACACTAAGACATATAAGAATTAAAATGGCAAAGATCAAGAACAAGGAGAGAGTACTGAAAGCAGTCAGAGAGAGAAAAAAGATCACTTACAAACGAAACCCCATCAGGTTTATCAGCAGACTTCTCAGCAAAAACCTTATAGGACAGAAGGGAGTGGCGTGATACATTTAATACAATGAAACAGAAGGGCCTTCAGCCAAGAATACTCAACCTGGCAAGATTATCATTTAAATTTGAGGCAGGGATTAAACAATTTCCAGATAAACAACAGTTGAGGTAATTCACCATGACTAAACAAGCCCTACAGAATATGTTAAAGCCACTGCTCTAGATGGAAATGTTCCTAAGGCTAAATAGCTGTCACCAGAGAAAAATGAGCCCACAGTAAAGATAATAGACCAATTAATTACCAAGCAAATACAAAATTAAATCAACTATTCACAAAGGTAGTCAAAGGATACACAAAGAGTGCAGAATATGACACCTAATATACAAACTGTGGATGAGGAAGATGATGATGAAGGGGAGAGAAAAAAAGTATCTTTAGATGTTGTTTGAAATAGAGTAATCAGTGATTTGAGATAGACTGTTAGATAGTAAGGAAGCTATCCTTGAACCTTTGGTAAGCACAGATCTAAAGCCTACAATGGCAGTAAGTACATATCGATCAATAATCACCTTAAATGTAAATGGACTGAATGCACCAATCAAAAGACTTAGGGTGACTCAAGGGATAAAAAAAAATCCATGTATATGCTGCCTTCAAGAGACTAATTTGAGATCCAAAGACATACTCAGAAGAAAAGTGAAGGGATGGAAAAACATATTTCATGCAAATGATAGGGAGAAAAAAGCAGGAGTAAGCAGTACTTTGTCAGCCAAAATAGATTTCAAAACAAGGAAAGTAACAAGAGACAAAGAAGGACTTTACATAATGATAAAGAAGTCAGTCCAACAAAAGGATATAACCGTTATAAATATCTATTCACCTAATATAGGAGCACCTAAATATGTAACAGATAACTAACAGAATTAAAGGGGGAAATAGGCTGCAACACATTCATTTTAGGAGACTTCAACACACCACTCACCCCACAGGACAGATCAAACAGACAGAAAATAAGTATGGAGACACAGGCACTGAGCAACACACTAGCACAGATGGGCTTAATAGACATCTACACAACACTCCACCCAAAAGCAGCAGGATACACATTCTTCTCAGGCGCACATGGAACATTTTCAGGAAGAGATCATACACTAAGCCACAAAAAGCCGTAGTAAATTCAGAAGGATTAAATTGTGCCAACCACAAAATTATGAAACGAAGTAAATTATGCAAAGAAAACAAAAAGGTCCACAAACACATGAAAGCTTAACAATATGCTCCTAAATAATCAGTGGATCAATAACCAAATAAAAACAGAGATCAAGCGATAAATGAAAACAACAACTCAACAGCCAAAACCTGTGGGATGCAGCAAAGGCAGTTCTAAGAGGAAAGCATATAGGGACGGGAAAATGGGATTAAGAGGCAGTATAATTCACAATCACAACATAGGTAGGTCACTGGGATGGTAGTACAGCACAGAGACTACTGTTAGTGACTCTGACATCTTACTATGCTGATAGACAGTGACTGCAGTGGAGGGGGTGAGGGCTTGATAATATGCGTGAATGTTGAACCACTGTTTTGTGTATGTGAAACCATCATAAGACTGTATATAAATTATACTTTAATAAAAAAGTGAATGGTGTAAGAAAATATTTGTGATGAGTGTATAGGTAAAAAACACACTTTGACAATTCAAAAATGAAAATCTCATTATATTTTTTAAGTAATCCCTCTTAAAGAGTGATTTCAAGAGAGATTAGAAAGTAGGGTCAGCAAAAGCCCTTAAAGTCTAATGACTAGACATCTTTGGGATTTCTTAATTAGTTAAAAAGCCTGTGTCCTCTGGTAATTGACCCTTAGACAGGGAGAGAGAACACTACTGTTGACATTACTCTTCCTTCGTTTTTGAAGCTGTGAACAGCTCTGCAGAGGAGGCAGCATTGAAGCTCTGTTTGTACTATTTAATTTAGACCCTAGTACAGGGAAGAACTGCTGAGATTCTCGGTTGTGGATTCCCAAATAGGTGGCAAGATCTCATTCTAGTTGCCTGGCTTATTATTAGGTAGGGAGTCTTTCTAACCTAGTCGAATTCAAGGACTTTGTAGAAAAAAATAGCAGGGAACATTAGTATAGCTATAGACTTTAAAAAGATGGGTGACTTGAGCCTCATTAATTACAGAATAGAATACTATAGAAATAGGTTTAAAATAAACAATATATTACAGCTACCCTACACTAACTCTTCATTTCTTTTTCTGATCCGAACAGTAATGTTACGTATACATATGTGTGTATGTCAATTTACATTAACTTAGGATAAAGTCTCCATGTAACCAACTTTTTGGGGAATATGATAGAGTACAAAACTGCCTTTAAATGCCTCTTGCTAACATGTTGATAGCTTGCTCTCATAAAACTCAGAAGTCTGCATGCTAACCTGGAGCATGACTAGATGATACATCAGAAAAAACAAGGTCTTTGTTCATGTCCTCTGTGTAGTACTGCTGCATGGCGGTGGTGATGGGAGGTCATACTCAGTCATTCATATTTCTTAGATATGACAGAAATGGCCTTTCTTTTTGCTGTCAACCCCTCCTTCGTGTTCTCCTAATGATAATCAGGTAAAACCCTGCATTCTGTTTCCTGCTCATAAAGCTTTAATCCCTATTGTGGAACTCAGTAAAGATCAAATTCACCATTTTCTACTATTCATTTTCTTCTACATTGTAATTTTAGATTTTGGATGTTAGATGCTTATATCATACATGGTTGAATCTCTCCAAAAAGTCAACAGTGAGCCTAACAGACATAGCCATCTTTTGTACTTAATGGAACTAGATTGTGATCTAGATTCAGGAACTATAGCAAAGTACTGTGTAATGTTCCTCTGAATTTTCAGTAAATAATAATTAAAAATACTAAGGCATATATAAGTTATCTTTTGATATATATTTGTATATATGCTGCTTATTTTCATTTTAGAGCCTAAGAGTTTATTTATCAATAAACAAAGGTAAGTTAAGGAAGCTAATGAGAAGAAGAAAATGTTGTTTCTCAAGAACTGCATTCTGTTTTGACACTTTCCCCAGGAAATGGTAGATTTCTCATAGCATATGATCTAACAAAGACATTCAGTTAGGTATTAAAATACTGGTTCCTAAGTAAGCTAATTAAGAAAGTACACTTCAAACTTTCTTCATGACTTTGCGCAACAGTCAAACAGATGTCAGTCTTAATGTGAATACTTAAAAGGGGTTTGAAATGTCAACAGAAGCTTCCATTCTGAAATTCTGCTGGCAGGAATTTCAGATATGCAACTATTAAGCATACATGAAGATAATACTACCATGTATGTTTTATAGTGTAGCCTATTTCATATTGTTTATATTAAAATGTGTGTAATTCAAGATAGATATTACTACAATGATAATACAAATATTAATAACTCCTTAAAATAGTCATAATTATGCCTTTTGAACTCTTGATTATGCAAACAAAGGATCATGAACATCTTCTGAACACCCACTGCCCAACAATTTCAACACTTTAGGAAACTAAAGTACTTCTCAAGACGCATATATGAAGCTACTTTATTCTACTCTGTATTCCACTGCTTTGTGCTTTTAAATTGGGGAAGTAAGTTGTAGGTGAACTCATGAAACTAATTCCGCCATCCAGAGCAACATTAAAACAGTGATAACTAGAAAAATGCTAGTTTTGATTATTGAGCTTATGAATTATAAATCATTTGCTGACTATAAGTGTATTTCATGAGTTTTGGACTCCCTATTTTTTCTGAATATAGGTTTTGTTTTCTTTTTGAGTGATTATGTCCCTCAAAGCTGTGGCACCATTGTTTAGTATTATATTAAAAGTGCCAAACCAACCTAATTTTATAGTATAAGATAGTATTTTTTTCTTTGAGATTCAGCTACTTTCATAAGTTCCTACAGAGAGTAACTGAAGTAGGCAACAGGCTAATGTAAATGCATATACGTGTAAATGTAATGTAAACTGCATATACAGCTGACAAATGCTTTTGCCAAGCTATTCTCAAAAGCTTTAAAATTTTCATTTAAAAAATCTGAAATTAAAGTCTCTGGGCTTTTGTTTCCTATTGTGAACTTTGAACTTCTGCTATGAGTACCATAATGACAGTATTGGATACAATATAAACATTTGTAAGTTGAATGGCTAATGTTATTTTTTAAAACCCTTTTTTAGATTTTTTCAGCAAATAATTTTAAGCATCTATTATATCAAGCACCACTAAATACTGGAAACCAGAGAACAAATAAGTTTTTTCTCTCTTGATGTGCTCCCAGATCCACAGGGGGAAGTAAGATCTAAACAGACACCAATCACACAGCTCCCTGGGTTGAGCAGGAGGCTGAATATGGCTCTGTGGGAGCAGAGATGCAGCGATGCTTCCTGCTGGAATCAGTCTTAAGGAGATGAGGAAGGGGAAAGAGAAATTCAAGAGCCAAGATCTTTAAGAAGGATTTTGACAATTGAATAACTAGGTGTATTAATTTTTTAGAGCTGCCATAACAGAGGGCCACAAACTGGGTAGCTTTCTAAAACAACAGAACTTTGTTCTCTTTCAGTTCAGGAGGCCCAAGTCTAACACCAAGATGGTAGCAGAATTGGCACCTTTCACAGGTTCTGAGAGGAAAACCACCCCACACCTCTCTTCACCTTGGTGATTCCCAGCAGTCCTTGGCATAGCGCGACTGTGGATGCATCTCTGCCTTCACCTACTGCTGCACCTCCTCTGAGTTTGTCTCTTATGAGGATACTCTCCTTGGGTTTAGGGCCCACCCTAATCTGCTATGATCTTGGCCCTAATTACATCTGCAGAGACCCTATTAGCAAATAAGTTCACACTGAATTTCAGGGTGGACATGAGCTTTGGGGGACACTATTCAACACCCCACGACCGGGCAAAGTAGAATAAAGTATAGAAAATGCTTAAAAGCACAGAGGTATGAAAAGTTATTGGGAGGCTCAGGGTAATGAATGTAAATAGAGTAAAATTCAGTACTGTTGGAGTGATGCTGAGGAAGCTCACTGGGCACAGATTTGGAAAAGCCCTGTGTGACAAGCTGACATGTTCAGACTGTCTTCTGGAGGCGCCTGGCTGCCAGAAGCCTGTCAGCCTTTGAGTTACCTGGGCAGATTTGTATTTTAGAAAAGCAACACAAAACTGTTGGGAGACCTTGGCAACAGATGAGGGGTGCCCGAATAAAATGGATGAGGGGTGACTCTAGAGTGGTAATTGTAGAACTTCGTATGTGGTAAAATGAGCAGAATTCAGAGAGGCTTGAGATGATTTTGAGGTTGGTTTGGGAGGCAAGCTGATAATGTGTGCCAACTAAGATTTTTGGTGGGGGAAGAAAAATATAACCTTGAATTTTTAGGTAGAACATTGAGTTGGATAATCAACAGTTACTTCAAAACACTTTCTGTCTAGCATTATCTTATGTACTTTACAGGTTAATATGCACAATCATGGTCCTGTTTCAACAGTTGGCAAACATTTGCAATGGCTTACCAAAAAAAAAAGAAAAGAAAAAGGTAAAGCAGAAAACAAATCAGTGTATATGCAAGTATAAACTTAGTGGTTCTGATTTCGAAATACTTCAGAGTTTCAGATTAGAAAAACTATTAAGAATAGAGTACTGTGAAAAGCTTCATTGAGAAAGTGGTAGTTAGATTTAAGTCATACTTGTCAGTTCAAAAGACGATAGAAAGTACTCCAACTGATAGGTGAGCATACATTAGGATGGAAGAAAGCAGTCAGAATGGTGTGTGTTATACAGGAAACACAGCCTGACTAGAAAAGAGAGGGTGGCCAAAGTTAGAGTATATTAAATTTGGAAAGATACATTGCAGTCAAGATCATCTATATTGGAATGTCAGGTAGGCAGATTGGTTAACCTGCATAACTGATGGGTTACCACTGGTTAACAAGAGAGTTTTCTCTTAGTAATATTAACTTGGCAGCAAGTTTGGGGTGAGAGGGAAAGATATACCATTGAATTTTTAGGTAGAGAACTCGGTTGAACAAGGAATCAACCGTTATTTAGGAACACTGCCTGTCTAGCATTATCCACACAATACAAATCAGTCTTAAGCAAGTATAACCGTAGTGGTTCTGCCTTATAAATACTTCAGAGTATCTTATTAGAGGGAAGAACACCAATCCAGAAGCTTTGGCCCAGTCCAAGTAGGAGATGACAACCAGCACTGCTGGAGAAGATGGATTTTGCCTATTTTGTCTACTTTCACATTTCCCAGTTCTCCTTTGGCATATTGAATTAGACCCGGTTGATTGATCTTTCTGCATTTTTAAATACCTTCTGCATTTTGTTTCCATTCTGCCTGACCCATTGTCCCCATCAATGTTGCTCCGGGCAGAACTCTTGTGAGCCATCTAAATACACTGTATCTAAGAGCACAGGAAAAGACTGAGCCCTGTGAAAAGGTAGATGATGATGAACGACCTCTAACGCGTTAGAAGCTTTACATGTTACCTCCTGCAGCCAGTACAGTACCTTTAGGTGAAGTAGCCAGTTGCAGGTGAGGCAGCCGGACTCAGAGACGGCAAGTAGCGTGATCCAAGTAGCGTGGCAGGGGACCCAGATCTAAGTGCACGGCTGGGCCTCACAGTCACTAACGGAATGACTCACCTGCATCCTTGTCTGGCTGCAGCCCGTAACCTTCTGGCTTCCAGATTCATCTTCCGGACGTGAGGTACAATCCCGTCATCTCCTTAACCATTCAGAAGTCTTCAGTGATGATTTTAGGCCTATAAAATTAAAATTGGGTATTGTTACGTCTCCCTTTTATCAAAAGCCCTCCACAGGTAGGGACAACCTACACGCCAGCCCCATCTCTGACCACTTCCTTCCTGGGCCCAGCAGGGCTGTCCGCCCTTTCCCTACCTTGGCGCCCGCCAGCCTGCCCTTTCTGGAGAGGCTCTTTTTCTTCTGTCTTTAGGAATTTTACTTTAGTTTTATCTAGTTTTGGTAGTATCGTCCGAGAAACCTTGTTCACTTCTCCATTCTTCTGCTAGCTTTATAGTGCTTGGATTGCCTCTTCATTTTTGTTTGTTTTGTACACTTGCTTAAACTAGATGATAGGCTTCTTGAAGCCACAAACTATGACTTTCTAATTTTTGTGTTACCGAGTATAGGGCCTGCCTTTTTAAAACTAGATAAAAATAAACAGCGAAAATAAGTGAGTCCTCATTCTGTAGTCAGGGACCTATCTGCTTGCTGGACAACTGGAGCAGAAGGCTTTAAAACCAGCACATTCATCAAATGGCCAGAAGTGCCTGTGGCAGGAAAGGGCATTGCTGAGATGATGAAGGAATTACTTTGGGACCTTCCCACAGTGTTTTTCCTGCAGTGTGTTCTGTTCTGCAGATAGGCTGCACAAATCCCCAGGGTACTTAATAAAATGCAAATCCCAGAAAATGAGATCCATAATTGTATCTTTGTAGCAAAATTACACGTTTAGGCAAATGCACAAGTCATAAGTGTGTAGCTTAATTTTCATGAAGAAAACACACCTATGTAAATAGCACCAGAACATGAAATGAAATGTAACCTGCATTCCAGAAGCCACTCCACACCCCGCTGCCCTAACTAATCCACCAACTCAAACCACCCCTCAAGGGTTTTCTCGGTTTTATGTACAATAAATTTAAGGTCTTCTGCTCTGAATCAAGGCTTGCTCCTCCTAATGCAGACACAGAAAACATTATTCCTGAAACTACTACCACCTTCTTCTCTGTCCCATTATCGCCCCTCCTGACCAGCCTTCTTCTTTGCAATAAAAAGTCAAGAGAATGTTCTGAAGAATTCTTCCAAGCTTCTCCTCGGTGTTGAGATCCTTAAGCTCACGGATTACATTCTGGGGTGATCTCTCCCTTCTCTTGTAGGGTTCCAGAATTAGTCCATTAGGCTTAGAAACTTCTGCCTTTTTTTCTCAAACATTATTTGGAAGATTGAGAGAATAAACATCATTTCAAAGTTGCTGTACCATTGGTAATGCATTTTACATTTTCCAAATGAAAAGCTCAACTCAGAAAAGAGGTTACTAGGTTTTAGAGGGGGTGAAAGTTATATAGATATATATTTAAGTCACTTTACGTTATTTTGGGAATTTCTGTAGTTTAACATCATTTTCAGATAAGTTTGCCATTGAACTGTGCAGGCCAGTTCTCCTAAGTGAATTAAGGCTGTTCACAGTGTTCTCTGAGTTATTTAGTTTGCTCAAGAGAATATTGTTTAGTGAATAATAGTGCCTTGATTGTTTGTATTCATCAGGATAATGCTAATTGCCAATATATGTTATCTGTTTACTGAAGTAAGCTTTCCACTTGAGAAATTTTAGTTGACAATTAGAGTTACTCTACTATTTAAGAATCTTATTTAAGACACTGTTCCCCTCCCCTCAATTTGATAGTCAAGTTTTTATGGTTTTTGGAACTGAAAGGAAATCATAAACAAGAAACTAACTTTATGAATAAATGTTACTGTGATTTGTTAAAGGAAAACATCCCAGTTAGCCACCATATGATATATTAATTCCAATTAAGTAGGATAAATTATAATAGTTCAGCCCTTCATTTTTTAATATTTTCAAGAGCAAAGAAACCTCATTAAGTTGATTTGCACAGTTTCTGCAAATGATGTTACATTTATTTCTTAGCATTGAATATTATAATCTGTGTCATTTATACTCGTTTGTGAAGTGTCATAGAAAACAGTCACATAGTAACTTTGAAAAATAAGATTAGAGAATTAAAGGACTGTTGAAGGTTAGCTAAATCATTTTCTGTCTTCAGACATGATAAACTTTTTATTTCCCTTTGTTCAGACACCCATGCTGTTGACCGTTAGGACACTGGCTTCCATGTTTCTCTTTAAACTGTAACCCACCTACCCATTCCACTTAAACTGTTCCTTTGGGAATGAGTACTTGGAACCTCATCAAAACCTGTAACAATTCCAAAACCAAGATCTCAAGCCTGAAAGTAATATCACTGAATTCAGTTTCTTCTCTTATTCCTGCTTATTCTGATCTTCATTTCTTATCCATATTCTTAACTCTCTCCTATTTTCCTATTCTGTCACCCTCTTTTAAGGGACGTAACTGGTCTCCCAAGAACAGTAAGATCAGCCTTTCTTCAGAATCTCTATCCTCTTTTTTTTTCCAACTGTATCTTCCTTGCTAATACCCGTTCCTGTTAAGCTCTACAGTCTACCTAGCTGCTGCTTATAAAATGTTGTGGAAAATAAAGTTTTGATTTAATGTGTTCTGCTGTGTTTATTCTGAAGATTCTCAATACTACACCTCTATCCTAGCCTTGACATTGATTAGATGACCTTATTTTCTATGTGACACACCAAAAGATTTGTCTGTGCCCACCAAGTGACTTAATTTCCTGGTCATGTAGTCTGGCTCCTGTATCCTTCAGTTCATTGAAAATCATGCCCACGAAGGCCAACAGGTATTCCATTTTGTTAAATCAGATGACCATTTAAGTCATTTTTTAAATTTGTTATGTCCCTAGCATTGGTAATCAGTTCTTATTTTTCTAGAATATTATAAGCTAATTGTTGGTGAGAGTTAGTATTTTTGCCTTCCTTTAAAAAAAATGTTGAGCCCCACATAATCCACAAATACTTTTTTGTAAACATTGTAAAAGATTCAAATAATACAGACCTATATGCAAAAATATATACAAGCCTCCTTTTGTTCTTTCAATTTGTAAAATTTGTTCCACAGGTAACAATGGTTTACAGTTTTATGTGGATCTTTCTGTTTTTCCGTGCTTTTCCAAATGTATGTGCATACAAATTTACGTGTTTGTAAACATTTAAAATTAATAAAATAAACTGGAGGAGATACTTGGAAACAATATATCCAATAAGGGGTTGATATCCAAAATTTATAAAGAACTCATATAATAAAAAACAATCTGATTAAAAATGGGCAGAGGACCTGAACAGACATTTTTCCAAGGAAGGCGTACTATGAACAAATGAATGCAAAGGTGTTCAACATCACTAATCAAAGAAATGCAAATCAAAACCACAATGAGATACCACCTCACACAGCCAGATTGGTTAATATGGAAAAGACAAGAAATAACAACAACTGTTGGTGAGGATGTGGGGAAAAGGTAACCATCCTACATTGTTGGTAGGAATGTAATTTGGTACAGACACTGTGGAAAGCAGTATAGAAGTTCCTAAAAATCAAAAAATAGAGATACCTTTTAACCCAGCAATTCTTGGGTATTTATTAGAAGAAGAAATTTGCAAAAATATATGTATTTTTATTACATTACAGTATTATTTACAGTAGCCAAGATAAAGAAACAAGCAAAGTATCCAATAGATGAATAAAGAAGTTGTGGTACATATATACAGTGGAATATTTCTCAGCCATCAAAAAGAATGAAATTTTGCCATTTGCAACAATAAGTATAGAGAATAGAGATTTATTTTGTTTAAAAATTTTCATTTTTGAAATCCAAGTTTATAGAAGTTATGCCATCATTTAAAGATAGAAGAACAAATAGTGCTCAAAACTTCTTTCAGGCCATAAAATGTTTTAAGTACCTCAGATGTCAACGTTACAATACAGACACATTTTTAGTTATATTTGATAAACTGTAACTGTTGGAAATGCTTATTAGAGAGAGAATTTGATAGCAACATGGTTCTGATATAATTATACTGATAGAAAGTTGCAAGCTATGTTAAAGCATCTGGTATTAATCCAAGCAGATATTTCAATAATGAATAAATTCCTAGGTTATATTTCTTTTGTAGTATGCATGGTTAAATATACTATAGTTTCTTGTTCTCTACCAGCTATTTTAGGGTTTCTGTTTATTTAGTTTTATTAAGAATCATTAAAAACATTTCAAGTTTTTTTTACTGAGTTTTTTTTACTGAGTTTTTTACTCAGTAAAAAAACATACAGTAGACTCATTTGTTTCTGCTGTATTTTCCAAATAATATTTCTTAGAAAATACACCTTTCTTTTGTATTGTCCTGTAATTTTATATAACTTCAAAAATGCAAAGACCTTAAATCTATAATGTGAGCTTTGACTGTGCTTAAATATTCTAATGGAAAATTTTGTTAATGCCCTTTTTTCCCTATGGGGCATTTCTGAGTAAGAACAAATCTGAGGGATTTTTTTATGAATTAGCCAGTTTTTTTTTTTTAAGCCATAGTTAAAAAAGAGGTTGCTCTTAGTCTTTGAAGAAGGTATATACTTAGAGTGTCACACTCTCAGTGAGTGAAGATAAATTCTGAACTTGATATTTGTAAGCTAATGTAAGATTTTTTTAATCTATGAAGAAAAAGCGAATAAAAATGACCAATTTATGTGTAAAAAATAGATTGAGTGTGTATAAGTACTCATAATACAGTAATACACAAATATATTTGTAATGCATTTGAAATCTCAGAATATGATTTTTAAATTTATATGCTTATAGTACATACTGATGACCACTTATTCTTAAAATTCATTGGCATACATAAAAAGAAAAGAAATCCTACCATTTGCAACAATATGGATGGATCTAGAGGGTAGCTCAGTTAAATAAGCCAGAACTTTAGAACTGAAGAATCATCAAAAGAAAAGATGTAAGAAGAGAAAAGAAATTCATGGACAAATAATGTAACATAGCTCTTTTATAATTAAGATGTTAGTTACCATTGTATGACCTGTTTTACTATACATGAATATATACCTCAATATGTAGATTTTTATTTTAAATCCCTGTAACCCAAGTTGAATATAAATGCCCTATATTTGTATTACTATAGATATGTACCAAGAATTTGGACTTAAACTAAATTTTTACTACATTTTCTATCAGTTATAAAGTTGTAGTCTCCTTTTGCATAAAAAAACAAAGGAAACAAGAAATACTATTGTTCTTCCTTTAAAATGTAAGCAGACTGGACCTGCCATTGGCCGTCTTTAAACTTCCTGTGTCCCTCTGCTGTGTGCCCTGGCGACCTCTCTGGTTGCCGCTTTTGTCCCTGTTCCCTGATAGTCTTATTCTCAGCATATATGATGTTACTCTTCTGCTACAAACCTTCCTATTGTGGCTTTTCATGTGACCCAGAGTAAAATCTAAGTTCTCACCAACACACTGACGTCACTGAGCAGGGATATCTGCTCTGTTCACTGTTTTACCTCAAGTGCATAGAAATGTACCTGTCACATGTCAAACATTCAGTAAATACTGGTGGGATAAACAACAACAATAGCTAACAATGAAGGCTTACTTTCTGTCATGCTTTCCTACCAGCTTTAAATCATTATAACCTTGTTTTAAGATTAGGAAAGTTAAGCATCGGTGGGTTACGTAAGGTGCCTAGTCCTTCAACAGCTGCAATTCAAACACTGCAGCCTGGTTTGGAACCAGAGCTCCCAGCCTTTGAAACTTGGTACTCAACTGCGTTTGGTGCTGAAAGTTTTTATCATAGAACCAGAAGTTGTATGTCAGCCTGTTACATACAGAATTCTTCACATATATGCGGATTCACATCGCTGGTAAACCAACTGAATATAAAGATGAATGTTCTTAATTTGCAGCCTTTAAATAGTAAGCCTAAAGAAATAGAAAACTACATCAAGAATCTAATGTCTCATTTGGCAGATTAGCAGATTCAGCCTAATGTCCATCATCACTTAAGCCCACCCTGCAGGCCTGCAAAGCTACGGTACTGTCATCTGTTATATGGCTCTGACATCAGAATCCTTACCAGTGGCATTCTCATTTCTTGGAAGGGACTCATGCATCATAGCATTGCACTGTATTTCACATCAAATGTCAAGATCAAGTCTGTGATTCCAAAGATTTAGAGGCAGTGACTTCCCAGACTTGCTCATCAGAATGCAACGGTCCTGGGCACACAGAAAATGGTTGACCTGGACTTCTAAAGCAGTTGGCATTGGGCAAACATTAGAGAAACCATCGTTCTTAAGACAATATGAGAGAAGTTTCACGGATACGAACTAAAGCTATCTGAAGAACTAGACTAGGAAAACTGAAAGAGCAGATAGTCCAGCCTGATGTAATGGGACTCCGACTCAGCAGTATTTCGCTCACATGCCAGCCAGTGAGGTGGGGACAAGAATAAATACAAAGTCTAACAATCAGAGGATGATCGAACAGATATGCTGAAAGGTTCCTTATTAAGCAGTAATCGCCTGTCGTCATCCATGTGAATACACTTAGAATTTCTATCAAAGAATTATTGTCACGTGAGTACTGAGAATAGAGATGAGGACATCCATTTTTAAAGATACATCAGAAAAATAAGAGAAATTCGGAGACGGACTAGGCTTCAAAAGACGCTTGTTCATTTTTTGTTTCAATAAATTTTACAGACTTTGCTTGTTAATAACATCTTTTCTATCACCTAATAGTTCCATAAATAACAAAAAATGATTTGTACCAGGAAAATGAGTTACAGAGAGATTAAATGGTTTTCTTAGGGGAAACCAATTCAATTTATTTGCAAAGCTAGAATAGGGCACAGGGAAACTCTGTTCCTAATATGTTTCTTCAGTTAATCACAGGTGCAAAATATTTGGTGATATGAAATGAGTTCTGTTCTTTTTTAATACAGAATGATGGAAATTTTTGTTGTTTTCTTGTTCTTGCATTTTGGGTTACACTTATAATAATGACATGAGAATATTAAACTTCCCTAATGGTTGTTTTTCAAGAATAAAAAAAGAAACACACATTTTGATTCTATTATACTTGTCATGTATACCTGATATGACAGCCACCAAAGCTTTTGTATTGTAGATTTACATATTCAACATATTTCGCATTAAAAGCAATTCAGCTGGATTTTTAAATGCTGGAGAATATAACAAATAACTTTGCACTTTGAACTTTTTATTGCTTTAGTTACAAAAGAAAATTTTATGAGCGTGATTATGCTATGCATGTCAAGTTTTGTTTTGTTACTAAATAAAATGAAAATACAAGTCTAGAAATCTATTATCAACAAAATATTAATTACTAAAATTACTTAGAAGGTGAGCCACAGAACCTTTTAAATTTGTGCTGTATACTTGGAAGAAACTTACGTTATCATATTCTTCCAACGTTTTGAAAGTACGGTGGATAAGTTTTTTTTTTTATCTCATTGGTCATAGTATCCATTTTGCTCAAAAAATAAAAACTGCTTGTCCAAACATAATTTATCCCCCTCAGCTGTCTCACTAGTGTCTGGGCTTTTTGTGGTGTCTGACTAGGGTTATTTTGCAATATCCTAGACATTTTCCCTTCCTGCATCCTGTGTTCTTGTTGGCTGACCTTTCTAGGGAGGGACAGTTGTAAGGAACTATGTCAGCATATTCTGTTTATGCTTTACATAATATTGACTGGCACTGCTTTGTTCTGTTTTGTTAGTCCTGCCCTACGCACATGTATTCTAGGATACATGAACTACCAGGCTTACCAGCACTGTAATGCAGGTAAAGCTCACGGGGAGAAAACTTTCTCCACTTACTCTCAGGGCTGACAGACGTGGAGAAGGGTTTGAGACCAAGCATCCGGTCCCAGCCAGGGGCCACAGTTAGCCACAGACTGCCCCCAGCTCCATGTCCCTGGTTAGGACTGCTAGCCTCTCCCCTGGTTCTCCCATTTCCGGTATGTCCCGTTCCTACCATGTTTTGTAGCAGTCTAGAAAATCACTGAGGATACTGGACAGTATTTGAAATTTGAGTCTTTAGACATAAACTGTGATCCTATTTGTCGCTCACCTGCCTGAAAAATAGTATGTGGTTTCTTCTGTGTCTTGGGCCTAATTTGCAGCCAACATTGTTTTTA
The DNA here is from genome assembly GCF_040802235.1 of Manis javanica. Classification (NCBI taxonomy): domain Eukaryota; kingdom Metazoa; phylum Chordata; class Mammalia; order Pholidota; family Manidae; genus Manis; species Manis javanica. The sequence goes on from NC_133167.1 coordinate 95,982,621, forward strand.
TAAGCTTGAATCCATGGTACTTCATATTACTACATTTGAAATAGCAATTCTTTTATTGTTTAAAAAAAATCTCATACTAATGTTTCCTCTGAATATGTAGCAATTCTTTATTTAAAAAACGAACTTCATATTAATAAGGTGTTTTCTCTGAATACGTAACCTTTCTGACAGCTTTTTATAGGATTATACTTTCCCCTTTTGCCATACAGCCTCTTTCAAAGTGTAGGTGTAGAAATTCTTTTCAGCTCATGAACAGTGCAAATTTCTGGTATTACTGCAGACCTATTATAGTAGAATCTCCATATATGGGGTTGGAACATATGTTTTTAAAAAAAAATACCCCAGGTAAATCTCATGCACACACATTTTTGAGAATCACTGAGTTGTCAACCTTTTTGATCTTCAAAAAAGAACTTTTATAGTAGGGCTTGGGCCTGTGAAAGTTTCAACACTCCACAACTGGTCATGCAGTAAATTCAACTGGAATAGGGCTAAAAAAAATGCCCTAAAATTTCAGTTAACAAGAGACCAATGGCTTAGTGCTAACAGCCGGCAGAGTATGTTGACTGGCAACCAATCAGATTTATCACTGTTTTCATGAATAATTTTTATTTTATGTCTATTATGGGCATTTTTTAGCTTAAGCCAAATAGTAAATAAAGTAGTTAGGAATTTCATGCACCAGATATATGTAGCCTCTGGGAAAAATCAAACAGTGGCATCCTTTGCCACCTGGATGTAGATAATACCTATTTACATCTCTTCTTTCCCACGACCCAGAAGGACTGGGCCGAGTTGCTGTATGATCTCTGTCACATCCGCCACGTGGCGTAGCAGCCTAGCCAAACCAGTGCTACCTCAGAGAAGTCGACGTAGGTTGATAAATAAAAAGAAGACCCTTAAGGAAAGGGCTAGAAATGTGACTATCGAGAAAGAGAGAAATCTTTTATTAGAATGTCAAAGTGATAAGTATGTTGGGATTTCACCTTTGTTTTGTGCAGTCACAGTGGTGACCCAGGATCCTTCCCGTGCCATTAACCAACCTCACAGAAGCCAACCTGCCCACCTGCCTTCTCCCATTTTGTTTTTACTCAAGACGTAATTAATTGGTCCCATCGTAAGCAGGATTATAATACCATATAATGGGAAGATGGTTGGATGCCTCTTAGTATTTCTATTAATTTTAACACTATGTTAGATAGTGTATCTTAACTGTTCAAAAGAATCCTTTCCCAGATACATTAGTATTCCCAGAAAGAAACTAAAAAGGAAATAAAGATTATTTCATTTTAGTATTCTGGGTACCTTAGCACACAAAGGAGACTCAGAACTAGGGTGTCATTACTAAAATCCTAACTTACATATTTTGAACTACTAAATTATTTCTTCAAAGTACATAGTAAAGAAAAATGTGATTGATTCTATTATACACAAAAAAATCCCGCATTTTTATATAGGTTTTGACTAGGAAAGTAATGGCTTTTCTATTCAGAACTCTTAAATAGCCAAAATTAATTTCAGAGACAGATAAATTTAAAAACAATGAGGCAACTTGACTTTTTTAGAAGTACTATCAAATACAAGATTTTCATACCATAGTCTTTGTTGATAAATTACCACATTTCCTTTTTTTTTTTAATTTTAATTTTTGGCTATTGCAAAGAAAAGTGATAATGTGCTTTTGTGACTATCACTTAAAAGATTTTCTTACATTTCAAGTGTCTAGGGTCCTTGTCCTGGGAGGTAGTACATGAGGAACTGAAAAAGTTTTATTAGAGGATTCACACAGGTAGTTTGTTGTGATGTATGCAAGAACGTGGAAAGAAAATGGGCAGAAAGAAAATGTACATGTCATTTCACACTGATTTGAGTCAAACTACATGGAAAGATTGGAGAGAAAGAATTCATACGATGGCAAAAGGTAATCACGGCAGCATGTCCTCTGACTGTTGACAAGTTCTTGGTTCATTTTGCAATCATGTATTTTAATGGAAAGAAGGAACCAACAGTGCTTTTGTGCATTTGACCTTGAACTGAGACAGATTGTCATTTGGGTTAACACCCAACAATATCAAATCTTAGTCTCATTCATTTGCCATTTTCTTGTCATTAATGATTCTTTTGAAATAACTTACTTTATATAATGATCAAAAATCAAAACCACTTACATCTCTCTGGGATCAGTTTAAGCACACTTATAATTTTTTGGTTTTTCTTTTTTTTTTTTCTAAAATGGAATTTATATCAAAGTAGATAGAGGCAATATATATTTTATTGATGAATAAAGGAGAAATAAAAACTAACTTGACTCCTATATATTATTGTCCTCAAAAGAGGTATTTCCTGATTTATATGTATTACTGAACAACTTTTTGTACTCTGCTTCTGTTATCTTTGTTTTGTGTAGTAACAGTGGTGACCCAGGATACTTCCTTGCCATTAACCAACCAATGGGGTTTGGTTTGGCTCCAAAGCCCATTTAGTTGACACAGTGTTTCATTAAATAGGTTGTTTGTTCGTGTCTTGCTTTTACTCCAAGGCTGAAAATTTTAATACCAGCTTCGTGTATTAGAGACTTGAAATATAAAAAAATTACTCACTCCTGGGAGAATTGAACCCAGACATAGTCCACTGTTAATTGATTGACAGTAGACATAAACCAATAGGCACTCTATCCTCATCTGTGAGCCACGTGACTAAGATGGAGTAAAATCTCAAAATTCATTCGAATCTTAATTACTTGTAATAAGAAGAGGATAACATTTATTGACTGTTGACGGGGTTTTACACCTGATGTTAAATATTTTACATTAGTATCTAATTCATTTCTCACATTTTGCCTTTTCCATTATATAGTGGGGCAGTTTTAGATTTAGAGTAATTTTGTGTAGAGTCACACTAGTGACAGATTCAGGCTAGGGATACAAACTCAAGCATTTTGATTGAAATCCATTTTATAAACTATTTTACCACCCAGTTTTATTGATGCAATCTATTTTAGTGTCTTTATTTCACAGACTAGGAAACTAAGACCCAAATAATTGAACCGACGAAGATTAACAACTAGTTTCTTAAACTGAATGGATATTATCAGCTCTAGAAACCAAGTCTCCTGGTTCCAAGTTCAGTGCTTTCCGTTACAGTAGCTGCCTTCTCAGACCACAGCCTGTTGATTCACACTGGTCATTGTTATTTTCAGAACGTTAAGTGTATCAAAGGACCTCTTAATGCTTACTTACTACCAATTTTAAAGTAGTAGTGACAAAACAGAGCATAATAACTGATATCATCTTACCAGGAGTTTATGAATAACTTAAATGGAATGAGGTTTCTTTCATTTACTGACATATATTTTATTTAGTTAATTTCCATTTCCTTTTCTGATACTTTTATGTGAGAAGTATTACTAATTTTTATTTTGAAGTATGTTACTTGAAATGAAGATATTTGTATGTATTTATATTATGCTATGCACACTTCAACTCATCTAATTTTTCTTCTAAAAAAATTAGCCTTTCAGTAAGTCATGCTAATGAACTTTATGATAAAGTAATTTTTATGAACCAGTCTTTTCATTTTATTTTTGTTCACGTGCTCTATGAAATATTCAGTAGGCTGGACAGTGAAGAACATTTATACTAATGGTTTGACAGAATATTTGTGTCTGTGGGAAAAATATGTATATATCCAATATCAAAGATGATGCAGGTTTTCTTCCTGATTGATCGTCTGATCTTCAAATGCACTGTGCCTACAAATACAAGCTAAATATATAATTTAGGCTAAAATGACCATTACTTAATATTTCTTTTGTGAACATCATTCTAAAGCTGCAAAGGAATTAAATATTTCTTCTGTCAAAGGATTTTGAAAGTACATCATCAGTTAAATGCAGATTTTTAAGACCAGCTTAAAATCATGGGCCTTCGTTCAGTGTTTAAGTCACTGCCTTAGGTGGCCCCATAAATGAAAGATACCCCTCTAATACCGATGCTCAGGGCCCTGAAATGCTCATTTGTCTATTGTTCTTGTGTTTGCTCTTCCAGTATGTGCCAGTCATCTCGCTGTTGCACTTTGGTACACAAAATGTGTTCTCATAGTTTGAGTGTGTAAGCTGTGAGAACACTGTGTTTTTTTGTTTTTCTTTTTTTATTTATTTTCTGTTTTGTTATGCTGGGTCCCCATTGCCTAAATCAGTGCCTGATACATAATAATTACTCAATAAAAATTTATCAGTGAATTCCAACTCATTCAACCCTGAAGTCTTTTGAAGTATATGGTCTTAAACTGAGTTTGAAGATGGACAAAAAAGTCAAATGTGAGTACAGGTTCCTGAATATCATCTTTTTAAAACATAATTTCAACACACTAAATTCACCTATGAAAATAAAATCAATTTCTGATAGGTATTGAAGCATGCCCATCTAATATTTAGAAGGTATACACTGGAATAGAGACTTTAAAATGATATATTCTTGATTATTCTTTATTATTTACTATAGAAAAAACCAAGTGCTATACTAATTATTTAACATGGCATTATCTTATTGGATTTTTAGGACCATATTTTGAAGACTTTTCCTAATCCTATGAAAGACAAAGATCACTGAAGTTAAGTAATTTGTTCAGGATAACAGAGCTGGCAGCTAGCAGAAGCAGGGATGTCCCCCAGCCTTCACTTCATACTGCCCCATGTATATGGGAACTAAGCCACGGGTTTTACAGATGAGTTACAGTGGGTGATGAGTCTCCAGGGACCCAGGGTGGGCTTGTGACCTGCTGTGCTTTTCCCTGATGGAGGTCTGTGGGGTCCTTGGTGCTGCAGTGGAAGCAGAGAATAGATAGCATGATATATTTCTCTCACACTTGGAGGAAGAACTGAAGGGCTCTGAGTGAAGTAATGATGGAATCTGAGTAGTTTTAATAGAATGAATGTGACTGACAAATAGACCACAGGACAGAGGCAGGGAGAGCCAAGGAGGCCATTACAATAATGCAGGCGAGAGATGATGCCGGCTTGGAGCAGACAGTAAGTCTCGGGCCTTATCCTAAGGCTCCTTTGCTGGTGCTTCCTGGAAGTGGGAGAAAGTGCTTGAGTTCACAGTGGACTTCGAAAGTGGAGCCAACAGTGTCTTCAGAATGACTGGAGATAGGCGGAGGGAGGGAGGGAGGGAGCGAGGACAGAAGAAGGGACACAGATGATTCCAAGGCTTTGGCCTAAACAACTTGAAAATATTAAGTTGCTCTTCCTAGGATAGAAAGGGAGGCATATCGAAAGTTTGGTTTTGACCATTTAAAGTTTTAGACTTCCATGTAGAGTCTATTTATAAAGACTGTTAACCTTGCCAAGTGGATATATATATCAAACCAATATTCAAGTCTGAAGAGTGGGTTGGAGATATACATGTGGGAATCATCAGTAGAGAAATAGTAAAGTCCTGGGATTATATGAGCACACCTGGGAAGACTGAGAATAGAGAATTGGGCTCAAGTATACAGAGCTCTGACATTGCAGAATTTAGTTAGGATTATGGAGGGAATAGCCTAGGGGCCTGAGGAGGGAGTAGAGCCAGTGAAGAGAATCAAGAGTGACATCCTAGAGGTCAAGTGAAAAAAATACTGCAAACAAGGAGAGTGACCACATGTAGCACATTCTTCAGATAAGTCAGATCTAGACCAAGGGCTGACCACAGGATCTGAAACGTGGAAGTCCACTGCTGACGGGACCAGAGAAGGTTCTACTGCTTAAACAGAAAAAGTTCTGAAACAACTCACCTTGAAAATATCTAAAGTTCTTGCTTCTTTAAATTGTGATTCTAATTATATTTAATTATGTGATTGCCAGATACAGCTCTTACAAAATGCTTCGCTAGATTATCTCCCTGTCTTTTGATGTTATTATAATGAGATGGAAAAGGCATGGACCTTGAAGGTCATCAGACCCAGGTTTCAGTCCAAAATTCTACCAGTTACTAGTTATACAACCTTAAGTTAGTTAATTTCTCTAAATCTTGGTTCCCTCATTTGAAATATGACCTGATAGTGGTTGTTTGGAAGATACAATGGGATAACACCTATGAAGCATCCAGTCAAACACCTCACAAATAACAAGGTAGTATAATGAGTAAGAGCTCAGGATCTGAAATAAAGCTGACCTAATTTCAAATCCGTGTTTGCATAATTAGATGTGAAAACTTGGGTGACTTTCTTCACCTCCCTTAAGCCTCAGTTACCTTACCTATGAAATGGCTGTAATAAAAATGCCTACCCTGTAAGACTATCAGTATTACATAGGATATTGCATATAAAACTTTGAAAGTGTCTAACTAAAATGAGTGCTCGATAAATGGTAGGAATTATTATTAACACTTGGTATCGTTGTATTTGTTATTAATCTTCCTGTCATAATAGATGAATAAAACATTTGTTTCTTAATTCTGAGGGTCTTAGTTTCTAATCATAATTGATGTCAAGCACAGTTCGTATTTGTTTTTGTTTTGCTACCTGTGTTTCTCATAATTTCACTATTGCCATTTATCAATAATGCTTAAAACCTTAAATGATTAGCTAGCAGCTAGATTATAAGCTATAAACTTGTCCCCAAATGAAAGAGTCAGAAGTCAACATGTGGATAAGATTCCTCACAATGTTCCTATAATGGGAGTGAACCACAAATGACTATCTTTAGCCAGTTTGCTTGAAGCTATGCTTAAAAAACACATGCAAACACACGGTTGGCAGCTATGCTATGAATTACTGAGAAATTAGAGATGGAAACCAGGACAGTTTGATCAGAGTATAAAGAAGAGCCTTGATATGAAAATACCAAGGCAATTTATGACAAAGCACAGATTTAATATACTTGAAAAAGATTGTAGGAATCATCTGATTCAGTTACCAATTTTATAGATGAGGGATAGTGAACTTTTGAGATTTGGTGACATGTCCAGTGTTAAGCCCAAGAAGTGATTTTCTGACTCAAGATAAATGCTCTTTCCATTAAAGCACTTGTGCTTTTATCCATTCTATTTTCAAAAATAGAGGAAAATTTTGAGAGGACCAAAGTGGTCCTTTCAAATGATACAATTACACTTCATATGTAATATGAAGACCACCAATTGAGGACACTGATTTATATTGTAGGTGGCCTTTTTTTTCCCAAAACATTTTTTATAAACAGAAACCTGGAAAAGAACTTTTATTTAAAGCAACTGTATAGCAACTAATTTCCATAAGAGAAATTAACAGCAGAAATACTGTGGGAATCAGTTTCTTAGAAGCAAAATATCCTAGATGGAGATTTGGTTCAGATTTTCTAAAACTGACTGGTATCAACTAATATAGTTCTTACTACATATAGAAAACTATACATTTCTCAGTTGGTAAAAATTGTTTTTTAGTAACTATATTTTGAAAAAAATCTATTTAATGCCTTCATGAAATGAATGTATTTATAAGCTATCTCCTTATTTTAAAAACTTTGATAATATGGAAAAATTATTTAACATTTAATTGATAGATCGTTTTGGATTTATTTTAAATGGTGAAGAATCAGCAAGCTTAGTTGCACTAATTTGCATCTCACATCTTGCAGTAATTGTGAAGAATCATTACACTATGTGTATGTGTTTGTGGGAAATCTCTTAACAAGTTACATTGTTTACTCTTGATATTGTTTGTTATTTTCTACAGTTTGCAGAGTATCATCAGCCAAGACTTTCATTTCTTACTCCAGTTAACTGATAACTATTCAAAAGAATTCTAAATAGGACCCTAATTAGTGGTATTTCCAATGTTTGTCTTAATGGCATAAGACTACAAAGCACAAAACAAAGAGCTACAACAAAAAACCTACCCCAAACTCCCCATTCCCCAGATTGTAATTTTTGCCTCTTTGTCTTGTTTTATAGAGCTACATTCATGGAAGCAGCCAGGCACAATTCGTGGCAGAGTCACACATTATTCTGGTACTAAGTATCCTTTCAAATATGATGGATTGAAAAGGCCAAACCAAAGCTGCATGCTATTGATGTTTTTCCTGACAGTAAATAACAAGCCTTTAAAAAACATTAAACTTAAACTTTACTATACGATTAATTTTTAAATTCCTATGCTAATTATTTCCTATTACAATATAATTTGGTTTTTATTCTGAATCATTAATGGACTATAATTTCTCTTTTACTGACTCTTCAATTTCAGAGTATTAGCTTTCGCTTCACATTGATTATCTCTGGTTTGAGTTTTTTGTGACCTTGTATGATTTTCCCCTACATGATGTTAATGGGGAGAAAAAAAATGTCCTATATTATGTATACACTATATACATATAATTATATATACATATATATAAATATAAAAGTATAGAATCTGAAAACCAGATAAAAAAATGTCTTAGTATTGCTCCCTTATTGGAAGTCAGAAGAGAGATTTCAGGCACTTAAACATCTCTTTTTAGAACCTACAGGGCTAAGTGTTCTGTGTCAGATAATCCCATGCAGTTTATGGTTAGGAGATAAAAGGTTAAAGATGACTGTAGCTGGACAGGAAAGAGGTAAGGATCAAGAATCTAATTAAAAACACATTCAATATTCTTAGAATAAAGTTACTTTTTGGGCAAAATGCATTTTGGGGATCACTGATGTTTCCATAGCCTTGTGAAAATGTTCAAAGGTTAAATTTAGCGTCGAACATATTGAGCTATTAGCAGGATTTTAAGTGCACTGATAGTATCTTTTATAAAATTTTATTACTTTCCTGATGACTGAGATTCATATTCAAATGAAGCAATGTGGACCAAGTTTTCCAGTATTTAAGGGATCTTAGAATTCATCTAAGGCCAAAACTTCATTTTATAGGTAGAAAAATTAAAATCCACAAAATTTAATAGACTTGCCTTAGGTTAGAGGAAGAACTAGGATTAGAATTCACTTTTTCATTGTCTGTTAAAGTTTATATGTAATATTTTACTATGTTCTATAACATAGGAGTTCATGAGTAAACGTCACCAGTCATGCTGCCTTTAAGTTTTCATTTTTAATCTAGATGGAAAAGACTTATCTTTTTAATACCATTAGTTCCTGTATTTCATTAACCTTATTATAAATAGTACATTCTTTAATCCTCCAGCAGATATGTATTTACCACCTTCAGTTTATTCAAGTAATCTTGAATACTTTGCACACTATGTTCTGGACAATACATCAGGTGCTGGTACAAACTGAGCCTTCCAGTAACTACAGTGGAGAAAAAAGGTGGAACGTGCTTAAAGCACTTCCAGTTCTCAACGAGCTCACAAACTGCCTCACTTGTAAGCTCAGGATTAGCAAACTAACCACGTGGCATTCCTGTGTGGCATAAATGACACAGCACCCACTAAAGGCTGTTGAGTTGGTTTTCTTCCTTTCTATTTTCCCATGTTTCTTGCTCAAGACTTTGTTGGTTCCAGATAGCATGTACAAATACCTATGGGTTGATTCTTTAACATTCAATCAGAAAAACAAAAATAAAAACAGGACTATGTTTGTTTTAAATTGGAATTGGAATTCTAAAAGTTACATTAGGAACACAGTAAATGTCTTAATTTTTCTAGAGAAAGACTCACTGAACCCACCCAAGCATGTGTAACTCACAAGATAATAACGACACCTCTTAAAGGTTTGAAATTGGAAATAAAGCTTGAAAAAGCAGTGTAAGACCCCATTTATATTGCAGAACCAAGCACTGTCCTTCTGAACTCACTGCGCAGCACTGACCGTCTTCCCTTCTGTACAGTTCTCATCATTCTTATCCCTTCCACTCTCGACTCTGCACTTACTTGGGGGGCATATGTGGATTTGTGAATATCTGTAGCCCATTCCTTCATAGCATTTGTTTAGTTGTTCATGTACTTTAGGACTTCAAAATTAAGAAGCTACAATGATGAATATGTTTGCTCTAGTTTGTCTCTTATTTTGTAATTGGAAATATCTATATTTGAGTAAACATTCTCAAGTTTTGTGATCTTGATCAGTAACTGCCAGGTTTTTGTTTTCCATCTTTAATATGGTAAGAGATTAATACTTGCTGCATGTCATAGGGGCCTAGCTGACAAAATGAAATAGTCTGTGCGAGAACGTTTATAGGAACATCTCCACCTCCTTATTAAAAAAGAAGGGCTAGTCCATATTTACTCTTAATTTATTTTTTCATTATGTAAATGTATTTATAAAGCAAAATATATTTGTATTAAAAGCACAGTGGTAAGAAAACAAAGAATTTATTGCAGGTAACTTTTTAGTTCTAACTTACTTGTATATTGTAGGGGCTTTTTTCCCTTCTGTTTCAGTCCACGATATATCATTTTAGCAGTCTACTTTATTCAGAGCAGTTAGTCTATTAAACACATCACAAGTATCTAGCAAAAGAGTGAAGAGCTGTGTGGAGACAATCTTGTATGGCAGGAATTCCCTAAGGTCTCATTTCACGGCTCATTGTTATCAAACCAAGATTTAGGATGCAGAGGAATTTGACAAGCAGTATGAAGTCGTCCATATAGATTTTTAACAGTAATACACAAAAGAAAAGTTTCTGTTCCTTTTATGCTACCAGAATTATTTATTGCTTCATTTCTCCTGTGATTTTTATTTTATAGGCATCTATGAAAAAAAAATTTCTTTTAAAGTAGTGGGCTCATTAAAATTAGCAGTAAAGTTAAAAAGTAGCCATTATATGATAATTTCTGATTTTACTTTCTCTTGGCAGAGTCTTCTCATTTTTTTTAACTTATCATGTAATTTTTTTTAAATTTGCTTGTGTATTTTTTTTTCCTTTGTGCAAAAAAAAAATGTATATTCCAGATGGTTACTTTTTGTTTATCTGTAGAGAACATTTCTTCCTTTTGGTTTTCTCCTAATTTAATAAGCCAGATCATTAGATGCCGTTGTTGTATATAGAATGTTCTTGATGAAAACCTAAGAACAGATGGAGTGGTTTGATGTCATAGGTTACAGACTCATATTTATTAATCAGATTTTTCTCCCTATTAGTTGTACTTACTTTGTCAGTTCCTTAGAGGGGTACAATCCCAGCAGTCTATGAGAGACAGCTAAAAGAAGAAAGAAATATTATGGGCTTTTACTCTGGAATATGGTAACTGTCTATGAATAACTCATATGATCCTTTATATTTTTCCCAGTAAGAATTCTTTTTTTCATTTTATTTTTCATTCTGGTATATGTTTCAACACCTGATGTGACTACAAAGTATTTGCTGTCTACTGCTAGAAAACAGAAGGTAGACTGAAAGAAAGTAATTGTAATCCAGTGTGACAAATGCTACAACCAGTGCTTGGAAGCAGCAAGACAGGATGGAGCAATTTGATGCCTAGAGAACTTGAACTGTCTTTTCACCTGGTTTTGATACATAGGAAAGGGCTTTCCCAGAGAATGAGCAAGGAAGAATATTCCAGAAGAAGGTGCAACAGATGTAAACACATAAAAAGAGGGAGAATACCCACAAATTGTGAAGAGGAGAATTGATGAGTGGGTACTTTAGCTGGATAATGAAAATCTTCTCAAATACATTGCTAGGAAATCTGAACCTTATCTGAAATCACCAACATGCAGTCTATGTGTGCTATTGGTACAGGACACACGAGTTCTAGGATTGGCTTTACTGTCCACTCTATAAACTCTGACCTGTCCTTTAATTCTCCATGTCCTTGAAGTTCTGGGGTCTGAACAAGATGATGTGAGATAAACATCAGTTGCAAGTGAAAGTGCTGATATAAAAGGCAAAGGTTATACTAGCAATAACAGTAATTTTAAAATATTTTAAATACATATTCTTATAAAGATCACACTTTTCCTATTAAAAAACATTTCTTTCCCACTTATGAAAGAGTATGATTTTACTCTGCATTTATTTTCAATCTGATAGAGAACACATTTCTTGTATTTTAATGTTATATCCAAGGAGAAATGTATTATAGAAGAAAAATTAATGATGGATGCAAGTTGAATTTTAGTTAGATCCTCTAAGTCTCCTATAGTGTGCTAACATTTTTTTCAACATCTGTTCTCATTTGTCTTTAAATCGACAATCTTGATTTTCTTCCTAGATACAAAAGTAAACTAACATCATGTGCAATTGAGAATGGATCATAATGTAGTGCAAATGTATTTGTTACTAGTTCAGTAGGATGCTCAGATGCTCAGTGCCTTCTGGATATTGTATATAATTTACACAAATAGCAGTTTCTCTTTTCATGTGGGAGCATGTCAATATTTTGACTTTTTAAGCAGAAAAATGATTGACAGGATCAGCAGAAAACCTGTAGAGTGTGTACAGTAGTTGAAGTGTATTACTATGCTTTTAATAGACATAGGCATTAATAATCTCAGAACAATAGGAAAGTCTCAGAAACTTTAAGGTTTATCCACTACATATATGCATCTCTTAATCCTCTTTTAATGTTGGGACTCTTCAATAAGGTGCAGACAAATGGCTACACCATCAGTTGAGTGACAGAAACGCATCTGCTATTTCAGAGTTAAAGTTAGAATCACCCAAATTTGTAGGGTCTTTCATTAGTCAGTCAGCCTCCCATCCAGTGAACAAAATGCTACACATTAAATCTGACACATGATCATCTAGCTTCTTCTTTCTAAAAATGAATGCTCTAAAGAATTTTTATGTTACAAATACGATTTTTCCCCAAATGACAAGCATTATGTAGGCTCTTTTTTCATTGATACATTGGAACTTAAGCTAAGTAATTCTCAACACTCAAAAGCTTTAAAAGTTAAAAGAGATGGAGTTTTGGTTAGTTTAAAGCTATTTTAGTTTATTCATATATCATAATTATAGCCATCAAGTTTAAAGTAGGTTCATAGCTCTTTTCTTGGTAAAGCCTAGAAATACCACTTTCACAAGAAACATTCTCATAATGAGATAAGCTTGTTCTCTGGCACTGTTTGCTTTCTAATAAAATACCTTACCTAGGGGTTTTAAACAACCTATAAATAGTAGTCCCTTTGCTTTAAAATCCCTTCTTTGGGGCTATAGGCATAAGGGTTTGCTAAGTTCTTGCATTTCTCTATTTTCAAGTTAAGAAAAAAACTAACTTCCTCTCAGCTTTAACAGTTGATAGTATCTTTGGCACTGCCTCGGATCCTCTACAGCAGGGGTTGGCAGACTGGGACTAGTGTGGGCCAAATCCAGCCTACTTTTTTGTAAGTAAAGTTTTATTGGAACATAGACACACTTATTCATGTGTATATTGTCCATGATTACTTTGCACTGCAACAGCAGAGTAGTAGCAATAGATCATGGAGCTCAGACAGCCAAAAATACTTACTTTCAGCACTTTACAGAACAAGTTTGAGAACTACTGCTCTTTAGGATGTGGCTGATGAAACAAATACTCTCAACCTAATTACCCCCAGGACAGTTGCTATTACTCTTTATCTTTCATTCCCTATATTTCTCTTCTTTACTATTTGTTTTGAAGAGATAAGATTATACTGGTTATGTACAGTTTATTTTCATTTGACATAAAATTATTTGTAGACACTGTATACAGATACAGTGTTAAAATAGAACTGTTTTGTAACTTTATTCCTCTCTGTACCATTTTCATATAAGCCTATGACATCATCCTCCATACACACACACACACACACACACGCCTGTAACTTTCACTCACTAGCTTTGTGGCTTTGCAGAAGTAATTCACACCTGTTTGGGCTTTAGTTTCCTTCTTTTTAAACTTAGGGTAATACCTGTGTCTAAGAGTACTTGATAATGGTAACAAACTGAACAAAACAAAGTTTCTACTCTTTAAGGGCTAACACTGTAGTGGCCAGAGAAAGACAGTAAGTAAATTTAAAAAAAATAAAATCTGAAATTTCTTTCAAAACTGGTGTTATAGAGAAAAACAAAGCAGGGAAAAGGAAGTAGAGAGGTCAGAGGAGACTTCTCTGATGTCAGTAGGACAAACACCTCAAGGAAGTGATGGAGCGAACTGTGTGGATATCTGGAGGAGAGCATTTCAAGCGGGGGAATAGCAAGTGCAGAGATGCCAAGGCAGAGGGGTTCTCGTGCTGGGAGAACACCTATGACCAGAGTAAGAGCAGACAAGCGCACAGAAGTATGTGCAACGGGACAGGGTGCAAATAATGGCTGGCCTTGAGGCCGTTTTGAGGTCTTTTAGAGTTTACCTAGTGTGAGAGAGAAAGCAATGGGAGTGTTCCGAGCAAAGCATCACGGGGCCTGGCTTAATCGAAAATATTAGGAAAAAGAATGTTTTTAAGACAGGGATAGGAATTAATTTCATAGGAAACCATTACTGCCAAAAAGTCCTCACATATTAATAATCGCACTAATTGTAAATGGACTGAATTCACCAATCAAATGGCACAGAATGACTGAATGGGTTAAAAACCAAAAAGCAACCAATTAACTATATGTTGCCTGCAGGAGACTCATTTCAGGTCCACAGACTCAATGTATGCTCAAATGACAATATGGAAGAGGAAATTCCAAGCAAGTGGAAACCAAAAGAAAGCAGAGTTAGATCTACTCATATGGACAAACTAGGCTTCAAGCCAGAAACAGTAACAGGAGAGAAAGGAGGTCATCGCATAATGATAAAGGGGTCAGTACAGCTAGAAGTTGTAATAATAATAAATATGCATGTGCCTAAGATCAGAGCACCAAAATATATTAGGCAAATACTAAAATATCTGAATGGAGAAATGATGCAATAATATTAGGGAACTTCAGTATCCCACTCTCAACAATGGACAGGTCATCCAGACAGAGAATCAACATGGAAGTGTTGGAATTGATCCATATTTTAGAACAAATGGACTTAACAGATATATGTAGAACATTCCATCCAACCGCAGCAGAATAAACATTCTTCTCAAGTGCTGCACATGGAAAATTCTCCAGGATAGGACACAAGTCTTAGCAAATTTAAGATTGAAATCATACCAACTCTGTTTTCTGACCACATGGTATGAAACTAGAAAACTGAAAAATCTACAAATATGTGGAGACTAAAGAACACTTCTAAACAACCAATGGGTGAAAAAGAAAGTAAATGGGAACTTTAAAAAAAAAGAAAAAAAACCTTGAAACAAATGAAAAGAAATAAAACACATCAAAACTAATGGGATGCAGTAAAAGCTGTCTGAAAGGAAAGTGTAGCAATAAATGCATATAGAAATGACAAGGATCTCAAGTAAACAACCTGTCTTTACCCCTCAAGGAAAAGAAGAGCCAGTTAAGCCCAAAGTTAGTGGAGGGATACAAAAAATAAAATACACAGCATAAATAAATGAACTAGGGAACAAAGAAACAATAGAAAGGATGAAACTACGAGCTGATTCTCCAAAAAGATAACACTGACAAACCTTTACCTCATCCACAAAGAAGAGAGAAGACTCAAAATTAAAAATGAGTGAGACATTACAACTGATACTACAGAAATTCTTAGGAGATTTCTTTGAACAATTATATACCAACAAGTTTCATAACCTAGCAGAAATTGGTACTTTTCTAGCAATACACAACCTACCTGAATCAGGAAAAAATAGAAAATATAAACAAACCAATAATTAGTAAAGATATTGTATGTGTAATCAAAAAACTCCCAACACAGTAAATGGCTTCAGTGTAGAATTCTACCACACATTTAAAGAATTAACACTAATTCTTCGCAAACTCTTCCAAAAATATTAAGGAATAGGGAACGTTTCCAATGTCATTCAACTACCCAGCTTACCCTGATACCAAAACCAGGTAAGGACACCACAAGAAAAGAAAGCTACACATCAATATATCCCTGATGAAACTAGATGCAAAAATTGCCAACCAAGTATCAGCAAACCAAATTAAGAACACATAAAAAGTATTATACACCATGTCCAACTGAGATTTATTCCTGGGATGCAAGGATGGTTCAACATACACTAATCAATACTTGTAGTATATAACATAGGTAAAATGAAAGATAAAAAACACATATTGATCTCATAGAGGCAGAATAAGATTTGATAAAATAAAAAATTATTTCATGATAAAAATCCTCAGCTGATTGGGTATAGTCAGATCATACCTCAACATAGTAAATGTCATATACAAGAGACCCACAACTAACATTATGCTCAGTGGGGAAAAACTGAAAGCTTTTCCTCTAATATCAAGAAGATAAGGATGCCCAGTTACCACGCTTATTCAGTATAGTGCTGGAAGTCCTAGCTTGAGCAATTAGACAAGACAACGAAATAAAAGACATGAATTTGGAAAGTGAGAAGTTAGTTTTTTGCTATTGGCAGGTGATATGATCTTATATATATAAAATTATAAAATCTCAATAAAAAAACTTGAAATCAGTGATTTCAGTACAGTTGCAGGATATAAAATCAACATACAGACATCAGTTACATTTCATTACACTAATGAAGAAACATCTGAAAAAGAAATAAAATACTATTCCATTCACAAAAGCATCAAAAACAAAAACTTTCTTAGGACTAAATGTAACCAAGGAAGTTAAAGATCTGTACAATGAAAGCTATAGTACTTTGCTGAAAGAAATTTACATTCAACATAATCCCTATCAAAATGCTAAAGGGATTCTTTACAGAAAAAGAAGAAACAATCCTAAAATTTGTATGGACAGGCCCCCAAAAAGCCAAAACAATCCTGACAGACAAGAACAAAGATGTATCACAGTTCCAGATCTCAGCTGTACTACAGTTACGGTAACAAAAACATTAACTAAGGGCATAAAAATAGACCAGTGGAACATAATAAAGAGCTCAAAATTAAACTGCATTTATGGTTAAGTAATATTTGACAAGGGAGCCAAGAACACTCAGTGGGGAAAGGATAGTCTCTTCAACATTCGGTGTTGAAAAAACTGGATGACAATAGGCAGGAAAATGAAATTGAACCCCTGCCTTACACCGCTCACAAAAATTAACAAGAAATGGGTTAAAGACTTAAATAGAAGGTCAGACACATATAAAACTAGAAGAAAAAAAGGAACAGGGAAGAAATTCCTCAACATTGGTGTTGGCAGTAATTTTTTAAGATATGTCACCAAAAGCACAAAAACAAAAACCAACCAATGGGACTTCATCAAATTTAAAAGCTTCTCTCATTGAAAGAAACAATGTAAAAACTGAAAAGGCAGCCGACAGAATGGGAGAAAATATTTGCAAACTATGTATCACACAGGGGCTAATATGCAAAACATATAAGGAACTCATGCAGTATCAGCAAAGAAACAATTCAATTAAAAATGTGTAACTAGACATATTTCTAAATAAGACATTCAGATGGCCAACAGGCACATGAAAAGATGCTCAGCATCTCTAAAATCATCAGGGAAATGCAAACCAAAACCACAATGAGATACCACCTCACACTTGTTAGAAAGGCTATTGTAAGAAAAAAATGATTAGTGTTGTTGAAGATGTAGACATGGCATTAGCAATATTTTTCTGGATCTGTCTCCTTGGGCAAGGGCAACAAAATAAGCAGTTGGGATTAGTTTTAATGTTTTGATCATTTTATTATTAGCAATGCTCGATGACTCTGGACTGAGGGAAATTCATATCAGGCGATTGTCCAAGATATTTTTAAAATACACAGATCCTTGAAGTTTATCATACTTGTAGTACGAACCATTCACTCTCTTGCATTATCCTTTTCACGCTATCACTACTATTGAAACTCAAGGAATTCAGGAATGATCTAAATTTTGGTGGTTTTCAAACTGTTTATCGTGGATCCCTAAGAGCTCAGCAGCGGTATATGTATGTGTGTTGGCCAAGGGTTGGCGGGGGAGTAGAGTAGAATTGCATAGGCTGGAAGCAGCTTTTCCTTTGTATACATTAGACTTCCAATTAAGATTGTTTGTTTTCTCCAGAAAAAAGTGCATGTTGGTTCCGTAAAGAATTGCTATAAGTAGAAAGAGTCTGAAAACCATTTGTATAGAGCAGTCAGTGTAAGTAAGCATAATGACCTTACTGGAGAAGTCAGGCATTTATTACCCAGAAGTTGGGTAATATGATATTGAAAACAGATTCAAATATAAATTTTTTAGTTTCTTATTAAACAAAAGTTTGATGTATGGTTATGAACACAGTGCAACTCTGCAGAACCTCCTCTGACCTTCTCCACTTAATTGTATAAACACAGCCAGACAGTATCCCTTGAGATTTCTCTGTTTGGAGCAGAAGACACATAGAGGCATCCCAGGCAGGAAACTCACGGATGCTGGTTATACATACATAGCGGTAGAAATGAATAAAATGAATCAATAAAATTGGGCAAGTTCTGAGGAATTTCTGGGCTAAAATAATTTTAGTTTTCACTTTTTTAACCCATTAGTCATTTGAGCTGAACACATAATATTTTTACAGAGTTGATGAGTACCTAAATCTTAACATTAGTCCATGTCAAAAATATTTGTAATAACATGGCAAGGAATGTTCTTAGAAAGATTTTGAAAAGCACCCATCATTTTCTTAATCCATGACATCTTTCAGCGTGGAATAACTTGACGATACGCCTCCTGTAGCAAGCAGATGTAATTTTGTGCAGAAGTAATTTTGTGTTCTCATTCCTAAAATGCCAAACAATTCAACTGCCTAGACAACGATCCTGCTAAGTTTGTTAGACTGTTTTATTGTGATGTGCTTGTTTACTTTTGCAAGGCTTGTAAATTTCATGCCATTAAATTTCCTAAGTGATATAATACCTTACATTAATGAATATTTCTTAAAATAATCTATTAAACAACCACTAGAAGTCAAGAAAAAAAGCTATGCACATAAACTCACTGTGAAAAAGGGTGGAGAGGTGGCTTATAGTGAATATATTCTAAATCTAATTCTATGATTTTCAATGAAATGTATGACTGTGACTGTAGTGTACATCTTTAGTATCATTTGCAATCTCACACTGCTTTTGGAAGTCCATATAATTCATACATACTATGAAAGTCCTAAAACTTAAGAGGATGAAGAGCATTTAGAATTAGACCTTCAAAATCTCATAAATAATGTTTCAGGTTCTGTGTCTTAAAAATTAAGTCACATTTAAATACACAAAGAATGGTAATTTTATGTCCTATTATAAAGAGAATAAATTGCATTTACCTCTGTGTGCATTTGTAATGTAACCATTCTGGAACAGAACACATTATGGTCAGATCCAGAAAAACTTAACAGATTTCATTCCCATCTATTCCTCCTGTTTCCTTGACAACCGCCACAGATGCTGCTATCACCATGGGGATGGTCCTCCTGAATGAAGCGGCAACGTCCAAAGGCGATGTCGGGAAAAGACGGAGTAAGTTTCTGCGTTGCTATGTTTATAATTTCATATTAGTTTTAAGATTACTTAAGTCAAATGGGAAATATAAAAAGTCTTTTGTAAACATAAACTTGTAAAGAAATGTTGTGGTTGAGGAGGTTGCAATGGGTTTTTTGGGGGGCTGTGGGGGGGGGTTCTATTTATTGGCTGTGTATGTGCAAATACTTGAAAATTTATTTCTTCCAAAATGAGATTGGGTGACTTTCTGTGGAACTGCATATAAAGGAGTGCTGTCACTTACCCTTGCCAGGGTGCTCTAGATCCACCTTTACTGAAGCTGTGGTCTCTGTAGTGATGTCTGCACTAGGAGAGAGAAAATTCTGTAGGCAGAGGCTTCAGCGATTCTATCAGCAAATGGTATTATGCCCTGTGCGCCTCAAGAGTCAGGCGTGCACTGAAGGGCTCAGCTCGGATGGAGCTGTTTTCACAGAGCTTTTGTACTGAAATATACCTTCCAGTCATCTCCGAATCTCCTTGCATCAACATTTAAGAAGAGAACTCAACCAAGTTCTAGTATTTTCTCTCAGACCAAGTTAACTGTGTTTTATCCTTTGATGGAACTGTTCCTCCCATGAAGACGTAGAAGAAAATACATTTTTGTGAAGTAACATACTTTGGCAGGAAAAGGGAAGAACATGTGGGAAAAATCTGCCCTGAGGAGCATAGGTTAGGAAAGGGCAAGGACCTTAAATTCAGTATCTCTTGCCACGGACCTTTCTATAATTAATACCCTATGTGGTTCTATGATTATACCTCCTCAAACATAAAATTAAAAAATTTCTCAATATGCTTTACATTTCTGAACCCTTGTTTAAAGCCCATAATTTATGTATGAGGGGCACAGGTATCTGGAAAAGACTAATATTTATTAAGTTTAAAATAAAAATCCAGGCTTCCTTTCTTCATGGGCGTTTTAGCCGGGGTGGCATACACGTAAGTAAAGCGCTGTGACTTCTCAGTATTCAGGTGTCTGACGCGTTGACTTTGTCTCTGGTGATGCTACCTGTGCACCAGTGTAAAGTAACAACAGAAGAAACAAGTATTACTTTGTTTACCTAAGCGTTGTTTAGAGCATCATTTTACAGTGTGTCTCTAAATGATGTGATCTTGGGATTGACAAATAACATTTATGAGGACATATTCCTATGTAGTTATATATTTATCACATACCTTGTATCAAGGTAAGTAAATGATAAGAAATACATAGTAATTTTTGAATCTCACAACATTGGTGCTACTGAGTTTCTAAAATCACTACTTGCAACCTTCCTCTTGGTCAATGTTTGTGTGTATATCACTCCAGCCCGCACCACTGCCAAATTATTCATCCCTTATGTTGTATGAGAGAGAATGAGACATAGGAAATGTATGTCAAAATTATTCCTTTTGATTCTAGCATGATTTGTATTTTTCCTAAAATGCAGCTACTGTGATGATTATTGCCCAGTTCAGAACGTTTGGTGTCATCATAGCATTTTTCTCTGACAAGTATGTTGCCTTGCACGGGCTGTGCAGCTGATTCAGCCATTACGGATTCCTCCCTCGGGTCCGCTCCTTGCCCTACATACAAGTACTTGAGTAGCATTATTTTGTCCCTCTGCACAGAATCAAGTAAATACATTGTTTTACTTGATCACATATTTTGATCCTCACTTCCTATTCTGCGGAACCAAATCAGGCTATTGAAGAGTGGCAAGGGGAGTGTTATTCAGCTTCTGGATTTTTTTTAAAAACAAAGGAGATACAGAGGAAAGGAAGAAGTTTTTCATAAAAATACCAAATGTGGTAAGGCATAAGGTAAAGGTACCAGGTAATTAATTGTAGGTTTACCAAGACTGTTGTGAGCAAAGGTGTTAATAAGGACATCTGGTTAGTGCCTCCTATCTTGGATAGTCTACAGTTGTTTTAAAAAGGTGTTTTTCTTTTTGTGATATTTAGCAACCTGTTTTTTACTTTATTTTCTGCCAATTTCATTTGAAATTCAACTGCCCGAGCATTGTCTGAAGTGATATGTCACGAGGCTGTAGGTGAATGTGATGACGCGCTCATGACTTAACAATTTGCACTCAAAACTGAGAGGACATTGTTCGTACAGTGTTGAATGGAAACTGCCAAGTTTCTAGACCCTTTTCTGCTGATTTCCAGCATTGTAATTAAACCTAGTCCAGAATTTTTTTAAATATATGCCATCATTTTAGGAACATACAGAACTGTTTACTTTCCCTTGTGTTCCTCTGCCTTCGTGTGTTTAATCTCTTTCATCTTGTCTTCTCCTTCCTTTCATAATTACCTCAGGTATTTTTCTGTGTTTTTTAAGAACACTGTGAAACTAGTGAAAGGATACAAGTACTGTGCAAATGTTTAATTCTTAGAAATGCTTAGCTCTTCCTTATTAAGCGATAACTATAATTTCTACTTATTTATAGATTTCAGTGAATTCAGTTTATTTAAATGTTTTTTCTTTTATTCTAAACATACCTGTAATTGACTCATATTTTTAAGCCTTTAAATTTTATGAACATGTTTAGATTTTACTAGTAATAGCAATCTTATTTAATATCCAAAAATACATATGCAAATAGATATTTTATTATATATATATATATGATGTCTTTATCATACACACACACACAGACACATATATATATATAATTTCCATTACCCACTTACTTTCAAGTAAAATCTTCCTAACCATAATAAAAAAAAGAAAGAAAAAAGTAATTTCCCTATTGACAACTTGCCCAGGATAAAGTCACACTGAACACCAAGGCCACAGCCCAGCACCCGCCCCAGTACCACCGCCTTCTGTTCCTTTGTCAGGAGGAACAGTGACTCTCCCACACTGTTTTTCTCCCCCTTTGGCTCCCCAGGGTCCCACATCCCCTCCCTCTTCCCCGCCTTCTGTACGCTAGGAGGAAGTATTTCTAACCAACAGGCTTTTAGTGAAACAATAATATGAAGTTTCATTTCTTTATCAATATTGCAAGGCATCTGACCGGAATCAGATTACATTTAGCATCCTAATACTGCAAATGTATTTTTTGCGAATACAGCCAATGCTTCATAGTGCAGAGGCTAGTGATCTTGTTTGTGGTTTATCACACATTTGATCCCTGTGGGGCATTGTAGTACTTGTAGAAGCTCTGTAAGAGAAGAAAACCTCCCAAAGATTTAGATCAGTCACTTTTGTTGTTTTCATACTCCAAATAGTATATCTTCATTGAGAAGAATGTGGAAAATAATGAGTACATTGTATTTTGGGTTATCTGGTTTGTTGTACCTGTGTATGCCATGAACCATTAAATGTAAGTATACTGCAGTTAATTAAATGTATTTAAAAAATATAAACATTTGGGTTGCATGTGTCTAGACACTAACGGCATTTTCTGTCTCTTTCTAGTAATTTGCCTGGTGGGATTAGGCCTGGTGGTGTTCTTCTTCAGTTTTCTACTTTCCATATTTCGTTCCAAGTACCACGGCTATCCTTATAGGTAACAGCATACTAATATGAATGTTCTCATTTTTAACTAATAGAAAAAGACAATGTCAATGGTTAAAATATATTTAAGTATTAATGTAAAGTAGCTAATCATTTGTCAAGTGATTTTAAACTCAGTTAAGCAAGTTTTTAAGCAGCATGTGTTCAGCATAGACGATATAAAGGAGCTATAAGGCACGGCTCCTCCTCCAAGCAGTGTAGTTTCCTTTAAGAGATGCGTGTTATATGTGTACATACACATATGACAAAATGTTTAAGCTTTGTGGAACTTATCAAAATTGTGTCTTCTCTTGGTTTGTCTATCATGATTTTGACCTCATTTGCAGTTTTTTCCTCTCACATAAATCTGCTGTTCAGTAGCTTTTTTAAATAAGAAAAGCCAATTTGGAAGGGAAACTTAAATGACAAAATGACCTCTGGTCACTAGAAGTTGTCATACTAAACATCTCATAAGATTTTCACCAACATAACTGTCATAATCGGAGGTGGGAAGATGTTGAAAATTCATTATGAGACCACATTCGTCTAACTGCACTATACTTCTATTAAAGCGCACTACAGTGGAGGTGTCCGATTACTGCTATATTTAGGCAGGTTGTCAGTTTGAGTGGCAATGGCCTCATAGCCTCTGTTGCTGGCGGAGCTGGTTGGGGCAGCCGGGAAGTGCTCCTGTGGGGCCTGCGCCCCTCCCGCCCCCGCTCTGGCCGGAGCTCATGGGATTTGGGGTCAGGGTCCCCTCTGCAGTCTGTGATGTGGATGAGTTAGTCACAGATGTGCAGTTTATGAATTAGGCGTAAGTTCACTTCTTGATCATATTCCTCTCTTGGCTTCTCTTAAAGGAATCAACATTCCACTTTCTCCTCTAGGGAATAATTCTAGTAGCTTCATCTATCCTGCTCTCTAGTGGAGAAGTAAAGGCCCTTCCTTCCCTTTCTCAGAGATTTTGAAGACTCTCTGCTGAGATAGTAAATAAAAGCTCATCATACCTTCTACCCCTTCCACATGTGAACTGTGCAATTATTTTAAGGGAGTTCTACCCAGACAGCAACAATTTATACCTTTATCTGGAGGCAAAGCTCATCCCATAATGGAGAGAGCTGATCAGGAGGTGACAGTGGAAGGACAAGGCTCTGTATTTTCTCATATAAGCAGAGCCACATTTTCCAGTCTCTTCTTCCCACATCCATTACAAGTAAATATACAAAAAAAAAAAGAGAAAGTTAAAAAAACATGAGAGTCAGATCTGAGCTGTGCCTTAAATCCTGGTTGCAATGTCAGTGAATTTTTTAAAACATTACTTCTAAGAACAGCAAGATTAGTTAGAAAGACAAAGTCTCTACTTTCTTCGTTCCTCTCTTAGCAGATAGGAAACCAATTTTGCTTTTGAAAATGTGAAATGATCAGACTAATCAAATCCAAGATTAAACATACCCAAGAAATATGAAGTTATGTTTTCCCTTCCCCCTACCCTGGGATTGAGAATCACGGTTCTGTATGATCTGAGTCTTGGTTGGACACACATGTATTCTACAATGTAATCTGTAAATTAAGAGAAATGGAAATCTTCTATGTCTTTTATCTAGGATGCCACAAACACTTAAAAGCTATTTCATTTGATTCTCTAGCACCTACAGTATGTTAAATAAAGGCTGCATCTCTATGTTTATGAAAGGTAAAGGATGTAGTAAGATTCTTAAATCCTGTTTAGTTGGCGGGCAGAATATGAAGGAAGCTCAAGAGCAAATTCCAGCTTTCCTTGTATATCAGAGCATTTAATCATAACTGGGGTGTCATTCCTTATCTAGATTGTTCTCTCACATATAATGACTGGGAAAGATAGGAAAGAATTACATTTTTACGAGTTCCATAGAACAACATTACATGTGACAGCACTATTTTTGTTATATGAATGGCTTAAATTTGTACTTTTTCCCAAGGAGTTCTCATTTAGTACAATAACTCTCCGATATTCTAGTTCTTTACCAGGAGTGGACCTATAAATCACCTGGGAAGCTTTCTAACATACATACCCTAGGCCTCACCTGAATACACACGGTGAACATTCTGCACCAGGATGCACGCCTGCTCATTTTATGTTCCCATGTACGTGGCACTGAACACTCATACCGTGTAACAGTCCCCCTCCTTTGCCAAGTCCCCACCAGGCTAAACAAGGAACGGGCTTGCTGTCAGGTGGCCTCATGGGGCTGGAAATGCCAAAAAAATTTCTTCTAAGAAATCAGAGGTGGAAATCACGCCCCTGAGCGGTTTGTGAGTATGAAATTTAGCATAATATAGATGAAAATCCACAAGAAGGAACTGCAGAGAAACAGAATCAGAACAGAGCTAACAAAGGGGCTTTAGGAGCCAGACAGCAATGCTGAGTACGATGTGGCTTTACCAAGAAATGAAGGCGGGATCCCAGCTGTCCAAGCAGCCCTTTCCAACTCTGTCATTTGCTGTGTCACTGCGCAACTCAGTCACCCAGCTCGTCCACTGCCCACGGATTCTTTCAGCCTTACTCTCTCACCACATCACACTGAAGCCTTCCGGTATTCTCGTCAGCCTCTCAAGAGCTTTCATGTGATCCGGGTTTCTACGTTCCGTCTTTCCCGTGGGTACAGTGGTGAGCTGTGCCTCGCCCTCCGTGAATCCTTACACACTCCTGCATCATCCCTCTCTGCGCACTCACTTAACCTCTGCTGCTGTCAGTGCGTAGAGGACATATGCTCCCTTCAGTGCATTTCCAACATCCCTCTGAGCTAACAAACTATACCACAGGGAAGCCATAGGAGCAAAACAGTAACGATTTTACATTTGTAAAGTTGTATTCCTTTGCATTAGTCTAGTACATGGATGTGTGCAACAACTACCTTAATACTAGTATATGTTGCTTTGGGCTTTTTTCCCATTGTATCACTTTCCTTCTAAATAAGGCTTCTTTTGTTTTTTCTATGAAATGTGATTAGTTCTCTTGTGAATGATCATAACAAATAGATAAACATCAAAAGCAAGGGTTACTAGAGATTTGGATAAATCCTGAGCTAAATTCTAAAAATCTGATAGTATAGGGAAAAAATATATGACTAATTCACTGGAGAAAAAGCAAAGTTGATGGCGGAAACATAAGGCAGAGAGGAAATAAGTGAAAGAAAGGAAAACAGAAAAAATTCTGGTAATAGTTGAAAGATGAGATGTTGATAAAGAAAAAGAGACTTTTTCCCCCTGAACTACCCTGGTGAGAAGCCTGGTAAATTGTGAACATAGCATCACATTCTTCCCAGTCACTTTGCAGTCTCAGACACATTCATCTGTGGCACCAGCATTATAGTACTTAATCAAAACAAACAAACCTTGCCCATATCAGACAGTGACAGTGTGTAGGGAAGGAGAGAAATGAGATACAGGACACCGTCATTACAGGAAGAGGAAAGTCTGGAAAACATACTCCAGAAGGAATGTCCTGGCCTGAGTACTTGTGAAAAGAAATCTGTGGATGCCCATCTTCAAAGAGTTAGGACCTACTGTACTGAGTCATAACCCCTGGGGAGCAAGAGCTAAATCAATCCATTCATTCATGCAGACACACAGTGCAGTATGCATGCAGAAGAAGAAAAGTGTTTCTCAGCCAAGACCATGGCCTTGACTTTGAGATGAGCTAAGGACAAATAGTTATTTTCCTTCAAAACATGGAAAACCTCCCACTTCTGCCTACTTTAGACAGTACTTTGGGTAAGACTCCTGGGATATTCCTGAGTGAAAATGAACATTTGAACATAACACCACCTACTAATTTAAAAATAACTTTTAGCCAGAGCATCAACTCCAATGCCAAAGTACTCACATGGGTGAAATGCCTTATTGAAGCTTCTATAGCCTCCACTGCCTTCCTTTTAAATTTTAACTTTTGCACCAAAAAAATACCATGATACACACAACTATGTCCAGAATTATCTTTACGCTAATTTTTGCTGTAGTCCCTTACAAATTATAAATCCCTTTAATCTTCAACATTTAATTTCTTCAATATTGAGTGATCCTTTTAATTGATTTTAATTTCGATTTTAATCTTAAGCATCACAAAACATTAAGTTTTTATGCCCCTCATCATGTTTTCTCAATACTAAACACTGCTATTCTTTTTCTTGGTTCTATGTACTTGCTGAAGGGGATAAAAGTCTACTTTAAATGTTTATCCTATTTCCTTAAATCTTCCCCACATTTTAGTCTTAAAGGGTTTTTTCCCTACAGTATCAATATGTTCCACACCATTTCACACCACTAAATTCTTCCAGAATGTCTTTTAAGTTTCAGTAAGCAAACTTCCCCAATTTAAATCTGTGTGACCTTGGACATGTTACTTAACTTTTCTAAACCTTGGTTTTTTCATTTGTAAATGGAAAATATTTTATCTATTTCACTTGTCTATTATATTGATGACAGGAGAGAATGCATGTGAATCCCTCAGCATGTTGCCTAGTACACACAGGCACATAGCATTAATTACTCAATAAATATTTGATGCTAATTACCATTGATTCTGATATAAATATTTTAAACTCTTTTATGTTTAATCTACTTCTCCTAAGCAGGATTTTCCTCACACTGAATATTAAGTAACTGTTGTTTTCTATCTGTATGATTCAGTTGAGTGAAGAACAGATTTTCCCTGAACCTTTTGATGAACTTAATTGGGCTTCTGAGTCCCTTGAAACTACCAGGGAAATATCAAGATTATTAAGAATTTGATCTAATTACCATCTGAGCCACAGTTCAAAAGAAGAAATGATATTCCAATGGTAGCACTAAATTCATTTTATGTATTAAATAAAGATTAACTTTAGGGCTTACCCCATTTTTTTAAGAAGAGAAAAATGTTAGTAGCAATATATGATAGTCTCAAATTATGTCATTACTTTCCCAATATTTTCCACTGACACACTTTGACCCATAAAAGTTTTCTTCAAACATTTTCCGAAAATATGTTTATGACACAGGTCTCTCCTTTAGTAGGAAAATTACAGGAACTTTCTCTATTAGTTCTATTACTTTGCTTCAAAACTCCAAAATCCATTAGTTGTGAGAGGTACTGTGGCATAATGGGAGAATCATACATAGAATCAGAAGACCTGAGTTCAATACGTATTTTGTATATTAGTTAGGAACTCTGTCTCTGCAGTCACACAATTATGAGTTTAAATCTTAGATGTTCTCTTCACTGACTTTGAGACTTGCAGTTAGTTATTTAACTTCTCTGAGTATCATTTTTCCTCACCCCTAAAATAGGGTTTTTATGGTGTTGCAGACATGCTTAACTATTAAGTTTGCCTTACTGTGTCTCTGTCTTTTGCAACATATTTAACATTGTTAAGCCCATTTCTAAACTTGGCACCTCCAAATGTTGTGGGGGTAAATTATATAATCAATTTTAGGGTCTGAAACACAGCCTGCTCTCACTAACTGAGCTGTCCCACCTACCTCTTATCTGTAGCAGCCATTTAGCACTTGATTACTGAGTAGTACTTCATGACATTACGTTTTTCATTAAGTGTTCATATATAACTTATTTTTGGAGTATTGAATTCCTTTTCATTCTAGAATATTATAAGGTATTTTATAGAAAGATCCTTGAAAATACCTTTTTTAATATCTCCAAAGTGCTTTGCACATAGTAGGTGCTCTTCACATACTTGTTAATTGAATTTGCTTATTTAAAACATTTGTTTAAATTCATTTCTTATCAAAATGCAACAGGAACCATTAGGGTAGAAACATAGGAAAATAGCCCTCCTTTGCTGCACTGCACAGCTCCGGGGCACGGACACACCCGATGGCACTCCATGGAGTTGTCCGGTCGCTCCCCACACCTAAAGGGGTTTGTGGTGTGTGGGAAGATAATCATTCCATAAACCTGAGCTCTAGAGACAGTTATTGCAACTTCACATTGACTCTGACCTGGCTGGCATCAAATAAAAAAGCAGAACAAAAATATGTATTAAGCTTATAATGGACATGGAAACTATCTTCCCTTGTCTTAAAAGGTACTTGTAATTCATGATGCCCTTGGTTATTCTGAGAAATGATAATGAAAAAAGTGGATTGACATTCAGTAAGTGCAGAGTAACAGTTAGAAATGAATGGGAGTCCTACAAATGGTGAGAAGGTGTGACAGCAGACAAGCACAGCCAGGCAGAAATCCCCAGGATGTACAGAAGGTCAAGCCACCTTCATCTCTACATCTTAGATGTAGATCTCATCTGTAGCAGGAATAGAAAACACAATTTTGAGTTGTACAAAAAACTAATACAGAAATGGTATCAGCTCACAAACGTACCACTGAGAGGAGTTTCCCCGGGATCGCCTTTCTCATGCCGAGTCCCAGCTCAGAATGACAAAGGGCCGAAGAGTCGGAGATGGTGCCGGAGGTGCTGGAGTGCTGGTAAGGCACCGGTGTCTCGCCCCATCTTAGTTTATCTAGATAAGGAATGCGCTGCTAAGTCTTGAAACGATACTGTGTAAATGGAAATTGAATCTGAAGGACTATTTTTTCCGTATTGTTGTATTTCACTGTGGTGCCCTGGGAAGTGATCTGGACACTGAGTGAGCAGATGTGATGGGGAGCATGGCACTTTAACACTGTAACCCAAGGCAAGTCTTTTCATCTTCTCAGAGCCTCCGTTTTCCTCATTTTTCAAATAATGACCATAGCATTTATCTCAAGTAAAACAAGTTCTGGCAAACTCTTGTTTTGCAAACATAAGACAACTTCACCGTGAAATCTTATATGGCAGTCAGGCTATTGCACTTAGTGGCTACAGGGACAAGTCCTCAGATAAAAACTGCCAGCAGTATACTCTGACCTATGGAAGTAACTGTTTGGCAAGCACAGTATATTTTATTAGGCAATAATAGTCATTTACATGTATATTCCTTCCAATCTAAACAAAATATAATTCTACTTGGTTACTTTTCTTTTGTTATTTTAGGGAGGAATGCAGAATAGTTGACAGAATATATTTAATTCTGCCTAGAAAAAAATGTAATGAAATCTCTTTTCCCCCTAGTAATATAAACCTTAATATCCAAATCAATGAAACAAAACAGAAGTCTTCTATATAGGCATTAAGTATTTTTTTTAAATCAGCATTTGATGATTTCAAAAATAGATATTAGGAACCTCTACATAAATCCAAAGTAATTTTTGTAGAAAATTCAGAATCCAGCTTTTTAAAGTTTTGCACAGCACATCCCAATGCCCTGACCTCAGAACACAGGGTCTGAGCTGACATACACATCAAAGGCAGCCCTAGAGGGCTCTTTCCGGGGTGGAAATGCAGCTTCCTGCTGGGGCAGCACCTCACCATTCAGCAAGGCACTGCCGACTGGAGGGAGGAAGCTCCTGTGGTCTAGGGGGCTTTTTGTTCTTCACCTGCCTACGCCCCAGCCTTACCCGCCATACTAGCTTTGTTAGTTTTCCCCCAGATGTAGTATTCATGTTTCCGACCACACCAAATTATAATAACCATGTCATCAAAACTCTTACTAAGTGTCCTTCTCCGTGTAGTCCTCTGTGGAGGGAAGCGGCCTCCACAGTGGCTATACTTGAAAGCTATGGCCCTGTGTGACTGAATACAGAGAGGTTTCCATTCCCAAAGATGTCCTTCCCTTCTCCTAATCAAGTTCTGAATTTCTTTAGGCCTTTCTTAGATAACTTACTTCAGATTTCCAGACTTCCCTGGGTTCAGTAATCTTCTATGACAAAGAAGAGTGCTCCAGGGCATTTGGGTAAGAGGTCCAGCTAGCAGCCTTAATGTGCTGCTCTCTTAGCAGTTGTCACTATAAAGGTTAGAAACTCCCTAAGGACAGTGAGTGACTGAGTTCCACAAATGAACAGGAGTGAAAATTCAACCAGTGGCCTATATTCATGCTGAGTAAAGAAGCAAGGTCTTTCCTCTACATTTTTCTGGATTCCAAAATGAAATCAGCAGCTGCTGCCTAACCACAGACGTGGCTTCTATGACACAGAATGCCGCTGTGTAACCAGGTCTCCCTGACCCTGCCCCAGTTTGAGAACAAGAAAAACAGTGCACAAGAAAATTCTATGAGCTAACGATTTCAGTAGAGAATAACCAGCTCCCAATTGGACCAAATTCATTCATTCAAGAACACCGTGTGCATTCCATTTTTTTTAGAACACCAAGAACAAATAGAATAATTAATTCAAGATAAGTAAGAACAAACTGCAAACCAATATTTGGTGCCTGTTCAGATACTTCAAACAAAAAGAAAGGAGCACATAAGCTTTACATACAGTGTGGGTCCCTGGTAATCAGCCAGTAGCCAGATCCAGACCCCTCATTCTCAACCCACGTAACCATTCCAGCATTTTAAATGACCAGCTCCTCTTTGAAATGCAATACCCTGGATTTTGACACTCTTACACCTTCCTTTTTCCTTTTAGATTGCTTCTCAGTCCCAATATATGTGTTAAATCCTGACTTTCCTCCTGAGATCTAGAAGCAGATCTGAATACCACATTAGCCCCTCACCTTCACCAGGTCCAAACCCACCCTCCCCTCTCTCCACACCTGTTGCCTTCCTCCCCGCGAGACATTGTTCTCACAGTCATACAAGGTGGAAACCTTGCAGTGATCTTGGCCTCCATCACTTTGTATTACCACCTAAGTTGTCTTATCGGTGTCGGCAGTATCTTCAAACTATCCTCCAGCCTCCTAACCTCTGTAAGTCTCCCCTTACCTTAGAGTAAGGCAGCATTATTTCCACGTACACACAGGTTATGTCACTTCTTCGTCAGAGCACACTAATAGCTAACAAGAAAGAGGGAAAAAATATACGTTCCTTCTGCAAGATACAGATAAGCAAAATGAAGAAAATAAGATTTTTCATAACCCCTCTGCCCAGATTATGAATGTCAGCAGTTTGGCTGGTATGTATTTTGAACCTAGGAAAGGATTATACCATATATATTTCACGGCATTTTTTTTCTTTTATACTTCAGAGTATACTTCAGTGCCATTAAATAGTCTCCTATAGTATGGTTTTTCTAGCTATATAATAACTCCAATGTATAAATCACTCTAAAAGTTCTTTTAAATTTGGTTCCATTCAACATAACCTCTGCTTCAGTGCCACGGTCAGTAACTGCTATCTGTGGCCGAGTCCAACCCACCGCCCAGTTTGTGTGCCATATAAACTAAGAATGTTTTTTACAATTTTAAATCATTGGGGGAAAAAAATGGAATATTTTGTGGCATGTGAAATTTATGCAGAATCCAGACTTCATTGTCTGTGAATAAAGTTTGATTGGAGCACAGCCAGATTCATTTCTTGATGTATCACGTGTGGCTGTTTTTTCACTCCAACAGCTCAGCTGAGTAGCTTCCACAAAGATGTATGATCCACAGTTTTTGAAATGATTTCTGGCATTTTTGCAGAAAATGTGCTGACTCTGGGTTTAGTCATATTGAACACAATGCCTAATGTATTTTCGCACTTGTTACCTGCCCTCATTCAGCAGCTGTAGCTGAGGCTGTTGTCCCTTCATTTCACTTGTTCTCAGAGTTTTGGTTGGTTTGTTTTTGAATTCCCACTCGCCATCCTGTCAGGCGTGCTACTGTGTCACATCTGATTGTATCCAGATCGTACTCTCTAAAGAGAAACACGATGGCCGTGACTTCCAGTCATTCCATTTCTTGCAATGACCTATGCACCATATTCTTGTACACAGTAGGTGACCCATGAATCTTTGCTGGACATGAATGAGGCTGACCTTTTTGTCCTGAACTTGTGAAAAGAACTGACACTTTTCTGTAGAAAAATGTATTTTGAATATCAAATAATACAGTGGCTGATGACCTTTTGGAAGATCACTTTTCAGCAAGCCAAGGACCGCATTTCTATTCAGACTCTGAGTGTTTGCTAGTGTGAGGGAGCAGCTAGGAGAGCGCCAGCCAAAAGAAGCGCTTGAGATCTTCGCCCCATTCCTTCTCTGCAGACACAGTGCCCTTCTGCATCCCTGATGGGCTTTGAGCAGCGGTCGAGTTATACCAACCTGAAGGGCACAGGGCATCCCTCAGCTAGAGAGGGCGTCCCGGGGGAGTGTTTGGGCGTGTCAGGCCTGCTAGGTGACCTTCCTGTGCACAGCTCAGCACCCTTGCCAAGAGCCTCTATCTTCTGTTGCTCCCTGACCTAAAGCTGACCACGCCTGAGCTTATTTCAGCATAAGCTGAAGGTCATGATGGCCAGCGCTATGCATGTGCAGACCACCATGACCTGCACTGAGATTCACTGGTGATGGGGCGGAGGGGAATCCAGACAGAAGCTGACGGGGTCACCCAAGGCTGCTTCCCTCACTGAGGACACAGACTACAACCCTGAAAGTCCATTCCAAATAAGAGGAATACATTCAGGTTTTGGTGTTCTCAACAGTTTTGCATGATACAAAGCATTTTTTACATTCTGGTGGTAAGCATTATTAGGAAAGATAATATCCAAGCACTGTTAGAAGCATAAATCTATGAGAACTGTTATATTATACATCACAATTATTAGACAGGTAAATGTGGTAGAGGAAAAAAATATATTCAGACCCTGATGGATAGGAATGAGGGATTACTCTCTTGAATGCTGAAATCAATATAAAATGTTCACACTGGAACAGACCCTGAACATTTAATATTTATATAATGAAAGTAAAAATCAAACTATTGAATGATAACCTAGAGAATAATAATTCATAGTTTTCTAAAAACGTTTTAGCTAAGAAAACATTTTTGACATTTTTTTGCTTCAAGTCTTTCCAATGTCTTGAACAAACACTTGTAAAGTTCTTACCACTTTTTATGAAAAAGATTACTTTAAATATAAAAGGCAGGAAGTACTGTTAGAGTTATCCTTTATTGTACGACAACTAAGAGAAGGATAAGTTCAAGGCTCGGTATATATTTGTCACTTCATAATAAGATAAACAAAAGATTGTGATAACAGCCTTTTTAAAAATAAGTATGCCAGTTGGAAAATCTCCTAGCATCAATAAATAGTGTGGTAACTGGGGATTTTTCAGTCTATTTTAATATTAAGAAAACATGAAGATCCTGTTCTTCTGTGTATGTAGCAATATGTAAAAATCATAGAACCTTTTTAACCTTTCTAGCTCCAAAAAGTTAGGAAATATAAAACAATGATAAAGGGTTATATTGCTATTTTTGCTTTTATGGTGGTGATATTTTTAGCAATGATGAAATATAATAGTGCCCATGGCTTGAAGAGTTTAGACCTGTCCTTTAAAAAATGAAGAAAAAACTAAAATGTCTTAAGCTTAATAATTTTTCATACTATTATTACAGTTTAAAATATTTTATGATAAAGTTTTGTTTTTTCATTAATCCTCATATTCTTTGATTGCCTTTATCTTCAGGGCAAGCATGTAATTGAAGAATGCCCAAGAGTTAATCTACAAGTGACACCTCTGTGCGTTCTGCCATTGGTGTTGTTAAGGATTATGTGGATTGAACAGCAACTGTAGTTTAGAGCTCTGAGGAAGTTTACTGTTGACATTCTTCTTCATGAAGATTGTTATCCGTGCAGAACTTAAGCCACAACTTATTGTAAAACACAGAAGCCATGTCTTTTTGTGTCTATATATCAGCATGTGGTTTCTATCTTTTCACTTAATAATTCCTCAGAAAAAATACACAGTAACTATTTTAGTTTGTACTGAATAATTACATTTTCATTGATGTATGTAAAATGTGTTACATAATATTATACATGAATATGTTATATAATGTGTTATAATATATTTTAAGTATATATTTACTTTTAGCACAGAGTATCACTAGAATCATAAAATATTATCCCTGGAAAAAACCTTGAAGATCTCCCAGAACCAGTGGTCTTTTCAGTAATAAGGAAACCGAGGTTCAGAAAGACAAAGCAGTATATGCCTAGAATATTGTAATTTAAACATCCAAACATTAAACTTAACTAGTTCTAACAGCTTTCCAATTACATGGCTTTTCAACTATAGCAACCATTTATTTCATTTTGGTTTCAATATTTAGTTAAAACTTGTTTTGTCTCTGGTTGTTCTACAAAGTTATGTTGTCAAAACTTACAAAAAAAACCAAAACTTGCTGTATGTTAGTAGAAAGGTACAAGTATCAAACAAAAGCCTAGTAAATGTTATTTCAGTTGA
This sequence comes from Manis javanica, assembly GCF_040802235.1. NCBI lineage: Eukaryota > Metazoa > Chordata > Mammalia > Pholidota > Manidae > Manis > Manis javanica. Next base: position 96,017,714 of record NC_133167.1, read on the forward strand.
CTGACCATTTTACAAACCTAAATAAATTTTTGTTCATAGATTAATGCCTTGCTTAGGGAAGTTAGATAAGAAAATTAATAGTTACCTTTTACTTTTATTCCTATATGTATAAGCACCTATTTATGTTGTTTCATCAGAATCTGATGACATCTTTATTATGATTTATATATTCTTCTTGACTGTTTAATATAATGATATGTTTCATTTAAAAATATCAATTATTGTTATTTTATACAAGTGAATGAATTATGGATTGAATAATATGGAAAAATATTTTCTTTAGGACACTGAAATGACCCACTTTGTTTCAATCCATTCCCCTGCTTTCCCAGCAGTTGAAATGATGATTTAATTACTGGTCTATCCAACAGTGAGAGTGGCTCACAGAAGTAGAATATTTTACCCAAGCTTAAACCTAAGTTCAAGTTCTTATCAGCCTCTTCTTCCACTGCCGACTTGTGCTCCGCATAAGCCTGAGCCCATTCCAAGAACTTGTTGAGAAATTGCCCAGATATAAAAATTGGAATGAGGTGAATTAATGTAATTGTGACATTTTTATATTATATGTACATGCACTAATTTAGAATAGAATAAAAAGCATATTATATTTTCCTCATTTTCAGTATATAATAATTTTCTTTCTTTTTCAGCTTTTTAATTAAATGAAGCCAAGTGGAGTTTGCATAAAGTGAATGTTTACCATGAAGATAAAGTGTTCCTGACACACTAGTTTGACTTCTTGAGCTCATTGCCTTGTTGGTTGTGATACTCTAGCTTATTCTTGTACAATTTTTTTTAAATGTGAGTTTTCCTAGTGAATTTAATTTATAGAAGTGGAAAATGATTACATTTCATATGAGCACTGAAAAGAACAAAGGAAACATTGAGGTGTTTTCAAACATATTATATTCAGTGCATTCCAATAGGATTGAATGGAATAAATGCCCATGTAATAATGAATTCATGTTTAGAACTTCCACTCATTAGTAAAAAAGACCACAATGTAATAAGGGAAAACTATGAAATGTATGTTAAAGAATTCTTAGGGTTGTACAAGATAAGTATATGCATGAGAATATGTCAAGTACTGAAAAATTAAACTTACTGTTCTTTCAGTATAAAGGATGTGTATGGTTATAAACAGCGTTTTGTTCTTACTAATCATACCCAGATGGGGAACTGGGTGAATATTACCTACAACTTGGATCCTAACCTGGGAAATGGAGGTTCTCCTCAGGATGTAAATGTACAGGAAACATGACTGAATCAACGTGCCTTAAAGGCATTGGGCAGTGGAAGCACCACACGGAACTCGGGATTAATTCTCTCCCATTTTAGAAGTGTCTTCCAGGAATCCAGACTTACACCCACCAAACTACCCCACTGTGGCCGTTTTCCCCTTGTGTTATATAGAAAGAAGCTTGCCATCAGAGCCTCACTCCTTGAATCCAGACAAAGATTAGTTATCTTAGTATGAGCAGGTGACTCAGTGAAGCTTTCTGAAAAACATATGTAGGGGGTCTAACCATTATTACGTTAGTGTGTCCTGTTTTAGTTTATAAAGCCCTTTCACGTATGTTATTGTATTTTCCACAACCCTTTAAATTGGACAGGAAATATAAATTGTCTGACATATAAATATTGGAAGTTTGAAAGCCAAAAACTTTAAAACAGAGCTTGTAACTGGGCTTTCAAACTCTCGAACATGGGTTTTTATTTTCTGTGGTGGTACCTACAGAAGGATTTAGAAACAGTTATTTAGCCAGTTAAGTAAATATTTTGCTTTTCTTTTTCAGGCTTTTTAAAACAATCTCAATTTCAGTAAGATCTAATCAGACCATGGGGATCTCCGTTAAGCTGGGAGTCCCAGCTACACAGTCTCAAACAGGAACCCAGTGTGCATCCGCTGAATGTACTGGTTTTGTACCTATGAAACTCCGTTTAAAAAATGGGCAATAAAGCCTACAGAGGCATCCGAAGTTAAATCCCAGAGCAGCATGTGTTCTAACAAGAAGAAAGCCATCTTTTCAAATCATGATATTCAGTGAAAACTGCATAATCATTCAGAACTATATTAACCTTATCACATATTCCCAAATCTGCTATTAAAAAGCACATTAATTCCTGTAGTTTCTGTTCAAAAGATTGATAAATTTTGTATTGGAATGGCTTTTATGCAAAAGCATTAAGTGATCATAATCATGTGTTTAATGGCTATCCCTGGCCTGTAAATCTTAATCCACTGAATATTTTCACATTTTCTGAATTTCATTCATAACAGACATTACAGTTTGAGGCTGAAGTTTATAGACTCACTTTTCTAGCAGGTAAACATTTCTTTATTAAATATAATTTTGTTTGTCCCCTTAAAGCTCAAAATTCTTATGAACAACATACATTTAATCTCTCTATAAAGCTTAATATTGTTGATCATAACCAAAGTCAGTTCTCAAATACGACGGCCAAGAATGTCCCTACTCCACATTAGTACACATTTTCTACCTGTGTTATGTAATTTGCTCTGAACATCAAATATATGCCAACCATGATAACATTTTTCTTTTTTTTTGGATTTCAGTTTGAAAAGCTGTTCTTTCTCTACAGACAATTGTAACATTATGGAGGTGATTCTGGAGGGAAATAAACTGCCTCAAGATAAATTGTTATCCAAGTGTTGCATCAAACTATAAAGAGTAGCTCAAATGTAGTTTGCTTTCGGAATGTAGCATATGGAAAATCATGTACATATGTTATCTTTACTTTTGCCAAAGAATTTAAATTGTAAAATTTTTATGTAGTATGTTACATCCAGCAGTGTCACTTTTTAACTAGATTTACTATGTTGAAGACTCCCTTAAAAACTGATTATTTGTTTAATAATCTCCAGTTAGAATAAAAAGAACTGCTTTCCTACTCAGTTGGAGAAAGATCCTAATACAAAATTCCCTCTAAAGGAGTTTGACTTCTTATAATAAAGTGTTGCATTCTGCTCGGCATACACTGCTCCTGACGGTAGGTGTTCACATGGGTCAGCCCCATAGCACTGTGTCTGCTGTGATGCTCTCTTACGCATCACGTCACGCCCTGCCCATCGCAGCTCAGCAGGCGCGGTGATTCCGGAGATCAGCTCTGGCCGCCACAGAGCGTGACAAGTCCTCCCTTTCTTGCTATCATGAGAACCTCCCAAAGAATACGTGAAGAGAGGGGCTATTTAAATAAGGTGTGACATCATCATTTGGAAGTCCAGGGCATTAAACACTGTGTTTAAAGGACTGGTAACAGGGGCAGACGCGTTAGCTAGAGCATCAAGGGACAAAACTCCTGGAAACAATGTTCCACAGAGTCCAGAGAGCTAACATTAAGTTTAAAATATTAAAACAAGATTTTTTTCCTACTCCAGCTAGAGTCTATACTGAGTCAGATCAATAATATAATAGTATCTTTTCTAATAGTGGGAAAAGGGTAAGCATAGCTGCTAGTCACCCTCTAAAGGTACAAGCATGTACTGTCAGCTCCTAAATTCCCTTATGTAATTCATGAGCATCTGTCATTTATGAATTTTTCCTTATTCCTTTATCTACTTTTGTATCTGAAATATATGTAAATGTTTTTATCATATAACTGGAGTTTAAGTTTTTACACAAAGTTTTAATATCACATCACACATTCAAACTATAGTTGACCCTTCAACAACACAGGTCTGAACTGGGCAGGTCCACTTACTCACAGATTTTTTGTTTTCAATAAATATATTGGGGCTTCTTCCTCTGTGAGGACCCAGCAAGGAGACGGCTGTCTCTGAACTAGGATGTGGGTCCTCACCCACCACTGAATCTGCTGATGCCAGTGCTCTTGAACTTCCTCACCTCCAGAACCATGAGAAATAAATGTCTATTGTTTACAGGCCAAATATATATATATATATATAGGGAAAATTTTTGGAGATTTTCAACAATGTGAAAAATAAATGTTCTTTCTCTAGCCTATTTTATTTTTAAGATACAGTATATAATTCATATAACATACAAAATATGTGTTAATTGACTGTGTTATTGGTTAAGGCTTCTGGTCAACAGGATACTACTAAAGAAGTTTTAGGGGAGTCCGTGTTATATGTAGATTTTCACCTGCGTGGGGTGGTGGAGGAGTTGGTGCCCCTAACTCCCACGTTGTTCAAGGGTCAAGTGCATAATAGGGAAATCATGTCCCATTCACTCAAATGTTGGTGTGTCTACTTCCATTAAAAATTGGCAGCAAAAATGGTAGAATTCTAGGAGACTGCCCCCTCCCTAGAAACACTAGACAAAATGGCAAAAACTGTCAGAATCAATTTTGTTGAAATTTGGAAAATAATGAAAAGTTTACAGCAACCAAGTGAATACTTAAATAAATGGTGATGGAAATCTAGAAGGGCAGCTTCATGACATTTTATCTTGTCCTTCCCCAGTCCTCCTTCCCAGTCAGCAGTGGTCTGGAAAATGGCAGCCTGTGTTAGTGGTGTGGGTGTCTGGCTGTAGAAGAAGCAGAAAGGACTTTGTTCCCCAAGAAGCAGTGTTTGTTTTGACCAGTCTTGAGGCTTCTGGGAGGAGTGATGCAAGGAGCTTGCCTTTATTTCACCTGACTCAGAAATTGGATGGAAAAGTGGTGATGTATAGAATGTTTCTCTAAAACATGATAAGGTAAATAAACATGCTGCTGCCTGGGGCAAAAGATAAAGGTGGAACACGCTACACTAGACACCGAGCTGAACACCTGAGAGGAAAAGCTAGGGCGTGAAGTATTTGGAGAAGAAGTTTTGAAAAGCTCCCACATATTCTAAGGAATCAAAGGACCCAGGCCAGGCTGCATCCTCAGAAAATGCCTGAGACCCGAAGCTTTTCCCTCTTGCTCCAAGCCCGAGGAGGAAGTGAATGCCCACGCAGTGTGAGCCCCACAGGTAAGTGTGGGAGGGGTGCCGCAAAGAGTGGGAGTCGATCTGCAAAGACCAGGATACTATTTTCTTTTGTTTCTCTTTCTTCCTTTCTGTCTCCAGGCGTTTAAGAAAGGCTCTGTTAAACCACTAGCTGACCACTAAACTAATGATGCAGAAACTTCACAGACCACACATGACAAAGTAGGTTTTATAAAAACAGTTTTGAAATGTCACAAAACAAACTACAACCCACAGCAAGCAAACAAGTCTGGAGAAAGAAAAGAACCCAGTTTTCAGAGTTCGTCACACTATAATATTTAGAATGGCCAGTTCACAAAAAAAATAGTAAGAAAAAAAGCATACAGTGAAAAAGGTATAGTCATTCACAGGGAAAAAAAATTACAGAAACTGCCCTTGACGGGGCCCAGGGGAGAGACTCCAGCATGCCCCTGGATCAAAAGCTCCAATACTGGGTGCACTGGAGATTGAGGAGGAGCAGTTTCCCTTCGCCTGTGTCACCTCATTAGCATAGCTCATGGCCAAAAGAGACACACCCTCAGCCTACAATTTCTCCCATGGGGGAAGATTAGAATATAGTGAATGAGTGCCCAGCTTTCCCCACTGCATGCGACACTGATAAGGAGCCCACTTCTTGCCCCACCCAGAACACTGAAGTGGTCTGCAAGGCTGAGGGACAAGGGGGGGGGCTGGGAACACAGTGGCCATGCTTACAGTGCTTACTAAGCATTTCACTGACTCCATGAACAGAAGCGGAGGATGCTTCTGGGGGATGCCTCACTGGCAGACTTGCTCCAACAGTCCAGCACCCCATGTACCTCACCCACACACATTACTCAACACCTGGTGGCTGCCTCCTGGTAGGTGGTGGGCATGAACCTTTTTAGAGGGCCAATGAGCGTATACAGAATGCTGACTCTCGGGGACTTGGAAAAAGCCAGCAAGCAGCATGTCAACACACAGCCCAAGGGAAAGTAAATGGGAGGCTCTTAGAACATGGCCCAGCTTTGAGACTCAGAGAAGGCATAAAATCTTAAAATCCCACCTCCCATCTGCCAAAGAGGGAACAAGAAGTTTGGAACAGGAACATCCACAGCAAAGGTGAGAGAGTGCTTCAGTCTCCCTAGCGGGCTGACGGGTGTAGGCATTAGGTATTCCTTTCCCAAAGCCGGTCAGTAAGGAGTAGATGATGTGACTACAGCTCCAAATGCCAACCAGCAACATGACTGACTTCAAGGGACATGAAGTATCGGGAACACAAGGACACCAAGGGAACACAATTCTCCAGTGATCTGTGAATTGCCTAACAAAGAGTTCAAATAGTTCTTTTTAAGGAAGCTCAGAGATCTTTAAGAGAACACAAACAACTCAATGAATCAGGGAAATAATATATAGACAAAAGGAAAAGTTTAAACAGAGAAATCAAAAATAGGGCTGATTTTTGGAGCTGAAGAATACAATAAATGAAATCAACAATGTAATAACACCAGCAGACTAAACCAAGCAGAAGACCCTGTGGGCTCAAAGATCTTTAGTTTCCTAATCATAGGACAATAATGAAAAGGGAATGTAAAGAGTGAAGAAAGCCTGTGTGAATTACGGAATACCACCAAGTAAAATGTATGCATTTTGGGAGTTCGGGAAGTGGAAATGATAAAAAAGAAAGCTCAAAGATACAATGACTAAAAACTCCAAATGCAGGAGAGAGAAGGATCATTCAGGTTCATAAATCTCCTTATTCCCCAGATTCAAGCCAAATAGGTCTTTATCAAGATATATTATTATAATGATGTCAAAAATCAAGATAGAGAATTTTGAAAGCAGCAAGAGAAAAACATCTCAAGGGAATCTCCGTAACGTTATAAGTGAATTTCTCAACAGAAAACTTGCAGGCCAGGATGATATATTCAAAGAGCTAAAAGAAAAAACCACCAGCCAAGAACACTTAACTTGGTAAAACTGCCCTTCAGAAATGAAAGATACTCATAGATGCAAAAATAACATTTGGCAAAATAAACATCCTTTTCGTGATAAAAATTCTAAACTAGAGTAGAAAACCCAGAAGTAAACCTATGTATATATAGTCAACTAATATTTCACAAGGGCACCAAAAACACGAAATGAGAAAATGATGGTCTCTTGAATAAATGATGCTGGGAAAATGTGATAACACCATATCAGAAGAGTGAAATTGTACCCCTACCTTACAAATATTAACTTGAAATGGATTAAAGACCTAAATGTGATCCTGAAACACAGACTCCTTGAAAAGAGAAAATCAGTCTCAACAATGGTTTCTTAGATGACACCAAAAAGCACACACAAAAGAAATTGAACTCCAAAGTTAACTTTTGTACAAAAGGCATCAAGAGTGCAAAGACAATCCACAGAAATAAAATATCTGCAAATCCAGTTTGTTAAGTATCTAGTATCCAAAATATATTAAGAACTTTTACAAATCAACAAAAGACAAAGTCCCCCCCCCAAAAAAAATGTTAAAAAATAATTGTGTACCCCCCAAAAAAGATATGGTTCAGTCAATACCAGTACCTCAGAGTGGCTTATTTGGAAATAGTTATTACAGGTGTAATTAGATAGAATGAGGTTATACCACGGTAGAGTGGGCCGCTAATCCAATGGGTGGTGTCGTTTTACAAAGATGGCCATGTGAAGACAGACACAGGGTGAACCCAATATGAGCACAGAGAAGTGGCAAGACATATCTACAAGGTAAGGAGTGCCAAAAATTGCTAGCAAATCACCAGAAGATACAAAGATTCCTCTGAAGATTTCAAAAGCAACATGGCCCTCCCAACACTCTAATTTTGGACATCTAATCTCCAGAACATCATGTTCATGAATTTCTGATGTCCTATGTTATCCAGTTTGTAGTCCTTTATTACAACAGCTCTAGGAAACTAATCCAGTGGGCAAAGGACTTGAGTAAACATTAAGACCAACAAATGGCCAACAGACAGATGAAAAAATGAATAATGTCTTTAGTTACTAGGAAGATCAAAATATAGTGAGATACTACTTTACACCCACCAAAGTGGCCATAATTGAAAAAGGCACATAGGAAGTGTAGACAAGGATGTAGAATAATGGGAGCCCTTATACATTGCTGGTGGAAATATCAAATGAATGAGCTTCTTTTGAAAAACTCTAAAGGTTTCTCCATGAATTAAACATAACTACCATATGACCCAGCAATTCCACTCCTAGGAATCTATCCAAAAGAATTAAAACAGATGTTCAAACAAAAATGTGTGCATGGATGTCCATAGCAGCACTATTCATAATTGCCAACAGATGAAACAAATTGAATCAGCTGATGAATGGATGAACAAAATGAGTATTCATAAAACATCTTGCAGCCATAAAAAGGCATGAATTTCTGCTACATGCTCTAACATGTTATACTCAACTCAAAACATTATGCTAAGTGAAAGAAGCCAGACACAAAGCCACACATTGATGATTCCATTTATACAAAGTGCCCAGAATAGGAATACCCGTGGAGAAAGAAAGCAGATTGCCGGAGGCTTGGTGGGAAGAGGAAGAAGGGAGTGACTTTACTGGATTTAGGGTTTTCCTTTTGGGTGACAAAAATATTCTGGAACTAGATATTGGTGACTGCAAAACACTGTGCATGTACCTAATGCACCAAATTATACCCATTAAAATGGTTTAAATGGTAAAATTATGTTTAAATAGTCAAATCATTTTACCACCAAAAAAATAATTATGCATATAGCTATTTAAAAATTTGGGGGCAACCCAGAATCAATGCTATTCAACAAGGCATGGTCTCAGCCAGACTTCAGATTCAAAATTAGGTATACCGCCTACGTTAGGCCATAAAGGTAAATACAGAAATATACATATATATATATAAATAAGATATCCATAATGGTGAAAGGCAACATTTAATTCTTTCAAAGAGAGGAAGCATTATTCTGGAATGTGTGTCTTTTTCCCCGTCTTGTGCCTGCCTGTGGGAGTAAAGAGATTGATTAGTGCAGAAAGCAAGAGAGAACAACGAAGAAGATAAACCGAAACCGAGAAAGGAAATCAAATGATGGAGGTGGAGGTTAATTAAAAGCTTTTCAGTTCTGAAACTACTGTGTACTTTTTATATATAGAAAAGATGGGCTTATCTGATTCCCTGCTTTTCAGATGCATTGTAGTATCTGTACAGTAAAGCACTTCGGGCTTATCGCTATGCAAAGGACCTTAGTCTTGAAGAGTATCCATCCTGGTGATTACCATGATTTTCAACTGATTGTGACACGAGACTCACCCTCATTTTAAAGCTCTTTTTTTTTTCTTAATTTCTGATGTCTCTCATTTTCATGTGATCATGTAGCTTTACTTTTTTCTATGACCCCTCAGAGGAAGGAGACATGTCTATCTTTAGCATATATATTTTACTTCCTTTAGGAGAGGGTGAATATCCTAGAAATTTGGGCACAGGGCCAACCATTCCTGTGGGAGGGAGGCTGTCACCTGGCACCTTAGGAAATACTATTTTTTGAAGAATCTTTGTACTACTTCATGTGTCACAATATGTGCTTTTCAAAATTCAGTCCTGTCATCAAAATGCATGACTTGGACTTACTTGCTTATGTATAGTCATTCTTATTTGTAAGTTTCAATATAGCACATAAGCCTCTGTATTACAATTATTTAGTGTTTAAGTAGGGTTAAAATGTAGTATCACTATGCTAGATATTCAATTTCAATTTTTAACCTCCTTTTGGGGATTTTTAGGAATATTTTTGCTTCATCCCTATTGTCAGTAATTAACAATGAGCTATATTAACATTTAATTATTTCTTCATAGATGGTTTTACCTGTTACCACTGCAAAGTACATATTATTTAAAGCCTTCTTTGGATATTGTCATCATTTTAAGTGACGTCTTCAAAAAAGATTCTATAAATCTGTGAGATTACACTTTTTACTATTATGTGAAAAAGGCAGAGTAACATGATGGAAAGAAATTCACACTGAAGTCCTACTTAAGTATAATTATGTTAATTAAAAAATCATTTCACTTCTGGGCGTTGCTATCTCTGCTTTTAAAATAGAGTAGTGGCACTGCACCTACTGCAGGAATGTTGTGAAATCTAGAAAAAATATTTTACACATTTCTTTAGGTCCCACAAAGTTTTTTTTTCAGCTAGATACTTTGAAGACTGGAAATACAAAGGAAGACTTTTTCTGGCCTTGTCTTAGAAACTAGAATTGTGTAAGTCAAATAAAGGATAAGTCTACTGCTGTTTAAAATCCCCAACTTCCAGGCATATCAAGAATAAGATCTCAGAGAAAGTATATCCACACCCCAGAAATTCAAGGTATTACCATTGCCTATTTGGGGATATGAGGTATTACCAAGTTGTTTCCAAAGATGACCAAAAAAAAGCCTACCTCGCCTCTGTGACTCCCCGGAGGTCCTTACCTCGCTTCTCATTGCCCACAGAGGGAGACTGAATTTTATCATATCTCAGGGCCAGTGCACAAAAGTTATGGGTAGAAGATAAACATGTCTACATGACCTTGAAAATGCAATTCAATTTTGCCTTCTGCTAGATGTTAGTGGGTTACAAAGGAAAGACATAATCCCAGAGCCCAGATATGAAGTACATAAATAAGAATCCTCTACTTTTTTAAAGTAGAGGTCACCTCTACTTTTTTAAAGTTTTACACATGAATTATCTCATTTGATCCTTACAGCTTCATGTAGTCAATAATGCAAGTGTAACTACGTAATTTCTGGATGTCTAAGGCACAGAGAGAAAAATAAATGCTCAAATATTGGTAGACTGCAATCACTGTTCCTGATTCATCCTTTTCTTCTATTTGAAACTCACTTTTAGAAGATCACACACACACAAAAAATGCACGAAGAGTATAGTGAGAAAGTGCTACCAGAAATACAAAACATTTTTGTCAATAATGGTTTCATTTCAGGGTCCTGGGAATACTATGGACAAGAAGCCAGGCAGAGATCTTTGGGTTCTACTATCAGGTGCTTTTCACTAGCATCCACTGCGCCAGGGGACTAAATTCAAACTTGACTCAAAGAAGAAAATCATTAACAAAGATTTTCATTAATGCAAGCATCTTTCCCTTTCTGTCCTGCTGCCAACATTTAGCATCACCATGCTGAGCACAGTACAAAAGATGTTTTATGCTGTTCATGTAAAACCATTATTTACCTAGATTTTATACCAGATCGGGGAATGCATATTTCTAAATGTACTTTGCCTCAAATGTACCCTTTCTTTATAGAAAGGAGACTATAACTAGCCACAGGAAAAGGTGATCACATAATGTGATGATCTGGAAGTGTGATACAGGAGGAAACTATGGAAATCATTCTGCCACAAGTTGCTAGATATAGAACAATGAGTACAGAATGAGGCATTTAGAAGTTTTGTCTGAGTTTATATTAATTCTGTTTGAATATTAAACAAGAAAATCTCTTTATTTCACTATGGTATCACCTCATATAAGCTTAACTTTAATAATACTTCAGTATCATGGCTGGATTTTTGTTTCAGTTATGTTCATGTACATCTGGGAGAAGTATGAAGAGTGGTCCAGCCCTAGCACCATCTTTTTCACAACACTTCTAGCAACAGAGGAATAGTATAGTGTTTAAGATTATAGAGAAATACTGATCAAACAGATCAAGGGAAAAGCCCGTGTCTCCCCAGCATGAGGCTGGACAGAGGCTACATGACTGAAGTGTCAGGAGGATGGAGAAGAATTGGGCAGCAATCAGAGAGAAACTCTGGAATTAGAAAATGTACTGCCAATAAAGAACCCTGGTTTCTATTGCTTAGTGAGTAGCAATATTTAATAAAGAGAAGAACTATCATGGAATCTATGAATAGCTTCTGTTACATAAAAAGAAACATTACACCGAATTTACAAAGAAGTCAGCCATTAAATAGTGTATCACAAAAAAAGTAAAGACATTGGAACAAAGGGAATAGTAGTTTACGTAAGATGTTATTACTGACCCCTAAGCAATGACAAACAGATGATTTTGCAAACATACTCAGAGGAGAGAGTCACTTGTGTGTTTGAAAGTTGTAACAAAAACCGCACATCAAAAAGTATGTGGTAATATTAAAACAAATGTTTTATTCTCTAAGCCAATTATTTTTTACTCTTAATGGCAAGGGGAAACATTATTTTGTTCTAATTATTAAATTCCTTTCCAGCCCTTTCTTATCCATATGAAATAATCTCTTTTCCTTAATGAAGTTTGCTTTCTAGCTTTTTAAAAGAATTTGTCCCTATCCCTATTTATATCTATATCTAATCTGAATCCAAGAGTTTAGTGAACACCAACTTTGCTTTGGGATCATTAACCCCTGTAAGGTCCAAGAATTTATCACAGGGGTCGGAAGGGGAACTTTCTGGAAACGTTTCGGGAGATAAAAGTACCTTGAGCTGCGTACATCCACCAGTTTGGACCCCTGCCACCCCCCCTCCTACACCAGCAGGAACAAGCCACGTGGCACCTGGGGTCTCGGCATCCCCTAGGATGATTTTGAGACGAAGAGTCAGAGGTATGAAGAACAGAAGCGGTGATACAGATTCCTGAACAGAGAATCCATTATTTCAGGGACATGTTCTTTACCCAACCACGTGATCAGTTAAATACATGAGAATTCAAGAAACAAAATGCTCAGCACAACAAGAGATCAGCGGGGGTCAATACAACCACAGCATGGAAGTTGTCAAAACGGCGTTTTGAATAAAGCAACTGATCATTTTTTTTTTAATCCTTAAGAAAATACATTTAGAATTTCAGGAATCACAATCTTACTGTATCCCGTCAATTTACAATGGTAATGACTAAAACGGAGGAGGAGTAAAAATTCTTTAATCCCAGAGTTAGATAAGGCATTAATTTTTATACCATGTTATTTTTTAATTCAATACTTATAAAAAGATATGTTATTTTGATATCAAAATAATAAAAAATACGTTATTTTTGAAAAACAAAAATTTTCATGTTTTAATATTTGTAAAATCAAAAATCACTGAGAAAACGCACATGTACTTCTGATTAAAACTCATGAAACCACGGAGATCTTCCTCAACCTGATGAACAGCATAACGGAAGCCCTCCTGCAGTGCCACACCTCATGGCAAAAGCTTTAGTGCTTTCCTACTAAAGTCAGTGTTTCCCACCGTTTATATTCAACAACATATTAGATAGAGGTCTTAGTACAGTCAGGCAAGAAAAATCAAAAGCATCCAGATTAGAAAGGACTAAGTAAAACTATCTCATATCCAAATGACATAATTGTCTATGTAAAAACTCCAATAACATCAACTAAAAAAAATTATTAGAACTTAATGAGCTTAGGAAAGCTGTATGTAGGAGACAAGACCCAGTTTACCCAGTGTTCTTATATATACCAATATAGAAAAGGAATAAATCAGAATTGAGACAAAAGACCATTTACAATACTATCAAAACATTGACTACTTTGGAATAAATCTTATGAAAGAATACAAGATTTAGACACTGAAAACTGAAATACTGAGAGAAATTAAAATCTAAATATGAAGATACACTGTATTACTGAATTAGAAAGATCAATATTGTAAGATGTCTCTTCTCCCCAGATATATTTGTAGATTCAGTGTAATCAGAATCAAAATCCCAGGAGGCTGTTTTTTTTCTTGTGGAAAAAAACTGACAAGCTAATTCTAAAATTGATATGGAAATGCAAAGGACCTAAAGTAGCCAGAACAACTTTAAGAATAAGGAGGAGAAATTACATTAATTGATTTAAAAACTTAATATAGAACTTCAGTAATCAAAGCGGTGAGATAGTTGCATAGAGATAAAGATATACATCGAGAGAATAGAGTCCATAAGTAGGGCCACAGACATTGGACAACTGATTTTGGACAAAAGTTCAAAGGCAATGTAGTGGAGAAAGGACAGTCTCAGCAAATGTTACTGAAACAATATCACATGCACAAAAATTAACTTTGGTCCATACTTCATATCCTATTCAAAAAATAACTCAAAAATGGACCACAGGCCTAACTTTGAAACCTAAAATACAACTCCTGCAGGTGTTGCTAAGCTTGTATTTAAAAATTTCATAGATACAATAAAAATATGGTTTGTAAAACATCAAATTGACACATTGGACTTCATTTAAAATTAATAATATCTACTCTTCTAAAGATACTGTTAATAGAAGGGAAAGACATACCACAGACCAGGAGAAAAACTTGGGAAAGCATGTATCTGATAAAGGACCTGTATCTGCATAAAGAACTCTCACAATTCAAAAAGAAAAAAACTCCATTAAAGAATTTAAAATATTATAAAGAGATGCTTACCCAAAAACAATATAGTATTAACAAAAGAGCATATGAAAAGATGCCTGGCATCAATAGTAATTACAAAAATCTGGTGCTGAAGAATTCAATGAATAAGATGAACAATATAATAGCATCTGCAGTGTGGTAGGACAGATAGAGGATGGGAGAGGTGTCTTAGGATAGGAAACTTGAAGTAACAGCAAAAGACAAAGGAAACGATAAAAATGACCAAAGAAAGCCTGCAGGAGAAACTTTACATATTTTTAAATTCCATTATTCATAATTTGAGTATGTTTTTGCCAAATTCTTCTATTGCTGAGGACTAGTAACTGAAATATTATACCTAAATGTATTTTTTCAAAGGTCTGGGAAGGCATATGCCCACCAGGAAGTTGATAACAGTGAGTCGTGTCCATTTCTGAGTTGGCTGAAACTGTCACAAGGAGAATTCTTATTTACTTAGATATCTCCCTGCTTACAAAAGTACTATATTCTCATCAGGAGCCCATCAATACTTAGAGTGGGAGGGGAAAGCCCTCCCCCACTTACTACTCCGCAGGGTAGCCTTGGTGGGCAGTCCAGTGAGTATCCTACTTGGTTTTCTTCAAGGCACAGTCATCTTACTTTTTTAATGTCTATAAAAGTATTTTTTCATTAAAAAATAAAAGCCCTCATAATGATGTAAAGATGTGAAACATGTTCATGAACATCTGTTAGGTGAAAACCCTTTAGAAGAAAAAATTGTATGCATTATTTGTACGACCAAGTAAGCAGAATAACAAAACCTTTGGGCAAAGAAAACCTGTAAGGAAATGCTCCCAAAACTAAGCATGTTTTACTGAACAAATATTTTGAAAATAATAATTGTAGTAACAAGAAAAACCATCACCACCATTTCCGCTCAAGACTCTAAGTTAAAAAACTTTAATTATACTTCTGCCACAACCAGACACGAGTGACCTTGAGAAGTGTCACAGAGCCATTTGTGAAACCATAGTTCTCATCTGTAACAGGAAAGGTTTCACTGAGTGACAGCTAAGGTCCCTTTTATCTCCAAAGTTGCTTTTTTGTATGATTCAAAATGAAACTTCCAAGAAATTTTCATGCATTATTAAATGGTATGAAAAGACAACATACAGTCTATCAGTGTATGATTTTTCCCGTAGCTAAAATTAGGCTACCAATGGTGTCTTTTTCAGAAAAAAAAATTACCTTACATATTACATATTATTTCATACAGCTAGTGTTAAATTCTGAGATATTTTTTCAACATGGTTTAAAAAGGAAGGAAGGTAGTTTTTACTATCAGAATCACACACACTCATTGCAGAAGAATGAAAATATCAACGCACTGGGTCATTATGAATGAGAACCGATATTTGACAATGAAAGCAGGCAAGAAATATCAAAGGCAGTGGACCAAGGAGATGGTGATTTGACTTGTGTGAAATCCCGCCAACAGATTGTCTATTTATCACTGATTATACTTCCCGGAGTGTTTGAGTCAAAGTCTTGTAAAATCTTTCCAGAAAATACATTATTTGAAGGGATTGTTTATATTGCCAATGAGAACATTCTTAGAATAGTTAGACCAATATCACTGAGTGCTGTGTATTTCCTCGGCAGAACCAGTCACTTCTTTCTCTTGTGCTATGTGTTCCAAAAAAGCAGAATTTGATGTTCTCCCCTGTTCACAGCTGTTTTCTGTACTGCATCTTAGTACACGACCATCAGTATCCATCTGACCACAGGTGTCTATCTCTAGGCTGCTTGTTCCCCTTTATCCTAGATAGAGAGGGTCTTGGACAATAGAACCCACTTCCCAGGGTTAGTACTAAAAACATAGTGCATGTAATTCCTTCTTCTTCTTCAAAGACTAATGCTTGCTTGGTTGAAGTTTAGTGATAAGCCCTAGTATCTGTTAAGGAAAGTCACCATGTTCCAGCTGGAGAGATGGAGTTTTGCAGTGACAAGTACATGCTCTTTTTCTCTCTTTTATAAAGAGCAATTCAGGAGGGGTATCTAACTTTCAGGGGAATGTCTCCAAACTGCCCTGAGCCCTCTGTTCTGAACCCCCTGCCCTCTATACAGCAGTCACCGTCGCTGGGTGACGAGGGCTTTAACAGACCATAGCAGCAGGGACCTTTGAAAGCCAGCCAAAAATATTGGGAAGAAAATTCTAGTTTGAAAGATCTTAGTCTAAACCAAACTAAAATCTAAATAAAAAAAACACACTAAATTAAACCATGATAACTTTTCCATTAAAATACATGCTTCCATCCTTGGATGGGGAACAGGGGTGGGGGCTGGGGGACAGGGGAGCAAGTGCTTATCTAACAGTTAAACTTTAAAGCTGGTTAAAAGAAAATCAGGTCTTCAGGCTGCCCATCTGGAAACTGATGGAAATAATCAATGTTGAGTACTATGAGGTGAACGCTTTAAGTAACAGGCATCTGAGAAATAATCAGACTCTTATTTCAGAATATGCCTGGAAAGCTGTAAGCACTATGGAAACAGGACTTAACGGCAGTAATGATGTCGCTGAGAGATACTAGGATCCTCGTCGTTTTAGAGCAGATAGGCAAGTTGGAAAGCCACCCTCCTACTAATGAGAGTCCGGGGCTTGAAAAAGGTCATCGTTGGTGTTTCTCAGCCGTTTTGGGATACAAGATAAGTCTCACTGGCAGGTGTTAGATGATTAGGAAAATTAAGCAGATGGTGTTGGCAAACCATGCATCCCCTTTCCCTCAACTGGCAGGAATTCCCACCCTCAGGCTTAGCTTCACATATGCTTATTTAATAAAGCTCCTGCCATTTCAAGGAAACTGAATCAGGGTCATCATTCAAGCGTGCCCAGAATGATAAAGAAATAGCAGCACCCACATTTTCTCAGAGTGTTAGGCAAAGACCTCTGTGTTTCCTGCGTCACTCATAGCTGCCACGGTGGATTCCGCTGAGGTGCCCCATGTCACTGGCCCAGGGGGGAAAGTGCGTGTCTCGGCAGCTGTTGGCAGTGTTCAGCACACTGCAAACTGGGTCTCATGCGCTGTGTTACCACACGACCAAGAGCAGCCAAGCCTGCCTGATGTCTCTGCAAAATGACGTAAGTGAAAACACCATTTCCAAGAAAGGTGTTTCCCTTTGCCTAAACCCAGTCCACTTTGGTAACATTATGTCTGCCTTCTAAACGTAGGCTTATTTGATTTATCAGCTAGGAGACGGCTCACAAGTTTATTGACAGGATCTTGTACAGATGCCTAACTAAGGCTATTAGCATAATGGAGCCATTAAGTAACATTCTCAAATTTCAAATCCTCCTAACAAAAGTAAAGATTACCTGTGACTGTATGCATTCATTATTATATATACAGATATGCAATTAAAATACAATCAGTTCTAAATATACACAGATATGTAATTAAAATGCCATCAGTTCTAAATCTATTACAATGAGCAAAAATCTGTTCATTCAACAGAGATATATGGTACATGCCCCACGAGCCTGGCACTAGGACATGCACTGGGCTTTGATAAGGAATGAGACAAATGCAGTCCCTGCTCTTGAGCTGATGAATAACAAGGAGAAAGAAAAGCAGATGGCTGCAAAAAAGAAAATTATAGGTTTCTGTGAGTACCTAAGAAGGACACCCTGGCCGTAAAAGAGCAGAGGTGCTATGGAAACACCTTGTGGGACCCAGAGGATTGAAGGAGTTGGCCAGGTTGGGCACACAGGTGGGAGAACTCCTCCCAGAACCCTGAACATTAAGGGGCATCAAGGCCTGTTTGCAGGGATGAGATTGGCTCAGCAGGGCTGAGAGGCCATGAATGAGCAGAGTGATCAGAGACGTGACTGGAGACACTGTGGAGTTTGTATCATGAAGGAACTGAAACCTCCTTCAGGAGCTGAGGCCAACCAAGTCCAGCCGCGAGCCACCAGAGAGGCTCAGGTAGGCAGTGGCACAGCCAGATCTGCATGTTTAGAAAGAGTGCTTTGCTGCCAATGTGGGGAATGGGCGGACCGGCGCAGGCATGAAGGAAGGGGTGCCCCATGGCAAAACGGGGTGGGGGGAGGAACTAAAACCAATGTAATGGATGTGGGGTTGGAAAGAAGAGAGATTTTTCTTAGAAAAAAGTTCAGCACCTCCCACCACCCAAATATTTAGGAGAATCACCAGCAGAATCACTTTCACTGAAGCTGTCTTCCTTTTCTTGGTCCAGCGGCTGGTACAGATGATAAAGTAATGACCATGATTTGCCTTTAAATGATTATATGTAATGGTACATAGCGATAAGCCTATCGTTTATGTACAAATATAATAGGATATACCCTTTGAGCTGTTTTTAGATTAATATGTATGCACAGATCTACCCCACCCCCCCCCGAATGTCTGGCGTTCACTTAGTCGTGAACCTGGGCATCTCCTCATCTGGCTCCTGTTTGCTGGGGGCCAGCGCTGTTAGACTTGTTTCCCTTCACATTAGGCCTCATTTTCTCCCATTAAACTCCACAGCATTGCTTTCGCTGAAGTACAAAACCGTTCCGTTTACATATTGGAACGAACAGACAAAATTGAAAGTAAGAAATCCAGGAAGCTCATTTAAGCTTTGCCATTCACGTTTTTAAGACGAACTAGTTTGATCTCGTGACACAGCCGTGGGTCTTCTGTGCTATTTTTCATCATCTTCACAGTAAGATCTGAATATCCTTCTCTGTCACTAGTTTGTAAGCTGCTTCTAACAACAAACCGGCTTCCGTGACATCACCTATGTGGTCGGCCCTCATCCCATTTCCCTTTCTTGACTGTAGAGGCAGTAAGTGCTTCCCATTTGGGTCATCAGTCCAATTTGGAAGAGGAGAGTGTTGTAGTTTATGGGGTGGATGTCTGCTTTCCTCTTTGGATTTGTCTCAGAAAACAAGTGAATCTGGTATCAGCCAACCTCCGAGATGCACACATGCCTGCATACACACTTTTAAAGGGAGTGACGAATAATCAATATTGATTGAACGCCTAATATGAACCAAGCAATGTTTTGAAACTCGGCAGTGCATGAGGTAGAAAATACATCTGCTCACACATTTCCCTATGAGAAAACGGGAACATCCAGACACCTAAATTCATAAGAAAAACCCACAATGGGACATGCTGTGCCGAGGATGAAAACAGGCCGATGTGACCGAGTGGCCAGTGGAGGGAAGCGGAGAGAGACTTGTCTGCGGACATAAGCTGAAGTCAGGATCTGAACAGTGACCAGATCACCTCACATCTGTGCCTACAGCTGAATTTAGCCTGGAGCAAACGCACAACCACGGAGAAGAGTCTCATCTGAAATTCATGATCACAGACCTCCAGAGGACCCAACACTACTGGAGATCGCATTACATTTTCCAGCGTATTCCATACCTACGATTTGTTCAAACCTCCAATACTTATTTTCTCACTCTGTGCTGAGGCCGCTGCTTCCTATTTCACGGAGAAAATGAAAACCACCAGAAGAGGCGCTCCCTAGTGCCCACGGCCGCATCTACCCGTTTGCGCCGCCTTCTCTCCTGTCCCTCTGGCCGTACCTTCCGGGCTCCTACAGAAGGCTACTCCCTGCACTTTGCCCTGATCCCTCGGCCTCTGACTTCCTTGACTTACCCTAACACGGGCCCCACTGCCCCGTGTCTCCCGTATTTCTTTCTCTTCCTTAGCAGTCCAGTCACGTTCCAGCCCGCCTGAGTATGGAGACTGCTTCCCGGCATACAGAGTAACAGCCAAAAGCCCTTGATGGCTACAAAGCTCACCGAGATCTGGCCTTGGTGCTTTTGTGACTTTAGCCCCCCTCTTCCATCCCTCTCTCTTCTACTACAGCCACACTGGCCTCTCCGCCATTCCTTTAACCTCACATACACATTTCCACCTCAGAGCCTTTGCACTTCCCATTCCCGTCTTGACCTGCCTTCCTCCAGATCTCCATGTGACTCACCTCCTGCTTTCTTTGTTCAAATGATACCCTGTTTATTCAAAACCCCGTTACCCTGTCATTCACTGTCTCCTTCGATGGCTTTTTTTTTCTCCTTTCAAATCTATCATCCATTGAAACACAGTATGTTTCATTTATTCATACAGTGTGTGATCTGCCCTTACATACTCCACCAGAATAGAAGTTCTATGAGAGCTGGATATTTCTTTAAAACACTTAGTTTCATGGGTTTTGTTTGATTTTGTTTTATTATTGCTCTATCCTCACAATGGAGAAAAACCTGGCATATACAGAGACTCACTAAATGTCTGCTGAATTGAAGGCATGCAAGGACTTAGTCTTACAAAGTCTTGCCTGGGAAGGAATATTCCAGGCAGAAGGAACAGCTCGTACAACAGGCCCTACGAAAACAAAGAGCTGGGTGTGTTTGAGGAAACCAACAAAGACCAGCATGGCCCAAGCAGAGGAGGAGGGGGCAGGGGGCTTCAGTATCCTTCCTCCGGACTGTTGCCTGGCGTGTCCTCGTGCTCCTCTCCCTCCACTAGGTAAGGCTTCCAGTTACTGAGTATTAAATGAACTGTATATTTCATGAAAGGTGAAATGAAACGGGGTCACTTATGTCAAGGGGTTTTACAGTGCAACCAGGAGGCCATGAAGGGGATGGGCTTTTAGGACATCCTTGCTGAGGGAACCATGAACATACTCCTAGGACAGCCATGCCCCTGCCACCTGCTACAGCAAGAGACCTCGCCAAGGGACCGCCGCAGCAACCCACTACGTTCAGCTGCGATTAGTTTTCTGCGGCCAACTATCAAAATTATTTATTAACAGCATATATAAACATTCCACTTTTTCTTTAAAAATGACTTTTGTTCCCTGGGGGGACAGAATTTGGGGTGCTACCTGAATCTGTGCACCCCAAATTCTGTCTCCTCAGGGGACACCAGAGGCCCCCAGATGAATGCTTTTGTTTTCTTTCAGTTCTGCCTCTTTTCCCACTTGACAGTTTCAACTGCAGCGTGTCTGAACATTACACGTCTGCCTCGTGGTGGCCACTAAATGATCTGCCACAGGACCTCACCATCACCCTGGCCCCTGACAATCAGACTTCCTTCGTCTTGTTTTTTTCTCTCTCCTTGCCTATTTTTTTCTGAGGACCCAGCCTTTTTTGACAGTATTTTTTTTCCTCCAGTATAAAAGCTTTTATTTTTTTCTAATAAACTCTATTCTAGGGAGGTGGCCATTAGGTCTTCCATCTTGCCCTCTAACTGGAAAATCAGATTCCATTTTTATTGTATAAAACTGATGATTCCTCTCAAATAGACGGGTAGGTCTAACATATTTGAATTCACTGGATTTGTGGTCAAGAACTATGATGGACTTGAGATTGTTTCAAATTCACTTTCAAGTGAACGAGTCAGCCTGCTACAGTTTCTTGGATGTAGGTGAAAGCCATTAGACTCCTCATCATAGACAAAAGGACAGTTTGCTACTTAAAGCAGTAACACTAGTCAGAACAACAGCTCTTTCTGTTGGTTTCCCAAGTTCCTGTTCTGAAAGAGGAGCAGAAAGAGGGCCAGGGGGTGCCTGTACAGGGTGGAATTATAGGAGAGGAACCTGAAGCTTTGAACCCCAGTTTTTATACTGGGCAGTACATGTTTTCTCTTTGATCCACATTACCTGTGTTATACAGGGCAGTAAATATGCCTGCCCGTGGCTCCAAAGAGACAGACTATCTCTGTCTTCCATGGCTGATTTCTGCACAAACTTCCTTTACAAGATAATCCGGAGCAAAAGGAAGTCAGGGCCCAGCTAACAAGATACACAGGACTGTGAGCGGCCCATAAAGATCTATCTCCTAATGATACCCACCCCTCCTTTCTATGCCATCCTGGTATCTCACGCACTTTACGCATGTCACTCCGATAGCTTTTTTACATGACAGAGGCTGGAACAAATTCTTTAATGACTCTTACATAGCATTTAGTTGAGATGATTAACAACAGTCTCCATGTAGCATGATGACCTCACTCATGGCCCCAGGAATTCCAGACCCACATCTGAACAAATCCCATAGGCCATCAGGGTTTACCTTAGAAATCCAGATGGTTTCCTAAGTTTCTGTACTGACCTCTCCATCTAACCCAAAACATTAATCCAAGCACAGTTGGATGTATTAGCATTTGCACCAAACAGCAGTGCCCTAAAGCGGAAAGTATGGTCAGTTCTGTCCTTCATAACAACCCTGGCCAGGGAGCTGAAACTGACCTGCTGACCTCTAGGACCAACCTGCTAGCAGTGATCACCAGCTCAAGTCAGGGACAGTTCTGATATCTAACTGGACATTTACCTACCTGCAGTTGGCGTATAAATAATGGGTTAGCTTCCCCTCAAGGAAACTCCCCCGAGAACTCTCAAGTCTCCCACCTGAGAACTCTCAAGTCTACCCGAGGTATGAGGCACCGTGTTTTCAGAAGGGAGGTAAGAAATGTGCATCTTCACACAAGAGGCATAGACCTGGGAGGACGTGGTGACTCCGGACAGACAGTGTAGTTTACACGAGTTTGAACAGTACCGGAACCAGTTTGTGTGCAAAGGCGGCCACGGCCTCCCACGTGGCCCCCCAGCTGGCTGTTGACCGCCAGGGCTGTCAGTTCAGTTTGCATGTGATAATCCTTGTTCTGGAGGGATTGCTTGAGGTCAGGGGCGTGGCCTTTGGCAACCCCACAGAATGCCCCAGAGTCACAGACAGACTGGAACAGCAGCGGTACAACCAGAAAATGCATGAACAATGCTGAAGTGCCACCAGCATCCCGACAGGGGGTCAGAAGTCCAAGGCAGGCAGTCTTCCAGGAGCGGAACAATACTCCAGACAACGCAGCCTCCCTCCCCTCCCGACAAACTGTTCCACCTCCAGCAGGAGTCACTCGTCTGGCTCGAATCAGCTGCCTCTGCAACACAAGGACCTTTCCTCGGCACCCAGTCTATGTTTGCGGCTCTTTCACCAGGCTGGTATCACAATGGACCCAGGAAGCAAGGGTGACCATCTGGTGTTTAATTCCCATTTGGTCTCACGGGAGAACAGGCTCTTACTGGGTATCCACAGAGGGACCCAGACATTTTGACTGGCAGCTGCGAAGTATTTCCCCAGTTCCTGAGGGCAAAAAGGGCTATCATCACTGCTCACCTATAGTTGTGCAAGTGGCGTACCAAACAGCTGTGACATTGGGAACAGCCTAGTGTAACAAATACGACAAAAAATATATAACAGAGTTCACCAAGAGCTCACCAAGAACCACATCCAGAGCTATAAGAATGCCCTTGAGTGCTGTCCACTGGCTCTTTCCAGTCCATAGCATGGGCCTGTGCTGAGCCCTCCGCATACTCCATCGTCAGCAGTCACAAAAGCCTTAGGAGGGAGATAAGCCTACTGCAGTGGCCATTTAACCATAATAACAAAGTTGAGATGGAGAAAGGTGAACTAGCCCACCCCGTGTCACATGTGTTTGGATTTGAACCCAGATCTGATTCAAAATCTGGGGATATAACCATTTTGTTAAGAAACAAAATTCAACTGACTGGGTGAATTGTAATGTTCTTACTGGCTACATTCGACAATTCATGAATCAGGCAACACCCGGTCTAGCAAATAGGAAGGAGCTCCAAAGAGGTAAATATGAGGCAGAGATTTTACAGGCAGAAGGGAACAGGAAAGGGGAAGTAGTACTAGGTGGAAGGGCAGCGAGCTCCCTTTGAGTCACTTTCCTTACAGGGGATGGCAAAGCCCTACCAGGCAGGCTGCCTACAGGATGCTCACCAGGCCAGCTGCACAGATCGGGTCTGAGCAACTTTAAAGAATCCATTTCCATCAGCACTGAAACTGTAACTAAATCAGTTTGGTAATACGTGGTTTGGCGTAAGCAACTCCATTTTGAGTCTGTTGTCTTTTTTTTTTTTTTTTTTTTAACAATTCCAGTCTTTCCAAAATATTAATGTTAATAACCAGTTAGAATTAAGCTGTTGCTTATTTTTAACAGCATCTAAGTCTACTATTTCTCATCTTCTAATAAACACTAATTTGCTTTCACCGCAACTTCACACTTAGGTTGGGCTGATAAATAAAGATGGTGCCAGATTCATATGTTACAGAAAAGACAGTTCGCTTCTTTCTGCTTTGCCAGGAAACAACTCACCCCAACCAAAAAAAAAACACAAAAAACCCCCACAAACAAATGTACTTCCTTCCATTCCCACACAAGGCTTGGGTATCCGTTAAAAATCCCAGTGCCTGAGACGTGCTTCAGATATGTCACTCCCGTGTTCAGAATCTACCCTGGATCGCCCCGCACAAAGGAGGAAAACTCACCAGTGAGAAAAGAGAACAATTAACATTAACAAAGACACACTTGCCAAACTCACAAATTAGAAACACAGTTTTGCAAGCGTTCATTTTAAGAAGGCTTCTATTCTTCCAAGTTTTTTCCCTGTGAGAGGCGAATAAAAAACCTCAAATAAATGTAAACATTTGCATTGAAGGGTATGACTAAAAAGGGCCTATTAAGTCTGGTGCAGAAAGAGTACTGAGCGTTTCCTGTAAATAATGCCTAGCAGACTGGCGTGGGCTCATTAATGCATGATGGCAATGTGCTCTGAGCTCATTTCCTAAATTAAGATGCAGAAAAGTCCATAGCAAAGTTGCCTGGAAATGAAGATGGGAGGAAATATAACTATATCCCCCAGCTACTAATAAAATTGCAACTATAATTATCCCTGATGGTTCGCCAACAGTCATAGATGCTCAGATTGCTGCAGAGAGAGGCATTTACTGAGGGTAGCAAACCGATCTGTCTATTAAGCCCTTCAGTGAGTCTGATGCCTGTCGTGCTTCTCAACTCTTCAAGGATAAATTTTTACTGTGTGCCTTAGTGCTCTAAATCCTGAGAACATTCCAGAAGACTGGTGGTACGAGGCTGAGAGGGGATGAGAGTAGCAGTTTAAAGAAAGCAACAGTTCATATTTGCTGAGAGCATGTCCGCTGAAGGCACCATATTCGTGTGAGTAAACAGTTTCACAAGTTTTATTGCAGGAATAGCTGAGCTCTGCTGTTATCTCTTGTTTTTAACTAGCATTTTTGAGAATATAAAACAAAACGGCTTGTGCATTTCTGTATCTTGTGGTTTTCAGTAACTATGACAATGGGTCTCCTTGGAAAAGAATTTTGGACAACGCCTACCTGAGACAGGGTATCACAGCCTGAGAACTGTAGGCTGTGCAATGCACCTCCGGGCTGTCCACATCTTTTGTTGAAGACATGTCATGTAGGAGCAGTGAGGAATACCTGAGCCCTCAGGTAAAGCACAACATCCACTGGACACGTTTTTGGCCACCCCAGAGAGGCAGAGTGTCACGGGAGACACCACGCAAAATCCCACCTCGCAGTCATGAAGACTCTCAGAATCATCTGGTAATGAATACTTTACATCTTTCTTGTCAGAACACTTGGGATTACTAAACTGTGTCGGTTGTCCATGGTTCTCAAGTAAATTCCACTAGATTCGGGCTCACCTTCTCAAATATTAATTGCACATACTGTAACGGGAAGAAACATGAATTATTGCAAGACTCCTGTAAAACGTTCCTCTGCCCAGAAATTATGCTTGTTTATTTAAAGACTGAATATCTCTGCTAGATTACAGAGAAGAGCTGATCCTCCATACTTCAGATAAGTAGAAAAATAAATCCTTGGGATTGAACATCTTCACGGAGATTTGTTAAGAGAGCTGTAACTGGACGGTGTCTTAGCTCAGGCTGCCATAACAAAACACCACAGATCATCAGACATTTCTTTTCTCACAATTCTGGAGGCCGGCAAGGTCGGGTTCTGGGGAGGGCTCTCTTCCTCACCTGCGGACGGCCGCCTTCTCGCTGTGTCCTCACATGGCCTCTCCTGGCGTGTGCTTGGAGCAGGCAAAGGAACGGTGAGGTTTTATTGGGCAGAACCCCTAAGCCAATCGAGACATCTAGCGATGCTGAGGAGATGCAGAAAGGAAGACAGGGGTGCTATGGCAAGAACTGTGCTGGTTTTCCCGCAGCCGTGCAAACCGATGTCGGCACGGTTCCCCGGATGCGAAGAGTAATAGGAATCCTCACAGATGGTATTTCCTTTGTTTTTAGACCTACATGGAAAATCCTGTTTTCCTCACATGTGGCATAGCTACAATTGCATTTACTGAACAAACACAGGGTTAAGCACTTTTTTTTCTTTTTTGATCCAGAAATCTCTCTCTACTGGTCATATAATCCACACTGTGGTCAGTCTGAGAAACACTAATCACACAGCAGACAGAATTCTTAGGTAACTCAAATGAAGCCTATCTTCCCAAAAGGAAAGCTATTTGTGGAGTCACATACCCCGGATGTGGCTAAATGTAGCAGAAAATTGCTAATTACAGTCACGCTCACTGGTCATTCCAGCATCAAAATTTTTTAAAAAAATTAATAAGCATAAGCAATTATTATGTGTCTGCTATGTCACCTGCAAATAATTGCTGGATAAAAGCAGTACTCACTTTATCTTTAGGTAAATGTGTCTTTCTTACGAACGACCCATGTAAATACTGTCTGAAAGAAGACAGAAAAAAAATTAAAGGATAAGGTCAGTGTTGACGCTCATTCCTTTCTTCTGACAGTTCACCCTGCTTAAGACCATCATAATCAAGGCAGAAAGTGGACAGTAAGGGGCAGGCAAATCACCTTCAAACTGTTCAAAAAGTGCTTCATTTTTTAATAAGCATTTCTCTTAAAGGCAAGGCAATTTTATGGGGTTTTTTTAAATCATTCTTTTTCAGGAAACAGAAGTAAAGCCTAGAAAGAACTATTACATTGAAATGCTTACATGTCTCAGTAAATTTAGTGTTAATCGTAATTAGACACAATCAAGGCAGTTTAAGTTGCTAGGAAATCTGTTATTGTTATTAGGCTATAAAATATAAGGCTATGTGTGACTGTAAAGATGTAACTTCATTGAACATTTTAATTTCTGAAATCAAATAAAACATTTCTAATCTAACTTCATTCAACATTGTAATTCCTGAAGTCAAATAAAATATTTCTAATTAAAGACGGGAAAAGTCACATCCGGCAATGAGAACTGAAGAAATTAATATGACAACAAAGTATATTTCCTTATACCAGGTTGAAATAAAAACTGGTAGGAAATTTCAATAGCATAAGGGCTAATGTTTATACTGTTTACAGTGCTCACACTAATATCTTTTCATTTTATTATTTTTAATAATTCCGATATAGTGTTGATATACTATTATATATATATATATATATATATCAACTATACATATGTATATTTATATAGTTGACACTTATACTGGTTTCAGGTGTTCTCCATAGTGATTGGACAATTATATACATGATGAAATGCTCATCACTGTAAATGTAGTTACCATCTGTCACCATACAAAGTTATTACAATATTATTGACTACATCCCTAGGCTGTACTATCATTTCTATGACTTGTTTATTTTATAACTGTGAGTTTGTACCCTATTTGCCCATCCCTTCTCCACACAACAATATCATTTAGAGCCTCCTACATATACTAGTTTGCCAACATACTATTAAAGTACTGGTCCATTATCACTTTTATTATAAAGACTAGGGATGCTTTATTTCTGACCTGTAGAAGACTTGATTGCATAACAATTACCTGCCATCTTTAGCGCATACTTCCTCTCTGTGATAAAATGTGTTCCCTAAAGAACTTAATAGCATAGTACAGACTTTGAATCACAAATTTTACCCCATTATCATTTTAATAGTGAATTTTATTTTCAAATAATAAACATAAAAAGAACATAATCATTTTGAAAAAATGCTGTACTACGAGCAGTATGGGATAAAACGGATGCATTCACTCAGCTGTTTCAGCCTTTCTTGGTGTTCCTTTGCATTTTACTACTACACATGAATATTTTTTATACTGGACAAAGAAAATACTACAAATAAACGGTTATTTTTTTAATTGGACAAAGAAAAATTAGGGAGATAGAAAATTTCTTTCTATATATACCTTGGTTGGCCATTTCTGCCCCCAGTGTGAGTCCAGCATATTCAGAACTCTTTAATTTACCACCTTCAGACCGGTCATTATTATGTCTCCCACGCAAATAAAAACATAGAAAACAGAAGCCGTCATGCAAAAGTCCTTTATACCCTCAACAGCTAGAATGCCAGGGGCAGCAGATGGAAATCTGCCTGACGGTCTCATTTTTAACAATTTCCAGGCTGCGGTGCGTGTGGGCGTTCGCAGCAGCCGCCCACCGCCCCTGGAAACGCTGCCTTGTTTCCGAGTTGCCTGTCGCGTGGGTTGCTAGCCGTGATTTCACTGCCCCTGAAACTCCCCAACAAACTCTTTCTGAATGGCCTTTTTGCGGACTACAAACATACACAGTTACAGAGATAGAGATAACACAGATTGTTACATAGGTATATCATTTGAGGGTTCTCAGCATTTGGCTTTTTTTTTTTTTACATTCCGTCCAGCCTTACAGAAAACATTCAACTGTATATCCCTCCTGTTTAAAACCTTAATGTTTTTCAAACTCTAATATGGGTACAAATTATCCAGAGAACGCATCTTAAATCATCTCGTTAATATGCAAATTCTGATTAAATAGATCAAGGAAGAAAGCAGAGCTTTCGAATTTCTAACATGCTCCCAGGGGATGCACACACTGCTGGTCCATGCCTCTCACTTTTAGTAGCAACTGTGAGGGCAGGGTGCTCACGGTATGGTCCCTGGGCCAGGAGCAGCACCTGAGAACCTCTCAGCACTCCAGATTGTCACACGCAGATTTACTGAACCAGAAATCCAACCACTGGCTTGGATTATTATATATTAAAATATTTCTCCCACACCAAGTCATTACATATAAGATACTGAATATTATAGCAAAACTCGCTTTGCACAGTGTGAAACCAAAATGTGCCTCATATTCAACCGGTAGGCTACCATGTGGAGAAGATAAAAATAATTCACAATCCTCATTTTACTTTAAAAAATTGCTTTACTTTTAAAAATTTTCTTTTATAGTTGCCATGCCGTCACATCCCCATGACTTACAGTGGATGGTGCATGTATTTTTGCAGACAGCCTAAGGCTTCTCCTTCTGTTGTGTGCATAGGATTATAACTGGAAATTTGTGTCTTAAGACCCCCTGAGAGCTGGTATGTGAATATTAACTTTGTTCCCATATCATGAAAATAGACCAAGGTATTTTGGAGTATCTCACACAATACAAATAGGTTGTAAGGGAGCTAAGTGAGAGGGGACAGAATCCACCACTCCAAAATATGCCACTTTAGCATGTGGATTATTTTGAGATGAAGATAATTAAGGCCCAACAGATTCAGGGAGAGCTGTATACCTTCCCCATAGAGGCTATAAGAATTTAGACAGAGGGCCTGCACCAGGAGAGAGCTAATACGCTAATACCAAAGACAGCTTTTAATCAGCAAGTCTTATCTGTCTGGCACGGCAAGCATGTTTACCAAGCATTTTCTCTTCTCACCCTCCTGTGACATGTCTTCCCCTCCTGGGAGCCCCAGGTCCCTACCCGCTTCCCCTCAGCCCAGGGCGGCATATGGGCCTCAACTGCCTGCCTGTCCTTGGGGCTCATCTTTGCGGCTGTATGTATGCATGAAGTTTGTGTCCTGTTGGTCTGCCTTGTGTTGATTTAACTATTAGATCAGCCAAAGAACCCAGAAGGGAACAGGGGGAAGTTTTCCACCCCTACATTAGAACGCTGTGCCCAGAGAACACAAGAAGGTTTTTTATGCTGTTTCAACCTCTAGGTTATAATGGTAACTAAAATGAACAAAAACATCTCCTCATGACCATCATACTGTAGAGGGTGTAGACATAATTGTATTAGATAATATGCATTCTATAATTTACATATATAACAGCATATACAAAATTAATGTATAAAGATATGTCATTGTGATTTTAGAAGACAATAATGGGAAGAAAAAATGAAGAAGACACTAGGCAGAACTAAGAATATTCTAAATGTAGGAGCAGCGGAAGAGGGAGCAGAGAAAGACCTCACTGAGAAAGCCAGTTTTGAACAAAGATGTGAAGGACGTTATGAGGGAAGCATGGAGACAGCAGGGGTGTGGGGACAACCAATTCATAGCGGAAGCAATAGCCAGTGGAAAGGACCTAAGGCCGGAGCACAGCATGCCCGTTCCAGGCACAGCGCGGGGCCCAGTGTGGCTGAGGGGAGAAAGCACAGAGGCACTGGAGATGAGGTCAGAGTAGGAACCCGACATCTGATCAGTGGGAGCCTGAAGGACCTAGGACTGGGCTCTTACACGTGGAAACAGAGGCACATGAGGGTGGGGGCAGGGGGAGGAAGGGTGGTAGGGTCAACAGACCTCTTTGTAAAGCACACAGCTGTAG
Organism: Manis javanica; assembly: GCF_040802235.1. Lineage (NCBI taxonomy): Eukaryota > Metazoa > Chordata > Mammalia > Pholidota > Manidae > Manis > Manis javanica. Next base: position 96,048,461 of record NC_133167.1, read on the forward strand.
GACGATGTGGTAAAGGTGAAAAACTCTCTGGGATAGATCATGTTTTCAAGTTTCACTGAGGGCTGTCACATTTGTGGGAACAGCGAAAGCCCGCAGAAGATGGCAGCGTCATTCCCCAGTTACTGATTTCGGCAGGATTTAAAACAGAAAGGAAAAAGAAAAAACAGTAATAGGTGTCTGAAGAACAGAGGAGTTTATGTTCTCTTTGATGAGGAGCCACTAAAATATTTTGCCCGTGGTTTCTCATTGACTTAATTTGCATTCTATTTATTCTACAAAGAAATAGGACACAGGATGCAAGACTACTTTTATTGGTTTTCTTGTCAAGGTTTTGGGAACATCCAACTTAGATGAGAAGTTTTAATTGTATTGTCAGCAGGCATTAAAGCGCATCTTAAGTTGAAACATATTTGCTGCCATGAATATAAAGCTTATAAACAAATAAGTACTCAATGTAAAATTATCTGAGTTTCAGCTAGAGGATTATAAACTGAAAGTTTCAAGAGACTCGAAAAAAGCAAAACGTTATAAGGTATTGTGGAAAGTAACATTCAAATGACTTTATATGTGTTTTAACTATTTCTATAGGAATCAAAATCTGGAGGAAGGATGGTGTACACAGTCATGCAACTACTAGGGGCACAATTTTGAAAGTGTTTTTTGACTAATATATCCATTTTCTTGTCTGAGAAACAGTCTCAGAGATAACAACAGGTAAATTTGTGACTGCTATAAAAATACGGCCATGGTTACAACCAGTTACATCTTAGGCTTTGCCTGACTCACGTAAGTTCTTACTGAGGAAATACATGTATCACTGACCATCTGCACACCAGCAGCAGCCACTGGTTCCAGGAAGGGCAGCTTCTCAGGCATGGAAGGACGGTGGGTGTTCAAGTCACTCCCAACAGTAGAAAATCAACAGATAACTATTGCTAGTATGATACGAGTGGTGGTGCTTTAAACACGTTCTGTCCTATTCCATGGATTCCAATGTCTCATGCAATGTAAGATACTCTATAATCTTAAAATCAAAGATGATTTTAGTAATGCTAAGAAAAAAAATGCTGCCATTAATCCAGGACACGATGTTGTGTATCATTGAAAGTTTACATGTTATACTTGCAGGAAGAGTTTGCTAAGATTTGGATGGTTTACCATCAACCAAAGGAAAATGTAATGGAACTAGATTGGTTGAGATATTCCTACAAGTTCTTCCGACTTGGATTCTGACTCATCTGAAAGAGCTTTTAACTCAAGGTAGTTGAGTCCTCTGTGCCACGAAGAGTACTGATGATGTAGAATTTCTTAAAACAAAACAGATGAAAACATATCACTCTGTATCTGGGGTTTTCTTCTGAGCCTCTGATACCATCCCCCTAAATCTGATGCTGACTCTTCCTGGGGCTTAGCAGAGAGTATAAGCTAATTGCAATCACCTTATACAACTGTTCTATCCCTGGCGGTGAATGGAAATGCTGTAAATGTTGGGCATACTTAAAACTTTTACATTAAAAATGATGTAAAATATGAAAATGTAAATGATTAAAATGTAAATATGGTGTGTTTCTTAGAACCTGTAAAATATGATAGGTGGGAAAACAGAATCATTTTAATTTGATGAGTTTCTGTAAGCACCTGCTATCTCTACTTGCTGGGATAGATGAAGATAGCTCATTCCTTGATACCAGAGCTCATCATTTAGACATTCAGCGCTGTTCTTCAGTCACTCCACATGAATGCTAACTTCAAAGTGTTACATTGAGGCAGAATAATGAAGTGGTGAAGAGCACCCTCTAGAGCCCCACTACCTGGGTCTGAAATCTGGCTCTACCACTTTGAGCACGTTACTTAACCTCTCTGTTTCAGGTTCCTCATAATAAGCTACCTCACTGGCTTGTTGTGAGGACTAAAAGAGACAATATCTGCAAAGTGCTTCTTAGAACAGTGCCTAGACACAGAAGTCTTCTGTTTTGTTTCTCTGGAGTTGGCATTTTATTTATTTATTGAAGTATAGTTGACATACTTCAAGTATACAGCATAGTGATTTGACAGTATCTACGTTATTAAATGTCACCCCAACTACTACAGTTACTATATCAACACAGAAAGATGTTACAGAACTACTGACTATATTCTCCATGCTCTACTTTCACCGTTGGGACTAATTCATATTTGGTTCAGATTTTGTGTCTCTTTATCCCCTTCACCTGTTTGACCCACTTCTCCCACCCCCACCCCCATGGTAACTACCAGTCATGCCTCAATGTCTGTGAGTCTATTGCTGTTTTGTTCATTTGTTTTGTTTGGAATCCACATGTAAGTGAAATCATATGGTATTTGTCTTTCTCTGCCTAGTCTTCCATATTATTTTTGTCCTTTATTAGGAAATTATATTACTATTAGCACATATTATCTGGAAATGTGCAATGTGGTTTAAAGAATTTACTCAACATTGTTAACTAATCTAATACAGCATAAACTGGCTTGTCCTGCTAGAATTATGAGATTAAGAACTCAGCTTTTTACTGACTTGCAATTACAGTTAGTCTTTTTGTGACAGAATATGAGTGTAGTATTCCCACCAACTTTCATGGTAAGAACTTCCTTCTAGAAGATCCAAACACAAGGCCACCAAATAACATTTTTGCATTATCTGACCCTTTGCAGGAACAAGTTCACATGTGAATATAAGCAGCAAATTAGAGAAGTATGAAAGATACCGTTTTCTATCTACTAAGATATAAATACAGATAACTCATTTTTAACCACCTCCTTGCAATGTCTTGCTAGTAAATATGCTTTTAATTCAAGTTAGTTGATTTTCAGGTATTTGGGTGCTGGTAGACTTTTAAGTGATTGAATTTGTTCAAGTCCATAAGGACCCATTTGAATGAAAAATTTGCATTCATGTTAACACAGAAACACTCACATAATGTAAGTCCTTTTTGTTTCTTTGTTTCAATTATCTAAAGAGTTACTCATGCAAAGTTTTTCCCTTGAGCAAACCAAAGATTCCAGATGACCTCTGGACTTATTCACCAATGTTAAACATTAAGAAAGGGAAATCTTGTCAAGTAAGTAATTGAAAAACAAAAATATTCATGAATTCCTTGAGATGTACTAAAAACCCAGTGGCTCAGAATTCAAGCAGAAATTGAATGCCTACAATATATTTAATGGTAACAGTAAAATTAGGTCTGTACCAAGTGTTACTGAGCACCAGAGAAAGACAAGATGTGGTTACCCACAAATCACTTCTCCTTTAGCTAAGATAACACATCATGAAACAAGATACACACAAGCAGGCTAGTTAAATGTGATAATTAGAGGACAACTGATACAGATAATGAGACAATAATGGGGCATATAAAAGATATTAATTGAATAATAAACTATCAGTAAAATGCTTTGTACATCAAAATCTTAGGAAGAAAGTGAATCTTCATGGAGGAGGTGGATCTGAAGGACAGAGAGAATATTAATAAGCAGATGGCAGAAGGGAATTCAAACAGGTAAAGAGCAAGAACAAAGTTATGGACATAATCCTGGAAGGTTCTTGGGGGAGAGGGAGGAAGGGCTAGTAAGGAAGTCAGCATCCTGGGTCGGATGGAATTTCTGGGGGAAATAATAAATAATAGCATTAAAGATTGAGTCAATTTCAGAGACCTTTAAAGGAGATAAACGTACTTTTACTGTGTGCAGTAGACTATTATGAACTCATACAGTTTGGAATGGGGCAGTAATGTGAAAAAGGTGAATCTTAAGTGCAAACTAACAGCCACATATGGGAGAAACTCTCGCAGGGAAAGGGGGGGCCCAGGAAGAGTGACCGGAGCTAAGAGAAGTATGTGGCAGCGGCGTGCAGGACGGCCTCTGCTCATTTCCTGGGCAAACGCCAGGCCGCGCTGGCCCTTCATCTCGCATGCAGCGAACCCCTCTTCTGCCTCTCTTTTCTTTGTCCTTTGAACAATGAGTTCAAATCACTTAATACATCTCAGGTCCTTATTGAAGAACTTGCAGACAGTGTCACTAAATGTTTTCTGAAGGAGAGCGCTACAAATCATAGATGAGCTAACTTGGCACTGTTTCCAGGGAAAATTGCAGAATAAACTGTCTTACAGGGCACTTAATACGGGGCAGGTGCTCCTGAAGGGCCACCGTGGCCCGTAAATAGCAAGTCCTGGGACAAACCGTATGGCCCCTTCCGGCAAAGTTTTCAGAAGGAAGAAGAGGCGGGCAGAGGCGCTCAGACGCACTAAATCCACGTCTCCCTGAGGAACTTCACGCAGAGCGTCAGGGGAGCTTTCCACGTGGATGGCAGCTAGGATGCATGACTACATTCCCCCGTCAGCAGCCCTCTTTGGACAAACGGAAACTTCACGGACACCTCCGGCAGCTTCTGCGCGTTTCAGTCTTTGGTTGTGCCCTAGTTCACGAGTCAGAGTCTTAAATGATCTCGATAGGTTTAGATAGTGGACAGAATTGAAGATGAGTTGTAAGAAGGATAGCGGAAAGTCTCACTTGATCTGGGCTACGCTGTACGCAGTGAAGGTGGGGGATACTTGAATACTGAGGATATAATCATGCATTTTAATTTGACTAAGAAAAAATGTCCAGGTGATGTCCTCTGCTAGACCAATAATTCTCATAGTGAAATTTCAGGTAATAAATCAAGAAGGAAAAGATATTGTAGGACAAGAGATCTTCGAAGCACCCTAGCATAGGCAGCTATAGGCAAGGGTCCTACGGCTGTGTGGAGTTTTCTGGTGCCAACTACTAGGAGCCTTAATTCATATGGTGATTTTGCTCAAACAACCAGTCCATTCAGTACAATTCTTTGAGGTCAAGGCTTTAATCCACATTTTAGCCTCTAGTGCCTAGAAGGACATAACCTACTTTTTCACACTCTACAGTTTAGAGCCTTCCCGATAACTACGAGCCCTCACAGAGTGGCTGCAGGTTATGACACACAGCATCTAATTCAGTGCCATTCAAGTGACACATAAGTAACTTCCAGCCGTAGTTTAGACGGAGTTTGCATTTACAGCAGAAATGGAGGTTCACAGTGTCTAGTGGCGACAGCTCACTGATGTTACCTCTCAAAGGGAAAAAGCAAGATTTTTATTTTCTATTTTTGTTGTTCCAAAGTGTCCTTTTCTTTTATTTTGCTGGAGGATAAAAAATCTAAGTGTGATGGCCAGAAACTGAAATCACTGATCAGTAATTTGGAACTCACTGTTGTAAGTAACATATTAAGTCCAGCAGTAAGTGCCGTACAATCTTGTCGTCAGCCAAAGGGATGCTCGGTCACTGCCAGCTACTGCTGTTAATAAGGACACTCAGGCAGGAATCAGAGGGGCTTTCTTCTGTTTGTTATCCAGAAGCACGAGGCAGTGGAATAAGTACGACCATGGAACATTAATCAGGATTTAGGTTGTTCACAGTGTTGGGTGACTGGGAAGCCCACCCTCTCCACCAGCTTCCCACTTTGGTTTCTGCACAACCAGGGAACAAAGAAATCAAGTCTTGAAATGCAGATGCCCAAAGGATAACAATGTGATACACTTTGTAATCACATAAGATGAACTGAAAAACAGGAGCAAAAAATATACTCAATTTATGTTCCAAGTGGCTTGTAGGTAATTATTCAACAGCCACTGAGCCCTATCGTGGAAAAGCATTATAGTAAGCAGGACAGAATACAAATGCACACACAGTGTAAATATGAATTAAAACAAGAAAGACAAATATCACAGAAATTTGTGTCTGTACTTAGGCCATCAAGAGATGTGCTTTATTTTTTAGCTCTCTGACATATGTTAATATACTGAGGTAAATAATTCTCATCTATTTCACTTGAATGTGGGATTAATATTTTTTGAGATCCTGGTAAGGTAAATCATTCCATCACTTACTAAACATTACCGAGCACCTTTTATAGACATTGTTTAATAATAATAATAATAATAGAAATCAACTTTTCAGATGCTCTCTGTATTCCAGACACTGGCTAAGTACTTCATGTACATTATACCATCTATTCCTTACAAGATTCTTTATGATGAAGTATTATTATCTGCATCATCTTGATGAAGAAAGCAAAGCTGAGATGTGTGAGCTGCAATGCTGGACTTGAGGTCTGCATAAGAGACCAAGCTCCGAAGCCATATTGCTTAGCAGCCCCTATGCTTTCTTCTGTTTATTGGTTGCACAGGGTGTGTGTACGTGTGTGTGTATGTGGGTATGTGGGTATATATGTATATGTTCCGAAATAATCATCAAATGCATGTTGAATGCACCTACACTACTGCCCCCAAAGGAAAATGTTGCTATTTCACATTATGAACAGATGCTCAATAAATAATACATTTTTTTCTTTCAACACTCTGTATATCAAATGTATAAAATTGAAAAATTATTTTAACCAAAGTCACAAGTATTTTAACATATTATAAGGAAAGATTCATTCATTTGTTTGGAAACACTGATTGCAAAAAATGTGTGAAATCAGTCCCTTCCCTCACGGAACACAACATGCAAGCAAACCAGAAGCCTAGCAGGCCTTTCACTGGTCGCAGCCAGGACAGGCTGCGAAGGGAGGACCCTAAAATTAACAGATACAGATTTTTAATACAGGACCAATGTTCTCTGTTGAAAATGCCTTCTGCTTCTGGCATTTTTCCAAGATCTCTTGGCGACACCCTTTGGGGGTAACAGTTTGGTCCCCCTGTACCTGGATTTCTCATTTCTTAGATCACCGGCTCTTCAAGCGCCGTCCCAGGAGGAGCCACTGCAGTCTCACCTGTGAACTCCTCAGAGCTGTGAATCCTGGGGCCCTACCTCCCACTTCCTGAGTCAAAAAGCCCCAGGGAAGTCCAGCAGTCTGTTTCCGTAACCCTTTCAAGTGTCTGTAAATACATGCTAATGTTTGAGAATCCTGTCTTATATGAAAAGCAAAGGCTAGACTATAAGGAATCTATCAAACAGGAAATTTTAAACTTTAATCCCCAACATCATGAATGCTCATACCTATACATTTATTGTCAGAAAATGAATTTTTCAAAGTTTGTTTCTGTATATCATGATTGAAAGCATAGGGCAAATGGTGCCACAAAACTAATCGAACAGAAAATATTCCTGAATATCTTGGGATATACTGAAAACCCAGTTGCCTGTGGCTCAATTATTTGAGTGCCGATTGTATATTCAATGCTAATGATAATGTTACCTCTGTTCTAAGTACATCTCAGGATAAGCGAACTATGAGAAGTATTGGGTACCGATAAGATGCTTAGAAGCCAAGTGATGATTAAGAAGGTATGTGGGACAAAAAATGGTCACATTATATTTATATATACCTAGATTAAATCCTGCTATAATTAAAACATATATTACGTACTCTGGTATATAAAAAGATTAACTGTATGACAAATTGTCGGTAAATACTTTGTAGAAAAAAAATGCTCACCAGAGTAGACACTGAGCCATCAGAGAAAGCATTGCACAGGAGGAGGGTGCCACAGGCATAAGCTGATACACAAGCAGAAGGTGAAAAGGACTCTAATAGGGTAAAGAGCAGAGGAAACCCTTGGACAAGATCACAGAGGATTTATGAGGGGTGGGCTGGGGAAAGACTGTAAGAAAATGAGTAGCTGAATTACATGGATTTTATGGGCCTTCACAAAAGAAATTTTTTTTAAGGTTAGAACAGGGGAAGATTTTAGAGACCCTTAAAACAGCAGAAATATTTTTACTAGAGGCAGTAGGCTAAAGAACCTACTGTGAGCTCTTGAGACTGTCGAGTAGGGCATTAGTATAATGAATACTCTGTTTTTGAAGTTCAAACCAACAGCAATGTTAAGAGATTCAAACTGGAAAAAATGGCACATAAAACAATAAGAAAGAAGGCAACTGCTAGGACCCACAGGCTAGAGCCATCTCTGTGATTTTCCTGATTTGGGTGTTTCTAGACAAGCCAGATTTTGGAGGATAGAACTAAGAAGCCAGAGAAATTCTTAGTGTTAAACATAGTTGGATACAAAGAGTTGTTGGTCTGGATATGGGCACGTAAGAATGTCGGTCTAATTATAATGATTTAAGACTGAGAAACTAATCTAAATCATTCCAATGGAATATGACAATCAGGATGTGATTACGGGGACATGAAAGTGAAGCAGAATCCAGAATCCAGGATGATAAATCCATTTTTGTAGTGTCGTTGTTTGACATAACTAAGAATGTTGGCAATTGGTTGCTATCAAATAGATAGTAGAGTTTGAAAAGACAAATTTTAATAAAATGCATAAATATTATCACACTATTTATGCACAAGAAGTTCACTGGAGATGAACTGTTCAAAGTGATTAATCTAGGAACAGATTCATGGGCATCACATTGCAGCCTAGAAAAATACCTGATATCTTAAATAGTGGTATCTGGCAACTCACACCCTGCCTGATTCAAGCTATCCTCTTACCAGCTTATCTTGCAGGTTCAGAGCCAGGAGAGAGAGAAAATTAGCACATAAAGAAGACCTTCTTGCGTTTGACTCTAAATAAGAGCACATGGTAATTTCTGAAGCAATACTTGTTTCACGTTTTCTGTTTTCTTGGTAAGTTCATATCTATTAACATATTGTTAGAAATTTTCTTTATTTGCATTCAGCAGTACCTGTCATTATTGCTTCATTTTCAAAGTGTTTCACTATAAAAGGAGTTTATCAATATTTAACCACTGTCACTGTCCTAGTAAATGCTTTAAGGGGCTGGGCAATGTTGAGAATGTATATCTGCAGGATAACTTAAATATATACTCACACACAAAAATGAACAATTAAGAAAAGTAGGTAATTTCTCAGGGTTTCAGATAAGTGAAATCTCATATAGTTGGTATATTCAGGTTATTTCATGTGAGTTTACTAAACATTAGACTTTCTCATATTTAAGGGCAAATAACAAAAAACATTTCAAGCACACATTCACTGTTTCAAATTACTATTTTTCTATTTCTTTCCATTGGTGTGAGTTAAGATTACTCACTGAAGAATGGTATTGCCACTGAGAGATCAGTTTTAGATATTAAAAATTATTAGTTAACTTTGGGACAGGTATTAATTATCCAGGTGGTCAGGCACAGATTCCAGTAGAAAGTGTGGAATGAAACTTATACTAATTTGTGCTAGAGATAGTCATCCTACGAACACTGGGATGCCTCCCTGCAGATCTCCCAGCTGGCCCAGCACACACCTTACCACACACCTCCTGCCCTGTGGCCAGCTCACTGTGCACCCATCTAACAGGGACGAGGAATTTTGGGACATGTCTTGGAAGCATGAATAGAAAGCTGGCCCAGATACGCAGGTCAGAGAGAAACCACACATCTGAACATCCAGTATTGCCCTCGGAAATGCAGAAGTGAGGCTGTCAGCACCCGTCTGGTGAGTTGCAGAATCAGAAGGCATATGAGCTAAAGCAGAATGCCACAGAGGGAGCAACTGCAGCTGGCACATCCAAACAAGATCTGAGAAAGCCTCAGAATCCCTAGAAGGGCAGATGGAAAGTATTTTTCTCCAAAAATGTCAGTAAAAACTGGAGGAGGCAGTACTTCAAACATGAAGATAGCAATGTTACACTTCAAGGAACACGTATAGTGAAAGAAACATGGTATCACCAAAAGATCAAAATCGCCTCCAATAACTGAACCCAAAGATGTAGAGATCTGCAATTGACCCAGTAAACTACTCAAAATGGCTCTTATAAGGAAGTTCAACAGGGGTACAAGAAAACACAGGAAGACAACTCAGTGAAAAACAGGAAAACAATGCATGAATAAAATGGGAAGTTTAACAGATATATAGAAATGATAAAAAAGAACCCGCATTCCTCAAGGGAGGAATAACCTAAGACAGGCACAGTCACAGGGGGGCCATCAGGTGAGAAATTGGGGATCAACAGAGGTGAGGCTCAGAACCTCACCCCCCCTGTTTTGAGAGAAATCTTCTGCATCCGTGGATGTCTTGCTGCCCTTGCCTAGCTTGGATTAATACTTAGTCCATAGGCACACACCTGATCATCTACATTTGCCCTCTTACAGCACTAAATTATGTTTTCTACCTTTATCTTGCATCTACTTACCACTTCAGCATTTTATTTAAAAATAAAAATAAAAAATAAGGGAGAAATGTGGGATTCACATATAAATCAAGTATAAAAATCAAACGAATATTCATATTTGACCTGATTGTTTATAGTTCATAATGCGTGATCAAAACTGAAAGTTTCTGTGATGACCGCCCTTGTACTGTTCACCATGTAAGAACTTATTCACTATGTAAGAATTTGTTCACCATGTAAGAACTTGTTCGTTATGCTTCAGAAGATTGGAGACTGTTGAGAGTTAGGCTTGGGGTTGATTAATGATTGTGTATTGAGTCCCCTATACAGAATTTTATTGTTGTTAACAACCATTTGATCAATAAATATGAGATGCCCTCTCAAAAAAAAAAAACCAGCAAGACAAAACAAAACAAACAAAAAGAATGACTATTAGATTTGTAATGTGGCAAATGGACACAGATCCTCATCTGAAAATTTGTTCATAACCTTTGCCTGTTTTTCTCATGGGGTTTTAACCAGTTTTCAATTTTATGAGGCTCTCTTTTGGTGTTTGGTATTCATCATTTATCAGTTTTAAAGTTGTAGATACTTTCTAGTTTGTGAGGTACCTTTTATCCTATATGTAGATAAAATTGTGGTGTGGAATTTTTGTGTTTCATTGAATGCCTTTAGATTAAAATAGAAGGAAATTTTCGTGGTGTGGAGGTTTTTTTTTCACAAAGAGGTCTTGAATCCATCCAGAATTTAAGTGTATGTAAGACCCAATGTAGGGATCAAACTTCATTTTTCTCTATGTGAATAACCATTAGTTCTAATACCATTTATTTAAAAATCTCATTTCCCCAATCTCAATGCCATCACTGTCACATATTATATATTAAAGCAGTCAAACATATGTATACTCTTATAGATTTTCTATCATGTTCCATTGCTCTATTTTTCTACCTCTACAAATAATGAGATCTAGTAGGCCTTAGATCTCCTTTCCTAATATTTTTTTAAAAATTGTTTTGGCCTTGGCCCTTGACAGACTAGTCAAAGACTCTTACGGAGAGCAAGTTGCTTGAGAAAACCACTCTTGGGATTTTAATTGAAATTGAATACTTTTTATTAACTCCGTTTTTATATTAACTAAGGAATTATCACCTTACTGGTACTGAGTTTTTCCTTCCATAAACTTCCTATCTGTCCATTTATTTAGGCCTAAATTCTTCACGTAGTTTAAAAGTTTCTCCATAAATGTTTTATACATCTTAAATATAAGTTTAGGAAACTTAGAAATTTTGGGGGCTATTGTGAAAGAAATACCTCTGTATCTTTTTTGTACAGGGCTCCTACAGGGACTGCTCTAGATGGGAGCACCCCTATATGAAGAATGGAGGAGGAGGAATAAGAAGGGAGAGAAGAAAAGAATCTCCAGACAGTGTATATTCAATAAGCGAGCTAAGTTAGGCAGTAAGATACTAAAGAAGCTAACCTTGAACCTTTGGTAACCACAAATCTAAAGCCTGCAATGGCAATAAGTACATATCTTTCATAGTCACCCTAAATGTAAATGGACTTAATGCACCAATCAAAAGACATAGAGTAATAGAATGGATAAAAAAGCAAGACCCATCTATATGTGCTTACAAGAAACTCACCTTAAACCCAAAGATAAGCATAGACTAAAAGTCAAGGGATGGAAAAACCAGGCAAACAACAGTGAGAAGAAAGCAGGGGTTGCAGTACTAATATCAGACAAAATAGCTCCATAAATATATATGCACCCAATTTTGAAGCAAATACTAAAGAGGGAAATAGACTGCAATGCATTCATTGTAGGATAATTATTTGTTGCTTGAACATGGGAATGTTAATTTGGGGGATAAAAATTTGATTCTTTAAAAAAAAAAAAAAGAACCCCCAAACTTCTGGAGCTGAAGAACACAATATATAAAATGAAAAATGTAAGACAGCACAAGCAGAGAAAAGAACCTATGAGTTAGGAGACAGGACTTTTGAAATTATCTAGTTAGAGGAGAACCAGGAAATGATGCAGAGTACCTAGCATCCATGGGATACCATCAAAAGAAACCATCTGTGACTTACTGGAGTCCCAGAAAGAGAAGAGGGAGAGAATGGAACAGAAAATTTACTTAAAGAACTAATAATGGCTGAAAACTTCCCAAATCTGGGAAGAGATGAGGCCACCCAAGTTCATGAAGCTTACAGGTACCCAAAGAAATTCAATTCAAAAAGATCTTTTCCAAGACACATTATAATAGAATTCAAAAATTAAAGACAAAGTGAAAATCTCAAAGAGACTATCATGAAGGTGGGAAAGAGGAACAGGTGGGGTGGTCCCACTGAGTATAAAATCTCAGGTTTAAATGCTAGAACCTTGGCGAAGAGCAGAGAGGAGATTAAGTAGATTCAATAGCAAATGAATTTAGATTGTTAGGCACTCTTGTCACAGGATAATGTCAAGACAAAGTTTCAAAAGTTTTCTCTCCTCAGTTGATAAGCTAAGAAAAATTGACACATGCTGTTCATTATTCTTCTCAGTGATTGAGAGAACATGTATTCAGAGCAAACATCAAGTGGAGATTTCACATATTATTGTACAACTTCAATAGAAATCCTTTTCAAACATTTTTTCAGGCCCTTCCATAGAGCTGTCTTCCTGGTTAAATTATTATTGTACTTTCATTTGCCTCTTTAAAATACCTTCAAATGTACTCTATTTTTAATTTTCACAAAATTGGCAAAATTGAATGTTCTTAGATCTACTGATTGTACAGCTTGAATCTAATCATTTTCCTTATTCTTACCACTCAGCCTTTGCTTTTGACAGGTGATTAAAAATGAGCTTTTAAAGAACATAGAAATCTTTAATTTCCCAAATCTTCTGTGATTGACACCGAGGATCAAGAGAGGAAATTGCCGCATAATGGGACAAATGAAACTATTTTACCTTTTAAGTTTATAGATGTAAAGGGCAACCATAATTATGTCCTACAACTGGGACATATGTTTCAAACTACTTATTCTTTTAAGAACGAAATATCAGTGTCCTTGCTCCAGTTATAAAAATGGAAGTGTTGCTGCCCTAACTCCATACAATTACCTCTGTGGTTCTTGTGTCATTGTCGACTTAATAGCGAGGGCTTTATTTAAACATGTAACATGCTCGCCTTGTCTTTCTAATGAGACGAGTCAATCTGGACAAAATCATTCCTTTTATCTGGTGAAAATTCAGAGCATTCTTGATGATAGGGCTTATTTTATCTTCCATTATCAAAATTCATTGATGGTTCTCTGGCAGTTTATTTAAAATGTAATTTAGCAACCACCCAGATGTGATGTTAGTACACTGAACATCAATCATTATCTTTAATTCATTGCAAACCCTGTCTCCATTTTGCATCGCTTGACATATTTGTGATTTTTCATAAATAACATTAAATGCATTAATTTCATAAAATCAAACTACTGTCCAATATTTCATTCTGCCTCCATTTCCAATCTTCTTGGTTCTATTAGGTTTTCTATAGCTAATTTATCTCAATCATCTCATCCTTCTCCACCATTACCTCTAGGCAGATCATTCCTAATTTGTATTTATATCTTAAAATTTTCCTGAGTGTCTGCTTGAGTGTCCCATCAACTTTTCTCATGATCATGACAACTCTATCAGCTCCTTTATTTCCACACTAGCTAGTAGCCTCTTTGAGGATGGTAGTTAGGAATTTCTCATATGTGTATGTCAATATTTTGCATGGTTGTTGGGCAGAATTGAAAGCTAATAAAAGTTCTGATTCAGTAAATTCAGATGAACTCAGGAATGTTGTCTTTGGCAATACTCTAAATGAATTTCTGTCATAGGAAGATGATGACAAATGGCTACAGTAGCTACTGAAGGACTCTTTCAATTCAAAATTGTAATGTGGAATTTTAGAGAGATTGAAATTTTCTAGAATCTGGGCTTATTTATGATAAAAGGAAGAAAGGAACCTGCTCTTCTTGTCCTATTACTTCATTTACTTTCTTTCCAAACATTCTTGTTAGTCAACTGGTCTGATCTCAGACACAGCCTCTGACTGAAATCAGTACCATTTACAATTATATCAAAAAAGATAAATATCAAGGAACAAATTTAACCAAGGGCATGAAAGATGTGTACTCTGAAAACTGTAAGACACTGATGAAATAAATTGAAGACAACACAAATAAATGGAAAGATATACTGTGCTCATGGGTTGTAAGATCTAATATTATTGAAATGTGCATATTACCCAGAGTAATCTATAGATTCAATGTAACCCATATCAAAATATCAATAGTATTATTTACAGGACTAGAAAAAATAACTCTATCATTTATGTGGAACTACAGAAAGACCATAAAGAGATAAAGAATCCTGAGAAATAAGAAGACTGAAGTTACCACAATCCCAGATTTTAAGCTAAACTACAAAGCTACTGTAATCAAAATAGTATGGTACTGGCACAAATAGATGTATAGCTCAATGGGACAGAATAGAGAGCCCATAAGTAAATCTATACTTAATGGTCAATTAATATATGATAAATCAGGTAAGAATACACAATTGGGAAAAGACAGTCTGTTCAATAAATGGTGTTGGGAAAACTGGAAGCTAGTGTAAAAGAATGAAACTGGACCACTTTCTTATACCATGTACAAAAATAAACTTGAAACAGATTAAAGATCTGAATGTAAGACCTGAAACCATCCTAAAAGAAAAAACATAGGCAGTAAACTCTTCAACATTGGTCTTAGCAATAATTTTTGCATCTCTCTCCCCAGGCAAGGATAACAGAAGCAAAAATGAACAATTGAGATTACATCCAAGTAAAAGCTTTTGCACAGTGAACGGAATCAGCAAAAGGGTAAGGCAACCTACTGAATGGGAGAAGATATTTGCAAATGATATCCTTAACAAGGGGTTACTATCCAAAATATATAAAGAACTCATACAACCCAACACCGAAAAACACCAAATAATACAACTACAATATAGGCAAAGGAACCTGAATAGAGATTTTTTCCCAAGACACAGAGATGACCAACCGACCCATGAAAGACGCTAACATCACTAATCATCAAGGAAATGCAAATCTAAACTATAATGAGAAATCACCTCATACTAGTCACAATGACTAGTATCAAAAAGACAAGAAATAAGTGTTGAAAAGGATGTGGAGAAAGGGAATCCTCGTGCACTGTTTGTGGGAATGTAAATTGATGCAGCCACTATGGAAAACAGTATGGAGGTTCCACAAAAATTAAAAACAGAAATACCATATGATTGAATGATTCTACATCTGGGTATTTACCTGAAGAAAATGAAAACACTAATTCAAAAAGATATATATACTATGTTTATTGCCATATTATTTACAATGGCCAAGATAGGGAAACAACCTAAGTGTCCATCTACGGATGAATGGATAAAGAAGATGTGGTACATATACACAATGGAATTAGCCACAAAAAAATAATAAAACTTTGCAATTTGCAACAACATGGGTGGACCTAGACAGTATTATGCTAGTAAAATAAGTCAAAGAACAAATACTGTATAATTACACTTGTATGTAGAATCTAAAAGATAAGACAAATGAGCAGAACCGAAACAAACTTACAGAGAACAACCTGGTGGTGGTTCCTGGAAGTGGGGGTGAAAATCAGTGAAGGGTTTAATAGGCATGAACTTCCTCTAACTCAACTCAAACTTCTGAGTTATAAAATACATAAATCACAGGGATGTAAAGTACAGAATAGGGAATATAGTCAATAATACTGTAATAACTTGTATGATGACACATGGTAGCTATACTTATCATGGTGAGCATTTTGTAATGCATATAAATGTTGCATCACTATGTTGTCCACCTAAAACTAATATAATATTGCCTGTCAACCATACTTCACTTAAAAACAGAAGTTGGTTTAGCCTGTTTCAGTCCCTCTGATTGTGACTAACTAGCTGTCAACACAAACGGATTTCTGGAACTCTACTGTCCACACTGAACATGAAAGACCCCATCAAGGTTCTGCTCTCCTTCTGAATTAAAATTTTATCCTTTTTTTTTTTTAAACTAGACATAACCTCAGTTTTCTTTTATGTAATATAAGGGTTTGGGCTATGTAACTTCAAAAGTTACTTTTGTATTTAAAATTCTATGATCTGATACTTTTGCTTTAGGAGAACAGTCATAAAGCAGTCAGGCGGCACTTCTTTAAGTTTCGGTATTTTCATACTGTAGTCAGAATTTAAGGTAAGTCTTATGTATTCATTATTGTAGATGTTCTTGAAAGATTATATTGTGTACTTGAAATATGTGATTTTTGGAATCTGAATTTATGGAATTCTTAGGCAAATATTTCAAGCATAAAAGAAGTTTTTGATAAATATTTCTTTATGTGAAATGTTTGCGGTTAATTGCAAAACCAAGGTAAACACTTCTATTATTTAGAATTAACAATTGGATCTGAAATAACAGTGCAGAAATCAGATTTCTAATCCTAGAGCCAAATCAAACAGAGACTGGCAAGTTTAGCTGCTAAATCACCACCCTGTGTTATCGATATATGAGCAGCAAATAACAAGAATCTATTACAAATCATTTCTATACCATGTTATTTATTATTGTGGTTTCCATTAAGGGCCAATGTAACCTAGAACTGAATATGAGGAACCTCCTATGTTGATTCAGCATTAAGAACAAAAAGGACATGAAGCAATATTTTCTATTTTTTTATGAAGTTTAGGTTCCGAGCATTTAATAATTTAGAGCAAGAAAATGGTTAAAAAACCAACTCGTGTTCTTCTGTCCTTTAGAAGAGGAAGGAAGATGAGGTTCATTAAGTGCATGGTGGCCCTAACTCTCGGCAGAGCAAAATTGAGAATTACTCTGTTGTCTCATAGAACTAAATAATCACGGATGTGGAAGATCTCATTATTATTATTATGTCCAATTATTATCTGATGCATGCATCACCCCACTGTCTGCTCAGTTAGGTATACTTTCAAACCTCTGTTAATTCATAGAGTTAAGGACCCCAAGCAAATTTTTCCAGAAAGTAAACTGTATCAGCAAGGTATGGCTATCGGTCTTGGTATGTACCATCTTTGCGCCAGTGCTTAAAATCCATGGAGATATTAACTGTCTCATATCTTTCCTATGTAATTATCACAGAATTCCCATCACAAATTTAAACCAATCTCTTAATTCTCCCAAAGTGCAGGATTTCCTGCTTTTCTGGTGAAATTCGCTTTAGAATGCCATCCCTGCTTGCTTTGCTCAACTCAAAGTTTGACTCTGTACAGAAACTAGCAACTTGAGACAAAAGTCAACCTCTTTGTAGTTTATTCCCCAATGAAAGTTTCAAGGCTAATATTCACCAGACTGGTAACTCAGCTTTTTTTTACCAAATCCTATGGCTATGCTATTATAACCTCTCAGGCACTCCTGACTTCTACTGTCAGAAATGATGGTCAGTGCTAATGGAGGGAAGTAAAAAACAATGACAATTTCATTCATTCATTTACTCATTCCAGACTTACGAAGTACCTGCTACTTTTAGTCTGGCAACAAGGTGCTGGGATACTCAGCATTAGTAAGGTACTGTCTTTACTCTTAAGGAAAGTAAGATCCACTAGAAGGCAGCAGACATGTACACAAACAGATGCCTTGGAGTATTATAGATGATCAGAGAGATATGTCCATCAAGGTTTTACAAGGCAGAGAGAACCACCTATGTATCTCAACCAAATATTTTGTTGGTAAGGCCTTAGTTGTTTTACCTTAAGTTCATTCTCTTTAATGTGTAATGATTCTGATGAAATGATTCATAGCAATCAATTATTAAATCATTTAATAGTCTTTTTAAAAGATTCTTCAAAAAGTTTCAACACCTTGAAAGAATTTGTCTGGGAGAATTCATATGCAAACTTGAACACACTGAAATGAAAATTTGGTGATGTGACCCAGTTTTTAGCTACTAATAAAATGCCATCAGCATGCCATTTTCTACTTCACATTATATATCTGTGGGCAGATATGTTGGCTTGTGAACTGAGCTCAGAATCTATAGTGCATAATCATAATACATGACTCATTAGTTTAAATTGAGTTCATGCACCTTTTAAAAAAATTTTAGGGATCATTTAAGAATGTAATTCTGGAAGATGGCATATTTGGCTGCAGTAGGCATTCTGCAATTTATGCAGCTACTCTGGTTCATTTGGGTTATTCTGAGCACGAACAAGACTTGGCCAGCCACACCTCAGCCAGGATCATTCTTCATCTTCCAAACAGTGAATACGGGACAAGTGAACACCAATTAGCATGCTCCATGCTTTAAAAATGTCTCTAATTACTTTCTCAATATGTTCTGTCCTGAAAATACAGAAAAATAAGTATCTTCTAGATTTACAATACTGCACAAATGATAAATGCAATGGCGCTGTTAGAGAAAACTGTTCACCCAGGTAGGGGTGCGGGGGTAGCCCTGTTCTGCTGCACTCAGGGGTAAATGATCCCAAGCCTGGATTTTCACCTGAGCCATTTCCCCCTGTTTTAAGGCGAAGTATTCTGTGCAAATAAATGACGATCACCCAAGTGAGAACAAGCAGAGGCTATTTATTCAGAGACTGCTCTAGCCCAGAAGTCAGCCACTGACACTCGCATGTGGCAGAGATTCAAAGGCAGGCAGATGAGTCAGAAAGCTTTGCAGTGAAAGAAGGCAAGGCTTGGCATATACTCTGACTGTAAGCTGTTGGGGTGGAGAAGCTGGAGGTGGCTAACTGGAAAGGACACACCGTACGTAATTGCTTCAGGCTTTCTCTGGTTTGTCCTGAGCTGGAAGTGAGGGTAACCGGGCTGACTGCTGCAGATGCTGGGGTCAGAGCTCTGCTCTTACACTGGGGCTGAGCATTGCTCATCTGTATATTCAGTCTCTCTCTTTGGAGTCCTGCCCACATTTCTGACATCAGCTTGCTACTGTCTCTTCTCTT
The DNA here is from genome assembly GCF_040802235.1 of Manis javanica. Taxonomy (NCBI): domain Eukaryota; kingdom Metazoa; phylum Chordata; class Mammalia; order Pholidota; family Manidae; genus Manis; species Manis javanica. The sequence goes on from NC_133167.1 coordinate 96,067,604, forward strand.
CCTGATACAAAGGCAAAGTAAAGGCCCTGAGTACACCCCTCTGTGATCCTCCATAACTGACTGGGCATCCCTGGGCTTCAGGGTGAGCATTTATAAAAAGAGCATGAAATCTTGCATATAACTGAATTCTTTGATTCTGACTCATGTAAAACAGAAAAAAAAAATTATGGAGGACTAATGTTATTAAAATATTTTATGTATTATGTAAAAATAAAAATGTTTGCTAAAGATATATTATAAAATACACACCAAATATACTTCAGATAGAGTCTAAAAAATATGTATTAAGATACAGAATAAAGATGTTTATCAAATTATATGCCACCAAACTCTAGTGTGATATATTATTTTCATGGATATTCTCTTAAACCGGAAGTGAGGGCGAAATTCCTCTGCAAGTAAGCTTGCAGGCAACTGGATATAAAATTTGGAAAAGCTTGAACGAGGTTTACTGAGAGAGGTACGATGAATAAATGGCACAAAGGGTTTAAGCTGGGTTTGCTGTGTGATGGCATATATTACAATTCATTGTGTACATACTACAATTTATTTAACCAGTTCCTTATTAAACTTTTGTTATGTGACACTGAGATCGATTAAATTTTCTTATTATTATACAGATAAACCTTGTTTCTAGGTTGATACAAGTAAAAATAACTTCAAAAAACTAGAAAATGCTTAGTATTCATCTCTACAGTTTAGGCTTGAACTTACTGCTATGGTTTCACCATTGCAGCGCTTAAAAAAATTAAAAAATATATTTTTACCCCCAGCTTTTGCTAATTTATACATTTGGCCTTGGGATTTAGATCTTCTATAAGCAGAATGCCCCTCAGTTTTATCAGTGAACTTCATCATTTGCCTCAGTGTGAATCACACCCTGATTCATTTGATTTGGATAATTTAGATGAGATTTGGGACCTTGAGTTGATGTTGATAATGTTTAGATGAGCATCGATGCGGGAATCATGGAGTCTTTCCAGCATGCTGAAATGGGTAAATGTGTTCTGCATGTGGGAAGGGCATGAATTCTGGGGAGGCAGGTGGCAAGCTACTACAGCTTGAATTGTGCCCTTAAAAAGATATGTTGAAGTCCTAGCTCCCAGACCTCAGAATGTGACTTTTTTGGAGACCTGGTTTTTACAAAGTTGATCAAGGTCAAATGAGCTCCTTAGGGTCCTTATAAAAAGGGGTAAATGTGGACATGTCCTGAGGGGAAGTGAAGGGAAGGGATACAGGGGGAGCTGGCCACTGACAAGCCAAGGAATCCCTGAGTCTACTAAGAGCTGGGCAAGGAGTGAAGACCTTTGGAGGGCGCAGGGGTCCTGCTGTCAGTTTGAGACTTCTGACCTTCAGAACTGTGAGACGAATTGTTCTAAGCCACCCAGTACTCTGTGGCACTTTGCTATGCCAGCCTTAGCAAACTAATACGGACTTTGAAACCATTTTTGAACCTACAATATATGCCACTGGGTTCATAGTAACATCTGTAGGTGCCCTCATACTCTTAGGCCTTTTAGCTGATGTACCGGTTCCCTTTAGCATGTGTCAGAATGTTATTTGACTCTGAGAGGCTGACTGGATTTTATTTTATTTTTCCACAAGCTACTCTTGCAACTTTTCTAATGGCTGCAGTGCACTAGCAAGCTTTTGTTTTATTAAATGGTAAGCAAATGAGAATTGTGATTTTTTTCACATCTTTACTAGAGAAACTGAACTGTGAAGGCATATGCCTTTATCACTGCATTCAGATCAAAAGGGAATGAGATGCTAGCAAATGGGATATATTTCCTTAGAAAAATACAGAAAAACCTAGTGTCAGGTAAACCTATTTGACATCTCAGTTAAACTGTGATACCAGAGACGGAAGCTGGAACAGTCGCTTGCCACTTTACCTTGGCAGCAACAACTCTAGATTCTGACTCTCTCACATACTCATTAAAGCTGAAAACAGTTTCTTTCTTTCTTTGCACATTAAATCCTTTTGTGCCATTGGTTTTGTCACTGAGGGAAAAAGGGAAGCCAAGCAAACAAAAGGTTGGAGCGAAAGAAAACACACAAGTCCACTATTTACATGGCAGTTTCCCATGTGGACACAGACACAATACGCCCAGTTCTAGCACAATGCATGCGAACCTCCCAACTTATGTTTCGGTCAGTTTTCCCCAAATTTTCATTTATGTTTTATTCCCTTAACTTTTTCTGTTTCTACACCTTATTATTGTACAGTATTCTATTGTGTGCCTAGTATAATCCCATTGTGCATGTGCTACTATGTAACTGGTTTCCTTTTAAAGAGCATTTGTTTCTAATCATTGATTGTTAGAAATGCTGTTACAAAAAAACAACTTTGTTAGTGTCACTTCATGTGCCTCGGAGCACAGATGTGTGATGGAGTCGCTGTGGGCAGCTGCTACGCTGAGGTCAGGTGTACCCCGAGTTTTGAAACATGCTGTCAACTGCCCTCCACAGAGGCTGACAGGGACTGTTTACTCATCTTTTTATTATCACATATACTTTTACCTCTACTATGTTATTTACTAACTTTAAATGACGCATTTTAAATTCTAGTCATAAAATTTAATAAATTTGCATACTTATACTGACTACCACATACTCTCTCTTCCCGTTTCTGTTAGGTTGTTGTTAGACCATAAAGGTTGTAAGATATACATTGTTTATGTAACTGTAATCCTCACACTTAAATTTGACTCTTATAGGTGAATTTACATAATATGAACAACAAGCTTTTGCCATAGTTTATTCATTTGTTGTTTGGGTTGAATCTAATAGATAGATTCTGGAAGAAGGATACACAGATATAATCTTTTGTTCTGTGGGTTGAGTAACATAGGTCTGATTTTTTTCATTCTTTTTTCATTGTTATTCTGAGGATACAAGTTTTCCTGAGGACTATTCAGGACGTTGGTCTACGGTCTTCTAACACCGAATGTCATAGTGGGTGAATCAGTGGATGGCAATGCATTTTTATTATTATAACTGATTTTTATTGAGACTTGAAAAAGGATTAAATCTGTTTAAAAAATTAAGTAATGTATTAAATTATTTATTGGTGCCATTTTTCTCTTTTCCCCTTGGGGAACAATATATTTTTTCAAACTGTGAATTTAAGCCTTTTTTCTTTTCCCCAGAGAGGTTTATTGTATTATATATTAAATGTATATTCTTATTGTCATTATTTTTTTGTCAGACCAACTACATATTATATGTATGTGTATATATATAAAGGTTCATTTTCCTATCTTCCATATTATAATTTTCTTTTATCCTTTTAAATTCCTTATTAAATTCTATTTAATTCTGCTGATCGTCCCCTTCTTTCCTCCATGACCCTTCCTGTGTTCAGCAATGTCAATTGTCCTTCAGTTGTTTCAAATTCCTCCCTGAATTTTTTTTCCCTTCCACTTGTTCTCTGAGATGTACCAGTTCAGCTCATATTTAACCTTTTTTCTAAGGACCTGTTATCACTTATCTGAATTTCTTTGTCTTTAGTTTTGTTAATCCACGGGAAACATTTGATTATAATTTTGAGCTGCAACAGACATTTTCTGCTGAAATGTTTTTGTTTTCTGCTCTTCTAACCCTCCTTTTCTTGTGGTATCTTGGCTGGTATCTTATTTTAGGTTCTGTTTATTATTCACCTGTGGATAAAGCCAGTTCTTCTTCAACCAAATGTTAGCAGAAGTTTGTATAAAAGGGTTGTGCTCCAGGCCAGCAGGTATTTTAATCGTGACCCTATTCTTTTTTGTGTTGCCTTTTCCCCAGGGGAGAGAGAGAAGGCACCTCTACAGTCGGTCATAACGTGAAGTCTGTCTCTGCTTCTTGTATCACAAGAGCACCTCCTACAATGCGCCTTGGTTCAAAGAGCCATGTTTGTGCTCTGAAAATATCCTGCTAGCCTTTGCATCCTTTTCTATTATTGTAAACAAAGGATTTAGCACCTGCGAGTTTGCATTTACCTCTGAGACATACTTTCATGCATTTGTAGGGACGTACACTGTCACTCTGGTTCAGTTTGCTCCCCAGTTAGAGTATCAGAAGCCAACCCAGATGATATGTGGTACAGGGTTTTAGATGATTTCTATTTTAATCAACACCGTAACTATAAAGCCAAGACAGTTCAGTTTCCAGACTCTGCTGTATACATCACCACCATGAACGACCCTCTTCCATCACCCCTTTTCCCAGATTTTTGGGTGACAGTCTCCTCTACATCCAGACCCAAATGTAACGCATTTCCAGCTCTAGGAAGTTGACCTGTCATTCAATGGGGCCTTTTCTTAAAAACAAAATCCAGGAGAGCAAAAGCAAAGAATAAAAAATTCTTAGAGATTCGGTAAGAGAGAAATTCTAAATCTAGGAGAAAAGTGCCTACAACTTCCGTGGATGAAATTATTTAAAAAGATACATACAGGGAACGCAGAAGATGGTAATAGGTCCTGGAAGAGACCAAAGATGAAGTTTCTAATTTTTGAGGTGCCTTAAGACTAATTTCTAGGTGACACTCAATAACATTTTACAATCTGAAATAAAAAGACAGATTCACTTCAAAAAGAATCAGAATAAATGGGATAATAGCTTCAGCTTGCTTGTCGAGAGAAAAATCTCATCATGCCCACAATATTCCCTCTTTGAAAGAAATAATAATGGCTCTGTCCTTCTAAATTAATTGTACATCCACTGGATGCCAGTGGCAAAGTGATGATTAAAAATGTACGCAGGTCCCTGAGCTTAATGATATACACAAGTCAAGTCACTAACAAATTCAGTGTGCACATATGGATTAGGTCGAAGCAAAAAATTACTTTTGGTGCACTGTTTTATTGAAAGTGGTTGCTGGAGGACATTTAGTTGGTGTTTTTCAAAACCCATTATTAACAGCACTTGGAGTCCCTTTAGTCCAATTAAAACCTCTCCTTATATTTCCTATTAGCTGAAGTTGTTCCCTAGTTTGACATTAATTATCACAGCCATGTATCCAAATTTATTGTTCATTTGCTTTTCAGCTTCTGTACATCTTAAAATTGCATAAAGCTATATCTTATTATTTAAAAAAATAAACCAGTTTGTTTTAGTTTCTGTGTGTGTCCAGAGATTTGGTTCCAAATTCGGTATTCTATAGGTTAACCAGACTGGGGATTGGATTACATATTTTAAAACAACTCATCGTAGTAGTTAATGGATTACATGGAAATAGGCAAAACATAAATTTACTACCCAAGGTCAAAATCCTCCCTTCCTTCTATTTATATGTAAATGTTGTTCATATGAGTTTTATTCTAATATAATCAGCCAAGTGGACTAAATTTTCTTTCTTAGGAGACTGTTATGCTGATCATGATGTAAAGAAATTAATCTTTACTCTGTTATGAGATGACATCGTTATTTGTTTAGTGTGTAACTGCAAATGCTTTTCAATTGCTCCATTTGGAATGAATTCAGTTTACACACAGGCTATATATACCAAAAATCTACATGTTTTCTTCCTGTGGCTTATTTTAAGGTCCTCTGTACTTTTTAATCTATCTTTGAAAACTATCAAAAATTGTATAGTTCAATTACACCATTACCCCATAAGGTGTCTCTGTTAGTGACTTGTCACTTGAGATTCAACTCACAAGAATGTTACCCACATTCCTCACTGCTGACAGCATTTGAATAATCATTCCAGAAGTGTTACTAAACACCTACTGAGTGCCAAACACTTCGGGATACATCAAGGAGCAAACCAGATAAAATCTCCGCTCTCAAGAAGCTACATTCTAGCAGAGTGATTAAGAGACAGTTTGCCTTAGGTTAGAAATTCATCCCAAATAATTAAAGCAGAGTAATCTTAGGCTGATTACTTATTAGTTCTAACTCTCAGTCTCTTCATCTGTAAGCCAATGCTAATATTTACCTCATATGGTTATTGTGAAGATTAAATGTGATATGGTATGTAAGTCAGGTAGCACAGCAACTGGAACATAATAAAAAGCTTGATAATTTTTTAATACCTATATTTGTTTAGTTTATCCTGAGAGTAGCCACGGCTTTCTGGATCAGAGGCCAACCAATTCTTTAGTCACAGGTGAGTTCAGCATTGGTTTCCATGCCCCGATGCCCCGCCGGGCAGCATGATGAGAGCAGATCCTGTACATGCAGCAGTGGGATTGGTACCCAGGACAGATGCTCCGAGATGCTGAATCTCAGAGCTTATATAGGAACTAGACAGCTGCCCCTCTCCCTTTGTAAGACAGGAGAAAAAGCTCTGCTCTCAGATGTAAACCAATCCTCTCTAGGAAGAAAAGGGGAAAGTTCTTAAGTGGTCACAACTCTTTGGAATGTAAACAAATGGCTCCAAGAGGAATATATCTATGTCTCTCCCTAGGGTATTTCACTCTCTTGGACTCTCAGGGCTTTTGCCATTCACCTACCTTTCAGCCAAGTTCCCAGTAATTTTTGATCAGAAAGCTCTGACCTTGCAAAAACATGAAAATATGCACATTGTGTTTTCACAATGTGCATAACCTCTCATTACTATTGTTCACATTATTAACAATGGTCCAGTTGCTGCACAGGAATATCGGTAGATGTCCCAGGAGAGAGCACTGTGGAGAAGTGACCAGCCCTTTGCAAAAGCATGGCCCTTATCCTCACGGTATTGCCTTTTCCTTTTCTTCCACGGCTTCAAACACCTCATCATAGGGTTTCTCTACATGAGACCTCCAAGCCTCCAACTGTGTCCATAACAACCAAACCTGAGCACATTAGTGTGAACTGGTTCAGAGTGCCCATTACCAGTGGGTACTCTGTGCAACACTAGTCAAAAATAGGTTTCTTGAAACAAGATTCTGGGTCAAATAGGTCTGGAAAAGGCTGTGGCATGTACCTGCCCTTCTGGACAGTCACAAGAAAACCTTTGCTACGTGTTTTAAGAAGCTTTGAAGAAATGCTTAATGGATGTTTTTAAGAATTCCAAGTGCAAGAAACAAAACTTGAAGGATTGAATTTGTAGCAGTGGAGTTTCAGATTCTGAGGCAGTTGCATAGAAAAGATAAATTTGACAGCAGGGACTTGTTAGCATTCCTCAAAAATCCTTTGACCTAGATAGACCCCAATTCAACACAATTTTACAGAGATACATACAAAATACATATCTGAAAAATATGAAATATACATAAAATATAATTTTACACACACACACACACACATACATACATATAACATATTGTGTGCCAAACTTTATACTGAAAATTGGGGCTATAAAATGTCTTCTGAGATGTGGCTTTGCCCTTGAGTACCTAATGTACCCATAAGATCTGTCCTATTACTTGAATTTCAAATAAATACTGCATGAAATCTTAGTATAACCCTATCTTAAGCACTACTTAGAGCATCTGTATTTAGTAAATTGATCTCTTTGGTTTATGGGAGACATCTAATTTCTAGCAAATCCATTAGATACACCTTCACAAATGTGCTAATCAATGTCAGAGAATCTGAAAATCTGTCACTTTCCCAATTTATTCTGTCTCTTAAAGAACAATGAACCCCCCCACACACATATTTTTTTTTTTTTGGCTAATGTAGCAGAATCCTCTATGACAGGGAAAATGTGATGAACTCAACTGCTGTCTGAGAAGAGTAGAATCAGAATAAGAGCACATGCTCAAAACTCAGAACTATGCTACTTGCCTGCTTACTGATGCTGCAAAAATAACATAGACATAATGGCTACATATTAATATATTGATAATCTCCATTATTTAAATGATACATAAAATTATAACCTCCAGCTGTCTACTAATCCCAGGGAAGTCATTCTTAAAATCTGTGTATTAAGATAAGCATGCCTACCTCATCAGAAAACTTGACAACAGCAACTTTAGATTATCATCCTATGAATTTCAATAGAAGTGATACTGGCTCGGGTATTTTAAAGCCTGTTTATTTTAGAATCTCTTTATACTTTGAGGCAATAATGGAACGACAGTACAAATACCTGAAACCCTGAGAACTGTCCTTGGGATGATCATGAGTGGCCTTAAATTTTCTTCTACCACTCCTTAAAGAGATACATTATGTCGTCATTCTAAAATACAAGAAAAATTTTTAAAAGAAATAAAAGGTAACAGATCAGAAAATACAACTTATGAAATGGAAATAGTACAACCTAATTTTAAAGGCTCTCTTAATTTAAGCTCATCTAGATAGTTACCAGGGTTTACCATTAGGGCATAGTTTTGAATTACAGTAAGAAAAAATATGGTGGTTAATTTAATTAAGTAATTTTAAGTCCCCGGGATGATGACTTTTAAGTCCTGCAAATTGGGTGGTAACTCTACTCACACAGGGCTAAGAACTGGATTGCTTAGTCCTTGTCCTGTTCCAACACCAGTTAGCCACGTTCAAGGCAAGACACTTGCACTCGGAAATATCAGGAGTTCTATTTTAATTTAACAGGAGTTCCACTAGCTCAGGAGTTCTTACTCTGGTACCAAAGGCTAAAGAAATCCCTGAACTCCCTGAAATTGTATGTAAACTGCATTAATACATACATGCGTGTTTTTTCAGAGAGCAAGTCCAGAATTATACCCGATTCCCTTCGCCCCCTGAAAGGTTAACAGCCACTGAACCAGAATGATCTCTAACGTTACCTTTCAGTCTAAAACATTTTAAGGTTCCGTGATTTTTACACTTTAATATTTTTGTCTCGTCTTCTCAAGGTGCAGGAAATGTTTGGAGTAAATTGGATCCCTTGAAACAATGGATCCATTTGAAGTCCTGGGTTGTCATTTTGTTTAGGCCAACAGTGTTGTGGTCTGCTCTCCGTGTCTGGAAAGGAGAACACGGCCGTCCTGAGCCCTTTGCTCTGTTCCATTTTACCTATTTCCCTGGAGGTATATGCATATTGAAACATTATAGGCCAGTGTTGTTAGTACTCATCTGGAAAACAGGTACAAACTGCTGTTAGGACAAATCTGCTTTTTCATAGGAGTGCTTTAAGATTTAAAGATTCAGAATCTTGCATTTCCATGTCCCGCCCAAGTTCATATGCCTTAAGTTTTTAATAGAGTGCTTCACTTAAGCATGATAAACATCAGCAAACAGCCTGTAAACCCACACATTTAAGCAGAGGGGGAAAAAAAATTTCATAATATGTGCTTCCTGCTCTCCACAGTCCCCACACACACCCTCTCAGGCTTGCAGAGGCCCTGCTCTGAACAGGAATCCCTGGGATTCCACAGTACATGCTCCCATCTATACCAAGCACAGAAAAAGCCGCATAATTTTTAAAAATTAGATCCATCCTCATCTACCCTTTTGTCTGATGGATTTCAAAGATATTTCTGGACAGGTTTGCATGGATTGCCAGGGACTGGACGTAGGAAGCAGCAGCAGAGAAAAAAAACTGTGAACTTCTGGGTTCAGGCATGTATGTGAGGGTATTCATGAGACAGGGGAGAAGATAGTGTGTTTTTATATGAATTCTTCAGTAAAGAAAAAAATCACCTTGGGTATACTTAATTCTTTTTTCTTTCATTCCTAGTGGTCAGTTAGAAATATTATTCATTCCTCTCTCAGCTGCTTCTGACTTTCCAACCTTTCCTCTCTGGGTATGGATCTCTCACTCAAGGTGCTTGGATATGAATCCATTTCAACATCGGTCCCTGGCTCCCTGCCCCGAACACGGTGCCCACGCAGGCTACCTGCTCCTCTGTGCTTCGATCTCCATTGACTTCTCTTCTCTCAGCTGCATTTTCCAACCCAAATTGACTCTACCTAGGTGTCACCATTTTCTTTGCTGCCCTCTCACATGGAAGGCTGTGAACTATGATGGGAAGAGGAAGAATTTTAAAGTATTTTCTGAAAGTTCTGATTTGGAAAGCTAACTTCCACTTTTAACCTTTATGATCATAAACATGTCACATAACTTCACTGAGGTTGCAGGAATAAACCTCAGAAGGAGTATATATATTGATATACACAAATGTTGAAGTTCAATCCTCGGTATGTCTACTTTCTAATCGAGTGGGGAATTGGCAGCTTCTGTACCACTGTTGGTAACACATGACCTGGTACGCAGCAGACTTCGAGTGAACATCTGCCGACTGAGTGAGAAGCCTCAACACATCCTTACCGAAGGGACGAATAACCAGACCTCACAGGACTGTCGTGAGAAATAAATGAGATGATTGACGCTTTCATTCAGCAAGTACGAACTGCTGCGTCTAAACTACTGATCAGCACAGTGGGATGCAGTGGACACATAATGCCTGAAACTTGCTTTTCTCTTCCATTCCCCTGTCTGGGACCTACTGTAGGTGGGTGCCAGGAGCGCTGCTCTTATCTCCTAGTGCCAAGCCTGGCCTCAGCTTCTCCACAAGCAAAGTAAGCCCATGTCCTCTCTCTGTGCTCCACCACAGGAAGCACCTCCGCCAGCAGAGATCAAGGACCTGCTTTCATCTGCCCCGCCGGTACAGCCCTGCTGGTGAAGTTGGAGTAGAGAGCTTGGACTTAGGAGAGACCCTGGTTTGAGTAGGTTTCTGTGCTCATCTGGAGGAAATTTCTCTTTAAATTCAGGGACTTTAAATTCATTTGATCTCTAAGGTACTCCCTGTTTCTAAATTCTAGCATGCACCCAGCACCTAACACTGCAAAATACCTAGAGTATTTTCTTCTGTCTCAAGTCTTACTTCTTTACCTCAATTGAAAACGTTTTGTAGGCAGAGATTATCACAGGGGTTGCTATATCCCTTACCTGCCCAGAGCATTCTGTAATGAAGTAGGAGTTCAAATCCTTATTCTTTACTTAGAGGAGCATTGAATACTTCAGATTTGTGTAATAGCCTCCAGGGCTTTAAAAAAATATCAAAGCTATTTCATTTGGTCAAAGTTTGAACATTCAGTTGGGTATTTTAAAAACTATAATCCACTTCTACCAAAATATTTGGGAGTGATAATACATATATATATATATATATATATATACAAACACATATATAAAGTGATATATATATATATCATTTGTTAAAATCAAACATTTAACTTCACAAGTTAAAACTTGGACAGGCATTAACTTCATCATCCTGGAATTCATTTCATGAAAGACAATACATGTTGCTTATAAAGGTCCATCAGTTTCACATGGTGAAACCAATAATTAAGCACACTTGGCTCTGGGAAAAGGTATGTTAAACCTGTAGGAGATAAAATGGAGTATAATAAAAAATATAAAGCCTAAATCAAATCCATCCATGAGGAGTTATAATCTCCCCTGCAACACAGTGTGATACACCTGCGTGTCCCTGACCAGAGCCTCCGCGTCTCTCCAGCCTCATGCTCACCCTTGCAAACCCTCCCGGCGAGCGCAGGGGATCAGGGCAAAAATGACCGCGAGGGAACGGGGCTCTGCCGAGCCCAGCACACTGCCCGTCAGCTGACTCTGCTCTGGGCCCCTCTACAAGGAACTGTCTGGTTCTGCGGCCTTTCCTGGGTTGGAGCCTATGGAAGGGAAGTAAAACTGCCTTTGCACGCCACCCCCGGCGCTGAGCTCGAGAGAGGCGGTGCACACCGGTGCCTCTGCTTCCGAGGGGTGAAGGCCAGAAAGCGAGACACGAGTTTCCAGAAAGCTGGGCTGAAGAAGCCAGAGGCTTAGGGCATCCCGTCCAAGTTGTTTTCCATTAAAGGCAACGCTGGGTGCCGTTCATCTTCAGCGTCCCCTGTCTCCTTGGGGCCTCTATTTCTACATCTGCTCCTTGTCCTGTTGTAGTGGTGACAGGGACTTATCAAACTGTTGGATCTTGTTTATCTTTTTTCTGCCACAGCTTGTTTTTCAAATATTACATCTCTGAAATGTCCGGTTTAACCTGTCTCTCTTAGAAAGGTTTATGGTGCTCTGAAACTATGAAATTAAATATTAAATCAGTTATTACTAAATAATGTTACTATCCACACAAAACATGTTATACTTGACTAAGAGGCAGTGTCCCTAATCTCAAAGTGAGTATTTGTTCTCTGTAAATCTTTCAGTTTTGGGCTTGTTCTTCCAAAACTGATTGAATAAATGGATATTCCAATTTAGTTACATTATTAATACTATCAATACATTTTATTTGTGACAGATATGCAATTATTTCCTACTTATTTAACTCACTAGTGATATTTCTCTATTAACATACTCATTGCTCAAATATTATTCTGATTTGCTCATTTCTCATATATTGTTCTCAGTCTTATCACTGTATGAAAAGGTTCTTGCTTATCAACTCTATTTTAATTCAACAGCCATGCTTTATTACTGGCTCTTTAAAAATTTTATTTATTTGCTCTCAACTGTCAACCAACTGCTCCAACTGTTATTTCATTAAGAGAATAGAATGAAATACTTTAGAAAGAAAGGGGAGAGTGAATGATAACCAACTAATTTTAAAAGGATATTGCAAAAAGAATTTTAAATAAGTCTTGAGATAATATTGAGACAAAAAGAAAAAACGGAAGTAGAACAAAGAGTTCTGTCTGTGTACTGTGAGCAACAGAAAGGGCCAGATAATCTTTAGAAACATGTTCGTTTCATTTCCACCTTCTCTGAATTAAAATTCTCTTAGAATCCTGTTCTTTGTTTTCTTATTGTTATCAATTACTGCTCCCACATACTGAGGGAGTGCTTTCCTTTCTGAGGACTGAGAGCTGGCAGGCATTTTCTTCTTTACATTCTAGGTCTTTATTTTAGTGACTCTGGAAGTGTCACTGATTGTTTCTAGCAAACAGCTGTCACATGTGAAAGGAAAGGATGGTGCTTGCTGGAGGGGAATACTTTACTGATGGCTCAAAATTCATTACCTCAAAATATATTTCATCATCTGTATTTCATCCAAATATTTTTGTTTTTCATCCAAAGTAGTTTTCACTTTTCACCTTCTCTATTTTGACCAAAGCCTGTTTACTTTTCCAGTGTCTAGTGTCAAAATCATAATGATAACTTGATCAACTCATATTTATTTATTTTTTTTAAGCATTTGCTGTATGGCTGCCACTATTCTAGGTGCTGGGGATACATCAATGAACAAAGCAGATAAAAATGCCTGTTCTTATGGACCTTACATCCTAGAGAAGAGACAATATATAACAGGTAATTATTTTACAGAAGCTAAATAAGCTATAGAAGCTATAGTGATACAATAAATATTTATTGAGTAATTTACGATGATCAGAGACCACAGCAAATTATTTGTTATAAACATATTACTTCATTGAGTGCACATGCACACACACGTGCATGCACAACTGTGATGTCCATGTAGGTTTCCTCATTTTGCAGATAAAGAAACTGGACTTAGAGAGGCTTAATTTTCTAAGGACAAAGTAAGCCATCTGACCAGGTATTGAATCTTGATGGTTCTGATGCCAAATCCTGAGATGGCAACTACATTCTTCACTGTCTCTCAGTTGAGGCCAACTAACTTCATTTCTACATTTCTTGACACCATGGGTTGACCCTCCTTCTCCATTTTTACAGTTACCGTTCCAGTGGTACCTTCTTGGCTGCTTCCTCATGACACAGATTTCTAGTGTCTCCTTTTTCTGATCTAGCCTCTCTACTGCAGTGAGTAATACCCTGAAGATGGTGCTGTTCAAAGTTCTCTGCCATGACACCCCAACCTAGTTTTCCTATCTTATCTACAGCAACCGCAACATTCAGAATTTCCACTAAAAAAATTTATCATTCTCAGTCCTTCCAAACACAACAGGAAAATCCTACCTTTTAAGTCTGGTTTACACATACAGAATCTTTTAATTTAAACCTAGTTTAAATACCATGCCTCGGTGGAAAATGTTGTAATCTATCCTGGTTCACATTGACTTGTCTCAGTGTTTATCCTGTAACTCATTTTACATCGTGACTTGTTTTGCCAGATATCATTTTTAGGAATGAAAAGCCCCAAAACTGGATAAGGCAGACAGTTATTACCCTCATGAATAAAGGGCCAACCCAAATCACAGAGCCATGAGTGTCTTGTTTGCACATCACCAAAGTCACTCTTCAAATTTCTCAGCCTCTGAGTACTTGCTCTCTCCTCCTTACTTGTATGTCACATTTTCTTTGAAATACAGATGCTTTAAGGCTCCACTTCACCCCTACCCTTCTTTGCCTTGCATTCCACCACCACCGGATGTTCCTATTTCGCATCTCACCCTCGCAGGTCTAAGGAAGATGAACTCTGGCAGTTCAGGTGGCGATGGGAACTAAGGCTAATCAAAGCCCTCATTTACTTTTTCCTTATCTGTTTTGATGAATGAAATGAGCCCCAGCTCTGTCCTGTCCATTCTCCCTCTTTCTCCTGACCCCAGGCTAACTCAAGTCTGATTTGTGCCCTGAGCTTGCCAGTACTGCAGCCCAAGTATCATTTTCTTACCACTTAGGAGCGCAGTGAAAACTTGACTTAAAAATAAAAAAACACGTATGCCCTTGTTTTTATCTACCATGCCTTGACAAAAAACAGAGATAAACGTTTGTTTTTGGTATTGATTGAGGTGGCAGATGGAAAGGTGATAACATGTATCGCGAGCTGACAGTATGCCAAATGGTGTTCTAAGCCTTTTTACAAGTATTGACTCAATCATTACAGCAGCCCAGTGACATGGGTGTGATTACTTTATAGATGCAGGATGTATCTATTTTATAGATGTGGGATCTGAGGCACAGAGGGATTAAGAAACTTGCCCTGACTTACACAGATACTAAGCAACAGGATAAAAGCTCAGCCGATCTGTTGCCAAAGCCAATCCTCCGATCCTCTGCTCGGGCTCCTATGCTACACCTCCCGCAGGAAGGGAGGAAGCCAGTCTGGCCTGAGAACCTCGGGAGAAAAGGAGGGCTATGCCTAGGTGGTTGCCTAGGACCAGCATCACCCCCGGTGTTTTGATCCTCTGAAGGATCCTTTCCCCATCCTCACCTGATTGATTCCTTACCTCAGGCCACGGGAGTCACCAGTAGGCCTGGAAGGGGGACAGAATTTCACTTCTGTTCAAAAATATGCTCCCATGCATTATCTGTTGCAGGTTGAGTTTCTAGTCCTCCTTGTCTAGACAGTTTATTTCAGGCAATTTATGGACCAAATAAGCCTTTTTGGTTACAAGAAATCTATAGAAAATGTCCAAACAAGCTTTAGAAAAATGAAATCGGCAATGCTTTTATTTCTTCCATCCCATTACCCTACTCTAAACACAGTTGACCTTCAGCAAACCCTGCCGGGTGCTTATTGGAGTTGATGGAAAGGTGCCTCCGTCATGGTTTTAGCTGACTTCCCTTGACCCCTCTGACTCAGCCACCATTTCCAAACAGCTGCCATCAGTTACTAGGGAGTCAAGTGAGAGCCTGTCCTCACATTCACCAAAGAAAGAGAAACAATAAATATCTGCATGGGAGATTCTGCTGCACAGAAAACACCCTTTGCTGTGGGTCAACATCAATCCATTTTGTTGTTGGTCAACCAATCTTCCTCACACCTACCATGTCCACCACTGCCCCAAGTGGCAGGAGAAGGGACAGCGCAACAGTTTCCTCCAAAGCGTCGATATTGTTTCCCTCTTCATTTTAGGAGGGAAAGGATAAATTCTTTTCATGATCTTTTTCTCAAGTAGTTAGCAAGCTACTGAATTGTCATCGAACAGATGTTTTAGTAAGAAAATAAAAAAGATGCAGTGAAGGACCTTGAAACAAACAATAGTAAAGGCCATCCTTATTTTTCAGAGAGGAGAAAATAATTTTGTTTATACCTATTCATAGCTGAATAAAATGATTACTTTTTCATAAATGGAATAGTGAGAATTTAAAAACATCAAATTACTTTTGTTGGAATTTGCATAAGGGGAAGATATACAATGTGGTTCTACTCCACAAATGAAAACTCCCTCCCCTCAATAATGGAATAATAGGTCATATTAATGTTACCTTTTAAAGAGAAATGGACATGGGCAAATTTAGAACAAATGTTCCCAATGAACAAAAAGGACAAAATAATAGTATACATAGCCATTTTTTTCATTTATTGCTATAGATGATCTCCATTTGAAGTAATCACACCCTTAAAATTGTGGAAGGTTGTAAAAATATCACCTAACAACAAATGAGAGCTTTTAACTTTAATATATGAACAGCCTGTGCACACCCCTACTTCTTTGTTCTACACAGTCTAATTCTAATTTCTGTGACATTTTCAGAGCTATCAGAACAAAAATTAATCTGGGATTGACCTCAACTTTCTATCTCCTATCCACATAGTCTGCCATTAGGGAGTGGCAGAGTGATTTTGTGATTTGAAAGCCCCTACCTGCCCATCTGCTTTAGACCATGAGAAAACATGTGCCTGACATACTCATCTCTGGCTCTTGGACTCCACTGAACTGAATGGCTCAAGGATAGCTTCTGAATCAGCTCTCAATATAAGTTATTTGAAAAGAAATGAAAACATTGAACTGCTTCAGTTTCCCTAATGCAGTATGAGAACCCAAAGGCAAAGATTGTTCAGCAGGGTTCATGGACTGATTTATGTGCAAGATTTATTCCCCTGCTTCATTCTGAAGAGGACTTCCAAGCAGGCTGAACGCCAGAGGACAGCCAAGTCCTGGGGTGGCTCACATTCTTTTATGTGACAGGCTGACTTCATCAGCAAACACAGGAAACAATCTTCACTCCTAGCTGTTCTTGAATGTGGTTCACCGGCTTCATGGATCAAAATTTCCCTCTCACATCTACCTCTCCTGAGTCCCAGATTTTGAACTTCTGAAGGTGCTCAGTGAGCTTTGAATCTGCGGCCCCTACCCGGGTTGCTGACTAAAACAAAACAAGCTTTCATGTATAAACTACAAATTGTTGCTAAAGAAGGAAAATGAAGGGATTATTCAAACTGCAAATGTAGTTGCGGGGAGCAGTTCTGTTATTTATGACAACTGGCTGGAGTATTGATTTGTAGAGTGTTTGCTGTAGTGAAGGAGGAAGTGTAAAATAATGGAAAGAATATGGATTTTGGAATCTAGTATTTCGTGGATTTGGTCACTTAGGAGTATGTCATCTTGAAGAAAGTGCTTCATTTTCCCAAACATCATCTGAATCACCTAAAAGTGTTCACCAGCCTGTGATTCTTCATTAGATAACAAAGGTGTGTTGGCATAAAACACTCAGGGTGGCACTTATTTTTAGATATTCACGGCTGGTTGGCTGGCTTTGCTCTGGAAAATATATGCCATTAGAATCAAGTCAATTCAACGTTCTATAGACAGGTACATGAAAGCATAGGAAGCTGCCAATGGCATCAACAAAGGACAGTTTATTTATCATTAGATTCCACAGATTCATTGCCGATTGGTCTCTGCACATGGATTTGCTGCCACTTTAGAGGTGATACAGTGCCAGCATCCTGGGAAGAAGATTTCGGACTCCCCTGCTTCCTGGCCCAGATGTGCTCTTGCCTCTTATTTAATCTGTGGCTTTTTCAAAGTATTTTATTGCTTAAATGATGCTTTCCTCTCTATAGACATTGTGGAGTTCACACCTGATAATGTGTGTGCAGTGACTATTTCTGTCTCTCTCCTCTCTCCTTCCCTGTGTTTAGATGGCCAGGAGAAAGCTGTATGAAAGCTGTGAAGAAAGTCAGTGCATAAAAAGCTCACCCCTGGCTGCACCCAGCACCTTTGGGTATTTCTCAGCAGCGCCCTTATTAGATGTGCTGAGCCTCAGAGCTGATTGGCTTCATGCAGAGCCATTCAGGTCACTTATGATGATGACACCCAATAAAATCCACAGGACAGGAGGAATTAGCCAGTAGTAGCATTTGTAGGTGTAAACATTTTGGGGGATACTAAGTAAATTATCCCCCCCCTCCTAGAGATTTAATCATTGTCCACAGATTATACTAGTTTATAACTTATTGTATTTAGAATACCTTTCTAGGAATTTGGCTTTCAGGAAGAGCTCAGATTAGAAGAGGGCATCAGATGCCAAAGAAAAACAACAAAACATGATTCTGTGAACATACAATTTTCTCCAGTGTTTTCTCACCTAACCTCATTAATTTTCAGAGGGAATTAATCTCTCCATCCTGCATATTCCACATACAGAGAGGCTCTCCTGCTCAGTATATACTACTAGGATGCGTTATACTGATGTGTTCCATGCCTGCTACCAGAAGACTGTTAGCCACTTGATGTCAGGGTCTCATTCACTTTGGTTGGGCTCCTCTCTACAAAAGGCCTTTGGAGTCTGCACGTCAATTTTAAGAAAGCTGCTAGCTTTCTACAGTCTGCAAAGTGTATGATATGTTTTCATCAGGAAATTAATTGAGTGGAATCTGGGTTGCTGTTTTCATTAGTTTTATTTCACTAAGGTTTCAAGCGTTTTGAGGTTAAGGTTAGGTGCCTTATTTCTGTAGGACTGTGGGATTAAAGCACCACTCTGTGTCCTATGCATCCTAGCGCCCTCCCTAGTCATTATTTATTTAATAAAATACACTCTGCTGGGAGAATTGGAAAGTTGAGATGATTAGTTTTGCATGTGGGACTCTTACATATTCCTCATGATAGTCCACCGGGTCATTAAAAATTCAGCTGCATTTTCACTGCCCTAGAAAGCCTCCCTGCCTCCGACAAGACCAGTCCTCTGCCCTCCCATGAACAGACTGAACCCCAGCCCCCAGGGAGGCGAGCTCTTGCTGCTCTCTCAGTTAAGGTCTCATTCTTCTCTGGCATTTAGTTCATGTTTTGAATTTGCATCCAGAGCTTTTAGATGGCTTTAAAGAAAAGAGTGATGATTTAGTTTCCCCAGTGTTCTCTTGTTAGAGCAAGAGCAACCATATTTCACTACTTTTATTTCCTTATGGGAAACAGAACACACTCATGAAGGTTTTAAAGGTAGTTATCTATGACCTTCCTCTGAATTGTTTTCAAGATAAGCTTACCAAAGACCTATTTAGCCCTATTTAAAAATTTTCAAAAATATTTGGATTCACAAATATTCTTTATGTTAAAATCTAGTCTGTTCTTTCTTCAGAAAGCCTGAAGAAAGTAGAGTCTTTCTGGACTTTTCATGGACATGAAGGGCCTACACACGTGCATGAGGCCTGTCATCAAATCATGTATATCCTATGGGTTTTTCACATCACATTCTCCCAAGGGGTTGACAGGGTCCCAATAGCTTAGTATCTAATAGCACAGTGAAGAAAAAACATTGTGTATTCCTTTAAAAGACCCATATAGGTAAAACTATTTCCATTTTATGCTTAAGTCAGTTAAAATATTCAGAAGACAAAAGGCTTCTAGCAGCTAGTGACCATGGAATACTGTAGAATTGCGTTAATGATTGTGTAAAAGTAAAATCTTTCAAATAAGATTTTACTCATTGGGAGGGTTAAGACATTGCCTTTTCAGGAAGGAGGGAACTATGCAGGATGGATTTTGTCTTGTTCATATGTTTTTTTGTTTCATTATTTGGGAACATTTCCTGTTAATGTTAGAAGAGTGATGAGATCGTAACAAAGGAACTATTAGGAAGATTTTCCCGTGGAGATTTTTTAAAGATTAGGAGAACTAATAATGAAATAATGAAGTGTAATACTGTGAATCATGAGGTGATGGGCTAGGTTTTACTTGAAATTCCTGTCTGTGAATTTGATATAAAGTGAGAAATGCAAATATGTAACAAAATGAAGAATAGAAATCATTTAGTAAAACAGATGATAAAGCTAATTCATTACATTTTCTGCAGTGTAATTTGTAATGTGACTTTACTGTTTTGGATGCTTCTGTTTTGATATTATAGAAAACTCAAATTTAAAATGGCTTAAATAATAAAGAAGGATTATTCCACATTATAAAATGTCCTAATGCAGAGAATAGGTAAAGTTAGCAGCTGAAGAATGTCATCAAGGGCTTACCTTTTCTGGGTGGATGATGGCTGCTATGAGCTATGACTTACATGGTGACATGAAACTGTACATTGAATACCTTGAAAGAAAATAGTGACTATCTGGGTCCCTCATTTATTCATGGAGGTATGTGAATTCAACTCCACGCCCCTCAGCACACATCCCTTGGGTCTTTTTTGGCCAGAGATGTGTCACATGTTCATGCTTAAACCAATCTCTGGCAAGAAGAAAAGCAAATGTGACTGAACTAAGCAAACCCTGTTTTAGTCTCAAACACATGGTCAAGTAGTAGAAAGGGTGGTAGAGAAGACTGCAAAAAAAAAAAACCCAAAAGTCTGAGGTGGAGGGTCTAGTTGTCACACTGAAATATGCCCGCAGACATAATCAAAGGGGACAGCTCCCTGGCATGCAGGTAAAGCACGCACCTACACTGAGCAGTGCAGGCTGGAGGCACAAGCAGGTCCGGCTTTCCGGGCCCCAGGCAGCACCAAGTACCAACTTAACTTGATCTGTGTGACACTCAGCCCAGCAACCTTGAGCCAACCCTTTAACTATTCTCACAGACTTTTAAGAATGTCTTTCCCATGCCTCCCTACTCTTCTGAAAACTTGGGCTGCATGCTACTGGCCCACCAGGTGTCACCCATCGAAGACTCCGGGTGAACCGGAAGCTCATCTTTCAACTTTCTTACCTCCTAACATAGCGATTCTCGTCCCTCTCTTCATATTAGAATCATCCAAAGATCTCTTAAAACTTCCGATGTCCAGGCTGTCCTCCAGATGAATTAAATTAGAAACTCCAGGAATAGGATCCCAGCATCAGTATTTTTTTAAAACTCCCTAAGTGAGTCCAAAGCTCAGCCAATGTTAAAAACCACTGCTGTAGCAGTGAAGAGTTTAGGCTTTACGAAAGTCCACTCTGTGAAATGTCAAAGAAATGTAGATAGATGGCAGCTTAGACAAATGAAGATCGAAGATGTTTGGGAAAGAATAGTGGTTGGTTGGTTATCACTTCAACCTCAAAATGCATTTAAATATGTATGTTGTATATATTAGCACAATATATGCTTACTACTATAACTTTATTTTGAACATGATGATAATGTTGTTAATAGAATTTTTATGAGGGAAAAGTTTTGAATTTAATTTATGAGAAATCAAAGAATCTAACCAGGAGAAATGGATAGTGGAATGACTTATTTTTTTGAAAATTAATAATTAATTTTCTTCTGATATAAGTCTCTCAATTGTTGCTTAGTTTCTTAGAAATCAACTTTTGTTTGTCTACTTATTTTGTTTTAATTTATTTCATCCTTTGAATATTCCACTGGATGTGGGCGGGAGAAGTAAGGAAACAGTTTAAGACGTGATTTACTTTCAAGTGTGTTAATATTGATATTTCCTATGAATTTACTATATGATCTGCTTCTTAAATGCTTTTTAAATAAGGTCAATTAAAATATAAATTAATAGACACATTTTTCTGAATTTTATAAAAAACTAGAAGGCCAAACTTTGTAAAAATTCTTATCAATAATATTGTATTTATTTTTTATTACTCGGGAAAAGTAAACTGATTATACAAGAATAAAGGAACTCTGTTCAAAAACCACACATTCGGTTTCTTATTTTTCCTCCTTTGTTACTAAATTGTTTAGTCCACAGATTGCAAAATAATAAAGCAGCTGACAATGGAACTAAGGGAGAATGAGCATCACCTATAAAAATTGTTCAATAACATCTCTTCTGGATGCAGTAAATGGATATGCTTTCATTACATGTCACTGGGGGGGAGATATGTTTGTGTTTACACACTGGAGAGCTGAATCAGAGCGAGTGCTCTTTTAGAATCACATGTGTGGAAAGAACAGCCTGTTTTGGACATCCAAGAAGTGGCCTGTAGATGATTTTTTAGGGTTGTCTATTCAGCTCACAACTCTTCTCTGAAAATCACCCCCCTCTCTGCCAACAAAAGTAGATACCAATGGTTCTGTTTGTTCTATCGTAATACTAATCTCTTAGCCAATATGCTTCAGAACTGAGGTAGACACAAGATGAGAAAATCAGGTTCTTTCTCAAGAATGAATGAAGAGGTACAGAGATTCAGAACAAGGAGTCATGCTCATAGCAGAGCAATAAAGTGAAGGTTCACAGGTTTCTGCTCCTGGGCACCCCCATTCCTGAGTCTTATTTTGCAACATTCTATTTTATTTCATTATACAGGACAGTATTCTTTCAATAAAATATATTTCTGATTGGCTAAGCTAGATTTATGTGGTTTTCTGTTACATGCAATCAAGAGAACCATGACAAAGATCCTCAGCTTATAAGCACTTTGAAGTCTTAAGTATCCCTTCCATTTTTTAGATTAGTGAACTGAGACTTAAAGAGGTTTAGTCAATTGCACAGTTACAGAACTATCTGAAAAATATATCTCAGACTTGAAGCTTATTGTAATACCCAGAATACTTTTATAAGTTAATATCTTTATATAAAGAAAAAGTAAGTCAAATGTAGGTACCATTGACAGGTAATAGGGGCATTAAATGATTTATTGCCACTTAGGAAAAAAAACTGGTATTAATTTGATATGAATTATGTGTTATATATGCATACATAATTTTATTAATGCTAAACACTTAACTGATACAGTAGCCTCTACAAATTAGGAAATCGAGGAAAATGTCACTAATTCCTTCAGTCTTCCTGCTTGGTAAATCACGGTGGATTTGAGATACGATGTCAGCTCTTACTGACAGCAATATTTGTGTTCCGTTTCTATACTACTGATAGACTCTTAGAAAACCAAGCTTAAGAGAAAGTCAGTTTATTTATTTATTAACCATTCTAACAATGTGTTTTTAAGTAACTCCAGGTATCCATAGATTCCACATAAGTGTGCCTAAAAATTCTCATTGCTCGGTCTTACTCACATATCAATAAAGTACTTCTGATGACAATATGTGATTTTCCAAAGAGCTTAGAACCATGAATGGAAAACAAAAAATGTGAAAAGTCACTTTTAAGAGGATTCTGAACAGCAAAATCAGACCTTAGACATAGTCAAAATTGTTTCTGCTTTTTATTTCCTGAATGCTGTTTTCCTTCCAATTTTTCACTACTCACATCAAAATTTTTTCATTGTACCTCCTTGATATTTTAGTCTAATTGTTCAAGCCCCAGCTCCACAGGACTGCCTCAATCATACCCCCATCTAGACGTCACTGGGCACTCCAGCACACAAAGACGGCTTTCCACTTCCTGGCACTCAGAGTATTTGGGGTTACGTTCCTAGATGACCAAGTTCTGAACTAGATATCATGCACTCATTACTTGCCAACAAAGAAGTTTAGATTTAGAATAAAAAAGAGACATGTACATATAATACAAGGGTATAGGTGTAGAATAAGGGGATAGGGAAGTAAGGGCTTTACTGGATGTAGAATTTGTATATATGTAGCCAACCTCAAAATTCCACATAGAATAATTAGTGCTTTGATATGACCTATTTATATATATATATATATATATATATATATATATATATATATATATATATATATACACATATATTTTTTTGGTGTCCTTGTTTGAGGTGTGTCCTGAGATTAGAGAGGTTTATGTGGTTTTCTGTTACATGCAATCAAGAGCCACTACAAAGATCCTCAGCTTACACTGGAAGGAGAAGGAAACTGTTATGTCTGCATCTAGGTGATGAAGAAATCTTAATTTGTGTTTTACTTATGATTTATTTTATTTTTACCTATTATCTTTATAATAATCTGTGGCATTAAGATATGTGAAATGTAGTGGTTTGTTTATTCTGCCAGCTTTGGTAAATGATCTTGATCCTTGATAAATATTATAATCATTCTAAATAATCTCATATAATATACTATTTAGGTACTCTTATTCTGTGACAAGGAGCAAATCCACACAGTAATAAAACCCTGTATAATACTGCCTACTTCATCTACCAACATATCATTTGTCTCACAAGTGATACCACAATTTTTACTACAATATGTCATGCAGTCACATAGATAGGTATGGATTTTAACTCAATATCTAATAAGGTCAATGAAATAATTAGCTGCAGTAAAGTAATCCATATCATAGAATTACAAGCATATATAACTTATCCTAAAGTTGGCTAAAGAATGATTATATAAAACTATGAGAGAAAATTTATTTAAAAAATAGGTATGTTGGTAGCACAAAGACAAGTAGTGACTCTATAGCATCTTACTACACTGATGGACAGTGACTGTAATGGGGTATGTGGGGGGGACTTGATAATGGGGGGAATCTAGTAACCACAATGTTGCCCATGTGATTTTATATTAATGATACCAAAATAAAAAAAAATTAGGTATGTTGGAAGCATTTCTGGACCGGAGGAATAAGAACCTCTGAAAATTTGTCTTCTATAAAATCAATAAGAACACTTGCTAAATATGTGAAAATCAACTCTTTCAGAACTCTGGAAACTAACCAGAAGTTCACAACAAATTGAGAAGGATTTATTTGAGATAAAACGGTGAATCTCAGTAAGGACACGGCATTCCACCCTGCCCCATTCCCATCCCCTCTCCCTAGCTCTACAGCAGGCTTGCACACCAATAGTATTGCAACTATGGTAGCTATGAAAACCAGCAGCCTAGTAGCTGATGTGATAGGTTTGGAGACCTTCCAAAAAGTCATACCCACAAATTTGTTACTATTTCCCCGGTCTGGCAGCATTTTGACTGAGAGCTCACTCTGTGAAAACAGTCCTATTCCGAGAGCATTTGTTGAAAAATATCAGTGGCAGTTGTTTAATATCACAGCTGCTCAAGGCAGCAATATCAGTTGGATTAATGAAAAATTGGCCAAAAAACTGAAAAAGAAGTGAAATGTTTGTAGGGGGCTTTGAAAAGCTCCAACATATTTCTAGAAATATTCAATGCCACATGCATGCACAGTGCTATATGAATGCCTAGGAAAGACCTCATAAGGTACTAAACCTTCAACTCATGTTGACTGTGAGGGTTTGTGTATGTGGAAAATGAAGGCTAATCAGTTATAAACTTCCTACAGGAGCACTGAGGCATGCCCACATATATGCATATATACATACACACACAGCCCCCTAGCAAAGCTGGAGACTATTGGTCCAAGGCATTAAAGTAAATCTCTCCAATCCTTAGCTAACCACTTAGTTAACCGAGCAGAGACTGCAGTGGCTATACATGACCAAAAATGCAGATTTCACAGAATTAATCCAGGAAAATCACTAAACAAATAAACAGCACTCACCTCCCTGGTAGGGAGAGTGAGGATTCTCATTTCCAGAGCTCACAAGTTTCCAGAGTTTTCTGGAATTTATTTTATTATTTTAAAAAAGTCTAGTTCTCAACAAAAATTTATAAGGCACACAAGAAAGTAGTCAAGCATGGCCAAGATACAGAGGGAAAAAGCAGTCAATACAAATCTGTCCCTCATCAGTCATTTACTAGACAAAAGCTTTAAATCAGCTATTATTAATAGGTTCATAGTACAAATAAGCCTGAAGACTTTAAAAATATGAGAATGATATCTCACCAAGGAAAGTATCAATGATGTGGAAATTATTTTTTACAAAAGATATTCTAGAATTGAAAATTAATAATGAAATGAAAAAGAAATCACTGGAAGTTCTTGTTGTGGGTTAAATTGTGTTTCTCCATCCCCAAATGCATATGTTGTGGTCCTAATTCCCATTCCTCAGAATGAGATCTTATTTAGAGATGGAAATTTTACAGAGGTAATCAAGTTAAAATATCTTATTTTAGGACGAGCCTTAATCCAATATAATAGATTTCCATACAGAAAGGGGAAAGTTGGCAGAGAGACATACATGTAGAACCCATGGTTCTACGTACATGCAGAACCACCAAGGCAAATACAGGACTGTTATAAACATGACATCAAAGACTGTGGGTGAACGACCAGGTTGAAGGAGAGGCATGGGACAGACTTCCTAACAGGCCTCAGAAGGACCCGACTCTGCCAGCAGCATGATCTCAGATCTTTAGCCTTCAGGTGGAACAATAGATTTCTTTGTCGTAAGTCATTCAGTTTATGCTATTTTTAGTGGCACCCCTAGCAACTAATATAAGGTGCAATAGCAGATTTGAGCAGGCAGAAGAAACAATCAGCAAACTTGAACTTTAATCAACTGAAATCATCCAGTCTAAGAAATACAAAGAAAAGAGAATGAAAAAAAGCAACCAGAGCTTTAGAGACCCACGAGTCACTTCAGTCATGCCAACACGTGCATAATGGACTCCAAGAAAGCAAGAATTGAAAGAAGTGATGGAAATAATATTTGAATAAATAATGGCCAAAAACTTCCCAAATTTGACGAAAAGCCTTAATCTATACATCTAGAAAGGTCAGTAAGTTATCAGTTAAGATAAACTCCAAGATATCCACAACAAGGCATATATACTGTCAAAGGACAGATAATCCCAAAATCAGTAAGAAAAAGTGACTTATCATGGAAAAGGAATCTTTAATAACTTACCTGTCATTTGAAACTGTTGAGTCCACAAGACAGCAGGAAGACACATTCAAAGTGCTGAAAGAGAAAGATGTCAAGTTAGAATTCTACACTCAGCAACAATACAACAGTAAATTCAAAAATCCTTTGAGAGAAACAAAACAAAAACAGAATACACCAAAACATATGGGATGCAGCAAAGCAATGTTCAGTGCCTATATTAAAAAGGAATAGACCTCTGATCAATAATCTGGCTTTTTCTCTTAAGAAACTATAAAAAGAAAAGTAAATTTTAAGACCCAAAGCAAGGAGAAAGAAGGAGATAATTATCAGAGAGAAAAAAAATCAACAAAATTAATAAAACTTTAGTTAAACCAACCAAAAAAAAAGGGGAGGAGTCAAATCAGGAATGAAAGAAGGGACATCATTACTGACCTTGAAGGAAAAAAAAGTTATGAGACTAGACTACAATTAAAAACTGACACCAAAAATTACATAATCTAAATGAAATGGGAAAAATTCCTAGGAAGATTTGAACTATTGAAACTGACTAAAGAAGAAATAGAAATCTAAATAGGCATAAAACAAGTACAGTAAATTAGTAATCAAAGAACTTCTTCCAAGGAAAAGCCTAGACCCAAATGGCTTCAGCAGAGAATTCTACCAGGTTTTATGAAGGATTAACACCAATACTTCACAAACTTTTCCAACCAAGAGAAAGGAACACTCCCCATTCACTCAATGAGCCCAGTGTTTACTGGACAGCAAAACACAGGCAAAGAACTCAAAAGAAAATGCTACAGACCAACATCTCTTATGAATATAGAGGCAAAAATCCTCAACAGAATATTAGCAAACAAATCCAGTAACATATAAAAAGGATTATATTCTAGGACCAGAGAGACTCTTCCCAGGAATGCAAGATTAGTTTAACATACTTAAATCAGCTATTGTATTATACTTCATTAATAAAGAGAAAGAAAACCCACATGATCATTTCAGTAGATATTGAAAAAGCGTTTTACAAAACTCAACACCCTTCATAATAAAAACACAACTTAGAAGGGAACTTTTTAATCTGATAAGGACATCTATAGAAACTTCATAGCTAATATCATACTTAATTGTGAAAGAATGAATGCTTTCCCACTCAATTCAGGAGTAAGATAAAGATGTTATCTCATACCACGTATATACAACATGTACTGAAGTCTCTAGCTAGGGCAACCAGGCAAAAATAAAATAAAATAAAATTCACCCTGATTGGAAAAGAAGCAATAAAACTATTTCTATTCACAGATGACATGATCTTGTACAAAGAAAACCCTATGGAAATATTTAAAAAAAAACAAAACTATTAGAATAAATGAGTTCAGCAATGTTCCTAAATATAAGATTAATATTTAAAAATCAATTATATTTCTATATACATGCGATGAATAAAAAATGAAACTAAGAAAAAATTCCCTCTACAATATTATAGAAAAGAATAAACTATTAGGAAATAAGTTAATAAAAGGAGTTCAAGAGTTATATACTAAAAATACATGACATTATTAAAGGAAATTAAAGATCAAAACAAATGGAAGACATTCCATATTCATGGATTGGAAGACATTATTGTTGTTAAGCAGGTGATATTTTCTAAATCTATCTACAGATTCAGCACAATTTCTATCAAAATCCCAGTTGGCTTTTTTGGCAGAGCTGATCCTAAAATTTATATGGAAATTCAAGGAACCCTGAACAGCTAGAAATTTTTTAGAAAGAACTAAGCTGGTGGGCCCAGATTCCCAATTTCAAAACTTTCTACAAAGCTGCAGGGATCAGAACAATGTGGTAATGACACACACAAAAAACACATCAATGGGATACATCTGAGAGTACCAATTAAACTCTTAAATTTATAGTCAATTATTTTTTGATAAGGATGCCAAGACAATTCAGTGGTAAAAGAATGGTTTTTCAACAAATTTTTGATATCCACATACCAAAATTGAAGTTGAACACCATATTCAAAACTTAACTCAAATGGATCATAGAACTAAATGCAGTAAAAAAATAATAATGGTAATTGGAAAAATATGTTTCTCCTAGATACTGCTTTTATATTTTAAAGTGCTTTCATTTCTATTTCAATATCAAGGCTAAAACAAAACATATCAATTCCCCCTCTGATAAGAAATTTAGCAATCTTCTCATTTTTCATCCTCCTTCCATTTCTGTTTTTATTCAAATAATCTGCATTTTTAGACCCAGCTTATTACTTATTGTATTTATAATATAGATTATTCTTTTAACACTTGCATTCAGTTCTATAAACCATTAGCTACAAAATTATGATCCAAATTTTTGTTAGTGGGGTTCAGTTTTTAAACCATTTCTTTTAAATCTTATCTCCCCAACTGTCAGTATCACTGATATTCACATGAAGTATTTCTTTAAATTTTATTTTCAGAAAGAATACATAGACAGTGTGCTTTTAACTCCTTATAAATCTAATAATTTTATTGTTTCCTCCAACATTTTGGATGGCTATTTTTGGCAGTTTAGATAGAACTGAAAATTGACTATTGGGTAGATATGTTACACAGGAAACACACGGTATATATACCAATCTTGTTTTTCCTGGGTACAAGAGCTAAAGTGCTTCAAATTTAATTCTTTCACAAACATATCATATGGATTCTAATAAAATTTATCAATATATTTTACATAAATTACCACTCAATATATGCTGGCCTTAGTGAATTTAATTCCATCAGGAAAAACAAATGTTTATGCTCCATTTATGTAAGGAGATGTATCTTCGTTTTGAATTTTGGTTTTCAATAATATAAATAAATCATAACATAAATAATTAAAGTTTTTATTGCCTAATAAAAGAGCACACTGAAAAATAAAATTAGCATTTGTTCATGCATTCATTCAGTATACAGTATTAAACTACATGTAGGTACCAAGACCTGGTTTATATGTCATTATTTTTCCAATTATTGATATTCCTGGGGTGTACCATTATTAATGTAGAATAAATTTTTACTGTGTAGTGATACCACAATTTTCCACAAGCTCTCTATTTTGGAATCATGTGTTAATACACATATTTAGGGAATGACTTTACTCTATGTTCACAATGCCTTCTTCATTTTTATTTCAATGGGTACAACGTTCAGGTTCAGAAAAAAGCATTAGTAACTTCCTTTACTGGTTCTCCTGTGTCCAAATTCTTTGCTAACTGTTACAAAAGTACTAGTATTGTACTTTTATAAAAGTACTATTATAAAAGTACCATTAACCAGACAGCTATGGAGCTGGGTTCAAAGGCATGTACAATTAGTAAGAGCATTTCTGTTTACAGAGAGCTTATGACTGAGATAGAGAAGCAGCTACTCATACCCAAAAAACTACAATTAAAGGTATGATTTAATTTTAAGAGGCATTTAAAAAAAGTATATCATAGTACTGAGAAAAAACAAAGAGTTTTATAATAATGTTCCATTTAAAAACTGCAAGGGCTCTCCATAGGAAGGAGTTACAACTGCTTGGCTGGCACTAAATTTCCTTCAGGGTGGTCCTAATTTTCCATGCCCATCTTCTCTCTCTCTCCAATCTCCTAGATTATCTATGTACTCTAGGAAAATTAGTCCTTCACTGAATCCCAAGTCCAGTTTCTTTTCTGCCTTCATGCTTTGCCCCTCTTCTAAAAATCTCACTTCCTCCACTAATTCTCTCTGCTTACCTCAGATAAGTTCTAGTAAAGCATATTTCTTTATATTTACAATAGGATAATTAAATTCTAGCTTCTATGGTGGTAACATGCACACATGCACCCGCACACACACACACACACACACACACACACAAGATCTCCCTCCATCCATTTGCATTCAGCACGGTGCTTTGCAGAGAGCAGGTACTTACTAAATATTTAATTTCTTGGTTGACATGTTTTTCTTGACAGGTTTTTCTGGACTGCTTTATAAATGCCTTTAAAGATAATATACTATTGTTATGTATTCCCATCGTTCTTTCATTATTGCCCACGGGTTATGACCTCAGCCAGGATGTGATTGAAAGGTCATCAGGCATGCTCCATTTCAACATTTTTATTTCTTTGAACTGTCTTCAATGACTGTCTTATTCCCTTTCTTTCTTGTTCCCCAAATGAAAACAACCCATCCTTCACATTTTCATGGTTATTTTCATTTGCATTCAGGACTCATCCTTTCTAACTCAGCTGGCACTTACTTACAGGATTTGCCTTTAAGACTGAATAGAATCTGTGCTGCCAGTTGAAAAGTTAACTTTCAAGGTCTGCTTTCATTATATATAACACCAATATCCATAACATCAGCATAAATAATATTTGCCTTACTCATACATGAACTTTTAAGTCCCAATTATAGTCTACTATGGCAAAGATGTGTTTTCACTGAACTTTTAGCTAATTAATTACTTTCCTACAAATGGTTGCATTTTTTGTTTCATTATTCCCACTTAATTTCCTGCTGCCAAATTCTCCATTAAAACATAAAGACTCATTCAGCTATGTAGTTTTTTCTGTTGTGTGTGTGTAGATAATATAGTTCACATACAGACAATACACAAAACAAAAATGCATAACTCAATAGGTTACCACAAAAACACTTGTGTTACAAAAATAGGTGAAGAAAGAGAGGATTGTCAGCATCAAAAACATTGGCATCTTATCCTCTTTCCCTACAAAGGTAATCATAAACCTTGCTTTTCCTGCACTTCTAAAGTTTTGTCTCCCAAACATGTATCTCTCAATATATATTACAGTTTAAGTGGAATCACATAATATGTGATCTTTTGTAGGAGTCTTCTTTAAACTCTTAACTTTATGACTGTGAGGTCCGTGCCTTTGTTGAATGTAATGGTAGTTCATTCATATGCAATTTTCTTCTGTAATATTCTATTGTTAAACATAACACAGTATATTGATCTATTCTACTGTGAAGGGACATTTTGGTTGTTTTCTGTTTTTAGCTTACAAATACCATTATGAAAATTTGTATCATTCTCTTTCAGACACATGGAAATTTGCTGGATATACACCTAGGAATAGAATTGCTGGATTATTAACTACACATATATTCAGCTTTTGTAGATAGTGCCAAACAATTTTGCAAAATGTTTGCACCAATTTATATAACCCCACCAACAGTGCAGGGAATTCCACTGGGTCCAGATCCTTGTCAATATATGTCACTCTTTTCATTTTTCTGGGTGTAGGGGTGTGTGTGTGTTAGTATCTCATTGAACTTTTCATATGCATTTCTCTAGCGACTAATAAAATTGAGCATCTACTCTTATGCTTAATGATTGTTCAGATACCCACTATTGTTATATGACTCCTGTCCATTGTATTTTTCTTTGCTTTTCCTGGACATAGGCTGTCATTTATATGTGACTTGCCCTTTAAATCTTACTTTGTCTCTTGATGAATAGAAAGTTTCCATTTTAATGTGCCAAATAGAATCATCTTTTCCACTCTGTCCATTGGTTTTGTTTCTCTTGAGGAACATGTTGATTTCATGAAGATATTTTCTTTATTATTTGTCTTTCTTACTTAGATAATGAGTCCCCCTGGAACTGAATTTAGTGTATGGTGTGCCATAAGTGTCAATTTTCAAAACTACTCCCTTATGAATATCCAGTTATCCCAGGATCACTTACTAAAAGGCCTCCTCCCACCTACCGTCCTGCAATGCCCCCTTTACCATAAATAAATTGCTAGTACATGTGTGGGTTTGTTTCTGACCACTGCTCAATGTGTCTAATTGTCTATCCTTCCTTCAAACAATATGACATTAATTCTTATAACTTTATTATATTTTCACATCTTCATGTATATTATTCTTTTCAAAGGGTGTTTTAGCTTTTCTTGCCATGTGCTTATTCAGATCATCTTTAGAATTAGCTTGTCAATTTTCACAAAAATCCTTTTAGGGATTTGGGAGTGCAATAAATATATTTGGAAGAGAACTGATATCTTTAAATATTATGACTTCTAATGTATGAGCATGGACCCTCTATTTGAGTTTTCTTCTGTGTCGTTCA
The DNA here is from genome assembly GCF_040802235.1 of Manis javanica. NCBI lineage: Eukaryota > Metazoa > Chordata > Mammalia > Pholidota > Manidae > Manis > Manis javanica. The sequence continues at coordinate 96,100,138 of NC_133167.1, forward strand.
GTGTTTTAAAGTTTTGTGCAGAGAGGCCTGACATATATTTCTGTAGACTGATAGTTATTTGACTTATTTGACACTATTTTAAATGCCCGTTTGAAAAACTTCATTTTCTACTAGTTTCTAGTACCTATTAGTTTCTAGCAGTTCATGTTTATCAGTCTCCTATCCAGAAGCATTAAACTTTTTAATAGTTTCTCTACAAAATACGTACACAGGGATATCATTCAAAATAGTTTCATTCCTTCCCTTCTAATCTTTATGCTTTTCACAACCTTCTTCCCCCTTGCCTTACCGCCAGTACAATGTTGAACAAAAGGGATTATAATAACCACCCTTGTTTCACTGCCAATCCGCAAGGGACTATTTTAGAATTTCCCCATTAAGTATCATGTTTGTCAACTTCATGAGATGAAGGGAATGTAAACAAGGTGTTGAATGACTGGGCTCTAAAGCACGAAAGCACAGGCTTTTAGAAGTTCATCATAGAGAAGAGAAGATTAAGGATTTCAGTAAGGCCGTGAATACCACAAACACCCTGCCCGGGCGGTGGGCGAGGCTCTGCGAGACAGGAATCCAGGTAAGGGGGCGCTCTGAACGGGCCTGTCCCCACCTCCCCCGCGAGTTGTATCAGAGGGCGCAGGACCTGGCAAAGACGGCAGGACTGCTGAGCTTGCAGGCTGGAGGACGGAAGGACCTCTGCCTACCTCTCTGGGAATCCCAGGCACTCTCCACCCACGGCCTCAGCGTCAGGAGAGCACCCCGGAGAGAAGCCATTCCCCAGCCAGGGCCCCCCAGGTGCCAGGTGCAGGGAGATGCAGTAGCGGGGCGGGGCTCTTGACACAAGCTCAGAGAGCTCAGCGTTAAGTCAGTGTTTTTTCCCAGGTGATGAGAGCAGCCCCAGCACCCAAGGCAGAGTCAACAGAGCAGACTGCCACATGCCAGGAGCCAGGACAGGATGCCGCTGGGCTACAGGTGCACAGCACCAGCGAGACGTGCAGGGGCTGAGCTGCTGTCAAGCAAGAGAAAAGGCAGGGAGGTGCTCCCCTGGGCCGAGGTGGAGGAGAAGTCAGAGAAAACAGGCACCTCTAGTCGGGGCTCATGCTAGAAAAACACTATGTGGGCAGGACAATCTGAAGGAAAGAAGCTTCAGGTGTTTTCCCCGATACTCTGACCAAGTGGAGCCAATTTAAGTGGAGTGTCTGTTAAATGACCTCTGCCCGTACATTTGTGTGTGATGTCACCCACCTGTACTGAAAGATGCTCTAATATAAGTTCTAAGAAATTCATCATTGCTTCTGCTGAGAGGAGGTTGTTGGGGACATCTTTTCTGTTATGACATTTCCCCTGTATAAGGACCCTCAGGAAAGATTCCTGTCTGGCCTTGGCACAAAGAGCACCTTCTGAAAATTTTCTTTGTTTCCCCAATTCTTTACTGGCATTTTTAATTCTGTTATTGCCTATGTTTTCTTTTTGTATTTGCCACTGGGCCGCTTAAATATCATTTTGTGGCCTATCAGTAGCAAGGCATAAAAATTTTACAGTACCCAGTGTAAAAGGTTTTTTTACTAAGGAAACTATATTCAAAACACCAAAGGAGAGAGAATACTCTCTCTGAACATCCACAATGACACCGACAATGGCCACATTGCACCTAGATCCCACCCGCCCCCTACCTCACCCTCACGACTATGTGGAAGCCGTGCCCTACAGTTCATCTCCCTTTACTGCAGCACCGATCTGTAAAGATTAAGGAGTCAGCCAAGAAATGTGTGCTTGGCACTGGAGATGTACGAAGTTGTGAGTCAGTGTGGCTCTCCCAACATGAACAGCTAACTGTGTAATCTACACAACTATCTATAAGGGTGCAAAGTTACTAAATAAAATACAGAAAAATAGTTAAAGGGCATTAAAATCTCACATGGTCCAAGGTTGTTTCAGAACAGGAGAGACAAACCCTCCCCAAGACAGCAATAAGAGAAATCAGCTGAAGACAGCACGCATATTTTCAAGGCCGAATGTGATCGGCCTGATAGTTCAGAATCTCGAGGAGCCCGGCCAAAAGGAGGCTCACCTGTCAAGTCTTCCCCGTGGTTCATCAAGTGCCTGAGCAGACGGCTGGAATCGGGGCCCAGAACTGGGAGGAAGTGTCTGAAGCTGAGGGAGGTGGCCCGCCGCGGGGAGGAGAGGCGTGCCGACAGCACCCCTCTGCCCACCCTGGGCCGCTGGAGGCTGGCACAGTCGCTGCAGGCACCTGTCGCCCTGTTGCTGAGCTCAGCGGCCTGCACACGGAGGGAGAGGTGAGAGCGGCCACCCGCTTCCACCCGCGTCCACCCGCCGGCTCTGTGAAAGGCTGAGGGCGGAGCAAAGGACCGGAGCCAACGCCCCAGGCAACCAGATCCCAAGCCCTGCCCGCCGAGCACCTGCAGCCAGTGAAGACCACGAGACCCCGGCTCCCCAGGTGCGATGGACTGAGCTATCACTGCACCCCACCTCCAGCCACACTGGCAGCTGGGCCGAAGATGGGGAATGCCTTCACTCCAGTTTCTACCGGTATTTTACACATAACGTTTGGCATATAATAAAACATTATGAGACAGACACCAGGAAGAAGTAATAAAGAGACCTTCATCAAGAGAGGGTCTATAGAATCAGACCCAGGATGGCCCAGTGGTCAGAATGAGCAGAGACTTTTAAAATGATACGTGTTAAAGGCAGAGAGTATACAACATGCCTGAGCAAAGGAGCAGTTTCAGCAAAGATCAAAAGCATATATATAAGTGCCAAACGGAAATGCTACAAATGAACAACAACGTCAGGTGGGGGGAATAAAACAGCCAGGAAAACCATTATTGTGCTAAAACACAATACTTCCTTATATAAATACTTCTTACTTGACATTGCTAGGATACTTCCTTAAATATATATACATTAAAAATAATACTTCCTTAATACCATCAAATATCCAATCAACATTCACATATCCCAAAAGTCTTACCAGGTTTTTTTTTTTTTAATGGATTCAGACATTGAAAATTGTTGGTTTGGCTTTTAAGAACCTTTCCTTCTTGGAATTTATGAGATGAAAAAACTGGGTTCAACGTGTCCCACAAACTGGATTTTGCTAATTCTTCTCTATACCGTCATCATTTAGCATGTTCCACTGTCCTCTGTGTTTCTGGTAAAATGGGCAGTTCAGTCTAGATACTTGAACAGAGTCAATTTCAGTTCTGTTTTAAGATTATTTAAAGCAGTGTTGTATAGTTCCACTGTGGTTCACTTAATTACTTGGGGAGAAGAGTATTTTTCCCTGTGATGGGCTCAGGTTCATGTCCTAGCAAAACTAATTGAAAAGTTAGGAGTCAGTTTCACTTTGTGGGTATTTAAATTTCTTTTTAAAATGCTTATGCCAGATACTTTTTGGACTTTTCTGCCTTCTTTTTTCACTGGATTTATAGTGAGTCTGGCAAAGAAACTTGTGGACTTTTCACTGTGTTGTTTCCTGTATAGATTTTCTTTTGGGGTTCCCCCTTCAAGTTTTCCATTGTAGGTTTACAGAGAAAATAATCAATCAGTTACCCTCCCAGACTGTACCTTCTGCTGGGCGAACTGTTCTCTGGGCTTATCATGACCAGATGTCCAGTGACCTGGTCCAGTGACGTCTTGTCAGGGTGAAATTCTGCCGAAGGGGGGTGGAGAGCTTCAGGACAAGCCACTCTGGGGCCCCTGCTTCCATCTCCGCAGCTATTGCTTTGGCACGCCGGAAACCGGGTGCGGCCTCGGTCCTGACCGCAGGGACCAGGCAGAGGGGCACATTCACGATGGCGTGGTCCCAGTCAGTACAGCCATCTTTAGTCTGAAAGGAAAATAAAGCAAAACAAAACAGGAAAATGACTCCAGCATATTTGTTGATTAGCAACTTCACTGCCTTGAGTAGAAAAATACAAACAGGTATATCTGTGATTCTAGGTTTTGGCAAGTAAAGACGCTTTGCTTGACCTTTATGTGCATTTAAGCACTAGAGACTCAGTTTTAGTAATGAGTAGCAGAGATGGCAACCATTTTCTGGCACACTGACATTTAGCTGAGACAGTAAATTTCTAGCTTGGTAAGATCAGCAGAGGAGAAAGCAGGGAGATAAAATAGGCACCTACTTACAGGGATTCCTGCTATTGATAAAGCCTCAGAATAAATTATTTGACCCAATGAATAAGTTTACACTCTGCCCGTCCTGTCCCTCTGGGCTTTGCAGATCGTTCACACTGAGACCCCGGAGGTGCAGATCGTCCTGTTCTACAGGCCAACAACCTTTGAAAATCGCTTCTGACGCCTCAGATCCAGCAGGGCTTTTTGTTATCATTTCTACTTAACTTAGAATAAAAATGTCATAGCAGGAGTATGAGAATAAAAAGGATGTGAACAAAGGTAGGAGCTGGAAGAATGAAGTGGCATAAACACCAAGAAAGTTGCACTTTTGATAACAAATATATTACTGGTCTATCATAATTATCTTATAATATACATACATGTAGGCAATATGTATGAAGGTGACATAATGGGATATACCGAATTAAACTTCTTTATGTCTTCAGAGATGTTTTTTTAAAAAACTGCTGTTTTATGAACAGCTGCTTTTATTTGTGTGTCCTGTGCATACACAGAGGTAGGGAGGCAGGTATTAGAGTAGCTTTCAGTACAGGAATCAGACTTTCAAAGTGAAAACCTGGCTCCGCCACTTCAGCTGTGTAAACTTGGGCAGCCATTAAGTCTTGTGAATGAGTTTCCTTATCCTAAAATAAGGATGACAATAAATATCATCTTTCACAAGGTTGCAACAATGCATTCAGTCTATATACATGAGTATACTTATTATTATCATCTCTATTTTAGGATAAGGAAGCACACACAAGAGTTTAGTAGCTGTCCGAGTTCACAGTTTATATCATTAAAATTAACAATTATGCGTGATTTGAATTAAGTATCTAAAATGGACTAGAACATGCCACCAGCTCTGTGAGTTCCCATTACGATAGATAAAATATAACTCATTGAAGTCCCATAACAGTGTGAGTGAATTGCAAGCTGGAGTCTGACAGGGCCTCAGTTTCCCCATTTGTAAAATGAGGATAGTATTTTCTGTTACAGAGTTAAGGATATTAAATGTGAAGTTTATCTAGTTCCTGCCATACAGTAAGAACTTCATACATATTACTCACTCCTTTCTTCTCCCCTCACTTTAAATGGCAGTGATTTGGTAATAAAAAATTGTTATGCCCTAGAAATGTTCGCCTAACATAACTAATAGCAGCAACCTCAGAAACTTAAAAGTTCACATCTTTGACTATGCACCCAGAAATCCTTATTTTGCCTTCACTGTATTACTCTAAGTGCACTTCATTTTCACAAGGGAAACCAGATTGTTATTCTTACAAACGTCCTCCATGAACCACAGTGTGTGCTTCTTTATCCACAGGCTGTGTGGCCAAATTCCTGGCTCTTCTGCTCCTAGTCTGAAATTTTTCTGCACTCGCTTCATTTTTCTTGCAGTTATCACAGTTTCTCCCACAAACATGTCCCATCTTTTGATGCCTTTGCCTCGTCTATGGGGATCCAAATTAAGAGGTAGAATTGTCCATGTTTGGAATTCTGCAACGTTTTCTAAGTAAAGGAAACCAGATACATATTATCATATGTTTTTTAAATTTTTCAGGGAACAATCCTTAACTCAACTTTTAGTTTGTATTTTTATGCTTTCTTTAAGGCTATGATTCTGCAAAACTGCTTAGAGACAAACTTCACATGAAATTGTCATTTCAAAATGTCAAATTAGAATTTTTTCAGAATTCTTATTGAAAATTTCAGCTGCAAATATATTTTACTCCACTAGAAGGGAGTAATTTCATAAACACTTATGTAAATACACTAATATATTTGGACCATAACCCCCATTGTAAAGCTGGCTTCTTTTAAGATGTCAATAAGAGGCCTCAGGCATTTTATTCAAGTCTTCATTATTTAAAAAAACATGTCATTGTCACAAATAGATAGATATACTTACATGTACATGTATATTTAGCAAGAAATATAAACTGTATCAGTATAACAAACTGTATCACTAAACAGAATTGAAAAAGCTTACTCAAAACATTACTGGGTACCAGATAAACCTTATGTAAGAAAACTAGGATGTAAAATAATGTAAAATTTTTACTCCCATTTTCATTCTCATTAGTGGTTCCATTTTCTTTGTCTTTTTCACCACAGACTTGAATGTCAGCCAACTAACTTGACTGCCTTGATCACAAAATCTCAGACTAGGAACAGACTAGAAATGTCTAGTGTTTGTCAAACCTGGAAGATCATCTGAGTCATTTTTAAAAAATACAAACTTCCTCACCTTTGGAAATTCTGATATTGTAGAGGAGGGTAAAAATCATGAATCTCATTTTTTAAACGTCCTGTGATGATTCCAACGTTGAGCCAGATTTGACAATTATCCATCGTAGAATTGAATCCTCTCTACAACATCTCTGCCTAATTGTTACTTGGCCTGTGATGGAGCTCCTTAGGTAACAGGGAGGTTTATCTACGTGATCATGTTCCTTCTTTGATCTCTATGCTGTGATGATTTCCTTATACTGGATGAAACCCACTTCTCTATCGCTTCTACTTGCTAATCTCAGTTACCATTTGTGGCAAAAATAAGTCTAATTCTTGTTCCAAATGACAGTTCTTCAAATATTTGGAAATGACATGGATGTCTTCCTGCGTCTCCTCCAGAATAAACAGCACAAATTCAAGTATATATTTTTTATCTCCCATGATTTGTTAAACTTTATCCCATTCAATCGTTCTCTTTTGGACACTTTCTCATCTGTCTGCATGTTTTCAAGTATGTTACTCTATGTAGATGAAGAGAGGTATGTTTTAAACACTATAGCTCTCTAAAGGTTCTAAAGCTATAGGTGGTTAAAATAGCCAGGTTAATTCATATAACTTACTCTTAACTAAAATTATTCTATTTTTCCTCCTCACATCGACTAATATTAAATCATGCCTTGTTCATCTAATTAATATAATGATTTTCTTTTTATTAAAGTGTTTTGTACTCTTGTATAAAGTTCATTTTATTGGATTTAACCCATCAGGGCAAATATTAATGATATTTTCAGACCTTGATGTTCTAATGAATTTCCTCTTCTCCCTGGCTACTTGCTCTTCTTGAATTGATGAGCCTGTTCTTCGTGTCTTTATCAGATTGTAAGGACCTGAGGCTGAGAGTGGAGAGCTTGGGATTCTCATCTAGAAATCTCTATACGATTTGACATCACTTCAAAGATCAAAATCCTATGCATGTAGTTATTTAATGAGTTTTTAAATGGTCCTGGACAAAGTTATATTAATCATATGAAAATATTGATATTTTATAGAAAACAGTGAAAACTTTATCAAATTCCTGAAGTCCAGATATCCATTTACCACAGTGCTTTCATCTGCCAGATTAAAACAAAGAAATGGCTTGAGTATGATACTAATTGTTCTTTCATTAATATGCTTTCCCTTCCAGATTTTTCCAGTCCACCTTTCCTTTCATATTCCATTTCAGATTTTGAACACTTGTCACTGGTGAACTCCCAGGTTTGTGAAATCTGCTTTTCTGTCCAATTTGTAGAATTGGACCAAAATTTGCTAATGTGCAACCTCTAGGTGCCTCTCATACTTGCCAAGACTTCTCAAAAAAAAAAAAAAAACTGAGTGGTTTCACGATCTCACTTAGAAGTGCTCTGTGACATCGGCTACTTTTCCAAATCCCTGGAGGTGGTTTTGAACATCCTTGTGGCAGCAAGACTAAGAATCTAAATGAAAATAACAACCTGCCACACTGGCCAGTCATTCAGTGTTACTACCCAAAGTTGTCAGGAAAATGAGCTCATGACTTCCCAAACCTGAGGCTCCTTCACTTACAACAACGGACATCAAGAGGACAGGCCGAGGCAATAAGTCCCATGAAGACCAGCTTCCTGGTACTGTGACATTGCCTGGCGTAGCTTTAACTGATTTAGGGCACTGGAGATGTTTCTGAAGGCACAGGCTTAAGAAATTCCCTCTTATTTGGAATCCATTATGATTTATTCCTCAGCTCCTCTTTTGTCCACGGCACAAACTCTCCCAGACTTCTTCCTTGACTTTCTGACATGACAGAATTCACTAGTACGTGCATAGCTGAAGCCTACATCACCGTTCACTGCTTATCTCTTCTCTGCGTGAGTTGGAGTCCCATCGTCCAGGCAACTTTGAGGAGGGTCTTAGAAGCATAGCCTCAGTCAGATGAACTCAGCCAATTGAGTCCCATTCTTATAAGCACAGATCAACCTACCTATCTTGTCTGTTTCCTTCAATAGCATACCTAAGTTTACATGCTTACATTCTATTTCCTAACAATTTCCGATTCATTTTCCTGTTCAAATACAATGCATCGCCTTCTGATCACTCTTACCCAGTGTACTGGGATGGAAGACTTGACCTCACTTGGAATCTCTTCTCTCAGCCCAGGCTGCTTTTACACATTTTCAATGCTAATTGTTTTTCCAGTCAAACATCAGTCTCCTTTACTGAAAAGGACAGACAAAATAAGAATGGAGAAGTTCTATTTCTTTCTCCATTAAAAAATTTCCATCTTCCAATCTTATGGATACTTGGTCTTCATTTTATTTATTTATATTTTCTTTCTGGCCTGATGAGCATCTTCTTTCCATTCTCTTTCTCTCATTTTCTCCTTTTCCTTCTTTCTTTCCTTCCTTCCTCTTCAAATGTTGAGATCAACCTCCCCAACTTGCAGGTCTCACAGATGACCAGACCCCGTTCTTTGCTTTCACAGACTAAAAGCAGCATGATGGCTTTTCCTATGGTTCCTATGGAAATTCTTCAGGAACCCATTTCTTCCTGTTGCTCACAATTAGGCCCAGAGTTCCTACTAGCTCCCTGGTTATTTGATTAATTCTTACTGTCTCAACTCCCTTTCCTGTGAATTTTTTCCCTCTATTTTAAACTTTCAGTTGTTTCATGCCTGCTCTGAAATCTTTAGTTCTTGCTGACAAACAAGAAACAAAATACAACAGTCTTGGAGTCTTCATAAAAATTGCCTTCCTCTTTAAAGATACTGCAACTTTTTATTGGTTTCGTTTAAAAATTAAAACTCCCTTTCATAAGCATTGATGAACAGCATCAGTTTCTTGTCCTTTTATTGCCATAGGAATTGTATTCATTAGTTTTTGATCGATTTTCTTCCTAGCATATTTATATGCTAGCACTCAAGCATAACATTAGTATTATTTGAAGTCTAGTTTTATATTAAAATATATTTGTATTTGAAATAAGGAAAATAGAATATTTATTTTTTAAGGGGGCACTATGACATAAACTAAAGAGATTTCTTGGCAAGATTTTAATCTCCAGAATAATAATGCAAATTAGATTTGAAAGGAGACTTACAAAATTAGGAAATCTTTAAGAGCTCTCCAATTTTATTATGATTGCTCAGGATTGAAAATGACTTTGCATTTTTGTATTTCAGCATTAGTCAGGATTTTATATGTATCATGAGCTATCACACAGCACTGTCTTTGCAAACACTAATATATTGTGATGCTATATACATACTTATAAATGCTGGGGATTTAATGTAAGTTTGTTAGTGATCAGTGGCAATAATGATCATTGAAGAAATGTCTCACAATACCAGACTTTTGGGACAATTGCATCAATTAGATAATATATCCATCTAGTGAGACAATTTTAGGGGAAAAGTGTTATCTGAATTAAATCCACGACACAGCATAGTTACTTCTGAAAATCAGAAGCACTTACCCAGATTTATATCTTTGAGACCATTTTCTACTCCTCGAGTTGCAAATGGAGTTGCTAAAACTCCTTCATTTTAACCAATTTTAGTTGTAGCTTCTTTGGCAAATCGGCATCCAGAAGTGATGAGGGAAGTCAAGAGTTTTCAAGGCAAAAGCTGTTAAAAGTATACTCAGCTCATTCCAGCATCTTTTTCTCCAGTGGTACTTCCTGGCCATCTCACCAACTTTCTTTTCTCTCCAGTGTGAGTCCCATCTTGCTGGCATGAGTAGACAGTTCATAGGTAAATGAGTAAAGCATGTCACCGGTGTTGAGGATCTTCTCTTTGACCACAGAATCTTTGGTGAGTCGCGGGGCTATGCGTACAAAGCATTTACTATACGCTCTATCTATTTAACATTAGCATGTGTTAAATCTCCAAGAGCTTGGTGCCCAATCCCAGAACTATGTCATGTAGAATAATGAGAATTTTCGCTTCCTGAAAATTAAATGAAAACAACTGCTGTAGTTATATTATTTTGATGTAGTTTCATTTTAGGACAGTGACACTTGCATGTAGTTTATCCTAAGCTATGTCTGATAATGAAAGTAAATGGAAATATATATTGTGTTCACTGCAAACTTCATGAAATAACTTCACTGGAAGGAATGTGTTCAAGGCCTTCGCCTGAAGAAATTCATAAACCTAATAGTCTTAGGAAAGTCTTACAAAATAGGATATTCAATGGAAGTATGGCTTTGAGGGTAATGGAATCCTAGTTTCAGAGAAACATGAAGATTTTTACAGCGTGTGGAAGAATTATGGCAGTATAGTGCTCAGGGACTCAACTCCTGGAGTCCAACTCCTGGGCTTGTTTCTCTGCTCCTCAGGCTGTTCCTGGCCCTGTTTCCGTCTCAATTCCCTCATGTCAAATGAGGCTACAGTCTGCGGTGGGAATTAAATGTCATAATATACCTAAAGTATGTGGTATACTAATGGGCCACCAATAACCACTCAGGATGTGTTGGATTTTAATACTGAGCAGGTTTTCAACCTTTGGGTCCTGAGCCCCACTGGGAGCTCTGAGAGAGGCACTCAGGCAGGAGTGGGTGTGAACAGCAGGGTGAATAGGTATGACATCGGCTGAGAGGGGTTCCCTGGCACACCGATCAGCTCAGCTTGTCCACCGGTGCCCCCGACTGCCTCAGGCTCCTCACTCTCTCTGGCACTGTGTTCGTGGCCCACTGCTTCCTCGGAACTCAGACGCACGCAGCACAGTCTGGGTCAGCGCTCAATTTGATTTAAAATCAATGAAGCCATTGGTGTTGCCATCAATCTTTCCAGCATCCTTCACTCAATTCTAGCAATATTCCAGCTGGTGCTATGGTCGCGTCATATGATGCAGGACGTGGAGGCATCCAGAAGTGATGAGTGAAGTCAGAGTTTTCAAGGCAAAAGCTGTTAAAAGTATACTCAGCTCATTCCAGATGAAAAGCAGTTGTCTTCTGGAAATCAGCACGTTAGCACTACTGCTGGCGTATTTCGGTTGCGCTTCTGAAACACTTTCCCACACTCCCACGGGTTCTGTCCAAAGAGTCTGTAGACAAGCAACACGGGGCGGGGGAGTGGGATTCAGGGCCCAGGGTGCTAGGGAAAGAGACATGCACCGCTTTGTGCCCCAGACCCAGAGAAAAGAGAGGGCAAAATGCTGAGTCGAGAAGTAAGGGCAACGTGAGCACAAAATGCGACCATTTCCGAGCCCAATTCTACGCCACCCTGTGTCTTCTGAGCAAGGAGGGAGAATTTCTTAGAACCTGAACCTCAGTAAATTCCTCATGAAAACAACAGCAGCATTCAGCTAACATTTTTATCATTTCCCTCTTTCCCATACAGGCAGAATCTGGAGGTGTTTGAATAGTATTTGGAATATTGTATTTTAAGTAGATACTTCCTTTCTCACAGATGAATGCCTGAAACTACCAGACTACATTGCGTTAATTATCTATGCGGTGTAACAAATTTCTAGCAACTGCATCCGTGTGCCAGGACCCACACACTCTTCCTGGGCAGTGACAGCCTGTCTGACATATGCCAGTCAAGTCCCCGGTTCAGGATCTTCAGGGCATTTTAGAAAATCTGACTCCTAATTGCTGTCCACCCTGACGAGGCTTAAGGAGCTTTTATAGACACTGTTGCTTAAAAGACCAGTGTTCTTTAGTGTTAAGTTTCTTCAATTAGTTCTTTTTCTGGTATTTCATAAAATCTCTTAAAAAAACATAACAGTTGTTTTTCTACATTTGCTATTTAAAATTTTCATTGATACATATTTATAAATTTTCTATCTTGCTTTCTATTTTCATATGGTAAGGTGTTACAGAATAAACAAATCCATGTCATCATTTTAAAAAATCTCTCAAAATTCCATAATCATTTAGAAGAATGTAATTCCTTTGTAATTGTCCTCACCTTTATATCCTTCGGTATGGGCTCATCTCTCATACACTGTTTCTTGCCTAACAATTCTTAATCAACATAGTTTTCTGGTTTAAACAATAAATGTTGCTTTCTTGGATTTTTGAGATAGTATGAGGCAAAGCGGATTTATTGTTTTGTCTGGACTACCCAAATTGCTATACTCTCTCTATTTTGTCTGAGGTCTGCTAACTTACACTAGAAGAAATGCTTTCACGTATTTCTTCTTTCACCTACCGAATCAGCCATTGGAGTGGTACAAACTACATCACGCTGTGGCTTTTCAGAAGCCTAACTGCATTTGCTTTCATTAATTCCCAGAAAAGGCAAATGATACTTTCTAAATTCAGAAAAAGAATGTGCTTCAAAATAAAACCTCAGGTAAAATTTAAATAACAAGGCTAAACTTGTATAACTAACTATATGTAGCCTTTGAAAGTCATTACCATTAACTATGAATGTATTAGTTCTGCTCTGTCCATGCCCAGCTTTCTGGTTACCTATAACCAGAGGTGGTGCAGAGTCTCAGCTCTGACATCAGAAAGCAACAAGTGTTTCCCCTGAGAACATATTTATATTTCATTGTATCTCAGAAACTTCCACACAGGAATATGAAGGTACCAAAAAGGAGCATTGGTTACATTAATGACAGACAATAAGTATTCTGATTTCTGAATACAGACTTAATACTAATCTGAATACAGATTTTAAAAATATATAGGAACAAAGGTGTTCTTTGTGCTTTAGCCTAGTGTGAATTGTGTTCGGCTTGGCTTTTAGGGACGATAACCAGAGAGCGTGCTGAGCAAGGCACTCCCGAGGAGGTCCTGGAAATAGACGATCAGACATCGCCTCAGGCACACTTGCCGCTTCTCTTCCCAGAGTAAGGACTTCGGGAAACTAATCTCCACAGGTTTTAAACTTGCAGATGGAAGCCTTTTGGCCATGAAAACTAACTGGATTGCAGTCTATGATTTAATGTTTTTGGTCTGTATCAAGGAAGGCATATGTCATCAGAACAGGGAGAAATGAGTAGTAAAAAACATTCTAGACTTGGAATGAAAGGACTAGCTTTGAATTCTGACTGCCCCAGAATGGTGGTTTCTCTTATACTGACCTTCAACTGCCAAAAGAGGGTAATAATAGCTTCCTTTGTGCTTGCAGCCGCTGTAATGCATATCAAAAATACGCAACAATACTAATGCCACTGTGCAAATGTTAAGTTCTTCTTAGGAGTAACTTCTTGAAATATACATTGTCCCAGGAAGATGGTCACACACAAAAGCTGTAGCATTAAAACTCATGATGCAGCAATACCAAGCAACCCAAAGGAAGGCTCGAAACTAATGAGATATGAGAACACTAAATAGCTAAGTGGGAGGTAATTTTTTTTCTACTTGTGCGACGTTGCAGTAAAGTTAATAATAGTGTGTCCAAACTTCATCAGCTTTTGTTGGCTCATGCTGCTATCTATGACCCCATGTACTGGGAAGCAGAAATGAGTGGCAGGCCAGAGGAGGCAGATATGCTGCCAGAAATATCATTATGATTATAAATGAAAGCATTAGGAAACTTCCTTGGAGAGGGCTGAGTTGTAAGAAACTGAAAATGGGAAATATTTGCCCTAAAGATAAATTCTTTGCACAATACTTAGTTTGCCTCTTCAGAGACTATTCCTTTCAATTTTGGAACAATACTGCTCACTGAGATTGTGAATTTAAATAACCTTTCTTCAGCCAATTGCAGACTCCATTCTAAAAAAGAGCAGAAGAAGCAAAAATGTTTGTAAAAAGAAAAATACTGCCTGGCTGGAGGTACTTCTCTTGGCTCCTATATCCTAGGCATCAAGTATGCTTAATGTATACTGTACTTATTTCATTTTAAAACATTTTAAACCAACTTGCTGAAACGGCATCAATTCATATTGCTGGCCTGTTTCCAGGAAGCTTCCATGAGCTTCTTTAGACACAACAAAGAAAGCACACATTGTCAGAAACACCTGTAGTTTGAAAAGACAAAAATGAATAGGCTATTTTAAAGAACTAACCAATCCCATCCACAAAAACTGAAACACCGTTGAGGACATATATGCACATAAGTACCTATGCACACACGCGGGCAGGGCGCAGCCTTCATGACCTGGCGGAATAGGAACAGAGTCCTCAAGCCATACACTTTACCTTACATGCAACCTGCAAACTCACGGCAGGCTAAGTGATACTCCACCGCCAGAAACCACCCACTTTAGTCATAAAACAGATGTGGAAAGTCACTGCAACAGTTCAGCAGGGATGTGTTTCCTCAGACTTCAGGTAGTGGAAACTTCAAAAGGTAGAAAACTCTCTCCCTAATGCTGAACTTAGTATTGATTTGCAGTAGTTCATAAATGGAATAAATAAATGGAATCCAGATTCAGTGTATTAGACTTCATGCCAGGGCGCAGCAATGGGTGAGAAGAATCGCAAAGGACCGAAGCTGCACTGAAGTGTAGGCTGGTTTGACAAGCAGGAAGCTTCTTTCCACCCCATCCCAACGTTTTCACAGACTTCAGTCTTACAGTAACTGTTTTCTTGTATGACCGTGGACTCTGCCTTTCACATGAGGGAGAAAAGCCATTCGCAGTTGTGTGAGTTCTGTAGTGAATGGTCCAAACAGAGACCTGGTCAGTCTGTTTTCAAAAGTCACTCCCAGTTGTATTTTTTAAAAGTTCCATGCTGGTTTTAACAAATGAGTTCGTTAGCATTAGAAATTAAAGCAAGTTACCCATAGACTGTTTACAGCTGAAATCAAAAACCCATTCAAAACAGCATGCATTTCTAGGAACATATTTGCTAATAGGTTCACTTGACCTGTCCACTTCCACTAACTATACTGCTTATCATATTTTCTTGTCAACTGAATATGCTTCCTAAGAAAATATTAAATTTGTAAGCAGATTTTTGAATTTCTAATTGGGAGAAAACTTGAAGAAACAAAATATTTCTGAGGAAAGCTTCTCTCCAATAGTTTCCATCATCGAATTTGGTGGGTTTGAGATGGTGTTATTATCTGTCACTTTAAATATATACGAGAGTGTTCAGTGACAGGCAGATGGACCAAAAGAGGAAATAAAATGTTCTACCTGGATTCTTCAAAAGTGTGTATTTACCAAAGGAAGGAGATAACTCATATTTACAAGTAAAAACCAACATATTAGCTTTTCAGTTGGTGAGTAATCTTCCCTGAAAATAAGCGCTCTGACTAGCCCTGCGTCAATGGGCCCTGTCTGTTCAAAGGTAATAATGCGCAGGTACCGGCCATATGAAATCCTGTCAGTGTGTATTACGAGCTCAGGTCTATGCTCACAGAATACAAAACGTTCAGTAATTTATCTTTACCCAGCTAAATGATTGAGTAATTCCATTTCTTGCAGGTATTTACCATACTTTAGAATTAGCCTTACTTTGATGAATTACAATTGAAAAGAAGTCTTTGCCCAAATGCCATGTTTTGCTGAGTCTTCTCCTCACCACCAGATTAAAATTATAATCTTCTCACCCTGAAGTCTGGATCGTCTTAACTGACCCTTCTTTTTTTTTCCATAGCACTTTTTACCTTCTATAAAGTTAGATAGTTTACTTATATTTATTATTTATTATTCATCTCCTTTGTTAAAACAAATACGGTATGGAACAAATACTGTTTGTGAGTTGAATGGACAGACAGTAACGAAAAGCAGTTCCACTTGACCAAAGCCAAAGAAAATGAAACAAGTAAAACAACAAACAAACCAAAAGAAAGACCCACAACTTGATTTTGACCAAATTGTAAAAGTGGGCTGGGAACAGGCGCCTCAGCAACTAGACTTGCTGGGAGGTGTTTGCAGCGAGGTGCAAGGTGCTGAGGTGGGCATCCGGGGAGGGTCTGGAGGAGGGAGAGGGGCCTGAACACTCTTGCCAGCAGCAGGTAGGAGCCTGGCTTCTGCGGTGTCCAGAGGGGTCATTGCTCCTGCCCTGCAGCCTTGGAGCTTAGAAAAAAGAAAAAAGAAAGAGAGAGGGAGAAGGAGACGGCCTGACCACTGAGTTGTGAAATTTAAGGTATGTTTGCATTGCTTCCATGTGAACTGAATATAAAAGTTTTATGTTTTGAAGGTTTTTCTACATATTACAATATCAGTAATTCTCAGATATTGATAAAGCGTCACAGACTTGTTATGTTTGAGAAAGAATAGATTCTATATGTCTTACAGTGAATTGTATAGGGATCTTTAAATATTCTAAATCTTAACAGTAATATTAAATGAAATGGTGTTAAATGTTTTATTTCTCCCATCATATGATGTTAGCATTGAATAATTTGAAGAGGCAGATTCTGTCTCTACTAATTCATACACAAATAACCATGACTAAGTATTTCCTTTGATAATGGGGTTATCACTAAATTATATTTACAATTTCTAACATTTAATGTCCTGCTCAAAGTTAAGCTGGCATTATCTTCTGAATAGATGCTATCACAAGGGTAATAACACACAAGTTAAAATGGCCTATGATGTTGCTAATGAGGGAAAATGCTAAAATAAAAAATAAAAATTCACATAAAAAGCAGGCAAATCTGTATTTTAAACAGCCACATAATTTAATGTATGTCTTTTCATTTATATAAATTCATGTGTGAAAAAAAATCCCATAGTATAAAATATACTATATTACATTTGAACTCAGCAGGATTCCATTCTTTTTTTAAAATTGTAGTTGATACACAATCTTATGTTGATTTCAGTATATAATACAGTGGTTCAATTGTTGCCCATATCATTAAATCCTCACCCCAACCAGTTACCATCTGTCAACACAGGAAGATGTTACAGAATCATTGGGTATATTCTCTATGCTGTACTGCCATCCCTGTGACCAACTTGTATTAGGACAGAGTTTTTGTGTCCCTTTATCCCCTCACCCTCCCCAATTCCATTCTTAACTGAGTGTATTTAGATGCACATGGCAAGAATGTGAGTGAATGTCACTGGTACACACTGATGGGGTATGGTGAAGGTTTTTAAAATTTTGCTGAGTACACCTGTACTAGTCTTGGGAGAGCTTTGAAAATAACTTGCACAGTGACATCCTGCACACACACCTATTTTATCCTAATATTCAATAGCTGTAAATGATTAAAGGTGTGTTGAACTCATTTGAGGGGGAGATGATGCAAATGCCCATTGCTATCTAACATTGTTTTCTATACCATATAATTAGTTGCTTTCAGACCATCAAGTATGACAAAGAATTGTCAGACCTAAAATGTGTAAGTTTAAAACTTAGGAAAAAGAACCTGTTTTATATATACCAAGTAGAGAAGTGTGGGTGAAGAAAAAGGTTTTAGAAAAGAGAGCCAGCTCCTATGTATCATAAGAAAGCAGTATTTTAAGCAGTCTAAGAAGTTCTGTTTAAGAACTTGGCTTCAAAAACAACCTACTCCATTCCACAGTAAGACAGAGTAATGTTTCAAATGTACACGTTAAATCACGTTAAATTTGACATATTTTGGGCCAAATTTGAAATTAGAATATTTACCCTCTCGGCGTTTCTTCATGATTGTTAAAAAGTCATCCAACCTTCCGGCTTAATAAGGACTTCCCTTCCATTTAATTTGCCTGCTAGAGCTTAAGTAAGCAGTTTGCAGTTTTGTTTTTCAGAATGTAAGGAAGATTTATTCATTTTACCTTCCTGCTAATTTGCTCACGTAAGGGCAAAATAAAGAAGGACGTGGCTTTGAAGTGGAGAGAAAGAACCGCCCCCGTGACAAGGACGGCTGCGAATATCATTTCCCTACCAACAGCCGGCGACTCGTCGCTGTGGTTCAACAGGGATGGGAAGATGGAGCAAGAGAGGAAAGTCCCGAGTTCCCTAATGCAAACAATAGGCAATTCAAAGGAGAAATGCGTGCTATTATTTTCATAAAGGAAGAAAATCATTCAGCCTACAGCCTAGAGAGAAACAAGAGTCTCCTATTTCCTGCTTTTATGGACCTGGGTGTATTTTAGGGGTACCACCCTGGCCAGCAGTGTCATTGCAGGTCATGATGTTATTTTTTTTATATGACATACATTGTCAGTGCATCAAAGGTGAAGGCTAATTATGGGTCTGTGACGACAAATGGGAGGCTTCCGTGTCTCCAGGGACTCACACACACACCGGTGTCCCCCTAAAGGACTTCTGTAGGTAGGGGTTTGCTTCAAAACTATCCAGTTTCTCTAGACTTCTCCTAAGTGGGGAACAAACTGCTAGGATTCTAAAGGTCCTCCTGAATCCGTGATTTAAAGAAAAGGCTGCTTACGATTCTGCTGCGAGCTGTCCCCAGGGACGGCTCATGGAGCACCGGGGTAAGGAGGTAAGGAGTCGCCACACCGGCCACAGCCGGCAGCGGCACCTTAGGCAGGAGGGGATGCCCGGCTCGAGAGCCCCTCGGTAATTCCACCGAGTCCCAAACCCCTCCCAGATGAACGCAGAGCCAAACCCCTGTGCATAACACTGTCATGTGCTTCCGACGACATAATGCTTTCTTCTCCCTCGTATTTTCCCCCCTTTCTCGTGCATAAAACAATGGCCTTATTTCCTGGCCAGGCTGGTGCTGGCTTTGGGGCAGGCTGACCCTAAGTGGTTGTCCCCGAAGTTCCTTTGATTACTCTCATGCTGTGTTACTGTTTATATATGTTTTATTGCACATAGGTTTGCAAACATTATTGACTAAGACATTTGTGTAGAGCTGGGGCTTTGCAGCTTTTATTTATTCAGAACTTATACGGCACGTGAATGGCTTAGGATGGGTTCTGGTCTGGGCAGCTGTATAGGCAGGATCATCATGGGGTTAAAAAAAAAACCAAAAACCTTCCCCTCAAAAAAAATCTTTTAATGTGTATATGAGTTTCACAAGAAAAAAAAATGGAAAAAATGAGAAACCATTACTGCATTTTTATTTTGAGGAAAGAGCTCATCTGAAGAAGTTTACAAATATTCAAGAAAACTGAACTCTGCTCCCTAACATGCCTCCCTGCGAGGGGGGTGCACCCTCTTTTCATCCCTGGGAATTGCTGTGTCCAAAGGGACCAAATGGGTTTCTTGCTGAATAGGATCTAACCCCAAGTGAGTCATTTCCTCAAGTGGAGGCAGAGAGAAATAAATATATGCTTAGTTTTGTTCATGAGGAAGAAGTAAAAACTTGTATTTTTACTAAGAATTGAGGCTAAATCTACCTTTTGCTCATGATGGAGGCTTTTTGGTGTGGAGCTGAGGGCGGGCAGAATAATGGCAGATTCCCTTTTCTCCTCGCTAAGTCCTCATCTCATGCCGACCAGAGAGCCCACAAGGTGGACGAAGTGTGGAATGTTTACCAAAATAATTCTAAAAAGCTTAAGAAAAAGATCTTTAAGAAAGTGATTTGAGCCTTTCTGTAATGCATTGATGCATAGTGATTGCTTAACAGAGTTCTTGGATATGAGATATGGTTACAAAAATAAGTAGTATTTATTTTCAGTATTACACACTATGCCACGTGAAGCCTTTATACATACATCCACTCTCTTACTACAAACCTCACCTCAGAAGGGTGATCTATGGACCAGAAGTGCCTGTGGGAAGAACTATGTTTACTGAGAAATGAGTTCAAAAGAGGCAGCACTGCGTACTGGAAAGAAGGAAAGGCATTCATATTTAGGGCCCTGCCATGAGTCAGCCACTGTGCTGCGTCTCACCTGCGTATCTCATCTAACAGGGACCTGAAAGGAAAATTCTCCAAAATTCTTTCCAAGGCTATGTCTGTGTGGCAACATAACATGGTGGCTAGAACCCCAGATTCTAGAAGCAGACTGCCTCGTACGATGTCTGATGTCCACTTTCTAGCCAGGCTTCCTTGAGCGGGTTACCCACCGTGCGCCTCAGTTTGCTCACACATACTGAGGATGGCAATCGCACCATCTCACGGTGGCTGCCGTGGGATCAAGTGGGGTCATGAATGTAGACACCTAGAGAATGCCTAGAAGTGCTCCATGAATGTTGCTATTATTATTCAGTAATAATAATTTGCTTTGATATTTTAAGTACCAGGTGTTAACGTTCTTCCACGTGTGGTATCTTATTGGACTTTCTCCCTCTTTTACACACACACACACACACTCACTCACTCAAACATCTCCAATGACTCAAAGAGATGATCATCATCCTGTGCTCTGCGAGGCCTACCTTGCACGGCTTACGGGGGAACGTGTGGACCGGAGTCAGCATTTTGATTCCTGGTCTCATCTCACCGCTAAACATTCTGCCTTAGGGGCCCTCTTGACTGATAGACAATTTGGATAACACGGACAGCCCATCTAGATAAGACTTGCCTAATTATTTAATTAAATAGCAGGCTTGATTTAAGCCTTAAGGAGAATTAGGTTCAATGTTACTTAAATGTGGGAATCTATCCCTTTCTGGAAGAGGAAATGTAATGAGGGAAAGAGCTTTGGTGGATTTAGAAAGTGCTTGCGACTGGCTTGAGAACTTGTCAAACCGTTGAAGCCCACAAATTTCTAGGATGTGAGGTAAGACTGAATAATTGATGTGTTCCTTTTTATAATTTTCTTACGTAGTTTTAGATAAATTATTCACATTCTGGGCAATATATGTGTGGTACAATATACATATACAATATACATATGTGTTATCCAAATTAGAGACTAATTTGTTTTATTCAGCCTAGTGATGATGAAGTCAATCTATAATTATATATCTAAGCAGCATGCTGCAAAACTGCAGACAGTCACCTAAGTGAATAAATATTTATTGAGCATTATATGTATTAAGTATTTTCTAGGTATTGAAGATAAATGGAGAATAAGACAGACATCTTTCCTGCCCTCGTGAAGCTCCCATTTTAGTTATTGAGACAGAAAACCAAAAAGCAGATAAATAATTAAGGGATATGATTTCAGATTGTAGTAAGTATAATGAAGAAAAATAAAGTAGAACAAAGGCATAAGAGTGATGGCTAATGGTAAGGGGAAAAGGAGGGTGATTACAGATTGGGTAAACGAGGGCCAGCCTCTTTGCAGAGATAACATCAGAGCAGAGATGGTGTGAGGGGGTAAAGAGATGGATAAAGAACATTTCAGGCAACGGCAACAAGCGAAATTCTCCTGTGGATGAAAACCAGGGTAGCTGCAGTGCCTGAAGCAGAGGCTACAAGGATGAGAGGTAAGGTTGGACAGCGGTCAGGGGCTAGAGCATGTCAGTTCTTGTGAAACATGGTCAGGAGTTTGTATTTTATCGAGGGTAGGTAGAGACTTGTGTTTGAAAAGGTGATTCTTGTTGCTATGTAGAGAATAGACTGTAAGGGATCAAGGTGGGGAAAGGAAGCTTAGCTGTGAGATAGTTGACAAAAAAAATCCAAGTGAGAAATGACGGTGGTGTATTAGGGTTCTCCACTGTATGTGTGCATGGGTATATATACCCGTACACACACACACACACACACACACACACACACACACATACATATATATGGTGGCTATGGTGGCATTTGGTATATGGTGACCAAATATATATGTTTACAATTCATTACTCCCTTAATAATAACAATTCAAATACTCATGGAGTTAAATGTACTCTCTTAAATGAACTTACTGAGAAGTAAATATTTAATTGAATTTAAATTATCTTTATAAATTAAGTGCTTACTTTTTCTCCCACATTAACTAGTTTAAAGATTTGGCAGTATGTAGTTAAAATAGCTGACGAAAATAAGAAAATATTGACATAATTACATAATTACATTTTTTTCCTCTGGAAGTATACAAAAAGTAAGTCAACTTCTGAGAAAACTTGATCCCAACAGATAAATACAACATTGTACATAAAATTTGGAATGACCTTTGAGAAGAAGGTACACTTTAGTCTAGGCATAGAATAATCTAGATACAAGAGATCTCCAAAGATCCTGTGAATTAGAAGGCCAAACTTCAAGTAAAGCTATAAAAATATTTTTTAAACTTTTAAAGTATGAAAAGAAACTATGGCCTTTAAGTATTTAGAACTTAAAAGGTAATTTTCCTAGGGAAAACTTACAAGGAGAAGTCTAGATATTCTTAAGAGTAGAAAGATTCATAGGAACTACTATCTCTTTGTTCAGGGTTGCAAATCCACATCTCTTTTTCTAATGAGCTCTTCACATACAAAGCATAGAGTTTGGATTTATTCCAATACACAAGAAATTAAAATTGATTTCCTATGTTTCCCTATATTAATGAAAATATTTAATCCATAAAGGTATTATTACTATAAACATATGAAAATTATAGAGGTGATATATTGAGATAATGACTTTTTTCAGCCTGATTTGTATCAAATGTCTATCAAAGAAGGTTAGAAGATTCAGCCATAGGTTATTGGAGGAGTGCATAGTTTGATCTCATATTGAAAATGTATCTTTGCAAAGTACTCCCTTTAAATGTGTTCTTTTTTCTGTAATATGCCATATATATCTGTTTTTTTTAACTGGATTTATTTCTTCTGAAGTAATGATGTGGCAATTTGAATACCTGTTAACCAAAGTTCTACTGACTTCAATGTGATATATATACACATACACATATAAACATATTAATCTATATATCAATATACAAATGTAGTTTGTATATTGAAAGTGGAGTCTGAGATACTTTCCTATATATATCCTATAATATATATATATTTATCCTGTAATATATAATATACATTTATCCTGTAATATATAATATATATATCCTGTAACATATATATATAACTGTAAGATATATATATGTATCTCAGACTCCACTTTCACTGGAAGCGAAATTGGCAAAATGAGCAAAACATTTCAGAACAGTTTCATTCACTCCAACTGAAAGTGGTTTCTTCAGTAAAGTTGTGCAATCAATTCTGCAACAGAAGTTCTCCATTTCTTCTGCAGCAAATAATCTTGCTATCGCTGTGCGGGTAGTATGTTCTGACGAAGCAAGCCAAGGACGTGTGCTACTAGGTACGCAACCTCTTTAATTTCATATTTTCTTTCACAAATATTGCTGTGCCATATTGAAAACGTAAGCTGATGAATAACATTATTCATAGTTGTAACTGAACCATTAATATGTATATGCCCAGGAACTTTGCTAAATGTTTTATGCTCATTAGCTTATTGATCCTCATATTAATCCTACTTTACAGATGAGAAAACTGAAATCCAGATAATTTATGCAACTTTCTCAAGCTCACATAGAAACAAGAGGTAGAGCCTGGAGTAGCTCATTCTGGTCTAATTACTCAGTTCCTAGATATTATTATGCTATATACAGCATTTTCTTTTTGCTTACTCATCATTCCTACCAAACTGTAAGGGATAAAGGGCTTTGCATTATAATAGTCTATTTTATGTAGAGATTCTGCTGGGATTTAAGAAATCTTTATGTGGTTTGTTACCACCTTGACATGTGAAACAAATTAAGAAGCTATGTTTGGAGATACTGTTTGCATACTGTAACCTTAAATGACTGAAATTATGAAAAAAAGATAAATAATTTATAAGGAATAATTATGGATCAAAAAGGAGAAAGTGAATTAGAGAACATTTTGAAACAATGTAATTTACCATTTCATAAATTAATTAAAAGGTGAAAATGACTAAACGTAGATCCTTCCTGATTCTTCCAATTTAATGATGCTAAGAGCATTAAATCAGTGCATTAATAGCTATTTATCAAACATGCAAAGGGACATCATTTAGCATTAGAATTATGAAAATATGACCCTGTATTTCAGGTGTTTTAAAGTCTAATATAAGGAAACACAAAATTGCATGTACGTAAACATGATTGTAAAAGTGAGCTGCAGATAAGGTGTGGGTAAGGGATGCTTGCTATGGTCTGGAGCAGGAAGCAGAGGAAATGGAGGGATGGTTTGGGGGAAAGTTAGTGGCATAATGTTTCAGGCAGCCTCCTTCTGGTGCTCCAATGTCATTGCCCTCATGGCAATTTCTTAATTAATTGCTACTTGGTCTTGTTCACCTCCCTGAATGTTCCTTTTCTCTGCACCATCATAAAAATGAGGATGTGTCCTTATTAATTCATAGATTTTAAAAACGCACTTAGTTTACAAGTACATCCTCCCCTAAAGAGAGTTTCTTTATGTCATGGCCGAGTCTCCCTCGGCTTGGAGACCCTGACGTGTCCCACAGTGCCCGGCATACAGTGGGCGCTCAGTAACGAATAAACAAAGAATGTGCAACATCAGCAGTGCCAGGAGACCAAGCGGAAGGCGCAGAATGCAGCTTGGGTTGATCTGGGCTTGGAGTGTTTTCTCTGGGCCACGTGTTAGAAAGGGAGCAGGAAACGGGGAGGGCTGTAGTGGAGGTGACAGGACACATGGTTTAGGAAGGAAGCGAAGATAACAGGATGGAGATGGAAGAACGGCTGCAGTGGGAGGAGGCGAGTGAAAGAGCGGAAGGAAGGAGGCTGGCGCAGACGCCCAGATCCTGCTGCCTGCAGGCCTTTCCCGGTGATGACAAGGCTCAGGAGCACTGCAGGCTTAGGTTTCTGGGGCGGAGACAAATGCCCTGAGAATGGAGGGAGGCAAGGACATATTAATCTGTAGAAACATGATTTTCATTATTAAAAAAGACTTTGTATGTTAACCAGAGGATGATACTACTAAATATAATCTTATACAAACATTGCTCTGTTTAAAACTTTCATTTATATTAGAAATAAACGCTAACTAGAAAGCCTACCTAAAACTTGCTTAAAAATAGCTGGAGTTTATTTTTCATGGAACTAACCAGATCCTTTTTTTCCCCTCCTTTATCTTTCAGTACAAAAATAACATTCCCTGATGGTCTGAACCTGTCACGCACACTCGGATCCCTTCTGTGCCATCCCCCTTCTGTCCTTGGGCTGAGCTTCCTGAGAAGCCAGAGGATATATGGTTGTATCCTTTGCTCTGCTACTTTGTTTCCACTCTTCTCTTCTCAGAAAGATCTTTCCATGAAAATTTACAGGCTGGGGGATATCCTGCTACATATATTTTGGCCAGAAATACCAGTCAGTCCTGGAAAGCAGGAGGCATCTCTCTAAATTTGTCTTCATCTATATCTCTGTTCTTATATTTGTTCAATCATTGCATTTTCACTGACCATATTGCCAAGATTTAGAGGATGAAAAAAAAGTATCCATTTATGGTTAAAATCATCTAACTTTGGAAATAGTAATATAGCAACTCCTTGCTTCTAAAACCACCTCATTGATTTTACGACCGCATAAAACTACTTGAAATTGAATACTTATTAAATATTGTTATTATAAGATGGTCTTGCAGATAGTGGTTATGATATTATCTTTAAGCACAGCTGAAAAAAGAGCTAGGTATTCACAATATAGTTATATTTTGTCTCTGTGATACAAAAATGTAATGACTCAATTACTGTAAACCTAGCTTTTAAACAAGGCATTATCATGAATACAGTTCAGCCTGGGAAAAGAAATACCATTTGTAAAATATACGGAGCTGATATTTTTAAGATATTTAAATAAGATGAAAACATGCATGATTAGAATACATGGAGGTTTTAACATCCTGAATATTTCCTGAGTGATTATCCTAAGTGAATCCAGAGATGCAAAATGCATAGCAAAGGATACAAATCCATAAGAAGGCAGTCGCAATTTAGTGGACAGGATAATTTAAGGAAAAGGAGCTACTTCAGGTGCATTTGCAAAAATGGATCTAATTACTCAATCGCCTGTTATCTTGATTTTACTCTCTGTTATGTCAACCCCTAGGAATATTTCTTTCCATTCCCATGTCCCAAGAATGGGACATAAGCCCTTTGGGGTCTAAAGATCACAGCACAGCTGAAGAACAAGGACAACACTAAACTTTTAGTACTGCAAACTGAGCCTGAGACACTGGTATATTTTCATGTTGGAACGGAAATGTACATAAATCCATTCTAGCCTTTGATGTCATATTACATTCTTTCTGTGAGAGATGCCTGTCTTACTAGCATGCTTCTGGGTGGCCCACTGGGATCTTGGGCACTTAAGAGGTTGTTTTGGCTTGTAAAACAGTAGGCAGTTTTACTGTTGAAATAATGCCTTGTTAGTAACCATGGGAAAAGAGTATGCATTGCTTCTATTTAGCTCAGAGAGGACATCATACCATCAAGGAAAAGGGGAAAAAAGAACTTCATGCTTTACACATTTCATAATCATCTCTCAAAATTAGCCCCTTTCTAGCATGTAAAACTCATCCCTAAAACTAATAAAGATGGAACATAAAAGGAACACAGACCCATTTCATTTGTGAATATTGAAGCAAAAATCCTAAATAGATTGTTAGCAAATAGAATTCAATAGCACATAAAAATATAGCAGGAGTAGGTGGACTATATTCCAGGAAACTAAGGATCTGGAAAGGTAGGAAGTCCATTATAGAATTCATCATATTAATAGATCGAAGGAGAACAAATGATCTGATGTTCTCCACTGAGGCAGAAAGGGAATTTCATATAATTCAGTAACCACTTAGGATAAAAGGTGTTCACAGGACAACAACATAGTTGCTGTTGTGATAGAGACAGTGTGGCTCCAATCCTAAAATATTTACTATTTGGCCCTTAAAGAAAAATTTGCCCTTCTTGGTCTGGGGCCCTGTTTGTTACACAGATATTCTAACTGGAACACTGGGAATAAATAAAATGGACCAAAGTTCCTCATCATGCAGATGTCAATTTAAGACATTCTATCTTAAGATAAATATGTGGATGGAATATGCATATGAATAAATTATGTTGTCTGTTTGACCTTCAGATGTCATGTTATATGTTGTTATTGTATTGCATACTCCTTACCGTATTTTTACTGCAAGCACTGTTGTTACCTGATTGGCCTGTGGGAATTGTGACACTCAGGTTCCCAGCTTTTCTAGCCTTCTCTGCAGCTATAGCTAGGAACAGAACCTCATTTTAGACAAAAATCGTAAGTGAATTCCGGTGGAGAGTGCAGGTCTGGGCAAGTGTTTGCTCTCCTTAAAAGTTGCCAAATTACCTCGGTTTTCTAACTGTACACACTTACCTATGCCCCCTCTTTCTAGCTTTGAATATAGAAGGGATGGTTGAAGCTGTGGCAGCCACACCAGGGCCCCGAGGCAATGCGGAGTGAACAGCAGATTGTGGCCCTGACACCCCTGAGCTGCTGTGCAAGCAGGATTTTCAGAGAAAAAAGGGCTAGAATCGGTTCCAGGCAGCACAAGTCTGTACCATCTAAGATGGCACACGCTTCCTGACAAAATAATGGTCATTCATCCCCTTATTGAGACACCTGAGAATTCAAAGGTATAAATTTCCTAGTATTTCAAGTGAGTGTATTCATTTAGAGACCGATACGGTAAGAGGCAGTCTAGACAAATATTGGCCTTAGAGATTTATTTGCAGTGTTTTCTCACACCTTCTTTTCCCTAAATGCCTCAGTCTGAGCCCTAACTTTTCAGTCTCTTTTTCTCATTGTACCATTGCTCAGGCCTTTGCCACAGGCAGTGCTGACGCTGATTCCTTCTCCTCTGCTTACTAATAAACAGCAATCTCTTTCACCCCCAACCATGCCACTGGCAGGCTGTACACTGTAGGGTCAGAGTTATGCAGGCAACATCCTTTTACAGCTGGCTCCAAATCTGTGCCAATGTCCTTCAGGGAATCTTTGTCTCATTTTGTATAAAATGGTTTAAAGATCTTTCCCATCCCCGGGAAAAGAGTTCCAAAATGAAGTGCTTATTCCTTGGGGGTGTGAAAGAATGATTAAGGTAAAATGACTTTTGGAAATAATAGATCAAACCCGTTACAAATGGATTATTTTCATAACTAAGAATTTTCTGATTAATATTTTAACCTAATTCCAATTTCTCAGAGGCCTTTGGGTATATAGAGATACTTTTTACCCCAATTTAATATTTTCTCTACTTCCTCAAGGCCAGTCAAGTATGTAATGAAACAGAATAAAATTAATATGAAAAGCCACCAAATTTATCAAATGGATAGCTTGTATCCAGAAACTTCTATGAGACTGTGACAAAAGGCCCATAAATCCTACATAAAACTTTGGTTTCCAAGAATCAATAGCAGTAGCCCAAAGACAGGTAGCTCACTGGTGGTATTCTTGATTACAGCAACCTAATCAGTGCCTTATTACAGGTTCCAGGTCATTAAAATTGTTTCCAAGCTACTTTTGTTATAGCCAGAGTTGTTCAAACAAAAACACCAATAGAAAACACAAAAAGTTGCAGGCATCTCAGCTTTAGTGAAAAGGCATTCCTTTTCTAAAGGAAATAAAATACATTATATGTACATGCCATAGGAACCAATTGTTCTTTATGCATTACCTAAAGAAATGGAACTGGTAGCCACTCAGATTCAAGGCCACAAAATATTTTAATGCACTAATGATCCAATTAATAATGTTATGTAGGAAAGTTTCAAAATTCGGAAAAATTAAGTTCCCCAGTGTAAATATGCCATTTGTTTAAAAACACAACACAACAAACCTATTTAAAATTGTCTGGCAAACAAGAAGCCAAATGCAGAATGCTGGTTCAGAGTATCCGAGGACTGGCTGGCATGCCTCTGAAACGTTAGCAGCTATAATCTGGGCTTTTGGCAGACTTTACTAACTGCTTCATCCTCTTACTATATCTGGAGGGGAAAGTCTCCCAGAGACAAATTCCTGCAAAATAAAACCAATTTCTATAAAGGGGTAAAGTCCCACTGAGACAGAATTGCATTTTTTTCTCAGCCTTATGCAAGGGCAGATAAATTAACAGTAAGCAAGCATCTCTGAAACCAAGCATTCCACAGAAAGGGCTCATCAGCTGCAGAGTTAGCGGGTACCACCAGGCCCCTGCGTCCACACAGGTCTCCGGCAGGCCCTGAAATGTGCAGTGCAGGAGCTCTTTCCCAGTTGAGAAAGGAAAAGCACCTGAGTAAATTATTTCCTCAGAAAGTAAAAGTGTATAAATCTTTTTTCACATTTACTGCATGACTCAGAGTAATCCAATTGCCTGTGAAAAAAAGGCCACTTCAACTGGTGGGGCGAAAGGGGGGAATTTAATATCTAACCAGAAACCAGACCACAAGAAGGGTGGGGACAGATCTGGGTGTAGGAACCTCTTGATCCAAGGATTCAAGCAACATAAAGGCTTTCTTAGTGTCCTTCATACCTGCTGCTTCATCCAGTTTGGCTTCATTATCACAGACTGGCTTCCCTTCAAAACCTCAGAAGAACATGGTCTTGACATGTATGGGTTCATTTTTATAGCTTAAGGAGGCATGGACGGGGCTCTCTTTCCCTGCATGCGTCCCTCCCTGAACCATTCACCATAGCCAGAGGGGTTGGGTACTAGGATGGGTGCCACCAGGTGTCAGCCCTGTGACCCTAGGGTAATCTGCTATAAAGGACAGCCTCCATCAGAAGCCAGGGGTCAGAGTAGGAGTAGAAGACTCTAGAAGAAATTAAAGTTCCATGCATATCAAAATATCTATACATATGTGCTTAAATTTCTTAAAGTTGATGTAATTCATGATTTTTACAATAGAACAATATTTGTTGAAGGCAGTGCTCTCAAAAGAAATTAACCGCTTAAAAATCCTTGTGGTTTCTGTTTTTCAGACAAATCACAATAGCTAATTTTCAGGCTATACACATTGAACTGGTTCTTAAGGTTGCTTTTCAAATCATAAAAGAAGTCAGATACACATTTAGAGAAACAGACTCGAGAGAAAAATCCTAATGATGAGCCCCAAGTCTGGTCATACCTCCAGGGCATGTTTTGTATTCCTAAAACGTCCTACCCTCTATTCATATGCCTCTCTATTCATATGCCCCCCTGTAGGCCCCATGGCCTCGTAGTGGCCTTACTTCTGGCGTTGTATGCAACCTTTCACTACAACCACAGTTTGCAGCCTACCCCAAATAAGCTGAGACCCCCCCCAAAAGAGCCCCTGCCCTTTCAGTAAGACTAAAGGTGAGTTATTAAAAGAGGAGGATGCTTTCTACTCTTCCAATTTTCTTTCCCTATTAAACTCAGGCAAGAACTAAGATAGTTAAAAAGAACTAAGGTAGTTCCCACTCTTCTAATTTTCCTAAGAGGTTCGAGAGCTCCAGATTTAGTGACGACTCTGTGAGAATAGTAACGAGGGTTATTTCTTTACCTCTTGCTTCTTCTCTGCTGTACTAGGAGTCAGCCTTTCTCTCCTTCCCTACCTTCCAAGCTGTGGTTCACAAGAAGGCATACTCTCCATCTGGACCCCAAAGATCCTGGCTATTCTAAGTATTCCTGTCCCAAGATAAATATTTGTAGGCCCTTCAGCTCATCCCTTTGTCCTTCAAGGGGTTTTCCACATGGTTGGTCACAAAAATGGCCACAAACTTTCCCCTTCCTTCTGTTCGTGCCCACTGGTAGGGCTCGCCCACACTGTCTGAGCTATCTTTGGTGATTTGTTTTGGAAATGGCAAATTATCAAACACAACACACAGGGAGGCTTGAAAGCCTGAGCCCTGGAGCTTATCCATGGGGATGAGCCCACAGGAGTCCGCCGAGCAATGAGTAACAGGTAGCCCATCACGCCTGTTGCTCCTGTTCGTAACTAGACATATCCCAGAAGCAGGGGGCTTGATGACTCCAGTCATGTGGGACAGCCCAGCTGAGCCCAGTAGAAAAACCAGCTCAGCCTAAACTGCCAATTCACAGAGACATAACAGAAACGCACAGACACTGTTTGAGGCATCTAAGTTTGGGTGTGGTTCTTACACAGCCGTAGCTAGCTGATACACAGTAGCATCTTACAGGTGGACAGACAAGGCCTTGGAACTGTGTGACTCAAGGAGCCCTGCAGTTTGTAACTCCTTCCTCAAGCTCTCCTAAGTCCCCATCAGTGGCTGTGACCATGTGGGGTACCACAAGACCATCTGTCCCTTTTGGGGTGCTCTCCAACTCTCTCATAACCCTTCTTTGCCTAAGAAAAAAACTTTAAACCAGAGAGACTCTCCCTATATAATCTTGGGAAGGAGAACCCTCTGTAACTAAGTCAGAAATCCAGAAATTCTAAAAGATAACTAAACAAAAAAAATGTAAAGGTTGTACAGAGATAGATACAATGCTTTTATAAACAAATAGCATTTTCCCACATACAAATGAAATTGAAGTTTGGAAAAAAAAATTTGGAAAAATATTTCCGAATTTAAAAATACTATGAAACTCATCTGACATGCCAAGCAATGTGCTAAGCTCTTTTTAGATATTAAGTCATTTATTTCTTACATCAACCTTCTTAGGAAATTACTCATCTTCTTAGACCCACTTACAATATCTCTTTTCTAATCACAAACTTCATTGCCTGGTGTGGTTCTGCACCGTGAAATACAAAGTTACTCTGAAATTCAAAGCCCTTTATAATGATCCGATTTCCTTTGGCAGCCTTATCTCCTATTCCCTTCTGGAAACCTACTCTGAGCTTTCCTTCTTTATATGCTACTTCAGTAATGGGTTCTCCGGGGGGTACTTCTTTCTGCTCATTTCTCACTTGAAATCTGATGGTTTTCTCAAGCTCTATTTTTCCATATTATCATTCCTAATCTCAGATCAGATGTCATCTCACCTATATTCAACCCCCTTACACATTTTTTTATGCTTTTCTTGTATATGTGTAGTGAATTCCCTGCTCTAGGATAAGCTTTGAGAACAGAGAATATATGTTATTTATCTCTAAAGTGTTTAGGACAAAATAATTGCTTGAGCTATGCCTGTTGAATCCAAATATATGAATGGAGGAAAAGAGCTTTCTGCTAGGCTTACTTACCAGTATTTTCTACTCAAATTTTCATTGGCTCAGAACCTATATACTGAACTTCCTAGCATGGAGTATGCAGTCTGATACAATTTATTATTCTACTCTCTTACAGCTATACTCTTTTATTTAAATTCTTTCCAGTTTAATTATTTATATTCCCTTAAATGCACACTGCATTTATCAACGTTCTTCTACTTGTGGTTCTGTCTTTTGTAATATTCTATGGGTTTTTTGAGGGCAGTGTGCATATATATATTTATATGCTGTTTCACATATCTACAATGCCTTCCTACATACTCTTCAATTACTACTACCCAATGAGTTCCTTGAAGCTCAGTTCAAATACTGAAGTGACCGCTAAAGTTTTCTGTGGTGACTTTAATTAAGACATTTTTAACCCAATGTCAACTAACACCTTAGTTTCATAAGAGTGAGATGTGTCTTCCAGATAGCAGACAAGCAACTTGAGAACCAAGCCACCACCTATATTTCTTCATTTTCCATGTCTGACCAATTTTTATGCTTTGCCTAAGTTCAGCTCCTTTGTTCCACGACTGAGCCAAGGCTTCATGATTTCCAGAATCACAGTGCACATTTTTTTCCCCTTAGAATTTATTGTGACACCTAAGTTTTTCATATTTTTCATCATTTACATACATGTACCCTGTCTCCTATAAAACCAAAAATCCAAGAAACCAGGAAAGCCTGGAACTAGTCTATCTTTCTATCCCTTCAATACATGATAGAGTGGGTAAGAAAAGCAGTATATAAACATTTATTTAATAAATAATCATTTCATGGACATTTGCCAATAAAATATAACTCACCTTTCTAGTTTTTATAGTTGTACTTTTTATTTAGATTCTTCCTATTTAATTACTTATATTCTCTCAATACATGTGTATTTCTCAACTTCCCTTTATTTATGGTACAAATACTTGCTATATGTAGTCTTATAATGATAAAATAATAAATACTTGCTCTATGTAGTTTTATTATTATTTTATAATTGTACACACCAAAATATCAAAAGGCCCATTATGTATCATCACATTCTATCTTGATTCCTAAACAAGTTCTAACATACCCAAGATCATGCATTTTAGACTTAGCTTTAGCAAAGCTTTTCAGTCTTTTAGTCTTAAAGACATGATCTTGCCATATTAGAACTTCTTAACTAGGAATTAAAATAGAATCCTAAGATATACAAATGAGCTTTTTAAATATTTACTTTGCATAATTATAAAGTAATGATGAAAATTATATAAAGTAGCATTTAGAAACCATGCTACCACTAAATCCTAGGAGTATTGGGAGCCAGGAGGCTATCATTCTATTTTTGGTACTTGCTTGTGTGGATTTTGTCAAGTCATTGTGTTTGTTAGGTTAGTTTCTCCATCTGAGAATGGAGAAGAAGCTATGAGGACTGCCTTTGCACTAAAGGCTGCTGCTGTAATGCTCTGTGACTATCTTTTTTAAATGGGAAGTTATTTGAAAATACCAAAATTTTACAATAGACAAGACTGTTTCCTAAGGTCTAGTATTCTGCAGGATGTTAAAAAGAGTGTTTTTAAAAAATAAAATAAAAATAACTTGGTCGTCCATATTTGAGAAATGCTACATAACACGTTTTATCTCTGGAGATCACAATTCATTGCAATCTGTTAAAGAATGCAAATCTGTTCATGAAAAAGACCCACCTAAGTTTTTGTGACATTATGTTTGTAAAACTTATCTGACCAAGAGATATCCTTCACTTTAAAAAATAATAATAATAACAACGTCTATTAATAGCTGGAGGAATTAATGTTTCTTCATGCCCGTTTTAAGCAAGTTCGGACTAGACACTAAAAACTCAACCTTTCATTAAAAAAATATATATATATACACCTAGCAAGTACAAGCTGTCTGATAGAACATTTAAAAATGCAAATTAGCAACACTGTCTGTATTAATCACTGTCATTTATAAGTTGGGGAAATATAACTCTTTTTGGCACTGATGGTGCTGTATTCTATGCTGGAGCAGCAATTCCCTCAATGGTGCCCTTGTGGCCAGAAAGATTAGTGGGTCTCAACATACTGAGTTCACTCCCAGGATGTAATTGACACATTGCAAGATGAATATGTAGCTGTTTCCGGCTTTTCTTACATCTATCAAGCTTAGAATGATTCACAAAGGGCAGATTATCAAGCTGTACAGACTAACAATGAACAATGTAGTGCAGACTTTTCTAAAAATTATTTTGAGGCTAAATAGTAATATGGCTTCATAAAACGAGCATACAAAAATCTTATCTTTTTATGATTTGCATAAGATTTTGGAATTATTTGAGAAAATACCCCATTATTTTTATTTTCTATGTGTAACGCTAGGGGAAAAGACTAATACTTGGAGTGCCGGTTTAATGAAAATGTACCTCAGGATTAGATTGGCTTCCCCCAGGTCACCTGTGGACAGGGCATTAGAAGCCTCTTTAACTGACGTGAAGATGGAGAGACTGAAGGATTTGGTCCTATTCTGTATCTAAGGTTATAGGGAAGAAAGGAACGTGGAAGACAACTATTTTTATGTGGAAAGATGGTATGATAAAGCTTTTTTATCTTGCCCTCACCTATACCAAAATGTAAACTTTGCAGATTTGCTTCTTTTGGCTCTTACAAAAGGGATAAATTCCCATTTAGTTCACATTTAGGAACAGTTCTTTACATGTGAGATGCTGCCTTCTTTCCTGCCTCATCTCTGTGGAAACATACGGTGGAGCTGGGCCCTAAAGTTGTGCACGAGTGCAGGGATTTCGAACCCAGAGCTGAGCCCTTCCTACTGAGGTTTACCAGAGGGGGGAGGGACGCCGACAGAGTTTGAAAAGGCCTCACTGGTGCTTCACATCTGTGCGCTGCAAGTTTGGGGAGTTTCATGCCATTTTATCTACTGCCACTGTGGAAAATCACACCCCTAAATGTGAGTGTCTCTCTGTGGGCATGGTGCTCAGTAAGAGTTCATTATGTACATAAATGATGATTTGTTTAAAATCTACCAGAAACACTGGTGTTTTTGTTGTGTGTGTGTCTTCTCTCAAAACAAACAAAACACGGTCAGTGTCTCCTATGTGGAAGCTTCTTCAACCATCATAAAAGGTCCTCCTTAATTTGGCCATGTGGTAGAGGAGAGGGTGGCACACGAGCAGGGTGACGTGAGTGTGCCCTGACCTGGTGAGTTCATGCAGGGTCACCTGGGCAAGGAGCGGGCTGCGCCCTGGGCTGCCCCTGGTCCTTGAGGGAGGGGGCTGAACCCGGGCAGCTTAGTCTGTGGCAGAAGCACGGGTGTCCTTCCCCTGCCCCCTGGCCTCCAGCAGAGATGGCTAGGGACGCCGTGGGGCACAAAAGCTTCTGGAGCAGAGTGGCTGGCACCTCTCAGAAATAGCTTGCCAGGTGCCAAGCAGCCTGTTTATTTCCTCATGGACATGACTCCTTTCTTCGGAAGACAGCCCATGAAAGGGCTCCCCAACTGCAGCACAACCACACTTTGCCCCTCTGAAGTTATGACTCTGGGAAGCCTAAGAGATGACAGGAGTGAGGGGAACGGAGAGATCACGTGGTTTCTGTCCAAAGCCCTTTTCTGATCTCCCTTATAACACTGTGGAGGCACCTAAAAAAGGACTTCCATCCATGACACAGTAAAAAATGAAACTACACACCAAAATCTACCTGAAAGGCATGCATGGAATAAAGGCACAATCCAGAGAAAACTCTCAAGGCAAAAAAAGAATCTGAATTGAATATATAAAATTTCAGAAATCACAGGTACAACCAAGTTCTGAACTCTGTAGACACACCTGAAGAGGCAGGCTTCCACTGAAAAGGAGATAGAATTAGGTCACATGAGCATTAACGGACGATTAGGCAGAATTAGCAAATAAAAAAAGGGGATGTGAGAGATGTGAGGAGCCTGTGGCTGGGAAGACAACGAAATTTAAAATCAGACGTGGCAGTAGAAGTCTTCCTGAGAGAAGCAGGGACAAGGCTTTGCTTGCTACTTCTGGAAGCCCAATTCCAGAAATAAGTTTTTTGGAATGACGCTAACACAGCTGTATCAACTGACTCAATTAAAGACAACAGACTCATATGGCAAATGGCCTTTTATTTTTGGCGGTGCAGAACACCAAGAAAGAATAAGTAGCATGCCAACAGCCTGCATCCTCAGCCTGGAAGCCTGTTCCCCGGACTGAGCATCATAAGCCTTTCGATGGAGACGTTGCTGGTAAGTCCTTTTGAGCCAACATGTCTGGGCCCCACTTTGAGTGCTTGTTTTAAAGAGGGAAGTACTAAGTCCAGCTAGTTCTGAGAATCCCATAGAGGTGAGTAGCGTGCACCAGGATCTGATTTTACAATTCCCCTTTTCTTTCTATCACTAGAAACCGCACTTTACTTCTCACTGGCTAAAGTCTCCCAAGGGTGTTAGAGCAGCAACAAGCCCTAGCTTTTTATGGGATCAACTGCTTTTATATTTTTTAATTGTAAGAATCTTTAGCAATACCACAAATTCGAAAAGATGAAATGTACTGTGTAACAAATGCTGGGAAATGCTATTATTACCCCTATTATCTGAAATACTATGTAAGGATAGTCATAATAATATTAACAATAATGCCACAGGATTAATGGTTTCTATACTTAACTCCTTTTTCAGGCTAAGGAGGAATTATTTGGAACAGGAGGGAACCTGGTCAGAGCTGATGCCCACCCAAACAGATGAGAGGATAGCAACTCCAGCTTCTGGGGTGCCTCTTAGAAAGTAAACAGGGCACAGGGAAGAGTCGAGTCCCGAGGCCCACAGGTCAGCCACCTCGGGAGGGCGAAGTGTGAGCCACACACCCGAGAGCCGGGCGAGGGGCGTCACCAGCACTTCCACGCTCCTCTTGCGTCCCTGTTTCACTCACTTCCGCCGTCAGTGATTTTCCAAGCTACTGAAAGGGACTGAGGGGACAGAACTTCTTCCCCGTTAGTGAGGGAGAGTTTTCTAAAGCAAGGGGTAGGAAACAGAGGACTAGAAGCTTCGGGAGAAGTGCCTGAGGGGGTAGGAAGTATGGTAGGTAGTAAAACTGTCCCTCCCAATTTCCAATGCTTTCTGAGATGCTTTCTGGGATTTTAGGGATTAGAAAGCTGATGAAAAAAAAGTATTTTAGAGATACTCTCATTGCTAAGGTCCTGGAATGAATTCAGCCCCTGTCAGTCTCACGGACTGAGTTACGTGGAGCAGAGAGAAGATGTGAGGTGTCTATTAAGCCAGACAGAAAAGATTCTGGGGGCAATAGTCCTGCCGCAGCTCGGTGCCCACCCTGGCCGTGCCCGGGGCCTGGCGCTCCCAGCCGAGGCCGACGTGCTCCAGTCCTGCAGCCTCTTCATGGCTGGCATCTCTGTGGGCCTGGTCTGTGGTGGGTCACTGTGGGGAGGTCAGCCCAGAGTCCAGTTTTTTCAGTCCCTATAACAATTCTGTGACAACATTCTACCCTTTAATTCATTCAGTGAAACTGGTGAGAGTAATTTAATTGGCCTGAAATGAAGACTCGTTGGAGCCCAGTTCCCGGAACGTCTCTCACCTGCTCATCACGCTGACTCTGTTTCTTACTGCCTCTGGAACACCATTTGCACAGTAGGACAGCATGGGGAGACTGACACGGGGATGGAGGGCAGGCAGGCTTACTGTCTGGTGTAATAAAGCTGCCACGTTGTGAGCGGCTCACATCGCGACACCAAGGGTGACTGCCAGTAGGGAGCAGACAAAAGACTGGGTCTTATGGTCCAGTGACCTCGTGGGATTGTGTCCTGTCCACCAGAACATGAGTGAGAAGGAAGGGGTTCCTCCCCTAGTTGAACCTTAGGATGAAAGCCACCCCAGTCAAGACCGGAAACAGCCCCCCAACCTGTGTGTGGATTCCTGACCTGCAGAAACTCTGAAGGAAAAAGTTGTTGCTTGAAGCTTCCAGCTCAAGGGGTAACTTATTCTACACCAACAGATAACTAAAAAGTCCCCGTCTGAGCTTCCTGTCCTGGGAGATGGATGGAACCAAAAGACAGAGGTAGCCTGGCTCTCTGAGCCATTGTTTAGAGAAAAGATGCCTGACCTGGGGCCCCTGTTTTGGACTTTTTTGTGACTAAGAATTCAATTGCTTAAATCGCAGACATTTTGGGGCAGATAAACAGAACAGCCACAGTGACTTGCCTTAATGATATAATCAGCTTTCTCTCCATCGTTTTGTGATTTGTTGTGTATTCCTGACCCAAGAGTGTGTGCTGCACAGATTTTCCCCCCATTTTTCAAAATAATTTTAGTGTTTTTAACTTTTTGCCCCCAGTTTGAAAAGTATACATTCTACTTCTGTTTTTTCTAGTACCTTCCCTTAACCTTTTAACATGTGGAGGCAATGAGTCTTGAATTAGCAGGATTTGTAAGTTGTAATAAGAAAGCAACCTTATGTTTGTCTCCTACTACTCATTAAAAATTTATTCAATGTGGAAGATTCACCCCATTCCGAGATGAAAATGCAGGCGATCCATGAATCATCTGATAATTCCTTGGTAATACAATGTCTTACAATTGCTTTAAACAGAACAAAAACAAAAAAAGTAAATAAGAGAGGTGGCCTGGCATGTGTACTATTACCAAGTTCGTTAGATGATTCGAATCTAAACAGAATTTGGGAACCTCATGTAACATAGTTTTGATTTAGAAGTTAAAAGGAACAATCTAATACATTAATTTGCATGTTAGTCATCATTTAAAGAGAAGACCCCTCCCTCATGGGCTGCCTTTTCCTGTAAAAGAAGTTCGGTACTTACCCCCTCTCTTCAGGAGCTGTGTCCACCTGTCCATCTCTCTTTTTGACAAGTTTCTGATTCATCTAGTGTGAAAACAAGATGAGGGAAGACTGAAAGGAAAGCAGAAAAGTTCCTTTTGAGTGCCATGTTTAAACTTTCAACATGTACATTTTACCACAAAATATTAACCAGAATTGTTATCTTCCATCTGAAGACTATAAGAACTTTAGAATGTTTTAGCTTTCATAATCTTATCTAATCATACATGTAATTGTTGATGAGTGTTTTAGCATATCTGTATTATAATCCTACCAAATGGGTGGTTATCATCATCATTTTATACTGTCAAGGTTATTTATTAAGGTTTACCCACCCATTTCCCAATTGTTTGTTTAGTATTACGGTTTGCATTTGATTGCACTTCAGAAATCTTCCATGTGCCCCTTTCCTACATGACTTCCCCCTCTTCCTTCCATATAACCATGATTTTAAATTCTAACGTGAAGGGTCTCTTTTGCCTATTTCTCCCTCACTGGTGAAAGATATTTTTTACTGGCTATAGACTTTCAGGTTGTCATTATTTTTCCTCCACCTCTTGAAGAGATAGCAGACACTGTAGCTTGTGTCTGTCTAGTATCCATTTTTGTATTTTATTCTTAGTGCAAGAATGCTAGCTAAATAGCTCCATCCACAGATGTCACTGCTGCTAGGGATGGTCATTAACAAAATTTTTGCTAATAATATGTTAAGTGAAACTGTACCGGTCATTTCTATGAAAGGTTTTATTTTCATGACAAAAGAAGATGGACATGGCTGATAAAATCCTTCATTTATTTTTCCTACCTTGGTTGTATATGTGACTTTTGTTGCTATAGCAGCTATCTTGTGACTTTGAAATTACAAGCATGAGACACCAATAGAATTTTAGAGATGCCAACTCTAACATTGGTGAGCCACTTAATTAATGCCAGCAACCATCTGATTTGATATTTCTTAAAATCTTAGGTTTTACATATTATATATGACATGCCACATACATTAACTTCTTGGTATCTTTGCACTGGCTCTTTACCTAGCATGATCCTTGTCATCTATTATTTAAGTCAAGTCCCATTTTGAAATTTACTTCTTTTGCAAATATTCACTGACTCCTTCAAGGAAAACAATATTTTTTTTTCATCTCTGTTCTAGCAACAATTTATCTATGTTTGTATTAACATTTATCACATTTTATTGTAACTATTCTTTGAGTCAGCCACCCTCAACAGATTGTTTCCTCTTCAAGAACAGGTATCATACTGTCTTTATCTATATTTTAACACAAAATATGTGCTTAATAATTACTTGTTTATGAATTAATGGGCCTGGATACAATGTTCAAGTACTAAAAGTATTATTAAGATATTTTGCCTTCTGGCTTTCTTTTTCTGAGCCTGCTTTGTTTAGGGGCTCTTACTGACAATTGAACACAGAGCTCCCACAGTTACTTTGCAGAACAAATAATTCCTCTAGACAGCTCCCTAGGGAGCATTGGAGGCGTTGTTGAGTATGTTCCTAATGAGTTTTCTGTTCCTTGAATACTACATAGAACGTTACTGTTAATAACACTTTAGTTTAATTCTATTCTTTCCTCAAAATGCTGAAAGAGTAAATACAAAGTTTCCTACGAGTGAAGAAATACTATTTTAACATCTGCTGGCCAGAAGAATGAGCCTTATTATTCAGAGCAGACTTGGAGAAAAAAACTAAGATAATGTTAAAGAAAATTGTCTAGGAGCGAAGTGATTTTACCATCTCAAAATCATTTAACTATTTTACTATCAAGGTTGCAGCTGGAGAATATTTCTCTTTTCATTCTTTTTATGGGTGTCTGTGAGCTTTCTAACTAAGATTTACATCAACAGTTGTGAATCTTACTTTCTTTTCCAGAACACTCTTTATGGTTTAAAACACTCGTCATAGTTATGAATGAGTGAGCCAGACTCTGCTGATCAGAGAACGTACTGTAAAAACCAAAGGCATTTTACTTTAAGGGGTTCATAACTAAAGGATGAAGGTAAGACAAATGAAGAAGCAATTTAGTTAATTTTGAA
Source organism: Manis javanica (assembly GCF_040802235.1). Lineage (NCBI taxonomy): Eukaryota > Metazoa > Chordata > Mammalia > Pholidota > Manidae > Manis > Manis javanica. The sequence goes on from NC_133167.1 coordinate 96,141,219, forward strand.
GAAAACTGTGTTTGGAAAATGATGCTACCAGACTAGAGACATGGTTTTAGACGAGACCTAGAATATTTCAGTTCTTGCTAGAGAAATATTTGAGAGATTGCTAAATTCTCTTTGAGTTGTCCTTCTGACATAGTAAATACTCAAAGTACAAATCCTTTAACCATGTTTGATTTCCTCCTTGTTCATATTTGTCACTTTTTATTTTCTACTGCCCCGAAACATTGCCATTGTTCCAATACAAATATTTCTCCCAATATCTTATTTCTTCCTTGATCTATTCCAATTGTTCTTTACTTCCTTTAATTAAAAAAAAATCTTCAAGTCTTCATTTTAATTAAATAGAATGTGCTACATGAGATATTGTAAACATAAATCCTTACAGGAGATTTGCAGGTGACAAATGAGAGAGCGGGCCAAGCGGAGTGGGTTTGCGGGGACCACGGGGTCAGAAGAACACACACCCCATCTGAAGTGGGTAGTTGCTACTTAGCTCTTGCTAATTTTTAATGGCTTATTTTTCCCAAACAGGCTGTGCATCCAGATATTTTTAAGAGATCTTCTTTTTTAAAAATGCTGCCATACCTAGATGTTCAACATCAGTGATGGTTAAGATCACAAAGACAGAGATGATGGAGGACTCTATTACTGCCTATGAAGCAGTCCCATAAAAAATAAATAAATCAAATGTGAACACAATGTAACAGTCAAGACCCAGCTCCCAATTCACAAGGGTACAGGGAACACAGAAACTCGTTAAACTGTACCACGGGGATGCAGTCAGCACAGCTCAGCCTGTAGGGAACTAAGGGACCAACACCACCGCTTCTTCAACCAATAATTGAGAGGAAGAAAGGAGTGGGGAGCATATGGATGGAAAGCAATTTAAAAGATTCACTAACCAATTGCAGTGTGTCAACCTATACAGATCCTGATTTTTTTTAATTATGATATTTATGAGATACTGGGTGTTTGATATCAAGCAATTAGTGTTGATGTGTTAAAATATGATATGGTTAATGTGGTTATGTTAGAAAATCATCCTTAGCTTTAGTGATAAATATAAAAATAATTATGGATGAAATTTTTGAAACACATTCATACACACACACACACAAAAATGCTGGGCAAACACGCCATATGTCTCTGAGCCACATTTGGCTAGTACGCTGCCAATTTGCAACTCCAGATCTGTAAGAATACGTGCAGCTGATTAACAATTCTTATTTTTCATCACCATCAAAAATGAGAATATATTAATTATACTTAAGAGATACTAAGATACGTAGCCTGTAATTTTCATGTGGAGAATATGAGGTATATAAACCAAACCTTAAAGAATAAACCAGCCTCTTACCTACTGTTTTAATATTATAACCTATGAATGCATCTCTAATTGCTGGACTGCTTGTCTTCCCCGATTTTCAGTCTTATAATAATTACTATAGTGCTGAGCAATAACAAACCTAGGTTAGTAAATGGCTTATTGGTCACTTCTGCTGTGAAGTGTGTTTCTAAGTAAATCATCCTTGGGTCTGCCAGTTGGGAAAGATGACATATTCAGAATGTATATGCCATTTTACACACATTGCAAAATGAGGCCATTTGGGGAAATTATTATACCCTCCTCCAGTGTCCCTGGGAACAACTTAATATGTTGGAATCAGTGAATTTTTCTCTAATTCACTAAGTCCTACTTGAGGGGATTAAACTTAAGAGATTCTGGAGATGTCGCTGCTGCAGACCCTCCCGGGGATGTGGGAAGTGCCCATTGGTACAGACACTGGCACTGACACGGTGCTCAGTAAAGCTGGTTCCTTCTGCCTCCCCTGCCTACTGCTAAATGATGGCGCTTCCGTGGATAAGCAAGTCACTCAATAGTGGTTCTCTGTCTGGTGGCAGGGGCATTAAAAGTAGGAGAGGATATGTACTAAACTCACCTGGGGGGATTTTTCATCCTCTCCCTGTATGTGAAACAAATTCTGAAAGGTGGGAAGGGTGCGTGAAATCAAAAAACCCTCCCCAAATGATTCTAACATGTCACCTTTCTGGTGGTGCCCCTGCTCATGGACCCCTTGCAAGCCCCCATCCTCTTGAACCACTGCCCTAACAAGAGGGATCTTAAAAGATTTAATGAGAGAATGTGAGCAAATGTCACTATTTTGGTCCAACTCATTATCTACCTTAGGAAACCTGTCAGACTGTACATTTCTTACACCTACCAAATTTAAAAACCAATCTTAGAATCACAAGAATCTGATCCCATTGGTCTCTGTTAGACAAGGCTCCTATTTTATGCCACAAATTTTTTAAGAAGAATTATCTGTATGTTTAATGTAAGTTTGCTGGTGCAAGGCCAGCCATGCTACATAACGTTTTTCAGAGGATGAGAAGTGAGGGGGGCCCAGTTAATTTCTTTTTGCTGTAAAAATACATGTTGAAGTCCTAGCACAGTTCAGGTACTCTATGGATTATTTTCACACAGTGAGAGCACTGAGCTAAGAAGATTACTTTTTAAATATCAGTGACTTCTGTTGTGCTTTTCACTAAAAGAAAAACCTATCTACACAGAAACATTCCTTTAAAGATCATAGATCTATGTAATGCACAAATCTCAATTTAAACCTCAAGTGTGAGAGGGATGCAATTTCTTAATTTTTCTCACTCATCTCAGTTTCTATTATACATTTCTAGTCACTGTGTGATGTAAAAGTTTGGGGTCCCTAATCCCTTTCTCTAAAATTTTGTCTAATCTTTTGGGGGCTTTGGTCACTGAGCCTTTGGCGCTGAGAGGACTCAATCCCAGGTATTCCCTCTCCACACACATCATACCGCGTCCCTACCTGTCAGCGCACACACATTGTCACTGTGTCATTCATTCTTGTTGTCCTCCACTCAGCAAAGCATTTGCCTGCTTTTTTCTGTGCCATGCTGAGAACTACATGAGTGTCTGTGCCGTGGTCTTAAGTCTTCTTCTGATCCCACATCACCCTCAAGGCAGGGAACAATTCTCCTGCTTATAAGCCATGCTGGGCCACATGAACTTCTGTCCCTAGTTCATCTGACTAAATATACTCCTCAAATCTTTGGAATCTTGCCTCTGTAAGGCTCTACCCAGGCAGCAGGACACAGCTCACTCCCCCAAGTCCCAAGTGCACTAGAAAGACAGCCTTCCTGTGCTCTAGGACTTGGTCTGACACAAGTGTCTCCTGCTTTTTCTTTTCCTCCTTCATCTACTCCTTCTAATCAACTTTATTGTGATATAATTTGTGCATAATAAAAGGCACTGTATGTAATCAGTTGAATGAGTTTTGACAAATGTTCATAACCATACAATCATTGCCATAATCAGGAGACTGATTAAGCACTTTCCATTGCCGTCCCTCATGCCCGTGGCAGTCAACTTCTCCCAGCCCAGAACTAGGCAATCAAGACCTGTTTATTTTGTTACTATGCATTCATGTCACCTATTCTAGAATTTCGTGTACATGGAATTGTGAAATACGTACTCTTTAGTCCTTGATTTCTTTTACTCACCTAATGATTTTGGAATTCCTACCTGTTGTTTAGGGTAACAGTATTTTGTTCCTTTTTATGGCTGGTGGCATTCTGTTGCATGAATGTACTACAGACTGTTTATTCTGTATAATGACATTCGTGTTGTTTTCAGCTCAGGGCATTACTATTGAAGCATTCCTATAAAAGTATTTTTGGATATGTGTCTTGGTAAAAAAACCTAGGTGTGGATTTGCTGAGGTAAGTGATAACAGTTTGATTAACTTTATAGACAAATGCCAAATTGTTCTCTGAAGTGGTTGTTATAGTTTACATTCCCATCAGGAAAGTCAGAGAACTCCAGTTCCCCCATATCCTTGCTAACACTTGGTATTGCTAGGCTTTCTCATTTTAGCCATTCTAATGGGTCTGTTACAGTTTATCATTTTAGTATTAATTTCCCTGATGAAAAATGATAATGGGCATCTGTGCATATTCTTATTAACTATTTATATATTTTCTTTCATGAAGTGTCTTTTAAATCTTTTGCCAATTTTGTAAATGGACTTTTGTCTTCTTATTTATAGAAGTTCTTTATATATTGTGGATTCAAGTCTGAAATACACATGTATTTCAACTGTTTTTTCCCATCCATACCTGGACTTTTCATTTCATTAACAGTGTCTCTCAAAGAACAAAAGTTGCTTAGTTTTAATAAGGTCAAATTTATTACTTTTTTCTATGTTTCATGTGCTAATAATGCCTGCTCCAAAGTTGTCAAGATTTCCTTCTGTTTTCTTCTAGAATTTTTATAATTTTAATTTTTATAATGTGTTCTATCAATGCCCCATTTTGAGTTAATTTTGGGGTATGCTATAAAGGTTAGAGTCAAGGTTCATAGTTTCCCCAATTGGCTATCTAGTTGTTGCAGTACCATTTATTGAGAAGACTATCATTTTCCCATTGAATTATCTTGGATATTTCTTGAAAATCAATTAATAGTAGGTATGTGGGTTATTTCTGGACTCTGTTCTATTGATTTATATTTTATTATTATACAAGTAATATACCTCCTGATTTAAAAAATATATTAAACCTTGAAATATTTTCTAAGTCATTTGCATTTTCAAGTAAATTTCAGAATCCATTTATTAATTTATATATTATAGCTCACTAGGATTTTAAATGGGATTGCATTTAATCTATAGATATATTTATTTAGGAAGAATGCATATCTTAACTGTATTTAGTCTTCCAGCCCATGAAATTGGTATATCTCTGTTTATTTCTCTGCTTTAAATCTCTCAGCAATGCTTTATGGTTCTCTGAGTAGAGGTCTTGCTCCTATTTCGTCACATTTATCTCTAAATATTTCAGTTTCATATTGATACAGATTTCCTATCAATATAGCCTATAGTGTATTCCATGAAGAACAATGAAAAGCTCCTTGAAAAATACGTAAACTATAAGCTACATTATTATATTTCTCTTTTGGAGGTTTACATTACACATTAGTGTGTTATATGCTCTGAAGAGCCTTATAGTAAAGGTATTGCTTTAATTTTGCTTAGGTGTTTTCCAAAGGAATTTGACTATGGAATCTTTTTGCTTAATACTCATTAATATCTGGCAGAATTAAGGTTCTAAGGAACACATGTTTGGGTAGTGAGATGCTAACGTGATGATGCAGCCCACTGTGGCCTGACGCCTTCTGTGGGTGGGAGAATGGGGATTACATGGCAATCTCTGCACTTGAAAATCCATCAAACCACTGGGTTCTCCTGATCAGTAGGGGAAAGTGGGACAACAGGCGATAGAGCCTATTCTGCTGGTTAATTATTTAACATTTATTTTTGCCTGGGATCTCATTTTGCTCTGTCAGTCACTCCATCCTTGAGAGGTGTGGGTCAATTACCTGTCAGTAAAAATAAATCCTAATGATTTCCATAACTAGAACTGTTAATGCCTGATAACACAAGAGGTAAGAAGAATTTCCTAAGGGCATTCAAAACACCCTAAAGCCCTTCCTCCTGTTCCTTTAATGCACAAAGGAAATGGAGCCTGGAAACCTGCTTTGAGCTAAATGAAGAATAGATGGAAATGCTTATCTTGTCAAAGTGAGGTCTTAACATTGAGACATATATTAAATGAAATAAGAACAGATTTTAAGGATTTGAAAAAATATGCTGGAAGTGTTAGCATTTATAAACCCAAGGTGACAGTCAAAGATTTAAGTAGAAATCATTTTGACATCTGCTTATAAGAAGTTTCTCTGTGGTATGGCAAGGTTATTTTTAGCAAACATCAATATAAAAAGATAAATAGATGAATTAGTTCTCCAAAGTGCTGTATTTTTAAAATGAAGGTTCCCCTTTCCTATGTCCGCTGGCAGAATGTCATTACCAGGGCAAGGAAGGCACGCACAAAAGGAGGGGTCATCTGCAAAGGGGCTGAGGTCAGGAGAATGAGAGAAGGTGAACCAGCTAGTTCCAATACAATGAATAAAGATTTACACACCTCTGCCATCTTATTTTGTATCCAGAGTACTATTGCCAAATATACCTCATATTCACATTTTATATACCTAGACCCTTCCATTTGGCATCTGCTCATGTGCCACAAACTTCCCAAGACTAATGCTCACTGTATTCTCCACAAATAGAATGGAGTTTGGGGAGTAATTCATGTGTGTTGTTTGTTTTGTTTTTGTTTTAATCCTACTCTCCTCAGGTTATTTCCGTACGGCTTTATCCCCTTTGTAATCCTTTTAAAGCCAGGCACTCGATAGTACTGGAAGGAATGGTGGATGTCTTCAGCTACAGACACTTCCCCAGAGGGAGACCCTGCAGGATTTCATTCCAACTCCACACCAGCCCTGGAAGGGATTATACCACTTGCACAGTGGAGCACATGAAGGTTTAGAGAAGTTAAATGTCTTGGCAAAGATTGCATAGTTTGGTGATTGTAGGATTAGGATTTGAATCTACCTCTGACTACAAACGTGTATTCTTATTCTGTTTCCCTGCACGGAGATGATTTGTTTTGTTTCGTTTCTTGGTGGAAGGAGGGAGCCTTTATGGAAAATAAAAGCTGCTACACATACCTTTCTAATCTCATTTTCTAACTTTTCTGTGTAGCAACTAAAATAAGCATATGGGTAGGACTTAAAGGATGTGTATGACACTGTTTCTTCTGGGGGAAGAGTACTTGTTAATTATTTGCTGGTGCGAAGCAGAGACAAAGAGTAGAACAGAAATTTAGCCTTTCTAAAGCCTTTGGCAAACACCAGATCTCATGCTACTTAAGGAGGTTAACAAGACTGTTCCTGTTGGATTTTAGATCAATCTGAGATATTTAAAAGACATTCTAACAGACTTTTGTCCTTAAAGAAGGTATGGCATGCTTATAATTTAGAGGACATGTAAAGAGAGAAGCAAATATTTCCAGGTTTTGCCAACATGTATATTTTAAAAGGGAAGTTCATCTTGACACTTTTCAGTTTTGGAGAAACATACTTGATTCTCTAAGCAGCAAATGTGACTCATATAAAATGTGTACAGACCAGCGGCTGAGGTGCACCAAACAGTTCCCATTAAACTTTCTCCTTCATTCAGCTTCTGTGCAAGGTAGTTTCTGCAATTTTTATATTTGGAAAATTTGCTCACATTTCATACATACATTGGCAATCCCAACTCCCAAGGAAGCAATGTTGGAATTTTTCTGAAAATACTCCCAAAGGAAGCTTTTGAAGATGAAAATCAAAATGTTTTGATCTTATAGCTGGGAGTCAGGAGTGTATCCGTTTATGACTGTATGTCATTTAAGAGCCCCCTAAGGGTGCAGGGACAATTGGTAGACACCATCATGCACTCTAGGAGGGACCGAGTGACCTGGGGTAAAACCAGCTCAGAAAACTTCAGGTGTCAGGGAACAGGGGCATCTTAGCTGTGGACAGGGATGCAGACACAGAGTCAGAAAGCCCTTTATCAGACACTAAACGCACATCTCTCACGTTTCTGATATGGAACAGAATCTCAGAGAGATTAAGTGTCTTTGATCGTACGCCGAGTTAGTGGCCCTGTGTCACTTCCTTCCCTTTCTTCAGTTAATGACCATCTAGCATCTCAGAGAACTGAAGGGCAAAGTTGGTTTCTCTTCACTAGCTGAGAAGCAGCAGAAAGTCTTTATAGATGAATAATTTCCAGCACAGAATGAAAAAAAATTATTCTCATAGCCACATGTATTTTTTTAGACAGATAAAACTAGGAACCAAGAGAAAAAGAAATGACTAAGAAGGAAAGTACTTAATGACTAAGTTTTATATATTTATTATTTATATATATTTATATATTTGTATAAGTATTAATTTAAATAATATTAGCAATTATTATGATTATATGTTTATCATAAAATGAAAGTACTTCAATGACTAAGTTTTATGTATGTATTATTTTTATATAATATATATTTGTGTAGGTATTAGTTTTAATATTAGCAATTATAATTAAATAGTATTTATATATTTATTAGAAAATGATGGAAAATACAGCCAAAAGTCTCAATATAAGATGAAAGTCAATAATAGCTGTGCTTTCCTATCATCTGAGGCAGACTTTCAGCATTAGAAACACAATACCTCAGTTCCTACACCAGGATTTGTCATTACAGATTACATTAAAAACAAGAGTAAGTTAGCTACTTAAAGAGCGCAGAATCATCTTCTAGTAAAATTGGATCAAGGAAAAAGCTGAGAAGAGAAACAGAAATAGGTAGCAGAGAAAGATAAGCTTTTACTTATACCCATTGTCAAATACACCCACTTATAATTCTTGTTTCATTAAAGAAAGTATAATTAGAAACAAATCCACTATTTTATGAATGGTCCTAGAATGATTATTAGATCAGCTTTTTCTAACTCTTGCAAACCACAAGGTTTTGACAAAACTCCAATACGAATTTCACAAACTACTAGTGTAAGTTTGAGACAACCATTGGCTTATCCTCCATATTTGCTGTGAAGTAGTAGTTATATTTACATGTGCTAGATCTAAGCATTTGTTCATTTACCCATTCCACATGTAGTTTATTCAGAATAGACAACATATTAATTACTTTGTTGGGCCCGAGAAGACAAAACTGACCATGGAACATTGTGCTCCAATAGGAAAAGCAGAGATGTCATACAATAAGGTGTGTCTTTTATTATATACTCTGTTATATGCTGTGACAGACAGCTGTGATGATATATGACATGCCATCTACATTGGAATCCATTTCATGGAAGGTTTCCTGGGAGTTGACACTTAAACCTGCAATTATTTTGAGACGGTGAATACTGTCCCACATTAATCTGAGTATTTTAATGGGAAGTCCACATTAACCAGTTTCACAGCCAAACACCGAGAACCTCTTTTCCCTACCTTTTCTAGCTTGTGGGTGTATGGCGGTGCATTTCAGAGCCCAGATATAGCTTATAATTTTTCCACTTGAGATTGGCATTGTTTTTAGTTACATACAGTATTTCTAAGATTTACTCTGAACACTGGTTAGTCATAAGAATTAAGATAGTCAAATCTATCAAACTGTGCAGTGATGAGAGCTGGTGGTAATAGTTAAGGCAACACAATAAAGCTTTAAACTGGCATAATATTGTACTACCAATATCTCAGTCTAAAGTACGTTCAAACCAATAAACACTGCAAGAGACTTAAGCTGTATTTAAAACCTACTATTGTATAGGCCCTACTTGCTGACATTCTTTCTAAAAAATCTTCTTTTAATTACATATAGGCTTTAAGAAGTCTATGCTGTCTGGATTTTTATTTTCCTCATCCATATTTTTTTTCTGATCCACTTTGCACTGTAAAAGCTACAGCGCTGTAAAGAAGGTCAGCTATTTTCAACTGCAAGCATCTCAGTTTTGACATCATCCACTTTCCATGATTTGGGTATTTATTTTCAAGATATTCTTCTATCTACTCAGGAGACTGTGACAGTTCAAGATAAAGTAGTGAAGGTCAGACTTTTCTAAAGAAAGTAAGTATACAGATAGGTCAATCTGTGTTGTTTAGATATGTTAATCCACAGGAAAGAAAGCAGGCATGTGAATCTGTACAAATTATATTTCAAACCATATTGACACTATATTTCACTAATGTATTTTATTTCTATATAAGGAAATGAATTAGTATCTGAAATGCAAACATAAAGACAAATTGAAGAAACTTGACACCAAGTTGATACGACTAATTTGTCTCTTCTTTTGGATTCCTACCCATTAAAGATGTTACCATATCATCACTTTTAATGACTATTTTGCATTTATTAAGCACCTGCTGTGTTAAGAATCTCATCTGACTCATAGTAAGAACTCTACCGTCAGCACATAGTACCCCTAAAGAACGATCTTCCAGCTGCAGCAACCTCCTATGCCGACCCTCTGTGTATGTCCCTGACAACCCTCACAAAATGACTCGGGAAAGTGATTGGTCAGGGTTTGCTGGGTTTTCTGAGGACACCTTTTCAAGCATTAGCGTGCAGCAGAATCACCAGGAGGGCTTCGTCAAGTGCAGATGTTGGATGCACCCGCGGAGGTTTTGATTCCATAGGTGTGGGACCCCAAGAATGTGCATTTCTAGCAGAGTCCCAAAGATGCTGTGTCGCTCTCCTAGGGATCACACTGCGACAACCCCGGTGCCAGGAGATGGCAGTATCCAGGCTTCCTCACTTCCTGACACATTTTACCCCGCCTTCCAATTTGCCTCATTTCTACCCAGGCCACCCCCCACATTCATTCCTCTGTGATCCACCTCTCAGGGCAATTGAGAATCTTTCTTCAGGGCCCTGGAGGCTTTCCCAGCAAGAAGCATTTGCACTTGCTCGTCCTAAGGAGAAAAATGATTTCCTGAAGAGGTGAGTTTTATTGCTTAACAATAAGGGAGCTGGTTAAAGCTACAGAAACTGATTTCTAGAAGGTCAAATTAGAAGATGAAGTAGCACTTAAGCCTGAAGCAGCAGCAAAGACAGTCGCAGAAGTCAGCACCAGAGCAGTGGAAACCCCAAGCAGCTGAGGCAGCTTTTTGCAGACCTTTAAGTGCTTCCTTCTTTCATGTAACCCATTCATTCCACAGCATTATGACACTCTCAGACCCGCAGACATGGTCATTCTGCAGATTATCTGTAAACCAGTTCTTCTGAAGAGATGAAATTAAATTTTGACCTCTAATTACATAAAAGCAGGACCACCTGATATCTTGCTGTATATAAAATCCATTCATTCTCTTCTTCAAGACCTGGAGGGTGTGGTGACAGATACTGTAGAGAGGCAGCCTTTCTCTATACTTTGCACTCAGTCCAGCTCTTGAATTGAACTGGGTTTATCTTTTGGGCTCCGGGTTTATCATCAGTATTCACGGTGCTGACGTGACTTCCTGACTAGGAGGACCATGTAACTAATGTCTGTGTTAATTTCCTTTAGCTGCCTACTGCTGGCTGAATGTTTGTAATCCCCAAACTTCATATGTGGAAGCCGTAGCCCCCAGTGTGATTGTATTTGGACATGAGGGCTCTGGGAGGGTGCTTAGGTTTAGATGAGATCATGAAGGTGGGAGCCCATGAGGGAATTAATGTCCTTTGAACCAGAGAAAGGGACACCAGAGCTCTCCCCTCCACTGTCCACTGCGAGGACACAGGGAGAAGGTGGCCACTGCACATCAGAAGACAAGTCGCACCAAGAACTGAATCTGCTAGTCAACCTTGGACTTCACAGCCTCCAGAACTGTGAGAAGTAAATACCTGTTATTTAAGACACCCGGTCTATGCTATTTTTTTTATACCAGCCCAAGCTATACACTCTCCTAAAAATTACTACTCACTGAGGAGCTTAAACAAATTGATTACCTTAGAGTTCTGTACATCAGAAATACATATCCCATCAGGCTTAAAATCCAGTGTTGTCAGCCTGGGTTCCTATTTGGAGGTTCTAGGGGAGGATCCATTTCCTTGTTCATTTGGGTCACTGGAAGAATTCAGTTCCTTAGGGTTGTAAGACTGAGGACACCCCTTCTTTGCTGTGACAGAGGACTGTTCCCACTTTCTCCAGGCCACCCACGTTCCTTGGCTCTTGTCCCTGTCCTCCAACTCCAAAGCCATCAAAGATGCATCGAGTCCCTCTCATGTTTGGAATCATTCCTTCTTCCTTTCTGCCACATCTCTCAGTCTCACTCAAGAAAGATTCTCTGCTTTTAAACATTCATTGGTTGGGTGCACCCAGCTAATTCAGGATAATCTTAGCATCTCAAAGACCATACTTTTTATCACATTTGCAAAAATCCTCTGCCATATAAGACAACATTCACAGGTTCCTAGAACCTGAGATTCCACAGAACAAGAACATATTTTGGGGACATTATCTTGCCTATTGGAATGTTCAAACAAGATCCCCTTTGAGAAGGATTAATAATCATGTCATGATAACAGAAATAAGCCAGGGCACATGACCACCCAATTTATGATATGAAGAGTTAAGAGAAGCATCTAAAATAAGGTGTGTGTGAGTGTGTGTGTGTGTGTGTGTGTGTGTGTGTGTGTGTGTGTGTGTGTTGGGAAGGTATGTGTATGATGTATTTATAAATGAGTTGAGATGTATTTCAGGATATTAAACAATAGTTAAAAAATTAATTTAATAGTGCTTTCTATGGGCCAGAGGATACGGGTAGGATGCTAAGAAGATAAGTAAGAACAGAGCTGTGCCTTAAGAAGCTCCAGCTAGTTTTCCATAGATGTGTGAGTGAACATCCAACCTGGCTCCCCAACACGCTCTAGATCCATCTGGAGATGGATGAGCATTTGCTTGCAGGTGATGAACAAGCTCTCCTTGGCTGTGAAAGCACATGTAGTGCAGGACAGTGAGAATCTCTTCTCCAGCCCTTAGGCTGGCAAGCTAGGACCATGGGGTGTAACCACAAAGAGATAAAATGGGTATCCTATTTAGCACATCTCTTTAATTAAGAAGTAGACTGTTGGGGACTTTGCTTGAATTAACAGCAGAGTGCCACATTAACCTTTTCTTATGCTGTCATAAAGCTGGAGCGCTACTCCCTGAGGTGGAATTTCTTCAAATGCATTCAGCTATCCTTGGGCAGACGCAGGTCAAAAAAGAAATTAAATAGGAAGATACTATTTCTATTAAAAGGTAATTATAAAACTCACATTATGAATGTATTCATGCATGATTGTATAATGATTTAAAATGAAGCAATTACTTTGAGTCCTAGTTAGAAATGCTTGCATATTTTATAAGAATTAATGTTTTATATTTATTTACATTTGAATCATCATACTGTAAGATGAGAGTTTTTGGCTTGGTAATCTTAATGTTATTAATTTATCATCTTATTTATGTGAGAATGGCTATGATTCTGATTACATATGTATTATTTTAATATTCTTATAACCATCTGGTATTTCATACATTATTTGAAATCATCTTTTTCCATGAATTTATAAGTTTTATATTAAACTTCAGTTTTGTTCTAGACAAATATATTTAGAAACTTACATGGTTAAGATATACACATATATAGAAAAACATAGTTTAATAAACAATGCATTTTCAGTTATCACTAAGCAGAAAATGGAACATTGTTAAGTACTTTAAGATATTTATAATTTATAAAGTTAAAATAGTACTAACCTCTATTTTGAATTACTATTTTGAATACACATTATTTTTGGAAGAGACATGAAATTTAATTTCCTTAATTGTGACGTATAAATTACATGAAATTGGTTAAGGCTAACTTTAAACAGGACTATGAAATAAACCAACTTCATTACAGGAAAAGTACGATAGATAGACAGCAAAGAAAAGTTCCTTTGAAACTGTAAAACAGACACATGGAATGTAAATGTACAGATCACTCCTGAAAATGATGTGATTGATATACACAAACGTAAGTTTTTAGGATGACCTAGCATCAAGAAAGAGAAGGACAGGATTTCAAAACAACTTTCTCTTTATAAAGATTAGAAAATACAATTGTTGAATTCTATTCCCATTTTCTATTATAAGCATATAAGTCAATATTCTTATAATTTTTTTCAAGTTTAGTTGTTTCAATAAACGCATTTACAACAAAACATATTTATCAATGAATGAATTTATGTCATGAGTGGAGCTGCAAAGAAATTAATTTTCTTTCATCTGGTGTTAAGCATCACAAACAGTAAAGTGTATTTGGAATGAATTCGAAAGTGGCATGTACAGGAGGCAGGACCGAATATGTGCTGCGAAAGCAGTTGATGGCACGCGGATGTCAGGCAACAGCACAGAGAGAGAAGATAAACTGACAATGGCTGATGATGACACTCAAAAGGCTGGGTCACCCAAAAATTTTCAGAGCAAGTTCTGATAGAACAAGCATTAAGTAGATTTTAGATTTTTTAAAAATTGGGAAAAAAGAGTCTTTCAGTGTAGCTGAGCAGATGCAAATATGTGAACACACAGCATTTGTCCTAGTAAGTGGATGAGAAAGAGATTCATAAACATGATTATAATATAACAGGACAACAGCTATTTGACATGAGTACACAATAGTGTGACACTATGGTATAGAATGTGTGGATAACTAAGCGTGCACAGAAGCCTGGCCTCACGAAAGTGGTAACGTAGGGATTAAACTGTAATTTAAGGCACTCACCAAATGTAGAATAAGGACAAAAAATCCCACAGGCAGAGAGACAGCCCTGAGCAGAGCACAGGGGCCCAGAGACACGTGCAGGGGCCCGACAAGGATGGCTAAGGACGAGCCGAGGCACGGCTGGGTCAGCTATAAAGGGCCTTCCGAGTCACGGCTTACACTTTAGACTTTATTCTGTAGTGATGCAAAAATATCAGGGATGTGTATTTCGGAAGAGTGAGGATGGACTGGGGAGGGAAGAGATTCGCAGAAAGGGTGAGCTGTAGGAAGAGTTCTGTAATGATCCCCGTGCAAGCTGGAGAGGGGCTGGCAGGGGAGAGAGAGCTGCTGTAGGAAGAAAAGCAAGACTGCAGGAAATGGTGCGGATACCATTTCGAGGTGTAATGTTGCTAATGGAAATAGGTCATGTGTGAATAATAGTGACTGTGGAGGCAAGTTGAAAAAGTGATCTGAAGAACTGAAGTTGATTTTAGACACACCAAATTTGAGTTGCCCATGAGACTTTCTATTTGATGTATACAGCAGGCAGTTGAAAGCCTGAATTTGGTGCTCAGAGAGAGGTCAGATAAACAGATAGAGAGTTAGGCAAGTGGTAATTGAACCTACGAGAATGGGATGCAATTACCCTGAGAGAACAATATACGTCAAGAGGTGACTTCAAATATTTAAAGGGTAAGGTGGTGCAGAGCTGTGAAAGAAGTTAGAAGTAAGTTACCAGAAAAGTTAGAGGGGAGTCAGGAGAGGGTAATGCACCTTCTTTGTGAACATTCTTGCCATCTGTGCCCCAAATGTAGTCCATGTCAGCACCACGAGTAGTCCCACATACCATCACCATATTGATAAAGTCTGTCCTTAATTACAGATGACTTCCTTAGTTATCAGTTCAGGTTTAGTATCCACAAAACTGGCAATCATTTACTTTTTAAGAATGGAGTTGTTGATTTAAAAAAAAAAAAGGCATTAAGATGTGGGTCTCATCTATTGTGACATCTCTACATCAGTATTTCAGGTTGCACTTGAGCAATTTTATGAAGTAGCCCCAAATGCTATTGCATGAAATTACAGTCACAGCCCTACATATCTATTGGGTTATTTTGATGTAACACAGAGAATGGGAGAGGCCAGATGTTTCACAGTTCCTTTGTTTCTAAGCACACATTTTCTCTGGCCTTTGTCATTGCTAGCAGAAATGGTCTAGAAGAGACATTTATAAAAGCTGTGGTGTTAGTTCTCTGCTGCTTATTTTTACTGAACTTTAATTATTTACACAGGCAGACACTCTCCATGCTATATGTAAAATGCTCTTTTTTATTCTCCTGTTGTATTCACACCTGAGGCATCTCACATTTATGCTATGTTTGTTTTCTTGGGAAGCTGTCACCTAAAACACTATCTCCCAAAAGGTGAAATTTACATCCAGTGATTTTTTTTTTCTCTTGCTAACCTTTTAATTGTGCCTTTATTTTTCTCTCATTTTCTTTTATGTCGTTGTTAAACGGGTTCTTCTTGCCCTCAATATTGCTTTTTAAAACATCTTTGAATTTTAATATTTTTCTAAATAATTTATATGTTTACTACACAATAACAAAGGGGACAGAAGTAAAGAAAGGACAAAAAGGCAGCTGTGCCACCCACCACTACCAGCACAGTCTTCGGCAAACGTGTAGAGTTTGCGACTCTTTACAGAACTCAGCGTAAGCAGACTTAGACAAATCTGTAGATTTGATCACCCCCAAATCCAGTGTTTGTCCTGCTTTAAGTGGAAATCTCTACCAAAGAATATCAGAAATATCAGGTAAAGACATGCTGATGTCATATATTCACTTGGGTGTTTTCCTCCCCAAGGTTTGTCAAAGAACATCTTTGGACAAGCTGGGGAACTATTCGACTCCCCTATTTAGTATGTATGAAAGAACTGAAGGTGTTTCTGTAATTTTCTTTGGTTCCCTAGTACTAAGGATAATCAAAGCTTAGCTCAAGTAACAAAGACAGGAAGAAACTGGAATATTTAGTGTGCAAATCCAAGGAGATGGCAGGTTTGGGGGGGAGGGTTGGGTATGGTGGTGCGAATGACTGGAAATGTGACCTGGGCTTAGGATTTTTCTCAACCTGAACTTCTGGGTTTCTGTCCAAATGTTTGTGGTCAGCCTTTCTGGGGAAGACTCATAGACAAAGTGTTTAAAGAGCTGGGAGAATCAGATATGCATGATAAATGGCCGAGTTACTCATTCTGATCTCTGAGAAGCAGATTCTCTAAGAGAGAGACCAGTGTGCAGGAATCTCATTAGGAGCTGCTCTTGAAGTTTTGGTCGATACTCACCCACCAACCCCAGACCCTTTAGCTCCTTCACATGATGTGTTGCACTTGCTGATTTTTGCCCCATTGCTCTCTAGACTGAATTCCATGAGGTCAGAAGCCTTTTTAAGTTTGGTGTTTGCTTTTTTATACTCTCATCTTAAAAATCCAAGCACTGCTTGTGACACAGAATAGCACGCATTAAATTATGTATGAATTAATTTAGTATAGTGCAGGGCCATCTTTCTGAGTTGCATGTGTAATATTTCAGCACTCCTGAAGTCAAACACTGATAAGAACTGGAAATAATAATTGAGGCTTTGCCCAGGCACATTTAGGCAGGCCTAAGAGTGATATAACTTAAGACAATGGAAAAAAAAGTTTTCTGGCCCAGATGTAGTAGTCCTTAGTTCTGGATGAAATTACATTATTGGTGATTAATTTCTTTGGATTTAGACTTACTTATTCCAAGAGAAATTGGTAAAATGCAAATACCATTGAAAGACTAAGGCATTATTAGTCATTAATAACTTTAGATGATTTTGAAAGATGATGTATTCAGACTGCTCTTCAAAAAACAGCCAGCTGAGAAGTAATGACACATGGGAAAGAGATGTTTTGATGTTGATGAACAATGGCGACTGGAATATGTCAGAGGGGTGTGTATGAGATGTGAGTCTCACTTGGCCACAGGAGGAGTCTAGGGTATGAGTGAATCCGGGGCAGAAAAAAGCATAAAGTCTGATGAAGGTAGTAAGCAGAGGAGGGGGTGGCTTCTAAAAAATGGACTTTAGCTGCTTTAAAATTTCGCCCTGGGCACTCGTCATGATTTCTGAATTTTCAATCCTCATCCAATGCATTCACAAAATACCATCTCTTCCCCACAGAAGGCTATGATATAGCATATCAGCCCCGGTCAGAAATGAAACATTCCAAACAAACGGGCATAAAATCAGAGAACACAGCTGTTAAAGTGGTGTTTATCATTTGTTCCAGTGACTGCTGAAAAATGTGTGAGATAATATCCTCCAAAGCCTAGGACTCGAATTCACGGCAATGAACCCAGTGGCAGTTCTCAGAACCCAGCCAAACAACCAAGACCCACACGCAGTTCTTAGTGAGTGACTCGTGTTATTCTTTCAAGGTATCTTCCAAAATGATCAATGTTTCGGTCCTTCATTGAGCATTTTTTACTGCCTACATACTCTATGAATAAAGAGCATTAATTTCTAAAGTCAGAAATCCGGCAATTTCACAAAAACTTAATAATAGGAATACAGTGCATGCTACTCATTTTGGAGTTAGTAATTTTATATCTGAAAATAATAGCTCTGTGTTGTGATAGTATTATAAAATCACATTCTTTCTTATCCCATTATCAATTTTTCTCTTAGGTCTGCTGAAATGACTATTTAGATATGGAATGGTTTTCTGACCACGCCTTCCCCCAAATTATACTTACGTCTTTACTCATAGCTGACATTGCCTTTCATTGTTTTCTGCCAACAGTACAATCAATAATAATAGATTGAAATTTAGGTGCAAAGTTTATAAACCAATAATGCAAAATGTGAACTTTTTTGAATCATGATTGAGCAATCTCATTTTTAAATGCTACAAGAAGTAAAATTCTTTTTCATAACGAGAGAGTTCACAGTTACATCTTTCTCCAAAAACTAAGGGTAGAAAGAGCCTTTGAAAAACAAGGGTGATTCAACACCATAAATTTAACAGAAAAAAACCCAAAAAACCTATTTTATTCTGCCAACTTTCTCTGGAGAAAGTAATAGAATGAGTGAGAAACAAGCCTAAGGCACCTTACATACATTTCTTTCTCTTATGTCTCAGAATCACAGTGCCCCCTCAATTACCCAGGAGCCAATATTTTACATAAAAAAATTCCTGCGATGATTTTAAGTAGACAAAATGCACTTAAATGGACTTTAAAAATTTACAATTTGTACTTTCACTAGAATCTTTGTTTTACATAAGTGAAAGAAGAATATTTTGAAACAATCTCAATGTGTGATAATTATCAGTCACCCTCAGAGCATCCTTGGTCAGGACGGGGAATCCGAAGCCAAAGAGGAAACACCAAATAGGCCACATAATTTCATGATGCATCAAGCAATGCTCCCCCTACCCCTCCGTTTGGAAGTTAAAACAAAAATCTCTCAAGTCTATAAAGATAGTGAGATTGTGAAACAAATCAGATCATAATAGAATTTTTGGAGAGGGAGAGGATTTAGACACGTTTAAATGCAACCCTTCGAATTTTTTCATCTAAATAAATATGTTTTAGATAAGGAATTTAACATCCTAATATTCAGTACCAAATAGCATGATCCTTGGTTTTGTATTTTATGAAAGCATGCATGCAAGCAAGGGGGACCAGGGTCCCCTACAAAATATGAGGACACCTACAGTTACACACTTTGTATGCAGTCTGCATAACAAAATACCTGTTGTTCCTTAGTTCTTTAGCATTTTATACAACGGGGAGATTTCTATTTAGGATCTTGGCAGGAATAAGTTAAATAGCACCTGATTCCATAGAGGTGACATCTACAGGATATTAGATGGTTAGTAGAAAGTTGTGTGTGTGTGTGTGTGATGTCTATGTGTGGGTGTGTACATTTTTACTGAAGTAAACATCTTGATAACAAAATACCTGTTGTTCCTTAGTTCTTTAGCATTTTATACAACGGGGAGATTTCTATTTAGGATCTTGTGGTGTGTGTATGTGTGGGTGTCTGTTTCACAAAAATTAAAGTGGTAATATCGGCAACAATGTTCCAGGGCCTAAGTCTGCTGAATTTCACTTAGTCATGAATTCATAAAGGCTTCACCTTTTTTCAAATAGCCACGTAGACCTTAGATGCTTACAGAGGAGCTGTTTTAAGAAAACAGTAGACTTACTACTTGAGGCTAGTAGTTCATAAGTGAGGTGGCCTCCGTCTGTCGGTGGAGCTGTCTTTGAGAAGAAAAGTATGTTACAGCATTAAGACAGTCTTCCATGAAAGCCAGGGAACATGAGCGGTGCCAGTTAGATGCCTGTGCTGCCAATGTGACTTTACAGACTGATCTTCAGAGAAGCTGGCAGTTTGTCACTTTTGGACAGAGATTCCCATCCTATTCAACACCATTTTCTTATATTTCTCTCAGTCTTTTCTTACATTAGTTCTTTTCAAGTCATTAGGATACATTAATGTACTGTTGAATGGCATCAATTTCCAAGCCCCACAAAGTCAAGGAAAACAAAAACATGCCCGACAGTGCCGTCTATGGAAATAGCATCGGTATAAATTTTAGGGTTCATAAAGCTCAGTGAGCTGATCTCATTCATTTTGTTCGCTTGAGCAGTTTTTGTGTGGATGAATTTTCTGACAATGTGTTTCATGAACTTACTTTTTGACAGTTTCAATAGACTGCACAGGCACTGTTCCCCTGAAATGTTCACATTTCTATATTCCTTTTGCCTGTTACAACTTAAAATAGCCCCTTTCCATTTTCTTCAGAATCATTTTTGCATTTTCTCTGCAGTACCTGGGTACCTTTGGATTTAAATAAAAATTTCTGAACTGGAGATTCACCTTTGGAAATAAAGTTTGTGTTCTATTTTCCAAGATTATTTTTTTCTAACTTTCTAATTTGATATATTTCAAACCTACCAAAAAGTTGCCAGAGTAGCCTAAGAAATCTTCTATCATCTCTCCATAATTTTTTTCTGAATCCTAGTGAGTAAACTGGACATGTGCCTATTTACCCTGAAAAAACTGGGTTTCTTAAGAAAAAAGACTTTCTTAGAGTCACACCATAATTCTCTAAGTAATAAATTTGAGCATGGGTACAATGTTATTACATTCTCACTTCATGTTCAAATAATCATCAATTGCCTCACAAATGTCTTCGGTAGACATTTTTTTCTCTATGAAGAATCCAATCTTGCATTCACTTACTGTATATATGTGCCATATTACTGTAGTTTCCTGTGATCTGCTTTATTTTTCTTGGCCTTGCCATTTGGAGAGTAAAGGCCAGTTATTTTCTTTCCTGTCTTTTTCTGTTGTTTCCTCATGATGAGAGGTAGGTGTCACATTTTGACCAGGAATACCACAAAATGTAATATCAGTACATTATAGCATTAAAAAATGATCCAAGTCTGCTCGAACCAGAATTTTTTTAAATGGCGCTTTTCTGCTTTGGCCCCTTGAACAGTAAGTGACTAGCCCAGATAGCCAAAAATGAAATAAGTCAAATGCAATCTTTTCCCCAGACTCCTGAGAAAAAGAAAAAATTCGATATAGATCACGTAAAATTGAAGGGAATAAGCCTTTTTCCAACTTTGGAGGAAAGAAAAGCTTTTTATTTTATATGACTATATACTATTTTATTTTCCTCAACAAATACTCATCGCCTACATGTTATGTTTAGATATTTTTCTGCCTGGAATTAAACTTGAAAGTAAGCGGCTACCTCCAGGCTTCATTTTCTATCCCAAACGATCCTAATCGCACTAACCACAATATCGAAATGTTTTCGGTGAGGTCACAGTTTCTTTTCAATTTCCAGTTCAAGTGAACATGTTTCAACCCTAACTCTGTTTACCGTCCTGTAACGTCCTATCCCGTTTACCACTCCTGCTACGGGACCTTCCAGGCTGTCCCCGGCCTCCTGCCCGCCTGAGCCTCCTTGTCCATTTCTGGCACCTCCTATTCATTGTCTTCGGTCGGCTATTGACCCGTCAAACCATACCTTGATTCTGTTTTTCCCAAATTCTCACTGAACGATCCCTTCACCTTTCAAACTAGGATCTTCTTTTCGGACTCCCAGGAGCCCCAGACCTACACTGGCAGGTGCCTCCCGGAGGTTCCCGCTTGGACATGTCACAGCTGCCTCAAAGCCACCCCTACCTCTAACCTGTAACCTCTAACCTGCATCTCTCATCCCGATTGGTGGCCCCTTGTTTCACTTCAGAACCTTGCCGAGAGCCTCCAGGGG
This sequence comes from Manis javanica, assembly GCF_040802235.1. Classification (NCBI taxonomy): domain Eukaryota; kingdom Metazoa; phylum Chordata; class Mammalia; order Pholidota; family Manidae; genus Manis; species Manis javanica. The sequence continues at coordinate 96,162,708 of NC_133167.1, forward strand.
ACCGGCGGTGGCCTCTGCTGCCACTGTCCTGCGGCCGCTGCCCTCGCTACTGAATCTTGCTGCCCTCGGTGTGCCCTCACGGCTGTTTCTAAGAGCATTCCCCAATAAATGTCTGGCATGGAAATCCGTTTCCAAGGAAACCCCATGCAGGAGACAACCCCTCATCTCTGGGACTTGGAAGGAATAGAATTTAATGACTTGATAGAAAATTTTACCTAGAATGGTGCTTTAGGGAAAGACTTATTAGCCTCTTAGGGATTGACTGATGACAAACGGCTGAGTTGCACCCCCATCCAAAAGCAGTGAATGGAGTAAAGCCCCCCATACCCCTTGTGGCCCCACCCCATCAAAGCAAACGGGGTTTTCCCCCCAAAGCAGGTTTTATGGACGATCCTAACACTAGGACCTGAGCTCTGGAACCCCTAAGCTGTCATGTTATTGCTACAACTGCTTACCTGTCTTTGAGAACTCTGCTCCATTAGGTGCTTAGATAATGTTACCTTTTAAGATTAGTTTCAAAACTTCTAGCAATAAAAGTATCTCTCTACGTTATCCTGAAATACCACAATAGTTGCTAATAATTACATTAAATACTGTTATATCATGCTTTATCATAAACAGACTTATAAAGCCAAGAATAAACACAGCAAGTGACTTCAAGAAATGGAGAAAGAAGTGGATTAATAACAATTTTTTGAGGCAGTTATGAACGGGAACAAAATTCTTCTTATACCTATTTGCAGTGCTAAAGGATACTGTACACAAATATATATATTACATTTGGACAAGATGAATTGCTAGAAAGTTAGCCATTTCATCTGAATATTTTTAAAATATATGAATATGGAAACTATTATCTTTTATGTTCCTTGCTGCTACTGCAGAAAGCTTTCTTTTTTTAAATTATCTTCATCCCAACTAGTGTAGTAATTATCTATCACCATAGAAAGCTGTTACAGAATTACTGAATATATTCTCTTCGTTAAACTTTCATTCCCGTGAAGCAAGCTTCTTGTTTTCACTGAGGCTGAATGAACTCTATACCCAGTCTGTACATTAGGCATGGTCTTTATCACATGTCCAGCACAAATAATTTTATACTTTCCTCTTCTGCAAAATATACGGTTTATATTAATAATAGATTTAAAATGCATTTTGAATACTTTGGTCAGTCACTGTACCAAGCATACATCATGGGGCTAGAATTCAAAGTCAAGCATTCTGACCTTTTAGTTGATACAAAATCACTTCTCTGAAAATTTATGTTACTGAATTCGTGTATTTCCCCAAAATTCATAGGTTGAAGCCATACCCCCCAGTGTGATAGCATTTGGAGAATGGAGCCTTTGGGAGGTAATTGGGGTCAGATGAGGATGTGAGGGTGGGGCCCTCATGACGGGATTGCTGCCATTGTAAGGGAACCCAGAGAGCTTGCTTCCTCTGTCTGCCTGAACCCAGCCTAATGCATGCACGGAGAAAGAGCCCCGTGAGGACACAGTGAGACAGGGACTCGAGCCAGAAAGAGCTCTTATCAGGACGCAAACTGCCTACACCTTTACCCCAGAACCTCCAGATTTCTCATGGCTCAGCCTCCAGAACCAAGCCACCCAGCCTATGGTATCTCGTTACGGCAGCCTGAGCCGAGACATGTGGTTTTATTGGAACTTCAAGTGAATCAAAAGTGAGAAGATATTCAACAAAGATTGTGAAGGCTATTTTCCTCTGGGACATCACATCTTTGTTGGGGTATTCTAGTCAAAAACAAGCAACTAGCTTTTAGTTTTGAACAAGCTGACAATTCTTAACAAGGCTTGGAATCATATTTCTGCTTCATTTTTCCTGTGCCTAAGAAATACATCATTTATGGTTTTATAATTTTTGAGGGGGGGAAATAGCATGTGCAAATTTTTCTTAGATATTGCATGTTATATTTTCTCAGTCTCAGTACATGTTTCTGATTTCTATTAAGTATGTTTACTAAAAAGTTTTTCTCTTCAGACTAAATGTAGAGCTATGCTGCTATTATAAAGTTAGAATTTTATAGACATCTCTACTGCTATTAAAAAGTCTTCCATGTCAATTTTCCAAGCATAGAGCAGTATCTCAGCACCACAAATATAAAATGAAATACATGAAACATCCAGAAATATCTGCCAGTCTCCAGTGAATACTCTGCAATCAATCTGTGCTATTATAAAATAAGAATAGAGGTCTTTGCTTAGAATTACTAGCGCATAGTACCTCATTAACTAACCCAGCCAATCAATTAGGGTCACTGAAAGGGGCATAATAGGACTTTGGGGGAATATAACCATTTTCCTCATTAAGTGCTAACAAGCCAGTTCTCATACTTTCCTGATATCATTATGTTCCCTACATTTCCTCCCTGCCTATCAACTATAATCCTAATAATCATACATATCTGCTTACAGCAGCCTGTCTTTTTAATTTACCTGCTGTATCATTTTGAGCCCATATCTCTGATAGTTACAGATTTTCTTCCTTTGCCATAACTGTCAGTCCAAAATAATCTTACCTTTCATTTATAAACCTGCTTGAATCTTTTAAGCAGTCTGGTAATAAAATGCATGGCAGAATATTTGAGTGACTGTGAAATGAACTGCTTGGAAATTAGAACAATGATAAGGTGCATTAATAATGTGAGACTGTGTCCCATGTATGCCACTCTTCTTGGTGTGAGGTGGCTAACTAATTGGCCAGGAGACCCCCTGGGAACTGGCAGAGGGCATTCTGTTTACATGCATAACTATAATGAGGTGTGTGCCAGATGCTGGAGAATTTCCTCTGTTTTAACAACAGGATATAGAAATGCTCTTGCAGAGATTACTTACATAGTTGACATAGAAATGCACATCTATTCAATGACTCTTACTATGAGAATATTTTTCTTAAATGTGTGGTATTTTTGAAGTCATTTACTTAATAGAAGTTATTTGTATCTGAGTCTGTGTCTGCAGCACACATATATTGTTTGTGAGCACCGATCTTTTTCTTAGACAGATTTGCTTTTCCCTTAACTTTCTGCTCCTCTACTAAACCTGCCTCTCTGAATTCAAGGAGTTGTGGTCAGATTGTCTAGGAAGGCTAGGCTCATGGAAGGTTGTCTTCAGGGAGCCCGAATTTGCTCACAGGGGACAAGGCTCCTATATGTGAATTCCCTAGCATCCTAAAAATGTGCAACCTGGAGCTGAGTCATTTTGGTTTTTCTTTTATCATTCTTCTAACTTATACAAAATTTGCTTTTTTGTATACTATTACTTCCATGTGAGAAAACACACACAAAAATGATTCATAAAGTTAAGTTTTAGCAGATCTTTCCTGTCATGTTACTTCCCATACCCTTTGCTGAGTAGTGGCTTAGAAGAGAGGAGTCATTTTGTCCCCCTAATTCTATTTGGAGGACATATTCAAGTATCCATATGGCTCACAGAGGATCCATCCAGAGTCTGGGCAACACTGAAAGTGGCCATTTGGTCAGAATTTTTAAATAGTTCCCATCACTTCCTGGATTTACTGTGGCTATAGACGCCTTCCCCATGCAAACCCAATAAGTTATGGCCACTAATACTGAATAATACATGATGAATGACTAATAAACAATAATATTCCCATGAGTGGTTTGCATGAATTTTAAATAGCTGCTATTTTATCACTTAGCACAATTTATTATTTAACATATTTACAAGTACACTTATCGCACTTACAACAGAGAAATACAGACCTCACTAAAAACTTAAAACCTTGATCATTGAGATTCACAATATGTAACAGAAGCAATTAGTTCCCAAATAGAATTGTTTTAATAATGGTTGAATAGTGTAATAAATACACAAAAGCCAAAATTCTATTTATTTATAAATGCAAGTCACCTAAAGTGACAAAGTTGTTAATATTTTTAAAAAGAGAAAGCTTCAACTAGGGTTTTATAGATAAAAAGGCATAACCAGAGATAATCATGAAATAGGAATAATAGTATATTATGGATTGAAAAAATGTGAAAAATGTGAAAATCCTTAATCACTATTTGAATTGTATGATATTTTGATATCAAATTGCATTATAAATGAAAAACTGGAAGAGAAAGGAAGAAATTACACCAAAATAGATATTGGTATTATTTTGATGTATATCTTTCCAAAATTTTTAAATACATATGTGATCTTATAGAGTTACTACAATAATAGTTTGTAGGCAGTTTATATACTTCTTCAGTAGAATATTCTTTGAGTATCTATAAAATGTGTAAGTATATAATTTACTGGTACATGTTTCATTACATAGAACTGTCAATATTAATGTAACTATTTTTCTATTGTTGACCATTTCACTTTTCTACTTTTCCTTATTATAACATTGTGATAAGGAACTTTGTACATTTAGCATTTTCTGTATTTTGCTTTTGCTCAGAATACATTCCCAGAGTGAAATTGCTGGCTAAAAATTTCCAAATACTTCATCATCTTAGCAAAGTACACTTTAGCTGATAATGAAAAAGCCTTCAAGTCAAAAGTTTGTCATTTTATAACTTTTTCAGCTGATGTGGAAGAGACCAATAACTTCTTTCCTGTATATGCTTGTAGAAACCCTGATTTTTAGCTGGCACAAGGCCACTTGGAAGAAAAATCACATTTTTTAGGCTTTCAACTAGTGTAGCCATGTGACTCAGCTCTAATTAATAAGATGAAACAAGATGCAAGTTTATGGCGGGGCAGCTTCTAAGAATGTTTCCGGGAGAAGTTTATGGATGCCCTTTGCCTCTCCCTCTTCCTTCCTGTCCCCTTTGAGGTTGCTGGAGCCCCAGGTGATGGCTAGAGCTCCCGCTCACCCTAGGGCTTGCGGACAAGGGCCGTGCCTTGTCTCTGTTCAAGGCCACCTGCCCACGCCTGCATGTGCTGTTCCTAGATTTTATGTGAGACAGAAATCAACTTCTCTTTTATTTATACCGCTGTTACTTTGACTTTCTGCTACATGTAACTAAACTTAACTCTAACACAGACAGCTTTGATTTTATTGTAATTTTTAGAAAGTTGTTTTCCACTGGAGGTATGGCATATTCAAAAAACCACTTCAATCCATACAACAGAATTAATTTGGGTAGAAGGGGATTTTCTAGATGATTCTGAAATCAGTATCATTAAGCAGAGATCTGATTGTGGGATTTAATGCCAACCTCACAAGAACTCATTCTAGCTGCATCAGGGTTTGTAAATACAGATGCTCAGACCCATAAATGCATGACTCGTTGACTAGTTTTTCTATTTTAGCCAGTAATTTTAATTCCATAAAATCATAAAGCTTGGAGGACTGTTGACAAGTCATTTGGCAGAGACATCTTCTTTGTGAATAGTTTTATCATGCCCAAGCGGAAACCTCAGATTTGTTAATTCCAAGTTGCTAACTCAGTAGTCAACTGACTTACTATGGGACTCCTGGTTGATATTGTTTGAGGTTCAAAATTTACTTATGGCCTAATCAGACCTTCCGATGTAGGTCAAGTCTTCTGTAACACACTACCTTTCTTTTCTTGAAACTTTGATGGAGGGTCTTACTTAGCTATGTATAGTTGGCCGCCATGTTTTCCATATTGGATTCTTCCCTTGAATTTTCAAGCTAGTGTGCATTCTTATCTTATGTAGCCATATGCCTTCTCTAGCTACTCTCTTCCTTTTTTTCACTTTCTCCATGCCCTAGCCCATTTTCTTCTTCAATAGATTGTAGACTTTTGAATGCAGAGAAGCTGCTCTGCCTTCCCCAGGGCAGGAGCTTAATAAATATTTGGTTAATTGGATTACATTTCTGAAAGTTATTTCTCCAGTGATGAAGGGTGAGCTGCTGGGTTTTAATTCTTTATTCCCCTTCAGCATTCATGCCAACTGTTGACATAAATCATATGGAGACTTGAGCATCCTGGTGGTTTTGTTTATTTTTAAGCACTCCTTTTTGACTCTGATGAGGTGAAAAATAATTTACATTTGATGTGTGCCTCCCTTATCTTAACCAGAATGACAGCTGCCTGAGAGATAACCTGTTAAAGGTAAACTATGTAGGTACCCCTTGTTGGCACAATATGCTTTGTCTTGATACAAGTGGATGCAAATACAGGCCTGTAATTACTTTCTGTTATGCTTCTCTGCATTTATGGTGTTGAATATATTCGGATGTTTCACCCACTAAATTATTGAATCTTTATTTTACCTCCAATTTGAGGACAGAAAAATGTCTTTTAAGGACTAAGGGCTTGAAGAGACGCTTCTACAAATAAAAAGGTATCTTCAGCTTCTGTTTAATTAGAGTATACCTATCATTAGTTCATTTAAGTGAATTTTGATCATTAAATGTCTGACAGGCCATGAGAATTCAGCTCAATAATCATTCTATGTTTAATGAAGATATTTAATCACTTTTTAAAATTACTTGGGACACAGACCATGAAAATCATTTAACAAGTTCAGAAACTTGAAAGGCTATTTTAAAGGCAAAGTGAAATCTGAGGCCTATTTAAATTATGAATCTCTTTGCCACTATTCCTTGATGTACTATTCTCCTTGAGATCTTGAAAGTGAACATGTTATACTTCTGTATAGGATTAAATGTATTGTACTTAAGCAAAAGCCAGATCGAATGACTTGTCTAGAGATTTAGTAAGTTAGGAGGTATTTCTCCTTATACAGCTAAGTCAGGATTCCCGTTATACCCTAATGGAGTATTTATGAAGCACACACGCAGAGGGCATCTCAAGTGGAGTGTAACTGCTTAATATATGAGAAATCTACATCCCCTCCGTCTGGCTTGTCTCTGGTTATATATGGCTTCCTGGCTTCTGACCTCAGAAGATACACTGCAAGTTAAAGATTCTAGTGACAAAAGATCACATGATTAATAAGACATGACACTTCTGAAACTTTATTTAAATCTTCCAGCTATTTCTTATGTGTTACCTTATTTGGAATGGAAGAAATTTTATAGACTCACAACCTGGTACGCCCATTCATTCACTGGCTGACGAACAGGTTAATCTCTTGTCGGACATCTTGGAGAAATTCACACGAAATTGTTTTTTTTTTAGATGTGTTTGTATTTCCTACATTTTAGTAATAACAAGATTTTTTTCTGGAAAGGTTTTTATCTGCTTTGTATGAAAACATGTGACTAAGAGATACAACCCAGTTGAGGGAGGAGAACTGAGGAGGGAGGTTTCTCTTTCTCTGAAATGAATAGGCAGAGCATCATCTTTTAAAAATAATGATAAAAGGCTTAAAGCAGTGATCAAATTTGAGTTTGAGAGGCAACCAACTATAATGTAAAATAAGTATAAAAAGAAAACTTAACTCTTACATTCTACAACATTTCAGTCTGAAGTTGGGTAACCCTTAAGAACAGAGCTTGCTTTAAACTAAACTAAAATTTAGCTTGTTTTCCTTTCCTACTCTGATTTATCAGCTCAGTGTAACATTGCCTCTAATATTCATAAATTTGTTTTTTCTATATGAAGGCAATTTAGATAACTTGATGGCAAATAAGCCATTATTTTGCATGTCTGCTTCACTATTATTACATAAAAACTGTATACAACAACTACATGCCAGAATTAGAAAGGTTTGTGATTTATCTTGGTAGCACAGAGCTTGAGGTGATGTTTCATTTTGCAAAAGAAGCCTAACGTTTTTAAGTTTCCATATTCATAAAGCAATTTATTTTTAGTTTTCTGCTTATACTTTCATGATTTCTGTTTTGCAGGTAATAAAATCCATTATGTTGATATGTTTACTTAAGTATATTGTAGCTTATGTGTTGGCAATTAGGTTTTACAGAATATTATTTTCTTGCATTTTTATGGAGTCGCGCATGCAGGTCTGCCACTCATTTCAAGAACACCTTCTGTAACGTCATCATGAGGCTGGAGCCTATGTCTTTTTACCATAAATCCCCCAACAGTGCCTAGCACTGTGCTGACTTATTAATACATATCTATCGAACTAATAATGATGTCACACTCTTTAAGTTACATATTCTAAATACAAACGACCATGAAAAGAGTCAACTCTTTAAGATTTTGGTAATGTGAATATAAGATGTTAACTTTTGAACTGTGTTAACAATGCATACCATGCCATAAAAGTAATAATACCACTAGAAAGTACTAATACTGTGTTAATCACTGTAATACTCTTTGTGCATATTAACACATTTAATCATCACTACGACAGTGACATAAATACTGTTTTTGTCCTCATTTTATAGATGAGGAAACTGATGCTCAGACATTAAGATACTTGGCTAAGAACACAGCTAGTGAGTGACGAAGCCAGGATTCAAACTCAAAGCAGTAGGCTTAGGAATTCCTATTCTTAAACAGCACTCCATTCTGCTTCCATAAAGCTCTCTTGCTTTAATAATGTGAATAATAGTAATACCTTCTATTTGAAGAGTATTGTGCTTTTCATTTTACAAATCCACATTAAGTTAGAAATATAAATGGTCTATTAGCATAATTTTAATGGCATACACACAGTAGCTTAGAGATACATTTACTTGGTGATTTTGGTTGAGGAAAAGCATATGTTAATTTATAAAAGAGTTAATTAGAAATTAAAATTTAGTTACTGTATAATTCAGTTAGCACAGAAAAAGTTAATTATAAAGTAAATTTAGTTATCACTGAGGGACTTTTACATTTCTTAGACTGTAACAATTTCCTTTTATTTTCTATAATGCAAATGTGTGACAGTTAGAATAGGAGTCAGTAGACTTTTTCTGTAAAGAGACAGATAAGTGTGCTTTGTGGCCTACATATGGCCTCTGTCATACACTCTTCTGTGTTTGTTTTTGCAGCCTTTATAAAATGTAAAAACCATTCTTAGCTCACAAGTCTCATTCCGAAGAGGCTGCCTGGGCTTAAGTGTGCCAGCTCCTGCTATAGAGAATGAGTTTAGGGATTCAAGCAGAAACACTCAGTATGCACAAAGCGATTCTAATACTGAGCATTCAGATTGCACAGAATGTTTATGAAAATCTCCTTCTACTTTTGCTTCTTTTAGAAAGGTTCTGGGTTCACTTTTCCTAGGGTAGTTGATCAAAACCCCAGCTCGGCTTTTTGCACACATAGACAACTTGTTCTAAAATTTATACGGCAAGGAATAAGCCTTGGAATAGCAAAAATTATGCTGCAAAGGAAGAGAGAAGCTGGCGGGATGACTCTGCCCGGTATTAAGGCCTGCGATGCAACCACAGTCATCGAGGCAGCATGATACAGGGACAAGAGGGAGAAGGGACAGAATGGAGGGGCTCGGAACCCATCCACACAGATATGCTCCATTGATTTTTGACAAAGGAGCAAAAGCAATTCAATGGAGGAGAGCCTTGGTGACACGCTGCTGGAACAATTGGATCTCCGTGGGCAAAAAAATGAACTTCCACCGAAACCTCACACCCACACACAAAAATTAACTCAAGGCAGATTACAGACTTCAAATGTGAAGCTATGAAGTGTTTAGAAAAAAAACGGAAAAAATCTTTTGGGCCTAGTCAAAGAGTTTTTAGACCTGACACCCAAAGCATGACTACTTGGGGGGAGAATTGATAGATTGCACTCGTCAAATTAATGACTTTTACTCTGTAAAAGATGCTGTTCAGGAGATGAAAAGACAAGTTACAGACTGGGAGATGATATTTGCAAACCACATCTGGCAAAGCAGGAGTACCCAGAATATATAGAGAGCTCTCAAAACTCAGCAGTTAAAAAGAAAATGAACTAGAAATTGGGCAAAGGACATGAGGAGACATTTCCTGACGGGGGTGCACAGTGGTGAACAGGCACGTGGAGAGATGGCCAACGGCACAGGCCATCGGGAATGCGACTTGCACTGACAGTGAAGTGTCCCCCAGTGTTCCGGAGCGCCTGCCAGAATGACTAAAATGAAAACAAACCAGCAAACACGAACACTCCATGCTGCCCAGGAGGTGAGGGAGTCAGGCTGCAGTAAGAGAAAGAAAACAAGAGGCAGAAAGAAGCAGAGACAAAAATCAGAGCAAGAGCCTTGGTAATGGTTGAGATTCTTGCCCGCGTGTCTCTGGGAAAGCAAAAGGCCTTTGCTCTCCTTCCCATTGTGTCCTTGTGGACGTATAGCCATTAATGGAGCTATTAATGGTTATATGAATTGTTCAATTATGCTATCTTGTTATTTCTTGGGACATGAGATTTTTTTGGGGGAAATCATACATACATTTTTATATACATATATATCTACACGTGTCTCTATATTTTATATATGTGTGGTATATATATATGTATTTCTGTGTATGTGCAAATATGTGTGTGTATATTTATATGTACTATATATGTACATCAGGTCTCATTAAAAACTACACTAATTTGCTCTTTCTAAACATGATTAGTATAGTCAAATTGGTTCCTCACTTATGACATATGTTCTGATAAATATTATCTGTATTAACTTTGGAAGGTGTTTCCCCCACATCTTATCCAGAAGAAAATATTATTTCTCACTCAGGAAAGTATATTTATTGCTCTGAATCAAAGACAGGGTAGATCAAAATGCAAAACCCACGTCTTTGTTGAAGGAATCACATCCTGTCAACAGGGTGCATTCAGAATGAAAAGGGGTAGGTAGCAATACAGTGGAATTCTTTTTATTCATAGTTATTTCTTCTCCATTTGGAATACTCCCTATTTGATTGACAGTACACTTTAAGTGTCCCTTCCAGACCCATGCACCCAGTGTGAACTTTCTTTATATTCCCAAGTGTACCTTAAAAACTACATGTGCATTCACACCAGTGTTTCACCCTCCTGAGATAATCTATATTTTAAAATTAAACCATGTATTATTTTTTTCTCATGAGATTCTGGGAGGCTCTTTTTCAGCAAGGTCCTGCTCCAGCTATCAGTTACATCAAGACATATTCAAGCAGCATATTATTGGAGGAGTGCCTCCATGCTTTACAGGTCTCTCACTGGGATGTCCTCCCCGGCTGACATGCTACAGGGAGGTACTACTGCCCTGCCAGACACCCACAGCAAGCCTTCAAAACATGGTGGTAGACTGGTGCATTTAAAAAATCACCATGTTTTTCTTCAAATTCCAGGTTGACTTAGGAAATGAAAAGATGCTTTTGATATAGAAGTTTCAAAGACTTCTAGAATCTTATTATCAGATCTACCAGGATACAGAAGAAATAACTCATCAATGAATCAAAAACATTTTTTTCCTAAGAATCTAGTTTCAACATTATTTAGAAAGTTCAATTTCCTCTGAGATCTTGTCTTTAAACAACTATACATTTTACAAATTTCCCTAAATTGCCAATTCTTTTAAAGCTACATGATGCCCATATTACTTTATTGTTTATAAGTTGTTGTCTGATTAGGAAGGGAATAAATACCTAGTAACAAGTATATAAAAGTTAAAAGAAGTAGTAGAAAAACTTCTCTTTATACAAGAAATCAACATTAATATTTTGATATATTTCTTTCAGCTTTTGTCTCAGTATTTTTCAGTTAAAATCTGTCTGCGTATAAACATTTTTATTGTGACTTTTTCACTTAATATTATAATACCAGCATATTCTCTGCTATAAAATTTTATAAACATTTTATTAGCCATAGGATTTACCATTTTGAATAAACCTGATTTTATATTACTATTTGTCTACTGTTGGCCATATATATTGTTTCCAATACTTTTAGAAATATAAATAGCTCTAGGATAAATATTTTGGCATAAAGATTCTTTCTTTCTACACTTTAGATTCAGTCCTTCATATAGATGTTTAGAAGTGTAAGTATTGTGTCAATGATTATGAGTATTTTTAGGGCTCATCACACTGCCAAATTGCTTTCAATATTGTTCAAGAGCTAAAAGGAACAGTAGTTGATTTCAGTACAAAGAGGGCTGAGTGTTATTAAGTGGGCATAAATAACCTGGATAATCGATAAAGAGGAATTGACAACAGATTCTATAATACCACTTTAGAATCACCACAAAAGACCTCTCCCCTTCCATACCACTCAATTTCTTAAATTCCAGTAAAAGCATAAAAGTTAAGTATTAGTGGTAGAGGTAAAGCCTCCAGTACATATTCCACCTAATATAACTTCCTTCAACGCAGCATTTCCCAAAAGCATTTTTATAGCGCTGTTCTATGCTACTCATCCATCTTTGTCTAGGCCAGCGAGCCATCTCCAGCAATCCCCAGGAAAGCTCAGTGACCACAGAAACACTGGTCAACAAGGCCAAGCGACGGAGAAAAGGTAAGTGTTGGTCCTTTGAGCAGAGCAAAGTTACAGCTCAGGTTGGGAGGAGAAGCTAGCAAGGAATTATTGATCATTTAATTAAGTGGATCATAATAGGAAAGCTGAAGCTGTTGAACCCATTTCCTATTTCATTTTTATCTATCATCTACTCCCCTACAGTTAGCTTACTGACTAAAGCCACACATTATTTGATGATAACCCAACATTTCCTTAGGAAGACTCACCAAGAAGTCATCACCACTGGAGGTCTTTGAATGGTGGTGGCAGGTGGTGCTCTGAAGGCCTGAAGGGACAAAATTGTCCCCTAATTTTTTTTTTTACAAGTCTTACTATGCCCTTTCTTCTTGCTTTGAGGTAGTCAAATCTAAAAGCACTATTTGATTACATACAAAGATATAATTCCCTAGGATTAGCATATGCTGTCTATGTAACACTTTAATTAGATGGCACAACGTGTTTTTAACATTTATAAACTACATTTTTGGCTAACTACACTTTCAAAGGCTATTATCTTATTTTTCAACAGCTCTCTATTATTTTACTCACATTTTACATCTAGGAACACATGCTCATGGAGGTGGCATACTTTTTCCAAAGTCGTTTATATAGGACAAGTAGATCTGGTCTAGCACACACGTGTCTTACTGACTTCAGTTTGGGGTCTATTCAGGACACAGCAGTTACATTTTTCCTACTCCCCACTGTTAGCCTCAAAAATTTTAATAAGTTGACATCTTGAGAAGTAAGTGAGGAGTTCACAGAAATGAATGAGTGAAAGGATAGCCTATGAAAAAAACCTTCACAGCATGATGTGAGGACTTTGTCGACTATTATATTACATTGGTTGTTTATGATCAGCATCTTTTCAGATTGATTATGGTGTCCATAGGTTTTGATTGCCTATTATTTTTCTTCCCAATGTTTTGAGTATCTTAAAAAAAGATATGCCTATGGTAGTCAGAAATCTAGAGAAAGAATATGCAAAAACCCAACTGTTGATTAACCATGATAAAAAATATTTATAGTTCTATATTTTTTCCTGAACTTGCTTTTTCTCTACCAGACAGAAACGAATTCCAAACATCAAAAGAGACAGCATGACACCCCGTGCCTGCTATTACAATATGATCTGAACAATAAAATTCTCTCTTTTGTTCCTCAATTTTTACTTATATTCCTGAAGTTATATATATATACATTAAATAGAAAGTCAGTGATTTTCTTAGATTTTGTTGTCTTGCCCTACCTCTACCTGACACTAATTGCCATCCTTGCCAATGACTTCACTGGCGAGCCTGCAGCTCACCGAGCACACAGACTGAACCCGTCCCCGGGAAGAGTCCATACTGCCAATTACCAATCAGTACCTGCGGATTCACGTGGAGGTACGTCTCCAGAGCTGTCAGTCCATGAACTTGCCTAAACACCAAAATATACTCAATTAAGATGAAAAAAGGAGGAACAGGAGCAGCAGAAGAAAGTCTAAAAAGGTCAGTCATCCAACTTGCCAGTTTATATACAGATACTCAGGGCACCTACTCAAATGGCCATTTCATTATTGTAATGACATGGTAAGTAAGTTCAGAAAAAATTCTGCAGGTGAAGAATGCAAGCTAGGTGACTTCAGTCCCAGCTTCACATGAATGTGTTATAATCCCTTCTTATTGATGCCAAAGCCACTTGGAATTCTGTTATCTTTTGATATATCACCTTGTGACTTTATTATAGCCAACGGGCAGCTACACATTTTATTTCAGAACAGTAACACAGTCCTGTCAGTTACTTATGAATAAGGTGTTGGTGGATTTAATGAACTAATAATCATGTAATAAAGACTCAGTAATATTATTTCATGGCTCCATGGAATTATTTCCCTTTGCCCAGAGATATGATATGCTATGTTTAAAGTAGTATAATACTAACACCACAGTGCATTAAGAGATCTTTACAAAGAACATTTTGAGATTTTCCTGATTTTGTGTCATAACAATCTCCTGTTGATTGCCTAAAAATTCCTGTGAGGATTGAACTTTGGACTAATTAAAAAACTTGCATTGTGCTTTCCTGGATGCTGGTTCCTGGCACTCTATAGATTAGTACAGAAATCGTTCTACTGTCATTTAAGTACAAAAAAAGGATGTCTTCAAGGGAAAAGAAAACATAGCTATCTAAATTGAGGCAGCTTATTAAATCACTCTGTAAAAACTACTATTATAGTGGAAATATCTAAAGGATATAGTCACCTAGAACAAAGAATAGTATATGCTTTCCTTACAAAAGTCGTAGTGGGAAATCTGTCATGCAAGAATATTTTTCCACCTTTCCCCTGTTTTCTAAGTGGCATTTAAAATTTTATCTTAAATATCACATGACCTAATTTTTCAAGTGTGCTTTGGTAATAATTGCTGGAATATAAATGATGCAAATTTCCTTTTTCATTTAAGAAAATTTTCACAAATTTCTGAATCCTTAACCAGGTATTTAATCATGTTTTCTTAGTCTTTCAGCCTTCTCTGGTTAACCTTTTCTGAACTCAATGTGGACTATATTACAGAATTGCCACCAGTAAGTCAGGTCGGCAGCAGTTCCCCCCATCAGACACTTTGCAGCGGGCATTCTACTGCTGGATCCTTATACACTCGGGGGTCCCTTCCTTTGCAAATGAATGCAGTTGGCAGAACATCATCTTTACAGCATGTTCACATTCTTGATATTTATAACCTACATTTAGAGTTAAAATATTACACATCTTAACCAGAGGAATATGCAGACATGAATATAAAGAATCAGGATTTTTTTTTATAACAGAGACTGTGTCTGCTTTTATTCTAGGGTATGGGGATATGATGCATTCAGGATGTGAAACAAAAACTTAATGAACGGATTCTGAAAATCTTGATGCTATGAAGGCAGTGCAGGACCGTGTGTAAGAAATGCGGCTTGTCGTGGCGGGGGGATGGCAGAAGGTAGCGTCCCAGGTGGGAGGGCCAGGGAAGACCTGAGACATGACAGCTGAGAGTTTAGTAACTCATTGAGCTAAAAATGCCAGTTACTACATTTATCTATTTTTAAATTAGAATGGAGCAAACACCACACACACACACACACACACACACACACTTCTCTGTTTCTCTGTTTTGGGCAAACTGAAAGAGTGGTTTTCAGAGCCAGTATTTTCCCATGATTTCTGAAACGAAAGTGAGTCTTGTTTTCAAACAGAGGTGAGCAAATGGTTTTCCATCAAACTGATATATGATGATCTGGTAGAAGAAAGTCCCAGATGGAGAGAATATCAACTGTAGACGACACAGTGTGAGGAACAGGTTGACTTAGAGGAACACAGAGGAATTCAGTGGGTCTGCAGCCCTGTGGTCCACCAGGGTGTAGATACAGAGAAGAGAGCTCAGATTGCCATTCAGGCAGCACCTAGTGATGTCAGGATTGATACCATCAATAACACGGTTTGGTTCTTAGAGTGGTAAGAAGCCATTTAGGAGTTCCCAGCAGGTGGTGGCTATAATCAGATTTCAATGCCATTTTTCTGGCTTTGGTGTGGGGACTGGAGTTGGGCACAGATTAGGCAGAGGGACAATGAGAGACTGTGGCAGCAGTGCCAGGAGAGATGACGGGGACTGGGAGAAGGGGACTCACAGCCCACGTAGAGCTGAGTGGGTGGATTTGAATGTACTTTGGAAGTAGAACCAAACGGTGATTAAGAGAAAAGCACAATCATGGAATCCAAGACCCATAATCTTACTTTCTTGAAGGCCTAAACACTTTCCCCTGTTGGAACCATAGGCCACGCTCTCCTGGTTCAGAATCACCCTCGCTGGGGGACCAGTCCTTTGCTTTCCCAGGTGCAGTGTCAAATGCCTCAGGCCTGCCAACCTGCTGGTGCTGCTCAGTAACCCGTCTGCCCTGCTCTCCTCATCTCTGGGCATCGGCCGACTGGGCTTTCCTGCTCACACTCCTAAGAACGCAAACGTGGTCCTGTTTCCCAGCCGAGGCCTAGGACCGCATGCCCGCGTCAGCCCTCCCTGTACTCACCCGGATCCGCGGCCCGCCTCACGTGGAGACCCGTTTCGTGTTGTTCTCCGCCCGGTGGCACTGCTGTTTAGCCACCTGCCTACCTTCCCTTTATAACACACTTTTCAAATGTGCTGCCTGGTTGTTAAATTTGCATCTCTTGCTGCTTACATCCCCCTCCAAAATTCATGGTACTTCCCAGGCCCCACCTAGCCTCTGCGAGGCAGCATTCTCCCGTGAGAGGCCCCAGGCCAACATGCACCGGGCCCTGCGTGTACCACACTTAGTCCTATTGGCACTTCCCTTCCGGCAGGCAATGGATTTACAGCTGCATGAACTTGATCCTGCCAAGACTGGTTCTAGGTTTTACTGGGGGGAAGGCGGGAGAGACGTTACACTCCTGACGTATGGCCTTGCTGGACCCAGTGGAGCCCCCGGGGCGCTCAGCGAGGCCTCATGACTCCCTCATGACCCAGGTTGGTCAGACAGTTCCTTGCAGCACGGCACTACCTTCAGAACTGTCGTTCCGAGTCCGGCCCCCCTGGCCTCTCTCTGCCTGGCCTCGCTCTGTGCAGGCAGACCTAGTGTCTGGGCGCAGATTCAAGGGTGCCCCGCGCAGGTCCCTGTGGCTCCTTCCTCCCTGCAGCCGCCTGCACGGTCCGGCCTTGCCAGCAGCCCCCCTTCTGGGTCTGTTTCCCTCACCCATGAGAACACTGCTGTCTGTTCAGGCCCCTCCACTCTGTCAGGGCTTTGAAATGCCCCCAGGCAGAGAGCCAGGGTCCTGCAAGCTGCCCTCTTGTGCTGGCTTCTCTCTCGGACTCAAGTCCTGGATGACAACTGCCTGTTGTCCAATGCCTAAAAATACTCATATATTGTGTCTACTTGTATAGTTTATGATGGGAGAGTAACTCTGTTTCACTCATTACTTCATCACGGCCCAAATCAAAAGTCCTTCAGACTCTACTTTTTAGAGAATATTCATTTAAATTTTGATAAAATAGCAATAGAAATATTCTTCCCTTTTCATAATCGTACCAAAAAGCTTATCGCCAAACAGTCCTGAAAAGTAGCCTAATTTCTTTGAAGGCTTTGATTCCGTCAAAGATTTTTCACTTGAAAATATTTGAAATTCTTCCATATCCTTCAAATAACTTTCTGATGTGTAAGTTTCTAAGCTATTCATGAGACAGTTGCTACTTTTGTAACAGGAACAATTAACATGAATTCTCTGGGGAAATGGGAGGCACGGAAGTGAAATGTGGACTGCAAATGGAATCCTCCATTTGCAGAGATACATTTTCTTTTCAGCAAGATCTAACACCTCTGGCAGTTGTAGCTCAAGACTTTATAGTCAATATCCACTGGGCAAGATTAAGACTTAACTTTTTCTGCAGTACCCAGCTGTATCCTATAACCTGGAACAAATTAAGAAAAAACACACAGAGCTGGAAGAAACCCTAAAGACTATCTAGCCCTATGTCCTCATGTGACAGAAGATGTACTCAAGGTTCTGAATTTTAAGATGACTTGTCCAAAGTCATACAACCAAAATTGGGAATAGAACTTAGGTGCCTTTTCTAAGCCAGAACACTTTACGTTTTGGGCAAACTTTAGCAGATAAACCTATGGGCTTAGAAACCTGGATAGAGTGAAATTCATTTAAAATAATATTAGGTATTATACAAAGTAACCTGTGAGGTTCTGGTTGCCAGTGGAAATCTGTACAATTAAGAAAAACAATACATGATATTTATGATATTTGTCATAAAGGAACAGGAAAGCAGCTCATATATAGATCAAGTACTAGATATTCTAATTTTTAATATTACCCACACATAGATGATCTTCTGGGTTTACTTATGCTAAATGCACTTTTCTAGAAGTGATATTTCAGGATAAAAAAAGACTCATTTTTAAAACTTTTGATATATATTGACAAATGGTTTTCCAGAAATATTTTATATTCTCAACAGTGGCATATGACAATGCCTTCCTTGTCAAAATGGATCTGTATACATTTGACTGTTACTGTCAACTTAGCAGAATGGAAAAAAAGCAAGCTCTAAATGAAACTCACAGAGTTGTGCAATATGCCAACCTACTTTTTCTAAGAATTTTCTAGCTACAACTTCTTAAAGGGAATGAATGGATTATAGACCCGCTATATATATATGTATTTATTTTCCAAAAGCCAGTTGATAATTTTCCTCTGTTTCAGAGTTTCAAGGTAAGAGAGTGACGGCAAGTGGAGAGCAGCAGGGACAAAGGCCCTCAGGTAGGAGCGCGCCTTGCACATCTGACCACAGCAGGAGGCCAGTGTGCAATGGAGCAGGGTGAGAGGGCGAGGAGTAAGAGCTGAGCTCAGAGAGATGACCACTGTGAGGCCTTTCCTTTTGCTAAACGAAATGACAGCCTGGTGTAGGTCACTGGAGTAAGTTGTTTCACCTCCGTTTTTCAAACATCACTGATGGCTGCGTTGATCTTCAGAAACAGTGGAGGGAACAGGGAGACTAGTCGGTGGGCTATTATAGCCATTCAGGAAGCGTGGTGGTGGGCTGTGGACTAGATGAGAAATAGACGCTTTGGGGATATATTTTAGGAGAGAGCCAGCTAGATTTATTCTGTGAAATTAGAGGTGAAGAGTGAGAAAAGAAAGGAATAAGAGAGAGTAAAATGTGGGAAAAGCAGATAATACTAGGAGACCAGTGTCAGATCTGTTGTTTTGAGATGTCTCCTCTTTGATGTGGAAGTGGTGGTGTGGATTTAACAGGTGGATAGCTAGCTGTGAAGTATAGACAGAGGTCTGGGCTAGAGATGAACATCTGGGTGTTGCGGGTTTGTAGATGGTATTTAACGTGACAAGTCCACATAAGATCGCCGAGGCTAAAGAATGGAGCTATGGGCACTCAGGGAGAAGGGGACGATCAGCAAAGGAGATCGAGGGAGGGAAGAGGAGTGTGGAAGAAAGCTAAGAGAAGGCGGCATCCTGCAGGCCAAGTGAAGGAAGCATATCGTCATGAGAGGTGATCGACGGGGTCAAATGCTGAAGTAGTTGCAGTTAAGATGAAAACAATACTATTAGAGTCAACAAAGCAGACATCATTGTTGAACTCATCAAAGGCAGGTGCACAGTGTTTCATGTGTGCAAGACTTACGGGAACGCATTTAAGTGAGAGGAGATAGAATGGAATTGGAGAATCTTAATATAGGCAATTACTTGAAAAGTTAAAATATATACATAATCAAGAAAAAGTACTTGAAAATGTAGGCTACTTAAAAATAAGCATGGTTATTTTAATGTATTTTCCTCCTATGTATGTATATTATTTAAGAAATTTATACCATATATACTACCTGAGTCATTATTTATTTTACAAAAGATTTTAATTACTATAAAAGCAATAGTCCATGCCACTGCGATATTAGTGTATTAACCCTTTAGTACTGGGTGGTTTCCCTATTTGTTTTAAATAACACTGTAATAAATTTCATTGTCGATGGAGCCCAGTAAACATCTCTCTCCGTATTTCATTAGAATAAATCCATGGACATAGAAGTACAAGACCAAGAGGTGTGAGCATTACTGCGTTTGATACATTCTTCTAATTTGCTTTCTTGAAAGGCAGAACCAATTTCCACCCTTTTCATTAAAATATGGATAGGCACTTCTTATTACTTGCTTGACAAGTGGGTTTACAATGAAAAGCACTGTTTTGATATTAGGAAACTTTCAGTTCATTTTCAATTAATTTAATTTAATATTAATAAATGTAAGTATGTTAATAAATTTTATTATCTTATATGTTAAGTTTATTGACCTTTGGGGATTTTTCTTCTTGTTTTGTCTACATAAGTCCTTTTTCAAGTTAATTGTGATAGTCATTTTTATTCTTATTGGTTTTTTATATTACCTATATATTTTTTTAATATATTACCTATATTTTTAATTAACACATTGCTAATATTAGACATTTACCATGCAAATAAGATACATCTTGAAATCAGGTATATATGTTTCTTATAAATCAGTTATGGTTTCATTTTATAGAAATTAAATCTAATTTATCTGCATTTTATATTGTGAGCTCACACAGTGTCATACTCTGTATTTTCCCTAAATAAACAAATATTGCAGCAGCATTTGTTGAATAATTTACCTTTTAGTTATTGCTTTGAAATGTCACCTTTACCTTAGCCTATAATCTATACAATAATATGTGTTCTAGACTTTCTATTTTACCAACTGTAACACTTTATTATTACATTAGTTCATATTCTTTAATTATTCCTTTATAAAATACATTGATGTCTGATATTACAAATTCTTTGGTTATTCTCACATATTTATTCCTCCAGATAACTGGAGACTGCTTTGTCTTATATTTCTCTAAAATATGATTGGAGTTTACACTGGAAATTCAGCACATCTCTAAATCAATTTAAGTATTCCTCTTAAAAAGTTTTATCATGACATATGCAAATCAACAAATGTGATACATCACAATAGAATGAAAGATTTAAAATCACATATAATCATCTAATTGGATACAGAAAAAACATTTGACAAAATTCAACATCCCTTCATGATAAAAATCAACCAACTGGGTATAGAAGGGATGTACTTCAACATAATAAAGACCTAATGGGATAAGCCCACAGCTAATGTTTTACTCAATGGTGAAAGGCTTGAATCTTTTCATCTAACATCAGGAACAAGAAAAAAACATGTA
Organism: Manis javanica; assembly: GCF_040802235.1. NCBI lineage: Eukaryota > Metazoa > Chordata > Mammalia > Pholidota > Manidae > Manis > Manis javanica. The sequence goes on from NC_133167.1 coordinate 96,183,759, forward strand.
CTCTCACCATTCCTACATAACATAGTACTGGAAGTCAGCCAATCAGGCAAGAAAAAGAAATAAAACACACAATTTAGAAAGGAAGAAAATTATCTTTGTTTGCAGGTGACATGATTTATATATAAAAAATCCTAAAGAATTCATCAAAAAAACCATTAGAAATAATCAATGAATTCAATAAGTTGCAGGATACAGTCAATATACAAAAACTAGTTGCATTTCTATATACTAATAAATTGTCTAAAAAGGAAATAAAGCAATATCATTTATAATATAACTATTATATATATAGTTATAATATAACTATAATGTAACTATAAGACATTGATGAAAAAATATGAAAGAAACACAGAGAAGTGGAAAGCTATCCCATGTTCACAGATCAGAACAGTTAATGTTGTTAGATTCTCCATCCTATGCAGAGCCATATAGATTCGATGCAATCCCTACCAAGATTCTGATGACATTGTTCATAAAAATGGGAAAAAAAATCCTGTGATATGTATGGAACTGCAAAAGAGACCAAAGCAATCCTGAGAAAGAAGAACAAAGCTGGAGGCCTTATACTTGCTGATTTTAAACTACATTATGAAGCTGTAGTAATCAAAAACAGGATGGCACTGGCATAAAAGCCGATACACAGACCAATAAAAGAGAATGGAGGGACCAGAAATAAGCTCAACTAATATTTGACAAGGAAGCTAAGAATACTCAGTGGAGAAAAGATAGTCTTTCAATAAATGGTGCTGGGAAAACTGGATATTCATATGTAAAAGAATGAAATTAGATACGGGTCTTATACCACTGATCAAAATCAACTCCAAGTGAATTTAAGATTTAAGTATAAGCCCTGAAACCATGAAACTCCTGGAGGACAACATAGGGAAAAAAGGTCCTTGATGCCGGTTTTTCGCAATGATTTTATATTTACTGTGCCCCAAACACAAGCAACAAGAGCAAAAATAAACACCGAGGACTTGAAACAAAAAACTTGTACACAGCAAAAGAAACAAATAGGAGAAAATATATGCAAACCACATATCTAATAAGGCATGGATATCCAAAATACATAAAGAACTAATGCGACATAAAAGCAAAAAAAGAAACAACGAAAAACAAAAATCCCAGAAAATACAATTAAAAAATGGAAAAAGGACCTGAATAGACATTTTGTTAAAGAAGGTATTGAAATCGCTAAAAATACATGAAAAGGTGTAAATATCACTCATCATTAGGGAAATGCAAATCAAAATCACAATGAGATATACCTTCACAACTGTTAGAATGGACATTATCAAAAAGACAAGAGATAACAAGGGTGGTGAGGCTGTGGAGGAACGGGAACCCTCCTGGCTGTTGTCGGGAATGCGAATCGGCATAGCCACTATGGAAACAGTATGGAAATTCCTCAAAAAATTAAAGAACTACCATATCAGCTTTACTTTTGGATATACAGCCAAAGAAAATGAAATCACTATCTTGAAGAGATAGCCACACCCTTATGCTAATTTCAGCATTATTTACAGTAGCCAAGATATGGAAAAAATCTAAGTGTCCACTGACTGTCAAAGAAGTGGTATACAAATACAATGGATTATTATTCAGCCATAAAAAAGAAGGAAATCCTGCCATTTGTGACAACATGGCTGAAACTTCAGGGTATTATGCTAAATGAAATAAGTCAGACAAAGACAAGTACTGTATGACTTCACTTATATGTGGAATCCTAAAAAGAACAAACTCATAGAAACAGAGAACATATCGGTGTCACCAGGGGTGAATGTGAATCTCCCTTGTATCTGGGCCTCCAGGTGTTTCAGAGGAACACACTAGTATACACTTTCTCTTTAATTTCTTAATTTTTTGCTGATTTTCTTTACCCATGTTTATGGTGGTTAGTTCTTTTCCTTGTCATCTACCACAAAGATAACAGTCCATATGCCTGGAAAAGCTTGTCTCTGTAATTCAGCTCAGGAGGTTGTCTTGTGACCTCATCTGTCTGAGGCACTCATAAAACCAATGACTTTTTATTTTATGACTTTTCTCAGAGTTGATTGGGAGTGATTTTTTTGTATGGGTTTCTACATACTAAGTGGAACCAAAATTCCACTTCTTTGTATATGAAGTTAAACAGTTATCCTCAACTGTTAGACTGTGTAGGACTTCATAAAATGTTTCCTGCTTATAAACAATTATCCGTAACACAGATAGCTTCCGAAGATGCTCACATCTCTGCTCACCCATTCTAAACCTGGCTCTCCTGAATAAGGGAAATGAAGTAAAGATGGTGGAAGAAAAGAGTGTGGACAGTAGGGGACAGATCATGAGTCTGACCCCCTGAAATCAGTCACAGTGCTGACGCAATAGCCTACATGGCTGCTGAGGTCCTCTACACCTGATGCTTACACGCAGCTCTCACCTCTTTTTCTGTCATCCCTGCCTGTAACTGCTGTATTGAGCCAAACTGAACCACTCACCATTTGCCAAACCTTCCTCAGTTTATGGGCCAATGATGACTTATCTTTCTGTAATGACTTTCTGGTCTCGAATGCCACTCTTCATCCAGCAAATTTCTACTCAGAATTCAGTGTCAGTTGTTGTGTGTAGTGTCTCTGAATCTCTTTAACAGAGATTATTGTTCCTCTTCTGTGTTTTCCAGTGTCTGCTCAGAGTCTTGCAAAGATACTCATGAAACCTTCAATGGCAAGGCTGATGGTCAGCACAGACCCAAACGTAGTGCACTATCTACTTATTTCTTAGTGACCAAACAATATTTTCTTTCTCAATAGCTGAAATTATGGTAAATAAGTCTGTAAGGTGGTTATTCTCCACTTATAAGGATGAGTGTCTTGCAGTTTAACTCCCCCTCAGGAGAAGGAACATCTGGAAGCCCCATTGGGATATAGGGATATGAGACCTCCCTCGGGGTTTCCCCAAAGGTCCTCAGCTACTAGACTTTAAAGAGCTAAGGGCCGCCAGAGAGGACAAACTAGTGGATCTTTAGTAAGTTCCTTTTCTTAACCTACAGACTTCAGCCTTACAAACAGTGTGTGTGACTCAACTTCTTTTTTAAATTGAAGTGTATATAGTTGGTACTCAACATTTTATTAGCTTTTGTTGTACAACACAGTGATTCAACAATTGTCTATGCGGCAGAATGCTCACTGTGGTATGTAGTTAACCAACTGTCACCATAGAAAGATGTAACATTACTGACTGTCTTCCCTATGCTATACTTCCACCCCTGTGACTTATTTTATGATTACAAGCTTGTCCCTCTTTAGCACCGTCACCTATTTTGCCTATCTGTTCACATCCCTCCCACATGGTAAGCACCAGCTTGTTTGTGTGACTCCAGACTTTCAGTGACACAGAACCTCCTGCCTGTCATGTGTTCTATAATAAGCTATTCTTTGGTTTACAGGATTTATTTGTGGTCCAGGGTCACTATTCTGCAGTAAGTGAAATGTGCCCATTTCCTTTTGAAAGAAGCTTGTTGATCTGATGGAAATGTCTATTATCCTCCAGTTATTCACCAAGTCCAAGCTGCAGTTCCACCAATAAGGTTTCTGGTTTCCAGACCAGGTACCTGACTTTCCTTTGTTGCAAGGAAATGGTAACAGGATTTCTGCTGCCTTTTACTTTAGATCCTATGAACAATGCATGTGCAAGTGGTTATGGCTGAGCAAATGCAGTGCCAAGAGGGAGCTAGTGGCTTTCTAAAGTGTGGCTGTGCCATTCATTTCCCCAAATCATGTTTGAGGTTTTTATGATTCTCTGGGAGTAAATTTTCTTCTTGCTGACCATAAGAATAATTACTGTGTCTTGAAGAAACTGCTTACATATTAAACTTAGCTTGCTTAGTCTGGAAACAAAGTGTTTATTCCTATGGATTAAAAATATTCTATTGCAATGTTCAGTTCTTGGTTGCATTATGTATTATACTTTCACAGACGGTATTTGCTGGGCCCAATAAACTGGAAGGAAAAAGCACTCAGTAAATACAGCTATTGATTATATTCTTTTCTGCTTCCTTTTGTTTGGAGTTATTCACGTCTGTGAATTTGTGACGCAAGTGTAGGAAGGCGTGCTGCCACCCTAATCCCTTTGTACTCCAGGAAATGATCTGAATTTACAGGGTCATAGGAACAATTAGTCTTGAATATTTCCATACACATTTGAATTATTTCTTCACGGGTCTCCTGTAACAAGTAAAAACTTGATAGACAGGGGAAATATATGATATCCTTAGAAATATGATGAGAAGCAGGATGGTTTCAACTTACTTAGGAAAGAAAAAATCAAAATAACCCATTTTGTGTATTCTGTAGGGGCTTCTTGAAGAATTACAATGTAAGAGGCGTAATGATAGTATATTCCAGAAGACATGACCTAACCATTTGGCACCTGTATTTTCTTTATTCCTACTTCCTCATAAACAGACCAAGTAGGCAGCAAACACAAAATGGAGACAGTGTTTTTTTTCTACAACAGAGCTTGGTGCATTTCATTCATTCATCCTTTCTCCAAGGAAATTGGGAGTTGGAAAGCAACATCCTTTAAGATGGGAACAAAGAAAGTACTGCGTGTGTGTATGTATGTGTGTGTGTGTGTGCGTGCTGGGGGTGGGGAGAACTAAGGAAGCAGAATTCCTTCTGTTTGGCACCCTTACTTTAGGTTTGTTAGAATTCAAAACCCATCCGAATACTTTCACTGGGTGGGGAGGTCCCTGGAATGATGGGCGAGCTGCTGCTCCTCTGCATCCCACCCGCTCCAGGCTCGGGAATGCTGACCGAGGGCCGCACTGCTTCTACAGGCACGTATCTCATCAGGAGACTGACGGCTCAGCGACGCCCAGAGAAGCTGCTCCGCCTTGTCCCGCAGTGACAGCGGCTTCCCTGCGCGCTGCGCCGGCGAGGAAGCGCCCTTCGCCGCTCTCTCCGCAGCGCCCAGGGGCCCCTCCTGCTCCTGCTGCTGCAGGTGCGCTTCCGCCGCTGCCCTAAGGCCCCCCGCCACCGGCGACCCCCCGAAAGCATGTCTACCAAGAAGTCTCTCTTTCTCTGCTCCCGTCGACTACTCATTTATCCTGAAGATGAAGAGATCTTATTTGAAAAATACACTCCAGGAAGCCCCTGGGCTCCACACAGCCCTGCCCAGGAGTCAGTTCTCATCGCGTGGCTCCACAGCTACCAAGCTCTGGGCCTTTTTTTCAATTCACTTTCCGGAAGGAAGTAAATATGGTTCCTAAAACCCTGCTCAGGACCGCACTTCCTGTTTCCTCCTGCAGTCCCGACCTTGTGTTTAAGAGCTTTTGCTTGAAATAAATAAATGTATACTGAGTAACAACGGAAACACAACATGCCAGGGGTGACAGAGCAGGAAGAGAAAGGTCTTTGGAACCAGCCTGACTTGGGTGACACCTACTTCCCCAGTAATTAAGCCTCTTTAAAAAGACCTTAATTTGTCTATGTATTATTTTTCTCATCTATGAGAAAAATAAACATGCTTATAAATTAATTATGGCAGACAAATTCAAAAATACACATAGAACACTTAATACGGGGCCTGACAGACAGCATTCTTGGTATCTTGGTAAATGTTTCACTCCCCTATTATCTTATCCTTCTTTCTTTCTACCATCAGAGCACCTCAGATGAGCTCCAAATTGGAGCACAAAGTAATTGTAACAACTGACAGAGGGAAGTCCCAGGGTCTGATCAGAGACTGAGGAACCATATTTACGTTGACATCAGTCACCTTCTCCCAAATGGAGAGTAGTGATAATCGCTCTGATTTTGGCCCCCAATAAATCAATTGCTCTGATTTTATCAAAGAAAAAAAGTCTGATATTTAAAAAAATTACTTATGAGCACTTACTCCAAAGAGACCCATTTAAGGCACTTTTGAAAAGCATGTGTATTATCTCCAAGAAAACTAGAGATTAGTTAAATTTTGCTTCCCTTTTTAGACGCTTATGAGAACTGACAGAAAACCTTTGCAATAACCAAAGTATAATTCCCCCTTGATATTTTCATTTTCTCTACTGTTTATTGAGAGAAATCTGGGTTCAGTTGGAAAAGTAGCTGGCAATCAGGAAGCTCTTCAGTTTAGGATGTTATAAATTGTCAAAAAATGAACTTTCCAATGAGATTACAAATTACCCCCTCTTTGGCCCTATTATGTCTCATAATTGCACTGTCAACTCCTTGTTTTATTCATTATGATAATGGATATAGTTGGTAAATGAATGCATAGTGTAGAGAGTAAGGTTAGGCCTCCTTAGAAAGACAGTCTGACATGCCGTGCATCTGAGTGTTTGGAGTGCATCAGTCAAAATTTGAGATCTGTTTAAGCAGACATCTGGACTTTGACAGGAATGAAAATCCATTTGCCATTTCTGCAGGAAATAAAGTGGTTCTTTACCTCCAGATACTTTTTTGGTTCAGAGAGGATATTTTAAAATGCACTCAAAGCAATTTCTCCCTCTACTCCTCCCCTCCCCTCCCCCCCCCTCCGCTCTCCTCCCCCCTTTGCCCTAGGACTGTAGAACAGACTGCTCCCTAATGCCTGCATCTTTGCTCTCTTCCTTAGCTGGAGAAGCCAGCTTTAATTGGGGGCTCTAATGTATTCACCCAAGGTACTTCATTTTCTAGTAGTTCTGGCCAGGTAACAAATAAGGTGTGTGGGCTTTCTGGGAATGCTGCTTAGAAGAAGCTGCCTCAACTGCTTCCTGGACTGTAAAAAACAAACAAACAAAAAGCAGCATCTTGGCAGTTAGCTTGGATTATGCGTTGACCTTGAGGACAGAAGCCAATGGGGGGCTGGGAGGCTAGAGGTAGAACAGAAAGACAGCAGGAGCAGGTGTCCTGGGGGCTCTGGCCCCTTCCCAGTGCCGCCTGCATACTCTAGACTCCTTTTGTCTGGCAGAGAAATATAATACTATTTTGTTTAAGCCTCTTTTATTTTTTATTTTTTTTCTGTAGCACGGAACACATCAAATTCTATGTAATACAAATAGCATTTTCTGCTCTTCCATGGAACACTATTAGTGGGCTGAGTCTTTTGATTAAAAAAAAATAGGCTAAATAAACAAACAATTCCCCAGCCACCACTGAACAAATAAATGCCCAAGAAGACAAAACAAGAACCATGGAGGTCGATTAAATTTGTGAATCAGTTCAGTGTAATGTACACATGGCCAGTGTGAACACTGACAAAACCAAATTAAAGCCCTGTAATTAGGAAAGAAAGCTGATTGACTCTGACCTGGCCCTTCCCAGAATTAAGTATTTACCCGTGGATCCTGTTCTCCTTTATTGTGAAACAGTTGATATTAGCTTACGGAATAGTGTTCTTGGAATCATTTTAAGAAGGACTGTGATTTTGAGACTGCACAGAATGTTGGGTATAATGAAGTCTTGGACTAAGACTCAGGAAATGGGGTGTGAGTCTCCCTCTGTCTCTTACTATCTGGTGAGTCTGTCCTCTGTAAAATAACAGCAGACTTTGAGTTAGACAGCTAAGGAGCTCTCAGTCCAAAAATTCTATGAAGCTGACATATTATGTCTGAACAAATAATCATCTTTTGGGTGTTTCTAGACTGAAGTATATGCAAAAAGCCTACTTTATATTTAAAAAAAAAGCAGTAAGGAAGATCTCCTTTTTAAAATTCCCTTCCAGTTTCAAAGAAACTCAGCCAAGAATTAGGATATGGCCATTTTCTCATGACTTTGTTTCTGGACTTCCTTTAGAGTTACCATAATGTTTTCTGTCATGGTGATGAGGGTGAGCGATTACATTCATGATTTAGTTAGAAGATGGAGGTCAATATTCAGATGAATCTTTTTATTGTTATCTTTTAACTGACATAATTCTGTCCACATTTGGACTTGAAATTGTTGACCATAGCAATTGCAAACTAACTCTCGTTGTAAGAAAAGTTGTTTTTAGGGTAGCTGCAATCAGTGGGAATGTGACGCTGTGCACTCAACAGAAATGTCTTGTAATCTGGCTGAAGTAAACGACTTAAAAACACTGAGGAGGAAGAAGACACAAATACATTTGTGCTTTTGGCCAACTCAAGTATACAAGTGGACAGGCTGCTTTACGAAGAGGAAAAAATTGAAAAGTACATTAATTTTTCATAAAAGTCTCCTTTGTTCAAATGCAGATCTACTGAAGTAGTTTGATAAATTTCATACGTCAAATTTTTTAATTGAATTTTCAAATACGTTTTTGTCTTACAGAATTTAACTTTATCTACTATTTCTGGTAGTAGGCTTTTTATAGATGAAATTATTTTAACATTGTTAAATATGGCATAACAATCATGAAGATAGATATTTTTAATTATACAGAACAGTTAAATTCAGTATAAATGTAAAAAACTCAAAGAGCATAAATGTAGATTTGTGAAAGGAGAATTAGAAGGCATTATGGACTTCAACTAGGATTTTTTAATTCACTACTTTCCCTCACAGTTTTATGCCAGACAGTAATTGAACAATCCATCTGAAATATATTGACTGATGAAACATGATTTTACACATCCCTTTTCTAAGCATAAAGAAAGATATACCAGAACCCATACATGTACAGCCAACTCTGAAAGCCCTCTCTACTAAATATTTGGTTTGAATGCAAGCTGGGTGGAACCACACCTAAGCAGCTCCCTTTAGGATCACGTGGGACCCATGGTACAAGTTGCAGACACAGGTTATGTATCAAACCCATTTGCAACGGCACAAAAAATTTGCTACAGCACAAAACAAGGTTGACTGTTCCACTATTATTTATTATTTGCTTTTGGTAGTGTTCTTGATTGCCTTCAAAGACTGAGTTCAGACATTAACACTGAGTTTAGGTCACATAAGACTCTGGTTAATCTGTGACACTTTAATAGCAGAAGGAAAGTGCTGATTCCCTGTGCCTGTGGCCCACAGTCAGAACGATGGACAGCTGCCTACATCACATGGCTAAGGGACACATGACTTGGGCCTAGCTGGTTATGTGTCAGACTGCTTGGAGAGTGCACTTATGGCTTTGCTCACAGGATTCTCTCTGGAAATGGGGCACTACAGATACAACTGATGGTCTAGTCTGCTTTTATTTCCCTCTTCTTCCTTGCTACCCAAACCATGACTCTTCAGTTACCACATGACCAAGGGAAAGATGAGTTCATCCACAGCTTGGAGTGGCTTCCAGTTAGTCTAATTGAACCATGGTGGTCCTGTTTCATGCTTTGATTGTTCAGAGCAGGAAAAGTGACCCTTGGGGCCAGTGAAGCTCCTAAAGGGGATTCTAAGAACTATTTCCAAGCTCTTGGTAAGGGGACAGGGGGAGATGCGCTTTTGGGCCCCCTAGGCACTCAGTCTACACCTAACATCTGGAACTCCTACAGACCTCCTACAGCAATGAAGGGAGCTGCTCCGTGAAGGTGAGCGCTGAGTGTGACAGGAAGCATCATGCCAAAACTATGCTCATATTTACAGGTCACCAATACAACACAGCAATGGCCCTGGTGTATGTCTGTGGACTGTTGGGTATTAAAGATCAAGCACTCAATTTGAGCGTGCTAATATCTAAATAGAAAGCTCACATGAACACAAATGCATAAAGCGAAACATACTAATTTAAGATGTATTGTACACTTTGTCCACAAACTATTTTTCCATATAAATCTCCATCTCATTACTTTTGTAATTTTGCTCAATTTGAGAACACTACAATAGAATTTCTTAACTTTTGATTTCAAAGTAGTTATGGACTTATGGGAAATATCAGAGGTTCATGTATCCTTCACCCAGATTTCCTCAGTGCAACACAAATTTAAATCTTTCTCCATTTTCAACTTTTCAAACTGCATATATATAAAGCTATCACATTAATCTTTCAAAAACATGCATCTAATCGTATCACTTCTTACCCATATTCAATGTCTCCACCTTGCGCCTTGTCTATTTTTCTCTCAAGATTCCTTCCCTACCAGTTCTAAAGATTTAGGTCTCCTCATAGGTTCATTCATTCATCAACTAATTATAGAGAACTTACTAAGTGTTTGAGATATAATAGCAATAATGGCAATAAGTTTGTCTTCCAAGAGGAAAGACAGCCTATCAGTAAATACACTAATCAATAAACATACTAATAAGTTACATAAATCTAGATTATGGTGATTGTGTTGAATAGTATAAAGAAGCCGAAGCTATAAAATACCTAGGACAGGCTTCTTTGAGGAGGTAACCTAATGCTATACCTATGGGATTTAAACAGACCCACTGTGTCAAGGGAGAGGGAGAGAACATGTTGGACGAAGGAAAACCAAGCACACAGGCCCCAAGGATGGGCCCTGATTTGAACCCGGAAAAAAAAAGAAGCTGGCATCTGAGGGGACAAGAGTGGTAAATGATGACATTGGAGAGATGCATGGGAACAGCGCTTTGTGGTCTGTGGTATAAATTCGGGATTTTATTTTAGCTGTAATGAGAGATCAGTGGAAGCTTTTGCGCAGGGGGATGACATGAGCTGCCTCACGCTTTGGAACAGCATTGTCCAAAAACACTAGGCAGGCTGGGACTGTTCTCTGCACTGTCCGGTATGGCTGCCACATTGAAAGTAATATGGAGCTGCTGAGCCCCTCAAATGCAGCCAATGAGAGACTAAGTTATCAAATTGCTAATTATACTTAATTTTAATTTTTCAACATTTTAATATGCACCTGTAGCTATATTCTACCAGACTGGGCAACAGTTCTTTAGGAAGATCATTCTGGTTGATACATGAAGAATAAATCGAGGGCAGAGGTAAAGGCACAAGACTGCAGAGATGCCAGCTAGGGAACTATTGACATGGTCTTGGCAAAAGCGGATGGAGGTTTGGGTCCTGGTGGTCGTGGCATGGGAGAGAGACAGACAGTCTTGACGTATTTTAGAAGCAGCTCACAGGGCTTGGCTGGAGAGTGTGTGGAGAGATGAGAGAAAGTGATGACCTGAAGGTGATTTCTAGTCTTTTGGCTTGAGTGGATGCGTGGGAGGTGTCAATTAATAAAGACCGTAAGACTAAATGAGAGCAGATTTGGGGCAGGAAGAAAATGCCTGTTTTGAGATGTTTTAAGTTTGAAGTACTTGTTTTTATTTTCTCAAGATATCTCTATGTTTCTACCTCTCATTATTCTCTGTTATTCAATGTTTTCTATAATTTAGACACCTCATCACTACTATAGCACATTCTACATCTTTTTTCTATCTGTGCTTTATGATGTTACCTCTTTGAAATACCATCTCTCATTCTTGTCTGATTGCATTCCATGCAGCAATTAACATTTCTTACACTTCTTTTAGCCAAGACCAATTAAAAAGACTGTATTTTTACACCATCACCAAAGCACAGTTGTACCTATATTTTGAAACTAGCATTTGAGGACGAATACTCAACCTTACTATGTGCGACGCCCTCTGACATTTCCTTTTCTGGTAAATTTGATTTGATTCTTTAAAATACTGTACACATTTAATAAATCGATTTCCCTACCACTAGAGTCAAGACCTAGAGTTTGAGATTCAGTTGTTTAAGACAGATGTCAAATACTACCTTTCCTCATTCTTCCAAAGCCTCTGTGGTCGCTTCTCTCTGCAGATGCCCATTCTGCCTGTCAGGACACTTACCATCCCTAGGCTTTTCCCAACCATTTTCATTTCCTTTTCTCATCTACCTGATTCGCTACAAGTTGTGTTACGCAAATAACAATTGTCTTTCATATCATGTAGAACAAAGTTAGTCGTCAAACATGTGCGGAACTGAACTGAACGGAAGATGCGTTCTTCTGCCCTGGGGGTCACCGCACAGCACGGTAACATCCAGCCGCTTTGTGCTTTCAGAAAGCATAGCAGGCAGCTGGGCCGCGAGCATGGCTCTGCACTGCGGGACCTGCATTCAACCAGCAGCGAATAAAAACAATTTCCGCAATCTGGAGACCTTCTGAGTTTTAGAGCTGTAAAAAAGGCAATTAAGAATAACTGAAAAGGGTTCTTAACTTCGGGCTGTTTACCCTGCAATTACATTACATAATGCCAGTGCAGCGGCGGCCCGTCCCAGGAAGCCCTGCCTCCGGCGCGGTGCCTTCCCCACAGCCTCTACATTCCAGGCATAAGATAAGTCTCAGGGGGCATTTGTTGGCAGGGAAGAGAAATTTCAGAGTACGTGGTTTGCCCAGAAGAAAATTTCCAAAGAGGTTTGTTCCTGAAGGCCTTAGACTTCTGTCGGTGACTAAGCTGGACTTGCCCAAAGGCAGAGGAGTGTTGGTGGCGGGGTGGGGGGCACTCTGAAAGGGTGGGCCTGGAGCCCCTGTAACTGGGAGGGAGGATGAGGGATTTTCTGAGGGTCACGGGGGGTACACCTGCGCAAACACCGCTCCGAGGGAGGATGACTCTGGAGGGGATGTCTCGGCAGAGCTCGTCCTGAACGCGGAGCTCTGCGGCCTTGGCCAGGAGCCTCCTGTGGTCACACTGGCCCCGTGGGGAGAACCTCCAGCTGCCATGGCTGAACTGCAGGGCCAAAGAACAGATCCCACCACTGGCAACTAGGGCCTGTCCTGTTTCTTAGGGTGTTTTAAAAGATGAATACAGGTCTCAGAGTTCTTATATAATGAAGGGGTTGGGGTAGATCCTTGAAAACTGGCTAGTGTGGAAAATTCCACAAACCGTGGCATTTGGAGATGTTGGCCAATATTTTACAAATTGACATTATCTGTAATACAAAACACCATGGAGAATCCACTCCTGTTATACACCAGTTATAGAGGGGATTAAGTCAACCAGAAAGTTCTTAGTGCTCTAGAGAGAGCTAACTCAGTATACTTATTTTCATTCTATTTTAATAAAATAAAGCAGGCCACGTAAATTGCTTTCTCATTGGTGTTAATCTCCTTTTCCTTTAATGTGTTGGAAAACCAATGTTGCCTTGCAGAACTCATGAGGGGTCAGTGTGTTTTCCTGCTGAACACTTTTAATGTGAATTCTGGCATTTGAAGTGAGTAGATAAATGCTTCACTTATAGAGGCCCTAGAATTGCATAAAATCAAAGGTGGTAAATCTTTTCTGCAGTTGACACGTGGGGAAGGAGACTGCAGGAGAGAATAACGTGCTATTAGGTCTCTTATCTTAAAAAACAACAATGACCACAAAAACCTCTTCCTCCTCTAGCTTCTGCTTCCTTTTCGCCTCCCCTTTATACAGAAGCTGCTTGGGAGAATTGTCTGTCATCCTCACCTCTTGCTGACATCACTGCGTGGAAACTGCTCACAGAAGGTCGCCCATGGCCTCCATGCTGAATCAAGTGACCAGTGTCCTGTCCCTACATTTCTTGACCCAATAAGAGAACTGAACTCAGACATCTGCCCCCTGCTCATGCACACCTGGGCTTCCAGACATGGTTCTCACCTGGTTTCTCTCTCATCTTCCTGAAGCCCCTGCTCAGTCTCTGCTGGTTCTTTCTCACCTCCCAGCCTCTAAACATTAAGAGTATTTAGGTCTCAGCTCTGGGTACTTCCCTTCTCTCTGCCCGCACTTGTTACTGTGGTGATCTCCTACAGTATTGTGGTTTGAAATGTCGAGGGGGTGCAAGTATTTCTCTTCAATCTGCCCCTTTCCCCCAAAACTAGAGGCTTTAACTACAGCCTTCTCAACTGCCTGAATGCCTGATAGCATCACCAATACATATGGGTTGATTTAAGAAGGAAAGACTATCTGTTTGATATGGACATTCCCCTGTCACAGTCCCCACAGGAGACCACAGCTCCCCATGGTTTAGGACAAATTTACTTTCCCCCTTCTCTTCCTCTGATACATGACTAGATGCTGTGGTAGAGGTGGCCGAGTAAATGCTGAGTAGACTGTGGGACTTGGGTTTTAGACAGCATAGCATTCAATTGGCTAACCAGAAAGTTTACTTCCTACTGGAAGTAAGGAGCTTTGGTTTACTGGGACTTGGAGGAGAATGAAGACTCTGCATTTATTTAAGAAACAGGAGTCAAGCTCTATTCCAGGCACTGGAGAAACAGCAGGCGATAGAACAGAGAAGATCCCCACACCCTTGACATGCATCACAGTTGGGCAAGGAGGAGCAGGGAGGAATAGACAATAAACAAAAGCAGCTAAATATACACTAGGTCAAATGGTGACAAGGCTTTGAGGAAGAATAACACAAGGAACACACAACAGAGCGAAGTGCCATCTCTTGTGGATGATCAGGGACAGCCTACTTAAGGGGGTGAGGTTTTAGCAAAGGCTTAAAGAAAGGATATATTCCTAGGAGAAGAGGTTTCCAGACACAGCACAGGCAGGGGAAATGTTCTTAAGAAAGACACTGCTCAATGTGTTTGTAGAACAGAACACCTATTGTTCATTTCTCAGTTGCCGTTTGATTATGTGTATTCCTTTCTCTCTTGCCCCCATGCATACTAAAGAAAGGAGATCTTTGCAAAAGGATCCTGCACATTTGTGAAATGTGTGATTTCAGTTTAAAGAAGATTATATCACTTCCAATATTCTCTGCTTTCCTGCATTAAAAGAAATCGATTGTAGATAAGAATGGGAACCCCACACGACAGCCCAAGCCACCTAACGGAAGCATCAGCCCTAACCCCACAATACCGCTGGTGCATGCATGGTGCTGCAGGTGAGCATGAACTCAACTATGCCGGCTCGTTTCCGGGCTGTGGAAAGTTCAGCACAGGACATCTTGAATGTAGAACATTTGTCGTACTGTGTTTAGGACTACAAAAATGGATTTGTAACAGGTTCTGATTTTCCTTTCTCCTCTCGAGAACAATTTAAAGTAATCTAGATCAGAGTATTTCAACATAGCTTTTCTTCTTGTTATGCAAAATATCCTATGTTGTTATAATTTAATTTTCAGTTGCATTCTCTGGCCAGTATTCTTTCCACATTTAAATCTCACTGTGCCATGATGGGCCGCTTGCTGGTTACTTTGGGGTGTTTGAAGATTATGACTCGAGAAAGAACTCGCTGTTATATAGCTGAAAAAAAGCTGTCCTCTCCTTCCCTGGGAAGCTCATTTTCTTAGAACAGCTGGCAGGAAGGGGAAGGAAGAAGGTGTAAACTACCTTGCTGAGCAGTAAGGCTGGTGAATCACACTAAGCAATCAGTGGATTGAAACATGGTTCAGCCAAATAGCCCAGTTTCCTCCTTTAATAAAGATTTTTGGAAGAGATCTGTGATCCTAGAGATAATAGGCTAATGCAAATAAGAGTTGAACTACTTGTTTGTATATAAGAGTATTTATTTCTTAAATTTCCAGCTGGACTGTTCCAAATGACTCTAGCTAATTCTTTGGGACCCCCTTTCTCACTTTATCTTGTACCTAAATAAAAATAACCTGTACATTACTTTTTCTTGGTACTTTACACTACAGGATTAAAAAAAAAGACACTCAAAACAGTGAAGTATCTTGCCACAAAAATACTCTTCATATATCATCTCTTGAATTATTAAGCTAAAACAGCTCATAGTGCCCTGTAGTGATAATTATTAAAATTTTCCCCACTGTAGAGGTTGATAAAGTAATAATTAAGATTACCCAGTAGACTCCTGGATAAACTGTATTTTCCAACAAATAAGAAGTAAATATATATTTTAGAAAGTTACCCTTGAGCATAGTGCATTTATCTCTACATAGGCACTCCAGCCCATATTTTATACTAAACTTCCAGTCACAAAAAAACAACAAAACAATTTTTGCCTATGTATGTGTATCTTTATGGCTAAATCAATGGTTTCACACGCAACTTCTTCTGCTCAATTAATGCATCTGATTTCTTTCTTCTTTCTCAGTTCTAAGGCCATGCGGTGGGCCAGGCATCGTGCATAACGCCAGGTCGTAAGCTTGCAAGTATTTAGTATCTGCTGATTAGCTTTATTTACCAAGAATACCTAAATTACTAGGGTCTACTGTAGCATTTTAATTCCATTTCCATACTGATAAAATGTATTAGAAATCACAAAACTTAAATAAGAAACAAAAAAGCCAATCAGAGTAATTGTTAGGATGTACAGATTGTTCCAGACTTTTTCTTATTCTGCCTGTTCAAAATTCCAGCTTTGCCTGACACAATTTCCTGTTATTTCCTATCTTTCATGGAAAATTTTACCAGTTGGATAAAGTCTTGTAAGATAGAATTTGGAGAAGTTGGGGGCTGGGAAGGGCAGTGAAAGGACAGAAGTTCCCAGGACCAGGTGTGGGGTGGTCCTTAAACCTCACCTGCCTCTGTGCAGATCCTGAATCTCTCTCGCTGCCTTGGCCTGGCCAAACCCAGCTGACCAACCTGATCTGTGCCACCCCCAACCGGTGTGTGTGTGTGTGTGTGTGTGTGTGTGTGTGGCCGAAGAACAAATGCAGTCAGTGGAAGTGCTCACCACAGATCTCCAGTTGGGCCTCAACACGGCCCTTCAAACACTCATCTCCCTAGTCTGTGAACCTTTCCATGATCAGACCTTCTCCTCTTGTTCAGACCATTACCCTTCCTTCCGCAGCCTCATTCTCAGCAGATGAATGGGCTTTGTATTTTATTTAAAAAGTGAGATAATCAGAAAAGAATGCTCCCGTCCTTCTCCCACACCTACCGCATCCCAAACCACTTGCATCTGGACCTCTGTGATCCGTCTTTCCTCATGTCACAAGAACGAACTGTTTCTGCTTCGGGCTAACGGAGCCCCCCAGCTACGCGTACCGTCCGCTGAACGGTACGTCTATATGCAATACATTCCTTATTTCCTATTCAAGGGCTTTGTTTCTACAAAATCCTCTTCCTCTCTTGCTCTTTCTCTCTCTTTCTCTCCCGACATCATCAGGGATGCTCTATCTCCAGCTTCCCCTACTTCCTGGACTCTTCCTATTAGCCTTTTTCATTGCATCTTCCTCCTCCTGCCGCTTCCTCTACCTTTCAAAGTCAGCATGCCCGGGGGTCACCTTTCCATGGCCCCGTTACGTCACCTGCTCAGGTCTTACAGCTCTTGACCAATTATTCACTAATGATCCCCGAACTTATTGTGTGCAAATGTCACACTAAAAAGTCCAATTGCTTATTTTTGCTTATTTGACCTCTCCAGTGGGATGTCTAACAGGCAGCTTACACCGGATGTGTCTAAAATAGAACCCATGACTCCACCCCACTCCCGAAACCCCCACTTACAATGTCGCCAGCCCTTCCTTCTCCACCAGGACTCTACGGTTTCAGATCACTTTATATTTTTGACTCTGGAGTATTATTAGAATTTCCTAGAGAGCACATCCTTTCTCCTGAATGCTTTCTTATTCAGAAATATATTGTAGTTTCATACTTTATAAGATGTAAAGATCTTTTCGGCAGTGAGACGTGACACCAATGACACACAGGTAGAAGGAAGGCAGAACCTTCCTTACTCACAGCTCTGATGGGAGAGGCTACCGTGCGGGGCCGCCGGGGGAGGCACCAGGCACAGGGCAACACAAACTGAGGCCGGGGGAGCAGCTCTCCTATGGCAGGTGGGGTGGGGTTACCCGGAGTTTGCTGGGTCCCTGGAGCTTGGCTGATGTGGATAATTTCTCTAGGGCTCTAGGCTCCGGGACACAGGGACTGTCTCTAGCTGTCTGGTACCTGGTCCTGGGAAAGTTAAGGCAGGTGTACTGTGCTCCAGATGAGGGAATGGTTGGGATGCAGACTTTATATAATCTGCTCAAGAAGGGGAAGTACTAGCATCCAGCCAGGGCCTCAAAACTATATCAAGACAGTATTAAATAGAAGAAAAAACCCTATATTATATACTTGACCTTGTAGTGTGTGCGTGTGTGTGTGTGCGCGTATCTACACCTAACATGTAAAGACCTATTAATTAATCATTACTTAGCTCCTGCCTTCTCTCCTGTTCTGCCACCTTTCCGTTGCTATTCAGGTACTTTTAGTTAAGACACTACTATTTTTTCCTTCAGAGTTTCCTGGTAGTTTCTTAAATTTTTTTTTTCTTTAACCTTGAAATGAAATAAAATCTGAGCTGGGTCCGGGATGCTCGCACTGCCCCATTTCCTCCCGGCGGCTGGTAGCTGTTCCCGCACTGCCCCCCTGGCTCCCACTGCGGTGGGTGACGAGGCCAACCTGCTTTCCTTCTGCATTTTTTGTTTTACCCTGAATATCTAACATTTATTGTCTTTCTTCTTTACAGTATGGGAATTTTACGGGATGCCTTGAGGTGCCCTGTCTTCATCGTCAGTCAGTGTGGAGCTCAGAAAGCCACTGAAATGGTGGCATCAGGTTTCCAGTTCACACAAAAACACTTCCTGTTACTTGTCTTTTTACTGACTCCCCACCATCGGTCTCTGGTAGTCCTTTAAACTTATAGTGCGTCTCCTATTTTGTCCTCTAACATTCTTTTCTTTGGCTTCATGGTTTCATTTTGATTTCTGACATGTTTTTCCCCCCTCTGGGCTTTGGAATCTTTTCCTGTGCTTAATCTCCCAGGACACACATTTGATTTGCAAACGTCCTCTCAACTCTTCTCCTGAGTTGTTTGGTTGATGAACCATGTTGATTATCTACAAATAACCTTTTTTCTAGGTGTTTGCTCTACTTGAATCCACTTACCAACTCTTACTATTTTTAATCAAATTGTCTTCTGGGTCCCGCGGCAGCTTTGCTTCTCTTGCTATGCAGTAGGGTCACCTGGCCATTCTCTCTTTGAATGTTGGTCCGTTTTAGACAGGTTATTTTCTTTGTTGGATTGTTGAGGGTTAGGCCACAAAATAGAGCGAAACTACTGGTAGCAGAAGTTAACACCATGTCCCCCTTACAGATGATGGTTCAGACGGGTAAGTCACCAGGAGAGTGGGCTTCCCTACCTCCCAGCCATGGGAACAGCCTGCTCAGAAATCCACCTCTCCTGCAAGCTCGGGGCACTTTTAGGGGTGAGAAGATCAGTTCTCTGCGAAGGGGAAAGTTTCCTAACAGTGTTCATTATTTGAACCCCAAAGGATCCAGACGTCTCTTGGCCTTTGGGGCCTGTGGGCCCCAGAAGTTATTTGCTCCCTAGTTGCCCTATAAACTTTTCTCTTGCTTTATTTGTATTAGGTCACTTATTTATATGCATATTATCTTACTCTTTCACCAGAATAAAGGCTCCACAAGAGCCAATAATCTGTGTGGCTCATGGTTTTCTCTCCAGTGCTTGGCACATGGTGAGGATGTGTGTCATCAATATTTCTGAAAGTGTAGTAAAGTCAGGAATGAGGAGCTGGGAAGAAAAGACCTGAATAGCTGTGGGAGAGCGAGAGAAATGGCTAGGAGTGGAAAGTGATTGAGGGGTGTTGCCGTGGAGGGCATTTATTGAGGAAACGAATAAAATGTATGTAAACAATGTTGAGATTTCTTGAGTTGTCTTTTTGTTTCTCCAACATTCCTCTGTGGACTTTGGTGTCAATAGAGTTATTGAAATGATTAAATTGATTTGATTGTCTTTATATGGTTTGTATAAGATTTTAAGTGTAAAGTAAAAAGAATGCCTTGTATCAATATGTAGAATCAATCAGTGCTAATGAGAAACTTTCATATGGCGACATTATCAAATCACTGATTTGATCTGAAACTTCAAACCATTTGAGAGTAGACATAGACAGTCTTAGTGAATAACCAAATTAGCAAGATAAATGCATGCGCTTGCATATATTTACTGTTGTGTTTGAGGAAGAGGGATGTGCTTCTAGGGACTGGGTGCTATATGGGCCCAGAAACAAGAGGAGGAAGAGAACAAAACTCAAGAAAAATTTTGGAAGACGCATAGGAAAACACATTGTTTCTTTTTCTTGGGAGGACAGTGAATATCTAACCCTACCAGAGTGTCATGTATCAGAAAAAAATTAGTGAAGATTTAGTTTGTCTTGCTTTTTAAAGCACACTAGAAAATATCCAATTGTTTTTTATCTGTCTTAGATGAAATTTGTTTGAAGGACTTCAAGTATATAAAAGAACATTAGAGAACATTTATGTTTCTAAATTTGTTTGCATAAAAACTACAATCATGTGAGTTCAATAATTTTTATTTAACATGTGATGAAGGAAAGAGAGAGAAAGAAAGGTGACTTATAAGATCGAATGAATTTGGTAGGTAAATACACTGTATTAGAAATATGAGGGAAAGATTTGAGGTAGTGCACTGATCACATAAACAAGGTATATTAAACATAGGTTTGTAGATCTTTAACCTTTGTATACCTTCATATTTATGTATATCCAGAAAAGACCTGAATAGCTGTTGGGGAGTGAGAGAGAGAAGTGGGTAGAAGTAGAAAGGGATTAAGGGATATTGCCGTAGAATACATTTATTGAGGAAATGTCAAAAGTGTATATGAACAACATTGATACTTCCAACTATATATATGTATGTATAATTGGAGAATATGTAAGCATCTCTGATGAAATGCTAGATTTTAAGCCAGGTGTCTTCCTGTAAAAAAATAAAATTTTCACATACTTATGAAATTCAGGCATTTTATACAGCAATTGTAGAATGAGAATAAAGTAGAGAAACAAGAAAAACGGGCATAAGCATGAGGAGACTTGAGTTTTGGCTCTAATTTGTGTACAATTTGTTTTGTTAACATTTTTTGGCTCTTAGATTTTCTTTTATAAAATAAAGATGTTGACCATCTCATCTTACTGCTGTCCAACTATAGTGTTTTAATGACTGGAATGAATTTTGATGGAAATAATTGATTGCATCTAATCTTAACTGTGGAATTTGTGTGTGTAGTGTGGTGTGTATGTATGTACACATGCATAAACATATAAACACACATATCCACACACATAAATGTGTATACTCAGTGGTGTTTACTAAAGTGAAGTCTTCAATTCAAAAGGTTAAACTTGGTTACATGCAGTTACATGTTTATGAAGTTATCTATTGTTTAAACAACGGAGGGACCTAGTGAGAACCTGTATTTCCAGAGCAAGGATGAAGCAGTGATTAAGAGTTTGCCCGACATCCTCCTGATGGCGCTCTAAGTTGCGTAGGATTGTCTAGGTTATTATCTGAAGTAGGCCAGCAATGAGCTATATTGGTGACCCTCTGCAAATAAAACAAGCCATACTTATTTTCTATTACCTACATTAATGATGCTCAAAAAACACGGTTCTCTTTTCCAAGAATATAGATGTATGTGTGTATTATGCTGGCAAATGAGTATATTGCTTTGAAGGTAAGCCTCAGTCGTTCTCAGTCTTGTTAATTTAAACGTTTTCATAGACTTGGGTAGTTTGTAGAGTTACAAGGCATCTGTAATTTGCTCTTAACGATGCAAGTTTTCTCTCATATATATCTTTTTCTCATAAATTTACAATAAATGCATTGTGTTTATAGTCTTGTATAAAATAGAACTTCATAATTATATTTTAATGAAGGCTGTGGTTTCAATGTGAGCAAAGTAATTGCTCAAAAACCCTTTTGCAGTCTTATTCAAATCAGATTAAATATCTGCCAATACTATACCCAGAAAATAAGAGGACAATTTTCAACCATTCTTAGTCGCTGAATAAATAGAAAGGAAAGCAAAATTGCTTATATTGCACCTTGTAATTATGTCTCTCCTGCTGAGGTATCCCAAAAGGTGCAATTAAAAGAGAACTATACCGAAAATAATGGCTTAATTTAATAGAGAAATAGAAATACAACAATTTAGAATATTCAGAAAGTGGATTTGTGTGTCTATTCTCCTCATAGTTCTGCCCAGTGGATAAACATCTTTGAACTGAATGAACATTAATGAGAGACACCCTTCACATGGAATTACATACTTTCTGGCTGAATCCAGCACTTAGAGAACCTCAAACTTTATGTCAGAAATGTTAGAGTACTTATTTGCTTCACTCTTGTTTCTTTAGAATGTATGTTTTCTGCATTTGAAAGTATAAGGATAAGATCAAAATAGTAAAACACATTTAATTATGCTTAGTACATTAGTTTTCTACTGCTGTTACAATAAATTACCATAAATGTAGTGACTTAAAATAACACACAGTATTATGTTCAATTCTTTATATCAGAAGTCTGAAATGAATCTTACTGGGTTAAAATTAAAGTGTTGGAGTTTCTATGGGAGAATTCTTATTTTTCCCTTTTCCAGCTTCCAGAAGCTTCCTGCCTCTCGTCTCATACTTCCTTCCTGTACCTGCAAAGTTGGCAACAATAGGTCGAGTCCTTTCCACGTGACAGATTTCTCAGTTGGCGGTTTGCTTATCTTATTTCTGATGCTTCCAGTGCACAGATATTTCAACCAGCATAGTCACAAAGACTGACTTTAAAAACATATTCATTTTGTATGCCTGTGAATTATTAGCTAAGTATTTTCCACTTTTTTCTTTAAATTTTTATGACTTTTTCTAGTTTTAACAAAGTACACGTTTTAGTACATTTATATATAAGGTAAGAATTTAAATTTCTTTTCAAATAATTTTTTGAATGATTTGGCGAACAATTCACCCACATCAATTTATAATCCTTTGCCTATATATATGTGTAAGTTTATACATATATATGTATATATACACACACATATATGTATGTATCAACATATAAATGCTAAATGTTTTTTCAGAGGCATGAAGGTAAAGTTTGTTGTTACTTGGCAAAATTAATCATACATGTTAAATTAAATTAGTGGACATTTATCACATATTATCATTAGTAGACAAAAAAAAAAACAAAGAGGAAAGAATAAATCAATTCCTGAATTTCAATACTTTAGTATAATTTATCCTATTTAAATATTTTGAAAAGTACGTATTTTTCAAATTTACTTCATCAGAAGGCCACTACACCCATGGGTGGTGGCGAACGAGGTCTTCACTCATGTGACTTCGGAAATGTTGATCTAGTTCAGCAGGATCATTTACTGTAACTGCCTTCAGGTACTTTATTATGTTTATGTGAATGTCTTGTGAATCTCCAACAAAATAAAATATGAGATGGTATTTCCTGAACTTGGCTCTAGGATCCTTTCTCAAAAATGGTCTTACATCATTAATGATTCCCACTTTGTGAATCATGATAGATAACATTATTTATTATTTTGATTAATGATAAAATATGAATGCTTTCAAATTATGTGAGCTTTATTTCTTGTCATATTTTGACAATGAAGTATGTATTTTAAATAAATAAGCATATATTCTCTACATTTCTGATATATTACAAAATTGGAAGAAATTTAAGGGACAATGACAAAGCTGTAGATAGGATAATAATGCCAGATGTCTAGTTTGCCTGATTTCTAATCTCCCCTTAGGTCTCGTCAGCTTGCTAAGTAAACTATATTGTGTTCACATGGTCAAGTATAATTATTATTCTGTCTCTTACAGTGTCCAGCTCAAGTCAGTTCCTGATACATAATATGCACACAATAAACAAACACATTATGCATCATTATTTCCAGACATAGTAGAGATCTAGAAGTCACTAATCTTGTTAGTTAATACTATTCCATTTTTATTCATTCACTTCTCAAATTTCTGTTTACATGACTCACAACTTGATAGCAGGCTAGGTAAATACTCTTAGGATTGAACACGATTTGTCCTTTACCCAACAAGCACTAGGCACTACCATAGACACTGCTGTCCCCTGCAGGCGGGGATTCCAATGGGACACTGGGATATCCCTGTCCACGTACTGGACTCTGCAGCACCCTGTAGGTGCAGAGCTGTTATGAAGCCCCACAGCTCCCTGGGGCACCCACACCCCCAGGCACCAATGTCCACACCTCATGAGCATTGTTGCCCATTCCTACATTTCTACCAAGTGCTACCACAGATGTACTATATGGCTCTAAATACATCACTGTTCTAAAGCAGGATGGGGGAAGGGCCACTCTCCTTTTTTTGTGATGCACTTTGATTAGGATACTGAAGCATGTCATTTACTTATGTTCCAGCTTACTATAGAGCTTCAGTAAAACATCTTCCAGTTTTAACGTACAACCCTCTCACCACCCCTTTTTCGTACATATGCTAGGCACAGACCTAACCTATAGCATGTTCATGTGAAAGACATCAAGTTATGTTCTCCACTTCCCTATGAAATAAAGTTTTGTTACATCTAACATCCTTTTCTCTTAGGAGAAATATTCTTGCAGACAACGTAGTCTGAGATGCAAGGAATTGTTGGCTTAAAGGCTCAGCAATTCCCAGACTTATCCCCATGCACTAAAGGGAACACTCAGACACAAGTTAGCCTCCAACTGGTGATTCCTTCTCTTGACCACAAAAAATAGTAATAATTTGAACAATGTCTCGAGAGGCATACAGATCAAGTCCGAAGTCGGTTTGGAGAAGGAACTCAATCAAGACTTCTTGGAAATGTTCATACTTTTGCTGGACTAGAAGTGAGATTAGGATAAAAAAGAGAGAGAGAATAAGTGCTTTTCAGGGTGGACTCAAATACCATAACATCTATCATAAAGGCAAGAAATAATGGTGCATGTATGGGAAAAAGCAAGTAGCACTATTTGCCTAGAGAATGGACACACAGAAATAATGCCACTAATTTGGTAAATTACTATCACAATACAAAGGAGACTTAGTAAAAGAGATTTAATTTTTCTCCAGTGAGATGTGTTCTTGTCAGTCACGCTTAGAAAGTTATTTCAGGACGTTACTTCTCTTTGCTATTCTTTTAGTACTGCCTTGATGAGAAAAAGATATACTAAACATTTAGATAATATTTACTAACTCTTGATCACCTCAAAATTGGGCCAAACTTTTTATTTTGTTTGTGATAAATGTGAAATACAGACACATCTTTATACCTGTATTATGGTAAGAAGCAATATTAATAATTTAAGTGTGATCTTTTGAGTTGATTACTCTTTCTCATTGAAATGCTAAGTGCCTCTCACAGAGTGACTGTGAAAATTGAAGGTGATAATACATCACATCGCTGAACATGTGCTTTATAGATGTCAGTTACCTATCCTGTCAACAGCCATTACTACCATTTCTGAGATGAGAAAACTGAGGAGTAAAAAGGTGATATAAATTTCCCAAGATGACCTAACAAGTAAGTGGCAGAATGTTATGATTCAGAAAATGTGATTTCAGAGTTTAATCACTTCATCATGGTAATATGCTGCCCTTCAAAATGTGCCAGAAACCTGAGATGTAAGATAAACTCAGTAAACACTCACCATATCCTTTTTCATAACTTCCCTCTTTCTTTTCTCTGACTTTGCTGTCTTCATTTTCCTCTACTTTAAGTACTAGCTTTGCCAGTATTTTGGCATAATTGGGGAGGGGTAGAGGAAAATGTACTTTAACAAAACCTCTTTTCCATTCATTCTTCTTTTAAATGAAAAATATCATCCTCTTTTTATGTCACACAAACAGCTCTAATGTAAAAGTACAACCATCTGAACCCAACTTTAACCAACATATGTATTTTGCAGAAAGAATCCAGTGACAACTGTTAGGGGTGTGGGTGATATTACCCGGTCTTTCCTTTGCTTCTCTACACAGGCTTCCCAAGGGAACCAAGGACACAAAGAAACACAGCAACACCACTGGGGCAAGAAGCTGCCGCTATATTATTAGCTGGACTAGCATCTAAAAATCTTAAGCTCAGAGTTCTGGTAATATGCTGCTGGGACAGGAAGCTTGCTAGAAGTGAATGAACATCTTCTCTGTAAGCTTTAATCCTAATCCTGTGAATTTATTCCAAAGTAATCATCAGTCTGCTTTAGCCGTGTGTACAAGAAGTGTACGAGAGAGAGAATTCGTTAGCTTATTGATTTCACCTGGAGGTAACAGGACGCTGGTGTGAGAGGTACACACGGGTATGTATTTCAGGCTGTCGGGACTCTGCCCATTAACAAATGCTGGCCAGGCAAACGTCTTGGACTATAATCAAGGAATGGAAAAGGGAGAGGAGGAAGGAGCAGATTAGCTTCTCACCATACAAAAAGATCAACGTTTCAAGACAGCTTAAAAACGCCCCTCAAGCTCCAGTTACTTCTCAGGGTCTGCGAGTCTATTTCTGTTTTGTTTGTTTTGCTTTGTTTATATTCCACATATAAGTGAAATGAAGCTCAACTGGCAGGAAGGAAATGCACTAGCATGGATCACGTCTAAACTCGGGAAGAATTTGCAAATACATTTACTCTTTGGATATTGGAAAGGAAAATCCCCAATTATGAAACAGTATCCACTGAAATCATGATATAAATTGTCACAGGAGATGGGAATGATTGAGAATAAGCTTATTTGGAGTTGTTTAAAAAGTAAACATAACAGGGCTTCATGGCAAAAGACTTTTTACTTATAACTATTGATCTTATATCTTAATTTTTTACATGCACTATAACAAAGATACAAGCAATTGCACACATACACAAAGTATTATGCATGCAAGATGTTCAAGATAGGAGTAAACACACACACATGAAACACTAACACAGAAAGACTATATAGGAAAAAAAATTACTCAAGAACAAATACTATACTTAGCTCCAAGACAAATATAACTGTATAAATTAGTAACTGAACAGATGCAGTCTTCATTTGCATGTTTACAGAAAATGGTGCCAGGACAATACAACTCATGTATCTTCAACCATATGAACATTTTTCATATCCCCTATTTGGTAGTTTTCTAAGTTGAGACTTAGAAATGAGCAAAAGATTTCAGTGGGTATGGTCTAAGAATCCTTCCAGTTATTATTTCATTCTCTGTAAGGGTGCACATTTAATTCATTTTCTATTTGTAGGCTATTTTATAATTTTGTGGTTTAGAAATTAATTTGTACAGAACGATTGGTAATGTAAACAATATTCGTCCATAGCAATACATATGAAGTTTGTTTAGTTGAGATGCAATTTCTGTCATGTAGAAAAGATAACTGCAAACATCTAATTATATTGCACAGAGATACTAACCAGCTTAGAATTGTATATTTGTTTCAGCATGCATGCACACAGAGACGCACACACAGACAGAAATGTTCATTAAATTCTCTTTGAATCAGTCTTTACACCATGCTAGCTTTTCATCAAATACTGAGTTGAATAAAATTGCTGATTTACATTTATTTTGTATTTGCATGAGATTCATAGTTGTAACTTTTTGAAAGTTATGAATTATCACACACACGTATACCAATAAATATATTGATTTGAATGGATGCATATTAATACTTAGGGTTCCTGGAAAGTGGTTCACAGCACTTGTAAGAGTTATTGAGTTGCTTTACAACAAATGTAATGAGAACATTTTTCTCTTCTCTAGAAGAAAATGTGATAACATTTTGCCAGATACATCAAGTGCAAAGCCAGTCTCTACAGCCACACGGTGGAACTACGTAACTATGGGGGTGCCATCTGTATGGACCTTCCAGGAGGTGTACAATATGGCAGCTCTGTTCAGGTGTGGAATAGTACTTTTTGATTAAAGGTTTGACTTATCCAAGAATCTGAAAACACTCCACAATGTAAACTGCTGTAGTTTAGATCCTGCTGGTACTGTGTTATGAACCATGCACATACTGATGTACTATTTTCAGAAGATGTGAAATGTCAGATATTTAAAAACTGTACACCCCATGGAGGAGGAAGACAACTTAATACTTCCTCCATCTCCAGAGGTGCATCAAACTGAATGACATCTCCACTCAGCAAACAGGTGTTTAATGATGGTGTCCAAAAAGAAGTGGTGGGTGATGGGAAATTCAGAAATGCTTCCCCAAAAGGTGGATAATTTTTTTTAAAGTTTCAGGTCACAACCCTTTCAGAAAACACTGATGCCCAACACCCTGATTCTTGGTCCAGAAGACACGGCTATTTCAGGCTGCGTGTTACCAGCGTGCCCCTTTACTCACAGTCCTGTGCTCTAACTAAGAGGGTCCCCTGGACCAGACAGGGAGTAGGCGGGAGCTGTCCACTAACAGTAACAGCAGCAGGCAGCGGGAAAGATGACCTGGATGACCACAAACAGCCAAAGGATGTCGTGAACCCCCATGGGATGCCATACTCTTCCTCGCCTATCTGCAGGCACTGTTTTACATGCTCTATTAACTCATTTGCTTTTTTGCTTGTTTGTTTTAAAAGAAAGTGATAATAAAGACAGCTTAGTTAATGCAGAGGTTAAGTAGGCTGATATAGATTACATTATTAACCGAGGGAGTTCACAGGGTGGTGGTGGGTGGGTGGGGGAGAAATGCTTTCTGAAGACAAGCATTTGACAAACAGACAAATAAAAACATAGGTATTTTTTCATCCTAATTACTAAATAGTTCATTTCCATCATTCCAGTTGTTTTTCTGTATCTTTGGGTTTTGGCATTTTTTCAATACCCCATAGAGTTTTCAAAGACCTTTTAGGCAAGAATCAAAATAAATAAATAAATACAGAACACTAAATGAGAACTGTAACCAAAGAAGGAAGATTTGCTTCCTTAATACACACTTTTAAATTGACTAAAGCACAGGAACACTGAGGCACTATAAAATAATCTTGAGAGGGAAGTGGACTTATTCATGTCAACATTAATCCATGCTGAGTGAATGTCAAGGTCAACGGCCTAGAACATTTAAAATTAATTTCAGCATTATTGAGAGAATAGCAAGATAGGTCTTTTTTACACATACTGCTATGGGACTTAAAGTTCTATATTTAACAATCCTTAAGACTTTAGAAATAAGATCATCTGAACATTATTTCATTAAAGTAACAGAATTTCAAGATTTGAAGAAATTTGAAGATCATCTTATAAAATCATCCTTATCGTGTTTGAGTATCAGCAAGGTATTCTTCAGTATGCTCAGGTTCTGCTCATACATTTCTAGCACAAAAACAAAATGCTCCTTCCTTGGGCAATGTAGGCTATCTTTAGAAATTTCTAATTTCTTTTTTCAGTTGAGCAAAATCTATGCCCAGGTCCCTCTCAACAATTAGAGAAGGTTGCATAGAAATGTAATTTCAGTTTCAGAAAGAGGCAATAGAGACAGAAAGAAAGAAAGAAAGAAAAAAAAATAACTCCAGAATTGTCAGGAGAAATGAACGCCCAAATTCAGTAATGCCAACAAATCTCAGTTAGTATAAAAAAATCAAAATTATAACTGAGGTGCGTTGTAGTGAAACTGCAGAATATCAGTGACAACAGTCTGAAGAGCAACTGAAAGGAACATAATTTACTTTGAAAGAGATGATTAGACTGAAAGCTAACTTCTTACTACAAAATGAGAACTAGGAAGCCTTGTAATAATATTGTCAAAGGACTGTAATAATATTGTCTTTTAATACTGTATCACTCACAGTGAGTATATATTTAAAGCATAAAGGTGAAACAAAGATGTTTGCAGTTGAAAACACAGAGAGAATTTCCTCCCAATAAATAGCTATGCTGACTGGACTTTAGCCAGAAAGGATAAAAGATCACTAGTACCCTATGGCAGATGGTGGCCATGAAAACACACCACTGTCATCTGCTGCCAGGGTCAGAGCTGACGGCCAGCCCCCGACTGCTGCCCTTCGGATGACCCTGTGTTTGCCTAGAAGCTTGGCTACCCCAGCTTGGTCCCAGCAAATGACGGAGCTTGGTGGGCAAGCCAGCACAGCCCATTCCCTTGACTTGCAATGGGCAGGAAGGACTCGAGACGGAGCTAGCTGGAACTTCCTCAGAGCAGTGTTGCAGTTTAAGACTCTTCCTGCCAAATCCTTCCCCAGTCCACCTCTCTGTAATTCCCGCTATTGCATTAATGTTGCTTTACTATTTTCATGAAAAACTTACAGTCTACACTTGGTGTGTTCAAGGAGAGGTATTAATTGGTAGTCTCCATGAGGATAGGTGGTCTATGAATTGAGCAAGAGGCCTTGATGGAACTTCTTATGGGATTGGTATCCTGGGATACACCTCTATTCTTTTTTGTCATATTTTTTACTGAACTCAGAACTGAAACAAGGGAAGGCATTGTATTGGTAGAGCCACCTTAAATCTGTAACATCCAGTGCAAGGTTGTGCATAGCAGGTAATCAAAACTGAATTATCATCTTAAGTTCAGATCTGCCATTCCCATGATCGTTGGTACCGGTATAAAATTCATTGTACAGTTTTACAACTTCCAATACTAGAGATTTAATCTACATTTGCAGGTATTTATGTTTTTCAGGCAGAAGATCATTCCATTATTTCTCTTTTCACCAGTCATTCACAGGAAGCGGGAAGATTTTGCCAGTTGATATCTTTTGAAATTCTCATCTAGCTAAGCATCTTGAGAAAATGCTGCATTCATTTCCTGTAAGTGCTTTGACTTTTACAGTAAAATAAAATCTGCAATAAAATATCTTTCCTTAATTAGGTAATATCTGATATAAAAAAGGAAACTATAAAAACATAATACTATGTGCTCTGGAAGACCTTGCTGACAGGTCTCCTGTTCCAAGACTGCTCATCCAAGGATATGTGCCCTACCAGGTTTGCAACTGTTTAAAAAAAAAATGCATGAAATCATCCTTTTTCTGTACATTCCAGTCTGTACATTTTCTCCAGTCCTTTTAGTCACATTCTCACCAAGGAGAGTGTTCATAAAGCTGTGGATTTTTAATCTATCTCTGGCTTTGTAACATAGCTTTCTATGTGTGCTGCTGACTGGAGGGTGTGGTCACATGGTCCCAACCAGCATCAGGTCAACTTGAATGGTGAGCCCGGCCCTCTTCTGTTTCCGGGATGTTAGCATTTGACTGAGTCCTCATTCTCCTTTGTGTATTCTTTTTACATTTCCTTCCCTCTTCAAATCTTTATTTTTCCCACTGAGGAGAGAAAGCCCGATTTCAAGGGGTGCTTGAGTGTTTGAATCTCTCTTGTGAAAACAGGTTTTGCTTTCTTGTTTTTTTTCCCCTCTGTTTTTAGTTCAAGACAATCCTGTGTTTACAGCCAGATAAAGCAGCCTGTTGTCAAATCCCAGGGCAGAATGGTTAAGGTTACTGAGATTTCCAAGGCACTAACATGATCACATGGAGAGATTTTCTACTACAATTAGAATTATTAGACAAATATATTATTTGTAATATATGATAACTTAATAGTTTTACATAAAGAACACAGTTTTCATTGGGCTGGGAGTTTGGAGGAATGACCAGGATTTCTCACAGGGATCTTTACTTTTGAGTCCATACTGACTCAGCACCATCTTGAACTGACTCAGCATCTCTGTGCAAACTCATGTAGTCTGAATAGATTTAGCACAATCCAAGCTGACTCAGCATAGTTCCTGACCCATGTCTAATAATAAAATGAGAGCTAAACTATATGCAGTATTTCATAGAGTTTCTCTGTCTTCAATTTTTAACTAGCTATCTGGTCCTTTAAGGGTTCCACCCCAGTTATAAATCATAGGTTTGAGAATATTGCTAATTAGAGATAAATATTCCTAGTGACTAGAAGTAAAACTTTGACTAAAATGAAATGTTGAAAACCATTATAATTATGCATGTGGTTGCATACTCTCAGTTTCTGTGAAAAATAAAGTTGCAACCACAATAAATGATCCACACCAGCTTCGTTTCATAAACCAGACAACTGAGGCTGAAACAGCGTAAGTGTCCAGGAGGCACACATATAGAAAATTCTAATAGGAATAGGACAATAACCAGGTCTCTTTCTTCTTAGGGCAGGGAATTCTATCATATACTTCTCTGATTTGGACTTGATTACTTAAGTTAGGGAAAAAATAAACACATTAATGAAGCTAGGTGTATCTTATTTAATTCTTACAAGGATCTTAAAAAATAGGCAATAACATTCCCATTTTATGGATTGGAATCTAGGCTCCAGATGAAATAAAGAGGCCAGGTCACACATTTATTAAATGTTCTTACACACTGCACATCTGTATGACCTAGCCTCTCCAGATAGAAATCCATGTCATCATGGAGATAGAAACATAAGGAACTTTAATTTCACCAAAAATACTTCTCTCATGTTGTTATCACCCAAAAGCAAAAATTGGGCTTACCTACAGTTTGGCGGGAAGCACTTCGTGGAATATGATCAATGCATATTGTATTATCTACAAAGGTATTTCCCAGCCTCCTTTCTTTTATATGGAAAAGTTTTAGGTTCTTTCAAGTGTTGGTTCCATACCAACTTTCAGAGATTAGATCAATATTAAAGTTTATTTTCTGATTTTGACTGTTTTGCACATTTCCTAATTCTATAACATTTCTCTTTCAAATTAAATCTTGACTGAGTCTCAAAAATCTTTCTGTTAGTTTCTTTTTTACTTTGTAAGTCCAACAGTCCAATTTGCCAAGGAACCAATCTGTGCATACAGACCGTAAAGCATTAAGCCACACGATGGTAAGTACCTCATTAAGATCCAGTTTGCTATCTCATAATTTGGTTTAAGTTCATTCTTTTGGCAATGTGTTGCATATTTTTTTTCATTGAATAACGAACAGAAATCAAAAAACCCGTTTCTTCTCTGAGGCCCAAATGGAAAATGGTTGAAGTTCAGATTAAATATTCCTACCAGCAGTATGCCCAGCAGGTGAGATAAATTCTAAACCAGAGCATGAAAGAGATGGTAGACAGAAAAAACAGAAATTGCAAAGCTTACAAAAATCAATAGTGTGTTATAGTCTGTGTGAAAAGCAGTAGAAACTACTTTTAGGTGAACTATTGGAAAGCTGTGTCTGAGGACAAATTAGCCTTACTTCTGAGAGCTAAATGACTTGGAGGTATTCATTTAATACCTCTTTATTTAGGCTAGGCCTAAGTTACCAAAGTTGAGGGGAGAATTAAAGCTTATCCTACCGTACATCCATTATCCACCACGCCTTGTCTGAACTGTCCTTCCCTAGACTTTCCTGAAATCCATTTTCTTCTCTTCGAAGACACAGCTCAATAGGAAAGTACTTCAAGAAGCTTGTTTAAATTCAGTCAGCTTCAGTGATTTCCTGATTTGATGACACACTCCCCATACATCGATATGCATGTTTTATATTTATTATGCAACTATCATTATAATTATCTCTGAATATAGAAGATAGAAGATAGTCATTATGGACTTATTATGTTGATACATCAGGCCAAACAATACTTCCGATGAAATGACCAGGTGCAGTTTTGGGTTGAACTATTGGAATCACAATTTTAGCTCCCCTGTTAATTTTCTCTACCTTTGCCAATGACAGATTTCGTCTTTGATAAATTTAAGTCCCATTCATTTAAAGCTTATGAAATCTGTTTTTTAAGGTAATGTTATAATTTGAAGGAATAACTGAAAGCAAAACAGATCAAAAACTTGAAATATGGAAATATTTAATGATGTACAATTTGATTTTCTTTTATTTTAGTGAGAAATACTTCATGACAGAACTAATGAAGTTATATTGCTAACAACCAAAACAGTATTTCTTTAGATTATGTTACCATCGGAGTTGGCCAACAGTGAACAAATTAACTTTGGTCCTAAATTCTTTTGGAATATATTTCATATCGCTTTCTACCCAGGAGTAATATGTGATAAAAGAAACAAGTGTCCACCCTTAGTGTTAACATGAAATCTACCCTTTCTCCAGAACTTACCAGTTTAAGATTCCCACTCATTTAGTTTCTAAAACACTGAATAACTATTATACTCTGTAATAGGGGTCAGCAACATAGGCCTGCCATTAATGTCTGAAAATTATATTTTATTAGAACATAGCCACATGCATTCATTTACTTAATGTCTATGGCTATTTTCACACGAGAATATCAGACTTGGATGGTTGGGACAGAGATCGTATGGCCTACAAAGCCTAAAACACTTATCATCTCATCCCATATAAAAAATGTCTACTGACCCTTGCTCTATAGGAATGTGGGAATTGATGGCGAACAAGATAAACATAGTTCCTGACCTCAGACTAGAAGCAGAAGCCAAAAATCACAGAATAAGCAGGATTGCAGTAAGGGCTCTGTGAAACTTCAAGTACAAATTTTTATTTATGTAGGTCTTCCGGCTATTTTATGAACAAGTGAGAAGTGTATTCATAATATGAAATATATGTAAGAGTGTTTTATAAAAATCATGTAACTCAGACATTAATAGATTGAAGAAAAAATCATACCATTTGCTAGTTTAAATGCTTCTATTCTGGATTATATGGAGAAGGTAAGAAGGGGTGGATGGCAATCACACTTTTTCTCATCAATAATTATTGTAATTCATTGAGTTACTTCAAAAGAGGTGCTTAATACAAAACCACCTCTTATTATTTCAGAATGACTTAAATTTCACTTTGTTTTATATCTATACAAGTATACATTCATTTTTTAGTAGCTCAAAGTAGTTATTTACACATTCCATGTTTTTTTTACAAAGTTTTCTTAAATGACTTATAACAAAAGATAAATTCAAGTAATAATACAATAGAAATAGAATATCAGAACAAGGGGAAATGAGGATAGAAATACCATGATATTCAATATAATTTTAAATTTGACTCTGAGCTTTCTCAAAATTATTACAATAATGGAAATCCAATTTGTTATAGTTTTCAATTTGGAAGAGAGAAAACAAACCAAATCCTTAGGGAAATATAAAATTTTCCCCAAATAAAATTATTTTTAAAAGTGAAAAGTAGTCTAAACCTACAATTGATCTTCATTATCTTCCTTTGATTAGAATATTTCTTTGCATATTTGGGTGAATGGTGCTTACAAAAATATTCTTACATCTATTTTACATTATGCACTTCTCATTTGTCCATAAATTTGTAGCCAAAAATGTATGAAAATTTATATAGAAAACCTACATAAAAAAGAATGTATACTGCAAGTTTTCTACAATATCTCTTACTGTAGTCAGACTTCTGTGATGGTTTAATATCTGCCTCTACTCTAATGAGGGTAGTACACATTCAGACACACACACACACACCATTACCCTTCATTATCTTCCTACACTGAAGATATCTGTCAATGGTAGTAAGATTCAGGAAGATCTCTGAAGCACCTGGTAAACTATTCTTTGGCGGCTTTGTACAAGCATTTAGGGTCCTGAAATTTTGGTGGATCTGAAACCTGGATCATGGGTGGCCTATTCTTTCAATGCTTAGATTCTCTAAAAAGCGAATTCTCTGATGGTTGTAGCTTTGTAAAGATTGCTTTCCCTTGAATCTTTTTTTTTTTCCAGTCCAGAAAAGAATCGCTTTTGGGAATCTGATCTCCTTCTTTATTAAAACAAGTAACATGAAATTCTGCCACTGGTTTGCAATGAATATGTACAGATGGTTAATTGTCATGCTTCAAATAAAATCTGTCAGTGAATCCATCATGTTTTCTGATATTTTGTCTGCTCTACTTAAAAAAAAGCTCTGGGACAATCCCTTCCAAGAAATAATTTCTTAAAACTATTTATATATTCTTTCAGTCCATATTGAATATTCAGTTTGTGCATATTTTTTCCCCTTACTTTACTTTTTAACTGTCTTTCTAATAATGGACCAAGTGCACTGATTTTTCTGCTTAAACCTAAAGGGGCACCAATAACATATCTTTGTATGTGGAAATATGTAATGGGAACTTTGTTTCACAGCATTGCTGATAGTAGTTTAAAGATTTAGAGAAAATTGTATGATCAGTAGTTGAGTATTGGTTAAAAAAAGGAATACTGATATATGGATTACATGTGCTTATTAATATTAGCTTATGTAATCATATCTATAGACAATATTAAATGAGGAAATGGAGGGAACATTTTATAATTTATGACATGATGCCCTTTGTATGTGAATGTGTATGTGTGAAAAAAGATTTATTTTTTTAATGATCAAAATTAGATTCACCAAAATGTAATAGCAGCTATTATTGCTGGTGTGGGATTTTGAATAATTACCTCATTGTGTTTTTCTGTGGATAATAAATAAATGCATTTTCTACCTATTAGAGGATTATTATTTTTAAATTTAAGGAGCAAACTGACTTTGGAAAACTGTGCTTAAATACTTGTTGGGCATGGTTGCCACATAAGAGAATCAAACAGCTGCTTGAGAAAACGAGTCATCGGCTTGCTATGTGAGGAGGGTATGAGCAAGGGCAGGGAAGCTACGGACATTCACACGCACCTCTATTAGCAAAGCTCAGAGAGAAAGACTTTGAATTGGGAAGAACTAACTGCTAAAATATTGTAGGATTGCCAGGCTTCAGAGGTGAAGAAGAAAAGATGATTGGTGAGAAGCTTGTAGGGACATCCTTAAAAGAAATTATGTGTTCCCACATTTAGCAACACATCTAGCTCCTTCTGAGCAGAAAGCTTCACAATACTCCCAGTGCATCAGTAACACAGAGAATCTCAGGGGCCTAGATTCCTAGGTTCTAACCACACTCTCTTACAGATAGGAGAAGAGATCTCTGCATGGTTAAAACAAGTTTAAACTTTTACAACAAGTCACATACAGACTCATGATTAGTGAAGCTCCCTCAGGAGGCAGAAGGAAAGGAAGCAGCCTTAACCTGTACTGGGCTAAGGCCCAGAGTGGGAGGAGGCTGCAGGCTGCACTCAGATTGGGGAGCTGGCTGTGATGGGTGCACTCAGCCTCTACGCGTTACATACACAGCAAACAAGACCCCTGTCAGGGTCTCCACCCCAGTCAGACAACTCCCCAGAATAAGCCCTTGACCATACTCTGAGATTATGCCCATCAGTTTGCCTTTCACATGGAGAATATTGTGAGAAACAGGACCTTCAGGAACAGTGGACACACACAGGCGGGCATCCAGCAGGCAAGAGTCTATATAGAACAGAAAATGAAAGCACAGTATTACCAGGGCCTTGGTCAGAGACAGGCTGGCTTCTCTGGGCCTCCCTCCTGACCTCCCGACGGAGAGGCTGGGAACAGAAGGCTGATGGGGAGCAGGTGGGTTTGGCTGGCCCCTTGGCTGGAGGCTCACATTCCTCATACGCTGTCCTCACATGTTTGGTTGGTTGGACGCAGGGGTTTGGTTTTTCTTTTGTGAACGGAGACAGTGAGTCAAAAGACTTTGAATGGGAATTGATCTTTCCTTCTATTGTATTGAATCTAAAGCCTCTCTTGTTTGAATCACATTCACCCGCACAATGCTCAGCCATGCTTGTGGCCCACAGACAGACACTCGTGCCCTTGCAGGAAGAAGAGCGGCTCCTGCTGGGCTGGAGTGCAGAGCAGCAGCCTTATGGGTAATTAATGCCCAAAGAGGAAGTTAAGAAAGAAGAGGAAAAATACACCTATGGGCCTCTAAGAAGAGCCCTGCACAGCCTTAGATTAGAAACGAAGGAGAGGGGCTGGGCTGAGTGCACCTGTTTGTCATTGTGCTTTTCTCTTCCTCACCTAAGGTTCAAGGACAGAGTTTATGAAATAAATTTGCTGGAAGCTATAACTGTTTTGCTCATGGGAGAATGTAATGAGGGGGAAAATTGAGTTCTAATAGCTGGTAGGAAAAAGTGACTTAGGGATCAAGCTGCCCTTGTTTTAGAAAATGCCTTGATTAGACCACTTGGGTAAATGAGTCTCTGCAGGGTCTAGGCATTAGGGACCTGGTATTAGGACCTCAGAGCAAGGAGACACTGGAGGAGCAGCACGGGGGACAGGATGACCTGCTAGACCCTGTGGCCCCTCACCTTCCCCCTCCAAACCTAGTAAAGGTGTTAAGTTCACAAAATGCTGGTCTAGGGGTGTGTGTGTGTACTGGCTAACAGGAACAGTATGAGATAAAGTAGAATGTCACTAAAAACGAGACAGAACTTCAGGGGAAGCACAGAAATATATAGTTTAATAAATCAGAACAATTTGGAGTGGGAAAATAGTGGTTAGAGCTCTGCTGTACTGTGAAATTGGGGGTTTGAGTCAATCTTGCCTAGATTTAACTGAGATAGAACCGAGACCCCCCCATATGACATCTGGGTGAAACCTAACTGGCAAGTATGTAATCTGTTGTAGAAAAATTCCAGGAAAAAAGTGTTTTAAAAAACTGATAGCACTTACATCCCAGTTTTTTGGGAAAAGGCTAGTGGTTCATGCATTCATTTATCCTGCACATTTTATTGAGCATTGACTATGCACCAGCACTGTTCAAATTGCCAGGGATAGGGCTGAGGATGCAAGCAATGGGATTTAAAGCAATCAAAGTTATAACTACTTATATGTTAGTAGATGGGAAATTCAGAGACCAAATGCCATTGGTTGTCCTGTTTGGTACCTCAGAAATATTAAAGGAAAGAAAATAAAATTGTCTTATTTTTGATACTTCATTCCAACACCAATTCTCTGATATCAAGGATGCCCTACAGTTCAATTAAACTATGACACTAACTACCCAGAAATAGCAAACACCCCACAGGTCAAGGGCAACAGCCTTCATAAGATTACCCTTACTTCAGATACAGCTGCAAGTGGGGCTCCCAGGCCTCGTCTGCTCAGGCTGCCTTAACAAACTTACATAGACTAAATGGCTTAAACAACAGAAAATAAGTTTCTTGCTGTGCTAGAGGCTGGAAACTCCAAGATACACATGCCAGCCAATTGGGTTCCTGCTGAGCAGGTTCCCCTTGGCTTACAGATAGCTGCCCCCTCTATGTGCTCATGCGGCAGGGAGCGCAGGAGACAGGAGAACGCACAAGCTCTCTCTGGTGACTTTACCCATAAGGGTACCAGTCTCACTACTAGGGCCCACCCTCAGGACCTCCTGTCAACCTAATTATCCCCTCCAAATCCCCCCTCCAAATACCATCACACTGTGGGGTAGGGCTTCAATGTGACCTGGCAGGTGGTTACACACGCTATTCTATAGTGGCAGGTTGCCTGGGGAGAGGGATGAACACATAGCTTCCATGTGCTCTCCACGTGGAATCCAGGCAGGCCCTCCTTCCAGCCCATCAGCGTGTTCAGCAGGCTGGAAGCTCCACTGAGCCTTGATGTCCACAGTTTGATACAGGGTTTTATTATGGAGGCACAATTGAATAAATCATTGCCCATTGGAGATAAAACTCAATACCCAAGTCCAATCCTCCGCCTGGATGTTGGGAGGTGCAGCCAACATTTCTGAAGCTCTGTGCCAGGAACTAGGGACAAAGACAAAATACACTTTTTTATTATATTGCAGATAGAATGCTAAAACTAATCATCTGCCAGGTCACAGGGCCCAGCCAGTGGGAGGTGAGCTGATCTAACAGGAGCTCAGTTGGGCAGCTCTGCCTCTGGGCAGAGGGGGAGGTAAGAGGGATCCAGTCAGACCTTCATGTCTTTGCTACAGAGGCTGCTTCGCACCTTCAGACACACACCACAAGGGGGACTGTGACTCTCGCTATCCCCAGTCTTCCCTGCGGGTACCTTGTTGGGCCCACAGAGAAACGTCTACAAACAGACATGTGATTTCTCTGTTTTTGAGGCTGGTCTTCACTTAGTCTCCTTGAAGTTGCCTGCCTTTCCTTGGATTTCAGGCATATTGGTTGTTCTGTACTCTCAGCTCTTGTGGTTTCAAGAAAAGTTAGATTTTCTTTTAAGTTCATTCATCTATGGTTGACCTTTCAATTTGTAGTTAACAAAGCTTATTATTCACACTTCCTGTTTTTTTCATTTGATTCTAACCATGATCCTGGAAGACTGACAGAGTAGGTCTTACTGGTGCAGAGCTGTTCTCATTAATGTGAAGAGAGTGCTCTTTCCAGCACATTACATATTTATTTCTCAAAGATCCTAAATGGATTTGTATGTCAGTCACTATCCTTTGGGTCTGTCCTATGTTCATTAAAAAAGGAAAAAAAATGGACCACTCAAAAGATAAAAAGGAGACCCCAGAGAGCACATATATTTCTCTACCCTCCAAATAAGTTACCTTATTTTCTTCCATGTCCAATATCAGTAACCATCCCATTTTAATTTGCATATGCTTTACCCTATCTGCCTACTAAGACAGAGATCCCCAAACTTCAGAAAACATATGAAATACTTGAAACTAATAAAAATGCAAATGCTAGGCGCATCTCCAAGTTTTCTGATTTACTAAGGGTGCAGGAGTGAGGGGTACCTACAAATGTTCTAAGAAATACATATTTGAGGAAGTGGTATTTGAGGTAAGTCCTCAAGGATAACTGTGAGTACTGACTACCTGAAGGGGGCAGAAAAAAGGACCAACGTGCTGGGAGAGCAAAAACGTGTTCTAGGACCCGGTGAGGAGATGAAGAGAGTGACGTTGAAGAACCTGAGAAAAGCTCATTTTGACTAGAAAACGGTGAGCAGAGGAAGAGCAGTGCCAGAAAAGGCCAGTGAAAGAGTGAGGGTGGTAAACGACCCAGTCTTTTGCACACGACAACAGTGCAATCTTTAACTGTGGACCAGAAATAGAGCTGAAATATTTTAGCAGGGAAATGACATAATCATAGTTTCATTTTTAAAAGTTCTCTCATCTATATCTCACAATTATAAATATTACCAGTACTTCATGTTGACAATTGATCATGAAATTTAAATTTAAATATTTAAAGACAATTTTAATAAAATGGATAAATTCTATGAAAAATACAAGTGACCACAGATAACAAAAGTAGTAGAAAATGTGAATCATTTTATGTCTATTAAAGAAATTGAATGTATTATTTAAAATACTTCCCATAAAGGAAAATTGAGGCTCAAATGGCTTTCCTAATGAATTCTTCCATAGATATGAAAGTATTAATAGCAATATCACACAAACTTGTTTGAAGAACAAGAAAAAATAAACAATGTCTAATTACTTTATATGAGACCAGCATAACCTTAATTTAAGATTTTAGCAGAATTTTAGCAGCATATGTTAGTATATCTAACATACACAAGGAGTTCATACGATTCAATAACAAAACAAACAACCTGCTTAAAAAATGCACAGAGGGTCTGAAAAGATGTTATTCCAAAGGAGACCTACAGATGGCCAGTAGATATATGCATCATATACCTACTGGCCATCATCATCGCCAATCGTCAGGGAAACTGCAAATCAAAATCACAATGAGATAACACCTGCCAGAATGGCCATCACAAGAAAAGAAATAACAAGTGTTGGCAAAGATGTAGAGCAGAGGGAACTTCAGTGCACTGTTGGTGGGAATGTAAATTGGCACAGCCACTATGGAAAACTGTAT
This sequence comes from Manis javanica, assembly GCF_040802235.1. Taxonomy (NCBI): domain Eukaryota; kingdom Metazoa; phylum Chordata; class Mammalia; order Pholidota; family Manidae; genus Manis; species Manis javanica. The sequence goes on from NC_133167.1 coordinate 96,224,925, forward strand.
GGAGAGTCCTCAAAAAATTTAAAATAGAAATTCCATTTGATCCAGCAATTCCATTTCTGGGTATTTATCAAGAAAAAATGGAAACACTAACTCAAAATGATAAATACAACATGTTCTTTGCAACACTTCAATTGCCAACATATGGAAGCAACCTAAGTGTCCTTTGGTAGATGAATGGATAAAGAAGATGTGGTACATACATACAATAGAATATTCTTAATCATTAAAAAAAATGCAATTCTGCCATTTGCAACAAAATGGATGGACCTAGATGGTATTATGCTAAATGAAATGAGGCAGACAGAGACAAATACTACATGATTTTACTTGTATGTAGAATCTAAACCACAAAAGAACAAACAAAACAAAACCAGAGAAAGATGACTGATGGTTGCCAGAGGAGTGGCGTGATTTTGAGGTAGGCAAAATGGATGAAAGGGATCAAGAGTTATAAATAAATAAGTTATAAAATAAATAAATCACAGGGATGAGATGTACAGTATAGGGAATATAGATAATAATATTAACTTGGTATGGTGACAGATGGTAATGAGACTTATTATGATCACTTCATAATTTATATAAATGTCAAATCACTATGTTGTATACTTGGAACTAATATAATACTGTATGTCAATTATGTATCAATTAAAAACAGAATTTAGCAAAGTTAGCTTAAAGACAAATTAGTAACCACTATGTCTCATAAAATCCTGAAGTTATTAATCAACTGAGTCTAGCAATATTAAAAGGATAATACATCTGGACCAAGTGGGGTTTACTTCAAGTATGCAAGGGCCATTGTTTTCACAAGGAGGAAAACTGAATATCTTGATCAATACAGAAAACACATTTGACAACATTCACTAACCATTCATACAATTTTAACAAACTTAAAATAGAAAAGAATGTCTTTAATTTAATAAAACTATAAAAATCTTCAGTGAACAACATAACTGATAGTAAAACATCAAAGGTTTTCCACTGAGATCAGGAATGAGACAAGAATACACACTATCACCACTTGTACTTAACACTATACTGGAGGTCTTAGTGCAATAAGTCAAGAAAATGAAAAAGTGAGTAGAACTGGAAAGGAAGAAATTTATCTGTGACTATTCACAGATGACATGGAAGAATACTTGAAAAATCCAAAAGAATATACAGATACAGTATTAGAATAAATTAATTCAGCAAGGTTATAGCACATAAATCAATACACAAAAATCAATTATATTTCTATAGACGAGCCACAAACAAAAAGAAAAAGAAACTATAAAATGAAACCACTAATGATCACATTAAAACGTCAAATATTTAGGAATAAATCTAGCAATGGATATGAAAGACAATTTTAACACTACAAAACATTATTGAGAGAAATTAAAATAAATGTAAATAAACAGAGGATTATACTATGTTTGTGAGCGGAAGATTCAATATTCCATCTCTGAAAGATAGTCAATGGATTTAATGCAGTCCCAACAAAATTCAAGATTTTTGTTTCCAAGAAGATTGATTAACTAATTCTAAAATTGATATTGAAATGCAAAGGACCAAAAATAGTCCTGTAATCTTGAAGAGGGATTAACAGGTGAAATACCTACAGTACCAGATTATCAGGAATCAGATTTATAAATTATAAGGATTAAGACAATTGAGATTAACCCACACATATATGATCTGACAGACAAAAGTTAACATTTCAGTGAAGTAGGGAAATCTCAATAAATGGTCTTGAATAATTTGATATCTATATGGAACACAAATTTATCTTGAACCCTACCTTACACCAAAAATAAAAACATCAATTCTAGATAATTTGTAGATCTAAATGTAATAGGTAAAACAACAAAGCATTTAAAGGAAACAGTCATGATTTTAGAGTAGACCAATATTTCTTTTAAAAGACACATGAAATATATACCATAAAAAGAAAAAAATTGGTACTTTAATTGTATTAAAATCAAGTTCTAGTTCTAAAATATCACCATTAAGAGACTGAAAAAGTGACATGTAGAGTGGGAGCAGATATATACAATACATGTCTGACAAAAAACTCATATTCAAAATATATAAAGAACTCCTCTAAACCAATAAAGACAGTCAGCACAATAGGAAAAAGGGAAGTTCACAAAAGAAGATGTTCAAATATCCAATAAACATATGAAAATGTGCTCAACTTCATTAGTTTTCAAGGAAATGCAAATTGAAACCACAGTGAGAGTCAATAATGAGTCTTCAAGAATGGTTAAAAAAAAAGAGACAATATCAGGTGCCCACAAATATTTAAAGCAACCACAACTCTATATGCTGCTGTTAGTATAAATTGGCATAAAACTTTGGTAAACTATTTGGAAGTATATAGCAAAACTGAATAAATACATTATCTAATTCACTTTTAGTATATATGCAACAGCAAGGCATATGTATATTCATGAAAAGTTATCAACAGAAATGTTAATGGCAGCACTACTGTGTGATGGACAAATTGGAAACTAACCAAATGCCCAACATATAAATGGGCATTTACGGGTGAGTAAGTACATGTTGGCATAGTCATTCAATAAAAAATATGCAACAGTATATAATGGATATATATTAGTATATTCACACAATAAAATACTGTACAACTACATGGAATAATTTTACAATAATTCCTAGAGAAAAAGGCTGTCAACAAGGACTACATTCTCTATGAATCCATTTACATAAAGCACAAAAAAGAAACTATGCTGGTGCACATCATGGAAGTATTTGCTCTTGGGTGCTGCCCAGCACCTGGAAGACAGAACAAGGCATATTCTGTGTGCCATCAAAATTCTCTTTCTTGACTAAGTAATGATTATATGGGTGTTTTCAGTTATAAAAATGTATGAAGTGGCACATTTATGATACTTGGACTTTTGTGCATGCATGTTAGACTTGAATTATAAAGTTAAAAAGAAATAAAGCTCACTCTGGCTGTTCATGAAGAATTTATTTGAAAGGAGCAAGAGTAGAACTGGGGAGACAATTTCGGAGGTCAGAGTTCTGGCAAGAGATGAAGGCAGCCCAAGATGGTAGTATAGTAAAAGGAAATTACATGAAGTTTTCTAACTATCATAGCACAGAGCATGAAACTGAGTTAGCTAAAGAAATACAGCAAGCGGTTTTGAGAAGCAGCAATGGTGCATTTATCATGCATACAATCATCTTGCATAATTTTCTGTAGCTATATTTAGCTACTCAGGTACTAGCAACAAAAATGCAGGCAGTTGATTTTACACAGTATTGGGGTATTACACAGATCAGCGTGAATAAAGAACCAAGTATCAGAGTATTGGCAAGAAACTCCTCACATTTTTCCATAGAGATTTGCCTTCCTGGTAGTGATAGGTATGATGGTTCCACCAAAAACTTTGTTTCTGATTCACATTCTCAAATCTGGAGGTTTTCCATGAGACACATGGGTGATCATGCATATGTCATGACCATGACAGAATTTTTTAAAATCTATTATCCAAATGGCTCCAAACCTTAGAATTAACATAGATTCTGCATTTTCTTTTACATCTCATTTTCAATCCATTATCTCTGGTTACATCTTGAAACTCCCTCTACTGGCTCTTCTTAAAGTAAAAGTAAGGTTGGAAAATAGCTGTGTTTTAAAACCCAGGATTATAACACTAGACAACGTTACCTCTTCTCCAAAAACTGCATCTGTGACTTGCATTTCCTGGCCTAAATATGTGGCAAAGTTATATTTTAGGTCATAAAGGAAACAGAGTATAGCTATTGAGCATTGCAGTAACAGATGTTTACATTAGATTTCTGCTTTGGGATTTTAAAACTAATGAAACAATAATCATTCAAGCTGTAATATCCATGGAAATATTTCACTCAGAAACCACATGATAGAGAATATCCTTCTCATATGCAAAATAACCTAGATGGCATTTCTGAGATGGCATGAATTTTCATATCCCTTGTCCTTGTATGAAAGCTTTCCTTCTCAATCTCAGATAATATTAAAAATGCCTATTAAATCAAATAACTTTTATGGTGGGCTTATTATGCTCAAAGCACTTTGGCAGATATTTGGACAAATAAAATAATAACCTATGGTCTCAATTTTCAAGAAGCCTATGTGTTTAAATTATTTGTAAAATAGAGATGCAAAAAAAGGTTGGAGGCTTTTGAAATTATGTTCTACCATGATTCCAGGATAGATACTGTAAAGTTAATTGTAAACTGCAACATACATTTATAAGGATTGGGAGAGGGGTGATGAAAGGTCCACTTCAGGATAAGATGGTGAATAGCTGCTGATTCCAACCCTCAAATGTGACCCTGCAGGTATCACAGAAGAGAACATTTGAGTTACCCCAGAACCAAATACTTAAACTACAAGAAACTGTTGACGAGCTATATGGTGACTGGGTCCTGCTGTAAGTTCAGGAAATAATAGTCTTAGAATGGGTCCCGAACAGAATCCCTTGCCAGCCCTTCTGACTGCCCAGGCTGGATCACTTACTGTTCCAGCTCTATTTGGGGGCAGAAAAGCATCAGGAGAAGTTTGATGCCGTTGAGAGTCACTGGGTCCATCAAGGACATGCTAGTTAAGGAGCCGGTTGTAAGAGTCCCATATTTTGTTAATAGCTTGGTCGCTATAGAGTCTTCCTCATCTACCACATCTAGATGAATAAACCCAGCATCAGTCTGTGAAAAGAGCAGTGCCTAGAATTGATATGGTAAGAGATTCCCTGAAACACAAGATTGGTTGGTGGGAATGAAGGTGTGATGGGGAAGTACTGGAACTGCATCAGGTATCAGAAGCCCTCCGCCCTAAAGCAAATTCCACCACACTCTCTAAATGGCAGAAAGGGCAGATACTAGGACCTGGGTTTTCATCTCCCCTCTTCTCCCCTCTGCTCCCTTCCAACAACACATTACCGGATTCTTCCGAGAGAGAATATTAGTTCAAGGGACTAAATATGTAAATATTAGAGAAGTGTAAGCACCATAAAAGATATGCTCCCAAACCAAACAATGCATAACTAATTTAGAAACAAATAACGAAAGAAGTAACATCTCTACTACTCCAGTCACCCTGTTCTCATTGCAGAGCGCCTGGACTTCCTGACAGAGAGATGACACTCAGGACTCTGTTCTCATACTACAGCTGACGTACGTCCCGAATCCTCAGTGTCAATATAAATGTAACTGGGCATTTATGTGAAAAGCAAACATAGACTTAAAATATCATAAGGAACAAAGAGGAAAGTTATGTATAGGTAAAAGTGATATTGCATCAAGAAAAAAATTAATCATAAGCCTTTGTACCAGAAACCATATATGCTTTTATATATATATATATATATATATATATATATAAAAGCAATATACTTGACACGATCCCAAAATGAAAATAAATGAATCAAAATGTATTTTGAGATTGTAAGAGTTAAGTTAAACTTTTCAGGAAATGATAGATCAAACAGTTGAAATAAATTTTGGAAGATATCTATATACTGATAGTCACACACTAATAGGTATGTACTGAGTAAAATTAGTGAAGAGAGAAGCATATAGTATGTGATGTTCATATAAGAATGTGGGGGAAATAGTATGTGCGTGTCTTCATATTTACTTGCATTTGAATGGGACACTGGAACGGTAGACATACCTGAATAATTATTAGGGGGTTGGGAAGATGGTGGGAGTCCAGCACAAAATCAGATATTTTTTTGTGGATATTTTTTATACAATATTGGCTTTGTAGATACCTATTAAAAAATAAGTCATCTTTCAAAAAGAAGAAAGTCTGCCATTTTCCAAGTCAGCCACGTGGCGTCCAGTGGGGAAGAGACGCTGCGACGTGGTGTCCGCCACGGCAAGGATCAGAGCCAGCGGCCTCCCAGACGGGGGCGCTTGGGGTGCCCACAGGTGAGCAGGATGCGGGGGGAGGCTCGTTCCGGACTGCAGATGGGGAAGAGGTCTGAGGGTGAGGATGGAGGGGAGATCCACAGCTAGACCAGCTCCAGGGCAGGACCCCAAGTGGCGGGACAGGACCTACAGAGCTTGGGGCTCGGTGAACCCTGTGGCGTCGAAGGCCAGAGCAGAGGGGCATGAAGCACGTGCAGGAAAATTCTGAGAAACTGGTGCGCAGGGCAATTTCTAAGAGACCTATATCCAAATTTGGAGCAGGAGAGGCTGTTCCAGAGCCAGCTTTGCCAGAGCTTGAATAGGGTTCCACTGAGGACCGAGCCAGTCCGGCTTGGCTGGCGGGCTGGGACAAATGAAAGGATCTTGAAGAGCAGAGGGTATACACAAAATGTATAAGCAGGTCTCGAGGAAAAAGTACCTCATTTTTTTCACTTATAATAGTATGGGTAAGTTAATAAGTACTTTCACATTCACTACATCATGTGAAGCTCAGAATAGCTCTGTTAAATAACCAGAACTCCTATTTCTGTTAGCGCTCCCTAGATGCGAATGCGGGCGTTCAGCTACATGAAATGGCATGTTCATGTTCACATGCCTGGTAAGACGCTGTGCAGAATGAGAACAGTTCTTACCCCTGCTCACTGCCTCACCATTAATTTATTCAGTCATCACTCAGTAAGTCAAGCACTTACTAGCAAGAGGCAGTTTCTCTCCTTGTTCCCCCCTGGGGAGGCAGCCCACCATGCCATGAGGTAGCCTCTCTGCTAATGTGTATCCAAGAGGAATTCTCTTCGCCTCTGTACCACTGGCAAGAAGAAATGTGACATAAATGCATTAAATCCAACCCCCCCGTTTTTTAAGACCACAGTGGGATGCCCAGAGGCCCATTTATGCAGGGTGTGATGATCTAGTTTCGGGGTTTGATAAGACTCCCTCACCCACACTACCAATGTGTTCCTTAGGACCATTTCACTGAATATTAACACCAGCATCAAGGAGAGGATAGGGAAATAAGAGAGATGGAATCTAAGTTCCACAAGTTTTTCTATTTGTTAGTAGCCCATGAATGAGAATGCTTAGGAGACAGGATATTGACAGGATGAGGTGCTGGGGTTATTTGATGATGCAAATTATTCAGCCTAACCCAGCTCCCCCCATGGCATGGATAGTAAAGTTGGAGCTTTCTCACAGCCACATGACAATTTGCCTTTGAAATTGTGTTTTCTTTTTATGTTGAAAAGGGGAAAGACCTCCTCAAATCCTGTATTTTTTCCACATTAAAATCATCATGTGCTTTAAGTTAATGGGTCAGTGGGACAGACTAACATTTTAAATAGACTTAACTTACAGATGTGCATATATTAGGGTGAAGTATGTCTGCCTTCTCTTTCTCCCTTTTCATACCTTATTTCCATCTTTATCACTAAACTTTTGCCAGTAAATTCTACAGATTAGCTAGCTTAGATTACATGTTATTACTGTTTACATGATGGTCAGAGATACAGGTTGCTAGGATGTTTCTCAAAATGTCGATTGCAGCTGCCTGATTTCCATTTTTGATTCCAGTAAAGGTCGATCAATGTTGACAAAAGCTTAATTAATTAGTCCCTTTGACTACGGGACAATTTGGAATGAAATTTCAGAGTCAATCTCAAATAACTGGCTAGGTTTCACCAACTCTGATATTTCTTACAGGTATTTACTTACTACTTTGTTTCCTGTACTTCAAAAATTAACCCTTCTGAACTTTTATTTTTCATTTTTGATGAGTAGTGACACGTTTATTCTCCTGATGGTTAGAAGCTTACTTTCTACTTATGCAATACCCCCATCCTCTCCCTTCTTGCCCATCCCAGCCATGCCCACTCTCTCTTTCTCCTTTCCTTCCACCTTTCCTTGTTTCTATCTATTCTCTTCTTTCCCAACCTTCTATTATCCTTTCTCTTTGGTTGTTTTTTTACAATTACTTGACGACTTTCTACTATGGGCCAGTTGCTATGCTTGTTTCCAGGGATACCAGCACAGCTCCTGGCCCTGAGGACATCAAACTCCAGCAGCGTCACTATGGTAAAGCCACCATGGACTACATGCAAGGGATGGAGGGAAAATGGAGGGAAAACCCTGAGAAAGGGGCCATTCCTTGGAGGGGCAAAGGGTAGAATGAAAGAATTGGGGAAAGTTTTCAATTTCTAAGTTTTTATGAGGAGAACAGTTTCAGCACAGGGAAACGTAATGAAATTGCATGAGGTGTTCAGAATGCTGAGGAGCCCACACAAGGCTGTGCCAGAAAGGACGGGAGAGCTTACAGCCAGGAGAGCACGAGGTACTGTAGGTTTGAAAGGGCCTCCATCCGTGGTGGTGGGCTCTGTGAATTTTATCTTGTAGGCAATGCACTCCATTAAGGATATTCAAGATAGTAAATAGAGCGCATGATTCTACTTTAAGAAAATCATTTCTCATATAAGTGGTTTACAACTCTTGAAGGAAATGTATAAACAAACAAAACTCTCTTATCTATGATCCCTCCCCAAATAATTTTAGGAGCAAATAGCCTAAAGCCATGAACCCAGGAGCCTCTCCTGCCAGGGGTGATGACTAGCTCACTGGCACCTCAGGGCCGGGCCGTGGAGGCACCAGCATTCAGTCAGGAGACGCACGGTCTGCGCACACACACTCAGCTATTCCTGAGCCGGTATCTGGAATTCCTCAAAGCTCATGTCCACTCCCTTGAGCATGTGTTTTGAGTGCAATCAATTTGTGATCTCAAAATGTAAAGCGGTGGAGGCAGAGGGGATCCACAACAGTATCAGAATAAAGGCGTTCAGTCAGTCCATTCCTCCCATCACCCAAAATGCCTAATGGCAGCATACTGCTTCTTGAGTAAGATTGCAGTTACTTTGCTGTGATTGTGACCATTTTCAAGTGGACGAGGGGACAGCTCAAAATATTTGCCAGTGAACTTTAATCAATGCCAATGGAAAATTGTGGAACATCTCCCACAAAATTGCAGTCATCTTCTTGGACAGCTTCAGCAGAAAAAGTGGAAAACTGCAGAAAATTGTTTAAAATAATGCAGTTAAAATGGTTTACACTTGCAGACAACCTTTATCTCAAGCCCTGCTATTTTATCATTTATTTAATATCATCTATGATTTTAGCTGCTAGCTTAAATTTTGCTTTCGAGTTTCCTCCTTGCATTACGACTGCCTGGCCCTGGCATGCCACCAGTGAGCATTTTCTCAGTCCTGATTACCAGGTACCCAGGCATATTCGGGTCTACAGCTCTAAACGGTGATGACTGCTTATTAAAGACTGCCATTTCATGCACATATTTTGTGACTATGCTGTTTTTGGTTAAATTACAAACATTTCAAATCTTTTATTGCTGACGTTCCAAGCTCCCTTTTTTAGATAACCACAGGTCTTTAGTTTTTCATAATCAATAAGAGCTATTGGCTTCAAAATTTTTATACAAAAGAAATTTTTTGAACTTACAGGAAAAAATGCCTATTATTTAGAGAGTTTTAAAAAATAATAATGCAATAGAATTAAAGGTCTTATCTTTGTAATATAACTCTTTTCTCCTCTCTGGACTTAGAATTGTGATGGTTTAGTCCACTTATTTGCCAATTAATCAAATACACCCTTGCAGCCCCTCTTTTTTTCTTGTGCAGTTATTTGTGTTATAGGTTTTCTCACAAATAGTCTCCAAGCTTCCAGAAAGCATGAAACATACACCACTCTTTTCTAGCTGCCAAAACTCCCAGAAAACTTCACATACTACTTTGCATATTCTATATTAGCATCTGGATTAAATATTTTGATGAGAAACTTGTTTCCAGTCTTTTAGTATATTTGATATATGAGGGAGGTAGATTTGCTTATAAATTTACCAGTCTATCTTATCTCCTTTCTTTCCTTATAGTTCATGTGCTTTTGCTATAAGAATTTTCAGATTTCCATGGTACAGGAGGAGTCAAAGTGCTCTTCCAATAATGGGAAAGTAGATTAAGATATACATTATATACATAAATTTCAGTACACAATAGTGATGACCTGCCCCACAGAGGTGCCTACATATGTTTATTTAATATATTTAAAACATATATTTTAAATAATTGCAACGTAGGAAAATAGGCAAAAACACAAGTAAGAGAAGACACAGATGCTATTATTATAAACTGAGCAGAGAACCTAAGAAGAGAGAAGGAAAAACATTTCATTCTGGCAGGAAATGTAAAAGATTTCAAGGGTTGACATTCATAGGAGAGAAGTGTAGAAACAATTTGGAAAAAATTTGAAAGTAAGCTTTGATCATATAAAGAATAGAGACAACAAAAATATTCTTTCTAAAGGAACTGGACATAGAAAAAAATTACCTCCTTAGCCCTAGAACTAAAAACTTAGAACTTATAAACCATAAGTAAAACCTCATAAATGTCATAAATACTAGATAAATAGGATAACCATACAGGTAAAACAAATATATTGAAAAGGAGCTGATGCTACTCCTGAGACAAAAATCTAAAAAGAAAGAAAGAGATACTTCAAACTAATGGCAATATTTTTCATTTATAAGAGAAAACATGTTTTCCAATTTATAGAAGGAAGAAAGTGATTCAATACCATTCAAACCAGCCAGGCAAATTGTAGCTCTTTCAATAACCACTTTGGAGGAAAGACAGTATTTTTGAACTTCATAAAATTTATGGAATGTGATCCATGGCTCTAGACCTTATGCTCAGCTAAAATATTAGCATACCTAAAGCCATGAGAAATAAGTTTTTCAAGAATGAAGGAAAGTTGAGGGAAGCAATAGGCTTCCAAAATTTTAGAAACTGTCATCAAAATAAAAACACTCAATTCTTATTTACAATTATATGCAAAAGTAATTTTTCTAGAAGTAATTCACACTCATGTTTCCCATTTAATTGCCCAGCACTTATAGAGTCCTACCTGTATATGAACAAATGTACTAAGTGGACAAAGAGATTTCCAATTTGGCAAGACTGCCTACAAATCAAATATTGGACCCCACCATAATTTTTTGCAACTGGGGTAGCAGCCAAAATTGTCACTGCCTGCCTCAGATATCAGGAGAAGGTGGCAAGGTAATACATGCCTTAAGATTTCACTGAACATATGGTGTCCAATACTGTTCCCATGTAATGAGAAGCACTGTTTATACTGCCTTTAGAGATACTCATATAGAACCTGTTCAGCCCTGGGCTGTCAGGAGTGGGGTGGGGTGCTTGCCTGATCATGATCCAGACCCTCCTTTAGTATAGACACAAACATGACAGAACCTTCCACATGGGTGTGGCCCCCAAGGGACTCTGGCCAAAGGGATCTCTGGTGGTCCTTGTGGGATGGGACATAAGTGGGACGCCTCTGTCATACCTAACATTTCCTCTTCTATCAAACTCATACACAGTATCTTGGGCCAAATCCATGTACATCTTCTGCTTCCTTTTTCTTAGTTCATACAGATTTTTATCCTTTTATTAATCCAAGTTTTTTTCATGCTGTCATGAATCCTAGCCAATATTCCCTTCAATAGTCAATTTGCTTGAATTTGTAAGAATAAAAGGCTCCCCATCTAGGGCCAGTGAGGGATATAACTTGTCTATATATTCTATTAAAAATCCATGCCCCAATTTTTTTTTTTTGTCCAAATCTTGCAATATGGAGGCTAAATTTCTTGATAACTGGGACTGTTAGGAGCTTTCTCCTCTAATGTAGGGGCTGGGAAAAAACAGCTGGGTGGTATGGGGTAGATGATTTCAGCCTTAATGGACAAGTCAGTAATTCTGCTCTGCAGACATTTTCAAATCATATCGAATAATAGGTGAGAAGGAAATGATCTTCCCTATTCTGATTTCTAGGAAGGTTTTCCAAATTCTTTTAGACTGTTTCCTTATAATTTTGAATGACTCTGCATTCTCATGATGTATTTCCCAAAACCATTTATGTCTATGGCTTAGGTCCTCCTTGGCAAAGGTAAAAATATATGACACTGTGAATGCTATTGCAAAAATCAGATATAAATACCAACAAATGCCAAGACCTCTTGAAAACAATGGTTGCAAACAGGAATATGTTAAAAGTTACTCCAGCAACAGCAAGGGTGTAATTGAAGAAATTAATCGATGAAAGCTGGTAAAAAAAGATGTAATTTTGAAATTACGGGTATGCTTACAAATATCTCACTATGTGGGAAGAATATTTTGATGTTGCTTCTTTTTATAACTGGATACATTTACATTCAGTCCTGCACTGGAATGAAATGAGAGGCCCTATCATTGTGAAGCATCTAAAGTTCACCAAACATTCAAAAGTACCAATGAATAGAAACAAAATATTTTTGTTAAGGGAGTGCCACACAAAAACGGCGTTTTCCTACAAGGGCCTTTCATCACCATACTTCACATTCCCACATTTCTGTTAGTACATAACCTAGGCCTTATACTGTGTGTATTTCAGTGTAATTTTGGAATTCAAAAACTGTCCTCTTTTGGTTGACAGTCACCCTACATTTGACTTTTGAATCTCTTCCTGTATTTTCTGTTGACAAAGGTACCATTGTTGCTGACACTTTCCTAAGAATGATCCTAAAACAAAGATAGAGGCCTTCTACAAAGATCTTCCCCCCTGTTGCCACCAATTTTTCTTTTTTTTCTGTAAAGGAAAAAGGGAATGGAAAGGGAAGAGGAAAGAAGGCGGCTTTTTGATTATTCTTGGTTGACAAAAGATGAGCCCCTACATGGATTGCCCAGGGTCCAAGCATTTTTCTGACTTGTGAGCAGATGAAAGATAATATGAGGTCCCCTCAGAAAATATGGAGGTGGAAGCAGCCTGAGAGGCTGATTTATGTTGGTGGCTGGGTTAAAGTTCCATCCATTCATTTGAGGGCAACAGTGACAAAAGAAATGATTGCTAGAAGCCTAGCCTCTCAGTTCCAGCTGGGAGACCATCCTTGCCTCCAAATCTCTTGGAGGAATATTCCTACCATCTGCTCACCATTCTGAGCCCCATGCTATGAAAAATGGTTCTACTATAGTATTAAATATGATTTATTTTTCTCTCTTGTCAATTTGTGCCTTGACAGTATCTGTAACCATTTAATATCATTCCTTTATTTACCATCAACCTAAACTTTTTACATAAATGAACTGAAGCTATACACATATATGAGTTTATGTGTTTCTTTACTTTATAATTTCTAACTGTAAAAATAGATACTTTGGACTTCACTGAACTTGTTAAATAGAGGTGGAAGTGTTATAAATGCTCTGTATAGAAAAGGAATGGGAGTAAAGTTCTGTAAGATCATGAGAGTAGTCTCTGTTTTGGAGAAACAGAAGAGGAAAGAGGTCTTTGGAAGGGAATAGAGGGAAAAGAACAGAATGTACCCATGCCAAAGTAAGATGACAATGGCATTGTAACCTCAGATCAGGGTAGTGACAGGGAAGAATAGTGGTTCTACTCAGAGTAAGATGGGCTGGGACTGGGGCCATCTCTGTGCATCAGAATTATGCCAACAGAAGGAAAGGGAGACTAGAGAGAAGTATATGATAGAAATACTGTATTTTGTCCTATGTAACTTAGAGTTGGTTTTTTAACTGAGTAGTCAGATCATAGATATAGGTTTACCATAATAAAAAGAGAATAGAAACAAATAAACTCATTTTTAAAACTTTGTGACATCATTGCCCTAATCTACTTATGATGGGGCACCACTGTCATTAGAAACCTGTTCATGCCATAAATGAGAGCAAGACAATGGGTCAGCACCAGTTAAGAAGGATATACAAGCAATAGAAAGATTCAGACAAGCTGTTAAGACATAAGACATAGAGTAACAGTAAGTGGGACCCCACCAGCCTCCTCCCAAGACATCTCCCTGCAGAGGAGCATGAAATCCTGAATGTCCTGAGCTGGCTCTGCACCCACTGCATAGACCCGGACACAACCCTGTCACGGACCGAGTCAGTGAAGCCATTATGTTTGCCTGATGCCAATACCCTCCAATGAGCCTGGCAAATTCTACCATAGGTAAGGTAGCTTGAAGGGCCCAGATTCAGAGCAACAGGAATCATGACATCTATTAGTGTTGAGCTCAACATAAGTGCTGCATGATACTGAACTTGACTTCAACTTCGTGGATGTACAAAAAAAAACAAAACAAAAAACAAAACCATCTTTTTGTAGTAACATTGTTAAGTGGTTGTAAATTCCCTAAAAAGTGGTATGCTATATGTAACACAGGATGTATTGGAGCCAGTTTTCCCTAGATTCAGATTTTAGTTCCTCTATACTCTGTATGACTTAAACCCTGTTTTTATATTTTTCTCTTTAACCAGGGATAACATGAGCTCTTTACCAAATTGTGGGATTCAAAGTCTCAGGTGAAATGTTCAAACTATCACTTAGCATTTTGTCATGCAAATCTAAACAATTATGATTTCTCTCAAATATTATGAAGAAAAATTCTCTTTCCTGAAATAAACAGATGAGAAACACCTTTAGAAAGAAGAATGATTTCCCCCAAAGGTAGCTGTTCCTTCTACCTTCATCCCACCACAACTTCTTTTTCATATCAATTGACATGTTTCTCAGATTTATAGGTTCCATGATACCCAAAAATTGGCCCCTCTTTTAAAAGTCTATTTATATAAGCACTTATATCTCATATTTACTCATCCACTATTACTTTGAATTTTGACTTAGGCTTCCCAGTAACATGGAATGGGTTTTTAGAATTAAAAATCAGAAAAAAAAAACATTTAGAATGAGAAAGTACAGGGTCATTTTTTTTTTCTTGGTAGCTTTGCAAGTGCGATCATCCTGGATTAGGCAGTTTAGGACCTCAATCCAGTGCCAAGTGTTTGTTCAGAATGGGACAAAGGGAGATTTGACAGTGAAAGAAGAGGGAGGCGGCGATGGGGCCGTCAGGGCAGGGCTGGGAGGGACGCGGGCCGCAGCCGAGGGAGGCAGAGGGCCGCCAGCAGCTGGGAGAGGAGCAGGTCAGCACAGACTCAGGGCCTTAAACAACTTGGTTATTACCTCCCAGGACCGTAGTCAAAAGCCTGAGCTGCGTCTCAGGGACTAAAATCGAGGTGTTGGCAGGGCTGCTTTCCTCTCGGGGGCTCTGGAGGAACACTCAGTCCTTGCTGTTTCCAGCCTCTAGAAGCCGGCAGAGCCCCTGGGTTTAGAGCCCCCTTCCCCCACCTTCAGAGCCAGCAGGCAGGTGGATTCTCGCACACTCGGTCTCTCCGACCACCTCTTCTGCCTCCTTATTCTGCTCTGAGTGGTGCCTGTGGTAAAGTTGAGCTCATCCATCTAGTCCAGGATTATTATCATAATCTCCCCATTTTAAGGTGAGCTGTTTAACAACTGAAATTCCATCCACAACCTTGATTCCCTTTTGCCGTGTAATATGATGTACCCACAGCTTTGGGGATTAAGGACATGGCACCCTTGATTATCTTTACTTCTGGCTAAACATTCCAAAACTACTCCAAATTAGTTTTGAGTTCTGAGTCACCTGGGTAGTCATGAACACTTCCTCCAGGAAATCCTTCCTAAATTTTAGTTTCAAAAGGTATTCTTGTGTCCTTTAATAATCTTTGGTGCCCTGACCCATGCGTTAAGTCATACTGCATCTAAGTCAGTCCTTTACTACTTTACTACTACTTAGAAAACCACACAAGAAAATTCCTCCTTCTCTTAAGTAATAAACTCTTTCAGAAAGTCATTTTAATGTGATCCCATTTGCCTATTTTTATTTCAGTAATGCCAGTAATTGTTTTCTCTCTTCTCATTTCCCATGACACTTGACTTACGTAATTATAAATGCAGATAGAGCACCCTCATGCCTCACATCTGAGTTCATGACTACTTGTTCCTATCACTTTGACTTACCTATTAGTTTGTAAACCTCTTTAGGAGATAAACCTATTCTAAGTTGTTAAGCTATAATAGCATATGATATATATATGCTATTTGTTAGCCACCATATAGAAGGGTATGGTTAACACTGAAAGAGATCACATTTTAGGAATACAGTGATACTTTTAGAAAAACAATGAGTTCAGAGAAGACATGAAAAAAATGGTCCCTGGACATGAACAGAAAAAAAATATGGTGCCTTTTACCAGTCTTCATATGTATTGATTGGACAGTAAGTAAATATGTAAGTACCTCTTCAATACCCATTATTCTCAATGTTAACAATAAATTACTATTTCTCAAATTCATTATTAATACATTTTTAGCCAGATTGTTCATATAGACAGAGAATCCAGAATAAACCACCATAGGGAAGTCCCTAATTAGGTAAGTGTCCTCTTTCACACTCATGAAGTCTGAAATTTAGTTAATTCATACAATTTTGCCACTTACACAGATTTTTAATAAACCATTGCTTTCTGTTTTAGGCTCCCATCCTAAATCTAGTGGAGGCTGAGATGCTATAGGGGACAGCAATTTATCCTTTTTCATTCTAGGCAGCTGGTATCTGCTCTCGATTCACCAACAAGGTCCTGGATTCTGCCTCCTCACCAGAGGTCGCATGTATGCATTCATGGTCGCAGTGGGAACACATATGCACGTGTCTGCTGCACTGCTGTGGCCCAGAGAGGGTGCGATTCTCCCCTCCTGGCTAGATCTGCCGAATGTAGAATTAAAGAACTAACTAGATGGTATGACCAGATGAGATCCTCTAAAAGTATCCTGTACCTCAAAACCCCACTGTTTTGTTGCAAACTTTCTCTTTATCTCTTCTGGGTGGTTCACTTAAGCTCATTGTGACTGATCATACAGTGCACAGGTATGCTACAGTTAAGAAAGTGTCCACTAGCCCCTGTAACAGACAAACCCCAATCATTAGTGGCTTAACACAATACATGTTTATTTCTCACCCATATGTGGGCCCCTGACAGTTACTGATTGTAGTTCTCCTCTCATCTGCTACAGCCCCAGCTGGCAGAGGTTCTGCTTCCTAGAATATGGCTTTTAAGGATATTTTTAATGGTGTCTTCCAGACTGCGAATGAGGACGAGGAAGGGGAAAAGGGACAACACAGAGGGAGAGCTTTACGGAGTAGACCCCTGAGTGCTGCATATCACTCCTTCCACCTTCCTTTAGTCAGAACTTGGTAGTGTGGCCATACCTTCTGCAACTGCATTCCCAGCAGGAAGGACAAATGCTATTTTTCTCTGCTACAACGGGAAAGGTAAGAGAGATTTCATTTGATTTCACACTTCAGTTCTAAATAATTTATCATACAAAGGCTAACGGAGATAGGGTTTGCAAGAAAGTAGGTGCACAGATATGTTTTGTAGGAGATTTGGGGACTCTACTACTACTGGAGATTTGGTAACACCACTAAAATTTCTTTCCCCATCCTCCTATGACACATCTTATGGGGGACACCATGAAGTATTGAACAGCTAGAGGAGGAAAAGATGTCAAAATGAAAAAGGGAGAATGGAAACATGCTTTGAAGTTTTCCTGAAAACATTCTGTTCTCACTTCGCTATGTGCTCTCCCTTCTACAGGAAACATGCAAGGAATCCCAAATGGTTGCAAATGTGCATAGACAAAAATCAGTGCCTCCTTAGATGGAGAAAAGGAATCAGACTGAAGACTTCCCGCTGCTAAGAGCTACCATGAGCACTTAGAATTATTAAACTCTTTGCTTGCCTTCTTCTTTTTAATTTTCACACCCATCTCATGAGGCAATTCTAATGAGATTTTTACAAAAATGAAAATTGAATTTCAGAATGTACGTTGCAATATGACACAGCAGAAAGTGGTGGAACTAGGACTAAATCCCATGTCCTCTTTACTGCAGGGCCTTGCACTTCTGCTGACACGGGAAGACTGAAGCTATCATACTTCAAGATTATCAACAATATGTAAACACCTCATTTCGGAAAGAAAAGAATGATATTTATCTTAAGAAAAATATTTACCTCTAAAGAAAGAAACTTTAAATTTTCTTTGAAATAGGTTGTATTTGGTAAAAATCAAATTGCACGTAGTTTATTTCACTTTCCAAGGAAATTTCTAAGGAAACAAAGATTCAAGTACAGTAACAAAACAAGGAGAGTTTTAGAAAAATACAATGTATTGAACATCTTCATATAACTAAGAAAAACTTAATATGTACTTAGAATTTGCCAATAGAAAATTATTACTCTAAAATAAATAATTTTTATCCATACATGCAATTTTTTCTCAAACTTCAATATTGTGAGGAAGTCTATATTGGATTTGGAGGGATGATTTCCTTACACTGGTATCTTGACTCTGTC
Organism: Manis javanica; assembly: GCF_040802235.1. Classification (NCBI taxonomy): domain Eukaryota; kingdom Metazoa; phylum Chordata; class Mammalia; order Pholidota; family Manidae; genus Manis; species Manis javanica. The sequence goes on from NC_133167.1 coordinate 96,243,173, forward strand.
TTATTGTACCTTAGTTATAAAGAAAGGTTGATGGAAACTGGTACAAAATTACATAGGACCTACATTTGAAAAATTATTCCTTATTAACATATTCAGCCATGTCTATTACCCACAGCAGATTTCAGAATATATTGATTTTTAAGTTACTTGTTTCTGATAATGATTACATTTCTTGCTTCTTTAATATAATAATACAACTACACAGTGTTTTCCAAATGAGTTCACTGAAAAGCCAAAATTTTGAAAGATAGTACAATATACCACCCCAAAATATGCCACTTCGGCGTGAAGATTTTTCTAAACTGAAGGCAATTCACAAGAAGCAGATACAAGAAACACTCTGCCCTTCCCCATCCTCTAAACACATGACAAAATTTGCTAAGGTTCTCTGTCCTTTCTCTACCAGGAAGGACAGAAATGAACCAGAGACAACTCAACATCTTCATCAGCCCAGACAGGGCACCAGAACAATCTACATAACCGACTTGATTAACTAGCCTTTAGTTTCTGTTAGTTCCCCCAAATGACTTTTCCACAATCTGTTATTTTAGAAACTCAAAAATCCTTTTTCTTGGTCTTGTCACTTCTCTACAAATGCAATGTTCTTTTGTTAAGAAGCTAGATAAATACGGTTCTAACCACCCCTTGAATCACTCACCACTAGGTACTCACTCCCATGGGTATACGCAACGCATATATTAATCGATTTGCATTTGTCTTTCTCTTTTCAATCTGCCTTTTGTAGAATTTGTAGGGCCCCAGCCAGTAACCCTCAGATGGGTAGAGGAAAGATTTTTTTCCTCCCCTTCCATGCAAAGACATAAAATCCAGGACCAGGTCTTCTGAACAAAATTAACTTTGAGGAGGAGCAGCATGCTAATGGACTTTATTACCAGACATAGCAAATAAAGCACCACTAGACAATTGAGGGAATGCGGTGAGTAAAGCAATTAGTCTAAAATATAAGATCTTCTCACAGAAGTAAAACTCATACAGTCTGTTACTTCTCTGAAAGAGGTATCATGTAGGAAAACCAGAAAAATACAACAGAGAAATTGAAAAAGAAATGAAGAGTAAGAAATAGAAAGAACATAAATGTTTAACTCAGATTGAAAAGCCAGTAGGGAGCATCTAGATGCAGAGAGTTCAGTTTAATTTGAAATTTATATAAACCACAAATGATGATTTTAATGTACCTATGTCCTAAATATTGCATGGAGCATATCCATACTAAAAAAAAAAAATTGTTTATTTGAAATTCAACAGTTAACTGGTCATTCTCCACTACTGTTAAATCTGGCAACTCAATTAAAAGTATACCAACGACTCTCTCATTTTCATTATTACTATTAAATTCTTATTCCCCACCTTCATATTTAATACAATGTTCTGGTTTCATGTTCATTTGTGATAATTTATTTGTGACTCCACTCGGTATACAGAATTTTCCCGACATTATTGCCACAGTATTAACATTTTTGTAAGCATTTTTTTTTAACACTTGAGGTTGGCTGCTTTAAGAAGAGAGCATACAGTTTTACAATGTGTTATGCACAGATAATGTGTTTTTAATTGTGAAGGTATTTATTGAAGGCAAAGAAAGTATTAAATGTGTTCTCATGGATCAGTAATTGCCAATCGAGGCAGGTTTTCCCTTATCCCCACTTCTCACACTAACTTGCTTTTTCCTGCTTTTTTCTCATGTCTTCCTGATTCCTGGATCTCTCTCTCTCTCCAGCTCTCCTTTGCCTCCTGTCCCTCTGCAGCTAAGCCAACACCTGGAAACTCATGTAAATTTACTGTACTGTCCACACCCTGTTGACCTTTTCTGGCAGTTTCTCATATACGTACAGTGGTCTATAGTCAAGGAATTAAGGTCTTGCAAAATGCAAAATGCACGACTATAAACACTTGCTGTGCTTTTTCTGCTTCTCAGTAGAGGAACTGATCAGTGCCTGCTGGCTTAAAGTGTGACAGAAGCATACACACGGGAAAGCAGATATGATAAACCTCACCGGGGCCTGACCACCTTACAACAAAGTTGGGAGTAAACGTACTTCTCCTAAATGCTGGCAGTACTCCGTCTCCTACTGCCACAATTTCCAACCTTTTCTCACCCTCCATTCCTACAATCCACTCTCCTGCCACTAAGTTCACAAAAATTTACTAGGTCCTAAAATCCAAAGTTCACTTTACTTTTCATTTTTGAACAATGCAGCATATAACATTGCTATTCCATCTTCTGGAAACGATCACCTTCAAGCATTGTACCCCTACAATGCCTTTTCCTTTGAAGTTATTTATGAAATAATTAAAACTGCAGAACAAAATCATATGAGGAACAGCTATGAAGCCACTATCTATCTTGAGAATGAAAACGTTACAAACAGAACTTGAACTTCCTATACATTCCTGTCTACAGTCCTGTCTCTCTCACTCCCCATCCCCAGAGCCTCAATTTGGTATATATTACCTATCTTTATTTTTTCACCTTGATTACATTTGTATTTTAAAATAAAGTATATTATTGATTGGCATTTACTTGAGTTTCATATAAATGGAGCTACACTATTTCTCTATAGAGGCCTTGGTTTTATTGTTATTCTTCTTTAATCAACTATGTGAGATTTATTCATATTGGTTCCTACAATCCTAGTTTCTTTTTATAGCATATTCATTGTTTGAATACACTACTGTTGACTGCCCGAAAGACCACCCCAAAAACTTTTTGATCAAGTGAAGTTTATTAAAGTACCTGCAGTAAAGGAGAACTCAACATTCATTTCATTTTATGCATGTTCAGAAGAGAGACAGCAAGGGAAGATATTTATAGAGCTTTAGGATCCAGACTGGGTAATTTTAAGGTGGACCTTGCAAGGCAAGAAAGTTCATGACTGCACAGCGTGGGTTTATGGCATCACGACTTTAGATTTGGGGGCACAGAGTGAAGTTCTTAAAGATAATCTTGGTAAGTCTGATAGCCTAAATGATAGAATTACTAGTTTTTAAAGCAGACTATTTCAGATGATTCACAGACTTAATTCCAGAGCAAGTATTTCTTCGAACAAGTTAACTTACTTTGCTGGTTCTCAATATCAGTTAACGTAGGGCTATTGTTAATATAGCTCAGTTTTGTTTAAGTCTGGGGCAGGAGAAGTATTTTCTTTTTTCTAAACACAGCATGATGTAATAGTGTCTAAATTTTCACCACAATTTTCTAATATCCATTTTCTCTGTCAATTGATTTTTTTCAAGACTACTATGAACAACTCTGTGATACAGTTTTTTTTTTTTTAGATAATTATTTTTTATTGAAGGGTGGTTGACACACAGTATTACATTACTTTCAGGTGTACAACACAGTGATTGAACATTTATATATGTGATAATTCTAGGTACCAGCTATCACCATACCAAGTTGTTACAATATTTTGACTATATTTCTTATGCTATACATTACATCCCGGTTACTTATTTATTTTACAATTGGAAGTGTGTACTTTTTTTTTTTTTTTGAGGGCATCTCTCCTATTTTTTTTTGATCAAATGGTTGTTAACAACAATAAAATTCTGTATAGGGGACTCAATGCTCAATGTATAATCATTAATCCATCTCAAGCCTAATTCTCGTCAGTCTCCAATCTTCTGAAGCATAACGAACAAGTTCTTACATGGTGAACGAATTCTTACAGAGTGAATAAGTTACATGGTGAACAGTACAAGGGCATTCATCACAGAAACTTTCGGTTTTGATCATGCATTATGAACTATAAACAGTTCAAATATGAATATTCATTTGATTTTTATACTTGATTTATATGTGGATACCACATTTCTCTCTTTATTATTATAATTTTTAATAAAATGCTGAAGTGGTAGGTAGATGCAAGATAAAGGTAGAAAACATATAGTTTAGTGTTGTAAGAGAGAAAATATAGATGATCAGGTGTGTGCCTGTAGACTATGTGTTAATCCAAGCTAGACAAGGGCAATAAAACATCCACGGATGCAGCAGATTTCTCTCAGAACAGGGGGTGGGGGTGGGGTTCTAAGCCTCACCTCTGTTGATCCCCAATTTCTCACCTGATGGCCCCCCTGCGACTGTGCCTGTCTTAGGTTGTTCCTCCCTTGAGGAATCTTACCCGTCTCTGGCTAACCAGTCATGTGATACTATTTTTTAAGAGTAAAATCTTAAAGTATAACAGAGTAAAGGAAATGAGCATTTTAAAATTTACTAGGTGATGAGAATTTGGTCCACAAATAGATGCTTAAAACTTAAATTCCCACTCGAACCTTATGAGTGTTTTCTCTAATCTTCCCAGTATTTGCAATGGCTAGACTTTTTAAAAATTTCCCAAAGTTAAACATTTTATTGTGTCTTTGTGTGCTGTGGGTAAAATTGCAGTATTTCCAGAATCTCTTGCCGGGCCTTAGTGCATCTCCATATCAATAGGTGTTTCCCAGGGGTGGAGAGAAGTGTTTCTCAGCATCAACAGGTAATTACAAGGGTAAGAAGGCTTATCTAGACCAGAGAGGTTGGGTGGGGCCCCTTCTTCTGTAGCCCTGAGATACATGGGAGAGCAGCAATGAACCACTGCTTATAAGAAATAAATGAGATTCTCCCTCTTTATTTCTCCCTTTGACTGATTTTGGTTTCAAAGGTATTTTGCCCTAGGATTTTCCCCTTGAGTTACAGTGCTTTTTTTTTTTTAAACAGCTGATAATTAATTTATTAAAAAGTTTGATTTAAGCATCTGCAATGGTGACCAATCTCAACTCCTGGCTCAATACTGCTTGTGGATCCTCATCTGAAAACTACCCCGTCTTAGACCCTTCACCACAAGGTGTTTTTCTTGCAGTGATTCTCAGTGTTGGTAGGCATCCAAAATGGTCCTTTCACTTTGAGATTCTTTTCCTTTGCACCTCTGATCAAGTCAGCACATACCTTCCCCAGAGACTTTACCCTGTGGCTGAATAGAGTAGTTTTAATTTGGTGACTTGCCACCTCTGGTTCCATAGGTGTCTTTACAGTGTCCTTAAAAGCCATGGCTGCAGTGTGGCTTCCTGACCGACTTATTCCTCAGTGAAAGCCAACAGCCCCTGAGCAGTAACAGGCGGACCACGACTCTGCGGCAGCTGTGACGGTGTCTCCTCCAAGAGCTGTGCGCGTTCTTAGTGATTAGTTTGTCTCTGTCATATTTTTTGCCTACTTTGCTATGGAGTCATTTATTCTCTTCTGTATTGATTTTACATGCTCTGTAGTTTTATGGAAACCAATTATTTTCTTATTATATGCAGTACAATTTTTGGCTTGTCTTTTCTTTCTCTGTTTTATATATTTAGATTCCAATAAATATTATTTAATGTAGTAAAATTCAATCTTTTCCCTATATATTTTTGTCCCATTCAAGAAATATTTCCCTACAGGGAAATTATAAAGATAGCCTCTTTCACTATTTTTTCTAGTTTTCCAAGTTGGCATTAATGTTTGGATCTTTAGTTGACCAGGAATTGAATTTTGTTTCATACAAGTCAGGCACAGATCTCATTCTTTTCCATATATGGATGAATAGTTTACCCAGAATAATTAAGAACATCTTTTCCAACTTTCTATCATACATCATGCTTCCATACACATGTTGGTCTACTCTAGGCTCTGAATTTTACTCTATTTCTATTGTTCTATTTGTCTATTCCAGAACCATTACCATCCACTTGTTTGGCATAATGTCAGGATACTTGGTGAATTTTCCCATCTAGTTCTTTCTTCTTCAAGCAGGTCCTTTTTTATTTGCTTTTTTCCTCTTACCTTCCATGTCATGGAAGTCAGCCTGTCAAGTTCTACTATAAATATAAATATATAGAAACAACAAACAAATTTTAAAATCCTGATGCTGTTTTAATTGGAATTACATTGACTCTAAATAAGGCTGGGAAGAATTGGGGTTTTTTTTTTTGATACCCAATCAATGGGTATCATGATTTTTTATTCATGAAGATGAAATCTCTTGTCACTTGCTTGTACCTTTCTTAACATTGCAGTGACCATGAAAATGCACTTCTCTGATCTGACTGTAGAGGGCAGAGCTGGCTGATGAGTGGGTCCATCACCACCTGGCAGCTGGTGTCGCATTGCCCCAGGTTGCTCCTGGGCTGATGACTGAGCACAGTGGGAAACTAAGGCAGGCCCCTTCCTGCTTAATTCAGGGCTCCTCTGACAGGTAACCTGGGCTCAGGGCCTCCCTGGTGGCCGGGCAGAAACCTTCTTAGACCTGCTTTGTGGTCTGAGATTATTCCTACCCAAACCGCCCTCCTTCCCTCTCTCCTTCCACAGGCATCAGACCTGAGTCACAGTCTAAGGCTCTCCTACTTTCTACCCCTTCATCCTTCAAAGGTTTCCCCTATCATGTTTTGTTGCAGATTGCATCTCAGTGTCTGCCCTTTGCAGTATCCAAATGAACACAATGCTTTTCAAAGAGTTTTGCAATTTTCCTCCAAAGTTATCTGATTTTTATGAGATTTGTCCTAAATACTTAAGATTAAAAAATCATGCCTTTTGATTGCTATTGGGGTGGACAGATTGAACATAGGGACCAGCATATATCTTTGAGTACTTGCCTAGATCATGTATTCCTACCTCAAGGATGTAGAAAGCAGAAGAGAGACTGTCATAACCGTGCTAGGTCAGAATCCCTATGGGCATACAAAAGGCCCCTGGCCACCCTCAACCACCCTCACAAGGCTAAGATTTAGGTTGCAGGGATAATAAAGGGAAAATAGCAGGACTCCTGACTCCGGCCTGCAGAGACTTAGGAACAAGTTGAGCAGAATCACAAAGCATCCAAGCTCAGGAATGGCATACAAACCTGGTTCTGTAAACCTAGAATTGAGAAATCAGAGTTCTAAATTGATCTCTTGGTTTCTTATGTATCAACCCCGAATTTTGGATGTTACCATAATGAGGCAAACCCTATGGATTCTGTCTGAGATTTTGGAGGTACCATTTCAGTAAAACCTTGCTGCCCAGACAAGAAATCACTACAGGGTGACACAGCCTAGAAGAAACCTCCTAGCAATTGACCCCTAAGTAATAAAGATCATTTTCTAAGGGGAGAATTTTGGATGAGGTTATTCATAAATCAAATGAGGGAAGTCAAGAATGAGTAATTTCATTTTTTCTAACAAAACAGTCTTTAGTTTGAGGATCAATCTAAACTTGAGACAACGTTCTGGAACAACCTCCACACGAAGGAATAGAACAATCTCCCCGAACAGTGGCTGCCTGGGTCAGGCCAACCTGGGACACAGCACCAGCCCCCGTCCCTTGGCTCCCTGGGCTACGTGCTTACAGTCCTCTTATTGTGGAGCTCAGTGGCTCCCCATGTTCCAGGGCTGAATGCTAGGACTCCAACTGTTCACCCCACTTGTGAGATTTAGCTCATCGACTTGGATTCTGCCCCTACTTTGCAGGATGATAGGTGGTCCAAAGCCATGTTTTCTTTCATTCCATTGTTAATACCACTTGCAGTTTCAATAGGCCCTATCCTCTTGAAGTCTCCATTTATGAGCAGATATGCTGATCAGCAGTCCACCCTTCCAAAGATGTGATCGGTGTGTAACATTCAGGGAGGCTTTCAGTGAACTACATTACTATGGTTCTTTATGCTGATTATTATTACATTACTGTAAGAGATAAGACCAGTGAATCTAAAGAAGGTTGAGTAATTTTCCTAAGCTTACACCAGGACTAAACTTGTGAAATGCAGTCAGATGAACCCAGGCGTTCTGGACTTCAGACCCTGTGTCCCTTCCACTGCACCTTTTCACCTACCATGGTAAGCACTTATGTTGCCCTTTTCTGTGCTCAATCTGCAGGCGGCTGACCTTATTGCACCACATCAGATGCCTCAGTGCCAAGTGTGTGTCTAAACCTTGACAAGGTCCTCTCAACCAGACCCACCATCTGTCCCTGCCCTGGTCAGAGGGGCGTGTTATCCTCCCACCGCCCCTCACTCCTCTGCCTTGCTGATAAATACTTGGAAAGCACAACCTCTGTGAGGGAAATCAACCGTCTCCCCTATTTTGCATTTTATTATTTCTAGTTCCTTCTATTTCCATTGTAAGCGCTACTGATTCTGAGATGCCACCATTATTTGAGAGAATATTCAGCTATAGAAAAAGTTTTACAACTAAGTTATGTTTCCTGTCTCCTATTTAATTTGTAAATTGTTTTCCATTACCTTTAATTTATTAAAATGTGCCATGAGAAGTCAGAAAATGCTCAGAGAGCCCAGTTAATATGCCCCGGCACCAACACTCAGGAAAGGTTATGCCTCCTCAGCTAAGCAGATGCTTAAGTCACTTAAGGCTCATTTTAAAGTTCAAAAATGAAATTATTACTGCATAGGGACATCAGCACAGTGCTTAAAGGGTACCACAGGAAAGCAATGAGTGATATTTTACATGAACAAATACCTTTTAATGGTCTATTAACAATTCTATGTTTGAACCACACATTATCTTCTAAATAGGGCATTGTTCAGAAGCACTGGACTATAATATTATCTATTACATTACCAGTAGAATAAAGTGATAATTTCCAACGATGGCTGGAGACAGGTTAAGGAGTTTGGGGCATGAGAGAGAGAGAGAGAGAGGGTGGGTAAAGAGATCTGTGATGTACAAGGATACTCGAAGAAGACTGACACTCCACTTGGGTCCAGGTAAGTCACAGCACCAGAGAGCAGGATAGAGGGGCTGCAGTTCTCATGGTCTCTCAATATGAGCAGGGATACATTAGGGTATACTGGGCAAGGGGACCCAGCTAGACTGAAAAGGGAGAGGCTGTTGGCACAGACTTAGTGGGACCATAGACCCCAGCTGGGCAGGGTCCCAGGAGCCCCAGGCAGGGAAGCCCTGCAGTAATCAGACGCTGAGGCAGACGCACAGGGATTTGGCCAGTGTATGCAGTAGGACTAATAGGACACTCAGAATTCTCAACAAATAGGATAGGTGCCAGGATTCTGGCTGCATGCATGATTTGAGATCGCACCTGCTTGGTGGGGATTGGGTTTCTAACATGGGTTCAGTCTTACTTCACGAACTGGCCAGACTGAGTCATGAAGTAACAGAGCCTATTTGTTAACTAAAGCTTTGGACAGATTATGAATCCACTCGGCACATCTACATCGTGGAAATTCTTCCTGTCCATCTCTTGTTTAACAGTCTTATCTCACTAGTCAATGCTTGCCTATTTTGAGGTCTTAGTAAATGTATGGTGGTGTTTTCTTGGAAACTAACTTGTAAGATTAGCAGCTGTAATGGAACATCTTAGAGAGAATGGGAACTGTATTAGGTGAATGTTTTTTTTGTAGATTTAGAAGAGGAGAGTAAGACTCCTCAGTGAGTGACAGTGAAAAAATAAAATAAAATGTGATCTGTGATGTACAAGCAATTAACAGGCCTTCAATGACAGGTCAGAGCCTGAGCGGGAAGAGACTGAGGCGAGAGGTATCTGAGGGGCAAAGGGTCAGTAAGATCTAGCGTGACCTTCCTGGGGGCTGCAGGATTCAACTGGGGGACACTTCATACTGGTTCTGAGCTGGCTATGTTAATGGAATCATCAGTGTCCTTGAATCCTCAGGCTTTATGTTTGTGGTATTTTGGTCACGATGGAATGTGAGTGGTGTCGCAATAGGCATTAAAGGAGAAGAGTCGTACTCTCGGAACACTAAGATGAAACCTGAACTTAACTGCCTCAGAGGAAGCGGGAATGGCAACCCCAGCTCACAAGGGAAGCATCAGGGCTGTTAACACCAGTAAAATTCCTGGGGACACCGTGGGGGGACCTAGGTCTCCTTCTGCTGGGGGGCGGGGAGGGAAATCAATCTGTTTAATGTAAGTTTAAAGGATCTCTTAGTTTTCAGACTTCCCAGTTCCAGACCATTAGAGCAAAAAGAAATGATCTACACATATTATCTTCCCAAATTATAATTCAATATGAACCTGATGTTAAAATTATATATACCCAGATCTTAAAGAATTTCTGATCACTATAAAGACACATTTATAATTCCTCAAAATGACGAATTCCTTAAATTAGTATCTAAAATGTACTTTCATGTCCTAAAAGTTATATTTCAAAACTTCTGTGGTAGGGAGCTAGAATTTCAACACCCAAGAATTAAAGTGGATATAAAGATCTCTGTCCACTGTCCTGGTTACTATAGCTTTTAATAAGTATCCCTTCCGTATGTGCCTTTCAGCGAGAAATCTAAGTGCCTTCTTACATAATACTAATCTTAAAAAGTTCCCTCAATTGCTCTCACATTATTTTATTGATTTTTACAAGTCTATAAGTACTTTTGTTATCCCCATATACATGTGAGAAAATTGATGCTCACGGATTGACATTTATGGAGTTTAAACTTTGATGTGGTGAACGAGCACCAAATTCAGATCTGACCATGAGAGCTAAGGAACAGAAGGTACTGGGAGGTGAGGGCTGAGCCCAGGCACCATGGTCTGGGCCAAAAAGTGTTTCCCTGAAACTTCCCACTCAAAACCTCAAAACGTGCCTTTTATATGCAAAGGTGGGCCTCCCTTAAGTCTTTTAAGGAAAGTATGGAAATTAAAGCAGAGTCTCTATCACTAATGACACTGGCACCTGGCTATGTCATAACATGAATTATACAATAAAGCAAGGTAATTATGCCAAAATGATGAATCAGAACTACTAAGAAACCTATAATATTATTACCACATATTAAAAATCCATCCTGCACACATGTATAATTCTATACTTGGGATTATACCAAACCAGACTCACTCCTGAGTATAAACTAAAAACAAATTCTCTCTACTTCACTCTCATTTTCCCTTCCTGAAGAGCAATAATAATAATGCTAATTCAAATGTTATTAGACTGCAAAGCTTACAGATTTTCGTATCAGAATCTAATTTTACCACAACTTTGACACCATCAAGCAGGAGTCAAGGTGTATTATCTTACCATAAAGATTAGAAAGTGCCATTGGCTTGCTTAATTTCACACCACTCAGCAGGGGCATCGTGAGGCCCCAAACCAGATCGTGGGACCTGCTCTAAATTGCTGCGGAGCAACAGGGAGGAATATCACTTTCGGCCTAAACCCCATAATCAAGCCAAGCAGATGCCTGGTATTATGTACATCAAGCCTGCGTATAACCAGTTTTTCTTTCGGCCACCATCACCGTTAGATATTACTTCCCTTTCCACGGCTTTACATTGGTTCCCAGATGCCTCTTAAATGCAATTAAAAACTCCGAGTTGGAGTTTTTATTCTAGCAATTGGTTAGTTTTCAGCTCTGAGTGTTCTACCCAGGCTGTTAAAGTCTCACCTGTGCCTGGCCCTGCCTGACACAAATCTCCACGCCAAACCACATTCTTCTCCTTGTAGATCATAACCACTCGCCAAGAAGGGCCCAGGGTTCTTCCTTTTTCCCTTCGTTTCCTACGGCTCCGTGGCTGTCCACGGCGGGCCCGGGGGGCTCCGTGCTGCGTCGGGTGCTGGCTGAATGACTTAATGAGTAGATGGTTTGGATGAAGACCTCGGCAAGTGTTCTCTAGGTCTGGACGGTTTTACTTTAACAGCTTTTAAACTGAACCCCAGGTCTTTTCCGGAGTGGGAGAGGTGGGGAAGCAAAACACTGGAGGGAGGAGAGAAAACTACTCAGGGGAGTGACCGGAACTTGGGAAGCAGATTCCCGGGGAGTGTTTCTGCCAGGGCTTCTGGATCTGGGATGTCTGCGTGGTGCCATCTAGGACCCGTCTCTGTGAAAATTCCTCTTCCTTTTCCTTTTCTTTTCTTTCTCTGAACTCCAGGGGCGCCCAAGAGCTGGCTCTTTACCTTGGGCGAGCCAAGCACCCCCAGGCGGCCGTGGAAATGGCCCCCTTCCTGTTTTTAATGTTTTCCAGGTTTCAAGGTAATTTCTTCACTAAATTAGACTAAGCTGATTCACACAGCATTTCTCTCTTCCTAAAGTTCTGAGTACATTAAAAGTTCTAGATACACAGTAGGACGCCATCAATGAGGCAGTGGCGTGTGGAGGTCTCAGAGCCACATCAAAATGCAACTTCCAAACAAAAGCAACCTCAAATCATTCAGTTTCTTCACTTAGATTAACACCATCCAATGTGGGAGGGCTCGTGAATATTAGGGGTCCTTGACAATAACTTGTTAGTAATTCTAGTTCACATGTGCTCCTCACAGTAATGCTCTGAGTCACTAAGTCACATAGGATCACTCCATTTTATGTGCCAGAATTTGAGGAATAGAACCTAAATCACTCCCCTTAAGAACGTGTGGCCAGCAAGAGGCACAGTCAGGACAGAACTGTGGTTCCTCCCCATTCCCATCTGGTACTCTGACCGAATCATACAGCTTCGTACGAAATATTAACCTTTTCCTGAAATGACACAGCCTTCCTCGCCCCTTGGGGCACGTGGCAAATAATAAATTGTTGGAGCTGTTCATCTTCACAAGGAGAGCATTAGCGCAGGGAATATTAGGTGTTTGTGCTTTATCTTAGTGTGGTATGTTTCTCACTGTTAATGAATAAAAGGTAAATGATATTGTAATTCTATTTTAAAATGAAAAATAAAACAGTGTTCTGACATAGCAAATGTTGGTTTTGTTGTGTCACATAAGCCAGTTTTATGGGTACAGATCACCCCCAAAGATAATTTGAGTACACAGGAACAGAGAGGAAAATGTTTATGCGATAAACTTGTTCCCTTAAATTTCTTTGTATTTTCCTTAACACCAGCAAGGTGGAATGAACATATTTTTAAGTAGGTAGTCAACTTTAGAATGTGAATATTAAGACAAAAACAATTGTCTTCTTAAAGTCCCACAAGCCATTTTTTCCCAACTAGTTTGTTATCTCATTTCTTTACCATAAGATGTTAAAAAATCACAAACTGACTTACCTTCTAATTCAAAATTTTCCACATATAATGAAGAGATCATTAGCAAATGTGCTGTTTCTTGGATTTCCTGTTTCTTTCTTCTGTCCTTCCCTTGGTCTTTTTCTTTGCTTTTTCTGAACACTCTCAGGTGATGGCTTTTACTCCTTAATCTCCTTGGCAGCTGACTTGGGTATGTGAGCAATTAGTTTTCTCAGTCAGCAGGCTTGACTTCCCTAATAGGCCCTTATTCAGAAGAGGACCTGTTTTTTCACTATATTCTGCCATTGAACCTTTAAAGGACAAAATTGTATGCAATTTAGCAAAAGAAAATAAATGCATAATTTATGTTATTAATTTTATTACTCATTTTAAGGAAATGTTGTAAGTATGAAGCATAAAAGGCTTTTTTTTTTAAGTTGAAATGTTTTACAGGTTTGATTGAACTTACTTGGCCCTAGAAAGGTTCTTAATGATGATTAACAAATGTATTTGAGTCTATTTTTCTCCCTAACCTTAAATCACTCCAGGCATGTAATTCTACAGTTTTTCATTCAGGAAACCCCAAAGCACTTTAAGGGTCACATTTAATTCTAGATACTAAAAGTAAGAGAGTAATTTCCCTTTTTAAAATCCTTGGTGTATTTGACATTTTCATAGAAAAACCTACAGCACAAAAATTGGATACTTAATGTAAAACTTCTAAAGCCTGGGTCTATGTGCTTCAGCCTCAGCACAGAGTTGCCTTTAGAAAGCACAGTTCAACAGCCAAAGTAATTGGAAATTATTCCATTTTTTACTTACCTGCTTTATATACTGGAAGGTGAAAGCTTAGGTTCTTCTTAGGTCTTGGCTGTCCATGTATCTTGCCCTAGGCAGGTGCATGATTTTCTGAATTCCCTGTATACAGGGCTTCTTAAAGACATCCAAAGAAACTCTACCCAGCTTTTCTTACCAGGCCTTGCACAGTCTATGGTATGTTTCATCTGTGACCTTTGACCCTGGGCGCGGGAGGGTTGTTGATCCCATTTGCAGCATTTCTGAGCAATGCTTGCTGCTCTTCCAGGTGAGTTCCAGGTCAGGCAAAACATTTGACCACAACTGAGTGCCTACATCAGTCCTTTGGGCAATCCTCAGACAAGTTAGAACTGCCCTAACAATCATTTGGAAGAAGGTCTGCTGTGTGTCCTCTGGAATCAGGGACCAGAGCCCCGAACTGGGACTGCTGGGGGCCACTGTCTCAAGTCCAAGACAGCTACAGGGACCGGGAAGTGAGGAGACAGGCATGAAGAGCAGTGCTACAAAACGTGCCCAGTTTTCAAGTTGCTTTTTTCTTAGCTCAACATTTGCTTAGTTGCTGTAAAATTGTTTTCCAGAGTCCTGACAAAGTTGGTTCTGACAGTTCTCACTGGTTTTTCCATGTTTCTGTGGGGACTGATGTCTTGCCGATGGGTTTCAGCCTCAGGGACGTTCACTACGGCTTCAGTGAGGCCGAGGAATGACAATGTAACGCTCTTCGGGGAAAAGGGTTTACTACCCGGCTTGTTGTCCTGGCAATAGATGGGGCACTAGAATTACGTCTGTAATCCACCTTCGCCTCTGCCTTCTGTTTATATAATGACTCCATCAATAGTAGCTTATTGCCTACAGGTGTGGAAGCAGTGGCCTAGCAGCAGGCCAGTTATATCATCAAGTAGTTTGGGTTCACCTGAGGATACTGGCCACGGGACCCTTCACTTTATCCACAAATGGGCACATGGAGCTGCCAACTCCACTATTTTGCTAATGTCACTCTCCCTATTTTTTTCCTTTTGTTTAAGAAACTATTCTAAATAATAACATACACCTAAAACAAGTCCTTTGTTAAAGATATAAAAGTTTAAACACAACTTTTGTAAATGACATGAATAAAATTCTAAATATACTCTGTCAAACAAAAGACCTGATAAATACCACTAAGGAATACCAGGTTCCATTTTGTGATGTGAGAAGACTGATTTGATTAAAGAAAAACACTTAAAAATCCATTACCTAACATTTGCTAAAGAAAATGTGGAAAGTAAATGTACAGTTAAAAAAAAATTGGACTGTATTATGGCTATATGCTTTGTAAAAGCTGTATCTAGTGCCAAACAGATAATTCCTAAAATTCCTGTATTCCATTTCAACAAATTCAAAACTGTATCAACATAACCGTGTCCTAATTATTCTTCCCCTGGAAACACTGTTAACTGTCTATCTGCCAGCCATTCCCTTCTTCCAGCTCTCTACCAGAAGCTTGATTTCCTTTAGTTAACATGGGCCTTTGAGTTTCATGAGCCTTGAGCTTTTCGAACTCTGGAGTGTAAACACATGTATCATTCTAACGCAGTAGTGGTAAATTTGTATCTCCTGCCAGTGATTGGTTGATTATAAGCATTGCTGCAATCCTGAGCACATGAGTTTATGAGGCTCCAAATGTTCTATTTTCTTCTTGATAACAAGTATTACATATGATTCATAATAGAATATGACTCAATTCAACACTTTCCCTGAGACTACCATAGTTTATAATTTTTGGAAAAATTGGAAATTTTTACTTGAAATTATGTCTGCAGACAATTAAGGTGAAATATGTTTTGTTCTTAAATACCAACTGATTTTTTTCGTATTTTCTACCTCCATTTTCCTTCACCTTCCTCTTTTTTAAAAATATTTTTTAATGCAAAAATTCTTTTTAATACCATCTTGTTTGCTATATGAAGGAAATGCCTAGATAGTGGAAATGAACACAGAGAAATAGTAACTAGATGAAGGTAAAGGCAGGGTTTGAGACACATCTGTCTACTTTCAGAGTTCATTCTCTAAATCACAAAATTACACTGCTGGAGGAAGTCACTTATGGTCATCAACTAGAAGAATGTCATATGATAAAAGTGCATTTTTAGCAGGTTGGTTCTAATAGTTCCAATTCTAAGATAACATTCTTGCTTTTGCAGGTGAGAGGGCAATGAGTCTACCATCTGGTTACTATTTTTCAAGTGAGACATCAGGATAAGAAAAATGGTTAAGCTCATGCTTTTACTTATCACATTATTAAGGGAAGACCAGTAAAGCCCTTCGACAGTAGTGCTATTTTCTATCCACATTCTTCTGGGTTGGGCTTGGGAAACGAAAATTACGTTCTTGTTAGGGCTGAGATTAGATTCAATTGGCCTTCAACAGGAATCACTGGTCTTGCTGCCTGTACACCTGGACAGAAGGATGTAGTCAATGGGCTCCAGGGTGGCCTCTCACTCTAGGATATGCCCTTGGGAAGGGCTGACTGTTACTAAGGTACTGGGAGTACTCAGGGTCATTGACCCTTTAGGGCTGAAGATGCCTCTCTCTCTGGTTGTAAATGTTGATTGACTTCATCAAAGACACCAAAAAAGGATAGCTGAAGCTTCCCTCTGCACTTAAGATACCTGGGTGCTGTTTCCTAAAATGGAGTAATTGGATGTATTCACATTTTAAACACATTGTCCCAGAATTGTAACAAGCTAACTAAATTCAGCTCAATTAAAAATGCATAACAAACTAAACTCCATGTTTAAACTGATATTGATGAGCCACCAATTATCTGGACATATGTAGGGATGGTGGGCATCTGCCTTTTCTCATATGTCCTGCTTTCAGTTAACTTTATAGTTCAGTAAGAAAGATTGTCAATACATGACCATGTAAAATAACAACCATGTTATTAGTATCAATAACCATGTTATTACTGGCCATTCCAGTTATGGGCATGTAAAACCTCCTGATGAGTTTTGCATCACAGCTAAAACTTATCATTAACATTGCTATTTAATGGCCAAGTTACTGCACATTCGGAGATCTTGAGAGCTGGAGAAGATTCTTCCTTTAAAAATGTGTATGGATTGGAGATTTTGCAAACTTGGCACAATCCCAATCCTCTCATTATTTATAAAGTAGTCAAACTAATCAAAGAAGACAAAAAGTACCAAAATTGTAACCTTGTGGTGAACATATAAATTGGAGCCAATGATTAGAATGTGTTTCCATTACCACTGGCATTTGTAGTCTAGAAGCCTTGAACTTCAATATACTCAATTCAACATATGTCATTATTAGAAAATCCCATTTAAAAACCTAAAGAAGTTAAAATGGTTCAAATAGAGACATGTAGTTAAGTATAAGGGTGTTCAGTATGCTTATCCAGTGATTTTTAAATATTCTTTTTTGGACAATATTATTAATCTCTTAAATATTAATTGAAATGATTTTAATGGAACAAAATGATCATTTTGCAACAAAGATTTATAAATGTGAATGAAAATATAATAATTATAAAGTGCACGTGACTCCTGCATCTTCAGCATGTGAACAGACTCTGACACCCCATTGTCTAATTTTACACTCTTCAATAGATGATTCTCTCCCAAAGCAAAATACTTCATTCAGCCATATTGGACCAGTACCTGCAAAAATCAGATACAAATGCATTAGTAAATATAGTTTAGGGTTTATGTTTGAGTGGGACAAAGCCATTAACTTATTTACTAATTTAACATAACATGTTGATTCTTATCTATATATAAATTCTGTCCTATTAGGATTCAAAAATTAATCTCCTGCCCCAGAAAACTTTATATTCTGCTAATGTGTAAACTACTAAAATACAAAGTACTAAGAGCTGTAACAAAAGTACATACACAGTTCTTTGAAATTTTAGATTACAGAATACTTAATTTTCTCTAAGGATTTAATGAATTATTTTTTAAAAATAAGAAAGTAAGCTTTAATATTTATGGATATATGCAGTGACCGGATTATATAAGTATAGTTGTATGAGATACTGTGGGATGTAAGATATCCTGGACTTTTTCTTTAGCTTCCAGTGTAGTTCAGTGTACGTGTGCCTGGCTTACCAAATATATTATCTGTTTTTTAATTAAACTAAGACCAATACAATCAGCAAAGGGCTTAGAAGCTATCCTGCAAGACCATGGATTTTTAATTGCAAACACAAGCAAACAATGTGAAAGTGGTAGAGCTAACACTGTGTTTGTCTGAATTCTTCCTCAGACACATTGGAAGGGAAAACAATGCCTGTCAGCAGTAGGCTACATAGCAAATATTTAGCCTACTAAATAGACAAACTTAACTGCCACTTTCAAGAAGAAGACAGTATTTTATCAATGAATAAGAAAATAACTTCCTTTAGAAAGGAATTTATGCATGTCAAAGAAAAGACAATTTTAAAAATAATATTTGGAAATGTTTTTCTGAGATTCTCTAAAGATTTTCTAAGTGCATCACATACAAAAGTTCTCTTTTCTTTTACACTTAAGACATTTGGAAACAGAATCTTTGAAAAACTTCTAGTGAATGATTTTATGGGTTTTGTTAAATAGATAATATTGCATACATCCTTTTGAGTTTTCAGGAACATTTCATGCCATCAAGAAACTGATTATTTTTTCAAAACTGGTTGAATGGTAAATGAGTATTTTGATACTGTAAGCATAATCAATAACACATTTCTTCCATTTGGATCAATAACATGTTAAAAGGTTCTCTTTCAGTCATCAGAACTATATAAAACATATTTGGAAATAATTTCAACTTAGAAACAGATCTTTGTGTAGCTCTAAAACATAAAGTTAAATAAGACTTGTTTCTCAGAGAGGCATGTATAATAAATGGCACATATGACATTACTCATACTGATTTTCAAATATTCTGTGAGCTTAGTATATAAAAGTTAACAATGTATATGTTAATAATGTGCATAATTGTATAGCAGTATGTGCATATATGAATAAATTAGAAGATATTGGGATTTTTGTGATCATAATGTGGACAACATTTGACCTAACCTTTAAAAATGGATATAAAAAAGAAGTCATTCCATATAGTGGGGGCAGCATGAGAACGCTTGATGTATTAGAATAGTTAACAGTCTTCTGGCATTCAAAACACAAAGTATATTAATGAGGAAAGGAAGACTCATAGGAAAGGTTGGATAGAAAGTTGAGACCATGATATAAAAATTTTAGAATTTTATATTGTGAGTCATCAAAAGAAATAATAGCATCAGAACCACATTTCAGAAATGTATGTCTGGCAGAAATGTGGAAATTGGACTGAAGAAGAAAATCTATTAGCTAGAAGGACAGTTAACAGGATGTCTGTATAGATATTTTCCATAAAGGCTCATGTTCTTATTTTTCTTAGAATTATTCAGGAAATTTTTATTTTCACGTGCAAATTCACTTAATTCTTGAATAATTTTTGCCCTCACTAGAAAAATCCAAATATGAGACAAAATTATATTTAGGTTTACACTATCAAGGTAGTTGGGAACATTGTATTTTTCATCTCATATAATAATAACTAAATTATTAGAACCCAGACAATGTTTTATTAGAAAAACAAAGGTTTTCCTGGCTGACAATTTAAGACTAGTACCTTGGAGAGCTCCAGTGTTTTTCTGAATATAATAGTTCTGAGGCTTCTCAAGTTGAAATTTTTAAGGCAGATAAAAAGGAAAAGATTATGACCTCAAACTCAGAAACCTTACTAGGGATACTTTTCAGTTCCCAAAATTGCTCTTACTATGTAAAGCAAGGTCTCTTTTGTGTCTGTGAGTGTTTTCATGTGTGAACAAGTTTGTGCATCTGTGTTTCTTTTTGAATATATAAAGTCTATGCAAACTTTCTGGTAACCCTAAAAGGCTACTCAAAACTGTAGGCAAATAATAACAATTGCACAAACAGTAAAACTACCCCCGTGTTAACACCGAAGTCAAAACAGTGGGATATTTATAAACTGTATTTATTACATTTATGGATGTTTATAAGTTGTATAAATAAATATAAGTAAAATTTTTGGTGAAAGCCTGGCTCTGTCGTAATCGGGAGCATGGGAATGGTGTGGCTGTATGGCCCTTGTAGCCAGGGCATTGTGATGCTTTCACTGTATGTTTCGTAGATCTAGTTTCTGGATTTTGATCTCAGGATGTAGAATTTTTACCATCTAGGTGAAGAGAAATAAGAGTGGGAATCCTCCTAAAGGCTGCAGCACAAAAGGGTCATCCCCAAAGGGGCAGCACTAGGTGGATACTATTTAGTCAATGTGCTGACATGTGAGCCCAAGTCTATAGAAACCACAGTGAAGGAATTCAAGAGCGTTAGAATGCCAAAGCTGTAGTAATAATAAGAAACATTTAAGCCCACTCTTTGAGGAATCTACTATGTAATGGGAAATATTCAAAGTCCTTTGATTTTTTATCTCATTAAATTCTCAAATAACCTTAAAAAGTTAAGTGCTTTCATAGGGCCATTTTACTGTTGAGGAAGTGAAAGTCCGAGAGACTAAGTAGTTGTGTCCAAGGTCACGGGGCTAACGCACCCTGGAGCCGGCTTCCCCACCCTGCGTCTGCCCAGAGCCAGGGCCTTTAATCAGTAATCTAGTGCATTAGTAGGTTCAGTCATTCAACAAATCTGTTTCAGTGGTTGCATTGAGGGAACAAAACCCAAATCCATTTACTCTTGAACTGAACTGTTTTGTGAGGGCTTCTGCTTTAGGAAGATGTATCAACTGGGGTCACATGCGTCATGGGCAGCAGTGTTGATATTTGCACCTAGAACCCCTACCTTCTATTCCAGTTTTCCAGCAAGAACACATGGATGTTATAAATACATTGTGCCATTCAGTAATTCTGGTCTTTTGCTATGTGGAAAAGATTAAGACACAGTGAACATCCTAGGTTTTGTCACACACTATTTTCAAAATGTATGCCTTCTAATAACTTTGTAAAACAATGGTAGTTATCTCCACCTCATAGGTAAATAAACTGAGACTCAGAAAGGATGTGCAACTTTCTCAAATTAACAAAGAGAATAGAGCCAAGCAGCAGAACATAAGGACATTTACAACTTGGTGCTATTCAATGCGTACACACAAGTCCAAATAAAGTTTTAAAGATAACTTTCAAAGATTTGTCTTATTTTTATATTAATGTATTCAGGGCTATTGAGCATAAGGGAAGATTTTATTTAATATCTATTTCCCATCTCATTCCAAATTGTTTTCTGCATTAAAAATTAATGCAAAGATAGCATGAAATTCAGAAAATTTTATGTAGACCTCAAAGATTAAAACAAATTTTGTTTTTACTTTTTTAGGTAATAACTGTTACTCAAGAATGTTTCCTGTTGCTTCTGTCATGGTTTTTATTTATTTTTTGTCTCTGCACTAACTTTTCTACTACTAGTGAAAACCTATGCCAAATTGTTACATATATTTTAGATATTTTTGTCTAATCCTATCTGTTTATCATTTATCTCTTTATCTACCTAACCATCTCTATATCTATTATTCCATTTACAATTTGAGAGCTGTAGGGAACAAGTGGATCAGTTTTGTGTTTACAAAAGCAACCCAACAATAAATGTATTGTCCACGGCTTCTGGAATTTTGTGAACATGGTTTGTGATGCTTGGGTATGCTTTACATAGGATACACTTCCTCTTAATCTCCTTTTAAAAGACAGGTATTGAAATTTCTTGGAGAGATTCGAGTTTCTTTAACTTGATCTTCGGTAATGCATCACTTTTATAAAAATAAAGTATTCATATATCATATATTAGCCAGATATATAATAAAGTGATGAGATTTGACATTAGCTGCTGAATAGTAAGTGGGAAAGCAAAAATCACTAATGGATAAAAGTCTCTGAATGAACTTTAACTGAATCCAGTCATGGCCAGGTCACCTGAATTTGTATCACTTTTAAGACTTCCAGTTGGGAAGTGCTTTGCCAGCAGCTTCTTTTTGGGAAAAAAACAGTGGTTTTATTTTTCATTTTTTTGGATCAAAGTTGAAAATGGAATGGGAATGGGTGGAATCTAGTAACCACAATGTTGCTCATGTGATTGTATATTAATGATACCATAATAAAAAAATTAATTAATAAAAAATAAAAAGCAAGCCACAGAAAAAAAAAGAAAATGGAATGGGACTCAGAATAGAGAATGGGTAAACTTATAGTTCTGGATTCTGGAGAAGTCATTCACCTTTCCTGCTTTATCATATGTGCAGAATAAATGGGTGGGGCTAAAATAGCTTTACGATTTCATTTACCTTTGAAATCCTATGATCGTAAGATTCTGAAAAAGCAAGCTCTTTATAAATGAAGTTCTCAAGGATAAAGAACTTAAAAGGACATTCTGTCTAGTGGACAGAGGCAGGTTAAGGCATGAATCTTGACCCCTTACCCACAGCAACAGCTTTGTAAATTTGGGTAAGTTTTGTGACAGTTCCGTCAGCTTTACTTCTCTCAGAAAATTGGGGCTAAAATATCTATTTCTCATAGGCACTGTGAGCACTAAATGAGATCATGTAGTAAGCACTTGGTAAACAACATTATTCCATACTTAATATGGTCTCTGTTACCATTAAGTAACAAATTAAGTAATTTAAGAGCTCTATAGGACCTGTATCAGGATCTATAATACCCAACATCAAACATCTACATTTTAAAACTGCTGGTGTGCAGGGTGCCGCCACATGTGAGAATTTGAGTTCTGACCCACTGATAAATTTTATTTATCTTTAAGATTATTTTTGTACTCATTCAGTAAAAGAGAGTTCAGAGGTGCAGTTATATTTTTGATCTTCAGTTTATCTTGCAGTTTTAAAGTTCCACTTAGAAAATTGACTATGGAATGGGAAAGGGATAATAAACGAAAGATAGCATTTATGTTTAGAATTTTCATTTGTTTCTGCCTTTAAGTTTGGAGTTTCAGTACAGGCTTCCTTAAACTTAGATGAGCTGGCTGCCCCAGGCCCAGCCTTCCCTGCTGCATCAGCATACAGGCTCAGGTGTGCCTGGAACACATTCCTGAGGTACCACTGTTGTCTGATAAAGGTTATCCAAGTTTGCTCCAGGGAGACCACTGGGACAAGAGATCAGAAAGTCTACATAGGGACAAGTGTCTCCCTCTTCCTTCCCTGCCCCATGCAATGACAAGCACTAGGAGCTATTCAGTGCTTCCTCCTTTTAACCTTTTTTTGTCTACTCAGGCAAAAAAAGAGAACACTCCATTTTATGCAAAAGGTGTATCCAAGTGAAAGAACCTATTTAAAGGAGCATGCTTTAAGCTTTATGCCTATAAATCATTTTGCTTGCAGCTGCAAAATGAATTATTCTTAAAGCTAAGAAGAATTATCTCTGGTAAGCCAGTTTTGCTATTTTAAAATCAGAAGGAAACAAGGAGAGGGGGAAATGGTATCCAGAAAACTGTATTCTGTCTTTAATGGGGGAATCATACAAAGGGGATAAATTAAACTTTTTTTTCTTGTTTCAGTTTTGGGAATAAGGTATAATGTAGTATTAATCTGGTTCTTCTTACTTTCCTAAGAGAATGACAAATCATTAAAACTCAGATGCAACTCTCTCTCTCTTACCCCTCTGCTCATATTTCTGAGTTTCCTTTCCTGTCTGTATTCCGCATTCAGAACTGCCTTTTCTTTTCCTCCTGAGGAAATTGTAAATTTAAGGTGGGGTAGGAAAATAAGGAGGAGCTGAAACAGCTTTACATAAAAAGGTTGTTTGCTATGTCTACGCCAAAATCAGCTTGCAATGTAAACCTGTTTCTTAAAATATGATGTGCAATGAAGCAGATCATGACATTCATTTCTGAGTCCTTTTCTTCAGAACAAATAACCTCAGTGCTATTATTTCTCCCAGCTCATCTGGCTTTATTATTTTAAAATTCTCATAATCATTCTTCATTTGCTTGGTGTGATTATTCAGTCACACTTGTGTATAGCAGGAAACCACATTCAGCTTTATGACCTGTGAACATCACTGATGTCAGGAAGCTACGTAACGCCAAGCGGATCCTCCTGCCTTTCCGAGAGGATGGCATATGCCCTTGCGATGGTACAGCGGGTGTTGGTGCTTGGTGGAGATCGCTGCCACTATTAAGCAGTGCTATGAGTGAGGCTTTGTATTATGCACTTTCTACATGCCAGCTTATTTAAGATTCAGAATAAATCTGCTGGGTTGTTATTATTATTCTCAGTTTATTAGAAAGGAAATTGAAACTCTGAGACATAAGCAGCAGAGCTAAGGTTTCAACTCTTACCTCCTTATTTATAAAATTCCCATTCTTTCCAATTCACTTCAGTAGGCACTTGTAAATGTGGAAGGAAAAACACAATTCTGATGCACCTTGTTGTCTTACTATACTAAAACTCAAGTAAAGGTACAGAATGACCAGTTACCATAAATACACAGCTTCACTAAAAATGGACACTCATCTCAGGGAGGTGGTATCTGAAGACAATGTAAAAGAATTGTCTCCATGTAGCCAAATGTCTAACTTCACATGAGACTAAACTCTATCGTTTCATTACTTATTTAAGTAGAAAACATTTTCTTGTGAGTATTTCAGAAGAATTATTTCCTTCCTTTCTTACCAATGCTTTAGATGAGAAACCCCCAGAGATACAAGCAGGAATGAATAAAAGCAATGGGGGAACGAATATTTTACTTGTGAGACGAGGCCTTAAAGTTAATACAGTCTTAAGACACTAGACTCCAGCTGTGTGCCTACCACCTCTGTTTGGAAACTTAATGGGAAAACAGCTTTGAAGTCTATGGAAGGCTTCATATAGAGAGAGGAAATAAAGCTGGGTAACGACATCTTGTTCGCTTTCCTACCACAGATGGTATTTTGCCAAACCTTACTAGTTTTCCCCAAATTAAGGTGCAAGCACTACTGCTGTTGCTCTGAGTTTGGTTTTCTCTTGAAGATATAAGAGATGAATAAACTATACTACTGGGCTTGTTTCTTAAAGATACAAAGCTAAATGCAGAGTTGCCAACTCTGGATAATGTAAGCTATAAAATAACTCAGCTTCATGAAAGATATTTTAGGATATTTGTCTCTTTTGGGGCTGAGCCATTCAGCTAGTCCGTGTTGATTAAATTACCTGAAGAACTGGCAAACTGTATTTCATTTTGTCAACAAAGACACATACTAAGAATTCAAATCATCCATATGTGGTTATTTCTAAAACTGAATAATTCCCAGCAATCTATCAGGTGAGTAGGCAGCATGAATGAGAACTCTTGGCCTTCTATTAGAATTGCAGTGGTCGACTTCACAGAAGCTAACAGCCACTTGAAATGTACATACACTTTTGTATTTAAAATAAATAGCCTTTCAAGCTATGGATTTCAGCTACCATAAACATGGATTCCCTCCCACTGTAGAAACTGACTGGCATCTTGGTTTTGCTAAATGATTGACTGATTCATTTGATTCTCTACTGACTAAGGGATGGAGGGTTTTTTTCTTTTCCTCTTCTCTGGAAAAAAAAATCCATTTATTGATGTTTAAAACATTTCACTTAAGGAGGTAAATTTTCAGGCGCAAGAGTAATTTTAATCCCAGAAACTCTCACCATCACTCTTTTGTCTTCTTTTGCCTGTTTATGAGATTAAATTATCCTTCCGGCCTCTGAAGACTTCAGAACCTGGACCCCTGCTTAAATTCATCTCTTAAATCTGATACAGTGAATCTGATATAGTGAATTCATTTAGGTAAAGGGCTAAAGGATGTAGTTATGGCCTATTATTAATACTACTCAGGTACTTAGCACAAGGCCCGCACATAGTTATCATTCAATAAACTGTAGCACAATATTAACATCTTTTACGAATTTAAGAAGTCTATCTTATATTGTTTTAGTTTTTCTATCTGATGATTTGACATTATCCTATTTTATCACTGTAGATAAAATAGCAGCACTACCAGATAACCTTATCTCTATAACTTTGCATGTAATTTCCTCTTGTCCTTATCTATTTAGAACAATACTTATGAAACTCAAAGACAAGTCTTTTTTTTTTCTTGGTCAACATCAACTTCAGAGAAACCGATTATTATTATTTTTAATCAGATTTGAACAGTAGGATAAGTAACTAGGAAATAATTATTTTTAAATTCTAGTTTATATACCTATATGGCTATTCTTTTCTAATCTCATAATTCAGAACTGAAGTGCTTGTGTATGTTTAATTATACATAAAGCTTATTATAAGGTGCCAATTTAGAAAAAAGAAATCAGACAGTAATAATGTGATGGGTATACATTCAAATCTTTTGTGCCCTTACAGCACCTGATGGAGTGTAGTTTTTCATGCCACTTGGCTGACAGACATCTTGCCGTGTGCTCACTTAACCTTTCCGAGCTATCTCTTTTCACACATTCATAGAAGGTTATTGAGTCATCCAGGTGAAAATACACAAATATACATGCTGCAAAAGAATTATCCAGTGTTTTATCAGCCTCAGAGAGGAAGGCAACCTTTCTCTTCCCTTATTTCCCGTCACATTTCTGAAAGGGGGAGAAATCATAGTAGTGGGTCCAGAGAGCCCGAGTACCCGTCTCCTTCTCATTCATAGTTCCTTATTGTCCTTTCAGAAGGTGGGCTCCGTAGTGACTGAGGACAATCTCATTCCTGTGGAGCACGACTGGGAGGTAAGTGCAGATGCTGGTACCCTCCCCTCCGGTTCCACAAGAGAGCAAATAAGAGTGAGCACGTGGAACTGCTCAGAGGCCTGCAAGATCCAGCTATGTGAACTGAGCTTCGCAGGATACCGCGCCTTGTCTATAATTAACTTGGCCCTATTTCTCTTGTTCTGCCTTACCAATCACTCTGTTTTTTCTACATTAGTATTCTCCAACTAATGAAGTCTAAATGAAGTTTAAACATTAAAGGTTGTCTGAGAGCATATGTCATTTGATTTTAATATCCCTTTCTTTTCATTTCTACTTTCTAAGAAAGGCCATTTAAAAAATCCTACATAGAATTTTCTTCTTATCCCATATGTTCCTTTCTCTACTTGATTCTACATATTAGAGAGTGCCTACATATCATTAAAAAAAAAAACACAACATTTTCTTTAATTTAAATTACCTTGTCCAAAATAAGCTCCCTTATGCACATTTTGAACACCTTGGTATCCCAAACTCCTACAGATGACCTGTCCACCACGCAATTCCCAGCGGTCATCACAAATTGTACCCCACTGGCCATGATGGAAAATCTCCACTCTTCCTTCATGAGGACCACTACCACCAACCAGTCGAACTGTTCTGGATGGAGCTGTAACAAAAACAAGCAGGGGTTAATTTTGTATTATATATAGAGATAGATAGATAGATACAGATATAGCCATAGAGTGTTTTGCTTTTAAGAAAAAAAAGCATTTTAGCACATTCTTCCAGGAAGTTCAGCTACTGGAATAAATATTACACTTTCTAGCACCACCTATTGATAAATATTTTAATTGCAAACATTGCATTAGTTGAAGCTGAAGAATAAACAATCTATTCTCTCTGTTTTAACATTTATGTCAGTTAGTATATGAGAACGCATCAAAGATTGTTCCAATGACTTTAAAATCAACAGCTGCAAGTTGATTAATATTATATAGACTTTTAAATACTTTTTAGAAAAATTATGACAGAAGTGATTTGCTATTTTAAAACACTAACACACAAAATTGAACACACAATTCAGTGACTTTCAATGATATTGAAGGTTGAGAAGGTACATGATAATATAAACACAAAAATAAATGACCAAATATCCTACCTTTTACTAAGAGAAACAAGATGACTAAAGTGACATTAACTTAGAAAGAGTAGTATTACTCCTTATTATAAGGCCCCTGGATTTTTGTTCCAAAGTGTTTTTTCTTTTTTGAAAAAGAATTAATGATATAAAAATCCAGCAATGTTTGTTCGAGAACTCACTAAAGCAGTAAATTTGTAAATATATATACTATAATTGTAAAAATAATTTTATTCTGCAATATCTAGTGAAATTACTATATGTACAATAAACTTATATAAAATCTTGATCACATGCAGGTTTACATAAATATGAAATGGCATTTTCCTATTTTTCAAGGACAACATACACATTTGAACTTAGGGACAGATAAATAGAAGTGTGTATTTAATATTACAAAAGCAATTAATTTGAAGAATCAAAACTACTTTAAGGAGCCTGTATGAGTCAACTAAGTTTTGTTTAAATATCATTTGGCTGAAAAACAGAATGAAAGGCAGAGACAGAAAGTATTTCTAAAAATTTAGTTAGGGCTAAATAAAATTCTCTAATAATCATAAGAGATAATAAAAAATGCAGTTCTACATATATATTTTCACACAGCAAGATGTAATTATCAACAGAAATATCTAATGTGAAGGGAATTTTAGGGGATGGGTTTTCAAAGTTCAATTAATTGAGGACATATTTTTTTTCCTAATTGAAATAAATTTTGTTCAAACAACAATCCAGTAACGTAAAGAATATCAACCATTTTCTATAACAAAACTAACTTAACTGAGCCATTCAGAAACATAATAGCTAACATGTAAATATGGAGTATTATAATTATTTTTATTCTTCCAAAATAGAATTCAGTGCTAAATAGTGAATTAATGTAATCATGCCAGGTGCATAAGCCATTCCTCACATAATAAACATGAATTTAAAACATTTTTAAAGGGAAAATAATTTTCTCTTACAGTATTCACACTTTCAATTACTGAGTAAGATATCTGTGTGACCCAACATTCGCTGTAATTGCCTAAGAAAACAGGAAATAATCCAGGAATAGATTGTGCAGTTTTAAAATTAAAGTCATGTAGCATTAACTAGTGCCTCCCCAAATGTGTTATTCTTACAGAAGGTGAGTATATCCAAGCATAATATATTTATCATGGTGCTCCGACAAAATATCCAAACATTTGATTATATCAGCTTGATTCTCTTATTGCTCAGCGCATGGAAGTGTCGTCACTATGCATTCTTTACCCCTTAACCTCTCCCAAAATGTCATTAAAGAGCTTTGCTTATTCTGGGGCAGTGGTTCTCAAACTTCAGCATGTGTCTTAGTCAGTTTAGGCTTTTATAGCAGAATACTATAGATTGCATGAGTTTAACAACAGATATTTATTTCTCACAGTTCTGGAGACTGGGAAGTTCAAGATCGAAGCTGAGAGATTTGGGGTCTGGTGCGGCTAACTTCTTGGCTTACAGACATCTTGTGTGTGCTAACTTAGCCTTTCCTCAGTGTTTGCGTGTAGGAAGAGAGAGAGAACAAACTCTCTGGTTTCCTCCTATAAAGGACCTACTTCCATTCCAAATATTATCACATTGGTGGTTAGAGTTTCAACAAATAAATGTGGTGGAAGCAGAAGTAGACATAATTCGGTCTGCAGCATTATGTATGAGAGTTAGCCTGCTGGGCCCACATCCAGAGGTTCTGACTCAGCACGTTTTGAGTGACACCCATGATTTTATACCTTTAACAAGTTCCTGGGTGATGTGAATGTTATTGGTCCAGGGACCACACTTTGAGAACCACTAACCTAGAAGATCACCTTATACATTTGAAAGAGGAAGCATACTATAACAGAAACAGCTGCTGATATTTCTGTATAATCTTTTGGTCTCATTTAATCCAAAACAATGGCCGCAGCTTTCTTCTGAATCCCTACAGTTGGGAGATTTTGAGGATCAAGGTCCTCTATTTGAATTTGTAAGGGCCAAATATGTTTGGACTTGTCTATGCCTGCCTGTCACCTAAAAATATTTTAATTATAAAGCAATTATTGGTAAGTAACTATACTTCCTGGCTCTTTGACCACCTCTGAACTAGTACTGAGGGCAGAGGCAAGCCAATGGCTGCATACGTGTGCACAGCACCCAGTCAGCTACTCTGTTTTGGTGATAAAGTTCATTTTGTCATTTTGAATGGCCTGAATCACAGCATTCTCTCTGTAAGACTGCAGATCATAATTCTCTCTGAATTTAGCCAACTCATTATTATATAGATGTAAATAATGCCTGTGGGTTTCTTTGGCATCAAGCCAATGTATTTTTGCACACAGATTTTTTTCAAATGGGGAATTTTTGTCTTACATAACATTTATGTAATTTTTTTTCCTGGGTAGCTGTCTTAATTCTCCTCTTAATTTTATTACTGTAGACTTTTTACAGATTCAGATAAACATAGTTAAACACTGACTATGTGCCCACTGAATAACTCTTTCTAATAGTTATTACTTTGTAATTGGCTAAAAACAAAAACACAAACCAAAATGGAAATGATAATGTATGTTAAGGACCACAGGATTCCCCATGGAACCAAGCCAGGGATAGGATGATACTTAGGCAGCTGAAACAGCTGAACCAAGTCTCAAGTTCACTCTGGACTCCCCTCCCAACTTTATCCAAGACTCTCCCTGTAAATCACTTCGTTATTCCCTTTTGTTGTAAGCTGGGTGTCTTTGTTCCCCAGTCCCCACGATATAGCATATGTGTTAATAACTCCAAAGTTTTTGTTTTACAAGCTCTTCTTCAGTGATAGTTCTAAAATATCCAGAGAAGTCTTTCTATATCCTAGTTTGGGCCGGATATCCATCTACAGACTAAACAGTCTGGGCCGAAAAGTATCCCTTGCATTAACATGGCATTCCTGGAATAGAGGTGCACAGACATTTATGGGTTATCAAGAAAGTTAAAATAAATAGTGCATTCTGTAAAATGGTGTACGAATGTAACATTTTTATTTTTTCAAGTTTTAAAAATTTTGAGGTTTACATTTTGTGATAAAAGCATTGGAATGAATATATTATCTGTGAGTAATCAAGGTCCATCCAATAAACCCACAGAAACATACGCTTCTGCAGAGAGACGCAACCTATGCTATGGTTTCAGATGTGGCTTATTTGACCCTTGTTGCTTCCAAACATGATTTTCTACTATTTTGAAGAACTTTTCTGGATCAGTGATGAATAAACTATGGCCCATGGTCCAATTCCAGCCTGCTGCCTGTTTTGTAAATCAAGTTTTGTTGGAATGCAGCCACACCCATTCATTTACATATGTCTAGGGCTTATTTCCAGCTCGGCTCTAACAGCAGAGTTGAATAGTTATGTCAGAAGCCTTTTGGCATGCAAACCAAAAATGTTTACTATCTGGCCTGCACAGAAAAAGCTTGCCAATCCCTGATACAGTTGAAAACACAATGAACTTAGAGTGACAGTAGAAATACTCAATAGGGATACTCTGGCCAAGTGCTCCCTGGAACAAGTAAGGTCATGATTCATCACTGCTTCTTTCTCTGGTCTAACACTTTGAGAACCTCTCTATCTCTGCACTCCCTGCTCTTTTGATCTCAGTTGTGTCATTATTCACATTTCCTAGTAAGCCTTGCCTTCTTTTATTTCTGGGGCTTTGGCCTCTGTCTGGAATGTTCCCTTAGTCCCTCATTCCTCCCCTCCTGTTTCTCCACCCTCAATCTCCAGGTTTGGATAGGTTTCCCTCTTAAAGCTCCCAAGGCACTATTAACCTACAAAATTACTGGAAACTCACTTATTTTCTCTACCAAACTGAGGTCCTTATAGCACCTGATGGAATGTAGTTTTTCATGTCACTTGATGAAGAGTTATGGTATGAATGAACGAATGAATGAGTGGTGCGCTCTTCTTGATATGCAAACTGCATCACCTAAGTGGATTAAATTGGTAAATGCTTAAAATATCAAGTAATAGAAGAAACGGAAATTAGTATTTCTCAAGTCTCTAGAGTAAATACAGTCTTATGTGTAGAAGCAGTAAAGGAAATCGTGAAAAAAAGAATGACTTTACTAAGATAAACATAAATTCTATTACAAGAAAAAATGACACGGCTATCTACTGAGAGCCCCCAGGGTGGGAGGGTTTAACCAGAAGACTTACATATTGCAAAACCTGATTTTATAGGTTCAGAGGATTTATCTTTTAGTGGCAGACTAATGTTAAACAGAATCTTGGAACTAACTGTCAATTCAATTTCAATGAGAAATGTAATTGCCCCAAAAACTGAAATATTTGTATCTGCCTAACAAAGCCATTTTCTCCCCAGGGGCAATCTGCATAGGAAGTCAAATCACAATCAGTGAATTATTCGTTTAACTAATTTATTAATTTATAATGAGACAGAGCAGTGAGACTTTGCCTCTGGGACTGGCCAACACTCTGGTTAGTACATTTTTCTTTCTATATATGTTAATACATTCAATCAAGTTAGGTGATTTGACATATCAGCTCTGATTCATAATAGTTTAACTTTCAAAAGGAAAGCTTATTTCCTACTTCTGGAGGGAAGAGTGTAGGACTAATAATTTCTGTATGCTCTTTAAAATCTGTGTGTAGAAAATAAAAACCATATAAAAAGTTTACATTAATAGCTCATTCATATTTCTGTGACCAGAAGATCTAAAAAGAAAAATAATAGAGCAAATAATTTACAAAGGGTTTTGTAATTTAATCTGAAGAAATAACCCAAAATATTAACAGTTCAGAGGTTATTTTTGTTTTTTTCAATTGTAGGCTTATTTTTAAAGGAGGACAGAAAACAAAAATATGGTTAAGTATCTCAGAATGGAGGGCCATTTAAACTAATACAGAGCTTACATTAGATGGATGGTATTAGAGTCATTAAGCCTAACTGTCAAAAGGATCATGCAAAAATAGAAAAAAAATGATGATAATATTGACTATATTAAGATTAAAATTTTAATTTCAACTACACAAAAAATCAATACATAAAAATTTAGAAGGAAGCTCACAAGCTTATTGACAGTGACTTTGTATATGGGACAGAAATTGAATATATAATCTTTTCCTTATTTTCTGTCATTATATTATTTTTAAAGCTAAGATAAAATAAGTGGTGGCTGGATCGTCACTCATGTCCTTACTGTTGTAAAGGGTCTATGACTCAATGTCAAAACTCACAAAGTTGAGAGGGAAGAACAAACTTAGAATGAAAGAGATGGTATAATGGCATTCATGTAAAATAACATGCAAAACAATACTATTATTTATGTGTAAATACACAGGTAGTAAAAGTATAAAATCAGGAGTGGAAAGAACATAAACTCCAAGATAAAGGTCTATCTTGGAAAAGCATGGGAGGCAAGCCTACAAGGGGCTCAACTGTATTCATTTACATTACATATCCTAAAAAACAAATACCTGTAGTCAGTATGGTAAGAGGTTAACATCTATAAAACCCAGGCAGTGTGTACTTATTAGCTATTTATTATAAATGTTCTCCCATCTTTTGTTTATATTTCAAATTGACTTTTTATAAAGACAACACATTCAGTGATGTTGATGGAGCCATGCGGGAGTCTAAATAAATTTTAAAGTGCTTCAGTGCGAGTATTTCTTTAAAGTTAGAAAAAAGATACTGTAAATCGACTAACCTCTGTTAGACAAAATGCTAACCTGAAAACACAAGTCAGGAAGAAGGGGAACTCTGGCGCTTCTTTGCATCTGTCCATCACTGCTACTTGAGTGGAAGTCAACTGAGGTTAATATTTTTTGAAGAGTGTAGTTATTTCATTTAAATTATTATACAGTTTACCTCATGGTCATTTAAAAAAAATCACTTATGGGAATTAGGACTTAAGAGTTAAACTTACTACAATGGTCCTTGTTATATTTGAATTTCAAATGTGACAAAGAACATCTTTAAAAAGTCTTGGTTGCAGTTTGGCCCAGAAATCCTCACAATATGGCAAAATTCCTCTGGAAAGAGAACTGGTATTTTATTTAAGGTGATTAGCTTAATGAGTATTCAGTTATGAAAAACACAGCTCAGTTATCAGATGTTTGGAGAAACTGAATTTTGCCAGAAAAATAATGTAACAGATTTTGAATCTTACTCCAGAGGTCAGAGGAGACAATATATTGGAAATTCTAAGACGGGAGTAACAAGGCCAACCTGCAGGGAGAGGATTCTGGTGAGGGGGTGGGAATGCATGCGGCTGGCAGGGGAGGCTGAGGAGGAAGCCGGCGGGGAGAACTGGTGTCTGGGCGCGCTGGGAGCTCTCTCGGGAGTATTAGGGGCTAAAATGCTTCTACCACCGGATTTTCAAACTGCCAATCAAGTAAAAATATCTGCATTTCGTGTATATAACATCTCAATAAGCGAGCTAAGTTAGGCAGTAAGATACTAAAGAAGCTAACCTTGAACCTTTGGTAACCACGAATCTAAAGCCTGCAATGGCAATAAGTACATATCTATCAATAGTCACCCTAAATGTAAATGGACTTAATGCACCAATCAAAAGACACAGAGTAATAGAATGGATTAAAAAGCAAGACCCATCTATATGCTGCATACAGGAAACTCACCTCAAGCCCAAAGACATGCACAGACTAAAAGTCAAGGGATGGAAAAACATGTTTCAGGCAAACAACAGTGAGAAGAAAGCAGGGGTTGCAGTACTAATATCAGACAAAATAGACTTCAAAACAAAGAAAGTAACAAGAGATAAAGAAGGACACTACATAATGATAAAGGGCTCAGTCCAACAAGAGGATATAACCATTCTAAATATATATGCACCCAACACAGGAGCACCAGCATATGTGAAACAAATACTAACAGAACTAAAGAGGGAAATAGGCTGCAATGCATTCATTTTAGGAGACTTCAACACACCACCCACCCCAAAGGATAGATCCACCAGGCAGAAAATAAGTAAGGACACACAGGCACTGAACAACACACTAGAACAGATGGACCTAATAGACATCTATAGAACTCTACATCCAAAAGCAACAAGATATACATTCTTCTCAAGTGCACATGGAACATTCTCCAGAATAGACCACATACTAGCCCACAAAAGCCTCAGTAAATTCCAAAATATTGAAATTCTACCAACCAACTTTTCAGACCACAAAGGTATAAAACTAGAAATAAATTCTACAAAGAAAACAAAAAGGCTCACAAACACATGGAGGCTTAACAACATGCTTCTAAATAATCAGTGGATCAATGAACAAATCAAAATAGAGATCAAGAAATATATAGAAACAAATGACAACAACAACACAAAGCACCAACTTCTGTGGGATGCAGTGAAAGGAGTCTTAAAAGGAAAGTATATAGCAATCCAGGCACACATGAAGAAGGAAGAACAATCCCAAATGAATAATCTAACATCACAATTATCAAAACTGGAAAAAGAAGAACAAATGAGGCCTAAAGTCAGCAGAATGAGAGACATAATAAAGATCAGAGAAGAAATAAACAAAATTGAGAAGAATAAAACAATAGCAAAAATCAATGTAACCAAGAGCTGGTTCTTTAAGAAAATAAACAAAATAGATAAGCCTCTAGCCAAACTTATTAAGAGAAAAAGAGAATCAACACAAATCAACAGAATCAGAAATGAGAATGGAAAAATCATGATATACTCCACAGAAATATAAAGAAATATTAAAGACTACTATGAAAACCTATATGCCAACAAGCTGGAAAACCTAGAAGAAATGGACAACTTCTTAGAAAAATACAACCTCCCAAGACTGACCAAGGAAGAAACACAAAAGTTAAACAAACCAATTACAAGCAAAGAAATTGAAATGGTAATCAAAAAACTACCCAAGAACAAAACCCCGAGGCCAGACGGATTTACCTCGGAATTTTATCAGACACACAGACAAGACATAATACCCATTCTCCTTAAAGTTTTCCAAAAAATAGAAGAGGAGGGAATACTCCCAAACTCATTCTATGAAGCCAACATCACCCTAATACCAAAACCAGGCAAAGACCCCACCAAAAAATAAAATTACAGACCAATATCTCTGATGAATGTAGATGCAAAATACTCAATAAAATATTAGCAAACAGAATTCAACAGCATATCAAAAGGATCATACACCATGACCAAGTGGGATTCATCCCAGGAATGCAAGGATGGTACAACATTCGAAAATCCATCAACATCATCCACCACATCAATAAAAAGAAAGACAAAAACCACATGATCATCTCCATAGATGCTGAAAAAGCATTTGACAAAGTTCAACATCCATTCATGATAAAAACTCTCAGCAAAATGGGAATAGAGAGCAAGTAACTCAACATAATAAAGGCCATTTATGATAAACCCACAGCCAACATTATACTGAACAGCGAGAAACTGAAAGCATTTCCTCTGAGATCGGGAACCAGACAGGGATGCCCACTCTCCCCACTGTTATTTAACATAGTACTGGAGGTCCTAGTCATGGCAATCAGACAAAACAAAGAAATACAAGGAATCCAGATTGGTAAAGAAGAAGTTGAACTGTCACTATTTGCAGATGATATGATACTGTGTATAAAAAACCCTAAAGACTCCACTCCAAAACTACTAGAACTGATATTGGAATACAGCAAAGTTGCAGGATACAAAATTAACACACAGAAATCTGTAGCTTTCCTATACACTAACAATGAACCAAAAGAAAGAGAAATCAGGAAAACAATTCCATTCACAATTGCATCAAAAAGAATAAAATACCTAGGAATAAACCTAACCAAAGAAGTGAAAGACCTATACCCTGAAAACTACAAGTCACTCTTAAGAGAAATTAAAGGGGACACTAACAAATGGAAACTCATCCCATGCTCATGGCTAGGAAGAATTAATATCGTCAAAATGGCCATCCTGCCCAAAGCAATATACACATTTGATGCAATCCCTATCAAATTACCAGCAACATTCTTCAATGAACTGGAACAAATAATTCAAAAATTCATATGGAAACACCAAAGACCCTGAATAGCCAAAGCAATCCTGAGAAAGAAGAATAAAGTAGGGGGGATCTCACTCCCCAACTTCAAGCTCTACTACAAAGCCATAGTAATCAAGACAATTTGGTACTGGCACAAGAACAGAGCCATAGACCAGTGGAACAGATTAGAGACTCCAGACATTAACCCAAACATAAATGGTCAATTAATATTTGATAAAGGAGCCATGGACATACAATGGCGAAATGACAGTCTCTTCAACAGATGGTGCTGGCAAAACTGGACAGCTACATGTAGGAGAATGAAACTGGACCATTGTCTAACCCCATATACAAAGGTAAACTCAAAATGGATCAAAGACCTGAATGTAAGTCACGAAACCATTAAACTCTTGGAAAAAAACATAGGCAAAAACCTCTTAGACATAAACATGAGTGACCTCTTCTTGAACACATCTCCCCGGGCAAGGAAAACAACAGCAAAAATGAGCAAGTGGGACTACATTGAGCTGAAAAGCTTCTGTACAGCAACAGACACCATCAATAGAACAAAAAGGAACCCTACAGTATGGGAGAATATATTTGAAAATGACAGATCCGATAAAGGCTTGACGTCCAGAATATATAAAGAGCTCACACGCCTCAACAAACAAAAAACAAATAATCCAATTAAAAAATGGGCAGAGGAACTGAACAGATAGTTCTCTAAAAAAGAAATATAGATGGCCAACAGACACATGAAAAGATGCTCCACATTGCAAATTATCAGAGAAATGCAAATTAAAACTACAATGAGGTACCACCTCACACCAGTAAGGATGGCTGCCATCCGAAAGACAAACAACAACAAATGTTGGCGAGGCTGTGGAGAAAGGGGAACCTTTCTACACTGCTGGTGGGAATGTAAATTAGTTCAACCATTGTGGAAAGCAGTATGGAGGTTCCTCAAAATGCTCAAAACAGACCTACCATTTGACCCAGGAATTCCACTCATAGGAATTTACCCTAAGAACGCAGCAATCAAGTTTGAGAAAGACAGATGCACCCCTATGTTTATCGCAGCACTATTTACAATAGCCAAGAATTGGAAGCAACCTAAATATCCGTCGGTAGATGAATGGATAAAGAAGATGTGGTACATATACACAATGGAATACTACTCAGCCATAAGAAGTGGAAAAATCCAACCATTTGCAGCAACATGGATGGAGCTGGAGAGTATTATGCTCAGTGAAATAAGCCAAGCGGAGAAAGAGAAATACCAAATGATTTCACTCATCTGAGGAGTATAAGAATAAAGGAAAAACTGAAGGAACAAAACAGCAGCGGAATTACAGAATCCAAAAATGGACTAACAGAAGATCAAGGCCTAGCTTGGATACCCAGAAAATGAACTAAGATACGATATGAGGAGGAGCTTCCAGCATCAGCACTCTCTGGAGGACTCGTGCCGGGGGATGATCATCAAAAAGCCTCCACAGGGATCTGGGCGATGCTGCGGTTGTGGCTGCGTCCATCCCACCATTTCCTGGACTTGCCATTGGAATGAGGAGGGAGATGTCTAGGCTGGCATGTGCATACAGTGAGACAACGAATTTGACCGAATCTGTACTGTTGGAACTCAACCAGGAGTTGGGAGGGGTGCAAGTTGTAGCACTCCAAAATCTTACGACTATAGACTATCTATGGTTAAAAGAACATATGGGATGTGAACAGATCCCAGAAATGGGTTGCTTTAATTTGTCTGATTTCTCTCAGACTGTTCAAGTCCAGTTGGACAATATCCATCATATCATAGAGAAATTTTCACAAATGCCCAGGGTGCCTAACTGGTTTTCTTGGCTTCACTGGAGATGGCTGGCAATTATAGTTTTGCTTTGTTTATGTCACCATATTCCTATTATGTTAATATGTGTGCGCAAGTTAGTAGTTTAAAACGTATACATGCTTTAGGTACTCTACAAGAAGATACGTCAAAGAAATAAATCCTCCCATGTTTTCTTCCATATGCTACCTCTATAGCTTTTCTTCTTCCTTCCTAATTACAACCCTTAAATAGAATTCGTGCCTCATATCGAATTTACCGAGCATCATAATTCCTCCAGGTGGTAAAGATACCTTGAGACAAGTGCTGGGCATAGAAGCCACAGGGCATAAATCTGCAAAGAAGTAAAAAGCTAACCTTTGCAAACAATATGGCTTCTCTCTCACTTACCAACTTTACATTTCCCTGTATGGCCCCGGAAGATGACTGGTTAGCCAGAGACGGGTAAGATTCCTCAAGGGAGGAACAACCTAAGACAGGCACAGTCACAGGGGGGCCATCAGGTGAGAAATCAGGAAACAACAGTGGTGAAGCTTAGAACCTCACCCACCCCGTTTTGAGAGAAAGCTTCTGCATCCGTGGGTGTTTTATTGCCCTTGTCTAGCTCAGATTAGCACACAGTCTACAGGCACACACCTGATCATCTACAATTGCTCTCTTACAACACTAAACTATGTTTTCTACCTTTATCTTGCATCTACCTACCACTTCGGCATTTTATTAAAAATAAAAATAATAATAATAATAATAATAAAGGGAGAAATGTGGGATCCACATATAAATCAAGTATAAAAATCAAACGAATATTCATATTTGACCTGATTGTTTATAGTTCATAATGCGTGATCAAAACTGAAAGTTTCTGTGATGAATGCCCTTGTACTGTTCACCATGTAAGAACTTATTCACTATGTAAGAATTCGTTCACCATGTAAGAACTTGTTCGTTATGCTTCAGAAGATTGGAGACTGACGAGAATTAGGCTTGAGATGGATTAATGATTGTGCATTGAGCATTGACCCCTGTATACAGAATTTTATTGTTGTTAACAACTATTTGATCAATAAATATGAGAGATGCCCTCTCCAAAAAAAAAAAAAATATCTGCATTTCAAATAGCATAGTTTTCTTCAGGGGACAGTGTTCATTTTGGGGATATTTACTCATTTTAGAGCAATCTTGTTATTATTTACTATTGTTTTTCTGAGTCTTAGTTTCTCAAGTTACTTAGGGAATTTTTAAAGAATTATAAAGCAGAACTTTATCTACTTTTAGGATTTAAAATATTTTGCTCTCCACTTAAAACCCTAGGGCATAAAAATAATCAAGTTATCCATTAAGATATTGAACAGCGCTAATTTAGAAAACTCCTATCAGAAAATAGTGTAAATAACAATTTTTTCAGATTTCTGATAAGGCAGGCCTCAGCCAGAGCCCTCAAAGGTCCTTATGTTCTTCTTTATAAGCTGAGGAGACACTGGGAAGTGATCTAGCCTCTTGGAGCTTTCACTTGCCCACTTAGAAAAGAAATATAGTAACACCTACTTTTTAGGATTGAGGTTTCCAAATGTGACAGTATATGAAAAAATGCATTTTAAACTGTGAAGCAGTACATAAATAGTGGTGATAGGATTATTAATTACATTTTGTTCTGAAAGTTATTCTAGGAACCTGTGAAATCACAGACTGTAGGGGATTTGAGCTACAGATCTTGTGGAAAGATGTCCCAAATGTGGCCCATTCAAGTTTTAATCTGTCCAGTAACTGGCAGGGCTGACAACTAGTACAGATTCCCTGACATTTTATGAAAAGAAAATAATTTTCCAAAATAACAGTGTTTGTACCATGAATTAGTTTGGGAGGTAAACTGAAAGATAATATATATTCTGCTTGGCATTATGTGCTGTATTTTGTTTATGCCAATAACTGTACAGAACCCTGCAGGCTGCTACCAGACTGATTTACTGGGATTGGTAGAAGACAATAGTATGTGTGGCCTTTGGTACCTCTGCACTCGACAGGAAAGGCCGTAACTTGTGCTCTGAGGCACTGAAGGACAGATGCCTCAAATATCCAACGAAGAAACTGTTTCCCTCCTCAAGGAAGCATTGCCTCCATTTGCTTAGTTTGGACCTTTACTATTTCAGTGTAATCAAAATGGATGCTCTTGGAAACTAGACAAAAAAACATGGGGTGGCACATTCTGTTCAGTTAATAACAAAGAAAAACAGAAAAAATACCCCCTAAAATATAGTATATCTCAACCCATAGGATGAGGTACTAAATGCTGTATTTCACAAAAGGTCCAAAAGCTTATTCATCAGAAAAAGACAACCTATATCATGAAACATGAGGTTTCTCCAGACTAGAAGTCAGGGGACCACGACTCTGCTCTGGACCTGCTATCTGGACTATTTTTAATTTCCTCATGTTTTGACATCTTTTGTAAGGACTTCACAGGACCTTCATCACGGTTATTTTAGTTCACCAAAGCACTTTGAAGAGCTCTGAGAGGGAACATCAGGTCAATGTGCATATTATGCTGCGCCTAAGCAACTGAATTTAGCATTGGATAAACCAATATTCAAATTGCAGACCCACCACCTTTCTAGAAGCTGTGAGATTCCACACGTTAGCTGACCGCTCTAAACCCTCATGGGAAAAACGAGAGGGATAGATTGTAAGAATTAAACGGAGGAGGTATACAAAGTGCTTTGTAGAGTGCCTGGCACCCATAGGTATTATGGTTACTAACATCATTTCTTAAGAATTCAGATTTCTGGCCTATGATTGAGGGTAGGTGATGGCAGAATTTCTCAACTACTAGTGTCTCGGAATCCCAAGGAGAGCTTCTGGGAATCACCTGTATCAGTCCTCAACCTGCGCTCCTGAAGTAAGAACCTCTGCATGTCAAGTCTAGCAGTAAGTATTCGATAAAACCCTGAGAGACGATCCTGATGCTCATCACAGTCTGAAAACAACTGCTAGAACAATATTAGGACGCAGTATGGTTACTCAGAGAGTTCTACACTTTTCACAGTATAGAATAATCACCTAATACATTGCTGCCTAATAATTAACAAGAATAATACTCAGTTTTATTGAACAGCACAGCCAGGTTGATCCACTCTTTCAGGGCCCTGTGCCCTTCATTGTGAGATTCTGAAGGGGAGATCCTGCCTACCCCATCTCTTGGTATTTACCTCATTTTAATGGGCAATTAGTGTGCCCCACTCTGAGCCTGCCGTAGTTAGTCAAGGGAAAACTCAGGATCCAAGCAGAGACAACAAGAGTTGATGAAGGTGGCATTTCCTTTTGAAGAAAAGAAGGTGACATTCCTTATCAGACATGGCTACATGGGAAGGATAATGCAGCATCGCAAGAGCCTATCTGACAATGAATGAAACATACAAAGAGAAAGAGAGAGGCAGAGACTGAGCCCGTATGACTCAGTTTGAACTCCCAGATCCTGCTATGCCTGAAGCAAAACCATCTCTTGGAATTCTTAATTATGTGAACCAAAAGATTCTGCTTCTTGATTAAGCAGGTTTCTGTTACTTTCTACTTAAAAATGATCTTACATTTTTACAAAATACACATACATAGATGGTGATTATTTGACAAAGAACATCAGAAGTAGCTTCCCAAGTCATTCTGTTCTGTTATTCATCTCATCACCATTAGTTACTGCCTATTTAAACTGCATAACCCTAGCAGTTTTTATTATTTCATGAAATACCATAATGTCAAAGAACATTACTGAAATGTGAAAACCAAATATTTGCAAGAAACAAAACTGAACTCGTACTCTTACCGCCAAAAACACCAGGATAGCTCAGATATATTCATGGTATAATATAGACCCTCTTTAAGAAGAGACTGGAAGAAAAGGAAATACAATGGAGAATGAGGATTCTGAAGATCCCAGCCATGTACCACAAGAAACTGAACACCAGCACCGAGATCATTTCTTGATCCCTTCATGTTAGGGGCTGAATCATATGCCCCAATATGCATATGCTGAAGTCCTAATCCCAATGGACTATATTTGGAGATAAGGCTTTTACAGAGATAATTACCATTGAAGCAGGTGGTATGGGTGGGACCCGGACAGCACCTTGATCGTGGGCTTCCAGCCTCCCAAACTGTGAGAAAACCAGTTTCTGTGGTTGAAGCCACCTTGTCTGCGGCATTCTGTCTTGGCAACCCTAGCAGACTAATATCCTTACCTTTTTCTTCTCTTAATTTGTTTTGTGTTTTTATTATTTGCAAATGAAATGAGAAATAGATTACCTCAATGGGTATAAACTTGAAAATATAATTTTTTTGTTTAATTTATAAAGAACGAGCAGTCAGCCCTATGTTGTCATATGAACACATTTGAAAACCTCTCTTGAACCAAAATAATCACTTTGTCACTGAAATATCTACTTTAATGGCTTAGATTCTTATTTAAAACACTACAAAAACATTTATTAAGGGCCTGCTAGATGTCTCAATACAGTAATAATTCATTTGGTAATCACTTTGATTATACGTCTTTTTATATATAAGCAGTGTTTCTAAGTGCCAGTGATATTGTAGGAAACAACTAAAAGAGAGTATTTCAGGTGGAAGATGTTTTGGAATAGAAGAGATAATCATTTTGTAGGTGACAAATGAATTACACTATACATCACGTAGAATTAAACAAAAAATTGTGCACAAACACTGAATATTTATATTCAGTTGAAAGAATTTACCTGTCTTTCAGTATTTCCAGGAAATGAACATTCAGAATTACACAGAAATTCATTTTGCTAAAGAGTTCACAATAGGATACCTTTAAATAGTTCCCTGTAATGAGCCTCTGAAAGGTCTTTGGGACTTGGGTGTTTCCCTTTGCAGTGGATCAAGCAGGATGTAAGAATTCAGGGGAAACAGTAAATGGGAAGAAGGGTAACACTGCAGAAAAGGATCAAAAGTCTGTA
Source organism: Manis javanica (assembly GCF_040802235.1). Taxonomy (NCBI): domain Eukaryota; kingdom Metazoa; phylum Chordata; class Mammalia; order Pholidota; family Manidae; genus Manis; species Manis javanica. The sequence goes on from NC_133167.1 coordinate 96,286,580, forward strand.
GGTTAAGACAATGGGAAATATTTCTTGGGCACTTGTGTGTGCAAGCGAGTAACTGCGTTCTAAGGAATTAGGTCTTGAGATTCACATTGTAGAGCAGTGCATTTCCAGAGAAGCCAGGTTGAGGGGCTCAAGTTAATAGGTTGAAAACCTATGCTTGGAAGGTGCTCTAACGGAATGAAATAAATGGTCTTGTGTCACTACAAGACTATATTTACTGCAGAGTAGGAAGCAGACCCAGTTTTCTCAAGAGGGGCAGGAAAGCCATCCAGGCCTCTTGAGGTTGTGAAGGAATAGAAAGTGGTGAATAGGGTCTCCATCTGCTGTCTGGTGCTTTATTGGATGAATTTTAAATTTTACTGGTGTGAAAGACCTGGATGGAGATGTTTTGATTTTTTTTTCTTTCCTTCTAATGGACTCTAGTGAGAGTCAGGCTGTGAGAGTTGGCTGGGAAGAGACTACACAGGACAAGTGCTTAAAGACTGCTTCCAATCTCTATTTCAATTTAGCAGACAACTTAGTCATACACACTATTGAGGTTGTGTCTCTTGCGTTAATGGAGCATTCTGTGTTTTTAGCAACAAGCTGTGGAATCATATAGAGCTTTAAACACCACATAAGTGTCAAGAATGAGCAGCCTGGATCTAAGGTACCTGAAGCCATTGAGTACTCTCTGGAGTTTGCTAAATCATGGCTGATGGTACTGAGAAAGGACAGCGAGGGGTTAAAGGAGGTGCAATAGAAGAGGGAGACATCCAAGCAGCCAAATTACATTGGAAAACATTAAAATCGAGACAGTTACTGAACTAAAAATAGAATATTAACAGGTACCTCCTTTCCCTGGTGCCAATCAGTAACTCTTATGGATAATGCAAGCTCATGAGCATTCCAGGGGGACAGTCTTTTTCAGAAATATACCTCAGGGAGAGACTGGAGGAGACAGCTGGAGCCACACACACGAAGGTGGAAATGTACACACAGATTAGCTGAGAATGCTTTTGGAATGTGACCTAATGGAAGTCATACCGTAAGAATTTTTATCTCCTTAGGGACTTCAAGATATTAGGCTATTCTAAAAAAAATAACTGCTCATTTCACATCTCTCTCTTTCTTCTTCCCCACGCCCCTCGTACTACAGATGTGTGACATCTGCATATACAAAACTAACAACGAGTGGGGGTGTTGCGTGGAGTCAGAGACACTAACAGGGACTCTGGAGACTGACACACCTGGCTGTGGGTTTCTGCTCTTCCACTTATTAGCAATACATCTCGTTTCCAAAGTATAAAATGGGAATAATGATGGTACCTACCACAAAGGCTCTTCTGAGGATCAGCTGAGACAATGCCATCAAAAGCCGCCAGTGCACAGCTGATGTTCTCTAAGTGCCACTGTCCTACATCCTCAGTGATGAGGGGCTTTACTCTGGTCAGTGGAATGCTCTGAGAAAGACTAGGATTCATTTAAGACTGTGTTGTGTCCTCAGCAGAAATCAAATGAAAGATAAATTGATGTTTCGTATTGCTGAATGAGTTTTGAAATGAAGCACTTAAAATTTTTGCCCTGATTATGTAGTCTCACAGGGCAAGAGTGAAGCACGGTAAAAAATATTAACAAATGATGAGTAACTAGTATGTTCAGGACACACCGAGTGTTTACCTATAGGGTAGGAATTCTTTTGCTTCACTGAAACACTCTCCCTTCCAAGTACCAGCAGACAAACCTCCATGACAAGGGTTAGGGCTTGGTGCTGATGTGTTTTCTCTTTGTTACACGTTATCGATGTTGGTATAATTTATATATTTGAACTGGGCATTCACCGTCTATTTTTGTCTGATGAGAGAAGGAAAGCCCGTATGCTCTGATATGGAAAGTTCAGATTAGTATGCCACACACAATAATTAGCATGCTGAATGAATGCATGAATGAATGAATGGGCTTTCTTTCGTGTCATGTGGTCCGGGTGTCAGATAACTTGTAAACTGAATCTCCTGGAATTGTCTCCCTGAATCTCTGATCAGGGCCAGTCTGTGGCCCGCTAGGAAGAGGGTCCCCAGGTTCTACCTACCCCTGCCTGTGCAGAGTGGGCTAGGAAGTCACATCCATGTGACTGCAGATACCTGAAACTGCAGATAAAGAGATCCAGCTAATCTCCAGATGTCTGCATTAACTGGCTAAACGTCCCATTTGCCAATGTCGAGGACATCTGGTGGCTGACTGGTTACGGAGACTTGGGTGTCATGCAGGTGCAGACCCACAGCAACACTGGTAACTCATTTGTTTCAGCCCTTCACGGAGCTTCTCATCAGCAGCATCCTGGGCTCCTGCTTTGTCCTTCAGAGCCTGGACTCTTGTTTTATCAGCCTGACATCTTGTTCTGCCCTCTCTTGATGGCTTCTGGCCCCTGGCATGCACTCTGTTTTGTCACTCCTTTCATTTATAACTGACAGTCTTCTGCTTAGCTCAGACAAACTCGTGGATTTGTGATCTGGTCACACTTGCATTGCTCTATCTAATGTAAAAAATCTCGGATGCTCTAGCATCTCTTTTTGTCCAGGACATTTATTTGGCTTCTTGCATTTTCATTTTGCTTTCACTCCTGGTCTGATTACAGACTTAGAATGTCTGCCTGAGAGTGAGAAGCAAGTGTTCCAGTTCAGAGAGACCACTGTGAACATTCCTTACATGTTTAAAGCACTTTATGATTTTACAGAGCATCTGCATATGCACAGCATCTTATGTGACCCTCACAACAACCCTGTGAGGTAGGTGTGAAGATGTCCACTTCACAGGGCAGGAGAAGGAGAAGAGGAGGGATAAGGCACACGGCTGAGGATTCTACCAGAAACGGAATGCGGTGAAGTCTGGAACTATTAAGCCTTGAATGAAAGGAGAACTGTGGAAATGTGATCTGGTAATTAATAGAGACATGCACAAGTAACATGTATCCCACATTTTTTCTATTCCTTTTTTTTTTCTCTGCCTTTTCTTACCTTTTTTCCTTTCTCATTTGCATCACTTTTTTCAGCTACACAAAATATCTACTATAAGATTTTTCTCCTGGATCTATACTGGATATTATAAGCATAAAATGCAAAAAGCTTTTTAGCATAAAAAACTTACCAGCATTTTTTTTTTATGATCAAAATATTCTTGCTTGAAATGGCTGGGTAATTTAAATAAACCAGTTTTCTTTTTGGGCTCAAGTGTATTATTGAACTGTCTAAGTGCCACTTAGCTCACCACAAAACTAGAAAAAAAAATGCTGTGATTTGGAGAATAAGAAGGCAAGGTAAACTAAGTGAATCAAAATCATTTTTTTAAAAATTCTAAGGAATTTTAAAATCTTGATCTCCTCCAAACACCTAAAGAGCCTTGTTCTTCCCCCGATACAGTTCTGCTGTCTTGTTTAATTGTCTTTTTACATGTCTGTGGCTTTCAAAGACAATTGGTCTTATTTCCTGTTACATCCAACTCCAGGAGGTATATGATGAACGTATGCTGAATGAATGCATGAATGAATGAATGGACTTCCTTTCATGTCATCCCTACTGCTGGTTGAGATAGTGTTTTTGCATGTAAAGAACCCACATCCAATCAGTATCCATGAGATTTCCCCTAGAACCCAATGGGTTCCATCAGGTTTAGCAAGAGAGCAGATGAGCGGGTGGCAGAGGGCTCCTGGCCCGGCTCACAGGACAATGTTTGGCCTCCCAGTTGAGGATCCCAGGGGATAGTGCAGTACGAGAATGGGGAGGGGTATGAGCATGGGAGCAGAGGCCCAAACATTGCCAACGGCCATCAGAGGAAGCCATGCGGAAGCCGGCACACACGAGAACCAAGGTCATTTGGAGGAGCCACACTGGGATCTTGGAATCAGTTGTGCTGATGCCTTGTCCAGAGGTGAAGGGCCTTTTAATGAGATGGTAGCAGAGGGTGTCCTGCCCAACCCACCTGATCTTAAAAGGGTCCTGCCCAAACACGATCAGGGAGTTGTACTGCTCCTGACACATATATAAAAGAGGAAATCAATGATTACTTTTATTATATAAATCATGCCTGAAAAATATTAAAAAATGTATACTAAAATAATGCAATATAAATTTTCATATATCAGAATTAATAGAAGATGCAAGGAATCAGGCACTTTCACAAAGAATGAATTGGCACAACATATTTTGGGGTCAATTGCAAGAATCCATCCAATTGCTAAATGCACCTTTGAACTATTGGTTCAGCTTCTAGCAAATAGTCTATTAAACAATGTTCCCACAAGATCATGTATGGGAATGCTGAATGTAACATTGTTTATTAAAGCCAAACCAAAGCAAACAAAAATCATCCCGTGTTCATGACTAGGGGATTGAATGATAGATCATGGTAATTACGGTATAGCTGTATAACGGAACAATGTGTAACCATTGAAAGGAAAGAGTTAAGCCATATGTACTGACACAGGGAGGTGACTGGCTTATTAGCTTAAGTAAGGCAAAAGCAGAACATACTGTAGATATGTTTGTGTAAATGATTCCCACTTTTTGAAACCGAGTTATATACTCTCCGCCAGCAGGGAGGTGTATGGAAGAGAATCTGGAGGCTATAGACACATAGACACAGAAAAATCTCTCTGACTGCTTCCTCAAAGTAAGTATGCACATAAACTTCAAAACAGCCATGAAATATCTGTAAATGAAAATATTTCTGAACTTATGTGAAAAAAAAAATCAAAGCACTTGATAACCTCAGGAAACAGAGGACAGTGTGGGTGTTTAATTTACAGACAACAAAATAAAGAAGTTCCTTATTTGCCAGACTTAACTAGAGTCAAGGTTAAGTAGCTCAGAGAAAGTCTCAGGAAAAGAAAGAAAGGAGATAAAGAGGAACAAAGATAAAGGTGGAGATAAAGATACACATAAATAAAGATAGGAAATAGAATCACACTAGGAGCTCAACTGAAAATAAATGGTGAGACAAGGGAAGTAACTGGAATAAAAAGTATACAGCAGACAAAAGTTAACACATTAATGAATAAATGGACACAAAGGAGAAAAGACATACTCATGTTTCTGTATCTTAATATACCAATAGCAATACTAAGAATCATTGAATAACGCTAAAGCAATGAGTCCAATACTTGTCGCTCAATTTAGGGGCAACTGCAGATCAATAAGCAATGGTGGGGAGCATCAGAGGTCAAAACATACTTTCATGACTGGCATTCACAATGGTGACCCAAAGTTACCTGAATGTGGTACCATACACAGTATTAGGTTATAATTATCTGTACTAAGGCAGAGAAAATGATACTGTATTTTTTAAAACAGTAATTATAATGGAAAACTGCTATATTTTTGATATGTAAAAGGATTTGCCATAATCTGTCTAAAACAGCCCTCTGATGGTTAGAGTTCATGATCCCTGTGTGCATGTGCATGAGCTATTCCCACAGACACACACACAAGCACCACATGTTGTTCCCATTGGGAGTCCTGGGGCGGAACCCTTTGATTCTGAGAAGTCAAGTGAGGATCCCTCATTCCTTTTCAAAATCCTTTCATTATATTTGTGCAGATTCAGCCTAGACCCACAACAATTGACTTGTGACATGGCATACTGAAGACATCTCATCTGACATTTAGCTTTTAAGGTCCAATTTACAGATTCTCTACACTGCAACATGAGGCCAGCATTCTTTCCCTGTTATGAAATCCATTCTGTTGTAGTTTTGAAGATCAGAGAATACCACTTCTCAAGTTTTTAGAGAAACAAAACAAAGTACAAATTACTGAGCTCTTAAAGAATTAGTCTGTCGGGGTTCCTAGAGTGCCCAAATTTCTATACCTAACATTGCAGTTAGCTTGGCTGGTAGGTAAGGAGGCTGTAGTTGTTTTCATTCATAGGCTCAATTTTCCTTCACCAAATAGAAACTGGCTTGAAAATTGAACGATTTTCTATGTGGAATTTTTAGAAAACTGTGCTCATCACAAATACAAAATTTAAATGGGAAATGAAATTCAGAGTGGTATAACTTAATATATTTGTTTTACTCCAGTTAGCACTCTATTTATTGAAAATAGTGGTTGATTTCCACATAACTTCTGTGGTGGATCAAGCCCAGACCACTATCACCACAAGTCTGTTCATTACAAAGTTACATTTAAAAAAACCAAAAAAACAAGAAACTATGAACTTACTTTGTGTGCTTCCACTCCCTTTTTCCCCCTTCTGGCCTTTTTGTCCAAAATTTCCTTGGGAAGAAAAAAAAGCAAACAATTATTTTTAAAATGAGCACAATCGGAATGCTTGCTTTAAATGGAGATAGAGCATCCCAGGGTATATAGTCTAGAGTATTAACTTGTAACAACCCTCAGACATTCAAAGAGAAATACGATGCTGATGAAGGCAGCCACTGTGCAGCTTAGCAGCTCTCATCAGAGAAGCCCTCTTACCAGGGGGCACTGCTCTGGGCAGGTGCTTGCTTCCGTTCTCTCAGGGTATTTACAAGGACATTAAGTGCTGCATTTGCCTCCGGCAGGCCACAGTGAGGAGCAAGCAGTTTTTGTGCGCACTCCTCCTCTCCTCATCCTTTGACTGTGCCTTCCTCCATCCCCCAGGAAGCCTGGTGTCTTCCACCTTGTGCACCCATTACAATTTGTCTGTCCTGTGTTCTGTTTCTTTAGAGAGGAGCGTCCCAAAGACTGGGCCAGGAATGACTTTCTGGGAGTTGTAAGATCTACCCTGGGGGGAGCTAGGAAGGTGTCGGGAAGATCTAACCCTGCAGGCTAGTTACGCTTGGTTTTGAGAAACTCCATCCATTTACACAGAGCTGTGTACAAATGTTCTTTAATATGAGGGTCAGAGATAGAAACACCGCTAGGACCTTGGCCTTTGTTAACGGGTTGCTATTTCACCCACAGTTCCACCGTCCTTTAGTACCAACAGGAGATTTTAATAGTGATAATTACATATCATGAGAGTGCTGCTGTTTAACTTCTTCATCTTCTTCCAAAAGGTCCTCAGGTATTATTTACCTGGCAAGTAATCACCTTCTTGGCATAAATGCAGTACTGATCAGAGTGCTATCGGTCTCTACGTAAAAACCTTTGTTTCTGTTCTTGATTTCCCCTAACAAAATCAAGAGCCTCTGTCTTTTCATCCAAGAACTCAGAACATTGTTTAAAAATCGTGGGCTTTGGACTCATAATAATTTTTAAATTCTTTTCCTGAATTATTTTGCTCTGCTACTTACTAGGGACCTGGCTCAGAACAAGTCTTTAAATCTTTCTGAGCTAAAGTTTATTCTTCTGTTAAATGAAGAAATACCTTTCATGCAGAGTTGCCTTGAAAATTAGCCACAATATTCATAAATTAGCCACAATATTCACCTTGCCCATAGAGATGCATATAAGAGATTTGTTTTATATCTCCCAAAGTCTGTGATTTTATTCTCAGTGAATGAGAGCATTTTTTCATTTCAGTCCACTTTTTATGGCACAATTACTTTTAATTTTATTTTAAAGTTTTAATCTTTATTTTTGGATTTTGTTTTTTTGTTTCTGTAGTTTATTTTTCTTCCTCAATGCTTTGAGAACATTTTCCTCATTCATCTCATAGAGAATATTTTTTTGATCCCTGATTTACCAGATTTAAAAAGTGCAAGACAGTATGTGATGAGAAACATGAGAATTGAGATTTAGCACTTAAAAAGCATGTTATTTACAATTAAATTTTTATTTTGAAGGTTTTATGAAATGCCAACCACTCCTTATCAGAGTATTATAAATAGCTTGCCTCTAATTGCTTTGCATATGTGATTATACTGTACATCATTAAATTCATTTTTTCATTGTGATTAGCCATTTCTGGTAATGTTAAATTTCAAAAGTCATTAATTTAGCAAAAAACTACTCCAAAACTTTCCCATTTTTCTTATAGCATCTTCTTATAACATACAGTACCAAATTTGCTAATTTTTCAAGAGAGAAAGTCTAAGAAATTAAAAAAAAATTTGGGTGGAATATAAAACTGAGCAGTTCGAATTCTTTTTACAGAAGATAATATAAACAATCTTAATTTTATTATTTCATCATTAATTTCACCAGTAGAAAATATGAAGTCATATATTATTCTTGGAAGTCTTTTCTTTCTACAATTTGTCTTGAATATTTTAAAAATAGAAACGAGCACTGAGGGAATGACCCACTGCAACCCTGATAAATTCTAGAATCCTCTGATAAATAATAAAAGTTTATATTTTGTTTTGCTTTAGATCTTACACTACTTTTTTTTCTTAATGATGTTAAGATGAAACTTATCTCCTTCTTATAAATAAATAAGCTCACATATTTTATGTTATTTTAGCATAATCCAGAGATTTCCTCCATAGATAACGCTTGGAAATCTGGTCTCCCGCTAGGATACATTAAAATCATCCTCTCCTGAGAAGAGCAGTATATCCCTCCTTTAGAATAATTCTTCTGGCTAAAAATGAACCCAAGAGCTTAGTCAAAACCTGGAGTTAACCATTCCCTGTCATATATGACACTCTTTAATAAAAAAAAGAACCTACATTTCTGAAAGCTATTGAAAAACACGAAGTAAATACTATGCAAAATGCCAACGTTCTAACATTAAAGTACATATAAAGGAGGTATTTTCAATAGCATTATGATGATTTCAGGTATTTTTATGCCCCTTCTAGGAGCTAGACCTTAGATTAGTAATTTTCCCATCTAGGCCCTAAGCAGCCCAAACTCTTCACGATTTTGTCCCAGATGCAGCCATCCTCCCTCCTATGACTGACCTGCTTCTTCCTGTCCCTGGATTCTTCACCTTCCACTTTCTCATCAACCTCACACTATCTTCACCCTTCATTCCTTTGTCTTTTCAACTACTCCTTTATTTTATTTTGCCATCCACATTTAAATAGCCATCAAATCTCTCTTAAAGAAAAAAATCAAATCAAATAAAGAAAACACCGCAAAAAAACCTGATCTTTTTCTCCACCTCTGCAGAGCCAGACTGCTCAGAAGCTGGCTCTCCGCCCATCTACACACCTCTGAGCAGCCCCCGCTCAGGTTTTCACCCCACCCCCACCCCCCCAAAGTGCCTGCGATAAAGGCACATCGTTGGAGCAATAGAGCAAAGAGCTTCCTGCAGATTTCATCTGACATGACCGCTTTTGGAAACTCCCTCTGCCTTCGATTCTTTTGCCCAGCACGCTCTCTAGGTAGTCTCCTCACTCTGGCTGCCACAGTTCCATCTACTGCTTTGCTTTTATGGCTCAGCCTGTCCCTCTGCTACTACCCCAGGCTTTATCCCAGTCCTCTTCTCTTCCCACTGTCTACTCATGAAATATTATGAAAGTCTCTGACTTCAGTGCACATTTATATGATCATAGCTATAACCTCCTCTTTTTATCTCTGGTCTCTCCTCTAACTCCAAACCCTTATACAACTATGAATATCTCCACAAGTGACACGGAGAAAGTGTTCCTAATTGTTTGTCAGATAAATCAACGAATTATTTATAGTCCATAGTTTTAGATGCTCCTAAGAAAGACCATAACTCACCCTTAAAGTCAGACTTTGAATGGACTCCAAGAGTCTAACTGTAGAGAAGCACATTATTTACATGCTGGAAAATCTAGTTCATTTAACAAGGTTATATCCAGAGTCCTCCCGGGATGTTGAAGATAATGGAGGGTAACACTAAAATGAAATCCTCAAAGCTTTCTGCCATCAATATGTCAGATTATAAATACTCTATAGGTCTGCTGTGTATCAAGACAGCATAAAAATATTCCCTTCCTCTTCTCATATTTGTGTATCGTATCAGGACTGGGCCTTATTTCCCTCTCATTTACTGTGCCCAGCACTATACCTTGTATACAGAGGGAGTACTTAGTACATGTGGAAGGAAGGGGCAGGGAAGAAAAGGACAGCAGGAGAGAAAATAGAAAATAAATAGGGGGGCTCTTTCTTAAACTTTCTGCTTTGAAATCTGTTAATGTTTTTGGTATCACAGGTATCACACAGATGGTCCACACTGTGTCATTAATTAGAATATGTATGACAAGTATGGGATTTTATTTCTAACTGTACCATCTTCTTTAGACCCTTACAGAGGAGGGTCTCCCTACTATCCTTTGCTTTAATCTGCAGTATAACCCCATGGGCTGCTGCTCACAGTTCTACCAAACTTGAGTCTTTTTAATATGGAAGGGATATCCTACGGATATCTTTTGCCAAGGGATTCATTACCTTTATCTTTGCTTTTATGTTTATAGAGTTTCTCCTTCTTCACTCCTTTTCTTTATCTGAAGATGTGGTTCTCAAAATGTCATCCCTGGATCAGCCTTATGACCATGACCTGGAAATCTGTGGGGTAACAAATCTCCAGGGTGCCAACCCCTGACTTGATGAACAAGATACTCGGGGGTGGAGCCCAGTAAGCTGTTTAATAGACCCCCATACACAGGCAATTCTAATGCCTGCTAAAGTTTGAGAACCACAGACCTAAAGAAATCATACGCATCATGCAGGCTACCACTGACACAGCTTGCTCTGTAACAAGCTGTCTTCCTGTATAGAATTAATCATTCTCTACTTTCTATTTCTATACCTTTTGTCCTATTTCACAAATGTTTCTTACTTACTACATTGCATTATAAATAACTACTTTTTCATTTTTCTCTCCCCTTCTCCTTGAGGGCAGTGGCTATGGTATATTTTTCTCCAGCACACAGTGAATATTTATACAATTGTGTTGATTAGGTGAATGAATCAATTGATGCTCTGCAAGTACTTTGACTAGTGGGCATTTGTTGAACTCTGGGAGTTTCAAAGTAGGGAAAACCATAAAGCTTGTATAAGCTGTGGCTAATAACTAACGTGTACACAGATAGCCCCTTACATCTGAATTTTTGACTTTACGATGGAGCCAAGGCAATACGCAATCAGTAGAAACCGTACTTTGCATTCTTATCTTTGCTTGGGCCTGTGGTGATGCAGCACAATGCCCTCGTGACCTTGGGCCGTGGCTGTGAAGCACAGCTCCCAGTCAGCCAGGCGGTTGTGAGGCTAAACCACCAGCACACTTGGAACCATTCTGTGCTTCACTTTCAGTACAGTGTTCAATAAACTACATGAGATATTCAACACCATATTATAAAGCTGGCTTTGTGTTAGGTGATTTTGCCCAACTCTAGGCTAATGTAAGAGTTCTGAGTACGTTTAAGGTAGGCTAGGCTAACCTATGATGTACAGATGGTTAGGTGTATTAAATGCTTATTTGACTTAGGATTTTTTCAACTTACCCCATCATAAGTCAAGAAAGAGCTGTGCAGCTTGCTTTTAGCAGGAACTGTTTGAGGTACTTTAAGGTATCTATTAATTCATTTGACTTTTTAAAGAAATTCTAAAATGTGGATGCTTATAGCCCTATTTTGTAGATTAAAAACCTGAGGCACAGAGACAGAGTGGGGAGATAGGACTCGAATCTAGGATTCAAATATGCACTCTGCTATTTCTGTAAAGTACTAATACACAGTATGCCATCCCTGTATCTCCCAAGAGGGCAAAGAAAATACACATGGAGTAACTATGTGCTACCATGAAGCTCAAGGTCAAACCACTCTGACAAATGTTTAAGCCCCCAAAATGAATAGCCTAAGATTGGACATGTCATATAGAGGTCACTGTGAGAAATTTCCTGGGAGAAAACTCCTCAAATGTGGGGAACTGGTTTGTCTTGTATCCCTGTATCCCCAGTTCCAAGCACACTGTATGAGAAAATGGAGGCAATAAATAAGGTAAGTTGTTTCTTATCAAATAAGTTAAGTTGTGCTTAGTTACATGTCTCTTCTGTGACTTATTCCTAACTTCTTCCCTGACCACACAGAGATAAAGGTTGTGCATAGTGGACAGGCGGTGGGAGAAATAGCAAGGCCTTCTTGACATTCCTAACATTTCTGACGTTTTCTTCCCTTTTTGTGTAGACTTTCTAGAAACACAAATTAGTAACTCTGACTTATTCATAGGTCATAATAATACTCCTTTATAAAGTTGACTCTTATGATTAGTGTAAATAGGAAGTTACAAGTAATATTGCACCAGTAGAATCCTAAACAAAATCCTCCCCAAAAAACATGATTTTGCTGGGGATAATAAATGACTACCCGTTTGAGAAAGATACCAGACTAATACACCATTTTAATTTAAAACAGAATATAGATAAAATGCTTCTTAACTTTGAAGAATTATTTTAAATTATCTTAGAATCTGTAAGTAGCTTTTGTCAAATTCAGGTTTTTAAATACAGTTATCCATTGAACACAAACTGCTTACATAGAAAGTTCAGCAGAATTTCTCATTAACAACAAAAACTTCTTCCCACATTGACAAAAAGGCTTCATTAAAGCTAGACAGTTTCAGAGATGGTTAGTACATAAATATCATTCAGTTCAGTTAATCAGGTCTCTGGTGGAGCCTGACTGTAGCCTGCTGATCTGTGGCTAGCTGATTTTTCTCCAATCCTAATTGCCGCAGACACAGTCCATGAACAATGATACTATTAAAAATACCCCAATATCCTTAATTAGAATTGCTGAAATCCAAAACACTGCTAACAAATGCCAGTGAGGATGTGGAACAGTAAAAGTGTTCATTCACTGCTGGTGGGAATGCAAAACGCCATGTCGACTTTGGAAGATTTGGTAATTTCTTATAAAACTAAACAAAGTTTACCAAGTGATCCTGCAATCACACTTCTCTCTAGGTAATCTCAGGTCTACACAAATGTGCACATAGTTGCTTACAGCAGCTTTAGTCATGATCGCCAAACTTGGAAGCAACCAAGATTTCCTTCAACAGGTGACGGATAAACAACCTGTGGTCCATCCACACATTAGAATATACTGGGCATTAAAAATAAACACATTACCACGCCACAGAAGGAGGGAGAACTTTAAATGCCTATGGCTAAATGGAATAAACCATTCTGAAAAGATTATATACAGTATGACTCCAATTATGTGACATTTTGGTAAAGACAAATTGTTAACAGCTGACAGTTTGCCTTACATGGGATGGGATTTCAGGTCTACCTGTATTCTGCTAACTGTAATTTAACAGGGTTTGGTCGGTTTTTGTTAAGGGATATTTATATTTTGCACATTTTTTTTGCCTGCTCCTGGATCTGGTTTTTTGTTTGTTTGTGTTTTATGAGTACATTTCCTTTATCAAAGGCAACAAAACAAACCAAACCAGAACAAAACAAAATAAAAAACCCCAAACATGTAAAAACCCAGGTGCTAGGTTTTTGTCAGGCTTTCCAAAGTCTTTGTTCTGAGATAGATTCCATTCTTCATGGTGATTTAGGGTGTGTGGAGTTTATAAATCCTCTGTTATTTTTTTTAAACTATTTTCCTTTGTGGCATAGAGACTTTTCTCAGGTGGACAAAAATTGGTTTAAAAATGTTTCTGATCACAAAATAAACTTCATGTGACTGTTACTATGCATACTATGATGACCACCATTTAATTTCATATATTCTAGAAGGAAAAATACACATTATTATAATACCTGGCCTCCCCATCTTCCCCGGTGATCCTGGCAATCCTCGGCTTCCAGGAAAACCAATTGCCCCCCGGTCACCTTTAGGACCTGGAGGACCTGCATGGGTTAACGAAGAAAAAAAGGAGTGGTGATACTTAATCATTTCATACAGATTTCAAAATATAACAAAACAATTTAGTTTCAAACAGGTGAGTCTCCACGTGGAGTAATAATATATTTCCTAAAACTTAGTGTATGCCACTGATAATACAAACAGTTAAGTAGAAACATTAGTGCATTTAGTACATTACAGATATTCCATAAATGACATATTGTTGTTACAAATCAAAACATGCAAGAAAAAAAATCTTGGCATTTCAACCAGAGGGCTTATGTGGCTTCATCAGGAAACTCAAAGGATGGGACTCTGTCAAAATGATAATTCTGAAATGCTAAGCTGAAAACGGAATTCTTGATTTGTCCCAGATAAAGTACAATTCCAACAATGAGAAGTATTAGTGTTTATTTAAAAAATTGGTGTCCCAGTTCTGGGATATATTACTCTCTTTCTCGTGGACTTGTTTTTATGTATTCCACTGTAATGCCAAACAATAAGTAACCATATATATATATATATATACACACATATATACGTAGTCTGTGCGTGTGTCTACATGCATAGTATACAAAGATTCATTTATGAGTTTATACTACAGATACAAACCCAGAGTTTTACATGCATAAATGAAATCAACCATTTTTTTTTTTTTTTTTACCCCAAATGGCTGTGGTGGCTATGGAAACTGAATATAATGGCAGATGTTACTTTCCTGTGGAATAAAATATTTCATCCTGGAGTCCATGAGTCTGGGGTGAGCTATTATTAAAAAAATCTCATTTTAGGTGCCACTACCAGTTCATAAAGATCCTAGTAATCCAATTTTCAGCCAACTTCTTGAGAAGCACATTATGAAAAATTGATTATATTATCTTCTCCCAATGTCAATCCTTTAATATATTGCCATTAGTTTACTAGTTTCCAAAGGAGGGCTTACATACCTAATTCATTAAAAAATTTTTTCTTGAGTTTCATTAATATAGATAACTAAACTATGACTGCTCTCTAAGAAATATTCAGCTTAGGTAGTTTAGGTATATTATTCTTTATCGTTAAGAAATATATTCAATCCAATGTAAAACTTCAATTCCAACAGAAACTAAGCAGATATCCATAACAATAAAATGACAAATTATGTTTAGAAATACTAGTACTACCAGGCCATTTCAATTTAATTTACTTACTATATGCCACTTTGCATATATATTGGTGCATTGAATGTATATATAGTGATACATTGTGTACATACACACACACATACTACTTTGGACTTCACAGCATACAACTTCAAAAACACCTGACATCACTTCTCAAGACAGGCTGATTATTATTTATACCTTTTTTCATAATCCAAGCAAGGCAAGCTTTTTACTTGCAGTTATTAAGATCTACCACTCAAATTTCCAAATAAAAACACTGACTCTAAGTTCTTGTATTTATTTTTTAAATCTTCCATACTCTTTATACTCTTTATACTCTTTATAGAGTGCCGCTCACTGGTGACTCCCATTTTTACCGTTTTCTCTATTAATTCAACAAAAAAATATTGTGTATGCATATTGTCCAGTTATAAGAGCAGATTCTCTGATCCTTTCAGGTGGCAATTAGTTAATTTACCCAGGGCAACATAAGCACATTGTATAAAGAATTGCAGCTAGGGAATGTTAGCATTTCAAGGAACCTTACGCATCATCTGGTCCAAATCTACCATTTGGTAGAGGCAGGGACGGAAGACCACTGAGGTCCAGCTATTCTGGTAACCTGGTCTGATGATTACTCACATATCCTGGGTTCCTAGTCAGGCTTCCTTCTGTTGCCTAGCAGATTGCTTGAGCACAGATTCTGCAAATATTCCCATCTGGCTTTGTTGCTTACTAGTTTGATATGAACATTATAAATTTGATGTGGGGATTGAAAGTGCTAAGAAATATAAACACTTGGAAAAGTGCCTGAGATGTGGTTAATGTTCGTATTAGCTCCTCCCGGCCAACCGCTGCCACCTCTCTTCCTCTTCCCACCCTTTCTCCTCCTCTTCCTCTTAGTAGTAAATTCATTTTCACCAGCCTTTGGTGAAGGCTGCTAAATTTGGTTTTGCTTGATGATAGGGACACATGGGTAGCAGTGACCTCTTTGGATTCCCTGGTACCTCCCAAAGAAACCAGCTTTCAATCCTTAGACACAGAGCAAGAGTCTGCAGCCGGCAACATTCCTTAATCACAGGCGCATTTCAAGGAGCACGACCCTTGTCGAAGGCTCAGGGAGTGGCCTTTCTGGGCCACAGACTAGGAGGAGGGGTGAGGCAGGGTAAAGACACGCATGGCTATAAAGACTGATGAAGTATGGTTCCTCCCCTCCAATATCTGTAGTTAGGATGGACTTTATTTTCTTCTCCAGAGGCAGGATTCCTGTGGTGGGAAACTCAGGCTATGTCAGAAAAGGAAACAGCACCAGTTGATGATGAGATTTTTGCAGTCAGAGGAGACTTTGGTTCCCTTCCAACAACTTCCGTAGGTAGGGCCTCCCCACCCCTACCCAATGTGCGCAGGTCCAGCTACCCTGTAACCGATGCCACTGGATAGCAACAGCCCAATAGGTGGCCTGTGCACAGGGTACTTGAATAACGAAGTTCTCCTTCCTTCAAAGTATTGCTGTCATAGGAGAATAACCCTTGAAATACCCCCAACAAATCTCAAAAGAGATCAAGAATTCTTATGACTTTCATCACTGCTGTATAACTTCTTATCATACTGTAAGTTGTGTGAAGGCAGAAATTCTCGATCTCTGTGCACAGGATCCACAGAGCCTTGGGGAAATGTCAGCACAGGAAATGCTCAGGAAACATTTTGTGGAGTAAAAGGCAAAAGGGCATCTCTGCGGTGCGCTTCCAAGGATGTGACTCTGAAGTGATTTTCTATGATGATATTTTGAGATAAAACATTTTTGACATGATATCCACTCCAGTAAACAAGTAACAATAGCCATATATTTAATATATTGATTATGTAAGACTGCTGAAATAACCATTTAAGTTTCTCAGGTTTTCATATCACAGTTGTGAGTCTAGACTCTGACTCTGTCAAGCCGAGTTTAGTGAGCTCAACAGGAGGTAGTGGGGGGTTTAGGTGAACTTGCTCTAATCAGGACGTAGAATCATGACTGTTCATCATATCCTCTTTCCCCCCTGATGCCAGTACCTAGTGTGGGACAGTTAGGTTCTCTGTCAGAGAACAAAACAGAATTCAGCAATGAAGCAGGACAGAACCCATGGGACAAACTCCTGGTACCCTGATTTTTGCTGCAGTGCACAAACCGAACAGCAGCCTAATGACCTAAGGGTCCGTTTAGCACGTCCACCATGAAATGCTCTCCATTTCTGAGGGACCGCGCCGTGCCTGTGCGTGCACACGAGCAGCACCTACCGCAGCAGACTAAAGGCAGCTTTGCACTGGATCTGTTTATGGCGTCAAAAACAGACTTCTAAATCCCTCTTTCTATTTCTGTAGCTCTGAAACAGCTGCAAAAGATGCTCCCAAGATGAAGCTTTGTATAGCAAGCTGTAGCCCAGACTGAACTTCTACGGTTGAGTTACAAAGCTTTGACAACTGCAGTTTGTAATGGAGGGGCTGACAGACCTTTGACAACAGCAGCTCTGGCAGCTGATACGATATCGGTTGCTTCCCCTGCTTTGACATTAATGTGCTGTTGTCATGATCTCCTGAGTACTAGTCAAGTAAACAGACTTTTCTGAGTAAAGAATCTTACTTGGCAGTACTTTCAAAGGCACACCAACAATCCACCAGATATAATATATATACAATTATTTATATATATATATATATAGGTATATATATATTGCATTCAATATATCAAAATATTGCGTTCAAGATTACAACACAGATGAACATAATTTGAAACAGTCTTGCTCTAAGTAAATATATATATATATATATATATATATATATATAGGTATATATGTATTTATGTATAAGAGACTTTTTAAAAATAATTTTTAAACCTTTTTAATGTAAGCTTTATGTATTGGCTCTTTAAGCATAAATGATGTAAAGGTCAGACAGGTGTTAAATTCATGCTTTTCATTTTTAAAAATGGTTTTTCTGATGTAAGCTGGGCAAGTCAATATATTGATCTAAATGAACATATATCCAAAAGAAAGTAAAACAGGATGAAATGCATGGTATTTAGGCTTTTTTTGGGCAGCTCAAGCCATTCTAGTTATAATTGGACCAGACCATGCAATATACTCCCCACTTTCCAAAAGCATGCAGGTATTTGATTTCTAGCCAACAATAACATGACAATCACATTATTGTTGTTGTCTTCTTTATTTTTTTGAAAGCAAGGAAAGTTCATGCTCTTTCTCCTTTTCTGCCTTCTATTATCTTCTTTCAAAATATTGCGTTCAAGATTACAACACAGATGAACATAATTTGAAACAGTCTTGCTCTAAGTAAAATAGAGAGTGGCTGATGGCAAAGGTAAAAGTCATCCATATTCTAGTCAATATTTACATTAATATTTCTTAAGTTTAAGCAGTTATATTCCAGTGAAGGACTATACAAAGAATATAATCCAATTTTCCTTTGACTCAGATGAACACATTTTATTTTTTTATTGTAAAAAAGCAGATAACTTGCAAAAACATTCATGTGAAGGTCATTTTCATATTCTCCTTCACATGTGACCCAAAGCTAGGTCTGCTATCTACTGTTTGTAGATAGATATAAATATAGATAGCACTCAATAGACTTATGAACAACCCATGTGGTGGCTCTGGTTCAAAAACCAAAGAGTCAATGCTTACCATTCAGTACATTATAGTGATCAGGATGCTGGAACATTTAATATCTTCCTCAATACACCCCCCAGCACCACACACCACAAAAAAACAAATCAAATGCCTATTTTCATTTACATACATACACAGATGTATATTACCCGGCCCTGCAGCATATGATTAGTTACTGTTACCATACCTATTGGACCTGGAATGCCTTTTGCACCACCTTCTCCAGTGGGACCTCTATCTCCTTTTTCACCTGGGGGTCCAGGAGGACCTTTAAAAAATAAATGACAATTACTGATCACAGTTTTAAAGCATAGGTAAAATGAATTTGCCACTTGTCAAGACAGTCATATGAGTAAATCCAAAGTCTTCTTATATATAATAGGGATGAGAGAGCCCTAAATGAGAAACCCTAAGTATGTATTAAATATTTCTGTGTGCCTCGTACTTTTCTAGGTTTCCAGAACCTAAGGGCAGAGAAGAGACATTGAGCCATTGATTGCACAACCCCACATTAGTATCGTGTACATACTAGGAAGACGTCACTATATGGAGTAAGATGCTGTAGGTGTAGGAAATAAGTTAGATGTAGAAAATATGTAGTAAGGAATTATAAGTCATGTGTGAGACCCTCAAGGGAATCAAAAATCCACACATAGTAGACAATCAAAAACCATATTGTTGAAACTGGTAAAGCCAAATATTTGTTAGAGATGTAGATCAGCATTAGCAGCAATGGCTGAGAAGACTTCATTGAGGGAGCAGGATTTGCTCTAAAGAATGGGGAGAATGAGAAGGAAGAGAATTCTGGGTAAGTGGGAGAGATATGGGGCAAGGCAGAAAGGTGAAAATGAGTAGAGGAAAAAATGACAAAAATAAGTAATGTTTTCCAAGTAAAATATTAAGTAGAATCTCTAGATAGATACAGATACTATAAAATAAGGTGGAGAGATTGCAGGGACAATTTTGACTGCTTAGCCTCACAATCACCCAGGTGTTCCTTGGGTTTGAGCAACAGTGATTCAGTCATCTGAATTTTCTGTGCTCAACAAGAGAGATACCCAGTGATCACATCTTTAGGATGGTGGCACTATGGCACTAAGCACATCTTCAGAACTTACAGGACAAGTATCATTCCCTTAACTTAGAACACTTAATTCATTTTTTCAACTCCAAAGGAAGAAACAGACCTGGATACCACATGGAATAATACACAACAATGTTTAAAAGAGGTGTTTTCTATCACTGTGGTTCAGTCACACACTGGCCCAAGGACACCACACAACTATATTTAGCATCACTGGTTAGCACTTGTTTATAAACTTTAATCAAGGGTGTGAGGAGATAAAATAACTGAAGAATTCTAAAAGAGGTCCACATAAATAAATAGATTATCTCATGAATTAGGTGTATTCTGTCCATTTTCTTTGCTCTTTTTAAGTCTTGTCCCTAATTCTCTCCATTTTTCTTATCTGTTCCATTTTTCAAGGTCCATTTTGGGTGTTAAAATCTTCCTTCAGTGGTTACTCAATTTCTAAGATATCACTGCTCTTCTCAATGGCAGTGTTCCTATCTCTTTATATACAACACTGGACAGTAATGTTTTATTATATTTTCATTACAAAGGCAACTCTATTATAGAAAATATAAAAACCTAGAAAAATTATGAGAGAATATATATATTCACAGTTCTATCACCTTAAGAGAATAACTATTAACATTTTTTCCTGTGTATGTGTGTGTGTGTGTGAGTGTGAGTCCCCCATCCTCTGGGGCAGAGGATGGGGCACATATTTTTTCACAAAATCATCATGCAAACAAATTCTCCTAAGCTATAGCTTAATATTGGAGACATATATTTAGTTGTTACACAAAGAATGTCACAGTTTTGCATCACTGGGAATCTGTATGCATCTCCTGTTCCATGCAGAATGTAGTTCTTGCCAACAAAAAGGGTTTAACTTCCACACCATGAACACAGCTGCAGTTCATTCATCTTCACATAGTGACAAAGGAGGCATGCAGGGGCAGGCAGGACAGAAGGACTCAATTTGTAGCCTGAATTTTGCTGAGCAAATTGAAGGGAAGCAAACCCAGGGTACTCAAGGATCTTGTTTTGAAAAGAAAAAAAAAAGGGCACAAGCAAGGACTTTGATTTAGTGATTAGTGCTCTATAGGAAGGCACAGACATTCCAGGAAACATTAGAATGTGTGAGAATGTGTGATACAAGAAACAAGTGATGAATAGAAGAGATCTAGGCTCTTAGCCTCTAAGATTGGGTTTTCATCATTTCTTTGGAACTCTCATAATCACTATCCTTTCAATTATATTGCATATTACTATGTATATCAAATGTATACAGCTCTAACACTAAAATATTAATTCAATCACAATAAACATGTGTTATTTTATAAGTTTCTGATTTAAAGATCCCACTTTGTATTTTTACACAAAAATACTGGTATCAGGTATCTGAATCCCAGAGTAAGTAAACCAGGTAAAGGCTTTCCTTGGGTTCTAACTATGTGGGCTGGATGTCCCATTTTTATTGTTTTATTCTTCATGTAAAGTTAATTTCACCTGTTAGGTTTAATTTTTATACACTGTTATATCTCTTGTACTGCCCAAAACAAAATGCGGTAGCATATCAATAAATGTTTTTAGCGTCTTTTAGATATTCAGGGGGATGGAAGTCCACAGGTCATATGCCACTTGTCTCTCAGCTTCTTGTGTAGAACTTCTGAGAACAATGTCTATATAATGCTGCTATGCTACCTTCCAAAACTGGTCTCCCATCCCTGCTGCAGCTCATATTCTCATCATCCTGCAGTTGGACTGTTCTAGAGTTATTTCCCCCTCATAATTCTTTCAGGGTCAGCTTTGTTTTTCCCTTAAATAATATCTCCACCAACTGTAAAGAACTGCTGCAATCTATTCTGCCACGCTGTGGAAAAAAGAATAAAGACCTTTTAGTCAGGAGACTGAGAATCTATTGTAGTTGCCTTCTTTATTCTGAGCTACTATTTAGCCTCTCAAAATTCTATTCCATAATCATATCAATAACCACCTCTGTGCATCAGTAAATAGACATAATGCCACCTGTCACATCCCTTGCTAACACATATCAAAGAAAACTAGAATTAATATTGGCCAAAAAGTATGATTTGCTCTAGCTCAAGAAGACATAAGAATTTACACTATTTATCTTCATGTTTAATACCTTCTCACTGCAAAGTTACAGGAATAATTCATAAACACTATAACAATGATTTGCCATGAACACACATATAAAATCTATAAAACATGCATACAAAATCTATTTATCTCCCTATGATTTTTTTTAAGGAGAACTAATATTTTTCCATAACCACAAGAAATGTACTGATTTGGAATACTCAATAATCATAAATTTCATAGATCAAAATTGCCCAGTTTACTGGAAAAGTAAACCTAGGCATATCATATCATTTAAAATCCTCAGATGATAACATAGCATTAAATATAGCTGCCTAAATTTCCAGAGCTATGCTTATTTATGTCCTATTCATTATGATAAAAATTTTCTACATTGTTCTTAATCTTGCCTCATATTCAGATCATCATAAAAATCTGCTAAGTCTTCTACACTATTGCTGCTTAAACCTGTCTCTTTTATTTATTTTTTTCCCTTACAGTTTTCATGTTAATTGGCGTAGGGATCTTTAATCTGGAAGAGACCTTAAAGATTTCTTAGTCAGAGAAACTGCATCGCCCAAAGTCTTAACGCCAGCTGAGTAAAACCAGAACTAGAACTCTCCTTTCCTGACATCCTAGGCTGTATTGCTCCAAACTTAATTGAGTTCATTTTTAGCATCTGTTCTTCCATTATTCCTGAGATGTTTTTTCCCTTACAGAGAGTGGCTAAAGAAACAATCTATTTTTAAAAATCCCAATAATTAATTGGACAAGTCTCTAAATTCTAATTCTATCAAATGCTTAATCTTTTCCAGGCCATGAAAATTTATATATATGTACATATGTATAAAACAGACTTTGTAATTTTCATATATATATGGTGTTTTCAGACCCTGCAAAGAAACTATGTTTAAAATTTTTCCAAATAAACATCATGTTATCCTTTCTCACCATTGAGCAATATCATATTTTATTTCTAATTTCCTTCCTCAAATGTTCACCAACTTGTTTCTTTAAATTATGTTATCCCCTACTCCCCACAAAACTACTGTTTCAACAATAGTCCTTTGACTGTCATTACTATTATTACTTGAGAAATGTTTTAAAATAAAAATAATAAATAATAAAACCAATTAAAATTTCTGTCTTAGAAACTTGGAAGAATGATTGCCTTTTCAAAGTATAATTGCGTAAGAAGGCAGTATGAGTTTCACTTACTCATTCAAAATAGAATTGAATATATTCATTCAAGAGGGAAACGCTAGTTTCTCACTTACATAATTCACATATAATTGCCCACCCACTGTAGACCAGGCACTCTACCAGGGACTGGGTATGGAGAGAAACATGGAAACAAGACTCACCCTCATGGATTTCACATTCCATTAGTAAAGATAATGAAACAAATAAGCAAATGTACGTATGACATGATTTTAAGTAATGGTAAGTACTATGATGAAGTTAAAGCAAATAATGATGTAGAGAGATGGGAGAAGAATGAGAACAGGAAGGGATAAATTTTCCCTAAAAAGGTGATTTTGAGTGGTACCAAAGAGTGGAGACCTAAGAGAGTGGGAATCTAGAGCCCCTAAGGTACAGCAAGAAGTGAAACTAGCACTTCCTCCTTCTTAACTTGTACTTTTAATCACACTTCCATTCTTCTAGATTTCCAAGTTAGCAGAATGACTGATGGAAAAATCAGAAAATGAAGGCAGATAAGTAGATGGGCATCAGACCAAGTAGGAGTTTAGATTTTATTTCAAGTCCAATGGGAAGACACTGGAGGGTCTTAAGAATGAGAGAGAAAAGATCAAGCACGTGCTGTTTTGGATAGCATTCCTTTTGCTGTATATTGTGTAGTTCAGATTAAGAATAGGATCAGGGAAAACAACTGGGAAGTTAATGTAGTGCATCAGACCGGAGTATAGTTGCTTCTATTAGCATAGTAGCAGAGGAGATAGGGAAAAGGGGTTTTATTTGGAATATGTATGGTGGAAGAGATAACAGGACTCAGGTGAATGCAGGAATTGAGAGAAAGAGAGACATCAAAGATAGCAGTTGAATAATTATGCAACTGACAGGACTGGGAAAGTAACAGATTTGAGGGATAAATGATGATGGGATGCTCAAGAATTAAGGGTTTGGTTTTGTAAAAATATAGATACTGATTTGAAATCCAAAGTGGAGAGGTTAGGCAGGAAGACAGATATGAGAGGGGTGGAAAGAGAGTAAAGCCCTCTAAAAGCGACTCGAAGAGTTAATCAGATAAAACCAGAAAGCCAGAAAGGATTCACAGAGTTAATCAGATGATGTTTCAAGGGCCAGGAGTGACTTGAAATGTCCAGATGCTCCCCAAATGAAAAACAACTCCCCAGATAAAGAAAAACATTAGAGCACAGGCACACCAAACATCAGAGTGCAGCCATGTCTTCATTTCACCAATTAGATCAGGCCTCCAAGGCCAAGGATTGTCAGTCAAGGACTTCTCTGTCCTGCCAAAAACCCTGTAACAGAAGCCTCACAAGTAAGCAGTCAGGGCTGGCCCGACCTCAGGCAGCCTGCTCTGTTACAAGGCGTAACAAAACTTGCTTTGCTTTCTTGACTTTGGTTTTACGTCTCACTCTGACTTCCCTGCAACTGTGAACCGGGTTCCTCCCAGCAGAGGTGTCTAACTGTTAGAAATAGAGCTGGTTAACTCATTTCCTTTATCATCTGTTTTAATGCAAAAATTAAAGAATACATGCAATGCATTCTACATAAGCTATAAAACACAATAACAAAGAGACTACCCTGCAACACTACAACCCAAGAAATGGGTATCTATATAGGCACGTTCACTTACTTTCTTGTTGGAGTTCAATATTAATCTGAATTTTGTGTTTCTCATGTCCCCAAATTTTAAAAACAACTATTCTTATAACATATGGATCTATAAATATACATTATATACTTTTATTAAGTTATGAGCATTAGAAACGAAAACTGTACTACAAATAGTACTCTGGGAACTTCAAAAATTTTCTTTTCTTGTAAACACTTGGATATTAGACTTCGCAATTTTCCTAAACTAGTCTTAAGTAAAATGAAATCACGTGGATTTGTTTCTTACTATCAAAAAATCAAAATATTGAAATTATGAAACAGAGCTTAACATACATAGAAGCCAGAGTAAGGTCTACCATGAATTTATTTAGAGTTACAGGGGAAAAGCTGGAACTGTGAAGAAGCACTACTCAAAGAAATTGAAGCTTATAAAATTTCCAAATTTATGGGAGACTTAAATCCACAAATACAGGGAGTAAAGCAAATGCCAAATGAATAAACTGTCAATATAAAAACACAAATTAATGAAATTGCAGGTATTTAAAACAAAGGTAATAAAAAGCAGACTGAGAGCAATCGCTTCTGAAACAAGGAAAGCCAGAAGCAGGGGATATCTTCAAAATACTGATAGAAATCACCAAAAAGCTGGCAACCTAACCAATGTGTATGCAGTAACACAAAAGCAAAGACCAAGGACAAAATAGAGAAAATGAAATAAAAAAGGTCTCACCACCAATGGACTTTCACTAAACAAACCACTAAAGGATATATACCTCAGGAAAATGATCCTAGACGAGATGTCTGAGATTAATTTAGAAGGGGGAAAAGTTGGTAAAATCAATGGACAAATCTAAATAAGTATCGTGTGTATATGCAAGAAAAATAATGACAAAACTCTTGTTTTAAAAAAACACATCAAATAGAAATGTACTCAAAAACAGCAGGAAACCATGGAAGAGGAAAAAGCATTTTAGTTCCATGTATATTTCAAGTTAAAGGTGAAGATACCAGTCAACTTTAAATTTTGTTAAGATAAATTTCAAGGGCAATCAGCAACAAAATTGGACTAGAATAGTTTCGAAAATCTTTTTGGAAAGCAAAGCAAAGGAATATAGAACTGGAGAAATACAGCACAAAATAAGATGGTAGAGATAAATACAGTGAAAAGAAATGTTCAGATTGCATGTTTTTAAAAAATGTATTCTTTAGAAGAGACAAACCTAAAGCAAAGGATACCAAAAGGTTGAAAGTAAAATATAGAAAAATGTTTAAAATGCAAGTAACTAAAAGCTAGCATAAAGATATATATGATGTATGTATTATTTTAAAAATCAGTAGATTTCAATTCACCTTGTTTTACTAACAGGAACCAAAGAAGAAATTGACAAATTCATTGCTATTTTGGGCAGTTCAAAGACCTTTCTCATTAATAATACAATCAGGTAAAAAGAAAGAAAGAATCTGGAAGTTATGAAAAACAGAATGAATAAGCTTGATTTGAGGACTAGCAGAAAACTTTATGCCTTCAGAAAATGTGTACTTGTCTTCAGTAATACGGGATTATTTTGAACAATGACTGATCAGACTTTCAGAGAGATTTTTCTTTTTTTACATCACTTTCTATTTAAAGGATACAAGATCTTGTTATCTTACCATGCCTTGATATGATCTCAAGATTCCTTCCTCTGGAAATGTGTAGTAAATGTGTGCTCAAAAACTACTTCAAACCATACGATTTTTAATATCAAATCTCTGCATGTATCAGAACATTTTAATATATCATTTTCTGGAGGAGTGAGAAGACTATTTTACCTTGAATCAAAGTGATATTTTTTAGTGTTTGAGAATGCTCCCAATCTTTCAGTCTGAGGTCATTAGTGATGTTATTCAATAGTTTCACTTCTCCTTTTATTTCCTTTTCCAAATGTACTTGTTTTTCTTTCATAGACATAATTTCTGCTGATGCATTGTACACACACTCCTCTAATTTATTCATCTCCTGTGAAATATAAGCAAACATCCACAATTTTTGTTACACACATAATTATCAAATGTGTAAGTTTAAGAGACTCTGAAAGCCAGGCTTCAAAAAAATATGTATTATAGGAATATTATGGTATAAGAATATGGAAACTAGAAATCTGTTTCAAAATACAATTCTTTGGTTTTGAAGCATTTCCTCTTTTGACTGAATGGCTGAATTTTCACACCCTTTATCCCCTGAAAATTAGTTGAATACATACAAGGTATGATTCTATTTCCAAATACATAGATGTCAAATGCTAAAAATTAAAAAACTTGTTGTATAGTTTTTCATTTATTTGAAGTGGAATTTCTTTTTACTGTATTTACAGTAGCAACAGCTTCCAGTTCTGTGAATTGGAAAGATTTGCATATTAAACTGTTTTAAAGAAATAAAAGTTTAATATAATAATTCCTAGTGGTAATGAACATTCAGATAAGCTTTTCATATTCAGTAATATCTCAAATAGCATATTAACAATATTTTGCTTTCAATTTTTGTTCCCTCTATATTTGAGGTTTATTATTTTGTTTTCAAATACATACATAATCTGTTTGTATTTATACTCATACAGAGATTGTGAATGTGAGACCATACTACTTTCTGGAATAAGCTTTCATTTTTCATTCAATAAGACATTAAGGATATTTGCCCATTAAAATACTTAAAACTGTCTTATTTTCAATGATTTAGTGGAAACTAATGTACATATTTTTATAATTTAAGATTTATATTCATAATGGACTTTTGAGCTATACTTTTTTACATTTTTAAACAATGCTGCAATGATTATTGTGTTCTATGAGCACATACATGCATACGAGCGCACACGAACACACACACACACACGTACTTACCTAGTTGCTAAATCTCTATAAATGATTATTGCCTTTAAAAAAAACTAGCTTTGAACATTCCTCCATTCCCTTGTGCCTGCGTTTCAAATGCTGGGAGCCCTTCTAAAAAATAAGAGCGATCTATCCAAACTCAAATAGTTCCCCAGTCACTGGATTTTGATTATTTCCATTAATGATCGCTTCAAACATGTCCAGTATTTCTACTGTCTTCCAGATGGTTTTCAATTTGGTTTCAGCTCTTCATCTGTGTGGATTCATAGATATTCTATAGTGTCCGCTGGACCTGAAGCATCACCAATACCAAATATATCTTTGCTCTTCCACCTCGACCATCTTCTCCTTCTACTCACCTCCTCTGCTTTCAAGTAAGTATTTCTTCTCCCTTCCTTTTTCTCTCCAATTTAATCAGTTATTACCCCTATGATTGACATTTTTTGCCACTGTCTCCCATATTCTTCAACCCTGTTGACAGTTTCTTATTTGTAGATTTTCTCTAACCCCTCCATAGCCCAAGTCCTTGATATTTCCATAGTATTTGATATGCTTAGATACTTACTAACAGTGAAGGAAATACTAAGTCAGATTTTGGAAGTTGTAGCATATCAAGGCTGATGTTGGATAAGTTCAACAACAAAGTCCTCATATTTTTACTGCAAAGATACCTTAATATGAGGACTGTGTAAACATTTCAAAGTCTGAGTCACTGCACCTTACAAATAAGAAATATGTAGACTATTCTTTACTTGTTTATTCTGTGTTCGATAATGTAGTTGGTTTTCATTTGATGTTGTAACTTTAGAGGATTATCTTTGCTCTGCAATTTGCATTGTTTAAAATGACTACTGTGTAATATTGTATGTATACAGAAAACAACTTCATTAATTAAGAATGGGTCTACTCAAGTAAAATCAACTACAGGAGGCCAGCATCACTTAGCTAATGGTGGGACTTTAACAGGTCACATTAATTATTACCTGAGGTTTTAGATATTTTGTAATATGAAGATTGTTTTTGCACATGAATAGTTGTTTTAGTTACATGCTTATTTTTCATAGAAAGGAACAATTACAATTATTCAACAACAACCAAAAATACAATTTTGAAATAAGTGGCTTTCTTCTTAATTTCTTTCTTATCACTACAAAATAATTCAGAGGTTTGGCCACAGAATAGTCTAGAACAGAGATGAGAAAACTATGATCTCTGGGCCAAAGTCTGTTTTTGTAAATAAACATTAATTGGATCACTTGAATCATTTGGTTACATATATGTAGCTGCTTTTGTGCTCCGATGTCAAGGTTGAACAACTATGACACAGACTGTGTAGTCACTAAAGCCTGAAATGTTTATTCACATCTGGCTCTCTAAAAACAAACTTTTTCTGACAGCTGGTCTAGAACATGTCTTGCTCTCTTGTGTATCTGATTCTATGATGATAATAGGACATTATGTACATTATTCAAATTTAATTCTTAATAGTTATCTTTACATATAAAAACTTAGACTTCTTGGGAGTGGCAAAATAAACTATTTTAGGTTATCCATGTAAACCAGACTTCCATTTCTTTGATGACATTTTATGTCTGCTGTAGAATTTACAAATACATAGTGCCTACTTCTCCAAGTCTGCTAGGATTATCTAAAAATTGTAAATGATTTGGACAGTTTTATGAGGTACTCCAACAGGATTTACAAAACTATAATACCTTATGAGTATGTGCAATGGGAAAAAGTCCACCTTTTCCTGGGAATCTGGAGAAGGCATTAGGTAAATCCATTTGAAACCTTCTGGTAAGACAGCCAGAGGAACAAGGATAAGCAGCGTGATGCTGACACAGGGCTTGAAACTTTTGTCTTCCTGGACTGTCAGAGGAACCAGGATCTATATGGATTCAGTTCCAGCATGTGCCCTTCCAATACAAAAAGTCTTACCTCTTGTTGCTTAAATGCATTCTCTTGAACTTTGCCATTCAGTGTTTCAATATTGAGATGTAAATCAAGCAATGTGGTATTTAGACTTATTAATGCCTTGGAGATTTCATCTATGGCATTTCCATGCCCCTGGATTGAGGAAACCAAGGAACTTAGCTGGAGAAGAACATCATTCAATCTTTGATCAGTCATCACACTGAAATTCTGGAAATGCTCTGAATCTATAAGATTGGCTTCTTTATCTGAAATATATTGGATCCTCTTCTCCAAGTTGTTTATGTGTTCCGTAACAACTTCTTGAAATCTCATTTCATCTTCACTGTCATTTCCTTTCCCTGTGAGACTTTGAGATGCACCGTTTACATCAACTGAACCAACTGTGCAATTCTTCATTTCCCACTTGAGGAGATGAGCTGCATGTTTAAGTAAAAACAAACAGTCATGGGCCTGTCTCCTTAAATGCATATACTATTACATGCCACTTCACTTCATTCCATTCTAGTCCAACATTTTGAATGCTATCCTAAATCAGGTACTTATTTTAAATATACAATGTATGAACCATAATATTGCTGAGAGGGAGAGTCTCCTTTTCCCACTTTATATTAGAATATATTATATGATTAATTCACTCTGTCTGGATTGCTACTTATATGAATCTTTTGGGCCATTGTATTTGGCTTGGAAAGTAAGAGTAAATTCTACAAATTCTGAAATGCATTGTATCCTACTCCTCAGGTCTGTTGTTAGGATACAATAATAATGCTTAACACAGCATCTGAAGCTATTCTGAAGATAAATGATGATGATGACAAAAACAATATGTAGTAAAAGTAAAGTATTAGTGCGGTCCACACTATGAATACATTCTTGGCTCATTTTCCTCATCACTTAAGCTGGCAGGAAATGATCATCTTAAATTTCTACAGTCCTGATTAAGAGTTGGTGGAGCAGAAAATCAGGCAAATAATTTTTTTCACTTTAAAAGCTATTGTTTTTACAAGACTCCTCTTTGCCTATTATAAAACATATACTGATAGCAGATAATTTGGAAAAGGGCAATAAGGAACAATAATACGCCATTAGTCTCACTGTCTTGAGTTAAATGTTAACATTTTGGCTTATGTCTATTAAATCTGACTGTTTCTACTATCATATTACTATTACAAAAGCAAGATTATATTTTATATAAACTACTTTTTAATTAATATAGCATAAAGACTTTTGCATATTAATATATTTTACAAAAAAACTTTATTAGCTACATTGCATTCTATGTATGGATCAACCAAATTTACTTAGCCAAACCCCTACATTTATTTGCTTCTGTTTTCACTAATATAGTCAATATTTTAATGAACAATCTTGTGAGTAATTATTTTCTGAAGAAAAAATTCTATTAAATAGTAGTTGGGGAACATACAGAGATGCTGATATTTATTTCCAAATCGGCATATGTTCTCTAAACAAGCCAATTATCCTTCTGAAAGGGTCTATAGCAGTATGTTTACAGTTTCAGAAAATGAAAAGCAACAACATTAACTTTGTAGATAAAAATAATACATAACTATACACAATGAAGGAAATGTTAAACATCATTTTATCATTAATCAGCAATGGTTAGGTTTATGTTGTTTTTTTCATCCCTCTCTCTATGTATTTGTATTACTTGTACTTTCATACATACATCTACCAGTCTCATCCCTATTAGTTTGAATGCCTAACAATTTCCATATTTGACCATTGTTGAGCAATAAAAATAATAACTTCATATGGTTTAAAAATATGTCTACTGAACACCTAGCTGTACTTCATATGTCAGTTTTCTTAATAAAAATGATATAGCAATAGTATCAGCTTTATAGGTTTTTGAGAATTAAATAAGGTAACATGAGTTCAGGGGTACCTGTTACATAAACAAGACCTTGGTGTTTACAAAGGAACAAGCCGCCTGCTTCTGGAATCTAGCTCCTGATTTACTAGCTGGGGTGCTCTGGGAAAGTTACTATTCTTCTTGTTTAGGTTCCCTCAGAGACCTAAAAGTAATGACTACCTCAGCAGTGGTGCTGAGGATGGATGAGATGAGGCATGTAAACACCGCAGCACACAGACGGCACATATGAAAACTGTGTCCGTGAAAGATATTGTCTTGGTTATAGAAAACACTGTTTCACCACCTGTACTTAAAGAAGCTGTTCAATGATAGTTGCTATTATAGCTATTGTTATATTAGAAGTACTAAACTGTATATGGAATTATACCCCAATTTTTAAAAAGCACATTATATCATATGTTCCTAGTTACAATCCCTTTATACTTAGTTATTTGAATAAATAAAATGTGTGACTACATTTTGATATGATCCACAACACAGGCCATAGAGTGAACATTATTTTACACTTTTTAATTTAACAAGAAAGTGGACAAATAGTATATTTCTAAGTTGTATCTCATCATATTTATTAAATAAGTGTGGGGAGCAAGTTTTGGATTGACAACTTCATTTCTGCATTCATCAATTCTATCATTTATGTATGAAGCACTACTGTGTATGAGGCACTGTTTGAACAATTCTGGAATATGAACTTGACTAGGAGTGGATTTTAACTTTGACAGTCAGAAATACAAACTAACAATTTTCACAAAATTATTACTAAGATGTCTCTTAAAATCTGTCCTTTAATTATGATTGTGTTATTATTTATTTATTATTTATATATATGTATATATATTAGTTACTGGTGATGACTGTCTGTGACTTAGAGCATCTACATTCCCAATATTGATAGCATTGGATATTATAACAAGCTAATATTGGGTAATATAACAAATTGGGGAAGTTTGAGTTTCCAATGAACACAGTAGTCTTCATGCTTTATTTTATGAGGCATAATGCTTAATCATGTAATTTAATTTCCCTGGGAATAATTTTGCATTTTATATGGCTAAAGCAAATCTTTTTCATAGTATGAAAAGGGAAAACCTGATTTGACAAAATGGCCTGTGATGAAGGGTTTTTATTTGACATCAAGTTCAACATGAACTGACAATAAAGGCTGTATTTTGCTTATAGATTTAAAAATAAACATTGCTTGTGTTTCCAAATCCTGGATAAAAACTAATTTAATCCTTACTTTCTTTAAAAATGTAAAGAACACTACAGTTCATATTTTCGAGGTTCATTTCTTTCATTATCACTGTAAAGATGGCATTTTGTAACTTTTCTATTTCACATTTGAAAAGAGACCAACTTCTATGGCTTGTGTAAAGACCTAGGGACAGAGTTACATTTGATTTTACAGATCACATTTCCTCTTTCATGTTGGTAATATCTTGTTCTGCTAAAATTTTATATTATTTTGAGGTAATCTTCAGAATTTCAGTAACAACTTACATCTACTAATCCTAGAATATATTTTACTGCTCAGGTATTATTATGTTGTTATACTACGACAGCGAGCCAAGAGGTTCTTAAAGAAAAGGTAGCATATAGAATAGATTTAATAATTAAGAGATATCTTTCAATGTATAAGATACTTTAAATTTAAGTAGTTTTACTTAGAGTATTTTTCTACTGTCACTTCATATTTGCCAAAATGAGTAATTTCCATCATTTTTAGAGATATATTTTTGTCTACATTTGAAATTTATTTTTTTTGTATCAATTAGAGCTATATATTGCATTTTAGTTCCTTTTTGGAAAATATTCTGATCTACAACTTACTTAAAGTTGTAAATGGGTTATCAACTGTTTATTATTCAATTGTGATAGACACAGTGAGATCTATTCCAAATTCTGGTGAGTCTGGTTGCTAATGTGAACTTAAAAGATTTGAACATTTTCACTTCTTGTCAATCTTAATAGGCATACCTATTGTAGTTTTGGCAAAAAAACTACTTTCAATCAGTCATTGTTGACCCTAGAATAAACGTGTTGACTTAGTGGCATCTCCTGATTTCTTGGTTAGAATCCTGAATTCTTCTCAGACGTCACTCTATGTTCTGCATGGGTCTGTTAGAAAACAGTCAGACTCCCTAGCGGTGGCCCTGCAGGCCATGGTTTGTATAAATTGATGACATTTAGCCACTTCTTAACTGGCTTACAGCTGATGATCCCAAACAGTGAAGCACCTTTCAGCTATTCATTTCAAACTACAGATAAGTTTATACATAAACAACATACAGATAACCTGCTCATCAGGAGGTCAGCTGTCTGATGATGGGCCTGTCAAGTCCTTTTACTTAAATGGCTGTGCTTGGTTTGATTGGCTCATTGGTTTAGTTCGGTGTGGTTGATTTCTGTTTTTGTTTTAAATGCCAAAATAGAAGTTAATTTTTTGCTTGTGGAAAATACTTTCCTGACTAAAACTCTGTTTTATTTTGTTTCTTTATAGGCCAACTATATTTTGTCCTACAAACCCAATTATCCTGGGAGACAGTAGACCACAGAGGTGAGAAGTCAAGAGTCATGTGTGGAACTGCAGCTGTGCTACTAAACAGTTTCTTTTTGTGGATAATAAGTATATGTCTGTCAAGGGTAACTGCAAAGGTATATTAAGATAATCTGTGGAAAATTTATAGCCCAGTGCCTGAATGTAGTAAATGCTCAAAAATAATAGCTATTATTATAATTGTTGTTTTACTATCATCTTTTTCTTATCAGAACTTTTGGATCTGTCTTGAAATATGTCTTTAGAGGATGCCTCTAAGCAGAGGTAGTTTGGCCTTGTATTTAGGAGCATTTTCTTCTAAGCTGATTAGTATATACGTAAAACTATCTTACTCCCAGCCTATCTCTTGTTAGAGTGGATGTCCAGACATTTTGCTCCTTAGAGAGGAGAGGAGAGCTTAAAGGCATGTGAATTCAAATGTCAATCAAACCCAACAAAAATGCTACTGAGGGGGATCATATTTACAGATTTGTCTGAGGGATTTGTAAGCTGTGGAAAACTTACAATCTACCCACGATTCAAGTCAGACTCTCCAAAAGAAATATGTAGTTGGAAAACATGTTGAAACCAAGTAAAACATTTTTTTCTAATTTTTTTCTTTGATTGAGAGGATGCTATAAGGTTATTTTTACCAATGTTTTAAGTAATAGCCTTATGAAACATTTGGCCACATAAGCTATAAAGATATTGCTGAAGTATAGGGCATTATTTTACAAGTTCTCCTTTTTTTAAAGACTTAGAGGAATATTTCTTCCTGCTTTTAATATTAGGAGTACAAGAACTTTTCCTGAACAACTTGTTTGTTTTTATATTTTAGGCATTGTTAATATCAATGGTCATGTTTATAAATTTACATTGGCAAACTAGAATACTTACAATGAAATTTGTGATGCACCAGAAATATACAAGACTTCAGGAGATAACATATTTCTGAAATGGTCTAAGCCATTCCATTTTACCTTCACGTATCTATATTTTTATCTTACTCTTCCATTTTCTACTCTATTTCTTTTTTTTTTTCACTCTAACTGCAGAATGTATGTTTTCATTTAATAAATTTGAGGAACACTTTGTGATATAACGTAGCCTTTATGAATCACTCATGTACGGAAGACTGAATGCATCCTCTGGCTTCTGCGATAACTACTTCACAGGACAAGGTGCCGAGTTTCCACAGTGCCGTACCTGCCACTATTCCGACGACAGGCACGAGAACCACAAACACAAGAAGATAAAGGGCAATCAGTGCAGCTTTGAAGGACTTCATTTTCTCTTGAAGTGTAGGGCCATTTTTAGGATCTAAAAAAAACAAAAGTGCAACCTAAAATTAGAAAACTTACTCTTCTTAATTAAAATTTTTGTCTTCTTCAACTATTATTACTACTAAGTGTATTGAAAGAGAGAAAAAAAACCCCTAACAGGCCCTTGGATATGCAGTAGGAAGCCAAGGGGAGAGTCGCAGGAAAAGCCAATACAGGCATCAGGATGAATGACCAATTCACTAACTAAACATCTGTGACAAAATGACCATCCTCAGCAAGTTGACCTGTCTCATTTAGGGGCATTAACTGATAAATTTTAATATTGAAAGCAACATGTGAAAACATAAATTTTATTCTTCTCTTGCATCTGGGGATCTGTTCTGGGATCTGTTCTGGGTGAAAATAAAATTCTTCATGAGTTTCTTCAGAGTATAAAGCAGGTTAAAGAAATATACATTTTCAATGATAGTTACAGAGATTTTCTTTTCCAATTCCATCTCAATAATTTTGTATTTGGATACTGCATATGATTGGAATATAACGTAAAAATGAAGAAGAAAAAAATGAAATAAACAAAATCATCTATATTCTGGCTAAACTTTGGAATGGATCAATGAAGCTCACCCTCTGGATAATTCAGAACATACTCATATTTGAGTATTATCTATCCATTTATGTGGAACAGCAATTCACAGAATGGGATGTTAACTGTGGAAAAGGTGACTCCATATTGAAGGAAATCTTAGTAGAAGAGGAAGGTATTTCTCTCATTAAGTAAATAAAATGTCCATTAAAATTTTCTTCCCTATGGCCACTGCTTTTATAGCTTGGTAAAAATGAAGTCAATATTATTTTTGGGCTCTGTCCTAAATTAAAAACAAAAGTTTAGAAAATGTTCTATAATGTTGTTAAAATAGTCTATTTTAAGAAATGAGAAAAGGAAAAATTGTGTCCTCCCGAAAGATACTGGTGATGTCTTAACCCCACTATCTGAGACTGTGACCTTATCTGGAAACAGGTCTTTGTAGTTGCCATTAAGCTAAAATGAGGTCTTACTGGATAGGGTGGGCCCTAAATCCAAGGACTGGGGTCCTTATAAGAAGAGAAGACACATAAAGATGAAGGAACAACCATGTGAAGCACAGATTAAAGTGATGTAGTTCCAAACCAAGGAAGGCTGACAACTGCGGGAAGCCAGTAGCAGCCAGGAAGTGGCAGGGAGGGATTTGCCCCTTGGGCCTTCAGAGGGAGCACGGCCTTGCTGACACCTTGACTTCTGGCCTCCCAAACAGTGAGACAATAATACCTCTTGTTTTAAGCCACCCAATCTGTGATATCTGTTACAGAAGCCCTAGAAGACTAATACATGCACCTCACACACCCAATTTTCAAATATTAATTCACAGTACTAGGGTCATAGTCATTTCCCAGCCACTGGGAAATCAGAGGACTCAGTCAATACTGTGAACTAATTTAATTTATTAAAAAACTTCCTTATTTCAAATTAAGCTTTTTTTCTACTGTATCTCAAGAGAGGAGAAGACATATTGATCCAGTATTTTAACATTAATACACATTCAGGGTAAGTCTCAAGACTATTCTTTTACATAGTATCAATACCTCTAAGGATGAACTCCACAGGCACCCCACCCTTCTACTCACTCAGAGGAAGGAGAGCTGTCATGGAGCGAGCATCAAACTTCACAGATTCTGTACAGCTGCCAGTGTCCTCCTGTGGTTCGGGTAAGCGATCCCACTGTTCCATACTTCCATCAAGCACATGCAAAATGTATTAATTACACATGAAATGCTGAAGGCCCTTGGCATAATGTTTCAAGCTGAAACTTATAATTAAAACTCAATTTTAGCAAGATAAAAAGTACGCTTAGTTAAATTTACATTCCTGCCATATATGCCAATATATTCTATCTATTCATACATTTTAATTTTACCATTAAAAGGCAGATGTACATGAAACCTACTCATGTATATTTCTATGTACAAATGTGTATCTGTGTTTGAAGGTGTGTGTTTTTTGAGAGTGAGAGGTAGCATTTCTTAGATAAAAAAAAATTCTTCCTTTTGACAGAAACAACTGTTTAGCTGAAAAGAAAAAATAATTTCCCTTAGAACAAATAGTTGTGCAAAGATTCGAGCAATTAGTTCCTGTGATCTTTTATCAGAGGTTCTGGATAGAACAATAGTTACGGAAAATTTGAAACAAATATTTCCTGTGATCTTTTATCAGAGTTTTTTGTGCCAGCTTTTCTTTTGCCAAGGCATCTGCTTATTACTGTAAAAAGATAACAAGAGTCTTCAGATTAGAAACCACAAAAGAACTTAGTTTCTCTTTTCTTATTTGCATTTTTTACTTTCAGGGTTTCCCTCATTATACATTGGCAGTACCACAAATACAATCCTCGGAGCTTTTTAAGCACAACCTATACTCTATGACACAATCTTTAAGATGCATCAGAATCATTTGGAAGGCTTGATTTAAAACAGATTGGTTGGGCTTCCCCTTGAGGTTTCTGCTATTTAGAATGGGGCTAAGAATTTGCAGTTCCAACCAGTTCTCTATGAGGACCACATCTGAAGAATATTTTCCATGAAAAGAAATTATATGACTTCTTCTTGGAAACAGTTCAATTCATTTGACTGATAATGTAGCATAAAGCCAACATCTGATCTTTTCTTATTTTCTCTAATGCTGAGTTAGGGATTTAGCACTGCTGAAGTTTCAGCTGAATGCACTGGTGGCTCTGGGTCACCAAGCTCACGTCTTGTCCAGGAAATGAAGAACAATCATTCATATGCAAATATTCATTCTTTGGAGAAAGGTATTGACAAGTGAGGATGTGACTCAACTCCTGTCAGTATGTTTTTTAAAATATTGCTAAGGAAATTATTTTGCAGTTTGCAATGACAGTCTTGTAAATGCATCATTCTATGGGTTAGTTGCAGATGCCATAAATCCTGTTGATCTGGCAAAGGACTGTGTTCTTTAACTGATCTGGTCACTGCAGAGAAGGAGAACTGAGGGGGAAGGTTTAGGACCTACATCCTCTTTTCTTAGGCAGAGGCAAAGTAAAAGAAATAA
Source organism: Manis javanica (assembly GCF_040802235.1). NCBI lineage: Eukaryota > Metazoa > Chordata > Mammalia > Pholidota > Manidae > Manis > Manis javanica. Next base: position 96,324,679 of record NC_133167.1, read on the forward strand.
ACAATTATTTAGGGAAAATGACCATTATGGGAAACCAAACCGGATCATTCAGATCCAAATTCTCCTACCATTTCCCCCTTTTTATTTTACTCTATTACTTGATTTGGATGACAGTTTTATTTGCAAGCAAAAGAAATGAACAAATAATTTTTAAAAAACTAAAATGATAATAAAGCTTAGCTAAATTCATTTTAAAACTATAATTCAAAGCAACTGGTACTTTGTGGCTTTTCAACTTTGAACTCAGCCTAAAAAGGATGGGCTCACAAAATATACATTTATATACACTTGCTATGTAACTAGAATTTTTTTTTTCCTTTTTGGGTGCTTAGTGGCCACTTCTTATGTGTGTTTGAATATGGCTCTGATGTTTGAGATGTTATGACATCATTTTTACTTAAACTGCAATGGAAACATCTCTTTTATTAATCTTCCAGATGGGAATATTTTTGTGAAAATATTTTTGAATATGCTTAATTTCTCTAGACTATGAGCTAATAAAAGGGGACCATGTTTATTTTCCTTCAATGTTATACTGCCAGAGCCTAAAGCAATCTGGAATATAGAGTATACTTAATAAATATTTGTTGAATGTAATATTTTTGTTATGTAAGATTTTAATCATATAATTAGTTTTTTTTTTTTAAACAAGATGGATGTTTGAAGAGAGGGGACCAAAAAGGTACACTTCTTTTGATAGAGGAATTCCTGGTAAATAGGTTTTGTTCATGATTCAGATTTTTTTTTTCCTGTATTTACATTCTTACTCTTTTGATAGCTTCCTTGAACATGAACCAAATCTCAGGGCTGGGTGACTATGTTCTGTTGATGAGATACTACCACTCACTCTAGTCTATTCCTTATCAGCATGCATTTTCCTTCTGTCAGCTGGCTGCTAGCTAAGCCACATCCCACTGTATTTCTCAAGGGAACAGCACAGCATCTTGGCTGGGACAATTCTTTTTTGTAAAGGACTGTCTTAGTTGTGCAGGATGCTTATCACCCATAGTTGCCACCCACTAAGTGTGATAATGTCTCCTAATCACTGTTATCACTGCCTCCCCTGCAAAAAATTCCAACTCCATCCCCATACATTTCCCTCTTTGAGAACGAATCTTCAACATGCCCTCCCTGCCCCCACAATGTCGATAGAAAGTCAGGAACTTTATTTCTCTCTTTATCTGCAATATTTGCCTTGAGCAATCTGATTGTTAACATGTCTTTAATGAAGATTTGTCTGCATGAAAAAAGTATCTTCATGAACTTCAGGCACAATACAGATTCCTCAAATTGTTTTGGGGGATATCTCACAAATCACTCCTTGTGTACTTAGCCTTTTAAGTTTATATACATATATTACAGACCTTTGTTAAAGCCTATATGAATGCTTGTTACAGAAAACTTAAACATTTTATTATTTTAAAGAGAAAAGAAAATGGTAAATCCAGACTGATAATACACTGATCTTCTCTAATGTCTCAGTAAAGCAGAACAAATGTTATTTTTAATCCATATATTTGCTCAGAAGCTCCACATGTACTTCAAATAAATTTGCAATTTAGAACCCAAAGGGCCTCCTTGTCATAAGGACTTTTCTTGGGACAAAGAAAGAATTCCACCTTTTTTTTTTTTTAAAGATGGCTCTAGAATGCTAGATGGTACGCGAGGAAAAAATTAATCAATAGAACTTTAAGTACTGGGATATTTTCAATCAAAGACTTTAAGATGGAAATACCTATCCCTTTATGGAGGCCAGCCCAACAATCTCCTTTTTTGTGTCATTGTATCAAGTACTGTGCAAGTCACCAGAATGCCAAGATCAATGTGTACAAAACACTCACAGCCAACAAAGATCTTATGAATGAACACAGAAGACTAAAATCTTTGTAAATAATCACCGAACAGTGTGATACGTATGTATACATACAAAGCACAGTCCAGCAAAAGGGAGTCATTAACTCTTTTGGGAAGTGAGTAGTCAGAGTGGGAACATAGAAAAGATGGTGCCTTTATCAGAATTTTGAAAAATGAGCAGGAATGTGGGGTGAGAAGAATATTCCAGCGATAGAAAATATGTTAACGGGCATAAAGGCATGAACAACATGGTAACTAGAGCGGATAATGTCACAGCCGCAGGGGCTCTGGGTGAGGCCCACGGAGAGGCCAGAGAGGCAGGCAGCTGGGCACACCTACTCATTCTTCCGTCATTTTCTGACTGCATAATTTTAACTGGCTTTCACAACCTAACCACAATATAATATGAAGATGTACTCATATATAAGCAAGAAAATTACTTGCTTTGGCAGTAGTGACCTGATTTATATTTCTAGTGGTAAAATATATATTGTCCATGAAATAATCTTGCTTATTTCCCTTTCACCCTGAAATAGAAAGTAAACTCAGTTTTGTTTTTCTTTAGGCCTCTAAGCATTAATCTATCTTTTATGGGCTTATGTGATGATGATAAACGTTCTGTAGATTACTGTATCAAACTATGGTTTCTTTGGGTAGATTTATTTAAACTTTGGAAAAGAAAACCCTCTAAAAAGTGTCTACAAGTGGATTAGCTTAACTGACCATAGCAGGGTTATATAAAACCCCTGACAGGCACAGAGATGGAAGAGAGATGAAAACTAAAATTCAACCGATTGGAATAATGAAAAAACTATTCCTCTCTACATAGTCATCAATATTATAATCTTTGTATGCTGGCAGATAGTAACTACACTTACTGTGGTGAACACTTTATAATATACATAGTTGTTGAATCACGACGTTGTATACTTGAAGCCATTATAATATATGAGCAACATTTCTAACTAAAAAAAAATTGCCCTCTGGCTACTCTGGTGTATCACAGGAAGTTTTGTTTGTTTTCTGAGACAGTATATAACAAGGTTTAGTTAATCATGAACTCTATGAAATATTAGTATATGTTTTTTCCAGAAAAAACAAAACAGCTTTGGCTAATCATGAATTAGGATTCCCAGGATTGCTGGCATCTCCTATGGCTCCTCTCTTTTGTTCTTAGTCTCTATGTGCTTTCTGAGAATCTTACCTACTTCCATGGCGTGAGCTACCACCTGGGCACTGACCAAGCCAATATATCCAGCTCTCATCTCATGTCTCAGAATCAGACTTTTTAAAATAATACAATCAGCTACAATGGTGCATTTTCCACATAAACAAAACTTTTCCTTTTTCCAGGATTTATGATGTCACCATATCATCCATTTACATTATGTGTGTTAATAACTTATTATTATATTCTATTCATTGTGTAGTGCGACATACATGATACAGTCAGGCAGATGCAATAACAGAGGTAATATCTAGAGATGATAACAAAACATGACCACTCATACCAGAAGCCAGAGCTTCATTCTAGATCCATCTCACCCACAAGAACCACATCGATTGCAAAGCATCTCCTGGTTTCCTTGGAGCCATTCTTCCCTCCAGTCTTTCAATTTTTGGCTTTCAGCTCACTTTTCTCTACCTCACCTAGGCATCCCAGATGGCAGCAATGGGGTAGGTGAGTACGGAGGATCCAAGAGGCATTAAGGAAGGAGGAAATGAGAAGAATTGATGAACAAACACCTAAATGGAGCACTTTAACAGAGAAGAGACCAAAATCAAAGAGCAGAAAATATTTTTCAGGAAAAAAAGTATGCAGAACATATATCTGAGAGCCTATTTAGTGGGCAAGTAAAGAAAGAAAAACTAGTGCTAAAAATCAGAAATGAAGCTTTGACACTATGGTGGTACAAGAACAAGTCAGGGTCACAGCAAAGAAAAAAGAATTTCAAGACATGTAAGACAGATACAAGTGCATCCCTAACCTGCCCCTTGGCGTTTGAGCTGTGTTGCCTGAACGGCAGAGGCAGAGCACACTCTTGAGAGACCAAGAAGCAGTAAACATGTAAAAGTGCAAGGCAGGTGTAGACCAGAAGTCTGGTCATGGTCATGCTTTTCTGCAGAGAGATGCTGAAGATTGCACCAGGACAGTACATTAAGGGGGGTTTCCTCTTCCCTGCTTATTCCTCACCACTTCCCAACCTACTCACAGTGGAGGCCTACACCCCGTTCCCATCCTGTCACCCTTCTTCACTCCCTTGTGCTCTCACTGCTTTGAATGCAGTCTGCAAGGCTGATGGCTCTTCCATTTTGTCTGCTGCCCAGACCTCTCTGAACTCCACAACTGTACATGCTATTGCCAAACATCACCACTCTTTGGATTTCTAATACGGCCCAAACCTAGGGCTCTTCCTTGTCCTCACCTCCTCTCATCCGCCACATCCAATCTCTCAGATCCTGTTGGTTTGTTTTCAGACCCAGTGCAGAAGCTGCCTGCTTCTCCTCACCTCCCTCCTGCCAGCCTGGTTCAAGCCCCATCTCTCCCACCTGACTACTTTAATAGCTCCCTGAATGGTCTCTCAGCTTCACTCTTACTCCTTCCATTTTATTCTCCGTACAGCCTCTAGAGTGTTCCTTTTGAAAAGTAAGTCAGAACATGTAACATCTCTGCTCACAACCTATGAACACCTTCCCTCCTCACCCAGGTCCTGACCAAAATCTCACTCTCTCAGACCTTTCTCAAACACCAGATTTAAAATGAACCTTCCTCTTTCACTTCCTCTTCTCCTTTCTGGCTTGATTTTTTTTTTTTCCCAAAAAAACTTGTCGCCATCTAACATGAAATACTTTTTCCTTACGTATCTTGTCTATTGTTTGTCTCCTTTCACCCAAGTTAGATCCAAAGATGAACACTCTTTGGATCAATGACCCGAAAGTTCCTGGCACTTAGTAGATGCTCACCACATACATAAATATATGAAATTATCTAAGTAAATGAAAGACATTATTTTTCTGCAAGATGACTAAGTTTCATATCCTGGGTCAGGCCTCAAGAAAAGTTTGCATTTCACTAATGTGCAAATTTTAAAAGTTCTTCCATTACAAATTGGGAAATAAAAGTTTTTTTTTCTCTGAATCATGTGTGAACAGGAGACTGAAACAAAAATTTTCACCTGCAATATCCCCACTTTGTCTCAAAGTTGTTTATTATACTTCCCACATTACTTCAGTTCTTTATTATCATTGTAACTTTTTAAGTAATGCTAGAGAACATACACTGTGAAGCTTTGTCAGCAGCCAGTGAACAGTTCTCACAACTCAAATGTGCCTTTAAATGTCATTTCCAAAGTTAAGAGATAAAGTAAGTTCACATAAAGTTGCAATTCCTACCAAATGTCAACATACTGACAAAGGATTGTGAAATCTTATGAGTTTGTATAACTTATTGAAAGCATGTCCTCATGAGAAGTGAAACACATCTCTGCAATATCAGCTTTTCACAAAGTGGGTGAAGAGTTTACAGAAGCTACAATGGGAAAACTATATTGAAGGAATTTCACTTTTAACTTATTTGGAAACATACTGATTATACTTTTCCTGTTTTTGTTATACAGACATTATAACAATATTAAAGATAAGTTGGGACAAATGGGAGAAAATATTTGCAAATCATGTATCTGATAAGAGGTTAAAATCCAAAATTAAGGGGTTAATATTCCAAAATATATAAAGACTTCATAGAACTAAAAAAAACCAAACAGTTCAATTAAAAAATGGGCAGAGTAGATGAACAGACATTTTGCCAAAGAAGATATATAGATGGCCAACAGGTGAAAAGATGCTCAACATTACCAGTCTTTAGAAAATGCAAATCAAAACCACAATGAGAGACCACATCACACCTGTCAGAATGGCTAGCATCAAAAAGACAACAAACATTGGCAAGGATGTGGAGAAAAAGGAACCCTTGTGCACAGTTGGTGGGAATGCAAACTGGTGCAGCCACAATGGAGAACAGTATGGAGGTTCCTCAAAAAATCAAAAATAGAAATACCATATGACCTAGCAATTCCACTTCTGGGTATTTACCTGAAGAGAATGAAAATACTAAATTGAGAAGATATATGCACCCTTGTGTTCACTGCAGTATTATTAGTCAAGATATGGAAGCAATCTCTGGGTCCTCTGATAAATTAATGGGTAGAGGAGTTGTGGTATATATACACAAATACATGTTAATAAAAAAAGAATGAAAGCTTGCCATTCGCAACATGGATTGACCTGGAGGGTATTACGCTAAGTGAAATAAGTTAGACAGTGAAAGACAAATACTGTATGATTTCACTTGTAGGTGGAATTTAAGAAACAAACAAAACAAAAGAGAAACAGACACATAAATAGAAAACAAACTGGTGGTTGCAGCAGTGAAGGGCAATAGGTGGAATGGATGAAATACATCAGGGGGATTAAGAGGTATAAACTTCCAGTTATAAAACAAATAAGTCACAGGGATATAAAAATACAGTGTAGGGAATATAATCTATAACATTGTAATAACTACCTATGGTGACAGTAACTAGACTTCTTTTGGAGATCATTTCTAAAGTATATGTGTCAAACCATTAGGCTGTACACCTGAAACTAATATGCTATTTGTATATGAACTATACTTCAACTAAAAAACTCTATCATTGCATCACTCTATGAAGCAATACCTTCATTTTTCATATGATATTTCAGTCTGTGTGTGTGTGTATGTGTATATATGTAAATGTTACATAGTTGATACGACAGTATACATATTTTGGTCTTATAATTTCCCTGAAATCCTATCAATATTTTTAACTTCAACTAATTTTTTTCAAATTTAAAATGTATATCATAATTCATCAAATACATGTATTTTACTTATATAACCATTTTCTTAGGATATCATATATATATTTTTTAATTTCCCCTCTTCTTTGGAGGGTAATACTTTTCTAATAGAGATGATGATGATGTAAATATTTTCATAGTCAACTTTCTTCTTTTGAGATATTTCTTTAGGATAATTTGTCATATGTTGAACTACCAGGTAACAGGGAAAATATTATAAACTTCTTGGTATCTACTGTCTGACTATTTAAAAAGATCATACAAATTCATGAAGACCCCAGTCATATATGACTATTGTGGTTTTATGCAAAATTCCCCATTATTCAGTAATAGTATTTACTTTAGAATCATTTATCTTTTGATGAGTTAAACAGTATCTCAAGGTGGCTTTCATTTGCATTTTGTTATTAGTGTGGAACAGGTAGTTTCATATAATTGTTTATTATTTACTTTTCTTCTTGGGTTTTTGGTTTATTCATAATAATTGTTTATTCATCTCCTGAGGCTTTTTCTTTTTATAGATATAAGTGAACTCTTTATATGTAACATATTTAATGCATATTCTTTCTTCAAAGACTGTTTCCTGTTCAGATTTATCATCAAACTTCTAAGGTTAATTTCATCTTTAAATTTGGGGTAAATCATAACTTTGTAACCTTATTATTTTAAAAGAAAAATTTTGATTCTACATGAACAGCTAAAAGTGCATATGAATGAAAATTAAATGAATGTGTTTGTGAAATCAGTAGCTCTACACTTAAGGAATGTGTCTGTAGGAGGGATTAAGGTGAGAAATGGATATCCCTGTTGTGCTTGATTTTACTGTATGGATTCACCCTTGAATATGAAGTCTTGGTTTAGATATTGGCTGTGCAGTTTCCTAGCTATGTGACCTTTGGCAACTATTTTAATTTATTTTATTGTGGTTTCTATATATATGTAAAATATTATTACAGTGTCAGTGTAAAGAAGTATTATGAGGATTGAAATTAATTTTTGTTAAGCTGCCTGGTATGCAGACAACCATCAATAAATTAATTCTCCATTTGACAAGGTTGGGAAACCAAAACCTAAAATGGTTAAGTAACAGTTAATGCTGTGCAGACAAGGGGTAGGGAAGCTGGGACTTGAATGTAGGCAGTGTGTGCTTCCAGAATATCAACTCCTAACTACTACATAAAACATATATAATCTTAGTTTTATGACCTTTTTATCACTATTCTCCTCTGGCCAATGAGAATGCTAACCCCACTTTATGCTGTTTCAATCTTATACACTCATCAATATGAACCGAAATTCTAACATCTCCATGGAGATTTTTTCAAACCCTTTAAATAATTTTTTTAACCTTTGAAATACCGTTGGCCTCTCTTACTTCTCACTAATAGTTTTCTGTAACATTTTCACACTATTTAAGGTGTTCAAATCACACTATACCTATTTGCCTTTAATCATGAACTTCCTGAAGATGGACACCATATTTTAATTTTTGTATCCCTCCCTACTTCTACTTTAGCGAGGTGCATAGAGTAAATGCCCAACCAATATTTGTCATGTCAGTACATAAAGGTAATAAAAGGTATTAGATTAAAGTCAAAAGTACTATGTGAACAGTAGGGAAATGAGACTCATTAAATAAGTTTAATCCTATTTTGAATAAAGTCAATAATTTTTTTGACAAAATATGCACAATTACATGCCAAAAACTTCTTACTAGTTCACCCTACAAAATATTTAGTATATTTCATATATATTTATGCCCATACATACACTTTCCATTCACAGAAAACCTAGCAGAAATCTCTATTATCATTAAAACTACCAAACCAAATTATTGGTGATAGGATAAAAATTCTACCAGAAATTATTGATTTCATATATATATATGTTTATATCTCATATGTCACACATTCAGACACACACAAACACAATAGACAGACACTGAGTAGAGACATGGAATTAACAGAAGCAATTTTGGAGAAACATTACAATAAACTTCACTTACCTTTTGTCCCAAAGACAGCAGCACTGATTTAGCCACTTCCGTCTCTTTACAATTGAAACCTAAAATCTTTATCACATAGTATTTCAGCATCTGGACATGAAGAAAGGAAATGACACATTTCTGTGTTGAAAAGCTTTCTTAACAATGTGTTTCAATAGCACTCTCACCAGTGCACAAGTTTGCAAAATCTAAATTTGTAAGATAACTCATTCCTCTTCCCATCTAGGACATTACAAAAGAAAAAGAGAAGTAAAATTATAAACAGGGATTATTGTAATAACAGTGTACATAATGTATGGCAGATTAATCTTTCCCTTTTTATAAAAGATGTATGCCTTCTATGACATTCTCATTATCTCTTTCATTAATCTCATTATCTTCTATTCTACATCCTCTTTCACCCTATAATTTTGAGAGAAGACCAAGTTTAAGTGATTTGTTTTCTTTCATCCTTTTTCCTAAGTCCCTACTCTTCAGCTTCAAGCACAAAACATGAGGAAAGGATACAGATATCAGTTAAGTGAAAGCACAACCCAACAGTGCTCACACTTCAGTTCTGTCTATACTGATGTCAGCATTAGCTAGAGAACTCTTCTGAGCACCTAACAAGTTGCTTATTTCCCCAGGAGTATATATAGTGGGAGACAGGGGTCTTAGGTGTGCAGTTGGAAAGGAATGTTCTCCACCTTCTCCCACCCTGTCAGAGTTTAATACTTTTCACCTCATGAACTCACAATTCAAATTCCAGGACACACATACAAAAAAAAATAACTGCCTTAATGAGCTGGTTTTAGATCTAATTTTTTGGGAGGAAGGTATGTAGTTTATATTCTTCATGCATTTGGTGCTCCAAACAGGGAGGAATCATACCTCCTGTTAAAAGGTGGCCAACATGGTCTTGCCCCACCCCAGGCAGCACTGAACACTCCCTTCCCAGAAGACGGTATCCCTGGTAGAAAGGATGCATACATGAACAGTGTTGTGTTTGAGAGACAGAAAGTAACAGTATCACAAGGCCAGAAGAAAATAACAGTAACAAAGGCAGTGAAGCATGCAGCCCAAGCTCTGGCCAGGCCACTTTAGACAAGAAGGTCATCACTGAGCTAGATTCCAGGCTGGACCAGCATAAAGGCTGTTAGGCTAGCCCTTAACCACACCAGTTTATCACCAAATTCTTAGTGAAGAGGAACTGGAGACTAACATCAGAACTCACTCTATTTCCTTTATAATTGTTCGTAAATACATCTCATAGAACATGGTCCTTGTGGGTTTTTACAAAATCTGGATTTAGAAATCCCTTCTTATATTGTTAATTCATATACCCTTTGTCAGCACTTACATGGTTTCAAAAGTCAGACTATGGGAATAACAAGCTAAGACTTAACTAAAACCGACTAACTAAAATTCTATCCTAATGAGGTTTCTCTCTGTCAAGAGCAGGCTAAATTTCTAGGATGTCTCAGTCATATTGCTATGTATGTATTTTTACTTCCACAATGCTAACCACTTCTTTACTTGATTACTTTCACACTCTTCAACCAATTTAGGCATTCATTAAAAAAGCTCTCTTTCTCTATGTGTGTGTATATTATATACATTTATATTATATATAATATACATATTATACATATGTTATACACATAATATACATATATTATATTACATGATGTTTTCTATTAGGTCTTACTATATGTAAGATGCCTTACAGGGAACCAGGTAGGAGACATTCGGGTCAAGCCAATGATTAACTGAAAGAACAGAGGGAATGTCTAAGCTTGAAGTTGGGATTTTACATTCATTGCTCTATTTGATTTCATAGTAACTCTGTCAGGTCATTTTCCTGATTAAGAATTCAGAGCTTAGGGTTGTAAGTAAACCTGTCAAGATCATAGAGCTATGAGTCATCAGAGCTGTATTTAAATCCAGTTAAGTCTAATTTCAAAACTTGGCAAAATACACATTTTTCTAAATCTCAGATCAGTGTATGTTATTATCAGGGGTCTTTCTCACAAATGTTACATTGAAAACAAACCACAAACATGGGCTCATGCCAGATCATTTGAATGGTGGCTTTACTATAAGTTACTGACATGGGATTTCAGGGACTTTGTTTTTCCTGCTTATGGACATTTGTGTGCAGAGTTAAGGCTTATATAACATTATGTGCAATATTCACATAAAGCTTCACAATCAAAGACAGAAATGAGCTGGAAGAACTGACTTGAGTCTCAGAGAACTCACCGTGGTAGAGGCATATATGCTGAACTCAAAAGATGTATTTTACACTCATTCCTTTGACTTGATATATCATCTCTGACTTTTCAACACAAAATTAAAGGCATGCAAAAAGCCAGAAACGGTAAGCCAGGCTCTGAAAGTCGCATTCTTCTTAGGTAGTTAGGGAAGTGGCGGGGGAGAATGCACAAATGCCAGTGACTAATTTCCTTGCAAGCTCAGCTGTCCTCTCAAAGCAACATGAGCAGTCACCCTTTCCTCGTGATTCCTGTCCTACTAAAAGGACCCAAAAATAACAGTTAAGACTAAAAGTGAATGTGAGCTCATTTTTAAGTGATATTTTAAAAACAGGAATGCACACTGCACTGAGTTTAGGGAAGTAAGGCTTCAGAATTTAAAGGACAGACCCATATAGCTCAAATAAGCATAAAAGTGATACAAGTGTCAATTAACTTAAGCCTAAGCAAAATCCATTAAGCGAATTCCTACTGGAAGTCTCCTGGAATTATTATGCGATGCCAGCCTACAGGCTGAAAAAGAGAACAGGATTTTAACTATAGCCAAGGGAATTGTAGCAAGGTGAATATTATTTCCTTTATAGCAATTTCACATGCCCCATTTCCTTTTTTTCTCATAGCAAAATCTCTTCATTTTAAAATGAACTTAAAGACTTCCAGAAAAATGGTTAGGGTCATCTTGCCAGTGACAGAGCATGAACTAGAATATAGATGTTCTTTCCACTATGCCACATGGATCTTTAGCTTTCATAAGCATACATAATTGCTTATCTGTACATCTCTATTTTCTCCCATAAAATCTTAGAAGCTACTGCTGGATTTCCAGGAGTGCTTCCAAAGCTCAAACCTGTCTTCCTGTTCAATCTGTCTGCCACAGCTTTCAGAGAATATCTGGACTGAAACAAATGGCTCCTTTGGTCTCTGGCTTCTGATAAGATTTGGCAAATGGGTAGCCCAGGAGATTTGTGAGAGGAAAAAGAATTAACTCTATATTAATTGTCTAGAAATGAAATAAATATTTATTGTCCAGGAATGTTGGGTGGCCTCTTACAAAGCTACTTGACCTATAAAAGTAGAAAATCTCTCTCTGGTAGGCAAAAACCAAACTCTCATTATTGGGGATATCTGTATCATACCCAGTTCCAGAACTGTGATAGTTAAAACAAAAAAACCCACTGTTTTTTGAGTGATGGGCCCCTTGAGGAACAACCCAGCAACTTGGCAATAGGACTTGTAGTAGACAGAATAAGGCCCTTCCTAATTCTGAGAACAGTGTTATGTCATAGGACAAGGGGGAATCAAGGTTGCAAATGGAATTAAGGTTGCTAATCAGCTGACACTCAAATTGGGGGATTATTTTGGGTTATCTAAGTGGGTCCATTGTAATAACCAGGATCCTTAAAAGTAGATAGAGGGTCAGAAAGAGAGAGTCAGAGAAAGTAATATCATAAGGGAAGGGAAGAATGGTCAGAGAGATACAAGTTGCTGGCTTTGACAATAGAGAAAGAAGGCCACAGGCTCAAGACAGTGGGTGCCCTCTAGAAGCAGAAAATGTGAGGACACAGATTTTCTCCAAGAGCAATGTAGCCCTGCTGACAACCTGATTTTAGCTCAGCAAAATCCATTTTGGACATCTCACATATAAAACTGTAAGAAAATAAACTGGGTTCTTCTAAGCCACTAATTTTGTGTTGTTATTGCAATAGTAGGAAACAAATATGGGGCATCACTAGTACGAGTGTGAGAGCAGAGAGGCGTGAAGTGTTTCCATCCAGCAGGTTGTTGGTGTGGCATCCTGGAGACCGTTGGAGGGGAAGCCAGAACACAGGCACCACGGTCGCCTCTGATCTTGTGAGGAATAAAATTAATACACCTGGGAAGAGGGGCTTTAGTTAACATCAGGGAAGTTTAGAAAAACTAGACTATTATAAAGTCATATCCAAAGCCAAATGTTGTTGTTTGAATAAAATTCAGAGTACTCAGAATGAAACATAAGAGGTATGTGTGCACTTTGGTCTCCCATCCCCTTCTTACGCCATACTTCAACAAATATTTGATACAGAAAGCATGACACCCATTCAATGATAAATTCTATCTGGAAGGGGTTCAAGATGAGATGCATGTAAAGATCTTAAAAGGAAAAGTGAGAAAGTCATGGAGACTAATGCAGATGAATATGAAAAATTATTGGTAAGAATATGGATATTATGAATAAGTATATCTCCAACCAAAGAAATGAAAGAAAATCTGGCATCTGAAGTAAAAATTCAAACAAAGGATAGTTTGTAAATGTACACTTTTCAGAGGAAATATTGATTAAAAAGATGAACAACATCAAGATAGACAATCGCAAAGGTAGTGAACTACAGGAATAGCAATCCTATAGGACACAAAGGTAAAAACAGGGTTTTCTCCCACCGCCCCCTTCAATACTGAAAAAAACAGTAAAACAATGTCTTCAAAGTCCTCAGTGAAATTACTGTGACTCAATGATTTCACACTGTTCCAAGTTGTTACTAGTTGTAAAACAGATGGACATTTTTAAAATTTTTAAATTCAGGAATCCTGAGATATATAAAACATGTGAGGACTAAAAAAATAATCCTTAATGAAGAGGACTGAAAACAACATAGAGAATTGTTGTAAGCCCTGAAAGCATGCAGACATTGTTTGAAAATTGTAAATTTTCTCATCATAAAACAAAACAAAAAACCTCTGTATAAACCTCCCTGGACAACTATTTCTCTGTTTGCCTTTATAGATAATTCCTCAAAAACATTCTTTATAGTTATTTCCCACTTTTTTCCATCATATATGTAATTAATAGTATCTTTAATATAACACCTCTAAAATATTTTATTTCTACCTCTTCTTCCAAAAAATTCCTTATTCTTGCTCATTTGCCTTTCTCAGTACATGTCATTTTTCATACAGGTACTCTAGCCAAACACTGGAGTCATCTTTGCATTTCAAGGCAAAGGAAAAAATGTTAATTTTTAAGTAACCTGGTGACAGATAACTAGCCATTTGTGGAAAAATAGCTAAGCTAAACCCATACCTCACCACTTAAAAGAATTTTAGATGAATCCAAAATGTAAACATAAATCAAATCAATAAAATGCTTTGGACGGAACTGGGAATACGTGTTTAGTTCTGAACAAAGAGGATTTTCCTAAACAAGACATAAAACCCAGAAATCACGAAAGAAAACAATGTGCTGAATTACATTAAGGAAATTTTTTTCAGAGCCCCCCCCAAAAACCCATTAAGTCAGAGATGCCTGACACATGTATTCAAAATACTGTTTGAGATGGAGTAAATTATTTATATGTTCATTCCTCTACCAATATTGTAAACTCCTTGCAATACATTCTATGTGTTTAATTTTTTAAAAAAATTTGGACCATATCTGACAGTCACAAGATATTAAATACATTAAACTAAGGATGAACAACCCAAGTGGTAGTAAAAGATTAGTAAAGGAAGAAAACTTGGAGAAATTCTTATTAAAATGTTCAACTTACAGGGCTTTTTGGGTTACCTATTTTTTTTCCAATCTGAGCCTTGTTAGTTTGTGTCTTTCATGAAATTTACTCATTTTTTCTAAGTTGGATCTTGAGGGTTATCCTCTCTCTGTCATGCTAGATGTTGCTAATTTGTATTTTCCCTTTTTATATCGATTAGTCAGGCTAGAATATTAAACCTTTTATTCATATTCTCAAAGCATAAGATTTTGGTTTGCTTGACTTCTATGGTTTTGCTGTTTTCAATTTCACTGATATCTAGTCTAATCTTTATTACTTCTTTTCCTTTACTTTTTTCCCAGATTGTTTGCCCTTCTTTTTTCAATATAATGTTTAATGCTACAAATTTATCTCTAATGATGATTTGCCTGCAAACTACAAATGTTTTCATATTTATGTTTCCATTTTTATCCAATTCTAATCGTCTTCTAACTTTCCATATGGCATTCTCTTTGGACCAGGGTTTTGTGTACTACATGAAATAGCGTATGCGCACATCCTGCAGGGTCTTTGTGCATTGGTGACTGGGTTTCTGGTATCAGTTTCACGCACAGACAGCAAAGCATCTGTAATGTTGTCTCCTTGCTCCCTAGGGATAAACCCACATGACATTTTACAAAAGTGGACATCAGAAGAGGAAACTGGCCAAGAAAGATGAAAGTCTAGTAAGAAAACTGAAAGCGATGATGCTAGAAGCGAAATTCAAATCAAATGTGCATGGGCTTACAGAAGAAACAGATGACGGTGGGGATGTTAAAACCACAGGTATGCAAGAGACCCTACATCTGCAGCTAAAGGAGCACAGTGAAGGCAAACACACTAATAAAGTAAGGGAAGTGGTTTGACAAAAATGATTAAGATATTCCAGAGGAATTGATAACGGCAAAAACCTCACATTAAACAAACTCTCAGAGATGTTTCATGGCTGCAAGCAAAAGGATAAAATGTTGAAAGCTACTAATTCTTGGAAAAGAGTATAAAACAATTGCCAAGGCAAAAAAAAAAAAAGATGGATTTTCTGTGTGATGTTCTGTAAAGAAAAAGGCAAGAACTCTAAATATATTTTCTTTTTCAAAAGAGTAAAACAAATTTATCTTCAATGTTTCTAATGCTTTAAAGTACAGTGTATGGAGGAAATAACAATTTTACTATTTTTTATTTCCCTATGCACTTATAACTTACGGCGAAAGAGTTTTTAATGTTTGGACAAAAGTTAATTTGAAAGTTAATGGAATATTCTAAATTTTCTCACTGGCTAAATTTGCTTATCTCATTTTCAACTGGCAGGGTCGTTTCCACGGCGTCCCACTGTCATTCAAAGTGAGGACTGCCTATATTTAAAGTGGGTGTTTTATAATACAGTGAAATGATGTGTTATCCAACTGACAGTCTGCACATATTGTGAAAACATACACATAGCAACTTAAGATCTAATATGGCAATTTACATGAACAAAAATATTACTTGCAGACAATAGCCTTCTAAAATATCCAACACAACAACAGAAAGAAAACTCTCAACACATTGCTCTGTGTGATCGAAGTCTACTGGCAACATGATGTCATCTTATAAGCTGTGATCTGAAATAGGGTGAACAAGAAACTAAATACAAATATATTTTTTAAATTAATTTATAATTAAAATAAAATGCTACACATTTAATGATTTACTCAATGAAAGGCATGACATACAGATGCTCACATGGGAGAGTTCTCAAAAATGATTGTAATTGCAATTCTCTGACACAGTTAAGTTGGTTTGCTTAGTCCGTTTTAACTTTGGAGTTCCCTTTATCTAAAAGCAGTATCAATATTGACGGTTCCCATGGTACCACTGTAACATTTGCTCAACATTTTGCAGATGTGTGCACATAGATTAAAAGACAAAAGTCGGGTTTTAATTCCCTAGCTTCTGAGATTGCTTTGCCCCCATCCTCTTTTTATGTCAAGATTGTCAATCTCTGATTTTTGCTCAGGTATTAATGTTTTTCCAGGCTTTTCTTTTCTTCTGAGGATTTCCTACACACATTGTGCCTGCCCCTCTATAAAATTAATTCTCTTGTTATGCCAACATTCAAAGTAGACTCTGAAAGTGCACATACATCAACTATATAAAGTTAATTTTATTCATTGCTGGTTTTAAAAATATAAATACTATTCAAAATGCAATTCGAAGAATATGTACTGCTCCTCCCCCTTTCCTAAGACTGGTGATTTGAAAGTAATAGGAAAAATGAGTTTGGCTTAATCCCTATGATGGGATGAGTGCCCTTAAAAGAGGAAGAGGCACGGGAGCCCTCTGTGTGCCATGAGAGGATTCAGTGGGAAGGCAGCTGTCTGCAAGCCAGAAAAAGGCCATTACGGAGAACTCACCAGGCCAACACCCTGATTTCTGGTGTCAAGCCTCTGGAACTGCGATAATAAAGGTTAAGTTGCCAAGAGTTTTGTAATTATAGCCGCCAAGATGACTAATACTGGCTGTGTGCGTGTGTGTGTAGTTGTCTCCTTTGTCCTTGTCAGCTTGTACATTCTCTCCTTTTTCTTGGTGTGTTGTTCTTAAAAACTCACATCTATCTTTCTGAAAATCTCTAACCTCACTTCTTTAAAGTGTTTTTCTGTTCCTAAAACTACTCTTAGACTTATCTGGGAGCTTCTAAGTCTATCCTCCATACAATTTTAATTTTAATGCTTTCTTTTTTTTCATTTTTTAAATATCTCCTCACATATGTATGTAATAAATAAAAAAGCAAATATATATGGGGTATATTTCAGATAATTAAAAAATATTTTCTCGTTTATTTTTAATGCTATTTTCCCCTTTATCTCTCCAAAGATTTTAAACATATTTAAAGTGATATGGCATTGTGTTTTCAAAATTTTTTATTTTGAAAAAATTTGCTTACTTATTGCTGATTTTGTGTCTTTCTTGATGTTAGTGTTTCTCTCTTGATTTTTAATTTCAGCTTGAAAGCTTAACTTGATTGGAGCATTATTCCTCTCCTTTCTTCTACTTATTCCTTTTATCTATAAGCTCTGTTGCAAGAAAGTGAAGTGTAAAATCAGATTCTTGGCTGGGAGTCATGGACTCTCATCTAAACAACAATGAATACATCCACTTAGCTGGTCTGTGATTTCACTTGGGTCCTGTCTGAGGCGTACACTCTGCTTTCTCCATCCTCTGCAAGTCCTCAGCTCTATGGAGCCCCAGGCCAGGGCAGTGGTTTCAGTCTTTCTTCAGGTTGATGTCACATAAGGGGAGGTTTCCCTCAGCCTGCAGTTTCACATAGCGGAGAAGCCTGACTTCTCCAGACCACTACTTGGACGGACTTTTGGTCCTCACTACTTATGGCCAAATTCTACAGCCTAAGTCTGAAGAAAGTGCTCAAGAGTCCAACAGACCCTTGGCTCTCATCCTGGATTCCTCTCACTTTTCTCGTGTGTGTGTGTGTGTGTGTGTGTGTGTGTGTGTGTGTGTGTGTGTGTGTGTACATACATATATATATCTCAGACTCGCAGTGATGTTCTAAAGACAATCCCACAAGGCCACGCTGAAACCATCGAGGCGAAGTTGAGCGTCAGAGGAGCCCTGTACCTGCCACGAACGGCCTGCCTTGGCACCACTGCCATGCTCATTCTGTGTTGGGAAGCAGCCTAAGGCAGCACAGCCCGAGTGTGAATATATGGATCTCACAGGCTGAGCTCGGGCCTCAGTGCGCTCTGACGCTCACAGTCAGAGATCTGAGAGGGGCATTCTCATGACTACCATGTCTTGTCATCTTGTTTCAGGTGTGTCTCTTCAGGGAAATACAGATAATACTTCCAACTCGCAATGGCAGACTGATCATCAGTTCTCTTCCTATGCCAAAGCTATGAAAATGACCCAACATGAGGAGAAAAAATGCACGCCCGCTCTCAAGCAGCAATTAAAAACTCGAAAGTGATCAAAATCTGAGTGGACACCTAGAACAATAGAAAACAGATGGAATTCAAAGCCCAGAAGACATTCAGCAGAGCATTGGAACAAACAGTAGATGTAACATAAATGATTCTCATCAAAAATTTGGGGCACAGGAAGGTACCCGGGCAAGTTACAGGAAGACTGGATAAAGTAGCGGCAATTGGTGTCTAGGCAGTAATAGCAAAGTCAGGCCCTGGGGGCAAGGAGACAAGTACCTCCCCCTGGGGCCTGCTGTGGAGATGGGATAAATGGGTTACACAGCAAGAGATGACACTGAGTACCTGATGCACAAAAAAGCGATTTAAAAGGCCATAATAGGTAGCAAAAACAAATTTCACCTAGGTCCTGAACTATTTGTAAAGTCTTATGAAGACTTGTCCATATCAGTAGGAAGTGCGATCTATCCTGAACTTTATATTTCTCTTCTTTAAGCAATACTTTAAAATAGACACTTGAAGCAGCTTTTAAACCTGTAAACTCCAGCTTATCTCCTTTTCTTCTTTCCTTTCTTCATTGTTCTTTCTTCCTAGTTTTAATTCACTTAAATTATATGGAAATTTTAAGATCTTTTTCTTTCCCCATTCAAGTCTAAAATGTAGATATTTTTAATTGATTGGAAATAAATTAATGTGAGGTAATATATAAGAATTGTATGTTCTCTTAAGACAGACATATCTTTACGGCACTTCATGGGTAATCAATTTCTTCTAAATTTTCTTTATCAATTACTAAGGATGTTAAAAACACATTTGTTTTTCCACACTTTTTTAAGATTTCACCTCCAATAAAATTTTGAAAATTATATTTTATTCTAATTTTCATTCATATCTAACATGTTTTGAAATATCAAAGGGTCACTGATTTTCCTTGTAAATTCTTTTATAATTTATGTGCTGTCTTTTTATACATACCATTTCTGTGAAAAATTATATTTATCCAACACACATTTGCTTTCCTTGTCACCATCGCTTACAGTTTATTCCTTACAGTGTCTTTCATAAAGACAAAAATGAAGCAAAGAAATGTATCCCTCTATAATCTTTTCTAGTCATAATTTTACTGCAGGGCATATATTTTATTTATGAGAAATAGTGTGAAGATACTGGTTATAAAGGCATGAAAAACTCAAAGTTGAACTGTAAACATTGGTTTTCCAGGTTCACTGAGCAATGAAAGAACAAAATAACAAGGCCCCTTTTTTGGTCTTTTCTCATGTCTGGAACCTTAGTGGGGGGAGCAGGGAGGGATGAGCATCGCCTGGTAGTTAGTCACACGGAAGAGCTTTAACAAGGTTGAGACGTTCAGCCTCTTCCTTCACAAAATGACCCGGTTAACTACCCAAGCTCCCTCTGCCTGGCTTTCTTCCTGGAGTAGCATGGACATAACCGTGTCTAACAGGACTGGTGCCGCAGATTCCTGAGGCCGCTTGACAATGTCACACAAAAGCTATCCAGGCAGAAGTTCACTACCATTCCAAGAAGTGAGGAGGAGGATTATTTTGTGTGGAAAATATTCATGATGCTTCTCAAATACCAATTTGAAAATTTTTCCCTCAAAATAAGCTGAAAAGTCAAGGCCCCCAAAATCTCAGTGTTCATACAAGTCCTCAAAAACTAAGCAAGACTTTTAGTCTTGACAATGGTAGTAAAAATAGAGTATTTTAGAGCAAAAAGTTGAACATAAGTTACAGAATGATAAATTTTATTATCACTCTATCTGTATCAGACTACATATATTTTATGTAATAAGTCTGACATATTTTATGAAAATTAGGAACACTTTAACTTAAGTAGAAAAACTTCTATAATTATATAAGAGCAAATGAAATGTACATGTAAAATTCAACATATTTTTCAAAAATTTGAAAATTATTTTGTATTTTTATTATCCAAAAGTAACAGATATTACAGATATTTTGAAAATTTATAAATTCACTTGCATTCTTTTTAAAATAAATTCTATAAATAGTATTTTCACATATTTTCTGGCATTTATTATTTTTAATTCACAACAGTATTATTTAATTATTTAAGTATTATTTAATTAAGATCATGGTATGTGTATATATATATATATATGTATTACTGCTTTTTACATTTCATCTTGTATTGTGTACCTTTTTTCCATGTTTGTAGTCTTAAGAATTTTTTATTGGCTGCCTATTATGCTACTGTTTTCACTGATTCAACACTTCTCTATTTTTGATATGTAGATTGTTTTAAGGTTTAAATATTTCTCTTTGATAAAAATTCTTGCATATAAATTCTAATACATATCCTTAATTATTTTAATAGGACAGAATTCTAAAGGTTGGATTCTTGGTTAAAGTATATGATTCATGCTTTTTTTTTGCCTCAAAATGAAAAGTCAAGGTCCCCAAATCTGTGTTCAGACAGGCCTCAAAAAAATAAAAGACTTTTAGTCTTGAAAATGTTCATTCAGAACATGCATGTTAATTTACATTTCAACCAGCAAGATATGATTTGCTTGCATTACCTCAGCAGATGTTAATATAACCAATTACTTAAAAATAGTATTTGCCAATTTTGTTTAAATTTATATTTATTTGGTTACTAGTTGCCTCACATTTCACATATTTAAAGTTAATTTGAAACTTTAATTATGTTAACTTTTCTGCTTGCTCATTATTTTTTAATATTAATGGTTTTCAAAATTATTTATATATTGGTTATAGGAACTCTTAAATGCAAAATGCTTTTTACACATTACTTTCCTTGTTACCACTTGCCACTTCTTAGCATTCAAAAAATGTAAACAATTTATATCTATAAATCTGTTAATATTTGCATTGTGATTTTAATTAGGACTTGGTAAATAGGAAGTTCTCACCGTTTCTAAGATTAGGTGTGTATATTTCTAGGTTTTAAGAACTAATTTCCTCTACATATAAAGATGAGATTGGTGTGCTGGCAAATGTAAAAACTGACTTTGTAGTGGTAGCTGATTTCCATGAGACAAGTACTCAGGGCTGATTCCAAGCTACTAACAAAACCAGCTCCCAACACTTATGAAAATTTAAATATTGGCTTTTGCAAACCTGTGGGAGCTGACTTCTGTATACCATTGCATTGAAATCTTTAATCCATCCAGAAATTTGTTTCAGAATATAGCGGAAAGCAAACATCTAACTTGAATTTTCCTCCCTTGCAATTGATATTTTTTTCCAGAAGAAGAAGAACCAAATACTACTTTATTTGGGCATTGGTTTGATGCTTTCTTAAAGATATTCAAAACTAAAAAGTTAATTTTGAGAGTCTCATACTGTGGTTATTATACATAAAGTTTTTTTTCTTTCATATACAATTTATTTAAAGTAAATTCAGTTGCTTTGAATTATTATACTCTTTTATTGGTTCTATGAGGTTATGTTTTATGTTGTGTATTGAATAAACAATAAATAATATTAAATATTAATAGTAATATAAATTTGCCACCTTAATTCATATACTCATTCATGTGCTAACACTGTGATTTTAATTGTGATTTTATACATTTTTTAAAATTATTAAGACTGTGTAATCACTCTATATTATAGATATTCTTATTCATGATGAACTTTAGAATCATTTTGTTGATTTTTCAGATAGTATTTCATTGGAATGTTGTTTGGAATCATGTTAGAGCTATGCATTAACTTTGATATCTTGTAAGCCATGTTTTCACTCAGTAATTATTTACCAAATATCAACTCCAGTACATATCGAGCATAATGGTATACCTGTTTAAATGGCAAATGAGTGAGGTAGATGTGGTCCCTGACTCCATAGGGCTTACCTTTATAATGCATTATATTTCTATTATAAAATATTGAATGCCTCTCCATTGTTTTCCAAGATATTTCATGTCTTTGTAAAAGCTGTAGTTCTGTTTGAAGAGGTTCTATGCATTCTTCTCCTTTTTTTTTTTTTGGTTTTACCTACATGTTTTAAATTTTGATTTTTTTTTTGTATTGTATCCTCTAGCTGGCTTTTGCTGCATTATACAAACATTGAGTAAAACACACATTCACACATATGTGTGTTTACATGTTTATGTGTGTTTGTGTATCTTATATTTAAATTATTCAGGCTTTACTACTCTCCTGGGATTTTTTTACAATTACACAATATGTAAAAAAAAAAAAATTCCCATTTCGAACTATTACACTTTATTCTAACCCTCTGTGATTTATTGAGTCAGCCAGAATTTTCAGAAAAACATTAATATTGAAATAACCTAGCAATAAACTATCTGACCTTGTATACCAGTTACTTATCTATTTAGGTGTTTCTCTCTGAACCCTTTTGATTTACTTATGTGTCCCAGACATCCATGCATTCAATTTATCCAAATATTTTTGCATGAATTGAACTTCATATTTACTTATGGCTTATAAAAAATTTCTTATTTACAGCTCAACATTCTTTCTCATTTCTGATATTATTTATTCTTTCTTCCTCTATTGTATAAATAAAAATCTATTTGTCCATTTTTCAGTAAATTGACTTTTAGGCTGTCTTTATATTGGCTTACTATAAATAATGTTGCTATTATCACTATTGTATATGTGTTTGGTAGCCCCACTGAACAAAGTACATATTAACATTAGCATTTTTTAGGTGACTATGAAAGAGTGGAGCTTACAGGTAATAGAACATGCAGACATTCAGCTTTAGGAGATGATGGTAAGCAATGTCCTCAAGTATTTGTACCAGTTAGGACTCACACTCTTCAGGGAATTTATTTTCAGGTGCTCCTCCATCGTACTAATTGGTATATTCTGCCTTTTTTATACTAGGCATTCTGTTATATGTGTGGCTTTAATTTGCCTTTCTCTGAAGACTAATGAATTTGAGCACCATTTTATAAGTTTATTGGGTTTTGGTATCTTCATCGGTTAAAAGTTGAGTTCTTTGTCCATTTTTCTGCTAGGTTAACATTTGCCTTTTTGATTTATTTGAGATTTTAAAATATTTTGTGTTAGTCCTCTCAAGTACAGAGGGCATATGACTGCTTTCAGGATGATAGTTGGCTTTTCTCTCTCTTAACTCTCTTCAACTTTATCCCTTTTTGAAAAAACTTTGCCTACATCAAATCTTGAGGACATTTTCTTATGTTTGCTCCTAAAAGCTTTATTATTTTGCTTCAACATTAGACCTACAATCCAGCTGAAACTGTTTTTTTGTGTTTTGTGTAATAGAGATTCGATTTGGTCTTTTCCATGTAGGTACCTAATTAACCTACCACCACTAATGAAAAAGACACTCCCTTCCCAACAGCACTGTAATGTAACCTGTGTCAAAAATCAAATGACCCTCTATGTATGGGACTGCTTCTGAGCTCTTGTTCTGTTTCATTGGTCTTTTTGTGATAATCTTTAAATATGTTGCTAATCATGAAGTTTCACTGTAACATTAGCTAATATCTCAAACATAGAGTCCGTTTACAATGCAATTTATTTTTCAGAATAATAAATGCAATTTTGTATTTCAGAATGCTCAGTTTATAAATTTGTGCAACTCCTCAGATTCGATCAGGTCATCAAAGTTTTTGCCACATACTGTAGCTGATGAAGAGCTCATACTGAGAGTAGACATAACAGCTGAACAATTTCCTTCTTATTCTCTTGTTCTGAATTATCTTCAACATATGGTCTGTCTTGATGAATTTTTTATAACACTTGACCATGTAGTTAAAACTAGATAAAAGACACTTGAAATATGCTTACTTAGAAATGTTGTTAATTTCAGTATTCTCAAAAGGAAATAATGCCACTACCAAACACCCTGCATTAAGAAACTTAGACTTTTATCTCAAGATAATGCCTGATACAGCATGTGACACAAGGGCCAAATGAAACTGCCAGTTTCAATATGAATATAAAATATAAACGTAAATTTTAATTTCCTCTTATTTTTTTCCTAGATAGAAAATAAACAGAACCTTTGCCTCTAGTCATGATGGAGCAACAGGGACTAGATTCCTTTTTGCATCCAAAATAACTATAAAACTTAATAAAGTACATGAAAACAATTTTTAGGTATTAGATACAATGCCACATAAAACATTAATTCCTGAGTGAGGAGACGCTGCAAGATGAGCCCGACAGCTGCCTGAGCTTATTGTCTAACAAATACAGGGAGAAGCATGGATGTTTTAACCCAAAGCAGAGCCTACTGTGGAAGCTGTAAATAACTCAGGAGACAGTGGAGGTGCCTGGATGGTGTGAGTAGGGCAGGCAGGTGTAAGAGCGCACTCTTTGCTCTGTATTCAATGTACCTAAGGTCTGTTCTTTAATGCCATGTCCTTGACCCACTAATAATTCCCTCTAGAATTGCACAATCCTGCCTCCAACTTCTGTTGAATGGTGCCCCTTCTTCCTCTTCTTTTGTGTCTGCTTTTTGTGTGAAATATTCTGTAAAGGAAAATTTAAAAAACATCTTTCAAAACCTTCATGGAAATGTTATTTAGACTTAAGTATGTCTTCACATAGTTACTAAAGTGCCTATTAGCTATTTGATTGATTCTGCGTGAAAACCATTTGTGTAATGGTCTATATATAAAAAAATCAAATAAAAGTGAATCATAAAGTAGTTTTATTTCATGTTCATAGAAAATGGCAGTCTTGTAGGGAATTGTATACTTTATACACTCCCATCCCATTATTATCAAGAACAAGCAATCAGTGATTGAGAGAAATGATTTGGAAAAAATAACCGATCCAAGGAAGCACAAGAACCTGGATTTGCTATTTCACACTTTTATCAAAATGGAAATTTGCAGCATAATTTTACATTCTATTATCTCATCAACTGACTCAAAACTGGGTATTCACCCTAACTTATACTTTTCGGAAAATAGAGTTCACGTTACAAATAAACGAGTAGCAGTGCAGCAGAAAGCTAGTTCAAGACGGTGGCGTAAGAAAATACAGATCGCCTCCTGCATGGATGCAATGAATTTACAAATACATACGGAATTATTTCCTCTGAAAAAGACCTCAAAACTGCATGAACAGAGCCTCCACAACAAAGCATAAAAGGGCAGCACTGAAATGGGTAGAATAATCTTGCCCCAAAAACAAAAACTGAGAAACACCACCCCAGGCACAGGGTCCATAATTATAAGGGATGTGAAAAATAAAGAACTTTTCCTTGAGAAGCGAGGGGTCTGTGCTCCACATCAGGCACCCCAACCCCTAGATCCTGCACAGCAGAGACAAGTCCCCCAAAAATCTGACTTTGAAAACCAACAGGGATTGTGTCCAAAAAAGCCAGAGAACTCAGAGAAAGGAGAAGCTGCTTTTAAAGGGGCTCATGCACTGACTCATTTGCCTGGGAACCCAGCACGAAAACACCAGTTTTCAGGATTAATATTGATCAAATCAGAGTCATGAGTAGGCAACATATCTGGACCTCTTACCTCTCTGCTTAAATTTTTTATTACTATTGAAACAAAGAATTGTTCCCATTCCCTTCCCTGGAAAGTTTTCTAATCAAGTAAAATTTTATACATTCTCCTTCAAAGCTTTTCACTGGAACTCAAATATATTTGCTAGGACAGGAGCTAAAAAGGGGCAAACACAGAGTTAAATTTATCTCTTGATCCTCAATTTTTTTATAATAATTTTCAAATTAAAAAAAAATTTTTTTTAGGTGTAATGTAGTACTTTGAAGTACCCTGATGGGGGGAAAATTTTATTATAAAGTCTGCTTTTAATCTCTTGATGATGATCATTTTAAAATCTAAATAGGAATTTGAAAAACACAGAGACACTATCTATGTAAGCATCAGTTTCTTCATCTTTAAAGTATCAGTTGCACAGGGTTTTGGGAAGTGCCCTTCAGCACTTTGCCTGTAGAGGGCTAGCACAATTCCTGAACACAGCTGTCTTTGCAAATGCCTCCTGCTGGGGGAAAAGGGTCAGAAGAGAAATCAATCATTAATAAACTTTTATGCGTTTCTATCACAGGGAAACTGAGTTGATTTCATCCCAATCTCTAGATTAGAGATTAAATTTTCCAGAACTCTGTCCTTGGAATTGTGACAAGAATTTCAATAAGTACAAGTTCATCAGCATGAATCTTCCTTGCTCCTACAGTGACCCCCTGAGGTCCCAGGCGTACTTCGCAGAGAAGCCCATAGAGAGCAGCATGGCTTGAGGAACAGGGAATCGGTGGCTCCAAAACCTTCTCACATATCACTAACTTCCGAATTGCTCTGGGGATTTTAGCGAAGCTTCCTTTGTACTCACGTCCTGCATCGGAAATGCGATGAAAGACTAAAGCTCTCCTACTTCAGTGTATTAGGCCAGAGTTTAGCAAAGTCACACTGAAATACATTTAAGCAATTAAATTCAAATCTCAGCTGGTATGAAACTCTACCCTTTCCTTGGAAACAGTAATTGTCCTAGACCCCCAATTCTTAGATATCCTTTCAGGGGCAATTAAGAGTGATGGCCAGAGGAAAGAAAGACCCTTCTCAACAGCAGTGTTTCCCGTAATTCCTCCATCTGGAAGTGAATGAGTCCAAATAGTATCCCAAATCACTCCAGAAAAATTTGTTACTGCTGTAGGAGGCCAGAAGAGCACTGGAAGAGGAGGAATAATGCGAACTTAGCTTACAAGGAGGATTTTATTATGTTGCCTCTGGAAATCCAGTATGGGCACAATGTTTTGCTAATAGTGGCCAGGGGACAATCTGGGTGAATGAGTTGCAGAGAGAGACCAAGAGTCCAAGACCTGAACCTCTGGCAAGGAGAGATGTGCTCTTCAAAGAGATATACACTGACAGATGGGTAGAAGTGAGCTTAAAGCTGAAGCCTACAATAGTTAAACACTTAATAAGGAACAAACAAGACTCAAAAATAAACAAGTAAATAAATAAATAAAAATAGAGGGCAAAACGGGTCTCCTGTGAGTACAAAGAATAAGAGACGGCACTACTCTCCCACCTCAGGTAAGGCAGGACACTCTTACCAATGAGCACGGTGGAAGTGTGATGCTACT
This sequence comes from Manis javanica, assembly GCF_040802235.1. NCBI lineage: Eukaryota > Metazoa > Chordata > Mammalia > Pholidota > Manidae > Manis > Manis javanica. Next base: position 96,352,160 of record NC_133167.1, read on the forward strand.
GGCCCCTCCTGGACATGACGTGGCTGCTCTCCCAGTGAATTTGCGGCTTCCGTTAAAGTCACAGTTAGCAGAGTAGGACTGGGTCATGACCAAACAGAATGAATGTAGTAAGCTAAGAACTGCTGTCCTACCCCAAACTGGGACTCCTCCATGTTAAGTGGCCCGTCTACTGCAAGGATGTTACATAAGATGGCAGGGTCTAAAAGCTCACTGGCTAATTGACTCTTACACCAGATCAGAATTGCTTTAGGTTCTTGATGGATTAAAGCCAGTCTAAAGTTATCTGTAACTCATTAATGCAAGCCCTAACATTCTAAATCAAGCATACTTAATAAATGAACCTCATTATATTCACCAAGATTCTCATTTTACCCTTCTAAAAGAAGAGATAATTGACAATATTGCTTAGGAAATTCAAAGTTCATATTCTTGGAATAAGCTAAAAATAAATGTATCTGAGAGTTCAAAACAGAACAGGAAACTCAGAATTCCCTCCAAAGTAGGACCTATGGAACCTGTTTATTCCCTCTTAAAAAAATTATAATTTTAACATATACTAAATACTAATTTATATCTTGCTATATTTTACTTAACCTTTTAGGATAATTATTTTTATATATCATTGCATATCACATTTGTATCAATGAAAAGTAAAGTGAATGTTTATGGTTCAGTGCTTGGTATCTTCATAAGGAAAAGTAAATGATCAAATAATAAAGGCAAACAACAAAACCCTGTCAAGGACAGAATTGTTTCAACAAAACTATAACCTTGGCATACTCTTTTAGTTGATACACATTTACTGAAGGACTACTGTGTGCCTGAAATTTTGTTGGGCCCTGCAGATCAAAAAGTACCACATAATACTGATCTCAGCCTACATTCTGTAGCTAAAATACAATCAGGAAAATATATGAACACTAGGAAAAACTAAGATTAAAAGCTAGCATTACGAGTCCTATAGCACAGGACTGCAGAGTTGTCACTGGGACATTTAACAGGGACACCAAATTCAGACTGTTGAGGGAAGGGCAGAGTCCTAATTAACAAGGAGAATTAAATAAAAGGAGATTACAGAAGAGAAAGAGGTGAACTGAGTAGAGGGAAAGACCAAAAAAAAGGTGAAGGAGGAAATATGAAATGTTTAGGAAACTACAGATAATTGAGTATAGACGAAATGAGAACAGGAGAAAAAATGTATACAAATACTTTTATAATTTAGAGTTGACAAAAACTTCCTACTTTTGGTATCAGGATACCGTATCAGGCAGCAGAGAAAGGAAGGGGAGTATATAGACCTTTGAGCCCCACTGCTTGGGCTTATATCCTAACTAATAAGAGTGACCAGGGAGAACTATCCTCCCAGGACTTCAGCACTTTAGTTTCCTCATGTGCAAACTGGGAATAATGAAACAATTTTTTTAACCTGCACTCAAATGTTGTCTGGCCCCCTGGGGCCTTTTGAGACTCAACGGATTAATACCTTTAAGAGTATCTAGAAGAGTGTCTGACACATAATAATAAGCATTCCATCAATATCAGTTATTAACAAAATCAGAAACCATAAAAATGTTGATAGATGTACTTGTATATAGTAAAAAAACAAATCTCATCGTGATAAAATTACACTGAAGTGTGTTGATTACACTGGTTGGGGATAACCGAAAGGACTGACAATCTTCTCAGTGTGTACTGAGTTGCAAAAGGCTCTTGCTAAAGGCAAAAGTTTGGAGTAGAAGAGGAAAAACAGAGTGCCAGCAGCCCTGGAATCAGAGAGATTTTCAGGCGCAGCCCCCTGGAGCCTTTCTTAGCCACAGAGAATGCACTTCATCTCCAGCTTATGAAACATCAAGATAAATAAGCCTTACGAACCTTAGCTTCAGGAGAGCCTCAGCAGAAGTTTCCAGTGAGATCTTTTATGCCCTACGGCTACACAGTCAAGCCAGGTTGTCAAACTGGTAAAACCAGGGGTAAGACATAATCCTGTACATTCTAAAATAATGCAAAAAGACTAGTCCATAATATCCCAAAGATAGTTTTGAACCTTAAAGAGCATATAATAAATCATTAATTAGTGCATTGTAACCTAATCTTGACCAACGGGCAGTACCAGAATACCAGGCTTCTCCAAAGAAAGCATAGAGAGCTGCCCACCAGCTGTAAGACAACACTATCTTATCCATTCCCCACTTCTGACACATGTTCAAACTTCTTAAACTATACTGTTCATTATCATATTTTCTGTATCTTTTGTACCATTTATAAAACAGAAAGAAGCAAAAGAAACAGCTAAAAATATTATTTCTATCATCCAATGAAACGTATATTGCTTCAAAGAACCATTTCCATTTCCAAATACTCTATCCCACACTTGCTTGTAATCATGTAATCATGCCTTGACAACTCTTTTCCCTCCTTTCATCACCAAAATTTGAACTTCAGAAATGGTATCAATAGATCAAGTAATAATTATTTAATAAGTGATTTATCTAGTTGCTCCTCTGTCCAAGCAACTTCCAACAGATGAACATTTTGTGAAGGTTTTCCAATCTCCTATTACATGTGACACATCAATATCAGTATCATCAATCCAATTTAATTATACCAAACACACCAATATCATGATAAAAAGCAGTTGCATAATGAGTTAGAATAAGATTATTAGAAAGTAAGTCAGTTTTAAATATACTCAGCCTTTCAACAAAAGAAGCCCTTGCCCATATAAGGAATGTCATGGGTTAGGATATAAATAAAATGGGGAATTTCAGTGAATTTTGGATGCCAAGTGCTTATGAGCACAGCCATATGCCTCGTTTCATGCTATAAGGTTGTACTGACATGTGTTCTCAATGGGTTTTATCTTTAAGCAATGCCCATTTCTCCTACCTGGTAAAATCCTAGTCAAGTTTAATAGATTTTTAACTGCACTATTATGTACACATGGCTGTTGTTTATGAGTGGTCCTTTGCAGTTAGAAAGGGTTTATGCAAATTACATTGTCCAATTATGAATTCTCACAGACTAAGAGGACCACAAGTCTCTCATGAAATAACTTCTTGTGCGCCTGCTGCCATCATCCCAGGCCACTGCCTTTGAGCAGACAGAGCAACATTAGCATTATTTTGAGCATTCTTCACAAGGTGTTGTTAGTCACTGACACAGAACATACAGATGACTGCAGAATGAATGCCTCTTAAATCAGCTAGGGCCCTTGCTAGACCTTCTGCTCAAAACAAATGAAGTGGTTTCTGTAAGCAATTAGCTTCACCCTTATGGGTATCAGTACAAACATCTAAGGATATTATCCTTCTCTTGTTCTCAGCTTCTCACAAGGCTCCCAATTAATACAGGCATTTCTTTCTTGAATGATTATTGGTTTTCTTTCCAAGAGCCATCATTTCCCCTTCTTTCCATTTATCATTAATTTTTACTCAGAGCCTCTGGTGAGGGCCATCAGGTTCCATCAAAGGATTGACGCACAGAGGCAGCAATATGAATCTTGGCTAATCAACTACAAATTTGTAGGACTATCAGATCTGCACAGGAGAGAGATAGAAACCACTGAGCCTAGCTTAACTGGGCAAGGGAAACAAACCACCCACCCCATCATCTCCTTGAGAACTGGGATAGTGAAATTTTGAGGAACCACCACAGGTGATATTTAGCAACCAATCCTTCACCTGGAACTCTTAAATACAATCCAGATCTTGCTACTACAGGACGAGGCAGAGGAAAAAAATAGAAGCAGGAAAGAAGTTTATGTAAGTTGCCGTGTCATTTTCTATCGCCTCTTCACTATCTTCCCCACAACATTTCAACAACCTAACCAATGATGATCCCCCTTTATTTCCATGCATAGTAAGTTTTAACACTCAGTCATTCAATTGTGTCAACAGTTCTGTCAGTCTTTTCTTACCTTTTTTTCATCAATCCACTTCTCTGTGAGAAGGTATATGTATGGTAAGGAGAGGTATATGATAAGCCCATTTTAATACTGTACCTACAGTACAATTATTTCTCTGATCACATGATAAATAAACAGAGGGACCAAACTAAATATTTTCTGTGATAAGTCTTGGGAACTCAGAACTTTGCTTCAGTTACTAGGCATGCAAATCCAAAATAACGAGAATTGGTTTCAGCAAAGACCCACTGACATTCACATAGAAGCGCAGTAACAGTGCATGCATCCCACCAGCTAGCTGAGCCCCAGCCCGCCCCTGCTCAGCAGGGAGGAATATGTAGCTGCTTTTGGTTTCCGATGGTCTTGCTGACAACCAGAATTACTGTTAGTCACATGTCCAGTTTCTGAGGATGATAGTGGGATGTATCTTTAAAGGGTCTTTTTGAATGTTTTTGCATTGCCTACAAACCTCCATGGCCACTGATCTCGTAGAGAAAAAGTTCAAAGAACAAATGAGGACATCTACTTTTTTGAAACATATTAATGAGGGATAATTGATGTATAATAATTACAAATATAGAATTCAAAATGTGATGTGCTTGACCTGTATAGCCATGAAACCACCCTCACAATTAGGATGAAGAACATGTCTGCCACCTTTCAGGATGTCCTCATGCCCCGTAGTAATCCCTCCTGCCCTTTCCCACACTCCCTCTGGTTACCAGGCTATTGTGATCTGCTTTCTGTCACTAAATTTGGCTTACATTTTCTAGAATTTCATATAAATGGAATTACATAGTAGGTCCTTTTTCTTTTTCTTTTTTAGGTTTCTTTTACTCAGCATAATTAGAACTTCAGCCATGTTTAATAAAATTGCAGTTCTTTTGGCTCTTATGACATACATTTAAGAGATAAATTCTAAAAAAATGTCCTTGTATTTTAACTGGTATCTCATTAAACCCATAGGTCCACTCATGAAAAATTAACACCTGGAAAATGCTATGCCTTCCTACCAATAAATGTTGTGTTTCTCCATTTATTTACTTAGGATTTATGTAAGTCTAGTTTTCATTTTCTCCAGGGGTGATTGCATATCTCTCCTTAGAGCTATTCCTAAGTAACATATCAGAGTTTTTGTTACTGTAAATGAAATCTTTAGTATAGCATTTATGTTTCCTGTGTATAAAAATGAAATTAATTTTTATATATTGAATTGGTATCTAACAGTTTACTAAATTCTCTTGTTCATTCTAGCTCTTCTGATTTTCTATGTAATAAGTTTTTATTTGTTATGATGACAACTTCTTCATGTTTCAAGTATTTTAGAATATACACATTTTTCTTATTTTTAAAAAAATTGAACTCAGCATCTAATTTGCTAATGGTCTTTATCACAAATGTGCTAAACTGTATCAAATGCTATTATTCTGGGTCTACTGATATAATAATATGGCTTATAAATTTAATTTTTAATTTGATTAATTAGTTTAATAAATTTTCTCATGAAAACCTTGCAATCCTAGAATAAACTAAATGTTTTTCCTAATAATTTTTTAAATTTATCATTAGGTTGTGGAATTAGTTTTCTAATATTTTGGGAATGGTAAAGGTTTTTCAGATGTCAACAAAAGCATTATTCATAAAGTGACAAATTGTTAAACTGGACTTAACTAAAGTTTGAAATATTTGCTCTTTGAAAGACACTGTTAGGAAAATATAAAGATAAGTTACAAACTAGGAAGAAGTATGCATAAGCTTACTAATAGTAGTATTATTCATTATAGCAAAAAAAATCCAAATATTCAGCTACAGTAGAATGCATAACTACATTGGGTCTATAGATTTAATGGCTTACTATAAGAAGAGAAAATGAATAAGCATGAGCTAATCAACATAAATGAATTTTAGGAACATGTTGATCAAAAAAATGTTAATTCTAGATGAGTACATTTAAATAGATTCCATTTATGAAAAATTTCAAGAATGGTAAAGCTAAATATTTAATTTTGGAGGATACTGGCAAAATCATGAAGTAAAAAAAGTGTGTTATTAACTGAGAATTCAGGGTCCTGAATGGATAAATTTCAGCCTGCAATCTGGGGGAATACAAGAGAAATGCTTTTTTAAAAAAGAAGTACAACTGACATATTCTTTCCATAGTTTTACACTTTCCAGAATATCATATAGTTAGAATCATACCATATGCAGCCTTTTCAGACAGGCTTCCTTTATTTAGCAAAAGTTCTCCATGTCTTTTCAACTCATTTATTTTTATCATTTATAATACTTATTATATGAATGATAGTTGTTTATCTATCCATCCATTGAAGAACATCTTACTTGCTTCCAAGTTTTGGCTATTATAAATAATCAATTTTTTAAAAGTATGGGGCATATAAATAACATTACTTAAACTTTATTATATACATTATTATATATTTTTTAATAATTTCATAGTTAACATAATAAAAAATAGATTATCTAACTATTAACATTATAATATATGCCTCTGTATCTTATATACATGTGTGTGTATATACATTAGGCATTGTTAAAACTACACATCTATATGAGTCTATATTTGTATGTGTCTATATGCCTGTATGTGTGTGTACTGGCATTTATGAACATGCAAACTTTTTCCACTCCACGTTGTTGAGTGGCAAAAATGTTCCTTAACAAAGGTTCTTCCCATATAGGACTATTGAGAAAGGCAATGTGTTAGCAGGAATTTTGTTTCTAATTTCATATCAAGGCTATGCAGGAAATAAACTATGAATGTGAAATATATTTAAAATAGCTTAATCATATTAACAATTTAAGCAAAGTCAGTTGATGTTAAAAGTAGAACTTTGTAATAGGCTAATGCTATGAGTTGAACTGTGTACCCCCCAAATTCACGTTAAAGTCCGAAACCATTATTAACTCAGAATGTGGCACGATTTGGAGATAGGGTCCTTACAGAGGTAATCAAGTTAAAATGAAGTCACTAAGGTAGGCCCTAATACATCATTACTGGTGTTCCCAGCAAAAGGAAAAATTTCGACAGAAATTCATAGAGGGAACACGATATGACAAGACACAGAAAGAAGACAGCCACCTGCAAGCCAAGGAGAATATAAAGTCCTGGAGCAGATCCTTCCTTTGCAGCCTCAGGAGGAATCAATCCTGCTGGCATCCTGATTCTGGGCTTTTAGCCCCTAAGGCTATGAGACAATAAGTTACACTATTTAAACCGCCGAATCTCTGGTACATTGTTGTTGTAGCACAAGTAGACTAATACATTCAATGTAGAAATTTACCTGGAGCTTTTAAATGACACATTGCCTTTTTAAAAAAACTTTAATGAGTTCTCAGACATAAAGATTTTTCAAAAATGAACTTCCAAATATTTTGATATTTTTAAATATACTATTTTACTTTTTATGTATTTCTCTAAAATGTGAACGCCAGTAGTCAAAAAGAAATCCAGAAATATGACTATGTAGCAATATATGGATCATCCACGACTAATTCCTTACAAACACATAATCAAAGCATTTCGAGAAAAAAACCCCCAGCATTTTATAAGTTAAAGATTACATACATATAGGAAAAGAGTGCACAACCAAAGACAACTAAATTCAAAATATAACATCCTCCTGAGGATACCAGTAAAATTATTTTTGCTTTTATAATCTTAGCACGTTATATGCCTTGAATATTTCTTGTTCCTGCTGTCTTCCCTCAGGATAGATCTTCTTAATAAACCATAACAGATAATACTAAATGTATACTAGACATCTTCAGCAGGCTGCTTTGCATTTTGAAAGTTAGGTAATGGTATTTCAAATACACATTGAGTTGCACCCTAAATAATTTTAAAAATATTTATATATGATTACATACACATATAATATGTATGTACTATTAATAATAATAACTAAACAAATATTTAACTCCTCAAGATAAAGATAGTAAACATAAGGAATTACAAGGAAAAATAAGAACCCCATATTCAAAGTAAGTTATATGGTAACAGCAGAGCTGAAATAATTTAACTGTATAACATGTCATTTCCTGCGATTACAGCAGTGGAGTCATAGCACGTTTTTGTAAGATGCATCCTTAATCTTGTCTCTGTGTGAAAAGTTCAACTCTACATTTACTTATTAAGCAACAGCAATGGCAGATTCCATACTTCCACTGCCGCAAAGTCCCTTGTCTGCATTTAGAAATAAGGTAGGTACTGAAGAAGCTACAAGGCATTCACATAAATTACTTGTAAATAAGATATTGTCATACAGTAGTCCCCCCTTATCCGCTTCACTACCTGAGGTTTTAGTTACCTGCAGCCAACCAGTCTAGAAGCAGATAATCTTCCTTCTGATGTGTTACCAGGAGGTCAGTAGTTGCCTAACATTATGTCACGAGTGCATCATTCACCTCGCTGCATCTCATCTTTCAGGCATTTTATCATCTCACGTCATCACATGAAGAAGGGTGAGTATAGTACAGTAAGATATTTTTAGAAAGAGAGACCACACTCACTTTTATTAAAGTATATTGTTGCAATTGTTCTATTTCTTACTAGTTACTGTTGTTAATCTCTTACTGTGCCTAATTCATAAACTAAGCTTTACCATAGGTATGTATGTATAGGAAAAAACATAGTATATATCAGGTTCAGTAATATTTGCAGCTTCAGGCATCCACTGGGGGGGTCTTGAAAAATATCCCCCAAGTGTAAGGGGGTACTGCTATTGTGATATGAGTCATAAGAAATATGTATTTGGTCATTCATATGACCAAATATATATTTCCCAGGCATAGGTCTTCATCCACAGTTCCTGAAAACACTGCGGTCTTAAAGGTGAAATGGATGTCTTGTCATGTCAATAAGAGACTTTTGGACCCCCACCCAAGGGCAGTAGCTGGAGGCTGAATCAGCCAATGGTCAGTAATTTAGTCAATCATGACTACACAATGAAGCCCTTACAAAAACCGGTGAGAAGAGCTTCTCTCTCTGCTCTCTTGCATCCTGCTTCTCTGTCAGGGAGAGAGCTTCTATACCTGGGGAACCAGAGCGCCTCTACATGCCACGGAGCCAGGCCCCGAGCTCCAGAGAATAGAAGCTCCTTTATTTGGGACCTTGCCCTATGTATCTCTTCATCCGTCTGTTAACTTGTATCCTTTACAGTATCTTTTATTAAACTGGTAAACCTAGGTGTTTTCCTGGGTTCAGTGAGCTGTTCTAGGAAATTAATTGAACCTCCGGGAAGATTGTGAGAACCTCCAACCTATGGCCCCTTGTCAGAAGCACAGGCAACAGCCTGGGGCTTGTGACTGGCATCTGGAGTGGGGGGTGGGGGGCAGTCTTGTAGTACTGAGGCCTTACCCTGCGGAATCTGGTGCTGTCTCCAGGAAGATAGGGTCAGAACTGAGTTAAATTCTCATACACCCTGCTGGAGCTCAAGAATTGCTTGGTGTTGTGAGTAGGAAGACCCCTCACACACACACATTGGAATTGTGCCCAAAAGGAGTTTAGCACACCATATACAGCTGTATATGCAGAATTGTTATGTAGGACATAGGACTTATTACTGAGTGATCAAGGATACTTACTCATGTGTGAGTGAAGAGCAAATTTCGAAAGGTGATTCAGGTATTAAGTCTCTGAGGAGGTGACTTTATGATGAAGACCTGGGGTTCTGTGACAACTGGGGAGAAAGGCCCACAGGCTGAGTAACCTCACATACAAAGTCCCTGAGGTAGAGACAGTCTCAGCGTGTTAGAGGGTAGAAAGACCAAGGTGTCCGAGAGTGGTGAACAAATGGTTACACACATGGCAGACACGGAAAAGGACCATGATCAGGAAAGTTCTAGTAAATCTTGGCCAAGTCCCTGGATTCTTGCATTAGAAACCTACTGGAGAGCTTCAATGCAGGAATGGTATTTCCTGATTTATGTTTCTGAAGTCCTATCTTGACTGATCTAAGAATGGATTGTAAGGGAAAAAATATATAATGATAGAGATCAGTTATGAAACTATCTTATTCGCTGCTGTACCCTGATTGGCTGATACATAATAGGGGCTCAGTATTTGTTAAATGAAGAAATGAATGAATTCCTAGGTTATAAGGGAGAGGTTTGAGGAGTCTGTGGAATTGTATGTTTAAAAACTGAGTTTATAAAGTACATCAGTTTTACATATCTCTGGATTGTGTAAGAAAATAACATTTCTGGAGACGTAGAAATAATGCTTTGAGTAATGTCAGTTAACACCCACATTGGTAAAATTTACAAAAGAAATAGAAAAAAAGAGGAAGAAAGTGACCCAAATACACCATTAATTTACAGGACCTATGAATCAGAGATAGCAGTATGTGAATTTTTAATTGACTATTACACTTCTCTGAAATTATACATCTGCTATATTTGTGTCCCTGAGGATAATACAACTTCCCCGTTAATGATGATTAAAATAGAAAACATATTTTACCTCATTAAAATTCACTTACCAAACAACCATTCAGCCCCTAATTTTCCCAGCAAATGTAAAAGAGGGATAAAGTCCAGTCCTTGGAATGAGGGTCTAGCTGAGGGCAGTGCCAGAGTCACGCTCAATCGCGAGGGGCTTCTGCTCTGGGCCCTTCATTTTAGAGGGTCACGTCCTGCACAAACACTGAAACGCAATGACTTCCCTCCCCTCCATATGGTCTTATGAGAAATTTATGGCAGAGTTCAGCAACCTATTAACCAAGAGAAAATGCAGAGAGGAGAGAGAAGTACCCTCCCAAGCAAGAGGACAGGGCTCTGAGCGCAGGCAAATGAAGACAGCCCTGGATGGGCATGGAACATGGCCCAGAAAGGGGGACTGCCCCCGGGCCCCTACACTGCCTCCAAGCGCACCAGTTCCACACACCATCAGACTCCTTCCCCCCTCTCTGCCCAGGTGGGAACATTTACAATTGTCTGGAAAACTTATTTAAACAGGTAAGTTTTAAGGAGGGAAAACTGCCCATCCCCCAGACCCCCGTTCCATTCAGGCCCAGGTCACCCATGACCAGCCCCGCCCCAGCCCACAGTGGGAAGCGCCGAGGCCCACTGGCCACAGGGTTTCAGGCAGGAGAGAAGTGGTGGAACCAGCACTTTCCCTTCAGCCTGGGGGTGACCAAGGTGCTTGTGGCTGAGCAGGCTGCGGGCCCTGGGGTGAAACCTAGGCTGGACATTGGTGGTAATTTAGAACTTAAAATTATTTCAGATATAAATGCATGGGCCTCATTCTTTACTCTCACAAACAGTACGTGAGCCGACTGCAGTGACTAGAAAAAGAACCATATTAAAACACGACAGCACAGAGCGGATCATGGAAATTGCTCAGGTGTGGGCCCCGTAGCTCCCTTCTAATAGTGGTTTAACTTGATGGGTGCTCACGGCCTCTCTGAGCCTCGGTGGCTTTAACCATAGGGTAGTGGGAGCAGCATCTTCTCCCCACACTGCAGTCCTGAGGCCTGATGCTACCACCAAGCTGATGCCTCCATCCAGGCACAGGGCTCAACGCAGATGAGAGCCACAGCCCTGAATGTGGGAGCTATGGAAAATGGCAGGGAGAGATGTGTGTTCTTCCCAGGGCTTCACAGGCAGCGAAAGCTTCAAAGAAAGGAGGGCAGCTAATGGGTTCCTAAAAATAAAGCATCTAAAGAGAAATAAAATGAGCAAAAGTGTGAAGTATGTAAAAATGCATGTGACTGAACTTAACGGTGGATTATGGGTCTAGAGGTGGAAGTTGAAGACAGAATGGTTGGTCTGTGAAATGAGAGTTTGTAATACACAACATATGAAGAGGTTTCACCTTGTGGGTAACTGGATATCACTGAGTTTTTACTGAGAGAGCAATGACCTGATAGGAAGAATATTCTAGCAAGACAATTCTCACTACAGGTTGACTTCTCAGAAAATAATCATTTACAGTGAGTCATGTTCCTAATGGTAAAGCCAACTCAGAATGTCAGTGAGAATCCTGAAAAAGTGCCTTCCCAGGAGGAAGATGGTGGTGCCAACACATGGGAAGTGGGAATAAAACAATTATTTCCAAGTAAAACCTAAGGGTTATTTGCAGAATGTGCAAGCTGAGCGTAATATCTACAATATTCCCTTTTGTTTGCAGTTATGTTCACAGATTATTTCCATATAACTTATGTTTTAGACCTTACATCAATAAGTTTTATATTTTAGACTCTATAAGAACAAAAATAAAGTATTAAAAATGCAGAAGAAAAGTTATATTATTCTGACTACAGTAGATATGTGAAGAGCCAAACATCTAAAATTGCCAAGAGCAAGCGTGTGGCTTGGTTCCTAGAAAATTTCAATTGCATTGAATTTCTGAGATATTTAAATACTTTGGATTTTGATTCCTACAGTTTCGTTGCCTTTCATTGCTCTGGTGGAAGTAAACTGCTTCATGCTTTATTTGTTCTTCCTTCTCAATTCCATTTTAAATAGTTAAAGCCCTCGCTGCACAGTAGTGAGGGAAAGCAGGAAAGAGGAGCAGAGACGAGACTTAGTACTTCAGTGCCTAACATTTATAACCCAACAGTTTTGAATAATTTATTGTCTATAAAATAAGGCCCCTTTGTCTGTTTCCAAGCACTGGATGCCAAACAGCAAATATGAATAACAAAATCCTAGTCATTTTTATTGCAACTTTATTGCCCCTGTGTGACACTTTTCTGGGCATCTTATTGCTTTTGCACTTTTTTTTTTTTTTTTTTCCAGTTTAAAGAGTACAGTTTAATGCATTTTGTCAATACATACAGTTGTATATTCACCACTAGAATCTAGATATAGAACATTCCCATCACCTCAGGAAGTTTCCTAATGCTCCTTATATTAATCCCCTCTCGCATTCCAAGCCCCTGGTAACCACTGATCAGCTTTCTGTCACTAGTTTTGGTTTTTCTAGAATTTCATATGAACAAAATCATACAATGAGTTGTTTTTGTTTCTGGCTTCTTTCACATAGCATAGTGCTTTTCAGATTCATCCATGCTGCTGCATGTCTCAGTTGTTTATCCTTTTGTATTGCTTAGTAGTAGGAGTACTCAATGGTACAGATATACCACAATTTATTCACCTTTTAATGAACATTTTCTCATTTTTTAATTGATTTTCTATTTTGGTAAAATATGTATTACAAAATTTATTATTTTTAACTTTCAATGAGTATAATACAGAGGCATTAATTAAATTTACAATGTGTGTAACCATTGTCACAATCTATTTCTAAAACTTTTTCATCACCCCAAATAGAAACTCTGTAACCATTAATAGTAATTCCCCATTTCCCCATCCCCTTTCTCTATGAATTTTCCCAGCCTGGATATTTCATATAAGTGGAATCACAATATTTGTCCTTTTAGTGTCTGGTTTATTTCATATAGTATGTTTTCAAGTTTCATCCATGTTTTAGCATATATTAGAACTACATTCCTTTTTATGGCTGAATAATATTCCATTACATGTATTTATGACAACATTTATCTATTCATCTCTTAGTGGACACTTAGGTTGGTTCCATATTTCTAATTTTCAGTTATTATGAACAAAGCTGTTGTGGACATTCAAGTACTAGTCTTTGTGTGACCATGTGTTTTCATTTCTCTTCAATAAATATCTAGAAGTGGAATTACTTGATTATTTAATAAATGAATGTGTAATTTTACAAGAACCTGCAAAGTTGATTTCAAAGTTGTGCTGTTTGCATTCCCACCAGCTATCTATGAGAGTTCCAGTTGCTCCACATCCTCACCGACACTTGGTATAGTCCAATTTTTTCATTGTAACAATTCCAGTGGGTGTATAGTAGGCTCTTATTTTTGTTTTAATTTGCACTTCCTTATATCTGGTGTTTTCATGTTCTTAGATATCATCCACAAACCTTTGGCTAGATGAAATGAGGTGTCTGTTCTAATCTTTTTTCCATTTTTTCATCAAGTTGTCTTCTTATTACAGAGTTAATTTAAGAGTTCTTTATATATTCTAGATCCAAATCTGTCAGATGTTTGTGTATTCACATTCACAAAATATATACTGTGAATATTTTCTCCCACTCTGTTGTTTGCCTCTTTCCTTAATAGTGTCTTTTGAAGAGCACATTTTCAATTCTGAAATAACTTAATTTACCATTTTTATGGGTTGTACTTTTTGTATTTCAGTTAATAAATATTTTTCTAACCCAAGATCCCAGTGATTTTCTTTGCTTTCTTTTAGACATTTTTATTAAGTTTAGACCTATGGTCCCTTTCAAATTAATTGAATATGGTTTTCAGTAATAGTCAAAGTATGTATTTTTCATTTTGCATATGTATTGTTTCAGCACCATTTGTTAAAGAGATTATCCTTTTCTCACTGAACACCTTTTTCAAAAATCATCTGGTCATATATATGTGTCTATTTCAGAACTCTCTAGTCTGTTCCAGTGGTCTATATGACTTTATATGTCATTACTTCACTTCTGTATTACTGTAACTTTATAATGTCTTGAAATCACATGGTGTAAATCCTCCAACTTTGTTGTTCTTTTTCAAAATTGTTTTGGTTAATCTAGGTTCTTTGCATTTCCATATAAATTTAGACTCAGCTGGTCAATTTATACCACAAAACCATGCTAAGGTTTTGACTGAGATTGCATTGAATCCATGCACCAATTTTTTTTTTTTTTTTTTTTTTTTTGAGAGGGCATCTCTCATATTTATTGATCAAATGGTTGTTAACAACAATAAAATTCAGTATAGGGGGGTCAATGCTCAATGTACAATCATTAATCCATCTCAAGCCTAATTCTCGTCAGTCTCCAATCTTCTGAAGCATAACGAACAAGTTCTTACATGGTGAACGAATTCTTACAGAGTGAATAAATTCTTACATGGTGAACAGTACAAGGGCATTCATCACAGAAACTTTCGGTTTTGATCATGCAATATGACCTATAAACCATCAGGTCAAATATGAATATTCATTTGATTTTTGTACTTGATTTATATGTTGATCCCACATTTCTCCTATTATTATTATTATTTTTATTTTTAATAAAATGCTGAAGTGGTAGGTAGATGCAAGATAAAGGTAGAAAACATAGTTTAGTGCTGTAAGAAGGCAAATGTAGATGATCAGATGATCAGGTGTGTGCCTATGGACTAAGTATTAATCCAGGCTAGACAAGGGCAGCAAGACATCCACGGATGCAGAAGATTTCTCTCAAAGCAGGGGGGGTGAGGTTCTGAGCCTCACCTCTGTTGATCCCCAAATTCTCACCTGATGGCCCCCCTGCGACTGTGCCTGTCTTAGGTTGTTCCTCCCTTGAGGAATCTTACCCGTCTCTGGCTAACCAGTCATCTTCCGGGGCCATACAGGGAAATGTAAAGTTGGTAAGTGAGAGAGAAGCCATATTGTTTGCAAAGGTTAGCTTTTAACTTCTTTGCAGATTTATGCCCTGTGGCTTCTATGCCCAGCACTTGTCTCGAGGTATCTTTACCACCTGGAGGAATTATGATACTCGGTAAATTCGATATGAGGCACGAATTCTATTTAAGGTTTGTAATTAGGAAGGAAGAAGAAAAGCTATAGATGTAGCATATGAAGGAAACTTGGGAGGATTGATTATTTCTTTGACATATCTTCTTGTATAGTACCTTAAGTATGTACAGGTTTTAAACTACTAACTAATTTGCACACACATATTAACATAATAGGAATACGGTGACATAAACAAAGCAAATCTATAATTACCAGCCATCTCCAGTGAAGCCAAGAAAACCATTTAGGCACCCTAGGCATTTGTGAAAATTTATCTATGATATGATGGATATTTTCGAACTGTACTTGAACCATCAGACAAATTAAAGCAGCCCATTTCTGGGATCTGTTCACATCCCATATGTTCTTTTAACCATAGATAGTCTATAGTCATGAGATTTTGGGGTGCTACAACTTGCACCCCTCCCAACTCCTGGTTGAGTTCCAACAGTACAGATCCAGTCAAATTCGTTGTCTCACTGTATGCACATGCCAGCCTAGACATCTCCCTCCTCCTTCTTATGGCAAGTCCAGGAGACGGTGGGCTGGATGCAGCCACAACCGCAGCATCGTCCGGATCCCTGTGGAGGCTTTTTGATGATCATCCCCCGGCACGAGTCCTCCAGAGAGTGCTGATGCCGGAAGCTCCTCCTCATATCGTATCTTAGTTCATTTTCTGGGTATCCAAGCTAGGCCTTGATCTTCTGCCTAGAAACAAACAGACCCTTTGCCCACACTTTGACATGCCCTCTATACCACTGTGCAGAACTCATTGGAGGTCAGCACACAGTAACTGCTTTTTTTTTTTTTTTTTAATTAAGAGAAAGGAATATTATCAGAAAAGAGTACCTCCATAGCTGATCATCTGACACCCTTTAAGTGATCAACATTAAGGATATTTAAAGCATGCGTTGATCTTTGATTTACCAATAGTTTTATCCTGTTAAGGAGTAATCCCCCTTTTCTTTCTTTCTTTCTTTTTTTTTTTAAATTTTTAATCTACACTTACCTGAAGAATACTATGTTTACTATGCTCTCCCCTATATCAGGTCCCCCCTAACAACCACATTACGGTTACTGTCCATCAGCTTAGCAAAATGTGGTAGAGTCACTACTTGTCCTCTCTGTGTTGTGCAGCCCACCCTCCTCTTTCTCCCTCCCCCCCATGCATGCTAATCTTAATACCCCCCTTCTTCTTCCCCCCCCTTATCCCTCCCTGCCCACCCATCCTCCCCAGTTCCTTTCCCTTTGGTACCTGTTAGTCCATTTTTGGGTTCTGTAATTCTGCTGCTGTTTTGTTCCTTCAGTTTTTCCTTTGTTCCTATACTCCTCAGATGAGTGAAATCATTTGGTATTTCTCTTTCTCCGCTTGGCTTATTTCACTGAGCATAATACTCTCCAGCTCCATCCATGTTGCTGCAAATGGTTGGATTTTTCCACTTCTTATGGCTGAGTAGTATTCCATTGTGTATATGTACCACATCTTCTTTATCCATTCATCTACAGATGGACATTTAGGTTGCTTCCAATTCTTGGCTATTGTAAATAGTGCTGCGATAAACATAGGAGTGCATCTGTCTTTCTCAAACTTGATTGCTGCGTTCTTAGGGTAAATTCCTAGGAGTGGAATTCCTGGGTCAAATGGTAGGTCTGTTTTGAGCATTTTGATGCACCTCCATACTGCTTTCCACAATGGTTGAACTAATTTACATTCCCACCAGCAGTGTAGGAGGGTTCCCCTTTCTCCACAGCCTCGCCAACATTTGTTGTTGTTTGTCTTTTGGATGGCAGCTATCCTTACTGGTGTGAGGTGATACCTCATTGTAGTTTTAATTTGCATTTCTCTGATAATTAGCGATGTGGAGCATCTTTTCATGTGTCTCTTGGCCATCTGTATTTCTTTTTTGGAGAACTGTCTGTTCAGTTCCTCTGCCCATTTTTTAATTGGGTTATTTGTTTTTTGTTTGTTGAGGCGTGTGAGCTCTTTATATATTCTGGACGTCAAGCCTTTATCAGATCTGTCATTTTCAAATATATTCTCCCATACTGTAGGGTTCCTTTTTGTTCTATTGATGGTGTCTTTCGCTGTACAGAAGCTTTTCAGCTTAATGTAGTCCCACTTGCTCATTTTTGCTGTTGTTTTCCTTGCCCGGGGAGATATGTTCAAGAAGAGATCACTCATGTTTATGTCTAAGAGGTTTTTGCCTATGTTTTTTTCCAAGAGTTTAATGGTTTCGTGACTTACATTCAGGTCTTTGATCCATTTTGAGTTTACCTTTGTATATGGGGTTAGACAATGGTCCAGTTTCATTCTCCTACATGTAGCTGTCCAGTTTTGCCAGCACCATCTGTTGAAGAGACTGTCATTTTGCCATTGTATGTCCATGGCTCCTTTATCAAATATTAATTGACCATATATGTTTGGGTTAATTTCTGGGGTCTCTAATCTGTTCCACTGGTCTGTGGCTCTGTTCTTGTGCCAGTACCAAATTGTCTTGATTACTATGGCTTTGTAGTAGAGCTTGAAGTTGGGGAGTGAGATCCCCCCTACTTTATTCTTCTTTTTCAGGATTGCTTTGGCTATTCGGGGTCTTTGGTGTTTCCATATGAATTTTTGAATTATTTGTTCCAATTCATTGAAGAATGTTGCTGGTAATTTGAGAGGGATTGCATCAAATTTGTATATTGCTTTCGGCAGGATGGCCATTTTGACGATATTAATTCTTCCTAGCCATGAGCATGGGATGAGTTTCCATTTATTAGTGTCCCCTTTAATTTCTCTTAAGAGTGACTTGTAGTTTTCAGAGTATAAGTCTTTCACTTCCTTGGTTAGGTTTATTCCTAGGTATTTTATTCTTTTTGATGCAATGGTGAATGGAATTGTTTTCCTGATTTCTCTTTCTATTGATTCGTTGTTAGTGTATAGGAAAGCTACAGATTTCTGTGTGTTGATTTTGTATCCTGCAACTTTGCTGTATTCCGATATCAGTTCTAGTAGTTTTGGAGTGGAGTCTTTAGGGTTTTTTATGTACAGTATCATATCATCTGCAAATAGTGACAGTTTAACTTCTTCTTTACCAATCTGGATTCCTTGTATTTCTTTGTTTTGTCTGATTGCCGTGGCTAGGACCTCCAGTACTATGTTAAATAACAGTGGGGAGAGTGGGCATCCCTGTCTGGTTCCCGATCTCAGTGGAAATGCTTTCAGCTTCTCGCTGTTCAGTATAATGCTGGCTGTGGGTTTATCATATATGGCCTTTATTATGTTGAGGTACTTGCCCTCTATTCCCATTTTGCTGAGAGTTTTTATCATGAATGGATGTTGAATTTTGTCAAATGCTTTTTCAGCATCTATGGAGATGATCATGTGGTTTTTGTCTTTCTTTTTGTTGATGTGGTGGATGATGTTGATGGATTTTCGAATGTTGTGCCATCCTTGCATCCCTGGGATGAACCCCACTTGGTCATGGTGTATGATCCTTTTGATATACTGTTGAATTCTGTTTGCTAATATTTTATTGAGTATTTTTGCATCTACATTCATCAGGGATATTGGTCTGTAATTTTCTTTTTTGGTGGGGTCTTTTCCTGGTTTTGGTATTAGGGTGATGTTGGCTTCATAGAATGAGTTTGGGAGTATTCCCTCTTCTTCTATTTTGTGGAACACTTTAAGGAGAATGGGTATTATGTCTTCTCTGTGTGTCTGATAAAATTCCGAGGTAAATCCGTCCGGCCCCGGGGTTTTGTTCTTGGGTAGTTTTTTGATTACTGTTTCAATTTCTTTGCTTGTAATTGGTTTGTTTAACTTTTGTGTTTCTTCCTTGGTCAGTCTTGGAAGGTTGTATTTTTCTAGGAAGTTGTCCATTTCTTCTAGGTTTTCCAGCTTGTTGGCATATAGGTTTTCATAGTAGTCTTTAATAATTCTTTGTATTTCTGTGGAGTCTGTCGTGATTTTTCCATTCTCATTTCTGATTATGTTGATTTGTGTTGACTCTCTTTTTCTCTTAATAAGTTGGGCTAGAGGCTTATCTATTTTGTTTATTTTCTCAAAGAACCAGCTCTTGGTTTCGTTGATTTTTGCTATTGTTTTATTCTTCTCAATTTTGTTTATTTCTTCTCTGATCTTTATTATGTCCCTCCTTCTGCTGACTTTAGGCCTCATTTGTTCTTCTTTTTCCAGTTTTAATAATTGTGATGTTAGACTATTCATTTGGGATTGTTCTTCCTTCTTCAAGTGTGCCTGGATTGCTATATACTTTCCTCTTAAGACTGCTTTCGCTGCATCCCACAGAAGTTGGGGCTTAGTGTTGTTGTTGTCATTTGTTTCTATATATTCCTTGATCTCTATTTTGATTTGTTCATTGATCCATTGATTATTTAGTAGCATGTTGTTAAGCCTCCATGTGTTTGTGAGCCTTTTTGTTTTCTTTGTAGAATTTATTTCTACTTTCATACCTTTGTGGTCTGAAAAATTGGTTGGTAGAATTTCAATATTGTGGAATTTACTGAGGCTCTTTTTGTGAGCTAGTATGTGGTCTATTCTGGAGAATGTTCCATGTGCACTTGAGAAGAATGTATATCCTGTTGCTTTTGGATGTAAAGTTCTATAGATGTCTATTAGGTCCATCTGTTCTAGTGTGTTGTTCAGTGCCTGTGTGTCTTTACTTATTTTCTGCCCGGTGGATCTATCCTTTGGGGTGAGTGGTGTGTTGAAGTCTCCTACAATGAATGCATTGCAGTCTATTTCCCTCTTTAGTTCTGTTAGTATTTGCTTCACATATGCTGGTGCTCCTGTATTGGGTGCATATATATTTAGAATGGTTATATCCTCTTGTTGGACTAAGCCCTTTATCATTATGTAGTGGCCTTCTTTATCTCTTGTTACTTTCTTTGTTTTGAAGTCTATTTTGTCTGATATTAGTACTGCAACCCCTGCTTTCTTCTCACTGTTGTTTGCCTGAAATATGTTTTTCCATCCCTTGACTTTTAGTCTATGCTTATCTTTGGGTTTAAGGTGAGTTTCTTGTAAGCAGCATATAGATGGGTCTTGCTTTTTTATCCATTCTATTACTCTATGTCTTTTGATTGGTGCATTAAGTCCATTTACATTTAGGGTGACTATTGAAAGATATGTACTTATTGCCATTGCAGGCTTTAGATTCGTGGTTACCAAAGGTTCAAGGTTAGCTTCTTTAGTATCTTACTGCCTAACTTAGCTCGCTTATTGAGCTGTTATATACACTGTCTGGAGAGTCTTTTCTTCTCTCCCTTCTTATTCCTCCTCCTCCATTCTTCATATGTTGTGTGTTTTGTTCTGTGCTCTTTTTAGGGGTGCTCCCATCTAGAGCAGTCCCTGTAGGATGCCCTGTAGAGGTGGTTTGTGGGAAGCAAATTCCCTCAGCTTTTGCTTGTCTGGGAATTGTTTGATCCCACCATCATATTTAAATGATAGTCGTGCTGGATACAGTATCCTTGGTTCAAGGCCCTTCTGTTTCATTGCATTAAGTATATCATGCCATTCTCTTCTGGCCTGTAGGGTTTCTGTTGAGAAGTCTGATGTTAGCCTGATTGGTTTTCCTTTATAGGTGACCTTTTTCTCTCTAGCTGCCTTTAAAACTCTTTCCTTGTCCTTGATCTTTGCCATTTTAATTATTATGTGTCTTGGTGTTGTCCTCCTTGGATCCTTTCTGTTGGGGGTTCTGTATAATTCCATGGTCTGTTCGATTATTTCCTCCCCCAGTTTGGGGAAGTTTTCAGCAATTATTTCTTCAAAGACACTTTCTATCCCTTTTCCTCTTTCTTCCTCTTCTGGTATCCCTATAATACGAATGTTTTTCCTTTTGTATTGGTCACATATTTCTCTTAGTGTTGTTTCATTCCTGGAGATCCTTTTATCTCTCTCTATGTCAGCTTCTATACGTTCCTGTTCTCTGGCTTCTATTCCTTCAATGGCCTCTTGCATCTTATCCATTCTGCTTATAAATCCTTCCAGGGATTGTTTCACTTCTGTGATCTCTTTCCTGACATCTGTGATCTCCTTCCGGACTTCATCCCACTGCTCTTGCATTTTTCTCTGCATCTCATCCCACTGCTCTTGCATTTTTCTCTGCATCTCATCCCATTGCTCTTGCATTTTTCTCTGCATCTCTGTCAGCATGTTCATGATTTTTATTTTGAATTCTTTTTCAGGAAGACTAGTTAGGTCTGTCTCCTTCTCAGGTGTTGTCTCTGTGATCTTTGTCTGCCTGTAGTTTTGCCTTTTCATGGTGATAGAGATAGTTTGCAGAGCTGGTACAAGTGACCGCTGGAAGAGCTTCCCTTCTTGTTGGTTTGTAGCCTTTTCCTGGGAGAATAGCGACCTCTAGTGGCTTGTGCTGGGCAGCTGCGCGCAGACAGGGCTTCTGCTTCCTGCCCAGTTGCTTTGGGGTTTATCTCCGCTGTTGCTGTGGGCTTGGCCTGGCTGGGGCTGTTCCTCCAAAATGGTGGAGCCCCGTTGGAGGGGGAGCAGCCAGGAGACTATTTATCTCCGTAAGGGGCCTCTGTGCTCCCTGCTGCCCAGGGGGTTAGAGTGCCCAGAGATCCCCAGATTCCCTGCTTCTGGTCTAAGTGACCTGTCCTGCCCCTTTAAGATTTCCAAAAAGCACTCTCCAAACCAAAACAACAGCAGCAACAATGAGAGAGGGAACAGAAAGAAAGAGAAAAAAAAAGGAAAAAAAAAGGGGAAAAACAAGCGATTTTTTTTTTTTTTTTTTTTTTGTCCTCAGGTGCCGGTCCCAGGCACCCGCTCACTGGTCCTGCTGCCCTGTCTCCCTAGCACCAGGGTCCCTGTCCTTTCAAGGCTTCCAAAAAGCACCCACCCACCGGTCCCTCAGGGAAGGAACGCTCAATATTCTTTGTCCTCAGGCACTGGTCCCACGCACCCGCTCACCAGTCCCGCTGCCCTGCCTCCCTAGCACCGGGGTCCCTGTCCCTTCAAGGCTTCCAAAAAGCACTCGGCAAAAAGAGAGAAAAAAAAGGGGAAAAACGCGCGATTTCTTCCGTCCTCAGGTGCTGGTCTCAGGCACCCACCCACCGGTCCCACAGGGAAAAATGCGGGATATTCTTTGTCCTCAGGTGCCGGTCCCAGGCACCCGCTCACCAGTCCCGCCGCCCTGCCTCCCTAGCACCGGGGTCCCTGTCCCTTTTAGGCTTCCAAAAAGCACTCACAGAAAAGAGAAAAAAAAAAAAGGGGAAAAACGTGCGATTTCCTCTGTCCTCAAGTGCCGGTCTCAGGCACCCGCCCACCGGTCCCGCAGGGAAAAACGGGGGATATTCTTTGTCCTCAGGCGCCGGTCCCAGCCACCCGCTCACCAGTCCCGCCACCGTGCCTCCCTAGCACTGGGGTCCCCGTCCCTTCAAGGCTTCCAAAAAGCGCTCGCCAAAAAGAGAAAAAAAAAAAAAGGGGAAAAACGCGCGACCTCCTCCGTCCTCAGGCACCGGTCTCAGGCACCCGCCCCCAGGTCTCGCAGGGAGAAACGCAGGATATTCTTTGTCCTCCGGCGCCGTTCCCAGGCACCTCCTCACCGGTCCCGCCACCCTGCCTCCCCAGCAACGGGGGCCCGTCCCTCTAAGGCTTCCAAAAAGCGCTCGCCAAAAAAAAAAAAAAAAAAACCGCTCCGGTTTCTCTCCACCCGCCGGGAGCCGGGGGGAGGGGCGCTCGGGTCCCGCCGGGCTGGGGCTTGTATCTTACCCCCTTCACAAGGCGCTGGGTTCTTGCAGGTGTGGATGTAGTCTGGATGTTGTCCTGTGTCCTGTGGTCTCTATTTTAGGAAGATTTTTCTTTGTTATATTTTCATAGCTCTATGTGTTTTTGGGAGGAGATTTCCACTGCTCTACTCACGCCGCCATCTTGGCTCCGCCCATCTGCTTTTGCACTTTTGTCCAAGCTAATAAAAGAGCCTGATACTTCTTTCCTATGTAAACAATTCAGCAGCAACTGTGACGATAATAAAAAGATTTATAGTCCATTTGGATAATTTCTTGAAGCAGGTTAAGAACTGTTTCATATGTCTCAACCTAATATGATATAATACAATTCATAAAATCCTACCACTGGAGTGGAATAGAGAAAGAGGCTTAGTACAAACTATCATGATATATGCAGGCAGAGCGATGCCCAAATCATTTCAATTAGAATTATCCCCGATCTCTTATAAAGTAGAGTGAAAGGAAAATATTTTGCATTGCAGTGTATTAACAAATATTTTAGATAGTTTTGCCAATACATGAACTGATAACAGAAAAGCCAGAAAAGGCCTTTTCTATTATCAACATGGGACATATTGATACTTTTTCTGGGGCAACATGGATAAACCAGGACAATCCCTAACAAACAAGGACTTTTGTTACTCTGATATTCTGTTCTAAAATGTGACGAGTCTACTCTTGTCTTCCCTTGCACCTTAGAGTCCCTCTGCATTTATCATTTCTCTACTTAAAATTCTTCACTGTCATCTCACTGCAACTGGGACATTGTAGTGATTTTTAACCAGGTCTGTAAAGTTTACACCGTCCGTTCTATTTGTATCTTTCCTTGACTGCTGACACTAAGACTGTTTCAGCCATGTGGCTTTTTACTGTTCCTTGAATTTGCCAAGCTAATTCTTGACACTTTTCTTTGTATTCCTTCTGTCTGAGCTGCAGTCCTGCTATATGTCTGCATGGCTGCTTCCTTTTCTTCATTCAGATGTAACCTCAAGTGTTAAGTGCTCTCTGAGCACTCAGTTAGAAGATTTCCCACCCCTGATTTCTCAGGCTGTCTTTATCTCATTGCCTTGTTCATTTTTTCCCACCTCACTTAATGCTAAGTGAATGTTTCACATCGATTTACTTGTTTGTGGTTTATCTTTTCTCCTCCAAAATTAGCTTCATGAAGACAGGGCCATTGTCTACATGGCGCACTGCTGAATCACAAGCATCCTGACCTGGTGCTCCATACCATGGTTACTTGAAAAAAATTGATGAATATATGAGTAGACAGATGGATATCATATATTGCTTTGCTCAGCAGGATCTATAAAAAGTTCTACACATACATTCTCTGTCCATGTGATTCATCATCCATTTCAGTAGCACTAAATTCCATCCAAATGATAAAATGTACATTTAACATCTGTAGGCCATACATGCCTCAGAAATGAAGGATAAATGTACTTCGGGTTTCCTGGTTTTCATGCACCATATTTGTTTTAGTCTCCCTATGGTAGTTACCATTATTCTGTAGTAGCACAAGTGACTGGAAGGAATGTGAACTTGCTGGGAAGTGCCAATTTTCGAGGGGAAGAAATTAAACTTTATTATAATTTGTTCAGTTGCACCTTTCAGTTTTATAGAGAATAATAAAATGCTGAGCACTGAGTCACATTGTGAAAAATGTCCAATGGAAATATGAGTATGTCTAAAAAGATATCTCTGTATAGTTGAGGTACTGGAAGACTATTTAAGACAAGAAGTTGGATGTATGTTTTCTGTATCATGGCTGTTGTTTTAAAACAGCTTATACTTATTCAAAGATAGTCCCTACTTTTTCAGTAACTCAACACTATGTAATGAATTACTATAAAAATGCAGATTTTTCATTTCCTTCATATTCTGAAAGGCATTCCATTATTTATTTTATTCTCAGATAGATTTAACTAACACCCTATTTCTATTTGTTACCATTCCTCAGAGTAATATATCATGTATTGTTTTATTAAACTGTTTATTTACCAAAATGTGGTACACATTGCAAAACTAATGTCTTCAGAATTTTGTAAAATTAAAGAGAAGAAGGAGGGTTCTGAAAATCTCTACAGAGGCTTATAAATAATTGATTTTCTCTTAGGTAATCTCCAGTGAGGTTTTTTCATTTTATGTTTTTTTTTCTTACCTTGGGGCCACAAATAATTAGAAAAAATAAAATCAGTATGTATATGATTGAACATAAAATCAATATGACATTCTTACTAAATTTAAGTTCAATTTCCCGAAATAGATACATGAGAAATCTAGAAACATCCTTTCATTCTTGCTTTATATATGCTGTTCCTTCCATCCTGAGTGAAACAGAATATAATCTAAACAAAAGTTCAGGTATCTTTCTAGTTCAAAAATGACATGTACTTTTGAGTAGGTAATGTGGTTTGATACAAAATGTTTCTGGAAGAGAATTACATAAGGTGATATTGTGATATTATGCCTAGGTCAGCACATCTAGCTTATATCACAGTCCTTTTGGAAACTTAATTCCAAGGAAAGGTGGGCCAGTGGAATGGGGCCCAACAGAAATATTGCTTTACCATACTAACTGCAAGAACTAGTCTCCACTAGTTCACAGTGTGTTGTCATGAATCACCCAATCTCAGCCACATGGAGCATGCGTGAAAGAGAAAGAGCGTTTGGCAAGAAAAGACATGGGAAGAGAAAGAAACTGGTCCTGCAGAAGGGGTGCCACGTCAGTGGTTCACAGGGGACCTATGGACATGAACAAATGGGTGTGGTATCATGGAAGGATTCTACTGCTTCACAAATGGAGACCAGAAAATCCTGCATTTGTCTTCACTCTTACAGAGAGATAATTAATAGGAAAATCTCCAAGGATCTCCTCCATCGAGAAATAAAACAGAACAGACTATGAGCTCAAACTGGATTTGGTAGTGGTCAGAGAGGAACCTAGAGAACTAAGATTGCCTGTTAGCAAATGCTGCTAACAATGCTGCAATTCAAACCCCGCCACGGGCCAGCAAACAGGTGTGGGAACCAACCCAGAGAGCCCACATCATGCTAAGGCACTTAGAGAAGCATCAGTGCTACCATTACTCTCTTTCATATATGCTGACCTGAACTACCCCAACTTCTACCAAAAGCAGATACAAAATGTTTCTGGAAGAGAACATTTCCAAGGTAGCCACTCATTACTCACAAAGATTGAGCACAAGCAAATGTGAGTTCACAAGTATAACCAAGAATACAGGGTGGCAAACCACCAAGAGTGAGTGTGAGGGCAAACACTGAACCACTGATTAGACCTACAGAGGAATTTTGAGGATGAAATGTCAGAGAATCCACAATTGCTCTGTAGAATAACTATGTATAAAATAATTAAAGAAATGTGAGGTACCGTTTGAGGAAGTGATTAGAGATTACAAAGAGAGAACAGACATAAAAGAAAAAACTCAAATAGAAATTTCAGAAATGAAAACTGTGATTGTTGGAACTACAAACTAAGGCTCAATAATAAATAGAAGATGAGACACAGCTGAATAGAGAATTATTGAACAGAAAGATTTGTCTGAAGGAATTAAGCTGAATTCAGTATGGGGGAAATGAAAACTATGTCAATAGACACTGGGAATAAAATGGCTAATATCCACTTTATTTGAGTTTCAGAAGAAAGAGATAGTATTGGAGAGAAAATGAGAATTTTCCAAAACTACTGAACTTTCTCCTAATCATATTGTTTGACCGAATTTCATTCCAAAATCTGAAGTATAAATCTATTAGGTGAAACACACAAAAAAAGGAAACTTAAAAGATTATTTATCAATCTAAGCATGACAGTATTGCTATCTCAAATAGTGTTGACCCTTAAAGAACATGGGGGTTGGGAACCAACCCATCACACTGTAAAAATCTGCATATACCTTCTGACTCCCCCAAAACTACTAAGGGCCTATTGTTGACATTAAGTCTTATCAATAACATAAACAGTCAACATATATTTTGTACACGTATCACATACTGTATTCTTACAATAATATAAGCTAAAGAAAAGAAAATGCTTTTTCAAATTGTTGCAAATATTCAAAATATTTTTCTAATATATTTATTTTTTAAAATCTGCATTAAAGTGGACCTGTGTAGTTGAAACCCATGTTGTTTGAAGGTGAACAGTAATGATTCATCTGAAGTATGAAGATTAATATACAAGTACCTTAAGGAAATAAATGATGGCTAGCAAGAAAGATTTGTGTGAATGTTCTCAGTAATATTTTCATATTAATCTTAATAGATCTTAGTAATTAAAAATGTTCTCTATGTTTTATAATCCTTCTTCCACATTAATACCCACATCTGATTCAATATGAGTTCCCAAAATGTTTGATGCTGTCGAGCTGGGATTTGTAAGCAAAACGGGAAGCTCTGCTACATTTTAATGTATCTTAAAACTACTCTCCATTCAAATTCATTCAAAACTGGTTCATCCTTTGTTTCTAACAAAGAATCAGAATAATGTAAACTCAGAATATTTCACCAGGAGCTTTGTCAAGACAAAGATACTTTACATGCTTAGTAATTTGATTTAAATCCTGCTGAACATTTTGGTGATCACAGAAAGGTTTCAACAATCCTGTAACTTCTCTAATAAGGTGACAGTTGTTGCTGATGTGGCCTGTATTACATTTATTTCACAAGGTATTATCAAGATTATAAGCCCCTCTACAGGCATGGTTGAGCTAATGACAGTGAACATATACCTGACCATAAAGATATACAGGGAGGAGATATATTCTTAAGAAAAATCTGTACCAAAAAATGTCCACTGAATGAAGAGTAAATATGTTTAATGAAGAGTAATATATTGTGATATATTACCTAGAGAAAGTTTTGGTGATTAGTGTTTTCTTTTGGATATCTGCAAGATATCTATGTTATTATAGCTTTAAAGTCCAAACTAAGCCAGCAAAATAGCTAATGTTCATTAAATATGCCAGGTAATGTTATAAACATGTTAAACAGATTAACTCTTAAACAAGGCTACGAAGAAAGTTTTACTATGATATTCATTTAAGAGAAGAGAAAACCCAGGTACAGAAAATGAAACATTTGCTTCCATTAGTAATTTCATTTGTACTTCTAGTAACTCAAATAGGTGACTTACTATGCTGCACACAGTTTTTGCGCACATGTTTACCAATTCTTGAGACTCCAGGGAAGATATTTATTTGCTCAAATCACAAGTTTTCTCATCATTCCTCTCTTTCCTTTTATGTATTTTTACAAGGGAGAAAACTGCATGAGATGATTCTGGTAAAGTCCTTAGCTTAGTGTCTTCAAAAAAATAAAAATTAACTGCTCCATTATGTCTACGATGATGATGTGGGGATGATGTTGCTGAAAATTAGGATAACATAGAAGTGTTTGGCAAGCTCTAAGCAAGTTTCTAATAATTTTTAAGTTTCAGGTAGATTCCCTGAAAATGAATTCCTGGAATATAGCTTTTCTATTAACAGTAAAGTCACTTTTTTATTCCTTTGAAATACAGAACTTGTGCTAATGTGTGCAGGATGGATGACAAAAGGATACATAAACAGCGGCTGCAGTGCAGGTAAGATGAAATTACGTTAGACAAGGTGGGCAAAAGAAGCCCCAGAAGGCTATGAGGCCAGACACAGTGTCAGCTTCCATAAGAACCCAGGTCGAATGAATGCAAAGAGGCAGGGGCAGAACAGTAGCAGACAGAACAACATAGTCCATAACCATCAAAGAATTTGGCACTTCACTGTAGGCATGCATTGAAGAGGAAGAAAAAGAAAGAAGACTCTAAGCACCAGTGTGACAACAGAGCAAAATCAGTCTTCATTTGTATGCCAGTGGAAACAACCTCCTGCCATCGTTCGCTGGCCTTTTAAACCAGACACTCATACTGATAGCAATGTTATCTGCAGTTTAGTACCTGAAAATAAAGGACAGTGGTACATACATTAATCCTTCTGCCTTTATCCTATTGCTTTGGACTTTTTCCAAAAAAAAAGTCTTAAATTAAACAATAGTCTTTAAGTGCCCAAGAGATAAGTGAAGCCAGCCTGTGTGACAGTGGAAAGATATACTCTTCTTGATTATATAAGAAAAGAGTTTAATGGGAGACAAGACACAAAGTGTTTAAGGCAGAATATGAATAATATTTGGAATTATAATAAGAGTTTGGCTACATTCATCCCACAGCACAGGATGACATCTCACTTTACCCAAAGTTTTTGTTGTATTTGTGAACAATGTTGAAGCCAACTTATGTCTATGCAAATGCAAAACCTTTCTGACAGAGACTGCTTCTCCTTGAACTTGGAAATAACATCTCTGCTAAACGTAAGCCCATATAAATCAGGAGAGAAGACTAAAATGCAAATGCCTATGACTGAGGAGAAGTACTAGAATCTGCTTGAATTTTCAAAGCATCAAAGGGAAAGATACACCTTGCTACCCAAGAATCCCTATATCAGGCTGATAGTTAAGCTTCCAGCAGTAGTGCCCATACATCGAATGGCATCTCCTTGTTCTGTGACAAATTTTATAAGAGATGAGAAAACAAAATTAAATGATCTGGGTAATGTGACGATAACGTCTATTCATTTTCTGACATGTTTTTCTTCAATGGGAAATGTCTTCATTTATATGATAAAGAAGGTCCCCTCTTTCCCCTGACTGGAGGGTTAGGCCAATTCTCTGCTCAAGTGCTTTTAACTCCTGATTAATTGACAACTGAACAAAATTTTATCTTCAATTGCATTCTAGGCTTAGTATATTCAATTTAGGATGAATTGCCTTCAAACAAATAAAACATTGGTTGCAAGTAACAAAAAAAGTGCGTTATGTTGTATAAAAGGTCTTTCTCTCTGTAAATGTAAGAACCATATTAACAATAAAAAGGAGACACAACAGCTCAATTTGTCTTGCAATGGTCTATTCAAAATGTCTTGAAGATCCAGTTTAAAAAGATGTCTGCAGCTTAAGGCCCTGGGAGGCACCCGTGCGTTTCATTATGACACTTCCTGGCAGCTCACGATAGTGCTGAGGGAGGGATGGTCTCCCTGCGGGCCAAACAGACTTGTTGCCTTTTCTAACTTCCTGGTTCTCCACCTCTTGTCATGCAACTTTCTTCTCCTAAAATTGATAGAGTAATAATTCTTCACATATATTTTATAACCACCTTAGACTAACAAAATTAAAAATAAATATCTTAAGATATTTTTAATGACTAAGGATTGCTTAAAAAATTATTGAATACACTTGAATGGAAATGTGCATGATAAAAGCATGTTTTTTTTAAAAAAATTAGGGACTAGATAACATATTAATGGTTGTTTTTGTCTTACAAAAAGTTCTAGGGCCACCCGTTTATGATCTACTGATTAGGCAGTCAGCTATATTTGATTGTAAGCAAATAACTTTCTAGGATGTAACTCTTTATTTTTAAAGCGAGTATATATATATATACTTTTCAGAATAAAGCTAAATACATTACCTATAATGATGAGCTAGAAATGTGAAGGTAAATGTTTCCACTCACAGTAACAATGAGAATTAAATAATTTTAAAATATTAATGATAAAATTGCAAGAAATATTCTAGAAAAAATATGAAAAGTCACAAAATCATTCAAAGAGGGGTTGAATTATTAGAGAGGTATTCCATGTGCTTAGATTAACAGATTAAATATTGCAAACAGAACAATACTTAAAATACTTTTCTTAGTAGATTAGAAATGGAATGCTTTTTTTGTATATTTTACTTTCCTTAAAACTTCATGAAGTAATCATAAAGTTATCTGGGAGAATAAGAAACACAAACCATTCAAAAATATTTTAGAAATTGAAAAATAGTGAAGGAAGACTTTCCTTACCTGGTATTATTTACTCAGAAATAGACAAGAAATACAGGAAATTAGAACAGAAAATCTAAAAACTATTTAAGGGTAACACTTATAAACTTGTTTATTTATTTGATACTATCTTTTGCTTTGTCATACAAAATCTTAATATTCAATAGCTGACTTCATTTAGAATACATTTTTTTTTAAAAAATCACAGAATTAATTCTTTAATATTTTAATGTTTCAGAAAAAAAAAACTTTTATAGTGAGATGAAGTACATGTCTGAAGGGATCACAACTGAGTAGAAAGCCCAACAGCAGAAACATGCCTGTGGCCAACACACACGTGCTTTGTCAGAGAGCTAGAGGGGCAGTAATACTTGATCACAGCTGGAGCTGCCCATTGACCAGCAGAACTGGCACGAGTTTTATCTGTACTTCTTGGGAAGAGCACATAGGCAGCCAGAAGGAACCACATCTTTGTAACCAATATGTGCGTGCTTAATTATTAGAGACCCGTGCTTAATTATTAGAGACCCAAAGGCGGCGTATTTGTTACTTGGTCTTTTATGTAGCATGAAAACTTAAGTTTGCTCTCTTATATATTCTATTTAGTATATCTTTAATGTATCTTATTAACTACGAGATTACTCTATATAAAATCTCTCATGATAATCTGTGTTCACATGCTCATTATTTACTTAAAAATGTAGTATTTATTTACCATATTTAGCTTTTTGTATCCAACCTGGTTTGATTTCCCACTTTCTCTAATAGAAATTTTCTCAAGTAGTACAGAAAACTCACATTAGCCATATGAGGCAAAAAGGAAAAGGATTGACACTAATTGCAGTTCAATATTTATCATGTCCAATGTTCTTTATTAGACACGTATCACCTGCTAGCTCAGTTTTTCCTACCAGGAACCTGGGATGGAGGCAGGATATTCCCAAAGTAGAGATGAAGCATAATGCTCAGAGAAGGTAAGTAACTTGTTCAAGATCATGTAGCTGTCATGTTCTGGATAATGGATGTGATCCAAATCCCTCTGACATCAAAGTCCATATAAGCCACTGCCTAAAACACTAGTCATTGAATGGAAATTTGAATAAAACACAATGCTGCTCCAAGTCTAGTGTAGAACACTTAATGTATTTATAATTGTCTTATTATATTCTACAGGTAAAATAATTGCCTCTCTCTCTGTTCATAAAGACATTACTTAACTGCATAGATCTGGTAAATTTATTGTAAGGTATTTATTTTATTGTGATTAACTTTAAAAATTATCTATATTTTTAGCTCTTGGTTTCTGATTAATCCATAATGTTCGTCTTTTCAAATGGAAAATTTGAAATGTGGGTCTCTAATATCGTTTGTTATCTTTTAAGAAATTATCATGTGAAATATATTTGGAATTTAAATTCTCCTAACTAGTTCATTCAAGGATAAAGTCTTCATCTACTTCTGAATACCTATTCTATTAAATACTGTAAGCTAATTACTATACATTTAAACTATATGATCATTTAAGTGTGAAGACAAAATTTGTTTGGTAAAATCTGCTCCCATCATTATAACTGCCACCATCAAAATGTAACGGTAAATAGCAACTATATCCTTGGAATTACAACTTCATAAGTTATAACTTTAGTTACAGTTTACTGTGGTACTCCTTTAAAATGAAATGTGCAACAAGTATGTAATATTTTATACACTGTTTTGCTATTGTACCAGGCATCACATAAATTCTCAGCAAAACAGATACTTCTATATACCTCAATACAAGAATCCCTAAAATTTAAGTATGGTAATTTTTAATTTTACTACATTGGAGATGGAAAATGGGTTAATAAACATTTTTACTTATTTATAAAAAAACAATTTCTGATTTATTGATAGTTTTTCTCATAATTTACTTTCAATATAGCCTGTTGGGAAAAGACAGGGAATTCAACTATCCATCATTAGCTTTGGCAACAGATAAGACTTAGTCATTAGGATACATCATGATCCAGACTTTTCCCAAGGCATAAGCTATAACTTGGAAGTAAATCTGATAGTTTTGGAAGCTGTTTCATACTCTTCCAGGAGGCCCAAGTACCATGAAAACATTAGTGCAGAGTTTATGAAGTGAAAATTACATGCTTGAACAATCAAGTTCAATTATTAATTTGGAAAACACTATGAAACAAGTTGAGCCTAATTTTCTAAGCATGTATCTACCACTTAGCAAAAAGTATTTTGGCATCTTTCAAATACTTCATATTTTTTCTATAAGACTGATGCTAGCCTATATATTTCTAAACTAAATTGTGAAATCCTATATAACATAAAAATGGATTCTAACACTTCATTCTCATGTAGCTATTTCTGAGATAGTACAGATTAGAACATCCTAAGTGCACTTTATAAGTTTGATTACTCTTATACTGTCAGAAAACTGTTGGTAGAGTTAAAAGTGTTTTCTAGCATAAAGGTTCTAAGGAAAATGAGAACAGCACTTGATTAATTCAAAGTTCAACCTAATGATGAAGGGCATTTATAATTTCATAACATTGGGAAGACTTAAAATAGTTTCTGGGGACCAGAGCTCTTATCCCAAGAAAGAATTTAAGTATCTAGTCAACAGTAGGTTGCCTCCTGCTACAATTATTCAAAGGAGAAAGTAAGGAATCTGATGGGATATGTGATCTCCTGTGTTCAGAGACCTACTTTCGCGTGAAATTCCTAATTTCTAGGGAATCACAAAGCAGAAACAATTGAAAATTATTTTGTACAATTTCCTAAGTTCAGATGTTCTCCCAATTCTTATTTATAATATACTTAAATCATGTAGAGTTACATCATTTTAAAATAGCTTCAAGAGAAATTTAAAAAAATAAAATCAAACACTTGCGCTTTTTAACAAAGGATGGAAAGAGATGCCAGTTACATAGAATGACTGTGTTGGTTAGTTTAACCAAAAACTATGATTTGTCAATTTAGGTTTCAATGTAATTCAGTTACACAGCATGTAAACAGAACATTATGAATATAACCATTTGATATTCACATTGTAACAGATGAAACTGGTTTCATAAAGAATACAAGAATTTTTTGTTACAGGAAAAAAAGAAACTCAATACATACTTTCAGCTCTCTTTCTCTACCCTTCACAGATTTCAAACATCTTTTGCTATCTCATTATTTACTGTGGCAATTTCTAAGTAAATGTACATCCAGTTGGTGGTTAGCATCTAATTACTACGGTTCTTTCCATATCAATTACCCTATTGTCAACCTCATGCTTACTGGACACAGATTATTTCTTGCCTTCTTCAAGACTTAGGCTATTGTGATTTAAAGTACTCTTCTAATTTCAAGATTACTTCCTCTGCAGTGAATTTCAAGAATCTATTTTGGTACTTAAAGACAAGAATATTATTCATCATCACAATATTTGTAAAGGTCTATTTTGGTAGAAGGGCCAAGAGCACAAACATGAAAAATCAGGAATTATAATGAATTGTTAATATATCAATGTTACTATATTAAACATTTATTGAGGAGAAAGTGAAATACTTATGCATGGGATGAGAAAAAAAACTAAAAGTAAAAACATTATTAGTAGGGAAATATGTCTGTCATCTTTCTCTGTGTGTTTTAACTATTACATTGATCCCAAGAGTCTATTGAAGCACAATTCTCATAAAAATTGTCATTGCTGTCTTCTTGTTAGGCAGAAAGACAGAATGAGCAGGATGGAAAGGGGAAAGGGCCCCCCAAAGATGACTCAGGGAGTTGATCAAATAAAACCAGAAAGCCAGAAATTACTCAAAGATTTAATTAGATGAAGCCACAGGGTCCAAGAGTGAATCAGGAAATGTCCAGAGTTCCCCCAGATAGGAAATATCAGAGGCACAGGCACAGCACAGCCCTGTCCTCATTTCACCAGTCAGAACAAGTGTAGAGAGCTGACAGCTGTCAATCAAGGACCTCTCCGCCCTGCCAAAAACCACATAAATGAAGCCTCAGAATGAGCATCCACGCCTGCCTGTCTCACCTTAGGCAGGCCCGCTCTGCTACTCTATGCAGAGTGTATTAAAATTTACTTTGCTTTCTTGACTTTGGTCTCTCGTCTCACTACATCTGACTTCCCTGCAACACCGAGCCCAGTCCTTTCCTTCCTAACATCCTCAAGATTAAAAGATACAGACTCCCTTGTACTGTGTCTTATGAACTATCATTGTTTTGGGGGAATTAGGAGGATTATTAAAGGAAGAAATACATAGATTCTTCAGTCTATGAAAGAAGTTTATCCAAATTTCATCATTTCTTTTACAGCCGTTACAACAAATAATATGCTCTGTAAGTTTTACAAACTGGTATTAAGCTTAAAGAAAAAAATTTTAATGAACTAGAGAAGAAATACTTTGAACCTGTCTAAGTTACACAATTTTTTTCCCACCAATTTAGACTGAAGTTTTTAATCCATCTGAGTTACCAATTGGACTTCACCTTTCTCAGATACATCTTAGATCAACTATGTTACTCTTATGCCTAGAAGAAAGTGACTTCTAAGAGAAATCTTTTCATCAAACTTTTCCTTTTTTAAATAAATAACATAGATTTTTAAAAACTTTGTTTCCATTTTTTCCTCTTCAGTAATACCAAGGAAATTAACATCATGTTTTAATAAAAGGTAAAAACTGACTTGTAAATAAGGAAGAAAGGGGGAAGTAAATACGATCTTGCTGCCAAGGAATTCATGATGAATGGC
Organism: Manis javanica; assembly: GCF_040802235.1. NCBI lineage: Eukaryota > Metazoa > Chordata > Mammalia > Pholidota > Manidae > Manis > Manis javanica. The sequence goes on from NC_133167.1 coordinate 96,387,995, forward strand.
TTTCAAGTTGTTTAAATAGCCCACTCTCTGAATCTGAAGGAAGGAAACAATAAGTGGGTATGAATAGTGACCCTATGTCCACTCATACCATGTATTATAGTCTGGGAAGGAGTATGAGAAAGAATATTTTTTGTAATCTTACCTTTTTGGATAAAGGAGTAAATGAATACATTTTGAAAATGTACAGCATGATGGTGAAGCGTGAGGAGACTGCACGAAGTTGATGTTTCAATGAGTATTAGTAAGAAAATTCATTTAAAATAAAAAATGGTATAAACTGCCATATCTATTTCCTATGTATTAAAACATTCATTAACTTCTACATACTTCATTGTGGAAAGTCACACAAATGTAATAGACCACATCAATATATATATATATATATTTCTCTAAAGCATGCTCCTCCCCCACTCCCCCACAGAAATGATTGAAAAATAGATTCCACCACACAAAAATTAAAAACTTCATATTCTTTTTAAAAGGTTAAGCACTATAAAAGCACTTAATATACTACACACAGAATTCTAAAATATATTGTGCACAGTGAAGTATCTGGAAACTTATGAATCAAAATATTAAAGTGATTATTCAAGGTGGGAGCATTATAAATGATTATCTCTGTTTCTGTAATAATTCTGCAATGGAAGTTTTTTGATATAAATCTAATCATATGCTGAATGTAGTTAATTAAACACATACTAGTACCCATAAGCCTAGACATAAGAGTGAATACAAAAGTAATGTGTTACATAGTCCTTGTCTTTAAGTATGTGGTGAGAAGAGGAACTAACAGTTGATCTTGGGGAATTTCCCTATGTGGGTAGGTCTAGAAACAATCTGAAAATTCTTTTCCATAAGTTTTTTTCATAATGATGAAAACATGACTAAAATAAAAATTAAGAGCATTACAGTTTCTCTTTCTCAGGTTTTGAGCCCAAATACAGACTTAAAGTTATTAATATGCACAGAATAATTCATCCATGACACTGCTTATGTCCTTGCAAGGAAAAAAAAGTCATTGAGAGTTCTCTGCATAGTGGTCAGCCATGGTTAAAAATAAAAGCTCTTGTCACAAGGGGAAAGAAGCCAACTTAGAGTGCATTAGTTTTTAAATAACAATATTATTTTCATAGAAATATATTTATTGCTAATAATTTAGAAAACTTACAAAACCAAAGGAAAAAAATTCTCATTTCATCACACTAAACAAAGATGAGTATGATGAAATACTTTGTAGTTGTCTCTGTGTACATATATATATTTGAATATTTATGTTTTAAACAAAAATAGCATAATGCTGAACAGATTTTCATTTAGTTTTATTAATTTGAAATATATTTCAATTCAATAAATATTTTTAAATTATTTTCATTACTTCATTTTATAAATTAATGAGTTAAGCCCAAAATAATTTAGCTCAACCCTATTTGTTGGATATTTGATTCCTCGTGATTCCTATTTAAAAACACTGTGTTATGAACCTCATTTTAAGAAAATCTTTGCACACATTTTCACTGGGAAAACTGCAAAAAGTTGAATTGCTCGATCAAGCAGAACATAAATACTGAGGCTTTTAATATTAGCACTTTTTAGCTCTTTTTAAGCATAGATGTGAGAGTGTGGATCTGAACAGACTACTTTTAAATCAGAAACAAGATCATGTTGCCCTGTTTCTACTTGGAATATTACAAGATTGAGAGTCTGAATAATGATCTGTGTTTTAAAGAACAAGAAGGTTGCCACTTGATGAATACAGACAAAGAAGCAATTCTGGTCATGGAAATAAATAAATAGAGCAGGATCAAAAAGGAGAAATTGTAACAGAAAAATATAAAAGTGACTCTTACATAGGATGGAGGAGGAAATAGCTGTGGTCAGTTATTTGCACCTGACAGAAATGGTAGAAAATATCCCTAGGGATTAAAATGTTCCAGGTGTATGGAGTTTAATTGAAAGAAAAATAATCTGGAACTAAAGAAAATTATTTTAATTCTTGATTTATAATTATTTGTTATTATATAAAGCCTTTATTTTTATTAATTTTTTGTTACATAGAGCTGTTTTAGAAATGAATACATGTTCACAATTATAATGCATTCATGAGAATATGAGTCAGACACAAAACAGATCTCTGATAATCACAATTTTTCATTTGCCAAATATATTTTTCTTGAAAATTTAATGCCATTGTAAATCCTAACTATTAAAGAAACTCTTTCCTTGAGAACTTTAAATTAGTTCTGAAAGCAAAATGTTTGCTCCTTGGTTTAAAAAAAAAAAAGGCTTCCATTATTATCTTCCTTTTAATCACAAATCCTTTATGTAATATTTTGCTGTTATCCAGGGCTCAATAATTCTATTTTCCTTCTTATTCTCATTACTTGGCTCATTTGAATCAGAACAGGTTAGAAAGGTTGAAAACGCTTTTTTTCAATGTGTCCTGAAAATAAACAGCCAATAAGATAAAGTTGAACACCTGAGCAATTGATGTATTACATCTCAGTAGTATCTGACAACCCTTATTCTCTGGTGATGCAATTTTTTTCTACTAATTTAGTCTCAGTCTATTAAAAGACCATTATGGATAATACACACAGGCAAGTGGTGAAGGATACCCAGAACAGCTTCTGTAGAGAGGTTATCTAAACACAACTCACCAAAAAAGGATTTTTGTATTGATTTTCTAAAAAACATTTCAAAAACAAACTAGAGATGGAATTATCTGTCCAACTGTAATAGCAAGCTCTGAAAATATCCAATGGCAGGAAATAAACAGATTTGGAAATAACCAAATCTCAAGATTTTGGAAAGAAACCTATAATGTTGGACATCTATAATGGTATGAATTGTATCCTGTCTGAAGGAAAATCACTCAAAAGAGATGATGCAATAACTCAGTATGGGATTTCCAGAGACCACTCTTCTGAGAGATGTTAGTAGCTGTATTTTAGGAAAGAATATATATACTTCCTCTATTAGATTAAGAAATGCAGGATTAGATAATCTTAAAATTGTTTCCTTACTTTTTTTTTTAGATATCCTTTAACATACTAATAATCAAAATAAAATTTCAAGAGTGGTCATATAATTTGTAGCATTTTCAAACTTATTTGGGGGCAAATAAGAGTTAAAGAAGGTAGGCTTCTGGGAAAAATATGGTAGCATCAGAATTGAGGCAGAAACTTCCTCCCAAAACCACATATAACATGAAAATGCAGTAAATACAACTGATCCTGAAAGACCGACCTGAAGACTGATACAGACTGCCTACATCTGGGGAAAACCTCACAGAAAAGGGTAAAGTAGCAAAGCCGAGATCAGACAGGACCCAAGCCCTTCCCCTACCCCAGCTCACAGGCAAAAGAAAGAGAAATCGAGTGGGGAGGGAGTAGAAGTCACAACTGCTGAAAAATCATCAATGGAGATCTTCTCCAGGAGCACAACCCCACATTACATGGTGTTCTGGAGATTAGTGGGATTGGAAAGCAAAGACAGGCAGAATACTTGGAGAAACTGAGATTCCAGCTACTTATGGAAGAAAGGTACCAACAACCCAGCCGTTTGGGAACAAAAGAAAGGTGAGCACTTTGGAGGACTTCCCAACAGTGGAAGGGCTCCTAAATGAGCAAGGATTACACAAGGCTTGCTGATCAGGAGAAAAGACAGGTGGCCAAAATCATCGTGGCACACTCAGCACAGCAGCTTGGAACTTTCAGGAGATTTAGGTGCTCCATCCCCATGGATTGCAAGAACCCCAAAAGCCCCCAACTGTGATGCACAGCCTGCCACTCCTTCCTCTTGGGAGACACAGGTCTGCACACCAGCTGCCACCGCCATTACACAAGGCCAGCCAGAGGGTGGCCCTGCCTACAGCAGCTACAGGGACATAACACAGAGGCTTGTCCCTGCATGCTCAGTCAACTGGCCCTGACACTAGAGGCAGGCACTGCAGCCTAAATACAGCAGAACTTTTTCCTTCCAGCAGGAGCAAGTACCATGTACCTGTGACCCCTGCCATTGCTACAGGTGCTGGGTAGCTCCAGAGAGTAGAGCTCCTGGGAACTAGGGGGTGCCCCCTAAACAAAGTTATTAATCATAGTAGTCATTACAAACATGAAACAGCAAAAGAATCTTGTACAAATGAAAATACCTCAAATACCATAAAGAGTGCAAAATAAAGCTGAAATCACCAATCTTCTCAAAAAAGATTTTAAAATAAAAATCAAGTATGCTCATGAAGTCACAGAAAAATATTCAAGATACCAGGGAGGAATTCAGCAAAGAGACAGAAACTTTGAAAAATACAGTATCTGAAATGAAATATACACTGGAGAAATTTAAAAGTAGATTAGATGATGTAGAGGAGACAATAAATGAAATAGAAATTAGAGAAAAGGAATACAAAGAAGCTGAGGCACAGGAAAAAAGGATCTCTAGGAATGAAAGAATAATAAGAGAACTGTGCAACCAATCCAAATAGAACAATATTTGCATTACAGAGGTACAAGAAACTGACAATACAGACAAAGGGATAGAAACTGTCTTTGAGGAAAATATTGCTGAAAATGTCCCCAATCTGGGGAAGGAAATAGTCTCTCAGGCCATGAATGTGCACAGATCTCCTGACACAGAAGAACCCAGGAAGATAACACCAAGATGTAATAATTACAATGGCAAAGTTCAAGGACAAGGACAGATTAATAAAAACAGCCAGAAAAAGAAAAAAGATCACATACAAAGGAAAACCCATCAAGCCATAATCAAACTCCTCAGCACAAACCTTCAGACCATAAGGATTGGCATGACCTATTCAATGCAATGAAAAAGAAGGGCCAACAACCATGAATACTCTGCCAGGCAAGATTATCATTTATATTATAAGCAGGGATTAAATAATTTCCAGATGAGCAAAAGTTGATGGAATTTACCTACCATAAACCATCTCTAAGTATATTTTAAAGAGACTGCTACAGAAAGAAGTGCTCCTAAGGCTAAATAGCTGTTACCATAAAAAATAAAACCACAGTAAAGGGAGTAGACCAATTAATTACTAAGCAAATGCAGTATTAAATCAACTACCCCCAAAGTCAGTCAAAGGATACACAAAGAACACAGAACATAATACCTAATACATAAAGAGTGGAGGAGGAAGAAAAAGAAGAGAGAAAAAAAAGAACCTTAGATTGTGTTTGAAATAGCATTAATAAGTGACTCAAGTTAGACTGTTAGATAGTAAAGAAGCTACCCTTAAACCTTTGGTAACCACAAATCTAAAGCCTGCAATTGCAATAAGTACATATCTATCGATAATCACCCTAAATGTATATAGACAAAATGCACCAAACAGAAGACACAGAGTAGCAAAATGGATTAAAAAAAGACCCATCTATATGCTGCCTACAGGACACTCATTTCAAATCCAAAGACATACACAGACTAAAAGTGATGGAATGGAAAAAGATATTTCATGCAAATAATAAGGAGAAAAGAGCAGGAGTTGTAGTACTTATATCAGATGAAATAGATTTCAAAACAAAGAATGTAACAAGAGACAAAGAAGGACATTACATAATGATAAAGGGGCAGTCCAACAAGATGATATAACCGTTATAAATATCAATGCACCCAATATGGGAGCACCTAAATCTGTGAAACAAATACTAACAGAATTAAAGGGGGAAATAGAATGCCATGCATTCATTTTAGGAGACTTCAACACACCACTCACTCCAAAGGACAGATCAACAAGACAGAAAATAAGCAAGGAGACAGAGGCACTGAAAACCACATTAAAAAAGATGGACCTAACAGATATCTACAGAACACTCCAACCAAAAGCAGCAGATACACATTCTTCTCAAGTGCACAAAAAACATTTCCGGAACAGATCAAATACTAGACCACAAAAATAGCCTCAGTAAATTCAGAAGAAATCATACCAACCAGCTTCTCAGACCACAAAGGTATGAAACTAGAAAGAAATTATGAAAAGAAAACAAAAAAGCCCATAAACACACAGAGGCTTAACAACATGCTCCTAAATACTCAATAGATCAATGAACAAACAAAAACAGAGATCAAGCAATATATGCAGACAAATGAAAACAACTCAACAGCCCAAAATCTGTGGGATACAGTGAGGGCAGTTATAAGAGGAAAGTATATTGCAATACAGGCTTACCTCAAGAATGAACAATCCCAAATGAACACTCTAAATTCACAATTAATGAACTGGAAAAAGAAGAACAAATGAGGCCCAAAGTCAGTAGAAGAAGGGACATAATAAAGATCAGAGCAGAAATAAATAAGATTGAGAAGAATAAAACAATAGAAAGAATCAATGAAACCAGAAGCTAGTTCTTCAAAACAATAAAGAAAATAGATAAATCCCTAGAGAGACTTATCAAGAAAAAAAGAAACTGTACACACATAAACAGAATCAGAAATGAGAAAGGAAACATCACTATAGACACCACAGAAATACAAAGAATTATTAGAGAACACTATGAAAAATTATATGCTAAGAAAATGGATAACCTAGAAAAAATGGAAAAGTTTCTAGAAAAATACCACCTTCCAATGCTGATCCAGGAAGAAACAGAAAATAAGAACAGACCAATTACCAGCAATGAAATTGAACTGGTAATCAAAAACCTACCAGAGAACAAAATTCCAGGAACAGATGGCTTCACTGCCAATAAATCGAACATTTATAGAAGACCTAATGAGACAGGGACTATGAGTGTTGTCAGAATAGGGTGAGGGCCTCCAGAAAAAGCAAGGCAAGATATTTACTCAGATCAATGTAACTACATGCAAGGAAACCCCCTACCAAAACTCTGTGTTAAACATTAAGCTCAAGAGTCATTCTTCAGTGAGATCTGCTGATATTCCCCAAATAAAGGAAAGTAGCCCATGTTTTTACTATGTTAATCATTTGTAATCATGTGTAAGATTCACTTTAGCATGCTAAAAGGGACTTAATGTCTCATCAAGGACAAACATCCTAAGACCACTTTTAACAAGTCCACAACCTAAGTCCTTTATCAGTTCCCCAAAATCCTCAACTGCCTAGAAATCCCCAAAACAACACACCACCCCGGGCTCTCTTTCCCCTCTTGGCATGATCCAGGGGCTCTGTCCTCTCACTGTCTCTCTCAATAAAAGCCTCTCCCTGGCTCTCCTACCCTGGGTGTTTGCTAAGTTCATTCTACGACTCAGCAAACAAGAACCCTGCATCACTAATACCTACCCTCAAAGTTTTCCAAAAAGAAGAAGAGGATGGAATATTTCCAAACTCATTCTATGAAGCCAGTATCACTCTAATCTCCAAAAAAGGCAGCCAACAACAACAACAAAAAATTATAGACCAATATCCCTGATAAACATAGATACAAAAATACTGAACAAAATATTAGCAAACCAAATTTCAAAAACACATCAAAAAGATCATCCATCATGATCAAGTGGTATTTATTCCAGGGATGCAAGGATGGTACAACATTTGAAAATCCATCAACATCATACATCAATAAAAAGAAAAACATAAACCGCAATCATCTCCATAGATGCCGAAAAAGCATTCAACAAAATTTAACATGCATTCATGATAAAAACTCTCAACAAAATGGTTATACAGGGAAAGTCCCTCAACTTTATAAAGACCATATATGACAAACCCACAACCACCATCATACTTAACAGCAAAAAGCTGAATACTTTTCCTCTAAGATTAGGAATGAGAGAAGGATGCCCACTCTCCCCACTTTCATTCAACATAGTACTGGAGGTCCCAGCCATGGCAAACAGACAACATAAATAAATAAAAGGCATCCAGATGGAAAGAAAGAAGTTAACTGTCACTGTTTGCAGATGACATGATATTGTACTTAAAAAACCCTAAAGAATCCACCCAAAAACTACTAGAAATAATCACTGAATTCAGCAAAGTTGCAGGATACAAAATTATTACACAGAAGTCTGTTGCATTCCTATATACTAATAATGAACTGGAAGAAAAAGAAATCAGGAAAGCAATTCCATTTACAATTACATCAAAAAGAATAAAATACCTAGGAATAAACCTAACCAAGGAGATGAAAGACCTATACCCTGAAAACTACAAGACACTCACAAGAGAAATTAATGAAACACCAATAAATGGAAATACATCCCATGCTCATGTATAGGAAGAATTAATATTGTCAAATGTCCATCTTACCTAAAGCAATCTACATATTCAATGCAATCCCTATCAAAATACCAATAGCATTCTTCAACAAACTAGACCAATAGATCTAAAATTTGTATGGAACCACAAAAGGCCCTGAACAGCCAAAGCAATCCTGAGAAAGAAGAATAAAGCTGGGGGGAACTATGCTCCCCAACTTAAAGCTCTACTACAAAGCCACAGTAATCAAGACAATTTGGTTCTAGCACAGGAACAGACCCACAAGTCAATCGAACAGAATAGAGAGCCCAGATATAAACCCACACATATAAGTCATTTAATATATTATAAAGGAACCATGACATACAATGGGGAAATGACAGCCTCTTCTACAATTGTTGTTGGCAAAACTGGACAGCTACATGTAAGAGAATGAAACTGGAGTATTGTTGAGCTCCATACACAAAAGTGATCTCAAAATGGATCAAACAACTGAATGTAAGTCATGAAACCATAAAACTCAAAGAAGAAAACATAGGCAAAAATCTCTTGAATATAAACATGAGCAACTTTTTTCTGAACACAGCTCCTCAGGCATCAGAGACAAAAGCAAAAATGAACAAAGAGACTATATCAAGCTAAAAAGCTTCTGTACAGCAAAGGACACCATCAGTTCAACAAAAAGCCATCCCACAGTATAGGAGAATATATTCATAAATGACATATCCGAGAAGGGGTTAATATCCACAATACATAAAGAACTTACTCTCCTCAACACCCCAAAAGCAAGTAACCAATTAAAAAATGGGCAGAGAATATGAATAAGAAGAAGAAGAATAAAAAGAAGAAATTTAGATGGCCAACAGGCACATGAAGAGATGCTCCACATCACTAATCATTAGGGAAATGCAAATTAAAACCACAATGAGATATCATCTCACACCAGTTAGGTTGACCAGCATTGAAAAAACAAGAAACAACAAATGCTGGTGAGGATGCAGAGAAAGGGGAACCCTCCTACACTGCTGGTGGGAATGAAAATTAGTTCAACCATTTTGGAAAGCCATATGGAGGTTCCTCAAAAAACTAAAAATAGAAATACCATTTGACCCAGGATTTCCACTCCTAGGAATTAACTCAAAGAAAACAAGATCCCAGATTTAAAAAGATATATGCACCCTTATGTTTATCACAACACTACTTACAATAGCCGAGATATGGAAGCAACCTAAGTATTCATCACTAGATGAATGGATAAAGATGTGGTACATATACACAATGGAATATTATTCAATCATAAGAAGAAAACAAATCCTACCATTTGCAACAACATGAGTGGAGCAAGAGGGTATTATGTTCAGTGAAATAAGCCAGGCAGAGAAATACAAGTACCAAATGGTTTCATTTATTTGTGGAACATAACAATAAAGCAAAACTGAAGGAATAAAACAGCAGCAGGCTCACAGACTCCAAGAAGGGACTAATGGTTACCAAAGGGGAGGGGTGGGGAAGGGCTGGTGTGGAGGGAGGGAGAGGGGTATTGAAGGGCATTATGATTGGCACACATGGAGTGTGGGGGCATCTCCGGGAAGACTGCATAGCATGGCGAAGACAAGTAGTGACTCTGTGGCATCTTACTAGGTTGATGGACCGTGACTGTAATGGAATTAGGGGGACTTGATAATATGGTGAATGTTGAAACCCAATGTTGCTCATGTGAAACCTTCATAACATTGTATATCAATGGTACCCTAATAAATTAAAAAGTAAGGAGTTAAAGAAGGTGAGCTTACTTTGCATTAGATGAGACAGTGTTGGACTATAGATCAGCCTCTTCAACATAACCAGTTGATGACCCTGGAAGAACTCTCTTAGGCTTCTGTGAGTGAAACATGAATACGTAAATCTAGAATAACATGAAAGTGCCCTTTCCCTCCAACCCTCACCATTCTGTGGTAAGTCTGGCCATGCTGCCATGCAAAGTCCTCTCCTGGTATTGCAGATAGCTGATTATCTGTGGACTGTATTATAAAATGGGATTTGTAACTCCGCAAAAAATTTTATCCATCACACAGTTTATAAGATGGCCACTTGAAAAACAGTAGCATCAGCAATAATTTAAAACGGTATTATAGATCTTCAAACTAATGTGGTTAGGTGAACAAAACACTTTTGAAGTACTCCCTTGGAAGTTCATTTAATCTATAATTATCTTAAAGAGAATGGCCATAATATAATGTCACTACCATGTTGAGGGTAGTTACCTGGAGCAGTTTAAGAAAACTAAGTAATAAGTTCTTCTAACTCTCTTTAGACTGATGTCCTGGTATGTTCTTCTGTGGTTTATTGCAATACATAACTTGTACAGTATTCATTTTGACAAACCTCAAAACCAACATTCTAGAGATATACTTTAGTAACCCAACCCATCTCAGGAAAGAACTATCATTAGTGATTGGAGCGCCTGTGTCAAGCTCTTCTTTGTACATTTACATACATACTTGTATTCTGCTTACACAGTTTACTTCCTCTTTTTTCTATATAGAAATCAGAACATATCATGAATGTCTTCTTCATAACTTAAACATTTTTAGAAATCTTTCTCAATCTGAATTTAAATACATACAAGTGCTTTTTCAAATGACTGCACTGTATGAGGATTCTTTTATAAATAATGATAAAACTAGCTTTCTTTGTACATACTTCTTGAACACACATGAAACAATTTTCTGCGACAAGCTCTTTTAACAGTGCTAGCCCAAAAGATGTGCCTACATTGCCCTTGAGAAATATTTCTCCAATTTGCAGTTTTCCAAACTGGATTAGAGTCTCCAATTAGCTGCTCTGATTGGCAAAACATATTTCATTGCTGTTCTAACTGTATTTTCTTGAGTCAAAGTGAAGGTAATAAGTTTTTCATGTTTAATGAACATTTTATTGTTTCTCATTTGTGGTATTTTCTACTGGGTCATTTGCCTTTTTATTTTTCTTACTGCCTTATAAAAGTCTTTATGTCATTGTTTTGCAAATATGCTCTCAATATGTTACTTATCTATTAACTTTGTTTATGGTGCTCTTTATCATTAAGCAAGCCTTCTTTCAAAATACACTTTAGTCAAATGCATCAATCTTTTCCTTCAAGACATCAAACCTTCTTGGATGTTTAAAGAAAACTTCTCCATGCTTAAAAGAAAAAGAAGCTATTTCCAATAACTTCTAATACTTTAACATTCTTGTGAAAGGGGATGCTTCTCCCCTGCTCTAGATATCTCATTTCAAGTGGAGGGGTCTCATTTAGCAAAACACACTGCCCTCTTCCTGTCCTTGCTCTCTCATTTCTGGGGAAGAAATGGAATTATCTTACTGATGAGTTTGAGAGAAACACTGAACATGTATAATCACACAAGCTTACATTCTGATTTTCTCCTCTGCACTTTTCCAAAGTCCCTGACCTGCAAGGGCTTCCATGGACTATTGAAGTTTGGAGAGACAGCTTACGTTTGGTTAAATGCTATTATCTCGTGTGCAGGACCAAGTCCTTTGAGAAACAGATGGGAAAGAGAATTTTGGAGAGCAAAATTCCTGAAGCAAGTACAGCTTAGAAAAAGGGGTTCTGTTCTGTTTTGTTTTAACATAGGCCTTCTAGATATTGGTGGGGAGAATGGCATTTGCTAGTTTTAAACTGAAGTGTACCTTAAAGTGGTCAGTGGGAACCTAGGTAAGCAGGCCTAGAGTAGACAATAAAGAATGCAGTCTGCGTTCCTTAAGAGGAACTGTGGAGGAGATGGCTGAATTCATCCGACTTTTCCAAAAGCTCAAGTTGGAAACAGAAATACTCAAGAACTTTGTGGTAGGATCAGGTTGATGTAATTGATGTATCTCATGCAAGATAATTTCATGAAATTAGGACTCTTAGGGAAGATGGGTCAACAAGAAGCTTTCCAAAGAGTCAGGAATTATAAGGTATATTGAGGTCAGATCTGATTTTGGTATCAGTGTGATGGTAGCTGATTCCTGAGGTGGGTTTATGACTCAAAAAGATGAAGGCAAATAAGACCTGTTGGAGTAATATCTGCATGATTTTTGCACACTCAAAACCAGTATGCTAAGGGGAAACCCTAAAACAAAACAATGCTTAGGATAGAAAGGAAGGAGGGAGCAAAAAAAAATAAGAAAAGGCAAGCAGATCCAGTAAATTCTCCTTATCAACAGGGAGTGTCAGGTGACTGATAATGGCCTTTGTTGAAAGATGGTGGTCTCTGTGCCACTACAAGAAGATCCTCCCACCATTGCCAATGAACGCCAGGACTCCAGAAATACTAGGCATATGAGGGACACTGAAATTAAGAGGTTTACATTATCTGAATGGGAAAGAAATCTTACCTCAAATAAGATCAGCAGAACAGAGTTGTCAACAGTGAGAATTTCAAAACTTGTAATACATTAGTCAATGTCTCAAATGCCACCCTCTGTAAAAGATGACATTTTACATAGCAAAGTTTTTATCTCCCAAATATTATAGAAATGGTACTCTAAATTAAATTTTTGAAGGAAAGTTTTCCCATTCATTTTTCAGTTACACAAATTTGAGCATTGGACAGTTGGTATATGTTACCATAATATACTAGTTAGCTATGCTGTGTGGAAACATTTTATTAGGTTACAGTCAAGTATTGGATTGTGGGAAAAAACTTGCCTGCCATAACTCATCGAGGTCCTGGAGATCCGTGAGTGTGTCTGTCAGCTGTTGCTACAATAAAGCCGAAGAATAAACAGCACCCTAACCTGAGTGGCCTGGAGCACGGACATTTGTTTCTCTGTCACAGGTGTGTGGGTCAGCTGTGACTTGGCTCAGCTCAGGTTCAGGCCCCAGACTGCTGCCTCTCAGGTCCAGGTCTGCTCCAGGTGTCCCAGGTCCCAGGACCCAGGCTAGAGGAACAGGAGTCACCTGTGGAGAGCTTTGCGCGAGACAGAGGGTGACAGTCCCCAGAAAGGCAAGCAGGGGCATGCAGTGTGTCCTGAGGTCTTGGCTCTGGTCAGTGTGCTGCCACTTCCACCAGCCCCTCTCTAGACAAAGCAGTGAAGCCCAGAGGAAATGCAAAGGGGAGATAAAACTCCCACAGGGACACGCCAGGGGCAGGAAGAGAGGGAGAACAGTGGGCGATGGTCTACCACAGCAGGCGGCGCAGGGCCGGGAACACTGCCCCTACTGTACTTCTCAAGTCTTTAAAAGATAAGGAAACCAGAGACTTCACACTGAACTAAGGACATTTTTGCCTCCATTCTACTGAGGAGAGTCCAATTGAAGCTACAGAAATAATGGAACAACCCAAATACAACCCTCAAAACTTAAACTAATCTATCCAGATACTGAGAACTCCACCTTAGAATGAGCCCATATAAACCGAAAAGAATGATATGCTGAACATTAGTTTCTTGGAAGACAAACTCAATAAGGGCTGATATTGGAATTAAACTTGGCGTTTAATGTGTCTGAACTTTGATTTCTTTAGATTTTAAACTTTGGAAGAGAGCAAACTTTTTTATTATTTTGCTAGAAACTGCTGACCCATGTATTGTTTTTTATTTCATTTTTTTTCTATTAAGTATGTCATGAATCAGGGTATTTTAACCAAAATCTGAGAGTTTTATAATGAAACGATTTTATTTTAGTATTTGACGTCAGGTGATTATGTGTGATTTGATATAATTTAATACATGAGATTTCTGGTACGACTGGACCTGATCTTTCATTTTTGTTAGTTCTTTCTTAATCTATCTTCATTGATTTTTTTTTCTGATTTTTTAAAACCCTCTGATGACTTATAAAATATTGTTTTCCTTCATTCTATAATGCTGGTTTAGCAGGAGGTAAGACTGTATAACTTTTGAGTATTTTCTTTCCCATCCTTGAAAGCATTGCTTCATGCTTGGTGATTTCCACTTTTTCCCAGCCTAATTCTTTTATTTTATTTTCTTTTTTGTAGGGGACCCACTTGTCTATGCTCTGAAAGTTGTTGGGGTCTTCTTATCTTTGGAAATGCTGGGTTTCACTATGATTTGTCAGGTGTGGGTCCTTTGCCTTCCAGCTTTCTCTGTTCTAAGTATGCCCTTTCAACCTGGAGACTTGATTTCATCCCCTTAGGTTTGTGTCTATGCTTTGTTTTTATTTTAATTTTGTATCCTTGTTTCTGTGTTTTAGATAAATCTCTTTGCTAAATATCTCAGTTTAAGAAGCTACCCCTTAGTGATTCAACCAATCTATGAGTTTATTTTCCTGAATGAATGTGAGTAGGTCTGACTCTGATGATATTGGGATATACTAACTCTTTTTCTTCTAGTACTCCTGATCTCTGGCATTTATTTTGCTTAAAAGATAAATGTTAAATGCTTAAATGTCTGATGAGCCGATTTTTATGCATGAGAAACTTCATGTTCCTGGGTGAGAATGAAGTCCTACTCTCAGGGGGGTTGTCCAAGGTGCTGACGAACCAGCTGGCCGTCCCTTGTCTTCTCTGTAAAGATTTCCCCATTCCCTTGCCTTCAGGAAATCTCTATATTTGAGTAAGGACAGGTAACAATGTTGGCTTCTCTGGTCTCAGAGTCTGAAGACACTAAATTAATGCTGGTGAAAGACCTCACCACTGTCAACTGTCTAGAGCAAACTGCAGCTGAGAATAAGGGCCCTGCCCGGAGGCTGCGGGGCAGCTCAAGAGATCCCTAGAAGGCCTTGCCTTCCTTTGTCTCCCGAGTCTACACTTGGAGTACCTCAGAGTTGTTCCTGCCTTCACCCTGGACTCATTTATGTTTTCTTTATTTTACTCCACCAATTATAATCATTCTATTTACCTTTTTTTCAGGAATTCAAAATTTATGATCCGCTCATGGGACTTCCTTGACTTCAAAATGTGTATATAGAATTATTCCATTAAAAATATATTTGCTGTTGTTTTGAAAACTTTAAGAGAGGGAAAGGGCATATTTAATTTCTCTGGAACAGGGCTGGGATTTGAACGGACTTTCTGACTCAGTTCTTATTCATCATGGTGTAGTTTTTTCTACGTCTGTCCACACTGCTCACAAATATGTGTGCAATCGCCAGTGCTCACCTCTGTTCTCCTCACCCTGTTAGCTTTGCTGTGTTTGTGTGGGATGAATATCAACTCCACACTGAAACAGTGAGGGAGCAAAGGGGAGGCAAATTTGGAACAAAACTCTGTACATCAAGTTTTTCACTTATGTCTGTTTTGAGCTTTTTAAAAGAATACATTGTAAGCTGTCTTCTGGGTCTGACCTTTATCATAAGATAATATATATATATGATTTATCCATGATACTGCCCATAGTTCAAATTTATTTATTGTTCTAGATGCAGCTATATTCTATTTAATGAATATACCACTATTTATTTTCCTGTTAAAGGACACCCAGTTGTTATTAAAATTTGTTTAATGCACTGTACTCTTTTGAATGTTCTTATACATCCATATGCAACAGATTCTCAAAGATGTCCTAGGTGAGGAATTGTTAGATGTTTGAGAACATTAA
This sequence comes from Manis javanica, assembly GCF_040802235.1. Lineage (NCBI taxonomy): Eukaryota > Metazoa > Chordata > Mammalia > Pholidota > Manidae > Manis > Manis javanica. Next base: position 96,403,713 of record NC_133167.1, read on the forward strand.
CTGTAACACATAAAATCACTATAACAAATGGATAACAAAAATAAAAATTCAAACACCAGAGAGGCTTTTGTTTTGTTTTCCTCGATGAGACACTGGGAGCATGAATTTAGTAAGCAAATGGATTTGTCCCACATGGTGATTGAAGAACCTGGCCTCCTTGTGTTATGTAGTTCCTCCAACTTCTAATGTGTTACTGTCATCTATGTCCATTTTCAGAAGGAGAAAATATGTGGTAAAAATGCTTCTGCTTTAAAAGCCACTACCAAGATTAGCACATATTACTTCACATTCCATTGCCTTGAGTTTAAAGACACTGTCAAAATTAAATGTAAAGACCATGGATGTTTTGTTGCCCTTGTCTAGCTTGGATTAACACATAGTCTACAGGCACACACCTGATCATCTACATTTGCGCTCTTACACCACTAAACTATGTTTTCTACCTTTATCTTGCATCTACCTACCACTTCAGCATTTTATTAAAATAATAATAATAATAATAAGGGAGAAATGTGGGATTCACATATAAATGAAGTATAAAAATCAAACAAATATTCATATTTGACCTGATTGTTTATAATTCATAATGCGTGATCAAAACCGAAAGTTTCTGTGATGACTGCCCTTGCACTGTTCACCATGTAAGAACTTATTCACTATGTAAAAATTTGTTCACCATGTAAGAACTTGTTTGTTATGCTTCAGAAGATTGGAGACTGTTGAGAATTAGGCTTGGGGTTGAGTAATGATTGTGCATTGAGTCCCCTATACAGAATTTTATTGTTGTTAACAACCATTTGATCAATAAATATGAGACATGCCCTCTCAAAAAAAATTAAATGTAAGGGAGAGAGAAATACAGGAAAACAAGGACGTTTGCTTGTTTCCTGTGTGCTCAGGAAAACAAGGATGCATTTTGTGGTCAGCCAGCAGTCCTTGCCATCATCTGTCCCCAGGCCACCCATCTGCATTCTTCCTAATCTTGGAGCATACTCTCTCCTTCCCTAAAAAAAGCTAACCCAGAGTCCAGGAGAGACATAATACACAGCTCAAAGTCCCAAGCCTGGGTGATGGTCAGTCCTTTCTAGCAGATCTAGTGGCAGACCTTTACGGTTTAGCAATATAACAGAGTAGAAATATCTACCAACATATAATAGCAACAAAGAACAAATGGCAGTAATAGCAATAAATTCTTTCAAGTAGAAAAGGGAAAATGTGGAACAAGCAGTAGCAACTGAATCATAACAAGGATGGAATACTGTTGGAAAAGTATGAGGAAGACATTATTTCCCTATAAATTGAGGAAGTGCCCTGAACAATGGCTCTGACTTTTACTTTCTGAGATGTTCTTTATTTGGTCATAATTCTCTCATCCCACAATTTAGAGGATGTAGGAGAGAATGCCCTTCTTGAGGAATGAGTATCTTTTGTTTGTAGCCTACTTTCAAATGGTGTAAATTTTAGATCTGTGTCAATTTAGCAATGACTCTTTTGGTCAAGTTTGAAGCTTCATAAGTAATATAATTCTCTCAAAAATACAACAGGGTTCTGGAAAAATATGATTACAATGAGATCTATGTGCTAGTAATCACATCAAAATCTTTTCTAGACATTGTCTTTTTTCCTGCTGCACTTATTTACTTTTATGCCCAGCTTTCTCTCTGTCTCTCTATCTCCCTCTCTCTCTCTCATATATACACAAACATACACACACAGGTGTGCACACACATACACACATACAATGGTATAATATCCTGTGGCAATCTGAAACACTAGCTTTGGGAAGAAACACAATTGCAGTTAGACCTTGAATTTATGAACTCTTTCCATTGCTTACTTATAAAGCATTCAATTTTTGCCTAAGTTCATCCTTATTTTTATGGTACCTTGCTATGATCATCAAGGAACCACTGATACATACTGACATTCTCGCTCTATACAAATGCTTCCTCCAGAGTTGAAAATTTAGTAGGCATATAGTCTGCTTTTCAAGTTAGCAAAAGTGACAGTTTGAGAAAATATTTCTTTGACACAATGAAGGTATACAGCTATCCAACCTACAGTATCTATATATTTGCTGGAAGCTGTCACTGTTAAGACATTGCAGCATATTTTGAGCATATAATAACAATTTTTCAATTGTTTTCAATAACAATTTTTGTGTTAGAACAGACTAAACTTCTATAATATACTATATATATATATATTGATTCAAGTTTGAATAACAGGGACTGGATTTACACTCTCAAGTGAAACAAGTAATAGGAAAGACAAAATACATGAAATATTGGCATTGACAATATTGGTCATTGAGCAGTAAAAACAGGGATTTGTGAGGGACAGGAATTAAGTGAGGTGACACCTATGAATGCCCATTTTACTTACTGGACAGAGTGTCCAGATCATAGCAAAGGGAGGAGCAGAGCCAGGAATCTGTTTTTCACAGGCTAAATGCTACAGAGGGGGAAGCTGTAGCAAGGGAACTTCTGAGACGTGCAGAGCCTTCTGAAGTACTCAGCTGAGTTCTGATGGATCAACACATACTTGAGGAAGTTACTTGAGGCTGGAAGTAAAGCTATCCCAAATATTACAGGAAACAATGCTCACAGATCACAGAAGGAAAATGCCCATTCCCAAGGCAGGGTGGAAAACTTTGTAATTCAGAGGGTATCAGTATCCAATACTATAACAACATTTAATACTAGTATCAGAATACTAAGAAGGATCTTGCCTCAAAAGGGAGTAACATTTAACCCTAGAATAAATACTATTTTGGCATGACCTAACAAAGTGTAAAAGTTGCATTTGAAGGAAACAAACAGAATTCAAGTAATTTAACGACATCTCACGGCAAAGCACCAAAATTTTTTTAGGAAAACAAAAATATCCAGCATCACACAGCATCTGATAAAAAATCATCAGTTTTGAAAAGAAGCAGAAAAATAAAAACCATAATGAGAAGGAAAACAAATAATCAAATAATTAGAAACTGATTCAGAAAATCATGTGATAGTGGTATCAGATAATGGCATTAAAACAGTTATTATTAGTACCACCTATCACTTCAAGAAGCTAAAGGAAAATTGAGCACGTTATGTACAGACATGGAAGACATAAAAGAGAGCCAAATCTAATTTCTAGAGGCGAAAACTACAATGTCTAAGATTTTAAAATAGGCACTGGATGTGTTTAAGAGGAGATCAGAAACTGCAGAAGAAAACATTAGTGAACTTAAAGATATGGAAATAGAAACTAGCCCAAATGGAACACAGTGGGGAAATTGTACCAAAAACAATCAACCAAAACAGACATTCAGTGAGCTGAGAGACAATTGAAAGTGTGTGTAGACAATTTAATTTTGTGTAGCTGAAATCCTGAAAGAAGAGAGGACACAGGGAGATGGAAAAATTATTTAAAGAATGATGTCTAAAAATTTTCAAAATTAATGAAAAGTATAAACCCATAGTTCCAAGAGGTTCAGTGAACCCCAAACATGAAGGAAACCACACCAAGCCACAGCATAATCAAAGGCTTAAAGTCAGTTCTAAAGAGAAAACCTTAGAAGCAATGAGAAAAAAAGTCGAGTTCTGTAGAGAGGAAAGCATATAACAGTGTTGAGCTATTTTTCTAATGAGAAACAGTGAATGCTAGAAGACAAAGAAACATCTTCAGAGCAAAGAAAAGAAAAAAAAACCCTTGTCATCCTAGAATTTCTTACCCTGCAAAAATATCTTTTACAAAGACTATGAAATAAAGACTTTTCCAGACCCACAAAAATTCAACTAAGATGAGATAATGCCCAGTTAAACAGAATTATTCTTTCAAAAACTCGATACTAGGCTTTTTAATTTCTACCAATTAGGTAGATCTAATACACATTTAACTCTGTACAAACATATTTTCATTTACCTATTGATAGGTATTTCTTCTTCCATTGCCCATTCATATTTTTGCACATTTTTAATTTTTAAAAATTTTTTGATAACCAACTTGTATTTTATACAACTAGTACTGCTGTAATATATATAGTTATTCTTATTATCTCTGTTTTGTGGTGTCTATAGAGTAAAAATAGTTTTATTTTTAATGCAGAAAATTTGTTGATACTGTTATGGTATGTTGGAATCTTATAAAATATTTTTCTATGTCAAGAAAATACAAAATATCCTTTATAATTTCTTTGTAAACATTTTAAAGTACAGATATGTCTTCCATTGCATGGTTCTGATATGTACAAATTGCAATTATCATGGTTCAGTTAAACAACACTGTTTCCCCCACAACATGGTTCAAATTTTAGTTATCATGGCATATTAACTGTAAATGCATAAATTCCAAACTTCACTGTAGCTCTACAGTCCACAGATTGCCACATAAATAAAATATGTATACCACGATCAGTGAAAAGCCTTATCACTTCTTTCAAAGCCTGCTGATGACTGGTCACTGTGTATCTCTTATTCAGTTCAGGCCTAGGTAACAAAACATTCCGGTGTGTTGTGTTATCTATCAGTGACAGATCCAAATGGAATTTTAAAAGATTGGATAATCGAAAGAGGGAATTGACCATAAGTGATGTAAATGTCATAAAGAAAAGTGATTACACTGTAAGTGAAATTCAAATTGAACAGAAATGGAGTTATAGGTGAAATAGATGACAAGAGAATGTTGATCCACTGCCACTCAAGAGACTATAGATAACTCGCCAGAGGAACTGAGTGACAGCAAATTTAACATAAATTAAGAAAGTGGTGGGCATGACAAAGATGATATCCCAGAGGAAATGACACTAGCAAAATACTCACATTAAAAAGACCCCTGGAAATATTTCATAACTTTCAAATCACAAAGGATAAAATGTTGGAAGCTAATCCAAACTTCTGGAAAGTCACTAAGACATGGGGAAGATCCAATCACTACATCATTGGATATGTTCAAAAAGAAGGCAAAGACTGTTCAAGCCACTCAATGCTTCTTAAAAAGAACCAGAATGTTGATCCTCAATGTTCCTAATGTTTTACATTGACATTGTACTAAATAAATTATGGTTTTGTTGTGTTTTATCACATCTTTCCCTATCCATTTATATAAGCAACAGTAAGAGGGTTTTAATGTTTTGGAAAAAAACTTTAAGATCATGGAAAAATAAAAAATTTTCCCATTGATTATGAAGATCATTTTGCAGTTTTAGCTTGCTCAGTTAGCTTTACCAGGCACACAAAGGCGGCCTCTATTGCCCTTCACCTTTAATTCTTAATTCCATCTAGTATTGTTATTTTTAGATTTGTATGAGGTTGGGAATTATTGCTTAAGGTAGACATTTATTTTCTTTTCCTAAAAGTAGGGATATCTAAGTATCTTAGCACCACATACTGATAGCCCTTCTCTTTCCTTGGTGATTAGCAATGTCATCTATTTTATACATGTCCACTGCACATATAAGTGGCACATCTGATACATTTTAATGGTCATTGTCCATCCTGCCATAATATTTTAATTACAATCTGCATGCTAAACGTTGACATTTCAAAGGAAAGCCCATCTATTTTATCATCTTTCAGGAGCATCTTGGTTCTTCTTGGCTCTTTAGCCACACTTTCAAATTTAATAATAGGCTAGCAAATTCTTTCAGATATGCACTATGTAGAATAAAACTGTTTTATAATGCTTACATATATTTAGAATCTTATGTTCCAGTGAACTTACACTTTTATCATAATATGGTAACCTCTTTATCTACAATGATTTTTTTCCCTGAAGTCTGTTTTGTGTGTTATTAACTCATCTTTCCCAAGTTTCTGTGGGTTGGTATTTTCCCAGTATGGTCTTTTTTTTAACGTAATTCAAGATTTCATACATTTATGCTTCAAACATATTTTTAAAACACCATATAACTTGATTTTGTCTTCCCATTTGCTCCAATGTGGTAGTCTCTATTCTTTTAATTTTGATAATTTACATTTATGTAACTATTGATATATTTGGATTTGATTTGCTGCTTTTCGTATTTTCGTTGTCTTACATTTACTATATTTGTTACTATATTTGTTTCTATATTTGTTTTTCTTCCATTTTTTCCTTTTCCTAGGTCAATTCAAGATTTTTTCTCCTATTTTTTGAACTAGTTTGGAGGTTGAAGCATTTATATGTATCCTTTAACCACTTTCCTTGAACCATTATCATGCACATTAATCAATTTTAACATGCATATTTTATCTCATCTTACTTTAACTCTAATTATATGCTTCTGATTAAGCAAATGTTAATGAACATACTTAGTTTGTTAGTTTTTTTTGTATTGTTTAAAGATGTATATATGAATTAAAATTGACAATTCTAACATTTTTAAGTGTACATTCACCTTGTTATGGAACTATCACTACCCTCCATCTATAGAACTTTTCTCTTTTTCCCAAGTGAAAAATCTGCACCCAGTAAATAGTAATTCCCTTTTCCTCTCTCCCCCAGCACTTGAACCTGTCATTCTACTTTCCATCTCTATTTGGACTACTTTAGGCCTTATGGACATGGAAATACAGTGCTTGTCCTTTTGTGGCTTACATTACTTAGCATACTGTCTACAAGGTTTATTCTCATTTTAAAATGTGACAGAATTTTCATCTTTTCAATGTTCAATAATATTCCATTATATGTATATGCTACATTTTCTTTATCCATTTACTCATGGCTGGACACTTGAGTTGCTTCCTTCCATCTTTTGGTTTTTGTGCATAATGCCTCTCTGAACATTTGCAAATATCTGTACAAGTCTCTGCTTTGAATATTTTTGCACATATACCCAGAATTGGAATTTTATATCATTTAGTATTTCTATTGTTAATTTTATGAGGAATATCCATACCATTTACCATACTGGCTGTAAAATTTTACATTCCTAGCAGCAATTTCCTATGGAAAGAATATGTGGATGGATGAGCAGCAGAATAGAATATAATAGATATTTCAAAAGAAGTACCAGTGAAGTATAGGGAATATAGAGCAATGTTTTCCAAGTGCAGATCTTGTTTCATTTGTAGTAGTTGTTTAAATCTATTTTTCTTCCATACCTCAGACAAAAAATAAATTTCTGAAACAGGATCTGTATTTTATGTATGCCTACATTTGAGAAGCACTTGTCAAAGGAAGAAGATGTTATTTTCAATCTTGAGTTTAAAACAAGATTTTATAAACTTGTGCTTTTCCATAGACTGAGTATCCAGTGGGGAGAGGACAACTGAATGTTTAAGGACTTTCCCAGACAGGAGAAATAAAAGGTGCCTTAAATAATAAGTGGTAGAGTTATTCTTGAAGTGCAAGATGCCTAGTTAGCCATTTTTCCCTTAACTTATTGTCATAAACCTCTGTGAAAAAAAAATATGAATGCGATGGGTTATTAAAAGAAGCAAAAGTAACTTGTCAAGTGAGCTGCCTTAACTATATCTAGGATAGTGGTAGGTATAAATCTGTAAATAAAATTAACTAAAAATAGGTTTCTTGATTATGACCAAAAAAATGTTTAAAAAGACAACATAAAGAAATAAAAGGCATCCAGATAGGTAAGAAAGAAGTTAAACTGTCACTGTTTGCAGATGACATGATATTGTACATAAAAAAACACCAAAGAATCCACCCCAAAACTACTAGAACTAATAGTTGAATTCAGCAGAGTTGCAGGATATAAAATTAATACACAAAAATCTGTTGCATTCCTATATACTAACGATGAACTAGCAGAAAGAGAAATCAGGAAAACAATTCCATTCACAATTGCATCTTTATTCATAAGAATGAAATACCTATGAATAAACCTAATGAATGAGGTCAAAGACGTGTACCCTGAAAACTACAAGACACTTATTCATGAGAGAAATTAATGAAGACACTAATAAATAGAAATACATCCTGTGCTCATAGATAGGAAGAATTAATATTGTCAAAATGTCCATCCTGCCAAAATCAATCTACAGATTTAATGCAGTCCCTATCAAAATACTAACAGCATCTCCAACGAACTAGAACAAATAGTTGTAAAATTCATATGCAACCACAAAAGACCCTGAATAGTCAAAGCAATCCTGAGAAAGAAGAATAAAGCTGGGGGGATTATGATCCTCGACTTCAAGCTCTACTGCAAAGCCACAGTAATCAAGACAATTTGGTACTGGCACAAGAACAGACCTATAGGTCAATGGAACAGAACAGAGAGCCCAGATATAAACCCAAGCATACACAGTCAACTAATATATGATAAAGGAGCCATGGATATACAATGGGGAAATGACAGCCTCTTCAACAAATGGTGTTGGCAAAACTGGACAGCTACATGTAAGAGAATGAAACTGGATTACCGTCTAACTTCATACACAAAAGCAAACTCAAAATGGATCATTTTGATGACCCTGAATGTAAGTCATGAAATCATAAAATTCTTAGAAGAAAAACATAGGCAAAAATCTCTTGAATATAAACATGAGCAATGTTTTCCTGAACACATCTCCTCAGGCAAGGGAAACGAAAGCAAAAATGAACAAATGAGACTACATCAAACTAAAAAGCTTCTGTACAGCAAAGGACACCACCAGTAGAACAAAAAGGCATCCTACAGTATGGGAGAATATATTTGTAAATGACATATCCCACAAGGGATTAACAGCCAAAATAGATAAAGAACTCATACACCTCAACACCCAAAAAGCAAATAACCTGATTTAAAAAAGGGCAGAGGATATGAAGAGACACTTCTCCAAAGAAAAATTCAGATGGCCAACAGGCACATGAAAAGATGCTCCACATCACTAATCGTCAGGGAAATATAAATTAAAACCACAATGAGATATCACCTCATACCAGTTAGGATGGCCAACATACAAAAGACAAGAAACAACAAATGCTGGTGAGGATGTGGAGAAAGGGGAACCCTCCTACACTGCTGGTGGGAATGTAAATTAGTTCAACCATTGTGGAAAGCAATATGGAGGTTCCTCAAAAAACTAAAAATAGAAATAACATTTGACGCCAGAATCCCACTCCTTGAATATACCCAAAGAATACAACTTCTCAGATTCAAAAAGACATATGCACCCCTATGTTTATCTCAGCACTTTTTACAATAGCCAAGATATGGAAGCAACCTAAGTCTCCATCAGTAGATGAATGGATAAAGAAGAGATGGTACATATACACAATGGAATACCATTCAGCCATAAGAAATAAAGAAATCCTACCATTTGCAAGGACATGGATGGAACTAGAGAGTACTATGCTCATTGAAATAAGCCGGGCAGAGAAATATAAGTACCAAATGGTTTCATTCATTTGTGGAATATAACGATGAAGCAAAACTGAAGGAACAAAACAGCAGCAGACTCACAGACTCCAAGAAGGGACTAATGGTTATCAAAGGGGAGCGGTGGGGAAGGGCTGGTGGGGAGGGAGGGAGAAGGGGATTGAAGGGCATTATGATTGGCACACATGGTGTGTGGGGGCATCACGGGGAAGACTGTATAGCATGGAGAAGACAAGTGGTGACTGTCGCATCTTACTATGCTGATGGACAGTGACTGCAATTGGGTGTGAGGGGAAATTGATAATATGGGTGAATGTAGCAACCAAAATGTTGATGTGAAACCTTCATAAGAGCGTATATCAATGATACCCTAATAAAGAAAGAAAAAGTGAAATCCAACCCTCAAAAAAAAAATGCTTAAAAATGGCACAGTGGTTACTCTTTTGAGTTAATGAATTAATGTGCAATTGCTATAAGAAAAGGGAAGTTGTAATAAACACAGTGAACAAATTTAGTATTTATAATCATCATTTAATGCCCTTTCTAGAAGAATGTGAACACTAGTGTTTTGTTTTTAGTATATTATCTGCTCATGCCCAGTACATAACTGGTCTTAATTTATGTTTATATTTTCTAAGAGCCATGCATTTTATAAGGTGTTCAACCTTATTTCACAAACCTCTAAAGAATGAGCCTAAGTTCTATTCAAAATATATCTACTTCATTAAGAGAATATATTAACTGGAGGAAAAAAGAGAAATACCTACCATATTGATGAAAGCATCCCAATTCATTTTGGAATCATTTAAATAACACAGATGTGAATTAAATTTCCTTAGGTTTTGGAATATACAGCATATGCTGATTTTGTAATCTGAACACTGTAAGAGCAGCTGCAAAATAATGAAAGTGATCACATCATGTTAGGCTCAATCAGAACAGCTCTTGGGACAGTAATGGAGTTGATATGCTGAAACAGCTGGCTTTGTTTTGCCTTATAATTCCCAGCAATATGGATGAAACCCAGCTGCTGATAATTCTGATTAATTATGTATCAAACTAAAGTTCTATTTTTTTTTCTGTACTCATTGAACATAAAGTTTCCAAGGTTTTTGTTGTTTTACTTTTCAATATATTAGGGACATATACTTTCCACAGAATTTGATTTTATATATGAAATTATATAGTATCTGATTAGAATGTGATGGAGCTGCTCCATACAGCATTTGAGTTGTGCTGTGGCAAATTTTGACCTTGTCAGGATAGACGGCTGAATTATGACTCAGCTCCTGTGAAAAATGATATGTCTCCAATATTAGATTAATTTCCTGTAAACTTTACTATTTGGCATTACCAAACTTGTAAATATCATCTTTATCCATCATCTTGAGGTATTTTGATGTTGCTTCTACAGTAATTTTGATTTCATTTTCAGTTTTTCTAAAGAGACAGTTTTCTCCCTATTAAATCACACTCTACATTTTTATTATAAATTTCATCCAAAGATCTGTAATATTCCTCTGAAAAATTAATAATGCTTGTTTAGTTTCCATTTAAAATAGGTGACAGAGGGATGGGCAAAGTGAAGAGTCAGAGATAAATACTGTGCTTAAAATTAATATATTTTCATATACTATAGAAATATACTATTACTAACTTATGGTTAGCTCATTCCATTAACATGTCATTTTTCCAGAATATGAAATTACTAAATATCTAAAAACTAAATATCTAAAAACTAAAAAACTTCATAATGACTTCATTAGACTAGCTAATAGTCATTGAGCTTCTGGTCACATGTAGGTTTCAAGTCACATATATAATATAGGTTATCTATTATTTTTCTCACTGCAATCTCTTAAATAGGAATTGTTGTTTACCCTCAGTTTATAAATAAGGACCATGAAACACAGAGTTTTCTTAACTTGTCCAAGGTTATGGAGCTAGTAAGCTGTGGAGTCATGATTTTAACTTTGACATTTTGACATCAAGTGCGTAAATCATAGCTAATACTTTTATATTCTTAAATGAAATACAGTTGGATTTTTCTGGTGTCTTACTATCTATAATAATATAGTTGCCTGCATGCATGACTACCTGTATACATATGCATTTATATTATTATCATTCACCTTCATAGAAGAATCTAACCATATGTTCTCTAATTTAAAGACTGGCAAAGTTAATTCAGTTGTCTTGTCTAGAAGTTGACCATATTGCTACACCGTTTCCAGTCTTGAATTCCCTGTTACAGGAGAACTTGAGATGGTGTGTTGGCTACTGCTTCCAGAGCTCTGAAGTCAACTTGTCACCATCTTCTCACTGAAGAGAGATTTATTCCTTCAAGTTGTATATCAAGGTATAGTTCAACAGTTGTAATAATATCTGACTGATCAGTTAGTGCACTGAAATGGTATCATTTAAACTATACATTAATTAAGAATGAATTACTCCCTTTTTAAATCTGGCCTCAGCTTTTTTTTTACTGTGAAAATGTATTTTGAATAATTAACAATGGATTTATCAATCATGTCTGGAAATGTTTTTTAAGGTTAGGGACATTCTTTGCATGTGTACATATGTATATACATGTATAAATATGTATATCTCATCATGTATGTATCTATATATGCATATGTTTCTTTTCATTTTAACTCCCCACTACTAATGAAATAAAATTTCAATAAATTAAATAAACTTAATTAGTTTATAAACTAAAGAACATTTTTCATAATTATATTGGCACTAATTTTCTTGAAATAGTTTCAGAGAAAGGTAATTTCTTACAAAAAATGGGGAAAAATCATAGTGTAGTCAATTAAAAGGAATGCTGTATTTTTTTTTTTGGTTGCTAAACAATAAATAGATTTTAAAATTTATATGTTTAATTTTCTTATTAAGGTATTATATAGCACTGTATGACTTAAACCCACTTACATAGACAAAGGTATATAATGACTACTGAAAACTGGTTAAAATAGTTCATTTTTAATCATAATCACAGACAATGAAAGTGGGAGACAAAAAATACTTTGGTCAGTGAAAGGATAATCTAACTGGTCAAATGGTTTTATCAAAGGGAGATTTAGATACTGTTTTATTCAGATCTATTTACAGTGATTAAATGTATAGCACTGCACTGAATTTGTTGTGCAATTTGCAAAAGTCTTCATCATGCTTCATTTGCACTGTGTTAAAATTCATAAAACACATTTGCATACTCGATGAAGAATTATCCTTTGGCTATGGCAGCACACTGTTGCAAAAACAAATCTAAGACAAAAAAAAATATTGGTTGATAAAAACCTAAAGGATTTGGAATGACTTAAAATGAAATTCCGAAATTCTAATTTTGCCAATAGTCTCCTGGTTTAATATTTAAATTTGTCTTTATCTGAATTGGCTGGACAATCTTCTAGACAAAGTGAAATTTTCCAGATAACTTATAATGGAATTATGCCATTACCAGCTCTTATGTTAGTGATTATCTCTGGAAAGCCATTTGAGGCAAAATAATTCAGATTTAAATGACATTAATATTATCTGTAAGTTTTTTGCAAGAATTCATAAGGAATCTCATTGACATTGGAATAAGCATGAGACCATTTCAATAACAACATTTTAGTTACCTTCTCATCCCCTGTCCCACAAAAATGAGGAATTTCAGGCAAAGGGATGAGGTCAATCCATCTTTCCACTGGCAGTGGAAAAAATATTTTGGTTTAGGAAATAACAAATTAAAAGGTTGCATAACAGCTGAAGTCTTCATTTCCAATCTTTATTTGACACAGAATGCCTACGCACTAATTAAAGATGGTGGTTGCAGCAGATAACTCCTGCGGAGGGCCTACTGTCCTCAGGGCCTCTCTCCACATGGGCTCTCATTATCCCTCTATCCTTGACTTCTTTACAGCATACTACTGACCTCTTACTGCAACTATGCAGCTCCATAAAAAAAACCACCCAGAAAAACACTTCCCAATTTCCTGACCGATAAAATGCCAAGATGGCTTCACCTGTTTTGGGGTAATTTTTGTATCAGCAATAGTAACTGGAACAGAAAATGTCTTGTCATATTTAAGATATATTTCAGCCTGGCTCCATTCCAGTGAAAATCATAAGAGATTATGAGCTTTTAAATATATAACAGACCACCCACCTATTAATGGGTAATTATGCTGGTTATAAATACTCCATCTTAAATCATAACTATACGTATCTCTTGACAATAACTTAATATTTGAATGCAGTGACATTTAATCTGAACTCCTGAACTTAGCGTTCTTTGTTTAAATACAGATTCTCAAGTACAATTTGTTATATGACCTCTAAGCTCCCTGGTTATATTCTTTTAAGGTATTGAAGAAGCTAATGAATAATTAACAAAAAGGGGAAAGTTGTAGATTAGAGCATGAAGTCACTTTCAGATCAGAAGTTATGAATCTGTGTTATTATTTATTAAATAGACTGAATGGTCCTCTTTTTGTGGTGGTAATTCCTCCCCACTAACACTGAGCAAGGATCTGAGGCCATCATGCATTGCTCGAAGTTCGAGGAGGGGCTTTCTGTGTTCAGGCTGACACTGTCACTGATATACACACTGTCAAGGATCACAGGACCCTTTATGTCAAATTTAATCAAGAGAACTATTAAGTTTCAGAATTTAGAAAGCCTAGGTAACCACCCCCCCAGGTGCACCTATACCCTTATCCCTGGAGTTCCTTTCCCTTTGGAAGATCACTGCCAACAGTGGGGTTTGGATGCTTTTTACTCTCCTGTCAGCTGTGGGACTCACAGATCCTTGCCCCGTTTCCTAGTCATAGGGAATCTCCCCCCTTCAAAGGGAGCTTTGTGGGCATGCAGTGCAGGAGCACAGGGCCCCTCACTCACAGGCTTGGGATTGCATGCCCTTTGGTTGCAGTCTTGACATTCTTAATCATTTTATCTTTTGAACTAGTATTTGGTAGGTGATGTCTAATGGAGAATGCAGGATGCACTGGCAGCCTGGAGCATGGACGCACACGTGGTCTTGCCTGGGACCTTCTTACCCCTCCTGGGCAAGTTCTAGGGAGCGAACTTCCCAGTCTCCATCCAGTGACTCATGCCACCCTCTACCCCCCATGGGGGTCTGGGCACAGCCATGAGGAGATTAGAGTTGTGTACATGCCCATGAGACTAGTCATGTAGTAGGGCCCCAGGCATGTGTGCATGTCTGCAATCCCCCATGAGAACTCTGTGCTGAGGGAGCATAACACTAAGAGCAAAATTTAAGACACCGTGACTGGTTAAGAGAAAGACCACAGAAGAAAGGAAGAGGCATTTTTCTTCCTTTTTGAACAAGAGATTCTGCATTTTTATTTTGCACTGGGCCTCACAAGTTTTGTAGCAGACCTTGCCCCCATCCATTGCATGACTTCTTTCTCTCCCTGCTCTTCATATCCCCATCTCTCTATATGGGCTTCAGAAACCAATCTGCAGAAATGGCAGTTGTCCTTGAAATTTGCAATCTCATAAAGAGTCAAGGGAGCACAAAACACCTAGGCAACATTCTTAGGTCATGGAATGGAAATAAAAGGAAAGACCAAACTTGAATAAATTATCCATCCATAATAAGTGGGTTTAATGCCTTTGATCATACCAGGCATTATATCTCATTTGATTCCCATTACTAAATTATGGAGATGTCATTTTACAGATATTTATACATTAAAATGCTGAAATGTAAGTGGAGCTGTTTTGTGATCTTCATTCTAGCTGGGCAGACAGGTCCATACACCACAGTACTAAGAATAACCACCCAACAGCTGTGTACAAATGCTCCGGGACAAGAGTGGCTAATATGAGGGGACCCTGTGGCAATCAGCGTCCTCTTTATGGGATTAAATCCTCTTTATATGATTTCACGAACACAAATCTTGCAGATAATTCAAGAATTGGGAGGTTGGTATCTTTTGTTCATTTGTATTAATACTGAAAAGATGAGAGTAAAATTTTACCAAGACTGAAAAAGTGGTAATGTTCAGAGTGACCAAATCTTCTTAATGTGATTGGTTTTACTGTTTTCTTTATTTTTATTTTCCTGGTCTTAACACTGAAAGTTTTGTGTTCTAGGAAACTGTTCGGTCTCAGGAAAACCAGGACCACTGGTCACCTCATTTGTGCTGGCCCCTATGCTAGACACATATATAGTTATCTTAGAAAAATATCTGTTAATAAAATATGAACCCAGAGGCAAAGAAGGATGCTTCATGGGGAATGCAAATCCATTTGTAGCAGAGAAAATGAATTGAAAAGTGGTGAATATAGAGAAATGTTAGGTCAGGTAAAGATAATGAAAGCAGATCCCAGAACTCCTGATGAAGAGTGAAATTCAGGAGTAAATGACCAGATATGAATCAGCTGTTCACTGAATGATGGGATACTGGGGGGGAGCAGTATTCTACAAAATACACTGAAGCACATCAACCCATTCTGTGTAACTGATTTTAAGAATGTTGCAAAACCAAACCATCATAGAATATTTGAGATGATGTAATACTTGTATAAAACAAAAGTACAGTGTCAAACAGGTTTGATTTCCTTAATTACAAAATTATTTAGTTCTTATGATTTAGAAAGCAATGTCAATTTTGCATTTGTCCCTTTTGTTATAGCTGTAGGTATAGATAACACGATTTTTAGCAGCAGCTTCTTTGAATAAAACAAGGAATAATGTATGCTATGGTTCATTAACCATGCTAATATATACATATTTTGCCAGTTAATTTGAATAACAGATTAAAGTTCATAGTACATATTCAGTGGGGTTTATTGATTTAACTTATTTGTAAGTAATATGATCAGGAAATAAAAGCGACTTGATTATGGTATCTAACTCTACCACAAATGCATTCCTTGAGTCTCTGCAACATTATACACAGAATTTTGCTTAGAATCATTCTGTTATTTTCCTGGTCATGATAATTTTGTTTTTGAATTTCTGAAGTTTCATGCTGATCAAGACAACTTATGTCAATACTATGACAATTGCTTACCAATAAAGTAAACTGCAGATCTGCAAAGTGATTTCTCCTTATTATCATAACTATTACTTCAAACACTTTAAATTTGTCCTTGAATATCATTGACTAAATTTGCTCTTTTTTCATTTAGTTCTAACCACTAATAAAGGAAGAAATAGATAAAGCAATCAAGAATTCAGAAAGTCAAATAAACCAAAGCATGAGCCGAAGGAAAACTTCTTTCAAGCTCCACTTAGAGTAACTTGTAGAAAAAGGCTAACATGTATGTGTGGACACCTCCTTTACTTTTCACTTATCTACTTTCATCTACAGGCAATTTTTGGAATTCTTTTGTGGTCTGGCAGAAGGCAGGAAGTGGAAGACAACCATATTCTAGAAAGAAGGCAATTTATCCAGAGGAATGCCCACTGACAGCAGAACTATCTTGATGAGAAGGAAACAGAGTTCAACTTTCTCCTATCCATTTGCACAGAAGGCTCACATCATTATTTCTCTGAACTCCTCTAGGAATTTCCAAGCCCCCTGCAACTGTCAGTGAATTTTATTCCCACATGGGTTGGCAGCAATACCAGCAAGAGACAGCAGTGACTAGCAGGTTGGCACTGGTCCCATCCCTCTCCTCCACTTCTTAGGGTATATCTTGATGGATAATAAAGTTATACTTGAATAAATAGCACAGTGACTGTCATTTAGTGAGTTGGTTAACAATAAAATGATTCAGAGACTTAACCACATGGTTCCACAAACACTAATATGCACAATGCATACAAGCTGAATTAAAGTCATCTTTACATTTTTATCAGTTGACCTACAATATCATAATGGTTTGGTATAAATTTAATTATGCCTCAGATATGATATGTGTTATGATTAAAGCAATATCTTTTATATATTTCTATAGATTTTTTTAATAACTGTATTTATATTTTTTCTATATGTTTTTGGATGTATTAGGAAACAATCTAGCTATCTTTTCTTCCTAAACTTTGTACTAAATATTGCTCTCTATCACTTTATCACTGTATGACTTCCATTTTAATGTACTGTAAAGGATATATTTTACAAAACCAAATGGACTTTCAATAATAGATTTTTTATAAACCTAGGTCTTAAGTAAGGAGCAAATTTAGAGTGAGTTTAAATTTCTTTCACATATTTTACACTTTGGGAATTATTTCCTATTTCCTTTTCTCTATCCTAATGTTTATTCAATTCCCCCCGCATTCCTTTAGATTTGTTTACAGATATTGTCAGGAAAGTATTATAAGATGTGAAGGTGTCCAAGAATTGCAAGTTTCACTATCAAACTGAGAAAATGAAGGTTGTTTATGTAGACAAGGAATCACAAGATTTTGTAACAGTAAGCTAAGGTCATCAAATAAACGAACAGACACTTGCAGAAAATAAACTTTGTGATAGATGATATCAATACATAAACAGGGACATATTTGTAGCTTACAATATTAAAGCAAAGAAAAATAATAGAAGATTACTTTGGGTCACTGAATTATATCCTGACATTAGTGTAGTGGCAAAAACAAGAGACATGAAATGACCACCTACCAGCCAAAGAGAGGCCTGAAGCAGAGCCTTCCTTCCCTCACAGCCCTCAAAGGGAGGGCTCACACTTCAGCTCAGGACTTCTCACTGCCAAGACTGCAATACAATGTATTTCTGTTGCTTGGGCCACCCAGTCTGTGGTGCTTTGTTTCTGTAGTCCTCGAGCATTAATACACTGTGTATATCATGTCAATGGATTTGAAGACTGAGTATTGTTTAGAAGCTAGTTCTTCCCAAATTGATCCACAGATTCAATACAAACCAATTAAAACAGAGCAAGAAACTGATGAGCTGATTCTAAAATTTACATAAAAATACAAAGGAACCAAAACAGCCAGAGAATTTTAAAAAGCAGAACAAAATTGGATTGATATCACTACAGAGTATAAAAATGAGTCTCTAACCGAATAAGAAAATGAAAAGACCAAGTGGGAAACGGTAAAAAAAGAATTTGAACACTTTACCACAGCATATTTATGGATTATAAATAAAAGGGTTGGTTTTATATGAAAAGATGCCATTTACCATCATGGCATTAAAAATAAAACCCAATGAGACCACCTAGTATGTAGAAAATTAAAGATTGATCATATCATCTGTTGGCAACAATGCTGAGCAACTAGAACTCTAAAAAGTGCTAAAAGGAATAAAAAAATGATATAACCACTTGAAGAACAATTTGGCAGTTTCTTTAGAAGCTAAACATATACCTACCATATTTCTCCGATCAAAGAATAATGAAAGCATGTGGCTATACTAAGACTTATACATGGACATTCATTATAGCTTCATTTCGAATAGCCCCAAACTGAAAACTGAAGCCCCAAGCCTCTGCAGGCGAATGGATACAAATCTTGTGGGACAGCTATACAATGGAATACGTTTCAGCAATAAAAAGAGTGAGCTACTGCTACACATAGCACTTATGACTTTCAAAATAATTATGCAGATTGTAGGAAGCCTTCTAGAGAGAAAATGTCTATCAAATAATTCCATTTACATGAAATTTTAGAAAATTTAAAATATTTTATAGTGACAGAAAGATGAGTGGAAGGAGAGAAGGAAGTTGAAGCAGAGGGAGAGATTACACCCTGGCCTGCAGAAAATTTAGGGTGCTGGATACATTCACTGCCTGAGTGTACAGATGGTTTCATTGTCAAATATGAAGATTTTAGCTTCCAGATACTGAGCAGTTTTGCATAAAAATCACTGCTATCACATAGATACACATTCCACAGAATCATATATATTCCAAATAACACCTGAAATTGTGGGAAATATTAAGATACCCATTATTTCATGCCAAATACGCAAGTGAAAAATGTGCTTACTGTTCTATTCCAGGTGTATACTAATGAGTGCACTATAATATAATGAAATCCAATAAGAAAATGTATTTGTAATTTGCCTGTCATGTCTCAGACAGAGGATATCAAAAAAGAAAGCCACAATGGAACTTGTTCACAAGGACTCACAGTTCAATATGGAAGCAGAGATAAAAAGAAACAATTACAAATATCAAGGGCTTATGAAATAATGCATAAATGCAGAGATAGGGCAGAAAGAAGACAATACTGTTCAAGGCACTTTACAGAGGAGATTGCATCTGACCTGGGCTTTGAATGATAAGAATTTGCCAGTTACACAAGGACGATAGGAAGCTTATTTTGGGCAGAAGAAATACTATGTGTAAGACTATAGGGTGATCAGTTTGGAATCCAAAAATTCTATCTTCCAAAAGACTAATATGAGCTAGAAAATATTTCACAATTTTAACCATGAGTTTATAACAAAGAAAGTCTATATTGCATATATTCAAAAACATACTCTGTATTCCAAAACCAAGATTTCCAAGAACTAGGTTACTTTAAATGTAAATTTAAAATGAAAAATCTCCAAAGAACAAATAAAATACAAACAGTAACTAAAGATCATAGTATGGTCCATTGGTTTCTTTTTGACCAATAACATATGCTTAATTAACACAGGTGAAATAATTACAGCCAGACACCAAACACTGTACTATCTGCTAGTTGTTGGTTTTGGAGGCTGTGCTAAGGTAGAAGGGCCTAAAATGGAGAAATGGATTAAAGAAGATAGAAGTTTATCTTCCTCTCACATAATAGCCTGAAATTGAGTCCCAATTGTCAGGTGGCTGTTCTCTACACAGTCATTCAATAATAAGGTCTCTTTCATCTGTTGCACAGTCCCTGGGACACCCTGGGTCATCACATGGTCAAAATCAGGTTGTTCTGATTTCCACTTGAGTGTAAAGGGAAAGAGAGTGCAGAAGTGCACCGCTGTTCACAGGAGCCTAGTCTTGCAAGGTGCAATGTCAGTTCTGCTCACATGCCATTAGAAAGACCTCATATACATGCTACAACTAATTGCATAAATAAATAAATAAATAAATGAATGAATAAACAAACAAATAATGATAAATGAAAGAATAAATAAATAAATAAAATGTAATTTGGCTCCATTCCCAAGATGAAGAAAACAGATTTCAACAGACAGCAAGCAGAATCCACTGCAGAGAACCAATACCTCAAATCCTCTTTGGGAGAATTCCCCTTTTATAAATCTTAGTAGGGAGGAAGCCTGAGCTATTGGATACTTGATTCCAGCCTCTCAGAGCAAAGACCTATACTTTGTTACTCAGACACACTGGTGCCAGACTTGACTCACTGGGTATTTGACACAAGTTAAGGAGAAACACTTTGGTGGCAATAATCACAGTAGTGGTTGCAAAGTAGAGCTCTCAGTTCCTGAGCTGTACTGTGTAGCATTGGGCCTTCAATAGCAGCTGCTGTGAGGCACACTCATAAAAACATGTGCATAGATGCACACCACATACATAACTATGCAAATGTGTGTATGTGCCAAGGTGCAAACACACCACTAGGTGTATGTTAGGATTTAGAGTTCAGTGGTGACAATAACACTTTTCAGGTTCTCAATCAAACAAGATCCATGAAGTGGTTTGGTCCCTGGTCTGGAAGACTTCTGCCTTAGCCCATTCAGGCTGCTATAACAAATACCACAGACTGTATGGCTTAAAGACAACAGGAATTTAGTTCTCACAGATCTGGAAGCTGAAAGTCCAAGATCAAGGTGCCAGCAGATTCAGTGCCTGGTCAAAGTCTGCTTCCTAATTTGTAGATGGTTGTCATTTTGCTGTGTTCTCACATCTCACATGGAGAGAAGGACAAAGGAGCTCTCTGAGGTCCTTTTTCTAAGGACACAAATCCCATTCATGAGGGCTCTGTCCTTGTGACCTGATCACTTCCCCAAGACCCCACCTCTAAATACCATCACATTAGGGATTAGGTTTTACTTAATATTGGGCTCCCAGTGTTTCTTTAAACCACTCAATGTGTTTTATTATTAATAAGTATTTTGCATTGATTAAAATGTATGGAACGTTAAAGTACAGGTTGGTGAATTTTGAAAAAAAATGAATACACCAATTAAATTCTCCCCTATTAATAGATAAGAGTATTTTTGTAACTGCTGAAAGAGTCTCATGACTGCCCTTTATCATCAGTACTGCCTCTGCTGAGGGAGAGAATTAAATCTACTATTTAACTTGCAGGATAAAAAATGATAAGTAAAAATCCTCATATTATACATATATTATTTTTTATAATTGGATGATGATAGATATGACCCTTAACTACCCCGAATGCCATATTTTAGTACTCTACAACTTTATTTAAAATGCAGCTGGTTGGTGATATATATGGTACCAGTCAAAGATTCAGATTATTCTTTTGGAGATGAAGTGAATCTAAGCATTACTGTTTTTCATTGTGGTCCAAAAATAGAAATTAATGAGAAATTAACAGGGTAATATTGATAAATGAGATAATTCAAACAGAGTCAATCATACCCACAGTCTTTAATGTAACATGAATCTCATTTTGACCTTACCTTTATCTGTATACAGCTAGGTTTTTAGGTATTTATGGACATATTTGGAAATCTCATGGGACATATGTGGAAATCTCATGGGACCATTCTGATAGAATTCTACTCAAATGAATGCAAAGATTTTCTTGGATCTGTACCTATTTTTGGGGCTAGGCATCTGGAATTTTGTGTCTAAAACTAATGAGATGGCCTGACAAAAGTTTACTGCTATGAGCCTTGGAGAGTCTCACAGAGGGACATTTCTGTCTAGGAAAGTTTGGAAGAAGTGGCCTAGAAAAAGAACATTAATTCAGAAACAAATTCTCAGTATTAAATAACAAAGATTCTTTGTACTTTATGGTTTCTTTTGCTTTAACTTGGCTTTAGTCTTACCCCTGTATTCATGAAAGGGGCTAAAAAACATTCAAATAGCTCTTTCTAAATCAGTGAAATATAACATGGCTTTGAACGAGTTTAATCCCAAATGGTGAGAACCTTCCCCTGCTGCATTCTGCTGACTCAGTCCAAGTAGAGCTGTACTTGACAGAGCAGGTAAGGTCATGACATTTGCACCAGCTCATCAGAGGGAAGGCTTGTTCCAGAAGGGCCAGCAGAGCAGCCTGGCTCTCACCATGGCCAGAGAAGCAGCACTGGCCATTAATCATCAACCCTGGCAGAAAAGCACAAGGGAGAAGGCACAAAAATTGATTTGTATACTTCCCCTGGGCCTGGAGACCTTATTTCTCCAAGAGGACAACAAGAATAAGTGAGAGGTGAGCTAAATGTTAATGTGACCTTGGGTGGACCTTGAACTCTGGAGAGCTCTGTTTACATTTAGAACTTTTGCATTTCATCAAAATCACAAAGTGTTTTGAATGATAATTTTCCATTCAGGCCCTTTGAGACTTCTCTAGGTCCTGTTCAAAGCATTCCAAGCTGTGAATAAAAAATACCACAGTACATGGATTTGGAGAACAAGTTGGACTTTGCACGTTCCCTGGTCATCCATTGGTTTTCCATTCTCCTTAGCAGAAGCTTCTCTTTGATCCCAGTGTTCAGAAAGAATGTGTACTGCACACTGATAAGAGGCCCCAGGAATGCACCCCTCTTCAACAGAGTCCCAGAATCATCTACACCCACATACTGCATGCTATATACCATCCACCAAAGCAGAGGACAGGTGATACTTTTTTTTTCCATAAATGAGTCTTTAGATCTTGTTTAATAGTTCCAGTAGGGCAGCGTAGCTACCAGCAAATTACTGCAGCAAGATTGTCCCTCCTCTGGAAAACATTTTCTCTTTCCTATGGGATATATTTAGGTAGGGATGCATATGAAATGGTGGGTGAGAAATAGCCAAAACCATGAAATATACACTGGTAATGAACATGGTGGCAGCTGCCTCTCCGCATTCTGGTCTTGACTATTCTGTCCTCACCTTCCATTATATCCATATTCTTTATCACTCCATGGACTTCAAGACATGTTTCCAGAGACACTTAGCTTGCTTCTCCTGTATATACTTTTGCTCATGTTCTTTTCTTCATTTGCTAAGAAACATTGCACCTGACTACTGAAATTCCTCTAGACCTTTAATGCCCAGTTAACATTTACTCTTTCAACAGTGTGAGTTAAAATCATTTCTTATCAATAATATGAAACTAGAACAATGATGGCTCCCTCTAAGGGAAATATTTCCTCTACTATCAAATTAGTAAGGTCAGTGTACCCACAGAAATGTTGTGGATAATGTGTTCTTTCCTCCTCTATCATTCTTTTCAATTATGGACATTTTGTCTTCTCAATAAATTTTGCAGGTGTGATAATAAGATAACTAATATTTATTGTGTGCTTATTATATGCAGATACTGTGCTATGTTCTTAAAATACATCATAACAATTATAACTACATGAGCTGACATTTCCACTTATGAGCATTAGACTCATGAAAGGATTGAATTTATTGCCTATCTCGATTCTGGGAATCAAAACAAACATTCTCTAACTTCAAATATATGTTCTTTATGAACTCATTATATGTCCAGTACTGCATTACTTAATAGAAATGCTACATACAAAATTATAATGTTCTCATAATCATTTCTGGAATGGAACTGATCATTCTAAGAGAAATACTTATTACCTAAAATTGTCTCATCAATAAAGCCATTTTTATAACATAGAATAAGAAGAAAACAATGATAATAATAAAAACACAAAGACTTCCTGCCATACATTAATAACTCTGAGGCAAAGAGAAATACCTAAAAACTTCTGGAAAAAAAAAACCCAGCAACAAAGGTACTAAAAATCTTGTCCTCTTTTTCTTTACTTTTGTAGTTTTATGTTCCTATGTTCTATAGTCTTAAACTGACTGTATGTATTTGGCAATTCACAAGCATAACAGATACTCAATTGAAAAAAAAAAAACCTCATGAAAGGATCTCTAAAAATTATAAGACAGGATTTAAAAATTTTATTCAAATTCATATGCAGAGCAGATGGTAATTAGATATGGGAGGACACCTATAATAAAGTTCCTATTTAATTCAATACATATTTATGGAGCACCTACTATATGACTGTTCAGTTTCTTAACCTGCCACAACAATTGTTAGTGGGAGAGATCTGTGTTGTAAGCACTCCATTCATTAGTAGCAATGATAAAGATAAAGCACAGGAATTACCTTGATTAAAAAAGAGAAAGAAGAACTGTGTGTATTTATCCTGCACTATTTTGTAGACTGTTTTCCATTAGCCATATAAAACGTAAAATACTTCTTCCTCTATAGAAAGATGAGAACGTGATGAGGTTTCAGAGGCTTAATGATGGTGATGTGAGAAGTGAGACACAAACCTGCTCCAAAAGAACATATAATTTGAAATTATAGCAAATACAACTAATCCTGAAAGAGTGACTGGAAAGAAACTGCAACAGATTGCCTACATCTCAGAAAATGATCAGACTTCATGGAAAAGAGTAAAGTAGCAAAGCCACAATCCAGCAGGACACAAGTGCTGCTCCACCCCAGCACACCAGTGGGAGAAAGAGAAATAGAGTGGGAAGGGAGTGGAGGCCTAGGACTGCTGAACACCCAGCCTGGAAATCTGCTCTGAGAGCACAAACCTACATCACGTGGTGCTCTGGAGATCAGTGGGGTTGGAAAGCAAAGACAGACAGAAAACTCGGAAAGACTGTGATTCCAGCCACTTGTAGAGAACACGTACCCACAACAGGCCACTCCAGGACAAAAGAAAGGCAGACATTTTGAAAGACTTCCCAGCAGTGAGAAGGCTGCCAAATGGGCAAGAATTACACAGAGCTTGCTGCTCAGGAGAAAGGAGAGATGGAAATAATTGTCCCAGTGCATTCAGCCCAGCAGGTTGGGAACTTTCAGGAGCTTCAGGTGTTCCATTTCCCTGGCTGGCAATGCCAAGGAGCCCCACTGTTATACACAGCCTGCTGCTCCTTCCTCCCAGTCATCATCAGTTCACAAACCCGCTGCCCCCATGATTGCATTTGGCCAGCTAGAGGGAGGCCCTACCTATAGTAGCTACAGGGGCATACTGCCAAGGCTCCTCCCAGCACGCTCGGCCAACTGGCCCAGGCAGTGGAGGCAGGCACTGCAGCCAGGAAGCAGAAAAGAGCTCTTTCTTCCCGGCAGGTATTGGCACTGCTCACCTGCGACCACCACCATCACTCCAGGGGATGGGCACCTCCAGAAAGTAGAGTTTCTGGGCACAAGAGAGCACCACCTACACAAAGTTATTAACCATAGTAATCATTACAAGTACAAAAGAGCTAAAGAATCTGGTACAAACCAAAATCCCACAAACACCAGAAAGAGGGCCCAGTGAAACTGAACACACTAATCTTCCTGAAAAAGATTTCAAAATAAAAATCATAGGGGGGCGGAGCCAGGATGGCAGCGTGAGTGGAGCAGTGGAAATCTCCTCCCAAAAACACATGGAGCTGTGAAAATATAACAAAGAAAACTCTTCCTAGGGTGGAGACCAGAGGACGCAGGACAACATCCAGACCACATCCACACCTGCAAGAGCCCAGCGCCTTGCGAAGGGGGTAAGATACAAGCCCCAGCCCGGCGGGACCCAAGCGCCCCTCCCCCTGGCTCCCGGCGGGTAGAAAGAAACCAGAGCGGTTTTTTTTTTTTTGGAGAGTGCTTTTTGGAGGCCTTGGAGGGACGGGGACCCCGTTGCTGGGGAGGCGGGGTGGCGGGACCATTGAGAGGGTGCCTGGGACCGTCACCTGAGGACAAAGATTATCGAACGTTTTTCCCTACAGGACCCAGTGGGCGGGTGCATGAGACCGGCGCCTGAGAACGGAGGAAATCGTGCATTTTTCCCTTTTTTTTCTCTTTTTAGCAAGTGATTTTTGGAAGCCTTAAAGGGACAGGGACCCCGGTGCTAGGGAGGTAGAGCAGCAGGACTGGTGAGCGGGTGCCTGGGACCGGCGCCTGAGGGCAAAGAATATCGCGCGTTTTTCCCTGCGGGACCGGTGGGCGGGTGCCTGAGACTGGTGCCTGAGGACAGAGGAAATCACACGTTTTTCCCCTTTTTTTTTTTCTCTTTTTGGCGAGTGCTTTTTGGAAGCCTTAAAGGGACAGGGACCCCGGTGCTAGGGAGGCAGGGCGGCGGGACCGGTGAGCGGGTGCCTGGGACCGGCGCCTGAGGCAAAGAATATCCCGTGTTTTTCCCTGTGGGACCGGAGGGCGGGTGCCTGAGGATGGAGGAAATCGCACGTCTTTCTCCTTTTTTTTTTTTTCCCTTTTTGGCAAGTGCTTTTTGGAAGCCTAAAAGGGACAGGGACCCTGGTGCTAGGAAGGCAGAGCAGCAGGACTGGGGAATGGGTGCCTGGGACCGGCGCATGAAGACAAAGAATATCGCGCGTTTTTCCCTGCGGGACTGGTGGGCGGGTGCTTTTTGGAAGCCTTGAAGGGACAGGGACCCCGGTGCTAGGGAGGCAGGGCAGCAGGACCAGTGAGCGGGTGCCTAGGACTGGCGCCTGAGGAAAAAAAAAAAATCGCACGCTTTTTTCCTTTTTTTTTTTTTTTTCCTGTTAACTCTCTCATTTTTGCTGTTGTTGTTTTGGTTTGGAGAGTGCTTTTTGGAAGTCTTAAAGGGGCAGGACAGGACACTTAGACCAGAGGCAGGGAATCTGGGGATCTCTGGGCACTCTAACCCCCTGGGCAGCAGGGAGCACAGAGGCCCCTTACAGAGATAAATAGCCTCGCAGCCGCTCCCCTTCCAACGGGGCTCCACCACTTTGGAGGAGCGGCCCAGCCAGGCCACGCCCACAGCGGGCAGGTAGCAGAAGCTCTGTCCCTGCACAGCTGACAAGCATAAGCCACTAGAGGTTGCTATTCTCCCAGGAGAGGAAGGCCACAAACCAACAAGAAGGGAAGCTCTTCGAGCGATCACTCATACCAGGTCTGCAAACTATCTCTATCACCATGAAAAGGCAAAACTACAGTCAGACAAAGATCACAGAGACAACACCTGAGAAGGAGACAGACCTAACCAGTCCTCCTGAAAAAGAATTCAAAATAAAAATCATGAACATGCTGACAGAGATGCAGAGAAAAATGCAAGAGCAATCGGATGAGATGCAGAGAAAAATGCAAGAGCAAAGGGATGAAGTCCGGAGGGAGATCACAGATGTCAGGAAGGAGATCACAGAAGTGAAACAATCCCTGGAAGGATTTATAAGCAGAATGGATAAGATGCAAGAGGCCATTGAAGGAATAGAAGCCAGAGAACAGGAACGTATAGAAGCTGACATAGAGAGAGATAAAAGGATCTCCAGGAATGAAACAACACTAAGAGAACTATGTGACCAAGCCAAAAGGAATAATATTCGTATTATAGGGATACCAGAAGAAGAAAGAAAGAGGAAAAGGGATAGAAACTCTCTTTGAAGAAATAATTGCTGAAAACTTCCCCAAACTGGGGGAGGAAATAATTGAACAGACCATGGAATTACACAGAACCCACAACAGAAAGGATCCAAGGAGGACAACACCAAGACACATAGTAATTAAAATGGCAAGGATCAAGGACAAGGAAAGAGTTTTAAAGGCAGCTAGAGAGAAAAAGGTCACCTCTAAAGGAAAACCCATCAGGCTAACATCAGACTTCTTGACAGAAACCCTACAGGCCATAAGAGAATGGCATGATATACTTAATGCAATTAAACAGAAGGGCCTTGAACCAAGGATACTGTATCCAGCACGACTATCATTTAAATATGATGGCGGGATTAAACAATTCCCAGACAAGCAAGAGCTGAGCGATTTTGCTTCCCACAAACCACCTCTACATCCTACAGGGACTGCTATAGATGGGAGCCCTCCTAAAAAGAGCACAGAACAAAACATACAACATATGAAGAATGGAGGAGGATCAATAAGAAGGGAGAGAAGAAAAGAATCTCCAGACAGTGTATATAACAGCTCGATAAGCGAGCTAAATTAGGCAGTAAGATACTAAAGAAGCTAACCTTGAACCTTTGGTAACCACGAATCTAAAGCCTGCAATGGCAATAAGTACATATCTCTCAGTAGTCACCCTAAATGTAAATGGACTTAATGCACCAATCAAAAGACACAGAGTAATAGAATGGATAAAAAAGCAAGATCCATCTATATGCTGCTTACAAGAAATTCACCTTAAACCCAAAGACAAGCATAGACTAAAAGCCAAGGGATGGAAAAACATATTTCAGGCAAACAACAGTGAGAAGAAAGCAGGGGTTGCAGTACTAATATCAGACAAAATAGACTTCAAAACAAAGAAAGTAACAAGAGATAAAGAAGGATACTACATAATGATAAAGGGCTCAGTCCAACAAGAGGATATAACCATTCTAAATATATATGCACCCAATACAGGAGCACCAGCATATGTGAAACAAATACTAACAGAATTAAAGGGGGAAATAGACTGCAATGCATTTATTTTAGGAGACTTCAACACACCACTCACCCCAAAGGATAGATCCACCGGGCAGAAAATAAGTAAGGACACACAGGCACTGAACAACACACTAGAACAGATGGACCTAATAGACATCTATAGAACTCTACATCCAAAAGCAACAGGATATACATTCTTCTCAAGTGCACATGGAACATTCTCCAGAATAGACCACATACTAGCTCACAAAAAGAGCCTCAGTAAATTCCAAAATATTGAAATTCTACCAACCAATTTTTCAGACCACAAAGGTATGAGAGTAGAAATAAATTCTACAAAGAAAACAAAAAGGCTCACAAACACATGGAGGCTTAACAACATGCTACTAAATAATCAATGGATCAATGAACAAATCAAAATACAGATCAAGGAATATACAGAAACAAATGACAACAACACAAAGCCCCAACTTCTGTGGGACGCAGCGAAAGCAGTCTTAAGAGGAAAGTATATAGCAATCCAGGCACACTTGAAGAAGGAAGAACAATCCCAAATGAATAGTCTAACATCACAATTATCGAAACTGGAAAAAGAAGAACAAATGAGGCCTAAAGTCAGCAGAAGGAGGGACATAATAAAGATAAAGATAAACAAAATTGAGAAGAATAAAACAATAGCAAAAATCAACGAAACCAAGAGCTGGTTCTTTGAGAAAATAAACAAAATAGATAAGCCTCTAGCCAAACTTATTAAGAGAAAAAGAGAATCAACACAAATCAACAGAATCAGAAATGAGAATGGAAAAATCATGACAGACTCCACAGAAATAAAAAGAATTATTAAAGACTACTATGAAAACCTATATGCCAACAAGCTGGAAAACCTAGAAGAAATGAACAACTTCCTAGGAAAATACAACCTCCCAAGACTGACCAAGGAAGAAACACAAAAGTTAAACAAACCAATTACGAGCAAAGAAATTGAAACGGTAATCAAAAACTACCCAAGAACAAAACCCCGGGGCAGCACTATTTACAATAGCCAAGAATTGGAAGCAACCTAAATGTCCATCGGTAGATGAATGGATACAGAAGATGTGGTACATATACACAATGGAATACTACTCAGCCGTAAGAAGTGGAAAAATCCAGCCATTTGCAGCAACATGGATGGAGCTGGAGAGTATTATGCTCAGTGAAATAAGCCAAGCAGAGAAAGAGAAATACCAAACGCGATTTCAATCATCTGAGGAGTATAGGAACAAAGGAAAAACTGAAGGAACAAAACAGCAGCGGAATTACAGAACCCAAAAATGGACTAACAGGTTCCAAAGGGAAAGGAACTGGGGAGGATGGGTGGGCAGGGAGGGATAAGGAGGGGGAACAAGAAGGGGGATATTAAGATTAGCATGCATGGGGGGGAGAAAGGGGAGGGTGGGCTGCACAAAACAGAGAGGACAAGTAGGGATTCTACAACATTTTGCTAAGCTGATGGACAGTAACCGTAATGTGGTTGTTAGGGGGGACCTGATATAGGGGAGAGCATAGTAAACATAGTACTCTTCATGTAAGTGTAGATTAAAGATTAAAAAAAAAAAGAAAGAAAGAAAAGGGGGATTACTCCTTGACAGGATAAAACTATTGGTAAATCAGAGATCAACGCATGCTTTAAATATCCTTAATGTTGATCACTTAAAGGGTGTCAGATCAGCTATGGAGGTACACTTTTCTGATAATATTCCTTTCTCTTAAAAAAAAAAAAAGCAGTCCCTGTGTGCTGACCTCCAATGAGTTCTGCACAGTGGTATAGAGGGCATGTCAAAGTGTGGGCAAAGGGTCTGTTTGTTTCTATGCAGAAGATCAAGGCCTAGTTTGGTACCCAGAAAATGAACTAAGATACGATATGAGGAGGAGTTTCCGGTATCAGCCCTCTCTGGAGGACTTGTGCCGGGGGATGATCATCAAAAAGCCTCCACAGGGATCCGGGCGATGCTGTGGTTGTGGCTGCGTCCACCCCACCATTTCCTGGACTTGCCATTGGAATGAGGAGGGAGATGACTAGGCTGGCATGTGCATACAGTGAGACAACGAATTTGACCCGATCTGTACTGTTGGAACTCAACCAGGAGTTGGGAGGGGTGCAAGTTGTAGCACTCCAAAAAATTTATGACTACGGACTATCTATGGTTAAAAGAACATATGGGATGTGAACAGATCCCAGAAATGGGCTGCTTTAATTTGTGTGATTTTTCTCAGACTGTTCAAGTACAGTTGGACAATATCCATCATATCATAGACAAATTTTCACAAATGCCTAGGGTGCCTAAATGGTTTTCTTGGCTTCACTGGAGATGGATGGTAATTATAGATTTGCTTTGTTTATGTCACCGTATTCCTATTATGTTAATATGTGTGTGCAAATTAGTTAGTAGTTTAAAACCTATACATACTTAAGGTACTCTACAAGAAGATATGTCAAAGAAATAATCAATCCTCCCATGTTTCCTTCCATATGCTACCTCTATAGCTTTTCTTCTTCCTTCCTAATTACAACCCTTAAATAGAATTCGCGCCTCATATCGAATTTAGCGAGCATCATAATTCCTCCAGGTGGTAAAGATACCTCGAGACAAGTGCTGGGCATAGAAGCCACAGGGCATAAATCTGCAAAGAAGTAAAAAGCTAACCTTTTCAAACAATATGGTTTCTCTCTCACTTACCAACTTTACATTTTCCTGTATGGCCCCAGAAGATGACTGGTTAGCCAGAGACGGGTAAGATTCCTCAAGGGAGGAACAACCTAAGATAGGCACAATCGCAGGGGGGCCATCAGGTGAGAAATTGGGGATCAACAGAGGTGAGGCTCAGAACCTCATCCCCCCTGCTTTGAGAGAAATCTTCTGCATCCGTGGATGGTTTATTGCCCTTGTCTAGCTTGGATTAACACATAGTCTACAGGCACACACCTGATCATCTACAATTGCTCTCTACAACACTAAACTATGTTTTCTACCTTTATCTTGCATCTACCTACCACTTCAGCATTTTATTAAAAATAAAAATAAAAATAATAATAAAGGGAGAAATGTGGGATCAACATATAAATCAAGTATAAAAATCAAACGAGTATTCATATTTGACCTGATTGTTTATAGTTCTTAATGCGTGATCAAAACCGAAAGTTTCTGTGATGAATGCCCTTGTACTGTTCACCATATAAGAATTTATTCACTATGTAAGAATTCGTTCACCATGTAAGAACTTGTTCGTTATGCTTCAGAAGATTGGAGACTGATGAGAGTTAGGCTTGAGATGGATTAATGATTGTACATTGAGCATTGACCCCCCTATACTGAATTTTATTGTTGTTAACAACCATTTGATCAATAAATATGAGAGATGCCCTCTCAAAAAAAAAAATCATAAACATGCTCACAGAGCTACAGAAAAATATTTAAGACCTCAGGGAAGAATTCAAGAAAAAGACAGAAACTGAAAAATACAGTATCTGAAATAAAATATAAATGGAGGGATTTAAAAGCAGATTAGATAAGGTAGAGGAGATGGTAAATGAAAAAGAAATTAGAGAACAGGAATACAAAGAACCTGAGAAACAGAGAAAAAAGAATCCTAGGAATGAAAGAATGTTAAGAGAGCTGTATGAGAAATCCAAATAGAACAATATTTGTATTATAGGGGTACCAGAAGAAGAAGAGAGAGAGAAAGGGATACAAAGTGTCTTTGAGGAAATAATTTCTGAAAACTTTCCCAGTCTGGGGAAGGAAATAGTCTCTTAGGCCATGGAAGTGCACAGATCTCCCAAAACAAGGGATGCTAGGAAGACAATACCAAGACATATATAATAATTAAAATGGCACAGATCAAGGACAAAGACAGTGTTAAAAGCAGCCAGAGAGAAAAGAAGATCACATTCAAAGGAAACCCCATCAGGCTATCATCAGACTTCTCAGTAGGAACTTTACAGGCCAGAAGGGAGTGGCATGATATATTTAATGCAATGAAATAGAAGGGCCTCAAACCAAGAATAATGTACCTGGCAAGACTATCATTCAAATTTGAAGCAGGGATTAAGCAACAGACTTCAAGACAAAGAAAGTAACAAAAGACAAGGAAGGACATTACATAAAATGATAAAGGAGTCAGTCCAACAAGACAATATAACCATTATAAATATCTATTCACCCAACACAGGAGCACCTACATATGCGAAACAAATACTAACAGAATTAAAGGGGGAAATAGAATGCAATGCATTCATTCTAGGAGACTTCAGCACACCAGTCACTCCAAAGGACAGATCAACCAGACAGAAAATAAGTAAGGAGACAGATCTGCTGAACAACACATTAGAACAGATGGACCTAACAGACATCTACAGAACACTCCATCCAAAAGCAGCAGGACACATATTCTTCTCAAGTGCACATGGAACATTTTCAAGAATAGATCATATACCAGACCACAAAAAGAGCCTCAGTAAATTCAGAAGGATTGAAATTGTACCAACCAACTTCTCAGATCACAAAGGTATGAAACTAGAAATAAATATACAAAGAACACAAAAGAGCCCACAAACACATGGAGGCTTAACAACATGCTCCTAAATAATCAATGGATCACTGCACAAACAAAAGCAGAGATCAAGCAATATATGGACACAAATGAAAACCAATAACTCAACACTGCAAAATATGTGGGATGCAGCAAGGACCATGCTAAGAGGGAAGTATATTGCAATACAGGTCTACCTCAAGAAAGAAGAGCAATCCCAAATGAACAGTCTAAACTCACAATTAATGAAACTGGAAAATGAAGAACAAATGAGGCCCAAAGTCAGTAGAAGGAGGGACATAAAAATGTCAGAGCAGAAATAAATAAAATTGATAAGAATAAAACAATAGAAAGAATCAATGAAACCAGGATCTGGTTCTTTGAAAAAGTAAAGAAAATAGAAGAACCCCCAGCCAAGAGGAGAAAGACAAGTATCAAATGATTTCACTCATTCGTCGAGTATAACAACAAAGCAAAACTGAAGGAGCAAAACAGCAGCAGACTCACAGACTCCAAGATGGGACTAGCGGTTAGCAAAGGGGAGGGGTGAGAGAGGGCAGTGGGAGGGAGGGAGATGGGGATTGAGGGGCATTATGATTGGCACACTTGGTGTGTGTGGGTGGGCATGGGGAAGATAGTGTAGCACAGAGAAGACAAGTAGTGACTCTGGCATCTTACTATGCTGATGGACAGTGACTACAATGGGGTATGCGGGGGGCACTTGATAATATGGATGCATGTAGTAACCACATGTTGCTCATGTGAAACTTTGATCAGATTGTATATCAATGATACCTTAATAAAAAAAAAGAAATATGAGAACATGATGAATATGGCAGTCAACCAATGCATTGTAGGTGATCTTGAAGCCCAGAGCTGCTCATACTCTTACTCTTGGCTTAAGAGGACATCCTTCTGGGGTTTTCTCCATTTTACCAAAGAATTGGCTTTTCCAGGTTTATTTCAAACACTAGCTTTCAAAATAGCCTTTTTGAAGTTTTTATTCCTCTTAAATATTTTGATGTATACAATACAAGAGTACTTTTAAGTAATCTTGTCTTGAAATAGGGGTTTTATTATAAACATTTTAATTTTTCTTTCTGAAAAATTTCTTTACATATTACTATATTGGCAAAATATCTTTTAACAATTTTAGCAATAGCATATCATAATAAAGAAGACAAATGCCTTATAAATATTAATGTGACCATAAAATATATAACCTCAAAAATTAATTCCTAGTATTTTATGAGAAGTTTGAAGAAATGAAATAACTACTGTCATAATAATATATGTTTATATCATGAAACATATATCTTTTCCTCTGTAAATCTCAAGAAAATGGTCATAGACTTCCGCCAAGCATGATTATTTTTATATGAATGTATTTAAGCAATCTATTTTGCATGCATAAGCAGTAGGTTATTAAGTAGCATACTATTTATTTTATCTAGCTAGAGATGTTCAATACTTCTTTTTGCTTACAAAAACTGCATATTATAAAATTTGATTAAAATACCTTGTTTTTGTTATTCTTTAATCATGCCTACCTATAATTTAACATTTCAGGAAAGTATATTTTAACATAAATGTATATCTTGGCAAATTCTACCTATTTATTGCTGTCACACATTTTATCAGACAATACATAGAGTTCTGTAA
This sequence comes from Manis javanica, assembly GCF_040802235.1. NCBI lineage: Eukaryota > Metazoa > Chordata > Mammalia > Pholidota > Manidae > Manis > Manis javanica. Next base: position 96,438,659 of record NC_133167.1, read on the forward strand.
TTATAGCTTTTGGGTTTTAATGTTGAAATGCAAGGTCATTAATTTATTTAACTTATGGGTGTTCCTTGTGGTACAGTTTTCAAGAGTTTTTTAAAAACCGTTTGACATCATTAATTAAAATTGAGAATAAAGAAATAACTATTATCAGTAGGTGGCATTTATCCTGAGCCATAGAATTTACCTGTTTTGTGATTAGCCACCAGAAATCATATTTACTTTTTTTTTAAAGAAAGGTTAATTTAGCAGCAACCACACTTATACCTTTCTCTGAGAAACACAATGGTTGAAACAATGCTACATCATGCTGTTCAGCAAATGAAAGCATCTATTTTATATGATTATGGGGAATGCAGCTGTTCACCATGAGTCCAGGAGTACTTCAGTACTTTTCTGAATAGGCTTGGCAAGCATGCATATCTGGGGAAAGCTTAAGAGAGACATTCAAGTAAAGAAGATGCAAATCCAAAACTTTTCTGGCAATTCAAAAACCTTGTCACCAGTTGAGGGTTGAGAGTAAGGAATATTTATTCTTCGGTGTTCATGAGGACTGTCTTGGAAAAGAGCTATAGTAATAACGAACTCGTATGTCACCAAGCCCTTACACGGCCTGGTTTCATGCTATAATCTGGGGGAAAATTAGCAGCTATAAATTAAAGCTTTTTTATATTCTTTAAAAGATGTGTATTTCGAAGCCTTTATGGCCTACTTAAAAATTCCATGTAGTGTCATCCAGTAACAGTGCAGAGAAGAAAAAAATCTCTTTCAGGCAATGTTTTACTCAGTCTTTGAAAGCATTGCAAGCATAAAACTCAAATAGCTTTACCAAAGTCTGGGATATTTATCTTCCTTCTTGTTTGAAAAATGAAATAAAGCTACAGGCAGCAGAGATAATCAACAAAGAATCATTGGTAAACTTTAGTTTATTTAAATTTAAATCTATTATGCCACTTAAGTCTCTCAGCTTGTGTTTAGCAATACATAAAACAATTTGTAATGGTTACTGAAATTTGCATCTTTATATTCTTTCGTTAATATCAAACGACAAGGCTGTATTTTAAATACAGTGTCAAAACCCTTCACCTTTTAAATAAGAATCCATGACTCCTAGAACTTTAATATTCTCATAGGATCCATTCAGATAATTTATGGAGGGGCTATTAGAGTGAAAAAGGAGGTTGGAAGAGCTCCTGCTCTCAGGAGGCACCCAGAGCAGGACGGTGATTATCCCTCAATCCTTAGCTTGCTGATTTCCTCAGGTGGTCTCTATACCTACTTAAAACTATCAAACACTGAGGTAATTTTAGACTATTACATCCTTCCTCCAAAAGTACCTTTTTGTTCAAAACAAAAAACCAAGAGATTATTCAAGAGAGACTTTGTAAAGTCTCAACTATAAGGTACTCATTTTCTGAGGGATAATTCTAGTTACAGTGGAGAGAATGCTCTAAAATTAGATACACATTTTTATCTCCTAATCCTTGTGATTTGCAGCCTCTCTTCTCTGAATCTGCTTTGTGTTCCTGCTGAGAATGTGTTTCCCCCCTTATCCTACCACACACCAAACAGACCTCTAATATACCTAACGTGCTTCCTTTTTTTGGAAACTTTTTATTACTTAATATTTTAAACATTAAAATTAATATGTAATGTATATTTAACATATAAAGAATTATAAAATTATCTATGGACACACTCCTCAGATTCATCAATTGAGTATTTAAAATAACTTTGAATCTTTTTTGTGCTTCTCCTTACTCATTCTTATGTTTTCTCACAATACCTTTTTGCATATATTATATATGTGTATATTTATATATATGTGTATACATATGGAATATCCATAAAACATATAGATTTTAGTTTTATAGGTTTATAATTCTTACATAAAAATGATACCATATTATAATTATTCTTCTATTATATGATGTTTTTGTGATTTAGCCATGCTGACTAGTAAAGGGTTGATGCTTTAATTTATACCATTGTATATTACTACCTTGGATGATTTTATACAGGGTATTTACTCATTTCCTTGTTGTTAGTCACTTGGATTATTTCTAGTTTTTTTACTTAAATATAAAGCTGTAATGAACATTCTTGATGTTTCTTGGTATACATAACAGTTTTTAGGATTTTGTAGAGGGGAGGGGTTACATGTATTCAACTCTAGAAGAGAATGGCACATTGAATATTCAAAGTCCACACACAAAGTCACGTAGTCACTAGCAGTATAGAAGTATTTCTCTCAAGTCTGAATTATCATCATCATGATTACCTTGGCAAGATCCACACAACCCCTGTTGGAATTTTAATGAAGATCACTGAGTATTTTAATCAATTTCAGAAGAGCTAACTTAATAACAGTAGTACTTCCTGTCCATGTAAATGATTTGTCTCTATTTATTTTGGTCTAATTTAATTTCTACATGAAGAGTTTGGTGGTAAATGTCCATCAAGATTTTAAGCTTGTTGGCACAGAGAAATGCAATTGCTTTTTGTTTATTAATTTTGAATGCAGCCAGTTGATGAACTGTCTGATGAATATTTTTTTCCAAATTCTTTTGGTATTTTATGGAGGCAATTATTTAATTTGTGACTAATATTGCTGTGGTTATTTTCAAATATTTAAATACTCCTTTTATTTTAAAATTTCCTTTTCTATTAAACAGATAAGATATTGAATAGAAGCCATGGCAATGGCCATTTTTTTTCATTTATCATTTTTAGAATGCTTATTTTTTTATTAATTTGATATTGGTAGACTTTTGGTAGGTATCATTTAATGTGTTAATGCACAAAGTTTGCAAAGTATTTAAAAAATGAACTGATATTGAAGTCTTTCAAATGCTTCTTATGTATCTATGAGATGATATTGTGGTATTCATTCAATTTGCTAAAGTAGAGAAATAGGTAAATAAAATTTCCCAAAAGTTGATATTGTAGTTTCCCTCAAATAAACTCAAATGGGAATTTTTGCATCACTATTAATGATTAAGACTGATGATCTCATCTTTACCTGATTTTGATAAAGTTATATGCCTCATAAAACAAATGTTAGTCTTTTCATTTTCCATGGAAAAGTTTGTAAATAATAGGAATTCTATGTTTATAGGAATTATTTATTGATTGGTGAATTAAACTTTAATGTCATCTAAAAGTATTATTTGTTGATTATTTTAAAATGTATCAAAATTATTTAATTGGTTATAAATCTATTCAAGCTATTTATGAGTTAGTTTTGGAAGTTATATTTTTCTTGGAATTTATTTTTTCCAACTTTCAAATACCTTGCACAATAGTGTTTAAAGTTTCCCCTCATTTTCTTGATAGTCACTCTTCTGTAATTTTTTTATTACTATTAACATTTTTATTTGTCTCTTCTTTTTTCCTGAAAATCTTTCATGAAAATCAATTTTATCATGTAACTCCTTGAACTGAGTAGGGCCAGGATCAAGATGTATATATTGATCAACTAATAAATCTTGAAACTGTATGAAAATTTTAATTACAAAATTTGATTCAAAATTATTCAATAATAAAGACCAGATTAAGATGGTGGCATAAGTAAATCATGAACTCACCTCCTCCCACAGACATACTGAATGTACACATGCACCTGCCCACCTGGGCACATCAAAAAACAGCAATTTAAAGGTCAGTTAGACTAAGCGAAGGAAATCCATTTACTAACCACAGAGCACCATCAAATGGATGGGGGACTACTGGAACTCCCTCCAGGGTCCACTTTTTACATTCCCCCTCCACCATGATAGCACTGCAAAAAGCTAGTTGCTGGCCCTCTAGCTGGACTAGCCAGCACAACCTGGGCCCCTGGCTCACACGAGCTCCATCCACCTCCACAAGGGAGCACGTTCCACTTATTTCATGAAAATACACACAGGAAGTCAAACAAAATGAGGAGACAGAGGAATATGTTCCAAATGAAAGAACACAATCAAACCCCAGGGGAGGAAAAAAAAAACCTAATGAAACAAAGTAATGGTCATAAAAATGGCCACTGAACTCAGGAGAAGAATGGAGAAACATAGTAAGAACTTTCACAAGGAGTTAGAGAATATAAAAAAAGAACCAGTCAGAGTTGAAGAATACAATAAGTGAAAATACACTAGACAAAATCAACAGTAGATCAGATGGTACAGAAGAACAGATCAGAGATCTAAAAGACAGAACAGGGAAAATTACCCAATTAGAACAAAAAGAAGAAAGAATTTTTAAAATGAGGATAGTATAAGGGACCTATAGGACAACATTCAGCATACTAGCATTCTCATTATAGGTGTCTCAGAAAGAGAAGAGAGATAGAAAGTAGAAGAACACTTATTTGAAGAAATAATGGCTAAAACCTTTCCTAAACTGGAGAAGGAAATTATGTTCAGGAAGAGCAGAGCCTCAAACAAGATGAACCCAAACAGATCCACACCAAGACACCACAGTTAAATGGCAAAAATTGAAGAGATAATCTTAAATGTCACAAGAGGAAGACAATAGTCATAGACAAGAGAAACCCCATAAGAATGTCAGCTGATTTTTCAGCAGAAACTTTGCTGACCAAGAAAAGTAGCAGGAAAATATAACCAAGAATAATCTACATGGCAAGGTTATCATTCAGAATAATAGCAGAGATAGTTTCCAAGACAAGCAAAAACTAAAGGAGTTTATCACCACTAAACAGCCTCACAAGAAATGTTTTCTTTCAAGAGGGAAAGAAAAGGCCATAATGAGAAATAAGAAAATATATGAAAGGAAAAATATCTCATCTCACTGGTAAAGGTAAATATATATAAAGGCAGTCAGTCGATCAGCCACTAAAAAAGCTAATATGAAGACAAAAATAGTAAAATCAATTGTAATTACAATATGTAGTCAAGGGATACATCAATTAAAAAGATGTAAAATACAACAACAAACACATAAAATGTGGTAGGGAAAGAGTAAAAACGTAGTGCTTCTAGAATTTGTTTGAACTTAGGTGACTATCAGTTTAAAGCAGATTGATATAAATACACTCACACATACACCTCTTGATAAACACAAACCAAAAGCCTACGATGGACACAGTCAAGAGAAAGAAACCCAAATAGAACACTAAAGAAAATTATCAAACCACAAGGGAAGAGACCGTGAGAAGAAGAAAACAACAGAGAACTACAAAAACAACCAGAACACAATCGATAAAATGGATATCAGTATATAATTATCAATAATTACTTTCAATGTAAACTGAATACATCTTGTGATATGAAAAAGGAGGTATTGACAGATACTTGAAAACAGCTGTACTTTACAATCTGTTGGCGGAGACAGTGCTTTGCAACAGAAAGTTCCCAATGGCACTTTCCTAATAGTTCATGTGAGGTTGTACTGTGAATTCTTACCACTCCAAGAGTTCCAGATCAACAAGCTGGCAATTTAGGAAATACCTTTATAGTAAGCCCCACATTTAGTAAACTCACCAAGCATCAGATGCTCCTTTATTGCTAGTCTCTTTTGGGAGAATCTATTATTCTCATTCTTTATAAAACATAAGAGTAAATAATATGTCTTTGATTAACTGTACAGAATAGATAGTAGTTTCTGTAATAACTTTATGAGTTACACTCCATTGTTCTTTTCTTGCTCTTAGATCTTGTCTGAGGATCTTTTCAACATTTCATACCATGTTCTCTTAGAAGTTTGCATTCCATTTACCTCCTTGTACTCTGTCTCCTCTTGTCCCAATAGCACTAAGTCTAATTAACTGATGCTCTTTATCGTTCTGGCCACAAAATAAATACATTCCTAAAAATCAATCTGTTGTCTGCTAATATGTCCTTTAATCTCTCCCACAGAGACATTTTTTTCCTTTCTATTTGAATTCTCATCTCATTAAGAAAAATTTCCCAGTGTATATTTCTGATACTGTTTCCTCTGTTGTCTTAATATTTTCAGCCACCTAGTGGCATTTACTATACTCATAAAATATAATTTTTTCCCTAAAATTCAGTTGCCTCTTGTCAGTTTGGAAATATGATTCATCTTTGGCTAGTTCCTGTATCTTATTCCCTATATCTCATCAGTCACTAAGGCCCATTGAAATTATACTTTTAATCATTCTTACATCTATTTCTTCCTTTGTGTACTCTCAACATTGTGATCCATGTATTTATCATTTGGTACTGTCACTAACCTTCTTCATTTAGGGCTTGTCCAATGTAATTTGCCCAGTACATTGAAGCCAGAGCAATCTTCCTAAAATGCCACTATAATTAGGTTGTTTTTCTTTCAGAATTTCTTAATTGCTCCTTCATGATAATAGAACATTTGTCCATATTCTTTATGTAACACCATTCTAAAACTACAGAATTAATAACCTAACCTAATTTCCCATTCTTATGGTCTTATCTCTCCTGATACAAAATACCTGCTCTCCATAGCATAATATGCATTGATCTTCTATGTCCATGCATTGGCCTTACTATTCTCTCTGTTAATGTTTTCCTCAACAATTCAGACCCTATCCGCTCTCAGGAGGGATGTCAAGGACTCCCTTAAACAGGAAGACTCTTTGCTGTAGCATAGGATAACCTGTTCCTCTTGCTAACTGGTATTGTTTTTGAGAGCTATCCATCTATGTCTTAAATATAACTTAATTATCATAAATACACCAACAACTCCAAGGTCTATATTTTTAGCTCTAACTTTCTCTCATAACGTGAGACATGTATATGTAAATGTTTTCTGATGTCTCTACAATAAAAGCTTCTATAATTTTCTGTCACCACAAACTTACTGGAAAACATGGTAAATCTATCAGGAGACAAAACTATTTTAGCACTTTGTTTGCAGCAAACAACTAATAACTTTGTTGACTGAATCACTGATTAGTTGCTTGATCAATGAAGACCAATGGACTTAAGGAAAAATAAAATTTTTTGAATGTCACTTATTTGCTTACCTCCATTATGGCTTTTTAGACTTGGACATACCTCTATTTTTCTCATTACATTGTATGATTATTGACATAAGAGAGTAAAACTTACGTATATTTCTATCTCTTAGAGCAGGAGCCAATAGAAATATAATGTAAACTACATACACAATTTTAAATTTTCTAAATTTCACATTCAAAAAATAAAAAGAAACAGATGCCTCTACTTTATATTTTCAAATTTGTCTATACTTATTAAACTAGAAAAATTCTTTAGTTGTATTATAATTAAAATAACATATATTTCAATTTAATTACCATTAAACTACCTTACTATGACTAACTCATGCTGTCAGAATATAATATCCAAACTAAATACATTATAGTGTTTTTCCTTGTTGTGTAGAAAAATTCATTCAAAATGAGTCTGTTGACACTGAATACATACATTAGTAGTAATGAGTTTTATATGTATGAGTAGAAAGGATGCATATGCCTGAGTACTACAATATAACAATATCTAATGTGATGTAATGGTTAAAGTAAAAAGTATTCCCACAGAACAATAAATTGTGTTCAGCAGAACCTCATCATACACACTGCTTTGCATTTAAAACAAAATTAAGGTATTTTTTAAAGTTTAAAATTCAGTTGTTTGTTCATATTAACTACACTTCACATGCTTGATTGTCCCTTGGAGCTAGTGGCTCCCATTACTGGACAGTGCACTCTCAGAGCGACAAACTGACTTTCATGAGGAGTATTTGATTAACTACATTATAGAAGGGACTATCTAAAAAGCAAAATGGAGATATTCCAAGGTTGATGATTTCAAGACACTGTTTTTGTAGCATGTATATTTGAAACTGAATATTGAGTATGTAATCACAGCAACAGGTAAACAAAAAAATAATTTTTGTTTTCTTTTACTTTTATATGCCTGATTTAAACTGTGTTTTCCAGACAAAATCTTTTAATTGCGAAGACATTCTAAATAAATAAATCTGTAATGAATGCTAACTGAGACAAACATTGTTACAAGTCCTATCTTGTATCTTGCAATCATCTAATCTGGACAACTGATCTATTTGAAGCTTTTCTCATACTCTGCAGTGTTTCTAGTTAAATGCTGGCATGGGAATACATGTAGCTGTTTTCTGTTCACAGCTCTGTCATGAACCACTTGTATCACTTTGGAGAAATCATTTGAAATTGATTTTCAATGCTATTGTGACACAAAACCTAAAACTAGTTTTATGTGGCAAAGTATTGGCTTCCCTTCTTCAGTCATAAACAACTTCATCTTTTGTACAAGGATAAAAAATATATAGGAAATAAAACTGTGTTGTGATAAAACATAACTAGACCTTGACCCTGCACCTATAAAATAAACCAGAATAAAGTTAACTGGGCGTAAGGCACATTCCTTAAATAAGTTGGAATACATTGTTTTCTATAGTTCTTCATTGCATCACTGAATTTGTGTGCCAACAAGTAAAAAATAAGTTTTAAAAACAGCATTCTTAAGTGATTAGTTCAAAACCAGGTAAGATTATGAAGGTGTCATTCTACATTTCTGTAATATTAATACACAAAGACACAATCACAATTACAAGAATGTCATTAGCAGCACATTATCTTCAAAACTCCCTATCAATTTTCCTATAATGCTTCTGTGCTCACAAAATGAATACACTATTCAGAAGTTTGAAACTGTGATTGCCCATAAACCGTGATCTTGGTTCCAACTCCATCACCTAACAGCAAATTCCACTGTTAAGTGGATGTTTGTAATGGTTGCAAATGCTGTGCTGATTAGCAATGAATGCCTTACTCCTTTATAGGATAAAAATTACATGGCATTTGAACTTGCAAAACAGTTTTGCATTCTTATAAAGGAAATTGCGAGTTTTAGTGGCAAGCGCACTGCTGGGAAACTGCTTTGCTCTGGGCCTCACTGATGACATGCTGTTTGGCATTAACATCAAACTTCCCGCCACCTCAACTTGCTCATGTGTGTAATGAGTTCTTCTGTTAAGCCACTGGTGTCTGTTCAATAGGGACGATATGAGAAATAATTAGGGGGATTCTTAAAACTGCTTATTGCTGTTCTAAGAAATATATTTAAAAAGAATAAACTAAAGTTACTTACTAGCTCAAATGCTTTGTAAATACCCTCAGAAATGATACTTTTGATTTAATGGTTTCCAAAAGGAGCACCAAGAAATCAAACACTGCACTATGAATCAAGTTCTGATCATGTAGTTCTAGTATTATACGGCAGTATCTTTCCCATGGGTAAACGGCTCGTCAGACTAGTTCTTCTACAGAAACACAGAATAAAGGTAAGCATTTACTTATTCATCCAGAGCAATAAGAAGACATTCATATTACCCAATACATTCATATTACCCATATGTGCTTCTACGGAAACACAGAATAAAGGTAAGCATTTACTTATTCATCCAGAGCAATAAGAAGACATTCATATTACCCAAACAAACTTCAGTAGGTGATCATTTTTCCCAAAAGATTAAAAAAAAGAACATCTTGCTTTGCTAAAAGTCTTGATGCAGATGGTACAAAACTATAAGACTCCAAATGGAATAAGGCTTTATATAGAAATTCACTGATTAAACATGACATTAAGGACACATGCCTTAATTTGAAAATATAATAAAGACACAGATTACAATTATAGTTTTAGTGTAAAGTAAATGTCATGATTTTTAAAGATTTAAAAATATAATACAACCGAATGAAAATTTACCTTAGTATAAGCAAGTTAACTATACTTAATTATAGTGAGAAGACCTGAATATGTAGTAAATTTTGTGTATCTCAATTTGTGAATAAGTTTATACATGTATCCAGATAATTCTACAAGCCAGGAGTCATTGGTAACTGTTTAGAATGTACTGAATGACCACCCAAATTCTGATTTAAATCTGTTTAATAGAATGTTTAACATAGAAGAAGCTTAATATTTTGAAATATGTTACTCTATTAATGCTTAAAAAGAACAAATATATTGAGCTAATATTCAAAATACAATATTTAAGATACTGAATAAGAAATGAAAATCCTAAATCTCAGAATTTGTATTGTCCAAGTTAACAAATGTTTATATGTATGTGGATCAGAAAAGAGATGGGATTTAACAAACCTGGGTTTTCATCTTGGATTTGATACATGAACAATGTGAATCCTGGGCACCTCATGAAAATGAAAAACCTAGTGGAAAAGATATATGCACCCCCATTTTGTTACAGATATGGAATAGCCAAGCTAGGGAAACAACCTGTGGCATATACATATGATAAATGTATATATATTTGCCTTTTCAAGTTTTTATTTATATACATGTTTTTGTATTAAAAAGAAAAGCATAATTACCACCGATTACAAAGGATTAAAGCAGGACTAGAATAATGAATGAATCACTTAAGCCAGGAAAGCAGATACTCTCAATAATACTGATGGTATAATATAAGCTTTTAAGATATTTAACGTATCTTTTTTCCATATGTGTGTGTGTGTGCATATACACACATATATATATGTATACACACACATACATATATTCCATTATATATATAATGGAATATATATTCCATATACATATAATGGAATATTATTTGGCCATAACAAACAATGAAATCTTGTATTTCCAACAATATGGATGGAGCTTGAAGGCATTGTATATACTAAGTGAAATAAATCCGACAGAAGAAGACAAACTCTGCATGATCTCACTTATATGTGGAATTAAAAAACAAACAAGGTCATAGAAACAGAAAATAGGTGGTTGCTAGAGGCGGGGTGTGGCAGGTGGGCAAAGTGGGTGAAAAGAAGTAAGATGTACAAACTTTCAGTTATTATACAGCATGTAAGTCATGGGGATTTGATGTACAGCATGGTGAATATAGTTAATAATACTTTGTTGCATATTTGAAAGCTGCTAAGAGGGTGGATCTTACAAGTTCTCATTATAGAAAAAATGCTGTAACTATGCATGGTGATAGATGTTAAGTAGATTTAGTGTGGTGATCATTTCACAATGCATATAACTATTGGATCATTATGTTGTACACCTGAAATTAATATAACATATGTCAGTTATACCTCAATAAAAATATATTAAGTAAATAATCATCCATAAGAAAGAAAAAAGAAAAGAAAAAGAATTAGGGTTGGTTTTTGCGATGTTAGTTGCTAGGTCAAGGAGTCTAGGCTTAGTTGGAATTACTGAAACTTTCCAAGCAGGGAAGCACTATGAGCGAAGTTTCTAACTACTTCATCTGGCAGCTGCGCACACAGTCTCCTGCCAGTTAGGGGGCTCCCACTATTGTGCAAATGAGCCAGCAGTGACTCCGAATGGAAAGGCAGCATAAGAACTATGAGGAAGCACTGTGAAAATAAAATGACTGGGACGTGGCAACCGATTATTGTCAAAGAAAGAGTGGTAAAAAATGAATGTAATAAAAGGAAACTCAATAGTTTTGAATTTGATGCACTTGGAAATGCACAATGCCATTACAAAAAAGAACATGAGAAAGCTCATTTGGTTGGGAATAGTTACAGTTGAGATTGTGAATTCACTTTTAGGTTTTTCAACACACCTTAACACCTCACTTTAATATTATGAAGTTCTGAAGATAAAATAACAAGTTTCTATCTAATGTCTCTCCTGAGCAGAGAATATTACAAATTTTCAAAAACTAAATTGCATACAAGTTTCTGAAATGTCATTGAAAACTATATTTGCACTTTCCATCATAAAGAATGAAATTATTGTTGAAAGAAATAAAAACCCATGTAAACCTGAATAACTTCCCAGAAAAGACATTTGCTGTTTTAACATGCTGGAGAAAAGTTTGAAATGGATTTTAAATAACAAAACTAATTTGATACTTCATATCATAAAAATTATTTCTCCATCTATATCTTTGTACCTGCCAATCCAACTAATATGAGATATGTACTCTAAAAATGTGAAGAAAATCTTTTTATGCATATTTTATGTATGTGTTCACATGTATATTTGCAAGTGTGCATATATTTATGTATGTACATCTACTTTCTCATATATATATATATATATATATACCACATATGGATATATTATTCATGTGTACATATTCACAGACATAAAAATACACACATGTACTCTTCCAATATCGAATGTGTTTTTTTGCTATCTATTTTTTCAAAACCTTTGCATACCTTAGCTGCTGTGGCTTTTATATTAATATATTCAGGCTCTTCTTTCTTTTGTAAACAAAAATAAAATTTCTTGTCCTCCTTCCCTTCTTCTTCTCCATTATCCTATTTTAGTCAGTAGAGTTATTTTTTTTTTTTTTTGTATATACCTTTGTGTTCATAAATATGTTTTAGCTTTCACTTCTTAGTTTATCAACTACAATAATATGCTTTTTTAACATATAAGGCAGTAAGTAAGCTTATTTTATAACAGCTCTTTGCTTCCTATTTTTTATTAGTTGGGCTATTCTAACATTATAGGAAAATATAACATTTATATGTTTATATAACATTTTGTCACCTTATATGCCTTTGTTTTCTTTATTCTTAATTTCATAATAAAAATACTCAGTACTCACCACCAATCTGTCTCTGTGTGGTTTCATAAGCCATCTCTTGTTGAAATGAAGCACATTCTATTATAGCAGAATGTCAAGAAGTCATGACTTACTGGGTTATTATGTGTTCAAAATTGTTTCTCTGTAGGCTTTTGATTTGAAGGAAAGGCTAATTATAAGATCCTTGACTTACCATTTATTTACTTGAATATCATTAAATATGATTCAACTGTTTAATAATGATGAATGTTAGTTTCTGAAAATATGATGGTCATCTCATTTTCTTTTCTTTACATATGCTATGAATCTAGGTGTAAAAATATTTAACCAATGAAGAACATTCTCTAGTATTTGTTTCAAAAACTGTACTCAATTGAATGTTTCTGAATTCTGTATCTGAAAAAATTACTCTAACATCTTAATATGGCCAAGAGTTTCAGGTTAACTCAAAATGCGATTCCTATATTTCTAAGCATTTCTGGAAAATAAATGTAAAGAGCTTCCAGAATCTAATGGCATTTGGAAAATGTATTCTAAGGGAAAAGGAAGAAAGTTATAAGTCTGGTCTATTAAGAAACATATGAACACAACGTGACATTTTACCCCAACATATTTTTAACGGGTTTCCCAGAAATTAAAATAAGAATATATAATTTATTGAGGACATATATTAATCAAAAATTCAATCCTCTTTGAGAGTAAAGGACCATTAGATATTTTAACTCTTTTCTAGGCAAGCATGCTGTCACTGTCCTGCTCATATCAACTGAGAACTTACTCCTCACATTGCTACACCAAGTTTCAACGGCCGGCCCCTCAGGCTTGGTCTGAGGACTTTCTCTAGACTCATGAAAAGCAGCCCAGAAGTGTTCAAGAACTGATGCACCAGAAACATCCCTCAAACATTGACTAAAAGGAGCTAGAAAATTTCCCAGATTTTTCATCTATGACATTTTGGAGCATGTTCTGCGGTTTCTCAGGTTTCTCCAACAGGTCTGAGCTGAAGTTGACTGCTGAGATAACTTGCTTGCTAACATGACTTAATTGGCTTTCATGTCTTCCCTCTCTCATTTCCTTATTTCCTTACCATTGTTTTCTGACCTCACTTTCCAAATAAACTATTTATATTCAAATATTCATCCCAAAGAGGGCTTCTAGGGGAACCCAGATCAAAAAAGCTGGCACCAGACATGGTCTTAGGAGACAGACCTCACAGGATGGAATTTTAGAATTGGTTTACTCACACACCAGATGGCAACATGTGCCCTATTATTCGGTAGTGTTAAGAATGGTAATAATGCCTAACTTCCCAAAAAAATGGGGATCAGTGAAAAGGAGGGACTAGCTTATGCAACACATCAACCATGAAAGACATGGATAAATTGATAAATACTCAAGAATTATGAAATCAGCCCATAGTTGTTAACTGCTAGTGTCATTAACATGTTAATCCATCATTAATTGAAGGCATGGTGTGAAAGCCAGAAGGCCTCCATATTGGTATCTAATGGGCCTTTCATTTCCAGCAGCAGGGAACAGGACTGATGAGAATTGAGTCCAGGATCTAATTGTGAGGGAAAAAGATTTCCAAGGATGGTCAAATTAGCAGATCAGATAAGACTACTGTGACAAAGTCAGAGAACCAAATTACTCTACAGCCTCTGGGTCAGCAGAAGTGACCCCATCCCTCTTCCTAGAGAAACGGTCTCCCTAGAGATCACAAAAATGCCTCACCTTTGGCTGATGGTCTTCATGTTTGTCTTCTTCAGGATCTGCCTGCTTCTCTTCTCATTGCTTCTGAGGAGTAAGATTAAGTCTTGGCGTGTATTGATGGGAAGTGTTTCTCCTGATCTGGAAGGAAAGAGATCATTCACAAAACGATCTACAAGTTTCAGTTAATATATACAAGTGGGAACTGGGAGAACATATGTGGATATGGACCATAAAGGTCAGATATCTTATAGTGCAATGAAAAAGAGTTATTTTAGGGGGAACCCTGTTTTTATAGGTAGTAAAGGAATTATTTAATATAAATTATACAGAGTTGACAAAATCCTAGCTGTGGTGTCACATCCCTCAATTAGCTTGACTCAGTCTGAAATATTTCTCACTCTCAGATTTTCCACGGCAGACAAGGCCTTTTTTCTTCCCTTATTCTGTGTTAATTTATCTTGTTGAATGCCTAGAAATCACTTTATCTCTAAAGGATATTATATTTTATCTGGGTCTTAAATAATTCATTCAATTTCATAGTTAATCTTAGTTCACCCATCTGAATACCAAATTCTAAGTCAGTGGCCCCAGAAATTATCTAAATATTTCATAATCTTAACCTATTCCCAACATTTCGGAGTTGAAGATAAACTTGATTGAAAATTTCTTTGATAGTCTCTCATTTGGATAATACTGGGTGATTTTCCAACCTCTGTGTGTCATTACCATTTTGAAGGGGGAAAAATGCTTATTATTCTTTAAAATTGAATTCAATATAAGAAGAAACATAGCATGTATTTTCATACTTGTTACTTGAAACTAAATGATCAATCATAAGTATACTTCTTATAAAGTGACTACATTAAAACTTTAAGACATAGTGTTTTGAATCTTACTTTTGTCTCAGTTCCAATATTTAGAATAAAAAAGAAGAAAAAACAATAATATTGTGTTTTGAGGATCATATTAGATGTTTTGGCAACACCTCTTAATCAACATGTAAATATGCCAGAAAAATCACCTATGTGCTATAGAGTGATTATGTATATTTTATTATTTTTCTTTTAAAAGCTGTAGAGTCTGTAGTGTGGTTTCCTTTCTCATTCCTGATACTGGTAGTGTGTGTTTTCTGTCTTATTCCTGATAAACTTAGTAAGAGTTTTATCAGTTTCATTACTTGAGTCAGTTCTTGTCTTCACAGATTTTCTCTACATTGTGCTTCTGTTTGCTTTTTCATCAATTTCTATTACAATCTTTTTTATTTTTTTTTCTTCTACTTAGTTTGGGCTTAATTCTCTTTTATTCTCATTTCTTAACAGGGATACTGAGGTACTTGACTTCACAGTATTTTTTGTTGTTACTATGTAATGAGATTTAAATAATGAGAAAATAATCTTGTGTAAAAACTTGTCTTTATGAGTGCTCTTTATACTTTTTCATGTTTTCTGTTCTACTACTAATTTGAATAGAAAATAATCTTCACTCTCTTCACTGTCTTCTCATGTAATGATCACAAGAAGAGCATTCATTTACTTCATATCAAGTCAAGTCTATTATTAAAAATTCAACAACTTTGATGAAACTGCTTATGTAGACAAAATGAATAAAACTCTCAGGGTATTCTTTTATTTCCCACCGCCCTCCTACCACCTACATCCTCTGTGTGTGATAAATTTACCCCCACTTTTGCCAAAAAGACCAAAATACATTGTTATTCTAAACAATGTGTGCGTGTATATATAGTATATAAGTTTGGTGTATACACATATGTGCATATGAGCATATGTGCATACATGCTTTCCCCCCACATACGTTCTAAAAGAAAACCACTCATTTCCTTCCTGTAGATCTAAGGTTTAATCTGGTATCATTCACCATCTTAACATATTTTTTAGCATTTAATACAATGTATTTCTGCTATATGTGTATTATCTCAGTGTTAGTCTATATGAAATTATCATGTTCTCTTTTCACTACTGAAGAATATTTTCTTTGTCTATGGAATCTTAGATTTTCTTGAAAATATCATTTTAGTGTTTTCTGGCCTCAATTTTTTCTGATGAACAGCAATTATTACATTTTTTTTGTCCTTCTGTATGTAATGTGTCTTCCCTCTAGATACTTTAAGACTTATGAGTCATCTTTGATTTTTCAGCAGTTTAACTATGATTTGTCCAGCTATGGTTTTCTTTTCATTTATCCTCCTTGGAATAAGTTCAGTTTCTTAGATGTGTGATGTGGTAGCATTCAGTAATTCTGGAACACTCTCAGACATTATGTCTAAATATTTCATTTGCTCCATTCTAATTTTCCTTGTCCCCAATTACATATGTGTTATAGCATCTGATATTTTGCTGCATATGTTGGTTGTTCTGTTTTTGTTTGGTTTGCTTTTCCCTCTCTTTTTTCTTTTTCTTTCAGTTTGGGTACTTCATGTTGATCTGTCTTTAAGTTCACTTATTCTTACCTTTATTGCCTCTACTCTGTTGTAAAGCCTATCTAATGAATTCTTTTTTTCTGTCTTATATTTTATTTTCTGTATTCCCATTTGGTTCTTTTTTTCTAATAGTTTATTTCTCTTTGAAATTTTCCATCTCTTTGCACTTTGGCCACCTTCCCTACCAGATACTTTAGCATTTTTATATTATTTTAAAGACTGTTTGTAATTTCCAAGTTTTGGGTCTTCTCTGAATCCATTTATATTGCCTATTTATCTTGATTATCAGTCTCATTTTTTTAACTGTATTTTTGTGCATACCAGTTACGTTGTATAAAATATCAATTGAAATTTATATTGTGATGTTAAAAACATGACTTGCAAAAAATACTTCCTTATATTGCTAAGTTGCTAGCATCAGTAAGCTGAATAAATAATATCTATAGTGGAAGTAGGTCTGGGATTTATTGCAAATTTTATTTGATTCAATTTCCCATTGGTTTTTCATTTTTCTGAGTGAAAGATCAGAAATTTTCCTGGGATTTTATTAGGATTTGGTATCTGAGTACCAGTATGATGCTAATAAAACATTTGGTCTTCATAGCCAAGCTCCACCTTTAGAAAACATAAGATATCTCTGTCTGCTTCACAGAAAGGATTTCAGATTTTTTGAGTCAAGAGGGAGTTCACTTTGTTCTCTAGTCCTGCTTTGGCTTGCACTTGACTATGGCCTCCTGCCCTGCTTCCAGTTTTACATTTCATGAAGACTGAGGATATTTAGGAGGAATTATTTTCAGGTTTTCTGCTTTACCTTTCTCCAAACAAAACATATCTTGGAAACTTTCTGTCAGTTCTCCTGTGCCAGTATCAGCTGTCAGGTGCTTAAAGTCTTCAGTGCCTTTAGTGGATTGATCACGCCCTGGCCCCAGTGTTTTGTGGAGAATCCTCATGCACAGAGTGAAAATCTGTGAGAAATAATTGGTAGTTAGGTGCAGACTCACATGATGACTATGGCTCCTCAGCATCCTTCCCTGTTATAATAGTCCACATACAGCCATAAAAAGCTCATTATAATTTGATATTTTCTCTGTTATCGTTCTATGGTAAATTAATAGTCTTAAAACTACTCCACCAATGATGAGGTGAGATCCACCACTGTTCTCTAATCTCCTAGGAAGTGATACCATTGTCTGGAATTTAGTCGATTAAGTTTCATTGAGTTTTCAGGTCTTGATGGTAAAAAAAAGACAGAAACAAACAAACAAAAAATACAATGATTTTGTATATTATTTGGCTTGTTTTGAATATTAGCACATGGGTGATTTTTGTGTGTGAGACTTTCACATTATTACTAGAAGCAAAATATGCAATTGGATATTGTCATATTTCTAAGATTAAAAAATACATTTTAATACAACGGACTGGGGCATTGTTAGGAATAAACAATCATGTCATGTATGATATGTTACTCATATCTGTGTTCTGTATGCTGACAATCTAAATATTCACTTAATAAAAAATAACAATTTTGAGACATACTGTTTTTCTACATTCCATCTTTCTTTCTGATAATATTAGCAAAACATACTCTTCCATAAAACATTTGAACATTTTCATATTAAGAACACAATATTTTTACTTATTTCCAAAGCAAGGAAACAAAATTGAAATTCAACAGACAGCATGCTAGATACCACCTCATTATGGAACAATGTTTTGTAAAGGTACATAACATCTCTAGTCTCAGGAGACTGCTTATGAGAATTATGCCCATGTGCATATTTCCTAGGATCACTAAACATCAAGTCACCGTCTGGTGAAGTTACCTGCACAGATGAGTTTTGTTGCTTATTTTACCACAGAAGAAATATTTATTGGAAAGGCAACAAAATCAAATATATTTACAACAAATTGTATTGCTGTGATGTGACAACATACCAAATGATGACATATGTATTAGAAATACTTGAACTTGGTTCTAATAGGAAATGGATATTTCATGTAAAGTATGGAATTCTTTATACACACACACACACACACACACACACACACACATACAGGTAACTGTATACTTCTTAGTCTGCAATTGGATAGTTAATGTCTTGGCAAAGGTATGGATAATTTCCAATTCAGAGTATTCTGATGAAGTATTCCTCAGAAACTTATCAAATTCACTGGTTTCTATTATGGAGTAAATTACAGTTTTATTTTGAATAGTATTTTAGACCTAGAAATTTAGATAGCTTTACCTGCTTTGACAGTTTCTGGGTCAAAATGAGACAAAAATAAATATAAATATATATTGTAGAACAGACAAGAATGTCATTGCAAAGCGTTATTGGTATGAAAAAAGAAACAGTTCTGGATCTAAATCCTTATATGTCCCTATTACTTGTAGGATTTAGGCATATTATATAAACTGAATTTCATTTCTTCTCTCTGGCTCTCACAGTTTATTCAAGATTAGAAGCATTATATGTAAAAGACTTACTATAATGCCTAAGCATATAGTAGAAATGAAGCAGAATTCAGTAAATCTTTCACTGGCTAACTCACAGTGGTCTGATATCTCAGATGAATAAGAGGGTATTATTATTAATTAATTTATTATTCTAATTGATTCATCACTGCAGATCATCAATGGAATATAAACATGTGGCATTAACGAATTGGAATTTCATTACTATAATTGCTTTCTTCATTAAACTAATATCATCCAAGTTACTATTCTGGATGTTTAAACAATTACATCACAGTTTCACTGTCACAACATTAAATTAATTCTATGCTTTGCCTCTTTTTCAGACAGGTATTATAAAATCAAAATCATATAATTCATCTTTAAATCATAAAATGTAGATTAGAGAATACATACCTACAAATTTAGTTTTGATATTTATAGTTGCTTTTTAAAAATCATTTTATAAAAAAAATGCTATCCAATGTATCAAAAGCAAAATATTTCTGAATAAATAAATGAATTAAATATTTTCATTAGCACTAAAAATTCTGGTTGTTTCCAAACATAATAAGGATTTTCTCTTTCAATTGGAGATAAGAGAACAGAGGCAATTAAACATTTAAAAGTATGATAAAAAGGGAGAATGTTCTATATTTAATAAGAATGACAGTGCATTTAAAAAATATACTTTATGGCCAAAGATGAAATAACATATATCTGACCTAATCCTAAATAATGTAATATTTAACAGTTTTTTCAGTTTCAGTATTTGCCAGACATTGTGCGACATTCTTATATATATCACTTGATTTAGTTCTCAGAGCAATCATATGAAACAGGAAGTCATAGCATCTCTATTTTACAGATATGGCATTCAGACTTGTAAAATTACATGGACTTAGATCTGTGAATTCATTCATTTTCTTCCTATGGTGCTGAAATATACATAAAATAATGTTTACTATTTTAAAATGTATAATTCAGTGCCGCATTCACACTGTTGTATAACCATTACCACTATTCACCTTCAGAATTTCATTATCTCAAAATGAAAATCTGTACCCTTTAAACAAGATTTTCCAATATATATTAAAAGAGTCTAGAAATTGAGGGTTACTTTTAATATCAGAATTTTTCTGTTTAACCATGAATTTTTAACATTACATTCAATGTACATACATATTGTATGCATCTTTGTATTTCTTGGGTTCTTAATTTTATTAAATTTTTCATTTTTTTGGTCATCAAATTTAAGTACTTTAAAAAGAAGAATACTGCACATTTTTAAATCACTGCATATCTGAAATGTTTTTATATTGTCTTTAACCAAGAAAGACAGCTTGAATGAGTAAAAAAATTCTTTACAACATTTTTCCTTTGAAAACTGCATATATTTCTCCATTGCCTTCTAACATTTATAGTTGTTTGTGAGGTCTGCAGCCAGCTTAATTTTGTCTGCCTTCTAAATAAGTTCATTTTTCTTCCTTACCTACCTTGGTACTTACAGATTGCTATGTTATCCTCCTTTCTGATTTTTTCTTGCCTGAAGAAAGTTTTATGATATTTATATTTAATGTTTCTGCTACATTTGCTCTGTTTTTTCCTCATATTTATATTGAGTCTCAATTTTATATAGTAATTATTTAAAATTAATCTTTTAAATGTTCTCAACTTTATGTTGCACCATTGAAAAATTTATCGAAAAGCATTTTCCTAATTATTAACTTAGTTTTCTAAAACACCAATGAATCTCTTCATTGGAAACAAAGAACATTAATAAACAGAATTAGAATATACCAACATAAACAGACTAGAAGATCATATTAACGTGCAAAGTTTGAATAGTTTGCTCATGTGAGAAAATGGTGAAATACAGTGATTACAGCCAGATCAACATACTAAGAATTTTCGTTAAAAACCTAAAATTTAAGTTGTGGCATAAATACATCCATGTTTATTTAAATATCAATTCAGAAATCTGCTGCATCATTTTTAAAAGTAAGCAAAACACAATAATTTACGGAAGAGTGAACAGCATGTTGAATGCATACTTTCTTAACTGTGTGATTCACAAGCAATCTACTGTGGTATATGATATACTGTTAAATATTTTTCTCCACATTCTGGGGATGAAATTGTAAACTCAATAAAAGTCCTCAGGAAAATGACATACATAGGAAAAAGAAATAAACCGTGCCTATGTAGTCAATTAATATATGACAGAGGAGGCAAGAATATACAAGTCAGTATCTTCAATAAGTCTCTTCAATAGACTGAAAAGACAGTCTCTTTAATAAATGATGTTGTGAAAACTGGACAGCTACATGCAAAAGAATGAAAGTAGATCACTGTGTTAGACCATACACAAAATGGATTAAAAAAACTAAACGTAAGACCTGAAACCTAAAACTCTTAAAAGAAAACAGTCAGTAAACCCTTGAACATCAGCATTAGTAATTTGTTTTCTGGATTTATCTCCCCAGGTAAGGCAAAGTAAAGCAAAATAAACAAATGGGACTACATCAAACAAAAGCTTCGGCACAGCCAAGGAAACCACTGATGAAATGAAAAATGCAACCTACTATTTGGGAAAATATATTTGCAAATGATGTATCTGATAAGGGGCTAATATCCAATCTACAAAACTCATACAATTATACACACAAAAAAATATGATTAAAAAGTGGGCAGAGGACCTGAATAGGTATTTTTACAGAGAAGACATACAGATGGCTAACAGACACATGGAAAGATGCTCTACATCACTAATAATCAGAGAAATGCAAGTCTACAATGAGCTATCACCTCACACCAGTTAAAATGGCTAATATCAAAAACAAGAAATAACAGGTGTTGGCGAGTATGTGGAGAACAGGGAACCCTGTACACTGCTAGAGGGATTGCAAATTGGTTCAGCTACAATGGAAAACAGTATGGAGGTTTCTCAAAAGACTACAAACAGAAATACCCAGCAATTCCATTTCTGGGTTACCGAGAGAAAACGAAATAAATCACTAATCCAAAGAGATACATGCTTCTATGTTTACTGCAGATATAAACTTCTATGTTTATGGTACCATTATTTACAAAAACCAAAATATGGCAACAACCTAAATGTCTAGCAATAGATGAATGGATATAAAAGATGTGGTATACAAATGGAATACAATACAATTATACAAAATACAATGTAATATATCACTCAGCCATAAAAAATAATGAAATCTTGCCATTTGTGACATCATGGATGGACTTAGGGGATATTAACTAAGTGAAATAAATTAAAGAAAGACAAATACCATATGATTTTGCTTATATGTGGATTTTTAAAAGGAAAACAAACACACAAACAAAACTGAAATAGACTCATAAACACAGAGAACACACTGGTGGTTGCCATGCCTGGGGTGGAAATGGATGAAATAGATCAAGGGGCAAAAATTAATGAGAATGTTTGCTATTTTGATCTGGGCAATGGTTACATGACTGTAAAATACATGCCAAAATATATCAAGCTGTATACTAAGATTTATATGTTTTATAGTAAATACCTCAATATAAAATTTAATAATTTTTAAATTTGTTTAAAAATCAGAAGAAAAGGAGAGAAAGGAAGGGAGGAAAGAAGAAAATGTATAATTAGGAAGACCCAATAAGATAATTATTTTTTAAAACCTTTAGAATACTTGGATTTAGAGGAAATATTTAAAAATTTAGTCAATTAACACATCTGTCAACATGGGAGAGGAAGGTATATATCATCACATGGAATTCTAATTTAAGATCCTGGAGTTCAATTATGCTTCATTTGATTTGACTCATAAAGGTTAAAAGTTAATAAGGACCATCAGTAAAAGTAGTATAAATTCAGAGCTTAAATGTGGACTCAAACAATGATTAATGACCTTGAATCCAAGATAAAGTTTTACCTAATTTTATATGCACTGAGATGCATAGAGTTTGTTGAACAGGGAAGTGACTCAAACACAGCTGCATATCTGAATTTTAAGCTGGATATTTTTATTTTGAGTAGAAGAGGTAGGGGAACCAGACAGAAATCTATTTCAATAATCCACACATGCATCTGAACTAATTTGATTAGAATGGAAAATTTTGTAATATTTCACAAGCTGTTATAAAGTTAATTTAACTGAACCTCAGAATAGAAAAAAGTCAATACTAAGCATACATCATATATTAGCAATATGTAGGTACAACGGACCAGATTTTCTCTTGTATGTGTTTAGAGATAAATATAACAGGGAAAATGATAGATGGCAACAGGGGTACATTTTTTACTCTCTTGAAAACTCTCCCATTAAGGCTGATGATTCCTAAGTTAAAAGATATCTATTTTCTCTAAAATCACTTCCCTTGTCATCAGAAAACAAGTTGTGTTCTTCTAGTCTCTTACTTTAGCACAATTTAGAATGATTGTACTGACAAAACTGAAAGGTTACTATTTCTCTATTCAATTTTTAAAAAGGCTTTATGCACACTAAAGATGGAACTCTCAACAGAAAACAGATTTGGATTTTCTGAGTCCAAGATACTGCTTGGTTCATGAAGAATTTGAAGACAGTGTTAAGGATATGTGAAAAGCACCTGATTTAACACATTTTCTCTGGCTTTAGCAAAGACAAATGTAAAGTACTTGGTAACATAAGGATGTTACTCACAGGACTACATCCATGTCCCTAGGCAACAGGACTGAATGCATGTACATGTACACATACACACAAACACAAGTATTTCTCCACATTAAACATTAGATCAGGATGATGGTATTTACAGGATCAAGCAGTTTTGAGTTGAAATATCCCCAGGTTCACATTTTTTAAATTCAAGTTACAATAGAGGTGAAGCAATGTTGTTATTTGCTTTCCCAAGATTAATAAAGGAAGTGAAAACAAAAAATACATGCTTAAGAGTTTTTACTGTTGTGCAATGGCTATAACTTAAAAAAAAAAACTTTTTAGAGCCTCCGTGGATCCACATTATTAGCACATAGCCAGCAAAAGCAAGGGTGAAAGCAAACCACAGTACCATTACACAACTGGTGCTCACTGTGATGCGCTGCCCAGAGGCCCCAGCAAAGGAGTGGTTGTCCCAGTTGCTGGGTGCCTGTGGACAGAAATCCATCAGCTATTAGCTTCCTCAGAGAAGGCGATCTCCCCAAGACAGCACCCTTTCTCTCAGTGGCTCACATCCAATGGCTGATCTCTGAGACAGTATAATCGTCTGGCCCATGTAGCTCAACTAGGGCCAACTCTGAAGGCCCATTCTACCTCCAGAACTTTCTGCTGGGCTAACCAAAACTATCTTGGGTTTGCATAACAGTTCTACTGCCTCCCCTACCCAATCCTGACTTCTCTCCCATCTTTTCTGAGTATGGATCCCAAGGGAGATCCTTAATAAACATATGGCATGGTAAATCTCATCACAGAATCTGCTTTCCAGGAACCTTAATTGTGAAATTTTGTTTCATTAGAAAACTCAAAAGACATTGATTTAAAAAATCTTCCTCATTTATTTCTCAATGAAAGCTGTGCTAAGTTCACTGCATTATAAAGATCAAGTAGCTATTTTAAAATTCCCAGCATGGAAGCACCCTTCTTAGTGACCGTGAACTAGTGCTTAGAAAATGACACCTGAACAGCTGCTCATCCCTGCCTAGTGCTATGCTTCACTGGCAGTGAAAGGACCAAGATAATTTTCTACAAGCAAGTAAACATTTGATAAGACAAACATGCTACTCTCATTCTTTAGAATCTCCACATCATACAGAAATATGGCTGGAATAATATGACAGACATCCAAAGTGCAAGGAAAACACTGGTTTGCGAAAGTATATGAGAAACTGTAATAAGAAATGTGGCAATTTATGCTATGCAAAATTCTTAGACAAAAGTAATTTATTTGCACTTCTTTAATAGGAACTTACATATTAAAAACTTGAAACTTAAAAACTATAACTGAATTCTAATAAATTATTATCCTCTGATTCTATTTTGCCTCAAACTTAATCTGTGGAACAAAGCTAGGTATAATAAATCTTTTTAGCTATGATCAGAAAGAATTCCAATATATCACAAAAAACAGAAATGTATCAATGGAACTTCACAATACTATCACAAAGAAGGTAAAATGCATAGGTTTTTATGGAGGAATCCTGGACATTTTCCAAATTAAAATAAAAATATTTGTACCATAGGCTCATGGAAGAACAATGCAATCTTCCCTAAGGTTTTTTTTGTTTGTTTGAACCACTTTCCAGAACTGATTTTCTTTTTTCAGTAATGGGAATCAAAGTCTCCCAACATTATTGTATAGATATGAAAAGTTTTATTAGCTACTCTTGAGGTCAACACAGATGCTTTGGACTCTCATCTTGGGCAGAGGGAAAACAAGCTTATTCAAATGATGTTCTGATATCTATATAGTTATAATTGAAATGACTCAAGTGTATTATAAGTTCCTTGATATAATTATTTCATTAATTTATTAAGCATTTATATACTAATTCTATACTGAGACATGGTATCTCCTAAACAAACAACTACTGAATTAAATAATCATCTATCATTGGTAATTCTTGTTTAGGAAAACATGAGAAAAATAAGAAAATACAAAGACTAGGTTTGCTAAGTCAGACTCACAGGGATTTTATACAGTCTCACACTTTACTATTAATTTCAAGGATACAAGTAACCATGAGGTAGAGATGAAGCAAAAGTATTGGATCTCCAATACAGCTCTCAAGGTGCTTCTTTATTGCATAAAGACATAGCCTGGCTAACTCTGATTTAGCAAATGAGTTCTCTGGGGTCTGTATGTATCATCATTTACAAAATAAGTCATTTTGATCACGAAATATTATATTCATTTCTATTAATGCTTTAACACATCACCACAACTTAAGGATTAAAGTAGCACAACTTTATTGTCTTACAGTTCTGTAGGTTGGAAGTCCACTGTACTTCCTACTGGACTAAAACAAGGTGTTGGCAGGCAGGACTGCATTCTTCTCTACAGCCTCTAAGGAACAATCCACGCCCTTGCTTTTTCAGGTATTTATAAAGGTCAGCAGCATTTCTTGGCTGGTGGTCTCCTTCCTCCATCTAGAAATCCAGAAACAGGGGGTTGAGTCCTTCTCACATTGCATTGCTTTCACCTTTTCTGCCTCCTTCCACTTTCAAGGATCCATGAACTACACTGGGTACACTCAGATAATACAGGAAAATCTCCCTATTTTAGGGTCAGATGATTAGGAATTTTAATGGCATCAGAACCTTAATTCTTCTTTTCCATATAAGGTAACATATTCACAGTTTCCGGGGATTAATAAATGGACATCTTTCTGGATGTCTTTCTTAACCTTAAATTTTAGTATCTCAGTTTATTGTTTGAAATTAGGAAAAGAAAGGAAAATTTGAGACCTACTTAATAATGTGTCTTTTCTTTTTTTTCTAAAATTTTTTTATTAAGGTATGATTGATATACACTCTTATGAAGGTTTAACATGAAAAAACAATGTGGTTACTACATTTATCCATATTATCAAGTCCCCACCCATACCCCAAGGCAGTCACTGTCCCTCAGTCCCCTTCTCCCTCCCTCCCCACCCACCTTCCCACACCCCTCCCCTTTGGTAACCACTAGTTCATTCTTGGAGTCTGTGAGTCTGCTGCCATTTTGTTCCTTCAGTTTTGCTTCATTGTTATACTCCACAAATGAGGGAAATCATTTGGCATTTGTCTTTCTCCGCCTGGCTTATTTCACTGAGCATTATGTCCTCCAGCTCCATCCATGTTGTTGCAAATGGTAGGATTTGTTTCTTTCTTATGGCTGAATAGTATTCCATTGTGTATATGTACCACCTCTTCTTTATCCGCTCATCTACTGATGGACACTTAGGTTGCTTCCATATCTTGGCTATTGTAAAAAGTGCTGCAATAAACATAGGGGTGCATATGTCTTTTTGAATCTGAGAAGTTGTATTCTTTGGGTATATTCAAGGAGTGGGATTCCAGGGTCAAATGTTATTTCTTTTTTTAGTTTTTTGAGGAACCTCCATGTTGCTTTCCACAATGGTTGAACTAGCTTACTTTCCCACCAGCAGTGTAGGAGGGTTGCCCTTTCTGCACATCCTCATCAGCACTTGTTGTTCTTAGTCTTTTCAATGCTGGCCATCCTTACTGGTATGAGGTGATGTCTCATTGTGGTTTTAATCTGCATTTCCCTGATGATTAGTGATGTGCAGCATCTTTTCATGTGTCTGTTGGCCATCTGAATTTCTTCTTTGGAGAACTCTCTTCATATCCTCTGCCCATTTGTTAACTGGGTTATTTGCTTTTTGGGTGTTGAGGTGTGTAAGTTCTTTATATATGTTGGATGTTAACCCCTTGTTGGATATGTCATTTACAAATATATTCTCCCATACTGTAGGATGCCTTTTTGTTTTGTTAATGATGTCCTCTGTCTTTTCTTCTTTTTAATGCATACACTCAAATCATATTTTCATAGATAATGAGTAAACAACAAATCACAAAGGTGGTTATAGTCAGTTAGCACTAGTAAAAAATTGGAGGCCAGAAAATGAAGTCATTTACAATGATGAATAAAATTCATAACAATTGTCATTTCTGAATTTCACATTGTGTTACCCAACACTTGAGAAGCAATTGTAATGACTGTCATAGACTTACTATGACAGGCTTTTATAGATCTAACCTCCTATAGTAGAGATCATTAATATTCCTATTTTAAACTAAGGAGACTGAAGCAGAAGACAATTAATTAACCCATACAGCTTGTAAGTGCTGATGGGAAGATGTGAATCCCTATGTGATGTCAGAGCTTATATTCTTAATTACTAAGACATACTGACTCCATAGCTAGGAATGGAATGCTGCATAGCTAAATACCTTTTACAGGGTTCTGTAAACCTTGGTGAGAGTCAGGGTTATATGCTTTGACACCCACCCATATAAGTGCCAGGAGTCTCCACAGCCCTTCTCACCAATTTCCCTTTTCTTTCTTTTTCACTTAATGAAAGAAAAGTGGAACATAATGGCAGCACATACCTGGTAAAATTAGAGAGATCTACCACTAAGGGAAACCCAATGGTAAAAGTTGAACACTTTTTTTAACACTACATATTAACCAATCATTGTAATCACATGACACAAACATGTTACTTAAACTTATCCACTCAATTCACAAAAAACACTCAACCTATGGGCAAGCAATGTGCCAGTGTTATCCTT
Source organism: Manis javanica (assembly GCF_040802235.1). NCBI lineage: Eukaryota > Metazoa > Chordata > Mammalia > Pholidota > Manidae > Manis > Manis javanica. The sequence goes on from NC_133167.1 coordinate 96,467,067, forward strand.
GATAACTATGTCTCCACAGTAGTATGAGTGCAATGACTGAGAAGAGCTGAACTAATCCTCCACCCTTCTAAATTCTCACCTGAATATGAGGAAATAATTTGAAGTAGTTTATGAAAACTTCTGAACAGTAAGGTTATTCTATATTGCACTATAGCTTCAATTCATATTTTGGCAAGCTAGATTTTTTAAATACAGATCACCATTTTTACTATTAAAAACTAGTATCTCTTTAAAAATTTTAAAGGATAAAAATTATCAAATACTGAAATTCAAATTAATAAAGAGTAAATAAGCTGTGAAATCCAAAGTAGGGTCTTTGGTTATAAAACTGAAATACATAGATTTGTGTATATACACTGAGGCTAAAATGCCATTTCTGAATATTTTTCTAATTAAAAATCTATCAGTTGCCTTTTTATTTATATTTGTTGAGAATTCCTGGGCAAGAAACTACAATAATACTAAACTAGATCAATATACCTTAGTAAGCTCTAATTAGCAAAGAAGAATTTTACAGGCTTAGAAAGTATTTGTTTTCATTATTGACTTCATAATAAATATAAGTTCCTATCTAAAGCAAACACATATTTAATAGCTGAGAATATATCTGTATTATTTCTTAAAACATTGTGAATAAATGTATGCTTACTATAAAATTCTCCAATTTATTAATGAAAATGTGCCAGACTGATAAAAAAAAGACTAATCCAACAAAAAGAGCTTCAAAAATTCAAAAAGACTGTAAGTGTATCAAGCAGCTTATCAGACTACAATGGTATGAAACTAGGAACAAATTACACAAAGAAAACAAAACAGCCTACAAAGACATAGAGGTTAAACAACTAGCTTCTAAATTATCAGTGCATCAATTACCAAAATAAAATAGAAATCAAGTAATGCATAAAGACAATGAAAACAAAAATCAAACAGCCCAAAAGCTGTGGGATGGAGCACGTCAGTTGTAAGAGGAAAGTACATAGTAACAATGAACTAGCAGAAAGAGCAAAATCAGAAAAACAACTCCATTTACAATTGCATAACAAAAAGAATAAAATACCTAGGAACAAACCTAACCAAGGAAGTGAAACTCCTTACTCAGAACTATAAGACACTCATAAGAAAAATTAAAGAATACACCAATAAATGGAAATAAATCCCATGCTCATGGATAGGAAAAATTAATATTGTCAAAATGGCCATACTGCCTAAAGCAATCTACAGATTCAGTGTAATCCCTATCAAAATACAAACAGTATTCTTCAACAAACTAGAACAAATCATTTTAAAATTCATATGGAACTACAAAAGACCACAAATAGCCAAAGAAATCCTGAAAAGGAAGAACAAATCTGGAGGGATTAGCTACCTGACTTCAAGCTCTACTACAAAGCTACAGTAATCAAAAAGACTGGTACTGGCACAAAAATAGACCCATAGATCAATTGAACAGAATAGAGAGCCCAGATATAAACCCATACATATATGACCAGTTAAGATATGATAAACGAACCATGGATATACAATGGGGAAATAGCCTCATCAACAAATGGTGTTGCCACAACTGGACAACTACATGTAAGAGAATGAACCTGGATTATTGTCTAACTCCATACACAAAAGTAAAGTTGAAATGGATCAAAGACTGAATGTAAGTCATGAAACCATAAAACTCATAGAGGAAAACATAGGCAAAAATCTCTTGAATATAAACATGAGCAACTTTTTCTTGAACACATCTCTTCAGGCAAGGGAAACAAAAGTAAAAAGAACAAATGGGACTACATCGAACTAAAAAGTTTCTGTAAGGCAAAGGACACCATCAGCAGAACAAAAGGCATTGCACAGTATGAGAGAATATATTTGTAAAAGACTCATCTGAGGGGGTGGAGCCAAGATGGAGGCGTGAGTAGAGCAGCATACATCTCCTCCCAAAACCACATTTATCTATGAAAATATAACAAAGACAACTCTTCCTAAAATAGAGACCAGAGGACACAGGACAACATCCACACCACATCCGCACCTGCGAGAACCCAGTGCCTGTGAAGTGGGTAAGATACAAACCCCAGTCCTGCGGGTCCCAAGTGCCCCTCCCCCCAGCTCCCAGCGGGAAGAGAGAGGTCTGAGCAGTAAGGAGAAGGAGCCCAGGACTGCTGAACACCAAGACCCAGACATCCGGACCAGGGTGCAGACACAGTGCACGTGTGGGGTCCTGGATACTAGGCAAACAGGGCAGCAAGAACAGTGAGCAGGTACCGGAGGCCGGCATGGGAGGACAAAGAAACGGGAGCAGCCATTTTTTTTTTCTTCTTTTTTTTTTTTTTTTGGGCGAGTGATTTTTGGAAGTCTAAAAGAGACAGCACCCCCAATACTAGGGAAACAGGGAAGCAAGAACAGTGAGCAGGTGCCTGAGAACAGCTCCTGAGGACAAAGAAAATCGTGCGTTTTTCTTTTTTTTTTAATAATTAATTTAATTTTTTTTTTTTTTTTTTTGCTCTTGCTGTTTTGGTTTGGAGAGTGCTTTTTGGAAGTCATAAAGGGGCAGAACAGGACACTTAGTCCAGAGGCAGGGAATCTGGGGATCTATAGGCACTCTAACCCCCTGGGAAGCAGGGAGCACGGAGGCCCCTTACGGAGATAAATAGCCTCCCAGCTGCTCCCCCTCCAACAGGGCTCCACCATTTTGGAGCAGCAGGCCCGAGTGAGGCCACACCCACAGTAACAGCTGAGATAAACTCCATAGAAGCCGAGCAGGAAGCAGAAGCCCTGTCAGCGCACAGCTGCCCAGCAGAAGCCACTAGAGGTCGCTATTATCCCAGAAGAGGAAGGTCACAAACCAACAAGAAGGAAAGCTCTTCCAGCCATCACTAGTACCAGCTCTGCAAACTACCTCTACCACCATGAAAAGGCAAAACTACAGTCAGACAAAGATCACAGAGTCAACACCTGAGAAGGAGACAGACCTAACCAGTCCTCCTGAAAGAGAATTCAAAATAAAAATCATGAACATGCTGACAGAGATGCAGAGAAAAATGCAAGAGCAATGGGATGAAGTCTGGAGGGAGATCACAGATGTCAGAAAGGAGATCACAGAAGTGAAAAAAAACCTGGAAGGATTTATAAGCAGAATGGATAAGATGCAAGAGGCCATTGAAGGAATAGAAACCAGAGAACAGGAACATATAGAAGCTGACATAGAGAGAGATAAAAGGATCGCCAGGAACGAAACAACACTAAGAGAACTATGTGACCAATCCAAAAGGAACAATATCCATATTATAGGGGTACCAGAAGAAGAAGAAAGAGGAAAAGGGATAGAAAGTGTCTTTGAAGAAATAATTGCTGAAAACTTCCCCAAACTGGGGGAGGAAATAATCGAACAGACCACAGAAATACACAGAGCCCACAACAGAAAGGATCTAAGGAGGACAACACCAAGACACATAATAATTAAAATGGTAAGGATCAAGGACAAGGAAAGAGTTTTAAAGGTAGCTAGAGAGAAAACGGTCACCTATAAAGGAAAACCCATCAGGAAATCATCACACTTCTCGACAGAAACACTACAGGCCAGAAGAGAATGGCATGATATGATTAATACAATGAAGCAGAAGGGCCTTGAACAAAGGACACTGTATCTAGCACAACTATCATTTAAATATGATGGCGGGATTAAACAATTCCCAGACAAGCAAAGCTGAGGGAATTTGTTTCCCACAAACCACCTCTACAGGACATCGTACAGGGACTGCTCTAGATGGGAGCACTCCTAAAAAGAGCACAGAACAAAACACACAACATATGAAGAATGGAGGGGGATGAATAAGAAGGGAGAGAAGAAAAGAATCTCCAGACTGTGTATATAACAGCTCAATAAGCAAGTTAAGTTAGGCAGTAAGGTACTAAAGTGGCTAACCTTGAACCTTTGGTAACCACGAATTTAAAGACTGCAATGGCAATAAGTAAATATCTCTCAATAGTCACCCTAATGTAAATGGACTTAATGCACCAATGAAAAGACACAGAGTAACAGAATGCTTAAAAAAGTAAGACCCATCTATATGCTGCTTACAAGAAACTCACCTCAAGCCCAAAGACATGCACAGACTAAAAGTCAAGGGATGGAAAAACATATTTCAGACAAACAACAGTGAGAAGAAAGCAGGGGTTGCAGTACTAGTATCAGACAAAATAGACTTCAAAACAAAGAAAGTAACAAGAGATAAAGAAGGATACTACATAATGATAAAGGACACAGTCCAACAAGAGGATATAACCATCCTAAATATATATGCACCCAACAAAGGAGAACCAGCATATGTGAAACAAATACTAATAGAACTAAAGAGGGAAATAGACTACAACGCATTCATTTTAGGAGACTTCAGCACACCACTCACCCCAAAGGATAGATCCACCGGGCAGAAAATAAGTAAGGACACACAGGCACTGCACAACACACTGGAACAGATGGACCTAATAGACATCTATAGAACTCTACATCCAAAAGCAACAGGATATACATTCTTCTCAAGTGCACATGGAATATTCTCCAGAAAAGACCACATACTGGCTCACAAAAAGAGCCTCAGTAAATGTCAAAATATTGAAATTCTACCAACCAATTTTTCAGACCACAAAGGTATAAAACTAGAAATAAATTCTACAAAGAAAACAAAAAGGCTCACAAACACATGGAGGCTTAACAACATGCTTCTAAATAATCAATGGATCAATGAACAAATCAAAATAGAGATCAAGGAATATATAGAAACGAATGACAACAAGAACACAAAGCCCCAACTTCTCTGGGACACAGCAAAAGCAGTCTTAAGAGGAAAGTACATAGCGATCCAGGCACACTTGAAGAAGGAAGAACAATCCCAAATGAATAGTCTAACATCACAATTACCGAAACTGGAAAAATAAGAACAAATGAGGCCTAAAGTCAGCAGAAGGAGGGACAAAATAAAGATCAGAGAAGAAATAAACAAAATTGAGAAGAATAAAACAATAGCAAAAATCAATGAAACCAAGAGCTGGTTCTTTGAGAAAATAAACAAAATAGATAAGCCTATAGCTAAACTTATTAAGAGAAAAAGAGAATCAACACAAATCAACAGAATCAGAAATTAGAATGGAAAAATCATGACAGACTCCACAGAAATACAAAGAATTATTAAAGACTACTATGAAAACCTACATGCCAACAAGCTGGAAAACCTAGAAGAAATGGACAACTTCCTAGAAAAATACAACCTCCCAAGACAGACCAAGGAAGAAACACAAAAGTTAAACAAACCAATTATGAGAAAAGAAATTGAAACGGCAATCAAAAAACTACCCAAGAGTAAAACCGCAGGGCCGGACGGATTTACCTCGGAATTTTATCACACACAGAGAAAAGACATAATACCCATTCTCCTTAAAGTGTTCCAAAAAATAGAAGAGGAGGGAATACTCCCAAACTCATTCTATGAAGCCAACATCACCCTAATACGAAAACCAGACAAAGACACCACCAAAAAAGAAAATTACAGACCAATATCCCTGATGAATATAGATGCAAAAATACTCAATAAAATATTAGCAAACAGAATTCAACAGCATATCAAAAGGATCATACACCATGACCAAGTGGGATTCATCCCAGGGATGCAAGGATGGTACAACATTCGAAAATCCATCAACATCATCCACCACATCAATAAAAAGAAAGACAAAAACCACATGATCATCTCCATAGATGCTGAAAAAGCATTTGACAAAATTCAACATCCATTCATGATAAAAACTCTCAGCAAAATGGGAATAGAGGGAAAGTACCTCAACATAATAAAGGCCATATATGATAAACCCACAGCCTACATATACTGAACAGCAAGAAACTGAAAGCATTTCCTCTGAGATCAGGAACCAGACAGGGATGCCCACTCTCCGCACTGTTATTTAACATAGTACTAGAGGTCCTAGCCACGGCAATCAGACAAAACAAAGAAATACAAGGAATCCATATTGGTAAAGAAGAAGTTAAACTGTCACTATTTGCAGATGATATGATATTGTACATAAAAAACCCTAAAGACTCCACTCCAAAACTACTAGAACAGATATTGGAACACAGCAAAGTTGCAGGGTACAAAATTAACACACAGAAATCTGTAGCTTTCCTATACACTAACAATGAACCAATAGAAAGAGAAATCAGGAAAACAATTCCATTCACAATTCCATCAAAAACAATAAAATACCTAGGAATGAACCTAACCAAAGAAGTGAAACACCTATACCCTGAAAACCACAAGTCACTCTTAAGAGAAATTAAAGGGGACATTAACAAATGGAAACTCGTCCCATGTTCATGGCTAGGAAGAATTAATATCGTCAAAATGGCCATCCTGCCCAAAGCAATATACAGATTTGATGCAATCCCTATCAAATTACCAGCAACATTCTTCAATGAATTGGAACAAATAATTCAAAAATTCATATGGAAACACCAAAGACCCTGAATAGCCAAAGCAATCCTGAGAAAGAAGAATAAAGTAGGGGGATCTCACTCCCCAACTTCAAGCTCTACTACAAAGCCATAGTTATCATGACAATTTGGTACTGGCACAAGAACAGAGCCACAGACCAGTGGAACAGATTAGAGACTCCAGACATTAACCCAAACATATATGGTCAATTAACATTTGATAAAGGAGCCATGGACATACAATGGTGAAATGACAGTCTCTTCAACAGATGGTGCTGGCAAAACTGGACAGCTACATGTAGGAGAATGAAACTGGACCTTTGTCTAACCCCATATACAAAGGTAAACTCAAAATGGATCAAAGACCTGAATGTAAGTCATGAAACCATAAAACTCTTAGAAAGAAACATAGGCAAAAACCTCTTAGACATAAACATGAGTGACCTCTTCTTGAACATATCTCCCTGGCAAGGAAAACAACAGCAAAAATGAGCAAGTGGGACTATATTAAGCTGAAAAGCTTCTGTACAGCAAAAGACACCATCAATAGAACAAAAAGGAACCCTACAGTATGGGAGAATATATTTGTAAATGACAGATCCGATAATGGGCAGAGGAACTGAACAGACAGTTCTCCAAAAAAGAAATACAGATGGCCAACAGACACATGAAAAGATGCTCCACATCGCTAATTATCAGAGAAATGCAAATTAAAACTACAATGAGATATCACCTCACACCAGTAAGGATGGCTGACATCCAAAAGACAAACAACAACAAATGTTGGCGAGGCTGTGGAGAAAGGGGAACCCTCCTACACTGCTGGTGGGAATGTAAATTAGTTCAACCCTTGTGGAAAGCAGTATGGAGGTTCATCAAAATGCTCAAAACAGACCTACCATTTGACCCAGGAATTCCACTCCTAGGAATCTACCCTAAGAACGCAGAAATCAAGTTTGAGAAAGACAGATGCACCCCTATGTTTATCGCAGCACTATTTACAATAGCCAAGAATTGGAAGCAACCTAAATGTCCATCGGTAGATGAATGGATAAAGAAGATGTGGTACATATACACAATGGAATACTACTCAGCCATAAGAAGTGGAAAAATCCAACCATTTGCAGCAACATGGATGGAGCTGGAGAGTATTATGCTCAGTAAAATAAGCCAAGTGGAGAAAGAGAAATACCAAATGATTTCACTCATCTGAGGAGTATAGGAACAAAGGAAAAACTGAAGGAACAAAACAGCAGCGGAAATACAGAACCCAAAAATGGACTAACAGGTACCAAAGGGAAAGGAACTGGGGAGGATGGGTGGGCAGGGAGGCATAAGAGCGGGGAAGAAGAAGGGGGGTATTAAGATTAGCATGCCTGGCAGGGAGGGAGAAAGGGGAGGGTGGGCTGCACAACACAGAGAGGACAAGTAGTGACTCTACAACGTTTTGCTAAGCTGATGGACAGTAACCATAATGTGGTTGTTAGGGGGGACCTTATATAGGGGAGAGCATAGTAAACACAGTATTCTTCATGTAAGTATAGATTAAAAATTAAAAAAAAAAAGAAAGAAAGAAAGAAAGAAAGAAAAGGGGGATTACTCCTTGATAGGATAAAGCTATTGGTAAATCAAAGATCAATGCATGCTTTAAATATCCTTAATGTTGATCACTTAAAGGGTGTCAGATGATCAGCTATGGAGGTACTCTTTTCTGATAATATTCTTCTCTTAATTAAAAAAAAAAAAAAAAAGCAGTTCCTGTGTCCTCACCTCCAATGAGTTCTACACAGTGGTATAGAGGGCATGTCAAAGTGTGGGCAAAGGGTCTGTTTGTTTCTATGCAGAAGATCAAGGCCTAGCTTGGATACCCAGAAAATGAACTAAGATACGATATGAGGAGGAGCTTCCAGCATCAGCACTCTCTGGAGGACTCGTGCCGGGGGATGATCATCAAAAAGCCTCCACAGGGATCCGGGCGATGCTGCGGTTGTGGCTGTGTCCAGCCCACCATCTCCTGGACTTGCCATAGGAATGAGGAGGGAGATGTCTAGGCTGGCATGTGCATACAGTGAGACAACAAATTTGACCGGATCTGTACTGTTGGAACTCAACCAGGAGTTGGGAGGGGTGCAAGGTGTAGCACTCCAAAATCTTATGACTATAGACTATCTACGGTTAAAAGAACATATGGGATGTGAACAGATCCCAGAAATGGGCTGCTTTAATTTGTCTGATTTCTCTCAGACTGTTCAAGTACATTTGAACAATATCCATCATATCATAGACAAATTTTCACAAATGCCTAGGGTGCCTAAATGGTTTTCTTGGCTTCACTGGAGATGGATGGTAATTATAGATTTGCTTTGTTTATGTCACTGTATTCCTATTATGTTAATATGTGTGTGCAAATTAGTTAGTAGTTTAAAACCTATACATACTTAAGTTACTCTACAAGAAGATATGTCAAAGAAATAATCAATCCTCCCATGTTTCCTTCCATATGCTACATCTGTAGCTTTTCTTCTTTCTTCCTAATTACAACCCTTAAATAGAATTCGTACCTCATATCGAATTTACCGAGTATCATAATTCCTCTAGGTGGTAAAGATACCTCGAGACAAGTGCTGGGCATAGAAGCCACAGGGCATAAATCTGCAAAGAAGTAAAAAGCTAACCTTTTCAAACAATATGGCTTCTCTCTCACTTACCAACTTTACATTTCCCTGTATGGCATCTGGAAGATGGCTCTGGTAAGATTCCTCAAGGGAGGAACAACCTAAGACAGGCACAGTCGCAGGGGGGCCATCAGGTGAGAATTTGGGGATCAACAGAGGTGAGGCTCAGAACCTCACCCCCCCTGCTTTGAGAGAAATCTTCTGCATCCGTGGATGTTTTGCTGCCCTTGTCTAGCCTGGATTAATACTTAGTCCATAGGCACACACCTGATCATCTGATCATCTACATTTGCCCTCTTACAGCACTAAACTATGTTTTCTACCTTTATCTTGCATCTGCCTACCACTTCAGCATTTTATTAAAAATAAAAATAATAATAATAATAAAGGGAGAAATGTGGGATCCACATATAAATCAAGTATAAAAATCAAACGAATATTCATATTTGACCTGATTGTTTATAGGTCATAATGCGTGATCAAAACTGAAAGTTTCTGTGATGAATGCCCTTGTACTGTTCACCATGTAAGAATTTATTCACTACGTAAGAATTCGTTCACCATGTAAGAACTTGTTTGTTATGCTTCAGAAGATTGGAGACTGACGAGAATTAGACTTGAGATGGATTAATGATTGTACATTGAGCATTGACCCCCCTATACTGAATTTTATTGTTGTTAACAACCATATGATCAATAAATATGAGAGATGCCCTCTCAAAAAAAAATGTACTAACAGGTACCAAAGGGAAAGAGACTGGGGAGGATGGGTGGATAGGGAGGGATAAGGGGAGGGGGGGAGAAGAAAGGGGGTATTAAGATTAGCATGCATAGCGTGGGGAGGGAGAAAAGGGGAGGGCTGTACAACACAGAGAAGACAAGTAGCGATTCTACAACATTTTGCTATGCTGATGGACAGTGACTGTAAAGGGGTTTATAGGGGGGACCTGGTATAGGGGAGAGCCTAGTAAACATAATATTCTTCATGCAAGTGTAGATTAAAAATAAAAAAAAAAGAAAGAAAGAAAAGGGGGATTACTCCTTGATAGGATAAAACTAAGTATAAATCAATGATTAATGCATGCTTTAAATATCCTTAATTTTGATCACTTAAAGGGTGTCAGATGATCGGCTATGGAGGTACACTTTTCTGTTAATATTCCTTTCTCTTAAAAAAAAAAAAAGCAGGTCCTGTGTGGTGACCTCCAATGAGTTCTGCACAATGGTATAAAGGGCATATCAAAGTGTGGGCAAAGGGTCTGTTTGTGTTTATACAGAGGATCAAAGCCTAATTTGGCTACCCAGAAAATGAACTAAGATACGATATGAAGAAGAACTTCCAACATCAGCACTCTCTGGAAGAGTCATACCAGGAGATGATCATCAAAAATGCTCAACAAAGATCCAGGCGATGCTGCAGTTGTAGCTGCATTCATCCCACCAGTTCCTGGACTTGCCATTGGAATGAAGAAGGAGATATCTAAACTGGCCTGTGCGTTCAGTAAAACAACAAATTTGACTGGATCTGTACTGTTGGAACTCAACCAAGAATTAGGAGAAGTGCAAGTTGTAGCGCTCCAAAATCTTACAACTACAGACTATCTACTGTTAAAAAAACATATGGGATGTGAACAGTTCCCAGGAATGGGTTGTTTTAATTTGTCTGATTTCTCTCAAACTGTTCAAGTACAGTTGGACAATAGCCATCATATCATAGACAAATTTTCACAAATGCCTAGGGTGCCTAACTGGTTTTCTTGGCTTCACTGGAGATGGCTGGTAATTATAGATCTGCTTTGGTTATCTAACTATATTCCTATTATGTTAGTGTGTGTATGCAATTTAATTAGTTGTTTAAAACCTATACATGCTTAAGTTACTCTACATGAAGATTTGTCAAAGAAATTATCAATCCTCCCATGTTTTCTTCCATCTGCTACCTCTATAGTTTTTCTTCTTCCTTTCTAATTACAACCCTTAAATAGAATTCATGCCTCATATCAAATTTACCGAGTATCATAATTCCTCCAAGTGGTAAAGATACCTCAAGACAAATGCTGGGCATAGAAGCCACAGGGCATACATCTGCAAAGAAGTAAAAAGCTAACCTTTTCAAACAATATGGCTTCTCTCTCACTTACCAACTTTACATCTCCCTGTATGGCTCTGGAAGATGACTGGTTAGCCAGAGACAGGTAAGATTCCTCAAGGGAGGAACAACCTAAGACAGGCACAGTTGCAGGGGGGGCCATCAGGTGAGAAATTGGGGATCAACAGTGGTGAGGCTTAGAACCTCACCCCCCTGTTTTGAGAGAAATCTTCTGCATCTGTGGATGTTTTAATGCCCTTGTCTAGCTTGCATTAACACATAGTCTACAGGCACACACATGATCATCTACATTTGCTCTCTTACAACACTAAACTATGTTTTCTACCTTTATCTTGCATCTACCTACCACTTCAGCATTTTATTAAAAATAAAAATAATAATAATAATAAAGGGAGAAATGTGGGATCCACATATAAATCAAGTATAAAAATCAAACGAATATTCATATTTGACCTGATTGTTTATAGTTCATAATGAGTGATCAAAACTGAAATTTTCTGTGATGACTGCCCTTGTACTGTTCACCATGTAAGAACTTATGCACTATGTAAGAATTTGTTCACCATGTAAGAACTTGTTCATTATGCTTCAGAAGATTGGAGACTGATGAGAATTAGGCTTGGGGTGGATTAATGATTGTGCATTGAGCATTGACTCCCCTATACAGAATTTTGTTGTTGTTAACAACCATTTGATCAATAAATATGAGAGATGCCCTCTGAAAAAAAAAAAGACTCATCTGATAAGGGGTTAACATCTTAAATACATAAAGAACTCATATGTTTCAACACCCAAAAAGCAACCCAATAAAAAATGAGGTAGAGGACCTGAACAGAAGTTCTCCATAGAAATACAAATGGCTAACTGCACTTGAAAAGATGTTCCACATCACTAATCATTACAGAAATGTAAATTAAAACCACAATGAGATACCAACTCACACCAGTTCAGATGGCCAATGTCCAAAATATAAGAAATAACAAATGTTGGCAAAGATGTGGAGAAAGGAGAATGAACCCTCCTACACTGTTGGTGGGAATGTAAATTGGTGCAAGCACTCTGGAAAGCAATATGGAGGTTCCTCAAAAAACTAAAAGTAGGATACCATTTGATACAGTAATTGCACTTTTAGTAATTCACCCAAAGAAAACAAAATCCCTGACTTGAAAAGACAGATGCACCCCTATGTTTATCACAGCACTATTTACAATAGCCAAGAAATGGAAGCAACCTAAGTGTCCATCAGTAGATGAATGGATACAGAGATGTGGTACATATACACAGTGGAATATTATTCAGCCATAAAAAGAAAACATATCTTCCCATTTGCAGCAACATGGATAGATCTAGAGGGTATTATGCTCAGTGAAATAAGCCAGTTTGGGTAAGACAAATACCATACGATTTTACTTATTTATGGAGTATAAACTACAAAGGAAAACAGAAGGAAGAAAGTAGCTGTAGACTCATAGACACCAAGAAGGAACTAGTGGTTACCAAGTGGGAGAGGCTGGGATTGGTGGAAGTAGCAGAGGGTGAGGTGAATAAAGGGGCATAATAATTTATAATCACAATATAAGTTGATCATGGGGACAGTAGTACAGCATGGATAATACAGCCAATGATTCTGTAATATTTTACTGTGTTGATAGTTAACTGCACTAGAGAGGGGTTAGGATTTAATAACATGGGTAACTACTGAACCACTGTGTTGTATATTTGAAGCCAACATAAGATAGCATATTAATTATACAATAAAAAAGATTAAAAATAAAGGCTAATACAGTATATCAAAATTATGCACATGAAGGATTTAAAGATGCAAATTTTTCTAATTATGAAAGCAAATCATATTTTTGAGAGCATTTGAGAAAATAAAAATTATAAAAAGAATCATTTTAGAAAATAATTTTTATATAGCCATAATATTTTATACTGTATAATGAAAAGCTGACTTTGAATAAATTTATTTTAATGTATTGTCCTCAATTAAAAGTGATTTAAAAGGACACAGCCTTGATGATGAAGAATCAAATGAGATTACTTTTTTAAGTTAGTGTGCAGTTCAATAAACTTTGGTAAGTGTATACACTCATGTAACCATCCTCCAGATCAAGATATCAAACCATCTCGCTAATTCTCCCCGTCACCTATTTCACCTATTCTTCCACTTCCTTCTCCTCTAGCAACCACCACTGTTCTCTATGTCCATGAATCTATTTCTGTTTTGTTAGTTCCTTTGTTTAGTTTTTTAGTTTCCACATATAAGTGAAATCATATGGTATTTGTCTTTGTCTGAATCATTTCACTTAGCAAATGAGGTTGTTTAAACTGTATCAGGTACTTTCATAATACTGTATAAATAACAAAAAATATATAAAAAATGTAAAATAACATAAAAATAAGCATACGCATTGGAAATTATACAGCTACACATCTGCTCAAAATTCTAGCTAAGGAGCTAAATAAACATTTAATATGTTATCAAATAAAAAGCTATTTCTAGAATGTATGTGAAAGTGTTTCCAAATAATTTAAAAGTTGAATGCAATCTCTTAAATTTCAGAATAAAGTGATTCTTGATTATTTAATTTACTGGCATTAGAATCAGAGTTTTGTTTAGGCCAGATGTCAGTAGCAAAACTGGGTAAATTTATCTTTAATAACTCCAGATTCCTCATTGCTCTACCTTGACCTTCTTTCCTGTGGTCCTCAGTGCCCAAGGACAAGATTCGCCAGCACCCTCTGGTGTGGCCAGAGGGTAGTTTACAACCAGTACCCACTCAACACAGCTCAATATCCATGATCAAGTGCTTGTTGAATACTTTGAATGTCACTACTTTCAGTGTCCCTGGGGTGCTTCTATGATACCCACTTACAAAAGCTATTCACAGAAAAATCACCCTGACATCTAATGAGAGACAAGGTTTAAACTGCTGTGCCTCCCATGACTGAATATTATTATTGGCCATGCTTCATTTAAGCCTCCATTTCTCTTTTTCATGTTTCCTAAAAGAGACTCTTGGTTGGCTTTGAACGGCTCTTGGTTTCTCACAATGATCCCTGTTCACTCCACCTTGGAGAAAGAGGAATTACTCCTCTGTTGGTAGATTTGGGACAAGAAATCAGGTATGCTCTCCCCAGCCTTTCCTCTTCTCCATTTTATGGATCTAGTCTGTTTGGTTCAGTGGTATTAGCCCTGTACTTAGAAATTTGCCTAGATTATAAGGATGGGCTCAGTTTGTATTTGTTCAATGAAAAACAAAGAATATATTGTGTGAATTTTCATACCATGAGTCAAATATTAGCATATTCACTTGCTTAAAGACCTAAAAACTATGCTACAAAGTTTATTGGTATTCAAGTAAATAATTTCACATCCATCTTTTTATGTCTTTGATTCAACTTTAATAGTCTTAGAATTTAGACAGGGATAATGACAATTATTTTTGGGTGCCCTAAAGCCCATAAAATAGAATCGAGAGGACAATATAATGAGACAGAATTTAGGTCAACATAATAGATTACTTTTTTTTTTTAATGAAGGCTTTTCAGAAATAGGATGTTTTGCCTTGAGAGTATCCAACCTCAATGGGAGAATTTTAACACAAAACAGATAATTGAAAGGACATCGTAGAGGTAATCTCAGTAACAGATGTAGAATTGGTCTACACGTGTCAGTTAGTATCTAGTCACAAAAGCAGTCACCATTCCAGGCATTTCAAATAGAGAAGGATTTAATGCAGGGAATTACCTACAAAATTTTTAGAAGGGCGAAAGAAACTAAAATTAAGGAAGGGAAAGCACAGGAGGAGTCAAAGGGAAACAGGAATGTTACTTGGAAATTTCTTTAACCTTATGCTGAACATAGGAACCAGCCCTCCGCTGATGTAGAGGCACTGCTGCTGTAGCTGCGTGACTGTTGCTGAGCAAAAACCTAGGAACACAGATCCCACTGATATTGCCGAAACTCCCACTGATACGCTTGCGACTCTGTCCCCTTAGACTTTTTAAGATCTAACAGAAATTTGTTACAAGATAAAATCTACTCATTTTTTACCCGTCTAGAAATTACTTTATCAAGCAACTAAAGAAATTTATAAGTAAAATCATTAGCATCGAAAGTACTTGCATTGAATTATAGTTATCAAAGAATACATAATTAGTGGTTTACACTCCACATGGAGAGAGCTAATTAAAGAATATAAAAAATGCCAAACCTACCAACTGCATTTTAAACCACAATTTAGGATAAAGATTGGTGTGGGCAACTCTGAAAAGCTTTCAAGGGATCAAATAACATGCCCTCCAAGATGAGTTAGGATATGGTTCTTTAAGGTTAATAAGACAACAGAAAGGCACAAAGGATAAACTGAGGTAACATATAGACGGGGGATATGTAAGAAGAAGTAAAGTAAGAAAAATCAGTCTCACTAAAGGTTTTGAACATAACAGATTACAAAAACCTAAAAGCATCTTCAAGGTTGTGGAAAACAACAGGGAAATGAAAAAACATGATGAAAAAGATTCCTTTCACGTTTATTTTGTTGGAGAGATCTTACTCCACATTCTGCCAACTAAAACTGAAATTTCATTTTCTTATCTATAAGCAATGACCACCCTAAACTATATTGGGGTGTTTTGGGGGATCAAAATCTTGCTTGAGTTATCATTCTGAGTGTATTTACAGCCACATTCATGCCTTTGACTTTTTCTGGATTCCTTTTCCCTTCCAGACTTTTTGTCCTAGATAACTAGTATGTACTTGTATAATATTAACTGTACCATAGACCACCCTTGGAGTCACTACAGCGTAATGGTAAGAGAATGGATACTGAAGCTGAATTGTTTAAGTTCAAAACACAACTCCACACTTACTACCTGGTTGACCTTGGATATGTTATTTAAACTTTTTTTATTTCATCTGCAAAACAGAGTGATACAGAATTTACCTTCCTTGACTGTTGTCAGAATTAAATGCAGTGACAACATGGTAAGCAGTTAAAACAGGAACTGGCAACATTTTATGTGTTAGCTTTATTTTCTCCATTATTCCCAGAATATGGTTTCTAACCAATGCATTAGTACTCCATTTTGACAGGGATACCATTATCTCTTTTGACAGTTCATTTTGTTTTGGACTGCTGAAACAGTAAAATATTTTAATACATTTATTAATATTGGATACTGTATGATTTCTAGTCATTGTTCCTGTGTTTGCCCTTGAAGCTACCTAGAATTAGTGTTCTGCACTCTCTCTTGCTTATGGCAGCCTTGTGTATATTGCGAGAGAAATCCTTCCAAGTGCTTCTGTTTTGCACATCATTAATATCACAGCTCCTTTAATTATTCTTCATATGATATATTTCTTAGATCCCCTTGAAGCTGGTTATTTGACTTTGGATCTAACTACCACTGGCCAATAACATTCTCAAATATTCAGGTAACATTTTACATGTTCACCTCCAAAGAAGTACACACTAGGGAACTCCCACATGATGAATGGGGAAGATAGTCTTGGGCAGAGGGACCTTATGCAACCCATCTGCATAAGTAAAATGCCTGTGTATGAAATTGAACCTGCCACCATCGAATTATTTCTTTAGAGGCAATGTTCAAAGGAATTTCCCTTACTTAGACTGGAGATTATCTCAGGAGAAAGGGAGAAAGTTTTCATATCAGCTCTGCCCAATCTTACCCACTACCACCTATTAATTCATGTACAGCAAATTTTAAGCTATAAAATTTTAAAACTTACGCTGCTATGAAATGACCAATATTCACAGAGGTTAAGCACTGCATGGTAACCACACATTAAAAATTATAATATGTATTAATTTAGAATAATGCCTTGACACAGTCAACTATTTTTAGTGTTCTTTAAATAGTCCCTTTTAGAATGCTAACTTATTATTTAATAAAATCTTGTTAAAACTTAAAATCAATCAACTCGTTTTTTTCTGGACCCTTATATTTTACAAGGGTCTCCTTACAAGGTCTTACAATGAAGACGTTTTTATTTTTTTTACATGGGCTTGGGCTATAAGTCAACATTCCCTAAGAGTGAAATTATATATGCTCTGAGGTAAATATAAAAGAATGGAGTTACAAAATTTCTGAAAGACAACTTTCCAATAGTTGAAAATTGTCACTGTTTAAAAAAATTATATATTGTCTCAAAAGAATTCAGAGAAAAATATTCTATTAATAGTAAAATCAATCTTTTCTCTCAAGAAATCTTTTTTAAATTATGTATTATTCTACAAAAAAGACAGCAGTAAGTACAGTCAACCTTGCATGAGAAACTTTCTTTTCTACTTGGTGTCCATGGACTGCTCATCCTTGCAGGCCTCCAGGTAGCATCATGTGCACTACCAACTATGAGTCAGGTTTAATTTAAACCTGCAGGGTCCACATAACAATTTATCCCTTTGACAAATCTTTTCTGCTGATTAAACAATGGAATTTTATGGCCAATTTCTTGAATAATATAGTTAAGCTTGTTTTTTTATGTGTACCTGCTTTAAGTTGCTGATCGTATAAAACTGAAAGCTGACTATATTGCCTTGTCAAATTTTTGGAGTTACACATTTTCCTAATTGGATTTGTTGATTTATTGCTAACAAAGATAAAACTTTCTATTTTAGCCACTTATCTGAGTTTTGAAATTGCTTCAATCTGGAAGCAAATTGTATGAGTTTGAAAAACATTTGAAGTATTTAACCACAAGAATATTAATGATATAAATGAAACAAGCAAAGAAATGAAACATTAGCAAAGAAAATGATACATATAGTCTTCAAATTTAGAATAAAATTATTAAAAGTGTAGCGATTTTAGTAGAAAAACAGATCTTAGTAACTGCTGCCACCTAATTTTCTCAGCATACGGAGTCAGTTTTACAATTAATTTATCAGAATTTTATAATTTGTGGTTATCATTCACAAACATTTCAAATATATGTGAAACATAACCATAGTTATCATACAATTAATATTCTATAATTAATATTCAAACAGGAAGTAATAAAATAACCCTTAAAGCCTGTAGAGAATATTTGTAAGATCTCAAAATATCATAGCAGGCAATGGGAAATGCTTTACCTTTTGAATCTTTTCAAGGGGTAAAAGGTATCTTCATAATTTTCCTTCTGAAATTTTATTCTATAATTTCTTGCTGGACTAGTAAAACAAAGATGTTTGACTCATTTTCCAGGTTAGGCTTCTATTAGGTAGTGGACACTTTTTATACATTATTATCTCATTTAATAAAATTGCTTTTTTGGAAGTTTTCTATTCATTATTATATTTGATATACATACCCATTAGGAAATGTAAATCTATCTTATATAAACTAAATAAGAACAAGACATTTTCATGCTTGGAAAGCTCAAGGAATGTCTTTGTGTCACAGAACACACTTGTAACACTGTCACTGGAAAATGAGCACTAGGTCAAGCAAACAGAATGATGAATCACAATTAATCTTTCCTGTCCAAAGGAGAATAATGCTGGAGTTCTATAACCAGCATGCAGTCAGAAAACAGAAACAACACTTTGAAGTGAAGTAAAACTTTGTCTCTTTAACTAAAAATACTTTTAAAATGTACTTATTCTCTAAAACTAAGATGAATCCTACCTTGTACCTCCTAAATGCATTCTTGAGTTTCTACTATTTGTATGGAAAATAGTGCCATGCAAAATCACTTCATTATTTGGAATGTTAGAAGTCAGCAAGCAGAGCATAAAGCAGAAAAGAAAGAAAAAATACAAAACACTGCAGAAAGCAGCTTGGTCAAGGCAGAACAGCAGGCAATAAATCTGATGTCCTTGCCTTGGACCTGGGCTTACCAATGCCTACATGCTATGCACTATGTTGGGAGCAGATCCTATTAGCACCAAATAAGCTAAGTTATATTAGAGAATGGAGAGGCTTATTATACTGAAGTGTCGGTATTTACTGCTCCTGAAAAGTCATTCTATTATAGAAAGAATACTGTAATATTATAGAAAAATAACTCAAACTCTACTTTCTATACTTCAAAGGTCAAGTTCTAAAGGAAGTTGAGATACCAGGCCAGCATGCCAAATCACCTTTCAAGCTTGTGGTAGGATATACAAAGCATATATTTGAGTTCTTGTTTTCCAAATTCAAATCCAAATCCACAGGAAATCATTGTTTGGTGGGAAAAAATAAATTGGGAGGCAGTTTGGTGGGGGTTGAGAGGAAAAGGAAGGAAAAACAGAACAGATTTATTCAAGAGACACCTACCAAGATTCATGATCCGCCTTTTCAAGCCACACTGATCTTAATTGAATTTCAGAGTCAATACATTGGCTTAAAGAAAGGACAGATAACCTGGAGAATGCTTGTGAGGTCAGGTAAGGACATGAATGCTTTTTACAAAGCCACAGGTACAAAGAACACTGAAGTACTTTCAGGAAAAAAATCCAACTGCTGGCTGGAATTCTACACACTGGAGTTGGCATTAACAGATGTCATAGAGTCCAAATTTTATCTCATGTAGGCATGAAAATAAGATTTTTAGCCTTCTTTTCCCAAAGAACAACACAATTGACAGCCCAACATAAGCAGCTCTGCCAGAAAGCTGACAATATTGACTTTGCTTCATTTTTGCATATTTAGAATAAAAAAGAATTTGGCCTCAAATTACCAACCTCTTTGTTCTGGCACTATAAATGAATTGGTGAGAAATAGAAAAGGCAATTCCAAAAACAACAAAGAAAGTCAAGGTTGAAACAAATATTGATTGCAAGCAGAGAAATAAGACAGATAAATCAACCGACATTTTAGTTTATCATTCATATAAAAAATATAAACAGAAAAGAAAGCTTAAGCCCTTAAATATTGAATACACTCCAGGCAAGGAGTTTTGAAAATGGCATATAAAATACTCCTTTAAAATGATCCCGGTCTCTTCTATTCACAGCTCCAAATGCAGCATTCCTTCCTTTTGTATTTTAGAGAAATTATCACGTTTAAAAATGTCTAGTTCTATTGGGAATAGCCAGTTCAGTCAGCTCTGGTCCCCTGTACTTGGCTAGGTCTGTGCAGCAGCTGTCAACTGACGTGACCAAGATGCTTCTAATATTCCAATTCTCTAAGCTTCTGAGAACGGGAAATCATTTAATATTCTCATCAAAGTATTCACTAAGTCATTTCTGACACGCGGAAGAACCCCACTCTCTATATAATCAAGGCCAGTGTTTTTCCTGAAAGTCTCCCTGATTTACTCAGCTCTTCTTCCTTTTCACAAACTTCCTCATAAACAAACACAATTTTTAGATGATTTAACACACTTCTGATCATTATCTTTCACTTTATCTCATTCACACTAATATCTATTGACAGAGGAAACAGTTTGGTCTTCCTACTTGGCTGTCCCACTTTGGAACTTCCTTTGGCGCATCTACACCGTGTTAGTCCAGCAGGCAGCACGCAGCTTTAGCCCTCTTTGCTCTCCGTGCAAAGGTTATAGCAGAAGACAGCCCTGTGTGCACCTAATCAGTTTTTATGTTCATGATACACCTGCTACATCTGCTGCTCAGTTGCCAGTTTCTTTTAAAACAAAGTTATTCTTAACCATTCCAATGGTGTTTGAGGAAAACGCCATCACAGTGTGACATGCTTTGGTTTTGAGTTTTCAGCACAATGATCTAGTAACTTGTTTCCCCCTTGTGCTTGTATTAGTAAAAGCTCACATTCTTTTTTTTTGGTATCATTAATACACAGTTCCATGTGCAACTCTGTGGTTATCTGATTCCCCCCATTATCAAGTCCCCCCCACATACCCCATTACAGTCACTGTCCATCAGCGTAGTAAGACGCTATAGAATCACTTCTTGTCTTCTCTGTGCTATACTGCCTTCCCCATCCCTCCCATCTCTACATTATCTGTGCTAATCATAATGCCCCTTTTTCTTCTTATCCTTCCCTTCCCACCCATCCTCCCCAGTCCCTTTCCCTTTGGTAACTGTTAGTCCATTCTTGGGTTCTGTGAGTCTGCTGCTGTTTTGTTCGTTCAGTTTTTGCTTTGTTCTTATGCTCCACAGATGAGCGAAATGATTTGGTACTTGTCTTTTTCCACCTGGCCTATTTCACTGAGCATAATACCCTCTAGCTCCATCCATGTTGTTGCAAATGGTAGGATCTGTTTTCTTCTTATGGCTCAATATTCCATTGTGTATATGTACCACATCTTCTTTATCTATTCATCTACTGATGGACACTTAGGTTGCTTGGCTATTGTAAATAGTACTGCAATAAACATAGGGCTGCATCTGTCTTTTTCAAACTGGGCTCCTGCATTCTTAGGGTAAATTCCTAGGAGTAGAATTCCTGGGTCAAATGGTATTTCTATTTTTAAAGACAGTATGGGAGAATATATTCATAAATGACATATCTGATAAGGGGTCCAAAAATATACAAAGAGCTCACACACCTCAAAAAACAAAAAAGCAAATAATCCAGTTAAAAAATGGCCAGAGGAGCTGAACAGACAGTTCTCCAAAGAAGAAATTCAGATGGCCAACAGACACATGAAAAGATGCTCCACATCACTAATCATCAGGGAAATATAAATTAAAACCACAATGAGATATCACCTCACACCAGTTAGGATGGCCACCATCCAAAAGATAAGAAACAACAAATGTTGGCGAGGCTGTGCAGAAAGGGGAACCCTCCTACACTGCTGGTGGGAATGTAAATTAGTTTAACCACTGTGGAAAGCAGTAGGGAGGTTCCTCAAAAAACTAAAAAAGCTCATATTCTTACTGTCTGCTGTACTCAACATTCTTCAGTTTGGGTTTGTTGCAGTTTTAATCCACCAATTTGTCTGGAGTACCTATTACACGGCAGGACCTACAATGGTCATTAGTACTGAGTTTAGCAAAACAGTCCTAATCTCTATGATGCTCTTAACTTAGTAGGGGAAACAGAGATTAATTATATAGTTGCATATATGAGTATGTGGCTACAAGTTGTAGGAAGTAATATGCAAGGAAAAGTCAAGTGTTGAGAGAACAAGGAGACCAGACTTAACTGAGATGACAGAGAAAGCTCTCCTGGAAGAAAAATGTTTGAGCCAGTCTCTAAAGAATGAATGGAATGAGCTAAGCAGGGTTGCAGAGAAACAGAGGATTCCACACAAGAGAAAAATGCAGATAGAAAGCTTGAGATAGAAAAAAAATCAACATTGTGGAAAAAATTGAGAGAAAACAGGTACGCTCAGGGCATGGAGCAGGGGGGAAATCGGAGTGACATGAGGCTGAAGGGGCAGGTGGAGCGTCACCACACTTCACGGTAGAGATGATCTTAAAGATCACAGTCTTTCTTCTCAGAACAGTGGGAAGCCAATGAGGGGAAATTACTCTGACCTGATCTGTATCTTCAAAATATCACTTTGGCTTCAATGAAGAGAGAAGACTAAAAGGCATTAATAGCAAAGTTGGGGATAATATTTTGGGTGATATTTTTTTTGGCCAACTGAGAGATGACAGTAGTTTGAGAATGCTGCAAATGATGGAAAAGTGGATGCATTTAGGAGATATTTAGCATGCAATTTACTATACTCAAGAATAGACTGTATCTGAGGGAGGGAGGAGATCATGAAATGGCTGGTGGCATAAGTGATGGTGAGACATTTCATCCCAGGATTGACTGCCAATGACACAGCCACAGTGTGGGTGAGAACCCACATCACTTAGCTTCAGACAGAGCACTTGCACTCTTACTCCTCTGTTTGGGTTTGGTAGGAAAGAACATGTACTTTTTACTTCATCCTTTTTACTGAATTCATACCTCCCACTCAGTTTCATAAATCAGGTAATGTGCTAAGTGTCTGGACGGAACTCTGTGTCCATGCAGGGGAAGGGCAGCAAATGAGTCTGTAATTGCAACACAGTAAGAGCCATGAGGGGTCAACATGGGGTTCTAGGGAGGCACACAGAGGGAGGCGTTCACTCATTCTGGAAGGTCAGGTAGGCCTTTCCGTAGAGGCTGGCACCATAGACGAGTGTACAGGATGATCAGTAGGAATTTACAAGGAGAAAAGTGAAAAGAAAAGGCTGCCAAAATGTGAAGAAAAGCCAGGTACCGGAATCTGGGTGAGCCTTCCAGGGAAGGGTTTCTGTGAGCTCAGATGTAAGTATCTGGGGCAGAGGAACCATGATTTGTTTCCCTCACATTAGTTGGAAAGAAATTGTCTAAATGGCACCAATGGAACAGCTAACATTACACATCTGAGCAACTAAATGCTGCCTTGTACTGCTTGTCACGTTTGTGCAAATCATTGTACCAACCAGATTGTAAACTCATTTAGTGGAAAATAATGTTGTATAAATTTCTCTGATAGAGCCTAAGCTGTCTCTGAACTCATCATAATTCCTCCAAAATATTTATTAATTCACAGATAGAAGTAAAGTTTCTTGGGGAAAATACCTGAAGGCCATTCAAATGAAATATATGATTTGAAACTTCTTTTTTGGACTAACTATACATTTTGTGTATATTACTCCTCAATCTGATAGTATAGGTAACAGAAATTCTTTAAATATTCTGTTTTGGGAAATGAAATGGGAAATGAAAGAAAAAAATTTAAGTTGATAACTGTGCAAATTTTAGCTGTTATATCATTTCACTATGAAACCTAGCAAACTAGATTTCATAGTGAAATGAATCTTCATATGTGTTTCATTTCATTGGCAGGGAAGTGCCTATTTTTAAATTCACCAAAGAGAGCTTTAATTCAGATCGTTTCACATTCTCTCTGCTTTCTCTTTAGTTTACACTCTGCTGTATTCAATATGACAAACTGATGCTTAGATTATGTTTAAAAATTTTGAGAATGTACCTAACTTTTAAGATATTTTATTGCATAGGTAGTTTGGTCTTTATGAGATAGTTTGAGAAGTGACTAAATTGCCAGATGTGAAAGTTTCAATTGTATACTTGTGCTCAAATCCCTAGCAGTATGCAACTAAGTCTACCCACTGTAGTTTGAATGCATTTTCATTGTTTGGATTTGCCCTACTATTATATATGGGTGACATGAGAGTATTATAACTTTAAGAACTAGAGAGGTGGTCCCAAAAATTCAAATATGGATCTTTAAACACCGATCAACACTTCCATGAAGTATTAGCTGGACTGCTGACTTACTGTAGAATTTCAATTCTTTCTATGACCTTATATAATCTATGCCTTTGTGCTTCCTGTTTGTATCTGGTAATCATCTTTAATCCGCTTGCTTCCCAATAGGCCAGAATTTACTTCTCTTTCTGTCTTACTGTTTTGCAACTTAAACTAGTTTGCCTTTAAGTTTCTTATAATTTCTCTATTTCTTGAACTCAAAATCATTACTTAACATAGCGCAACAGTCACTTTAAAAATCAAATTCTATGAGTAAAGGTCAAACGTTACTGTTAAAAACAAACACTTCTCTGACATTTTGTATAACTATGTATACCTTTATATATGGTAACATGCATTCATTTCAATAAATGTAAGCAGTTTTCCCTATTTAAGAAGATACTGAATTTTTAATGTTTGAAAATAGCCCTACAGAAACATTTCTCCTAGAAATGATGATGAGAAACACCAATACAATCAACACCACTAATGAAACGCAGCACCAGGGCCCAGACCATGCTGGAAAGCCAAACTGACTGCTGTCAGCATATGAGCCAGAACATGTCCTGCAATTTATATTTTATATGTGGGCAGGGACTATATTAGGCATGTACACATTTCATCCCCAGTGCCCAAATTCATTCCCAATTAATTCCTGCATATCATATTGCCTCATTGGGGAGCAGCTTCTACATGGGGGACAGGAATAGCTTGAAGTAATCTATGACAGTTACTACAAATTGTCATCAAACACTGTTCTGTATATTGTACCTTTAAGATTAGGAGATTTATTCTTCAGCAGTACTTAGACTAGAATTTAGCTCCTAATGCTTTTCTGCAATTACCTAAGTCCAAAGAACCCTAAAAACAAATTTATTCCTAGATTTGATGTCAAAATTCATTTGGAAATAAAGATGACCTGAACTGACATCATGGCATTTATAACTTTTTGTCATCCCATTTAGTGTGAATATTTATCCATATCACTGCAGAAATAATGAGTCTATCTTTAGAGCACTGCCCTGACACCCATGGAATTCTGTAAAACCTATCTAAACTCCAAATCATATCTGGCCTCAAGGATTAAGAATAAAATATTGTGGACCTGTAATTGTTTTTCACACACTGACAAGAGGAGGAAATATAACAGGTGATATTCTTAGGTTTCAAGTTATAAAGAAATAGCTCTGATTAATTTAAGTTTAAAGGGAGAGTCATATAAGTATGCTTCAATTGCACATAGAAATAAGAAAGATATGCTCACTGCAAACCATTGGCTATTTTCTCTCAGACTTCACTGCATGAAGGCAGACAAGGACTTCAGAGGCCTGCAGTTTTAATACTTAGGTCAGAAAAGAAAGAGACTTTTCTTTGCCAGCTCCATCTAGATATATATTGGATAAAATATTCAATTCCTTTACTTGGTTCACATGTTAATTGTTAGCTCACTCTTCTTGGTCATAGAACAGGTATCAGGCCTTTGACATGTGCCCAGCTGTGGATAGTGTGACAGGGTGTCAACTGCCAGCTCCATCATAACCTCACGGCTAGACTGGCAGAGGAACAGTGCCCCAACGAAGGCTGGTTTTCAAACAGTGAATAAAAAAGGTGTCCACCATAAGATGATTGGCCAGGAAAAAGAAAACATACATAATGTTCGTCAATCATCCTGGCAGAACTAGAGAACAGAGGAAGGTTGTTACTTTTTTTCCCACATTTTATGGTTTAAGATTCATAAATTAAAAATACTATAACACATCATTACATTTTAGGCGAAAACAACCTACTGAATCCCATTTTCTTCTTTTCAATACTTCAAGTCAGAATGGTTAAGCATCTTATGATTTAACAGACTCATATTTTATATTCTTGTGCTCATTTTCCACATACACGGATAAATGAATAAATACATCGTCTGCTATGCTAAAGGGTTTCTCTGGAAAACAAATACACTATCTGCCATGACACTACAATGGTATTTCATCAATTAACAGTTTCCATGTCTTTGAAATATTTTAAGAACATGCACACCTAATAGGTTTAACAAAATTAAATTTAGATATATCACTACTTCCATGTGGTGATGTATATCTTTTCACTGAAAGAAAAATGAAAGGAAGTAATTAAAAAAACTAATGTAGGTACTTAAATTACATTTTGTTCATAGTTATTTCTGATTTTTGTGGACCAAATAAAATCTAACACAAGCATTTCATTTGTTATAAATAATTTCCTATCCATAGGCCACAGAAAATCTTACAGCAGTCATTTAGGAATAATGAAACAGTGATAATCGTAAAAAAATGAATAAAATGACATAAAATTCAAGGAAGACCCTAAGATTATTTTATTTCATGAAGTTTTCTTCAACTACCCCATTCCAGATTGGTCTCCCAATTATTTGAGTTGTCATAACACCTGTTGTCTAATCATACAAATTCTGCCCTTCATGATATACAATCTGATACTATCAATACTGAATGCACACTGTTCCTTCCATTTAACTTGTAAACCTATTAAGGTAAACATACTTCATTTATATTTCCTCTTTGGTGCCTATTATTTAACACATATACTAAGCATTAAACAACTTGAAAACTGGATTCTTAAATTTTATAATGTTAACAGGGAATCATTGGCTAATTAGTTTTAGACTGGGCTTAAATGTACAACAATTTATATATGAGATTTTACTATCTATAATGAGCTATCACATTTCCTAAATTTTTCATTAGTCTGTCCAAAGACATCTGTTAGATCAAGTAGAGAAAGTATTAAACACAGTATAACATAAAACATTAACCTAGAGACAATATAAATATTTCCAGGACTAAAATGATCAGACATCAAAGCAAAGTTAAAGCATTATTACCAACTCATACATGTGATGTAAATACACTGCAATATCCTATTATGTTTAACATGGACTTAGGCAATATTTTTTAAAATATTTTTTTCTCCATTATATTAATCAGCTACCATCAGAACTGTAGATGTAAAACACATCTGCGTCTCTAACTTTTAAACTTTTAGAATGATTCAAGGCAAACTGAAAAAAATCAGACTTCTTGGTAGGAAAGTCCCTTCCTATACTTGCCTCACTGTATCTTTATCACACTCTCCTCATTGTTAGTCCAAGTAACCTGTTGTAGCAGTATCAAATGTATTACTCCTCTCCAAATATTCTAATCATTTTCCCACTGCGGTGCACTACTTTTTAAATATTTGTTTTCCTCATTTACCAATCTAAGTTCAAATAATGAGTTCAAGAATTAGCATTTGGAAGTTTCTGCTAACTCACCTATAGCAAAAATTAGAAAAACTGAAAACCATCCAAAAGCCCAATATTTAGATATAACCATTTTTAAACAAATGATAACCATCAACCCAAATATCTAGCAAATGTACTAACTGCTTGAATGTTTATGCTCAGATCTATTTTCAGTCCTTCCTCTACATATTCCAGTCATCCTTGATCACTGGGTTCTGGCTTGGAGGAATTGGCAGGATCCCAAAGACTGGAAGTAGAAACAGAGATAGTTCTTTTTTCTGCTTTGTGCTCTTTCTCTGACAGTAACTGTATTTCTCCAGAGCTCCAACCCCCTCTGGACAGCCCTTCCATATGTGGTTCTGGTCACTACCATGTAGCTTTCAAATGCATTGAGCAACCCTATTCTATTCTGATTCTAAATTTGGGGCTGAGTACCATCACTCCCATCATTTCCAGCAATGGGGTGAAACTGGCTTCCTGGTGAAATTCAGGCTTCCCTTCATTGCCCCTACTTGCCTTTCAGTTCGTCAAGCACCTTTGCAACCAGTTCCCAATATTCGAGTCCTTCCATTGAGCTACTGGGCATGAGCTCTTGGTTTTTGGACTAGGTCCTGAATCAGACAAAATGTGTACAGGTAGAAAGACAGACCATTCAGGAGACAAAAAAGGAATTTAAAATATGTGATTATACAGTTTATGCTGTTTTAGTAACAATATCAAATTGGATTTGCTTAAAGTAACAGAAAATTTCAAAACTGAAAACTTCAGTGCAACACTATTAAAAATCAAATGTAAATGATATAAATTATTTATCATAAGAGAAATTATTCTCTTAAAAGATCCCTGCAAAGTTAGAAATAAATAGTAAATAAGACAAGGGACTTTGGTCAATATTTTTTAACAATCTATTCTACTTTTAGATATTACATGATCCATAAGTTAAAAAGCTTGAAACTCTCATGGCTTTCACGCTACTTTGATCATTTCTTTATTTTGTAAACAAAATATACAATATTTATATCTCTTTTGCCACCAGTTTCACACATTCTCTTATAAAATTCTAGATTTAAGCAGAGTGACTGATAATCATTACTGGATAAAGGTTTCTGCCATTTCTGAACTCTCTATAAGGTGCATTATATAATTAGTTGATCAACTTTAAATATCCAGTTTGTTCTTTTCCTTAACAAAAGTTAGTAGTTGCTATATTGCATGAATTCCTTCATATTTGAGGACTGCTGTCACTTCTAAACATGAAAGAATACTTGGTTAGCTACAATAATTTCTACTATATTTTCTTTCCTGTACAACATTGTAGAATTTTACCTATCATCTCCAGCATTGTCTGTTGCTATGGGAAGAAAAGACTAATGACAATCCTAAGGTTTTGTTTTGTAGTTTAGGTTCTCTCTGAATAAATCTCTGTATTTATTTATATGCACACACATACACATACATGCATACAATACATATATATAGCCAAATATGCACACATACACAAACACACACATACACATAGTGTATTCTTTTCTACGGATTCTGTTTCAGAGAAATTTTCTTGAATTATATCTATGAGTAAATTTTTCATTGGCTGAATTCTTTGAATCATAGGCAACATTTATTCTATGCTGAATTGTCTTTAAAGATTCATACTGATTAGAATCATATTCTTTAAATAATTTTTCACTATTTCAAACCCTGTCATTATGCCAAAAACTCAACATTTT
This sequence comes from Manis javanica, assembly GCF_040802235.1. Classification (NCBI taxonomy): domain Eukaryota; kingdom Metazoa; phylum Chordata; class Mammalia; order Pholidota; family Manidae; genus Manis; species Manis javanica. The sequence goes on from NC_133167.1 coordinate 96,496,480, forward strand.
TTGTTCTACCTCATCTGGTCCTTGCTATTTGTAATTTACTGGTTACTTTTGAGAAGATGAAATAGAAGAAATATTTCTTAAGATGTGTGATATATTTTTATCTCAGTTTTTAACTTATAATTTATGTTTGAGCTCTTCTGTCATTACATGAAAATTTTAAGTTGTTTCACAGCTCAGAGTATCTGTGGTCATTCCGTTTGGTTCCCTGCATTCTTCTATGCTGAGTTCCTCATTTGTCTTTTTCATTCTGAGTTATTTTTATTTTCTGTGGCATATTTTATATATCACATTTGGGGTATTACAGAAAATTATTAGAAATTTTTAGACTCACTAGTTTAGCTCCTGGGATGGGGACAGGATTAGACCCTTGTTAGATCCACTCCAAAATACTGCAGTGGTTCTTAATATGCATGCTAAGCATACTAAGGTTCTTACTAAATTTGTGTGTGGAAAGTGTTTGGGTGTGTTAATATTATTATTTTATGTAATTTTTGCAATGATTTGCATGTTACTATTATTGCTTATTATCAGGTGTTAGATATTATAATGGAAAATTCTGTGTGGTAGCTTTATACTGCTATCTCAACCTGGAATTCTCACTTCCATAATTTTTAAAGTAGATATTTTTCCATTTTACTACAAGTTTATCAAGACTTGAACTACTTATAATTCATCATTATAGATCCTTAACCCCTGGCATATAATACATCATCAATATATGCTTAATTCCTAAAAATAAATGAATGATTAATGAATACATAACTATAATATAGCCTCTAGAAAGTACAAAGGCTTCAGTTGAACCCAACAATCCCTATGCATAAATGACACAAGAAGTCAATTTGAAACTTGAAATGTGTTTCCATATAGTTGGAGGAAATGAGTAGATTCCTGCTCTTTAACAGAGTCATGAGAATAAATTTTGTATCTGTAATTTGGTTTTTCACTGTTTTTACGAGGGCTACAATGTAACAATTAAATTTTAAGGCTTTCTTCTTTAAAGTAAATTGTAAATTCCTTTTGGAGAAATAAGATGTTACCTTAATTTAATGATATCATAACATCATTTTCTAAAAGTCAGTTTTGATGATAAAAGAACAATAATACCTGAGCAACAGAGTATGTGGTATTGGCAAAATATTTCTACAATGGAAAAACTTACAATATGAAAAGATTTTTTTTGCTTCATAATGTTCTTAATATTATTGTTACTGTTGATATTACCCATTCATAGATTCAAGGCATCTCTAGTCATTCTTTTTAAAGTCTGCTCATACCTCAAGTTCCTAGAACATCCTCTACACAATAAATTAATATTTGCCTACTTATTTCTTAAAATCTCTGAAACTTATTTCACAGGTTTATTTTGAGGTTTTAAAGTAACCTGTAGAGTTTATAGCATGGAGCATAACAGCAGTAATTTAAAAAATAGTACATAATTATATAACCACCACTATCAGCATTATAAACAAATTCTCTCCATTATTCTCATGATAAAAACCAAAATTTTCAGGCTTTTTTAAATTCCTTCCAAGATTTTATGCATCCCTACATCTCAAGGACAACTCAGATAACATCCTCCACCAAGCTCGGTTATGGTGAGTTAATTTCAGTTCTCCAGATAAGCCAAGTGTTCTCTAACTTCTGAACTCTTGACTGTGCTACTATTTCACCTTAAATATTATTTTCCTTTTTCATGGAAAAGGAACACTGAATAGAAGGAAAATATTTCCCCATAGAGGAAACTTTATTGACCCTCTACAGTAGAAATGTCCAAAATTACTAGAATAAGAATAGCTATTTACATAGATGAGAAAGAACTTCCATTTCTGGAAGTATTATAGATTAAATATTCTCACAGATTCTCCCACTAAATAATCTTAAAATGCCACATAATATACAGAAAGAGAGTAAAATAAAATAAAACTGTAAAGGTGGGAACCTGATGAAGTAAGCAGGCATTTAAAATATAATCCTGAATATAGAAGATGACCAACACACATACACAGGTGAGTTTTACCAAACGTTTAAGGGACACACAATTTTTTTAATACAATGCACATTTATTATCTCATAATTTCTGTAGGTCAGGAATTGGGCATGACTTAGCCAGGTCTTCTGCTTAGGATCTTTTCACAGGCTACATTCAAGGTGTTGGCCAGGATAGGGGTCTCATCTGAAGACTCAACTAGGGAAGGATCCACTTTTAAGCTCATGTGGTTGTTGGCAGAATATAGTTCCTTGAGGGTGGTTGTAGCCAACCTTTGGTCATCCTCTGTCTAGTCCTCCATTTGCTCTAACAATGTGGCCACTTGCCTCATGCTTCACCAAAGCATGCAAGTTGAAGATGATAGAGTAATGTCTTGCCAAAGAGTTTCAGCCCTGGGTGAGTTCACTCTTGATTTGGTGAGACTGAAAAATGACAATAGAACATTCTTGTAGTGAAAGGGTTAATACCCAACTTTATTTCCATGGTGGCAGATTGAGCACAAAAATCCCATCCACTCAGAGGGAGCCTGCAAGCAAAAGCCAGTCTCTGCCATGGGGTTCTCTTTGCCCCTACAGCTGTCTCAGTTTCTGTTCTCAGTGTTGCCACCACTGCAGCTTCTACTCTCCTGCAGCCTTGCAGCCCAGTGCACTAGGCAGAACTTTATATATATATAATTAATGCACAATTACTTGAACAACATTATGGTTACTAGAATTCCCCTATTATCAAGTCCCCCCCACATACCGCACTACAGTCACTGTCCATCAGTGTAGTAAGATGCTATAGAGTCATTACTTGTCTTCTCTGTATATACTGCCTCTGCCGTGTCTCCACCATCCCTACATTATGTGTACTAATCGTAATGCCCCATTTTCCCCTTATTCCTCCCTTCCCACCCATCCTCCTCAGTCCCTTTCCCTTTGGTAACTGTTAGTCCATTCTTGGGTTCTGTGAGTCTGCTGCTGCTCTATTATAAAAAATATATATAGGCAAAAATCTCTTGGACAAAAAATATGTCCAAGAGATTTTTGCCTATATTTTTTTCTAAGTGGTTTATGGTTTCATGACTTACATTCAGGTCTTTGATCCATTTTGAGTTTACTTTTGTGTATGGGGTTAGACAATGATTCAGTTTCATTCTCTTACATGTAGCTGTCCAGTTTTGACAACACCAGCTGTTGAAGAGGCTGTCATTTCCCCATTGTATACCCATGGCTCCTTTATCATATATTAATTGACCATATATGCTTGGGTTTATACCTGGACTCTCTATTCTGTTCCACTGGTCTATAAGCATGTTCTTGGGCCAGTACCAACTTCTTTTGATTACTGTGGCTTTGTACTAGAACTTGAAGCCAGGAAGCGTAATTTCCCCTGCTTTATTCTTCCTTCTCAGGATTGCTTTGGCTATTCAGGGTCTTTTGTCATTCCATATGAATTTTAGAACTATTTGCTCTAGTTCATTGAAGAATGCTGTAGGTATTTTGATAGGGATTGCACTGAATCTTTAGATTGCTTTAGGCAGATGGCCATTTTGACAATTTTAATTCTTCCAAGAGTATGGGATGAATTTCCATTTATTAGCATCCTCTTTAATTTCTTTTAAGAGTGTCCTGTAGTTTTCAGGATACAGGTCTTCCACTTTCTTGTTTGGTTTATTCCTATATATTTTATTCTTTTTGATGCAATTGTGAGTGGAATTGTTTTCCTGATTTCTCTTTCTGCTAGTTCATCATTAGTGTATAGGAATGCAAAAGATTTCTGTGTATTGATTTTGTATCCCACAACTTTGCTGAATTCAGATGTTAGATCTAGTAGTTTTGGAGTGGATGATTTTTTATGTACAATATCATGCCATGTGCAAACAGGGACAATTTGTTTGACTTCTTCCTTGCCAACCTGTATGCCTTTTACTTCTTTGTGTTGTCTGATTGCCATGGCTGGGACCTCCAGAACTATGTTGAATAAAAGTGGGGAGAGTGGACATCCTTGTCTTGTTCCCGATCTAAAGGAAAAACTTTCAGCTTCTCGTTGTTAAGTATAATGTTGGCTGTGGGTTTGTCATATATGGCCTTTATTATGTTGAGGTACTTGCCCTCTATACCCATTTTGTTGAGAGTTTTTATCATGAATGGATGTTGAAATTTGTTACGCTCTTTCAGCATCTATGGAGATGATCATGTGGTTTTGTCCTTCTTTTTGTTGATGTAGTGGATGATGTTGATGGATTTTCGAATGTTGTACCATCCTTGCATCCCTGAGATGAATCCCACTTGATCATGACAGATGATCTTTTTGATGTATTTTTGAATTCTGTTTGCTAATATTTTGTTTGAGTATTTTTGCATCTATGTTCATGGGACACACAATTTTAATTTTAAATGAATAAGATAGAAACATTCCTCAGTCATTTTATAAGACTAGTAAATTGATTTAATATCCACATCTGACAAAGGTAGTACAAAAATGGAAAATGGCAAGTCAGTGTCATAAACAGAGATACAAACATCTTAACCAAATGCTAGCAAACAAACTCACCTATTCTTAAACATTAATAAATCTACCCCAGAAATAAGGTGATTTTATTGTTAGAAAGAATGAAGTTCAACACATTAAAAAAGTTAAAGAGCCTTTGATTTACCTCAAAAATGAAGAAAAGCACCTATTCATGAAAAAATATCTTCACTATGAATTGAATTACATTTCCATTAATTGATAAATCTATAGTAAACAGAATACTGAGTAGGGAAAAAAATGACACTTGCTCTAATATCAGGCATAAGAGCACCTACTATAACCGATTTTATTTGTCATTGTACTAAATGTTCTATCCCTAAAATAAGGCATGAAAAATAAGTACAGATTTGCAACAATTGAGAAGGAAATAATGTAGTTTTCATTATTTTCATATGAAGATTCACCTATGGCAAAAAAAAAAAAATTGAAGACTCCCAATAAATTTTGCAATATCACATGTCAGGATACAAAATCAGTACATAAAATTAAGTTGCATTTTATTCAGTATCAATAAAATCTATATAAGTATTAAAGGAGGGAAGCAATGAAACTTTCTTTAGTCATTCCCAGCTGATTAAAATTGTTTTACATATCCAACTAGAGTTTGAAAAAGTACTTTTAAAAAATTACCACAGCAGTAACATTTACTACCATTTTGACTTGTACTTCTTTGCTTCAATTTATTAAGACTGATGCAGTGATAGTAATCCATTTGAAATAAAAAACTTGATTTTTTTTTTAGTGTACTGGTGCTACCTCTACAGAACCTCTTTTTAAAAATTCTATTCAAAGCAGCTGTTCTGGGAGTGGCTTTGCTTACTTAAGTTTTTTTCCTAAAATATTGTTTTGTTTTCATTTGTTAAAAGTTATTTAGTCTTCAGATCAAATGTTATTCAAAACACGTTTTATTAGGGGCTGGAAAAAAAAGACTTCTTAGTATATTTCATTATTGAAACACAACCTACCAAGTCCCCATTAATTTAAACTTGTTATGAAGGCTGCTGTTTCATTCAACTGTAGAGCAGTGTACACTGTATGATTTGTCTTATTACTAGTTTTTTTAATCTTCATTATGTATTCACTGATAAAATATTAGTTTTTCACTGTACAGTTTACTGTATTATCCAAGCAGGAAGAAAGTGGGATTCTGCTTCCTTGCTATTAAGGAAGAAACTCCATACATCTATTTTAGTATTTATCACCGACTTTAGTGGAATTTTGTAAAGTACTAATTGGGCATAAATGACTTTAAATATCACTTAAAAATTATACAGGTCTATCTTCATTTTCCAGATGCTAAGTCATTCTAATAATGATTTCTACTTTAGTTTGTTAATACCTCCAGGCATCACTCAAGTTGATGGTCATTGTTAATTAAGTGCTTGTAAATAAGTATTTCAAATAGTCTTGGAATTTTGTAAGGTTCTTCCATATTCTCAAATTTTTATTTTGACTGGCTGCTTGAGAGATCATTATTATTTTTCCTCAAATTTTGATTGATGCAGAACTCATACTCTATGGAAGTGAAATGACAACTCTGCCAGTTTATTTTTAGTTGTTTTTAAAAGATTAGTATTGTTTTCAATTTGTCCATTGTAGCAATCTTTATAAATCTTTTGTTCATTTTGTGTGGGTCAGTTGTCTCCCAATTAAGTAGATCATTTGATAATATGATCTGTATATGTGTTTAACTGGGTCTATGAAAATGATAAAAATTTCAATCCTCTACAAGCAAATTAATACATTAGATTAGGACTCTTAGAGTCCTATTACTCCCTGAATACAAGTGGGTACTCATGTGAAAAAAAATAGCAAGAGATCATCTGATGGAAGCACTTAGGATGTCAAATCTACTTACTACATATTGATAACTATATAATTATATTAAAATATATAAATAATGAAATGCTAAATTTTCCTCCATCACAAAATATGGTCTTAGACCTCACTTAAGACACCAGCATTCTAAATGTTTTTAGGATCTCTTTCCCATGTGTTCTCATGGAATTTAAAAAATATCTTTATAGTAGCCTTTATCATACTGTCATCAGTTTCTCCTTTCCTCCTAGACTGAAAATTCTGGGAACTGAAAGGATGGCACATTCATCATTATCATTATATCCAGAGTTATGACAGGAATACAACAAATGCTCAGTTACATGGGTGGTATGAAGAGACAGCCGCTGGACTAGGCTAATAATGGGACTAACATGTCAGGCTGGGTACATACAGATGCAAACTAGCTATATTTGGTACTTAATATTCCAAATGCAAAAAATTCTGCATGAACTACAAGCTGTGACAATCCCCAGATAGCAGAGGTACTCTCTCAGTAGGGCAAACTGTAGCTGGATTATGTGATTCCTGCAACAATTACTTGGATTGTCAAGGTGGACTGATTCTCAAAATGCTCTTATCAAGCTCAGCGCCATCCAGTATTAACAATCTATACGGAAAAGCTGCTTTTCTAATGGGCTCTAGAGAGGCAACTTTTCCTGAACCTCCCTTATCAACATTTGTCTGGGCACATTTTCCTCTCTGTATCAATGTAGTCGATAGTTTGTGTTCTGCTGAAAGACAGCAATCATGGAATATGCCAACCATTTTTATTTTGTTCAAAAGTAACAGCAGGAATAAGAGCCAGGGAAATTATTACCATGTAATATCATATCCTTTCTCCCATATCATGAACAACCTATAAACTTTCAAGCATGTTGTACATGACTAGGGAATTCATTGGAAGTTGGCATTCATTATTCAATAAATATTCATTATCCATAAAATAATTTGTCACAGAATATTATGGAGTTCAGAAAAAAAACTCCACACAGACTTTGAAGTCTACATTAGCCAGAGTTGTGGGCTGGTATTTTACCTTTTTCAGCCCATTCATTCATCTGGAAAATTTGTACATAAGTATCCAAAACATATTAGACAGTTCCTAAATATTAGCTCTCCTTTTGTTCCATTCACAAACTCTTCACAGATATTGGAGGTGAAGGTATATATACACATATCCCTCTAGTCAGGCATTCCTTTCTGTTTTCTACTGACTCTGAGACAAGGGCATGGTTGTTGCCTGCGGTTGTTTCTTCTTCATCCAGGTAGACACATTTCTGGTGGGATAATCACACGGGCACCCTGGATGGTGGCTCGGCTCTCCCATGTGCCTGAGGGAGCTCATTTGTGTTACCCCAGGAACTCTAGGGAGAATGCAATTTGTTAGGGTATAGTACAGAATGATGCTGCTACATAGTAACTACAAAATGTCATCTATTGAGTTAGTGGCAAAATTACTCAAAGAAAAATATCTGCCTATATATTAGACTAAAAGGAATATATGTGGTATCAAGCAACACCACTCCTGTCTGGAAAAGAAAAAGAGAGACTAAATCTCTTTGGAAGGAAGGTAGTTGATTTTACGTTTATCAAGAGATATTTAGATATATTAACACATTACTAAGATGTATATATCTTTTATTTGTAAGTTTGTACTATATGAAATTCCTAGCTCTTAGGTTCATAATGATTGAATATTGGCAAATCTATGGTACAAACGAATGCATCATGATTTTAGTTACCTGTAATCTTTCATGGAAAAAAATTTGAATTATGAAAAATTACATATGGAAAGTATAAACCTCAAACATAATTCTTTGATCATGAAAATGTGTGTTACATTTCATAATTTGATCTTTCAGAAAAACAAGCTATATTTCCATGTTTGGATGAGATGTCAAAAATATATTATGTTTCTTACCAACTTTTTTGCTTTGTTAGGATAAGTATGAACATATAATTTATGTTCCAAAATAGGTCACTTTTGAGAGTACAAGTGAGTGTTATTAGTTCTCAAAATGGATGAAAAGATGTAAACTGGAATTGTCCATAGTAAATCTGACCTGTACTCATCTTCCTTACAATAACTCATGTGACTACTTATACAGTTTCTAAAATACTTGAAAAGTTGGACTGATTCTAATATATCTAGAAAAATAAAAAAACAAAACCCAAAACTAATTCAGTCAAGCTCCAATGGATTCACCTAAGTACCATTTCTTTTTTCTATAGAATATGTCCAGTTTTCCTACATCTACAGCCTCATGTCTTCATATATGTGTATGTTTACATCTTCCCTGTGGGTTCAACAACAAAAAATGTGATTGACAGAACTTTTACCAAGTATTCAAATTAGTGAAATACATTTTTATTCCTATGGTTCTCTTCATATCTCAACATTATTGTTATAATAAAATTTATTTTAGAATATCAGGATAGACACAGTTAAATACACTAGCAGCATCCTCTTATAATATCACATCAGTATGTCATCAGCAGTTTTTTAATGTATCAGAGATACTAAAAGCTAGAATTTGTACATGGCAAATATAAAACAAGATATTTAATCTAGTGGATTTAACATTTTCTGCTTACAAGAAAGTGTAACTGTTAGAATCTATAAAAACCACCACACCACAATGTGCTGCCTTAGTCTGCCTCTTCTGACCACTCTGGAGTCAGTTTTCTTTGCTGTTTCATTTCCCTAATCTTTAAGCATTGGAAAACCTCAAAAATCTTACTTCATTTTCTCCACAATACATCTCTGCATGACTTCATCCATGTTCATGGCTTTAAGTACCACCTAATAACAATTCCTGGACTCCAGACACATATATCCACCTGCCTATACAACATGTCCACTCGGCACTGACAACCTGAAATTGTTAGATTACAAACTGAATTACTGCAAATCCATCCCCTCTTCTCAAGTGAATCCTCCCCCTCAAGGCTTCTCCCTTTCTATTAATGGCTATTACTTTCTTACTAAGCTTTTCTAAACTAAGGACCTTGGCATTGGCATAGACCCCTCTTTTTTCTTCCATACCCTGATCCATCTATTAAATAATCCTGTTTTCTCTATCTTTAAAATGTATCCAGAGCACTATCACAACAGCTAAAGGTGGCAATAATTCATTGTCCATCAACTGATTAATGAATAAACAAAATGTGGTACATCCATACAATGGAACATTATTCAGTCATAAAAAACTGAAATATTTATACATGCTACAACATGGATAAACCTCAAAGCATGTTTTAAGTGAAAGAAGCCAGGCAAAAAGACCATATGTTGTATTATTCCATTTATATCAAATGTCCAGCATAGGGAAGTCCATAGAGGCAGAGAGCAGATTAGTGGTGCCAGGTGCCAGAAAGGAAGGTAACTTAATGAGAACTAACTGCTTACTGCATGTGGGTTTCCTTTGGAGTGCTGAAAATGTCTTGGAACTAGACAGAGGTGAATGTACTAGATGTCACTGAATTGCACATTTTTAAATGGTTAATTTTATGTTACCTCAATTAAAATATTCATATTAAGTCTTATCTCCAACCCACATCTTGATCCAAGTACCTTGATCCAAGACACTTTTCTCCTTAAAATTTTTACAATGACTTTCTAACTGATTTTTCAGAGAGAAAGATACTGTAAAAATAGAAGATCAATTCACTCTGGAGTTCAAGACCTTCTAAGAGGTTCCCTATCTTTCAGAATCAAAGTCTAAATTTTTATGACTATCAAGACACTATATAATCAGACTCGGTGTTGCTTCTCTGCACTCACTTCTTACCTTTGACCTTGACCTCTGATATTTCCTGTTATTTTCTCTGCTCCTGTCAGTAAGGTTGACCATCTTTCTGTTCCTTGACATAAAACCACTTCAGGACCTTTGCACTTGCTATTTTCTCTGCCTGGAATGCTTTTTCCTTCAGATACATTCGTTTTCCTCTCCAGAGCTTCTTTCAGAAGTAACCTTTCCAATAAGAGTTTTCCTGGCTACTCTATGAACAATTTCAACTTCTCCCTGCCTACCAATGCCACTAATTCCCTACTGAATCTCAACTCCCAGCATTCATTGCTGTGTTCTACGTATTTCACATAATTACCTGATTATGTGCCCCCATCTCCAATAATAAAATTCTATTAAAGTGCAGATTTGTATCTGATTTTGACCTCTGATGTAAACAGTACTAGCACATAGTAGGAGTTCAATTTGTATTTTTTAATTAATGATTGAAGATGTGACTTCTGAAATTTACTGCTACAGGGACAGAAGTATTTATGGAGACCAGGTTGACCAATCATTAAATTCAGCAAAAAGTGCTCACCCTTATAAGAAACCATAAGACTTTGACTTTTAATTAAATTTTAACTGCTGATTTTGGAAAATTTTCTCTAAATCAATCAAACATCTTAATGCCATTCATACCTACAGTTAATTCATTCGTTGTTTAACAATTCTGCTATAATAACAGTGTCAGCAGAAAAGAGCTGATTGTAGTAGATTTTGTTGACGTTCATTTCCAATTCTAACTAAATTGCTTTTATTGGATTGAATTGTAATGATAATAAGAATTAGCTAAGAACAATAACATGGCCAAACACTGACTAATTAAAAGTTAGTCTTAAGAAGATCATATAAAACAAACTGTATAGTCTCAAAGTATGTACATTAAGATTAGTGTTAGATTAATAAATACATTGCAAGATCTTTTAAAATTGAGGGTTAAATTAACACAACTCTAGGTAGACTAGAGTGAAGGTTTATGCAGAAAAACTAATGTTCATTAAGAGTATAATTGACCCTAGGTAAACAGCATGAATTCTAGACCTTTTAAATTGGAAGAAAGGGTTTTGAATCTCATTCCTTCCCAGATACAGAATTACTCACATTTTCAGCATTTTAAATTACTGCTCACATTGTATAAAGGACTAGTCAGAGAAAGCTAAATTATGTAAGCCTGACAGATGGATGTGTCTTTGTTCACTGTAAATTTTATCTAAAATGTGCAAAGAATACTACTCTGAATACCATACACAGTGCACAGCCATCTCATATAACTTCGGAACAAGGAGGCTGACTGAAACGCACAAATAATCAGAAATCTCATTTTTACCCTATTTGTAAACTACTATTTCATGAAGCCTACTTTGGACTAGCTGATATAAAAAAATCTGATATACTGCCTTCCTTCAAAGGAGGATGATCTTTGTATAAAAGCTTAAGGAAAGAGAAACAGTGAGCTCAGAACATCTACAAACTGAGTAATTGGGAGTCCAGGCTGGTGGTGTGCTCTGTATGAAGATGTTTGTTTTGGATTCCCTCACCACATTTCAGTGACCACACTTCAACAGTGGGGATATAAATGTGCCAGAGTGTTCCGAATAAAGGTAGTTATTAGCCTTCGGAGCAGCACGACAAGTCCAAAAGATTTTGTTTTTCACTGAAACCAGAGCTAAAAGGTTTTGACGTTAAAAAAATGTGTTGTACATGTTCTCTAGTCAATATATTAAAAGCTATAGATGTAATTATTCATTCAACATTAGTTTATACTCATCCAAATGTAATTTTCTTTTCTCAGCAATTTAGTAGTGCCTTATGAAATTGGCAATATAATGTGTTCCCTGTGAGGATTTGACACTCTGTTATATATTCCATATTCTGTATTTTTCATAAGACATAAACATTTACTTGCAGTCAAAGAACTAAAGCAGAAAACGCAGCAAGTCAGGTAATAAAAATGTAGATCTTTCTATATCAATGATTTGAGCAATTTACAATTTTCAAGTGAAGCAAAACTGTAAAAAAAAAATCTACTGTTCACAGTTCTTTTTTTCTTCTTTCTCAGGGGCCAGCACAGTTTGTATTTTAACAGAAGCTCTTTTCCTTGCTTCATTTGGAGCTTTATTCTTTTAAGAGTTCAAAAGCTAAACAAAGTTGACTGCCAAAATTTGAATGCAATATGCACAAGGACTGAGGGAAGTTATCAAAACTTTTTTCAGGTGTAAACTTCCTATTCATAGGGCTGAAAAAGTTTGACAAGCTTTTTTTTTTTTTTTCTTAAGGTAACTGACACTGTATTTCTTACAGCAATATTTCATTCAAATCTTTACCAACCTTACACAACTGAGGATAAAGTGTTGCTTGGGATTTCCCTAACAAACAGATGGCAAATAAGCATCATTGCTTACATCAACTTTAATCCATTGATAGGTACTGGCATTCTGGTGTGCCAATTCCTGAGATTGCAATCCAGTCTAAATGCAGACAGACAGAAGGCCCTGATCTCTTCGTCATGTCTACTAAGAACAGAAGATAGGAGAAGTCTTACAGTTCTAATATTTGAAGTCCAACAAAGCCCATGGATGGTTAACTATATTAATGCATACTGTCTCTTGTATAAAGGGTCATGGCTCAAGAAAATTCATGTGCTTCCGTATCTTGCAACTTCTTCTACTGGAGAATGAATTTATCTCAAAGACACATTTTTGGATAGATGGAAGTTAGATAAAACATTCAAACAATTGTTTTGAAATAGTCATTCTAATATGTTTATAAATGTTGGAAGGCCTTCAAATTTGTCCCCTACCTTTACCCTTCATTTGCCTTCAAAATTTATAGGCCTCATATTTGTTAAACTGATTATATAGTGTCCAGGGAAATTACTTTCGGAATGTTCTCTAAATGCAAAACTCCTCTACATGCCAAACATGGTGGTGCTGAAATGTGGAATAAGAACTCTTAACACCAAGACATACAAAGAAATATCATAATTATTGAAGCGGTTAATATAGTGGTTAACAAGAGTATCTAACAGTTATAAACTTCTCCTATTCAGTTTCCCCATCAGTGAGGCAGAGATGATAATAATATCACAACTCATAGGAATGGCATGTGGATTAAGTAAAATAGTCCTTACAAAGAAATTCTGCACATGACTGGTACAAAGTACATATATACAATTGAATATTAATGAGCCATAAAAAGAAGGTAATCTTGCCATTTACAACAATATCATGGACCTAAGGAACCACTATCTTAGTTTCAGATGTCCAACATAATGCTAAGTGTAATAAGAGAAAGACAAATTCCATTTGATAACAATTACATGTATAATGTAAACCAACCAAAGAAACAAAGAAGCTCATAGATACAGAGATTAGTGGTCGCAAACGGCAGGGGGTTGGGGACTGGCAAAATGGGTGAAGGGAGATGAAAAGATACAACCTCCCAATTAGAAAATAAATTTATCCTGGGGATTAAGGGTCAGCATGATGACTGTTAATAATAATATTATTACTAATAAAGTATATAGTTAATAATTCTGTATTGCATATTTCAAAGTTATTGACACTGTAAATCTTAAAAATTCTTACCCCAAGAAAAAAAATTCTGTAACTATGTATAATGATAGATATTAAGTAAACTTTTTATAATGATTTCATAACATATGCAAATATTGAATAATTATGCTGTACATCTAAAACTAATATAATGTATGTCAATTATATCTCAATACAAAATTACATGGAATTCCAGAATTATATCATATATGACTGTGTATGCTAAACCATAACAGTAACTTGTTCTAAATAATAAAGCAAAAATTAATGCCAAAAAATATTCAGTATTTGCATGTTATGAAATGATCATTATAAAAAGTTTAGTTAATATCTATCATTATACATAGTTACAGAATAAAGCAAAAATTAATCCAAGAAATTTGATAAACAGGCCAAGTTTTAATCCTCAAATAGTGTGTAAGAAGAAATTTTTAAAATGTTACAAGTTCAAAAGCACTTTGTACTCTCTCACTGTAAAGGAAAAGATAAAGAAATTATCAACATTTGTGTTTATAGAAGCAACTGTAAGTAAAATTATACAACAGATGGGAATGATATCCACAGAGACATTATCAGACAAAAATTGAAGGAAATTATACTTGAAAGAAACTTGTTTTTCAGGCTCAAATCAGGAAAGTAAAAAGATAGCCATTAGGAAGAAAAACTTTTTAAAGGCAAAGCTTTTATTATACCACCTTTAGAAAGTTTAATGTAAGGTCCTTTTTTGTCCACGTGCTGTTACTCCACACAAATGACATCCTATAATGGTCAAGATAATTCCATTGCGGCAGCCTCCTGTGCCAAACAAAACCTCATTTCCTTTACAGTGAATGGTTTAAGGAGGCTCAAATAACTCAGACCTGGCTAACAGGGAGTAAGGAAAGTCTGTTGTGAAAGAGCTCCTCAGAACATGCCTTCCCTCTTTATAAGAGACACAAAAAATAATTGATTCTGATAGTTTTCAGGATGTGGGTGTTTCTGTACAGGATGTCTGAATCTACTAAAGCCTAATTTATTTCTACCAACCTGGCCTTTCAGCTAAGCAATGGAAGTAGGTGAAAACTAAGAATCATGACAACAAACGTAGAGTCTTGACACACTATGCTTAAGCTTCCCCTAACTCTAGGCTTCTTGTAGAAGGAGATCATTCAAATGCTTATTTGAAGATTTGGGAAGAAGATGGTGGAAAAAGAGGTGAGGCAGAAACCTCCTCTCAAAACTACATACGATATGAAAAATACAGCAAACACAACTAATCTTGAAAAAGCAACCTGAAGACTGCAGAACAGACTGCCTACATCTGGGGAAAAGACAATACCTCACAGAAAAGGGTAAAACAACAAAGCTGCAATTCAACAGGACCCAAGCCTTCCCCCAAACCCAGCCCACAGGTAGGAGAAAGAGAAACAGGAGGGAGTGGCATGATATATTTAATACAATGAAACAGAAGGGCCTCCAACCAAGAATACTCTACTTGGCAAGACTTTCATTTAAATCTGAAGCAAAGATTAAACAATTTCCAGATAAACAAAAGTTGAGGGAATTTACCTCTAACAAACCATCTCTGCAGCATATTTTAAAGGGAGAGCTCTAGATGGTAGTGCTCCTAAGGCTAAATAGCTGTCACCAGATAAAACAAAACAACAGTGAAGGAAGTAGACCAATGAATTATTAAACTAATCCAAAATTAAATCAAATCCTCAAAAAGTCAGTCAAGGAATATACAAAGAGTACAGAATATGACTCCTAATATACAAAGAGTGGAGAAGGAAGAATAAGAAGGGAAAAATAAAAAGAGAACCCTTAGATAGTGTTTAAACTACTGTAATAAGCCAGTTAAGACAGAGAGTCAGATAGTTAGGAAGCTATCCTTGAACCTCTGGTAACCACAAATCTAAACCCTACAATTGCAATAAGTATGTATCTATTGATAATCACCCTAAATGTAAATGGACTGAATTCACCAATCAAAAGACAGAGAGTTACAGAATGGATAAGAAAATAAGACCCATCTATATGCTGCCTATAAGAGAATCACTTCAAACAAAAAGACATACACAGACTAAAAGTGAAGGGATGGAAAAAGATATCTCATGCAAATGACAGGGACAAAAATCCAGGAGTAGCAGTACTTATATCAGACAAAGTAGATTTCAAAACAAAGAAAGGAGCAAGAGACAAAGGACACTACATAATGATAAAGGGGTCAGTCTAACAAGAGGATATAACCACCATAAATATCTATGCACCCAACACAGGAGCACCTAAATATGTGAAACAAATACTAACAGAATTAAAGGGTGAAACAGAATGCAATGTATTCATTTTAGGAGACTTCAACACACCACTCACTACAGAAGAAAGATCAACCAGACAGAAAATAAGTAAGGAGACTGAGTCATGGTACAACCTATTAGAACTGGTAGACCTAACAGACATCTACAGAACACTCCACCCAAAAGCAGCAGTATATACATTCTTCTCAAGTGTACATGGAATGTTTTCTAGACTATATCACCACAAAAAGAGCCTCCAGTGAATTCAGAAAGATTGAAATTGTGCCAACCATCTTCTCAGACCACAAAGGTATGAAGATAGAAATGAATTATACAAAGAAAACAAAAGAGCCCACAAAGACATGGCTGCTTAACAACATTCTCCTTAATAATCAATGGGTCAATAACCAAATTTTAAAACAGAGATCAAACAATATATGGAGACAAATGAAAACAAAAAATCAAGAGCCAAAACCTGTGGAATGCAGTGAAGGTAGCTTTAAGAGGAAAGTATATTGAAGTACAGGTAGACCTCAAAAAAGAAGAACAACCTCCAATGAACAATCTGACTGCAAAATTAATGAAGTTGGAAAAAGAAGAACAATTGAGGCCCAAAGTCAGTAGACGGAGGGACACCATAAAGATCAGAGCAGAAAAAAATAAAATTGAGAAGAATGAAACAATAGAAAGAATCAATGAAACCAGGAGCTGGTTCCTTAAGAAAATAAATAAAATAGGTAAACCCCTAGCAAGACTTATCAAGAATAAAAGAGAGTCTACACACATAAAAAGAATCAGAAATAAGAAAGAAAAAATCACTACAGATGCCATGGAAATACAAAAAATTATCAGAGAACACTATGAAAAATTATATGCTAACAAACTGGATGACCTAGATGAAATGGACAACTTTCTAGAAAAAAATAATTTCTAAGGCTGACCTAGGAAGAAACATAAAATAAGATCAGACCAATTACCATGAATGAAATTGAATTGGTAATCAAAAAAATACTTAAGAACAAAATTCCTGCTCCAAATGGCTTCACTGCTGATTTTATCATACATTCACTGAAGACCTAATACCCATCCATCCTCCTTAAAGTTTTCCAAAAAGTAGAAGAGGAGGGGATACCTCCAAACTCATTCTATGAAGCCAGCACCATTCTAACAACAAAACAAGGCAGACATCACAAAAAAAATTACAGACCCACATCCTTGATGAACATAGATGTGAAAATACTCAAAAACTTAGCAAAACAATTTCAAAAATACATAAAAAAGATCATCCATCATGATCAAGCAGGATTTATTATTGCAGGGATATTAGGATAGAACAATATTCAAAAATCCATCAACATTATACACCAAATCAACAAAAAGGTTAAAAACCACATGATCATTTCAATATATGCTGAAGATGGGTGGAGCCAAGATGGTGGCATGAGTAGAACAGTGAGAATCTCCTCCCAAAAACATATATATTTTTGAAAATACAATAAATACAACTATCCCTAAAAGAGAGACCAGAAGATACAGGACAACAGCCAGACTACATCCACACCCACGAGAACCCAGCACCTTGCGAAGGGGGTAAGATACAAGCCGCAGCCTGTGGGACCCGAGCACCCTTCCCCCCAGCTCCTGGCGGGAGGAGAGGAGTCGGGGCCAGGATGGAGAGGGAACCCAGGACTGCTAAACACCCAGCCCCAGCCATCTGATTCAGAGCGCAGACACACAGTGCAAGAAGCATGGGAAACTAGCGGAACAGGACAGTTAAAACCTGCGAGCGGGTCCCTGCAGGCAGCACCCCTGGGACAAAGAAAAGCGAGTGCTTTTTTGAAAGTCTTAAAGGGACAGGGACACCACAGTTGGACGGAAGCATCCCGGGACACTCAGCCCAGCAGATGGGAATCCCTGGGAACTCCAGGCACGCTAACCCCCCTGGGCAGCAGCTCTGAGACCCCTCACGGCAATAAAAAGCCCCCCACCCATTCCTCCTCTGGCGCACCGCCATAGCAGAGTTGCAGCCTGAGGCTGGCCATGCCCACAGCAAGGGAGCTTCCTCCATAGCCGCCAGGCAAGAAACAGAGACCCAGTCTATGCGCAAATACCCAACACAAGCCGCTAGGGGTCACCGTTGTCCCAGTAAAGAAAGGCCAGGAGAAAGTGGAAAGGGTCTTGGCTCTCCCAGCTGACAGACAAGTCAACAGCATACCACTGCATCTATCAACAAGAAACGGCAAAAAAATTTGATCCACACCAGACTAACCCAGATATCTTCCACATCCTCCCCTGAGAAGGAGTCTGGGGAGATAGATTTAACCACTCTTCCTGAAAAAGAATTCAAACCAAAAGTCATAACCATGCTGATGGACTTGCAGAGAAATATGCAAGAACTAAGGAGGGAGAATACAGAAATAAAACAAACTCTGGAAGTACTTCAAAGCAGAATAGACGAGATGCAAGAGACCATTAATGGACTAGAAATCAGAGAACAGGAATGCAGAGCAATGAAGAGAGAGAGAAAAGGATCTCCAGGAATGAAAGAATATTAAGATAACTGTGTGACCAATTGAAATGGAGCAATACTCACATCATAGCAGTACAAGAAGAAGAAGAGAGAAAAAAATGGAAAGAAAGTGTCTTTGAAGAAATAATTGCTGAAAACATCCCCCAACTGGGGGAGGAAATGGCCTCTCAGACCACAGAAGCACACAGAACTCCCATGACCAGGGACCCAAGGAGGGCAACACCAAGACATATAATAATTAAAATGGCAAAGATCAAAGACAAGGACAGAGTATTAAAGGCAGCCAGAGAGAAAAAAAAAAGGTCACCTACAAAGGAAAACACATCAGTCTATCATCAGACTTCTCAACAGAAACCTTACAGGCCAGAAAAGAATGGCTTGATATATTTAATGCAATGAAACAGAAGGGCCTTGAACCAAGACTACTGTATCCAGCACGATTATCATTTAAATATGAAGGAAGGATTAAACAATACCCAGACAAGCAAAAGTTGAGGGAATTTGCTTCCCATAAACCACCTCTACAGGGTGTCTTAGAGGGACTGCTCTAGATGGGAGCACTCCTAAAAAGAGCACAGAACAAAACACCCAACATATGAAGAATGGAGGAGGAGGAATAAGAAGAGAGAGAAATAAGGAATCATCAGACAGTGTTTATAATAGCTCAATAAGCGAGTTAAGTTAGACAGTAAGATAGTAAGGAAGTTAACCTTGAACATTTGGTAACCACTAACTTAAAGCCTTCAATGGCAATAAGTACATATCTTTCAATAATCACCCTAAATGTAAATGGACTGAATGCACCAATCAAAAGACACAGAGTAATAGAATGGATAAAAAAGCAAGACCCATCTATATGCTGCTTAAAAGAGACTCACCACAAACCCAAAGACATGCACAGACTAAAAGTCAAGGGATGGAAAAAGATATTTCATGCAAACAACAGGGAGTAAAAACCAGGTGTTGCAATACTAGTATCAGACAAAATAGACTTCAAAACAAAGAAAGTAACAAGAGATAAAGAAGGACATTACATAATGATAAAGGGCTCAGTCCAAGAGGATATAACCATTATAAATATATATGCACCCAATACAGGAGCACCAGCATATGTGAAGCAAATACTAACAGAATTAAAGGAGGGAATAGAATGCAATGCATTCATTTTGGGAGACTTTAACAATCCACTCACTCCAAAGGACAGACCCACCAGACAGAAAATAAGCAAGGACACAGAGGCACTAAACAACACACTAGAACAGATGGACCTAATAGACATCTATAGAACTCTACACCCAAAAGCAACAGCACACACATTCTTCTCAGGTGCACATGGAACATTCGCCACAATAGACCACATACTAGCTCACAAAAAGAGCCTCAGTAAATTCAAAAAGATTGAAATCCTCCCAACGAACTTTTCACACCACAAATGTATAAAAACTAGAAATAAATTGTACAAAGAAAGAGAAAAGGCTCACAAACACATGGAGGCTTAACAACATGCTCCTAAATAATCAATGGATCAATGACCAAATTAAAATGGAGATCCAGCAATATATAGTAACAAATGACAACAACAACACTAAAGCCCAACTACTGTGGGACACAGTGAAAGCAGCCTTAACAAGAAAGTATATAGCAATCCAGGCATATTTAAAGAAGGAAGAACAATCCCAAATGAATAGTCTAATGTCAAAATTATCGAAATTGGAAAAAGAAGAACAAATGAGGCCTAAGGTCAGCAGAAGGAGGGACATAATACAGATCAGAGAATAAATAAATAAAATTGAGAAGAATTAAACAATAGCAAAAATCAATGAAACCAAGAGCTGGTTCTTCGAGAGAATAAACAAAATAGATAAGCCTCTAGCCAGACTTATTAAGAGAAAAAGAGAGTCAACACACATCAACAGAATCAGAAACGAGAATGGAAAAATCATGACAGACCCCACAGAAATACAAAGAATTATTAGAGAATACTATGAAAACCTACATACTAACAAGCTGGAAAACCTAGGAGAAATGGACAACTTCCCAGAAAAATACAACCTTCCAAGACTGACCCAGAAAGAAACAGAAAATCTAAACAGACCATTTACCAGCAATGAAATTGAAGCAGTAATCAAAAAACTACCCAAGAACTAAACCTCCGAGCCAGAAGGATTCACCTCAGAATTTTATCAGACATACAGGGAAGACATAATACCCATTCTCCTTAAAGTTTTCCAAAAAATAGAAGAGGAGGGAATACTCCCAAACTCATTCTATGAAGTCAACATCAACCTAATACCAAAACCAGGCAAAGACCCCACCAAAAAAGAAAACTACAGACCAATATCCCTGATGAATGTAGATGCAAAAATACTCAACAAAATATTAGCAAACTGAATTCAGAAATACATCAAAAGGATCATACACCACGACCAAGTGGAATTAATCCCAGGGATGCAAGGATGGTACAACATTTGAAAATCCATCAACATCATCCACCACATCAACAAAAAGAAGGACAAAAACCACATGATCATCTCCATAGATGCTGAAAAAGCATTCAAGAAAATTCTACATCTATTCATGATAAAAACTCTCAATAAAATGGGTATAGAGGGCAAGTACCTCAACATAATAAAGGCCATAGATGATAAACCCACAGTCAACATGATACTGAACAGCGAGAAGCTGAAAGCTTTTCCTCTGAGATAGGGAACAAAGACAGGGATGCCCACTCTTCCCACTGTTGTTCAACATAGTACTGGAGGTCCTAGCCACAGAAATTAGACACAACAAAGAAATACAAGGAATCCATATTGGTAAAGAAGAAGTTAAACTGTCACTATTTGCAGATGACATGATACTGTACATAAAAAACCCTAAAGACCCCACTCCAAAACTACTAGAACTGATATCGGAATACAGCAAAGTTGCAGGATACAAAATTAACACACAGAAATCTGTGGCTTTCCTATATACTAACAATGAACCAATAGAAAGAGAAATCAGGAAAACAATTCCATTCACAATAGTATCAAAAAGAATAAAATACCTAGGAAAAAACCTAACCAAAGAAGTGAAAGACCTATACCCTGAAAACTACAAGACACTCTGAAGAGAAATTAAAGAGACACTAACAAATGGAAACTCATCCCATGCTCTTGGCTAGGAAGAATTAATATTATCAAAATGGCCATCCTGCTCAAAACAATATACAGATTTGATGCAATCCCTATCAAATTACCAACAGCATTCTTCAATGAACTGGAAGAAATAGTTCAAAAATTCGTATGGAAACACCAAAGACCCCAAATAGCCAAAGCAAACCTGAGAAGGAAGAATAAAGTGGGGGGCATCTCACTCCCCAACTTCAAGCTCTACTACAAAGCCACAGTAATCAAAATAATTTGGTACTGGCACAAGAACAGAGCCACAGACCAATGGAACAAAATAGAGACTCCAAACATTAACCCAAACATATATGGTCAATTAATATACTCTAAAGGAGCTATGGACATACAATGAGGAAATGACAGTGTCTTCAACAGATGGTGCTGGCAAAACTGGACAGCTACATGTCAGAGAATGAAACTGGATCACTGTCTAACCCCATACACCAAAGTTAATTCGAAATGGATCAAAGACTTGAACATAAGTCATGAAACCATAAAACTCTTAGAAAAAAATATAGGCAAAAATCTCTTAGACATAAACATGAGTGACTTCTTCTTGAACATATCTCCCCGGGCAAGGAAAACAAAAGCAAAAATGAACAAGTAGGACTATGTCAAGCTGAAAAGCTTCTGTTCAGCAAAGGACACCATCAATAGAACAGAGAGGTATCCTACAGTATGGGAGAATATATTCGTAAATGACAGATCTGATAACGGGTTGACATCCAAAATATATAAAGAGCTCACACGCCTCAACAAATAAAAAAGCAAATAATCCAATTAAAAAATGGGCAGAGGAGCTGAATAGACAGTTCTCTAAAGAAGAAATTCAGATGGCCAACAGACACATGAAAAGATGCTCCACATTGCTTGTCATCAGAGAAATGCAAATTAAAACCACAATGAGACATCACCTCACACCAATAAGGATGGCTACGATCCAAAAGACAAAGAACAACAAATGTTGGCGAGGTTGTGGAGAAAGGGGAACCCTCCTACACTGCTGGTGGGAATGTAAAGTAGTTCAACCATTGTGGAAAGCAGTATGGAGGTTCCTCAAAATGCTCAAAATAGAAATACCATTTGACCCAGGAATTCCACTTCTAGGAATTTACCCTAAGAATGCAGGAGCCCAGTTTGAAAAAGACAGATGCACCCCTATGTTTATCACTGCACTATTTACAATAGCCAACATATGGAAGCAACCTAAATGTCCATCAGTAGATGAATGGATAAAGAAGATGTGGTACATATACACAATGGAATATTACTCAGCCATAAGAAAAAAACAAATCCTACCACTTGCAACAACATGGATGGAACTAGAGGGTATTATGCTCAGTGAAATAAGCCAGGCGGAGAAATCAAGTACCAAATGATTTCACTCATCTGTAGAGTATAAGAACAAAGGAAAACTGAAGGAACAAAACAGCAGCGGAATCACAGAACCCAAGAATGGACTAACAGTTACCAAAGGGAAAGGGACTGGAGAGGATGGGTGGGATGAGAGGGATAAGGGTGGGGAAAAAGAAAGGTGACATGTATAGTGTGTGGGGGGGGGGCGGCACAGGGAGGGCTGTGCAACACAGAGAAGACAAGTAGTGATTTTACAGCATCTTACTATACTGATGGACAGTGACTGTGAAGGACTATGTCGGGGGGACTTGGTGAAGGGCGGAGTCTAGTAAACATAATGTCCTTCATGTAACTGTAAATTAATGATACCAAAAAAAAAAAGATTAACCGTTTCTGGGAAAGAAACCAGTACCTCAACATAATAAGGGCCATATATGACAAACCTACAGCCAACATTATACTTAACAATGCAAATCTAAAACCTCTTCCTCTAAGATCCAGAGCAAAACAAGAATGCCCACTCTCCCCACTTTGAGTCAACATGGTACTGGAGGTCCTAGCCACAACAATCAGACAACAAAAAGAAATAAAAGGCATCCAGATTGGTAAGGAAGAAGTTAAACTGTCAATGTTTGCAGATGACATGATATTATACATAAAAAAACCTAAAGAATCCACCCCAAAACTACTAGAACTAATAACTGAAGTCAGCAAAGTTGCAGCATACAAAATTAATACACAGAAAATTGTTGCATTCTTATATACTAACGATGAACTAGCTGAAAGAGAAATGAGGAAAACAACTCCATTCACAATTGCATCAAAAAGAATACCTATGAATAAACTTCACCAAAGAGGTGAAAGACCTATACCCTGAAAACTACATGACACTCATGAGAGAAATTAAAGAAGATACCAATAATGGAAGTACATCCCATGCTCATGGATAGGAAGAATTAATATTGTCAAAACGGCCATTCTGCCTAAAGCCATCTACAGATTCAGTGCAATCCTTATTAAAATACCAATAGCAGATGATTTCACTCATATGCAGAGCATAAGAACAAAGCAAAACTTAAGGAAGAAAACAGCAGCAGACTTTCAGACTCCAAGAAGGGACTAGCAGTAACCAAAAGGAAGCCCTTGGGGAGAAGAGGTGGGAAGGGAGAGAGAAGGGGATTAAAAGGCACTATAATTCACAATCACAATATAGCTAGGTCAAGGAGAAGGCAATACAGCATGGAGAAGACAAGTTATGACTCTATAGCATCTTACTATGCTGATGGACAGTGACTGCAATGGGGT
Source organism: Manis javanica (assembly GCF_040802235.1). NCBI lineage: Eukaryota > Metazoa > Chordata > Mammalia > Pholidota > Manidae > Manis > Manis javanica. Next base: position 96,520,805 of record NC_133167.1, read on the forward strand.
GGGGTGGGAGTGACTTGATAATATGGGTGAATGTTGAAACCAAAATGTTGTTCATGTGAAACCTTGATAAGATTGGATATCAATGATACTTTAATTTTTTTTAAGTCTCAATAAATTAAAAAAAGCAAACAAATGCTTATTTGAATCAAGCATCCCTAGCACTTGAAGCTGTAGGCATCAAACACAATTCATTTGCTTTTGGCTAATGAGTTGCCATTCACCCTTCAAGTTTACAGACCTACTGACCACATGAAGTATGACTGTTTATCGGAATACTGTTCTTTCTCTGTCAGTAAGTATAGGACTTAGAAACTTAAACTAACTGCATCAAGTACAGTTTGTTTGAAGCTCACAAATGGATAGGGTTGTTTTGTTTTGTTTTATAAGTGTTTTCTGCTTTCAGTGCTGCAAAGAATAGATCAAATTCATCAGTTTCTATAGAAAATGGACTACCAGATGAAAATGGCAAGTCATTGGTAGCTATCTTCTTGGTACTTCATTCTCACAATTTAAATTTCATATTTGGTCAGATACAAGAGTACAGTTCCAGGCTGGACTAGCGTACAAGTCAGGCACAGACATAGAGCTTACTCTTAGATGATAAGCCATCCTTGAAGCCCTGGCTAGTTCTGATCTTTATTCACATTATACTTTATAAGTAACAATCAAGAGTAGACAAATAGTTTTTGGAATTACCTGTGAACTTTCTCTGAGTAAACTAAAAAAGCTACTAAATTTCTCAACCAAATTGGACACCAAAGCATATTTGAGACTAAAAGGGAATGTTTACAACAACAATGAACCAATCCAAGAGTACTGGGAAATCTTTGAAATACAAATGGCTTTGTATCTGGGGTAATAGTTCTTCTGTTCAATCCAGTTTTAACTGAATTCATTCAGCGTTCAAACCTATAATTTTATACTGTAGATATCAAGGTCATACCTTTTAATACTCTTGTATATCAGTCATGCTTTTAGAAAAATTGTATTCTCCATGCAGACATTAGTCAGGGATTTATGAGCAAAAATAAATTTTAATCAAAGTTTGTTCAAATTTTATAGTCTATTTTCTCCTTTGATTTATTTAACAGTGAGGGTTGACTTTTGAGACTGTACAAATGGAATTCTCAATAAGAATGTAAGTAAGTTGGACTGAGATAGCATCTGTTTTTCTGTTCCAAACACAGTATGATTCTTAGTGCTCAATAAATGTTAAATTATGAATAATAATAAATGCACATAACACACATAAAGCCTGAGAGGAAATGTTGCTGAATGCACACTTATTTATTGATTCTATTTCCACAGTACTTTCTTGTTGAATGCTTTATAAATCTGACCTCAGATTATACCTGTAAGATAAATAAAATGATAAAAACATTAAAGAATTATACAAAGGAAAAGAGATACAGCCCATGATAGTCCAAAATAGGAAACTTACAAATTGTGTTTCCTAAAATTACATATGAATTTGTTGGAAAATTGAAAGTATCCCTGTGAGTTTAAACTTCACCATTTGTTGTAGAAAAGTAATATAAAATTGCTGCCTCAATTCAACAGGAATTTTAGACAAAATAAATGAAATAATGAAGACTAAGACCCTGAAGAGGATAAATCAAAGTACTCAGGACAAAGTTCCCAGGAGCCATTTTTGGTAGATGCAACATATGTAATGGCCATGGAGATGATAGAATCAATTTACAATTTGTTTTTTTTTTCCAGAATGGATCATGTCCCCATGTCTTGTGAGGGACAGCATATATGTTTCTCTCTCACTTTTCTTTAAATAATTAGTCCCAAAGCAACAAGACAGCAAAAACATTTTAACGTCTATCATAAAATAGAGTTAGTTAGTGGCATCTAATAGCTGAAAATCTCATTAAGATGTAAAAAAGATGAAAAATCGTGTTTTTGATTGTGGCAAGAATCCTGAGACAGAGTATTATCAGGAAGGTATGACCTTTCCACTTCTTCCTACCCTCAGAGCCAGGTCCAGCAGTGATCATAGGGTGACGGCCCTTTCTTTTACCCAAAATCCCTAGGAAAATTGATATTCCACAATCCCCATAGTGAATCTTTCTGAAAATGGGGAAGACAAATTGGTAAAAGTACCAAGGACAGCCCCCCTTCTTAGGCATTGGCAAATAGGCAGTAAGGGCTGGAGACATTTTCTCAGGTAACTACACAGACAAAACAAAAATATGTGACAGACTCTCAAAATCAGTCTAGGGGCTGAACTCATCAAAAAACCATCCAGGTAAAGAAGGGCTCCAATAGAAACCAAGAGGAAGGTGAGGAAAAAATGTGGAGAGTTTGCCTGTTATGTTGAAAGCCAAGATGAAAAGAAAGGCCTAGATTCCAAGGGAAGCACAAGAGAACATTCCACTCAATAAATGCATAAATAAAGTGACACACCTATGAAAAGACTGAGTAAAATAAAATAAGAAACCTCTTATTCAACACTTGACAGGCATTACAAAAGGAGCAAATAAATAATCTGTTCCATTTTCTCAACGTAATTTATGAAAAGGGTTTGTGGTATGAAAGATGAGATGTTTGGGCAACAGACCTTAGAAAAGAATTGGCCAGAGAAAAAGTAGTGATGTCAAGAGAGTGAGGTTAAATGAAGAAAGATGAAAGGCAGTGTGTTTGTTATTATTAGAATTTTTTAAAGCAGGACAGCTGCTGGAGAAATCAAATGAGTGACATTGCAGGCCACTCCCAAAGTCAGAACAAAAAAAGAAAATGAGTGAACACAGTACGTGAGGCTGGAGAGCCAAATTGTGATACGTAGGAAATTAAGATAAGAAAAGGGAATAGAAGAATCTCTTGTTGAAGAACTATTCTGAGCTGAATAAATCCATGAGCCTACTCACTGATGACCAACAAAAGAATAATTAGAATAAAATAGTATTTAAATACATCCAGGTGAAATGTTTACTTTAAGGGCAAGAAAAACAATTCTAGAAATATCTAATTTAAAAAATAAAAATAGTTTGAAACACAAAGAAAAAAATATATCAGGATGACTTCAATAGTCTTTTAACATAGAGGAGAAAAACTTGAAAAAATAAATTTTGTGCAGGAGTAAAAACACTTTGGCTTGGTTTCCCTTTTCCAAATGCAGCTAAATTTGCAGTTCAATACTTGTTCACACATTTAGTGAAGCTGTAATAATAAAGCGGAAATAGTCAGATGATATATAGATACATCTCTGTTAAGGTAGTGCTGGTTAAAATGCAATGCACATACCACCATAGGACTGGGACGAGATAAGTATACAAATGCCGTATCAATTGAAAACAGGCATTTAGATCTTTCATAGCAATCTGGCACTGCCATGACATTTAGGCATGCAATTTGTATACTTTAACAAAAATGACTCTGCAACAAATTGGAAATTACAAAAAGCTTGCTGTTTATCACAGATAGTTTGAAGAACTCTTCCTTAAAAGATAAATTGGACCTTAAAATGAAAATCTGCAGATATTTTAAGGAAGCAAAAATATGAGAAAGATACACATTGATGGACGACCATATATTGAAGTGAAAGATATAACACTAATGGTTCTATCATTATTGTTTACTTACAAAAATTGGAAAAACCAGAATCACTGAGTCAAACAAAATGACTCTCTCTCCTTTTCTCTTCTCTCTCTCCTCCTCTCCCTCACCTCCCCTCTTTGTAAGAAACTGAGGCCAGCCAGCCAGGGCAGGTAAGGCAATCTTTCTTCACTCTCTTTAGAGTGAAGCCTCCATTTTCAAGAAAGCAAGAGTAAAAAATTGTCTGCCTTCCAGCTGAGTTAGTTCCTTTAGAAAATAACTTTCCATAATCACCACCATAAAGATTCTCCTTATCTCTCAAAACCAAAACTATCTAACAAGGATTCTGAGACTATAGTTTTTCAATTGTGCACATCCTTGTCTTTGACTTTATAGGAACAGGATCCTGAGGAAGAACAGGCAAATGGATAAAGGACAGATAACTTTCACCCTTGACATTGGGCACAGTCTCTAGCACTTCAATCGTGACTAGGTTCTTTCTGCTTCCATATGAAACAAGCTTTGCTTCCACATTCAGCTTCTCATCCATTTTTGCCATCGCAGAAAATGGCCCCAGACTTCATTTGCTCAGACTGAAATTTATGAAGTATTATTTAGCACTTATTCAGCATATAAGAATAAATTATGATTCTGAAAATTTACTCAAAGCTGAGCCATGTGGTATAAATAATTTCCTTTCCCTTCTTCAACCACATTTTAGCTGGAATTTAAAATTACCTTGCTTAGTTTGCTGTGCACCTATCAGTTATGCACAATTCTTTCCATCAGCGTAAATCTCTCAATGCATCCAAACACACACAACTAGCACATTCCTGCAGCCCCCTCCCCAGGGCCCTTAGACTATCCTTCTGGTCAGGCACAGGCAGAAAGACCCTCTGGGGTCTGCTCCTCACATCCCCGAGGTGCACTGAAGGATGCAGATGCTCCTGCCACCAAGGGCATTTCTCAGCACCTGTGGAAGGAGTAGCCTCTGGGATGAGGATGACAGCAGGGGAAGGGGTGGCGAAAAATGACCAAGTCACACATAATAAATCTGCTCCAACACATCCAGCTCCCTAAACCTCTAGGATCCTTCTTTTCCAATACTGAGGAACTTCTGACTGATCACAGTCACTCATCACAGGATACCACCGACACCAAGTTTTAGTTAACCAATTAAGCAAACATTCTGAAGTATATTCCAGCTTCTTGAGCCTAACAGTTTAAAGATCATGGAACTCAGAATCTCAGGGAGGAGCAGTCAGGGTGCCATACCGGGACTAGTTCAGCTACCTGAAATTGGGTAGCAGTTTAGCCCATCATTGTTTTATAAAATGTAGGATGATAGTTAAGTAATTTAAGATATCTTCACCCATATTAAGGGGGCAGACAGCCAATTGTGCCCCTTAACACAGCAACAAAGAAAATATCCCTCACCCTGAGAAATGTGCTCTGATGCAAGAAGAAAAACTGATAGACAATCATTGTGTCTGTTTGTTCTCCCCAGTATTTCTAAATTTTGCCATTGAAGTGAGAATCTGGGGAAAAAATACATGACAATAGCCAAAATGACTCTGAAATGCATGATCTATATCTTTGTGTTAGCCTACAACACTAACTATGGCAATTTTAGAACTTATTTTCATTTATTAAAGATACTTATATAGAGAGTGCTAGCAAGATGATGGCATGAGTAGAGCAGTGGAAATCTCCTCCCAAAACCATATATACTTTTGAAAATACAACAAAGACAACTCTTCCTAAAAGAGAGACCAGAAGACACAGGACAACAGCCAGACTACATCCACACCTGCAAGAACCCAGTGCCTCACAAAGGGGGTAAGATACAAGCCGCAGCCCGGTGGGACCCTAGCACCCCACACCCCAGCTCCTGGCGGGAGGGGAGGAGTCGGAGTGGGGAGGAAGAGTGAGCCCAGGACTGCTAATGACCCAGCCCTAGCCATCTGCACCAGAGCGCAGACACAGTGTGTGCGTGGGCTCCTGGATACTAGGGAAACAGGACAGTAAGACCTGTGAGTGGGTCCCTGCAGCTGTCACCCCAGGGACAAAGAAAAGCGAGTGCTTTTTGGAAGTCTTAAAGAGACAGGGACCCCATGGCTGGACGGATGCATCCTGGGACACTTAGCCAAGCAGCAGCGAACTCCAGGCACCCTAAACCCCTGGATACCAGGGCAGCTCAGAGGCCCCTTATGGAGATAAACAGCCTCCAGGCCATTTCCCTCTGACGCGGCTCCGCCATATTGGAGCAGAAGCCCCAGGCAGGCCACGCCCACAGCTACAGCAGAGATTAACTCCATAGTGGCGGGCAAGAATCAGAAGTTCCGTCTGTGCACAGCCTCCCAGCACAAGCCCCTAGAGGTCGCTGTTCTCCCAGGAGAGGAAGGCCACAAACCAACAAGAAGGGACATATTCCCAGGTGTCACTTGGCCAGCTCTGCAAACTATCTCTATTGCCATTGAAAGGCAGAATTTGAGGCAGACAAAGATCAGAGACAACACCTGAGGAGACAGACCTAACCGGTCTTCCTGAAAAACAATTCAAAATAAAAATCATAAACATGCTGATGGAGATGCAGAGAAATATACAAGAGCTAAGGGATGTAGTCCAGAGGGAGATTACAGATGTCTGGAGGGAGATTACAGAAGTGAAACAAACTCTGGAAGGATTTATAAGCAGAATGGATAAGATGCAAGAGGCCATTGAAGGAATAGAAACCAGAGAACAGGAACGTATAGAAGCTGACATAGAGAGAGATAAAAGGATCTCCAGGAATGAAACACTATTAAGAGAACTGTGTGACTAATCCAAAAGGAATAATATCCACATTATAGGGGTTCCAGAAGAAGAAGAGAGAGGAAAAGGGATAGAAAGTGTCTTTGAAGAAATAATTGCTGAAAACTTCCCCAAACTGGGGGAGGAAATAAACAATCAGACCACAGAAGTACACAGAACTCCCAACAGAAAGGACCCAAGGAGGACAACACCAAGACACATAATAATTAAATTGGCAAAGGTCAAGGACAAGGACAGAGTTTTAAAGGCAGCTAGAGAGAAGAAACAGGTCACCTAAAAAGGAAAACCCATCATGCTATCATCAGACTTCTCAACAGAAACCTTACAGGCCAGAAGAGAATGGCATGATATATTTAATACAATGAAATGGAAGGGCCTTGAACCAAGAATACAGTATCCGGTACGATTATCATTTAAATATGAAGGAGGGATTAAACAATTCCCAGAAAAGCAAAAGTTGAGGGAATTTGCCTCCCACAAACCACCTCTACAGGGTATTCTAGAGGGACCATTATAGACGGGAGCACTCCTAAGACTAAACAGATGTCACCAGAGAAAATAAAATCACAGCAAAGAAAGCAGACCAACCAAATACTAACAAAAGGCAAAAAATAAAATCAACTACCCACTAAAAGCAGTTAAGGGAAACAAGAAAGAGCACAGAATAAAACAACCAACATATAAAGAATGGAGGAGGAGGAATAAGAAGGGAGAGAAGAAAAGAAATTCCAGACAGTGTATATAACAGCTCAATAAGCGAGCTAAGTTAGGCAGTAAGATACTAAAGAAGCTAACCTTGAAACTTTGGTAACCATGAATCTAAAGCCGGCAATAGCAATAAGTACATATCTTTCAATAGTCACCCTAAATGTAAATGGACTGAATGCACCAATTAACAGATACAGAGTAATAGAATGTATAAAAAAGCAAGACCCATCTATATGCTGCTTACAAGAAACCCACCTCAAACCCAAAGACATAAACAGACTGAAAGTCAAGGGATAGAAAAACATATTTCAGGCAAAAAACAGAGAGAAGAAAGCAGGGGTTGCAGTACTAGTATCAGAAAAAATAGACTTCAAAACAAAGAAAGTAAAAAGAGATAAAGAAGGACATTACATAATGATAAAGGGCTCAGTCCAACAAGAGGATATAACCATTATAAATATATATGCACCCAACACAGGAGCACCAGCATATGTGAAACAAATACTAACAGAACTAAAGGGGGAAATAGAATGCAATGCATTTATTTTAGGAGACTTCAACATGCCACTCACCTCAAAGGATAGATCTACTGGACAGAAAATAAGTAAGGACATGGAGGCACTGAATAACACACTAGAACAGATGGACCTAATAGACATCTATAGAACTCTACATCCAAAAGCAACAGGATATACATTCTTCTCAAGTGCACATGGAACATTCTCCAGAATAGACCACATACTAGCTCACAAAAAGAGCCTCAGTAAATTCCCAGAGACTGAAATTTTACCAACCAAATTTTCAGACCACAAAGGTATAAAACTAGAAATAAATTCTACAAAGAAAACAAAAAGGCTCACAAACACATGCAGGCTTAACAACATGCTCCTAAATAATCAATGGATCAACAAACAAATTAAAATAGAGATCAAGGAATATATGGAAACAAATGAAAACAACAACACAAAGCACCAACTTCTGTGGGACGCAGCAAAAACAGTCTTAAGAGGAAAGTATATAGCAATCCCAGCAGACTTAAAGAAGGAAGAAAAATTCCAAACGAATAGTCTAACATCACAATTATCAAAACTGGAAAAAGAAGAACAAATGAGGCCTAAAGTCAGCAGAAGGAGGGACATAATAAAGATCAGAGAAGAAATAAATAAAATTGAGAAGAATAAAACAATAGAAAAATCAATAAAACAAAGAGCAGGTTCTTTGAGAGAATAAACAAAATAGATAAGCCCCTAGCCAGACTTATTAAGAGAAAAAGAAAGTCAACACACATCGACAGAATCAGAAACAAGAACAGAAAAATCACGACAGACCCCACAGAAATACAAAGAATTATTAGAGAATACTATGAAAACCTACATACTAGCAAGCTGGAAAACCTAGGAGAAATGGACAACTTCCTAGAAAAATACAACCTTCCAAGACTGATCAAGGAAGAAACACAAAAGTTAAACCAATTACGAGCAAAGAAATTGAAGCAGTAATCAAAAATCTACCCAAGAACAAAACCCCCGGGGCAGACAGATTTACCTTGGAATTTTATCAGACATACAGACAAAACATAATACCCATTCTCCTTAAAGTTTTCCAAAAAATAGAAAAGGAGGGAATACTCCCAAACTCATTCTATGAAGCCAACATCACCCTAATACCAAAACCAGGCAAAGACCTCACCAAAAAAGAAAATTACAGACCAATATACCTGATGGATGTAGAAGCAAAAATACTCAATAAAATATTAGCAAACGGAATTCAAAAATATATCAAAAGGATCATACACCATGACAAAGTGGAATTCATCCCAGGGATGCAAGGATGGTACAACATTTGAAAATCCATCAACATCATCCACCACATCAACAAAAAGAAGGACAAAAACCACATGATCATTTCCATAGATGCTGAAAAAGCATTTGACAAAATTCAACATCCATTCACGATAAAAACTCTCAGCAAAATGGGTATAGAGGGAAAGTTCACAGCCGAAAGCTGAAAGCTTTTCCTCTGAGATAGGGAACAAGACAGGGATGCCCCTCTCCCCACTGTTGTTCAACATAGTACTGGAGGTCCTAGCCATGGCAATCAGACAAAACAAAGAAATACAAGGAATCCAGATTGGTAAAGAAGAAGTTAAACTTTCATTATTTGCAGATGACATGATATTGTACATAAAAAAACCCTAAAGACTCCACTCCAAAACTACTAGAACTGATATCGGAATACAGCAAAGTTGCAGGATACAAAATTAACACACAGAAATCTGAGGCTTTCCCGTACACTAACAATGAACCAATAGAAAGAGAAATCAGGAAAACAATTCCATTCACAATTGCATCAAAAAGAATAAAACACCTAGGAGTGAACCTAACCAAAGAAGTGAAAGGCCTATACCCTGAAAACTACAAGATACTCTTAAGAGAAATTAAAGAGGGCACTAACAAATGGAAACTCATCCCATGCTCTTGGCTAGGAAGAATTAATATAGTCAAAATGGCCATCCTGCCAAAGCAATATACAGATTTGATGCAACCCCTATCAAATTACCAGCAACATTCTTCAATGAACTGGAACAAAGAGTTCAAAAATTCATATGGAAACACCAAAGACCTCGAATAGCCAAAGCAATCCTGAGAAAGAAGAATAAAGTGTTGGGGGATCTCCCTCCCCAACTTCAAGCTCTACTACAAAGCCATAGTAATCAAGACATTTGGTAGTGGCACAAGAACAGAGCCACAGACCAGTGGAAAAGATTAGAAACTCCAGACAATACCCCAAACTTATATGGTCAATTAATATTCAATAAAGGAGCCACGGACATACAATGGGGAAATGACAGTCCTTAAACAGATGGTGCTGGCAAAACTGGACAGCTACATATAAGAGAATGAAACTGGATCATTGTCTAACCTCATACACAAAAGTAAATTCAAAATGGATCAAAGACCTGAATGTAAGTCATGAAACCATAAAGCTGTTAGAAAAAAACATAGGCAAAATTCTCTTGGACATAAACATTAGCAACTTCTTCATGAACATATCTCCCTGGTCAAGGAAAACAAAAGCAAAAATGAACAAGTGGGACTATATGAAGCTGAAAAGCTTCTGTACAGCAAAAGACACCATCAGTAGAACAAAAAGGTACCCTACAGTATTGGAGAATATATTTGTAAATAATAGATCTGATAAAGGCTTGTCGTCCAAAATATATAAAGAGCTCATGCACCTCAACAAACAAAAAACAAATAATCCAATTAAAAAATGGGCAGAGGAACTGAACAGACAGTTCTCCAAAAAAGAAATACAGATGGCCAACAGACAAATGAAAAGATGCTCCACATCACTAATTATCAGAGAAATGCAAATTAAAACCACAATGAGGTATCACCTCACATCAGTAAGGATGGCTACCATCCAAAAGACAAACAACAACAAATGTTGACGAGGTTGTGGAGAAAGGGGAACCCTCCTACACTGCTGGTGGGAATGTAAATTAGTTCAACCATTGTGGAAAGCAGCATGGAGGTTCCTCAAAATGCTCAAAATAGACTTACCATTTCACCCAGGAATTCCACTCCTAGGAATTTACCCTAAGAATGCAGCACTCAAGTTTGAAAAAGACAGATGCACCCCTATGTTTATCGCAACACTATTTACAATAGCCAAGAATTGGAAGCAACCTAAGTGTCCATCGGTAGATGAATAGATAAAGAAGATGTGGTACATATACACAATGCAATATTATTCAGCCATAAGAAGACAACAAATCCTACCACTTGCAACAACATGGATGGAGCTAGAGGGTATTATGCTCAGTGAAATAAGCCAAGCAGAGAAATAGAAATACCAAATGATTTCACTCATCTGTGGAGTATAAGAACAAAGGAAAAACTAAAGGAAGAAAATGGCAGCAGAATCACAGAACCCAAGAAGGGACTAACAGTTACCAAAGGGAAAGAGACTGGGGAGAATGGGAGGGTAGGGAGGGATAATGGCGGGGAAGAAGAGAGGGGGTTTTATGATTAGCATGTATAATGTGGGAGATGGGGGAAAGGGGAAGGCTGTGCAACACAGAGAAGACAAGTAGTGATTCTACAACATTTTGCTATGCTGATGGTCAGTGACTGCAATGGGGTTTGTGGGGGGGACTTGGTGTAGGGGAGAGCCTAGTAAACATAATATTCTTCATGTAATTGTAGATTAATGATAACAAAAAAAGGCGAAGATTACTCCCTGATAGGATAAAATTAATTGCAAATCAACGATTAATGCATGATTTATATATCCTTAATTTTGATCTTTTAAAGGGTGTCAGATGATCAGCTATGGAAGTACATTTTTCAGATAATATTTCTTTCTCTTAAAAAAAAAAAGCAGTTCCTGTGTGGTGTTCTCCAATCGGTTCTTCACAATGGTATAAAGGTCATACCAAAGTGTGGGCAAAGGGTTTGTTTGTGTTTATACAGAGGATCAAAGCCTAATTTGCCTACCCAGAAAATGAATTAAGATATGATATGAAGAATAACTTCCAACATCAACACCCTCTGGAAGAGTCATTCCAGAAGATGATCATCAAAAAACTTCAACAAAGTTCCTGGCGCTGTTGCAGTTGTAGCTACGTGCATCCCGCCGGTTCCTGGACTTGCCATTGGAATGAAGAAGGAGATATCTAAGCTGGCCTGTACATACAGTAAAACAACAAATTTGACTTGATCTATATTGTTGGAACTCAACCAAGAACTAGGAGAAGTGCAAGTTGCAGTGCTCCAAAATCGTGCGACTATAGACTATCTACTGTTAAAAGAACATATGGGATGTGAACAGATCCCAGGAATGTGTTGTTTTAATTTATCTGATTTTTCTCAAATTATTCAAAATCAGTTAGACAATATCCATCATATCATTGATAAGTTTTCACAAATGCCTAGGGTAACTAACTGGTTTTTTGGTTTCACTGGATATGGCTGGTAATTGCAGGTCTGCTTTGTTATGTATCTGTATTCCTATTTTGTTAATGTGTGTACACAATTTAATTAGTAGTTTGTTAAAACCTATACATGCTGATGTTACTCTACAAGAAGTTATGTCAAAGAAATAATCAATCTTCCCATGTTTTCTTCCGTCTGCTACTTCTATAGCTTTTCTTCTTCCTTCCTAATTACAACCCTTAAGTAGAATTCGTGCCTCATATCGAAATTACCGAGTATCATAATTCTTCCAAGTGGTAAAGATACCTAAAGACAAATGCTGGGCATAAAACCCACAGGGCTTAAATCTGCAAAGATGTAAAAAGATAACCTTTTCAAACAATATTGCTTCTCTCTCACTTACCAACTTTATATTTCCCTGTATGGCCCCGGAAGATGACTGGTTAGCCAGAGATGGGTAAGATTCCTCAAGGGAGGAACAACCTAAGACAGGCACAGTCGCAGGGGGGCCATCAGGTGAGAAATTGGGGATCAACAAAGGTGAGGCTTAGAACCTCACCCCCCTTGTTTTGAGAGAAATCTTCTGCATCCGTGGATGTTTTGCTGCCCTTGTCTAGCTCAGATAAATACTTAGTCTATAGGCACACACCTGATCATGTACATTTGCCCTCTTACAGCACTAAACTATGTTTTCTACCTTTATCTTGCATCTACCTACCACTTCAGCATTTTATTAAAAATAATAATAATAATAAGGGAGAAATGTGGGATTCACATATAAATCAATTATAAAAATCAAAAGAATAATCATATTTGACCTGATTGTTTATAGTTCATGATGCGTGATCAAATCCGAAAGTTTCTGTTATATGACTGCCCTTGTACTGCTCACCATGTAAGAACTTATTCACTATGTAAGAACTTGTTCACCACGTAAGAACTTGTTTGTTATGCTTTAGAAGATTGGAGACTGTTGAGAATTAGGCTTGGGGTTGATTAATGACTGTGGATTGAGTCATCTAAACAGAATTTAATTGTTAACAACCATCTGATCAATAAATATGAGAGATGTCCTCTCAAAAAAAAAAGTCAGGGAGAAATGTGGGACTCACATATAAATCAAGTATAAAAATCAAATGAATAATCATATCTGACTTGATTGTTTATAGTTTATGATGCGTGATCAAAACTGAAAGTTTCTGTGATATGACTGCCCTTGCACTGTTCACCATGTAAGAACTTATTCACTATGTAAGACCTTGTTCACCATTTAAGAACTTGTTCGTTGTGCTTCAGAAGTTTGGAGACTGTTGAGAATTAAGCCTGGGGTTGATTAATGAATGTGCATTGAGTCCCCTATACAGAATTTTATTGTTGTTAACAACCATTTGATCAATAAATATGAGAGATGCCCTCTCAAAAAAAATACTTACATAGAAAAATCATTGAATTGTATGTTTAAATCATTGAATTTTATGATATATAAACTATGCCTCAAGGAAGTTATTAAAATAATTAACTGTAATTACTAAAAACAAGAGCATAAACCCTATCCTACAGCAACTCTACTTCTGAGAAATCAGCCTGCATTTAAAAACTTCCAAGCTAAAAAACATATAGATCATTTAATGTGCTAGTCACTCTTTTGCATGCTTTATAACAACTCATTTAATCTTTATTTATTGAGGATATAGAAAGTCCATTTATTTATTTATTTAACAAATACTTATTGCAAGCCTACTATGCACCAAGCAGTATGAAAAGTCATGATCTACAGTCCTTAAAGATACATCCAATAAAACAGTCAACATACAGAGAACATAAAATTACAAATACTGGAAGGAAGACATTAATTAAGATAGGTAGACTAACTCCTCATTAGGAGCTAATAAGGAAAGCTTTCTTTGAGGAAATACCATTTAATTTGAGAACTAGAAAACAAGATAAGTAAAGCTTAGCCAGACCAAGAGTTAGTAGTGGAGAGTGTGTTTGATTCTTCTACATACAGTTGTCAGCCTTGCATATGTATATTTTGATATCAATTATTGTGTGCAATGAGAGAAAAGAGTGAACAAAAATGGAAAGAAAATGAGATGGTGACATATTATTTAAGTGACTGTAATAATGTGAACATCACTTGGAAAACAACTGTTTGTCTGAAAATTGTGTGTATGCTAAAATTTAGAATACTCTTTCCTGAATAAACAACATGTGTTACAGAAAAATAGTTCATAAACCAAAAGAAAAAAAGAGTGCATTTTTGGTTCACATCACAGTAGTATAATCTCTTCTACTCAAGGATTCACTCAGTACGCAGCATTATCAACAGAAGTGATGAACCCACTTCTCTGTTTTGTAATCCCTTTACTGTTTCCTGAGGGCTCAGATCTCTAAAGTTTATAGTAGTATATCCCCAAAAATGAAATCACTGCACTGGTCCTAGTTCTTCCAATAATTCTATAAACAGAATTTCTTTAAAAATTCAGAGTGAAATACAAAATGAGTATATTTGTGACATTTTTCTACTTCATGAATATCAAATCTATTAGCAAAGTCTTGATAAATTATACTCTTTGAAAATAGGATGTTCATATACACTTTTTCTATTACATATTTTTTCCAAAATACATAATATTTTAGTGAGAAATCTCAAGTTATTGATATTGAAGCACATAGTGTATTATCACAAATGCTTTCTTGGTTTCCCTGCAGTTTGGACTGAATTATACACACAAATTTAAAGCATAAACACCACAATGACTTGCTTAAATTTTATGTGATAAATACCAGTGTCACTTCTTATTTGATGTATCATTTTGCTTTAACTTTCTTGATACTATGTAACCATCTAATTTATTGAGATTTAAAAGCCATCCCCATAACTAGATGTAGGATAATACATAGAAAACTATGGAATTTATTCATGATAATACTAAATTATCATTTTTAGACCTACATTTGGTTACCATAAAATACACATTAAAAATCCTAAGCACAGTGAGTAAAGTGTTGTTCAAAGGTTTTAAAAGTCCCTGCTCTGTTTTGAACAATTTTTGCTCCTTTCATATAATTCAATATTACTTATGCAAATAGACCATTAGGGCATACTGCTGTATCAGCAATTTACATGCTACCTCCTTCTAATGCCAGCTGTTCTCTCTATAAACTGGGGCCACTGACTGGTTATTTTACGAAATATTTTGTAAGTGTCTATCATGTACAGCAGACATAGTGTTGGCTAATAAACCACTTGATTACAACTTCAGACTGAGCCTAGATCTCCTTCTAGGGCAAGTTTTCAAATGCATCAATAAGAATATAAGGTGTTCTTGCTCAAGATAGTGCAGCTAAGCAGAAGACAGGAAACTTTATGAGAGAATTCATCTGTGGTCTTGTTGTGGCCCAATTTTTCTTTGGAAATTAAAGCTTAGTTTTGAGATCCAGTCTATAGCTTCTGTACAGTTTTAATAAAGAAACAATTTCCCTGAGATTTTCACATTGGAAACTTTCCTACAATTCAGTTTTCTCTAAGAGTAAGACCTGCTTAACTCCTGCCAGTACCATTCTGGAAGTTTCCATCAGGTTTGATCATTTGTTGAGGCATTGCCATTTGCCAGAATTCTTAACTTCCTCCTGTTTCTCCTTGTGATTGCCTCTACAATATTACCTCTGTTACTCCCTTACTGTAACATTCTATCAATCTCTTGAGACTTTTGTTCTCCTCATGTTTCAACTCCATTTTCATAAGTATCCTCTTGTTTGTTTATATTAGTGTTCACATACTATTTCTCACCATACATTCTGGCAATATTCCATTAACACTCTGTTGTTAATAGATTGCAGGCAATCCTTTTAACACTCTGTCCTTTCTTTGATAATCTTTATCAAGAAAAATTCTTTCCTCAGTTCTAAAGAAAAACATATTTCTCTCTTAAATACTAGTTAATAATAGAACTCTTTTTTTAAAAGAGCATAACTTTCTCTGGGATACATACCAAACCTTATGAGATGTGGTCATAACAATACTGAGATGAAACTATATAGCATTAGTTATAGAAACAAAGAGATTAAAGATAAAGAAACTAGGTCCTTGTTAGGTGTTGACTCTCCCAAAAAAAAAGATATCTAAAGTGCTAATAACCCCTAGCATCTTAGAATGTGACCTTATTTGGAAACAGGGTCATTGCAGATATAATTAGTTAAGATGAAGTCATACTGGAGGTAAGGTGGGATTCTAATCTAATACAACGAGTGTCTTATAGGAGCATGAAAAAAGAAGACACAGACATGCAGGGAGAACACCATATGATCTCAAACACAGAGTTTGGACTTACGCACCTCCAAACCAGTGAATGCTAAGGATTGCCGCTGAACTAACAGAAACTGGGAAAAAACAAGGAAGGATTCCCTTGCAAGTCTCAGAGATATCATGACTCTGCTAACAACTTGATTTCAAACTTCTAGACTATACAACTATGAGATAATAAATATTTGTGTTGTTTTAAGTCACCCAGTTTATGATATTTTGTTAATGGGAACTAATGCATTGCTTTGGAAATGAATACAATTCTGTCTCAACTAGGAGAATTACAAAACTCCAAAGAAAGAAGAAATAAATAATAAGGAAAAAAATTGAAGGTAATTAAGTAAAATAAATATAAATACAAATCAACAAAGACCATAAATAATGAATATTAATACAAAAAACTGGTTGTCACAAGGTCAATACAGATAGGTACACTGTTGGAAGTCTAACAGAAAGGAAAAGAGGAACAAGCTACAAAAACAATGGAAAAAGGAAATAATAAATGTCTATTTATCACAATCTCAAGAAAGATTTTTAATGGAATTTGACAACTGTTTATTATTAAAAAAGGGTATTTTTTAATAAAAAAATACTATGTATAGTTTGACAATTAATAAAATGAGAAGGTCTAGATGTAACATTTAATATCCATTCCAAATTTTTTAAATTCCAGTATGTACAATTTCCAAAAATTGATATAGGACATTTATGAGAAACGTACTAAAATTTATACTTCATGTTGAACAGTTAGGAGTGTTTCCATTAAGTCAACAATTCAACCAACACAAGACAAATAAGGAAGGAATATTGTAAAGGGAAAGATTATTTCATTTGCAGAGATTAAGATATTCTACTTAAAAATCAACACAAATAACTGTAAACTAAATATCACTAAGCAAAAAGATTACTCAAACTGTCAACAGTTAATTTAATGCATCGCTATACACTATTCATAATCAATCAAAAATGTAATGAAAGATATCCCATTCACAAAGCAACACTTTTTTTACAAAATAAAATTAAAAATCAAGCCTATACTTACATGAGATATTTTATGGCTAGTAACCTATGAAATATAAATGAAAATTTAATGGAGACAATTACTAGAGACAATATTCAAGAGAGAGCCTATTTTAAAAGTGTTATTTTCCCCTCATAAATGTATAAATTTAGCACAATCTCAAGAAAGATCTTTTTTAATGGAATTTGACAACTGTTTATGCTATTGGAAAGACAAAGAAGTGTTAAGAGAAAACTAAAAGATGACAAAGCAAAATGTAAAACTAGATTCACTAAAAATGCTGTTTGTACAAAATAAAATAGAATTATAGAATTAAATGTTCAGGAAGAGACCTAGGTAAACATGTGTCACTGATTAACACAGAGAAGTCTTCATTTTGGGGGAAAATAAGGACTTTCAATAAATTGTGCTGGAGCAACTGAATAGCCAATGAAAATCATGTATCTATTAGAAAAACATCCCATACTGAAATTAAAAATAAATTCCTGATGGATCAAAGAGATAAATAAGAAAAAAATACATATAAATGTGTTCATTATTTTACATCAAGAAAGACTTCCACAAGCTACACACAAGAAAAGAGTTATAAAGGTAAGCATTTATATATTTGAATACACACAAATACAAAATTTTTCCATTATAAAGGAGGCTTAAGCAAATTTAAAAGACTAATATAGGATCAGAAAAATAAAGTTTTAATATCAATAGGGGAAAAAATAAGCCTGTAGGATCTACAATGATATCCTGCATATCTATAAGAAAAAAATACCCTATCAGAAACACTGAAAGCATATGAATTGATAATTCACACAAAAATAATTATTATCTTCTATGAACATATTAGAAAGATGTGCAGTTTCACCACTCCTCAAAGAAAATCAAAGGAAAAAAACCCACATGAGTTTGGACAAGTATATTAAAGTTATATTTCCAACATGATGTTTTCTTAATACTTTAATTCACATACTTAGCCAGCCTCTTTACCAATTTATTGATTTTTAACCTGATAGGGTTAGTACAAAAAAAAATTAGAAGAACTTGCTTTATTAGGGTGTGAATCTCTCTTTCTTGACTAAGAAAATTACTCGCTCAGTGAGTGTACACAAGACTGCATTTGAGGTCCCTCCAATGTGCTTCTTTATTGAATGCCAACTCTCAACCCTTAACATGCACAAGTACAGGTATGTAATAGAAAATAAACCCTACGTGAAAAGCATAATAAATTACAGATTTAAGATGTTCTTTTAATACAGAACTTTTACATCAAAGATAACTAGTGGCATTTCAGTTTCTGAAATACATTTGGCTTACCTGGATTTCAATTACATCAGTTATATCTGCCTAGAATCCTTCATTTTCCCCATTGCAGAAAGTTGGTGCTCAGTAATGAACAACAGCTATGCACATGAAATTAAAGGCTTACTTAGAGTAGGATAAATAGTGGAACTAATAGAACTAATGAAAAAGGATTCTTTTTCATCTGCTGGTAAATTATTTAATATGCCAAACTCAATTTTAAAATTCAGGGAAAGTGAATTTGAAGAACTGATCAAAGTCAATCTGTGACAGTTTAGCATATAAATAACTCAAAGGAGAATGTTCTATTTAAGAACATGTCTTAAAATCTGTTGGAAATTACTTTCAAAAATAGCCTGCAAGGAGTAATTCAGGGCTTCTTCAGTTATAGACAAAGGGAACTCCTACAAGCTGGGAACAGCACACGTGTTTCCAAACCTTTCTTCTATCAAATGGGCGAAAAAAAGACCTCCAGTCATGCAACCCTTCCTTGTCCTCATCTCTCAACATGGCCAGCTCTATTTACCTTATGTCCAACATACCTAATTTTATGCTCTTCCTCTTTATGTAATTGTATGAATTAAATTGCGTCACTCCAAAAAGTTAAATTTTTCCCCTATTCAACCTAGAACCTCAATGTGACTTTATTGGAAATAAGGTCTTTGCATAGACATTCAAGTTAAAACGAGGTCATGAGAGGAGGAGGAAGAAAAGGCTGCATGAGCAGTTAGGCAGAAACCTCCTCCCAAAACCACATGCAACATGAATATACAGCAAATACAACTAATCCTGAGAGAGCAACCTGAAGACTGCAGAACAGACTGCATACATGTGCGGAAAAGACAAGACCTCAGAGAAAAGGGTAAAGGAGCAAAGCCACAATCCAGTGGGACAAAATCCCTCCCCCAACCCCAGCCCACAGGAAGGTGGAAGAGAAATAGAGCGGGGAGGGAGCAGAAGCCCAGGACTGCTAAACACCCAGCCCGGGAGACCTGCTCTGGGAGCACGAACCCACATTACACGGTGCTCTGGAGATCACAGGGGTTAGAAAGCAAAGAGAGACAGAATTCTCAGAGAGATTGAGATTCCAGCTGCTGTGGAGAACAGGTACACACAAACTGCCACTCCAGGACAAAAGAAAGGAGGACACTTAGAAAGATTTCCCAACACCAAGATGGGTGCTAAAAGGGCAAAGATTACACAAAGCTTGCTGCTCAGGAGAAAGGGCAGGTGGAGAAAATCATCCCAACACACTCAGTCCAGCACACTGGGAACTCTCAGAAATTTCAGACATTCCATCCCCCTGGCTGGCAATGCAATCCCAAGATGTCCCATTGCAATTTGCAGCCTGCTGGGCCTTCCTCCCAGAAAGCACTGGTCTGCACACCTGCTGACCATGCCATCAAGCCTGGTCAGCAAGACGGTGGCCCTGCCTATGGTAGCTACAGGGGCACAACATAGAGGCTCCTCCCTGCATGCCCAGCCCACTGGATCTGGCAGTGGAGGCAGACACTGCAACCAGGAAGCAGGAGGAAAGAGCTCTTTCCTCCTGGCAGGTGCTGTTGGCCCTCGCCTACAACCCCCAACATTGCAGCAGGCACTCCACAGCTCCAGAGAGTACAGCTCCTGGGAAATAGAGGGTGCTGCCTATACAAAGTTATTACTCCACAGGAATCACTAGAATGAAACAGCAAAAAGGTTTTGTACAAACAAGAATTCAAATGCCAGAAAGAGAGCTAAGTAAAACTGAAATCACCAATCTTCTAGACGAAGATTTCAAAATAAAAATCATAAACATGCTCACATAGTGACAGAAAGTAACAGAAAAATATTCAAGATCTAAGGGAGGACTTCAAAAAAGAGACAGAAACTTTGAAAAATACAGTATCTGAAATGAAAAATGAAATGGAAGAATTTAAAAGTAAATTACATGAGGTAGAGGAGATGGTAATGAAATAGAAATTATAGAACAGGAAAACAAAGAAGCTGAGGCACAGAGAGATAAAAGGATCTCTAAGAATGAAAGAATAGTAAGAGAACTGTGCAACCAAGGCAAATGGAATGATATTCGCATTACAGGTGTACCAGAAGAAGAAGAGAGAGACAAATGGTCAGAAAGTCTCTTTGAGAAAATAATTGCTGAAAACTTCCCCAATTTGGGGAAGGAAATAGTTTCTTAGGCCATGGAAGTGCAGCGATATTCCAACATAAGGGACCTTAGGAAGATAACACCAAGACATATAATAATTAAAATGGCAAATATCAAGGGCAAAGCAGCCAGAGAGACAAAGAAGATGACTTATTAAAGAAAGTCCATCAGGCTATCATCAGACTTCTCATTAGAACTCTTACAGGCCATAAGGGAGTGGTGGCATAACATATTTAATGCAATGAAACAGAAGGGCCTCCAACCAAGAATACTCTGTCTGGGAAGATTATCATTTAAATTTGAAGAGGGAATTCAATAATTTCCAGATAAGCAAAAGTTGAGGAAATTTACCAATCACAAACCATCTCTACAGTTCATTTTAAAAGACTTCTCTAGATGGAAGGGC
This sequence comes from Manis javanica, assembly GCF_040802235.1. Lineage (NCBI taxonomy): Eukaryota > Metazoa > Chordata > Mammalia > Pholidota > Manidae > Manis > Manis javanica. The sequence continues at coordinate 96,541,988 of NC_133167.1, forward strand.
TCCTAAGGTAGATAGGCGTCACCAGACAAAATAAAACCACAGTAAAGGAAGCAGACCAATTAATTACTCAGCAAATGCAAAATTAAATCAACTACTCACAAAGTCAGTCCAGGGATACACAAAGAGTACAGAATATGACACCTAATATATAAAGAGTGGAGGAGGAAGAAGAAGAGAGAAAAAAAACAACCCTTAGATTGCTTGAAATAGTGTAATAAGTGAGTTAACAAAGAATGTTAGATAGTATGGAAGTTACCCTTGAACCTTTGGTAACCATGAATGTAAAGCATGCAATGGCAATAAGTATATATCAATTGACAATCACTCAAAATCTAAATGGACTGAATGCACCAATCAAAAGACACAGAGTTATAGAGTCGATAAAAAACAACACCAGTCTCTATGCTGCCTACAAAATACTCACTTCCAACCCAAAGACATACACAGGCTAAAAATGAAGGGATAGAAAAAGATACATCATGCAAATAACAAGGAGAAAAAAGCAGCAGTAGCAATACTTATATTAGATAAAATAGATTTCAAAACAAAGAAAGTAACAAGAGACAAAGAGGGGCATTACATAATAATGAAGGGGTCAGCCCAACAAGAGGATGCAACCATTATAAATATCTAAGCACCTAACATAGTAGTACCTAAATGTGTGAAACAAATACTAACAGAATTAAAAGGGGAAATAGAATGTAATGCATTCAATTTAGGAAACTTTAACATGCCACTCACTCCAAAGGACAGATCAACCAGACAGAAAAGTACTACGGAGATAGAGGCACTGAATAACACATTAGCACAGATGGACCTAACAGACATCTACAGAACACTTCACCCAAAAGCAGCAGGATGCACATTCTTCTCAGGTGCACATGGAATGTTTTCAACAATAGATCACATAAAAGCTTTCCTGAATAAAGACTGTATTTGCCAGTCATGATTTAGTGTGACCACGTCACAAATCTCTGGGTAATGGAATATAATCTAAAGGGAGGTCTGCAACTTCTCCAGTGAGTCTACAGGGAGGATATATAACTTCTCTGACCCTCCCCTATTTCCTACTTGCTAGAGTTTGAATGCATGTACTGCTCTTAGAGAAGCCATCCTGGACCAGATGCAAGAAATGGCTCTTTGATCCTGGATCACTTATCTAGTTTCTCTGTGTTTCAGTTTCCTAATTTATAAAAGTAAATAATAGAATTTATTCTCCTGGGAATGCTGTGAGGGGTGAATATAACATCAGGAAAACTAGCAGAGCAGCTGTTACTCAAAAACATTATTCATTTTATAGCCAAGAAGACCTGGTACAGGCAAATATGCTTTCCTATGTTTATATCCTAAAATATATATATATAATCTCATGATACAGGTAATTAACATGCAAGGAGGAGGAAACTGGATTTCTCCATTCCCATGACCTCAGTTAGAGATATTCAAATTGACCCCCAGATCACTGTGCTACACTGTCTTCTCCATGATCCCCCCCACAATATGTGTGCCATTCATAATACCCCTCAATCCTCTTCTCCCTCCCTCCCCAACTGGCCTACCACACCCTTCCCCCTTGGTAACTGCTAGTCCCTTCTTGTAGTTGGTGAGTCTACTGCTGTTTTGTTCTTTAAGTTTTGCTTCGTTAATATACTTCACAAATAAGGGAAATCATTTGGCACTTGTCTTTCTCGGCCTGGCTTATTTCACTGAACATAATATCCTCCAGCTCCATACATGCTGTTGCAAATGGTAGGATTTATTTCTTTCTTATGACTGAATAGCATTCCATTATGTATATGTACCACCTCTTCTTTATCCATTCATTAGTGATAGACCCTTAGGTTGCTTCTATATCATCACTATTGTAAATAGTGCTGCAATAAACATATGCCTTTTTGAAACTTAGAAGTTGTATTCCTAGGAGTGGAAATCCTGGATCAAATGGTATTTCTATTTTTATTATTTTGAGGAACCTCCATATGGCTTTCCACAATGGTCAAACTATTGTGGTTAAACTACATTCCCACCAGCAGTGTAGGAGGGTTCCCCTTTCTCCGCATCCTTGCAAGCATTTGTTTTTCTTAGTCTTTTTGATGCTGGCCATCCTAACTGGTGAGAGGTGATATCTCATTGTGGTTTTAATACGCATTTCCCTTATAATTAGTAATGTGGAATGCCTTTTCAAGTGCCTGTTGGCCATCTAAATTTGTTCTTTGGAGAATTGTCTGTTCATACCCTCCACCCATTGTTTAATAGAATTATTTGCTTTTTGGGTGTTGAGGCATGTGAGTTCTTTATATATTTTGGATGTTAACCCCTTGTCAGATACATCATTTAAAAATATATTCTCCCGTACTGTAGGATGCCTTTTTGTTCTGCTGATGGTGTCCTTTGCTGTACAGAAGCTTTTTAGCTTGATGTAGTCCCCTGTGTTCATTTTTGCTTTTGCTTCCCTTGCCTGAGGAGATGTGTTCAGGAAAAAGTTCCTCATGTTTATATTCAGGATATGTTGCCTATGTTATCTTCTAAGAGTTTTATGGTTTTATGACTTACATTCAGGTCTTTCATCCATTTTGTGTTTACTTTTGTATATGGGATAAAACAATAATCCAATTTCATCTCTTGCATGTAGCTGTCCAGTTTTGCCAACACCGGTTGTTGAAGAGGCTGTCATTTCCCCATTGTATATCCATGACTCCTTTATCATATATTAATTGACCATATGTGGTTGGGTTTATATCAGTCTGTTCCATTGGTCTATTGTTCTGTTCTTGTGCTGGTACCAAATTGTCTTGATTACTGTGGCTTTGTAGTAGAATTTGAAGTCAGGGGGTGTAATCCCCCCAGCTTTATTCTTCCATCTCTGTATTGCTTTGGCTATTTGGGGTTGTTTGTGGTTCCATATGAATTTTAGAACTATTTCCTCTAGTTCGTTGAAGAATGCTTTTGGTATTTTGATAGGGATTGCATTGAATCTGTAGATTGCTTTAGGCAGGATGGCCATTTTGACAATATTAATTCTTCCTACCCATGAGCATGGGATGTCTTTCCATTTATTTGTATCTAATTTCCCTCAGGAGTGTCTTGCAGTTTTCAGAGTATAGGTATTTCAGTTCCTTGGTTAGGTTTATTCCTATGTGTTTTATTCTTTTTGATGCAATAGTGAATGGAATTGTTTTCCTGATTTCTCTTTCTGCTAGTTCATTGTTAGTGTACAGGAATGCAAAAGATTTCTATGTATTAATTTTGTATTCTGCAACTTTGCTGAATTCAGATACTAGATCTAGTATTTTTGGAGTGGATTCTTTAGGGTTTGTTATGTACAATATCATGTCATCTACAAACAGGGACAGTTTAACTTCTTTACCAATCTGGATGGCTTTTATTTCTTTGTGTTGTCTGATTGGCATGGCAAAGACCTCCAAAACTATGTTAAATAATAGTGTGGAGCATAGGCATCCTTGATCTTAAAGGAAAAGCTTTCAGCTTCTCGCTGTTAAGTATAACGTTGGGTGTGAGTTTGTCATATATGGTCTTTATTATGTTGAGGTACTTGCTCTTTATACCCATTTTGTTGAGAGTTTTTATCATGAATGGATGTTGAATTTTGTCAAATGTTTTTCAGCATCTATGTAGATAATCATGTAGTTTTTGTCCTTCTTTTTGTTGATGTGGTGGATGATGTTGATGGATTTTCAAATGTTGTACCATCCTTGCATCCCCGGAATAAATTCTTCTTGATCATGATGGATGATCTTTTTGAAGTATTTTTGAATTTGGTTTGCTAATATTTTGTTATTTTTGCATCTATGTTCGTCAGGGATACTGGTCTGTAATTTTCTTTTTTTGTAGTGTCTTTGCCCGGTTTTGGTATTAGAGTGTTGCTGGCTTCATAGAATGGGTTTGGAAGTATTCTGTCCAATTTTGCTTTTTGAAAACTTTAGGGAGGATGGGTATCAGGTCTGCACTATATGTTTGATAAAGTTCAGTGGTGAAGCCATCTGGTCCAGGCATTTTGTTCTTAGGTAGTTTTTTGATTACCAATTCAATTTCTTGTCTGGTAATTGGTCTGTTCAGATTTTCTGTTTCTTTCTGGGTGAGTCTTAGAAGACTGTATTTTTTTAAAAAATAGTCCATTTCTTCTAGGTTATCCAGTTTGTTAGCATATAATTTTTCATAGTATCCTCTGATAATTCTTTGTATTTCTGTGGTGTCTGCAGTGATTTTTCCTCATTTCTAATTCTGTTTATGTGTGTAGATTCCCTTTTTTTCTTAATAACTCTGGCTAGGGGTTTATCTATTTTGTTTATTTTCTTGAAGAATCATCTCTTGCTTTCATTGATTTTTTCTATTGTTTTATTCCTCTCAATTTTATTCATTTTTGCTCTAATCCTTATTATGTTCCTCCTTCTACTGACTTCAGGACTCATTTGTTCTTCTTTTTGTAATTTCATTAATTGTGAGTTAAGACTGTTCATATGGGATTGTTCTTTCTCCCTGAGTTTGGCCTGTATTACAATATACTTCCCTCTTAGCGTGGCCTAAGCTGAGTCCCACAGATTTTCCAGTGTTGAATTATTGTTGTCATTTGTCTCCATGTATTGCTTGATCTTTGATTTTATTTGCTCATTGATCCATTGGTTATTTAGGGGCATGTTGTTAAGCCTCCATGTGTTTGTGGGCTTTTTTGTTGTCTTTGCCTAATTTACTTCTAGTTTCATAACTTTGTGATCTGAGAAGCTGATGGGCACAATTTCCATCTTTTTTAATTTACTGAGGCTCTTTTTGTGGCCTATTTTATGATCTATTCTTGAAAATGTTCCATGTGCACTCTTGAGAAGAATGTATCCTGCTGCTTTTGGGTGTATAGTTCTGTAGATGTCTGTTAGATCTGTCTGTTATAATGTCTTGTTCAATGCCTCTGTGTCCTTAGTTATTTTCTGTCTGGTTGATCTGTCCTTTGGAGTGAGTGGAGGGTTGAAGTCTCCTAGAATGAATGCACTGAATTCTATTTCCCCTTTTAATTCTGTTAGTATTTGTTTCACATATGCAGGTACTCCTGTGTTGGGTGCATAGATATTTATAATGGTTATATCTTCTTGTTGGATTGGCCCCTTTATCATTATGTAATGTCCTTCTTTGTCACTTGTGAATTTCTTTGTTTTGAAGTCTATTTTGTCTGATACAAGTACTGCAACTCCTGCTTTTTCCTCCCTATTAGTTGCATGAAATATCTTTTTCCATCCCTTTACTTTCAGTCTGTGTATGTCTTGGGGTTTGAAGTGAGTCTCTTGTAGGCAGTTTATAAACAGATCTTGTTTTTTTATCCATTCAGTGACTCTATGTCTTTTGATTGGTACATTCAGACCATTTACACTTAGGGTGATTATCAGTAGGTATGTACTTATTGCCATTGCATGCTTTACATTCATGGTTACCAAAGGTTCAAGGGTAACTTCCATACTATCTAACATTCTTTGTTAACTCACTGATTACACTATTTCAAACAATCTAAAGGTTTTTTTTTTCTTCCTTCTTCTTCTTCTTCCTCCACTGTTTATATATTAGGTGTCTATATTCTTTGTCTATCCCTTGACTGACTTTGGGGGTAGTTTATTTAATTTTGCATTTGCTTAGTAATTAATTGTTCTACTTTCTTTACTGTCATTTTATTATCTCTGGTGAAAGCTATTTAGTTTTAGGAACACTTCCATCTATAGAAGTCCCTCCAAAATGCACTGTAGAGGTGCTTGTTGGAGGTAAATTCTCTCAGCTTTTGCTTATCTGAAAATTGTTTAATCCCTCCTTCAAATGTAAATGATAACCTTGCTGAGTCAAATATTCTTGGTTGGAGTCCTTTCTGTTTCATTGAATTAAGTATATCATGATACTCCCTTCTGGCCTGTAAGATTTCTTTTGAGAAATCTGATGGTAGCCTGATGGATTTTCCTTTGTATGTGATCTTTTTTCTCTCTCTAGCTGCTTTTAAAAGTCTGGCTTAATCCTTGACCTTTGCTATTTTAAATATTATGTCTTTGTGTTGTCTTCCTTGGGTCCCCTGTGTTGGGAAATCTGCACACCTCCATGGCCTGAGAGACTATCTTGTTCCCCAGATTGGGGTAGTTTTCAGCAATTACCTCCTCAAAGATACTTTCTATCCCTTTTTCCTCTCTCTTCTTCTTCTGGTACCCTTATAATATGAATATTGTTCCATTTGGTTTGGTCACACAATTCTCTCAATATTCATTCCTAGTGATCCTTTTTTTCTCTGTGCCTCAGCTTCTTTGTATTCCTCTTCTCTAATTTCTATTTAATTTACTGTCTCCTCCACCATATCTAATCTCCTTTTAAAATCCTCCCCTGTATTCTGTAATGATTGGATCTCTGTCCTAAATTCATTTCTGAGTTCTTCAATATTTTTCTGTACCTCTATGAGCATGTTTATGATTTTTATTTTGAAATCTCTTTCAGTAAGATTGATGTGTTCACTGTCACTTGTTCCTTTTTCTGATGTTTGTGGGATTTTTGTTTGAACCAGGTTCCTTTGACATTTCATATTTGTACGTGGCACCCTCTAGTGCCCAGAGCTCTACTCTCTGGAGCTGCTCAGCCCCTGGAGTGAGGTTGGGGGTTACAGGGCAGTGGTGCTGGTGCCTGGGTGGAGGAAAGAGCTGTTTCCTGCTTCCCAACTGCAGTGCCTGTCTCCACTATCAGAACCAGTGGGCCAAACACACAGGTGTAAGCCTCTATGCTTTGAGTTTGTATCTTCCATAGTCAGGGCTTCCATCTGGCCAGTCTGACGCCAGGGCAGGGGCCACCAGTTTGTGAGCCAGGTGTGGGCTGGTCGGGAGGAAAGGGCAGCAGGCTTCATATCACAGTGCGGGGCCTTAGAACTGCCTAGTCAGCCAAGGGAATGGATTTCCTGAAGCTCCTGAAAGTTCCCAACCTGCTGGGCAGAGTGAGCCTGGACAATTTTGTCTGCCTGTCCTTTCTCCAGAGCACTAAGCTCCATGCAATCCTTGCCCCTTTAGCAGCCCTCTTGCTGTTAGAAAGACTCTCAGACTGTCCACCTTTCTTTTGTCCCAGAGCTACCAGATATGTATCCCTGTTTTCAACAAGAAGCTAGAATCTCAGTCTCTTCCAGTATCCTGCCTAATTTAGCTTTCCAACCCCACTAACCACCAGAGCACCCTGCAATTTAGGTTCATGCTCCCAAAGCAGATCTCCAGGGTAAGTGTTCAGCAGTCCCAGGCCTCTAACACCCTCCCTGCTCCATTTCTCTTCCTCCCTCCAGTGAGTTGGGCTGGGGGAAGGACTTGGGTCCCACTGGATCACAGCTTTGGTACATTACCCTGTTCCATGAGGTCTGCTCTTTTCTCCAGGTGTATGCAGTCTGGTGCAGCCTTCTTTCCTGTTGCTCTTTCAAGATTAGTTGTACTAATTATATTTTCATATTATATGTGGTTTTGGGAGGAGGCCTCTGTCTCACCTCTTACACTGCCATCTTTAATCTGCCCTGTGTTACATATTTTCAATTTCAAATAACTACTGAGAAATACTTCCCAGTTGGAATACACTTATGCAGTGTTGTATCAGTTATACATAATTTGATTTATTCCTCAGTTTGATATAGTTTATTCCATTTTAGGGAATAATTGTTATATACTCAGAAGTAGTTAAATGTTGTTAAACAATAGGAAGTGAGTTTATTTACCACTTGGTAAATTAAAGAATATCTGTCCTTTTGAAAAGTCCTGAAGAGCTTAATCATATCAAGGTCATGCTTCAGTTAAAATTATAGTTGGTAAAATTATTATTATTAAATAACATGTTTTTCCTGACTCTTAACAGATTTGATCATGTGCTGTTAGGTATGCCAAATTTACTCTGAATTCTCTGGGCACTATGAGGTGGAACAGTATTCCCCATTTCCCCAAATACCTGCTGGGCACAGGCACCATTTTGTAGTAAGCCAAGGAAAAAAGTACTTGTTTGGATGCACTGAGAATCCGTTAAATACTTAAATGAATTGAGTGCAAGTTACATCACATGCTCCTTCAAAATATACAGCATTTTTCAAGAAAAAGAAATGATGGCCCAAAAACACTTGTTTTAAAGTTTTTCTGTATCATTCTACAAACAAAAATGATGGTACGAACAATAACAACAATAATAATAGTTGATATATTACTATGTGCTTGCCCTAGTAATAAAAAGTTTATGTAACTTAAGTCATGTGATCTTCTTGCAGAAAAAGGTTCTAATATTTTTCTCAGAACTAAGAGGTGGGAAAGCTAAGAATTTTTTCTAACAGTGAAATATTTATTTTAGCTAGCCATTGCACCACCAGGAAGTTATACACTTGCACCTTAGGGAAGAAAGTTGATGATTTGTTTCTTCAAGTAATTTTATTTAAATTTGGGGGGGTGGGGTTTACGTTTTGGTTTAGGTACACAAGAGGATTGAAAACTGATGTGGTTTTTTGAGAACTGGGCATTGGGAAAAGGGTATATAGATAGATTACCTTATTTGCTCATTACACAATTCTCTTTATTTCCTTTTGTAGTAAAAGTAATATAATTACCAAAAGAGTAGTCTTAAAGACACATTATGTAAGAATTATTTGGATAAGGTATGTTTCAAGAGTATGAATTTTAAATTATAAAACTCAAGCTAATATATGATAATACAAATAAAATTTTCAACATTTAAATTGTGCATATCTTTAAACCTAGTATCATCACCATATTATTATCCTGTATTTCATTAGTTGATTGAAAATAAAAATGTTTATTGTCATTTAAAGTTGTTTACAGTTTTCCTCAATTAAATAAGATGCATTTGTATTTGAATATAATGTTTAAAGACCACAATATTTCCATGGCATTCACCTTATATGCAAAGTTCAAAAGGAAAAATCAAGGCATAGAATAAAAGATAGAAAGTTAAAATAGAGGACTCTAAGGAAGCAATGAACTTCTGTTATATGTACTTTTCAATTCTTTGCTGAGATGCAACACATAAATCCAAAGTTATTGTAAATAAAATAAGAATGAGTCTCAGTGAAAATATCAGCTTACCATATTATTATAGCTAGAATAGTTCATAAACAAGTCTGTGACAGCCAGAAAAATATTCCCAGGAAATAAAGTAAAAGATGTTTTCTGAATTAATCAGAGTTGGAAAACACCCAGAGACAATTTTTATAATAATTAATGGTTTTCACTCTTCTTAAAAATAATATATGCCTATTCTACAAAATCTAAAAAGTACAGCAAATAGCAAAATAAAATTATTTAACATCCAAATTCTATAACCCACAGATAAAAGCTTGTAGCATTTTGGTGAAGTGAAATGTTACAAAATAGACACCTATCTTTAGAACTTGTTTATGCACTTAATATTCTATTATGAGAATTTCCCCAAGGAAATGCATTTAGCTTAATATTTTTATTACTAATTTTAGAAATATACAGTTTTCTCAATGTTTGTAATTAAAAACAGATTTTGAACAAACCTTAGATAGTTTTCATTGCTCTATTTTATGTCTATGTATTTTATTAATTCATGTTATACGTGAATTTATAAAGTAATTATCTTGACTTATTCCTCCAAATGATTTTTTAAACTTATTTCCCTGTTCATCATACCTTCAAGTTGAGGGCTACATTAAACTTCTTTGCAATAATAATTCATGTATGAGCTTTAAATGACTTAGAGGATAACAACTTTGCCCCGCAATCCCTTTCTCCCTCCCTCTCCACCCACCCTCTCACACTCCTCCCCTTTGGTAACTGCTAGTCCCTTCTTGGAGTCTGTGAGTCTGCTGCTATTTTCTTCCTTCAGTTTTACTTCATTGTTATATTCCACAAATGAGGGAAATCATTTGGCACTTGTCTTTCTCTGCCTGGCTTATCTCACTGAGCATAATATCCTCCAGCTACATCCACACTGTTGCAAATGGCAGGATTTGTTTCTTTCTTATGGCTGAATAGTATTCCATTGTGTATATGTACCACATCTTCTTCATCCATTCATCGACTGATGGACACTTAGGTTGCTTCCATATCTTGGCTATTGTAAATAGTGCTGTGATAAACATAGGGGTGCATATATCTTTTTGAAAATTGGCTGCTGCATTCTTAGGGTAAATTCCTAGAAGTAGAATTCCTGGGTCAAATGGTATTTCTATTTTTAGTTTTTTAAGGAACCTCCATACTGCTTTCCACAATGGTTGAACTAGTTTACATTCCATTATGATCTTTCTATGAATTTATATTAAGGGATTTGATACATTAGTTTATATAAATTAATCACATAAATTTGAGAACTTCAAAGATTCAAATATAGAAAGAATCAGGCATTTGGTAAATGAGTATCTTCCTATAGAAATCACTGAGATTTCTCTAAATCACAAGATTTTTCTAAATTAGTTTCAAAAATGTTACATCGTATCTATGATTCTCATTCTCGTTTATTTTCTTGGATTTTTCTTGCAGTAGGTTTTTTCTAAATGTTGTATTATTAGTAGTAGTAAGAAGCGAAGGTTTAAACAAATTGGAAATTTAAATTTAAGCCTATTTTATTTAGTAGTAAAATAAAAAAAGGACACCAAGGAATAGAGAAAGGAACATATTGAGTATTGGGGAAATGAAGAATGGATAAGATAAAGCATATTACTTTTTGACAGCAGTAGCACAAGAACCAAATGGGTTGATGGACCTAGCCTGGAGTGTCCTACTATGTGTTTACATGCTGAGACAGGAGGTTACTTTAATAGGGCTAAAGTTACATTATCCAGTGAACTGGGGAGGGTCTTTTGGAACCATCTCAGCCCAAGCAGTACATGCAAACAGCCTAAGTTATGTAAAGTGCTAATAAAACTTATCAAAGTGTTTCCCTGTTTAAAGTATTCAAATTTCTCCTCATCTCTCAAGCACAACAGAAAATGAATGTTAGCCCAACGGATACTCATAAAATCCATAAATCTCTTACTCCCGCACCTTGTAAAACTTGAGTCTTGGTGCCTTTAGCATCTGCTCTATAAGTCAGGTAGGATTTTAGATGGGTTCTCACTAGAGACTCTCCTTCCATCTCCACTGAAAAGCTAGTCCAATCTAAATCAGTGTCAGTATTTGAGAAATTTAGACATTTTCAAAAATCTCAAAGGAATTATTTTTACCCCAAGGTACAGATATCTTGTTTTGATATTTATTATACATTGTTTTTTTATTTTATACTATTATAGTATAAATAGATATTTAAACCCTTCTAGCAATGCTAACTACCTCTAAATGAAATAGTAGGCCACCAAAATAATAATAGTAGTAATAATAAATTCATAGTATTCTTCAAAAAAACCAAGCTTGTTTCCAAATTCAGCCTTTAAACGTAACTGTCCACCCTGCCTGGAATGCTCATCCTTGGATCTTTACATGACTGGCTTCTTCCCACTTTCAGATCTATGAATTTTAAATATTTCCTTTCTAAGATGTCTTCCCTGATTGTCTTCTCAAACCTAACAACCCCCTGTCAGCCTCTAACTCAAAACATTGCATATTGTTTTGTGATGACTTAGCACTTTCTCAGTCTATGTTATTTATTTTATTTGTTTGGCTACTTGTTGATTATTTGTCTTCTCCTACTGAAACAGTGGGCTAAGAGCACGAACATTGTCTGCAAGGTTTATTCAACACCTGAATCCCTAGGTACAATGTTTGAAAAACAATATGCACTCAGTCATTATTTTTAAATGTCATTGAATTAATAGAAGCATTTAGTGATAAAGTCAATATGCATTTATCATTATTTCATTATTTGGTGAAGTGAGAGGTTTAGATCCTGAGGGCCTGAGTTTGGATGCTAACCCTGTATCTACCACCTGTGTAGCCTTGGTTTTGCTCATGTACAAATAGGAAAAAAAGAAACATTGCTGTATAGGATTATAGTAAGTTCAAGTACACTAATTTTGTGCATGGCACAAAGGAAGTCAACATATGTTATTTACCTTTACTATTAAAAACAAAATAATCAAATGATATAACAGATATATTAATATATGAAGGATTTTCTAGATGAGAAAAATCAAAAGAATTGAAATTACTCCATAATTCTGTTATTCACTAAAAACATTAGAAATGACACATTCTAAATTAACTATAAAAGGCAGAGCATATGTAGGAAAAGAGAAATCCATCTATAATGCCCTTGAATTTCAGAAAACAAAAGAAAAACCAAAACAAAACTGGGAATCCAGCCAGCCATCTAAATGCAGCATTTTTCATGTACTTGTGAAATTATACTGTAAAAGCTCAGCAAAGAAAGGAAGATTATGCATATTCATATAATGCTTCAGTGAAGATGATAAATGAAACATAGCCACAAAATCATTCATTGAATATGACATGATTACATTTCTTTTCATACTAACCTGAAAACAAAGATCACTGTAAAATTCTTTTATGTTTTCAGGAGAAAAAAGTCTAAATTTCTGAGCAAAGGCAAAAACAATACACATTTTAAAAACAGTTTTTAAATCAATGTGCTTTTCTATTTTTTAATTAAGAAGAGCAGAATAAAATGCAAAATCTTACAAGATGAGTAGTTATCCCAATTCCCTGAAGATTTCAGGAACTGCGCTTTGACAATGTTTAACAATAAAAAACAAATTATCTTTTTTTGTATTTTAATAAGTTTTCCAAGTAAAACTTTGTTTACCTTTTTGAGTGGTTCTTAGCATAGAATAGCATTGCTTTAATGAATGTTCAAATTTCTTTTGTTCAAAAAACATGCTGTTAAGTGCATTATACCAAAGTGATGGGGCTTTGATGATACATTAGGTTAATAACTCATCAAAGAGACAGCACTTTGATTATACCTTATATTAAATACATCACCAAAATTCTCCTCTTTCTGGTAGCAGTGCAAAACAGCTCCTACCAGAGACTCTTTTTTTGGTTAAATCAGTTATCTTTAACCTAGATACTCTTTTTTTTTTGCTTTTCTTAACAAGGATTTTATTAGACAAGGTTTTATTGTGTAGCTAGAATTCTTTCTTTTCTTTTTTATGCTTGAATGGTAACCATTTTCTTTTTTTATGAGGTATAATTGATATAAAACATATTAATTTCAGATGTACAACATAATAATTTGATGATTGTATATACTGCAAAATGATCACCACAGTCAGTCTAGTAACCATTTGTCCATATAAAATTACAATTATTTCTTGTGATGGGAACTTTTAAGATTTATTCTCATCAGGTTTCAAATATGCACTACAATACTACTGACTATAGTCACTGTACTACACATTACATACCCATGTCTTAATTACTGTAAACCCAGGTAATTGTACCTAATAACCCCCTTCACCTATTTTTGCACAAACCCCAATCTCCTGCCCTCTGGCAAGCTCCATTCTGTTTCCTTATTAATGAGTCTTTCTTGTTCTGTTTGCTTGTTTGTTTTGTCTTTCAGGTTCCATGTACAAATGAAATCATATGTATTTGTCTTTCTTTAACTTATTTCACTTGGCATAATGTCCTCAAGGTCCATTCATGTTGTTGCAAATAGCAGGATGGCATTCTTTTTTATGGCTCAGTAGTATTCCACGGTGTGTGTGTGTATGAGTGTGTGTGTGCATGCATGCATGTACACACATATGCTGCATTTTTTTGTCCATTCATCCATAAAAGGATGCTTGGTTTGTTCCTATATCTTGGCTATTACAAATAATGCTGTGATAAACATAGGGATGCATATGTTGTTCTGAATTAGTGTTTTCATTTTCTTTGGATAAATATCCAGAACAACTTGTTGAATCATGTGGTAGCTCTATTTTTAATTTTTTGAGGAATCTTCATATTGTTTACCACAGTGACTGTACCAACTTATCTCCCCACCAGCAGTGCATGAGGATTCTCTTTCTCCACATTTTCACCAATTCCTGTTAGCTTTTGTGGTTGTTTTTTGCTAATATCCATCCTTACAAGTGTGAGGTGGCATCTCGCTTGGTTTTTTTCAGAGGGAACTGTTCCATCTGTAGCTACAAACACGTTTCTGTGGAAGGAGGTGAGCCCCTGATCTTCCTACACTGCCCCCACTCAGCTGGTCAGCACTGCACACATACACACCTGTTTATTTCTGGGAAAGCAAATTCAGGTGGACACATTTGGTGAAAAAGAGTAAGTAGATCAACATGAAAATCAAAGAGTGGTTTAGTTTATGTCTGTATATGTTTTTACACATAATAAAAATAACTCACAACAACTGTAGAAAAATTTAAAACTATAGAAAAGTCACAAAGAAGTAAATGACAGTTCTTCATACCACTGCCAGACATAAACACCAAAACACTTTATGTATATCCCATTTTATGTATAAAACTTTATATCTTAAATTATTTTCTACAAATTATTTTATGAATATATAATATACATAATTTTATATATCTAAAGCACATAAATAACTGCTACAAATATATGGATATTTCATAGATATAAATGTTATATAAATGTATGTAAATGTTAAAGTAATCATATTCATTAAAAAATGTTATGTAACCTAACTTTTTCACTTAATGCTATATGGTAAACTCCTTTTTAAATATGTAAATATGCATATGAAAACATTTTTCTTAACTGCATTAATTTAAATTTTTCACTTTAATACAAACTGAGAACATTCTTGCTTATACAAGTTAAGCTCATAAGTACATTTCATATTATTTCTTTGGAATAAATCACTAGTTGTAAAATTATTTGGATAAAGAGGATTCATAAGAGTACAAAACTTCTCAGAAATGATACCCAAAAATACACATTTGCATCATTGTAACCGTTTGAGTTCTCTGGAAGCAGATGCTAAAACTGAGTTTGTGAAAAGATGTTCATTTAGGAATCAGCAGTTGTGAAAGGAAGCGGAGGCAGCAAGGCTGAACAGGGACTATGAGCAGCGCTCAGGTCAACACTTTTTTTTTTCTTTTCCTTCCTCAATACCTATTCAGGTCCTCTGCTTTTTTCCCTTTGGGTATGTTCACCTTATTTCTTTTCAGGAGCTCATCACTAAAGATAGTAAACTTTTCTCTCTCTGTATTTTGCAAATAATTATCCAGGGCTCACTAATACTGTTAAAAATACAATCCATTTTAGGTAAAATTAACATATCTTTAACACCACTTCAATATGCTATTACAAAGATTTGCTCATCTTATTTTCAAACTTGCTATTGCTTGTAAATAAGAGTGTTACTGATTTTTGCATATTTTAACTTGCCACTTTACTACACTTCTTATTGCTTCAAAGAGTTTCTTAATTGATTCTTATGTATGCAGTTTCTAAGTATGCACGCTTAGCATGTATAAATGTTAACCATTCTTAAACATCAGTTATATGATAACATTCAGTTCCAGTACAGCCTGATGCCATAATGGAATGAGATGTTGGGGAGTTCTTGGGCAAAGGAATGAGTGTATTTTACTTGCCTGAAGGCTATGAATTTTTGTTCCCAGATGGTGAAACTAAGACAAACTGTGGTTCCCTAAAAATGGCCAGAGCAATCCTTCTGGTTTCACATGGTCTCCCAGAACATCACCCCTCCTCTACCAAGACGTGAAGGAAACCCAGTCCACGAAGAAAGGCCCATATTAGGTGTTTTGCCTGAAAGTCACTGGCTAAATGTACATAGTCCTATTTTCATGCTTTTGGCCTTGAAATTTTATTTCATCTAATGTTACTTCTCTTCTTTATTGTTGTTCAAATGATATGTTTCATCATTAGAAATTGAGGGGATTTTTAAAATTTCATTTGGATCTCCTTTATAAAGTATAAGTTAGATCTTAATTTTGACATCATCCCAATATCTGTACCTTCAATATCATCTGAATATCACCTATCTTTAGTTGATGAGCTTAACTCACACTGAGTGCTATGATTGCTACATTTGTGATTCCTTCTCTTATGGTTCTATGCTGTTTTAAGAATATCATGTTTAATTATATTTATTGCTTTATGAATTATATTATTCTGTTATTATTGATTTTATTTAATAAAGCATAGACATCCCCTTTTTATTTTTAATTCTTCTAGCAGTTATATTCAACTTAGCTTTCCTGATCTTATTAAGAAGCTTATGAAGAATGTATTATTTTTATTTCTATTTGTCTTCAGAGAGATTAACTAACTCACCAAGGTCACACAGGTATTAAGTGAGAAAACTGGAATTCAAATTAAATTTGTTAAACTCTTAACTATAAGTTATTAACCAGTACATACTATCAAGATAAATTATACTTCTCAACCAGCCCAACTTCATTTGCTCACTTGGAGAATACCATATCACACACCTAGACCAAGTTCAAACAATATACACTCCACACACATACAATGTGAATTTCTCTTTTATATCCCAAACATAATTAACTATTCCTTTTTTGTGTTTCCACATTCTTTGCTGCATGAAGCTGTAAATATCTGTTGTGATGTTTTGTAACTAGGGATTTCCCTGCCTGCTTCTCTAACTGTATGTTCAGTTGACCGTCGTCTGCTTTCTCAATGTCTGCCATCATCATTTACCTATAAAAGGTCATGAGTGAGTCTTATCAAATGAATAAATGATGGTTGAATACGTTGTCTTACGTACCTGGAACTACACATCCAAGAGAGGTCTTGAATATATCTGTGTTATAAAGTGAATGTGTTTAATGTATTTAATTAAAGGAAACCCAGGTTGAGCCAAATTTGTATTACTCATTATTGAATGGAGATAGTATAGAAATGTCATAATCTTTGTGCTTAGGCAGATCATTTTTGACAGACAATGGACTTGTGGGAAATATATTAGACTATACTGAAGTAAAATGAAACAGTATCAAAACATACTATTGCCATACTATTTAGGATCTTAGTGAAGTGAGTTCTACTGAAAACAGTAAATGTTGACATTAATTAAGAAAAATAAATGAAGTGTCTAATTCCAAAACCTCAATGGAATTTTTGTTTTCATTTCTGTTTCACTTACCTTTAATTGCAGAAAGGTTGACTCTTCATGAAGATATGAGAGTAAAGTCCCTTGAGACAGATGGAGCTGTTGGAGGTCTCTGGACAGGAAGCAGCAATTCTTCTATCAAAGTCCCACTGCCAAAAACCATTTCCAGTTAATACTACAGGCTTTGCTGTATCACTCCATAAGGCTTTTAATCATATTTACAGTGCTTATAATTATAATTATAACTTTAGAGAACAAATGACTAAAAATCATTTTCACTGAAATTACTATCTCTAAAACAGAAGGCCTTATTAAAGAAATTAACCTTTATATAGAAATATGAACAAAGAGCAACTTTAAGAACAGCTCATTATTCACTTTAACTCCAGTTATTATACTATTCAAAAGCATTCCAACTTCTGTGCACTCTATACTCATTGGTAATGTAGTGGATTTAAGTGTATAAGTTCATGCAAATGATAACCTCCAGAGAACAAGAATACTATTGTCTTATACACACTTTGTTGAAATTAGGGGACACTGGATTTCAAGTTTTCAAACAGTTTATAATGATGAAAGGATACATTTAGCATACAGTCATTAAATAAACTTAAAGTTAATATTTTTACCCACCTGAAACAAATATATCATGCTATAATATATATAAAAACTGTATCATAATACTTAGCCTGATTAGCAAATAAAAGGTTGTGTTTCCATTTGCATTTGTCCTAATGTCAATGGAACAGAATAGAGAGCTCAGAAATAAACCTACACTTATATGGTAAACTAATATATAACAAGGAGACAAGAACATGCAATGGGGAAAAGACAGTCTCTTCAATAAATGGTACTCGGAAAACTGGACAGCTACATGCAAAACAAAATTGGACCTTTTCTTACAAGATATACAAAAGTAAACTCAAAAGGGATTAAAGATTTCAACATAAGACCTGAAACAAAAAACTCCTAGAAGAAAACATAGGCAATAAACTCATGAACATTGGCACTAGTAATTTTTTTCTGGATCTGTTTCCCCAGGCATGAGGACCAAAAGCAAAAATAAACAAGTAGGACTACATTAAATTAAAAGGCTTCAGTACAACAAAGAAGACCATCAACTAAATGAAAAGGCAAAGCTTCTTTGGGAGAATATATTTGCAAATGATATATCTGGTAAGGGGCTAATATCCAAAATATATAAAGAACTCACTATAACTCAACACCAAGAAACAAAATAATCTGACTAAAAAATGGACAGAGGACCTGAATGGACATTTTTCCAAAGACATTCAGATGGCCAACAAATACATGAAAAGTGTTGGCTCCACATCACTAGTCATCAGGGCAATGCAAATCCAAACCACGATGAGACATCACCTCATGCCAGAATGGCCACTATCCAAAAGACAAGAAACAACAAGTGTTGGAGAAGATATGGAGAAAAGGGAACTCTTGTGCACTGCTAGTGAGATTGCAAATTGGTGCAGCCACTACGGAAACAGTATTGGAGGTTCCTCAAAAAACTACAACTAGAAATATCATATGACCCAGCAATTTCATTTCTGGACATTTCCTCAAAGAAAACAAAATCAGTCATTTAAAAAGATATATGCACACCTACTTTTACCACAGCCAAGAGATGAAAGCAGCCTAAGTGTCTGTCAACAGATGAGTGGATAAAGCAGCTGAGGTACACATATGCAACAGAGTATGATGCAGCCATAAAACAAAATGAAATCCTGCCATTTGCAACAATATGAATGGGCCTGGAGGGTATCGTGCTAAGTGAAATAAGTCACACAGAAAGACAAATACCATATGATTTCACTTACATGTAGAATCGAAGAAATAAAACAAATGAACCAACAAACAAAACTGAAATGGACTCATACACAGAAGATGGATTGTGGTTTCCATCAGGGGAGTGGATGGGTGAAACAGGTGAAGGGGATGAAGAGATACAAAGTTCCAATTATAAATTAGTCACAGGAATTAAAGCACAGAGAAATAGCCAATAATATTTAAATATCGGTGTATGTTGACAGACTGTAACTACACTTACTCTGGTGAGCATTTTATATTGTATATATATTCAAATAATCACACTGTATACCCAAAACCAATATAATATTTTATATCAGGTATATTTCAATTAAAAAAAAGATGCTAAGATGTTTCCTTACATTGTATTATAAACCAGATGCCAGATCTAAAGAATTCAAGGTAGTGTCCAAGGCACCCAGAAAGAGGGGCTGGTGGACAAATTGTAATAGACCAGAAGAACCTGAGGGTAGATACCTAAGTGGACTCAAGTTCAGAAGCCCAGCAAACCTGCAAAGGACTTACCACATGGAAGGACATGGCACCACACTGGGAAAAGAAACCTTAACTAATATAGTCACAGACATAGAAGTGTGCTCACTAAAAAAATTTATGTCAAAGAAAAGCATTGTTTTCAATTCATAGAAAATCCATTGTTTTCAATCCAAAAGCAAGTGAGATGTCAACCTAAACTAAGAAGTCAGCACAAGGGACTTACAATAATGATGAGAACAAAGGAACTAAGGGTTCTGAAATTTTCATTTGAAGTCTTGAGAAATCTAAAATAACTAGGAGTCTAAGTAGGTCAGACAGATAGGCTTGCAAAGGGGAGATAAAGTATTTGTGCTGTATTATTACAAAGCTCTACTGGCTCTTGGAATATAATCCTATCAGCTTCTGATGCATAACACACCATATCAAGACATAGTGGCTTAAAATAATAACACATGCATTATTTCTAACATTCTGTGCATTTATCTAGTGATTCTTTTGGCATTGCTAATGTCCCATTGGCTAAAGCAAGTCAGTTTGCCTAACTTCTATTCAAATACATTGCAAAAGGATATACAGCAGTGTTGGGAGACATGTATAGTCATTTGGGGATCAAACAAAACATTCCAGAACTAAAGGCAAAATTCACTTCAATTTAAAGTATTTTCCAACCAGATGGTTAAGAAATAAGAAACTTAACATAAAGAACACATACTGCATTTGTCTCCTCAGTTTTCTTGGGTTTTGCAGGAACCTCTTAACTTTAGAACCAGCACCACACTTGAACATAATACATGATTATCCAGCTGAGAAGGCAGAGATTTTACATGAATATATAAGAAAGTCCCCAGATACTCTACAATTTCAGAATGGCATCAGACATTACTATTAGATGAAAAATAATTTGAAATCTGTTTTACATACAGAGTACATTATAGGCTCTGTCATGAACAAATGCCTCCTCCAGAATAGGCCTAACTTATAGGTGTTTTTCTGAATGATTTTCTAAAACATACATGCTAATATTTTTTAAAATCCTAATCATATAGTGCTACTAAGATACAGATCATTATGTGATATTACTATCTTAGTATTCACCCAATTATTTTAGTAAATATGTTATACAAAGTGACAAAAATATCTACAGATATCAGATATTGCTCTTTTCACTTTCAGGATAGTTGACTGGAATCTTGTGTCATTTAATGACTGAACAGTGCCCTGCACATAAGCAATTACATTTCCAGCCACCATATCACCTCCATTATTGGTCTGGTGAAGTAGATGTCACAGTTTAACCCTTGTCTTTAAATTTATATGTAAAATGTTCTGCACTAAAGCTGGTAGAATTCTATGAGAAAATTCAGTTTGAATAGTAGTAGTTTACAAATGCCATTTTTTTGTGCATCACTAAAAGGTAAATAAAATCATTTGATTTCAGTTAAACAAAGTGGCACTAAAATCTCTGTAAGCAAAATCAAACAGTAGAAATACACTGGAATGGAAATTTATAGGCACAACACAACTTATGCTTTAGGATGCATTGTGATGAGCATCATCTGCTGCAATTGCATTCCTTAAAAAGCAAAACAAACTTTATTCACTAAATTCATGACAGAGTGGAATTCTGAAAAATTACACTTCTTTAAAATGTCTAACTCCAACAAGCTTTCAATTAGATAACTGATTCAGATCCAGATTCATAAAATACATAAACCTGAAAAACAGATACATGCTAGCCACAGGGTATTTTCATATGAGAATGAAGTGATTAGATCTCTAAATTAGACCTTTCCCATTGTTCAATTCAATTTAATTAAATATATTCTCTAATCACCTCTGGTATTCTCAATATTTTCCTTAGTTATTGTAAGAAACAGACTGTCAAGAAAGAATTATCATACTGGAGTGACCCAGTCCTGTTTTATTCAGTCTTAGAGAATCTGTGTCTCTATTTTCACACCCTATGCACTTCTGAGCCCTATGGTCCTAGAGCCATCTACCCCGACAGGTTCTGTCCTACCTCTTATCAGCATGACCTTTAGGACCTGGAAATTTTCTATTAAGCCCAAGCTCTCCGTAGGGCTCTGAGATCTTCCTTTGAGGTTGCCAGTGGTCCCACTTGTCCAGTGGCTCTTGGAACCATTTCTCCTCTGGAAATATTGCTGATCCTATGACTTCTCTGATGGAAACCAGGAATATGTCTCCTGTTATGCTGAGAACCAAAAACTTCTGCATTCTCACCATCTCCCTTCACACTAGGCTGGAAAAGTTCTTCCTAGTTTTAGTGAAATTTTCCCCCTTTGTATTTATGATCAAAATATTTTGTCTATGCCCCAGTCTTCTCACATCTCTGGGATTTAGAAAGATTAACAGATGCATTCTGCATTCTATCTTGTGCCAAAACTAACTCAAAACAATAAGCACAAGTCTGATTATTAGCTTATAAGGAATGGGTTTGAGGTGGGAGTGATAAGGGGAAAATATAAAGAAAAAAATACAATAATACCTCGAAATATCATACCACCCACACAACTAACTTGCAAAGTGTTAGTAAGATTTAGAAATAATGCATGCACAATTTCTGGCATATTCTAGAGTTGCTCTAGCTGCTATTATTATTATTATTTAGAAACATGCAAAATTACTCCTTTGATTTCTGATATTCCTGGAACAATTATTTGAAATAAGACAAATAAATACTATAAAAATATAAATGTGTGTGTGTGTGTATATATATATATAGTTATATATATATCAAACTATATATTATATGTGTGTATGCATGTGTGGATGGATTGATGGGTGGGTGGGTGGGTAGATAGATGGATAGATAGATAGATAGATAGATAGACAGACAGACAGATCAATCTCAGGTAGAAGATGTTGAAGATGAAAGGACTAGTAATATGGAGAACTTGATTCAACAGAAGCAAGCTGCTGATACTTTGAAGATGTAATAAAGATTTAAATCACAAGGACTAAAAATCAAACTTAAAAGTAAACAACAATCAAATTTGCTGGTATATTTCTCTAACAAGCAATATTCCCACCTTTCTATAAATAGTTTCTTAAAATCTCAATTCTCTCAGGGCAGTTGACTTATTGACTTCATAATGATATTATTATATATTCTTCTGACTAACCCTTCATCAGACTGTGGTGGTGTTATTCTGACTGTAACATAAATTGATTTCACCACTCTCTAGCTGCAATCTTTTTTTTAATAGACTTATGTAATTTACAGGCCATGACTCTAGAACACATGTCCATATACACTCACTTTCTGAAAGAAAAAGAAAGGTTAAGATTTTATGGCCTTAAGGCAACTTGAAAAGGCATTGGAAGAGCATAAGTCATGGTGAGACAGCTCCAAAGAACAGACTCTCCATAAAGGGTTTTAACATATTTTTAAAATAGTACTAAAATATTATCTTTAAAATAAAACTAACACTAAAGCCATTAACTGTTCTAACATTGTTTCAGTTGAGATAATATGTATTCCACCATCTAAGGAAGGAGAAAGAGGCTTAGTGACAGAATGTAAACGTTCTGGATTATGATAGCAACAGCCCAGTGGGAGGCACACCCGGAGAAGTGGCCATTTTCAGAACACGCTGTACAGGACGCCAACACTATGCAGCAGCTTCAGCACCAACGACCAGGCTTCCAGCAGACAGCAGCACCGAGTCATAGCCCAAGCTATCTGGGTTAGCTTAAGGCTTCGAGGTAGAAAGTAGAAAATAGCCTCGCCCATCCTACCAATCTGAGCCAGCAGGCCAAAGAAAAAGAGATGAATAAAGTCTTTTACTAACTTACATCATAGTAAACTATGTAAAACATAGTGACTATTATTTAAAAAATAACGAGACCCAAGAGCTGTCAGATTCTGTATCTAAATATATTAGGAATGATTTATCCAATGGTGCAGGTAAGGAGTAAAAAAGGATGACAGTGTTTATTCTAGCAGTTTTCTCTACCATTTTGTACAGAATGGATTGGAATAGAGCATAGGGAGGGGATTAAAAGGTTTACTCATAATGTGTTGGTAATTGGAAAAAGACAGGATCAGTATATCCCATAATTTTTCATAGTCTACAATCTTTTTGAGGGTGGTTGTCCTGAGACTGATTGGTGTATTACTGTAAGAGGGGAGCAGCAGTGAGATCAAGGTGGCAGCAGTGAGGAAGGAAAGGAGTAAATGAATTCTAGATATATTTCAGGTAGCTGGCTTTATGAATGATTGACTGAAATCCTGTGTTAGATGACATACTCTAGAGTTAGAGGAGTAAGAGGTAACCTCTAATTTCCAGGATGAGTCGTTTGCTCAAATGAGAAGCAATGGAAGATCAGAAGGTTGCAGAGAATTTCTTGTGGTTTGATTCAGATGGGGTTACTAGCCATTTCTATTTACATGTCCCAGTGACATTTCAAGTTCAACAATATTTTAATCACTATTAAGGACTTAATGTTTGTGGCCCCTCAAAATTCAGATGTGAAGCTCTTACCACTTATGTGATGGTACTAAGGTAGGGACTTCGGGAGATAACTAGATTTAGTAAGGACATGAAGGTGGAGCCTCTATGATGGGACTAAAGCCCTTTTAATAGGAAAAAACACCAGAGCTTCCTCTCTTTGCCAGATGAGGACACAAGAAGGCAACTGTCCGCAAGACAGGAAGAGGGCTTTCATCAGAACCCAACCATGCCAGCCCCTGGTGTCATGCTTCCTGCCCTGAGAACTGTGAGAAGTAAATGTCTGTTGTTTAAATCACCCAGTCTATGATATTTTGTTACAGCTACCTGAACTAAGACAGTAACTTTCTATATACTGTCTATCTGCTAAAAATTCCCTACTTCTGGGATTTCACTTTGTGCTTAGGCTTTATGTACATTTGGGAATTACTAGCAGATAGACATTAAATTTACACAAGTGGATAAATTCGCCCTAGGAGTGTGCAGAGTAAATAAGCAGTGGAAGAAAGAAATTCGAGAAAGAACCTGAAACCTAGAAAATAGTATTTACAGGATGTCAATAATATGTTGCTGACATGTATTTACTGCATTCCTTTTGCCAGCTCTGTGTGAAGACCATTATATACATTATTTCATTTGATCCCTAGTGTGTGATGACTGTGGACACAGTATACTCCAATATTTGGTGGGGAATTTCTCAAATTGCAAAAAATTCAAGTAATTATCTCACTATTTTCCTTAGATTTCAGCAGAGGCACAAAAAAGGAAGACTGGTAATTATGTTCACTCTCTATAAAAGTCTTTTATATGTTATGCAAGTCTGATATTTCCACATCTATAAAACATCTGAGGCAGGCTAAACAGACACTCAGGTTGATTACATGGCTTTTCTTGTTTTAAATGTCAGTAATTTTAAGCTACTCCTAATCTCCTCTACATCAAATAAATGAATAATAAATATTTGCAAGCTTTTCTCATGTATACCTGTACTAAAACCATGCATTCATGTAACAGAACTATGTATTTATAATGCTGACTATTGATCAGAGGGGGTATTATGGCCATCTCCTTTCTCTGCATTCTATCATATTTGTATGAAGTGCTTATCATTTTAAATACTTCCTCTTTATGTCTGTCTTTCCCATTAGACTATGAGTTTTTCAATGATAGAAAAAAATATTACATATCTTCCATACCCAAAGTTTAGGAATAAACATAAGATATATCAGAAACTTTAATAAGTGATGTTTTAAATTTCCACATTTATAAAAATACATTTTAAATTATTTTGTGAGGGGATAAAAGATAATAATTGCCAGTAGATATTTTCTTTATGACCTTGTATGACCCTACAAAATTGTAAGATAATAAATATCTATTATAAGTTACTAAGCTACTAAATTTGTGGCCATTTGTTATAATAACAATCAAAGACTATACACCTATATAGAGTTTAACCCCATTCTCAACATCCCTTTACCTTTCCTGTTTTTTTTCCATAGCATTAATTACTTGCTAATACACATTAGATTTTACTCATTTATCTTGTTATTACTGTGCCCTTACAACAATGCTAGTTCCATGAAGGCAGAAAGAACAAATGTTTTGGCCTATTTTGTTCCTTGCTTTATCACCAGCCCCTGAAAGAGTGCCTGGGACATGAAAGCTACTAAAAAAATGTGACTGATTCAACAAATCACATTCAACAAGTCACAAAAAAATGTGACTGATTCAACACACACACACACACACACACACACACACACACACACACACACATATACTCAGTATGTATATACTGATACATATGTATGTCGTATATGCACACTCACACACACACACATTATATTAAATTTAGATTCTCTCTGTTGCTTCATTATGTTTTTAAATGGCCTTTCCTTTCTATTTGCTTACCTAATTATGAATAATTATTATTTCTGCCCTCAAGTAAATATCCTTGCAGCTGAGTCATTACTTTCCTATTCCAAATATACTTGATCCTTGTGTCCATAATTCCATACATTAAAGCAAAAATTGTCCTTTTTAGAGCACTTTCTCAAACAACTGTCAACTAAGAATATTATTATTAGAAACCAAGGCATTTAATTAGTGTTGATATGCACTTGTGGAACACTGCTTAGTGGTAAGCACTATGCTCATAATGGATTACATTGTAGAACCTTTCATAAAAAATTTAATCTTAAATTTTGATAAATAACAAAAGATATTTATTTATCTTATACCAATAAGTAATAAATGTAAAAGTGTAAGTAAATAAATGACCAACCCTGTAATGGCTACAGATGGTACAGTGAAAAGAAGGCCACAAATGGATGTCTTCACTGCCTTCTCATTCTAGCTGTCCATATTCCTTCTTGCCTCGATACTTTCTGCTTTTGATCATTTTTCATACCTCAATTTATATTGTAATACTGTATCCAAACTCCAATACTATGCTTCTTTTAAGCACTAGCTCCTAAGAAAAATAAAATTGAATTCACTCTTGAAATCATATTTCATATGTATAATGGGATATCTGTTTTATTCATATTATGTTAGATAGCAGGCAATAGCTTCGAGTGGCTGGTTGCCCTGTTCATGCTATTCCAAGCAACGTCTGAAGAAAAATGCACTGAGCAAATTGAGTTAAACTTTATCTGCTGAAATTTGCAGCTCATTTAATAACTTATTAGATAAAAAACCTAACAGATTGAATAGAAAGGCATTTGTTGTTTTTTTCCATTAAAAAATCTTTATATATTCTGATTATCATTACACGGAGGTCATTTTTCAAAATGTCAAAAAGTTCACTGTCAGAATAAGAGTGACACAAGATGATCTCTGACTTATGTAACTTTGGCTCTCAAATTAAGTCATAAAGTAAATTAAAAACTAGAGATTTGGAGCAGGTTAGACCTCTTCTGAAATTCTGCCTTCTAGGGTGTCACGATATACTGAACTAACAAGAACATAATGTGTGCACAACAATGAACATTTCCTCCATAACTCAGTTATGGTGAATTCAGTGATCTAGCACTGTATATGAAATTGTCCATCCAATGTTTAAGAGAAGACCTTGAACAATCAGGTTCATTATTATTCCATCCCAGAGGGTAAGTAATTACAGCTGGCTATTACAGCCATTGCTGTTCACAATAACATCTGAACCTTCTAGGCACATTCACCTCATTTAAATAATAGTGTCTCATATAGAAATTAACAAAACAGAAAAATTTGTTACAGTACACTGAAATTTGTATTTCACACAATTCAAATGACTATCCAAAGAGTTGGAAAATAAATGATCAAATTTTAAAAAGGTATTTAAGATTTTAAAATAATATTTGCTCTAATTTTGCACATCATTTTAATTAGGTCTCAAATGGAATCCTAATAGACTACATTATTAATATATTTACTATGGTTTTCTAAATATACTTGTGATGAATAAAGAAATAAATTTGTCAATAACAGATGCCACTTTCTAATTGATAGTTTAATGTATGTGACCTGTGAGATTGCTGAAGAACTGGACTTTTGACTTGAACCACCCCATTGTAAGGCACTGAACTGTTTTCTGTTTTGTTTTGTAATATGAATAATAACAAAAAAACCTCATCATGAGAAATTTAACAATCCTGAAAAACTACTGACCTCTAATACCAAAAGCTGTGTTTAAAACTATAGATGAGAAAACAAAGGCAAAAAAAACCCAGATGATATCCAATCATTGTGTAACTGCTATGATTACAGACAAACCTACTCTACAAAGAAATATTATTTGGAAAAGGGATGTCACCTATTTAAAAGCAATAATCTGTCACCTAATAAATGGGAAAAATAAAGTATCCTTCATGATTGGAAAAGGAATACATCTCACACACCACTCCTTTCCATGCACTTAGAAGCAACAGAGGTGATAATAGTACCTTAGTAAGCCAAGTGCATTCATTCTCTAGTCATTTTGAAGGCTGTTTGCACTTTTTAAAAAAGGATTAATGAAGAAATATCCTAAAAAAATTTCTAGCAACATCCATGGTCACAAATTCTGGAAAGTAATTTTATCAAGTCAAAGAAATCTGACAAGCAGCACTTAATATTCAACATATAAGCTTCCCCACCCATCGTACTCTCACTTGCTCACACTTAGGGTATGTAGAAAGGACTTTTCAAGGAGTAATGTATTTGTGGAGTAAAGATGATACACTTTGTCATGACTCTTTGGGATACATCATGTACACGTACATAGATGCCCTATTTAAAACTTTACTGCTAAGTTAGTCATCCTGTTTTGTATTAGGTAACTAACACAAAAACCTAAAGCGAGTTCCCATTTCCACTCAGCTCCAGAAAGAATGATCATCTCTTCTGAAACAAACCTAATAACACTACTATTAATAATAAAACTATTGAAGTCTATGTGGTATTTTTAAAGAGTAATGCTTAAAAATTAGTCATATTTCATTGAAGTTGATTTCTTCTAAGACAGACTTGAACTCCTCTTTAAATTATGTCTGTTGTTTATCATCACTAAAATCAAATCATTCCTTTTGTAAGATTTGATACTGGGGCCCAGAGAGATTTGTTTTGGTCTCAAAACCAATTTGCTTTTGCTACTGAAGTGTTCTGTTCACTTTCAAGAGCAAAGGAACTAAGGTTTATGGATTCATGCACTGCTTTACATGTGGCAGGAACCTGAGTAAATGTAGTAAAAGATGCAGCTAGAAATCCCAAACTTGAAGATAAGTTTAGTTTACAGACTGTCTGCTAACAATCAAGCCAATTCCCCATACTAAAGCACTGAGTCCTGCTTCAGGACGACATTCTTAAATCAGTACGGAAAACTGTTGCCAAAAAAATTATTCTTCTATGTGTTTTTACTCCTTATCTAACAGTCTGGATTTCTTCTTTGAAGACATTTTTATTCCTGTTACTTAAGATTTATCTAGACCAGTTAAATCACTTACAGATAATGGCACTTTTAGAGAGCTGTAAGGTTTATCACTTTTGATGATGCATATATTGTTATGTTTCTAAAATTCATTCTCAGTGTATCTTACTAAGTATTTTAACACAGGTCAAATTTTTAAAACACCTGGTATTTATATTAGGTAACACATAAGAGTGAAGTGAGTGCTAAATCTAAGGATGGACCAGATGCCATATTTACCCACGCTCTTCCCCAGATAATCCTGTCTATGCTTGATGACTTACCCTCTACATATCCTCCCTCTTCTCATTTACCTCCAATCTATTAATATTTGACCATTTAATTGAATAAATGCTAACCTTTTATTTTCTATGATCTTCTGGAGCAATTCTAAGACCCAATAAAGCAATTCTATGAGAATTCAAGCTTTGAACTATTCAAGACCCTATGTTGCCTTTTGATCTCAGAAATGTCCCTTGTAATCTGTTTTAAATAAGGTTTCAAAGAGCTGGACAGAGACCTGAGCCTGCACGTAAAGATTTCTGCATTAATGCTTCCTTTTCTTCAACTTGTTTTCCCCCAGTGACAGAAAATGTGCTTTTAACATAGGGCTTTCTGTCAATCAGAGGCAATGCAACCTGATGGTGATGACATGAAGGGTAGTATACTGCGTTTTAAAATTACAATGAAAACATAATTCTGGGTATACTAGTTATCTCTAGATTTGGAGGTTCAGTAACCTTTCAAAGCAAATGGCATGCAGCATCCCAGGAATCTGTAGTACATACCGAAAAGACATGCTTCATGAGCACGTTATGTTATATAATTCTTTTTCCTCCTTTCCAATTATTAAAGAAAAAAATTATATAAATAAAACTGCAAGTTATTAAAAATAACATTTATTAAAAATTCCTTATTAAAACTGGCTCATACCAAGCTAAGGAGGAAAAATACAGAGAAGGAGGGACAGATTATTTTTTTGTTTAGATTGACATAATGTTACATGTTAGAATTATTACTACATAAGTGGACCAATTCTGCTAGAAATTTACTGTGTATCTGAATCAAAATGGAAAGCAAATTACAGATTGTTATACAGGCAATTTTGGGGTAAGAATTGGTAAACCTCCATTTTTAACAAGTTGCTCAAGATATTTTTGAGGCTCTCTAAGTGCAAGAACCAGTGACATGGGCCTTGAGGAGTTCAGATGATTAGTAAAGCCTGAAGGAGCTAGTGGAGGTATAAACATCTGCCAAGGATGAATGCTGACTGCAAGGTTAGGACAACCGTATTTTAACTGGTGCTTGAGAAAGAACAGAGAAATAGAGAAATAAAAAGTACAACAGTCTGAACAAATATGATTCCGACTAGAAGCAAATATAGCAGGAGATAATTTATTTGGTCCTTGCATCAATACCTGTAACTGATGGGTCAATGGGAAAATTTCATCAAATGTGGTAAGATTAAATATAAATATAAATACATACAAATGCACAATTTATATGGCATATATATACACACAGATACATAATGCATGTATACTATAAATATTTCATTTTAACCATAAATATGCACATTTGAACTTATATAACATTTCACATGAGAGACAAGGTCTTCCCTTGTGGTCCTGTTGTCTTTTTTGCATACACTATAGAAATCATAACCTACAGTCTCCGGTGTTGCTTCAGAAGAAATTAAAGACATTCAAAGAGCTACTTAGAGTATAAAGTCTAGATTTTTATCCTTCCTCCAAAGTTTTACAGTTACTTCACCTAAATTTGTTTCTGAAGTTTGTTTGTTTTTTCCTGACCTTGGCCTCTGATCATCCATAAGTAGATTTATTTCTATATTATCAAAAGCTGAAAAGACCTATGCCATTTTTTTAATTTAATTTAATTTTTTAAAATTTTGGTATCATTAATATACAACCACATGAGCAACATTGTAATTACTAGATTGCCCCCTCATCATCAAGTCCCACATACCCCATTACATTCACTGTCCATCAACATAGTAAGATGCTATAGAGTCATTACTCGTCTTCTCTGTATATACTGCCTTCCCCATGTCCCCACACCCCTACATTATGTGTGCTAATCATAATGCTCCTTTTTTCTCTTATCCTTCCCTTTCCTGTTAGCAACTGTTAGTCCATTCTTGAGTTCTGTGAGTCTGGTGCTATTTTGTTCCTTCAGTTTTTGCTTTGTTCTTTTGCTCCACAGATGATTGAAATCATTCGGTACTTGTCTTTCTCCATCTGGCTTATTTCACTGAGCATAATACCCTCTAGCTCCATCCATGTTGTTGCAAAAATGGTAGGATTTGTTTTCTTCTTATGGCTGAATAATACTCCATTGTGTACATGTACCGCATCTTCTTCATCCATTCATCTACTGACAGACACTTAGGTTGTTTCCATATCTTGGCTATTGTAAATAGTGTTGCGATAAACATAGGGATGCGTATGTCTTTTTGAGACTGGGAAACTGCATTTATAGGGTAAATTCCTTCTATTTTGAGTTTTTTGAGGGACCTCTGTACTGCTTTCCACAATAGTTGAACTAATTTACACTCCCACCAGCAGTGTAGGAGGGTTCCCCTTTCTCTGCATCCTCGCCAACATTTGTTGTTGTTTGTCTTTTGGATGGTGGCCATCCTAACTGGTGTGAGGTGATATCTCATTGTTGGTTCTGAAGTATTTTTTCAGTGATTAGCATTTCTTTGCATAGCCTCATTTTAATGGTGTTCCTAATATTTTATTAAGTTGCAAAATTATACTAAAAAGTACACTTAGAAAGAACAAACTACAATTGAAAACAAATAAAACTGGCTCTTGGAAAGAAAAGACTCATTTCGAGAGCAGAAGCATACAGGAGTACCAGAGAGTAATCAACCAACCTTAAGTTTTTAGGATGACTTGGACATCACTGTTTTGAAGAGAAAATAAAGCATGGTCACAGGGAGTTACTATGTCAGAGGAGTTTAAGAAAGGTTTTCTTATACAGCTAATATCTGCTGAGGTCCTATACTGTCTCTGTACTGAGCATTTTACATATATTTTCTTTGAATTCTCAAAGCAACCTTATGGGAAGCAAATACTATTATAATCTCCATTTTCCAGATGCATAAATAGGGGTACAAAGAGTTACTGAACTTATTGAACTTACTGATGTGTAGAATTAGGGAATTCAAAATGAGCCAGCCTTGCTTGATAGACTGCAAGATTAATGGGGAGCAGATGTCAGAGGAAGGTAGCCCAAGAGGTTTTATTGTTGTTATGCAAATATTCTGCTAAAAAAAAGTTTTTTCTGAGTGTTCTGTGTTTTCAAATTTTAACTAGCTTGTTTTTTTCTAGGGTTTTTAAAGTAATATCTTTCATCAGACAAAACAGTCAACTAGGTAGAGAGTACTATGAATGAGTCAGTTTCTGTAAGATGCCAACTACTAGACTAATCACCTTGACAAAGGTTTATAAAACATAAAGAATCACATTCAAATCACTGAAGCAGGCAGGAGTTAGATTTCTCAGAAGTGGATAGAATGTTCACTGTGGGATTAATATAGAAATCAAGTATAGAAATCAAATGTATAATCATATATAACTTGAGTATTTTCCCTGAATTCCTAATAAGTGATCAGGAACAGAGCAAACAAGACCAAAACAGTTTCGGTGACCTAATTGCCCTTGCTTTTGTTTCAATACCACGTAAGATGTCATGCCCCAGGAAACTGGCGACTGCCAAGGATTAAGTTTAGAGTTAGTTAATGGTTGTCTATTAAGTCCCACACACATAATTCTATTGTTGTTAACATGTATTTGCTCAATAAGTACGAAGGGTGCCCTCTCAGCACCACTCTTGTGCTGTTAAGCCTCCAGTCCCCTGGCTGGTCCTTTCAGGTATTCGATATCTCATCGTGTCTCCTCCCTTATCTGCGGGTCAAAAGCAGGGAGGGACCGACAGTTCACTTTATATCTACTACACGTATGTAATGCAGTACACCCATTGTAAAAAAGAGTAGTTTATAAAAACAATTAGAAAAGGGTTTTCTAGCAGAACTAGTACTTGAGTTGGACCTAGAATGCTTAGAAGTTCATAGAGGCAAGCTTTTGGAACAAAAGTATACTAGGTATACATGTTTGCCAAATAATGGAATGGGTTTGTTAAATACACAGTGCTGGTATGGGGAGAAGGGAGTTCTATATGTGATACAGGGTAGAAGGAAATACAGTTGAAATGGCAAATTGAAACAAGATCACTTCGAAGGATCTGGCATATGTCAATATTTTGTGCCTTCATTTAAAGCCTTACTTAAGAATTTGGACTTCCAAATAATTTTAAATTTATAAGCAAGATGACATGATAGACATACAAAACAGTTTCTTCTTACTTGGGAATATTATGATGTCAATAGCTAAGTCTGTAAGAAGGAGAAATAAAGGAATCTATAAGTTGCTTTTGGATTGACTTATTGCCATGTTTAAAGTAGTTTTACCAGATAGAATTGTTTTTGCCTCATCACTGTGACTGAATCAGTGGGCTGGAAAATAAAAATTTCTGAGTTTCATTTCTACTGTGTGCCAGCTACGAATCTGAACAAGAAACTTTAGCTTTCTCCTCTTATACATATAAAAATTAAATATAAAAAAAGTCTAGCTTCTTCTCATGATTAATGTTTCACTAACTGATCAAATCTACTGGTTAAGCATAGAACTTTATTCATCAACAACTTCACAAACGATTACATGTCAGTTTATAATTGCATTTTAACACCTTATCACTTATTTTTATTTATTTTAAGAAATACAGAAACATGGTAAGTGAAGTAGGACTTCAATATACTTCAGTTTATTGAGCAACACACCAACCATGGTCTCCTGGAAGCCTTATACAACACCTCTGAGTTTGGCAGGCACCTCTACTAAACGTCTTTAATAAACTCACTCTCCTACCTTTCAAAGGTGAAAAGTCTTTTCTAAACTCTAAAACTCTGATTTTTCTACCAACTTGTTAACTCAGTTTGATGACTTCATTTTTACTGTATATAAAAAGAGAACTTTTCCCAGATGGCAATACCCTTAACTTGGCGAGAATCTACGTGCATTCCACTGCTCCCCTGCCGCACTGTTCTCTGGGTCCCATCTGCTCCTGACTTCTTAGAGGTGTCACTCACTCGAGCTGATTTCTTCTTGCTATCATCAATCTATTAGTCTTTAGTGCCTACTTCTCATTACGTAATGTCTCATTACGACTATCATCTATTCTTCCATGATGAAAAATTTTAAAATCAATATCTTCCACCCCACTGCTCCATCAAACTCTAACTTTTCTAAAGCATAGTCCTTATAATGCCTTCTTTTTTTTACCCCATTCATTTCTGGAAGTCAAATCACCAAGGGGTTAAAGGTTTTAAGAAGCATGATAGTAGCATGGACACAAAACATTTTAAATCTTGGCTTGGGCATACAAACTGGATGGAGGAATATTATACTTCTCATCTTCAATTATGAAAGGAAAAATGAATCTATATGACCAGCTTACAGGATTTTCACTCCATGCTCTTTCCTTCATGTCAGGGAGTAATATTACATAACACAAATCATCACTCACTCACCACAAATACAGAAACACATATATATGTACATACTTAAAGAAATGATAGAAAGAGAAGCTGATTTTGCAGGTAAGGAGAAGGACAGTACCTTGCATCCCTAGTCCATTAGCATAATGTCTTTAACCATTGTTCATTCCCATTTAAGAAAAACCACTGAGGATAATAATAATATCTTATTATAAAAATCTGTCATATAAATAAATAAATAATATGGAATTACATAACTATATTCTTATAGAAAGCATTGCAGATAAACTACCCAGATAGCTAAAGTATTACCAAGCAAATATTGTGTTACTGTGAAATGTTAGATATAATACTATTCTACATATAAACTAGAATATAACTGTAGTTTAACCCTGTAGCATTTAATAAGAATTATAGAATCATAGATTACATACTGCTTTAATATGCCATTTAAAACGTTAACAGTATTTCATTTCAAATGATGGAATCTTCACTTATGAACATAATAATCAGAATTATCTCCAGGAATGGCTTTTAGATAAGTTGTAACGATGCTTTTTAAAAAATTTACAGAATACAAAATAACTTTATTCTCAGCACTTTCAATAATTTATGAGTGATGCAATTTTTCAAGTTTGTTTACTCATAATAAATTCAAGTAATATGCAAGAAAATACATTTATATGAAACACATGATAGAAGAAAATCAGGAGTGTGACAAATATTTCAAATTGTAATTCTAACCTAAAAGACCACACATCACAAAACCTTTCACATTTAAAAACACAGATCATAGGAAAAATATTGTGGTGTGAGAAGTGAGGAAGAGACTTCCTCCCAAAACCATATAGATCACAAAAATACAGCAAATACAACTAATCCTGAAAGAGTCACCTGAAAACTGCAGAACAGAGTGCATATATCTGGAGAGAAGAAATGACAGAAAACGGTAAAGTAGCAAGGCTGTGATCTGGCAGGACCCAAGCACTCCACCCACCCCAGCCCACAGACAGGAAGAAAATAAATGGAGTAGGGAGGGAATAGAAGCCCAGGACTGCTGAACACCCAGCTCTTGAGATCTGCTCTAGGAGCATAAACCCATTTTACATGGTGCTCTCGAGATTAGTGGGGTTGGAAAGCAAGGATGGGAAGAATACTGGGAGAGACTGAGATCCAGATGCTGGCAGAGAACAGGTATGCACAACCGGCCCCAATGGGACAAAAGAAAGGCAGGCACTTTGAAAGACTTCCCAACAGCAAGAGGAGTGCTAAAGGGGCAAAGATGTCATAGAGCTTGCTCCTCAGGCAAAAAAGCGGGTGGACAAAATTATCTCAGCACTCTCAGCCCAGCAGGTAGGGAAATTACAGGAACTTCAGACGCTCCATCCCCTTAGCTAGTAATGCAACCCCAGGGCCCCCCACTGCAGTAAGAAGCCTGCTGCTCCTTCCTCCCAGCAGGCACTGGTCCCACATACCTGCTGCCCCTGCCATCACGTCACACCAGCCGGAGGGAGGACCCACATACAGCAACTACAGTGGCGTAGAACAGAGCCTCCTCCCTGCTGAGCTCAGCCCACTGGACCTGGCAGTGGAAGCAGCCAGGAAGGCAACAAAGGGATCTTTCCTTCCTGAAGGCACTGGTTTTGCTCACCTGTGACCTCACCATTGTGCCAGGTGCTCTGCATCCAGAGAATAGATCTTCTGGATGTAAGAGGGCTCTTCCTACACAAATCTATAATCCCATAAGAACACTAAAAAAAAAAAAAAAACAGAGACAAAGGAATTTTGTCCAAACAAAATTTCAAGTAAAAACTCCAGAAAGAAGGCTTAGTAAAACTGAAAACACCAATCCTCTTGATAAAGATTTCAAAATAAAGTAATAAACATGATCAGAGACATGCAGAAAAATATTCAAGATCTCAGGGAGGATTTCAACAAAGAAATGCTGTAAAATACAGCATCTGAAATTAAACACACACTGGACAGACTTCAAAGTAGATTAGATGAGGTAGAGGAGATGGCAAGTGAAATAGATAGTAGAAAACAGGAAAACCAGAGACAAAAAAGGATCACTAGGAATTAAAGAATGATAAGAGGGCTGTGTGACCAATCCAAACAAAATGATATTAAAATTATAGAGGTACCAGAAGAAGAAGAAAGAGAAAAAGAGATAGAAAATCTCTTTGAGGAAACAATTGCTGAAAACTTCCCCATTGTGGTAAAGGATCTCCCCAGTTTGAGATCTCCCAACAAAAGGGACACAAGGAACACAACACCAAGACATATAATTATTGAAATTGCAATATGAATTATGAAGGATAAGAAGAGAGAATTGAAAGCAGCCAGAGAGAGAAAAAAGACCACTTATAAAGGAAAGCCCATCAGGTTATCATCAGACTTCTCAGCAAAAATCTTACAGGCCAGAAGGCAGTGGCATGATATGTTTAATACAATGAAACAAAATGACCTCCAACCAAGAATACCCTACCCAGCAAGATTATCATTTAAATTTGAAGCAAGGATTAAACAATTTCCATATAAGCAAAAGTTGAGGGAATTTACCACACACAAATGATCTGTACATTGTATTTTAAAGGGACTGCTATAGCTGGAAGTGCTCCTAAGGCTAAATAGGTGTTATCAGAGAAAATAAAACCACAGTAAAGGAAGAAGACCAATTAATTACTAAGCAAATGCAAAATTAAGTCAAGAGACACAAAAATAGCACAGAATATGACACCTAATATATAATGGTGGAGGTGGAAGAAGATGAAAGTGAGGGAAAAAAGAAGGCTTGATTATGTTTGAAATAGCATAATCAATGAGTTAAGTTAGACTATTAGATAGTAAGGAAGCAGCTCCTGAACCTTTGGTAACCACAAATCTAAAGCCTAAGTAAATATCTATCAATAATCACTCTAAATGTAAGTGGACTGAAAGCAGTACTTATATCAGACAAAATAGATTTCAAACAAAGTAACAAGAGACAAAAAAGGACATTACATAATCATATGGCGGTCAGTTCAACAAGAGGATAAACAAATACAAATATCTATGCACCCAACATAGGAGCACATAAATAGGTGAAACAAATACTAACATAATTAAAGGATGAAATAGAATGCAATGTATTCATTTTAGGAGACTTCAACACAACACTCACACCAAAAGACAGATCAACCAGACAGAAAATAAGTAAGGACAGAGAGGCACTGAACAATGCATTAGAACAGATGGACCTAACAGACATCTACAGAACACTTCACCCATTAGCAGCAGGATACACATTCTTCTCAAATGTACATGGAACATTTTCCAGAAAAGATCATATACCAGGCCACAAAAAGAGCCTCAGGAATGACATTGTGTCAAACAGCACAAAATATGAAATTAGAAATAGGTAATGCAAAGAAAACAAAAAAGCCCACAAATACATGGAGGCTTAACAACATCCTCCTAAATAATCAGTGGATCAATGACCAAATCAAAAAAGATGAAGCAATATATGGAAACAAATAAAAATAACACCTCGACAGCTCAAAACCAGTGGGATACAGGAAACGTAGTTCTAAGAGGAAAGTATGTAGTAATACAGCCTTACCTCAAGAAAGAAGAACAATCCCAAATGAAGTCTATACTCACAATTAATAAAATTAGAAAAAGAGGAATAAGGTGAAAAGTCATTTGAAGGAGTGACATAATAAAGATCGGAGCAAAAATAAATAAAATTGAGGAGAATAAAAAAGAAAGAATCAATAAAACCAGAAGTTCTTCAAGAAAATAAACAAAATAGATAAACTGCTAGCCAGACCTATTAAGAAAAAAAAGAGAGTGTACGCACATCAGCAAAACCAGAAATAAGAAAGGAAAAATCACTAAGAACACCATGGAAATACAAAGAATTATTAAAGAATACTGTGAAAAATCGTATGCCAACAAATTGGATAACCTGGAAGAAATGGTCAACTTTATGGAAAAATACAACCTTCCAAGACTGACCCAGCAAGAAACAGAAAATCTGAACAGAACAATTACCAGCAATGAAAGTGAATTATTAATCAAAAACTACCTAAGAACAAAACACCCGAACCGGATAGCTCCACTGCTGAATTTTGTTAAACATTTAGAGAAGACCTAATAACCATCTTCCATAAAGTTTTCCAAAAAGTAGAAAAGGAGGGAATACTACCAAACTCATTCTATGAGGCCAGCACCACTCTAATACCAAAACCAAAGAGACCAAAAATAATACAATAAAATTACAGATCAATATCCCTGATGAACATAGAAGCAAAAATCCTCAACAAAATATTAGCAAACCAATTCAAAAATACGTCCAAGAGATCATCCATCATGATCAATTGTAATTTATTCCAAGGATGCAAGGATGGTACAATATTCAAAAATCCATCAATATAACACACCACATCAACAAAAAGGACAAAAATCACATAATCATCTCCACAGATGATTAAAAAGCATTTGACAATATTCTACATCCATTCATGATAAAAACTCACAAAAAAATGAGTTTAGCAGGCAAGTACCTCAAAATAATAAAGGCCATATACATCAAACCCACAGCCAACATCATACTTAACAGCAAAAAGCTGAAAGCTTTTCCTATAAGATCGGGAACAATACAAGGATGTCCACTCTCACTACTTTGAGTTAACATAGTACTGGAGGGTCCTAGCCACAGGAATCAGACAACACAAAAGAATAAAAGGCATCCAGATTGTTAAGGAAAAAGTTGAACTATCACTGTTTAAATATTGTGTGGTTATTGTACATAAAAAAACCCTAAAGAATCTATACAAAAACTACTAGAATAGCTGAATTCTGCAAAGTTGCAGGATATGAAATTAATACACAGAAATCTGTTGCATTCCTCAGAGTAACAATGAAGTAGCAGAGGGAGAAATCAGGAAAATAACTCCATTTACAATTGCATCAAACAGAATAAAATACCTAGGAATAAAACTCACCAAGGAAGCAAGAGACCTATACCCTGAAAACTAAAAGACACACATAAGAGAAATTAATGAAGGCACCAATAAATGGAAATACATCCTGTGCTCATGGATAGAAAGAATTAATATTGTCAAAATAGCCATCCTGCCTAAAGCAATCTACAGATTCAATGCAATCCCTATCAAAATACCAACAGCATTCTTCAATGAACTGAAACAAATAGTTCTAAAATTCATATGGAACCACAAAAGACCCCAAATAGCTAAAGCAATTCTGTGAAGGAAGAACAAAGCTGGGGGATTATGCTCCCTGACTTCAAGCTCTACTACAAAATAACAGTAATCAAAATAGTGTGGCACTGGCAAAAGAACAGACCACATAGATCAAAGGAACAGAATAGAAACCCCGGACATAAACCCACACATATATGGCCAATTAATATACAATAAAGGAGACGTGGATATACAATGGGGAAATGAAAGCCTCTTCAACAAATGGTGTTGGAAAAACTGGACAGCTCCATGTAGGACAATGAAACTGGATTTTTGTCTAATGCCAAATACAAAAGTAAACTCAAAATAGATCAAAGACCTGAATGTAAGTCATGAAACCATGAAACTCTTTGATGAAAACATAGGCAAAAATCTCTGAATTATACATGAGCACCTTTTTTCTGAACACATCTCCTTGTGTAAGGGAAACAAGAGCAAAAATGATCAAATGGGACTACATCAAACTAAAAAGCTCCTGTACAGTAAAGGACACCATCAGCAGAACAAAAAGGCATCCTACAACATGGCAGAACATATTTTTAAGTGATTTTTCCAAAATATATAAAGAACTCACTCTCCTCAATACCCAAAAACAACTCGAATAATAAATGGGCAGAGAATATGAACACTTTTCCAAAGAAATTCAAATGAACAACAGGCACATGAAAAGATGCTTCACATCATTAATCACAAGGGAAATGCAAATTAAAACCACAATGAGATATCCCCTTACGCCAGTTAGAATGGCCAACATCCAAAAGAAAAACATCAACAAATGCTTGCAAGGATGTGGAGAAAGGGGAACTCTCCTACACTGCTGGTGGGAATGTAAATTAGTTCAACCACTGTGGAAAGTGGTCAAAAACTAAAAATAGAAATACCATTTGACCCAGGAATTCCACTCCTAGGAATTTACCCAAAGAAAAGAAGATCCTAGATTCAAAAAGACATATGCACCCCTTTGTTTATCACAGCACTGTTTATAATAGCCAAGAAATGGAAGCAACCTAAGTGCCCATCAGCAGATGAATGGATGAAGAAGAGGTGATACATATACACAATGGATATTGGTCAGCCATAAAAAGAAAACAAATCCTACCATTTGTAACAACATAAATGGAGCTAGAGGGTATTATGCTCACTGAAATAAGCCAAGTAGAAAAAGGCAAATACCAAATGACTTCACTCATTTGTGGAGTACAACAACAAAGCAAAAAGTAAAGGAACAAAAACAGCAGCTAACTCACAGACTCCAAGAAGGGACTAGCGGTTACCAATGAGAAGGGGGTGAGGATGGAGGAAGAAGGGGATTAAGGGGCATTCTGATTAACACACTAATATAGAGGGATCCCAGCAAAGACAGTATAGCACAGAGAAGACAAGTAGTGTGACTCTATAGCATCTTACTATGCTAATGGAGGGTGACTGCAAAGGGGTGTGGGTGGGATACTTGATAATATCTGTCAATGTTGAAAGCACAATGTTGTTCATGTGAAACCTTCAGAAGATTGTTTATCAATGATACCTTAATTTAAAAAAATTAAATTAAAAAAATTTTTTAAATTTAAAGAAACACAGATCATAATCTTTTGTTATTGAAGGGAAAATTGAGACATTCTTTACCTGAATTATACAGTTTTTAATACCTGAAACTTCCTACATATTTTACCTCTGAGGTTATTTTTCTCTGTTGATACATAGCATCAAAACAATGAGAGTTGCCTGCTATCAACTGGAATATTTAATTTGTTTTCAGTGCATTTTATTAATCTACTTGGACTGAAATATCTATCAGTTTTATTGAGGTATAATTTATATATAAAAAAGTGATGTATTTTAACTGACAATTTAGTGTTTTCTAACTGATCTACCTATGAAATTGGTGACTCAAGTTATAGAATATTTTCTTCATATCGAAAAGCTTCCTCCTGCCTCTTTGCAGTTCCTCTATACCTCCACCACTCTGACCCACCTGTGAGTGGAACTGCTGCTTCGAAGGGTATGTGTATGGTTGGTTTAAGAAAATGCCAAGCTCTCGCAAAATGATAATACTCTTTTATACAATCACCAGCTATCTTTGAGAGTTCTGTTTGTAACATATCTTCACCAATACTTAGTGTTGGCAGTATTTCTAATTTTAGTCTTTCTGGTGGTGTGAGATAATACATAACTATGATATAATTTAGAAATCCCTGACAACTAATAATGTAGGGCTATTTTTCATGTACTTATTAGGTCATTTGTTTATCTTTCTTTGTGAAAAATCTAATCCAAGGTTTAAAATGAGTGCTCATTTTACACTGGATTATGTGTTAGTTTGCGTTCTCTGAAAAGCAGATCTTTTACTTGCTTTTACTTGCTTGCTCAGAAGGAAGCCAGCTGCCATATTTTCACCTCTCCTCTGCAGAGGCCCATAGAGCAAGACATGAACTAAGAAAGATCTCCAGCTAATAGCTAGAGCTGTTGTCTACCTGCAATCATATGAGTGACCTTGGAAATGCATTTTTTGAGGCCTGCCAAGAACCAGCTAAATCTTCTTGAAAGTAATCCTTCACCAGTTGGGTCTTAAAATGTCTGCAGCCCTTCATTTCAGCCTTGTGAAAGACCCTGGGCTAGAGACACACAGCTAAGCCATATAGATTCCTGACCCAAAGGAATTTTGAAATTGTAAATTTTTTTTTTAAGTTTCCAACTTTGGGGTTATTTGTTATACAGCAATAGGTAGCTAATATGCCTTAGTTCTCTTGGTAAGGTAAATCATTCACAGAAGATGTATAGCTCCTGGGTGAAATGGAAATTTCAGCAGTTCTACTCAGCTCTTTTGAACCAAATAAAGAGAACATGGCATTTAAAGACAATTACATTTTTTTTTTGTAAGTCTTAGGTCATTTGCTTTAACTGAGAGTTTAGCTAATCTTGACACTTCAGAGCAACCTGAATTGTTTTTGAATTCTATCAAAAATGTCTCAGTTAACTTATTGTAAATATGCAGAGAAAGGCTAAATTTTTTTTGAGAACTAGTGTGGTTTCTCATAATTGGATATATTAAATAGACATTTGGAAAATAAGTTAAGAATTTTGGTCTTCCTTCTTTTCCTGATCACTTAATCAAAACTAATGCTCTGTCAGGGAAAAAACTGGATAAAGAAAGATAAGTAAATACTCATTGCTGTGCTGGCTGATTGGATATACTAGGTTTTATAGAATGATTCAGACAAATACCACAAGTAACCAGGTCTTAGGACCTCTCAAAGGTACTCGCTGCTCTCTGAATAGTGTGTATTTGTTTGTTTCTTTTGTTTATTTTTTTTATTTTAGTATCAGTACTCTACAATTACATGAGGAACATTATATTTACTAGATTCCCCCCATCACCAACTTCTCCCCATATTCCCCTGTGCAG
The DNA here is from genome assembly GCF_040802235.1 of Manis javanica. Classification (NCBI taxonomy): domain Eukaryota; kingdom Metazoa; phylum Chordata; class Mammalia; order Pholidota; family Manidae; genus Manis; species Manis javanica. The sequence goes on from NC_133167.1 coordinate 96,584,925, forward strand.
TCACTGTCCATCAGCATAGTAAGATGTTACAGAATCACTACTTGTCTTCTCTGTGTTATACAACCCTCTCTGTGCACACCCCCCCCATTACACATGCTAATCATAATGCCCCCTTTCTTCTCCCCCATCCCTCCTATCCCTCCCTTCCCACCCATCCTCACCAGTCCTTTTCCCTTCGGTAACTGTTAGTTCATTCTTGGGTTCTGTGAGTCTGCTGCTGTTTTGTTCCTTCAGTTTTTCTTTGTTCTTATGCTCCACAGATGAGTGAAATCAACTGATACTTGTCTTTCTCTGCCTGGCTTTCTTCACTGAGCATAATACCCTCTAGCTCCATCCTGTGTATTTGTTTTTAAAGTGTGTTGCTTTGTAAATCAACCAAGTTGTAATGTCTTGCCAGGCTCTCACTATACCCTTTTTATTTTTAGCAGCTAGGCTTTAAATGACCAACATATACACTTATTCCTACTTGAGACTACTTAGCATAAGACTTGACCTTAGGAAAGTGAACTGGTTTGAAACCTATTCATTGCCTGCAATCTCTACATTAAGTCCTTCTTATACCTAGTCCCCTCTTATCAGCTTGCAAACAGTTCCTAAGTCATAATTTCCTACTCTGTGCCTAAATTCTCTTAATCTCCAAACCCTTCTCAATTTTCAAGGTGTAGCACAAATGTTACATGCTTTGTGTAACTTTTTTATATATCCCCAACTGAAAAAAAGCACTCATTTCTCCATATCCAGACATGTTTCTAAACTGTATTGTAGCATTTATATGTCTTTTCTTGTTACATAGATACTTACTTCCATGGTCTGAGTATTTGTTTCTCCCCAAAAAATTCATATGGCAAAACCGTAATCTCTAGTGTGATGTGTGCGATGTGTGTGACGGAGTTTTTTGGAGGTACTTACATCATGAGGGTGGAGACCTTATAATGGCATTGTTATCCTTATAAAAAGCTTCCTCTCTCCTCTCTCTCCACCATGTGAGCACACAGTGAGAAGACCCCTGTCTGCAAACCAAGAAATAAGCCATCACCAGATACCAAATCTGCTGGTTCCAACCTCCAGAACTGTGAGAAATAAATTTCTGCTGCTTAAGCCACCTAGTCTATGTTTTTTTGTTGTAGCATCCCCACCTGAGTAGGATACTTCTATCTCTATGTGTGTGTGCCATTTATTAACTTACAAACTCTTGAGGACAGGGACAATTTCTGAATGCTTTTATGTGTACAAGTTGATTACCAGAGTTCCTTCTGACCATTGTGTTCAGCTGTAATTCTCCCTTTACTCTGACACTGCATTTCCTTCTAACTTCCTTGCTATTCCTGTGTGCTTGTTTTTTAAAAACACCTTTGGGATTCTTTGAAAGAACACTTAGACTCTTATTATTTCTTTTATCAAGAGACATCTACTTGTATTTTCAGTACATGTAACAGAGAGCCATTTCGAATACACATTCTATGCTCTCCATGATCCTTCATATCCAAAATGCCTGGGCCTATTTACTAACCACAGAAAACTGTCTTTTCCTATTGGTGGCACAAATTGCCTAGTTACTGTGCTCATTCCTGTTATTACTGGCCCAAGGATACCTGGAGAAATGCTGCCTTTATCTGCTTAGCCACTCCCAAACTACCCGCTGACTGTCCTTCTCAATCTATAAGGGCTGTGATTCCTGGCTTCCCATAGGCACTGAACCTGCACATTTTCACAACAGTGTGGGCCTCCTGCCATTCCTCCTAGATTATCTTTCAGAGCAACAATATGTTCTGCACAAATGAAGGGTTAAGTATTATATAAATAAATTAAAACACATTTTTATTAAGAATAATTGATGTGGCACAAAAATACGTCTAGTTATTTTTAAAATTGGCACATTATAAATGCCAAATGCCTTCCAATTCAGCAATTAGGTTCTAAAATTAAATTATGAATCTTACATTTCACATCAATTTGGTTCACAATAGGGAATACTGAAATTGACATTAAGGCAAATATGAAAGCATACATGGGGCATTGGCAACACAATGCAACAATTTATTAATGGGCACCTTGCAGTACACACTCCTCTAACATTAATTGAAACCTTATTTACAACGATGAATGAAATAAGGGATCTTGTGCTCTAGAATAAATTAGTTGAAAATTATGAAATAATACACACACACACACACACATATGTGTGTGTGTGTGTGTGTGTGTGTGTGTGTGTGTGTGTGTGTAGCCAGACAGATAGGTAGAGGGCTAATTAAATAGGAAAGATATATATCTGTCCCTATCCTCCAAAGTAGTTTGAAAATGAATATATTAAAGTTTCATAAATCTGAAGCAAAGGAAATATGCCTGCTAAACTCTTGAGATTTGTTGTTGAACAATATTCCTACATGTAAGACTTCTCCATCTCCATCTACCATGTTCAACTTCCCAGGGCAGGCCAAGTTTGCATGTACAGCAGGAGGCTGAGCAACAAACAGAATGCAGTGAGAAAATAGACACTCTGTTCAGATCTCCACCTCCAAAGGAAATTCCTAATCCCCAGGTGAGTCGAATGCAGGCTCAGCTGGCTTAGTTTGGGAGCCTGTAGTTCTCTATGTTTCTAATATAAAATGGGCTTAGTTTTCTGCATGAGAGGAAGGACTGGCCTGGGGATTCTCAAGAGAAAGACTTTCTAAAACTCTCTGGCAATGGCTATGCAACAATGAAAACAACCCATTTGCTTCCCCTTGCTAGATTCAATGAAAATCTAGGATTCCCTTCAATATTTTGACTGCTGATGCCACACCAGAAGAATTTGTATTTCTTCCCACAGAACTACTCTTGCAGTAGTATTGCTTTAATAGTGCACATGTTGAGTGTGCTTTCTTCTTTGTATGTTTAGTAGTTTAGTCACACCTCTATAATAACACTTATCACATCTTTACTGTAATTATTTGTGTCTATAGCTCAGGTAAGAGACTGAAAACTCTCAGGGATGGACTGCATCTCATTTATTTTCCTATTGTTGACACTGACATGTAATCTCTTCCATACATAGAAAACACAGGAACCTGATATTTCTGTTAAATGAATACATATATAAATAAAATACAGGCAAAAATACCTGTATAAATATTTATGTGTACATTTTATATATTTTACAGATACTAATGTTTCTGCAATTGATAATACTTTTATATTTGGTAGTATTTATTTTCAAAAAGCTGTTTAAAATAGGTGATAGTGTAGATACAATGTAATTGATGCAAATATATATTTTGGAGGGGATATATAATATTATGTATATCCACTTTAAGATTTTATAAATATGAGAATGATAATATATTTTTGCACACTTGCATAATTGCAAATGACAACACATTTTATGTCACTGAATCACTGACAAAATGTAGAATTAAGGAGATTCACAGATCATCTACTCTCAAAGTTAGGGATAATGTAAATCTGATCAATTTGAGGGGATTGTTTTCAGGTCCCCCTAAAATGTACCAATAAATAAATAAAGCTAAGATGCAGGTACCAGCAGTGTCAAATTTACAGACATATGTAAACAGTTTCAAGGCTTCAGAAAGTGTTATAAATTATCTAGGAATTTTCAGCTGAATTTTCAGTGTTTGTGATATACTGTGTATGAATTATTCAAATATATACCTTTATAATTTGTCATTTTTTCACAACACTGCATTCCTTACTGGTTTGAACAAATGAACAGATTTTCTCCTCTGCTTACTGCATTTTTTCAAAACATTTTTTCTTATTTCAATAATTTATTCATAGAGTATTTATTATTAATGAGTTTAATTATTGTCATAAAGCAAATATAAAACTTTTAATTTTACACATGAGTAACTATATAAATAAATGTATATACAAGAATTATGTATTATGTGGTTCATGTATAAATTATTTCTAAACAATAACCATGGAAATCATATTAGAAAGAAAACTTAAAACTTATGAAACTCTGTAAAGGACAAAGTAAAATGCAGATTAAGTGCATAGTTAATGTATTTTGAAAGTAATAAAAACTATAGCTAGACAGATTACTAAGAAAAAATTTTCCAGTTAGTTATTATTGTGTCAATAAAAAGCAAATTTTTCATGCTTAATTACTTTTCTGGCATTCTAATTCATTAAATGATTTTAAATTATGTGAAATAAATAGTATTAATTACAGAGTAATAATGTATTTTCATGGTTTCTGTGCAAAGCATGCTTCAAAATCTGAACTCCTTTCTGGTTTAAAGTATTCAACTATATTCCTACTCAGAGATACAATTGTCTGTCTAAGACAATGCCAGGGCCCATGGAATCTTACTGATTAATAATTTTGATTTTGTTTCAGAAATAATAATACAAGTAATCTAAGAAAATGAAAAATAATGTTTTCATCTCTCAACCTGGATAGCCATTATTTCATATCCCCTTTTGGAAATTCTATTAATTTTTTTCAAGATTCAGCTCACAAACTACTTTTTTTCCTAAAGCCTTCTTTATTTCTTCCTCCATTTTCCCTGATTTTAGTGTTTCATTCCTCTACATGCTTATAACATTTTAATTAGACTTCTTTTGAACATTTTGCTTTTTCCTTTGTAATGGTTTATATCCCTCTTTTCCATTAGATGCAAATTCCAAGACGTCAGGGACAGCCCTTTCCTATGTCCTCGCACACTTGTCGTATTGGGCACACACAGCTAATACAATGAAGGCCTGCGGGGGGTTCTTGCTATCCTTCTTCCTCTATCCACATCGATGAGGATAATATAAATTATGTGAATGACTTCTGAGTAATACACAAGAAAGTTTAAACAAAGCTCCTACTTAAAAAATGTATGTACTCTTTTCCTTGGGGGAGAAAGACAGCTTAAAAACTTGACAGTATCATTAAAGGTTCATGTAAAATAAAAACAGTATTATAATGCTAATTACATAGTAACTGAAAAGGCCAGCATACTAAACTCCACCACGCTATGATTAAAACTATAATATACTTCAATGCATTTTAAAAGGTTTGTTACATAAAGTTGAAAGAAATGAGTCACCATATTGTTGGTTTTTTCTGCATTATTCAAATATCTTTATACTACAATTGTATAGTCCATTTACACAGTTCATTAAATAAGTGTCCAGAGGAGTCTAAGCACCTCTTGAAGCCTATCTCCGTAGAGCTGATCTTTGGGCTTAACAATTTGAGAATCCAAAATTCACTCTATAAATTATGTAGGGCCAACATTGCTTTTCCCTGGCATCCTTGGGACCTCACACGTTACAGTTCCATGGTTTTCTTTCTTCCTGATAATCAAAACTGTCTCTAATGCAACAAAATCTTTGTAAAACACAGCCAGAATATGATGGCCTGAAAACTATTGCCATATGCCCCATCAGTGAGATCCTAAATTTGTCTCTTCCTATTTGGGTAGATCTTCTAAGTACAAATTATCTTGTCTTTAATATAAAATGTATTGTATGTAATAGAGGCTTTGTATGAACATTTTATTGTTACATAATTGCTTTCAAATACAATGATCTCAAAATCATCTGATCTCTTGCAGCAAAATAAATAAACTTAATCTACCAAGATGACAATGAAATGTAAATCTCAAAAATCACAATTTCCTATGGGCATATACTTATTAACATTAGAAATTCTAAGAGAAAAATAAAGAAGAGAATAGGAAAAGTAAATTTGGGATGCTAAACACAACTAAAATACTCCAAGTATGAATTGTACAAAAGGCCCATCAAGGATAAAAAAGAATAACACCATTTTCAGATATCAAAATGAACTAAAGTTGGAAGCTCTGCCTTAATCTACAGCACAAATTTCTTTATTCAAGCAAGAAGTACAGTATAATGTATCAAAACAGACTTGTAATAAAAAACTTCACCTGCTTATATAGTAATAAATTAAGACTGCTGTGTTTTAGCATATGGTTTTCTCCAAATGACCTGGTATTTGCTTTTCCAAAATTGCTATCACAAAATCCTAAGATGCCTTTGGCAGCAGTGATAGATACACTGCTATTTTCTTCACCAACAGAGTAAAGGTCAAATAATTTAGCAAAACTGATTGAACGCTCTGTCTGGGTCAAGTAACCTCGGTGACTGGTTAATTCACAGGTAAAAAGGGAACAATGAAACAAATTTTATGGGGATATAGTGCCAATTAGGTTGTCATAAGGCTGAGTAGGTGACATTCTTTTTTATAAAAAGTATAGTTTCAAAACATGCATCTACGCCCAAGAAAATGTGTTAGCTAAACAAGTCCTTTTCCTCACCTATAAAATGGGAATTAAAATGCATATGATACAGCGGTCCTGAGAAGAATAATGAGCCATCAGAATTTATAAGATTACTTTGTGATTTTTTATTTTTTGTTGCTGATTTTGTTCAAAACAGGTAATGTGGAAACCAATATGAGCTGTTTTTGAAAACACATTAATGTTGGCAATAGGGTCACAAGGTCGGCTTTAAGCAAAGTCAAGCAAAAATTTTTCCATTCAAGACAGAACATTCCATTCAATACTGAGCATTTTGATTACTTGAGGCTTTGAACTCAAGGTCTATTTCTGAAGCTGGTTTCTCATTCCTTGTAAACCTTTTATGCCTGCCTGATAGCAAGAATTTTAACCTCATCTTCCCATCAGGAGCCCTACTGTTAATCTCTTTCTCTGCCATGCCAAGGTTCTGATCAATTAAAGCACTAAGCATTCAGAAATACTTTCAGTTCACAAATATTGTTACTTTGTGCTAGCCACAGTGGCAAATGAAGCCACTTCATGAAGCTTAGAGTCAAATGTGAGGGCAGATTAAATAGTAACAAAAAAATGTGATGAGTGCAAATAGCAGTAAAGCATGTCATAAATTTGTAGCCCTTATTCTGCTGCCTTAAATGTTGGCAAATTCCCTGGGCACTCACTTAGCTTTACTTGACCTTTCAACATGAGCATTGTCTAGTGGTCATCAACAGCGATACTACTTTCCCCAAGCTGAGTTTAGAAATGTGTGGAATAACATTTGGTTATCATAATGATTAAGATCTATCTAGTTTTTCATTTGGTGGGAAAATCTAGGAAAAAATTGCACTGTAGCATGCAGAATTTTAAAAGAGGTGGAAAACAACTGGAACATTTATCCATGTTAGTAGGCATATACATTTGAAAAATTGTTTTCCAATATTTTTAGAAAATCACTTTCTCATATCTACTAATCTAATCACACACATAACCAATAAACTAGAAATCTTCCTCCTGACTGAAATGCAAACATGTCACCAAAGTATATATACAAGAATTTCATACCAGTGCTGTTTATCAATGGCAAAAACTGGGAGCAATTCAAAAGTCCTTAAAGAATAAAATAAACAAAGTAAATAGCATTTATTCATACTATGAAATACTCTATGTAAATGAAAAAAAAAACAGACTACTGCTCAAAGCAACAACATGGATGTACTCCACAAACAAGACACTGAGCCAAAGAAGCAAGACAAATGGATTTGTTCCGTTTGTAAAAAACTCAAAAACAGGTATAGGTAACCTATACTGATAGAAATTGAAAAATGGTTTTGTTTAGGATTAGTAACTGGGGTCAGGGACATGAAGGATGTTTCTGGAGTACTGGTAATGTCCTATATCTTGACTTTGATGGCAGTCATATAAATGTGTTTTTACACTGTAAAAACTGTATTAACTGTATAATCATAGCTTCTGCATTTACTTATACATGTGATATAGATTTTTTTAAGTTTACTTAGAAAAGGTTCAAAGTAAAAGTTCCAAAATACCAACTCAAATTCTTCCTAATAATTGTAAAGGGAAGAATGTACTTTTCCATTGGACAGATTAGGGAGACACTACCACAACTGAGCATTCAAACACCATCTCTAGCTATGAACACAATTTTGGCTAAAACTATTCTTGCCAAAACAATTTAAAATGTACATTACCAAAGCTTTTGACAACATTCACAATTTATAATAAATATTAGGGATAATGGATACTGGGATGGGATGTTAAAAGACAACGTGAGGAAACAACTAAATGATTTTTGACTATGAAACATCCTGCAAGAAAGTCTAGGACTTTCTGAAAATCCATGTTTTCAGAGGAAAGAAATGGGGAAACTCTGCCACATTAAAAGAGACTTAAGATACACAACAACAAATCACAATGCAGAAATCTGGATGGAATTCTGAACAGGAAAACCCCTGAAACATTTTTAGTACATTAGAAAAATTATAATCTGGAGAATTCTAAATGAGCCACGAAGGAGCAGCTTTTCTGGACTAACCCACATGCTGAACAGTAAAAGCTGGGGGAAATGTTTTTTTAAAACACACACACAAAAAGATCACTGTCATTGGCAGAAATCAACATAGGTAGAGTCTGAGGGGTGTGATCCTTGAGAGAAGGGAATGACTGACACAGGCACCTTAGCTTTTTCCCTGAGAGCATTTTCCAACTTGCAGCTTAAGAGAAGCCCCCACCAAAGAATCAGTTTCTCTGCTGTGAAGATGAGGACAAAAGATTAACCAGGGTTGCCAAGATGGCTGAGAAGACATGAGGGACAGAAACCTCCATAAATTCTTGGTTTGCTTGTAACTGTTATAAGCTCTACATACAGAGAGTAAAACTCTAAGAAACCCAATGGAAAATAGCAGCTGGAGGCTGAAAGCCAAACACTGATTACAGCAGCCATGTGTTCTGAAACAAAAGAAGTCAGAGGTCAAGCCTTGTGAAAATGCAGATATCTTGGCAAAATAACTGAGCTTTTATGTGAGTCACTGGAAGGATCGTGATCCTGAAGATGGGGTCATGTCCTAATATTATGACCTACAACTGAAGAGTAAGTGCAAAATCATAATAGAACAACTCTAAGAACACCTGAAAGCAAGCTTTGAAGGGATCATGAACGATGCCATACTGGTACTCAATCTGCCTGCCATAAAATGTTCACATCCTCAAGTAGGAATATGCAATCACAGAGACTAAAAGTTTTAATTGACTTTATCTATAAATAAAATTAAGATGTATAAATTATATAAAACATGAAAATGAAGGAAAAATGTATGAGTCATGCTAAAATCCAAAATGACTGAAAACCAAGAGGAAAAACATATTTTTGAAAATCCTGCATATTTTCATATATTGGAATTAAAAGATGGGAAAGTTTAAATAAACATGTTTAATATATTCAGGATAACAGGAAAGCAAAGATACAACATAAAGGCATCAAGCAAATCAACAGAGCAATGGAATCTACAAAAAGAAATTAACTTGGCATTCTAAAGCAAAAAGTTAAGTAACTGATCTAAATGCCCACTGGACATGTTGAAAACACAGCAGAAGATAAGGCTAGAAAACTAAGATCAGTAAGAAATCATCAAATTGAGGTACAGAGATTTTTAAAAAATGGAAGAACAAAAGGTACAAAACAATAGAGTGAAAGAGATGTGGAATGCTGTCAAAAGTTTTATCAGAAGTGTAACTGAATCTCAAAAGGAAAGAAATAAATGGGGTGTAGCATAATGAAACAATGGCTCAAAATTTACCAAATCGGATCAAATACATCAGTTCATAGATCCTAGAGGCCTAGTACACCTCTAAAAAGGATATAAAAACAATTTTTAAAATAGTTTTTAACAATTTTTTAAATAGTGTTTTTAATAAATTTTTTAAGTGTCTTTATATAAAAAAAACCACACCTAGGTGTGTCATGTCAAACCATGTAATTAGAGACACAAAGCAATCTCAAAAGCAGTCAGAGATAACAGACATGTTTTCTTCAAAGGAGGATTAAAACAGATGGCTCTTCATCAGATAAAGAAAGAAAGAGAGAATAGTATTTTTAAGTGATGAAAGAAAATAATCTATATTTGAATCATTCACTCAGAAAAGGGTCTCAAAAACAAGAATAGTTGTGTTAACGTGTGGTAAGCAGACCTGCTATGAGAAAGACTAAAATGAAGTGGTTTTTAAAAATATGTCATTATATTCCTAATAAATTTACTTTTTAGCTTTAGCTTGTTTTCTCTTTATAAAAAGGTCTGTGTTTTATATAACTATCTGTAATTTACTTTCTTCAATCGTAAATATGATGAAAATGTTTATCTGTATTCTTTAATATAGCTCTGTTCAATCAATTTCACTACCATGTAATATTCAATTGTGTGAGCATACTAAAATGTATCTATCCAGTTGCTTGTCAATTGCCATTTGTTTGGTTTACTTTTAATATTTGAAGAAAATAAATTTGGAAAGCCATCTAGTCCCTGAATTCTGTTTTATGATATATCAAATGACTTTCATTGAGGCAATTTATACCCATATGTCTACTCTGATTTATAGTTCCTACAGAAACCATCTAAAAATATATAGTTTCATTCAAATTTACAAATCTGTACAAATAGTACATTGATTCATATACAATATTTTTTGAAAATCTGAAAATATTAAGGTAAGCAAAAAAAAGAAACCAGCCATAATCATTCCATCTGGAGTTACACACTAAATTCATCAAGAAACATGCTGTTGCATATGCTTCCAGATCTTTTTCTACCCATATGTTTTTCCATTCAAAAATAAAGTAAAAAGAAAAATACTGTAATAAAAGTCTGGCTTTGATATTTCTTTCTTTCTTTATTACTGCTCTAGTTTGTAATATACATGACATCATAGGATTCAGAGTATGGATATATCGTAAAGAAAAATCTTGAAAATAGCAAGTTCTTTGATAACTAAAACAATTGAACAGTTTCACTTTGTCATCTGTATTTTATGAATCACTTTGTCATACCCTTTACCCATTATCTTTTGTTATTCATATCCTTTTTTAATCTTTACTGAATTTATATTTGAAGACTTATATTTTCATTTATGTTGAAAATGCTGACTTACCATTTATCTTCTATATATCTAGATATTGACTTACTCTTGTAGTACTTCAGGTATTTAGCTTTATATAGTAAAATGTACATAATTTTAGTTGTGATTTCTGACTTTATTATTTGATTTTTCAAAGTCTTCCTGGTTTGCTAAAATGTAAATATATAGTCACCTATATGTTTACTTGTAGTGATTAGGTATGCTGGGGAAAAGGGGGATATGCCTCATTTAAATTTGTATTCCATTAGTAGTTCAACTTCAGTTTTAGGTGTAACCTGCCCCTCTCCAAAGCCTGTTATGTGCTGTGGCAGAGAGTAAGGCCACTCCATCGCCAGATCTGGAAGTAGAGCTGCTGGTTCCTCAGTGCTGTTGCTCTTAAATACTCCTCTATAATGACAAAAAGAGGCTACCTGGTGGGTCCCCAATTCTGCTACAGCCTGCCGTTCTTACCTCTAGCTCCCATTCTTCCAGATTTTGAGAAGTTAAAGGGTTTCTGCCATATCCTTCAACTCAGAATTCCTATTTTTCCCCTGGAATCTAGCACTCCAGCCACTGGAAATTCCACCTCCAAGTACTACCTACACACATTTTTAGTCTTTTCAGGCTGCTATAATAAAATACCACAGAATGGGTCATTTATAAACAACAGAAATCTAATGCTCACAGTTCTGGAAGCTGGAAGTTCAAGATCAGCATGCCGACATGGTCAGATGAGGGCCCTCTCTCAAGTTGCAGACTTCTGAAGGGGTAGAAGTCATGGCGGAAGGGGTAGGGCTCTCTCTGGAGCTTCTTTCAAGGCACTGATCCCATTCTTGAGGATTCCACCCTCATGACCCAGCACTTCCCAAAGACCCCACCTCTTCATGCTTCATTTCTGTGGGTTAGGATTTCAACTTATGAATACAAGGGGACATAAACATTCAGACCATAGCATTATATAGCAGGAATTCTTTCCCAATGTTCTCCTTTGGATAGCACTTGAACTGAACTGTAAGCCACAGGAATATCTTGATGTTTAAATTTCTATGTAATTGAGAAATTTCATATAAAAGGCATTTGTCCTTCTTTCTGTCATAATATGAAAATGGGGGCTTTTAAAATGTAGTACTGAAATAATGAGAGAGATTAGAAGTTGAAAGGCTATTTTAGATCAAGGGAAAGTTCTATAGAACATAAATATATGCTCATTAATTCCCAGAGAGCAAAAAGAAAATGAAAAACTAGCAAAAAGGAGGGATGGAAGAAGAAATACAGAAGATTCAAGGAACTGTTTTAGAAAGATCTTGAAGTAGCATTGACTATCTGAATTCTATAAACTGAGGGGAAAGGAGAAAAGAACAGGTAGACATCCATAGTAGTTGTTTTGATTTTATAAATAGTTTATGTACGGTCAGTATAGTTCAGGGACACAGAATTATGTAAGAATGCCAAAATAGAGTGTTTTTATTGAATCTGAGCCAAGGAAAAAATATTTAATTCCCACATATTGTTACCATTATTATTCTGCAACAAGACATTGTTTTTCTTCAACAAACTTCCACCCCTATATTTTAAGAGTAATGTATGATATCTTTGTACAAGACGAAAGTAAAATATCAGGCAGTTTCAGCAGTTTCCACAGCTCTGGAATTCATACAGAGATTTTTAAGAGTCATGTAGTAGTGGGCTGAAGTGGGTCCACAGAAGTGACTATTTGCCTGAGTGCATGTGGAAAGTAGGTAGCTTTGGTAAGACTTAAATTCAGACCTTCTAATCTGAGTCAGAAATATTCCTAATTGTTCACTTGAGATTCACTTTTATCCATATATATTCTGATTTAACTCTTATTAACACCTTTCCCAAAGTGTATAGAGATAATTTATTCCTTAATATTCATATGGAAGTTTAGCACATAGAATTCTGTAGTTGAATAAACAAAGTTAAACTATCTTTCTTGATGAGGTATTTAGGAAAGTCTTTGTGGATGAGCAATGTAAAATTCTTTCAGATGTACACTGTATTACACAATGCTTTTCAAACTTATTTGACCACTTAGTCTGAGGTACATTTGATTGAACTGACATTCAATGGAACATTCTTTGGGAAGTTGTTTCATGGCTCATGTGTATCCTCTAATTATAAAAGGATGTATCACATCATCTCAAAGGGGAGTTGTTGACTAAAGTTTTGACTCAGATATTGGTAATTGATTCTGAGATAAGACAATAAAATATTAATCTGATTTAAAAATGGACAGAGGAACTGAATAGGTATTTTTTCCAAAGAATACATAAAGATGACCAGCAGATGTATGCAAATATTCAGCATCTCTAATCCTCAGGGTGATGCAAATCAAAATCACAATGTAATCCCAATTTCATGCCTGTATGAATGGCTATTATCAAAAAGAAATAAAAAGTGTTGGTGAATACAAAACTAAAATTATATACTTAAAAGTTGCTAAATGAGTATATCTTAAATATTCTCACCATACATACACAAAATGGTAATTATGTGAAGAAACCCTGTGTTGGTATGAATATAAACTGGTGCAGTTACTATGGAAAACAGGATGGGGGTTCCTCAAAAATTTAGAAATAGAACTACTTTATGACATAACAATCCCACTTCTAAATATCTATCCAAGGAAATTAAATCACTATCTCAGAGATATCTGTATGCCCATGTTCACTGCAACATTACTGAAAATAGCTAAGACATGGAAACAACTTAAGTGTTCATTAACAGATAAATGGATAAAGAAAATGTGGAACACATATACAGTGGACTATTATTCAGCCATTAGAAAGAAATCTATCTTGTCATTTGTGACTACATGAATGAGCCTTGAGGACATTATGCTATGTATGTGAAATAACTCAGACAAATAAAGACAAATATTGTATGATTTCACTTACATATGAGATCTTAAAAAGCCATACTCATACAGAGAGTAGAATGGTGGTTGTAAGGGCTGGGGTGCAGGAAATAGGAAAATATTGGTCAAAACTTTTACTTTCAGTAAATGTTACAAACTTCCAGTTACAAGTTCTGGGGCCTAAAGTACAACATGGTGACTATAGTTAACAATACTGCATTATACACTTAAAAGTTACCAAGAGTACATCAGAAATGTTCTCACTGCAGGCACAAAAAAGATGGTAATTATGTGAGGTGATAGATGTATTAAGTAGCCTAGTATGGGAATCACTTTATAATATATACATGTATCAAGTCATCATGTTGTATACATTAAGCTTGTACATTGTATGTCAATTATATCTTAATAAATCTGGATAAATAAGCATATTATGAAACTTCCTAGTATTTCCAAAGTGACCTGACACGATTTTTTCTAGTTAAATATGAACTTTACAAAAGGAAACATAAATATTTTGGGTAATTGTTGGATGCTAACTGAAATAATCATTCCTGGGACTGAATGCCACTGTATTCCACCAATCAGATAGTACTAGTGGGCTGATATGATATGTGATGTTTCCAGACACTGGTTGACTCAAGGCAAATGTAAAGCTTTCCTTGGATTATTTCTCAACCTCATTGTGTATATACTTGAAATAGAGAACATCAGTAACTAGAAAAATTCCCACAATGTTATCCCAAACCATGGGTTAGAAAAAAAAGTTGGAAGGAAGAGACGCAAGTCACGTAAGCCTCCATTCCCTTCCAATGTAGTAAAACATAAAAAAGATAAACAACATTTTTGGATAAAAACACTGATTAGCCACCATCAAAGACAAAATATTCCAGGGCTGTCATTCCAGTACATCTCCATTTAATTTCAACATTTTTAGCCCATGGTAAGGAGAATGGGTTTAGGAAATTGCCAGTGAATTACTATAATTTGAGTCAGGTGGCAACCAAGTACAGTTGTTGCTTTAGATGTTTTATACTACTTGAAGGATATTAACCCAGCTCTTATAACTGATATGCAGCTATTAATTTGGCACATAAATTTGTGTCCTTCTCAGTAAACAGAAACCAGAAGAAGCAGATGATTGAATTGGTAGGGACAGCTATACACCATTACCAGTTGACCTTAGGGTGTCAACAACACTTCGATTCTGTTTTATATCATAATCTTCTGGGGCTTTAGAAATAACATCATCCCATAAGGCATGATGTTGATCCACTCTATTGATAATATCATGCTAATAGAATCTAATAGAGAGAAAGAAGGATAAACCACCCTAGTGGCATTGGTAAGACATATTCATACCAACTGTGGTAAATACATTTTCTAAAAATAGAAGCATATGCCTCATTAATCACCTTTCAAAAGTGAGTAGATACCCTCAGGATATTTTCAAAGTGAGGAAAATTTGCTGCACCTTTTACTCTTAAGAAGAAAGTACCATATTTAGTGAATTCTTTAAATTTTGAAAGCAACTTACACCAATTTAGATTTGCTGCTTCTATACAGAAACCAAAATGGCCAGAAAAGAGCTGTGGTAGGATCTAAAGCAATAGACTTCTCCTAGCAGGTTCTGGCCACAGGATAAGCATTCCATATGTGATGGTGTTTCTCCCCCAGTCTCAATCAAACACAATGAAACAACAGTTAATAATGCAGTAGCAAAATACTTGCTTCCCCCTGATCCTGGATTATATTGTTTAGATATTTTGGTATTCAGGAGAACATTTTCCACCAAGGGACACAATAATGTTTCCACTGGATTGGAAACTGAGATTGCAACCAGATAAATACATAGAAAAAGATGTTCTGGTGTTAAAAGAAGTGACTGATCCATAGTAACAGGGAAAATAGGATAGCTGCTCTACAGTTGGGTCCAAGAAGTATACTGCTGGATGCTAGATGTTACCTGCTTGTTCCACCATGCCCAGAAGTGGAGGTTTATGGAGGTTTATTACTGTTCTTAAAACTCTCAAAAGGCCAATCCATCAAGAGCACAGAACCCCTCATTGGTTAAAGAACTATTTTCAGCTCAATGTTCTGCCAGAGGAAATGGGAAATGTGAATATTGTAGCATTTAATCACATCTCCATACAAGGAGATTTGAATTTTTGTAATGTGTTTCCTGTGTAACAAGTGGTATGGTTACAAAATTCTAAATAACCATAGGCAGAGGAAAATGGAATTTGGTATGCCAAGATAGAGAAAACTACAAATTCAGATTCAGTCATTCACACAAATAAGATTACACAGCTCTGTAAGTCACTGTACTGAAACAAAATACTTCCAAATTCTATCATAATGGAGTTTAAGGACCTGGCTCTAGGTTCTCTCAATGTTTCACTAGAGTATCTCTATTTCCCACTAAGGCTTGGACAGCTTGTAGAGTTGGGAAGGAAAAAATACCAATATGAAGTAGGGAAATCTTACTCTTTTCACATAAAGAGTATAGGAACATGATTTCAAAACAAAGGGCTATCTATATATGTATCTGCCTATTTCTCTTTTGGGATTGGGCTCACACAGCAGGGGAGTGTATTAGATAAGCTGAGGACAGCAGCAAGGACGTATTTCACTAAGAAGTATGCCTGTGTCAAATAAATTAGGTAACCCAGTGTGGTCACATGCAGTGAGTCAGGCCCTGGAGCTTAGCTTTCCTGGGCTGTTTTCAGCGCCCTGTGAGGCAGCAAGCTGTGTGATTAGCCACTGGGCTCTGTCCGCGAAGACGCTGGAACTGGGCCACCACGCCTTCACAGGATAGAAGACACACAGAACTTCTGTGTCTACAGTCAGAGAGGCCAAATAAGGCCAAATTAGCCAACACGTACTGAAAGGCTAGTAATGGACCAAAAAAAAACATGATCACTACTTACAAACTTTAGAACCAGGAGTATTCAGAAGAACAAGAAATTTCACTGTAAAGACAAGGAAACCAGCTTGTGTTTTCTGGGCCAGCAGAGGCCGGAGTGCTGCTCGGCACCACATGTCCCCAGCCAGGGGCAAGCTCACCTCATCTCACACTCACACACAGGGAGAGACGCACAGGGATCTCAGAGGCTGAGCTCTTTCATCTAAGTGAAAGACCAACATAATCTCAAGGAACTTTCTTTATTACAGGTTCAAACCAAACTTAATCTTGGTTGATACTTAGTTAATAGTTTTCCTGCTAATCAGAAGGTGAGAGCCTACAAGGAAGATTTTTTTAAACTATCTTTTTCTGAATATCTAAGTTACAGTATGAGTTTATTTCTCACTCCTACCTTTCCTCCCTCTTACATTATGTATATTTTTTAATTGCCCTTTGGCTTTCTTTTTCTTACTATTGTATATGGAATATATTTCTACTTAGGTTGCCACAACCAAAAATCTTTAAATGATGAAATATTTACATTTTTATTCTTAAAAAAATAGTACTATAAGTGACAGTTACAATCACCTGGTGCCCCTTTTACAGATTTTTCCTGTATTTATCATCTGGAATATATGCACTCTCTTCCAATGTCCCTGAATTTTACCCTACTCACTAAAATGGAGGATGGATCTACCCATTTATTCAATCAAAAGGCCTTTGAGACTTGAATTATTGGTATGGTTACATTGTTGTTTCTCCAACTATGATTCTTTTTTAAAATTGTCATTCATATTCTTTTTCCTGTTTAAATGAAATATTTCATTTTCAAAAGTCCACATTTTTCTTCCATTATTTGAATTCTATTCTAAGAGCACAGGTACTTCAGCTTATTTATTTTTAGCAGTTAACCACACAAACATTAAATTAATGCAAGTGTTAATTTATTGCAATATATTGTTATATTGCTGTTCTTTCTTATAATAGCAATCTATTATTTATAATCTAAGAAAACAATACAAAATAGCAGGACTTTTAAATTTGAAAGTCAGTTTTAGAAAAGGTCCTGAAGACAAATAGCTTTAATATTCTGAACTGATTTTCTTACAAAGAGCAGTTTTGTGTTTGTTTTGGCTGGATTTTTTTATTAAATCCTGTATCTTGACAGAAACTGCAATCAAAACCACTTTTGGAGATAAGACAATACTGAGTTCAGAACACCTAGCCTACTAAATAAAGGCTACAAAAATAACTTCAAATTTGTCTCAAGAAGGGATATACTCTTTAGACTGTTTGCAAGATATGAGAAATAATAAATTTTTAGTAGTTTTTACTGTAACAAGGGAAAAATACAGCTAAATATATCTAAAAAGCTCCACACTAAAATCCAGCAGCCTTTAAATAATGTAGACTGCCATTTCTAAAGAGTCAATATGATGGAGGAGGAAGGTTAATAGGCTTTGGGATTATGTGGAGATGAGTTTAAATTATGGGTCTAACACTCACTTCATATATTCTATGATGGACATTTTTTTACATTTTACAATTACTGAACACAAAAAACATTCAACAATTGTCGGCCAGTCATGATGTAGTTGTCATTGCTTATACATGAGCAAGCATTAAAAGGTTCAGAGTTCAAAGCAGAAGAATGGGAGTCTATGGCTTGGAAAGAAAACTTGGATATATTAGGATATGTTTTAATTCTAGGAGAAAGTGATTGTGAAGAAGAGATGAGATCAGTGGTGACTTGATAATTTTAGTGATAATCATAGAGGAGTAGAACAGTTCAACATACTTACAAAGCCAGCTTTAGAGTTCAGTACAAAAAGCTTTGAATTCTTTTATGGATTCCCTGAGAAGTGCTGTTCCACTAATTTTCTGGTATTACAGAGTATTATAGAGCAATAGAGAATCATAATAGCCATAATGTGAGCAAAAACATAGATGTGGTTTATTTTGCATCAAAGGTTGATTCAGAATAGTCAGATTCTGAATATGAAGAAATATGGTAAATATCTTACCCATTTCACTTATATTTTCTTTTTATATATGTAAAACATAAATATATAAATGTTTATAAGTCAAATTAAGACAGGAAAAATTAAAGAAAAATTTTAATTAAGTAAAGTAAGGAAAACTTTTTAAAAGAAAAAGAAAATTGAGGAAAAAGAACCTTCAGTAGGTATATAATTACAAGAAGAATTGTGTCACAGTGTAATTAATTAACATCACCATTTTTAGTGGTAAGATAATGTACATCTTCCAACCAGTGTATCTGATAAGTGACGAAATGCAATATTTGCTTTTTTTACTATTTTTTGCTATTTTTTAAATCCTGCCTAAGCTTCAGTTTTCTTATTGATATGTGAAAATTAGGAGTCCTGTAACTTTTTAAAAATGTATGTTCTATGACATACCTTTAATACATAATTATTACTATTTTTTTAAAGCCCCCATTTCCCATTGAATATTAGGAACCTAAAAACAATGAAAAAATACATGATTATTCACGTCTTTTCATTTAAATACTATTACAAAAATACATTGCTTATCATCCCTGGGATAGCTCCTTATATTAAAAACCATGGTGAACAGACTAAAAAATGATCCTGATTCCTATATGATTAAATATTTACTTCAAGAAAAATGGCAGCAGTATCAAAACTACCTGTAAGTAGTCACAATTTTTGTGGGTAAGCTATCATTTTGGTGTCAAATATTAGAAAAAAATTATGGCACTATTTTTGTCTGTTGTTTAAAAGTAATAGTTTTTTCTTTGAATTGTTACTTATTGTCACATATTTAGTAGGTATAAACAATTCATACTATTGCTTATAATCTAGGTCATTTTTACAATAAGATGGATTTCAAGTTTTCCTTTATATCAATCTTTGGACTTAGCTGAAAATTTCACCTTTGTCTTCTAAACTTACATAATCAAAATTCAATGGTCACGTATGAGTTCAGAAAAACAAATTTATTATTGAAAAAAATACATTATTGTCACAGAACATCAATCATAAAAGGTAAAGACTGGCAATAAAACAATGAAACACTATAGATGAAAACACGCCTTAAAAGATGACAAATCCCTCTTAGAAAAAACAGCTAGCAATAACGGAAAAGATCATTAAATTATAGAATTTTCTACAAAGAATTTATAATTGTATTTTCTATTCTCGCTAGATGATTTAGCTATGCAGGATGGAAAGGATAAGACATTACATTTATGATCCAACAAAGAGCAGTCTATTGGTATTCTATATCAATCTATAGGTCAGTAAGTTATTCTCATATATTTTCCAAGAGCACTTTGATTGGGTCACATGCATGTCACTAGGGCACACCTTAGAGATGCTCAGAATCATTTGAAGATTAAGGGTTGGATGGTCAAGTTTTCACTTAGTATAGGTACAAGTCAGCAAAATTGAGGATCTTATTATTAATATATCATTTATATTCACCAGCAAGTCCTGATGAAATCCAAATTATGTATATACCACAGGATTCTGATGTATCAAATGGTATACAGCTGAAGTAATTTTAACAATGAGGAGCTGCAGCAGCTAACTCTCTGGTATAAAGCAATGCCCATCACCCTCTGCCCCCATTTCTCCTGTGTAAATATGAGCCTACATTCCCACTGTGCCAGCTGACAGCGGATAAGAAAATAACCCAAGTGGCCTTGGACACATTTCACCTTGGAAGAGAGCATGTTGCCTTGGTAAGGAAGGGATGGAAAGAAATTAATACTAACAGATTTTTTTAACCTAACAGATTCATGTCATGCTTTTATTTTCCTTTCTTATAAACTGATACTTACAATTTCACTACAGCAAAAACAAATGTATAATAGCGGAAATTGGAAAAACAGAAGAACAGAGAACCACCAACCACACATGAAGTATTTCATAATCTCTTTTGGTTACTAGTTTTTTAAAGCTAGATGAGGTTATAGGATGAATTCTATATTATATCTTATTTTTAACCTAGCATTTATATCAAAGAATTTTTCATGTTACCATCTTCGTAATGATTAATAATGCAAAACAACTCACAAAAGATATATCTCATAATTTACATTTGTGTTCCTTTTTTTAACTAATAACAGTATGAAAATGTCTGTGTAAGATTTGAAATTTTAAAATTTGCACTCTTTAATAAATGTATCAGACTATTATTTTGTTTTGTGTTAATAAGTTCTTAGTGACATTGAATCCAACATGCATAAAAGGAACATCTGTAGCTTCACTGTTACCACTAAATTACAGATTTGGGCAAGGTACTCAATCTCCCTTAGTTTCAGTCTCTCTATCAGTTAGATGAAAACATACTCCTACTTTAGATGGTTTTGGTTAGGCTTAAATTTGTTAAGACTAGGTGCAGACCCCAACATTTAGAAGCTAGATTCATCTCATCTTCTGTTCTTTTTTTCTTCTCCATTTAGTGCCTTTTATCTTTAAGATTTGACTGATTATGGAGAAATTTTTTACTTCTTTATTTCTATGAGTTTTTGCATATAATAATGACAGTAGTCATATGTCACATCTGGGGCAACTTTCAATGCTAAACATTTTGTTCCTAATTGTAGGCTGTTTGAAATACAGTTATCTACTTGTTTATAAATTTAGATGATAGAAAACATTCCTTATTTTACAGACTAAGTTAATTGAATAAGTTTTAATAAAAATGCACTTTAATTTATTCTTAATTTTTGCAAAGACTTAAAAATATGATCTGATCATTATGAAATTTAATAAATTTTGAATTGCTCAGAATGGCTTTTTTGTCACTTGGCAAAGAAGTATCCCGGAGAATTGACTGAATAAGGATTCTCTTCTCCACTGATTTATGATTCTTGCTTTGAGTGTCTCCAGGACTTCTTTTGATCCATCTCTTTTATTTTGCACCAGCAGCAACTTCCTTTACCATTGTAAAGGCTTGTCGTGCCTCACCAACATGAGAACAGTTTTTAGTGGTCTCTGTGGTAGGTTTCATATACTGTTGATTCATCTTATATGTATCAGTGAAGGATAAATATAAAAACTTGGCATCCTTAATAACATTGACCTTCTCTCATAGCAATGGTGGCCCAATTGTCAGTGAGAAATTTCATCTGTGTTTAGAAAGAAAACTCCTCAGTGATTATGGTGAAAGTTTTTACATTACCAAAGCCAAAGCTAGGTAGGGGCTGGTCTTCCATAATAATAAGCTGGTATTTGTTGAGGGCTTACTATGGGTAGACCAAATATTATTCTAAGTGTTTCACCACATTGATTATCAGTTTTTTCCTCGAAATAAGCTTTATGTTATCTCCTAATGATCTCTGAGGATGCTCAAAATGTCAAAGGACACTGTGGACAAATAACTGAAGGAAATCATGAGAACAAGTTCTCAAAAAATAGAAGATTTAAATAAAGACATGGGAAATATAAAAAGAAATCAAATAGAATTTTGTAGCACAGAGAATCAAGGTCACACATCTGGTAGGAGACAGAGCCCAAATTTGAATCTGTGTAGATTTCATGGTCTATCCAGCCTGTTAATCTGACTCAACTTCCTCATATAAGTGATATCATACAGTACTTGTCTTTCTCTAACTTACCTCACTTAACATAACATGCTCAAGGTCTATCCATGCTGTCACAAAAGGGAGGGTATCTTCCTTTCTCATGAATAATAGTCCATTTTGTACACATACCACCTCTTTTCTGTGCATTTACCCATCAATGGTCATTTGGGTTGTTTCTGTATCTTGGCTATTGTGAATAATGCTGTGGAAAACATGGGAATACATATATATTGTTGAAATCCTGTTTTCATTTCCTTTGAGTATATACCCAGAAGTGAAATTGCTGGATCATATGACAGATCTATTTTTAATTTTTGGAGAAATCTCCATATTGTTTTCCATCCTGGTTTGATCAGTTTACATTCCCACCCATGATGTTTAAGGGTTTCTTTTCCACCACATGCTTGCCAGCATCTGCTCTCTTATCTTCTTGACGACAGCCATTCTAAGATGAGTGATGTGATAGCTCACTGTGCTTCTGATTTGCATTTCCCAAATGATTAGTGATGTTGAGCAACTTTTCATATGTTTGTTGGCCATTTTGATGTCCTCTTTGGAAAAGTATCGATTTAATTCTTCTATCCATCTTTTAATTGGATTGATTTGGGGTTTTGTTGCTGCTACTGAGTGTTCTGAGTGCTTCATATATTTTGAATATTAACCCCTTTTCCAATATATGGTTTGAAAAAATTTTCTTATACTCTGAAGGTTCTTTTCATTTTGCTAACTGTTCCTTCTACTGTACAGAAGCTTTTCAGTTTGATGCAGCCCACTTTAATTTTTCTTTTGTTGCTTGTGTTTTTGGCATCATGCCAAAAAAAATATTGCCAAGATCAATATCATTGAACTATTTCCCTGTTTTCTGATAGGAGTTTTATGGTATCAGGTCTTATGTTTAAGGCTTTGACCCATTTCAAACTGAGTTTTGTAAGTGGTGTAAGATAGTAGTCCAATTTCTTTTTCTGCATGTGTTTGCTTCTTCAGTTTTCCCAGCACTATTTGTTGTAGAGATTTTCCACTTCCCATTAGGTATTTTTGTCTTCCTCATCTAATATTAGTTGACTGTATATGCCAGGGCTAAATTCTAGGCTCTCTATTCTGTTCCATTGGCCAAAATGTATATTTTCATGCCAGTGCCATATTGCTCTCATGACTGTGGCTTTGTAGTATAGTTTGAGATCTGGAAACTTGATGCCTCTGGCTTTGTTCTTTTATCTCAAGACTGCTTGGGCTACTTGGGATCAATTATGGTTCCACACAAATTTTAGTATTATTTCTTCTATTTCTGTGAAGAACATCTTTTGTATTTTGAAGGGGATTGCACTGAATCTGTGAGGGCTTCGGTAGTATGAACATTTTAAGAATATTATTTTCCAATCCATGAACATGGGATGTCTTTCATTTGTCTCTTCATTGATATCTTTCAGCAAAATTTTGTAGTTTTCATTGTACAAATCTTTCAGTTCCTTGGTTAAATTAATTTCTAAGAATGTTATTGTTTTTGATGCTATAATGAATGGGATGGTTTTATTTATTTTTTAGATGTTTCATTATTAATGTAAAGGAATGCAATTGATTGCTGTATCTTAAATTTATATTTAAGATTTTTTTTACTGAAAGTGTTGATTAATTCCAAGTTACTCTTACTTTTTGGGATTTTCAATACTGAGATCATATCAGCAAATAACAATTTTATTTCTTCCTTTCTGATTTGGATATATTTCTTCTTTACATCTTGCCTAATATCTCTAGCTAGGACTTTCAGTACCATATTGAATAAGAGTGGTGAGAGGAGGCATCCTTGCTTTGTTCCTGATTTTAGAGTAAATGCTTTCAATTTCTCTCCTCTGAGTATAATGTTAGCTGTGGGTCTGTCATATATGCCTTTACTATGTTGAGGTTCATTCCTTCTATACCCAGACTGTCAAGGGTTTTATCATGAAAGAGTGTTGTATCTGTCAAATGTTTTTTCTGCATCTATTGAAATGATCATGTCATTTTTATCTTTAAATTCTCTATTATATTACATTTATTAATTTGTGTATGTTGCACCATTCTTGAATCCAGGAATGAATACCACTTGGTCATGGGGTATGATCCTTTTAATGTGTTCTTGAATTTGGTTTGCTAATATTTTGGGGGGAATTTTTGCAATTGTATTCATCAGGGAATTCATTTGCAGCTTTTTTTTTTCTTGTGGAATCTTTATCTGGTTTTGGTGTTAAAGTAATGCTGGTCTAGTAGAATGAGTTAAGAAGTATTCCCTATCATCAATATTTTGGAAGAGTCTGAGGATGACTACTGTTAATTCTTCCTTAAATGTTTGGTAATATTCTCCAGGGAAGCCATCTGGTCCTGGATTTTTCTATATTGGGAGTTTTTTTATTACTGATACAATATCTTTACTTATTATTGACCTGTTCAGATTTTCTATTTCTTCCTGATTCAGTCTTGATAGGTTGTATTTCTTTAAATGTATCCAATTCTAGGTTATGTAATTTGTTGGCATATAATTGTTCATAGTAGTCTCTTATGATTCTATCTATTTCTATAGTATCAGCTGTAATGTCTCCTATTTCATTTCTAATTTTGAGTTTTTTTCTCTTTTTTTCTTAGTCAAATTAAAGGTTTGCCAATTGGTTTATCTTATTTAAGAACCAACTCTTAGTTTTGTTCATCCTTATTGTTTTTCTGGTCTCTACTTCCTTTATTTCTGCTCTTATTCTTATTATTTCCTTCCTTCTGCTATTTTGGGCTTAATTTGCTCTTCTTTTCATAGTTCCTCGAGGTGCATAGTTAGGTTGTTTATTTAAGGTTTTCTATTTCCTAAACATTTCCATTTGGTGCTATTAACATTCCTCTCAGAGCTGCTTTTGCTGCATTCCACAATATTAGCTGTGCTGTGCTTTCATTTTCATTTGTTTTGAAATAATGTTTTTATTTCCCTTCAGAATTTTTCTCTGACCCAGTGGTTCTTTAAAAATGCTTTTCCACATATTTGTAGATCTCAATTTTCTCTTGTTGATTTTAGTTTCATACCACTGTGGTCAGCAAAGGAGTTGGCATGATTGCAATCTTCTTTAATTTGCTAAGATTTATTTTGTGGCCTATCATTATCATCTACCTTAGAGAATGTTCCACGTGTACTTGAGAAGTATGCTGTTGGATTCTGTATATGCTATTAATCTCATTTGATCTAAGTATGGTTCAATTTCAATGTTTCCTTGTTGATTTTCTGTCTCAATGATCACTCTATTGCTGAGAGTGGGGTATTGACATCCCCTAAAATTATTGTATTGTTGCATATTTCTCCCTTACAATGTTATTAATCGCTTCATGTATTTTGGTCCTTGGATATAAAAAGTGTATGTATTTATGGTTGTTACACTGCCTTGCTGTATTGACCCCTGTATTATTATATAATAACCTTGTTTGTCTATCTGCTTTGTGATTTTTTTTCTTTAACCTGTGAATTACTTACCTCATTTACTTTCTGTATATTTGAGAGTATTCTGTTACCTTTTCATTAATGATTTCCAGATTATTCCATTGTTTTACTCTGTGTGAATTCAACTTATTTATATTTGTTGAGACTTTTTTATGATACAGACTAGATAACTTTTGGTACCTATTTCATATGCATTACCAAATAATGTATTCTGAAGTTGTATTTCTATACACTAACAAAAAGGAAGTTAAAACCAATTCCATTTATAGTAGCACCAAAAAGAATAAAATACTTAGGAATGAACTTAACCAAGGAAATGAAGGATTTCTACACTGAAAACTACAAAATATTGCTTAAAAGAAATTAAGGAAGACACAAATAAATGAAAAGACATCCTATGTTCATCGATTAGAAGACACAATATTATCGAAATGTCCATACCAGCCAAAATTATCTGCATATTCAATGCAACTCCTATCAAAACGTAATAGCAATGCAACTCCTATCAAAACGTAATAGTATTTTTGAAAAATTAGAAAAATATCCTAAAGTTCATATGGAATCACAAAGACAACAAATAGCCAAAGGAATCTTAAGAAAGAAAAATAAAGCTGGAGGACTCATATGACCTGATTTCAAAACATATTACAACACCATAGCAAACATAACATTATGGTACTGGCATAAAAATACACACAGATCAATGAAATAGAAAAGAGGGCTCAGAAAAACCCTTATTTATATAGTCAAATGCTCTTTGAGAAGTGCTAAAACTACACAATGGGAAAAGGATAATCTCTTCAATAATGCTGTTTGGAAAATTACATATCCACATGCAAAGGAATGACGTGGGACCCTTTTATTACACCATATTCAAAAATTAACTCCAAATGGATACTTAAGCATAAGACCTGAAACTATAAAAATCCTAGGAAAACAGAGATGAAAATCTGTGAGTCATTGAATTTGGCAATTTCTTACACATGACAAAAAAAAAACACAGGCAACAAAAGAAAAGCATATAAATGGGACTACAACAAACTTAAAAATTTCAGCAAATAAAAGGAAATAACTGACAGAGTGAAAAGGCAACCAATGTAAATATAGAAAATATTTGCAATCAAATGTCTGATAAGAGTTTTATATCCTCAATAAAGAACTGCTGTACCAAATAACAACAAAACCCCAAACAGTCCAATTAAAAATAAGCCAAGCATTTGAGTAGTTATTTTTCCAAAGAAGATATACAAATAACCACCAAGCTTATAAAAAGATGTTCAGTATCACTAATCAGCAGGGAAGTACAAGCCAGAGTCACATCATATATTATCTCACAGGCATGATAATGGCCAGAGTTTAAAAAATAGAAATTAACAAGAATTGACAGGGAAGTAGAGAATTTGGAACCACTGTTGGCGAGGGTGCAAAATGGTGCTATGGAAAACAGCATGGAGATTCCGCAAAAAAAATTAAAAAATTAAAAGCAGAATTAGCATATGACCCAGAAATTCCATCTAGAAGAACTGAAAACAGAATCTCGAAGAGATATTTGCTCATCCATGTATACTGCAGCCTCTTTCACAATAGCCAAGAGGTGGAATTAACCCAAATGTCCATCAAAAGATGAATGGATAAATAAAAAGGTAGTATGTGCATACAATGGAACATCATTCACCCTTAAAATAGGATATTCTGCCATATACTACATCATGGATGAAACTTGAGGACATTATGCTCAGTGATAAAAGTCAAACCCAGTAAGACAAATCTGCATGATTGCATTTTCACAAGGTATCTAAAATAGTGTCTAAAATAGTCAAAATCCTAGAAACAGAAAGTAAAATGGTGCTTGCCACACGGTGTGAGGGAAAGGGAAAAAAGTTGTTGTTTAATAAATACAGAATTTTAGTTTTGCAAGATGAAAAATTTATACATATCTGTTGCAAAACAACATACATATTAGGTAAACCTAACATACTGTACACATTAAAAATGGTTAAGATGGTAAATTTTATGTTACATATTGTTAACACAACAAAAAATAGTTTAAAAACTGTACTAATGGCTCTAGACAGCATAATTAGGCCAAATAGGAAATAAAAGATCTAATTAAAATTATCATTATTTCATATGTGCTATTCTATATTACAAATAAAAAAACAGAAACAACTGTAAGGGTATTTAATAAATTGATTCTTTAATTATTAGATAGTCTTGTCTAACAAAAAGTCTATCAATTATCTAGAAACAACCCTTAGCAAGTTGGACAAGAACTTTTTTTCTTTTTTTTTAATTAAAATATCATTGATAAATAATCTTATGAAGGTTTCACATGAACAACATTAGGTTGCTTCCATATCTTGGCTATTGTAAATAGTGCTGTGATCAACAAAGGGGTGCATATCTCTTTTTTGAATCAGGGATCTTGTTTTCTTTGGTTAAATTCCTAGGAGTGAAATTCCTGGGTCAAATGGTATTTCTTCTATTTTTAGTAGTTTTAGGAACCTCCATATTGCTTTCCACAGTGATTAAACTAATTCACATTATCACCAGCAGTGTAGGAGTGTTCCCCTTTCCCTATATCCTCACCAGCATTTGTTGCTTTTTGTCTTTTGGATGTTGACCATCCTAAAAGGTGTGAGGTGATATCTCATTGTGGTTTTAATTTTCATTTCCATGATGACTAGCCATGTGCATCTTTTCAGGTGCCTGTTGGCCACCTGATTTTCTTCTTTAGTGAAGTGTCTGTTCAGATTCTCTAAGCATATATTACTCAAGTTATTTGTTTTTGGGTGTTGAGGAGAATGAGTTCTTTATATATTTTCAATGTTTACCCCTTTTTCGGATAAGCCATTTATGAATATATTCTCCCATATTGTAGGATGCCTTTTTGTTCTGCAGGTTGTGTCACTTACTCATTTTATATCTGTTTCCCTTGACTGAGAGATATATTCAGGAAAAAGTTGTCATATTTATACTCAAGAGGTTTTTTTCCTATGTTTTCTTCTAACACTTCCATGGTTTCATGACTTACATTCAGATCTTTGATACAATTTGAGTTTACTTTTGTGTATTGAGTTAGACAATAATTCAGTTTCATTCACCTACATGGAGCTGTCCAGTTTTGCCAACACCATTTGTTGAACAGGCTGTGATTTCCCCATTGCATATCCATGGCTCCTTTATCATATGTTAATTTACCACATATGTGTGGGTTTATATATGGGGTCTCTGTTCTGTTGCATTGATCTATGGGTCTGTTCTTGTGCCAGTACTAAATTGT
Source organism: Manis javanica (assembly GCF_040802235.1). Taxonomy (NCBI): domain Eukaryota; kingdom Metazoa; phylum Chordata; class Mammalia; order Pholidota; family Manidae; genus Manis; species Manis javanica. The sequence goes on from NC_133167.1 coordinate 96,613,876, forward strand.
TTTGATCACTGCTATTTCGGAGTACAGCTTGAAGTCAGGGAGTGTAATGCCCCCAACTTTATTCTTCCTTCTCAGGATTACTTTGGCTATTTGGGGTCTTTTGTTGTGTCATATGAATTTTAGAACTATTTGTTCTACTTCACTGAAAAATGCTGTTGGTATTTTGATAGGGAGTACACTGAATCTATATTATGTTAGGCAAGATGGCCATCTTGACAATATTAATCCTTCCTATCCATGAGTATAGGAGAGATTTCCATTTACTGGTGTCTTCTTTAATTTCTCTCATGAGTTTCTGGTAGTTTTCAGGATATAAGTCTTTCACTCCTTTGTTAGGTTTATTCCTAGGTGTCTTATTCTTGTTGATGCAATTGTAAATGGAAATGTTTTCGTGATTTCTCTTTCTGCTACTTCCTCGTTAGTATATAGAAATGCAACAGATTTCTGAGTATTAATTTTGTATCCTGCAACTTTGCAGAATTCAATTATTAGTTCTAGTAGTTATTGGGGTGGATTCTTTAGGGTTTTTTATGCACAGAATCATATCATCTGCAGTGATAGTTAACTTCTTGCTTACCAATCTGGGTGCCTTTTATTTCTTTGTGTTATCTGATTGCCATGGCTATGACCTCCAGTACTATGTTGAATAAAAGTGGTGTGAGTGGGCATCCTTGACTTTTTCCAGATCTTAGAGGAAAGGCTTTCAGCTTTTTGCTGTTAAGTATGGTGGTGGCTGTGGGATTGTTGTAATGGCCTTTATTATGTTGAAGTCCTTGACCTCTCAACCCATTTTGTTGAGAGTTTTTGTCATGAATAGATGTTGAATTTTGTCAAATGTTTTTCAGCATCTATGGAGATGATCGTGTCATTTTTGTCCTTTTTTTTGATGTGGTGCATGATGTTGATGGATTTTTGAATATTGTACCATCCTTGATCCCTGCAGTAAATCCCTCTTGATCATGATGGATGACCTTTTTGATGTATTTTTGAATTTGATTTGCTAATATTCTGTTGAGGATTTTTGCATCTATATTCATCAGGGATACTGGTCTGTAATTTTCTTTTTTTGTTGTGTCTTTGCCTGGTTTTGGTATTAGAGTGATGCTTCCCTCATAGAATGAGTTTGGAAGTATTCCCTCCTCTTCTACTTTTTGGAAAACTTTATGGAAGATGGTTATTAGGTCTTCTCTAAATGTTCGATAAAATTCAGTGGTGAATCCATTTGGTCCAGGGGTTTGTTCTTCAGTAGTTTTTTGATTACCAATTCAATTTCATTCCTGATAATTGGTCTGTTCAGATTTTCTGTTTCTTCCTAGGTCAGTGTTGGAAGGTTGTATTTGTCTAGAAATTTGTCCATTTCTTCTAACTTATCCACTTAGTTAGTATATAATTTTTCATAATATTGTCTAATAATTCTTTGTATTTCCATGGTACCTGTAGTGATTTTTCCTTTCTCATTTCTGATTCTGTTTATGTGTGCAGACTCTTCTTTTTTCTTGATAAGTCTGGATAGGGGGTTATCTATTTTGTTTATTTTCTCAAAGAACCAGCTCCTGGTTTCATTGATTCTATTTTATTCTTCTCAATTTTATTTTATTTTTTTTTGTTGCTCTGATCTTTATTATGTCCCTCCTTCTATTAACTTTGGGCCTCATTTGTTCTTTTTCTAGTTTCATTAATGGTGAGTTTAGACTGTTCAATTGGGATTGTTCTTCTTTCTTGAGGTAAGTAAGCCTGTATTGCTTTATACTTCCTCTTAGAACTGCCTTCATTGTGTCCCACACGTTTCGGGCTTTGAGTTGTTGTTTTCATTTGTCTCCATATATTGCTTGATCTCTGTTTTAATTTGGTCACTGACCCATTGATTATTTGGAACTTGTTGTTAAGCCTCCATGTGTTTGTTTATGGGCATTTTTGTTTTCTTTGCATAATTTATTTCTAGTTTCATTCCTTTGTGGTCTGAGAAGCTAGCTGGCATGATTTTAATCTTTTTTAATTTAATAGGCTCTTTCTGTGGCCTAGTATGTGATCTATTTGGTAAACATTCCACATACACTTAGGAAGAATGTGTATCCTACTGCTTTTGGGCATAGTATTCTGTAGATGTCTGTTAGTTCTATCTGTTCTAATGCATTGTTCAGTGCCTCTGCCTTCTCACTTATTTTCTGTCTGGCTGATATATCCTTTGGAATGAGTGATGTGTTGAAGTCTCCTAAATTGAATGCATTGAATTCTATTTCACCCTTTAATTCTGTTAGTATTTGTTTCACATATTTAGGTGCTACTATATTAAATGCATAAATATTTGTAACAGATCCTGCTGCTGGACTGATCCCTTTATTATTATGTAGTCCCTCTTTGTCTCATTACTTTCTTTGTTTTAAAATCTATTTGGCTAATATAAGTACTGCTGCTGCTGCTTTTTTCTCCCTTTTATTTGCATGAAATATCTTTTCTAATCCCTTCATTTTTAGTCTGTGCATGTCTTTGGGTTTGAAGTGGGTCTCTTGTAGGCAGCATAGAGACTGTTTTTGGTTTTTTTAATCTATTCTGTAACTTCTGTGTCTTTTGATTGGTGCATTCAGTTCATTTACATTTAGGGTGATAGATATGTATTTATTGCCATTGTATGCTTTAGATTTGTGGTTACCAAAGGTTCAAGGGCAGTTTCCATACTATCTAACATTCTGCTCTTAACTCACTTGTGCTATTTCAAACACAATCTAAAGGTTCTTTTTTTTCTCTTTCTTCTCCTTCCTCCACTCTTTATAAATTAGGTGTCATATTATGTATTCTTTGTGTATCCCTTGACTGACTTTGTGGGTAGTTGATTTAATTTTGCATTTGCTTAGTAATTAATTGCTCTACTTCCTTTACTGTGGTTTTATTTTCTCTGGTGACACCTATTTACCCTAGGATCACTTTCATCTAGAGCAGTCTCTTAAAATACACTATAGAGATGGTTTGTGGATGGGAAATTCCCTCAACTTTTGTTTATCTGGAAATCGTTTAATACCTTCTTCAAATGTAAATAATAGTCTTGCCAAGTAGAGTATTCTTGGTTGGAGGCCATTCTGTTTCATTGCATTAAATCACTCCCTTCTGGCCTGTAAGGTTTCTGCTGAGAAGTCTGCTGATAGCCTGATGGGATTTCCTTTGTAAGTAATCTTTTTCTCTCACTGGTTGCTTTCAATACTCTCTCCTTGTCCTTGATTTTTGCCATTTTAATTATTATATGTCTTGGTGTTGTCTTTCTTGGGTCTCCTATGTTGGGAGATCTCTCCATTTTCATGACCTGAGAGACTATTTCCTTCCCCAGATTTGGGAAGTTTTCAGCAACTTTTTCCTCAAAGAGATTTTCTATCCATCCCTTTTTCTCTCTTTTCTTCTTCTGGTACCCCTATACTGTAAACATTGTTCTGTCTGGATTGGTCACACAACTCATTGTTCTCTCACTGCTAGAGATTTGTTCTCTCTGTGCCTCAGCTTTTTTGTTTTCCTGTTCTCTAATTTCTATTTCATTTACCGTCTCCTCTACCTCATCTAATCTATTTTTAAATCTGTTTATTGCATGTTTTATTTCAGGTACTGTATTTTTCAAAATTTCTCTTCCTTGAAGTCCTCCTTGAGATCTTAAATATATTTCTTTAGCTCCATGAGCAAGTTTTTTACTTTTATTTTGAAATCTTTATCAAGAAGATTGGTGATTTCAATTGCACTTAGCCCTCTTTCTGGCATTTTTTACCTGCAGCTTTGTTAGGAGTAAATTCTTTTGCCATTTTATTTTTTTTTAGTGTTTCCTATGGAATAATAACTTTGTGTAGATGGCGCCCTCTGGTGCCCAGAAGCTCTAATCTCTGGAGCTGCCCAGCACCTGCAGCAATGGCAGGGGTCATAGGTAAGCAGAACTGGCCCCTACCAGGAGGAAAGAGCTCTTTCCTGCCTTCCTGGCTGCAATGCCTGCCTCCATTGCCAGGTCCAGTGGGCCAAACACACAGGGAAGAGCCACTTTACCTGCCATAACAGAGCCACCTTCCAGCTGTTCTGGCACAATGGCAGGGGCAGCAGGTATGTCGGACCAGCACTAGCCAAAATTAAGGAGCAGTAGGCTGATTGCCACAGTGGGGGTGCCTCTGGTCTGTCAATAGGGTGATAATCAATAGATATGTATTTGTCTGTCAGTTGACGTGCCAGTCAAGTGGATGGAACATCTGAAGCCCCTGAGAGTTCCCCAACCTTCTGGGCTGAGCATGCCAGGATGATTTTCTCCACCTGCCCTTTCTCCTGAGCAGTGAGCTGCCATGTGTCATCTTTGCCCCTTTAGCAGCCCCCTCACTGCTAGGAAGTCTTTCAAACAGCCCACATTTCTTTTGTCCCAGGGGGGCCGGCTGTCCATACCTGTTCCCCACAAGTGGCTGGAATCTCAGTCTCTCCCAGTATTCCACCCATCTTTGCTTTCCAATCCCACTAATATCCAGAGCTCCATGTAATATGAGTTCATGCTCCCAGAGCAGATGTGCACCCAGGGCTGGATGTTCAGCAGTCCTGGGCTTCTACTCCCTCTCCACACTCTGTTTCTCTTCCTTCAGCCTCTGGGCTTGGGTATAGAGGGAGGTCTTGGGTCCTGCATGTTGGATCACAGCTTTGCTACTTTACCGTTTTCTGTGAAGTCTACTCTTTCCCCAGATGTAGACAATCTGTTCTGCTGCCTTCAGATCGCTCTTTCAGGAGTTGTATTTGCTGTATTTTCATGTTTTATGTGCTTTTGGGACAAGGTTTCTGCCTCACTTCTCATGCCACCACCTTTTCCCAACTGAGATATACAATCTTTATTGGTTTCAAGTATATAACACAGTGGTACAACAATGTGAGATGAGTCACAGAATTTCCAGAATCTTCCACCTGGCCTTTGTTCATTTACATATCAATAGATGTTTACATGGACAAGAACTTTTTGCCACAAATCATAGTTTTGCATAAGGTATTAAAGCAGTTTATAATAACTGGAGAGATAATCTATGTTTTGAAGATAAGACAGTATAATAAATATGTTAGTTCAACCAAAATTGACCGAAGCTTTAAATGTGATTCTAATAAAAATTCCAATAACAGTTCTTTAGTTACTTTATGTTTTAACTTGGAAGTTTTATTTGGGAGACCCAATGGCCAACAGCAGTCAAATAATCCCAACAAAGTGTTATCAAGGCTTACTGTAAAGCCATAGTAGTTGTACAGAGCCCCGAAAAGATCTAACCTATATGGAAAGTTGTTACATAACATATTGTAGATTAGAGAGAAAAGGAAAATTTTTCAACAATCAGTGCTGAGACAACTAGTTATCTATATGGGACAACAATGTAACTGCAACTGAACTCTATCTCACGGCATGTATTAGAACATAAGAAAATAAAAGAAATGTTTGAAACTTTTAGAATGTTTTTATGGCTTTGGTACACAGAAGAATTTCCTAAGCAAAACACAAAACATAATAATTCTATTAAGAACTCTTAAAAATTCCCCACTGTAAAATTTAAAAAGAAATGTATTCATTAAATGACACTTTTTAAAAGTAAAAAACCCATAAATTAGAAAAAGAAACTTGCAAATTAAATATCAGTGAATTAATAATAAGAATATATGCAGTTCTTCATCATAACAATAAACAGAAAATCACCCAACAGAAAGATAAGGCAACAGATATGAATAGACACGGTCAGAGAGAGGAAGCACAAGTGGTTAATAAGCATACAAAGGTATGTTCAGCCTAACACTAAGTAGAGAAATGCAAGTTAAAACAAAAATGAGATATTGAGATACAAGTTTGCACTGAAAAGAAAAGCAAGATTATAAAATGAAAGTTAGACAATACCAAATATTGGTGAGAATGGGAAGCACAGTATAAACTCTCATACATAATCTCAGGCCTTGTAAATTTATATGACTGTGATATAATGAGTCATAAGAAATACATACTTGGTCATTAGATGACTAAATATATATTCATATACTTTTTATTTTTTTTTATTTCCCAGGTATATTTGGTCTTCATCCACAGTTCCTGAAAATATTGCAGTCTTAAATGTGAAATGGGTGTTTTTATCATGTTAATGAGAGACTTTGGGACCCCTACCCAAGGGCAGAGGCTGAAAGCTGAATCAGCCAATGGCCAACAATTTAGCCAATCATGACTATGCAATGAAGTCCTCCCAAAAACCCCTGAGAAGAGCTCATTATTCTCTGCTCTGCTCTGCTCTGCTCAATTGGATCCTGCTTCTGAGTCTGAGAAAGCTTCTATGCTTAGGGAACCAGAACACCTCCATGTGCCACCGAGCCAGGCCCCAAGCTCCACAAGGACAGATGCTCCTATATTTGGTACCTTGCCCTGTGTCTCTCTTCATCTGGCTGTTAACTTGTATCCTTTACTAAACTGGTAAACACAAGTGTTTTCCTGAGTTCTGCGAACCACTCTAACAAATTAATCAAACCTAAGGGGGAGGTCATGGAACCTCCAATCTGTAGCTAGCAAGTCAGAAGCACAGGTAACTGCCTGGGGCTTGCGACTGGCATCTGGAGTGAGGGGTAGGGGGCAGTCATGGACGACAGAGCCCTCAACCTAGGGAAACTGGTGCTATCTCTTGGCAGATAACATCAGAACTGAGTTCTACAACATCCTGCTGGTATTCAAGAATTGTCTGGTGCTGTGAAGACCCCCCTCCCACATACTTATACCCACTGGAATCCGGTCCAGGAACCCAACTGAAGTTATAGTACTATTACTGCTGTGTATAATACTGTTACTGTTATATTATATATGGAGGGAAAAAAGACATCATTGCATTTGGTGTCACAGGAGTGGGAATAACAATGGCAAACTACTCATGCAGCTGGGTGGATTTGTGCTGTTGACTTAGCTAAACCGGAATTATGCTTCCCAGCAGACCTCCCTGCTCAGTTATAAATTAATGCAGCCACAAGATATGCTTTGGTAAGACTGTAAGGCAGGAGAAGAGCAGCAGCTATGTTCTTTCTATGCTTGAAAGCTCAGTTCAGAATACCCAGCACTAATGCAGCTTACACATCACCTTACTTATGTGCTCACTCACCGGGGTGGCAAGGGGCACCAGTCTGCCCACAGCTCCTAAGGCTCCCATGGCTTCTGCAAGATCCCCATTGGCCCAGATGCTTGTTAGCTCATGCTGAAGGATACTCTGCTCTAGAAGATATTCTCATCATCAAAGTGGAAGTTCTGGAGGCAGAGAAAGATTTCAGTTTATTCTCCTAGGTTCCAGCTTTTCCTGCTTATCATTTTCCCTTCCCAACTGCCCACCCTGCCGACTTTAGACTTAACATCAGACACAAAACATCAGCTTTATAAAGACTGTTTAACCAGCTCCTACAAATGCATAAGGTCAAGTTCTTAAATTTCCTATGATACACATCATATCACTCATAGGGTTCTGTTTCTTTGATGTAATCTCACCCATTTCAGCTGACTACGAAATGAAGAAAAAATACAAGTTGTATCAAATATTGGCTTAATATTTCATTAACAGTAAAAAAAAATACCTACCTTACCTTCTTTTTCTGTTATATTTATTTAAGGACAAAATAATACACAAAATCCACCATTTACTAAAACTTATGCTTAAATGCTTTTTTCTATCAAACTCTACTCAGCTCAAATTTACCATTGACAGGAAGTGTAATTCTTAGTGGCACTAGGTCCTCCCTCCCAGAAAAGCAGACACCACCAGCAGGAGCGAAGTACCCAGGGAGCCCGAGGCAGATTTAGTTGTCACCTTACAGCCATAGAGCATTTGTGCAGAGACCAAAGGATTGATCTGAGAAACTGAATCCTAGGAAGAAATCAAAGCCTGGCAGAAAATCCAATACCCAAAGGCAATCTAAAGGAGTTAAATTAAAAAGAATAACACTAGTAAGACAAAGAGATTGAAAAGGAGGAGCAAGGAAAGAAAAGGCATGTAAATTTGAAGTTGATAGGTACAGCCTGGAATAATCCTCTAGAGGAAAGGATGCCAGACAAGGCTGGTAATTTTTCTCATATCTCCTGGTGAGGGCAACATGAACAAGTCACAGCTATGATTTTTCTGTTACATTTTTTTTTCATAAAGCACCTCTAGTCTTTTCAGATACCATTGAGAACTTTTTGGAACCCCCAAGAACATGTTGAAAAAAGTATTAGAAATATACTACCTGTAAATTTAAGTGATAGAATATAGATCAACAACAGCATAGGTAAGCCTCATATATCTGGATTGCAGTATGTAGATCAATATTTTGATTACCCTAGTATACAAGCATTATGATATTACCAATTTTTTCTTTCTACTTTCTGTATCCACATTCTTGTAATTTCTGTTTTGATGCAAAAATCTGTCCTTAAAATTAGGTATTAAAGATCATCAAAATTCTGCATTGTAATTTTAATTTAATCAAGAGCTAGTTGTCTTACTTCTATGATTATTTTTATGAAGAGAGTTGCCTTTACTTGTATTCCTAATTTTAAAGACTGCACAGTCCTACACAAGATTATTAAAGCTGCAATAGCAAAAAGATAATTAGTGGGTTAATTATCTCAAAATTTTGTGATTATCAGCAACCTTAATGGTAGGTATGTTAACAGTTTTCTGTAAGAACCATTCTTTTAAAATGTTAATTTATAGTTTCACATTCATTATTAAACAAACCTTCGAATATTAGAGAAAGGCTCATTGTCCATTTTGGTGAGCAAACTTAACCAGGAACTCAACTTTAGGATGACAAGATATGAGTATAAATTTTTCTGCAATATTATAAGGAAAGAATTTGTATAATAGGGAAGTAAATACTATCTAACCTTACTTTTGTGTATAAACAATGATAACCGAGAGTTTTGCATTTTCAAAAGCATCTGTGACTCATTGCTTCTCACAATCTCAAAGGTCCACAAAGGCAATTTTGTAGGTTTAGGTTCTACTATAACATGAATTAAGATCAAATTAACAATGTGTGGCTTATAATAATGTACTTCCAGTGTCTAGTCCCTTCTTTTCTAAATAGTTCATCAATTTTTTTTTTTACGCTGGATTAAATTCCTGGCTTTCAGAACAAAACTTTTCTAATCTTGACTCCTGCAATTTATATGACAAACAAAAATCAATACAAATGCTTTTGTTAAAGGTATCAAAGTGAGAAAGCCAGAACCCCTGGAACAGGAAACACAAGAATCCTCGATCCGCATGTACTGATCTTTGGTTTCTGACATTTTAGGGGTTCTGAATTAAAACTGATCTCAAAACCACCCTGTCATCTCATAAACTGCAATGATTACTGGATTAGGAACCCCATTTACAAAGATTCTGAGAACCCTGTATATGCAGAAATGTTTAACTCTTACTTTTTTATACCTCAACAACTGAAACACACAAGATAGTACAACTAATTCATTTTCATAGCTTTAAACATACTATAATTCGAGAAGTATGAATGTTATAGAATTAGCTATTTGAAATTAATCACTTATTTCTTTCAAAAAACCATCTCACTTTTTGTATGAGGAAACTAGAGACCCCAAAAATGTAAACACTGGGCCCAAAGTCATAGATCTAAAGAGAAAATTTGAACAAGAACATAAATATGTGATTTCAAGCTCAGATTATAGTCCAGTTGATCCTCAAAGCATAGGATTTTAGAGGAGAAAGATCATTTAATTCAATCCCTTTATTACAGTGATGAGCAAATTGGGCTACAATGGCTTCCAGGTTTGCTTAGGGTAAGATAATTTTCAATTTGCCAAATAAAGTTACAGAAACCCTGAAAATGTTTCCTATGCTTCCGCACTAAGCAGAAAGCATTGCTTTAATTTATCTAGTCCCAGATAAACTCGCAGCTTTGTTTCAAAACAAGATATATTTCGAAAGCAATTTTCTAACACCAAAATAGTAATTCATTCAGCCAAAACTTACTCACTGAACCAGGCATTTTGTTCTATGTACAGAGGGGAGACAGACCGTGAGCAGCCTTTTCAAGAAAGGGGGACAGATGAGCCAAAACTGAACCACCAAGCAAGCGAACAGATAAACACATATGATTACTTCAAGTATTAATAATGCTATAACCAAAAATCTAAATCCAAATGTTGGGTGAAATTTCTAATTTTAACAACTGAAACTCACTTCATTAATAAGTGGCTTGATAGACAGGTTGTTTGAGAAAGAGAGATTTCCTTAACAATTCCTATAGACCACCAAAAATTGCTAGAGGGGGTTATATTGCTTGAGCTCATTTTTTTTAACTGTTTATTTTCCATCAACCTTATTTCCATTTTCTGCTTCAGTGGGCGGAGGAACAGTTCACACTCCCTGGAGGTGACTCCTACCGGTTCTGCAGCCTGAGCGGCCCGAGCTGCAGAGCCCGCTGGGCGCCCAGCCCCGAGGAGGGACGCGCCCGACCCGCGGGCTTCAGACCGCCTGCGACCGCGGATGCAGCAGCAGTAGCCGGTGCGGCCGCCCTGAAATCTTCCTTGGCCCTGGCCTTCTCGGCGGCGGCCTGCTCTCCCTTCCCACCTCCTCAGGGTCTCCGCAGGGTAAACCCGGCGCGACTTCAAGCGGCGACCACGAGAGGGCGCCGCGCAGGCGCAGAACTTCCCCGACCAGCATCCACCGCAGCGGACCCAGCGCGGGCTCCCTCGTGGCGCCGCCATGTCCCCGGGGCACAGAGGAGCGTCTGTGTCACGCAGAGCGATGGGAGACGGGAGCAGAAGATGCCTTCTCCCAAGTTCCCCTCAGATTTGTGATGTAGATGCCAGGACTTGTCCTTCGGTATTTGTACTGTACCACTTGGAAGTCAAAGGTGGTGCCACTCAAGTGGACTCCTGCGGCAAGGCACGGGAGGACATCCTCTTGCAACATTAGCAGAACATCAAAGGCTCTAGACATCGTGAATTACCTTTAAATTACCCAGGACAAGCCTTTGGATCCCTCTCTGGGTAGCACGGAAAGGTGAATTCATTTTTTTTTTTTTTAAAGCAACAAAGTGTTAGCAGCAGCTTGACAGTCAATGAAATAAGAACAGTAAAAAAAAAAAAATTGCTTAGAAACAGAACATGGCTTTAACTGCCTTTCTCTCCTTGTCACACATACACGCAACGATTAGCAGGAAAAAAAAAAGCAAATGTAAAGGAAAATAAAGAAACTCATTCTATGAGAAATGCTACAAGAAACCTTGACTTTCTGAAAGTAGTGACTTATGAGTATATCTAATTTCAACGAAAATACTTTTTAGTATTTTAGTATTTTTCCTCCAAGATATTTAGGTATATCACACTATTTTCATATTTCCTAATTTCTAACCATTCTTTTTAAACTTAAATCCCCAAATTATTAAAATCTGAAGCATTCTATTTTCTTATTAAAAGTAATATAGGTCTTTGTTAGAAAACTTCAGAAATATGAATTTGTATATAAGTAGAATATTTAAAAACATGACCATCTCTTCTACATACCAGAGCTATGTCCTAATCAATCTTCCTTTCAAAATTGCCTCTCCTCCAGCTTAGCTTCCACTTCACAGAAATTCTGACCATTCTAAACTTCAGATGCGATGTTACTTACTTCTGGACCTACAATGTTCACAGGACTGATTTCCTAATTCCCACTACACTCAAGGAGTGCCCAAACCTCTAGTCACTTAGAATGCCCTGCATGTTCCTTCCCCTGCTTTTAATCTCCCTCTTGATCTCTTTTACTGTCTTTATTTCTTTGTCATTACTCTATACCCTCTAAGGCTTTATTCCCATCATTTTCCCAAGGGTACACACTTCCCCCAACTCTAGGCTGTGAGCATGCTGTACCTCTACCTAAAAACACAGAGGCAAGCACTGCCCATTTCACCCACCAAACCAGACTTCTTCCCAGACTGCATCAGCCAATGTCTGGGTTCAGTGTTCATCGGAAGCTTCAGGAAGACCGTGTTGATGTCCTCCAATTTGCTACACTGCATTATATTTCTACACATACGTATTAAGTACCTTCTTTGTGCCAGCCATTGCTCTACAAGGAAAAACAGTAAAAGAGAAAAAAAACACACAGCCAATTGGAGTTTACATCCTAATGAAGAGAAACAGACAACAAACAAATAACGCAAGTTAGAGAATATCAGATGTTAATGAGTCCCATAGGCACTGCTGAGAGAAGGAATGTCAGGACATTCTGGTTGGTATCAGGTGATCAGAGAGGGACTCACAGGGCAGACATGTGAAAGACGTAGAAGGAAGAAAGGGAGCAAACCATGCCCATTTCTTGGAGGCAGATATTCCAGGCTGAGGGAAAAGAAAGTGAAAAGGCTGTGAGGTCTTCACACCCCAGTGTTTCCTAAGGTCAACAAGAATGCCACTGTTGGAGTTAACAAAAGAGGAGAACATTTAGAAAGGTTCTACATTTGGGTTTCTCAAATGCTGATATTTTGGACCCAGTGCTTCTTGGTAAATGACTAATCCAGAGTCATGTCTTGGGCATTGTAAGATATTTAGCAACATCCCTAGTTTCTCTCTACTAGATGATAGTAGCATTCCCTTCTCTCCAGAGCAATGATCGTCAAAAAAACTGCCAAATATTCTGAGGGGAAGATCTTACCCAGTTGAAACTCTGCTAAATATTGTGTGAGGTCTTGCAGGCTACAGTAACATTTTTGACTTTTACACCTTGAGTAAACCACAAGCAGCTGCCAAGACGCTGAGTTCAGAACGATTATGATCTAACTTTATTTTAGAAAATCATTCTTGCTCTGTGTTGAAAATAGACTCGGTATCACAGGGCAGATACCAAGAGTACCATGAGCCAATTAGGGGATGATGACTGTTCAGATCAAGAGGAACCAGTGCAGTGGAGGTGATGAGAGCGGCCAGATTCTGGAGTCATTGCATATCTGGCACATTGTAATGCATGAGGGAAATACACAGGAGTGAAAAATAACCCCAATGTTTTTGGCCCCCAAAAGAGAAAGATTGGACTTGCTATCAACTGAGATGGAGAAAGCTTGCAAGAGGCTTTCAGAGCAAGCTCAGGAATCCTATGTGGCTGACAGTAAATATGAAGTTTCTATTAGACATCATGCTGGAGATGCTGAATTGCCCATTGGGTGTATGAGTTTGAATTCCAGGGGAATAATCTGGATTAAAAACATGAATTTTACACAGAATTGATACATACAATTACATAAGGTCACCGGGGGAATATATATAATTAGAAAAATGAGAGTGGAAGGCAGGGGGGTGGGGAGAATAGAATCACAAATCGAGACCTGGGGCACATCCATTCAACGAGAACAGGGAAAAACAGAAGAAATCAACAATTGAATCTAAGAAGGTGTGTTATAGAGAAGAAGGAAAAGGAAATGAGGCTGGTGTTTGGGAGATAAATGATAAAACAGTGTTAGAGAGTAGGGAATAAGCACCTCTGCCAAATGCTTCTGGTAAGAGGGAAACTGGGAATAGCACTGATTTAACAATGCAAAGATCACTAATGTTAATGCTAAGAGCAGCTTTGATTGAGTAATGGGAGGAAAAGCCTAACTGGAGTGAATTAAGAGGAAATAAAGTGGAAACTGTGCTTGACTCATTACCTGACTGAACCCTCAGCAAATTCTGAATCTAAAAGCAGAGATGGTCACTGTTATTATTTCTTTGAAACTTCAAACTGCATGAAACTTCAAACTGCATTGTACCCCTTAGGGATATCCTCTATTTTTATAGTCGAGAAAAATCTATACTATATAGACAGGTACAGAAATATACATGAAAATTCATAGTCATATATTGAAAATTCTAAGTATTTTATAATTTTAATATTCAGGCAGCAAGGCCAACTGTAAATCATACTGAGATTAGTTTAATTGGTATCATTATAAGTATAAAGGAAATAGGAAAATTACTTTCTAATCAATTGTAAGTTCATTAACTATTTTGCAATTAATTATTTTTCAAAGCAATGAGAAGAAGAGCAGCAAACCCCTTGAAACACTGGTAAAAACAGGTCGAGGCTAATGGAAAAGGAATAAAAGTACAAATTTTGGAAAAACAAATATGGACTATGTAATGAAAACAAACCAGTTATTAGGAGCAAAGTATGGTGAAATCAGAGTAAGTACAGCAATGGGTAAAACTGATATAAGTAGCGTGTCAGCAGGAATACATCCAACAATCAAATATATCCAATAATTAATAAAACATTGAGAGAAGACAACAGTTGCCACGGCAGAAGAATCACCTTCAAAGGGTATGGCCACCTTGGAACCACATGTTTGGATTGCTGAAGTGGAGGAATTAGCACAGTGAAGGGATTCTGTAGATTAAATCATATCCCCTTATATTCCCTAGTGATTACCAATTTAAAACTGGGCATAACATATTTTCTTTAAACAATCTGAGAAGAGATAATAAAAGGGTGCTATTATATATATGAAAAACAAAACAGAACTGCATATAATTTGTTCATCTTTTTACAGAATTTAGACAAGTACAGATAAATGCATGGATTCTAAATTTGCAAATATTCTGATCTTTATTTCATTGAATTTTATCAATATTGGTCATTAACACAAAAGCAAATACTAGTATATTATTTGTGATTCTACCTCCTTGAAAGGATCACAATGTATGTTCATGTAGATTTGGGATACAGTTCATATTTAAATCCTATACAGTATACAAACTCTTGGCTACAAAGTCAGCTGAAAAATCACCTACTATTTTTATTCTATATGCACTAACAATTGTAGAAAAAATTTTAATTAAAAACATTTATTCTTTGTCCAAAACATATGTCTTTGTTTAAAAAAAAGTCATTTTCTAGTGCTGATGACTGAAATAAGGGAAAAGTTAAGTCTAAGACGGTGATAATGTTCAGGCAGAAAACATATTTTTGGTTAAAATAAAACATGAAATTTTAAAGTCTGCAGTGGTTCCAATTAATATCATAAATGAACTCATCATTCTTTCTGATATGTAGAGAGACAAGTAAAATTTGTCAAACATTAGTAAATGCTTTCATTAATACTTCTTTGGGAAAAACTATTTGCTACATGGTATCTTGAGAATATGTCTTAAGGAACTTTAAAAGGTCCACTTGTACCAACCATTCTCAATCAGTATTAATTGTTGAGGTTAAAGAAAATGCCTTTGTATTCAATTGTGCTTATTTAGGACCTACTATTTGGAAAACGGTGGTCTCTGCTGATAAGGACTGTGTGGAATTTTTTCTGAGAATCTTGTGTTCTGAATAGTTTGCCTGACCAAAATTTGAGGACAAAATTCAGGTACATGATATGCTGACTACTTTGAAAATTACATTTTGATGGCACAAGTGTGATATTCAATTTCATTTCTTTTCTAGAGTATTTCCACAATAAAGGTATCCTAGTGTTTCATTAACTCTCATAAGTGTCATTTCCATCAGAATATTTTATTTCTAAGATTTGAGCTATTGAAGTCTTGTTACCCTACTTCTTCCAAATGGTTTCGTATCTAATATGAATGATAACTGAAGTAACTATGTCTACAATATACCGTTGGTTTTTTTCTCCCACCAGAGGATTAACTTTGAGTTTTTCAAAATGCTGTTTTCTGAATCCAAACTCAACACTTCCCAGGTAACGACTTCATTCACAGTACATCAAGAGAATGTTTCCCTTTTTGTATCTGCAATTTTGTTTGCTTTACTTTAAAATAACAGTATTTTGTATTATTACTTTTTTCAATTTAATAAAATAATAAGAAACCATTAAAGGATAATTGAATTAAAATATTCATCCACCATACTTTTAAATTATTTCTGGATTAGAAAACTGTTTAATAGCTTTACTGCTAATGTGAAGAAAGCCAAAGGGAAGTCACATGTATTTTCCATCTACTCTGTGACAATGATCTGGGCACTTTACATGCATTACCTTTTTATCTCTTTCAATAAATCTGTATGGTGACTTTATTTTCTTTGTTTTGCCAAAGGTGACAAGGCAAAGTAGCTAGTATATGGAAAATTTCAAATTCAAAATGTAATCTGAATTAATGTTTCCCTGGCTCCAAAGCCTGCAATTTTTCTAGTATGCTATAATGGTTCTCACACAGCCAAGTCACTTTAATTATAGGAAACAGCCAGTAGTACACACATGAACTTAACCATTCAAACACTATAACAAGATTCGTTATATATGAAACTATGGACCATGTGGTATTGAGGGTGAAAATTTGAAAAACACCTCTCTGAACTCCCTATAGCCAGGATATTTAAGACTTGTAAAAGAAAATGCCTATTAAATCTGTTTCTATAGGTGAAGGCACTTGCAGCTTGGTAGTACAGTTTACTCCAGAACTATTCTTTTACAAGGAATGACACTAAAAATACGGATATATTAGCATGCTAATATTAATAATGTTAATATTATTATACTATTTAGTATAATTTTATTATACTAAATTTACTTTTAACAGAACTATAATTAGTATTAATAAACAAATAATAACAGATGGAACTAATTACAAGCAGAATCTCAAACTATCTTGAACTCTAGCTATAGAGGTAATATGAGAAATTCTGACTTTTACAATGTTAGCACTTGAATCTTCAATACAAAGCAACTTTGTTTTCAGAACTATTTGTTTGAATTCTGTAGTATACAAAGGAAGATTTACCTTAAATTACCTTAAGTTTCACTTGGACCTATTTTGAGACCCTCAAGGGATCCTAGCAATGTTTTCATATGGTCATATGTATGTTTGTACACTTTCCAAAACTAAGATATATTAAGTTAAGTTAAGAACACCATTTCTTTCTATTTCAATCCCCATCCTCACCCCAACCCCCTACTAATACCTAAGCTCGCACTATAATGCAGAGGCTGTGGGCATGTTTGATACCTGGTGAAGACAAAGCTATGTTGCTGATACATTTGCTTTGGGCTTAGTGAACCAGGCTAAGAACAGAATACAGAATTTCTGGCACACAGAACAATCATATTTTTTCTATTTTTTCTCACCTTCCAAGTATGTTTGATAGGTTTAATAAAAATTATGCTGGTAGATCAAGAAGGAAATGGCAATCAGACAACATATTCTTACATTTTCTAATCAGTTCTCACAAATTAGAGCTTCCCATTCTCTATATTTTATGGGAAATAAAGGCAGGAGCTTTTTTAAATGGGGGATGAGATAGCCAGTTTTCATTTGTGTTTTGAAATATGAGGACAGAATAGGCAAAAAGATTAGGTCAGTTGTAGCCTTCTAGAAAGCAAACAAAATCTAAGAAAAAATAGAAATATCTATTCAGCTGAGACCTCATGAAATGATATATTGTTAGTAGTAAAGATACGCTAACTTCTAAGAAAGATTCTAATCATCTTATACAATAAATGAGCTTAAGTTTTCATTTAGTTTATTACTGGAGTGATCATTCCTTTGACATTAGTTTCACTTTCATACTCTACCAATACTTATAAAAGCTTTTATCTTTTCTAGGATATTTTAAGGGACCAAACAGGTTCTCATTTTCTCCCTTAAAGCAGATGTTAGCAACAGTTCTTCTTTTTGAAAATGAAGAGTCAAAACTATATACAATTAATATGTATTTTAACAAAGATATCGACAAACATTTTTAATGAAAAATCTCATTACCTTAATGATTGTACTGAGCACTACATTTTTCAAGAAGTCATACATTTGGGAACTTTTCCTATTCTTATCACAATGCAATACTTACACGCTTCCAGCTTATCTCAGAATAAAATAAAAACTTACATCTTATTTTCTAAAATCTCTATTTTTATTAGAGCCATCTGCTCAAGATTATACCATATTTTTTCATAAAACCTACCAGTTCCAGTAAGAATACTGAGTTTAGTATTGAAGTTAGTCATTTTATTTTTGCATTACATGTAATAGTTTTTAAAGTATTTTAATATATTATTTCACTTGATATTATTTATGGCTAAGTCGGGACTATGTTATAGTATGACCCTAAGGTGGCAAAATCATGGTTCTGAGTTATTTTCCTGTCAGTTTTACTATGCTCTATGATTGAAAATCATACCTAAAATAGGAGACTTGTACACACACACTACAGAAACAAACATGATCAAGAATGTAGGTGAATTGAAATAATGCTAATGTTGAATTATTTAAATTAGAATTTATTTTTTATTATATGAAACAAAAGGAGTTATTATATAGAGACAGCACTGTTACAAACATGTAGGGATACATGATTAGTAAATGCAAATTTTGTAGTTAAATAGAATCATTGAGTATTACCAAAGAATCTATAGTGTTCTGTTCTGTAAGAAAGAAGGAAAAAGAAATTTGAAACACTTCCCAGAGGTGTCTTTGTTACCTGAAAGTTTCAAGAGTCATCTGAACAGACTACTTCCAAGATACACAAGGAACTTCTTAATTAAAACTGTATTGATGTACTGTATCTGCAGAGATAATTAAATACAACACTAGTTTTTGCATGCAAAAATATATTTGCCTTGCCAAGAAAGTAATTGAGAAATAGATTTGAATGACTCAGCCTTGATGTAGAAACTTTTATCAAAGGAGTTTCTGTAGGTTAAGGACACTCTAAGGATTGCCCACTGTCATATGGGTTGGTCTAGTTTATTTTGCTTTAATTATACATGCAAAAAGATGGCATAATAAAACAAATGTGTATTTCTCCCCATGATTTCACTCTACAAGAAAAGATAAGCTAAATCAGATTATGATGTCAACTGCGAGTTGTTGTTTTAATCACTGGGTATTATTCATCCTCACATGGTGATGCTTACTCTGCTTTAAACAATCACTGAACTACTAAATTGTACTTTTGCACTTTTAAATACAAACGACTCATATGCCTGTATCTCCATGATAATTATTGCTCTAAAGAAGTTCATTCCACTGAAAAGATCTGCTGGCCACTCATCACTGAACTGCGGTGATAACATGGTAGTTACTGGAGCTTACAGTTGGGAGGTTGCAATAGAAAACAAGGAAAGGAAATCCCAGAGAACCAATCAACCTTCTTAAAACTTCTTAAATGTGTTTAACAGACACACCAACAATGTGCTTTTTGATATGCAATATAAAATAATTCTTCAATCCTGTAACCATACAAGAATTTAGAAAAAAAATGATTTCATTAGAAGAGTGCAAAGACATTGACCTAGATTTTCATAAGCTCTATTTTAGCAGTACCTAATGACTTCAGATGAAGTTTAACAAAGGTACCCAAGAGCAAATATAATACTAGTGCTAATTCTGGCAACTTAGGGAGAAAAAGAAAACTCTCATTGGTCTTCACAGGTCCTAAGCATTTCAAAACACTGATAGTAGTTTAACTATTTAAGGATATAATTAAAAGGAAGGATTAATTAGGTAGAGAAGATGACATTCAATAAGTGAGCAAATATCTGTTTCCAAGAGCTGTAGGTTTAACACCAATGTCATGTCCAGAGGAAAAATGGGAAAAAAATTATGAAATACTGTTAGAGAGGGATCATTTTCAGTATGGCAGAGTAAGGACCTCCAAAATCTGCTCTCTTATAAAGCAATGAGAACACTGGTAAAAATTCTCAAAATTAACTTTTCCAAAACCCAAAATATTAACCATAGCTTCCAACAATAAGAGGAGCGTTTATTTTTTTAAAAAACTAGCTAAACCTCAGTAAGAATAGCAAGAGCCGTGTAGTATTCTGACTTTCTCTAACCCATCCTTCTGCCCAGATCCACAATAACCTTGAAAAACAGCAGCCTTGCAGCCATGGTAATAATGAAAAGCAACTAAGCAACCCCTAATGGTGACATACTTGGTGTTAAGCTCTTCAGAAAGCCCAATCCTATATATTTGACCTGTCTGGTGGCTCCCCAAAAAAAGCTGCATTAACAAGAGTTTCTCATTATTTGATCTGATTAAGACAATATTCAGTGGGAAAAGCCTTATTTCCAGGACATTTGTTGAAACCAACTGCTTGTCATCAGAGCTGCCTAAAACAGTGATAACCCACTTGGGGCAAACAGGAGGCTAGCCTAAAAGGAAAAGAGAAAATCTGGAGAATGAAATTCTATAGTTTCAACATATTCTTGGGAATCTAGACAGTCCCATAAGTGTGCAGAAGTGTGTGCATGCTATCTCACCTATGGCTGAACTTGAGGTCCAGAACAAGCAGGAAGTGAAGGCCAAGGGACAGTTTTTTTAAATTGTTTGAATGTTGAAAGCATGCTTTCACACAGTGCTCCCCTTAAAAGAAGGGTAGACTTATTTCTTCAAGGAAATATTGGTTTAAAGAAAACAAATCACTTTCTGACCAGTAAGCTAAATAAGCCATGACTTCAGTGGCTACAAATGACAGAGAATATAGGCTTTGTAGAATTACTACAAGAATGTCACTAAACAGAGACAAAACAACAATTAGCAAACAATATCCCTGGGGAATGTGGGTAATTTGATTTCCACAATTGTTACATTAGAAAATGTCCAGTTTTCAACAAAACATTGTAAGAGACACAGAGAAATAGGAAAGTATGGCTAACACACAGGAATAATGCAGTCAACAGAATCTCAAGAAAGCCCACACATTAGACTTACTAGACAAAGACTTTAAAATCAGCTCTTGTGAATTGTTGAAAGAGCTTAAAGAACCTGTGTCTAAAGAATTCAAGGAAAGCATGAGAATTCTGTCCCATCAAGTAGAAAATATCAATAAAAAGAAATTATTTAAGAAAAGAACTAAAGATTAATTCTGGACTTGAAAAGTAAAACAACTTAAATGAAAATTTCACTAGAAGAACTCAGCAGCAGATTTGAGTGGACAGAAGAATTGGTGAACTTGAAGATAAGTCAACTGAGATTACCCTGTCTGAAGTACAGAAAGAAAAAATAACGAGCAAAAATGAACAGAACCTCAGAGACATGTGGACACCACTAAGCATATTAACATATGCATAATAAGAGACTCAAAAGAGAGCAGAGAGAAAGGGGCAGAAAAACATTTGAAAGAATAATGGCTGAAAAGTTCCCAAATTTATTGAAAATGCTTTTAGGTTAAAATGGCTATTCCAAGTATGAATTGCATGAATATTTGCCCCACTGCATTTCTAAAATCTTCTAGAACAAAATAGCATAGTATGTCTATTTATCATTCTTACTTCAATGTAAAGGACATTTTTGTGTATTACTAAATCAAACTTACTGTGTCTTTATGTGTAATTATCAACTTACTGGCAAAAATCTACCAAAATATTTTATTACATAATATTGATTTTTTAAAAACACTTTATTTTAAATAGACTTAACACTTGGTTTTTTAGTATTTATATAAATTTTTTATTTTCTGTTTCACAGCCCTTTTAAAAAGTAGAATAAGGCTATCTATTCCAGATAGTCTAAGTGGCCTATTAATTCATCTATTTAGCTCGTCCAGGACTTAAAAACTTATGAAATCATAATCAGGATACCTCACAGTGGAAATAATTGCTCCTTCAACAATCAATTATTATATATGCCCTATGTGCTCTGTGCTAGGCACTGGGAATATAAAGCATATAGTATTTATAAGTACTTGAACTTATTATGTGTTAAGTTTATTTATAACCAATGTATATTAACTTACTTAAACTTCCCAAATCCCTTAAGAAGTAAACACTATTATTATTTAATTAAATAGGTGATACAATTGAGTCATAAAAAGAATAAGGAACTGTCTTAAGTTCATCCAGTCTTACAACTCTTCAGAATTAGAGCCAGGATATGAACCTATACAATCTGACTTTGCGTTTAAGACCTCGCCAGTTACACTAAACACCAGTGAAAACATTCACTGTTTCACCTGGAGTTTATAGTGCAGAAGAGAGGACAGGCATTGGTGTGGCAGTTGCAATTAAATCCAATTAGCGCAGTTTTGAAAATAAGTACATAGCACTAGGACAGCACATAGGTGGGATTTCTAGCCTACCTTTTAACATAAGGATAGTTTTCTACAAGGAAACCCTTGATGAGGAACTGTAAGATACTGGTAAAATGCTGCAGGCAGGAAGGATACAATGGCAAAGATTCAGATGCATGGAGAACATCAGGAATATGAGGGATCGTGAGGAACTTTAAGAAGTTTAGTAAATTAGATCGATTGCATTCTATAATAAAAACTGTGAGAAGTGAAGTCACCAAAGGGAACAAGTGTTAATACTTTGTTAGGCTAATGAGTTTAGATTTGTGCTGACTGCAGTGTGTAATAAATGAGTAGAAGGGAAGCTGTTTTCAGATTTGGATACAAATCAAATTCACTCTGGCTGCAAAAAGAATAAATTGGAAGCAAACTAGAGTAGGTAGAAAAGGATTACTTAGAGAATTGTTCTTCATGATACAGATGATAATAACTTGACAGATAATGATGTGATTATGTGAAATGGAATGGTGATCTGTAAAATATTTCAAATAATATTTGCTGAATTAAGTGACACTGAATATGAAGGATAGGCAGGAATCAAGAATGACTCCCAAATTTCTCAAATTAGTCTCAGAAATGCATATACAAATATACAGGTGACTATGGCTATATATATGTAAGATATATAGGTAGATCTAGATATACATACTATGCTTTAACAGTGCACTCTTAGCTATTGAAGATGGTCAATGTACAATTCTACAGAAAATTTCAAAATCTCCTGTAGTAAGTCTCTTTTCAAAATCAGCATCAAAGTAGCATTTTCCTACCTTTTCAGTGGGCATGTTCCCATTTCATTACCTGGCAAGAGCAAACAAAATGCACAGTCACGGGTCCCTTTTTACATTAGATGTCAGCAAGCTCCAAGATAAACTTTGTTCTCAACTCTGCTAACTTCTGTTTGCTTAGTTGCCTTAAATACCTATCCACTCATTCCTTTTCCTTGTCATATTCCCACAAGTTCTTGTTTTGTTTTTGAGGTATGTAAATGCGAAATTGATACTACAAATGTACTAATACTAATTCCCTTTGTTGATAATCTAATTACGACAGAAAAAAAATGTAAGTATATTTCGAGTATTTTACCAATAAAATTAATGGAAAATATATATAAAATTTTTAAATAATCAGGAATTAAAAAATCAAGGTAGAGAAATAATACAAAGTTCTCTTATGTGGGACTATTGATTAATTTCTAACATTTTAGTCTCAGCTAAATTAGTTTATTTTAAACTGTCATTCAAAAACTAGGAAAGAAAAAATAAACACCTCTAGAAATGGAAATATATAATTCTAAAACATCTCAAGCTTTTTAGAACACTAACAGATAACTCAGAATGTTTGGTCATAAATTAAGTCAATCTTTTGAACATTTAACTATTAGGAATAATGATTTCTTTGTCAAATTGTTCCTAAAATCATTATATAATTTCAAAAGTTGAATAGAATTAGGGTATTTACAGCTTGGGATTCCTAACCTGTTTGATTATGAATCTTCAATATTGACATTTAAAAATCAGTAACTATATTATTATACTGTAACACCTATCCTTACACCAATTTAATACAAGTTGCAAGCACATATGCAAACTCATACTTTATAGTAGTCTTGGAGTTTTTCTAGTTTAGTATTTATTAAGCTCCCAGAGTACCATAATTTATAATAGTCAGTTAATATTGGCATTTGCAAGTAAACAAACAACTACATTAGAATTAATTACACTACTACCTACTTAATTTCATTATTCACAAGATAAGCAGCACTAAGATTAATACAGTATTTCTGTGTGGTTAAAAGGCTGATTTTCAAAAAACTATATCCTATTATTCCTAGTATAAGTTAATATGTACCAGCGAAAACTTACCTATAGCCAAGTACACCAAACACATCAATGCAAGACAATCCGGAAGTAAAGTAATTATCTCCATTACAATGCCCTTCCCATTCTAATATACATAGTTACGGTCATTTTCAGGGTGCATCCTATTACCCTCAAGGTTTCTATACAACGGAATAAAAAACAAAGCAAAGAGACTGCACATCAAACAATCGCGTCATTACAGGGAACCATGGTGAAGCAGATGGAAAACCCAGACTGACCTCCAATAACAATACAGGGTTCTACTGCTTCCTGACCCAAACCTGAGACCATATAACTCTAGGATTCTAAATTAACATGTGCTATGAAAGGCACAGAAGCTACAGCAAACAAATGAAATAAATGGCCCAGCCTTGTTTGTTTATTTTGGGGAATTAAACCGAAAAGTAAGCTCAGGCCAAGTGAGTGTAGCCAGTCCTTGAGGTCAAGAGAACAAGGGAGGATCCACATAGTTCATGAGTCAGAAAGCTTTTCTCTGTCCTTCAGGAAAAAGCAAGAGAAGGGGTCCTGATGTTGCCCTTCACCTCACCTGGTGTTTATTTGGTCAGCCTTCACCCTGGTCCAGCAGTACCATCCAGATGTGTCAGACAGGGCTCGCTGCCATAGCATACAGTTCAGTCTTGCTGTTCTACCTCCTATAAATGAATTGGGAAAATTTGAATGAGATAAATGAAAGTTAAAATAGGTTATCTACTTGGGAACTAAGAGGAGGATTTGCCTGCTCTTTGTGGGTGACTTGAGTGTGTGTTATTCAGAACATAACCCTAAGAGTAGCTGAACTTCAAATTTCATTTCCTAGATGTACTTTCTCCTGTACCTACAAAACACATCCAGAGGCACTAAAAGAAGTGTCTTTTTGTTGAGTGGAGAGATAAAATCTGAAGTCATGCAGGTAGCTCTTTCCAGGATATGAATAAGAAAGTAATATAATATCACTGCAGTTTTGGAAAACAAGTTCTGTCATTAGGAGGAAGAAATGCATTATTCGCACTGTCACTGAACAAAATGAAATGTCATTTGAATTTCACTTTTATATTTATGTGTTTTCATATACATTCATGTTTCATTTTCTTTTCTATTGCTAAGACTTACTACTGTTTTTCCCTTTGCAATATTAAAGTAAAGGTGGTCTGATGTGATGTATGGAAGGTATTTTCATATTCTGATTCCTCTACCACTTCTGCCTATGGTGCAAGACTGGGGACACAACCAGATCTGCAGAAGCTATTCATTATGTTGCCATCATTTGGGGATGATTTCAGTGCGAAGGGATATACCTCGGGCCTAGAGAAATATTAATGTAAAAAAGCAATCTACAATTAACATAACAAATTAATGTCTCCAAATTCTCTTGGCCTTGCATTATTAAGCCTCATGTCGCCTGTTATTGCTCTGCATAACACTCGAGGCAATTTCATTATATCCTATACCTCAGACTTCTCTCCTATGGTACGATGGAAATCACCTGATATAATAGAACATTTTTTTTATTAAGGTCTCATTGATACACAATCTTAAGAAGGTTTCACACGAGTGACATACTGGTGACTACATTCACCCATATTATCAAGTCCCGCCCACACCCCACCAGAGTTACCGTTCATCAGCATAGCAAGATACTACAGAGTCACTACTTGTCTTCTCTGCACTACACTGTCTTCCCCGCGATACTACCACACCATGTATGCCAATCATAATGCCTCTCAGTCCCCTACTCCCTCCCTCCCCACCCACTCTTCCCCACCCCTCCCCTTTGGCAACCCTTCTTGGAGCCTGTGAGTCTGCTGCTGTTTTATTTCTTCAGTTTTGCTTTGTTGTTATATTCCACAAATGAGTGAAACTGTCTTTCTCTGCCTGGCTTATTTCACTGAGCATAATATCCACAGGCTCCATCCATGTTGCAAATGGCAGGATTTGATTTCTTCTTATGGCTGAATAATATTCCACTGTGTATATATATGTACCAACCCCTCTTTATCTATTCCTCTACTGTTGGACACTTAGGTTGCTTCCATATCTTGGCTGTTGTAAATAGTGCAGCAATAAACATAGGGGTGCATATACCTTTTTGAATCTGAGATCTTGTTTTTTGGGGGTAAATTCCTAGGAGTGGAATTCCTGGGTCAAATTGTATTTCTATTTTTAGTTTTTTGAGGAACCTCCATAATGCTTTCCACAATGGGTGAACTAATTTACATTCCCACCAACAATGTAGGAGGGTTCCCCATTCTCTACATCCTTGCCAGCATTTGTTGTCTCTTATATTTTGAATGTTGGCCCTCCTAACTGGTGTGAGGTGATGCCTCATTATGGTTTTAATTTGCATTTCCCTGATAATTAGCGATGTGGAGCATCTTTTCATGTGACTGTTGGCCATCTGAATTTCTTCTTTGGAGAAATGTCTGTTTGGATTATCTGCACATTTTTTAATTGGCTTATTTGCTTTTTGTTTGTTGAGGTATGTGAGCTCTTTATATATTTTGGATGTCAACCCCTTGTCAGATATGTCATTATAAATATATTCTCTCATACTATAGGTCACACATTTCTTCTACTGATGGTGTCCTTTGCTGTACAGAAGTTTTTTAGTTTGATGTAGTCCCATTTGTTCATTTTTGCTTTTGTCTCCCATGCCTGAGGAGATGTGTTCAGAAAAAAATTGCTCATGTTTATATTCAAGAGATTTTTGTCTGTGTTTTTTCTAACACTTTTATGGCTGCATGACTTATAGTCAGTTCTTTGATCCATTTTGAGTTTACTTTTGTGTATGGAGTTAGACAATAAGCCAGTTTCATTCTCTTACATGTGGCTGTCCAGTTTTGCCAATACCACAAGCTGCTGAAGAAGCTGTCTTTTCCCCTTTGTATATTCATGGCTCCTTTATCATATATTAATTGACCATATATGTGTGGATTTACACCTGGGCTCTCTGTTCTGTTCCATTGATCTGTGGATCTGTTCTTGTGCCAGTACCAAACTGCTTTGATTACTGTAGCTTTGTAGTAGAGCTTGAAGTCAGGGAGTGTAATCCTCTCACTTTATTCTTCTTTCTCAGGATTGCTTTGGTTATTTCAGGTCTTACATGGTTCCATATAAATTTTATATGGGCTATCTGTTCTAGTTCATTGAAGTATGCTGTTGGTATTTTGATAGGAATCACACTGATGGTCATTTTGACAAGATTAAGTCTTCCTATCCATGAGCATGGAATTTTCTTTTTTTGGTGTCTTCTTTATCTCTTTAGTATCTTGTAGTTTTCAGAGTTTAGGTCTTTCACCTCTTTGGTTAGGTTTATTCCTAGGTATTTTATTCTTTTTGATGCAATTGTAAGTGGAATTATTTTCCTGATTTCTCTTTCTGCTAGTTTATTGTTAGTATATAGGGATGCAACAGATTTCTATGTATTAATTTTGTATCCTGCAACTTCGCTGAATTCAGTTACTAGTTCTAAAATTTTTTTAGTGGAGTCTTTAGGGTTTTATATGTGTAATATGTCATCTGCAAATAGTTACAGTTTAATTTCTTCCTTGCCAATTTGGATGTCTTTTATCTCTTTGTTTGTCTGATTACTGTGGCTAGAACCTCCAGTACTATGCTGAAAAATAGTGGTGAAAGTGAACATCTCTGTCTTGTTTCTGACCTTAGAGGAAAAGCTTTCAGTGTTTCTCTGTCATGATATTGGTTGTGGGTTTGTCATATAATGGCCTTTATTATGTTGAGGTAAACCCATTTTATTGAGAGTTTTTATCATGAATGGATGTTGAATTTTGTCAAATGATTTTCCAGCATCTGTGGAGATGATCATGTGGTTTTTATCCTCCCTTTGTTAATGTGGTGGATGATATTGATTTACAATATTGTACCATCCTTGCATCTCCAGAATAAATCCCACCTGATGGTGGATTATCTTTCTGATGATTTTTTTAATTCGGCTTGCTAATATTTTATTGAGGATTTTTGCATCTATGCTCATCAGGGATACTGATCTACAGGCAGACAGGAGGCAGCTTGAAGCTGAGTTGCCAGTGAAGGATTAGAGTGTCTAGGGCTCCCAAGAGTTCTCAACCTGTTGGGCCAAGGGTGAGCTGGGGAGGTATTGTGCACTTGCCCTTTCTTCTGAGGAAAAAGCTCTGTCCAACCATCGCCTCTCTGACACCCTTCTCACTGCCGGCAGGTCCTGGGTCTCAGGACTGACAGGGCTTTTCTGCCTTCCACAAATGGCTGGAGTCTCAGCCTCCCAGAGTGTTCTGGCTCTCCCTGTTGTCCAGCCCCACTAATCAACGGAACCCAGTATCATGTGGACTTGTGCTCCCAGAGTGGACCTCCAAAGCCAGATGTGCAGAGCTCCTGGACCCCTGTCCTGTCCCCGCTCCATTTCTCCTTCTCACACCTGTAAGCTGGGTTTGGGGGAGGGCTTGCCTGCTGCTCAGTCAGGGCTCTGCCTCTTTCCCCGTCTCTGAGTGGTCTTCTCTTCTTCCCCAGGTGTAGGTGGTCTGATCTGCAGTCTTCAGTCATTTTCAGTTTTAGTTGTATTTGCTATATTTTCTTCTTCTATGTGTTCTTGGGAGGAAGTTTCCGCCTTGCCTTCCTACTCCACCATCATTTTCTCTGACGCCCCCTGTGACTTTTTAATTGGCTAAAAAGTGCAGTTATGAGATATAATGATCAGATCAATGAATAATTGGAAAGTAAAGCAGAATTACCTCCCATCCTAATTACATTCATGAGATTTTATATATTTGTCCTATTAAGCCGTATAAACCAGGTAACTAAGAGGTTACTATACTAATTGTTCTACAAAACAATTAAAATTGCAGTCAACATTTTTATGTGGGGAAATAAAAAAAAGTGCAAAGCAGAAATAGAACCAAAGGTTTCAATTGAAGAGGACATCAAATTCATTCATAGAAACTGCATTTATTCAAAGAAAACTGTATAGAAAAGAATTGTTACATGAGTATAAAAAATTGTCTAATATAGGGAGAGTACATCATTTCTCAAATCATTTTACAAATGTCTTCCAGATAAATGACTGGATGTTGTGTTTCTGAAATGAATTTTCTACCACTGCTGTGATTATACAGTGATTTTTTAAAGTAATTTGCAAATCTTATTATGGCAATTCATTAGGAATGAAAGGATAGGAAAATCATTACTGCCGTGACTTTACGAAATAACAAAGCAGCAGGTAAGAACTATCTCTCCACCTTTCCTTCCCAGATCACTCCTAATAACACTGTCTAACTTTTCAAGCTGTTTGACAAACAAATAATATTGCAACTTCTCAGTGAGGTAGCTAAGATAATAATCATAATGAGTGCATTTCCAACCCTTACAGCAATACAGAAAGTAGAAAATTACTAAGTTCTAAAGTTGTATTATATTTTCTGATGGTTCCAAGGTTATAGAAACTTTGTAAGACCTGGATAAATGTCTTCAACCAATTACATCTTTGCAAACAACTCTTAAATAATGGTTTCACTTTTAAATGTTGAAGTTTTAAAGAAATTGTCATTATAAAATCAGACTATAAAAAACTATATATTTTTTTCTTCTTTCTAAAAAATTAAATAAGTGTTGTTTATGAGAAAGTTTTTCTATAATCTCAAAATACCTTATGTCTGCCCCTGAAAAATATAAGCTGCTTTTATTATCATCAGAGGAATCACTGAACTACAACAGACACTGTTGCAATGACAAGTTCAATATAACTGCTTATTTTGCTTTGTAAAGAGGTGATCCTTATAGAAGTATTATGAAATGACATCAATTTTATTGACAGAAACATTCCAACCACTAATTTATTTGCTCTCTTATTTAGTGCACATTGAACGGTGGCTTGGGATCCTTACATTGAAGATTTAATTACACAACTCTAACACATTTTCTCTATTTTTTTACTTACTTTCAAGAGAATGCTTAGTATATAAGTCATTTAAGATCTTTCCTAGCTCCAATTTAAGTATCTATGAGATAAGGTATCCAATATCTGGATATGTCAGGTTAGTCACAATGTTTTTGGAGTGAGAGAAATATACTGAAAGATACATCAAAATTCTTGCAGGAACAACTGTATACACCATATTTTTTTAAGTAACTCAGAAAAAATAGTTTATCTTCTTTTTATCAAATTCTTGCATTATGGAACTGAAGTTTCTAGAGAATTCATTAAGAAGTCTACATTAAGATTTATGAATCTGCTACATGGTACTTTCATTAGCTAAAGATACAATACCAGTAGTCTCTCTGTAGTCAACTTGGAATATGTTTTGCATTATGCCTCCTTCTATCAAAGCTAAACATTAGGTAAATGAATCCAAAATTTCCATTCTTAAGTCTATTCTTGGCAAACGTAAAATGTTCCAAAGTTATTAATATAAACATTTAATCATCTTCAAAGTAGAACTATTCAAGGATAGGTTGAGGGGCTATTGCTGAAGCTAAGGGATCATTTGAAATGAATAAAATCTGACACAGTTATAAATCTATTTTTTCTATTGTTTTTAAAATCTTTATTGTTTGTGGCAATACCTAGAAGTGCTCTTCTTATCTGCATTATAGAGCTCTATGTCACCATTTTTCTAAATTAACTTATAACTATTCTGTCCAGATTCTTGGATATTTGTGGGATGTTAGTTGTTCCCTAAAAGAGTCTTTGGCGCATTTCTTCAGGATTATATGGTCTAACTTGTATGTCATAGAAAAAACACTCTGATATGTCCTTTATTATTCTTCTTGGTTTATTTAACTAAGCAACATTTCTCCTAACTTTATATTCTCTGGATAATTCACTAAGGCGTTCTTGACTGGGGAGAATTAGATATCGTGTGCAAATAACTACATTACTAAAAAAATATGATTCATAGAGCAATGTGTATTTATTATAAAACTAACAAGTCAACACAGTAATCTGAAATTTTTGCTACAGATTAAAGGATTTTATTTATGTAAATATTGTCATATAGCTTAAATTTCTCCTGAACATAAGTATGAGCAATTTATTCCCGGACACATCTCCTCAGGCAAGGGAAACAAAATAAAAAATGAACAGGTGGGACTACATCAAACTAACAAGCTTCTGTACAGGAAAGGACACCATCAGCAGAACAAAAAGGCCACTTACAGTATAGGAGAATATATTTGTACATGATTTATCTGAAAAGGGGTTAACAACATCCAAAATACATAAAGAGCTCATATGCCTCAACACCAAAAAAAAAAAAAACCCTAGTTAGAAAATAGGCAGAGGACCTGAATAGACATTTCTCTAATAGACATCTCCAGAAATATGGATGGCCAACAGGCACATGAAAAGATGCTCTACATTGCTAATCATCAGAGAAATGCAAATTAACACCACAATGAGATACCACCTCATGCCTGTTAGAATGAACACTATCCAAAAGACAAAAAAGAGCAAGTGTTGGTGAGGATATGGAGAAATGGGAATCCTCCTACGCACACAGCTTCCTGACTGCTGGATCACAGATTAATCCAATTTTGATGTCTTCTCTCTAATGTTCAAGGACATGAAATATTAATGTTTGTTTAGATATATTCATTTGGTTTTCTGAGAAGTATTTGTATTTTCCTTTTTAACCATTTCAGTCATTATCTTTTAGTCATGTTTGTTTAATTTGATTGCACTGCAATTAACAGAAGTTGGAGTGAAAGGAGTTGACCCAAATATGACTAGCTATGCAATCTGGACATAATCTTATCTCTGTATGTTCTCTAGCTAAATTCTCTACTGTTCTCTCATTAATACTTGACCAATTTTCATTCCCTGAGACATATATTTAAAGCCACTTGAGATATGACTGACATACAAAAAGCTACACATGTTTAATGTATACAACTTGATGCCATATCCTTCACCTCCAAGTTTGCTCCTTTTCTCTTTATTATCAATTTTTTTGATAAGAACATTTAAGATCTACCATTTTAGCAAATGTTTAAGTATACATACAGTATTGCTAACTGTAGGCATTATGCTATATAGTAGACATCTAAGAGATATCTAGAAGTTACTCATTTTGTATAAGAGAAACTTTGTACCTTTTAACTAATATCCTCCCTCCCATTTCTCTTTCTCCTTAGCCCCCAGCAACTACCATTCTACTCTCTGATTCTATGAGTTTGACTATCTTAGATTCCTCATATAGGTGGTATCATTAGTATTTGACCTGTGTCTGGCTCATTTCATTTTGCATAATATCCTCCAGGTTCATCCATGTTGTTGCACATGACAGACTTCCTTCGTTTTTTAAGGCTGAATAATATTCTATTCTGCAAAGACCACATTTTCTTTAGTCATTCATCTGTTGATGCACATTAGGTTGTTATCACATCTTAACTATTGTATAAAATGCTATGCTGAACATGGGAGTGCAGATATCTCTTCAAGATTATTTCAATTCCTTTAGCTATATAACCAGAAGTGGGGTTACTGGATCATATGGTAGTTCCCTCTTAAATTTTTGAGGAACCTGCATACTGTTTTCCATAGTAGCTACACCAATTTATATTCCCACCAACTGTGCACAAGGGTTCCCTTTTCTCTACATCTTCACCAACACTTTTTCATTTTTAATAGTAGCCATCCTCACAAGTGTGAGATGACATCTGATTGTGGCTTTGATTTGCACTCATGACATTGATCACCTTTTCATGTGCCTGTTGACCACTTGTATGTCTTCTTTGGAGAAATGTCTGTTCAGATCCTTTGCCCAATTGAACCCTTATCTTGTAACATACACAAATTTAACTCACAACAGATTAAAGACTTAAACGTAACACTTACAGCATAAAACTCCTAGAAGAAAGCATAAGGGAAAGCTTTTTGAAATTGGTCTTGGCAATGATTTCTTGGATATAACACCAAAAGCACAGGCAAAAAAGCAAAGTAAACAAACGAAGCTGCATCAAACTAAAAAGCTTCTGCACAGCAAAGGAAACCATCACCAAGAACAAAAGCCAACCTAAGACATTTTCAGGGCGTTTATGATCTCAAAATGTTTTACAATAACATCAAAAAATTATTTGCCTTTTCCAGTGTGTTTAAATTTGCATTGATAATGCAAAGGTAAAAATGTTGAAGCTTTGACACAAATCAAGATTGTGGCAGTTAATTGTTGTAGAAGTTGTGGTGTTCTTCACCTCCATGCACCACAGGAAAAAAAAATAGCCAGTTTCATTTAAGAATGTCTGTGGTGATATATATTAATAATTTTATGAAATCTCAACATTTGAGCACACATCTTTTGAATATTCTGTGTGATCAAGTGAGAGGTATATATAAAGCACTTCTGCATGCAATCCTTGCATGATTTTCTTCAGAAAAAGTACCTGCATAACACTTAAAGTTGCAAGCTGAAGCAGCCACTTTTTTCATAGAAAAACACTTTACTTGAAAAAAAGAAAAACACTGATAAAAATACTATGGTATTCAAATCACATCTTTGGCAGACACTTCTTGAAAACAAATAAACCTATCACTTGTATCAGTCACCTTGAGTTTGACAGCTTCCCAGTACTTAAAGACTCTTCCAATGAGCTGGGTAGTGTTTTTTTAAAAAGAATTTTAAAAAAATTATGCTATGTAATGAAATGTGCCAGTATTTAGAAGGTACATAATTCAGTCAATCAGCACTTTCTAAAAAATCATACTTAGGTAAAAATTGCTATATAAGATAATACAATAGATTTTAATCTAACAATATAAAAAGATCATCTATATCTTTCTTGTTCCACATTACAGCTAGCCTTTAAGGAACTACTGCATATATATCAAAAAAGAATATCCAAAGTAAATGCAAAAGTCTATTAAAATATTCCTTCCTTTATTTATGTGTTTCTGTGAAGGCAAATGTGTTTCATATATTTCAACCACAACATTATTTCAACAGATTGAACACAGACACAAGTATTAGAATTCAGCAAATTTCAACTAAGATGCACATTAGAGAGATTTTCACACCTGTAAAACAATGCTATTCTATTTCTGTCTAGAAATATGGTTATTTGCATAAATAGGCATGAAGAAAAAACAAGACAGCACTTCTTTCCTGAGAATTTAAAATGTTCTACTTCCTATCTGTTGCTCAATACCACCCAGTCCCACATTCTGTGATCCACAAACACCATGATAAAGTGACTGACATGATAATTTAAAACTAATTCACCCAGTCAGCCAGTTTAAGAGCTTACCTTATAATGCTAATGGCACCAACAGAAAAAAAAAGCAACTTACTTTTTAATATTCCCATACTATATTTTAGCAGATAAGAATAAAATTGCCCTCTCTCAAGGATGAATAATAAAAACCACTGAAATATTGCAGAATAAAGTAATGATGGCAAATAAGATCTAGAAGATAAGTTTACTTAAACTTACTTAGAGGTGATCAGGAATGGCAATGTAAGAACCTTCAAATATCCTCTCTTTTATAAAAGCAAAGAGAAACTGGCAGAAATTGTCAGAATAATCTTTTCCAAAACTCTAGAAATCAACCAAAGCTTGCATCAATCCATAGAGCTTTGTAACATAAAATCTGAAGCAAAGAAGACAAAAAAGTAACTAACTTCTTGGGATGGAAGAATGACAAGTATCTCTAACAGTGAGATCATAGTACAAATAATTTTTTCAGTATACCAGTTTTCATAGTTTGAAGAGTAATTTTTAATTGTAGCATCAAACATATGGTAGGATATTTATGGTCCTTTATAGTTCATCTCATATTCCAGCAGTCAGTGGAATCCTTAGTTTTCATTTGCCTCAAATCTATGTAAAGTGCCTTCCCTATTCAAAAATCCCATCCAAGAGAACTATCATATTTGGTGTGCTTACTATATGTGTAGATCACTTAGTCACATTTTATTACCTAATCTTTAAATACTACTGCCATATAATATTATTGTCCGCACTCCACAGTTAAGGAAGATGAGTTCTGTATGGTTAATCAACCTAAGATAGTAGATTCAAAATCAGATTGTCTACTAACTAATGTCTCTGCTCTTTCTTAGTGCCAATGATAACTGCCAGTCATTGCTCAGTCCCAAAGATTCCAGAGACTTCCATCTGGAAGGTAAGTCAGTACTCATTGAAACCAGCTCAGCTAGAAATAGAGCTGACAGGAGCCACACCATTTACCTCTTTTTAATCTCCCCATTTGTAATTACATTCCTGGATTCATGAAGTGCGCTCCTTAAATATTTGTTGAGTTACCTTAAGTTTGATTTTTATGTCAAGTATTCAAAACAAAAATAAAGAACACCTTAATGATTTATCCAACGGTTAGTCCAATTTGGACTAGTTCCAAATGTTTTATCTTTCGTAGGGTGGAATTTTACAGACTGTCTTGCACATATTTGTTGCCAGACAGTGAAGGCAGTTCTGCTTTATTACGGCTTTTTGTGAACTTCACTTATGTGTTTGATAATGACCAACATATTATTAAAATCTTACCTTCTACTTTTTAACATAATACCTCCTAGTTTTAACATAATTTTAAAAAAGTATTTACTCTATCCCTGCTCATATATGCTTCAGGAATATTATAATACAGGCCCTATAGATCATAATAAATTTGGTCCATTATTTAAGTCATTTGGTAAGATCATTGTATTTCCAGTTTGTTTCAAGCTTGCTTTCAATAAGCCTCAGGCCTGGATTAAATCTTCTGTGCTCTGTTTTTTGGCAAGCTATAGTTAGGATTTTCCCAAAACCTCAATGAGAATTTTGGAGAACAATTTCTGTATAATAACATAAATATACCAGGAATCCAAATCACACTTACAAAGATTTAAATTAAAGGTCATTCCAAGGGTATCTCCTGAATTGCCAACTCAAAATATCATAATCTGAGAATTGGAACAGATCCATGAATTTATAGATATTTCCAAGTGCTAAAGCCCTATACTGTGTTTTAGGAAGATTGCCAAAATATTAGAACTGGATGAATTTGGGGCTTCATTTCTGAAAAGGATCTCATTTCCTCAAATGCCTAGGACCAAAGGGGAAAACCCCAGGGAAATAATTCACTGAAAATTTAAAATAATTTGCGTGCAATAAAATTTTTTTTAAATAACAGAATTTGAGTATTTCTTATTACTACCTGTAAATAATATTTTATTATATTGTTTTATGGTGACTCACTTCCACCTGGCAGAAACTAAATACCCTGATTTTATCATTTTATATCACTATATATTTCAATATGCATTCA
Source organism: Manis javanica (assembly GCF_040802235.1). Lineage (NCBI taxonomy): Eukaryota > Metazoa > Chordata > Mammalia > Pholidota > Manidae > Manis > Manis javanica. The sequence continues at coordinate 96,649,951 of NC_133167.1, forward strand.
CATTCTGTGTGTTATGTCTCCCCTTAAAGATGAATATCAATCAAGCCTAGAAATAAGTGAGACAGAGTTTTCCACTCTGATCAAACTTACCTTTGTAATCTAAAATAAAGTACAATAGATTTTTTGCAAGATAGTGTTAATATTACAGAACTTAAAATTTTGTTTTGTGATTGTCACATAAATGACTTACTATATTCCTATGTTTCCCATTAAAAAAGTGTATAGCCACTACTAGAAATTCATCTTTACATATTTAGCTCCATAATTAACCACCACCAAGAGCAAATCTGATCATTTGCTAACATAAAGGTTCTTCCATTTACATGCCCAGCCCCTCAGGATAAGTAAATTCCTCAATAATTACATTTCTTATTTTATCAAGGCGCTTCAGTGTTTTTTAACTTTTTTTTTTCCATATCTCTCAGGTAGGATTAATTTGATAAATAGACACGGTCTTAAAGAAGATAACATTTAAAGTGATATTGACATAAAGACTGACAGGTTTAACATACTCAAAATTCACCCATGGCATAAAAATTTTATATCAAACTTTTCCTTTGAGAAGGAAAACTAAGGATAACTAATACTGAACATAGTAAGAGAATCTGTCTTATTTCACTTACATACATTCTAATTTATGAAAAGGGAAAAAAGGCAAGATTTTTCATTTCTTTCATCTTAAGTAGGGCAGCCTTCCTGGTTTCTCTAATTGCACTAAAGTACTAAAGATAAATGTTCACAAAATCAACATGACTGATTTGCTTTTTTCACTCAGAGGGAGCTTATTTAGTGCCAAGAAGCAATTTGTGCGTAATAGAGATGCCATCTCTTCAAATGAGCTCTTTAATGATCCTTTGTCTCACAACTTAATTGTGTTTTTTACTTTATTCCCCAAGATCTTCTGGTGTCTTTCGTGTGCAAATTGCTAGGAGCATGTGTACCTGGAGAAATTCTAATGTGGCCCACCCTAAGTAATGAAAGAGGAGACATTATTTTGAAAAGTTGCTCTTTAAAGGGCCTTTCAAATGTTCAAAAAATATCCAAATAATTTGTTTTCAAGATAACACTTACTGAACACATCATTTATTGACTCTTGGAATTTCATTCAACTCACTTTTCCTAAAACCTACGAAAGCAAGAGTTTTTATTCTTTGCTAACAAAGTTACTATAGATTGCTTATAAAGTTTAATCAAATTTTAACTATATTTTACTTTTAGGCAACTACACATTGTTAAATACAGTTAATTTAAATATATATTAATATTCACATAACTAAGAAAAATATTCTTAGGTCAGGAGATCTATGTCTGACGCTTTTAAGATTTGGGGAAGATGCAGAGAGAAGTAAATGCTGTCAGAAAAAAACTACTTCACTGAAAATTGTTCCTGACTGTTTTTAATAGAATCAATTCAGAAAACAATGCTTCATACCAATGTCTGAAGTGCAAATGGAATCTGGTTTCATTTATTTATATTAAGCAGTTATTTCTAGATGTTGCACTTAATTGAGCAATTGTTCCCTTCAGTAAGTATGCCTCTTGAAACTTTTCATTTTTGACAAATGCTGTTCTTCCAACCACAGTAAATGTGAGAAGGAGAAATCAAATATCATTTTAAGAAATATAAGATGTATGTGTTGATTTTTCACATTTAAGAAAATGAAGAAAAGTTCTACACCCCTTAAAAAAAATTAAAAGAAATATTGGACAACAAAAAGAGTACCAAAAGGCTAGAAGTGGAGATTTAGAAAACAACTGTAGAATTTGATTTGTTTGAGTTTTGTTTGTTTTTCTTTCTTTGGTTATCCAGCAACTTTTTACAATGTTCTCAACTAGAATTATTTTAGATTCCATGGAAGAACCATATCACTTTTTATAGACCATTTTGGTGCCAAAGGAACATTGCCAAAATCATATTTAAACTACAGGCCCCTTCCCTAGGTGAATAAGTAAGTGAAAAGATTTCAGCAACTATAAAACAAATACCACTTTTAGTCAGGGATCTTGGTGATAGGAAACACATACAAATCTTTGCTCATATACATAGAGAAGGTATTAATTTAAAAGCTATCTAACAGAGGCACCAGATACCCATCTTTTCATATTATAGAATCACAGACAAATGATCTGGGCTCAACCAATTCGATGTACCTGTCTGAGATGGAATCTTTCCGAAATGATACATTTGCAAGGGCAGAAGAAACTGTTTGGATCAGTCATCATGGCGTCAAGACCCCTGCAGCAGTGTTGAGCAGTAATAAGGCATGTCCAGCGGCAGAAGTTCTGTCTGCACCTTATACTACCCCTGATTCCTGAGCCTCACTAGCTAATCCTTCTGCCTAATACGTGAGTGCCAAATATGCTTGAAATAAATTGCTTTTCTGTGTAAGTGGTCAAAATTTTATTTATATTGCTCACAATCCAGGTCCCTGATGAATACAACGGTGCTAGTGTTCTGGTTCAGAAGACTTTTAACATCTCCGTAAACTGTTTTATCTCCAAACCTTGTGGCTTTGAAATACATTTTGGCAAGGTTGTTCTGACACTAAAATCTGCTACAGAATCAAACGGCTTTTTTGTGGAAACTGTAATGATTCCAACTGAGTCTCTTTGAAAACTCTTGTATTCATATCAATGAATATTAGCATGCCTATCTACAAACTACTTCCTTAAGAGTTTTACAAAAGCATTCCCTTTTGTCAATGGCGGTACAGACACCAAATAAATAGTCTTGCTGGCATGAAAGGTTTTCTAATGCTCTAACTCCAAATTCTACTATGCAGAGGCATAGTAGAACCTAGGACTAGAGGCAAATGCTTTTTGTTTAGAACTCTAAAATTAGAGTAGTTTGTGGACTATTTCCAGGAGAGCTCTGAAGAGTTATCTGTTTCTTAAGAATTGAGGTGGAATAATACAGGCCATCTGAAATTAGACTTTATAGCTTAAGCTTGAGACCCAGAAATAAAAAACACCAAGGCCCTAAGATTCCCTTTACCCTGAAATTATTAAAATGAAGGTCAAACATTATTATAGAGTACTCGGGGTATTGTGCTGCTTAATAATATTACATATATTTTAAAATAAATTCAACACACTCCAGAGAAATGAGTAGTCGGTATAATGAGAACCCCATGAGATCTGACATCAAAGAACTGTTTCTGAGTCCCAGCTTTGCCCCTGGCTAGCGACAGTACTGTGACTTAGCCATATTTCCTTTCACAGTCTATTTCATCTGCTAGCTATACCAGTCTCAAGTATTTGAATGACATTCAATAGCACAATGCTTATAAAAACACTTTGTAATCTCTATACCACCATACAAATACTAGCTATGTTATGGTCTGAAAGTTGTAAAACTAGGAAGACTTTATCCATAGTACAATAATTATGGTCATGGGAGAGAAATTTATTCATATTGCCCTCTTTTCTCCTCCTCAGCTACTTTTTCTCTTTTCATTTTCCCATCAACATAGAAATTACAAAAATAATCTGAGATAAGTGCGGAAAATTGTTATAAACTACTGTCAACTGAAAAGATTTGCCTGGAGTTGAAAAGCTAAATATTTTAGCATTTAACACTAGTCCCAGTTTATTTACTGAGGCACAGAATATGAATATTTAATATTACTTTCTATCCTCTGAATATATACCCTTATCTCTCAGCTACAAAGTGCTCTGTTCAAATTTCCAGAAATACCAAGCTGTTCTCTTCTCATCCCTTACAAAGTCAGCATCTCCATTCTGGAGTGCTGTGTAGCATGCACCTTGGTGAAATGTGTAATTTGATTAAATTATTTCAGGAGTCATGGTGCCCTTTTCTTTCATTTCTTTTTTTTCCTGGAGATCAATTAAACTACTATGTAAGAATTTTGAGGTGAAAGCCATTTTTTATAAACATCTTTAATATAAGAAAATTTTTATTAGATTCCAAAATTATATTAATAAACTTGTAATGAAGTTAGGTCTTATTCATATACATGCTATTATATATAAATAAATATTCATCTTTACTGCTGTAAAACTGTCCTGGTTCTCACTTTTTTAATGGAATTAAAAATATATTTAGTGTGCAATTAGATACTGCTTGTTTTTGACAATTGATGTTTGATGTTTTGTGTATTTTATTATTAATAGTAACAATTGAGTTCTAATTAGTCAGAAAGTCATTTTTTGAGTGAGGAAAGAAAAGAGCTATATTGTGGATTACACCTACTCTGTTAACAGACACCACAACAAAGACCTGCTGGTGTAAACTGCCTTGGACAAGCTTTAAGTTCAGGCTTCACTGCAGCAGTGTCACCTCTTGTCCACCCTTTATACTGGCCTTGCCACTTCATCAGCCAACCTAGATCATAATGGCCTGTTCTGTTTTGAAGCACTTTATCACAGTGTGAACTTTCTGAATTTATTTGTTTACATTTTAAATATCTGCCTCCAACATTTAAAAGCTCCATGAGATTCTCCTGCTTAGGATATAAAAAGGAACAAGAAAATGTCACCCCCAACAATGAAAAAATGAGACAAACTCAAATCATCTACAAATTCCTAACTTTTCTTTAGTCCATCACAGAGCTGAGGTGACAAGGTAACGAAGTGAACTGAATTCCAAAAAGGGACAAGTGCCTTCTAGGAGAGAGGGGACCCACAAATTGTTTCACCTTTGGCAGAACCCAAGGAGGAGAAGCAGCTGCCATAAAAAACCAGGTGAGATGAAAACAGCTATAATCTTTGTGGTTGCTTAAAGACTGAATGTAGTGTAGTGTAACAATTTTGTGTGACTGGGCATCTAAGAGGAGAGAGAGTTTGCACTGATTTCAAGCTCTCACCCTTATCCCCTCCATTAGCTCAGAAGATTAAGGGAAGGACAGGACACGAGAGGAAGAAGCCCCCAGCAGTGCAGCCTTTCAGTGGTGACTGGCTGTGCCACTGGCTTCCAGGCACCCATTTCCACCACTTCCCCAAATTCTTCAAATATAAAGCAAAAGTCTTACGACACTGGAGGATCAAGAAATCTTTCTATCCCTTGTGCCTGAGAAAATATTTCATCTTACAGTTATAAGTAAGTTCTCTTCCAACTTTATTTAGGATATCTGCAAGTCACCCAGGCTAGTCTGAATTTTGAGTATCTAAGAGAGGGAGATTATAAAGAAGTCACAATCCTAGATGAAAGGCCATCCTGGATAAAAAGCCATTCTGAGTCAAATCAAGAGAATATCTGTGACAGTAGTGTTTTTTTTTTCACAGTACCATCTTGGGTGTGCACTAAAACACAAACTAATGAGCATTCGAGGTCCTCGAGTTTCTTCTACATAGGATGGCCAGAGTGACTGTAGATTGAAAATAGAAGATGCATATGAGGTGAACAGCCACAGCGGCCAAAGTGAAATATCAGTAAGACAACTACAGAATGTGATCTTTGAACAATACTATTTTCTGATATTCCTTCTAAACTATTCATAAAATACACAACAAAATGCATTGCTACAAGATGTATACTATGATTTGGTTTTTCTCATTTATTTTACTTGGAGTTCATAAGACTTCTTAGGTCTGTTACATGATGTTTTTTATTAATTTTGATACCTATCAGAAATCATTTCTTCAAATATTGCATTTGTCTGATTTTTCTCTCCTATCTTTCTGCAATTCTAACACCAAAGTTTAGATTTTCTCAGTATGTTCTTTATATGTGATCTATTTTAAGTTTTCTTCTTTTTTTCTTATGACTTATGTCAGGAACACAATTCCTCAGCTGTGGTATATTTCCTCTTAAAAATTATTTTTATACCTTAAGTAATAATGATTTTGGTCATAAGTTTTTTTCATTTTTAAAAACAGTTTACAGTTTACCCCAAAAAAAATTCTCAATCATTTCATTCTATTGTTGGAAGAAAGCAGTATTACGGTACAACACTGCAAAAATTCAGGAGATATTAAGAGTCGTCTTGTGTCTGAAGTACCTCGGACTGAAAAAAAATTTTTGTAATTTCTCTTCTTCTCACTTCTTTTCACATACGCTTTCCACCCTTTAATAAGGAAACAAGCCAGCACAAAATGAGGATTTTTTCCTCATCTTTCAAAGCAGCTGGAGAGTCAAACACTCTCTACATGGCTCAAGCAAACTACTCATAGGCTCCAACCCATGGCCAATTCTTTAGATTATATGTGGAAAATTGGGCCATGGAAAATATGATAATAATGGAAATGGACATGACTAATCTTAATAGAAGGCCATATCATTGTTAATTGGGAGTTAGCAATGAAATATAAGCTATTCCCAACAAAGATTCAGTGGCTACGTTAACAGAACAGTAATGCAAGTTCAGATCAAGAAAAAATTTGAGAGGCGTCTATCACAGCAAAGCATACTGCATTTCAATAAGAGGAAAAACTAAACATAGAATGCAAATTGTGTATAATTAAGACTCAAATGAGTGTTTAAGTGCATTGTAACTGCTTTAGAAAGGGATCAAACTGCCCTCCCAATTTTGATAAGAATCAAGAATCAAGACATATCACCTTAGAGAAAAACAAAATATGCTTTCCAAAGTGGACAGGGCAAGTCTCCTTTGTAAAAACAGAACAGTGGAGATGAGACTGACTGTCAATTGCATGCTTTATTTAATTAAAATGTATTGTAAATACACATATTGTCTACTAAATGTGATAGAATTCATACCCAAGAAAAGAAATATTAAAAGCTATGTCTGAAATAATGCCATCTATAGAAAATTTTCATCAAATGTACAGCTTCCTAAAGTGTGCCTGTGATTAACATCTTCCTAAACCCTTCCTTTAGCTTTCAGTGCTTCTTTCTTATCTGATCCTTCAAATCAGTCATCCTTCCTTATGCCTTTAGAAACAAGACATATTGGGCACCTCAATAAACTTAAAATAAGAAAATAACATATAAAAGGCAAGGTAACCTTGATATAAAGGTAACCTTTAAATGAACTTAACTCTACCATATTGAACTTTATAAAGTAGTTGATTTTTATTTTTTTTTATTTATTTATTTATTTTTTGAGAGGGCATCTCTCATATTTATTGATCAAATGGTTGTCAACAATAAAATTCTGCATAGAGGAGTCAATGCTCAATACACAATCATTAATCCATCTCAAGCCTAATTCTCGTCAGTCTCCAATCTTCTGAAGCATAACGAACAAGTTCTTACATGGTGAACAAATTCTTACATAGGGAATAAGTTCTTACATGGTGAACAGTACAAGGGCAGTCATCACAGAAACTTTCGGTTTTGATCACGCATTATGAACTATAAACAATCAGGTGAAATATGAATATTTCTTTGATTTTTATACTTGATTTATATGTGGATCCCACATTTCTCCCTTTATTATTATTATTTTTATTTTTCATAAAATGCTGAAGTGGTAGGTAGATGCAAGATAAAGGTAGAAAACATAGTTTAGTGTTGTAAGAGAGCAATTGTAGATGATCATGTGTGTGCCTGTAGACTACGTGTTAATCCAAGCTAGACAAGGGCAATAAAACATCCACGGATGCAGAAGATTTCTCTCAAAACAGGGGGTGTGAGGTTCTAAGCCTCACCTCTGTTGATCCACAATTTCTCACCTGATGGCCCCCCTGCGACTGTGCCTGTCTTAGGTTGCTCCTCCCTTGAGGAATCTTACCCGTCTCTGGCTAACCAGTCATCTTCCGGGGCCATACAGGGAAATGTAAAGTTGGTAAGTGAGAGAGAAGCCATATTGTTTGAAAAGGTTTGGTTTTTACTTCTTTGCAGATTTATGCCCTGTGGCTTCTATGCCCAGCACTTGTCTCGAGGTATCTTTACCACTTGGAGAAATTATGATACTCGGTAAATTCGATATGAGGCACGAATTCTATTTAAGGGTTGTAATTAGGATGGAAGAAGAAAAGCTATAGAGGTAGCATATGGAAGAAAACATGGGAGGACTGATTATTTCTTTGACACATCTTCTTGTAGAGTAACTTAAGCATGTATAGGTTTTAACTACTAATTAAATTGTACACACACATTAACATAATAGGAATACAGTTAGATAACCAAAGCAGATCTATAATTACCAGCCATCTCCAGTGAAGCCAAGAAAACCAGTTAGGCATCCTAGGCATTTGTGAAAATTTATCTATGATATGATGGATATTGTCCAACTGTACTTGAACAGTCTGAGAGAAATCAGACAAAGTAAAACAAGCCATTCCTGGAAACTGTTCACATCCCATATGTTCTTTTAACAGTAGATAGTGCGTAGTCGTAAGATTTTGGAGAGCTACAACTTGCACTTCTAATTCTTGGTTGAGTTCCAACAGTATAGATCCAGTCAAATTTGTTCTTTTACTGTATGCACAGGCCAGCTTAGATATCCCCTTCTTTATTCCAATGGCAAGTCCAGGAACCGGTGGGATGCAGCATCGCCTGGATCTTTGTTGAGGTTTTTTGAAGATCATCTTCTGATATGACTATTCCACAGAGTGCTGATGTTGGAAGTTCTTCTTCATATCGTATTTTAGTTCATTTTCTGGGTAGCCAAATTAGGCTTTGATCCTCTGTATAAACACAAGCAGACCCTTTGCCCACACTTTGATATGCCCTTTATACCATTGTGTAGAACTGATTGGAGGTCACCACACATGAACTGCTTTTTTTTTCTTATCATTAATCTACACTTAGATGACAAATATTATGTTTACTAGGCTCTCCCCTATACCAGGTCACCCCTATAAACTCCTTTACAGTCACTGTCAATCAGCATAGCAAAATGATGTAGAATCACTACTTGTCTTCTCTGTGATGTACAGACCTCCCCTTTCTCCCACCCCCCCATGAATGCTAATCTTAATACCCCCCTTCTCCTTCCCCCCCCTTATCCCTTCCTACCCACCCATCCTCCCCAGTCTCTTTCCCTTTGGTACCTGTTAGTCCATTCTTGAGTTCTGTGATTCTGCTGCTGTTTTGTTCCTTCAGTTTTTCCTTTGTTCTTATACTCCACAGATGAGTGAAATCATATGGTATTTCTCTTTCTCCGCTTGGCTTATTTCGCTGAGCATAATACCCTCCAGCTCCATCCATGTTGCTGCAAATGGTAGGATTTGCCCTTTTCTTATGGCTGAGTAGTATTCCATTGTGTATATGTACCACATCTTCTTTATCCATTCATGTACCGATGAACATTTAGGTAGCTGCCAATTCTTGGCTATTGTAAATAGTGCTGCGATAAACATAGGGGTGCATCTGTCTTTCTCAAACTTGATTGCTGTGTTCTTAGGGTAAATTCCGAGGAGTGGAAATCCTGGGTCAAATGGTAAGTCTCTTTTGAGCATTTTGATGTACCTCCATATGACTTTCCACAATGGTTGAACTAATTTACATTCCCACCAGCAGTGTAGGAGGGTTCCCCTTTCTCCACAGCCTCACCAACATTTGTTGTTGTTTGTCATTTGGATGGCAGCCATCCTTACTGGTGTGAGGTGATACCTCATTGTAGTTTTAATTTGCATTTCTCTGATAATTAGCAATGTGGAGCATATTTTCATGTGTCTGTTGGCCATCTGTATTTCTTTTTTAGAGAACTGTCTGTTCAGTTCCACTGCCCATTTTTAATTGGGTTATTTATTTTTGTTTGTTGAGGCGTGTGAGCTCTTTATATATTCTGGACGCCAAGCCTTTATCGGATCTGTCATTTTCAAATATATTCTCCAATACTGTAGGGTTCCTTTTTGTTCTATTGATGGTGTCTTTTGCTGTACAGAAGCTTTTCAGCTTAATATACTCCCACTTGTTCATTTTTGCTGTTGTTTTCCTTGCACGGGGAGACATGTTCAAGAAGAGGTCACTCATGTTTATGTCTAAAAGGATTTTGCCTATGTTTTTTTCTAAGAGTTTTATGGTTTCATGACTTACATTCACTTCTTTGATCCATTTTGAGTTTACCTTTGTATATGGGGTTCGACAATGGTTCAGTTTCATTCTCCAACATGTAACTGTCCAGTTTTTCCAGCACCATCTGTTGAAGAGACTGTCATTTCACCATTGTATGTCCATGGCTCCTTTATCAAATATTAATTGACCATATATGTTTGGGTTCATGCCTGGAGTCTCTTAATCTGTTCCACTGGTCTGTGGCTCTGTTCTTGTGCCAGTACCAAATTGTCTTGATTACTATGGCTTTGTAGTAGAGCTTGAAGTTGGGTAGTGAGATCCCCCCCACTTTATTCTTCTTTCTCAGGATTGCTTTGGCTATTCGGGGTCTTTGGTGTTTCCATATGAATTTTTGAATTATTTGTTCCAATTCATTGAAGAATGTTGCTGGTAATTTGAGAGGGATTGCATCAAATCTGTATATTGCTTTGGGCAGGATGGCCATTTTGACGATATTAATTCTTCCTAGCCATGAGCATGGGATGAGTTTCCATTTGTTAGTGTCCCCTTTAATTTCTCTTAAGAGTGACTCTTAGTTTTCAGGGTATAGGTCTTTCACTTCTTTGGTTAGGTTTATTCCTAGGTATTTTATTCTTTTTGATGCAATGGTGAATGGAATTGTTTTCCTGATTTCTCTTTCTATTGGTTCATTGTTAGTGTATAGGAAAGCTACAGATTTCTGTGTGTTAATTTTGTATCCTGCAACTTTGTTGTATTCCGATATCAGTTCTAGTAGTTTTGGAGTGGAGTCCTTAGGGTATTTTATGTACAATATCATATCATCTGCAAATAGTGACAGTTTAACTTCTTCTTTACCAGTCTGGATTCCTTGTATTTCTTTGTTTTGTCTAATTGCCTTGGCTAGGACCTCCAGTTCTATGTTAAATAACAGTGGGGAGAGTGGGCATCCCTGTCTTGTTCCAGATCTCAGAGGAAATGCTTTCAGCTTCTCGCTGTTCACTATAATGCTGGTTGTGGGTTTATCATATATGGCCTTTATTATGTTGAGGTACTTGCCCTCTATTCCCATTTTGCTGAGAGTTTTTATCATGAATGGATGTTGAATTTTGTCAAATGCTTTTTCAGCATCTATGGAGATGATCATGTGGTTTTTGTCTTTCTTTTTGTTGATGTGGTGGATGATGTTGATGGATTTTCGAATGTTGTACCATCCTTGCATCCCTGGGATAAATCCCACTTGGTCATGGTGTATGATCCTTTTGATATACTGTTGAATTCTGTTTGCTAATATTTTATTGAGTATTTTTGCATCTACATTCATCAGGGATATTGGTCTGTAATTTTCTTTTTTGGTGGGGTCTTTGCCTGGTTTTGGTATTAGGGTGATGTTGGCTTCACAGAATGAGTTTGGGAGTATTCCCTCCTTTTCTATTTTTTGGAAAACTTTAAGGAGAATGGGTATTATATCTTCTCTGTGTGTCTGATAAAATACCGAGGTAAATCCATCTGGCCCTGGGGTTTTGTTCTTGGGTAGTTTTTTGATTACCATTTCAATTTCTTTCCTCGTAATTGGTTTGTTTAACTTTTGTGTTTCTTCCTTGGTCAGTCTTGGGAGGTTGTATTTTTCTAGGAAGCTGTCCATTTCTTCTAGGTTTTCCAGCTTGTTGGCATACAGGTTTCCATAGTAGTCTTTAATAATTCTTTGTATTTCTGTGGAGTCTGTCGTGATTTTTCCATTCTCATTTCTGATTCTGTTGATTTGTATTGATTCTCTTTTTCTCTTAATAAGTTTGGCTAGAGGCTTATCTATTTTGTTTATTTTCTCAAAGAACCAGCTCTTGGTTTCATTGATTTTTGCTATTGTTTTATTCTTCTCAATTTTGTTTATTTCTTCTCTGATCTTTATTTTGTCCCTCCTTCTGCTGACTTTCGACCTCATTTGTTCTTCTTTTTCCAGTTTGGATAATTGTGATGTTAGACTATTCATTTGGGATTGTTCTTCCTTCTTCATGTGTGCCCGGATCACTATATACTTTCCTCTTAAGACTGCTTTCTCTGCGTCCCACAGAAGTTGGTGCTTTGTGTTGTTGTTGTCATTTGTTTCTATATATTCCTTGAGCTCTATTTTGATTTGTTCATTGATCCACTGATTATTTAGAAGCATGTTGTTAAGCCTGCATGTGTTTGTGAGCATTTTTGTTTTCTTTGTAGAATTTATTTCTAGTTTTATACCTTTGTGGTCTGAAAAGTTGGTTGGTAGAATTTCAATATTGTGGAATTTACTGAGGCTCTTTTTGTGAGCTAGTATGTGGTCTATTCTGGAGAATGTTCCATGTGCACTTGAGAAGAATGTATATCCTGTTGCTTTTGGATATAAAGTTCTATAGATGTCTATCAGGTCCATCTGTTCTAGTGTGTTTTTCAGTGCCTCTGTGTCCTTACTTATTTTCTACCCAGTGGATCTATCCTTTGGGGTGAGTGGTGTGTTGAAGTCTCCTAAAATGAATGCATTGCAGTCTATTTCCCTCTTTAGTTCTGTTAGTATTTGCTTCACATATGCTGGTGCTCCTGTATTGGCTGCATATATATTTAGAATGGTTATATCCTCTTGTTGGACTGAGCCCTTTATCATTATGTATTGTCCTTCTTTATCTCTTGTTACTTTCTTTATTTTGATGTCTATTTTGTCTGATATTAGTACTGCAACCCCTGCTTTCTTCTCACTGTTGTTTGCCTGAAATATGCTTTTCTATCCCTTGACTTTTAGTCTGTGCATGTCTTTGGGCTTGAGGTGAGTTTCTTGTAAGCAGCATATAGATGGGTCTTGCTCTTTTATCCATTCTATTACTCTGTGTCTTTTGATTGGTGCATTAAGTCCATTTACATTTAGGGTGACTATTGAGAGATATGTACTTATTGCCATTGCAGGCTTTAAATTCGTGGTTACCAAAGGTTCAGGGTTAGCCTCTTTAGTATCTTACTGCCTAACTTAGCTCGCTTATTGAGCTGTTATATACACTGTCTGGAGATTCTTTTCTTCTCTCCCTTCTTATTCCTCCTCCTCCATTCTTCATATGTTGTGCGTTTTGTTCTGTGCTCTTTTTAGGAGTGCTCCCATCTAGAGAAGTCCCTGTATGATGCCCTGTAGAGGTGGTTTGTGGGAAGCAAATTCCCTCAGCTTTTGCTTGTCTGGGAATTGTTTAATCCCGCCATCAAACTTAAATGATAGTCGTGCTGGATACAGTATCCTTGGTTCAAGGCCCTTCTGTTTCATTGCATTAAGTATATCATGCCATTCTCTTCTGGCCTGTAGGGTTTCTGTCGAGAAGTCTGATGTTAGCCTGATGGGTTTTCCTTTATAGGTGACCTTTCTCCCTAGCTGCCTTTAAAACTCTTTCCTTGTCCTTAATCCTTGCCATTTTAATTATTATGTGTCTTGGTGTTGTCCTCCTTGGATCCTTTCTGTTGGGGGTTCTGTGTATTTCTGTGGTCTGTTCGATTATTTCCTCCCCCAGTTTGAGGAAGTTTTCAGCAATTATTTCTTCAAAGACACTTTCTATCCCTTTTCCTCTCTCTTCTTCTTCTGATACCCCTATAATATGGATATTGTTCCTTTTGGATTGGTCACATAGTTCTTAGTATTGTTTCATTCCTGGAGATCCTTTTATCTCTCTCTATGTCAGCTTCTATACATTCCTGTTCTCTGGTTTCTATTCCTTCAATGGCCTCTTGCATCTTATCCATTCTGCTTATAAATCCTTCCAGGGTTTGTTTCACTGCTGTAATCTCTTTCCTGGCATCTGTGATCTCCCTCCGGACTTCATCCCTTAGCTCTTGCATATTTCTCTGCATCTCTGTCAGCATGTTTATGATTTTTATTTTGATTTCTTTTTCAGGAAGACTGGTTAGGTCTGTCTCCTTCTCAGGTGTTGACTCTGTGATCTTTGTCTGCCTGTAGTTTTGCCTTTTCATGGTGATAGAGATAGTTGGCAGAGCTGGTACAAGTGACGGCTGGAAGAGCTTTCCTTCTTGTTGGCTTGTGGCCTTCCTCTCCTGGTTGAATAGTGACCTCTAGTGGCTTGTCTGGGCAGCTGTGCACAGACATGGCTTTTGCTTCCTGCCCGGCTGCAATGGAGTTTATCTCCACTGTTGCAGTGAGTGTGGCCTGGCTTGGGCTGCTGCTCTAAAATGGTGGAGCCCCGTTGGAGGGGGAGCGGCCGGGAGGTTATTTATCTCTTTAAGGGGCTTCCGTGCTCCCTGCATTCCAGGGTATTAGAGTGCCCAGAGATCCCCAGATTCCGTGCCTCTGGACTAAGTGTCCTGCCCTGCCCCTTTAAGACTTCCAAAAAGCACTCTCCAAACCAAAACAACAACAGCAACAACAACAACAAAAAAAATTAAATAAATAATTTAAAAAAAAAAAAAGAAAAAGAGCACGATTTTCTTTGTCCTCAGGTGCCGGTGTCAGGCACCTGCTCAGCAGTCTTGTTTCCCTGTTTCCCTAGTATTGCAGTCCCTGTCCCTTTAAGACTTCCAAAAAGCACTCACCAAAAAAAAAAAGCAAATGGCCACTCCCGTTTCTTTGTTCTCCAGTGTCTGCCTCAGGCACCTGCTCACTGGTCCTGCCACCCTGTTTCCCTAGTATCCAGGACCCCACACATGTACTGTGTGTGCGCTCTGGTCTGGATGGCTGGGGCTGGGTGTTCAGCAGTCCTGGGCCCCCTCCCCCTCCCGCTCTGACTCCTCTCCTCCTGCCGGGAGCTGGGGGGAGGGGCGCTCGTGTTCCGCCAGGCCCAGGCTTGTATCTTACCCTATTTGCGATTCGCTGGGTTCTCTCAGGTGTTGATGTGGTCTGGATGTTGTCCTGTGTCCTCTGGTCTCTATTTTAGGAAGAGTTGTCTTTGTTATATTTTCATAGATATATGTGGTTTTGGGAGGAGATTTCTGCTGCTCAACTCACGCCACCATCTTGGCTCCCTTTACCAGCTGATTTTTATTTTTATATTTGGCAACATAATCTAAATATCTTAAACACAATTTTCCAGAAAATAACATATTCAAATCTGTTGGATGGAGAGAGAGGCTTTCGTCGTCTGATGCTGGGAGTCCCACACACTGAGTGAGATGGATATGCACTTACTTGGCTAATGAGTTCACCTTCAAACTCAGACTACTCAAATTGAAATAAATCACCAGGCAACTACATCAGCAACCACAGAAAAGAAGTAAAAAATTAATGAATTGCAATCCAAAGGAATATTGTACAGTACCAATATACTCTATTTCATCACTTCGAAGACCTCATCAGCTATAAGTTACACTTTTATCTGACATTCTACCAACAATTTTTAAACACTGGCAATTCATATATGACATACCACTGATTTCAAGATGCACCCTGATTTTAGAGATATTAATGGTAAAAAATGTATATCTTTGAAAATTAAAATTAAAATGCATTTTAATTTCATTGGCTTCTGCTTTGGCTCTTGAAACAAAGGAAAGTTCCAATCTCAATCCAAGAATTCCTGATGGTTTCAAAATCCATTTAAACAGAAAATTACTTTACAAATGCAGACACAGAATCCCAGAGTGACTTGGTCTGATATAAAAGTGATAGACACTGGAGATACAGTAGTTTAAAAAAACAGAAAAGAAAAAATTATTTGCCCTTTGGGATATGCGTGTGTGTGTATGTGTGTGTGTGTGTGTGTGTGTTCTCAGTATCTCCCTTCTTAATTCTGCCAGTGAACTTTTCTTTGCACTTCTATGAAACTTTACCTCATAAATTATGCTGATTACTCACCTCTCTCAAGACCATTTTTCCTATCGTCTTTCCTTCTGCCCACTTCACAGTCTACTGAGCGTATTTCTGATCAATATCTGAAGGGACTGAACTATCAATCCTCTCAGAAAGAAAAAAGAAAAACAAAAGAGGTTAGTTTTCTAACCTCTTACAAAATGAGGTCAGAAAACTCCCAGTGACATATTTTCTTACAGAAATTAGAACAAAGATTTTATCTTGTCTATTTCCTTAAGTTCTAGTAATGACACATGTCAAATTTTAAAAGCCATTACTCCACTGACTGTCGCTACCAAACTGTGCTCTAGCAAAAATATATTTATTAAACAACCACTAATTTCAGACACATCCACAACTCTTTTGTTGCTACAAAAAAGGACAAAATGCCTTATTTTGCTGTAAGGACACTTGCTGGTCTCTATTTGATGACAGCAAATTATCTTACTGGAGAGCATTTCTAAAGGACAAACTGTGCATATCTTTCTTAGAAACACCCTAAGACCATGGTTTTCTGTGGCCAATGGCAATTTCAGAATGAATAAGTAGGAGAGGCCCACAGGACTGTCAGGTAGGCAGGGCAGTGTGGGGGGACTTTTCTTGAATCTACATCTCCAAAGTCCTTACATAACACTGAAAAACCACTAGTTTTATAGCAAACAGTTGAAACTAGGCGGGGTAGCAGATGGAGATCATGAGGGAACGAACAGCTCTAAGTGTAGTTTGTGCTCACCACTCTCTGGGCTGGTAACAGAGTCACAACCACATCCTCAAACCAGCATCACAGACGGAGGAAAGTACAGTTCATTTACGGGGAACCCATGGAAGACAATGTGTTCCTGTGGAGAACTACACATCCCAACAAATTCAGTAAAAAGTAGTAATGCAGTTCCCATGGGGAAGAAGCCATCTTCAAGAAAAAATTCTCAAATTTTAAAACCCAAATTTTTAAGTACAAAAATTTATTTCTAAAACTTCAGTTCCTCTTACTCATTTTTACTACAAAGTACCTTTTTAGTTCTCAAAGATCCACATTTTCTTCACTTTCAATTTGAAATGAATCAATCATATAGGCCTGTAGGAAAGCACAAAAGTAATCTGGCCATGAATGATAGCATTTATATAGATGGATACACGTGTTATTACTAGCTGGATATTAATAATGATAAATTTTGTGTCACATTGATTTTTCCACCTCTCTACATCAGGAACAATAACGTTGATCACGACTGACTATTGTTGCTTATAGATACAGGCTGTGCAGAGTGGGAAAAACTAGACACATCGCATGTGGGAGAGCGTAAGGAAGAAATTATGTATGTGTTAAATATAATACAGAGCTTTAACTCTGCCCAGTTATATCTAGCTGGAAGTAAAAATGATGGTACCCACTTCAAGTAATGACCTTGTAATACTATATAATCAAATTATATGATGCTTATGATTTTTAAATCTCCTTTTTTCTAATTATAATCATATAGGTACATTCATTGTGGGAGAGTAATGGCAATTTAAATTTTAAATATCTTAGCTGTTTCAGTAATTTTTTTACATTGCCTAACACATTAAGTCTCAGTGAAAAAAAAATGCCATAATTTGCTTTTCACAAAACTATAGTTATATTTGACTTTTATCCCTTTGTTTTGCAAATGACCTTATTTGGAATTAATCCTAGGCAATCCAAAGTAACTCAGTTCATGAATTCCTTCATATGTAAAGTTCCAAAACCATTGAATTCTTCCAGAATTTTTTTAAGGGTAAGGACAGGTGTGTAGTCATGGCTCATCAACTGACTTTGCCAGGAATACTGTGAATCCATCAATTTGTATATGCAGGTCTTGCTTCAAATCAGAAAAAAGCAAAATGTTCTATTTCATATTAAATTTATATATTTCTATTTTTCTATTCATATTTTTCTATTTTTCTATTTCTATTTTCTATTGCAGCTTGTATTTATAGTTTTTAGTCTATTTTAGATATGCCATTGTTTTGTCTGGTTCTATGTTTTGACCTCTTTCACTCTTTCAACACTATGCTTTTTCTTTGACTTCTTAAAGAGTTCCTCAAATTTGTTTTTCATATCACTGGCTTGATTCTGCTTCTTTCTATAGAAAATGTCCATTTCAATTGTTACTGGGTTTTAAATGTAACTTTTTAAACATTTTTTACACTTTAAAATTAATCATACTAATGTGAAAATTCACAATTCAGATTGTTCTAAAGTTAAATCCCCTCTTTTCTCTAATTTACATTCACCACAAGTAGACCTTGTTAACTTTATCCTGAATGTAATGCCTGTCGGTGCCACCAATGTCTGTTGGTGCAACTGTACGAGTGTATTTAAAATTTATATTCAGAGACAGGTTTGCGCAAAGGAGCTTTCTCTATTTTCCTACTTCTAAACTAAATTTAGTTCTAGAGCAAAATGTCACCAGGATACTTAACTCTGAAAACTGGCAGTATATACATTTGCATCTGGAATAGGAAAAAAAAATAATCTTTGCTGTCAGTTTAATTGTTGGATAGTGATGAACTTTTTAGGTTGCTTCCAATTATTCCCCTACTGTAATAATGCTTCAAGGAATATTATCTTCATGTGTCATCTTATAAATGTGTTAAATAGGTCTTCTCATACTTACATTAAATCTTTTGTTCCAAAATATTTTATGTTTGTATTTATTCATACATACACATCATAACTACCATGTATTATGTATCCAATCATCTTACTGAATTTAAATTTTTCCCAGTTTTATTGAGATATAATTGTTGACATATGTCATTGCATTAGTTTAAGGTATATAACTCTGGGGGGAAAATCCTGGGGCCAAATACCTTTGAAACTGAAATCAGTCAAAGGGAGAAATTAAGTTTAAGAAACCTGTTTATTTCTTACAAGCAGTCATCCCTTCTCTCTCCACCCACCTGCAGCAGAAGAGAGCTCCACCCAACCTCTCTGATCCAGATAGGCCCTTGCTCACCCATGTAATTACCTATTGATATGGAGATGGCTACCTTTCTCCACCCCTTGGAAACACCTATTGATATGCAGATGCATGAAAGCTAGGCGAGAGATTCTGGGAAAATAGCAATTTTACCCACAAGTTGTACAACATAATGATTTTATATGTATATATATTGTGAAATGATTGCCACAGTAAGTTAGGTAACATCCATCACTTCACATAATTATAGGTTTTCTTTTCTTATGATGAGAACTTTTAAATTCTACTCTCTTAGCAACTTTCAAATATACAACACAATATTGTTATTATCTATAATAATGATTATGGTAACTATAATCACTATGGTACAGTAGCTACCCAGAATTTAAATTTATCTTATAACTGGAAGTTTGTACTTTGATTACCTGCACCCATTTCACCCACTTCCAAACCCCTGCCTCTGGCAACCACCAATCTATTCTCTGTTTCTTTGAGTTTGTTGGTTTTTAGATTCTACTTACAAGTGGGATCATACGGCTTTTGTCTTTCTCTGATGGTCTATTTCACTTAATAATGCCCTCAAGTCTTGTCCATGTTGTTTCAAATGGCAAGATTTCATTGTTCTTATGGCTGAATAATATTTCACTGTATACATATACTACATTTCTTTTATCAATTCATCCATCAATGGACACAGGCTGTTTCTGCATCTTGGTTATTATAAATAATGCTGCAAGGGACATGAGGGTACAGATATCTCATCAAGATAGTGATTTAATTTCCTTGGCTATACACTAGGAGGTGTAATTACCAGATCATATAGTAAGAGTATGCTAAGTTTTGTAAGAAATTGCTAAACTGTCTTTCAAAGCAGCTGTACCAAAATTTTGAATTCCCACCAGCAATAGGTAAGAGATCCTGTTGCTCTACATTGTCACCAGTATTTGGTGGTGTCACTGTTTCAGATTTTGGCCATTCTAATAGATGTGTAATCGTATTTTGTTGTTTTAATTTGTATTTCCCTAGTGACATATAATGTGGAGCATCTTTTCATACACTTATTGGCCATCTGTATATCTTCTTTGGAGAAGTGTATGTTAAGGTCTTTGGCTCATTTATTCATTGTGTTGCCTGCTGGCTAAGGAAAGCAGTCTCCAGCAGATGGAAAAGGCAAGAAACGATTTTTCCATAGAGCCTCCAGAAAGAACAACGCCCTGCCAAACCTTGATTTTAGTCCAGTGAGACCCCTTCAGACTTAGGACTTCCAGGACGCTCAGGTAGTACGTTTGTGTTGCTTTATAACGCTAACTTGGTGGCATTGTTACTACAGCAGCAGAAAACCAACATACTCTTACCCTCACTTTGTATAATGTTCATTCATGTTCCAATATGGTATTTTCCTTTGTACTTTCCTTAAGCAAGTAAAAATCTACCCAAAAAAGTTTTGTCAAAATATGGAGCAAGTGATCACCACTGTCCCACTGTATAACCACTCAGATGTTTTTCAAATCTCGTTTTTGGTCATACAGTTGGAAAGTATGATTTCTATTACAATTACCAGTCTCTAAGAGCCATTTGTGTGTTGTAAATAAGATTTCTTCCTTTTGTGAAAAATTACAATCCTCTCTTCTTGTCTGCTACCAGGGTTCTTCCTTAATCTGTTTCAGTTTTATAGAATTAATTATATGGATAAAGTATGGCCTGCATAGTTATAATTTGTCACTCCCACACCCATTATGTTTTAAGAGCTATATCCACCTAATGAATCTAGAATGTGATGTGTAGGGTTTGGGGCCCCATATGTCATATGTTTTTGCTGTCGAAGGGTGGCTCCTCTTGTAAGAATAGAAATAGGTTAGCATAAGCATAGCCATCTTAAAGGCCTAGAAGCCATTTTCTGAGCATGTGACTTAAAAAAAAAACAAACCTGGGCCTGGGTAAGGCCTTGAAAAACAAGTTAATCATGAGCACCGGGTGGTGGGCAGCTGTGACCCTTGGTCAGCTAACCTTGGTCAGTTAATCTTACATACCAAGCTTATCGTGCAGAACCTCCCTAACCATTGAGGAGTGGTCTTATCCTGCCCTTGCTTAACCCCAGGATGTATGTCTTGCAAGAATAATGTATAGTTGTGGAAAATTACTATGAGTTAAGTGCTTTGAAAATGCTATATAAACCCTTGGCTCTGAGTGCTCGGGGTCCTTGTTGAGACCCGCTGCATCGGGCTGACGCTTGGACCCCAGCTAGCTGCCTGAATAAAGACTTTGCTTGAATTTACATCTCTATGCCTGTGAAGTTTGTTCTCTGGAGAAGCCTCGGAAGCCCGGACCCTAACACTCTGATTCTTTGTTTGCTATAGGGTGAGTTTTTTGGATAAGCAGCAGACAGCAAAGGAGAAACAAAATAAATTTCTACCTACTTTAAGGTTGGCATAGAATTGCTGACCTACCAATTGTTTCCACTTTCAGTTTCCTTCAACTGGCATTGGAGTTAATGGAAATTTCCCTAGATACCATTTGAAATGGGAAGCCTGTCTTCCACTCTTAGCAAACAGTTCCTTTGGTAGTGGCTTCCTGACCTCATGTCTTCTTATCTTATTACAAGACAAATTTGTGCTCCCCTTTTGAAATCATCTTCTAATAAAGAAATAAAGCACTATAACCAGCTCACAATGGTAAAACACAAACCAGTTTCATTTAGCAGCAATGTCCTTGAAATTGGTTAATTCCCAATGTGAAACAATGGAAACTTTTGTCTCCATAAAGGTCCTCTTTACATTTTGATTAATACCTTATCTACATATCCAGAATAAGGGCAGGAATGAGGACATCCGTGAAGGGTTGTTTAAGTGTCAGTGGATAAGGAACTTCTTTTAATTATTTCTTAGCTTACCGTTCTACCATTTCCGTGACTCAAAGCCAGCAGAATTGACTGGAATGGTCTTCTAAGTCCAGTCCAAATACTTCAAATGATGAAGGGTCTTATAGGGATATGACTAAAATGATGCTAATCTAAGCCTGGATTCTGTGAACATGAGTCCAGAGAGCTAATCAGGGAATGAAAGATTAGCCAGATATTAAGCAGAAGGGTCCTAACAACTGGCAGTTACAAAACGTCAAAGATGCAAGCTATCAGCTCTGAAACCAGGGATTTCATTCAGCCCTGGGAACTGGCTAAATGCAGGGCAGTAATCAAGAGAGCACAGCGTCAGAATTAGAAGGGCTCCAGCACAATCCTGATTCCAGGCTGCCTCACAGATCCTGGGATCACGATCACTCCAGCCTGAAGGGCTGGCATATATTTATGGAAGCTAATTTGCCATTTAGAGGAATATGAATGTCAGCAGCTAGATAGTCAATAAACACTGTCATCTTTCAACTTTTAACCACCTTACTGAGTGACTCCGTAGCACTTTTTCAAATCCTTGCATATTGGTGCTGTCTAGTACTTCATTTCTAATACATTGATTTTTTGAGATACTAGATTTTATTTTGCTTACTAAAATCCTCCTCACACTTGCATACTTTTTCATTTCAGTTTTGTAACCAGACTTAATTTCTTGAGTCCAATATTTTGGCAGCTATACAAGCAAGAACAGCTCAGAGATGCCTGTCTTTTATAAAACCCTAAGGAAAAAGAAGAGAGTTTGAGAGGAGACCTGGGACAGCAGTGGACAGAGAGAGTGTCTTCACGGCAGAGACGCAAGTTTCTGCCAACTAAGGAAAAGAGAGGACTAGGAGCCTCTAGATCTGCGACTAGAGCCTCTTCCAAGGCAGCGTCTGTGAGGTATCCAGACCTCAGGGAGGCGCTCCTCGCCGCCGGGAAAGCAGGACCTTAAAGATGATACACAAGCCGAGGTGAGAGAGTCAAGGGGCTGCTGCAGCTCTGCTGGCAGTGACCACGTAACATCCTGGGACCCAAAGGTCTTCCAACCCCAGGGAAGGAGTGCACTTCCCAGACACTGGTGGGTCATTCCAAGAAGTAAAAGGCCACAGTGGTAAAAATGTTCTCATTGGAAGATCGTTAGAAGTGAAAAGTAAGCAAGAAATTGTTTTTCCTCAACTAAATTTGTGGGTTGAGAACCATACCAACCACACATGTTCTTACAATATCTGAATACTATGAAGATTATTTTTCTAAATTACTTTGGAAGGGAGGTGAAATGTGCTATTGTTACTCTAATTGAACCCCAAATCTCAGAATATCTTAATGTCCAAGTTGTCAGTTTTTTCTCCCAATTTTGAGGTTAAAAGCTAATATAATGATAAAATCATGAAGAAAATCAATCCCATACAGAATAAAGACCAAAATATCAAATAAGGAAGTGTTTTCTTCTTATTGGGCTCTAAATTTTACATAGAATCTGCTGAAAATCCATTGATTCTTTTTCTCTTTTGACAATGAAATTCAGCTAATGAGACAAAGAGAAAAAGAAGAAAAAGCATTTACAATTTATATTTCCAATTTTTGCTATTGCAAATAATACATTAAAGAACATCTTCATGCATCATGCCATTTTCTTCTGTGGAAAACCTTTCCCATCCCTGAACAGACTTTATATTATTCATTATTATGGCATTCTCAGCAACTTTGATCTGCTTAAAAAAGAGGTGTTTCCGTCCCTTGGAATGCCTATCAAGCGTATCAGATTAGGAAAGATTTTGTATCCTAGGCAAGGTGATTAGTATTTTCATGTTTGCTTGTAGATTACACATTTGGAATGTGGGCTGAGAAGCACTATTTTAAGCATTGTTTAAAGGTTTTATGGCATCAAGATTTCTTTAGTAATACAAGATACCCAGACATAAACATAGATTTAACAGCTCATTGAAAACAGGCTTCCTAACTGGAATAGGAAAAGTATTTTCAAGGAAAAACAAACCTGTTTCCATAAAACATTGTCTTGTTCTCTATGAATATTTTTGTTAACATATATACTTACAAAACTATGTGTTTTATTCCTGAGTTTTATTGAACTTTGTAACAATAGTACTTCATATGCAGCTAAATTCTATATCACTTTTACTGTAAAAAAAACAATTACCTTTTATCACATCATGTGTTACTGGGAAATGCTGACATTTCCAGAAAAAATATGCAGTCGTTGCCTAAATATCACCTTTAAATTTGTCTGGTTTTACCTCTAACTATAGAGTTGCTACAAAATTTTTTAAGTTTATGAATTTTGTATTGATTTCCCCATTTCTTTTATTCATCTAGCACATGTTCTGAGGTGTGTGATCTCTACTGAACCATTGCTGTTAATAATATCAATAAAATAGATAAAATTTTTAATGAAAAAATAACTTGATTTTTAATGCATGTGGTTATCATCCATTTACTGTGCCTTTTTTCATATAGAAACATCATAGTCATCTTTTTTTGCTTAGTACAATATTGTGATGTTATACTGTTGATTCTTTAAATATAAATATTTCTGAAAATATGATTTTAATGGTTAAAAAATTTATTGTAATGCTCTACAATAACTTTCTTAATCCCGTAGTGTTTGAAAAATTTTTTAATTTTCTTACTTATGTTAATGGTGCTTATTGCAATGTTTCAACAAAAAATTGTTTACCATATTAATTTGAGACAGTAATAGTAAACATTTATTTTAATCAGTATATCAATAACTAAGCAGATATTGATTTTTCTCACATCTCTTGATTACTGATTTTAAGAATTCTAATCCAGAACCTAGTAGTTCTTTTTTGGAAAGACTTTTTTAAGTGGTTTGCATTACTGTTCAATAATTTTACTGCCCATGTATTGGGATCAGTAAATTCCATGTAAAAGATCAAAAATCACTTAACAAAAGAGAGGAGGCTGGAGGCATGTGTCCATCCTCTGGGATGCTTTCCTCTCCCTTTCTCTTTCTTCCTGCTTAGAAAGTAGGTATGATGGCTTCAGCTACAACATCACCTCAAGGTCAAGAAATTGACAGAGGCCTCCGTCCTAAAATCCTTGAGTCACTGAACCAGGGTAGGCAACTATCCATCTCCAGATTTCTTGTTTTGTGAGAAAAAAATAAATGCTTAATTTGTTCACATCATTTTTTGGTTGAGTGTCTGCTGATTTGCAATTATAAAAAATGTTTATGTGATACCGAATTAGTTTACAATTTATTGAAATATGCATTTCATCAATAGTGTGTATTATTATCAAATATGCACTCAGGACAACAAAAGAAAAATAAATATAGTTACTGAAAGCAATTAATTTAATTACTATTAAAAATAGGGTAAGTTACCTGGCACATAATTTTTAAAAAAAGAAGTATCATAGATATACTGCAGTAGTTTTTCAAAAATAAGGCCATGTGACATATTTCAAGATGGATGAAATAAAATAAGTCATGTTTTAATCAGTACAATTTGCAGCATGTTTTATTTAGTGTGACGCCATCTGTGTAAAGTTTAAATTTTTTCCACTATTTACTATAATGTTTATGGATGCATAAATATGTAGTAAAATACTCTTAATTCATGATGGTGTTAAGGTAAAAAGTATATGAATAAAATGTTGGCATAAGGAAGATTTAGTATAGCTAAAAGTTAGAAAAACAGAAATTTATGTTTTCTCTATTCTTGTTGCCTGATTAAGATGCACAGTGGTTTAGGGAGACTCTGAATCAGACTGCCGGCTTTGGAGCCTGCACAATATGATCTTGAGCTAAACAATTTATACCTGAGTGTCTACATCCATAAAATAAAGTGAGAACTAAGTAAGTTAATACATGTGTAGCTCTCAGAAGAGCTCTTGACCTATAGCTAGTGCTTGATACATATTAGCTTTCATTACTTTTCATTTCAATCAAATTAAATATGGCTCTAAGCCTCTACCCATTATGCTGCCATAGAATAGCATCTCAGCTATGATGTGAAAGGACCCTCCCTATGCCGAGACTGGTAAAGGAATATGAGAGTTCTGGTGCTCCCTTGAAACAGCAGGACCTGCTCCCTGTCCCTGATGACTGCCATAATTACTAGTATTCCTTCTGCATTGCAAAGCTGCTGCCAAGCCTTGAAGTTGTTGGGCTATCGTGTGAGCGAAGGGATTCAGTCTTCTTCAGCAAGTACAGACCAGATCACACAGTGCCTCACTACTTCTCTCAAGGTCTGAGTAATAACTCTCTGCTACTAGCATCCCTCAGTCACCTTTTCCCAAGATGAACTTGCAAGTGAGACATGCATCTCTGCCATCACGTTCTCAGTCTTACAAAAGGTCACCCGTGCATCAGCCATCTCTGTCAATACTAGCTCATCTCTTCTTCCCTCGAATGAACGTGAATCTGCTAGAAGTTGGTGGGGAGTTGTTTTCTAAAAGGTTAGAAACATATATCTGGATCTCGTGATGATAAAATCCATTCAATGACTGCCATTGTTTAGGGTTCTCAGAAAACTGATCCTGGAGAGCTCAATGATTTCTTAAAGGTAACTTATTTTGGAAAATACTCAGAAGCTTATAATAGCAAAGGAAATGTGAAGAGAACAACAAGGCTTTAGAAAAAAAATGGAACCAAGGCAGTTCTTTAACTAGTACAGTTCATGAACTTTGTTGTCAAATTGGCTTAGCACTAACAGATTTATTTCCTTCCTAATCTGTGTTTAGCATTTATATTCACAGGAATTCTGACCGGTCCAGCAGGGACCACATTCTCACCTGTGGCTAAGACTGGGAGGTGGGCATAATGGCAGGTAGTTCCAATAATGGTCACTCCATCCCCACTGCTTCTCTTTAGTTGACATATAGCTGATGCTACAAAAATGATTGTTCAATTTAAATATGCTAAATAACCGATTTCTTTTGATTAAGGTATATGTTGGTAAATAGTTTAACTAATCTTAAGAGTCTATATTGCTTTCAATTTCTTTTCAAATTTTTCTATACTCCTGTTTCTGTTAGAAATCTATTTGAACACTTATTATCCCAATTTCTTCTATAATTTCTAAGGCTAGCTTAGAAACTTAGAGTTATTTTTTTCCTCTGCAATGTCTTCTTTCCTCTGTTTGCCATGCTTGAGTGTAACTTGTCTGTCCTTCATGTTAAGGAATTCCTGTTTCACCAGAAACAGTATCTGAATGAAACTGCATTTGAGCTTGACCATAAATCAATTCCTTTCATCTTATTCTTGCTGACTTAAATATTGATCTGTGTCAAGACAATATCCAGGACTTGTTCATTAATATTCAATTACTATTTTATATGACTTTAAGCACAGAGATATCCTTATGGTCCACTAATTTCTCCATTTGTCAGTCATGTGGTCAAATGTCAAATAACCTGTCTTTAGAAAATGTATCTGCTCTTATTTCAAGATACTTTGAAGACCAATCCAGTTCAACCAGATCATTAGCCTATTGCTCGTCATCTAGATCATTAACCAACCAACAAGTGTACTTGGAAGCAGCACATATTCTAAAGTAACAATGACAAAAAGCACTGTGATATATGCTGTAAAATTCTATATAAATAAAAAGCTGGGGCATGGAGCAGAGTATAAATATAACAAGCCTGGATGTAAGGTTCAATTTTGGTGATCTATTGACACCCAGGCTCTAATGAATTATTTTCTAAATACAATTCCCTAATAAGACAAACCAGAGCTCCTTGGAGAGATGGCTGATTTGGAGATGAGAACAGAGAATATACAAAGATCTGACATGAGTCTGGACCATCTTGTGGTACCAAAAGAAAGGACATGATTAAAAAAAGAAAAAGATGAAAGAAGAATGGATGTTCCACATTGCTAATTATCAGGGAAATGCAAATTAAAACCATAATGAGATATCATCTCACACCAGTTAGGATGGCCAAGATAGGAAAGACGAGGAACAACAAATACTGGAGAGGATGTGGAGAAAGGGGAACCCTCCTACACTGCTGGAGGGAATGTAAAGTAGTTCAACCACTATGGAAAGCAGTATGGAGGTTCCTCAAAAAACTCAAGATAGAAATACCATTTGACCCAGGAATTCCACTCCTAGGAATTTACCCTAAGAATGCAGGAGCCCAGTTTCAAAAAGACATATGCACCCCTATGTTTATCACTGCACTATTTACAATAGCCAAGAAATGGAAGCAACCTAAGTGTCCATCAGTAGATGAATGGATAAAAAAGATATGGTAATATACACAATGGAATATTATTCAGCCATAAGAAGAAAACAAATCCTACCATTTGCAACAACATGGATAGAGCTAGAGGGTATTATTCTCAGTGAAAGAAGCCAGGCCGAGAAAGACAAGTACCAAATGATTTCAATCATCTGTGGAGCATAAGAACAAAGCAAAAAGTGAAGGAACAAAGCAGCAGCAGAATCACAGAACCCAAGAAGGGATTAAAAAGTTGCCAAAGGGAAAGAGACTGAGGAGAGTGAGTGGGAAGGGAGGGAGAAGGGGAATAAGGGGCATTATGATTAGCACATATAACGTGGGGGGTGCGGAGCACAGGGAAGGCAATATAGCACAGAGAAGACAAGCAGTGACTCTATAGCATCTTACTAGGCTGACGGACAGTAACTGTAACGGGGTATATGGTGGGGACTTAATAATGGGTGTAATCTAGTAACCACAATGTTGCTCATGTGATTGTATATTAATGATACCAAAATAAAAATAAAGAAAGAAAAAAGAAAAGAAAAGAAAAAAAGAAGAAGAATGGGACATGTCAGAGCAACACTGTTGCCAATCTCCCAATTGCCAAAGCTGGAACAATTTGAGAAATATAAGAAATAACAATAATATTAGGTTATAGTACAAAGAATACAGTAAGTTTTCTTGAGCCTCTGATAACAAAAGAGTAAATAAATAAATGAAAAGAGATAACTCTTATGGAATAATTCCAATTAGTAAATATAGAAGGAATGTGGGAAGTAGAAAAACTACATAATTTTTGCAGACAAGAATCCCGCTTATCTGCCTAAATAATATCCTGTTGTAACAAATCCTCTCCCCAGTGGCTTCATCACCCAGGGAAGCTTGACTCTTATCACAGGAGAGGAGACTGGAAGTTGACACCACACTCAAACAAACCTTGCCACAAACTACCATATCACATCTATTTTTCTAAGTGGCCATTCATCTTTCCTGAAATTCATTTTTCTCTAGTTGCCCAAAACTCCCCTCCCCCTGTTAATATGGTTTATAAGCTCTCAAATTTTATAGTTTTACGTATTTTTCTTCACAGTGTTCACTTTTTTTTTTCCTGTGTGCCCCTATGCACATATTGAAAAATTAGTAAGTTTGTGTATCTTTCCTCTGTTAATCTGCTTGTTGTCTATTTCATTCATAGACCCAGCTATCAAGCCTAGGAGGGTAAAGGGGAAGTCTTTCTTCCCCTACACTATACATTACAATTAAAAAACAAAGATTTTCAGAATGGCTCTTAAAAAGGCCCAATCTATGCTGTTTACAAGAGATACACTTTATGTATAAGGACATAGATAGGCTGAAAGAAAGTATGGAAAAGGAAGTACCATGAAAACATTAACAAAATACTAATGTGGCTACATAAATATCAGAACAAAATAGATTTTAAGATAAAAAGTATTAGAAAAAGTAAAATCTCATAATGATTTCAAGGGTCACCTCAACAAGAAGAAATCAGAATCCTAAATTTGTAGGCACCTAATAATATGACTTCAAAATAGTTAAGACAAAAGTTGACACACCTAAAACGAGGAATTGACAAATCCTTAATCAGAATTGGAAGTTTTAACACACCTCTCTCAGTAACTAATAAAACAACTAAATAAAGTTAATCAAACTATAAAGGGTTTAAACACTATTCACCAACCCTACTTAACTCATATTTAGATCATTCTACCCAACATTTTTTTAAGTGTACATGGAACATTTACTAAAGAAAAAGAAGAAAGGAAGGAGAAGGGGGAAAAAGAAAGGAAGAGGGAGAAGGTATGGAAGAAAGGAGGGAAAATTTTTCAAAAGGGAAAGAAATGGTATGGAAGTTAGGAGTATGAAAAATAATAACCTTATCACTGTCATTTCAACAGTTTGACATGTAGCCAGAAATAAGCTTCCAAATAATTTGTTGCCACAATTTTACCCTGTGTTTGCCAACAGAGTACATGGGCAATGCTGTGTGGTCTCCTTGAAGAGAAAGAGCTGCCTCAACAGGCTTATAGTAGGAAGGAAAGAAAAATAGTGAATACCATGGACAGACAGCTCCACAGGAGAAAAAAAGTCTCTGCCATATGTCTGTACATTGACCCCTTTCCCTAATTTCAGATTGAGTTAATAGAGTGTGGACCCTACTTTCCAAAGACTACAAACAGTGGAAGTTCCTATATTAGGGTTACAGATGGAAATTAGTGAAAAACAAAAAGATGTTTACTACAGTTACAAGGAAGAGTGTTGACAATATCTCATTTCAACCATTGGAGACTTTCAGTTCCAAAGATTCAAAAAAGTATTCACTAAAGCTAAAGGGGATTCCACTAAAGCCTTGCATCACTGCATCATGTTGGGTTAAGCAGCGCACATACCAAAACGCCCTTCAGCTGTAAATCTAAAAAAGGATGTAACCAACACAGGTGCAGAGCAAAGAAGTCAAGCGTGATCTACAAATCTTCAGATGATACCTCAACAAAAACTCTGGGCCTGATAAAAATCTCTCGCATCTCAAAGAGAAGTATTTATATAAAAAATAAACCATGAAAAGGAGTCATGGTATAGAGATTTATGAAAATGTTTTCATATAAAAGAAGAAGAAACTTAAAGAAGTTTCAGTTTGATCTCCTTTAGTAAGAGACAAAAGACATGCTATCCATGACACAAGAGCAGAAAAATATGTATAGTTCATAAAATATTTATAAGAAAGCTGCAAATAGCAGCTAAAATTAGGTTAGGTAGAAGGTACTTTTATAGTGATTTATTAACTCAAGTCTCTCAACAGCTCTGTAAAAAAGATATCACTCCTCTCCCAGGTTTGCAGATGTGGAAACCGAGAAAGCGATGATGTAGGTAACTTCTCCAAGACTGTACAAAAGTGAGTTGGGAGAACTGGCATGTGAACCCAGAGATTCTGGCTCCAGGGGCCGACACTCAATACTGGAGCACTTTTCCATTCAGGGAACTGCAAAAACAGATTGAGTTACTTTTGGGGTGGAAGTTCATAAAAGAGGATTTCCAACAAATGAAACTATCCCAAACAAAATTAACATCCTTACTAGAGTTAGATTAGAATGGAAACTCCATCAAATTAAGGAAGTACTGATACTCCCTCATTTTGTTCAGTGTTTACTAAATGCCAGACACTGTTCTATAGGCTTTCATTTATTAATTTATGTAGTCTCACAAATGCGCTACAAGGTAGGTATTACTATAATCTGAATTTTACGGTTGGGGAATCAAAGCAACATACAGAATAATTAACTTGCCAAAGACCACATAGTTAGTAAATGAGAGGATTTTAATTAAAGCAGATGTGTATCTGAAGACTAAATATATACCCATCATGTCATATAACTTAAATAAAATGTTGAATACATGTTTTCATAGGCAGAGACAAGGTTCATGGTTGTAACACTGATTTCACACCATGAAAAATTTTAATGTTATTACACTCAGTCTAAAGAAGATCAGTATAGTCACTCATTGTTTTTGGTAGAAGAAATATAAATATTGTCTTATGAGTTTCCTCAGAATATTTACCTGCTTTTTAGCATAAAAATTTATTGCATGAATAATTGACCACATTTCCTGTAATTTAGGATCCATTTATCAATAAACCAAAGTTGTAGTGAGTATACTGCTTCAAGTATTTTGTTTATATTACTACTCTCAGATCCACAAGGATTTGCTCAGCCCTGGGGTTGCGGAGTATTATATTTGACTCTTTTCTATTCCTTTTTTTTTTAAGATGATGTAACTCCAGGAGAAAATATGTTCCCAGCCCGGGGCAAATTACTTTGAAGCCAAAATTGGTCAAAGGCAGACATAAAGTGGGAGAAACCCATTTATTGCTTACAAGCAGTTGTCTTCCTTCTGCTCACCTGCCAGTGTCTCTCGTGACCCGGCTGCAAAAGGACCGCACCAAACCTGTCTGGTCCCAGTGCATGCTCACTCTCCACCTACTTTGTAATCAGCTATTGATAAGGAGATGGCTACTTCTCTCCATCTCTTGGAAACACCTACTGATAGGGAGATATACTAAGGCCAGGCGAGAGATTCCCGAAATATTGCAATTTTACCCACAGATGGTAATTATTGGAAAATTCCAGCAAATTTTGTTGTAGAAAAGTAAATAACTTTAAAAGGTAGAGATTCCCTTTGATGGAGATTGTTCTGATATGAAGAACCGTCAACATTTATCATGGGATTATCCCCAGACAGATGGAACCAAGAATGAATTCTAGTGTTTTCCAAGCAAAATCATTTTTAAAAACAATAAACCCACTCGTTCTTATTCAAACAGTCTCCTAAAGAATTTGTGTTTAATCCACATTGTTTTGTTTCAGAAAATGATTGACATTTTTTTTTTACTACACAAAGATATGCAATACTTATATTAATTTCTGCAACAATCCAAAAATGAAGGTATTAAAGACTCCTTTGAGTATTCACTATTACTTTTCATTGTTTTACTAGAATCCCATTTTACTCTTTTAGGTTTTTTTTTTTTTTTTGAGAGGGCATCTCTCATATTTATTGATCAAATGGTTGTTAACAACAATAAAATTCAGTATAGGGGGGTCAACGCTCAATGTACAATCATTAATCCATCTCAAGCCTAATTCTCGTCAGTCTCCAATCTTCTGAAGCATAACGAACAAGTTCTTACATGGTGAACGAATTCTTACATAGTGAATAAATTCTTACATGGTGAACAGTACAAGGGCATTCATCACGGAAACTTTCGGTTTTGATCATGCATTTTGACCTATAAACAATCAGGTCAAATATGAATATTCGTTTGATTTTTGTACTTGATTTACATGTTGATCCCACATTTCTCCTATTATTATTATTATTTTTATTTTTAATAAAATGCTGAAGTGGTAGGTAGATGCAAGATAAAGGTAGAAAACATAGTTTAGTGCTGTAAGAAGGCAAATGTAGATGATCAGATGATCAGGTGTGTGCCTATGGACTAAGTATTAATCCAGGCTAGACAAGGGCAGCAAGACATCCACGGATGCAGAAGATTTCTCTCAAAGCAGGGGGGGTGAGGTTCTGAGCCTCACCTCTGTTGATCCCCAAATTCTCACCTGATGGCTCCCCTGCGACTGTGCCTGTCTTAGGTTGTTCCTCCCTTGAGGAATCTTACCCGTCTCTGGCTAACCAGTCATCTTCCGGGGCCATACAGGGAAATGTAAAGTTGGTAAGTGAGAGAGAAGCCATATTGTTTGCAAAGGTTAGCTTTTTACTTCTTTTCAGATTTATGCCCTGTGGCTTCTATGCCCAGCACTTGTCTCGAGGTATCTTTACCACCTGGAGGAATTATGATACTCGGTAAATTCGATATGAGGCACGAATTCTATTTAAGGGTTGTAATTAGGAAGGAAGAAGAAAAGCTATAGATGTAGCATATGAAGGAAACATGGGAGGATTGATTATTTCTTTGACATATCTTCTTGTATAGTACCTTAAGTATGTATAGGTTTTAAACTACTAACTAATTTGCACACACATATTAACACAATAAGAATACGGTGACATAAACAAAGCAAATCTATAATTACCATCCATCTCCAGTGAAGCCAAGAAAACCATTTAGGCACCCTAGGCATTTGTGAAAATTTATCTATGATATGATGGATATTGTCCAACTGTACTTGAACCATCAGACAAATTAAAGCAGCCCATTTCTGGGATCTGTTCACATCCCATATGTTCTTTTAACCATAGATAGTCTATAGTCATGAGATTTTGGAGTGCTACAACTTGCACCCCTCCCAACTCCTGGTTGAGTTCCAACAGTACAGATCCAGTCAAATTCGTTGTCTCACTGTATGCACATGCCAGCCTAGACATCTCCCTCCTCATTCCTATGGCAAGTCCAGGAGACGGTGGGCTGGATGCAGCCACAACCGCAGCATCGTCCGGATCCCTGTGGAGGCTTTTTGATGATCATCCCCCGGCACAAGTCCTCCAGAGAGTGCTGATGCCGTGATTGACATTCTTATCAAAGCATATTAAGAAATGAACATTCGTTAAAATTCTGCTTGTGAATAAATAGCATCTATTTCAAAACAAAAAAAAGCAGAAAGCAGAACTAAATGAAAACAATGTGTAGGCTTTTTACACTTTGGGCATTTCTCCAAAGACTTTCCTAATATTTACCTCCTTTATTTAACAAAACCTTCCTGAAAATTAGGAGTATATCTATTCTTACAGATGACAATTGAAGCAAATCAATTTGCCTAAAATTCATATAGATAGATGACAAAACACAATTATTCTTTGTACCTATTCATGAATCAACTTCATCTTTACTATTTGACCCAGATTGGTTCCTATTTAGTTCTATTTCTGGCATAGAAAATGTTAGAATGAATCTCCAATATTCTATCAGTCCCTCGGAAATCAAAGGAAACTTCTGGTCATAGAAATATTTAGTTTTGTCCTTAATTAATTTAATCTTTTATTAAGAATATCATCTTCCTTTTCAGGAAGGGAATGAGATTTTACATACAAATAATTGATAATATTCTGGAGTAATCCTACAGCTTCTCTCTGATAATTAATTATTCACAGGAGGAATTTCTTCCAATCCATATCCCTACTGTTTGCTACTGAAGAGTATTGGGTTCACATGTAAACATGAAATTATCACTTTCAACAGACATAGGAATGACAATAGAGCCTACAATTCAAGGGAATATTCATATTCCTGTGTCAAATCCTCCTGCAAACATCATGTAAATTTCCAATTATTAATAAATGTTATAAATTCTTCACATTCCTTTTGACATTTAATTTATGCTTTAGCCCTTTTAAAGTCTTGAACAGAAATTGTGTTGTTGTTTTGCTCATTGCACTTGGTTTTATTTCCACTAAAGTTCCAATAACAGGAGGCAAGCTGCTGAATGGCTTTGGAAGTAGCTTTGTCAAAGCTGGCTTTTCAACTGAGAGAAATCTCCCTGGGGATATCAGAGACACAGAAACTTTAATAGTATTTTGTTTTCCTCAGTACATCTCCAGATTTTAACGCGTCTGAATTTAATGCACTAGAAACAAGCATATGTTGTCTTAACTAAAATCTCTTCTTGTATCTAGAAAATCTACGCACAAATACTAGTTACTGGATGTATTCATCTATAAGGGGAACAAACACTAAAATAATGAACTAAGGACAAAGGATACAATCACAGTATAACCTGCAAAAGCAGAAGGCTATTTGCTCCTCGACAGCAAATAACATCCCGGAGATATTTCTGGGCATTTATTTTTTTTCCCCTTGGTTTGCCTCTATAGATCAAATTCTACCATTAACACAGTCTGCTTGAAATGAAATGTAATATTCAATTTACAATCTCTTAAATACTAATCTTTTTATCCAAATGCCATAGTAATTAATCTTACAATCCATTTGTGAAAATAGATCATTCAGGGAAAAGTTCATTTAAATCCTCTCATAATCTAAAGTTTCAGTAACAATAATTATGAATAGTCAGTAATAACAACTCTTCCTGCAAATGATTTTAGATATTTTTCTCTACCAAGTCAATTCACTACATCAATACTTTATGGAAATTATACATTCTTTGGAATTTTCTATAACAGAGGTTGAAAACTGTTACATTTCAAAAATGTTCTTTTCCATGCTACTAGTAAACCCCCAAAATGGGGTATTATTTGGGCACAGATATAAATCAGCACATATACATAACATCTTTAACTTGCTATGCCACTTGGTATTAGAGAAGTCCTATATAGTCTTTGAAGGAAAAAACGATTATTTTTAATTTCATCTGTTTTTTTGCTGCAGAAATCTACTTCAGGTTTCTGCATTTGAACATATATTAACTGAATTACAACTATATAGTATGCACTACATCAGATACTTTTAAAGGGCAGAAAATATGATGCTACATATTCCTCTTCTCATTTAACTCAAAATCTTTGGGGGGTATAACCATATACAACATAAGACAGATTTGATGTACTACATTATGAGAACTGAATAACCTTTTCATGCAAGACAGCAGACTGAGCAAATATAATACCTGCCCTCTTCCATTTTGAACTAAAAAAAATAGCAGTGCAGTCTTACAATGGAAAACAACACAGCAATAAGAAGGAAAGCTAGCAACATATACAACAGCAAGGATGAGTCTTACTAGAATTATGTGGAATAAAAGAAACCAACTACAAAAAAAAAGGGTATGTGCTCTATAATTCCATTTATCCAAAGTTCAAGAAGAGACAAAACTAGCCTGTAGTGACAGAAGTCAGAATATGGGTTACCTCTCTTCTTTGGTGGGAGGAAGCAGTAAATGACTGGGAAGTGACACAACACAACATGTTAAGGGTCATGGAGTCACATAGGTATATGCATATATAAAATTCATTGTGGCATGAATTTATGACTACTGTATTTACAGCTCATACACTTTATGCCCTTTACTGTAAGCGTGGTATGCCTAAATTAAAGGGAAAGCAACAGTAAAAACTGACACAATAAAATTAATCTGTCACAGAACTGTGGTGAGAGGGTATATTGCCCATATCAAAATAGTTTATGCTTAAGACAATTTTCTTGTAACAGAAGGAGGATAATATTGAGTGATGGGCAAATCAATCAAAGAAGAAGTTGCTATCGAGAATATGCACAAAAGAATGCATGCTGTAGCTGATATGGTCGCTCTTCAAGGCAGAGCTCCAAAGAAGAAACAAACAGGCACCAAGTGGAGAGTATAAGGTTGCTAGTTATCAAGGTCAGTAAGGTGCATGGAATAATGAGTCATAGTTCCTTCAACCTTCTTCCTGCATCTTCATTCCTAAGAATAAACACAAAAAGGCAGCCTCCAGACTAAACACTTGAAGCTACTTTCTAAAAGTTTGTTAAATCATCAGAAGACCAGGGCACAAAGTATTAGTGCTGGCATCACAAAGTAAAGCTGTCCTTATTTTGGCAGAAGGGGAGCATCTGGCTCGCGTGCTGCTCATGTCAGGAGCCCTAAAGTAGGAGCTGCCCCTTAAGCTACATACGAAGAATAAAATGAGTGTTGTGGAACACTTGTTGGCATTAGCCAAAGGGTTTGATCTCAGTTTTTCCTATTTCTCTACTGACTTAACTCAAATTCAGGTAGCAGTCTGGGCTCTGTCTTCAGAAAGAGAAAACACAGAAGAATATAGACAGCCAAAGATCCAATTTCTTGAACTTTGACTTTTAAAACTCATGGTTCAGAAATAAGAAAAGGTCTGGGAGAATACTTAGCTGATTAGAAGCAACTTTTTGAAGAACTTAAGTTAAACTAACAGACAAGTCAGGGAATGTAAGAGAATATTAATAACAAAATTAACCAAAGTAAACAAAAAAAGACACTGGTGATCAGCAAAAACGGTTCAGCCTTTTAATAAAATTGATTATTAAAAATATGGTTCATAACCTCATCTTTAAAAAAAATTATCAGAATACTAACAGTATATGTAAGTGCCTAAACTACCAGAAAAATAAATTAGATTAACACAATGGAATGAAAGTAAGACCATTATCATGCTTCTTAGCTATAACGCTTGCTCATAACACCAAGTAGCAATGGATTTCAAAAACAGGAAAAATAAACAACCTAGCAAAAAACCAATTTTGGAGTTGTAAATGCTATATACCCAGACACATTACAAATCAATGATGGGCATAATAAGAGAATTTCCAGACAAGCAAGAATTCAAAGTTTACCTCTTATGAACTAACTCTTTAAACAATTACGTCAAGATATATTCTAATGGACTTCTCAAGGAAATCTCTGCGAAGAAAGAGATTAAGCAGCTAGTGTGCAATCCATTTCATTATTATATTTGGAGGACGCTTATGAGGAAGAATGAAGGCAGGGGATGTGGCCCAAGTGCACTGTAAATGCGTGTAAATAAGAGACTGTCTGGTAAAGAAGCTAATAATACTTAATAGGAGTAGAGTCCTTATCTCAGGAATGCTTTGAGTGAGATGTTCCTAGTTGTACTGGGGCAAAGATATCTGCCATTTCCTCCGATGTGTATGACTTTTTTCTTAGGTGAGAAGAGACCAGGAGGGGCTTTGTACCTTTTCCACTGTGGTGACTGAAACTTTGCTCCAGGAATCTGCTTTGCCAAAGGGGGTTATATCCATTATCTGCCCTGCCAACCTTTTTTTTTATCAGCACACCATGTGGTTTCTGGAAAAATGCCTATGAGTTAATGTTTAAGGTTCCCAAAGGTTCTATAGTTTTACATTATTCAACACACATCCTTTGGAAATTCATTGAAAATCATAACTGAATTCTTCTTATCCCTTGTATCTAGTCCTGTCTTCTTGTGAATCCACCCTCATTGCCCCTCTCCTCAGGGACTCTTATCTTTCCTCAGATTCCAAGCTACTTGGTTTTCCTGCATTGGCAGTTCTCTTCGGGCCTGAGAAAAGTTCTGATTTTTTTGAAAAACATCTGGCTTGCCCTTGTTATAGGAAAGGGGGCACTCTTTACATGTGTCTACATCTTAGGCAGAAGTCAGGTGTCTTGGGACTTTTTTCAGGGTGCAGGGGCCGGCTTTCACATAATCCTCTATAATTCTTCCTCTAAATTTCCTGATATTTCCACACAAGAAACCACACAGATGTGTACTTTACTGTTCTGTTGTTTAGGGCCCATTTCCCTGACCATACAGCAAAGAAGTTAATTAAAGCACAAGAACCAATGAATATACAAACACTCCCCTGAAGGGCAGAAGCCTAATTCTTACACTGAAAATGTCTGCAACCTGAATATATACTGATCTTAGACACATCAAATATTATCTGAGCAGATAGATCGTAAGTATCTAGTAAAACTTTCTGTTCCACTACCCTTGGTGTATCTTTAACACTTGGTTCTGCTAAAGCCACATAAGAATTCAGATTTCTTCCTGGTGATTTTGTGGAATGGGTCAATAGGATTAATGAAATTATAATTCCACCAAACCCAAATGGTCCTGTTAGTCTCTGAACTTGCCTATTATCAATGTATGGGAATGTTAATCATTTATTTCCCACAATAGGGCTACTTTGGGCTACTCGAGTTAATGTAATTCTTAGAAATTTCACAGGTTGGGCTGGACCTTAAATTTTAACTGGGTTTATTAGTCAGCCTTAGTTTTTCACCTGAGTGACAGATCCTGAATTCATCTCGATCTTCTTTCTCTAAAGAGGTGATCATCATGATCTCATCAATGTAGCACACTGACGGTTAGTGATTCTTGACTCCAAGTAAGTCCCTCCCAAAAACTGGCAATGTGCTAGTAGATTAAAATAATCCTGTGGCAATGTAGTGACTGAGTACTGATTCACATTCCACAAGAATGCAAGCTGTGACTGGCTGTATTCCCAAAACAGACTGGCCATAATGGCAGACCATTGCCTTTGATCTGCCCTTCCCTTGGTTTTTACATTTGTTACAACTGAAGCAATCAAAAATACCACCCCGTTTAATTATTGATACTATAAACCTCCAGGAACCATCTGTCTTATGCATTGGCTAGACAAGGCTTTTCAAAAGGGAGTTAGGGGGAAGCAAACTGCCATCTTGATTATTTCCTAATCACAACAGCAATCTTATGTTGTTTCATGAGATTCTGTATTCATTGTCTACCACCGAAGAGACCTCTAGCCACATTTTCCAACATGAAACTTACCCCAACATTTCCTGTGCCCTTCAGAGCATTGTCTCTGTCCTCCTGGGGAATTACTGGACATTTTAACTTCCCACACCTAGAGACCCTAAAAGTTTGCACACCTCTATTAGGTCACTTCATTCAAACCATTGCAAAATGCCTAAGACTGTTATTTGCTTCAGTTTTCAGAACATTTTTTTTAAATTATTGGGAATTTACCTTGACTATTCTTTTTATCTCTCTCAAAAATTTCTATTATTAGGATGTTTTTACCCATTCTATTGTCCATATTTCTCAGCTGTCCTATCATATTGCTTCCGTCTAGGAAAATATTCTTCTATCTTACAGTGGATAAATATATTCTTTAGCTGTATCCATTCTTTTATTCAGTCAATCTATCATTCTTTTATTTCAACTATTAACTTTTTAGACCTAGTACTTCTAGTTGGATTATTTTCATCATATCTTTTTTATATTCCATCATCTTCCTCTGTCCCTGTTCACATATTTAAGTTTACTCCAAAGTCTAACTCATCAATTTAATACTTTTGCTAAAATGTTAACCAATTGGTAGTTTTTAATTTAAGAATGTTATATTCCTATGGTTTTTAATTTGAAGAAGTAATTTGGCTATTGTCATTGTTGTTTTATTATTATTATTTTCACTATTATCATTATTATTGTTATTTCGGCTTATCCCAGAAGGAACGGGTTAACTGTGAATTGGGGAGGAGCAGATGAAAGAGCCTAGATCAGTCCTCTGAGGGCAAGTGTAGATGAAGACATGGGCTTTTGGGTGAAAAGCTCAAGTTAACACAAGCCAGAATTCATCATTGCCATCTGGTTTCACTGCATCAAGCAGCCTTTCAGGCCAAGGCCTCATCTTCAAACACCATGGAAAAGGCGTCTCCTTAGACGGTTATACACCAGCCCTGGAAGTCTCGAGAGAAATGAGAGAAATAAGGAAAGCAAAGGCCGGTCAGTCCTGACAGGTAGTTTCCCCCGTCCTTCACACTATCGGTTTTGCCCTGCCTTGGCTTTACACCTGAGGACACGTCCAGCCGGGGTGTAGTCCATCTGAGGTCTTGGCTTCAGAGGTTTGGACAACCACTGACAAATTCTCCAAAAAGAGGGGCGGCAAGGAAGGGGTAAGGACATGTTTAAACTGCTCTGCTAAGTTTATGCTGCAACAGCTGAGCCAAAGCCCTTTGCTGCAGACAACAGTTATCCGCCTCCCTTGCCACCTACCAGTTCTAAGTAGCCTTGTTTTTTCTAGAGATTTCTCCCATTATTATGAGTCTATATTGTGTTTTCCTCAATAGTTTCCCTTGGTAGAGGAAGGCAGAAGCTCATACTAATTTGCAGTCTTTGCATAAACTGGAAACCCTTTCCTACAAGCAAGTTTATGAACAGGAAACAGAGACAACATCACTGTCATGAAATCAAAGTAGGCTAAACAATAGTCTTCTGAAATGTGTAAGATCAGAATTCTGGAAAGAATCTCAACCATCTTCTAATACTACACTTGACTATCCTACTTGAATATATTTAAACTGTTAATTCATTTAACATTGTGTCTTCAAGTTAATGGTTTAGCTAGTTTCATGTGTAGAAAAAGTGAACAAAAGTTTTTATTTAAATTAATTTCAAATTTGATGAACAAAATTTTTTGTTTAAATTAATTTCAAATTTGATTTAATACTTGATTTAAAATGATCAATTAATTCTAATAACTAATTTAAAACTATTTAAATACAAGTAAACACAAACAAGAGGTAGAATGCAAAGTTCTAAGAAAGGTAATTAAATTTCAACCCTGAGCCGGACACCTGTTTGAGGAAACCTGTCTCCAGCTCTTCAATATAATCTGTACTGTGGTTGCTTGAATCCACAGTTCTGAAGCAACCATCATATGCTACTGGTACTGGAAGTGAAACGTATCAAATGATATTTAACTTTATTTCTGAACCACCTTAACTGCCCTAATGCCAATCA
Source organism: Manis javanica (assembly GCF_040802235.1). NCBI lineage: Eukaryota > Metazoa > Chordata > Mammalia > Pholidota > Manidae > Manis > Manis javanica. The sequence goes on from NC_133167.1 coordinate 96,691,386, forward strand.
CCTACTGTCCTAATGCCAACCATCAAATTTATTTTTAAGTTTTGGTTTTATTTAAAGTCCTGGGTATAGAACTCATATTGAATGAATGCTAAGTGCACAAGTACTTGGAGGTTTCTAGAAATCTACTCCCAAGTTTCTCCCTGACAGGACTGTCCTTCAAGTGCCTGAAATTATACCATATTAGATACAGTTAGGCCAATCATTGTTTTATATTAAAATGCAAACATCTCTAGGAAGTGAGATCTTTTCACCTAGTGGTGTATAGAGGTGGGTTACTTTGTAATATCCTCAGTACAGTATCGACAATTTGAAAGCAGGATTCATCAGACATTGAGGAAAAGACATCAAAGAGGACAGGAAGGTGGTAAAGAATTGTAGGATACCAGGGCTCACGGGAGCCAGCAGCTCTAGGGTCATATGTAAAAATGGAAAAAGAAGAAAGTGCTTGAAAGAAAGTGAGAATAAATATGCTATTAGCAACTCCCTTCCTCACACTTTCATTTAGATCCAGCTGTGCCCAACAGATAGGGAGTACTTAACTGTAAAATTCTTACACATATCCCAAAGGTCGGGTTATAAATTGTGATGCTATCAAAATACCACACTTACCAGTTTGTCACTTATCCGTCCCAGTACATTTTTCAGAAAAAAAGTTAAAGTTAATAGTGGAAAAAGGCTGGCATGTATTCATATATGAGAAACATTTTCCTCTCTCTCAAATCATTCTATACCTAAAATGAACTTCAGTTATATCTTTCTAATACTTTTATAATATTGAGTTATTTGCATCAGAAAGGTCAAAGGAATCCCCAAGTCCCTCTATTCTCAGTTATAACCACTCTCCTCCTGCCCCAAATTCCCAGATATCCAAGGCACAGAGCCAGTTGTACATCCTGAATATTTAACACCCAGACTGGATCATTCTTAACAGACGCTTCTTGCATAAAGCACAAGGAATGTCAGTAATAAGACGTAAAACTAGGCAGGAAATGTTAATAGCTTATGTGTTTCAAAAGAGATAAAGACTTTGCTTCGGTCATCTCTACTTTTTATTTTTTCAAGCATTTCTTTGTTGAACTCCTTTGGCTCAGTGTCACCTAGTGCTGTCAGAGGAATCCAACTTCATATTTCTTCATGAGATTCAAAAATCATTATGAACCAGTTGCTGGTTCATGTAAACAATACCCCCAAAAAAATCACTGAGTTGTTTGTCAAGTAGTTTTTCTCTTCCTGTTCTATTTCTTCATTTATATTTGTACGAGTGCTGGTAACAGAACCTAATATGTTTATGATGGAGTATATGTCTTCATTAGAAATTGTGAAAATAGGACAATACATTCAATATCTGTTCACATAGAATAAGCCTAAAGTAGAGAAGATGAGGAATGCCATTAGCCAAACAGAAACTGTCTTAAAGATATAATATCCAAGGGGATAATGATGGCAGCATAACAATGAAACTCTTATTAGTTAGCAATGCGATTTGGTGATATCGCTTGAGTTCATCATGGTATGCATTGAAATAATTCAAATTACAGAAATAAAAACAGAGTGACTTCAGAAAACTGCTGAAATTATTTTTGTTTAAACATTTTTTCTGATACAGAAAGATATAATTTATCATGAAATAAATGGAATAATATTTGATATGAAGAACCTCTGTGAATAGATTAGGTTAAATTGTCAAGTTACAGTATTTCACTTTCTTGAATTGGTTATACATCTCTTTCCTAAGTTAAAGCCATGTGCCATTTTCTACACTGCTTAGCCCACAGAGTTTACCTTTTGACTAAAAATGCAGTAATGAAAAGAAAAAAACTGACATTACTTCATGTGGTAAAAATATTTTTAAAAGTGAATGTATGGTAATTCAAATTTACTTTATTCATTTTAGTGGATCCTAAAATCCTATTATTGTGCTATCCACAGAGAATATAAAGGTTCAATGTGAACTTAAGAATGAAGAAACCCTATAAAGTACTGCCTGACTTTGGTGACCCATTATTTAGTCAGGAACATCTCTGCTGCTACTGGCCCTGAACAATCGATCATGATAGAGCTGCTCCAAAACCAATGGATATGCCATTAATTTACGAATCATTATACCTATGCAATAGCTTAACCACACTGTAGGTTGCTTCTTAAGCCACATGACTTGATTTAGCCAATGAAATATAAGTAGAGATGACATGAGTTATTTACTTCTGAGCAGAAGGTAGGAGAGACAAGCTACTATCTTTCACTCTCTTGTCCTTTTGCCACAAGAACAGCACCAACCAATATAAAGCTACTTACAACACTGAAGATTGGAGCACTGCATGACCTATACAAAACATGTAATAAGCAAGAGTAATTTTGGTGCTCTATTTTCAGTTTTTCATTACTGTATCATAACTAAGCCTTAAGCAAATAATCATATTCATATTTTAAAGGACTGGAAAAAATACACATCAAAATGTCGGCAATAAGGGGTGGAATCATAGGGAATATTTTCACAATTTGTTTTTCTGCACTTAACCAAAAATACATTTTAAAATATTAGAATCAAAATAATACTTTAGAAATACTATGAAATCAAATGCTTTTATTACAGTCATACCCTGATGTTCTAATTCCAGCCCATTATAGGCAAGTAGAAATCTATTATGAAAAATAATATGCCTTAATCCTCCTATATGGACAGATTGAATTATGTACTTTTAACCCTCAAACTCTAAAAGTACAAACCTATCTATTGATAACAGAGTGGACAAAGAAAAGTCTGCCACAAACCCTGAAGCCCTAATGCCCAATTCTTTGTACCACATATATTCCCAGTCTGAATCAAGATATTAGTAATTATTATCTTATGTTAGTAATATTATGTTATTAATTCCTTCTGTGAAATAAGGTATGTACTAGATATTAAACTTCACTAATTAATTTTTAATTACCTCAAAGTACCATGTGAACTAACAAGATATGCCCCATAGCAGTTTCAGCCAGGAGCCACATTGAATTTTATAACAATTAATGCATGCCATGTCTCAAAGGAATGATATACACTTAATTATTTTAAATTTTTACATTCTGACAAATTTCTTTCTTTACTGAAGTGAGATAATCAATCATAACACCATTCTTCAAGAAATCTATCAATACCCAGAAATTCATCCCAAGAAAACAGATTTAAGCACATATTTTAATAATTGTTTATTAAAATATCATTTGTGAAAGTTAACAATTATAGGCAAAATTAACACTACTTGTTATTTTTAAAGAAGTAAATATGTTGAAATAATTAAAATTATGTTCTCAAAGAAGTTTGAAGGAAATGATATATATTCATGATATGTTAAATGGAAATTAAATAATTCAAAAGTGTGGTTATATATAAACATATATATATTTTAAATTTTTTTAAAATTTAAAAATAGAAGGAATTAACCAGTTTCTCAGGATGGCATAAGAATTACATGTCATTTTTCTGCCTATATATATAGTTCTATTTTTTATTTGTATTTTCAAAATTATTAACAAAAATACTACTTTCATAATTGTAGGAAAAAAACAATATAAAAGGAATATTTTCAATGTCATTTTGTCCATAGGGAAACACAATTCAGCCATTTCAATTATTTTTAGAAATAAATTTGGTTACTCTGCTGTGTTATGAGGTTGTGAGAAAAATCCTAAATCTCTTTCCCAGAAGCACTGCAAAATTTCAGCATAACGGAGGGCATAGGAGCATATATTTTTATTCATAGAGCTCAGACTGTGTGTCATAGAGATTAAGTCACTTGCTGAGAGCAAAACTGGAAGTTGCTCAGTAACAAGAGAACAACTCTGGCCTCCTAACTTCTAATTTAACCTTTGCCCTTGTGAAAGAAATCACATCTTACATGTGCACATTAGTGCACTTAGCTATAAGGAATGTTTAAAACTCAAAATAGAACTGACCTTAAATCTCATTAATTTCAATATGAGACACTTCTTGTTTTTATTTTTTTTGACCTTACAACTAAACTTAATGGCCAGGTATATGTATCCATGTAAGAGACAGGAGTCATTAGAAATATATTTATCAGGCTCTTAAATGACCTTACTTCACAGGTGCTATACCAAGTTTTATAGAACTCCCATTTAAATTTTCACAAAGTGCTTGGGATATCAGCATGTAAATCTACTGACATTATAAATTTTGTCTAAGATGGGTTTAAAACTTAATATTCTAAGAATAAAGAGTATATTTATGGTACTACCAAGTAACAATAGCTTCCTTCAGTATTGCTATTTAGAAGGCACACACTTGAATTGCTGTACATTTTTTATTCTTTCTCTAGTTTGGGTATATTTTATTACTTTATTATCCAGTTTTGCTTTTTGTTGCTTCTCATTTGTATGTATTAGAATTTTCTGTATGCCTAACAGCAAACATTGACAACCTCAGTTTAGACTTAGGCCAACAGAGTATTTCCTATAGGATGACTATATCAACATGTATAAATAAAAAGATATGTAATAGGTAAGTGATTGAGAAAATAACTTTTATCCTGAATTGATCATATTTTATCTTTCCTATTTCCCAAAATGAATTCATCCTATTTCACCCAATACGTCCTCTGCTAATGGTCCCCTTCCTAAATAAATGGCATCATCATATACTCAATTGCCCACACCAGAAACAGTGTCATCATAATTTTTTCATTCTAAAAGTCTCATTACTAAAGCCTTTTTCTGTCTCCTGACCATTTTTCTCCAACTTCAATGTGACATCCACCCTACTGAATGTTACCATCAATTCTCACCAAGATTAATCTATGGTTCCCAACCATTCTCCCCACATTTTTGTTAAGATATTTTTGACAACTCCTCTCTACAATCTATTATCTTCCAAGAGTGTATTTTAAAAATACGAAAATTTTCTCAAAAGGAAAGACCCAATCCCACATTACTCTTTAATGGCTATCTCATTTTACTCAATCCTATTCACAATCTTCATTCACACAAAAATTCCTCTTAGCATGAAGATCATTTTAAGCTGAAATTGAGACCCAATAAAAGCAAAAGAAAAAATTTCTGCCCTCCTCTGTTTGTACAGCAAAGGCAAAGAAACTCTTAAACCCACAGACTCTTAGCCAGAGATAGCACCAAGAGGAATCTACATGACAAACTATTAAAACAACCCTTATCTTCATTAGTGCCCCCATATATTAACCTTCCCACAGTTTGTCAACCCTAAAAACCTAATGCTCTTTCCCTTTGTTTTGTCACTTCTCTACAAATCCATCATTCTTTATAAAGATGCTATGAAAGCCCCAGATTCTAACCACCCCTTTCACTTACTTATACTGAGTCTCTCTCACGTGTATGCACACTGCACACATAAATAAAATGTGTGTATCTTTCTCTTATTAATCTTCTTTTTCAGCTTTAATTTCCGGAGCCCCAGCATTAGATCCTAGAAGGGTAGATGAAAACAATTTATTCTGTTCCTTTTCTACACTACCTATACCATGTATGACAAACCCACAGTTAATATCGTACTGAAAAGTGAAAAGCTGTAAGCTTTTCCCCTAAGATAAGGAACAAGACAAGAATACTCATTCTCCCACTTCTACTGAACATAGTACTAGAATTTCTAGCCACTGCAGTTAGGCAACAGAAAGAAATAAAAGGCTTATAAATTGGAAAGAAGGAATAAAACTCAATATTTGTAGATGACATGATAATATATATGGAAAACCTGAAGACTCCACCAAAAAACTGTGAGAACTAATAAATTAGTTCAGAAAAGTTGCAATACACAAAGTTAATATGCAAAACTCTGTTGCATTTTTATTCACTAGTAACAAATTATCAGGAACAAAATTAAAACAATCTCATTTACAACTGCATCGAAAAGAATAAAATACCAAGTAATAAGTTTAACCAAGGAAGTGACAACACTGTACACCAAAAACTCTAAGTTTTTGATGAAACAAACTGAAGAAAACACATTAATGGAAAGATATCTGTGCTTAGATTAGAAAACTTAATGTTGTTAAACTGTCCATACTACCCAAACAAGATACAGATTCAATTCAGTTTCCATAAAAAATTCCAATGGCATTGTTCACAGATTCAGAACAAACATTCTAAACTTTATATGGAATCATAAAACCCTGAATAGCCAAAATAGTCTTGAGGGAGGAGTTCAAAGCTGGATGCATAATCCTCTCTGATTTCAAACTATACTACAAATCTGTAGTAATCAGAATAGCATGGTACTGACATTAAAACAAACATAGATCAATAGAACAAAATAGAAACCCCAGACATAAACCCATCTATATACAGTCAAACGATTTGTGACAAATGAGCAAAGAATATACAATCGAAAAGGACAGTCTCTTCAATAACTGGTGCTGGGCAAATTGGACGGTCACATGCAAAAGAATGAAACTGGACACCATCTTAAACCATACACAAAAATTAATCTGAAATGGATCAAAGATTTGATTATAAGACCTGAAACCAAAAAAATCCTAGAAGAAAACAAAGATGGTAGGCTCCAGGTCATTGGTCTTAAGATTTTTTTTTTTGAGTCTGACTCCAAAGGTAAGGAAAACAAAAGAAAGAATAAATAAATGGGACTACATCAAATTAAAAATCTTCATCACAGTGAAGGAAACCATCAAAACAATGAAAAGGCAACCTACTGAATGGGAGAAGATACTAAAATTAATTTAACCAATAAGGGGTTAATATCCAAAATATATAAAGAATTCATACAACTCAATAACAAAAAACAAACAATTGGATTAAAAAACAGGCAGAGGATCATGATCAAGTAGGATTTACTCCAGGGATGCAAGGATGGTACTACATTCAAAAATACATCAACATTGTATACCACATCAACAAAAAGAAGGACAAAAACCACATGATCATCTCCATAGATGCTGAAAAAGCATTTGACAAAATTTAACATCCATTCATGAAAAAAACTCTTAAGAAAATGGGTATACAGGGGAAGTACCTCAACATAATAAAGGGCATATATGACAAACCCATAGCCAACATTATACTTAACAGTAAGAAGCTGAAAGCTTTTCTTTTAAGATCGGGAACAAGACAAGGATGCCCACTCTCCCCACTTTTATTCAACATTACATTCCTATAAACTAAAGATGAACTAGCAGAAAGAAACAAATTCCATTCACAGTTGCATCAAAAAGAAAAACATACCTAGGAATAAACCTAACCAGGGAAGTGAAAGACCTATACTCTGAAATCCACTGGAGGTCCTAGCCACGGCAAGAAAAAAGAAATAAAAGGCATCCAGATTAGCAAGGTAGAAGTTAAAATGTCCCTGTTTGCAGATGGCATGATATTGTACATAAAAAACCCTAAAGAATCCACTCCAAAACTATTAGATCTAATATCTGAATTCAGCAAAGTTGCAGAATACAAATAAATACACAGAAATCTGTTCATTCCTATACACTAACGATGAACTGGCAGAAACAGAAATCAGGAAAAAATTCCATTCACAGTTGCATCAAAAAGAATAAAATACCTAGGAATAAACCTAACCAAGGAAGTGAAAGACCTATACTCTGAAAACTACAAGACACTCATGAGAGAAATTAAAGAAGATACCAATAAATGGAAACATATCCCATGCTCATGGATAGGAAGAACTAATATTGTCAAAATGGCCATCCTGCCTAAAGCAATCTACAGATTCAATGCAATTCCTATCAAAATATCAATAGCATTCTTCAATGAACTAGAGCAAATTGTTCTAAAATTCATATGGAACCATTAAAGACCCCAAATAGCCAAAGCAATCCTGAGAAGGAAGAATAAAGCTGGAGGGATTACGCTCCCCGACTTCAAGCTCTACACAAAGCCACAGTAATCAACACAATTTGGTACTGGCACAAGAACAGACCCATAGACCAATGAAACAGACTAGAAAGCCCTGATATAAACCCAAGCATGTATGGTCAGTTAATATACGATAAAGGAGCCATGGACATACAGTGTGGAAATGACAGCCTCTTCAACAACTTTTGTTGGCAAAACTGAACAGTAACATGCAAGAGAATGGAACTGGATTATTGTTTAACCCCATACACATAAGTAAACTCAAAATGGATCAAGACCTGAATGTAAGTCATGAAACCATAAAACTCAGAAGACAACATAGGCAAAAATCTCCTGAATATAAGCATGAACAACTTCTTCCTGAACACATCTCCTTGAGCAAGGGAAACAAAAGCAAAAATGAACAGATGGGACTATATCAAACTAAAAAGGACTGCAAAAGACACCATCAACAGAACAAAAAGGCATCCTACAGTATGGAAGAACATATTTGTAAATGACATATCCAACAAGGGGTTAACATCCAAAAGAGCTCAGATGCCTCAACACCCAAAAAGTAATTAACTCCATTAAAAAATGGGCAGAGGATATGAAGAGACAATTCTCCAAAGAAGAAATTCAGATGGACAACAGACACATGAAAAGATGCGCCACATCACTCATCATCAGGGAAATGCAAATTAAAACCACAATGAGATATCACCTCAGACCAATAAGGATGGCCAGCATCAAAAAGACTAAGAACAACAAATGCTGGCAAGGATGTGGAGAAAGGGGAACCCTCCTGCATTGCTGGTGGGAAAGTAAGCTAATTCAACCATTGTGGAAAGCAATATGGAGGTTCCTCAAAAATGTAAAAATATAAATACCATTTGATGCGGGAATCCATTCCTTGTAATTTCCCCAAAGAATACAACTTCTCAGACTCAAAAAGACATATATGCACCCCATGTTTATCATAGCACTATTTACAATAGCTAAGATATGGAAGCAACCTAAGTGTCCATCAGTAGATGAATGGATAAAAAAGATGTGGTACATATACACAATGGAATGCTATTCAGCCATAAGAAAGAAACACATCCTACCATTTGCAACAACATGGATGGACCTGGAGGATATTATGCTCAGTGAAATAATCCAGGTGAAGAAAGACAAATGCCAAATGATTTCCCTCATTTATGGAGTATAACAACAAAGCAAAACTGAAGGAACAAAATAGATGCAGACTCAGAGACTTCAAGAAGGGACTAGTGGTTACCAAAGGAGAGGGTGTGGGAGGGTGGGTGGGGAGGGACGGAGATGGGGATTGAGGGGTATTATGTTTAGTACACATGATGTGGTGAGTCACAGGGAAAACAGTGTAGCACAGAGAAGGCAAACCGTGAGTCTGTGGCATCTTACTACACTGACGGACAGTGACTGCAATAGGTATGGGTGGGGATTTGATAATATGGGTAAATGTAGTAACCACATTGTTTTTTCATGTGAAACCTTCATAAGAGTGTATATCAATAATACCTTAATAAAAAAGTTTTTAAAAAATTAAGAAACAGGCAGAGGATCTGAATAGACATTTTTCCTAAGAAGACATACTGATGGCCAACAAGCATATGAAAGCATACTCATCATCATTAATCATTAGAAAAATACAAATTAAAATCACAATGAGATATCACCTCACACCTGTCAGAATGGCTATTATCCAAAAGACAAGAAGTAACAAGAGTTGACCAGGATGTGAAGAGAAACCCTTGTGCACTTTTGGAGACAATGTAAATTGGTCCAGACACTATCAAAACAGTATGAAGTTTCCTCAAAAAATTAAAAATAGAACTACCATATGATCCAACAATACCACTACTGCATATCTAGCCAAAGAAAATAAAATTATGTGAATATGTATATGCACCCCTACTGCAGCTTATTCACAATAGCCAAAATATGGAAACAACCTAAGTGTTCATAAATGAACGAATGGATAAAGAAGATGTGGTATATATATTTACATGGAACACTACTCGGCCATAAAAAAGAATGAAATCTTGCCATTTGTAATGATATGGATGACCTTGAGGATATTATGCTAAGTGTGTTAAGTCAGACAGAGACAAATACCATATGTTTTCACCTATACATGGAATCTAAAAAACAAAATGAAACAAAACCCTAACATAGATACAGAGCACAGATTGGTGGTTGCCAGATAGGAGGGGAGTTTGGAGGGAGTGTAATGGGTGACAGAGGTCAAGAAGTAGAAATTTCCAATTATAAAATAAGTATGTCATGGGGATGCATATCACAGGCTTAACACATGCATAACACAGCTTACAAAGGTAGGTAGGTATCTACAAATAATTTTTACCTGCAAATAACCCATCAAACATTATTGCACAGATATAAATCTGACAATTGAACTTTTATTTTTCAACAAGGATCAGGATTCCTATTCTTTGTTTTCCAATAAGAGATTTTAAGAACACATTCAGTCTCTAGTTATATCATGAAATTTTCCAAATTACTATATGACTCAGAATGCTACCCAATACCTAATGAACTAAATCTTGTTTTGGAAGTCTGTCTTGGTAGGTTTGCTAATTGAAATCCCATAGACTCTGGGCCTAAGCAAGATTTTATTAACCATAATTGGAAAAGGAAGTGTGTGTGTGTGTGTGTGTGTGTGTGTGTGTGTGTGTGTGTGTAGAGATTACACTTTCTACATTAATAAAATGTAGGCTGATGATTTTGTAACTTTTTTGTCTCTAAGTTCTACAGTCTTCTCTGTCTCTCTGACATCACCAACAAGATCTACATAAAATTATCAATAATTTTTCTAAAATTGCGTCTAGCCTATTTCTAAATACCTAACATCTATTAAATTTCTTACATTGAGGTACTCTTGATACTTTTTTAAAGCTGCTATTTATTCAATATAAGCTTTTTAAATAAACTTTACTGTCACATATAATCAAACTTTTACTTCTAATATAACTACAAAAACTTATTCATTTTCCTCAAATATTACTTAAACATGTTAATATATATCAGATCTCAGCCTGCAGCATCTTGCTGGCTTCCTTTCAGATGAGACTTGATAAAACATGAGGACTCTGAAGCATAAGGCACATATGTGCCCCATTCTATGTCAATAAAAGCATAAATCCCTTTTTGTATTTACTACAATGAATCTAGATCCATTATATTTTGCAGAACAGAGTCTTAATGTCCACCATTTGGGGGATAAGCAGGCTCAGAAATCCAACTGAGTCAATGCAAAATTTTTCCAAATATTAGTTGTGCCCTTTACCTCTAGGCACTTTCATAGTTCGGATGCTATTACCCAAGTTGCTGGAATTACATCAGTGCCTAAATCATATCATGGTGATTATAAATCTTCCTGTTGAGTAAATTTGGGAAATCATACATAGTTTTCAATTAAGTAATATCAGCTTTTATTTGGCTGGAAAAGCATTTTACCTTCATTTTTAAGGATTATTTTGCTAGATAGAGAATGCCAGATTGACAGATGTTCTTCCTTCTTTTCATCCTTCTGTTCTTTGTTTTTAAGTGTTGTTTCATTGCCTTCTAATAAGAAGACTACTGTAATCTAATCTTCATCTCTCTGTATATGTTGTAACTGTTTTTCCATTCTGATTTCTTTCAAGACTTTGGTTTCCAGCAGTTTCTGTCTTCTGTGACTACGTATCTCACCAGCAGTTAATGAAGATCCCATTTGCTCCACATTCTTGACAATACTTACTCTTGTCTGTACATTTCATTCTAGTCATTCTTTCGATTATGATGTGGTACCTCATATTGATTGTAATCTGTATTTCTAAGACTAATGCTGTTATGCCTTTTCATGTATTTATAGCCTACTGGGATGTCATTTTTTGTAAAGTACCTGTTCAAAATGTTACTCTTCTTTTTAGGTTGATTGTAGTTTCCTTATTAATTTATAGAAATTCTTTTTGTTATATCACTTGTAAGTTCTTAGATCTATGTATTGCATATATATTTTCCAAATTTTTGGCTTGTGTTTTCCTCCCCAATGATATCTTTTGATGAACATAACTTAAATATGATACACTTTATCATTCTTCCGTTATTGGTAATACATTCTGTATCATTTTTAAGAACTATTTGCATAATTTAAGACCATAATGATATTTCCTATGCTTAATTATTAAAACTTTATTTTTTGAACTTTAACATTTATATCTGAAATATACTCCCAGAACTCATTTTCATAAAAGACACAAGGTGGGTTTATTTTTTGTCTGCATAGATACCCAACTGATCCAGCTCCTTTTACCAGTCTTTTACCATTGCACTTTGTTATAAGATAGGTGACCATATTTGTATTGGCTCTGGCCCCTTTGTTCTTTTTGTTTATTTCTATGTTTCTGTCAACAGCATGCATCTTAATAACTATAGCTTTTATTAGGTCTCCATGTCTGATACTGCAAGTCTTCTAGCTCAAAAACTATCTCAGAAACTTTTGGCCCCTTACATTTTCATATGAATTTTAAAATCTACTTGTCAATTTGTATAAGAGATAACTAACAGTTTTTACTAAAATTACATTGAATGTATAAATCACTATGGAAAGAATTGACAACTTTATAATACTGAAGCTTTTACTATACAAACATTGTTATCACTCAATCTAATTTGGTCTTCAATCTTTCAACAGTGATTTGTAGTTTTTAATATAAAATTTCGAGATATTTGATACTTTTTATTATATTCTAATGACATTACTTTTAAGATTCATTTTCTGTTTGCTTATTGATAGCATATAAAATATCCTATGGTTTTGTTTCAGCAAACTTGTATTCAGCAAACCTAAAATCACTTAATATTAATTGTTTGGAAATTCTTTTGAAGCTTCTACGTACACTATCATGTCATTTGTTTTATAAATTAATTTTATTTCTTCCTTTCTAATCCTAAAATATGATTGATTGATGGATAAATGGATCAATCTCCTTGTACTGACTGGGAAATCCTATACAACATTGAATGGAAGCAGTAATAGCAGACTTCCTAATCTCATTCTTGATCTTAGGGAGAAATCTATCAATATTTTATCATTCAGTATGGTGTTTGCTCTAAGTTCTTTTTAACTACTCTTTATTAGATTAAGAAAGATTACAGAATTTCTTACCTTTCTAAGATATGAAGTTTTATTATGAAGTAGTGCCTACACATATTGATTTATTAATGCTGCAAGGATAGAAGATTATGTCCCTATTTTTATTTCTACTATTGGTAATTTATTCCTTCTTTTTCATTCTTTATCAATCTTACTACGGCTTATCAATTTTATTAGTATTTTGAAAAACTAATTTTTGGTTCTGTTGGTTTATTCTATGTTTTTAACTTACTGATTTTTACTTTTAATACTTACTTCCCTTTTTGTACTTTCTTTGGGGTTTTTTTGCTGGCTGCTGATAACTAAGGTTACCACCAAGTAGAACAATTTAAAATTCTATTCTTAATAAGGCATACAATCCAGTTTGTGAGCTAACTGTAGAGATTGTAAAGATGTCTCAATTTTCTCCCTTTATCTTAAGCATCTCAATGCAGAACTTTCCTTAGCCCTGAAAAATATATTCCAGTTTTTCTTTTTAAGTTTCCATTATTTTTTTGGTGGGAGCTGCAATCAAGACTATTTTCATAGCTAGAACTATCTTCATTTTCTGGCAAAGGTCATACACTTTATGTCCAATTTTCTTTATAGGAGCTGAATTCCCGGCCATCTTTGCTTATCTTTGGTCATTTAGAATCCATTTAGCTTTGACCTTCAGCACATAATTTACAACTGTGCATTTCCATTCACCTTAGTGCACTTAGATATCTGTCATGGATTTCACGCCTTATTTCTTCATTAAATGTTTCATATTTTTCAGTCATTGCTACGTGGAAGAAGAGAGCAGTGATCCACACGAACCTTCAGTGCTTCTAACCATAGGACCACAAAGAACATTTTTTCAGTACATATTCTTAGGGAAAAAACTGAAGTGAAAATATAAGGACTAAACATATTCTGAGGTTACTCTACAGATTGGGAGTCTGTGTTCCCAATCTAAGACCTAATTTGGAGGAAATATTACAGGACAAGAAACTGATGTGGCAATAGCTGGGTCCTAAACTGCAATATATATTCTCTGTGCAATGCAGGGCCTCTGAAGAAAGAAGATAAAAATGTTTCATTATTTTATTAAATCTTTAACTTTGTTAGTCTATGTATTGCTGTTTGGCTCACTGCAAAATAAAAAAAGAGAGTGGCCATTTAAAATTCATGTGTTACAATAAAGCTCATTCATCCAGAAGTAGTGATACAGAATGAGTGCAATGGGAATAGCTATCAGGAAATGCAATGATATTACATTTATCCCTTTTAAAAGATAATTCAGATCTACTTGATACAATTAGGAGAGAAATCAAAGTAAGTAGAAGCTTAGAAATTTTATCAGTAAGATAAATGGTCTAAGCAAAGATCAATTAAAAGCCATGAAGAGTACTTGGTGCTCAGAAAAAATCTGGGAATAGGCTAGCAGATAAAATAATGCTACAAAAATTACCAGGAAAGAGCCAACAGGTTGGCAAAGGCAAGCAAGACAATACTGAGAAAAGCTGAATACTTATGCTAATAGCAGTATATTTAATTGAACTATAGAATTCTTCTTTTGACACTTTTTCTCACTGCCTGTCTATTAATATAGACTAGAGAGGAGGCAGACATATACCTGGGGAAAAGATGAAAGGATCTTTGGAGCAGGTGATGGGAGGAGGGCCATATATATGTAGTTTGAAAAAATAGTACAAAGTAATATTTAGAAATAGGTCTACAAAATATTTCAGACCACTGAAAATGTATAATAAATAGAATCACAAAAAATTAGTGCAAAACAACAATAAGATACCACTATATAACTATTAGAATGTCCAAAATCTAAAAGATTAAGAACACCAAATGCTCGTAAGGATGTGAAACAACAGGAACTCTCATTCATTGTTGGTGGGAATTCAAAATGGCAAAGCCACTTTTGAAGATGGTTTGGCAGTTTCTTCCAAATCTAAACATATTCTAGCCAATATAATCCAGCAATTGCACTTAGTGGTATTTAACCAAAAGAGTTGAAAAATTACATCCATGCAAAAACCTGCACATTCATGTTTTTAGTAGCTGTATTCATAATTGTCAAAACTTGGAACCAGCAAGATGTCCTTCAGTAGATTAATAGAAAACTTTTGTATATCTAAACAATGGAATATTATTGAGCACCAAAAAGAAATGAACATCAAGCTGTGAGAAGACATGGAGGAAACTTAAATGCATACTACTAACTGAAAGATACCAATCTGAAAAAGCTACATACCGTATGATTCCAACATACACTGGAATACACATTATGGGAAAAGGCAAAACTACAGAGGCAATAAAAAGAACAGTGGTTGTCAAGGACTGGGGAGAGGGTAGAGATGAATAGGTGGACCACAGAGGATTTTTGTGAAAATACTTTGGATGCTTCTATAATGATGGATATGCATCATATACTCATCTTACTACTGAGACAAGACTTTCCTGAGCACTCTGCCCTATACCCCATGAGATATGAGCTTTTCAGTTAAAGTGGAGTGAGTAGGCACCATTCCCATCTTCTGTGAATGTCAGGCATGGACCCTTCCGATTGTTTCAGACAGTGGTTTGCCCAAGCTGTGGTTCTTTGCTCTCACGCATGCACTGATGATAGTCAGGTGAATACCTGATGTGTGTCTGGGTCTCTCTGTGAGCACCTCCCTCTTCACTTAGGATGTGGGACTTAGGTATTTTTTCCCTCATATCACAGTGACCACAGAGTAGCAATGAGCCATTAATTTTATAAATTCTCCCACTCTACCTACCCATGATCTTTAGGATTCTTTCTCTCTGGACCGCTATTTCTTTCCCAAATAAGGAGTCTTTTACTTTGTGTGGATCTAGGGACATAGGTGTGTGTAAGTGTGGTGTTGTGTTTGTTTTTGGTTAGATGTCTTTATAAGTACACTTACTCTATTTTTTCCTGAGAAAAATCCTGTATCTTTCAGTATTTCAAAGCCACTTATTGAGTGACTTTTTTCTAAAGAATGTAAGTATCCTTATTCTTGCAGATTTAAATAAAAAAGTCTCAATAATAATCAGATGTAATGAGATACATTCAATTTTATTTTTCTTTTTTATATACTTTTTGGAGTTTTCAATTTTTTATCCAGCAAAATTCTGCCTAGCTATCTCTTTGGTTATAAATCAAATCTCTTCAGATACAGTGTTGCTTTGCTGAGGACTTGAGAGGACTCACAGTTATATTACTTACTGAATTGCACTCCAGTGTCCTGACAGAACAAAACACTAGGAAGTGCACCATAATTTACCATAAAGAAAGAGCTCCAGCAGCAAACTATATTTAGGGGTAAGAAAGAAGAGGATAACTGGGAAAACTAAGCAAACATCACAACAGAGCACATTAGATGAAATTTTTACAGCAATGTATAAAAATGACTATAGAATCCTAAGAGAGACTTACAGCCAACGTTTTTTCTATGAGGACAAAAATCATCTTGCTATCATGAAAATCTGTTGTAGTTCTTAGGGAAGGTGCTTTTTGAGAAGCAATATAATTCTGTTCAAACATGAAGGTAAATATTTTTAATTAAAACATTTACAGAATAAACAGGTCATAAATAATGTAATGATATTACTTAAAGGGTAATGAATTAAATCACTGATTAAATTTACTTGTAGAACAATTTTATTAAGTCCTTATAACATTCTGATTTACATGACTGAATGCATGGTTTACAGAATGAATTTCAAATGTAATTTAATCATCTGTAAGTAAAGATAAGTAGGAAAATAAATATCCAATACAGATTTTGTCAGTGAAAACAAAGAACAAATTAACTCTTTTATAGAATAACCTTCCTAATGAGAAAGAATATGTGTATTTTTATATATACATGCTGGAAAAATTAAATATTTTTAAATGCATCACTAAGCTGGAGAAATAGTGAGGAAATTGACAAGGATTAAGGTAAAATGAAAACAGGAACCTAGGAAGCAAAGTAAGAATTTCAAATCCAGTTTTCATTCTGAGGGCATCTAACAAATTTTGAGAAATTTTGGTTTCTCCTTCCCTTTGCACTGCATGGGCTAGAAAACACCAAATGATTCTAATGGGTCCTGATGACACACATATGACAAGCCTTGTGAATACAGCATCCCCAAGTGCTATCCTTAGAGCAAAAGAATGAAAAAATAAAGCCATTATGCAGAAGGAACAGTAAAATTGCTTACCCATTTTAAACTTGGAACTGGATAATCACAAAAGAAATTCTATGAGAATTTTTTATCATAAACTGGATATTGCAAGGATTTTGGCGTGAATTTATACTACACATGTTCAGAAGTAAAACATATAGAAAAGTTAAAGTATGCTTAGGTTTGAACTGCTCCCTCATCACTGACAGAATAAAACACAAACATCTCAAGACAAGTGCAACAACAGCACAGGAATCTATAAGTTCCTACAAATAAAGTTCCAAGAAAAATTAGCAGGTTATAGTCAAAACTGTAAAGTGGTAAAGAAAACAAAGCATTATGAGAACAGAAAAAAAATACATGACAGAAGATGCACATGGAATATAAGTACCAGAATTATCAGACTATTTAATGTGTCTAAAGACAAGAAAGAAAACTTGGAACAGGAGCCTATAGAAAATAAATAGATTTGGGAAAGAATAACTGAATTTCTATAAATAAAGACTTTAATTTTATACTTAAAATGCAGATTAAGTAACAAATAACATATAGCTTAATTTATGAACTGGAAGACAAATTTAAAGAAAGGACTTATAGCAGTAATGATTGTTTTTTAACCTTGAGTTAAAATTTAAAGGATAGATTTCCCATTCCTAGTCTGGCAATTAAGGAGCTTGGAAGTTATCACTCCATCCTAACAACAAGTAAAAAGTTGAACAAACTGAAAAATCATCAACTCTTCTTAGATCAGTGAGAGAAGTGGGATTGACAGACAAACCAGTGCCTGCAAAATTGGAGACTGAGAAGTCAATACCTAGAACCACAACTTAGCAGAAGAGGAATCCATCAGCAGAACCTGTACAGGAACCAGTGTCACGGTAGCAAAACCTAAACCGTCTGTAATTGAAAGACTGCTGGAGACTGAGTGTGGACAAGTCTGAGAGGTAAAAACTCCAGGGGCATTCAGTCATGTGGGGGCACATGCTTCTGTGAGTATTACCCACAGAAGCACAACTAGGTTCTCACAGTGAATGTTGGACAAAAATCCCCTCATGCTCCTGGGAGAAAGAGGGAAGAAGTCAACATTTTGAAATATGCCAGAGCATTCTGTTCTTCTTAGCGTGTTGATAGATGTGTTGGTTACAAGATGCTAAGAATGGGAATGTCTCCCTTATGCCTGTCTTAAACTATATTTTAGAAGCACAGACCTTTCACAAAGCATAGGTGGAGAGAAATTTTGCCTCAAGATAAATCATATCTGAGTTTCACCTGATTTATATGGTGTTTAGATGAGACTTTGGACTTTAGAATTGATGCTGGAATAAGTTAACACTTTTGTGCCTGTTGGGATAGAATTAATGTATTTTGCATCTGAGGACATAAGTTATATGGGGCCAGGGATGGAATTTTATGGACTGAATGTTTGAGTCCTTCAAAATTATTTTTTGAAACCCTGCTCCCTAAGATGATGGTTTCTCTTGTTTATAAGCCACACAGTTTATGGTATTTGTTATAACAGCTTAAACTGTATAATCTATATAAAATGAACAATTCCTTGAAAGACAATCTGCCAAAACTCACACAAGAAGACACAGACAATCTCAGTGAGCTTATCTATTAAATGAATTTAACCAATAATTAATAGCCTTCCAAAAGAAAAAGCACTAGGCCCCAATAGGTTCACTCATGAATTCTACCAAAAATAAGGAAATGATACAAATGTTTTACATTCTCTTTCAAAAGATAGAAGCAAAATAAATAATTTCTAACTTATTCTTTAAAGCCAGCATTACACTAATAAAAAAAGCAAAGACATTATAAGAAAACTAAGACAAAGACATCTCATGAACATAGATGTAAAAGATCCTCAACAAACTATTAGCAAATCAATTCCAAAAATATACAAAAAGAATTATATGCCATTACCAAGTGGGCTTTATCCCAGATACACAAGGCAAGTTGTACAATTGTAAAGCAATTAACATTACCAATCACATCAACATGCTAAAGAAAACCACATGATCAATCAACAGATGCAGAAAAAACATTTAAAATCAACCACCTATTCCTGATAAAAACTCTTAATAAACTAGGAATAAAAAGGAACTTTCTCAACTTGGTAAAGAATATCTAAATAAAACCTACAGCTAGCATCATATTAATGGTGAGAAGCTTAAGAATTTCCATTAAGATCAAGAAAAAGATAAGGATGTCCCTTCTCAACACTGCTTTTCAACATTTTTCTGGAGATCCTAGCTAATGCAATAAGAAAAAGATAAAATATATACAGATTGGGAAGGAAAAAATAAAACTATCTCTGTTCACAGCTGACATGATCATCTACATATAATACCCAAAAGAATCAACAAGAAAACTACTGAAACTAATACTCAATTATACTAAGGTTCCAGGATATAAGGTTAATATATAACAGACATTTGCTTTCCTAAATGCTAGCAATGAAATTAAAAACAGTACTATATACATTAGCACCCATAAAATTGAAATACTTTGGTATAAATCTTAAAGATCTATATGAGGAAAATTATAAAACTCTGATGAATGAAATCAAAGAATTCTAAATAAATGGGGGAGATTCCATTTCATGGATGGGAAGACAATATTGTCAAGATGTAAGTTCTTCCCAACTTGAACTATAGATTCAATGTAATCCTAATCAAAACTCCAGCAAGTATTTGTTGATATTGACAAACTGACTCTAAAGTTTATGTAAAGATGCAAAACATCCAGAACAGCCAATACAATAGTGAAAAAAAAGAACAAAGTTAGAAGACTGGCACTACCTAACTTCAAGACTTACATGAAGCTATGGGAACCAAGACAGTGTGGCACTGGTGAAAGAATAGACAAATAGATCGATGGAGAAGAGCAGAGAGCCCACATAAATACAACTAACTAAACTTTGACAAAGGAGCAAAGGCCATACAATTGAGAAAAGACAGACTTTACAAAAAACGGTGCTGGAACAACTATACATCCACATGAGAAAAAAATTCATTTACACATAGATGAATACCCTTCTACAAAAAATAACTCCAAAGGTATCATAAACCTACATGTAAAAAGAAAAGCTTATTCTAAAAGATAACATTGAAGAAAGCCAAGATGGCCATAGTTAGGCAATGACATTTTTAGATGCAATAATGACAGGCACAATCCATGAAAGGAAGAACTAAAGAGCTGGATTCATTAACATTTAAAACTTCTGCTCTGTGAAAGACACTGCTAGAACATCAAAAGTCAAAACACACCCTGGAAAAAATATCATCAAAAAAAATAACTGATAAAGGACTGTTAACCAAAATACACAAAGTCTCAAAACTCAACAATAAGAAAGCAATGTGATTTGAAAATGAACAAAGGACCTGAACCAAAGAAGATATACAGATGAATAATAAATATATGAACAGATGCTCCAAATTATATGTCATCAGGGAAATGCAAATTAAAACAATGAGATACCAGCACATACCTATTAGAATGTCCAAAATCCAAAATACTGAGATTATCAAATGCTGAGAGGGTGTGGAGCAACAGGAATTCCTATTCATTGCTGGTGGAAACACAAATAGCACAACCACTTTGGAAGACATTTTCGCAGTTTCTCACAAAACTGAACATAACTTTACCATATGATCCAGCAATCACACTCCTGGGTATTTACCCAAATAAGTTGGAAATATGTCCACACAAAAACCTGCATGCACACAGTTATGGCAGCTTTATTCATAACTGCCAAACTTGGAAGCAACCAAGATATCCTGGATAAATAAACTGTGATATATTACACAATGGAATATTATTTAGCACTAAAGAAAAATGAAATATCAAGCTATGAAAAGACACGGTAGAAACTTAAATGCATATTGCTAAGTGAAATAAGTATGATTCCAACATATGACGTTCTGGAACAGCAAAACCATGAACGCCGTAAAAGAATCAGTGGTTGCCAGGGGTTGGAGGGAATGAAAGGATTAACAGGTAGAGAACAGAGGTTTTCAGGGCAATGAAAAATACTCTATGATACTATAAATGGTGGTCATGAGACATTTGTCAAAATCCAAAGGTACAACAGCACAAGTGAACCCTAATTTGAACTATGGACTTAGGGTGACAATGGTGTGTTAATGCACGTTCATCAATTGTAACCAATGTACTGCTCTGGTATGGGATTTGGTAGTGAAAGAAGCAATGTTTGTGTGGGGCCTGGGGGTATATGGAAAATCTCTATACTTCCCACTCAATTTTTTTGTGAATCTAAAACTACTGTAAAAAATAAAGCTTATATAAAAATATTTGAAGGACATGGAATTTCACTTGTGACCACAATGGTGTACTGGTACCAAACTAGCTATCCTCCCACAGTCAAAATAACTAGTACTCATGCCTTCTCTCCTCCTCTGTCCCTCACAGGAGAAGGACCTCCATATTTTCTTCCTGCACAGTGGTAGTGCAGGCTCTTGCTGCAGTAAGAGAGAAAGCACTTCTGAAAGCTCAGAAGGTTCAAAGAAATCTGAGAAATTAAACAGTAGAAGGAAGAAATACATCCAAATGATACTATCCTTGTGGCAGGATCCTAGATTCTCCAACTAGGGTACAGGCTTTCATATCGCAGAGCTGCCTAATGTGAGTGTTCAGCTGTCTTAGAAGCTCAGTTGCTGTGACTATTAAACAAGGGTGTGGTCTTCTACATTTTTTGCTACCCTTCTACATGACATGAAGGCTTCTTTGTAAGCTGCCAGAGTGACTCTGCTTCTCACACTTAGTTTCCAGTTACTTGCTCACTGAGCTCAGCTTTTCATTATCAAATCACTCTTCATAACAACTCTACCAACTGGATTTTCCAGCAAGCAGATACTGAAGTGAGGTCAAATTTACGAAAGATTTCTTGTAAAGTAACACCCGAGGAAGGCAAAGACAAAGGCTGAAAGAGAAGAAACCCATTCGTCCATGATGCAAGAACTGACCAATCATTGGCCAACCTAGAAAGTAAGCTTTGGAGCCAAGACTGTAAGAAGAGCTTCATGTCAGACACATGTCTAAACCCCTGTACAACTATCTCATTCAGTAACTGGAAGAAGAAAGTGACCTCTACTCAGAAACTGAGGTTGACCATTAGGGTGCCTACAGCAGGAGGCTGACAGCTAACGATGTTCCTCATAACTGGGCAGAATAATTTCTTTGAAAGGGATCTAAGTGTGCATTCTGTGTCTGCTACAAACACTATTAAATGGCCACCTTAAATAAAATATCTAACAACCAATTGTAGAATAAACAACCAATAATACATAGACTTTTCACTAGGATAATCCACATGCTGATTTATAAAATATTTTAATAAATTCAGAGTGATCGAAATCATATAGAACAATATTCCTGAACAAAAACATAATTAAATTATAAAGTAATAACAGAAAAATCTATAAAATTCACCAAAATACTTAGAAATTTGAGAATATACTTATAAACAATGAGTGGATCAAAAAAAATCACAAAGAAAATTTGAAAATATTTTGAAAATGAAAACAACATATCAAAAATTATGGAATACAGCTAGAGCCATATTTAGAGGATTTTTTTTAATTTAAGTGCTGATATTAGAAAAGAGCAAATGTCTAACACCAATTTTAGGCAATCTTCTTAAACTTCTACCTTAAGAAGGTAAAAATAAAAAGAGCAATTTAAGAAGTAATAAAATAGTAAAGATGAAAGCAGATATCAATGAAATAGGAAACAGACAACAGAAGAAAATCCATGAAACTAAAATCTGGTTTCTTAAAAAGTTCAATAAAATTATAAACCTCTAGCCAAACTAATAAAGGAAAACAAAAGAAGAGAAAGGTGATACAAATTATCCATGTCAAATGAAAAAAAGAGTCATCACTGTAGATTCTATAAACATTGAAACAGAGTATAGTGAATAATTTCATGCCAACAAGCTCACTAAGCTAGATAAACTGGAAAAATGCCATGAATTCACAAATTGTTAAAACTGAAAAAAGGAGAAATGCATAATATGAATTGTCCATTATGTAGTAAAGAAATTGATTTTGTAATTTTTTAATATCCAACAAAGAAAACTCAAGAGATTGCTTCATGGGTGAATTTAGCAAACATTTTTTTCAAAATCAACCCTACACAAATTCTTTCAAGAAAAATAAGAAATGGGACCATTTCCCAGCTCCTTCCATGAGGCCAGCATTAGTATAAAAATGAAAATTAGATATTATAAGAAAAGAAAAGTACAAACCATTTCATTATTAAACCTAGATTTAAAATACTTTGAAAAATATTAGAATATTGAATCTAGAAATACAGGAAAAGCCAATACACAATGCCATGTGGTATTCATGCCAGGAATGGAAGGTTAGTTTAACACTTGAAAATGAATCAATGTAATTATCTACATTAACAGAATAAAAAAGACAAAGTATATTATGATATCAATAGATATAGAAAAAGCATGTAACAAAATTCAAAACCATTTTATTTTATAAACTCTGAGCAAACGAGGATTAGAAGAAAATTTCTAACCTGATAAAAGGCATCTATGTTAAAACTATGGGAATGTCATACTTACTGATAAAAAGCTGTACCTCATTATCAAGAACAAGGAACAAGCCATTATCAGGAACAAGATAAAATGTTTGCTTTCCTCACTTATATTCAGCAGTTTAGATGTAGTCCTAGCCAGTGTAATAAAGAGGAACAAAGAAATGGAGTATTGGCTACAAGGGGAGGTAGATAAAGTTTTTGTTCATTCATCAGTTTTTAAGAATAGAGAAGCAGTACCATGTCTGCACACATGCAGGAATGATCCAGTAGAAAGGGCAAGATGATCATGCAAGAGAAAGAAGCGACACAGAAATGGCTTGGATAGGAGAAAAGAGATGGAACCTAGCACACAAATAAGAGTAAACAGTCTTGGATTTGAAAAAGAACTCACTCATCTCTATAGAAGAGAAGATTACGTACAAAAAATGGTATTGGAGTTGATTTGTTCTGGGAAACAGGGAATCTGTTCTTCTAGTTGCATCAATTTTTTAACTGAAATAAACAGAATTTCGTCAACTAAAGGTGCTAGAAGTAGAAGTTTGAGGAGAGAACAGAAAGGAAAATACAGAAAACCAAGTTGGAACAGATTGCTGGACTGCTGAGCAGAAATTTGGACATTTCAGAACTACGGTCATCAGTTTTAACAGACCATTTGGTAGGATTTGGGGCTTTTCTACATTTATGTGCAGCTGCTTAGGTGCTGGCATAAAGTATATGGAGAGTTGAATTTCAACAAAGACTTTTTATGGCAAATAAAATGAACTGAGAGAGAGTTTAGGGAAGTGAAGGGCATAAAGAAGGGAAATGTTAAAATATTAGAACAGGAAAATAAACTGGATGATAAGTGAGATAAGAATTTGAGAAGCATTATGAAAGGGTGAATTGATAGAGCTAATATGGAGAAGAACAGGTGGGATCCTAAAAAGACTGGAGTTAAATAGGTGAGGAAATGAGCTAGAAAACAGGAGAAGATTTTTGGGAATGAAAGCTTGAAATTAATACAATGTGTGGTATAGTGAAAATGGTAATGAAATGCAGGGCTGGAAAGAGATGCTGGTAAGAAATGCCCACCATTATGTAGTATTTTCAACATGCAGACATAATAGACTTAAATAACCTCAAAGCATAAACAATAAGAAAAATGAAAAGACATGATGATTTGGTAGGTATCTAGAATTTATGAGACAATCTAAAAAGTAAATTCTGATATTGATATCATCAGTAACATGTGACATAGTTAAAGCTGTGGGAATAAGTGAGAAAATAACAGGATAGAATAATGAAACAAAACCTGAGACACACTGAATGAGGAAATAAATGTCTGAGGAAATGAAAGCTAATCAGAGAGTTACAAGTAGAACTACAAAGAATTACATTGTTTCAGAAAGAACTAACTGACACAGTCAAATGGCAGTAGGAAAGATCTGAAAAATGGCCATTGGATTTTACAATTTAGCAGTTGTTAGTGACTTTAGAAAGAGTAGTTAATGGCATTGTGGGAGTAGAAGCCTAATTTTAGAGAGTGATGCAATAAAAGGAAGGTCAGAAATAAAAATGGTAAATAAAACCACTCTTTCAAGATGACTGATTACATAATGAAGAAGAAAATCGAGGCTGCAAGCAGAAAGGCACTCAAGAACAAAAAGGTGTGTTCTTTCCTTTGCTTTTAGATGCAATAGATCTGTACATGTTTATCAGCTAAGAGAAAGAGCCGATGGTGAGGAAAACATTGAAAATGTAAGGAAATTGGAGATAATTGAAGGATCACTTCTGAGACCTTGAGAAAAAAGTTGAATGAATATTCATGAATATATGCAAACATGTAGGGGATATTAGGCAGGAGGCAAAGGCATCTCCTGTTTACAGGAGACTTTCATTAGTGCTCAGAATTTTAAAACAATGATAAAAGCCTAATGGATCTTACACCAGAAAGAGAGAAAGACTTAGAATAGACAAACAAACTTATTCCTCAAAAGTACTGAGGCTCTCTTCTAGTTGGAGACCATTTACTTGTAATAGGGACAAATGGCATGAAAATGCATGCTTTTTCAGTCCTCTAGGTAAAAGGTAGTAGATGAAATTGTTTTAATCTTGGGTTGCAAGAGAGTAAGGCAGGTGTGGAAGAGTACTGTGAAGGAGGAGAGGTAAAGGATGATGCTTTTATAAAGATGGAAAGAGGGATAGTAGCATGATTTGATAGGATTTGTCAAAAATGAGAAGTTAAAGGAAAAACCATAAGACAAGCAGATTTGAGAGGGAGGATAATGGCCGGTTTGGGATTTGTTAATATTAAGATACCTATCACACATCCAAGTCAAATACATAGTTGGCTAGATGAGTCTGACTTAAAGGAAGAAATATGAGATGGGGTATAAATTTGGACTCATCACCATTAAATGGTTTTAAATAGATCAGCATGATGAGATCATCCAGGGAGTGAGCAAAGATAGAGAAGAAAGAGAACCAAAGGCCAAATTGTGGAACCTGGAGCACCAAGAGTTTGAAGGGATGCAAAAGATTCAGAGAAGGAGGCCCTAGGAGTATGGTAGGTGGAATTCCAAAAGGGGCTTTAAGATTCTTCTCCTTGGTGTACCCAGCCTACAGTCCCCTTGACTCTGGGTGAGAATCTTGAATATGATGACATTTTAGACCCATGATTAGGTCATACCAAAGGGCAAAGGTAAAGAGATTTTACAAATATAACTTAGGTCCCTAACCCACAGACTGAGAATTAATCAAAGGAGATTTCCCATGTGTGTCCAACTTAATCAAGCAAGCACTTTAACAGGCAGTCCAGGCCATCCCTGAAGGGAACTATTCAGAGAGACTCAAAGTGTGAAAGTATTTCTTGTTAGCCTTGAGGAATCCCAAAATCATGTTTTGAGAGGGTTTGTAAGAAGGCCAAATAGCAAGGACATGAAATAATCCTACCAATGGGAGCAAACCCAACCTGACAGCCAGTGAGAAAACAGGCACCTCAGTCCTACAGCCATAAAATGAGTTTTAACAATATGAATGAACATGGAAGTGAGCTCTTCCCCAGTCAAACCTCCAGATGAGAATGCAGCCTAGCCAACACTTTGGCTTCAGCCTTGTGAGATGCTGAGCTAGATTTCTGATCTATGAAACTGTTAAGATAAATGGATGTTATTTTAAGCTGATAAATTTGTGGTAATTTGTTACATGGCAATGGGAAAATAATACAGGGAGTAATCAGTGAGTAATGGAAAATTATAGCAAGAGCTATTCTGAAAGCTAAATGATTTAAGAAGGAAGAATAAGTGTGTAAATGCTACTGACAAATACAGTGCAATGAGATCTGACTATTAGTTTTTGGATTTATTAAAGAGGAAGTTTTGGAATTACACTGTAATTCCAGAAAAAGTTTGCAAATGAAGCACAGAAGTAAAGCTTTAGAGACAAAACTGTGAAAAATTACCAGAGATAATAAATGAATAAAATTAAATTTTCTAATTTAGACTGAATACTGTGGTGTGTGTATGCATTTGTAAACACAGAAACATATTTCTAGAGGGTAGGAATTTCCAACTACATATAAATTAGGTACTCTGGGCTGCCTACTTAACTCCCAAAAGATGATCTCATCATTGATTCCCATTTAAAATTGTAAAAATTAAAAGGAATGTCTTATCCTTGCAGCATTTCCAAAATGGCATAAAAATTATGGGGCATCTGGCCAATAAACTATGCACAGATAACATTTTTAATATAGTTAATACTTTGTGTGTTTGAAAAATTCTCCCCAAAACACACCTTTAAATTATTTTACCTTTATCAACTCTAATTATTCTACATAGAATTACACAGAGTATTGATTTATAGTATAGAAAACAACTTGAAATTTTTAACAAATTTCCCTCTTCAAATCAAGGAGCATTGTATTACTTTTATATGCTATATTCAATTAATAGGACATTTAGCATACAGCAAGTTTCACACACACACACACACAAAAAAAAAAAAAACACAAGCATAAGGTAAAACAGATTCATTGCAAAGACAATGAACTGCATCAATGTAGTTAAAGAAATGTGTCATTCTGTAGTTACTAACTGGGCTAATACAAATGCATTGTGTCGAAGCAAAAATAATTTATTGTCTAATACAAATGCATTGTGTCGAAGCAAAAATAACTTATTGTCAAGCATGGAGAAAAATGCAGTCACATTAATAGCTCTTTTACTATTCATTAATTGATTCCTTTGAGGATTGGTATAAGTGTAGAGATATTGATTTTATCTTCTAATAATCATCCCTTAAGCAGTATTTTAGGATATCATTACAACCCCAGGAAAAGACAGCAAGAACAAGTCTAATGGTCTGTATACCCATTTGTGTAGCACTAGTGGTAACAATTTCTGATAATGTGCCTATATTTATAGAGCAGTCATTTGAGTTTTCAGCATTGCTGGAAAAGGTTTTTAGTTACAAAAGGCCATACCAATGAGTTTCAGAATGGATATGCGTTAATGTGAATCTACAATGGAAGAGCAAACATGGCATATCCCCAGGAATCTAGTATTTAACCTAAACAGAGAAGCAAATGGTATCTCAATTCTAAGAACTGTTTCACACATAAAATTGTTCTCCTAGAAAATAATTAAAGTCATTTTTGGGAATCTATTCCTGTGAATCACTAAAGCACATGCTTTATCTTCTGATCATAAAAGATGTAAACAACACTCTTTTTTGAGCTTCCAGGCTATTGAGAGAAGACACCAGCAGAAAGAAATTTATGCTGAAGTGAATATCCCCATTCTCATATTCAGTAATGCACTATTGTAAGAGGAAGTTTGTGCCAACAGCGCAATAAATACATTTCAATAGAGGTTGTATAAAATAAACTCTTGGCTTTCATTTATTTTTGAATGATTGTCATCTTGCTCTGGGAGGATGTAATACACTTTTGTCTTGCTGTTGGTTGGTAAAGACAGAAGGTAGTGTGTGTTAACTTAGTGTCATAGTGAGTAGAAAAAAATGCCTGTTTCTCCTGCTTAAATTCTAGGGCTAGTAGTATAAATTTTCATTACATATAAAATAATATAAGAAAAGCATTTGCCTTTTTATGCAGTAGATTACATCGGTGCAGTTTCAAAGATTTATTTATGAATGTATTTTCTAACTAAAAACAAGAGATTAAATGAAAATAAAAGTCACACAAATAAGACTTTCCACCCTGGGAAAGGAAGAAAAGTCCATATTGCTCCTCTTTAAAGTACAACTCAACATTTCATAGCTCAATTTCATTCAGATCTCATTGGCCATAGTTTAGTCACATGACCATACATAGCTACACAGCAGGCTGGGAAATATAACCCTTAGCTGTGCCAAGCCAAAATGTCTACTATTTGGGAAAAGGAGCAAATGGATATTGAAAGAAAACTAGCATTTTGAATCACCTAAATAAGGTAAACACATAAGTAATAAAGATGATGAAGACCACTAAAGAAAAATTGGGAGGAATAAACAAAAAAATCTAAAAACTTGTTTATATATTTATGTTTTTAATTTAAGTATCACTGATATATAATCTTATATTAGTTTCAAATATATCTAAACCTACCTGGTAATCTAAGAAATACAAACTGAAACACGGAAGACATAATTTTATATATATATAAGCATATATACACACACAGAGATATACATATACATATAGATGCACACATACACATACACTGGGCATAATAGCACCATCATATCTAAATCAAATATTAACTAATCTAAATGGAAAAACTGACAGCAATACAATAATAGTAGGGTACTGTATCATCCCATTTACATCAAGGGATACATCATCCAAACAGAAAATAAGGAAACATCAGACTCAAATGACACATTAAACAAAATAAACATACAAAAAAAGAAAATTACAGGCCAATGTCCCTGATGAAGCCTCAAAAAATATTTGCAAGCCAAATTTGAAAATATATTAAAAGAAACATACACCACAATCAAGTGGGATTTATTTTAGGGATGCAAGGGTGGTTCACTCTCTTCAAATCAGTGTGATACAATATATTAACTAAATGAAAAGTAAAAATCATATGACCATCTCCACAGAAGTAGAAAAAGCATTTGACAAAATTCAACATACATTTATGATAAAATTCTCAACAAAGTGGATATAGGGGGAACTTACCTATACATGATAAAGTCTACATATAACAAACCCACAACTAATATTATACTTAATGGTGAGAAGCTGAAGGCTTTTCCTTAAGATGAGCAACAAGACAAGGATGCCCCCTCTCACCACTGTTATTCAACATAGTATTGGAACTCCTAGCCATAGCAACTAGGCAAGAAAAAGAAATAAACTCATCCAAATTGGTAGGGAAGAAGTAAAACTCACTATTTGTTGATGACACAATACTATAAACAGAAAACCCAAAGACCCCACTGAAACAACCTGTTAAAACAAATAAGTAAATTCAGTAAAATCACAGGATAGAAAATCAACATACAGAAATCTGAAGCATTTCTATACAGCATTAATGAATTACCAGAAAGAGAAATTAAAATAATCCCCTTTACAATCACATCAAAAAAGAATGAAATTCCTAGGAATAAATTTAACCAAGGAGGTGAAAGAACATACATTGATTACTGTAAGACACTGAGAAAAAAAATTAAAGAACAAATAAATGGAACTGTAGTCCATTATAGTGGATCAGAACTAATATTACTAAAATGCCCATATACTACACCAAGTAATCTACAAATTCAATACAATACCTATCAAAATGCCAGTATTTTGGTATCTTTCACAGAACTATTAGTGAGTAAATCTAAAATATGTATGGAACCACGGAAGATACCAAATAGCCAAATGCAGTCTTGAGAAAGAAGAACAAAATTTGAGGTATCATGCTACATGGTTTCAAACTATGCTACAAAACAACAGTAATCAAAACAGTATGGTATTTCCCTCCCAACAAAAATAATGGACATACAGATAAATAGAACATAATTGAGGGCCCAGAATTAAACCCAAACATATATGGACAATTTACAACCAAGAGGCCAAGAACATACAATGGAAAAACGTCAGTGTGTCCCAACATGGGAAACTAGACAGATAGCCACATGCAAAAGAATGAAATTGCACCACTATCTTACCATACACAAAAACCAACTCAAATGGATTAAACATTTGAATATAAGAACTGAAACCATAAAATTCATAGAAGAAAATATGGTGGTAAGTCTTTCACATTGATGTTTGCATTGTTTTTTTGGATCTGATTCCAAAGGCAAGAAAAACAAAATCAAGAATAAACTAATGAGATTCACAAAACTAAAAAACTTTCTGCACAGCAAAGGAAACCATCACCAAAATGAAACAGTAACCTACTAATTGGATGAAAAGTTTTGTGAATCATATAACTGACAATGGATTAATATCCAAAATACATAAAGAACTTACATAACTTAATACCAAAAAAGGAACAAATTTATTAAAAAGTGGGGACAGGATCTGAATAGACATTTTCCAAAGAAGACATACAGATGACCAATAGACACATGAAAATACACTCAGCATCACTAATTATTGGGGAAATGCAAATAAAAACCACAATGAGACATCATTTCATACTGGTTAGAATGGCTATTACCAAAAAAAAAAAAAAAAAGCAATAATAAGTGCTGGAAAGAGTGTGAAAAAAGGGAACCCTCTTACACTGTTGGCAGAAATGTAAATTGGTGCAGCTTCCAAGGAAAACAGTATGGAAAGTCCTCAAAAGCTTAAGAATAGAACTACCATATGGTCCAGCTATTCCCCTTCTGGGTATTTATCTGGAGAATACAAAACACTAATTTAAAAGGATGTATGCACCCCTATGTTCACTGCAGCATTATTTACAATAGCCAAGATATGGAAACACCCTAAATGCCCATCAATAGATGAATAGATAAAGAAAATGTAGCATATACATAAATTGGAATATTACTCAGCCAAAAAAGGAATGAAATTCTGCCATTTTGACAACATGAATGGGTCTTAGTATTATGCTAAGAGAAGTCAGAGAAAGACAAATACTGTATGATCTCATTCATATGTGGAATCTAAAAAACAAAATAAATGAAAACAAAACAATATAAACACAAACTCATAGATACATAAAACAGATTGGTGATTACCAGAGGGGAAGTGGGCAGAAGGTGGGCAAAATGGGTGAATGGGGTCAATTATATAGTGGTGGATGGTAATGAGGCTTTTAGTGATGATCACTTTGTAGCACAAATATAATGTTATTCACCTGAAACATATAATGCTATATACCAATTTTATCTCTATAAAAATATAATGCAATATGTATTTAAAAATTGTTCTTCAAAAATCATTTCTACCCAGAATAAGGGGTAAACACCAGTTACTTAGAAAGTTAACTCTTAACAAGATGATATTTCCTGGAAGTATGCTATTTTCAGGATAGGTTTTAAAATCTGCTATTGTACCTTTTCAGTATATGTTGATGTAATTTTAACAGTACTAAATTAATTATAACTGACATAGCATAAAGGTAGTATTCCAGTAAAAAAAAGAAATAATCTTTAGGTAGAATGTTTCACAAACTTCTAGAGACACAAATAAAAATAAAATCAGGCTATAATATTCTTAACAGTGGGATCCAAACTGAGTGGATATTAAATTTCACAGGAAAACACTTCAAAATATTAACTGTATTTATTCCAGAGTGATAAAACTATAAA
This sequence comes from Manis javanica, assembly GCF_040802235.1. Classification (NCBI taxonomy): domain Eukaryota; kingdom Metazoa; phylum Chordata; class Mammalia; order Pholidota; family Manidae; genus Manis; species Manis javanica. Next base: position 96,723,862 of record NC_133167.1, read on the forward strand.
ACAAATTGTGTTTTTTCTCTCATAATATTATTGTACTTCCATGTTTTCTACAATGTACATTGTTTCACTTTAATAAATCAAAATCAATGATTATTCAAATTACTAAGATTAAGATTGTTATTTTCCTCTAACCTCAGAACTTTAAAACTTGGCAGATGCTCAGGAAATAATCACAACCTTCCTTTTCTCAGTTCATATCTGATCTGTAATAGTTGCTTGTTTATTTAATCTTTTGTCTCACTTCTCTTTTTTTACTGAACAACTTCTCAATTGAGTATCTTGATAAATGTTTTAAAAATGGCTTCATATTAAAGAAAATGATCTTATCATAAGCTTTCTTTGGTTGATAATATTTTTCTTAATTACATCAAAAACCCTGCCACATGTATAGTGCCATATCATTTTATCTTCTCTTTGGGCTCAAACAACCAAAAATTAACTTTTTTACATTTGTGGTTTTTCATAATAAGTGCAAGTGAATGAAACAGTGGCTTCAAATGTTGTCTTTACCAACTGAAATTATGAGGAAAAAAATAAAAGGTGAAAAGTTGTTTTAATGGATATGAAAAGTGAATTTCAAATACTAGTAAGACAGCAAGGTTACCATTCGTGACTGTGCCAGCTACTGCTCTAAGTTAAGTCCTCACTCAACCCTGAGATTGGCACTTTTATTAACTTCTTTCTATAGATGGGGAGTCTGAAGCACAGAGAGTTTACATACTTGCCCAGGTTTCCGTACAATAAGGGGCAGCACTGGGACTCAATTTTGGCAATTTGGCCCCTGTGTTTGCACATTTGGCCACAACACAATGCCGTCTCATCACACGAAGAACAACAGAATCACCCCTAAGTTTTCAACAACTCAGTAACAACAACAAAAAAAATTGTATCCTCCTTTATTATAGCTAAAGAAAATAAACTGTTTCTGTATTGATACCATCAGAGAGCATCTCTAGTTTTTACTTTCAATGGATGTGCTGTGGGACATGAGATAAGTCTGCCAGATCCAATAATGGGAATGTCAGATTCAGAATTGACATAGTGAATCAGTGGCTAGAACAGTAACAAAACATTTTATGACCTTGAGTAGTAAGTACTACATAATATCAAGATATGCATTCATAAGATGTATATGTGTGTGTGCACATGTGTGCATCTTGAGACACTGTGCATGTGTCCTTTGAAGTATCTTTTTCAATTCATTATCTAACTACACATTCAGACCTCAGGTGTTCTAGGCAAAGGGTGTCCTTCTAGTTGATCTGTTTGTTACTGTAGTAACAGCACATTTTCTGGGCATAGCCCAGTATTTTAGAAGTAAGAGCACAGTACAAAAAGATACAATATGCAGTGAAGTGTCCATAAAATCATCCAGCTGTACCACAAGCAGCTTTCATGAATCTAAAAGAAACAAGTCAGATTCACTGGAGCAATAAAACAATTGCACTTACATAACTGACATTTGTTGAGGTGAGATAAATGTTCCTTCACTTACAAACCAACATATCAAAGTAGCATAAAGCTGTGGTGTGTGTGTGCACACACACACCTGCTACTGGTTATTCTAATAATTTGAGCACAGCTATTGCTCTGACCCAGTCATCACGTATGACCATTTGTGATCACTTGGACTAGTAATCCGGTGCATATGCCTGATGACTTCTCTGTAAATGCAAGGAGCTGAAAATAAAGTTCCTTCTCAAGCTTTGGTACTCCAGGCCATTTATTCAAGCCACAATATCAGGCTATCAGAAGTCTTCACATGCCTTTTATATTCTATTTAGAGTTTAACTGAAATCTGATTATATTTTACATCAGACTGAGTGATGAGCTCTAAAATGGTTTTTAAAGATATCAGCAAGTGTTTTAGACCACACTCCAGAGATAGTTTTAATGCTCCCCAAATCATTTTACCATTAGACTCTATTGACCTAGAATCTAGCAACTACTAGTTTCACAGTGGCTGAAAAAAAAATAATATCTGGAAAAAAACTGACTCTGAAATATAAAAATTAATAGAAATGAAAATCTTAAAATATGTAATTTCTTCAGTCTTGAAATTATGTCATTCTGTGAGTTGCAATTCAACTTAATTGTTAGTTATATATGAGTTATATTTAATTTGTGATGTGGATATATTTTACTGAGTGAGATATATAATGAGTATAGTTGTCCTCAAAAATTGAAAAAGTCTGGAAAAAACAAAACTGAAATATTAATGGTGGGCTTGTCACAGTTCTTTATTGTGGGATGTTAAAGTTTATGAGTTAATCATTCACATATATGATATAAATCATCATGGCCTGTTGAAGTGGTTATTAATTTGGGTTAAAAATTAACTTCTAAATATGATCAGTACCACCAGTTACACAAGAATAATGAAAATGAAATAGCTATGAAAACTTCTACTACAAAACTAAAGCATTTTTTAAGATGCTGAACTTTATGATCCCTCCACATCTCTCTCCCCCTTAACCCCCAAATACCTCTTTTTTATTCACAATACTCCCTTCTGTTGGATCCATAGTTCTCAACCTTGGCTATACATACAGATCATGTATAGATTTTTTTTTTAATTAAACATACCTGGGCTTCACCCAACACCAGAATTTCAGAAGTAGGCTCAGGTATATATATATATATATCTATTTTTTTTTTCTTAACTCACAGGTGATTTTGATATATTACCACTGTGTAAAATAAGGAGTCTGAAAGTTAAAATCATCACATTTCACTGATGCTTTATCATCAAAATGAACTTTGATGTGGCTGACAGTGTTGTTAACTATCCAATGTCTCAAGTTTTGTCATGTTTTAAAGGGCCATTTCTGATTATGTTGCTGTCTTGTTTTAAATGGAGTTTTTCCTATACCTTCAGCTGAAAACAGTATTTTCTGTGAGTACATGAGAAATATCAATTTCCCACAGAGACTATACCACCAACCAACAGAATGAAAAGCCACTATTTTACTTCTTTAGTGCTGACAAGACATCTGGAGAGAGATCATTTATCTTTCCTGATAGCTCAGGATAGGAAAGATAAATGAATTACCTTCTTACTGTACTGTCAAAACCAAACAAACAAAAATTAACTCATCTTACTTCTAAAACAATGACACATTTAATAGGAAATCTTTGAAATAACAGAATAAAAATATTACCTGTTAAAATGTACATAAAGCACTTTGAACAGAATGACTGGAGTCTATTCTATTATACCCCATAATCTTAAGAAAGATTTGTTATTTTCTTAATCATCATACTTTGTAGGAATACTTACCAAAAAACAAAAATAACTTTTCCCAAATTCTAGCATCAAAGCAATCATGTACTTAAAGAAAAAGGGAATGGTAACCTGACAGCATTCTGTCTTCCCACTAATAACCTGACTGTTTCAAAGTGATAGGTCAAAAAGGTTTACAAAATTAAAAAAAAAAAAACACCTCCATTAGACCTCTATTAGGTCCTAGGACTAGTATAATAAAGTGCCATAAACTGAGTTGCTTAAATCAACAGAAATTTAATCTCTCACATTTCTAGAAGCCAGAAGTCCAAAATCAAGGTATCAGCAAGGTTTGTTCTTTTAGGGGGCTCTGAGGAAGAATTTGTCACATGCCCCTCTCCTAGCTTCTGCTGGGGGCTGGCAATCATTAGTGTTCCCTCACTTGCAGACACCTCACTCCAAACTTTGCCTGTCTTCACACAGCCCCCTCCCTGTGTGTGTGTCTGTGTCCTCACATTGCTTCCTTATAAAAACACAAGTCACTGGATTTAGGGCCCAATCTAATCCCATATGACCACATATTAACTTGTTTATATCTGCAAAGACCATATTTCCAAATAAGGTCACATCCATAGGTTTGGAGGTTAGGATGGTTCCACAACACATTCCTTCATTAGTTAGAGTATTTTTTTTTTCTTTTTTGAACTGGCTAACTTTGCATTTGAGTGAAATTACATATGGTTGCTTTCTGGGTTCAGCCATTTCTGAGCCAGGTGACCTCAAGCATCTATAAACATTTTCCACAGCATCAATTTATTATTTTCTATTTTATATCACCATGAACACAGACTGACAATAATGCAATTTAAATGTGAAGATATTCATAAAAATGCCAATAAATCTAGACATTTCTGTATTTACATTTTATGTTTCAATTAGCCTGAAAAATTATGGCAAATAAATAAAGACTTGGTTATGTAGCTGGAAGGAAGTTCGGTTTCCCATCCCATCTAAGACCAAGCACCGTCCAGCATGTCCTTGGGGCCCAGTAAAACCCAGCTCTGCCTTGCCCACCCGCTGGACTTAATTCCTCACGGAGCCGCACCCTTTCCCAACCAGGCCAAGTCCCCTTGTCTTGTCGGCCCCTCTACCTGCAGGGATCATCTGTGCCTTTTGCATGGCTGCCTCCTCCTCAGCCCTCAGGTTCAAATACTGTCTCTCAGAGATTTCACCCATCATCTGACCTAAAGTACCTCTCACTGTCAATCACACCGCCATGTTAATTTAGTACAGAATACCACAGGTAGAGTGCATCCTTTCTTTAGTATACATTTGTTAATGTTCTAGTCCCCTTAGCCACCCTGCCCCTTATTAAAAACCATTAGAGCAAAAGTTCTCAAACCCTTCTGGTGACAGCACCCTCATACCAAAAGAAACACTTCCAAGATCAATTTACTGAGCACTCGTGTCCAAATTGTAGTTCCTAGGGGGCCAGACAGATGCCGCTGTTTTCCAGGAAGTTAAACTCTCATGGCCCCCTTGAGTTTGCTGTGGACCCTGGAGTGCCTGCCTCAGCCATGTGAACCTCCACAGTAGCCGGTGCCGCCCATGAGGAGAGGGCCTTTGTCTCTCTGGACTGATGCTGTATTCTCTGGTCCAAAGTAGGACACGGCATATGGAAGACTATCACTATTTCAAAGAATGCAGTATTGGAGGAAAACCAATCTATATTCTAATATCCATTTGGCCTCATCTGAGCCGAGACCTTGAACTGCATAAGCTTGTTAAACCTCAGTTAACTCACGTATAGAAGTCTATCTCATAGAATTCCAATAAGGATTAACTATAACAATGTCTATGATTTATTTATGGATGGTAGGTCCTTAATAATGCCAAGCACTTATTGGGGACTTATTAACTAGTCCAAAACTAATTATTTTTTAAATGAACAAACTGACACACCAAATAATTCAATGATTTACTAATGGCACAAGAGCTAGGGATAAAAAAAAATCTGAAAAAAAGCACCAGGTTTCCTAAATCTAGAATACTTTCTACTACATCATTTTGTGCTTTCAGAGCTGTAAAATTACTAGACTCTTTTTTCCTATGAGTCCTCAGTGTTATAATTATTAATGAACCTCAGTCAAGAAAATGATTTACTTTAGAATTTCCCTTGGAAAGCAAGAAACAAATAGATATTCTGTCATGTCCTTATTTCAATCTTTAGTTCTCCATTTTACTGTGTATATATAATACATATAATGTACATATGTATGTAAATTTTGTTTCTGTCTTTCCTTTCAACTTATTCCCTCCTACTTATACTGTAGTATCCTTATTTGTGGGTGTTTTCTTCCAATACTAACTTTTCTTCAGCTACAAGGAAGCTGGGGGCATTACTGGCCACAAGCTCAGTCTGCTTGTATGCAGGCAGCCAGAAATCGAAAATTTGACAGGGGCTCATTTAACCAACAGCCTATCACCTAGCAGGCTTTTAAATTTGGTAACTGCAAGTAGGGCATAACTCTGCCAGCTTTACTTAAGAAAGTAAGCCTAACACTTTTGAATAAAGTGACTTGAACTCCATTGGTGAAAATTAAAGTGTAACTAAACCAGGCAACTCAACAAAGTCAGAATTAAGAGTATGACATTTACCTCTGGCAGTGTTAACTTAGCTAGAATCAGTGTTATCAGAAACAGTTTATTTTATTTTATATTATTAATATAATGTAAAATGGAGTCCAATTCAGCATTTCTTAGATATTTTTGTCTTTCTTTACTTAGTTTTGTTTCAAACAAGTATATCAATTAATCTTGACTGAATAAATTTCATTTAAAGACTTATGGATGAACATAACTTTCTAAAGAATTGTTTTGTTCTGTAAGTATATATCATACATTTCTAAATGCAATGAGAATTATTTATTCTAAAGGAATTAAAAGACTATCAAGAATTCTGCTGTGTCATAAACTAAACATGAAATTGGAAATTATTATAAACTTGCTTTGAAAAAGTAACAAACTTGGTTGTCTAATGCTATGATTCATAAAGCTTCACTCAAAATCCTCTGGCTCAATTCTAGAAACTTTAAAATCAGTGTTTATGAGTAAACCTATAGTCACTTTTATTTTTCATGTCAGTATTTTGTGGCACTGGGAATTTTCCCCAAGTACTCTAAATTTGCCAAGAATATGTAACATTGAGAACATAGTTCCCCTCCTAAATGTAGAGAATGAGTTTTCTCTATCAGGACTGCCTTCTTTTTATTTCAGCTAAGTCACCCCAAAAATAACTCACCTAATATTATACAGAATTTATAAGCATTTCTGTAAAGATAAGCATTTCATATTGTTGTATAAAAGGCAATGATATTACATAAAGTTATTAGGACCACTAACTATTTTTAAAGATCTATGCATTAGTTAGATTTTATGGATAATTCAAAATCATTTACAAATAGACTAAGTGAATGAGGAGTCAATTACACAAACATTCTCAAAATATCAGGTAATCTGATAGCTGGTATCTTCTGCTCTAATCATTTCCCATAGTAATAAAAAAAAAGTAATAATACAATGGAAAAATGGCACAAGAAACAAGCATTATGTTAAAAATTTTTTATGATGATGTCATTTACATCCCTATCATTTTTGTCTCCTTAAAAACAAGAAAAGTTTATTCTTCAAATAGCACGGACTCCTGGTTATACAGAGGAAAGCAATCATTTTGCGGTTTACTTCCTATTAAAGAAATGGAAGGGGGGGAAAAAGAGTAACTTTATAGTGGAGAAACTTGACAAACACTTCCTCTGCGAACTGATCATGACCAGCACGAACATTCACAGGTCATACTAACAGTATGTGCCCTTGGTAGGATGTAGGGACAATGGCACCTCAGAACCCCAGTCGTATGAGAAAGCTATCAGACAAATTCTAGTAATGGGCATCCTACAGAATAACTTCCAGTACTTCTCAAAATGGTCAAGGTTGTCAAAAACAAGATAAACCTGGGAAACTGTCACAGCCAAGAGGAGCCTAAAGACACAGGACAACTAAATGTAATGTGGTATCCTAAATGGGATCCTGGAACAGAGAAACAGATTTCTTTAGCTTTTCAGAAAAACTAAAAAAGTCTGGATAAACTACAGACAGTAAATAATAATAATGTATAATTATGGATTCATTAATTTTAATAATGTACCATACTGCACAAAACAATTAAGTTTTGCCTGTTTTTTAAAACTATACATAAGTGGAATCACACAGTATATGTATTTCTTCTATTTATGGGTCCTTTTATCCAACATTAGGCTTGTCAGCATTAGCCACATTATCACATTTTTAAAAATTATTATTGATAAGCTGCACTCCACAGTATGAATATGTAACAATTTATCCATTCTCATAGGCATTGGGGTTATTTCCAGATTGAGATTGTTATGTTTACTTTTGCTATGAAGATGCTTTTAATTGGCTACTACTCTCTTCTTGACCTTATTGTATCTTCATGGCCTACCATCTCCAGGAAAGAAGCCAACCAAGTATTTCCTGAATTCAGAAAATGCATGTGCTTGTGTTAAATCATTAATATTTCTGCTGACCTGAAATAATACCATTCAAAAAGGGCCAAAACCACTTTTTTCTCCTATCTAGTAAGTGATGAAACTCTTCCTCTAAATGTAGGCAAGTGGAAAAGGAGTATGGTAGTACTGAAAACAATAGTAGACTAGACTTCAGGCAGCAGGGGAAGTTCCGCATTAGCTGATGCCAATATGGCATTGATCAGTTAAATAAGTGAGCATTTAACAGTGAAGTATAATCCAAGAAAACAACTGGGTCTTGAGCAAAAATAAACCCCTGTTCTTTGACTTTTCACCAAGCTATTGCCCAAAAAATATCTTCGAACTAATAACCAGGCCCATTTCCCTGGATACAAAAATCATTTTTAAGACGAAAGGCAGGATTTCCATGTCATTCCAAAAACTAGGAACTAGAAGTCACAAGTGTAACATGTGTGTATATGTGTGTTTGTTCAGTCCTCACACCTGAAACAGAATCTTGTAGATTCCCACATAATCCAGTTGATCCAAAGACACAAGAAAATATCTGAATACAAAATGTGTCTGTTATCCAAATTTGTCAGTAAATGTCATTTGAAACACTCTATGTCAAGTCTGTTCAGAGAAGTCCAGGCGAGAGTCTATGAGAAAATGTTTGACTGTGTATACTCATTTACAGCATCTATTAATCATACCAGTACCTTAAAAGAACTTTTAAGAGAGATAAATTATAGATTCTGAAATAGCCATTAGGTAACTTCAACTCCCATGTAGATCCAGAAAGCCCTTAGAAAAGAAAAGAAAAAAGTTATCCTCATTAATTTCCTCTAATGTCAACTAAAAGAAACTAATCAAGGTACCAACTTCTGAACTGTAGTAAAATTATGAAGTCTTTTACCTGTATGTACCAGGGCTACAGAGTGCAATCAAAGTAAGAGGTTTCATTTACAGTAACAAGTGAAAAAGAAGCCCTTTTATATAGAGAACTTAATACGTACTTAGATTTGCAGGGTTTTTTTTTTAAATCTCCATAGTAAGAACATCCCTGAGATAGAGAAAACATTGGGCTTGAAAGATTCAAAAAAATTGAATCCTCAAATCCTCACCCTACACGTTATCTCCCCAGCAGGTGCCAAAGAATAAATGCTCAAGAGAGAATAGCTGGCAGAGGGATATTTCTCATTACGAATAATTATTGGGCTCCGAATTCTTACCTTCTCTCCTACTACTGAGAGAGGGTCGGACCAGATGGGTCACGAAGTCCTTTTGCCCTGTGAGCATATAAGGGGAATAGGTCAAGTTCTTCAAAGAATTAAATTTTTTACTAAGTGTAAAGGGCTTAGAAAATCACTGGCTGGTAATGAGTGCACAGTAAATGTCAGCTATCATTTGTATTATTTCCTAGGCTTACCTCCTGATCCTGTCCCCATATCTCTTAATATTCTGGTGGTGATTGGAGGTATAAAAAGATAAGCCAATAAAAGCTTTCTCACTAAGGTCTCTCATTTTACCATTTCTTCTGTGCCCTATATGACCACATTTGACTTTCAAAGTTGAAGGAGCCTTGTCCCAAAGGACAGACAGCTCCAGGTTGTCAATTGCAAGCAGTTCTGAAAGAAAGAACTAATTCAGGGAGAAAGATGGTGCAAAAGGAGAGAGAACACTAAAAAGACCACCAACTGTGGGGCAGAGAGAACAAAGGGTTCTATAATGGAGAGATTTGGGTTGTATGAACTTTTATAAAGACACAGTTACACAAGTTGGCCTTACATGTGGTACTCTCACAAAATGTATCTTAAGAATAAAAATGCATTCTTAGAATCTTCAAGGTAGAGTATTGTTTTTACAGCATCTCAGTCAACCCCAAGTGACTCTAGCGAAGGATCTAGATTTCAGCTAAACAAAAGGTTTTCTTTTTTTCTTTTTTGCTGTGAAATGTCAACAGTCTAATTATCTCGTTTCCTTCCAAACATTTCCTGATTTCACAACTTCCATTCTGAGGTTTCTAACATATTCCAACACAAAATTATGTAACTAAGCACCATAGAAAACAGTGAAACAACTTCAGAAAAAAAAAATGGGCATAGTTAGTGTTGGCTATGAACAACAAACAATATGTGAACATAAGTAAACCATTAGGGAAAATCTTCTTCTCTGATCTTTTCATTTTGATATAACTGGCACAGGAAACATATGCTGCAATATGCAGAAGGTAATACATCAAATAAAAGACCACCATAAATAACATGATGTCATGAGCCTTTGGAGATGCATGAAACGATAGCACAAGTCCCTGTGTAAAAATAGGGTCATTTTGAGTCTCTGAAAACCTGTGAGGAATTAAGAGTATCTAGAAAGGCAATTAATTACTTTTCAAAGCTTACAACATTAAGGGATTTAGGAAATGTACATTTTATATGCTTCTATGAGGTTGGTTAACACAGGAGGTCAGGGTATTTTCTTTATAGCATTTCATTTTTTAGAAACTATTAAAATTGCACAGATTTGAGTGCCTGAGGGAGAACAGAAATTTCTATGTTACATGTTTGATAACAAGCATTGCAGATAAAAGGTCAGTGATCAATGTTCTGATGAATAGCCTACAAGCCCAAGCTTTTACAAATAATAGCATGTGCCTTTCTATGCCAGAAATAATGATGTGGAAACGAGAAGGGCTTCCCAGTTGGGGAGAGCAAGACGGGGCAGTTGAGCCTACACTACACTTAAAAATCAGACCACTTAACAAAGGGCAACTCTTTTCAGAGTTCTAGTGACCTGATTTGCATCCTAACAACAACTTGAGACAACCAACCCATGTCTCTATTTTTATGTATTTCACCCATATATATCTTAAGACATGTATATTGTTTGTCTTTCAGAGTATATAAGAGTATACAGAATGTACTAAGAAACCATGAAATCTCATCTCTCAAAATGTTTACTATCTAAAGATATAACAGGAAACAAGTAATTACCAGTACCATCAACAGAAAAAACTCAACAAAAGAAAATATATTTGTCACATCAGAATTTAATATATTAGAAAAAAAATCGTTTGTACAAAGAATAAATCCAATCTAAATGTACAAAAATTTTTTAATGGTAAGGACATCAATTGATAACATTATGCAGACATTGAAAATGGTAGTTAGGGTACTTCTGGCTACCTATGACATTGGTATAGGGATCTAACTATTTCTTCCCTCAAAATTGAAATGATCAAAAAAAATAAAATTAAGAAACAACAGCAACACTGAACACAGAGGCAAAATGACATTCCCATGCCACAATCTTTGAGGAAGTGACACATGAGGTTCAAAAGAGCTTTGAACACTTCAAATTTAAAGTCTGAATGCTGGGAATACAAGATAAATATATGATAGAAAACACTTCACAACGATTTTGACAGGTGCTACAGTCAAAGGCATATACAACCACATGAACTAAAAAGGGGGCCAATGGTGGGCATATCCCTGACACAGGGGTCAGTAGACCCAAACAGGACAGTTGTCATACCTCCCCACAATGTGCACACACACCTAGAATGAAGGCTGAGTAAAGAATAAAGTATGGAAAGCTGACTCCTGCCAAAGAGCATGACTGGATACAGAGAAAAAACTGTACTGAAGAGAGTTTGTCTATTTGGAATGCCCTTATCCCACCTACTGGATCACACAGCTAATAATGTCACCTTTCATCAACAATTTCCTCTGTAAAACCCACCAGAAAAGAATTTAATAATATCCTTTGGACAGTAAAAGGATGATTTAATCCAATATTTAATATGATATTAAATTAATCAATTTACAGAACTATGTAATCCCAGATAAAAAACTAATCAACTTACCAGAACTATCAAAATGCACTGAAATAGGACAAACATGAAAAGTACAAGAGAAAATATGATAGATACAGAACACAAAAATGGTTATTTGACATCACTGAAAAAGAGACCATAAAAATGGGATAAAAGCAACAATCAAATGTGATAAATATATACATACATATGTGTGTGTGTGTATAAATACACATATCCCTGAGACAAAGGCTACAATTTGCATATTTAAAGGGACTTAAAACTTCTCATGAATGAAATTAATGAATATAGATAAGATCCTAATAAAGCCTCACAAAAAAAATCTGAGCATCAAATCCAAAAAAAAAAAGAGTCTTATAAGCATCCACATAGAAAAACAAAAGAAAAATAAATATTCCAAACAAGCCTCAGGCTGTTCTGCCTTATAATTTGAAAAGAACTTTACGAAACAAGCCTACAAAGTTTTAAGGACTGAAAATGTAATTAGTTAGACATTCTGTAACCAAACAAAAATGAACATTCCACATATGAAGGAAGGGGACACTCATAAAATAAACATGTTTTTTTTTAAAGCTGCTTAGAGACATATTCTGGATAACCATTAGTGGGACTGAAACACAGAATTCGGAAATAGAGAAACTGAGGTGGAGGAAAGTTGCCTAGTAGTGAAAGCCTTTCAACATACAACTAAGCCTCAATTGTTGTAAGTGTAAGTGTCATTACAACAATGTACAAATTTTATCAATAATTATGAAAAGGTAAAATATATGCTGTAAAAATATTATTCATAAATGGGAAATATTTTGCAATGTGAATGATAAAAGTGGTATTTTACTTGTAAATTCCTCTTATAGCTTATTAAATGTAAACACTACAGTTAGGGCAACAGACACATGAAAAGATGCTCAATGTCACACATCATCAGGGAAATGCAAAGCAACCACATGAGGGAGGTATCACCTCATACTTCTTAGAATGGCTGTTATCAAAACAAGAACAATTGTTGGCAAGGATGTGGAGGAAGGGAGCCCTTGTGTATTCCTGGTAGCAATGTAAATTAGTGCAGCCACTATGGAAAGTGCCATGGAGGTTTCTCAAAAAAATTAAAAATAAAACTACCATACCATCCAGCAATCCCCCTTCTGGGTATTTACGCAGAGGACGTGAGTTACTAGCTCCAAGAGATATCTGTACACCCATGTTCATTACCACCTTATTCACAACAGCCAAGACATGGAAATAACTTGTGTTCATTAGTGTGTAAATGGGTAAGGAAAATGTGGAATATATGCACAATGGAATATATTCAGCATTAAAAAGAAGGAAATCCTGCCATTTGCGACAACAAAAGGATGAACTTTGAGGGCATTATGCCAACTAAAATAAGCCAGAAAGAAAAAGACGAATACCATTTGGTCTCACTTATATGTAGAAACTAAAAAAGCCAAACTGATAGAAATGGAATGGAATGGTGGTTTCCAGGAGCTTGTGGGTGGGAGAAATGGGGTTTGTCAAAAGATACAAACTTCCAGTTACACAATGAGTAATTCTGAGGATCTAATACATGTAATGATGACTAGAGTTAACAACACTGTATTACATACTTGAAAGTTACTAAGAGAATAGATCTTAAATATTCTTATCATACACACACACAGTACTTATGTGAGGTGATAGAGATGTTAAACTAACCTTACTGTGGTAATCATTTTGCAATATATATGGGTATAAAATCACATTGCACACCACTGTATACAGTAAACTTATGTTATATGTCGATTATATCTCAATAATAAAAACTAAAGTTAAAAATGAAAAAAAATACATAAACAAACAAATCCCTAAAGAAACAAGCCACATGACCATTTGTTTACGAGATTTCTAAAATTCTAATTTCATCATCTCAACTTGGAGTATAAGAAAAGGAAACCAAACAGAAAATTTGCTATCTTGCATCTTTTTAAACAAAGAGAGGTAACATTCAAAATAATTATGGTTAGGTTACCTATTGGGCATATCTTATTTTAAATATACATAATGAACTAATTGTCATTGTGTACTTATCAGTAAGACTTGGCCAGAAGAAATTTGACTTAGTCTAAGCATTGGGCAAATTAGAGTCTCTACTCCTCTAAGCTGGTAATTCTAAGGAAAGGAGCCAATAAGAAGACCCAGTGTCTGACGTCACTGACATGGTGGACACAGACCAGTCACGGATTAGTCTGTTCTGACAGAGGCCGAGGTAAAGTGAACAAACAAGGAGGCTGGAGATAGGGCTGATGAAGTGTACACCTCAGACACTATTAGGAAGCCAACCTAATGATTTCCCTAGCACAAATATCTGAGACATGACCCCAGCTTAACCAGGGTCCAAGAGAGGTCATCAGGACAGAATCTTTTGCCAGGCACACTCAAGAAGAAGGTCCAGACAGTGAGCCATGGGGTCAGGGAGGGAGAATGGGGGAATGCAGTGGGACTAGAATGAACCTTTTATTCTTTCTCATTTTCTCCAATGAGCATGTGATGTGCCATTCAGGAAAAAAAATGTTTTAAACAGTGGTTGTAGATAATATATGATATGGGCCATGTTCATGATATAGGTGCTAAAGCAGGTTATAAAACTGTACCAATTCTATTTACAACTATTAAGGTCAAATGAGTTTGGAAGGAAAAAAACAAAATGATACAGATAATAAAATTAGGAATGATAGTTTTTCCTAAAATATAAACATTCCATAATATAGGTATATTTTTAAATCATTAAAATATACTTTAAATATAATTTGTGTCCCATCATTATTCAATAAATATAAACTAATGACATTTGCAGTTTATGTGTCATAATAGTATCACACTTTCCAGCCTTTAAATAGAGTATGGGATGACCAATGAATCTTAATATGTATTACACGGAATTTTTAAAATGTGGTGCACTGAAAAATAGTTAACTAATAAAAACAGTAACTAAAAAAATAATTAAAATGGAGATAATTTATAAATGAACATTTTTTTCTGGACCCACCCGTTTTAGAAAGCGTAGTAGTAATCATTGATTGACTGTTGCCATCATCAGAATTTCACATGTGACAAACATTCATTTAAACAAACAAATGTTACAGTGAATCATGGATGACAGAATCACCCAGAGACTGGTTGTACTGCAACTAAAACAATCAAGCAAATACAAGCTCTTCTGTATTGATAAAACCCACATAGAGACTTTTATGAAAACTCAGTGTTCCTTGCTATGAGGAAAATATACAGGGCCAGAGAACCTTAATTCCTGCAACGGTTGTTCTTCAGAGCATTTCAAGAAACTATTGTCAGAGAAATTGAACCTGATCCTGCTTTTGATTTAGTATAAGTTTTCATCATAGAACTGTCATTTCCAGGCATCCCAACCTCAGGCACATGACGAGCTGTGGCCTGACAGAAGCTATAATCAGAGGTAAAGCAAATGGTGATAAAGAATGAGGTGCCATGAGTTTTGATATAAATCAATAGAGAATTTCTATCTCTATCCAGTTAAGTCATTTATAACATTATTGTCTTACAGAAAATACAACCTGTGTCAGAGAAAGGTGAAGTCAACATCTGCCACTATAATTCCTGTAATTTTTATTTTCTTAACAGTGGATTCTTTGGTCCTGATATTTGAAAAGACCATAACTCAAAGTGCCTCACCTCAGCCTTACCCTGGGCACAAGGGTGGACTCCCACTGCTTTGACAGTTAGGAGCTCCTAGCTCCTCCCATCTCCAGAAACTGGCCTTCAGTCGGTAGAAGCTGCCTTGCCCTCCCCTCCTTCTCCCCAGCCACAGCCCCCAGTTAATCACTGAATGGTTCTGGGGTCCATAAGTCAACCACCTTAGCTTTTGTGCAGTTAATGTGCCAGAGTTCCCCACACCCCAAAGCCCCATGCACATACCCTGCCTCCATGCATCAGACCAAGGCCAGACTTGGTCTAAGATCATGTCCTTGCTCCCTTCCTTTCTCCCTCTTGACCTTTTCCTGTGTCACTTCCTTCCATAAAGGTTTTCCCTGTAAAGCATTTCCTGAAGAAATTACAGACAACCAATTTCCTATTTCAGGCTCTGCTTGCCTTTAAGAGGCAGTATTAGTTCAACAAATGAATGCTGACTTCTCGCCATATGTGACTATGTTTAAGTCTATTGATAAGAATGACTTTAATGTTTGGGGAAAGTACTGACACCAAGATTCAACTCATATACCTGGACCTCATTTGTATCCAACAACTATGAAATTAGCAGTGGAAGAAAGGATGTCATTTCTGTCTTCCAAATATCTCTGTCCTTTACAAAATAGATATGCAGAATGCCTTTTGATGCCCAAGTGTTCACTGTAGTAAGTTGCCCTTTCTCACTTTTTTGTGACTCCTAAATCATTTAACATACGTGAGAGAACATCTGACTTGATTTCATTCCTGCTAAAGAGAATTCTCATTTCCATTTCAATCACTGGGGAAAACAAGGCTGAGAGCACCTGCTCTGTACAAGGCCTTGGGATAGGGACATGAACACAACAAACAAAATCTTATTTTTAGGGTATTTACATGCTATCGGTGGAACACCAAAAATTAAAGATTACACAAAAAAATAAAAATTATACATTCTAGTAAAGAAGCAATTTCCAAACATATTCAACTTCATCTCTAAACTTTAATATAACATTTTAACAAAGTATTTTTTCCTCCATACATTGTATTCTAGGACCAGGAGCTTAGTGGTCCTTCAAATGTTTTAATAAAATACACACTGACCAAAATGATGTGTGTCATTCGTATGATGTAATTCCTCAATAGTGGTAAACTGAATAAACTATTCTTCCAAAGACGATGCTAGGTTTACCCAATTACCCAGATATTTGCATTCTGATAGTGCTTTGTGAGCATCACAGTGTCCAACAGAACCTTTTTTCACAATACACATTAAGACGCTTTCACAGTATATGTTAAGTGGTGCTTTCTATTAGACCACTGCTGGAGAAATGGACACATTCACTGGGGAGAGGATTACCAGTCAGAACAAGGAATCACACACAGCTCTCCCTGCAGAAGAGACTGTGAACACTACCAGATGGGCAAATGCTTGAGGAAGATACCATGTAACCCCAGCATAGAAGATACTAAATAAACATCTGTAAATGAAAGAATAAATAAATACATAAACCCATACAGTGAAAGCTGGCTTTTAATGCTCTTTATTGTTCCTTATTGGCTCTAAGGAAATACTTCATGTTGTCTTTGACAATCATTTCCCCAGGAATAAAGAAAATTAAACCAGAAGACATTTTAGAAATTATTTTGTAACTTTACTGCATACATTAATGATTATTGAGGGATGATTCAGGGGAAATACTTGAGGACTAAAATGTAATGGAAAATGTCTGATATAAACATTTGCAGGGACATTTTAATATTCTATATTGCTTTTGAGCACTTTGCATGATATTGCTAAATTCTCCTTGAGTCCCACCTTTTTTACCCCAACCTTTTAGAGTTTGTAGATACTTCAGTTGTCTTAACATGAAGTTTCAAAGGCATCTTTTTTCTTGCAGTACTGCTTGACTTTGCCCATTACCCATACTATGAAAATTAAATGGAGTTTATAAATATACACATATACACTTATATTTAACAGGCTAATGATTTTAGCTATAATTATAATGTAAAATTTATTACCATCAAATATGCAGACTTCACAAAGCTGGAAAGCAGAGTAATATAATAAAACCAAGATTTAATATCACTACTAAAGTTTGAATCTCAAACTCAGAAGATGAATTCAAAAAATTGTGTTTATGTTCAAAAAAGTAATTGCATAAGTATGGAAAGAGAAGATATGAAACACAGTCAAAAATTACTGGAAAAAATTAATAAATGGGAGATTAACTGTGAACTCAACAGGATCAGTACTGAGATGGGCAGCTTAAAAACTAAATCCAGTCTTAGCTGTGCTGATATAAGTCGCATAAACTACAGTTCTACTATAATGGAATGTTTTTCAGAATCTATTAAGGAATATTTCTTATCTAAATATTACTTTTTTTTAAGCCACCAGCAATGTTTTACAATCTTAATGCTTTATTAGCTTGACTCACTGAACTGTGTACTGGAACAATTGGAGCTACTTAAGAGTGAGATAAAGTGCTCCACTAAGGAAATTCATAGTGTAAGACTAAGAGTGAGTAGAAAATATGCAATCAATGAGGTTACAAGGAAGACCTGAGCAGAGGTAATAAAATACTGTTCAATCAAATGCTGATGAAATGCTCTCCATTATGCAAGGGTACATTCTGTGTCAGCAACTAAAGGACAATATCAAGTCAATGAGCTAGTATACATATCCATAATTTATAAATAACTAAATAGGTATCTGCATTTATCTTCTCTCTCTTAAACCTGGATTAGATTTACTGCTGAAAGTATATGAATTGTTACTGTTTGCATAACTGCCCCTGATACATGGAATGCTGAGGGGTTAGCATAGGAGTAGATCCTAATGACACATTTCAATGTTATATCATGACTGTTGGTGAAATGGCATCAAATTTATTTTATTTCTTCTCATCAGGTTATGCTTCTAAAATAGCATTTCAGTAAACGTGTTGTTAATGACTTTTAAAAATTCCATGTAATTCTTTCCCTATTTCAAGAATCAGATTCCACTTTCTAAGAAAATGGTTCTCCCATCCTCTGAAGAATATTTCAGATATATACTGTTTGTTGTGTATTAGGGACAAGACAGAAAATGCACTCTCTCTATATTTTATCTGTTACTAATTTCAAATATTAATTTTCCTCAAATGTGTATTCCACAATAATATCATGACTCCACTAGCATCTATCCAACAACTAAAAAATGAATCTTTAGTTGCCTGTGACCACCTTCTTAGTGTTTTATATTTTCTCTAAAGGCAGTAAACCTGACATAGTTGTAATAATTAAACATAATGCCTTTCCTTATACTCCTGCTACTTCTTCAAATCCTCTCAGCTCCAGCCATTCTCTAATTAAGAAGATGTGGGAAAAAAAATAGCAGGCATTTTGGCAAGTTGCTTTTTAACATTCAATAACAATGTTTCCCTCAAAAAAGGAAGCTATGAACAATTCCTTTCGGATTCTTCCTTTCTCTACTCTAGTAGCAGGAATAGTTCAAAGACATGGTACAATATCAAATTCAAATGCACCATTATAGTAGTAAAAGCACTTTTAAAACACCACTTAACATTAGAATATAATTCGATGGTTGAGTGGCTACAAGAATGTAGTCTCCTTCCTTCAACATGGCACACGAATTGGTGCCACTCTCAGCACGAAGGTCCAGCAGATGGTGGGAAAATCTAGCTTGAGGAGTATAACAGGCTTCAAGTTTCAAAAGGAACAAATGATTTAAATGTAGTACCCACATGTAAAGACACCATTTCCCTTCTTAGAAATGTCTTGACATTACCATCTTTGCTTTTCCCCGAAAAGGAATGATAAAGAAAAATCTAAAGAGTTGTCTAGTAAACATCCACATCATCCCTAATTATCATAAATTTGCAGCTAAACATAGTTTTCAGACACATATGTAAATTGAATCAAAAGGGAATAGACAAGAGAGACTCACACTACAATTCAGACATGTAGTGTTATCTTTACATCAATCCAGACAAAAATAGAACTGATTTGGTTCCTCACAGCATGATTTGAAGATATGCTGGCTATCAGAAGGGTGTTATTGATTAAATCAGGTGTTAGAACATACAGAGCCCTTTTATGAGGACGCATGTAGAAAATTTCTCTATGATTTCAGTACTAGAAATCATTCTTATTTTTATCCTACACACACAATAATTCTTCCAAATGCTTATGTTTCTATGTTAGTTCTAGCTACTGGAAGGTCCAAGCCAAAATTTTGATCCCCTCTTACAAATGAGAACTATTTTTTTATTATGCTTCTGACCCCTAATCTTTCATTTGGCTTTATACTATTATCTTATTACTTCTTCTTTCATACCTCATGTCTGAACGTTGACTTGAACTCTTTTCTTAAAAATTTACAGAAGAAAGTACAACATAATTAAATATATTATACATTGACATTCTTATTTTTTTAAAAGGGAACCATTACAATCCTTCAAAAGATAAAAGCTTTTCCCTGTCCCTACTCTCAGTGGAATGTGTTGTGGCTTTATATTCACTACGCGATACAAAAGAAAATATCTTCCAAAACAATTTTATAGACAGGAGCTAGTTCTGTGTAATTATTTACCCTTTCAATCTTTGATCAACAGTTGAATATATTCTTGCTTTCAGGATAACACACTTGCTTGAATTTCCTTGTGCCATACTTTTCATGCATGGCCAGTCTCCCCTCTTGTTCCAGAGCTCATGATTTTGGAGTTCTCAGCCTTTGGTCTCTTCTCTCCTTATCTACTCACTTCCTTGGACTCACATCCAGTCACATCTCTAAGTACCACTGATAGACTGACAAGTCCCAAATTTATATTTCCTAGACCAGTCATCTAAATTCAAAACTCATATATCCAACTGCCTGCTCAAAATCTATAGTTGGATGTCTTACAGACATTTCAAGCTCAACGTTTCTAAAACCAAACTCATGATTTCCCCCTTCAACATGCTGTACCTGGAGCCTTCCTATCTCGGTTGTCAGCAACTTGATCCTTTCAGCTGTTCAGGTCAAAGCTCTGGAATTCTTTTTGATTCCTCTCTTCTTCTCCCACTTGGTACCTAACCATTCAGATATTCTATTGCTCTACCTTTAAATTATTTACAAAATTCAATCAAGTCTTACCACTTTCCATTGCTATGCAAGCCACCAACCTCTTCTGCCTGAGGTTTACTGCACCACATCCTGCTTCAAGTCCAGCCTCCCGTTAGTCTGCTCTTCATGTGGAAGCCAAGGTCAGCCTTTTAAAACATAAGTTAGATCATGTCAAGTCTCCACTTCAAATCAAACAGTGATTCTCCACTTTATGTATAATAAATCTAAAGTTCTTACAATGCCCCCACAACTCTACAAGTTCTAGCCCTTCCATCACTTCTCTATCTCTACTCCCCGCTCCCCAACACTGCCCAACTGCTCTGCCTCTTGCTGTGCAAACACCCTAGACAACTTCATTGCCTTGAGGCCTGTGCTCCAAGCTCTTTTCTCTGCCTAGAAAACTCTTCCCCTAATATTCTTTGGCAACTTCCTCACATTTCTCTAGTCTTGTCATGCATTTTACCAGCTCAATGACAACCAATTTAATCTTCCATCCTTCCAACCTCTTCCCTATCTTCTAAGTCTCCTACACCTCTTTACTTTACTCAAGTTTGTTTTTTTATTTTTTATTTCTTTTTTTTTTGCCATAACACTTAACCATATTCTAATATACAATGTAATTCACTCATTTATTATGTTTATTGTTTTTCTCTTCCTCCCCTCACTAGAATGGAATATCCAGGGGGACAAGAATCTTTGTTTGGGGCTCTGGTGTGCTCTGAGCATCTAGAAAAGACAGGTAACAAAGAAGGTGCTCATTAAATATTTCTTGAATGAATGAATGAGGAAAGGCTCATAATGTGATTAAGGGGAAAGATTCCTGTAAAAATTTAACAAAATGTGATATCAGAAAATTCTGGGTCCTGATGTTTATCAACTCTGTTACCTGTGTATCACTAACAAAAATAGGAAACATTAGTACTATACAACTTGTTTCATGAAAATAGATTAAGCAAAGTTTTCTGAGAAGTTCATTTCTAATACTCTGAGGCCACACAACTCAAAATAGAAAAACACTGGCTCTCTTTCAATTATTTACCTAACATTTAAGCATATTTCCCAATTTATTCTATTACCTTGTAATGCTTTGTTGTATACCTCCCTTGTTAGGGTGATTAATAGTGCAGTTCCAATCAGAATAGCCTAATTACTGTTGATGACTACCCTTTAAAACTGGCAAAAACTTTGGGATATGTCAGTAATAAAATAGTCCCGTTCCCTCACTGTGAACATAAGTGTACATCTCACTATTAAAAGTGTCTTGCCTCATACTTTACTCTCTCGAAGTTAGTTCTGAGTCTTTATACTTGAATATAGCTAAGTGAATTATACAAAATAGCAAATATTATGCTCAAAATTACATTATTGGTAGCTAAGAATCAATATGATAATTACAACAACCTATAAGTTTAACAAAGCACTTGCCAGAAATGTTCTGGAGAAGTACATATCAAACGAGATTTCCCTGAATCAAATCTATTCATTGAATTCCAAGACAAAAGAGAAGAGCAAGCAGTTCAAACAGAATCATTTTTATTTTGGCTGTTTAAAGCTGCATTATTTTCTATTCAAGGACTAATAAAAGGAATCCATGTTTTTGCTCCATGAAAGTCAAGTAGATGTTACTCATGAAGCTAGTAAATATCAAAAGTGAGGGTTTTTTCTATTACATGAGGATAGGGGAGAATGTTTACAAATAAGAACATAGCTGATGAAATTCTGAGACAACTGTGCTAAAACTGACTATAAATTTTCAAAACTAGGAGTAAGTCAGAAGCTTAACACTAAAATAATTTTGAAGGAATCTGTTAACTTAATGATGGACATAGGTTGATTCTAAGAAGTGAATATGCAACCTTAAGCTTCTGACTGGCAATGTCCTTTGTCTTTTTCAAAATGAAGCATTTGGTAGGAATTGATAAAGCCAAACAATTGCAATAGATGTCAGTGCATCATGAGATGAAGAACAGCCAGATAAGAGTCTGGAACAAAGAGAGTTTCTGCTGAGAGCCTTGAGCAATGTTCCAAAGTAGGGAACAACCTCAGCAAAAGAAAACACAGAATGTACCTCTTGTCCCAAGACTTTTTGCTTCTGGAAAACAGATGCCTCCCACTAGTTTTTAAACATAGTTAAAATTTAAAGAAGAGGTGAACTTTGTTTTTGAAGAAATATTAACATAGATGTTTACGTAAAAATAAGTATATTTATACCACGTATAAATAGATCAAAATCACTTCACTGTAAGATAAATATAAAAACAAAGCCACTGCATGCATTCAAGCTTTGCTTTTTTTAACTTTATCTATTTCTAGCAAAAAGAAGAGGCTAGGAGCAGAGCAGATCTTATTAGACCCAAAGAGTACAGAGTTCAGCAAATCGTACTCTTCAGTTCACAGAAAACACTGTAATCTTCAGTCTCATCTCTTGCCTTGTTTATACCCTTCACCCCATTCCCACAGGCAACTATTTTCAAATATTTAATTTCTGGTTGTTCTACTCTTACAAAACATATACTGGTGATTGGTTTGCATATGTTTATTTTGCATAAATAAATTGTGTTATATACTTCAATCTGTTTCTTTTCTCACTTAGCATTTTATTTTCAAATATTCATCCCTATTTTCACAGGTGTATCTAACCCATTCCTGATTGCTAACCGTGGCATATCCCCAGATGCGCAGGCCCTCTCCCACCCATTCCTCCTGTAATGAACACCCAGTTCACCTCCAACACTCTAGTCAGGCAGCACGGCCAGAAACATCCTCATATTTGCTCCCTATGGAGCTAAGAGAGCATTTCTTGGTCATATGTGCCTGATTTTTAATTGTGTATGATTTATAATTGGATGTATCTGTTTCCTTTTGTTATTATTTCCCTTTGTTTGATGGGAATAGAACTGCTAAAGCACATCCCTATACTAAATAACCATCAATACCACCTCACCATGATTGGCAGCCAGGATGGGGGAATCTGACTCAAAGAGAACTTTATTGGATGCTTCAGACTAAACCACAATCCAGTGTGAGAACTTCACAGTCACCCAAATCCAAGCATGTTTCCTCCTACTGTACTTATTACACTATAGAACTCTGAGGAACAAGAATAAGGTGAAATAGGTCAGTTTGTGGGGCTTTGTGAATAGTGTTCTTTTATTAGAATGTGATTGTATATAATAGAAACAAAATTCTGAAATACATGCTCAGTTTCTGAAATTGGAGAGGAAAATATCCTATGTTCTCACATGAATCCACCGGCACATCACTTTCTGCATGAAATAAAAGTCATAGTTTTATTTTTGAATTGCAACCTGCTTTAAACGCTATGACTAAATGATTAAATCAGTCAGATATCCCTAGATTGAAATACACATAGTGGACCTAAATCAAGCACCTTTTATCTGCCACATTAATAGAGGTGAATACTAGCACGTAAAACAGTAAATAGTGCATGCATATTAATCCATTCAGATACATGCTGATCACTGTGAACACATTCTTTTCAGTGTCTCTCCTTTGTATTCTTTCCTTTTTGTTTTATTTTCACTACTTCCTGCAGGTCAGGTTCTCATTACTGCATCCCAGTTTTGCCACAAAACAACCCCTCATGCCTTGAAGACGTCAGGGTTTCCTCCTTTTTATTTCATTTTCCAGATAATCTCCTTGAGAATCATTCTTATTTGTAAACATCTGGAAGTAAAAACATTCTCACTGACTTTCAAAATGATGTACTCCCAACATACGTATTCAAACAGACTTCCTGTTAGCCCACTGGCATTAGTGTGAAAATTCAACTTTAATGAGGCTGTACCTTTAATGACAATGCCGTGCCAACATGCACAAGGAAGATGACAGGCCCCGTACAGCACCTTGGCTAGGGTGCCCTCACTCCCAGCAATGTCCTCCTCACCCTACCGCACTGCACGCCCTTCATCCAAATGTGTCCTTTGGGACCACTCATCTCCATGGAACATTCTTTCACCCTCCAGACCACAATCCTTCACCCATTCACAGAGTCCTATTAATTGTTTTCAGTTTTATTTCCTCTTGTTTAATTTTGTTTATGATCATTTTCATTGTTTATTTTTGCCACTAGACATATGGCCCTCAAGGCAAAGTCTGCTATCTTTAAATCTTAAAAACTTATAGTAAAGTGCTAATGAAGGCTATGAGCACCCTTCCCAGGCCTCTGGGTGTCCCAATGTGGTAAGACTGGTCCCTGCTCCATGTTCCCCTTCTCCCTCTCCTCTGTGACCTAAAGACATTAAAATGTACCAATAATACTCCTCCTTGACCCCCCGTAAAGCCACCCTCGCAGGGGACCTTACTCTCCCTCACCGCCCCACCTAGCCGGTTGAGCCTGATCCCAGGAGGCACCTCCTGGATAGCCCTTTGTGTGGTGTGTGTGCCTCCTTCTTCTAAGACCTGTGAACATTAATAAATCTCTGTCACCTTCATACACCTTTCTCCCTCTCCATGATATCATTCCATGTTTGTACCTAACTAATCATCAAAAAACTTAATTTTTAAGCAGCATAATTATTCCTTACAACAGAGGGTATATATATTATACCCAAATAGAAATGTAGAAGTGTTAAAGTTTGCTCCAGTTCTGTCTTCATTTATCTACATATGTTGATGTTGACAGTGAATTTGCCAATTTGAGCCTCTCCATTCACATTATGGCCACAACACTAATTACCTCCTCTTATCAGCATTATAGAAGAGTGCAATGTGGTATCTGCCTGATTGTTAAGAAGTTACTGTTACTCCCAATAAACTCACATCTAGAAAGAACAATACAATATAGATGCTTATTGAAAATTTACTGAATAATTGCTTACATGTATGCATGTCAAGTGAAAAAATAACAAAAAGTGTCACATACCACAAGAGGGCTCTGTTTAGAGGATGATTTTTCCTAAAAATTTTTTTTATTTTTCTAGTATATTTAATAAGTAAGCATACTCCTATAATTTGAAGCATATCTGTATTTTTTGACACTTAAATATTTTGTTCTATGTACCAGATGCTGACTGACAAACATAAAAAGAAACTTACTTAAATCCTCATAATTACCCCAATGTAGGTAAATGCACCCAATTTATGGATGAGGAGACTGAGGCACAATCTCTTCAAAATATCCTAACTAGTAAGCGGCTGAGTTGGATTCAAACCCAGACGTTCTAGCTCCAAAGGCTGTACAGTCAGTGACTGAGCAAATGTGAATACCCTATATGAGCTTTCACCTTTAAAATAAAATCTGCCATGCCACCCAAGGTTCAATGCAGCCTCCTCACAAATCATTAAGAAATGAATGTTTCTGACTATCCATGCCACCAGTTTTTGAAAGTTTTATGGCTCAAATAGAAAATTTGACAAGAGTTTTCCACAAATGAAAAGTATTGTGAGGGTTTATTTGACAGCCTTCCTCCCTTAGAGTTAAAAAGTTATCAGTTTCCCTCAAGATGAGATACTCAAAGACAAACCAATTTCAGCACTCATATTAAGCACGTGTATCAAAAATTCCTGTGATCCATTTCATATTCACATCACACTGTTAGGTGTACTGATCACCTACAAAATTATTTTACCCAAGAAGACACATTTCACCTTATGGAACCAAATAGAGATGAATCAAAGGTACCCTAATTTATATACCTTAGATAACATGTTCTCCAATCTGCAAGGCCATTGTCCTGAGTATGTGCACCCATGTACCCTAACGTTTACATTAGCAGTATTCCTTTCCATAGGCACCCAATTCCCTTTGCCTTTTTGTATATGTAAACTACATTGATTTAAATCAAACTAGAATAATTAGAAGATAAAATATATGTTGAAAATTTTTTGATGTCTAAACTGTTAATGACCACCATCACCAGTTAAGATGGATTAAACTGTCCCGATAGCAAGAAATGTAGTGAATGTCCTGATTATGCACATTTGAGCCGCACAAATATTCAGAAATAAGGTCACATTTTTTGTCAAGCACTTGGAGAAATCCCTGTGAGCACACCATTTCCCTTTTCTGAATTCTGAAGCATACTTACCACCTGCAGATACTGAGAAAACTAACAAATAGCTTGAGACAAATAGTATGCTATAGTAGCATTACACTGGAAACATATACTGTGCCAAATAGCATTTTATATTGAAGAAAATACACTAAATTTTTGCACTGTAGGTCAAGTGTGTATACTTCATGATATCACACTTGGGGATAAGCTATCCTTTTCCTTTTTTCTTTTATAATACCCTTGTAACAACCTCAATCAGAAATCTGGGGAAAACTAAACAATATGCAGTGACAGTCTTAAATTAGAAAATTGCTCCCTGGCTGGACCTCTTACTGGGTTTATGGGGACTGTATACTTCAATTTTAAGAGACACCAGTGATCACAGTAGATGTGCAGGATACTAAAATGGGTTCATGTTTTGGACACAAAACATCAGGAAGGAGAAACAAGGTCACTCAAAAGTGAAAGAAATACTGTTAGAATGTACATCAGCAAGGAAACTGCTGTATGTTAGAGTAATAGGGTAACACAGGTCAGATCTAAAGAGATGAAAGTATTTAAAAACCATAGGCATAATTTTTAAAAACAGTATCTACAGAAAGATCAGTCCCCAAAAGAGAAAACCACTTTGCAATCAGCAGACTCATTCTATTGGATTGCAGGAGCAAGCAGAGATTCAAAACAGAACTTAACTGGCACAAACATTTAACTGGACCAAATCGATGCTGTATCATCTCAGTGTACAACTTCAGAAATTCAAAACACAATACTCCATCAGAGATTTAATAAGAACCAAAACGCTAAGATTGAGCCCTTAGGCTGTACAACATTTATGTTACTGTCATGATAACCCTCTCACATAGATAAAAAAAAACATCAAACCCTCATTAAAATCTTTCTATCAACTGCCCACTTCTTCATTTTTATCTTGAACAGATGGCAAGCCTTTCACAGTGTGCTCTTTATGACCAGAGCATAAACACTGTCTGATTAAATCATTCTGAAACCAATTACAAACTCAACATTTACTTTAGTAAAAGATATCTACAATGAGAGAGTGAACATGAGCAAAGACGGTTTATTTTCCCATCCCCTGAGAAAAATTTCACATACAACAATGGGTTAATAGAAGAAATAATTAACCTCAGTTTAGCTGTTGGTTTCCACCTGAGCTCTCAATTAAAAGGGCAATAGAACAGAGATAATAGAATTCTTTCTTCAAATACTATTGGAATTTTAAAATCTTGATTCCTATTACAGATAAAAAATAAAAAAAAAACAGACCAGACATTACTCCAGGACAAGTCTGGGCTCAATTTATCTTGTAGCTACTTATAGCCAAAATACTGAAAACCACGTATCAGGCACTGTGACACATGGCTACCTTAAATTATTTCATTTACTTTTCATAACAACCTATTAGGAAGGTGCCAATGCCAAGTATCACACCATTTTACAGATTAAGAAATTGTGTCTTCATAATGTTAAGCAACTTGCCCAAGATCACACAGTACGTGGAAGAGGCAGGCTTTGTACCAATGACTTTTGATTCCAGAAGACATACTTGAAATTACTATACTCTATTCCCACTCTAAGAGGAAATAAGTTTCCTAAGCTTTTTTATAATATGAAAATAAAACTAAAAGAGGAAGCTCTTTATATCTAAGTATTGCTAAAAGAAATTATTTTCCTGCATTACATACAAACAACTGAAATGCTAACCACAAATCATTCTCATTTCTTCATTGAAGCATAATGAGAAAGTCGTTCTAGTCCAAATTACTGTATATACTTAAAAGAAATAAAATGACTTCATAAGTATCCTATAATTCAGATTAGTTAAAAGGATGGATTTTAAATATTCATATTTTAGGTTTTGCATAATACTATAAAATATGAATTTGAAAGAGTATAAGTGTTACATTAAAATGTAAATAGGCATCTAATATATCTGAAATTCATCACCAGAAGAACATGTATTACTGATACATGACATGACCTAACTATACACGATTTTAGGTGCTTGACAAAGTGTTTACGAACACAGCCCCAACTGGGATGCAGGACTTTCAGTGTAAAAACTGGGAGGACCCAGATTAACTGGGATAAGTTGGTCCGAACAGGAAAACAATTCAATTTACAGTTGCATCAAAAAGAATAAAACACCTAGGAATAAACATAACCAAAGGGGTAAAAGACCTGTACTCTGAAAACTATAAGACACTCATGAGAGAGACTAAAGAAGACCAAAATAAATAGAAATCTATCTGGTGCTCATGAAGAGGAAGAATTAATATTGTCAGAATGGCCATACTACCCAAAGCAACTTACAGATTCAATGCAATCCCCATCAAAACACCAATGACATTTTTCAATGAACTACAACAAATAACCCTAAAATTCATATGGAACCACAAAAGGCCAAAAATAGCCAAAACAATCCTAAAAAAGAAGAACAAAGCTGAGGTATTATGCTCTCTGGCTTCAGGTTATACTACAAAGCAACAGTAATCAAAACAGTACAGTTCTGGTACAAGAACAGACTCATACAGCAATGGAACAGAATAGAGAGCCCAGACATAAACCCACACATATATGGTCAATTCATATACAATAAAGGAGCCACAAATATACAGTGGGGAAAAGACAGTCTCCTCAATAACTGGTGTTGGGAAAACTGGACAGCTACATGCAAGAGAATGAAACTGGATCATTGTCTAACTCCAAAAGTAAGCTTAAAATGGATTAAAGATCCAAATATAAGTCATGAAATCACAAAACTCTTAGAAAAAAACATAGACAAAAATCTCTTGAACAAAAGTATGAACAATTGTTTTCTGGACACATCTCCTAAAACAGGAAAATAAAATAAAAAATTAACAAGTGGGACTACATCAAACTAAAAAGCTTCTGTACAGCAAAGGATACCATCCACAGAACAAAAGCACAACCTACAGTATGGGAGAATATATTTGCAAATAATTTATCCAATAAAGGGCTAACATCCAAAATATATAAAGAATTCATATGACTCAATACCAAAAAAATTAATAAACTAATTAAAAAATGGATGGAGGACCCGAATAGACATTTTTCCAGAGAAGGAATACAAATGGCCAACAGGTACTTGAAAAGATTCTCTACACTGCTAATTATGAGGGAAATGCAAATTAAAACCACAATGAGATATCACCTCATACCAACTAGAATGGCCACTATCTAAATGACAAGAAGTAGCAAGTGTTGGCAAGGATGTGGAGAAAAGGGAACCCTTCTACACTGTTCAGGGGAATGTAAATTGGTGCAGCCACTGTGGAAAGCAGTATGGAGGTTCCTCAAAAGCCTAAAAATAGAAATGCCATATGACCCAGCAATTCCACTTCTAGGAATTTACCCAAAGAAAACAAAATCCCTGGTTCAAAAAAATATATCATCCTTACATTTATTGCCATATCATGTACAATAGCCAAGTTATGGAAGCAACCAAAGTGTCTATCAATAATGAATGGATAAAGAAGAAGTGGTACACACATAGTGGAATATTATTCAGCCATAAAAAAGAAAGAAATCTTGCCATTTGCAACAACATGGATGGTCCTAGAGGGTATTATGCTAAGCGAAATAAGCCAGGTGGAGGAAGACAAATATCATATGATTTTAGTTATTGTGAAATCCAAAAACAAAGCAAAACAAGATGAACAAAATAGCAGTAGACTTATAGGCACAGTGGTTAGGATAAAGAGGCACGAAAATTGTCAATCATAATATAAATTGGTCACAGGGATAGTAGTACAACATGGAGAAAATAGCCAATGATTCTGTAAGATCTTCCTGTGTTGACAGAGAATAACTGCACTAGTTGGGGTGAGGATTTCATTAGATGGTTAACTGCTGAACCACTGTGTTGTATGCCTGAAACCAATATAAGATTGTATATCAACTATACTTCAATAAAAGAAAGAAAAAGAAATGAATGAATGAAGGAGAAAGAGGAAGGAAGGAAGGAAGGAAGGAGGGAGGGAGGGAGGGAGAGGGGGAGGAAAGAAGGAAGGAGGGAGGGAGGGGGGAGAGGGAGAGGGAGGAAGGAAGGAGGGAGGGAGGGGGGAGAGGAGGAATAAGGAGGGAGGGAGGGGGGAGAGGGGGAGGGAGGAAGGAAGGAAGGAGGGAGGGGGAGAGGGGGAAGAAGGAGGGAGGAAGGGGGAGAGGGGGAGGGAGGAAGGAAGGAAGGAGGAAGGGGGGAGGGGTGGAGAGGGGGAGGGAGGAAGGAAGGAGGGAGGGGTGAGGGGGAGAGGGGGAGGGAGGAAGGAAGGAAGGAGGGAGGGGGAGAGGGGGAAGAAGGAGGGAGGGAGGGGGAGAGGAGGAAGGAGGGAGAGGGGGAGGAAGGAAGGAAGGAGGGAGGGAGGGGGGAGGGGGGAGGGTTACCACAGAAACCAACTGGAAAAAGTAAGGGTAACAGCTGTTTGGGGGGTTTTGGGGGAAGGGAATTTGTTTACTTGAGTTCAGTATTCATAGTGCTTATTAGATTTTACATGAAAATAAATACAAGAATGAATAAAAGCAATCCAGGCCTAGAAAATAAATTCTGTCATGTAATAAGGGTAATAATTTTCCAAATTCTGAGTTCTTAAAGTTTTTTAAAATAATATATAATCTTATCACCCTATTTAAATTCTCACACTTGGAGTCAGGGAGACCAGGTAGAAGATCCAGATTAATCTTCCTGTCTCTAAACGTGTCCCTCTCCATCTCCACCTACATAGCTCTGACATATCTCTCAGAACCTTGAAATTCCGTTTCATGTTGTCCATACAATAAAGACTAAGTCAAGAACCCCCCGTGATACAGACCAGGTCTCCCGTTTCCATCCACTCATGGCTTCCTTCGTTTAACACGGCCTCCCGCTCCTGCTGGTCCCTGGTCCTGCAAGCTTTCCTGTCCTTCCTCAGCCTCTCCTCCTTCCTAACCACATTCTACTTATTCTGTAAGGCCTACACGGCCATCATCACATCACATCCACAAATCAGCTGGCCCATAATCTGTCTCCACTCTGTGCTTCACAGCACAGCATATGTATCTTCATCATTGAATTTATCCAAAGCATTTGATTTCATATTGATAATTTGGCAAATTTTTATTGACTATTTATTTCTATTAATGAGGCAGCAACAAGTTTGGAAGAAAAAATATGACTGAAGCATATATAATGTCTTCAAAGAGTTTATAGTCTAGAATTATTTGTATTCCTGTCTCACTTGTCCTACTTGATAATAAAAGAGGCAGTGTCAATAACTCTCACCTTTGCATATTTCCTAGTATTTACAAACTGAAGGTATTAACTAATATTACTTTCAAACCTACCCATGTATTTTTTTTCAACTTGAAAGCCCACTAACTCCATCAGGGACTCAAATGTCCTACCACATTCTGTATCTTTCCTATGATAGCTGAGTAAATACTGAAATTCCTGACTCTCTTCTAATCTTGTCACTAAAATGTCTATGAAGAAAAAACTCACACCAACAGAAACTAATATCCTTCTTGCAAAATCTGAAAAAGCTTTCTGCCGGTAATAAGACTGCAAAAGCTAAAAAATTAATCGCCATCCTAGGCAATGTCCTCTGTGTCAGAGAAGAGGAACTGGGATGGCTCCCCTCACCGGGACGGCTTTTTCACATGGCAGGAGACTGTCTGCCTTTTCAGGTCTCTTTTTATGTGCATTGCCAGTTATTGACAATGACAAAGGCCTTTGCACCTGTGAATACTGGTCTTCATCCCTGGTTTTAAAAAATGATGGTTTGTACCAGCTAAAAATAATTATGTCCTCAAACTCTATTGCTATGGGGAGACCACGTAACATAGTTCTTGGCTGTGAAGCAGAAACAAAAATGTCCTGAGTAGAGTTTAAACAAATATACTATTTTTCTAATTGTAAATAAAATGGACACCTACCTTCTCCTCCTTTCCCTCTTCAAGATAACCATCTTTCATACACACACACACACACACACACACACACACACACACACACACACATACACACACAGTATACCCATTACATAATATGCAATAAACCCATTATTTGTTTTGTATGTTATATACTCCTTACATACATAATATGTTACATACCCATTATGTATATACATATGTACATTATATATTGCATATATATAATGATGCCTAAAGTTGGTACAGCCACACTTTGGGACCCTTAGAATAGAAGTCACACTGAGGATGGAGGTTCAAAGCTAGAAGAAGTCTTGCTCCTCAGCCACTTCCCTGACCTGCTGTGTTGACTCTGGATTACCTAGCTCTAGACTTCTGGACACAAGAAAATAGAAGGCTGGTTAAGCCACTGGGGGCTTTCTCTTACCTCAGCCTAAAGCATTTCTCACTGATATAAAATCCCTGCTCACTAGCCATACCAGGCTGGATTCATTTCCTGTTCAAAGAATGCAAGGTGTGGAGATTAGAACATTCTTCTTGGACAAAAAGGAACAGACTTCAAGATTGGATTCTTTTAAAGGATACTACAGGAAATGAGATTTTAGAAACACTGTCTTCTGTTTGCAATAAAATTCAAAGTAGGGACCTTGAAAATAAGAGCTGAGAGATGAAAGGATAATACAGCATACTGGTAAGAAGAGAAATTTGGCTAGAATGTAAGTTGAAATAAAAGGGAAATAAATGAACAGTAAAGTGGCAAAATTAGTATTTTCATGAGATTAGAATCACTCAAGAGTACATTCCCTAAGGAACTGCTAAAAACTGAATAATAATGTGTAGAATAAATTCAAACAGCTACCTGCAGTATAGAAGAAATGAGCAGAGATTAAAATCATAAGAAAGAGTAGATGTATTTGATGGAAAAATGATGTGCAACATAGTTTGTGTTCCTGAAAAAGAAACCATTCTAACTGAAGCCACAAATTGAGTTATAATAGAATAATGTATTTTTATACAAAAAAAGGCTTGAGTCCTCAGATGAAAAGGCCTCAGTGATTAAAAGGCAGTATTAATAAGGACAAAAACCTGAAACAATCCTGACGAAATTCATTATGTCAAGGGTAAAGAAAATAACATAGGTTTAGTTCTTAACTACACAGAAAAGTTTGCCTACAATGGCAGAAAGAATTCAGGTAACTTCAGATGCCTCCATATCAACAAATAAAAGGAAGCAATGTGCCAGTACCTGTAGAGCTTTAACTGTTAAAATTCATAAGCCAGCATTATCAAGACATAAAATATTTCTCATATGTGAAGATCAAAGAAATATATTATCAGATATGTAAGAATTCAAATGTAGTCAATTCTATTTTTTAATATGAAAAATTTAAACATTAAATTCTAACTACCCAAAGGATTAATCAAAAGTTAAGAATTCAATAATGAAGACACTAAAAAAATAAAAATCCTAAGAAAATAATCTAATATCAAATATTGAATTTTCAATACATGTTCATATATGGTCACCATAGTATTATTTATAACATGGTAAAAATTGGAACCATCCAAATGACCAGAAACACAAAACTGGTTAAATGGATAATAGTATAATAAATGATGAACTAAGATGTAACATTTTAAAACCATATTCAAAAAATAGTGAAAAATATAGGAAATCATTGCAATACATTAATAAATGAATTAACAATTACACAATGGATTGCAGAATGATTTTGTTTTGACAATGTGTGTATTTGGATGGAAAAATACTGAAGAAAATACAAACAAAATGCTTACTGTGGCTTAAGAAATGCAGATTTTTATTTTCTTTAAATTTTTCTGTCTTTTCTCTAAGAAATGAAAAACAAATAGTATTTTTAGTCACATCCAACTTTAGTTCTTTTGGAAGAATTTATAGTAGGTCAATGCAAGTGTCTTTCTTCTGGCTTTGAAAGCTTTCTGAAGCTTTCAGTATGTTTGGAGTTATAATTTATAACATCGTATCATTTATAGGTAAAATGATTATGTTCTGATCTGTTTTATTGTAACTTTCAATCTTTATAAATCAAATTTGCAATTTTGCCTGTGACAAGAAAATATTGGGCAACTTAGGTTTTTATAAGTTTCTTTAAAAACTATGACATTCCAGAATCTGAGCATGTTTTTAATATGCAGACCTATTCAGCAGTTCTTCTGGTTCTCAGTATAAAGCCATAATTTCCTTTACCACATCACTTAGTCTTTGCAGTTTTGCTCAATTCCACTTAACTGATATATTTTACATACCTAATGTAAGTTGGTTTTTAGAAGATTTATAGTAGAATCATAGACCTTTGTTTCAGTAAGCATTGTACTTTGCTATAGTTAACAGAGCTATAGGTTTAAATGAAGAGAAAAAATGCCATTTTATTTTCTTTGAGTTGTTCTCTAAAATGATGGGGATTTTCATGGCAAAGCTCAGCACAGTACTAGCCTTTGGCAGTAAACTAGGGAGATGAGGCTGCCAGCTCAAAGAAATATATGAACTTGAAAAAACTGACTGTTTATGTTATTATTTGGAGGTTAGTTTATGGTTCCTGGACTCTTAATTCCCTCCAGACACAAAGAAATTCACAGTGAGAGCCTCAGGCAGAACCAGGTAGCAGTGATTCTTGGCTTCACCTTTGCTTCCCTATTAGCAATGGGGTCTGCACAGGAGTTGGTGAGAATTCCTCAACTAAACCCAAAATGAAGCATCCAGAGTCTGACAGTCTAATTCCCACTCTGCCCCTGGCTTGCCAGCAATCTCCAATAAGGCACTTATCTAGAGTGTGCCTAAAGCAACCTACAAAGTGAGAATAATATTTTGATCCCAACTCTCTAAGATGCTGTAATGGTAACTAATAATTTATTTTGAAGCTAAGAAGCAACAGAGATATACTTGGAATTATCAGTATATTCAAATGAACTCCAAAATCCTAAATATCTTAACTTTCTCACACCCAATTGCTCACTGTACAAATGAATGAGGAAATTATGTGAGGAGGAAGAGGGTTTTTAATAAGCAAAAACCACATGTTAATATTCTGGGCCAAAAAATCCTTTCTGGAACTTAAGATAAAAAATGTTATTTCACCTCATCTACGAGTAAGCTTTCAGTCTTCGATCAGATGTAACAATTATTTTATCTTCACAAAATTTACCACACTAACGTTTGCACCATTTTGTGGTTTTTCTGGTATCAACTTTTTTGCTGTAGTCACTTGAACCTGAGAAAATCAATCAATTTCATGTATCTCTATAACCTCAGTATCGCTCTTTTATTCCAAAGTAGCCACTCCATCAATGGTTATATTAATGTAGCTTTTCAATCAATGTCCTTATAAAGAGGTCATATACTCTTGGGAACATATCTTCTCCCATATATTTTCCTTTAGTTTCTTATAAGAATATAGTCTGCCATACATTACATTATTTAAATAAAGCAGCACATATGCTGTTGTATGCTGAAATATTATGTGTTGAAAAATTAAAGTATACAAACACAAACTAAAAGTTGGTAAATTAAAAGATCTACTCTTTCAAAATTATTACAACAGTGTCTGGTACCTCGTAAGTAATCAATAAATGTTATCAATAAGATTATTCTAATATAAGAATACACATTGCCCTGATCATACCATATTCTGAATATCCAATAAGTAAAATCCAATGTTACATGCATTGTCAAATACTTTATAGATAGAACTATTAATATATATAACACTATTATATTATACATATTTATATAGATACAATATTTCTAAAAATCTTGATTTAAGTTAAAGATGGGAAACAAAGTTATCTACAAAATCAACTAGTATTTGATTATTTTGTTCAATATTCTTTTTGTGCAGACATCATTATCTAATTCCCCAATTAGCATACAATGGCCTCAAATATTCAACTTTCTTGCCAACAGAGACTTTATATCTGGGTTTGCCTGCCATTGGTGCCTGGCATATAATGAACACCCAATGCATGGTACTTACTATTATTTGTATTACTCCTAGTATTTAATAAGATTATATCATAAACTCCCTGAATTGTTGGCTAAGTGCTAAATATATATTGTAGATAACTGAGTGAGATGACCTGTAGAAACCTGTTTAAAGAAAATTTCGTGACAGAATTAAATTCACATAGATAGCTAACAAGACACCCAAGATGAAAGAATATGACAACAGAAAAAGTGGAAAACAAGAGTGCAAAGCTAAAAAGATAAACTGGAGATCAACCAATACCATTCAAGAAATAATCAATAAATTTGAAATAGCACAAAACAGAACACATGTGGGGTCAAATAATGAATTAGAGAGCAAATGGGCTCAGAGAATAATGACAGAGAGATTACAAATCTCTTAGAAAAGAGTTACCTCAGACAGATATCCAGCAAAAGAAAATCAACTGTTCTTCATTCTAGGGAAATCTTGTATCCTAATGTATAAATGGAAGAGGGTGAAATAGTTCATATACATATATATAAAGATATATATATATATACATATATATATATTTTTTTTTAAAGAAAATACCCATGAAGTCCAAGGGGAAAAGATAGATGTGCTGATTAAAGGGGCCTATCATGTCTGGAAAAAATATATGCATATATGAACCAGAATTGTTAAAAGTAAGACAGAAACTGGAAATTTTTCTGAATTTTATAAATGAAAAATCAGTTCAACAACAATATAGTCAGGAAAGCAAAAGGGAAAATGTAAGGAAGGAGAGAGGGAAGGAGGTTGAGAAGAAGGAAGGAAGGAAGGAGCGAGGCAGGGAGACACCCAGCCTGACTAAGGCCCAGTTGAGGAGGTTTGAATACAAGGCCGAGAGACCGAGTGGTTTCCACTACGTCACCCTTCCTCGCTCACTTTCAGGCCTCAGGGCAGGAATTTAGGAAGTTCACCACACCTGCCCAAATTGCTTAGGTAGATGAAGTGCAGGCTTTTGAAATTTAACTATGAATAAAGGTTTAAATCATTGAAGAGGAAAGTTAATGGGGAAATTATCAGACAGCAAGGAGTTAGTGGAGAAAGTATTTCAGAAGTTTGAGAAGTGTGAAATCACTTCATGTAGACAGTTAACAGTAATCCTTCTCAAAAGAAAAAACAATGTTAAAATTTTTCTTTAATATATTCTGCCCTTTCCCATCCATCTACTCT
The DNA here is from genome assembly GCF_040802235.1 of Manis javanica. Lineage (NCBI taxonomy): Eukaryota > Metazoa > Chordata > Mammalia > Pholidota > Manidae > Manis > Manis javanica. The sequence goes on from NC_133167.1 coordinate 96,761,392, forward strand.
GTGAGGCCAGAACGAGAATTTGGGCCAAAACATTGCAAAGACATTAAAACTGTGATCAAGGGAGAGCATTCAAAATTTCCAAGTATAAAGACTTTCTATCCTCTGATTCTTAGAGAAAATTCTGAAAATTAAATATCCCAAAACAAATAAAAGCAAAGAAACATCTTTGCCAGATTCTAATTCTCTATTAAATTCCTGCATCACTTGACTTTACCTAGATTTCTCATTCCAGTACTTATTTATATTTGGCCTCATGTATCACATGATGGCATAAATGAATATAAACATTATGACACTTCTGCCTGTGGAGTGTTGTTGCCAAGCTTAACCTTGTTAGCACTAGAGCTGGGGGCCAAAGGAGAGTTAAAGTCCTCCTGGAAGCCTCAAGAAGCAATGTACTCTATTGGGAAATACAATTAAGTAGTGGAGAAGGCTGTCTAAATAAGCACCGTTGGAAGATTTGGTGCAAAAAAAGAGGCAAAGAAGTATGGACTGCCATAGGCTGCCTTAATTCTCTTCTGTAATATGGTTAGTTGAGATTTAAAAAGTTTTCTGAGTTTCATATTTATAGATTCAGACAAAGATGAGATAGATGATAGATAGATAGATAGATAGATAGATAGATAGATAGATAGATAGATAGATAGATAGTCTTTTAAATGAAATGCCATCAGTGAGAGATTGAGGACAATTGATCAATTTTTATTTTAGACATAATTGTCTGGTCTGAATAATATGATTACCATAAACATATTTCAATGATGTCAAAAGATTACTGAAATACTATTAAATGTCACCAGCACACATTAAAAACCAACACCTTTCTAAAAATGAGATGTATTTAAAATTGAACTTAAACCATAAACCAGCTATATCAAGCAAGAAATAATGGAAACCCATTGATCTGAACAAACTGCGATTTTCTAGATAAGAGTGCAACTACTTCAGTGCAATGAAAGTAATACCAGGTCATGTCTTGATCCTCTAAAAATTTGTCATCTGTGATATTGGATTTCGCATTTGACTCTCAAAAGTCAGAAGAATTTCAGGAAAGCTGCAGTTTCAGTTTATCCATAAATCATTTTGTATTCACAGAGTTACTGCTTCATCATTAGGAGAACTGCCTAGAAACCAGATTGAAAATGTCTATGAATTGAGTAGGTTTCAGATGGGCAGTGATCTGCATGGTGACCACATATTTCAGAACTTGAGAGAAAATGATATGTGTGTGTGTGTGTGTGTGTGTGTGTGTGTGTGTGTGTGTGTGAGAGAGAGAGAGAGAGAGAGAGAGAGAGAGAGAGAGAGAGAGAAATCAGTTGAAATTAGGACACTTCAAAGTTCTGCATTTTTATAGATTCAGAAGTGCTGTCATCAGCCATGGATTTCTTTATGATATTAATTGAACTCTTAAAAAAAACATTACAGTCATGTTTTAGGAGAAATAGGATAAAATCCTATATTTTTCTTGTTATCTACCATCTAGATATTCAAGTACTCCCTGATACAGTAACATAGTACAATTCTTTTCCTTCCAGAGCTTATTAAAACACACAGACACACACACACACACACACAATCCACTTATGAATTTGCAATCATTCCTATGGCCATAATTAGACTTCATTACTAGCAATAACAGCATTTTCTTTATTATCTCAATTCCAAGGTTCCTGTTCTTTGACCATCACCTTAGGGCTTTCTAGCTCACTTCCTGTAGTACCCCAATTCAAACAGGGAGTCCTCACTGAAACCTCCAATCCATTCTCAGCCCTACCTTTTATTTTTGAACCCCTACTTCTCTCCTTATCGAGTTGAAACTCCATGATTAATTATTATAATCACACCATTGTATATACCTTCAATGATCTCTTTCTCTTTGTCTCTCTGAAAAACATGTACTAGTTAAATCCAACTCTCTGCCTACTCTCTCACCTGAATTGATTTGTATTAATGAGCATGAACCAACCTTTTAATGCTTTCTGGAATTCATACTATACTTTCTCAAGTCCGTTCATTCTCTACTCCCTTAGATAATTATTTCCCACCTTCTCCTCTCCGTCGTCAAACCTCCAAATCTTCCTCCTCGCCTTCATTCTTAGCAGATAATGACTTCCTACCTTATCCAAACAACCAGAAGAGAACTCTCACAAACTCCCACAAACAAATCAACTCTCCAACCAGCATCTTCACTCACTCTGTCATCCCTATTTTTCCCTGAAATAAACTATTCCCTCTCTTTTCTAAAGATACTAATTTGACTTATACATTATAACGCATCCCCGTCCACCTGTTCAAGGATGTCACTCAGGGGATTCTTTCCTCTCTTGGCTAATCATCAATTTTCCCTTACTACTGGATTATTTCTATCAGTTTATATTCCATTAATGCTCCATCTCTAAAATAAAATATTTGATGTCATTGTTTTCTCTAGATAGTACCACATTCTTTGCTTTCCTTTGTACCAAAGTTTCTCAAAAGAGTTGCCTTTCAGGTGGTTTCCAACTTCTTTCTTAAACCCACTCTAAAAACTGAACTCAGTCTTTGATCTCCTTTTCTTCTCTATGTGCATTCCCTTCCTTGATGTGCTCATCAGTCTCAGGTTATAAATTTCATCTACATGCAGATAACTCCCAAATGTATCATTTGTATCTCCAGTTCAAACATCTCTCCAAAGCCTAAGACTTATTCCTCCAATCCCTACTCAAAATCCCTGTTATGGACTGAATGTTTCTGTCCCCAGCCCCACCTCCCCCCCCACCAAATTCATAGGTTGAAACCAAAGCCCCCATATGCCTCTATTTGGAGATGGGGCCTCTGAGAAACTAATTAAGGTTAAATGAAGACGAGGGACAGGGGGGCCTTGATCCAGTAAGACTAGTGTCCTTATAAGAAAACACACCAGATAACTTGCTTTCTCTCCCTGAAGTACAGAGTAAAGTCTTTGTGAGGATATAACTTACCAGAAACCTTACCAAAAACCAAATTTGCCAGCACTTTGATTATGGACTTCCAGTCTCCAGCCTATGACAAATAAATTTCTGTTGTTTAAGCCACCCAGTTTGTGGTATTTTGTTATGGTAGCCTGAACAGATTAGCACAATCCCACTTGGCCGTATCAAGCTCAGCATGCTAAAACTGAACTCCTAATCCTTTCCGCAAATCCTACCACCTTCCTCATCTCAACTGATTACAAATCTGTCCTTCCTTGTTCCCTGGCCAAATTGAAACACTCTTTAATAACATCCCACATCCTTTCCACCAGGAAACCTTTGGGTTATACCATCAACATATATCTACAATTTAACCGTTTGTCTCCATTTCCAGTGCTATTTCCATAGGTCAAGCCACTTCATCTCATTTAAATTACTGTAAGATCATCATACATGATCTTTCAGGCATGCTCCCACCTTAGAGTCTCTCACTGGTATTTCCTCTTTCTGGAATGCACTGCCCCAAAACAGCCACATAGCTAACTCCTTCACCTCCTTCTAGCCTTGATCATGCCAGTGATGCCTGATGCTGCTATTTGGTATTGTAAACTGCAACCCCCACCCTGCCCCAGAATTTCTAATTGCCTTCCTTGTTCTGTTTTGTCATACTGTTTTCACCGTCCACCACTTAATTTTCTTAATTAGTATTTTTATTATCTGTCCCACCCACCAGTATGTAAACTCCTTAGAGGCAGAAAGCACTACCTAGTATGCTCACTGTTGCATCCAAAGAGCCTAGAACAGCCTAGGACAGAGGAGGAAATGTGTAATTAGTAATTGTCACATGAATGAATTCTCAGTACTATAATGGAATTTAGCTTAGCTGAGAATTTTTTTCCTTTTGTCTTATATTGTTCCTTATATTCTTTTTATTCTGTATCTTCTTTCAGAATATCTTTACAGGTTGGATCTTCATTTTCTGTTGATATATTGATCATCATAATGCATTAATACACAAAAATCAGAAAAAAATATTTGCAGTATATATTACAGACTGAGTTAATACATTAAATATAAAAGAATGATTAAACTAACAAAAACTAAATATTAGAGTAGAAAAACATGCAAAACATATGAACACGTAATGCATGAAAGAATTACATTTGCCTTGAAAAATACTAAACAAAGTTATTAATAAATAAATTCAAAAAAGGAATAACAGTTCCTGTCTATCAAACTAGGAAGGAAAAACTAACAGCTTAATAGGAAGCAACTCCCTTCCTCCTGGGGGTGGGGCATTCCCACAGATGAAAAGTTGATTCGGACCAGTTCTCCTTGTACACATGTTAGTGGTGTTATACAAACATGAAGAAGAATAGGGAGCTATTATCAAAAAAAAAAAAAAAGGCTCACATTTTAGTCAAATATACCCAGTTAGTCTAGATGACTATTTCTCAACAAGGACTAATTTTGTTCCCAAAGACATTTGATAGTGTATTGAGCTACTTTTGGCTATTACACTGGAAAAGGGACTCCGGCACCTAGTGGTAAAGGCCAAGGATGCTGCTCCATGGCCCACAACACACAAGCCAACACTACACAACAAAGAACTACCCAGTCCTAAAGGTCAATTGTACTGAGGCTCAGAAGCCCTGGTCTAGATAGATTATGTAAATAAGGCCAGAAATTAAGAATTTGTGCATTGCAATTATGAGAACAGAAGTCTTGTAATCTCTTTAACCTCACATGACTAACCAAGTATAAAAATAAAGAAGTTCTGTAGTAGGCAGAATTATAATCCCCTCAAATCACCACATGAACAGTGATTACATCCTAATCATCAGAATCTGCATATGTGTTACCTTACATGGCAGTAAAGACTTTGCAGATGAGATTAAGATGAGATTGGGAGAGTATCCTGGATTATTCAGGGAAATCTGTCTCATGACATGAGCTCTTAAAAGCTGAGAACCTTCTCTGTATACAAAGGTTAGAGGGAGTGGAGAGGAAAAGAGAGAAGGAGATAGAGGGGCAGCAGAAGAGAAGGCAGGAGAAATGAGGCATGAGAAGAATTCAGCGCACTGTTGCTGGCTTTGAAGACAAAGGGATCCATAAGGCAAGGAATGCAGGTGACCTCTAGAAGCTGAGACTCACCCCTGGCTGACAGTCAGCAAGGAAACAGAGACTTCAACCTTATTACCACGTGGAACTGCATTCTGCCGACAACCTGAATGAGACTGGAAGCAGATTCTCCCCCAGAGTCTCCAGCTTTCAGCCTCGTGGCATCCAAAGCAGAGAAATCCTGAGCCAGCTGGACTAATGACCTACAGATCTGTGAGACAATAAATTTTGTTGTTCTAGGCCATTACATTTATGGCCATTTGTTATAACAACAACAGAATACTAGTACAAGCCCCAACAGCTACTGTATTTTTCACACACTGTATACAGTAACAGAAGAAAGAATCCAGACCACTCTCTGCTTTTAATTTTTTAGGCCCTTCCATTAGCCACAGGGTTTGTCAAAGGACAGTGACAGCTCTTTAGAGATGTGCAACAAGAAAATAACACCTCCTTTCTAACACAGCCTTTATATACTACTGTATACACATAGTAACACAGCAACTTGTGAATAAGATCCCTAAAAATATTTTCATACTAATAATTGGATTAGGAAAAATAATAGTTTAGTATACATGTTTGGCCCTGCACAGATATTTTACAGACTCATTATTTTAAAATCTTCCTAATAATCCTTTGAGAGAAGACCACTAGAATCCCTTACCTAACCATTAGAGAAAAGTTTGGGAATCTTCTACTCTGTTAACAGGTTTCTCTCCAGGTATGTTTCATATTTGCTGGCACATTAGCTGGTCTTTTTGGACATGTTCAAATAAATACAACCATTTCAAATTTAAATGAACATTCATCTCATTTTATTAATTTAAATTTTTTATTAAAGGTCAAGTTTGACTGAAATGAGGAAAGACCAACAGAAGACAGTGGTAAGAATTAGATGAAGACTCAGCACTGGAGTTTCTCCTCCATTGCTCAGCCACTGCACTTATTCTGCTTCCAATTTAAAAGTAGTAAATCTCCAGATAATCTCCTGAATGGCTTCCAGTCACTGAAATATGTTTTATAGCTTCCAAAGTAGTGTAACATTGATTGTAAGTAAGATTTGTGAAACATCAAGGAGCATTAGATACTCAAATTTAAAATGAAGATTCGTATTCCACAAAGCTGTTTGAGATAGCCTTAAACCAAGTCAGCTGATTTGACTCAGGGCATGTCTGCCAGAAAACAATTATAGACAGAAAGCTAACTCCAGGGACATTTCACAGATAAGTCAGTCACCCATTCAACCTTATAACAGCTTTGACTCATTCACTGGCCACTACAACTTCAAGGAAGCAAGCCAATAGGAGAGTAACATTGGTCTAATATGAATAATTAAAATATTAGCAATAGCTTAATTTTTAATACTATCTTCTGGCATATACTGTGCATTAAACATTCAATAAATATTAATAAAGGATTGGAAAAATCATTATAGGGTTAGATTCAGCAGCATCTTCCTCAGTTGTGGTCACAGGTCTGCATTTTTAGCCAAATGTCCTTGAAAAAGTGGCTACTTTAAATTCTCATGTAAAAGGGGAAAACTGTAATACCTACCCCACATATTGTGAGAAATACAAGTGTGTGTGAGAGGGAGTCCAAGATGTGCGGCATAGTAAGATCTTGAACTCACCTTCACCAATGGACCCACCAAATCTACACCTACATATACAGCAATTCCTCTTGAAGAACTAAGGGCTGATTGAACAGCTTCTGCACAGCAAATGATAGAAGAACCAAATAGAGAAGAGTAGGAGAGATGGAGACTTAGGAATGACAGGAACCCCAGCCATCACATGGTGACCCACAGTAGGGAGGGGTATCAGAATTGCCTGCATTGAGACTCACTACCATGGAGCAGAGTGAAAAACATCAGGTTAAGGGGAACTAAACTATAAGCAAAGGAATCCATTTATTAGAGCATCCTTCAAAAGGGCAGGAAACTGGTGGAACTCTTTCTGGGGTCAGAAGCATCATTTTTCACATTCTTCCTCCACCTTGATAGCACAGGCAGGAGATGCACACCAAGACATATTAAACTTAAAATGGCTAAAGTTGAAAGTAAAGAGAGAATATTAATGTCAGCAAGAGAAAAATAAATACACATACAAGGAAAACCCCATTAGATTTTCAGGTGATTTTTTAGCAGAGACTTTGCAGAACAGAAGGAAGTGGGAGGATGTACCTGAAGTGCTGAAAGGGAAAAACTTATGACCAAATATACTCCACCCAGGAAGGTCATTATTCAGAACTGAAGTAGAGATGAAGAGTTTCCCAAACAAACAAACTAAAGGAGATAATCGCCACTAACATGACCTTGCAAGAAATGTTAAAGGGTCTTTTTAAGTAGAAAATAAAAGGCCATAACTAGAAATAAGAACTATATGAAAGAAAAAACCTCACTGGTAAAGGCAAATATATATAGGAATAGCAGTGGATCAGTCACTAAAAAAGCTAGTATGAAGGTTAAAAGACAAAAGTAGTAAAATCAATTTCAAGTAGTTAAGGAATACACAAAGAGAAAGATGTAAAATTTGATATTAAGAACATAAAACATGTGGGGAGGGAAGTAGAAATGTAATGCTTTTAGAATGTGTTCAAATTTAAGCAACTATTAGCTTAAAATAAGCTGCAATATAAATAGGCTGATATGAACCTCATGGTAACCACAAATCAAAGCCTACAATAAATACACAAAAAATAAAGAGAAAGGAACTCAAACATAACACTAAAGAAAACCACCAAACCACAAGGAAAGAAACCGAGGGGAAAAAAGGAAGGAAGGGAGAAGAACTACAAAAATAACCAGAAAACAGTCAATAAAATCACAAAAGTACTTATATATCAATAATTACTTTAAATACAATAGGACTAAATGCTCCAATCAAAAGCCATAGGGTGGTTGAATGGATTAAAAAACAAGACCCATCTGAACCCTCCTACACTGCTGCTGGGAATGTAAATTAGTTCAACCATTGTGGAAAGCAGTATGGAGGTACATCAAAATGCTCAAAACAGACTTACCATTTGACCCAGGAATTCCACTCCTAGGAATTTACCCTAAGAATGCAGCAATCAAGTTTGACAAAGACAGATGTACCCCTATGTTTATCGCAGCACTATTTACAATAGGCAAGAATGGAAGCAACCTAAATGTCCATCGATAGATGAATGGATAAAGAAGATGTGGTACATATACACAATGGAATACTACTCAGCCATAAGAAGAGGGCAAATCCTACCATTTGCAGCAACATGGATGGAGCTGGAGGGTATTATGCTCAGCGAAATAAGCCAAGTGGAGAAAGAGAAATACCAAATGATTTCACTCATCTGAGGAGTATAAGAACAAAGGAAAAACTGAAGGAACAAAACAGCAGCAGAATCACAGAACTCAAGAATGGACTAACAGGTACCAAAGGGAAAGGGACTGGGGAGGATGGGTGGGTAGGGAGGGATAAGGGGGGTGGGAGAAGAAGGGGGTATTAAGATTAGCATGCATGGGGGGGTGGGAGAAAGGGGAGGGCTGTACAACACAGAGAAGACAAGTAGTGACTCTACAACACTTTGCTATGCTGATGGACAGTGACTGTAAAGGGGTTTATAGGGGGGACCTGGTATAGGGGAGAGCCTACTAAACATAATATTCATCATGTAAGTGTAGATTAATGATAACAAAAAAAAAAAAAAGCAGTTCCTGTGTGGTGACCTCCAATGAGTTCTACACAATGGTATAAAGGGCATATAAAAGTGTAGGCAAAGGGTTTTTTTGTGCTTATACAGAGGATCAAAGCATAATTTGGCTACCCCGAAAATGAACTAAGATACGATATGAAAAAGAACTTCCAACATCAGCACTCTCTGGAAGACTCATGCCCGAAGATGATCATCAAAAAACCCCAACAAAGATCCATGCACTGCTACAGGTGTAGATGCTCATCCCACCGGCTCCTGGACTTGCCATGGGAATGAATAAGGAGATATCTAAGCTGGCCTGTGCATACAGTAAAACAACAAATTTGACTGGATCTACACTGTTGGAACTCAACCAAGAATTAGGAGAAGTGCAAATTGTAGTGCTCCAAAATCTTACAACTACAGACTATTTACTATTAAAAGAACATATGGGATGTGAACAGTCCCCAGGAAAGAGTTGTTTTAATTTGTCTGATTTCTCTCAGACTGTTCAAGTTCAGTTGGACAATATCCACCATATCATAGATAAGTTTTCACAAATGCCTAAGGTGCCTAACTGGTTTTCTTGGTTTCACTGGAGATGGCTGGCAATTATAGGTATGCTTTGGTTATGTAACTGTATTCCTATTATGTTAATGTGTGTGCTCAATTTAATTAGTAGTTTAAAACCTATACAGGCTTAAGACACTCTACAAGAAGATATGTCAAAGAAATAATCAATCCTCCCATGTTTTCTTCTGTCTGTACTTCTATAGCTTTTCTTCTTCCTTCCTAATTACAACCCTTAAATAGAATTTGTGCCTCATATCGAATTTACCGTGTATCACAATTTTTCCACGTGGTAAAGATACCTCAAGACAAATGCTGGGCATAGAAGCCACAGAGCATAAATATGCAAAGAAGTAAAAAACTAACCTTTTCAAACAATAAGGCTTCTCTCTCACTTACCAACTTTACATTTCCCTGTATGGCCCCGGAAGATGACTGGTTAGCCAGAGACGGGTAAGATTCCTCAAGGGAGGAACAACCTAAGACAGGCAGAGTCGCAGGGGGGCCATCAGGTGAGAAATTGGGGATCAACAGAGGTGAGGCTTAGAAACTCCCCCCCCGCCCATTCTGAGAGAAATCTGCTGCATCTGTGGATGTTTTATTGCCCTTGTCTAGCTTGGATTAACACATAGTCTACAAGCACACACCTGATATCTACATTTGCTCTCTTACAACACTAAACTATGTTTTCTACCTTTATCTTGCATCTACCTACCACTTCAGCATTTTATTAAAATTAATAATAATAAAGAGAGAAATGTGGTATCCACATATAAATCAAGTATAAAAATCAAACGAATATTCATATTTGAACTGACTGTTTATAATTCATAATGCATGATCAAAACCAAAAGTTTCTGTGATGACTGCCCTTGTACTATTCACCATGTAACTTATTCACTATGTAAAAACTTGTTCTCCATGTAAGAACTTGTTCGTTATGCTTCAGAAGATTGGAGACTGATGAAAATTAGGCTTGGGGTGGATTAATGATTATACATTGAGCATTGAGTCCCCTATACAGAATTTTATTGTTGTTAACAACCATTTGATCAATAAATAGGAGAGATGGCCTCACAAAAAAAAAAAAAATAGTACACACTTCCAATTGTAAAATAAATAAGTAACCAGGATGTAATGTATAGCATAAGGAATATAGTCAAAATATTATAACAACGTGGTATGGTGATAGCTGGTACCTAGAATTATCATGTATATAAATGTTCAATCACTGTATTGTACACCTGAAACTAATGTAATACTGTGTGTCAACTACCCTTCAATAAAAAATAATTATCTAAAAAAAAAAAAAAACAAGACCCATCTATTCACTGCCTACAAGAGACTCAATTCAGATCTAAAACACACAAACTGAAAGTAAAGGAATGGAAAAAGATATCCCATGCAAGTGAAATGAAAAGAAAGCTGGAGTAGCAATACTCATATCAGACAAAACATACTTTAAAACAAAGATAACAGAAGACAAAGAAAGGCATTACATAAAATAAATGAGTTAATCCAAGAAGATAAAACATTTGTAAATATTTATGCACCCAACAAAGGAACACCAAAATATTTAAAGCAAATATTAACAGATCTAAAGGAAGAAATTAGCAATGATACAATTGTAATGCATTTTAATACTTCACTTACATCAATGAAAAAAACACTCAGACAGAAAATCAAAAAAGAATCATTAAGTGACACACTAAACAGATTGACTTAATAGAAATATACAGAATATTTTATCCAAAAATTGTAGAATACACAGTCTTCTGAAATGTATATGGAACATTCTCAAGGATAGATCAAGTTAGGCCACAAAATAATTCTCAGTAAATTTAACAAGATTGAAATTATATCAAGCATCTTTTCCAATCATGACAATATGAAACCAGAAATCGATTATAAGAAAACTGGAAAAAACACAAACATGTAGAAACTAAACAACATGTTACTAAACATTTATTTTCATCAAAAAATAAAGAGGAAATAAAAAATACCTTGAGGCAAATGAAACTGTTGGAAACACAACTTTTCAAAGTCTATGGGACACAGCCAAAGCAGTTCTAAGAGGGAAATTCATAGTGATACAGCCCTACATCAAGAAACAAGAAAAATCCCAAATAAACTATCTAACTTTAAGCCTAAAAGAACTAGAGAAAGAAGAACAAACAAAGCCCAAATTTGGTAGAAGGAAGGAAATATTAAAGATCAGAGTGGAAATAAATGAAATAGAGACTAAAAAAAGTAGAAAGAATCAAAAATGAAAACAAAAGCTGGTTCTTTGAAAAGATGAAGAAAATCAATAAACCTCTGGCCAGATTCATTAAGAAAAAAGAGGTAGGGCCCAAATAAATAAAATCAGAAATGAAAGACAACTTGCAACTAACACCACAGAAATACAAAGAATCATAAGAGACTACTAAAAATAATTACACACAAATTGGAAAATGTAGAAGAAATGGAAATTTCCTAGAAACACACAATCTTCTAAGACTGAATCTCAAAGAAATAGCTAATATAAATAGACCAGTTACAAGTAATGAAATTGAATCAGTAATTTTAAAACTCCTAAAACACAAAATTCCAAGACCAGACAGCTTCATTGGTGAATTCTATCAAACATTTAAAGAGGAGTTAGTCCATATCTTCAAATTATCCAAAAAATTAAAGAGGAAGAAAGTCTTCCTCATTTTACAAAGCCAGCATTATCATGATAGCAAAACCAGACAAAGATGACCCCCCTAAAAAAGAAACTCACAGGCCAATTATCCCTGTTGAACAGAGATGCACATATTCTCAACAACATATTAGCAAACTGAATTCAACAATACATGAAAAGGATTATACACCTCAATCAAGTGGGACTTATTCCAGGGATGATAGGGTGGTTTAATATCCACAAATCAATCAACATGATATATACCACATTAACAAAATGAAGGATAAAAATCTTATGATTATCTGAATAGATGCAGACAAAGCCTTAGTCAAATTCAACATTAATTTATGATACAACTCTCCAACACAGTGAGTATAGAAAGAATGCAGCTCAACCTAATAAAAGTTGTATATATGACAAATGCACAGCAACATCATACTCAACAGTGAAAACCTGAAAGCTTTTCTCTAAGATTAGGAATAAGAAAGGGATGTCATCACTTTTATTCAACACAGTATTTGAAGTCCTAGCCACAGCTATTAGGCAAGAAAAAACAATAAGAAGTGTCCAAATTGGAGAGGAAGAAAAAAAACTGTCACTATTTGCAGACATGAAACTATATACAGAAAACCCTAAAGACTCCACCAAAAAAAACTATAAGAACTAGAAAATAAACTCAGTAAAATTGTAAGATACAAACTCAAAATACAGAAAATATGTTGCATTTCCATACACTAGTAATACACTATTAGAAATAGAAATAAAGACAAAAATCCCATTTATAATTGCATCAGAAGGAATAAAATACCTAGAAATAAATTCAACCAAGGAGGTGAAAGATCTGCATTCTAAAAACAGTAAGACACTGATGGAAGAAACTGAAGATGACACAAATAAATGGAAAGATATACTGGCTCATGGAATGGAAGAATATTGTTAAGATGTCCATACTACCTAGCAATCTTCAGATTCAGTGAAATCCCTATCAAAATATCAACAGCATTTTTCACAGAAATAGAACAAAGAATCCTAAAATTTGTATGGAACCACAAAAGACCCCAAAGAGCCAAAGCAATTTAGAGAAAGAACAAAGCTAGAGGTAACACACACCCTGATTTCAAACTATACTACAAAACTATAGTAACCAAAACAATAGGGTACTGACACAAAAACAGACATATAGGTCAATGGAACAGAATAGAGAGCCCATACATAAACCCACCCTTATACAGCCAGTTAATATATGACAGAGGAGGCAAGAATATACAATGGGGAGAAGAGAGTTTCTTCAATAAATGGTGTTGGATAAACTGGACAGCTATATGCAAAAGAATGAAACTGGACCACTATCTTACACCATATACAAAAATAAATTTTAACTGAATTAAAGGCTTGAATGTAAGACCTGAAACCATAGAACTCTTAGAAGAAATTATAGGAAGTAAGCTCTCTGACATCAGTTTCAGCAACACTGTTTTTTGGATCAGTCTCCTCAGGCAAAAGAAACAAAAGCTAAAATAAACCAATTATATTACATTAAACTAAAAAACTTCTGACAATGAAGAAAACAAACAAAATGAAAAAGTAACCTAATGAATGGGAGAAGATATTAGCCAATAATACATCTGATAAGGTGTTAATATCCAAAACATAGCAGGAAGTTACACAACTTAATATTTTAAAAAACAACTCAAATAAAAATGGCCAGAGGACTTGAATAGCCATTTTCCAAGGAAGACATACAGTGGTCAATAGCATGTGAGAAGATGCTCAACATCACTTATTATCAGGAAAATGCAAATCAAAACCACAATGAAATACCACCTCACATGAGTCAAACTGGCTATTATCAAAAGGGCAAAAAAAAACAAATCCTGGTGAGAATGTAGAGAAAACAGAACCTTTATATACTGTCAGTGGGAATGTAAATTGATGCAACCACTATGGAAAACAGTATGACAGTTCTTCAAAAAATTAAAACTATTACTACTAAATAATCCAGCAATTCCACTTCTGGGACTTAATCCAAAGAAAACAAAAACACTAACTCAAAGAGATATATGCACCCCTATATTCACTGAGCCATTATGTACAACAGCCAAGATATGGAATCAACCTAAATATCCATCAATAGGTGAATGAATAAAGAAGATGTGAGATTATGTGTGTTGGGGTTGGGGTGGGGAATGATGGAATATTAGTCAGATATAAAAAAGAATGAAATCTTGCCATTTGCGACAGCATGGATGGACTTAGAAGGTATTATACTAAGTGAAATAAGTCAAAGACAGACAGATATCATAAAACTTCATTTATGATTTCAGCCTAGCAGCATTTTTTGAGTAGTCAGATGTTAAAAGCATCTTAATCTAGAACTCAATATGCTTGAATGAGTATGTAATTCTTTCCTTCATATATAATTATAATGAAGAGAAATGGAAAAAGTCATGCTTAACACAGTGATTCCCAAGCACTGCACTGGGAGGAGAAATAAGATTCTCGCTTCCCAGACCGATTCTTTACTCTTATTTCACTATGCCCCCTGACCCCAGTATAACAGAAATCTTTACAGAAAGCAACATTTTAGTCCTTAGGAGGAAACCCCCTGAGGACTTCCGAATCCCTTAGCACCTCAGATGTGCCTCTGCTGAATCCTAAATCTCTCCAGCTTGATGTTAAAATAAATTCAGAGAGCCTCCTCTCCTGGGCCGACTAACAAAGCAGAATTTTCTGTCTTTGACAAACAAAGGCTAATTATTATCCTTGAGTATGAAAAAATTCACTCAATGCTCCCAAAAGGAAAAAAAGTCAAAATTCAAACTGAAAGCCAGCAGTTGCTTAATCACATTTTGCAGGACCTCAGACTAGATTAATTTCTGACTCATTTAGCAATACCCCTGTCCTTTGTCATAATCTGTATGCACTCACTATAGTGGTTACCAGAGTAGTAAAAATATCAGCAAAACGAATGCTGTGGTAGCTAAACATAATGTTTTATAACCATATATCTACGAGTCATAGGTTCATTGTCTGGATGAAAATCTGCAAATGATACAAAATAGATTAGACGGCAAAATAAAGAGAAAAATGTCTGGCATGCCTGATTGTTCTAGATAAGCTCAGGAGGCAGAAAACAACACACAGAAGCCTATCTTGACACATAGGATTAGAAAATGACATTTCAAAAAATACACTATAAAAAAGATACCATTGTCTGAAATAAAAGATCCTGAGTGAATTGTTTTTGCAGTTCATCCTTTTCCTATGTTATGTCACCACCACACCAGTCCTTACGCACTGATTTTCCTTTGTCCAGCACCTCGTTGCCCTTATCTGGAGGCTATGCAGCCTCACAGTTTGACTCTGTAAGTGCCTGGTCACACTGTGATCCCCAAAAGGGATCTTTTCTCCCAATATCAAATGACTGTGCATGTGTCACCCATTTTTGAAAAATATGGATTAGGGAGAATTTCACAGTATTTTGTAGTTTACTTTGTTTCAAATGGGAAAAATTTCAGTGGGTTTGAATCAATGAAAGCTAAACTTACTTCCTTCTCATTTAAAAAATTTTTTTCCGGTTCGTTTTTCAGTATTTACTCTGTTTCCTTTTCTAATTTGAAACTGCATGTATTTTATAAGTGAGCAGAGCACTTTTCAAGGGAATCCCAAAGTGCAGTGTTAATTTTACATCCTTGAAGTCATTTCCATTGCAAAAATCAGGAGCACAGATCATGAGGTAAATGTGTGTAAATGGATTTCATTTCCTCCCTGAATAACATGGGAAATCTTGAATGCTGTTCATGTGCCTATGTGCAGCTTCCAACACGGTGGCCTCATGAGGTCCTTTCACCTAAGGAAACAGACATTCTACAGCCCATCAGCTCTGGTCACTCTAAACTCTTCCAGAGTCACGAGAAAACCATGAACAACTTTTTACTTCTTCTCTTCTACTTGTTCTATCATCTGTAGAATTTAGCTGAGGTAAAGAGGTGCTTTCTTCTCATTCATCATTGTAACTTAAGGAATAATTTTACTGTTGTGAATGTTTTGGGCAACATGCCCATCTCAAAGTGGAAGATGTTAAGCCAACCCTTTTTCTCTTATGATGTATGTTTCTGCATCTTCAACCAATATTCCTTAGTCTGCTGAAATACATTGAAAAGTAGGAAAGGTAAATAGACCCACCTAGCTGTTTTAAGGTAGTGGATTGAA
The DNA here is from genome assembly GCF_040802235.1 of Manis javanica. Taxonomy (NCBI): domain Eukaryota; kingdom Metazoa; phylum Chordata; class Mammalia; order Pholidota; family Manidae; genus Manis; species Manis javanica. Next base: position 96,777,562 of record NC_133167.1, read on the forward strand.
ATATAAGGCACGTGGAAGAGATAGCTTCATGCCCACTTATGGGATAATAAATAACTTCAAAAATAGACAAATTCTTTGTAAATAAAATTTTGAAACAAACCAGAAGGCCAGGTATATATAAAACACTGAAATGATCAAGCTGAAATAGAGACCTCTTTTCATTTCATCACCAAACCTGATTAAGAATAATGCAAATATGAAAGTTGCAGGAATATTGGAGCCTCTAAATAAATATCACATAGTGTTTGCTTTGCAAATATTTGAAACTCAGTTTAATGGAGCACAAAGAAAAATGGTTTCTTTACAGAAATTCTGGCCTTAAAATATGCCTTTTTGTTAAAAAAAAAGTATCATATATTTGAATAAATTGTAAACTCCATATGGGTGATGTGTGTGTGATTCTTTGATGACTGACATATTCCGGGCACATAGAAGGTATATAATAAATATTTCTTATTGAATAGAGTTTATAAAAGAATTTCCTGCATGTGACCTATCTCACGTGATCTCACCTGACCCAGCAGGCTTGAAGAATGGGCACTAGTCACATGCTCTACCTGTAGTGGAGGTGAAGGGGGACAGCACCTCAGGTGCTGTGAAGAGAAATAGAAGCCAACCAGGAAGTTAGAGGGAAGGGCTTTTGGTAAAAGAGGCAGCAATCGATGGGTGCAATGCTTAGCACGTCACAGATATCAAATCAATATTCACAGAATGGTGAAGCCTTCCCGAAAGATTCATTCTGACTTTATTCAGCCCTCTCTGCTATCACATATTTTATTTTCTTTGTAATTCTTACCATAGTAAGAAATTAGAATTATTCAGCTATGCATTTGTTTATTGTTCCTCTCACCCTGCTAAAATGTAAACTCTGTGAAGGAAGAGTCCGTGTTTGTCTTAATCCCTAAAGATAAGTGTCTGATAAAGGGCAGACATTCTCTAAGATCTGGATGAATAAATGAGTCAACCAAACACCACCTGAAATGAGCCGTCAGGACTATCTTGTTTCATTCTCCCTTTAGCTTACATTGCTTGGGTAATACAACTGTTTATCTGTATTGCTTTGTGTGCACATGTATGTGTACTACTTTTCTCTCCCTCTGTTTCTTACCGTATAACTTGGACTTCCTCCTTCTTGAGGAGGTAAGAGGTCCTCAGGAGACCTAGCAGGACCATGGCAAAGTCCCAAAAAAAAGAACCCAGATTTGGATGGTTTGAGTAAACTCTTCTAAGCGCATAAGAAAGAGACATTCTTTTCATCTTGTATTTATGTTTATGTTTCTCTCTTGCTATCAGAGTGATAAGACCACAGGAGACAAGAGGAAGGGAATAAGGAGGCCAACAGGCCTGCTTCTAATCTAGCCCTAACCTGGACGAGAAAATGACCGTTGGTGGCTCACATTCATGCCATCCACCAGAATACGATACAACCCAGGACGCCCGATGAGAGGAGGATGCACACTTACCTCCATCATCCTTTACATCACAGCTCCTCCTTGGCAGCCAAGGTGTCCATAAGCGGCTAATAAATTGTTCAGCTCCCCACTAAGTGTGTGTCTATTAAAACTAACAGAGTAAATGTTACATAAGGAAACTAAGCCTCAAAGCAATAATGAGACAGACTTCTAACAGGTCTCCCAACCTGAAGGCATTGCTCTTCCCTCCTAGATCACGCTTTAATTGCTTTCCTATCACTGAGAATGTGAAAATTAAAGTAAAAGTTTAAAAGAAACATACTATGAAAATTTGTGTTTTGATTATCATTTCTGCTTCCTTTGAGAGAGATAAATGACTTATTCTAAGACAATCAGGTAAGACAAAAGATGTAAATGAGCCTTAACTTTAAAATAATGGGAAAATCCTATCACCACCTAAGTCTCATTTATTTGTCATCTTCACTTATGCTTCTTTTTCTCCTGCCAGGCAATTTTCTGGATAAACTGAAACATTTTTGCTCTCATTTTATTCAAAATGGCAGTAGCTCTAAATCTTGAAGCCATAAAACTAAATAGTCATTATAAATTCAAGGGAAGACTTGGAATATTTTTTATAAAAATCTGGCTATGTCTTCCCATTCATGTCACTTAAAGAGTTATTTCTTCAGCTCCTGCTGCTTCCTGAAATGGCTACATGTCTAATACAAGTAATCTTTTCCTCTTCATTCCACATGCACCATCTCCCCCCCAGCGGCTCAGCACTGGTTTGCCTCAGCAATTACTGTTGCTCTTCCATTTCTGGGTTTCTTCTCACATTGTGAAAAACACGCATTTGTACTTACCTTTTGTCCCTTCTAGAGCATTTGTTCATTAAAAGCAAGAACATTTTCTTACATATCTTCAGACCTCTAACAGGGAATGACTATATAAATGAAAGCAAGGGTTAACATGCGACAATTATTCCCTCCTGTTTGCTCGACTCACTCCCAATAGCTTAATACGTTTGTGATAATTAGATTTGCATTGAAAATGGAAATTAAGAAAAAGCTTTAGGCTGATAATGGACATTGTCCCATTACTGGACATTAACTGTAACAAGTCTAGGCTAGATCTAAGGAATTAACCAAATACCCTGAGCACTTTCCTCTTCAAATCCATTACATTTAAATGGCTATCTGTGTCCCTTGAATTTTAATCACCTAGAAAGTCGCTTCTAGTATCCTAGAGCCTGCTGGGTGAAATTATTATCCCCCAGTTTTTGTTCTCCAAGCACCTGATGCTCTCAGAGCAATAGATTCACATGACTTTCTCTTTCCATTATAGTCAAAAGTGGTAGAATCTCCAAATGGATAACTCAAAGATTAGTCATGGAACTAAGTCAGTAAATACAGTAATCTCATGAATTTGTCAAGGTGAAAAACTGGTCGCGGATGTGAAAACAAACAGCTTTTTTCCAATTCCATCATTCCAGAAGAAAACAAGAATGATGGCTTTGCACAGGGTGGGTAGACAGGGCCTGGTTCTGGGTTTTGATATACAGGCTTAAAATTTAAGGAGAGGAATTTAGTTAGGGCAGGAAAAAGTTTTCAACTATAAATTATTGGACACTGGAATATAATCTAAAGGAAAATGGCAGTGTTATATCCATAGGATTTTAGGTTTTTAAATGTTGAAGTGGACTCTCTAAGCCTCCGTGGGCACAAAGAAATAACCTCTTACAGAGATATCCTGTGATTATTTAATTATATTTAAACAGAATGAACAGTTTCCTAATACTAGGGATGTCAGAGGATGGTACATGTCATGGGAAAAATGAGGAATATCTTTCTAGAGGCTTAAACACAAAAAGATATATGCTTCAATCCAAAGTAGTTTTTAAAACAAACTGAGCATTCAAAAACACAATCCTACAGAAAAATCCCTCTGTAGTCAACATCATCAATTAATACTTTATACTCACAGAATACATGGCACTAAGTAAAATGTTCCCAAAACTAAGTGTGTGCCCTTTCGAATTCCTCATTCCATACAGAATTGTACAATCTGACTATAACAGAAAGTCAATGTATATCCATTTTAAAGTTTGAATTATAAAACCTTTGGGGAGAAATATGTATCTCAGTTTTATAAGACTAACACTCTTTTTGTTTTTTTCTTAATTTATTTATTTATTTTATTAAGGTATTATTGATATATACTTTTATGAAGGTTTCACATGAAAAAACAATGTGGTTACTACATTCACCCCTGTTATCGTGTCCCCCCCCATACCCCATTGCAGTCACTGCCCATCAGTGTAGTAAGATGCCAGAGAGTCCCTATTTGCCTTCTCTGTGCTACACAGCCTTCCCCTGATCCCCCCCACACCACGTGTGCCTACAATAATACCCCGGAATTCCCTTCTCCCTCCCTCCCCACCCCTCCCCTTTGGTAACTGCTAGTACCTTCTTGGAGTCTGTGTGTCTGTTGCTATTTTGTTCCTTCAGTTCTGTTTCGTTGTTATACTCCACAAACGAGAGAAATCACTTGGCACTTGTCTTTTTCCTCCTGGTTTATTTCACTGAACATAATATCCTCCAGCTCAATTCATGTTGTTGCAAATTATAGAATTTGTTTCTTTCTTATGGCTGAGTAGTATTCCATTGTGTATATGTACCACATCTCTTTTATCCATTCATCTACTGATGGACACTTAGGTTGCTTCCATTTCTTGGCTATTGTAAATAGTGCTGTGATAAACATACAGGTGCATATGTCCTTTTGAATCTGAGAAGTTGTATTCTTTGGGTAAATTCCTAGGAGTGGGATTCCCAGGTCAAATTGTATTTCTCCATATTGCTTTCCACAATGATTGAACTAGCTTACATTCCCACCAGCAGTGTAGGAGAGTTCCCCTTTCCCCACATCCTTGACAGCATTTGTTGTTCATAGTCTTTTCGATATTGGCCATCCTAACTGGTGTGAGGTGATATCTCATTGTGGTCTTTATTTGCATTTCCCTGATGATTAGTGATGTGGAGCATTTTTTTATGTGCCTGTTAGCTATCTGAATTTCTTCTTTGCAGAACTGTCTGTTCATATCCTTCGCCCATTTTTTAATGGGGTTATTTGTTTTTTGGGTGTTGAGGCGTGTGAGTTCTTTATATAGTTTGGATGTTAACCCCTTGTCAGATATGTCATTTACAAATATATTCTCCCATACTGTCGGATGCCTTTTGGTTCTGCTGATGGTGTCCTTTGCTGTACAGAGACTTTTAAGTTTGATGTAGTCCCATGTGTTCATTTTTGCTTTTGTTTCCCTTGCTCAAGGAGATGCATTCAGAAAAAAAGTTGCTTATGTTTATATTCAGAAGATTTTTGCCTATGTTATCTTTTAAGAGTTTTATGGTTTCATAACTTACATTCCAGTATTTGATCCATTTTGAGTTTATTTTTGTATCTGGGGTAGACAGTAATCCAGTTTCATTCTCTTGCATGTCATTGTCCAGTTTTGCCATCACCAGTTGTTGAAGAGGCTGTCATTTCCCCATTGTATGTCCATGGCTCCTTTATCATATATTAATTGACCATATATACTTCAGTTTATATCTGAGCTCTCTAGTCTGTTCCATTGATCTGTGGGTCTGTTCTTGTGCCAGTACCAAATTACTGTGGCTTTTTAGTAGAGCTTGAAGTCGGGGAGCATAATGCCCCCAGCTTTATTCTTCCTTATCAGGACTGCTTTGATATTTGGGGTCTTTGTGATTCCATATGAATTTTAGAATTATTTTCTCTAGTTCGTTGAAGAATGCTGTTGATGTTTTGATAGGAATTGCATTGAATTTGTAGATTGCTTTAGGCAGGATGGCCATTTTGACAATATTAATTCTTCCTATCCATGAGCACAGGATGTGTTTCCATTTATTGGTATCTTCTTTAATTTCTCTCATGAGTGTCTTGTAGTTTTCAGTGTATAGGCCTTTCGCTTCCTTAGGTTTATTCCTAGGTATTTTATTCTTTTTGATGCAACTGTGAATGGAATTGTTAACCTGATTTCTCTTTCTGCTAGTTCATTGTTAGTGTATAGGAATGCAAAAGATTACTGTGTATTAGTATCCCACAACTTTGCTGAAATCAGATATTAGATCTAGTAGTTTTGGAGTGGATTCTTTAGGATTTTTTATGTACAATATCATGTCATCTGCAAACAGGGACAGTTTAACTTCTTTTTTACCAATCTGGATGCCTTGCATTTCTTTGTGTTGTCTGATTGCAATGGCAAGGACCTCCAGAACTATGTTGAATAAAAGTGGAGAGAGTGGGCACCCTTGTCTTGTTCCCAATCTTAAAGGAAAGGCTCTCAGCTTCTCACTGTTAAGTATCATTTTGGCTGTGGGTTTGACATATATGGCCTTTATTATGTTGAGGTACTTGCCCTCTATCCCCATTTTGTTGAGATATTTTATCATGAATGGTGCTGAATTTTGTCGAATGCTTTTTCAGCATCTATGGAGATGATCATGTGGTTTTTGTCCTCCTTTTTGTTGATGTGCTGGATGATGTTGATGGATTTTCTAATATTGTACCATCCTTGCATTTCTGGAATAAATCTTACTTGATCATGATGGATGATCTTTTTGATGTATTTTTTAATTCGGATCACTAATATTTTGTTGAGTATTTTTGCATCTATGTTTATCAGAGATATTGGTCTGTAATTTTCTTTTTTGGTGGGGTCTTTGCCTCGTTTTGATATTAGGGTGATGCTGACCTCATAGAATGAATTTGGGAGTATTCTTCCTCTTCTACTGTTAGGAAAACTTTAAAGAGGATGGTAGTAGTAGTCTACACTAAGTGTTTGATAAAATTCAGAAGTGAACTGATCTGGTCCAGGGGTTCGTTCTTAGGTAGTTTTTGATTACCAATTCAATTTCGTTGCTGGTAATTGGTCTATTCAGATTTTCTTTTTCTTCTTGGGTCAGCCTTGGAAGGTTATATTTTTCTAGAAAGTTGTCCATTTCTTTTAAGTTATCCAGTTTGTTAGCATATAGTTTTTCATAGTATTCTCTAATAATTCTTTGTTTTTCTGTGGTATCCTTAGTGATTTTTCCTTTCTCATTTCTGATTCTGCTTATGTATGCTGACTCTCTTTTTTTCTTGATAAGTCTGGCTAGAGTTTATCTATTTTGTTTATTTTCTCAAAGAACCAGCTTTTGCTTTCATTAATTCTTTCTATTGTTTCATTCTTCTCGATTTTACTTATTTCTGCTCTAATCTTTATTATGTCCCTCCTTCTACTGACTTTGGGCCTCATTTTTTCTTCTTTTTCTAGTTTCATTAATTGTGAACTTAGACTATTCATTTGGGATTGTCCTTCCTTCTTTAAATAGGCCTGGATTGCAATATACTTTCCTCTTAGAACTGCCTTTGCTGTGTCCCACAGAAGGGGCTTTGTGCAGTTGTTGTCATTTGTCTCCATATATTGCTTGATCTCTGTTTTAATTTTGTCATTCATCCATTGATTATCTAGGAGCATGTTATTAAGCATCCATGTATTTATAGGCTTTTTTTTTCTCTGTATAATTTATTTCTAGTTTTATACCCTTGTGGTCTGAGAAACTGGTTGGTAGAATTTCAATCTTTTTGAATTTACTGAGGCTCTTTTTGTGACCTAGTATATGATCTATTCTTGAAAATGTTCCATGTGTACTTGAGAAGAATGTGTATTCTGCTACTTTTGGGTGGAGAGTTCTGTAGATGTCTGTTAGGTCCATCTGTTCTAATGTGTTGCTCAGTGCCTCTGTGTCCTTACTTATTTTCTGTCTGTTTGATCTGTCCATTGGAGTGAGTTGAGTGTTGAAGTCTCCTAGAATGAATGCATTGCATTCTATTTCCCCTTTTAATTCTGTTAGTATTTGTTTCACATATGTTGGTGCTCCTGTGCTGGGTGCATAGATATTTATAATGGTTATATATTTTTGTTGAATTGACCCCTTTATCATTGTGTACTATCCATCTTTGTCTCTTGTGAGTTAAGACTAACATTGTTTTTCTCTCTGTTTTTTTTTAATTGCTTTTCTCTTTTGTTTAAGTACAATACATACATTAACCTTCTCAGAACCTGTCACGGTCACATTTTAAGTGCATGTAATACAGATCACTTGGTGGGCCACAAGTGAATTAATCCAGCTTTCCCTGAGATAGTTGGGGTATTTTCATCCTACTGTTACTAGTCAATTACACAGACCTACGCTGTAGAGGAAGGACTCTCATTTAAATGCAAGCAGTATGTGAAGCTCTTTTTTTATTATTTCAAGTAAATTGTTTCATTAAAAAACCTCATGAAGGAGGTGGTTTCCTGGGTTTGTACAGAGAAAAGTGCCAGGAACAGATAAATAAGTCAGCAGAGCCCAAATTAACTTACTTCATTATCTCATCCACTCACCTACACAGAAGAATCTTCCTTTTCCCATCTCTCCCTCTTGTGGCCATGCTTCCCGTCAGGGAGAAAAATACTAGAGAACAGGTTTCTGCTCACTCTCTGAACACCTCCCCAGAGCGTGCTTTGACTTTGACTGTTTATTATGCATTTCTCATGTTACATCTGCTGGGCATCATGGTGGGGCAATATGTAAATATTATGCCTGCTAGCTGTGTTTTTTTAAATAGTAGCTTTAAAAGTCACTGGCTGTGTTTGTGACAGACTCTACAAGGCATGGACTCTGCACTGAAAATCATTTTCTCCTCTAGAGGTTTAACAGTCCCAAAAATGACTTTACATCAGTATGAAAAGTTTGTCTTTCTTCAGAGCTTCACCCACACATAACTGAGTTAATGAGTGTTCCTTGCTTGCAGCTATCTTTCCAAAGGCAGGCACCAAATAGGGAAAAACATTCATCAGTGAAACTTTAAATAAGAGAATAAGCGAATCCATTGAAAGCTCTGGCGATGGGTTCAGGATGACTGAAGTTGAACAAGAGAAGCAGTCAAGGCTGGGGGCCATTATGATGACTATTAATAGAGGTAAGGTTAGCACTCATAGCTCTTTGTCATTTCTCAGTCTAGCTCACAAACTCCTGACATTAAAATTCTAAGAATTACTATGCAATTGAGCATGCAATGCTTTTTTTTTAATACAGTTGTGTAGAGCATGGTTCTGAACCACTCTTTCTTAGGTAATTCTGGAGACTGTATTTAAAAAATAAAAAGATCTAAATTAGAAAATACCATAAAATACTGACTCATGTACAGTGTTCTCTGAATCCAGCTGAATAAAACATTTAAGCAAGGAGGAAAATTTATATAGGAAGACAGACTGGTATCTCCTCATTACAAAAGAGAAAGTGACATTCCCCCAAGGGTAAGCTAGCACCCTACTACATTTTCAAATGCTATAAAATTAACTTACTTCCATAGAGTCCCAGTTGCCTCCAAAAGCAGCAGTTAGGCAGTGTTACTGCAGATGGGGAAGAAAGGGACACCTGGGCAAGACCAAGGGTTCGAGTCTTGTCAGATATTAACAAAAACAGGCTTGGCTTTGACATGTTGAATTCCCATTACACCACGTCTTTTACTTCTTAATTCCACTGTCCCTTCTCCTTTCTTGGAACATTTTCAAACCCATCTTGCCTTTATTTTCTATGCTAATTATCTAGATTCTACCATCCATCACTTTGTTCACACTTTGTCAATATACCCAAATCCTTTGAGTCATTCCTCCTTCAACCAAAGATTCTAATCACAAATAAATTAAGGAAAGACGCTAGAATCAGGCAAGTGAGTACTCAGCATGCAAGTTTCATTTTTGTCAAAGCCTTCCAAAATCCCTGTACAGAGTACATTTTTGTCAACCCAGAAATTTTTTTTTCTGCATACTGAAAATATACTATGTGCATTTTTACTTTTTTCTTACTGTTCCCTTTGGTTTACAGCTGAGAAAAGTATATTTCCTTCCCCTCCTGAGTTCTGATGACCTTGTTTATTTGATATCGATGGCTAATAAATTCATAATGCCCATAATCTTAAAACAAATATATCTCCAAATCTTCATAGCACCATGAGCTGACCTTCCAACATGGCTCAGTGTAGAGATATACCCCCAGCTTCTGACAGCTCTGGCTAAGGATGCTGCAAACATCATCACACAATTAATAACTCTTGTATTCAGTGACTTGGGATTTCCTTAGCAGACTCAACCAAACCTTGTAATATTTAAGTGATCCCCAAAAAGGACATAATCCCTCTGCAGGAAGTGAGATGGCAATAATTAAAAATTAACAATGTAAAGCAGGAAAGGACAGTTGAGTTTTGCTAATATAAGGCAGAAGCAGAAGAGGGTTGACTGACACTAAGAAGATTATCCCTGGTTTTCCAATACAGCAGGCAAGTGAATATTGCTGATAAACGCACTATCAATTTTATTCTTACAAACCTGATAGTGACTTTAATCTTGACCTTGAAATGGCTTCTCCATACTCACAAAACCTTGGTGAAATGACATTTTTACCCAAACAAGTGAAATAATAATTTACCTAGTGAATGAACTTTCATTTGGGTGTTTACTGGGGGCTTGGCAACTAAGTGCTTTAGCTACATCTTGTGCCATTTAATCCTTACAATATACATGATGAGGGTACTAGTAACATCCACATTTTACAAATAAGAGGAACTGAGGCATGGTGCATCATCAGTTCTAGCTGACATCAAGGCCCAAGCTCCTGTGCTCCCTGGTCTGTACCCCAGCAGTTTGTTTCTTCCAGCTGGCTTCCTATCAGTTAATACTCATTTGACATGTACTGATAATTATAAAAGCAGGTACCAAAAGTAGTGTAGGGCAATTGAGAGCAGGTAATTGATTGCATTCAGGATATAAGAAAAAGGAAAAGCGAAATTCACAGCAAGTTCTAGCCTTCTTTATTGGAAAAGCAATTGATTATGCAGTGACATTTAAGGAGACCTTAAAATCCACACACATATTAAAGATCTTTCTCAACAGTCCTCTTTACAGCCAGACATTCTCACTCTTAAACTCCTTTCTGACTTTTTTAATGAGACATGTATGTTAACTGGGTCAACTGTTATGTGTTTCAGGAAATGGAACACATCTGCTAATCAAATGAAGGAATTAATTCAATCTCTACTCTCTACATTCAATTTTTTGTGGTTATTATCACTCCTCAGCTTATTCTCTACACCACTCAACACTGTTGACAATCTTCCTCCATTTGAAATATTCTCTTTGGGACAAGACATCACACTCTCCTTGCTTCCTATTTCTCTGCCTCTTTCTCAGTTTCTTCTATGACCACTCCTCTTCTACTTTTCCTTCAAGTGCTGGAGATCCTCAGGACTCTGTGCCAGGCCTTTTCTCCACATATTCAATCTGAGCTATTTCAGCCACTCATACAGTATCAGTTGCTATACTTTTGCAGAAACCTGAAATTTCTCTCTCTCTTTGGCTCATAATTCTATCCAAAACTTCAGATTCATATATTAGAACATCTACCAGATCTCTTAGACATCCCTCAGACACCTTAAATTCCACAATTCCCCAAAGTTATTCTCCATCCCAAAAACTTGTTTATCTTCTGCTACTCGGAATCTCAGTATACAGTCTACTATCTACACAGCTGCCAAAGAAGAAACCTGGTGCCATAGCCCTTGTCATTTTTTCACCATCACCAGATCGAATCACCATCCTCTGCTGTGCACTCTGCCTCTTAAATATCACTACTACTAATGTCTGTCCTCCACTTCTGTCTTCACCATCACTAACTTAACACACAAAATCATCTCTCCTCCAGAATACTGCGACCAAGGAGCCCAGATATACATGCTACTTGGTCTTCAGTCTACTCTTGGGAGAACCATAGAATTTATCAACAAAATCGAATGTTATTATTGAAAGGGTCACTCTTGGTATTTACAACAGGAAAATAAGCAAAAACTGGATCTATTCTGGAAAAACCGTGACAAATGGTCATAATATCAGACTGCAGTCGGAGACATGTCTTTCTAAAGCACATCCCTCACCATATCATGCCTTTGTTTAAAAGACACCCATGGCTCCCCACTGCCTTCAGGAAATAGGTCAGACTTCTCAACAAGGCTTTTCATGGTCTGGGCCTGTCACTCCCACACCTCAACTCACTTCTTTATCTCTGCACATGACACTTTTAATTCCCCTACATTGACATACTCTCTTGACTGTAGAATACCCTTGTGCTCTTATGTCTTCCCAGAAGGCTCTTGTGCTACTTCTCTGCCACCAAATTTCTACCTAGCATTCAAGTTTCAGGTTAGATGCTACATCCTAGAAGCTTCTCCTAACTTCTATGGCTAGTGTGCCCCCGTCTGGTGTGCTGCTGACCACCTAATACTTACCCCATTCATGTGCCACAGTAATTGCTTAGTTTCCAGCCTTATTGACCATGAAATTATGCTAATGCCAGAACTTTCCTAATCATAAGGCCTTTAAGAGCAGAAAAGTGATTTGGGGGAAGGATGGATAGGGGACTTACCTTAAAGTTGCATTTAATTAGCCAGCACACTATTTTTACTTATACTTACTATTTATTGATATGTATTTGAAGGGGTTAATAAACATTTTGGGGGTAGATAGCCTAAAATTTCCTATAAAATACATTAGTACCACTAATGCACTAAACCAGTGGTCTGAAAACATTTTGATTACAACCTCTATCTGCAAATAATTTGAGCATGCAGCCTTAATATTTGTGGATGTTATAATTTGTATATCATATATATGTTCTATTATACTAACATATGATATATCTTCTAAACACTTCTCAGAAACAGAAATTAATGCCTTTTTTATTAAAAAAAAGTAAATAGAGGTTCTAAATTTTTCTATACCTAAGTTGACCATCATCTTTTGATTCCCTTTTGAAGATCATTTTTAAAAATGGGTTTAAAGGCAGAAACTGTAATGGGTTGGCTTCTGTAATACCAAGGCTATCACATGGTAAGCACTCAGTTATTCAGTGAATGAAAGATAGAAATGTTGGGCTAGGGAATGGCACAGCTTACAGGGTGAGGGCCAATCCTCAATAGCATTCTTTGATACTCCATGGATAGAAAACAGTTGCAATGGTGAGAAGGAAGAGGGCTTAGCTGGGAAAATGTTAGGACGAGCATAACCAAATAGAGACATGAAAGATCCTTGAAGAGAAAGATAATCTGCTCAATAGACGAACCCTGGTTTCGTATAATACATAATTACCAACTATATCATCAAAGAAAAATACACATTAGCTAGTTCATTTGAAAGCAAAAGCATTATAAAGTCAAGATGCAAAGAAACAGGATCCCTAGAAGCCGTGTGGCATTTGCCACCACTCTATCTCAGGTTATAATAAAATCCTGCCACTTTAAGTTGAAAAAACACTTTTTGTGACTTGTTACTTTCTGGCAGTCACTCTTCTGGGTGTTTCACAGACTTTGTATCACTGAGAATTTCTAACTCATAAAACACTTTGAAAGTCACAAATTTGGGTCAGCAATTTTCTTTCCCTCAGAGAGTTTATACAGTCCAGCTCTAGATGGGGGTAAGGTAGGAATGCATAAAATATAAACCAAATACAGTGAAATATGTTCTCTAATTATAGTACCAATAAATTTTGGATTTTTCACAGTAATTCAGATGTTATGTGATTTTATTCTTTAATGACAATGCATATAACATACAACTAAAAATTCTTTCACTTAAAAATCTTTATAAGAATTTTCTTCTCAAAGGATGTAATGATTCAGGAAAAAAAAAAGTCCCTTAATATAACCATGTCACCTAATTTTGTTGTTAAAAAGATTAGATCTATAGGGAGAGTAATAAAATTCAGAGAGAGACCCTTTCATCAAGGGGATCAAAGAAAGGTTTGTGAAGAAAGCATTTAGCTAAACCAAAAAAAGATGGAAAGGATTTCACTGGGCAACAGTGAGAAGGTACACTGGACGTGGAGATAATAGGCAAGCAAAAGGCAGTTAGTCTGTACAGTTAATACCACCCACCGTAATAACAACCACCACAATGGAAGAGATGGTTACAACCAGGCTAGCTTAAAAAACATGATTGGTAGAAGCCCATTGACAAAAAGCTGAGATGTTCCACTCAACCATAAACATAATTTGCAGAACCTAGGAAATAATGTTAGTTTTCTTAAAACTCACCCATGATCCTCATCTAGAGGCTTCTTTTTTAGAACAAATGAAAATTTCTTCCAACTGGGGCTGGAGTATGTTCAAGATAGAAGATACCTTTTCTGCTCTTAATTGATTGACATCCTAAGTTTGATCTTCCCCACACAGAAGAGGGGAAGAACCAGGCTTACTACCATCTTTGAAGAGTTAGCTGTTGATCACCCATCAGAGACATTCTGGGTGATGTGAAAGTTAATGAGACATAGAAGCAGAATCCTTCTGGTCATCAATGTAAACACTGATATTTTTTCTCTTCCTGAAGCAGGTAAAAGCTTAGCCAAGGGAAGAAAGTAAAAAAGGTGAGATGCAAGAACACTCATAAGGTAACATCATCAAGGAAAACTTCCCAAAGACATAAACGAAGTGTTTCCCTCCAAGACAGAAAAGATAAATGCAGTGTGTAGGCAACTATATCATCATTTCCTTATATATCTAAGCAGATTTCAGATGGGTTTTGTAAAACCAATTCCAAACATTTTCAATGACTCAAAATAGTAGCAATCATTAATAGGATTTGGGGAAGAGAAATAAGAAGAGATTCATTTCTATAAGTGAAACTAATATATTTATGGATATTCTATTTCATGTATTTTCCTTAAGATGTCCTTAAGTGAATTTTTAGACCTATGTCATGTCATAAAACCAACACACTGATGCTAGAACAATAACCCATTGCCCCGGGCAGACAATGGCCAAGGAAGAGCTCAAAGCCACAGTGAGAAAGGTGGACAGGGTAGGTTTAAAGTCCGTCAGAAGTTAGCGAGGTCAAGCCTTCCTTTCTACCCACTTCACTTCCCAATAATGACATTAGATTGCTCAAGGTATGCAAATGATAGAGTGTTCATGTTCCTTGAGAGAAAGGAACAGAGCTAAGAGAGCCTGGTCACATCAGTGAGTAGGAGACTGTATGAATTAGAGGAAAGTTTCATAGGTCACAAGCAAACACAAGCCCCAGAGCTTGAATTCTAATGCTTTAATGCAGGAACATTTGGCTGTTTTTTCCAAAGTGGCGGAAATGAAAGTCTTGTATTCTTATTCTTTCCTGAAACTTTAAGACAAGAAGCTGGCATGACCTAGGAGCTGGAATATCTAATGATTCAGGATATAAGAAAACCAGCTAATGAGCTTGAGTTCTCTCTGGAAGAATGTTTGAACTTTTCCTAAGAACACTTCATCTTCAGATTTATTCTACTAATTCTTACAGCTTTATAAATTTTAGGTGTACAGAGTTGTGCAACCATCACCACAACCCAATTCTAAAGTATTTCCATCACCCCAAAAAGAAACTTCACACCTGTTTGCAGGCACTCGTCATTCCTACTCCAACTCCCAGGTAACCATTAATCTACTTTCTGTCACTATGAATTTACCTTTTCTGGATTTTTTCTTTAAATGAAATTACACAATATGTGATCTTTGGTGTCTGACTTCTTCCACGTAACATAGTGTTTTTGAAGTTCATCCTGCGTAGCATGTTCATTACTCCTATTATTTTTATTGCTAAGTGACATTCGGCTGAATAGATGCACCATTTTTGGCCAACTCTACTCACTAGACATTCAGGTTGTTTCCTTTTACTGGTTCATAGGAATAATGCTGTTGACACACAGTTATATACATGTCTTTGTGTGGATACATGATTTCATTTTTCTTGGGTAGTTAAGTAGGAGTGAAACTGCTGGGTCATATGGTATATTTATGTTTACCATTTTAAGAAACTGCCAAACTGTTTTTGCAAAGTGGCTACACCATCATTCTATCTAACTTTACATTTTCTGAGTACCAGATAAATAACTATCACTGTGCTTTGAAAAACCCTAGATTTCCTAGCCCAAGTGGACTCTAAATGTCTGCCAGCTCTTACCAGCTAATGTACTTCCATCATTCTATCATACCTATTAGCATATATATCACTAAAGTGATATAATTTGATAAAATTAAATGCTGGTTACTTGGAACCATTAGGAAATTCAAATACAAATGGACAATCCTTTTTCCTAAATCCACTTGAAAAACATCAGGAGCATTCATATCACTGTTATATTTACTGTGAAAAATTCTGTCAAAGTGGTGAAAAAATAAAGACTAATAAGACTATGGTCATACGATTCAGGGAGATCTTTCAGTAAGTCATCTCTGCAAAGAGACAGAAGGGAGCCCTCAGATTTAGTCTTTAGTGTGACATTTCTGTGAAAAACGACGTTTTATGTGAGACTGTTGTAGCCATAGGAAACTAAACACTATTTACAGATCAACCCATGTCTTTCCTTGAGTGAATTCTGCATTGTCAGCCCCAAAAGAAGCAAGATATAACCAGTCTTTAAGCAGAGTTCTTAATACCAGGACAGAAGCATTCAACTTTTCACAAGGAGAAAAATGTGTATTTCACTTTTTTAAAGTGGAAATCCACATTTAATGGAAGAACAAGACCTCCCCCTACTGGACAATTCACCAACTTGGTTTTTAAAGTCGAATTTGGGATTTACACAGTAAAGTGTCAATCGTCTATAGAAAGACATAGAAAATAGAAATGTCTGTGGTTAGTTCTTGTTTACATTGGAAGCCCATCAACACTTGAAAAGAATTCCCTAATCTTTCAGGGAGACAAAGAAAGGGTAGTCACCAGTAATACATTTAAGAATAAATGTAGGCAATAGAAGAAACTGAAAGGCGGCCAGCCATTAGAGTGTGAAGAACATTGAGCCAGGTGACTAAAAATGTGTACATACCAAAGCAACAGTGACTTTACATTGTAAATCCTCAACACCACATGAGTCACCATGCTGACAGGCCATCAGTGTCTGGGGTACTTCCTCAGCAGCCCTGTGGATGGGCCAAGATTTTCTTTTTGTCAGAAGACAAAAAGTAACTGTGCTTCTAAGTCATGTCATTTTCAAAGACAACTGTAGGATTCCTATTGTCATTTATGATGGTTTCCAAATTGCATGGCTTTTGAATTAATTAAAATTCTACAGAACAACAGATTTGAAGTTTATATTGTACGGTAATGTGTTTATTAGGACCTGAGCACCTATGCAGAGATTAAACCAAAACTATGTTAATTTTTGAGGATTCACCATGTTCCAAGCCCTGCTAAGGACTTGATATAAATTATTTTATATAATCCCCAAATAATCCTAAACTTCCCTCTTTTTTACAGATGAAGAAACTGGGCCTTCAACATAAACAGCACAGAACTGGCAGAACTGGAATTTGAGATAAGTCAAACTCCAGAGGCCACATCCTAAATCTAGAAATGAAAACAAATAAAGTAAGTAAAATATAAAGTAAAGGCACATTCTCAATGTTTTTAAGGAAATGTGTGCATCCTTTTCTAATTTGTATTATTTATTTGGTAATGTTAAAGAAATTTAACATCCCAGTTCAGCCTAAGAAGAACTACAGTGAAACCAGAGGTCCTAGATTCTAACTTTGTCTGTGCCTTTGCTTCCTTTCCGATCTTACACCAATCCTTTAACCTTTCTAATGGAATTACTTGCCTCTTTTCCTTGGGTTCCTGATTTTGAGTCCATATCATATGGTACTGAAGTCAGTGGGATGTAGTAGGGTCATCTCTAAAGTGAGTACATGTTCCCACACCCACTGCAAGGCAGTCATAAGAGAGTATAAAACCCAAACCCAAACCTCCATAAGGTCTGAAATACACTTGAAAGAGTATGACACTTGGAAGAGCATGACCCACAAGGACCTGGAACTCTGTTTCCTTTCCTGTATAAAAATACTGACTAGGACTCAGTGTTTCCCCACAGTAGGCTGTTAGCCTTTGGTGAGACAATTCTTGGTCGTGCAGGATTATCTCATTAACTGCAAGATAGTTAGCATCTTTGGTTCCCACCTTTAGAATGCCAGTAGAGCATTGAACATTCCACAACTCACGCCTACAGGAAGCAGTGCCACTTCCAGGAGAAAACCACGGCAAAGTTATTACAGGCCCTGGAATCTTTGTCGCTCTCTTTGCCCAAAGTTTCTCAAATACAAAGATGTCTCTAAACACAACAAACCAACTTGTCTATAGGTATATATGATTGCTTTTAGGGTTCATCGTAACCAGGGAGGAAGACAGGATCCAAAGTCCAGAAGGGCACATGAATTACCACACTTGTGTTGTGATGTTGCTTTTTTTAGTCTCGCTTCTGACTTTTTGCAGATTTAGAAACTAGATTCAAAATATGGAACTACAATGTTTGGTTCTCAACATGAAATCATGATTGATCAAACACAAGAAAATGCAAAACAGGATTTACAGTTATAGTGTGTGGAGCTTGGGAGTAGGGATGTGGGAAATTAGATAGTGAAGAAAATAATTTTTGGATTTCCAAAAAAAGCTTTCTGTAATTTTTATTATGATTATGTTGATTATTTAGAGCAGCTTCAAGAGAACTGACAACTTAACAATACTGAATCTTCTAATCTAAACACAATATATTTCTCCAATTATTTAGGCCTTCTTCAAATTTTCTTCACATCTGGTAGTTTCCAGATACAGGTCTTACACATCTTTCTTAAATGCATTCTAATTATTTCAATGCTATTTTAATGTGCTTTCTAAATTTCTGTTTCTAACTGCTCATTAGCAATATGTAGAAATATAATTGAACTTTCTATCATTTCATCTGTAAATAAAATTTGTTTTACTATTTCTTTTATCTGTATGCCACTTATTTTTTTTTCTTGCCTATTGCACTGATCAGTACCTCTAGGACAAGATCAAATAGAAATGGTGAAGCAGATGCCCTTGTTTTGTTTCTGTTCTTTGAAGGAAAAGCATTCAGTCTTTCACCATTAAATCTCATGCTACAAATAGGTGTTTTATAGATGATTTTATCAGATTAAGGTAGCTCCCTTCTCTGCTGAGAGTTTTTATCAAAAATAGATATTGAATTTTGTCAAAACTTTTTCTGCATCTAATGAGATAATCATACAGTTTTTCTTTTGTTATCTGTTAATATGGTGGATTACACAGATTGATTTTTAAATGGTAAACTAATCCTACACTCCTTCAAAAATGTCACTTGATCATGATATATCATCCTTTATAAATATTGTTGGATTTGATTTGCTGAAGTTTTACAGAGTGTTTGCATCTATTTCCATGAAGGTCACTCGTCTATAGTTTTCTTGTGAATTTTTTGTTCAGTTTTGCCATCAGGGTAATCTTGAAATAAATTGGGAAGAATTCTATGGAAGAAGTTGTGTAAAATTGATATTATGTATTTGATATGGTTAACATGTATTAACATATTTTAACTCTTAATCTTCATGAAAACAGTATGAGTAGGCCATTGTTATCACCATTTTACAGAATAACTTATCTGCTCTCACAGTTAGTAAATCATGAAGCCAGAATTAGAACTGTAACTGTCTGATACAAAAGGCCAACTCACAACTACATCACTATCTTGATTTCTGTTACAGTCAAATAAAATGAAATCAATACTTCTCATATATTAATACATACTTTATTATCCCATTTAAACCTCACTATTAAGACGGAGAACATGATAGAGAGCTCAGGAAATATGCATTCTCTGGTGGAAAAACAGTATAATGTAAGAGCATGTTAAAATGGGGATCTTTTGTCCCAACTTTTGCTGAGGTTACAAAAATGTAGTAGGTACAAAATTTGAAGAAGGGATGGTCAGAAACTCTTTTTAAGCCTTAGCTCATATTCAGCCAACGGGGGAAAAATCAGTTTGCAATTGAAGAGGTTGCAATAAAGAAACTGGAGAACTGTGGCATTTTCTCAAAGTTGTTATCCTATTTTTTCTCATTTCACTCATATTAGACATGGCAGTTCTTACTTCTTCCCATGTGTGAACTCTCCTTGAATCCCTTCTCATCATATGTGAGACCTAAGTGCATCTGAACTTCAGCGCACCAGTGTGGAGACTGGGCACTGATAGGTTGGATTCACTTTGCTCCTCTTTTTTCTGGGAACAGGAGGTACAGAAAGGGAGGAAATGTAGCTATGGACCTTTGGGATCAATGATATCAGTGCCTTCTCAATTTCCTTATTAATTTTGTAAAATCCTTTTCTGTATTTTATTGTTGTCTGGCAAAAGTCAACTTACTCCCTTCAGAATGAATTGCTGAGCTTTTTCTCCACAAAATATCATCCAGTCTTTTTAGGCTTCCTTCTTCCTTTTTTAGCTGAATATTAAGTTTCTAAATTCAAAAAAGACACTTTCGTCCTAGCCATTAATATTTCCCTGCTCTTTAAGCCTATAAACAGACATTATGAAGGATTAAATTAGTAAATCTAGCTAGGAATGATCTCAGAATGAAAATGCAAGCTGGAAAATTAGAGATTGCTGTGCAACCCTTCTAAGCTCTAACGTGCTCATAAGCTCAGCTTTCTGGAAATGATTTTAATTATGTCATTCCTTAATAATAATGACTGCAGAGGACGTGAAGGAACTGTTTTTCTTTTTTCCTTTTTATTCCATCCTACTAACAAATAGCAACATGCCCAGTATACCATGACCTTAAGCATTCCTTCCAAACTAATACCTAACTCTTTGCCTACCCATTCGGTGGGGGGGAAAGTTGCTGAGTCTGAAGCAGTAACATTCTAAAAAAATTTCTTCCCAATCACCAAAGAAATTCTTATCAAATATACAGTGCATACAAATTTATGACATCATAGGTTTACAAAGATTTTATAACCCCTATTTAACTAAAATTAAAAGCATTGCCCTATTCAAATTCAAAGCCATAAGGCAAAGCACCACTTTTTAGTGCTTCTATCACAACCTTGTGTAAATGACTTCAATTTAATTTAAATCTCTTTTAAGAATCAGAATCATACTGGCAAATTTCTGCAATTTATCTTTATGTAGATATTTTACTATTAGTTCTAACTCAGTAAGGCCAAAAGAAAACTTCATACTCTCTCCATCATATATGGTCTTTTTTTCTGTTTCCTCATCTATCAATGGGATTACCAACCTATTAACATATATGTGATGAAATCTAAAAGTCATCTTCATTTCTCCCTTTTTCAACAAGTTCCTTGGTTATTCAGTCATCCAGTTTTGTAGAATTTTCTCCACCTTTTGAGTCAAATTGTTTTTCTTTCTTTCTATTCCCACACATCACTGGGAAGTTCAGGCCTTTGTTACTTTTCTCCCAAATTACTGCAACAGCCAGTCTCCTCATGATTACAATATATTCCTTGAATTTGATCCATTTAAGGTTACCGTCCATAAGCACAGTTCAGACCATGTCTCTGCCAGGTTCAGAAACCTTCAGTGGCTCTCCGCTATTCAATATCTTCCCATTAATTTCAATATTTTCCATGATCTGGGTCCAAACAAACTCTCTGTCATAATCCTCCTCTCACAAAAGCATACACAGTCAAACCCCACTGTTTTATTCACTACTCCCCAGACACACCCACTTTATGTCTGTAATGATGCTGATTGTTTTATCAAGAAATGTTCATCCTTTCCTCTCCTGCTTCACCTCTACTTGTTCAACCCTATTCAGGTTTCAAGGCCTGGATCAAATAGTCACTCTATTACAAAGTATTCCTCAAAGTCCCATGGGAAAAAAAAATCTCCTCCCTATATGACTTTTTAGTGCCAGCCAATTATTTTTCTCTTTTTATATTTATTACATTCTCTTCTCATCTCCTTATTCTCATTTATTCTCTCTTTGTATCTTGTATAGAATCTTTAAGAGCAAACTTGGTGTCATGTTCATTTTTGTGTTCTCAAAATCAGAGCTCAAGGCCTTACCAGTAATAATTCCTCCACAGTCTGAATGCTCACTGAGAGCAAGAACTGGAAAGCTTTTAAAAATCAGAACTGTATCACCACCATTTAACATAGAGCCTGTCACTATTGTGAATGAATAATTGCTGAATTGATCTGTTTAAGTCTCCAGTGTTAGCTTTAATTTGGAAGACATCTAAAATTCATTATTTGATCAGAATATGCAGCAATGGATCAAGTTCAAGAAAATTTCAATTACATGTATTGCCACAAAGGTTCTGTCTTCACATAATGACATCTTTTGTCAAAAATAATCTAATAGTGAAAATACATTTATCTTTGGTTATCATGCATCAACACACATAATTCACAGTTTTGCTCAAATGACATTCACCTCTATACTTGACTGCTAATAAAAACCCTAAAATCTATGAAATTGTACTATTTACATAAAATACCTATATGAGTTAATATCTCTAAAATTTGTGGTGGTTCCAGGTGAGAAGATGTTACTACTTGTGATTTTATCATTTATGTGATTCAGTCGTCAAAGGGAGAAAAAATGCAAATGTCTTTCTTTTCCTAATACATTAATAAAAACAATATTTAGTTGCTTAGTTCTTTCTAGTTTCAAAACATTATTCCATATGTTATTTTACCAAAATAGCCAAAAATCATATAGAACTGCCCCAGTGAGTAATGTCACTGATTAGAATAGCATTCAGGAACTACTCTCAGCCTCAGTCTCTTCTGTCGATGACAGAATTGTACTAGCAGACCTCTGAAGACCCTGCCATTTCTAACTTTTCATTATTTTTAGTGAAGCTTGTCAGTTCAGTCTGGAAACTGATCAAAAGAAAAGTTCCAAAATGTTTGGAAGTGATAGCAAACTTCAAGCAAAAATTGCAGGCACCCCCCTCCCCACAGTAACTGGCTTTTAAAGAATGCAAAACTTTGGAGGTGTTTATGTTCTCTTATGGCTCAACAGACCTGCAGGTACACTGCTTTATAGACCAAATCTGGCCTGAAGTTTGTTTTGTAAATAAAGTTTTATTGGAATACAACCACACACGTTCATTTATTATTGTCAGTGAATGCTTTTGAATGGCAGAATCAGGTAGTTGAAAAAGACACATTATGCTTAGCAAAACCTAAAACATTTACTACCTGGCTCATTACAGAAAAAGGTTGGCTAATCCATGCCTTATAATCATAACTTATTTCCATGCATTATTAAAATTTCAATTTTTTCACAAAGAATATGAAAGTTATTTCAATTTTTCCAAAAAAACTTGGCAATTTGTAAATTATGAACACAAATTAAATCATAAAAACTTATTTATATTTAGTTTTGTTCCCATATAATCCGATCCAAAATGTTTACCCTTTTCTTATAAAAACATACAAATAAAAGTGCCCCAAGAATCTTTCCTTTCTCATTTTAGTAATCTGGTCAATCTTTCATCTGCTTGGTAATATTTCGATTGATCAGTAGAGGGCGTGCGTGATTCAACATAACTGTGTGCACACTAGCAGCTTGCTTCACTTAGCTTGGAAAAAGTCAAAACACTTTTGGGAGGAAATCTAAGGAATTATTAGTGAGTCCGTTTTCTGTTGTTGCTCTGGTAGTGAAAGGGATTAGAGAAGCACAAGAAGACTGGTCTATTACCATTTAACTGATAGTAATGTTTCTTCCTGAGAAGACAATTGTTCCTCTACTCATCTTCCCTCATCTCAGCATTGGTTTGCAGGGGCCTTGAATATTTTCAACAAGAGATAGCAACAACTTGGCTATAGAAAACAGAGTTTTTTCCACCAAGATGATACAGCACATCTTGTGATAGTGGCAACTCTTTCTCCACCCTCCATCCCTGTGCATTGTTACCCCTCTTTCTGTTGATGCCATTAGTATTGAGAGAACCATTGTCCATTGTAAGTTAATATAAAGGAAGATCATTAGAAGTTCAGATTTCTGTAGTGCTCTCTGGTTTTTCTGATCAATACAGAGGCTGTCTGAAAAGTGAAACAATTCCAAGGAGAATGTGCTGCTGAACTGAAGAATGCGAGGACCCTAAAAAGAGCCTGAAAAAAATCCAACCTACCAGCAGGCTAGACAAAGGGTCCAGGTTGGGGCCCCTTCTTTTTGAAAGACCTGATTAATGTGAGGTCTTGTTACCTGCTTTATCACTGTTTTGTTATGAGTGAAAGGTTTCAGCATTCTTAATTTGTCCTGGGGGTGGGAAAAGGGAAGGCAAACTTGCTTGACAGGAGTCTAAGGATGAGGTAGGTCCATCTGCCCTCGGTGAAAAACAACAGACACAAAAGACTCAGGTTGTGCTACAAATTCATATGGGATGTTTTTCTAAAGAAGCAGCCTGAAGGCACTCATCGCTTATAACTCTTACCTTGAAGAATAAGGTGTAGGCTTTGGTGGTTGCTAAAAATAAGTTATCCATTACGCTAAAGCAAAAATAGATTCAAAGAACTGAATAAGAAAAAAAAAATCTGTTTTAGGAAGTGGTGGAGAAAGTAAAGAATACTTGTGGAAAAATTAAAATGAGGTCATGATTTTGTGAATCCTGTTTTTGTTATCTTATTATTTATTCTAAAGCACATTTACATTTAAGGTCTCTAGGAATAATATTCTCATATTATGTACAATTTTAAGATTCATTCTGAAGGGCCCCCACCAGTAAGATGGCAAACTTCCGGCTTCTCTTCAGGGTCCTTGGTTCCTGCCGGCGCCACCTGAAGCCCAATCACCTCTCGCTCCCCTCCCAATCCCAGCACCTAGCCAACAGCCAACAGCCCCGTAGAAGTGACACCTCAATCAATTCATGCCCCTTCCTATATAACCCAGCACCTTTCCCTAATAAAACGGAATTCTCCGGTGAATTGCTGCTGTGTGTCACTCCTTTCCTTTCACATTCCAAAACACTTGTTCATACCAATTACAAAATTGTGAAGGAGACATGCCACTCTGAAGCGTTTTTAGACATGAAGCAGAATGTGACCTTTTATCATGTTTTACCTCTGGCTTTCTGAAATTTAAGTCTTAAGAAAATGTTAGGAGACACATACCATAGTTAGCGGCAAATGTCCAGGATATATTGTCAGGGGCTACAAAGAGAAGGGGTAGTAAGATATTTATGCTGGCTGAGTGTTTCATAAATACTGTTTAGTGAAGACTAATATTAAACAGAGCCTGGTACTTGTATTATTGTTATTAGTTAGTCATAGATGCTAAGTGAAAGATACAACTGGGGTTAAATGGAAAACACTCGACAATAAGTAAACAAATGGAACATTATATGAAAATGTATGGCATCTGATCCAGACCATTGTTCTACAAATTGTAGTTGGTAATCATCACGGTGTAAGTACAGTTTGGTTTGAATGGACCTGTCAATCATCTTGATTTCACATCTAATATAAATTGCCCTAATCTTTTCTTCCTTGTTACAGCCAGACTTTGACATAAGCAAGAAAGTGATTAAAACTAACTTTTTGCTGTAGAATATTGCTGGTTTAACACATTAGCTTTGTGGTTAAATAATAGTTTCAGCTTTCTCGTACATTATATATTTAGTGCCTCTGAGAACTATGAGTTGTACACTTAGATTGTGAATGCTCAGTTGCAAGCTCATTACAAGATACATGTCTTCCTGGCTTGCGTATTTCCCAAGCCCAACACAGCCCCTCATTTAAAAGCCCACTCTATAAAATGGTTGCTAAGTGAGGGAACTTATATTAGATACAACCAAAATGGTAAATTATTTCACTATTTCCATCAGTTACTTTTAAAAGGAAGACAGAAGTTCCCATCCTTTCAAAGCACATTAAGGACGACCGGTTCTCATACCACCTAATAAGCATTGGCTGCCTGTCTGAGTTCTCCACAGAAAGCACTAGTTCAAGCGAAGGAAACCCTGTCTGTCCATTTAAATCTTGCAATAAGAATTATTGTCTGATGAGGAACAGAATTGCATAAGATCTGAGAAAAAGTAAAAGTACATAAATGTACTTTACAAATGCTTGTTCCAGTGAGAATATTTAGTGGCCATGCCTGCTTGCTTCCAGTAGAGCAAAGGAAGTATCTTGACATGGGAGTAAGAGAGGGATTTGACTCCTCACTGCCTGACCTTGGGCAAGAAACCTAATCTCCTTAAGACCCCATTTCCTTGTCTGAAAAACAGTGATAATAATATCTCTGTATTTCCTGAGGCTCCTTGGAAAAACGATGGCCCTTCCTCCATCTAAATGGAAGCCAGCCATCATTCAGAAGCATTTGTCATCATACCAAACTTCCAAGGCTTAAGAAGTTAGAAGCCATTACATATTCCATGTTGAGCTCAGCTCACCTACAAAGGCTTTTTCTTACTGCAGTAGTTGACTCCTTTCGGATTTTTCCCAGAAGCCCCCAGGACTACCCTGAAAGAAGGCGATCTCTCCCTGAGTTGCATTTTTATTTCCTTAGTTGTGGCAGGCACTGTTCAAAGCACTTTAGCAACAGTAACTGATTTAATCCTATGAGCTTGATGCCACTCCTTGAAATATGGACTGTGGTCTTATAACCTCTTCTTCATTGTTAAATATTTCAGCATTCATTCCTAAAATAAATGTTCAGCAATGCTTATTAACAGTGGGTAAAGGCTCTAAGGGCACATAGAAAATTTCCTGGGGAATATTTAAGGAAATGGTCCTGAATTTTGTTTTAGGAGAAAAGAAATACCTTCCACCTTAGCTCAGACATGTGAGTGTCAGAGGACATTTCCTGTCAGCAAGGCCAGAGCCATGAGAAGAATCCAGATGTCTCTCTGCAAAACCAAATACCATTTTGCATCCCTTTCATTTTTACTGAAGCTTTGAAGTAAATAGGAGTAGAAGCAGCCCTAGTAAATTACCTGAGGACTGACACATTTTTGACATAAGTCTTGAGAACACAGCAACATATTTCTTTTCCTCCTTCAGAACACTAGCTTTGTTCATCTCAGAGGCCTGAATGACAGGAATGATGACGGACTGATTAGACAGTGAGCCTTGTTCCCCTGATACCGAATACAGACCAAAGCACCCAGGTGCTGCTTTCCAGAGTTTTGGAAACTTATTTGCATATATATTTAATTACTTGGTTGTACTGGAATAGTTCCATTAGAACATTTTAATATTAGAATAACGTGGTGATTAAGACAGCGGGCTTGATGAGACAGACTGCCCTAAGAAGAAGCCAGGCTCAAGCCCTTACTAGCTGTATAAACCCGAACACATTGCTGACCTTCTCTGCCTCCATTTCCTCAGCTGTAAAACAACTGAAGTAGAACCTACCTCGTAGGTGTGCCGTGAATATTAAATGAATTAATTCATCTAAAGCACTTAACACAGTACCTACTGAGTTATTACTCAACAAATGATAAGGATTCATATTACTATACTCCCACATTACTCATAGTACTTGGGCTACATTTCTCTTTGTTGAGTGGCAAATGTAGTTTCCCAAACTACATTCTGAAGCCCAATATTCCCTGAAGTTCAACAAAAAGGAATTTCCTTCTTCACCTAATCTTGGAAAATAATGCATTTGTCTTGGAAATTCAAAATGCACTGGAACTGAAATATTAAAGACTTTGAGAGACATGCAATTAGGAAATCTGTTTAACTTTGTTTAACCTTTGAATCTCAAATCTATAGGACCACTTGGCCCTTCAGTTGCACATTCATTTATTCATTTTTGTTATTTCACCTTTGTACTCTTTTCAAAGTCTTAACTTCCCTAAAGTGAGACCATTTCATTTCTCTGTAACATACAGGGAACACCAGTTTCCAAGGGGCGTCCCTTGTAAGCACACAGGTATAGTAGGTCTTTCCAGATGTTAATTTACTTAAGGATCTTGAAGTGAGGAGATCAACCTAGTTATCTGGGGGCAGGGGTTGGGGAGGCCCTAAATCCAATGAAACAGTCCTTATAAAACAAAGGTAAAGGGAAATTTGAGATGCAGAACAAAAGACACAGAAGCAGAGGAGGCAATGTGACCAGAGGCAGAGATGGCAGAGATGAGGCCACAGCCAAAGAATGCTGACAGCCCCCAGAAGCTGGAAGAGGTAAGAAATGGATTCTCCCTGGAGTTTCCAGAAGGAAAGCAGCCCTACTGACACCCTGATTTCAGACTTCTAGATTCCAGAACTGCGAGAATAAATTTCTGTCATTGTAAGCCAATGAGTTTGTGGCCGATTGTTATGGCAGCCCTAGACACCTAATACACCCGTTTCACCTTTATAAAATGGGGTTAATAAAAGCCAGCCCAGCCTGCATTGTCACAGCAGCGCTACAAGGATCAAACACAGTAATGTATGTGAAACTACTCCCACAGTTTAAAATAGTTAGATACAAAATTACTTTATCATTATTAAGTGGAATCCACAAACTCTCTTTTCTCTCATGGAAAAAATTATTCCAACTTTTGCTTGATTGACAACTTTCTGCTTTACACTATTCCTTTGGATATTTTGTTTTGTTTTATTTGAGATCCAGGATCCTCATCTCCTCCCATTCAATACCCCATATGGCAAATTATGAACCCCTTACGAAAATCTCAGCATATATGTCATACACTTCCTACCTGCAGAGGGCACGGTCACAGAACTGATCTGAAAAAACTGTTCTTCCAAAACAAATCAAAGCTTAAATCAATATATACATATTTAAATTGAAATAAATCCATTGAGATAATAGGGAAAAGATTATAATAAATTAACATTAACCTAGACTGCAATGAAACACCTCAAGTTATTAAATTACTTGTTCCAGAGATATTTGGCATTGTACTTCATTTTAATAAAATATTTACCAGACACATTTTAATGAAATCTGTCTCTCCGGGTTCTGAAAATAAATGTTAACTTTCCTCAGACTATTTCCTGAAAACCCACAAGAGCTCAGACCGTAAGAACTATGGCTTCTAAAGCTAACCAAATGCAATCAGAGATGCTGCTTTCCATACAGGGAGGCCCAGGAGAGCCCTCCTGTGTTAGAGACTCGCTTCCTTAACCACCTCAAGAAAAGAAGCTCAGAGACCACACATCTGTCAAGAAGCATATTGAAAGAGCCGACTTGGATACTCTCACTTTCTTTTTGAAACTGTGTCCTTTTCCTGTTCATTTCAGCAACTGATTTTACCTACTCCCAGTAGAGATCAAATTTCTCTTTTCTTTTAAAGGAAGAATCTTCACTTGATAGAATCTAGACTGGACTGGATGTGTAGCTCAGAGTAGAAAACAATGAGTTTCCAAGAGGCCTTTTGCTGTGGCATTCAAATTTACATTTATTTCTAGAAACCGCTTCTTCTCTCAAATCATCCTAAATGTTATTGCAAATTCAATGAATTTATAGGGAACTTTGCTGAAACCAAAGAGGATTCCTATTCCAACTCTTTTTTTCTACCATACTTTATCATAACCCTCTCTATCATCTGAAAGTTCTGACAAGATTTTTCACTAAAATATTTTAAAGTCCTTAAGTGGCTGTTTTAGGTAATGGCTTTTTTCCCCAAATTTGTCTGTGGTTTGCTCTATACTTTCTCAATTAGGCCTGTAAAATGTCTGCATTCTTATGTGTCACACTGTTCCAAATTTATGGTTTACAAGGTAATGATGATGACTGCACATTCTGTTGACGTGTCACATTCTTGTAAATTGTAGCTGGTGGTTACGGGAAAATTTCTCAATATCATAAGCCATTAATTTAACAGATTCCTACATTTGCTCTACAATGTAAATTAGCATTTTTATGTCTTATATTCTCCATCCTACACATTTTTAAACACCAAATATGTGTCAGGCATGTTTCTAATAAATTAAGACTTTATCAGTGAATTAAAGTAACAAAAATCTGCCTTCAAAGAGCATACATTCAAGTGAGCAATAGTAGTTAACTCTATGAGGCAAGTACTAGTTTAGTATTTTATACATATTAACTCATTTAATCCATACAACAATTTTATGAGATTGATATAATTAGTATCCCCATTTAAGAGAAAGGAAACTGGGGCAAAAAGAATACAGTGACTTTCCTAGAGTCATAAGAATGAAGTCTAGCTTGGCCTTAATCTTCCACAGAAAATTTAAATGAAAATGTTTATGAAAGATATGGTAGATGCCCAGTGCTTAGCTCAGTGCATAATAAAACCTGGTGAATAAATTCATCTTCAGTGCACTATTAAATGATGTCTTAATCTGCTTGGGTTGCTATAACAAAATATCATAGACTGGGTGGCTTATCAGCAATAGAAATGTATTCCTCTAAGTCAGTCTTGCAGGCTGGAAATCAGGGTTCCTGCACAATATGGTGAGGGTCTTTTTCTGGGACACAGACTCCTCATTATGTCCTCACATAGCAGAAAAGGACAAGAAAGTGCTCTCTCTGGCTTCTTTTATGAATGCACTAATCCCACTCTTACAGGAGGGGCCCACTCTCATGACCTAATTATCTCCCAAAGGCCCCATCTCTTAATACCATCACCTTAGGGGTTAAGTTCCAACATATGGATTTGGAGGTAGGGCAGATACAAACATTCAGAACATAGGAAGTACTTTTGTTATGCAGCTTCTTTTTTCAACCAACACAACTAAAGTTGTTAATATGACCATGATAACATTTTCCAGATTTATAATTGTAATATCAATATAAAAATTGATATTTCAGTACTGTAAGAGAAGTTCAATTGATAGTAGTTTTATTATTAAACTATTGTTTTTAGTAATACAAATCATTTTGGCACTTATACATGGTTCAGAACCATATATACATTATGTTATTAATGTCTCCTCTATAACCACTCTTTTGCATTGAGATATGCCCTCTACACCTTTACAACAGCAAAGACTTAACACAATAGCACAATGCCTTGTATGTCAGAAATTTATATGTTTAGCATTTATCTCTAGGTTACTTTGTGATCATGATGAGGATATTGACTATAATATATAACTGCCAGATACATGCACATTAATTTGTAGTGAGAGTTATGCCCAACAAGAAACTATTACTAGACAAATGTGCCATGACAATTTAATGGGTAAGAATAGTCTTTTTCGACAAATAGTGTTGGGACAATTGGATACCCTCATGCAAATGGATGAATCTGAACCTCTACCTCACATAATACACAAAAAGTAACTTGAAATGTATCATAGGCCTATATGTAAGAGCTAAAACTATAAAACTCTTGGGAGAAAACAGAAGTAATTTTGGTGATTTTTGGATTATAAAATGATTTTTTTAAATACATCAAACAATGAAGAAAAGAAAACATTAACAAATTGGACTTCATCAAAATTCAAAACCTTTGCCCTTAAAAATATACCATCAAGAAAGTAAAAAGACAAGCCATAGACTAGAAAAAAAAGTTTGAAATCATATATCCAATAGGGAGTTGTATCCAGAATATATAAAGAATACTTACAGCTCAATAATTAAGATAAACAAGCCAGCAAAAATATTTGACTAGATATTTCACCAAAGAAGATACAGGAATAGCTAATATGCACATGAAGAGATGCTCAACATCATTAGTCATCAGGGAGAATTATAGTAAAAACACAACAAAATCCTACTTCACACCCACCAGGATGCCAGTGATCCAAAAGGCAGACAATGCCAAGTATTGACAAGAATTTGGGGAAATCAGAAGGAACCCTCATACCAATGGAAATATAAAATGGTGCAGCCACTTAGAGAATACTTCCATCAACCTATGTCAGCCTGATGAATTGGCATTCTCTACTTTTCAGATTAGAATCAAGATACCATTACACTTACAACTTCTGTAAATAAAAGACAAATATCCTGCTTTCCCTTGGTCCAGGACAAATTAAAGGCAGCACTAACCTATCACTGAACTCTTCCCCCACCTAACCTACACATGACTTCACAATTTTCTTAACAATACTATGCAAATATTTCTATTTGTCATATCATATTATTTTTACTACTTTTATTGTATGTGTGTGTGTGTGTTTAATTTCTTTTATATAAAGGGTCTAAAGTTCTCATCAGATTCTTTTATATTTATTTTATTTTAGGTTCATACAACAAAATACACAAATCTTAGTGTACAGCTTGATGAATTTTGACATGTGTGCACATTCATGTTACCATACACAAGTCAAGATATCAAAATAATTTTCCCCTTCACCAATTTTTTTACTCCTTTTACACCCCCCATCAGCAGTCCCCTTCTTGTATGATAATCAAATATGATCTTACACAGGTTATATATTAATCTTACTTGTGAGCTTTAAATAAATTTGTGAAGTTTTTGGGTAGGGATTTCTTGCCTAAACCCTGAAATTGAACTACAGAAACCAGCATATAATGGACCTGACTATAAATCTTATCTTACACAAAAATCATATACTGTAATAAATTATTAGTTTATTCTATGTTTTAGTCAAGTATTAATTTCTTAGTCAAATATAATGTTAGAAACCCAAGGAAAGTTTGTTATTTTTTAAAAGGTAAGAAAATAAATTATAACATCCATGTTTTTACTCTTTGCTTATAATTCTCAGAGTAATTTTTATTATACAAGGCATGTACAAGTGCATGTAATTATCTAATTTTAGGATTATCCAAGAAAAGTGTATATAGACCCTTAAAAAATCCTGATACCTCACTACTTCCAGCTTCTTTATAGCATAAAATTTGTATACAATAAA
This sequence comes from Manis javanica, assembly GCF_040802235.1. NCBI lineage: Eukaryota > Metazoa > Chordata > Mammalia > Pholidota > Manidae > Manis > Manis javanica. The sequence continues at coordinate 96,809,639 of NC_133167.1, forward strand.
TAGTATTCATTTTTCCTTTGTTAAGTTGGTTCAACCCCCCTAGCCCCTATTTGAGCATCACTACATTGGGCAAGCTGTTTCACACCTTTGCTACAGTTGTAGAAGAAAACTCAGAACTGTGATACTAATCCATCCTCTCCTTAATTCTAGTTCCTGCCCTCTGGCATTGAGGTTATGATTATCACTGAATCACAGGAACATACTTATTTCATTTCATCCTCAACCTAAATAGAACCCACAGCCTTGAAATCACGCTGGGTTCTTTGTTTTCAACAGCCTTCAATCTCATACTATACCCTCCACAGCTAAGTACAAAATCATGTAAGGCAGACCAAATTTCCTGGAACGACTTTAAATGCTGTTGTATTCCCCAGTACTATTCAGACACATCAGCCTAATGCAATATAATACTCTGTCAGAGTAATAGAAACTGAGATAAATGTCTTCATTAAGAATCAAATAACTATTATCTTACCCACTTGGAGTGTTCTTTTAAGATGCACTTAGTACACTTGTATCTGCTGATAAAAGCAACCCTGGATTATAAAAAAAATAGCAATTTGTCGCTGTTCAAATGATACCTCAGGCACCTGTTGCCCACAGAAAGCATAAACATGTGGTAACAAATACATCTGAGATCTGGCTGGTTGTGCCCAAATCACATCTTTACAGGGCTCTCTGTGCCACGGGTTGCCATCTTTGAAAAATATTCTCTCTACACAACTTGTTTTGGTGCTCTGCCTGCATCTGGGTCATAAGTAGGACAAAATACACAATCAGGCCCTTCTCTCTCAGCACAGTTCTTTTGACAAGAAACTACCCTGGTTTCTCTGTGTTAACATGAACAGGTGATAAAGGGGGTCAAATACCTAATCCCAGCTGCCAGTATCAGAGAGTTCCTTGAAATACAGAAATCTAAAAGCCAGCTATTTAGCTGAAGCCCCAGGGAGCAGAGTTTCCTTTTCTAACTCCCAGTGCATTCTCCTCTTTCTGGTCACACCACGAGCACTTTCTCTCTCCATACAGCTTGGCAGCCCATTAAAGCAAAAATTCTTAAGTCAGTGAGGCAGTTGAATAATTGCTGCCTTGAGTCTTTTTCAAAGTCATTTGAAAGATGACCATTGTAAGATAGGTTTACTCCTGGTAAATGATCTATGTTAAAGAGCAGGCTGCAGAGCAGCCAGGACTAGCTGGGCAGTCACTGGCAGTGGGAATAAAGCGGTGAGTAAATCGCTTAAGCAGCAGCCACTGCCTGAGTGACTAGGGCTCTGCTGAGCCTTGATAAGCAATATAGCCAGTGTACACTGATGCAAGTAGCATCTGCTAGCAAATGTCAAATCGGCTATTGCTTTCTGTGAACTCATAAAACAACTGCTTTTGTAGGCAAAGATAATCATCTGGTCACTCAACTCTAAAGATGGATAACACTGGGAACATAGGACGAAAGATTGCGGGAGATTACAAAGTGAGAAAACGTACAGCCCTAAAGTCATTTCAAATCTAAAAGAAGAGATGGAAGAATAAATAATTCTAACCACAGTAACATGCATAGAAGTGTACAGCTTGCAGAGGGCACTCCATGTGCATTTTCTTACTTGATAAACATGAAAGTTGCCATTGCTAATGGTGTGATCATTGTTCAATTACCTAATCTCTCTCTGCCTCTATTTTCCCAGTTGTAAAATTGGAGTACTGCCTTCTAATGCCATTGTGAAGACTGAAAGACTACCCAAAATAGCCAAAGGCTTGGTGCATGGTAAGCACTTGATAAATGTTAGCTTTTAAAAATTATAATAAAACATAAATGGCAGAAACACAAAAAACATACAGAGACTTATACAGTTCTCAGAAATTAGAAATTAATATAATGGAAATGATGACCTTTAGAATAAATAGAGCAATGTGCAGTTGTCTGGATGCCTTTCATAAATAGACATGGTTTAATGGGGAAAAATGAATGAGATTTCTGAGGAGAGCAGAGAGGAGAAAATTATTTTAATGAAGGAATGAGTTTTTCATCTGTCAGGTCATAGTAAAACGAAACCATTAAGAGGAGTTTAATCTGATTAAGTGACAATTACAATAACTGATCAATCCTTGAAATCAGAAAATATTACTTCAATTAAGTACTATTTTTTAAATACAAAAAACTGAACTAGAAATTCCAAAGCCCCTTCCAGACCTACTTTATGAATCCAAGAAAATCTTTTTTTTTCCTGGTATCATTAATCTACAATACATGAGTGACATTATGGTTACTAGACTCCCCCCATCATCAAGTTCTAAGATATTCTTAACATGAAAATTCTGATCATATACTCCTTTGATCGAGAATTTACAAAAGCTCATTAAATAGGTTAAAACTGCATCATTTTAAGGCATGATTCAATTTGTTCTTCTGTAAAACCTCACTTAATTACACCACTTTCATACAGTTGCCTAAGTCAAACAGTTCAGAATTAGAGTCAACTTCTCTGGTTTTTTTTAACTCTCACATTTCGTTGGTCAGGTCCTGCTGACTGCACATCCATAAATCCCAATACAGCACTTTGTTTCTTCCACCCAAATGAAGTTCTCCTTTTCTAACGTCTCCTAATTCAACTTAGGTGTCATGTATCAATACTCACCAGTGTTGCGGAGCCACAACACTACTAGATAGTACACCAAGATGAGTAGTAGAGTAAAAACATTCAAAAAGAGAGAGGCCTTTAGAGTTCCTCTCCCGGGATCCTACTCTATGTGCACGGTAACATCAGGTCTTTACCACACTGCCCAATGAAGATCAGAGCTCTGGAAACCAGCCATGAAATAATAAACTAGTAAATGGTCTGTTCTCTTATCCAGCGAGTTCAAATTTTCTGTCAGAATATGAATATATATGTTAATGTATATACTTTTTTTGAATACTATAAACACATATTAAATATGTATATAACATATAAATTTATATATTTTTAAATACTTTGCTAGAGACGTTGTATTTCATACTATAATTCATCTCCCTAAACTTCTCTTTCACCTTCTCCCAGCCACATTTACATATCAACAGTACAGTTTCACAGAGCTAGGCTTCTAGTCATTTAAACCAATCATTGGATTTCTTTATGTCTTGTGGGTTGGAATGTTGAATCATCAGCACAAGGAATTTCTTTGGAAACAGAGACAGTTCAAGAATGAGCAAATGACCCATGTAAGGCCAATGATGTACATAAGGAGACTTTTGCTGGGGAATTATGAAAAATCTTCCTCTTAAGAAAGCCACAGAAAGATCCACGCTCTCTCCAAGTTGGCTACTTTTTTACACTTGATCAGCCAATTGCAAAGCCTGTCCTAGTTCTGATCTTTGTATTTTGTGAGACAATTAATACCATTACAACATTAACTCACTTAATTTTAGTTTTGTGTTACAGGCAGCTGAGTGGATTCTGGTAAGTACTTGATAAAACGTCTATAGACAATTAATTCTGAGGATCTATTTTTGCTAAAATACTTGATATATGATACAAGCTGTCCTGTAGGGTTAATCTTATCTAAAGAAGAAAATAATTATACAAAATAAATGAAGAAGTATAACTGCAAAGGAAAATGATTTCAATGAATAAGTGAAAATGTTACAATAAATAAATGGCTAAGTAAATAAATTATATACAAATACGTATGTTAGTGGCTACCCAGAAAATACCTGTCAAAAGGAGAGTTGTCTTTTCTTCCTTAAGAGACAAAGAAAATTTATCTTTTCTACCAGATTAGTTGTGAATCTTTCAGATTCCAAGTAAGTGTTCCTATCTCTTTAATCCAATGCCCTTGACAGACAAAATGAGGATACAGTTAAAATTTAGGGAGAATTACTTTATAAACAGATTGCAAAATAGGTCACAGACAACAGGCGTGTGAGGCTACAAGAACTTATAGCGCTAAGCTGGTCTTGATGGCAAACAGGCCAATTCAAGTAGCTCTGAAAGTATTAATTGAGGATGAATAGGAGAGCAAATTCTAGTAAAATCTGCCAGTAAGAAAAAGTTCCATGATTATGGCCTGGTGCTAGTGAGGAAAACTTGTGTCTCTATGGTGTTTATTACATAGGAAATTTTAGCCTGTGCTGAGTAAGTGCATTGAAAAGGTAGAGTACATTCAGAGGAAGGTTTTGAGGATGGCAAGGGTGCAGAAATCATGTCTTAGCAGGAATAAAGGGTGACTCAAACGTGTGCACATGTGCATCAACCAGCTGTTTACAAACTATTGGGACATACTTTAGAATGCTCTAAACAATGTTTTTCTAGTCTCTTCCCATCTGCGTGGCTCTCAAATTTTAGTTTGCATGAGAATTACCTAAAGATTTTACCTGTTCTGACTGAATAGGTATGGATTGGAGCCAAGGAATCCTCATTTTTAATACCATGCAGATGACTGACTGGTGGAGCAAAGTTTGAGAAAAACTACTCTAAAGGATACTGTAAAAATCAAGTAGGCTCGGTGGAATCCTCTCACTGATCTGTGAAAAACATCAAAGTTGAAAACTTTTAAATTATAACTGTCTTTTATTAGTTAAAGGACTATCATATAGAAATAAATTAAAATTTTATGTTGTCTCAGATAAAAAAACAATAAGCTAAGGAGGAATATTTCTCCTCAACATAATTATGTCCGTTCAAGAATGATACAGGTTACCTTTCCCTGCTAGACTGCACGCACCCACAGTGCAAGGATCATACCTGTCTGATTTACTAGACTAACTGCAATGACTACAGTGATGCAAAGAATGCTTTTCTAAAGGAATGATATTCATCATGCCTATTAAAATAATATCATCAATTAGTACAGAAGGGATACCCGATACAGTAGTGATTTGCAAACTTTAATATATATCTCAAATATGAATGGTGAATCATGCTAAAATGCAGGTTCCAATTCAGTAAGTCTGGAGTGGAACCTGCTAATCTTTGCATTTCTAACAATGTACCAGGTGGTATTAATGCCACTGGTATGGGAATCACACCAAATAGAGAATAAAACTGCACTTTCCAATATGTTGGCCACTAGCCACATGTGGTTATTCAAATTTCAATTTAAAAATTGAAATAAAATTGAATTAGAAATTCAGCTTCTCAGTTTCACTAGCCACATTTCAAATACTCAATAGCCACATATGGCTAGTGGCTACCTTATGGATAGAACAGAGTATAAAACATGTCCATCACGGTAGAATGTTCTACTGGAAAGGAGTGGTCAAAAATATTATAATCCAGAAGATTATCTGATTTATACAAATAGAACACAAGAAATGTTACTTGATTTTTTTCCAAAGGTAATACAAAGAAGAAAGGTATAACACAAAAGCACCCATGAATATAGATTTTTTAAATTATTACAGGAATAGATTAATATAGAAGTTATCCTGATAGGAGTCAAAGAATTTTAATGCATTCCTCATTTTTGAAATACCTTTATAATAGTAATAATATCTTAATAAACAGTGTAACATTACCGATGAATGCAAACTGAATTACCTATTGATATGCAATGCTTCAAAACTTAGTGGTTTACATGATCATCGATTTATTATTTCTCAAGATTTAATCATTTGGGCAATTCTGCTGGTTTTCCCTGGGTTCACTCATCTGGTTACATTTACTTGGAGGGTAGGTTGAGGCCTGTGCCTTTCTCTCCATGTAATCTTTCATCCTCAAGGATGCTAGACTGAGCTTCCTTGCCAGATGGCAGCAAACTTCCAATGGCTCAGCCCCAGTTCATAATTTCTCATCAAGCCTCTGCTTGCATGACCCTTGCCGATGTCCCACTGGACAGAGCAAGTCACATGACAAACCCATAGTCAGCGTGGGAAAGACTATATAGAGGAGTGAATAATAGAAGGTGAAGTCCATCAAAGGTCTTTATTCTACTAATTCACCACAAAAAAAAAATAAGTGGTCATTTTAGGAAAATAAATTTACCAAGATAAAGAGAGACTTATAGTTGAAAGCTAAGATGAAACTTCAATTTCCAATAAAATGCAGAAAACCAGAAACAATGTGAGAGAGAAAGAGAAAAGAAGCTAATGACAAAGACTCCTTCCTTAACCAAACTTTCCTCGGGCTCCTCTGAGCCTTCTACTTGCCCAGACCTTGCGCTTGGCCTGCCTTTACAAAGAATCCTGCTAAATCAGTTTAGGGAGAATCTCTCCAACCTTGATATCCTTTCAAATTCCTCATTCCCACTCTTTGCCGATGGGGTCCATGAATTCTGGGGTGCAAGAATTCTGTTAGGCGAGTCTAGCAAGAATCCCTCTGGCTTTGGTGCCTCCCCTTAATCATTTTTCATCCACTGACCCTCTCAGTCTGCTTGTTGACTATAAATCCCCACTCATCCTTGACTTCAGAGTTGAATCCCGTCTCTCTCCCCTATTGCAAAAGTCCCTTCCTTACTGCAAAAGTCTTGAATAAAGTTTTCCATATCATTTTAGCAAGTGTCAGAATAATTTTACCTTTATGTTAAACACATCCAGACTTCACAGTTTCATAATTTTATAATTATTGCATAATTTTTGCTATAAATATGCAAAAAGAATTCTTTTTAAAACTTCCCATTAATTTTAATTTGATGGAAAACAGTTCCTGTTCATAACAAATATGTAAAGTCATTGTAGATATCTATATATATACATATATTTATTTATAGAAGCTTAAATTAGATGAAGAAAACAACAAAATCATATAGATGATACAGAAGAATTAAATAAAAAGACATACTAATTTGGGAAAACTGATTAGTGAAAAAGAAATGGATTCGTGAAAAAGTAATTTACCATCTTACTATAATGCTAACAGCACAAAATATCAGTGGAGCTCATACCATAAATGTATATATCTGAAATAATTTAAACTGTTCTTTACAAGAAGAGAAGTAGGGAAGTTAGCCAAAGTTAAAGCATTATAAAAATATAGTAACTAAAACAATAAATAAAATCAAAAAAATCAAACCAATAGAAGAAAATTATAGCTTAATAGAAAACAAAAATCCCTTCTTTTCTTGAGTTCAATATACCATACGCTATTTGAGGGCAAATACTGGTTACGTGAAAAATAATTCACTTTGAAAATCACCTTACAAAGATTGTCAAAATACAACATGGAATAAGAAGCTAAATGTTAGCTTTAAATGGAGGTACTCAATGATATTTGAATAAATGCTTATTAGAACAATGAGAAAATTCAGTATTTACTGATGTTAAGGAATTACTCTTCTTAAATTTTTTTTAAGATGCAGAATGCTTCACAAATTTGCATGTCATCCTTGGGCAGGGGCCATGTTAATCTCTGTACTGTTCCAATTTTAATATAAGGTTGCCAAAGCAAGCACAAGAAATTACTCATTTTTATATGTTTAAAGGTATTGTGGATCTTTAATAAATATTTTCTGAATATTTATGGACAAAATACATGATGTGTGGAATGCAATTCAAAATTACTCAGTTGAGGAGAGGAAGTGGATGGGGATAAATGAAACAATACTACTAAGACCTGATAATTGTTGAAGCCAAATTGTAAGTGTATGGGGTTCACTGTACTTTTTCTTGACTTTCCATAATATAAGTTTTTAAAATATAGCTATAGCATATTAACTAACCAAGTTTCATGGTTTGAATTACCAGTTATAAGGGCAAAATAAAAAACAAACAATAAAGGCTTGATGTAAATCAATATAAGAAAATTTAATAAAGTGTTCCCCAAAATGATATCACCTACCAGAAAATCATATGTGCACTTAGCTACCACAATTTCCACTTCTATGTTGAGCACACTACTTTGTTGTAAGAAAGGATTATCAACTGCTTTTCCCCTTGTACTTTGGAGCTTATCTTAATCAACAGGAGCATTGCAATGATTAATGCTGCTACAGTATTAGAAAACTTCAAAATGGACCATTATAGTACAGACAGCACAGAGGTGCTTATATCTTTCTAACTAATCACTCTAACTTCTAAGCAATGACATTACTTACTCCCATTGACTGAACTTATTTTCTGATCCTCTAGAAAATGAAAACATTTTTGGTAGCTCCACTGTCCAACTATTCAGGCTTAAATTTTTGGAGTCATCTTTCAATTCTCTTTCTAGCCCCTCAAGTCCTGTAGATTCTACCCCAAAAACTCTTTCACATAATCAGTTTCTTTTTATCACTAGCATCAGAAATGTAGTAAAATTGTAAAGTCTCTTTCCTCTCTAGTATTGTTATACACTTTCCCCACGTGGCTCATCCTAAAGCACAGACAAATTCATATTGCTCTTTCATCCAAATTCAGATATGACTTCCTGTTACCTTTGCAAGGAAAGCGTAGTAAATGGAGGAAGAGGAAGGGGAATGGCATCAGAAAACCTGAAATCAAATCTTGACTTTGTAAGTTACTTACTATATTCCTTAAACAAGTTATACTCCAAAACGAAATTCTTCTGTGAATCTTTAAATTGATGAGTCATCATGATACTGATTATGCATGAATGATTATGTATCAGCTTACTAGGTATCAGGCACTGTTCTGGGTATTGAGTATATACATCCAAAAAAAGTGAAAAAAAACCCTGCCATGGTGGGCTTTATATTTTAGCGAAGAGAGAAACAATAAACACGATAAACACAATAAATAACAAACATGATAAGTAATACATTATCAGATGCATTAAAAAGCAGTAAATCATATGGAGAAGTATACCAAGGTCAGAGGAATTGAGAGTGCCAGAGTCAGGGCAGACCTACCTGAGAACGGGACATGTGAGCACAGGTTAAAGGAAGGGAGGGGATGAGCCCACAGAGAAAGTGTGAAGGGAGAGGAGATGGGCATCAGGTCACAGAAGGCTAAGGCAGGTGATAAAGTCTGAGCCAAAACACAGCCATGTGTGCCATTTAGGGCCTTGGGAGTTTACCCTGAGGGAAATGCAGAACCATCTGAGCTTTAAAAGCAAGTGTGACATGATCCACTGTTCATTTGAAAAACCACTATGGTGGTTTTGTTGAAAATAAACTCTAGTGCATAAAGAGTAAAAGCACAGAGACAAGACAGCAGGCTGTCGCAGTCGCCCAGAGGAAAGATCATGATGGCCTGAAACAAAATGGTAGTAAGTGAGAAGCAGGAAAAAATTATTATATTCTTGGAATATTTTGGAGGTAGATCCAAAGGTTTTCCTCAAGGATTTATGTGGGTTATAAAAAGAAAAGGAAGGCCTAAGGATTTAGAAAGATGGACTTGCCATCAGGTGAGATGGAGAGATTTGTGGAGGTGGAGTTCAAGAGTCCAGCACTGGGTGTGTTAAATTGGGAATGCCTGGGAGACACTGAACTGGAAACTGTTTACCTCCTAAATGACACAGTAGCGACCAGTACCTTACTAGGCAGCTTGTGTGCATCATCTTATCTGAGACGATTCTCACAATGTCTATTCGTAGCTGTTGTCCAGGAGCTAATTAAGCTGGAATTTGAACCCATTCTTCTCTTTGTTCAAAATCTGTGCTCTTAGCCTCTACTCCACATGGCCTCATTACTAATAAATAGGAAAACAGTGCTAAAGGATCATGTTTTCTTAGAACTTATTACCTGACCACTATTAAAATATATGACAGTAGCTAAACTGGGCTGAACTGCAAAAAAAGTATTTGAACATCAACCAAGAGAACAGTTTCCCAAAATTCACCTCACTACACCCAAAGACACAACTGGAAATCAAATTCTGGAATCAGACTAGCTTTAAAGCTTTCATCATTTTAATCTCCAAAGAATATTATTCCAACTTTAAGTAGCTTATGTGATTTACTTTCACAGGTCAGACCAAAATGTCAGCAGTGATTTGGAGAAAGACCTTACCATTGTGTTCAGTGACATTTTATATTGGCAGGAAATAACCATTTATGCAATTATTTTGTGTAATCCTTACATTCCTGTTAGTTTAAGATAGAGAAACATATGCACAAAATGATCATGTTCCTTAGTGTGAAATTGTACAGAATGTTGTCCCATTGCTGCTCCCTTCTTTCCACTAAAATATAATTATGCCAATGAAGTACCTACAACTCAGGGGAAAAGAGAAAATAATTTTCTTACAATGAACCAAGAAGCCTGAGATAGGAACATGTTTTCAGTGCTTTCCCATTTTATATCTGTGGGACTCAAATTCTCTTTGAAATACTACCTATTTATAAAGCCAACACAAAGACACAATTACATTCCTTTAAAGATATTGGGTGCTAGAATGATACCCCTAAATTCAAAATCGGTATCCCTATTTTATTAATCATTGTAAAGATCTTTAGTATTATTTTTTCCTAATTGATCTTAACCTGCTACTGAAAAATGTTGGCTCTTGAATAGAAAAAAAGAAAAAGCTCTTTCTATATTCTATTCATTAGCTTAGTATTTTTCTACAAAGCTAAATCATAAAAATTCAGTAGGACTGGTTAGTCTAAACAAAGCTTAGAAATTTTAGGACTGATATGAATGCTATAATTTACATTTGAAGAGTGGTTTGTTATCTTAGTACTTATATCTCTGAAACAGTGAAGAACTTACTGTTCTTAAGATATCAACCCACTTTATACAGACCTGGCAAAAGACTGAGAGCAGATACCGGGTGCTTTCCAATCCTGTGGCTATGTGCAGTGATTAAGCACACAGGGAGGTATATTAGTCAGGGTTCTCCAGAGAGACAGAACCAGTAAGATACATACATACATGTACAGAAAGAGAGAGAGAGAAGGAGGGAGGGCAGGAGGGACGAAGGAAGAGAGACAGTTTAGGCAAATGGGCTCACACAATTGTGGACACTGACAAGTTTAAAATTTGCAGGGCGAGCCAGCAGGCTAGAGATTTACAGGAGAGCTGATGTTGCACTTGGAGCGCAAAGGTGATCGTTGGCAGGATTCCCTCTTCCTAAGAGGACCTCTGTCTTTTTCTCTTAAGGCCTTCAACTGATTGAATGAGGCCCATCCACATTAGGGAGGGTAATCTGCTTCACTCAAAATCTACTCAATTAAGTGTTAATCTCATGTTTAAAAGACCTTCACAGAGACATCTAGACTGGTGTTTGACCAAATACCTGGATACTGTTGCCTCACTAAGTTGACACATAAAACTAACCATCACAGGAGGGTTGAAAAACTTGAAGATAACAGCAGAAATTGTGTAGATGGCATATAGGAGCCATAAACAAGACCAGGCTCTTTAACTGAATGCATAGAGGAACAACAACAAAAAGATACTTAATGACTTTCAGTTTAGTTAACAATGTAAGTGGTATTAACTAGATCAGTAGATCTTTAAAGTGTGGTCCCCAGACCAGAAGCATCCCCATTTTCGGACCTTGCCTTGGGCCCCATCCCAGACCCACTGAATCAGAAACTTGAGAGTGCAACCTGGAAATCTGGGTTTTGATTATCCCACTGGGTAATTCTGATACTAAAGTCTGAGAGCCAATGAATTAGACCACTGCATCACTACAGAATTCACACATTTATGTCAGTCTGGGGAAAAAAGTTTACTTTAGATTGCTATTTGTTTTACATTGCTATTGTTATTTATATTATTTTTATATTGCTAACAAATATTGCTATATTGCTTAACACCTAAATGATGTTTTCTCATTCATCAACAATCACATATGGAGTGTCTACTATGTGCTGGGCTCTGTTCTATTATTAATTTTTTCTGGAGTAACAAAGTGGTGGCAAGTACAGAGGTGAAGCTGTTGAGGTAGGTTTAGAAGTTCAATTATCAAAACATAATTCGAATAGCAACATGAAGAAGTAGGATAACTGGGAAGTGATGGAAATGTGGATTAGAAGAGAAGTTGCAAAGCAAATAAAATAGTCCAGACAAGAAAGCAGTGAAGAGGAGTAAAGGAAAGAATGATGACTGTAGAAACAGACTCAGTGGGAATGAGTGACCAAATGGAGAAGAGGCATGAAGAAGAGACTAAGGGGTGATGCTAATGCCCAACTCAGAGAGTGGTGGCGTGTATGCATGCACACTTACATGCACACCTGATGTAAGAGAGTGCTGAACTTAAAATGGAAGATAATTTAGACATGAATGGAGAAAACAGAAATGAAAGATAAATATCTCAATAAAAATAATGGCTTCAGGATTCTTTGGTATAGAGATTATAGTTAAAGCCAGAGAGCAAATAAAACTGCACAGTTTATGGAGCATGTACTCCATGATGTTCAAGCAGCCTGAGTAGGGGCAGAGGTTATTTTCATTGGTAATATATTTGTTATAGCATATTCAATACACCTAATGCATACAAAAACATTAAATTTGACAAGATGTTGGCTGAGGAGATATGCAATTATCATGTTGCTGCATTGAATAATGCACAGATTAAAGGAAACTGACTGATTAACATTCTTGCAGTAAAAATAAGAATATGGAATTTAAGACCGAGTCCTACAGAAAATCAACAACTCCAGGAAAGGCAGAGGAAGAGAGAGCAATAAAGGGGTTTAATTTTCCCATAGCTTATTTTACTAACACATTAATTTATTAAATTTCCATTGTTCCAACAGACTATACAATTTACAAAAATTGTTTTCCCTAAAAGAATAACACTGAAAACAAACGAGCCTCTGGTAACTTTAAAAAAAAATAGTAGTATTTTGTCTAATAATCAGGAATATCCTTTGAGGAATATTTCAGCAAAAGTGTATGGAATATGGAATAATTCAAACATTCAAGGCACCAATACACACTTTCACTCTTGACAGGATTCATTTATATTTCATCATAAAAAGCAGATACTTTTCTAACAGCTCCAGGAGTGGCAACGAGATTAAGAAAAGAAAAAAAAAACAAATTTCTCAAATTTTAGTCAATGACCTTTAAATAGAAAAAAGACATACATTGTTTCCAACTGTTCCATGATTAGGTCACACATAGCTGGACGGTCAGAGAATAGAGTAGAACAAAAAAAATTTGGACTGTTTTGAAAAATTAACACTGGTTTTATTCTACATCCAGCTGTGTTAAGTAAGGGAAAATAATTGTTCTCAGAGACAGAGGAGTTGACTGATTCTGAAACTGAAGATGATAAGGACCACAGGCAGGCAAACCACAGAGCAGCCGTAAATAAGTTCTCAACTGAAACAAGAACAAAATGAAACACCTCCAGCATTCAATTTTCAATTCAAAGTCCTTTTTTGACTCCTTCAACATTTTTTTATTTCAATTTATCAAGCATCTTAAGGAAAGTAATGAAAAGGGGAATATTTTAAAAGAGACAAGATATATTGTTCTTAGACTTCTGAAGATCATTTTCATTAGGCCCATGGTATATGGACTAGAATATAAGTATAAGTATATATATATATATATATATATATATATATATATATATATATATATATATATACACACACATCTGTATTTACAAATGTAGTTATAAACAATCAATATATCTACACCAATAGATGATAGCTATAGATATACACACATGATCAGGTACCACTACAAATTTCAGGTACTACTGACTAAATGTTGCCCAACTTACTCACCTGACACAGGTGACAGAACACTAAATGGAAAATCAGATCTGTACAAAACATTAACTTAGTAATTATAACATGATAAAATTAATTTCAATCATTCAGTGATTTAAATGACTTAACTCAAATATTCCACAGTGTTTATAATCAAGCTACATAAAATAAATCTTTCTTTAAATTTATTGCCACTCTCAGTATCTAAATCAGTGCCATAAATATTATAGGAGATCAAGAGATAATTGTGGGAAAGGGAAGGAAATTATTTTCAAGCATATAGAAACATCTACTGGCAAAACATTGTAGAAGCAATTCTTAACCATTTACTGAAACGAGAACCTCTTATGACATATCTTTACTTAGTTACCAAGAGTCAGGCAATAAATTCAGGTGTTTTATAAAATTTTTTTCATTTTTCTAAATTTTTTTATATAGACTTCTTTCCATCCCCAAGAGCATCCCAAATTAATAAGATTCTACAATTAATCACACTGCAAATACATACCATTATTTTTTTCTAGTCTTGGCTTGGAGTATATGGTGACATAAATTCATTTTATCTATTTTAACTTATAAGTATTCAAACATTTATGTCAGGGATACACAAAGCAGGATGAAACAAAATATGATCAGTGCTGACTTCTTATGTATGAAATATTCTGTATTAAACTATTCTCACATGGAGTAACCTACACAGCAACTGAGATGTCTTTGAGCTATTAAGAAAAACAGTTCTTTCTTTCATAATAGCTCAAGAATTTGGGGCTGTGCCACTTTAATGACCTTCCACTCACAAATGTTTTGTTTCATGGGAATAGAGTGTCATCTTAAAATTTGTAAAGGATAAATATATTTACATAAAGGGGAAAGAATATACTTGATAACAAGATTAATGATTAGAATAAAGTACAATTCAAACTGTCTACGCAGGATAATGAAATTTTCTTTTAATATTCATATGAACAGCACAAAACCTCAATTTTCTTTGGTCTTGCATTCAGAGAAAAAAAATATTTTTTTATTTTAACGTTTAATAATAAGATACTATTTCAAATGTAAGGCATTTAGAATATACAACAGTAGTCTTCAGCTAAATGAAAACAGTTATTGTTTCTACTGTAAAACCCATACAATGCAATTTATCTTCTACATTTTCTGAACCTAAGTCTCTCATAAGAAACAAACATCTAGGATTACCATTTAACATGGATATGAAGAGGCTAATCTTACTTGAGTCAAATTAAATAGGGTTAGACACAAAAGTCCTAAAGAAGTCATCTACTTCCTGTTGCGTCTCAGCCACGTAGCTGCCTAGAGAGGCTCAGAGCCTGCAGCTGTCATCTTCCCCATAGCTCGCCTGATGAAGGAGTCTTTTGTTCTACTGATAAGTGATACATTGTGCACTGCTCAGGTGTCCAGAACAAAAAGTATAGGGCGCACAATAAACCTCTCTCCAGTCAGTTTTAAGAAGATGAAGAATAAAAGGAAAACTAGCTTTACCTGAGATGTGTTTCTTTCAATAAAACTTCCCTTGCCCATTCTAAAGGAAAATATCATTTTGTCTGTTTTTAAAAGCCTACTCTATAGTTTGCTTCCCCCCACCCGCACCCCCATTCTGGGACAAAAGCTACAGGAACAGAAGGTCTTTTTTATTAAAATGGTTAAGTTGGGTGAATTGCCAGCTTTTTGAAGGGGATTTGTTGGAGTGACTTTATCTAAGATAAATTGCCTCCATGTGTCTAAACAGAGAGCCATTTAAATAACCAGTGATTCTACTTAGTTATCAATATAGAAAGATTTTTTAATCTTTTCTATATGTTCTTAAATTCACCAAAAACGTTTTACCTTTATTCAGTATATTTCTAAATACTAAAAATTCTTAACATAGGGAAATATCATTTAGTAAATAGGAAAATAAATAAATTATTTATAACAAATAAAAACCTATAAGAAAGCTTTCAAATCTGTGTAGGATATATAATTTGTTTATTGAAATCATGTCTTATATTTAAAGAAAATATTGGTATTTTCTAGAGATATTCTCAAACTACCATGTGAAGAGCACTGGTAGGGGCGGTGGGGTGGAGGGGAACTCATCCCCTTTCCATTCTCTTTCTATCCGTACATGAAGATGTCTCACCAAGGCCATCCTGCTTGACCCAAGTGGAAGTGTGCAGCTACCATAAGCCACAGGGTCCTGTATTGTTCGAGAAGTCTACTTCATCAAGAAAAAAACACACTGCATTACTGATGATCATCACAGCAACCCGAGCATGGGTTACTGCTATTTAGATGTCAGTGAATGCATTTTCTCATCCATCTTCCAAATAAGGATGTTGCATTTTTATGACGTACAGCTTTATGATTACTCTGACCTCTAAGATCAATAAAGCAAATTTTTTCATAGAACATTTCCAAAATGTTGAGTGCATTTGCAAAATTTGTGCTTAATGATAAAAGGCTCTCCAAAGTGTGACTTAATATGACATGTTTCTAATAGTTCTTTAGCCTTTAAGTGCACCACTAGCATTGTTTACTGTGTTATGAAATCTACTAAATGCAAACATGTATTTTATACACAGCATAAGTGTTTGTTTTTAACCTACAAATACCAAGAGCCTGCAAAAGGTCTGGCAAACGTGGTGCAATATTTGCTGAATTAATTAAATAATTAATTGGGTATGAGATAATAAATACAAATCTTGAAGTTATAAAGACGATTTGATTAACTTCTGCTTAATCAAATCTTCAATATTAGCATTGACTGTTGTATTACTTTATTCTAAATATTACCCAAAATAATTAATCATCATTTATTTTGCATTTGATTCCAAGTTCTACAATAAATTAGGCATATCCCTGGTAGGTAATATTTTTGTCATTATCTTCTAGAATCCATTCTTCCAGAGACTCAGAAAATTAAAGAAATTAGAATTCTAAAATATTCAACATTTGTATTACAGCTTACAAACATAAGTTGAAATAATGAATATATTAATGCATCAACACGGAATAACTGCCCTATTCATTTTTATTAGCATTGAGAATGTCAAAATCAAAAAGTTCTAATCTTACTCAATGTTGCTTTAAGTTTGGGCAATAGAGAAAGACAAGAAACAAAGAAAAGCAATAGTTCTTCATGTTTACTCTCACATTTTACTGGGACCATCAGGTCAAATGCTTGTGTCAATGTCTTAAATTTAGATAACAACAGGTTGGGATTTTCTTGGACAAGTTTATTTCTTTTGGTAATCCAAATGCCACAGCTGCCTTCTAGAGCCATTTGGAAGCTCTTAAGTGACCCTGGATGAATCATGTCTTTAAAACTTTTTTTCTCAAGCCAGATACTTGGTAAAAGAAAGCATGCTGCATGACAAAATCCTGCCGTGACAAAAGTAAAATCCAAAATCTCTATAGAAATCATACTTGAAATTTATCTTTTGAAATGAGAACACAGGCCCTAAGTAAACATTAAAAATGGGTTGGTAATTTTTTATTCATTCAATCAAGTAGTCAATCAAGAAATATTTCTTAAGTCTTTCCTGGGAATACAAAGTCCTGGCCCTAAAGATACTCAAGTCTAGTAGAAGAGACACAGTAATACAGAAAAAGGTCAGAAGATAGCCAGATGATAGTGATCACTGCGTGGTAAGGAAGGTAGGTTTATAAACACTATTTATTGCCAGTTACATGGAAATCCTAGTGCAGAAGCTTATGAAGAGAGTCCAAGTAATCTTACTAACATTAGAGTACCTATTTACCATTTTAAACTCTAATCTTTCCATCTCATGCCTAACCTATAGATGCTGAAAATTTTCAGCATACTTTATTCAGTTCAGTGTTTGTCAGCCAATAAATACACACTGAGCACTGGATACTGTCCTAAGAAATAGAGGTCATTTCAGACACTCCAGATACACCCTTTTCTTGTGTAGTTGATGGCACAGCTGGAAAGACAGATATTAAATAATTTCAGAATATTAGAGCATTGAAATTATAAAAAGGGCTAAAATGACATACAAGATGCTCAGAAAGTAAATAGCAAACTTATCAGATTTCAAGATACATCTGTTTTTGCTTGAGAAAATGTAGGCTGTTTAGTTTTTAGAAAAAAAAGTTGCCAAAATATAAATATACTGCAAAACCATCATGAAAGCTGCATCGTTTAGTCTGGGTAAAACACCCGCACACAGGCTATCTTACAAATGGATATTTTATCATTGTCAGGAGATACTTAAGGAAGTTAATTTTTGTTTAGTTCTTTCAACTTGTCACTTTCCTCTAGTTCAAAGTCTGACAGGTAACTTTGGAAATTCTGAACAGTTCAGGACTACATGGGCTTTAATTAATCTGTTCTGTTCTCTAAGTGGCTAACAAGTTATCCTTTGATCTTTGAAGGAGTTCGTCAAGAAGGAGGCAGGAATTAATCACTGGATTTCTATCTAAGTTCCACACTGAAAAATACATTACTCAACACCCAACTTGTAAACTGTATCAGTCTGAAATTGAACCAAGGAAAACATTTGTAAACTTTTGTGCCAAAATCATATCATAATGCTCTTGACAACCACAAATTTTCTATGAGAGAAAAGATAGCAGTAACATTTTAGGAAAAAAAAAATTTGAAATGCGTTAAAGAAGAAAATATGTTAAAGAGCAAAAGAACTAAGAACTTTTTAATTAAGGAGATTTTTAAAGTGGAACAATTTAGAACTGTTTCCATACTAATCAGAATGGGTGGGAGAAGTTTCTTAAACACCACTGCTTGCCAACAGGAGTCTGTTTTGGGGACTGTCAGTATTATGGCCACTCAAACACCAAATTTATGTTCCTGTTAGTTTATAGAACAAATGCTCTTTTAAAGATTTGGCTAGGGACCAGAGCACAGCATACCTATAACTATGCCTGCTTCTCTGAGTTTGCAGCTCAAACTTAAAACATAAGCTTAAGAAATAAAGCCATTTTTTTCTCCTTTCCTTATTTTCAATGTAGAAATAATATAATTCTCATTGTTATAAATTAAATATAGAGAGTTCTAGTCTCCATAGGGATAACAACAGCATAATTCTTCATCTTCTCATCTTTGTGCCCAGATAACATCGAGTGAACATAAAAATGCCCTAAGTATGTATAAGCAACATTTTCATAGATAAGGAAACAGAGACAACCACAGATTCCTAATAGTATATAGTACTGCCAAAGGCAAAGCCAGGCAAAACGGCCACAAGGGTAGGCTCTGAGGAGGAAGGAAAGCTCAGAAGGGCCTGGGGTGGGAATATCCCAGAGGACATGAGGAGACCTGGGAAACTCAGGACTAGGAATAGAAACACTTCCATACTCATCTGAGCTGAGAGCCAGAGAAAAGAAACACAAAGAAGGGCCCTATTTTAAGGCCTTTGCTGAAATAAGAGGGAAGTAACCCCAGTACTCTGACACATAGCCTCTGACATATTTCCCACCCTACTTCCCACTTACCCCTGGGACCTTCTGCTGCTAGACAAGGAAAACCCATGTCCGTTAAATAAAACATGCGTAAACTAGGAGGAATGTACTCTGCCACCATACAAACACTTAGGCTCAGTGTTTAGGTCCTCTCCATCCTGTGCGGTTCAGATCTACTATACCTGCATTGGTTTTTTTGGTCTGACACTATTATCTATTGAGAAAGCTGTGTAGAATTCTGTAAGAAAACAACGAAAAGGAGCAGTGCAACTTTCCTACAGATGATGTAAACGCACTAGAAAAAGGCAATATAAATAAACAATAATAGAACAGCACAAATGTTTCACACTGGAATGAGAAGACCTGGTTGAGATAAAGGAATACCTGAACCCAGACTGATTTTGCTACCATAAGAGGTTCTAGAAGTATAGAATCTCAAGGAGGGTTCCTGAATTAACTCTGGGTTTTCTAGAATTTATTTAGTCTGATTAGATTTAAAGGCACTAATAACTCTTCTTCCAGTGGTAAAGTGGGCATTGAAATCCATGACATGATGTGGCAATAGAAATATGCAAAATATTGCCACTGGATCCTCCTAATCCAATACTTATAGGAAGCAAGGTTCTGGGGACCATGCATTTGCAAACCTTAACTTTGGAACATTTTAGTCAAACTAAGGAGCATAATGGCACTGACTGATTGATCCTAATTGTTTCGGGGAAAATGGGAATAGAAAAGGATGAGCTCACAGTTTCAAGTTCACAGCCCAGACTGCATAAATGTTTGCAGTTTAATGTCATCTTACTATATTGTCTTGAAACTTGTTTTCTTACACAGAATAATTAGTAGTGCTTTTTAAACAGAGATAATGAGTGGAATAGTAGTAACCTACATGTCACCCAGTATTTCTCAAAGTAAATTGTTTATTAAGACAAAATAGACAAAATTGATCCTTCAACTGAAAATCTAAGCCCAGGGGCAAATTCCCATACAGTCAATTTGTTTCCGTTAAGTAAGGCTATGATGCCAGAAAAAAAAAAATTGAAAAGCTTTGCCTCTGCATGCAAAGGCTCTGACCTAGTTTCTGGGCACCAGGCCCCATCTCCAGTCATTCAGACAGACACTCCCTGGGCCTTACTCCAGCTAGATCCACTGAGACACCAAATCCTCTCATCTCTTGGCAGACATCCTCAATGATGTCCTCATCTAATGTAAAAGGAGGGGCAGAGCCAAGATGGTGGCATGAGTAGAGCAGCGGAAATCTCCCAAAACCACATATATCTATGAAAATATAACAAAGATAACTCTTCCTAGAATAAAGACCAGAGGACACAGGACCACATCCACACCAGATCCACACCTGCGAGAACCCAGCGCCTCGCAAAGGGGGTAAGATACAAGCCCCAGACCTGTGGGTCCCGAGCGCCCCTCCCCCTAGCTCCCCCTCCCCCCAGCTCCCGGCGGGAGGAAAGGAATTGGAGCGGGGAGGAAGAGGGAGCCCAGGACTGCTGAGCACCCAGCCCCAGCCTTCCGCACCAGAACGCAGACACAGTACATGCGCGGGGCCCTGGATACTAGGGAAACAGGGCAGCAAGACTGGTGAGCAGGTACTGGAGGCCAGCACCAGAGAACAAAAGAAAAGCGAGTGGACATTTTGTTGTTGTTGTTGTTGCTGTTGTTGTTGTTGTCATTGTTTTGTTATAGCAAGTGCATTTTGAAAGTCTTAAAGGGACAGGGACCCAAATACTAGGGAAACAGGGCAGCAAGACTGGTGAGCGGGTACCGGAGGATGGTGCTGGAGAAGAAAACAAAAGCGAGCAGCCATTTTGTTGTTGTTGTTGTTGTTGTCATTGTTTTGTTATGGGGAGAGCTTTTTGGAAGTCTTAAAGGGACAGGCACCCCAATGCTAGGGAAACAGGGCAGTAAGACCAGTGAGCGAGTACTGGAGGCCGGCGCCGGAGAACAAAAGAAAAGCGAGCAGCCATTTTTTTAAAATTTATTTTTATTTTTATTATTTCTATTATTTTTTATTATTAATTTTTTTTGTTTTGTTTTGTTTTGTTTTGGCGAGTGCTTTTTGGAAGTCTTAAAGGGGCAGGGTGGGACACATAGTCCAGAGGCAGGGAATCTGGGGATCTCTGGGCACTCTAACCCCCTGGGCAGTAGGGAGCACAGAGGCCCCTTACGGAAATAAATAGCATCCCAGCCACTCCCCCTCCATCCCAATTCCACCATTCTGGAGCAGCAGCCCGAGCCAGGCCACGCCCACATAAACAGCAGAGATAAACTCCACAGCAGCCAGGCAGGAAGCAGAAGCCCTGTCTGCACGCAGCTACCCAGCACAAGCCACTAGAGGTTGCTGTTCTCCCAGGAGAGGAAGGCCACAAACCAACAAGAAGGGAAGTTCTTCCAGCCGTCACTCGTCCCAGCTCTACAAACTATTCCTATCACCATGAAAAGGCAAAATTACAGGCCAACCAAGATCACAGAGGCAACACCAGAGAAGGAGACAGACCTAACCAGTCTTCCTGAAAAAGAATTCAAAATAAAAATCATAAAGATGCTGATGGAGATGCAGAGAAATATGCAAGAGCACTGGGATGAAGTCCAGAGGGAGATCACAGATGCCAGGAAAGAGATTACAGAAGTGAAACAAACCGTGGAAAGATTTATAAGCAGAATGGATAAGATGCAAGAGGCCATTGAAGGAATAGAAACCAGAGAACACGAACGCATAGAAGATGACGTAGAGATAAAAGGATCTCCAGGAATGAAACAATATTAAGAGAACTGTGTGACCAATCCAAAGGGAACAGTATCTGTATTATAGGGGTACCAGAAGAAGAAGAAAGAGGAAAAGGGATAGAAAGTCTCTTTGAAGAAATAATTGCTGAAAACTTCCCCAAACTGGGGGAGGAAATAATCAGACCACGGAAATACACAGAACCCCCAACAGAAAGGACCCAAGGAGGACAACACCAAGACACATAATAATTAAAATGGCAAAGATCAAGGACAAGGAAAGAGTTTTAAAGGCAGCTAGAGAGAAAAACTTCACCTATAAAGGAAAACCCATCAGGCTATCATAAGACTTCTTGACAGAAACCCTACAGGCCATAAGAGAATGGCATGATATACTTAATGCAATGAAACAGAAGGGCCTTGAACCAAGGATACTGTATCCAGCACGACTATCATTTAAATATGATGGCAGGATTAAACAATTCCCAGACAAGCAAAAGCTGAGGGAATTTGCTTCCCACAAACCACCTCTACAGGGCATCTTACAGGGACTGCTCTAAATGGGAGCACTCCTAGAAAGAGCACAGAACAAAACACACAATATATGAAGAATGGAAGAGGAGGAATAAGAAGGGAGAGAAGAAAAGAATCACCAGACAGTGTATATAACAGCTCAATAAGAGAGCTAAGTTAGGCAGTAAGATACTAAAGAGGCTAACCTTAAACTTGTGGTAACCATGAATTTAAAGCCTGCAATGGCAATAAGTACATATCTTTCAATAGTCACCCTAAATATAAATGAACTTAATGCACCAATCAAAAGACACAAAGTAATAGAACGGATAAAAAAGCAACACCCATCTATATGCTGCTTACAAGAAACTTACCTCAAACCCAAAGACACACACAAAGTCAAGGGATGGAAAAACATATTTCAGGCAAACAACAGAGAGAAGAAAGCAGGGGTTGCAGTACTAATACCAGACATAATAGACTTCAAAACAAAGAAAGTAACAAGAGATAAAGAAGGACACTACATAATGATAAAGGACTCAGTCCAACAAGAGGATATAACCATTCTAAATATATATGCACCCAATACAGGAGCACCAGCATATGTGAAACAAATACTAACAGAACTAAAAGGGGAAAGAGACTGCAATGCATTCATTTTAGGAGACTTCAACACACCACTCACCCCAAAGGATAGATCCACCGGGTAGAGAATAAGTAAGGAGACGGAGGCACTGAACAACACAGTAGAACAGATGGACCTAATAGACATCTACAGAACTCTACATCCAAAAGCAACAGGATATACATTCTTCTCAAGTACACATGGAACATTCTCCAGAATAGACCACATACTAGTTCACAAAAAGAGCCTCAGTAAATTCCACAATATTGAAATTCTACCAACCAATTTTTCAGACCACAAAGGTATAAAACTAGAAATAAATTCTACAAAGAAAACAAAAAGGCTCACAAACACATGCAGGCTTAACAACATGCTCCTAAATAATGAATGGATCAACAAACAAATTAAAATAGAGATCAAGGAATATATAGAAACAAATGACAACAATAACACAAAGCACCAACTTCTGTGGGATGCAGCGAAAGCAGTTTTAAGAGGAAAGTATATAGTAATCCAGGCACACTTGAAGAAGAAAGAACAATCCCAAATGAATAGTCTAACATCACAATTATCGAAACTGGAAAAAGAAGAACAAATGAGGCTTAAAGTCAGCAGGAGGGACATAATAAAGATTAGAGAAGAAATAAACAAAATTGAGAAGAATAAAACAATAGCAATAATCAATGAAACCAAAAGCTGGTTCTTTGAGAAAATAAACAAAATAGATAAGCCACTAGCCAAACTTATTAAGAGAAAAAGAGAATCAACACAAATCAACAGAATCAGAAATGAGAATGGAAAAATCACGACAGACTCCACAGAAATACAAAGAATTATTAAAGACAACTATGAAAACCTAGATGCCAACAAACTGGAAAACCTAGAAGTAATGGACAACTTCCTAGAAAAATACAACCTTCCAACACTGATCAAGGAAGAAACACAAAAGTTAAACAAACCAAATACGAGCAAAGAAATTGAAATGCTACTCAAAAAACTACCCAAGAACAAAACCTCCAGGCCGGACGGATTTACCTTGGAATTTTATCAGACACACAGAGAAGACATAATACCCATTCTCCTTAAAGTGTTCCAAAAAATAGAAGAGGAGGGAATACTCACAAACTCATTCTATGAAGCCAACATCACCCTAATATCAAAACCAGGCAAACACCCCACCAAAAAAGAAAATTACAGACCAATATCCCTGATGAATGTAGATGCAAAAATACTCAATAAAATATTAGCAAACTGAATTCAAAAGTATATCAAAAGGATCATACACCATGACCAAGTGGGATTCATCCCAGGGATGCAAGGATGGTACAACATTCGAAAATCCATCAACATCATCCACCACATCAACAAAAAGAAGGACAAAAACCACATGATCATCTCCATAGATGCTGCAAATGCATTTGACAAAATTCAACATCCATTCATGATAAAAACTCTCAGCAAAATGGGAATAGAGGGCAAGTACCTCAACATAATAAAGGCCATTTATGATAAACCCACAGCCAACATTATACTGAACACCAAGAAGCTGAAAGCTTTTCCTCTGAGACGGGAACAAGACAGGGTTGCCCACTCTCCCCACTGTTAATTAACATAGTACTGGAGGTCCTAACCATGGCAATCAGACAAAACAAAGAACTACAAGGAATCCAGATTGGTAAAGAAGAAGTTAAACTGTCACTATTTGCAGATGACATGATATTGTACATAAAAAACCCTAAAGACTCCACCCCCAAACTACTAGAACTGATATCGGAGTACAGCAAAGTTGCAGGACACAAAATTAACACACAGAAATCTGTAGCTTTCCTATACACTAACAATGAATCAATAGAAAGAGAAATCAGGAAAACAATTCCATTCACAGTTGCATCAAAAAGAATTAAATACCTAGGAATAAACCTAACCAAAGAAGTGAAAAACCTATACCCTGAAAACTACAAGTCACTCTTAAGAGAAATTGAAGGGGACACTAACAAATGGAAACTCATCCAATGCTCGTGGCTAGGAAGAATTAATATCGTAAAAATGGCATTCCTGCCCAAAGCAATATACAGATTTGATGCAATCCCTCTCAAATTACCAGCAACATTCTTCAACGAGTTGGATCAAATAATTCAAAACTTCATATGGAAACACCGAAGAGCCAAAGCAATCCTGAGAAAGAAGAACAAAGTAGGGGAGATCTCACTCCCCAACTTCAAGCTCTACTATAAAGCCATAGTAATCAAGACAATTTGGTACTGGCACAAGAACAGAGCCACAGACCAGTGTAACAGACTAGAGACTCCAGACATTAACCCAGACATATATGGTCAATTAATATTTGATAAACGAGCCATGGACATACAATAGCAAAATGACAGTCTCTTCAACAGATGGTGCTGGCAAAACTGGACAGGTACATGTAGGAGAATGAAACTGGACCATTGTCTAACCCCATATACAAAAGTAAATTCAAAATGGATCACAGACCTGAATGTAAGTCATGAAACCATTTAACTCTTGGAAAAAAACATAGGCAAAAACCTCTTAGACATAAACATGAGTGACCTCTTCTTGAACATATCTCCCTGGGCAAGGAAAACAACAGCAAAAATGAACAAGTGGGACTACATTAAGCTGAAAAGCTTCTGTACAGCAACAGACACCATCAATAGAACAAAAAGGAACCCTACAGTATGGGAGAATATATTTGAAAATGACAGATCTGATAAAAGCTTGACATCCAAAATATATAAAGAGCTCACATGCCTCAAAAAACAAAAAACAAATAATCCAATTAAAAAATGGGCAGAGGAACTGAACAGCCAGTTCCCCAAAAAAAGAAATACAGACGGTCAACAGACACATGAAAAGATGCTTTACATCACTAATTATCAGAGAAATGCAAATTAAAACTACAATGAGGTATCACCTCACACCAGTAAGGATGGCTACCATCCAAAAGACAAACAACAACAAATGTTGGCGAGGCTGTGGAGAAAGAGGAACCCTCCTACACTGCTGGTGGGAATGTAAATTAGTTCAGCCATTATGGAAAGCAGTATGGAGGTTCCTCAAAATGCTCAAAACAGACCTACCATTTGACCCAGGAATTCCACTCCTAGGAATTTACCCTAAGAACGCAGCAATCAAGTTTGAGAAAGACAGATGCACCCCTATGTTTATCGCAGCACTATTTACAATAGCCAAGAATTGGAAGCAACCTAAACGTCCATCGATAGATGAATGCATAAAGAAGATGTGG
Organism: Manis javanica; assembly: GCF_040802235.1. Lineage (NCBI taxonomy): Eukaryota > Metazoa > Chordata > Mammalia > Pholidota > Manidae > Manis > Manis javanica. The sequence continues at coordinate 96,835,749 of NC_133167.1, forward strand.
TACATATACACAATGGAATATTACTCAGCCATAAGAAGGAAACAAATCCTACCATTTACAGCAACACGGGTGGAGCTGGAGGGTATTATGCTCAGTGAAATAAGCCAAGTGGAGAAAGAGAAATACCAAATGATTTCACTCATCTGTGGAGTATAAGAACAAAGGAAAAACTGAAGGAACAAAACAGCAGCGGAATTACAGAACCCAAGAATGGACTAACAGGTACCAAAGGGAAAGGGACTGGGGAGGATGGGTGGGTAGGGAAGGATAAGGGGGGGAAGAAGAAGGGGGGTATTAAGATTAGCATGCATAATGAGGGGAATGGGAGAAAGGGGAGGGCTGTACAACACAGAGAAGACAAGTAATGATTCTATAACATTTTGCTATGCTGATGGACAGTGACTGTAAAGGGGTTTATAGGGGGGACCTGGTATAGGGGAGAGCCTAGAAAACATAATATTCTTCATGTAAATGTAGATTAATGATAAAAAAAAAAAGAAAGAAAGAAAAGGGGGATTACTCTCTGATAGGATAAAACTAACTATAAATCAACGATTAATGCATGCTTTAAATATCCTTAATTTTGATCACTTAAAGGGTGTCAGATGATTGGCTATGGAGGTACATTTTTCTGATAATATTCCTTTCTCTTAAAAAAAAAACAGCAGTTCCTGTGTGGTGACCTCCAATGAGTTCTACACAATGGTATAAAGGGCATATCAAAGTGTGGGCAAAGGGTCTGTGTGTTTATACAGAGGATCAAAGCCTAATTTGGCTACCCAGAAAATGAACTAAGATACGATATGAAGAAGAATTTCCAACATCAGCACTCTCTGGAAGAGTCTTACCAGAAGATGATCATCAAAAAACCTCTACAAATAGCCAGGCGCTGCTGCAGTTGTAGCTGCATTCATCCCACCGGTTCCTAGACTTCCATTGGAATGAAGAAGGAGATATCTAAGCTGGCCTGTGCATACAGTAAAACAACAAATTTGACTGGATCTATACTGTTGGAACTCAACCAAGAAGTAGGAGAAGTGCAAGTTGTAGCACTCTAAAATCTTATGACTACAGACTACTGTTAAAAGAACATATGGGATGTGAACAGTTCCCAGGAATGGGTTGTTTTAATTTGTCTGGTTTCTCTCAGACTGTTCAAGTTCAGTTGGACAATATCTATCATATCATAGATAAGTTTTCACAAATGCCTAGGGTACCTAACTGGTTTTCTTGGTTTCACTGGATATGGCTGGTAATTATAGGTCTGCCTTGGTTATATAACTGTATTCCTATTATGTTAATGTGTGTGCTCAATTTAATTAGTAGTTTAAAACCTATACATGCTTAAGTTACTCTACAAGAAGATATGTCAAAGAAATAATCAATCTTCCCATGTTTTCTTCCGTCTGCTACTTCTATAGCTTTTATTCTTCCTTCCTAATTACAACCCTTAAGTAGAATTTGTGCCTCATATCGAATTTACCGAGTATCATAATTCTTCCAAGTGGTAAAGATACCTCAAGACAAATGCTGGGCATAAATGCCACAGGGCATAAATCTGTAAAGAAGTAAAAAGCTAACCTTTTCAAACAATATTGCTTCTCTCTCACTTACCAACTTTACATTTCCCTGTATGGCCCCGGAAGATGACCGGTTAGCCTGAGACGGATAAGATTCCTCAAGGGAGGAACAACCTAAGACAGGCACAGTCACAGGGGGGCCTTCAGGTGAGAAATTGGGGATCAAAAGAGGTGAGGCTTAGAACCTCACCCACCCCCCACCCGTTTTGAGAGAAATCTCCTGCATCCGTGGATGTTTTATTGCCCTTGTCTAGCTTGGATTAACACTTAGTCTACAGGCACACACCTGATCATCTACATTTGCTCTCTTACAACACTAAACTACGTTTTCTCCCTTTATCTTGCATCTACCTACCACTTCAGCATTTTATTAAAAATAATAATAATAATAATAATAATGGAGAAATGTGGGATGCACATATAAATCAAGTATAAAAATCAAACGAATATTCATATTTGACCTGATTGTTTATAGTTCATAATGCCTGATCAAAACCAAAAGTTTCCGTGATGACTGCCCTTGTACTGTTCACCATGTAAGAACTTATTCACTATGTAAGAATTTGTTCACCATGTAAGAACTTGTTCGTTATGCTTCAGAAGAGTGTAGACTGTTGAGAATTAGGTTTGGGGTGGATTAATGATTGTGCATTGAATCCCCTATACAGAATTTTATTGTTGTTAACAACCATTTGATCAATAAATATGAGAGATGCCCTCTCAAAAAAAAAATAATGTAAAAGGAAATCTTCCTTCACTCTGCACAAGAGGACTCAGAGAAGCATTCTCCTTCTATGCCATCATTTACACTACCTTGGGCTGCTTCTCAGTGTACTCACTGCCTGCTCTGTGCATGATTAGGTCACTGCCATCATTCACAGGTCAATGGCTGTTTCCCTCTCTCAGTAATGACATGTATCTCCCACATAAAAGGCTAAGTCATTCAATGAAGTAGATTTTGTCTTCTGCTTTTCATTACATAGGAAATAGGCCCCCAAATTTGAAAAAGTGTTGTGCCTGGTATTATCCTTTCTTCCCTCTTCACCTCAGAACTCCCTTTTTAACTTGAAAACCTTAATTTCCAGAAAAATCTAGGATCTCTTTTATGGATAGGAGTGGAAGACTGACACACCACATAAGAATCACTTAAGGGATAAGGAGAAATTGCTAATAATTGAACAAAACTTTATTGATTTTAGTTTTCAATTAGCAATTCTCCAAAAAAATCCTGAAAATGTGACAAATTATATACATCATTTCTGGATTGTGTGTGTGTATCCATTAATGCACAGTTTACCAAGTACCTGTAGCATCCCTGCTACTATGCTAGGAATTTCTTTCAAGTTCTCATTTAATCCTCACAAAAAAATCCATGAAGCAAGTATTATCCTCTTTTTGCAGAAGACAGGTAGAGACAGGTGAAGTACCTTACCCAATATTAACAGAGAAGTGCTCGGGCCATTATTTTAGCCTAGTCTGATGCCAAAGCTTGTGTTCATACTGTACAATGAATTTTCCTCCCATAAGCCAATCTTAAAGTCTTGCATATCTTCTAAGACTCAGTTCAAATCCCACCTCTTAGACCATCTCTCAGAAACCCTTCCAATCAGAAGTGAACATTTCCATATATCCCCAAGCACTTCGGTTTGCTAAGCCATTAAACAGTGTGTATGATTGCCTGCCTGATGTTAGAGTGCCTTATGCATGTCTCTACTTCGCCACTAGACTGGGTCACTCAAGAGCAGGATCTAAGCCCTGCCCCTGCATTCCCAATAGATCCTAACAAAATGAACATGGTCCCTGCTGGACTTAATTGAATCATTGAATTCAACTAATGCCAACAAATGAAACCACCAAAGTAGTCTTTTCATAAAGTCAGAGAGGCTGTCTATCTTCAGGATGGGTGTGTAGGTCCACCTGCAAATCTGTGGGAGGCTAATAGACATTTTAAAAACCTGGCAATCTCTTGCATTCTCATCAGTGGTAGTAAATTATGAGAATACCAAAAACAAGGTACAGACATTATAAACTCTGAAGACATTCCAAATTTGTAAGTCCTTAGAGTCTGAAACCCACTTAATGAAATACTCAAATGAATTTTTAAATTTAAGAACTGCAGTATCACATACTAATAAAATGTAATGTCTAAGATTTTTTAAATTTTTTCTGAATAAAGATCCAGTTTTGTGGTCTTCTCTAGGAAGTTTATTGTCAAAACTTCGAAATTTCAATGCAAACCTGTCCAAAGGAGATACAGAACATTGAAAACAATATATTCAATTTAGAAGATAATTTTGAAAGAATCTAATTTAGACGATTTGCCTCTTTAACTTTATACATATATGTTATATAATATTGAGCCTAGAGTCTTCCTACCACAAGAAAGCCTATTCTTAAATGCAATTCAGTAAAAAAGAACACAGATGATTTTAAACAAACATTGTTATTTTGTTTGAATGACCTCATCACATCTGGTAGTAAAATCCATGACTTGAGTTCATATTTCTGCCTTGTTACCTACTAACTGGGTGATCTTGAGAAAAGTGCTTGACCACTAAGTGGCTCCTCTATAAAATGGAGGTAATAATGGAACACACATGGTTGTCGTGAGGACTAAGATAATCCATGTGAAGTACCTAGAAGAGTAGCTGGGAAAGGTCATTTAGTTACTATTGTTCTTATTAACAACAGTAATAATACTATAGTTCATGTTTTTATTATCATGATTTTTAGTATGTAAGGTGTTTATCATAATGGCTTGCTCAAAATACACAATTAATTTAGTTACTATCATTATTGTAGTGGCTATTATTAGCTGTCAATAATATGTCCCTTCATAGTCCAAACATATTTTTTAAAGTGTTAACTTTCTAAAAATATTCAGTAAACAATTCAAATATTAAGTAACTTAATACTGTAGCAGGCCCATAATTTATGTATTTACTTATCTGTCATCTATCTACATATCTACAAATCTACCTATTTATTTATTTTGTACATATACCACCTAATGAAATAGTGGCTTCCAAATTAGACCCACTTGTGCACTAGTTTCCAAGTCAGACCTACTTGAATTCAATTTCTGGCTCCACCACTACTAGTCATGTGACCTGGGACAAGGAGCTTTATAATTTCTTCATTGACAACAGGACAAAATACTGCCTAACATGGTTGGGTCGTCACAAAGAATGAATAAGGTAATACATGTAAATAGGTGACACAATGTCTTTTCATAGCTATGATGGGAGAAGAATTCAAATGAATTACCTTTTACACTGTGATTTGTAACAGTGAAGAAGCTGAGAGGATTATAATGGTTGTCTTTCCTGAACTTGAAAAAAAAAATCATTATCAGGAAACTCAGGATTACTAATAAAACTACCATCTGGTCTTACAGTCTGCTTTTCTAGGGAGGCTATTTGTCCTTACAAGTCCAACCAAAGCAAATCAGAACTACATTTTTTTAAAAATCAGGTCTCATTACTCTAAAACTTCAGAAAATGAATCATGAATATAAAAACTAAACAGCTAAAAAATTTTATTAGATATTCAAGAAAGAATTCCCAGAATACTTCCTGAGTTACATATAAATCTAAAACCACTGAGATATACCCTATTATAGTATTATGAGTCTGTGAAATAAAAAGTTAGAAAATTTTCCATATTTTGGACTCCATAGTAAACATTATACATAACGGTATCATAAAAAAAGAATTGGAATAAAATAGGACTTTACAGAGTGCTTCACATTTAAATTTTTACTTTTAATTTCTTTCAGTTATAAATAAGCCAAAATCCACCATTCTAGATAGGTGCTAAAAATGATTCAAAGTTTGTGTTTGTCACACTCCATGAGGTCACCATCCCACAAGGACCTCAAAGGATACAGCCCGGTGCCAGAGTGAATCACTTGGAAGCAGAGTGTCTGAATTTCAGCCCACATGCACCTTTTCCATCCACACAAGCCCACTGAGGAACCGCGTGGCTTCACAGGCAGTCAGATGGTACCAGGGAGTCAGGCAGAGAGCACTGGAGGGGCCAGAATTTCATGTTTATGCAATTCTCTGAGCTCTTCTGACAAATCCCTACAAAGGCTTGAGGGTGGTGATGTGGAAGCTTCCAGACACTCTGCCCAAGGTGTGAAGAAGACTCCCTTAGCAGCAGCCATCTGTGCTGACTGGGGAAGTTTCACCTAAAAATGTGAATTCTACCTCCTATTCTACCTTTTTTTATCCCTTTGGCTCTTAAAGGTCTCTTTCCTTTAAGGATCCCTATCAAAATGTCTTTCCATTAAAACTCCCAGTGCCACAGGCTGCGTCCCAGGACCTCTGGGGGAGGGACCCATGTATCAGTATTTTTCTCAACTTTCAAAATGCAGCCAAGATTGAGAACCACTGATCTGAGGCCATCATTGAAATCCGTCCTTTCTGTGACTGATTTAGGAATAAGCAAGTGACAAAATCCTTAACAAAGATGAGAAGTCTCATGGAGGGCTGCTGGGAAAGCTTTCTTTGCCTTTAAAAGACAAAAGAAAAAAAAAAGGATGTAAGAAAGAGTCCTCCTTCTTCTTCAGGGCTTTGCTTAACTGAATCTGCCACCATCATCTTACATGACCATGACAGAAACCACACTAAGGGTGAAGGTGACTTAGATGGTATCAAAGCAACAGAACCTGAGTCCTTAATAACATGGTAGAGTCACAGCCTGGCCACCTTTGGGTCTGCTATAGGATGGAAACAAATAAATGGTTTAAATTTATTGTTTAAAATAGATAGACCTTATTGTTTACAATAGATAGATAGATAGATAGATAGATAGATAGATAGATAGATAGATAGATAGATCTCTTTCCAAAAAATGTTTGGAAGAAGTTAGGTATCAACTCACTATCTTCTCATATCTTAATTACCAGTTCATAACAAAGCAGAGATTAGTAAAAAACTATTTGTACAAATGACATTCATGATTATTCCTGAACAGAAATTGGAGAGGGGGGCAAGCTATATGGTAAATTAGGAGTCAGAGATACCAAAGGAGTACTGAAGAGTAACAGGGTGTCATTTACAAACTACCTTCCCCACATTTTGGATTTGGTATAAAATTAAGGTGATTACAGTGCTGTTGATCTATACGTGCAAAATAGGGGTGAATAAGAATTAAAGTCCTGCAAAATTATGTGACACATTCATTAAATGAAAAATGGTAAACATTTTTTACAAAGCTAAATACACTAAAACTTTAGGTTAAACATTTCTAAAATTAAATGCCCTTTTTAAGTGCAATTGTATAGATCCTTCACTGATTCTATTCTTTTACATTAAGGAACTGTCAAAAATCTTTGCCCATGCATCTATTATAAGTTGCCTCATTGTGTAATTCATTTAGAGGTCTGTAAGACAAGGCAGTTGAAATGTGATTTTATGCAGTACAACAATCTTTTTCCATGGAGAACACTCTGAATATCTCACAGTATATTTTGGCCACCCATGAGCATCTCAGCATCTCTGACCATGAGAAAAGGTTAGTAATATGTAAAGTATTTATCAAAGTAAATCTCAACTTTCCCTAATTTTCCCTTTCATGGATGTAAGCTGACTTTGAAGGTTAAAAAAAAGACTAACTTATTTCAAATTGTATCATCAACTCATGTAAATTTCCACCTATCAAGTTAAGATCAAGAGAGTGAATGTTAGTGGATGAGTTAACTATCAACAGTGTTGATTTGGTTCCAGTCTACGGACCCTGGTTTTCACGTAGGTCGTATCACATAAGAATGTTGACTGTGAAGGTGAAAACAAATCCTTATTCTCAGCTTTCTGCTTTTATTCCTCTTTTATTTTTCTACTCTTTGTTGGACTTCCTTTATTCTTACTTGTTCTTTACTCTCCAGTTGACCCCTGTCTGTCCCTTGGTCTGATTTCTCTGTTTACTGTCTCCCATCTCCTCTTTCTACACTCTCCTTTTCAAGTCTCTTGGTTTTTTCTGTTGAAGACTCTCCTCTTTAAAGGCATCCCCTGCCTCTCCGAGCCTGCCTTTGTCACCAGTGCTCTCCCACTCACCTCCCATTCTGTCCCTGCGTCTCTCCTTACCTCCTCACCCTGGCAGTCAACTCCTGCCAAAGTTGATCTGCTGGAGAAATGTGTAATGCCTGAAGGCACAGTCTTACCTTCATCTACTCTTAACTATCAAAAAAACTAATAATAATACTAGTGTGAGTAGATGCACTAACCTTCAAGTTTTAGTAACCTCCTGGAATGCAAAACTAATCGGAGCCTCATGTTTATTTATAGAACCAACTGCTTCTATAATATATCAGGAACATATTAATGAATACCTCTTCAGGGGAGTGGGACTCTGTTTACCACAATAGGCTATTTAAATTGGGATAAAAAAAAATCCCTGGGGGCTATGTGTAAAGAGAATGGAAAACAAAAACATCTAAATAATGCAGTATAATTAAAAGATGAAAAGAAAGGTTGGAATAATTAGACTCAGCAGAACTGAGTTGTAATGAATTACCTTGGAATCTAGCTAGATGGTGCTAGAGCATGTGTGTGACTCACTGGTACAGTACAGTCACTGAATGCAAATTACTAGTCAAACAGATGTTTCACGTTTGTTAAGGTATAAGACTGCTAGGAACTAAAAAGGGTACCATAATGATAATTTTTTAAAAATAGATTGCTTTTGAGAGTGTTAAGTTGCATCTTTGAAAGGAAGGAGACATTCATTAATAATGTATTAATTACATAAATTCTTTGACCCTGAAATAGGACAGTCAATATTCACATTCATGAGTTTCCTTATTTTGAAATCCTTTTTAAGCCTTGCTCATTAATTAATAGCATCAGCATGTTTTGTGCATCTGTGAAATTCTTCAGCAGAGATTACTGCTTTAAAAATCCTAAGGATCTTGAGGATTTATAGCATTCTGCCAGAAGCTTTTCTTTGATCAAAACTGACAGTCACCCAGCTGATTCTCAAGAAGTGTTTTCTTCCTTCCAAATTATACAATTTCAAATAAGGAAAATACAAATACATAGTTGAACTACTTTACATTGCACTTTTTAGCCAAGTACTAACTACTGTATAGCTAACTTTTTGTAACATGTCATTATTCAGTTTTCATTACTGATTTAATTTGTTTATATCTTTCCAGGTACTTTGAAGTTGAAAGATAGGCCACTTTCATCAGCAAGCCCACTGAAGAGATTACTCTGTGCTACTCTCACCTCACAAAAGAAATGAATGGATTTCAGTTGTTTGTTGTATTTAGAATTAATACTTTGTATTTTTATTTTTTCAGAAAAGGGTCTTATTTTTATTTTTTTAATTTTCCCCTATAGAACATGACATGGATAAATATCACTGCTTTCAATGTCTACTTGCAGAAAGCAAGACTAGAATTACCATTTGTATTCGGTATCTGAACAACTCTACCCTATAATTAATCTATATAGTAAATGTCTTATGTGTGTGTATATATATATATATATGTGTGTGTGTGTGTGTGTGTGTGTGTGTGTGTGTATAAACATATCAAGCACCTAAGATTCCTGTTCTTTACAGAAGTACTGATGAGCCAGCTGCTCCTACCACCAGTCCTAAGCATCCCTTGTATTCCATCCTTCTCACTTGTTCCTTTAACAATTTTTGAGTACCCACTATGAGCCAGGCATTGTGCTCAACAAAGAGAATTCAAAATTAATCATAAGCAGTCCTCCATGACCTCTAGAAATTCAGTTTTTAGTGATTAGGTGATACCCAAACAGACAGACAGAATGAAATGAGATGAGTACCACAATGGAGATATGCAATCTGAATAAAGAAAAAAGAAATTCAAGACGGGCTTCTTGAAGGAGGCAATGCCTCATATAAGCCTTAACCAAACATAAGGTGTTAATGAGGCAAAAACTCCAACCCCAGTAAAACTTCATTTACTAGTAAAAGTCCTGAGAAGAAAATTGTAGACAGTGGGAAAAGAGAAGTATTTTTAAAAAAAAAGGAGTTCTAGAATAAATTCCACTCACTCCATATACTAAACCGTTTCCAAATTATACAAGAACAGATTGCAGGCCTTTAAGTACATATGCGTAAGAGTTGGATGATATCCTCTATTAATTTTATAACTTGGGCAAACAGATCTTTGAGATTTCTATTCCTTTGAAAAATAAGGAAAGTATTATTTACAGGATTGTTATAAGGATTAAATGAGTTAATGCACATAAAAATATCTCACACATTGTAAACATTAATTCTCTACCCTCTTTTGTCTATAGCTATCAATACTCAGATTAATGTCAGACACTGAAAATGAAGAAATACCACAAAGTGAAAAGAAGTGGATGTGAAGTCAAGGCTTTGTGTCCAACTCTACCAATTACTAAACTCTGTAACCTTGGGTCAGTTAAGTAATTTTTCTGGGCTACATTTAAATAATTAATAAAACTGAAATCATAAAACCTTCTATGCCTACCTAGACAGGGTTATGAATAGCAAATGAGATAATATGTATTACAGTGCTTAAATAAATAAAAGGCACTGCATGTATGACACAGATTTAATAAAGACTGTTTAATGTTAATATTTTTATTATGTGGAATGTCAACAATGAATATGACTGAGAAAGGAAGAGAGGGAGAAATGCTGCTGGAAGAGTAAATATATTTGGGCCATTTTGCTCTAGAATCAAGATCAAAATAAACATAATTTTAAAACAATGATTTTTAAAGTGCAATACATTATGAGAAAAAGCTATAAAGTCTTGTTTCCCAAGAAACAAATATATACATATTAAAAGTATGTATTTGTTTCTTGGGAAAAAAGACTTAGAGAAATCAATGAACTGTTATCAGTTGTATCAGTTATCTATTGCTATGTAACAAATTACCCCAAAACTTAGGAGTCTCAAACAACATGCATTGGTTATCTTTCCATTTCTATAAATCAGGAATCCAGATACAGCTTAGTGGGAACTTCTGCTTCAGTCTCTCACAAGATTATAATCTTATTCTCAAGCTGGGCTAAGGTCTCCTCCAAAGTCTTGACTGGGGAAGAATCTACTTTCAATCTCATTTATATGGTTGTTGTCAGGACTCAGTTCCTCAAGGGTTGTTAGACGGAGGGTTCCTTTCTTGCTGTTGCCTGTCCCACCCTCAGTGCCTTGCTCTGTCGGCCTCTCCAACATGGCAGCTTCATTCATCAAAACCAACAGCAGAGACTGTCTGCAAGCAAGACAGTGACCACAATCTTGTATTACTGACTCCCCAAAGTGACATCCCCCTAACGTCATTCTATTCTATTAGTTAGAAGCAAGGTACTCAAGGGGAGGGAGTTCACACAACTAGGACTACCAAGAGGTGGGGATTATTGAAGATCATGTCAGAAGCTGTGTTCCAATTTAATGGATACCTCATTTTCTTCCTTATGTGTCTCCCATATTATAATAATCATTATAAAAATATTTCATGTACAAAAAAGTTGAGAAGTAAGTATAATAAACTGACTAGTCTGCTAAGAAAGCAATTGGGAAATACATATATAAGAAAATTCATAAAGCTGAATCCTATGATATAAAAAAATACATTTATATAGTTTGTATCCAGGGAAGCTTAAAATTTTTAAAGAAAGGAAGAATGGAAGGAAGGAAGGAAAGTGAGAGAAAAAAAAGTAACTCAATTGCCAAATACTCAGTGAACAGTTAAAAAAAATAAAAATTATGTCATTAGATTAAAATATCTTTTTAAATGAAAAAATAATCAGCTTTGTAGAGATTTATGAAAAAGCCAAACATTTTTACATGCCTAGTAAAAAACATAAAACAAAAAATAAGCCACCATGTTGTAAGGTAAGAGCTACATCTGTACCATTAACTACATCTGTAGTTAAGCTTCACTTACACACAGTGATGTAGTAAAGGGATATTTTGTGATTTTGTTAATAGTTAATAGTTTCCCCTATTGAAAAATTGGTGCAACAAATACTTGGAAAAAAATAGCATATTTGACCAAAGTAGGAAGATGCAAACTGTTTTCTCACCTCAGATTTTCCCAGAATAAATTTCTTTTTAAATGTGACCACTTTACGATCAATTTCTCTCTTTCCCACATATGGTATAAGATAAATGAAATTATACAAATCAAAGATGCTTTCCACTTAGACTGAAACATGTCCCTGTGCTGTATAAAGTCTCTTATGGGGAGAAAACAGAGCTGTCTGTGAAAAGAAAAGACCTGTGTTTCAGGCCAGACAGCTTATCTGATTAAGGAAAGAGAAGAAGGTTTACAGTCAAAGACTAATTCTCCAGCACCACACAGTAAGCTCTTGAAACAAGATTTGTGTCACTCCAAACTTCATTCACAACAGTTGGCAAGTTTTTTCTTTTCTTGGTGTTATTACTGATTCTTGGTTGCAGTCATTTGGCCCAATCCCTTGCAAATGCAATGACTAAAGAGCAAGTCAAACATACCTACAACCAGGGCCAGACAGAATCAAGAGGAATGGTGCGAACTGCCCTGCTAGCAACAAACTCAGATTGGAAGCTGGTTTTACCAATGAAAAAAAACTATCGATTTTTAAATAAATGTATACACCATCCTTAGTAAGGACACCCCCTTAAAAACATATTAAAAACTGAATTTTGTACAAACCAAATTTTAAAGCTAATGAAGTAAACTGATAGGAGGTGTAATTTGCTAAAGGAAATGATCACTTCAAAAAGTGTTGGCATAATTTAAAATATTTAGTTTTATATTGGCTAGATAGCTGGTCATCTTTAAAGCAGGTGAACAGGTATCAGAGAGTCATTCTAAAATAGAGCTTCCGTTTTCTGTCTTGGACTTAAAAAACCAAAAACAGAAGTCAGAAATAGAATGCTGCTATGTGTCTCTTGCCTACGAATATTATCTCTTGCCTATGAACATTAAAGATATTTAAGAAGTTAGAGTTCAAAGAGCATAAAGAAAATGACTCCTATATTATAACAATGACAAAGAGTTATTTTATCTTTATCTCAGCAATAACATGCAAAGACTTTTTCTAATGTATAATGTTTCTCCTAGCTTGCCTTTGTTCTGCTGGGTTTGTTTTGGAGTTGGAATTTTTTTTTTTGATGTAACTGAGATTGAATCATTATCAAAGCAGCAACTGTAGTTCATCAGCTTAGTCACCAAACTAACCACAGAAATTCCAAATGAGTGAACTGAAATAGGAAATTAAGCTTCAAACTGGAGTCAGGACATCAATTGTGTTAAAAGATCCAAGATTTCCTTTATGTGTGTATATGAGTGACAGACTATGATTTATGACCAACAAGACTTATGACTACTGTGTTCAAATTTTATCAACAAGACCTTCATCAATACGTAGGTAGAAAGGAAAAAAAGAGGTTGCAATAAATTTTATACTGACTTCTAATTCCAGCAATTCTACCACCAGAGGACCAAATCCTGACCATTCCAACCTGCCCACCCACTTAGATCAGCCATGTGTCTTTTTGAAGTGGAGTAGGAGGGTTGGAAAGAATGAAGTCAGGAAAGAAGTAAATCTAATCTAAGGGTGTGTGGAGCACAGGGTAATGCTACAGAAAACTAGGTCTCAATTCCACTGGGAATAGGGTTGACAGAGTCAGAAAATAAAAACACACAACACTCAGTTTAAATTTAACTGGGAATACTGTTTTATCTGGTCAACCATAGAGAAGAACTCTGAAAAACTACTTACAACATGTCTCAGATTATCTGCCACAGATATGAAAAAGAAAGTATTTATCACTTGGCTCCCTTACCCATTGGTCAAAGTTTGCAGAGGTGGAATGGGGAAGCAAACAGAAGCAGAAAGCAAAAGATAAGCGATGCAGCTGAAGCAAGGTGCCCTCAGGCTACATACGGCTACACTCTGCTGACTGCTGCAGCAATAGCCACAGCAAAAATGTGGGTCAATAAAATGTCAGTTAGCATATAAAAGATGTCTAACATACCCTACACTGAAATTGCAATGGGAAATTTTCACCTTTTTGGGGGGAAATATGCCCTAAAAATTGGTGTTACCACTTTTACCTCTCCATTCTAGTGACAGTGGAAAAGCCTATTTTCTTTTTTATTGACACCAGCATGTAGGCAATGGAACCATGAAATAATGGTAACGTATACATGGCATTTCATCATGCTTTTTAACCACTCCCCCAAAAAAGGTGAGCTGGGCTGTTCAGCTAGCGCACACCAAGAAAAGCCATACAATTTCTGACAGCTTTTCTGAACAATTAACAAGATTTTATTAAGCCACTCTTGGGAAATGGATGTCACTCCTACTGAAAGTTCACTGTGAAGCAACGTGACAAGCAAATGAGATTCTATCTGGATCACGGTAGGGGTAAATAAGAGCAACTTGGAAACCTCAGCCTCTTATGGGATGGTGTGTGCCATTCAAGGAAAGAACTTCCAACCACTTGGCAAGAATTCAAAAGAAAGGTTCCCTCTAGACAAATCCTGAAGAGCATATCCCATGTGAATGGGCAGTGAGGGACCTTCTGCTGTGGCAGGAACCGAAAGGTTTGCACAGATGAATCTTCTCCAAACCAGCTGGATTTCCCCAGCACTAATGTAAATTCCAGTGCGCTACTTCTTGACAGATGAGAATTGAGTTTCAGATCCTCATTTTTTTACCTTTGCCAAGAGTTTGTGATTTTCCTTATTTCCACTTGGTTTCAAACTGTTAATAATTCTCAGAAGAAAATGGCACATTTCACATTTCAAGGATTTACAATTTTGTATCCATTAACCTTTAAATTAATCCAGTCTAAATCTCAGTTGAGCCATTTACAGAATTTTAAAGCAGTGGCATTTGCGTATTATCGCCTAACATGGGGAAGGTTGATTTGGGGTGGGTGGGAGAAAGAGCATGTCCAGTATGCTTAAAGAGTAGGTTCTCTTGCCACATTTGGCACTGCTTGTCCTCTCATTTTATAATATATCACAATAATGAATGATTTTATAAATGATAACTGGATGAATTTCAAAAAGTTCTTCTAACCACCCACACACTGGAAATCAAAACACATAGGTAGGAAAATCATACCAACAGAAGTGACATTCCCCCCACTATGAAGTTACATAAAAAATTACCATAAGGGTTGCTCTCATCCTTTTATTTTCAAGATTTTATTCACCTATGAATCCATTTGTCCTCTTTTCTCCAGTTAAGAGGGTATCAGTCCATCTTTGTGGCCTCTGTTGGGTGTGTATTCACCTGAGTGGGTGTGTTTACACAGGTAGTTACCTGCAAAGCACCAAGAAGGGTCTCCTTTTTAGAAGTCTGCATCAGTCAACAGGTCCCTGCGTTTACTCTCTGTATAGTTCCCTGTCTACATTGCCAGAAAAATTCCACGTAGAATGAAGCCCACTAGTAGTACATCACCAAGGCTTCATATTTTCATAAGCTCTAAACTATGTAGTTTACATATTTCTATACTCCAGGAAAAACTACCAAGGGGGAGGTAAGGAAACTCCTTTTTTTTTAAGAAATGGCTCATACTCTAAAAAAGGCAGTCCTTTGATAATTCCTCTAGAACACTTTGTTCTAGCCTGTCAATCACTTCAATGCCCTCACTTCAAGAGGTGCTGAGACACTGTGTTCCTTAGGAAGGACTTTCTACCTGAAAGACAAACTATTCAGGAGAAAAACTTAAGACTTCTAAAAATCCTTAGTAAAACTACTAGTATGGGTTTGGGAAGGAGTTAATGCAATCCCTCACTTATAATCACTGAATGGGAGAGGAAGGAAGAGAAAAAAACCAAAATGTTTAAGTTGTGAGGTAGAGGTCATCAGATATGAATTGGTCTTTGTGATGTATTAAGTAAAATGATGCTGATCCTATTGCTAAGAATGTTGTGGAAGATATCCAAATCTAATTGAATTTTACCTAATTCAGAATCACAAATATACTCTGCAAAATATATTTGAGGTTATCACAAGACCTGTGGGACTCATATGTATCTCATGGGATAATTAGAAAAGATGGTATTTTAAATTTGGACTAGTTTTACATGGTCAGAAGCAGAGGAAAGATTCCTTTGGAAGTAGCCCATTCCTAATTACTGTTATCTGACCAAGCAAAACCTAATAAACTTAGACCAAATTACCCACAATGTAAATGAAGAGGAGGACTCCAGTCCTTGTCCCTAAAACAGCACAGCCCCTGGTTCCCTAGCAGTATTGATAAAATGTGTACACCAAACTGAACAGTTACCATCTTTCTTATTCAAGTTATTTATATAACATTATATAAATAATGTTATATATAATTTTATAATATTTATTTTTACTTTATATTAAATATTATATTTTATATAAATGTATATTTATATATTATTTATAAATAACAAGTATTTCTCTGGGCTGTCTTTAAACAAGGGTTCCTTAAATTTTTCTAAGTATACTATTTACTTCCTTAAATTGTAATAGTATTCTAATTTTATGTAAATTTTTCCAGGGTTCCTAAATACATTACAGAGACCTGAGAAAAACAGCAAAAGTTATTTCAACAAACTTGACTGAATGTTGCAATGTGATCTCAAGCTATTCTGGATTAAAAGGTCCTAGAACTAGTTATGGCTTTAAATAGGAAATCAAAATATCCAAGCAAATAAGACTTCTAATATACTGCTGGTGAGACTGTAAATGATTGACCACTATGCAAAATTGTCAGCACTTTCTTTAAAAATAAATTCTCCATATGATCTAGACATTCTATTCCTAGATATTTATACAAGATAAATATAAATATGCATTCATACAGAAACTTGTACACAAATGTTCCGAGAAGGTCTGTTTTCAATAGCCAAAACTAGAAACCACCAAAATGTTCATTAAAAGTAAATGAATTAACTAAATATACTATATCTATACAGAGAAATATTGTTTAGCCATAAAAGGAATGAGCTATTTTATGATATTTTATATATGATACACAATATGGATACCTCTCAAAACAATGACACTGAGTAAAAAAATCAGACAATAAAGAGTACATATTGTTTGTTTCTGTATATATAAAATTTTAGGAAAAGCAAATGAATGTATAATGACCAAGGTTGCCTCAGAGATAATGGGAGCATGGAAGAGAACAAATATAGTCAGATGGAAGGGTTACCAAGGAGCTCAAGTAAACTTTGGCAGTGATGGATATGTTTGTTAACTTGAATGAGAGTAAAGACTGACTGGGCATTTTCAGGTGAAACATGTCACATTGTATGCTTTAAATAGGTGTGTTTTATATGTCAATTACACTTGACTAAAGGTGTTTTAAAAATGAGATTTTGCCCACAAACACATGGAGGCTTAACAACATGCTCCTAAATAATCAATGGATCAATGACCAAATTAAAACAGAGATCAAGCAATATATGGAGACAAATGAAAACAACAACTCAACAACCCAAAACCTAAGGCAGTTCTAAGAGGAAAGTATACCACAATACAGACTTACTTCAAGAAAGAAGAACAATCCCAAATGAACAGTCTAAACTCACAATTAGTGAAACTAGAAAAAGAAGAACAAATGAGGTCCAAAGTCAGTAGAAGGAGGGACATTATTAGATCAGAGCAGAAATAACTAAAATCAAGAAGAATAAATAGAAAGAATCATCAAACTAGGGTCTGGTTCTTCAAGAAAATAAACAAAATAGATAAACCCCAAGCCAGACTTATTAAGAAAAAAAGAGAGTACACACACATAAAGAGAATCAGCAATGAGAAAGGAAAAATCACTACAGATACTACATAAATACAAAGAATTTTGAGAGAATACTATGAAAAATTATATGCTAATAAACTAGATAACCTAGAAGAAATGGATAACTTTCTAGAAATATACAACCTTCCAAGACTGACCCAGGAAGAAACAGAAAATCTGAATAGAACAATTACCAGCAACTAAATTGGATTGGCAATCAAAAAACTACGCAAGAACAAAACACTGTACTAGATCACTTCACCACTGAATTTTATCAAACATTTAGACAAGACCTAGTACCCATTCTCCTTAAAGTTTTCCAAAAAGTAGAAGAGGAAGGAATACTTCCAAACTCATTCTATGAGGCAAGCATCACTCTAATATCAAAACCAGGCAAAGACACCACAAAAAAAGAAAATTACAGACCAATATCCCTGATGAATATAGATGCAAAAATACTCAATAAAATATTAGCAAACCAAATCCAAAAATACATCAAAAGATCACCCATCATGGCCAAGTGGGATTTATTCCAGGGATGCAAAGATGGTACAATATTAGAAAATCCATCAACATCCTTCACCAAATCAACAAAAGGACAAAAATTACATGATCATCTCCACAGATGCTGTAAAAGCACTTGACAATATTCAGCATCCATTCAGGATAAAAACTTTGAACAAAATGGGTTTAGGGGACAAGTACCTCAATATAATAAAGGCCATATATTAACAACATAATAAAGGACAAACCCACAGCCAACATCATACTTAACAGCAAAAAGCTGAGAGCTTTTCCTTAAAGATTGAGAATAAGATGAGGATGCCTACTGTCCCCACTTTTATTCAGCACAGTACTGGAGGTCCTAGCCATGGCACTCAGACAACACAAAAAGATAAACGCTTCCAAACTGGTAAGGAGGAAGTTAAACTGGAGATGACATATTACACATAGAAAATCCTAAAGTCCACCGAAAAACTATTAGAGCTAATAATTGAACACAGCAAGGTTGCAGGATACAAAGTTAATACACACAAATCAGTTGCATTCGTATATACTAACAACAAATTAGCATAAAGAGAAATCAGGAAAACAACTCCATTTACAAATGAATCAAAAAGAATAAAATACCTAGGAATAAACCTAACCAAGGAGGTGAAAGGTATATACCCTGAAAACTACAAGGCACTTACGAGAGAAATTAAAGACGACATTGGTATATGGAAATCCATCCCATGCTCATGGATAGGAAGAATTAATATAGTCAAAATGGTCATCCTGCCTAAAGCAATGTACAGATTCAATGCAATCCCTATCAAAATGCCAACATAGTTCTTCAATGAACTAGAGCAAATAGTTCTAAAATTCATATGGAACCGCAAAAGAACCCAAATAGCCAAAGCAATCCTGAGAAGGAAGAACAAAGCTGGGGGGGATTATGCTTCCTAATTTCAAGTTCTACTACAAAGCTACAGTAATCAAAACAAACAGGTATGGGCACAAAAACAGACCCATAGATCAATGGAACAGAACAGAGAGCCCAGATATAAACCCACATATATGGACAATTAATATACAGTAAAGGAGCCAAGAATATATAATGGGAAAATGACAACCTCTTCAACAACTGGTGTTGGCAAAACTGGACAGCTACATAAAAGAAAATGAAACTGGATTATTGTCTAACTCCATACACAAAGTAAACTCAAATGGATCAAAGACCTGAATATAAGTCATGAAATCATAAAACTCTTAGAAGGAAACATAGGCAAAAATCTCTTGAATAAACACAAGCAACTTTTTTCTGAACACATCTCCTCAGGCAAGGGAAATAAAATAAAAAATGAGCAAGAGGGACTACATCAAACTAAAAAGCTTTTGTATAGCAAAGGACACCATCAGCAGAAAAAAAGTCATCCTACAATATGGGAGAATATATTTGTTAACACCATATCCAATAGAGTGTTAACGTCCAAAATATATAAAGAGCTCACATGCCTCAACAGCCAAAACACAAACAACCTGAATAAAAAATGGGTGGAGGATCTGAACAGACACTTTTCCACAGAAGAAATACAGATGTCCAACAGGCACATGAAAAGATGCCCCACATCACTAATCAATAGGGAAATGCAAATTAAAACCACAATGACGTATCACCTCACCCCAGTTAGGATGGTCACATCCATACAACAAGAAACAACAAATGCTGGTGAGGATGTGGAGAGAGAAGAACCCTTCTACACTGTTGCTGGGCATGTATATTAGTTCAGCTGTTGTGGAAAGCAATATGGAGGTTTCTCAAAAAACTAAAAATAGAAATATAATTTGACCTGGGAATTCCACTCCTAGGAATTTACCCAGAGAAAACAAGATCCCTGATTCAAAAAGACACAAGCACCCCTATGTTTATCACAGCACTATTTACAATAGCCAAGATATGGAAGCAACCTAAGCATCCATCAGTAGATGAATGGATAAAGAAGAGGTAGTACATACATAGAATGGAATATTATTCAGCCATAAAAAGAAAAGAAATCCTCCCATTTACAACAACATGTATGGAGCTAGAGGGTATTATGCTCAGTGAAATAAGTCAGGTGGAGAAAGACAAGTACCAGCTGATTTCACTCATTTGTGGAGCATAGAAACAAAGCACAACTGAAGGAACTAAACAGCAGTAGAGTCACAGGCTCCAAGAAGGGACTAGTGGTTACCAAAGGGGAGGGTTTGGGGAGTGTGGTTGGGGAGCTAGAAGGGGATTAAGGGGCATTATAATTCGCAGTCACAATATAGGTAGGTCACAGGGAAGGCAGTGCAGCACGGAGAAGACAAGTAATGACTCTATAGCATTTTAATATGCTGATAGACAATGACTGCAATGGTAGGGTGAGGACTTGGTAATATGGGTGAATACTGAAATCACAATGTTGTTCATGTGAAACCTTCTTATGATTGTATATCAATGATACTTTAAGTTTTTTAAAAAAGGCAAGTGAAAAAAGAGAATTTGCAGAAAACTTGATATACTATTAAAAATGTTGCTATGTCTGATATTAAAACAGTTTTTTTAGTGTTAAGAAGATAATAAAAGTGATAGGTGTATTGTAGAAGCTTTGTTTGGTTATCAAACCCCAAGAGTTCTGTGTTCTGTACACTGACTTAAGTATGTGTTAATATACTGGGAGAAAAATTTTTCTTTGTGTCCTAACACCTCACTATTAATGGTTTAAATAACCAAAGGTGTAAACAATTAAGAGACTTCATTTAAAGGTGCTTCTTTTTATCCAACACTGCATTTTAAGTAATCTGAGATAAAGCATTGTAAATGAAAGAAAAAAAGAAATAAAGTTAGATCCATGTTGTTAAACGTAATGTACCAATTTGAAACTGAACCTCTTACAATCTCACTGACCCATTTTGCTTGACATCCCAGCACCACCTAAACTTCCTCTCCCATCCTTCAGCCTTTGCCATTTCATACCCTTTCCATTTCTGTTCTTTCCCCCCTTCTCCGTCATTTTCCTCTGCAATGCTCCTTTTCCTCATTTCTCTTTGTCTCTTTATATTTTATACAGTGTTGCTCCCTCTGTTTATTCGTTCTACAAAAAAAAATTAAATTCAATGTGAAGAGGGTTTTTTTTGTTTTTTTTTCAGAGAAACATTAAAGGTTTCATTCAAGAAGGAGCATTCAGACAGAAATCAAAAGGCCTATAAGGGGAAAACAATATTAAGGAAGGAAGGCAGGAAAGAAGGCAAGAAGAAGAAAGACACATAAGAGACTATCGTGAAAAGTTGGTTTAACTATTAATGTCAAAACCTAATTGCTGAGATTCACGTTGCAGTTCACCTGCGCCCCTTTGTGAATCAATTTCACTCTCCAACTCAGAACATCCCTTTCTAATGTTTGTGACAAGTTCCTCCAGAAGTTATCAATATAACATGAACCAGGCATCTTTTCAAAGGTCTTTCATAATTTTTACAATTGCAATCCCAGAAAATACAATCCTACACTTCATCACATGAAAATGTTTTCAGCAGCACTAAGAAAACAAGCTTAATAAGTTACAATGCCAGGAAAGCTTTACTTTCTATAACAGTCAGTTTTTACTGAACACTGAATATCAACACTGAAGGATGATTTTTTTTAATGTGGATTTGTGAAGCCCAAGTGTAGTAATAGAAGCCCCTGTATTAATCTGCTTGGGCTGCCATAACAAAACAACAGGCTGTGTGACTTAAACAATAGGAATTTCTTCCTCACTATTCTGGAGACTGAGAAATCTAAGATCAACAATCGGGCCAATTAGATTCTCTAGTCGGGGCTCTTCCTGGCTTGTAGATGAGCCATCCTCTTTCTGTGTTGCTGGGTGTGACAAGGAGAAAGGAGGCAAGCTCTCTGGTGTCTCTTTTTGTAAGGACACTAATTCTGTCATGAGAACCCACCCTCATGACCTCATTTAAACTAGTTACTTCCTGAAGGCCCCATCTCTAGTCCAAATACCACACACTGGGGGTTAGGGCTTTAACATACGAATTTTGGCAGTACCCAATTCAGTGCAACACACTCCCTTTGACAGTCTTATAGTTTGCTGGTATTCTTGTAACAATGACGTATCTGATAATATAAACCCTCAAGAGTTGCTGAACTGTCTCCTTTCCCTCTTGACTTCCATAATTCTGGTTCTCATATTTTCATAACCATTCTCCTTTCTGTTTTACCAGCTTCTTCTCTTCTTACCTATAGCTCAAAGCTGTCACAGTACCTCACACGAAGAGCAGATGAGATACTAAGACCAAGTAAGGAACATGAAATGCAAAGGACCAAGTCAGTGGTGTGGTCTGAATCCAAAAAAACTAATGCAAACAAGGAGATGCAGATTCTGGAGGTTAGAGTAGAGCCATGATTCTCTTACTCCAGAGTTTAGCAAGGTTCAGAAAGTAGGGCACGACATCCAAAATTCCAACAAGACAGAACTGAAGTTATAATAACTGGATATATTCGAATAAATAATACACCTACATTGAGGAGCAAAGGATTTTTCTGACCAGTTCTCAGGCGTCTGTTCTTACCATATAGTCGCATCTTTGATGAGCATATTTACTTCACACTTTTAGTCACCGCCTCAGGACAGTGACAGTCCTAACCACTCCCTTAAACCTACATTCTCTCCACCTGGGTATTCTATGATCACACATATCAACTAAGTATGTTTGAATCTAAATTCAGCATCTTTCTTCCTAAATCAACCTCTTAACACCTAATTTCCTATTTTCAGCAGTACTACAATTCTCATAAGTGACCTGGAATTTCATCCTCGTGAGTGAATCTGTAATAAATTGTGTCAATTTTTCTTACAAAATAATTCACATATCTGATTTGCCTTTTTTTTATTTCTGTACCCATCAATCTTAGCAAGGCCTTAATTTCCTTACTTCACTGTGCAGGTGGCAACAGTGAGGCTCTCAGGAACATGGGTTCGAAATAGATAAAAAGTAAACAGATTGTGGAATACAGTGACTCTGCACATTATAATACGAAGACTCTAAGCCACATGTGACTCAAGGCACATTTATTCTAGAAAGAGATTCATTTCCATTAAGAATCATTAGAGAGGGATTTAAGTTATCACTTCTCAGATGTGGCTTGGGTCATCTTGAGGACCAGTGTTTGACAGTGAAGAACACAGGACCTGATTTCTACTTAAAATAGCAGCAAATGGTGACCCAGTGAAGTACATATTCTCTTTCCTCGAATCAATCCGTAAACTGAAAATACTGAAAATTTAATCTCTAGAATGCATTTATTTTAAGATTAAAAACCAAGAGATACAAACTATTTTTATGAAATCTTATTTTAGTTAAATGTTTTAATAAGATAAAAATGATTATTAAATATCTCATTTTTCAGGAGGGCTGAAGGAAGAATTATTATCAATGGATATTTTTTTCTACAAAATGTGAATTTTAAGACCAGAAGGCAGAAAGGAAACTAAGATCATAGAAATTTCTGATTCTCAGTTTAAGAATTTGAACTTTATTCTGTTACTAATAACAACATGCTGAATGTTTGAGCAGTGGAAACACGTCAAAAAAAATTTTTTAATATTTTCATTTTTATAAGATTTATCTGACTTAGAACTGACTGGGCCAGGGAACGATTTCTGTAGGCAGGGAACCCAGTGAGGAGGTTGTCACCATAGTGCAGGTGAATAGTGACTGAATGTCTGAACAAAGGTGGAAGTAAGTAGTGTGAGTGAATGAAAAGAGAGATATGATCTTGAATGGTGTCACAAAGAAAAACAAAGTAACAGATCTGATCAGCAACTATGGGGGGAGTGATTAAAAGATAAGTAGGAAAGATGATGCTGAAATGTAGGAAAATGGTAGTAATATTGCAAGAATTTGGAATTTCAAAAAGGGAACCACTTTATGGAAAAAGATAGTGATTATAATATTTTAACAATCCTGTATCTGTAGTGAGGACAATATATGCAAACTGTCCCACAGACACTTGGAAATGAAAGTATGGGACGCAAAACAAGGATCAGTCTTCAACAGGTAGATCTGGGAAATATCTGTATTTCTGTACCTAAGTATATATTTCACAAATGAAGAGGTGTCAGTAGACACTGAGAGAATTGAGGAAAGGAGGCTGAGTCTTAGAGAATTCTCTTATACCAATATTTTTATGGTAGTGGTCTTCATAATAACTTGATTTAACTTGATACATATTAAAATCACATGCTTAAATGCACACTCTATTTTTAAAAAGTACCTATTTGGTGGGAAAGAAGTAATTTTGTTGAAATGTGAAAAAAATGTGTCTTCATGTTCTATTCTATTGATAATTAGTTGTTCACCTTGAGAGGGCTGCTACAATGACATGCATTGAGACAGGAGTCAGGAGTGCTGGATTCATCCTCCAATCTCACCTCACCTGCTAATGCAAACTCAGTATTTCTGGCCTTGAGGAACAGAAGCCAGGAAAGAGCCTAACCTCAAAGCCTCTCCTGCTGTCTCTTTCTTGAAATTATCTAGATTTTCCCATCTTCTGCACTTGTTTTCAGGGAGGAATTTCCTCTGTGCATTCAGACCCCAGGCTCCCCCCTACCCTGCTTTTATTGTTTGGTTGGGGCCCTCTCCTGACAGTGGCAGGTTCTCTCTCCTCAAAGCCTCTTATCTCTTCTCCATTTGTTTTTAAATTAACCCAAATCCCTTTACCTGCTTTTATTTCTTTGTTAAAACTCTCATAATTTCCTTTCGACAGGATAAGAAGAGGATCTTGGTTTGCTCAAAGAAGTGACTTCGCTCTGCCTAGAAATCTGTATAACTAAGAACGTTTGGATCAGAGAGAAGACATCTGTTTCCTCTGCTTCTATCACATAAAAAGCATTGTTATGTTGTTTTCTTCTCATCATCCATAAAACCATAAAACACTACAATAATGCTTATGAATTTCACTTCCATAAGAGCTTAGAGAAATGTTATGGGAATGGACACCAAAGAATTATTCCTTAGAGGGAAATACTATATATAAACTTACAGATTATGTAGGGAGGTATGTGTATTTATATGTAATAAATGTGTTATATGTGTATATAAATGTTGTGTGTGTGTGCATGTATGTGTGTATGTGTATACAGCCCATACTTTTTTTTTAATCTGAGAACCTATTGCTTTTAAACTCTTAAAATTCTGAAGCACCCACTAAGCATATAGGTAGAAATCACAGATTCTTACAAAAATGTATAGTCTAGTTAATAAAGGCATTTTATATGAATAAGTAACATTACTGTACAACAGAGAGTAACTGTATCACCATATTGTTTCCAGGTTCTGGTCAAAAGCTCCCCCTGAGGCCTCTGCATTTAGTGAGGTACCCCTGTATTCTCCTAATTAAACAGGTCAAATAACTTATCACTCAAACTGGTACATTACTGACATTGGAAAGGGAATACTTTCAGTCATTACTTCAGGAAAACAAAGATCAACTGGAACTGTTCCCAGGAAAGCAACCTATGGTCATTATTATAGGTGGAACTGTGCTCTGTCCCCACCCCAACAAATTCATATGGTAAAATCCTAAGCCAGTATCTCAGAATGTGACCTTATTTGAAATACAGTCTTCACAGAGGTAATCAAGTTCAAATGAAGTCATTAGGACCTAATCCAATATGACTGGTATCCTTAAAAGGGGAAATTTGGAGACATACATGCATATAAGGAGAACACCATGTTAACATGCAGGCACCATCTACAAAACAAAGAAAGAACTAGAATAGTTTCTCCCTCAGAGCCCACAGAAGGAACCAACCATGCCAACACCCTAATTTTTCACTTCCAGCCTCCAGAACTGTGAGACAATAAATTTATGTTATTTAAGCCACTCAGTCTGTGGTACTTTCTAATGGCAGCCCTAGCAAACAAATACAGTCACTCTACTAATTAGTTCTTTCCATTGTTGTTGTTAGTGCCATTTTGATTGTCATTAATTGGAACCAAAAGACCTTTGATTTCAAAACTTCACAAAGATGATAAGAACAAGGAAAGAAGACATTGTCCAGACCATTTAAGGCAGCAAACTCTAGGCAAGAAAAGTGCTTTAGGCTCACTTGAGGAAGAAGGGTAACAACTGGCAATGGTCTAATGTTTCTACTCTGCATTTTCTTTCTTAAGAATCTATCAAGGCTGGAGAGAGTCTGAGCAACACCAAGAATGCCTTCAGGGTATAGGATCATGATTGTGACAGACTCTTATTCAGCATGATGGTTCTTGCTTTCTTCCAACAAAGTCATGCAGCTTGCTTTAGCTTCATGAAGGATCAAAAGAAAGTCGTGAGGAATACAAAGAAACTGAGGCACAGAGAGAATAAAGGATCTCTAGGAATGAAAGAATATTGAGAGAAAGGTGTGACCTATCCAAACAGAACAAAATTCGCATTATAGAGGTACCAGAAGAAGAAGAGAGAGAAAAAAAGGGATATAAAGTGTCTTTGAGGAAGTAATTGCTGAAAACTTCCCCAATCTGGGGAAGGAGATCGTCTCTCAGGCCATGGAGGTATATGGATCTCCCAACACAAGGGACCCAGGGAAGACAACACCAAGACATATAATAATTAAAATAGCAAAATCAAGAATAAGGACAGACTTTTAAAAGTAGTTAGGGAGAGAAAAAAGATCACCTACAAAGGAAAACCCAGCAGGCTATCAGGCTTCTCCAGAGCAACTTTACAGGCCAGAAGGAGGAAGTGGCATGATATATACAATGCAATGAAACAGAAGGGCCTCAAGCCAAGAATACTCTACTTGGCAAGATTATCATTTAAATTTGAAGGAGGGATTAAACAATTTTCAGATAAGCAAAAGCTGAGAGAATTTACCTCCCACTAACCACCACTGTAGTGTATTTTGGAGGGACTGCTATAGATGGAAATGTTCCTAAGGCTAAATAGCTGTCACCAAAGGTAATAAAACCACAGTAAAAACAAGTAGAACAATTACTTGCTAAGCAGATCCAAATCAAATCAACTACCCCAAAAGTCAATAAAGGGATAGACAAAGAGTACAGAACATGGTATGTAATACATAAAGAATGGAGGAGAAAAAAAAGAACCTTTAGGTTGTATTTGTAATAGCATATTAAGAGAGTTAAATTAGACTGTTAGATAGTAAGGGAATTACTCTTGAACCTCTGGTAAACACGAATCCAAAGCCTTCAATGGCGGTAAGTACATACCTATCAATAATCATCTTTATATGTAAATGATTTGAATGCACCAATCAAAAGACATCGAGTCACTGAATGGATAAAAAAACAAGATCTTTTTATAAGCTGCCTACAAGAGACTCACTTCAAACTCAAAGACATACACAGACTGAAAGTAAAGGGATGGAAAAAGATATTTCAAGCAACTAATAGGGAGAAAAAAGCAGGAGTTGCAATACTTGCATCAGACAAAATAGACTTCAAAACAAAGAAAGTAACAAGAGACAAAAAGGACATTACATAATGATAAAGGGGTCAGTCCAACAAGAGGATATAACTATTATAAGTATCTATGCACTGAACACAGGATCACCTACATATATGAAACAAATACCAATAGAATTTAAGGGAAAATAGAATGCAATGTATTCATTTTACAAGACTTCAATACATCACTCACTCCAAAGAACATATCAACAAGACAGAAAATAAGTAAGGACACAGAGGCATTGAACAACACATTAGAACACATGGACCTAACAGACATCTACAGAACTCTCCACCCAAAAGCAACAGGATACACATTCTTCTCAAGTGCACATGGAACATTTTCAAGAATAGATCATATACTAGGTCACAAAAAGAGCCTTGGTAAATTCAAAAAGATTGAAATTGTACCAACCAGCTTCTCAGACCACAAAGGTATGAAACCAGAAATAAATTACACAAAGAAAATGAAAAAGCTCACAAAACACATGGATGCTTAATAACGAGCTCCTAAGTAATCAATGGATTGATGACCAAATTAAAACAGAGATCAAGCAATATATGGAGACAAATGACAACAATAATTCAATACTGCAAAAACTGTGGGATTCAGCAAAGCCCATGGTAAGAAGGAAGTATATTGCAATACAGGCCTACCTCAGGAAAGAAGAACAGTCTGGTATGAACAGTCTAAACTCAAAATTAATGAAACTAGAAAAAGAAGAAGAAATGAGGCCTAAAGTCAGTAGAAGGAGGGACATAATAAAGACTAGAGCAGAAATAAATAAAATTGAGAAGAATAAAACAATAGAAAGAATCAATGAAAGCAGGAGCTAGTTCTTCAAGAAAATAAACAAAATAGATAAACCTCTAGCCAGACTTGTCAAGAAAAAAAAGAGTCTACACACATAAACATTATCAGAAATGAGAAAGGAAAAATCACTACAGACACCACAGAAATACAAAGAATTATGAGAGAATACTATGAAAAACTATATGCTAACAAAATGGATAACCTAGAAGAAATGGAGAACTTTCTAGAAATATACAACCTTCCAAGACTGACCCAGGAAGAAAAAGAAAATCTGAATAGACCAATTACCAGCAACAAAATTGAATTGGTAATCAAAAAACTATCTAAGAACAAAACCCCTGAACCAGAGCATTTCACTGCTGAATTTTATCAAACACTTAGTGTAGAACTAATACCCATCCTCCTTAAGTTTTCCAAAAAGTAGAAGAGGAATGAATACTTCCAAACTCATTCTATGAGGCCAGTATCACTCTAATACCAAAATCAGAAAAAGACAACACAAAAAAAGAAAATTACAGACAATATCCCTGATAAACATGGATGCAAAAATACTCAACAAAATATTAGCAAACCGAATTCAAAAATACATCAAAAATATAATCCTTTATGATCAAGTAGGATTTATTCTAGGGATGTAAGGATGTACAATATTAGAAAATCCATCAACATCATTCACTACATCAACAAAAAAATGACAAAAACCACATGATCATCTCCATAGATGCTGAAGAAGCATTCGACAAAATTCAACATATATTCATGATAAAAACTCTCAACAAAATGGGTATAGAGGGCAAGTACCTCAACATAATAAAAGACATATATCACTAACACATAGCCAACATCATGCTTAACAGCGAGAAGCTGAAAGCTTTTCCTTTAAGATTGGGAACAAGACAAGGATGCCCACTCTCCCCACTTTTATTCAACATAGTTCTGGAGGTCCTAGCCACAGGAATTAGACAACACAAAAAAATAAAAGGTATCCATATTGGCAAGGAAAAAGTTAAACTGTCCCTGTTTGCAGGTGACATGATATTGCACACAAAAACCCTAAAGAATCCACTCCAAAACTAGTAAATCTAAAATCTGAATCCAGCAAAGTTGCAGGATAAAATATTAATACACACAAATCTGTTGCATTCCTATACACTAATGATGAACTAACAGAAATCAGGAAAACAATTCCATTCACAATTGCATCAAAAAGAGTAAAATACCTAGGAATAAACCTAACGAAGGAGGTGAAAGACCTATACTCTGAAAACTACAAGACACTCATGAGAGAAATTAAAGAAGATACCAATAAATGGAAACTCATCCCATGCTCATGGATAGCAATAATTAATATTGTCAAAATGGCCATCATGCCTAAAGCAATCTACAATTTCAAAGCAATTCCTATCAAAATACCAACAGCATTCTTCAATGAACTAGAGCAAATAGTTCTAAAATTCATATGGAACCACAAAAGACCTTGAATAGCCAAAGAATTCCTAAGAAGGAAGACTAAAACACAGGGAATTATACTCCCTGACTTCAAGCTCTACTACAGAGTTACGGTAATCAAGATAATTTGGTGCTGGCACAAGAACAGAACCATAGACTGATGGAAGAGACTAGAGAGCCCAGATATAAACCCAAGCATATATGGTCAATTAATATATGGTAAAGGAGCCATGGATATACAATGGGGAAATGACAGCCTCTTCAACAGCTGGTGTTGGAAAACTGGACAGCTACAGGTAAGAGAATGAAACTGGATTACTGTCTAACCCCATACACAAAAGTAAACCCAAAATGGATCAAAGACCTGAATGTAAGTCAGAAACCATAAAATTCTTAGAAGATAACATAGGCAAACATCTCCTAAATATAAGCATGAGCAGCTTCTTCCTGAACACATCTCCTTGAGCAAGGGAAACAAAAGCAAAAAAGAACAAATGGGACTACATCTGAAAGCACTGTATCATGTCATAGCTGCTCAATACAAGTTACTATCAAATGAAATATCATGACACCATTGTCTTGCTAGGCATGCTCTTATTTTATGAGATTTAAAAATTATTCACTATTAAAGACTACCCATTCCCCTAGTTTTACATTCTGATATTGTGAAGGATGAAACCTCTGCAACCACACTTTTTAAAATTACTCCAGCTTCATGTTGTCCCTAAAAAGGGCTTAAAATTAATTTTTGCCTATGTAGCAAAACTATAAAGCAAAATCAAGCTGTCTGTAGCCCTTAATGAAGAGCCACTCAGTCTGCAAAATTCAATATGGGTTGCCACACAATCAACTTCACTATATGAATCATTAGAGGTGGCAAAGATAATCATAATGAAATCATGAGTAATACACACTAGAGCTCTTTGCTCATTATATGAGGGCACAGCCTTAGAGTACCTAGAGCATCATTTAAAAAAATAAAATAAATTCAGTAACCTAGAAAAATGCATATATGTTTCTTGTTGCAATTATTTGCCTTTGGAGATAAACTCAGGATTAAGGCTACTTTCAAAATGTTTCAAAAGTGTTCCATGATTTTCCTGAAAATTTTAATTTGTATGCTACTATTTCTCAGCTGCAAACTCTCCTTGGGAGAGCAAAACCTTTCTAGATACCTAAGCTTTGCAGTGTCAGTAGTATTAATGAGACATGTGGAAGAGTCTTTGTGTTGACTCTTCAATGCATACCTGTGAAAAATAACTAAGGGAATATAATAGCAGTAATTACACAAATGCCATAATTAAAGCATGAATGAATAATTCCTTATTTCTCACTACTCTGTCATTTAATTATCAAATTAATTCATAATTTAAAAATTACCGTGCATTTTGACTTTCCTCTGTACCTAGCTAGCCTTGTGTAGTTTTCTAAACTTAGTAGGTAAAACATTTTTGTAACTCTACGAAAAAAAGTTTTCTTTTTTTAGACTTAACCTGATGCTAGATCTTCAAAGAGTGCTCAAGGTAGCACTTGCAAAGTACACTCTGCAGGGGAAAAGGTGTGGGTGGATGCCTATAAATACACCTTGATGCCCTTCTTTGAAATTATACTTGTAAAAGTTATACAGGAAATCCCCATGGATGACTAACACTTAAACTGAATAATTTCACACACTATAAGAATCCTAGAAGTAACAACAGAGGAAAACAGCCAATTGACCTCTTCTGCACTTCTGAAAGAGGCAACCAAAGATATTCATTAATCACTACCCACCAAACAGTGATGAATGATTATTTGTCTTTACACTTAACATAATGAGAAAATAAGAACTAGTACCAAGTTCCTTTTCGTGTATAATGCCACATAATACAGATTTGTCAAGAAGGTAGGTGATGAGGTGGGGGCCCTCTGTTGACTTCTATAGCTCCAAAATATTAGGAGCTAATATTTTGATAAATTATACATTAAATAAAAGCATATATTAAATAAAAGCAGCTAAAATATTAGATCTGAAGAATTCAGATGAATTTCTTCATCAGTTAATTACTCCTTTGGTTACATATCTTCATTTTGTTCTATTTTTGGTAAGGAAATATTTAAGTAATATAATTACTATTCCTTCAGCTCTATAGATACAAGAAGAAGACTATAAGGAGAAACTAGGAATGGAAAATTTGAGAAATACACAGACTTCAGAAACATGACAGAGATTTGAGAAACTAGGTAGATATCTATAAACTAAGGTTCCAGATACCAGAAAAAAGTTTACATAACATATAGAAATTACATTTGAAAGCAAGTACCATGCAGAGGTGTCAGACATGGGAGAAAGAGACCTTTTAGATCAGCGTGTCTCAAAATTGAATGTGCAGACATATTACCTGGGATATAAGATCATGATAATCAAATGGAAACACATAAAGGTCTTGTAAGAGGGCCTGGCACAGGAAATGCTAAGTATTTAAAATTATAGGAAGACTTCACCATGGTATTTCTCCAGCCCCCTCTCCAGCAACACAGGATTTAAAAGCTTTAGGTCTGCCACGGTAATGCTCAGCCAGGGAAGTACTGACCAGAAACTTCTGACCTGGCTCCTGGACGTAGGGATATACTATCAAAGCTTCGGAATACTTGGCACTTACTTTCTTATATATCTCAAGGCTACTTTAGGGGGAATCTATTTCTGTTCTCCAGTCATGTCTTTTCACTATTTCCAATCTTGATTACCTCTTTTTTCCCTCAATTATTAATATATTTTTTGTAAATTTCTAGATGTCAGTGCCTTGTATTTGGAAACATATGAGTTAAGAATATTTATTATTTCATCAAAATATAACTTAAGGAGAAAGATTTAGAGATAGACATCCCAGGACATTAGACTCCTCCTACCATCCATTCATTTAGGCAATTGCATGCCAACTCCAAATTCTAATGGTTCTTTACATAATTCTTCAATTTGCTTTTTCATCTCTTTTGGGTGCCACCTTCCTTATGTACTCCATGGTTTTCAAGTCATGACTTGAACATAAATACACTTAGGTTCTCCTACCTCTAATCCCTATTTCAGGCTCTCCTGTGGTCTACTGCTTTACTAATCATCCAAAAATCTTGCTTTTTGTCAAGTTGCTACTCTTCTCAAGAATCTTGTCTTCTATGCAAACCTATGCTCTTTTCCCCAAAGTAACCTAACGTGTCTGACCTATCTGTACCTTACCTACCCTTCAAAGCAACAAATTGTGCATCACCCTACTCATTTACTATGCTGTCCTTAGTTGTCATTACCCTTAGCTTTGTTTGCCACCTTTTTCATTTTACTCTAATGATCATAAAGTAGTCACAAAGACATGCATGAAGTGAATTCCATGGGTTTGACTGGCAGTGATTGGGGTATACACATTAAGAGAAGAAAAACAGAAAGGACTCAAAAATACATCTACCTGTACCTTTTCCTCAAAATTATGATTTCAGCTGAAGATTTACACAAAAGTGGCATATACCAAAGTGTGTCATAGTTTAGAACAAAGTTCTCATATTGGAAATGAATCCTGTGACTGACATATTATCCATGGTTTGACCACAGGTCAACATATCTGGGCTGAACATGATCCCTCCACCCTGCCTGAGATCACATTACCAGGCTACACATGGGTACATAAAACTGTCGGACTGTTATTTTAGAAGAGGGGCAAGGAAGAACATGATAACATGGGTCAATGGCTGCCAGGAATATAGCTTTATGGCATGATATAGCTGTTTAATGGTCCATTGATAATTCTCTGAGACACCTGAGGTCTTTAAAGTTTTAGCCACCCAAGGTGTATGAAAGAGCAGTAGTCAAATGATACAGCTTGAAGTAACTACTTTCAAAGTATTTTTTCAGATATCAAAACTGAATTTAATAATTTCATTTTAAAAATTCAGTTACAGAGAAAATGGAAAACAAGTAGCAAAAATACTTCCCCATTCTATCACTCTTGTATTAATAAACAAACATGATATACAACTTACATTCTTCTATTCTTTTGAAATCAGTGACATTGCTTCCTACATTTGCTTTCTATCAAATTGCCATGATTAGGAACTATAAGACTATTTGAAATCAAATCACTCCCATTATTACTTTTTTAAATAACAGTAACCAAATATTAATTCCTCAGAAGAGATATATATATATATATATAAATAAATTAGGCATTATTCATCCATGACAACTAAGTGGAGTTGACACCATGGCTGTCTCCCACTAACAAAAACAACATTATATGCTGTTAGTTTCTATGCCTGTGTCTTCAATTTCAGCCAAAATTGAAATAAAAAGAAGGATAAAGAAAGGGAAGGAGGAAAATGGAAAGAAGGAGCAAAGGGAAAGAAAATAACATTTATTGATGATGTCTATGCATCAGACACAATGAGTTGCATGATTTTTCATATATTGTGACAGTTTGCAACTCCTATGGAGTGAACATAAATAACTCACAAATTTTAATTCTTTTTTATTGATGTATTATTGACATACAATTTTATATTGGTTTCAAGTATGTAACACAGTCCTTCAATAGTTACCCACACTATTAAATCGTCATCACGACTAGTGCAGTTACTGTTAGTGTAGAAAGATGTCACAGTATCATTTTTAATTTCTATTTGATACATTTGTATCAAATACTGCCAGCTTTGATCAGTTTATCACTTTATGTGCCATTAGCATTCTACATTTAAACCACACTTGTTTTTAAACTAGTGTGATAACATTTTGTGGGACTTTACTATTCATGCATAATTTTTGTGTCCACAGTTCATAGATAATGCTTATAGATTATGATTGATATAAATACAAAAATAAACAGTAGTTTAAATAAAATTTTCTGATTATAAAATCAGAAGTAACAAATACATCTAGTTTAAAATAGCATAAAGGAGAGTAGCCTGTGATATATCCTTTACTATTCCTTAAAAAAGCACCTCTGAAGAAACAGAGATAACAAACTTCAGAACAGCACTGAAAACATGAAATGAAAGTCAAGGCAGTATCAGAACCCAGAAGATTTCCATTAATTTCAAGAACGATGAAAGTGAATAAAATTTCAAGCAATAGCCAGCATTCTATACCATGAGAAAGAGAGAAAGCTATTAGTTGGAAAAGAGCCAACAGCCTTCCACCACGGCAACACACACTGTGGATCAAAAAATGCCAGGTCTCTGCATCAGCTGGGGAGATGGGCAGCTCCAGCAGTGCAAGCGAGGGAGTGGGAGGGGCACCCTGCATCCGCGTAGGAACAGAGCCACACTTAAACCTCCAGGTGGAGGAAAAGGCAGGCGAAGGCCTGGACACAGTGCATACTTACAATAGTAGTTTTTTTTATGTACAGTTGAGGCTTGAACAGCATAGGTGTGAACTGCCCAGGTCCAATTACAAGCAGATTTTTTTCAATAAGATATTGGAAAATGTTTAGGAGATTTGCAATTATTTGAACAAACATTTTCTTTTCTCTAGCTTACTTTTCTGTAAGGATATAGCATATAATAAATATAACAAAAAAATATGTGTTCATCAACTGTTTATGTTATCAGTAAGGTTTCCACTCAATAGTAGGCTATCAGCAGTTAAGTTCTGGGGAAGTCAAAAGTTATATGCAGATTTTCAACTGCAAGGAGTCAGCACACTTAAACCCAACATTGTTCAAGGGTCAACTGTATAATGTTTAGGGTGTCAGAAAGAGAAGATACCTTCTCAATTCAACAAAACTGAACAAAATAAAAAACCTGGGGGACAGGGCTGGGAACAATGCATGGGAAAGCATGATAGAGCTGAAGGTCTGAATAGGGCATTTACAACACCCTTGTGAATAATGGGAGATCTTGGGAAATTTATTCACCTTATCTTTCACAAAGATTTAAAAAATAAGTTGATGAAGAAACATCAACATTGAGTATATAGGGAGAAATATTCCTACAGGGAAGAAGTAAGTATCATATTAGAAATTGAGAGAAATAACCTGTAAAATAGTACATAACAAAAAAAAGAGAAAACTTTGGTTTTCTTTGGTAGGTTTTTAGAAAATAATAATTTTTATGAAGCTGAATAAATAACAGGAGAGAACAAACAAAACAAAAAGGAGTCCTGATGAAATTTTAGAAGACAAAGGTGAAACAAGGCAGGATTTTTAGAAAGTGTAAAATACAGCAGAATTAACACGTACAGAGGACATAGTAAAGGGCACAACCTGGTGACATGAAAAACCAAATCAATGGAGGTTAAGACCATCTTGAAAAACTCCTAGAATGCAAAGGAAAAAATAAGAAACTGGGATAATGATACAGTACTTCATAATATTTATAATAATGCATAATTATTTTACATATGTTCATTACTTATTTTTACTCTGCCTCCGTCATTCAATATAAGTTCCATGTGGGTAGGATCTATGCTTATCTTGTTCATTATAATGCAGCCTGACACACAAAGGTGCCTATGATGGTTTTTAAATAAATTCTGAGGGAATTAATAAATGATCGAGTCCCTCCCTCTGTGTCCAGAATATTTTTCCTCTTCTACTTTAACTTAGTTAATATCAAGTTATTCTCATATTATTTGGCCCTTCCTATGGAAGAACGGCCTTGAATCCCCTAGTTTATAACTTTCTATATGCTCTACAAGAATTCTACTACATTTAACAAGTAAACTTAATTCACAGTATACAAGATAAACATATAAACATCTAAGATGTTTCTATGTACTAGCAATAAATAATGACAACTGAAATTTAAAAATTTTTTCAATACATCACAATATAAAATAGGGGGCATTCTGACAAAAGACACACATAACCTGTGCATTGAATATTATAAAACATTTCTGAAATATGTTTTTACAGTAAATAAGTGGAGAGATACACCATATTCATGGTCAAAAGACTCAATATTGCTAAGATGTCAGTTCTCCTCAAACTGAACTCAGGATTTAAAATAATCACAAAAGACTCCCAACAGACTTTTTTAATAAAAATTATCAAACTAATTCTAGTATTCATATAGAAATGCATAGGACCTAACAGCCAAAAACAAAAAACAACAACAAAAAAAGCTTTCAAAAAGAAGAACAAAATTACAGAGTGCTAGCATGACCTCATTTTAAGGCATATTATAAACTACAGCAATTAAGAGAGTGCAGTATTGGCATAAAGGTAGATAAATAGCTAGTGGGAAAAAAAAGCAAGTCCACAAATAGACCCAAACACATACGGACAACTAATTTTCAACAAAATTGCAAATGCAAATCAGTGGGAAAATAGCTTCTATAATAACGTTGAGACAATCAGATCTCCATATAAAAAAGATGAATTTATACAAAAAGTCACTCAAAATGGATTAAGTTTTAAAACTTTTGAAAGAAAACAGAGGAGAAAATCTTTGTGGCCCTAGTGAGGTACCTCAAACTGAACCAATTAAAAAATTGCAAATTTTAGAAATTGAGCTTCATCAAATCAGAAGCATTTTCTCTTCAAATACACTGTTGAGAAAATGAAAACACAAGCCACACTGAGAGAAAATATTTTCATGTCATACACTTGATAAAGGACTTGTGTCCCAAATACAAAAACAACCCTCAAAACTCAATAGTAAGAAAATAAACAACATAAATTTTAAAAGGGTGAAAATTTTGAACAGATACTTCATCTGGTTAACCTACGGCAAATAAATTAAAGATACTTAACATCATTAGTCATTAGGGAAATACAAATTAAGCCCACAGTGAAATACCACCACACATCTATTAAAATGGCTAAAATTTAAAAGACTGAGCCTATCAAGTGTAGACAAGGATATGAGGCAACTAGAACTCCCATACACTGCTAGTTAGAATATAAAATTATACAGACCTTTGCAAAACAGATTGGCAGGATTATGTAAAGGTAAACTTACACGTGTGACCCAGTCACTCCATTCGTAGGTATCCATCCAAGAGAAACAGAAGCTTATGTTTATACAAAGGCTTGTATGTGCATATTCACAGCAGTTTTATTTATAATAGCAAAAACTGGAAAGGATCCAAATGTCTATCAACAGATGAATGAATAAACAAAGTGTGATATATCTGACAATGGAATAGTACTTACTAATAAGAGAGAATAAACTACCAATACACAATACAACATGTATGAATCTCAAAATAATGATGCTAAGTGAAAGAAGCCAGACAAAATGAATTCATATCATATGATTCTCTTAATTTAAAATTCTAGAAAATGCAAACTAATTTACGTGACAGAAGGCAAAATAGTGGTTTCCTAGGAACAAAGGTGGGATAGGAGCCAGGGGATGAGGCAGAAAGGAGAGATGGTAAAAGGACATGAAGAAACTTTTGGTTGTGATGGATATGTTATCTTGATTGTGGTGAGTGGTTTCACAGATGTATATGTACATCAAGATTTATCAAAATGTAGTTTTAAATATTTGCAGTTTATTTTATTTCAATCATATCTCACTAAAGCTGTGTTTTTTTTTTAAACTAAAAGAGGGTTCAAGATAAATGCCCTGCTCAGAGAGCTCATAGTCCATGAGCTGGCCCAGGCTAAGATTATATCCATGAAACTGGGAAGGAAATTGTGAAGTCTTCTGAGACTTTATTCAAAGGTCACTCAAGTAACCCTAAAGCAGCTACCCCAAAGGGACTAAGCTAGATCTTATAAAACTTTTTTATACTTAATGCTAAAATGAGAATGCACAGGAGTAATGACTTGGCTCAACTTAAACATATTTAAAAGGTTGGTGCAATAGAAAGAAACTGACTGGGAACCTGGTGATCTGATTAGGTTTTCTAGAAATGTTTCTGCTATTAGCTAACTGTGACTTAGGGCATATCCTTTAGTGTCTTGGGATATTACTTTATCTATAAATTAAAGATGTTGACTCATTTTATAGAATCCCTTCAAAAGCTATAGCTCAAAATCTATTCCCATATTCTTTCTTCTCTGTCATCCTGTTTTCAGATATATGAAAATATACATATGTCCAAAATGAAGAGAAATATAAGAAGTAGAGGAGAAGATGTTACTATCTATACACAGATCAGACAAGTGGCAACAGTCATTGCTACCATTAGAGCCAGCTCCTCAGTCATCAAGTATTTATCAAGCTCCTATAGCGCATAGTTGTATATTGTTTTTATAGAACAAGTGGAATGTTAATAACTGGTTGGCATGTTTTTTTACTTACAGGCTCGAAGATGAAATGAAAGACATTTCAGATGACTTTTTGTAATGTAAAATTTTTTATAGTTTTTTATAATGTAAAATTTTTCAAAACAGAAAATTTTAACTTATTTTCATCACCATCCATTCACAATCATAACATATTTCAGAATGCCTAGAAGAATCCAGGGCCCTGCCCTCTAAGAGTTTGCCTTCTAAAAGATAAACAGATACTTGATATCATCTACTCTGTTTGAGTCTTCTACGGTCATTGAACTGAAAAGAAAAATCCCTAAATATTTGTGGTTAAAGTTCCTGCCAAAAGTCAGCTTTTCTAAAATGGCCCCAGCCACAAACCTACAGTTAAGGATTAACCTCTTCAGTCACATAATAATAATGCTAAGTGTCTCCTGAAATGGTAAAGATTAGTATTCCAGACAAGAGATCACCATGGAATTTAAAGCTCAAAAAAGAAAAATAATAGGACTAAATTCTAAGATTAAGGGAGAATTTTCTTTGACTTTTAAGGACTGGGAAGAGGTTCAGAATTGGAGCCCTCTTAAAGAGACACTATTTCTTTTTGAAGTGAACATGCAGAAATATTTCTTAGAGAGCAGATCTTTTGCTGGGCTAGGATTATTCTCTTATTTTAGGTATACTTTTAGGAACAGAAAAGTGCATTATGTTGGTAAGAGAAAATTTTCTAATGGCAAATAAACATTACATAAAATCATACATTAGAAAATACTATTATGAAGGATCTAGTCTTGTCAGAAATAATAGGATAACATGCAGTCATGAATATTTGTCAAAATTCATCTTTTTCCCCATTTTGGGGAGCCTAGAGATCTGGATTCAAATTCCATTTATCCAATCAAATCTATTTATCCATTTCATTTCCTTTCTATTATGTGGCAATATTTGATACATTTATTCAGCAAATATTTAATGGATTAGTTCTGTGTGTCAGACAGCATAATGGTCATGGATGATAGAAAAGAAGGGATGATACAATGGTGCAAAGACATTGCTCCTGGTCCTTTAGGATTTCATAGACCACTGGAGAACTCAGATACTTAACTTGAGTAGGAAAAGATCCTCTTACTGTTCCGCATGGTGTCACAGAAGGCTCTACATGGAGGTGTGGTTTGATCTAAACTTTGAAGAAAGGATTACCAGGATTATTGTAGGCAAGAAGGGAAAGAGGATTCTAAGCAAAGACATGTTTGCAAAAGCTCAGAGAGTGGAACTTTCTGAGATAAGAAAGTTAAATAGTAAGGTTTCAGCATTTAGGAAGCTAGAAATTTAATATCTATGTCTTTACAGAAATATAACCATAAAGACATAGACATTACATATAAAAATATGTATATATATACTTAATATATAATGACCTATATTTTACACATATGTGTACAATATATTTTTTAATAAAATATAAATAATAATGATATAAAAATAAAAACATATATGTAAAATATATATATAAACTAACCATGAAGTTTGGTGGTAGAGCAGACCTTAGAGGGTGTTGAGCCTTAGAGAGTGTTTAAGAAGTTTAGATGTATAGTTATTGGCAAAAAAAGGGCATGAGAATGGGATGATCAAATTTGAGCTTAAAAATGGAATTTAAGCTAAAGTCAATTTCAATTCTCTTTTAAGAAATCTACCAAGTGGACCTCAGGTGAAGGTAAGGGGAGAAGGGGAACAGAGGAGGCCAGACTCCATCCTCCTACCCCACTACATCAGAGGGCTCTTCTTTTATCTATTTAGTACACTGCTGAGTTTGTGTTCACCTGAGAGTTAGCTTGGTTTTTTTTTTTAATTTGGCTGCATTTTTTTACAAACGTTTGAAAACCATTTATGTAGAAGATGAGCTGGAAGGAAACTATACTGTAATCAGAGGAAATGAAGATCACTACAGTAGACCAGGTAACAGATGTTAGAATTCAAATTTTTGCAGTATATGTGGACTTGATACTTGTATTCAAATATAAGAATGTTGTGAAACAAATAAAATCTAAAATACATGGTACTTGTGGCATGCATCCCCTCAGAAGGAACAGAAATAACTTTTGAGCCCTTCTTTATTCTCCAGCTCACGAGATCAAAAGATAAGTATTCTATATTCCATTATAGGCATAAAGCAAGTAATAACCTTAAGTGATTTTTTGAAGGACAATTAATTCTTTCTTATGGTGATTTTAAACTGAAGAACTAAATCAAAACTATGGTCCTTGACATCAGATGGAACTATGTGCTAAATGCTCATTTTTTTGAGTTGATACAAATCACTTTTCTGATTTTATTACTAATCTAGAAAATAAAAGTGAAAAACAGTTGCTGTTTCATATACACATTGATATATGCTTAGAAAAGGTA
This sequence comes from Manis javanica, assembly GCF_040802235.1. Lineage (NCBI taxonomy): Eukaryota > Metazoa > Chordata > Mammalia > Pholidota > Manidae > Manis > Manis javanica. The sequence continues at coordinate 96,876,870 of NC_133167.1, forward strand.
TTTATTCCATACAAAATGAATTTACTTTGGTCTTCACAAAGACTCCAAATTTTTTTGAAAGAAAAAATCACATATACATGATTTTATGTCAATAGAACATACATAATATTACATTTTGAACTTCATCTGACCCCAGCAACTCCATGTGATTTTTTTCTAACAAAAATAAAAAAGAGTACTCAGCTACTATGTCTAGTGTTTTATCCTTTGTTCTTAGGCTTGCATACCATCACACTGATTTCTAGGAACAGCCCCCAACAGTCAAAGCAATACAAGTGGTAACTATGATGCCCGTTTACTCCAAAGCTTTAAGTTTTCCTTTTCTTTAATAAGACATGACACATGCATATAAAAATGCAGAAATCCAAAGTCTAACGCATAATGAATTTTCACAAAGTATACACATTCATGTAACTACTACCCAGGCCTGGAAATAAAAATACTTAGTATTGTTGATCATACAGCAGTGTAGTCATCCTCTACCTGTTCTATGCTCCTCTGCATACATGCCCTGTTATTCAGCAAAGCCTAAAGAGGACCCCTCTATAGTTTTGGGGGGCTCTTTTTCTATGTTCCTGCTAAAAAACTTAAGAATTCCTGGTATATGTTTATGTGTAAATGTGTGTCCAATTCAATAAATCAGGTGAGGAAGATAATAAAATCTCCTCAAGTTCTAAACATAGTCTGCTGAACCACTTAACTTCCTGTGTAGCCAACCAAAAGACGACATGAGCTGCTTAGGGAATAAAGAGCTGTTGCTTTAATCTTCTCTGTATCATAGCAGCTAGCAGAGGATCTTATAAACAGTAGGACCTCAATAAAAGTTGTTGAATCAACAAATAAACACTCATGGTAACTGTCAAGTCCTCTGTTTCAGCTTAAGTAATTACCAGAGAAGTTATGGAGAGTCTTCCCATTATTATCCAAAACCCAGGAAGAGGGAGCCACATAAATATAGCCAACTGATCTCTGACATATGAGCACAGGCAACGCAATAGAGCAAAGACAGTCCCTTCAACAAATGGTGTTGGAACAACATAACACCCACATGCAAAACAATTAATCTAGATACAGATCTTATACTTTTCACAAAAATCAACTGAAAATGGATCACAGACCAAAATATAAAACACAAAACTATAAAACATCTAGAAGACAATGTGGGAGAAACCCTAGATAACCTTGGATATAGCAATGACTTTTAGATACAATATCAAAGGCATGATCTATGAAAGAAATGGATAAACTGAACTTTCTTAAAAATTAAAAGTGTCTGCTCTGTGAAATACACTATTAAGAGAATGAAAAGACAAAACACAGACTGGGAGAAAATGCTTCCAAAAGACACATCTGATAAAGGACTGTTATGTAAAATATACAAAGAATTCTTAAAACTCAGCAATAAGAAAACAACCTGATTTAAAAATTGACAGAAGACCTTAACAGATACTTCACCCAAGAAGATATATGGATGGCATATAAATGTATGAAAATATGTTCAACATCCTATATCATCAGGTAAATCACAATTAAAACAACAAGATACTACTACACACCTATTAGAAAGCACAAAATCCAGAACATTGACATCAAATGCTGGTGATAACGTGGAGGAACAGGAACTCTCATTCATTGTTGATGGGAATGCGAAAAAGTTATAGCTTCTTTGGGAGACAGTTTGATGGCTTCTTACAAAACTAAACATATTTTTACCATATGACCCAGCAACTACACTTCTTGGTATTTACCTAAAAGAACTGAAAACATATTCACAACAAAACCTGCACATGAATATTTACAGCAGCTTTATTCATAATTGTCAAACTTGGAAGCAACCAAGATGCCCTTCAGTAGAATGGACAAATAATCTGTGATTATTCAGATAATGAAGTATTACTCAGTGCTAAAAAGAAATGAGTAATCAAGCCATGAAAAGACAGGAAGAATCTTAGATACATATTACTAAGTGAAAGAAGCCAATCTGACAGGACTACATACTTAATCATTCCAATTGTACAACATTCTGGAAAAGTCAAATCTATGGAAACACTGAAAAGATCAGTAGTTGCCAAGGCTTAATAAGGAGGGGAGGATGAAAAGGTGGGGGCACAGGGGATATTTTGGAGAGTGAAACTACTCTGCATGATAGTAGAATAGTGAATACATGTCATCTATACATTTGTCCAAACCCATAGAATGTACAACACCAAGAGTAAACCCTAATATAAACTTTAATATGGTCTTTGGGTGATAAAAAGGTGTCATTCTATGTTCATTAATTATAATTTGTATATTACTCTGGTAGAGAATGTTAATAATGGGGAGGGCTATGCATGTGTAGAGACAGGGAGTATACGCGAAATTGTGCCTTCTGCTCAATTTTGCTGTGAACCTACAACTGCTCTGAGAAATAAAGTCCATTTTTGAAAAACCCTCCAATGACTTCCCATTGCAACCAGAATCATAATTAAACTTTTTTCCACAAAACACTTCACTAAATGTAAAGTGTGTGCATAACAGCTTTGATTTTATTAATAAAAATAAAACTTTTATAAACTACCATTCTAAACATATATTAACCCATTCAGTAATTAAGATTTTTATCATCAACTTCATTTTACTGGTAAGGAAATAGAGGCAAAAGTTACATAATATAAAAAGCCCAGGCAGCCTGACAACAGCCATGCTCAAATATATCATTTTTACACCTCATTTCTGAGCTGAAGGATTAGGTTTGACTTAATCGAATAGGACCTTCCAATATGTCATTTTTGTTACTTAGTATATGATACACATATTTAATATTTAAATGTTGCAGAAAGAATTAAAAGAATTAGAAAATGATTTTAATTTGATGGCCGTAAGTTCAGCAGAAACAGAAAAAAGTTCAGCATCATTAGCACATCATTGATGTTAAAAGAAATTCTCTATGGAAACTTTAAGTCAACTGAATACGAATTTAATTGGAAAGAGCTGAAAGACTCTGATGTGGTTACTGACAGGTAATGGTTAACTTGTCGGCCATTCTCTCAGGAAAAGAATTGGTCTGCTTCAAGGTTCCAGGGAAACCAATGCAGCCAGTGCTTAAGGCAAGTTGGAAGAGGTATGCTGCTGGGCACTTGTCCTTGTAACGTAAGAGTTTCTGTGACAAATCACAACTCTGTTAAGGGCATCATTTAGCTAATAACAGCCACATAGAAAGAGAAGATTATACCAACAGATTCTAAAATGATTCAGTATTTTCAATAAACTGGATTCAAACATTTTAGAAAGTTTTTTTCAAGACATTCAAATGTTTTGTAAAAAAATCATTTGAATGATTTGATGAGTTGTCCTTCAACTTAAATCACCAGGTAAGTAGATTGTATTTTCTGTAGAGAAAAACCATAATGTACTTTTAAGTTTAGATCTACATATTAATTTATAGCATCATATTATTCAATATACTCAATCTCACTCCCACATCCAACTATAAAAGTAAAAAACAAAACAGAAATGAAATAAAATACTCAAAAGGTTACACTTCACCCCTATTTTTTCCAGTTGCCACTTAAAAACAATAGTCATCACAATAAAATTGGCCAAATACTTGAAGTCTCAATATAATCCACTTAAGCCTTTTCCTATGAAAGTTTCCCTTTAGGTGACATATACAAAAACTACTTTTAATCTTATGTAATCTTATATAATGCCAAGTACATGTATCTAGAAACCAGGGAGGATCCCAGGCAAAAATTTAGTAGCATGGAGAAGGCTTGCAAGTCATACATGCTTGTAAGTAAATTTATTACAGTGTACAACAAAAATTTTCTTGAATTTTAAAATGTTTGGTGTATACATATTAAGCAAAGAAGATTGTTAAAAGTTCATGAACTGAGAGAAATGTTTCTGTTTATAGTTTTATTTATTTGAACCAAACTCTTTAATCCACATTTAACCACTGGTTTTACTAGTATATGACAGTATATATATTGAACTGTGTTAATATGTTTAGATTTCACACAGTTTTCATGTCTTAACAGGAATTCATATTTTAAAAGTATTATTTTGCACAGGAAATATGCAAATTGATGTAATTTGTGAATTGTTGATTAATTGTAGGAGACTGTGCTCCATGTGGAAAATATGCTAGCCATGGCTAGAAATCACATTCTGGCAAATGGCTTCAGTAAGATTTGAATTATTATAATTCATCCCACTTTAAGATTGATTGGTTAGTTTTCACAACTCCCTACTACTGCTACTACTACTCAGACACACACAGGTTAACAAAGAAAGGAAGTCCATCCTCGTTCATCTCAGCAAAGGATTTACTTGGCTTAGTGGGTTTGGGCTGAGATTAGATGACTCTAAAAGATCCCCTCCACCAACTGTTGAGTCTTTGGACACTGATGAACCTCATGGTAGTAGAAAATTCAAGAGAACAGAGTACACTTAATGAACAATTGATCATTTTATTCTTTTTTATCGTGTTACATTTTATTTGTAACTGTTCAAAACCTATTATAATTTGTAGACTTACAACACATGAAAATGTGTTTTTGTTTATGTGTGCATTTGCAATGAAACTTCCTTAGTCCCTGAGAATCTTAAAGGATTATAATTTTAAAAACAGACATTTATTGATCATCTAACATGGGCTAAATACAGGACCATAAACTTTATCTGTATCACTTTGTTTAATCTGCACATCTTTATCCTGCAGATAATATTATTATGTTCATGTTACTGATTATTAACCTAGAGTTAAAGAGGTTAAATTGGGAAAGGTAACACACAGAGTTTGCTGGAGAGCTATGGTTTTAACGTTTAACTTCATGACAATAAAGCTCTTATTCTATCCTATTCAGTACTGCTTCCAAATGAATTTAAAGTGCTTTAAAATGTATAAAAAATTGATACAGATTATTTTTATTTAATCCTCACAACCACCTCTCAGAGGGGCATGCACATTTTGCATTTTGTATATGGGGCCCAGACTGAAACCCAAGGCCACAGTTGCCTTACCTTGGCCTAATTTAAGAGATAACTTGTCAAATCTGAACACCATTCCTTAACTAACAGCAATATCATATTTCTAAAACATAGCCATGGAGGAAAAAAGATTACTACAATAACATGTAAACACACACTTGGGTATATGTAAAATATGAAAATATTTTTCTTAATTTTCTAAGGACTTTTTAAATTCAGCTTACCCATCTCCCTATCACAAGGCAAAATGTAGGAAAAATCCCTTTTTCTTCTATTTAGCTAATAAAATCATGACTGTTTTGATAGTGGTGGTCATTTTCAAGGAGGAAGGTTTTTATAGTCAACGATGGAAAAAGGGAAAGTAAGAAATGAAGAGCAACTTTTCATGCTTTGCTTTTCATTGAACTTTAAATAGTCTTAGAAGGTCATCTGTCGACAGATTTTACTTGGTGTTTTTCTAAATTTTTAACAGAAACAAGATAAAAAGATTGAGGATGTTCCATTAGCTTATTTCATGGATTTCTTGCTGAAATCACTGTTTCAGAACTATTTGGGATGGTTTTTAGAGCACTCAGCCCCTCTCTGAGGAGTGCTCTACTGAGACCAATGGTGATGATTTAAGTAATCAACAGAATCTCACTACATATTAAACATACCAAGGCAACATTTACCTTCCGGATATTCCTGCTACCTTGACATTTGAAAACCAAAGAGTTTTTTCTTTTATATATATTTTCATATATTTAATTGGTTTTATTTCAGTGTAAAATTTCTTCAGATGCATATGTAACTTGCACAAATAATGTGCTTGGCACAAAAAAATAATAAATATACAATTGAAAAGTTTTACACATACTCTATTGTATTTTATAATCTAATATGTACCTAATTATCGTACAAGGCTACTTACATAAAACCAGATATGCTGTACTTTGGGGAAGATATAAGGCATTTTCAAGCAAAAGTTTGACTCCATGTGATTTCTGCATGCTCTAACTTGAGAAATTTGCCCCCCATAAGATGTGGTATCACTGCATTCAAAATGGAAAGTTTTTATTCACCTTTCTTTCAGTAAGAGAATCAAGTTCTAGTTTTAAAACACCAATATTTATTATGAAGAGCCTGAGTTTCTCCATAGACATTCAAATGAAATGATATGTGAATATATACCCAATTTACACTGGCCACCAGATCACTTGGGTAGGGAGGAATCAACTGTCATATATCCAAAAATTGATATACTCTCTAGTCAGAAAACTAAGTAGCTGGCTATGCATTTGGATCCTCCTCTTTCATTCTCTGTTTGTTTGTTCCTAGAATGTGATTGAAGCAACTGAAGAGAGTTTAACATCTTTAACCTTTAAGGGAATCCTAAAAGCATTCCACGCCCCCTGAACATCACATGGCACTGAAATGAAGTGGGACACCTCACATCTAGAGTACGTCTGATTTCCAGCCTACAACCTCTTACTCTTAAGCTTTAACAGTCTCAGAAAGTGCAAAGAAAACAATATAAAAGCATCTCATAGATTAACACACCATTACTAGTCCTCGACACTTCAGCAGATGAAACCCCCTTGATCCCAGACTATAAAAACGCCTTCTGAAGGCTAATTGAGCTCCTCTTTGATTCTTGGCCCAAGTCTTAATTTTCTCACAGTGCTGAAGCTCTGTATTTCATTAAAGATATCATCCTAAATCCCTGTGTGCCCCTACTTGTTTTAATGGGTTTCTCCTCTCCAGATTTATCTGTATCCATTTTAAAGGCAAACTAATGCGTATCAAAATGAATTTTCAAAATTTACTGATAATAAAGAATGGGTGGGCTTTTTTTGTTATTCTTTGTTTTTTAGATAAAGCCCAATGGTTGTGAGCCTGAATTTTTCTTATTCCAATCTGATATAATCACTTCAAGTCCTTAGGTTAAAAACACACTTATTACAGGTAAGTCCGATTTTGTTCCAGCCATTTAAGTTATTCTTGCACTTTCCATCTCAAATAAATTTGTAAACTCTGAACTGATGGTCGTCAAAAGTCACAGAAATCTCTTCATCAAAAATCACAAGAAAAGCCACATCTTATTTATTCTGTATTCAATCCTTTTTTTGGAAATACATTCCTATCTATACAAAAATACAAAACAATACCAACAAAAATACCATGTTCCTAGGAATCAACTCATCTTTAGCTTGATCCACGGAAGTAGAGTTTACAAAATCTTTGGTAGGTTTTCGGTTTTTTTAAATACTAATAGATCTATTATTTTTCTTTAATAATATAAATAAGGCATTCTTACTGAAGGAAATTTTCACAATACCAAAAAAAAGGGAAGAAAGTAAATGCCAACTGAAATTATTTTTTCCTATACTAACCTTTTTTAATTAAAACAATTAACCTTATTAAGTTACTTAGTCGAAACTGAAATTATTTGCTATGGCATGAATCAATCACAGTGGAAAACATGAGTAACCAGCAAAGTTCCTATCTTTCAGAAATTCAATGCAAAGCTCTATCTACCTGTGCCATTAGGTCAACCATTTGTCACAGAACACTGAATAATATATTTAAAAAATCAAACTAATTGTTCTAAAATTATATTAACATTATTTAACTTATCACATTAATCAGACGAGTTAGTATTTAGCAACAAACCAACAACAAATAACAGTTATTTTAATAGAATCATCTGTTACAAGTATATAAAGAAACTAAAATAATAGAGTAGGTATTAGATGACTAATACCATTAATAAGTTGCCAGTCCTAGGAGAAAGGGTAGGAGCATAGCTTGGGGCATCATAAGGGCAAAGACAAGATCTCTGACTTTAATATTTAACTTAGAAGGGATTTAAATATTTCATACCCCAAATTATTCATCAAACCAGGGACACCTTGAGTTGAATTATACACCTTTATAAGGAAGAAGGCATTATTCTAAATAACTCATTCTAAATTAAATAATTTTGTTAAATGGGTTCAGTTAAGACAAACATGTACAAGTGGGTTTAATCACACTATCATTAGACCTAAAGGAACACTGAATTCCACAAACCTACCAAATATTTTCTTTACCTGAACATTAAAAGACTATATCACAGAGATGGGTTAGTGGAAGATGAGCATAAAACTGAGTCAGATAAATCCCCAAAATTAGTTTTGCTGGAAAGGAGTGCCCTACAAATGGGTGTGCATAGATGGATGGAGTTTGATCTCCAGATTGGAAATCACTGGTTATTTCATGAACTCAGGCAAGTCAGAGCCTCTGTTTCCTAACCATTCGAATGAGGACAGTAAGCTATTTTGTGAGAATGTTGAACAATGTAATTGAAAGAATGCATGGAAGGAGTACAAGAAACATTACAGGTTCACAATGATGTTTTGGTTTAATTCCATTCCTAGTGAAATTAGGAGTGACAACACTCTCTCATACAAAATCGCCAGCTACTCCCTGAAGTCCCTGAAGGCTTTATTAAGCATCTGTGAGAAATACTGTTACACAATGCACAGGTATATGAAAGTAGCATGGTCCTACCTAAAGAACCCTGCAAGCCAAGGTTGACAAGGCAGGTGAACTTAAAAGAACTTGAATACAAAGTGGACACCCATTCTGCGGGAGCTTTCATGCGCTGTCCCAAAAAAATATCATCCTGGCTGTCAAAGAGAAGTCACCCATTCAATTATTCATCCTTTGTACAAGAACATGTTAAAGAAATAGATTCATTAAAAAATAGATTAAGTGTTTATTGGGGATTATTAATTTTAAAAAGAGTATTACTAAAGTTGGTAGAAAGATAATTGTGAAGAAAATAATAGCATGCTACCTGCTCTAAAGGTGTATGTATGTGTGTATACATACATATACATACATATATAGTATGTATATGTGCATGTTCATATATATAGATGTACAAATGTAAGTAAACAGATATATGTATTTATTTATATTCCAAGTATTTCTGTAAAATATACATTTATGTGACTTACAGAGATGTATATAATGGAATACAGAACAATAAAATAGATATTCACCATCAGAGAGAGAGAGATTCTACAGGGAAAAAAGACCAAGAGAAATTTTAAGCACATTAAGGCAGACCTTAAATTAAGTTACTAAATGTCATTTGCAAATTTGGCTCTGACTTTTCTGGTGGTGAACACAGGTCAAAACACAGAGGAAACATAGCCTCACATTCCTAACTAATGAGACTAGTATCCTGATTGCATCAGAGAAGCGATGCTTTTCCCTATATTGAAATTTGATAGAAGTTTCTAAAGTAAGGTGTTGAGGTTTCTCACAAATGCGATATTAAGACAGAGTAGACAATATCTACAACAGCATCCCTCAGTAAATAAACTAGATATATTTTTTAAGTAACTATATTCTGAGAATACCACAGTATAGGTCTAGTGAACTTAACTGAAATTTACTTTGTAAAAAATCCTCTGGGAAGAATGTTACTGGCCAAATTATAAAATAAAGGAGCATAAAAGGACAAATGCTCCTGTCTCATTTTTTCCATTTATAAAATGAGGAAAGCAGACCAAATCAGTTCTGAAATATTTGGCTCAACCAAGAGCCTCAAATAGCTAACCTGAATGCTTGGACACTAAAATTTCTATGAAAGGAAGAATTACAAAAATGTCATTAATGCTGAGAAAGGGAAACATCTGGAGAGCGGGGAAATATTACATCTTGGGTTGACTGACAATCTGTCATTTCTCTGGGTGAACTAAAAATAGGCCCACTTGCCACACAAACTGGAGACCTTTGAGCAGTGAGTTTTATTCTATTCCTTCCAGCAAGCATGGTGTTTTTAAATGTTTTCAATTCACTGCCAATCCTTAAAAACTGGGAGTTTCCATGTAAAAGTGTGAAGTTCTGGCTTCTCCTGAAAGAGTCAGAAATACGCTCAGATGGTAACAATCAACTGACGCTGCATGTCCAAGGTCACATGCCCGCTGGTATGACAAAGTCAGGTACTCCTCAGTACTCTCCATTGTGCAATTGGGCCAGCTGCTTTTCATCACTGTGCTTGTGCCACTCTTTTCCATGTTACAGATTTAAGAGAACAAAACAAAATATCTCTTATATCCAAATTCCCCCTTTCAGAAGTGGGAAGATGATAGATGGATGAAAACAGTTATTTCAAGAAAAATTGTACTTTGTTTCTTGGTGGAAGTAAAGATGCCCTCGTATTTAAATATGATCAGTTAATATGATCTAGAAATGGGAAGATGTTGGCTTCTAGTTGTACGATGAGGAGTTTGGGAGATCTAATGTACACCATGGTGATTATAGTTAATAATACCGTATTATGGACTTTAAAGTTGCTAAGAGAGTAGATCTTAAATGTTCTCACCACAAAAAAGAAGTGGTAATTATGTGATGTGATGGAGTGGTTAGCTGAAGCTATGGTAGTAACCATTTTGCAATATATAAATCTACCAAATCAACACATTGTACACCTTAAACTTATACAGTGTATTATGTCAATTATTTATCAATAAAGCAAGAGAAAAATAAATTGCAAAGGTTGGAGGAAGAATCTGAGATTAAATGAATTTAATAGCTGTATCAATTAATCACAATGTATTAAACTTATTTGGATTTTAAGTCATATAAAGAAATTATAAATACAAAAAAGGATCTGTTTAGTACATCTAGCCTACTCTTCAACAATTGTTACATAGTACCTGAAGGCATTTTTGTTTTATATGTAACTTTATACAATGTATTTAATAAAAAACAATATACTTTGGCTTACCATGTTGCCTTTACTTCAAATATCCTCAAACAACTGAGAAAGGAACAAATAATATTATTTCCAAAAGAAATATTGAAGAACCGTCTAAGAGAGAAAAATAAATTCTCTCAAAAATTCAAAATTCAACTGCCAAAAACTTATGAGCACCGTTTTCTTTAAGGTTTACTTGCATGTGAAAAACAAATTAGTCTTTTAGTCATATAAAAATATTACAGAGTCAAGTACAGCAACATGAATATGTGCTTATAAACACACATAACAGAATTACAAGCAGTACAGTGCACTAGCAGCCTAGTACTTTATTATTTTAATAATATAATTCATTCATTCATCTAAGTTTGAATATGAGCTCTATTGACAAAGACTGAAACCTGGTTAAATAGCTGGGTCAGTCAAAGACAATTCTAAGATTTTAAAGAAGTGCTTAGTCAGGTGACCTGCATTTAGAAGTTACATGTCATCTTGCCTAAACTTAAGTTTTTCTAACATTTATGTTAATCAATTGGCCTATTATAATGCTTGTCAGTTTACATTTGTTAACTCATTTGAACTCCTCAATCCACCTATGAATTAGGTTTGTTTTCTCTGTATTCTTCAGATACCCTAAAAAGGCAGGGAAAACATACTTAGAAAAACAGTGAAAACAAAATAACCGCAAAATTTATAAGAAAGCTCAACACACAGTAACATTACCACAGAGAATATAAAGGACAACAGTTTCTCATCTAGCCAAATTCTGACCAAATTTGTACACATACTTCTCAGCTATGTTCCAACCAGAGCTGACTTGACTCCGGAGCAAGGGGCATGCTCAGATGATCTGGGCAGCATTTAAAGCAGGAAGAGCCAGCCTTCCTGCCTCTTTTTCCAATACTACTTTTTTTCAGTGGTAAGATTCAAGATACAGCAAAACTTCAATAGCTACACTAGAATCCTTAATTAACTGCTCTTTTTCTTCTATAATTTTGGGAGAAAGTGGTAAATTCCACACCCCAAAAAGTTCACATTAGATTTAATTAAACAAATATATACAACTTTTACAGTATATCCTGGACTCGGTATAAATTTAACCTCAAACACTGTGAATCCTCTACATTCAAATTTGTGCAGCAAAAACTGAACTACAGGGTAAACCTAACATGCAATGTAGCCTGTTCCTGAAGTCAGAGAGGCCTAAGTTCAAAACCTGGCTTTTCTGCTTACCTACTAAATTATTAGGTTCAATTTATTAATCTGTGCAAAATGGGAATAATAATAATAACTATATCTACTCCACAGAGTCTTTGTGATAACTGAATGAAAGATCTGTGTTAAGCACATAGGAAATGTACATTATAATGTCACCAATTCAGTTTTCTTATTAAACTTTCTTAAAACAATCAGGTGTGTTTCCATGTGTTTGTGTGTGTGTGTATTAGAACACCAGCTGTTCTAGAATCAGATGGGTCCAGGTTTGAATTTCAGCTGCTGCTTAGTAGTTGGATGACTGCAAGTTATTTGAACTTTTCCTACTGTTTTCTCATACTTTGAATAATCATTAGCATAAAGATTAAAGGAGCTACTTGACACAGAGGAGTAGGCCTGAAACAAATAGTAGCTCTTACAATTATTATAATGTATGTGATTACCAATTAGTACATGAAAAACTTTATTAGAGTACTCAATATTTCATTTGTATCATAACATGTAAAGGATATTTTTTAATTGTTTAATAAAATGTTTTCATCTGACTATCAATTCCTTGACTTTAAAGATAAATGTACTTAACCGTACAGACAAACATTTTTTAATTTGCCAAATTGTTGACATTTGTTGAATCTGTTCTTTTGAGCAATATAGACTGAAATATTAGCTGATTAGAGAAAAGAAGCAAGTGATAAAATATTTAGGAAAATCAGTGGTGTCACACGTTTATACAGTATGGAGCCCTAGCAACAACTTTACTGATACTTTTTCCATGAGATGCAAACACAAGAAGTATTTTTCCACTTGAGTCATGCTTAGACACTGAGGTACTTCAAATCATAATAGATGTACATTTCCACCTGGATTGCAGAATGACAATATGTACATGGGCATATAGAGTATAAAATCATTATTGTATTATTTCTGCCATTTCAGGAAGAACCAAAAAGCCTGAAGTGAACTCCAACCAGAAGAGATTTTTAAATCAACAGCTGGTTACCATTATCAGAATGAATCATGGAGCAGAAGTGACAGCTGGATAAGAGCCAGGGCAGCCAAGAGATACCAGAGATCATTTTGTGTTTTAAAGGGAGATTTTCTTCGGTGCCTCTGACCTGGTGCTTATAAGTCTTAATTTAAGGAGACAGATGTGTGATAAAAAATAAAGTACCATTATAGCTTACACCCAATGGACTGAATAAATAGAAGCATATTAAAGGTGGTATGTTTTCTAATCAGGGCAAAGCATACACTTTGCTCAAGAATTCTGGTTAATTGCTGGAAACCGCCAGTATTATATACTTAGAATCATTTAATGTTTACTTTTTTTAAATAAGGAATAAACTGTATCTGTTTTTATGGTCAAGTTAAAACAAGACTCCTACATATAAGCTTGACAGGTGAAGCCACACCAATCTCTTCAGCTTTAAAACCAGTCAAAAAAAAATTTGTTTTATGCTTCTCAGACTAGACAACAAAGTTATGAAAGCCTTTTCCCTTTAGATTTAGTGCAAATGTCCTACCTGACACATACAAACCAAACTATCAAACAGAATGATGATGCCGATGTTCAACACCTGCACTTTCAGAGCCACCAACAAAGGAAGACAGACTTGTACCTACACACCTGTTGGGTGGGTGGATGCCTTTAACCTCTTCTGCTCTTGATGGGTCCCCAACAAGACAAAGTGGAAAAGCACACTCTTCAAAGGGTGAGTCTCAGAATAGCAGGCAAACAAAACTGCTACACAGCACAAGGTTTAAATGCTTAATTATAGAATATATCTGGCAACATGCTTATTATATATAAAGAGAATTTATGTATTGTAATATATATTATATATAATTTATATACAATATATATTTAATTATGTTAATATATTAATTAAGATAATATATTAATATAATATAATATTTTATAATAGAGAAATTGTACATTAAGAGAAAAAAATGCATTGTTGCACCTAATGAAAATGGATGGGGGGGCCAGATTTCCAAAAACAACAAAAAAGATAAATCATTATTTAAAGCAAACTAAACTTATGACATTTCATAGTATGTATGGTAACCAATTTTTATTTATTTTCTTCCTAGAAAATTTATCAAGCATAAATACAGTATATATGTATTTCTGAAAAACATTTTTTAAAGACAAAATTATCTCACAAATACCAGATGTTTTTAATTCACAGACTTTAAATATTTGCATACTTTAGTCCCATACATATTCATATTATTTTTAAAATAATATATAATTGTTTAATCTTATCTTTTTAAGTTTCAGTTGATAAATAGGTAAGTCACTAAGAAATGAACAACTACACCATCTGTTTGGAAAAATGTTATTTTCCAAATAAGCCAACCACTTATGTCAAAGTAAAAAAATTAAATTTGTAATAATTGCTTACTTTAAGTATCACATTACAGAAAATTCAAAAGACATCACTTTGTAGCACCACTTAAAATAGCATATGTGAAAGACTTTGTATATGTTAAAACAATTGGGACTTAATTACATTTTAAAATATTTCCAAACACTGGGCTAAATGCCTGTATTATCAAACAAGATGTGTTTTAGGCATCTTACTTTATAAAATAATTATTTTAAATTACCATATATATGTAAATGTTTTTACAAAACAGGATTTTTGATAAGCTTTAATAATTAATGGTTTGGATGCACAGAAATTATTTCTTGCCACTGATTAAAGAAATGGGGATACTGAAGTACACCACCCTCATTCGCAACACACTTAAATTTGTTTCAAGGCTTGAGGGGGAAAACTCAGAGTTGTGTGTATTTCCCATGTTAGATGTGGGTAGGAGCAGAATCCCTTTGGAGTTTCTGGAAGATGAAAGAACAAATGACTTTCTTTCATGCTCTTTTCTTCATCAGAGATAGAACAGATTTGTGAAGTTACTACCTCGACAAATCTCAAGCTCTGGAATTCTTACCAAAAGTCATGCATGGGTAGTTTTTTTATTCAATAAGGTGATTTAGTCATTGGTGTGATATCACCATTCAAGTGAGCAAGTCCACATACCAAACCCAGAGCGCCATCAAAACAAGTCCTATTTCAGTGGCCATCCTTCTAACCCATGCTTGAACTTTGGTGGTAGTTAAAATTCAAATTGGATTGTCCACTACCTATAAATGAAGCTAGAAAGTGCTGACAGCGTTAGGATAAGGTTCGAGCAAGCTAATAGGTTTTAGTGTCTGAAACTTTTGATAATCTGGCTTTAAGTGTCATGGGTCTTTCAAGGTGGATTCCATCTGTCCTATAAAGTTATGTATTGAAACATAATGCATCCCTTTGATCTCCTTTGTAAAAACCTTATGAAGTCAACAAAATGCCCCCCTGGACTCAACAGCCAGATCCCCAACCTGTTGACATGAAAGATTTTAGCACTTTGAGTGTTAGCAAACAGTAAGCGAGCTATGTGTTGAAAGCCTCTCCATAAAAAGACTCAGCGATGGGATGTCTTGCCACAGGTACAGGCTGTCCTACTGATATTTTTTACAAAAATAAAACAAAAGAGCACAGTTCAAGCCAGGATTAGGCCTCATAATATCCATTTATAAATTTTCATAATTTCCAAAGTTATTCCCTAATAAAGCATTTATCTTGAAAACCAGAATATATATTTATTTCCAAATCACTTATGGTAGTGGGCAAAAATATTCCCAAACACAGATGCACACCGTGGTAAAGAATATAAATAATATATATATGCATGTGGGTCAATTTATTTATTTCCATGTATTGTATGTATGTGTGTATATTTTATTTACAATGCTATGTTTTTGTGTGTATATGTACATCTATACTCAAGACATTACATAAAGGCAACAGGTACAGTGAAAATTACATTGACCTTTGTAGTAAAAAAGATCCAAGTCAAAATATTGGCCCTTCCTGCCGAGAGGTCTTGAGCATTTTCCTTATCTTTTAAAATTAATAAGTACTAATATCTGCTCTGCTGATTTGGGGATTGATTATAGCAAGCACTTGGTAAATAGTAGCAGTCAACAAATACTGTTTCTCTTTTCCTCCCCCCCCCATATCAGCATCATACCCAGAATTAGTTCCAAGTTTTCAATCCAATACTGCAATTTAGGAAACGTGGTGCTTCAGCATTAACATACATCCTCAAGTTCTTGAGACACTGAACACAGACAGGTTCAGGAGGCTCTTGTGAATGGCAAGGAAAGGTGGTCTGCCTGAAGTCTGCAGTTTCCTGTTAGCCTATCTCCTAACAAGCAAAATCTTGTCTATCTGTCAACAGCAAGTTCAGGTATCACCTCCTCTGTGATGATACCCACAATCCTGCTGGGCAGTAATAATTAATTGTTTGTTTCTTTGTTATCCCAAATCTTGGCTCATACTATTACCATAGCACTTATTAAATTGCATTACATCTACTTATTTTTTCTTTTTTTATTGAAATATAGTTGGTATACAGTATCATATTGATTTCAAATATCCTGTTTGCTTCCTCTTATAAAAACTTAGTTCTTTTTAGTCAGGAACTGTGTTTTAGTCTTCCTGATACCCCCCAGTATGTAACACAGAGCCTGGCAGATAGCAAACACAAAACAGAAAGGGAGATGGAAGCAGGAAAGGAAACCAGAGGTAATATTTGCCTACTCTTCTTACATCGTCTTTGATCACGTACTCAGCAATGACTAAGGTTTAAAAATAAATAAACAGTGGCCATTAGCCAGGAGAATCAAATAGTTCTATGTTCTTCCAAATCTTGGAAATATGATTCTATGTTATTTCAGCATCTTGTTCTTCAGCTTCCTCAAAGATCTGCTAATTTTCTAACATCATCGAGCCAAGCATATGACAGATGGCTTTGAGATCCACACTGTATTTTTGTGCAAGAACCAACAAATGTTCTGCCCAGTGGCATATGTGTACACATATTAGCAACACTAGATGCTTCAAGCTTGCAAACAGAGTCCTAACTGAGGAAATGTAAGTGCCATGTGTATTTACATAAACACATAAGCCTTTTAATTCAAAATTAGTGCTCATGTGTAGCTGCCCATTTATAGATTCATTCCCTTTTCTCACTGAACCAGTCTATTCAGCTTCCTTCCTGGTATAGCTTTTTTATAGGCATATATCCACTTTTTCACATACACATACAACACAAACACACACACACGCATGTATCTTATGCACATATCCATGCATGAGTGCCACTTTCTATCAATCATCTCCCACAGTAATTGCCACCAAAGTGATCTGCCTGAAACTCAAATCTGATCATTTCACTTTCATACCAAAAATTCCACATCACCAAAGATAAGATCTAAATTAAATATACACCAATCATAACCAAACTACCTTCTACTATCTAGTTATGCCATGCTCAGTTATGTCTCTATTCCTTTGCAAATACTTCCACATTTTAAAATGTCATTTTCATGCTTCTCCTATTTTAAAATTTTCCTTTCCTCTTGATTTTAGATGAATTGTCAAGTTGTCTGAAAAACTTTCCATGACAACTTTCTCCTTGGCACACCATAGAGTTAGGTGCCAATCTCCCTGCCCCTAGGATGTTCTACATGTATATACCATGCCTCATAATACTCCAGATATTGTTTTACATATATATGTTTGCCTCACAAGGTTGTAGGCTGCTTGAGAATAGGAACTGTGTCTTATTAATCAATTGTATACTCAGCATCCAGAACACTACATGTGCTTAATTATTTGTTGAATGAGTACATTACTAAATAGATACTGTCCATAAAGGATTCATAATAATTTTATATGGAATACATGAAATGTCAAAGTTTAAATAAAACTCTAGAAGATATCACTGAAAGCTTAGGAATCAGGACTAAGGAGGTTAGCAAATTAGAGGGGGTTAGTCACACACAAAGGATGCTCACAATTACATCAGGTTATTTCTTTAGTAAGATCAAGTCAACTTGAAACGTTTAATGCCTCTGTACTAACCAAACATTTCTTGAGACTACCAGCACAACCATGGCACACATTGCAGTGGGGTGCATTTTTACCATCAAAGCAATAGTCAAATGTCTTAGCTCCAGGGAAGTAAGATGATGGAAGAAGCCAAGAAGTAGAAGATAGATAGTTGTGCCCAATGATTGTTGTTTCTGGGCTGCTGGTAGTGTCAGGAAATCACAGCCTCCTCTGACTCTCTGCAAAATCTGGAGCGGCAGCTCAGAGCAGTGGGTGTGCTGTGATGCATGGAACAAAAGTTGGCACATAAATCCTACATCTAGTTCTGCCTAAAATGGATTTTCTAAGTCCAGATCTACGCCATGAAGCTGCATTAATGAGCCTCAGAATCATAAGATTAAAGAATTCAACCAGATTGTTATTTTGTCATGATTTGGATATAGCAGAGGTTTGTCATTTTTACCCCCCAAAACCTGATGGGCTAGACTGGAAAGGGGCAAGCTTTGGCTCTCTCTCAGTGTGAAGAGAAAGAGAGACAGTCCGGGTAGCCAGGCATAAAAAATGGACCTGACTCTGGCTGGCTGACTTATTCCTGAGACTTGCATCTTTAATGAGTGATCGAAAAAATAAGCAAATGAAAAACAGAGCTAGTAAAAAATGATTCACAGCACGGGAAGCAGAGTATGAAGTCCTGGGGTGCACCAACAGTATTGCTAGCTAAAGTATCCTAAGTAGATTATACCAGCGGCTTGATCCTAGGAATGGGATTCTAGGCTTTCCAATCCATGCTTTTTTCACGAATTTCCTAAGTTCTCATGTTTCCTAACAAATTTTTTTATTGAGTGTCAAGTTCTCTAGGATAGCATCACCTCTAGTTGCCTTCCATTCTTGCTAAAAAAAATTGCAAATTTCTGTTTCCATAGTTACTGAAAGGTGTATGGCACAACAAAGATTTGCAAACAGGAAGAAACTAAATTACACATCATGTAGTTTAGCTCTTTCATCTTTCATATAAAGGAAGTGAAGCCCATGGAAGCTAAGCTACTTGTTCTAGGTCACTGTATCCATTAAATGGAATAATACACAGAGCTTTATAGTCTTAACCTCCTGATCACTTCCTAAGTCATTTATCTAGTTCACTGCCACTAACAAATTAGCAATGTTCTTAGGATAAGGATTCTCTCAATTGTTCTAAGTTGTAAGAAATGAAGCTCGCCAAGAGTCACCTCGCCACGAGTCACCTCGCCTGTGTTCAAGCCCTTCATATTTGTATTCTTTTCTGACATGGGGACATGGACTGGGAGAGATCAGATTTAAACACAAGCTATGCTCATCACTGGAATTCACACGTTTATACCGAAACATTTTCTGGCACAGATATACAGTATAAAGTGTCAGTTTCATTTATTCAGCAATTACTTAATGAATGCCTATGTGACCAGACAAGAGTGAACAGTTTCTATCTGCAGCTGTTAACTTGAGGAGTTGCCTGACCGCTGCCTGGGGGCTCCCTCCCTGTGTCAAGGACGGAGAGCTTTGGTCCAATAGCTACCCCTCGTTTTTACCAGCCAGAACTGAATTGAGTTTTCACTTTAACTACGAGGACCCGGGAGAGAGCTGATTTTGTGCCTAGGAAGGAGGTGCTTTGTTCTTAGCTCGGAGAGACACTGCTTTAAAGGGAGCTATCCCCAATATTCCTACTTGCTGCGAGTAATAAACTGCCCTATTTTACTGTCTGGCTCGGTTGAGTTACTAACATTCACAAGAACGCTGGTACTCACAAAAGGGGTGAACGGAGAGCTGGCGCTCACTGACGGCAGACCAGGTGTGGCGCTCGCGGAGGGCTGCGCAGAGGGCTGGCGCTCACCAAGAGCCGACCAGAAGTCTGACCAAGGAGCTGACGCTCACCAACGACTGACGCCCACCAAGAGGTGACCAAAGAGCTGGAGCTGCCTGAGAGCTGACACTCCCCGAGAGCTGACACTGCCCGAGAGACGAGCCTCGTGAGAACCCACACGGCAACAGAGAAATCTCGTGAGAGCTGACACTCACTGGGACATAAATCTCGTGAGACTTGACTCTCGTGAGAGCTGACACTCCCGGAGAGGAGCCCCCGGGTGTTCAGTTACACCTGCTAGAGGCTTGGTGTTGTGATGGGCACTGAAGGTGTAGTAATGAGATGGAAACCCGATTTTAGCTCTATGAATCTTACAGTCTAGTGGGGAAGCCACACACATACAAGTAATCACATGCAAAAAAAATTACATTGTGCTAACTGTTGTGAAAGAAATGCACGAAGTTAGGTTTGAGAAGGAAGTTACATTTTAAGTCATGCTCTAAAGGAAAATAGGCATGTTTCTATGACGTGAGCATCTATAGTGCTGTGCTAAGAAGGAGGTCTTTTGTTTGGCATAAAGCTTTCCTAACCACTGGTAATTTGGTATAATGTCATTATTCTACTTTGGTGAGTATGCACCATGCAAAGCTAATTCTGGTTATTGATGACCAGTGAAACAGTGCCCTACTTCCTTGTTATTCATTCACCTTTGCCCCTCTGAAATGAGGACGTGTTTAAATTAACAACCCTGATTCACAAGGATGAGCAAATTGTTCAGCACCACAGCTCTTCTTTCATGATCTGGGTCATAAATGGTTCACATGATCAACCCTTTTTAATTATTTGTTGAAATGAGAGGAGAGTCCAGTTCAATTCCTGCCTAGCCCTTGCTTTCCAGTTTCTGGCAGGACCTCACATTCACTCATAACCTTGACAGGAGGTGGTTCTCATCTATCACGAAGGCTGAAAACTGAAAAAAATGAACAATTTGGGGAAAAAATGAACAGAAGTGTTGAACAGGCAAGGGATACTTGGCAACCTCTAAAGTTAGCTTTTACTTTTTTAGAGCTATCATATCCTCCAAAATATGTGCTTATGATGAAACATAAAAGGGAAATAGACTATTGGAATGTGAATTTCACATTATGTGAAGAAAAGTGTCTAAAGCAAAAAGTCATGAAAGATAATCACTTATAAGTTAACGACTTTTACTTTGACCTGCATGTTAATCACATCAAGGGAGCACTATAGTACATGACTTAACAGTTTTCCAACCATGAAGAGCAACCCATGGGCCTCCAAAAGGTTATCAGAAGATTGCTTCTGAGAAAATAAAGTGGTTTGGATTTTTTTTTATATACAAAATAGTTTAAATAAAGCAGTACTTCATCCAAATACAAAATCAGGACTAACAAACACCTGTAAGACACAACTCAATTTCTACAAGCATTGTCAAGACTTCTGAATCACTTAAAGCAGTGTTTTCCCCACTCATATGATACTGCAGGTTATTGTAATTCTCACGTTGAGACTCCAGGCCTGAAACAAAAAAAGAGTGATGAGAGTGAGAGTAGAATCAAACATCAAGCATTTAAGTCAGTGCTGACTTTCCATTTTGTGTCTGATGCCTTTCAAATTGTCAGTTACTAAAGGTTAGAAATAACTCTGTTAAACTGTTCTTAAGAATAAACAAGCTAAGAGCCTTAACATTAATCCTGCACATTGTCATAATAAAAAATGACTTAACTTTGTGGTCTATAAAACACTGGCAAGTTTTTAAGATTTCAATTCTAAAAAAGGGAAAATTCGAGATTATGCATGTTCTAAACACACACAGTTAAGTCTAAAAAAAGAAACTAAAGCAAATAGAAAAAACTCTTTTCTTAGCAATCATAAAGAACAAGGCAAAGAAACAACTTCCTCGAAAAAAAATGAACTGAAGGCACACTCTAGATTAAATGGCCAATATACTATGGATAATTTTCTAGTCCTTGGGAAACCCTTATGTATGTACAGCACACATAAAATGACAAAAAGCATGCATAGCAATAAATTTTTATGAAATATTTTAAGTTGTAAGTGGGTCTGCTCCGGTGCCTCAGTATGGTGCTTTGTTACAAGGTCCTTAAAGCTGTACCATGTCTATAGTCTTGCAAGATATTTCATCCAAAGTTGGCCTCTATGGTCCACCACCTCTAAAATACCAGCCCCAGGTGATCAGTTTTGGAGTCCTAGGTACAGAGAACAAAATACAGTCCTTCAGTTTCACTCTCCCAAGTCCCCTGCAGATTTTCTCTCTAGACACCACTTTATGGTAGAGAAATTCCCCATATTTCAGGTCAGTACAAGGTCAAACCAGAGGTTTATTTTGTAAATAAAAGTGTGACCCCTCCTAAAATGATTTGTTTCATTTTCCAGTGTTATTTGAAGTAAAGATAATATATTTGTAAATTATATAATCTTTTACTCTGTGTCAGCTTTGTACATCAGGCACTTTCAGACTTCAAGAGAACCGTTTGCATGCTTCTACTTGCTTGCCTACAAGAGTATGGATCAAAATTTACTAGTTAACATTCCCCTCCAGTCGTTGTGATTCAATGAGGATTAGGAAGGATTCTTGAAGAAAAAGCAATGGCAACAGCAGAAAAGAAAATGTATGTAATTTATATTCACCTCATTAGATGGCAGCACAACATCCAAAACCAAAAAAAATCTCACACTGTGGTGAGGAATAGATCTCTTCGAAGTTGTAAGAGGGAATTAAGTGTGCTAAAAATAAGTTTTGACATGCACTTTCTCTATCATATCTTGAATATATCCATCTAAACTCAAATATAATGTTTGGAAACATTTAATGTCACACAAAGTTACATTCATGTTCATGGATGAAAAAAATGTATTGAGCACCTTTTGAGTGACAGGACATGTTCTAGATGCTTCCATTACACATGTGAACAAAACAAAGATCTCTGCCTGCCTGGAGCTTATATGCCAAAGGTGGAAGAAGACATTTAATGGAAATAGTATGTTAGAAAATGGTGAAAGCCTATAGAAAAAATGATGTACAGTACAGAAAGGGAGTAATCAGTGCTGGGGAGGAGGTCAACACGTAGTGTTAAGAGGGAGATCAGTGTAGGTCTCACTGAGAAAATGACATTGAGCAAAGACTGGAGGGAATTTGTCATGTAGATAACGGGAAGAAGACTGCCCCAAACAGAGGGACTAGCTGATAAAAAAGACTCAGATGTTGCTGAGAAAAAGTGAAAATGGGTAGATGAATAAGAAATTACATCAAAGAAGTGAGCATGTAGGCAGAGGGAGCAGATAACAGAGGGCCTTGAAAGCTCTTTTAAGAACTTGGCTTTCACTGAGTAAAATGTGGAAATGTTACAAGGCTTTGAACAGAGATGTGACCCAAAGTAAGTTAGCTTTTAAATGCGTTGTCCGGCTGCTGTATTGAGAATAGAGCAGCTAGGTGGTGGGGCCAGGGTAAAAGCAGGGAGGTTAGTTAGGAGGCCACTGCACCACCCATGTGAAAAATGACAGCAGCTTAGACTGGGACTAGAGCAGGAGAGGGAGAGAGAAGTGGTCAAATTTTAGATATACTTAAAAAGATTTGATGGAAGGTATGAAAAAGTGAAGAGCTTCAAAAAGGAATCCAAAATGTTCAAATTCAAAAAAGGAATTCAAAAATGTTCAGCCTGAGCAGGACCAGGTAAAATAATTTGGGGAGGGGCAGTAGTTCTGGACATGCTGAGTTTACTGTTAGAGATCAAAAAGGGTTGTAATAGAGCATTTGGATGTATTATTAGTCTGGAGTTAAGAGGGAACATTCAGGTTGGAGAGGGAACGCCGGCATATATACCAGACTCTAAGCCATAACACTGGATAAGACCATCAAGGGTGGTATGTAGAGAAGAAACAGAGGAGAACCAATGATACAGTGTTTACAAATTTACATAAGGATAAATATGGCATTTCCTTTAGGCCAAAAGTGTCTCCCTACCAATTAAAGTCTTACTTAAGTTTTAATAAAGTTTGCCCCCACCTTGAGTTATATCTACACTATATTTAGACCTGTTATGTTATGTGCTTTTTCTCTACTGGTGGCCTGCAGCCTTTCTGTCAAAATGTATACAAAGAAAGGATATAATGGATTATTCCTTTTTTTTTTTTTTGCACTATATAAGTCTCTTTTTTAGAGGTCTCAGAGGTTTTTACTGAAGTATTTCCTTTGGTTAATAGCACAAAGTAACTAATATATAATATATACAACATATAGTAATCAGCATATAATTTCTTATGATCCCTATATTTAAAAACTTCAAAGACTTTTTGAAAGTAAGTCCCTTGCATGTGAATTATTTGTTAAACAATTTTCATCCACATTTTGGCATAAGATTGGTCATGCCATGAATTGGAATATCCATGAGAATGAGAATTTGTCTTTGATGAGAATAAAGCTGTTCATACCCACTGACTCATCCTCTTCACCATCTTCATATGACTTCCAGGGAGGGAACCATCCTTTCAATTGCATCTCTGCAATTGGAGACGTTAAGTAGCCTATTAATGTTGAAGGATGGCTGTTCAACCTTTTCAGTTATTTTCGTGTTCCTCGATAATTGGAGGTTGCCCACAGGATCTGGTATCCCAAAGAAAACTTGGATTTCCTTGACCCTTTGTGTCTATGACAGGCTGAGTCTCTGAATTTATGACTTTCTGGGGTTAGAACAATAGGGTTACTTTAAAAGGCTAACACTCCTCCCCTTTTTATTACCTTCTCCTGCCCTAGTTTCAGTTTCTCAGCTTACAGTTTTGTTTTCTCTCTGGGCTCTCTCAGCCTCCCTGTAAGAAGTTTTCTCTGTGAGAGGTAAGTGTTTGAACAAAGTGAAGGTGGTCTACCCAGCAAATTGTTAGTCTGACTTAGACCTCTGTTAGAATGTTGTGATAGAGACGCTTGTGAATACAGTTTTGCACTTTGATGGTTTCCTAATTGACCAGGCAATAATTCAACCCTTAATCATCTGATTTCATCACTACCCAAAAACATTCCTTGAAAGCAATACTAAGGTGAATTTCTTTTTCAAATGAGTACTAAACTAGCAGAACAGCTGGCGGGATCTAGCGGTATGCACATAAACTGTTCTTGTTTTGAGTTTCAAAATTTCTCAAAATGAATTCCTTTGTTTCTTGAGTTTCTGATTAAAAATATGTGAAGATGTTGGGAACTTCTATATAAAATGAATCTTCAGAAACGTTTGTGATTTGAAGAACACTGATATTTTTATGTCAGCCCAAATTAATTTTACATTTGAGAACCAGGATACATGAAGAATATCATTGATGTATCTTTGAGAATGGAATAGCATGTAGAATAGTAATAACTTTTAGAGTCACGCTAAAAATTATGAGTAAACATCAATCTACCAGCTTTTCTAAGATTTTTTATTGCAGAAGCTTTAGCTTTTTCTTTTATTTTGTGATTTGACATTTGAGAAACTATAGTAATCACATTCTCTATGGGAATGTGGAAAACAGTAAAATAAAACAAAGGATACGGGGACAATATCATTGATTAGCTCTAATTAATCAATGTTGGTCTTTGGAAAAGGAGTAACTTGCCTAGCTAAAGTTTGGTATCTTATTAATAAGCAAGAAGGGAAGAATGACATTGATAGACAACTTGGAGTTTCTTTCTTAGTAGACAAACAAGTAAGAAGATGATCATAATTCAGCTAGTTAAAATAATTAAAATCACTATATTTAAGGCTTACCATGCACCAGTCTCTGGGCTGGATAATTTACAGACATAACATCATTTAAATGTCAAAACAAACCAGGAAGTGATGTACTAGTTACCTAGGGCTGCCATACAATACCACAAACTGGATGGCTTAAAACAGCAGAAATGTATTATCTTATTGATCTGGAGACTAGAAATTCAAAATCAAGTGTCACTAGGGCCACATGCCCTCTGAAACCTGTAGACGATAATCCTTCCTTGCCTCTTCCTAGCTTCCACTGGTTACATCAATCCTTAGCTTTCTTTCAATTCCTCACTGAAGATATGCAGATGGAAGATAAGCATATAAAAATATGTTCCACATCATACATCATTAAGGAATTTCAAACTAAAACAATGAAATACCATTACATACATATTAGAATGGACAAAATCTGGAGCACTGACAACACCAAATCATGATGAGAACATGGAGCAACAGGAACTCTCATTCATTGCTAGTGGAAATGCAAAATGCTACAACCGCTTTGGAAGACACTTTGGCAATTTCTTAGAGAGCTACACATACTCCTGCCATATGATTGTACTCCTTGGTATTTACCCAACGGAACTGAAAACTTACGTCGATACAGAAACAGGCATGTGGTTGTTTATAGCAGCATTATATATAATTACTAAAACCTAGAAGCAACTAATATGTCTTTCCATAAGTGACTGGATGAATAAACTCCAGAAAATGGAATATTATTCAGTGCTAAAGAGATGAGCTATTAATCCATGAAAAGACAATGGCAGAAACTTGCATGTATATTATGAAGTGAAAGAAACCAATCTGAGTATGTCCTGTGCTGTATGATTCCAAGTATATGAAGGAAAAGGAAAATTATGAAGAATACAAGGAACACAGTGGTTGCTAGAGGGAAGGAAGGAAGAATAGGCAAAGCACAAATGCTTTTTGAGGCAGTGATACTATTCTGAATGATACCACAATGGTGGAGATATATATATATATATATATGTCATTATACATTTGTCAAAATCCATAGAATATTCTACACTAAGATTGGACCCCAATATAAACTATGGACTTAGGGTGATCACAATGTTCAACTTAGCTTCATTGACTGTAACGAATGTGTCGTTGTAGTATGGGATGTCAATAGAGGGAGAGGTTGAACATATATGGGGACTAGGGATATATGGGAAATCTCTGTGCTTTCTGTGTATTCAATTCAGATTTCAACTGTGTGTTCAATTTTGTTGTGAACCTAAAACTTCACTAAAAAAATTAAGTTTATTAAATATAGAAGATACAAAATGTTTACACACTGTTTATTTAGTTGCTTATCAAATACATTTCCCCAAAAACCATGAATAATAGTTAACTGCACTTGTGTAGCTCTTTCTAATTTACAAAATACATTTATGTGCCTTATTTAATTTAATCTTCACAAAAAAATAATAAGGATTTGTTCCCATTTTGAAAATGAACAAACTAAAACATGGAGTAGCAGTTTCTAATTTTGAGAAAATTTATCACTACTATTGGAAATGAATGTTATCAAACCAAGATTGAAACTATTACTGCAGATTTGTAAAGGTATATTAATCCTAGGCTTTTTACTACTTAAGAAGAGGCTATAATAATTCACCCTTATTTTAAAGATGATTCTAAAGCAAAAAGCTCAAACACCTAGAAAGTGATAGATAGCACCCAATTTATGGATAGAAAATAATTTCACACATTTGTTATCACATTTGATTCTTACATCAAGTCTTTAAAAAAGATTATTTCTATACCTCTTTCTACAATGAGAAAATTCAGGCTGGTTTTTTTTTGCCTAAGATCACACAGCTAATAAGTAGCAGAATCAGAACTTAGCCTCACATTTCCTCACTTCCAAATCTCTTCTACCGTCCCTGCTATTATAATTTGTAGGTGCACATATATTACAGAACACCTCATCTGGTGTCTAATTCTTTAGGGGACAAAGTGTATTACATGTGCATTATTAACTTCAAGGGAAATACACCTCTAAATTTGGATCACATAGATTACTTGGTTTGGAGACTTTGAGAAGGCAATAGGTCTATGTTTCTAGGAGTTATTTTAAGTGAGTTCCAACTTAAAGAAAGTGGAAAATATATGCAAAGCTTTCAAAGGCTATTTTTATCATTAAAGGATTTAAGCATTAGACGGGTAGAGTAGAAACAAGGCACATAGAGTTTATGCCTAAGAATATAAATGCTGAAGATAGCCTTGGTCACATTAGTTAATATTTCTGGGTCTCTGTTTTCTCATTTGTAAAATACTATGTTAATGGTAGTATTATTATTAAATATAATAAAAGTACATGAAGTTATAAAATATTATAAAAGTGCATACAGTTACCATAATCTTGGCATGCAGTAAGCACTCACAGATGTCTCCACTTATCATTACAGTAGGCACTCAAATATTTGTTGGTTAAATTAGGAATAAAAAGGAATACCCTATGGAATATCACTTCTTAAACAACTTTTTATAAAGATTTAAGTTAAACTACAGGTATTTAAAAATCTTATAGAACATAGACAATTCTTAAAGCTTTGATTTTTCTCATGTGAATTAGTACCAGAATTTAAATCTTTTGCATTACACAATCATCAGAATCTCTTAACAGGAAGAGAAAACAAAGTACATGTATTCCCTTTCCTTTAATATTCTTTTAAATACCTTTCCCGCATAGTTAGTCTTATACTGTCTGGGATTTTCATTCTCATTGTTCACTAAAAAACCCTGAATTTAAATTTTGACTTGTTACCTGTTATCTGTATGCCCTTGGTCAAATTAATTAACCAGAGATGAAGATAATATTATGGATATTATAGGGTTGTTGTGAGGATTAAATAAAATAATATATTTTAAATATCTGGCACAAATACTGGTGCATTGAAACTTTAATTAACCTTGGTGTCTTCTTTCTTTCCTAATATTTGAGACCAGAGAAGAATTTTCCCTACACATATTTTTTCTCAAATTTGGTGCATAAGAGTCAGGTGGAATTTGTGAAAAAGACAAATTTCTGGGCAAAATCCCCTAAGATTTATTTGCAGAATGCCTAGTATGAAACAAACAAATTCCTTTATACCAAGCAATTTAGGCACTTCTCCTGAAGTATCATACTTTTTAAATGTTAGTTTAAAATATGACATTCAGAAAAGATAGTAAAAGAAGCCTCAAGGGAATTAACATGGTACACTAGAAAATATCTATTTAGAACGGAAAAAGCAGTAATGGAGGTATGACATATAGAAAACAAATGACATAAGATGTAAAAAAATAGCAAAATCATAGCATGAATATGATCTTATGAGTGATTTCATTAAATGTAAATGTGAAACGCTCCAATCAAAGACATACATAGAGTAGATTTTTTTAACTGATCCAACTGCATGCTGTCTTCAAGAGACACATCTTAGATTTAAAGACACAAAGGGGTTGAAAGTAAAAAGCTGGAAAAAGGTATATCATTCAAGCAATAAGTTAAGAGAGAGCTGTAGTAGTTATAAGAATATATGACATAATAGATTTTAAGACAATAATCATTGTTAGGGACAAAAAAGGGACATTTTATAATGATGAAAAGATCAATCCATTAGGAAGACATAATAAACACACACACATGCACCTAATAACAGAGACCCGAAATGCAAGAAGCAAAAACTGACAGATCTGAAGGAGAAATAGGCAATTCAAAAATAAAGTTAGAGACTTATACCAGGCCCTAGACCCCACAATCCCTCCCTCATGTAGTCAACATAATATGACTCAAGAAGCTAATTGTCTCAAGCCAGGTCTCAATAAGTTTTCTGAGCCCTTTGGGCGAAAGTTTCCCCCATGTTTGGGTCCATAGTGTACCTTTGGATATCATATGGTGGGTTGTACCATTTCATTCACATCATTACCATTCATACTTTCTAAAGGATACATTTTAAAGTGTAAAGATTTCAATGACAGGCATTTAGGAACGCATTTCTTTCTTTTAAATATAACCAGCTTCCCCCCACCCACCTCACCAACAACTATTTGGTGACACCCGCTAGACATCTAAGGTTGTGCAGTTCAGAGAGTGATTGTGATTCACACACTGTATCTTCTCAGTTTGGTCACTATTAGCTTCCAAATGATCTTTCCAGGTATCTCAACCACTTTTCACTTTCTATTTCAGTATGAAATTCTCAGTTATGAATTTGTAGCTGAAAATTTATCCATCAGTTTAAATTTTTTCTCTTGAATTAAAAAATCTTCAGACTAATGCAAATCCTTTATACAGAGGACAATTTAAGGATAAATTTAGCTGTAAGTGTAAATCTCTTGATAGGTATTATACAATGTGTTGCATTGTTCCAATAATTTACCTTATATAGCTACCAGTTTGCCTTTGTCATGATTCTCCCACTGAATATATTTCTTATCAACTGCACTTTTGTCCTCAGTTTCTCTTCCTGTTACTATTGCTTACCCCTTAAATACTTGTACTTCCTCAATTCTACCCTTGGCCCAGTTTTCTGTCTTTCATCACTAGGAAATCTAATCCACTTTTATGGTATTACAAACCCATAAGCCAATGATTCCCAAATATCTATCCTTTTCCTAGAAAATTCTTCTATGTTCTGATCTTTATTTCCATGTTCTTGCTGAGCATATCCCATAGGCATCAATTTCAACATCTAAAAATACTCAAATCCAATTCCCCGGCCACCACCCAACAAATCTTCCTGTTGCCCTGTTGTCCTGTTGTCCTGTTGTATTCATTGCTTCAAGTCATGCACTACTATTGACTCTTCAACCTGAGTCATTCTTAATCTTCCCTCTCCCTAGTTCCCATATCTCATTTTCCCCAAAATACCACCAACTTTGCCTCCAAAATCTCTCAAACCATTTGTGATAGACTAAAAGTGGTCAGTGTGCCTCAAAGACAAGAGGCCACGTGGAGGAGTGGAAAGATGCCTTAGCACCAACAGCCAGACAAATGAGTGAGCCCATCTGGAACCATCCGGGATCTCCGGCTGTCATCTGATTGCAGCCACAGGAATGTGTCCCAGCAAAACCAGCAGTAAAACCATCCAGGCAAACCATATGCTGATGAGAAATAAGTCATTCTTTGTGTCAGCCACTCAGTTTGAGGTAACTTATTGGCCAGCACTACGTAACAGAAGCACCATCCCTTCTCTGTGTCGATGGCCTTACCTGAGGCTCACCAAGTAGCCACAAATCTCCCTAACTTCTAAATTTTCTCTTCCAGGTTATCCAAAACCACCATCTTTATTACATTCACATAGAATCATATAATTCCTATACTTGGAAACTTGCCATAACCACACTGTTGTGAAGAACAACCAAGCTCTTCAATATGTCTCTAATGCCCTTATACCCTCCACTTAGCTTACTATGCCAACCTCATGTCTCACTACATTCACCTTCCTGCACGTCTGCAGGATTTTTCACATTTGTTCATTCCAGTGCTTATTATCTGTTGCCATGATATTTATGTATTTAAGCACTTGTGCCACCACCTGTAATAACTACAGGTGACCACAGTCCCTAAAACACCACGGACATGAAATTACTGCTTATTGTGTGAATGCTTTACCACGATCAGAAAACTTGGTTTTACTTTCTTCCATTTGAGTTTCAGTCTTAAAGACAAGGCAGTTTTACACCCACTCTACTGACGAGGAAAGAGATTCTAAACAGTTATAAGCCCTGCTTTGGCCACAGAATGTTAGAGTCTTTAATAAAAGTGTTATTTGATTCCTAGCAGAGTACACTTCGCCTGGATTAACTACTCTACATCTTCAAAAACATTAGGTATTTGCATATTTTCAAAAAAGAAATTTAAATGCTCTACCAAAATCGGGCTTTCCATAAAGGTTGGATACTTCTGTGTAATATTTCTTTGATTCCATGTTATAAATATACTGTGAATTCCTTTGCTTTAGTCTAATGTATGGTAAAAAAAAAAAAACCTTTAATATTTCTTATTATGGTCAGCCCTTAAAGCCCTAAAATAGTGCAACCCCTCCCCCTGTATCTTCAGTGAAAGCTTATCATTCCAGTAGGGTTGGCCTAGTAAAATCAACATATTCAATCTTCAAGTGTAATAGTTGGCTGAAAGCCAATGGAATCAAAAGGGCAGGTCTGAGCAAGGGAGAAAAAAGGCAAGTGTAGACGAGTACAAGAGTAAAACACCCCTTACATAGGTACAGTAGAAAGTGCACTCTATTCTGTAGGGAATGAGTAATTCTGATGGGTTGAATAAGTCACTGATTGCTTCT
Organism: Manis javanica; assembly: GCF_040802235.1. Taxonomy (NCBI): domain Eukaryota; kingdom Metazoa; phylum Chordata; class Mammalia; order Pholidota; family Manidae; genus Manis; species Manis javanica. The sequence continues at coordinate 96,908,639 of NC_133167.1, forward strand.
CCCATGTACCTGACTGCGACCTTGGACATTTTTAATTAATTTTTCTAAGTCTTCCTTAACTTGTCTGAAAAATAAAAATAATTATGCCTTGCAAGGTTGTTGAGGATTTAGCTGAAATATAAAGAACACATGGCATGGTATCTGGTACATAGCAAGTAAGTAAGACATTCCAATCATTATAATTGTTGTTCTATTAGATAGTAGGAGATGTTTTAAGCTAAATAGAATAATTGCTCATGATCAGTATGAGACTGTTGGAATAATACTCCCAAATGAAAGCTGTTTTGTTAACTATGATAATATTTTATATGGAATGTTAGTGTTTTCCTAAGTTAAGACTTGGAGGAAGATACTAGCCAGAATGTATAAAATGCTCATGGCTAACCCCCTCACAAAGCAAGGTGAGTGAGACTACTGTGATTCATTTGCACAAAATCAATTCACTCTATTAAGGAGCTTGACCACAGATCCTGTTGAAAAAACTGGGCATTCTATTCACACTGGGGAAATAGCTGCTGGGTAGCCAACCCATGGTGTCTACCACTGTTGTCTACACAATTTTTCTCCATTTCTTCACCTCCTTTTCACTCTCCAATTCACTCTAATCTGGCATCAGTCTCTCTTGTTCTTGAAGTCACCTCCTGAGGTGGCCATTGATGCCCATTTTCCCAAATTTAATGACAGCTTTTTTAGCTCTCATCTTATGTAATCTCTCAGTAATACAAAACACAAGTAATTGCTCCCTCCTTCTAGAAATGCTTTTCTTGGTCTATGTGATGTAAAACTTGGCTGATTTTCTAATCTAGTATCTCTTCCCCTGTCATTAGACAATCTTCTACTTCCACTTGACCTGATATGACTCAGAACTTTCATTTTTTTATCTCTCCTATCTGTATGTCAGTAACTCCTAAATTATATCTCTAGCCCTTACTTCCAGACCTCTATCTTCAATTGCTTACTTGATCTATTCACTTGATCATCTCGCTGGTATCACAAAATCAGCATTTCCAGAACTGAAGTTTGGATTTTCTTTCAAAATTGTTTCTCCTCTAGACTTACATAAAATCAATAAGTGATACTATTATACACATACACACACACACAATCACATGTGTTCTAACCAAAAATCTGGACACATCTTGATATATCTTATCCCCACATTTAATTTATTACTAAGACTCACTGATTCTATCCTCAAAATACCCTGAATCCATCCATCAACCTCCATTCGCACTGCCATCATCCAAGTCCAAGATATTCCAACTCTGGTCTAGAGTAAAAAACAATTGTCTCCTAACAATGCCCATCTTCTTCCACTCTTACCCAACCCAGTCCGATGTCCATAGTGGAACCAATATGGTCTTTTTAAAGATACAGATAAAAGGGTGTCACTCTCCTACTTAAAATCCTCCTTTGACCTCCCACTCAGTAAAATAAGACTCAAACAACTCAGTATGCCTCACAAGGCCCTGCTTGAGGCAATGCTTCTAAGCCAACCCCTTCATTCTCATGCTTTTCTTCTCCTCTCTGACCATCTGGTCTTCTTTCAGTTTCCTGAACATATCACACTCTTTCCCAACTGCAAGGCCCTTTTCATACTGTTCCCTGGATTTTCTCGACTGCTGTCCATATACAACCTGCCCCTCACACACAGACTGCACAAATTCTTTGTCTACCTAACTCTTTGTCTTAACTAAAGGGGATATACGCCTATGGTCTTTCTTACAGCTCCACATCCTTTCCTTATCATAATCTATAATTTAAAATTTTTAATGGTACAAACAACTTAAAAATGTGTTGTTATTAAAATTTGCTTCACACCTTTACTACCTGGCTAAAACTACCTGTAATTCAGTGTTTATTAATTTATCTACAGGTATATAGTCTTTACTAGATGCTCAGAACCCATCTCCCTTTGGACCATAAGAACATGCACACACTCTCAAGAGTATGCAGGTTTTTTATAACTTTAGGGAACTCATGAAATTCTAATATTTACACACATCACTGTGGGATTCTGACATTTTTAACCCAACAAAATTTAGTCCTTGCTGAAAGTTATTTCACTCTTACAAAACATTAGACCCAAAAAAGGAAATATTCAATGACATCCAGCTTCAAGTTTCACTATCAATAATGAATGAGAACTCTCTTATCCAAAAAAATCTAGTTTATTTTAATAAGTATTTACCAATAAAATAGCTAACTGTCTTTATATGCCTCTGTCTTGTCCTTGATTTTAATTTATTTGAATGCATCAATTGATCCATGTCAATTATTTTAAGGGAAATAATATTAGTAACATTTTGCCTTTAACATCTCAAATAGGAAATCCCCATTAGTGTAATAAATAATGTTTTTGGCAGGGAATTGGCAAGGCATCTTAATCAGAAAACTTCCTGGCTGACAATCACAGAAAACTGAGACCACAAAGCATATCTTAAATGTTTCAGCACTTGGATTTTCCTAAATACTTCTTTTAAGTTCCTTCTGAACAACTTGCACAAAGATCAAAACATACTAATTTCATCATTGCCAGGCAAAATCATAAAAGAAATTTATAAATGCATATAGATACATTTTCTAACTTATAAACAACAAAATGTTTCATGACTTTATTGAAAAGACTCAATATGATAAAAGATTTCCCTCATTTATAAAATGGACAGATTGAACTAGCTGATAGCTAAAATATCTTCAAGCTCTATTCTGTTTTTTGTTTTTTTTTTTTGCCTTTAGACTAAATCAATAGTACTTATTTCCCTCTAAGGAAAGGTAATAGTATCTATGTTACACTATTTTGTATATTTTTACTTTATATTTATTAAAGTGTAATGTATTATACTGGCACACTGGGAGATCTGGGCTTAGCCTTGCCTCTCTGAGAAGTGGAAACACAAAAGAGGAACTCATTACTGCTTCTTAGCTTGAACAAACAGCTAGTTCGGAGGACTTTCAGCTCAGCAGGCTGGGCTCCTGCCTTCTATAATGAATCTAGCTACTGGTGCCTCTCCATGTCCAACCTGCCAGTAACAAAGCCCAGTGCTGAGCCAATGATCTGACACCATTCTTCAAGGAGACTATCTGTCCATCTGATGCCAAGTTGTCTATATTGGGCCCCTGTTGCCCAAGAGACCTGTGGTTGATTCAGATGTGACTAGACCTTCTAGGTATGGACTGCCTTCCATCTCTACAGTGTTCCAGCCCGCATCACTATCCGAGGGTGTGTTCCACCTGCACAGGATCCCACATACAGCAGAATAAGCCCATGACAAAGGGAGATAACAGTCATATCACATTCATGAAAATGCGGATCTGAGCAACAAGTCAGCAGATTGTACGGACATGGAGACTCATTGTCTACACGCCTTTGCAAGAATGGATTGATTGCCCCAACCGCTCAGGTGCTGCCTGCCTTTCAGGAATTGCCTCGATTGCATTGGGGAAGAAGAGCCCCACTTCCTGTGGTGGCCCACATCCACCATTTGATCCAAGAATGAGTAAAAATTTCAACCAACCTGTCCCAGTGAGTTAGGGCCATTTTAGCTCCTGAGCTCAAGATGGCCAAGTCTGACATCGTGTCTGCATCACCACTCAACTTCTCCAGGCCAATCTTACTTACTTTTCTTTTCTCCACAATTGTTGATCCAAAGGGCACTGGCTAGTAAATATTTGTTCTCCAAGCTCCATCTCATCTCAGGGTCTTTAAAAACCCTGAATTTTCTGAATGAGTCTCAGGGCAAAGAGTGAGCCATGGGAGGCCCCAGAGTATATTAATATGTCAGGACAATTTCATTAATCTATACAAATATACATTTTAAAACTACTCTTGGGTTTATGCTTGTAGCCCTATTGTAAGTAAAGTGGCATGTAAATAAATTCTCAAATATCTTGGCTGATATGGATATTAATTTACCTCATATATATTTTTAAAATTTTTCAATTTCACAAGTAAAAATAGTCTCAATATGGATCATAGATCGAATGTAAGAGTTAAAACTATAAAAATTTCAAGAAGAAAGCAAGGAGAAACTCTCAGTGACTTGCGTTTTACAAAGATTTCTTAGATACAAAATAAATAGCATGAATTTTAAAAGTCATAAATGGGACTTCATCAAAATTTAAAATTTCTGCTTATCAAAAGACCCTGTTAATATAACAAAAGATAAACCACAGACTGGGAGAAAATATTTGCAAAATACATATTTTAAAAGGATTTCTACTGAAAATATGTGAAGTGCTTTTGCAACTCTGTAATAGTGAGTTAAATAACCCAATAATTATGGGTAAAACATCTGAACTGATGCTTTACTGAAGAAATATACAGATGGCAAATAAGCTTGTGAAAATACATTTAACATTATTAGTCATCAGGGAATTGAATTAAGTAAATAAAAATGCATATTAAAGCTACATGAGATTTCTTCACATCATTAGCATTTCTAAAACTAAAAGATACCAAGTATTGGCAAGACAATTCACACTAAGCATTAACAAGAAAATGGAACTGTTGCTCTTAACTCATCAATTCCACTCCTCGATATTTACCCAAGGGAATCAAAAACATATGTTCATAACATAATCACAGAGAACAGAGCGGTACTTGACATAAGGGAGGAGTGTAGGGGAGTGAAATAGGTGAAAGGGAAAAAAATAAATTAGTGAGAATGTTTGATATCTTGATATGAGTAATGGTTACATACATATACACATCTGTCAAATCTCAAAAAAAAAAGAGAGAGAGAGAGGTAGCAAATACAATATGTGAGAGAAAACACCCCCATTGAAATTAATGCTTTATTTCTATGGGTACGGACAGCACTGAAACCAAGATGAGCTGATTTGCAGGAAGCAGTGGAGCAACCCTGGTCCTGAAAAAATGATAAGCAATAGATAAGAAGATTAGAAAGGAAGAACTTCAAATAGCTACTGTCCTGTTGGGCAGAATGGGTGAACCCAACAACCCAGATGATTACCTTCATACTGAAATGCAAGTTTTGGCATCTTAAGTCTCTTCCAAAGGGTTATGTTTTTACCCTTCCAAATGCTTTTAATGGAAGCATGGATATCATGGGAAATTGCTGAGAACTGGCTAATGGAAAAGATTTAGATTCGGATTGGACCTGCTGTCTGCACAACGATTTCCCTGTGGGCTAAGATGAAAGGTCATTAGATTTGGGGTATCATCCCCCCAGCTCGTAAGAGCAGCACTGGCAAACTGGTAAGATTCAGAGAACAGGACACAAAATCAGCTAATCGTGCAGGCACCACAGCCATGGAAACAGCCTTGGCAGCCTCCACACGGAGAGCAACAAGCCACTTCAAAATCACCGAGAGCAGAGCCCAGAGAGGGACCACTGCAGCCAGGACTTTGTGAATCTTAAGGCTCAACTTCCCACACATGAAAAACAGAGGACAACTTTCAAAGCATTTCCTTTGATTTCTTCTGATCTCTCCTCACTGAAGAAGCTGGGCCCTGAAGTCTGGAGAACAGGCCCAGTCCCACAAAATGAAGGGCAGTGTGCCCCAAAGTCCTTTCCATGGAGAACCATCAAAACATTAGATCTGCCTGGAGAGACGCTAAACCCTGTGACCTGTGTTGAACAAAGAATAATATTCAAGAACCTCAGGGGCTTTTAGAGACAGGATCAAAGATAACATGAATCTGGGAAACTCGAACATAAGGAGAGAAATTATTTTAACTATTGAAGGATAAGGAGGAGAAAGTAGCTGAGGTCGCCGAGTTGTGATAGGTGGTGATAATTGCTGGACACAGATCCAGACAGGTTTTCCTGGGATGGTATCTCCTTTCCTTAAGTATGTAATGGCAAGGGATTTATTGCAATTCAAGAGATGGAAACAGCTTTTGAGAGGTTGAAGAGTAGGACCCCAACAATTGGGCATGCCACAAGGGAACCTCTAGGTAATACCACAGGGAACCCTATAATACCACAGCTGCAAATATGAAATAGTATCAAGGTGCAGTAGAACTATACCAAACGACATAATGTGGTGTTGATGAAATTGAGAATAGCCCCTTACACCACTTATCCTTTAACTCCCTGGTTTGACAACTCCAAAACAGAGGTAGACATTAAATCAACCTTTCAGTAATCTGTGGTCACTGATGTAGCAAATGTATTCTTGTTTAGATATCTATTAATTTTGGTCACCAATGTAGTTTGCCTTTATTTGGCCAGAATTGTACATTTATAATACTCTAGGGATAAATCTGCTTGCAATATGTTACAATCTAATAAGATAAAATTTAAACAGGTGTCCCTTTCCCTAAATCAAATAAATGTATGCACATTATAGATGGTAAATTGAGGAGAAGTCGGAAATAATTGTATCTGAGACTCTGTCTTCCCTTATTAGTTTGATGATGAAAAATGATAGGGAAATTTAACAGAAGAAAAGAAATTAAAGGACCCCTCACCACACAGTAACTTTTCCAGAAGTACTGTTATTTGGAACAAGTAAATTGTGCATTGAATCGGACAAAAATTTTGTCCTTGAAATCCATATCACTAAACAGAATGCAAAGAAAGTTAGTGCCATGTATGGATTTTGACACACCCAGGTTTTATGTGGCACTGCCATCATTAGATTAGATAGATGGCTTGCGGAGTGGCAGCTTCCTTATTATTTACACAGGCAACTTTCTAAAGATCTTTTGACATGGAATCATTGGTGTGTCCCTAAGAAGATAACAAAGATGTCATGTCCGTCAAAGTCATGTACTCGTTTTGAAAACCAGTTGCCAGCCACTTACTGGGCCCTAGCTAAAACAGAGTAACCTGAAGAGAGAACATTAAATCCTTTTTGCTACCAGTATGAATTTTATTGTATCTGACACCCAAGGACACACAAGGAAAAATGGGCAAGTGAAACAGCCATTACTAATGGAAGCAGCATAATCAGGAGAGAGTGACGCCCTTCACAGAAGTGTGCGGCGTGCTGGAGGCCAGCGCTTTGCAAGGGCCCCTCAGTAGTTCCCCAGATAGACTGCTGCTTATCATAAACACTTTCCTTGACCCCTGCACTCTTCAGTCTCATACCTCTAAGACTATTACTTTCACATACAAGATGTGGCAGCCACCCAAACCCCAGTTTGGGGTCAAACAATATGACTGGAGGTAAAGTCCTCCTCAAGGTAACAACTTACCTTCTCAATAATTGCTCCCCTCACTGCATCACTTCCCATAATTCATGCCCCATGGAAAATGAGAAGGTAACAGCCTGGTCAGTAAATATGCTAGAACCTCACACATACCTGGCCATATCCACCTCCATGAAGTTATCTGGTGCAAATAACGCACCACAGAGAAAACAGAAGTGTGCTGATTTATTTACTGAATTGGGACAAAGAATACATTACATTGGGTGGTGGGGGCAGGGGGGACATGAGTTGGTTAAAAAATAAAACACTTGTATATAGAATTCTATTTTCTTATATTTTAACCATATTGGAGGAAAACTTGATGAAATGAAGACAGATATGCATTTCTGGCTGCCAGAAATGTTAAAATAAATATTCAAACTCCTTTTGATCAAATGGGTGGTAAGATACATGTGAACCCCCTAGAAATTAAATCATACAGGGAACTTTTGTGTCTGAGGAGCCAGGAAATATTATTTTGACAAACAGAGCTAGGGAAACTTTAATTTAAAATCCAGAAATCTTTGAAAACTAAGAGACCTTCGGTTTTTTTCCCCACTTCTTTTTCTTTTCTAGTGTACTTTCTTTCCTCTGTTGATGGGTAGTACTAGCAAGACTAGGATACAACCTCACTACACCCATCTTGTCCCAGTCAACTGCATCTTGGGGGCCTGAATGTGAGATTACTTAGTCTAATAAGAAGTATGGCTAACTTAGGCACATATGGAAACATTTAACCAGCTGTCATGGGCCCTTTGGTACTGATAGACATTTCAGTTTACTCCTCTTCTACAGAGAAAAGCCTTAGTCTCAAAGTATTAGTTGCATCCAATCATGTTTTGGTCAGGGCAATGGCTGGGACCTGTGGCAAGATGCTCAACCAGGAAAGAGATCAATTTGTTCTATTTTAGCAACTAGAAAACCTAATGGAGTCTAATGAAAGTTCATTTAAGTACAATCTAACATTGTCTCTGGGTGATTTAATGTATCAACAGGATTAAAAAGAACAGGAGAACACTTCCAGCTGCACAACAAAGTAAATGAAGTGTTTCTGTTTATTGGGAAGAATATTCAGCTAGTGTTTGTGGCCACAAGTCCAAGGCAATGTACGTGTGCCGTGCAAGTAGAACATTCCTCTACAGCTTGATGAGGCCTTTGGGACAGAAATATGAAGGATGTGAAATAGGGGAGATCACAGAATCTTCTTACATCTGGTTGGCTTTGACATCATACCCAGATTACTCTGGCACTACCCAAATATTAAAAATTTTTATCAAGCTGGAATAGAATTGCAGTAACATGTTTGGTCCCTGTGTCAAACAGTTAATTTTGTTAAGAGAAGGGGCCAATGTAATAATACTATAGACCCTCACAACAGACTCTCAACAGGATTCCTCAAAGAATTAAGCCCTAAGAGACCCAGCATATATAATACATTAACTTGTGCTCTATACATCTAAAATGGCATCAGATATGTTCCCTGCCTTAATTCTCTTGCAAAACTCAGTTGAAAATAACTAACTAGTCAAACAATGGCCACACTAATGAGTCAAACTGTGCAAAATGTGTGCCCAAATAACTAAAGTTGTGTTACAAACAAAATAACCACAGGAACAATGAAACTTGCCCTAACATACTTAGATAAAAGTACGTGTTTTAAAGTAAATGATGTTGCATACTTTGTACGGCCATACTGGAAAGCAAACTGGTACTGGGTATAAACACTACCAAGTCCTTCTTTTCCACATTATTATTTACATATTTCCAACAATGTAAATAAAAGATAACTGTTAAAAAAGCTTAAATGTACAGGTGTGGCCTGTAGAATTGTTCTATTCACCAGAAGTGAACTGTTCAATTATATTAAATATGTATCTACCTCTTCCTTTCAACTTCTTTCGTGTTACCCCAGTGTACACTGCTGGTCCACAGCAGATTTGGTTAGTAGGCTCATTTAGGAACCTTACAATAATGTTAACCACAGGTTCTATAAAAATATTAGGTTTATTCTAAAGACCTTGAGTGTCATACTAGACCTCTTCTCTGTCAATAGGGAGAGACTGAGAAATTCTAACTTTGGGTCAAGGAATTACATGCACTGAATTAATCACACCAACCAACACTATACAATTAACCCAAATACTCTAATTTAGTAGTACTTGGGTGTCCTAAAATTATTTTTACTAGTAGAAGCAGCATACATTGAATCACACAGGAGTTATTTGATGTACTAATTCCTCACTAACCAATAATATATAAAACCATTTAAAATTTTATCATTAGAAATAAAAATTTATGTATTGAGGTCAAAGTTCAGAGTTTTGAGATATATATATCTTTTTATAATATAAATATAAATATATTTATATATTTATATATTTACATAAATATATATAATATTTCTGATCATTAGTTTATTCACAAAACTGGCAATTTCTATATTATAAATCTCTAACTTTTATATATTAAGTTGATGATAGATCTATAATGTCACAAATGATCAATAGCTTTAAATTCCTGAATTATTTTGACATTGCATTTAACTGAAAACCAAACTCTTTGAAATTGGCACACCAAGAGATAACACCCTCCATCCCACCATGTACTTGGATTTCTCTTATCATTGCAGAAAATGTGGGGAAATTTAGCAATTGATAGTTAATATTGTAAGCAAGAAGGAATGGAAATGTAAGTTAATATGTGATTGCTAATAGAACATTTAAAAATGAAAGAAAATTAAAATAAGCAAAGAGGATGAGTAATGGGTGAGATATTCCTCAAGCATTCTGAGGATATAATAAATTATTTTCAAAATATTGTTTGATTATAAGCCAAATTATTCTTATCCTTCCACATAGGAATTAATATGTTCACATACTACTTCCATTCAGGCGTATGACATAAAATCTATTCAGATACCTAATAGGTCATTTCTTTAAATAGTACAAATTCAGCTGATGTAAATTGCTTCTCTGACATATGAAGACATACCAATATATAAATAAAATGAAAATATATATTAGGTTTATTCTAAGACGTAGTGACTTCCTAGTTTTCTGAAAGTCTATAAAGCCATTACTTTAATCATATCATATCTCAAATTGCTACAAGCACCTATCACAATTTTTGAAAAGTTAAACTTCTATTCCTGTCATATCTTAAACAAAGAAGAAATTTTGGTTGGTAACAGTATTGCAGGGTATCTTTGGCAGTGTATTGTCTTTTTAAATTTATAAGACTTCCTCCACAGTTACAAGTTTAGACACCAGCATCATTTTGCAAAAGACTTCAAAGGCTTACATAATGTTTGCTTTGGGACTCATATTTTAAACATAGGTATTATTGAACCAATAATAGTTCTTTAATTTTATTTGTATAAATAGGAATTATTTTATTTGTAAAATTATTTTATTTTATTTGTAAAACTAGGTATTATTTGATTCTGAAGATTATTAAAGTATTACTGCTAAACTATTTTATACTGTTATATTTTACAATCATAAAACCAAGGTTTTGAGTTGAAACATTTCTCTATTTCACTCTTACCCTGTACGCTCAAGTGTACAACTCCTCTTCCAACATACACATTCCCATGTAGCTTTATTAAAAGTATATGTTCAACTCCCAGCCCTCACCCCATATACCACCTTTAATTCAGTAATAAGAGGATGAACTAATAGAAGTAACTCCAGATAGCATTAAAGCAACAGTCAGTCTTACCATTCAAAGTGTGGTCTGTGGTCCAGCAGTATTAAGAATCACCTTGGACATTATTAGAAATGCAGAATCACAGGACCTACTTGTCCCCAGACCAAACATTTAACAGATCCATCCTGTAACAAGATCCCCAGGTGATTCTGTATGTACCTTAACGTTTAAGAAACACTGGTCTAGACTAGTGGTCTTCACAGTGTGGTCTCCAGACCAACCTCATCCACATACCTGGGTACCTGTTAAGAATTTAAATGTTCAGATCCTACCCCAGACCTACACATCACAACACTGGGTCTGGGGCCCAGCAATCTGTGTTACCAAGCCTTCCAGGTTAGGAAGACGTGAGAGCTGTTACCATTATCATTACCACAGCCTCAGCAATGATGCTATGTCTAAGCATGGTGACATTGACAATTGCCGGGCAGGAGCAAATAAAACCTCAGAAAGGCCTTTTAAGAACCTACAGGATTTGTATTTGCACAGCTTTCTACACATACCTGCGCCATTCGCCCAGTTGCTCACCAGCCTCCAGCCACAAAGCCCTTCCTTGCCTTAGGGACTGGAGGCTCCCTATTTCCTCCTCCTACTAGGCTTTTATTCTCTTAGCCTTGCCTTGAGATCTCCTTTGTATCCTTTAAGGCCCATCACAAATGTCACCTCCTCAGAAGAGCTTTCTCTGACTCCTCTTATGTAAATGTGCTCTATTTCTGTGCCTGAACTTTTCCTTATAATGCATATCACAATTTGCAGTTACAGTATTTATTTGTTAGTGTGCTTGTTTATTATGTTTCTTCTCCTAGACATTAAGCTCTTGATGCAGGACCCGCCTCTATCTTAATCACCACATTGTTCTTAGTGCCAACAATATCTTCTGTATGGTAGGCTTCAATGAATATTTAATGAATAAGTGACTAAATAGGAGATATAATGGAAGAGAGGACAGACTCAGGCAGATGGGGCCTTACCATTTTTAATGAAGGTGCCATACAGACTCTTTCTGTGATCATAGTGGGTCAAAGAAATGGTCTTTGCCACACTGAATCCAGAAAACAAATAAGCCTAAATTGCCTATAATGTTTCGTAATTTTCAATATTAGAATTTTTCTAAATACCAAAGGTTTTCTCTAGGGAGATTAGAATTTTTTCACTTAGAAAATATGTTATATAAGTAGGATAACTTTCACTTAAAAAGGAATGAAACCAAAACATAAAATAAAAACGTTTAATTCCCTTTTGAATGTGTGTTGAATTCAATTCAAATTGACAAAGTATTTTTCCAGGCCAAAGGAACCAAGGTTACATTTAGAAGGTAACTGCAAAAAAATATAATCTATGCTATATTTTACTTTTAAAAAGAAAGTCAAGATCTTATCCTATGTTTAGTGTGTTGCAGTAAGGATGTCTTCCTTACAGCCCAAGACATCACAACAAAGTAATGGCACAATCAAGAATTTTTTGTTCTTTTTCTCTTTGTATTATCTTCATATACCAGTAAAAAATAAACTCTTTAATAAATAAATATATATAATAAATATTTGCAAATTGAAAATGTATAAATAGGTCCATCCTTTAAAAAACTGTTCCATCTTGGTATGGCATGTTTCATGGTCCGAAATTCACCCAGGTTTTTTTTACATATAATGCCACCAACTGCCAAATCCTACAAGGTCCTCAGAATTTATGTAGCAGTAATCTTGGCCAACTACGTCAATCCATTTCTTCAACATGAAGTATCTATTTTTAATGTAACTTTTAAAGTAAACATAATCCAAAAAAGGTGAGGGACCAGCAGCAAACTTGGTGGGGTTCCCATTAGCCACAGTTTAACAGATTTCCAGCTTCAGTCTACTAGTAAGGACCCAGCCCGTGTCCCTAAGGGAACTTAATCCACTTGTAATGAGAAATCTTTATCTGCTTCACATAAAAATTTCTTGGTTTGTTCTCAATAGTCTTTCCAAATTCAGTCTCCCAGTGGAAAATAGACTGTAAGATCCTGCATGTCTTCTGGGTTATTATTTTATGATGGGAAGTGTGATGGTTGCAGTTTCCTTCTTCAGTAAAGACATGACACTTCAACTTTGCATCAGTATGTCCTTGTACAATTCAGGAACTCTTTCTGGATCCACTGGTCTAGGCAGGAAGTGTGTGAATTTCTGATGTCTTTTGGACCTGGCACCATCTCTCGGGGTTCCATCTTTGTTAAGCGCCACAAAATACCTGCGGCCAGTGTCTCCGTGTTTATATATGTTGGATGAGTATGTATTATACCAGTTCTCTTCAAATTGCTCCCTGAAGATGCATTCAGAAGTCAGTTTCTCCTAAAACAAAAGATAACTGTCATTAAAACAAAGACCTTTGAGAGAATTTCCTTCAAAAGTCTCAATCATATATCTTTATTTCTTTGCCTACAACTATATCCTTGTCAAACAAGGAGAAAGGTTTGATTGTTTTTGCTTTATTTTGTTTCAGTTTTTATGTTATCTGGAATTCTTTCTTCCCTGTGACTTCATGCAGCACTTTAATTCAAAGAACTTGAAGTAAAATGTCAATTCTCCATTTTATTTTCAAATTCTTATTAAATATCTGAATTTTCCCATGCTCCATTTTATCTCCCTCCTACTACCATCACTACCACACAGGCCTGTTCTCGGTCTTGTTCCATCATTTGATGCGAAAGTTCTGCAGAGATGCAAAGTTCTCTACTACCATCTTGAAACATTTCAAGATCTTGCTAATAACCAAATTCCTAATTCAAGATCCTTACTCCAATCTTATATCCTCTGTTTATGAATCTATTAATTGTTGGATGATACATTCTCCATGATTAACTTTATGTTACTATTAGGTCTATGCAGTAAAAGCCTAGTGATTTCTTGTCTTCTCAAGGTGGAATGTATATTATCCTAAGGGATAGACCACCACTGTTTTTCTAATACATTAAAAAAATTGTTTCTCTGTACATGAAAAACACCAGTGTTTTTCATATATGAAGAAGGAAGATTTTATGCTTGTTTTTCTCTTTCAATTGTAATTTCACCCTCATGACTACTACACAGTACATTATTTCTCTTTCTTCAGAGCTGACAGAAAGCCTGGAAAGGATAAGTTTTGCCTCATACAAAGGACTAATATTATTCTATTTGTTAAAGTATTATATCTAACATTTCTCAGTGTTTGTTGAGATTCTAACAGTATATTGTTATATACTCAATTGTTATATAAAATCTCAACTGAAATTTTAAGAAAAAAGGAACCAGATAGTGTCACCTGCTCAATTATAAAAACTAAATTCTCCTTAGAAAGGTTACAAGGATTGACTTCAAGAAGGGATTCCTTATGAGAGGATGGGTGGGGAAGAGTGGCACACGTTTATACCTAACCAATTTTCTTAAAATTGCATAAGCAGCTATGAACAAATGTTACCAGTAAAAGAGAAAGATCTGTATTGTACTGCAAATGCAGTTTTATATTATCTTATTACTCTAATTCTTGCATTATGCTTGTTTTGTTGTAAAAAAAAAATACTTCTACTGATGAAATATTAATCTGAAAAGTTTACTTTAAGTCCCATATTTAAAACATTTATATAGACCCACAAATGTGCACTTATCCTCAGTTGCGTGTTAAAAATTGCCCAAGGCAACTCTGACTGAGCTTGTGGCTGCTACAACTATCAAGACTGCAGATATGGCCGAACCAGCGTGGTTACCATTTTCTGTTGTTGCCCACAGCATCCTAAGATTTCATTCACTCATTTCCTTACATAAAAGTCAGCAAGTAAGTGGTATATATGCAGCTATGGAAGGTGATAATGGGTAGAGAAATTTGACAACAAATGAGTGTAAAAGTGATTAAAAGAATTTAACATGGCAAGAACATGCTCTCATTTTTCTATCTTTGGCAGGAATGATCAAAATATGGAGAAAAGTAGAAAGACCCAGACAGAAAGAATGAGCACGCTGAAAGCAATTAAGGTTTGGGATTTAAAAAGTGAAAGGGGTTATTACACTATTGCCCAGACACATGGAAGTGTATCAGGATACTGATTTTTAATGTCTATGTGTATGTGTTACGTTTTTATATATTTATTTGGATATGCTTTATTGGTAGATGTTTTACTTATAAGATGGATAGTCATCATTTTAAAAATTACAACGTTTTAAAAAATACATACCGATCCATAGAGTTCTCCTTTGTCATTCATTCCAAGGTAAAGACCACTGTCCACACCTCTAATACTGACCAGTCCCACTGCCACACTGATGAATTCCAGGATACCTAAATTAATAGACAAAATGATGATTTGTATTTATTAATGACTAATGAAAATCTTCCAAACAATCGTAGACCAATATTGCTAAATATAGTGATGTAGGTAGAAGTCCTCTGTAAACTGCAAAGTGCTACATAATTGTTATTAAGATGATCCTCTGTTTTTCCAGATAAAAAGAAAAAAACTGCCTATCATGGTATAATGTTAAGGGTGTAAAACTTTAAACCAGACTGACCTGATTTTGAATTCCAGTTCAGTAACTTACTGGCTAGTCTCACTCTGCAAGTATTTGTCTTCTTCCAGCTTTAATTTCCTCATGTGCAAATGAGTGAAATACCTCCCTACAGGAGAATGGGAAGGACTAATGCATTTGGCATTCAATAAATAGAAGCTATGACTATATAAATCAGTACCTAGGAGAGGTGTTCTTAGTTTTCCGTGACTCCATTAATTAATTGTAGTTCTATTAATTGTTTTGTTTTGGTTCACTTACTGTGAACCAAGTCAATCTTTTTGGAGCAGCAGCCAGTATACAATAATGGGTACATCTGTGCTTTATAGTTTATAAAGGGCTTCTACTTATATTTTATATTTGATCCTCAAAAAACAACCCCCAATGATATTATCCTTACTTCACATAAAGAGAAACTGAGGCTCAAAGAGGTTCACTGACTTGCCAAAGGACATGACATTTCGAATGAATGGAACTGCTAAGTTGAACTCACATCTCCTGAGCCTTAACCCAATGTTTCTACTTCTTGAGGACAATATAGTAGATTCAAAACTTTAAAGATTACATAATATGCTATTTCCAGTCACATCATTCTTAAAAATAAACTTACAGTTCAAAGCAGTAAAAGGACTTTATAATTCATTAAATGTGATAGCCAAATACCAAGAATTTACCATGCAAGTCAATTTTGCAATCAATAACTTTCTAGAATTATTTTCATTTATCAACAGGACTAGTATAGAAAATGTTCCACTAATAAACTATACACCACAGTTTAAAAAGAAAATGCTTCCCTCTACATGACTCTTTTACTCTGGACACACTAACCTTTGGACTAATGTCTTTGTCTTGTTCTTCCCTTTAGACTCTGCTGCAAAAGTGTCCAGATGTACTTTCCTCAAGAGCTTTCTACCTTCACCCCTTCACTCCCTCTTAAGCTCTATAAACAGTATAAATGTGTACCATTCAGCTTGATTCTTGCTCTTAAGTCATGTCTTGATTTATTGTACAAGTTCCTGTTTGGACACGTGATGTTCCCAAAGCCAAGGGAAAGTCCAAAATCTGGCTATTTGCTTATATGGAGGACTTTGTTCCATCCAGAGCCTAATTCAGTCTTTGGCAGAAACAGATGCTTAAGCTCTAAACAGATTCTTAAGAGCTCAAATGAGCTCTTTCAAACTTTAGGAGATCATGTAGAACACTAGAGCTATCAAGGATCTTACAGCAACAATATACCACTAAATAGTCTAAAAGTGGCTTGAAAGAATCAGGGTCCCTAATTGAGAGCCTGAGGCAGAGAGAAGATAAGATAAAGCAGGAAGACACAGACCCCATAGGATAGCCAAATACAGAGGTAGTTAATAAATAAAAATTAAACTTACTGCCAACCTAATTAGTGAGTGATTCCTGTTAGAAACAAAAATATAGGTCCAAAACATGATTGGCAGAAGAAGATATATTAATGGAATTTCATCTAGGATGTACTGTCATATGCATAATTACTTGAAGTACTGAATTTTAAATTCAAATTGAAAAGTTGTACTATGGCTCACATGTAACTTAATTCTCTTTAAATATCTGATTTACTTTAGATGCTCTTATCTTTGAAAGAACAGGAACTGATTAGAATGTACAATAGAACCAGTTTTCAAGAACAGTATGTTTCATTTCCATATAAACCAAGTATATAACAGATCTTACATCAGTTTTTCTTGCAAAACTAAATGGCAAACCACCCATACTTTAATTCTCATCTTAAGATTTGCTGTTATCAAAAAAATAGTAGTTGTAGAAAGACAAGAAATTATATATATATTCTCAGAATAATAATTACATTCAATAGTTTCATCTTTTTTACACAGCATCCAAAACCTGATTCAGAACTAAGCATAAATCATTTTTGCAATGGCTCAGAGGGGTCGATGGGAAAAAGGTTATGAGTTTTTTGTGTTCCTCTTGAAGATTTTAGCCACACTTTTAAAATTCTGATCCTTTTTCTCCTCAAGGAAATAGTATACCACATAGTAATTTGTAATCATTTGATTCTTAAATGAGATTTGACAAGTCTTTCTTATTTATAATGTGAGGTGGCAACTAAGCTAATTCCTTAACAAAGAGGAGACATGAAAAACTTCCCTTAAGAGGTAATCACAGATTTTAGATAGATTTTCTAATGCCCAGTGTCCCATAAAAAGACTAGGAGGTACTTTGTCTTTCTGGTATCATTTTCAAAGCCAGCCTTTTTAAAAATCATAATAAACAGGTGAGTCAACCCACAATGCAACCACATCAGACAAATCTACAGAGAATAGGGGAAACTAAAGGAAAAGCCTTTAAAGGAATATGTTTGATCTCAGGCTAAACTTTTTTTAAAGTAGTGATTCCATGTTTATGTATTAGGTAAACTCTTTCTACTGTACTACTGTGCAGAAAAAATTTACTACACATATACTGCTAACTCAGATAGGAGATTATTTTAACCTCATTGGACCTTTTAGTTTATATTCTATTGATGTGGTTTTGAAATTCAAAAATACAGCCCTCTGCATTTTTTATTCAATCATGACTAAATTAGTATAAATTATCAAACACATTATTTACTTTAACATCTCAAATAGCCATTCTCAAACTTTTTCAAATTCTCACTTTGATGACACAGAAAGAAGTTTAAAAGAAAAACAGCAAGATAACTTCATACTAATCACTGAGATACTAGGAAAAGAAGGCAAATATGAAGAGTATAATGTTATACATGCTAAACATGAACTTCCCTTTCACCTACACGCCCTTGTAGTAAACTATGATGTCTGCACTATCAAAGGCCACTAGGATGTGCTGTAATGCATCATAGAGACTGTTAACTCCTTCAGGCTATCAGACTAATCTGGGTTATTTTCCCTTTGTGTGGAAGTATATACTTTATTTCCATAAATTGCATTCCACCATAGAGTGACTTAAATCAGGCTGTCACATTTTTGCAATTACTAAATAATTCTACAAAACTTAAGCAGAACAAATGTTCCAGTAAAATGGTAATGCTGATGAGCAACATTCATTTCTTAAGGGATGGATTTAAACACTAGTTTAATGCACGTGATCAAGTCTATAAACATTTACTAATCTCTTCCCATAGGGTCAGTTTTATAAGAAGACACAAGTGGCAGACGCAACTTGTCACTGGGGAAATTACAGAATTACAAGCTTCTTAAGAGGCTGAATTTCCCAGGCTGCACTATGGATCACAAGGCGAACTCTGAACTTAACTTCTACCTGCTCTACTTAAAGGCCTTATCACATTTGTGTCCATTTCTGAATCTTTCCCGTAGCTGGAGGACCTTTCTGTAATGAATGGAGTGCAGTAATTCTTTTAGGCAAGAGGACTGAGCCACCTGGTGTTAGCAAAGTTCTCTGGAATCAGAATCTCAGCCTCCTTAATTTAGAAACCACTGTCCAAAAGTGACCCCAAGGTTGGCCACTAGGTCATGACACTCTTGACTCACAGTCAATGGGAATTTGGGAGAGATCAGTGGAAGCTGCAAACATATGGGTTTTAAAAAGATAATTTTTTAAGCCTTTAAGTGCTACCAAATGACCACCACATGCTCCTTTCTACATCTAGAGTTACAAATGCCCCTCAAACTGAGATTACACTTCTCCAAAGTTTTAATGAGTACTACCAATCAAAAAAGGAATAAGAGTATAAGAACAAGAGGATAAGGACAAGATAATATAGCACCACTGAGAGATGAGATTCTCAAAGAATCTCACAATGCAAAGGAAGGGAAAGGAAAGCTGGCCCTTTGTTGGACCCTTTCACATTGCTGCTGACAAGTAAATGGTATCTTTTTTAAAAAATGCAATGAATCTCTCCAATGAGGTCCCATGTTTGATGATAAAAATCCTTTAAGAGTGTTAGTCACTTAACTCTAATATAATGAAAACTTCTGCAATGGAGGGAAGATCCTGGGATGTGAGAACCAGAAAGCATCTTAAAGCTATCACCTAGGTTCACCCCATCATTGTACAGAATGAGGAAACTAAGGCTCAGACAGGTAAGGGCACTTTGTAGTCACGCAGTAAGTTAGGGATAAATAGAAAGTTTATGATTTCCCAGTCTAGTGTCATAACAATCTGCCCTAATAAACACTTGGTTTTTCTTTCTTTTAACCCCTTCAGCTCCCAGGCACTGCTGGAAGTACTCTGAAACATGTCTCTATGTGTTCCCACCCCTATCCTCTGTCGTTTCCCCATTTTCTCTTACATATGGTCAATACCAAGATCTTTGCCCTCGGGTTTCAGAATTTCCAGAGGATCTTGGCTAAAGCATTGGGCATGCTCAGTAGGTGGGTAGGCTTTTTTTTTTCTTTCTTTCTTTCTTTCTCACCCAAATAGAATTTTAAGAGCCTGAGAACTACAGGTGAGCCACAGTAGCTAACGTGCCAGGGCAAAGTCCATCTGTTACCACGTCAGGTGAACATTCACGGTTCTCTGGGTAGACACGTAAATGCTCTCATCCGTACCAGAGCGACCGTCTGAGCGGTCTGCGTGGACGCATAAACGGCGTAACATAGTCGGGCATGTTTAAAGTCGCAGGGTGCTGCCTGTTATTTTCTTAAGTGCACGGTACAGGGGAGAATTGTGAAAGGTCGTAGGATAAAATAATACAGGGATTTAAAAAAACAAAAACAAAAGAACCTGCCTGCGAGGTAAGGAGTGAGAGAAAGATGTAATTCCGAGGGCCGGTCTGGAGTCTCAGGCACAGGAAGGGCAAGGCAGCCAGGTGCATGCGGGGCGCTCACCCTTTCTTCCCCCGCCCCGCGTCTGGGGCAGCCGGCCTGCTAGGAACTGCGGCGGCAAGCGCGCAGGGAAAGCCCGCCCTGTCCCGGCGCTGGCCCTCCAGTCAGCCCCAGCCAGCACCCCGCACCGGATGGGCTCCGGAGGCTCGGGGCTCCGCGCAGCCCTGAGACCCTCGGCCAGCGGGGAGGGAGGGTCCTGGGTAAAGAAGAGGAGCCAGGGGTCTGGGAGTGCCCGAGTGCCGGTACGTACCGAAGAGGCTGTGGTCCTGCCGGGTGCCCTGCACGCTGCCGTCGGGCAGGATCTGCAGGTGGAAGCCGGTGCGGCAGTAGAGCTGCCGACGGCGCAGGATGCCGTGCAGGTGCGCCAGCTCCGCAGTCCCAGGCCCGCCGCGGACGCCCCGCTCCGCCGCGCCCCGGCGCTCGCCCAGTAGAGGCGGCCGCTCCCCGGCAGGAGGCAGCAGGAAGTGCGAGCCCACCTGCTGGCCCAAGCCCTCCAGGCCGCCCAGGAAGCCCCCGACTTCGGCTAAGGGAGCCATGGAGGGCCAGAGGGAGAGGGAGATGGTCCGGAAAACAAAAGACCCCAATAAAAAGTGTCACGGGGCTGGGAAGGTGAACAGAGGAAAATTATAGCAAAACAAGCGCAAAAAGTTAAGGCCGGGTTACTCCTGTGAGGTCGCAGGATGGACTTTGCACTGAGATAGCAGGGAAGATTTCACTGTCTTGGAGCGATCTTCTCTCCTTGGGTAGGTAAGAGCAGGCTGCTGGCTTTGCAGAAACATCTGTAGCTGCCACAGCCAATACCGGGGCTGGGGCTGGGGCTGGGGCTGGGGGCTGGGGCTCCAACTCCGAAAACTGATCAGATCAGAGTCCTGTGTACATACACACCAATTATATATGCGGGGCCTCTTGACATATGCTAATCAAGTCCTTTCATGCGCGCTGGGGAGGTTCTGTTTGAAATCTTAAACCGGCCTCCTCTCAACACGTTTTTGCTCTTCGGAAGTGACCAAGAGCGGCCCTTGACGCTCCTCTCTCCATGCAGTAGCAAAAATCATTCTCACACTTGGCCAAAGCTAGCCAGCAACTTCGGGGAGGCGCAGTCAAAGCTCTTCTTTGGGGTTGTCTTTGGAACGGCCGCGATGCTGCTCAGCGACTGCTATGCAGCCGCCTTTGATGTGAGCTCCTTTGCAGTGATAGATCGCTGCGGAAAGGAGCCCTGCTTGGCAGGTACACAGAAGGGGAAGGGGGAGGGAAGGGCGGTGGGGGTAGGTGGAGGGAGGACAGGATGGGTAGGAGGAGGAAAAGGAGAGAAGAGGAGGAGAATTGGACTCTGGGAGCTGCTGGGAGCCTGCAGTGGACAGGTGCAAAGAAAGGTAAGAGACGAAGGGAAAAGGGCGTTACCTGAGGCTTAGACCTGCCCAGACACAGATGAAAGGAAAATCAAAGCTTTGACAGTTTAACTCACTAATTTTAAAACACTAATAAAATGTACAAGCATTACTCTTTTCTTTTATCATTTAGATGGGGGATTTTCTTTACATAATCAGGTTAGGTTAGGAACACACACACACACACACACACACACACACACACACACACACACCCTTCCCAGGTTCTCTTTAATGTTTATCTTGACTTAGCACGTGATATAACCATGATTGCCTTGTATCTATATGAAAGTTTAAAACTGTGTGCTAAGGTCATCAATTTTTAATCAACGTAATACAATAGCATAATATAATCATGGATCTAGGGATTAAAAGTAAATTCAAATAGCCTGAAAAGAGATGGTTGACATTCTTATATTTGCCAAGAACAGAAAATGAGTATCTGTAATAGTGTCATAAATGGTAAGTGGCCTCTGGGGCCCTTATCCAAACTAAGAACACTTCCTTGTTCTTAGTTGCATTTTCTTTAGGGTTAGATTTTTGTTGTTGTTCACAATTTAATTATAAAAAACCTAAATGGATTCTGGATGTGTTTTTGATACACGAAAAGTAACCAGTAAAAATGTGAGAGTGCCTGTGCATTTTTGTAAAATGAAGTCATGGAAGTGAAGGAGTTGGGTACATGTCCATTTAAACCTGAAAATTTTGATTTTGTACCAATAGTTACATTTAAGATCTTTCCTTGAAACTTTTTCACAGTGGCAGAAGAGCTGAGAATAATTTGGCAGACTTACATATGCTCCCCCTGAGCAAAAAGTTTTAGGGAACCACTGAAGATTTGTTTTTTCGGTCTTGTTTCATGGTGTGTTCAGCAAAACCCTAAACCTGGGAACACACATGGATGTGACTGCTGTATTTTGTTTGCTCTGAAGACTTTTTTGCTAACTAATTGGCAGGCACTTTAAGTAGGTAAAGTTACACCTTTTCATCACTACGGTTCTAAGAACTGACCCTTGTGCAACCAAGTTATAAAAGAGTCCTTAAAGCAAGTGATTTATGTTGATAGATATGAAGTAAAACAAAAACACTGGCTAAAAACAATAAACAGATTTAGAAATGCATAATCTAAGTCTGTTTTGAAGGTTATACCAGGTAAGTGTCATATTATTTCACCTTTTAAATAACACGGTCTGTCTTGTGGTGGGACCCCCAAATCCACCATAATCAAGCTTTCAAAGCACATCTGTGTAAACATTATCACATCAGTGTAAAACACCAGCCAATGAGCTTTTACTTTGAACCAAATCTTCTTAATTGCAATGTTAAATCAAAGAAAGTTAGATCAAAGTTATGGGAATCTAATAGCGAGATAACTAAAGTAGCCAGTACACACACTGATCACTTTAAAAGAAGAGAAACTTAAAGGTTTAAAACTCAGATCAAGTACCTTTTAATGAAGTTTGTTTCAAGGTCTAAATCTGTACAACCTGTAATGCTGTTAATTATTCCACAATGGATATATAGTATCATCACCTGCTCCTTGAGGTACAGTTCAATCTATGAACTATTTCCCTACATGAACATTTTAAGTCCTGATATGTGATCTATAGATCTTAGACTATTTAAGTCTCCCGAATTATTTATAGATATATTTTATATATAGTCACTGAGCCCAACTATTTTAATAATAGAATTACCTTCTCTTTGTACAACTTTAGGATTTTCAAGGCACTCTCTAATTTGGTCACTACAGTAACCCTCTGAGACAGGTACCTCTCACTTCATAAAGAAAAAACTTGTCCTGAGTTCTAGTTTCAGAGTTCTGTCCAGAGTTCTACATTCTGGGGCAATTTCCTTAAACTATCTCTGCTTCCTCTTTTGTATAAGAAGTAAAATATAACTCCTAGTCCACTATGCCTAGGGTTGCTATAGGACTTAAACATGAAAATATGTAGGAAAGTGGTTCTAAAGCTATAGTTTTCTATGCATATAAGATGCTAAACACCTTCCATGGTTGGGAATTATTTTGCTTTATAATGTAGCAAATATAATTCGTTTGAAATTCAAAATAAATCTTTTCCCCCCAAACCAAGCCTTTAATGTATAAGTCTTGAATGGTGCTTAATGCCATTTTATAAAAGGCCAGAATAGAAACAAAAAGATAAGGATTTCTTTTGTTTGCACTAGTCATGTGACAGGAAAAGATAACACTAAAGATTTTTTTTGCACACTCTGTGATGATATCATGGGAAGTTAAATAATTTTGAAGAGTGTTTTACAAGAGTGCATTATTCAGCTTTTAAGTATACACTACAATCTAATCAACTTTGCCTATACTTCCTAGAGACCACACTTGCCTTGCTGTTATACAAATATCTGGTACAGTTTCTACTTCCACAAAATGCAGTAACAGTTTTCCAGACTATATACTTCCTATATAGCTTATCAGCACATACATTGTTATGAATCTTTCTTACACATGAAAAAAGAATTAATGCCTTTTAATACTTCTAGTGTTCAGCTTGTGAAAAAGAGAAAGACCTGATTTAAAAGTCACGACTTATACCTTCAATAAAAATACATACACCAAACATTATTTACTATTTATAATTACAACATACTGGAAGCAACATAAATTTCCATACATAGGAAAATGAATGAACAAATGATGGTACTTTCATACATTGAAGCATTATAACGCCGGAAAAAGTAGAGTGGGGTGTCTGAATCAACTTGAAGTATTTCCAGAAAACATTATTAATTGAAAAGAGCAAAGATTTAGCATGATTTCTACATAGTGCCC
The DNA here is from genome assembly GCF_040802235.1 of Manis javanica. Taxonomy (NCBI): domain Eukaryota; kingdom Metazoa; phylum Chordata; class Mammalia; order Pholidota; family Manidae; genus Manis; species Manis javanica. The sequence continues at coordinate 96,933,007 of NC_133167.1, forward strand.
TATCTTTTCTGCAGGAAAAAAGGAATGTAAGAAACTTCTACAAATATTACGCTTTTTTCCAAACCAGAAACTAATGATATTGGTTACCTGATTGATTACTTTTGTGGAATGGCTATGGTTAGAGTATAAGAGATGAGTGACAATTTTTAGAACAACTTTTTGTAGAGTTTTGACTTTTGAAAAAATGTTAATGTTTTCCTTTTTTTAAGTGAAATAAAATAATTAGAATGAGGGCAGGAAAGAATAAAATCAGGAACAAATGAATCCAACTGAATCCAAGTGAATAACATAACCACACAGAAAGGACTAATGATAACATTAAAAAAATTAAGTAACTTTGAAACATAGTTCTTTGACTATAAAATCAAGGTCTAAAGACAAAAAAGTCCTTATACAAATACTGAATTTCAGTTACAAAAATTGTTTTCCTCAGTGGTAGGGGTTACGCTAGTGTATTATGAGATGAACAAATGAGTAAATATATTGACAATGATGGCAACTAGGTGTTTCACTGCTGGAGTGAATATAAATATAAATATAAAAAGGGAAGACTAGAATGAAGTCTGCAGTACTGAATTGAAAATGCAGTTTTCAGGATTGACACTAATGCATGCACATTTGTTTGTACCTGTGTATACTTTAGGTCTGTCCACTCAAGGAGCCTAGAAGCAAAGATGCTGTAAAGGCAAATGAGCACACTTAGTGCCTAGATCTTAGTTTCTCAATCCAATCTCTCTCTAAAATAAACCATAGATCCCTGGAAAATACCTGGTTTCAGGACAGGGACATTGTTTCTCTTTTTTCAGAACTATTTTCTAAAGCAGTTTTAGGTTCACAGCAAATAAAAGGAAGGCACAGAGGTTTCTCATACACCTGCTACCCCTACACTTCATACTCTCCCCCATTATCAACATCCTTACAGTGGTACATTTATTGCAATTAATGAACTTATATGGACACCTCATTATCATTCAAAGCCCATCATTTATGTTAGGGTTCAAGAGTGAACATTCTATAGGTTTGGGCAAATGTACCCACCATTAAATGTATCCATCATTAAAGTATCACATAAATCATCAGATAGGATAAAAAAGTAAAGAATAATACAGAATATTTTTGCTGCCACAATAACTCTCTGTGTTTTGCCTAGTCATCCTTCCTCACTCCCATCTCCTGGCACCACTGATCTTTTTACTATCTCCATGGTTTTGCCTTTTCTACAATCTCATGTAATCAGAATCATACAGCCTTTCAGATTGCCTTCTTTCACTTAGTAATATGTATTTAAGGTTCCTCCATGTCTTGATAGCTTATTACTTTTTAGCACTTAATATTCTATTGTCTGGATGTATCACAGTTTATCCATTCACCTACTGATTCTGAGTTTTGACATTTTGCATAAAGCTGCTATAAACATCCATGTGCAGGTTTTGTGTGGACGTAAGTTTTTGATTCCATTGGGTAAGTACCAATGAGTGACTTCTGGATCATATGGTAAATCTGTGTTTAGTTTTGTAAGAAAATGCCAATTTGTCTTCCAAAATAACTATGATTTTGCATTCCTACCAGCAATGATCATGCCTTTGGTGCTGTACATAAAAAGTCATCACCAAACCCACAGGCTTCTAGGTTTTCTCCTATGCTATTTTCTAGAAGTTTAATAGTTTCATATTCTCACATTCAAGTCTATAATCCATTTTGAGTTAATTTTTGTGAAGAGTGTAAATTCTGTGTCTAGATATATTTTTTTGCACATAGATGTCCCATTGTTCTAGTATCATTTACTGAAAAGACTTTTGCTCCATTGTATTGCCTTTCTTCCTTTGTCAAAGATCAGCTGACTATATATTATGTGGATCCTTTTCTGAGCCCTCTATTCTATGTCATTGATCTATTTTTCTATTCTTTTACCAACACCACATTGTACTGATTGCTATGGTTTTATAGTATGTCTTAAAGTTAAGTATTGTCAGTCATTCAACTTTGATCTTCAATATTGTGCTGGTTATTGTGGAACTTTTGCCTCTCAATGTAAACTTTAGAATCAATTTGTCAGTACCCACAAAATAACTTGCTGAGATTTTGATTGGATTTGCACTGTATCTATTCAAATTGGGAAAAATCAACATCTTGGCAATATTGTCTTCCTACCATGAACATGAGTTGTCTTTCCATTTATTTAGTTCTTTTTTGACTTCTTTCATCAGAGTTTTGTGGATTACCTCATAGAGATCCTGTACATATTTTGTTAGATTTACACCTAAATATTTCATTTCTGGGGTGCTAATGTAAATGGTATTATTTCAAATCCCACTTGTTCATTGCTGGTATATGTAGGAAAGCAATTGACTTTTATGTATTAACATTTTAGCATACAACTTTGCTATAATTACTTACTAGCTCCAGGAGTTTTATTGTTGTTGATTTCTTGGATTGTCTACACAGATGACTAGGTCATTTGCAAACAGAGACAGTTTTATTTACTCCTTCCCAATCTGTATAGCTTTAGCTTTTGTTTCCTTTCTTATCTTATTGCATGAGCTAGTAGTTCCAGTATGATGCTGAAAAATCATAATAAAAGGAGAAGACATCCTTGCCTTGTTCCTGTTCTTACTGAGAAAGCAAGTTTATTAACATTAAGTATGATATTAGCTTTAGGACTTTTTAATAGATCTTCTTTAGCAAGTTGAGAAGTCCAGGACTGGGCAACTTTTTGCTCCAGATGGCAAGGAAGTACACAAAAAGTAATGAGGACATCTCAAAAGGTACAGGTCAAATCTGGGATAATTTGAACAGCAAAATAAATAATGATAGGAACAAGATATTTATAGAATAAATAAGACTCTATGAGTGCAAGTGTTTAGACAAACAACCTGTCAAACAAATAAGTAAGGGAGAAGGGAAAATTTTTCCTTATGGTAGAATACCAACTATTTTATGCTGAAGGAATGATGGAATTAGAAAATGACCATTTTGCGTGATCATAGGGTCATTACTAATCCAGCAAAATCCATCAATGCATGCTAAACTAGTGGGTAAAAGTTTGATGAAGAAGAGGCTATTTACAAAGGCTCAAATATCCCCTCATAAATTGCTTCTTGATTGCAAAGAGAAAACAGTAACTTTATAGAGCATTACTCTAGTGACTACTACCTTAGCCACATAATAAAAGTAAACAATAATAAATGGAACAAACCACCACTATATGCCTCTTGATAACCTAGGAAGGATACAATGTTACTAATTTGGTATTTCTGTCATGTATGCATACACTAAGTCTAAACATGAGAAAACATCAGATAAACCCCAGTTGAGGGACATTCTATAAAGTAACTGGCCTGTGCTCTACAAAAATGTCAGAATTGAGAAAGACAAAGAAAGGTAGAGGAATTATTCCACATTAAAGGAAACTAAACAGACATGAAACTAACCGTGATGTATGATCTTGATATGGAATCTGAACCAAAAAAAAAAATAAAACCATAAAGGACATTATTGATGTAACTGGCAACATTCTAATGTGGACTGTGAATTAAATAATAGTATTGTATCTATATTTTTAATTTCTTAGTTTTGACAATTGTACTATGATTATATAAGGCAAAGTCTTAGGTAATACAAAGTAAAACTTCATGAATAAAGAGGCATGATGTCTACAAAACTTTCCTCCAATGTAATAAGTGATAAAGCAGATGTAGTGAAAGTGACAATTGAAGAATGTGAGTAAGTAGAATATGGAATTCTTTGTGCTATTCTGTAAGTGAGAAATTATATCAGAATAAAAGTTTCTAATCTATAAAATTGAGATAATAAAGTATGTTCTAACTTGTAGAAGTGTTGTAGGAATCATATGGATATGTGTATATGAAAATCTATTAGTACTTCAGCATCTAAGCAATTATTTTAATGATGATAATCATTATCAATGTTCTCTGGGTTTAGGCCACTTAAAATTCCATTTTCTGCTCGAGGTTGCAAAAAAATAAAGATGGCTTGTGGGATTTCCAACATCATCAAAACTAATAGTGGTCCTTATTTGGTGCACAGAAGAAATGACTTTTATGCTTTCTCTGATGCAAGGTTTAACTGATAGTATTTGAGATGGATCTGAAAGAAATATACTTCTAAAATAAACAAGTCCTTTTGGAAGTTGACCATTTCACAGCCTCTGGCTAAATACACATCATTCATTCTTATTCTGTATGATCTTCTGTGATCATTTGAATATATCATAAAATTATAAAAGGGAAGTATTTTATATTTTTATTTGAAAGGAATATGCCAGGTCATTGCAACCAAACACGTTCATTATACAGATGAGGAAGATGGCTTTCTGAGAAATGGCATCATTTCAATTAAATATTTCACATCCATTTTCCAATGCTGTTCCCACCAAATCAGTAATTGGAACAGACTAAGAAAAATGATTATGATTGATATTTTTTGATTGCTTTATTAACTCCTTACTATGAATGTGTCTGCAAATGCCACTAAACCTTTTTGTTTTTATTTCTCCATTTTTGATGTAAATAAACAGTATTTTAAATGTATTTCATCTTACTGAAACATAATGCCACATAAACACTGAGTATTTTTATTTAATAAATAAAATTAAAATATCAATGTTCAAATCAATTACATATTCAAATAAAAAGCATAGAATTGCCATCAAGATTCTGGTATTTTTGAAATGACACTCTTCCAAATAAAGAATCTATTCATAAAACGTAGGAAGTCAACAGATTTAAACAATTAAGTAATTTGTTCATTGTTTCTTCTTAGAATTAGTTAGAAATAAAAACACCTTTACAAGAGTGGTGATACAAGTGTTTTATCTGTCATAACATCTATAACATAGTTTAATTACATTCTTTTTCTAAGTCAGAAAGTGGACAAGTGATGTATTAACCTACCTTGAAATTTCATGTCTTTCAAGCAAAGGAATATAAGAACAACTAAAGCCTTATTTACCCACTTTTCTTCCCTAATTAGAGGTCTGAGATAACTATTCCTGTTTTTGCAGAACAGAAGCCCAGCCCCAGGCAAAACCTGCTCAGAAGGAGTTTAGCCAAATTAGTGTTGGAGGAGCAGGAAAGTGAACTGGGAGAAGGGGAATGAAGAGAGGACTAGAAGGGCATTCTTACATGATAGTACACAGTTTAGGAAGCTGTAAATAGCTCTTTACAATGGTCACACATGGGATCTGAGTAATGCTTCGTATACTTGGCAAGTATATAAATGGCAAGGTATAACTGGGGCTAGTACCAGCTATATAAGTGACATAGTGCCAGTCACCCCAAATTGCCCTGAAGGCAGGTTAGAAAAGATTAGACAAACATCAATTTCATTCCTGAATGTTAAGCATACAGTTCATAATAGCACAGTTTCGAATTACATCACAGTTGGAAGTAGTCTGACTGAATGTCACCCTAAGTAACATACGAGAGTGTATGCTCCCTGTGGGCAAGGATCTGTGTCTACTTGTTCATTAATGCATTTCAAGCATCTATGACAGTGCCTGGCATATTTTTTTATACTTGATAAACACCTGTTGGTCAATTGACACACATGTTAAGACTTTTCCAGAAACCTGAAGTACTTACTTTGATTTTTGAATGTACTTTTATATTTACCCTAAGAATGTTTCTAAGTCACAGAATATATATTCGAAAATATAAATTTTAATTTGACTGTTAGACAACATGTGCACAGTAGGAAAAATATTCTTCATCTTAAAAAATAGTAACTACTGGGCCTAAAACCATGCCCTGAGAGAAAGGAGTCTGCCACAGTGGCAGAGTGGCTGCGGTCTCTCCCGGGGTCAGCCACTAGAGGACGGTGTGGGTACACAGGCTGCCAGACTTGGTAAGGCCAAGAGGGACCTTGATAGACAGGAATGAACGCTGCCAAGTTTTGCTTCTCCAGCTTCTAGTCATCTTGTTGGTAAATTCCTCATGCAAGTCTAACTTCCAGAACGCAAACAGAAAAACAGCACAATTATAATGAGTAGGTCATTGGCAAAGACAAAAATCACAAAAAAGTCGTGAAAATGTCAATGATCTAATGAGGAATAAAACGCATCTCAGCAGATACTGTGCAGCTGTCAGTGTGGAAGTGTTGACGCCGAAAATACTTGACTCCACCTATTCCTGCGAACAAGGCTATAAGCTTCTAGCTGGCAATGAAATTGAGAAATGAGTTCAAGGGCAAAGAGCTGCGTCGAGTAAATGACACGACAAGGAACTGGATTCAGAGCAGCTTGCTGTCATGCAAAACAAATAAAAAGACAGTTCTTTGAGAATTGCATCAGGCATAAAACTGCATGTGCCACAAACTACAACAAAAAGACACAATCACAGCAACAAAATACCTCCACGTGGATCTTTAAAAATAAGAGACAAAGGATTGAGATAGCAGTGTTTTATGACTGACTTCAGTAAACTCAGACCCACTATCATTTCCTCAGTTATCAATATAATAAGTTATAAGTATCTCCAATGAGCTATTGAAATTGAAATGTATTTTTCTGGACGATTTAGACTAGTAGTTTCTCGACTTGAGCTTCTAAATTTTGAATAATAATTCAGTTCTTATCTTTATCCTTTATTATCCTGAAGAAAGAACTTTAACTCATATTAGATTTGCATGGATTCCCAGTAATTTTACAAAAATGAATATTTGTCTTTCATTCAAACTATACATAAGTTCTTACTACAGAACAGGTATTGTTTGTTTTTGTTACAAAGCAAAAAAACAGTATCTTTTGCTGCTTAGAGTCTAGTTCACTGATAGACATAAGTAAAGAAGGACATTTTGGTGGTGGTGCTGTGATAGGAAACTCAGAGTACTTTGTTGAAAGCAGGGATCAGGGTAGACTAAATTAGCCTTGGAATGAAGGAGAAGCATTTTGAAAAATGTTACGTCTAAGCAGAGTTCTGTTAGGGAGTGCCAGAGAAAAGAGAGGCAGCAGACAGAAGCCAGATAGGAACTATCTCTTCGTGAGGCATGATCAATTCAATTTCCTTTTCTTTATGGGGGTAACCCTGGACTAGATTATCTCTATGGTCCGATTCAACCTAACATTTTAGGATTTTCTCTCAAAATTTCAAGGTAAAATTTAATTGAAAAATAGAATGAAGTAATTTTGCTTTTAGACCAATTTTCACAAACCTCATTCTTCCAATTACTTAAATTTTCCTTCCCTTCAAATCAGAGCTTTCAAAAATCAAATACTGATATTTAAATACCAGATACTGATACATTATCAAAACAAATATATAGCTAAAGGTATTTTTATATATATGTGAACTTCCAACTTTTAACTTCTCAACAAAGCACAGTATTTCTGTAGATGCATGTCCCCATTAATATCTAAATGCTACATAAAATTTATGATTCACTCTAACATTGTAACATGTAAGTCCACTCTTCCAGAATATGTAAAGTATCTCCCAAAGCATGATGTTTTTTACTAATATCAGATTAAAACTCGACTGAATTTCAGTACCAAGCTGTATAGTGGTCGGTTACCACCTTTCAGACATCCCTCCCAAATTTCTAGTTTCACATTTCTAACTGCCTATTGGTCTCTTCTATTTGGATGTCATATCCGCCCTTCATAATGATCAGGAAAAATTTAGAAGAAAAATTAATTTTAATCTACAAACTGGAAATTAAAACAAAGGAGCATTCACAGCATGTTCTGAAATTCATTTTTCATTTGTTTCGACTTTTAAAAGACTTAAAGTGATGACTCAGTCTTATTAGTTGAACTTTCAGCTCTTCCTTCTTCTTCATTTGGTTTGTTTTCTATTTGAGAAAGCACCTTGTTTGGATAATGATCTCGAGTTTCCTGTATTGGTTTCATCACTGTTGGTTGTTCCTCTTTTTTAAAAATTCACTTTAGGGACAAACTTTTCTCCGGCACTTAGATGTTTAGTAAGTCAGTCAGTGTAATTACTATATTTAGCCAAAGTCAAGTGTTCAGTGATTAATTCTAGATATCATAGAACACAGGCCTCCATGACATAGATTTTGATCAAAGCATATGCCCTGAAATAAATACTACACACGGTAAAATCCTAATCAAACATGGTTTCCTTGTACAACACTGGAAGGATGCAGAACAGGCCTCCTTAATCTGGAATACTTTGTTTAAGGAGCCCCATGCACCTGCATGATTCTGTTTAGAGGAGCTCATTTAGTGGTTTCTATAAAGTCTTATCATCAAGTGAAAGGTTCACTTCATTTCCCTTGATGTGGTAGTCTGGGGTTTAGAGGTGCCCGAACATAGATTTGAGACAATCTTGAAAAAATTGCAATCCTTTCCAAAGGGCATGAGTTTTGATATGCTTCAGTTGCCAAGGAATTTATGAACACCAATATTTTCAGACTTTTTGTTGTTAGCTCAATCTCTAGTGGTTGAGGCAAACTGATTTATTTTAACAGAAGAATATATTGTATAGTGACCTAAATCACTTGGTTATTACTTTGGCTTAAGAATGACTACCTTCCTGTGGGCAAAACATAAAATTTTAAGTTGACTAAGCTAAGTATTACTTAGATGTATTATACAGTGGAAATAATACATTTTAATCCAACTTAAAAATTAAACATTAGCATAAAGCAAGACCTTATTACCTGGCAATGTCAAATGAGAGCTGGTTCCTGTTGGGACTCAGCTGTTAAACACACGTTGCAACTGGGGAACTTCAAACACAGCTCAAGAGAAGTCTGTACCTGGTTTTGGATAGTTGATTGTTCCCATCCAGACCTGGGATGATTCCTTAAGTCCAAGTCTTTGAACAAATATAATTAATTAGCAAGAGTAAAATAATTCCATAAGTAATATTATGTATGTAGGTTGATTGAACTGAGCCTATGCCTTACAGGAAGGGAGCGGGCTTGTTAGCCTCTCTTTTGACTAAAGGATGGGTACATTGATTTTGCTGTATGTGGCTAAAGGTAAATTCTTAATTCTGATCTTTCTTTGACTTAGACTTATGTCCTCCTCATACTGTTTCCTTCTCATGTCAAACACCGGTCTTCAAGAGCTCCCAGACTGTCTAATGGATATGGTAATCTCTAAGTACCTGCTAGTAATGTGCTGGAGCCAGCTTGCAGTAGCTCAATAGAGCAGATTGTTAAATTTCCAGGAACTGAGTGAGCCAGTTGTTAGAGATATTTTTAAACATTAAATAATATAAATGTACAATTAGACACGTTATATTAAAATCAAAGGTAACAAGTAATAAATCCTCATTCCTTCCCTATTATTTTCCTATACCTATTATGTCTTATGTATATACTTAGTGATAATTCTATACAGTGACATACTGTTGTGCATCTTTTCACAGCTCTGCAATCAGTAATGTCATGTTGGCAGCTTCACAGCAGCCATGATGGGAATATTTACATGATAGAAATCTGAAAATTCTACAGATCAGGAATCCAGCCCCTTCTTTTCCAGAACCAGTTGTTAAAACTTTTAAAAGCACAGCTGTGGTATTGTCTGGCCCACAGGGGCCTCTAAAAGAAGCTGTTCTATTTTCCAGAAAGTGATCCTCCATATGACTCCACTTCTTTCATCCAGGCCCAGTGACTGGCCTACGAGAAACTAACAAAGGTAGAAAACATCCTTAGGCCAGACCAAGCCAATGCTTTCTGTGGAATCTGAGCTAAGATTCACAGAGACCAATGGAATTAGTTACCACATCATGGTCATAGCAGTATGCTAGAAAAAATGACCTTGAACTCTTAGTGGGTACGTGTCTAGAGCTGACTTAGGTACCACACCTCGTAAGACCTCAAAGGACCACTTTTCCCTGATTTGATATGATTTTATCCTCATAATGTTTCTGTTATTTCAGCTAATGCAATTTATAGTCTATTCCTTGCAAAGTAGTATGCCTTAAAAAAAAAACTGTTTTAAATTATCTCAGTTTCTGATTCCGGTATAAAAACCATGTAGATGTAGGGTAGGATATCAGGGTTCAAGTCTTGATTGTGTGACCCAGTGAAAATTCTTTAACCTGATAGTTTCTCAATTTCCTCATCAGAAAAAATTAAAGGTGTGTACATTTGAATAGTTTTTAAGCTCTAAGATTCTACAGAGATGCTTCAGGCCTGGATATGGGAGTTTAAAGGGAGGCTTTAAATGGACAGGGTTCAGATCCCCACCTGTTTTTAACTAGAGACACTCTTCAGTTATTTACTTTGTATTTTGAGGTTTTTACATAAGATTTATTTTGACAGTTTCTGCTAAGTATTCCCCATTCCACTAAAAAGAACTTCAGAAGTTAAAACTGTTCCAGACTAATCTCTCTCTCAATTATTTTTGGTCTGCTATATATTTATAGAATAAATACAAAATGCTTGTATGCATATTAAAGAAAAATTAAAACATTTGCCAGTTTTTCTGTCCCTACTGTTATTTATAATCTTCTCTTACTGGAGAGTTGCAAGGAAAACATGGTGATCCTACAATGCAACTCAGCCCGATCTGATAGCAGACTACTTACTCATCAACAAGGCAATTTTTCCTGTGAATTCTGGAACTAGTTTGAAACTTTTGTTTCTGGACCTGGTTTGAATCTTTTGCTCAGCACAGCATTCTAGGTGAGCAATACCAATCAACTGGAGTTGGCAAAAAATGAAGCTGATTTGCCTCCCTGCTTGGCTTCTGCATGTATGTACATGGACTTACCTTATGCTATGCTTGATTTCTCTAATGGTCCCTCTTGGTGCTGAGCTTTCCATCTGTTCTGAAGGCTGCCCTTCTGTTTGGTTATCTTCCCTTAAAGTAATTTCCCATCCAACACCTGACAGTCTGGGGTTAGAGCCAGAGACAAGGGAATATACTGATTGTACTAGGCCTTACCACCAGACACCTGCTGGGTCTGTCCATATGGACATTTCACAGGGGAAAATGCTACAAATCAAAGATGAAACAGTAGGTTATTGCTTAAAATAGCAAGCTCCTTTTGGTCTTTCCTTAGTAAACAAGGAAAATAGCTAATGAGCATCTTCTTAAGGGTTTTCAGGTACTAAAAATGACTTTTGTTAAGATGCTCCTTGGTTAAATCTCCTTAGGCTTTATCAAGATTATCTTCCTTTATGAGTAGTTTCCAACTCTTCAATCAATTTTTGCTTTTATTTCAACTCTTTACAAGCGGTATACATTCCTTCTAAGCTGTACAGTTCATACCCAAGCAAGTTTTCTAACAAATAACGCATTAGGAAGAAAATCTATTTTTTAATTTTATTTGAGTTTCTTATTGAAGTATAACATACATTAAAAGGATATACAAATTGTAAGTGGACAGCTCTACTAATTGTCAGAGTAAATACACTGTCTAATCAGCATCCAGATCAAGAAACAGAGCATGAACAGAAATTGACACCCCTTCTTTCCCCCTTCCAGTCACCATCCTCTACCCAAGAAACTAGTATCATGATTTCTGACACCACATGTGTGTGTGTGTATATATACATATACATATATATATAGTTGTTTTTGAACATTGTAACATTGTAAAAGTTAATTCTTTTGTGTCTGCTTTCTTTGACTCAACTTTCTGTTTGTGAAATTCATCCATGTGATTGCATTTAGTTGTAGTTCAGTAATTTTCATTGCTATATAGCATTCAGTTTTGTGAATATACCACACTTTAAAGAAACAAATCCAGGCCACTGTTGAGACATATGAATACTTTCTAGTATATCGGCCAATTATATATATTCTTTTATATGTCTTTTGGTGCACATAAGCACTCATTACTGATGAATATTTCATCTAAGAGTGAAACTGAGGGGTCAAAGGGTATACATATGGTCAACTCTATGATTTACTACCAACCACTTGAGAAAGATTATATTATTTGTTTTGCTGCCCTAGTGTCTTGATTGCATAATGAATGATCATTATATTACTCTGAGGCTATTCTCCACCAGACAACAGTTTTTAGTAGGCATAGAAGCTTTAATCCCTGTCAGGCATGACAATGAAATATGACAGGAGACTTTGCAAGTAGCAAGTCTGAGCTGCTATTCCTTGTTTCTCAAATACATAAGATAAGAAGTTCCTGCCACCAGATGGAGGACAAAGGCAACAAAAGTTGAACACTGTTAGCAAAGACCTTAGAAATAATGTAAAATCAGAAATTATATAAATCAGACTACACAGATGTAATGGTCAAAGTGAGATTATTACTGGTCTTGAAGTTAGGTAGTTAAATGTGTACAACTGGCAGCTTGGTTGCTGTCACTGATGAGATGAAGAGAAGTGTCAAGGTCAAGTCACTGACCTTTGGCCAGGGATCATTCTGGAATTCCTCAAAAAAACAAAAAAACCCAGTGGAAGCCTATTGTTTTAAGGCTTTAAGTCCATCAGGATCATGCCAAATTATCATACGTAAGAGGATGGCTTCAAATCACAAAATCACAAAACCATAAATTTTATTCCTGAATCAACCATCTTCCTCGACCATAATCTGCCTCTGCTCCTTCCTTGCCGACCCCTTGCTGGCCTTCCACTTGCATTAACTGCATTTCCAGATGAGCTGTATAGTTTAACAGCCCCTTTAGCATCTCATGGGCTATTTTATTTCCATGTTTCATGTTTTGCCTTCCCATCTGGACCTTCTCCCCCCAACTACAATAATCAATTCCCTTTCTCAATTTAATTAACAGGTATTGAGGTCCTACTGTGTGCCAGAAGCTGGGCTGAATACATGTTCTGGCTTCATGGAGCTTAGACACAGCTTAGTTTTGACTAAGTTTGGAAAAGGGCAGGGTGCAAACTATCATCAGTCTGTCTTTGGGAGTAGGTGATAGTCAAAATAGAAAACAGCCCCTCAGTGCCTTGGGTAACATGGTTTCCATAGCCCTGGACTCTAGGGAACTGACTTCTAGACTCCTTGTGGCTAGCACTTTGAAGACAAAAAAAAAAAAAAAAAAAAACAAGAAAAGATGGTGACACCACAGAATACCCTTTACCCACCACTTTCTTCTTTGATTTTGCCTATTGTCCCCTTAGGAAGACAGTACCAGAGATGGAGACAATTTTTATGACAACTTTCTCAAGGGAGAGGGGGCTTGATGCAGCCTCACTCTTTGGCTGATAGCCTTCCTGTGTCAGACTGAGTGGCCTTGGGTTGGGGGTGCTTATGTGCCCTGATGTATGGCCTTAAATATAATTGCTCCTCTTTCAACAGTCAAGATTCTGGTGCCCTGAGTAAAATATATTTTAATAGGAGTTTGTTAAGACAAGATATTTCTACTTAGGCATGACATGTTACACTTAATTTTCACACTTTGAAAATGTAAATGTCACTCTTTTATTTTCAACTTAAAAAGTAGTGAAAGGTTAAAATAATTAGGTCACAAGTTGGAATTCTAATTGAAAATAATAAAGCAATTATAGGGCAATTGTAGGTTTTGAAAAGAGAAATGATGTGTGAAAAATGCCACCAAGTATCTGTATATAGTTTCCTGATATGCTTGGAGCATTTAAGTTAATTAGGACCATAGGTACAGAAGATGATCACCTATTCAATTCTATTATTTCATAGGAAATGGTGGGCTCCCAAATATTATAAAATTACACAAGTAAGATGTAGTACAACCAAGAGTCCAGATCTTTTGCTTTGTAGTTTATCACTCTCCTGATAGATATGCTTTCCTAAAATACCATTTGGCTTGATCTCTGCTGTTGAAAACATTTTTTAAATGCCTCAGGGCATTCTTTTTACTTAGACTGTGAGTGAGTGAACATAAGTTAGTATTTTTTTGAAGTTGTGGGTTCTCATTGTGTAGTAGGGATATTTTTTGGATATTCTTAATGATCAGTGGACTTGACAAAAAAATTAAGGAAATAGAGCCAACTCTATATTGATCTACTAATATCATCTGTAATATTTCAAAAAAAATTCCAAATTCTTAATATCATGGTTTGTTATAACTGTTTCCCTTAAAACTTACACTCAGAAAAATATACAAGTAATAAAGGAATATGGTTGTTTTTATGTTGCTACAGTTACAGAGACTCAACTATGAGAAAAAAACAATAAATATTCTTAGGGAAATTTGGAGGGAAGGTACAGCGGAGTTAGAATAACTCTCTCATGTAGGAAAACCTTTTATCCAAAGCTCTCTGACTACCTAACAAACCTAAATCCAGCATCTCTCACAGAAGAATTTGGCTTCTAGTCAGAGAAATGATTTGCAGGGACATATTATTAAAACTAGAGAGACATTATGTACATATCTGAAGTCACCTCAGATGGAGAATTTCTGTCATTTTCCTTATATGTAATATGATGTTACTCTATTACCTCCCTAATTCTCTTTAAAGCTTTTAATCTAACACTAATAAACATTCATCAGTCTGTTTAAGAATTCTATTAGGCCATGCTGGAAATTTATGTGAAAATGCGGAAACTGTGTTCAGTTCAAAATAAACAATGCCAGAAGAAGAGCTGTGTTATATATCCAGAGAATAAATGTTTCTTTTTGAGTACTATACTTTTCCAGAATTCAGAGAGGGCAGGAATTGAAGGAATCTGAGAAAGCAAGGAGCTACCACTGAGTCTTCCTTCCTATGGCATTGGTTATATAAAACCAACAGACTGAAAGTGAAAGAAATACAGAAATGTCATCCCAATAGATGCATTTTTGTTCAGACATTATGAAGGATTTTTATGTTTACCACTTTTATTGGCTTTAGGATAGGTAAATTCTACTAACCTATATTAAAACAAGATGTAACTTAGGGGAATCTCATAGATTATTTATAAGCAAGGGGTGAGGAATGGGAATAGCAGGATCTGGGCCAGGTAACTTCATTTTGGCCCTTTTTAAAGCCATCGGTCTTCATAAGAATTGTCAGAATCAGTTGATCTAATGCCCTTGTGACTGCAGCCCAATTGAGACTACTGGGTTTAGTTGTCTACACCCCTAGACCCCGAATAAATTTTAGGGGCTCCTGGCACCATTACAGAGTATAGAGACCAAAGCTAGTATAACTCAATTAACCCAAACTGGGGTAGGGGTGGGAAACTGGTAAGAATGTCATATGTACCTTACCATAAAAGTGATCCTGACACTGTCACAAATACCAAAACCAAGTGTCAAGAATGAAAACAAAGATGATGCATTTATTATTTATATTAATAGAAACAGCTTCCCCCCAAAAGTAACCGTATCTTTCAAGACAGTTATTTTGTTGAATTAAGTGACCGTATTACACAGGTATGGTAATGTTTTTAAATACATATATTAACGGTAATTAAAAAACAGCACTAGCGTTCCCCATTAAAAGTCCAAAAACTGTCGTTGTGTAGTCAAAACATCTTTTGACTCAATCTGACATCTTAACGACTTGAGCCAAATTTTTGTTGTGCACGTGAAGAAACAATTGCAAATGATTCACGACCTTGCGTTAGAACATCAGGATACCGTTAGGGTATGTGACTGTCTTGAGGGTCGCTCCCAGTGATCTGAGACCCACCCCGCAAAGCCGAGGAGACGGGAGCCCGGGCTGCCCCGCACACGAGGGCTCGGCGAGCTCCGCCGCCCTGGCTGCAGCTGCGGTGTTGGGTTCTCGCGCGGTCAGGTGTCGCCGGGGACAGGCGCAGTTATTTATGACTGTGGGGTTGGGCTGGGAGTGCGTGGCGGAGGAGCAGCCGGGATCCACCCCGCCCTGCAGGCTCTTCCCGGCCCGAGACCCCCCGGGCCCCGGCTGCGAGGCTGCCGGGAGGGCACCTCAGGCCCCAGGGTTGCAGGGGTCGTTCTCTCACAACCGCGAACCTCCGCGCACCGACTTCTCGCGAGGTTTCGGAGCCCCTTCCACCCCGCGCCACCCCCTCCTATCTCTGGTGCGGGCGGCTCCCGCTATGGCTGCGCTGCGGAGGCTCTTGTGGCCGCCGCCGCGGCTCCCGCCTCCGCGCTCCGCTCACCAGCCCTTCCCCGGGCCGTGGGGGCGGCCTGCGGGGATCGCCCCGGGCCCTCCCGGCCGGCCCTTCTCTCGCCGGGAGGAAGAAGAGGGGGCTGTGGCTCAGGCGGCGTGGAGGCGGCGGCGGCGCTGGGGGGAGCTGAGCATCGCGGCGGCGGCCGGCGGGGGTCTGGTCGGCCTCGTGTGCTACCAGCTGTATGGGGACGCCAAGGTCGACTCCGCGCGGGCGCCGGCCCCCGGGCGCCCCTTCGAGAGCGCGGCTCCTGAGCCGGAGGACCCACCCCGCGGCCGGGGTCTGCTTCCCATCCCGGTCGCGGCTGCCAAGGAAACGGTATGTGCGTGAGCGCGTGCGCGCGCGCCGGCCCGCCCGCAGGTGACGCGCGAGCGTGGGCCAGGTGTTCCACCTGAGCGCGGGCAGGGCCGGTGACAGCGTGCAGGGTACGCCTGAGACTGGGCCACAGTGACACCGGACATTGGAGGTTGTCGCGATGTGAGCTCCGCGGATGGGAGAGCCCGTGAGCAAGACCTAGACGTTCTAGGCCGGGCAGCCACTGGCCTGTTCACCCGGGTGCTGGGAGGACATTAAGGATACTGTCATTGATGTGTTAGGGCCTTAAAGGTTGCTGCTCGTACCACCTGTCAACCAAAACCCAAAACCAAGGCAAGGCAACAGCAAAAACCGATTCCCAAGCAGTCAAGGGGGTGACAGGCAGAACGTGGAAGGCTGCATCTGTGAGAGATGGGGACTCCAGTCTGGAGTCGGATGACTTGCGGGGTACAGTGCGCTGGGTCCAGTGGTCTGAGGTCTCAGAAGCTGCTACATTATCGTATGGATAATTAGAGAGGAAACGTCATAACTCTGTAGCCTCATCATAAGTCAGAAAAAATGAAGATGTCACCAGATTGGAAAAGAAAAAATTGAAAATCTATTCAAAACGAATAAATTTCTCTTATTTCCCCACCCCATACCCACCCCCAGTTAAAGCCAGGATCTCTAGTGGGGACAACAAGTGAGAACATGGATAGGACTGCAAAAGTAAGAAGCTGAGTGAAGGTAACTCCTACAGAAGAACTTCAAATGAAAATGTTCAGGTATCATTGTGTAGCTGATCATACATGGTAAAGATGATTATAAGGCTAGAGTGAATACAGAGGCACCATCCATTTGTCATTTCGGTATGTTTAATAAATAGTCATGTAAACAACTACGAAATCGTTTAGGGAAATTTTCCATGCAAGACTGGAAGAGTGTGAAGGGCTTAGATGAAAATAATTTAGGAAAGAGGCAGCTCTTCACTTTTTAACTTTAATGACATATACATATCCTTTGTTCTTTGTCCAGATGCACAGAGATGATCTGATAAATGCATCAGTTCCTCTGGTGGAGGTTTAATTGCATTTAGATCAGGAAATCTTCGTTATGGACCTTCTAGCAGCAAATCATAAATACATAGTATAAAGTATCTTTATATGATGAATACTTAGAATAATAGCAAGTATACCCTCAACTTTCATGCCCCATCCCCCACACAAGTCCCCAACATATGTAGACACATTAAACTTGTATCTTCATTAACCAAGTCAGAAGTTTTAGTCAACCATAGTTGATCTGGGAACCAGTTAGGATTAAGATAAAAATAGTATTTCCTTCTTTTTTAAAACTAATTTTACTTTTAAAGTTGAGAGAGAGGATCATGCAGTTTTTTAAAAGACCACACTGAGAAAGCTAGGACTCTAGCTAGTTAACTTCTACTAGTTGTAGTATTACTTAACTTCCCAATGCCTTTTTCCTCATCCATAAAATGAGGTTAATAGTCTTCCTCATAGAGTTGTGAGAATTAAATGAGTTAATAAGTTTAAAACAAAATGATATGGCTAGCATGTAGTAAGTGTTCATTGAATTTGTTTTGTATTTTCTTTTATTCATTTATTTTCTAATTATATATTATCTATTTATGTTATTATTGCTTAGTGTTTATAAAAATTCCTGTACAGTGTTTTGGAAGTCAAATAATACTAAAGTCCTGTGTCTTACCCTTCCCAAGTTTCCAGTCCTACATTCTGATCCTTATTCCTTTTGTGTTTGACTTTTTAGCCCCCTTTGAAAACTCTTATAGTCTTCTCTTTGTCCCTGGTGTTTGAAAATTTTACAGTAATGAGCTTTGATGTGGTCATTTTTTCATTTATTGTGCTAGATACTTGAGGGTCTTTACATATGGAAGTTCATGTCTGAAAATTCTTATACTTTTCTTGTATTATTTCTTGGGCAATTTCCTCTTCTCCATTTTCTTGTTTTCCTTTTCTAGAACTTCTGTTAGTCTGAAGATAAACTTCCTGGCAGATTCTCATCTAGTTCTAATTCTAATCTTTCCTGTATTCCAATTTATAAATCTTTCTGTTTGTTCTTTTTTTTAATGGGGGATATCTTTGAATTAATCTTGCAACCCTCCTATTGAATGTTTTATTTCAGCTATCCAAACTTTTTAATTTAAAGAACTGTTTTGTTTTCTCTGAGGTTCATAAGTTACAGACTTCAATTTTGTTTTATGGCTTCTAAGTTTCTCTTTTTACCATTAGGATGTTAATTATAGTTTTGTTTTTTATTGTCGCCTACTCCATGCATCTTGTTGTTTCTTTCAGGTTCTTTATTCCTGTTGATTTTCTCAGTGCTCACTTTCATTTTGGAGGTTTTCCTCACATATCTGTGGTGGTTGCCTATCTATATGAGAGGCACTCAGACTCTTTGTACGACCATGGCTTTTCATTTGGTAATCTGCACTTTTCATTAGAGTGGCATCCAATTGTCAGTATTTCATAAGTCTTTTTCTCTGGTGTCATTGAGCTTTCCCAAAGCAGGAAGAAGGGAAGGAGCAGTAATCTACTGGATGCAGGCTCACGTGCACATATGTGTGAAAGTATGTGTGTTGGGGGAGTGTCAGTGATAAACTTACTTATTGTGATTTAATCCTCTGTTTTCCACCTAGCCACTTCTGTCTCCACAAGTCCTTGTGTTTCCAAGGCTTTATCCTCTCTGGGGTATGTACTACACATCAGTTGGCTTCCATTTGGTCTCAAGGTAGAGCTTCTGCTCCTCTACATCAGTTGTCCTCCATCTCTTTAATATTATAAAAATTTGATGAATTCTCCTGAGTGTTTTAGCCTCCTTTCCTTTTTCCTTTTCTCAGTTCTTCTATGTTGATACCTTAAAAAGGATTCCTTTATTGTGATTTTAAAGTGATTAGGGGAGGAAGAAGTTGAAAGAAATGCATGAGGTCAATCTGTCTTTTTTCAGAAATATTTTAAATCTGTGTTGCCACTTCACTTATTATGCTTATTTGATTTCTCCTGAAGTGAAATGATTCCTTTTGATGTTTGAAACTGTAGCTAAGAACTTTTGATTTATAAAGCCTCTTTAAGAAGCATATTGCACTGAACATAGTCTAGAATATAAATCAACCTGTATGTGTTATGAGAATAATTTACCTGATGGGAGTGAATAACAGTAACTTGCTGAAAAATACAGTTCTATTGCCATAGTCTTGAACATTTCTAAGGACACTGTCTCTGACCTGCCTCCAGAAGGCCTCCAGAAAGCCTTCCTTGACTTTATACATTAGTTAACATACCCTGCTTATGATGATTACTTTACATAATTAATTGTTAATTGTCTGTTTCTCTGCTTTTCTTAGCCCTTTACAGAGAGACATTATGTTGGTCTTGGTCACCATTGTATCTTCATTGCCTGATTGCCTGACAAGGGGCCTGTCATTGGTAGACACAATAAAAATTTATTGAATGAATAAGTCCTTGCTAAATATTTGCATGGGACATACCCATTGAAAAGGCACATTCACATTCTTTGAGAATTAGTGGTTTAATATTTTGTTCAGCTGAAGTAGTTATTTATAGTATTAGAATTTTGTCAAGGTCAAAGTTCCAGGCTTTGGGAACCAAATCACGTGACACTATTTATTTTAATTGTGCGAGTTTTACTTGCCAAAATTTTTCAGAAAACATGGCCTTGAACTTTTTTATTATTATAAAGAGATGTTGACAAAATTTTTTTAGAAACTTGTATGTTAGCCTTAGAGTATTCTTTTTATTAATGGCAAGAAATTTTATTCTAGAACTGCCTCTTTGTTTCAGGTCCAGAATAAAAAAACTAGATTGCCTAACACTCTTTAGTTAGTATTTTACTTATAATACAGAAAACATGATCTATTTTATGATGTACTCACTTTGGAAGCTTTACACAACTTAGTTTATTTAGTTTTACTCTGAAGTGAAAAAAAGAACAATATTTGTATCTCTTGTATTTCTTTAATAATTGTCAATAATTATGCATTTTTATGTTTCTTTCACTGTATATCTTTCCCAACCTCTTTTTAAGGCAGTGCATTTTGAGACATAAGATTATGCTTATTTCTGCTTATTTCTTCCAAGGTTATTAAACAATTTGCCAGGTGTATAAATGGAGAAGAGTCCTAATTTTTTATTGGGTGAGGGAAGTCGCCTATATGTGAAATTGAAGATAGGTTAATTCTGTGTAGAATAACATTGTTGTATAGAAAGCTAAACCAGGTGATCCCCTCTTTTGGTTTCCTGAATCACCTGTGACAAATAAATAGAGCAGAGTCTACCCACATCCCTGATCAGGTCATAGATTCACAAACAACAATTTGTAGGTATTTTTTTTTCAAGTAAATTACAAATTTGAATGAATTTGAAAATATGTTTCCTCTTTCTGGTTACACCAACCAGGACTTACAGAAGTGCATGCACCTTTTGTCTGGGTTGCAATGAAAGAAAGCAACATATTATAGATGTCCTTTTGTTCAAATTCACATTGGAAATCAGGGAATGAAACTCACAACCTTCATCCTAAATTAAAAACAAAAACAACTCACATCTATAATTCTCTTCCAGGACTTGGAAATTGTCAACTAATGCCCAACAATCAGTTTGAATGAAGGTAAATAATAGGGTTTTTTTCTTGGTCTATATAATCTCCAAGTTAAAAATAATAATAATAAAGACATTGAATTGTGTCATGAATTGGAATTCGGATAAATAATATTTGGTTTTAATGTGATTTCCTAATTCTCACATTCTTACATATAATTCTGTTTATATAATTTTGGGCTGGACTGTTTATGAGTAGTAAGTAAAATATAGCTGTCCTCTTAAATATGCACTTAATCTCTAATAATTTTTGAGAAATGGATGCCATTTTCTACCTAAAGATTAAAGAAGGTATTTGGGATCATTAAAACAATTATATTAACCCTAATTTTTGAAGATTCTTTGAGGGAGGTTGTCATTCATTTTCCCATCTAGCACATAAACCTTGTATCTCGTAAGATTTTAATAAATTCTTATTTAATGACCAAGTACATGAATTCTAAATCCAGAAATGTATTTTTACTCTTATAGTTCTTTAGAAATCTTGTTTTTACACAGTCATCTCATCCATGCAAATTTTTATTCTCCCTGGAGTCCTTAGTCATTTATTATTAAATGCTTTGATGTTTTTCTTATTTTGAGATGGTTGCACATGTAAAATCACATATCTAAATTCCATCTAATTCCAACACCAGTTTTTGCAAATTGCTTAGTTATCACTGTAACAGTTCTGTAAGCAAATGGCTCATTTAACCTCTTCCCCCTCCATTTCTCTCTGTTTTAAATAACATTCCTTATGCTAATGGTCCTTAATATACTGAAGAGTATTATCTTTTCTGGTTCTGGAAAAGTATTAAGGAAGAACATTAATGTTAGAGTATGAGATTCTGTCTGAATGATTAATATTCTCTGAAACTAATGTGTCAAGCAGTTTTTCAGTTTCATAACCATAAAATCAGGATTTCCATATCCTCTCCGTTTTGGAAACAATTTTTCCATCCATCAATCCATTTATTCATTCAAATACTTCATTCAAGGAATATTTATTGATGTATAATAGGTACTAGGGGTTTAGTAATGAATGAAATAAAATTCACGTCCTTTTGCAGTTTACAGTCTGTTGAGGATGCAGAAGAATCATAGTGCATCACGGTGATGTGATGGGAGATAGAGAGATGACCATGGAATCCTGTAGGAAGGACGTGTAACTCAGACTTGGGACTTTAAATATGGCTTTCTGGAGGAAGTAACATTTAAGTTAAGACTGGAAGGATGGGTAGGAATTATTAGGTAAAGAGGAGGCAGGGGGGAGGAGTGTGAAGAAAGGTATTCTAGGTGGAGGAAAAAACATGTGTGAGAACAAGCATAATGTGTTTCCAGAACTGAAAGAAGGCTGGTGTGGATGTGTATCGGAGAAATAGAGGCAAGTGATCAGGCTTCATGCTGAAGGCAATCAAGAGGCAGATAGGAAGGCTTCTAAGACCTATTAATGTATTTGAACTTTATCTTAAGAGTAATAGGAAGGCATTGATGTATTGTGGCAATAGGATAATATCATATTCGAATTTTAGTAATATCAAAATGCTGGATAGGGAAGTATAGGGAGGGGTACAGTGCTGAAAAACGGGGGCCAGCTAAAATGCTGTTGCTTCTTAGATAAGAATAATGTTAGAGGTATGATTCTCTGTTACGACATGTACATCAGGCAGTTTTTTAACCATAATATTTCTTTAGACAAGAGATGGTTATGGCTTTATGAGGGGAATGGCAGTGAAGCAGTGAGAAGTTGATGGATTGGAGAGACATTCAGAAGGCAGAATCCACAGGATTGGTAGTGGATTGGATTGTACAGTGAGGGAGATGGAAGAGTCTAGGATGATAGTAAGTTTTTGTCTTGGGTAACTGAATGGATTGCACAGCCATTCACTGAGACCAGGTCCTCAGGAGAAAACAAAGGTTGGGGGTAGTGGGCATGGATGATAACTTTTTAACTTGCACAGTGGATTAAGGAGTTTTAGGCAGCTGAAGGGCTATTTCCAGTTGGATACCCAAGCTTGGGAGAAAAATCTATAATAGCAGTAGATTTGGGAATCATCAAGTATTAATCATTAAGAATGGATGACATTGTTCAGAATATGTAGAATAAAAAAAGTACCTACGGAGAGAGCCCAGGTGAGCATCAGTGATTTAAAAGACTGGCAGAGAAGTGGAACTCTGCAAAAAGCTGAGAAGTAAGGTCCAGACAGCTCA
Source organism: Manis javanica (assembly GCF_040802235.1). Classification (NCBI taxonomy): domain Eukaryota; kingdom Metazoa; phylum Chordata; class Mammalia; order Pholidota; family Manidae; genus Manis; species Manis javanica. Next base: position 96,956,111 of record NC_133167.1, read on the forward strand.
AAGAAAGCCAGGAGAGTCTTGGAAGCCAGTGAAAGATAGTGCTTCCAATAAGTACTGTAGTCAGTTGCAGGGAGCTCTGTACCATAGTTGGTCAGCTAAGATGAGAAATAGAAGGTGTTCGTTGGATTCAGCAATAGGGAGGTCATAGGTGATCATGGTGAGATGTTGGAGGTGAAAACCAGGTTATAGTTGGATGAGTTTGATAGTAAAGGTAAAGAAAAGGTGAGGTGGACAAGATGAGGTAAGTGTTGACAACCCTCTCATGAATTGGGCCATGAAGGGGAGGAGAATGGGCAGTAGCTTAAGGGACATAGAATTGATTTTTTAAAGATAAAAGGCCCTTAAATATGTTGAAATGCTGAAGGAAGGAAGAAGAACACTAAACTCAAAGGAAAGAGTGGATAATTGGTTTGCCAAGGACCAATGTGGAGATGGAATTGAAAGTTAATGCACAAGGGGAGTTTAATCTTAGATAATAGGAGTGATGTAATAGGAAGTAATAGGAAGAAAGGATGGGAAGAGATAGAAGGCCTGCATGTTTAGGACAAGTAGTTAAAGAGTTCTTGCCTGATGGCTTCTATTTTTCTCTATAAAATAGAAGGTGATGTCATCATCTAAGAGCAAAATAATAGAAATTTGTTAAGTAACCATGAGAGGGATTTGGGAGAAAGTAGAGTATTGAAATGACCACTTAAAAAAAAAAACACAGAAAGCCATGAAATTTTTAATTTGCTCATGTTTTGCATTTGCAAGGTTAAATATGAGTTTTTAAATGACAAAATGAACTTTTAACTTGCTCGTGAAATGTACAAGTTTTTCAATGAATATTTTTACATTGTCATAACTTTTGTGGTTCTAATTCTTGTTTATGTTATCCCCCTTTTTGAGATGTATAAACCTTAGTAATATGATCTAATCAGTACTTTTTACCCATGATGTAGTATTTAACTTACATAGAAAATGTACCAACTTATAATTTTTTTATGCTACAGATTTTATTCTTTTGTTTAACCTTGATGGGCAAGTTTAAACTGGAGAATATTAGTTCTCATTGATCTCCTGTAATTACTGTATCAAACAGAGAATTTGAGTAACTTCATTTTGAATAGTGTAAACACGCTTGTGTTGGAGAAAATGTGTTTGAAAAAATTAAACAAGTTCTTTTTATGGCATTATCCATCTAGCATTAAAGAAAATGCCTAGTCATTTGTGTATTAAACAGTATTTTCTAGATATATTATTTTCTTCACCTTCCTCTTTAAGTAACACGTTACTCCTTTATTCTCTGATATATTGATAGGTTACATAAGCTAAGTAAAATGTGAAAATTTAGTGCTGTATCATTTTTTTTTTCCTGAGTAATGACTTTTTTTTTTTTTTTGAGAGGGCATCTCTCATATTTATTGATCAAATGGTTGTTAACAACAATAAAATTCTGTATAGGGGGGTCAATGCTCAATGCACAATCATTAATCCATCTCAAGCCTAATTCTCGTCAGTCTCCAATCTTCTGAAGCATAATGAACAAGTTCTTACATGGTGAACGAATTCTTACATAGTGAATAAATTCTTACATGGTGAACAGTACAAGGGCAGTCATCACAGAAACTTTCGGTTTTGATCACACATTATGAACTATAAACAATCAGGTCAAATATGAATATTCATTTGATTTTTATACTTGATTTATATGTGGATCCCACATTTCTCCCTTTATTATTATTATTATTTTTATTTTTAATAAAATGCTGAAGTGGTAGGTAGATGCAAGATAAAGGTAGAAAACATAGTTTAGTGCTGTAAGAGGGCAAATGTAGATGATCAGGTGTGTGCCTATGGACTAAGTATTAATCCAAGCTAGACAAGGGCAGCAAAACATCCACGGATACAGAAGATTTCTCTCAAAAAAGGGGGTGTGAGGTTCTGAGCCTCACCTCTGTTGATCCCCAATTTCTCACCTGATGGCGCCCCTGCGACTGTGCCTGATTTAGGTTGTTCCTCCCTTGAGGAATCTTACCCGTCTCTGGCTAACCAGTCATCTTCCAGGGCCATACAGGGAAATGTAAAGTTGGTAAGTGAGAGAGAAGCCATATTGTTTGAAAAGGTTAGCTTTTTACTTCTTTGGAGATTTATGCCCTGTGGCTTCTATGCCCAGCACTTGTCTCGAGGTATCTTTACCACCTGGAGGAATTATGATACTCGGTAAATTTGATATGAGGCACGAATTCTATTTAAGGGTTGTAATTAGGAAGGAAGAAGAAAAGCTATAGAGGTAGCATATGAAGGAAACTTGGGAGGATTGATTATTTCTTTGACATATCTTCTTGTAGAGTACCTTAAGCATGTATAGGTTTTAAAATACTAACTAACTTGCACACACATATTAACATAATAGGAATATGGTGACATAAACAATGCAAATCTATAATTACCAGCCATCTCCAGTGGAGCCAAGAAAACCAGTTAGGCACCCTAGGCATTTGTGAAAATTTGTCTATGATATGATGGATATTGTCCAACTGTACTCGAACTGTCTGAGAGAAATCAGACAAATTAAAGCAGCCCATTTCTGGGATCTGTTCACATCCCATATGTTCTTTTAACCGTAGATAGTCTATAGTCATAAGATTTTGGAGCGCTACAACTTGCACCCCTCCCAACTCCTGGTTGAGTTCCAACAGTACAGATTCGGTCAAATTCGTTGTCTCACTGTATGCACATGCCAGCCTAGACATCTCCCTCCTCATTCCTATGGCAAGTCCAGGAAATGGTGGGGTGGACGCAGCCACAACCGCAGCATCGCCCGGATCCCTGTGGAGGCTTTTTGATGATCATCCCCCGGCGCGAGTCATCCAGAGAGTGCTGATGTCGGAAGCTCCTCCTCATATTGTATCTTAGTTCATTTTCTGGGTAACCAAGCTAGGCCTTGATCTTCTGCATAGAAACAAACAGACCCTTTGCCCACACTTTGACATGCCCTCTATACCACTGTGTAGAACTCATTGGAGGTCAGGACACAGGAACTGCTTTTTTTTTTTTTTTTTAAATTAAGAGAAGAATATTATCAGAACAGAGTACCTCCATAGCTGATCATCTGACACCCTTTAAGTGATCAACATTAAGGATATTTAAGGCAAGCATTGATCTTTGATTTACCAATAGTTTTATCCTGTCAAGGAGTAATCCCCCTTTTCTTTCTTTCTTTCTTTTTTTTTTCTTTTTTTTCTTTTATTTTTTTAATCTTTAATCTACACACTTACATGAAGAATACTATGTTTACTATGCTCTCCCCTATATTAGGTCCCCCCTAAAAACCACATTACGGTTACTGTCCATCAGCTTAGCAAAATGTTGTAGAATCACTACTTGTCCTCTCTGTGTTGTACAGCCAACCGTCCCCTTTCTCCCTCCCCCCATGCATACTAATCTTATTACCCCCCTTCTTCTTCCCCCCCCTTATCCCTCCCTGCCCACCCATCCTCCCCAGTTCCTTACCCTTTGGTACCTGTTAGTCCATTTTTGGGTTCTGTAATTCTGCTGCTGTTTTGTTCCTTCAGTTTTTCCTTTGTTCTTATACTCCTCAAATGAGTGAAATCATTTGGTATTTCTCTTTCTCCGCTTGGCTTATTTCACTGAGCATAATACTCTCCAGCTCCATCCATGTTGCTGCAAATGGTTGGATTTTTCCACTTCTTATGGCTGAGTAGTATTCCATTGTGTATATGTACCACATCTTCTTTATCCATTCATCTACCGATGGACATTTAGGTTGCTTCCAATTCTTGGCTATTGTAAATAGTGCTGCGATAAACATAGGGGTGCATCTGTCTTTCTCAAACTTGATTGCTGCGTTCTTAGGGTAAATTCCTAGGAGTGGAATTCCTGGGTCAAATGGTAGGTCTGTTTTGAGCATTTTGATGAACCTCCATACTGCTTTCCACAATGGTTGAACTAATTTACATTCCCACCAGCAGTGTAGGAGGGTTCCCCTTTCTCCACAGCCTCGCCAACATTTGTTGTTGTTTGTCTTTTGGATGGCAGCTATCCTTACTGGTGTGAGGTGATACCTCATTGTAGTTTTAATTTGCATTTCTCTGATAATTAGTGATGTGGAGCATCTTTTCATGTGTCTGTTGGCCATCTGTATTTCTTTTTTAGAGAACTGTCTGTTCAGTTCCTCTGCCCATTTTTTAATTGGGTTATTTGTTTTTTGTTTGTTGAGGCGTGTGAGCTCTTTATATACTCTGGACGTCAAGCCTTTATCAGATCTGTCATTTTCAAATATATTCTCCCATACTGTAGGGTTCCTTTTTGTTCTATTGATGGTGTCTTTCGCTGTACAGAAGCTTTTCAGCTTAATGTAGTCCCACTTGCTCATTTTTGCTGTTGTTTTCCTTGCCCGGGGAGATGTGTTCAAGAAGACGTCACTCATGTTTATGTCTAAGAGGTTTTTGCCTATGTTTTTTCCCAAGAGTTTAATGGTTTCATGACCTACATTCAGGTCTTTGATCCATTTTGAGTTTACCTTTGTATATGGGGTTAGACAAAGGTCCAGTTTCATTCTCCTACATGTAGCTGTCCAGTTTTGCCAGCACCATCTGTTGAAGAGACTGTCATTTCGCCATTGTATGTCCATGGCTCCTTTATCAATTATTAATTGACCATATATGTTTGAGTTAATTTCTGGAGTCTCTAATCTGTTCCACTGGTCTGTGGCTCTGTTCTTGTGCCAGTACCAAATTTCTTGATTACTATGGCTTTGTAGTAGAGCTTGAAGTTGGGGAGTGAGATCCCCCCTACTTTATTCTTCTTTTTCAGGATTGCTTTGGCTATTCGGGGTCTTTGGTGTTTCCATATGAATTTTTGAATTATTTGATCCAGCTCGTTGAAGAATGTTGCTGGTAATTTGAGAAGGATTGCATGAAATCTGTATATTGCTTTGGGCAGGATGGCCATTTTGATGATATTAATTCTTCCTAGCCATGAGCATGGGATGAGTTTCCATTTATTAGTGTCCCCTTTAATTTCTCTTAAGAGTGACTTGTAGTTTTCAGAGTATAAGTCTTTCACTTCTTTGGTTAGGTTTATTCCTAGGTATTTTATTCTTTTTGATGCAATTGTGAATGGAATTGTTTTCCTGATTTCTCTTTCTATTGGTTCATTATTAGTGTATAGGAAAGCTACAGATTTCTGTGTGTTAATTTTGTCTCCTGCAACTTTGCTGTATTCCGATATCAGTTCTAGTAGTTTTGGAGTAGAGTCTTTAGGGTTTTTTATGTACAGTATCATATCATTGTATCATTTAATAGACTGGCATAGTGTTTGCTCATTAAAGAGTTATTTTCCAAATTGAAAAAGTAGAATCCATGCTTTTTTCCCCATTCTCTGAATTGCCTTTTACCCGTTTTAATATTACATCTCCAGAATTTAGGATACAGGAAGTGTACATAAAAACCTTCAAAAACTCCATTTTTTTCTTCTTTCTGATAAGGATAATATCTATGCAGTTTGATACTGTTTAAGTATTGACTAGGTGAGGTATTTGGATTATCCCTTTCCCTGGAGGGGAAATGATGGATTAGTCAATCTCCTTGCAACAGTTCAAAGTGAAATTTTCCTAACTGGCTTTACCTCAGGTTGGAAAGGCTCTCAAAGGTTAGGTCCACTTTAAGCTACTCCAACCTGTTATTTTGTTCTTTACAAATAGGGTCAATCTAAATGTCTTCCAAACAGTTTAAATTTATTTTCACTAATCTAAAGATGGGATATGACCTTAGTTTTCATATACTTACAAACACATTCACTCACTCTCTTCAGGAGATTAAGAAAGGTTTTGAAGACACTACTACCACCACGCTTAATGACAGAGTCCTAAGGATGGTCATGGGCAGCTTTTGGACTGGAGTTTGTGGTGAAACAAGATGAGTGTGACTCAAACTTTGCATCCTTTTCCTTTCCCCTTTCAGTCTTTGTTGTCACATGGCTTCCTGCATACTGCTTCCAACACAAATAAATGGGTCCCATCAGGATTTCATGTCTTTCTAGTAAAGAATGCAGTCTGGGTAACCTGGTCTAGACCTGCACAGATGTGCTATCACATGTGGCTGTCATCATCTTCTCTGATCTGCCAGCTCTGGTGATTACCTGGTCAACTGGAATGAGGATCAGATAAATTCATTTTCATAGGAGCCGTCTCAGATCGTCATTGAAAGAACTATAAACAGTGACTACCAGGAAAAAAAGGACATTAAAAGAAGGATGAAATCCAAGAAACCGTGATGAATAAAGAAATTGGTAAAAATGGAGTAATTCTTAAACATTGACTACATATTACAACAATAATTATTGTTTTGAAATAAGTTAAACCAAAATGGATCTCAAATATTGAACAACAATGATGTGTAAGACAATAGGGCTTGATTACAGTTAAGTGTTCTTTGTGGAAAATAGAAATAAAATTAGATGCCTACCTCATGTCATAGTAATCTAGGTGGATTAGAGGCCTAAATGTGATAAGTAAAATGTTGAACTATTTAGAAGAATATATATGAAAATAAAATTTTGACCCGAGGAGGGGGAGGTTTTTCAAAACATTACAAAAAGCACAATCTAGAATGGAAGATAGTGCTACATTTCACTTCATTAAACAGAAATGTCTAATAGAATACAAAGAATCTTTGCAGTGGAAAAAGATAGTTAAAATACATAGCATTTACAAGGAATAAGCACTGATAATATGAGGTGGTGATCTACAAATCAGTAAGAGAAAAGACAGCAGCAAAATATATGGAGGGTCTGGATAGCAATTCTAGAGAATGATAATTCAGAAGACCAAAAACCTCGAAAAGATGCTCAACACCACTAATAATAGGAAAATACAATTCAATGAACCACTATTTCTTAGCAATTAGATTGGTAAAATTAAAAGTAGTGACAATAAATGTTGGCAATGATATGGAGCAACAGAAAGTCTCATATTTTGCTGGTAGGGGCACAAATCTTTGGACTATTGATTGACGTTATGTAGTAAAGTGAAGATTCACTTGCCTAATAACTCAGAAATCCTATCTGGATATAAATCCTTGAGAAATTGAAACATATACCTAAGGAGACATGTTTAACAGTCCTTTTATATGTGCCTGATACCTCCATTTTCCATCCCTCAACAGCTACTCCAACGTGTTGTGTTTCCCTCTTCCTGCAGTGCACCCCACCTTGCCCTGTCTCAAGCAAACAGCACCATTCTTCACAGAGGAAATATCTTTCAGAAATAAATTTGCTCCGTTTATTACTTCCTCACAACCAAATTTGCTTTCATCGACCCTCACTTCTAATTTCATAGGAAATGATGAATCTTCCTGAGACTAGAGAACAGAATTGGGAGTTTATAAATGGGTATTTGGTTCTGTGATTTTTCTCTAGCAGTGCCCAGTAGCCCAAGAGGCGGAGCAGTTCTAGATGATGATGCAGAGTGGTTATAGAATTTTGTCATTAAATTTTGAAGTTGGGAAGTCAGAGAGCTTTGAGGCTGTTATTAGGTGGGCCATCTGCTTGAACATTGAAGTTCTCTTTGACATAATTTGGGGTGATGAGGAAAATCATGAGTTACATATTAAAATCCTCTTTAATAAGTGAGTAGGAATGCCACAGGCAAGATGTTAACAATATAACCAGGGCGTATCTGTCTCCGTTAGTATCAGTTGACTTAGAATTTACTGCCAAATATTAGTATCTGAGTGAAGCTGGTGGCAGAGAAGAGCAGAGAGCCTTCATCATCATCAATAACCAAGAAAAAATTGGTTGGTAAAAGATTAATTCTTGAATTCTTGGGAGTATGTTTGTCTCAGATAATGCCTTTCCGTCTTTCATTCCTATTAAATTCAAGTGATTTAAGTTCTTACAGAACAGAAAATGCTAATGTGATGGGAATAAACTGCCAAAAGTAACATTTTCTTTTAAAATAATTATAATTAACAGCATAATTATAATAAACAATACATGATTTTAAAACTTGTTTACCCTTTTCAGTAATAATTTCTACAGATGAAAAATTGAATATTATTTAAAATGTTTTTATACCTTTTAGTGCTTTTTTCTTGTCAAATTTAAAAGATATAGAAAATTATATATTCTACCACTCAGAATTAATAATTGACATTTTGAATTATTTGTTTCTAGTCTTTTTCAGAGAGAAAAACTAAGTGTGCTGTCTTTTTTAATAGCAGTATTAAACAACATTGGCTCTTAATAGACTTTCTCTTCACATTTTTAAACTTGTTTTTAACCTTAGCAATTTAAACAAAGGTTAGTATAGCATTATGGTTAAGAGTGTGGTCCCTGGAGTCAGAATACTAGATTTGAATCTCAACTCTTTGATTTAAGAACCTTGACAAAGCTAATTAACTTTACATTAATTTTGTCATAAAGGGTTAGCCAGCACTCTCAAGAAATAAATAGAATACCACCTACTGTATAACTTAGATGTTTCAAACTGAGCCAGGAAGGCTGGGAGAAAGGTGGTAGAACATGAGGCAGGTGGGAGCCACAGGAAATATCAGAAAATTGGAATAGTTTTATTTAGAGAACTTCCACCTTACAGTGTCATAGAGGTACCTGATATTTCAAATTTTGTTAATGGAACTAAGCTGCCAAAGACTATTTCTGCACCCTGCTGATTAATAGAATAGATAAACTGATTGGTTGGCCAAGGGAGGAAAATATTTTCATTTAATCTTGCAATTTATGGAATTAGTATGTATTGGTCCGTTTTACAATTGAAAATGCTGAAGTTCAGAGCAGTCATTTTTCCCAAGATTACTTAATTAGGACACAGTGAAGCTGGCATTTGAAAATAGGCCTGAAGGATTACAAAACTCATGTACTTTATTCTAATATACCAAGCTATGTAATATGAAAGAAGACAGACTGGGTGTTATAACACCTAGGTTCTGGTCCCAGACTCATTTTCTGTCTTTATGATCTTGATGAAGGCCTCTCTAAATTAAGCTAAAGAACTATTTTATAAAATTGGACTAATAATATATGTTCTGTTTGTTTTTTAAGAAATAATGTACCATTCCATAACTTTTTCTGTCTGTACTTATGTGTGTGTTTCTGTAAAGCATGACTTTTTTTTGAACCATTCTTCTGTAACTTCCTTTTTATCACCCACCTATATGTCTTATGAATCTTTATATAGTACCACTTCTAGATCTACCATGTCCTTTTAATGGCCACATAATATGCCATAATTGATTTAAACATTATCCTAATGATAATTTTCATGGTTTCTATTTTTTTTTCACTATTATAAACAGTGCTGCAATGAATATTCAGGGTTCTATGAAGATTTAAATGTTAAATGTGCAGAGCTATGAAATTTTAATAGAAACTATCAAATCATTCTTTAAAATGGTTGCATCAAGATGTATTTCTACCAGCAGTGGGTAATGGACTTCCAGTGTCCCCCTTCACTTCACATTATCAGACTTATTTACAGTTTGAGTGTGAAAAAATGATAATAGCATGATTGTTAAAATTCCCATTTCTCTGATTACTAGTGAGATGGAAAATTTTTTGTTTATCATTTTCTAGGAATTGCCTATTGATATATTTTTGCCAATTTCTGTTTATTTATTGCTTTCTAGGATATTAAAAATATTAAATCCTATTTGTAGATTACAGGTCATAGAAATTTTCTCTCACCTCAGGCCTTTTAAAAATATATTTACAGACTTATAAACACATATGTCATTTCCTTTGTACAAATGTGACCATACTGTATCAATTGTTTTGCCTTATATACTGATGTTGTTGACATATGATATCAGTATATTATTATAGGTCTATTATTGTCTTTTATTTGGACACACTTCCAAACTATGGATATACCATAATTTATATTTAATGTTGTTTATTTCATTTTCAGTTTTTTAAAAATAAGACTTGTTAAAGGTTTGCCTTTTCATAGGTCTTTTCAAATACCAATTTTTAATTAAATTAGTATGCTGTTTTATTCCTTGTTTATTTCTGCTTTTATTTTTGACCATTCCCTTCTATTTTCAAATTTATCTTTCTTAGCTTCTTGAGTTGAATACATAGTTTGTTTTAAATTCTTACTGCTTTTCAGTAAGGATTTACATTTAAAGGATACATGTAAGGATATGAATTTTTCTGTGTCAGCAATCGCCTTGACCAAGTTACACAGGCTGCTATTTGTAAGTTCCTAAGAGTCATTTAATTTCAGAGAGCTTACAATCTCCATACTTATTTATTCTTTAACATGAGAGTTATTTAATTATTTAATAGTGTATCTTAAATTTTCCAAAGTGTTTTTTTTTGTTAGTCTTTTGTTGCTAAATTTTAGCATTTTTCCATACAAGGCAGAGAATAAGACCTGAATGATTTCTTTTTTAAAAAAACTAAATATATATATAATTTTCAAAAAGACAATATATAATGGTAGCTTATAAAATAAACTATCAACATACTTATTACATCCTATCATAGTTCTTTCTTCCCCAAAGAGGTAACCACTGTTCTAAGTTTGATTTGTACCATTCCCACACTGTTTCATGTTATTACAAATAGATATATCCTTGAATAATACACACTTATTTTGCAAAATTTAAATATTCTGTAATAGTACTTATCCTTTTATAGTTTGTATTTTTATTTAATATTTAAGAAATTTATCCATATTGATGCATGTACTTCTAGTAAATTTACTTTTACTACTATGTAGTATTTATGAATAATTAAACCTATAGAACTTCCATACCTTTACTGACCTTCTTTGAAGACTAATACATGGTCAGTTTATATATTTTCTGTTTATTAAAAACAAAGTTAATAAGCATCTTATTTATTGTGTTACTCAGATCCTTTTTCTTTCCTGGTTTCTCTACTTGATATGCTCATTTCTAGTAGAAATGTATTGATAAGTCAGCTATGTTTGTAAATTGACCAAATTGCATTCTTATAACAGTTTTTCCATCATATAATTTTAAGCTAGTTTCTTTATGTGTGTAATATCTTACTGATGAGTTTTTCTTTGTCTCATTTAATGCTTTTAAACCTTTAACTTCATGTATTTTCAAACATTCTGGGTAATGTTTTTTAACCCTGACTCTTGTAAGGAACGTTTATATGAATTTAAAAAAACACAATATGAGAGTTGCTCTTTTTTAATGAGGGAGTTTAACCCAATCATATTCATTGCGATTATGGACATATTTACATGCATTTTTCTGTATTATGTGAGCGTGTTATTTCTTTATCATCTGACATTAGATTGATCCTTTCTTTTCTCATCATTCCTCTCCCTCTAGTGATTTGAAAGGTATATATCCTATTTCTAGTCTGCAAATGATTACACATAAATTTAACATAATTTAACTATACATCTGAAACTTTAGGATAAATCAGTATCAAAAGATTTCCCACTACACAAAAAACAAGTGATGAAACATGTTCTGCTGTATTGTCTTCCCCACCCTGCATTTCTGAAGTCAACTATATTGTTAGTACCCAATAATTACTGATTTTTTATTATGTTTAAATTTTAAGGAATCATTTAATTAATAATTGCAGTAAGTTACAGCCACATTCACCCATTCATTTATTCAGCAAATATTTTAGAGCCTGCTACAAGCCAGAAACTCTTCTAGGCAATAGGGAAACTGAAATGTACCATTTCTCTCTTCATGGAATTTATATTATTTTGGAAAGCCAGAGATACAAATTTTGGATTTGTCAGCATATTTATAATACGAAAAGGAGATCATCAAGGGAGTAATTATAGATTTTAAAAAGGGAGGGGGAGGGACTTCAAGGACTGGCCCTAGGGCATAGTGTAGGTGAGAAGTACCAGTTTAAGTACCAAGAAGGAACTGCCAGAGGATAGAGGAAAAATCAAGGTGAGGTCTTGGGAACTGAAAAAAATTATTTCAGGGAAAAGAAAGTTATCAACTGTGTCACATGCTGTAAGATGAAAACTGAGAATTGACCTTTGGATTTAGCAACAAGGAAGTCATTGATGGCCTTGACAAGCAGTTTGAGCAGAGCGGTAGAGGGGAACTGACTGGAGGGGAAATCAGAGACAGTAAATGTAGGCCTCCCTTTCTAGTAGCCTTGCTGTAGAGCAGGGGAGAAATGCTGGGAGGAAGGAAGAGTAGCTAAATGAAGTGGAACCAGAGCTTTCTAGATGGGAGAAATGTAAACATGTGTATGCTGGAGAATATTCAGTAGTATAGAAAAATATAGTGAGGTACATAGGAGGGCACGGAAGGGACTGCCGGAGCACCATCCTTGAATAGGCAAGAAGAGATGAGACGTACACAGTAAACCGCTATGCATACTGCATCCCTAGAGAGATACTTTCACTGATATCATCTTCCTATCAAACAGTGAGGATATATGTGAAAATACATTGTAACCTGTAACTAACCCTATAATGTAAGCTACTGTAAGATGTAAGAGGAGACTTTAAAATCATAAGTGATCAGTTACTCTTCTTTTCTAATTTACAACTTTTTTTTTTTCTGTTTGATCTCAGCCAGGGATATACTACTGGCTGGCTGGTCTTCAGCTGTGTGTATTTCTACATAGACACATTTACTAAGCATCAAAACATTTCACCTAGAGTACTTTGGGATTTTCCCACACTGGGAATTTGATGTTTAACCTTTCGACCACCCAACAAGCAAAGAAAATGTTACTGCTTTTATCTTCTCAGAAGCTTTTAAACAAGCCTGAAGCCATTTGAGAAAGCCAAGTGTAATACTTCCGTGAACATCTTTTTAGCTAGAATAAAAATAGATAGGAATAGAATCTCATGCCCATCTTATAAGGTTCTGGCCAAGAAAATATAAAGTGAAAATCAATTTTTAAAAGGTATTTGCTCTTTGATGTTTTATACAAATGTTGTACAGTGCCAATATCAGATAGGTCTTAATACCAAATACTCAACTTCCTACCTGAAATCAAGTACATTTTTTAATCAGTCTTCATTTTTAAAAATTAGTATTGCTTTGATGTGAAAAAATTTTTTTAAAGAAACTGGTAAGAATGAGTACTCTAAATAATTTTGCTTAATACAAATGTTTTCTTATTATTTTACCTCCTTTCATTCTTCATTCTCATGTCTCTGTTTCTCAGCTGCTGCTAAAAAGTAATGTGTTATACAGTGTTTAGATAATTGATATAATTGTTTCAAGTTACCTTTTTAGAGTATTATCTACTTGTAGGCATCAGTTTCTCTAATTGTCAAATACTGAATCCTTTATCTGGCATTTAATCTTGCCTCCCTGGGAAAATCAGACCTTACCACAGAGTAAATTTTCAAATTGCTGGCCTGAAGTAACATGAGACTGTGCCTTGGCAGTGAACCTTTGCGTCCTGTTATTCATAGGAAGGATAATGATGCACTCTGTTGCCTGAAGGCCTTAGTTTCACTACCTTAAGAAGTAACATCTAAGTACTACTTGCAAAGGTCTGAGTTTGGAAATTCCAGAGAAGATAATTGCATTGACAACAGTATTTTTATTCTTTTGAAAAGATGAGGAAATTAAAAAATGTAACTTTTATCATTTCTACCACTTTTTAAGCTCCTCATCTTATGTCAGCATGACTTAGGGGTTTCAAAGTTACCTGGCAATGATCATTACTTATTTTTATGACTACATTATGTGTGTTATTTCAAAGGTGTGTTTGAAATTTTTATTTCCATGTAAATTCTTCATTTGTATAAGTAGGAAAACTGAGATTAAAGAAGTAGAATATAGCTCACATTTTGTCAGTAAAACAGAAAAGATAGAGCTTTCTAGAGCTCAAAAGATGCCCTAAACATTTTTAGCAAAATTGAGTGTGAAGCAGTTTTCATAAAATAATTTCCTAGAAGGTTTAAGATGTGATTTCCTAGAAGGAGTAAAACAAATTTAAATTTACTCTCTACCTCTAGATTTTTATGATTTCATTTTTCTGCTTTGTGGCCTTACACTTACAGATAAAATAATTTATGTGCTAATGGCAGTTCGTGCTTGGGTAGTTTTCAATAGCAGTTTTGCAGTATTTTTTCCATATGAAAAATCCTATTTCCTCAGTAGAATTTGCCATATCTAAAAATATTGTAGTGATGCCTTAAACTTAAGATGTCAGTGTTTTCACCTCTTCTGTGAAAAATACACTATGAAAATTTTAGCATACCTATTTAGAATATGTGCAAATGAAGCCAAGAAATCATATTTGTATTACATTTAAGAGGTAATATTTGTCAAAATTGCACATATTCTTTTTCATTATTTTAAAGTTTGATGATACTTTGTTTTCAGAGTGAATTTAATTATATTAGTAAAAGAAATGAAGTTTTTAGAATTTACAACTCAATTATATATATACACACACACACACACACATGAATTTTCAGGTAATTTTATTTTATTTCTGTTATTTAGATTTTAGGTTTAGAGTTCTCAGTTAGTTGGATATTTTGAGTGTAGGAGTCTGTCACTAAATTTAGTTTAGGAATAACTCAGTTTTATAATTGTAAAGTAAAAATTGAAAACCATCATCATTTTACCTGTAGATGGTTCAGTTCAGTTTTTGTAGATTAGACTATGAGCCCATAATCGTTGTTCAACCTCCCATAGATGGCATGGGTAAGCCTGTTAACCCAGGGGTAAACAAAACATCTGTTTATGCTTGACTGCTCTCAACATTCAAGAATGAAGGATCAGGCTCAATGTTTTCTTAATTTCACTGCCATATTTTGTGAAATGGTTAGAGATACAGATGCATTTTGTCACATTTGGAAAAACAAAGCTAGGGTGAGTGCAAGTGCAAACAACATTAAACTTCAGGCTAATAGTGGCTCTGTCTAAGACGTGAGAGTTCTTTGGCGTTCTTTCTGACCTTAGGCTCCTCTTGACTTGGTCCACTCATCTCTTCTTTTAATAATGGACTTTAGTCAGTTTGCCTGCTGCTTGAACCTCTGTGTATTCCTGTCTGAGATCCACAGTTGGTTTCTTGTACTTGGTTCAGTATTGTGACAAGTAAATCAAATGCTACATGTCCCATATCTTTTCTGTTCTAGCTTTTTGCCCCTTCCACTCCTGCCCTGTCCTACAATTCTAGCTTTTCGTCCCTTCACTCTTGCCCTGTCCTACAATCCTCCACGTAGCAAAGATAGTAATCTACCAAATTTGAGTCTCTTCCAAATCATATTTGTATTTGTCTTTTTCTCCAACTGTAACAAAGTACCTCTATGTTGTAGCTCCCAGTATTCATTCAAATTTCAAATCTCCACTTTCTGGCCTTCTCTATTTCATACACTGATAAAATTCTCACCAGACATACTGTCCATTTATTCTTATTATTCCTGTAGTTTAAAGGTAAAAGAATTTGTGAATTTCATTAACTCTTTCTGGAAAGATATTATGGAAGCAAAACGTACCCTTTATTGTAAGAAAGAATTGGTAATCTATAACTGAAAGAATCCAACTGAAGTAATATGTAGCTAGTAACACTAATTACTTTCAAAATTTTAAGTACATAGAATCTTATTTTAAAATCTAAATATGAAAAACTTCTAATATGCACTTTTTATACATTGTAGTCACTTGGGAGGAGTGTCTAAAAATTGAGTGCTCCACATTTCAGACCTAAGGCACCAGTTACTTTTGCCTGCATCCCTACTTAAGAAGAGATTCATTTTAGTAGAGTTTTTACTATATTAAAATAATAAACAATCAAAATAAAGAATAAATTCCATGGTTTTCTTATTGTAACAGCTAACTTATAAACAGTTACCAACATTGGTTTTAAATATGACATGTTCTAACAACTTTTAAATGACAGATACCAATAAGTTATAATGTCATACCTTTCTCACTCAAACTTTAGATTCACTTTTATTACCTTAGTCTAAATTCCTAGTTTGGAAACAGAAGCCTTTCTTACTGGTGTCCTTAACTGCCACCTGACCCAGACTCAGTATCCCTTTGGCTCTTTATTACACAGTTGCCAGTTATGTTTCATCCACAAACATTCATTTATTCATGCAGTAAACATTTAGCAAGCTCTTTAGATGAGTAACTGTGTCAGGCACTGTTAATCACTGGTTAAGTACTTCTAAGTGTAAGAACTGCTGCATCTCTCAAGGAATTCACAGGTAAATAGCGGAGACAGATATGTAAGCAGATAATTGCAGTCCAGTGTGAATGGGGGAAAGGAGTGCAAGTGATATAATAGGGATATATAAAGGAAATAGCTAGGATTGTGCAAGGTTGTGTTGACTTTCAGGGAACAGTGTTGTCAGAGTGTAAGGAGTGTTATTCAAAATTTGTGACTGATTAGGATTGATTTGGAGGAGTATCATATGTAATAGAGAGGGTGTGGCAGATATTTTCTGGCAGGTAGCCTTCCTGAGAGTCTGAGTGGAAGGATCACATAGACCATTGGATATGGAGCAAAGTTTCATCTCCTTGGTAATAGCTACAAAGGTATCAGGGCTCGCGTCCAGAGAAATTGAAAAATTAAGCAAGAAGCTGAAGTTGATCTAAAATATTACCAGAGCAGCTATCGCTCAGACCATTACAGTTCCCCGAGCTTATCTCAGGCAAAGTGAAATTAGACTCATTCTTGTTTCTATCAACAGGTTAGGGACTTTGGTTAGTATTAGCTTAGTTGGTTTCATGGAGTACTAGTAATAGTCAACCATTGGATATGTTCATAATGGCAGATCTCCACAGCAGACAGTCTAACATGAAGCATGGAGGAGACCAGGTAAGTAGCAGCTTAACACCAAGCACCAGGGTGGGGAGGTAAGCATGCACTGTAGTTCCAGGGGAACTATGGAATAGGGAAAGGTCTCAGGCACAGGTTGGCAGGTAGAAACCCAGGGACTGAAATTGGGAAATAAAGGATAGTTTCTGATGATGGGAAATAAATCAGGAGCTTGTCTCAGAACAAGGTAGGCACTGCCACCCAAATCTCTGGCCTGACTGTCTTTAGTTAACCTCCAGTTTGGGATGGGGTTGGTTCCAGAGGCTGAAGTGAAGTGCATGCCACAAATACCACCTAAGAGTCTTCCTCCTAAGATGGTTATAGAAAGAGGGCATCAAGGACACTGTTTCAGTATCGGAGTTCTTATGGTAAAGAAAGATGCTGCTTCTTATAAAAGCCAGGGAAAACATGAAGGTACAAATAATTATGTTCAGTCTCTAAGAATTTTTAATTAGAGTGAATTTTTGGACTTGCTAATTAATAAGCTGTACTCCATAGTCTGATGTGCTCCTTAGTGCCTAACAAAAATTGTGGTTCAGTCTTCCTACATTAAAGAGCTTCCTCAGTTGGCCGTGCTGATAACAGAGGCAGTAGAGCTACAAAGACAGGAATGTGCTCAGAGAAAGGGTTTCACCTTGCAACAGGCCCTTTTTAAAGAGGCATCTCCAGGAAAAATGGAATGTGAAAACTCTGTGTTACCCTTTGTGTTGTGTTTACTTTGGAGAGGTCATTTCTTGAAAACTAAAGTCAGTCTTCAGTTCCATCTTTGCTACTACCCTCCAGCTTCTTAGGCAATTTCTCTTTGCAGCCATCACAAGCTTAGGAGTTCTCTCTTTAATATTTCTCAACATTTTAAAGGCTGTCACTTCCTCAGTTTCCCAAATATGTGTGTTTTAGTTTGACTGTAAATCTATAGAAATTAATAATTTTTCTTAAGTTACCATGACTTTGTAACTCCTGTCAGTCTCTTTCCTGAGGTTCACAAATGATCTAGTATATAATTTTTTACCACTTTTAAAGGCTTATTTTTTGAGTACTTAATACCGGATTGATAATAAAGATTTTCACTTTCACAGTTAATGTTTTAACAACTAAAAGGACATAATTCGGGTTTTTTCACTTTCAGATTAGCTCTCTCATTTGCCTTAGGTCCATTGTACTTATTGATGAGTCTTTACTATATTGGCAATTTGTGATGCAGAAAGTATCATTTACTGAAACACTACATATTAATGAAAGATGTTTAGGTTAATTTTAGGCTTTAGAATTTAATGTTCAAAAGATATATTGGATTTACATGAGCAAAAAAGGTACTAAGTACAGTAGATCATCCAGTGAAAACAGGAATACTTAACATGCTCCTTGTAACATAGGGATTATACCCTTAGATTCATACCAGTGTGTCAGGGAAAAGGCTGTATTTGCTTTTTGAAAGGCTCAGAACATTAACATGATACAAGATCATTGATTTGTAGGCAAGCAGGACTGCCAAGAGGATTAGTAACTGGTTTGGATATCATTTTCCACCTTTATTTATTGGTTCTTGTTTCTGAATATTCATAATAATAATGTTAAAATTTCAGAAAGTTTAGATTGTTTAAACTGTGGAAAGTTCAAAAGAAAAGTTGAATCTTTTAAGGTCTGAGTTCCTTCTATCATTTTGGTAGTTCTGGCCTGAAACTGTCCCTGTCCTCAGAATCCTGGTAGATCAAGTCAGGTATCCTCAGCTGAACTTCATGGGCTGCTGCTGCATGTCCTAACCACTGTGAATTTAATTTAGTTGAAACAGCTCTACAGTAAAGAAAATCATTAAATGCCTCATCTGTGCCCTTAGAGCATTCTTTAAGAAAATAGCCTGTTCATAAACAACAGAGAAAGAAGCATGTAGACCACTGAAAGGCTTAAAAGTCGTTAGGAATATAAAGGTAGAATGTGATTAAACCATACTTATTAATTCATATTTGTTCCTAAAACAGTTTTAGATTAAGTAATCTTCCAAATGATTATTTTTGCATATAGTAGGTAAATGCCAAGCATCTGTGGAGTGAATGCATGAATTTATATTAGCTCACTAGCTGATTTTAAATATTTATCTTAGAAACTAAACATAGTTAAAGATATCTTAAATAATAGAGTTTTTGTCAAATATCATTTGAGTTTTTGTTTGGGGATTTCTATTTATGGTTCTTCTGCTTAACACATTTAAGATTGTTTTTGGGGGTCTTATATTTATGCTTCTATACTGAGAAGAAGGTAGACGAACAAGAGGACCAGATGATCTCTAAGGACTACTCTAACTCTAAACTCATTTATTTTCAGCAAAGAAAAGAGTCCAGGTAAACACCAATTCTTGATTTAAGGTAGAAGATAATTATCAAAACCAACAGCAGGGAACCCTCCTCCACTGTTGGTGGGAATGTAAATTGGTGCATTTGTTGTGGAAAGCAAAATGGAGGTTCCTCAAAAAACTAAAAATAGAAATTTCATTTGACCCAGGAATTCCACTCCTGAGAATTTACCTGAAGAAAACAAGATCCCTGATTCAAAAAAACATATGCACCCCTGTATTTATTGCTGTTATATTTGCAGTAGCCAAGATATGGAAGGAACCAAAATGTCCATCAATAGAAGAAACGGATAAAGAAGATGTGGTGCATATATACAATGGAATATTATTCAGCCATAAAAAGAAAAATCCTCCCATTTGCAACAACATAGATGGATCTAGAGGGTATTATGCTCAGTGAAATAAGCCAGGTGGAGAAAGACAAGTACCAAATGATTTCACTTATTCATGGAGTATAACAACAAAGCAAAACACAAGGAACAAAATAGCAGTAGATGCATAAAAAAAGACAGTCTAATGGTTACCAAGGGGGAGAGGCTGGGGAGGGTGGGGAGAGAGGAGGAAAGGGATTAAAGGATACAATAATTCACAATCACAATATAAAGTTGGTCATTGTAGTACAGAGAATACAGTTAATGGTTCTGTAACATCTTACTATGTTAATAGTGACCACACTAGAGGGGGTGAGGATTTAATAATATGGGTAACTGTTGAACCACTGTGTTGTACATTTGAAACCAGCATAAGATTGTATATCAATGATAATTTAATAATAATAAAAAAAGCAGCAAACGTTACATATAATGGCAGTTCACTAGAAGCATTAACCTGAAAACAGACAAAACACAAATGCTTAACATTACTGATAACTACTCAACATGATTTTTAGAGATCTAGACCTCTAGTAATTAAGGCAATGAAAATGAGGTATAAATATTAAAAAGGGAAAGCTACATTGTCATTATTTTAAAAGAATTTATGATTACTTAGAAATCCAAGAAAAAAGTTACTGAATTAATGAAGGAATTTCATAAGGTAGTTGGATACAAAGCAAATATAGTAAAATCAGTAGCTTTC
Source organism: Manis javanica (assembly GCF_040802235.1). Lineage (NCBI taxonomy): Eukaryota > Metazoa > Chordata > Mammalia > Pholidota > Manidae > Manis > Manis javanica. The sequence continues at coordinate 96,976,317 of NC_133167.1, forward strand.
CCATTCATTAGTAATAACCAGTTGAAAATGTAATAGGAATGAAAATTTTCATTCCCAATTCCCAATTAAACAGAAACTATAAAATGTATAGGAGTAAATCTATCAAAAAATTTAAAACATATAAAAACTACAAAACTTTACTGAAAGACACAGTTAAAGAACTGAGTAAATAAACATCCTTGTTCCCAGATGGGAAGAATCAAGTCGTCTAATATTATACCAAAATTGACCATTCCTAATAAAAAACCAGTAAGATGATTTAACTAGAATTTGACACACTGATTTCAAAGTTCACTTACAAGTGAAAATTGCATATCAGTCACCACAAGTATTTTTTAAAAATTTGATGATAAAACAGAATCTTGCTTTACCTAATGTCAAAACATAATCGGAACCTATAGTAATGAAAACATTATGGCATTTGAGTAGGAAGAGAAAAATCAGTGGAATAGAATAGAGAATATAAGAACTAACATAAATATTGACTCCTTGTACTTCTATCTATCCCATCCCATTTTCCAACCAGATGAGCCCAGTCCGTCTAGTTGGTGATAACTACACTGTTCTGGGATGAGGCCAGTTTATTGGGTTATCATGGGAAAATCTGTTTCCACTTTTTACCATGTTTTCATTTGAGCAGTGCCAATGTTTGTTGTTATTATGTGTTTAACACATTATTATTATGTTTTTAACACAATAAACAGAGCAAAGGTGATGGGGGACGCAACAAACCTACAGTAGCAGAAAGCCCTTTTAAGCGCCCAGGCTCTGGTTATCTCATATACATAAATCGTATTCTTCCCATTTAGGATATTTGTGTTTGTATTTGTCTGGGGTACAAGCCATTCCCAAACTCCTCCTCAGACCTTTTGTGGTGGTGCCAACTAGTCCTGTAGACACTACCTAAGACCATCATAAAAAATGATGGGTATTATTGCTAAGACAACAAGGGATAGAACTTTCAGCTATTAATGAAAACCTTTTACATGGTCTAATTTCTTCTGGTACCCTTACTCAAGTAGTTAAAGAATACAGACTTTTATAGTTCTATCTATTTTATATACTACCAATGTTCTTTCACTTTCTCTTGGTATTGGATGGATTAGAGGAAAAAATCATTGTTAGGCTATTACTGTAAAATTTTAGGAAAGTGGAGAGTGCTTGAACAAAGACAATGGCAGTGGGTAGATGTGAGAAATTATAGGGAGAACAATAGGCTTTGTTAATTGATTGTTAGTAGAAGTTAAGGATAAGAAGGCTTTGTCAACATTAGCTCATAGAAGACATATCAAATTCGCAGCTGCAGTGGTCAAGCAGGTTTGGCTTGCCCTTGACAAATGAGGGACTGTGCTTAAGGAAGGAAAGCTTGATGATAAAACACAAGCACCTCATGAGCAGTAATGGCAACACCAGGAAGAGTGATGGTCAAGTACATATAGGTCATGGCAAACATAGATGTTATAGGCAAAAATTGTGGGTCAGGATGTTAGACTGAGGCATGGATTCAGACTGGTGCAAAAACAGACAGCTCCGCCTAGAGTGGTCCTCTAGGAAATTCACTGGAAATGAGTCATGTTTGATTGGGGCCAACTAGGCCCAAGGGAAATGGCCTAGCAGGAAGAAAGCAGGAAAGTAAACTATGGTAGTAAAAAGATTGAGTTCCCTGTCCTGGGAGGAAAAGAAACCCCTGGGTATATACGCACAGAGGGAGACCTAAGGTGTAGACTGATCCCTGAGAAGTATTCAGAGAGATTATTACCTATTACTGACATGAACTATTCAGTGTGTCACTTTTTATCCATGGCAGAACCAAAACAATTTCCCAAAATTTATGGATTATCTGAATAATTTGTATTAGTTTACTGCTGAGCTAGCTTTTTTTCTGGTACCACATTGCTTTATCTTTCTAAAGCATCATTTTTTTGGTGTCATTGCTTCACATAATTTCCTAAGGGCATTTGTTTTCTGTCAGGTTAAATTCCCTTGCTTTAGTCTGGCATTCAGAAATCATTATTAATTTAACTACTGTTTTCCATAAATGCAAATCTTCTGCTCTAGGAAGATTATTGCCAGCTTTCAAATAAGCTATACAAACCTAGAATGCTCAAATCTCTTCCTGACATTAAAATTCATATTTTATTCTTCCCAAAGCCTTCTTATTAACATCAACCTATAGTGCACTTTTCTTCTGTTTACTCTAACTTGACTCATTCCCTTTTCCCATGTTTGTATCTTTTGTCTCTCTAACTAGTGGTACTTTGCCCCTCCAAATACGTTGTATATTTCTTAAAGGCAGAACCTATATGTTCTCTAATACATGCCATTAAAGAGTGAAGAGTGCATCTTTTTTTAGTTTTTATTTCACTACTTATGTAATGTTTTGAAAAATCTTAAGTCTTCAGAATAGTGGAAAAAGATTAATCATTGCCTGGCTTTTAATTTAATGAGATGTAACTTAGAAATACAAACATGTGTCTCTGCTAAAACTTCTTATGGATTATTTTAATATGACTTCTCAAGATATTATATATTTTTATAGTTTTAATAGTTATGCACAATCTACATTATGACAATAGTCATAGAAGAGACGATGAAGAGAATAAGCTTACCATCCTAAATAGGAATTTTTTTCTAATATAAATTTTTTGTGAAATGTATGAAAATACAGTTTTGCATTGTTGGTAGTTATGTAAATTGCTATAGATTCCATAGGTGCAGTTTGACAAGATGTACAAAAAAATTTTATTTGACCAGTCAGATCTATTCTTAGGAATTTATCCAAAGAAACTATTTATAGATATATCTAAATATTTTCAAAGTTGGTCATTATAACATTGTTTTATATAGTAAAATATCATGAATCACCTAAACATTCAACCATGTAGAATTTATTAGTTGTGTTGTGCTATAGACATTTACTATGAAATATTATACATTTACTAAAAATGGTCTACTTGAAGTTACATGGGAGAATGGCCCTGACATATAAGTAAAAAAGATTACTGAACAGTATTGTATAATCCCACATTTTGCCCAAAAATGTCCCCCCAAATTATGCCTATACATTTTTAAAATTCTGTCTTCAAAGTATATACAGTAACTATGCACCACTTTCATAATCAGGAGGAAATCTTTTCATTAAAAAATAAATTTCCTATAAGTAGTTCAGAGAGGAAATATATAACAGTGAAAAATTAATTTATCTACAAGGAAATTAAGGAAAACAAAAGAGACTTCCTTCCCCCGATATACATACATTCCTTCTAATTCTGTTCATATTAACCCTAGGTAGAATTCAGAATGACCATTGGTAGTAATATAGAGTTAGCAATGTCAGTTCTGCTCTAAGCACTGCCACTAGATGGTTTACATAGTGGTAGCCTGAATGCCTATCAGGGTTTCACTTTCTTTTAATCTCAATAGACTATAGTTGATAGACTTCTAATTAAACACATAAGCCTATAGAGAGAGCATGTGTTAGACATTCAGCAAGTGTTAGTGTTCCTTCTAAAGAAACTTTTAGCTCAGAAATTTAATATTCTTTGAAACTAAAACTTAAGAAATAAATCACAAGTCCTTCAAAGTGCCAATTTAAAATCTTCATACCCTTAGTGATATTTATAGTAGGATGTTTTGAATTCATTTTATTCACATGGGTATTTATGAAATGATTAAATATTCCAGAAGGCAATATTTTCATATTTTTCATTTACTCTGCTAATTCACTTTCTTTTTCTTTTTAAATAAGGTATCATTAATATACAATCTTATGAAGGTTTCACATGAGCAACGTTGTGGTTTTAGCATTCACCCATATTATCAAGTCCCCTCCCCTCCGTTGCAATCACTGTCCATCAGCGTAGTAAGATGCTACAGAGTCTTAACTTGTCCTCTCTGTGCTATACTCCCTTCCCTGTGGCCTACCTATATTATGTGTGCTAATTATAATGCCCCTTAATCCCTCCCTCCCCTTCCATCCTCCCCAGCCTCTTCCCTTTGGTAATCGCTAGTCCCTTCTTGGAGTCTCTGAGTCTGCTGCTATTTTGTTGCTTCAGTTTTGCTTCTTTGTTGTACTCCACAAATGAGTGAGGTCATTTGGTACTTGTCTTTCTCTGCTTGGCTTATTTCACTGAGCATAATACACTCTAGCTCCATACATGTTGTTGCAAATGGGAGGATTTCTTCTCTTCTTATGGCTGAATAATATTCCATTGTGTGTATATACCACATCTTCATTATCCATTCATCTACTGATGGGCACTTAGGTTGCTTCCATATCTTGGCTATTGTAAATAGTGCTGCAATAAACATAAGGGTGCATATGTCTTTTTGAATCAGGGATCTTGTTTTCTTCAGGTAAATTCCTAGGAGTGGAATTACTGAACTAATTTACATTCCCACCAGCATTGTAGGAGGGTTCCCTTTTCTCGGCATCCTCACCAGCATGTGTTGTTTCTTGTCTTTTGGGTGTTGGCCATCCTAACTGGTGTGAGGTGATACCTCATTGTGGTTTTAATTTGCATTTCCCTGATAATTAGCAATGTGGAGCATCTTTTCAAGTGCCTATTGGCCATCTGTCTTCTTCAGGAAGTGTCTGTTCAGATCCTCTGCCCATCTTTCAATAGGGTTATTTGTGTTGAGGTGTTGAGGTGTGTGAATTCTTTATATATTTTGGATGTTAGCACCTTATCGGATATGTCATTTGCGAATATATTCTCCCATATTGTAGGATGCCTTTTTGTTCTGCTGATGGTGTTCTTTGCTGTACAGAAGCTTTTTACTTTGATGTAGTTCCATTTGTTCTTTTTTGCGTTTGTTTCCCTTGCCTGGGAAGATGTGTTTAGGAAAAAGTTGCTCATGTTTACATTCAAGAGATTTTTGCATATGTTTTCTTTTGTGAGTTTTATGGTTTCATGACTTACATTCAGGTTTTTGATCCATTTTGAGTTTACTTTTGTGTATGGAGTTAAACAGTAATCCAGTTTCATTCCCTTACATGTAGCTGTCCAATTTTGCCAACACCAGTTGAAGAGGCTCTCATTACCCCATTGTATATCCATGGCTCCTTTATCATATATTAATTGACCATATATGGTTGGGTTTATATCTGGGCTCTCTGTTCTGTTCCATTGGTCTGTTCTTGTGCCAGTACTAAATTGTCTTGATTGCTGTGGCTTTGTAGTAGAGCTTAAAGTTGGGGAGCATAAGCCCCTCAGCTTTATTCTTCCTTCTCAGGATTGCTTTGGCTATTTGGGGTCTTTTGTGGTTCCATATGAATTTTAGACCTATTTTTTTCTGGTTCGTTGAAGAATGTTATTGGTATTTTGATGGGGATTGCATTGAATTTGTAGATTGCTTTAGGCAGGATGGCCATTTTGACTATATTAATTCTTCCTATCCATGAGCACGAGATGCAATTCCATTTATTGGTGTCTTCTTTAATTTCCCTCTCAGTGTCTTGTAATTTTCAGGTATTGGTCTTTCACCTCCTTGGTTAGGTTTATTCCTAGGTATTTTATTCTTTTTTATGCAATTGTAAATGGAGTTTTTTTCCTATTCACTTTCAGCATAATTAAAAGCATTTTTTTTCTAAAAAGTGATGTTATTTCAGTCCTAATTTATTTGCTTTCTTAACTTTAGGTTGCTATTGGCAAAACAGACATTGAAGACTTAGACCTGTATGCTACATCTCGGGAAAGGCGATTTCGTTTGTTTGCTTCTATAGAATGTGAAGGGCAATTATTCATGACTCCATATGATTTTATTTTGGCTGTTACAACAGATGAGCCCAAATGTAAGTATACCTTTAGAATTATCTTAATAATTTTCAATTAAGTAGTTTTCTTACTTGTAGTTTGTAAAGGTTTAGCACAGTATAAGTTTTTCAGATGAACTTAACCAGGTAATGTGCTGTTTCAAAAGATATGCTGTAGAATGTTACCAGACTAATGTTTTGTATAAACTCTTACTGATTATCTTTTCTCTTTTCATAAACTTTGAGTTGGGCCCTCTTTCTCAGTCCCTCAAACTTAAACATCACCTTACTGTTGACATTTTTTACAATAGGTTCATGGTCTGCCTGTTGAATTCTTGTATCTCACCTGAACATAGTAATTCAGAAGACTGGCCTTGAAGTTAGACCTGGGCAAGAATTCTGTCCATCTCTTCTGTATATGTCATGGCTCCTATAGTGTAAATATACACTAATTGTTTCTTTCCATGTGTTAGAACAGTGTTTCTCAAAATCTTTGGGATTATGTACATTGCTTACATATCTCTTTATGTCTAACTTAATAGAAGACAGCTACATTTTCGTGTCTGCTTTTATATTCAATCTCTTATGGTATGTTGTTTTCATGAGTATATGAAGAAAATCTACCTCACAGATATGTAACTAGGAAAAGGGAAGAGTATTTTAATAGCCTTTTCAGATAATTATAGTTACTCTTCTTTGATGCTGTATCATCACTGGGCGAGTGGTACTTTCTTTAAGTTTAGTTGCAATGTGGAATCTGAAACTTTTATAATCTGTTAGGTTAAAGTCCATTGGCCTACATTGTACTTTGAGTGGATCTTTTACCTTATGTCCTCTTATAGCATCAATTGGAAAAATGATGGCTCACTGAGTTATTCAGATCTTCCACATGTTAACACATTTCATTATACAATATTTTTTAAAATTTACATTCATTAATACTATCATAATCTTATCATAAAAGTATTTACTTATTGAAAAGTTGTCAAACACAAAACTTTTCCATTCTAATTTTTTTCCAAATTTCTAATTTTCACTTGAAAGCTCAAGTGTTGTCATTGCCAACAAATTTTGTCACTGTTGTTTTCCTTAATCAGTAAGCTGACTGCTATTTGTAAGAAAACATCTGTAAACTATCTAGGTCTGAGTAACTATAATTTGTCCTTCAGTTGTTCTTTCAAGTAAAAATTGTGTTTCATGAGAAAAGGAACTGGTTTAGTTTACCACTCAAGTAATCACACAGTGCTTTTTCTCAGGACAGCTGTAGTACTTTGGAATGTGCACCAGAAGTGCTTTATGCACACTTCCTATTTCATCTCCCAGAATATTAAATGACCTGTATTCAAGGACATCTATCAAATGCAGGAATTGCACTAGGTCTTAGAGATACAGTGGTGAGAGGAATAAAAAAACAAATGCTCTCCACCCTCATATTGCCTACAGTCTGGTTGAAGAAACAAATACTGATCAATGAAATACACAAATGTGTGACAAATTATGTCTGTGATAAATATCAGGAAAGAAAGATACTTGTTGCTGTTAGTATGCATGGTAAGAAGTGACCTAGTCAGAGAGCTCAGGGAAGTCTGCCCTGAGGAAATAAACATCAATGTGAAATATGAATCATGAGTGAGAATTAACTAGGGGAATGGAAGTTGGGAATAGACAATTGCTGCAGAAGAAACAGCATGTATAGAGGTGCCATGACAAGAAGGAACATACTACATCTAAGGAATGAAAGAAGATCCGGGTGGCTATAGTGCAAAGAGCCAGGAGGACTATGGTGTGAGCTGAGGCTGGGTATGTGGGGCTGGGCCAAGTCATTCAGAGTCTGTAAGCGTATATTAAACATCTTTGTTTTTATCCTAAATGTAATGGAAAATCATGGTGGCAGTTTAAGCTGCAGGAGAATTTGGTGTGTTGAAAAACAAAATTCAACTGAGTAAATTTTAAAGATTTTATTGGCTTTATTCAATGATTCATGAATCAGCATCCAATCTGGCAGATAAAAAGGAGCTCCAAGAAGCTGTATAAAATGAAAGATTTATAGGCAGAAGGGATCAGGAATAAGGAAGTTATACAAGGAAAAAAAAAGTGGGTTGGTTATTGCAAGATTACTTTCCTTTAGGGAATAGCAAGGGTCTGTCAGGCAGATAATCTAACTAGTGCCCATCAGCCCATTCCTGATTGACTGGTGTAAGATTCCATCTCTGGGAAAGACAAAACTGTAATTCAGTCTTGGTTTGGTGACATGGAGCTCAGCATAAGCGACTCCATTTGGGAGCTGTTGTCCTGTTTTTAGCAAGTGCATACCATGATTAGAGTTGTTTTAAAAGATCTTTCAGGGTGGAGCTAGATTAGAGAGGGCCCGAGTGAGCATGAGCAGATCAGAGAGGAGACGCTTGTCAAGACTTCAATAGCGAGTGGTAGCAGTGGTGATAAGTAATGAATAATAAGGCTTTCTGGCTGGCTTAACTGGGTGGATGGCAGTAGGAATCAAGATTGAAGGGACAAATTACAACTTCAGTTTTGGACATGATGTTTTTAAGACAACCTAGATATGTAAAAGAGATGATATCACAGAGGCATTTGAATCTGGCTCTTGATCATTCATTTTAATTCAATGAAAATCAAAGTACCGGATAATTTGTTTGATTATCTCCTTGAAACTGTCAAACAAATATATTAAGTTAGGTTATTATAGCCATTGTTTCTTCAGAGAAAGGGATATGGCATAACCAAATGTTAAAAGAAATCCTCAGATCTAATGTGTAGCATGGTAACTGTAATACTGTATTGTAATTGGTAATACTCTTGTATAGTATAAATTTGCTAAGAGAGGTAGATTTTAAGCACTCTTAACAACAGTGAAAAAAAAGTAACAATGTGAGGTGAAGAAAAATTTGTGAAAGTTAAAAAAATCCTAAATAATTTGGCAAATCAGCTACTTTGCAAATTAGCTTTTAATGAATTTGTTTTTGATGCTTTGGATTATTTCCATTGGAGAACAGGGGAGAGGGCTGGGTTGAAGTATTATTTAGGATTCATCTGTATATGATTGATAGTTAATGCAAGTATATATGGATGGTATTGCCTAGGGAAACAGTGTAGTATGAGAATATAGATGACCAGGGTCCAATCCTTGAGGAACTCCTACACAGTAAGGGATGAGGAAATGAAGGCTTGAAAGGATGAGCCTCAAAAGGAGACATAGGAGTGTTCAAGGCATAGGAAGAAAATCAAAACAGTTTGGAGGCATAGAAGCCAAGGAAAAGGATCAGAATGGTCAATTGAGTAGAATGCTACTGGGAAGTCAAGTTAGGTGAAGACAGAAGAATGTCCACTAGATTTAGTAATTGAAGGTTATTGATGATTTTCTTCAATGATGTTTTATTGTAGTGATTAGGGCAAAGAGAAGATTGCAAGAGTAGAAGATGAAAAAATGAAGACAGTGAGTATAAAAAACTCTTTAAAGATGTTTGGTTGTGAAAGAGAAAGGGAATGAAAGAGGTAGTTGAAGTAGAGACTTCATCAGGCATGATTGTACAGGGAACTGTGAGGATAGCATCTAAAGCAGAGGGAACGACATGAGCAAAAACATGGGATGAAGACAATAAATGGTGTGTTCATAGGACTGTGTAAAGTAATAGTGGTAGAAAAGGCTATAAATTAAGGAGGGCTATTTTTTTGAAGAATTGGAAGGTTGTGATAGGGATTATTATATCTTCCTTTGTTCCTTTAATCCTCCTTTCTTCCTCCTTCCCTTCTTTCAAGAAATATTTATTGAGTACTTTCCATGTACCAGGCAACCATACTTATTTAGCCTTGGAATTGGTTGTTTCTGTATTTATTGTCCTATAATATTTGAAGTTTCCTGAGTATAGGGAATTTGTATACATAAGTAGATATATATATGTGCTCCATAGATTTTTGCTTAATTGATTTAGTACAATATGGATTTTTAAATATTAAAGTTAGTATATATTTCATAAAACTCTAAATATATTCCTTAGAATATCACATGGTATTTTTGTTTTAAATTCTATAAGTTTTGTCAAACATATCTGAGAAGTCATTCTTTAAATGATGCTTAATGATTTAAAATTTCTTAATATGAAAACTTTTAATTCATTATTTTCTTGAGCTTTTTCTTCATACTATACTCACTGGAAGCCTGCTTTTTGGATTTTTGCTCTTTGGAAATGACTTTTGTGGTGATTCTTTCATAGGTTTTCCAAAACCATCACTTGCAAGAAAAAGACAGGTTTCCATTTTTAAAAATTTTCATCGAATATTTAACAACCACAAATTCATCAGTTAATTTTCAACTGTTACTCATAAAACATAATTAAGAATGATCACTAAAGATCAAGATGTTTGTAAAAACTTTCTTGAAAGTGTAAGGTTATAAAAAGAAGTATTTGCCTCAGAACATAAAATATGCTTTACCAACTGAATATTAAATCGTATACGTATACATATCAAAGCAGTATATTGAAATTAGGCAGGCATATGTTTCAGACTTGGCATTCATTTACTAGCTTTGAGCACTTGGTTAAGTTTTTTAACTTTTTTTCCACTCATTTATAAAATAAAAATAATAGCTTCCTGAAGGTTCTTGACAACTGCATGGTATCAGACGTGTTGATACCGATCCTGACACACAGGGAGCACTTGGTAAATGCTGGTACCCATCTTTGTCATCAGCGTCAGCATCACTATCCTATCACTTGAGGTAATAACCACAGTTTTAAAAAAATCTCATATAATTTTATGGTGACCTCAACAGAAAAACGTGGTATGCTGTAATAAACATTTGCCTAATACTTATAGTGCAAATAAATGTTAATCTTGATATACATTTGATTATTGATTATAACTTTGATCTGAAATCTAGAAAATTAATTTTACCTACCTAAATAGAACCGGAAAGGTGAATTTTCCTTCTAGAACTCAAATGAGTAATTGATTATTTTGTTGTAATAACATGTATCTTCAAGTATTATTGTAATTTTAGTTTAAAGAAATATACTGTTAAAACATTTTAGACATATGTAAAAGTATTAAAAATTTAATGAAAATAAGCCTAAAGTTTAAGAAATAAAGTATATCCAGTAGAATTGAAGTCCCTCTTCACCCAAGTTATATTTATACATGAAGTAGCTTCATATGAAATAAGGAATTTAGAAAACCAGAAAATCCTTTGAAGAATAATCTTAATGGCTCTTTAGTTTTTATAAAAAAGCTAATAATATTGAACATGGTAACATATCCGGCAGAATGAATGTCTTTTGTGAATAATTTACCCTGGAAATCTTATAAACCCTACAAAACTCAAGAGTGTGTCTGACTTCCTTTTTTGATAAATAGCTTCTGAACATTGCATAAGAGCATTTGCATGTACTTTTGTACCATTTATTTTTCTTCTTTTTTTACTGCTATATTTAAAAAGCAATGGAATAATACATATTATTTACTTTGTTCTCTTCAATTGGAAAAGGAAGATGTCTTTATGAAATAAATGTATACAATATCATAATTAAGGTTAAATTCTGAATTCTACTTTTTAGACCTGTGATTTTAATCATTTGATTACACATTTGTGTAAACTTTCTTGAGTAAAGAAAGATCTTGCTATATAGAAAAGAAATCTATCTCCATAAATGTAAGTTACTAAATTTTAGAGCAATTTTTTCCTTTCGATCTTAAAATGACTTAAAATAATGTTTTAAAAGAGAAAATTATATAGCAAAAAATGCCTATTTTATAATCTTGAGTTTGACATATTGTTTACATTAACTGTGGTTAACTATAGAAAAATAGCCACATTTTCATGTAGAAAAATTATTGCTTGTTATTATTATAATATAACTGAAATACTTAATATTTACCAGTTTCTAATGCAGCAGTACTGTAGGACTTAATCGCATATAAAGCTGGAGATAATTCTTGGGCAGGCATTAGACACCGCAGTATTCAAATTTGAGTAAAGGAGTCAGCAAGATTGACTGAACATTTATTCCAGTATTGCAAGATGTACAGTGTTTGAGATCTTCAGGGATGTGAGGACTAATCCGAAAAAGAAAGTGATCCCAGCTATCTTATTTAAACTCTTAACACTTTGTTCCAGAAAGGATTCTTAAAACAGGAGAAAAGAATGGAAAATAGAAGAGTCCCTCTCACATTACCTGCTTTCTCCTTCATCTCTTTTTCTCAGTGTCCCCTGTTCTTCCCCTTCAACCTAGAGGAACTGACCTTTGAATTATAGTCAGAGAAAGCAGTACAGCAGAGATCATAGGTAACAGCTTAGAATTATAATCTCTCTGTGTTAATATTTTATATTCTAGTATGAATATTTAATAAATATTATTATTTGTGTTTTTAAGCCTGTAGGATGTTTAACATGGAGTAATAAGTTAACTTACTTTATAAATCCAGAAATCCCCAAAGTAAGATAATGATTATGGAAAATGTGTTTCCTAATCTTCTGACATTATTTATTATAAATACTTTATAGTAGATTACACAAATACCTAACACAAATAAATTCATATCTTAGATCCAAATCTTGAGGTTAACAAAAACTTCCTTTTATATATAAGATCTTGGTGTCATAGTATATTGTTGTATATGGTGACTGAATTCGGATATACATTATATGATGTATTTATTAACTTATTCTTTTATGTTTGCTTATTATAGTTACTAAAATGTGGAAGTCACTTTCCAAACAGGTAAGTTAAAGCTGTTGGTGTACATATGCAGGTACCTCATCTATATATAAATAAAAATTTCTACATATTAAATCACATCAAAGTGCCAATTTTAACCTCAAGATTTCCAGAAAACAGAAAGGTGAACAATTCTAAGTATTATTGATGTGGATCAGTGGTAACTCTCATGTGGAATATAAATTTGTATATTCACTTTGGAAAATAATTTGGCATTATCTACTAAAAATTAAAGAAAACATATATCCTATACCTAGCAATTTTAATCCTAGGTTTAAATTTTACAACAGTGCATGCACATGTATGTAGTAAAGTTAAACTTGAATGTGCACTATGATCCAGCAGTTTCACACCAGGGTATATACCTAGAGAAATTCACATATGCAGGAGAGGTTCATGGGAATGTCCATAGATTGTTCATAATAACCAATAAGACTGAAATACAATATCAATAGTAGAATTGATAAATAAATTTTGATATTTTCATACAGTGAATACTATACCAAGTGAAAACAAATGAATTATAACATTGCTTTAACTAGATCAATCTCAGAACATAAGGACAAAATAAGCAATTCAGAAAAATATAAAGTATAATTTCATCTATATAAAGTCCAAAACTGGGGGAATGGAACCATATTGCTTAAGGATACATTCATAGGTAGGAAAACTAAGGAATGATAAATATATAATTCAAGACAATACTTATCTTTGGGAGAGCCAGAGGGGAATATCGTCAGTGGAGGGGGACAAAGAGGCTTCTAAAGAACTGGTAATTTTCTATTTCTTAAACATTCCTAACTTTAAATTTTACATACATTCCTTTTGTACTTTTATATGTATGATAAACTTTAACTTAAAAAAACAGTATTAGCATAGCAGTCTAGGGAACTTCCTTAACAAATTAAATTCTTTAGAAGCCTGTAGCAAACATCATGTTTACTTGTGAAACTTCAGAGACATTCTCTTTAAAATTAGATATATTGCAGATATGTCTGCTACCACACAACTACTCAATATTTTACTATAGGTCTAAGCTAATGTAGTGCATTAATTTGTTAGGACTGCCCAAGTACTGCAGTTTGGGTAACTTAAACAACAGAAATTAATGTTCTCACAGTTCTGGAGGCAGTAAGTTTGAAATCAAGGTTTTGGCAGGGTTGGTGTCTTCTGAGGCCTCTCTCCTTGCCTTGAAGATGTCTGTCTTCTCCCTTCATCTTCACGTATCTTTCCTCTGTGCATGTCTGTTTACTAATCTCTTCTTATAAGGACACCAGTCATATTGGATTAGGGCACACCAGTAATGATGTCATTTACCAACCTTACCTCTTTAAAGGCCTTATCCTCAAATTCGGTCACATTCTGAGATACTGAGAGTTATGACTTCAAATGTAAATTTGAGGTGGGCACAATTCATACATGTGGTATGATAAGAAAAATAAAAGAGGTTCTAAATATTGTAACAGTAGCAAACAATATGAGAGAAAAATGTGAAAGAAAACATAGATTTCAAATTTAAAGCTTAGCGGGGTTGCTGCTGACTGTAAGATCAATGAACCAAAATTAATAAGCTATTTCTGCACCAACAATAGCACATAGACACTGTACTATCAAATAAGATGCTTTTCACAATAGCAATAAAACTATTAGTGAACTTAACTACTAGTGTGAACTACTAGGGTACAAAACTACTTGGTGTGCTCAACAGAAAATGTGCAAGATAGTTTTTAAGAGAGATGGATAAAGAGAACAATATATCTTGTTGATGGATGATCTAACTTGAAATTACTGTCAGATTTTACTAAAAAAAATATCAAAAACTTCAGCATACCAAAGACATCATCAACAATGTTAAAAGTTGCATGACAAATGAGAGAATATGCTTGTGGTATATTAACAGAAAAGATTAAGTGTCTTGTACTCATAGAACTCCATAAAAAGGATGTTAAATAAATTTAGACCGACTCATGGAACTTAGGAATGTTCTATACTTGCAATTACAGTTTATAAATATTGTAAGGAACACAAATCAGGCCCAGCCAAATGAAGAGACACGTAGAGCAAGGTATAGGAGGATCCCAAGCACAGAGCTTTCATGCCCTCTCCCCAAGGAATGAGTATTTTTCATCCTACTAGCATATCTATGTTTTCACTAACCTAAAAGCTCCACTGAGCTTGGTGTCCTAAGTTTTTATTGAGAATGTCATTACATACATATTTTTCACTGACTTATTGGCCATGTGATTGAACTCAATCTCCAGTCCTTCCCCCGAGGTTGGAAGAGTTCAAAGCTTCAACCCTCTGTTAACTTGGCTGTTCTGACAGTCAGCCCTGTCCTGAGTCATCTCATAACTTAGGTGTAATTCCTCCCAGGAACTAGAGACAAAGGCCAATTCATTATACAGTGTTCCTACATATGAGACCAAGATAAACACTGGGAATGGGGAGAAAGAATCCCAGTCTGAGTGGAAATATAATAGATTTTAATAAAATTTAATAGTCCTTAAAGTTAACAAGAAGACAAGATCAGTATATGAGTTATGATCTAGACCAGAATAAAATAAATGGTTACTAAAGTAAACTGCTTAGAGTCAGTAAGGATCTGGTCAATCATTTAGCAATTGTGCAACCTTGGGTGAGTTACTTATCCTCTTTAAATCTCAGTAAAATATGCAATGCAAGGATTAGTTTTTAGAATTAAATAAGATACTGTATTAGCCCATAGCCAGGCAGATGGAGGGTACTGAGTAAAAGTAGCTATGATTTTTTTGGTCTTAAACTCTAGCTTAGTTTAAGTTAAAAGAGTTGGAATTGAATACATGGAAACAGGTAAAATGGAGAAAGAAGTTAGTATTTATACAATAGACATGGTATAAAGTATATAAAATATATGCAAATTTTTAAAATTTCTTGCTCTAACAAAAATATTTACAAGGTTATTATTTTTTGAACAGTAAATATCCCTGCTTCTCATCATTATTCATAACTGAATTCTCACCTGTGTGCTATTGCTACCCTAATCAGGAACTACCCACAGCCTAGTGGCATTTGTTACCTGCAGCGCAGAGAAAGCACTCTGAAATGAAAGCAAGGTTCATAGATGGGCTTTGGAGAGTCCACATCACCTAAAAATACCTCGCCTGCCATTGTTATCACAGGAATTCCTTACTTGCCTGCTAACTCAGCTTTGTAATGAAAAACTTGGTTTGAATACCAGAGCATTTTTAAGTACAACTGCATCAGGAAGTTTTGTCCAAATTGCTTCGTAGACTTGAAAGTGCATCAAAATCACTTCGAACTTGTTAAAAATATAGATTCTGGTTCAGTAGGGCTGGAATGGCAACTGAGATTCTGCATTTCTGACAAGGTCCCAGCTGAATCGTGACCTATTGAGGAACCACACTTTGAGTAGCAAGAATCAGATCTGGAAATAGAAGTGCTTTCTAGTGTTTTCGCTGTGTTACTTAGCAGACTAGTTTTTAAATTTCTACTTGTTTCTAGTTATCGTGCCAATTCCTTTAATAGTTTTTCTTCACACTTAATCAGAAAACAATTTTCACTTATTTTTAACCCAGTATGCACAGTAAATTCAAAATTGCCTTAGTGTCTGAGCAATGATTCAAATGTTTAAATTTTCAAAATAATGTCTCTACAGATTAAAAAAAAAAAAAAAGCTAACTAACCATCAATTGAAGTCTGCAGTCTTTACTGAATTTTTAAGTTAAAATTAGGGGAAAATAATGGGGGGAATCTAGTAACCATAATGTTGCTCCTGTGATTGTATATTAATGATATCATAATAAAAAAAATTAGGGGGTAAGAAGTTAAAACAGTGGCCACAATATCTCAATATCCCAGTCCTGCCACTTCATCTAATGTCCTCATTCTTTGAGTCTCTATTAAAGTATTCTTCATTGTTTCCTAATAATAATCCTTTGTCTGTTTACTTCTACCACAAAGCCCCCTAAAACCAAGAGGGCTACAGAGAAGAGACAGTATGTGAAGCCAGATATCATATCTGATTTTAATAAGGAAACCCATGTTTTCCTATGGCTTTCATGAAAGTATCCTAGATTCCATCGGACTGGCTCCAGAACTTAAATTTACTGTTTTATCTTAATTGTTGATCTCATATACATTCCTCCAATTATCAAATTTATCTGAAATTGTTGGCAGCCAGTTGAACCTAATGTAGCATATTTATAATTTATATTTGAATTGGGAAAATACTGGTTTTATGATTGAATGAACCACAGGTATAGAATAGGATAAATAAATACAGCCATATCTTTTAAGTGGAGAATTCTTTTGCATAGGCATTTAAATATATTTTTGATCTGCTTTGTAAGTGGCTTACCTATTAATGAGTGTTATGATACCTTATGTCTTAGGAATTAAATCAAATGCTCTCAGGAACACCACCAGTTTGGAAAGGATCATCAAAGTTATTTCGTAATCTCAAAGAAAGAGGTAAGTTAACTTAGTATTTATGCATTTAATGTTTATACTATTTTATATACATATTTTTCTCATACTTAAAATAATTTTACAATTACATATGTATGTTTTGTGTGTATTTTTGTGTAGAGAAAAAACTGAAAAGAAAAACACCAAAATATTAATATTTATTGTTTCAAGGTAGTGGGATTTGTATTTTACTTTTTATATGTATATTACTCATATTTTCCAAATCATTTAAAACGAAGTAAACTTTTATAGTTAAAAAAATGTTTTTTTAAGTATACAGAGAAGTATAGATTATATTTTCCGACAGAAAGCCTTTATCAAAAATACTCATCTTTAAATGCCTATTTTTCCTTCTTCTATTTTACTTCCAGGGAATCATAGATTTTCTTAAATTTAATCAATATGAAAAACTTATTGGCCACTTGAACTTGTTTCTTTTCTTTTTTTTTTTTGCAAATGAACAAACAAACAAAACAGAAATAGACTCATACACACCCAGAACAGACTGGTGGTTACCATGGGGTAAGGGAGTGGGGGGAAATGGTTACCATGGGGTAAGGGAGTGGGGGAAATAGGTGAAATGTATAAAGAGATACAACTTCCAATTATAAAGTAAATTAATTATGAGGATGACAACATAACATAGGGGATATAGTCAATTATAATATCTTTGTATGATGACAGATGATACCTACATTTAAAATGGTGAGCTCTTAATAAAGTATATAATTGTCAAATCATCATGTTATTGTATACATTGCATATTGAAACCAGAATAATACTATATATCAACTATACCTCAATAAAAAAAGAACATGTTTCTTTTAAAAACAATACTCACTAAAAAAAACACAAAAAACAAAAAACAATACTCACTGCAAAATCCACCTGTTCGACTTACTGTATTCTATCATAGTTAACTCATTAATTTATAATTTCCTTGTAATCAAATTATATAGCTTTTACTACAGTTTTCTTCTACAGTGTACTTTTTGTACATATTTATAGTAAAAAATAACCAACTTTCTTGAATCTTAAAAAGGAATTTTTCTTAGGAACAGACTGTTTTATATTCTCAAGTATAAGAGTATGCAAAATAAAAACATTAAAGAAATTCTATAAACAGTTAAATTTTCATTTTCATCAATTTTAACCAATATTGATTTTAAAATACTATATTTTCTCTAGCAAGAGGATAAATACTTGAAAGGAATAGTTATAACCTATATAGTTTATCTAAGTAGAATTAGAAATTTAAATTGCTTCCACCTGGTTCTTATAAACTCTGAAAGAGGGGACCCCTTCTTTTACTGTAGACTTTTCATAACTAGGGTTTTAAAATCATTGTGAAATCTGGACCAAATTATCTTTAAAACTCTTGTAATTTTTTTCCTGGCATTTGTCTTAAAGATTGCTATTCAAATATTACAGTCAGATGATAGGATCAGGAAAATTCAAAGCTCAGAAGGATCACCTAAGTTAGTGAATTTTGAAAATATTTCTTTAGTATATTTAATGGGAAAATAGAAATTATATAATCTGAGAAAAATAAATGCATGGAAGAAGGAAATTCTTTTGTGGCTATGAAACACCTGTAATGTGGCTACTGTAACTGAGGAACTGAATTTTTAATTGTATTTAATTTTAATTATTTTAAATTTAAATAGCCACATGTAGCCAGTGACTACCCTAAAGGACAGTGCAGATCCGTATCATAGTAATAGGATTATTATACCCAAAAAGTTTTAGGACCATTACGTTAGGTGAAGTAGAGAGTTAATAGTCTTATTTATTTATAAAGTGACAGAGGAATTTTAAAGCTAAATCTTTATACCTACTAAATATTAATTTACAAGTGAATTTTATCTGATTAAAATATTACACAGCAAGAAAATGTTATGCAGTTTTATAGAAAAATTAATTGATATTCATTTATGAAAACATGTATTATGTAGAGATAGTTATAACAGCCAACTGTAATGTCTCATGATACAGGAACTGAACAGTGTAATGCTTTTAAGGAACTTTCCTTAGAATTTTTTAAATTAAATTTTTCAAAAGAAATCTAATTGGCATCTTTCTTACTCACTTTTTCTAAAAATCACAATATTACTATATGATTAGCATTTATTTTTATGTTAGTTTTTGATCCTTAGATGGCTTTAAAATAAATTGAAGGGTTAGTCTAATAGTTTCCATTTTCCTAATTGGAAAACATTAAGAATCTACAGTTGATATTCACAAGTATTTGCTCTTTTCCTTGACCATTTTTATTAAATTGTATCATGAGTTTCTCTGTTCTCCTTCCCTGTGGATTACACCATCTCAAAAACCAGTTAGTGCTCCAGACAAGTGCCTATCATAATAATTATGATCAGTACTCTCACTGTTAAGTGATCATTCCCTGAGGGAAGTCTTGAGTTAATTATCAAATAAAAGATATATATATATATAGCAGTTATTAAGCTTTTTTGCACCAACCAACATTTTCCATTGTGGAATACATATTTTTTGTGTGTTCTACCAAGTCAACTAGAACAGTAGTCAAGAGATGAGATTGTGGATACAAAGAGTCCATTTCCAGATCCCATTTCCCTTTTATCCTCCTGCAATTTTGCTTGCCTATGGAATCGAGGTGTTGTATTTTTATGTACGTTGGCCATTCCAGAATCTTTCTCCCATAACATTCATGGCGATCAACCAGAACTATCTGTCTATAGGTCACAATATTCTAGTATAAACAAAAGAAGGGAATGCTTTCAGAGCTTCCTAGCTGGTTCCCTTCATGTCTCCTGACGAACTACCTGACAGTGACTCCTCTTCTCTTTGTTTTGGAACAAAGAGGGCAGTGTCAGAGAGCAGAAGGCGAAGTGGAGTTTTAAGGTCCACAATCTGATTGCTTAAGGACTTTTTTATACCCTCTTACCAAACATCAGGACTGTTACCTGAATGAGTGTTACTGGCTTATTCTTAATCTTAATTTTCTTAGGATCCACTTGGAATGTAATTAAGCTATTAATCATAGTTTCAGGTGGTATAGCCTAAAAGCAAGAATTTGAGTGACAATTTATATTTTTATTTACTCCAGAGTCCTTTTAAAGTTTGTAATTATGAGATTATAGAGAACTCAGGATGCAATATACAGATAGTGTAGGCCATTTAATTAAAATAAAAACTTCTTGGAGTTAATTTAATAGAAGCATTAAGTTTGTCAAGAATAATGATAAT
Source organism: Manis javanica (assembly GCF_040802235.1). NCBI lineage: Eukaryota > Metazoa > Chordata > Mammalia > Pholidota > Manidae > Manis > Manis javanica. The sequence goes on from NC_133167.1 coordinate 96,996,498, forward strand.
TTGAGAAAAGGAAAGTAATAACTATTGAGTTTCATTTTTTTTAATGCAATACAGAAATCTGATTTCTAAGCAAGAATGTCTAAATGTTTTAGTCAAGAGTTAAGCACATTACAGTAGTAACCACTACCAACCTTTTTATTCTCTGTTAAGGTCATACATTGAAAACTAGCAACAAATGTTAAAGTTAGAGCAGTAACTAAACATTATTAATTTTGATTTTTTTTTGCCACTATATCTAAGAGCATTAATGGGAATTTTGTATGGTTTTCTACAGAGGCATGTGACACAATTACAGAAAAATTAATTTTGTTGCCTCTTTTGCTGTGCTTTTATAATAGTTTAGGCTCGTTACAACAATACTTAGCATTTTTTAAAAACTATAAGTTAATATTGCTATTATAAGCATAATATTTTACCTTATAAATATGAAGAGAAACATTTTATATATAGCATTGCTAACATTATTTTTCTTCTAGGTGTGATTTCTTACACAGAATATCTTTTCCTTTTATGTATTTTAACAAGTAAGTATACTCATTAAATATATTTCTGGATGGAGTTTTCTTTTTTAATCAGAATCTTGGAAAAAAATATTTCTTAAATTCTCTTTCTATTTAAAATTACTTTAGGTCCATCCATGCTGTTTTGCAAAATTCCTGTCTAAATGCCAGCATAGCAGTATCAAGTCAAAAACATAAATATTTGTATGACTGGTATAGTAATAAAGTGTTCATAAGTTTTCAATTTCATATCAATCCATGTGGTTTAGTTCAGGACATGTGGAGATTTGTAAATTTCCTGATATCCTCATTCAAATCACAGTTCCTGTAAGACTAGTGTTAAAGAATGAGTCTTTTAGCACTGTGAGTCTTTCAGAATACTCATCATGCATGCTAAAACAGCCATGTTATTCTCTTCCTCTCATATGCAGCAGTTTTATGATATATGTGAAGGTTTATATCATAAGGTTTTCAGTTAAATTTCATTGCATGTAATGGAGGAATTTATATGCTATTGTTCATTGTGCTACAGCCTCTTGACCTATCTATTCCTTGAATTTCTGCCTCAAGAATTCATACTTTCTGTCCCCTCTGCTATTAGTGCGTTTTCTCAAGGTCCTCATGATAATAATCATCATTCAGGTTTCCTTTGAAATGTGAAGACTTTGAGAATCCTTGCTTGACTATCCTTTCTGAAATAGTTTCCTCTTCCATCTCTCCCTTTTTATACCTTTACCATGTTTTATTGTCTTCAAAGCACTTAAAGTATTTGAAAATATTTGTTTATTGGTTTATATGTTGTCTTTCTCCCCACAGTTGAATGCAAGGCCCATAATGGCAAAGATTTTATCTTTTTTGATTTTATCCATTTCTGTGTCAAGAACAATGTCTGGCACATTGTAGCCTCTCAAAAAAGTAGTTAGTGATTGCATGCAGGAAGGAATGAAAGAAAGAATATCACTAGTGGGGATTTGTGGACCTGTATGGAAACAAGATAAATACAATCAATAAATTGATATCAGTAAAACTCTGTCATTAGAAACAAGTCATTAAATTCCTTGTATGCCTGTCATTAGAAAATTCACAACCACTGTGTTACTCTGAATTTAATAGTGAGTGGTATGTTAGAGTTCTGTCGCAGAAAGTTCGGGAGATAGCATGTGTCTGTGTGCATGTGTGTTTCAAAATTTATTTTTTCTTGCTTTTTCTCCTGCTCAAAATGAAATTAAAATGATGGTGCTGGAGAACAAGTATTGTGCAGTTAGTAACAGGGACTAGCTGAAGTTGTTCCAGAATGGAAAGCCACTCTGATGCAATTATGATGATTCAATCCAGTCAATGATGAATGCTATCATGAAAATTAGGAGAGTGATGCCAAAGAGCATCTCAGAGACCTGCTATAAAGTTATCTTGTTAACTAGAACAACTTTAGATGCAAAATTAAAATTTATTAGTGCCTAAACCAGCAGAATGGTAGACAAGCATGAAACAAATGTTTAGGAAAGCTACTTGTTGAGATGGGACAAGGTATGGTTTAAGGGTGTAGGAGAAAACACATATAGTGGTTTTTGTTTACTATAGAAAGTAGGATCTTTGGATGCTATAAATCTTCCTTTGGAGTGCAGGACTCATTTTAGAAACTTCTAGGGATTTGAATTGAAAAAACTAATGGGTTTTATCTAGATTAGAACCAAGAGAAATGCTCAGTAAGAGCTGGCAGTAAGGATGCTAAATAATTTGTTACTTGTCTCTGGTTTTCTCTTCTTTACTTTTTATTACTTTAACTTTATTTTCCCTTTCAAACAGTGCTTGTAATGACTTGCCTTCTCTTCTCTGTGTATTTTCAAGAGCTTTGTAAAGCTTAAAACTTGATTATTAGAGATGGTGTAACTTTTTATTTCTTTCTCAAGTGAATAGTGAAAATAAGTTTAGATTCCTAAAATAATGAGCTTGCATAAAGGACTGGCTTCCATTTCCATTATTTTCAGACAGTTAAAAGTAGGGCTGTACACTTCTCTTTTGCTAGGTTCAAGATTTCACAATAGGTAAGTCTGTGGGAGGTCCCTTTTTAAACTTTTTGCCAGTCATCTTGAAGGGAAGATCAAATGTTTTGAAAAGACATGTACACTGAGCTCCTCTTTGAAGGACCCATTCAAATTTTCTTCTGTCCAAGTTTTCTACTTTATGCTGTAGAAGTAAAAAGAGAAAAGAGATTGAACCTCACTATAAGGTTCATAAAATTAAAGCAGTTTGTAGTTTGTGGAAGTCTGCCTTTCTCAGAAAAACATTGTTCCTTTTGTCTTTGGGGAAATTGGGAATTAATTATTCAAGTCTTTTTTATATTTCTGTGTTTGGAGTCTCTAGAAGTTTAAACCCAAATATGTAATTTCTAATGCTTGACATTTTTTTTTCATAGGTCATTTCTACTATAATTTCCCAAGAACTAGGACTGGTCCATTGTGTCATATTTTTATTTTTTTATTCTACTCTAAGTAGTTAAACATACTGAAAATATTTCAGATGTGAGGAACTGATATTTTCCTTTTAAACAGATTTTGGATAAGAAAAGGAAATATTTATTTTTGGAAGGAAAGTAATCAAATCTTACAGTCATTGCTATGCAACAAGTATCATACAGTTAAGTGTATTATCAATTCTGTCACTAAATATGCTAATACCTCTAATACATGAGGCAGAGATGTGTATACTTACATATAGCTTTATTATATTTAACTACTAATAATGTGTTGCTTTGAATTTATTGTGAAAGAAAGTATTTCTGTACAGAATATGCGTAACTGCTTACAACTAATAGGTTGTTGTACTTTAAAAACATTTTTCCATTTCACAAATGTTTTTCTGTTTTTTCCTGGCAGAGCCACATGCAGGTTTTAGAATAGCTTTCAACATGTTTGACACTGATGGCAATGAGATGGTGGATAAAAAGGAGTTTCTGGTGGTATGTATATTATATGACTGCATTTTATCAATAAATAGGGCTTAATATATTTATGTTTTTGCATTATTCAGAATGCTGTTGTGGAAGACAGAGTGAAAAGTTTATGCTTTCACTTAATTTAATAAAGAAATATATTCTTATTTGCTTTGAATAATTTTTACATTATAAAAGTATAAATTATATTCAGTGTATAAAAATGATTGTAGCTGTTTACACATTTTCTGGAAGTTTGAAATGTGTTAAGTACTCTCCACTGGGTGGATACCACACAGTCCTGAGGTGTCACACATGCCCAGGTCCTAAAGCCAGTCCCTATCGCATCAGCTGCTCAGTCATAACTCAGCCTCAGGAGCTTTCCTTCCTTGTCATATAATTTTTCTCTTTCCTTTTCTCTTCCACTTATTACTTACTGCTTTGAATCCCAGCCTTGTCCCGTTTTACTATTCCCTCCCCCTGTCTTTGACCGAGGGCTGATCTAAAGTGGGAGGAACAAGACGGTCCTTAGGTATCTGTCCTTCAGCCTTTCTCACCTGGCCCGTCCAGCATTGGTCCTGGTCTGGCGACACCATCAGCTGCTCACTCATCACACCACCACCCCTTCCAGAATTTTTCTATATATATTTTTTTATCCATGTATCCTACATATATTTCTGTGGCAAATGACTGTTCTGTTTTTTCTCCAAAATAGAGATCATTAATTTATTCCTTATGGTAACAAGGTCTCTCCCTTAGCATTCATGTTCAGTTGTGTATTTACCTATACCCTTCTAGTAAAAAAGAAAAGGGAAAGATGGCATACAAATTGTTGGGGTTTTTTTTCTATTTTTCCTTTGTAACAGGCCATTAAAATCCCTCAAAAAACCTCTTTGAACAGCTTAGTATTTTCTTCAGAGGCTGAAACATGGGAGAGAAACTATGAAATCATTCTTTTCTCTAGAAGGAAGAGAAGAGATAAAAATCCTTGTCAAAAGCTAATTAGTAGCTATTCAAAAGGAAGCAAACTGTCTATTACCTGGGATCTGTCAGAAGGCCTAATCTAACACCACGTAGCCCTTGCCCAGGTCCAGTCCCTGAGCCATGCCGCTGGAGCCAGACCCATGAAGGATCCCTCATCCCAGGGTTTTCAGGATGTTAGGGAAGTTAGTTTCCAGTTTCATTGCAAAGATAGAGCTATTTTCCTAACATCCTACGATGGACAGATTTCCTGTAATAGGGTTCTGCTCTGATAGTGTATAGCTGTATGTTAGGACTTTCAAAATGGGCCTAATAATCTAAATAGCTTTCAATAAACTCTGTGGCAACACTGCCAAGTTCCACCCACTGACTTCAAGATTAACTTTTGGAACTCAATCCACCAGAAGTTGCCTGTTCAGATGTCTTTTGGGATATTGTCTGTTTGTGTAGATAATATCCCAAAGGTGGGAGGTGAAAATATTCACATAGAACTTATATCTGTTTCCACTCTTTACTCATAAAAAAGCTGCCCTTGCTTTAAAGCTGTGCTTTGCTCTTTGCAGTGGCTGTACTGTTGCCTTTTATGTGCTGTTTCTTGTTTTTTATTTGTTTTTTTGTAAACATCAGAGTTCCTGAAAGCAGGAGGTGGTGTTAGGCTAACTCATTTGCAGAGGTTTAAACTCTATGATTCTTCTGCCTATTTATAAAGTGATTATAAATTGTATAAATACAATTTGGAGACAGTCTTTTAAATAAATGGTGTTGGGAAAACTGAAAGCTACATGCAAGAGAATGAAACTGGATTACTGTTTACTACCATACACAAAAGTAAATTAGAAGTGGATTAAAGACCTAAATATAAGACATGAAACCATGAAACTCTAAGAAGAAAACATAATCAAAAATCTCTTGAATACAAGCATGAGTAATTGTTTTCTGGGTATGTCTGCCTGGGCAAGGGAAACAAAATAAAAAATGAACAAGTGGGACTACATCAAACTAAAAGCTTCTGTACAGCAAAGGACACTATGAACAAAACAAAAAGGCAACCTACTATGTGGGAGAATATATTCCCAGACTACATCTGATAAGGAGTTAACATACAAAATATATAAAAAACTAGTACAACTCAACACCAAAAAAAAATAACCCAATTAAAAAATGGGCAGAGAACCTAAATACACATTTTTCCAAAGAAGACATACAGATGACCAACAGGCACAAAGACACTCCATCTTGCTCATCATCAGGGAAATGCAAACCAAAACCACAAGTGATTCCACCTCACACCAGTCAGAATCCACTATGCAAAAGATAAGAAATAACAAGTGTTGGTGAGGATGTAAGGAAAAGAGAACCCTCCCACACTGTTGGTAAGAATGTAAATTGGTGCAGCCACTGTGGAAAGCAGTACAGAGGTTCCTCAAAAAACTAAAAAGAGACAAACTATATGACATAGTAGTTCTACTAGGAATTTACCCAAAGAAAACAAAACCTCTGATTGAAAAAGATTTATGTACCCCTGAGTTTATTGCCACATTCTTTATAGTAATCAAGATACGGAAGCAACCAGTGTCCATCAATAGATGAATGGATAAAGAAGATTGGTACATATATACAATGAAATTTACTCAGCCATAAAAAAGAAAGAAATGCCATTTGTGACAACATGGATGGACCTAGAGGGTATTATGCTAAGTGAAATACGCCAGGTGGAGAAAGACAAATACCATATGATTTCACTTACTTGTGGAATCTAAAAACAAAACAAAGCAAAGTGAACAAAACAGCAGTAGACTCATAGACATTGAGAAGTGACTGGTGATTACCATGGGGAAGGGGTTGGAGAGAGTGGGTGAAATAGGTGAAAGGAATAGAGAGGCACAAAATCTCAGTTATAATATAAATTAGAGGTATGGAAGTACAGCACAGAAATACAGTCAATAGTTCTGTAACAGCTATGTTGACAGGTAATAACCACTAGTTGGGTGAGCATTTCATAATGTAAATAACTGTTGAATCACTATGTTGTATACTTGAAACCAATATAATATTGTATATCAATTATACTTCAATAAAAACAAAACAAAAACAAAAAAGGGGGAAACATTCTCTTATTAGTAAGACAACACAATAAATGAACTTTAATAAAAACAAATACATAAAACTTAAAAATAAAAAACCTTATTTTCCAAAACAGAAAAAAATTGAGCAGTTATGTTGTACATTTCAAAACATCTCTTTAATGTTTAGATTAATTAAAAGACAACTGGATTCTCATATTTTCTTTAGATTTAATTTATTGCAAGTTGATGTTTTGGTTGAAGAGTATGAAAAAAGTCTGACCACCCAGTGGTTGGAAAAGAAGGCATATCTTAATAATCCGTATAGATTGTGGAAATTTTTCTTTGCTACTGCACCAAAACTCAACAAGTGAATAGCTTCTCAAAGATCACTTGGGATACGGAATCTGAAGCATTCTCAATGAAGTTTTTGTACTCTGTTATCTTAAATTACAGTGGTCTACTTGCATTCTGAATAAATATTTTATAACTGTGTGATTTATTTTTTAAAAGTGATTAATAACCTTTACTAAAAACTATTTTCATTAGAAAAAGTGTGGAAATAAATTTGTTTATAAAATCATATTTTACTGTATTTTTAATTGTTATTGAATGTCTTGGGAGGTAATACATTTTATTTGATTTTCAAACTATTGCTGTACAAAATGAAATGAAGAATTGAGATCACTGTTCAAATTATAAAGACAAGAACAATGACTTTGGCAGATAACTGAGAAAGAGGTATTAGACTTCCATTTGTAAAATAGGATTTTAAAGAGGAAAAGATACTATTTATAATAATAGCTAATACTATTGAGAAGTCGCTCTGTGACAGGAAATTAAGCAATTACTTGTGATACTCTGTACAACATTCATGTAAGATCTGCCAATTATACCTCAGTAAAACTTGGAAAAAAAATACTCCTGTAAGGTACAGAAATATCTCCATGTTACTGATTGGGAAAACAAGCCTTAAATAATTAGATTAATTTGCTCAAAGGGTTATACATGCAGAGTCCATGCTCCCACCACAATTCTAATCCCACCTTAGAATCTTCTAGTCCATCTTCATCTCATATATGAGCAACTTGTAGCCCAGCAAGGGTTGAGAGACCTGTCTACTGTCATAAAATTAGTATGTGTCAGAAGATGGGCTCAAACTCTTGAGTCACTGAGTTCTGTTTCAATGTTCTTTATTCCCTGGTAGGCTCCATCTCTTTATGTGTTGTCACACAGACTCCCTGTGTTTGTGTCTTGGGAGATAAAGTGAAACTATAATTTTGTATGTTTAACTTAACTAGAGCTTACCAGTACCAAAGGATGTATTTTCTTTTTCTCAAGAAAAAAAATTGACATCAGAAAATATATTTATAGTAGTTTTAACGTTCTTGGTGGGTAAAGCTAATAACTATATCTTTGTTTTTAGAATATACCAGGGTGGTAGATTGGTGCCCAGAAACTCCTGATGGATATTTGATTCTTGATTCCTTTTCAGCTTCAAGAGATATTCAGGAAAAAAAATGAAAAGAGAGAAACTAAAGGTGATGAAGAAAAGCGTGCAATGCTGGTAAGAATAATTTATGGTAATTTCAAGTGGGTTTTCTAGGTAAGCATTATTTTATTGATGTTGAGGAACAATAATTAAACTGTGTGACTTTGGAGCTGTCCCTTTCTAAAGTTCTAATGTAGAAAAATTGCTTCAGTATTTATATGCATCAATATCAATATTTGCAGCAAATATTGATATTAAACATCTGTATCCATAAACACATTTGTTAAGTCATTTTCATCCATATTATTGTTATCTGTGAGATTTGAAGGGTATACCATATAATAGATTAATACAGATCATTATGCATGTAAAAATTTAAAGGTGAATTGCAAAGATTTAATTATACATGTGAGTGAATTTAATAATAACTATAACAATATAAATGTTGAAGCAAAACAGAAATAATGCATTTTTTTGCATTCTCAGAAATATATATCATAGATTTGTCTTGGATGAGCAGCGTTTTCATTATAACAAAGGTAGAGTTAAGCAGCCTTTCCCTCCATTTTCCTACCATTTTTATTTTTGCTTGTCCCAAATATTTCACTACATTCACATAATAAAAATAACAGATGCTGAGATCTTACTATCAGGGACTATACTAGGTGCTCTACATGTATTTCCTCTAATGTACCCAACAGTTCCCTTGTTATCTGTAATTATAAATGAGGAAACTGTTCGTTGGAAAAGTTAAGTATCTTGTCCAAAGTAACGTTAACTATTAAATGACAAACTAAGATTTGAACCCATGGCTGGCCAGCTCCAAAACCTGTACTTCTACTCACTGTAGCATATTTCTTTGTCTGGTACTTGGAGCGCAGGAACATGGTGAATTTTGTTGGCACGCAAATGATAATTATTTCATTGGAAATTAGTGGCCCTGTGCAGTAGTTTAATTGGTCTACCTGGAATTTAAATAACTAACATGAGAGTTGCAATATTTTTTATTATTCTCATTGTTATAAGAATATATATTAGGGTTTTTAAAACATGGATTATCTCTAGCAGATGCATGTCATATTCAATCTCAATAGATTTGTGCAGTATTTATATTAATAAAAGTAGATTATCAAGATAATGAAATAAATGTTATTTCATAGGATATTTGACTTTGATATAATTACCAGTATTTCTTGAACCACCCCCAATATACTAATTGACAAAATTTATGGAGGACACTTTTTAAAAAATCAAACAGCTGATTATAATGTTAGCTAAGTATTAAACTTGCATTGAAGAATTCTCTAATTCAGGTATCATGGTTTTCAAATTGTAACCAACAAATCTTCTTTGAATTAGCCCCATAAAATACAATTTTTTAGAGTATTAGCAGGTAACACTAGAGAATTAAGTGTCTTCATAAATTTTTTCTGTAGACAATATATTAAAAGAGTAAACAATTATTTTAATTTGATAGGTTAGCTATAATTGAATGGATAGGCAAGTTATTAATAAAATATCATTTAGGAGGTTGAATCATGTTAATGAATCTTTTTATAGAGTCATTGGTAAAGTATATAATATTTTAATAGGTAGAAACCTAACTGTTATTTGTTTATTTATACTACTTCCAGAAAAGATGATAGATCTTCCACTAAAAATAAAATACCATTCTATTCATTAACATTTACTAAAATATAATAAAAGGAGAGAGGAAAGGGAGAAATAATAGCAGACAACCCACTTTAAGAAAAGCTATAGATAGTGTCAGTGCAAAGCTTGGGTCTGAGCTTTATTGCAGGCCAGGTAAAGTAAACTTTAATACTGATTTAATGTAAATATTACATACTAGTGATACAGCAAATCCTCATTAACTTGGATTAATTAGGGAAAGTTTATCTGAATTTTGAAATCTAAATTATATCATCATACCCTAAATTGTATAATTTTAAATACAATATAGATCAATAAAGCAATCCCTAGCAAATACATGGGGAAGGTGATGTGTTTTAAAGGGGTAAAAATAACTTATACCTAATATATAATCTACCTATATGTAAAGGACTGCTTACTAAAGTCACTGATTCCACAGGCACCTCAGAGGTATTTATCTTACATAGTTTAATTAGAGTTTCTGAAGTCTCATTTACATAATTTAGCTATCAGATCTTTTAGAACAATTCAGAAATAATCTTTAGTACAGCCTCTGAACTACATAGCACTCTACAACAATACAAATATCCTATGTTTAATGGTGATGATAATCAGTGGTATCTTATTGTTGTCACATTTTAAATAATGCATATCTGAACTGATGAGATTTTTAAGTTTTGAAGCAATTAAAATTAGCTTATACTGAAAATATATGGATTACATTAAAGAGACACTATAGCATAGGCTCAGGACCCAGATTTTCAGTGTTTGAATATTAGCTCTGCATTCATTACCTGCATGACCTTCATCAAGGTTCTTAACCTCTCTGTGCCTCAGTTTCTTCATTTGTATAGTGGGTATAATAGGAGTAATGACCACAAGGAACAGTTGTGAGGATTAAATATGCTAAAACACATGGCCACTTAACAGTTTGTAAAACAACAAACACAGGTCATTGTGAAACGTAAAGTTTTCTTTTAGTTAGTGGAGCCATACAGCTACTTTGAACTGAATATTTACATACCCAAATCAAAATTAAATCAAAACTAAATGTAAAAATATTTGTATACCACAATGAAACTAAGTGTGCTTCAGAAGAGAGAAACAAACATAGCATTTCTTGGGACATTTATGTGCTAAGCTCTGTACTGCCTTCATCCTAAATGTCACTCCCATTTAGTCCTCATTACATTTCTCCCAAGTAAGTATCATATTCATTTTACAGATGAGAAAACCATCCTAGAGAGGTTCATTCACTTGCCTAAGGTCACAGCACTAGTAAGAGCAGAACAAAACCCCACTGCAGGTCTCTCATACCATTTCCACTGTCATGCTGCTGCATCTAGGTTCCCACCACCCCATATAGAACTGCTGAAGCACACTTCCGAGGAGCATGGTTTATTTAAAGCAAGGGTTCTATCAGAAAGTTACAATGAAAATGGGTGAAGTGAGCACACATTCTTTTACTGTTTAATTATATAAGCTTTTAAAAACTTTGCTACTCATCTTTAATATTTATCCTACTTGTATTGTGTGTGTTCTCTATATAGAATGTAGCATAATGATTTGCCCTTCCTAATTGAATATTTTGTCATCTTTTTCCTTTTTTCTTTTGCTAAACTTGGGTTCATTCTGAAATGTGACACTTCATTTGGCCCTTTGTGCTCTATGTCAGCGTCTTCAACTTTATGGATACCATTCTCCTACTAATAGTGTATGTACAATACTTTAAATGTTCTTTATGTAAATAGCCTCACCTGTTATATTTGAAAGTGTTGCTTATTTATATAGAATTGTATCTGCTACTGAGAATGTTTAGGAATTTACGGGATAAAATAAGGTGCAACCAAGCCAAATTTTTAAATTTCCTCCCTAGGTTTATGAGAAGACTCAAATTTACACATCAATTGTACATCTTAAGATTAGAATAATCACAATCAAAAACGCTGTTAGAATAATTGAAATTTTGTATTTTTCAATGTTATTTGAAGAGTTAAATATAAATTATGGGGCAGATTTTCAGGCTATGCTCCTGCAGAACACAGGTATTTTAAGAACTTGATCTACCCATCATGTGATAAATAATCTTTTCTCAGTTCTAGTAAAAAAGTGTATAGACTTTTCTTAGTTTTCAGTATTTCTCCTAAATTTTTTCTAAAATCTTTGATGCCTGCCAATTGCCTACGGCCTATACAAAGTCTGGTATAAGATGACACGTGATATGTTTAATGTGTTAGTGTATCATATTAGTTCTCAAAAAGGATTACAATTTTCAGACTCTTCTTGTCCAGAAAGAGTTGGGAATTCCTGCAAATGATCTTCCAGATGTATTTCTCTTGTGCTAAGCTTTCTTTACTTTCTTCTGGAAAGTCAGAGCTTGTTGGTTAGCCCAGCTACTAAACAACTAGGCATAGACCAGCACCCCTTTTGAATGTAAACATGCACAGTTCATTTAATTTCCCCAATGATCCTTAAGTTACTAGAAGGAGCCTTCAAATTATACAAATTCTCGCTGAGAGGAGCCCTTGAGTAAGGGTGACTGAATCAGTATCCTGCTGAAAGCGTTCCGGTTGTAGTATACGACTTTACAAGTATGTGTGCTGCCTCTTCGATTGGATAGTTAATCAAAATTCCAAACTATAAAATCAACTGTCTAGATTTGAACATACACTAGAGGCTGATTCAGCGTGAAAGAAACCTAAGATATCTTGCCTAAGTCACAAGGGATGGGACCTAGAATGGGTTAGAGAACAAGCTAAAGTCCATGGGACCCTTATGACTAATTATGTGATCCCTTATGACTAATTATTTGATATTACTTCAGATTTTTTTCTACAAAATTCACTACTGCCTTCTATTAAATAAAGTCTACCATTTTCTTAAAATTTTTAGGAGTCTTCTGCTAATCTTTTAAAAAATTGGTGAGAATATATAAGATGAAAATTCCACAGAATATAAAGCTATATGCCCTGTGAAACTTAACGTTAATAATATTTTTGACTTTCTAATTTTTTAAATCTGTCGTACAAACTATTTTTCTAGCCATGGCAACTTAAGTTTCTCCTTTAAAGTCATAAGTAATTTTCATATCGATGAATTATTATGTGATTTAAAAAAATACATTTCAGAGTATATTGCTCATAGTACTGACATAGCTCTAGCTTAAGCTACATATACAAATTGGCTAGTCACTCAGCCACTAAAAGAATAATACTGAGAAGCAGACTTAAATTGCCTATTTCATTTATATTATGCCCGCTTAGTTAATAGGAAAGTAAATTTATGATTTTACATTTTTCTGGTAATTTTTTAACTTTATTTTAGAAATCTTTTTTTCATGTAAGAATATAAAATACATATTTTAAAGTAATGTAATTAATGTCATTCAAATCTACAGTATTAAATGGATTACATGATTTTTCAACTCCCTTAATTCGTTATATAAATTGACCTTTTTTCCTATAATAGAAAATTTTTTGCTCAGAAAGGAGTGATTATTTTCAAAAAATGCAAACAAATAAGGAAATTCATTTAAATTAGAAAAATATTCATGAAGTCTGAATATTTATATGAAATATCATTAGTATAATGTTATGAATTAACCAGCAATTATCTGACAATTTCCAGAATTGTAGATCAACTGTAATTGTAAAATATTTGAGTATAGTCCATGGAGCTGAATATTACCTAAGAAGAATATAGCATAAGATATAACTGAATATAACTTAAGAAGAATTTCTTCAGGGAAGGCAGGGGCTCTCTCAACTTTTACTATATAGATTCAGTGGCCTCTGTAGTAGATTGCTCCAAAATTCAGTCATTCCTTCAGTAGATTCTGCCTGTATTCTCTCAAATTATTTCCTGCTACAGTGTAAGGTTAAACATATTCTTTTATATCCATGGAGATAGTTACATGATAGCCTTTTCTGTTCCAAGCAACACTACCTGGTTCTTTTCATATTTCTCATGAGGTCAACTTTGATTATGTTACCACAGTAATGAAAAGAAATGTAAAAAATTCAAAAGAATACATAATGCAAAGTCAAGTATATTTGACTTTGACATGCCTTATATGATTTTGTAAGTTTCAAAAGATTACCTTAATTACCCTAATTCCATTGTAGTCAGAAAACGTACCAATTTTTACATAATTTTTTGACATGTGTTAAGATTTGTTTATGGACTAAAACAATGTCATTATTCATAAGTGATCTGTGTTTGAAAAGAATGTGTATTCTCTAATTTGGGTTACAGGATTGTATGATATATATGTATATCATACATATATATAGTTAACCAAACGTGTTAATTATGTTTTAAATCTCTATCATTACTAATGTTTTGTCTGCTTGATATGTCAACTGGTATGTTAAAATACACTTTATGATGATAGAGTTATTAATTTCTACCTGTAATTCTGTTACTTTCTTTTTTTAATATATTTTAAAGCCTGTATAAGAATATAGAGTACTTATATGGTCTTAGTGAAATGAATCTTATATACTATCCCTAGATCTCTGGAAATGTTTTTTGGCTTAAAATCTATTTTAGCTGTCAGAATAAATATGCCACCTTTATTTTTATTAATATTTTGTATAATTTTCTATTTTATTTCCTATTTTTTCCTCTAGTGATGATGAAACTTTCCCAGATTTTTAAAATATGTTTTTAGTTCAGAAATTTACAGCATATAACATGTAAATATAAAACAAAATAAGTAATAATAAAAGTTTAATCACCATTTAGATAAAGAAATAAAATGTTACTATGCTCCATAAAGCCTCTTCACGTGTCTCTGCAATCATAATCCCTCCATCTTCTCCAAAAGATAACCACAAACATGACTAAACCACTTCTTAGCTCTGTGGTTTTATCACCTGCTTAATGCATCCTAAACAATATAGTCTAATTTTTCCAATTTTGTCCTTTATATAAATAGGATGATATTACATGATTTTTTCTGTCGTGCTTCTTTGACTTAATATCATGTTTGTCAATTTTATCTATATTGTTCTATCTAGTCCTAGTTGATTCACTTTTATTGCTGTAAGCAGCAGTTCTCAATTGGGACTCAAATATCAGGACCCATTTACATTGCTGAAAATTATTGAGGACCCCAAAAACTTTTGTTTATGTTGGTTATATCTACCTATATTTATTGTATTAAAAATTAAATCAAATTTCAAAATATTGCTTACCTATGAACAATTATTTATGGAAAAGAACTTCAAAAATGGGAGGAACTGTAGTCCCATGTAACTTTAACTTAAAATTCTCAGATTATAGTTTTTCAGGTCACAGTTGTAATAGTGGCACAGATTAAAAAGGTACAGTTTTTAAATTTGTTTTTATTTTGCTGCGTATATTTTTAAATTATATTAATAGTAAAGACAGTTTACTATCTGATTCTATAAGCTGCTATTTTCCCCCCCCTAGTTTGTCTAATCTTTGAGTATAACCTTTCTCAGACCCTAACTGTATCTAGGGTATTTGCCATCTGAACATGGACAACTTTAAGCAGCCATTATTCCCACAGTGCATTATTCCACAGTGATCTATTCCCACCTCTAAATCAGTCTTCTTTCTTCTTAACTTTCTTTTGCCTTCCTTTCTTCCATCTTTCCTTGTCCCTTATTTTATTTCCTTCCTTCCTCCTTTCCTTCTGTCTTAGTCTGTTTGTGCTGATATAACAAAAATACTATAAACTGAGTGGCTTATAAAGAACTAACACTTCTCACAGTCCTGAAAGCTCAAAGTCCGAGATCATGAAGCCAGCATAGTCAGTACGGTAACGATGAGGCCTCCTTCCTGAGTCACAGATGGCACCATCTCCATGCGTCCCGCGTGGTGGAAGGAGGCAAGGGCGTTAACCTGGGCATCTTTCATAAGGATACTCATCCGTTCATGAAGGCTCTGCCTGTGACCCAAACACCTTCTAATAGCATCACCTGGGGGGTTAGGATTTCAACAAGAATTTTTCAGACCAAGGCTCTTTTCATCCTTCTTTTCTCCCTCCTTATCATAAATGTAATGGAATGCCTTGAAGAGGGTCCTACTCAGCCAAAAAGGCAAAGGAAATTCTTGGCTAAACTGCAAAGTTTAAGGAAAATCTACCAATAACAGACCCTCAATTTACACAAAAGATTTATCAGACTTACAGGGTATAGCACATTAGGGACATCATTTTGCCTGTGCCATCCATTTTTGAAGTTCTGAACTATTTATGACTTCTTTTACCTCTTTTAATAAAGGTCTGCACCCAACGTAACACCTTGGTAAGGAGACCTAAAGCTCATATAATAAAGACAATGAGAAGTCTTCAGGAAGTCTTTGCATATTTTCCTTCTATTTACATATCAAAGTATCATAATATCTGTTTCATAACTATCACAATGCTTATTTATATTTGGGCACTTTCCCCATTAGTTTTTCCTTAGTCTGTATGCCTATATTCTGGTTTTGTATTAAAGCCAGTGTCTATGTTTTGTAAGTCATTCTTGCTAAGTATTACTTTATTATTATCTCATTAAGATTTTATTAAAATATGGGCAGTAGGCAGTGTCTTCTAGTAGACAGTGTCTTCTATTATTATTAATAATGAATTAAAACTTAGATCTTTGAAATTATTCCGTGATGCATTATAATTTTATTAGTGACTCAGACTTTTAAAAATCAACGCACACACAGAAGTGAAAGTTTTCTCTCATCATCCACTCACTCCTAAGTACATCATGCAACATATTCTTTCCACAATAACCAAAAGAACACCAAACCTGAGAACCTGTGAAATCTTCCGTGATAAATCCTGCCAGAAACTGCATTTAATTGTTTTTATTTATAGAGACCCAAGTTAAACTTGTAGTTTTCTTTCATGTGAAGATTAGACTCCACTTCTTAATCTTGATATCACCTTCTTAAGACTAGCCAATACTGAGATAAATTTGGTCTTCTGTCATTGCAATAAATTAAGAGGTGCCTTACCTGGTCACAATAGACACATCTACCAAATCCTTGAGTAGCTTTGAGTAGTCTGACTTAAACTAGACTATTTCTTTTTTATCTGTTTGGATTAATTAAAATTTTGTTTCTCCAAAGTATGGATACAGTCCTTTTCATTCTTTGATACAAAAACATAGTGTAGTTCATTTTGAGTTAAACAGGATTTTGTAGGTTGCTACAAAATTATCAGAATCTTCCCCAAATGAATCAACTCCACATAAAGTGTTAACACAATTTTTATTTTACACTTTCTTAGAAGTTAACCATGTTTTGGTGGAAAGGCATGGGGGAAGGGATGAAGGATGTGGTTTTTTTTGACAAAGCCACATTGTACTTAGAAATAGTGGTTATATACCATTACACCTTTGAAAATACCCTGAGTTTACCAGCAGTGTAATATAATACCGTTGTGCGCAGCAGAAAACAAAAAAGGTAAGCTAATGTGTTTTCTTTTCAAGGTTGGCTAGAAGAGACTTAAAGTGTATAAGTTATCATTCTTTGTGACTATTCTTTAGATTTCAGTTGTGCTTCTTAAAACTTCTACAGGTACTTAAAACAGAAGCTGAGGAACATGTCTCCAGAAGCTATTGGGACACACTGAGACGTAATACAAGCCAAGCACTCTTTTCAGACCTCGCAGAGGTATAATTAAACCTCCACCAGGTCCTTGTACTGTTTGCCATTTTGTTAATCTAGTTCTCATTTCATTTTAGAGTCACAATGATGGAAACAAAATATATTTTATATTTTCCCTTTTTTCCTGCAAAGCAATAATTCCTATATATAAATGGTATTTGAACATGTCAGCTGTGCTGGCAGGTCCTGGAAGGTCACTCTAATAATAGACTATGTTAAACAACTTGCATATTGTAGAACACGTAAGTTTGCAACTTAATAAAATGAAATATTGTTATTTCTTAAGGATCACTTTCAGGAAACTTGACATTGCTATTTTATAGATTTACTGAATCTTTTAACCTTATAATTTGTAATGTTACATGAAGTGCTGAAACTTTTAACTTGGTAAAATGTCGATTACACTTTAGAGTTATGGTAAGTTTACAATCGTGCAATATTAATATTAAGTTAATATTACCAATGGTGGAATGTGGGGGAGGTGTGACAGGAACAGTCAATCAAGGAAGGGAGGAGTATTTTAACTTGACATTGTTTAGCATTGCCAGTCCTAAATGTAAAATTTAAAGTAGATAGACTGTTACTATTTTTGAAATTCACAGAGACACATACCTTGATGCTGCTCTCACCTGGGTTCTCCCACCCTTCCTGTCATTGTGCCACCATAACAAGGATTGGTCAGTTTAAAAGATGATGAGCTGTGTCTTTCACATTAAGCACTATGTTATATTTCCTTTTGAGAATTTTCAAGAGTTTTAATAGAGATGCCTATGAGTCTTACCACATCTTTTCAGTAAATACTAGGAGATACGTTTTTCATTCTTTTTCTCTTTGAAGTTGGTGCCTCATTTATTTCTCTAAAATTTGACTTTCAAAAATTAAACCTAAAAATATTTGGAGAAGTAAAATGAAATCAGGTGCGATTTCTGCTATCCATATATATATATATATATATATACAGTGTTCCTTACTTGATGCTTCTAGACTAGGGCAAATACATGGAAATGCTGATTGTCACTTGTGCTCAATTTTAAAATCTCAAAGCAAAACATTTTGCCCTATCTCTAATTTACATTTGATATATAAATATGATATAATAATGACCAGCCATGAACATACCAAAATTACCTTTTAAATTTGAACCATTTGTAGGCATAAAATGTTTATAGATATTACATTTACAGATATTTCAGAAGTGCTTAATTCTGTAATCATTTATACAGCCATGTAATAGTTGTGCATAAAAGTAAGAGCAACTGGAGACACTAACCCTTAGAGGCCCTCCAAGCCAACTGTGACCTAGCTTCAAATTAAGTCATGTCACCGTTCTCTCCCCTTACTAGACTGTCTACCTCTCTGCCTCCACCCTATTTTTAATCTCATTTAACTCTGCTAGAAACTCTCACAGTTAGGTACAATCTGCTGATTAGACGTTGAATATGATTTTATGTCAGAAGTGTTCACTCTCAGATGACCAGTCAGCTCTTTTATACACTCAAAGTTTATGTGGTATGTGTAAGATCTTTTGACAATACTCATCGCTCTATCAGAGATGTACCAGAGCTGGCCTTTATGGCTTCCCAGAGCAGATTCGGCACATCTCCTTCCAACTCGACATTCCGTGATGTCCCGTGTACCTTGAAAGTAGCCATGACGGGAGTAGTAATAGCATAGAAATGGGCAAGCAATACAAATCCGGCTCTTTTTTCCTGGAGAGCCAGTTGACTAGCACATCATTTGTTGTAATCAATATACATTATAGTCATAAACTGCTAAATTAATGAACTGATGCAAACGTCATGCAAATTAATCTGATGGAGAGATGAAAGAAGAAAATTGTGTTCCAAAGTAAAATAATTATTTGGGGATTATCTCAGTTACTACCCTCCCACATTAGAGAGGATATTGAGAAGTAACTGTAATTAAATTACAACTCATTGTAATTCCTTATAGATACTACTGATGCTAGTATAACATTGAATTGCTTATAGTATCAGTATTCAGGATTATATTGGTTCAGAATGGAAGCTTAGAAATCTATTTGTATTTATATATCATTGTTTCTTATACATTTAAAATGCATTTAAAATATTGAAGCATTGCTCTTTAAATATTCTAGGTATATTTGAGATTAGCCTCTCATATTCCTAATTCCAGAACTG
The DNA here is from genome assembly GCF_040802235.1 of Manis javanica. NCBI lineage: Eukaryota > Metazoa > Chordata > Mammalia > Pholidota > Manidae > Manis > Manis javanica. Next base: position 97,015,916 of record NC_133167.1, read on the forward strand.
TTTCTAGCCAAAGATTTTTTTTCAATTATAGTGAAACCATGTTATAATGAAAATTTGAATATACCACCGCTGATACCACTTTCTTTTCTTCTCTTTTAAAAAAAAGATTCTTTCCTGACCACCTCATCTAGAGTAGCCTTTCCCAATCATTGACTCACACAGATCTGCCACACTTATTCTCTATTCCAGGATCCTGTGCTACTTTTGTCATAGCAATCAAAACTTTAAATTTGATTTTTTTCATAACATTTAAATGTTTCATCTTTTTAGTCTCCTTTTTTAGAAACATTTTTTATTGAGGTACATATATATATATATATATATATATATATATATATATATATATATGCCTATCTTAGTGTACAGCTCACTGCATTTTGACATGTATATATACCTATGTCCAGATCCAGATATCAAACATGCTCAATTTTTTTCCCCTTTATCTATTTCATCACCTCTCTGACACCACTTTCTTACTGAAAAATAGATAATACGTAGTACAATATAAGCCTATCATGCATTTGCTGAATATGATCTGTGAGTAGCAGAATCATAAAAACTGTTCTGAGTTTTACAGATGAAATTCAGTTTTTTACTTACTGGCTTTAAGCTTTATTTGTCCTTAATAAATTTCAGTAGATTATTCAAAACCTTCACTAACAAATTAAGTTTGAAGATTTCCTACAGCTTTTTGACAGAGCTTGAAAAGGTTATCACATTGTGAATAATTAAAAATACATATCTTGAAAGAATAAAATATTTTCATAGTTTGACATTTTTATTTTGTGCAAATATATTAAATTTGTTTATTTCATCTTAGATGACATCACTTAAACTAATTTTTAATCAAAACAGTTAGATAAGGGCCTTTCATGTAAATGGCCCATGGGGTTCTTTTGTGGCTTTGCTTTGCTTTGTTATGAAAACACCTGAATTCATTTTATTTTAACAATGAGCACAAGAATCAAAGGGATAAAGTCTCTATTTTTGTCTCAACTCTCCTGTGATTTAAGTTATATAACACGTAGGATACCGAGGACACTGGTATAGTTTTCAATGACTCCCAACAGTACTCTGTTTCACTGAATGGTGGTGGGGGGGGGGGGTTCACCATTTCCATTTTCTAATTTTTTTTCTCTAATGTCAAACTGTTACTTATGCCTCTGTGGGTCTGGATTATCTGGATAAGTGCAACCTAAGTCTAATAAGATTTTGATGATGAAAGACTGTAAATGAAGATCTGCTCTGCTCAATGGGCATGAGAAAAATGGGATGAATGAGGTCATTATTTACAACTTGTATAAAACAAAGCCATCTCATTTCATTGCATTGTGTCTTGAGGTTAAGGACATCGCAGCACTAGAGGAAAACATTTCATAATTATGTTATCTGAGTTCACTAGCTTTTGGTGTTCCTGTAACGTTTTGCTTTAAGGCATTTTTTTCAGATCTATGTAATGTGTAGCCTCAGTAACAAGAAGACTACTATGTAAAAATCTTTCTCCATTAAGCTTCAACATTATGATATTTTTTTATATTGTCTAGTCTTTTTCCAACTTCATGAAATATACTGATTTGGCAAAAGTAAATATATAATAGCTAACATTTATTGACCATGTACAATATGGCAGTTATAGTGCTGAATGATTTACATATGTACCTATCCTCCCACAACCACTTAGGATAGGTACTATTGTTATTGCTGGGAATAATATTATCCTCAAAAAGATTAACTTCCCCAAGGTCACTTAAGTAATAAGAAAAAAGTTAGGATTCAAAGCCAAAAATCTGACTGTTGAGCTAATCATCATAGTTGCTTACCACACTATGCTTATTGTGAAGTAAGCAACTTTTTCTAAAACGCCATTTCCCCTCCTCTTATCCATTCTGTACCTCCCCCACATTCCATTCCTCTAGCTTCCAGATGGATATGCCAGTTCTTCGTGCTGACTTCTGATTGGCTAGAGTCTCCACTGTCATGCTCCACATAGGCATGCATTCTCAAATATTTCCTCCCCCTACTAACTTAAGCTGTTCCATGGGTAATAAACTGATCAGACTCAATTGTACAAAATCACAAAAGGATGTCTATAATTAGCGTATCCTTTTTTCCCCAAAGGTCTTACTTAGGCTTTTTTCTAAAGCATCTTATGACTATCAAAAAGAACATTTGTATACTTCATTTACACTCGTATTCTAATTTTATCCTCAAAATCATTGTTAAAGGTAGGGTTATTCCCATTTTACAGATAAGGAAGCTGAAGGTCAAAAAAGTCAGTGAACCCAAGTCTTCTGATGTTAAGTCCTGTCGGTTTTCCATTACAGCGGTCTCCCTCCTCAACCTGAAGCTTCTGGGGAAGGTGGCAGCGGTCTTTGAGCACTACTCAGAATTGCACTAGTCCACTGTCACATATGGAGCCCTGAGAGACTGGCACCACTAATATTCTCAATATCCTTAATAAGCTTGTTCAAGAAGGTATATTTAAAAGATAGTGTGTGGCACCTGGCCTCCGGGCTATATTTTTTTCCACCTAAGAGCCAGACCTTCAAAGAAGTTGAATATATTATAGGGAACTTCCAGTTTATTCCAACTCCTGAGAATACTTGGGACTTGTCAGCAGACTCAACTAAGAAGTAGTAGAGATCTTCCAAGCCAATTATAAGGAGGATATATACTAGAGATTATTTAGGACAATCCAAATCTAAACTATTTATATATAAAGAGACAATAGACAATTACGGAAGAATTTCAACAATTTGAGGCAACAAAGTAGAATATAACCCTACGTTTTAGAGTTTTTAAGACTTGAGTAATCAAGGTAATATCACTAGAAAAACAGTTTCATAGATAAAAAAGAACATGTTGGAGGAGAAAAGACCAATTAGAAGATGTAGTTTCCATAATTAGCATATTCTTTTTTCCCCCCAAAGGTCTTGGGCTTTTCTCCAAAAGATCTTACAACTATCAGAAAGAGCTTCCGTATACTTCATTTACACTCATATTCTAATTTTGCCTTTGATTACTTGAGTAATCAAGGTAACATACTATTTTAAAAAGACTTATATTTGGTTTAGGGAGAAGGGAAATAGAGATCCAGCAAATGTTGTGAAAGTAGCTGTTCATGAAAAACTTGGAAGAAGGTATGAGAAATTAAAAGGTTACCAAAATTTAGGGTATAGAGATGGGTAAAATGAAACTTTTTGTCAGGGAACATACAAGACAACTGATCCTTTGTAGAGAAATATTTGCTTTCTCTTTCTTACATATTCTGTGGAGTACTTATCAGGATTCTGGCCAAGTAATACATGTCAGATAAGTACTTTTAGATGGACATTTATATCTTATTTTTCTTTGATACAGAAAATGGTAGTTATTATTTAACTTGTTCTTTTTCTTATATCTCCCAGGAGAGTATATGGGAGAGTTACAATCATTTGAATTTTATGATTTTTGTACCTGAGTTTGTAAGATAGGTATGAGTTAATGGCCAAGTGAAGAAAGAGGGAAAGAAAAAGAAGGCAGAAAACAAAAGAGGAGGGAGGGAAAAGAAAGGAAAATCTATTAAAGCTACATTAATGTAAAGAAGGAATATTTCCATGGGCCATTATACTTTATAAGGGCTGTAATTATGCTATTTTAAGAACACACTTATTGGATCTGGATTTAGCAAGTTGAATCAGGAAAGAAAAACCCACTGAAGTTAGTTTCTTACCCATTAAAAAAAAAATGACTTTTCTTTGAAAAAAATTACCAATGATGTAAATTTCAAAGTAACATTACTATAGTTTCTCTTTTAAAATAGAGTATTTTCTATTTGAAGTATCGTTAAGTATGGAATACAGCAAGAAAGTATCATCATTAAAGGAAGCTGATTTGTAAAGCTTGAGGCCATTCTTTTTCAGCCCAAAATATTCAGTACATCTGAAGAATTTTCCTGTTTTGAACATCCTCAAATAATGGATTTTTCAGGTTGATTAGGAAAAGCCAAACTAAATTACTTAAATAAAAATAAAATACTTGCGGATTGCTAAAGGATTTCAACTATTTTAGACAATTTAAAATGTAGATACCCTATATGCTTAATTTGAGGTTGAAAACTTCTTAAAATATAATCATATCTTTAAGATTTTTTGAGAGTAAAAATGAATTTCATTCATACTTCTGTTTTCAAATCTTGAACATTTTAACTGTAGTGACATTTGTTAATACAGCCTCAATTTTTTCATTCTAATGTTAATATATTTATGTTTTTGATATTTATATGTTGATAAAATTCTTTAAGGGGTATTGTATATCCCTATTCTGTTTGTGTATTGCAGCTCAACTTTACATTGTGATTTTTTTTAAGCGTGCTGATGACATTGCAAGTTTAGTAATAGATACTACACTTCTTGTACACTTTTTTGGAAAGAAAGGAAAAGCTGAGCTCAACTTTGAAGATTTTTACAGGTGAGCTTAATTTTTATATTTCTATTGAAAAATATGGTTAAGTCAGAAAGGTCTTATGAAATCATCTAATGCAGTGATATGCTCCCCTTTGCTGCTTTTATCTTAACTAAAAATGTTCTTTAACAAATACCATTTCTATCAGTACCTGCATACCAGTGGTTATACTGATTAGTGGGAAGTTACTGAATGATAAAAGAGGTCTGGACATCTGGATTGTTTCCTCTATCTCGGGAGAAGGAATGACACCAACTCCGTAGTCTCAATAGGCCACAGTGGTAATAAGAAGCATGTATATACCCTGTCTAGTGTAGTAACAGCAGGCACTACAGTCAACGTCTTTAAGTCTCATTACTACCCAACACAGTATTTTTTTTTATCCCCATTCTAGGCGAGGAAGCCAAAGCCCTGAGAGGCTAAGTACCATCTGTTACCATCACTCTTCATTTGTCTTATTCATTCCTTATATGTTTTTGTTATAGATTCATGGATAACCTCCAAACAGAAGTTCTAGAAATAGAATTCCTTTCCTACTCTAATGGGATGAACACTATCAGTGAAGAAGATTTTGCTCATATTCTTTTACGATATACAAATGTGGAAAATACATCAGTATTTCTGGAAAATGTGCGTTACAGTATACCTGAGGAAAAGGTATCCAATCCCTCATGTTGATTTTGTTACATATGGTAATTATATAGGTCTATAAAAGATATTGTCCTTTCGTTAGTTCTTTTGATCGTCTGTGGGTTAATAGATTCTTTGTATATATTTCATTCTTTTTTCTCCTGTGTCCTAAGTGCTCTGGCTCAATTTTAAAAATTGATTAATTTAAAATTCTGGGCAGATAATACATGTTTTTCCTTAGATATGCTAAAAACCCTTAAAGTTATTAGCAATTGGTTTAATCAGATTATGAATAGTATTTTTCAAAAGAATTTTGCTGTACTGTATGCTTCGACTACTACAGAAACATCACATCATATAAAACAGTTTATATTGACATCATGTCAGTCACACTTTATTCATTTCTATAATATCCTTAATAAAAGATCATTTGAAGACAGCCTTTGATGAGTGAGTGATCTTATCGGCAGTTGAAGTGAGGTTTTTCAAGGAGTTTGGATGATATGAATGGTTAAGAACCTGGGACAACTGATCGTCTATTTGTTGAGTAGCAAATGTGTTGTCTGCACTTCTGAGCAGTTGCATTATCTAGTGGAATTTGAATGCATCGTTGCAACCAAATAGAACTGGTGTGACAAGTATACCCGTCAAGTGTGGGATGTTTTAGATATATTGACTTCTGTTTGTGTTTGTAGAAGGATCAAGTGAATCTATCCAAGAAAAACTTGCTGATAGTTTGACTTTGTTTAAAATGGATACACTGTGACACTGCTAACAATTCTCCAGGTCCCCTAAGGAATGAGAAGAAAAGATGTATTTGGCCATTAGTTTACATAATCTCTTAGGGGACTTTCGTCTGTTTTACATACACTGAATTTTTCCAATTCATAGACACTTCCCTGTAAATGAATATTGGAAATTGTACTGCTTTGTCAGCCTGCTTGGATATTATTTAGGGCATGAGAACTCTTACTGTTTTGGAAACTATTTTTATATTTAGAATTGTTTCAAAATTAAAAGTTTTAAGTTAAATTCAACTGAAAACTTCTAATTGACAGAAGGATCTTAAGTACTAGAAATCATCACAGTAAAAAAGGAAAGTACAGAAAAATGGACTGATTCTGGATCATTTAAAAAGCAGAGCTGAAAGAACTTGTTGGTGGATTAAATATTGATGTGAAGATAAAAGAGGAATCAAGAATGCCTAGGATTTTGGCCTGAACCACGGTAAAATAGTGGTGCCATTTGCTGAACTAAACAAGCCTGCTTGGTGGTAGGAAAGAAACAATAATTTTACTTTGAACAAGTTAAGTTTGAGATTCCTATGGGATGTCTAGGTGAAGAAATTACGTAGGCAGTTGGAGGTCTATAGTGTTTAGGGCTGCAATCAGGGCTACTTTTGGTAACTATTAGTATATAGACGTCCAGATTGTGTCTCCATCTTAAACTTCTCCCCTGAATTTGAGACTTTTACATCATAACCACTTGAGTATCCAGTAGACATCGTAGGCTCAATAGTTGCAAAATTCAACTTCTGATCATCCCAAGAAAAAGTTCACTCCATATACCATAGTCTCTATTTCACTTAATGGAAACTTCACTCTTCCTAGTTGTTCTAGCCACCACTGTGGACCCCTTCCTCTCCTGTTCTGTATACAATCTATCAACAAATCCTCCTGATGCTGCCTGTCAGAATTTCGCCACTTCTTGCCACCTCCACTGCTACCACCCAAGTCACCATTCTCTCTTGCCTCAATTATCACAGTTGCCTTCTAAGTCATCTCTCTGCTTCCAGCCTTGCCTCCTTACAATCTGCTCTCCTTTAGTATTCAAGGAATTGCTGTATACCATGATTCAGATTTATCATAGGAACTCCCCATTTTTCTCATAGTAAAAGCAAAGTTTGTACAGTGCCTACAAGAACTGCACTGGCCGCTCCCTCATTACTTCTGACATCATTTCCTACCATTCCTCCCCTTGCTATTCTACTCCAGTCACACTGGCCACTTTACTGTCTTCAATACCAGGCAGTCTTCTATTTCAGTATTTTTGTATATATTCCTTTCTTTGCCCAGAATTCTCTCCTTTTAGATATTCTTTTCAGTGAAGCCTATCCTTCCAAGCTAATATATAATCACCTATTATGTAAATTATATATAGCCTGTTATATACATAATAACCTATTATAGCAATTACTACCCTCTCCCTTGACATTTCCTATTCCTTCTTCCCTTAATCTGTTTTTATTTCCATAGCATCATCATCTTCTAACTTATATATGTACAGTTGACCCTCAGACCACCTGGGTTTAAACTGCTTAGGTCCACTTATATGTGGATTTTTTTCAATAAATATATTGAAAAATGTTTTGGAGATTTGCCACAATTTGAAAAAACATTTTCATTTCTCTAGCTTACTTTATTGTAAGAATACAGTATATAATGTATATAATTACAAAATATGTGTTAATCAACTGTTTATGTTATCCATAAGACTGTCCAACAGTAGTAAGCTATTAATAGTTAAGTTTTTGGGGACTCAAAAGCAGATTTTCAACTACTTGGGGAATTGGTGCCCAACCCTTCTTGTCAGTTATAATTTGCTTATTTATATATTTCATTGTTTATCTGGATAAAAAATAGACTTGACTTATTTTTATTATTTATTTGTCTACCCCCACTAGAATGAAAGCTCAGGAAATCTGGTAATTTTATCTTTTTTATTCACTCATATATATATGGCACCTGGAACCCCTGTTGAGTGAATTGATAGTACTTAAAGATGTATCTGTGTGTTTTTTTGTAGGAGTTTTACATTTTAGCTATTAAATTTAGGTCTTTGATCATTTGAGTTAATTTTTGTATATGTAGTAAAAAAAGAGTCCAGCTCTTTTCTTTTACATGTGGATATCTAGTTGTCCCAGCATCATCTGAAAAAGAGACTGTTCTTTCTCCAGTAAATGGTCTTGGCACCCTTACTGAAAATCCGTTGACCATAGACATTTGGGTTTATTTCTAGACTATCAGTATATGTATTTTTGATGCTTTAAATTTTTCCATTGCCATCATTTTGTTTTTGTTGACATGTAAGCTACTTCTTTTCACTACACTTCTAACAATTAGGACATGTTCCATTCAAGTCTCAATTGTTCATTACAGAAGTGGTTCTGCGGTGGGGGTGGGGAGGGAGAAGGAATGACCATACTCGCTCAGTGTGCCGCTCCCCAGACTATCTTTCCCTCACCGCTAAGAATGGATTGCTTTAAATTATTGCCATCAAAACTAATGCCCTGTTTTTTCAACTTACAGTTCCATTTTTCCAAAAACAAAGAGTTTACACAAAAATTTTCATTTGAGTTTGACCTGTCTTTTCAAACATTAGAAACCAATTTTGAAAAATCTAAAGGTTCAGATGGTGAACATTGTATTCTGTCATTCTTTGATTTGCTTTTTAATTTTATGCTCCCTAAAAGTTTTGTTTTACTCTTTGCTTAAAAATATGCCATCGTCCTGTTTTTCACCTTCACCAGCGTTAACCTGTCCCCCTGAGGTCGAGACTGTTGCTGTGGCAGCTGGTCGCGCATAAACTGATACAGACCCAGAGCAGTGGCCAGTTTCCCTGGCAACAAGCTCTCCACAGCAAGACAAACCCCTTCTGGCTCAGAGGCCTTAACTGATTCAAACAGCCCTCTCTGGAAAACACGGCAGGTGGGATCAGGTTACCAAGCAGAATCCAGGGCTGGAGGGCCATAATGAATATAAGGAGAAAGAAAGAGAAAAACGTAAAGAGAAAAGAGAGGGGATTCCCTTGCACATGAAGCAGGGTTGCAATTGAAGTGGAAATAATGTATACCAAAAATTGGTATTATTTTCATAATAAATCATTTAATCAGTAGTTAACCTAGATAAAAGTCGACTCTTCTGGTTCTTCCCTAGCTTTCCGGTGCTGCCTCGTTAGTTTCTCTTCCCCTGTGATCCCTATAATAAGGTTAGAATTTGTTAAGCCTGAGTTCTTACCCCTCCACTCTTCTTCTCTGTTTATGTACTCTCTCAATTATGTTAATTTTTCCGAGTACACATTAATGAAATGCAGCTCTCCAAATTTGTTTTATCTGAGATACATTGTGCTTATTTCAAATAACTTTTCTACTTAATTGAAGTAATAGCAGTGACAATAATTGCAATTTATGGAAATGACATTCCAGAGTCCTTCACAGAGTCCTTTACTGAGCCCTGTGCTGGGCCTTCCAGAACTGTATGTGTACAGTCATTGTGCTTGTTCCTGTGTCCTGGCAGTGTTATCAAGGCAGGAAGTAGTAAAAATACACTAGTGTTGGCTTAAACAGTATTTTGATTTTGCATTGTCATAATAAAGACAGTAATGACCTAATGCTGAATTACATTTAAGGAGCACATGTTCAGAGAAAGTGTTTCTTTAGGGGTTATTTTTTTTGCCCTCTTTTTTTTTTTATTAAGTATCATATTTACTTTCAGGGTTTAAAAAATTGAGGCCTAAAATATAGAGCTTTCAAAATTAAGACATTTAAATTCATTTTTATTGTAGAAATTTTTGGGAGTTTGTGCTGGTATGACAATGTTTTTAAAATATTTTTCACCTATAGTAGCAACACTACCCAGTGGAAATAAACCTGAGTGAATTTTACATTCTATTTGGGCAAAGAAGGTTTCAGTTTGTGCCCTGGAAATGTTTACTTACAAGATACACTGCAGATACTTAATCTATTTATTTCTAGTAAGTATAGACTCTCATTTTAAGAAATTTAGCAATACTAACTATATTTACATATATTCTCCCAACATAGGGCATCACATTTGATGAATTCAGGTCATTTTTCCAGTTTTTGAACAACCTAGAAGACTTTGCAATAGCCTTGAATATGTATAACTTTGCAAGTCGTTCTATTGGGCAAGGTAAGTAATCATCTTTCAATAATTAAAAGCAGAAAATAATCCAACATGTTTCCAGGGACTTTGGCAACAAATTAATTATCAGGTAGATCATATTACCCATCACCTTGCCCCAAAGTTTGGTGTATACTTCAATGGAAAATTCATTTTCCCTAAACAAAGTTTAGAGAAATACACCACATTTTTGTATTAAATTTATTATTGCCCTTCATTTCAGATTACAGGGAAAAGCTAATAATGTTTGTAAATCCCGGAGGAAAGAACCTCATAGAGGCCTGGTCACATTGAGGGATACGTGTCTACCTGTAGAAGAGCCAGCTGGCCACGCCCCAAATAACGTCACAGGATGACATTATAGTACTGATTGTACCCACAATCTGCTAGCTCAGGAACCTGAATTTTGTCAACAGAGCCTCCTCTTAGCTATGGACTTGGATTAATCAAGTTTTGAGAATGATATGTAAAATGGAATGTTGGTTTTGCCTAATGTACAAAGTAATACTATACTTAGAATTCAGAATGCTATTGTCTTCAGGACCAGCTCATTGTTTCTCTGAAGATAGACTAACAAGTCCAGTCCTTTTTCTAGGATTCTGTGACTATGACCACTTTCCCATCCCTATATCCATCTTTTAAAAATATTTTTGCCATATGAGGACTTTGTTTATGTCTTTAAGGTGATTTTACCTGAGTCTGCCATAATCTAATAATTGCTAATTCCCAAGCTTAAATCTCAGTGGACAGTTCTGTGTTATTTTATTGCTAAGTTCTGGGGAGAAGCCAAATTACAGCCCCTGAGTGCTAATGATAATTATCTCTCTCCCAAAGCATAGATACTGAATCCCTCATATAGCTTCATTCATTTATTCACCAAGTAAGAAAAACCTGAAAATTTTTCACACTTAACCCAAGGTCTAATCTAGATGTTCAAATGAGGTATCTTCTCAACTCAACCCATTTTGAGTCTCACGATCTACTAATTGAGCTAACCTGGTGACTTCAACTCAACCCATTTGAGTGTTTTAAAACCAAAACTTTTGGGAGCCCTGTCTTCACACACCAGCATTTATTACCATGATACACCTACTAACAACCTTACAAAGAAAAAAATGTCATTATCTGCCTACCTGGTTCAGAATGGAAAGTTGCTTTTTTACTTTGTGGGAATGAAAAAATTGTGTATTCTTACAGGTGCTCGGATCTATCTCCTTTTCTGTTGCCACTACTAGTACCTTAATTCAGACTGCTACCTCTGAAAAGGTCTATTGCAGTAGTGCCCTCAGTGGTGTTCCTGCCATTATTCATTGTCCTCCCTGACGGTTCCTGTACCACTCACAGAATAATTGTTCTAAAGCACAGATTGGTTGACCTTTCTACAACACACTTTTGTGGAACACTCTTCAACTCCCTGTTGCCTGTTGAAGAATGTACAGATGCCTGGCCTCAAAGTCCCTGTGCAGAGCTTCTCTAGCTCCTGTGTGTCCCCTGGACTCTACCCAAGCAGCTGCTCGTATTTTCAGAACATGCCATATTCTCTCCTCTTTCACCTCATGCCTTTGTTCATTCCTGTCCTCTGATCTACTATTTCCCCTCATCTGTACAAGCTGTCCTTCAGGGCTCAGCTCACATACAAAATTGCAGGCTTTCCTCATGACTTTCTCTCGATTTTCCCTACTGCACCCAACAGACAGAAGTAATCACTAATTTCCAAATCTCACAGTACCTTGTTGTTCCTTTCGGTATTGTTCTGTGTAAAGGTTGTTTGGGCAGGTGTCTCATCTCCCATCTGAACAGTAAGTTTCTTGAGAATGTATTCATCTTAATAATCCCTAGTGTCTGTCACTGATAGTAGGTGCTCATTAAACACTGAATTTGAATGCATTGTTAACCTAAGATACAGCTATTCCTTGGCCCTCTTAATTAAAACCACAAAAATTTTTGTTCCCTAAAAGATAGCATGATTAATGAAACGTCATATGTTTTAGAAGATCATGACCTGTGTTTAGAAAAAAAGCTTACTTAATAACTTTTCTGGTAATTAACATATATTATAAAAATAATGTTAACAGTTTACTCCATTTCTGTGACATTTATCTAGATGAATTTAAGCGTGCTGTCTATGTAGCTACTGGCCTCAAACTTTCACCACATTTAGTGAACACAGTCTTCAAGATTTTTGATGTTGACAAAGATGATCAATTAAGTTATAAAGAATTTATTGGAATTATGAAAGACAGACTGCATAGAGGATTCCGGGTAAACCTATATATTTCAAGCTTATTGATAATCTTTTTTAAAAACTGAAAGAAAAAAATCTTAATGATATAAACATGAAATGTTGTACTTGGAAAGAAAAACATAAGGCTCTATATACTTTCAAAAACAATTTGAGGTGATAAAAGTTAATACTTTTTTAAAATATAAAATTAGTTTGAATTTCAATAACTTATTTTCATATATAATTAGCTTAATATCTTTATCCCAGTTTGTGGGGGCAAATGTTGCCAAATATTTTTTATAAATATTTTATTTTACACAGGGCTGTTCATACTTGTTAGTATACAAAGAAATATCACTATTCCTCATTTTATATGATGCAAATTTTCATTAGGCAACTTGAGGCTCTTACATCACTGAATAGCCAGTACTTTTTAATATGGAAAATAAGGTAAAAACTTTTTTGTCTGTTGAACTGTTTTCCTATATGCACATCTTATACTAGAAATTCAATGATTTTTTTTCTCAGAACTATATTAAATAATTTTTTCATAATAATTTAAAGTAATTCATTATTTTAAATAATGAAATATAGCATGAATCAATAAATGTTTATACATCTAACATCTGTGATGTGCTACAAATGGAAAAAAATTTTTTCTATTAAGATTAACAGCTAGGATAGTCAATCTTCCCTCTTTTGTAAGAATATCTCTACATATTACACATTTAAAAAGAGAAAATGTATATACAAAAAAGATCACTTTAGACATTATTTTTAGTAGTAAACCTAAGCTGTGCAGGTAAAGATAGTATGTACTTAACTGCCACCTAGTGGTTAGTTGTTAGCATTTGCAACGATGGCGCAAATACATGACAGCATGCATTACAGATCAGTTTTCCTCAAAATTTTTTGAGTGGAAAGATCAAATTAAAATTTAAACTATGCTATAAACCTCTGACACTGTATTTCTCTCTTAGGGGTTATGTGTGCTTTTAGTTTTGCTTTATTTATTGTGAATCTGGCCAATAACATTATTTACATTTGCACAATTTAAATCATCTGTTCCACAGGGTTATAAAACAGTTCAGAAGTATCCCACTTTCAAATCCTGTCTGAAGAAGGAACTTCATAGCAGATAAGTATGTTAGCTTCACTGTCTAAATTTGTTCAGTAACCATAAAGGAAGGGTCATAATTTATTTTTTTATGATATTTTGGAAATAGATGAAAGAAGTAGAATTATAATTTTTTAATAATTTTAAGCCACTAATTCAATTTAAGAATTAGTATTTTAATTATTTCATTTTAGACCAGGAGTTAAATTTAAAAATTAGTCGTTATAAAAAGCATTAGCTTGCCACTATTAAGTTGTGATCTAAAAATGAACTGAAATGATTACCTAATTTGGAATATCCTGACTGAAAAATTTTCAGTAACCTGCAGTTTTACATCTGGGCAGGTATAATACAATGAATCCAAGGTGGGTTTTTATAATCTAGGACCATTAGCATCAAAGGGATATTTGTTATTGTTTTATAGGATCAGGATTTCAAACATCTGCTACAATTATGGCAGTGATTTTTTTAGAGTTATTTTAGGTTCCTGGCACTATACTAGGTGTTCTTCCAGTATAGTATCTTCTTTAATCTTCACAGATAGATATTCCATTTAACAGCAGAGAAAATAAAGGCTTAGTGAGTAATTTGCTCAAGATAACTTGTTAGTAAGTGGTGAACTAGGATTTGAGCTTCATTCTGTCCGATGGCAAAGCCATCTTATTCATTATTTACTACACTGTCACCATAGAAAGTGGTAGTTAAAGAAGATAGAGGAGATTCAGTTTGTATCAACCCAAAGAAATATCTCAAATTTCTTGCTGATCTCCAAAATGAAGGATTTCCTCTTTCCTTTTTCTTTTAAAAATCAATGGTAGCTATAAAATTTTGGTCACTTGTGGGTTCTGATCAGTTAGGTATCTACAGTAAAGGTTTTGTTCATTCATACGTGCTTGTAAATGTATATTTCTTGCTGTTTTTTCTTAAGCTGGAAATTGTTTTATTTCTCCATAGCAGTATTTGCCAAAGTGGTTCCATAGGATATCAATGCATGTTCTTCTTTAAAAAAAAAAGGGGGGGCTGCTTTGTCAATAAAGTTTGAGAAGTATAATAAACATGGTTAAATAGGTTCCTTCCCCCATAGAACTTACCAGGTCTTAATATGCCTCTATTCATTTGTGTCTCTAAAAGAAAACAGTACTCAGTATTTTGCAAAGTAGCTTTGAGGCCTAATGTTTTATGGAACCCATTTTGGAAAATGCTGTTTTAACATGTTTATTGGCAAGTAGGCTTATTTATTTATCTAAGGTGATAACTGTAGTGATTGAGCTAACAGAAGAAGTCAAATCTTCCTAAATCTCTCTTTTAAGGAATGAAAGTTCCTTACTGCCCTATAAGAACTTCTATTGCACATTTACAGAAAGGTAGGACACACCATTTGTGTCCTTATAGGCAGTATTCTCAACGAACTTAAAACAGCGTCACACAGACATTGTTGATTCTCTATAGTTGTACATAGAACCAAAGGTAAAAATGATTACATTTATTCTAGACCTTTACTTTATAATATGATTAGACAAGTCACTAAACAAAATACTGAAGTTTCAAATTAGAGGAAATATTCTATGATTGAGTCTTTGAATGTTATATTGTCAATTGGGTGTTTTTATTATGTGCCTTACTGTTTCATATTATTACTGTAATAATACATGATTATTGCCATCACCTTTGAATTTCATCCTAAATAGATACTGCTTTTATATATATACTTTTTATTAGGTACTTCTGTAACAAAGTTTAAAGGATTATTATCTACATAACAAATGGAAGAAGCCAAATTTCAGAGAGCAGAAGTAGGTCTGAGATCAGAACATGGAGAAATGAAGGAAAAGGTGAAATGCTAATTATAACTTTTTCTTGAACGTAAGACAGATAAAATGTACCTTCTTATTAAAACTACAAATGTTATGTGTTATCAATTTGAGCTTTTACCTTGATTTACTGAACTCTGCACTTTTTCATTCCTTTGAGAAGTATATAGATACTTGCAATGACTATATAAGAATGTATTTTAAGTATTTTTTTAAACTTAATAGAAATCTGCTTCATTTCAAAATAATATGACTCCTGGAATCTAAATCACTTAAAAATGAGCAACATATTTTCCTTGGTTTTAGACTGTGAACTTATTTCTAGGAAATGAATATTCCTTAAGACTTAGCCTAGAGCCCTTAGAATTATTAATAAATCCCAATTATTTATGTTTTTTAATTACACTGAAATAATTTTGAAAAACAAATAGAAATTAAGCTACTATATAATATGATGGTTTACATTGTACTTTTAACTTTTAAAAGTACTTAATTAACATATATTGTTTGAATCATGAAGTTTTTTAAGTTTTTGTTCATTTACCAAAGTCAACAGAATGTATTCTTTTCTGTATACAGTAAAGAAATTTAAAATGTAGGTTCTTTTTCTAAAAAAGAGTCATATATTGATGGGGGAAGCACTGGTAGTTGTAGCGATAGTCATTGTCATTGTTATTGTCTTAACATGATGCTGCTCCTGATTGCAGATGGTGCATGTTGATAACACTAGTAAAAATAATATCTGACAACTCTGCACTTATTGTTTGATGTTAGTATATGTCTATAGCATCAAAATGAGTACTATAAAAGACGAATATAAAATCGTTTGGAAGACTGATGTATATATTAGGTAGAAATTAACATTTTGTTTCTTACAAAAGGACCACATGCAGAAGCGACACCCAACAGCCAGTAGTAACAAATAGTATGTTGAGAAAATTAAAATAGTATGTCTTAAAAGAGAAAAGAAAAACTTATATTGAAAAACAAAATGAGATTTTCACATGAAGAAAATGATTTGATAGTACTTAATGGAAATGTGTTCAAATAAAAAATATAAAGGGATACATATGCAAAAATAGAGCATTTATTTATACATTATATGTGGAAGATAAGTTCATTTATCTTCTTTTCTAAGATGTATTTATTGTAAATTGCACACACTTTAGCTATTACCTTGCTTTTGTGTATGAAAATAGGAAATACTTTGTTTTTTTAAGTTATTAAATGTGAAATTGAAAATTCTGCATCAGCATATTTATGGAAGTAATGTTACTTCCAAGAAAATATTATTATTGGCATTGACTATGTATTTGTTAGACTTTTTACATTCTTTATCTGATATTATTTATTATGTTGATAAATATATGATTCATAAGTTTGAGGATTCCACATAGTATAATAATTTAATTTCACCTGCTTTGAAGGTTGACTCAATTGACTGACTAAATTAAAATGCCTCCCACTCATTTAACATGCCCCAGGTCTGTTTTACTTTATACTGAGTGTTCTCAATATTCATTATTTGCTATTTAAAATAATTGTAAAAATGCCATTTGCTTTTATCTTCACTATAACTTACATGATCTTGCATACGTGGAAAAATTCCTATTTAGAACAGTTCTATAAATATAGATTCAAAACTGAATTAGCTTGTTAAAATTCTTTATAAATCTGCCATTCTCCCAAGGAATACTACATATACAACCTTTATTCTTTATTGCTTATCAGTGTGAGTGGATATTCATTTATTCATAAGGCTATAGCATATTAAATATTGAAATGGGAATAAGTGAAATATTCTGTCTGATCAATTAAAATGGAAGAGATTAGTAAATTAAACAATTCTCTATTATCACTCCTGAAATTTATCATCTGTCAAATGGGAGATAAGTATATCTCACTGGATTGTTGTTAAAACATTGTTAGAATATTAAAAAGATTTATTGCTTTCAGAATAATAATATTCTAAATACATGTATGCTATTCTTAGCATTTCCTTCTGTAATTTAATATCAAGACTCTTTGCAGGAAGTCTACATGGTAAAAGATTTATGGTACTTTTCAGAGTAATTTCATATTAAGAAATTTAACTTAAGTTACAGTCTGTTGTTCTTATTGTAAAATATAATTGTAAAGCAATCTGTTTACATTCTTATATTATCTTAAAATAAATATGCCTGCTCTTGAATCAAAACACTTAGTATATTGCATTTATATATATCTGTGGGCTAATGTCTTTCTGAAAAATGTCACATTCAAACTTCAGAAATCTTTGTTGGTTATCAAACACCCACTGACCTCATACCCTGTGTTATGGCAGTACATGCCAATAAAAAATCTCCTCAATACTTTTGTAGGTGAATAAATCACAGAGCCATAAAGCCTCTCAAAGTGTGTAATAGGAATTCATACAATACAGTATTTTGGTCATTGGTACTGGAAAGCTTTTCAGAAAGCTTACATGTGACTTAACAGAGAACTGATTGTTTAAATGGCTTAAAATAATTAAACCAATACTATAGTAGACCCTGTTTTACTAATATTGGTATTTTGCAGGCTTTGTCTTACGAAGAAAATGCCTAGAAATTTACTAGTTTTCAAGACACATTATCCTAATTTTTATAGCTATACAATACATTAACATTTTTACATAGAGTTTTTACTTTTAGAGGATGTAAAACTATGAATTGTGTAATATTCATTCAATAAGTATAAAATAAAAATTCTAAGTGATAAGAAAGCATTGTTTGTTGCTTTTAATTGGCAGCATTTTTACTTTTTTAGTAGCTCATGAAATAATGGTGTGTCCTGCAATCAGTCACAAATTCTGTGAAATATTGTATGTTGAAAATCAACTCAAAGGTATAGTGGTGAGACTTTTCTGTACCTTTTTTTAATCTTTATCACTTGCTTAATATCACAATCATTTAGTTATTTTCTTTTTTTATTGGAATATAGTTGACATACCATATCGGTTTCAGATGTAAACATAGTGATTTTACAATTACATGTATTAAGTGCTCACCATGCTTAAATGTAGTTACCCTCTGTCACTATACCAAGATATTACGATTTTATTGGCTACATTCCCTCTGCTGTACTTCCATTCCTATGATAATTTATTTTATAATTTGGAGTTTGTACCTCTTTATTCCCTTCCCCATTTGCACCCTGGCCTTTTCTACTGTGGTAACCTACAGTCTGTTGTCTATGTTTATGAGTTTATTTCTTTTTTGTTTGTTTTGTTTTTTAGATTCCACATACATAAGTGAAATCATATGGTGTTTTTCTTTGCTGACTTATTTTATGATCAGTTTTTTTAACACATGTCTTAAAAACTGAGGAATATACCTGTAATTGTGACAATGTGCATATGAACATACAACGCTCAGAAGAACTAAAAGCATTACTATAAAAGTTTCTGGAAAAGATAAATTTTGTCCAATGTTTAAAGGAAGAGAAAGACAAGTCATTGATTTTGCGGGGCATGCAATAGGCCTTTCAGTCTAACAACTTATGGCATTCAGTTATGAAAAAAAAATTTATTTGAGAACTTACTCTCTTCTTGTTCTATCCAGTCTTTCTGGAATTTCTATTACTTAGATATTGAATCTCCTATTCCAGCCTTTAATTTTTCTTTAGTTCTTCCTCACTGTTGATCTCTTTGTCTTTTTGTTGTACCTTTTTAAAAGATTACTTGAAATTTCTTGAGACCCTTCTTACCTTTTATCCATTCTCTTGAGTTTTTATAATTTGACCATATTTTAAAATATTTTTTCTCTGAATTATCCTTTGTATTGTCTGCTGTTCTTGTTTTGTATATTCAGTAGCTTTCATTCTTGCTCTGATTATTTAATTTCAATTTCTTTGAAGTTTTCTTCTGCTCCCTTCATCCCCCCATTCTTTTTTTGCTGCTTTTGCTTTAGATATCTCCTATTCAGAGTTTTTTCTCAAATATCTGCTAAGCTTTTGCTATATGTTCACATTTTAAGACAAATTGGAAGCTAATTCTGTACACATGGAATTAGCTTTTGACTGACATGTGTCACTAGCTGCATTTATAACTGGGCCATTGCTTATAAGGGCCCTTGACTCTCAGTGTTTCTCTTTGGTCAGATTTCTCCTGCCTGGTAGTTCAAAGACTAACCACTCTTTTGTTCAGAACTGACAATACGAAGGAGATCTTTATTTAATACCCTTTTCTTCAACATGGCAACCCCCATCTTCAACTCTGCTGTTCTCTCTATACATAGAACACCTCTGGTTTGACCTCTGGAAAGTTTTCTGCAGGGAGGGAGCTTGAGATCTAAATGCTTCATGAACAGAATTGCAGTCAGTCATATTTACTGTGCAACCCTTCAGAGGTATCTGGATCCTTCCATTCTTAAGCCTTTGGGAAACTCTGCAGTGTGAATCTGCCTTTTCAGGGTGTGTCTCTGTTGCAGGCATTTAAGTTCTCTTTGGTCTAGAAGTTAATTACCATCTATTTCTGAGATTTAAAAATTTTATGCCTATATTCTCTTTTCTAGTTTTCTTGTCCTTAAAGAGAAAGCTATGCTTTTCTGTCATTTTGTGTGATTTCAATGTGTTCTATCATTTTTAGTATGGTTTCAATAGGGAGTGAAAAAATTGTGTCCAAAACAATATATGTAACCTCCCTACTTAGATGTAATTATCTTAGATCACTTATCTGAAAGTACCCATAGGAGCTTAATGGTGGTTACCTTTTAAGATGGGGCCATAGGCATATCTTATGAAGGGGGGCCATAAGCACATATATTTGATGAGCTGTTCTTGAACTATTTGAGTGTTTTTAACCATGTGTTTTTGTACTTTTTGAAGAAAAGCATATTTCTAAAACTTAGGATCTCAGTCTGGAAAAATGGGAATGATTCACAAAGGTGAGGTGTTGGTGGGTTATTTACCAAATCCAGAGTTAGGCTGCTGCTTCTTGAAGTGGGGAGAGATGGTTTTAAGAAAAATAAAAGTATACTGGTGACTGTGAGTTTTTGGAGCTATCACATGGTTTACACTTAGAGGATAAGAATGGGAATGGGATTAATTGATAAAAGAATGTCAGTGATAATCAGTTACTAGACTTAAAAAGTTAAAGATAGCAGCTATACTCTCTTACAAAACATACGTTGCTGATGTTTACCATAAGAAATGTTTACCATGATCTTACTTTTCTAATTCAGTATGGCATATCCTTCTGCATATTCAAGATGAAGCAAGATACTTGAAGATAAGCAGATTAGTCCACTAGCAGATTTTAAATGAGATAAAATGAGAGTTTAGGACAGAGTGAAAGACAGTTAATAAAGATATTTCCATTCTATGGTATGACATGCTTTACTCTGCCTAAGTTCTAGGTGCTATAAGAGTTAAAAATTCAAGCTGAGAAATCCACAAAACACCACTCTGAAAATCTATACTTTTTTATGTCATTGCTTTTTGGTGCTAAGAGGTTCTCAAGAAAGTGAGTATCTTATGTACCATTTGTGCTGTAATATTTAATTACAGTGAGTGTACAGAAGATTAGCTGTCCCAAAGATTCTTTTGAAAGCAGATTGCACATCAAAACTGCATTGTGCCCTGCTAAGTAAGCAAATTTAAGAAAGAGGAGAAGGTGATGTCAAGACTTATTGCAAAATGAACAAATAAAAGAATAAGATTTTCTTGGTGTTTAGCCTATTAAAGCATAGCCAAGTGTCAGTCTTCATTTGTCAACTTATATATGTCTTGTTTTTTTTTCAATTTACAAAGAGCCAGTCTATGGAAGTATCCTTTAGCTAGCCTTTGGACTTGTGAAATAAATTAAGCAACACAAAAATGCTAAACAGATTATACTAATAACTCAATTTCTCATAGTGATTCATTGCTATATAAATAAATATGTAGATTAGTAATTCAGATACAGATGTTAGTTGCTTTTTCATTTTTCTGATTATAAAATTAATACATGTGTTTTTGCTCCCTGATAATTGAAGTTTTAGAAGCTCAAAAGTTTACTTCTCCTCTTTAGTGGCTAGACCTCTAAGTACAGCATGCACTAAAGCATTTCTACTCTCCAGGGATTTCTCCCTTCAAAACTTTAAAAAAAAAAAAAAGAGAGAGAGAGGTGAAACTAAATTTTTAAAAAATCTAAGAGCTGAAACCCAAGTACCCTGGGGTGAAGATGAGGTAGTGTGGAGTGTGAATTGGATTTGCTGAAAATGTTGAGGAACGTAGGTGAGGATCCCAGGCCAGAGCAACAGAGTTCACAGGTGCCTGCAACTGGGCTAGGCAGCCTGGCCAGAGTGCTACGCTGACAGTCTGTAAGCACTTGAGCCTTGGAACAACAAAGAGGAGAAGAGCTTGATTCTGAGACTCCTGCCACCTCTGAGTTAAAACCTTGAAGGAGGTCCTGAGATAAGTGTACACATACAGACACACACCCAAAACTGGCTGAAGTAGAAGAAACCATCCCATAAGACTCAGATTATAATCAAGCATAACCTCTTTCAAACTACCAAATTCAGATAAGGCCAGCTGCTCTGGGTGAGAATCAACAGAAACAATAAGTTTAGACCCCAAGGAATACAGTGTTGGAACTGAATACAGAATACAGACTGCACCAAGAGCCATGTATGAAACAAACTATGAAATGACAAAAATGAGTTTCAAAACAAAAAACAGTAAGGATTAAACAGATACATTTACCAGATAGAATTTCTAGAAGTAAAATATTTAATTGCTGAAACCAGTACCTCGAGTGAGAGTTATGGGCCCAGCCGCGACGGAGTGACTGGTATTAGACTTATCCTGCTTTCATAAGCAATTACAGCATTCATTGTACAGCAACCACTTCACGGCCTTCATCCTGGAGAGAAAGAACACTTGTGAGGGGGCCTCTGCATTCACTCTGGCTTTGTGCCGGGGAGCACTTTCCAGACAGCAGCAGAGGGAAGTGAAGCCCAAACAGAAAACCAGTTCACGGGATGTAAGACATGAGACCAGAGTCAAGGACAGTGTGGGACAGTACCAGAGAAGAGGGAGCCATGCAGAGTAGGCACACCAGAAATTTGCATGGAGTACTCTTATGTCCAGCTGAATCCTAACTAAGCTGCACGTCAGAGGGGCAAGACTCCATGAGGCACTGCAGAAAACAGCTCCTGAGGGTCACAGTGCAGGGAGCCATCTGAGTTTGGGGAAGAACTAACAACGGTCTTAGGTTCTTCACAAAAACAGAACAAATAGGATGTACATATATAAAGAAAGATTTATTACAAGGAATTGGCTCATGAGATTATGGAGGCTGACAAGCCCCAAGATCTGCAAGGAGGGTCAGCAAGGTGAGGTGCAGGAGGGGTGTAGTTACAATCTGAGTCTGAAGTCCTGAGAACCAAGAGAGCTGATGGTTTAGTTCCAGTCTGAAGCTGGCAAGTTCAAGGGCCAGTGTTTCAGTTCAAAGGCAGTCAGGCAGGAGAAATTCTTACTTGGGGGAGAGTCAGCCTTTTTTGTTCTGTTCAGGCCTTCAGCTGATTGGTGGAAACCCACCTACGTTAGAGAGCGCCATCTGCTTTACTCAGTCCATTTTAAATCTCAGTCTCACCCAAAAACACCCACAGAAACACCCAGAAAAATGTTTGACTAAATATCTGGGTATCCCATGGCCCAGTCAGTACAACACAAAAAATTAACCATCACGACACATTTGTAACTCCATCCTATCCAGGAGTATTGTTCCAGTAATTCATCAAGGTTTATGGCTTTCATTATCTAGGTCAGACTATTTCTTACATAAGGTCTTTTCTAGATCCTGCAAATTCATTGTTGATTTTAAGAGTGGAAATTTTTCCCATTTGTTTTTCTGATTATTGTTGATTTATTGCAGTTGATTTATTCAACTATTTAGCTAAACTCTTAGTAGTTCTGTTATTTATTCTACTAATTCAAGTTTTCTGGTGGACAGTCATATTTTGTGTAAATGATGATAAATGTGTTTTTATCACTCCTATATATTTGTACTTATTTCTATTTCTTGTATTATCACATTGACTATAGCTCCCAGAACAATGTAAAATACTAATAGCAATAGCAGAAATCTTCAGAATTCATGTTTAAAAGGATTATCTCTAACGTTTCAAGTTAAGCATAATATTTTCCTGTTGATTTAGACACATACTTTGTCCTATTAAAAAGTATCCCTAATCTCCTGCATTTGGACAAGTCTGGAAAAGGGAATGATTGTCGAATTATCTCAAATGTCTTCTCAGTTTCCACTGACACAACTATATGTTTTTCCATTTTGACCTCTTGATGTGATATTTCTTCTTTATAGGCTTCCTAATATTAATAAACTCTGATCATGGTAGACCATTCTTTTCATTTCTTAGTCTTAGACTAAAGTTGACTTCCCTGTATCAGGTTCCTCATCTCCAAATTGGGATTATAAATTGCAACCCATGTTATAGGGATTAGATGGGATAATTTTATGAATTCATAAAAATATGAATTAAATTTATATAAAGTGTTTAGCATAATGTCTGGCACATAAGATATGTTCAGCTAATAGTGCATTATTATTATTATTAACCAAGAGGCTTGAATGTTTTGAGTGGGGAAAATTTTTTTATATTCATGAGCATGTTATTTCTCATATTTTCTTAAAGAAAATAAAGTAGGTGGTTTTCAGTTTTCATGTATGAATCATGGGAAGGAGCAATAAGACATTATTTTCTCATTATTTTATTTTAAATCTGTGTTTTTTGTTTACACCACTCCTCTTGTGGGTCAAATACTAACCCACTCATAATATCCCTGAGCTGGCCTGGCTTCACGATCTGGTGACCAGGGCGGTTGCACAAAGCCCCACGACAGAAGGCCTCACATTTGGGGTTAATGCTCTGCAATTACCTTCTTGAAATTCTTAATAATATCTTTGAATGTTTGTCATATAAGTGAATCAGTGAGACAGTGGAGCTCACGCAGGCATTTGAACTCTCTGCTCACATGCGAGGTTCTCCTTCCCACTCCTTCCCCACTTCCCTGGAATGGCCTTTGGCCACTCTTTGCCTTTCTAGCCTCTGCCTCTCCACCCTTGCCCTGAGTCTGCCTCCACCCTCTGTCCCCCGAGCAGGGGCCTCTGTGTAGAATGGGGAAGGGCACCCACGCCCCACAGTTTTGGGGCAGACGATGGTGGGAGCATCCTGCCCCAAGCTGGTGTTGCCATGGGGCATCCGTGGCAGCCAGCCTGAGGCCACAGCTCCGTAGAGATGAGCCTTTTGCCCAGCCCTAATCCAAGTACGGAGAGCCTTCTAAATCAGAGGTTGCAATACCCTCGGTAGCTGCCCATCTATTGTGGGGTGTGGCACATCAGGCCTGTGAGAAGCAGAGATCATCTGACTGTACCTCCCAGGTGCTCTTCCAGCTGAAGGGTGGTACATGAGTCTAGCAGCGGGTGTGAAAGGGAAGCCGGCATCTGTCAGGTCTGAGCAAATGCAGGTGTATCCTGAGTCGTAGGATGCACTCCCAGGGCACCTGTGGGGTCCACACTCACCTTGCAGGAATCCCGAAGCCTGAGGAGTATACCTCAGCCTATCGGTGTGGGACACCCTCTCTTCTTCCTCACAACCTTCCTGAGTCTGACTTGGGTATGCCTCTGCTGGCCAACTGGAAGCACTCGCAGAAGCCATGCCACGAAAAATAGGTATTATGTGATTCTGGAGATTTCACATAGGGGTTAAAAAGATGAACAGTGGAAGTCATGCTAATAATTTTAAATGTTTAATTTTTATTTACTGAAAATGACTTTAAATAGCCAATAAAAAACATCCTAACAAGTTGAGAGAGACACAGAAGAAAGAAAAAAAAACTATAATACCTTAGTACATTTTCCTGCTTATTTGAGCAAAGAGCCCTGCATTTTCATTTTGCAGTAGGCTCCAAAAAGTATGTATTCCAGTCCTTGCCCGGAATATGGAAATCAGGGCCATTGTTCAAGGGGGTCTGTGAGTTTGGTGAGAGAGAAGATGGTAAGAAACAAATGAAAAAAAGAATATTTTATGCTATTTGGAAATGGATATTAATCAACCTCAAAATGGTAATGGAGAAATGTTTTTTGTATTAGCAGAAAAAATGTAAGGAGAAAGACTATCAAGATGGTAAGTATGCTGGTCTTGACACTCGGAGTGTATGGCAACCACACAGCCTTGAGTTCCAGGAGAATTTGATGCCCAAAGAGCCATTATGATGAATTATCTGAATTGATGCTTCATCAGAATGACTCAGGGACTCTAACAGACAAATTCCAAATAGGTTCACTTTAAAAAGGTACACAGGTAAGCTAACTCCAACAGAATGTAAATGTATAAATTATAAACAATAGCAAGTTGTTACAACATTTTAAAATCTTACATGAGACAGAAGCTATTTAGGTAAAAATGGGTGTTTAAAGGACATGCAGGACATACCCTCAACTCTGGGCAAAGGATTGTAATAGAGAACAGAGACTGGGAAAAAATTAGGGAAGGAAATGATCAATGTCAGCTGCAAGGAAAAAATGCAAGAACTGGCAAATAATGATATCAACTTCATCTTTCATTTACCCAAAGCTGGAAAGAATACTGATCACCTCACTTTTCTGTAATAAATAGATGCTTTATTTTCAAGCATATAAGAATGACTAACAATTCTTTAAAAGCCATTGAAATGGTTTTGACATCCTAAATTTCCGTGATTACAATATCTTGCTAGAGAAGCATTTTCATTCAAGATTAATACATAGTTGGTAAGCACTTTTAAAAAGCAATTGTCTAAAAAAAAAAAAAGCAATTGTCTGAGGTTCTCTATACTTGAGATCCTTGTGCCATTTTCTCATTAAGTGATTCATGAAAATTTTCAATTAGATTCCTATGGTATTTTTAAAAACCAATTTGGTTTTTACCTTCCAACTAAAAGAATGAGTCAGTGTATCAGACAGGTGTGCACTTGCATAATTATGAAGTTGAATGATCCTTGGATAGAACTGAGAAAACGGGCAAGGACCCAAAGCAGAATCCAAGAAGACATAACTATTTCCAAAAAGATAAATTGGAAAATATGCATGAACAGGTGAAAAACATTTATCACATCTATTAAGAATAGCGTGGTTAAACACGGGCTGTCGAGACAGACTTCCCGAGTTCAAATCCTGGCTCTGTTGATACTACGCTTGTAGTTAAGGAAGGGTCCCACCCTTTACATGCTTCAGCTTTTCTATGTGTGAGAGACGAGGTAATGATAACAGTGCGTCTTAAAATTAAATGGGAAATCGCCTGTAAAGCCTTGAGTTTAGCAAACAATACATATTAGTATCATTCCTAAAATAATATCCTGTTTGTGTAGAGTCAAGATTACTTGTAGTCATGTTCATAAACTTGACCTTGAAGATTAACACAAAGGTTAAAAAACTCACAGGCTATTGAAAAACATAAAGTGATACTTTTACTCACTATTGAAGTGGATTAAAGAGAGTGAAAATACTTTTAAACTTTCTTTAGGTAAACATTGCCAAATACTTTAAACCTATTCTCTGCATATTTTCCTATTTTAATTGTTTTCACTGTCATCATCTATTGAATTCTCTTGGTTTTCAGGCATCTATTTAATTTTAATGAGTATTTTATGCTGTGCATGTGAAATATAGTCATGTATCTGGGACTATTTCTGTCTACTAGTTTTCCCTTCCTAAAAACAGAAAAGAGGAATGCCTATGGCTAAAAAAAAAAAATCTGCCTTCCTGTCAGCTCCTTCTGCTGATAGCACAAGAATTCCAAATTATATATTCACAAAATTTGCATTTTCCCACTCTTAGTTTAAGAAAAACCATCAAGTTAAGTCAAAGCTAAAATAACAAAAAAATTGCTTCTATTTTTCACAGCTAATTTAAAATAAAATCTGGTCATCCTGAAAAAATACATATATATATATGTATGTTTTAATTTGGCTTCAGATTAATACTCATTCCCACACACATTTTTTCAAAGGAATATCCTTTATGAAGTGGAAATAAAGCTTTATTGTTGAAAAGCATTGCTCAATCTTGTGTTTAGCACATCTGAAACCTGGTAGATAACCAATACCTATATGTTGAAAACATAAGTGGATGAATTTAGGAATGAATGAATGAATGAAGTAAAACCTATTAACCCTGAAGAGCAAATACAGTTTTCGCTTGACTTTTACTTTACTCCTTTCCTTACCTATGTCTGGGCATTCTAATACTAAACTAATAAATACAGTTACTCACATAATTGAGAATCCCTAGTAAAATACAAGCCCCAGCAACTATGGTGCTTCAGCCTCGGTGAGATGAATTTGCCTTCTATGATAGTAGATGCAGATAGTAGCTAAAATATATACATATATATCTTCTTCTATATATATGCTTTCTCATGTCCCTCTCCTGCTAGCTTTTTCTTTTATTCCTTCTTTTTTCCCTCATTTTCTTTTTCTTTTCTCTCTCTCTATGTCTTCTTTTGTTCTATGTCTCTCTGGCTCTTTCCAGGTACTTTAAATGACAATAATTTGCCATGATTACTTGGGATTAGGATGCTAACTGCCTCATATTTGAACTTACTTAGATAAATGCTTCAGAACAATATTTCCTTTGCTAATTACACTAGTTATCTATTGCTGCAAACAAATTTGAATTTCATTTCCTGTATTAAATCTCTTCCATTGAATTACCTAGGGTGGATTTTGCTTTTTTTGTCTGGACCTTGATAATATACTCCCTTTCCTTCTAGTTCCCAAAATGGATCTTTCAGAAGAGAGGTCACATCCTGTGCAAGGAAATCATCCCTTCATTTCCCCGTGGTACAAACTCCTGCTTCTCCTTACACTTTGCAAATGCCACTTTGTCTCAGAAGGCTTCCTTGACTGTTTCTGGCACATCGAGTCATTTCTCTTTTATTGCCAGTGTACCTGGTACAGTACTAAAAGTGCATTTATCTTATGATTGAAAGTGTATGTTAGTCTCCTCACTAGCACATAAGCTTGAGGCTAAAGACCATGTTTTTTGGTTTGAATATCCCCAGAACATGGGCATACAGCAGGCTAATAAATATTTGTTAAATAATACACACGACAGAAAATTTGATAACTTCCTAGTGATATTTAAGCAGCCTCAATAGGTTCATGATTTTTTAATTTTATAAACATTGGAAACTTCAGCTGTTTTTCTAGTGATCATTTTAACTGCTGTTTTATAAAGAAAACTAATTAGTCCTTTTAACCAAACTAGATATTTTATCCCAGTGTTGGAGGCAGTAAACGTCATTGAAATACAACTACACTTAGCAAAATAATCAAATATTGATGTTTTTAATGTTAGTTTAAGTCACTGGAATTTGCATTCAAGTTTGTGTATTCATATTCCAAGATATTGCTAATTAAAGGTAGTTATATATCCCTATAGGTCACTATACTTAACCGCTGGAAAAGTTTCATTATGATATTATGTATAAATAAAGGCCAATTTACCTTTTCTACCCATTAAAAATATTTAAAACCTGCATAATTTCTACATTATAATTAAATTGACATATTTTTTCAACAGTTCATGAAGTGACTCTGCCAAGTTGTCAAGTCTTTTCTCCTTTCTGGAAATTAAAAAAGTGTTGTCTTTAATATTTTATTGACTTCAAAGGAAAGCTTAAAAGAACAAAAATGTATTATTCAGTCTATTATTTTACATAAAGCTTAAAATCCAAAACCTGTATTTATTCATTTGGATTCTGAACCCTTGACCATTATTTTGAAGGTTTGAAAAACAAAAACCCATGTTGTCTTATATTCCAGATATGAAGGTTATTGATATATTCTACTGCCAACTTAGCACTTCATAGCATGACCCACCATCAAAAAGACCAAAATATGAGTCTGGAGATGTAGAAATGTTTTATCAACCAGTGAAATAAAAATGCAAAGAAATTCAGAATCTAGAGTGTCCAAGTATCTCTTGAAAATAATTACAGATTCAAAGATTCTGAGGTCCAAGAGAGAATTTACACTGAATGAATTCTAGCTGACCGAAGAGTCCCTGATGACCATCAGAGTCTGTCTGCCCAGATCTGAAGCCAGTATGCCTTTTTTGTTAAATGTCATCCTTAAATATTTACTCTTCATTTATCCTGTTCTTTTGGAAGACTGGGAAAACCCTGGCAGGCTTTTGTTTCTTTCTACAATTATAAATTGTAAATGGGAATTTGATCTCCAAGTTATGTTTAGTTTACAGTACTTGCAAATTCTTAAATGTTTTTTTAAAAATTACTTTTTTCAGAAGAGAGTGTCTTCAGTGAGAGCCAGTGTGGG
The DNA here is from genome assembly GCF_040802235.1 of Manis javanica. Taxonomy (NCBI): domain Eukaryota; kingdom Metazoa; phylum Chordata; class Mammalia; order Pholidota; family Manidae; genus Manis; species Manis javanica. The sequence continues at coordinate 97,045,403 of NC_133167.1, forward strand.
TTTGTACCGACCACTGGGCGAGACACATTAATTCCACCTCCCCTCACATCTGCTGTACAGAAAATCCAGCATGACTAATCTAGCCTACAGCTTGACTGAAACAGAGCTGAATATAACCAGTTATTCTTTGGCTTTCCCCAGTCATTATCTGCTCAACCAACAGAACAAAAATAATCCTGATGGCCACTGGAAGAAGACAGATGATTCTGTGCTTTAAGGCGGGACTTACCCAGTAATAAGGCTTTATTTTCAAGCACTGTTGGTTGGAAAGCTAAATCTAAGAGATAGCTTTATGTATAGGAATTTGAATAGAGTATTCTGATAGGTTTCTCCCTGCTTGTCCTTTGAAAGTAACCATTTGTATACAAGCCTCAGGTTGAAGAATGTAGTCTTAACCTTTATTATGACCCAATGGCTCCTTACTCTTTAGACTCACACCTTCAAAGGAAGACAGCTCCTGCTATATATATAAACCTAGAGTGTCTTCAATTTCCTATTACCCCTCGTTTTTCATTTCTATAGAACAGCAGAGATATAATTATTAGGGGGAGCTTCTTTGTTTCTTGCATGTATAAATATAAAGCCAGCCTCATGAATACTCAGACCAGAGAAAATGTCTAATTAGTTCTGTTCAACATAATTTCCTGCATGATGATTGAAATGTTTTAGATCTTCACAGTTCAATACAATAGCCACTGGCTACATGTGACTTGAGCACTTGAAAGGTGGCTGCTGCAACTAAGGAAATGGAATTAAAGAATTTTTTTATTTTAATTAAATTTGAATAAGCACATATGGCTAGCAGCTACTTAGTGGATAGTACAGGTCTAGACAGTGTGACTTGAAGGGCACCAAGCTCCCCTGTATTCCTATTGTAATGCCTCCATCTTCATGTCCTGAAACTGACCTTTTAAGAGGTGGCATCTTGAATGAAATTAAAACTGTGTACCAGTCGATGTTTGTGGTTGCAAACACAAGTCAACACTAACTGACTTACACAAAAAATGCTTTTGCAGGTATAGAGACCTTAAAGAATCAACAGGAAGCCTGGAGAATTGGGCTTGAGCTAGCACTAATGAATCTGCTTCATCGCCAAGGTCCTGCTGCCAAGAACACTCTGCTTAGGAGGCCTCTGCTGGCCTTGATACGCGGACACTTGCCACCACACTACAGGATTCTGTTGCCCTTGGTCACTCTCTGCTGGCCGTTGACCTCTCTACTCCACAATAGCTCCTCCTAATAATTTCTAACGAACTTCTGCCATTGTGTCACTCCTTATAGGAAGAAACATCTGTTCAACATCAAGATTCATAGACACTGCCGCCTCTGCATTTCAGGCCCAGGGAGGGGATCGGTGCAGGCAAAAGCATTCATTTAAATGAAAAGTTTTATTTCTAAAAGAGATTAACCTTAGTGCAAACAGTATAGAAGCGGAAGCAGAATCAGACTGATTCACTATATAGAAAACTGTTCTTTTAATTTTCAATTTTCCAAAAACGGTTTTTTATTAATCATTAGCCAGGAATTATAATTATAAAATTTTGAAATTATTATTATGATTAGCTCTAATTAAATATAATTATTCATGAAGTTATAATTCATAACTTGTAAATTGGCTTTGGCAACCTAATGGTTGATGGCATTGAAATCTCTGAAAAAAGATGCCAGGAGAGGAACACTCCTTGGTGTGCGTCTGCCATCTAGTGGCAAGACAGGTTAATGTTCCCACAGAGATCCTCCGGTGCTTGAAAGGCAAGGTTTGCCAGAAATAAGTTTTTCTCACTTGAGAATCTTCCCAAATTGAAATTATCTTTAATCCTATTCTATTCAATTCCAGGTTAATTTCAAATTATAAATCTCTGAAAGCCATGTGTCCATAAACATGTATTTTGGTCATGCTATTACTCTTCTACAGAGAATATTTTGGCCACTATTTTGAAAAAGTGCAAATGAACCCTGGAGTCACTAATGTCATGGGTTGCTAACTTCTAAAAGGATTCTCCCCACCCCACCCCACCCCAAAAAAATAATAAGCCTAGTTTAAGAAAACAGTGAGAGATCTTTCAGTACTTTGGCAGACCACTCTAGTAAGGATGGGAAAGTCTGAAGTGAAAGAATGGATCCCGATCTCAGCTTCATTTCTTCCAGTCCTTGAAAGATGCAGAAGGCAGTTTTGTAGAGGGTATTTGTCAAGTACTATACCCTAATAGCAAAATCAACACAATTTCTCATGTAGCTGAGATAAATAAAAAATTGACCTTAACAAATCATACCTTAACAAAAAGTTTTTTTAAATTGACCTTATACTTCAAAGATGCAGTGTTTCCCTCCTAAGAACACGTTCAAAAGGGAAAAGTAACTATCAAGCAAGTGACCTACGAAGGTTTCTGATAGGTGGTTTGTCTGAAGATACCAGGTTGGCACAACACAGATAGTACGATGGGTGTCCCACCCCGTCTCCAGGGTGCATGGATGCCCTCTGGAGACAGGGTGGGTCCTTGGCTCCCTGGGCTGGGGTGATGTGCTCTTCTTGATTAGTGAAAGAACTTTCCTAACCAACTTCTGCCATTGTGTCACTCCTTATAGATCCTGCCAGTCCCTGGAGAAGAAACATCTGTTCAACGTTAAGATTCGTAGACACTGCCGCCTCCGCATTTCAGGCCCAGGGAGGGGATCGGTGCAGGCAAAAGCATTCATTTAAATGAAAAGTTTCAGTTTTATTTCTAAAAGAGATTAACCTTAGTGCAAACTGTATAGAAGCAGAAGCAGAATCAAGTAAAGTAAGTGAAAGAAGTAAGTGAACATTTTACTATGGATCTGGAAGCAGGAGGAAGATTTGGAATATTGACCATGATGGCAAGGTAGATTAGAGGTTTGGGGACTGAAGACTCCTGGGAACTGGTTCAAAGTAGCTCTTGGCTGGAGGGAGACAAGGAGATCAAGTTTCCTTTGTGGGAACAGTCTGATCCAATAGGGGGTTCAAAATGTTGAGAGGTGAATGGTTTTGAAGAACTACTGAGTGGGTGGAGCACCCAGACGGAAGCCTGGTAAGGACGGAGTTCTGTTTTAAGGAGTCAGTGGGCCAGGTACGGGGGCCTTTCTCCACTCTGGATGCTTCCCTTGCCCTCCTGCTTACCTGGCCCTCCACTTCATCCTCTTCCCCTAATGTTACCCTGTCCCTCCTTCGCTGTAGCTTTCTTTTTCATAAATGGCCATAACAGTTTTATCAAAATCATTACATGAAATCCACAATTTCATATACTTATTTAATCTAAAATAGGTGAGTTGAACCTTCTGTACTTCTCTCTAAAGAGTTGTTTCTAGTGAAGTTTCTGTTACTGTCTGTGACCTTCGAATTGTTTTCCTAGTGATGCACAGCCCTAAATAAGCACCACGCCCACAGAGCTTACATTTATGCATGCATGCTTATGCCTAATTAGAGCGTGTGCAGAGACAAATTCTGTTATTACATGGTTTTAGAGACAACTATTCCTGAGCTAAACATTTTTTTAAAGATGAGTGAGACCCTTGAAGAACTCAGCAGTACTCCTAAAATTACTAAAAGTGGCAATTATTCCAAATATTTATAAATATGAACACTTAAATAACATTTTAGATAAGTAGTAAGAATGTAGCTTCCTTCAAAGATATTACATCTGCAAATTCTTCCCAAAGGGTAAAAGACGTGAAAAATGTTGAGTGTGACTCCATTCCTGACCTCAAGACCCTGTAAGACTGTTACGTGTAGAAGAGAAGCAGCGCAGGGCATTGTGGCATCTACTGTCTAAAGAGGTACTTTTCACTTTCTTCCAGTTTCCAGTGTGGGAGATTGGACACCTTATTTCTCTTTCCTCATTGGTCTTGAGTGACTTTCAGTCATGGATTTGCTCATCTTTGTGGGGGTATTTCAGTCCTGGAAGGGACTTTGGTTTCTTGTTTTTAGACCCTTTTGAATGGCCACATAAGGTTGACATTCATGGGAAAGGTTGAGGATTCCCGGAAAGTTACATTTTTATGCTCATCTACCCTGCAGGATAGCCAATAAAGGGTGTAAGGCGCTACACCAAAATAAAATGATTGTCTGGAACATAAATTTTCTTATTTCAATTATTTAAAGTTCCACAGAAACTTGACTGGCATTTTCTATGAATTTTTGAATAGACATGCAAAAAGATTTGGGGTGTGGGTAATACAGCAGTTATTTCATGAGAGAAGATTAGCCTGCTGCTTAGTCCCCTCACAAATAAAATCGTAAAGATATGAGCTTAGATGTCTTTGTATTTATGCAAGTCAGTACTTTTAAAAATCTTTTTTATTCTACATATGAAGTAATGTAATTCAATACGGTAACTGTGGTGTGTATATGTATATCCATTAACGTTAAGTAAAATTGTGCACCCTTATACATAATTATGTATAAAATTCAAATGCCCATTTATCGAGGTGTTTCCGTGCAGAATCAGGTGCGTTTATAATCACATGAATGGAAATAGGAAATTTCAGAAGCTTTCATATTTTTCCCATTTCATCAATCATAACACCAGGGCTTTAGAATCCCCTCCAGGATTTTTAGCACCCACTTTAGAACCAGCTATAAACCAAGTTTAGAACAGCCGCCGCGGAGGCCTCCACGTGAAGATCGGCCTGGAAAGGTGCACGGAAGGGACCCCGCACGCCAGGCTGGGCGGCGGGAATGGCGGGATTGTAATACTTGCTAATCACGAAGTAACAAAAGAGCTCAGCTTCTCAGAGGAAACAGTTTGTCTGGAACTCCGGTGGTCTCTGGATTTCCGACCAGCAAGAGCGGCTTGCTCGCCGGACCCTCGGGTGCGTGGCGCTCCCCCATGGCCCAGGCAGTCGCCCCAGCGCGAGCTCCCCGGAGAGCCTCCCCGCCCTCGCCGCCGCTCCCCCGGGACGGTTCCAAGCAGGAAGCGGGGACCCTGGCCTCGGGGCCTGAAGGCTCTCCGGGGCGCCCCGCGCCCGCCTCCGGGCTCCCGGCTCCGGCTGCCGGGGCTGCTGTCCCCACCCAGGCGTGCGCGGTCCGAGCTGCCCCCGCCCCCCGCCGGCGGCCCACGCGGGGGGCGGCGGGGCCAAGGCGGGGCGCCTTCCCCCCTCGGGCACCGCCGACGCGCCCCGCGGCGGGAGAACGGGGCCGACGAGGGCCCGGGCGCCCGGACAGCCGCCCGAGGGCGCAGCCGGGCTCCCAGGGGGCGGGGGCGGGGCCGGCCGGGGGCGGGGCGGAGGCTCCCACCGCCCCTCCGCGTCCTCCTCCCCCCCGCCGCGCCCGCCGCTCGCAGCCTCCGCCCCCGCCGGGCTGAAGGGCCGGCAGTCCGCGGCGCCGGCTCGGGGCTGCGGGATGGGGAGTTAGCGCCACGGCGGCGGCAGTGGCGGCGGCGCAACCGGCCACCCCCGCTCCCGGCCCCGTCCCGCCGGGGGCGCCGGGCGCGACCAGCGCGCCCCACAGCCGGAGGCAGAGCCGCGGGCGGCGGCGGCAGAGCCGGGCAGGTGGCTGCGGCTGGAAGATGGCGCCCGCGGGCCCGGGCGGCGCGCGGCGGCGGTGCCGGCGGGCGCTGTACTGGGTCCCGGTGGTGTTCATCTGCCTGCTGCTCGGCTGGTCCTACTACGCCTACGCCATCCAGCTGTGCGTCGGTGAGTGGCCCCGCCGCCCGCTGCCCCCGCGCGCCCCTCGCCCCTCGCCCCTCGCCCCTGCGCCGCTCGCCGGCAGCCCGGCCGCGGGGCCCCGCGCGCCGCCCGAGCTCGCCTTGCGGCCCGGACGCCGCCGACCAGCCGCCTCCGCGCCGGCGCCTCCGGCCGCTCGCACTCTCCTGCCCCCTCACAGCGCCCCGGCCGCGGGGTCGCCGCTTCCCCGCGGGGCTGCGCCGGGCCGCCCCCTCCGCCCCCCACTACGCTCCGCCGCGCGTGCCACACCCCCTGCCTCGCCGGACGGTCGCCGGGAGCGCCGAGGTCCCCCTGCAGGCAGCCTCCGCGGAGACGGGGCGGGGCGGCTGCGCTCGAGCCGGAGGGCTCCCGGCTGGGCCCGGGTCCGAGCTGCGCCAGACCCGCGCGGGGACGGGGGCCTCGGCCTCTGGTGTCAGAGCTCTCCCTCGCCGGTTGTCCTTAATCCACTTTTTAAAAATCTGAGGAAGCACTTGGGGGTGTTTTCGCAGCCTTTCTGATGTGAGGATTGCCAGTGGGGCACTTTCTAGTTACAAGGAAGTGGAGGGGGTGAGCTGCTAGAAAGTATTTTCCAAGATATAAGCGATACGCAAGACCATAATTTCGATGTTGGAATAATGGGAGATGGGGGCGGAGGGACCATCCGAGGTGTTTTCATCCGCAGAGCCAAGCGGCTAAAAGTTCAAGTTTTAGGACCCTGAGTTGGTGGGTAGAGTACTTTAAATGCTGAAGGTTAAAGAAAACCAAAATTGATTATGCATAATTCGGGATACAATTATGACCTTCAACGTAAGCAGGTTTCTACCTTCTGAGGTTTTGTGAGAGCTGATCTGTGCTTCAGAACAGGTGTTAAAACGGGATGGCCGCCTGTCAGGGACTCGGGAGTGCTTTTTCTGTTTGGTGCCCCCCTAAGGACCTGTCGACATTTCTGCCCGAGGGAGCTCTAGCTTTCCGTGGGACTTGGAGAAAGGTTTAAACAGTGACCCGTTTAGTTGAACCTTCTCAACTTAAGCATTTTCAAAGCCTCAGGTTTCCTACCCTGAATCTTGTCTGGAAGCCCTCCTACCTCAGAATGTTGCCCCCCTCGTGAGAAGTACTATCAGAACAATATACCAAAATAATGACTGACATAACTTTTAAGAGAATTAAGACTTATTTCCCATTTCATATAGTTTTTAAATTTGATATTATTTTGTTTATTGAATTTAGAAACAGTATTTCACTACCAAAAAAGTGAGTCTGCTTTTTTTCAAAAAGGGTGATTAGGTGGCACTAAAATCATTAAGACAGCCCTCTATGTGATAGTCAAGTAATCTAAAATGTATAGGTAGAAAGTTTTCTGAAACATGCAATTTTTGTATTAACTGTTACTATTAAAATAGCTTGCTCTTTTGAGATACACCATATAGATTACATAACTACTAGAAACCTTCATTATATGTCATGTTTTCACTCTGAAAAGCAGTGAATAGTTTCATTATTGTAACTGGTGCAAAAGAGAGAAGTCGCAGAAGACCTTGATTAGCAAAACAGACAGCTTATTCTCCTATGTTACCACATTAAGCTAAGGAGCTTAGCCTGATGCACTGTCTCCTGCCCCTGGGGAGAAAGCATATGAAGGCAGCGGGAGCTGTTCTCGCCTTTCAACTACCTGTGCTTCTGGCTGAGGTGCTACACGGAGGTCTTATATTTGGGTAGATAGGTGATGGAGGAGGAACTAAATGGAAAATCACTGTTACGTCTGGATCATATTTTCTTAATGTAAGCTGAAGATAAATCTAAAGTTTCCACGAGATCTACATCACTATTTTGGTAGGTGAAAATTTGAGAGGGAGAATGAGTCTCCTGTTGGTACTTTTACCTGATATCCAAAAGTGAAGTCTCCTATCACTTTCTTGCTACTGCCTACCTAGCTTGGTACGATGCTTGTCCTGTTGAGAGCAATCGGTAAATGAATAAGCAAGTAAATGACTCTCAGAGCTAGGATCTCTGAGGTTGTTAGAAAGTGGTTTTAATATTTTTATTACTATAGAAAGAAGTAGTAATTGTATGAAAGGTCTAGATAGCATAGTCTAGAAAACAGAACAAACTAAAATGAATTTTTGATTCTAGAAAGAAAGGTAGTGTAGGAGTGGTATGCTCTGGAAGCTTGGGCAGTTTGATTGGGTGGGAAGCTGGAATGAACTGCACCATTCCATCCTGGATGCTGGAAAAGATGGCACAAACTCACAGCCAGACACACAAACCAGCCTCCTCTCCTTTTCGCAAACAAAGCAAATGGGATGCCAACCTTCCTTGCTGCCCCCGCCCCACCACCACCCAGCAGTCATCACATTTCAGACTGCTCTGCCCTTTGTGGATTTTTTTTCTTTTGTAAATCTGTTTCCGATCAGATTTTTTCAAATTTCACCTACAGAACATGGGTCAGGGTTGAGACTGGAGGGTGGGGTTGGGGGCTGGGAACTGGAGTAGGTAACAGAAGAGAACCAACAGGGTGATTTACCCTGGTCCTCCCCCTGCATCTGCTCCCATCCGGGGATGACCCTGACTATAAATTATTCTGCGCCCTCTGCTGAATGAACTGCAATTTAGGAGCAGTGCTTATCCTGGTATCCTTGGAAACTGGAGATAATGATTCTCATTAGTTAGCTTCTATATTTAACAACATGGATGTGTGTGGCTCTCTAGGCACTTTTTTTCAGTTAGCATGTTTGCTTAGTGACTGCATTTTATAAGAAAAAATTCATATCTCTTTTTGAAATATATGGATAAATTTTAAAAATATGAAAAGTACATATATTAAAAGAGAGTCACGTGTTTGGGTAAGTTCCCTTCCTCTTCTACCAGACCGCTAATACTTGTGATCATTCAGAACATGTTTATCTATTTTGTTCTTTAATCAGGCTCTTTTATTCATATTATCTTTCCTCCCCTTCCTTCCCTCTTCCTTGCTCTCTCTGCCCCAGCTTCTTTGGTGTCTTATCTGTCTTTTAGCCCATTTAATTACTTATTTAGCTTGCTTTCCATAAGGTAAGATACAGTCAAAGGGTGAAATCTGTAAGGTGGCACCTAAGGATGCAGAATTAGAAGGTCTTGTAAGGTTAGTCTGAACCTCAGGCATGCTTGAGTCAGTGGACCTACTAGACACGTTATGGCAGTGTTAACCTTGCTTATGGAAGAAGATGAAGTTTTCCCTTTTAAATGCTAACATTTAAAATTGCTATTTTAATAGCAATTTTTTTGTTATAATTTCAAATTACATTGAAATTATTTTGTTATATTTTTATTTTGTTATAATTTCAAATTTACAAAAAAATGTTCAAGAATAATAGCAGAATGCTCCCCATGCCCTTGTTTAACCAGTTTGGTTTCCATTTTTCTAAAATGTGTTAGTTGTCTGCCCACAACCTGGCAGGTGCTCTGAAACCTTTACTATTAAGTTGTGCACTTGTACGGATCTGAGTTTGCATATAGCTTTACTTAAGTCATTTCAAGCAGTCATGAAGGTCGAAAAGCTTAGAGATCACCTAGGACAACCCCCTCCAGCTTTGTAGATGAAATTAAATGTTTAGAAGCCGCTACAAGTTCTGTGTCCTTTCTCGGAATTAACTGGTGAAGGTGTAGGCTGTGACTTCAGCCACTGTGATAAAAGTGTTAAATTGTCTCCCTTTCCCTCCAAAGCTTTCACCACTCTAGCTCAATGAAGTTGTTTAGCAAGTTTGTTGAACTTAATTGTTGTTCTTTAATAAAAATTAACACAGCTATGAAAGTGAGTCAACAGCCTTTACACAAAGTTTGAGAGTTTTAGAAGGGTTTGTAGTAGGGGCCAAATAGTTATATCTGCTCATCTCTGATGCTGTAGCAAAAAGGAAACATTAGACAATACTTTAAAATGGGCATGATTGTGTTCCAATACAACTTTATTAACAAAAATAGTTGGCAGGCCAGACTTGGGCCTTGGGCAATATAGATTGCTGCCCCTGAAGAAGTGAGTCCATTAGAATATTGAGATTTTACTCACAGTGTCATGATCTTTATTAATACACATCTCTCAGAAGTGATTGCAACCTCTTATATTGAAGATGTTCAAGAATGAAAACAATTAGTCCAACTACTTAGGGATCAGTTTGTACAACCATGTTTTCCTTCTTTTAAAAAAACAACACCCTTAAGGATAAAATATATAAAACTTCATACTTGAATACTGTTAGGCTATAATCTACCATTAATTCAAGGTCATTGCAAGCTCAAGGAGGGAGACTGAAAGGGGCTTTAAGTTGCCTTCCATCATGAATGAACTTGAGCCATGCAGAGAAAGAAGTGTGTTCTCATTATTTCTATACTATCATTTAAAAAAATTTACAACACCTTAAAGCTTTTTTTTTTAGAAAAAACTGTAGACAGATGGTCTTGGGAATACAAAGTTCATCTTGTTTATAAAAGTTTAATAAACTATTTTATTAAAATAATTTTAGGGGACATAGAAGGCACTTCCATAGAAAATCAATGCAAACAAAACTTTTAATGCCTAAATTGCTTAGAATTGTTTCTTGTTGACAATAGTGATGCAAAATATATTAGCTTTCTGACTTTACTTGATAATATCAAGTATTTTGAAGTTTTAAAGTTATCTGAATAGAGGAATAAAAACTCAATATTTCTTTAAATATAAAGTTTAATTGTATAAAACAAGACAGGCTCGAAATTCTTGATCTGTGCTGCCATTTGACTTAAATATCGATGGTTCCTGGAAAAGTAGGAGAAAAGAAGATTCTCCTTAATGGTTTCTTAGTTACATTTAGTATGTCAGAGAATTCTTTTTCTTTTGATGTATTGGCCAATGCAGAATTACATTTGCTATTAAATCTTACTAGAGATAGTATATGTGAACAGCAGTTACCGCAGTGTTTAGTATAGAGGTGCTCAGTAATTGTTGAGTGAATTGATCTCTTTGCGATTTTGTCTTATTCAATCCGTTTTTAATATGAAAACATGCAATTGTATAATGAGAATAAGTGAGAGGATAGGATCCAGCAGTCAAAACTTAGTTTAAACTAAGGCTGCTTGTAGAAAGTTTGCTCTTAAATGCTTCCCGAGAAAGTTACCTATACTACTTAATTAAATACTTGCCCAAGTGTTTCCAGTAATTAATTAATTAGTTAATTAATTTGGAAGCTGAAGGGATGGTTTCTTAAATCAAGATAATTGTTTCTAGGGAAGGTTTGTTTCCTCAAGGTTAGAAGGAGGTCTGCTTCAGAAGGGTTTGAGTGGGGGTCATTCAGAAACATTTAAGAAGACTGTCATGGGCCACTTTCCCTGCAGAGATGATTTTGGAGGAGACCGGAATAGAGATCTTCTACTAATAGCTGAGGAAAAAAGTGCCTCTGAGGGAAAGAAGACAAGACCTGGAGCCTAAGGTCCAGCTAGGGCATGAGAAGAGAGCTGTTCCTTTTGAGAACGCTACTCTCACAGCACAGTGGCCGGGAAGCAGAAGGGGAGAACGCAACACCCCACTCCTGGCAGCTGTGTATTGGTTGCTGGATGAACGTAAAAGAATAATCAAAAAAGCAGATAGAGAGCACTTCAGTAGTGATGGATTTCTAATCATAGTGTAAGTCTTAACACATGTAGCTGTCTCAGGATAAGATCATGACCCGCAGTGGTCATTCCTAATGCAGCCAGGTGGCTGTTGCAGCTCCCTCATTTCTTACTCTAATCCCAGCTCAGGGCCTACGACTTGGTGGGTGAACGTGAGGAGGCAGAGAACTTCCTTCATACAACCATCGAGTCTGTGGAAGGTCTGGAGAACCTGGCTGGTGCTCGAGTGGCCGGTCACCGTGAACCCCCGGGCCACCACTGCTCCCATGACTTTGTAAAGATGGTGCCGGAGCGTCAGCTCTCCGAGCTGAGGTTGGTGCACCCACATCCCGGGCAGCAGGGTTCAGCAAGAGCACACATTTGATCTTTTTTGGCTTCTGTGGTAGAGAGAAGTGCCAGGAACACACACAAAAAAATACAAAAAGATAGATATTCCAGGGATTAGCATGGATGTGTTCTCCATGAGGAGAGTCCTGTTGATTTGTTTTTGTTTCTTTTTTATTATTGATGGATATTTTGTAGCTTTTCTTCTCAGAAGAATGGAGCCATGACTTACATTGTACAATATATATACTGCTGATCTCATGTGTTTTGATGCTCATATCACATCTCTCCGCCTTCTTTTCTCTAGGAAGTGGTGAGTTCACGGGTCTCCTGGGGCTCCAGCACTGTCTGTAATGAGCATAGAAGTATCTCGTCTGACTTGCAAAATGATAGGTTAGAACATGGCATAGATCCTCAATGCTGTGTGTTGGCAAAACAGTGTCCCAGAGATCATTTAGAAAGACAGCCTTTGGATTAGGTGAAATCCTGTGATTTCATGTTGCCATTTTGATATACCACAGAGAATTAATAATAAAAGTCTAACAAAATTGAATTAATTTCTTTAATAGTCCATTAGAAAATTGCTGAAATACTTCTTCTCATTCCTTCACAGGTAATTTTATTATGACATCTCAGTTGTTATCTCAGTCAAATGCTGTGAGTGGAAAGGGGTGGAATTTTCAGGGCAGGGGTGGGGTGCCTGCAGCAGGGAGAGGTAGGTGACCTGATTTCTTACGAAGCATATGGTGGCAATAAAGCAGCAAGCTCTGATTGCTTGAAATTTTTCCTTTCCAAATCATATCACATTTTGAAACACTTGTTTAGCATTTTTCTTAATCCGACTTTTCATCTGATCATGACTTTTAAATTCAGTTATAAACATGAAGTGCCAAAAATGTCAGAGTCCATTTTTACTTGGGAGGCCCTCCTGAGCAAAAATGCACGCTGCATTTATCACCTTAGCACTTCTCTGCACCCTAAAATGCATGCTTGATGGTAGTTCATTTTAGATATGTTGTTGATTACATTTTTAAAATGCACATGAAGGAGAGAGGCTTTTAGAGATGACTTAAGTTTGTTTCTCTGCCAGCATTTCTCCGTGGTATCCTGACATTTCTTCTAACATGAAGTATAAACTAAATGTTCATACTCGACTTGAGTTAATTTGACCTGCTTGGGTTTATTCGCCAGCATTGCCATCGGGAAGAAGAGTGGGTCAGGGGGTGCAGTGAGAAAATAAACACCAAGCCATGAACAAACAACCTTTCTAAATGTTCTTTAAAACCAAATATCCAAAGAGTACAGTAGTGTCAGGGTGGTTTGTTCATCCTCATAATCATCTCATAACAGATATAATCCTTACAAAACACAGTTCATGTATTTTCAAGACTTTATAGACTTATTTGGTGATAATTCAGTGAAATTTGGGAAACCAGAAAGCTTTGTTGTGGTTATCTGTTTTCTTACATGTAGATAAAATTAAGTTTCCGTCTCTGTCACTTACTGCATACTTTCGTTGAAAATGTGCTGTCATTAAAACCTTGATTATTATTTATAAGCTATTATTATTGACTATGAGAGAGCTTATTATCTCTTCTTGCATTGTGTGAAAAATGGATTTGCACCATATTTGTAGGCTATGTTTAGAATGAGGTGTCTTAAAACTCATACTGGAATGTGTCCTTTATCCTTCTGGGGGCTCTGGGGACACCCCAAAGAGGTAGGTAGCTAAATCTGAAGTATGGCTTTTCACCCAATTTGTGGGGATGTGGAAGATGGTGTGACTTAAATTGTAGTCTCTGTAATGCACATAAAATCCACATTGGGAGTTCCGCTGTGGGAAAAGCCATCGGTTCTGAAACAGTGGATGGGAAACTGTAATGACAGGTGCCTGGTACCATTTATAGGGAATGAAGAAGCTTTCAGTTATGAGCCTTGAGCTGAAAAGCCTTCAGCCTTGCCCCAAATTGCAGGGGCTAATCTCTGACCAACTTTACTACCAAGTGGGCAACTCCATGTGACATGTTTTGGAAGAAAGTCAGTAAGGGACTTATTTACTTACCTATAAATAGTGATTATCCAGGATATCTCCAGGGAGGTCAGTTAATGTGAAAGGATGGAGGAAAGAGACCAGTTTGATTTAATCAAGTTTTCAGTGATAGCATATTTTTAATGAAATGCAGCTTATTCTAGGACTAGGCCATACAAAGAAACCAAGATACACAAATTGAGGGCTATCAGTTGGAGGTGGGTAGAGAGCTGTAATTCATTATAAGCTCCCATAAATTTGCATTTTAACAGAAAATTACAAAGTCCAAGAATTGAGTGCATTTCAACCATCTATCACTTATTGGGTACCCTTCCAGTTTATTCATTCAAAACTATTTAACTGTTCTTAGAGCTGACATTGTAGTTAGGGGATGGGGGGTAGAACCCTACCAAATAAGAAACCCAAGTAAGTAGCTTCAGTGATTTGTTAGAGGGTCATCAGGGCAGGAAGGATTGAGCATGCCAGTGGCAGGTCTGCACTTTAGATATGGTGGCAGGGGAGTGGGGTCATGAAATGTATGCAATGACCTGAAGGTGCTGAGGGATCTAACTATGCTGGTATTGGGAAGAAATGCATCTCAGGCAGAGGGAACAGCCAGTACAAGAGCCCTAAGGCAGGAGTGTGCAAACATGAGAGAGGAGGAAGATCATTTTGGGCGGAGTGGAGTGAGCCAGGGGAAGGGGAGCGGCTGATAAGGTCAGAGAGGTGTGGGAAAGGTACAGATTTTGGGCCCGGGTAGACCTGTGTGAGGATCTTGGCTTTAAAGTAGAGACAACAGAATTTCTTTACAGACAAATGTGACTTGTGAAGGGAAGGCATCAAAATGAGTCCAGTGTTTTGGGCTGAACAACTGGAAGGATAGCGGTCAGCTGCGATGCAGACGGCTGTAGGGAGAGCAAAGGTGGGCGGTGACGACATCGGAACTGCTGAGCGAGCAGTTGCATAGAAGAGTTTGGCATCTGGAAGAGTCTGGCTGGAGGAATAAATTTGGGAGTCTTTAGAACATAAATGATTAAAAACATAACTCTGGCTACATTTGTTCCAAGGGAGTGAATATAAATTGAGCAGAAACGAGGGCCAAAGATGACCAATGCTGAGAGTTCAGGAGATGAGTAGGAACTGGCTAAGATGCCAGAGAAGCAATGACTAGTGAAGTGGATACAAACCAAGAGAGTGTGGTGTCTGGAAGCCTGGGAGGACAGGGTGTCACGGAAGAGGGAGGAATCTGCTTCGACAGATACGCTATGTCAAGGAAGATAAGGGCTGAGAATTTAACAGTGTGAATATTGAACTTTTAATTCATTACTGCCTATACTCCGAAGGCCCAAGTTCAATTTAAAAGATGTACAAAAAATAACACATACACCAGTGTGTGAATTGCTGGGATATCTGAATCCATTCAGTGCAAATGAAAAAAGGCTTTACTCTGTCAGGCAAGCTTAGTTTTCTTATTATCTGAAGATAATCTATAGAAAATTTCATGAGAGCAGTCACTATGTCTGGTTAATTATAGCATATTTTTAATGTCTGCTTAGCATTGTAACCCTGGTGCCTGACAGAGGACAATACATGGTAGCATTCAGTACAAGCTTCTCTTAAATGAATGCATGAATGCCAGCTGAACTTGTGTAACTGAGCCTTTTGTGGGTGCAGGACATTTCAAGCATCAAAGCATCCTATATGAGAGAATTGTCTATTAGAGCTTTTTATTATTTGGTCACTCAGATGTTCATAAACAAGTTTATAATATTTTTATGGCATCAAATTATTACAGGCTGAATTGTGGCCCTCCCAAATTCGTATGTTGGAGCCCTAATCCCCAGGACCTCAGACTGTGACAGTATTTGGAGGCAGAGCCTTTAAAGAGATAATGAAGTTGAAATTAAGTCATTAGGATGAGCCCTGATACCATGACTGGAGACGCTTTGGACACTGGCGTGTACAGAGGGAAGACAGTGTGAAAACACAGGAAGAAGATGGCAATTTACAAGCCGAGAGACAGGCCTGAGGAGAAACCAACCCTGCTCACACCTTGATCTTGGATTTCTGGCCTCCAGAACTATGAGAAAGTTAATTTTTGTTCTTTAAGCCACCGAGTCTGTGGCACTTTGTGATGACAGCCCTAGCCAATTAATCAAATGCTTTTTTCTTTTCATTCTAGACATTGAAATGTAATCATCTGTAATATGGATCTAGATGATAAAATTAACTTAGATCCATTTGGAAATTTAAAAGATAAAGAATAATGTAGACTATAAAGTATTTGCCCTACTATACCTGTAAAAGAATCAGTATAGAGATAAGTGCGCTTCAGGGAGCACTGTACTGTAGCCAGCATCGCCCAGAGGTAGTCCATTGTAATAGTTATCAGATAACTGAAGTGTCACCATAGAATGCTGAAATTTTTACCCACTTTACATTTAAAAAAGACTTCTTAAAATGTTTCACCTCCCCCTTTCCTTGCCCCAGCCTTCTTAAGTAGAGCATGCTGAACGTAATTTAAATTTGATGTGAAGCTACCAGTCTGAGACAGATGCATGTATGAACTTAATATCCAAGGATGTCCTGGACCCTTGAGGTCCTTGGATTTTACATTTTACATTCACAGTCATCTATTTCCTATTGACTAAAAAAATGTCAAGGAGGAGTGGAATTTGTAGTTTTGCCTAGGCATGCTTTTGAATCTCAGGCACTGAGAAGCTGGGATGGCTCATGAATGAGCCACTTGAGTGGAAATGCCTAGCCATATACTTATATCTCAACAAAGGTTTTTTTTCCTCTATTTACCACTTCTGGGGGATTAAACAACAAAAAATCCTTCATTGTAGAAATAATCAGAAGTGTGAAAGAAAACTTCAGTTAAAGTGGAATATTACCTTAATTTGTGGTTTGAGAATAGGCTCTGGAGCAGGAGATTTTTTTTTTTTTTTTTTTTTTTTTGAGAGGGCATCTCTCATATTTATTGATCAAATGGTTGTTAACAACAATAAAATTCAGTATAGGGGGGTCAATGCTCAATGTACAATCATTAATCCATCTCAAGCCTAATTCTCGTCAGTCTCCAATCTTCTGAAGCATAACGAACAAGTTCTTACATGGTGAACGAATTCTTACAGAGTGAATAAATTCTTACATGGTGAACAGTACAAGGGCATTCATCACAGAAACTTTCGGTTTTGATCATGCAATATGACCTATAAACCATCAGGTCAAATATGAATATTCATTTGATTTTTGTACTTGATGTATATGTTGATCCCACATTTCTCCTATTATTATTGTTATTTTTATTTTTAATAAAATGCTGAAGTGGTAGGTAGATGCAAGATAAAGGTAGAAAACATAGTTTAGTGCTGTAAGAAGGCAAATGTAGATGATCAGATGATCAGGTGTGTGCCTATGGACTAAGTATTAATCCAGGCTAGACAAGGGCAGCAAGACATCCACGGATGCAGAAGATTTCTCTCAAAGCAGGGGGGGTGAGGTTCTGAGCCTCACCTCTGTTGATCCCCAAATTCTCACCTGATGGCCCCCCTGCGACTGTGCCTGTCTTAGGTTGTTCCTCCCTTGAGGAATCTTACCCGTCTCTGGCTAACCAGTCATCTTCCGGGGCCATACAGGGAAATGTAAAGTTGGTAAGTGAGAGAGAAGCCATATTGTTTGCAAAGGTTAGCTTTTTACTTCTTTGCAGATTTATGCCCTGTGGCTTCTATGCCCAGCACTTGTCTCGAGGTATCTTTACCACCTGGAGGAATTATGATACTCGGTAAATTCGATATGAGGCACGAATTCTATTTAAGGTTTGTAATTAGGAAGGAAGAAGAAAAGCTATAGATGTAGCATATGAAGGAAACTTGGGAGGATTATTTCTTTGACATATCTTCTTGTATAGTACCTTAAGTATGTATAGGTTTTAAACTACTAACTAATTTGCACACACATATTAACATAATAGGAATACGGTGACATAAACAAAGCAAATCTATAATTACCAGCCATCTCCAGTGAAGCCAAGAAAACCATTTAGGCACCCTAGGCATTTGTGAAAATTTATCTATGATATGATGGATATTTTCCAACTGTACTTGAACCATCAGACAAATTAAAGCAGCCCATTTCTGGGATCTGTTCACATCCCATATGTTCTTTTAACCATAGATAGTCTATAGTCATGAGATTTTGGGGTGCTACAACTTGCACCCCTCCCAACTCCTGCTTGAGTTCCAACAGTACAGATCCAGTCGAATTCGTTGTCTCGGAGATTTTTTTACTTTGATAAAATATACTAACATAAAAATTTACCATTTTACCCATTTACCATTTTACCATTTTTAACTGTACCTTCTAAGTGTACGGTTCAGTGACATTATGGTCACACTGCTGAGCAACCGTCACCACCATCCATCTCCATCCCTTTTTCACCTTCCCAAAGTGAAGCTCTGTATCTGTTAGGCAGTAACTCCCTGTTATCCCCTCCCCCAGTTCCTCACAACCATAAATACTTTGTCTTTATGAATTTGACTATTCTAGGTCCCTCATGTAATTGGAGTCATATACTTGTCCTTTTGTGTCTTTTACTTATGTGTAGTGTCACCAAGGGTCACCCCTGAGGCACGTGTCATGCTGGTAGAGTGTCTGGATTTCCTTGCTCTTTAAGGATAATAATACTCCATAGTAAGTATAGACCTCATGTTGGTATATAACCAACGGTCGTCGTTTGGTGAACATCTGGGTTGTTTCTGCCCTTTGGCTGTTGTGAATACTGCTGCTGTGGATATCGTGCACTGTTATCTGTTCAAGTCCCCGATTCCAGTAGTTATGGGTGTAGACCCAGAGGTGGAATTGTTGGATTGTATGGTAATTCTGTGTATAATTTTTTGAGGACCACCATACTGTATTCCTGGAGCTGATGATTTTTGATGGAAGTATGATTCCGGAGAAGCCTGTATCTACCCTTGTAAACATGCCCAAATTTGCTCTCTAGAAGTATCTGTGTGGCGCGTCTCAGTGGTACTGCAGTTTTTGACGACCTTGCCTTTCATGGCGCCGCAGGGAAGTTCAGGTTAGGGAATTGCGAATAACATTATTTTGCCCATGTGGCAGCCTTCATTGCTAGGAAGGATGTCCGTCCTGAGAATCCTGGCCCCAGGTGTGCCGAGGCAGGAAGGCTGAGAGCTGCCGCCTCCTGTACTCGTCTGCAATTCAGCAGCAGTTTTTGAGTACCCAGAGGACTGCTGCTAATGGGTATAAATTTTATCTTTTTAATGAGCAACAATGTTAGCAAGTGTAGATGGACACACCCCAGGTAGACATGAGCTGGTGGGGAGAAGTGGGGGGAAATAGACCTGTTCCTGTGGATGCATCGGTAACCCAGGATATTAATCATGAACTGGATCTTTATCTACAGTAGGGGGACTGAATATGATTCATGAATGAATAGCAAGGTGTTGGTACTGCCTGCAGATCTAGGGTAAGTGAATAATGTTTTAGAAACAAAATGTGAAGATCCTTATGTGTAATTGGGGCAGCGAGCCAGGCAGGAGACATGAGCGCAGCTCACACAATGAGCTACTGAGTCTCTATTCAGTCCAAATATTGATGACTATGTTATTCAATTCTGTACACAAATTTTTACAACTTCCCACTTACATTAATAATGAATCTAGTATAAAATTGGGTAGTATCTTTGTAACATTGCATTATTATAATTTAAGGTGTCTTATAATATTGATAGTGCAAGTCTTTGATCTGTGGCCTGCCATTTCGTGATTATATCAAATTTGCTTTTGCCGCAACTGCAGTGACTGTGTGCCAGGCTGTAGGTGAAGGCAGTGTAGGGCGCCAGTGTGATTCGCTGCAGGTGTGATTCCCCCAAGACGGGAAGGGCATACTGTAATTCAAGCTGAGATCAAAGACAGGTGCTGTGTGTGAGATGTTTACTTCATGAATATATGGCAGTAAAGGTACAAAAGAAAATAGTCCTTCTTTTCTGTTTCTAAAACAGAAGTGAGCCAGTATCGACAAGTGAGCCAGTGAATAATCCAATAACCCTTGCCTGTGTTGCTGGATATTGTGACCTAGTGCTGTGTATAACGTGGTCATTATTGCTTTTGCTAAAGTTATTTTAAATCCTTTGCTTCACCCCTTCAAGTGTGCTCCTGTAAATTCTATTCTGATGAGCATCATAAACACAAAGGTTGGAGTTACAGCTTATACAGTTCTTTCTCTGGAGCTCTTTGTAGAGTCAGATAATTTACACGAAGCTAAATGTATTAGTTTGGTTTTAAGTGTATTATACGTGCTTTGTTATCTGTGCTCTGCTATATACTACTAAACATGTAGCTGCTTACCCTGGGAGGTAGTTTTAGAAGGTTGTCTGTTTCCTTGGAGAAGCAAACAAGAAGCATTAATTTTTCTACTTAATTAATCAGACAGCAGTGTTTGGTAGGGAAAGAAAGAACACTCTCGGTATTGTCCTCTGTGAGAATTCTCAGTGTGCCAGGGGAGGAGGGCAGAACTGAAGACATTTAAAAACAGACCACAGAAATTGTTTCCATCTGATCTTAACGTATTTTTTAAATGCTGAAAAAAAAAATGCAAAATTTATTTGCTACCAGTAAATAAGTATGTACACTATAAGAAAGATGAGTAGTTACATCAGCAATATAATCATTAGGTCCCTTCCCAGTCTGAAACTTTGGTTCTGACTAATGAGGGGAATGTTTTCAGGATGTCACATCCCTACCTGACCTTCCCCCAGATAGTAGACAGCCACCGTGTGGGAACCAGGTAGAATTTAGCTGAGGATCTGATGTCTACCACAGACTCGCATGATTCAGAGGGGCCAGCCAGGCCTCTCAGGCCCACCCCAAGGAAGTTCATCTGGAAACGGACAGGAAGGTGGTTGGGGTGAAAAGATCCAGGCACTGAAGGTGCTCCAGCTGAGTTGGGGCCCTGTGTGGGAGAGGGAGTCAGTATCCCACAGGATAAGTAAACTCCCTACACTGAAACCTGCCCCACTGGCTGGCACTGGGAATCTCGTCTGTTTTAATTTGAGACAGAGGGATTAGAGGATTCCACTGAGTAAGCTTTGAAATGAGGACACAGAGCAAGGGACCTGCCCCGAGCTCAGATTTCCTTGTTGAACCGCACCGCAGTCAGAGGTTCAGGAATTGTTCCCCTTTGCCGAGGAGGAAAGTGGCAGTGAGTTTTTTAGGGCCATAATCATGAGACAGAGTCTTTAATCCCCTTTCAAAACTGATAAATTGACTTATATAGTCTTAATGGTTTAAGTATAAGCATTCAGTGAGTGTGTTCCCAGCCTTCAGTGGGATAGTTAGATTTTACAGTCTGCTTCTCTAGAGCAGGGCTTCTTAGATATTTAGAGTAAACTTGGGTCAAATTGCTAAAGAAATGTTGAGAGAGAGAGAGAAAAACACTTATAACTTGGGAGATTTTGGTAACTAAGAATTACAAATTACCATTCCAGTACAGATGGATGTTGCATCTCTCTCTTCATTGCCAATTTGTAGAAGTCGAGGCTGTGCCTCAGGAGTGTGTCTGGGCAGCGCTGACCTCAAGAATGATCTTTCTTTGCCTCCACTGCCGAGTGGGGAGGTCAGGGATCCCCATCCCAGCGCCCCGATCCGATGGGACAGGCCAGGAGTATGTGAGAGTAACTGGAGCTCTGCCTGTCCCGGACAAAGAGGCCCAGGGCGGATGCGCAGGCAGGGGCTGCAGGTGTCAGAGCCCGGGTGGCCGTATGGAATCCCTGAAAGGGCTCTGGAGGCAGACAGACTCATATTTAAATCCTAGCTCCATAGGTGATGGCTTGAATGACATTAGAAAAGTGTTACCTCTGTGAGACTGTCTTCCCAACATTTAAAACTATGATGATAATACCAACCCCACAGATTGTTACAAGGTTTAAATGAGAGAAACATTAAAAAAAATGAGTACCATCTAGTAAACCTTCAGTTCAAGTTTTCATCTGTGGACTGCCATTTTAAGATGATACCAAGTTTATATCATGTATATGCATTCAAGTCAAGCCAGAAGTTCCCCTCCTCTCTGTTACCCAACTCCTGCCCCTCCCAGCCACTTCCGGCTCCAGCTGCTGTCTCACTGTGGGGAGTGTTTTGGGCTGAATTGTGTCTCCCCAAAATTCATGGGTTGAAATCCTCACCTGCAAGACTTCAGACTGTGACTAGTATTTGGAGCCAGGGCCTTTAAAGAGCTAATTACATTGAGATGAAGTTGTTTAGTTGTCTCTAACACCACGTGACTTGTGACCTTTTTAGAGCAGGAAATTTGACTATAGAGATACACAGAGATAAAGTGATCTGAAGAGAGAGAGAAGGTGGTCATCTACAAGCCAAGGAGAGAGGGCATGGGATAAACCAATCCTTCTGACACCTTGATCTTGGACTTCTAGACCCCAGGACTGCGAGGAAGTAATGGTTTGATGTTTAAGCTGCTCAGTCTGCGTCACTTTCCCAAGCTGACTAATAATATAGGGGTCACCACTGAAAACAGGGTGGGGTGAACACCAGCTCTCGCAGCTTGGCAGGTAGGGGCAGGGAGTAAAGGCAGCCTGCATCCACTGTGGGGGAAGAAGGCGAGTGGATGTTGCAAACTCAAAAGGCTTCCCTTAGCACAGAGTGACTAATTTTTGTAATACTGTAAATTTATAATCTGGTGATGTTGTTTCATGTATGTTATGCATTAGATAGGCTTCTGATGGCTACAGTGGAGACTTGACCACAATGATAACCAATGACTGCATAACCTTTGGACCATGACTTTATTCTTAAGTAAGAGGCTTCTTATATCTTGGTTTATACTGCCTGACTTATTGTGGCTCATTTTTGTCTTTGATGTGGGTTGTGCCATTCTTCAGAAAACGATCTCTTATAATTCCTCGACCATTTCCACGGTTGTTTGATAATTTCTAGCACATAGTTTAGATCAGCATAGTTTGTTAAATATAAATTCTGGATGAGAGTCACAGGGAATGTGTCAAACTGCCTGGGAAGTCCTATTTTTCCCCTAATTTACACAGCTCCTCCACTCCTTTTCTGTGTGTGTCCAGCCCTGCTACAACCCGGACAGGCGGAGGTGGGATGCAGGCGGGTGGCGCTGGAGGGAAGAAGCTCTGGGAGGGGCAGGGAAAGAAAATGTAGCTTAAAAATACACTGGCGTAGTTTTTTCTCACAGCATTTATTTGGCCACTCTGTAATTCACCTGTGCTTTCCTGCTTATTCACACTCAAAAAAGACTTCCAGCAATTTATTCCCACCAACTTGGCATTTCACTGTCCAGAAAATTGTAGCGTCACTGCAAGCTGAAGTACACTGCAGGCTTCCTCCCCCAGATTGCTTGTAACACTCTTCACACTAAACTTTGGGGAGCTTCTGCCCTGAAATTTCACTAGTTGCTAATACATATGCTGCCTATTCAGCTAACATTTACTGAGCCCCTGCTGGATGCGGGATCTCCTGTGTCATCTCGTTTAATTCACCAAACCTCTCAGTGAGATCAATATTGAGATAAGGCTCAGAGAGGCTGAGTAACTTGGCCAGGATAAAACATCAAACAGGTGGCAGACCAGGGATCCTAACCTCAGTGAGGAGTATGCAAAAGAAAGGAAGAAAAATAACTACAGATTGTGCTAAGTGCTAAGAAAGAAACAGTGTATTATGATAATGATTTTAGGGCTGAACTAGACAGGAGGGTCTCTGAGAGAAACTGACATTTAGATTGCAACCTGAAAGATGGCCAGGAGTCAGCCAGGAGTGTAGCCAGGAGTGGAAGAGCTTTTGGGCAAGAAAGGCGTGAGGTTTACTGTTCCAGAAGCAGTCAGGTCAGCCTGTTTGCGGCTTCGTGAGCAGGATGAGTGAGGAGAGACCTTGGAGAGGTGGTTAGGAGCCAGATCATGTCCTACCACCTAAATAAGGAGATCGGACTTCATTGTAAATCAGTGCAAATCCATGGGAGGGATTTTAGTGAGATGACAGTAGATTGCCTGGCAGGGTGCTTGTGGTTAGAGTGGTTGGGAATGCTGGATCTGGAGCCCAAATTAGAAACCATGTGTTTGGGGTCCAAGTGCTGTGAAGTCTTATCCTAACTCTTTGTTTCTATTCTTGACAAACAGTTCCTACAAACCCACTGATAAATTTATTTGTGGAATGACTTTTGCCCGAGGTTTTTGAAAGTCATGGATGTTTTTCAGAATACATCAGAGTAGGCCTGAAGAGCATTTTAGAGCCAGAAGAGCCATTATGATAAAGTGCTAATTTTTGTTGAAACAGTAAAATGGAAGCATAGATCACTGAATATCCTGATCAAGGTTACACCTATTGGGCGGATTGGGCTTGAGTCCAGGCCTCCTACCATCCGGGGAAATGCAAGTGCAGAGGATCTGAGGAGGGGGCAGTGTTAGTTCAGGAAGCAAGAAAGCCCAGAGCGGCTGGAGCATCATGTCCCGGAGGGGGATGGCGTGAGGTGAGGTTAGTGAGGAGAGAGGGAGTCTAGTTGTCAATAAAATTGTACTGACATATGAAGATTACACAGGAAAACACAGTTTGATAAAGCCTTACAAGTATAAACAGAGGTGTTTTAAAGGAAATAAATTAGAAAATATTTACTAGGAATAAAAGGATATGGTTGGAATTAAACTGGAAACATCAATATGAATAAATATATTTTTCTTAGGTCTAACATTAAAATATATTTTTCTTAGGTCTAGCAGTAATGCCATCAGTATTCATGGGAATAATTTGACAGGTACCTACTGCTGCCCCAATTTTCATTTCTAATGCATTAAAAATGAACTAGAGCTTCTTGGAAAGTCTCTGAAAGGACAAAGGATCCTACTTCCAGGGATTCCCACTGGGCAGTTTGTCAGAGAATTCACTGTCCGTTTGACAAAGCATTTGAAGAAGAGCATAATTAATTCTATTGGGGTGACTTGAGTTTGGAGAGTTGTGGTAGTGAGGGTATCGGCGACCTTGACAGGCGTGCTAGCAGTGGAATGTGGGAACTCAAAGACCAGTTGGTGTTTGTTGGGAAATAATAGGGAGTTAGAGTGGGTAGAGACAGTACATACACTTGGACACCTGTGAAAATAAGTTTTCCTGTAAAAGAGCCAGAAAAATGGGATGGCAGCTAGAGACATGAGGTCTGAGAGACTTTGATAGGATAGAAGGTATTGAAGCATGTTTGTACTGCTACTACTATTTTAGTCTTAATTGTCTGAATCTGAGCCACTTCTATGACTCAAATGAAAATGTTTTAATAAGTATGTCCTTGCTTTTCATTCAGTTTTAACTTCTAACTAAAATGATCTTACAGACTTAAGCTTTTTGAACACAGGGATGGAATCTCATCATTTCATCCTCAACAATTTAAGTATTATATCGTCAGTGAATGTTTTTCAATAAATGAGTTAAGGAAAAGCAGGAAAAAAGCACAGTGTGGCTACAAAGTTATCCTTAAGAGTCATGCATTAGAACCAAACCTGTACTTTTGGTATTCTTCATCATCAGAGTGCATACACTGGGCTAAGGTGTATCTGTGTCAGATGAAATTTGGAAATAGTGTAATGGTTTTACATAGGTAACTAATGTGTATATGCAATGTAGGTAAATTATTCCTCCAAAATACTGAGTTTGAATTAGAAGGCAAGAAAAAGAAAATTCAGATTAATGAAAGAAATAAGAATATTATAGCAATATACATTTATAATGCAAGTATCCCAAAACCACATTGTTCTACCAACAGTTATGTGACTGTTCTTTGCTAATTTAAGGGGGTAAAGTACATTTTTAATCTACTAGACAGTTATGGTTTAGTATCTGAGGTTTTGAATTTTGGAAGTACTAAAGATTGAAGTAGATTTAAGTTACCAACAGTTAACTGGGCTGCTTCTTATCAATAGGTATTATTTTCACAACAAGCTGGTAATGTATAATGACCAAAACTGAATTGTAAACTCTGTAGGTAAAAACATAGGACTGTAATAATCTTTAAGATAATCTGCTTTTTATCAAGATTGAAGTTAAATCAATCTAGATTAAATCAGCTCTAATATTTTTAGACCTCTTTAGAGAATAGGGTTTGATAGCATCCTTAGGCATTATGTGAGTATATAAACAAACTTTGGGTAAGACTATTTGTGGTCAGCTTGTTAAAGTATGACAAAGGATTTTATTATTGTTTTCCCTACAGCACTTACATAAAGATGTATGTAATTTGTTAGATGTTATTCCAGTTTATTAATTTATAATAAATAATAAATTTGGCTTGAGAACTGATACAAAAGATCAGCACATGCCTCCTTAACAGGAGGTTCTCAGAATAAAATTCAATTATAGATTCACAGTATGATGATTAATTTTGTGTGTCAACTCGACCAGACTATGGTGGCCACATGTTTGGTTAAACACCAGTCTAGATGTTGATGTGAAGGTATTTTCTTACATGTGATTAATCTTTAAATCAATAGACTTTGAGTAAAGCTAATTACCCTCCAGAATTTGGGTGGGCTTCATCCAATCAGTTGAAGGTCTTAAGAGAAAAGACTGAGGGCCCCCCTACTCTCCCCACAAGAAGGAATTCTGCCTTCCAACTGCACCATTAACTCTGCCCTAGGTCTACAGCCTGCCAGCTTGCTCTGCAGGTTTCAGACTTGCCAAACTCCTCAATCGTGTCAGCCAATTCCTTAGGAAATCAATCTTAACCTCCATCCCCCACCAATATATCAATATCTATATTTATGTAGATATATGTACACACATATACACACAGGTCTATTGGTCCTGTTTCTCTAGAGAGCTCTAATACACAGCAATTGGAAAACTTTCTTTAGAGGGCTACATGGTAAATATTTAAGGCCCTGCAGGCTATACTGTCCCTGTCACAGCTAACCAACTCTGCAATTGTAGCACAGAAATCCATGTAAATGCTGGGTGTGTGTGCCTGATAAAACTTTGTTTACAGAAACAGGTGGTTGGCTGCCTTTGGGCCTGGGACTGTACTGACCCCTGATTAAATGATTGCTTGATAATCCATGTGGAAGAGATTAGGGGTGGATATAATTTTAAAGATGTTCATTCAAGCCAGATTTTAATCAAGAAGCAGTTTGTCATCCTTATGTATGTTAGAGCTTATTACTTGGACTGAAAGTCTCAGTAGTCCTCAACTTCGGTTTTATATGTTTCATTTTTACACAAGAATTTCTTAACTATAATACTACAACAGAAAGCATTACTCTTATCAATTTTAAACTGATAACTGACCAGTCAGCCCTTTTCCTAATGTCCTATTCCATTTCTTAGAGAAAGGATTAATGAAGGAGGAAGGGGTTGGGCAGAAAGGGTAGCCAGAAAACAACTAGCAACCCAAACTACAGGGCTTACAGTATCTATGATGGTCCCAGATTCCAAGGTGAAATCCTCAAAGGCCTTCATTTTGCTTTTGGGAAACAGAAACACCCTTGGTATGTTTGGTAGTAATTTACCATTCCCATTTTCTCTCTTCCTACCCATCATCAGTGCCAAGAAAGTGCTGCAATTCCTTAGGATCTTTCAGCAAGTCTGAGTCCTTATTGCCCAGCTGTACCACAATTAATCAGGAAAGAGTTTTACATTTTGGAGGGATATTAAAACATTAGAAATCCCTAAAGCAAAATGTCATGTTGTAGGATGCAGACCAAAAAGAAATAAGGTTAATCCAAGATAAAGTTAGGCAAGTGAATATTGAAGTTAAAATTAAAATTTGAGCCACGGTGTTCCTATTGTATACCTTTAGATGGTCACCAGATGTACAAATGGTAAATAATTTAGTATAATAACAGCCGTGCTCTTATTCCCAAGAGTAAATTGCACCTGACTTCTTTGCAGGTGTATGTAAGAGTTAGGTCTTCTTTTTTTTAAAAGCAATTGTTTTTATTCATTGACTTAAGCAGATGGTATCACATCTAAAATAGATTTTCACACTTTTAAAAGAAGTTCTCATGCAGAGTGCCACATCAGGAATGAAGTTTTTATGTCTCATCGTTCCTCTGGGCTAAGGATGAGTACCACTACTTCTGTTCTATACAAAAAAGTTTCTGAAATGGCGTATCTATATGAAAACGCAAGCTATTGAGACCTAAGTTATTTTTTAACCTTTTATTTTCACTTATAAAGTCTGTATTCATTCAAAATTTTGCATTTATTTCTTTCCAAAGCCTCAACAAATATTACTTTTCTCTTTGTAATTTTTCTTCACTGTTAGTCCCCGTATTTCCTGTATATTATATAGTGCAGCAAAATTAATATTCTGTTTCTTTTCATATTCTCATGGGAGGCTTGCCATGTGCCAGGCACTATGTTATGTTCATTATATACATAACTTCTTTTAAGTCTTGTAACAGCTCTAATAATATTGCTATTGTATTTTTACATTCAATTTGTGACAGAGTAAATGGGATAATTTGTGTGAGCAGGTTAAGTGGCAGACATGGGGTTAAACTTTGCCTGTCTTAATCCAGGACATTTGCTGTTTATTATGCTTAGGAAAATTCGTTTTCATTTTGACACATTGAACTATAAAATAAAAAATAATAATAAGGAAGAACCAAACTAGAAGGGAAAAACCCTATATAACTTTATGTTAAAGCTTTCTTTTTTCAAAGTTGATTGAAACCCAACTGAAGCCAGTATCTCCCTCAACCTTTTCCCCATTAAAGGGTCATGGACTACTTTGTCTTCTGCACTTTATTTATGTCCTGAGGTGTTTTCTTCACTTCTGGAGAAACATACTAGCAGCGGAGTACAGATAGGATTACTCTAGGTTTTACAAACTACCAGTTGAGTTTTAAAGTGTGCTAAGCTGACAGGTAGCAGAAATAACTTTTGAGTTTTTCCACCCCAGAAAAGAAAGAATAAACATTTCTCAGAGGTCTGCCCTGATATTCAACTTCTCTATGATTCAAATTATTATGTTTTCTTCCGTTCATCTAAATCTCTTCATTATTCAGTATACATTTATGGAACAGATGCTCCTTGGCAGACATTGGGCTTTTGTGAGAAACTAGTCTTAGTATGATCCAGCAGAGCCCAAAGTCATAAAGTTTTTGTCACATACATGGAACTTTAAAATAGAAAATAAAAGAATTTCTAGGTTAGAATTATGCCACTCATTGTGACTTTAAGTAAAGTTCATTTGCCTCCATTTTCTTATGTAAAAAATAGAAATGATTTAACTAGCTTAGCTGGTTTTAAGAAACTGATGAAGTTATGGATATAAAATGTTTGAAATTTCTATATATGTGCAGTTGGAAAATAGGAACAGGCACAGTTTTAAATAGACCACATTGGAATAATTCTATGACATAATAAAATTTAATAATACTGGATAAAACTCAAAATTCACATTAAAACCCAATGGTTATTTTTAGAAGATCGTTGTAATATGTTCAGTATTGCTATTTTATTTCATGTCGATTTAAATGATCAAATTACATTTGACTTACTATCTGTATTAAAAAGGAAATGTTGAAATTGATGGCTCTTTCACTAACTGAAAATTACAAGGTGAATCATTGACTTACTAATTAGTTAAATATAGTTGAGAGAAGATTAATTTCCTCAATGTCATAAAGCAAAACCTAGTATAGTCCATGTATCTGTTAAGGAGATAGGTTAATTTGGAAGTTTTGATACTGTTATTTAATCAGTAATAAGTCATAAGATTTTTCTAGTATTTATTAAATCATTTGAAAAAAGTTATACACAGCTTTTTTTGCAACATATCTGGGATTACAGGCCAGACTATATAAAAAACTCAATTGGTAAAAGTGAAGTAGACCAATAGGAAAGTGGCAATTCACTCAGTAGAGATAGGAAAAACCAATCATTTTATTTTTTTTAAAATAATACTAAACTTCACTAGTAATTAGAGAAATGAATACAAAAATAATGATTTTTATTTTGTCCCAAGATGTTGACAAAAATTAAAGACCTATTTTATGTGTATAGAAATTTGGATAGGCTCAGAATCTTTGTGGAAGTGTAATTGGATACAACCTTCTAGGACTTTCACATTTTACCCTATAAATATTATTAGAATTATTTACCATATGTATGCATCCATGTGTAACTTATTAAATTGAAAACAACAGAAGATATGTGCATTTTGAAGTACATTTAGGGAAAAAAAGCTATGAAGGGTACAGAAATTGCTTTTAAAAAGTCTGTGAATGTATATACAGCCAATAGTAATCGTCTCAAGTCAAAAAGATTATCAGCTCATACATATTAACTGTACTTTTTGTCTTCAAATGTCATTTTGTTATGCAGTTTTCAGTTCTGACAGCTAGAGCCATGGGTTAGCAAATACATTTTCTTTAAAACACCAGCATGATTGGAATGGTCATTAAGGGTCATTCATATAGAAATGCACAAATGGAGTTGCATTGTTTTTCCATATCCTTAAATTAGTTCCCCTAAAGGACTGTAAATTTTGATCCAGGGAAGACTTGCAGTTAATTTTGGAGCATTTTTGAAGCCAGTGCCTAGAGAGAAATGCATAAAGGGAGTGGTAGGGCCAGGTCTAAAAGACAAGCTTGTCTGAGGTCCTTCCTGTGCCCTCTGATTGACCATTTTAGGGGTTCTGTAAGAAAGTGAATTCTGACTCTCTAGCCTCTGATTTATGAGCAGACGTGTGGAACAGGCCATTTCTAAGTCAGCAATCATCTGTGTCTGCCTGTCCCATTCTGGGCATCAGAAATGTTAAAGGAAGTTGAGAACCTAGGAAACCTTTAAATGAGCCATATCAGGGTTGTTGAGATGAGAGATCTGGAAATCATGTATTATCTGGGCTAAAAGAACACTTAAGGGGAGCACATTCCCTTTATGCAAAAGTCTGTCATTTAGATTTTCTGCTTATTGCTATAGACTGGAAGCCTAGGTACCATAGGTAGAAGCCACAAAGGCTAATTTTAGCACACTTTAATCTTACATTCATTCTTTGGAGCAATCCAATAATGGAATGGGCTGCACTCCAAAATTGTGGGTTCCTGCTTCCCCTACAAATGCCTAAACTGACATTCCATAGCTGTCATAGGGGATTGTTTTGATCAGGTAATCTTAAAAATTTCTCACATTACCCTCTGATTCCAGTGCTTCTTGAGGCAATGAAATTATATTTCAAGACTAAGGCCTGGAATACTACACTCCTTTAAAAAGCCAAATAAAAACAAAAACACATAAATAAACAAATTCAAATCTCTGCTTGCTACATCCTCCAACTTTGAGAAAGGCCAAAACTTTTAACACTTTAGTACAACAAGAGGAAGGCCAAATAGGAAACAGAACAGGTAGACAGTACAGAAGATAAGAAGACTGCCTGGGTTACTAGATACACCCAGTTTCTTGTCCTAGCTGAGTTTAGCTCTGTGATCCCTGTCCCAATCTACCGTGGGATGTTTACAACAGCCCCTATGAGATGGAGGTTTCTCAGGCACGTTGCCCGGGTCCCTCAGTGTACAGTAGGGAGCAATTAGTTGCCAGGCCATAGAATTCATACTCAGAAGAAACTTATCAAGAAGAGCATATGCTGTGCACACTACATTTTATTCTTTCTGGAGAGCTCACTCGGTCGTTGCTCACTTAGGAAGATCAATAAATGTCTCTGGAGATGTGGTGACCTGGCGAACACTGCTTTTATCTGGACTCCACAGTTGAAAGGAAAACCGAGAAACCAATCCATCCAGGAGGAAGCCCCACAAAGGGCATGCATGACAGGTTTTGTTTTCTGTGTGGTAGCCAGGGCTAAAATGCCAGTGGAGGCACGGCTGATGAGCGCAGCCATCAGCCTCTGTTCTCCACCCCCACTCCCACAGTGGTCACCACTCCTCTGAATAAAGCTAAACAAATACTTAAAGAATGTTGGAGGGGAGCCAAATTATTAACCTGCTGCAGCGCCCTGTATCTCAGTCAAGCCCTGTGTTTGCCATAAGCTTCATGTAACCTATTGCCTTATCTCTTTTTTCTGTTTATTTTTATAGTGTCCATGGAAGACATTGGAGAACAAGGTAAGATATGTTTATCATTGTGTTAGATAAAAAATAAAAAACAGTTTGAGGAAACAAAAGAGCATTCATTTAGATTTGGTGGGAATTAATGTTATGCCTGAGACAAGATGGGATTAAAGACATCTTAGTCCCCAACCTGAATTCTGTCAGACGCCCGGCAGGGAGCTCTACCCTGAAATGGCAGTCATTGTACCAGGGAGCCTTGTGGCCTCCAGATATAGGAAGATGAACAATTTCCCAGTTCAGCTCGGAGTATTACCCCACACTTGAGTCATCCATGTAATTAATGAAAATGTCATTGGCATTAGTCATCTCACACTGACTTAATTGCTTCAGTGGGTAATTGGAATTTTTAATGATTCTGTGAGTATCATCATTCTTTTAAAAAGTCAAAAATTTCTGTTTAAGTTTTTAAATAACCAAACATGTTATATTTTACATTAGCATATCTTATTCAACTGTCTCTTGCAGAATTAAGTTATGTATTAATATACTACTCAGAATTAATCATTACCACTGTGTGCAAATTAATGTTTTATATTGGCATAATACATCAAGACTAAAATACCACACAAGGTATGTTTATATATTTAATGAAAAAAGTATTCAGAATGCTTTTCTTAATAGTTGTCCCATGTGATAAAAAAGACATCTGAACTTGTAGGAAATTTCTCTTTGTCCAGATAGTCTCTGTTTAAATATGTTGTCATTAGAACAATTAGGGCCACCACATCTGACTAGAGCAAAGCAAAATTTGCAAACAGCTTCTCAAATAGGAACTGCTTCTGCTGTTTTTTATCAGTAAAGCAAAGTTCTTAAAGCCTGAATGTTTTAACAGTTGTTTAATGCTAGGTTGATTATTTAAATCTCCGGGCCTACTTGCCTTATTTTTACAAGGTAGGAAAGGTCCCTGTAGCCATTTTACCAACAGAGGGCCTGCCTACAGATGGGAGGGTTCTAATCATGGGATATTAAATAATTAAATTGTCAAACAATTTGGTTGTTGTAAAACAAACAGATCTTTTTTGAATACCATGATTTTAGACTGTATTTGCATATTACAATGATATTTATGTTTCTCTCATTTAGTTGTGTGCCTGATTGCTTATCATCTCCTTTTTGCAATGTTTGTCTGGTCGTATTGGAAAACTATCTTTACATTACCAATGAATCCTTCAAAAGAAGTAAGTTAAAATATTAGTAAACTTATCCTGAAGATGGAAATCAGGAAATACTAATGTCTGAAGAATAAATTTATGTCTTTTCATTAATGTTACAAACTTACTGAGTGTAGCAATTGTTTTATATTGTGTCTGTTACATGATAATGTCTCTTAGTATTTGAATTTTTACTTGGTAATTATTATTTTTGTACTGGATGAATATTACATTTCCAATATTAAGTCTGTTAGGTGTTTCATTTCTGCTTTAGAGTCAGACATCAAGGTGGAGGGATGGATAGTTAGAGCTGAAGGCAGATATGTTACTGGGATAACCATCATACTAATGATGGATTAGTTGACCTTCAACCCCCAGAAATAGCAACAAATAAGGATTTAACTGAACTTCTCTATATTCAGAGTCTGTAGCCAGTCCATAGCTGCGAGGTACCCAGGCTCCTTTTATCCTGTCGCTCTGACATCTGTAGCCATCCTTCTCAATATCACTTCCTGGCCTAATGTGGCTGCTCCATTTCTACCCATCATGTCAGTAGTCCAGCCAGCAAGCCAGAGAAAGTAGGAAAGAGGATTAAAAGTAAATGTCCTTCCCTTTAAGGAGACTTTCTGTAAGTTGCTGGTGCCCTTTCCACTTACATTTAGAACTTAGTGATGTGGCCATATTGACTCACACGGAAGGCTAGGATTGTAGTCTTTATTCTGGCCACATTAGAAGGAAAAAGTGGATATTGGGGGACCCCTGGCAGCCTCAGCTACAGAACCCTGTAAGTAGAGTGATACGGTCAAATCTATACTTCGAAAAGATCTTTCTGGCTAACTGTTAGTTTCTGGGTCTTTTATTCTGGCTAAATGTTTGTGGTCAAAGGTCTGTGCCTTACTCATTTTTGTATCCTTGAACCTTAGTTCAGTACATGTTTGTTGAGTAGAAATAAACTTTGCTCCAGTGCTAAAATAGTGTCATTTTAATAGGCCAAGTTAAAAAAAAAAAGGTTTTGGCAACACTGTAAATTGTTTCCTGAAGTTTGAAATGTTTGAAATGCAGCTATGGTTAAAAAGACCAATAAATATGCTATATGACCTGGGAAAGGATATAAAAAACAAAACCACAGATATTTGCACAGAATTAATGGTAGGCCTGGCCTGGGATGCTTTAGAGGGAGCTTTCTTCTTCTCTCTACTAATTTTTCTTTTCCTACCTCTTTTTCCTTCCCTTTTACCCTTTTTACTTCTTTTTTTGTCATCTCTCTTACCATCCTGGCCTTATTTGTAGGCTTGAAGGACAGATCTGACCTCTGCTGTAGGTGATGCCTCCACCCTGGTGCTTTCCCAGGGACCTCCCTGGTGACCATTCCCGCATCTCTTTCTAGCTCCGACCTCTCCCTGCATTTCAAGCTTATATTCACCCTGCCAAACAGAGCTCCTTGATCCACTGACATCTCAAATACAGCGCGGCAGAAACAAGTCATCGCTGCTCCCCCAAACCGTGACTCCTCTGTTCGGTGTACCAGTTAATGCCACTGCCATCCATCTCATCATTTGAGCCAAAAGCTGGGCAGCCTTGCCTGCCCCTCCCCCAACATGCAAATCCTGCAGAGGTTTTTGCTTCCTAATTTTTCTTTTTCAGTTTCAACTCCAGTCTCTCTCTCTTTTTTTTAAAATCACTGCCCTAATTCTCTCTCAATCATCTTTTTTGTCTGAGACATTGCAGTCTTCCAAATGGCATCATTACAGTCTGGCCTATGTTCCCTTCCCAGAACCCTGTACCTGCAGAACTTCGTGCTCCACCCCAAGCTGGACTGATCCATCTACAAACACATTTAACACTTGCGCTCTACCATTTGTATCACCTCAGTGACTCCACAGACCCAACAGGGTAAAGGCCTAGCTCCCTAGTCGGGTAACAGTGACTTTTGTCTAAGTTACTGACTTCCCACTTTATAGTCTAGTGGTTCTTAATTCCATGTAGTTTCCTGTGTACATCATGCCATGGTTTTCTGTCTAGAATGTTATTACCTCCTTTCTCATCCGAATAATTCTATTTGTATTCATAGTGGCAACCTCTTCTTAGTTTCATTTGCTGGTTCCTCATTTTCTCCGGAGCCTCTAATGCATAGGATTGTCCCTGAGCTCAATCTCTAGCCATCTTCCCTTAGTTATGTAAGTTACAACTGTATATCGTGTCCTTGCTTAGGCTCTCAAATTATTATCATTAGCCTGGTCCTCTCTCCTAAACTACACACTCATTTCCAGCTACCTGTTTGGCAACTAAGAGGAATTCCAAATGCAACATACTGAAAGCAAACTTCTTGTCTCCCACCCATTCCCTGATTCCTCGTGTTCCTAAGGTTTCCCCTCAGTAATGATAACTCCATTCTTCCAGCTGTTCAGGCCAAAAGCCCTGAAATCATTCTTGGCTCCTCTTGCTCAGATCCCACACCCAGTCAGTCAGCAAATGCTGTACGCAGGACCCGTATATGCAGCAGCCCCAGGGTGCCCACGGTGAGCTCCTGCCCACCAGCTCCCCCCACGCCAGGCTGGGGCCATCTCTCACGTGTGTGTGTGTGTGGCACCTTTCAGCAGGTTAACTTGCTTCTGCGCTTGCTCTCTTCTCTGTGTTTGCTGCATGACAGCCGGAGTGATCCTTTCAGAACACAAAACAGATGATATCTTTCTTCTGCTTAGAGCTTTCCTGTGATATCTGAGTTCAGTCAGAGTACAAAAACCTACTTCCCTTCTGCAGGCTGTGCATGGCCTGGCCCACGCCACCTCTGACCCTTTTTAATGATGCTTGAATCACCTTGGTTTCCTTGCTGTTTGGTTTGCATGCTAAGCACATCTCTCTGCTAGGGCCTTGAAACCTGCTGTTTCCCTTTGACCCGGAACAACCTTCCCCCAGATACCTGGGTGGCCAGGTCCTCACTTTCTTCCTGTCCCTGGGTCTCTGCTCATGGGATACCCTGTCTCTTTTCATGTCTCTTTTCATGGCCACTGTGCATAAAATAGTAAACCCTGTCCCTAGCATGCCCTATAAACCTTACCTCACTGTATTTTCTCATGGTATATCATTTCTAGAATGCATTCCATATTCATTTTTATACCATCCCCAGAATGTAAGCTGTACAAAAGCAGGAACTTGAAGTGTTTTGTTCACTAATCCATTTCCCATCCCTAGAGCAGTGTCTAACTCATAAAAGGTACTCAAAATATTTTAAATAATTGAATGAGGGAAGAAGTTATATGTACAGAAGTAGGTTTGTGTTTATAGCTTTGGCAGGAAGTTGAAGTCATTTCTGATTTCTCCCTAAGATTATGTGTGAGCTCATCAGCTAAGAATGGTGAGGGAGGGAGGTTGAGGTTTGGGAACAAAGAGATGGTTGAAATAGTGGTTGGAGAGTATAGAAAAATGAAAAAATACAGAACACAGAATAAATGATGCAGTATTAAGGGAGTGCTTGAGATTGTTGACAGTGAATGTACAGCTGTCCCAGACTTTATGGTGTGATTTTTCTATAAAAGACAAACACTTTATTGAATGCCTATAACTTAGAAAGATAGATATTATTTATTACCATTTTATGAATGGAGCGATAGGCTCCGAACATCAGCTAATCATTCTAAGACATCTGGTGCAGGTGGGTGGCAGAGCTAATATTCAAAGCTAAGTTGTTTTGACCATCAAGGCTACACTCTTGTCACTGTACCACTATGTCCTCTCCTATGGAGAGAGGATGCCCAATGAGTGGGTGTGCCTAGGACATTAGTGGGAACGTGGAGAAAATACAGCACCACTGCTATGTACACACTATTCTTTTAATATTTCTCTTTCTTGAAGTTTCACATATGAAGTTCATAATATATTAGGTAATACAAATAAGTAAATATGCATACACTGGCAGTGCACTCTCAAATTCCTTTATACTGATAAGGGGTAATATGATTGAAAGTGTTTGGAGCCCACATGAAAGAAAGATCCCGTGCTTGCTGGCTAAGAATCTTGGGTCAGTCCATCAATAAAATGCAAGTCTGTGGGCCAATCTAACTGATCAGCAGCCAGAGCCCTCTCACTTGTAAAACAAGGGCTCCTGGACTTAGGTGGACAGTAAAATGCTCTCAAATGTTAAAAATCTTTGAAAAATGGGGGGAAAAATCAGAAGAGGTGATATAAAAAAATAGTATTTTTATGTCACTATTGAGAGAATAAAAATTCTGGGATGTATGAACTAATATTTACCTTTTTCATAGCAAGATTGTGAAATTGATACTAGTTTTTCAATTTCTGACATTTTCTCCCAATATAAAAGTAATATAACATGAAATTATATTGCAAAAATGGAGACTAAGCAAAAGAAAAAGGAAAAAAAAAATCCCACCCCACTAATTCAGGCAGTTTACATTCTGAATTTCTTTCTGTTTCTTCTTAGTTGTATTCAGAGTGCACCTATTCCAATTTTTTTTCCAAGTAATACTTCATTACTGGATTATTGTCATTTTTAAAAATGGCATAATATTTTCACCAAAACACAAAAATGTACTCAGTCTCATCCCATCTTGGATTTTTAGGCTGATCCCAACTTTTCATATCATAAATACTGTTTCTAACATTTTTTACATAGGTCTTTACCCGTATTTTAGATTATTTCCTTAATATAAATTCTCAGAAATAGAATCACCCAATCAAGGAAATTTAAGACACTTGCCAGTTTGTTTGCCAGAAGGATGGTAGTGATTTGCGGTGCTGCCAGTGTCATCAGACCCTTGGCCTTGCATGTTGTCATTAAGAAAACTGTGGCCAGTTTAATAGGCAAAAATGTTCTGTATTTTAATTTGTACGTTTTAGGTACTGCCGAGTTATATCTTCATTTTTGTCCTATGTGAAAAACAACTAGCAAAAGAAGAAATACAGTCCTGTGAGTTTTTTGTTTGTTATTAGACTTGTTTTTCCTTAATTTACATATTCTTCTAAAATTATATTCTTCTTTAATCTGCAAACTATACTTGATCCCAGATCTTGGTTTCTAATACCATTCTCCAGTAAAAGGAGGGAGGATGGCTCTAGAACTAGGGCAGGAAGTAGTCACGGTGAGCCAGGAACACTTACAGTGCCAAAAAGTAGGGAAGCACTAAGCAAACTTTGATGGTGGTATGTCAGAGGGACACAGGAGCCAACCGAAAATTCCCATGACTGAAGCAACCAAATAAATAAAACAGTGTTGGGTAACCTAACGGATAAAATAAATATCTAAGAATCTACTGATAAAGGTAAATGAGTGAATGAATAAAATGGGGAGAAGGGAAAAATCTTTTATAGAAAAATTCCACATAATTTATATAGATACTGTGCTCTCAAGAAGGGAAAAAATAAATCCCCACTCCTTAAATGTGGGCTGCATATGGTGAATTTGTTCCAAAGCATATGGGATGGAAAAGGGAAAATGGTGAGTAACTTGAGGTAGAGAAACCTGACAAACACTCCCTCAACCAGAGGATCAAGGTCAACATCAACAATGATAAATCACACTGATAATATGTTCCCTCGATAAGACATGGTGAGGATGGCACTTTACCTCAGTGGTCTTCCTCCCCCAAAACCCAAAGTCCCCATTTAATCAGGAGAAAAACAGACCAATTCCAGTAGGGAAGCATCTTACAAAATACCTGACCAATACTACTCAAAGCTGTCAAGGTCAGTAGAAACTAGGGATATCTGAGAAACAGTCACAGCCAAGAGGAACCTATGGAGAAATGAGAAATAAATACAGTGTAGGATCCTGGATGGGAACCTGGAACAGCAAAAGATATCTGGTAAAAACTGAGGAAATCTGAATAAACTATGGGCTTCAATATTGATTCATTAATTAATTGTGCTCAATGTATCATACTAATACATGATAATAATATGAGCAGCGTAGTGAGAGGATATGTGGGAACCTCATACTGTTTTCTCTAAATCTGAAGTTAGCAAAAAATAGTAAAAAATTAGTAAAACTTCATAAACAAAACAAAACAGTATGCATGACCTGGCTAGCAGACTGCCACCATCTGGAGGTTGGGAGCAGGTTAGAATAACTATCCTTTCCACCCTAGGAGACCTTCCATTTCTTCACATCTCTACAAATGCCATCTTTCTTCAAATACGTGACATGCCTTCGTACACAGAAGTGTTTTGGGGGAGGGGACTGTATATTTGGTGCATTCCAAGATAGCAGTAGATACTTTGACATCCATAGTATGTGAGTAACAGTTCCACCTGTGTTTGGGGTTTTTTTTGGAACTGGTACAGGGTGTTTTATTTATTTATTAGTAAAAGCATCTAATGTTCTGAGGAGACTTCCAGTTCTGTGCCTCACTAGAACTTTCCTTTAAGGTTAAAAAGATACAGAACTCTGTAAGAAACTGTAATAAAATGTTGATAGTTTTAATCCTTTTGACTATTATTAGGTCTTTACCATACTAATTTTCAATGCTAGGTTTTAAATTAATTTTAGGACCAGGGAGCGGAGTTGCATTTTCCTGAATAATGACCATCATGGTTCCAGGAGTAGAAAGTTGGGCCCAGGATGTAAAATAACTTTCTCTTTGATATCGACCTAGGCCTGCTAGTGCTGGTTTTTTTGTCTGTTGCACTGTTACAACAGGGTGCTTACACTGTACCAAGACTTGACCCTGCCCCGGTCTCAGGGATCAGGCTGCAAGGCCTTTCTTTTCTGGGCTTGATACTCAACACTGCTTAGCCATTCACCATCCTCATCTACATACCCAAGCAGTCAGAATAATTGTGGAAATTTATTTCATTTTTTAAACTGAGATTTGAGGTAGCAACTAAAGAGCACTGATAACAAGTATATACTATCTTCATAAATGTGACCTTCATTTATTTGTTATTTATACTCATTTGAAAAGGACTGGTTCAAGTGTCATTTGATGTACTATGAAACAAATGATAAGTAAGTAAATGCCATGAACTTATAACAGGAGGGCTATTTAGTGTAGAGAATACTTTTTCAAATACTTTGGAAACTCTTACGGAGCCTAAACTGTAACATATATGCTAGATTAAGGCTAGTCAATTTGAAATACTAATTTAGAATAATTCATATTATGTAAATTTCTACATAGAGAAAACTTTCTTTATCTTAACAGGTCTGAAATTTTACAGTTATACTAAAAAAATATCATGCAAAAAAGAACATTATGGTAACTTAATTATTTATATTTGAAAGCTGGAGATGTGTCTCTATTTTTTTAAAAAACCTCAGTAGAATTGTCAACCTCTAAACAAAATTTTTAATTTTCATTTCTCTCAAATATCATGACCTCATTTTCATTATTGTTTTTCTTGCCTTCATTGACATGCTTAGATCACTTTTTTACAACTTAAAAAGAAGTATAAAATCTACATATAGAAAAGCATGCATAATACACAATTTAAGGAATAATAAAATGAGAACACTTCAACAGCCACCAGACCATATAGAAAACATCATTTATTTACTCAGCATCCCCTGTGCACTTCCACATTTTATGTCCCTGTATTCCTTAAGAAGTAACAACTATCCTGTTTTTCATTATAATTTTATCACATATAGCAATAATGTAATATATCCATAAGCAATAATGTAATATATATTTAATAATAAATATAACTTTCTGGTTTTAAAATTCAATGTAAGTGGAATCATTTTATATCTATGTTTTATAAGATGATTTGTTATTTGTTGTTCAACAGTGTGTTGAGATTCTTTTTGTGCATAGCTATAGTTCATTAACTGTTAAGTGCAATAGAGGTTTCAAGTATTCATATAAATTATATACCAATTTATTTACCCATTATTCTTTTGATGGACAGTTGGTTGTGTTTAGTTTTTTATACCTTTCAAACAGTGATGGTGTGAATATCCTTGTACATGTCTCCTGAAACACATTTATGGGAGATTTTTAAAACTGTTTTTGTGATTATCAAGTTAGAGCCCAAAGTTTCATTTTTCTCAAGTAAGTGATTTTTTAATTGCTTGGGCTGAATCGGCAGTATAGGAAGTAAAATTAATCTCTTCTTTCGAGTGCTAGAGAATCCATGCCTTGATTATCCCCAAGTAAAAACTCATATGAGCAAATATGTTTGATAGATTTATTTGTTTTTGTTCTTAATGGTGTCTAGTTGAAAAATTCATCCATTGTGTAAAATTTACTTATTTTGCCATTTCATCTGTTAATATAACTAATACTTCGATAGACCTTTAAAGTTTATAAAGTACTTTTACATATTCTATTCCTCTTCAGTTTCACAAACATCTGAGGAAGTAGGTATTATTATTATTATTATTATTCCCTTTGTATAGATGTGTAAACTAACTATCCAGTAGATCAACAGACATGCTCAGATTTCAAACTCTATTACCTCTTGGAATATATATGCTACATGCTATTAATATTTTATAAATACCTTCTTTGTAGGTATAGTAGAGCAATATGTTATTGTCATTTTTGAGAACACTGATTAAAATTTAAATTTCTTCTACAGTTCCATCTCTCTTATGCAGAGAAAGAATTGTTGGAGAGAGAGCCAAGAGGAGAAGCCCATCAGGAAGTTCTTAGGCGAGCAGCCAAAGACCTTCCCATCTACACCAGGACCGTGTCTGGAGGTAGACACTAATGAATGCTCTGGCACGATCAGTTATAGGGACTGTTAGAAAGCATATTTATATACCAGAAACCATGAAACAGTCGTTGAGATGCATTGTGTTCTGTCTTGGATTGTTATTAAATCTCTCCTGTACAATTCTGCAAGAAAGTATTTTTCATATTCTCTTGGAAACCAGATGTAAAATACACAGCTGGTTTTAAAGACTTAGTATGAAAACAAGAATGTGAAATATCTCACTAATACTTTATATAACTTATATTTGTTTCTCACTCACTTTAGAACCATAATTGAATGTAACTCTAGTTCTCACAGTTTTTTCCTGTTTTCACTGTTCTTCAGTGAGCAAGTGGTGATTCCCTGATTTAATATTATGCCGTTTATTCTATCCCACAAAGGCAGAGATGTCATTATGTATGTTGATGTATATTTACCCTGTAGAAGCCTAAGCAAATATCAAGGAAATTTAAGACCCTAAAAATAAGTTGCTGCATGAATTCCCAAATCTAGTTAATGAGTGACAGTGACAGGTACAGAAATCTAGTCTCCTCATTCCTATCGTGGTGCTTTTCTACTGTACCCCTTGATACACTGAATTAAAAGAAAGGAGGGAAGCACAAGTCATACCAGAACAAGATAATCAACTTTCATTAATAAAAACAACTACACTTTGGATTTATAAGTCATCTCCTTGGGTAGCTCATCTACTGATGTTAAGGCTATCATCTCTTGTCCCTTTCAGGTATTATAAGCCTCGCTCCTGAGATGAATTTACAATTCCCAATATTTGTGACAGTTTGAAATAGAATCTGGATTTCCTAATACAATCCTTATATTTTCAGTGCAAAAATTCTGGGTGCCTGTTAAAATCATTATTAACTGACTAGAATCATTGACTAAATTAAACTATACAAAGAATAATAAATAGGTCATAAGACCGGTGTGATCGATCCCCCTTTGAAATAGGTAGTATGCAAAGGTGAGCACAATGCAGAGTGGATGCTCCGCGGAGCAGTCACAGGACCGCCAAGGCAGGAAGTGAGGGGGTCCTTCCTGCTCCACCCACCTCCAGGACCCCTGGATCCTTTGGATGACTTCCTTCACCCTGGGAAAGTCCGGGGACTAAGGCAACTGAAAGCGTCAGTTGATGTTCACACACTTCATAGAGAGTTGAAGAAAGTGGATGGTGATATAATATAGGATTTTATCATACATTCTAAATCCATAGTACTTCGTCCAAACCCAAAGAAAAATATGCCAGCTGGGTAAGTTAAACGAGTGGTGTACGCAGAGAATAAATGCAGCCGTGTCCAGACCTGGGTGTGGGGTGTGGCCAGGCAGGGCCCCGGGGAACTGCTCATCCCACACCGTCCTCCGCTTTCCTCCCATCCAACCGTCTTCTGCTTTCTTAGAGGACTCTTCGATCTTCATGTTTTTAATTTTTTTTTTTAGTTTTGAAGGTTGTTGTTTGGTTTTTTATTGAAATATACTTGATGCACAACATCATATTAGTTTCAGGAGTTCAACATAATGATTTAACAGTTCCATACATTATGAAATGCCCACCACGATAAGTGTAGTTCCATCTGCAAGTTCTTACAGTCCTATTGATGTATTCCCTATGCTGTACTTTTCAATCTTTAAATCAGAATCAGGCAGTTCATTTTAAATTACAATGGAACGATTTTAGCTGCATATAATATGGTGCAAGGAGTGCTTTTTTTGTTAAGACTACAGTGTTCTTTATGAAAAACTACAAACAAAAAATTTCTTTGTGGTTTTGATTTTTGTTGTGTGTGTAAGTTCTTGCCCACTTTGATTTGAAAAGTTTCTTCACCATCTGGAGAGGACCTAGCATTGCCCCCTTAAACCCACCTGGGAATTTTCTGACTTTAGACTAATGCTGCCCATTGTGGTAACCTTGGGTCCCTTGTGGCTACTGAACACTTAAAATGCAATTGTAAGTGTAAAATATGTCATTAATATTTCTTTACTAGTTATATATTGAAATAGTATATTGGATAGGTTAGATAAAATATTGAAGTTAATTGCCCCTGTTTCTTTTTACTTTTTTTAAACATAACTCCTAGAGAATTTGAAAGTACACATGTGATTTACATTATATTTCTTCTGGACAACACTGCCTTACACTTCAATGCTTAGCAAGGGCCTGGAATGTATACCTGTGAGACTTCGTCATTCAGGAGATGGATGAGCAGGCCATGCCTTTCATCTCTGCAGGTCCTGAAAAAGATATTTGTAAGGGGATGAATAAAAACTTATATCAATATTTAAAACAACTCCATATAGGTTGTTTTGTCTAATTAAAAAAATTTCCCTTTATTCTTAGTTTATAGCAACTGTTCCCTTTTCCAGAGATTTTAATATTTGCCAGTCTAACATGGCTAATTATTTGTCGCAAGTATTTTTTCCAAATGTTAAATTCATTAGTTTAGTTTTAAGTGGGACTGCCCACTTAATAACTGCTTTCCTGTAATTTTGGTAGACTGCTTGCATCCTGTACGATGCCTGTGTACTCAAATAGCATCTCCAAATCATTCACCCATAAATGTCTTTGATATCTTACAAAGAGAAGATATCTTTTATATCTCATTAGAGAAGGAAGAATCAGGACTTCACTTCCAAGAATTAAAATTCTGTATGGGAAGTATGTCTTCCAATACTCACTTCTAAGCTTGTCTCTCACCCAGCAGAGAAGATGTGAGCTCTTTCCCAATTGGAGCAATTCACAGTAGAGTTTATTCACAAATTTCTAAAATGTGGTTGTATCCTCACTTAGTTTATCCTGGCAGGGCACAGGAATAAGTTAATTTATTGAGGGAGACATACTGTTTACTATGATAGAATGGGCGTATTTGCACCTTTTGTGAGCCTTCCTGTAACTACTGATGATTGAGAAAAATTTCCCCCCAAAAGATTCCCTATTCTTGGGAAACCTCCTGAGGACTGAGGTGGCTGAAAATTCATTGCATTTTTGTTTTACACAGAGTCCAGTATCTCATATTCACCAAATTCAGATTCAGTGTACTTTTTAGAATTTGAAATTGGATAGATGATAAAAGCCATTTAATTGCATATTCAGTTCACTGTTAAATCTAAGTGGAGTGTTTTGTTCCTAGCAATCCGCTATTGTGACAGATG
Organism: Manis javanica; assembly: GCF_040802235.1. NCBI lineage: Eukaryota > Metazoa > Chordata > Mammalia > Pholidota > Manidae > Manis > Manis javanica. The sequence goes on from NC_133167.1 coordinate 97,090,107, forward strand.
CCAACTTATAAAACCAGACCGCTGCCATCACTGTTCCGTCTGTGATAAGTAAGAGAACTTTTTTCTTCTAAAATGTCTACATGCTGGTGGTGGGTTTTTTTTGTTTTTTAAGCAGAGTAAAAGTTTTATTTAAAGTTACTTAAAAGAGAGAAAAAGTACAGGCTACCTCAGCAAGGAGAGGCGCCCTGAAAGTTTTGGAGAGAGAAAGTGTAAGATTAAAAGGTTACACACTTAGAAAGGGCACACAACCTCAGTGAGAGGAGTGCCCCCTGAAAGGTTGAAAAGAGAGAGTTTAAAGTGAAAAGGTTACACACTTAGAAAGTGCGGGTGACCTCAGGGAGAGGAGCGCCGCTGGTGGTGTTTTTAATTAATGTATTTCTTCTCTGTTTCCCAGATGATTTCCTTTTCCCCTTATTTATGTTTCTCCAGCTTTATTTAGGAAATATAACTGGGTCATTCTCTTTGGTTTAATCTGAGTGTAGCTTAGGGCCACAGTCAATTGTCCCTTTTCCCCCAAATTCACATAAATTTCTCTTATCTGTCTGACTTTATTGGGTGTCTCACAGTGAAGTGTGAATGAAGTGCACATTTTTTAACGCTCAGACTGGGCTAGTTCTTTTTAACAAATACTTCTATGGCTCTTTTCCATCTTTATGAAGATAACGCATTGACTTCAGTATTTGGGAACCAAGTTTTACTGTCTGACAGTGAGATATTATCATATACTTAACACCACAAGGACAGTACTGCTTGGCTTAAGGATTGATATTAAAGGAAAAGATTTATACAGAATTTCTGCAAATCTGTTGTCATGTTGTACTTCCTTTAGCGTGAAATAGTTGTATATTAGCATATTGCATTGTTTTTTGAAAATGAGTTATTTGGTTTACATCTTAAATCGTGTACTTTTTTAAATGAATTTAAAGTTCTATTATTGTATCATAACTAGAATTGGCTATAATGTTTATTTTAGTTGAGGACTTTTGCTATTATTCAATATTTAGATAAGTAAATAATTTTGTAGTATTTTAGCTGCCACTACTCTTTTGAAGTAACTATTTTATATTTCCTTTTTGTAATTCAGTAGGATTAGAATTTTATGGAGTGTTGATTTTTGTGTGTGGGGTTTTTTTTTTTTTTTTTAGATGTATTTTGAAGATGGATCATCATTGCCCATGGTGAGTATGGCTCTATACTAAAATAAGTTTCTCTCCCTTATAACTTAATTAATTGAATCATTTTACTATTTAAATATTTTTATACATAAAATCTTGACTTAAATAAATAAATCTAGGAGGTACTTTTAGATTTAGTTTCTAATATTTGTTTAGTTAACTCAAAAGAACCTTTATTCAGAAGAATTTCTATGAAATAATTTTAAAAGAAATTTTCATAAAATAATTTTAAATCCAGTAGGTTATCAATATAAAAGTTAATTTCTCTTACTTGCTTTCAACAAATTGTTTCCTTTAAATGTACTGCACAAACACAGAGATTATAAGTATTTCCCAGAAATTATACCAAAATGCACACATAAATTATACACAGTACTTCAGTGGAAGTTTCTAATAAAGAATTAATTCATCTAAAGCTTTAACAGTTTGTTTTAAATAAAACTTGACACTATGGGATCAGTATAGCAAACACACAATGATGTATGTTTAAACAAGGGTGTCTACTTAGAACTCATTAATATTTTTGAAAACATTTCAAAGTGAATATGAAATTATGTAACTTAAAGGATTATTTGGAAGATGAAATTAACTAATGAAGATTTATTTACAAGCCAAGTAAATGTTTACCTTTTTTATTTTTTTAATAAATGTTACATTTTTTTCTATTGTAAGAATACTCACATGAGGTCTACCCTCTTAAATTTTTAAGTGCACAATACAGTGTTGTTAACTATAGGCACAGTGTTGTATAGCAGATCTCTAGAATTTATTCATCTTGTATAGTTGAGTGAACATTTTTCATAAAAACATTGCTTCACTTTTAAAATTTAGAATGAAAAATTCTAATTTATTAGAGTCAAAGAGGGTGAGATTACCTCCCATTATTAGAGTAGAACAAAGACATTTGAAGAGGGGACACAATATATGTATGTTCTGTGCAGTAGGTTTATTACATTGGTTAACAAAGCTAGCCAGTGAAGATATTAGCCAATTCCACTTAGGCATTGTGTCGCATTTACACAGGATCGTCCAGGAATTCCTTTGTCTTTATGAAAAGGAAAAAAAAACCTTTGGTAGAAAAATGTGTGACTATAAAGTATGAGTTGTGTTTGTATTTATGTTTATTGATGTAATAGTTTGAATTCCTAACCCCCTTGAGATAATAATGATAAAAGTAAGAATATTTGAGATCATAGAATATAGAGCTGGTTCTCAGAGCACTTATTTTACAGATAAGGAAAATGAAATTCTTGTGGGCTGTTGCACCTCATTGGATCCACATGATTATTTAGAGTCAAACATGCATTACAACCCTGGCTGTCTGGCTCCCAGTCCTATTTCTTTTCTTACACGTGTCATTTAATATGCTTTGATCACCAGGTTCCTTCAGTGGTATGCAGTATTTTGTGAAGCCGTTTTATCTTGGGATAAAGCTATTTATTTGGGAAACTTGAAAGATTTTAAATTACTTAATCGTACTTAAAAATCAAACCCAAAAGTAACATAGTAAATGAACTTAATAAAATTCCTCTATCTGCCTGACTTTATAAGGTGGCTCACAAGCTTTGTGCTCTTAGGCATGTGCTTATTACATAATTGGACATGAAATACAGTTATATGGGTCATGATTGATTAAAGCAGTATTACATATCAAATTTTAGATATCTAATACAAATTACTTTTTAGTGAAGGATTTTTTAATGTTTGGATGTGTAAAGAAGTGTAAGTCATGCTTTAAAGAAATGCCAATACATTTTAAATGTTAGGAAACCAAATACTGTGTTAAGGCTGAGCATATGTAAACCTAAGTTGAAAATGTAAAACTCACTGAAAATTATTTTTGTTTTCTTAACAGGGTGAACAATTGTGTTGGATTTTCAAATTATAAATTTTTCCTTCTTTTTTTGGCTTATTCTTTGCTGTACTGCCTTTTTATTGCTGCTACAGATTTGCAGTATTTTATCAAGTTTTGGACAGTAAGTCATTGCACTGGTGACTTTTTTTGGTATACAAAAATATATAATAAATTTTCAGTAATGAATTATTTCAGACACTTGTTTTATGGAATAGAGCTTGTTTTATGGAATAGGTCAGCCCTCACTATTCACAGGTTCTGTATTTATGAATTCACCTACTTGCTAAAATTAACTCCTAACCCCAAAATCAATGCTCAGAGAGCTTTAGTGGTCATGCACAGAAGTGTGGGGAACATTTAAGGCACCTGTGTGCACATTCCCAGTTGAGACCCAAAAAGGTGACTTACTGTCATCTTGTTTGAACTCTGATACTGTAAACAAGTATGCTTTTCAGCCTGGTTAGCACCACATGTTTTGCATTTTTGTGCTTTGTGTTGGTGATTTCACTGTTTGAAATGGTCTTCAGGCACAGCACTGAGGTGCTGTCTGGTGTACCTAAGCAGAAGAGCTGAGGTGCTGTCTGGTGTACCTAAGCAAAAGAGCTGAGGTGCTGTCTGGTGTACCTAAGCAGAAGAGCTGAGGTGCTGTCTGGTGTACCTACGCATAAGAGCTGAGGTGCTGTCTGGTGTACCTACGCATAAGAGCTGAGGTGCTGTCTGGTGTACCTAAGCAGAAGAGCTGAGGTGCTGTCTGGTGTACCTACGCATAAGAGCTGAGGTGCTGTCTGGTGTACCTAAGCAGAAGAGCTGAGGTGCTGTCTGGTGTACCTACGCATAAGAGCTGAGGTGCTGTCTGGTGTACCTACGCAGAAGAGCTGAGGTGCTGTCTGGTGTACCTACGCATAAGAGCCGAGGTGCTGTCTGGTGTACCTACGCATAAGAGCCGAGGTGCTGTCTGGTGTACCTAAGCAGAAGAGCCGAGGTGCTGTCTGGTGTACCTACGCATAAGAGCCGAGGTGCTGTCTGGTGTACCTACGCATAAGAGCTGAGGTGCTGTCTGGTGTACCTACGCATAAGAGCCGAGGTGCTGTCTGGTGTACCTAAGCAGAAGAGCCGAGGTGCTGTCTGGTGTACCTACGCATAAGAGCCGAGGTGCTCTCTGGTGTACCTAAGCAGAAGAGCCGAGGTGCTGTCTGGTGTACCTACGCATAAGAGCCGAGGTGCTGTCTGGTGTACCTACGCATAAGAGCCGAGGTGCTGTCTGGTGTACCTACGCATAAGAGCCGAGGTGCTGTCTGGTGTACCTAAGCAGAAGAGCCGAGGTGCTGTCTGGTGTACCTAAGCAGAAGAGCCGAGGTGCTGTCTGGTGTACCTAAGCAGAAGAGCCGAGGTGCTGTCTGGTGTACCTAAGCAGAAGAGCCGAGGTGCTGTCTGGTGTACCTAAGCAGAAGAGCTGAGGTGCTGTCTGGTGTACCTAAGCAGAAGAAGGCTGTCACGTGCCTCATGGAGTCAGTATGTGCATCAGATGAGCTTCTCCCAGGCCTGAGTCACAGTGCCATTGGCCGGGAGTTCTAAGTGAACAATGAATCAACAATACATTTTTAATGAAGTGTCAATAAGGTGTCTTTATGTAGAAACATGTAAAACAAGGCTACGTATTGTTCAGTTCACAAAAATGTTGTGTTCAGAGGCTCACAGAAACCTAATCCTGTGCTTTCCTAGGGAGTTACAGTGCTACACGCTAAGAATACACAGTAGACATGCCCCGTGCATTCAGGGGTACTTCCAATATCCAGCGTAAAGGGATCCCTAATGAATGCCTGAGAGAATATTACCTCACTGCTCCTCATTTCTATGGATGGTTTTACTTCTAAACCACAAATACATTTGTAAAGGAGTGGCCAGTTTTTGCTGTGAGGACTCTGGCACAAGCTCTCAGTGAGGTCTTGTGACCTGTCTCGGTCTGAGAGATACTACAGGATTTTAAAACAGTGTTACCTTCTGTCAGAAGGGGACACCTCCTAGCAGCTCTGGTGCCTTTCTGTGTCCATTACCCAAAACCTGCCAAATTAGAATAGGTCCAGGTATCCTTGCACAACATATACAACAAAAACCAAACTGTTTTGCGTTGCAGTGGCCTGTCTTATCCCAGGGATCTGGTAAGGTTTCTCTCAGACAGCCGCTGGACACTAGTGTTATCTCTGTGATGCTGTTCTCCAAAATAGCTGCAAGCATTATTGTGGATGTGTTTTTGTATGTGTTCTTGTAGTTGATGCTGTTGTTGTAAAACATCAACAGAAAGTAGCTGAATTGTGCCCAATAACCTTCATTTCCAAGCATTATAAAAAAAGTATGTCAACATTTGTATGTTAACAAAACTTTGTCAGGAAGTAAACTAAAAGCTCTATTTTACTGTTGCTTTTATCTTGCTTCCTCCTATTATAATTACATACATACTACTATAATTTTTCTATAATTTGGTTATACAAAGCAAGAAAGAGCCCAAATTTTAATACCTTTTCCTATGTATGTTCTTATATAGTAAACATTTATTCTAATCTGATGACATTTTTCCTCAAAGTTTTAATATAAAACTAGGTATCTTTCTCCACATCTAAATTTTAAAAAATTAAAGCAAAAAAAATATGTATAAAAGTAGGGGAATACTTATCCCTTTGACAAAACATTTTATTTTCTTCCTTTCTTTATAGAATGGCCTACCTGATACTCAAGCCAAGTTCCATATTATGTTTTTATTCTTTGCTGCAGCTATGTTTTCTGTCAGCTTGTCTTCTCTGTTTGGCTATCATTGTTGGCTAGTCAGCAAAAATAAATCTACATTAGGTGAGTATCCAATTATTGTAGTTAACACAACTTTAAAACCATAAATAGATATTCACCAACAGTTGCCATATGATTAAATGCCAGTCTGTCCTAAAGTGGTTCTGTGGGATGCTGACTTAGATACATACAGATACACTCATTTCATATGTTTATCGGTTGTCCATTGTTTGTAAAGCATTGTGTAGATACACTGGTGGGCAAGGGCAAAATAGTCTAATGAGGGGCACAGAAAATCAGTAACCAAAGGTAATTACAAAATGCAAAGTGATTCCAAGAAAACAGAGTGCTGAGGTATGAACCAAGGGCCGGGGATGGTGGAAGAGAACCTGTGTAGATAGAGTGGTCACAGAAGAGCTCACCAAAGCAAAAAGTGTTTAACGTTGGACGTCAGTCATGAAAAGAGCTAGGACATCTCAGGCAGAGAAAACAGTATATTCAAAAGCTCTACAGAAATGCAATGCAGCAAAAGCAATACATAGCAGGAAACACTTAGTTATAAATGATTACATTGGAAAAGAAGAAATATCTCAAACCAAGAACTTTCCACCCTAAGGAACTACAGAAAGAGGAGCAAGGTAAGTCCAAAGCCAGCAAAAGGTAGGAAATAATAAAGATTAAGAGAGAAGGTGATGCTAATAGAGAATTTAAAGAATAGAAGATCAGTGAAATCAATAATTGGGTCTTTGAAAATATCAACAAGTCTGACAAGGCTTTAGCTTAAAAAAGAAGTAGAAAAGACTCAAATTATGAAAATGAGTAATAAAAGTGGGACATATTGCCAACTTGACAGAAATAAAAAGGATGAAAAGTGAATACCATGAAATAAAAAAATTAGGTGACCTGAATGAACAATGAGCAAATTCCTAGAAACTCTTAAACTACCAGTCTGACTCAAGAAGAAATAGAAAACCTGAACAGACCTATAATAAATAAGGAGATTTAATTAATAATCAAAAGCCTCCCCACAAAGTAAGGTCAGGACCAGATGGCTTCTTCACTTATGAATTCTACCAAAGATTCTGGAAGAATTAACATCAGTTTTTCTCAAACTCTGCCAAAAAAAAAGAAGGAAACTCTTCCTAACTCATTCTATGAGGCCAGCATTGCCCTAATGCCAAGCCAAAAACATCACGAGAAAAGAAAACTGCAGCCCAATATCCCTTATGAATATAGATGCAAAAATCATCAATAAAAGATTAGCACAGCAAGTCCAGCAAATGATTATATACTGTACAAAGTAGGACTATTAAAATGATTATATATTGTACCAAGTAGGATTTATCTCAGGAATACAGGGGTGGTTTGATGTATAAAAATCAATCAGTGGCAAGATACCAACCACATTAATAGAATGAAGGAAAAAAACACCATCACCTCAAATGATGCAAAGTACTTAGTAAAATCCACTGCTCTTTCATGATAAAAGCACTTAAACTAGGAATACAAGGGAACTGTCTCAACCTGATGAAGGACATTTATGAGATATGAACTGACATCATACTCTTTGGTAAAAAAGGAAAACCTACCCCCTAAGATCAGGAACAAAACAAGAATGGCCACTCTTACTACTGCTATTCAAAACAGTACTGGTACTCTAGCCAGAGAAATTAGTTATGAAAAAGAAACAAAGGCATCCAAATTGAAAAAGAAGCAAAATTATCTTTTTTGCAGATGTGATTTTATATATAAAAAATGTTAATCCACAATAAAAACTATTAGAACTAATAAAGTCTAACAGAAGATCAATATGCAAAAACATCAGTTGTATTTCTTTACACTAGCAATGAACCATCCAAAAGGAAATTAAGAGAACAATTCCATTTACAAAGGCATCCAAAATAATAAAATACCTAGGAATAAACTTAACCAAGGAGGTACAACAGTAATACACTAAAAATTACAAAACATCGCTCAGATGAATTAAGGAAGACCTAAATGGATGGTAAAACTTGCCATGTTCACATATTGGAAGAAAATATTGTGAAGATGGTAATCTTACCCAAAGTGATTTACAGATTCAGTGCAAACTTTATTACAATATCAATAGCCTTTCTTGCAGAAATAGAACAGTTGATACTTAGATTCATGTAGAATTGGAAGGGACCCCAAGAAGGCAAAACAATATCCACCAAAAAATGAAACAAAGTTCTTTCTGATTTCAAAATTTATGACAAAACTACAGTGATCAAAGCGGTGTGGGACTAGCCTTAGAGCTGTAGACTAATGGAGAATCCAGAAGTGAAGCCATACATCTTTGGCCAGTTGATTTTTGACAGGGGTGCCAAGACCATTCATTGGGGGAAAGAATAGTATCTTTAACAAATGGTACTAAAACCAAAGAACTTTCACAAGAAAACTAGGGATAAATCTTCAGGACCTTAAATGTGGAAACATGAACAACAAAAGGAAAACTAAATTGATCTCTGTCAAAATTAAAAACTTGTACATCAAAGGACATTATCAAAAAAAGTAAAAGACAACTTATAGAATGAGAGTAATATTTGCAAATCATGATTCTGAGAAGGACCTAGTGTCCAAAATACATGATGAAATCGTACAACTCAACAACAAGACAAACAGCCCAATTTAAAAATTGGCAAAAATTTGAATAGACTTAGATAGACATTTCTCAGAAGGAAATGTACAAATGACCAAAGAGCTCATAAAAATATGTTCAACATCATTAGTCATTGGGGGAATGCAAATCAAAACCATGGTGAGGCAGCAATTTACACCCATGAGGAAGGCTATAATAAAAAAAATAGAAAAACAAGTGTTGGTGAGGATATGGAGAAATTGGAACCTTCACAGCTTGCTGGTGGGAATATAAAGTGATGCATAACATGAAAAATAGATTGGCAGTTCCTCAAAAAGTAAAACACGGAATTTGTATAATGCAGCAATTCCATTTCTAGATATATATACAAAAGAATTGAAAAGCGAGAGACTAAGATACTTGCATATCAATGTTCACAGTAATGTACATCACTATTCACAGTAGCCAAAAGGTGGAAACAACCCAAATGCCCATCAAAGGATGAATGGATAGAGAAAATAAGCGTATGCCTGTACAATGGAATATTATTCAGCTGTAAAAAGGAATGAAGTACCGATGCATGCTACAACAGGGATGACCCTCAAAAACATGCTAAACAAAAGAAGCCAAACTCTCAAGAGGTTAACATTACATAATTTCATTTATATAAAATTTCCAGAATAGGTAAGGCCATAGAGAGAGAAAGTGTATTAGTGATTTTTAGGGAATGGGAAGGAGTGGGGAAAGGGAGTGACTGCTTAATGGGTATAGAGTTTCTTTTGGGGTGATGAAAATATTTTGGAATTTGATACAGGTGGTGATTGCACAAAATTGTGAATGTACTAAATGCCATCATTGAATTGTTCACTAATTTTATGTTCTTTGAATTTTACCCCAAATTTTTTAAAAAGCCCTATAGAAAAAAGAGCTAGAAATGCTTGTGAAGCATGGCTGGAGTATAGAAAGCTAAAGAACAAAACATACTCTGAGGTTTCAGAAGTAAGCAGGGACTAAGCTAAGTAGAATCTTCTAGACTAAGGTTATGAGTTTAGGAATGCAACCAGGACATACAGTCTCAAAGGTCACACTATGTGATTCCATATTATATTAGTGAAGATTAATTATAGTATATGGTCACCAAATGTTACTTTTTTACATTCAGGTGAAATCTCATTATAGTAAATAAACACATTGGTATAATAACTTCTAAACAATCTTATTTTAAATCATTGTTGGACAATATAATTCATTCCAAAGCAAATGAATTGTTTCTAGAAGCTTTTAACTTCTAGAATCATCTAGATATAACTTGTCACACTTAAGGACATCTTCTGGACAATATGGTCCTATAATTATGTTTTATATAAAGCAATATAAAGCTAATGATGGACAAAATTCATTATACTTCTGTGTTGGCTCATATTCCAAAAATAACAGTTTAGATTTTTACATCTCAGCATTAAGAAGAAAGTGTAACATAATGATCATCTTGTTGAGGTTCCATTTCTGTCTATTTGCCATGTCCCACAAGCCTCTCTGAACCCCAGCTTCCATGCAGATACAGTGTTTGTTTCTATATTGGATCCTGGTTTGGACAAATTAACTTTAAGTACCTTTTTGGTCAGTTTGAAAAAAAATATGTATGATATGGATGAGATAAAATTTAACTGAAATTGGAAAGTGGAATTTATTGGCTGAAAAAGCAGGTTGTAGAATGAAAGTACAGTTCATTCATATGAAAACTTCTGTTATCTGTGAAATGGTATAAAGTGAAGAAACAGTCACCATTAATTTATATGGAAAAGATTTTTAGTGTTCCTATACCCATACCTCTCTCAGGCTTTTCTGACACCTTAGGATACCTCCTGCTAACAGATGTGCAGAATAAGTGGAGATACAGCAGAGATGCTCACAGGCACAGTTCAAAGCTCTGGTGGCTGGATGCTGAGGGCGGTCCCTGGGGAAGGGGCGTGGGGGTCCACTTTCTAATTAGGGTGTGTGCCGCCACTCAGAGTAGGGCTCACTGCAAACCCAGTGCTCAGTACTCTTTCCTTTTCACCTTTCTTGCAGTGCACGAGTGCTGCTCTAATAAAAGGGTTGCTTAAACATGAAAGTAAATGTGATTGCATCTTGTGATTATTTTAAAACCATATAGGCAGTCTCTATTATAGAGCTGTTGATAAGCCCACAAGCGCTCACAGGAGCCTGATTTTCAGAGTTCCCTGGTTTAGTTCAGTCACTTCTAGATATAGGGGTTACTAGCTGGTGTGTTCTTTGCTCATGTGATTGCTCTACCGTCTTTTGTAGAGGCATTTAGAAGTCCAGTATTTCGACACGGAACAGATAAGAATGGATTCAGTTTGGGTTTCAGTAAAAACATGCGACAAGTTTTTGGTGATGAGAAGAAGTACTGGTTACTACCCATTTTTTCAAGGTACTTTGTTGTGAAAATGTTCAGGTTTTAAATGCATGAAAATAATGCAACAAAAGAAATGAAAATAGGACCTCTGATTATTTACAGTATTATTCGGTGATTCCGCATTGTACCAGTGTGGGAATCAGTTAAAGTTAACTCATCATCTCGCTAAACGTACTGTATTGAAGCCAATGTGTGCTACATGTTTTGTCCATCAGAATAACAATGTTCTGCTCACAGACATCAGCATCTTAACAGAATCTCACTCTGTTGTGAAAATTACCTTTTTTTTACTGCTCAAGTGTAAGTTTTAATTTTAATTACAGTCTAGGTGATGGCTGCTCCTTTCCAACTTGCCTTGTTAACCAGGATCCTGAACAACCATCTACTCCTGCAGGATTGAATTCAACGTCTAAAAAGTAATCCCATACATTGTTGTCTGTTTTGTTTTCAAATAATATGTTGTGTCCTTTGGCTACATGTTCATTTGAAAAAAAATATGAGAACATAAGATAAGTTACCACTTGGAATGAGGGAGGGAGGGAAGTACAATTGGGAAGAGGAATACATAGGGAGGTTCAACCACACGTGAAAACTGTTATTAAACTGGGTAGTGGGTACACCGGGGTTAATTTCCTGCACATTATGGTTGGCTGAAATATGTTGTGATTTTTAAGATGTAGTGCTTATAAGAAAAACAAAGTAGGTCCAGATTAGCTCCCCTAGTGGTCCGGAGAGCAGATAGGGCAGAAAGGGTGGATGCTCCCCAGCCCTCTGGGTGCTTCCTCGCTGTGGTATCAGAACCTTATAAAAAGATGACAGGGGTCCTCTGGAGGGGTCCTTCCCCGGATCAGGCCTTGGGAGGCCAAATGGAACCCAGACACCTGCTTGACAGTCCATCAGCCACGTGCACCATGTTCTTTCTTACTCCTCTTTGAAGACCTCTAAGCACTGTGTGAGCCGCTTCTGTGGAGAGAGAGGGAATGAGCCTTGGAATTGCAGGTCTGGAGACCTTCGCCCCTGCTTCAAGTCTGCTCGAGTTGCAGCCTATCAGGACCTTGAGGGGGACCTGAAACTTGATTCTGACTTTGCTACTAACTGGCAAAAGGCAAAACCACTTAAACTTATTGACTATATGTGTGCTTTTAAGTTTGAGCCATCCAACCGTTACACCTTTTAGACGGGTTCATTTGAATGTGACCATACCTCTAATTTTTAAATGAAAGCCAAAAGCAAAAGCGTAATCACAATACCATTCTTGACTTTGAAATTTGCTTTCTTGCTGGTAGTATAGGTAGCATAGCACCTGTACCTACATGCCTCTCATCTTGTGCATATTTCTTATTGGTCATAGTATAATGAAAATGAACCCAGAATCCTTCTGAAGGACACTGATCCTTGCAGTCATCCTAAACATCATTTAAAATTGCCATGAAATGAAACCTATTTGCCCTTCATCCCTAGGCAAAGCTCCCTGTACAGACAGCACTCCCCCAGGCAATGAGGTGGCCATTCTGGTACATCTGACGGGCAGCCAAGGGCACCCCGCATCTTACGGGGTGGTGGCCTGGGAGTTTTGGCTTGGAAATTCCACACAACTAAATGTTAATGGTTGTTCTTAGATCTCGATGCAGAAAAATCTTGTGTTCTTTAAGCTTTTACAAGAAAGTTTAACTATAGTTCTCTTTCCCCACACCCCCTTTAAGTGGTTTTTGTAGTTGAAGAATATTTGGGCTTTAGAGATAGTATCTCTCCTTCTTCTAAATGTGCATTGGGCTTTGGGAGAAATGCTAGTTCTGACACTGTTACTCAGCTAGGTGATCTTTAAGAGGTCAGGTAACCTCTTGAGGCTTCTCTTTCCTTTCCTTTAAATGTTGAGATTGGGTTTTGACAAATAAGTCTCTTCTACAGAATTTTGAGATTTCCTCTGATTGGCCTATAAAGTGTCTATGGCTAGTGCTGGTCTCCCCTCTGAACTCCCGGGTTTTATATCTGGCTGTCCACTCAACATCCCATCTAACTGTCAAAGTCACCTCCAGCTGAACGGGTGCAAAGCAGAACTCTTGATTGCCAGCCATCCTCACCGTCATCCCACCCTACACCAGATTCTCCTCCATTCATCCATTTATCAGTGTTAGTGACCTCCATTCTCCCAGGTGCTCAAGCCAGAAGCACCGTAGATTCACTCTCAATTTCCTTGTATTTACAGCACAAGCAAATCCTGTTAGATGCCCCCTCAAAATATGTCTATGATCCAAATAAGTTATTATCACCTCCACAGCTGCTTTCCTGGGCCAGCCATCATTCCCCACATGATATTTCCATTCTTTGCTCAGTGGTATTTTCTGATTTCCATTTTTGCCCTCTAGTCCATTCTCCATTAAGAGTCGGTGATCCTTTTACAACATCAGTTTGTGTCACTCTTCTACTCGAAACCCTCCCTTGTTTTCCCATCTTATTCAGAATAAAATCTAACATATGTCCTGTCCTTGTCCTGTCTAATCTGGCCTCCAGCAGATCTGGTTGGTCCTCAAATACACCTGGTGTGTCCCTTACTTAGTGCCTCTTCCCAACTGTCTTCCCAACTGTCTTCTCCAGAGAGCCGAATGGTCTTGTATCTGTTTTTCATTCCCTTTCAGCTCAGGTGTAAGTTCACCACAGAGGCCATCTATGAAAACCCTCGGCAGAATAGTGACCTGCTCCTCTACTTCCCCTTACGCTTTTTCTACTGTCACGGCTCTATTTGTCATCTGATTTATTATATATTTGTTTATTCCTTTATGGTTATTCTTCCTCAATTACAAAAATTTACATGAGATCAAAGACTTTTTGCACTGGTGCAACAGGTACTCAGTGGATATTGTTGAATAAAAAGATCCTTGCCATTTGTTAGAGTCTTATTAGCAAGGAATCTGCAAGGAATCCCTAAACCAGGACCTCATTAGTATGCTGTACCTAGTACCTGATCCCTTTCCTGAGGAATCAATGAGAATTAAAGTAAAAGAGATTTTTTTCATATGAATGGAACACATGCTTTGTCTTAAAGATTTACCTCTAATGTTTTAATAAGGGGATGTTAAAGCTACACAAACTTAAAATGTGAGGGAATTATTAAGAGCAAAAACGTATCTTTAAAAAATATAATGGTTATAGTCAACTAAAATATATGAAATTATTCTTGGAAGAATTTTAAGTCTTTTCCTTTTGAACATTTTCATAATTGCTATTCCAGGGTGTTCTTAAGATACACTAATAGTTTCTATGCCAATAATTTTTTCTGACTACATGAAATACCATTTTTAACTTAACATTTTTTTCCTATCATCCAATATATCACTATGTAGCATATTTAATAAATTTTAAAACTTAAATCTTCCTTTTAAAACTCTTCATTCCACAAATTAAACACCAGGTTTGCAAGACCTGATAATGTCGGAAGTTTTCAACAGTCCTGCTAGATAGTGTTCAAATCTGTTGTTTCAGTTTTATGAAGGAAGACAGAATTCTTTGTTCATTGCATGGTGGGCTACTCTAGAAACATTAGGCCAGTTTTTCTCAAACTGGTCTTTTTAGCATCACCTTCATATAATTTTTTCCGTATCCACATACCACTTATAAAATTAATGTTTCTTCAATATATTTACTTAAACTGGCACTAAAGTTTATTTGTAAACCAAAGTTTCTATCGCTGTCCTAAATGAGACATTAGTATAATTTGCCATAAACAGAATATAACTTTAAAAAAATAAAATTGATAATAAAACACTGTTTTGTTACACTATAAGTAGACTCTCTTACCTGCCAAAGTTAAAGATTGTCGTCTTATTGTAATCAGAAGAAGGAAAAGAACTGAGGAGAGACCACTTTTCTGGTTATGAGTTAGTGGGATTTAGTGTCTTATTCCTGTGTTCCCCATATTCTCTTGGTAAATCCTACAATTATCTGTACCACAATTTTGAATTGTATACTTTTGAGAAATAGTATAATCAACAGTTAACATGATTATGATGATGATGATTATTATTCAGTCCTGAAAACCATCAGTTTCCTGCAAAGCCATTGAGAGAGTCCCAGAGCCACCTTCTTACTGATTCTCAGTCTTGGACAGAGAGCAGCACAAACTTGGGAAAAGGCAAAGCCGGTAAGGGTGTTTGGCTGTTTTGATATATTTTATTTTTAAAAGGTACAACTTGTGAAAAAATCCCATTATGTTACCAGTAGAATTTTTCTTGCTTTAGAGTTGGACCCCCATTATAAATTTAGAATCATTTTCAGGAACTTCTATTTGTGAAATACTTTGATCCATGTCTGTTACCTGTAGAAATCATTTTATGAGAGAGAGAAAGATCTATGTTGCTTTTTCCCCCAGTTGAAAGAACCAAATCTTTATTATTGCATATTAAATAAGATGATAAAAATAAACTCAAATTTAAAAAAAAATGGAAACAATGCAATCAATTCAGATAACAGGTTGAAATATAATCTGCTGAAAAAAATCTCTATTGATGTATGTCTTTTAAGACTTAGTGATTGCATAATTGCTATAGCCTCAGCTCCCGTTGTTTCTTCATATCCCACTCACATTTATCTTGTAATTGTTGATTTTAATCTTTTGATTACTTCAGTCAATATAGTTTATTGAGGAAGAACAAGTAAGGCTTTTAAGCAGACCTGACTGCAAATCCCAATTTGAGCACCTAATTAATGTGAGATATTTGTAAAGTTATCTAATCTCTTTTAGACTTAGATCTTTTAGACTTTTATCTTTAAAATAGCTACTTATCATAAGTGGGCTCTGTCTCTTCCCCTCAAACCTGCCATTCTATTTTCTAGTCTATGGTAAGGACCAGGCATTATCTACACAAAAATTGATGACAACTCCTTGCCCTTCGAATCCACCAGCTTCCTTAGAAGCAAAGAAGTGGTGGTGGTCAGTTTTTTTTTGGTGAGGGGGTGGAAAGACAAATAGCTCCTTTTACTTCAGAAGGGACTCATGTGTCTTCTTATGGTTCTGTATTAAGATAGAAGTGATTTTTTGGTTTCTAATTTGGCATGTTAGATTAATTTTCTGTTACTTTGATAGATGAATTGAGAAATTATTTAAAATTTAAAAGATGATGTAAAAGGAGGAGGAGAAACCTGAAAAGGATTAGGTGAGAAAGGGCTCAAAGGTTAGTTTGACCAGAATGAGGGAGGAGAATTAGGAGACAATGATTCAAGGTGATGGAGAAGTGCCAGGCTCAATGTATCTTCCGTTGTTTTGTTCATAGCTCTACTTCCTCAGGGTTTAGCTCTGTTTTTACATGCTTATTTGTAGCACTGGTTGTGGCCAACACTGTATCACGTGTAAGTGTGTTTCTATATGACCATTTTATAAACACCCATCCTACATACAAGGCACCCATGAAGATAAACTGGGGGCACTCATGGATGAATAAACAAGTCTCCTCCTATTTGTTTGAAGCAACCAAAAAATAAAAAAAATAAAAGCTAATATATGTTTTTCTTGAAGGTATGAGCAATCCTGCATTAACCATGGAGAATGAGACTTAGCTCTTCAAACAAAATAAATTCATATTTTATGAAAGTAAGTTCTTCCTCTGTTGTTATATTTCATATTTTTAACTGTTTCCCAGTTCTTTTAGGGCAGAGTTTCCTAAAAGCTGTATTAGCTGACCTTTGGGATTGCACTGGTCATGCTGCAGACCTCCAGACATGCACCTAGTTTTGGTATTCTCTAGTATTTAGGTTAACTTGGTAACAGAAATAGGTCGATTAACAAAATTTATTTTTATAATAACACAGTAAATGGCAAAAATTGATCCTAAAATATTGAGCTTTACATGACAATTTTGTCATTTCATAGGTCTTACAATTTTTTTTTTAATCCAGGATATACAGTGGTCATATCTTTGACCATCCATTAGCAGAATCTCACTAGGTCTAGTGCAAGATAATTATATCTTGTTAGCACAAACCTTTATCATCTCTGTTTTTGGTCACAGTAGGACCCCATAGCATCTGTCACTCTTAAAATAATGGGTGTTCCAAATCATTGTCTTTAAAGCATAATTTCTTAAACCTGTAGTTCCAAATCAGTTGCTTTAAAACATAATCTATAAAACGCTACAATAAAGAGCCCCTTTGGAACAAAGCCATAAACATATAAACAAAACAGCTCTATGTACCATTATAATAAACACAGTGTAAAGCATTGAACACTGAGGTTATCAAGACAACTCTGTTTACAAAGCCGCAGTCTAGCCTCCTAAAGTCGATGAGAAGCAGGACAGTAGCATATAAAACAAAATCATTTGTGTCAAAGTACTTTATGAATATCTGGTTTTGTTCTTTGTTTTTTAAGTCATTTTAACTCTCAAAATCTGCTTTTTTAAAATCTGGATTTTCATTTATTTTTGTTTTGATGAGTAGCTGTGTAATAACAGCAAGAGACTGATCTGGTGATTTGCCAGTTGACTAATGTTTTGATTTTGGATGACTGTACATGATGGTGTAGTAGATCAGATTTATCATAACTGTGGTTAGGATAGTACAATTTTTATTTTAATTTGGTTAAATAGAGAGGCAATATTAAATTTCTGGAAATAATTCTTACAGTGTACCTATGAACACACAAATGTGAATCACCAACCAATACCACAAATGAAATATTTTTAGAACATAGTTCTGTAAAGCATATAAAGTTTTGCAGGATTTTTTTCACCAACATTTGAATCATTAGTTATAATAACCATTGTTTGGAGGTCATTTGTGTTAAATATTTGTAAGTTTACATAGGGATATCATGTATAAGTCACGTCAACTTGCCAGCATTCTGACACACCAATGTTGCATTTATCATTATTCTCTTAACACTACACAGAGACAGATACATAGTAGGTTCTAAAAAATCATTTTATAAATAAGTGATAAAATAACATTGCTAAAATTAAGAATCTCACAGAAACTTGATTGCATTTGACTATGTGACATTAGTGGTCATAATAACCAAGTGGTAGCATGAAACAGCTGCATTGCTGTTAAAAAAAGAAAAGGTGATTTTCCGGGGTGATGTTTTTCATTCCAGTGACATAAACAGTCATGGTAAAATGTTTCCTTAAAATAGTAGTTTTCCTTAGGTAGCTAATATTCCAAATAGTTTAATTTTAAAGTTTTTAAAATAGGAGTTCCTGCCTTCCATCTGACTTGCAGTTATTTAATGCACATTTATATTGGACAATATATTCTGATACTGATATGCTTAATTTATATTACCAAATGATAAATTCATATTGTCTTCTCCTCTTTTGAGCTACATTAGTGAACTGTGGTCTTTTTATAAAATATTTATTCATTCAGACTACTTTCCAGATAGTTGTAATGTGTCTGGACCCACAGTAGCACAGAAGGATTTAAAGTATTAGTGTTAGTTAAATTTAGCCTGTCCAACGTTTCCTCTTAATACAATGTAAGTAAAAATGCTGTGTTTTATGCACATGAAATTTCAACATTATTTCCCTGAATCCCCCTTCCAACTCAGTTGTCACTCCTAAATTCCTACTGGCCTCAGAAGACAAATGCAGAATAACATAGAGCCCTGCCACTCAAATTGGAGCCCCAAACCAGCAGCATTGGCCTCATCCGGGACCTTAATAGAAATGCAGAATTTTGGACTTTACCCTAGATCTGCTGAATCTGAATCTGCATTTTGTGTATTTGACGAGATCCTCTGGTCTTGTACATGCACATTATAGTTGAGTGTATGCCCTGATGTAGAGGTCTATATTAAAGAATACATCTCTGAGGCCTCTAGCATAAAAAAGATTTAATTTTGAACAGGGAATGTTACTGCAACAAATAGTGAATTAGTTTCTCTTTTCTTTTTTATAGTTAACACAATAAAAAAGGATTTTTTCATTTTCTGTTTCATTTCAAGGATTCAGTGCTGTAGATGGATGGAAGAGACTTCCCACAAGAAGGCACCATCGGCCAGGTGTCCCCATTTCCCTTTGGCTGGATATGCAGAATATGAATTGGTTAGTTCTCTCAGAGCAGTTGCTTAAAACACAACACATTTTATATCCACTATGCAGATTGTCTCAACTTATTTCCTGCTAAGTATTAAAAGTACTTATGGTTAATGAATCAAGGACAAAATACTTTCTATCTTAAAAACTTGGAATAAACTTCATGGGCTAGTTTTCACCCAAATATTTGGGCAGCACAACTTACCACATCCAAAGCCCATTTTCTGATTGAGAAAATTGAGACTTATTAAGATTTTGAAATTTAAAAGATTTCAAGTCACAGTATACTAACAAGTTTTATTCATAAAATCTGTTCATTACCTATGAGAAGGTTGAAGTTGGGTATCAGACTTTTTGTTTATGCCTTCTGATGTGAATCCAGCCTCGGAGTCAACCATAAAAGTATGAATCCATTGCAAATTTCAAGTGGCCTACAGTTGAAGATTACTTCCATTTTTTGCCAGACTTTAATTATAACCTTAGTTCCCTGCTGGAAAAGTGTGATCGTTGAAGCTTGAGTTCACTGAAAAGCAACTGACTAGGAAATTTTTGTCAGAACTAATACATTTCTGTTACTTCAGAAACATATTTTTCATCTCTTCTAATCTTCCTAAATTAGAAGAAATCTATAATAATAATTATGAAGATTGGTTTATGATATTCTTTTGCCAGTTTCTTTTTTAAATCTCCTTTTTTTAGGTTATTTCTCCTAATGAACATAGCAAAATAGTGAATTTCTGTTAAGAATCCCTGATGGGCCAGTAGATTAGTCCTCCATTGGTATCTATATTATTTGTATCCTCTCACCAAAAGTATGACAGTTTAATTACCCAGTTCCTCAAATATTTACTAAGATTAAATTATGCAAATCATTTTAAAAAGTCATATATTTTTAGAGATTTAGTTCAACATGAACTAAATGGAGTGCTGTTACAGTATTGAGTTTAAGATAAACTAAAGTGGTGTGTTTGTTGATGCCAAAATGTTCGGCTTCAGTAAATGTACTAAGAAGCACTTGTGCCTTGTATGCACTATTTGAAAAAAAAACAAAAGTTTTTTTTTTTTTAATTTGAATGAAGTGTAAATTTTTGTAAATGTTAGAGATTAGAATACAGTGTATACATTTTTTGGTACTGATTTTGAGACTTTAAAGCAGATTATCTTTTAACACTTACAAGTCTAAAGAACTGGTATTTGATCAAAGAGAAAATGGTATTTTTTTTTAAATCTGAACGAGGCAAAAATTCAAAAAAGACCTGAGGATAATGGAATAAAAAGATCCTTGCAATTAGTCATCCTTCCTAAAAGATTGAGTTTTATGTTGAAATGAATTTATGGAAGACCCAAAGTCAGCCAAGTCCATTTTATAGATCATTTTAGTACAGTTCTTTGAAAACTAGAATGGCAGTCTTTTTCAGGTTTCTTTTTTAAGCTAAAAGATTTTGATCTGACAATCTGCTTCAAGAAATCTCAGAAGATGTGATGCATTTTTATTTTTATTTTAAAGTATTTTTGGGTCATCATTTTTCATTACCTGAAGTGCCAGGTTGGAACCTACAGCTACTGCTTGAAGTCTTAAGGGCAATGTCATGTATTCAGAATTAAATGCAACCAGATTTTTTTCAAAGCACAGTACTACAGCTATTTTTACAGTCAGGATTCCGTTAGGTGTTCCTTCTTATCAAACTAGAAGCTAAGAAAAAAAGAGGGATTTTTATTCTTTACCTTGCTAGAGTACTGTTAATTTTTCCCCTTGTAGGTCTTCTGTGTAATTACTGAAATATGTAATTCAATACACATTACAAATGGATTCAAAAAGCTTTTTCAGACTAAAATTTTTTTCATTAGATTGTTACAGTTCCCTTTTTGTTTTCATACAGTGAATAGCCCTTGAAGGGTTTTTTGTTTAGTTTGTTTTTCAATTTGAGAGGGTTATAATTTTTGGATATGGTGGCATATCTCATTAGGTATGCAGTATAAATTTACCTGAGTGAATAAAACATCAAATAGACCTACATTTGTACATGTTTATAAAATGTATCTTAAAGACATTTTATTTAAAAAATGTACTTGGTTAACTCAAACTTGAAGACACATTTACACTTCAGCTGTCCTGATATAATAGTCCATTAAACTGGTAATTTTGATTTTTCCTGTTTTTAAGAGATTCTACCATCTAAGTATCAATATTTAAGAAATTTTTCATTTAAAAATGTACAAATGCTTCATAAACATTAGTTAACTATTTGCCATTGTATGGTGAAAGAAGGTTTGTATTTTTGAAGATGAAAAATTATGCTAAATGCAACGAGACATTCACAGAAGTGCTTATCCATAAATTCTGTTACATCGTAATAAAGTCTGGTTGACCCCCTTATACTTCTGTCTATATGAAATTGCCTTTTCACTGACAATATAAATTGTTTTGAAGATATACTTATCCCTACAGTTTACTAGAGCTACCATAGGCAAAGCTCATATCTTCAGCTGGTCAAAACAGCTATTTTGAGAAGAGGTGAATATAAGGATGAGATAATTACTCATTAGTAATTAAATGAGTCTCAGGACAATCAGAAAGGGACTATAGAACTTGAGAACACTGTACTTAGCAGGTAACTATTAGAATTATGCCATATGTTTGACAAAAACTATCTTCACTAGGGAAATCAAATATAAAGGATTTAAAAACCATGTTCATTAAAAAATTAAGGTAGTAATCGTGTGATGTGCTTCAAGAAAACAACTTGTGAACATAGTTACTCCATTTTATTATAAACTAGCAAATTTTCCCTGTTTTGAAATACATATAAACTTGTTGGACTGATTCTGAAGTTATACTATATACTTAGGAATACACTTACTCTCAGATATTTACTTGTAAAAGTGGTAGTTCTAAAACCATTATGAATTTTTAAAAAGCACACAAACATATATATGAATCACAAATATGGTTAATACAAATCTGCTTACAGTGCAGACCACAATGAAAGTTTCCTCCATAATGACCCTCCCACCCAGGCTCACACTACAGATTCTAATCTGCCAACATTTTGGTCTAAGTGACACATTTCAGGAATGGATTTTCATAAATCCCGTGTATCACCAGGTAAGATCCTTCTGTGGAAAACTTTAAAACTGTAAAAAGCTACTTGGCTTAATCCCAAAAGTTTTAGCAGCCTGCACTCCTCTTCCACATACTTAGACAACTTAGAACTATTTCCTCTTAAATGTGGAAGCCAACCACATTTTACACCTGAAGTGTTTGTTACTCTTTTACAAAGATACTACTGGAAATTTTTAACCCTGTCTTGGTAAACATTCAGATTCTAATTTTTTATTGCAATTTCAGCAGTTTGATCCTGTCACTTATTAAAAGCATTATAAAAATACACATTACAGAAGTCTCGATTTTAAAATTGAGCAATCTGTTCCACCAGTAGGTTTCCTTTAGAACTTATTACCAAAGAATCTTTGTTACAGAACTCAGGAAATGGTGTCATTCATTATAATGGCACAATCCTTGAGCTTTCCTTCCCTTTGCCATGATGAATTTGTTACTCTTTTATAGTAGTGTCCTGATATGAATCAAGAGAACATCACTGAAGGGACGAATTCAAGTAGGTTTTCTTCAAAGGAATTCTGTGGATCAAACACTGAATGTGAAGTGTCTCCCAGCACAAGTTCAGTGTAGCAGGAGGCTCTGAAATAGAATGTTTTTTTCCATCCTCCGACAAAAGAGCTTGTAAGTAAAGAATTTGCTCTACCTTAATGAAGCCTGGGCTACTAAGATTCAATATCTGATGCTTTTAATATTCTTATGCAAGCAGAAAGTTCACATATGGTATGTGAGCAATGCCATCAGAGACGACTTTAAATCACTTGCAGCCTGCAGGAAACTGGTGACTGTGCTCAGAGATAGATCTTCGCTGTTCTTGTTCACAGCCAATATTCAGTATTTCTGTACTGTTTACAGTTGGGGGGAAAATGTCTTCCCTGATTATTTCTTTTGAGTTGACTTATATCTTAGTACCAATTAAATCAAAGAGGCCTTTTGAAAAGTGATTTTAAGAATTGTTTTTTGCTACATAAAGGAGCATCTCTCAGGGAAGACTTAATAGTATAAGTAGCTCAGTCCTGACCTGAGTTTATTAATATTTCTTGAGAGATGAAAGTAATCAAAATAAGAAAAAAATAATGCTTCAAAGTAGAAATCTCTTGGTGCCAAAATAAAGAACTTCTATCAAAGGAAGTCCTCCCACTGTTTTTTTGTTTTTAATTGAAGTATAGTTGATATACAACATTGTATTGGTTTCAAGTATACAACACAATGATTCAACAGTTACCCACATTATTAAATTATCACCCCCCACTAGTACATTTATTATCTGTCAACATAGGAAGACATTACAGAACCACTGACTGTATTCTTCATGCTGCACTTCCATCCCCGTGACCAACTTATATTATGATTGAGATTTTTGTGACCCACCCACACACCCCAACCCCTTCCCCATGGTAACCACCAGTCACTTCTCAGTGTCTGTGAGTCTACTGCTGTTTGGTTCATATGAGCTCTTTGTACTTTTTAGATGTTAACCTCTTATCAGATAAATCATTTATGAATATATTCTCCCATACTGTAGGATGCCTTTTTGTTTTGTTGATGGTGTCCTTTGTTGTACTTAAGCTTTTTAGTTCAATGTCATCCCACTTGTTCATTGTTTGTTTCCCTTGCCTGGGGAGATGTGTCTGTAAAAAAAATTCCCATGCTCATGTTCAAGAGATTTTAGCCTATGTTTTCTTCTAAGAGTTTTATGGTTTCATGTCTTACATTTATGTCTTTAATCCATTTTGTGTATGGAGTTAGACAGTAATCCAGTTTCATTCTCTAGCATGTAGCTGGCCAGTTTTCCCAGCACCAGTTATTGAAGAGACTCTTTTCCCCATTGCATATTCATGGCTCCTTTATCATATATTAAGTGGGTTTATTTATGGGCACTCTATTCTGTTCCATTGATTTATGGGTCTGTTTTTGTGTCTGTGCCATACTGTTTTGATTACCATAGCTTTGTAGTATAACTTGAAGTCTGAGAGTGTGATACCCCCAGCTTTGTTGTTCTTCCTCAAGATTGCTTTGGCTATTCAGGGTCTTTTGTGGCGCCATGTGAATTTTAGGATTATTTGCTCTAGTTCATTGACAAATGCCATGGGTATTTTGATAGGGATTGCATTGAATCTGCTTTGCAAAATTGCTTTGGGTAGGATGGTCATTTTAGTACTTCCTATCCATAAACATGGGATAGATTTCCATTCATGTCATCTTTAATTCTTTTCATGAGTGTGTTAGTTTTCAGAGTACAGATATTTTGCCTTCTTGGCTAGGTTTATTCCTAGGTATTTTATTTTTTATCAAGTTGTAAATGGAATTGTTTTCCTTATTTCCCTTTCTGCTAGCTCATTACTAATATAAATGCAATAGATTTTTTTTTTATTTTGAATCCTGCAACACTGATGAATCCAGTTACTTCTTCTAATAGTGTTTTGGTGGAGTCTCAGGTGTTTTCTGTGTATGTCATCTGCAAATAGTTTAACTTTTTCCTTACCAATTTGGGTGCCTTTTCTCTCTCTATCTTGTCTGCTTGCTGTGGCTAGGACCTCCAGTACTATGTTGAATAGGTGGCGAGAATGGGCATCCTTTTCTTGTTCCTGATCTTAGAGGAAAAGCTCTCAGCTTTTCACCAGAGTGTGTTAGCTCTGGGCCTGTCATAGATGACCTTTATTATCTTGAGGTATGTTTCCTCTACATTTTTTTGAGTTTTTATCAAGAATGGATATAGAATTTTGTCAAGTGCTTAATTAAGCCTCTGTTGAGATGATCATATGGTTTTATCCTTTCATTGATGTGGTGTTCCACTGATTTTTATTCAGCTCTAACACTGTCAGTTTAGAATTCATGTCTTTTTCTGTCAGCATGTACAGCCCCCTAAAGCCCAATATTAAAACCATCCTAATAATCATTTCTGTAAAAGCTGAGTATTTTAAAAAGCAACCTTAATTGTACACACTAGTTTTAGTGTAACATGCAAACATGTCTTAAAACCCTTTTATATAAGGCTCTAAAAATTATAATTACGCAAGACATAAAGGTTATGGATGAGCCCAAGATAGTTATAATCAGTCAACCAAAGAAAAGTCTATATATGTATGTACATCTCAAGTTTTGTTTCTCTTTCTACATGGTCAGTGTGATGGTGGTATATTATACCGGCTACCAACAAACGGTATTATTTGTTTAGAAAAAAAGAAAACAAGGGTGTGTAACAAGCAAAATAGGTCCTTGCCAAATCAAAACAACTCACATTTTCACAGGTTTTATAATTTGGCCAAATTCTTTTCTGCTTCATGCATATTTTTAATGTATTTTGCAGTTGTATCACATCTTAGATTCCACTTTAGGTATACTTGTGGTAGCTCAACTTTGAAAGAAGTCTCACTGTAGTTGTCCCAGACTATCAATACAGACTGATCCTTCAGTCACTTCAAACTCAGTTTGATTTCTTGAAAAAAAAAAGTACAGCTTGGTTGTATTGGTAACAGACTCATTAAGAGCCAAAGAAATACTCAAAATCATGTTTTATCATTGACTGTTGATGCTAGACTCAGTATCCCCACTTTTGAAACCAGTGTTCTCATTTTATTTTCTTCTAATCATCATTTTATTTTTTTCTAGACACATTTCTTTGGGTTACTGCATTCAAAAATGTGAAATAATTCACCATCAGTAAGTGGCTTTGTTTGGCTAATAAGTGGGCCACTCAGAAATGAACCTTGATTGTAGCCTCATCTTCATTTTTTATTTTTGTGAAGAAATGCTGTGATAATTCCATTTAAAATTTCTAATTCTCCTGATTGCTGCTTTCCCATGAGTTGGGAGTATTGTGATGAGTGCTTGGGCTGGTTATGTCAACATAATTGTGTTTCTTTCAGGATGGTTATGGTGGCACTGCATAGTAAACAGTATTTTTTCATGTAATTCGGTAAGGTAGTCCATATTACAAGATGTCTGAAAAACACACCATTCAAAATGCACTTCTCTTGTTTTGACATAAGGGGCATGAATTAGTAACAGAACAAAATAGTAAAATGTACAGAGATAAACCTTGCACTCCAAATGGTGTCAGGTCCCATCTGCATCACTCACTTTGTAGCAAACTGAGCAATGTGCAATGACGAGAATGCCACAGAGTTTCTGTAGGAGGTACTCAGTTTTTCCCATTTTACTGCAAAAGTAGTCAGACAGTACATTGAAGATCAGTGTGGCAGCATTCCAATAAAACTTTATTTATAAACACTAAAACTTGAATTTCATAGTTTCAATTGTCAGGAAGTATTTTTCTAATTTTTTTCCCCTAACAATTTTAAAACTGTAATGCCATTGGCTATACAAAAACAGGCAACAGGTTGATTCTGGCCGGTAGGCCGTTTGCTGACTCTTGCTCTAATACTTAACAGAATATGGTAAGTCCAGAATGAAGGGCACAGGAACACTAAAAAATTATCAGCCAATTATTTATATCCAAATTTCGTAAAGGTCATAATGTTTCTCTTACAGAAGTTATACTTTTTAGAGACAGAAGTCAAAATTGATACAAACTATAAAATTCAGCAACTGTGTGCCTATTCAAAAGGCAATCTTTATATAACTCCTGTTATTTAAAGTGATCAAAATAAAAAACTTATTAGACACCTGCTATGTCAGCTTTAAAAAGAAGCTATAGTAAGTTACACCAAACTTTGTCTTTCAGAATAAATGCATTCTTGGAAACAAGATACAAATCAATTCCTAACATCTAGTTGAGGTATTCATAAATAAGCCAACACTGTTGTGTTGAAATGTGGAAAGCTCAGATCAATTTTTCAATTGAGACTAATAATTAGCTCGTTAATAAAGTGAACTGAATTCTGTTCAGCTGTCCAAATTTAAAACATCCCCCAAATAAGTATTTCTAAAATAAAATTTACCAGTCATCAACATATATAAGAAAACATTTCTGAAGCCTTTATTTACAAAAGCTTTAAAAACAAATAATACCCTCTGTTTTGCAAATAATGTTTTGTTTAAAAAGGACCACCCAGTTACAGCATAGTAATATGAATCAAGAATGTACAAGGAATACAAACCAATGTGGCTAACATTTAGAGATTTGCTAATAGATTGAAATGTAGGTAACACACATCATAACTTGTAATCTATCATTTCAGGGTAGAATTAATGATTACCAAAATGTCTTCCTACACATGCTCTGGTCTGGTCACATATTCTAGATGACTAAATATTTCACAGTCTCTTTTGTCCATATATATAAAATAGATTGCAAAGATATACACAAAAAAATAAACAAGCATTACACTCCTCAGGTAATTTTAGTAGATATATATATATATATATATATAGCTTATATATATATAATTTTTGTATTTTGTTGTTCTGCACCAAATTTCTTTTTTGTAACAACTAAGAAAGCACAATTTTTTTTCTTCTAATTTGGTATAAAATATACCTAAAGACTTGCTACCTTTGGGCTTTAATGAAATTGATTTGTAGAATCAACAAATCAAGAGCATTGTAAGTATGGCTATAATATAATTTTTTTTAATTAAAAATAAGGGTAAGCAATGACAGAAAAAAAGATCAGGGAAGTATGCTGTTATAAATTAACTACAGCTTCAATATCTTGGATACCAGTTTCCTGGCAGACACAAAACATCCAATCATAAGGGATTTTTCCTGAAGGGTGTAAAGCTGGTTTTGAAAAATTCTTTAGTCACAGAACAGCCTACACATGCCAATGAGAAACCGACAGACACTAAATGTGCTTGGAAGATTAAACACAACATACAGAAACAGCAGTTATTAAGCTCCTCAGTAGTTTGACTTCTATTTTTTGTAGTCTTGCTGAATCAACCGTTCACACAATGCATGTGCTATATTCCATGGGTCAAAAACAAGAAAATACTGTGTAAAGTTGGCAGATGGTCATCTTTCCAGCTAAGAGCAAGAAAAGCCAAAATTTCTGATAAAACAGAGGATCTGAGTCAGAATCACTCTCTAAAGTGCAAAATTGATGGTCTACAATCTCAAATAGCTAAAACTCCTGCAGAATGGAAGGGAGACATGAAACAGAGAAATAAATTACAGTCAGTGCTAGTTAATTTAGAAAGAGTTGAAAAACCAAGCTCAAGTAGGTTAAGTTTATCAAAATATTCAATATGTAGCTTTTCCTGTGCTGTCACACACGCCTGCTAACAGGTACATTAAGTTAAGGCCAAATTTAACCTGAATGCTTTCCTATTTATCAGTAAGATCTGAGATACAAATCGTCATACTTAGTACTAAAAGGCAGAAAATAAAATGGGCTATAAAAAAAAGTATTGTGTATTGTTCAAGAATTTCAACCAGAGATAAAACCTATATACAGGCATGTGTGTAGCTCAAATGAAATAAAAATAAAAGGACTATTTCATGTCATGACTGCTTGTTGGCTTCCTCTTCATATGCATTCCCTGTGCCATTCTGTACATAGGATGAACCAGAACCAAGGCCATACAAATGACCACAATATTTGGCATCATCAATATGATCTTCAAAGAACATCTAAAAAGGAATTTTGGAAAAAAAAAAAGAGAATTTTAACCAAAAGGTACCACTGGTAATTTATATTTCAGCAATGTAAGTACTGATTGTTCATTAAGCACAATGACAGCTCTTTTCTGTGGTGCTTGAGGCCACACACTTAAATTCAATGAATAAGACTGATGTTCTCAAGAAGTACAGAGCTCAAAAGAAACCAAAGACTACAAAAAAATGTATAAACGCATGTCTTTCTTAATTAACCTTTAGACCATTTTAATGAAAATGTGCCATCATTGAAAAGTGGCAGACATTTTTATTCCATTAATTTAATAATCTCAAAGGTAAGAATGAATGAAAATAGCCAATGATGGGGAAAAAAAATTTAGGCTTATAAGTAATCTTGAATCTATGTGCACAGCTGAGTTGGCTACAAATAAGCAAGCCCTAGACACACTCGGACAGTAAAATCTGAACATTCTTAGTAGGTTACTGTCCTTGGAAGAAGCCAAGAAAATAAAGATAATCAATTAAGTACTAGAGAATCCACCATTACCTGAACCATTAAGGCATTTTTAAAATGCAAAGCTGAAAATCCAAAGGTGGTTTTAATTCTCTAATGCAGCATTGGCAAGAAGTACAAGACAAACTATTTACTTGCCATGGACACAGTCCAGATCACTTCTGAATCAGCATCACTTGGTGAAAAAGCTATTATGCTTCCTTATTACTAAGTTTCTACAAGAAGCTGTAAAAAGAGTTCTCAGTCAATTCCTTAATGTCTACGGGGATATACTCAAAAGAATTCTAAAGTATTTGGCAAAAACCACCTTTATTTGTAAGCAAAAAAGTCCATTCTATTTGTTTTTGGAAAACTATTTTTCTTTTCTTTGCATGTACTTACAATGAGATGTACCTGTACGTATCGGTATATAACCTAGGAGCTGACACGGGTTCATTCAATTTCATCTTCCAGACACAAATGCTTTCTATATGAGGAACTGACCTCTGCCTTTAGCCACTAATGGCGGGTCTGGCCAATATGACTTGACTCAACTACCTTCAGGCTTACTTAACCCCTTTAAAATTCAAAACCTCTTTGTAAAACTCAGTTTTCTAAAAAAGCACAATTCCCACTCTCAAGTCCTCCAAATACTGAAGAACAGCAATAAGCAAGAGGTATTTTTTACCAGCAGTTTAATGCCTAAGAGATGATAATGCCAAGGGAAACGTAACATAGGGACGCCCTGCCTGGGCAGAAGCAGCACCGCTGTGGTGTGCAGAACTCCAGAGTCTTCCACCACTAATATCCGTGGCCTTGGATACAAATCACTAGCCTCTGGCCTCAGTTTTCTCGCCTAAGAAATTAGTTGGACCTACGTGATTTCTAAGGTAACTTAAATTTTTAATTTACAAAGAAACTATTTTTTCATTTCCTTCTGAACTACATTGCAAGGTAACTTATTTCTGAATATTCATTCAAGTATGGTGGATATGACTTACATGGTACCTCTTATTTATATCTTCACTTAGTAAGTACTTATTGCCCCCAAAATTTTGCCATAAGATTTTTAATGTTCTCAACCTAATAATCGACTGAGAAAAAGGCAGTGATGTCTTCATACTTCTCTCATCTTGAAAAAGGCCATTCCTGTAAGCAAGGAATCCGATCCTGCCTGATGTTGTGGTCCTATCCGTTCCAGCTCTAACTGTTCAGCAACTTCCTGTAAACCACCCTAGAAGAAAGAAAAACTGCCTGTCAAAAGAGAAACACTGCAATGCCTGAATTCACAAACTGTGTAACTTAAGACACTGACCAAAACATAACTGAAGTTCAGTAAAGACACACCTTATGAAGACTAGGAAAAACCAGACAATGTGAATTACTATTGTTATTTGTTGAATGTGAGAGTAGTTCATAATTTAATAGAAAATGAGGTCTTAATTGGGAAAATTTATCTTCATCATATGCTTTAAGGCACGTGACAGTCAAGTAATTCCTAAAGATCTGAGGGAAGCAGATCATATACAAGGTAATAGGTATATAGGGTAACACTTATCAAGTGTATTCAGTCAATCCATCATCAATCAGTATTATAAAACTGATACTTGGCAGTTACTTTCCAATTTTCTTTAAGCTTCCTACCAATTTGTCTCTAAATAGTCTGAGCTAAACACTTTGCATAAAATAAAAGCTATTATGACTAACCAAATCCTTAGGAATTCACTAAGTGCTTAATTATGGTTTTGTTACATAAAAAGACAGTATGTTTTAAGAATACAACTCTTTACAAGGTCCTGCTAAAAATTTGCCTATATTAATATTGCTAGGATTAAAAAAGAAAGATCATGAGATGAAAGGGAGACAGAATAAAAGGAGGAGGACAGAGGTAAGGAAGGAGAGGAGAAAAAGGGGGAGTGTGGGATGAGAAAAAAGACCAGGACCAAAAAAATACACAAATTCCTCTAAATTGTTTAGGCCTCTACTTAAGCAGCCCTTCTCTACCTCACAGGTCAAAAGAGTACTTTGCATAGCAGTTGCTTCTGTGCTAAAAATAACATAAGGATTAGGTGTCAGTGCAGCTGCTTAGGAGAGCAACAGAATAGGGTCATTCAGGCTATAGACTGAATTTCAGGGGGCGCACTGAGTTTCTAGAGTCATAAGAGTATCTTATTTCAAGTTCGTGTGAGTCACAGAAGTGTCTTCAAATTGCAGAGAATTCTGCTGTTCTTGGGTACTACATACATGAAGTAATCTCTTAAAAATTTCCCTGGTTATATGCTCTATCCTGTAATGAGGCAAGGAAACAAGGGCCAAAAGATGGCTTCTCATGATTTTTAGTTCATTTGTCAAAAGCAAAGTTTTTTTACTGAATTCCTAAAATTCCTTCTTTCTGCTTAAAAGTAAAGCTCTTAAAGTTTTTACTATCTCCTAAAAGTATAACTTGTACTCCTCAATGCCTGGTGAGAAAACTTGATCAACTCCAATGTTGATTCTATGAAGCAACCTCTTTACCTAAATGTTCTTGCTTTTAAGTTACAGCTTAAATACAAACGTAGCTGAAAAAAAAATAAAACCACTGTATTCCTTAGGAGCTGCACCTCCATAGGTGAATTCGTTCTCAAACTGAAGGAGCACTTTTCCTTACTAATGAAACATTCCTTTTGAAAGAAATAATGTTCAGAAGTAACAAATTATTATGCGCAAGTTAAGCAGTGTCAGAATATAAGCTATGTCTAGACAGGACCTACACATTTACTATGGCAGTAAGTTGACATCTTTGGGCCGGGGGGAAGAAAACCCTTATAACTACGTAATTTAATTCTAGGGACATGATCCTGTGACTAATCTCTAGCCAAGATAAGCTGAAAGGAAAACTCTGCCACACTACTAACTACATTAGCATACTGCACACTTCAGACTTTATCTTGCATGGGTAGATTATGTGCCTGTTGGGAAGGAGTGAGAACTTGCATTTCTGTGCATGAAAAGCCTCACTAGTCTTCACATTACTGTGCTAGTTTATAATTTTCAATCTGGCAGTGACAAAATTTGATCCTTCGCTCGAATTTTTCTTGAAAACATTCTGCCTATATATACTGAAGCTTTAAAAACCATTTCCTAGAAACTGTTTATGCAAAAAGGATCAATCAGATAATGTACCTGCACCTAACATAAAACTTAAAAATGTGATTTAAAACAACATCCCAGTCTAGATCTTCTATGTCAATCACTTTGTCTTAATAGTGTGTTGAGTACTGAAACCTTACTTTGAGATTTTTGCAGCTTTTCATGAGGTACTTCACATCATAAATCACAGGAAAAAACAATCGAAGGATCTCAAAGAAGTCAAGTTCTTCTTCAGGCAAATTAGAGTTGGTCAGGATTTTGATTAAATAGCCAAAGTCGTAACCACTACAAAAGGGTTAAAAGAATACAGAAGAGGGCACATAAGTACCACAGAGGTGAAAAAAGTTTTTTCTGATAGAAATTTTAAGTCACATCCTTGACAAATATTCAAATGTATCAGAGTCTAGTCTGGACTTTAAGACAACATGAACCCTTTCTGGTTTTGTTCATTTTAATATCCACAGTGCCCAGCACATAGTATTTGCTCAGAGTGTTTTTCTGAATGAAAGATGTCATATATAATAAAAGGATAGGAAAATGCATTCCAGTTCTTTTGTATCCTCATGACTGAGAAAGTAAAAAATGAACTCAAAAACACCCCTCAAATTAACAGAGGCTTAAGTCTTGTCTCCTGAGGTAAGGGTCAAGTGGAGGAGAAAGAAAAGATAGTGAGAATTAGTATATTCAATCCCTCCAACTCAAAAAATTATTGCTTAATACTGCATCAAAATTTACAATGTGAACAGTCCCTTCACTATAATCACTCCATAGGCCAGAACTGGAAATTCTAAAACATACAGGACACTATTTTTTTTTTAATGTAAGAAGTGGAACAAGTGTAAGAACATTAATAATACCTGCATAATGCAAAGCTTTTAAAAACCATAATAAAAGACCAAATAAAATTATTCCAAAGGTCACTTTTAGTCCCTGGGCTGCCAGTTTAGTTTACATAGGTAAGAAAACTCTTTCTCCTACTTGGAAGTCTACTTTTACAAAACAGAACTAATTTTCTTTCTAGAAATTCTCAACCAATCAACCGAGTTTTATTTTATAGTAACAGAAACTACCACTTACTGAGAATTCACTGTTGAAAGTACTTTACTAGATGCTTTAAATATGTCATTTTTTGGTCGTTAGAACAATTCTACAAGAAATTTCTTCTAAGTGATGCTTTCCTGATCACTCTATTTAAAAAATGTTAAAATCCACCACACACTCACCACTGGCACTGTGTTTTCCATAGCACTTATCACCATCTAACAAACCATTACATAAATTGCATTATTTTCAAAAATCGCCTACTTCTACCAGCATATAATCTCCATGAGGACAAAGATTTTAGTCTTAGTTTATAGCTTAGTTCCTAGATTATCACTGCAATTGGCATATGGTAGATAATATTTTTTTGATAAATGAATGGTTTCAGTCTAAGGCTTAGAAAATTAAATAACCCTTGGTAACACAAATTCCAAGTGGCATTGCTGGATTTAAACAGAGATCTACTTTTCCAGCTTGTACTGTTTCCACTATGCAATATTGTGTAGCTCACAGGCTGAAATGTATACCATGTTGTTAAATTAACCTTTAAGTAGACGAACATTAGTGCCTCAAGTTAGGAGACAGTTGTATGGCAGGCCATTCTGTGTAGAGCTAAGCCTGAAACTACTGAAACAGTGACCCAAGTCAAGCATAAAGCAGCAAGGAAATGGCTACACAAATGCCATTTTCAATACAAGCTTTTTACCTATGAAATGATAGCCATTTGACCCCTTCACAGAGGACCACTCCTGATGTCATAAGAAGTTCTGCAAAGTACTGGGTCTCAATTCCTTCCTCCTCATGTTTTTTAAACTGGATACCAGATGTTGTCAGTAGCTCTATAGAGTCCTGGGCATACATGTCCTCCCTGGCAGGAGAAAAAGAAAGATAACCTTCAAAAGTGCCATACCTCAAACACTGTTTTTCCCCCATTCACATCTACAACTACAGTGCCAGATAGAGGACTGGCTTGGGTTCACTTATTCCCAACGTTCCATGTATATATGAAAGGAAAAGACACTGAAAACATAAATGTTTTTAGAAAAGTGTTCATACAGTAAATAACCATTCCAATATACAGACCAATGGTGAGATTTTAATCTTATTATCAACTCAATTTCTTTAGCCTTTCATAAGTGAAATACATTTAAGTTTAGGGTCTTCTACTCACCAGGGCTACCACCATGAAGTAACAGACATGTTCTTTTTGGGGCCTTTTGGTCTCAGCAGCCACTTTAATGCTCCCAGAAGGCGTGTAGCCACAGGTGAGGGCCATGTCTGTTTGCCCAGAGCAGCATCGAGCAGACCCAGTGGGAAATGTCTGCTGGGACTGACTGACGCTACATTCCAGCTTAAAGGAGAAGGAGACGCCTGCTCTCGCTAATGATGAGCCATTTCAAAAACAATAAACTATTTAAAATGAAGGACTCTACTGTAACAACAATTTTTTTCTTCTAACAATCTTAATCCTAGAAGATTACCTTACCAAAATCAAGCCAGGAAATCTAAGTATAAGCCAGTCCTTCAGTATTTTACTAAAGCCAAAAGAAAACCATCTCTAATTTTTAAGCACAAACACATAGGTATCCAAAACACTAACTTAAGCAAAAAAATATCAAAACAAAGGTATACGTTTCTCAGAATAAGTGAAAAGTATTTTGTGTATTGCCCACTGGATTTTTCGTATTTTTTAAATTGTAAGAATACTGGTTTCTACCATTTAGCATGAGAAGATTCTATTAAGAGCTTTAACAAGACTTACTAAACTAAAAGGAACATTATACTTGAGCCAAAAAAGTATTCTTATAGTCTAGTCTATGGAAATCAATTTGCTTTTAAATGTCTTTGAAAAATAACTAGCGACTGAAATATTAAAAAACAGAAGGGAGCCATGGCAGTTTTAAATCAAAATTTCCCCTGCAGAACACTAGGAAGGGTATCTCAATAAATCCAACTTTTTTCATTATACTCATTGTACAACAGATACTGTGGCCTTACTATATTAAAAATAAGTACCTTAAACAACAAGAAACTCACAGGCCCCAACACTCACATCAAGAGACATCCCATAGCAAGTAATAACCAAGTACCATCCTACGGACAGAAACTAACCCAACTATATATGCTAAATTCAGTAACTGTACTGAATTTGCTAAATTCGCTCTACCTGGAAGTATTAACTCAGCCTACTACACAAATTCACATTTTTAAACATGCACATGAGAGACTTTACAATTTGGAAATGCCCATTAACCTCAATCCACTCCTGACTAACCACACATATTCATTTTTTAAAATGTAAGCTATATATCTAAACTTATGCTAAAAATCATGAGTAAGGTAAAAAGGAAAATACACTGTACTTAAGATTATCACAAATACACAGGTGGTTACTAAGCTTAACATTTCATAAACTCAAACTGGTAATACAAAGATGCCCCCCACAATCTCCAAAAACTATGAAATATGAACAGCCTGCAACTCCTTAAATGACAACTGCCCTTCACCTTCAAATGTTTATGCCTTATCTGAACAACAAAATAAAAAACCACCCTTTGATGCTGCTGTCCCTTGTTTGCTACTTTTTCTTCTTTTCATTGCCATATTCTTAATCAACTTCCTTTTACCATTGAATCTATGATCCCGTCATAGATTCTCAAATATTAGTAACATCATCAAACTGATGACTCTAAAAAAACTGGTTCTCATCTCCTGACTTCTGAGTGGAATTCTCTTCATAGCTTTCTTCTTTTCTTGACAACTAAGCAATATTCCACTTCAATTTTCTTGGACATATCAAGTCCAAATTCAGTTTGGAGAGAATTCTCATACATTAATCAGTAGCTAACAATTTGAATTCTTGGACTTCAGCAACAGAAAGCAGACAAAGAGATACAGGGACCCTAAGTTATAGTGCCCATGACCAATTTTCCTCAACCATGTGTCCCTGGTGCCCACCAGAGCTGTGGACACATTCATTCTGGGCACGCACTCAACCATGTGTCCCTGGCGCCCACCAGAGCTGTGGACACATTCATTCTGAGCACACACTCAGCTATGTGTCCCTGGCGCCCACCAGAGCTGTGGACACATTCATTCTGGGCACTCAATCAAAAAGTTCATTTGTGTCTTTCCTCAAAATATCCAAGACTCTACTCATGGTGCTCTGTGTCCACACTGGGAAGCACTAGTTTTATCTTCCAACTGACTTTTCTACTTAAATAATATTTTTCATTATAACTTTCTCCTTAAACACCTCCCAATATGTTAACGTTAGCATAAATGGTAGCAAAACTACAACAGCACTCTCTGTATAAGAAAAGAATGTCTTTTAGAGACTGCAATAAAGCAGTTGTTACTAGAACAAAGATGTTACTAGAATAGGAAAATGTCAATTTTACAAAAAATAAGACAGTACTTACAAAAGTTATTATCAGTTTGAATAGAGATAAGTACTTTTTATTCATTTCCCCTAAAGAACACTTTAGGAAGGGTATCTCAATAAATCCAACTTTTTTCATTATATAACAGATACTATGGCACTGAAGTTTCTAAGCAGTGCTTCACCCCTTCTGACTTGTAATCTACTCATAAACTGGAATCTGACTAATAAAAACCTTATCACAAGAAGGGTAACTATTTTTTAACAAAAATGTATGTAGTTCAAATTTCACACAGCATTTGAAAATGAAACTCACAAGGTTTTTTTCTACAAGTAGTATTTTCAATACTCAAGGTTTTCCAAATTTCAAAAAAACTGGCAGTCACTCTTTTCAAATAACATCTCTAAAAATTCAAAGTACTGAATTTAAAAGTCATCTTCATCCTAATTTATTTTGCCCATAATAGAAAGAAGACATTTAACCTTCAAAAATTTTAGGTTTTAAATATTTCCAGGATTACTATGCCAAATTCAGTTAAAATTTCATTCACCATACTTGAGAAAAATCTACTCCTAAAATTAAACTAAAAAAATAGTTTGGGTTATATTTATTTCTCACTTACGTTAAATTAAACTTAAAATTAAACTGCCAAGTTGAAGTTCCTGGAGGGTATTCTCCTTGCTCATTCATAAATGTCAGTCCTAGCTGAATTATCTTTAACAAGTCTACGTTACACCGCAATAGTTGGTACTGATAGTCAGCATTGCTCCTGAATTCTCCAATGGGTCTTGCAACCACACCTGGAAACTCGGTGTCCTGTAAAATAGTTTTAAGATTCATTAGTTACCAAAAGGTCAAAAACATTCTGCAAGTTACTAGAATAATTAATTTTCATTGCAAGTCTAAGAACATTATTATACATGAAATGTTATGCATTCATATTTAATTATAGTGCCTTTTAACTAAATTAGTTTTCAGAACCAGAAAACTCTACAAACTTAGTGACTTTTTCTTACTTTAAATTATCAGTAAAAAATTACTGTGTATGATACACATTATAAATGCAATCAAGGACTCTATTCTCAAGTAAGGGGAAACAAAATCATAAACTCATGTTTCTCAAGGGGTCTGTGAAACTTTGCTCACAGTATTCTAATGTTAAAACCAATGAAGAACTGGTTAAAAAGAATTGGAAAATGTATTATAGTTTCCAATTCTTTTTCTGAAACAAGGTTTATCCAAACACCAAAACCTCCTAATTTCTTGGCCTAAAACAGTACTTTTCCTCCAGAGGAAGCATGTCATCACAAATTGCATGCCACCCATTCATTCTTGTAGAATGTTATCACATTTCTAATGCTGTCACTCCTTATCAACTGAAAAATAAATGATTACTATGAATTTCTACTGAGTAAAAAAAAAACTTCAATTCTATTAAATCATGGGTAAGTACACCTTTATTAAATAGAATGTCATCTAGCACACTCAAATATTCGTATTTTACCCAATGTGCCTCTCCCCATAGAAGCCTATTTATTTATTTGTATTAAAAATACTAAGAAAATGACGTATCAGTTTATTATTAAAATTCCAATTAGGAAACTAAGTACAAAATCTAAATTCCAAGTCACTATGAACTAGTAAAGAAATTAAAACCTCTCTAAATTCAGGCTCATTCAAGAACCACTTTACTGGATGCTACATTATGCTACGTGCTGAGGAGGAAGAATGGATGATTAAGACCCTAACTCCTGCTTCCTAGAACTAATACTCTAGAAAATGGTCAAGTACGTGTACACGGTACAATAATGAAGAAGCAAAAAAATGAAGCTGAGTAGACAGTCTAGGCATATTGACTAGTATATGCAAAAACAAGATGCTTAACAGCACAGTGCGTCTGTCCATAGAACTCCACTGACAACTCAAAAACGAAACAAAAAACTGAAGATCAACAATGTTTCACTGGGAGATCTGAATTTTTTATTTTGTGAAGGATATCAGGAGCTCCCTGGCTTCTGGGAGCTCATCTGGCATTATCAGTTAGGCCTTCCTGTTTCTAGGAGCTGACCTGGCACTCCTTCTGTTGATAAACGATTTCACATTTCACCATCAGACAAAGCTACTCTGTAATCATGACTGAACATAGACAAAAATATAGACATTGTCCAAACCACAAAAATGACCAAATATCCCTCTGTCTTGGCTAACATGAGGGACTTGTTTCCCTACCGCCTTGGTCTTCTTTCTTTCTACTTAAGACTTATTAATGTCCTCTATCATGGAATTACCCCAAGATCCTGGCAGTATCCATTCCAGAGCAAAGCCCTGCTTCCTTAAACCTTCTGTAAAACCAACTAACATAAGCCCAAATCCTAAAACCCTTTCTAACATTCTTAACTCTAGTGCCTCATAGCTGCAAAGGTATACATTCTCCCTCACTGCCGTAACACAACTAACTTGTCACATTACAGGTGTGTTCTTGGTGATCTTTGGCTGAAGGACATTGACAAAATTTTTTCATTAAATTAAGCTCTGAAGAAAAATTAGCCAGACTGGGTGAATTCAAGACTTGTAAAATCTCTCTGCCTCCTTTTTTAGAAGCATTTTAAGGATTTTCTCTTAGGCATACCATAGCAACATAATTATATTTTCGGATAACCTGACGAATTTTCTTCATCTCTTCATCCAGGTTGCAAGCCCAAACTTCACAAATTCTTTGGCTATGATCTACAGTTGCTGCTGGCATAGTGAGGGCACAAGGAGTCTAGATGCCAAACATCAAAATGTTATACTTGATTGAAGACTTGTTTCATAAAATACTTTACCCTTTATTTGTGTACCTGTCAAAATAAAAAACAAATATAAAACTATACCAGAAATCTGAATCACAGAATAACTGAGTTGATAGGAACCTAAGAGATTATTTTTTCAAAGTCCTTGATTCATAAGAAATCAAAGTTTAGGAAGTGATGTGTCTAAAGCCACATAGCTTATCAGTAAAAAGAACAAACTAAAACACAGGTTTTCTGGTTCCAGTAACAATGTTATGTAAAAATAGTGTTTTCTATGTGTACACACTGATCATTTTTTATAACTTTCCACTAATGAAAGATTGCTCTGAATTCAAGTCACTCTCTGAATAAAACTTTATAAAGACAGGCATTTCCAGATAAAAATGAAAAGTTTAATATAGATACACATGTGACAAGATCAGGTGTTACCAGGACAAAGGCAGTGTTTGCTTTTACTCCTCATTAAGAGAACATTCAAAATCTGATTTAATTCAAAATGTACTTTACTGGCTGGCTTTCATTCAAGTCAGACAGAAGGGACAAAAGTAAATCAATTTTTTTTTAAAATAGCTCTTTCTAAGAAATAAGTAACAGCCATAGAAAGTTAAGTCCCTACCTGTAAGAGGTAGAAAGTAAGGAAGCAATATAATAGTCTGCATTTCGAATTGTTTCCTGCTAATGTCCTAAAGATCTGAGCATCTTCCTTGACTACCAAACTCACACCTCACATTTCTGGTCCATAAACACGAGTTTTTTTTGGTATATAACAACAGTACAGACCAACACTTGGATTCCTGGGCAGGGAAATTCCAACTGCTCCTTCATTTTTCACTCGAGTTCGAAAAAATTATAACAAACAGGGTAAAACAGGGAACTGTGACACTCCACCCCACCCAACCCACCTGCACTGACAAATGTAACCACGAGTGGCTTTAAGAAGAGAAACCAAAGACCTAGGGAACCCCTTCTTTATAGCCCTCCCCACTCCGCTAAACACACACACACACTTTGGAAGACCCTGTCACACACACACACACACACACACACGCGCGCGCGCGCGCGCGCGCTGGAAAGCCCTGTAGTTTCTGACACACACACACTTTGGAAGACCCTGTAGTTTAACATTGCCTTTTCTCCACCCCTCTCTCACTACAGTTCCAGGAACCCCGAGGAGGCATCAAAGGCCTTACTGAACCTAGCATCTCCGTCCTGCAGGCTCCCAAAGAACCGAGAAGACAACACAGAGGTACTCAAGTCATAGATAACGCTCTTCCCTGCAGGGAGCTAGTGAGAAAGTGCGTGATAACCATTTACAGGAGCCAGATTGAGTCACAAGAGCTGCAGAAGACCTAGGCCACCGCCCTCTACTCCCAATTTTCGTCCCACAGCGTCGAAGCCCCAGGTACAAAGCCTGTACGTCATCACTCCGCGTCACGCCCCTGACACATCCCCAGCGGGTTACCCTGCCTCCTTCCACCAGGCGCCGACCTCTGGCCTTGTTAGGCCGCGCTTCAGCGGGCGCCATCGCGCAGCCTCTGCGTCGCGTTCCCGCCCCCTTCCCACTTCCCCGGCCCGCCCCTCCCCCCGCAAGTCTGCGGCAGACCCAAGATCTACTTGTGTCGCTGAGCTCGCGCTCCTCCTCCTCCTCCTCGCCATAGAGACAGCACCCGGCGGCGGCGGCGGCGGCGGTGGCGGCAGCGGAGTTGGCGGCGGGTGCCCCATAGACACCTCACGCCCAGGAAGAGAGAAAGCGGAGCCGGAGCTGCGCCGCACCGTGCAGCGCCGTCGCTTCTTGCACGTCCTGACGGGGGCGCTACATGATGACGCACGCGCAAGGGGGCGGGGCACGCAAGTGACGGAGCCTGGGTGGTGGAACGCCGCCGCTCCGGCTCCCGGACTTACTGGTTGGGGCGTCCGGGCTGTGAAGGCGTGACTGGCGGCTCCTGGGGGCGAGCGCCCCCCGTCCGGCTCCCTGTAGTCACAGCTTGCGCCCCGGGAGCCGAGCGCCTCCGGCCGGGCTTGCTTAGAGAAGACGCGGTCCGCCCGGCGCTTGGGGCCCCGGGCCTCCCGGCCCGCTTCCCTGTCGCTGGAGAACCGTCGGACTGAGCACCTGGGAGACGCAGGCCGGAGCCTTTAGGGCCTCGGGCCCGGGGACCCGTGGAGGATGAGCTGGCTCTTTCCTCTGACCAAGAGCGCCTCCTCCTCCTCCGCAGCTGGGTCCCCCGGTGGCCTCACCAGCCTCCAACAGCAGAAGCAGCGCCTCATCGAGTCCCTCCGGAACTCACACTCCAGGTGACTGGCCGCTGACTCCGACGCGAGGAAGGCGGGCGGGCGGGCGGGCTCTGGCCGCACTCACGGCTCCTCAGGCCGACTCCCCGCCTGCTGCTTCATTTTCGTGTACCTCCCTTCGTCCTGGGTCGCACACTTGCCGTCCCATCCCTGACTCACGTTCAGGGTTTTGCCCCGGCCCCTCCCTCCCGCTTGCTCCCCCACTGCTCAGCTCTTCTGATACCGATTTGCTCATCCCAGCTTGACTCGTCCGCTGGCTGTGGTCGGCTTCTTAATCTGCATCCTGTATCTCTTGCTTTGCCCTGCTTCCTCACGGGCTTTTTCCTATGCCTGTATGATTGCTGCTTTGGCAGAAGTGTTAAAATACAGTACTTGCCTCAAAAGAATTGTGAAGAGTAATCTCCAGATTTCGCTAGAGGAAAGTTTTTGAAAAAAACTGTTAACATCGGGGGAAAAAAAAGGGAAGTCAAAGTTTTAAGTAGTGAGCTATTCTGGCCCGGGAGTGACATACTCATTCTTAAATCTGTAATTTTAAATTTATCTCCCCCCATCTGGCAACTACCAGTCTCTTTACACTTCTCACTTTATTATTCTTGTTCACACACTCAGAAATTGTTTCTTATGTTCATTTGGATTCTGTTGTTTTACTAGGAGTTTTCCGTTTTCAGCATGGTTAGATTGGAAGTCTTTTGGACTTCAAACTATTTCAGCTGTTTTTACTGCAAACTGGTTTGCTTCAGCCTTGTTTATTGCAAATGTCTGTGGCCTCTAATGGTTTTCAAAAATTAAAACTGCCTTTTTATATTATATGAATTGAGCAAGTATATTGACTTAAGTGCCACGGCATATATTTTAATGTAAAGCTATCGACATATTCAACCCTCTTTCTTAGTAGACTTTCCATACATTTAGAAAATACATATTCTGAGATAATAAAATTCCTGTTGAATGAACGATTAGGAGCCATTTTATACTAATAATATTTCCCAAGTAAGAAAGTTATAGTGTAAATAGTTTAAATTAGGTCCATAGCTCAAAGAAAAATTCACTGCAAAATCAGTTTGGCTAAGTTGAGGCCTAGTCTTGATTGAACTTCAGGTGTTTCTTGGTTGTCTTAATTGCTCAGAACCTTACAAAGGTAAAAACTTGTGGTATTTAAAAGGAAAGAGTGGTGTTCTATTTGATTTAATGGTGGCTTTCTCTTTGGAAAATAAGTTCACAGGAGTTCTTACAAGTCAATCTTATTCTAAATAGTGTTTTGTACTAATCTGTAATAGTGTTCTGTACTACTCTTAGATGATAATGCTTTTAAAATAAGGTGACTCATTTTTAACATAGCACAAGTTTGTCTCCTTAGAAGGTGTCACCTTGGAAGTCTATGTACCATATTAGTACTACTGTTACCAAAATATTTGTTAGAATCACACCTTTAGAATTAATTGCTTTTAAGCCTGTAGAATATTGTTAAGTGTTCTCGCTGCTGGCAAATTTTTTTTCTTTGAGTTGGAGTTGAATTTCTGAAATACTCCACAAAGTCCCTTTCTGGTAAGGCTGGTAAATAAGAGAAGTAATTGATCTGAAATTTATTAGGTATTTATTTTGCTTCTCAAATCAGGTGAGAGTCTAACGCAGGAATTGCTAATCTAAGGAGCTCTGGAATTGGTTTAAGAGGATCAGTAAATAGCCTGAGTCACATGCAGAAAGGATCCATTTTATTATTTCTTGAGCCAGAAATTATGCATATATTATTGGACATGTGGCCTTATCTACATATTTTGTAATGTTATGACTGTCTAACTTAAAGTACTTGATTCTTTAAGTTCTTTTATAAAAATACTTGCAGTTTTATTGAAATATTTCACATTTATAAACTATACTTGGATAATTCTGGAGAAAAGTAAGTCATATACTTCCAGTTTTCAAGGAATGGTACAATACCAGAAAAAATGTTATGAATCTATTCTTGTTAAACTTGCCCTTTTATCTCATTACATGTATTTTAAAGCTAACTGGTAAAAGTAACCTGTGTAGTATCTGACATGTTTCAGTACTACAACTTAAAGATTTTTGTACAGAAAGACACTTTGATTGGTTATTTTGAAGGTGCACTCTGAAAAAGTTGAAAGAATGTTTCCCGTAGCATTTTAATGAATAATGCAAAACTTCCTGAATTATGAATGTCAATATCTTGTTTCCTGCTGCCCAGCTCTTCCACGTTTCACACTCATAGGGGTCAGCAGCTCTTCCCTGGCCCTGAAAGTCTCTGACGACTTTTGCCCTCCTCAGTCTTTACCC
Source organism: Manis javanica (assembly GCF_040802235.1). Taxonomy (NCBI): domain Eukaryota; kingdom Metazoa; phylum Chordata; class Mammalia; order Pholidota; family Manidae; genus Manis; species Manis javanica. Next base: position 97,134,022 of record NC_133167.1, read on the forward strand.
ACCCCATTCCCACTCTTACCTTCTGTTAACTCCTTCTAATTAAAATTCCCTTTCAGGAAAGAATCTAATGAATGTAATCTCTTTTTTTAGTTTAGGCAGTTCATAACTCATCTTCCTCAGGCCTCTCCTAAAGGTTAGCTGGATTTTGTGTATTTCCCCATCGATTTACTAGTAAATGAGAAGCTTCTAACAAAAAAAAAAGCAGATAACAAAAAAAAAAGTATTTAACCAAAGCATAATGACACTGTTTGCTATAAAAATGAAAACTGATAGTTATATAGACTAGGTTCAAGGAATAGATTCTACCACAAAAATTCCTGACTTAATGGTCAGGAGTAGATTTCAAATCTGTTGTTTCTTCCACTTCCTAAGGGACACTGTTGGTTTCCCACCCAAATCCATTTCTCCTGACTTCTTAAAAGAAAATCTGCTTCTATCTGGGTTCCTGGTCTGCAGGGCCACATACTTAATGGAGGCTGTGCTCTTTTAACCACAGTAGGTAAATATGGTTTATGCCAGTAATGATGGTTTCATTCCTCCCGCTAATTGTTGTGAAAACAGGACTCTTGACCTAATCTTGGTCAATGGGAGTTGGAGAAGTCTGCTGGGGAGCTGCTCAAAATAATCTCTAAATAACAGAGATGGAAGTGGCTCTTATGGTTTGGGTATTGTGTTACATGGGACATCTGGGACTGCTTATCACGAAAGACAGGCTAACTACTGAATGTGTACAATAGAAAGGTGGGATGTCCATGATAATACTGTGAAGCTGAATTGACCAACTCTGGAAACTTCTACCCCTGGACTTCTTGCTTTATAAGATGAATAACCCCTCACTATTTTAGCCACTTTCAGCCCAGGTTTTTAGTTATTTGCAGTTCAAAGTATCCCAAGTGATACCTAACTAATCCCAATATTTAAAGATTCTTCAGAAGTGAGGCTGTTAGTTATTTTCCTGCATTGTACCTGTGTCAGAAAGTACTGAAAACTGGTGGTGTTAACAGTTGCCATCCTAACTATGCCGGTTTCTCTTCTCTCTCAGTATCTAAAGTTAAATAGCTTCTTTATTATTTTATTTACTTGGCTCTAAAACAACAACCTGGAGCTATGTTGTGAATGGTAATTATTATCTGTAATTAATGATGTAAATTTAAAGTCATACAAATAGTAATCCTGTATTACTTTATACTTAGATCAGCTCTCAAGAGTTTATGCATTCATTTTAATAATCACACGGTGGTTCTGGTACTGTTTTTAATTTTACTAAGAAAATCTAATTTGAGGGTTGTTATTATGTTTATCAGAATTGCTTTTTTCTTTTTCACTCTTGTATAATTAATGGTCTTAATGAAGGAACCCCTGAGCCACAAGTCGGAGATACGATGTGCCATTAGCTGGTGGTACAGCCTTGGGTGTTCACACAACCTTAATAGGCTTAGGACAGCCCAAGTGAAAGGATTAACTACCTGCTGTCTTAGTGCCCTGCCCAGCTGTGAAAGTCTGTTGGTTCTGCAGGTTCTCAATGTGAGCACTCTCTTGGAAATAAAAGACAAAATGAATTTGAATAACATAAGTGGAAGTAAGCAAAAATTATTGGCATTGGGGAGAATAGCATGATACAGGTTGATGAAATTTGTAATCAGACTGTCCTGGATTCCAGTCCTGGCGCTAACACGTACTAGCAATAGGATCTCTTGGGAACTTCTCTGGGTCTCCAGTTCCCATCTGTAAAACCAGGAGTTGTGATTCTTATGCAGGATTGTTGATATTTAAGTTATATGTATAAATGTTTATTAGAGCATCTGGCACATAGTACATGTGACAGATTACGCTCCTTTCCACTGCATAGAATCAGGGTGCCAGGAACTGCTGCCTCTCAGCCTAAATGCCTTTACAAAGCTTATTGTTTCTTAATCCCCACAAGCCTACCTACAGCTCATTTGTCTCTGGCAGGACTACTTCTGACTTGCCATTCAGAGAGCAAGTTCATTTGAGAAAGAAAGTTTCCTCACAAATGAGATGTACCTATTTTGAAGTTATCAACATGATACAAGTAAAGAAACTAGAACATTATCTGGCATGCAGCAGGTATTCTGTAGATAGCAGTTACTTTATTTTTATATCTTAAAAATAATAGCGCCAATCTCCATAGTCTTTAAAAATTGTTTTGGAATTTTCTTGTGCTGCCAGACCCTGAAGACTGTTGCTCATTCTGAGTGTCCAAGCCTTTAGCTTTATAACTGCCTCAGAGAGTTCTCTACCTTATAGCTATTAACTTAACTCCTCACTCATAGTTCTAAGACTTTCTCCTGTAAACCCCTGGGTTTCAGAGTAAACCTAAATTCCATAATTTTCTGTAGGTTTCACTGTCATTTCTTAAGGACACATGCACAAACTTGATAACACAATAAATTTATAGCAAAGGGATATGTGTATGTGTTTTCACTATACAGTGTTACATTTTTAAAAAAATGGATCCATTACCAGCATTTAGAATTTGAGACTTTTTAAAAAAACCCAAATTTCCAATTAAGAAAAATAGGCTTTATTATTTAGAGCAGTTTTAAATTCACAACAAAATTGAGCACAAGTACAATATAACCCCTTCCCCTCCAACTCTTCTTTTAAAATAGAAAACCTGGGAACAGTTCTCATATAGCAACATTGCTTTGAGCTGAAGATTGGCTGTTGTCCCCTTTGTGGGGCTGCCCATTCTCCATTTTACGAGTTTGTAGTCCTCTCTGTGGTACTACAAGCAACTGCCTTCATTTATATACTTTATCTAACTCTTACAGGTTTTGACATTAAAACTTCCTTAGGGAAGGAAATTGCCTTGTTAAGAACAAAAAAAAAATCCTGCAAGAACCTGCTAAGCCTTAGCTTATTGATGCTACAGAAATTTACAAAATGTCAATATTTTGATTGGATGTTGAGCTCTTATAGTGAACTTTAAAATTAAGTGTATCAAACAATCCCATAATTAAGTGAATTTTAATTGCTATCAAACCATATAGTTTATATAACCAGTGCTTAAAAGCTATAATTAAAGAGTACATGACACAATAAATCATGTTACTGTTTATAAGAAAAATTTTCTTAAATAGAACGTAAATAGCTCCAGTGCTATTTCTAGTTAATTCTCTCCCTAATAGTTTCACTCCATACCTGCTTTAAAAAAAAAAAAGCACCCAATCATTTCTCCCATTGCTAGTTGAATCGAGCCACATCTTCCCCTCTCCTCCTCCCTCTGAGCTCCTTCCAAGCTACCTCTGCTTTCTGCTCATCTAAACCAAAAACCTGATCGTCCTTGTTTCTACTCAGTCTTCCGTCCCTACTACCAAGGATTTCTAACTATTCTCTCTGCCTCCGGTCTTGTTCCCTTGATTTTTTTGTTCCATGTGACTACCAGAGTAATCTTTTCTAAAATTCGAGTTTGACCATGCTGTTCCTTTTAGCAGTTTCCTAACTTTTGCCCAAAAAAATTCAGCTTCCTTAGCTTAATGCCTGGTTGTCCCAGAAGATGATGATGTGACTGATGGAGAGGTGTCAGCAGAGAGAATATCAAGTCTTTTTACATGGCAGAGGATGTGGACACATTTAGAGACCCAGTATTATTTCATATCTGAAGCTTTTCTAATGCTCTTTGCTTTGTCCAGAATGTATATTTCCTTTCCCTAATTCTCTCTCCTGAGTGTTAACTGTTACTGATTTTTAGGTGTAGCTCAGATTTTTTTTCCCCCCAGAACACCCAACCACCCTTAGCCCTGCTTAGGTTAGGTGCTTTCTTCTGTGTTTCTTTAGCTCTTTGCACATCTCTGTCATTATCCTGTGTTGTACAGAATGCTGTTCAAAAAATACTGTTAAGTAAGTGGTCCATTGTCAAATAGATTTAAAACTTTATAATAGAGTTTCTTGAAGACTTCAGTATGGTAAAGTGCATCAGTATTCTCCAAGAGAAGGATATGATATGAAGCATTTTCCAAAGAGAGCACTGAACCATTTACTTAACCATTTATCAGATCACTGAACTTTTTTTTTAAAATTTTTAGTTTCTTAATGCACAAGAATTGTCTTGTGTTTGCCCAATTACCTTTTTTTCCTTGAGTTTTTGTGTTTTGGGCTTCTTTAGTTTGCTGCATGTCTTGCTTGGTTTGCTATGTTCATTTCTGCCTCTAGTGATGAATGAAAAAGAGGGACTTGCTCCAACATGGGGCAAGCTGATAGTTGACTTATGGAAATGGAGCCTCCCTGAGAGTCAGTAGTCTAAGGCAGTGCTACCTTAGAGACTACCTCACTGTGTTCCAGGTGCAGATATTACTGCTGTCTGCTGGTTGGACAAGCAGGGAAAAGAAACTGCTTAACCTATCTGGTTCCAAAGCTCTTCCCCATTCATTATCCTGATAAATGCTCCTGCCCCACCCTCCACCCTCTGGATTTGCATTGACTTAAGTTCAAGGGCTTGGAGGACCTTCAAACTGCTCCTACAGTGCATTGGTCTTCCGTTTTGTGTTGTCATTAGTTCCTGTGTTTACTTTCTTTCTCTTTATTTTCTCCTTATTTTCATCCCTTTTCCTTAAATCTAATCCCATCTTTTTTATTTTTCAGGGGTTCCTCAAAATTTTTTGTTTGCTTATGGAATTATTTGCTTTCCAGCACTATTATAGATTTGCTTTTTTAAAGTCTGTTTTGTTATTTCCTGGAGATTTAGATGGGAAAAGAAACTTGTCTAATCTCCATCTACCTGCCTCCATCAAGCATCTGAATCCTTTATTTACAAGATTTGCCTAACACTGTGGGAAAGGCATGCCATCAGTATCTTGAATTGATCTTTTTTAATCACTTGGCCTTTCTCTTCATGTTCATTGCCTCTTGAGAGCAAAGACTACACACTGTTCATCTCTGTATTTTCATTTCCTTTCAAGATGGTGGATTAATGTAGTTCAGTTAAACCAAGTCTTACGAAATCCAAGCTTACACAAAATATGAAGTAGTAAATAAATGATTGATTGTTCTACAAAAGGAATCTTTTGACCATAATTTGTGCCTCCATTGCATTTCAAGGTCTATTTTATAGTTTCAGGGACTATCAGAGAAATGAAGATGAACTTAATCAAACATTGTGACTAACAAAATTATCTGTTATTATAGCTTTCTTTAGTCCCAGACAGATTTAGAACCACTTAGGTAAAACCATAGCAATTCACTTCTCTTAAAGAACCTAGAAAATAAAACTGTTAATGGTCATTTAAATTTTCTTTTGTGATATGTATACTTTAAAATGTGTGTGTGTGTGTATTTACAGCTAAAAAAGTACTACCTGTCAGCATAAAGATATGACTAAGAATTTTTTTTTCAGAGCATGATTTGTAGTAGTAAGAATTGGAAACAATCTAAACATCTAATAGAGAATAGGTTATATAGCACACTAGAACATTATGAAGCCATTAAAAAAAGATACTGTAAAATAACCTTTACTGATTTAGAAAAGAGCAAGTTAAAAATTGTAAGTACAATAGAATTGTTCTTTTATTGAAAAAAGTTTTAACTGCTTTGTTGAGATTATAGTTTACCCATTTAAAGTGTACATTTAATTATTTTTAGTATTTTCACAGATAATGTGCAACCATCACTGCAATCAATTTTATTTTTTGCATGCTTTATTTTTTATTGGAATATAGTTGCTCTACAATATTATGTTGATTTCAGATGTGCAACATAGTGATTTGACAATTATATACATACTAAATTCTCACCACAGAAAGTGTAGTTACTCTGTCACTATACAGGTGTTATAATATTAAGGTATTATTAATATACCATGTAATTAATATTAGTGGTAATTATAATAGAAATATATTAGTGTAAATATAATATTATAGTGCAATATACCAAGAGGCTATATTCCTTCTGCTCTACTTATATTCTTGTGACTAATTTATTTTATAATTTGAAGTTTGTACCTCTTTATCCCCTTCACCCATTTCCCCTATGGTAACCAGCAATCCATTGCCTGTGTTTAGGAGACTATTTCTTTTTTGTTTGTTTTTGTTTTTTAGATTCCATAAATAAGTGAAATCATATGGTATTTGTCTTTCTCTTACTTCACTTAGCATAATACCCTCTAGATCCATCCATGTTGTTGCAAATGGCAATATTTCTTTCTTTTTTATGGCTAATAATCCATTTTGTGTGTGTGTGTACCATATCTTCTTTATCCATTCATATATCTATGGAAACATAGATTGTTTCCATATCTCAGCTATTGTAAATATTATAAATATTGTAAATTATGTATGCACAGAGGTGCATATATTATTTTGAATTAGTGATTTTGTTTTCTGTGAGTGAATTCTCAAAAGTGGAATTGCTAGGTCATATGGTATTTCTATTTTTAGTTTTGTGAGGAACCTCTGTACTGCTTTCCACAGTGGCTGGACCAACAGCATAGGAGGGTTCTCTCTTCTCCACATCCTTGTCAACACTTGTTATTTCTTCTGCTGATATTAGCCATTCTGACTGGTGTTAGGTGATAACTCATGGTAGTATTGATTTACATTTCCCTGATGATTAGTGGTGTTGAACTTCTTTCATGTGCATGTTGGCCATCTGCATGTCTTTGAAAAATGTGCAGGTCTTCTGCCCATTTTTTAATTGGATTGTGCTTTTTTGGTGTTGTTGTATGAGTTCTATATATATTTTAGATATTAGTCCCTTTTTGGAAAGTTCATTTGCAAATATATTCTCCCAAATACTAAATTACCTTTTTGTTTTGTTGATGGTTTCTTTTGCTATTTAGAAGCTTTTTAGTTTGTAGCCTCACATGTTTATTTTTGCTTTTATTTCCCTTGTCTGGGGAGACATACCCAGAAAAAATTTACTAATCCTAATGCTGAAAAGTTAGTATACTGTCTATGTTTTCTTCTAGGAGTTACATGGTTTAAGGTCTTATATTTAGGCTTTTAATCGTTTAGGGTTAATTCTTGTGCATGGTGTAAGATAAGTGATTCAGTCTTCCCAACACCATTTATTGAAGAGACTGTCTTTTCCCCATTGTATATTCTTGCTCCTTTGTCATATATTAATTCACCATTTGTAAGTGTGGATTTATTTATTTCTGGGCTCTTTGTTCTGTTCCACTGATCTGTTTTTGTGCCAGTACCATAATGTTTTTTTACTATAGATTTATAGTACAGTTTGAAAGTGGGAGGATGTGATACCTCCAGCATTGCTCTTCTTTCTCAAGATTGCATTGGCTACTGAGGGTTTTTTGTGGTTCATAAACATTTCAGGATTATTTGATCTATCACTGTAAAAAATGTCATTGATATTTTGACAGGGATTGCATTGACTCTTTAGATTGCTTTGGGTAAAATGGCTATTTTAACAATATTTATTCTTTATCTCCATGAACATGGAATAGTTACGCATTTATTGTGTCTTCTTCAGTTTCTTTTATCAGTGTCTTATAGTTTTCAAAGTATAGGTCTTTCACCTCCTTGGTTTAACTTATTCCTGGGTATCTTATTCTTTCTGATGCAGCTGTAAATGGGATTGATTTCTTAATTTCTTTCTGCTTATTTGCATATGGAATATACAGTATAATTGTGTATGTTGTAATGTATTATAAATAAGGCTGTGAATGTAGAAAGATGAAAAGGTAAATACACCAGTATGTTAGCAATGGTTATCTTAGGGATACAAGTTCTAAGTGATTTTTATGTCTGTTTTTTTAATAAGAATGAATTATATTTGGAATTGATTTTTTTAAGTTATTTATAATAGCAAAAATCACATGGTAACTTTTCAGGGAGTGATTATTATTTTAATTAAGTAAAACAGATATGTCATTTTGTCTAATGCAGCTGGTGTAAAGGAGGAAAAAGTTTTCCTCAGCCCTCTTAGGGTCTGTGGCTGGATCTGAAAATTAAAGACATATTAACAGGAGAAAAGCATACAAATGTATTTAATAAAAGTTTTACATGACACAGGAGCCTTAATAAGGAAATGAAGACCAAAAGAAACAGACCTGAGTATTTTATGCTAAGTTTGACAAAGAGTAAACAGTCATGGAGGAATGTGATAGGTTAAGGAATATGGGGTAATTGTAGTGAAGGGGAGTGGGGTGTGATTAGCAAAGCCTGTCAGAATTCTTCTTGGTGCCCCTTTGTCTTTGGAGATAAGATAGGGCACCTCTCACATGAGGATTTTATGACCTGTTTCAGGAAAAAGTCCGGGGATGGGAGGTCAGAGTAACTTTCCTGCTTTTGCTGTTTTCTCAAAATTCCTCCTTCAGCTTAAAATACTCAAGATGACAAAGTGCCATATTTTGGGGTAGCCTTTCCTGAACCCAATCAGTTGCCATAATTAACTTGTTTTGATATTTGTTAATGATTGTTCAGCTCTTATTAATGTTGCGTGTGTTACCTTCAGGTATTTGTACTTCATTTGTGAAAGAAACTTGTCAAAAATTGAAATAAATGTCAAAAATATAATTGTGGGGACAGTGAATTGAACACCTCTAGCCAATGATTTAAGTAAAAATCAACTTAACTTTTCTATGAAAATTTTTTTAAAAAATACACTGTTTAAGAAACTGAGCTATTTAACTTTAGTACTACAGATTAGACAAGGCTCCAACTTCTATGCATGTTCTAAGTGCTTATTTAATAATAGCTAGTGTATACTGAGTAATTATTGTGGTATCATGTGGAGGCTTTACATGTATTATCTCATTTAATCTAAGAACTCTTTTAGGTAAATACTTCTAACATCCCATTTGAGAGATAAGACTTAGACAGTGTAAGTAACTTGCCAAGATCATACAAGTAAATCATAGGAGGTTTTTGATTCCAGGAAGCCTAGGTTAGGAGGTCAAGTTCTTAATCACTAAGATGTTCTACTTGGCTTTGAACTGTTGGGTCCTTTTGTGACCAGTATTCCCTTGAAGCAGTAATAAATTAGGGTGGTGAGATAATGAAGAGGAATAAAAACCTTAAGCCATTTTTTGACTGTGTGCTGTTTATTACAGCCGAGGAAGCTGACAGTATCCCAATCCAAACCTGATTCCTTATGAGAAACTTTATAAAAATTGTGTAAGTCCTAATATGGAATATCTTCTTGAGTCTCAGCTGTTTCTTCTCAATCATAACCCCATCCCATCTCAGAGGAGAGAGCTTATCAACATCTGTGATTTCTTTGTATGTCCATCCCAGCATTCTCAACCTTTCAAGCTACCTAAAATTTATATATTCTAGAGGCTAGGTTTTTGTCAGAAGGCCAAAAAACTAGGAAAATAAAAGGTTTTCTAAAGTTATAGTTACAGCAACCAAAAAAAGAACAAAAAATCATGATGTTAATGCTAAATCTTTCAAAGGTATTTATACCTGAAAAAATTTCATGTCTACCTAACTATCAACTTCCTCCCAACCTTAATTCTTCAGTACTACCTAACATTTTTCCCTTTACAAATGTTATGAATGTTGGTTAGAATTGCAAGTGGGCTTCCAAAAGATTTGGTTGGTAGATTATAATTGTAATGTATGCCTGCAATTAAAAATAAAAAATGTGAATGTGGAATGCTAAAATACTAGGGACCCTTATTAGTTGGCAGTTACATTCAGCTGCTCATAACAAAAACTCTCAAAATAGTGACTTAAGATAAAACAGACACGCAAAAGGCATTCAGTTTGACAATTCCATAGTCATCAAGGACCCAAACTATTTCTGTCTTTCTGCTTAGCTCCCCCTAGTGAATGGCATCCATTCTCAGGGTCACTTACGGTCCAGACAGCTGTGAGGTCCAGCCAGGAGGGGCAAATGGACTCATACCAGTTTTCTTGTTCCCCTTTAAAATGCTTTCTGGAAACTCCACCCCACCTCTTCCCTCTCTCTATTGGCTGAAAGTCTGTAGCAACTACTAGCTGTAGGAAAGGCTGGAACATTGTTACCAAGATTAAAATCACACTTGACTTATTTAGGTATAAGGGGAATTCTTGTGTATGGACAGCAGCCAGCAGATGTCTTAAGACTGTGGGACATATCATCCAGACTTCTAAGTAAGCTGCTAAGACCCAGCCTTCCCAGCTGTCTTTATTGCTGGGTAGTGGCAGAGTTAGAATCAGAACCTAGATGTCTTGCTGACCTGTATTAAACAGAGGGCTAACAATTATTTTTATTAATGATGAATTAGATGAAGTGATAGCAAATCAATCTAGTATTAATACAAGAGTTTTTCTTTGCCTCTTTGCCTCAATGTCTTTCCCTCCTTACCTCTTCCCCAACACACACACACTTGGATATCTCAAAATATTATTGTCTTTTAAAAGTACTTGATAAACCTATTATTTTTCCTTAAAGATACAAATTATATTGGCTATCTAGATTCTGTGATTAAAATTAGAAATAGTTTTAGTAGGCTCTAAAAATATTTAGCATTTCTTTTAACCTTAATGGTTTTATAACTTTAGGTAAATTTTTTTCTCAAATTTTCTCCTACAGTATAGCAGAAATACAGAAAGATGTGGAATACAGGTTGCCAATCACCGTAAACAACCTGACAATTAACATTAATATGTGAGTAGAATTGTATCCTATTTTGTCATGTAATAGGACTTTTAAAAATCTTTTTAAAAATTTTGTTTCTTAGTTACTGAACATATTTCAAATATTCCCTTTCTAGTAACTACAGTTTATTAAAGTTATACAATTTCTTGAAATAAAACATTTTTAAAGACATCACTGTAATGTATATTGTTGTAAGAAAGAAACCATAAAAGTGGAAATGCAATAAAAAGATGTAATAGTAATTCTTAGTACTATGATCATTTTTATTGATTTGCATGAAAGCTTTAGCTGGAGGTAAGCCAAAAGAGTAAGAACATAATGGCAAAGTTATCATATGTAGAAAATTGTTAGAGACGTATTCACTTCTTTCAGAAACAAGTTAAATTATTGTAGTTTTCAGCAACAGATATACTGTATCAACCAGAAAGTTCAAGGCTGATTTTGATCTGATTATTTTTAAAGAAAAGAAAATTAAAAGTTTAGAATATAAAGCCATTAGGTTATTAAGTTTTAAAGAGGAAATGTTGGACAAAGTGATTGCTGAAGTACCCATTTAACTGTAAGTGCAATTATTAGACTTTAGTGTCAAATAATTATTATGTTAGATGGCTAGGTGCTGGAGCAGATATTTGGGCAAAGTATAAAGGCACCTAATTTGAAGGCAGGAACCATCGATTGTTCACTTCATATCCTCATTGTCTGTCATAGTGCCAGCACATCGGAGGTCTTATTAAATCCTAATTGAATGAGTGAATTAAAGCATGAATATTTAACAGTGCCAAACATTATGCTATGTTGTTGATAAATAGGAACCCTTAGAATCCTCACAGCAAACAGCCTTGCAAATTAGGGTAAACACAATCACATAGGCAGTAAAAAATAGTGCAGTCAAGATACAAACCCAGATTGGTTGGTCTCCAAAGGCCATTCATTGCCTATTTTTGTACCGAACTAATTTAATGTCTTCAACTATGTAAATGAAGTAGTTTTATCTCTTCACATGCCCTAGGTAGGGCTAAGTCGGAGAAGCAACAGGGACTCAAGCTTTCTTCTTATGCTGTCAACAAATAGTTTTCTGAGCCAGCAGGAGAAAAGAGAGGCAATTATAGGGACATTCTTCTGAGTTTTAGAGGAGAGTTGGAAAACAGTTCTGTATCTATTAAATCCCATTTTTTAAGATTTCACTCCCTAATTTTAAATTTATAGTAGTTGCAAAAAGGTCAAGATTTTTTTTTTTTTGTATTGAAAATTTAGTGTTCTTTACTTGAACTCATATGATTGACCTTAAAGTTAGGAGAAATGTGTTATTTGGGACATTTAGAAGATAGTGTAAAAAACCAAAGCAGTGTTTTAGTCCTAGTACTTCCCATTTTATCCTCTCAGCCTTTAACAATTCAATAGTGAAATAATTCTTGGCAGCATTTCAAAAATAGAAAAACCACAAGGAATTTATATGGCCAGAACTTGTGGTCTAGTAAATAACCAGACTGGGTTAATATGGCTCATCTGGTAGAAATGCCTGATCTGATGTTTAGTTAGATTTTGTATAACTTAGTATATTGTCTTAGAAAGCAATTAACTGTCATGGTGTGAAGAATATTCCATAATTCAGGATATCCATATTCCACATGAAGGAGGTTTTACTGTGTTGAATTACTTTATATATGTTCTTGTTGCCAAAGTGTATCCTTTTGTGTATTTTGATCAACTCAACAACCATAATAGAGTACTTATTAATAATTAATCTAAAGGAAAGTATGAAAATTAAATATTTTAACTAACTTTGTTTTAGGATTATGACTATGTAATGTAACCTTTGCTGTCTTTTTTTGTTGTTGTTTTTCATCTGTTCTGCTTTTACCAGATTGCTCCCTCCACAATTTCCTCAGGAAAAACCAGTGATCAGTGTTTATCCACCAATACGACATCACTTAATGGATAAACAAGGAATATATGTTACCTCTCCATTAGTAAACAATGTATGTATATGGCATAACTTATTTCAGAGTAATATAACAGGTGTATTTTTTTTACTAAATATTTCAGAAATCTAAAATGGATCTAAAATCTCATCTGGAATCAGTAGTTTTCAAAAAAAATTCACTATATATAATATTAATAGTAATTTGAAGGTGTTTTCTGTTGGTGAGAACCTATTGTTAGAACTTTGGTTCACAGATCTTCTGTAGTTGTTAGGAAGGGATAAAATTCAGTTATCCCTTGAAGTTCTTAGGATACATATGTGATTGATTAATGTGAGGGACTATAGCTTACATATACTCTCAGTATTTACCTTTGAACTTTCACATTATTATAAATAGATAAATAGTAACATGTGAAAATATTTCAGCCTTGTTGTTTAAGTAGACTTTTAACCTGACTTATTTATTGTATTGATTCTGTAAGGTAATGTTGTTAAGTTATAGATTGCTAATATGTTCATTGGCACACTATCCTTTGCTCTTCATTTAATTCTTGACTTGCAAAAGTGGGTTAAAAACTAAGTTTTGTAGTGACATTGTCCTAATGAGACTTCTGAAAGTGATTTTGATCACCCTGTATTACTGTTGCCTTTAGTTCACAATGCACTCAGATCTTGGAAAAATCATTCAGAGTCTGTTAGATGAGTTTTGGAAGAACCCTCCAGTTTTAGCTCCTACTTCAACAGCATTTCCATAGTAAGTATATTTATTACAAAGAAAAATGCTTATATATATTTATTTTTATCAAAGTAAATCAAAATGTAATTTAAAATTTCAAATGATGTTAAAGAGCAATCCTCTGTTTTCACATCCCTACCTTCACGTAAGTACATTCATACTTTTCAGAGGCAACTGTGTTTTCTTCTGTTAGCTGCTTCTCTAATATAGTCAACCCTTGAACAACATGAAGAAGATTAGGGGCACTGACCCCCACACCCACCGCACAGTTGAAAATCCACATATAACTTTTGACTCCCTAAAAACTTAACTAATTGACTGCTATTGTAGGCTTTTATATATCATACATAATATTATGTAAAAGACCATAAGCCTACTGATAACATAGTTGATTAACACATATTTTGTATATGTATTATGTACTGATTCTTATAATAAGGTAAGCTAGAGAAAAGAAAATGTTACTAAGAAAATCCTAAGAGAAAATAGATTTATAGTGCTGTACTGTATTTATTTTTAAAAATCCACATATAAGTGGACCCACATAGTTAAAAACCATGTTGTTCAAAGGTTAGCTGTATTTACCTTTGTCTATATGAATAATATATATGTATTATTATCTCTTGATTCTTCAATTTTAGATGTTACCTATTGACCTCCTGTTACAATTGATGAGGATTCATTATCTTTCACAAACCTTTTTTCCCCTCATCCCCCCAGTGAAATTATATTGTGATTTTTATTAAATTCATGTTAGGTGTTTTCATTACTTTGAGTGTAAATATTCCCTATTGCTGTACTTTGTCATTCCCTAAGCCAAGTACTTTGTCATGATTGCATTTCCTTATGCTATAACTTTTTCTTTTCTGTAATTAATAATTACTTCCATTTTTCATTGGTTTTGTTCTCTTCAATCTTTGTAATTTTCCACATTTTTCAGAAGTTTAAAAAATATCTTTCAAATAATTTTTCAAAATCATCAAACCTGTCAGATAATCTCTAGGTTCCTTTTATTTCTTTTCCCCCTGTAGACATTGCTCCGTTCTTTTCCTGCCCATTCTGAATTTGTTACTCTGTACTACTACTGCACAGCTCTCACCCTAGGATTTCCCTCTCTCACTTTACTGTGTTGGATTCTTCTTCTTTTCCTGGATCCTGTGTGTTTCTCTTTATCAGGCTATTTCCTAGTTTCTTGCTTACAGCCTCCCAAAAGCTTCTTGAATAGGGGTATGTTCTAATTACTAAGAATGAATAACGAACTACCCTAAGATTTATGGTTAAAGTAACAACTTCAATTTTCTTTATGAATCTGCAATTCGGTTAGGGACTATGGAGACAGCTTGTTTTTGTTTCATCTTTTGCTTTAGTTGGTGTGGCTTGAAGTCCAGTGGTTGAAATCATCTGAAGGCTTACTTAATTCTGTCTGGCAGTTAATGTTGGCTGAAGCTGAGCCCTTAGCTGACAGCATCAGCTGATACATCTGTATATGCCCTGGGCTTCCTCAGAGCATGGTGATTGGATTCTAAGGGCAAGCATCCCAGGAAAGAACAGCAAGTCAGGTGGAAGCTGTATTGCCTTTTATGATATAGCCCTGGATGTCAGTTAGTATCATTTCTGCTACATTCTGTTTGCACAGTCAGTCACAAAGTTCCACCCAGGTTCAAAGGTGAAGGGAAATAAACACCATCTCCTGTAGTCGCAAAGATCAAGAAGGGCATGTGGGACTGGAAATCTGGTTATTGCCATTTTGGAAAATAGTGTGCCACATTCTGGCCATAGCAATTCACATCTCCATATGCAAAAATGTACTTATTCTTTCTCTCAAGAACTTTCAGAGTTTGCCACGTTACGGAATCAACTCTTGTTCAGGATCCAAGGTTTCAGCATCTAAATCAGATTCAGGTACAGATGAGTTTTCTTAGGTATGTTCTGCAAGTACAGTTCCTCTTGATATGAAGGCATGAATTAAAAAGACAGGGTAGCTAGCTGCCCCTCACACACCCATCGTACAACAGTAGAACAGGCTTGAGATAACCACTGTGAACCCTTCTGCTCAAAAAGGTAGAAAATGGAGGTGCACAGGAGCCACTGTTCCATAGCAGTTCTGAAATCCTGTTAAGCATACACTGCCGTTTCTTTAATAAGGACTTAGTCTTACTTTGTAGGAATGATTTTTCACAGAGTAATTCTGGGTTCTTGCTTTCATCTTCTGAATCATTCTACCTTTCCTAAATTGAACCCTTGTTTGCAGGTGAGTAGTTTTTTCAACCTGCTTCCTGCTTATAGAAGTTTAAAGGTCCGCAGGCATCTTTTCACTTGATACTAGCTCTCCTTTTTAAACCAAAATTCCCCTTCCATAACATTTTCTTCTTTGCTTTAAGTGCTCCTTGATCCCCTTTCTCAAAGGCCCACGAGGCACCTGCTAACATTCTTTCACACTCTCCTACGAGTACATCCAGCTTTCACCTCTGTTTGGTTCCAAAGCCACTCCCATGCTTTCATACTTTTTTGTCATAGCAGCATTCCACTTCCAGGTGCTAAAACCTGTCTGGTTACTAAGGCTTCATAACTAATTACAAAATTCTGGCTTAAAACAATGAACACATTAATTTTGCTCACTAACCTGTAATTAGGAAGGGTTGATGAGAGGGTGCTCTTGTGTCTTAACATCAGAGGGCTATCAGCCTGCTCATCAAAGGCATTAGCTGACATCCTGAGGGAGAGCTATAAGAAAGTCATATCTCCTCCTATGATTTAGCTGCTGAAGTCATTGAGTGTCACCTCTGCCACATTCAGTTTGTTCAGCAATCACAAAGTCCTGGCTGCTTTAAGGGCTTTTCTCATGATGGTGGAGTGCCAACATTCTGGAAGAGTGTATGGGACAAAAATACTGCTGTGTCCATTTTTTTTTTGATTGAAGTGTCGTTGCTACACAATCTTATATTGGTTTCAATTATATGACACAGTGGTTCAACAGTTACCCATACTACTAAATTCTTACCCCAGCTAGTGAAGTTACTTTCTGTCAACATAGGAAGTTACAGAATCATTGGTTATATTCTCCATCTATAACCATGGCAGTTGTACTGCCATCCCCATGACCAACTTATATTATGGTTGAAAATTTACGCCCTTTTATCCCCCTCACACTTCCCCCCAAAATACCTGTCATTTCTCAGTGTCCATGAGTCTGCTGCTGTTTTGTTCATTTATTTTGTTTTGTTTTTATATTCCGCAAAAAGTGAAATCATATGGTATTTTGTCTTTCTCTGCCTGGTTTATTTCGCTGAGCATAATACCATCTAGGTCCATCCATGTTGCTGGAAATTGCAGGATTTCTTTCTTAAGGCTTAATAATATTCCACTGAGTATATATATGTAGCACATCTTCTTTATCTATTCATCTATTTTTGGACACTTAGGTTACTTCCATATCTTGACTATTATAAATAGTACTGCCATAAACATAGGGGTGCATATGTCTTTTTGAAACAGGGATCTTGTTTGCTTTGGGTAAATTCCTGTAAGTGGAATTCTTGGGTCAAATGGTATTTCTGTTTTTAATGTCTTGAAGAAACTCCATATTGCTTTCCACAATGCTTGAATTATTTACATTCCCACCAATAATGTAGGTGGGTTCCCCTTTCTCCACATCCTCTCCAGCATTTGTTGTTCCTTCTTTTTTGAATGTTGGCCATCCTAACTGGTGTGAGGTGATATCTCATTGTGGTTTTAATTTGCATTTCCGTGATAATTAGCAATGTGGAGCATCTTTTCATGTGCCTGTTGGCTATCTGAATTTCTTCTTTGGAGAAGTGGCTTTTCAGATCCTCTGCCCATTTTTTAATCGGGTTATTTGCTTTTTGAAATGTGTGAGCTCTTTATATATTTTGGCTGTTAACCCCTTATCAGATATGCTTCTGATTAAATTCTCCCATACTATAGGATCCCTTTTTGTTCTGCTGATGGTGTTCTTTTCTGTACAGAATCTTTGTAGTTTGATGTAGTCCCATGCATTTTTGCTTTTGTTTCCCTTGCCTGAGGAGATGTGTTCAGGAAAAAGTTTCTCATGTTTAAATTCAAGAGATTTTTGCCTATTTTCTTCTAAGAGTTTTATGGTTTCATGACTTATATTCAGGGCTTTGATCCATTTCAAGTTTACTTTTGTGTATGGGTTTAGACAGTGATCCAGTTCATTCCCTTACATGTAGCTGCCCAGGGTGGGTGTTTAGTAGTCCTGGGCTTCTACTTCTTTCCCGCTCCATTTCTCTTCCTCCTGCCTGGGAGCTGGGGTCGGGGAAGGGCTTAGGTCGCATCGGATCGCAGCTTTGCTACTTTACCCTTTTCTGTGAGGTCTTCTCTTTTCCCCAGATGTAGGCAGTCTGTAACAGTCTTCAGGTCAGTCTTTCAGGATTATTTGTATTTGCTGTATTTTTGTGGTGTATGTGCTTTTGGGAGGAGGTTTCTGCCTCACTTGTCACACCACCATCTTTTTCCCAGAATCTCCATGTGTTTTTGAATATGGTTTGCTAATATTTTGTTGAGGGTTTTTGCATCTGTGTTAATCAAAGATATTTGTGTCTAGTTTTCTTTTTTTGCAGTCTCTTTGTCATATTTTTGTATTACAGTTATGTTTGCCACATAGAATGTTTGGAAATATTCCTCTTGTATTTTTTGGACTACCTTAAGAATGATATTGTTCTTTAAATGTTTGGTAGAAATTGTGAAGTCATCTCATACAGGACTTTCGCTTTTTGGGAGTTTTGTGATTACCAGTTCAATTTTGTTGCTAGTAATTATTCTGTTCAGATATTCTGTTTCTTCTTGTGTCAGTCTTGAAAGACTGTATGTTTCTATTTATTTCTTCTAGCTTGTCCAATTTATTAGTATATAATTTTTCATAGAATTATAATTCTCTGAAATTCTGTGGTGTCAGTTTTAACTTTTCCTTTTTATAAAAACTCATGATTTTGTGTCCTTTTTTTTAATAAGTCTGGCTAAAGGTTTGTCTATTTTTTTATCTTCACAAAGAACTAGTTCTTGGTTTCATTGATTTCTTTTTCTATTATTTTCTTAGTCTGTATTTAATTTATTTCTGCTCTGATCTTTATTATGTCCCTCCATCTACTAACTTTGGGCTTTGTTCTTTTTTCTAATATCTTTACTTATAAGGTTAACTGTTTGAGATGCTTGTTTCTTGAGGTAGGTCTGTATTGATATGAACTTCCCTCTTAGAAACCCTTTTTTTAATCATTGCATTCCACATATTTTGAACTGTGTGTTTCTATTTCCATTTGTCTTCATGTATTGTTTAATTTCCTCTTTGATCTGTTCACCAGTGCATTTATTAGTTAGAAGTATGTTGTTTAATCACCAAGTGTTTGTTTTTTCCAGTCTTTTTCTTAAAATTGATTTCTAGTTTAATACCATTTTGGTCTGAAAAGATGCTTGATAAAATTTTGGTCTTCCTGAATTTATTGAGACTTATCTTGTTATCAAATTATTTAATCTTCTGGAAAATGTTTCATGCCCTTGAGGAGAATGTGTATTCTGCAGTTTTGGGGTGGAATGTCCTTATATACCTTAAGACCATCTACTCTAATTTGTCATTCAACATGGCTGTTTCCTTATTTACTTCCTGTCTGAATGATCTATCTGTTGATGTAAGGGCATGTTAAAGCCCCTACTATCAATATGTAGAGTATACTGGTTTGTAGATTTTTCCCTGTCACCAGTTTGATTTCATGCCACTCCCTTCTTGCCTGTAACATTTCTGGTGAAAGATCTGCTGATAAAC
Organism: Manis javanica; assembly: GCF_040802235.1. Lineage (NCBI taxonomy): Eukaryota > Metazoa > Chordata > Mammalia > Pholidota > Manidae > Manis > Manis javanica. The sequence continues at coordinate 97,153,042 of NC_133167.1, forward strand.
TTATATGGTTTCCCTTGTAGGAAACTTTGCCTTTCTCTTGTTCCTTTTTAATTCTCTCTTTATCTTTAATATTTGCCATTTTAATTACTATGTGTCTTGTTGAGGTCCTGGGGTTCATCTTGTTAGGAGTTATCTGTGTTTCCAGGAGCTGAATGTCTGCTTCCTTCCCTGGGGAAATTTTCAGCTGTTAATTCCTCAAGTAGACTTTCTACCCATTTCTCTCTCTCCGTTCTAGGACCCCTATCCTGAGAATATTGTTTCCTTGGAGTTGTTGTAGAACTCTCTTATCATCTTTCATTTTTAGAAATTCTTTTTTCTCTGTGACCTTCAGCTTGGTTACTTTCCATTGCCCTGACTTCCAGCTCACTGATCCATTCTTCTGCAGCCTCTAGTCTACTGTTCATTCCCTGTACTGCATTTTCATTTTGGTTATTGTATTTTTCAGCTCTGACTGCTTTTTTAATATTTTCTATCTCTTTGTTAAAGTCCTCCCTGGGATAGTTCTTTTCCCCAGACAGATTTCTGATCTCTTTCATTTAGTATTTTTTCTGGCATTTTGTCTTGTTCGTTTGTTTGGAACACATTCCTCTGTTTTCTCATTTTGCCTGGTTCTCTATGTCTATGTATTAGATATATCAGCTGTACCTCCTGGCCTTGAAAGTAGTGGCTGTATGTAATAGGTACCCTCTGGCATCCTGAAGCACCAGACCCAGGTGCTCCAGTGGGGTTCTGTGTTGTGGCTGAACAGTGACTGCTCTTGGTGGGCTGTGGGCAGGGTCTACCCTCTGCCTCTCTGCCAGCATCAGTGACTCTCCACTGCTTAGCCTGTGTGTGAAGCCTGGCATTTCCCCTGCGTGGTGGGTGGAGCCACCACCTTCCTGGCTGCCTGCATTGGCTGATACTGCTGGGCTGAATGTGTTGGGTGTGGCAGGTCTGCAGGGAGAATGCTGGGTCTGAGCCAGCCAGGTAGATGAAGAGTTTCAGAGCTGCTCCTGTAAGCCTCTAATCACGTAGGCTAAGGGAAGGCTGGAAAAGTTTGTCCACATGCCCTCTGTCCTCTGGAGAGAGTTCCCTCAAACCCCTGCCCCTCCAGTGCACTTCTTGAGGCTGGCAAATCTACTTTCAGACTACTGCCTGTGTTGGGTCTCAGAGATGGGCAGAACACACTTCTCAGTAAGTAGAGACTTGGCTACCCCACAGCACTCCAGCCCTCCCTGGTGTGCAGCCCTGTTAATCTTCAAATCCCAATGCTTTGGGGACTCATCTTCCCAGAGAAGATTCCCAGGGCCAGGTGTGGCAGGTTCCTGAGCATTTTTCTTCCTTGTCCCCCACTGTGTTCCTCTCTCCCTCCCACTTGTGGATTGGGATGAAGGATGGGCTTGGATCCTCAGTGATCAGTGAGGTCTTCTTTTCACTAGGTGTAGACAGTCTCTTCTGCAGTCTTCAAGTCTATTTTAGAGTTAGTTGTATCAGAGGGCATTGCTTCCTCGGTGTGTACATGGGAGGAGGTTATAGTGACCCCCTATTCACCGTCTCCCTTCACTCCTCTCACTTTGCTGCTCCTGCTGGGTGACTTCACTGCACTATCTTGGAGTCCACCGATGCTTTCTTCTGCTGTATTTAGTCTGCTGTTGAACTCCTCTAGTGTATTTTTCAGTGAAGATACTATATTTTTCAGCTCTGTGACTTCTACCTGGTGTTACTTACTTTTTCTTTCTCTTTATTGAAGTTCTTACAGTATTTTCTCCCTCATTTAGTGAGCATCTTTATGATTGTTACTTTGCATCCCATATCAGATACTTCTGTTTCATTGATGGTTTTTTTCGAGGTTTTATCTTGTTCTTTTGTTTGGAACACGTCTGTTTCTTCATTTTGCTTGACTCCATGTGTTGGTTTATATATGTAAGATAAAACAGCCATCTCTCCCATTGTTGAAGTCTGGAGTAGGTGATGAACCTTATTTTTCAACTGTGCCCTAGGTTTTGACTCTCTCAAACCTCTGTGATAGTTCATGCAATCTGTTATATTTTTAATAATCCTCTGTAGTTGATGGTGTTCCAAAACCTGTCAGTGTCCCAGAAGGGAGGTTCTGTCAGTTCTTGGATACGGACTTATTGGAACCCAGAATCCCGGACAGCAGCTTTTAAAGTGTGGAATTAAATATAGTCCTATGGGTCTGCAGGTGTAAGCCCCACTGTCCCCCAGAGCCAAGCAATCCGGAGGTGTCTTCTGGGCAGCAGTCATAATAATCAGGTCTCCAGACGAGCATATAAACTCCTTTCTGGGATATACCAGTGAGGAATTTGGGGCAGATGGAGAGCCTGTGAATGGAGTCCTTTGACTCCCTCAGAGTGCCTCCATAGAATACTTACTGGGCAAGCAAATAGGCCTCTTCCACAGAAAGACTGGGGTGTGTTAGTTTGCTGTCTCTGTAGTGCCGTGGGAGTGGTGCCTGCCAAGATCTGTCACCTGATTGTGCAGTTCTATAGGACTGAGGAATGCAGGCCACTCTGACCTCCAGAGTCAGGCAATCAGGTGGCATCCCGTATGTGGCAGCTGCAAAAACCAGGGTACCAGACATGTCAAAGCTTCCCTCTGAGCGATCCTGGCTCTCTGGAGTACAGCGGAGGAGGAGCACAAAGGTGGCATCTGCAGCTGGACTGAGGCATGCCATTAGAAAGCAGACGGTGCCCACCAGCTTCTGTCCCCAGAGGATATCCCAGTGCGTCCCTAGACAGATGTATGTTAAATTAGATGCCTGATCCTTAGGCTGATGCTTCAAGATGAGCAAATGAGCCTCTTCCGCATAAAGTATGGGTGCTTCTCAATCTGCTACTTACTTGCTCGGCTCTGGGGTAGGTCAGTCCAAGTGTGTGAGCCATTTACAAGCCATTTCTTAGTTCACTATAGCCTTGTGAGTCTCATGGATGCAAGCCCCTTTGCAAGGCTAGATGTTTTGGGGGCTCGTGTCATGGGTGCAGATCTTAAAAGCTGAGGTACTCAGTGTGGAGTTCACACCCTTTGCTCCTCAGGGAGAAGCTCTGGGTTTCAAGTTCCCTCCTGACTATGGGTCACTGTGCCAGGGGTGGGGTTGATGGTAAGATTGCATGTCAGTCTCTCCTACCCTTTTAATTATGGTTTTCTTGCTTGTCAGATGTGTAGGAATCACTTAGCTAATTTTTAGGGTGTTTTCAGAGGAAATTGTTCCAAGGCTATGTAAACTCAATGTGTCCATAAGACAAGGTGATTTCAGAATCTTCCTATGTCATCATCTTGAAGCAGAACCCAAATACTTATTATCTTGCAAAAAGAAATATTGTTCTCTGGTGAAATCTCAAGTACATACTCCTGTGCCAATTTTTGAAATACATATACATGTTTTCTATATGCATCTCGTTTGTATTTCAATATCTTTAGCAGCTCATCTATACAATTTTCCTTGAAAATTTTCTAGAAAAATAGTGACTTTAACTCATGTTTTCCCAGATATAGTGAAAGTTCCTGAGTAACCTCCTCTTGAATAAATTTTCTGGTTTAAGTGTTGTTCTCTGTTCCTTATATGAGGTACTGGTTGATGCCAATGGATGCCCAAAACTCAAAAACAGCCTGTCTATTCACTTCTCTGACTAGTTGGATTATGTATTTTCTAAAACATTTTTCTTTTTCATGGAAACCACAATTCTCTCATTGGAGTGTTCAAATTTTATCAAGTTTATATAAGATTTAATTTGGTTAATTGTGATAATTGTCTCCTGCCATGAACCAATTCTGTCCATAATTTATGACCATTGTTATTTAGAACAGTTTAGGAATAATTTTATATATTTACCTAAAAATCTAACCTAATTCTTTTGTCTTTCTCTTCAGCTTATACAGTAACCGCAGTGGGATGCCTCCTTATGCTTCTCAGGGTTTTCCCTTTCTTTCTCCATATCCCCCACAAGAAGCTAACAGGACTATCACTTCTTTATCTGTTGCTGACACTATTTCTTCAACAACAAGTCATACAACAGCCAAACCCGCCGCTCCTTCATTCGGTGTCCTTTCAAATCTGCCGTTACCTGTTCCCACAACAGACACTTCAGCACTGGTTGGTCTTTTCAGTTGTCTATATTTTGTACCCTTGAAACAGTGAATAACAATGAATAAGTATTTATTAAATGCCTCCTTGTGCCAATCACTAACTTAGGAACAAAAGACAAAAAGATTAAATCCCATTTTCAACTCAAGTAATAAACTCAGAGCGTTTATTCGCAGATAAGGAACTTTGAATAGAGTAGAAGAGAGAGTTTAGAGTCACAGTTCAGACACAGTTGTGGGAAGGGTCAGTGCTCCCAGGGTCCAAGGTAGAACTAGAAGGGGTGCCTTTTTAAAAATGTGGTGCTGTTTTTTTTGACCATGTGCCTCAAATCCTTAGTGCCTCACGCCATGCCGTAAAACGTAGGTACTCAGTTAAAAAAATGGTCAACAAATGAATCCGTTTAGGCTTGAGGCCAGCTTCTGACAGATGGTAATAAATTTGCCAGATGGGTTTCTGAAAGCTTTCTGTGAAGAGATAACAGCACTGACAAAGGTGTGGAGGCATAAATGAGATGGAGTATTTGTATAGCTGCCTATAATAGATCTTCCTGGCTGCCATACAGGACCTAGCAAAGGCATGAGAGTGATCATGTAGAAGGAAGGTCTGCTATAGCTGCTAAGAGCTTCAGGTGTTCATTCTTTTAAAAAACTTGTATGTTCTTAAGCTGGTAACATGTGGGATGTCACTGAGGGAGAGACTAATACTTTGTGCATAAAACATAAAGGGATTTAAGTATCTTCATATTTAACCCTTTGTGAATATTACCCATAACAGTGCTCAAATATTATATAACATTATATCCGAATTCACTAATTTTAGTGTTTGTAGTAATTTACAATATAGACCCAAATAGACTTTGTTTTTCCAAAACCTTCTTTGTTATATTAATGAGTATTATGAACAAAGCACAACTTACTAGTATAGAGAATACTGCAAGAGAATTTTTCAAGAATTCACAATTTAAAAAGTCATGTATATTCAAACAATTCCTTATCTGCCCTGCTGTCTCATCAGACTTGGTTATATAATTATTCAGGCTTTGCCAATTTACTTTCATACATATCAATTAAATCCACAGATAATTATCCATACTTATCACAGATACACATAAGAGATTTATTTTTATAGCCATATACTTGCACAAGAAAGAGAGCTAACACAGGTACGCACATGATCCCCACCAAAAAAATTAGTAAAAATAACTCTCCTTGTATAAAGGCACACTGAGAAAAGTAGACTGAAGAAAGAGGAGTGAGGACAGTGTAAAGTGAGAAGGTGAAGATGTGATGATGCAAACAGACTAGGATATACATTTCACGATTACATTTACAAGTAAACAGGAGCAGGCAAAAAGACGGCTAAAATTTAATACCATTTCAAACTTTTTTTAGATAAGTCAAAATGGTTTTGGTTACAAGATGCCAGATGTCCCTGATGTGTTTCCAGAACTCTCAGAACTAAGGTAAAAAACTTGGAGAGTAACTTTGGTACTTGTCCATTTTATTTGTGAATATAAATCAGATTGTCATTTTTGTGTCCATATTAAATAAAAAGATTTTTAAAATCTTCACTATTCTTCTATTGTGGTTGTCTTAGTGGGAAAGTTTTATAAATTTAATGCCTTATAGGTTGTATTTCTTGAGTTACTTGTATGAACCCATGGGTTTTTCTGGATACTTGGAATGATATAATAGTTACCAAGATAATAATGTCTTTTCTCTTGTATGACTTTTTGTGAAAATTATTTCTGAGTGCATTATCCTAAAGATTTCAAATGTATCTTGGCCTATTTTAGACCTTTTCAGTGTTCCCATAGTAGACAGAATTTGGTACATAGAGAAACAGATTAAAGTTCTTATAAAGTAAATAACAAGGTATTTTTACAGAGCCAAATTTTACTCAGATTGATAGCAAATAAGTTTTTAATATCAGAGTTTATGGTACTGTTTTTCCTGGAACCCTGATCCTCTTAAGTAATTGAAAGGAGCGTTTGTTTTGGGGACACTCAATTTTGCAAAGCATTTAGTTCTTTATACCCCCATTGCACGTTTACAATACTCATAAGGCTGTTGTTACTAAGACTACTGAATCCAAGTAAAATTTTTTGCAGTTCTTTTTGTCAATAGTATATATCCCACCAGGAATATATAGTCAAATACCCATGACAAATTCTGTGAATAGTTAAAAAAAACAAAGCCTAACTTGATTTGGCTCAGTGTTTTATAATTATTTTAGGAAGTAGTGAGTTACTATTTTTTGCTAGTAATAAATTAGTGAGGGTTTACAATCTACATGTGGTAAAGGTTTATATGCATTGTAATGCTTGCAACACCCCCACATTTGTTCTCATGTCATAAAGGATCCTTTTTTACTTCCTTTCTTTTTAATTTCTGCCCATTTAAAAAAAAATTATGAAAATGCCAAAAAATACAAAAAGGTGAACCTCCTTGTTCATCTTGCTTCATATACCCTTCTTCCAGCCTTTTCTGGCAAGTATGGCTATGGGTCAGGATTACTTTAAACCAGATCTCAAATAGTATATCCCTTTCACCCATAAATTTTTCCAAATTTCTCCACCAGGTAAGAGCTTTTTCTCTACCATAATCCCATTCTACATCATCATCATACCTAACAAAATTAATAGTAATTCTTTAATACAATCTCATTAGCTCAGGTCCTAATGATAAAATCTTTTTGTTGATAGTTTATTTGAATCAGGATTCAAAACAAGTCTACCTATTACATTTGAATACTGTTTCTCTTATTTTTCTTTTTAAGCATGAACCATTTCTCCCCACCTTTATTAGTATATATGTAAGTAAATACGTATATATGCACACATACATATGCACACATAAATACATGTGATACATATAAATTATATACATATTGTAACATATTTTTTTAAAGAATTGATCATTTGTCCTGTAGCATTTCCCAAATCCTGTTTTTGCCAGATTGTATTCTTTTGGAACCATTGACAATGTTCTATTTGACGTACTCCCCTTCTGCGGGTGGCTAGTTCTAGGATTTTGATTAGATTTAGGTTCAGTTTTTATCACACCTTTGGGTTATGCACTTTAAACTTACACAATGCTGTATGTCAATTATATCTCAATAGAGCTGAAAAAAAGATTTATGTTCAATTCCTTTGACAAGAAAATTTGTATCATAACCAGTGTATACTTCATAGTACATCACACAGGAAAGCAGTGATGTCTGGTTGCCCTATTTTTAGTGATACTAAGACTTAAACAGGTTGAAACACCTGAAATCATTGACTCTGGATTATTTCATTAAGGGTTGCAAATGTAGTTTTCTGTTGACAGAATTAGCCAGAATTCTAAGGAGAACATCCCTAAATCATCTGTTTAGTTATTTGAAATACACTTGATACAGAAAAGGCAAGATAAAAGCTTGATTTTTTTCTCTTAATTCATCTATTTCCATAATAGTTGGTTCACAAGCAAGCCTCAAACTCCTGATAGGTGAGGGGTTTTTGTTTGCTTTCATAGTTTGTTTTTGTTATTTAGAGCTCATTAATTTTATATATTTGGTATTTTCCATCCATTGCAGTCATTATTCTTTTTTATGCTTAAACAGTCCTAACTGTGGTCAATAGGAAATTCTTCAAGTTAGCTTTTGTATCCTTTCTGACAAAACAAAGATAACATAGATTCATCATGAGCATTTCTTTTCCCTGACTGTGAAGTCAGCCATTTCTGTGAAAGGGACTTACTCTGTTTCAAAATAATAATACCAGCATTATTACTGTGATTATTGAATAAGTTTTTGGTTTTATACATCTTTTGTCTTCAGAATATATCACACCAGAGATGGAGCCAAATACTGTTTTTTTGAAGTCTCTCCAAATGATACCTCTCTGGATGATAACTTAGGGGGGAAAAGTTCATTTATTTCCATTTGCTTTGAATTTTAGAACCTGCTTTTTTCTAATTTTGTTTTTTTAATCTTATAATGCTTTTATTTGGATATATTATAGGTAAAACTAAAAGATAGGTTCAGAAAGCTTTAGCTTCCATCCCTATCCCACCCATCCTGTTCCCTCTTTTAATCCCGTGGGTATTGATTTTTGCTTTTGGTTTAGCCCTCTGATTGCTTTTATTGAAATGTTTTATGAACATATGTACACACATACACCTGTATCTTTTATTGTGACAACCACATATCTAGCTAAACACGGAGGTTAAAGTTGGGAGGTTGGTGGGTCTGTTCATGTACCCTAGTCTTCATAGTCATTTAATGACAGGACACTGCATTCGGACTACTTTACGTTCCATTGTGGTTGATGTTTTAATTGCTTTCAATGTTATAGTTTGCCTTCCTGTGTGTATATGTAAATATAGATACTTTGGAAAGCATTTACAATCCTATCAGCTGAATAAAACTGAAAAGTCATGAATGTCCTCCTGGAGAACAACTTAGATGACTGATATTAATTAACATACTTTTTTCTGTTGTGTTTCTAGTGTTTCACAACTTACAGATATGAATGAACAAGAGGAGATACTGCTAGAACAGTTTCTGACTTTGCCTCAACTAAAACAAATTATTACTGACAAGGATGACTTAGTAAAAAGTATTGAGGAGCTAGCAAGTATGTCTTCCCTTACTTCTTAAATTTCTTAAGAAAAATGTGATTGTTACCTAGAAATAAACCAGAAATTCATCTTACAGGAAAAAATCTCTTGTTGGAGCCCAGCTTGGAAGCCAAAAGGCAAACTGTTTTAGATAAGGTGAGTTCATTATCATTTTTGAAGAAATCCGGCAATGTAAAAGCAGAATAAAGTAGCATTTTTATGTTCTCTTTTAGTATGAATTACTTACACAAATGAAATCTACTTTTGAAAAGAAGATGCAAAGGCAGCATGAACTTAGTGAGGTAAGATTGCTTAACTGTTTTCCTTTACTGTAAGAATTTTTAATCTTAATGTGTGTGAGCCACGTTCTTTCATCATTATGAGAAAGCATTTATTAGGTGTCTGACTTTATAAGGTATGATGCCTTTAATTAAATGCAGATGGTAGCTTTCAATTGTGGAGGCATTATAAATCATTTGTGCTCATGAGAGAGCATATTCGTTCCAAATAGAAAAATATTAAAAGCCCCATAAATCACTTACCTGGGAAAATTATTATAAGGCCGTTTTAACTCTTGTAATAAAACCTAACAATAAACTGTAACTTTAGATTCACTTGTAAGCTTATGTACACATGTGTTAAATGAAAAAATAAGCAAATCTAAAAGCATAAAAAGTATAAATTATAATTTGCCACAAATAATAGATTTAATCATAGAAATCCGGTTATGTGAAAAATTAAAAGCATTTTATAAAAGTAACCCATATTTCTAATAAAATAAATCTTTAAAAATAAAAAGAATAGGGGCTACAATCTTTTTATCTTGTATCAGAGGCCAACATCATAATTACATTCTATTTCCTTTAAAATCAGAAATTCTGGAAGGTAAAGCCAGTGTAATAAAACATGAAATAGAAATAAAACAGCAGCAAAAAAATGATGATAAAGGAGAATATAAATTTATAATGTATTTCAGATAATGTGATCATCTTTTAGAATAAAGAGAAATAAGAATAATAGCTAACAATGATTAGTCTGTATCTTGTACTAAACTAAGCTGTTTACATATACTGCCCATTATTCCCCCCAAATCCTATGAGGTAATATTGTTACTATTTTCCTATTTTATCAATGAGCAAACAATAAGTTCCCTGAGATCATATATATAGAAAGTATTAGGGTCAGGAGTCAAACATAAGCAGTCTTCCCTCACTCTTAACTAGAAAGTCTGAGAGAATCAGCTGAAATACAGTCGATACTTGAACAAAATGGGTTTGAACTATGTAAGTCCACTTACATGCAGATTTCTCTCAGTGACTATAATTAGAAAATATTTTGAGATTTGGACAGTTTGGTAAAACATTTTCTTATTTAGCTTACTTTATTGTAAGAATACCTTACATATACAAAATGTGTGCTGATTGACTATTAGTAAGGCTTCTGGTCAACAGTAAAGTTTTAGGGGGGGTCAAAAGTCATGCATATTTCCAACTGTGCAGGGGATTGGCACCCTTACACCTGCATTGTTCAGGGTCAGCTGTCCTCTGAGATGCATGTTAGAGCTTAGTAGATAATGGTGAAATTTTTTATAACAGTCACATGTTTTCTTATACAAACTTGTAAACTAAGAATAGAAAATAATTCCTTAATTTGATAAAGAATATTAGAATCACTAGCAGCCATCACACTTAATTACTAAACATTTCCAGGATCCCATCAGCGTTCAGGTAAGAAGTGATGTACCAGTGTCACCATGGTCTGACGTTGCTCCGGAGGTTTTGGCCACTGCAACAAGACAGAGAAAAAGAAAAGATACAGTGTGAAAGGAAAGATGAAACAATTGTTTACCAAAAATAAGCAAGCAAAAATCATAGCCTATTGAGGAAGTTTTCCTCTAGATTCCAGCAACTGTCAGAGCAAAATGAAGTAGAGAAAAATAGTATTAACAATAGCAACAGAACTGTAAAATACTTGGAGCCAAATCCAGTTAAATAAGTTAGGACACTTTGCTACATGAAAGACTTGAGTAAATGGAAAAACAGAATATCCATGGACTGGAAGAGTATTATAAAGATACCATTCTTTCTGACATAACTTAAAATCTTAATATATTTCTATCAAAATCCTAAGAGTTTTTTTTAAATAGATTTACTCTAAAGTTCATCTGAAAGATAAATGGGTAAAAGTAGGAAGAGCTTGAACAAAACCATGAGGAAGAGACAGTGAGGAAGACCTCCCTTTCCCAGGATCAAAATACATTTAAAACCTCATAATTTAAAACAATAGAGTAGCTTTGTAGGAAGGAAAAAATCGTTCGGTGGAACAGACTATGCAGTTCAGAAACAGACTGATGTGTATACGAGTAAATAGTTAGAAAAAATTGAGGATTTAATAAATGATCTAATGGGTAGTCCATTTAGAAGGTTAGCTCCCTGTGTCATACTGTACACACAGAGCTACTCCTGATAGTATAAGTATTTAAGCAGAAAACACAAAATTATCAAAGACATCTGTCTCCTAGGATTTTTTTTTTAAGATTATGGTGGGAAAACCTTTCTAAATATGATACAAGAGGCAGAATTATAATTGAAAAAATGCATATATTTTGTTATTTATAAATCTAAAGCATATATATTGAAGATCATAAAACTAAAAGTGAAGTAAAGTGAGCAAATATTGTAGCATATATGGCAAATATTAATGCCAGTGGTCCATGAAGAGTCTTTACAAGTAAGGCAAAGAACAGGAAACTCATAAAAGGAGAAATATGAATGTCTAATAAGATTCTAATATAACAGTTATTCTGTGCCATGTATATAGGAGTTGCTTAAAGTGTTTGTTGAAACATTAAAAAAAGAACCTTGATGCCTTGGCTCATCTCTAGATGTGCTCACTCAGACTCTCAGGGGATGATGAATCTTCTACACTCTAAAGTATGTGAACCACTTAAACTAGACTGTTGATGTCAGAAGTGCAGAAACCTGTCATTTTATTCCCCCCTTATACCCATGGGTATTTATTCCCTCCAGTACATAGTCTAGTGCTTGGAACATAGTTGATTCTTGGTATATATTTAATGTATAAATAAATGGAAACATTTGAAAAAAATATTCAAACCTTACAAATCCTAATCAAAATTGCATCATCTGCGTGAGCCCAGTTTATAAAGATAGATAACCAGTGTTGGCAAGGATGATAAGCTTGTGAGGTATCACCATGAGTTGCTACATTACACCCGTGACTGTAATTAAAAATATTTTTTGTTCCTACATTTAATTCTTTGCTCCCTGAAGTTAATTTTTGCATGTGAAGTAAAGTAAGGAAGGGTCCAACTTCGTTCTGCATGTGGATATCCAGTTTTCCCAGCGCTGCTTGTCAAAGACTGTCCTTACCACGTTAAATGGTCTTGGCACACTTTTTGAAAGCACTTGACCATATATGTGAGGGTGTATTCCTGGGCTTGCTGTTACATGGTCTGTATATTTCTCTTGCCCATACACTTTTAATTACTGTAGCTTTGTAGTAAGTTTTGAAATCAGGAAGTATGAATTTTCCAACTTTGTTCTTTGTCAAGATTGTTTTGACAATTTGGGGTCTCTTGAGATTTCATGTGACTTTTAAGATGGACTTTAGTATTTCTGCAAAAAGTATCATTGATATTTTGATAGGAATTTGATTGACTGATAACTTTCGGTAGTGTTGTCATACTAACAATATTAAGTCTTCCAATCCATGAACACGGGTGGTGTCTTTCCACTTATGTCTTCATTTTTTTTCAATGACATTTTGTGGTTTTCAGTTTACAGATCTTTCACCCCTTTGGTAAGATTTAAATTGCACCCCTTTTGCCATATTCTGTGAGTCACTATGTCCAACCCACACTCTGGAAGAGGGGAATACACAAGGGCAGGAATACCAGAAGGTGGGGATTATTGGGGACCATCCTCAGTGGTGCCTGCCACACTGATCCAATTCCTAAATACTCAGGAGAGGACATTGATTTGCCTAGTTGCTCGTACTGAATAGCTTGCAGCCAATGAGGTGGATTCTTTTGTTAGTTATCCACCCCTATATCCAAAAGCTCAGGACCTGAGTCGTAGCAGGTTTCCTCACTGCTAGAATGGAATGTTTCTCCCTACCTGCATCTCCTTTTCTTTGCTTCTAAGGAGTTTTTCTGAGCATTATAAACCCATGTAGTACTTGACTTTCTTTTCCAGAGCTGTAGTGCGAGTGCCCTACAGGCAAGATTGAAAGTAGCTGCACATGAAGCTGAGGAAGAATCTGATAACATTGCTGAAGATTTCTTGGAGGGAAAAACTGAAATTGATGATTTTCTCAGTAGCTTCATGGAAAAGAGAACAGTATGTAATACTCTTCAGTTGAGGAAAGATGGCAGTGTAATGTCAAATTATTTAAGGATATTTATGAGTTTAAAAAGTTAGCACATTACTGAGCTGGAGTTTGGAATGCCATGGGAGGAAACTGAAGAGCAAAACCCCCCCTAATTACTTTAAACCTGCTTGTTGTGAGTACATGGCAGGCAAATCAAAGGCTAATTCTGTTTCAGAAATATCTATAATTCTGTAGTTAAAGATGGTAAGTCAGCCTAAGTACAGTATTAACAGTTGTGATACCCTCCTGAACTACCTGTTTGACAAGTTGTTTAAAAAGAATAATCTACAAAGATAATTTTTTTAAATTGTAAATGTTAAGAACTTTCTCTTCTGATATTTCTATATATATATATAGTAAGCAAAAAAGTCTGCTTACTAGTACCTTGCCCTTTGATAGAGTCCTAAGTATTTACCTACTTTCTTTAAAACATCACATTTTAAATATTACCTTTAGATAGGTTTTATTATCCCCATTTCCCATGAGAGAAAATTGAAGGTCTGGGACGTTAATGAGTATGGTTGTACTATTAGTAAGGTACTGATTCTGGTCCATTGTTCTTTGGTACTATGTATACCTTGAAGTTTTCATTTATATTTTTAATACGTAGATATTTGTAACTACATAAATAACTGATATGGAGGAGCAGAGTTTGTTTTACATTCTGGAATTTTACAGAAAGAGGTTATTTTCCAAACAAAATTCAGTGGGTTTTTTGAGGGGGATGAAGTGGGGGATGGGGGTAGCAGATTCTTAAATTCTGAGCTACATTAAACTTTGAAAGTTAAATGTCAACAGGTTAAAAGATTCTTAATGTAGGAAGTAAATAGGCAAATTGCTGGAGAAGTGACTGGTATTTTAAATAATTTATCTTGTAGATTTGTCACTGTCGAAGAGCCAAGGAAGAGAAACTCCAACAAGCAATAACACTGCACAGCCAATTTCATGCTCCATTATAGGTAAATGGTATTCTAGAAGGTTTGAGTCTCAAGGTTACTGCATGACTTAATTGAAATGTTCTTACTAGTGCATGTTCAGCCACTGTTAAGCATAGTACTATAAGCATAATGTATAGAATGCTTTGTATTAAGTATTAAGCATAATGTTTTGTATAATAGCATATAACCAGTAGAAATCTTTTGGGTATTTTCTCAGTATGATGTTGGCTTCAATGAAATGTGTTACTTTTTCAGTATTTGATAGCAACTTATAATTAAATAAGCTATAATTCTTCTCTCAGTTTATGTGTGAAGTGTACCATACCACTTCGTTGACATATTTCTCAGTAATCTCCTTTGTCATTTCTTTCTTTCAAATGAACTGCCAGTCTCTTTCTTCCAGTGTTTTTCTGGCCAGTCCCCTGACTTTAGGTTTTCTCCTTCCTGCACATCACTGACAGTCATCTTCCTAAAATACCACTCAGCAATAGAATTTCTCTGCTCCAGAACCTGTAAGGAGCCCCTAGCAATGACAGTATCGATGCCAAATTTCTCTCTCTGGTGTTAAGCTTTCCATAATCTGGCCTATATTTGAGATCATCCATTTTAATTTTCCATTCTCCTTTTACGTTCTCTCACCTGTCATGTTCGTTCTTCTGTCACTGTGTCTTTGTTCATGCTCTTATCGCAGGACACCCTTCCTTTTCCCCTCCCTCTTTCTTGTTTAGGAATGATTTGGCTGTAAGAAATAGTTCGCACCCCAGTGAGTTTAAGTAAAAGCTTGTATTATTGGACAATGCAGGGGTACATTATGAAGCCAAAATGGAAGAAAGTACAACTCACTCACCCGAGTGACAGCACCATGAGAGGCCGTCAGTGACCAAAGCACCTGCTCAGGTTCACATGTGTTCCAAGGCCACTTGTTTCTCATTTCTGCCTCTCTGCTCTTTTCTATCTCTCCCTCTTGTGTGCTTTCTCACTTGCTTGTCAGAGAGCCTTTGCTTGCTGCACTGGCACATGCTTCAGCCATTCCTGCCACAGGCCCAATTGTATCATGAGAGTTCAGGCCGCCCCCGGACACTGGCAAAGTTCTCCCTACAAACCCCCGCAAGAGACACTGGCCCACCAGCAGTTTGGCCTGAACATGCTGTCATGTCCTCTGCTGACATGCAACTGGGCAGGAGGAGCAGACTTCGAGGGAGCATAGGAGGTTCCCAAAAAAGGGAGCAGGCCATGGTGAGGGAACAGCAGCAATTTCCCATCTCTAGCTGAAACTCATCTAGTTGTACTTCTCTCAATCTAGTTGTACTTAAATTAACATTAGTGCCAACACTGAATTATTTTATATCTTGTGTGTGTGTGTATGCTTTATTGAAGCAGAGTTAATGTGTAATATTACATTGGTTTCAGGTGCACAAAATAGTGATTCAGCATCTACATAATTATGAAATACCCATAAATCACCAAAGATATTACAGTATTTTTTATTGTCCCTATGCTGTACTCCCATCCCCATGACTTATAACTGGAAGTTTGAATTATTCTGTATCTTATTTTGTAAATCATGAGGGTAAGAATTAATTTTTTGTATCATAGCTGGAGAAGTGGACACTAATTTTTTATTCATATGAACATGCTAGAATCCCTTCCCTACTTCTTTTCCCTCATAATCAAGTCGTCGTCTTATATGTAAATATAATTAGAAGAGAATGTAAAGGGATAAAATATATCATCTTAAATAATAGAGTGTTTTCTTTTCTTTCCAGATTTTCCTGAAAACATGTACTGCCAAGAGAGGAATGGGACACAAAACTAAGCACCTTTTATATTAATGATTTGAAAATTGGCATTTCATCACAGTGACTGAATTCATAGATGTACTATACAGATTGTATACAGAACTGAGACTGATTTTATACAGATTAGAATGATTGCTATGATCTTTGCTTTGAGAAATTTTTCTGCACTGTTTGCACTAAAAGTGTTTATTTATTGTTGATCAATTCTATCATATTTAAGTTCCACTGCTGTTCTCTCTTACTATTGATTAAATACCTATGCATCTAATTTTAGCTGGTTTCAATATTTTATACTACTTCATTTAAATTTGTATTTTTAATTTAAAATGATTTCATTTCTTCATCAAGAATGGTTCAGATTTTATCCTCTCAACCTTTTCTGAAAATTACCATTTTCACTGTTAATGACTTATTTTTCCTTTCTTTTTGGATGGTAAGACTTTGAAAAAACAATTTGTTTTGAACTGTTAGTGTCAGGAAACACCAAACCTGACAATGTGCCATCTCAAGAAAGTAACTTTTAATACTTAAAATAAATCAAAAGAATAAACCAGCTGCTCTTCTATATTGCTTAGTTTTTTAAGTTAAAGACACATTATAAAAGAAGCAATACAGGTAAATTAATATTTTGCTTAATAGAAAATATTTGCCTTAAATTAGTCCAACATAAATATTCATACTAGTTTATTATATAAGTAGCTGATGGGTTTGTGGTTGGATAAGGTATATGCTAAATTCCTAATGTTAAAGTCAAAAACTATCCTTTTGTTAATAAATAGTAAATCTAGACACAAAAGCATCAATGAATTTTTCTAACCTTTACTCTTAGTGTTCATAAGAGGAGAGCTTTGGTAATAAATTTAATATTTATTTTTTAGGCAGTCTAGTTTTTAATTGAATTTTCTCTTTAATGTGTATATGTCAATTTGCTTCTATACATATTACCTAATGAACACATTTTATGGATAGCCATAAAAGCTAATAAAGGAGAAAATCTTTAACTATATAATAGTTAAGGATTAGTAAGGTAGTATCTAAATCACAAAACAACCTAATGCATATGTTTGTTTAAATTTCATCTCAATATGATTGTCATTCCAAACACCAGCATATGTAGTTTTGTCCTTTCCTCATTCTGCTGTTCTTCCTATACATTTTTTTGACTGAGTTTTAGGAAAAACAGAATTATTTTCTTAAGACTTGAAAAATAATAGTCTGTATGTGGAAGGGCAGGTATTCACATGGACTTCAAATACATAGATAGATAAAGAGGTTGACTTTTATTAACCACCTGTCTTCCTGACACTGTGCTAAGGGCATGCTGTTACGCTTCAAAATCACCAGACGAGGAAGATAAACTATTCTGGCTTTCCAGTTCAGATAACTGAGGTAGGTGTTTCAAGTCTGTAACATCTGGTTATTCAAAAACCCTTCCTCACTGCACTGACCAGCAGCAGAGCTTCAATTTTCCCAGCAATTTCTGCCGTCGAGGACGTAATAGTCCCTAGCTTTTGGAAACAATTTTTTGTAGTTTCCTTAGAAACTATATAGAGCCCCAGAACAAGACACCAGCAGACCACAGCCATTCTAAAAGGACATTAGTTTATATTTTTCTAATGAGGTATTGTAGAAGTAGTATATCACAACTCCAACATGGCTGAGATCTTTGGGTGCTTATCTACCTTCCCCTCCACCAAAAGAAAAAAACAATGTTCTTACCCACTAACTCTCTTCTGCATAAACACATGAGGAGTTTTATCTCAATGTCTTCTGTTTTTTAAACTTGAACTATCCCAGTTTCATTCTATACCAGTTATCATAGCTTGGTTTCTCCTTCCAAAATTGATTCAATAGATAATTTTCTCCTTAAAATCTAGTCACTAAAGAGGAGTTTGACCATCATCATCTGCATTTAACAAATTAGTTCAGATATAGGTTATGTAAGTCATACAGGATGGAAGAAGTCTGCATTTGAGTAAGTTTGTGTGAATTTGGTGGCTTTTATTGCAAAAAAATTAACGTTTTGGGGTAGTTTTATAGCTACATTATTTTTTTCTAAAAATTTAGCCATATTGGAGAAGCAGTGCTGGGGGTGTGGAGGGTGTGTTGCCTGCCAAAGCAGGCATTCTGATGTTAGCATATTAATGGAAACTAGATGGAAATTATAATGGTAGAGGAAAGTTTAGGAGTTACTAGATTATTCTGAGTAGGGGTTAGTGATGGGCAGAAATTTAAAGGCTGATCTCAAAAAAGAAAAAGTTTTCTAAATCAGTGAAATACTAAAGATTTCTGTTTCAAAGTCAGAAGGTTTTCTAGAAGTAAACTAAACTAGGAAATGTACATTGGAAGATAGATTTTTTGACAGGTAAGTTTCTTCATAACATATATAAATATATTTATATACTTAAATTGAAGGATAGCTCAGATTCATTTTTAGGAGAAGAAATTAATCATGTGTTCTTAAAGAATAAAGAACATATGCCAGGGTTTTCCTTCTCTTCTTGACATATCCTCAAAAAAAGTCCTTTTGTTGATTGCTGAATCATGATGAGAAGCTTACTTATTTAGTATCACTAAGTTTTCCTTAGCATCACTAAATAATAAATCACTTCAGCTCTAAGTATTAGTTGGGAAGTAATTTGCCTCAAATCAATGTTACATTGGTTTGTTCTCTTATGTTTTAAACCAACTGTCCTAAATAAAACTTTTTGATTGATGTTTGATTTAAAATGAGAAGTACTATTAGTGATTTCAGTCCTCTTGGATTGGCCATGCTCATTCAAGGCCCTGTAAAAGCACAATAAAATTATAATCAGCAATAAATCTAACCTTTTATATAAATTTCAGTGCTACATTCACTTCTAATAAGTAGTCAAAATGAATATATGCAAAAAATAATGTCTTGTAAAAGGAGGACTCGAGTCTGAAAGATCATCACATTAAAGAAATTTTAAATTACACTACTTGATTTTCAAAAGTTTTATTTATATAGTTACTGTGTCATTTTTTTTATAGATATACACTGGCAAATGGAAGAAATTAAAGTCACAGCCTCAGTATTAGCAAAGAAGATTCTAAGAGTGATAACTACAAGAATGACATAAAGTAAGTTATGTTATAAAAATGCAAAAACCATTGCAACTCTATCCTAAGTATTTATCATTAACAAGATATTCCCTGCTATATATATTATATTGCAGAAAATGAATAAACATTTCCTATACCTAATATGGAACTGCTCATTAGAGCATGCTCAAATTTTTATTCTGAGAGTATATTACTTTTATATTAAAGGTAATATACATTTTATATAGCACTTTTATATTAAAAGTCTCTAACATATTAAACTTGTTCTATTTTTGAATGATTAGCACACAGTTCTACTATATTATTTATGTATATAACTACACTCCCTCCAAATGTTCATACTAGACATTTCAGCAATATAGCTTTCTTGCCTTTTTTTTAAATTCCAGTTTCATTGAGAGATAATTGACATATATCACTGTATAAGTTTAAGGTATACATCATGATGGTTTGACTTTTGTACATCATGATATGATTACTGCAGGAGGTTTAGCTGCCATTCATAATCTCATATAAAGAGAAATACTAGACAAAGAAAAATTTGTTTTCCTTGTGAAGAGAACTCAGGATTTACAAGTTTTATATATATCTCTCTATATATTTATCTTTGTGTGTATGTGTGGTGTGTGTAGCCATGTTAACTATAGTCATGCTGTACATTACATTTCTAGTACTTATTTGTCCTGTAGGTTTGTACCTTTTGACCACCTTCCTCCGATCCCCCTTTCCCTCACACCCCACCTCTGGTAATCACAAATACAATGTCTTTTAGAAGTCTAGTTTTTTATTTTACTTCTGCATGTAAGTGAGATTATATAGTATTTGTCTTCCTTTGACTTAATTTCAATTAAATAATGCCCTCAGGGTCCATCCATGTTGCAAATAGCAGAATTTCCTCATTTTTTATGGCTGTATAATGTTCTGTTGCTTATATATACCACAGTTTCTTTGACCATTCATCTGTCAATGGACGCTTAGGTTATTTCCATGTCTTGGCTATTGTAAATAATGCTGCAATGAACAGGGAGTGCAGGTATCTTTTCAAGTTGGTATTTTTGTTTCCTTTGGATAAATACTCAACTGGAATTGCTGAATCCTACATGGTAGTTCTTTATATTGTTGAAACAAAAAAAAGTTATTCATTATTCATACACATTTTGCAGAATGGTCATCACAGTAATACATCTGTCATACAAAGTAGTTACAGTATTATTGACTGTATTCCCTATCCTGTACATTAATCTCCATGTCTTTATAAATAGATGGTTCCTCTTTATCCTCTTAACCTATTTAGTATATCTCCCCTGCCATCCTCTGGCAACTATAAGTTTGTGCCCTCTATCTTTGAGTCTGTTTCTGTTCTGTTTATTCATTTGTTTTTATTTTTCAGATTCCACATGTAAGTGAAATCATACAGTATTTGTTTTTTGACTTATTTCACTGTGTGTAATACCCTCCAGATCCATCCATGTTATTGCAAATGGCTGGATTTTACTCTTTTATGGCTGAGTAATATTCTGTTGTATATATGCACCACTACTTCTTTAGCCATTTATCAATCAAGGAAGTTCAACTTGCTTCCATATCTTAGCTATTGTATATAATGCTGTGATGAGCATAGGGGTGCATATGTTTTTGAATGAGTATTTTTATTTTCTCTGGATAAATGTCTAGAAGTGGAATTGATGGATTGTGCGGAACCTCTGTACTGTTTTCCCTCCTGGCTGTACCAGTTTTCATTCCCACCAACACTTGTTGTCTTGTCTGTTATTGTACTGCTGTTCATTTCTCCTTTTAGCTTTGGTATTTTTTGTTTTATGTACTTAGGTGTTCTGATGTGTGCATATATACAATTGCTGTATCTTCTTGATGTATTGATAGTTTAAAGTCTAGCTTGTCTGGTAAAAGTGTAGCTACCTCTGCTTTTCTTTGGTAACTTTTCCATCCCTTTCCTAACAGTCTGTGTGTGTCCTTAAAGCTAAAGTGAGACCCTTGTAGGTAACATGCTATTGGATCTTGTTTTTTGTATCCTTTCAGCCGTTCTGTGTCTTTAATTAGAGAATTTAATCTGTTTATATTTAAAATAATTATTGCTACATAAGGACTTATATTGCCATTTTGTTGTTTTCTATTTGGTTTGTAGATCCATTGTTCCTTGTTTTTTATCCTGCTGTCTTTTTTTTTTTTTTTTTTTGGTGTTTTGATATCTTGTGGTCTCAGTATACTTTGACATCTTATGTTTTCTGTATAATTACTGCAGGTGTTTCCCTTGTTGTTACAGTAAGGCTTATATAAAATCTTAAAATTATAACACCAATTTTAAAGTAATAACTTAATTTCATTAGAATTCCTAAAGCTTACACTCTTAACTTCTTTCCCTCAAATTTTAGCTTATTAATGTTTTACTTTACATATTTTTTATATTTACCTAATAGATTATTATAGATATGGTTATTTTTGCTATGTTTGCTTTTAATTTTTAAACTGGTGTAAGTGAATTACACACCACCATTATCCTATTAGAATCCAACTTTGACAATATACTTACCATTACCAGTGAGTTTTACACTACCCTCTTTTATGTTTATATGATGTTAATTAGCATCCTTTTTATTTCCACTCAACTCCCTTTTTAACATTTCTTTAGAGGCAGGTCTGGTGGTAAGGAACTCAGGTTTTGTCATGAAAGTCATCCTTCCTTTGTTACTGAAGGATAGCTTTGTCAGGTATAGAATTCTTGACATTCATTTTATTCCCCCAATATTTCAAATATGTCACTCCATTCTCTTTTGGCCTGAAATGTTTCTTGAGGAATCTGTCGATAGACTTACAACATTTCCCTTGTATTTCTCTCTTTTCTCCTGCTACTTTCAAAATTCTTTAACTTAACAGCTTAATTATAATGTCAGTATAGCCCTACTCAGGTTTAACCTATTTGGGTTCCTTTTGGCCTCAGGGATCTGGAAATCTGCTTCCTTCCCCAAGTTTGGGGAGTTTTCATCTATTATTGCTTTAAATGTGCTTTTTGTTTCTTTGTTTTCTTCTGGGAATTCCTATAATGTGAATAGTGTTCTTCTGTGTCCTATAATTCCCATAGGCTTCACTCCTTTTCATTGTTTTCTTTTTGTTCCTTTGACTGGATAATTCCAATTATCTTTCAGGTCACTTTTTATTTCTTTCACATAGGAAAGTCTGCCTTTGAAGCTATTGCACTCCCCTGTTTTTGTGTTTTTAAGGTCTAGGATTTGTTTGGGGTTTTGGGGGTATTTTCCTAATTTCGTTTGTGTGTTCTTATGGTTCACTAAACTTTGGTAAGAGGATTATTCTGAATTCTTTGTCTAACAGTTTATAGATACCCATTTCTTAGGATCAGTTACTAGAGCTTTATTTGTTTCCTTTGGTGCTATCATTATTTACCCGATTTTTGTCATCTTTGATTCTTTATGGAACCTGTGCATGTGAATAAGTGATCTCTTCCAGACTTTGCAGGTTTGCTTTGGCAGAGATGGTGCTGCACCAGACAGCAGAATCTGGGCTTCTGGGTGTGTCTGCTGGTTGTGTCTTTGAGTACAGGGCCTGTTATTAGGATCTCAGGCAAGGCAAGTGTTCAAGCTCTGAGGACAGGTTGTGGGGAACATGCCACTGGCTGAGAACAATTGGGTAGGACTGCTGGCTTGGTTCCCCACTCCAGGGAGGCTGCAGGATGGGCTCTGCAGTTTTCTGGATTCTTCAGTCAGGCTTACCAGAAGGTTGGGACTAGGTACTACACTCAGCAGTGGGTGGAGCTGTGAAGTAACTGCCCTGTTCTGGCAGAGCAGCAAGACAGGACCCAGTACCTACATGGTTCTTTGGGGACCTGAGTCAGGCAAGAGTGTACTGAGTATCGTGGTCAGGCGAGGCCACTGGTTTTTGCTCTTCAGATGGTGAAAGCCACGGTCTGTGCTCCCTGTTCAAGTGGCACTGTCAGCTGGCTCTTGGGTGGGCTGCACAGCTCCCCGTGTGCTCTGGTAAGGTTCCACAGTCTGGTGGGTTCAAAGCTATGTTCAGCAGTAAGTGAAGCTACAAGTTAAGTTTCCCTGCTTTGGTACAGTAGAAGCAGCTTGAAGGCCACTGGTGTTCTTTTTTGTGGACTTAACTGCCTCAAACCAACTTGTGCGCCAAGCTCCCTAGCCAAACACAGACATTGCTGTTGCTCTGTGGGCCGTCAGCTCTGCTCCCCACCTCTTGGTTCAGAATTTGGGGGGTCATGCAGATTCCAGGCATTCTCACTAGCCTTTCCTGTCAGATGATGCCAGGGGCCCTGCTCTACAGTTGATCAGTTATGTCTCTGGCTCCTACTGGCAAGACTGAAAGAGCTTATTCAGGCAACTCCTAATAGGCTTTGTGGTCAGGAGGGGCTGGGAGCCACCCTCTGC
Organism: Manis javanica; assembly: GCF_040802235.1. Classification (NCBI taxonomy): domain Eukaryota; kingdom Metazoa; phylum Chordata; class Mammalia; order Pholidota; family Manidae; genus Manis; species Manis javanica. The sequence continues at coordinate 97,176,355 of NC_133167.1, forward strand.
ATCAGGTAGAGCTTTAGCTCAGCTCTTCCACCTGGGTGTGGGCAGACCAGGCCCGAGAGCTGGTAGAACTCCTCTCTTGCAGATGTGAATTCAGCTGACCTGCGTCCAGCCAAATTTCCTGGTCAGACTGAACCACTGACCTGATTCTGCAGGTGAGCAAAGCCGCTGGCTGGGACTAGAACTCGGGCTGTGCATGGAAGAACTTGGACTGCCAAAATTTTAGTGCTGGCCATTGGGAGCCTCTCTGCCACTGCTCTGTCTCAATTAGACTCCCAATGTGCTGAGCCTTATAGCTTCCTCAGCTGTCCCCATGGGGTAAAAGCAGAGTAGGGGCTCCCAACAGAGCAACCCAAAACACTGGGGGGAGCTGGATGTCACCCTTAAATCCTGGAGGAACATAGGCTCAGGGGAGACCTCTTGGTATGATGCTGTGCCGGTCTGGTGGGGGGCCAAAGCCACAGGTGTGTAGTTCCTTTTACCCTTCTGATAGTCTGTCTTGGGTCTGTGGGGTACAGAGGGTGCCTCAGCCTCACTCACAGGATCTCAGTCTCTCGGTGCTGTCCTGTCTGTGATTAGTTGTTAGTTCTTCTTTTAAGGGAAATGAAGTCAGGAATGACCTATGTCACCATCCTGGTGACACCACTCTTCTTTCCTTTGTTCTCATTTCAGCAAAATTTAATACATTAGCCTATTTTAAACATTAGCCTATTTCATATATTCAAAATATTGATGTAGATTGTTAAAGTTAAATTTAAATGTCTTTGTTCTAGAATGTACTAATAATCAGAAACCATGCATTGTGGATGTCAAAGACCAGGGAATGAATCTGCTTCAAATGTGCATTTTAGCAAAACATAAAAACTCTTTTCAGAACTTTCAGCAGTGGTCATCAGATGTTACTAATATTAATCAAATCATATTAGCCAGTTATACAATTTTTAAAATGATAGATAACAAAACCTATTCCATTAGTTAAATAGACATGACAGCCAAATTCTCTAGTTCTTAACTGGGATTTTTTTCTCATTGAAATGTTACCCTACTAACTTTACACTGTTGTACTTCAGGAACGTGGCTGGAGGTTGGATCGTACTGTCTTGGTAATGTAGTTTCTAGAATAGTAATAAAAGGTTAAGAGTTAATAAGATCTGAATTCATATTTAAGAACCAGCAAGTAAATGTTGCTTCTGCTTTATTAGATAAAAAAATGAGTTGTAGTGTTTTTTAAATGATGAGAATAAGAGATTCTAGAAAAAGACAAAATTATAACTCAAAATATATTGTCTAAGGAAGAGTTAATCATTAAACTTCAAAGGTAAGCAATTACAGTGGTGTATCTATTAACCAAAAAAGGTGCCTGCAACAACATGCTGTTATTAGTTATTAGAAACATTATAACTGAGGAATAGAAAACAAAATGTGTACCTGAAAGTGAAGTAAGGGGATTGACGATGATAACAGGTGCAAAGGAAGGGCATCAGGGCAGTTTTGAGCAGATGCATGCTAGGACAAGATTTGTATCGATAACCTCAAGTGATGGTAGGATTTATTGTTCTGTAGTGCATAAGTCTTTCATTGTCTTGAATGATTATTGAAATGAGGAATTATTTCCTTATATTCATTTGATAAAAGAAATGGCTACTTCCTTTTCTTTAACATCTAAAGAAACTAAAGGTTGGACTTCTCCCCTTTTCATTGCTACATTTTATAATTCTTGATGACACATGCTATTTCTTGAATTATTTTTTAAATTGCACTGTTCCCTTATACTTGGAAAGTGTTTCTTGTGGGCCCTCCGTTGGGGAGCTCCAGGGGGCTGCTTCAGGCAGTGAGGAACACAGCCTCGTCGGAGTCCCGGTCCTTGCCACTGTCGTCGCCGGGCGCACACTCCCCGCCACTTGGAGAACGACAGCTCAGATCCTCCACCCCTGACTCTTGGTCGCTGTTGGCTGACAAATCCGGATCTGAACTTTTCAAATTGTCTTGAGTCAGAATCAGAGCCGAGTCCTCATCGCCCTGGGAAGGGCTCCTGGACGGGAATGATGTCATATTCCCACTGTAGTCCTGGGGAGTGTTGGCTGTGCTGTTGTCTGAGGTAGAAAACCCCGAGTGTTTGCTGGGCTCACTTTGCTTACTCTTCACTTTAGTGTGGTTTAACTGGACTTTTTGGATTTTTTCCAGTCTCTAAAAAAGAATTTCAGGAAAAAGTCATAAATCACTTATCTTTCTTATATATGCATTGCTTTAGCCTTCCAGCTGGGTGTAATGTTAAAACTGTGAGATTTAGATGGACTTCTGTTCAAAGCTAGACTTTGGACAAAGTAATTAGATTCTGTCAGACACTGTTTTATAGATACAGTATATAGGTAAAACACCTGGTAATTAGTAATTGTCAACCTCTGAAACCAAAGTACACTTCTTAAAAATCAGGATTGAGGTGTTGAGTACGTCACTATAAAACTCACCCTTTTAAAGTGAACAATTTAGTGGTTTTAGTACATTGGTTTATTTAGTACACTTAATACAAGGTTATATGCACTATTCACTACTAGCAAGTTCCAAAGAAACCCCCTCCCACAGCCTAGCAATCACTAATCTATTTTCTATTCTTCGGATTTGCTTGGTCTGGATTATTTCATAGAAATGGAAGCATATAATGTGGCCTTTTATGTCTCGCTTCTTTCACTTAGCTCATGTTCTCAGGGTTCATCCGCATTGTAGCACATATCTGTGCTTCATTGTTTTTATGGCTGAATCATCATCCATTGGATGAATATTCTGTTTTGTTTATCCATTCATCAGATGATAGATATTTGGGTTTTTCAAAATACATTTCATCCTTTGGTGTCAGCAAGGGAGATGTTATAAGATCAAATATCACATATTCATGCAAAAAACATTGATATTTACTGCATACAAAAGCACTGTGTGGGGCAATATGAAAAACAGACTAGAGATGAAGTTCATGTAATTGAGGAATTTGGAAACGGCAAAAATTATTTTAGAAGGAAGAGCTCAGAGTAAGTTCCAGGGAAGAAGGAGCATTTTAACAGGACTGGGAAGCAATTAAACGTGGACATGCTGGTTGTGGTCAGAGCAGTTCTGGCAGGAGGGATAGTAAGAAAAACACAAAGGTAGGAAAGTGTCAGTTATATGTAAGAAGCAGAGAATAAATTTGAAAGGTAAGGAGACTGGATTGTGGGAAAATCTCAACTGCTAGGCTAAGGAGTTCTGACTTTGTTATTAGGAAAACAGAGCCAACAGTTTTTAAGGTATTTTTAGATATTCTAAGTAATTTTTTTATTACTAGTATTTTAATAAAGAGAATACTGGAATAAACTCATAGACTCCTAAGCATCTTAGGAAGCTTGGCTATCTTTCAGATGAGTAAGTAAGTAAAACTAACTTTGTAGAGCCTAGTCTTGGGCTTCAGTTATTGGGGAGCTCACCTGGTGGGATGGCTTCAGGTCATCCACTGGCTAAAAACACAAATAGCTGTATTGCTACATTTCACACATTCTGAGTCATGAGACGCTTTCGTGGAGCTGTGATGGAGAAATACGCACAGAAACTAGTTTGACAAGAGTGAGCATATCTTACTTCCTCTAGGGCCTCTAGCTCCTGCTCCAGCTGTTGGGTCTCTTCTTTCACTGCTGTCAGGTGATCTGTGACCGACTGCCGAGGCTGCAGTCCCTTGTCAAAGCGGTTATACATTCCGCTCCAAAACCTGGGGAGAAGGGCAGAGCTTTGCGTGTTCTCATCTTTGTAGGCATCCGTGCTACCACAGTCCTCCCACCCCAGTAATAACCAAATGCAAATTCCAGGCTCAAAAAAGCCACTCACTTAAGGCAATGATTTCTTGTTGATGTTTTCTTTTTCTTAGGTCAGTAAACTCCTTTTGGGGAGAGTAAATTCATGGAGAATCACTTGTATATATGGCACTGAATTAGGAATATACTATAATTTTCTAAAATGAAGTAGCACATGTTAACCATTTTCTTTTTTCTGGTTTAAGAAAATGGCTCCTAGCTTTAAAGTAAACGTTTAAATTTGAGGTTTTCAGTTTGGTTCTTATCACAAAAATTTGTATTTGCAATAAATCTGTCCTTTATCTTAGAAAATAGACCCACATTTTACTTAGAAGTACTTTGATGGCAGGGGCTCAGTGTCATCTGTTGGTTTATCCAAAGTCCCTAGAACAATGCTAGATCCTCAATATATTTGTTAACTGGCTACTAATAACAAATTAGTTGCAATATAATTGATTGCAGCCTGTCTCAGTAGTTCTCAAAACTGCTGTTTTATACAAACCATGGAGGTTTTTTTTTTCTGTAGTATGACAGAATTACTATTCTGCTACAACGTTTCTGGGGAAATAGATTGCAATATTTAAGAACAAAACAATAGAGAAAGGAAACTGCTAAGTGTGTGTTAGGGTGGGGTTTCTCGGTTTATTCTGTGTAAGTTTGTCTTTGCCAATCTGACTAATCTTTCCATATCATACAAGCCTAGAGAAGCCAAAGGACAAAATGTAACATATTATACCTTGTGCATACCTAGTAGAACCCATAGGATGTCCCTATCCTAATATATATTAGACAGTCTTAAAATAATTTATTTCCACGGGAAATAGTTCCACCAGGACTTGATTCAGCAGAGAAAGAAGGTAAGCTTGGTTCTGCTATTTAAACTTGTCATTGCACATTTAACTTACAGGGCACTCAAGGTTTATTCAGCCCTTTTCTTTCCTTCCTCCTCTTTAAATACATTTACATTTTCAGATGCCACTGTTATAAAACATCAATTTCTACAGAGAATTCCATATCAGGAGGAAAGGGGAGAGAGAGGAGACACTGGCAAAAACACCAGATTAAATATTTAAGCACCTGCCTTTGGTGTGTTTTGCATCCAAAAAAGCCTTGAAGCTCAGTGATTCATATACTTTGGCCTCCAGATAGAAAAATGGTACCAGAACTGAGTTCATAACCATACCTAGTAAGGTCCTAGAGAGTTACATACTTGTACATAAAGTTGCATGGCGCTGTGGGGAGATGAAGGGGTCCCTGGGTCTGGCTGTGATCAGCTCTAAACAGAGGATTCACATAGTCGGCCCGATTCTTCCACAGGTAAGCCCACAAAGAGTATGTTCTTTCTTGAATTCTATTAAAAAGAAAATGACCCTGAAAAGAACCTATCTTGTTTCTTATAAATGGTAGATATGTAATATCAAAGCTGGAAAGGAACCAGGAGTTGTTATCTGAATACCCGTGCCCCTCTTCTATAGCAAGGAAATTTACAGTCTTTGTCTTCATGGTTATCCACTGGCTAAAAATACAGCAGAAAAGCTATAATAGTCTCCACTCTTCTGCAATCTGGACTGGCCTCAATAAGATGTGTAATTCCTCTGAGCATGAAATAAAACTAATTTTGGGGGGATTTTTCCCCAAACAGTCATTTAACTTTTATTTTCCAGGTACTATTCAAATGCTGCACATGTTTCCTCTCATTTAATCCTCATTGAATTCCTATGAGATCTGTACAGATGAGGAAACGGAGGCTTGGAGAAATTAGTTTTCCAAATCACAGCTAGTGAGTGGAACAGCCTGGATTCAAGCCCATTAAATTGGCTGGTCTGTTGCAACAAAACACAAAACTGTCTGGGAAAACAGGTGAGCTTCAAGGGTGTGCTCTGCTGCTAAATCATTACCATTTATCAGGAATCACATTTGAAGTTCCTTGGAAGAAATGAATTGCTAGGGTCTATTTTATTTGATCATTTCCAAAATTAAGTCTGATATTATGTACATCATAGTTAAAACCATTTTTTTATGAAAACTTCAGAAATGTTCTCATTTGCAGCTCATAAATCACTTTAAAATAAATTATAAAAATTTGACAGCAAAGTCTAGATTCATGTTTTCTCCCACTGGATAAAAGCAATAGCTTTAATCTGAATAAAGGAGTAGCGTGAGTTTCAAATTTGCTTACTACTTGCATTTCTTAGTAAGACAGCATATCAATCAAAGATGTCTAACCTTCTTCCCTTCAAAATGCAAAAATCACTTCCTCTGACTCCAGGTGGTTTCATTTCAGTATTGGTGTGCCAAGTCTGTCAGCCTGTCTGTGGCTATCAGGCAGAAACTGGGGGAAGTCTATATGATCTTCATCAGTTGATGACATTAAGCCTTTTATGAAGGGATGGCGGGACAGAATAATTTTAATCTGTCAGTACAAATGTGTGACTAAATACCATTCAAACACTTACTTGAGTTCTTGTCTCTCCTTCTGGCTGTTACACAGGAAGTTTCCAAACTGGCAGGAATAAATGTGGTGTTGAATGTGAATCAAAAACCTCTCGTTGAACTCAAAGGCACAGGGGAATTGTTCCATCAGCTGCCAGATGCACTCAATGAACTGGTCAATAACTGGAGAGATTTCTTTTGGATCACCATCTAGATTGCCATACCTAGGAAGCAAAAGGTGGAGACTTTACAGAACTTTTTGTTTTGTAAATAGAAAGCTATACATGCAAAACCAATCATAGAAGCACCCCTGGTTCCTAAATAAGTCTTATCTTATAAACCCTGGGATGCAGAAAAAGTAGAATAACTTTTTAAATTCTAATTTCAAGAAAAGAGTTAGTGCTAGAGATAAAATTCAAAAGCTTTCCATGGAAAAAGCATCCTTTAATTCAGATTTCAAAAGTACATCAGAACTTTTGAAATAATCTCCCAGAGTTTCTCACTTTTGTTGGGAAAGAATGAACAAGAAAACTCAAAAAATTGTGGTTTTGTAAATTTCTAGGAATATTTCATTTCTAGAGCAGTGTTAAAACTTGTCACATAATTTATTTCTATGTGAGCTCAGATTCCCATACACATTTATATCTCCCCTAAGGTCTTCAAGAGTACATCAGAATCTTCCACACATTTGTATTTATTTTAAAATGAAGACTGCCTAGTCCTTTACACTGTTACTGGAATTTCAGAAAGAACCCAAAAGGGTGATTTGGGTGTCATGAAATACAAAGTACATTAGGAACGCCATCTCCACAGCAGTGGACAATCAACTTGAGGAATAGAAATGAGCAAGGATCAATTTCAGGGTTTTTCTGAGAGTGGGAACATAAGAAACTGGAAACTTAGATACTGGAAAGTATCAGTTTCACTCACCTTTGGTAGCTTTTGAAAAGGGTTATCTAATATATTCTTTCCTTATAAAACAATTATCCAACTAGTTTTCAGCTATTTCCGTATTCCATAAAGCCTCCATCTCAGAGACCCTAACAGGGAGTACCGTCCCCAAACTAAAAATGACAACGTGATCTTTAGAAGGTTACTTAATTGTTTGGGGGCTTTAATTTTCTCATTCGTAAAATGGAATAACTGTGCTTTCCTGGAAAAATATTGTCACAAAAACAGTTCTTGAAAGCCACAGCGGGGATGCTCAATGCTAAATGCAAAAACTACAAAAATAAAGGCAGTTCGATGAACTCAAAATCTGTAAGAAAATAAGTTGAAACAGTCAAAAATATCTAATTAGATTATTAGCACGCTGCCTAAACTTGATTTTTGGCACCCAAGGACTACACTATACCACCTACATTTAACATGCAGAGATTAGGGGACACCACACCCCCAGTCAGGCATTATCATCAACACTAAACAGAGAAGGCTGGTGGCTCCAAAAACAATGGCTTCTGTTTATTGAAAGCCTAGTACACTGGCCAGGTAAAGAGCTCATCTGCCTTTTTAAAAGTCTCTCTGTAATAACCCTGTAGTATAGGGATGATATCCCATTCACAGGTGTCTGAGACCACACAGCTAGTAAATACCACAGCCTGCATCTGTGGCCGCAAACCTGGGCCGGTGTCCTGCATTACTGCTCCAGAGACAGCTGGGACCCACTTCACCTGTGACAGTGCCGTCTTAGGACAAGCCCAGTTTAACTCCAGTGTGAAGGAACTGTTCCACAGGCATTTCACAACTCCCAGCTTGAAATGAAAGTTCACACTCCAGAATGGAATAATTTAGTAATCAAATGGTAGGAGGGAGGGCCGATCCTTTCTAGGTCGGTAAACAAGCATTCTCTGTCTCTTCTGGAACAATTTATCTGTGATACAAGTTATACATGCAAATTCTGTCTATCTGAATAAAATACACAAACTAAAACATAAGGCTATTTCTCCCCACTCAACTGAGAACGTCAGAAACAGATTTTTTTCTCCTAAACATTCAAAACAGATTTTTAAATATTTCTTACCTGTGATTAAACTTATGGCCAAAGGAAATCCAGTCCTTTTCAATTAATACCTGTACAAGAAAATATAAATATCACAGAGAGAAACAAGGAAAATAAGACCACAGCCAGTAATGCCGAAGAATTCAAAGTGTTAAGCGACAGAAATTCAGTTGAGTAAATTTAAAGATCAAATAGCTTTATTCAACAATTTATGAATGAGGCAGCATCCCATCTAGGAACAGAAAGGATCTCCACCAAGCTGTAGAAGAGGAAATGTTTTTAAAGGCAGAACGGGGTAAAAAAATGAATTTTAGCTAAGAATGCATTGTTGCAAGCAAGGTAGCTCTCCTGAGGGAAATGTAAGGCGGCTCAACTAATTCCAGGTCACCTGGTTTAAGGTTCCATTTCTGGGGGCTGAAACTGCAATTAGGTCAAATGTTCAGTCTTGGTTTGATGACGGGGCTCAGCACCAGTGACTCCATTTTGGGCCTGTTGTCCCCTTTTTTATAACAAGTTTCTTGGAGCATAAGTCACTATTGTTGGGTAACCTGAACACGAATCCACTCGTTATCCACCAATATAGAGATGCATGTCGGAAGGGCAAAGGCGAATTCGTCCGTAGGAAATGCAAATGGGAAGGGATGTATGAAAAGTGTCATACCACCACCGAGTGCTTTCTTGTGAGGCACTGTTCATACTGCTTCATGCATGATCTCATTTCATTGTGGGATTTGTATTATCATCACTCATTTTACGGAAAGGGAAACAAAGGTTCAGTACTCACCTAAGATCAAACTACCAAGAAGTGTTTGATATCACCTCGTCACTTAGCTCTTTCCACACCAAAGCCCACCCCTTAACCAACAGGTAATGCTGCCTGTCAATATAATATCATATATCATCCTTTTTACAGGAAACAATAAGGAAAGTTTTCCAGTGATCTTTACTACACATTACAAGAATTCTAAGATGATGGGGGTTTGGGATGTATCAAGTTTCAGTTCTTTGGAGTGAAGGGCAACCTGAGTTTATAATCTGAAATTGCCTGCATTTGAAAAAAATGTAATCAAATAACGCAGCACAATTCCATCAATATCATCAATGCTGTAAAAGGCCAGAGGTTTCCCCTAACAAAATATGGAGTAGTTGAAGTTTTTCCTTGACAACTCATAAATTTAAGGGGGCAGAATTAGAGTCAATAGTAGTAAAGGATGGTTAGTGTGAAAGAGACGCAAGTGTGCGCCTCAGAACCCCTCGCTCCAGATGTCAGTGCAGGAATCAGCCCTCCTAACCTCAGTCCAAGGGAGGAGTCTGAAGCAGGAGTGTCACTCTGAAGCCTCAATGCTGTCACCCTGCCCAGAAGCTCTCTGACACTTTAAAAAAAAAGTAAAAGAAAAGGCCCGAGAGAGGAAACCTACCTCTGCTCTCTCATCCCCAGATTGTCAGCTGATCTGACCTGATAAAGGATGCCTAGCAGTAGAGAGATCCCTTCCAGGCTCTGCTGTCAGCGTGTCTAGCATGAAGCCAGGATTCACTGAAGTACTTTCTACCAAACCATAGTTCAGCAGGCAGGAGCCAGGTAATCTAGTCACTAGGGAGCCCCTGCAGTCATTTTTTAAAAAGTTACAGCTTAGCCAAAGCTTCACCATTCCAGGCAACTACACAAATATTCTGCTCTTGGAAGCGACATGCCACGTGCGATTCATACCTAAAAGGTACAAAATCTAGGAGAGGATGGATTCATCGTTTCAGGAAAGAATGCCAAAACACGGACATTTTCACTATGCTCATTCCAGAATTTTAAGGACTACTTAATAAAAGCAGCAAGTGAAAACAGCTTTTCCTCCCAATGGATTTTTGCATACACAATACAGAAAATTTTTTCTCCAAATATCTTTTCTGAAGAGTCTTTTCTGTTACATATTCACAGTACCTCCTACTGAAATACTTAATGAGCAAATGATGTCTAAAACTCACTGTTTTACAAAGTCCTGAATATATTTTCTGTTTGACACCACATTCACACCTTTACTCAAAGCCTGTTTCACACCTTTTCCCTTTAATTAATCTTGCTGATCTAATAAGAGAAAAATAACACCAATGAGGAAAAACAGAGCAAGTTGCCAATAGTTGCTCAAAGAGAGGTCCACTGCCTCTGAGGCCCTGATGGGAGAGGACGGGCGGCCACACTCACCATGAAGCCCTTCAGGGTCCGGTAGTGTGGATCTAGCAGCAGGCTGGCCACCGAGCACACCTGAGCGGTCCTGTCCCAGCCGTCAGAGCAGTGAACAAGCACACTTGCCCCTTCCTCTGAAACCGCCTAAAAACACAGATCAGCAAAGTTTCACAAAGAATGGCTATGGAAAAGAGAGCTTTTCAGACCTAGGTTTGGTTTTAGACTTAAGGAAAGAAACAGATGAAAAACAGTAAAACCCAAACCGGCTTATTCATTTATGTAGTGTTCATGCCCCCATCTTACTTAGGGCAGAGCCGAGGAAAGGCTTGGTGCGGGAAGCTCAAGCTTCTCTTTCCCTCCCCATTATACCCAGGAGCCGCCCCCAAGACCACCTCCACTGAGCACAGGGATTACGTGAAAGTTTGCTTCCTGTGCTAACATCTAAGCCCCGTTCCACCCTCTCCTCCCCTCTAGTTTTCCAAGTAATAAGCCTTTCCATATCAAAATTCTGGAACTGCCACTGGCTTTGGTCATTTCCAAAAAGGAAAAGGCACAAAAATTATAAATTGGAAAACAATGAGGTTAGAGATAAAAGGGTAAGATTCGAGTTCACAGGCCCAGGAGTAGGGCAAGGAGGAGAAAACAAAGGTAAAAATTAGAGTTAGCAAGTCTCTGCTCCAGTAAGAATTTCTATTTGCTTTTGCAAATATGCACACAAGTTTAGCTATCTTGGTAGGAAACATTGGGGAATGTGATTTCATAGCATCTACCTCTACCTGAAATTTTATTTTTATTCATTTTCTGTCTCCCACACCAGAATGTCAGCTCTGTGAGGGAAGAGACTTGATCTGGCTTATTCGACATGCATCCTCAGCACCTTGAGGAGTGCCTGCCAGTAAGTGTTGAGTAAATGAATTTTCTAATAGAGGGGAGCATACCACATGATTGTCTTTACCTATAACTCTGAGAGGGATTTATATTTAAAAAACAAAACACTGAACAACAACATAGACTATGCATTCCAAAACAGCTTATATGAAAGTTGTAGCAAGATTCCCCCTGCGGCAGAACGAAAGCTGCCTGCCAGGTTCAGGAGCATGACTTCTGCTTTGCCATCAGTGAAAGGAGGAGCTGTTTGCCAAGGGGAAAGCCTCAGGCCTTCTGCACCAAGTGACTCATACTTGGATGAATCTTCTACAGGCAAGCCTAACTGGAAAGAGTATTTTGGAAGTATTTTACTTTACTGCTGTGCTGACATACCAACCCCTGAGCACTGTACTCTTTGACGAATGTACATTCGGGAGGGCAAACGGGAGGTCTGCAAAGCCAGCCCCCATGCAGGGCAGCCCAGCCTGGCACATGGCCCTTGAGGAGGAAACGGGATCTCCAATCTGAAGTCAGCATGCACTGGCTGGTCTCTCCCTTATTTTCTTCACAATCACATACCTTTGCAATGAAGATTCCTGCATCCATGATGGCCTTAATGTGCCTTAGCCAGCCGGAATTCTCCAGTCCCCACAGAAAGTCACTCATGGAGGGAGATTTAAGTTCACACACTGCACGATAAATCATAAAGGCAAAATGAAACAATCCCATTTTACATCATATTTGCATGTAATTTGTTAATGATTCCTTCATTATAGTATTTTCTGGAAGACAAGTCAAGATAAATGCCCAGGCATATTAAACTTGATTCTGTTGAACCACTTCAAGTAAGGCTTTTCTACTTTTTTTGGTCATGGATGGCGTTGCATCTGTTTTGAAGTTTTATTAGGTTTAAATTCCAATATTAATGAAAATTGAATACTACCATAGTAAAGGTCCATCAGAGAAGAGCTATTTACCCTTCCAGCAAAGATATTCAAAATGGGCCACTAAGAAGCACTCCAGCTGAGGACTTGGGGGGGGGATGGGAACACAGCTCGGTCACGTACACTGACGTACAGCAGGTGGGAGGGTACCACAACCACTGAGGCCCTCCCTCAGGAACCAGGGGTCCAGACCCCACACTGGACTCCACAGCCAGGGTGCCTGCACCAGGAAGACCAGCCCCCCCAGTGTCTGGCTTTGAGACTGATGGGGTGTTTGTCCAGGAGAGCCAGAGGGCAGGAGGAAACCAAGACTTTGCTCTTAAAAGGTGTGCACAGTCTCACTCTTAAGTTCAGCACAGAGGCAGCAGCTTGAAAAGCACCAGGGGTATACAGGAAGAAGGCCCACTGACTAATTTTAGGATGTGTACCAGAGAGGCAGGGATCTGTGGGAAAGTTCTCCAGGGATGGCAGCACTGGAAGGCACCATATTTTTTTTTTTTTGGCACTTCTACCTAGCTGGTCCAGCACTAGGCAGGGCAGCAGCATTTCTGACACTGTTCTATCTGCTGTGCTTGCACCACTAACCGAGTCCCGGATCTCCCTCGTGAACATGCACTCCCCAACCAAGCCCCCCAGAACCCCTTGTGAGTGGCTCAGTGACCCCAGCAGGCACCAGAGCCCCTCCCAAGCTCCCCCACCCTGCAGGTCAGTCCCCCAACACTGAGTGTCTACAGCTGTCACAGACGCTTATGCAGTCTAGAAGAGGCTCCCTTCAGATATAAAGGCGCACACAGACTGAAAGCAAAGGGATAGAAAAAGGTAACTCCATACAAAGAGAAACAAAAGAAAAGCTGAGGTCACGATACTTAAATTAGAGGAAAAAAATAGACTTTAAAAAAGAAACTAATAAAAGAAGGCATTACACAATGGTAAAGGGATCAATCCAACAAGAAGATATAACACTTGTAAATATATATGCATCCCATATAAGGGAACCTAACTACAGAAAGCACTATTAACAGACATAAAGGGACAAACTGACAGTAATACAGTAACAGTAGGAGACCTTAATACCCACATCAATGCACAGATCATCCAAAGAGAAAGTCAATAAATGGCCTTAAATGACACGTAAGACCAGATGCACTTACTAGATACACACAGAACATTCTACCCCAGAACAGCATAACACACATTCTGTTCAAGTATACATGGAACACTTTTCAAGATAGATCACATGTTGGGCCCCAAAAGAAGCCTCAAATTTTAAGAAGACGAATGAAATCAAACATCTTTTCCAACCTCAATGGTATGACACTAGAAATCCGTTAGAAGAAGAAAACTGGAAAAAAGACAAACATTTGGCAGTTAACATGCTACTAGACAACCAGTGAGTCAATCAAGAAATCATAGAGGAATTTAAAAATACCTTGAGACAAATGAAAATGGAAACACAACAATCCAAAATTTGTGGGATGCAGCAAAAGCTATTCTAAGAAGTTTATATGCAAGGATGTGGAGAAAAGGGAACCTTCAAGCACTGCTGGTGGGAACACAAAATGGTACAGCCATTATGGAACATGGTATGGAGGTTCCTCATACAATCCAGCAATAAATACACTTTGGGGTATTTATCCAAAGAAAACAACATTAATTCAAAAAGATCTAGGCACCCTGTGTTCACTGCAGCACTGTTTACAACAGCCAAGGTACGGAAGCAACCTAAGTGTCAGGAGATGAATGGATAAGAAGATGTGGTACATATACACAATGGAATATTATCCATATAAAAGAATGAAATCTTGCCATTTGTAACAACATAGAGGGACCTAGAGGGTATTATGCTCAGTGATAGAAGTTAGAGAAAGACAAATGCCATATGATTTCACTTATATATGGCATTTAAAAAACAAAACAACAGAAAAACAAACAGGTTCAGGGATACAGAGAACAGTGGTGGTTGCCAGAGGGGAGGAAGATGGAGAGATGGGCAGAATTCGGGAAGGGGGTTAAAAGGTACAAACTTCCAGTTACAAAATGAGTAAGTCATAGGGATACAATGCACAGCACAAGGAATACAGTTAATAATATGTCACAACTTTGTATGGTGACAGATGGCAGCTAGATAAGGTGATCACTTCATTGGATATTCATAGTAAATACTGAATCACTGTGATGTACACTTGAAATTAATATATTGTATGTCAACTGCATTCCAATTTTTTAAAAAAACATAATGAAGATAAGCTAAAATCTAAAGATATGTGTATTTACAGAACTAAGGAGGGGATGTAAACCCTTCTTTAATATTACCATAAGCTATTTCATCTCTAGAGCTTATCTTTTAGTTAACATGAAGCATGAAAAAGCTTTAAAGCTAGTGTTCTAACTACGTGTCACAAACATTACATTCCAAAGTTTATGGGTTTGACCTCCTGTAAAGCACTTTTGAGAGGTCCTATACATCAACTAGTGACAATTAATGTTGCACAGATTGGTGTGTGTGCCTCAGTGTATCTTAGGGTACTCCGTGATGCAGTGGCACACAGCGAGTGAGGAGCCCTATTTCCTCCTGGCTGTCGGTGATTAGCGGTAGAGCCTTGCACACATCATTTCAACTCTTGGAGCCTCAATTTTCTCATGTTTAAAATAGGGAAGGTGTACTAAAATTATATAAGTGCCTTTCCAACCCTGAACTCCCAGATTCAACTTTGGTAACTCTTAAAAAGCATTGTGCATTTGAATCTGTAGTAACCATTAACTACAATACTTAATTTAGTGTATGTCTTTCCCTCAAATATTCCAGATAGCAGGGGTCATACCTATTTCCTGCAACGTAAGAGCCACACACAGAGAATAAGTTAAATTGAGTCAGAGATGACACCAGTAACACCAGGATTCCCAGCAAAAGGCTGTACTGTAAAAAAAACTTCATTCTGAGTGTATTTAGGCAAGACTCCAAAGTCTTCCCTCCAAAAGCTCGCCTTGAGCTGGGAGCAGCCCCAGGGGCCTGACGCGCAGCAGGAGAACGGAGCTTGCGTCACTGTGGCTCAGTGCACAGTCCCTTTGTCTGAGGCGGCGGTGCGGCCCGCTGCGCACCAACACACCCTGGCAGGAAGGCTCTCTCGGTGCCCGTAAGCAGCACACGCAGATCTAGACGGGGAGAGGTGCTTTGCTGAAGCCCAGTGAAAACTACACAGACGGTGAGGTGAAGTACCTCATCCCAAGGTCAGCCAGCCGGAGAGTGAGGCCAGGACCAGTGTGGCTCCAGGGTTCGTGCTCTTCAGCAGCAGCTCTCCGCCGCCGGCATGCCATTCTTCCTAATTCAGTACAGCCGGTCTAAATGCTCCTCGGCCCCCATGCACCATCACTTCAAGGTTATGCTGGCCACCCAGGGTGGGAGCCACTCCTCAACATGGGGCTTTGGGCCTGAGAGACGCTGTGAGTGTAATACGTATCCCAAATTTCAAAGCCTCAGTGCAAAAAAAAAGGAATGTGAAATAATAGCTTTTTATACTGAGTACATGTTGAAAGGATGATATTTGGGCTATATTTTATATTGGGTTAAATACAGTGTAATTATTAAAATTCATCCATTTCTTTTTAATGTGGCCACTAAAAAAGTTAAAATACAAACGCTGCCCACACTTGTGACTTCTGTTATGCTTGAATGCGACAACACTGACTTCGATCGCTCAGGTAACTTGATCAGCAGTCTTCAAATGTTTTTGCACATGTACCCCAACAATAATAACCTGTGTGCCCCCTCACACATCCTGGAATAAAGCACCATAGTAAAATTGAGGGCTTGGTAAAGGGTGTTTGTCTTGCATGAGGTGGCAAAAGGGCACTGAGGAAAGGGAAGTGGGAAAGGAAAGCTGGCTTCCAGCCTGGACCCAGAGCATTCACACGCTGCTCATGGTTTTCACTGCACACAGAGGTCAAGGCCATAAAGCAGTCCAGCCAGGGCACACCTCGAAAACTCCCATGAGCCCGGGTGTATGTTCCGAGCCGCAGCAGAGAGATGGCCCGTAGTTAGGCCTGAGTGATCCCTGCCTTCCTGCAGTTTCCCAGCCAGCAGTGACTCTGCCCAGCACGGCTGCAGGCCCGCAAGCACGCAGCCAACGGGAAGCACAGGAAGGTCAACGGTCAGCGGCCTCTGTGAACGTACCTTACCCTCCTGGGCACCTGCTGCTCAGGCTTTTTGTCCAACCTCAGGCTGTGATCCAACTTAATCCTAAAATATACACATTCCTCCACGTAGAGTCTCAGGACTCAACTGATAATCCCCTGAGTCTTCCACAGATAACGTACTCTTGCCAACAGTTTTTTGTTTTTTGCTTTTCCACCAAACAGGCTCAACATTCTGGTTACTGAGTAAGGCTTACAGGGCTAGCTGGTGTTATCATTTATTTCAAAAAGTTCCAGCGAGCTGGTGGGATTGCTTGGCATCCACGCTCTGAAGCTCAGCCCAAGAATAAATGATCCTTTTCACCTTCTCTTCCTACAAGGCATGGAAATGAGAGCAAGTTTAAAAATAAAGACACCAGACTTCCCAGCTGACCTGGAGATGCCTCTGCCAAAAGCCAGAGAGGAACAGATGCCTCCCTGAACAAGGCCCTAAAATGTACTGCAAGCCAGAATGTTCCAACACTTCTATCTTCATTTAGCTCACCCAGCAAGGGGCAAGGGGCCGCATCTCCTGCCAGGTCAGCTCCTTTCTGCCATACTGAGAATGGCTCCTTGGTTAACATTTCCACTTTCAGGAACATTAAAGCTGCGTGTGTAATGGAAGATGACCTCGCCAGATTTTCCAGCAAGGTAACCACCGCGAGGGTGTCCTCCCCGCAGTGCCGAGCAGCAGCGTTACAAGCAAACAGCGCTGCAGGTGATAAAAAGATGCAGAGACAGATGGGGGCACACTTGAGACTCAAACGATTAGTGCCTGGATTTCTAAACAGAACTGGTGTGTGTGTTTGGATAAACTCAGGATAAGGTAGAAATACTGATTTGTTCACTCTTGTTGCCAAACCCAAACCAATATTTACAAACCATTTTGCTGAACAAAGTTCATTTCAGCTGACATCAGAGGCATATGCCACATATTACAGAGTCACACTACCTAACCGGGAGTTTAATGCCCAGGTCTCATAATACTTGCTTATATAACAGGGCAACTATATTCCATAAACATACACAAATGACACTAAAAAAGAAAGATATATAATTATGGAACCTGAGGAAATATGAAATTTACTTGGAAGAAATATAGCCTCAGATGATCTTTCTTTGCTGTTTCCCACACCAGTGTCCCTTCTTCCCATACAGTTGCCGAGTGGCGATCAGTGAGGATGCAGACGCTCCATTTGATCCTGTGGTATTGGCCTTTCTTGTCTCTTAAGATCTGAAGTTGAAATGCACCTTGGCCTTCCCTTAATTAACAGCCTGACACACGCCTGAGTTCTGCTGATGTCTGATTTGCCCCTTTTGAATTTTGGACTCAGAAAACCAAGACCAATAAAATGGGCCTCAAAGAACTGGCAAAATGATCATTTCCCTTCACCAGAGGACTTCATCATGGTCTATAAACAGAAATGTGTGAGTAGCCTGTTTTGGGGTTGCTCTTTTACTTAGAGCCCACACGGTGACACAGAATACAATTCTGAGCTCTGCACTGAATTGTATCCAGCGTATTGATGTTAGTGGCGTTCTCCTCCCGACCCATGCCAAACGGCGTGAGCCCTCTTCATAGGGAACTTCCCAGTAACTGGAGAGATCTGTATGTTTGCTCCTCCATAAGACACCAACAGGATTTTGTAGATGATTCTTTAAAACAATTCCAGCTTTGTTCATGATGCCATTCTCTAGAATCTCTGTACAATTAATTATACCATGAAGGCCACTTTTGTATAGTTGTTTCCTTGTAAAGAATTTGATGCTAATGTGAAACGGTAAGATACAAGCAATAAATTCTATACGCCTATATTAGCACTGCTTGAGTTAGTAGCATAGAAAGTAGTACAAACACACATGTGCATGAGCATGAGTTTATCCAGCTACTAATCAACATGTGTGTGAATACTATTTACCAATGGCCTAAAGAAAATCAAACAGCAGGTTCACAAAAAAATGCCCTCTGGTATCTATTTAGCTTTGCATGTGAATTTTGTGTCTAAAGACACAATTGCAGCAAATAAATTTACAAATGTATGTGCCCGTTTATGTTTCACCGGGCGCCCCATGCAGGGCTCGGGGCTTGGTGGCTGGCTGGCAATGAGCAGACCACCTTCCATGTACAGTAAGTGCTCTGGTCTGGACGTGCAGAGGAGGAGTGGGTTCAGACGCGGGCACCGCAGCAGGTACACTGTGACAGGAATCTGGTTCCCTTGGGTCCAATTTCAGATTATTTTCTACAAATAAAGAATAGCTAAAGCAGTAAGCAAACTGCACCAGGATGAACAAGAAACTGAAATGAGGGCTTAAGGAGTGAGAAGGTCTACACAGGAAACATAAAGCAAATGGAAGTGGAGAAGCCTAGACTGGGAGGAAAGGGGAGGCTGGGAGGCTGTGGCGGCTGTAACGCATCTGTGGTGGGCGCTGGCGAGAAGGCCTGGGGATCGCTAAGATCAAGACGGAGGCAAATGGCAAGGCAGTGACGAGGGCAGCTGGGGGCAATACCGCGCTTGTCACAGCGGTAGAGAGACTGCCACTACGCATGCTCGGCACATCTCAGACCGTACTGCCACCGGCAAGCCGATGCTGAGCTGCCAGATCCCAACCACAGCCTACGGGGAAAGCAGCTCACCTGCCACTGAATAAGCCACGTCTGCCTTCAGTCACGGAGACACTCTAGCACTCCTTTCCTGAACGTCCCAGTTACCCCAGCACCAGCCGCCATGACTCACTAAATATATAACAGTAATTCTGAGGGTGCAAGTCTTTAATCTTTGATGTGTCTCAGTGAACATCAAGATAAAGCAGTCAGGATTAAAATAGCCACTATTCTCTCATTAAAGCACTTTTAGTTTCCTCATGTCTTCTCCCTGGAGTGTCACCCTAAGTCTTTGGGGTCAGTCCCGTTAAAGCAGTCCTGTGACCGTGAGGTCACTCATAAGCAAGCATTATTTTTTCTTCCTGCCTTTTCTTTGCCCTACATCAAAACTGCTCACTTTATATTAACAAATGAAGAATTTTTCTATCCAGTGCCTAGTATATGGAAAACGCTCCCTGTTTGAGGTACAACTGGATGTCGTAGGTAACTGTGGTAACTCCTGGTTACTAAGTACTTACTATAAGCAGGCGTCATGCCTGGTACCCTATATACGTTATCTGCCACAGAGGATACGCTTTACTCCCAATATTTCTGCTCAGAGTTAAGGTTGTGGCTATCAGTTCAAATGTCCTTTTTCTTTGACACCTTCTTCCTCATCTCATGTTTACTAAGTCACCCATGGTTACACAGCCAGTAAATAATTGAACTGGAATCCAGTCCCCAGCACACAGTGCCGAAAGGGTCACACCCTTTCCTCTGTGCGGTGCTTAGAATGTTAGCGTCTAGATGAGCCGATACCATCCTGCACCCATCGGCCAAATCTCACGTCCTCTTACACCACCAGAGAGAGCAAGGTGCACTCACGTCATCCATTTCTTTCCTCCAACTGACCATTAGTTGAAAATGAGGGAAACCTGACAGGAGACCTGCGGCTCCAGCAGAACACTCCTCAAAAAGCCTTTCAACTGGGACTGCCGTGTGCAGCTATCCAGTTCCACGTAAACGGCAAAGTGGGTTTTCTGTGGAAACTCATGCCTTGTTGCTAAACTTTGCGGGACAAGTGACCAGATTTTTAGCCAGATCTTATTGGCCGGCTCATCTAATAGGTTAGTAATCTGAGGAAATCAATAATAACAAAAGCCAGAATATGGAGCACTGAAAAGAGATTAAACCTTGTAGCCTTTTATTAGTTCCTACCTGGTAGAATTTCATACCATTAACTGGCGGGCAATGTAATAGGAAATACTTTAAAAGAAAAACTTAAATATGAAATATTTATAATGGGTTGAACCCTGCCATTTCTTCAAGGCTTAATTAGCCACCACCTCACAAAGACATGAGATTAGGAACAAGGTGTCAAAGAAAAAGGACATTTGCACTGATAGCCACAGCCTTAACTCTGAGCAGAAATATTTCACAGAGACCTTGGAGTTGGGCGCGTTAGGGGCTGCTCCCTTCTAGACGTTAATGCGACCAAGACAACCTGGCAGGAGGCAGAGCAGGGAGCCGGGCAACCTCAAGAACACGCAGAGGGGCCCCCATGGCCAGCGCAAAGTCCCTGCTTCCAGCGTCCTTCCCACACCTGATGGGCATTCTGGACAGCCGGACCACAGAACCCTCACACGAGGCACAGATCAGAGAGGATCTCTGGAGCCACCTGATTTCGCCACAAAACCTTCCCCCAGTCAGTGCCCACAACTGCAGGGGATACAAGAGTCATTACAGGAGGGGCCTTCTAAGTGAATCGGCGCGGCCCCTTCCCTGCGGCACTGTGCACACTGCTGAACTGACACTGGGCCTTCATCCCTGGGCTCGGGGCCTCTGCCCATCCGCTCTGCCGTCAGGCCAAGGTTGGTGTCTCTGTAAAACAGCTTGCTGAGAAAACACCCACAGCGTCTGACGTGTGGTTTACTAAATGATTTTTCATCAGCTTGTGCTGGGTGGAGAGAGGCCACATCACAATCACCAGGCAAGTACTTCCAGGCCCCTGAAGCTGCACCGTCTTAGTCCACGTCTCCTGAATCATGAAATTAAGAAAAGTCACCCATGAGGAGGAATAGGACCTGTCAAATACTTGCTTGGCTGACTGAATCTACAGGCCATTCATTCACTATGTTATTCAGTGCTTAAAGTACAGTACGGCTTCCCAGGACGAAGCAAAATGCACTTTACATTGGAAAGCACTTTACAGTTTGTAAGGAACCTTTTTAATAAGTCTCTGAGTTAGAGACCACACATTGCTTACATTGTTACAGGAAATGAGGTTTGTTCAAGTTTACTCAGCAACTATGGCAAGAAAGCCAGATCTTCAGACACTTAGGCCAGAGCACTTTCTACCCGGCTCACCACCTAGAGCGGCGGTAACACCAGGTGGTTAACAGTGCAGCATGTAGGTTCACACTAGTTAGGTGAAAATCTTGGTTCTACCACTGACTATTGTGAGCCTGCCCGTTTCTTAGCATCTGGGCCTCAGTTTCCTCATCTGTGGAATGAGGGTATTAAGAATAACTATAGCATGATTACTTGAGTAAACACTTATTAAAAAACTTACACAGTGTCCAGTACAGAGTCATCACTCCATAAATGTTCTATCACCTTTACCCCGTGGGGTGGTTATCCGTGAGCCTGACCCACATGGGAACCACAGACCCACAAGGGTCACTGTGACATGACAGAGGGACGAGGCTCAGATCCTGCTTTGTTATGTAACACTGGGAAGGATGGGTTTTAAAAAGCTTTTTAACTAGAAATTACACAATGACCATAAATATTGACACCGTCCTTCCGTGATAATCCAGTTATCACTCCAGGCATTCTCTCCTAGTCTTTCTCCATACACTTTATGATATACCATGCCAGGTACTGTCTGGTATACTGCATGGAGAGAGTCATGTGTGCCACGCTGTGCACAGCTCAGGACCCCACGGCAGAGCACGTGAGCAGCCTCCAGGACTTAACGGGTGGACCCCAGATGACAGCCACCCAAACTGAGGCCCTCAGTCGAACTCTGCCAACAACCTGAGTGAGCCTGGAAGCAGTTTCTTCCCCATCCAAGCAGCCAAAACCTAGACTGCAGCCTGGAAAGACCCAGAGCACAGGGTCCTCGGGTTACCATTTCTACATGAGACACACCTCACCTCCTGAGCCACAGAAACTATAAGATAATAGTGTATTTTTCTTATGTGCCACAGAGAATATTTTGTAAATAAAGAAGGAAAAAGAAAAAAACAGCCATCGTCCTTCCATGATAATCCAGTTATTCTGGGCATTCTCTCCTAGTCTTTCTCCATCAATATATTTACCATACAGTGAATCAGAGTATGTATACAGTTATACAACCTGAATTTTTCACTTACACTAGAAACAATCTCCCATGTTAGTTACTACATATAGTCTTCACATTGACTGTTTTTAATGGATACAAAAATTCTATCGAGGTGGAGCAAAATCATTTACTCAGTCTATTGTTGGACATTCTGGTGGCTTCCAAAATTCTATTTATTACAAATAAAACACTACTATCAAAATAGGCAAGTCTATGTCTATTTTTTCAGCCATATTTTGGATCAGTCGCTAAGGGGAGGAAATCTGCTAAAAAATATATTACGTCTAAGCCCATTTAAATAATACTAGAAAATTTTAAAGTACTCTTTTTACCACATTCTTTTCACTATTGGGTTATTTTATTTTTTTTAAACTAAAGTGAAAAAACGATACCTTGAGGTTTTAACTGACAGCTCTTTAATTGCCAGAGCAAGTTTATATGTTTTTCTGTATGTTCATTTGTTTCGACTACTTCCTCTTTAACAAATTGTCTTAGATCGAGTTGTCTAACTTTGCTGAGACTGCGTTTCTTCATCTGCAAAGTGCAGCTATTATCATGCACTGCACATGATTGCCGTGAAAATAAAATGCAACCATTTAATGGAAATACTGACGAAGGCTGGCACATAGTAGTTGCTCGATTTTCAGTTAAATGACTAAATGAATGAATAAGTGGTCGACAGTAGAGAACTACACAGCGACCATAAATATTAACATAACATTCACATAGAATCCAAGCATGAAACATGGTGGAGAGAAAGTGCAAATTTCAGACAACATCCAAAAGGTGGATCATGCTGCCTGGAAAAGAAAGAAGTCTTTGCCATAACATCTTTCCCATAAATTCCTTCCTCCCTTGAAAACATATTTAGAAAGAGGCGATACATTATGCCATGACCAGAGGCCTGGATGTGACACAGCCCGTGTGAGCCTCCACCTCCTCTCGCTGACTTCCTCCCCAGCACCAGCGATGCCCTAGATTTTTATCTCCACATCTAATGCTAACAATCTCCTCATCCTGGGAAGGAACTTACTCCAGGCTCTTCTATCAACTATTTAAAAAAGAAAAAAGAAAATATAGGTCCTCCTTTTATTATTTCAGGGAAAAACCATTATCTATGTGATCAAAAGGGAAGATGCTATAAAAAGCACTGAATAAATTGCAAAATTGCTATGTTCCTGGCATCATTATTACCTCCTTGGCAGGTAGGAATACCACAGAACAGTTTGGTGCAGAACATATAAACCCAAGTTTAAAAAATCAGCTCTATGAAAGGACATACGCAGGTGAACTTGGTCCTAGATTCCAGTTCTGATGAAATACCTTGCAGGTCTTGCTCACAGGGTTAGTAGGAACCAGAATGCAAACAACTTTTCTCTTTTTTGTTATTCAGAAGCTATTCTAACATACAGTAACAGCAGTAAGAAGAAACTGAAGACAAAAATCATCATGAATGAAATGCACCATTCCTCTCCTGCCAAGTGACCAGCAGGGCAAACCTTCCAACCTCTCTGACGGCAGAGACAGCCATCTGAAGAAGGGGCCTCCGAGGGTGGGGCTGATTGCATCACTTGTCAGCCGAGCCTCCATAGCTAGCTTATGATTTACTTGGTAAAAACAGATAGTCAAACACTGGTCAAGTTCCAAGAAAGGCATCCAGCAGGTCATCCCGGAGAGTGCGCCGACATGGCTGGAAAACCGAGGTACGAGAACCATGATCCCTTGTGGAAGAGCCCGCCCTCCGGGACGCAGGGTCTACTTGTCCTGCTAGGCAGTGGGTCAGACCGCAGATCCCAGGACAGGAGGAAAGGTTCCTGAGAAACTGAATAAATGCTAATTTAAAGACTAAAGCTAAGTGATAACGTCATCATAAGCACTCTCATGAGCTACTTGCTGCACAGAAGAGAATACCTGCTCTCAAAAGTCAGCTTATGAAACTTACTAAATAAAATATAAAGCATATCAGCCTAAATGTTTTTTAATCACTCTGGTAATGACAAACACTTCATAGTAAAGTTATACTATCTTTTTAATAACAGCACTGAGCTCATCCAACTTTTCAACAGGTAAAAAGCATAGCTGATAGCAGGACAGTCAAACTGCTCTTGAGAATCTCCAGAAGTTTAAGCTCAAACCTCATGCCCGGGCTGTCCTCGCTGGACCTGACACACGGCCAGTTTCATGTGGAAATGAGGCGGTGATAGCTCTGGGCCGGGATATTTTTCAGACACAGGAAGAGATTTCTTCTAACCATTCAAATGCTCAATGCAAGTGTTTGCAACCAGGGCATCGGCCTGTAGATCCAGACAGTCACTAGAAAGGCCCCCAGAAATAGTCTAATCTTCTCATTTTACAGCAGGTAACAGAGTCCCAAGGAAGGTAATGGATGTGTTCCAAGTTTCACAGTGACTGAGATAAGCCAGCGAATCCAGGAAAGAGAAGGGAAATGAGGCCACTCGGCGGCCCTCAATCACCCTGGCCCCACCTGGCCCCACATGATGTTCTCGCTCCAACCGGTGGGTCTGATGAAGCCGAGAACTAACTAGTAGAGTATCTGACAACAAAGATGTAACCCTAGAAAACATGCTTCTGCAGTTTTCCAGACCCCAGAGTTTCTGTTCAGACAGCCCACTTCCCCAGCCCCAAACCCCTCCTTCCAGGGCCGTCCACAGGAGTACCAGGCCTACAGCCCTAAGGCTCCGAGGCACAAAGCCGCAGGGCACCCACGGGAGCCAGAGGAGGCAGACGGTGACAGCACCTTCCTCCCTCGGCCTTTACACCTGTGTGGAGCATAAGCAGAAAATGAAGCTGGTTGTGCTTGAAATGCGGGTCTCTACTCAGCAGCTTATGGCAGGTTTGGCCACAAGAACGGTTCTCTATCACGTGATCCGTCTCTGTTATGTTGTGTGTGTGTGTGTGTGTGTCTGGCGGGGCTGCTGTGTGCGGAATGGTTTGCATGCCGGCGTGTTGCATGGGCTGCTGGTTAAACAGGAGGATTAGGACCCCCAACACCTCCCTTTTGGGGGCCATTCTGCCACTTGGATTCAGTTCAGTAACCTCATCTCCATACAAGAGCGGCTGGTCATTGTTTTAAGTGTAGGAGTTGCTTTATCTCCAAATGGCCTTGAATGTGGTGGGTCAAACTAATATAATGACGCAAAAAGAAAAAATACCCATGCGCTTTTATCTCAGTCTTCCCCTGGGGAGTGCCTGACACTACCCACGTGGCAGACTGCCCCCCCCATGATGCTTACAAAAAACACGAGAAAAAGGCACAAAGTTCGCTGCAATATGATCTTCCCAACTTTCCCCACCTACCACTGTGAACACACTGTGCAACAGCCACACCGTAAAAAACACAATTTTAAGTGAAAAGATGCTCTTATTCCGTTTGACATTAAAACATTTAGCTGCATGTTTTAAATACTGTGCATCAGGAAATGGCTTACCTTCCAGCATTTTCTGCAGACTGCTCCTCATGACATGGATGTTCTCTATCCCGATGAACTGGAACTTGATGTTGGAGTAATTGTCTTCGTTCTCATAGCCTTTCCCTGCGGCACGGTTTGCCATCGCATTAAGCTGTGGGGATGGGTGAAACAACAGCAACCGATTATATCCAGGACAGGAAAGAACCGAGACATTTCAGGGATGTCCATAAAAACACTCCAAATGATGTGCAGAAATACACAGTGTGGTTTAAATCACTGGAACACTGTACTAAGCTACGTGCTTGGTGGGCACGCCTGCTGGGCTCACAGTCACCGACATGAATCTGTTGACGGGGAACATTTTCTTAGGTTGGAAGCGGTCTGCAGATAAACCTTCCAGAGATGCCTCTTGCAGGTCCCCGTCCGAGACGCCAAATGGTATGAAATCTGGGACAGAGCCAAGTGGCCCCGATTTAACCAAACACGACATCCTAGGAATATCAGCAGATGCACTGGCGATGTGAACCCCCGTAAGTTAAACTGTACCTTCCAGTGTTAAGTTGCCATCAAACATGTCATCAAATAGGAACGGTGACTCATTCTACTTTGCCTACAAGAATCCCCCACTTAAACCTTGAGCAGGAATTACTGATTAAACTGAACAGGGGGCATGTAGATGCTACGTCCCCAGAGATATTCCCTCCATCCCCTGTAGTTAAATCTAGAGGCCTATGAAGAGAGCTTTTTCATCACTTACGTTGCCACAGATTTGTGTGCCAGAAGTGGAGGTTTCCTAGTGCAAACTAGCTAAATGATAAGGGACTTGGAAGAAATTTATTAAATGCAAACTTCTCTCTATGAGAATAAAGGGTGTGGCCTTAATAAAAATATTTTTAAAATAGTGTTATTTTTAAGACAACTTCTATTTTAAAGTTTTTTAATATTTTAAAGGGAAAATTTTCCTAAAATTGCCTAAAGACCTTGTTCTTTTGAAACTTACTATTCTAAAATATCTCTGCTTTGTGTAATTATTTCCCAGAGCTGCTGGCTTATCCTTTACAACAAGCTTTCTAAAATAAAACAATTAGTAGGATACTTGTGAGTGTCCTTACGCCAAATGGATCTTACACTTATTCTTTATCTTGAATAATTCAAGTTAAGCTACTCATCACATACTGTGAAGATACTCTTTTTAAACAGTGTAATGAATAAAACCCCAAATGCACTATTATTTTAATCTATCTGTAGGATTCTATGTTCACATTTTAAATAGCTGATTACCTATGACCTGGGAGAATTTATTTGTAGTCGTCTTTAAAAGCAAGGGAGCAACACAAGATGGCTTCTTGAAAGCCAGTGGTACTTCTCATTATGAACAGAAGGTGGCAGTATTTAATCTATCATCCCAAGTGTACTTTCTCAAGGTCTGCACGTAAGTCACAGGACCGCATGATAAGGTGGCAAAAGCCAAACCCTCAACTCAAGAAATAGTTTTATAATTTAGAAAATTAAAGAAGCTACCCTGGACCTATTTACATATGCAGATAGAGTGTCCCTTATATAAAGAAAACACTATTACAGTAAGTCCAAATTGGTGCCCTGTCCTTTGGGTGAGAACTCCATTTCACAACCAGAGGAAAAGCTGTTCATTTCAGACAGAAAGTTCTCGAATAGATAAAACAATGGAGTTAAGTGCATTCCAGTTTCAGTTTTTGCTTAAGGAACACAACAGATAAATGAAAGGTGGGACTGGAAAAAATTCCCTGTTTTTTAACCTAAGATCATCCTATGTGATAATCTCAGCATCATCAGATACAGAAAAGCTCGCGAACATAACCAAAAGAATCCACTCATTTCTCAATACTTAGCGAACACCTGCGGCGTGCCAGGCATCAAACAGAATGAAAAGAGGGCCTACGTGCCTGTCGCCGCCGCCTTACACTGAGCGGGAGGGAAAGCACGCGGCACCCACCTGCATTGGGCGGCACCCACCTGCATCGGGCGGCACCCACCTGCATCGGGAGGCACCCACCTGCATCGGGCGGCACCCACCTGCAGCGGGCGGCACCCACCTGCAGCGGGTGGCGCCCGGCGGCCCTGGGGGGGCGCTGGGACTGGGAGCGGCGGGGCGGGAGCCCCGTGCGGTCTGGGGGTCCCGCGTCCCGAGGAAAGAAGATCGGGAAGCACGGGGGGCGGGGAAGGTGTCCCGTGGAAGCAGGAGGCCGAGAGGCGGCGGGTGGGGGGGGGCAGGGAGCCCCCAGCGCTGCAGCAGCTGCCGACGGGAGGCCTCGCTGCGGGGCCCACGGACCGGACCGGCAGGGACAGTCACACTACGTGGCAGTGGGCAGCTAAGGAAGGGTTCTGCGGTTTCACCGAGAAATGTGGGGTGCCGCACCCGTGACGGAGGGGGCGCTGGGGCACACGAAGGGCGAATGATGCGGCGGCGACGGGAGGTGGGCAGGCCGCGTGTCCAGGAACGGAATCGGATTCTTTCCTTAACTCTAGGTCAACCAAACACACCCAAACCATGGCAACTTAGTCAGGGGTTATCTTGCTATCAAGTTAAAGGTCGGCCTGGTCACGTAGAAACGAAGACCGCCTTAGGCTGGAGGGTAACATTTCAGCAGAGTACATTCTGCACCTGAGTAATGACAGGGCTGACCTACGCGGTTGGGAAAGGAGGGCAAAAGTTGACCTTGGGGGCAGGAGGGCTGGGCCGCACCCCCGCACTGCGGGGCTGAGGGTGCTCCTCCTCCCTCCACCTCCAGCGGGCGGAATGAAGAACCTTACCTTGCGGGGAAAACCTGCCAGTACGAGATGGTTTTATTTCCTCCCCCATGTCTGCAGAGTGCCCGCCAAAGTCACCCTTCCCTACCCTCTCAGGTCAGCCCAGCAGGGTAGCTCAGACGGGACTTCGCCAACCAGCTCCACTTAAAATTCCAACCCCAGCCAGGATGCAAAATTGGCTCTTTCCCTCCTTGTTCTGCACGGGGTCTGCTCCCTCTGCCTCCTCTTTCTTCTAGGCTCTAGAAGAGTATCAGGGGCAGCGGAGGCCCAGAGGAGGGCCAAGAGGCAAACAGCTCTTCAGACAGCGGGGCGAGCCCGCGATCCTCTCCGGCGGCTGGCGCTGCTCTTCGCGGCAGCACTGCCTGCCCGCGGCAGCCCTCCTCTGGGCCTGTGCCCCCGAGGCCGACTCTCAGGGCAGCTCGGGGTCCCTCCTCGCCGACTGCAGGGGCCCCTTCGCTGGGCCTCTCTCGATGCCCCCAGCTCCCTTCCCAGCAAACACCCACCATCACGTGCTGCTGGGAACCTCCAGTGGGCAAGACTTCCCAGGAACACTAGTGAGGTGGCTCATGTACGGCTTCCTTCCTCAGTGCCCACTCGGCCCACAGGGAATTCCTGCATCCTTGTGTGCCACCTGCTGTCTCCCTCCCGCTCCCTCACCCTGTGCGCTGCCCAGGCACATCCCCTAAGAAGTGAGATCCTCCTCCTCCTCCTCTTTGCAGGAATAAAGATATTGCACCCCAATACCTTTACCTGATTCTCTCCGACCCCCCCTCAGGATTCAGTAAGTAAGAACACCCTAGTTACCAAAGGCAGAGAAACAAAACATCCAGTGTGACACCCTGTTATGCAACTGAAAAATTGCTTACAAGGTGAAATAGAAGCCTTAACCTGACAGCTGTTGGGAGAAGGCGCTGGGACAAAGGCCGGGGCTGGCTGAGGCAGGTGCTCGCCTCACCTGCCCCCGCAGCGCCGGCCAGGAGCCCAGCCCAGAGGCCTTCCTGCTCCGCCGGCCTGGCCTGACTGGGCAGGGCAGAGCTCGGGGCTGGTTCTTCAGCTTGGGGTCTCCGGCATCACCAGGTGTGTGCTCAGGGGGCCATGATCCTCCTGAGTTCACAGTGGACACTGGGCTCCCCCAGAGATTTTCCTGGACAGCACCAGGGTCGAATGCAAGGGGCACAGGCTTGGCCTCAGATAGTCTGGATTTGAATCTGGGCCCTGCCCTGAGCTGGGCATCCTTGGGCAGATTATTTAACCTCTCTACACCTAAGACCTTATCCACAAAAGAAGAACATCTCCTAAATCATAGGATTATTTTAAGGATTAAATGAGAAAGATACCTGGCACTTTTACAAGCTCAGCAAAGTCCCAGAACAAAGTGATAAAATCATGAACGAGGTTGAGAGCAAATGAGTTCTGTCTTAGTTAACAATTCAACAGCTATTGTATTAATACTATTTCATGCCTTTTTAAAGCACTAAATCCAAGCAGATATATATATGCCTTCAAGAGTATAGAGATGTGTATTGTTTTTTGAATAGATATTCAATACCTGCTGAGGACCTCACGGCCTTTGCCTCTCGATTTTAATGTCAAGAAGCAATTCAGAAGGCTTTTATCTGCACAGGCAGCATCTGGGGCCAGCCTTGCTAGGACAAGAATGATCAAGGCAGCCTCCTGACCCTTTCTCTTTTTAATTAAACCTGTGAGCAGACCTGTGGTGCCCCATTCCCACTGCCCACCACCTATAGCAAACATGGACTCAGTCTCCTGGCTACCAAGGAAGCCTAACAGACTCCAGAACAAAAATCAACAGACATGATCTTTAAAAGAATGAAAGCTCTAAGCAAACAGTTTAAAACTCACGTGAAGTGTGTGTGCCCCAGGAAATATGGGAAGAGGGCATAGTTACATGAGTCACCAATTTTCTGTGATGGATCAGCATCAAACTCTTTATCATCAAGAGCAAACACACTTACTGCTAAATATACCCTTCAAAACAAATCCTTTGGATTAATTCATTTTAAATCTGGAATATGCCTGGGTCAACAGCTGCCACGTTTCCCAGAATGTTTACATAACATAGTTAGTACACACTCGGGTCACTAGCCCTTAAATTAGTAGGCAAATCTGGCTGCCTTTATTTAAATCTGGGAAAACAGGATAGAGGCGGGCATCCCAAGTCAGTGAAGCCTGTCCTTCCTTTTCTTCACTGTGCTCAGTATATGTGGCCAAGAAGCAGGCATTCTTCAAGGCATCTCTGACTACTAGGCAATTCTGAACAGCCCCTCTTTCCTCACGACGGTACAATGAGGAGGAGGGAAAGAAGCCCAGGTTAAAGGGAAGATGGGGTAAAGCACGAGGAACCAGAGAGAAAAGCACAAAACAGAGACCTAACGTCAAAGGTTTCCAGGCATCTTTCAAGCAAAAATCTTCAAGTGGTTTGAAGCTCCTACCTGTGTGTTATGCTTTCAGATTATCTAAAAGGAAGAGAACCCTTCACATAGAATCTACTAGAATGTGCCTGGTCTTTGCACCTGTTTGATGGCTGATCTCCGCCACCGACCCACTCATCAGGCATGAGAGCAGCTCCGTGTCCCTGCCCCAGCCCCAGCTGCCCCTGCGCTCCAGTTCTGAGGTCAAGGGATGAAAAGGGCACTGATGTGATGCTGGGGAACCATCAGAATAATGACCCCCACGACGAGTCACAATGTTTGATGAAACAGGCTCAGAGAAGCAGTGAAAATTGCCAGGGCCGAGTGCCTAGCCATGGCCAGTGCGCAGGCCCCCCGGTGTCTCGAGTCACCCGTGAGTGTAGACCGGCCGTAATTACCTATTCTCAACATCAGTGCATCATTTGAGCTATTATTAATGAAAACACATATTCATGTGCAAGTTTTTGTGTGGACATGTTTTCATGTCTCTTGAGTTAAGAGTGGAATTACTGAGTCATCTAGTAACTCTAACATTTAAGATCTTCATGCTCTTTTAATATCTTTCTGATTAAAAATATTTTCTGACTATAATTTATAAAGTAAGAGTTTCTTAAAATCCTCCTCACACCCCACAGGAAAAACCACTGTTAACAGTTTGGTATATGGACCCTCACAATGTTTTAAATGCAAAGAACAATATATAATTTTTATAAAAGTTATTATTACATAAATGGGATTATATTATACATACCTTCCATATCTATCATGGACACCTTTCCACACCCATATGGAGAGACAGAGCTACATGCACCTCCCTCTCTCATCAGGCATGTAGTCCAGGGGTATATTCATTATGGGCGAGAATCACAAATAATACCGAATAAAGGCCACTTCGCTCTGGCACCTCATTGTGTCTTATATTTCCCAGGCACTTGGAGGTGGTCTGTTTCCAGGTATTCCCTGGCATATCCTTCTGAAAATTCTGTTGGCTGGTTGACAAAGAAATGGGTCCAAAAAGTAAAGTGGGAATGGTGCTGGCCTGGCGCTACCCAGCGTTCCAACCCGTAAAGCAGAGCGGGAGTGCGTGTACGATGCACTTGGCTTACCCCTTGATGACTAGTTATATTATTTCCCGTTGGTTGTTTCATTAGATTATAAAATTAAGATGTGAATACATGCATAATCGTGAAATTACACTTTCAAACAAGAGACAAGTAACAAGTCCTCCACCTCCCCAAATCCTCCCCTCTCCATGGAATCGTAATAGGCTAGTGTTTTTACCCTTCCTGCTCCTTTTCTATTTTAATAGGAATTTCTACATACTTACAGTTTTTTGTTTTTTATTTTTACATAAACACAGTAGTTTACATATTATTTTGTGTCCTTTTTTGTACTTGACATTATATTTTGTAAATCTTTCCAAGTCACAGATAAAGATCACCACAGTTGAATGCGAAATTAAAGTTGAACACCTCGCAAAAAAATGGAACTGTGCGCATGCTCCATAGTCAATTTCATATTGTCAGAGCACAACAGATAATTTTAGAAACAAACCAGAAATGATTTGGTGTATTCAGGAGAACGATCTCCAAAATTAAACGACCCTGATGGGTTGTATGCACGAGGTACCCCGCACAGCGCGAGGAGGGGAAACATCAAATCCTCTGAAGTAGTCGGGAGCCTGACACACCCAGGAGCAGCCGGGTGCGGCGGCCAAGTACCGAGTGTGCAAAGAGGAACGGCCCCTTTGCAGAGGAAGCACCCTGAGCGGTGACGGAGCCCGTTTAGTTTTGCCTCATCCCCGGTTTCGGGATTCCAGCTGCAGAGACGTGCATCGGAACGGGCTCACTTACTTTAGGCCGAGTGTCAACAACGTAAATGAAGTCGCTTCCCGGATTGGCTTTCCGGATGGCCTGGAGCATCTGCTCGTCCTCCAGGCACCGGGCGCTGAAGCCGGACAGGGGCTGGCTGCTCCTGCAGATGGAGGCCTGCGGGGAGAGGGGAGAGACGGGGCACTGCGGCAGCGGCAGCCAAGAGGGCCCCCGGGCCACCTCCACACCCAGAGCCCGCGTCATTGACGCCCACGCCCGCTGGTAAAAATCCCATGATAATGCCTTCCAGAAATCGAGGTCGGTTTCTCGAGAGAAACACTACGCGGGTGAGCAGCGCAAGAAGTTTCTCTGTGTACAAAATGGGGAATGTGTGAGGATGCTTAGACAGGCTCCAAATTATGAAATCTGAGGCCATTTAACTAACGAACCCACTTTCCTTTTCACTGGTATTGGTTCATCTTCCTGTGGAAGATAGAAATATAAAGTAGAAAAATAAATTAAATAACTATGCTTCTAAAATTTATAAGATACCACTAATGGCAAGACAAATAAAAACAATGTTTTCCAGTGCTTTCCATCATTTTTACTAGCCCATGTAGAAACATCAGAAATACCCTAAAACCATTCTAAGTGGGGGAGTTTTCCCTGTGCGGAGAGCCCGGGCTGCTGCCAACTCTGGCCCCCAAGACAGCTGGCACACACCTCACCTGGCCCAAGCAGGAGGGGCAAGGGGTTTCTTTGGAACCAGTGTGTGTTCTATTCTGCAATTTCCCTACAGTGCAGTATCAACAGAGTATATCACATTGTCAGGCAATATATACAATAGCATAAACATTTCTCTAAGTCATGAGCAGGTGAATATAGATACAACCTCACAACTGTAAAACTTATACTTTCATGACAAAGTACTTTTAATAGATTTAGATTTTAACATTTAAACTCAAGTCACCGATAAAATATAGGAATGAGTCAAAGAATCTACACTGAGACTGTGCATCCACTGTGTCAGAGGACAGAGGCGGCGGGGGTCAGTAAGGGCTCTGGGCAGGCTGAGCAGAGGAAACCTCCACTGGAAACAGTCGAGGCATAGCCCAGGGCTCTGTGCAGGGAGGGGCGCCCAGTTCTGAGTCCAAGCCCAGCCGAACCGTCCCTGAAGCTCAACCCAGGACCCCTTAGCTAGGGTTTGGGTTTCTCCAGATAAAGGGAAGCTTTGCTACCTCTCACTGGGGAAGATGGGGATGTTTCTCACCACACCCTCCAGCTGAGAACCTGCTGGAGGACCGAGAATACAGACTAGCCAGACACAGGACTGAGCAACTGTCCCAGGGTCCCGGTCCCATTCTACAACAGAGGGGCAGTTCCAGAGGTGGCCCAAGGAACCCCAGGGGGCTGCCGGGTTCCAAATTCAGGAGAGTGGGATGCAAAGGGGAGGCAGAGTTGCTCCCGGGCTGTTTAGTTCTTGCTGGCAGCTAAGTGCAGTGCGTGGAGGAGAAAGTGCGCAGAGAGCCTGCACAGTGTGAGAGGACATGGGTTTGGGGGGCTGGTGCGGGGGCAGGAGACAGGCAGAGCCAGGGCAGCAGCCAGACCAAGGTCGGGGAGCAGAGGCACGCTGTGCCCAATGGCTGAGAGCAAGTGGCCACGGACGGCCCTCACAGCACCGCATCCAGGCACTGCGCCTTCTGGCCTTCAGGGGGCCAGGGCTGTTCCCAGGCCCCGAGGGGGCTCTGACGGGGAAGACAACAACCCTGAGCTGGCTTTATCTGATACTGTGGGTTAAAGAAAACCTCCTTAACACAGCTCCCACCAGGCAAGTCCTCAGATCCTGTCCGAAGAATTAGATGGAAAAGGGCACATATTTATACGGTGAGCAGCTGTCTGAGAATGTTCACACCACACCTACACGCGCTGAACTGGTGAGACTCCAATTATGAGAGGAAGCCAGTTAGTGACAACTGCACTAGTGACCTCCAGGTTGAGAGCTAGCTTTAAGGGAAGTCAGAACTGGGTTATACCACGAAATGTGTCCCATCAATTAAACCAGATACGTTAAACAGACTACATCTTAATATTCTGTAGTTATCTTAATAATCTCTAGCTATGCTCCAAATGGAATTCATTGTCTCGGTGACTGCTAACACACACAGTTATCAATTTTGAGTAGAGCAAGTGGCCTCTGAGT
This sequence comes from Manis javanica, assembly GCF_040802235.1. Lineage (NCBI taxonomy): Eukaryota > Metazoa > Chordata > Mammalia > Pholidota > Manidae > Manis > Manis javanica. Next base: position 97,211,341 of record NC_133167.1, read on the forward strand.
GCGTTTGTCCACCCTGTACACACCCCAGAGCATCACACAGTTGAGAGAATGGCCCGTTTCCTGGCAGCATTTCGTACTGACCTCAGTCACCTGTAAACTGTCACAAAAGCCTCTCACAATTCTACTGATGATTAAAATATCCAACATTTTTTAATACTTACTATGTGGTGGGCATATTACAAACACACACAGGCTTCTGAACACAAAAGTGACATTATACAAGTCTGTGGTCTGCAAAGCTGTTAACAGTTTGATATACAAAGGGAGTGTGGATGGTTCTATATAACCCATGCTTGACTTAAGGCCTAAAACCAGTATTCTGTGCTGTCCCTGACATCTGGTAAAATTGGGAGGGCCTCGAATGGCCTGCTGGCAAGTTCCCCCCACACTGTGCTCCCATGGGTAACATCCCTGAGTCACACAGTTCTCCCAGAGGACCAGCTAGAGTTTCTGCTCACCCCTGAGAAAGCGGCTTTGGTTCCCCGCCAGCCCATGGAATCACTCAAGCCAGTCACATCCTCCCTTGGGAACCGGGGGTCACCTCGTCCTCCTGATACTACAAAGCCTGCCTCCCTCAGCACCTGCTGGTCCTCTCCATTCCTGAGGGTACCTCCTGTGGCCCTATGGAGCAGGCAGTGGCCTTGGCCCCTGAGCAGTGGGTACAGGTAACTAGTAAACTGCTCTGCTCATCCATCCCAGTAACACTAGGGCAGGATTCCTAACCTCACCAATGGGTGACCAGGAAGGAATCGCATCACCACGTATGACAAAAACCGATCCAGAGGGAATTATGGACCATCAGGGGCACATATATCAGAGGAACCTAACAGGACTTCCAATCAATGGAATGATGTGCATTTCAAGCTTCTCCTAATATAATCACCAATTCCTCCAGCCCAACATTAGCCAAGCCATCTCACCATCAAAAATCTTAAGTGTCTCTTTGGTAACAAGGGGATATGTAGGGAAGAGCATTTTAACTAAAAAAATGTGATATTCTTATCAAAAGCATAAGTTCTACTGGGGTGGGAATATACACACTTACTCTGTAATGCCTAAAATCACAGAAGGGAAGAAAGAAAGATCGGCACATTTGTATCATTTGTACCTGTTTACTTTGTATGAAGACTGCCTGGTTCATGTACGGGTTTTGCTGAGCAATGACAACCTGAAACACTGCACTCTTATTTCCCTTTATAAAAGTCCCTGGTCAAAGCACTGACATAATTAACCTTGATGAAAAACTAAAACGTTGTTATAAAACACAAGTTTAAATCTGACACAGACCCTACCCTACTCCTGCCTTTAGGCTCATGCCCATGTGTACATGCTCACATGGGCACCTGTTGTACTTTTTTATAATTTCATTTAGCTTTGAATCCAAGACCATATTATCTGGCTTGAAAACCAAACTTTTTGACTTAGCAAAAGTCAAGTAATGTCTGAAGTGAGTGACAAAGCCCACCTTTGTCTCCCCAGATTTGTTTTCTTGTCCCCCATGGCAATGGAACCACCATTTTTCGTTGCTGTGAGTCTTAGGGTTCCCCATAAGATTGTATTTTCTCCCGGGCCCTGTGCGGTCTGACCAATGGGATGTGTGCACAAGAGTCACGTGGCCGTTTCGGGCGCCTTCCTCACAAAGCCGTCAGGGCACCATCCGCCCCCCTCTGCCTGCTGCTGCACATAGGTGGTGGCTGGTACTAAAGTCAGCTCTCCCATCGCTCAGTGGGGGCCACGCCCGGGCAACGGCGCAGCAGAGGGCTGAGGTCCCCAAGGGCTGAGTGGTGTGGGACCAGGACACCAGGCCTGGACTACCCATCCTTGGGGTTTTACGTGAGAGGAAATAAAGTTCTGTCCTGTTCAAGCCACTGCTCTCTGTTAGTTGCAGACAAACCTAATTCTAGTTTTTACATGTAACATGAAAAAAATAAAACCTGCTTTCCATAAATAAAGACTTCTTATACTGAGATACTAAAAAAAAATTGGGTACACTTGCTGACTGTACCCCATTACTTATGGTCCAATATACAGGGAAGGGTTAAGCAGAGTTGCATAGTGTCTTACCACACACAGCAACATCCACAGACCTCAGGGAGATCGCAAACACACACAGCAGAAGGCCGCTAGAGAATGCCTGTCTATGATAAAACAAGCAAAGCAAGCATGAAACAAACGCATGCCTTGAGACTTACGTGGTTATCTTTGTAGTAGTAAGAAAGGGCAGGAAATCGCCGTCTGCTCCGGAACTTGGAACTCCCCACTATGATGTGTGCTGTGGCAGACTTGGGAACGTACAGCTCAGTCGGGTAAGAATCACAGACCTGTCAGAGGAAACACAGGGGCATTTTTAGGCCATCTGGTAACACTTTGTGAACTGCCCCAAGAAACTGCCCACCGTGCTTGCTCGGTCACACACTGACGTTTCCTTGACCAGGGTACAGAGGAGGCTATTTGGAGGAAACCAGCAGCCACTTCACAGATACGATGCTGCTGAATCTCCGAAACCATCACAAAGGAAAGCAGGACTTGCCTTAGCACACATGACCTTGTGCACTGGCCCTTCTAAGGACTCGTCACGTGAGGCAAGACAGCGACACATAAGTATTTCTTTCATCAAAATGGGACAAACTGTAACTTTGTATTCTGGAAGCTGAGAAAACTTCAGCTACCTGTTTCAAATGAAAGACAGCCTGACACTGGGGGATACTTTCCTAAACCACAGGCACAAGCAGCAAAATTCCTCGGCCGGGCTCAAGCCACACGCACTCCTGCGTCTGCACCCGCCAGGCTGGTGGCCCTGGGCACTCCTGCCCTCCTCCTCCCCAGACCAGCCCTTCTCCGTCCAGGGCCAGCCCGACACTGCCTCCTTCAGGAGGCCCTTTACCTGAGCGCTTTAGCTTTCTGATCCCTGCAACTGACAAAACAGAAATAGGATTCCGTGGGGTCGATATGAGGATCAAATCAGGTAACAGCTATGACAAAGCGTTCTATGAGCCATTAGGTCTGCCCAGAAATGTTTGTGCTGGAAACAGTAAAAGTGCTTGATTTGTTGCTTCACACATATTTTGCTTTGATATCAGCCAGTCAATCGTTTGCAATGTGAGGCTCACTTGGACGGCAGTTCTGGCCTTCGCTAAAGCAACTGTTTACCTCCTGCAAGTCAAGCCTCTTCTTGGGCATTTCAAGAGGAAACCTCAACTGTGTACAGCAACAGGGCAAATGCAATGTCTGCCTGTCCTCTGTCCGTCTCCACCCACCTTTACCCCTTGTTAAAGATGGGACTTAGGGGAATGAAAACCCACCACCGTGGGATCCAAGCCTCCCAAGCGTGTATAAATTGCTCTGTGATGATTCCTCTCTCGCCTGCCTCCACTGTCTTTGTTACCCGACTGGTGAACAACATCGAGTAGGAGATAAATGGGCCACAAAAATGATGCTCCTCAGCCCACGGTGTGATTTCATAATTTTACCAAAGACATTTTTGGAAAGATTACCAAAGACTTCATGTGGGCTGGGCACTGACACTCTGTAGGAAAATCCCATGCTAACAACACATGGTCCGACCTACTTGGGCCCAAAAAGCTTTTACTGGAATCACTGCCACAAAACACTACACTTCCTTCCCCATGCAAATCCGGTGTCTGACCAGTCAGCTAGGACATGACGACACACACCACACCTGCTGGTCTAGGTTCGGAGACATGCAGTCATTGCTCCAGACTTATTTTTCTTGAAATAACACTTTTTCAAAGGAAATCAGTAAGTTTACAGTAAGCTAGGGATTAGTGTCTTCCTTGTAACACCACCAGGACTTGCAAAGTTATTTATAATTAAATGAAGTAAGAAAAAGAAAGTAATGCGTAAGATCTCTCCAAAGTGCCATTTAGGCCACCAAATTCTGAAGCCACTCCATGTGCCTCCCAACATCTTGGAAAATCACATAAGAAAATAGAGAGAGAAAATGAGAAGTTCAAAGTGGGAAATGCTTTTCCTTTGAATGTCCTTTACATTGACTGTCTCAACCCAATGAAAGTAGATTAAGTTAAAAATAATTTACACATTTTTTTTATGAATAAGGAAATAGGTTTCTTTGCTTTTCACTAAATAAATCAGCCTGAGTGGATTGCCTGCATGTCTGAGTTTGCCTTGCCAAGAAGAATCTTTTTGGTAATTCTCTCATTCAACATTTTTTTATTATTAAAATACATTTGACATATAACATCACATAATTTAAGGTGTATAACATGCCATTTTGATACATGTATAAACTGCAGGATGACTGCCATTGTAGAGATAATTGGTGCCTCTCTCATGTTACATTAATTATTCTTTTTTTATGGTTGGACTCATTGTCTTTTTGAAGTTTGATGATTATAGGACAATCGTGTTGTCTACCAGTGAGTTTTTACTGAATACTTATTATGTGCCAGGCATTACATTAGGTGGTAGAGCAGAAATGAATAACAAAACTGTTACTGGCCTCAAGGACTTCAGGTTTCCGGGAAAACTGATTTTTGTTGACCCGGTTATCACCTTGAGTAAATGTTTTTTACCATTGCAGGGTGGTATCCATCTGAGATGCCATCTGAGGCATCTACATCAGAACTCTGCATTCACTGAGGACCACCTTCTTCATGGAGCACATTGGAGAACCAGTCGTCAGGAACTGAGATACAACTACAGAGACAACTTCCTTCTTGAGCATTTAGGGCCTAAAATTTATTTCAAGGAATTTATGATGTAATGGGGTGAAAGATGAGCCTACGGTGATTTATAGATAAATAAAATAATGCATGACACATGAATTATAGCTGTGGACAACTGAAATAAACAAGGTTATAAATTACTGGTTCGCATGACACTTTAAACTTTAAGAGAAATAGATTAAAATTTTGACCTAGTAATGAATGCCAATCATTTTATTTAAAGAAAGATATTTTCAGGAGTAAGTCCAAAGGAAATCTTAGCTGGGAGAGTTAGGCTATCATAACCAAGTGTCTTATAACTAAGGACAATAGAGATGATGCTACAGATGGTGATGATAATAGTGATCCTGCCCCAAACCCCACAAACAGGGAACGGCAGCGCTGGTCTGGAGCCCAGGTTCCAGGACATGTGTATGCTGCTGTCCCCACCATGCGTAACAGCTTCCTTGCCGTCAGGAGACACCACCAGTGAGAAGAAGGAGTAACTCTTGTAAAAGAAGGGAGGAAAAGTAAACGTTTTTCTCAACTGTAAGGTTAAAAGCAAAAGGAATAGATGCGGATATAACCTTCTCCGTGGGCTGTCAGTCGGAAATTTGTTAGAGAACCAACTTTCACTATATTTCTCAATCGGCAATAAATAAGGATACATCATCTTTCTCCCTATTTTCATGATATTTGTCAAATCAGAAAATTCCCTAGGTTCCCACCTTTTCTGTTGCAACACAGCTTGCTGATGGTTAGTTTGGGTTTCCTGTGTGCAACTTCTGAAGAGAAATGCTCAATGACTCATGTTGTGCAGTCTCTCCTGCAAACATGGGACTTCAGTACTACAGATGAGTCATGTTTGTGGTGCTAATTCTAGAAGGAAAGTTCACCAAAAATAGGAAGAACCTGTGTTTCCAAGGCAATGTTATTCCTCAAGATGTGCCTTGACCTCATTTTCTTCCTCACCCAAGGGTATGTCATATTTTTTTTAATATAAAAAGGACACCAATTTTCCTCACAAAAGTTGGATTGTCCTTCTTTTCATTTTAAGGCTAAAAAGTCACTGCAAATGTTGGCTTTAGCAGGACAACAAACTATTCTGATTACATTAGCTAGACACTTTATAATGGTTGAGACAAAAAGGCCCAAACATCCACTCACAGTGTAAGATTATGCTTGTTAGATTTAAGTGTAATTACAAAGAAAATTCAGTACCAAGAAAATGTCCACTCTATCCCAAATAATCTATAAATTTGGTAATTCAGAAGAATGATGTGGAAAGACCTGGTCTGTAGGATAGCAGGACTTATTAAAAAGCTATAACAACCATAATTAGTGATAATATAATTATGGAAATTATATAAAGTCAAATTTAGACAACAGTTACCAAACAGACCAGAATTTCTTTTTATAAACAATATGCTAAACCATGAAACAAAATAGGAAGCATTAACAACTCAAAACTTCTGAGGATCAAAAATACTCTCAGAAAAGTATATAAATATCTCCTGAGAGGAGATATTTCCAACAACTATAAACGATAACAGATTATTATCTAGAATATATAAAGAACTTCTAGAAATCAATAAGAAAAAAGACATACAACCTTATGGAAAGGTTTTATTTTTAGGTAAAAGGTATCCCACTGTATTCATCTTATTGTGCCTTGCTTTTTCAAACCTAACACTATACTTTAGCAATCTTTCCTTATCAGTACATGGAAATCTTCCACATTCTTTAAATGGCTATACACTAACTTAATTATACAGGCAGACCAAAAATTATTTAACTGGTCCTCTACTAAAGAAATTTGGGTTTCTTCTAATATATGCTATGACAAACAATGCTTCAGTAAGTAGCCTTTACACCACTGTGTGTGAATGCTATTAACTCTTCAGAATAAATTTCCAGAAGTAAGACTGCTGGATCTCAATAAGTAGGTATACCACCAAACACTGCCAATAGTATCTGTTGGTGAATCTAAATGTAATAAGAACTCGTATCTTGGCAGTAGGTCTGTAAATCCATGCAAACACTTTGGAAAAGAATCTGGTAATATCTAGTAAGTCTAAAACTACATACCCTCTAACTCAGAAATTCTGCCCTTAAGAAGAAACCCACAGTATACTATGAGTCATATGTAAGCCAGTTAACAGTATTTTTTTGTAACAGTAAAACAAAAGAGTAGAAAGAAAAGAAAAAGAATAAATCATTTTTTGAACTATGGGATATTTCTAAAATGGAATATTATACAGTAGTGAAGAATGGATGAAAGAGAGTTATATGTATCTAATAAATTATAAGTATTAACTTATCTGTCTTAATTGGTTTATGCCTGAGTTCCACCACTTGTAAGGTAGGGATAAAAACACCACCTACCACAAAGGATTGCTAAAATTTGTCTTCTTTTTAGACCAGTGGCTGGCAGCAGTTTTAAAACTACTATATATGTGCTTATTAAACAAAACGAACCTCACAGTGTTGAATGAAAAGCCAACTTTCAGTAAACTACATTCAGCTTGACACCACATAGAGAAGTATAAAACCATACAAAATAATAGCACATATTACTATTTATAATGTACAATGTTATGAAGAAAAGCAAGGGAATGACAACACTGAACTGTAGTCAGCGACACTGGAGCAGGAGGTGGTCTGGAGGGAACATCGGGAGGTTCAGCAGCCCTGGCCGTGTGTGTCCCTACGGAGTGCGCGGGTCCCTGCTGTTCATTTTATTCTTCTTCAAAGTTTTGTGTCTGCTCTAAGTGTGGCATAATAAATAAGTAACATTTTGAAAAGTGAATGATAGTCAACGGAAGAAAAGCAACAGTATACTTCCAAAATTACTGCAGGTAAACACAGGAAAAAACTATCCAGCTATGGATATAAAGAGGGAAAACATGACTAATAAAACACGCAAAGCATAGTATCTAGGACAATATCCCAGACACCAGTTACTACTAAAAGATTTTTAGATTGAGGAAAAATCAGAATCTAGCCATACCTAGTTTTATAAATATCAAAACATGCCACCCCCATGATGATGACTATTGCATACTTCAAAAAAGGACAAAATATTCATATAGTAAGTTTGGAAATTCTGGGATAAATAGAGTTCTACCAGACAAATACTGACAAGAAAGAAATGGTAGAAATATAATCATAATATGTGGAATTCAAAGTCAAAAGCAGGAAAAAGGGATATTTAAAATTGATAAAAAGAACAACACTGAGATGTCCAAAACAAAACTATTAATGGCCTATTTGTTTGGAATCTAAAAAAAATATTTAAGTCCTTTATGCCTTTTGATAGATACTAGGAATTGGCAAATAACTTAAAATATGGTCAAAACCATCTGCACAAAGATATTGCTCCCAGAATTATGAGTAATCTAAATGTCTAATAACTGAGAAATACTAAAGTACATTTATTTGATGCAATGTTATATAGTCATTTAACTGACAGGAAAATTGTGTAGCAATATAGATAACCATTATAATCATTATGGTAAGGTGAAGAAAATAATCAGGATTCAAAACATGTGACTAGAAATACTCAACAGGAGATAAAATACATAAATGGTCAATCAGTATATATAAAGCTACCAAATCAAGAAATCAAAGCATGCAGATTAACTTGAAAATTCACTTGCCCTACTATAAAGCTGTCAAAATATTTTTTAAGAAATAAACTCTTTACTGAAAAAGGTACAAAGAATCAAGCATTCTCATACACAACTGCTGAGAATTTATGTAAATTGGTACAACCTTTCCATAGTTCTTTTTGACAATATATTCAAAAATTTGTGTAAACCTTTTGAACTAGAAATTCTACTGTTAGGAATCTGTCTTTATAAAGAGAACTTTAATGTGGGCAAGTACAGTTACCAGAATGTTCTCATTATGTTATTTAAAACAGTAAAAAATAGCAATAATCTAAATGCTTAAAAATTGGAGATTAGGTAGACAGAATATGATATACCAATACTATGTAATATTATATAATGTTTCATAGTGATATAAAATAGGAAAATACAATATGCTCTGTGAAGAAAAGCAGAACTCAGGCAAATATACGTAGTATGATTTTATTGGTGCTATATATTTGAATGGTTCCTTTTCCTCTGTATTTTCCAATTTTAAACAATGAAACCCATACTTAAATAAGAAGAAAGTTACTAAACAATGCAGATGAGAAAAAAAACTAAAGGACAACTTTGAAACCTAACAGAAGAATGTGAGGGCAACGGATGGGGGATGTTTTCCCTTTTTCTCCTCGTTTGTTAAATTTTGTGCAATGTTCTTACATTACTTTATTTAAACTATTTAGAAAATTAACAGGGAAATCAACCCTGGTTTGTCAGTCCATCATTAAGGAGAATATGGAATTAATTCTGCCACCCTGCTTCCATCCCCTCCACAGTCCTTTCTGTAAGTGTAGACGGCGCTGGGGAAGCCTCTTGGTGACCTTGTGTGCCAATCACGAGTTCAGTGCGTCCAGAGCGTTGCTGGGGCCAAGCTGCCATGGGAGTCCTGACCTCCCCACTCATCACTCACTGCACTATAAAAAGACCTGATGGGGAACAAGGTCCTGGCTGGCCCTCCTACCAACTGCCTGGCCGTGAGGCCTGCCACTGGCCTCTCTGGGTTTCCATTACCTCAACTGTTAGGGAAAGACAGTGGAGGGGACAGTCTAAAATGCCCTTGTTAAAACTTCTTGATTCTAGATGCAGGTAGGAAATAGAGACTTGGACACCCACACGTTTGCATCTACACAGAACTATAACCACTAAAGCAGATCGAGCAGAGGTCTTGCTGAGCCATGGGACATGACTTGATTTGGGTCAAGTAGCCAAGGCCACCAGATGCCCCACTCACCCTATAGTCTCTGTTCACATCGCTGAGCTGCCAGTGCGTGTTCGGGAGGCCCATTCGCCGGTATTCCTCACCGAGCTCTATCAGCATCCAGCCTTGTTCTCGCTCTTCTTTATCCAGCTTGGGGTTGAATGAAAAGCAGTACAACTCCTCGTATTTCACTGCAAGCAAAGGAAGCCACATCCAGCTCAGTCAAAGCCAGACCCCATCTCCCAGGAGCACTCTGTCTGGGCTGGGGTACACCTAGCGGCCAGCCCGGCTCCCTAACCCCAGGCCACCCCGAGGAGCACCCCGTCCCTGTGGGCAGGGCCACCCACCTCCCAGCAATGACATGGGACAAGAGGACTCAACTTTGAGAGAGCTTCTTTCCTTTTAGAAACAAGGCATTCTCCATTTCATGATTTTTTGCCTTTTTTAGTTGCTTTTGAAGGTTAATATATTTCCTAGATCACATAACATATGAAGCATAAAAATTAATTAAGAATGTACGCATTCATCAGATATCAAGAGTTCAATCTGTTTGTGTGTATCGAGCTTAGATGTGGGATGGCCCCTCAGAGGTGCACAGAGGCCCAGGCCATCGCCACATTTTGATGCTCACGGTATTAAAAAAGAAATAACGAAGTAGTTGAAAAAGCTGTGGAATATATTTAATGTTTGCACTGAAAATATGTGAACTTGTAAAACTACAAGAGTGTCATAATTGTGCGGCTCAGATAATAGTTAATAGGATTCACTAAAAAAAGTCCATTTATAGGTCATGGCACCCTCGTCATGAGGGACAAGTGTAAGGATATACGATGCAAATCTTTCAATTCTACCAGGGTATCTTCATCTTCATGCGTCGCCTTCCACGCTCAGGAGGCCAGCCCCAAAATCCCTCCCCAGTAAGATCTGGGTTTGATTTTCTTGCTCCAATCTTGCCATATTAAGGGAAGTTTCTAGGCCAGCACTTTCCACCAGAAAATATAATGCAAGACATAGATGCCATTTAGAACAGATTTGTAGCCACATTAAAAAACTAGAAAGCAGACAATGAAATTAGTTTTACTAATATATCTTCTTGAATCCAATATATCCAAAATAGTATCTTTTCAACATGTACATAAGACTTCTTTGTATTTCATATATTGTTTTGTAGTGTCTTTGAAATCCCGTGTATATTTCACCCTTGACATGTGCCTCTTTGTTCATTCCAGCCACGTTCTACGAGTTTGATACCCACCCACATGTGGCTTGTGGCTACATATCAGACAGGGTGGATCTATGTACTTCTGGTGATAACAAACTATGGCTGATACTGAACCCTTGTTTCATTCTAGAGTCTAATTAAATATATTAACCCATCTGGTAGGCACCATGATGGGCCTCATTTTGTGGGTGAGAAATCTGAAGTAAAGGGCAGGTGAGGGACGTTCCCCGGGCCAGGCAGCTGGTAAGTGGGGAGTGTGGATTTAAATTAGGCAACCGGGCTGCACGGTGTGTGTTCCTCACCACACCCACTGCTCCCCCAAGGCAGACCCTGCTCTCTTCTCCCCACATGGGCCACTTTGGCATCTACTCTTTCCTGTTCATCCCCTCATCTTCCTGTTTTTCTCTAGTAGATTTATTATTCCTCAGTTTTCCAAGTCCCCCCATTTATCCCTCCATCTGTAGGTGGCATTCAGCATGGATGATTTAATGCTCCTAAACGTGTGTGCCTGAAGGCCCTCCCTGTAAAGGACCTGACCGGCTGCAGCAATACCCGCGCAGCCTGAGATCAAAATGCAGTTTCAGACTTGTCATTACTATTGACTCACTTTTCAAGGAAAAAGATAAATAAGGGCCATATTTTAAGGACCACACTTTTCATCAGAGGTATACTCCTTGTCAAAAAAGGAAGACTGTAGGGTATCAGTGAGATAAACTATGCTCTGTCAGTCTCTCTTGATGTCTTATTTCTAAGACCCAAAACTGAGAACACTGACTATTCAATCAACAAGAAAACACACACAGACAGGAACACGCACAGAGTAGACGCTTTCAGCAGAAACTGTTGCTCGCAATCCTAGCTGACTGAGCATGCGGCATTTGAAACTGAGATCCAGTCTGGGAACGTTGGCTCAACACCGACACATCTTTTCCATCTCTAAGGACCATTTTCGTGACTCAGGCTTCTGATATCATAATGTTGACCGCAAATGCAATTTGTTTAAGATGCCGACAGACTCTCTTGAGAAAAACCTCAGCTCCCTCCATGAAAGAAGAGCTGATGAATAAGGGGGAATAATGGAAGTTAAGTTCCCTTGGTTAAAAAGCTTCAAGTAAGTTTAAAGGAAGCAGCAGCGACCAGCCTAGGACTGCCAGTGGGTTTCTGTGCATGAGCCCCTGCTTGCGGTCACGGGCAGGATGCGAGAAAGCTGCACAAATTAAAGCAAGAATAATTTATAACAGACGCTGAGATCACTCTTGAATTGGGAGCCATCAGAACGGGTTCCCGCTGCAATTACAAAGTTTTTTCTCTCAGTTATTTTTAAGGAAAAGGGGGATCGACGATACCTCCAGCCCAGTTTAAGTAAAATTCTGCATCGAGGCAGAGAAACCCACATTTTTATCAGCCGAAGCTCAGTCTAGTTCACCACGAGCAAGCTTCTTAACCCAGAGGACAGCCCAGGAAAGCCTTCAGCTGAGGACTGCCCACTCTGAGAAATTAAAAAGTACCATAAACACGGATGTAAATTTTACTGAATGTTTTCCTGTTCTTGATGGTCTGTTCCCCTCACCTCCATCTCCTGCAAAATGCATAGCAGAACCACCCCCTCCATAAAAAATCAAAAACTAAGGCCAGAGGAATCGCTAGTCTTTACAGAATCTGAACTGAGAAAAAAAAGCTGTCTGCTTTGGAGAGGTCGAATCCCTGATTTTTCACCCTCTCTTACAACAGATGTGTTAAACATCCCCCTGGCTTTTCACATCACCAAGTCTGAGCCATCCATCATATCCAGCATAAAACATCTTTTGCGGTTAGTGACGTCAGGTTTCAGCGGGAGGTGCACTAGAAGGCCTTGCCCCCAGGGACCCCATTACTTGGAAGGCACAGGACCTGCTCCAATAGGAAGCGAACACTCGGCATGCCTTCGCACTGTGGGAGGAAGCTGGGCGTGCACCTCTGGCCAGAAAACAATTGCAGAAAAAATTATGTGGAAATCATTCCAGTATTTATTTACCTTCCTCAAGCATACAACTGCTAAACAAAGAGAGATTTGAAGGCTTTTTTATCTGCTCAGAAAGAAAAATGACAAGTTTTAAAATACTACATTAAATTAAGAATGAGTAGCACTTTGGCTGTGTTTCTAAGAAACCCAAGTCAGTGCTTCAGGACTAAGGAGAGATGCATGCTTTGATTTACTTTGTCTTACTTTAGCTCTGTGTTCGCCACATGCGCCTTAGCACAGGGATGCACGGGTCACTGCAATGGGTTCAAGACCTACTGCTCTCGCCAACGGCTTCACTCCCAGACAGCCCCATCTCCTACTTCCTGGAGAAGACGACGCCAACCAGTGGGACTTTCAATGTGGAGCCACCAGGCCTGCAAATGGCCCCATCTCCTCACCCAACCTCTCCTCCTTCCCTCCCATAAAAAAGGAAACCATGTTCATTCCATCAAATAAGAAAGCTGTGGGTAAAATAAAGCAATTAGGAAAGAGAGAAAAATAACCTAGCTTGTTTCCCAGGTATCAAGTTAAACATTATAATAACACAATATTTAGGAAAAAATGTATGGCAGAATTCCCTCTTATTACGGACTAACTGGGAGAAACAAAAGGTAATTCAATATTAAAATCAGAAGCACAGTTTAACAAATGAGAAGAAAACTTGCAACAAGTAATGTAAAACCTGCATACTATGACTGTGTATTGGCAGTTTCCCTTAGGCAAGTGTTTTTAAAAATCAAAAGTAAAAACAAAAGTGAACTGCTATCAGCAGAATGTGCAGTCAGGGTACAGATATGGGGAGTTCCTCAGAACCCTAACGACTGAAAGCTAAATTGTTGCAAATGTCTTGCTTAACTCAGGCATCTGAAAGTAACTGCAGTTGAAAAGCCACATTGCATTTTGTACATTTAGAATAAACATAATGAGAACTTTGCTGTCCATTTTCTGACTAACCAGAATATCCACAGAGAGTGATCGAATTAAACATCAGGACTGTGGAAGCAAGCTCCTGGTGGAAAAGGACCACTGGACTCAGACACTAGTACCATCAACAAAAAGGCAATTACCACTATAGAAATTGCTTAAGCAGCTATGACTTAGACAAGGACTGTAAAAAGTTAAATTAGACAAATGAGATTCCATCAATCATGAGATTGTTAAAATCACAAGAAATATGCAGAAGAATTGGGGACTAAGATGAACTGAAAAAAAAAAACCCACTAATTTAGTAAAAAATGGGAAAATAAACAAGAGGTGGTTTCAGTGTTAAAGGGCCCACAAACACTACAGAGGGAACAATAATTGATACAAAAATAAACAGCACAATTTGCAACAACATGGATGGAGCTAGAGGGTATTATGCTCAGTGAGATAAGCCAGGCGGAGAAAGACAAATACCAAATGATTTCACTTATCTGTGGAGCATAAGAACAAAGCAAAAACTGAAGGAACAAAACAGCAGCAGAATCACAGAACCCAAGAATGGACTAACAGTTACCAAAGGGAAAGGGACTGGGGAGGATGGGTGGGAAGAGAGGGATAAGGGGAAAAAGGGTCATTACAATTAGCATGTATAATGTAGGGGGGGCACGGGGAAGGCAGTAGAGCACAGAGAAGACAAGTAGTGACTCTTAGCATCTTACTACGCTGATGGGCAGTGACTGTAATAGGGTATGTGGGGGGGACTTGATAATGGGGGGAGTCTAGTAACCACAATGTTGCTCATGTGATTTTATAATAATGATACCAAAAGAAAAAAAAAAGGAGGCTCAATGAGAACACAGTCAATGGTTCTGTCACATCTTTCTGTGTGGACAGAGTAACTGCACTAGTTAGAATGAGGACTTAATGTAACTGCTGAATCACTGTGTTATATACCTGAAACCAAGATAATATTGTATCAACCAAACTTCAGTAAAAAAATTAAAATTAAAAACATAAACAGCACAAGGAAAATTAGAGGGATGAGAAAAAAAAAGCATGGGGAAAAATGGAAGCCCCCTGAGAAATAGGGAGCTTTTAATTTAAAAAATGTATATCCTTATTAGTTCATTGGATCTACAGGTTTGACTTATTTTCTCATTTGGACCACATCTTTATTAACGTGAATTATTCTTTACTAAGAATTAAAATGCCCCCTGAATTTGGCTATGTTATTTTGTACTGGGATCTTTTATCCCACGACCAAATTCTTACTAATCTGAATTCACACAAATGGCAAACCAATAAAATCTTGCCAAATTTTTAGTGGTATTTTGATTTACCCTTTTCCCAGAAATCCTAAGGCAGTAAAGACAGAATCCTGAGAGCTTTGAAAAATATCTAGTTCATAGGCCTTGACCGAAATGGACTCTCAAACATTTCTTTTCAGAAAGAAAAAAATGTGTCCTCTACAGGACCTTGCAGTTAGCTGCGTCCATAAGGGAAGCTGAAAATGCGTGATTCATGTTGGCGACTAGCCAGAATATCCACAGAGAGCTATACTGCGCTGCTAGAATTCAAAGTATACTCCACACACACATACATTCTGAAACACTTCTGGCAGGGTGAAGGTGGATTTTGTAAAAGATGCTCAGATGGTTCCAGTAAGCCACCCATACCCCCTGGGGGGAGCACCTCACTCCACCCCGTCCACCTCCACCCAGATTTCAAACCCTGCTTCCATGGTTATAGGCCGTAATATGTTTTATTCTTAGCATTGCCTTTAACATGAAATCATGAAATTTCTAGTATTCTATTTTATCTTCCCATACTTAATAAAGTACTACGTTTTATATAAACCACCATTTCCAATTGCAGTGTTTCAAAATGCTGGTGGCTTCTTAAAATTCTTCTCAGGTAATGGGTTTAATTCGATTAATGACTATGGCTCCCTTTTTTGGTGTCTGGCTGTTTCTAATACCTAACTCCCAAAACTTCACCTTTAAGAAGCACTGTGCATTTTAAAGAGCAGGGAACACAGTGGTTTTTCCTCCCTGGGGACCACTGCATTGAGAGTCTTGGCGCTCGCTGTCATCCCAGGCCAGAGCCCTCACTGTCATGTCCTCCTCCAGCTACCCAGCCCCCTCCCAAGTTCTCTGGGCCATTCCTAAATCCTGGTAATCCAGTCAGAGTGCATTTATTATCCGGTACAGCCATTAATCAGTGACACGGAAATTGCTGGCACACAATTCCCTCGTATTCTCGGCTGCATGCAACCTAACGTACATCTTCCCAGAACTTCTGTTCCAATTATAGTGCACCCTCTAAAAAGTTCAACTGCTTTTCTGGCAAGCTCTGCAGTTCTTTTCAACATACTAAGATGAAAAAGCCTCAACCAGCTGCCTTGAAAGGGGAGCAAAATCAAGTCAGAATTATCAGATTTTCACAGCTCTCTGGCATCAACTTCATTACATAACGGTGACTCTTTGCTGTCTACAGATGATATGGTCACATCATAAACTGAAGACTCAGCCAAATGCCTTGAAGAGTTTTAATCAAACTTCTTGTCCTGAATCCAACAGCATTCAGCAAAGTGGCTATAAGCACAGACCCTATTTCTCTTACCAGTGACGTCCGGCTGACACTACTGTGGATATTACTTTATATAAATAAGCTCTTTTCACCATATTCTCCCAAGAAACTTAGATGCTATTTCTTTTAAGCAAAAGAACACATACATTCCCCACAGAGAGACAAGACACACTTAGGTAGAAATGCATAGGAGGCTGCAACTCTCAAGAACCCTAAATCAGGGCTCTTACAAGAGGGTAATCGAGGGCACATATTTTTCAAATCAACCAAACATTCTTCCTACAACACTTAAGGACATTTCATTTAGGACAGTTAACATATCCATATGGCAAGTACTCACTGATGCTAACAAAGGTCTACTTATACCAACCTTGGGAAACATACATTGTCATCAAGAAGCAACAGAAACTGAACCTAAAACACCCTGGTGAGCAAAAACTGCACTCAGACTGTTTGGTGCCTGTGCTTTCCACACAGAACAATGCGGTCAGCTTGTTCGAGGCCTCAATCAAGGTGGCCTTATTACCACAGTACCAGACGGGCACAATTTTAAGATGATTTCATCCTGAAAGGAAAACACACTCTAACCCCTCTGAGATAAAGTAAATCCCAACAAAAGGGGCTCACAGAGTGAACCCCTCAGGAGAAATCCTAAAAGAAACTGTATCGCTCCTATTTCCTGGCCTCATCTGAAGACTGAGATGGCATATAATTCTTAAAACACTGTAATTTTTAAGCACTATAATTCTTGTATTTCTTGAACATGATTTGTCGATTTCTTAAGAGTGGGTCCATATTAAAGGCCGCGCGCCTCTGCCCTACCTGGCCTTGCGAGGCGTATCAGAGAGATGTACACATCGTGGCAGTCTCTTTCCTGCGGTACGATGAGCTGTAACAGCTGAAAGTTCTTGCAGCGAATAAGCAGGGGGCAGCCGGTAGCGGTGGTTGGCTGTTTTTCAATGGTAGAAATCTGACTATGAAGAATCTGCAACCAAACGTTAACACAGACAAGCTAAAACAAATAAATGATACATATGACAGGGAATAACAGATCTCAGCCACACGCAGATAGACAAAAAACACCCCCCCCCGACCCCCCAGCCTTCAGGTGTCTCAGCACCTACATGCAGATGACAGGCACAGAGATGTCTGGGGAAGAACCAAATGTCTAAACTTAGCATTTTATTTTTCAACACCAAGCTTTCTAACAACTAAGCCTAATCATTTGGAGCAAACTATCCAGCACGTAATTTTGCACAAGTCCAGGTAAGGGAATATTTTGATAGTCAAATGTTGAATGCCCTTAAGAGCTAAAATTAAATAAGGTCATGAGAAGTTAGTAAAATAAACGTTGAAATCGACAAAAGTCAGAGATGGCTCTGCTGGGAGGTGCCACCACGCTCCTTCGTCCCACATGGAATGCTCAAGTTCAACAGCAACTTGAGATTGTTGTTTGCTAAGCTGTTGGTGGTCAGGCAGGCTGCAGAAGAGATTTATTTTAGAGGAAATCACGCTGAAACATCTCTCTGGTGTTTCAGGAGGGTCTCTGCTCTGTCCTCAGTGGCAGCACTTCATTCTTTAAATTCCTCTCACAAAGTAGTGCCCACCACCTTCTGCTGAAAACATAACAATGTCTTTGGAATATTAAAGGGAAAATCTACAGTTCAGGGATTCTGGTTCCGGTCATAACGTCATGGTTGCGTGGCTATACACAATAAGAAATATCTAATGGTCTCGTTATTAAGTACCCTTCCCTAGCTTTTTCTGTTTCCTTTTTAAATTATTAGAAAAGCAGAGACAACATAATAAAATGACTAAATGGCTTGCGTTACAGGATCCTGTGGATAAAGCATTTGCGAATACAGCACTGGGTAGATGCCATATGCTGACATTACTGAATCTCTGCCTGACAGCCATGACATGGAATATTTGTATCTGATGGAATATTTGTATCTCTGACTCTTTCCAGGTCTATGTTTGATGACATTCAAATAACAGTTTAAATGAATTTAAGTAGTAGGTTTGACTGTGTGTCAAAAAAGGCAAAATTCACATTTTAAAAACGGTCCTCTAAACACCCAAATACCAAACGCACACCCACCACATCACTCCACACATGTACAGAGGCTCAAAACGTGTTACTTCAAACAGTGGAAAACATGTAGAGCCAGAAATATGGAAGGCATACCCATGTTTCTTTTCTTGAGTCCAGTGCATTTTCCACAAATATGACATGAGTAGCCGTCAAATACAAAGTACCTAGGGCTGCTTTTTTAGAAGATACTCGATCTACCAAGCGAACATTTTCGACCTAGAAAAATCAGTTTGACAGAGTTATAGTAAAGCAAATGGGCTAGTAACAAAGATAAATAGTAAGTAGGTAACCTTGTGCTTAATCCAAAACATGATTCTGAGAATTCTCCCAATCACAAAAATCAAAACTTGCCCCCTTAATTAGATCTCAGGATATGATTCTATATATCAAAAGATAAAAATTCACCAATTACTACACCATAACCTTAAATGTTCCACAAAAGACTTACAGACCGTATTCTTTAAGAATATCCTTTCTGTATTTTGAATCGGTCAGCATTTTTATTTCACTATAGTTATGTAATTCTAACTTATGGCAGGAAGTGTATGCATCAAAGTTCTGAATTTACACAATAACTCTGTATGAATTACATTCCATTAAAAAGAAAATAGTGTATTTTCCTATGTGTTTCTCAGTTGTAGAAATGGCCTCAAGGCTGTTTGCTTCCATATAAACAA
The DNA here is from genome assembly GCF_040802235.1 of Manis javanica. Lineage (NCBI taxonomy): Eukaryota > Metazoa > Chordata > Mammalia > Pholidota > Manidae > Manis > Manis javanica. The sequence goes on from NC_133167.1 coordinate 97,230,386, forward strand.
GTAGGAAATACAAATATACATATAAAAGCAAAAAGCATCAGAGAAATGTTCTGCATATTTATTAGGAAAACTACCGAATTAAAGATATTTACATTCATTTATAATAAATATCTCTAATAAGTGGAATTCTTCCCTCTGAGCTAAAATTTGAACTGTTACATATTTCTGGAAACTATTTTTATGAAGCACACATCTCTCATATGCACCATATTTCAAGGATACATGTGTTGGGATGACTCCAGTATGAAATGTAGTAGAAATAACAAGACAGGGCAAGTGAAGATTGGATCACTGATGACTCTAAGAAGGCAGAGCCACCACACCACGAGATAAACACTCCAGGAACGCTGGCAGGGCTCAGCAACACTCCTTACTACCCCTAACGATCAACCATCTTCAAGCACACACTGGGCTCAACCCTCATCCTTCAGGTCAGGACGGCTGCTTGCTTCCAAGACGCAGCTGAGTGACTAGTGCATCGTATTTGCTCCCTTCTTTAGTCTCATACAGAAGCTGTGGCCCTGATGTAGTCGGAGAGCCCGCGGATTCTCAGCTGCTCTAGTGAAGAAGACCTGGGGAACATCAGACCCAAGGATCGCTCCCCCGGATGCCGAGGGTGAACAACCCTCAAGATACTCCACGCCTCCGTCTCCTGAGCACTTAGAACCGAACCAGCCTTCCAGGAGGGGCACCTGAGGGTCCTAGCCGACTTCCTCTCTATTTCCAGAGTTAATGACGTAAATGAACAATGCGGTATTTAATTTCTTCTGTCGTTATTTAACAAAACACAATTTTATTATGATTAGTATATGGCCGCGTATTGGGGGTGGAGGCACCACAACTCTTTTTTTTCACACAATCATAAAGTATTTTTTTATTCAAACAATTTATGCCGGGTGGTTGCATAACTCCTGAGGCCATGTGAATGTCAATACATATTCAAGATCATTCAATTGCCTCCTTAACGAGCTCTTTTATTGGTTTTAGTGATTTTTTCAAAAAAGTCTCTGGGGTGTTCTGAGAGGAATATTTTTTGTAATAATTTGTCTCTTCCTTTCTAATACTCACACCTCTTTTTTTGCTCCTTGTTTAATGACATTAACCAGAACCTTCAGAATAACAGTAATAACAGAGGTGACAGCGGTCACTCATGGGTTTCTTTCATGTTACTTTTTTTAGTAACAGCTTTGAGATTTAATTAGTTCACATTCCATACAATTCACTCACTTCAAGTGCACTTGTCAATGATTTTTTAGTTTATTTACTGCACTATGCATATCATCACTGGGCAACCGTCACTACCATCACCTGTGAAACATGTTTCATCACCCCCAAAGAGAACCCCAATACCCATCAGCATTAACTGTGCATTTCTCCCCCAACCACCTCAGCAATAAGCAACATCAAGCTACTTTTTGTCTCTATGGACCTGTCTGGACATTTCATATAAACAGAACCAGACAATATGTTGTACTTTGTGACATAGATTTTTCACTTAGCATAATGCTTTCAATCCATGTTTCAATCCAAGTGAATACATTTGTAGAAGGTATCAGTATTTCATTTCTTTTTATTGCCAAGCAACTTTCTACTATTTATCTAATTGTCAGTTGATGGACATTTGGGTTGTTTCCATTTTTTGCTATTTTATAGTTCTGCTATGAACACTCTTGTACAAGTTTTTGTGAAGACATACATTTTCATTTCTCTTCAGTAGATAGATAGATAGATAGATAGGTAGATAGATAGATAGATAGATAGATAGAATGATAGATAGATAGATAGATATCTAGGAAAGGAATTGCTGGGTCATATGGTTACTCTTTATTTAACCTTTTGAGAAACTCCCAGACTGTTTTTCAAAGAAGTTGCACCATTTTATATTCCTACCACCAATGTATGAAAGTTCCAATTTTTCCACATCTTTGTCAACACTTGTTATAATCTCCCTTTTTCGATTAGCCACCCTAGTAGGTAGCGAGATGGTGTCTCATTGTGATCTGAACTTGCATCTCCCTCATGGTTACTGACGTCAATCACCTTTGCACATGCACTTCTGTTTTTAATGGGAACACTTCCAATATTTCACCACTGAGTTTTCATTACACTGTGGAAGTGACCTATTCTTAGTCTACTAAGAGTTTTGATTTAAATCAGGAGTGAACATTATGCCTTTTTCATATGTATTTGGATAAACATTTGCTCTTTTACTTTAGTCCTATCTTACCCATAATAATTATAGATTTCTTATTCTTGGCATATATTCCTGGTATTTATTCCACCAACTTGGATTTGGTGTATTGATGTTTTAATATTCCTTGTATTTTGTCTGCTATAATTGTTTTATGGTTTGTTTTGTTTTTGTTTTTGTATCTATCCTTTTAAAAGAGACTGGCATGTCCTTGCTTTATGTGTGTGTGACTTTAATGAGGTGAATTCAACACAGTTATGATCATGTCAGTGAGGAAGCTTTCAACATACAAATTATTATTTGAAACAATTACAGGTACTTTCTTATACAAAAATAATTATTTTAATTTCTTATCTGATTATCCATCTGTTCAATATTTCCTTTGGTAATTAAATCTCCTTTTGACATCTGTTTTCTTTATAAATTATCTTCTAATTGCTGGTTTTAAATTCTTGAAATCTTTTAACTCTTATCTATGGAAAAATCCCTCTTTATCCCTTCTCTCATTCCTGATACTGTGAATTACATTTTTTGTGATAATATAAACAAAGGTTTTCTTCAAAGTAAAAGGTCTTGGATTTATCAATTTAATAATAATTTTTCTCTATTCTGGTTATTAATTTCTACTCATGTTTGTTAATAAGCATTTTAACTTGCTTTCCTTGGTCTACCATGTGGCTTTTATTTCTTTGTTCATTTTTAAATTCTTGGGTTTAATAGCCTCTTAATTTTCATTCTTTTTGTTTAAGAAGTTTTTAAGTCCAATCGTCCTTCCCCAAGTAAATATTTGGCTGCATCTTATGAGTTTTGTTTGCAGTAATATTATTCTTCTTACTTTCTAAATAGTCTATAGCTTCAGTTTTTATTTCTTCTTTGACCCACTAGTTTTTAAGGAAAATATTTTTCGTTCCCCATGTGAATAGGTTATTGTATTTAAATCTTTATCATTAAACATTCTATTTTGAACTAACTACAAGAAACATGAAAGAGAGATGTAGCAGGAGAAAAGCAAGGGGATATATTATTCTGGGAACATTTCTATGGGAAAAAAACCTCATTTGCATGCTAAAAAGTACCTACCAAATTAAGCAGAAGTCCAGGAGTCATATACCAGTTAACAGTATCTAAAAATGCATTGTAAATAATTCTACCTGAACTTAGGACTCATGACAAAAAACATTATGGAGATAATTATTGAACGTACAATAATATTTTGAGGCAAAAATATTTAGTATGGATTATTCTCCCTATAGAAATGAAGGAAGTTATACCCCTTAGATTATTTTTAGAAAACCTCAGTGGAACAGAACAAGGTTCACAGATGGTGGTAGATTAGAACACTTAATGCTATTTTTCCATGTCTTTTTGTTAACTTTGGATGCTGCTGCAGGAAAATTACATTTCAACATTTGGCAGTAGTTCTTACAGGTCCCACAGCTGTCAAAAGTAATTCTGAAGTAGAGAGATGAAGAAATTTTTAAAAAAATGAGGGAAACACCACCAGCATGATTTCCCAGTGACGTGTACCAACAAAAGAAATGAGTAATACAAATTAAAATTCAGTTGTTTGAGAAATTCTGTGACAACAGGGAACATAGTGCTCAGGGGCCACTATGTGGTTTATACTAAGATAGCCAGAACATTCTTGACTGTGACTCTAGAGTCATCAACTTTAGATACAAAGAAATAAATCTCAAGAGGTTTGGCAGTGTCTTGAAGACCCACTGGTTCAATAACTCTGTTTCATTGTTCGGCTAACTTAATTCTATCTCATTTCCACATATAATAATCCATATGGTAATAAGACCTCTTCATACTTGGAGATGACTTAAGAAATTACCAACTTCTCTAGACAGTTACTGCAACTCATTTGTATGCTCCTAGAAACACTTAGCTTAAGACACATTAGGTATTCATGCTCTGCAAATAGAAGTTCATCTATGTAAAACATATTACAGTAGATCATTAATTCTTGGGTGTACAGTTCTCACAGTCCAACACTTCTGAGAATGGTAACGCATCTTATGATCAATGTAGTAAGAAGTTATTGTTGCACTGCTGCAATGCTTCTGTCTTTCTTTGTGGTACCTAAATTCTTGGTGTGTCTTACAATCAATCCCCTGGTATTTTTGATTTGCTGAAATGCAATTAAGTTTGTAGTCATTGGCATATAAACAATATTTGGAACCACGAGACTGAGAGAGTTACCTAGGGAGAACATGTAGAATGGGAAGAGATCTGAGGAAATGTGGTGTTTCAAGGTCTGAGAGGAGAAAGGGAGTCAGAAAAGGGAACTAGAAAAGAATGGGCAGTTACAAGGAAAATCAGGAAAGCATGCTGTGGAGGGAGAGCGTACAGAGGTCTAAGAGACAGGGAGAGTTTATTCTAAATGCTGCTGAGAGATCAAGTAAGGCAAGAACTGTAAAATGCCCACTGCATTCAGCAACGTAGAAGAGGCTGGAGACCTCAGCAGGGGCATTCCAGGGAGCACAGTGGCTGGAGGAGTGAACTCACAGGAGCCGAGACAGCAGAGTCTACTTTCTGCAGAAGTGAGGGTGGGATTGTACAGAAGCCAGGGGGGAATTGCCTGACCATTTAAAGTCCATCCCGGAGCAGCAAAAGGCCAAAGCATATGAAGAGCTTTCCAGAAGCAACTGGCAAATTAAAACACAAATTAAAAAATTTGTGTTGCCATTGAGGGGGCATCTGGAGTTGTGATATACACAGGAAACAAAATAATTCCCATGAGGAGGAATTTGTGAGACATACATTTTTTTAAAGGATTAGAGAAAAGGAGATGAGGATTACTGGGCAAGGATTTGTTTAGCCTGCTTACGCTGAAGTCTCTCCAGTCCTGAGAAGTTTTCTTCCCCAGCTTTAAAAACTGGTCTAAAAAGTTATGAAATGTATACTTATTTATGTGATGTTTAAAGATTCTGAAATATAGAAGGAAGGAAAGAAACGCCCTCCTTGTCCCCTAATCCAAACATAAGTACTGTTACTATTTTGGTGTATTTTAGAAAATACTTATACTTCATTTTAAGTGTTATTTGGTTAGGTAGAGAAGGGCCAGAGGAAATAATCCCAGGGATGGGAACAAAGTCGAATCTCCACCTTTTGCTTTACTGAACCTTTCCATTGCCCCAAATCTTCAGGAGGGTTGCCTATATGCCATAATGCCTTGATGGACTGGACAAAGGCTGTGTAATTATGTAAGGGGCAGGTTTTAATTCTGCACAGCTGTGTCACGAAACATAGGTGCATAAATGGACAGTGAAACCATCTACAACCTGAACTGCCTCAGTGAGAGCAGAAGATTACGCCTGAGATCATTATGAAAATGCAAACCTCCATGGGAGTTGGCAGAAATTCTGGGCTGAGCCTTGAACTTCCAAAGGGAAAAGAATGGGAGTGTTCAAAATAACCTTACCAATATCTCATGGGTCAAGCCAATCCCAGCCGTCATTTGGGCTATGTAAAAATTACCATAATAATAACAAGTATTTTTATAGTATTTCCTCTATGGCACACACTGTGCTGTCACTTGGTCAATCTGACCTCAGAAGAATGCCACAGTCCCTGAGTTAGGTCTTTACATCACCCCCATTTCAGTTACATTTAGAGACTGCAACAGTTTCCCCAGAAGCAGACAGATTGCTTTCCTTGGTGTATCCTGTGGCTTTTGTTTATTTCGTTGTCCATTCCTAAATCCTTAGGTTTAACAGTTTATGAATTTTCATTCTTCTTGTTTAAGAAGTTTTGAAGTCCAATCATTTTCCTCTGAGTAAACCTTTGGTTGCATCTTACAAGTTTTGTTTGCAGTAATACTCTTCTTACTTTCTACATAGTCTATAGCTTCTCTAGACGGTGTGTGTCAAGGCTCAGCCTGGAGCTAAGGTCTAAATCCAAACCCCAAAGTCATTATTCACCAAGGCCGTGTGCCTTGATGGTCCTGTTAGTCCTGATACTCAACATTAGTATTTGTAGGAATATCAATTAGCAATTATTTTAGGCAACTTTATACATGAAATCAGTACTTTAAAAAATAGAATATTTACAAAACTGAAGGAAAAACAGCAGCAGGCTCACAGACTCCAAGAAAGGACTAGCGGTTACCAAAGGGGAGGAGTAGGGGAGGGCAGGGAGGGAGGGAGGGAGAAGGGGATTGTGGGTATAATTAGTGCACATGGTGTGTGGGGGGTCACAGGGAAGACAGTGTAGCACAGAGGACAAGTAGTGACTGTGGCATCTTACTACACTGATGGACAGTGACTGCAATGGGGGTATGGGGGGACTTGATATGGGTGAATGTAGTAACCACAATGTTTTTCATGTGAAACCTTCATAACAGTGTATATCAGTGATACCTTAATAAAAAAAATAGAATGCTTTAAGACAAAATTATACTATATTCACAAACCACTCTAAGAATATTCTTTGAGATAAATCCACACACAGCAAGCCTGGGAATGGGATCAAGAGCCCAAACACTGGCATGAGGAGACATTCCAGATTCTCAGAACTAGTAACAGACAGAACACTGAACATCACATCCAGTTCCATTCAATACGATGCCTGCACAGCACCAAGTCAGGTTCAGACAACGAAAGGGTGAACAGATAGAGTCTTTGTCCTCAAGGACCTTACAGACTCCCTGGAAAAGACTACCCCTGTTTAAAGGCCTTTTCATTCCCATCCCTGCTCAGCTGGGCTTAGACTGAGCAGGAAAAACATTTCATCAGCTTCTCTAGGCCAAGACTGAAAAGCTTCAGTAAAGACACGGGGCCCTCCCACACTCTTGGCAGGTGGGGAACAGGACCCCCTGGCTGTGCGATACAGTTCAGGCTTGGCCCTTCCCTCGGCGCCCGGGAGTCAGAGGGGCCTCGTAAATCACTGAGAGGTGGGCCTCCCCAGCACTTCTCCATTGTGGCACTTTCTAATATCAAATATTAAGCTTAATAGAATATAAACCTTTACTTTCTACACTGTAGGTTGAATATTCGATTGCTGAACATGTTGGGTTCCACAACCACCATAGACTATCTGGAAAAACAGAGCTGCTCTTCAGGACAAGGAGTCCGAAGGGGAGGGGAGGGTTACCTTTTATTGAAAAGGACAGAAGAAAAATGAACAGCGCTGGCCAGCAGCTTTACTTGGGCCAAAGACTAAGTCCTCAGTCCTATAAAAATGAGGCTGAAGGTCACTGCCAATCATTTTGGGGAAGAAATCCAGAGGTTGCTGAACAGGGAGAAACCAAAATGTCTGCAGTAGCCAAAATCTAAGACAAGTTTATGTTCTAATCTAAGAAAAGCAGCTAGATAAATAGTTTGTCATGCTAAATTTGGTATCCTGACATTTTCTAACCCTACCCACGTGAAAAGTCGAGTGTTTGTCTCAGAGGCAGGAGGCCTAGGCTCTGGTTCTGGTTCTGAAGCTGAGCTGTTGGGCACAGGCCATTTAGTTACCATCTCTGCGTGCTCACTTCATTAAAGGACCTAAAGAGTATTTAATGTCCTTCCCCACTATAATAGGCTGCAGTTCTAACTCAGTGGTACGTGACGGAGAAGTTAGAAAGCACGCACAGCAGCAACTGTGAAAATACACATGAGTCCATATTAAATGCTCCAGAAATTCGGGCACTCAGTAATGTGGTTGGCCAACAGATTTCCTGGGGACTGGGAGCGCCAGCTCTACAACACCCAGGGGCCGCACCGATATTCACTGCTGGAGGCCCACAGGAGATGAAAGTGCTGGGCCCCGCACACGGCCCGCTAGCCTGTAGAGGAGCTGCCCGGGCCACACAGCTGGCTCTTCTCCATCTCCAGGCCCCATTTCCCAGCTTAAGTTTCCCACTTTCCTCCTTTTGGAGTATTAGGAAATGGCTCCCTGGGCGCCCGGAGTATTTGGTAAGGCTTCCTGAGTTATTTCTACCTCTGACAAGAGTCTTATTGTAGTGTTTTAAAGTCTTTTGGCTGCCATTAAGAAATGATATCGCATTGCATCTTTTAAAACACATTATTTTTAACCTTGATGACAATAAAATTCTTTAAGGTAAAGTGAAAGAAAATGTTATGTCAACTGTATCAAGTGTATGTTTATATAGGAATGCCAACCTAATTTCTGAAAATATAATATTTAAATATCTATCTATCTAGCCTGCTATCTGTTTTTGTTTGTTTTTTTTACAGTCTTCAGTGGTGATATGCAGGTTCTGTGGCACTCAGGCTAAATGGCTTCTTAGTGCCCACCCGTCAAATTCCCACACCACTGCTCAGAGAGTGTTGAAGTGTCAGGAGGACTTATGCAGAAAGCCAACTTCATCACAATAATGAAAAGCTACAAGTAAAAGCAGAGTCCATTTTTCCTAAAATATTCTTCTATCATAAGCAGAACACATCACATGATCCACAAAATGTGCAGACGTACGACAGGAAAATGTGCGCTAATACTGCAGTTTACATAGCACAACAGCACATGGAGGTCCATTAAGCTGTGCAGGAACGGGCACTGAGACCAGGAAATGGGGGGGGGGGCATGCACTGGCCGGACATGGATGTTCCCAGGAAGGGGGCTGCGCTGGGGCAGCCAGGCTGTGGGCCGTTCTACTTCAGTCGGCACCCACTCCTCACCCCCCAGCAGCTCCCTGAGAGTCACAATCGGGCCCAGCCTGGAGTAATTTTCCAGAAAAGTAGATGGTAAAGAAGGAAGCACAATTGTGGCAGATTCTTTTCAACTTCCCCCTTGAGCAGAGGGGGCATGATGACTGCAACCCTCACTACCATTTACTGAGCAATTAGGAAGGGTCTGGTACTGCACTGAGACTTGCCCGTCACACTCCTTCTAACCCTAGCTGGAAGGCAGACATGATTCTTCACAAATGATAGGGAGCACGAATAGTACCTCAGTTGTCCAGGGTCTCACAGCCAAGCGGCCGAGCCAGATTTCAACCAGTTTGACTGACTCCCATACCCATTTCCCCAGAAACAGTCCATGACTTCTGCAGTACAGGCCTAATGTCAACTAAGGAAAGCATCATGACTCAAAAGCCTATCCTCCCATTTACCCTAAAGTTTCAATTAGGTCAGTAAGTAAAAAGCTCCAGCTAAAGCTAAGGCATTGATAATTTGGTATAGAGCAGTGTGGCTGGCCATTAAAGCCCCTGCCTGTTTACTCCCTCTTGTCAGGAGGAGCAGACCCCCCCCTTCTCGGGGCCAAGGTCAGCCTGGAGAGCCTGCTTCCCGGGCAGGCGGGTCCTGAACTGTGCACTGGTACGTCTCACGTCATAAGGAGCAATGACCTCCTGCAGCACTGGGAAAACCATTTCAGGAACCAAGCTTCACATCTAACCAGTCACGAATTACAGAAACACCTACCCTATCAGAAATTCCAAATGGTTTTATCTATGGCAGGCATCCCTGTGTTGTTAAGATGTTTTAAGCTTGAATCCAGAGCTCTTAGACAATGAATGATCCTACTTTTGAGTAATCGCATGTGTGAGGGGGAAAAGAAAAAAGTGCTATCAGCTGTTAATAAACAGTAATTACTAATAAACAAATCCATAACAGAGACTTCAGAAATTTAATTCTTGTTTCTACTGAATGCTCCCCTCATGCCCGTGACTTCACTTCACCTGGTAAAGTGTGGTGACCACACAGTATGCAAGAAAAATGGACCACCCAGTTATAGTCACAAGTACCTTGACACAGAAGAAAAAGTGAAGCAATAAGAAATTTTCAGACCATTTAGAATTATCATCTCTCACAACAGCAGAAAAAAGGCATTTGATCCTTCCAATTTAAAAAGAAGCACTTTCAATATTATATTGTATATCTGAAAATTGCTAAGAAAGATCTGAAAAGTTCTCATCACAAAAAAATAATTTGTTAACCATGTGAAGAGTCGGCTATTAACCAAACGTACTGTGGTGATCATTTTACAATATATACAAATATCAAAATATTTTGTTATAAACCTTAAGCTAATATAATGTTATATGTCAATTATATCTAAATGAAACTGGGGGAAAAAAACATATTGTAAAATGTTACATAACAACCTTGTTTTCAAAAATTAAATAAATAAATAAAAGAAGCCCTTTCTCCCCTAAAGTTGCTTAAACAAATAAAACGGGGGATAGTCACGAAGCTTGGGGTGTTTTTCTAACTCAGCCATTTGGCAGAATGGTCAGCAACACCAATCCTTGTACCAAAAGGCAGATTCAATCTGTTTAAAAGTATAAAACCAGTGAACATCCTACCCCAGGGACATTTTATTCAGAGGTTAGATATTGAAGAACTGGGAAAAGAGCAGAAAATCACAAAGCCTCATCCAAGAAAACACAGGATATGTAAAGACTTAGACATTCTGTCCTTCATTAAATCCATATCTTTGATATAACACAGGATCAACTGATAGTGGGATACATACACTGAGACTGCATAAAAATAATCCTATTTCCAAGCTGCCTGAGAAAAGAACTCTTTTTAAAATGAGTCCTGCTATGCAGCAAAATTGTTTTTTAAAACATAATATAGTCAGGCACAAAGCAAGGTGCCCATGAAAGGACCTTATGAAAGTTAGCTGCCATTCATCAGATTACACCCTTTTAATTTAATTAAAATATAAATTAATATTACTAATTTGATGAGTGTCCACTCTTGTGCCAGGCACCCATACTGTTTATCAAAAGGCTCCTAACTGGTAACACAACCCGCAGATTATCTGATCCCACCTCTCTGTGTCAGGCCTCTTCCAGGAGCAAGAGACAGAAATCAGCCTCACAGGTTTACGCCCAGAGGGGTGTGATTGAAGCCTATCTCCATGGAGATCAGAGGCAGGGCTGCCTTCAGACTGGCCAGGGGTTCAAATCACCCAGCTCCTCACCCTGGTCTCTCAGCGGCCTCCCCTCTGCTGGATCTGGGCTCTCGGCTCACTCCCAACCTGGCCTCGCCCGTCTACCCCTCCATAGCCAGCCGGGGAAAGCCAGCTGGCCTCCCTGCAGCCTAAGCAAAGCCTTTTTGCATTTCACTGGGTCACGTGCTTATCCTTACACCAGTCAGTGTGGCACAGCAATGTCTTGATGAGTGGCCAGATTTGGGATACAAACCACACCAAAACCACACACCCGGTTGCGGAGCAGGCACGGCCCCACCAAGGGCGCAGGCAAGCGCGCAACGGGCATGCGCCTAGCGCACCACCAACTCACGGCAGCCACCCCGGGGCCCAAGTCCTGCCTCCACCGTCCTACCGCATGCCTTCATCACGCCCCTGCGGGTTCAAGGCCTCAACGGCTCCCACCGCTGCTGATCCCGGCCTTCCGCCCCCTGGCGCCACCTTACCTTTTCTGCAGATTACTTTTTTAAATACCCAAACCATCGCCTGAATAGATGTCACTGAATTCTCTCCAAAGATACATTGATCTATCAGAAACTATGCACGGGAAGGTAATCCTTCTTCCCATTTCTTCTTCTGCCAACATCTAGGCTAGGTGGCAGACAGAGGCCACACCTTCACCCTTACCTCCTCCAGCACCAACTTGCCTCTGGACAGAGCCAGTTTCAGTCAGATTAACTGTAGTAAGAGGGCTCAGATTTGGAAAACTAAAACCCAGTATGAAATAGATTCATAATCCAAGGAGTTTAGACAGACTCAAGGGTAAATATTCGTAGAAAAGTTCATCCCAGTAATCTTGATCTAATTTTCAAAAGTAAGTGGGGAAAGGGCAGGTGATTTGTCCATGTTATTTTGTTCTGCTGTTTGCACAAAAAACACTGAAAATGAATAAAGATCCTGGAACTGCATACATGTTAGAAGGATTTTGTGTGTGTGTGTGTTAACTTCCACAGTGAAGAATCTACACATTTCTCCAATTTGCTGGAAAATTTAAGTTTTTTCTCCATATAGGAAATAGGGTACTTGATATACATATTTCTATAGACTTTTAAGCCACCTACAAATCTCTAAATAGTTCCATTAAGTAAGGTTATACTCTGAGAAATATGAGCCTTGTGCAGTTTGCTTTTAAAGGAAGAAAAAAAGTCAGACAAATTCCCTATACAGATAAGGGCATTTTTATACAGTTGGGGTCAAGGTAAAGGAAATATCTTGATGATTTCAGACGCCTTGAATGCCTATAAATGGGCAGGTTGTTCAGTTCCATCTACCTATTCAATTGTTAAAACAGATTTGACTGACATTTAAATAAATTTTTCCAATTCCCTGCGGGGGATAATAAAGCTAAAATAGTGACACAGAGCCATAGCTACTTGAGATATAAGAGTGCTAGGAATTCTTGGAAAAGGCAGAGAAAAGAAAGGAAGCCCATATTTGCTCAGAGGAAACTACAAACGTTATGCCAGCAGCCAACTCTCATAAATCAAAAGTCAGGCACGTCAGAGTTTTGCAAAGGGCTCATATCATTTATTTTGGTAGGATGACCCTGGATGTGTAGGCTTAAAAGAACATGCACTGTTGAACAAGAGGACAGTGCCAGGATTTATTTCAACACCACCTTAAAATAACCTCAACCAAAAATACCATTTTCAACAAGAATAAATAAGAGAAAAAGAGGATGAAACATCTTAAGAGGACAATAATGAAGACCAGATGCTGGGCCCAGTGTGACTCAAATAATAAATGTATGGAGTAACTTATTACAGATAGCTAGTTACAAACAATTGTTTTTTTTTTTAAAAAAAAAAACAGTACTGGGTGAATAGACCTTGCTATGAAATAATATAGGAAGTCATAGGATTATTTTAATATGGTGATGATCTCTCTCAAAATTATTTCTAAAATTCTAAAACTCCTTCTGAATTTGACATTTTTTTTTTGACAAAGGCACTAACAGCAAAGGACTAAACCATCTACTTATATAGCTCTTTTGGAACTATAGGAAAACATTTTTCCAAGGGCACGTTGTGCTGAATGGGACTTACAGCTGGTCCAGAGAGGAGAGAGCCCAGGCACAGGGAACCCCAAGTCAAACACACTCCCTCCCGCCATCTTTGGCAAATGCCAGCATCAGAGGATGCAGGGGTGTGGCCCGACCAGCAGGCAAGGCCAGGCTCCAGCTCATTTACACATTCCCATGCCTACCCCCGGGGAATCCAGGCCCCCAAGGACAGACTCTTTAATCGGCACAAGATTTTTCTCCTTCTTGTCTTACAGGGCAGCCCTCTGGAGCCCATCATTCCCATGTGGGAACTGAGTATAAAGCAGAATGCCTTGCAGACACAAGACTATGGTCGCTTCTTCTGAGTCCCAGTAAGAGAGACTCCACTGGCCATCACGGTGAGCCTGGAGGCTACCAGGGTCAGTGAGGACACCACTCAGCCAGCCCGGCATATCCCCTCCATCCTAACACCCAAGACCTGTCTCCTTAATACCACTTTTCCTGGACCATCCAGTCCACAGTGATCATTCTCTCTCCTCTGAATTGCTGTGACACCTCTGGCCATTACTATTTCCTTCCCAATCATCCTGCACTACCTCATCACATGTTCTTTTCATTGTGTCACTCTTATTATTTCCAGGAATATATGTTCTCAAAGAAGGCACCACTTCCTTTACTTCCATTATCCCCTGCAGCACCATGAACAACGCTAGGCCCACACTTACAACAGAACTGTGGGAAGAGAGAAGAGACCCAGTGCTTGCTGTGTTGGCTCCTTAACAACAGCCCGTTACAATGATTTCACAGCAACATACCGACCCATGCCTGCAGGCTGCCTAAGGACAGACACTACGTTTTAGTCACCTCTGGATACTGATGCCTGGCACACGCGTGTGCTCAAATATTCGTCCAGTGACGGAAAATTAACGATACTGTGGTCAAAGGAAGTATGTGAGAGCCTGTATAGAATCAGGTATGATTTACTAGGAGTGCTTTATTATTAATTTGAATTTTCAGACAAGAAGATGAGGAATATTCGATTGTGGAAGATGTTTCAAGTGTAATAAACAAGAAACAGAGACAAAGAAAGAAAGAAAGGAAAGAGAAGAAAAAAGAAAATGAACTTCATCTGCAAAGAGAAAACTGAGTACTATGTAACAAACGTGAAACTAAGTGTTCTTACTTTTTTCCAAAGCCGGGATACAGTATGCAGCTGTAGTTGAACAAGCAGTCTTTAAAAGCTGCTGTGAACACAAGCCAGCAGGCAAAAATAAAAGCTGCATTATTAAAATAGATCTAAGGTTTGTTTGTTTTTTTAAATCCAACCAGTCTTCACACTGGACAGAGGTTGGCATACAATCTGTGAAGTTTCAAAAAAGTTCATCTTTCCTTTAGGTCCTAAGTTCTTTATGCACAATTAATACATCCTTTTCCATAATATTCTTTATTTGGAGAGTTAAGACTATTCAAGATACCAGTGTCTTGCCAGTTTATGGGTAAACGGGGGAGCTGAACTTTGAGATACCGTGCAAGATTTTTTTTCATGCTGTCATTTGTAACATATTTTGTGAGAATCCGTGGGATTAAAGTTTCAGTTACAGTGTTGTTTAACACTCGGTTTTCCTTGAAAAACTAAAATCTGTGAGCTTGGTACCAAGTCCTGGTATAACATTCTCATTGGAAGTTATAGTTATATTTTGTAGTTAAAAAAAGAAAGACAGTTAAGTACTTGTGAATTAATGAAATATTAGCATAATTGTGTAAAAAAAGAAGAAATAAGGCTGTTAAAAGATAGTGAAGTTTGGACACAACATCCCATTAAACCATTTCCTTGATCCATTCATTCATTTACTAAATGCCAGATTATCAAGTGCTCTAAACGTATTCTCTTCCTTAGTCTCCTGACTAGTTATAGATGAGAGAACTGCGGCTTTGAGAGACCTCAAGTGACTCATGCAAGATCAGTACACAGTAATACATACAGAGGAATGTACAGGGTGCTCTGGGTGCCGGGGATGCAAAGTCACTACTCACAGGAGCTTGCATTTTGTTTTGGGATAGTTGGGCAAGGCAAGAGGCAATAAAGAAAACAGAAAGCAAAAAAAAAAAAAAAATATATATATATATATATATATATACACATATATGCATGCCAGAAGATGCTAGGGGGTGGGACGAACACAGGGAATGGGCCGTGGAGAGGCACCAGCATGTCCAGGAAGTCCTTGCTAATAAAAGGACTGGACGTGTCAATTCAGAACCAAAGTAAGTGAGGGTGCCAGCTATGAGCAAGGCTGGAGAAAGAGCACTGGAGACAAAGGGGACAATGGAGGGCCCTGGGCAGGGGCAGCTTTGACATGTTCAGGGGTGTCTGGCCCAGAGACTGAGGGGAGAGGAGCGGCCGTGGGCAGCCAGGGTGGCTGCAGGACCTTCCAGGACATTACAGCTTTAGCTTGCACACTGAATGGGATGGGAAGCAACTGGAAGGTTTATGGGGGAAGGGTAACAGGATTTCACAAATACATCTAAAAATGGAAGATTTTGTAAGGTCTTGATTTACAGGGATTATATGATTTTTTAACAGAAAATTGCAATGTTTTTCTTTACTTCTTTCCTATGAATTCCATGAAACTAGGGATCCTGCCTGTCTTGTTCACCATCAGATCTCTGGGGCTTAAAATGGTACCTGACATACAGGAAGCACTCGACGATATTTGCTGAATGCACAAGTGAATGAATAAATGCATGAAGAGTGTCTTTGAATCTATCCGCTGAGGTCAAGAAAGCAGATCCCTTTCTTAAACCACCACTACTCACACTGGCTGAAGAGTTTACTTCAAGGTGGAAGTCAACTGCGCCCAGAACACTCTAAGGTCTTACGCTTTATGACATGCCCGAAGGAATGAAACTTTCTTTCATTGCTTGGCAGTAAATTTATTTCTCCGGGAATCTGTGATAAGCAGTGTTTTAATAAATGCAAAAGAGGAGAAAAGTAAACACAATTTTTATAAAGTTGTCATAGCCTGCCACAAAACTTTAAGTGGGGGTTATTTTTAAACTATTTTAAGTAGCTGTGGGA
This sequence comes from Manis javanica, assembly GCF_040802235.1. Taxonomy (NCBI): domain Eukaryota; kingdom Metazoa; phylum Chordata; class Mammalia; order Pholidota; family Manidae; genus Manis; species Manis javanica. Next base: position 97,246,550 of record NC_133167.1, read on the forward strand.
GGAAGGATTGGGTTTATATCCTGGGAAGTACTTTTACTCCCAAAGGCTTCAACTAGCTGTCCACCAGGGGAAAGGGCACTAAACAGTTTAGACTGTTCCTGGCCTAAGAAAAATGGTACAAAATGAGCTTCTTGGACTCCCTCTGAGTGCAACGTAAGAATACAAAACTGAACCATCACAGGGCACAAAGTCACGGAATCCTGGGTGTTTGGTCAAAAGGTTTAATTTCATGCATACTTCACAGCTTGCCCTGCTCAGAATGGAAAAACAATAAAACTCAGCTTTGAGCAAGGATGAGAAAATACATGTACATCTATTCTCTGAAAATAAGCATTCCAGGCACTGTTTTGCTTGCACAGATATGACAGAAGTGATAAACTAACTGAATCAGTTAATGATGTAAATTCAATGGGAAATGTGCTGAAATCTACTCATAAGTACGGACCTTCAGAGGAGGCTCCAGTTTCATACAAGCATTCCAATGTTGCAAGGTGTGCAACGCCTTAATTATATTCCTTCTGAAAGCCTGAATGCTGACACAAAAGTTACCATGTTCCTAAGAAATGTTACTAAGGAAACAAAGTGTGTTTCTCAGTTATATTCTCCGCATATCCACTCCGAAAAGACTCTCCCTAGGAATCCGGGTGATGCCTGAGGCTTTATCTCTAGGAACACAGGCACCACCGAGGCGTCCTGAGCAAAATTTGACACCTTTCCTAAAATCCATGTGTTGGATAAAACTAATGTTTTTATAAAAGAAAAATATGCCATCAACTATGGGTGTGAACGGGACTTTGGTTACAGGAAGGCACTTTTTGTGCTTTCAGAGGAGAAAAAAATTAAAACTTGTCACACAGTGGGGAAGTGAATGAGTAAGTCAAACAAAATGTTTGGATTAAGAAAAGTCTATTCTCAAATTTCATGGAAATACTTTCAGCATTTAAACCTGTGACAGCCTCCTTGTACAATAATGATTGATCAAAGTAATAAAAACAGCTAAAATGTACTAACTGCCATGTTATTGCATGCCTCAAATGTGTTGTCCAGGCTAGTCTCCGGACTTGGTATAGATGAAGAAATCAAGGCTTTGAGAGACCTCAAGTGACTCATTCAAGATCAATACACAGTAATCAAGACTGTCTGGTGCTAGTAAAAGATGGGCATGGATAGCAAAGGAACAGAACTGGGTGTCCAGAAAGAAACCCATGCATCTATGGTCCGTGCAAAATCAATTTGGTAGTGAACTGATTTTCTGCAGAGTGCTGAGACAACTAAATGGAATAAGAAAACTCTTTTCAATAAGCAGTGCTGGAACTACAGGAATTTGATACACAAAACAGTGAGTTTGGACCTCTAAATCCCATTACATACAGAAATTTAACTCAAAATGTATCAAAGACCTGAACAATGTAAATCTTTGTGACCTTGGGTTAGGCAACAGTTTCTTAAATATGGCACATAAAGCCAGGCAACCAAAGAAAAAACTGGTAAAATGGACTTCATCAAAATTAAAAACTTCTGTGCTGCAAAGAACAACAATAAGAAAGTGAAAAAATACAACCCACAGATTGGAAGACGACAGTATTTGCCAGGCATACATCTGATGAAGATCTGGCATCAGAATATATAAAGTATTAAAACTCGATAATAAAAAGAGATGACCCAATTAGAAATTAACATAGGCTGGAACATAGGAGAAAAATCTCAATCTTGGGTTTGGAAATGGCTTTTTAAATACAATACCAAATGCATGACCTATAAAATGAAAGAATTGATAACTGGTTTTCATTAAAATTCAAAACTTCTCTCCAAAAGACACTGCCTAGAAAATGAAAAGACAAGCCACAGATGGGGAGAAAATATCTACAAAATACATTTTTGGTAAAAACAACCCAATTAAAATATCCCAAAGACCTTAACAGGTACTTCACAAAGAAGATATACAGAGAGCAAATAGAGTATTTTAATACAGATGAAAAGATGCTCCTCATCATTTGTCATGAAAGAAATGCAAATTAAAACAAGGAGATACACCTACACACCTATTAGAATGTCCAAGAATCAAAATACTGACAATACCAAATGCTGAGAGGACGTGGAGCGACAGGAATTCTGATTCACTGCTGTGGGAATGCAAAATGGTTCAACCACTTTGGAAGATAATTTGGCAGTTTCTTATAAAACTTAACACACTGTTACCATACGGTCCAGCAGTCGCCCTCCTTGGTATTTACCCAAAGGAGCTAAATACTCATGTCTACACAAAAGCATGTCCAGGGAATGTTTGTAGCAGTTTTATTCGATATAGCTAAAACCTGGGAGGAACCACAATGCCCTTCTGGAGGTGAGCAGATAAACTCTGGTACGTCACACAAGGGAATATTGTTCAGCATTAAAAAGAACTATCATGACATGAAAAGATATGGAGGAAACTTAAATGCATCTTAGTAAGTGAAAGAAGTCAATCTGAAAAGGCTGTATGATTCCAACTATATGATCTGGAAAAAGGCAGAACTACAGAGACACTAAAAAGACAGTGGTTGCCAGAAGTTAGGAGGGAAAGAGGGGACACAGATTCCTAGGGCAGTGAAACTGCTCTGTATGTTACTATAATGGCAGAAATTTGTCCAAAGCCACAGAACGTATGACACCAACAGTGAACCCTAAGGTAAACTATGGACTTTGGAAGTTAGTGATGTGTCAATGAGGTTCATCAATTGTAACAAATGTGTCACCTTGGTGGCAGATATCAATAACAGAGGCTGTGTATGTGTGGGGACAGGAGGTATATGGGAAATCTCTGTACCTTCTGCTGAATATTTCTGTGAACCTAAAACTGTTGTAAAAACCGAAGTCTATTAAAAAATAAGCAAAGGATTTGAATAGATATTTCTCCTAGTAAGATATACAAGTAGCCCATAAGTACATAAAGAGATGCTCAACACTGTTAACCATCAGGGGAATGCAAATCACACCACAATGAAATATTACTTCACATGCATTAGAATAGCTATAATAAAAAAAGACAAACAATAACAAGTGCTGGTGAGGATATGGAGAAATTAGAATGCTCATGCATTCCTGTTGGGTCTATAAACTGGTATAGCCTCTTTAGAAGGGTCTGTTAGTTTCTCAGAAGATTAAATATATAGTTGCCACATAACCCAACAATTCCAATCCTGAGTACAAACTCGAGAGAAGTGAAACATATCTTCACACAAAAAATTTGTATGTAATTATTTATAGTAGCATTAGTCATAATAAAAAGGAGAAACAACTCAAATATTAAGAGTAATTTCTATATTGATTCTAATTAGAATCAAAAGTAATATACTTTTATAACCTAAAAAGTATTATTTGTTAAAGACGAAAGTAGAATAAACACTTGTTGTTGATGGTATACTGTGGTAAATGACACAGAGAAAGCCAGTCTTCTCATGGCTCTATCAATCTCTCTCAATCACCCAGAGAACTTGCAGATGAGATCACTATTTTCAAATGAGGGTTATGGAATTTTGTAATTACACATTGGTGAGTTTGACATTAATTCTAGGCAAAATTCTAAAGTAGCTTCTTTAATGGAATTTTGTATTGACCTAAAAAAGGAAACCATCAACCTACAGGAACATCACGAATTCACTCAGTCACCATAGAAGACTACTTCATTTTACTTTGATGAGCTATTTGGAGAGGTGACAGAGGACAAGTTTACCAAAAGTGACATGGCACCAAACAAGGAATTTGTTAATCTGCTGTCAGGATTGAGATCCTGGGAGAGGGAGAGAGGCAACAGTCTCCATGTACTAAGAAGGCATATATATCCACCTAATCTAGTTTCTTTTTTGGGTGAAATCATGGATGAGGTAATAGACAGAAAGCTCTAATGAAATGGATGGTACCAAAATGAGAGGAAAAGCAGGTGTATATCAGGATCCAAAAACAGAGTAACTTCATGCAATAAGCTAAATCCAATGAAATAATGTTCAACAAAGGTAAGTATAAGATACTAGTATCCACGGAAAAGGCAGAGGAAACTTGACTTCACAGCACAATGTGTGGAGAACTTGAGGGTTCTCTTCCACAGTAAGCTCACCAGAAGGCCACTGAGATATGGATCCATAGAATACACAAATCAAAAATATTTACCAAATTTTACTCTTTCCAAATTCAACAAAACCTAAAGCAATCATATGTCCTTTAACACAATGAGTAAAGTAAGTAGGATGGTAAAGGACTTAAAACCAAGCTTCTGGTTGGTTGCCAGAATAGGCAGTGCTAAACTACTTAGGTAAGATGGAAGGGTTCGGGGCATGGCAACATCATATGAAACACTTGAAGGGCCTGGCAGGAGGGTGGAGGTATTGGGCAATATCTCAAGGGACAAAGCTACATACAATTACCGAAAACTAAAGTGAGATAGATTTTGACCAAATATAAGGAAAACTTCCTAACAGTTAGGGCTGACCATGGTCATCAAGGGCTGCCAAAGGACACAGTGAGTTCTCCACATCAGAAGTATGAAGCATGCATAACGTAGCTGGGCACTTGGCTCAGTAAATTCAAACATGATTCTAGAAAGGAATAGGGAAAAACTATAAAAACAACCATAACACAACTAACAAAATGTTAATAAGTACATACCTACAATAATTATGTCAAATGTAAATGGACTAAATCCTTCAATCAAAAGACATAGGGTGGCTGAATGGATTAAAAAAACAAGACCTATCTATAGGCCGCCTACAAGAGACTAACTTCAGATAGAAACACACACACAGACTCAAAGTGAAGAGATGGAAAAAAGTATTCCATGCAAATGCAAATGAAAAGAAAGCTGGGGTAGCAAAACTTGCATCAGACAAAACAGATTTTAAGACAAAGACTGTAACAAGAGACAGAGAAGGGCATTACATAATGATAAAGGGAACAATCCACCAAGAGGCAGCAACACTTGTAAATATCTATGTACCCAACACAGGAGCACCTAAATACATAAGAGCTAATATTAACAGATATAAAGGGATAAATTGACAGCAATGAAGTAATAGTAAGAGACTTTAATACCCCACTTACATCAATGGATATATCATTCAAATGGAAAATCAAAGAAACAAAATGGTGGCCTTAAAGGACACAGCAGACCAGATGCATTTAGTGCACACAGAACATTCCATCTATAAACAGCAGAATACACATTCTTTTCAAGAGCACATAGTACATTTTCCAAGATATTTTCCAAGGTCACATGCTTAGCCACAAGTCTCAAAAAATTTAAAATGATTGAAATCATATCAATCATCTTTTCCGACCACAATGGTATGACACCCGAAGTCAATTACAAAAAAAAAAAAACGGAAAAAAAAAACAAACATGCAAAGGCTAAACAGCAGGCTACTAAACCACCCATGGGTCAGTTGAGGAAATCAAAAAATACCTTAAGACAAATGAAAATGGAACACAACATTCCAAAAACCTATGAGATGCAGCAAAAGCAGTTACTAAGATGGAACTTTATAGTGATACATGCCTACCTCAAGAAACAAGAAAAAATCCCAAATAAGCAATATAATCTTACTCCTAAAAGGAAAAGAAGAAGAACATACAAAGCCCAAGGTTAGTAAAAGGAAGGAAGTAGCAAAGATCAGAGCAGAAATAAATGACATAGAGACTAAAAAACAAAAAGGGAAAGACCTATAAAACTAAAAGCTAGTTCCTTGAGAATATAAAAGAAATGAATACATTCCCAGAAACACACAACCTTCCAAGACTGAATCAGGAAGAAACAGAAAATCTGAATGACTAAATACTAGTAATTAAATTGAATCAGTAATCAAAAACTCCCAACAAACAAATTCCAGGGCCAGACAGCTTCACAGGTGAATTTTCCTAAACATTTAAGGAAGAGTTAATATCTAGCCTTCTCAAACTATTCCAAAAAACTGAAAAGAACCCTTCCAAACCCATTCTATGAAGCCAGCATTACCTTTATGCCAAAACCAGACAATGATACCACAAAAAAGAAAATGATAGGTCAATATCTCTGATGAAGTTAGATGCAAAAATCCTCAACAATATACTACCAAACCAAATTCAACAATACATTACAAGGAACATAATTAAGTGGGGTTTATTTTAGGGATATAAAGAGAGTTCACTACATTCAAATCAATTTATGTGATACACCACGTTGACAACATGAAGGATACAAATCATATGATCATTTCAATAAATGCAGAAAAAACATTTGACAAAGTTCGACATCCATTTATGATAAAAACTCTCAACAAAGTGGGTATAGAGGAAATATACCTCAATATAATAAACACCATATATAACCAAGTCACAGATAACATCATCCTCAATGATGAAAAGTTGAAAGATTCTCTTCTACAATCCAGGACGAGAAAAGGATGCCCTACTCTTCCCACTTTTACTTAATAGTGCTGGAAGTTCTAGCCAAAGAAATCAGACAAGAAAAAGAAATAACTGTCACTATTTGCAGATAACATGATACTACATACAGAAAACCCTAAAGGTCCACCAGAAAATTCTAAGAATAAATTAATTCAATAAAGTTGCAAGGAACAAAATTAAAATACAGAAATATGTTGCCTCTATACACCAATAACAAACTAGCAGAAGGAGAAATTAACAATCCCATTTGCAATTTCATCAAAAATAAAACAATACCTAGGAATAAATTTAACCAAGGAGGTCAAAGACCTGTACTCTGAAAACTGTAAGTATTGATGAAAGAAATTGAAGACAACACAAATAAATGGAAACATATACTATGTTCATGGACTAGAAGACTACTATTAAAAAGTCCATACTACCCAAAACAATCTACAAAATCAATGCAATCTCTATCAAAATACCAATCGCATTTTTCACAGGACTAGAACTAATAATCCTAAAATTTTATTTCAAAACTATACCACAGAGCTACAGTCATGCGAATATCGTACTGGACAAAGACACATAGATCAAGGAACAGAACAGAGAGCCCAGAAATGAATCCATGTCTATATGGTCAATTAACTTATGACAAAGGAGGCAAGAACACACAGTGGGGAAAAGACCGTCTCTTCAATAAATGCTGTTGGGAAAGCTGGACAGCTATGTGCAAGAGAATGAAACTGGACCACTTTCTTATACCATATACAAAAATAAACTTGAAATGGATTAAATACTTACATGTAAGACTAGAAACCAGTGCTGTTCACCTCTCCAGTATACTCACACTCCCTTGAGTGTGTCCTTTGCTTTATTAAACTATTCGCTCATACCTGCTCGACCTGCTCGTAAATTCTCTCAATCAGAATTCAAAACCCTCCCACGGGTTGAGATCTCACCTAGTGCACAGGGAGAGGAGATCTCCCTGGTTTGGATTTTGGTAACCACGAAGGGACTCTTATCACAGTCCTCACCAATGGTCTACATAAAGAGGAATTCTATACTACATTAAGACACTCCTTGTCTTTTTCTTTTGGATCTTTGTTCTTGCCACTTCCTTGGTGGGCATGGGTCAACCATGTAAAAGCCACTAGGATGGCTGCCACCTACAAAACAACCCCACTCCACCCCCATAGCACCTTCTCCCTATAGGTTTTAGTTTCTACTTCCAAGGATCCCTTTCCTCCACTCACGGTGCTCCCTAGTGCCTCCTCTGTGACTCAGTCTAACACTTCTTATTCTCAGTTCCATGGCTCGCTCTCTGTCTGTACTATTTCCTTGCCTCTTTGTTCACATCTGAACTCCCAACTTCTATGTCCTTGTTTCACACCTATCACCTTCCCCTTTGGGATGGACAGTCTGCTGGGTCTATGTCAGCCAGGGTCACCTAGGATTTAAGCCATTTTTGGGATGCCTTATGAGACAGCCAAGAACTAGACCCTGGCCTCTGGGTCAGTCTTATAATCCATCTAATTCAATGTCATCCCACTGTACATCTTCTCCCCTCAGGGCCATTAAAAGTGAGGTTATCGGGATGCTCAGTCAAGAGAAGTCTACCCTGGACTTCAGGGTCTCACCCCTCTCCCACCTTCTCCCCACTCTTTTTTCTGGAGCCCTGGCCAGGGATGGAGTTGAGCCATAGGGACACCTATGCATGCTCAAGTGGATCACAGGACCTCCTGTGCACACCCAGTTTAAGTCTAGGTGTGGAGAGATGCCTCACATGACCTGCACCTACAGTTACTTTTGGGTTTCTGAAGACACCTGTACAACCAACCCCTCACACCCTGGACATCAGGGACACCTGGTTGCCCCTGGTGGTAGTAGGAAACTCCTTTCTCCTTTCAGGCCCTGGCTTGGTCATGGGTGACACCTCCTCCATTATGACTCCCCATTAGGGTGCATCCTCAAAAATTGGGAAGTCTTTAAACTAGACTCCCTAATGGATGAAACTAACACAGCCTGGCCTGAAATGGCCCCCTAACTACTAGACCTGAGGGTGTATACTTAAAAACTGAGAGACTTTTACATTACATAGGTTAAAAAGACAGAAGCTGATTTCCTTTTGTAATACTGCTTGGCCTCAATACAAACCAGCAAGCAGAGAAAAATGGCCCCAAAACGAGACCCTTAATTACAACACCATTTTGCAATTGGATATTAGCAGCTAGAAAAATCTTTGCATCAGTTTCTTTGTGCCTGTGTCCACATATGTTACCTCTGAATGCTACTGCTAAAAATCAATCCGTTTAAAGACAAGTACTTGTAAAAACTGGGCATTCCAAAACTTTCAGAAATTCTGATGGGAAATATTCAGCATTAATGCTAGTTTAATTAAAATAAACTTGACTTAATGGTTATCAGCATTAAAATGAAAGTTTTATTCTGCCTGTTTACTTAAAGTCATTTAAGTGGATGTTAACTGTTAAACCTTTCAAAAAAAAAAAAGAGGCTTGGAAGAGTGGCTTAGACATTGAATGAAGCCTTTGCAGGTAATCTGCACTCCTGTTTACAAGTGAACTGTTGTTTACAAGTGAACCAAATAGCTTTATAGGTACACTTTTCAACAATAATTATGTGTGTTACAGTATGTATACCTAAAAAAACAGCCTGAAAATCTTTTTGGTAACCTGAAACCTTAAAGTTCTGCTAAGTAATAGGTCAAGTTAATGAATTAGGTCATTTCCAAATAAAACAAGATAATGAAATATTAATTACTGAATATAGGTTTATCCACTTTTAGCTTCCTTATTACAGAGAAAAACAACTTTGGGTCTATCAGTAAACATATTTTGTGCTTACTGAAAGATTGTACTATGAAGAAGCACATGTTTCTAGAAATTATGAAATGTATTCATAACTTTGCAAATCTAAAGAATGTTAGTGTAACAGTTTAGAATTGCTTACTTCTTAGTTTTTGGTGAAAACTAATTAAGACTACTTGATATGAGATTGATATGAGAAGGTATGAGAAATGGAAATGCACTTTTGAAGGTAAAGAAGATAATTTTGTCCTGAAGTACAGCTGGTTGTTTAATGAGGGAAAATTCTGAATGTAAAAATAAAGTTGTTGAATGCTTGTGGAAAATAAATTTAATATGGTTATGCTATGTGAGATTGAAGTAAATGAGTTTTGATATCACGTAAACAGCAAGATTAGAATTTTGTTGTCTGTTTGTTAAAGGACAAAGTTTTCTTGAACTATTGGCCTGCTCTTAATATTAAGAGATTTTGAAGGGTTTTCCTAATTGCTTTATCAGAATAATTTCTTGTGCTTCATGTTGTCTGAATTAGGTCTTTGAGTACTCAAGAAAAAAAATCTTAATATTAAAAGAGCTAAGCTTTGCTAACAACTATGTAACCTTACGTATTTGCCTTTAAAAATCTCTTACTGTCACTTTGGTTAAATGGATAAGTATTGTTTCATGGTGACCTACCATCCTTTTTAGGCAAGTGCCTTGAAGCCTTTTGATAATTTTGACAGCTTCCCAAAATCAAACTTCTAAATAAAGTCCTTTTACTTCTAGTTAACACTGAGATTTTCTAGAGGAACCTGGAACATAAAGGAGGACTATTTAGCTTATTTAGCTGATTAATTTGATATGTAAGATTACCTGGGAAGCATTGTCAAATGAATAATGCTAAACTCTAGATTACTAAACTGTTATGCTACAGAAATTCCTTGTCAATTGCCTATGACAAATTCTCATCAGATATTTCACGACTGCCATTTTGAAGTCTTTTATCATATAGTTACTGTTTTACTCTGAAACTAGTAAAAAAACTGGATTCAAACAGAACAAGAATTACATATCATTGAATAAATGGAGGGAAATGATTTTAATTTTTATGAATTTTTGTTTCAAATGTTTCTGATCTTTTAAAAAATGTTTGCTTTTAAACTTTTTCTCTTAAGCTAACTTATAGCAGTTTAGTAAATTATACCTTTACAAGCAGAACTGAAATATTTATCTTTCTCTCTCTCCCTGATCCCTCCATAATCTGGAAACTCTTAGTGAGTATTTTTATATTTTATGGCAGTATATTTATTTACATAAGTTCAATAAGAACCTGTTCTCCTTATAATAGGACACAATCAAAAACACTGTTTATTTTACCAAGGATTTGACTGGAATGTCATATTCAAGAGAGACGTGCATAGACTCAGATGTGGTCAGACAGCTTTCAGGAACTAAGGTTGACTTTATGGAGCCAATAAAGCTCCTGGGAAGAACGGGCCTGGTACCTTACTTACAGGGTTTCCAGCAGCCTTTCCAGGTGAGTAAGGAAGGTCAATTTCCTGACAGGTACAGGAACCTCAGAATATCTTGGGGACCTCAAGAAGAGAGGAATTCTCACCAATCTATAGGTATTGCAGGTGAAACTTGATGGCAAGTCTCTGGCTTGGCTTTCCTGACCACAAAAGGCTCCCATCATTTCAACTGGGGCCCTACTATTACTAGTCCTCATATTTTATTTAGGTCAGGCATTCTTAACCTCCTTGTCTAGTTTTAACAATTACTGCCAGAACTCCTACATTCTGTGTACTCTATAAGTCATTCTATATTGTTGGATGCATAAAAAGAGGAAGGTTTTAGTTGTATAATATATAAGATGTAATTACAATTTCCTCAAAAAGTAAACACAGAGTTACTATATGACCCAGTAATTCCATTTCTAGGGATATACCCAAGAGAACTGAAAATTTATATTCACACAAAAATACAAGCATATGAGTGTTCACAACAGAACTATTCTTAATAACCAAACAGCACAAATGCCCATCAGCTGATGAACGGATAAACAAAACATTTGTGCACAGAATGGATTATTCTGCGGGAAAAAGGAGTCACGTATCAGTACGGGCTGCAAGTTGGATTAATCTAGAAAAAAGTCTGTTCAGTCAAAGAAGCAACTCACAAAAGACCACATACTACATCACTTCACTTACATGAAGTGCCCAGAATAGGCAAATCTAATGGAGACAGAGAGTAGGTTAGTGATCATCACAGGCTGGACAGGAGAATGAGGACTGACTACTAGTAGGTGCTGGGTTTCTTTTGAGGGTGATGAACATGTCCTGGATTAGACAGTGGTGATAGTTGCCCAACATTGTAAATATATTAAAAAATACTGAATTGTTGGACATAAACATGAGCGACTTCTTTATGAACATATCTCCCCGGGCAAGGGAAACAAAAGCAAAACTGAACAAGTGGGACTATATCAAGCTGAAAATCTCCTGTACAGCAAAGGACACCATCAATAGAACAAAAAGGCATCCTACAGTATGGGAGAATATATCCATAAATGACAGATCCAATAAAGGGTTGACATCCAAGAGCTCATGCACCTCAACAAACAAAAAACCAATACTCCAATTAAAAAATGGGCAGAGGAGCTGAACAGTTCTCCAAAGAAGAAATTCAGATGGCCAACAGACACATGAAAAGATGCTCCACATCACTAGTCATCAGAAAAATACAAATCAAAACCACAATGAGATATCACCTCACACCAGTAAGGATCGCCACCATCCAAAAGACAAATAACAACAAATGTTGGCAAGGTTGTGGAGAAAGAGGAACCCTCCTACACTGCTGGTGGGAATGTGAATTAGTTCAACCATTGTGGAAAGCAATATGGAGGTTCCTTAAAAAGCTCAAAATAGAAAAAGCATTTGACCCAGGAATTCCACTTCTAGGAATTTACCCTAAGAATACAGCAGCCCAGTTTGAAAAAGACAGATGCACCCCTATGTTTATCGCAGCACTATTTACAATAGCCAAGAAATGGAAGCAACCTAAGTGTCCATCAGTAGATGATTGGATAAAGAATATGGTACATATACACAATGGAATATTATTCAGCCAGAAGAAGAAAACAAATCCTACCATTTGCAACAACATGGATGTAGCTAGAGGGTATTATGCTTAGTGAAATAAGCCAGGTGGAGAAAGACAAGTATCAAATGATTTCACTCATCTGTGGAGTATAAAAACAAAGAAAAACCGAAGGAACAAAACAGCAGCAGAATCACAGAACCCACGAATGGACTAACAGTTACCAAAGGGAAAGGGACTGGGGAGGATGGGTGGGAAGGGAGGGATAAGGTGGGGGGGAGAAAGGCAGCATTACGATTAGCATGTATAATGTGGGGGGGTCACGGGGAGGGCTGTGCAGCACAGAGAAGACAAGTAGTGATTCTATAGCATCTTACTACACTGATGAACAGTGACTATAATGGGGTTTGTGGGGGGAACTTGTTCTTTTTTTGAATGTTTGAATGTTTAAACATAATGTTCTTCATGTAATTGTAGATTAATGATACCAAAATTTTAAAAAAAGGTTAATTAAAAAATACTGAATTATATGCTTTAAAATGACTAAAATAGTGAATTTTATGTTATTTTAATTCTATCTCAGTAAAACTACACATAATCACAAATATATATTTTATATATATATATATATATATATATCTGCACACACACACACCATATGTTTTGTATAATATATTGCCACCCACAAGTAATTAACACTGATACTATTAGAATATTCACAAACTGTATCTAGGCATGGGTGAGATGCCCATGAGGCCCGGATTACTAAAGCAAACACTAAAAACTGAAGGGCTGAAATCAAGAATTATTCATTCCTTCTATTATTCAGTTAGTAATTTATTTACCATGTTCTTCCTTGGTGACAGAAACTGTGTTAGGTGCTATGGATAGAGCAGTGAACAAGATCAGATCCTCCCCTTCATGGGGGCCCTGGTTTAGCAGGGGAGCTTGACGCTAAAGAAATCACCACTCTAGTCAATATGAAACTTGTAACAAGGGACATGAGGTGAAATACTGGATTATATGATAGACTATAACAATCAGACCTCCTGCAGATGGGGAATTGGGCAATAGTCTCTCTAAGGAAATCATATTGATACTGAAATTGGGAAGATGAGAGATTTCACCAGGTGAGGGGTGAGGATAAGAGTTTCCCAGACAGAAAGGCAGTGTAAATGTCCTGGGGCAGAAGAAAGTCTGTCACATTTGAGAAACCCATGAAGGCTAGCTGTGATCAGAGGGCAGTGAATAATCATAGAATGAGCCTGGAAGCAAACAGGTGTCAGTCCATGTGGGGCCCTGGGACACTGTGGGGATTCTCATTTTATATCCTGGGGATAAAGGGAAGTCACCCAAGAATTTCAGCAAGGAAGTAACATGATCAATTTGTGTCATAAAAGCAGCACCCAAAACAGTACTGGAGGTCCTAGCCATGGCAATCAGACAACACAAAGAAATAAAAGGCATCCAAATTGTTAAGAAGTTAAACTCTCACTATTTGCACATGACATGATATTACACATAGAAAACCCACCAAAAGAATCCACCAAAAAACTACTAGAACTAATAACTGAATTCAGCAAAGTTGCAGGAAGCAAAATTAATATGCAGAAATCTGTTGCATTCCTATATACTAACAATGAACTAACAGAAAGAGAAATCAGGAAAACAATTCCATTTACAATTACATAAAAAAGAATAAAAAACCTAGGATAAACCTAACCAAGGAGGTGAAACACCTACACCCTGAAAACTATAAGACACGCATGAGAAAAATTAAAGAAGACACCAAAGCATGGAAATCTATCCTGTGCTCATGAATAAGAAGAATTAATATTGTCAAAATGGCCATCTTGCCCAAAGCAATCTACAGATTGAATGCAATCTCTATAAAAATACCAAGAGCATTCTTTAATGAACTAGAACAAATAGTTCTAAAATTCACATGAAACCACAAAAGACCCTGAATAGCCAAATTAATTCTGAGAAGGAAGAACAAACCTGGGGGGATTATACTCCCCAACTTCAAGCTCTGCTACAAAGCCACAGTAACCAAAACAATTTGTTACTGGAACAAGAACAGACCCATTGATCGATGGAACAGAATAAAGAGACCAGATTTAGATCCATGCATATATGGTCAATTGATATATGATAAAAGAGCCATTAATATACAATGGAGGAAGGACAGCCTCTTCAATAACTGGTGTTGGGAAAACTGGACAGTACATGTAGGAGAATGAAACTGGATTATTGTCTAACTCCATGCACAAAAGTGAACTCAAAATGGATCAAAGACTAGGAATTTACCCTAAGAATATAGCAGCCCAGTTTGAAAAAGACAGATGCACCCCTATGTTTATTGCAGCACTATTTACAATAGCCAAGAAATGGAAGCAACCTAAGTGTCCATCAGTAGATGAATGGCTAAAGAAGATGTGGTACATATACACAATGGAATATTATTCAGCCATAAGAAGAAAACAAATCCTACCATTTGCAAACACATGGATGGAGCTAGAGGGTATTATGCTTAATGAAATAAGCCAGGTGGAGAAAACAAGTATCAAATGATTTCACTCATCTGTGGAGTATAAGAACAAAGAAAAAACTGAAGGAACAAAACATTAGCTGACTCACAGAACCCAAGAATGGACTAACAGTTACCAAAGGGAAAGGGACTGGGGAGGGTGGGTGGGAAGGGAGGGATAAAGGGGGAAAAGGGGCATTATGATAAGCACACATAATGTGGGGTGGGGGGCAGTGGGCACAGGGAAGGCAGTGTAGCACAGAGAAGACAAGTAGTGATTCTATAGCATCTTACTATGCTGATGGACCAGGTATGTGGTGGGGACTTGATAATGGAGGGAGTCTAGTAACCATAATGTTGCTCATGTAATTGTATATTAATGATACCAAAATAAAGTCTAAAAAATGGATCAAAGACCTGAATGTAGGTCATGAGGCCATAGGACTCTTGGAAGAAAGCATAGGCAAAAATCTCATAAACAAGAGCAACTTTTTCCTGAAAACATCTCCTCAGGCAAGGGAAACAAAATCAGGGATGAGCAAGTGGGACTATGTCAAACTAAGAAGCTTCTGTACAGCAAAGGACACCATCAGCAGAACAAAAAGGAATCCTGCAGTATGAGAGAGTATATTCATAAATGACATATCCAATAAGGGGTTAACATCCAAAATATACGAAGAACTCATATGCGTCAATACCCAAAAAACAAATAACCCAATCAAGAAATGGGAAGAGGAGCTGAACAGATAGTTCTCCAAAGAAGAAATACAGATGGCCAACAGGCACATGAAAAGATGTTCCACATCGCTAATCATCAGAGAAATGCAATTTAAAACTACAGTGAGATATCACCTCACACGAGTTAGAATGGCCACTATCCAAATGACAAAAAAAAAAAAAACAAGTGCTGGGGAGGATGTGGAGAAATAGGAATTCTCCTACACTGTTGGTGGGACTGCAAATTGGTGCAACCACTGTGGAAAGCAATATGGAGGTTCCTCAAAAAACTAAAAATAGAAATACTATTTGACCCAGCAGTCCCACTCCTAGGAATTTCCCCAAAGAAAACAAAATCCATGATTCAGAAAGATACATGCACCACTATGTTTGTTGCCACACTGTTTGGAATAGCCAAGATATGGAAGCAAACTACATGTCCATCAGCAGATGAATGGTAAGGAAGATGTGGTACATATACACAATGAAATATTATTCAGCCATTAAAAGAAAAGAAACCCTGCCATTTTCAACGACATGGATGGACCTAGAGGGCGTATGCTCAGTGAAATAAGCCAAGTGGGGAAAGACAAATGCCATATGATTTCACTTATTTGTGGAATATAGAAACAAAGCAAAACAGAGGGAACAAAACAGCATTAGATTCATAGACACTGAGAAATGACTAGTGGCTACCACAGCGGAAGGCAGTGGGCTGGGATGGTGGGTCGGTGGAGGGGAACTATTGAACCACTGTGCTGTACATTTGATTAAAAAAAAAAAAAGGCAGCACTCAGGCTCCCTGTGTGGACAAGGGATTATACAAGAGCAGAGGAAACCCAGGGACAGGTTAACAGCTCCAACAACAGGGTCAGAGGAAGAGAAGACATTTTCAAGGTCTTTGCTGGAGTTTGGAGGTCACGACATACTCTATTTTACAACTCAAATTTACACATGTGGAACAAAACATCCTGCAGAAAGACCAAAGCATAAGAAGTAGAGATTACTTTCCAGGGTCCTGGACACATTAGCATTAATCCAGTACCAAACCAAATCCTACAGAACACTCCAAGCTACTTCCAGGAGTCCTGCACCCATTTCATATAACTAAGGAATGGCCAAATTATCCCTTCACTTCTTGCAGGGTCTTTTCTTCCCAGCAAGTTTTCAGGGTGGTAAAGAAAGCCAGGCTGTGACGTCAAAACCCAAAGTTCACTGACAAGGATAGGTAATGCTCAGTGTCCTCACTTAGACCCAGCCTGCCAACTAGCTGGTCCTTGGACCGTTTTTTTTCTAGGGAACCATTTTGGGAGAGAAACACCCTGCTTAGCATATGCTTATTAAAGGCTTCAGTTAAAAACACTCACACACACACAAAAAAAAAAAATACATGCAAAGCATTCCAGATTATTCATGTGCATCTGTCCCCCTAAACTGCACTCAAGAGATGGAAGCAGAACATAGAGGCTGTGATGAATATCACACAGTTTACAACGAGTAAATGAATGACTTTCATTGTAGTAGGAAACCAACTACATATTATACACACATTTCTTCTCTTAAAACCACACTATCCACATGGTAAATATTGCTTCAATAAACAATATTGCGGTCAGATAAACAAATTTTGTATATACTCCTTATAAACCACCCAAGACATGAAATCATGAAATCTAAGGTAAGCTACCTATTCAGCATTTCCTGAGTATACTGGAAGCAAACAATAAAGGTAAATATGGCCATCAATAGTTATATACTTTGTAGCACAAGCTCTGTAAATGGTCTTGTTCTCTTTTGCATTTGTACTGTGAAAATTAATTTTGCACTTAAAATACAAAATGAAAAGAGATGTTGTTTAGCCTTGAGGAGTCATATCATCACTTCTATCTTCATCCCCATTAAGGTTTTCAGCTTGAGGTTGTAATGATTTATTACAATACACCATAATGACACAACTGCATGACAGCTGCCTCAAATGTTCCTGGGCCTCCTTGACTCCTTGCTTGTTAAGACTCAGCTGTTTGAAGACTTCCCTCACCCTTTATGGTACAGCTGACCCTCTACCCATTCTCCCTTCTCGGCCACCTGTCCCTTGTATATCTCTCTATACAGATTTACAACTGCCTGCCCTTCCAGACTAGGAGTACCTGATGCTTTGTACACGCAGGTTCCTAACAGAGCCGGACACAGGGAAGGTCTCAAATGCTCATGGAAGGAAATCACTGAGTTAATGAATCTGATCCATCCAACCACTATAGTTTTTAATTTTTTCCACGTGCAATATCCAAAATGTTAAAGACCCTCAATTCAATGGTATTTCAGGTAATTCTCCAGTTTCTCTCATTCCTTTCCATTGCCTGATAGGGGATTTCTAATTTGAAGTACAACACTGCTTAGAGGTTGTTTATGAGACCAATTTTAAGAGTAAATGAGAATATTGCTTGCTGCTCAGGTGTGCACACTTGGCTTTGTATAGTTAGTTTGAATTAGATTAGAAAAAGCCTTTACTCCCCAAATTCATATTCTATAGTGCCATGTCACTCTATCACTCTTGCTGTTGATATTCACATCAGGCATCACTTCTATAAAGGACCCCCTTCATCCTGATAAAGGCAGATGCCCTTGGCAAGGGCAGAGAGAGTCGGTGAGTTAAATTCGTCATTCCGGAATAAATTATTTAACACCACTTAAGCCCTGAAAGCTTTGAGCCACCAATCTTGTGGTTTATGGCACTCTCTTCTACGTTTACAATTTCCTGATGGCGAAGCAACAATTTAATTCCATAGTGCAAAATCAATACAATTTAAATTCACTGTTAAAACTGACATTCTCTAGCGAGCTAAAATAACTGACATAACTGTAAAGCGGTTTTTACAAAGAGGTAATTAGGAACCATTCCAGAATTAAGAAACGAATTATTCTTACTGAACTTAAAGGGAAGATGTTTTTACATCCCTAGGGGTGAGTCAGATCCACAGCAACACCTAAACAACGGCCACACAGACTAGCTTTGACTAAACTCCATTGAGGGCCTAGATTCTGAACATCAGACCATCCTGGAAATACGAAGAGCTTACTGGTAGTAGCAAGAAATAGCCAATTGGCTTTTTAAACGTATTCTTTGACTACTTTGGGGTTTTTATCAGACAGGAATATCTTCCATCTTTTTCACTCTAAATTATATTACTAGTACAACTATGAGTAGGAAAGTTTGGTAGAATGGTCAACACTTCCAGTGTTATTTATCTAGAATGATCATGGACCGGTCGCTCATTTGTTGCGTGACAAAAGCTGGTGTTGTTTCAAGCACAACAGCGACAAATCTGTAAGCAGCCCGCTTCGCCCCAATGAACGAAACAGAGTGGGAAAGGCAAGAAGAAGGAAGGATTGAAAATAACATTCAACCTATAGCGAATATTGATCGTCTGCTCTGTGTAATACCATTGGCGGCCGACCGCCTGAAGAAGGGCGAGCTGGGGGCGACTGAACCCTCAGATTCAACAAGCTTCCCGAGCGCATTCAATCCACCTGCACGAAACTCGTTCCCTTGCACCTGTCATTAGAAAGGCGTGTTTCTCTTTCAACTAATCAGAGGAGCGAACAGAAATACTGAATTTAAAAAAAAAGAAAAAGCAGCAGCCTAGTGTCAGACCAGAAGGGAGCGTTCACCAGCACGTCTGCAACCCCATTACTCAACAGACAACTGGGGTTCCCTCCCGTCCACGCCTGTGTCCACGGCGCAATCCAAGGACAAGAGGCGGGATCCAGCAGCATCCCAGGCGAGGCCTGATGCAGCAGCTGGAGAAAGGCCGGCCTCCGCGAACCCGGAGATGCTCGGCGCTGCCTCACCACCCACCGTCGCTGGGCGGGCACCGCGAGGAGGCCAGGCCGCCCGCCCGCTCAGCATCCGAGCTCCCGCTCTCCCCACGCGCGGCGCCCGGGCCACCCACCTTGGGCGTGCGGATGTGCTCCATGGCTCGCCGGGTTCGGAGGCCCCGCGGGCGTGCCTCCCGCACCTGCGCGAGTCTGCGGCGTGGCGGGAGGGGTGCGGGGAGGGGGCTTCGCGGGAAGGGGCGGGCCCGGAGCTGGCTCCGCCCCCAGGTGCACCGGCGTCCGCGCGAGGCGGGCGTGCGGGGCCGATGCCAGCGTGGCCTTAGAGCGCTCGGCCACCTGCCCGCCTGCCGCGTCCCGCCGGACCCTGGCTGCCTGCCGACGCCCGGAGCGGCTCGCTCCCGTCTCAGAGGCGCAGCCGCGTGGCACTGTGGGGCTACTGTTCCCCGAGACACAATGGGGGCCTTGTGCTGGGTGTGGCCTCTCGGAGCAGAGGTGGGAAGCGCGCGCCGCTCCCCACCGCCCGTCGGCTTCCTTCAGGGCGCCCCGGGGTGGGTGGGGCCCTGGCAGCGGGCGCTCCAGACCCCGTGCGGCCTGGTGGGCTCTGGCTGCACATCTCAGCTGGGAGCAGCCGGCCTGGCATTTCCGAGGAAGGTGAGAGTAACAGCCACAGCGGCCGCGCCTTAGGAGGTGCTCTGTGAAGTCCAGCATCTCATGTCCACCCGCGGCTTCGCTGTCGGAACTGGGGCAAGAGGCGCTTTCCCTTGGCACCGTATTGGGTGCCCACTTGCCGTCCTCACTCAGCTCTAACGAAACTGTAAGACACAGACACAAAGCACCTATTATAAGCTATCATGCTTTCCATTTATGATATTAAAAGTGTTCGTTGCCATTGTTAGTACTGAGCCATCGAGAAAAGCCAAAGAGAAGAAATGCCCTCTCCTTTCTTTTTTTGCCACCCTGTATGTACAACACTCCATCGCTAAAATTTTGGAAATCTGAATATTGTTATTAGAATAATCTAATTTTTCCTAGCTCTTCTTAGGTCTCTTTCTCACTGAACTGTACATTCTTTAGCTATAGAAACATTTTTTCTTTTTGCCTAATACATGGTAGGCACGTTGCCACCTTCCAGATAAATGTGTATTTAATCAATAGTGTTACATGTATCTTTAAATGACCAAGTTTCCTTGACGTATCTCCTGAAATTTCATCCTCTTACTGCTCTGGGAGGTAACTAGGGCAAGAACAAGGAAGTGATGTTTTCATGTGATAGAAACGACCCAGGGGGTGATTTCTTCACTAAAGAGCACCAAGAATAGTCAGGAGCTCTCTGGTCCAGCTCACATACTGGCCTTGGTCTCCTCATATACAAAATGAGAGAATCACCTGCCCAGATGATCTCAACGTTTGCTCCCCTCTCCATATTCCATAGGTAGTAAGAATCCTATATCCATTTTGAAGGGTTCCTGTAGGATAATGATCCTGGAATTACATGCTTTCAGGCCTCTTCTGTTCCTCTGGGGTGGGGTAATCAAGAGTTTACTTGGTGAGTAATTTTTGCTTTCAACTATTTCTGACCTTACATATTGGCATATTTTTAAAAAAGCACTCAAAACAGATTGGTAAGTGAAAAGATGTAAATCTGACCAATTTAAATAGCTTAGTACTAAGAAAAATGTTATAGGTTAATTCAAAAATCCATCTCCCATTAATCATAGCTATAAAATCAGCATTAGGTTACATCGTACTGGAGGTCCTAGCCATGGCAGTCAGACACAACAAAGAAATACAAGGAATCCAGATTGGTAAAGAAGAAGTTAAACTCTCACTATTTGAAGATGACATGATATTGTACATAAAAAACCCTGAAGACTCCACTCCAAAACTACTAGAACTGATATAGGAATACAGCAAAGTTGCAGGATACAAAATTAACACACAGAAATCTGTAGCTTTCCTATACACTAACAATGAACCAATAGAAAGAGAAATCAGGAAAACAATTCCATTCACAATTGCATCAAAAAGAATAAAATACCTAGAATAAACCTAACCAAAGAAGTGAAAGACCTAAACCCTGAAAACTACAAGTCACTCTTAAGAGAAATTAAAGGGGACACTAACAAATGGAAACTCATCCCATGCTCATGGCTAGGAAGAATTAATATTGTCAAAATGGCCATTCTCCCCAAAGCAATATACAGATTTGATGCAATCCCTATCAAATTACCAGCAACATTCTTCAGTGAACTGGAACAAATAATTCAAAAATTCATATGGAAACACCAAAGACCAAATAGCCAAAGCAATACTGAGAAAGAAGAATAAAGTAGGGGGGATCTCTCTCCCCAACTTCAAGCTCTATACAAAGCCATAGTAATCAAGACAATTTGGTACTGGCACAAGAACAGAGCCACAGACCAGTGGAACAGATTAGAGACTCCAGACATTAACCCAAACATATATGGTCAATTAATATTTGATAAAGGAGCCATGGACATACAATGGCAAAATGACAGTCTCTTCAACAGAATGTGCTGGCAAAACTGGACAGCTACATGTAGGAGAATGAAACTGGACCATTGTCTAACCCCATACACAAAAGTAAATTCAAAATGGATCAAAGACCTGAATGTAAGTCATGAAACCATAAAACTCTTAGGAAAAAACATAGGCAAAAACCTTTTAGACATAAACATGAGTGACCTCTTCTTGAACATATCTCCCCGGGCAAGGAAAACAACAGCAAAAATGAACAAGTGGGACTCTATTAAGCTGAAAAGCTTCTGTACAGCAAAAGACACCATCAATAGAACTAAAAGGAACCCTACAGTATGGGAAAATATATTTGAAAATGACAGATCTGATAAAGGCTTGACGTTCAAAATATATAAAGAGCTCACCCACCTCAACAAACAAAAAACAAACAATCCACTTAAAAAATGGGCACAGGAACTGAACAGACAGTTCTCCAAAAAAGTACAGATGGCCAACAGACACATGAAAAGATGTTCTACATCGCTAATTATCAGAGAAATGCAAATTAAAACTACAATGAGATATCACCTCACACCAGTAAGGATGGCTACCATCCAAAAGACAAACAACAACAAATGTTGGCCAGGCTGTGGAGAAAGGAGAACCCTCCTACACTGCTGGTGGGAATGTAAATTAGTTCAACCATTGTGGAAAGCAGTATGGAGGTTCATCAAAATGCTCAAAATAAACTTACCATTTGACCCAGGAATTCCACTCCTAGGAATTTACCCTAAAAACACAGCACTCAAATTTGAAAAAGACAGATGCACCCCTATGTTTCTTGCAGCACTATTTACAATAGCCAAGAATTGGAAGCAACCTAAGTGTCCATCAGTATATGATTGGATAAAGAAGATGTGGTACATATACACAATGGAATATTACTCAGCCATAAGAAGAAAACAAATCCTACCATTTGCAACAACATGGATGGAGCTAGAGGGTATTATGCTCAGTGAAATAAGCCAAGTGGAGAAAGAGAAATACCAAATGATATCACTCATCTGTGGAGTATAAGAACAAAGGAAAAACTGAAGGAACAAAACAGCAGCAGAATCACAGAACCCAAGAATGGACTAACAGGTACCAAAGGGAACGGGGACTGGGGAGGATGGGTGGGTAGGGAGGGATAAGGGGGGGAAGACAAAGGGGGGTATTAAGGTTAGCATGCATAAAGGGGGGGTGGGAGAAAGGGGAGGGCTGTACAACACAGAGAAGACAAGTAGTGATTCTACAGCATTTTGCTCTGCTGATGGACAGTGAGTGTAAAGGGGTTTATAGGGGGGACCTGGTATAGGGGAGAGCCTAGAAAACATAATATTCTTCATGTAATTGTAGATTATGATAACAAAAAAAGGCAAAAATAAATAAATAAATAAATAATAAAGAAAGAAAGAAAGAAAGGGAGATTACTCCCTGATAGGATAAAACTAACTGTAAATCAATGATTAATGCATGCTTTAAATATCCTTAATTTTGATCATTTAAAGCATGTCAAATGATCAGCTATGGAAGTACATTCTTCTGATAATATTCCTTTCTCTTGAAAAAAAAAAACAGCAGTTCCTGTGTGGTGATCTCTAATAAGTTCTTCACAATGGTAAAGGGCATATCAAAGTGTGGGCAAAGAGTCTGTTTGTGTTTATACAGAGGATCAAAGCCTAATTTGGCTACCCAGAAAATGATCTAAGATACGATATGAAGAAGAAGTTCCAACATCAACATACTCTGGAAGAGTCATTCCAGAAGATGATCATCAAAAGACGTCAACAAAGATCCTATCACTGTTGCATTCATCCCACTGGTTCCTGGAATTGCCATTGGAATGAAGAAGGAGTTATCTAAGCTGGCCTGTGCATACAGTAAAATATCAAATTTGACTAGATCTATACTGTCGGAACTCAACCAAGAATTAGGAGAAGTGCAAGTTGCAGCGCTCCAAAATATTGAGACTACAGACTATCTACTGTTAAAAGAACGTATGGGAGGTGAACAGTTCCCAGGAATGTGTTGTTTTAAATTGTCTGATTTTTCTCAAGCTATTCAAATTCAGTTAGACAATATCCATCATATCATATATAAGTTTTCACAAATGCTTAGGGTGCCTAACTGGTTTTCTTGGTTTCACTGGAGATGGCTGGTAATTGTAGGTCTGCTTTGGTTATGTAACTGTATTCCTATTATGTTAATGTGTGTCTGCAATTTAATTAGTAGTTTAAAACCTATACATGCTTAAGTTACCCTACAAGAAGATATGTCAAAGAAGTAACCAATCTTCCCATGTTTTCTTCCGTCTGCTACTTCTATAGCTTTTTTTCTTCCTTCCTAATTACAACCCTTAAATAGAATTTGTGCCTCATATCGAATTTACTGAGTATCATAATTCCTCCAAGTGGTAAAGATACCTCAAGACAAATGCTGGGCATAAAACCCACAGGGCATAAATCTGCAAAGAAGTAAAAAGCTAACCTTTTCAAACAATACTGCTTCTCTCTCACTTACCAACTTTACATTTCCCTGTATGGCCCCGGAAGATGACTGGTTAGCCAGAGACGGGTAAGATTCCTCAAGGGAGGAGCAACCTAAGACAGGCACAGTCGCAGGGGGGCCATCAGGTGAGAAATTGGGGATCAACAGGGGTGAGGCTTAGAACCTCACCCCCCCTGTTTTGAGAGAAATCTTCTGCATCCGTGGATGTTTTGCTGCCCTTGTCTAGCTTGGATTAATACTTAGCTTATAGGCACATACCTGATCATCTACATTTGCTTTCTTACAGCACTAAACTATGTTTTCTACCTTTATCTTGCATCTACCTACCACTTCAGCATTTTATTAAAAATAATAATAATAAGGGAGAAATGTGGGATTCACATATAAATCAAGTATAAAAATCAAACGAATATTCATATTAGACCTGATTGTTTATAGTTTATAATGCGAGATCAAAACCGAAAGTTTCTGTGACGACTGCCCTTGTACTGTTCACCATGTAAGAACTTATTCACTATGTAAGAATTTGTTCACCATGTAAGAACTTGTTCGTTGTGCTTCAGAAGATCCAAGACTGATGAGAATTAGAATTGGGGTGGATTAATGATTGTGCATTGAGTTCCCTGTACAGAATTTTATTGTTGTTAACTGTTAACAACCATTTGATCAATAAATATGAGAGATGCCCTCTCAAAAAGAAAATTAGTAAAATATTGAAACTTTGGGGAAAAAAATCAGCATTAGGTTAAAATGAGGCAATTTGAGTTATATTCAAATTATCAGGATAAAGTAACATAGAACAAGCTAGAAATATAAAAAACACCAGGGAAAGCTGTCCCTAGGAGTAAACCTTTTAGTTTGATCTAACAGTTCTCTGAGGAACCCTCTGCCCTTGTCTCGTGGCCCCAGTCGCCATGCAGGGTTTTAGAGCACAAACCGTGCTGACCCCTGACAGACACTCTGCACTTTCTGGTACTTACACCTCCTCATATCCCCAAGTTTCACAGCTTCTCTGAACCACCACCCAGTGGGTCACAAGAGATTGAACAAAGCAGCAAGAGATGAACTGCAGGGAAGTGAGGGAAGACAGAGTAGAAATGGCTGAGTACACTGATCCTAATAGGGCAGGGTGACTTACGAGACACTGATGTTAATTGGCTGACGGTCATGCACAAGGTACCGTAGCAGATGCCGGGAGGGTAAAGGGAGACCCGGAGAAGAAGGATACTAAGTTCCTACATAGTAACATGGGTGACACCAAGGAAGGAAAAGCAGACCAACTAGGATGCCAAAGGGGCACCTGGAAATGCCACAAGCAGCCTCAGAGAGACTAATCTACTTCCTACGTTCTCCGTATTAAGTATGCAGAGAATAATACAGAGAACTTGGGATCAGCTGCTTAGTTCTTCAAGTTTGGTATCTGGTGTGTTTGGAATGAGCCATGGGTCATTTGGATGGATGTTGCATCTCTGAGTATTCACAGAGCAGAAATCTCTCCATCTGGCCCCGGAACTAAGAAGTGAGGAGGGAGGAGAAAAACGTTTTCTTCTAACCCTACCTACTTTGCAGATGGACCCACACCCAGATTTACTCTACAGCAGACTTTGCCCAACGAGTTGGAAAACGTCTGTTTTTTTCTCTAATATTTGTGACTCCTGGATGGAAAATAAATGTATTTCAACAAAATGCTTTCCACCATCTAGAAAAATACTGGACAATAGGGTTAAGACCCGGTTCCCTATGCTGTGGCCCTTCAGCTTTCTAGATATTTGCTGATGGCATCTTGAGGTTATAGAGAAAATAAAAATGGTAAACTCACTCCAAATATATGATGTGACGGTGGCCTCAAACTATTCAGCATTAGACTGAAATGAATTAAGAGAGAAATAGACTCTCTCTTCAAGTCATTTATTGGAAGGAAGCTACTCTTCAGAGTCACAGCAGATTCTCTTGAGTGAAATGAGTGCCTTTTTGTGGCTGCTGTTCTTGCACGAAGCCACTGGAATGTGAAAGTTAAGTTTGTACCTAGCCTGGCCTATCTTGACTTTATGGAGAAGGGGAATCTGAGAGTCAAAATAATAATAAAATCTGTCTCTACCTTCTGTGTTTCTGATCTTTTTAGAGATAATGTCTTTTGAAAGATAATGGAGCTGATAATGTCATTAAATAGTTCTAAAGACACATGCCATATCTCAGACCTAAACTACTTTATTGTATATGACCAAACTTCTTCTGGGTATCTGCTTGAGAAACTTTTATCACACATATACTTTAGTTGCAAATAATATTGCTACAGGAATTTTTAAGTAAAAACTTTATGTTAACTGGTAACTTCCCCCAAATCCTGTGATCTTCAGTGGCCTGAAGAGATTTGGATACTTATCAAACACTTGCAAGATTTTTTCCAGAATTCTTACATTTCTCCTGAGGCAACTAAAACTAAAACTTCTGATTTGGCAGGGAAGCCAAGAAATGTTTCCTCAGGGGGTAGTATGGCTTATGATTACAAACTCAATAAAATCCTATTCAGCACTATTAAACTTTAGTGTTTCATAGTATGTGTGGAGAAGGGTACACATATCAGAACATGCCCAGTTTGAGCTAGAAATGTATTAGATACCTGATATGACAGAGTCAAAGCAGAATTTGGAGTTCTGCCTGGAAAAAAAATAGCATCCTCACCTTCAGGATTTTTATAAACACAATGATGCGTAACAGCCACATCCTCTTGGCCCAGACCTATGCCAGATACAGAGAACAAGCTCTGGGGATGGCAGGCAGCTCTGCTCTTTTTCGAGGAACCAAAAGGGAGAGTCCAGGGCAGTGTAAAAAGAGCATTTACTCTGTGAACAGGCAAGGTTTAAAATAGCCTCTTACATTTTGTTCTCCCTCCAAGAAGGCACATTGCTCAAGCCCAAGTGTGTGTCCTCGGACCACTTACAATTGTTTATCGCCTTTACACTCTCGTCCCTGCAACCACCACTGATGCAGCTGACTCTTCTATCGATATTTCTAGCCCTGAATTCTCTACCTCCCTTATTATATTTCCATCCATATGCTGAGTATACACTGAGTACCTCCATTCAGTCATCCCATCAATGTCACAAACTAGGTGTGGTGAAGAATGTGGGCTCTGGAAGCAGACAGGCCTATATTCAAATCACGACGCTGGCTTCATGTTGGCTGTGTGACCTTGAGCCAGTTTTTTAACCCCTCTCGGTCTCAGGCTTCTCAGCTGTAAAATGGACATAATGCATTGCTTTGTTTCTCACACTGAGGAGTAGGTATCTCTATATATGGATGTTTATCATATTACTCCCTGTGTGTTTGTATATGCCTGATAATGCACAAAATAAGAAATAGAACTGATAGCAAAAAATGGGAGATGGTTACATGGCCTTCTTAGGGTGGATGTGACAATTCAGTGGGATTGAGCATTTATATATTTGGGGACAAATGTTTATTGAGTGCTCACCTTGTGTGGATAAAAGTGTGCATCAAAGCAATCACAGTTCCTGCCCTCAAGGTACTTCAGTCCAATAGACATCAGCTATCATTATTATCTTCTACCTAAAAGCAAAGCCCTTTCTTGAGTGCATTATTTCTTTCGTTGATCTCAATCACTCAAGCTCAAAACTGTGGAGTTGTTTGTGGCTAATGTCTCTTACTGGCGCCCATGTCCAGACTGCGTAGATTCCTCCTCCAGTTATTTCCCCTTTCTTTTTCACAGTCATTACTCAGGTTCAGACCCTCAGTGCTTCTTTCTGGCTGGAATATTAGCCTCTGCTGCCAGATGAATCTTAAAAGACAACTCTAATCCTATCACTCTCTAGCTTAACAACCTTCAAGTGGTTTATAGTTGCCTTCTGAATTAAGTATCATTTATTTATTCTGTCATTTAAGGCCCAGCCATATTCTATCACTGTCTTTTACAAACTTAGCAAAGTCAGTCACTGGCACTTAGCAGGTGCTCAATAAATATTTTTCTGTATATCTCAGTTCGTCAAACAAGCAAGCACTTTCCAGCATTAGCTTATCTTTGTCTCTGCTCATACTGTTCCCATCTATCAAATCCTTTGAGGCTCATTTCAAATCTCAGTTCAATGTTCCCTCCAAATGCAGTTCTTCCAAAACAACTCACCTGTTCATTCCAAGAGACAGAGATTATCAGAGGCAGTTTATTTTCATCTGGAAGTATAATTTTATACATCTCTGTCACAACTTGCCTGCAGGGGACGTTGACCTGTCCACCATCCCAAGAATACCACACTGGCCACCCAACTGACAGAATCATGCTGATTAGACCTGATGAGCAGAAACCAGCAGGTGCACAGATGCCTAAGTAAGGCATACAAGCATCAAAGGGTGGGAGCTACGTTGAGAATATTCAGGGTCCTGACACCTCAGTGAAGTTTCTAGAGATCTACAGTAGTCTGGGACACCTTGAAGTAGCTTCTCTGACATGAAAGACAACTTGTTTCACTTTGCACCCCTACCGCTTCTTGCTCTGACCTATACCTAAGCTGCCCATGAGGGCTCCCAGCTCTGCGTGGGGTCTAGAGCAAGAGAAGGCTCCCCAGCTGGCTTGGGGTACAGTGGACACAGATCTATCACAGTGACCTTTTGACCCCAGCAGATCCAAGTATGCAGAGGTTATCTGCAGCAAACAGGAATGTGGCACGAAGCCTCTGGCAAGACACAAGTGAAGAATCACAACTGGTTATTGACATGGCCCCACAGTGCCTTTGTGCTAATTTCTAAAGTTTTCTTTAATTTTTCACTGTGGTAAAATACACATAACATAGAATTTGCCATCTTAATCATTTGTAGGTGTACCATTCAGTGGCATTGCATACGTTCACGCTGTTGTTCAATTGCCCCCAATATCCATTTCCAGAACCCTTTTCATCCTGCAGTATTACTGAAACTCTGTGCTCATAAAACACTAATTCCCTGTTTCCTCTCCTCTCAGCCCCAGGCAGCAACAATTTTACTCTCTCTCTCTGAATGTGACAGCTCCATATATGTGAAATCAAACAGTACTGTGACCCTTGAACTGCACAGGTTTGACCTGCTTGGGTCCCCTTATATGAAGATTTTCTTTCAGTAAACATATTGGAAAAATTTTTGGAAGTTTGTGACAATGTGAAAAAGCATTTTCTTTTCTCTAGCTTCCTTTATTGTAAGAATACAGTATATAATGCATTTAACATAAAAATATGTGTACAATGGAGGGGAGGGCAATTGTCCCTGTGGGCATAACTCCATGCAGTTTTTTCTGGGAATTTTACAGGCCTTGAAGGACAGATGGCCAGATGTACAGATCTACACCAGTTTAAGGCATGTGAAGAGCAGTTTGTTCAAATATCAGGAACTTGGAAAGAAAAAAATTGGAGGTTGGCATTGAGAACTAAGGAAAATATTTATAGGTCTTTCTCTCAGGATAAGCCCAGAGTATGGAAATATTTGTGCCCCGTGTAAATACTCACCATGGGGCACCAACTCTAGAGCCACAGTGATATCCTCAATAATTATATGTGCACGATGATCTCTTTTATGGTTACCTGTCACTGGAGGCTTTCCCAGCCACTCCAGAGCTCACTTATTGGGCTTCATAATCACAGTGGCAGGAATAAAGTCTATACAGAACTCAGCCTTCCCTCACCACCTCTTGATTTGACTACCACCGCTGCTGGGAGCCCAATGTACACACACCAGAGACCAGGGCTGAGCCTCTCCCCCTCCCTCTCCTATATATCCCGTCCCTGGGGAGCCAACCGGGCCCTGTGGAAGGCTGATTATACTGAGCCGCTTCCATCATGGAGGGGACGGTATTTATCCTCTAGAGAATGAACATTTATCTTAAATATTGACTTGTCTTTCCTGTATAATATCTCTGTCAGCACCTCCTCATTGGGCTTACTTAATGCTTACTCACTGTCACGGTATCCCACAAATATCCCACCTCATCTTTTATTTGCACACACACACAAAAAAGTTTTAAACAAATATTAGAAAAGAAATAGGCAAGTGTCCACAGGATTCACTGGTCTTGTCATATAAGCAATCACTCAGCGGCTTCTGGCCTCATAGACTCATGGAATGACCTATTCAAGATTCTATTATGCCGCCTGCTAAGAGATAAATGCCTTCCAAATGTGTGTGGTGTCCCAGAGGATGGGGTCTATGCTCTGAACGAACTTCCTGTATTATATATAGTCTTTTTCCTCTAGATAGAATATATGGATGCAAGAAACAAGAATAACAATGAGAATGGCACCTCTTGTGATTAAATCTGTTCAAATGCTTACTATTTTTTGCCCTCTGACTGCAATTTCAGGCTTCTTGGTTTAGAGGTTGTAGTAACTAAGGTGGATGTGCTTCCACAGGAGACACAACAATGGTTTTACTGCCTTTGAAATCGAGATTGCTGTGTTGCTCCTCATGCCAGTAAACTGAATGCTAGGAAAGAGATGCTTCTTTAGCCGTGGAGATTCACCCTCATTATCCAGAGGGGAACAGGGTTGCTGCTGCACAACGGAGACCCTGAGGAGAACACTGGCGACTCAGGGATTCTCTGGGACACTCATCCAGAGGCAAGAAAAGCACCAGAAGATGCAGCGACCCCATTCAGGAAAGATGTGCAAGGGCTCAGATCATCCAGAAATTAATTGAGAAAGACCCTGTTTCGTATGCTGTCTGGGGGGAAAAGGGAGACAGAATGGGTAGTTGAAGAAGGGCATTGCTTAGTATCACCTGTGGCCTCATGACCTCTTGTGGGAACAATGACCGTAGCAACTACCAATATAGTCTGCCCTGCGCTGTTACCTGAATGTCTACTTTAACCAATCCCCGCATGTTTCCTATTCTATTTTATACAAAGTGTGTTAATGAGGGTTAATTTTGTAAGTAAGCATTGAGATGATAAAATACCAAATCGGAATTTTGCTTAAACTAGAAGAGAAATGATTGTCACCCAGAGATGGATACTGTGAACTTGGTGTTTTAGACTTATTCACTTGAGGAGGAGATGAGCATGCTTTTTTCTTATATTAAGAATAGTCAGAACTAAACTAGCAAGAAGCATGTTGTGGTTGCTTTTGTAGATTGAGGATTGCAGCTTAAGGATTGTGCAGAAATGTCAAGTCATTAAAGGGTGGGCTGTGATAGAGAGGGCCACGTGTCACCCAGCATTTATCCCCACCTCCCTAAAACATGTCTTTCATTACTAGAGAGGATGGAAGGTATAAACTACATTGTTATATTTCCCAGACTTCTTTGCAATTAGAGTTAGGAATCTGACATCAGTTCCTGCAATAATGGCGCACTAGAGGAAGACTGGAAATGTAGAGTTAAAGAAAAGGCCACCATGTGCTGTTCTGTTGGCAGGAAAGTCATGCAGGTGCACTTAGATACAGTGTCAACGGCCGACACTCAGCAGACCCACGTGTATGTGACTGCTGCCCAGCAGTTCAGCAGAAGCCCAGTGACCGTGGCTCTCCTATCCAAAGGTAGACACAGTGGCCCTGTATTCTTGAACACAATAGTTCAGGAACCAGCCCCTTGATTTGTATTCTTCTTCTTGCCCTTCCATTAATTTTATAAACACCTAAGCCTTTGCATTAAATTCTGTCAACTTAAAATACTTTTAAATACTTTCATGGATTGAATGCTTGTGTCTCCCCAAAACTAATGTGTAGAATCCCATACCCACAATATGACTGTATTTGGAGATAGGGCCTGTGAGGAGGTAGTGAGGTAAAATGAGGTCCCAAGGGTGGGGCCCTAGTGCACTAGAGTTGGTGCCCTTGTAAGAAGAGGAAGAGACCACAGGGCTCTCACTCGCTCTCTCCGTCCTGTGAGAACGCAGCCTGAAGGTGGGCATCTGCAGTCAAGGAGGAGAGCTCTCGTCAGACACAGAACTTGCTGGACCCTGATCTCAGACTTCCCAGCCTCCAGACTGAAAAATAAATTTCTGTTGTTTAAGCCACTCGCTCTATGGCATTTTGTTATGGCAGCTCAAGCTGACTAATACCAATACCTAGAATGGTTTGTACTGATCCTAACTTGATACAGATATTTAAAACAACATAATTATGCAAAGTACGTATTTCAGCCTTCATAAATTTGTGAATATAAAGGCAGATACCCAACATCTTACCAGCCCAAAGCTTCCATCTTCATGATAGGGTCCCCTTCTCCCTAACATTCCCAGGGGAACCAATGTGTGCACACAAGCCAGTTTTGGTGGCTTCTGGCTACCTTGCTAGCTAGGCCAGGATTCTGCTGCAGCAAACATGGTGAGGGCTCAAAAATGCGACTCCTCATTACCTTTCCTGCTGGAAACCTGCTGCCCTTGACCTCAGGGAAGGCACAATGCTGCCTCCACCCTCTGATTCAGAAATCAAACTTACCCCCAGTTTTGAGGATTTCCTGTTCCAAAGATGTTCAGTTTTCCAGATTATAAGAGTCTCTTGTTTTTTCTTTCCCCATCATGGTGACCCACACTGGGCCTCCAAGAGCTGCATCCAGCATCCATCCTGAACTGGGACTTCCGCCCTGTGGCAGTTAGTCACTGCCATTCTCAACACTGTCGCTTTCACTGTGGTTATTGTCACCGACAGGGCTGAAAGCATGCTCTCCTCTGTGTCTGTGAAACTGTAAAGCCACCACTGCACTCCAGTGCCAGAGAGCTGCCCACTGCAGATAGTCTTGTGAAATCGAAGTTAAGACATTCACTCAACAACGTCTTAGTATGCTGATAGACAGTGAACACGGTGGAGGGGTTAAGGTCTTGATAACATGGGTGAATGCTGAACCACTGTTTTGTGTATGTGAAACTATTATAAGATTGTACATCAATGATACTTTAATTAAAAAAAAAAAAGAAGAAGGTAAGACATTCCTATTAGGCTCAGCTACAGTTTGTCCTGAAGCAGAATGCCTGGGTCACCAGTGTGTCAAGAGTTCACATTATTTCGATGCCTGCACATCACCATTCCCTACAAGGTGCCTAAATGGAATGTGTTTCTAAGATCAGTCAGCACAGTGGATGCCAAAGCACCACTCTGCCCCTGACTGATATCAAGCCCTGATGCAAGAATATGCTTTCCAGTTTTATCCCGTGTTCAGGTGTAATGAATTTCTCTCATTCCTTGGATGGAGTTGGGTGCATTTTTGGGGTAGGTTAGTATCCAGCCTGCATCACATGCTGGCAAATTCTTCAGACATTTGCAAATACCTGTACAGGCATTCTAGTTTTTGTAAATTCGAAACATTCTTCAGCTCCTGTGAAAATAAATACATTCCAATGGGCCCCTGGGGGACTGGATTCTGCCTCACCTAACAATCTAGAAGCATCAGCTCTGATCTGGCCAGTACTCCCTTTCACATTTTGATTAGCAAAACATTAGAAACAACGTATATAAAAAACAATTATTTTTATTATTTTAAAAAATGTATTATATTATATAAAATGTTGTGTAGCAGTACATGAAATAATATATGAGCTTTAAAGTTTCTTTAAAAGAATGCTTAATGGCATAGAAAAATGCTCATGACAAAATTTTAAGCCCAAAAGCCAGAGGCAAAATTGTATAGAAAGTATAACCTGAGCTGTGCTGCAAAATGTGTGGGTGCAAATGTGTGTGTATGTGTGAAAAGAAAGGGAGAGAACATAGAAGAAAGAAATATACAGATATAAGAATTATATCTGGGTGGTTGGCTTGTGGGTAGTTTTAATTCTCATTACTTTAAAAAAATAATTTATAAATACAGTGTCTATTTTAACAATTATAAAGAACATGTATTTTAAAAGGCCATTGGAATGTAGAAATGGAGAAGTATACCCTACACAAGGGAAAGAACAAAGAAAGTGTGTTATTAAAAAGCAATAAAAAAGACTACAAATAACTTCCTGCAAAAATAAATAAAAGTCCATTTTCAAATAAAAAACAAGTCATAATCATAATCATGTTATAATGTCACAAATCAAAGCAAACATTTTTGTGGAGGATAAATTTTCTTTTGAAGCAAAAACATAAGTTGGATACTGAATAGTCAAGAGAGACTTTCTAAATATATATTGCCTAAAATTTCAATTCAAAAATAATCCAAGAAGTACCCTTTTTCAAGGATAAAATCTGGCTTATTTTTCATGAGGAAACAATAAAAATAAATATCCCAGACATAAAACAATCGCTGGAAAAAGAATAGAGGACGGCACTCCCTCCTGAGGGTCAGGATCTTGGCAGTGCTGTTTTTACAACCAGAAAAAAAAAAAATCCAGAGAGTTTTCTGTGAAGTATAATCTGGAGGAATGTTCTATGGTGCTTTAACGCCAACATCCTATAAAAATTGCTTACTTGATCTTTAACTTTTGTAAAAACCTAAAATGCATCTTTGGTATGTGGGTCCTAGAATATACATAATATCATAAAGCTGTACCTTAATCTTCTTCCTCTTTATTTAGGTACAGGTGCTAAATACTGGCAAAATGCTTATGAACATGAATCTTGGGGCCAGGACAGTTTGAGATTTTTAGTAAACAGATGTAAGAGTTGTTCCTGGATTATATTAGGGTTTCTTGTGGAGATAATGAGTAATTTTTGAATTCTGGCTCTGCAAGAAAATTCCTCCTTTCCTTCTTTGGCAGAGAGAATGTTTTTGTAAACAAAAGCAGTGAACAGGATTTGTTCAAAATGGGGAACTAGCAAGGGTTTGATCTGGATCTAACTCGTTGAGCACCCCCCATGCTTGCATTTGGGTTAGCAGACACTATTGACTGTCTTGCCACAGCCAAGACATATTTAGAGATCTTGAACACAGCCCAAAATAGGAATTTCATCATTTTCAGGTAGAACAGATCAAGTTTATTTTCAATGTTTTGTTCCTGATTATTCTACCATTTTAGGGAGTCTCCACAAATAATCACTAATTTATGAATAAACTATAGCCCAAAAGTCAGGTTGTACGTGGGATGGTTAGTGCGCAAACTTCGCATATGATGCGTATGTTTCTGAGCTGTGTCTCAGCAGGTTATACAGACAATGCTTTTAATTGTGCTACTATTCACACTGTATGGAACTCCCACTTATAACATTATATCAACATTAAAATACCTAAGAACCTGTTTGATCTTGCATTTTAGGAACCTTAGAAGCAGAAGGGGGCACTTCCACAAGTCCCAGACAGGTAATGGCCTGGGCAGTCTTAAATGACAGGGATACCAACTGACGTGACTTCCCTTGAAGACCAACATCTCAACTCTTTCTTCTTTATTAACTTGTTAGGTTAAGATGACCTGAAAGTCATAAAGCTCTTTAGGTTCCATAACAATATCCTACCAGGATATAGAGTAACACATATATAACTATATCTGTGACTATATTTGCAGTCATATATGGAATATAATATCTCAACCACAATAATGGGTCAATAAAAGATTTGCTTCATAGGCTGCTCCTGAGTTTAGTAACATTTATTAGCCATTATTCATTCGTTGTGATCTGGGAAATAGTAAGCAGAAAATATTTTAAGAAAATTTGTAGGAGAAAAAAATTTAAAAAGAGTTAATTCTGTTAACTTTTTCTGAAAATTGAGGAAAAACTAATCTTAATTCTCTTTTAACTGACAGTATACTGGTCCAACTTTGGAAAGTGTTGTTTAAACTCTTAAAGTGTTGAATTAAATAACAAAGGAGAGGAGGGAGGGGTAGAGATGAGCCCCAAAATGACCCCCCATGACCTTATATTTAGTGACCTACCTTTGTTAAGTCCAGGGTCTCTGAAAATCAAAGCAGGGCAAAGACTCACAGTTTAACAAGAAAGCAGCCTCCATTATTTTCTCTTTACAGGATACGCAGTGCATGCACTAAACATCAAAAAAAAAATAGGACAAATACATCGAGACAAATGATTCTTTTCTAAAGTAAGTTCTTATCTCAATTCTAGGTTCACTCAGGCTACTTAACGTGGCACTGACATGAAACAAAAGCAATTTGTTTTAGTGTTAGGAGGAGACTCTTGCTAGGAGAAAAGAATTGCCTAGGCTTGAGCCGGAGAATGTGACGATGCTCGTGGACTGTACTGAAATATTTATTGAGTGAAAATTGAGCACCTGACTGCTTTTAAAGAGGAAGCTGCTGCAGGCCGTATGGCTGGCAGTGGCTCTGAGAACTGCCCTGGGCTTTCGGATCTCTGGAGCTTTTTCAGTACAGATTCCCGACCCTTAATTTTGAAGATTTTTCCATTGCAGCCATTAGCATAATTCAATAATCAGGTACGAGCTTCAACAATCTATTTCTAGCATTTCATACATTCAAAATTTTTTTCCATCAAATTTAATACACACTTGACAGACTTAAATTCAAAAGTACCCAGTTGTGATTAAAGCTAAACACCAGATCATGACTAATTATTTACATCTGCTACAGGTGTCAGATCACTAGTATCATTTTTCTATTACCAATTATTTAAACTAACGACAAAATGCAATAAAAGAGTCAGTAAATATTCAAGTGTTTTAATGAACAATTCTGGAAAAAACAAGACAGAGGCATCGTTTAAAGTAATATGTTGACTGGCTAGTAAGGGTATCATGAGTGTTCATTGGCTGATAAAGTTCAAAATCTGCATATCAGAGTCATCACCATGGAACATATAAGCCTACATTTTGTTTTAAAGTTTAATTGTAAGTCAGAGTAACGTTACTCCTGCATTTCATTCTTCAAGCAACATTTTCTGAAAAAAAATTAATTATCAAACTTTTTATAAGACTACTATGGAGAGTGCATAATCCTTCAAATATAAACTTATCTCTAAAAATAGAAGATATAGAAATACACGTACACATACACACACAGTGTCCACTGCACCGAGAGAGGTCATCTCCTGAAAGCATAACTGGGCCACACAGTGCTAACACTTTCCTCAGATTGTTTCTCCTATAACATAGTGGGACACTACCCGTGAAATGACCTCATTTTCTTTCATCTTTCTGAGCTTAAAAAAGAAAAAACAAAGATTTTCCTTTATCAGTGGAAGCCTTAAAACCAATGATACCTGCAGTGTGTGTTTTGTATCATTTAATTATTGCTATTTGATTTAGTTCTGCTTTATTTCCTCTTTTTGAGAGGCATGATAATGAATGCTTAAGAACTTGGGGCTCAGGACCCAGAAAGCCTGGGCTTGAGTTTGGGCTCTGTCGCTTACCAGTGGATAAGCCTGGGACGAGCCTACCCTTTCTGTGCCTCTGTTTCCTCACTCGTAAAGTGGGAATTAATAACTAGGTGGCTGTGAAGAACCAAAGAGAGGTCAGTTTAGAGCAATTAGAATAGAGAGCATCCCATGTAATTCCTCACAGACCCTTCTCCTGGATCCAGCTCCTCCTCCATTTCATGTCTTTTTTTCTAACTCAAAATAGGTCAAAACGAAAACACAGTGTTTCTCATTAATGGATACAAGGGGTATTTTGGGTGGGACAATTAATTCAGGCTCACAAAATGTAGGAAATTTATTGTCCTTGATTTCTGGGAACTAAACGCCAGTGGAACTCCCCAGTCACTGTGACAACCAAGAAAGCCCCTCCCTCCACTGACATTTACAAATGCCCCCTAGTTCCTAATGCCCCACCCCCACCCCAGTTAAGAATCACAATGGATACTTAACACTTATCTTTCATAAGTGTTAGCTAAAGTTTAAGGAGAAAAAATGGAAATGTTGGTAGATAAAGTAGACAGTAATAATGTAACAACTATTATTTATTGAGTTCTTATTATGTGCCAAAGCTCGTAACAGACCCGTAAGGAGAGGAAGAAACTAAGTCTTAAATATGAAATAACTAACCCAAGTCAAAAAGTGTCAAGGTGGTTCTGGAAGTTGAATTCATGGTTATTTTACCCTCCATCTTGTGCTCTTGTTCATCAAACTAGATAGTGTACTGTTTTAAGTTGATTCAACTAGCAGGTCTTCAGACAGCTCCATCAGTTTGACCGATGACCAAATTTGGTGCAAAGTTAACACACTCATCTATGTATCTATACAGTATACCTTGGACAGAGCTGAGTTTGCTCACCCTGACCCTGGACTCTTGACTTTAATGATCAGGTGAGTTCAGTTTGTAGATAGATACAGATAACAATACCTGTAATGAATGTTTTGAAACCCACAAAAATTACACTGATTACTAACTGCATGTGTGGTCTGTAAAGTAATGCAAGTATAACCCAGAAGTCTCTAGGTCTTTCTAGCCTGTGGATATGTCTTCCAGTGGCTCATGGTCTCCACTTGCTTGGACAGAAATTCCAATCTCCAGAAATGTTCCCCCCAGGCATGTCTAGGCATTCCTAGAGACATGCTCCGATTCGCCCAGAACACGTGTTCTCGTCCAGTTCCTCTCCAGCCTCTGTCTTATGAAAACCCCAGATGGGGGACACCTCACCACTGCCATTGCTACAGGAGCCTTCAGTGAGGGGGTTACCACCCAGGCCAAGGGAACTTCTTCCTGCCACTTCCGGGCTGACCATTTGGAAGGGTCAAAGCCATACTGGGTTTCCCAGGGGCGATGCCTCTCTTCCCAACTTTGGGTCACATTTTTTTGAGTTGCCTAGCAGCTCTGCTTAAACCAAATCCACAGAATTTCTTAAAAGCTCCTTTAGTTTGGGGCTCTCCCATCTTTCCCTGGGTGCTCAAACCTGTCTAAGGAACCAGACAGAGAGCAAATGCTATGTCAATCATGCTTTCCACTGCCTCTGACTCTAAAGTAAATAAAAGAAATACAAACTTCAAATTATAAAATATATTAGTCATAAGAGGTACAATATAAAGAATATAATAAATAAGACTATAATATCTTCATGTGGTAACAGGGTAACTACATGTACTGTGGTGAGTGTTTAGTAATGTATATAATTATGGAGTCACTATGTTGCACATCTGAAACCAATACATTATTGTATATCAACTATATTGAATTAAATAGAAAAGAAAAGCACAATGCCTTATTTTGGTATTGAATTTTATCTGTCAACTTAACTAGGCTAAGGTGCCTAGTT
Organism: Manis javanica; assembly: GCF_040802235.1. Taxonomy (NCBI): domain Eukaryota; kingdom Metazoa; phylum Chordata; class Mammalia; order Pholidota; family Manidae; genus Manis; species Manis javanica. Next base: position 97,286,010 of record NC_133167.1, read on the forward strand.
TTCGGGTCTAACACCAGTCTAGATGTTCCGTGAAGGTATTTTTTTAGATGGGATGAATATTTAAACCAATAGACTTTGGTTAAAGCAGATTACCCCCCCTAATGTGGGTGGGCCTCATCCAATCAGTGGAAAGCCTTAAAGAAAAGACTGAGGTTCCTGAAGAGGAAGGAGTTCTGTGTCCAGACTGCCTTCAGACCCAGGACTGCAACAGCAACTCCTGCTGGGATTCACAGCCTGCAGCCCTGCCCTGCAGACTGTGGACTGGCCAGCCCCCAACCACATGAGCCAGTTCCTCCAAATCAATCTACCTAGATCTAGATCTAAATATAGAGAGTGGATAGATACAGGATAGATGTATAGAATATTTATAGTATAATAGAATCATAGGAATATATATTGTTATATTTGTGTATCTCCTATAATAGCTCATATTTATCTCTGGAGAACCCTAATACAATTTACTTTATCCTCATTCAGACCCAGAAGTACTCAATCATAGCAACACAAATAAACAGATGCCCACAGTCGTCACCTGCTGGTAAGGTCAGCAAACCAGGCATTGATTATCATTCTCAGGCTTCTGGAACATCATTTTATATTGTAGATAATGATCTGTAGGAGTTACAAGGTGGATTATGATATCAGACTCAGTTTCTCTTACCTAGAACTCTAAACAAGTGTTGCTAAGGGGATACCAACTGTGCTGGTCTTGTCTCATGTTCTTTCCCCAGCCAGTTGACACTGGGATGCCTGCTTCTTCAAGAACATTCCCACCACCACAATGTCTACCTCTACTACTACTAAAATTAGCTAACATTTATTGACCATTTCCTCTTTAACCCAGATGTCAGTAGGAATATAGTCCCTCTCTGAGATAAAATTAATTTGAATCCACAGTCCATGCCCCATGCAAGTCCAGATTTCTGCAGATTTTTAGATTAGAAGTAATGTCAACACAGGTGCTAGGGTCCTTTGCCTCTCTTCCATGCTATGTTATCTTAGACTTACAATTCAGCTTTTTTCTCAATTTCTACCTAAAGCAACTCAAACCAAATATTTGAGAATATATAAACAATACTAAGGATTTTTTAGGAGTTTTGGGATTGCTTATGATCACATCACCCAACACAGTACTACCAATCTAAAAACATGTATCAGTGTAGCAAATAACATTTGAAATATTAATCAAAGGTCCCTTTCCTTAATTTCCCCTTACCATCATTATTCCTCTCACTACTGAAGCAGCCATAACATCTTGCACATACACTTGAGATCAGATATAAACTAGAATCAAAGCAGCAGAAAGTTGAGTTGTGAGGCACACCTGAAAATAAATGTTTTCTGAATTCCAAAAACATAGCTTTAATTATCAAGAGTCGAAACCTCAAAGAAGACATAATGTTTACCCTCAAACAATATATGGAAAGGAGAAAGATGAAGAGCCCATTTCCAGACACAGAAGAAGAAGATAAAATACTTTTGTAGCTGGAGGAAAGAACTTCAAAGAGATGAGAAGATCAAGAGAGTGAATATGTGAGCATTTCTGGCCTCTGGCTCCACTCTTAGGCTGAGTCCAGGAGGGGAAGGCAACTGAATTCAAGACGGGTGTAGGGGACTCAAGGCAGGAAAAGATTGGGTCTTCCTTCTCAGAATGTGGCCTGGGAAGACTGTGAATCTCTTAGAGGAACTCTGCATCCATCCTGGCACCAGGAGAATCTGAGAGAGATGCCCAGACATCTGACCTGAGGGCAACCTCATAGGCCCTCAAGAAGGTCTGGGGATAGCAGCAGAGAGTTACTGTAGCCCTGAGGTGGGTATAGGGATGGTCCCCAGGCCAGTGGACATGGAGGAAGCTGGGATCTCTGCCCCAGCAAGTAGGGCCCAGAGTGGCCTGCACTGAACGGATAATCAGGAGAGGCATCAGAAAGACAGTGGTCATTTCTGTATAAGCAGTGAGACGTGCATCCAGAGCTGAGTGGCTGCATGAGATGGACACGAGATGATTAAGAACCAAGAATCCTCAATCCCCTGATCCAGATGATAGTTAACTTCCCTTCATTCTGGAGCTCTGTCACCTCCTAGGAGAAAGGAGTTGAGGCAGAACAGGAAATGATTGAAAAGGTAGCCATACTCCATAGTTTCAAATCCTTAGTATCTGTGTTAACCTCAAATCAAGATTACTTTTGTCACCACCCATTAAAAAGGAGGACTCAAAATTTAGTTCAATTATAGAGAAATGCAGACAGTTCCCATTTTGCATACCTGTGCAGTATGTGAGGAGGGTCTGTCAAGTTTCCACTCAAACACCCATGGTTCCTGCTGGGACAGTGCCCACCCAGCCTTTCTTCTTCTCTCCAGGGTCTCTGCTCACATGCACCCCTCTGCTCCTTTTCCATCAAGATTACCTTGGGAACTCCAGATTTTGTTTCTGTAACAGGCAGAGCAAGTCAACACACCTCAGCTCCTAATCTCATCATGTACCACCTAGGTAAGTCTTTGACAACTCAAAGTGCCTTTCCACTGAACAGAATCTGTCCTTAGAAGTCACTTAGGGTTATGAATAGTCTCTCCTTTTTACATCTATGTGCCAGTATGTGCAGTTGCTTTGTGCACTCCACCTCAGCATAACACAAATAAGAAAAACAATATAGAGGCTCAGAAAGCAAATGGAAGGAGACATAGATCAGAAATTGTACAGGTAATACTCAGACCCTAGAATCCACAAATTTAACATTATCAGCGACTGTATTGCAAAAACTCCCAGACTTTGCTTATGTGCTTGCTTCATGTCCTTGAGGATTGAGATTTGATCATTCCATTTCTCCAAAGGCTTGGATTCTGTCCAATCTTCTTTGCCTGATTTACTGGTTAATGAAATGGGGGATGGCTGATTGGCTCTGTCACTCCAACTGGAGAGCTCATTATCAGCCTTCTCTGGCTTCTGAGACTAGTACTTCCTCAATAGTACAATCAGCCTCACTGCCTTCTGAAGCCTGAGGGAATCCTTTAATTCCCCTTTGATGAGAATAGTCATTTCCTGCCCTGAGTTTCAACTGAAATTTGATCATGAACATTTCCTGTATATCTGTTGGGGAGCAGTAGCCAAAGGGAGGTATTACTGTTTAATCCTTTTATGTGCCCCCTGTGGACCACAGGGTCACCAAACCTCCTTTGAGGAAAAGGACTCCAAAAGAGAGTTGATTTACACTAGTTCCCAGCCAGTGTTCTCACAAAACAGACTGGGGGAAAGAGAGTTGTGTAAACAGATGGGAGCACACAAAATACTTTGCCCTACACTGAAAAATTATGTATTTGGAAATGCCTAACAGGTCATGAGAAGACATTTCAAATATTTTTTCTGACCAAAGAAAACACATTGCAATTAACTTTGGCAAGCCAAGTATCATTAAAAATTTAATATATTTTACAATTATTACACTCTAAAAATTAACAGTCTTTGCAATTCATTGAAAACAATCATAGAAAAATAAGCAATTTTTTATAACTAAGCAGCCAAGTACATTAAACTCAAATCCAGTTTGAAGAATGTCTCTATTTTAAAAACACTGCCTATTGCAAGTAGGCAGGTTGGTTTGATAATCAAAAATCAATGTCATTTGCTGTATGTTTTGACTAAAAAAAGAAAATCTATATTATCATCTCAAAAGATGCATAAAAATCATTTGACAAATCCAACATCATTTCCTGATTTAAAAAAACAACACACTCTAGAAAACTAGAAGAGAAAACTAGGAAAAGAAGGGAACTTTCTCCATATGATAAAGGGCAGCTACAAAAAACTACAGCTAACATCATTTGATGAGGGAAGATTGAAAGCATTCTTCCTAAGATCAGAAACAAGCTAAGGATGATTGTTTCCACCACTATTGTTCAACATCCTCCTAGTGGGTGTAGCCACTGCAATAAGGCAGGAACAAGAATGTACAGATAGAAAAGGAAGAGTAAACCTATCTTTATTTGCAACCAACATTATTCTATACCATAAAATCCTATGGAGTCTACAAAAAGATATTAGAACTAACAAGGGAGCTTAGCAAGGATACAGGATACAAAATCAATACAAAAATCAATTATACTTCTAAATGCTAGTAACCAATAATTGGAAATTTAAAACAATACCATTTATGATAACATCAAAAATGTGAAATAGGGATAATCTCATCAAAAAAATGTGTACCTTCTATATATCACAAACTACAAACATTGCTGAGATATGCTAAAGAAGATGTAAAAGAATAGAAAGTTATACTGCCTTCCATGAATTGGGGAACTCAGTATTAATACATTGTTGCTCCCCATATTTATTTATAGATTCAGTGCAATCCCTGTCAAAATACCAAAATGTTGTTTTTGTTTAATTGACAAACTGATTTTATAATTCATATACAGAAGACCTAGAATAGCCAAATGATTTGAAAAACGAGAACCAGTTTGGAAGACTTATAGTCTCTAGCTTCAAAAGTATAAAACTACAGTAATCAAGACCATGTGGTATTAGCTTAAGAACAGACAAATAGAACAACTAAACAAAATACAGAGTTCAGAAATACACCCACATATATATGGTCAATTGACTTTCAACAAAAGAACAAAAGCAATTCAGTAGAGAAAGGATAGTCTTTTCCACAGATGGTGCTAGTGAAATTGGATATCCATGTGCAAAAATAAAACTGATCCAACTTCACACCATTCAACTCAAAATGGATCATCAATCTAAATGTAAAACTTAAAGCTATAAACCTTCTAGAATAAAATGTAGGAGAAAAGGAGAAAGTCTTTGAGACCTTGGCTAAGCAAATTCATCTTACATATAATACCAAAAGCACAGTTCATTAAAAAAAATAAACTGGGTTTTATCAAAGTCAAACTTCTGTTCTTTGTAAGGCATCTTAAGAGAATGAAAAGGCAAGCTAATGACTGGAACAAAATATTTACAAGTCACATATTTGATAAAAGTCTTATACCAGAACTTGTATGTAAAATATTCTCAAAACTCAGTAAGGTCAAACAAACTACACAATTTTTAAAAATGGGCAACCAGACATGGATGGATATATATGTGGAATCTAAAAACATCAAACTCACAGAAACAAAGAGTAGAATGGTGGTTGCCAGGGCCTGAGGGATGGAAGAAATGGGAAATGTTGGTCAAAGTGTATACAAAGGCTTAGTTATAAGTTCTGGGTTTTAAGGTGCAGCATGGTGTCTATAGTTAATAATATTGTACTGAACACTAGAAAGTTGCTGTGAGGGTACAGCTTACTGTTCTCACCATAACAAAAACAAAATGGTAATATGTGAGGTAGAGGATGTGTTAACTAACCTTATTGTGGTAAACATTTCACTATATATAGGTTATCAAAGGATCACATTACATACTTTAAACTTACACAATGTTATATGTTAATATTTCAGTACAAGTGGGGAAAAAATTAAAAATAGGTAAAAAATTAGAAAATACATTTCACCAAAGAAGATCTATAATGGCAAATAAGCATATGAAAATATGCTCAACATGATCAGTCAATAGAGAAATGCAAATTAAGCCACAATGAGACACCATCTCATATCTATAAAAATAGATAAAATCGAAAAGATTCATTATATCAAAGTCTGACAAAGATAAATAGCTGGTTTGCTCATACATGGCTAGGGGGAGTCTAAAATGATACAAACACTTTGGAAAACAGTTTGGCATTTCTCAAATAGTTAAACATGTACCTGCTGTTTAAGTCAGCCATTCTGCTCCTAGGTATTTATTTGAAAGAAACAAAAGCTTTTGTTCATGCAAACACTTGTACATGGCTGCTCACAGCGCACTGATTTGTAATAGCCAAGAACTAGAAACAACCCTGTTGTACATTATCAGGTGAATGGATATATAAATTATGGTATATCCATACAATGGAGTATTTCTCTAAAAGGCGATTTTTAAAAAAGAGCTATTAACTCACTCATTCAAGTATTATGAATGTCAAAATATTTAAGCTGAATGAAGCCAGACTCCCTGCTCACAACACACAAAAGAGTACACACTATATAATTCTATTTATATAAAATTCTAGAACCTGCAAACTAATTTATAATGACAGAAAGCAGATCAGTGATTGTCTGGGGGTTGGCAGAAGGGGTTGGTTGGAAGGAGTGGAAAGGAAGAAAGGAAGGGATTACAAACCGCAGAAGGAAGCATTTGGTGATTGGCTAACCTGACTTTGGTGAAGGTTTCATATATGTCAAAACTTATCAAATTGTATAGAGCGCTATATGTGCAAAGCTTGCCCCTAAGGACTCAGAAGATTTGTATGTGGTAGACTGGATGTGCCTGAAGAAAAGAAGCTGATACACAAGAACATGGGACTGGTAGCTTGGGTTGTTGGGATGGGGAACTCGTAGGCTGAGTGCTTCAACGGAAATGGGCCTGGGCAGCTTTTGCTCCAAGTTGTCTTTGCCTGGGCTGCCCTCCTCACCCGGCCCCCACCCAGGCCCTGACCTGCCCACGCACAAAGCGAGGGGCCCTGTCTGACTAAGTGTAAGTTTGCTTGGCTCTCCTAACTTGTGGGAGGGCACCCACAAACTCCTGTACTGGGGAATGAAAAGGCCATAGTACAGAGGCCCTGGGTGTTTCATCCCCCTGAGAAGTCAGGAAGACCAGAGGGAACCAGAGTGACATGGGTGCATGCCCTGGACCTGGTTTCTGTGTTTCTGCCGATTGCAATAAAAGATCCCATGTGTTAGAGTCAACAATACTGTATTATAAACTTCAAAGTTGCTAAGAGACTAGATCTCAATTGTTCTCACCATGAAAAAGAAATGATAATTATGTGACCTGTAGAGGCATTAGCTAAGTCTATGGGGTAATCATTAACACATTGTACACCTTAAACTTACACAATGTTATATGCCAATTATATCTCAGTTAAAGAAAAAGATACAATGGGATAGTTGTGCTGGTGGCAATGGGAAGAGCTGCTGCGTATCTGTGGTCCCTGCAGCAGCAACCAGAAGCAATCAGAGATGACCTATGGATATTTTCCAGGGCAGATGGTTTGAATTTGATCTTAAAGGGTGGCCAAGCTTTGAGTGAATGAAGGTGTGGGGAAGGCCTTTATGAAAAGGCATGAGAATGGGGAAATGCAAAGATTTCCTATCTAAGAGTCTGTTTTTCCATGAAAGACAGAATGCCATGGTGGTGGGATGGAGTTGCTTATGTCAGAGCAATCAGTCATCTTTCATTACCCATTTCAAAGAAGCAGAATATCTCCAGTATTCTTTAGGACTTTGGAGACCATAGTAAAAGAAAACAGTTAACATTCAAGCTAAAGAAAAAAATCAGATAATTACTTTGTTCTGATGTTCTCAACGTGTAAAATTACACCCTAAGGAAATATCATTTGGAAAAGTAATCATCCTTTCCTAGAGTTTAAACTTAAAGTTTAGCTCCAGTTTCTGTGTTTTTGAGTTAAAAAAAAGTTCAATTATTTAAGTCGCCAGCAGATTAATTTATTTCCTATAAATATGAGGGCTCACAGTAATTTTCAATGACACATTAAAAAAATCCCAGATGTTTTCGTCTTATAATTTTTCTGACTTCTACATTTTTAATTGAGATTATGTGCTATTTGGGGAATGTTCTGTTTATTTCTTTTTCTCTCATTATCATTTGTACAGGTTATTCCTCTCATCCCAATTAACTCAAGGATCAGTTTGTTTCTGACATCTACAAAGAAACCTGTTATGAGGCAGTGCCACCCAGGACGGGGCCCTAAGATTCCTGCACACGTGCCAATCTGCAAACGACAACAAATTGGTTCTTAGTAATAGATAGCCTGGATTTTAAAACAAGCACTTTCTGTCCAAGACTGAGACAAGGACAAAAACTTTCCCTCTGAAGAGGGAGTTTAATAAAACAAAATGGAAAGAAACGTATTTATTAACGGAGGAAAAACTGTCATATTCTTTCCGAATAACACTAGAGGCATATGTCAAAGTGTACTAAGAATAAAAACCAAAGTTCCCCGTTTTTTTCCTGTTACTGTAGCTTGTGTGAGGCAGCTGCAAATCCTCACTTTCATGGAAACAATCCCACACCCTTGCTCACCCTGAAGAGTTCTTTTCTTCCAACTAAGAACAGATTTTTTTCCCTTTCTTAGGATCATAGAATCTTGAAACTTCAGATCATCTAGTCAACTTTTATAAACTGGGTGGATGAGGATAATGTATGAAAAGGATGGGCGAATCCAGCCACAGAGCCCATCACCGATGCTGGTACCCATCTAGCTAACTAGCCTCAGGCAATACGGAACTTTTCTAGAAGATCTAGTGACTCAAGGACTCCAAATCATGGCACAGGCAGTCCCCCTGGCCTGGAATGGCCAGCTCCTTCCCCATCAGGGAACGCCTGTACAGCTTCCAAGACCCAGTTCAGAGGTTGCCTTGTCTACACAGCCTTTCCCAACTCTCTGAGGCAAGCCCGATCTTCTGACCCTGTGATTCCCTAGAAGACCCCATTATACTTCAGTCATCACTCGTCATGGCATATTCCAGTAATCTGTTGCATATCCAGACATGCTCACTGGGCCATAAGTGACCCAATCACCCCTCCATTTTTATATATTCATTGCCTGCACAGCTCTTGCCACATACATGGATAACTAATAACTAAGGATTGAATGATTGGCCAGAACTTGAGAGTAGCTCTCCCAGACTCCAGGACATTGGCCACACATTCTCAGATCTGTTTATTATCTAAATTGAAATCATTATTTGAACAAGAATTCTAAGCCCCACATCTTTTGGATAATAACCCAGGTTAACATGGTTGCCTGTTCTCAAAATTCTTAGATATGTTTGTTGGAGAAAATGAACCACAATCTCTTTTTCATTAAATACAAGGAGTATAGGGTTATTGAGACTTCACCTTAGAAAAACGTAATCACTAGACTCAGCAAATTTAAAGCAAAATAAAATTAGCATTTGATTATTTTTGCCTTTTTTGTAAGAAATGCCTTTGTCCTTTATTAAGTAGATATGATTAGGCTACATCACCAAGTTTCTGTAATCTCTTATGCTCATGTTTGGCCCTGCAGAGTTTTTCGTTTGTAAGATGCCCCCAAGTATTTTAAGGACTAGAAAGGATAGCGTTTAAGATACATAAATGTAGTTCTAAGATATTACCAAACATAAGATGTCAATTTCAAAAATTGATTTTTTAAAAGTTGGCTCTATCCTTATCTCCCAGTCCAGTGGTAAAATAGGAATTACTGACTCTGGGAACTCTGACTGCCTTACTGATGAGTCATTCCTGCTGTGACACAAGCCCCAGCACTGGGACCCTGTGTATTCTCCGCATTGCCATTATGGGTTTTATATGTTTATTTAAAATAAGCCAATCTGGTACAAACATTTCAGTCCCTATGGAAAGGCCATTAACCTGTCTAAAAGGAGAGTTCATTCATCAGGAGTGCTAGACCAAACTTCTGGATAAAAATCAAAGGCTCCATAAAGCTTGGTGTAAGCAAATTCTGCAAGCACAGACGGAGCCAGAAATAAATGTTGTGTATTGGCAAAGGCTCAGAACTCAGAGGTTAGCTTTGAAAGTTCTGGTATAAGTTTCAAACTTTTCCTGTAAACTGGAAATAATATCTGCAGTTCTTTATAATACTAAGCAGTTGCTCCCTGGAGAAAAATACAAAAATTCTTCATGTTATCTATTTTTTTCCTCCATTAAGCCAGTTAGTGTATTCAGTTTAGATATATAGAAAAAAGTGTTTTTAAAATTTGTCTTATAATTATAGAATTTTACTAAAGGTAAAGTCATGTCTCTTCATATATATAGTGTTCCACATTTTTTTCCCATAAAACACAAATGGTTGTTGCATTTTTATTTGTATATCCATGTGTCTGGACACCAGAATGCTTTGCCCTCTTCCTTATTTCTCATAAACAAACACATGCATAAATAAATGTAAATGTGTGCATACATGTGTGTGTGGGTGTACATACACACATGACGTATGTACAAACATATCTGGATATATAAGGGGTCTTTATTAAAATTGCATTTTCAACAAATTACCAGGTAGGTCTTTTGACTACTAAAGGTCTGTGATAGAGGCCATGGAGATCATCACCTAATAATAATATTCTAATAATAATAATATTCTATGCCCCATCATACCTATATATTCCATCCCTCTGGAAACAGAAGTGGAGACACACTGATGTGAGAGAGTTATATATGTATGTCCCGAGGAGAATAGGAGGTAACTGAGAAATCTCAAAAGAGCCATTTGTCGTGACCAAGCCAAGCCAGTCTGGTGTATCCCGGTGTTCCTGAGTATTATAAACTTTGAATTGTTATCTGAATCCTGACACTAAGCACTGACTCACCATTATTTCATTCCTCTCCCAACCCCACCTACTAAGATTTGGGGTGATACGTCTTGTACCCTGGATTTAGAGAAGTGGAGTGAAATCCCAAATCACCCATTAAGCTGGTCAAAACCCGTAACCAAACCCCCGCCCCCGTGTCTATCTCTTTGCCTTCTCCTTAAACCAACAAAGAAAGGCACCAAATCCCTTTCTGAAGCTTTCAAAATGTAAATCCTAGTTTTCAAATATTATGTTGCTATGGATCCAGCTCTTCTGGGAATGAATAGCTTTTAATATCAGAGCACTGATTTACTTTCTCTCCAGCACAGAACATGAGGGTTGAGGGAGACACCAGGAGCCGGGCTCTCTACAATGCATACCAGCTTCCAGCCTGCTGTAGGTCACCGTCCTGCAGCCCCAGCTGACGGAAGTGGAAGAGCAATTAAATATTTTACAAATTATCTGAGTAAGAGAAGGGCTTTTATATTACCTTTCCAGTATTGTCAATAAAAGAGAATGTCTTTTTCGACTTAAGTGTTCTTTGGGTAGCTTGAAATATAATAAAAGACCAGCAACAAGGAAACAATGCTGGAAGATGGAAGAGTGTTTAGCAATTTGTATGAGTTTGTCCTTCCTCTGCTGATGATGACATGCTGTCACTGGATGTGGCCTAAGCTTTGCTGATCCTAAGTGAAGTTGCCACCTGAGCTGGCCTGTCTTTCCCACTGCGAATCAGTCGCTGAAGCACATGCAGAAACTGGTCTAGTGTGTGGTTCTGTTCCAACAGGACAGTCACTTTAAGAGGTCGTCTGCACTCACTGATTTCCAGACCCAAGACCACTGAAAGTGCATCAATTAGCAGAGCTTTGTAGGACATCTGTGTCACATGTTTGACAACATTGAGTAGAGCTGGCAGTGATGACTCAAGCCTGGTTTGACTATGTGGGAAATCATTAGTCATCCATCCATAACCCAGCTGTCTGCGGGCAAATTCTAGCAGAAAAAGAATTGCTTCCTAAGACTAAAACCTCACTTTGTATTATTAAATAAAACAGTATTCCTCATTAACAGCATCTAATCAGTAACGTGTATCCTTTCACTTTCGGTAATGGTCATTTTCTCATGATCATAGACTAGTAACAGAACTCGATCCAATCTTTGTGACAAAATAACAGCTTTTAAGAAAAAATAAGTTGATTGCAGTTGTGGTTTTCATCCCCCAGCCAATGATTTCCCAAAACTAGAGGTTCTTTTACCCCTTGGAAAGCTGTTTTAAAATGCTAAAGATTATTTTGGCTCTCCTGCTATGTATATGACTCTTGTTATATGAGGCTAGCACTACCACATTAAAGACCAGTCCCTCTCATCAGGGAAGCGTCTTCCCTTCCTGATATGTTGAACAAAATCTAGAATGTTCTGCACTCTGAAGTGGGAGGAGTCTGGATACCACCAGCAGCAGCTGCCGTAGTAGGGTAACACAGAGAAGGAGTCTGAGAACAGGAAGGCATCCCTCACTGTGTCTCAAAGTGGGTAGACGAACCAGCACTTAGAGGCTTTCACTGCTTTGGAAGGCAGGAAACAGGAGAAAAACTCAGATGTAGACTCAAAAGGAAATTCTAAGATCAGAAAATATTCTAAGAAAGAGGGAAGCAGTTTTTAAATCACTATGTAAGGTTTACAGGCAAATATGAAGTTGCTTAAGCTTAAGTGTTTTTTCTTCCAGTTTTGAGATATAATTGACATTTGCTGTAGAAGTTTAAGGTGAACAGTATAATGACGTGCATATATTATGAAATGATTACCACAGTATGTTTAGTTAATATCCATCACCTCATATAATTATAAATTATTTTCCTTGTTACAAGGACTTTTAGGATCAGCTCTCTTAGCAACTTTCAAATATACCACATAGCAATGTTAACTATAGCATAAAGACCTTGAGGGCATTATGCTAAGTTAGACAGAAAAAGACAGATACTGTATGATCTCACTTCTATGTGGAATCTGAAACAAAAGAAAACAAAAAAAACCAAACTCATAGAAAAAGAGATCACGTTTGTGGTGACCAGAGATCGGGGGGTATGGATGGGAGAACTGGATGAAGGTGGTCAAAAGGTACAAACTTCTAGTCATAAGATAATTAGGTACTGAGAAAGTTGCTTAAGATTTGTGGTGATTCTCAACGCTGCCCTTTCTTCTGTGTATCATTTCACTAGGCTTTAAATCAGAGACCACTTGTGACACGTGCAGCACGCGAACTAGTGCAATAACAGCCAGGTCGTAGAACTGAACAAAAAGGTAAACAAATCAAAAACATCTGTTTCCAGATATCTGAATGTGCAGAGGCCCTGTGCAGCTTGACCAGTTGTGGGTGTGCAAAGGAGCTGGGTCCCACAGGGAGGAGACCGGCATGTCCTGAGGAAGCACCCCTGGTGCTGAGGGTACACGGGCTGAGCACTGCGGCTGGTAACAGCCAATCGGGTGTGAGGACTGAGCAGGGTGAGGAGAAAGGGGGGCAGGGAGAATCAGCGATTGGAAAGCAATGCAATGGGAGTAAGATGAAGTATCAGAGGGGCTGGGTTCAAGGACCTTGCAACATGTATAGAGAATAGAGACAGACTTTGAAATGAGCTGCAACACAACTGACCCCTGAGCAAAGGAATCCATGAAGTGTGGAAAGTAGAGGAAAAGGAGGGAGACACAGCTGCTGGGTTACCACAGCAGTGTAGGTCAGGGTGCTGGCTGAGCTCCAGGAGTGAGAGTCACAATTTGGGTGTGCAGTGTTTATTATAAGTTGCCTCCAGATCCAGAGGTATTAGGGATTGGTAGAATGCCTTTGGGTCGAAGGAACTGAGAACCTACGAACTTTGATTTTTCAGATTTACTAACAGAGCACTAGAGTCTTGAATCCCTTTCTGATTCCTGTTCTCCGCCACCTGCAACTTCTGACATTTGTCCTCAAAGATTAGGGATGAAAAGAATACAGAGCCATATCTATTAAAAAGACTGCCATTTAAAGGGTTTGATTCTAAGTTTGTGGTGGTTCTCATACTTTGGTATGTATGAGAGTCATCACAGCAGAGAGTGGCAGAGCTTGTTTAAAATACAATAAAATCCAGAGATCCTTTTTCAGTAGACAGGGGAAAGAATCCAGGAATCTGTACATATGACCAGCATTCGAGGCTACTCGGATCAGGACCAGTTGCTAGCACATGTGCAGTATGGTGCCATTTAGAAAGAAGTGCCACCTCTGCATGAGCCAATTTAAAAAACTCCCCTGCCTCAGGTCCCACTCCCGCCAGTGGGTGCCTCCAGGCTGGCAGGGCTGTGGTGGAACCTCAGCTCTGGCTCCTGCCTACTTGGCTGGGCGTGGTGCAACCTACAGGGCCTCCTTTGGGGGCCCTGAGGATTTAAAGGTGGTCCTTGGAATACAACGTGTGAAATCCTGCTTTGCTTCAACATTTCCCAAACTGCCCTGATGATAACAACATCTTGGTTACTTATGAAAATGAAAGATTCCTGGGTTCCACCCTAAGCCTGTGGAATCAGATGCTTCGACGACACAGATTAGGAATTAGTATTTTTAACAAGTGCCTTGGTTACTGGCATGACCTGGGAGAAGTTTGGGGAGCACTGACTTAAGGGATGTGGACAGTGGTACAGCCTTGGTCCTTGGCACATCCTCTCCCCTGGGGAAATCAGAGGCATCTTCCCATCCAGGTCTCACTGCTTCTCACAATAGAATAGAATAATAAAATAGGAAGAAGAGCAGGCTGGAAAAAATTTCTAGAAGTTCAAAATGCAGGGAAGAATTAATACTGAAACCAGCTAGCTGCATGTTTTCATGGAAGGAGAAAGTGGGAATCTTTCCTTGAAGTTTTAGGCTAAAGCAGCTGTAGTTACAGAGTTTGTGCCCACAGTGCCTCTTTCTGGTTGGCATACTCTGCAAGAAGATAGATGGAGCAAATTAAACCTTTCCATGTCATCACCCCCACACATTATGAACAGTTTAGGTTGCCGTTGCAAGCTGATTTGATAAGAAAACTTATTCATAAAACCCAAGGACATCTGTCTCCTTGTTTCTACTTTCACTTTACAAAACCATACCAAAACAATCTGCCCAGAAAAGGAAAGAAAGATGGTCTGAATAAAAATGCTCGAAGAGGATCTCTGGTTTAAGTATTCATACTTCCTAAATATCTTCACTAGGAGAAATGTGAGTAAAATGCATGTTTTGGAAATCTGGTGAGTTTAATACAGTGACCAAATCCCTGTAATGTGTGACTCCATCGGATCGAAATCCTGCAATGTGTGTAGTTTGGAGTTACAGTACTCATCAGTGTCTTACTTTTCTAAAACTGAAAAAAAAAATTCTCCATTATGGTGATCTATGAAACTTATTCTGTTGTTAAAGGTGTTCTGACCAAGAGCTAGATTGGGAATGGGTAGATGGCTGTCCTATGAGTCAAGAAAACTTGGATGTCCTGGCTGGTATTTGTGACCAGCTGGGGTCTTTCATTATTTGATGGTCTAATGACCACTTGTAACCAGGCCCTGGTATTTGGTGGACATGCTCAGGGCTTGTGTTCTTCCAGCGGGCTTAACAAAATTGATTCCTCATGAATGTAGATGCTCAGATATATTTCTGAAGGGGAGTGCCTCCATGTGAATATTTGCTAAAAAGTGATAAACGTGAAGAGCCGATGGGAAAGAACCATTCTACATCAACAGGTGTTTCTCGAGAGAATGGAATTCTTTGTGGGCAGTCAACAGAAACCTTGCAAGCAACTAATTAAAAAGCCAAAGGTTTGAGTGACTAAACTCTGTTTATAGAATACGGGTCTCACAGAGCCTGGCGACATTGGAAAAGCTTCCAACCATGGTTCCAAGGGTGTGGTGCTAAGAAACTCTTGGCCTCCATGCTCTGACACTACTCAAAGGAGGAAATGGAAGGGGACTTCCTCCGCCTGATAATCAACAACAGTTTCGTTGACATTTAGGTCAGCTTCTCTGAGAAATGAACTGCAGACTTTTTTCTTTCTTTTTGTAATCAATGGTCTCCAATTGCAAATAAAGAGCATATTTCCTAGAGTTGGTTTGTAAGGCGTTCATTGGTTCCTAAGCATCTGGGGTTGCTCCACCTTTGCCCACAGCAGAAGCTTGGGTATTCTGTCACTGTCCAGTGTCCATACATGACTACACTTACCCTGGAGTAAGGGTGGCTGCAAACCTGATGCTGAGCCTGTATTACCACACAGTGCAATTATAAAGGGAGATACTGACTTCTGAACTACATGTATAGACTAATTGCTACTGTCTTAGTTACCCACTCTTAACTAGTCTTATATGCTATTCAAAAAAAAAAAAAAAGGATCCTCTACAAAGTCTGGGCATTTGGAAGCTCTATCAGTGAGAAAAGTGGCAAGTGGTCTGTGCTAGGAAGTGTTTAGCTTGGGACTAACTTCCAGGTATAGTTTGCCTAATGTGGTGGTGATACTGCCTTTATCCAAATACTTCTCCTTCACCCTTTTTCTGCACTCCAGGAACTACAAAAATTGAGACAGATGAAAGAGATAACCTGAATAGTCCTGTAGGTACTCAAGAAGTTGAATTTGTAATTTTAAAGCTCTTGGGAAAGAACTATCCAGGTACAGATGTCTTCACTGGAAAATTTACCAAACATTCAAATAATTAACACCAGTTTAGTACAATCTCTTTCAGAAAGAGGAAGGAATACTTCCAAACTCCTTTTACAAGGCCATTATTACTCTGATACCAATAGAGACAAAGACAACACAGAAAATACTACTGACAAGTAGTACTCAGGAATTTAGATGCAAAAATCCTCAACAAAATTTAGTAACCCAGCTACATATAAAAAGAATAATACACCAAGACTAAGCAGAATTGATTCCAGGTATACCATCTGGTTCAATGTCTGAAAATGAATGTAACCTACCAAGTCATCAGGCTAGAGAGCAGAAATCATATCATCATATCAGTTGACAAAATTCAACAGTGATTCATTATAAAAACTCTCAGTACAATGAGAATAGAGGGAACTTCCTCAGCATCATATAAAACATCTTCAAAAACCCTACAGCTAACATCATACTCAATGGTGACAGACTGATAGCTTTCCTTATAAGATCAGGAACAAGGGAAGGATGTACACTCTTACCATTGTTATTCAGCATTTTCCTAGAAGGGTTAGCCATGATAATAAGGCAAATAAGAGAAATAAAAGGCACCCAGAATAAAAAGGAAGAAATAAAACTGTCTCTATTTGCAGATGAGATTATCTACCTAAAAATACCAAGGAATCTACAAAAAACTCCTAGAATTTAAAAATGGGTCCAGTAGGGTCACATGATGTAAATCAGCACACACAAATTAATTCAGTTTCTACCAGCTGGCAATGAACACATGAAACTCAAACTAAAAAATGCAATACCACTTACAATTGCTCCAAAAAAAAATACTTAGGTTTTAATTTAACAATATATGTACTAGATCTAGTTAATGAAAATCACAAAATGCTGTTTAAAGAAATCAAAGACCTGAATACTTGGAAAGACATAAATGGGTACATAGACTGGAAGACAGCATAATAAAGATGTCATCTTTCTATGTTGATCTATAGGTTTAACACAATTCCTGTCAGTCTCAGCAAGGTTTCTTGCAGAAATAGACAAGCTTATTCTAAAATTGATATAGGAAGAGAAAAGCCCTTGAATAGCCAAAACAATTCTGAGAAAGAAGAATACATGGGGAAGATTCACTTTTCCCAAGACTAAGGCTTCCTACATAGCTACAGTAACTGAGACTGTGGTACTGGCAGATAGACACAGAGATCCGTGGAACAAAATAGAGACCTAGAAATAGATCCACACAAATATGGATTCAATTTATTTTTGACAAAGTAGCAAAAGCAATTCAGTGGAGAAGATATAACGTTCTCAATAAATGGAGCTGGAGCAGAGGACTTCATAGACAAAAAAGACTATAACCTAAACCTCACAACTTACACAAAATTTAACTCAATATGGATCATGGAATTAAATGTCAGATAGAAAACTATAAAACTTCTAGAAAAAAATAAGAGACAGTTTTTGGGAATGAGGACTAGATCAAGACAAAAAATACATAATTCATAAAAGGAAAATGGTAAGTTGGACCTCCAAATATAAAAACCTCTCCTCTGTGAAAGACCCTGCTAAATAGATGAAAACTAAAAACTAACAACTGGGAATGTTTGCAAATCACATGTCCATCAAATATATAAAGGACTTTCAAAACTGAACACTTAAAAAACCCAATTAGAAAATAGACAAAACATATGAATAAACATTTCTCCAAAGAAGATATACAGACAGCAAATAAGCTCATGGAAAGACAGTCAATATCATTAGTTATTAGAGAAATGAAAAATAAAACCATAATTGAGATATCCTACCATAGAGGTTAAAATATTAAAAAGCGATAACACAAAATCCTGGCAAGAATGCAGAGAAATTAGATCACTCACACATTGCTAATGGAAATGTTAAATGCCACAGCCACTTTGGAAAACAGTTTGGCAGTGTTTCACAAAACTATGCAGTTATCCTACAACCGAGCAATTGCACTTGTTAGCATTTATTCCCAAGAAATGAAAACTTATTTGCATGAGAAAACTTGTATGTAAATGTTTACAGCAACTTTATTCATAATAGCCAAAAACTGGCAAATAGCCAAATGTTGACTGACTGAATGGCTAAACAAACTACGGTACATGCATTCCATGAAGTACTATTCAGCAATATAGAGTACAAATTCTTGATACATGCAGCAACTTGGATGAACTGCAGGGTAATTATGAAGGGAAGAGGGATCTCACAAGAATAAATATTGTAAGAATCCATTTATGTAACCTTCCTGAATAATATAACTATAGAGATGAGAGAACAGATTAGTAGTCAACAGCGGTTAGGAGGAAGAGGAGAGGTGGGTGTTGCTATAAATGGGTAGTAAGGGTGTCTTATGGTGATAGTGAAGTATCTTGACTGTTGTAGTGACTACATAAAGCTACACATGTGATAAAATTGCACAGAGCTACACACACAAACACACACACACAAACTGCATGTCTAATTGGTAAGTAAAGTCCATGATTGTACCAATGTCAGTTTCCTGGTTTGGATGTTATACTTTATTTAAAAACTTCCTGTGGTTTTATTTAAAATTTATTAAATTTTATTTAAATGTGGCCTGGGATTGGCCCTATATCAAGGGGAAGATATTCTCTGCCTTCCACTTTCTACTTCACACAGCCCAGAGCTTAGTTTACCACTATTAACAATCATGTCCACTTAGGCTATGGGTAATCTATGCCATGTGAGCTGCCCCTATTCATCACTCATTACGTTGTTTCTGAATTCTAAATCACTGTCCATAAAACGGAAAGGCATCCTTGTGTACTGTTGGTAGGAATATGAAATGTGCAGCTACTATGGAAAACAGTATAAAGGTTCCCCAGAAAAGAAAAAATGATCCAACTTCTGGATACATATCCTAAGAAGATGAAATCACTACCTCAAAGAGAGATCCACACCCAACATGTTCACTGCAGCATTATTGACAATAGTCAAAATATGAAAACAACCCAGATGTTTATGGGCAGAGGAATAGATTTTTTTTTTAATGTGGCATATACACACAATGAAATACTACTCAGCCTTAGAAAAGAAGGAAATCCTACCATTTTCAACAATGTGGAAGACAGGAAGTCGAATGAAATAAGTCAATCACAGGAGGATGAAAACTGCGTAATACTACTTATATATGTATCTAAATAATCAAACTAACAGAAGCAGAGAACAGAACGGTGGTTGCCAGGGGATGGCAGGGAGGGGAAAATGGAAAATAGCTGTTCAATGGGTGCAAAGTTTCAGTTATAAAAGGTGAATGCATTCTAGAGGTCTAAGTACAACATAGTGCCTATAGTTAACAATCCTGTGCTGTACACTTATAATTTTATTAAGAGGGTCGATCTCATACTATGTGCTCTTAGCACAAACAAGAAGGCAAGGGGACAACAGAAATCTTTTGGAAGTGATGGCTGTATTTATTACTTTCATTGTGGTGATGGTGCCACAAGTGTATGCATATGTACAAATTCATCAAGATACATATGTTAAATATGTGCAATTTTTTATATAAAGAATATCTTAATAAAACTAAAAAAAAAGGAGCACTGCCTTTCCTGGGCAACAAAATACAAGGACTACTGTTTCTTCAATATTGGCAATAAAAATCTTGCCTATAGGATTTCCCTAGGACAAGGAGATTCATCTTACGGTCTTCTAGATGTAAATCTATTAATGATTTGACTATTAATAATAAATAGACATCAATGATAATGTTCACCTCTCTTTTATTAATGCTTTAACTTGGATCCCATACTCTTTTGCATGTGCTCTTATATGTGACAGACACAAATAGTGATCCCTTCCTGCTTCATACAAACCAAATATGATTGAAAACATGGAATATGACTGCAGCTAGGACCATGCAAATCCACTTGGTGTTATGATCCTGATATGTGACTGGAAACAAGCCAGATGACCATCTCCTGGCAGGAGTCGGCTTACAGCTCTCTATTTCTCCTTCATAGCATATTGTAATGTGCAAATACATACTCGTCTGTGTCATTGTTTAATGTTTCCTTTCCACTCCACTTCAAACCCAGTAAGGATATGGCCATGTACCTTTTCTTCACTCCAGGGTCCAAGTTACCCAACAGCCTGCCTAGTCTATAGGTTGTGCCTGATGAGAACACACTGACACAATAATTGTGAACAACCTAAAGGTATATTTGATGTTCTTCAGAGTGGAAAGAAATAGTTTTCTGAGGATCAATTATGTGCTTGGCACTATGTAGGTTTTCTCATTTAATTCTTATTACAACCCTCAAGCTGGCTAGTATGACTGCATTTGATATAACCAAATTAAAGATCAGAGAGGTTGAACCATTTACCCAGAGTTGCACATCCTTCTTCCCAGGTCTATCTGACCTTAAATACTTTGTTTCCTCTATACCTCACTGCCACCCTAAGCCCTGAATCAGAGAGGAGAGAATTCAATGACAAAATCTCCTTTAGAAGGGAATGGAAAATAACTGTGGGATCTTAATGGGGAAAACAGACCAAACTAGTAAATACGTATTTTGCGAAGTCCTTGCCTAAGAGGGCCACATACCAGGAGCCACTGGTTGTGTTGCAGCGGAATTCTAGCCACCACGAGGTGGATGAAGAAATGACAGAGAAATCTCAAGCCCTAAAAGCACTGTCTTTGGAGAAGACCTTTTCTCAGGGGATAGCACGGAATGTTAGCGATGCCACAGTCAAGATGTCCAGTGGATTTTTTATTTGACAGCTCTCTTGAATCCCATTTGGGTTATAATACAGTAGCTTGGAAACACTGCCTGGAGAATGCTTGATGATATAATGATCTGAGCAGTTAAAATATTTTAAATCTTCTGCAAAACCCAATATTAGATTTACTATTACATCTCTATATATCCTCAAGCACGTCTACTTGAAACAAAATCGACTGGGGCTGCATGTGCTTTATTAAGGAACAAGGAACAAAGAGCAGGGTGCCAGCTGCCTCAACAAGACCAGCCACGTTCATCCCTTCAGCTAATAGTCTTTTGTACCAGATGTGGAAATGGCAGTCACTATCTTCACGGAGCTGACACCTTAACTAATTATAAACAATAATTAAGCTCTGATCAAATTCCCCGAATAAAGTCCAGCCAAGAGGTAGGAATGAGAATTGCTTGACTCCATGGCTGACAAGCATTGTTTACGTGGAGAACTAGAAAAATTATTGAATGCATTGTGTTCCTTAAGGAGAGAACAGATTTCTCCTTGCAAGTCAGATTCCATCTGTTTCATTTGCAAAATAATGGAAAGCACACAGGTAATGGAACGAAGATACAGTAAGGATTTATTTGGCTAAACGTTTTGTACTGCTTACCGATTTCCAACAGATAACATAATAACATGGATTAAGCCACACGAGTTCAGGGAAATTCAATAGACAGTTTAAAAATAATTATATAGCTAAATACTATCCAGTTCTACCTTTGAGCTCTATTTCATGAGGATAAAGTATGGTTTAGAAGCTTCTCAGACAAGAAGCTCCTACAACGACATTTTGATGAGTTGAGTGTAAGTGAATCAGAAACAAATGGATTTCATTTGCTTTGTAACACATATGAGCTTAAAAATCAAATAGAAGAGTGGTTGTCAAAACATGTATTGGAGAAAGCTTGGTACAGTGTATCTCTCAACCAAGCCCACTGAAATTCTTTTCTTTTGGATCCGTAATGAATTCTACTAAAAACCTGGCACAGCATTTTTAAAAACTTTAAAAAGGTGAATTTTACTTTTCCCTATTTTAATCTCATTTGAGTATATCCCCGATTTTAAACTTCGAGCTTTATATATGATCTCTGTATTGCTTATGATTTCCTATTGAATATGAAACTGAAAGAAAAAAATCCCGTGTTCAGATTTACTGATTTAAGTGGAAGTGAACTACAGCTGTGTCCTTCAGTGGTTTGTGAGCAAATGGGAGGTACCATTTTATTTATAAAAAATCAACTACGGGCATACTTCACGTATTGGTCTTTGCTTTATTGTGCTTTGCAGATCCTGAATTTTTTTATAAATTGAAGGTTTGTGGCGACCCTGCATCCAGCAAGTCTGTTGGTGCATTTTTCCAACAGCATTTGCCCACTTCAAGTCTCTGTGTCACATTTTGGTTATTCTCACAATATTTCAAACTTTTTCATTATTTTTATATTTGGTATGGTGATCTATGGTCAGTGTGCTCTTTGCTGTTACTTTTGTGATTGGTTTTGGGGTGCCACTTATATAAACCAAGCATAAAATGGCAAATTCAACAATAAATGAGTGTGTCCTGACTGCTTCACCAACCACTGTCCCCACCTCTCACCCTCTCCTCGGGCCTCCCTGTTCCTTGAGACACAATATTGAAATTAGGTCAATTAATGACTCTACAGTAGTCTAAGGTGTTCAAGTGCAAGGAAGAGTTGCACATCTCTCACTTTAAATCAAAGCAAAGAAATGATTAAGCTGGGTGAGGAAGGCACGTTAAAAGCTGAGACAGTCCAAAAACCCGGCCTCCTGTACCAAAAAGTTAGCCAAGTTGTGAATGCAAAGGAAAGTTCTTGAAAGAAATTAAAAATGCTACTCCAGTGAACATACAAACAACATGAAAGTGAAACAGCTTAATTGCTGATAAAGAGAACGTTTTAGTGGTCTGGATAGAAGACCAAACCAGCCACAGCATTCCCTGAAACCAAAGCCTCAAGCAGAGCAAGGCCTGGACTTTCTCCCATTCTGTGAAAACTGACAGTGGTGACAAAGCTGCATAACAATTTGACGCTGGCTCATGAGGCTTAAGGAAAGAAGCCACCTCCATAACGTAACACTGCAACGTGAGGCGACAAGTGCTGGTATGGAAGTTGCAGCAAGTTCCCTAGATTCAGCTCAGAGAATTATGAAGCTGACACACTCAACAACAGATTCTCAATGCAGATGAAACAGCCTCTGTTGGAAGAAGATTCCACTTAGGACTTTGATAGAGAGGAGAAGTCAGTGCCTGGCTTGAAAGCTTTGCGGGGAAGGCCGACTCTTGTTAGGAGCTGATGTAGCTGATGACTTTAAGTTGAAGCCAGTGTTCACTTGCCATTCTGACAATCCTAGGGTTCCCAATCATTTTGCTAAATCTACTCTGCCTGTGCCTTAGAAATGGAACCACAAAGCCTACATGACAGCACATCTATTTATAACATAGTGTAATGACTATTTTAAACCAGCTGTTTAGATCTATTACTCAGAAAAAAAAAATTACTTTCAAAATACTACTGTTTCTTGACACTGCCCCCGATCACGCAAGAGCTCTGATGGAGATGTATGTACAAAGCAGTGAATGTTGTTTTCATACCTGCTGACACAACATCCATTCTGCAGCCCATGCGTCAAGGAGTCACTTGGACTTTCAAGTCTTATTATTTAAGAAATACTTTTTGTAAGGCTATAGCTGCCACAAATAGTGATTCCTCTGATGGATCCGAGCAAAGTACATTGAAAACCTCCCGGAAAGAATTCATCATTCTAGTTGCCATTAAGAACCACGATTCATGATTCATGGGAAGCAGTCAAACTATCAACAATCACAGGTGTCTAGAAGTTGATTCCACCCCTCATGGATGACTCTGAGGGGTTCAAGTCTTCAGTGGAGGAAGTCACTGCAGATGGGGTGGAAATAGCATGAGAACTAGAATTAGAAATGGAGCCTGAAGTTGCAACTGAATTGCTGCATCTCATGATAAAACTTTAACAGATGAGGAGCTGCTTCTTATGCATGAGCAAGAAGGTGATTTCTTGAGATGGAATCTGATCCTGGTGAGGATGCTGTGATGGTTGAAAAGACAACAAAGGATGTAGAATATTATGTAAACTTAGTTTATATAATAAAAGCAGCAGCAGGAGTTGAGAGGATCAACTCTAATTTTGAAAGAAGTCCTATGGTGGGTAAAGTGCTATCAAATGCATCACATCCTACAGAGAAATTGTTCATGAAAGGAAGAGTCAGTTGATGAAGCAAACTTCCCTGTTGTCTTCTTTTAAGAACTTGCACAGCTGCCCCAGCCTTCAACAAACACCACCTGAATCAGTCAGCAACCACCAGCATCAAGGCAAGACCCTCCACCAGCAAAAGATTATGACTCCCTAAAAGCTCAGATGGCTGGCAGTTTTTAGCATAACACCTTCATTGTTGGATCTTAAGAATGAAAGAGAAGAGAATGGCTCAAACCAAGTGAAGGTAAATGGTTTTATGGCTCTCTATAGAAATGAAAGTTCTTCAGTAATTTTTTTGTGCGATTTTCACTATCATTTTACTTCTCAAAGGGCCATATTGCTTCTTTGCTTAAATTATGGTTAAATTTTTGCCTAAATTAAGGTATGCACACTGTTTTTTAGACATAATGCAGTTGCACACTTTATATATGTAATAGACTACATTATTGTGTAAACGTAACTTTTATATGCTCTGGGAAATGAAAAAATTCATTTGACTCTCTGTATTGAGGCATTTGCCTCATTGCAGCAGTCTGGAACTGAAACTGCAGTATCTCCAAGGTATGCCTAGACTGAGTGTGAAAGAAGGGCATTCAAGAATGTGGATCCTGCCATGTAATCCCTACTTTGCTATACTGTTTCACATACGAATTTTTTTCTACACATTGATTGGATTGATTATTATTCTTAATGGAAAATTCTTGGGAAGTGGACCATGTGTTTTATCTGCTTGTATGGTATTTTAAAAGCCCCCTATTTCTCTATGAACTGGATTACAATTAATGCAATTGCATTAAGAGAATTTTCAAAGCCTCAGACTTACTGGAAAAAGAACTCTTAGCCCCAGTAACTCATTATTTCTTTATAACAAAGTTTAAGTTTTAAGCACCAGACATGTAACAGTTGCACATTACCTTTTATTTTTTATTAAGCAAAATTGTATTTGTACTCTAAAGGAAAAAAAGTTGCCTATGTATGTGTCCTCTATTGTTTTTAGAAAGATGAGTAAAAACGCGATGTTCTTGAAACGATTTTCATAGCTGACTCTATGGCCACAGCAGAAGAAACATTATTTTTATCTTCAAACTCCTTCAGGGGTGTCAGAGTTCCCTTTTGCATTCACAAAATCACATCACCGCTGTTAAGATTTAATTTAAGAAAAGTTGTTAAGCCCCTATATATCCCTGACATTATTTAATGTCAGCCCAACAGTTATTTTCAGGATCATAGTGAACTTCAGTTAATGGTATAAAGCAGAGAATTTGTCATCTATTGGTCTGTGAATGAGAAACCATGTGACCATCCTGCCCCAGGCCATCCTGACCATGTGCTGGGATGACATGTATATGGTGCAGGAAGCAAAACCTGGTGAGGCTTGCGTCTACCAGCTAGTGGACATTTACAGTCTGTTTTTCACTTATGTGTTTGCCTAAGTGCAGAAGCTTGAACTAAGTTATCACAAGAATTGCCCAACATATCAAGCTTGTCAACTGGCTTTGACACCTATGTCAACACCAGACAGAAAGCAACAATTGCAGCTCTCTGGCTGCACACCTGCACACACCCCACCACCACGCCCCCGATATCACTAATCACAGGGCTTCCACACGGTGCAGACAGCCAATCAGTTTAGCCTGACTTCATTTTCCCCTGCATTTGCTTCAAGTTTTGCCTTTGTATAACCTCTTTTAACCTCCTCGAGCCATATCACCATAATGTAACCTCTCTTAACCATTAAGAAGACATTGTTTTAATCCGTTAGTAGGAAAATTAAGCAGTACATTAGAGATGGATAATGTGATGTTAGAAAACTGATCTTTTCTAGTCATGTACCCCACGTATTATCTTTTGTATTTGTACAGGCTTGTGCACATTTCATGTTGTTGACAAATGACTTTGACGAATGCCTAGTTGTTGTCATGCTGTGTCTCCACCTACATTTCCACTCACGTCTCTGTTTGAAATCACAATGTTAATGGACAAGTTGTCCTAAGTATTGAAATCCTGTATTTGTCTAGTGGTGAAGCATGTTTGAGGCAGGGATTATTCTCCTGCCAACTGCTTCAACCTTGACCCACAGGACACCTGCCACCTTCATTACGAGAGCAATGATGCACTAGAGGTGCATCTCTCCTGACATTCAAATACATCCCTGCAGTCAAGATACCCAGTTGACTGGAGAACTTCCAGAGAACGTTCCTACATCACATATAGGCAATGTCATGGGACAAGCTTTTGAGAAACAAAACAGCCCTTTGAGAAGTAAAATGATAGTGGAAATCACACAAAAAATATTACTAAAGAACTTTCATCTCTATAGAGAGCCATAAACCATTTACCTTCATTTGGTTTGAGCCATTCTCTTCTCTTTCATTCTTAAGATCCAACAATGAAGGTGTGATTATAATGTCAAACTCTGAAAGAGAATCATAATACAAACATTGTATGCTTGTCAAGACCATAGCAGAATGTAATAAATACATTATGTTACATAGAGAGACAGCACTGTTTCTCAAACTGGAGAATTTGCAGACACCAGTTTGATAGATAATGCTGTGCTGAACTGGTAGTGAACGGTGTATCCATTTGAATGCTGGCCAATTTGGAAATTATGGTTAAAGAATAGAATATGAATAATGTAAATCTCAACAGTATAAAAATTAAACACAATGAATCATAGCTAGGATGCAGGGCTGCCCAAAAGTGACTTATTGAAGAAGAAAATAATATTTTAAAGATACAATTCCGAGTGAAGTCAGAAATGTAAATGGAAAACACAGCAGTCTAGCATGAATTTAGAATGTCAACCGGTATATGTTGGGACAAGTGAGTCTGAAAGATGGTTTTGAACAAGCAGCTGCAAAAAAGAAGTCAATGGGAAGGATATTGAAGACTCTCTGAAGATGCTTTTATTAGACTAGCAATTCTGTCATCCCTAGTATTCAGGACACTGTTTATGATAAAACTTTGTCACAGAAGCTCTCCTATCATAAAAAGAGAAAGAACAGTGGCCCTTCAGGTGAGCCTACTTCCAGAACAAGTACAAAATAATACCTTGTAGTATAAAATCAATACATGTTGTTGCTAATGGTGAAGAGAACAAAATATAAAGATATTCAGAATTGTACTTTTTAGAAAGAAAAACAAACAAGTAAGCTAGAGGTTTTGTCAATAAGCTTGACAAACCACCTACACAGTTAAGGGCAAATACTATACTCAGAGAGAAACCAGAATTAGCTCCTCCCCAAATCTCTCTGCTAAATGACTTTGGTGAATGGCAAGTATCACCAAGGTCCTGTATCTTATCCAGCGGTAAGGTTAAACAGGTAGCATAGAAAGGAAAGGGAAATTACTCTTCTTGGAAAGCTTTTAGGATGGTGGTGGTGGGGTCCAACAGTCACCACTTAAGAGACAAAGTATCTCTCACTTACTACAACAAGATCCGTTTTTCCTCCAACATTGGAGCAGATCACTCCTTCATCAGTTGGCGCTGGATGAATTAGATTGCATTTGGGGACCATGTTACACAAAATAGATGTTCCTTTAAACCACCAAGTCATGCTTAGTGCGATGGGATGAAAGACACACGGGATCTGAGAGCAGCTAAGGAATGAAGAACAGACTCACAGCCCCTCATGCTTAATTTGGGGCACTAACACACTAAGTAGAAGAGTCGATGGAATTGTACTATGCACATTGTTTCTCTCTCACTCTTTCTCTGCACCTAGAATTGAATACACCTAAGTTAAATGAACAAATGGTATATTTTTGTATCAACATATTTCAAAATGAAAATGCAACTCCTATGTACATCTTCGTATCTACTGTATTTCACTTTACATTTAAATAACTGACATATAGGTAAGAGAAATGTGCATGACAACTTTGCTATGGGAAAAGACATATTTCAGTTAGTCAAAACTATTTTGTGAATTCGACATCAACTGAAAAAAATGTACAAACATTAGTGTTGATTCCATCAATATGTGCAGTCAATTTAAAAGAAAATAGCTCCTGAATCCTGATCCACTGATTTATTTAGAGAGAACAGTTGGTGATTCAAAAATACACATTCTCATCTTAATCAGCTTGATGGTTAAAATGACAATAAGTCCCTCAATAATTCCAAACATTTCCTCAAGTAGCTCATTGCAGTGACACATTCAGAACCTGAAGAGACAAAACCTGGGTGTCTCTGCACCTGCTTCTTTATATGAATCTACTATGGTTGTCCCTGCCTTGGTGATGCCAAGGGGTGGAGGGAAGAGAAGGGATGAAATGCAACTGTTCAGGTGCTGGCAGGATAACTTCACATCATAAGGGAAGGTGTTGGACCTTAGGTCCAACCTGTATTCCCCAACCCAGTTATAATAAATCAAAGCTAATATTTGCCTCCAATTTCTGTATCTATTTCTTGACTGTCTCAGAATTCAGAGGGAAGAGAAATGAGATTAGTTCTCAAACCTTAGCACATGATCGGCCAAGAGACCCTGCAAATGCATTAGCAGGACTAACACTGGGTTATCAAGATATTATAGGATAATGAGGCTCTTGATTGGCTTTAGTGCTCGGTGACTGCAAATGAATGGTTGGTTTTGTAACATATTGCAGTCTTAACTTACTAAAATATAAAGAATAACAATCTCCCCAACTGTGTTTGTTAACTTACCCCATTTCTCCTGAGGAGTGACTCAATTCTCTCTAGCCCAATTCCAAAACTTCTCAATAATTTCGATTATTCAATCAGTTTCATGTCAGCTCTTAGAGCCTCAGTCCAGTTCTTTACATTTTTATCAACTTTATTAAGACATTACTGGCATACAATGAAGTGCATGTTTAGAGTATACAATCCAATAAGTTCTGTCACATAAACACCCATGAAAATATTCCCACAATCAAGCTAATGAGCACATTTGTCACCCCCAAGGTTCCCTCTTGCCCCTGGTAGCTCCTCACTCCTGCCCCTTCCCACACCCCTTTCCCTTAAACAGCATGTTGTGATTTTTTCATCCGATTTCTTTCACTCAGCATCACTATTTTGAGATTCATCTATGTAGTTGTGTGTATCAATAGTTCATTTCTTTTTTTATTGCACTTTATTCAATTATACTGTTACACCACAGTTGGTATGTCCATTCACCTGTTGATGGCCATTTGAGTTGTTCCCAGTTTGGGGTTATTAAAAATAAAGCTGCTATGAAAATTTGTGTACAAGCTTTTCTATGAACACATGCTTTTATTTCTTTTATATACCTAGGAGTGGATGGCTGGGTCATGTGGTAGGTACATGCTTACTGTTTTAAAAAACTGCCACACTGCTTTCCAGAATAGCTATACGGTCCCATCAAAAGAGGATGGGAGTTAAAAAAAAAAATGGGTGGGAGTTGCAGTTCTTCCAAGTCCTTGACAATATGTAATACAGTCCGTCTTTTTAAGTTTAGTCATTCTCATAGGCATGTACTAGTATCTGATTTGGTTTTAATTTGTAATTTCCTAAAAACCAGTGATGTTTGAGCATCTTTTCACGAGCTTATTTGCATGTCTTGAAAAGCATTGTTGCATATATTTAGTCTGGGTTTTCTCTCTCTCTCTTTCTTTTTTTTTTTTGGTAATTTCAGTAGAAAAGATAAATCTTATTCCTATGACTCTATCTTGGCCAGAAGTCCCAGTCCTGTTCATTTTAAAACAGTTTCTCTATGCAATCTAGTGTTTTTCTTACATCCTCTTACATTCTCTAAGAATTTTTTATTACATTTCTTTGCCAGACTTTGCATTTCCATCATAGTAAAATTTTAACTGTTGGATCTTGAGAATAAAAGAAGAGAGGATGGTTCACCCAAGTAAAGGTAAATGATTTAATGGGTCTGTATATAAATGAAAGTTCTTTAACAGTTAAAGAAAAAGAGAAAAGTAGTTGCAAAAGTTGAGGCTTCATATGAAATAAAGGAAGACTGACTCAAAAATCTTAGCAATCAATATCCTATTCATATTTTACATGACATTTTGGTTTTATGAAATATCATCTCTCATATTGAATTAATGTTAGTTTGAATTTTATTGGTTTGCAAATTTTCTTTTGCTTTAATTTATAATTTGGGTAAGTTTTATATTTTTCTAAGAGATAGAAACAGAAGACACATGTTTGTGAGACATTTAAGAAATACAATAAAAGTCAAATAGATAAAAATAAAAAGTTAATTAAAAGTAGAAGGTAATGTCAGTGTCTCATGCTTACCCCTTCGGCTATTGTGTCAATAATGCACTTAATATTGACTTCCAACTGCCAATGGCAACTGAGGGCTATTTCTTGTCAACAGAGCTTGCTGTGTCTTAGCACATGGCAGGCCAGATATTCCAGAGAATTAACCCTCCTGGGAGCAGCCCTCAACCTTGGCTGAAGAGCATTGGTGTGCAAATACCTCAGGTCTCTTCCTGTGGGTGACATGACCTTGAGCACATGCTTGATACTGTTTCCTACATTTCCTCAGCAGAATTAAGTTATGTGCAGGACACTCATGCCAATGAACCTAAGCCAACACCAGGGCCCCCATTTAGAGTGGGGCGCACAGAGGCTAGATGATAAATGGAGTCTAGAGTCCTGGCCCAAGTCCATTTCACAGTAGATCCAGTGGCTCTATGGAACTGCCAGGTAAGAATGTCTGTGTTGCCCAAGTGCATAATCAAAAGGAATACAATTAGAGCTGTTAAAACCTCAACTCACACTGTTTCTTTGACCAGCAGAGTAAGTCCTATGTTAAGAAAGGCTGAATGCAAGTCTTCTGAAAATGCCCCACCAGCCATGATAATAAATTAAGAGTAGTACCACATCTTGGGCAAGCTGGTAGGATACAGGGGCTGTAGTCCCCATCATATCACATTTTAATTTAGTTTGATAAGTGAGCCTGCCATAGGATCTGTGTTTAAAATACATGGGTCACAGCAATTCTACTCCTGGGAATTACCCAAAGAAAACAAAGCCACTACTCTGAAAAGACATATGCACTCTTACGTTTATAGCAACATTATTTACAATACCTAAATATGTCCATTGATAGATAAATGGATAAAAAAAGATGTAGTGCATATATACAGTGTAATATTACTCAGCCATAGAAAAGAAAGAAATCTTGCCATTTGTGACAACATGGATGGACCTAGAGGGTATTAAGCTCAGTGAAATAAGTCAGACAGAGAAAGATAAATAACATATAACTTCACTTACACGTGGAATCTGCTAAACAAAACAAATAAACAAACCAACAAAACTGAAATAGATTAGTAAACACAGAACAAACCAGCGGTTACCATAGGGGAGGGGGCCTGGGGCATGGGTGAAATAGGTGAACGGGAAAAAGTTAGAATGTTTGGTGTATTGACCTGAGTGATAGTCATATGAATGTATATACATGTTAAAATTCATCACGGTATACCCTAAGATTTGTGCATTTTATTGTGCCTCAATATAAAAAATAATGTCAATAAAATACATACATGGGTCAGGAAATGGGGAATTTGTGCTTCTCATCCCCACAACGTTTGCCTATGTGGAGCTAGACATTTTTGTTTCTGGGAGGGAGAGGGTTCCTTCTATAAATGGACAGAGGAGGGGCTCCACTGAACCCTAAGTTACATCTTCTCCCCTGCATTTTCAGCAGCTTCTTATTCCAGATGACCAATAACCAAGAAGGAAGCCCTGGTTAGTATGAGGATACAGGATTGCTACTACATAATAAGGACCAAGAAGGTTATGCCTTGCCTGTCTTTGTAGGGTTTTTCTCTGGCCATTAAAATATGCCCTGGGCCCTGGGCCAAACATGATGGAATTGGTGTACAGATATCCCATTTCCCTCTCCCTCAGTGAGATCATTCTGAGACACATATGTACACTATTTCCCAAAGGGTTAAGCTCCACTCCTGACACTTTTGATAACATACCTTATATTAGCTTCTTTCCCTTCCCTGTCTTAATTCCCTATTCCCATATAAATTTCTTGCAGTCAAATCCTTGTCTCATTGTTTGTTTCTGGAAAAACCCAAATTAAGGCAGGTCCTTGAAAATATGTCTTTCCTTTAAAGACATATCAATAACATTTTAGAACACTGTTGAAGTGGCCATTAACCATGCAGACCTCAATAACCACTGGAATAACGTATATTACAAAACAGTGTTCTCATTATTTGCAGGCTCATTATCATGGCCAAAAGGTACAGGAAAATTTCTTCTGCCAAGTCTCTTTAAGGGTCCAGAAAATTGTGCACTAATTTAAAAAATCCATTTAAAATGCTTATTTACAAATATATACAAAGGCATTTTAAATTTGGGTACTTAAATGGACAAATTTCTGTTCTTTGAGAATTGTGCTTATGTAGAACAACTTATTTAACCCTTGACTCCACAGTGAAGCTGACTCTGTAAATTGTACTGCATAATTCTTTTATATTGTTGTCCACATGAATGGCACCTTTGAGGGTAATGCAGGGCACAGCCAGCCAGATCTCACTGGTCTACAACATCCATTTGTAAAATGAACGGCTCCCCCCTTAGATATTACTGCCAAACTGTCTTAAATACAAAATGATGTGAAACCGTCTGGACCAAATTGAACCCCCACCCCCAAAAAGAAAATGTTAAATTGTGGATGTTGAAGCTACTTTGAGTCAGTGCAGTTTCCGTTGTTCTGAATTGCTTTATCTCATGCTGGAATGTACTCACTGAATCGTATTTTAAACCAGTATTCTCTATGTTTCTATATGTGCCTCAAAGTCGAATCACATTGGAACTAGATAAAGGGGCGCTGTCAAGTTCAATTTGGCCAACACTACCTCCTCAACAATACTTCAAAGATCTTTTTCATACAGGAGGATTAGAATATGCACTCAGTTAAAAAGATTCTTTTGCTGTTCTGATGACCATGCACAATCTTATTACTAATACACTCCTCTGTAAAGTTTCCTACACCAAGTATAGTTTCTCATGGGAAATATGCTTATGTAACTTTTTGAAAGAAATTTACACTAAACTTTGTATTTCTTTAAAAAACAACAAATAAAACAGTACCTTAGAGGAATACCATACTAGACTAGCATAGAAATTAAATATCTACTAAGCCTGTAGGAATGGGTTTTTAAAAATACTTCTAATAGATGACTTCAGTTGACAGCATGATTATATGAGTAACCTTTAGGGCAGATGTTAAATGTTTGCAGCCCCGAGGCTTACTCAGTCCATATTTGTGCATTGCCTGTCTGGGTTGGTGTTTAAATTTGTGTATTTAAATGCTTTCTCAGGCCCATGCCCTCCCTCCGTCCAGCTCACTATTGTTAGATACCCAACTAGATTCAAATTTTAGTGTCACCTGCCTGGCTTTGCTGGCAGACTGAGATTAAAACTGGGCATCCAATAGATTTTCCTGAGACACACACTCAGATGCATTTCATAGCAAATGTGAACATATTTTTTGTGTACTTTAAAAACCTATTACATACCCACATAGGTTCTGACATGATTAAAAATTTTCAGTGTTGTCATTTCAAGGCTGTTTTTCTTCTCTCCTCTTTCTTCAGCGAGTTCGTTTTTTCACTAAGGTTCCCTGAACTGTAAGAAGCCTATAAAGAAGGTGGACACAGGGCCAGCAGAAGGGGAAACCACGGAGATCAAGAGGTACAAACTGTCAGTTACAAAATAAATCATGGGTATGTCATGCAGATGGTGACTATCATCTTTAGTGTGGTATTGCAGAGTTGAAAGATGCCAAGTAAACCTTAACACTGACCCATTACAAGAAGAAAAATTTTTTGTGGCTTTGTATGGTGACAGGTGGTAACTAGGCTTCTTATTGTGGTGGTCATTTTGCAAAGTATACAAATGTTGAATTACTATATTGTATACCTTGAACAAACATAATGTTATATGTCAGTTATTCTTGAATTTAAAAGACAGAAAGGGAAGCAGCATGACCAGCACACTGAAGTCATTTTGGGCAATCAATAGGTCATGGGTCACATTCTGGCTGTCACTATTACTGACACATGGAAGACGGCACCAAAGAAGGAAGTCATGTTGTTGAAATACAACCTGGACAGATTAATCTGGTTTAAAGGGGCCCATTTTTAAAACTTTATACTGTTCAATGTAATATTAACAATAAGGCTACATCACATGATTTACGTGTATAGCCTGATAATTAAGAGTTAGGTTTTTAACTTCAAATTGTATTTGGCACTGAATTTTAGACTGATGGGGGTATAAACTAATGCAACTGTAAAACCTTAGTTAGTGACTTAACTTGTCCACTGTGTTTCCACTTACCTGTGTATCTTCTCACAATCTTCTGAAGAAGTTAAAATAAGGATTATTGCCCCCCACTTCACAGGAAAAAGAACCCCCCCAAAAAAATGTAATTGAGAACTTTTTGCTCAAAACCATACATTTAGTTAAATGCGCAGTGCAGCAGGGTTCATTTGTGTTTTTTATTGCACATCCCTATGCAATTGTCTTTTTATTTCAGGAGCATTTCCCCAGATTTACATTCTGGGAAGGATCAAAATGAAAACCTAAGCAGAACTGGAGTGCCTTAGAGGTCAGGTCTGGCTGTAAGCACTCTCTCTCCAGTTCCATGTCAAAGCACAGGAGAGCCAGTTCTTCTATAGCTTCTGGAGAAGAGGCATAGTTGCTGGGCACAGTGTGGTCTGATTTGGTAGTCTAGACCAGGGGAAAAACCACATAAGAAGCAGCAGCCTTGATCCTTCTGTATAACAGAGGAAGAACTCCAGATGTTTGCCCCTTACTGACTAAGCCAGCATTGACTTGTTACGGAGAAGTACTTGGACCAGACAGCTCATCATTTAAACAGATTCTGCCTGCCTGACTAGAACACAAAAGAAAAAAAAAAAAGACTGCTTAATTTGCTCAGAGGCAACAATTTGTGCCAATCTGAATACAAGAATAAAACAGGTGTGAAATTCTAAAATATTCTCTCTGAAGCACTCATGCCCTGAGGTCTTTAGGACATATTACTAACTCAAAAGAGTTTTTCAAGGGATAGATTTTATAAGCCTAAGCCAGACAGTTAAAGACATCAAAGTCAGGCCGAGCCAGGAATCAACTTCCCTCCACCACCAGAAGTTAATTTACTTTTCACTGTTTGAGCTCAAAGAATTTCATGATGTGGCTACTGAATAGCCCTGGAAGGTGCTAGAGTGTAACATTTTCCACATGAATATTTTGAGACCCAAGTTTTGCAACTTGGAATTCACAGCACAGTGCAAGAAGTTGTTGCTCAGTGGAAACTGGAACGTAGATATTTTTTCAGACTTGTGCTAGAACTTCTGGGTGGGTGATTCTGCTAGATCTAGCTTTATAAATAGATAGTGCAGATCCTCTGACCTGAAAGGTGTCACCTCAATATCTTAAAAGTTCAAACTTACTGGCTATCCTTTCACCATTCCTTTGGGAATTGGAGGCTGCTTAACCTTTGCAACCCTTTTACTGCCAGAGCTTGCAATTGAACCTCCTTCTCCAAGTTTCTCATCCAGGGGTTTTCAGTGCATTTTGATGCTGCCCCTTAGCTAACAGCCCTTGAGCACAAGAACGGGACTAACAAGAGAAGCATGGCTTCAAAGGGGCCAGGAGTGGTCCCAAGGGAAGTGACAGAGAACCAAAAGGGACAATTAGGTTCCAAAGGAGAGAGAAGTCTAATGTGCATGTAGGACTTCCTCTATACACACTTTGGAACTGAAATATCTCTCTTTAATTTGATGGAGTTAATGATGTCCTCCCTCCTGACTGTATCCAGTAGCATATTTTAAAAATGAAACATGAATGAATTTAATATGAAGAATTGTCACAACCCCCCACCTGGCCCCCTTGCCAAGGACATCATGAAACCAGGGTTAGGAAAAAATCAAGTGATGTCAAGTCAGCGCAGCTGTGGCCAGAGAAAGCCACCACATTCCTTTTCAACGTAATTATACCATCTCTGTCATGTCATAGAAATCAAATTAGCAGGAGGCCAGTGACTAGAAATGGAAAACAAAGCCTGAGCCTGGAATATGGCACAGTCAGGTGGACCTCCCATCTCTATTCCCCTGGGACTGCAGGGGCATGGGGCTTTCAGTGCTAAAACTGGGACAGTCATGAGCAAGTCTGAATGGTCAACCCAGGCAGGTGGCAATTTAACTAAACACTGTGTTGGGTCCTTTACGTGGGTTGGGCTCTCCATTCAAAGGCTTACCTGACTGAGAGAATGTTTGCTCAGTGAAAACCCCATTTGCCTAGACTGTACGTTTGAAGCATGCTTTCTGGAAATCTGGTCAGAAGCAGAGCAAACATCTGGCCGGCAACAAGCACATACCTCTATTTTCTAGTTTCAGATCCTGAGTACTGTAAAGGCTGGAAGACAGTGATGAGATGGAGATTGCTGGAAAGCAAGCAAGAAGTCATTCTAGAAGTCACTGTGAGTGCCTAGAGGCACAGATGTGTAGACCCAAGTCCCTTTCATCCCAAACAAACCGGTCTACACCTTTTAGCCCACTTCTACTCAGTGCTTTTCCACCTCTGCTGTTCCAGAATGCCTTTGTCTTTCTTCTACAGCTGCAGAAAAGAAATAACATCTCTCCTTCAAGGACCTTCTGAAGTTCCACTTCTCCAGAGAAGGTATCGCTGACTACTTCTCTCCTTTCAGCACCCACAGAGCTAATCTTTAGTCACTTGGTGTTTGCCTTCTGGTTGTATCAATAATTGACTTTCAATATCTTATCTCCCCTGCTGGTTTATGAGGGTTGAGATGAATCTAAATTAGTTTTTCCTTTTAAAAATTGCCTGTGATCCATTACATAGTACCTAGACCAGAACAGACTTGCTGGTTGTCTAATGCAGCACTGGCCAATAGAAATATGTAGTGAGCCATGTTTGTAATTTAAAATTTTCAAGCAGTCACATTGATGTTAAAAAGAACAGGTGGAAATTATTCTCATAATACATGTTATTTAGCCCAATATATCCCAAACATTATTTTAACACATAATTAATGTGCAAAAACCATCAATGAGACATTTTACATGACTTTAACTGCACTGAGTCTTTGAAATTCAGTGTGCAGTTTAGTCTTACACATCTCAATTCAGCCTAGCTACAAATCAAGGGCTCAAGAACCACGTGTGGCTAGTGGCTACCATACTGGGCTGCACAGATCTAAATGATAAGTGGACAAAATATACTGAAGCAGTTGATGGAGAATTTACATGGCAGAAGGAGTTTAGTTTGATTCCATAATCAATGATAAGGTACCATGAATTTTTTAGAAGACTGCAATAACTTGTCTTAACCAGTTATTGTTGTGGACAGAGGATAGAGATTAGGGAGGTGAATTCATAGAAATCAAGAGAAAGGACTATTTCTGTGATTAAGAAACTCTAGTTGCCTGAACTCTGAGCCAATCCTTTTTCTCTTTCAAGTCTATTCAGTTATAATACAAGCATCAGCAGCCAGTATCCAACAACAATTTGAAAAAAATTGGGGAATTTTAGCTTTGCCTTTGCTGAAACAGCTTTGGGATAAGAGAGTAAAAATAAGAACTAATAAGAATGGAGGAATAGTAGCAGAACTTTGTGACAGATGGAACATAAAATAGAGAAAAAAAAGGAGTAAATAGTAACTTAAAGCATTAAGCCTGGAGTACCAAGAGAATGGTTAAGAAAGAAGTCAGAAAGAGATACCAGTCTAAGGAAAAGATGGATTTGTTTTCAACCATATCATTGTAGGTGCTGGAAGTTCATCTCACCTGAGACATAATTTGGAGCAAGCATGAAAGATGAGGGCTGGCAAAGTAGTTTTTGGGATCGATGCCATCAAGGTGGTTAAACCTTAGGAAGGTATAACAACTAAGATTCTGAAGGGGGATGAAGAGAAGAATGAGTCAAGTATTTAATCCTAAGAGTTCTATAGTTATCAAAAAGGACTCAAAGTTATACGGGTGGTGGGAAGAAAATGAAGCCATCATGGAAGTCAAGTTGGGAGGCAGTTTCAAAACAAATAGGGAAGCAGGAGAGAAGTTGAGGCAGACGAGAACAGGTCCTTTGGACCTGGTTAAGAAGCAACCTCTACAGCAATTAGGACCTCTGTCAAAGCTGAAGGAAAAAAAGAGGATTTATATTCGCTGAGCATTCTCTATATCCCCAGTTTTCGATGCTTAGAGCAACAGGCTGACTGAAGATATTTGGGCTGAGAAAGCTGACTTTATCCAGCAGATATGATCCCAGCAGGAATCCTGGCAGAAGGAAACAGAGACCAGCACAGAGTGGGTGGAGCTCTGGCGATTCTTGATTAATGGCCAATATAAAGAAAACCCAGAAACCAGCCAAATGACAGGATGCAAAGAAACTCATAGGGAGAGAGTGCAGGGCTGAAAACCATTGTGAAACCATTATTTGGAATTAGTTAAAAGACAAGCAGAAAAATATGCATTTAAAAGATTATTTGTCATTATAAGGACTCCTTGTATTTTTTTCCAACCATTTTTTCCCCAATATTTTACTGCTTATCTTAAGGGATGGGCAAATGTGGATTTCATCCAGTGGAAAGTTGCCTTTAATTTTTTACACATTTTTGAAAGGGGAGTGGAGAACAACAGTGGACTGAAAGCCCTTGAAACTCTAGTTGCCTAAACTCTGAGCCAATCCTTTTTCTCTTTCAAGCCTATTCAGTTATAATACAAGCATCAGCAGCCAGTATCCAACAACAATTTGAAAAAAAATGGGGAATTTTAGCTTTGCCTTTGCTGAAACAGCTTTGGGATAAGAGAGTAAAAATAAGAACTAATAAGAATCAAGTCATTCAGTCTTGATAGTTAAAGTAAATCCCTTATTCATGGACATGAGGTTTACTTTGAGTTAATTTGGCAAGTGTAGGAGCACAAGGTGTGGAATTTATTCAGCTACAAAAGTCCCTTGAAATTCCCTACGATTTCATAAAACCTTAGGAGTTCAGGCATGTACAACTGTTTCTGAAATTTTGGAAGACACAACCTACATTATCCTGCTGGAAATGACTAAGTTGGATTTTCTACTTCATTCTGCCTCATTTCACCTCATCATTTCACAGATGACAGTGAAAAGTGATTGCGGTGTACCAGACAGGCTGAGGTAGAAGGAGGTAGGTAAGAATTAACTGGGAAAAAGATGGTAATTACATTCTAAGCAACAGGAGTAGAGAAGAGCAGAAGGAAATGCAAATGACAGTGAAGTAAGAATAGCTTAATCCATTTCAAATATTTTGTTTCTAAATATTTTTTTCCCCCTTATCTCTCACAGTCCCTCTTACAGACTTATACCAGATCTGTGGACAGTCTGTTTTTTCTACATCTCAACACATAGAAAAGGTTGAGATATAACCGAAGATGAGATGTGAGATTCAGTTAATAACTTCAAACAGAAAGAGAAAGATAAAAGTCAAAGACTCTGGTATGTCAAGATAGTCATCGGTGTGCTTGTTAGAAAGGACTTGCTCATTTTTGCTTAGAGGTGAAATAGCTTTTTATTCACTCACAGATGCGATGTGTTCTTGTATCAGATAGTACTAAAATTCTATGTACAGATTACTAGATAACACAAACATTGGTATTGTGATTAGTTTGTCCCAAATTATTGTGCTGTAACCTAGTTACAGGCTGTAACTTCAGGGCATTTGAAGAAAAATATGTGGGGGGAATAATCTCTAAAATTTTAGAAACAGCAGCCTGTATTTTTAAAGTAAATCTGGTGAAAAATTTTAGGTCAGATTCCTCACTCTTAGAAATCAAATGAAGTCTCTTGAGCCAAGAATCTTCATCTCCTTGTGCAATGCCTCCTAGCCCTGTGGGATGGAGTGAATTTGGTATCAGAGTCAACATGTATCATTTCCCTCAATATCATTAGTGATTATTTGTATAAAGAATCTGTTTCATACTGTAAAAATAAGTTTATGTGGACAGAGTCTCTATTGCTTAGGACATTTACTAGAACAGATGTAACCATTATATCCTCCATGCTAGACTTCCATTTGTTAAATGGGGTCCACAGAACTGCATCCAATACTACCTGAACTTCAGAAATAGCCGCTGAGATCTTGCGCATGTACCATTTTCTGGAGAGAAGCCCCAAATCTTTAATCAGATTACCTCTGGAAGGCATGTCTTACAGAAGTTAAGAATGATTTACAGCATCACATTAAAAACGTATGTGTAACGCAGCTCCATGAACCTGGCGCCTTGCCAAAGGTGGTATTACTAGTAGAGGAACAGAAATGTTTATCACAGCATTAAGCAAAATAAGGCAGGTCTTTCTATCAAACAGAAATAACAATATACATTCTGTTCAATTCAGTGCCAGTGTTTTGCCTTCTTTTGGATTAAAATTAACAGAATTTCACACTGTGACTCCAATCTTATCAGAGACTCAAGTAAACAGCGCAATATGAGAAATCTTGATTGTGTAACTTCTCCTGCTCACTTGGAAATAGCAAATGTCATTTTCTCACAGCCCTTCCCCAAATAATCATGACCACTTATTCACATTAATGGAATTTTCAAATTGACCACTGCACGTTTTTATCAACTTCTATGGGTTTTCTGGGTTGAAGTAGTACCAATTTGACAAGCACACCCATCTGGGCTTCTAGTTATCATTATCACTATGATATTTTATTATCATTATTTTCTTGTTACAAACACTTCTCAGAGTGAAAGTAAACGCGTAACAAAAAACCCCACTAGGTAGAGCTCTGTTTAAAAGAGCTTCGGAAGGGCCCCCGAGGTTGGGTCCTCCGGGGACAGCCGGAACTCGTGGACCGCCAGGCTTTCCCTTGGGCAGAACCCCGCTTCCCAGGCCCCGCACCCGGAAGCGGCGGCGCGCGCGCCCACCCGCCGCGCGCCCACGTGGGCCGCACTCCCGCCGCAGGCCAGCGGCTCGGCGCCCGACACCGCCCAGCCCGGGGATTGGTGCGCGCGGCGCCCCGCCCCCGGCGCGGCTACACAGAGGGGCGCGCACGTGCCTCGCTGGCTTTCTGCGGCGCGGCGGCCACTAGGCTCCTCTCCCTTCAGACTCGTGAGGCGGCAGCCGTTCCCCCCACACGCTCCCGCCGCTCGTCCACCGCCGCCTTCTAGGCGCCGTCCAGTGAGTAGCCAAATCTCGGGCCGCGCGGAGGGGCCGCAGGCGAGGAGCCTGGGCTCCGGGCCGAGAGGAAGGGCGGGGGCGCCAAGGGCCGCGTTCAGCCGCGCCGCAGCGACCCCGGAACGGCGAGCCCCGTGGCTGCGGGAGGGCTGCCACCGCGCACCGCCTCTGCCCCGAGGCGTCGGGGGCCGCGGCGCCGCGAGTCGCGGGAGCTGGGCGGCCGCCGGCCGCGGGGACTGCGCGGGGGCCCGTTAGCCGCCCCGGCCCCGAGGGGCCCTGGCACCCCTCTGCGGGCGGGCAGGCCGGGCCTCCCCGCGTCCTGCGCACCGAGGGGTCCCTGATTTCGCCCTCGCCCGGGAGGTGCGTGGTTTGCATGCAGAACTCCGCTCGGAGCTCTGGAATCCTTTCCCCTGCTAGACTGCCCGGCACTGGTAGGACAGGTAAAATGGCCCGTGGTGGTGTGTGTTCGGGGTAGTTTAAAGCCAACGGGTGCAGTTCTGAACCCCTTTCAGGTGGACTCACCTCATTCAGCCTCTTTCCTGTTGCTGTCTTCAGCCTTGAATTCGAAATGCCCTTCTTGACGCTGACAATCGCTTAAGCCCTGCACCCCCGAATGCCCGTCCCCCGGAGAACTTTCTAACTTCTCTGGACGCGTTTTTCCAAATCAGTGGACTAACGTATTCAGAATTGAAAAGAAATACAAGTAAAGTCTTTGGAAAAGTGGCAGTAGTTCTTAGAGTAATCTATGCATACTTGCAAACATTTATGCAGAACCTCCCCAAACGCTTTTAAGGTGACTCTTAGGACTGGCAGTAAGGTTTATGTAATCGTACGTCCAGAAACACTCGTACTTCTAATGAGGGGTTATCATCAGATTTTATTAAAATAGAGCTATCTAAATCTTGGCTGGGAGCCTGCCGTATGAACTTAAAGTGTATGTGGACTCCGACTTGATACTGCTTCATTCTGCCTCTGTCAGATTTTCAAACTTAAGTCATCTCTTCTCTCCCTCAGCATTAATAACAATTAAGTTCTCAGGAAATGCCAAACATTTGTGTTTGCGGTCTTTTTCTTGGGGATGTACAAGGTAAGAATATTCTAATTTATATCTTTTTGTGGTTTTCTCTTTTGTATTACTAAATCATATTTTCTTTTCATCGCACTAAAGCCTAGTATGAAATGATGTCTTAGAAGAATATATGCATCTCTTATTTCTCCCTTTACTTAAAAGTTGCTGGTTGGCTACTCTGGACTGACTCTGGAGGCCACATTATTTAATAGGGTGTCTCAAGTTTCGTCCCCTACCACTCAGTTGGTTTCCACGCTGCCTTTATTAGGTAGGGGCTGTCATTTACTTTAAGGCATTTTAATCTTTTAGGGTGTGCACAGCCTTGGAGCCACAGTAAGATTCTGCTTTGTATCTGCAAGGATTTGCTTTG
The DNA here is from genome assembly GCF_040802235.1 of Manis javanica. Classification (NCBI taxonomy): domain Eukaryota; kingdom Metazoa; phylum Chordata; class Mammalia; order Pholidota; family Manidae; genus Manis; species Manis javanica. The sequence continues at coordinate 97,328,644 of NC_133167.1, forward strand.
CAGAATCCTTGGGGTCTTTTGCAGGTGGGCAAAACCCTTCTGATTCCAAAGTCTCTAATTCTGTCGCTGGACTTCCAGTCAGGAGTCTGTAAAGGAGCATAGAGGCAGGGAGGGGAGACAAGATAGTTGTTGCAGTTTAAAAAGTTGGAGAATACTCCGCAGCTTTACATCTTGAATTCTCATATATTTTTGTCATTTGAACATAGGTGCCTGAAGAACTTGAAAGGTCTTGATTTCCGCTACCCATTGGCTCACCTTTGCAGAGTGGGATGACCATTCTAGATGACCCACCTTTGCTCACATGCTTCCTTGCTTCAGTTATTGTTGTTTGTCCTGGCCCTTTTGGCCAGTCCTGGAACCCTCTCTGTTGTCAGCCCTCTTTTCTGAATGGGCTGTCCCTCATAGTTTTCCTTCGGCAACTCCTCCATTTCGCCTAGTTTCTGTCTTCTCTTCTGTTTTGTTAGAAAATTGCTTGAATTCGAAATGCCCTTCCTGACGCTGAGAATCGCTTAAGCCCTGCACCTCCGAATGCCCGCCACCGGGAGAACTTTCTGACTTCTCTGGACTTCTTATATTTTCTTTGACTTGCCTTTCTGGCTTTCTGGTTTCATATACCCATATCTATGTATATATTTTTTTAAGTGTTCAGAGCCATCTGCTGGCTTTATTTTGATGCCCTTCAGTGATCAACTTTTAGAACAGTATCTTGAAAACACCCTCAAGTTGCTCTTTGTTTTTATTTCTCCAAATATGATATAAACACATTGATTTTTAAGGACTGGCTTCGTGTAAACTACTTACTGGCTGTTAGACATGTAGAACAAAAGCAAAATTTTCTGTTGAATACATTCACTGATTGTTCACATATTTAGTATTTGTGTGCCTCATTTGAATGTGTTGTTGTCCAACCGAATTCTGAAAAATTCAGTTAACTGTAAGGTTTCAATTATGTATGACCACTTGTCTAAATGGTTTTGAAAATCTAAGTGGTTAACTCATTTCTGTGCCTTTAATATGAATATTCAACACCATATAGATAGATATAATCTTGATCAAAAGAAAAAAAATGAAATTGTTCTTTTCATTGTCTAATGTTTTAGTAACTTTTTCATTCTGCTGCGTAACACAGTGTCTGGGACATAACACATGCTCAGTGTGTCTTATTGTTGAGTGAATGCCACTGATTTCAGTAGTTTGAGAAAGGGTGTTAATGCCTGTCTTCAAATGTATATTCCTTTCTTGCAAATTACTAAGTTCTTTCCTGCTCCACCAGGCACCGGACAACCGAAAGGAATGTACAGCTCCAGTTTTGGAGGGACTCTACAATTAGTTATGCATTTGAGAAATCCTCCATTGATAGATTTTAAGAGTAGTTTTTTGTTTTGTTTTGTTTTTTTGTGAATTCTGTCTATACCAGAATGCAAGTAACACGCTCCCTCATATACGAAGATGATGCTATGTACTCTTACATCACCATACACACATATGCTTGATGTTTTTGTTTCACTGGTAGTAATAAATCTGTCCTGACTTCTTATATTTTCTTTGACTTGCCTTTCTGGCTATTGTTTTAGAAGCATTGTCTGGCTGTGGAAATGTTGGCCATGCCATTGACAACACCAAACCAGTGGTGTGAGGGGTTTGTTCTCATTAGGCTGTAAGTAGTTGATCAGGCTCTAACTAGCCGAGTAAAGGTAATCAGAGCATGATTTACCTGCTGAATTGTTTTTGTCCAACTTAGTAATCATAAATGTTAACATGTTAATCTGGAAGCAAACAGTATACAGTTTTCATGTGCCAAAACGAACTCTGGAAACTTTGAATGTTCGACCATGGCTTCTGCTGCCATTAGTTAATCTTCTCATTGATAAGTACAATTAGCATTGACTTTAAAATTTGAGTTAGTGGGGTTTTTGTTTAAAAGGTGGGGTTTTAATATGTGGGCTGTGTCTCATCTGTTCTTTCTTAGACTTTTACTGTGGATCTCTCTCTTCAGAGAAATCTGCAGTTCTCCATTTCTCTGGGTGTGTATGGCCTGTTATATGTTGTTGAAAATCTTGGGGAGTTTTAAATGCAAAAATGAATCAATAAGCTACAGTGCCCTTTGGGGGTGGTTGAGTGTGGATGTCCTATGTTTTATCTTATGCCTTCTCCCTATCCCCCTGCAAAAAGCAAAATAAAAAATAAAGCCCATACCAGCACACTCTTTCTATGCTGTATACTGGCACCTCTCAGAACTTGGGCCTAATATGGGATTCAGCAAGAAGGCGATGATATAAGAACATTCCATAGCCTTTCTTCCAGGAGTTAAAAAGAAAAGAAGAAAAAAAAAGCCCTGATTATATTGTATTCATTTTTGGAATATTTTGTGGACAATACACAGCAAAGAATTTTTATGTCCCTTGTTGATTATTGGTAAGTTTTTCCACAGTTGTGGGGAAAATTCTCTTTCCTTAACCTACTCAGGCATCATGGAGGCTAAATGTTCATACCACCTAATACAGCCCCGTTTATGCTGCCAAGGCCCATGTCGTCTCAGTGGAAACTGGTGATCACATTGTGTAGAGCTTGATGTCACCAGCGATGAGGGACAATACTGGGATGAAGATGCTCTCATTTTATACTTACACTTTTGCCCATCTGGTGTTTTGGTTTGCTTTTTGGTCAGATAAGTGGATCTGTTCCACTTAATAGAAGATGCTTGTCTCTTCAAAAACTCAAGTAAAAGTAAACCTTAAATTTCATTTTTATTCATTCTACTCCTGGTTTAGAGTTGGTACCTTGGTCATAATTAAAAGATAAAGATTGGTTGGTTAGGGTCTTGTCTTGCCTTGGCTCTGGGTAGCTAGCTGTCATCTTGGTAAATGATGCTAACGATCATTGTGGAATTAATAGTTATTGTATATTGAACTGTAAGGGAAAAAATGGGGTCCCTGAGTGATCAGTCTTATTTATTTACTCCCTTAATATGAACTTGGGGCAGATTTTCAGAATGCAATTTAATTTCTGCATTTAAAAAATCACACTAAAATCTCTAGAACTTGAAATATATTTGAGTAGTCAGGTAGGAAGTCATCTCTATCCCATGCAAAGTGTATCCAAAGCATTTGGGTTATATTCCCTCCCCTTATTCATTCTTTGTGATTTTTATAAGAAGGTATCTTTTTGGTGGAAAAAACTGGATTTGATTTTTATGAAACTGGTATGCAGGATTTACCATGTCTCATTTGTAAAATATATGGTATTTGGCAATTATATGTGTGTCCATATTACTGAATATTGTTTTGATACATTGAAATTCCCTTCTTGAAATAGGATTTTGTAACTTTGATTCTAGGAATATCCTCTGAGATGTTCTATTTGGAGTCTTCCATGATTAAAGGTTAGTTAATCCATTTGGGATGAATTGTACGTATCTACTGCCCACATCTAGAGTTTGTAGAGAAGCAAAGAATAAATTACCTGGTTCCTGTTCTCTCATTGACCACCCAATGCAGAAGAAAACGTGTACATATAAAATGGGAAGAGAATGATCAAGCCATTAGTGATACAAATTGCTGAAGGTATCAGGAGAGAGAACAATCTAAACTAAACTTTTCTTTTTTTTAAAGTATGCATTGTATTCCTAACATACTAAATACGCAAGCCACCCCTTCCACATTGCTTCTGCTGCACAACACCCTCCAAAGACCAGGAAAACAGTCCCCTTCCAGAGCTTAGTGTCAGTTCCAATCTTCGCTTTCGTCTTGGAATGGACAAAGGGCTGATAAAAATGCTGGTAGCTGAAGAGATCATTTGTCTAGTCCATGTTAGAAAGGGAGAGTTCTTTTGTTAGAAGGAAACAAATACAGTTCAGTCCTACCATTGACGTAGAAGAAAAAAGTATTTTAAAAGAAGTTATATAACCAAAAATATGTCTACTGTACTCTTCAGTTCCTGTCTGATATGGCTCTTCTGTTGTACAAGGAAGGTCTCCATGAATATGTGGAGCTGGGTACCGCTGCTACACCTTCCAGGTTCCAGGTTTTCTTGTGAATATGCCATTTTTAAAACAGAAACCTGGTAATTGTTCATGAGGGGGTAAGGGTAGGGGTTGGGGGGACAGGAAATTGATTGTTATCTTTAGTCTACTTTGCAAATTTTTTTGTATAGGAATCCAGGGGTGAGTCCATTCTACTAGGTAAAAACCACAAGATTTTTGTTTAATGGACCTTAGGTGCTCAGAATTTCTTAAATCATGGTTCTTTGTTTGCAATACATTTATGCCATTATTGGCTCATGTATATCTGAGCCAAGTTCATAACAAATAATATTAATATTATTAACTTTAGTTAGTACATTATTATTTTAAAATAACACATGAATAAATAAAGTTTTTAATTTCTCCTAAGTAAATTAGTAAATAAACATTTTTTTAAATGTCTTTGTGATTTTCCTTCAAGTAGAGAACATCTATGTTGAATGAAATGTTCCCCTTTCTTCAGGACAGATTTCTCTAGACAGTGATTTTTTTCTTCCTCTTGAAATTCATTTTACATTCACGTCCATAATGTTCCTGGTCTCAAGATGCAACGGGTGGGTACTTACTATTTTTGCATGGGGCCCAGGATGTTTGCGATTCACTTAGGTACTTGGCTTGATAAAAACCTAAATGAAAACTTCCTGATTGTATGAATTTAGGCATGATTTCCTCTGGGGAAAGCCTTTGTCCAAAAAATATAGGCTTCCCTGTGTAGATTTTTTAATCTGCTTTAACAATCATGTTAAACAATAGTTTTATGTTTATGTTTGAACCCAAGAGCAGGTTTTAAGTGGTTTAACTCCGTTATTTGAGCAAGACATTTTTTGTGACACACCTCGTCCTAAAGGCTCATTAACACTCTGGAGTGTTTTGGCCACCTTAGGAACCTACCTTTGTTGCAGGAAAGCCTGTGCAATACAACGAAGTCAAATTGGCTGAGTGATCAAACAAAATGAGATAGCCTTTTAGTTCTTAGGTTTGACATTTTGCCTTGATCTGGGCTTTCATGAAGGAGTTGACTGACGGAGACCTTCATCCAAAACCAACTGAGAGTTGTTTGTTCATCACCTGAAACAAAATGGCATGGCTGAGTTTGTTGGTGAGTTTCAGCTTGGAGTGAAAATTGTCCTACGTGAGGAAGTGCCGCGTGGTGGCTGAGGTGCCCCGGTCCAGTCCAGCTCAAGTGCTGTGCAGCTTCATGGCGTTAAGTGACCTCCCTACCAAACCCTCTTCCCTTTGCCTTTCGAATCCATATTTTGAATTTACACCAACATATTTGGAGGAGAAGTTAGAGGTCATAGTCTTTTTAGTAGAATCATTTTAGTATGTTCAACTTAAGGTTTATGCTGTTTTAGCAGTCTCTGAGATACATGCAGGTCTATAAAGATTGGATAGTGAATCAAGTGAGAGGACTAGCTTCAAGTTGAAAAAGAAAAGATTACATTGACCTACTGTCTTTTATTATGAAAGGTTCCATAACAGCTTCCATACAATTCTGATGAGCTGATTTGAAATAATGATACTTGTGGATCTTTGATCTACAGAGAAGCAGCTGCTCCTCCTCTAATGTTCTGTGCATCCTGATTACAATTATGCTTCAGTGGGAGAAAGAAGAACCATACATAAGTGTGTGTAAAATACCCTTGCTCTAACAATTTTGCATTAAGATATTTGATAGTTCATGACTCCCTGAAGTCTAACTGGTGGACACGTTAGGGTTTCAGGAACTCAGTTTGAGAACCTGGCAATTCAGAATTCCTGAAAAAAATATCGTGGGAGAGAACCCGTTGGGGCAGATGGAGCCTTCTTGGTCGTACGTTCTCTCCTCCTGTGGATCTAAGACTGCTCACATTCTCCAGGGAGGAGCAGAGAACTGGCTCAGAGTCAGTGCAGCCAGGGAGTGCCCAATACAGTACTGCTGCTGACCATTCTCCTCTGTGCCAAGGTGGGAGCAGTTCCTTGACTCCAGAAGAACAAAAGCTTTGGATTTCAGTTGTCTCCAGCATTGCTTCCTTTCTTTCCTCCAAATTCTCAGTCACAGATTCCTCTGCCTTCCTACCTACCAGGAAATTTGGTTCTATAGTTAGCTGAGATCACTTTTATTGAATAGTTGTAAATATATACATAAATGGGGAAGAAAAAAAAGAACAGGTAAAATAGTCATACCCTCTTATCTAAAATTAGAGCATCTTTGGAGACATTGGAAATCCATCCCTATGGAGCAATGTCAGCCTGATTTGGATCTTTTAGAAATCTCTGGAATTTAATGAACTTAGAAATAAATAGGTCATACTAATGAGCAGCATAAGCATCACTGCAGAGCCTTGTCAGTTTTTAAAGGGTAAAGTAAGCAAAAGCTTTCCCTCTTACTGTCATGTTTATTTAATAGTGTATCTAATGAATGACAATGAAACAAAGTGAAGAATTTTGAATTTGATTTCTTTACCGAAATTCTTGTAGTTTGCAAAACTCACTTTGCAAGTGGTTAAGATTTGTAATGTTTGTGTTGCGAAACGCCCTTTTTAAATGCAGTAACTTGTGACATGATGGTGGTGTAGGTGGAGTAGGACTATGTAGGCAGTATTCACCAAGAAAATAGCACAAAGCATATTTACATGCCGCTGAGAGACCATAATGGGTGTTGATAAAATCTCTAGTACTAGAGCTTTGAAAACATCCTGGACTGGTGCTTGTTTTAAACTTTCCTGAAATGGAGAATTTCACCCTTAAAACAAAATCACTTTTTCATTAAATGATAGTACATGAATAAGACTCAATATCCTGGAAATGTGGTTATACCACTACAAAAATAGTGACACACTGGTGATAACAGGTTTTGAATTCTAAACTCTAAACTTAGTAATACATTGAAAACTGTCTTGTAGACAAGTTCTGAAGCTTTAGAAGTGTTCATCTCCAGCCTCCCTGGCCATGGACAATTATTGGGTTCCTGGCATTACATATATGCCATGCACAGTGTTGGACAGATTTGGAAGGGAAGTGAGCTCCTGAGAATGACATTTGAGAGCTCTCTTTTTATAGGTTTAGAAATTGAGGTCCTCAGAGACATAAAGCATCTAAGGTCAGACAGCTAGAAGCAGAGTTGAAGACTCAGTTTCGAGCATTTTGTCTTTCAAAAGCTAACTGATTTAGCTTTAGCAAAATCAAAACTGATTTCTATCAAGCCATTCTGCTTTTGTGGAAGCAAATCATCACTGTAATATACTACTTATGTGGGAGGAATTTTATAAATGGGAATCAAAATGCAGTCTTAACTTGAAAGTTTTTAGATTTAAAATTTGGAAATTAATGTATTTGAATAAGTCATTTTATGTAGTGACATTCTTAGAATGTCAGTAATTTTTTAAATGGCATGCTTTTACCAAATAAAAGGAAAAATGTTTATCTTAACCTAAAAATAAAACTTTAAATATGGGTTCTCAGTCATCTAAACTCATTAGGGCTTAAACCTTCTTAAGTGATGCTTTTAAACAAGTATTGTTTGGAGGACTGTTCTGTTATCTTAAACAAAAAATAGTTGTTTGATATTTTATTTTTTCTGAGTATCATAGGTAACAGATGGTTTGCACTTAGTTTAGTGAACCAAACAAAAAAAGAGCAACTTTGCATAAAATTTCTGTTGATGGTGCATTTTATCTCACCGGAATGGATCATGTGAACTTTCTGAGTAATGAATAGCATGTTTACATTATTCTGATGTTTTTTTTTGTGTGTGTGTGTGTGTGACAAGAGTACTAAAGAAATGTGAAGGAGGAACAATCTACTACCATTGTCACTTTAAAAGTTTTCTTGTGAAGCATTTAAGGTATTTTTCTCTGTTTATTTCATTGGTAACTCTACATATGTTGCATGCCCTGACTGCTTCAAAAACTGATATTCCGGCACTATCCATCTCACTGAACTACACTGAAATAGTAGTACATCAATTTTACAAGGATTTGAAACTTTAAACAAAGCCTTGGGAACCCTACTCCCAGTTTTTGAATCGTTCAGTACAGTTGCTATCTGATACTTGACTTTCTCTGGATTGGCCATCACCAGCCAGGTCATAGTGCTGGTTGACACTTGTGTGTGGTGATGAGAGGTGGAGGTGATGGTGTAAGACAGGCAGGACGATATTACTGAAATGGAGGTGACTAGTGATGAGACACCAACAGGGTTTGTTGGTAGCAGTGGTAACTGAAAGCTCTACTGTTTAATAATGAGCCTTTACTTCATTGCATCTACATTTTAGTGCATTATATATTAGACACGGGGAATCCATAAAGTTGAACTATATGATTTCTGACTTTGTAGGCAGGAATCAGAATTCACGCTCTTTTCAAGAATTAGAAGAGAAGAGCTCATTTTATTGAACTGATTTTTACTGAGTGAAATAAAAGAGGGAAAGAAGAGGGCAGGGATCTTTGTTTTTTTCTTGCCCCAACACAATTATGTATGTAGAATAATGTTTTAACTTCTTAAAGTAATTTTTCTCTAGCGTCCACTTAAACAGAATGTCTACTGAAATTGTCTCCTGAGTTGAATTTTCCATGTCTTTAAGGGCATGATATACAGCATTACTAGCTTTAATAAGTCATGGGATTCTTGACTCAGGAGAAGCCTATACATTTCAAGCACAACCATGCCTACCCCTTCCTCAGAGGTGTGTATATTATGTAAGAGTGAGCTAGGGGTTGTACATAATGAAGTCGTGCCTGCAGGAAGCTCCTAATTTGCTAACTGGTAGTATAAATTATGTATTTTCATATTTGGAAATACTAAAATGTTGAGAATCTCTATAACTGTAGGAAACAGTCAGCATTTTTCTTCTGTAACTTCTTAATCCCCAATACTAAATTTTTTTTGTTCAACTCTGTTTCAGTGCTTAGGACAAGAGGGGCTTAGAGCATCACAAGATCCCTAAGTTCCTTTCCTGCTCTAGAGGAAAATAGCCCGGAGCCCATTCTCATTTACGTATTTGTAGTTCCCCCGCCCCGCCAAGAGCTTCCTGACATCTCTTCTGACCACACCAGGTATGATGTCACACTCACAGATGTTAGAGACCCTGATGCGTAGCTGGGGTGTTACTGGGGGCCGTGGCAGGTGGTGGCTGTTTGAGCTTATAATCTATGGAGCATTTTCAGCAGGCTCCGGGTTTTCTCCTCTTCCTTCCTCTTCCTCCTCTTTCCCATTTTTCTTCTAGTTGGAAACCTGATGGGCAAACTGTTTAGCTAAACCTGAGCCTAACTCACACTAGAGACCCAGCCGTCAAGGCTGAGCTCTCGTAGAGCACGCTCTGCGTGTCTCCCTTCACTATCTGCTGTTCTTAGCATGTGGTTTGTATTTTCTCCTTTGGAAAAGGTCAGCCTTGAAGAACTTTGCTACATGCACTTAGCAAAGGCTTTGGGGAGCATGCTTGTGTGTGGGGGAACCGTAGGTCAGTATCTACTCCTTGGCACCAGAGAGGCAGCCTTGCTTTCCTCTTCTCCTCGCTCCCATCCTACACTGCCTTTCCCTCAATCCTGACTCTAAAGGACAACTTTAGGATAGCTGGCAACGTTTTCAAAGTACAAAAATCAAACAGTGTGCATAGGGAATGTAATTCGTAACTTTTTAGAAAAATCTGCATCCTCATTCATTTTAAGCATCCCATTAGCTTCGGGTGGAAGAGTGCGTTACAGTTACTCTACAAAGGGGCCAATGTTATGTCTTCCCAAGATGTCAGCCTCTATGTGAGTCATCACTTTCAATTACTGCTTTTCTCAGTAACTTTTAAATGGAGCTAGAAAGGGCTCAGTTTATTAATTGAATTAGAGTGATATAGTTAACTGCTTTTTGAAATCCTCTTATTACCAGTTACGCATTTGTTATTGTACAAATCATTTACAGACTAGAATTCAGTGAATTAGGTTTGTGTTTCAGTAATTTCTGTCTCTAAAGCATTACTCATGAGGTACTTGTTAAAAGAATTGCTACACCTAAAAAACATCTATTGGGAGAACATATTTTAGATTAGCTTTTTCAAGAACAGTAACCATTTTATAAGGACTTGGAGCTTTACAAGGCACTAAACTTGAGGCTTTACAACTTAAACAGCAACCCTCCCCACTGAAAAAATTTCCCATTTACAATTTAAACACTGCAAACTAGAATTTAGAGAGTTGGAGCCCATTGTAAGGCCACCAAAGTTTATGTTCTTTCACAAGTCACCTCTTGACAGATGACATACAGAACCAATGATTTCACAAAATAATTTGCTGTTCTTTAAACAAATGAAATCTTTGGCTTATGAGCCCAAAGATAAACTTTAAACTTTATAATTTGATTTTTCTTAAGACATAAGGCCACTTAGTAGTTATGGAATGCCAACCAAATATAGCACTTTTCTGTGTACTTAGATACAGACACAAATTTTAAAAAGGGCATGTTCTTTGAGCTCTTGGAACTTGTATTCTAAGGCAGACTTACTGGCATATCTGTACCCAGAATAAATAACAAATGACATGGCTTCTTTTTCTAAGTCCGAGGGACATACAGTCTAGTATTATCATTAAAAAATAGAACCCCAAGTGGTTGTGGAGTAAAATATATATAGGCTTTCTCATCACTCTGAACATTTTTAACTGTGATAAAATACATGTAACATAAATTTACCACCTTAACCATTGTTAAGTGGACATTTCATTTGTGTTAATTCACATTGTTACACAACCAGTCTCTAGAACTTTTTTGTCTCGGAAAACTAAAACTCAGTATCCCTTTTCCACCTTCTCCCAACCCAAGGCAGCCGTCACCCTGTGAATCTGGCTATTCTGGATGCCTCATATCAGTGGAATCGGTCTGTATTTCTTTTTGTGACTAGCTTGTTTCCCTTAGCATGATGCATTCAGGGTTCATCCATGTTGTAACTTGTGTCAGCTTCCTTTGTTTTAAGGCTGAATAATATTCTGCTCTGTGTATGTACACATTTTGTTTATTCATTTGTGGAAGGATACTTGGCTTACTTCTGCCTTTTGAATATTGCAGAAAATGCTGCTAAGAATATGGGTGTGCAAAGATCTGTTTGAGTCTCGGCTTTCAATTCTTTTGGATATATATCCAGAAGTGAAATTGCAGGATCATTTGGTCATTTAATATTTTGTTGGGAATGACCATACTATTTTCAGTAGCAGCTGCATCATTTTATATTCCCATCAGCAGTGCACAAGGGTTCCAGTTTCTCCACATCATTGCCAATACTTAACTTTTCTTCTTTGTTTATTTTTAAAAATAATAATGACCATCTTAGTAGGTGTTGAAGTGCTTTTATAGTTAACAAATTTCCTCTAAACTCAAACAAATTAAAAAATCAGATGATTTATCTTCATTCACCCAAAAAAATAACTTTAAAAATCTTGCCTGGTCAGTTTTGTAAGATTTTAAAGTTTCCATTTATTCTCATGATAAATTGCCTTTATATACATTTACATAATAGCAAAGGTCAAAAGATAAAGTCCTGGGCTTGTCTCATCCTTCACATGGCATGTAAATATCAAAGACACGTAACAGTCTTGATTCTCCCTGAAAATATAAATTCCTTAGAAACAAAAGGATTTCTGTGCATTTGTGAGGCTTCCTCGACCTCACAGAAGCTCCCATTAATTTGGTTCCAGTTTCCTGAGTCTAGGCATGTAACACAAATGAAACATTAGTTAATGCAAAATAGTGAGAAATGGTGGGGAGGTGTGGTGAACCAGAGAACAATCAATTTTTAAAATATTTTAGGATTTGGGAGGAAAGACTGATAAGACATTAGCAGAGAACTCAGCAGAGTCCATGACATTGTGAAAATAGTACACGTGAAATGACCTACAGCCCAGAAAACTCATATTTTTATTCTAGATCTCTTTAACTATGTCAGGACACACTGGTATATAAAGAACTCCAAATATATTTTTCCTTCTTAAAAATACCTGTAAAAGGAAGAGGTTGAGAAATATACAAGCAGCTGTTTGATGGGAATTGACTCCTTGCAGCTATCTAATTCTGGAATAACTTAAAATTTTAAGTTTTTCCTATTTTCTCTTAAATCCACTCTGAGTGGGAACAAGTCTCAATTTTGCTCAGTGGAATGTCCTTTCCCTGCTTCTCTGATTCCATATTCCTCTCTTAGGCTAGCTTCATTATCCTTGCACTCAGCCAAAAATGTTGTCTTGTAAAAATGATCCTAATTTTCCAGCACATTCTATTTTTTCAAATTCATGAATCACAACTACCTCAAGTCTTGGAAGCATAACAATAATGAGTATTAAAGAAGTGGAGACTGATAAATTTTACTGAAATGAGAAAAGCCAAAATCTCATGTTCACATGTGATTGGAATATTCCATTATTTAGTATTGCCATTGTCTGGGCTAAGAGGGTAAATGGCAGAGTTTTTCTTTTCTGGTCTTGTTGAAAATTGTTTTTTATAAGTACATTGGTAGAGCTGTTAATAAGGGCGGTTGCTGCTTTTTTCTAAATTTGGTATTCTGTACAGGGAAAAGGGGAGAGAAAGAGCAATTACAGTTGTTAACACTGAAATAGATTTGTTGCATCAGCTGAACCTTTAAACTTAGAAAAGTTTACCAAATCAATATTTATTTGATCTCAACAGTGGATATAGAATGGTGTAATACTCCCTGACACTTTTCCAAAGTCCTCAATATTATGAGGACATACCCTGTGGGCTTTTGTATTTTCTAGCCACTGTGAAGCTTTTTTGAAGATGAGGATGTTGAGCAGGGTGGGAGGTTTTTGGCAATCTGGATTGTTGCAAACAGTCTACTTGTAATCTGACTGTTGGTTCATACATATGCAGAAGTCATGAAAAACTTGGTTTTTCAGTGACAAGAAAAGAATTTGTACCATTAAATCATGGAACCTGAGATGGCAGATACCTTAACTAATCCCTTTCTAAGTAAACGTAGTTCTGTAAATTTTTGAATCACCACCTCTCCTGTGTTTTAAAAACAAATCTGACACCTTTGTCGGTAGGAAACTCTCTTCATTAAGAAGGTCTGCATTTTACTGGGACAATATTTTATTCTTTTTATATTATATCTTTTATTTGGAGATTTCTCTTCTAGTTTAATATGAGAGTCATTGTCTTCTTACACATGGCTATTCACATACTCAAGGGAGGTTATCATCTATTCTCCAAGTCCTTTTTCCCCCAAGAGTGAAAAGATGTGAAATGTAGAAATAATACCAATTTATGTTTCTAAAGCTCTTTGCTATATGCCAGACACTTTCCTTGTTCATTTAATACTTACACAGTTTTGTTTCAAAGATGAGAAGATTGAGCCTCCAGGGCCTTGCCCAGACACGTGGCTGGTAACTCCCAGAGCTCATTGGCTGTACTCAGAGCAGGGATCCCTCTCTGGGTCCCAGCTGCATCACTGGTTATTGTACCTGAACATCTTCAGTTTCTTTCATTGCTCTTCAAGTGATGGCATGGTTTCCAGACCCTCACCCTGTCCTGATTGTTCTCTGCTAGGCATCGTGGTCTGTCTTTAAGAAACAGGTGGTGACTACATCCAAACATCTATCCATTCAGGACACATTTGAGTGGCTGCTATATGTCAGACATTCTCTAGGTATTTGTGATGTGCCAGTGAACAAGGCAGTCAAAAGAAACCCCTGCCCTCATGAAGCTTATTTTGAAATAAGAGATTGAAGAATTAGAATAGGGAGTTAAAAGTGAGAAATTCTATATAAGATCTCAAATGATAAATCAAATACGTGTCAAAACCCTTTGCTTATTTCCCCCTTTTCACTCCTTCAAACACATCCCTTCAGTCTTCTGTGGATTAAGAATATAATGTTGACTTCAGCTGAATTATACCCGTTTATTCTCATGCACAAAACGAAGCCACAGAAAAACTCATAAACTTTGATAATAGAAGGGATAGTTTCCTGATATTATCAGAGACCAGTTGAAATACAACCTCGTAAGATGAAAACACGAAAAAAATGTAATCGGCAAGGCCACAACAATTTATTTGTTCTGAAATATGTTTTGATTTCAGAAATATGAAGAGAATTGAGAATATTAGATATTTCACAACTCAGGAGATGAATAAGGAATAAACTATATAAAGTGTGAAATGAATAATAATGTATCAGAACAGGTTATTTGTATTAGTAAAAGTCTTAGCATTTTGTAGCAGGAAGCCTTCTGATATCAAACCATTTGGGGGGTTTTGTAGCTAGAAGAAGTGAGTAATATATGTTAGAATTTTTAATACAGACATAAGTTACAGTGCTTACCTAGTTATTTTTCTTGGTCCTTAAAGTTTTTTCTCCATTGCTTATATTTTAATAACACTACTTTCAGTCTTGAGGTAGTTGTGGTTCATGAATTTCAAAGGTTAAAAATCTGTTGGAGATGAGGTTTTTCAACTCTAGAGTCTCCTTAATGTGTTTTTGGTTACATCTTGATAATGACCTTCAAGTTATCTTTCCTCAGTTGGGTGTTAGTTGGGTGGGCTGCCCAGAGCCTGGGACCAGGCTAGAACTCTGCATCTCTCCTCACTTCAAGGTTAAGAGGCGTAGAGGAAAGGGTGTCGTGTTTGGAGCTACATACCCAAGGGTCAAATCTAGTCTGTCATTTTGAGCAAGTTACTTAATATCTCTGAGCATCAGTTTCATCATCTGAAGATGGGACATTTCTGCTGAGAGGGTTGTGAAGATTAAATAAAGAAAGGTATGTCAGGCTCCCAGAACATACCAGGAGAGCAATGAATGACCCCAATTATTACTTTTTATTTTCATATCCCAAAGCCTGTGGTGAAATGGCCTTGCTTAAAAATGGAACCCCCCTTACATTATATTCTGTGTCCAGATGGTAGTCTCAAATATTCCTCTTTTTGCTTTTGATTTCCTTCTTTTTCCTTTTTCTTTTTTCCACAACATCTGCAACTGCAGGAACAGTATCCTGCAACTCCGTCAATTCTTTCTCTGTGGCGTGCTATATTGAGCTAGATGATGTCATCATAGCTAACACTGGCTTTTAACTATGTTGTGGTAACAAGTTTCTCTCCTTAAGTCACATTCTGGATAGTATTTCATCTCAGTTTAGAATGTGTACTTCATAACTAGACTATTTATTGGCAGAGAACTGCCCGTGGTTCACTTTCTGGGATGTAGCAGTTAACACTTTGCTTATCAGAGCACTGTTTCCTCTTTCCAGTGCTCAGCATGGAAACTTTGAGCCTTGAATGAAATGTAAACATGCTGGTCGTCTCTATAGATGGTGCAAACCAATCAAAAACTTAAGTGGCTATAAAAAAACCAGAACCATTTAAAAAGGGTTTTTCTTTCTAAATTATGAGACTTCATGACATTGCTTCTAAAAAGCTGATGCCAATATTGCATACTATTATGGAGAGTCAGGCAGACTTGATTATGTGTCCTGTATTTGATATACTAGCTGGTATTTAATCTCTCTAAGCTTTGATTTTCTCATCTGTAAACCAGAGATAATAATAGTACCCATGTCATAGGATCATTGGGTACTTTGGTGGGGTTAGCACATGTAATGCACTTAGCTTAGCTCCTACACCTAGTAAGTCCTTGATAAATGATAGCTCTTGGTAATAGTAGCAGAAGTTAAAATCATAATGGTGATATATTTGTGTGCATTTTATGAACAGGTCTCATTCTAGGAACTTGCTAGAACTCTTCTTAAGTCTTAAATTGATGATTGAATTCTCTTCAAGCAGGACCAGTGAAAGTCTCTGTGTTTTACACTCCTGCTACCAGGAATTCTCCCCCAGGGTTAAGTGCAAATTGCCTGTCTGAATCCTTTTCCTTCTAACTCTGCCCTGGAGGTCAGCCTGCCCTGAGGATGCAGACGGTGGGCTCTCCTTTTGCCTCTGACCCTACCTTATGTGTGAATTTGCTTTGTATCTCCAGGAATATCTTTGTATTGCTTTGTATCTCCCAGGAATCTTTGCCTCAGACCCTTCAGATATTTCCCTTATTTCTGCCCTCTTTTGTGTCTTGTCTCCCTCATTCACTTCAGAGGCACTTACACGAAGACATGGTTTCTCCAGGCCTTCTGAATAGCAGTGGCTAGGTTCCTAAAACAAATGCTGCCAAGCTGAATCTTTCTGATCACTTAAAATCTTCTCTTCTGTTTTCTCTTCTCATAAAGCCGCCTACACTGACCCAAAAAGCCCATCCTGTGGCTTCTTGCATGAACCCCAGTAATGGATTCAGCATCACTGTTTACCAATAGAACATTTAGTAGATTGAAACATCTTATTCCTCAATAATGAATTACAGAAAAGAAGAATTTTCTGTAAGGAGGAATTATGAGGGAAACACATATTAAAGCTATATTAGTTTTGAATGCTATTTGGTATTGATTTTAGAGTTTGAGACGTTTGAGACTTTGATAAGTGACAAATGAGTTTTAAATCTTGGAACAGGTTATGTGTAACAAATAGAAAGCTTGTTTTAGGGGAAAAATCACCAACAGTAAAAAGTTTCTTATTGTAGCATATGTTCCATTGAAATATATTTCAAAGCGGAATCATATCAAGCTTAGGGATTCATGAGAATGTATTTTTTTCTATAATAAATTATATATATGTATATGTTTTATTATTTATGTATATATATCCTTTAAGTCCTTAATAAAAAAATGTCAGTACTTGAAATGACCTTTGTAACCCTGTTTCAAGCTTAGGTATTATTTGATTTTGAAAGAAAGCACATAGTACCATAATGATATTTACTCTCACTGATTTGTTATTATTAATTAGGTTAATCACATGCAGGGCAACTACATTTTTTTTTTCTTTTAGTGTTTTTTATAGTCCTTGAGCCTTTTAGGGTATTTTTGCCTTCTAGGAAAAAAATACTTAAAATACGATATTGTGTATTTTGATAGAGGGAGGTCAAGGACATGTTTGTATTTCAGGAAAGTGGAAGGAAAGCTTCATAGGATTTAGGCAACATTTGGCATACTTTTAACTACTTTTCTTTTCCCACATACAAAAAGCTTGTAAATGGCGCATGTTTGTCCTTTGTGATTGATGGGGAGGACAGTGTAGGATTGGAAG
Organism: Manis javanica; assembly: GCF_040802235.1. NCBI lineage: Eukaryota > Metazoa > Chordata > Mammalia > Pholidota > Manidae > Manis > Manis javanica. The sequence continues at coordinate 97,345,758 of NC_133167.1, forward strand.
AATTTATATCAGATTCACTTGGCAGGATTCTGATAGCTCTGTGATAGTTAATGCTAGGCACACTGTTTCTGTCCTGTTAGTTTGTATAAACTTGCTTAGGGAATTACACTCAGGGAGCCCTGCGGCCTTATCCACACTGAACTGCTGTCCATCAAGTGCCTCTGAAATCCAGCTCCTGGACCAGACCTCACTGTAAAGACAGCCATGCAGGGCCCGGCCCAGAGAAGGAGCCCACAGGCCCAGAGAGGGGCTCTTCCCTGAGAGAAGGGGCGCTGGGCTTTTTGGTTCTCTGGCAGCAAGTGTCATTAGCATGAGGTGCTAGGATATGCTTGTCTATGGAAGGAACCCAGGGTGAAGCCTTGAAGGAATCCCATGTGTCCATGCCCAGATGATAAATTACTCAGGTGTAGCCCTAAAAGGAATAAGTCAAACCAAAATGTGAAGGCAAGCATCTTAGGATTTGTGTTTCACAGTTTAAAGTTTTCTGTCCAGCAACTTCCTAAGGAAGATAAGGGCCGTCCTCAGGAAATTGCATTTGGAATTTTATTTTAACTGAAAATATCGCTGAGATTGTGCCCTTAAGATTATGGTGGCTGTAGCAACACAGTCTCTTAGGCAAGCCAAAGAAAATGATCCAGGCTATACATGGGACCTTAGAGACTACAAACCTTCCTGGCCTCAGAGAAGCAGGGCTGTTCATGCATCCTGGACCGGAGTGTGCCATCCACTCATTTGTACCACCCTAGTAGATGGCTGAGAGGAGAGACTAGGCAGGATTCTTACTGTATTTATCATATAAGAAGGAGTGCTGTTTTCCCTCAGCATCCCTGCTTCCTGGTTTTTACCTGGGCACTTACATGAACATCTGAAATAAAGACTAGGTTCTCAGCCAACCTTGCAGCATACTGTTGTCATTGGACTAATTCTAGCCAATACCAAGTAAGGAAAATATCTTTTGTGACCTCTAGGAAATACACTTTTAAAAAGGTATTAAAGTGGCCTATGCCCTTGATCAGTGGAGCCAGGCGGTGGCCTCCTGACCTATTTATACGACAGTGAAAAAGCTTCTGGTCCACACCACTGTTATCTGGGGTTTTCTGTCACTGACAGCTGAAGCTAAGTCCTGATGAATACAGGGATTTTGTGGTAGAAGTTGAAATGAAGATGTACAAAGATTTAAATTTTCAGTATATGATAATTTTTAAATAGTGAACAGTGTTTAAAAAGAAACTACAATGAAGTGATAAGGTCTGGGATAAAGATAATAAATTCAGCCTGATTAAGCTCAAGTAGCTTATATGTAATTCTTTTGCCTAAAAGGGAGACATTTAAAACTTGAAAGATCTTTCTAAGCCTGCAATTCTATGAAAGGTACGACATTATTCTAAATTTCTTCAGTGTATTTGTAAATTTCCAAAAGTTTGAGTTTTAAAATGGATCTGTGATTGAGCTAACTGACCAGTTGTCATTGCGGTCAGATTTGTATGATTTCATTTCCTTTCAAGTTTGTTGAGATTTACTTCATGGTCTAAAGTTACATCAATTTTTATATATTTTCTCATGGGCCTCAAAAGAGTTCAGAGTCTCTAATTGCTAGGTGCAGGGTCCCATATGCTAGTACTCTGCATTTCTATATTGTTTATTATTTGTCTCCCTTGACTGCTCTATCTCCAGTGCCTAGAACAGTGCCTGACACATAGCAGATTCTAATTCCTATTTTTAAGTGTATTAAGTCAAATTAATTTTGACATTCAAACCATCTGTAGCATTTGTCACTGATGTTGAACATCAGTGATTAAGTAACATCAGTAACTGAGGTGGGGGGGGGTAAGTTGAAATCTCCAGTCTGCACATGGATTTGTCAGTTTCTATAGTTCTCCCAAGTTTTGTTTCAGGTATTTTTGAGGCTATCTTGTTAGTGCTTACAAATTTAGAATAATTTCTGTTTAATGTTAATAGTAGTAACATTATGGAATGGCCCTAAAAAGGCTTTTAGTCTTAATGTCTGATGTGTCTTATATTAATATAATTATTCAGCTTTCTTTTTTTATTAGTATTTCTTTGGTAGGTTTTTCTGTCTCTTTTATTGTCAACTGACTGGTTGTTCTTTGCTTCCAACATTTCAGGTTCTTTTGATTTGCTGTGTCTCTGTAATAACACTTATAACTGGAATTTTTAAAAAACCAATCTGATACTCTTTGACTTTGAACTTGGAAAATCAGTCAGTCATATTTACTATAATTCTTGATCTTTTAGACATGTTTCTATCATCTCAATTTGTGTTTTCTATGTATTTTTTTATCATTTTTTACATTTCTGGATTTTACTTATTTCTTATTCCATTTATATCCTCTACTTACTTGAATGATATGTACTCTATTTCTAATCTTTTAGTGCATACCTCTGAAATTTTACTGTGTATACTCGAAAAACAAGTCTCCCATCTCCCCTCCCTAATAATATAAAAACCTTAAAATTCATGAACTGCAACTAACATGCAACTACTGTCTTGAATTTTAGTTCATGAATTCTCTCTTTAGCTGTGTCTAATATGCTGCTTAACTCATATACTGAGTTTTTTTATTTCTTTGATTATATTTTCCATTTCTACAAGTTCTGTTTAGTTCTTTTTAAAAATTTACCTATTTTGGTAATTTCTTGCTTTGATTCATTTTTAAAATTTAACCTTTTATTACTTTAAACTTTCTTACATAGCTATTCCACATGTTTGTGTGGTATTTCCAGTATCTAAAGCCTTACGGGTTTTAAATCTGTTGGTTGTTTCCATTGACTCTTCAATATAGCAGGGTTTTTGTTGGGTGTGTTTGGGAATTTTTGTGAACTCATATGCTGAATTTATTAATGGGAATCCTGAAGATCTTAATAGGGTAGGTTTTCCCATGGAGGGGATTTGCATTTATATATACAAATAAACCAGGAAACTATTTTATTGGGTGCATAAAATTACTACTGGGCCAGTTTAGCCCCATTTGACCTACCTTGCAGAGTAGTCTTGATTTCAACGGTCTCATCTTGAGAGAGGACCTGAGGCTTTGTACATATATAGACGTTTATTCTCTTGACATTAACTTAACATCCACTGTTCTGCTTTCATCTCACTCATTGATGTTTATCCTCTATGTCTCTTGTCTGTCTCTCTTTGTCTTGGGGAAATTTCCATCACTTTCTGCTCAGCCCTACCATAGTTATTGTCATTTATCCAGCATTCAGTTTTATTTTCATAGAAAGATTTTCAGAGCATGCAGCCCACTCTACTTCTGGAAATAGAAATCCCAATGTACTTGCTAAGAATTAGTAGTACTGGTATTTTACACTTTTCAATAAGCAATTATAATACAGGAGAGAGATCCTTATGTCTATAAGATACAACAGTTATATATAGATCTCTGCAAGATTTAGCATCTGATTCTTGGCTCTCCTGACATTTAAAAGACTGTGCTGCAAAGCCTTCAAGAGAACTGATGTCAAGATACAGATATTTGCACGTACAGGAATTTTATGTCAAAAAAGAAAACTTCTTTTTCCAAACACATAATCAAGGATTTTTTTTTTTCCTCTTTATAAACGACTCCTTCTAAAATTCAGATAAGGAAGAAAAGACTTGTTAATACAAAATCTCTTAGCAGAGAGGGGTGGGATGGGGACATGGAGGGAAGTGGAGTCTGCCCTTCTGGGCTTCTCCTAAAATGCCTTCAGGGAGCTAGTTGGAGAACTGAGCAGAGGTGCAGCCTCGGTCCCTAGTTAGGAAGCAGTTCTTCTCTCAGAGCATTGCAGGGCATCGAGAGTGGTGGTGAGTGGCTGGTGACAGAATTCAATGTGATAAGCCACATGGTTTTATCAACAGAGCACTGAGTGGACTGGGGAGGCCTGGATTCTGAGTCTGTCTCAGTGACTGGTTCTCTGTGTGCCAGGAAGAGTCCCTGGGCCTCAGCTTTCTCCCTTAAAAGCTAGAGTACTAGACTGGTGGTCTGTTTCATTCTAAATCTTAATTTCTATGTATCTACAAATCTTTTTCAATAAAAGTAAGTGGCTTTTATAAATGGACTGTACTTGGTGTTTCCAGGGATGAATGTCAGACACGTCTTTGGTTTATATTCTAATAATAAGTTGAACAGTCACTGCTGCCCCTTCAGTGCCTGCTCTGCAGTGGGCACTTCACATGTATGATCTCATTTGGCCCTCGGAGCAACCTGTAAGAATGATATCTTCATTTCACTGGTGAGAAAATGAGGGCTGAGAGGTAAACACCCACCCTGCCGGCCTCATCCCAATGCAAGATTGCTGGTAGGAGCCTGCTTTTATTATCTCTTACCTATAGGAGCAAATGAATGTGGATGGTAATAGTCTGACTACACCTGACTCACAATATTTTAAAGGTGTTTAATTTTACAAGAGGGCCATCTTGAATTTCTGTTTGATGCTTGGAAGTAAGGGAATAATTATTTGGTTGTTACTGCCATTCTAAAGGGTCACAAAGAACGTTTTGCCCACCCCTTCCTCCTTCAGTTTCCCCTTCAGGAATGAGTCAAATAATTGACTGAAGTGTATATGCATTTGTGTACATAGTTGCAGTTTTCACATCTAACCCTGGATTTTTTTCTAGCATATTTGTAGTGGGGAAAAACACTACTTACTATGTAGTGACAATACTTTAACTTTTGGAGGTGAAGAAATGACCAAAAATTATAGACTGGGTCCAGAGTCAAGGATGACTCATAGCTAGACTCTCTCTCTGCATCCAGATAAAGTTATAAGCTAACATGGAACCGTTTTCCACATATTTTCCACATATTTTCACTCCATTTGTGTGATTAAAATGATCCTTTCAACCCAACAGAGAAGTTTGCTTGGCTTTTTAAGTTGGAGAATAGCCTTCAGTCAGTGTCTTAGTTGTGCTAGGCTCTTGGTCTGCCCCATTGGAAGAATATTTTGGTTATTTATATTTCCCTGTTTGAAGAGAAAGGAAATGTTTAGGAGGAAGAAAAGGATACCTTAAGACTATGAAACCAGAAAGTGGCCAATCATACTCTTAATTATTAGTGTTTGTTACATTTCCTTCTTATTCCTCAATAAGTTATCAATACACTCACAGAAAGATATCCCAGAAAAAGGACACTATTACAGGTATGGGTTTGGATGCCTGACTGTAGGCTAGGCAAGTCCTGAGGAAGGAACAAGTAATAATGCCTGGGTTTGACCTGACAATAAGCTGTTTACCTTCCAGTTCTCCTTGTGGGACCGTGCACCTCGTTGCCGATTGGGCGCCTCTGAGCTCGTGCTCAGAGAGTGTTAAGCAACTCAACAGAGCTCGAGGTATAGGTGATGAAACTTTGTTTTGCTGCTTCCCGCAAGCAGGGTTTGTTGAAACCTTCCTCTGAAATATTCTTAAACAAACTTGGTCTTTGTTGATATAAGATAAATGAAGTTAGGGAGGATGAGTAGTAAGAGTTTAGAAGGTTCAAAGAATTTGCACGAGCCGTCCTTTGGTCATTCATAAAATATTTGTCTCGGTGACAAGGAACTCAGTTGCTTATACTTTAGAACATTCCCTAATATCCAGCTGTCAGGCTCAATCTGTGTACCCTAAATTAAGAAAAAAATAAGATTTCTAAATACTCAGAGAAAATATGGATATAACCCCATGGACTCTCTGTAACCCTAAAAGGTAATACTGTTTGGAAAGAAGAGACAAATGCAACCAAAATCCTGATCAGACAACAAATATCAGAGTGAGAAATAAGAAGGGAAGATGCCAGAAAGGTTCATTGTGGGAATTCATTTGAGGGACTCAGACTTAAAAGGTGGAAGAATAAAGTGAAAAGCATGAATCTGTGAAAAATAGCAGAGGAGGGTTTGCATTGAACCCTCATGAAACATTTAGTAGTCAGGAAGGTGAACGGAAATGGGGGGACCTGGTGTGGTAGCCAGAGGTAACTGAGAGGAGGCAGAGCTGCCCAATCCCCCTTGTCTTTTGTCTCTAACCAGAGGGAGGCCGCCTGACCAGGACAGAACAGAAGGGCAGGGGGCCCAAAGCCCAGATGGGTGAGAGCGAGCCTCGCTGCTTTGAACTAGCTCACAGTTACACCCCAGCATGTCAGAGGCCTGTGTAGATACGAGTGGGTGTGGAGTGAGCACCCAAAATCTTGGAGGTGCCCTGAAGTACAAAAGGGGAGCAGAAAAGGGAAAGGTGGCTGTTCCCCTTATTTTCAAAATGGAGGCCAACATAGATCCTGGAGACCACAGGTTGGGCTGCTGGACAGAGTCACTAGCAGAATTCTAGCAGTTGCTGGTATGTAGTTGGAAAAGAAGTGACTGCTTCCCAAAAGGCATGTTCACCAAGAACAAGTTATGCTGAGTCCTCTTTTTATGTGGTTATTATACTGCTAGATTTTGGGGAATATAAGTATAATGTATTAGGATTTCAGAAAGCATTAGTACCTGTGTTGTGATAACCTGGGGATAAACTGGAGAGAAATGTGGATTTCTAGCTGGTTGCATGTTATACCCAGAGTGTTGATTAATGGGTCAATACCAGCTTGGAGGGACATTCTTGGTGGCATGCCATGGTACTCTGGCCTTGGCCCTGGCAAGTTTAACAGCTTTAATCATTTATCAGTGGGTTAAGAGAGAAGATGTGCTTATTAAATTTGCAGTGATATAAAGATAGGTATGGCACTTAATCCATTGACTGATGGGTTTGTACTATAGCATAATTACAAATAATATGAAACTTGAAAAAATTCTGAATTTAGGTTTTAAAATAATCAGTGAAAGAAAATGGAGTCAAGAAAACCAATATATAGAGAGTGTGTGTGTGTGTGTGTGTGTGTGTGTGTGTGAGTGAGTGAGTGAGTGAGTGAGTGAGTGAGTGAGTGAGTGAAAAAAGACCCAGGGTTTAGCCAACTACAAACCAAGCAAGCATCATGCATTTGCTGAACAGATGTTCACTGCACCCGCCTGTACCCCTTCCTCTGGGTGCCTGGACAGGAATGCAACATGGCGAACAAAACCGGCCTTGCTTTCAGGAAGCTGTTAGTCCAAAGGGGTGTACTAGTTTCCTGGGGTTGCCGTAAAGAAGTACCACAAACTGGGTGGCTTAAAATAATAGGAATTTATTGTCTCACAGTTCTGGAAACTAGAAGTCCAAGATCGTGATGTTGGCAGGGCCATGCTCCTCTGAAACCTATAGGGGAGTTTCTCTGCTTGCTTCTTCTAGCTGGTGGTGGCCATCAGTCTTTGCAGCTCTATCACTCCAGGTTCTGCCTCTGTCTTCACATGGCATTTTCCTCTTATAAGGACCCAGTCATGTTGCAGTTGAGCTCGTCTTCATGACCTCGTTTTCATGTGCTAACACCTGCAAAGACCCTGTTTCCAAATAAGGTCACCAAGTAGGGCACCAGGGGTTAGGACTTCAACATGTTTTGTGGGAGGAGCACAGTTCATCCCACAACAGGGAGTAAGACATGTTCACCCAGATAGTTGACTCTAATTATGATAAGGAAAACATGCCATATGTAGAGTGCTGTGAGAAAAGTAATTGGGTGACCTGATTTAGGTTTGGAGAGGGTGTCAAGCATGATTGGAGGCTATCCAGGCAAAGAGGAGAAGGAGTAACTTTCCAGGAGGAAGAAACAACCATGCAGAAGAAACAGCTGTGCAGAAAGCAGTTCCGAGGAAGTGGAAAGGAAACCCAGAGTAGCCCTAGGGTGGGAGGGGGAGGCAGAAGGTGGGCTAAGCACGTAGCGAGAGGCCAGATCCCGCAGAGCTCTGTACGCTGGGAATGTGTTAGCTGTTATTTGCGATTGAGGTGGCTATTCAGAACAAAACAAAACAAAACAAAAGAATTAAAAGAAGTGTACAGAATGGAGAGATAATAAGCACGTAGACGCCATGCTAGTGTGACCACATCTGGAATGCTTTGTCTTTTTGGGAGTGTCATTTTTTAAGATGGTGTTTTCCAAAGTGTGGTGGCTGTATTTATCTGACAGGGGAGATGTCTTGGGATGATCGCCATTTGGAATTATTTGAAGGAGAAGACTTTTCTTTATTTGTTCTTAGGCCAGAGTTAGACCAGCAGGTAGGAGCTATAGGAGGGCTCATGAAGGAAGGTCTACCAATGGGAGCCACACAAGGAGAGAGCAGGGTGCCTTGAGAAGAGGAGAGGGAGTCTGCAGCCAAGGTGAGGTGGGACCGATTCCTCCAAGGTCCTGTGAGAAGTGTCCACTAGGGCTTCAAATGTGATGTTAAGATTTCAGAAATGCATTTACTCATACCATGTAATTAAAAATTAAGAGCATTCAAAAGGCTTTAAAGTTAAATGTCATTGGGGAATTACTAAGTAATTGAGTTTGTTTAAACATCTTTCTAATACAATGTTATATGTCAATTATATGTCAATTATATCTCAGTTTTCAGGAAATCTTTGCAAAATTCGTAAATAGTAGGTGTTTTTGGTACAACCGTCTTTTTCCTTTTCCTGATGTCCAGTCAGCTGCCCTTCCTTGGCTTGTTTCTAGCAAGCTTGTTTGTAGAGATCAACTGCTAGTTATTTATGTTAAGCCATATAAATCCTATTTAAAAGTGATGGTATGTAAATGTGTACTTTCCGTTTTACACTGAACAAGCAGCTTTACCTTTACCCTGGGGATGAGAGAGCAGGAGGCCACATAGTATAAGCAGAAGTGTTGATCCCGCCCCAGTGTTGTGGGGCCCAGTCTGTTTGGGTGGGGGCTGTATTCAGAGGAACACTGACGGCTGCTAAAGCATATCTGAGGGAATCTCGACCTTTACTTGTATTTCTTGAAGGAGACCCAGTTCATGTTCCACACTGGCCCTTCTTAGAGTCACCCTTCCCTCCCTTCCCCATGTCTCTGCCTGGAGGGGTTTTCTCTCGGCTGCAAGCTTTTCTCCTGCCCCCAGCCCTGGAGTATACAACTCATCCTGGCTTCTTGGCTTTAATTTTTTTTAAGTGTGTGGTTTGGTCTTTTTTCCTTCTTTGAGTCAAAAGGAAGGTTCCAGAGCTGACAGACTCAAGCCAGGCAAGAAGGAACCTTCCTGCAGTCTACAGTAGCTCCGGTCTGGAAACCCCACTCTCCTCCCGGGACAAGGGGACAGGAGGCAACCCAAAACACTCAGGCTAATAAGCCCGTCCCCTGTGTGTGGACAGGAAGGCAGATGTTCTACGGGCAGTCAGTGGGCAAGTTGGACTGTATATTCATGTGGAGAATAGCAAACTAACGCTAGGAAGGTAGGCTGAGGCCAGGTCACATAAGGATGGTTTTGAAACCCTGGCTGAAGTGTTAGTCTTTGGAGAAGTTGGCAGGAGGCAGATTGGATACAAGTGTAAGTAAACAGATTCAGAGCTTTAAGAGTCAGATCATTCTGTATATGTCATAATCCTTGTTTTTGAGTATGCTGATATTTATAAACATATCTGAGCATATTTTAAAATCATCGACGCTGAACTCTGACTAAAATAGTTCTTGTGCGAATCTCTGTACAGCATGGTTTCACGTAGGTGCTTCCCTCACGGGCTGGGAAGTGAGCACCGGTTCCTGGACGTGGCTGGCTAGAAGAATGTACAGTAACAATGATGTACTGACAACAGCGTGGTTCTCTTTGTCTTAGTGCCAAGTGTTCTGACGTTCAGATGAAACAGCTCCTTGCAGAGAAGCAGGAGAATGAGAATGAAGGGGTTTATCTTTGTCCTTGTTACATTCTTGTTTGAATACCATCTGTGTGCCATAGCCATGTGTAATACAGCCTTTCAGAGGGTTTAGAGGCAAGAAGGCCAAGTTAGTTTATTTTGGGGTAACAAAGATTAAAACGAGTGTTTTTAAAAAGAAGTGAGAAAGTATGTAGTAGATACATGTGTGCATACATTTAAAATTTCTGTTTAATTGACAGGTTTCAGAACATTTGATACATTGGATTCCTTGTAGAGCTCGCTCTTACATTGTTTAAATATTTATTTAGAGCACTCTTATTAATCCGTGACTACCAAATGGATTTTTTTAGATAATTTGTGTTTTTAAATGTATAGGAACTTAAGCCATTGCTATTCAAAATAAAAAATAAAAATTAATGTTTTCAGGAACTTCTGATTAGAATTTTGTAGATTAATATGATCATTGTAAGGATTTCTTACTATTTATTAGGGAAATAGCTTCAATTATTAAGTATTTATATAAAAGTCAATTGTCTTTTTCTAATAAAGGAATTTTTTCAAATTAAAAAAAGTAAAAGTTGACCTTGTAAGTAATTAATTTTAAGAAGTATCTGATTTAAGAAGTTGCTAAATTCCAAAATACAAATACTGCTTCCTTATTAGAAAAATTAAAAGTTAGTTTTCTTATTTATGGTATTTGCGCTAAGGACTAGATAAGCAGAATTCAGACTTTTTTTAAGGGATTCTGGGGTGGAAGAATGGATAAGGAATCAGATTAGTCATGGCTTCCCCCAGGAAGAATTCCCTGTGGACCCCACACCCCAGCCCAAGTCTCATCAGAGTGCCCCCTCCTGTATGCCTGATGGTCCCCTTTGTTTCTAAACAAAATTGCATTTAGACCATTTCTTTTTTCCTTTATGAAATTGTAAGGCTTGACCTTTTAGAGAAGTTGGCAGTTCATTCAGCAATAAATTAGGTTGAATTCAGTCTATGCAACAGTATTATAAAAATTAAGATGTCTGGTGAAAACGTAAGTTGGAGTAATTGCAATTATGGCATATTAATAAGTAGAATATAAATGTGAAAAAAGTCAGACATCAGTTTTAAGGACCTCATCATTTCATGTTATTTTGATTTTTAAAATTCTTAGTTTGCATATTCTAAACCTACCTTAGAGGCTCTGAATCATAGTGATGAAGAACTAGCACTGTTTTTTAATTACTTGCTCTGAGCACACAGTAGAAATGTCCGATTCAGATTTACTTGAGGCCAACATGAACTTCCAGACTTCTCTTAGCCAATAGCAGTATTTCAGCAATGCCAAGAGACTAATTACAAAATTCTTGGGTGATACATTGTTTTGTATCTTGAGAAGTACCAAAATAGAACATGCTTTTGCAAAATTAACAATACAATTTGAGGAATGACCATTTCTCAAGAAATGACTTTCCAGCAAAACGATGAGTCCACTCAGCATAGTATCCATCTGAATTTCTTGAACCTGAACTAAAAACTAATATGAATTCTGGTTGAATTCCTTTCCTACCACAGTTCAGTGGAAGGAATTTTGCCTAGTATTGAAACAAAAGTGGTTGAACTCTCACAATTAAATTAGGTTGCTTTTTGGGGAGGGTGCAGGGTAGGGAATGAGAAGAGGCATTTTGACTCTGTTTGGAAAGAAGTTGGTTAGGGGAAATCAGGGTTCTAAAGCATTTCTCAGCTCTTTGCCTTCAGACAAAAAGAGTTTTCTTATGCGCTTACCATACTTTCTAGTCCATTAACAGTCTAGCATCTTTAATCTGAAATCCAGCTACCCATCTAGAAATAAGTAAAAAAACAAACAAGAAAACAAAAACAAAAGAAACTCCCTCAGCACCAGCTGTTAGTCAGCTGGAGCCTGGCTTTGTCCAGGTCCGCTGATTTCTTTGGTGTCTCTGTGCTGGCTTTGCTTTGTGTGGACAGGGAATTAAAATCAGAATTAGGGTTAAGAGTATGCATCTGTTTTTAAGACAGTTCTGTTCATCTTTTTAAACAGCTTCTTAAGTAATACTGAAAGACTCACCTTGCAGAGATGAGTGGCTTGGGCACATGTTTGCACAGCAAATGGCCTCCATAGAATTCAGTAACATTTACAGTGATCACTGAACTGTGGCAGGATTTGATAACAAGAGTCAATGATTTAGAGATTTAAACTTTAGTCATCTAGATAGCTCATCCATCCGGAACGCTTTGTTGCATGAGAATGTCATACCGAATAGTGATATGTTTTCTGCAAGTTCAAAGGGCTGGACATGGGTATTTAAACCTGAGTTTAAACCTGTGGTCCAGCTACCTGTGCCTTGGGTTGTGGGGGGCGCAAGGACAGTGTTGTAGGGGGAGCAGCTTCTCTTCAAAGGAACTGTGGCAGGTGGGCAATGACTGGGCTCTCTGGCAGGGTGGCAGTACAGCCTAGTAGCTGTGAATAAAGGCTCCCAAGTGACACCTGCTGGCTTCCACCTGCTAGCTGTGAAATTGACCTTTCTATGCCTCAGTTTCCTCGTCTATACAAGAAGACTCACAGGAATTCTGATCTTATAGGGATATTGTGAAGATTCTTGAAATAACAAATGAAAAGGTCATCTTAGATCAGTACCTGACACATCATAAGCACCTAACAAACATCCATTTTTATTAGTATAGCACTTATAAGAGTAATGATGCGTGTGAAATAACTCTGGGAAGGGTATGATGTTGGAAATGACACAGATAGAGTGACTGGTCCTAGCAGAGGACACTTCTTTCCGTAGCTGCTGGGGGAAAGGGAACAGGTGGTTCCCTCTGGCATTTGGAGTGATTTATGAGCCTCAGATTGCTAAGAACTAATGGGAACGGGCATCTGCCTGGTGCCCAAGCGTGCCACCAAGATCCTTGACCATGAAGGCAGGGCGCTAACTGGACAGATACTCCGGTTACCAATGGCTATGGGCTCTGGTTTCTTATTTTCACTTTGTTTCCCTTACCCTCTCTTCCAACCCTAATAACACTGAACAGTTAATTGTTTTTTAAATGTTCTGCATCTGTTTAAATGGGCCCCCTAGGTATGCCTTATTTCTGTATTTCGCCTAAAGCTAAATGTAAACACATTTCGAAGCACCAGCTGCCTTTACAAACTCTCCAGAATTCTCAGTCGGCTGTTGGATGTCCTTAGGAAAGATGCGTGTCTGGGTCTGGATTCTGTATTAGAAATTTTGAAATAGTTGAACTTTCTGGGAGTACCTATTTGATGTAAAAGGGGAGATAATGTGAACATTGTTGCTACAATGATTGTGACTTTGTAGTGGCCTCCGTTTTTTGTTTAATTCTTAGTTATTCTGCATTTGTGTCAGCCGAGCTGGAGAAAACTTTGGAGGAAGATGTTCAGAAAATTTTATTTGGAGGAAAGATAAGTTTTGCCCAAATGTAAATGAAATGTATATGAAAAAGTATTTTTGTTTTCCAGAAAAATAAAGGTTTTAGGTCTGAATGCAAAAGTTGCTGCTTGGTTTTGTTTTCTATTAGCCAAAGTGAACAGTTAACCACATCTGATTATCTTTTATCCTGCATTTCACTTTTGATGTATTTTTTGAGAAATTAATCCTTTAACAATAAGTAAAAAGAAATGAGCGGAAAGTCAGTTATTCCATGATGTTATGTCTGTATCTTTTGCCACCTTTTCACTGAATTACTTTACCCACAATATAATTTGTAAGTATGTTTTTGAATTTTAAAGTCACAGAAATGTAATTGATGTTGTGTTTGGAGATTGCAAACCCAAAAGGTCACACACACACTCCTCTCTCTCTTTCTCTCTCTATCTCTATGAGGTAAATATCCCAGTTCTATGGTTTACTTCCTTTATCTCCTTCAGTCCAAAAGCAGAAATACAGATGTGTCACCATGGAACTAGCAATTCAAATGAGAAAGAAAAATTCGTTACAATTCCTACCAGCAAATGTGTTGAGGATTTGTTGGGAGGCCTGCCCTACCTCATCACAGCTACTTTCTCCCATAAGATTTATTGTCCTGTGATACAGATATGGAGGATTAAGTTTGTAATTTCAGCCTTTACTTAGGGTAGGCGTGGAAAGATACCTCTTGATGTCACTAAATGCTGCATCAAATAGCTGCACTCTGGAACCAAAGTGAAAATCCAGGATCCACCTTCGAGTGTAATGAGTAGATTTTGAAAGATTGGTTGAAAGGAAGTCTGGTCTATGGTGTTGTCCTATCATCGGAACAAGGGGTTTACTTGACCTAGAATTCAATACTGTCAAGTTTATGACCTGAGTTGAAGAAGTTTAAGATTGCAATTCCAAGTTGCTGAGGGAGAAATTTAGCTTTTTGGCAAGAATTAGTAGAAGCTCCATCAAGGAGTTAGGTGTCTTGGAACTGTTATATTAGGGGTGTTTGGGGGTTGAGGAAGATCTGATTGTATCATCAGCTCATTAAATTCATTCAGAGCATATTCTAGCCCACCCTTGGCTGATTTTCAGATCTAAGCTAGTATGTGTGTATTTATCCTCCTAAAGAGAGGCCTCTTGTCTTAGCAATTAGTAAAATTGTTGTTTATTGAAGAAAAGATATGTATCTGCTTCTGATACTACAAGAGTCATTTGTGGCCTCATAGGAATATTGATCAGAGCTTTTGTAGTCTAAGGCTAAGGCCTCACATATGAGCATTGCATGGGACTCCTAGCAAAGTCTGGATCATTTTCCGCTTCTCCATTTATGTAGATTTCATATTAAATACCAATCCTCGGTCACAGTAGCACTAGCTGACGGTGGGTGTGATGGTGTGGATCATTGCTCATGGAAGAACAGTCTGTGCCCTCTGACCAATAGAATCACGTTCAAATTCCCTGCATATTCTCCTGCATAGTTATTTGTTGATGAGACAAAACACCAGAGCCCAGGCAAGGGCAGTGGAGGCAGACTTGAGTCAAAGGATAAATGTCAGTGGGTTTCTTTTTCAGCAATGAAAGAACCTTGTAGAAATGAGATAAGGTTGTCATAACTATTTCATCTAAAGAGTTTCTTTTAATAATGTTTTGAAAGTTATAAAATTTAAAAAATAAGTAAATACCAAATTATATCACTTCTGTGTGACAAAAACACCTTTTTTTCCTTACTCCCCTGTTGTCATTTTACTTTTATATATCATTCTGTTCCCATAAAAATATATTCTACAGAACCACAGGATTCTTTCTTTATTTACTAAACACAGTATGATGCCCCTGCAAAGACTTAATATGTGTTAATTTAATAATGATTCATTAAACTGGCCCAGTACACTTTTACATTGCCTTTCTCTAATTCCATTATGTTTCTACAAAATCAGTTTTGTGTCATAGCTTTTGCAATCGGTATTTTATCAGGTGTGCGTAGTTGAGACTGTTTGCAGAGGACATTGTGTAACCTGTCAGTTCTGAGAAGAGTCTCTGACGTAGGCTCTTCTGTTACTCAAAAGCAAATGAATGCTTGACAGACAAATGGCAGCTTATTTCCTCCGGACAACATGGAAACACTGAAGATAAAATGCTTTCTATTTTTGATAGGAAGGAGGCAGTAGCACTCAGGTCTTATCTGATTAAAGCCTAACATTTCTGTAAAAAGTTCTGCTGCCTGCATAATCTGGAGTGAATCATAAATTCACTTTTCTGTTGAATTTTCTGATGAGAGGACAGGCACTCATTTACTTATTTTGGACAACTGTCAACAATAGGAATTTTCACTATCTCTAACATGTCAAAGAACTGGTTGGCTCTCTTATATTCTCTTTTATTTTTATGCTGTTTTTTGTGTATATGTTTTCTTTTTTTTAGAAATTTCACAAGTAGCATTGTTGACCGTATTACCAGAAAAAAGGATTAAAAAAAATAAAGGCTCACTCACAATGCTAACACTATCCTTAGTTTCCCTTGCTTCCTTACAGATCCCTTCTCTTTAAGTATGCATTAGTTGTAGAATTTAGCTTTCATTCATAAAAATCGAGGTTAATCAAATACTTTTGAAAGAGTGTTTTATGTAGTTAAGTGACAAACAGGGATGCCTCATTTTGTATAGCAGTTGTTTCCTGAAGCTGCAGACGACCTGTCCCATTTTCACATGCCCTTAAATCATTACTAAATTTCAGTGAGTCTTTATTTCTGAGCATTTTTCAGTTGACAGTGATCCCTAATTCTTGATCTTTGCACATCTCTGTTTGTGTAAAACACTTTAATGTTACAGAAGGTCAGCATTTAGTAAATACCACCTTCCGTTGTCCTCCCCCCACCTCACTAGGCCTTTATATAACTTCAGCTTTTCACTTCTTAAGTCTTTCTTTAAGCAGAGCGTTTCTCTACTTATCTTCTGGATGTGGTATATGAAGAATAACTATTTAAGGCTAGGTAGGGGTAGACATTGATTTGTATTTGTAGATGTGTTGATAGATTTTGACTTTGGAAGCCAGGATATTGGCACAATTAGCAGTATCGATCTGTATTTGCAAAGTTTTCCGCCAAGTATTTGTAAAGTGCCTTTTTTGGCACTCTGTCAGGTGCTATGGAAGATACTGACGTGTAAAGCTCTATTCATATTTCTTTAGGATCCTGTTCTGTATTCTTTGAATTAATGGCTTTCAGTATGGAGGACTTGCATTTGTATTGATGTGTGAATAATGTTCAGTGAGCTAGTTCTAGTGTGAAAATGAATTATTCATAACCCAAAAACATCCTTTTCTCTTAGGAGCAACAAATCATTTAGATTCAGCTTAGAAAATTTATCTTATTTGTTGTTTTCAAATAAAACAGTTTTTAGTAGTAGTTTTATAGAAATTAATGTTGAGAAATGTTCAAGGGCTTATTTGATAGGATAGGAAGCTCTGAGTTCCTCAGAGAAGATGCCAGGCTCTGATCTCATAAGTTTAGGTTATTGATAATGAGTATCATGAGATCAAGGGAGATAACATTCAACCTCTGTCAGTCATTGCTGTAGAAGTGACAAGCATGACTCTGAACTTGTAAAAGTTAAATATATTTCATTTTATTGACTAATAAGCTGCAGATACTATTATATTCCCTATTTTAAGTTATTTCATAGTCTGCTGAGTTATATGTCTCTGTAGACAAGGCCATGCAGGGCTTTCTAATTAGATATTTCTTTTACATGTGAGTTGTACATATTCATTGGAGATAAATTAGAAATACAGAAATATAATATGTACTATTTGAAATTCAGAGATGTAAAAACTGGCCCACTACACCAAGATCATTTTTAGTAGTATTTTGATATATTTTGCTCCAGGCTTTTTAACTGTAATATGTGTATTCATTTCCTTACCAAAACCCATACTTTGTTTTATGACCAATAATTTTGTTCAGTGTTAACTTGTTTGGGCCCGTAGGGTATGGGGAGTAAGACTGTCTGCATTGAACACTCCATTTAAAACAGAACATATATTTGGCATGGACTTTGGGTTTATTTATTTATTTAGAAATCTCAAATAAATATAAATAGGCACATATGTTTTACTACAAATTCATACTTAAGGCATAATTGAATAGCAGTTTTATGTTTTAAAAAATCCAAGCATGTTTTGGACTTAGTAATTTTTTTAAATTCTATAGGCTTCCCATGGCTCCACATTAAAATGAAACAGAACGAAGTAAAAACAGAGCTTGCACATATTTGACAAATTTGATCATATTCGATCATTTGGAGACAATGATGGCATGTCTACCTGCTTTTAGACAATAGCTAGACTGCAAGCCTGTTAAAACTAGAGACCTTATCTGTGTACCACAGCATGCTAGACATTTTCTTAGCACAATCCCTGGCAGGTTTTGTGCTAATAATGTAATGTAAGTTGAATAATGTAATGTAAGTTGAATAAATGTAATTTAAGTTGAATTACATAATTCAATGTAAATAATGTAAGTTGAATAAATGAATAAAATGAAAGAAAGATGTAATTCACCCCTTGCTTGTAGGGAGGACAAAGGAGCCACCTCTTGGAATATATTTCTGTCGGTGTATCTTTTAAAACTATAGCAGCAAAAATAAGGAGAAGTAGCAAATCTCTTTAATCACCCAGGACTCCCAGTTCCTTTGCTCCCCAAAATGAGCCTTTTGTTGCAGTCCTGCATAAAAGGCCGTGTATGGGGAGCTCTTAAGAATGTCACAGCTTTGGCATACTCCAGCCTCCTTCTGATTGCTCTTGCACATGTCATCTCCAGTAGAGGAAATAAAATAGAGGCATGGTGATGGTGCTGAGAGGCTGGGCAGATGCCTGGAGGGATGATGATTCCAGAGGTGCTTCTGACCTCCTCCTTTCCCTCCTCAGGTCGCCCCCTGTCAGCATGATTCCCTGCAGAGCCGCACTGTCTTTTGCCCGATGTCTGATCCGGAGAAAAGTCGTCACTCTGGACAATCTAGAGGATTCCAAATTATGCCGCTGCTTGTCCACCATGGATCTCATCGCCCTGGGGGTTGGGAGCACTCTCGGCGCGGGGGTTTATGTCCTTGCTGGGGAGGTTGCCAAGGCAGACTCGGGTCCCAGCATCGTGGTCTCCTTCCTCATTGCCGCCCTCGCCTCGGTCATGGCAGGCCTCTGCTATGCCGAATTTGGGGCCCGAGTTCCCAAGACTGGGTCTGCGTATTTGTACACTTACGTCACTGTTGGAGAGCTGTGGGCCTTCATCACTGGCTGGAATCTCATTTTATCTTACGTGATAGGTATGTTTCCAAAACTCAATCTGTTTGCATAGAATGGTTGAGATAGCATTCCTGAGGCACAACCTTAGGGTTGATTATAAGTCTGCATTAGTGACTGTGTGATCCTGAATGAATCACTTGATTCCTGTCTAATTTTTCTCAGCTCTAAAACGTCTCCTAACTGCTTCATCTCTGAATATGCATTTTAGTGTATTTGAAAGCCTTGTTTTTTAAAGACTATAGTTCTTTAATGAAAGTAAAGTTACCTGATTCCATAGTAGTGGACTTGAGCATTTGACTACTATTGTATAATTATGAAATTATCAAGATAATGTTACGTGTGATTAAAATTTTCAGTTCTGTCTGAACTAACCCATGTTTATCCTAGAGTAGAGTAGCGAATGATATTATGTTGATTTTCTCCCAGTGACCTTACGTTCTCTGGATGTTGTCTGTTTTGGGAAGGTACTTCAAGTGTTGCAAGAGCATGGAGTGGCACCTTTGATGAACTTCTTGGCAAACAGATTGGCCAGTTTTTCCAGACATACTTGAAGATGAATTATACTGGCCTTGCAGAGTATCCTGACTTTTTTGCCGTATGCCTTATATTACTTCTGGCAGGTAAGAAAACCAGTTACACTTCCCCACAAGATGAGTCAGCTAATTGTTCTAGGAAAATATGTCACCACTGAGTTTGGGGCCCAAATTCTCAAGACTAGGCAGCATATTTATACAGTTAGGTTACTATTGGAGATCTGTAGGCCTTGTCACTGGCTGGAATCACATTTTATGTTATTATAAAACACATCAGTTTTGTAAGACCAATTGGACATGTGCAGGAATGGCAGTGAAGTTTCAATAAGGAGGAATGTATAAATGTTGGAATTATTTTATCTTATTAGATACAACTAAGGACATTTATAAGCATATTATTTCTAGAAGAAATTTTGTCTGTTCATGCCTATATAATGTGGGCTTCTGGTTGGAAAGGAAGCATAGTCAAACCACCCTTCATTTTTTAATGTAGACTTTATGGCAACAAATATATAATATGATACAAACTAGAATTCCCCCATTTTTATCAGTATTGTAGCATAGTAGTTTTGAAAGGCACAGGAATTAGAGTCAGATGACCAGGGATTCAATTCTACTCTGCCACTTACTGTCTTTGGAACATTGAGTGATTTAATCTTTCCATCACTAAGTTTGCTCATCCATCAAATGGGGATATCAGTGTCTATCTAGTACAAGCTTCTTGCCTAGTATATAGTAAGCATTAAAATGGCAGGCAGTTTTATTTTGTAGGCATAGCTAATCCTCACTGTCTCCTTATATTTGTTTTATTGCTTGAACATTTTCTGTTTTGATTTTTCTGTTATAATTGAGTACCTGTCCTGCCTGCTTATAAGCATCCAGGATTACATGAACAATAAAACCCATCTTTTCTCCCACTTCCTACTTGATGCACTTGGGATAACCTGCCCCCTACTCTCCTCTCCAAACTTACTTCCAGTTACTTTCTCTCTTGGTTACAAAAGTATGACAGAAGTATTCTTTCTATAATGAAATTTTTACTTGTAAAATGATGTAATTTAAATTATTTAATTACTCTTAAAAAGTTAGTCACTAATTGAATGTTTTTAAAAGGGTTAGGGACATGGACAGAATTGATAGGTCTAAAATATTTGGCGTTTCGCTTCTAATGTCAAGAAAAATAGCATCAATTGTTTTTTCAACAGGTGATAGATTTTGTTTGTTTTAGTGTCTAAATAGCCTAGCTAACATTAAACTAGATCATTTTTATTTAGGAGTGGTTTCAGTGAACTTGAAAGAGTCAACTTTAATTTCTAGGCAATGAGAAGCATGTAGCTATGACACAGAATCATAAATTCCATGGCAAGACTCAGTCCTTGGCTTGTGTCACTTGTCCTGTGTCATCGACCATTATTGTCTTTACTTTAAATACAGGTTCAACTTGCATGTGGTGACTTTGTTTTAGAATCTTTGAAGATCAAAACCTCCTGTCATAAATCTTTATATTCATATTGTAAAACTAATGTCTTACCAAATGAAGCTGTTGCTTTGTTAAGCAATTTTATAATTTATTACAAGGAAATTAGGCAGTATTTTGAGGATATATTCATTGGTCTCTACTGGCAAAAGATGAGGATCTCAGAATAATAGAAAGTGCATGTGAAGTATTGGGAAACTTTTATAAAACATGATAGTGGCTTTGTTACTGTCCAAAGTGGATAGTAGTATACTGTATTATGTGTATTCCCAAGGTGTGTGGGTGTCTAGTGGTTCCTAATCTGACAGCAGTCACAGGAACTAACTGTACAGTTTTCCTTTATATCTTTAATATATTGTATAATTCTGGGACTCAT
This sequence comes from Manis javanica, assembly GCF_040802235.1. Taxonomy (NCBI): domain Eukaryota; kingdom Metazoa; phylum Chordata; class Mammalia; order Pholidota; family Manidae; genus Manis; species Manis javanica. The sequence goes on from NC_133167.1 coordinate 97,366,545, forward strand.
ATAGGTAGAAGCATGAAATTGAGTTTCTCTCATTACTACTTGGATATTGTGCTTTTATTTGATCATGGATGGAATAGATTTGGGGAAGAAGTAAATAGATATGTGACATAACCTGTTCATTGCAATCATTTCCCCAGTAGTAAAAATAAAAAGTAAACTTTCTTTGGCCTGTAATTCATGTCTTACACAAGATGGATTAAAGATAAAAATAAGAATAATTATAAAAGTACTAGAAGAAAACCCATGTGAATTGTTTTTGGGTTGATATTAGGGAAAATCTTTTCAAAGGTAGAAAATAAAATTTTATATCTGAAGCTTTCTTTTATATGTAATCAACACTAAGATTAAAAGTGAATGATAAATTGAACTGGGAACTGTAACACATGTGGGTACACAGTTTGTAGCATTATTCTATATATATATACTTTGTAAATCACTATAAACAAGAATAACCTAACAGAAGAAATGGCCAATTTAAACTGGGCCAAATTTTCTGCAGAATATTTTGCCAATATGAACCAAAAGCCTTTTATAGAAGTGCATACCCTTGATACAGTATTACCTTGCAGATAATTATTGTAAGGAAATAATTAGAAAGTGTACAAAGATATTTATAAAAGGATTATGTCAGGACTGTTTATAGTTAAGAGTGATCTGATTGTCTATAAATAAGGGACTAAACATGTCTTATATAGTGGAAGAGAAGGTGGCTATTAAAATGAGGTTCTATACTGACATGGATGTGAGTGTGTGCATGTTGCAGAATTCTGGAGAGATTACACTTGACCTTTATTTCCTTTATATTTTTTCTCCAAATTACTTGAATTGGAAATTGATTACTTTTATAATCAGATATAAATAAAGCCCTTAAAATGAGAATCAGTTTAATAAACCATCTTTTTAGCATGACAGTTTAAGAATTTTCTTCATGTATATAGTAAATATGAGGCCTGACACATGATTGAACTTTTAATTTCAAAATTTCACAGCCATTAACCTTAAAGTGGCTTTTTAGAGCAGCATTTCATTAAAATAAAGTTACCTTACCTCTACCTACCAATTGGTAATAATAGCCAAAGTTACTAGATTTCTTCATTCTTGGAGAGTGCGAAGTCTCCTGGCTATGAGCACAGCCTGCTTACTGAAATAGTCGGTTGCACTCAGAAGACATTGTTTCACAGGTAAGCAGGTAAGAACTTGCAGTAGGAGGGGATACATGTGAGTTAATATATGAATGCTGGTGAAATAATATCCCAGAGCCTGGGCTGCCTCAGAATGCCACTGCCTTTCCTGAAGCTTAGGTTAAAAAGTAAAAATACCCTTTCCTTTCCTATAGGTCTTTTATCTTTTGGAGTAAAAGAGTCAGCTTGGGTGAATAAAATCTTCACGGCTATAAATATCCTGGTCCTTCTCTTCGTTATGGTTGCCGGGTTTGTGAAAGGAAATGTGGAAAACTGGAAGATCAGTGAAGAGTTTCTCAAAAATATATCAGCAGGAGCCAGGTAAAAGATTTAGAATTTTTTTTCCCCCTCCTCTTATTTTGACTTAAAAAAAAAATTGCCGGCTTTTGTCTTATGTTACATTTTCCTCCAGAACAATGTTTCTCAAACTTTTTGCTTGAGACCTTTCCAAGGGTCTGTTCTGTTCCAAGACGCTTCTTCCCAGGCTCCCTACAAACATAAATGCATCGATGTCTGCTAAATGCTGAGCAACTCTGTTTTGTTTTTGCTTTCAAGGAAAAGAGGGAAATTATTTGTTCATATAACAAAAAATCCAGGGATAATTCTGCCTTCAGGCATGGCTTGATCCAAAAGCTGAGGTGATGTTAACAGAAATCTGTCTCAATTTCTCAGCTTCCTTTCTTCTTGATGGCTTTATTCTTTTTTTTTTAATCTTAAAGCCATGCAGCTGCTGGTCCTAACTTCATGCTCTGCTCCAGGTTTAGGGGAAGAATAGGGGGAGATCCCAACCATTGGAAGACTGTTTTTCTCCCCCCAAAGATTTGCCACCCCTGAATAACAATGAGTATTTTTGAACCTGCATTGTTTTTAGTTCTTCCTTTGGAAACACCATTTGGTTGTTGCCTTGTAGTTAATGCTCAGGCCTTGTGTTTTTGAGAATGTTACTGGTGCATTAGCAGAGTACATTTCACTTTTAACTGGATGCCTCAAAAGTTGAAATAATAATTATACGTGCAAGGTTTCATCCTAAGATTTATTTAAGCATGATATTTCCAAGAGCAAAGAAGATTACAAAAATATCTACTGCAGGTACATCTACTTGTTTTTCCTTATGTAACATTTGTAGTCATTTCAATGAGGAAAACAAATTTGGTATTCTCTGGTTTTATACAGTTTTTAACATAATAAAATATTTAATCTTCAGTATTATTAATCAAGCCTACAGAATTTAATTTCACCCTTTCAAATGTCTTCTTAGAAATTTTTTAAAATGTGCAGCCTGACCAGCTGTCCACAAGAAGAGGAAGTTGCTTGTCTTTATTTCAGATCATGGCCCGCACATGGCATCTCTGCTCCCAGAGTCCTGCCTGGCTGTGAGTCCAGCCAAAGTGGCTCTGGGCCTCCTGTTGATGCTGTGGATCAGCCTCCAACTGAGTGCTGGTAACCTGAGAGGGTGCTGTGGTTGGGAAGACCACCAAATTCTCTAGGACAGGGCGAGAAAATGAGGGTTTACTTTGAGTTTTTTACACATCAGCTTCGAAGAGCTGATGAACACAGTAGCCTCTCATGAATGTAGTTGGAGACAGATCACTAGAAGAAGCAGTTTTCTGTGAAAATGACTTTCTGATGTATTTGATCTCTTCCTTAGAGAGCCGCCTTCTGAGAATGGAACAAGTATCTATGGGGCTGGTGGCTTTATGCCTTACGGTTTCGCAGGAACTTTGGCTGGGGCTGCAACCTGTTTTTATGCCTTTGTGGGATTTGACTGCATTGCAACAACTGGTAAGAGCAGAACCTTGGCTCTGTGCGGAAGGAAAAGGTGTCCCTTGTACTACATGAGGACCCAAGGGTGGCAGCAAAGAGTCAAGGAAGGAGAGCAGGATTTGAAATAGTAAGGGCTGGCTCCAGCCCTACCATGACACCTGCTGTGTATGATAAAAAGAAACCTAGTGAAACTCTGTGAACCTTGCTTTTCATATTGGTAAAGTGGGAGTGCAGTACCTGCTCTTCAGAGTTTGTGAGGGTTACCTAAGATATAATACATATGAAAAATACTGCATAAGCTAAGCTATCGAATGCTTTTTATAAATGTTGGTCATAATTACTGTCTTTCATCTATAGGTTGGGAAGTGCTATCACAATAAGTACCAAATGATGATCATTCTCTTAAATTGTCTCTTCTGCAGCAGGCCAAAATATATTGTAGTGATTCTTTCCTCTTTACCCTGTACAACAAAGGAATCATGCCAAAATCACTCTCTAAGTGCTTCCTCTCGATTCATATTAATGCATGACCTTATTTGGGTGCTTCAAATGCCAATCTTATTAGAAGAATCCAAAGTATACTCTTTGTTACTCTTTGTTACTGAAACTAGAGTTTAATAGAAATCAATGCACTGGGTAGAAGAAGTTGTTATCTTATTTATGGAAGCCTTCATATTTAATGGCCTACAGAATGCCATGATGGTCGTTTAATCTCTGTGGATCAATTTCCTAAATGGACTACCGTTCTGTCCCGAAACACTTAATAGTACTGGTATGTTGTGTTTTTTTCTTTCTGGAAGTGGGAAACAGACTTACATTTTGTCCTGATGTCTTACCTTCTCTTTTTGCCTCTGGAATTGGGTTTTTATGTAGCAAAGTACTCTCAGGAAGTGAGAACATTTAATGGAGAATCGATGGAGCAAGCTAAAAAAAAAAACAAGGGGCAAAAGCAAAGAAGTAAAATAACTGTGGAGGAGAACTAATGTTCTACCCTTAATGTTATATTAAATATGCAAATATTTTGTTCGTATTCCCATAGGTGAAGAAGTCCGGAATCCTCAGAAAGCTATTCCTATTGGAATTGTGACTTCTTTGCTTGTTTGCTTCATGGCCTATTTTGGGGTCTCTGCAGCTCTAACACTCATGATGCCATACTACCTCCTTGATGAAAAAAGCCCCCTTCCTGTAGCATTTGAGTATGTTAGATGGGGTCCTGCCAAATACGTCGTTGCAGCGGGCTCCCTCTGTGCTTTGTCAACAAGGTACATTGCATCGCCTTTGGGGCAGGGGCTGTGTGGGTTACTGCAAAGTGTAGTCAATGTCTAAAGAATTAGTTCGGTATATTTAAAAAACAAGCCTAATATGAGGAATACAGCAACTATTGGTTCTCTGAAAAGTTTGCCCAGAATTGCCATATAAAAATCTTCACACATGATAACTTTTTCCCCCATCAGGTAAAACTCAGAAGGCCTTCTGTAGAAATATATGTAGCATTGGTACATACACACATATTCTTATATGCATGTGTTAGAAAACTTCAAGACGCTTACACCTGTTTGTTTCCCTGCTGCTTTGGCATTACTTACAGTGCTGCAGACAATGGAGACCTTCTCTGCAGACTTGACATTTTCTGCTGTCTTTTTTAAATGATATCAAGTCTGTGTGAGGGGAAGCTATATGCTGTGGCATTGTTAAATATAACGGGCTTTTTATTGTGAAACACTGAGAACTCTTCTCCTAGTACTGACCAGAGTGAACTTGGTCTGTAAATAGAAATTACTGTTCTCAGATTAGTGGTGGAAATTTCAAATAATACCCATGTGAGAAGAAAAGAGTAGTTAAATCCTGCCCACATATTCTGATTTTCAGTGGCTGTTTGTTTTAATACTTAAGAATTCATTTCTCAGTTTTGGGAGCAACTCATATTTCAAATTAACATGTAATCATAAGATATTCAGTCTAGTTTTGTACCATCCTATATTAAGAGTGTTCTTACAAAAAGAAAGTTCATCTCTTTGCCTGATTACTAATTTTTTTAAGTGAAAATAATTGTTTTAAAGTGTGAACTGGAAAAGGAAATCTTTTTATATAATTGATCAGCCTAACCTTTTTTTTTCCTCCAACTCCCTTTTAGTTTTTATAAAAGTTAATATTAAGCAGCAATTAGAGATTACCCCCATTGGTTTCTCAGCCATCTGCTAATTTTGAGGTTTATTCTGAATGGTTTCAAAAATCTGGACTGTGAAGATACCATGCCACTATGGTCTGAGAAGAGAGATGGACAAGGATTCATCTGTGCCCAAGCTCAACTCAGCTGTATTAAAAGATAAAGAAGATGGAATTTTTTACATAGAGTATTTTACTTATTTTCTCTAAAATGGTTTTTTTTTTTTACAACTACGTCATGTAGGGAGTAGTACAGCTAGTAAACAAACAAGTAATTCAAGACATTTAAAGCAAAAATCATTTTCTTAAACTTCACTGTTACTAATTTTTAATCATGGCTACTTCTAAATATATATACTAAATATACAGTGAGTTGATTATCTTTTTTAGCTTTCTCTATCTTGATTATCTTATAAGCTGGGAATTACTACTAGTTTGATCAAAGATCAGGCTATATGAGGCAAATTAATGGTAAAATAAATATAAAAAATACATAATGACTGAAGAAATGAAGTGACTACTATGAAATCAAAATTAATCTCTTGAATTACATATCAGTTTAGGAATTTTATGTTCTGAGTTATTGGCACTAAAAAGGTCTTTGATGTTATGATTGGTTTTGATTTTCTGTTGTCTTAATTAGTTTTAATCAGTAATAATCATGAGCATGCATAAATTAACTTGCAGTGTTTTTATTCTGATAATTATGCTGGGCAAATATCTGCAAGAGATAGCAAGTAGCACAAGGTAAATATTGACAAGTATTTTTAAATGCCTGATCATAATACATTTTAACAATAATGAGACTTCATAATCACAGCTGTGATGCTGTGTTTTGTATAATTACTTGATTTCAGTTCTGGGATGTAATCTTGCATGAATGTGTTTGCCATACTGCATGTGTTTGCTTTTTACTCAGTCTTCTTGGATCCATTTTCCCAATGCCTCGTGTAATCTATGCTATGGCGGAGGATGGGTTGCTTTTCAAATGTCTAGCTCAAATCAATTCCAAAACGAAGACACCAATAATTGCTACTTTATCATCGGGTGCAGTGGCAGGTGAGACAGAGTTGACTTTTATTAAGAAAAGGGAATCTTTTGTTTTCATCAAGGATTCTGAAAAAAAAAAAAAAAGTGGTTTTCTGATTCAGTTTATATAGAGGTCAATAACTTTTTTATGACTGTCCTATTTTGCATTTTTGGGGTATGGGTTCTGCACTTCAGTGTGTCCAGTCTATACCTGTATGTACCTGTCTATAGAGTAATGCTTGTAATGACTCACACGTGGATTATGAATTTTTCTGTTCTAGTCTTCTGGGCTCTATGTTTCCTTTACCCCGAATTCTGTTTGCCATGGCCCGGGATGGTTTACTGTTTAGATTTCTTGCCAGAGTGAGTAAGAGGCAGTCACCAGTTGCTGCCACGTTGACTGCAGGGGTCATTTCTGGTAAGCTTTACAAACGTAGGATTGTTCAACATTGGACTTGACCGTTTTAGGCGCATGCATGGACTTTTAAAGAGGGTCTGCTTGCTGTGTATGTAAGTCAAGGAAAAAATCACTGATAAATTAGGGTGTGAGCATTGTCTGAAAATTGTGGTGGTGGTCTACTGAAATTCATTCTTAACTGACCCTTTGGGATTTTTTTCCTGTTTCATCGTTTTAACCTTCTGGGCTTCTAACAGATATGCAAAGGGTTGTGATGGTTCTTCACTATATACTAAATGCTTTTCAGATTGATGAACTAGCACATAAAGTTATATTATTGACACATAAAATTTTAATTAAAGAATGATTATTTAATTTTTGAAATATTAATGAAAAATATGATTCAGTAGTTTCCTTTTTGTCTAGGATTTTAGTTGAATATTGCTAAAGGACCATAATATTTCTGAAAAACTGAAGTTTACCCAATCTTAATTAAGTTTAAGAAATGTCAAAGATAATTTCTATTTCGCCATTGGAATTCCTGCCCTTGGTATGGCAGATATCCCCACTTTCTAGGCCAGGATGGTTCTCTAAGAGTTACTAAACCCATATCCTCCTAAACCCCATTAGGAATCTATTTTTCCTTTCAATAGTTTTGGTACTTAAGTCATGTTAAGAAACTCCCAACCTTTTGGCTGTCCTAATAACCATGAACAATGCCTTTGGCCAAATTCTTATTCCATGCAGAAATTTTCAGAGATTATTCAGACTAAGAGAATGGCCTTAAGTGCCCTTTTATGGGAAGCAAGAGAAAGGTTTTAGTGAGCTTTGTAGATAAAACCGTAAACTATCTTGGTAGTAGAATTCAAACCAAAAATGATAATTTTGTTGAGGCTCCAAATTGTTGGGAAATTAGAGAATGCTAGTGCTTAATTATGTAGGATATGGGACTTTTTTCAGAGTCAGAAAATGTGTGCCTAAACAACTTCATTTTGTAAATATTTTCTAATAATTTGGCACTTTATTAAGACATAAGTCTCTTGTTTCCAGTGCTTAGATTTCTGTCCCCATAAAATGAAGGTGGCACTTTATTACTAAACAGAGTATTATGCTATTAAATATAGTTTGCAAATCTTGACAAAGGATCCCACATTTTATTTACTCCATAAAAACTTATTTTTTCCAGTGAAATCTTTCCCAGTGAGAGACTACTTTGTATTCAGGATTTTTAAAAATGTGTCTTTCTTCCTTCGGGAAGAATTTAACTTGGCAGCATGATAAGATATTGAAGTTAGTAATTAAAAGAAGATCATTGTAGCAAGAAGGCTTTTTTAATGCTCTAAAATGTATTTTTGTTATTTTGTACTCCTGCATGTTTCTTTGCTTGTGTTTAATTTAGAAAGCTTGTATGGGTAACAAATCATTTTCTTCTGTCTTGGCAACCTTATTTTGTTATCTGTGGTTCTTAACAAAATACAGAGATTTTTAATCATTTAATGTATGATTATACTAGCAATGATAAGTTTTCAGCATAAGGTATGAGGTGTAGTTAAAGAAACAATGTGATATTGTAGAAGGAACATGGGGGCATTAGGCAGCACGCCACTTCTACCTAATAGCTGTGCCCTTGCTGTCTATAAAACCTTGCTAAGTTAGCCTGAGTTATAATAACCCTGTTAGGTCAAACCATGTGAAATTGCCAGCTTTTTGAGCAAAAAAAAAAAAAATTCTGGACATTTTATATAGCTGAACTTATGTAATTTCCCTGTCTGGTAAGATTATTGAAGATGAATTGAGATCACAGAGAGATGTCTGGAACACCACATGAATGAAATGTTATGTTTTCTACATTCTTTGATAGGGACAACATTTTTGGCATATTCAAGTTAATATTATTATTTGAGGTTTTGGTGGGTAGAAAAATTGTGAAGTGCAAGTTAACTACACAGCTATATGAAGTATATTTTGTTCTTTAGACCATTGGAATTTGGGTGCAAGACATGGATTCATGTCCCAAATCTAGTCAGTCTAACTAGAGTGTGTGGTTTGAATGAATAAAATTTTGCCTATATCAGAAACATCACTTAATTGGAAATAACTTTATCTCATATATGATATAACCCAAAATACAGACGGAAATTAAAATGATTATATCTATAATGTAAGCTCTGTTTGAACTTTTTACAGCTTTTTAAAAGGAGCTAGCTAATGTTTTTTAAGCAAAGTAGAAATGTTTTGTACTTGACAGCTTTAGCTGAGGGCTTTTGAAGTTTTACTATATGACCTAAGGAACATCTTAATAATAGTGAGAAATATATTTTCTATACTTTATTTGACCTATCATTGGTCCTAAATCAAACAAACAAACAAATGCCAATCTGTTGTCCCTGACTTGAAAGTTACCAACTGTATGGAGTTTTATCCTGGGCTGTTTTCTTCACATTCTGTTCTTTTCCCAACAGCTGTGATGGCGTTTCTGTTTGACCTGAAGGCACTCGTGGACATGATGTCAATTGGCACCCTCCTGGCCTACTCCCTGGTGGCAGCATGCGTCCTCATCCTCAGGTGAGTTCTCCTTGCCAGGTTGTGCCTGGAGGGCGTGTGTTATGTTGGGCTCAGGGAATAAAGACAGTTTGGACTCACTACCCCTGCTTTCAAGGAGCTCCCAGTCTCCCAGAGGTGAGAGGCCATGAAAATCTCAATATAAAGTATAATGCCACCTGCTCCTTAGCAAAGAATCAAATACAGTTGATTATTCGCAATAGGTTGGCCTAATCTATGTGAACAGCAAGTTGTCGTAATGTATTAAAACACTTAAAAATACTATAGATTTTGTCCAAATAATTTAAGTGCTGAGGTTTTATACTGAAGGTTTAATTAAGGAGCACATACATATACATGGAAAAGATGTTCTTGGAAAAGGCACTTTGCAATAGTGAAGAAATGAAGCTGATTGGAGTATCATGAGGAGAATGGTTAAATAAGTGAGGGTATATTTATTCAGTGGGTTCTTCTATAGCGAATAAAATGATGTTTAATTATATAGAGAAATGTATCCATTTGTGGGTGCAAAGTTATATGTAGCATCTGAATGTGTTTAATATCATAAATTCATATGAAGAAATCATTTTGCATATATATATATGTATGTATATATATATATACATACATATATATATATGCGTTTATGCCTGGCTGAAATTGTACCAAAATGCTGGCAGTGATTGACCCTGGGTAGTGGTATTATGGGTGGTTTTAACTTTCTTCTGTATACTTTTGTGTGTTTTTTCCCCAGTGAACATATTTATTCTTTAGATGAAGGGCAAATGTTACTTTTAAATTTAAGCAAAGGATGCTCATAGGGAAAAGAGACCCACTGGGGAGACCGGGGCAGACAGTAGGAGGTGAGGCAGGCTGATGTCCTGACACAGGCTGTGGAGGAAGAGGATAAAATAATTAAGGGAAATGACATGCTTGGGGTGGATGGTGGCCAAGTGGCTGCATGAGCTAGTCTGCATTAAACCAGGAACCCGGTAGGAAAGCTGGGGAGATGAGGCCAGAGGCGGACTCAGCAGAGCCTTCGTGCACCGGGCTGAAGACGGCAGTTCGTCTGGAGCTGACCTTGAGCCAGAGTGTCTGTGCTTCTTTCATAAACTGCATTCCCTTCGGACACAGATATTTTCAGAATAATCGTCCTATTATCACAATTGCCTCACTTAAAAATGTAACTCTTCCCACATCTAATGTGTAACTTTCTAATTGAATGGTTTGCAGAAGGAATCCAGAGTTGCCGCATATATTTAATTGAGCAGGTGTGTGGCCTGGCTCAGCACACTCTGGGGCCTAGTCACTGGAAGGTCCATTCCCTGCACGAGCTGTGTCTCTGTAGCACATCTCACTTGGAGTTTCATGGGCTCGTTTCATTTGGGCCAGGTGTGTGTGAGAGAATAAAGACGCGGGCATTTATTTGTTTGGGGATAGGTACCAGCCTGGCTTATCTTATGAGCAGCCCAAATATTCTCCTGAGAAGGAAGCTCTGAGACCGTGTGCCGGTGATGCCTCGAAAAGCACAGCCCAGGTCCTCAGGCTGCATGGGCAGGGCTTCAGCCTGAGGCCCGCCTTCAGCCCCTCCGCGCTGCCCACCCAGCAGTCAGCTTCTCTCGTGAGCTTTCTGGTAGGATTCCTTGGTAAGTCCTCTTTACTGCCTATACTTATATTTATTTTTATACAACTTTACATAAATTAATTTTATAATAATATTATTTGCTCACCCATGGTTACATAGTCATTCATTATTTTCAGCAAGATTCATTGAGCACCATCAGTGTCCGGGAATTCCGGGGGACACTTGGGATATTGAGGGAGATGGTCCTTAGTCTCACTGAGCTTTTCAGAACAGGATTATTGGTGGCAAGCTAAGGGAAGGACAGGTTTCTCTGAGAGCACATAGAAGGACCCCTTGATGCGGACTTGATGGTTAGAGAGGGCAGGTGGGTGGTGATGTCACTCTGAAATAGGGAGAAAAGATGCAGATCATATATTGCTCACATTAAGTGTTTACAACAGCTGCAAATGGACAGACCTGCCATCTCCCATTTGAGAAAGGGGAGCTGTCTGCTCCTGACAGCCTGCCACCAGTCCTCGTGATAGGGTCTGCAGCGTTACTGGTGAGGACCAGATGGCACGTGGGCAGAGAAATCAAGGTGGTCGTGCCAGTGGGGAGGTTGTCTTCCAAGGAGGAGACAGTCATGAGTAAGCAAGCAGTGTTTAAGAAAATGTGTTTACTGGGTTAGGAAATGAGTAAAGCCGGCCGTTTCTCCCCATAATGAAAATGGAGACTCTTAGTACTTCGCAAAGTAGGTATAAAGAACTGGATGTCTTATCAAAATAGACATTTTGAACTGAGGAATCTGAGTGAAGCGTGTATGCTTTTGTTACATACTTGCCACCTTTGCAGCGTTTCTCATTTTGGGCCTGAGTGTTTTGACCACATATGGAGTCCACGCTGTCGCCAGGCTGGAAGCATGGAGCCTCACCCTTCTGGTGCTGTTGCTTGTGCTCTGCATCGCCATCGTTCTCACCATTTGGAGGCAGCCCCAGAATCAGCAAAAAGTTGCCTTTATGGTATGTGAATGAGTATTAGATATCCTAAGTATTCTGCACGTTTTCTCTTGTAAGTTTTTGTGAGTTGTTTCTTTAAAGAAGAAAAACACTGATGAAGCAAAGCACTGAACAACAGGATTGTCTTGCTTCTTTGAGATGTTCTTGTGGTCCCAAGTATTCTTCCTACCTTGGCTGTCTTACTGCCCATTTCAAAAACTGGAATGTGCTCCTACCACAGTATTATATATAATAGTGAAATTTCTTATCAAATAAGCTGTAGTGTCAGAAGAATAAATAGAATATTTTATTTTAGAAACTCAGCACCCTGTCAGGAAGATCATTCCCACCAAAAGCCCTTCTATTGCAAGTGAACTTATCCTGTCCTGTTCCAACTAAGAGCAGGTTTCCTTGAGGAGGGCTTCCTGCAAGTGTCCGCGTGGGAGGCCCTGGGAATCCAGTGTCCGAGGCATGCCCCGTAGCCATCTGACCTAAACCAGAAAGCGCTAAACTAAACTGAAGCTGAAAACCAGTGACATCCTGGTGAGGATGCAGGTGGTAGTGGGCTGGATAAATTCCCTGTTGCTCTGGGCTGTGATATGATAAATAGAGTGAAATGTGGTGCCACCTTTTGGTATTCCCTAGAACAGCTTGTGTGCAGGTTGTCCTTTTTGTAAGGATATATACTTACACAGCATGAAAGTATATATGTCAAAATAATTTGGGGAATTTGCTTTCAAAATGTGAGTATATTCAAGGAGATATTTTTCCCCCGTAGGTTCCCCTCTTACCGTTTTTGCCAGCCTTCAGCATCCTGGTGAACATATACTTGATGGTCCAGCTGAGTGCAGACACTTGGATCAGATTCAGCATTTGGATGGCACTTGGTAGGCCTTTTAATGTTTCAGCTTTGGGATCTTTGCTCACTTTCCATTTTGTGCTCTAGGATCAGAGAAATGCATCTCCTCCCCCTGCCTGGAAATAAAGCCCTTTTCAGTTTCTTCTTCTCTCAATTTTGAGAACATCTGAGTGCTTGCTTTTCCAGATGTTCTCAGATCCCATTTTTATTCGATTCTTCCAGTAACCCTGGAGAATCCTGTAGGTTCTATTTTTTTCCCAACGTGTAATGGGTGAAAAAAATGAAGGGAAAAAAAAGGGGGATCTCACTGGTAAATGGCAGCTCAAGACTGATTCCAAAGCCAGTTCTTTCATGTACCAGTGGATTTCTGGAGACATTTTGAATAAGCTAATAGCAAATTCCCTTTCTGATATCTAAATTTCTTCTTATTAGAGCCTCGGGGTAGAATTTTTAGCACCAAATAATCTGAGTGAGCCTATTTATATCCATATGACATTGTTTTGCACTATGACTTCTTCAGTTTCCTGTGTGAAAACTGAGCTAGGAATTAAGAGTTTGCTTGTAACTAAAGCCCTGAGCACCCACTGTCTTTACCCGGAGAGTGAAATGTCTGGGGTGAAGCAGCAAGCAGTGGACGCCAAGTCCACACTGGTCACAGGGGCCTGTGGAGCTGAAGACCCTCTTTGACAGTCCTGATGTTGGCTTAATGAGAATGAATTGAATTCACTTTGTGTATGTCTGTCAGTGTTTACTTTGACTAGAAATTGACTTGATTTCTATTTCAGGCCACCAGCATGCTTGAGTTGATGGGAGACGAAACCTCCTTCAGTTTTGCCCACATTGTGGGGATCTTACACTGTGCCAAGGAATTGGGGTGGTGGTGCTTTGGGTCAAAGGGTGCTCATCCACACGGGTTACACCGGGTTGCTCTCTGGTCACCGGAGCCACTTTGGGCAGGAGGCCCTTATGCTTCAGAGCCAGCATCCTGACAGGCATTGCGTGCCAGTCAGCTGTGCCATGAGGGATGTTCTTTCAGGGTTCTGTCCTCTCCCCAGCGCTGCCTGGAGGCTGAGCCCAAATCCCCAGGGTCCAGGACTGTAGAACTCACTCCCCACTCTGAGCCCAGAAGAATCTCTCTAATCTGGTGGAGAGCTTCTCCGTGCTCCCTGCCTTTCCACAAGCCACTTCTTTCCTCAAACCATAGCTCACTGTGGTTTAATGTACTTGATCTTGGTCAAGAGCATGAATAAACATTTTCTTCTAATCCCCAGTCAGCCTGGCTGTTAATAAATGGTTGCTTTGCCCACAGTCATTTGGTTTTTCCCGGTGACAGTAATGTAAGGCACACCTGTAGCTTTGACTTTTGAGAAAATACAATTTTTTTCTATGTGAACATTTGAGAGACACATACATTCTAAATGGTGGGTGTTCAAGATGAAGCACATTCTGTTGGAAACAGCACAGAAAGAGAAGGCAAAAAACCCTGTTATTATCTATTACATTTTCCAAATTCAAACAGCCATTTTTCTGCCATACGTAAAACATTGTTTTTTTGTGTTTTTTGTGGTTTGTTTGTTTTTTTTTCTAAAAGGTTTCCTGATTTACTTCACTTACGGCATTAGACACAGCCTGGAGGGTAATCTGAGGGATGAAGGTGATGATGAAGATTCTTATTCAGACAACATTAATACAGCCATGGAAGAAAAATCAGCCATTCAAGCGAGTGACCACCACCAAAGAAACCTCAGTTTGCCTTTCATATTCCATGAAAAAACGAGCGAGTGCTGATGCCTGCAGGAACAGAGCTGGTCCGCAGTGTGACGGACACCTCCTCCATGCAGTGAGCTGGGGCAGGATGTCACGTCACGCTATGATGTCAGGGTTTTGCCGCAGACACAGCTCACCCTAATTTATACTTACTCACCTGGACAGCACCTCCTCAGCTGGTGAATTATATTCCTGGGGAAACCTCCTGAGCCCTCTCCTCAGTGATGAATACCCCCCTGCATAGTGTAGAGAGTGTGTGTGTGTGTGTGTCTGGGCTGGAGAACAGCAATGTTGAAAGTTGTTGCTATTTACTGTTACTGCCTTACATTTTCCCGTGCTGTCATTAATGGTGGCAAAGGCTGCATAGACTGAAATGCAGGGGATCGCGGACTGCAGAGTGTTTTGTATGTGCCTGGTGTGTGAGGGGAAATAACTGTTGCTTTTCCTTATTAGGCTTCATTAATGTCAGTTTAGAACATGCAGAAAACGCAGTTACGCAACTTCATGTCTGTCGTCAGTGAGGAGTAAGAGGAGGGGACAAGAAATGAGCCTTTTCTGTAACTTATAAATGCCAGCAGTGGGTTTAGTACAGGTCTTTCTCCTGTGAGGTATGATGGTTTGCTAAAACTGTAGCCTGTAGGAGTGTTTGTGTCTGCCACACTACACAGTACGGGAGCCAGGTGGCACCCCGTGGGGCTGTTGTCTCCTTGGAGGGGCCCCACCACTGGGAGTGGTGAACCCACCTCAGCCCAGTCTGGCTGGACAGAGGCCGCGTGATATACTCAGGCCCTCCAGTCCCCAGGGCCAGAAAGCTTGTGTAAGTGGCAACAATGAGGATGTGTAAAAATCAGAGATACATGCTTGGGAAAGTAGACACCAAGCACCCTTGTTTTAAAAGTCACTTAAAATAAGCTCATAAAATCTCCTGGATCACATAATTGGTGGAGTGATTCATGCTTTTTTCCATTACTTAATAATAACTAGTCACAGTTCAGGTTTTTTTTTAACCTTATCAGACACAGAATTCACTCCTCTGTTTTCTATTATTATTCTGTCTTGTCCTACATATGAACGGCTACAGTAGTAGCAAATTCTATCTTCACTGCATGCAAAAGAAGGAAAAAATGAAGGGATACAGGAAAAGAAAATACCCGTGTTCTGCTTTTTTAAAAGTGCCTATTCACATAACAAAGGGCATTCGGCCCAATTTAAGGGGTTCAGATCAAATTTGCCTCTGATGTTTCTTCTGGAAACATTTAGGGATTTTTTTTTTCTTCCCTGATCCCATAAACTGTGTGCCACTTGCAATCTCATTTATTTTTAAACAACCACACTAAGGCTATTAATACAAACCCCAGTATTGTACAATAACCCATCAGTGGTTGGGGAATTAAATATTTTCATTAAATACATGATTTTTTAAAACTTCAAGCTAAAAAAATTAACCAAATCAAATAAAAGCTATGTAAACACAGTAACCTTTATATAAGTAAATAAGTAACTTATCTGTGAGATTACTACAGTTTATAGGGTTCTCTAATAGTGGATTATTTATCCGCAGTGTGGTTTGCTTCTCATGAGTTATTTTTCTTACAAAGAATTAAATGGTTCACTAGATGAGGCTAAAGGCTAACCCTTTACATGTGTACACACGGGTTACATTCCCAGGATGAACATTATCAAGCACACCAGTTGACCACCTTAATCCAAAGACAAGGAAAACATTTGTTTTCTGTCAGCTCTTCCAAGAGATTAATTATTTTATTAATGCCATTAAAAAGCAAGTTGTGATTTGTCGTTTTGTCTAACCAAGAGTTCAGTGTGACTGGGTATCGAATAAACAGGTAGAAAGCCTGGGTTTCTGGCTGCTGGTACTGTGGCATCCTTGACATAGAACTCGGTATTGGACATTCCATAATTTCTGGTGTGCACGTGGTAAAATGAGAAGCCCAGAATACTCTCTCAAGCTGCATGTTTGATAGGAAGAGTTGAATACAAAAGGTGAGATATTTTTGTAAGGACTCTAGGCATACTCATAAATCCTTGCTGGCAGTACACTGAGAACCCTTTTACTCTGTAATCAGTCTAGAATAGGCCCTTCACACCTGGAATATAAGGAATTTCATACATGAATACTTAAATCTTTTACTATGACAAAACCAAGTAATTTGTTTAGAACGTGATAGGCATCTAGAACTATTATGCCCACTGTGTCCAATTAGGAGATAATTTAGGTAAAAATTACTTTTCCACATTGAAACACTTTGCAAACATGAATATCTATGAAAAGACACTTTGTCAGTGACTGTTTTTTCTGTGAAGACTCAAAATGTGTGAGTGCATATATGTATGTATATATTTCAGATGTCAGTGTATATGTCAGTTAGGTTAATGTTGGTCTTTGGAAATGACACCTTCGTGTAGATAAAAAAAACCGAGCTGGTGTGGAGAAAAATTAATGTTTTATATTGATAGGTATACTTTCATGAAATTTTTAGGTTTTAAACTGTTTTGAAATATACAATGTTATATGTGTAGTATTTTCTATAGGTTCTTTAAGAAAGATATATTTATAATGTTTCTAATATGAAATCACTGAAGTCTAGTAGGTGCTTTATAATCTGAAATGGAGTAGGGGTTTGTGGGTATTTGTTTCCAAGGTGTTTCCTTGGCACCTTTTCTAACATCTTAGTGTGTGTCTGGTAGTAAAAGCCCATTTCCCAGCCCTTTTACACCCACCCCCTGTTCCTGTGTCAGAATTCATAACTGTTTGAGCACTATTTTAGGATTACCAACACGTTTTGTATAGACTTGACTAGTAATCAGTCACACTTACATAAGGTCCTCTCCAGAAATTAAAAAGTGCATGCACATATTCTCTTCATTGTGACTGAGTAAAAAACAGCTTGAATTACTTTTCTTTTTTATACTAGGGAATAACGCTCAACGTTTTCAACAAGAAATGTCTTATAGTAGCACCTTTGTTTTTACAGAGATGATTTGTGCATAGCCATAGAAAGGCCATGCCTATCTTATATTTAAGAAGGAAATTATGCAAATTCAAGTTTAAAAATTATGAATCAGCTTTATATTAGAAATACATTATATACTGAAATAAAGGATTTTTTTAACTTTCTATTTTAATAGTAACCAAAATATTTTCTAAGTCCTAGGTATTTGCAGGTAGTTGTTAGAACATTTTGAATTAGAATCTGTATTTACCAAATTATTTCTTAAATTTATTTGAATACTTAGCAGGGAGAATAAGAAAAAATACTCACCCTCCAGTATTGATGCCAGAAGGAGCAGATGAGTTTCATCTTCTTTCCTCTTAAACCAGGGCGTATGCTGAGGTTGTGAACCATGTGATAATGTTGTGCCGGCCAAGATGTCGACTCTCCCTTCCCCATGATGTCGCTTACGGTGGTCTCTACCTGATTTTCTCCTGATGCCCTACAAGCGCCTGTTAGTCAACACCAAAAATATAATTTCCACAGAACTGTAAAGGGTTGGGTTTAGAGTGTACAGCACAGAGCATTAACATTCACATAATTACCAGTGTGTGAAGTTTGGTGGGGGGAGTAGGTGGAATTTACTTTTTTTTTTCACTAGTGCCTTCTCTGTACATTTTCTACTTACATTCTCTAACACATCCTAAAATATCAAGGGAAAAAGTACCAAAGGTCACATAGTATGTAATGCCAACACAGGTCATATTTGTAGTCATGTAGATTTGGAAATAAGATTGCTTGACTTTGTTCAGTGGAAATTTTTTTTTTTTTTTTTCTCCTTGTGTAATTCTGTTTAAACATTTTTAAATGGTTTTGTGGCTTCTGGACTTTGAGAGGCCCGCTCTGTTATTGTTGTGGTTGTTGGTTCGGCTGTTGGTCTCTGTAACACTTGTTACTCTTTGTATGTGCACAGTTTAGTCTTAACTGATTTCAAATGCATTCTGTTACGGCTCAACCCAGCGAGCAGCCCTGTCTGCCAGGAGCACCATGCTTAGCTTTTATACCACAGTCTCTGGCCTTGAAGAGCCTTCACTGACAATTGGGGCTACTTGGGAATCATAACTAGGAGCCTGGGCTGGTTCCAGGGCCAGGCAGCCTGCAAAGTGTATCTGTAACTACTCCTGTTGGGTGAGGTGTTGGGGTGACAGGGTAGGGTGCCAAGTGAAAGACTTCACATGAAAGTACTCCTTAATTTCAGTTCTGACTGTCCCATGAATACATCAAAATGAATGAGAAGGACCAGGGAACCTCCATGACTCATGGAAAAGATGGTTGCTTCCTGAAACTGGCTCCATAGGGTGCGAACCCCTGCAGTTCCTGCGTGGGAACTGACAGCCTTCGGTTGGAAAGTGCGTGGGTCCAGGCTCAGCTGATAAAGATCTTGTGATGCTAACAGGGTGGGTTTCTCTGGCCCGGGCCTGGCTGACAGGCTCTTCATTTTTACTGTCCACTAGGGGTGCCCAGTGATTTTATTGCTTTATTTGTTATTACTGTACTTAATAGAAACTGTTAAGAGCCCAAGACCCTATATGTAGAAACTCTGTCTGTAAAACCCAGCAGATATATTGGATATGTGTGAATGTAAACATTTTTTGTGTAGTAGGTTATTTTAAATTTAACTGTTTTAAATGATAATCAGTGTTCCTTTTTACTTATACAGTTGTTATTTTTTAGAATTTGTTATGAGTAAGAACTGTGCTGCTTTACCCCTATAAAATATGCTTTCTAATGTGACCATGTATTTTTAGAATAAATTTTAATATGTCTTGTCATAATGTAGTATGCATATCCATCATACTTACCAAAGCATGCATCTCACACTTAACCTAATTTAAACTGTTTTTTTATATGGGAACCTTTAAAGCTCAGAAATATAGTACCATCTAAACTCAAACAGTTATATTGTTAAGAATACTCACCCGGCAGCCAAGGCACTACCTACCATACAGCTACCAAATCCTGTAACATAAAAGAGAGATCTCTGAGTCTTCAACCCTAGTTGCATGTGTACTTTGCAAATCAGGTGCTCCTGTAGCGATACCACCCCAGGACCACACACCTGAGATCCCAGCACTTCACCTGCTGTTCTCGGTGACATTGCTTCTATCTACAAGAAGCTGCTCAGTGTTCTGACCAAATTATAGCTTTTAATAATTGGTGGTCAATTATGTATGGCAGAAATTTTTTACAATATAGTGAATAAATATTTCCCAAGGTTAGCCCTCGTTACCCTCTGACTGGGAGGGAGGACTCAGAACTTTCTGGCATAGCTGGAAGTTACTTAAAATTGCAAATCTCTTGAATTAATTTTGAAATGTCTTTGTGTATATACTTAATTTCTGTTGACTCTAGAAAACTGGAGGGAACATATTGAATTTTAAAAACTTTAATATCAGTGTAGCCACCATTGAAAACCAAACTAAAACTGCAAAGTATTTGCCAAGTAGAAACCTAAAGCCTAAGGTATCCAGTTGTTGGCTTGATTAGGGTGCACTGGGTTTTGATGCTCCACCTCTGCTCTACCATGGGGTCACATAAAGGCAATGAATCCTAGGAGCTGTGGAGCTGTGTGTGGGCTACCGGTCCAGCCAGGAAGCCCTGGAGCTGCAATACTATCTTAGTGTTCTTTACAGAGGGTTACAGCTGTCTGTGGCCACAGACGGGCTTCCTTTCCAGGCTAACGGCACAAAGTCCACGGATTGCTAGGAGATTGTGCCAAGTCCCTGTCTGTGGAAAGAGCGATTCATTTCATGTTATAAAATAGCTCAAAAAATTCTCAAAGATGTACAAAAATAACCCACTATAACATTATCTCAACTTGTCTTTTGAAGTAGGTCAAAATACACATGCAACTAGACAGAGCCATCAACAGGAAGAGAAAAACAAGACAGACCGCTACCCAAGGGGACTACAGCTCAGGGTGGGCCCACGCTCCAAAGGGGAGCCGGCACATTCCTGGGCTCCGGGCCCTGTAACCTACAGGTACCAGAGCACTGTCCCGATTCAGGCTTCTGGGAGTCCCCAGGCTGAGTCTCCAAGTCTCTAGAATTGTCACCCATCTGCTCTCTGACGCTTGCTATTTCTTCAAGCAAGGACCAGGGGTTTCGTGGCCCTTGTAGGAATCAGACAAAATGCCATTGGAACAGAAACAGTGACTAAAATTGGCACCAATTTGTAAATGACCAATAAAAGATGCTTTTCCAAAAGTGAGCATTAGAGCAAGTAAGCAGGAGAAAGCAAGGAGGAAGGGGACCCTAGCAAGTTAAAAAAAAAAAGCAAAGGAAGGAGAGGATGGAGTTTTTACGTCATTGACATTTTAGCTTAAAGTTGCCTCTCCTAACCACTTAGAGGCTCTTGTAACCACTGGACATACAATACATCTTTCCAGCACACTCTGTCCTGGAGCTAGGAGCATGATTTCTCTTGCCCACTTACTTTAAATAGACCAAGGTTCTGGGATCCTTGCCCCACCCTATGATGTCTCTTGAAGAGTGGCTCTGAGAGCATCAGAAATGTCTGATGTTTCCCTTAGCTTGAGATTTTCAGTGCTTTATTTAAAACCACTGAAGCAGTTCCTGCCAAAGCCTTGAAACATATTTTCTTAATTCATCTCGGTTGTATTTCTGTAGTTAATGAAGACTTGTTAGAGAAGTGAGAAGTCCTTGTTTTCGGGTAGTGAGGGGATACCCAAAATACAGGCCCTTTTTGGTTTATCTAGCAAACTCCTTCTGCTCTTCACCACTTTGAAGGGGAAAAGAAGACAGAGGCAGGGGAGGAGTAGGGAGATGTTTCAAGACAGAGTAGTCACAGAAAGGTCCCGTGAAGATTTATAATGAAAATGCTGCATATAAAATGATTCACAAGGAAATCATAATGGAAGCACTGATGTTTCCCTTCAGGCTTTGGTGCCCAGAAAGGGTGCTGGTACCACTGCTTATCACCCATCAGACGCACCCTGTACACTGACTTGCACCTGAAGAAAACCGCAAGAGTGCGTGCGCCCAGGCTGGAGTCTGGGACAGCCTGCCCCCGGCTGCCGCTGCCCCCGTCACACTCCTGTCATCTCGCACTGGCTGACTGTGCTCTCCCTTCTGTTCTCTTTGTCTCCAGCTCTGCATTTGCTAAGCCAGGGCCAGGGGCTGCCGCTCTCGCTCTGCCCAGAAAGGTGATAAAGCACCGTCTCTGCTAATGCTGTGCCCTCCCAAGTGCACAGTGGTTCCTTGGATGCTATTGTTTTTTGTTATTATTAAAGTATAGTTGATAGGCAATATTATATTGGTTTCAGGCATACAACATATGATTCAACAATTACATACATTACAGAATGTTCACTATGATACACGTAATGATCATCTGTCACCAGAGATAATTACAGTAGTATTAACTATATTCCCTATGCTGCGCTCTTCATCCCTGTGACCTGTTTTATTAATAACTGGAAATGTGTACCTCTTTAAACCACATGGACCAAGAAGAGAGTCCATTAAAGTAAATAGATACAAATGTACAAACGTGAAGCATGCCTTAGGAAACCAGGCTTGAAGTTGTATTTGCCTTACAGCTGTAAGACTGCTTCTTCTAACTGGCCCATATTACTGCAGTTGTTGGAGAAAGAAGGGAAAAGACCGACACCAACAGAGATTCTAGTATTAAAATTCTCACCCTAGAGGAGAAGAAAAGGGATTTTACAGCAAAATGACAATATTTTTTTTAAAGTACAACTTAGGCAGGTTTTTTTTCTGCTGTTTTTATTTTTATTTTTTTTATTATGGTATCATTGTGGCTACTACATTCACATATTTTACCAAATCCCCACCCACCCCACTGCAGTCACTGTCCATCAGTGTAGTAAGATGCCACAGAGTCACTATTTGCCTTCTCTGTGCTACACTGTCTTCCCCATGCCCCCACACACACACCATGCGTGCCAATCATAATGCCCCTCAATCCCCTTCTCCTTTCCTCCCCACCCACCCTTCCCACACCTCCCCTTTGGTAACCACTAGTCCCTTCTTAGAGTCTGTGAGTCTGCTGCTGCTTTGTTCCTTCAGTTTTGCTTCCCGCAGTTTTAATTTTCAAATTCAGTCATCTTGACATTGTCTCATTCAAGGATAACAAGCCCTATGATTAAGCGGCTTCATGTCTTAGAAAGTCCTTCTATTTGTTTTAACCCTTGGTCCCATCCTAACAGACTGTGTTAGTTCCCTAGGGCTGCCATCATGAAGGACCACAGACTGCATGGCTTAAACAACAGAAAAGTATTTTCTCATCTTTCTGCAAAAAGTCTGAGATTAAGGTGTTGGCAGAGTCGATGATCCCTGAGCCCTCTTTCCTGGGCTTGCAGATGGCTGGCTTCCCTCTGTGTCTTCACACAATCTTCCCTCTGTGTGTGTGCCCAAGTTTCCTCCTCTTACAGGAATAACGGGACATTGGTTTAGGGTGCCCCTTAATGATCTCGTCGTAATTTAACCACCTCTTTAAAGACCCTATTCCAAATATGGGCACATTCTGAAGTACTGGATATTAGGACTTCAACACAGACATTTGGGAGGGAGGAGGGGACACAATTCAGCCCATAATGTAGATGTAGGGTAAATTTAGGGATCCAAATTTAGATAGAGTATATGTGATATCAAAGAGGCTTGAGAAATAGATTTCCAAAAGTATTTTTGATATACAGTCAGCCAATTTGAAAGTGTAATGCAGGGAAATTTCATGCATCATAATAAGAAATAAGCAAAACTAAGAAATAAGCCTAACAACAACTAAAACTGAAAAAATATGTGAATGTAAGTATTTATATAACTATACACATACATATATATGTACACATGCACACACGTTAGGTATCCAAATTTAAAAGTGTATTTGACATAAAATACACTTAGGAATGCAGACTTGGGAATGCAGAATTCCAAAGCTGTCATAAAACCAGCATTAACCAATTATAAAATATAATGGGAACATAAAGTAGACTTCAATACATGGAAAGATATATGTAACACTGTAACTTTCCTGGATGGGAAGACTCAGTATTCCAAATACGTCCATTATTTCCCCAAACATAAATTCAATGCAATCATAATCAAAGCACAAAGTTTGGATGGAGATTGACAAGCTGATTCCAAATTTTATCTGGAAGAGAAACTGTATAATACTAAAAACAGAAGAACAATGATGAGGGCACAACACTTGTCCAAACAACAAACATATTAGAAATCAGTACCAATAAATGCCTTGTGGTATTTCTATAGAGAGATCAATAGAATAAAACACAAACAGAAACAGAGCCATGTACATATGTAACATAATACACACAAAGTCAATTCAAAATTATGGAAAAAGAACGAGTCATTTAATAAATGATAGTGTGACACTGACCAACTGGAAACATGTAGAAATAGATTTCCAATCTGTGATATCAAAACATAGATAGATGGATTTAAAGACTACATATGAACAACAAAATTATTAAAATTTTAATTGAAAATATAAAATAGTTTGATAATTTGAGGCAGAGAAGTCTTAACCAAAGGTGTACAATCCAGAAACCATGAAGGAAGTTACTGGAAAATGTAATTGCTTAAACATGTGTTGCACTTTCTTGAAGAAGGCACCATTAGCAAAACTAAAACATAAGCAAAAGATTAGAAAAAAATGTCCGCAATATATATAATACCCAGGAGCTCGAGCTCACTAGCCAGAATGTATAAGATCCTTCCTATGTTGCAAGACAAATAATAAAAGGAAATACTCCATTTTCAAAAATAGGCAAACAAAAACAGCTAATAACATGATAAGGTTCTTACCCTCAGTAAACAAAAAAGACGGAATTAAAGAGTGTAATGAGATTCTCCTCCACGATAAGGTTGTAAAAAGTGAGCAGAATAATTACATCCAGTATAGGTGGAATGGATAGGTTTACATGCTCCCTAAGAAACTGGCTATAAACAGGAACAGCTTTGTTGAATTGGTATTAATTACCAAGAAATGTTAAATATCATGGCGTTTGGCTGACTAATTTCACTTCTAGAGCCTACCTTACAGAAATACTCATGAGCATAAAGATAGTTGGATAAGGATAGTTGTTGCAGTATTTTTGTCAAGGAGTTTTTTTAAGCAAGTGTAAATAAAAATTAAGCATATTTATTACTATAGCTGGTAGGCAGGTTAAAGAACTTGGCAGTATATTCATTCTTTTTATCATTTCCTGTCCTATAATTCTGTGAAGGTTTTAAATATTTTTAAATGGGTTGAGTGATTTTGAAAACAGCTTCTTTTTTAAAATGAACGAAAACACAGGTGGGGCCACTGAGCGCTGCTCCTTATTAACGCCAATTCCCTTCACATGTGTCCTTTGGTCTCTCGTGTAATAAGCCCAGAGGCTCCTGGGAAGAAGCTGCGGCGCGATTCCGGACTCTCCCGAGGCTCCCGAGGCTCCTGCGCTCTCGTGCCAATCGGCATTTGGCTTTTTAAGGACTCCTTAGGCTGTGCTGTGCCCTGCCGTGGCGGTCACTGCCTGCCGGAGGGGGAGCGCCCTGCGCGCCCCGCCGCCCCTGCACCAGCTCGGCAGGTGAGTCACAGAGTGGGAGTTCACGGGGGCAGCTCCGGGGCCCCTCCAGCGTGTAGGCCAGCCAGGCCCTGTTTGGAAGCTTTTATTTTATTTTTATTTGCAAGGGAGCCTCAAGAGCGGCGGGCCACATGGTGGCTGGGTGGGAAGGCAGGGCCAGTGTGAGGTTTGTGCGGAGGGCAGGCCAGCGAGTGTCCCCGGGAGAGGACGTCGGAGGGGCCAGCGGGGCCGTGGACGCCGGAGTCTGAGCCTTTGAAGGGTTTAAATTGGGTTCGAGTCTTTAGAGTTTCCTATGAAGATAGACCTAATTGCTGGGGAAAGAATGGGTTGGAGGCTCAAGAAGGAGGGGCAGGGGTCCTGCCTGGATGGCCACGGCCACATCCAGGTGAGAGAAGCCAGGGCGGGGAGGGCGTGGGCCGCAGGCCGATGGGGCAGGTCCCGGTGACTGTGGAGTGGGGACAGGCGCTGTAGCCTGAATCCCCGGCTCCAGCACAGACAGAGCCAAGTGGTCGCTCCCTGGAGACCCAAGGGAGAGAGGCCTCAGGTGTCGGGCAGCCCGGGCCGACTTGGTCATTCCTGGGTGTGCACCCTGAGTTCTTGGCTCAGAAGGTGACCTATCGTGACAGTGGCTTAAATGCTTGTCTCCAGGCTAGTGTCCACTCCTCAAAAGCAGCAATGACATCCCAACCTTCATCTCCATGCTAACAAACACATGGGAAACATAAATATGAAATAACCGTTTAGTTCCCCCCACTTCAGCACGGAGGACCCCAGTCCAAGGCGAGGGAGTGAGTTGTGGGAGGAGCTGAGAGCCACTGGCAGAGTGGGGGCCGACTCAGGTCTCCGAAGTTCCCAGGGAGCTGTTCTCCCACCCCCACCCCCAGCCCCCTGCAACACGAGCAGCAGTGAAGCTGGGGCCCGAGCTAGCCAAGGGGATGTAGAATTCTGGGTTCCTCCTGCACGAAGTGGCTTCGTAAACACCAGCTTGTCATCAACTCCAGCACCTCATCCCTTGGGAGCTGGGAGAGAAGTCCGCTTCCCCTTATGCTCAATCGAGCTCACTTGGATAGTAATGTTTGAGTGAAACGAGCTGAAGCCTGGCACCTGCTGCTCACGTGGGGCGCCCACTGGCGTGCACACATCTGCACACTGCTGTGATCACAGGCGTCAGCAAGCTCAGAAACCTATGCCGCTGTCTGCAGGGGCAGGTGAACACCACATTCCCCACCACTGCCCTGCCTTCTGCAGCTCAGGCTGGCAATTCAGTCTTATTTAGCACTTTACTCCCACAGTAAACCTGCCCTTCCAACCTGGCCAGCCAGTGCTGCTCCGCCTGTTCTTGCTTGGTTCCTGAGCACCAGCCAACTAACTGACAGGATGCATCCTCTTCCTCCCCCTCCTTCGAAGGGGCTCCAAATTCTAGCCCTGCCCTCCCATGATTTTCCATCATTCCTCCAACCTGTGTTGATCTCCCACCTGTCTGGACTCCTCTAGTGTTAAGGGTATATATTACACAATTGGCATTTAATTGCATTTCGGTTTGAAGTGCATTTTCCTTTGTATCCTAACCACCTCCTCAGCATGCTTCACAATAAGCCCACACAAGGCTCCGTGGGAGCACCACTGAGTCTCTCTGGTTTTGTGATCTGAAGGGAGTGGAGGGAAGAATTTACCTGAACAGAAGCAACTCCTGGGAGGAAATTGATACTACATTAAAAGAAGCCCAGAGGGCTGATCTTCACTGGAAGAAAAGATTAGGGGGAGGGACCTGGTACTGTTACTTGGATCGGCTTTCTGGCACAATCCTTTCCCAAACTGAATGCTATGTAGAGCAATGTGACTTGTGAATAAAAAAGGAAAGAGGAGTTTCTCCAAAACCTCTGCTGGATCCTGGGGGAGGAGCTGGCCTGCCGTGTGTGGGCAGACCAGCTTCCCCATCCGGGAACCTTGGGCCCCAGGTCTCAGCTGCCCTGGACACGGCTGCGTCCCGCAGGTAAAGGGCTGTGCGCAGAGCCTGTCTCTGGCTGGGTGCAGAGGAACACCACCACCAGCCGCAGGCAATGGTCCTGTTAGCTCAAGTGACAGACCTGGGAATGAACAGAAGTATTTAGGGGGTACTTCTTACAGAGCATTAAGGCTCTGCTGAACTAGTAGGGAGAGCGTTGGTGACATTTGGGCAATTATGATTAAATGTGAAAGCTTCAGTACCCGCAGGCTTTCTCCGGGCCTTTTTGGAGTTGGAAAAGTCGGTGAAACGCTGAGTTGGAGATAATTCGAGGAGTGGCTGTTGGAACTGACATTCGGTCCTTTGCCTTCCTCTTGGCTCCGGGACGTGCGCCGCGCCTCTCGGCTCCGCTAGGGGGCGCGAGAGGTCACATTAAACGGAGAATTTTCTTTTCTTTCTTTCTTTTTTTTTTTTTTGAATCAAACTTTTCCCCCAAAACTGTGTTCCTCCCCGAAACCGAATCCTCCAGCTGTGGCGTCCCAGGCGCCCGGCCCTCGCCCGCCCCAGCCCTGCGCGCCTGCCCCGCGCTCTCTGCGCGCCCGGCGCCTCCACCCCGACCGGTGCCCTGAGGATGCGGGTTTGGCTGCTGCTCGGTCTGCTGCTGGTGCTCGAAGCCCTGGAGGATGGTGAGTGACTCCGGCCAGGGGCCAGCTGGCTTATGCCGCGACCCTGCAGGCCACACCATCGTCCTCCTGCCAGCCAGGCTCTACCTTGTGCCCTTGCGAGGCTCCGCGCTAGCGCCGTTCCCTGCGCCTTGCACCTGCCCCTCCTAGCAGGGTCTCCTTGCCTCCCACTCTTGCCTCCCCTGGGAGTCCCTGGGCGGGGGCGGGGGCGGGGGCGGGGCCCGCCCCTTAGGATGCCCACCAGGACCGCTCCCTCGCTCCCCGAAAAGCCGAAGTCGGCGGGCAGACCGAGCATCCCCAACCAGCGCCTGGTCCAGCCCCCAGTGTCAACGTGTCATTCTGGGAGGTGGCGCTGGAGCTGTGGATCGCTTCCCCAACGGCCGCCTTTGCCCTGGGGGCTCTGCTGCCTGAGGGCGGCTGCCACCTAAGAAGGAAACTGCTCATCTGCAAAATCCGCGTATCCTCCTCCCATCCGCAGTCCTGGATTTGTTTCCTATATTACCTTGAGCTTGAATCCTGTGAGATCTGCCTAAGTCTTAGGCCAGATAGTTCTGTGTTAAACCTCAAAATGAGTCAGAAACCCACAGCTGTTATATTTATCTGGTTGTATGGGAAAAGAAGAAGAAAATGCATTTTTGTACAGCATACGGGAGCCCTTGTGTGTACTTTTTTGAAGGCGCGCCTGTCCAGGGCCGCTCTTGTTATGTAGCCGCAAAGCCACCGGGTCAGGCTTGATTTAATGAGTGTGTTGTTGTTCCATGTCTGTGTCTTACTGCTTACCCTTTGTTTTGGTGGCTCCATTCATTACTGGATGAGTGTTACTTGTACAGCATTTTGCGTCTGAGTACATCCTGGTATCCTGAAACCTCCTTTGGAATTCCTCAGCGGTAGCCACAATTTTTGCTTTGTTTTGGTTGTAAAGCAGCTTTTGCTGTTATGCAACCTCGTGCTGGAGCCAGCTCAACCTGACTCACATCTTGCCCACGACTCAATCCTGGCCAGTTCCTTTGTTTCCCATGAAACTGAAGGCATTTGCCCAAAAATACCACATTCTAGTTCGCGAAGTCCAAGATAGTTGTGGGATTTGGGCATGAGGATCTTTAAGCCCAGCACCTATAAATAAGTGAATATGAATATGAAAGTGTAGCCACCACTGCTCCTGGGGGCACAGCTACTCTTTGCCTAGAGAGGAGTTGGGCATGCATGCACTATATAAAATGCAGTATTAAAATCCTCCTGGCACTTCCCTGTATGTGAGTGCTAGAATGAGAGAAATGCAGTATTTGGTATCAATTTTTGATTAGGGCAGGCGGTGGCCAGAGAAAATAATTTTGAATACCGCACTCACTTGGTTATGCAATTCATTCAAGTTGCCTGCCTCAGGGACTCAGGAGAGGGCTTTAGCTTCAGCTCCTGGTCTTTCCCAGCCAGTGAGTGGGTACGCAGACCATGAGAATGATCACAAACATCTGCCTGACTCCATTAGCTTCCGTTTAAGTCAAATATAATTCATGCAAACAATAAACATCTGAGAATAATCACAGAAAGTTGAACACTAAATGTTTTGTAAAAAATGATAAATTCTAGGTGTGATGATAATATGGCTTTGCTTTTAGAAGTGTGTGTAAATACATATATACTTTAAATATGTATATATTATAGGCTACTTGTGAATGAAATGTTAAACAGTTAGAAAAGTAAGTCTGCTTCATTAAATTATATAAGTTTTCCTGAATCTATTAAGAATGTTTTTCTGTTCTGAGTTATGGTGCGGCTGGCTGGGGCCAGGTCTGGCCAATGAGAGTGGCTTTTGCAGGAAGTCCTTCCACTGGCAGTCTTTGATTGGCAGGCAGGGACACGGTGCATCCTGGGCCATCCCAAACTGCAGACCCTTAAGGCCCCTGACTCAACTTATCCCACTGCCTTTGCATTTTTCTGGCCACTTCCAGGAGAGGCTTTCTAGTAGTAAAAGGCTTTCCGGTGAGCACCTCTTGGGAGTCCATCTGCTCTAACACAGCAAAGAGTGTCTTTCCAAATCCTAAAATGCTGTACGTTTTTAGAAGGAATGCTATTTCTGCTCACAAAGAATGGAAACCATAAGAGCATATATTATACTTGGGCAGGAAATGAGGCATGAAAGCAGTTCATCAACAGCCCAAGATCCCACTTAAGAGTCGGACCTGGCTTGTGCCTCCTGATTTTCAGCATTTGTGTGGAATATGTGCCCATTTTCTCTCTTTTCCTGGGACCCCTATAATGCAAATGCTAGTATGCTTGATGTTATCCGCAGGTCCCTTAGAGTGTACTCATTTTTTTAAATTATTTTTTCTTTTTGCTGTTCAGCTTGGGAGATGTCCATACCCTGTTTTCCAGATTGCTGATGCATGATTCTGTGTCATCTCATCTGCTGTTGGTTCCCTCTAGTGTATTTTTTTTTACTTCAGTTATTGTATTTTCAGCTCCGATTAGTTCTTTTTGTATGTGTATTTTTTCCATCTCCCTGTTGAAGCTCCTCTGTGTTCACCCAGTCTTCTCCTGAGCTTGGTGACCACCTTTAGGACCATTACTTTGAACACTTTATTAGGTAGCGTGCTTAATCTATGTTTTGTTCTTTTTCTAAGGTTTTTGTCTTGTTCTTTCATTTGGAACATATTCCTCTGTCTCTTCATTTTGCCTGTGTTTCTGTTTCTTAAGTAGATGAGAATTTGAAGGAGTCTCCTGGTTTTGGAGGAGTAGCCTTATGCAGTAGGTATCCTGTGGGGCCCAGAAGGACAACTCCCCCCCAGTCACCAGAACCAGCGGTCTGGGCTACCTGCACCCTCACACCTGCTGTGGGCCTGCCAGTGGGTCGGGCCAGTCCCCTTCCCCTTGTGGGAGCCACTTTGCAGGAGTACCAGTCCTGGCTGAGGCCACCCACCAGGTGTTGCATGGTGGGAGCCATTAAAATAAGGTCTTTATCCTGGAATAGAAGAATCTAATTCTTCATAATTGCTATTTTAAGAAAATGATACTTTAAAACATGATGACAGGGTATTTGGGGCTGTGGTTCTGGAATGGAATAGGGAAAGGAAAGGCCGTTCTTTCTGCATTTTCATCTCCCTACTGGCATTGCTTTCCCACCTTCTCATCTTTGTTCTGGAAAAGAGTCTGTGTTCCTCTCGGGTATTTCATGAAAAATGAAAACCACAAGCATAGGGCACATCTCTAACTCATGTAACTCCTTAGGGAGGGCCTGAGCTACTCAGTAAATTCATAGTGTGGTCACTTAGATGTTACCCTCAGGTCAGACCTTTCCCCTTAAGATCCTGTTGGTGATGAATTATAGTCCTTTGTCCTATTTGCTTCTTCCTTTGTGACATTTGTTCATTTGCTCGGGGAGCTGGGTTTTTGACCAGCATCTCCTCACTTGGGGGTTCTAGCATATGCCCTGGAGGAGCACCCCCAGCTCCTGGAGAGGAGTTATGTTCTCATCCCTGGCATCAGTTCTGTTTTCCTTGGAGTTCCTTGTCAAAGCCAAGAGTGTGTGAAACAAAAAAACCACCCAGAAAATGGTGCTGTGCATGAGATGGGTGAAAATAAAGTCAGATGGTTACAACATGCTAAACTCTAAGTGAATCTAAAGGCAGTGGCATGAACCGGAGAAGAATGCAGACCTGGAGTCAAAGGATACAGCTTTCTACTACCTTTGTAGTGGCCTGAGATGAGCTACTTGACATCTGTGACCTCAACCTTTCTCTCCTGTAAATTAGGAAGAACAATAGCTGTTTCAACTCCATCACAAGTTTGGCATAGAGATCACCGTGAGACATCATCATGCGACAACCAGAAAAGAGCAAATAGCACTTCCCTAGTACTTCCTCACTACGGGTCAGACACTACTGGCAGCATTTAAAAAATATTAACTCGGTTAAGCCCCACAGCAATCCATGAGATGGTCGTTGTTACCATATAATTCCCAGTTTACCGATGAGGAAACTGAGACAGAGAGCAGTTAAGAACGTCCCAAGGTCACACAGCTAGAAAGTGACAGCCAGGACCTTAAGTCAGTAATGGCATTTAATGGGTTGTGAATTTTACCACCTATTTTGCCATAAAATATACTGTGCAGTGGTAATAAGCTTTCCTTTTATTTATCTACAATATAAATTGTTTTCTGTTTTAGGCCTTTGGAAAATAAATTACATAGGCTGAAGAGTCATATTCTTCTAAAAAGTTAGAGATGGAGATTTGGGAGTCCTTCAATCCTAGGTCTGTCTAGGTGTTTGGGGACACTAGGCAGGCTCCTTTAAGTTACTGTCATTGCCACCAAACCACGGAGCACTGTATGGCCAGGCAGCTGGCCAACTACAATGTTAGATCAGTTAGTGCATCTGTTTGGTCAAAAGGTCACACTACTTTTCAAGGATAATAGCACAGACTTGGACACTTAATATAATTAGGTAATTACTGGTCCCAAGTAGGATACTGCAGGATCTGATAGTGTAGACGTCAGACAAGTTGCACAGGTTGCCTAAATTCCATAGGATTTACAGTTATGGACATTTCTGATAGCTTGAGTTCTTGTTACACAATCAAGAAGACACACCAAATCAGACATCAGTCCAGAGGTCCATGCCTCTCACAGTGTGACGGAAATGGTCATGGGGCACAGATGATGTGGACATCATAATGGTAGGCTTTTGTTTTCTACCTTAAGAAAAATACTGTGACTTCAACTCTATTGCAAACCTGAGCTTTATACTTCACAGCTGATGTCGGTGGATTAGTGTATGTCTGTCGGTCTGATATGTTCCCAGTGGTCACCGTGCTTTTCCTCCTAAGAGGCTGGGGAGCCATGTGCATGTTGTGTCCCCGCCCATCCCCTTCTGTCCCTGCAAGCCCCCTCCTGGGCATCCCCACCCCTCCAAGGAAAACCACTGCCTGACTTCTAACCTCAGATATTCCAACCTGAAGTTTCTAAAAAACCTACTTTCTGATATTTATCAATCAGGAAATCTGCATTTCTGCCATCCTTTGGGAAATCAGATCTGGCAGCCTTGGGGGCCTGCTCCTTCAAGGCAGTGGCTTGCTAAGTAGGAGCATCTGTCCCGTAGGGAGGGCGGGGCACCCTCCTGGCTCTCCTTGCTTTGTCACCTACTTGGCCCAACCCATATAAGAATGTCCGACACCTGTCTTTTCCCATCTCCTGATCCCGACTTCAATGTCTTTATACTTTTGACCACCCCAAGCCTTTTGTTCACCCAGGTAGTATTAGATAAATCAATACATACACTAAAGGAAAAAATTATTCTCTCCTGATTTATCACATTTCTTCAATTTATACAGATTTCTGTAATTCTCTTAGTTGGCCAAGGTTTCTGTAGTTAATCTATTCAAAATATATATACAGGGTGTTGACCTACCTATAGTTAAATGGGCACTTGGAATAGGAGTCATGGAACCTAAATTCTACTCCCTCCTTCTACCACTAACCAGCTTTGAGCAATTTATTTAAATTTTCAGGGCTTCCTTGCTTTTTAATTTTAAAAATTTTATGCACAATAAATCACACAAATCTTAGTGTACAGCTTTATGCATTTTAACATGTGTGTACACTCATGTAACTATCACCCTGATCAAGATATCAAACATTCTCACTATTTTTTCCCTTCATCTATTTCATCCATCCCTCTACCCATTTCCCCTGTGGCATCCACCAGTCTGTTCTGTGTTTATGAGTCTATTATGGTTTTATTTGTTTTTGTTTTTTAGATTCCACATGTAAGTGAAATTATGTGGTTATAGTCATTGTCTGACTTATTTCACTGAGCATTATACCCTCTAGGTCCATCCACATGGGGGCAAATGGCAAGATTCCACTCTTCTTATGACTAATATTCCATTGTATATATGTACCACATCTTTTTTATTAATTCATCTATCAATAAACATTTAGATTGTTTTCATATTTTGGCTATGGTAAATTATGCCATGATAAATATAAGATTGTACATACCTCTTTAGATCAGGAGTTTTGTTTTCTTTGGGAATATTCCCAGAAGTGGAATTGCTGGGTCATATGGTATTTCTATTTATAGTTCTTTGGGAAACCTCCATACTGCTTTCCATAGTGGCTATACAAATTTACATTCCCACGAGCAGTGTATGAGGGATCCCTTTTCTCCACGTCCTTGATATTTCTTGTCATGTTGATATTAGCCATTCTGACTGGTGTGAGTTGATAGCTCATTGTGGTTTGGTTTTCATTACATTGAAGATTTGTAAAGTTGAGCATTTTTCATGTGTCTATTGGCCATCTGTATGCCTTCTTTGGAAAAACATCTATTTAGGTCATCTGCCCATTTTTTAATTGGTTTGTTTTCTTTTTTGGTGTGGGGTTGTATGAGTTCTGTATATATTGTAGAGATTAGCTCCTTACTGGATCCAGAAAAAAAGTTACCTAATGCTTATGTTCAAGAGTTTATTGCCTATGTTTACTTGTAGTAGTTTTATGGTTTCAGGTCTTAAATTTTGATTATTAATACATTTTGTGTTTATTTTTTGTATTGTTTAAGACAATGAACTGGTTTCGTTCTTTGGCATGTAGCTGTCCAGTTCTTCCAGGGCCATTTGTTAAAGAAATGACCTTTTCCCCATTGTATATTCTTGCCTCTTTTATCACATACAGTTGGCCTATATTGGCCATATAGGCATGGGTTTGTTTCTGGGCGCTCTCCACTGTCCCATTAGTCTATATATAATCTATTCTTGTGCTGGTGCCATAACTGTTTTGATTAGTATAGCTTTGTAGTATAGTTTGAAATCAGAGCATAATACCCCCAGGTGTGTGCTTTTTTTCTCAAGATTACTTGGGTCATTCAGGATTTTTGTGTTTCCATGAAAATTTTATGATTATTTGCTCTAGTTCAGTGAAAAATGCCATTATTATTTTAATAGGGGTTTGCATTGAGTATGTAGATTGCTTTGGGCAGTATGGCCATTTTAACAGTATTCTTCCTATGTATGAGCATAGAACAGCTTTCCATTTATTTGTGCCTTATTCACTTTCTTTCATCAATTATAGTTTTCAGAGTAAAGCCCCTCATCTCCTTGGTTAAATTTATTCCTAGGTATTTTATTCAAGTTTTTTTCTAAGGTATTGATATACAATCTTATGAAGGTTTCAACATCCACCCATATTATCAAGTACCCCCCCACACACACCCCACTGCAATCACTATCCATCAGTATAGTAAGATGCTATGGAGTCATTACTTGTCTTCTTCTTGCTATCCTGCCTTCCTGTGACCCACCTATATTATGTGTGCTAATCATAATGCCCCTTAATCCCCTTTCCCTCCCTCCCTATCCACCCTCCTCACCCCCTTTCTCTTTGGTAACCATTAGCCCCTTCTTGGAGTCTGTGGGTCTGCTGCTGTTTTGTTCCCTCCATTTTGCTTTGTTATTATACTCCACAAATGAGGAAAATCATTTGGTACTAGTCTTTCTCTGCCTGGCTTATTTCACTGAGTGTAATACCCTCTAGCTCCATCCATGTTGTTGTAAATGGTAGGATCTGTTTTCTTCTTATGGCTGAGTAGTATTCCATTGTGTATATGTACCACCTCTTCTTTAGCCATTCATCTACTGATGGACACTTAGGTTGCTTCCATTTCTTGGCTACTGTAAACAGTGCTGTGATAAACATAGGGCACATATGTCTTTTTGAATCAGGGATCTTATTTTCTTCGGGTAAGTTCCTAGGAGTGGAATTCCTGGGTCAAATGTTATTTCTATTTTTAGTGTTTCGAGGAACCTCCATATTGCTTTCCACAATAGTTGAATTAATTTACATTGTGAATGGGACTGATTTTTAAATTTGCTTTCTGTTAATTCATTGTTTGCACACAAAAATGCAACAGACTTATGTATATTGGTTTTGTATTCTGTTATTTTAATGAATTCTAGTTATTATTTACATTTTGGTAGAGTCTTTTGGGTTCTCTATATATACTATTAGGTCATCTGCAAATAGTGACAATTTCACTTCTTCCTTACCAATGACTTTGATTTCCTTTTCTTGCCTGATTGCTGGGTAGGACTCCAGTACTATGTTGAATAAAAGTGGTGAGAGTGGATATCCTTGTCTTGTTCCTGATCTTAGAAGGAAAATTTCAGCTCTTCACTATTGAGTATGATGTTAGCTATGGGTTTATCACATATGGCTTTTATTATGTTGAGGTATGTTCCCTTTACACCCACTTTGCTGAGAGTTTTTAGGATGAATAGTTGTTGAGAGTTGATGAAAAACTCACAAATGCTTTTCAGCATCTAGTGAGATGACCATATGGTTTTTATCCTTCTGTTAATGTGGTGCTTCACATCGATTGATTTTGTACGTGTTGAACCACCCCTGCCTCCCTGGAATAAATCCCACTTGATCATGAATGATCCTTTTAATGTATTTTTGAATTCAGTTTGCTAGTAGTTTGTTGAAGATTTTTGCATCTATGTTCATCAGGAATATTGGCCTGCAATACTGTTTTTTTTTTTTTTTTGTAGTGTCTGCTTGAATTTGGTATCAAGGGGATCCTGGCCTTGTAGAATGAATTGGAAGCTTTCCTTCCTCTTTCATTATTTGGAATAGTTTGAGAAGGATAGGTATTAACTCTTTAAATGTTTAGTAGAATTCTCCTGTGAAGCCATCTGATATAGGACTTTTGTTGGGAGGTTTTTTTTTATTATGATTACTACTTCAATTTCATTACTAGTAATCGGCTTGTTCAGATTTTTTATTTCTTTCTGGTTCAGTCTTGGGAGATTATATATTTCTAGGAATTATCCATATCCTTTAGGTTGTCCAATTTGTTGGCATAAAATTTTTTATAGTACCCTCATAATGGTTTGTATTTCTGTCATGTCAGTTAGAACTTCTCCTCTTTCATTCTGATTCAAGACACATTCTTGATGTGTCTTGATGGTTCATCAGTTTTATCTTTTCAGAGAACCAGCTCTTCACTTCATTGATCCTTTGTATAGTTTTATTACTCTATTTCATTTATTTCCACTCTGATCTTTATTCTTTCTTACCTTATGTCTTTGGGCTTTGTTCTTCTTTTTCTAGTTCTTTTAGGTGTAGGGTTAGATTGTTTGAGATTTTTCTTGTTTCTTGAGGTAGGCTTGTGTAGCTATAAACTCCCCTCTTAGGACTGCTTTTCCTGCATCCCAAAGATTTTGCATTTTTGTGCTTCCTATTTTCATTATTCTCCAAGTAATTTTTTATTTCCTTTTCGATTTCTTCTTTGACCCATTGGTTGTTTAGTAACATGCTGTTTAGCCTCCATGCATTTGTGTTTATTCCATTTTTTTTTCCTGTAATTGATTTCCAATTTCATGCTGTTGTAGTCAGAAAAGATGTTTGGTATGATTTCAATCTTCCTAGATTTATTAACACTTCTTTTGTGGCCTACCATGTGATCTGTCCTGCAGAATGTTCCGTGGGCACTTGAAAAGAATGAGTATTCTTCTGTTTTTGGATGTAATGTTCTGTTTATGTCTATTAAATTCATTTGGTCTAAAGTGTAGTTCAAAGCCATTGTTTCCTAATTGATTTTCTGTCTGGATGACCTAGCCATTGCTGTAAGTGGGATGTTAAAGTCCCCTACTGTTATTGTATTACTGTCAATGTCTCCCTTCATGTCTGTCAATATTTGCTCTATGTATTTAGGTGCTCCTTTATTGGGTGATATTTGATATTTACAATTGTAATATCCTCTGGCTGGATTGAGCCTTTCGTCATTATATAATGTCCATTTTTGTCTCCTTTTACAGTCTTTGTTTTAAAGTCAATTTTGTCTGATGTAAGTACTGCTACTCATGCTTTTTTCATTTCTATTTGCATGAAACATCTTTTTCTATCCCTTTGGTTTCAGTGTGTATGTATCTTAGTCAACATGTAGATTGGTCTTGTTTTCAGTCACCCTCTGTCTTTACATTTAAAGTTACTATTGACAGTTCCATACTTACTGTCATTTTGTTAAATGTTTTCTGATCATTCTTCTCTGTCCTTTTTATCTTTTCCCTTGTGTGTGATGATTTTCTTTCATATTATGGCTGAATTCCTTTGTCTTTATTTGTTGTGTATCTATTATAGGTCTTGGTTTGTGGTTACCATGTGGTTTATATATGACATCTTACATATATAGCAGTCTATGTTAAGTTGATAATAGCTTAAGTTTAAATACATTTAACAGCACTATATTTTTAACTCCCCCTCCTCTATATTTTATGTATATATGATATCTTCTATAACACCTTTTATTTAGTAAGTCTCTTAACTAATTTTTAGAAGTAGCTGATTCTACTACCTCTGTCTTTAACTTTCATACTAGCTTCCAAGTGACTGGTATTCTACTTTCGCTATATGTTTTTACCAGTGAAATTTTTTCTTTTCATAATTTTCTTATGGCCTTTCCTTTTCCTCTTAAAGAAATCCCTTTAACATTTCATGTAAGTCTGGTTTAGTGGTTGTGAACTCCTTTATCTGTGTTTATCTGAGAAGCTCTTTATTGCTCCTTCAGTTCTTAATGATAACCTTGCTGGGTAGAGTATTCTTGGTTGGAGGTCTTTCTCTTTCAGTACTTTGAGCATGAATATATCTTGCCACTCCCTTCTGGACTATAGAGTTTCTGCTGAAAAATCAGCTCGTAGCCTTATGGGGTGTCCCTTGTAGGAAACTCGTTGCTCTTCTCTTCCTATTTTGAAGATTCTTCATCTTTGATCTTTGCTTTTAATTATTGTGTGTCTTGTTGTGGACCTTGTTGGGTTCATTTTATTTGAGGCTGTCTGTGCTTCCTGAACCTGGTGTCTGTTTCCTTCCCTAAGTTTGGGAAGTTTTCAGCTATTATTTCTTCAAATAAATTTTTCACCCCTTTCTCTCTCTCATCTTCTTCTTGAGTCTCCCATAATGCAAGCGTTAGGTTCCTTGATGTTGTCCCAGAGCTCACTTAATTTATCCTTATTTCTTTTGAATCTTTTTTCTTTCTGCTGTTTAGCTGGAGTGTTTTTCAGTACTCTGTGTCTTCCAAATTGCTGATCCATCCTTCTGCATCCTCTAAGCTGCTGTGTTTTTCCTCTACTGTATTTTTTATTTCATTTATTATATTCTT
This sequence comes from Manis javanica, assembly GCF_040802235.1. Lineage (NCBI taxonomy): Eukaryota > Metazoa > Chordata > Mammalia > Pholidota > Manidae > Manis > Manis javanica. The sequence continues at coordinate 97,405,164 of NC_133167.1, forward strand.
CACCCTTGATTAGTTCTTTTATGTTTTCCATCTTTGTAGAGGTCCTCAATAAGTTCATCCATTTTTCTTGCAAGTCTGCTGAATATCTTTATAACCATTACTTTAAATCTTTGTCAGGTAGACTGTTCAACTGTTTCATAGTTCTTTTTCTGATGTTTTGTCATGTTCTTTCGTATCAAGCATATTCCTGTGTCTCCTTATTTGTTTGTTTTCTGTGTTTCTTTAGGTTAGGTGAAAGGGCTACCTTTCCTACTCTCACAGGTATGGACTTTCCCTTTGGTAGACTGACATGTCTGGCAGTTTTGATTGGCTGGCTGGAGGCTGGGTGGGCATGACCTGGAGTGTCCTGGTGTTGGCTCCTAGGTCATGGGCCAGGGCTACACTGGTTGGGGGCTGGTGTTGAAGGGGCACAGTCTGGGGAGTGTCTGGATTGGTAGTGCACTGGGGCCTCTCAGGGGGGGCAACTGATCTGGGGTTTCCGGGGTGGATACCAGCCAAGGTCACAGTAATTCATTGGCTAGGGGCAGATGGGTGCAGCATAGAGGTCTCCCGGATTGGCACCTGACTGGGGCTGTGCAAATGGGGTGGCTGGTGATGGAAGGAGCATAGAAAGGATTAATCTGCATGAGGATCATGCTGGTCCTGCCTTGTTTGGATTGTTGGGTTGCTGACAGGCATATCTGGATGTGGACAGGGCTGGAAGGCCACCTCCAAGACATCTGGAACTTGTGTGTTCACTCTGACCCTGCTCACATCTGCACTATCAACATGAGTGGGGAATGTAAACGAAGTCACACAGCCTGTTTGCACTAGCAGTGTCTCGGGGGAATGCAAACAGTGGCCCTCAGCAGTACCTCCAGTCCTGAAGAGAGTGTCTGCAGTTCCCCTGCTGTTCGGCAGTCAGGTTTAAACTCTCCAACTTGTGGCTTTTTTTGTTCTGTTTGCAGAGTTGCACGGTGGTTGAGGCTCCCTCTGTTACTATCTTTCTGTCTTCCCTGCATTTTATGTGTGTGGTTTATTTTATCCTTCATTGTGCAGAAGGTGCTTAGTCAGGCCTCTGTTCTTGCTCAGGAGGAACTGCTCTGTGTGCAGGTGTAGATTTGGTGTGCATGTGGGGGAGGAGATGGGCTCAGGCTCTTTCTATGCCACCATCTTGGACCCACCTCTCCCTCCTTTATTTTTTTAATCTATTTATGTTTTAATCTATAGCATGAGAGCTTTACCTAAATGACCTCCCCGAATCCTGTAAGTTTGGACATTTGTAATAATGTGGACGTATGTCAAGGCTGTCTGTGGGCTTGTGCAGACAGATGGGCAAAATGAAACTGCTTAGTCACTTCTCATGCTTGCTGAGTGGACACAAGCCCAGGGCTGCATGGGCTGAGTGGACTGTTGAGATTTCTGGAGCCCAGAGGCATAGCAAGGGCAGGGTAATGAGAAGAATCTTCCCTGGGCACAGGTAATAAGGGGTGCAATGTCTGTGGAGAAGGGAAGAAAAGTACTACAACAGACTTGAAGTAGATTAGCTTTTGATTTTCACCTTTTGCCAATAATTCTCAACAATGTTGGTGCTGAAATACCCCTCCACACCAAATGTTTTGTTGGCTGAGTTCTAAACTGTTGCTATAGTTACTCTTGAGTTTTAATAGCTTACACATAAGCTTTAAATGAGCACAGGCTTGGTACTCATTCCCTTCCAGCCTTGTATTCTATGTGGGTATTGTCTACCCTGACATAGACTCCATGTACAGACTCATTTGAAAGAAAGCTTGTAATGGTTTGTGCATTTTCTGTCTTGCAGTGCATTTTGTGTCTCCACTCCCCAGAGACTACATATCCCTGCAGTTAAACAGTAGATTCAAAATGAACAGTCATAGTGAGATTGCCAAGACAAGAAACACACCTTGAGTGGCCTCGATTCTGCCATTGTGTGTGACCCCTTAGAGATCATGAAACAGAGTGTGAAGTATAAGGAAGAATATTTGTGTGTAAATTTTAGTCCGTATGTGAAATGTTTTTTTGAATTTGAGTAAACTCCTTGAAACTGAGATGTATTCCCTCTCAATTATTGTTTTAAAACTAAAGACCAAACCAAGAAGATAATGGTTATTACTGAAAACAATTTTGATGTTATGAGGAGAGGGGTGTTAACAGTAACCTAATTTAGGTGTTAAATATCCCGAGTTTGTTGTGATACCCACTGTTCTCTCCTCACATTTGTACTAGTTGCCGGCCAACATCCTCCCAAGAACAAGCGTCCAAAGGAGCCGGGAGAGAACAGAATCAAACCTACCAACAAAAAGGTGAAGCCCCAAATTCCTAAAACTAAGGACAGGGACTCAGCCGATTCAATGCCCAAGACGCAGTCCATAATGGCGCGAATGATGGATAAAGGTCGCTTCCAGACACCGGCTGCTACCCTGAGTCTGACGGCAGGGCAAACTCTACAGCTTCGATGTAAAGGGAACAAAATTGGATGGAGCTATCCTGCGCATCTTGACACCTTTAAGGACTCCCGCCTCAGGTAAGCATTTTTTTTTAATTAATTAATTTTTTTGCTTGTATTGCTCGAGCATTTGGTTTCATTCCCTCACAAAATATTGCATTGTTTCTGACATCTACCATTTTACTCTAATAGCTTATAAACATGGAAGCTCAGTGAGCCACAGATTTCATTTCTTTGCCCAGTTTAAAAAGCATATTGCAAATTCTCATCAACATTGGTTAAAACAGTGAAATTTTGTGGGAAACCATATGACAAATAATTGAAACTGTGATGCATAGAGATAGATACTTAAGACTTCATATCATAAAAAAAGGCGCTGTGCTTTGCTTTATTTTTAAAGTAATTCATGATGAATACAGAAATGACTTAACAGATTCCCATGAGCAACTTCACTAGACAACAACTTAAAGTGGGTTTGAACTTTTCAGCTGCTTCTAGTTGTTTATATTTTCCTGAAATAATGACTTTTATATGCGGAGGTGTCCCTTGGTAAGAAAGTCAGAGATTTCTCATTTTGGAATGAGTATCCTTAGGAGGCTGGGCTTCTTATTGAGGAAAAGTGGTTCAGATGACAGTCGTGAAAACCGTTGAAAAGCAAGCAAACAGCACGTGTCATTGGTCCTGGGAGGAGCCTGTGGGGTCCCAGGATGTGGGTCCCGGGTGTCTGGGGAGGTTCCCCCAAACAACTTGGGTCTCAGTGTCCTCACATGTAGAATAATGGGGATCAGATGGCTTGATTTGCAATAGCTTTTCCAGCCTTCTCTTCCTAGGATTCGGAACGAGAACTTGCGGGTACAGTTAGGGATGATTAGGATGGGAGAAGGAAAGGATGTGGGCCTCAGGCATCTCAGCCTCTGCGTGCGCCTAACAGATGCACGTTTCTGCGCGAACTCCATCTCTGCAGACCTCCTCCCTCAAGGACATCACCGTGCGCTCCTTGACTCAGGCACAAAACTGGGGGGCATCCTTGCCTTCTCTCTGTCCCCTCACCCCCCACATCCACTCAGCCACTGAGCTGAGCCAGGTCAGGCCCCCTCAGAGCCGTAAACCTGTCCCCTCTCCATCTCCTGCGGCCCTGCCCCCGTCCTGCCAGCGTGGGGCTGCTCATCGGCAGGGCTGCCGTAACCACACCGGGCTTGTCCTGCAAACTCCTCCACGGGTCCGGCCATGTCGCCGCCCTACTTGGCGCTCGGTGGGTCCCCGCCGGGGATAAAGTCCATCCTCCTCACATGACTGATGAGCCCCTCCCTGGTCTCCACGTTCCCCTAGGGTCACCTCTGGTCCCTAGATTAGTGTCTTTGCTTGCACTGGCCAGGCTCCTGTGTGATCGTCCCATGTGCCAGGCTCTGGCGGCCCCCCTTCCCCTGGCTAACTCAGCCTCAGGGTCCCTTTCTCCGGGGATCCTGTGTTGTGCCCCTGAGGCACGCAGCCCCACAGCTCCTGGCACATCCTCTTCTTGGCTCCCCTCAGACTCCTTACCCCTTTTTAAAAAATCTTGTTTGTCACTGGGATTCAACTGGGTGCTTGGCATTTAGCTTTGTCTGTTGAATGACTGAAAGACCATCTTCTTCCCCTTCTTTCTCACACATGTACACCTTGGAGAACAAGTAAGTTAAAGTATATGTTTAAGTAAGATCTCTATCTGTCTATCTAACCTCTTGTGTTGTTAAGGCCTCTTTCACATTTTATTCTGAAGATACAATGTGGCTTCATGGGATATAATAGTGTAGGGTTTTCCTTAAGGGATTTTGCATTAGACAAAGGATGGGGAATGAGACGTTTTTCCCTATTTTCATCTCCATGCTTGAAAATGTGTGTGTGTGTGTGTGTGTGTTGTGTGTTTGTATCTATCTTCTGCTTGGAACAAATCCGGGAAGATTTTACTACCATAAACTTTTTAAATGACTTAATTTACTAAACTCAGACTTAACTTTTTTTAAAAACCAGAATTGAGATGTTTTAAATTATTCTGAACAATTATCCTAGACCTAGAGGATGCAGCCCTTGAAGAATTAATATTTTCTAAGAGTATTTTCAAAGCTACATTAGCCACAATATGTTCAGAAATATCTTAAGGATTCAAAGGAAAGTGAACAGGAATCCAAACTTAAGAGAAATATCCAGGAGCTGGAAAAACTGATCTCGGCTTTTTAACATTAAACAGTATTCATGCAAAGCACAGTTAGGGTTTTATAAGAAAGTAAATACAGATGTGCGCCCCCCAGGACTTCATGAAAAAAAATGTGGAAAACCTCCAGTCATAACTCTATATCAAACAACAGCAAAGTCACGATGTTTTTGACACCAGGGTTTCAACAAGCTGACTCTTGACATCGTTCCCGGAATGTGGTGCCTTTGAATAGAGAATTGTTGGCGCGGTGTTTTCTTTTCCTGGGGAATGAGTTCTTCCCGATGTTCTGATAGCTTTGGGGGTGGAAGCTTCCCCCAGGGCACTTCTAACAGAGTCTGGTAGTTTTAAGCCATTTTGGTAGTTTTCTGAAACTTAAGCTCCCATGTGGCCACATTTTTCTGCATTTAATTATCCGTCCAGAAGAGGGAGCCTGTCACGGAACAGAGAGGTCACCCGGAGACCGCTGGGTTGCCTCCTGCCTTTACCGCGACCCGGCGCAGTGGTCTTTGATCGGTGATTTCCCTAGCACCCCATTTCCTCATCTTGGACATGAGGATAATCTCTATGATAATTGCTGCCCAGCCCGTGGTAAATGTTCAGTAAGTTGTAACTAATTGTTACTAGGCAGTGCACATTGCTCAAGCACAATAATCCAAGGGACCGTCTGAGGCAGTTAATTCTGACCAGGACTCACATAATCAAAATTGTGTGCAGCCAGCGTGGCTTCTAATAGAGAGCGTCCAAGAAAGTGCGTCCACCTCTTTCCCACTTTCATTCAATCAGTTTTGTGTAATTTAGGGCCCGTGTCCATCTTCCACTGTGAAAAGTCTAAGGGGCAAGCCCACGCCTGTTTGGCTCGTCGGAGTCCTAGCAGCTGGGACAGTGCTGGACACATACCAGACCTCAGGAAAGTTTTTTGGTTCCCCCAGGGGTTTAGCAATCGTGTGAGAAGGCAGTGTCTGGTTGTGCATTCTTTCCTCTTACACTTAACAATGATTACACTTAGTGAGCTGTACAGCATGGTGTGAATGGACGTTATGTCCGGGGTGCCGTGACGCTCGGCTCCCCATCATCTCAGAGCCTGTCGTTGGCTGACCTCATGGAGCCACTTAGTGAGGTGACCCTTTTTGCCCCACCCTGCCCCTTCCTTTTGTGCTTCTCTGTTCACCTTAGATTCCAGGCTCTGTTATTTCTGCTAAGCTTTTAAACATCCTGAGTAAGCTATTTCATCCTCTATTTTTCCTTCATTCCCACTTGGAAATTTCCACCCCCACATGAACCTGTTCCCCTGCTTTCTCTTGTCCGTGCGTGGACGCTGAGCCCCACTGGAGGAAACCACGCAGGTGCCTTTGGGCTGGGGTCACCCTACCTGTGCCTGGCCAAGCTGAATGTATTTCTCCAGCGAGCTCACTTTTTCTCTTCTTAAGCCTCTGATCATCTCCAACTCTCTCTCTCTCAGCTGCTGAATTCATCACCTAATTCACTGAGAAAGTAGAGCACGTTAATTGCCTTAACTTCCTCTCTTACCGTCATAGTGGAGGCAGGGTTTCTCCTTGTAACTAAGGCGGAAGCTCCATCTGGCTGGACCTCATCTTTATCTGCTTCCTCATTAAGACATCAGTGGTGGCCCCCCGTTCTGGGTCTTTGTCTCCCCTTCTCAGCAGGACCCCGTCCACGAGTCTTCTCCATGTTAGAAATCCTGCTGTGGCCCCCGGGCCACCCTCCCCTCTCACCCTCGCAGCCCGACCCCAGGGAGGAGGCTCCACGTTCCTCTCCTCTCCACCTGCCCCGCCGGACTCCTGCCCCGATTCCACAAGCGTTTATCACCATGGCCAAGGCCACTAAATCCAGTTTTGTCAACCCCCAGGTGACTTGCCCACCAGGTCCTTTCAGTGGAAGGGAGCTCTCTTGTCTTCTGCCAGTTCTTTTCTGCCCTCCCTGCCCTTTCCTTCCCCAGCCCTGAATCTTCTGTTCTCCAGACATTAAAGGTTGCTTCTGCCCACTCTTCTTGCTACAAGCTACCAAATGCGCTCCATTTATCATATATTGAAGTTCAATGTTCCTTCTGAGCTCCAGATCACACTCTCCAACTGCCTGCTCAACTGCCTGGATTTTTCAGGAGCCCTTTTTAAAACATAACCATCTAAGCTGAGCCCCCGATCCTTCCCACACCCAGCCATCCTCCCATGTCCTCCTGTGCAGTGAAGGGCACCAAGTCCATCTGGTTGCCCTTGACCAGAGGTCCGGGGATCGCCTGGGACACTTCCCTTTACTCCCACATCAGCCAGCCACCCCGCCCCAGTGCTGCTGCTGGTGATGGTCTCTTGAGTCATCCTGCTCCCCAGCCTGGCAGCAGTGACCTAGCCTTTGCATGCACTCCGCACTCACTCATAACCACCCGTCTGCCCCACGCCTGAACCTGACCTCAGCCCTCTACACAGCAGGTGGATCTTCACAAAAGCGCATCTGAGTCCCTTTCCTGCTTCAGGCCCTTCACAGAGCACTTTCATTGCTCTGAGAATCAGGTTGAATTCGCACAGACCACGCATAACGTGGCCTCTCCTTCCCTCCTGCTTCATTCACTTCAGTCTGGTCCACGGTCCAGGCTCTGGACTTTTTCTGACCCCAGTGTGCCCAACTCCTTCCCACCGGGGCCCTGGCCCACGTGGGTCCTCCTGCCTGCAGGGCCCACACTGAAGAGCAGCTGTCCGTCCTGCAGATCCAGGCCCATCATGTCTGCAGGGAGCCTTCCTTGCAGCCCCCGCTGTCCCTGGGCCCCAGTTATGCTCCCTCACGGAAGTGCGAGTCACAGTCACAGTAGAGCGCAATTACCGTTTCCTTCACCATCGGTTTTAGGTGTGTGTCCTCGCCAGGCTGTGAGCCGAGCGGAGGTGGTGCCTGTCCATTCTCTGTGTTTTCCCAGCACCCAGCGTGGTGCCCGGCCCTCTGCAGGTCCTCAGGGGTATTGCAGTGAGGGAATGTGCAGGGGCCACGGAGCCCAGAGCGGGGCTGAAGCTAAGCCCCCGTGATCACAAGGCCTATGGCTCTGGACACAAACTCCCTGAACTTTAGAGAGGAAAGGGACCTTAGTGGGGACTCTGCTTAAGCTCCTCTTTTTACCGAATGAGGAAACTGAGAATCCTAGAGGCTAGATGGCTGGTCCAGAAGACAAACCGGCCAGTGGCAGCGTGAGTCTTAAACCTGGCCTCCTGGTTCCCAGCACAGCTGCAGCCCTGCGCAGGGGCTCTGAGTGAGGTCTTCAGACTGAAGGACACGTCCGGCCTAATGGAGTCGCTTCAGGGAATATAGGTTTATTTACTTTTTTTTTTTTTGCTCTTTTAACTCATTGGACATTAATTGAGAAAATCTGATTTCTAAAGTTAATATTCAAAAGAGAAATAAAAAGTACATGCTTTTCCAGAGTAGTGCATTGATTTCTTGCTGAGATAGCTTTGAATTGGAAGTGGTTGAAATTTCACCCTTATTTCAGATAACTTTTTGGACATCAGGATGTTAAATCATTACATGGGACCGTTTAGAAAGGAGCGCTCCATCAGAAGATCGTAAGCCATCCCTCCTCCTAAAAGGTGGGCTTTGACCGTCCAGGAGGACGGCGCCACGATGACACGTGCCTGTGGGGTCCTTCGGGGTCTCCTGGGATACTTGCGTCCTTCACGCTGGCAAACCCGTGTCCACTAGGTGGCAGGCTTCAGCTGTGTTCCTCTTGTCTTCCTCCCACCAGTAAAAGAAACATTTCAATGGAGGCCCGATTGGGTAAAATAGCTGCACAGTAGTGCTTATGGTTCTTTCATATTTTGGGGCTACTCAGCGCTCAGTTTCAAGTTAAATTTTAAGAAATACAGAACTCAACTTCCCAACAAACAAATAAAAAGAGAGTTGGGCATCTGTGAGATTGTATACCCATGCAAGGACACATTAATGGGGAGCTCTGAGGCCTGCTGAGTCTTCCCAGGGCTCTGAGTCCTCTGAACAGCTTCCTCAGTCCCTCAGAGGCTGATAGTAGCCTGCTGCAGACGCTCTGTTTCCAGATGCTGAAGTTGGTTCAGGTTTTCATTCCAGACTAGTCCATCCCAGGCACATCGATCCCCAACTCTCCTTTGAGATCAGAGACACCACAGACATTTTCCTGGCAATGGTGGTCACCAGTTACTGAACATTCTCCTTCCTGACTCTACTCCATCCACTGCCTGCCTTTGCCCTCCCTTATTTTTCTGTTACTCTCTTTCAACAGATATATATTTTTAGCCTCTATGACATCCAAGATCCTGTGCTATGTAGATGCTGGGGCTATAATGGCAAGCAAGATAGATAAGGCCCCACCCCCTAGAGGTTTTAGTCTGTGATAAGACAGACTATTAAAAAAAGCAATTTTAATATAGAGCCGTGTGAGTGCCTTGCTAGTAGAAGGCCAGGGCCAGGGAGGAGAAAGCTCATGCTAACAGCTGAAGGTCGAGCGTTAACCAGGGAAAGAACAAGATAGGAGAATGTGAGGAAATTCCAGAAGAAGGAACAACATGAGGAACGGCCTGTGAGGAAGAACATGGTACCAGGAGTGCCAAGGGTGTGCGGGGAATGCAGGGTGGCTTGAGGCAGGGGAGAGGGAAGCGGGTGGCCAAGGAGAGGTGCTGCTGGGAGGTGAGCAGGGGGCAGTCCCGGGGGGGGGGGCCTGTGAGCCAAGTGGAGGGGTTTAGAGTGGAATCTAAGGGCAGTTACGAACCTGTGACTGAAAACCTTTACCAGTGGATCCCATGGGAAGTACAGAGGGATGGAACCACAGGGTGAGCCATGTTACTGCTCACCCTCACTTCCCACTCTCCGTCCATTGCCCCCATGCCCATTTTCTGCAAACTGAGGTTTATAGACATATTCTTGGACCTAATGTTTCTTTGCAAGAATTGTAAAATTTTGCTTTTATTTTGTTAAAAATATTAAAAGAATAAGAATATTCTGGACCATCTGATCAACATCCACTGGGCAAGCAATATCATCTATTTCCATCTTCTCTGGAAATGTTTCTCCTCTTCATTCTCATCCTGACACAGTTCCCCAGTTTAGAGCAGGGGAATTTTGGCACAATGCTGAGCCAGGAGAGATACTAAGAAACTGAGGATAGGGTGGCTTGGGTGATGGCTTCGTTACAAATTGGTGTTGGGTAAGAACAGGGAGACACTAGGAAGCTAGGCTGTTAGCAGCCCACAGCATAAAAACAAGCTGGGCCGGGGTGGCCATCAACCCTGGTCCTACTGTCCTGATGGTCAGGGACCAGGCATTGTCTTTCAGCATGTTTCTGTGTGTCTGGTTGGTTGTTACCATTTCTCAGTCAATAACTGTGAGTTCAGAGGCGTGGGTGGGGCTCAGGAGATCTCTGTGAGGGCTGGTTCCTCTGAAAACAATAAACAGCTTTTAGGGAGAAGGAGGGGTGTCTGGATTTTCGCTTGGCCACAGCTGGCAACGCCTCACTCCATCCGCAGGCAGCACAGAGGGAGGCGGGCCGAGGGAGCAGGCAGCTGGCTCCAGGCCAGGTGAACCCTGCTTTCCAGCATCCAGAAGTGTGGTCTGGGGACATTTTTTCAGAAGAGAAAGACGTTAAGAAGTGTTTATAAACAGAAGAATCCCATTGTTGAGAAAGAGTCTGCACAGACTTTGATAATACTCTGGTGGTGTGCCTAGGAAGATTTCTTTTTTTCCTTCAGTGTACTTTATTTTGGTCAAATATTCATAACAGAATCGACCATTTGGGCCATTTTTAAGTGTGCGGTTCACTGGCAGTAAGTGTGCCTCTGCTGCTGGGCAGGTTTCTCTGTGACTCGAACTCAGTTCCCACCGGGGCTCATTGTGCTTCATCTTCTGAGCAGAACAAAGGACGGTGGTGAGGCACTCTGCCTTAGCCTTTGTGCTTACCTGGAGGTGGCATTGGGGTCCAATTTGCAGAGGGAAATTCAAAGCAGTCAAATTAAAAATAAATAACTTATCCAGTCCTCAAGGTAGAGCTCTCTCTTTGCAGTTCATGGCCCCGGGGCCAGGCTCTCAGCTGTCCCCCCAGAGATGGATTCATGGGGGTGGCAGGGCGCGACTTGCCTGGCTGCGCGACATGTTCTGTGTATTCAAGGTGCAGGAAAACACGGCTCTGTTGGGTCGGGACATGGCGGCGGGTGGGCAGCAGTGGGGCCCGTCTCCTTGTGGTGTCAGGCTGGCACAACATCACATCACGCAGGTAAAGCTTGGCACACGTAGGAAGCCACCTCAGTAGAGATGAACTACTTTTATTCACAATAGTCAGGGCAAAGTCAAGATCAACCCCAAAGAGGTAAATCACAAGAAAATAGTTTTTCAGGAATTTTGTTTTTAAGAATCGTTTTAGACATATACCTGAATCTTGTACAGGCTCTAGATGTTTGTAACACGGAGGGTGCTCACTGGTATTCAGACTAGTGGTTCCTGAGATTAGAGCTCTAAGACCATGACAGCAAGGAAATGGGCTTGTTTTGGGGCTATCTGGTCCGGGGCGATCTCCCTGTACACTAGGTGAGACCTCAACCCGGGAGAGGGTTCTTGACTCTGACTGAGAAAGAACTCATGAGCAGGTCAAGACGTACAAGTGAGGAGTAGTTCAGTAAGGCAAAAATACACAGTCAGGGAGGGAGTGCGGGTGTGCTGGGGAGGTGAGCAGCACAGTGGGGTTCAGGTTGGGTGGTCTTAGAGCTGCAGTTGAAGCAGGAAGTGGAATCTTCATCGGGATAGGTGTGGTTTTCTCAGAGTAGGGACGGGATTTCTGGGAAATGGGGTGACACTCTTTTTGTCCTTAGATGGTCAGCCTCAGACCTGTCATGCTGCTCAGGGGCTTGGTTTTTAGTATGATAAGGAGTGTATAGTGTATTTGGAGGTGAAGTCAGGGTCGACTTCTCTGTGTTGGAACCAGTCAGTCTTGGCAGATCTGGTATCTATACCCTCACTCCCCACATGGAATGTTTACCATATAAATGAGCATCTGACAGAATGTAAACACCAGCTGAAGACCGCAGCTCCCTCCCTGCTCCTGTCTGGCTATCTACCTCCTACAGCAGGTTAAAGCAGGTACTGTTTTGGGAGATATATTTCTTGCTCTTATTTAAAAAGAATGTTTTGTTAACCCAACTATTTAATTTCTAGAGCATCCTGTTAAGTCCAGGTTTGATTATCCCAGATGTGTTGCACAACATTGTAACTTGGGGGGACAAATATTTTCCCAGCTTGGGGCAAATTACCTCTGAAACCGAAATCAGTCAAAGGGAGAAATAAGGTGGGGGAAACCCATCTATTGCTTATAAGCGGTTGTCTACTTCTGCTCATCCATGTCTCTCATGACCCTGCTGCAAAAAGGGACCCCACACAATCTCTCTGGGCCATATATGCCCTCCCTCCCCCATGTAATCTCCTATTGATATGGAGATGGACTACTTCTCTCCATCCTTTGGAAACACCTATTGATATGGAGATGCACTAAGGCCAGGCAAGAGATTCTGGAAATATTGCAGTTCTACCCACAGCATTGTAACAGTGAAAAGATTATAACAAAGTCAAGTTAATGCACCAAAGCAACAGCACTAAGAGAATATCACAAGACTTTTTTTGATGATCATTGTGGAGACTCTTGCAAAATGGAACATTATTTACAGTATAACACTGACTGCTCTTTTTTACAAGTGAACCCCTTCTCTGAAAACACATATACCCACTGCACAAAAAGACGGATATATGTGGTGAGGTCTGGGATTTAAGTGCACAAAAATGAAAATGGGTGTTATTGTGGCATAATTTTCTGCCAGGTATTCAATATGCAAAATGTAAATAAACCATTTTTAAAGGTGTGTCAGAGGAGGAAGCAAGAAAAGAGGAATAAATGGTAAGCTATAAAATGGAGATTTTTACATGTACTGGTTTATAACTGTATGGAATTATGCAGACACATCATACAACCCATTATAAAAGCAAAAAAGTCGAGATGTTCGAGCTTTGCCTCCAGTTTCTGGACTCAGCTCCCTTAACAGCAGCATCCACAGCAGAGTGAGGGCAGGTGGGTGCTGCCGAGTCCCTGCCCTCGAGAATCTGCCCAGAATTTTGGGTGCCACCTTCCATCCTAGAATAGTGCATTCTGCCCTGGGGCCTCGGGAACCTGTCACCTCCCCTGCTTGGTGCTTTACTGCTCAAATCCTTTGTTCAGACTGCCTTTTGGGGTTGATCTTGACTTTGCCCTGGACTCTGCCTTCAATCATGTCCTCGTGCCTACAGCCCTCCTCCCAACCGCACACCTAGGTTCAATCTGGTGCCTCATTCTCCATGGAGGGGAGGACAGACGGTACAAGATCATCCTTCTGTAACAGTTCTGCTCTTCTTTATGAACTTGACTTAGTAGCTGACAAGGCACGGGTATGGGACTCTGTACCAACCAAAATTAACATGAGAGAATGTGCCCTCATGCATCTGTTCACATAGGTGGCTTATGGAAGGGCACAAGACATGGCATCAGCTGGTGGGCATCCTGTGGGAGGAGGCAGGGGCAGCAGCTATCGATAAAAAAGCAGGAGGGAAGACCACAGAAAGTGTGTACAGCTTGAGATTAATAGGTGTTCAGATTAATAGGTGCAAGCCAGGTAGAAGTATTGTTAGCCTAATTTATAAATAAAGACAATCTATTAAGTCAGAAAGTTTCCTGCAAAAGAAACCAGAAGTGGTCCTGAGCACAGCAGCTTCTGTAATGACAGACACATGAGATACAGTTGCAGGGTGACAACGGACAGCTTGTGGTCTTGTGTGAGCGTGTGGAGGCTGACGGCAAGGGCTAGAGCAGCAGATTGGTGGTTGAGTGAGTGATACCCTACTTGTAGGAGACCTGTCTTCAAAGCAAGATGGAGAGATGTGGAAAGAAGAGCCAGGAAGAATCGCATAAAACCTTCCCAAGGGACCACCATAGCAGTCAGCTTGGGGCACCAGTGATTTGTTCTGGATCCTACATTTTACACACGATTTGGTTAGACCCACAGGTTAAGGGGGTTCTCAAGTAGGCGGCACTTTTAGAAAAGGGAAGCTAGACTTGGATGTAATTCCCAACACACCTATAGTCTCAAGAAAGCAGCTTCTTTCTTTTGGTTTTGGATATTCAGATTTACCGTCCGATAGGCCTCAGTATGAGCAGATGGGTTGAAAAATGTTGGCAAGATGGGCAATCTGGTGGATCTCCGCTGCGAATTCGTTGTGCCAGGTGCAAGCAGGGCCCCTCCCACAGCCTCTGCATTCACTGTTATAACTTGGCCACAGTACACTCCCTGTGGCCGTATGCCAGATGATTAGTGACCCCCAGCCTGCTTTCCTCACAAGGGTGGTGGAGGCTTGCTCCATTGTCCTCTGGCATCTGTTATTCCCTGAAGATGTGGCCATGAGCGGAGCTGGCAGATTTTTTCCTGTTACCCACAGAGAAGTGCCCATGGGCTTGATCTACCTGGTAAGATTAGAACTGCCACAAAAATAACCCCATATATCGGAATCATCTGGCTACCAAGTTTAAAAGATCTTGTCAAAATGATGTGACAGCAGTGATTTATCTGCTGTTGCTGAGGTTCTCTTAGGTGATGAGTGCACATCTCAGTTATCTCCTGCATCACCATAACTTCCTCTCAGTCACTCATTGGTCAGGATTTGGTTTGTGTTGGAAGTAACAGACACACACTTTCCTTGCACAGTGAGAAGCCTGCCAGATTCTCTTCCCAGGATTCCTTAGGGATTCTCTGCCCCGTTGTGACACTAACTGGTGTGTTCAAAGACAACTGCAGTTGGCTTATGCAACAAGAAAGCTGTTCTTTCTTGTAGGAGTTATATGGTTTTAGGTCTCGCATTTAGGTCTTTAATTCATTTTGAGTTTTTTTATATGGTATAAAAAAGTTACCTATTTTCATTCTTTGGCTTATAGCTTTCCAGGTTTCCTAACACTCACTTTTGATTGAAAAGATGATATATTCTCCATTGTATATTTTGTCTCCTTTGTCATAGATTTATCTTGGGGCTCTCTGTTTTAGTCCATTGATCCATGTTTTTGTTTTAGTGTCATACTGTTGGATAACTATAGTTTTGTAGGACAGTTTGAAACCAGGGCACATGATCCCTTGAGCTTTGTTCTTTCTCAAGATTGCTTTGGCTGTTGGGGTCTTTTGTGATTCCATACAAATTTTAGGCTTATTTGTTCTCATTCTGTGCAAAATGCCACTGGTGTTTTGATGGGGATTGCATTGAATCTGTAGATTGCTTTGGATATTATGACCATTTTAACAATATTAATTCTTCCAATTCATGAGCATGATATATGCTTCCATTTATTTGTGTCAAATTCAGTTTCTTTTGCTGATGTCATATAGTTTTCAGAGTATAGGTCTCTCACCTCCTTGGTTAAATTCCTAGGCATTTTATTCTTTTTGATGCAGTGGTAAATGGGATTGTTTTCTTAATTTTTCATTTTGCTAGTTCATTTTTAGGATATGGAATTGCAACAGATTTCTGTGCATTAGTTTGTATCTTGTAATTTTGCTGAATTAATTTATTAGTTCCCATAGTATTTTGGTGGAGTTTTCAGGGCTTTCTATACATAATATCATGTCATCTGCAAATAGTGACAGTTGTACTTCTTTCTTGCCAAATTTGGATGCCTTTTCTTTTTCTTGTCTGATTTCTCTGTGGCTAGAACCTCCAGTACTATGTTGAACAAAAGTGATAAGAGTGGACATACTTATCTTGTTCCTGATCTTATAGGAAAAGCTTTTAGCTTTTCACCAGTAAGTATGGTGGTAGCTATGGGGTTTTCATATATGGCCTTTTTAATGTCGAGGTGTATTCCCTTTATGCCTACCCTCTTTGTTGAAGGTTTTTAACATAAATGGATGTTGAACTTTGTCAAATGCTTTTTCTGTGTCTATTGAGATAATCATCTGATTTTAATCCTTTCTTCTATTAATGTGGTATACCACATTGATTTGCATATACTGAACCATCCTTGCATCCCTGGAATAAATCCCACTTGATCATGGTGTATGATCCTTTTAATGTATTACTGAATTCAGTTGCTAATATTTTGTGGAGAATTTTTGTATCTATGTTCATCAGGGATATTAGCCTGTAATTTTCTTTTTTTGTTGTTTTGTCAAGTTTGGGGTTCAGGGGTAACGCTGGCCTTGTAGAATGTTTGGAAGCATTCATTCCTCTTGAATTTTTTGAAATAGTTTGAGAAGAATAGGCATTAACTCTCTACATATTTGGGACAATTCACTTGTGAAGCCATCTGGTCTTGGAATTCTGTTGGGAGTATTTCGATTATTGACTCAGTGTTATTATTAATAATTGGTCTGTTCAGATTTTCTATTTCTGATTCATCTTGTGAGATTGTATGTTTCTAGGAATTTGTCCATTTCTTCTAGGTTGTCCAATTTGTTGGCCTGTAATTCTAAAAGCACTACATTTTTACTCCCCCTTCCACATTTTATGTATATGATGTCATATTTTACATCTTTTTATTTTGTGTATCCCTTTAATAATTATTGTAGGTATAGTTAATTTTACTACTTTTCTCTTTAAACCTTCATACTAGTTTCATAAGTGGTTGATCCGTTACCTTTACTATATGTTTGCTTTTACCTGTGAGATTTTTCCTTTCATAAATTTCTTGCTTCTCATTATGCTTTTTTCTTTTCTGCCTAAAGAAGCCCCACTAACATTTCTTGTTAGACTGGTTTAGTGGTGATGAACTCCTTGTTTCTTTGGCAAACTATTTCTCCTTCAATTCTGAATGATAACCTTGCTGGGTAGAGTAGCCTTGGTTTAGGTTTTTGCTTTCAGCACTTTGAATATCACGTGTCACTCTCTGGCCTGCAAAGTTTCTGCTGAAAATCAACTGATGCTCTTATGAGGGTCCCTGTATGTAACTCATTGCTTTAAGATTCTCTTTTTAGCTATTTTTTTTGACATTTTCTTTATAGAGTGTCTTGGTGTGGACCTCTCGCATTCATCTTGTTCGAGTTCTCTGTGCTTCCTGAATCTGGCTGTCTGATTCTTTCCCCCGTTAGGGAAGTTTTCAACCATTATTTCCTCAAGGAGGTTCTCTATGCCTTGTCTCTTCTCCTGGGATTCCTACAGTGTGAATGTTAGTGTTCCTGATGGTGTCCTATAGGTCCCTTAAACTGTCCTCATTTTTTTTATAATTCTTTTTTCTTTTTGCTGGTCAGCTTGGGTGATTTCCACTACCCTGTCTTCCAGATCATTGATCTCTTCTTCTGCATCATCCCTTCTGCTGATTCTCTCTGGTGTATTTTTCATTTTAGTTACTGTATTTTAGCTCTGGTTGTTTGTTATATTTTCTATCTCTTTGTTGAAATTCTCTCTGTCTTCATTCATTCTTCTCCTGAGCTTGGTGAGCATTTTTATGACCATTACTTTGAACTCTTTACTCAGTAGATTGCTTATCTCCATCTCATTCTGCTCTTTTTCTGAGGTTTTTGTCTTATGTTTCCATTTAGAACATATTCCTCTGTCTCCTCATTTTGCCTGATTCTCTGTATTTGCTTTTATGTATTAGGTAGGTCAGCAATGTCTTCTGGTTTTGAAGGAGTAGCTTTGTGTAGGTGTGTCCTGTGCTACCAGAAATTCAATCCCTCATTTCTATGAGAAGCAGGTGCCCTGGAGGCAACTGCATATGTGCTGCCTGAGGGCTCCTATTTCAATGGTTGCAGGTGCCTTTCAAACCTGGTGGGTCTTAGAGTGAGTAGATTTGTGCATGAGCCCTTTAAGAGCAAAGTTTCTGTAAGAAACTGTAAGTTTCCTAAGAGCAGTTTTCTAGAGCTCGCGGGCTGTCCTGGAGTTAAGCTCCGCTGATGTTCAAAGCCAGATGTCATGGGGACCTGTCTTCCTGGTGCAGGTCTTTGGGCCGGGGTGCCTGAGGTGGGGCTTGAACCCTTTGCTCCTCAGGAAGGACCGCCCTGTTGGTGACAGCCCTCTTGCTTGGCTATCATGGGGCTGGGGATATGGGTCCTGGCGAGCCTGCATCTCTGCTCTTCCCACCTGGTTTGATGGAAGACAGATTTTTTTATCTTTAGTTGTGGAAGAGCTATTCAGCTAGCATTTAGGTCTTTCTCAGAGAGTTGTTCTATATGTCATTATAGTTTTGGTGCGTCCATGGGAGGAGGTGGATTCAGGATCTTCTTATTCTGCCATCTTGATCCCCCCATAATTTCTTTTTGAATAATACAGGAGAATCTTGCATGAGTCACTGTAGTAGAAAAGAGGCAAGGCCCATTTCACCTACATTAACATAACCTGTTAGGATAGGAAATTTGTCATTATATTGAAGGGTTTTGAGGAGGTCCTTGGGTAGTCCTCAGACACAGATGGGGTGGGAAGCGAGACACAGGTAGGTGGGTAGGCCGCAATATTTCAGCTTAATTTCTGATATTGGAACCCATGTTTACTTTGAAGTTCCTTGGCTCTCTACTAGTTTCTCATACATATTTCTTCTTTTAAAAAATCATAAACTGTGGAGCTTTGATCCATTTTACCCAGCTGTCTGTTTACTGGGATTTGTGCTCTGTTGATATGGCTCCATTCCCAGCATATCACGGAGCAGTTCTTTCCTAACACATTCTCCAAAGGAGTCTTAGCATCAACATGGGCTCTGAACAAGCCCTTGAGATGTGGACAAGCAAATACACATGAATCTTCATGTCCCCTTGATGCCTGGCACAGTTCCCAGCAAGTGGTAGAAGCTAAATAAATTTTGAATGTTCAATAAGGAGGATATTTGATTGCATCTTTTTTCCATAGTCCTTATGTTTCTGTCTCATGTCAGGGGACGCCAGTAAGAGTCTCCAAAGCACAATCTCTGTGTTCCTGTAGCTGAGAGGCCCTGGGAAATTGAACTGGCTTTCACATTCCTTTCTTGTGGCTCCAACATTTACTTGGGAAAGTCACCTAACCTGTCTGGCCTCAGTTTATTCCCCTACAAGAATGGCAAAGCTGTTGTGAGGATGAAATCACTCAAAATGTATAAAGAGCTTCAAGCAGGGCTTAACACATATTAAGCACTACTTAAGTTTTGGCTATGATTGTGTTTTCATCATTGCCATCTCATGGGATTGAGAAAAAGTGATGTGTGTCTTGGGTCCTGTCAGTTATATAATAGATGCTTAAATACTAGTCATTTTCCTGCCTTCCTTAATGTTTCTGTCAATTACTTACTGAATGGTCACTTGTCCATTTAAATAGAAATGGGAGTATCATGAATAATATTGAGTTCATTTAATTAGCTCTTCCATGTATTTGTGGTGTGTGTTTCTATATGACTATATTTGATAGGATTTGCGAGCTAGTTAGAGGCACCCTCTCTGTCACAATTCCGTCAGTTCATTTCATGTTGGTAGGATGAAAATCATGCCTTTTTCTTTTACAAACATTCTTAACCTGGGTCTACATGACACTGGATGAGAAGCCCTACCATTCCTAGTTGGGAGGCCTTGGACAAGGTACTTCTCTAAGTTTCAGTGTCCGCATCACTGAAAGAGGAAAAGTAGTACCTGCATCCTAATGTGCTTGGGAGAACCGAGGAGGACCATTATCCTAACATCTAAAAATGTCTTAAGCATTAATGATCTAGGCATTATTCTCGTCTTGCACTTATTTGAAGAGCTTAGTACATACAATGCCCAGCACTCCGTGTTAACTACTGCTGTTACTACAAGTCTAGAGGTAGGTGTGGTCAAACTCTGGAAGCCTCGAGCTCCAGCTAAGGAGTCTGAAAGTCACGGGGAGCTGGGATTTGAACCCCATCACTGTGATGCCAAAGCCTGTGATCTTGTGTCTCACGTGATGCAGCCTGTCACCATGGTCCTCTGCCCACCTGTGTTGCAGTCGGACATCTCTCTGTTATGCACCAAACCTGCCTTTGTCTCCTTGCAGGGCATCTCCTTCCTTTGGAACACATGCCCCCGACGTTGTGTGTGGTGTAATCCTCCTCTTCTCCCAGGAGTCTCTCAGCCTTAAAGTTTTTCCTGGTTTCCCTCCATGGAACTCCACGGCCCTTTGGAACAGGGAGCCTGAGCGCCGGTTCTTTAGGCATCATTGCGTCCCTCCTCTCCGCTCCAGAACCTCCCACTTACTTTGCACACATTAAGTGCTTACGGGACAAATGACTAATCCTGTAGCCCAGGACTCACCTCCTGCCCTTGGTTTGCAGAGTCCAGGGGAAGGACAGGAGCATGTGCCTCACTATCGTCACCTGGTCACTGCCCCAGGTGAGATGACTTTGGGAGCTGTGGGCCCCTCCTTGGTGCCGTTCCATGACACAGGGCCCCTCAGGAAGAACACAGGCTAGGCGACATGCAGGATGCTCCAGGCCTCTGTGAAAGGGGGTGGACTCTGTCAAGGCCGTGGGAACCCACTGGGAGAGAGAGAGAGAGAGAGACACACACACACACACCCACACACACACACCCCACACACACCCTAAATTTTGAACAACCACTCTTTGAATCCTGGACTTATCCATGGATCAGGTCTGGAAGTGCAAGTTTAGGGGAAAAGACGTAAGGTGAGCTGACGTGCTGGAGATTCTGCTGATCTTAATTATACCTTTTGGGGTACTCTGTTGTAGCACATCTTTTTGCTCCACTCCAACTTCCATTCTTTCATCCCTGGGGACGGTTAAATGGTTACGAGAGAAGGCTGGAGGGGGGAGGGTCCTCGGGTAAAGCATCTCCCAATAGTGCTCCCCAGGGCTCAGTGAACCCTGTCTCATGGACACTCCACCCCCAGAGGCCTCGGGTCATATTCCAACACCCAGGGTAAGTTGCCACCTGGACCAAGTGACACCATCAGTAGAAATGGATATTTTAAATCCAGGCATTTAAACTGTAATCCTGCTAAATAATTTGTTTCCTGTTCCATATTGTTTGCATACAAGAGGGGGTGGAAAAATCCAGAAATGTTTTCCAGTGCATTTCCTTCCTTCCACCCCCAAACCTGCTAAAGATACAGCGTGCAGATCGAGGGTAGTGGCAGGGTCATTCCCAACTGCTACATTTTTATGGGCCCAAGTGTCTTCCTGGTGGGAATGGCATCTTGAACTTTAATCACCACAGTGCTAGAAAATACTGGGCTCACAGAAGGTGTTCAGTATGGTTATTTACTGATTTTGTACCCCAGTTCTGAGTTTATGGGGATGTGGCCGGGTATGGGCCACCTGGGAAGACCTGCACCTCCTTTTTGTCTCCATTTTTTATCTGAAATCCAGCTGCATTCTCACAACTGGAATTGTTCTTTTGGTGGGCACTGCAGACTTGTTTGGCCCGATGAAGAGAGAGAGAGAGAGAGAGAGAGAGAGAGAGAGAGTGTGTGTGTGTGGTGGGGGGGGTCATGAATCTCTCTTAAAGGCATCTTATACTTTCAAGCATCAACTTCGGGAATCTTTCTCCTTGATGATTCCCTCCCGATTCTTCCTTCCCATCTGACGACCTCTTCTTGGCCCCTGGTTTGCCTCTAGATTTTGCCCTCAACCTTCTCTTCTCTGTCTACACTTTTTCCCTTTTGAGTTCATGCCTTCCTTTAGCTTCTGCTCTTACTCCTGTCTAGACGATGCCCCCAAGAACACATCTTGTGCTGTTTTATCTCCTCCGGGCTCACACAACATCCACACTTAAATGACTTGCATTTCATCACAGATTCAAAATCTCCAATGATGAATCTGTTCTTTTGCTTATCCCAATCTTTCTCTTCTTGACTGTTCATTGCAGTCAGTTAAGACCCCAGAGATTCTTTGTGACACAGAAATGCAAATTGGTCAGCATTGATGCAGCTCTTCTTCTACCTCTTACAACCAGTCGGCCATAAATTTTCCCCAAGAAATCATTCCCTGGCTTTGTTTCCACTGCACGGCCAACACCCAGAGCAGAGGTTCATGGCAGTGACAGCCTCCCCCTGCTGCCCCTGCCTCTCTCACCCCTACTTTCTTCCCTTGGGCCCTGGCCAGGATGCGCCAATCGCATCCCACCTCCAGACCTGAGGCTGGTGCCTGCTGCCTGGGGAGTGACGTGAATGCCCCCTCACTGTTCTCAACCCTATGCCCCATGCCTCCCTCTCCAACCCCTCCGTCTCCTTCTGGAATTGATGGATTAAATCTCTAAATCATGACTGAGTGCCTTCCACCCACCATGCACTGGGCCACGGCAGGGAAGTGAGCCGCCCTCCCCCATGGGGTTGCAGCTTCCTGAGCTAGTGAGCTCACTGCCTCTGGCCCCCTGCTGTCCCAGCCCTCCCACCCATGCCTTTAAAAGTCCAGCTTGGCTGACTTCCTCCTCAAAGTTCAACCTTTTCAACCCGCAGTGATGAATCCTTTCTCAGAATGCCTATTGTTCTGGCTGTGAGCACCCCTTTAGTTATTCTCTGATCTTTCCATGTGCATTAGTTTTAACTCCTTAACTGGATTGTAATATCCTTGAGGTCCACGGGTTTTTATTTGCTGTGCTAACATCCCCAATGTTGGGTGTGTGCCATTTGTCATTATGGTGTTCACAGTGATTAGGAATCTGCAGTTATATGTGATTAAACTACAATTAGGATACTACAAGCAACCAGGCATGGCATGAAGGCCTTTACATGCATTTTCTTCTCTAATGAGTAGTGTTCACTGCACACTTAAGTCATGTACTCGGTGTTCGCCAGCTGCGGTCACAAGGAAGTCCTCTCTACCGAGACTCAGTGTCCTTATCTGCAATACTGGTGGCTAGATGCCTGCTTTCCAAGCTCTTTCCAGTTCACACCCTATGGTTCAAGTCACCCATTTCTAGGGAATCCTTACTGTGTGCTCTGCCCAGATTTATTGTTTAGGGGGTACTAAACATAAAATATGTGGGGGAGATTCCTCAGTTTAGGAAAGGCTTTTCTCTCGGCCTCCCTCCCCTGCTCACACTTTCTCCCCCAAGCACGCTTTTATCAGTTTGTGCCATGGGAAGGGAGGGTACTCGGTGCAGAACCACGGGGGGGGGGGGGAGGGGTCTCCATGCCGGCACCCCCGGAGCAGGGGGGCTGCAAGGCCGCTGGCCCAGCTGTGACCTGGCTCTGCTTCCCTGGCAGTGTGAGGCAGCACGAGCGCCACGGCCAGCTGACCCTGGTCAACTCCACTGCGGCGGACACGGGCGAATTCAGCTGCTGGGGTCAGCTCTGCAACGGATACGTATGCAGGAGGGACGAGGCCAAAACAGGCTCCACCTACGTCTTCTTCACAGGTAACATGGTGCGCCGGCGGAACTCTGCCAACTTCTGGACTGGGCCCAGATGAAGGTTCCCACTGGATGCTGAAGCTCAGTAATGGCATTCAGAGCCCTCACTGTTTGCCAGGCTCTGGGCCCAGCGATTTACATCAATTACCTTGTGTAAGTCTGACAAAACCCCTTCAGGGTAAATACCAATATCGTTTTCATGTTTTTCAATGGCAAAGTGGAGTTTCAGGGAGATTAAGTAAGTCCTTAAGGTCATACTGCAGGTCAATGGTTGCACTAGGATTTGAATCCAGAACTGTCTGATTCCAGAGTCTATTGTGTGTCCAGTGTGGCAGCCACTAGACTGTTGTGTGTGTGACTATTTAAAGGGGAATTTAAAAAAATTACTCAATTTTAATTACTCAGTCACTCAGAATTAGAAACTCAGTTTCTGAGTGGCCCTTGCCATGTTTCAAATCATTCACTGCTACACGGGGCTAGTGGCTAACCTGCTGGATGCTGCAGGCAGGGAACATCCCCCCACCCTGACACAGTGCCCCACTGTTGGACAGCGCTCGCTGAGGATTTAGATCATCTTAGGTCCTGAGAGCACAGGGCTCAGTCTAGAACCTCCACCGTTAGGGGATGCTGGGCTCAAAGCCTCCTTGCCTTTTTTCTTCTGAGTACAAGTTGCTCAGGTTTTGGGGGCAGGATTCCCAAAGGCAGCCCTTGTGGCTCCAGTCCCAATCCCAGGCCCAGTGAGTTGCCTGAGAACGTGCAGGCCAGGGTGGAGAATGCTTCTGAGTGCACAGGTATGTTTCTGCCAGGGGAAACGTGCACTTGGGGAAGCCAGCCTTGCAGACTAGCTTCTCAGCTTCCTTCATCTGCAGAGATCTCCAGACCCTGAAGTCTGGGGTGGCACTCAACAAGGGCCAGAGGTCAGGGCCAGCTTCCAGGAATCTTATAAAGGCCACCCCACGGTGCTGCTCTTGTTTAAGGCATTTTTCAGGGAGCCAGAATGCTCCCTCGTATCTGTAAGGGGCTTTTGTGAGATTTGTCAACATCCTGAACCCGCCTACCCTTCAGACCTCCGGTGACTTAGGTCTGTGGCTCAGATGACCTTATTATCTATCCCTGGCCGTTAGTGAATGCTTTAGCAAAATCTATTTTCCATTCCAGCCCAGATAGCTCCCCTCCAGCAAGAAGATGCCTTAGCAGAACAGTCTACAAGTCTGGAGGCAAGTGTACCTCATTCCATTTCCACAGCACCCCTAGCTGATGCTGTGACTTGAAAGGCCAAGGTGACTTGTTCGATGTTCTGTGACTTGTTCGATGTTCTGTGACTTACAGGGGCAAAGAAACAACCCACGTTTTTCTGACCTGGGACCCAGTATTTTTTCTGCCCCAACCCGTTCTAGGTGATGGATGGTAGATGGACAGGCAGTAGCTAGTATATCTGGTGTCAGGAGCACTGCTAACAGTTGTTCATAGGTAATCCCCTCTGATCCCCATTCTGAAATGTGCTACACAAAAGTGCCCATGTGCCCTTAGTGTTTTACCCCACTGGGAGGCCACAGTGGAAAAGGCAACTAATTAAAACTTAGAAGAGCCTGTGATTCTGCTCAGGGGCTGATACCATGTTTCAAATTGCAGAATACAGATTGCCATAATTAGGTGTCTTCCTAAAATACTGGTTTTTGGACTAAAGACCTCCCTCGAGCAGTGTCCCTTTAGAGTCAAGGGTTCTCTCCCAAGTTTTAGAGGCAGTTACTGTTTAATTCATGGGAGCCTTTTAGTGAACCAAAGGAGGGCTAAAATGTAAGTATTTACTCCAACTTTCAAGGAACCTGGATCACAAAGGTATGTGACCTAACGTGCTGTATCATTTCCTCATTCCTCAACACTGAGAACCCAGGTGGATTTTCAGTACAGGGTTTAGCAATTTATCTTCTCAGACCTGGGTGGGTTTGCAAAATCCAGACGGGCTGTTAGGCTGGCTACTTGCTCTGGACGCTTTCAGAATATGCGCTTCCCCGATACACACAGAAATGTCTGCCATTCATTATGTTCATTGTTTCCTACAGTTTGATTGTAAACTCTGAAGCTTCATTCTGTGTTTGTGCAGTTGTTGATTAAGCAATGGCCACCTTTATTCAGGAGGTACTCAGAGGGCTTGCTTTCTTTCCCTTAGTGTTTACAGAAATATACACAAAGAAAAACACATAGAAGTCTACAGCTCAATAAAATTTCCCCAAAGGAACATACACATATTAATTGCCACCCAGATCAAGGAGAACGTGACCAGCAGGAAGGCTTTCTCATAGTAAAAACAACTTGGGCTCCCATTTTCATATGTAGTAAAACCATACTAAGGAAACACTTCATGAAATATGGAAGTTATTTGGGTTTTAGTTTATAGCCTATTAACTTTAATTGTGTTTTCCATGTGTTTAGTTTTTCTTAATGGTTGTCATTTAATGACAAACATATTTGCAGGGGGCACATGTAATCTAAAAATTAAATGAACTTCACACTTTTTCCTCTTGTAGATGGAATCTACTGAATGCAACTATATAATTCCTGTTTGCTAAAGAAACCGGTGTGGTCAAGGCTTTCCAAGCATGTATTTATTATAGTGCAAGAAGGAAAACCACATTTTGGGGTTCTGAAATTATGATCATTCTTTGCTCAATTGGTTCAGTTTTCTCTATGAAACCTTAAAAGTTGCTGATAAATCTTATCATAAATTCCTTAAGTGATTTTGCTAACAAGATATCTTTACCACTCCAGTTTCTTCTCTTTATAAATTGGCATGTTGACGCACAGAGATTAAGTGACACACCCCACTCACTCTGTGTGAGCACATGGGTGTGAGCACAACAGGGGCGAAGGAAGCAAGTCAGTTCACCATGAAGTGGCACAAATCCCCCAGTCTGATAAAGCCTCAGAGACACACAGAGCCATGAATACTTTTGTTTTTATTCTTCCATATTATTGCTGATTCTAATTTATATTGAGGAACATGCAAAGATCTTAGGGGTACAGCCCAGTGAATTCTGCCATGTGCATATATCCTCATGTAACCATCACTCAGATCATGACAGCAAACGTTCTAATGTTTACCCCTTTACCTATTTCTCCATTCCCAGCCCCCTTCCCTTTAGCAACTACCAGTCTGTCCTCTGAGTCTATTTCAATTGTTCGTTTCTCCTGGGTTCCACATGAGTGAAATCATGGTTTTTGTCTTTCTGACTTACTTTGCATAGCATAATACCTTCTAAGTCCATCCATGCTGTTGCAAATGGCAAGATTTCACTTTTTTATGGCTGAGTGTTATCCTACTACATAGTAGGATGTACTACATCTTTATCCATTTATCAGTGGATATTCAGGTGGCTTCCATTCTTTGGCTCTTGCAAATAATGCTGTGATAAACATGACATGTATCTTTGTTTTTCTTCAGGTAAATTTCCAAAAGTGGAACTGCTGTGTAACTTGGTATTTCTATTTTCAGTTTTTTGAGAAACCACCATACTGTTCTCCATAGTGGCTGCCCCAGTTTGCCATCCCACCAGCAGTGTGCGAGGGTTCCTTTTTCTCCCCCCATCCTCACCAACACTTGTTAGTGTATGCCTGTTGATGTTAGCCACTCTGACTCGTGTGATAATTAGCTCTTTGATTTCCATTTCCCGGAGAACTAGTGACATTGAGCATCTTTTTATTGTCTGTTGGCATCTGTAAATGGAAAAACATATACTCAGGTCCTCTGCCCATTTTTGAGTTGGGTTATATGAGTTCTTTATGTATTTTGGATATTAGCTCCTTCCAACCAGTAGGTTGTCTTTTCATCTTTTGGGGGGTTTTCTTTGCTGTGAGCAGCTTTTTAGTTTGATGTAGTCCCAGGTGTTTGTTTTTGCTTTTGTTTCTCTTGCCTGGAGAGACAAATTCAGAAAAAAGTTCTAAGGCTGATGTTCAAAAGTTTTATGGTTTCAGGTCTTGAGTTGATTTTTGTGTATGGTGTAAGACAATGAACCAACTTCATTCTTTTGTATGTAGCTGTCCAGTTCTCCCAGGACCATTTATTGAAGATACTGTGCTTTCTCCAGTTGTATATTCTTGCCTGTATATTCTTGCCTCTATCACTTATGTGTGGCTTTATTTCTGTCTGTGTATCTGTTCTTGTGCCATACTGTCTTAATTACTGTAGCTTTGTAGTATAGCCTGAGTGATACTGCCAACTTCTGCTTTCTCAAGATTGCTTGGGCTATTCAGCATGTTTTGGTTCCATACAAATTTTGGGATTATTTGCTCTATCTAGTTCAGTGAAAAAAGCCATTGGTATTTTGATGGGGATTGCATTGAATCTGAGTGCTTTGGGCAAGACGGCCATTTTAACAATATTAATTCTTCCAATTCACGCTGATGAAATAGCTTTCCACTTATTTGTGTCTTTTTCAGTCTCTTTGACATACTACTTCTTAGAGTCAGGGGAAGACCTTGAGGATAAAACAAACTTAGTACTTGTAACCAAAGAACTCTGGGCCCGCGAAGAAATTTGGTGTGTCCAGGAATCCTGTCCACAACCTAAAACACCATACGATGGTGGCACAAAGTAGGCTAGTGAAGGAGCAAGCCAAGAGTAATGACTTGCTTCAGGAACATTGCAGAAAAAAAGCATGGAAAACAAGTTAACAAAGGCTGGAGTGTGGTTAGCTCAGAGATTTCTCTCAGCAATTACTATAATATTCCCCCTTGCAGAATGACCCAGAAAACCAAAGGATTTAATGTGCAATGCCAAAAACCAAACCCAGAGTCCCTGACTGTCCTGAGGGAATATGGTTAAGCCAGTCCTAATTTCTCTCCCTGCTGTAAGAGGAAACGCCACCATGCAGAGATTTATGAGCAGCCAGAGCAACTTCAGTGGGAAGAGGAGTTGACAGTCCCCAGCCCAGGGGCCGCCAAGAACCTGAGAGGAGCAGGTTCCTCATCTGTCCCTTCTTGTCCCCCCTTCCTCTGACCTTGGCAGGAACGAGGTCCTCTGGGCTGGGTGAGGATGCCAGCACCCTGAGCAGAGGCTATGGGCTAATTTCTCCAGAGGCACAGCAGCAGATTGTTTACAGGTTCAAATCTGCTCTTAATGTAAGGAAGTCAGCATCCTTGCCTGCTTCCTCACTGGGGCCAATCCGTGGGCCCGCTTCAGGCTTCCTATTTTGCTTCCTTTAAGGAGATGGGAATAACATCCTTCTTCCAAAGAAAGGAAAAGCATTTCTATTGATAAGGACTCAGTATTCCAAGGGTTTTGCCAGTCCGCTCTCATCTTTGTGCCCTGAACGTAAGCATCCTTAAAGGCGTGCCTGTTTCCCCAGAATAAGCAGCATGTCTCTCCCTTGGCAGAGAAAGGAGAGCTCTTTGTACCTTCTCCGAGTTACTTTGATGTTGTCTACCTGCACCCGGACAGACAGGCTGTGGTTCCTTGTCGAGCAACTGTCCTGTCAGCCAAAGTCACGCTCCACAGGGAGTTCCCAGCCAAGGAGATCCCGGCCAATGGGACGGACATCCTTTATGACATGAAGAGAGGCTTCGTGTATCTGCAGCCCCATTCTGACCAGCAAGGGGTGGTCTACTGCAAAGCGGAGGCTGGGGGCACGTCTCAGATCTCTGTCAAGTACCAACTGCTCTATGTGGAAGGTAAGCCTGCTCCGGACTGTGCCTCCGTCTCAGCCCCTTCCAGCAGGTCACACGGGTACTACTGTTCTTAACGACTCCTAGAGGCTCTACTTCCCTTCCTGGGCTCCCGACCCCATTCCCCCTTGACACGTTTTCTCCAAATCCATCACTTGCTCCGGTACTGCCTCTATGATTCATCAGCAATCGTCCAGTATCTCCAACCTTGCAGGTGAGGATGTCCTCTGTCAGCCAAACTCTGCTGTTTCCCAGGGGTACCACCCCTTGTGTGCCTCCAGCCCAGGGGGTGGGACCCCTGTCTCTCATGTGTCCACTCCCACTTCACAACTCTTATTCTCTCACCCTCTGTGCAGGGCCTTGGGACCCCACCAGCTCTCTCACCTCCTTTCCTGTCACTCCCTGTGGCTCAGGTCCTCCTCCTCCCTCCATTCCCTGGGTGACGTCACCATCCCCTGAACCCCACTGGCCTGTTCACTGACCCGAGTCACACTCTGGCTGCTCCCACCCTGACCTGACCTGCCTCCTGAGTAGCCCCTGACTTTCTCCTCTTCTGTGGATGTGCAGCCACATGCCTCCCCATCCACCTTCTCTGGGCTTTCCCCGGGCGTACCTTTCAGGCCCTTTATAGTGTGACCAGGCCCCTTGGACCAGCAGAGGCGGCTGCACAGAAGCCAGAGGTGTGGGCAGAGTCAGCCCCAGGCTGGCCGGGGCGTCAGGCTGCAGGCCGACCTGGCCTGTCCGTCCAGAGAAGAGGATGGCTGTGGGTCGGCACTGTTGTCCTCAGGGGACGCCTCACCCCGCCCTGTCTCCTGCTTGCTTCCAGTGCCCAGCGGCCCTCCGTCAACGACCATCCTGGCGTCCTCCAGCAGCGTGGAAGGTGGCGAGGATATGAGCGTCCTCTGCACTGTCCTTGGGGAGCCTGACGTCGAGGTGGAATTCCGCTGGGTCTACCCAGGGCAAAAGGTAAGCACTCTGCACTGGCCTGGCCTGCTGCTCTCATTCGGTTTTGTCCCCTGCCTCCCAGTGACTTAGACAGTGACTTAGGAAGGGGGAGCAGTACACATGCTGCAGTAGGGGCCAGGGCCTGCTTGTTTCCTTCTGAGATGTTTCAATATATTTACAAATGGCTTTTTTTAAAGGACAGGAATAAAAGTGACTTGTTCTGTTAGGCAATTCGCCTCTTCCCAGGTAATTTTTCTTGATAACCCTGAAGAAAGAAGGGACAGGGGGCCTCCCTTTCTCCACCAACCTTCGGTCTTACACTGGCCTCTGATCAACCCAGAATTAACGTCCTGCTCTGCTCGGAGTGTGATTGCCTGGAGAAGCTGTGTGCCGAGGCCAGCAGCTCTGAGCAGACACCAAGCGGCAGAAAGGTGCTGTGGGGCCAGAGATCATTTTGAAATAGGCTTCCCATAAAAGCAACAACTGCATTTTTAGCCTCTGTGCCTGTTCTGCTCACTAAAATAAACAGCTTTGCTACCAATATGGAATAATCGCTGTGTTGCCAGAAGAGGGTTGGCTTCCTGAGACATTCTCAGCAGCCAGGACGCCTCTGGCTTAAGGGCTGCGGTAGGCAGAACATAACTCCTTGGAGAAGAGTATTTTCTGGGTACTTGTTTTTAAAGAGTGTTATTACACTTAAAATCATTAGCTACATTATTTTAAATGTCTTTTATGAGCAGGAACGGTGTTAATTTAGTAACAATATTAGTATCACCATCATGTTAAAGTAATCCAGAAAATACTGCATTTTTACCCCCAAAGTTGGAGGAAGCAGCTCAAAAGTGACCACTTCCCTCTGCAGAACTCAGTAGTCGGACCTGGGGCATCAGGTTTGCTCCGGCCTCCCTCCCACTGGAGTCCTGTGGCATCTCTGACTAACCTCGTTTGCCCCTGTCCCAACTCTGAACAATCGGGAGCCCCGCCTCATCCACACAGTGGGTGCTCCGGGCTTCTTTCTGACTTCAGAGTCTGTGGATAAGAACCACGGAGCCCAGAGACACAAGTGGGCAATGGGAAGAGGAGAGCAGAGTGAAATTTTATCCATGTTTTTTAAGCTTCATACAGTTCCCCATTCTCGGAGTTCTAAAAGAGTATATTTTAAACTGAGTAGAAAGTTACTCATGCAAAGGACAGAGAACGGACGGCATAAAGACATTTATGCAGCCTAAAATGGATTCTACTGTGTAAAAGCTCCCATGAGCTCTGCATACCAAGTATTCTTTTTGTAAGCATGTATTTTGCACTTTGAAAAGAATGCTCAGTAGTGCTGGGCTTTTGGGAGCTGTTTATAGCAGCTTGTTATCTGTGCTTCTCTCCCTCTGGGTGCCTTTAAACAGGAGGAGAGGATGGTGACAATTCAAGACACTTGGAGGCTGGTCCACAGAGGACGCGGGCACACCACGAGAATGTCCCAAAGCGTCATGACGGTGGAAGGCTTCAAGCCCGCTGATGCAGGGTATTACATTTGCACCGCTCAGAACCTTCGAGGAGAAACCACAGTGGCCACCACCGTGGAGCTCTCCTGACATGGAAAGTGACGTACAGTGAACTGATGGGAAGCCCGTGAGTGCACACAACCAGCTCTGGGGGTTCTTCTGATCAGTGCCCAACCCCTGCCTTGTGAGTCAGACCCTGATAGACTGGGTAACTTCCTTTCAGTTTGATATTAACAGAGTATTAACTCTCCTGACAGAAAGCATGTGATTTTTGATTGCTTACCTATGTATATGCATTTCTAGTTTTTATACTAAAAAAAGCCTTATATGTAAACAACTTTATATAATCATTTCTATTAAACAAGCAGGTTTTTGTTAAAAAACAAGCATGTAGCCCATTTTTTTAGTCCAAGTACATCCAGGAGGGCTTGTTGGCAGCAATGTCGGGTCTCTACCTAATATTCTATTTAATGTAACAGCCCCAATACCTGAGAATCTAAAAATGTACAGTTCAATTATATATAAACTATGATATGGTTTTAAAAATCGTAATATTCAAAAGTTCTAGATCACTCAGTAACTAGAGCATGTTTTTTACCATCTTCAAAAATAGTCTAATAGCTACTCCAAATTTCTTACCTTATACAGCAGAAATTGTTAAAATCAGTCAAAATTTATTTCCAAAATACATACAGCTTGGAATTCAGAATAGTTTAGCTCTGAGTCTAGCTCTGTGAGCCAGCTTTCAGTCCATGACCAATGTTGTGGTTACACTGGAAATTCCTGGGAAATAGCGTAAGAGACAAGATATCAGCTCTCATGAAAATCAGGCAACAGTGTTGTGGTGAGCAAACTACAGCAGAGGTTGCAATTCTTAAATTGAATATTCCAGCATTATTTATTTGATCAAAGTAAAATACACTTTCCATCACTACAAACTGAGCACTATAGCTGTTTACACATCTGTATTTTTATGATGTGCTGACATTTTGCATCCTATGTGAAATATTTGGTTTGAAAAACAAATAATCTTGATAGGAAACAAAACAGTTTCCTATCTTCTCTCCTGTTTATCTTCCATACCTCTGAGGACATTTTGTATTCACTACGTAAGACTGATTTCCCCAGACAGCAGGAAACAGCACAAGACTTACCACGTGAAGGGGATAGATGGCAAACCCAACTTTGGCTAATGACATGGAGAACAACTTGGAAGGGTGAACAGAGAGAGATTCCAGGAGGTGGCAGTGAATCTACATTCCCATTTATCAGAAGCAAACATAGAAAGTTACATACATAATAAACTGTTGCAGGTTAAAGACTTCAGACACAATCACTAAAAAATCATGCATCATGAACATCAATTTGCTATGCAGTGTACATGTAAGAATGGCTCAAATACCCACCTCTGGTATCCTGAACCTGTTCTTACTAGAGGGGTTATTTGTACAACCATCTAATGTCAGCAACGCAGAGCAGTAAATACTGACATCACGATGCTGACACAAGTGGGGAGAGGCAGGAAAGGCCACAGTTCTTCCTTCTACCTCCCCCAAAGTATTAGAGTTGGGGAAGGTAATGAATTTTGAAAAGAAATTGAAATGCAACTTGGAGGGGAGTTAGACAAGCCACATTATCCCCTCGTCGGCTGGCCATTCTGCTGCCTTCCCAAGGACAGAAAGATTTCTCCTAGGGTACATGGAAACTTACCTGTACTTTCTGTTCTAGTAAATGCTCTATCTCTGTTTTAATCCAGGTACTTCTCAATAAGCACTGAATCCTATTATTCTAAGGTTCCCCAAAATTTTAACTATCAGATCCAGGCCTTGGTTTTTTTTTGGAAAGTGGATTCAGCACCTTGACAATGATCTGCCTCTGGAAAAGCATATTCCTTGTCCCAGAGAAGAGTAGATAAGGAGGTAGAAGGGTTGCTTTTGTGGCTCTGGATGGGGGAAGAAGGAGAAGAGGATGAAATAAGAATGATAATGGGAGAGATGACAGTTTAAATCTGTGAGGGCAGCTGAGATCAAGGTAAAAATAACGCAGAAGCAATTCATGGGTTCTGCCCTTTTATAGATTTTTAGGAAAAGTAGGGTTCTACATTTGCTGATAGCCTGAGAAGATAGATCATAGTATAATATTAGTGTCACAGGGGTAAGACAGAAATCTACAGAAAACAAAATCTAGTCTCAACTGACATGGCTAAGCACTGAGAAACTGCCAATGAGTTGAAGGATACAGAGACTTACAGACCTAGACGAGTCAAAGCTTTCCTGTTACCACCTCTCCTCTACGTCAAGGGCTGAGCCAAGTTGGTGGTAGAGAATCATAATTCAAGCTGCTACTGCTCTTTCTTCTATGGCTTTTGCAGAAATGCATACACAGGCTATTATCTGATTTGTACGTATCCAGATAGAGTCAGCTGTTAACTTTCAATACACAGCAAACAAAGGAGACAGCGTCAGACACGTGACACTTGTTACACCCACCTCATTCACACATTGCCCAGCCAGACCGAAGTAGAAATCACAAGAAGGTGTCTGTGGTGAGGAACATTATAAAGGTTATAAATCTTTATCTTAACAGGCCCCTGAGAGTTTTTCCCCTTATGCTTAGGTGGGAAAGGCAATGAACAAGACCCTCTTGTTCTGTAAGTGCTTTGTGCAATGGTGTCCAGCTGGGTCGATTCTGAGATCTTTTGGGGAGGAGGTCTCTGGGACTGAGTCACACAAGTCTTCCTCCAGATTCCAGGCCCACAGGAAGCCAGGTCTGGGGGTGGTGACTTTCCAGTTCTGGGGCAGTAACGACATGTCAGCTGATGTAGCAACCACTCCCTGGGTGGAGTCAGGGTCAGTCCTACAGACCTGTGACAAGGCGTACAGTCTCCCAGCTTCCGGAAGGCGTCATCTGGGTGACACGCTGGGGCTGGGGAAGGAGCTGGAGTTCCTCAGTGACTGGAAAGGGACAGCAGGGGACGTGGGGGACTTCTTGGGGCTGCACAAGTCCCCATTGTGCAGCTTCCACAGCAGCTCCTCGTTCTCCATGGAGAGGCGCTTGTTGACTTTCGACTCTTTCTCTAAGGATTCTTGCAGGACAGCCTGTTCTGTGGAAAGTTGCCTTTAAGACAAGAGAGCCAGAAAAACCACATGGGAGGATTTTTTAAAAACTTGAAAAAGTCTCTTACGTTTTTAAAGTTGCAAGTCCAAAACATGATCCCTTTGCAATAAACAGAGTCCTGGCACAGAGCTGGTGGGCACAGGCCGAGACATCCCAGAAGTGTGAGCCAAAGAAAAAGACTGCACTTTGGGCAAATTCATAGTAGGCTGGGTGCCACCCCCACGAATAGTCCCCCTGTCTTATGACTGTCTGAGGTTTGCGGCTGCTTCCTATTTGGTCTTGTGATGCTCATTCTCTGAAATTATTCTCAGCGTTGCTGAGCCAGGGCCCCAGGGGAAGGCATGCTCACTTAGGCCTCAGCATTCCATCCAGAACACCGGGGTAAAGCACAAAGGGTTATAGTCCTACTTCCCAGGAAGAAATCAGTACCTTCACTCAGATTCCCAAGAGGTACTTGGGTGGCGTGTGGAAAGTCACACTCAGTGTTCAAAGAAGGGAGGAGCTCGGGGGAAAAACAGGACCCTTTTATTTACCTTGAAATTGCCATGTGCTTGTCCATGCGAGCTTTTAATTCTTCATTCTCCTGCTGGGATCGCTTCAGCTTGTCGACCAACACTGTGTTGCTGGCCACCTTATATAAACAAGAATGCCAACAGGTAAACACATTAAAAAGCCAGAAAGCCCCTCATTTCCAAAGGCCCATTCCTGATACATGCATGCTTTGGAGAGAATTAATTCAGGAAGTTTAATAAGGTATTGAAATAGTTATACACTGATGTCCTGCAAAAACAATCAAAAGCAGCAAAATAGAGCATGGTGGGATTTTTTGCCAATGTCTGTCAGGCCGCTTGACCCCTGACACCCGTGGGTCACGCTGCCTTAGGACTCCCTGAGGTCCGGTGCCCTGCCCTGGCAGCCCGGGGAACCGGGCCTCCTTCACGTTCAAGGTGTTGTAACAGCAGCGGAAGCCCCCGCCTTTATCCAGGGCACTACAGCTGCTTACAGTAAATTTTGAAAAGGAAAAAGGACAACAAAAAATCCCACGTTTGGTGAAAACTAGTAGGCCAGCAGCTCCCAGTTCTCGGCAACGTTCACGGTGGCCTTAAATGTGGTTTCTGGTTACTGTCTAGCATTTACCTCTGGGGGGCGCTGCACGAAGCAGCAATTTACAGGGCTCTGCAGAGCGTCCAGCGAGGGAAGGGGCGCTGTGGAGAGCCTCCTTCCCTCCCTCCACGCACCTGGGACGTGTCTGCTCTGGGGCCCGCCCAGGCTGCATTTCCAAGGGGAACAAACTGATCAGCTGAGCTATTAAAGGATAAGACCCCAGAGGACATTTATTCACCTAACATGAGGAAGAGCTGACTGCATCCCAGCCCGCTTTCTAAAGGTAAGATTTTATTGCTTGCCAAGGTGGCCATGTCCCCGCTCCCAGAACTGATGTTCAGCCCCTGTCACGGCAGTGCCCCGGGTATGGCCCTTGGGTTGGAGTCCCCTTGCTCTTAACATCTCCTGTATCCAGAAAATGCTCAGGACAAGCCCCCTGGGTGAAATAACGTCCCAAGAAAAGGAGGCTAGAACACAAGAACAAGGGACCTCGGAGCTCCCAGAAATTCAAAAGGATTCAAGATAAAACATGAAGGGGGAAGATCTGGAATTAGAGACCAGGCCATGATTGGTCTCTCTCGTCCAATTCCTCATCTGATAGGAGAGGAAACAGAGCCCTGGGGGTGGCACAGAGCTCAGGGCAGGGCTAGTTCTCACACCAAAGCTTTCATACGGGGAAAACCTCCTTGCTTTCTAAGCCTCTCATTTTCTACAAAGGCCTGGGTTCGCCTGTCACCATTTCAACCCATTCTTCTGCACGTAGGCAATGCTGACTGGCATCACGAGAGCCTGTGGCCATGGCGAGAAAGAAACATTCAGGGGACCAACAAAAATTAAAATGTGTAGGTAATTTCATAGGAGAGTCTGTTCTTATTAAATATGATAGTTTGAAAATGCCTGCATGGCATTGGAGGCAACCAGTTGTTAACAGGCTTGGTCTGCGTCATCACTGACTGCCAGCTGGGCAGGATTATCAGGCTGGACCATGACCTTGGGCAGGGACTGGTATACATACGAGGTTGGGCCCCACAAACCTGAGCTCCCGTCTCAAAGTGCCCGTCTAGCTGCATGGAGGCTTCACCTTTACCCCCCTCTGCAAGGAGGTCCTAGTTTCTAGAAGAAAACCAGACACCAACCCCCAAAAAAAGAACAGCAAACAAAGAGTGACCTCTGCGCTACCTATTGTCCAGGGCCGGCTTGGGTTTGAATGAGCCACTTAACGCAACAATGAGTCACTCACAGCTGGAGGGAGAAGGGGCAACGCGGTGCAAGGCGGCCGGCACAGTGGGGAGTCGGGCTCAGCCCCAGCTGGGGCCCCTGAACTGCCCTGCCACCCCTGCTGCACACCGGGCTCCTGCTAGTGGCTGGGCTCAGGCTCACACTGCACGCCGGGCACACGGCCACACACGTCATTCGGGGGCACTGGTCACACACTACTGCTGGGACCTGGAGGCTGCAACCCAAACTTCATCCTCATTTCTCATAATGCTTGCTGTTTGTCCGACTGAGTTAGTTTCCTTAAAGCACAGTTTTTTGATCACATACTAACTCAAAAGAAGCAACATGAGGAATTTAGAGAGCAAGACTACACTGCTCCAATGCGGTTATGATCTAAATGTTTGGGGCCTAAGAAACCTGCCTGGAGTTGGTGGTATATTAAAGCACGGATTTCACATTATTGGAAAATTCTTCCTGTGCAGCTGAAGATTTACAGACCGTTGACATGGGGACCTGATTTGTTTGCTGCGGTTTTTCCAAGGACAGAATGTTGCTTTACATGGTTCTTGAAAAAAGATGTTTCAGAAGGCAGCAATGAATAAGCTTTGAGCAAACGGAGAGGAAAATGCCACCTTTTATGTCCTGTGTATTCCCAGTACCTGTAAGAGGCAGTTAACTCCTCAGTTCTCATTCAGAGCCCAGATCCTATTTCAGACGTGATTCTATTCTGTAAGGCTCTGAAAGAAACATACCAGTTTCTCCATTTTCATTAACTTGACGTCCTGTTGGTGCAGTTTCTCATTCTTGATCTCTAACACAGCTTTCAAGCTTTCCAACTCTTGCTCCAGATACATGATCTGAGGGTTTTTCTGGAAAAGCAGGAGGAGACAGCTGTGACTGATCATTAACCACAATCACATAGTTGAAATTCTCAGCATAAAGAGTCTTTGGTAACATTTGGAAATTACCCAAACAAGCCGAGACTTCCACCTTCTCACAGCAGTTTCAAAGAAAGAAGTGAAAATGAAAAGGGTTAAGATAACTTTGATCGCAAAGCCTTCAGTTGTAAGAATGAAGTAAAACCTTTCACATTAGACAACAAACATTTCATGCATTAATCAGTAACTTAATATGGAAAAAAATATTGGTAGCATCAAATATTCTATTGGAAGTACAATTGGAAAACCACTGCTTTCAATACAAAATGGAACTCTGGCTAGAGATTTGACAATTACAAGTCCTGCAGCAGTGTGGGAAGGAGAGAAGGGAACAACGGTTCTCTCCAACATCAGAAAATAATCAGGAATGAAGAGGCAGTAAGTTTATGGACAATACTGTTGTCTCTGGAGAGCAAGGGAAATGAGAATAATGCCCTGAGTCTTTGGATTTTTATTATGACGGGACTATGCTGGCCTGGCCGTATTTCTAGGGCAGCCATACACCCTGACACCTACATGGCGTACAGCACATACACTACTAAAACTCTACCCGAAAAGAACACTACACAAGAGGAGACAGGCTCTCGGAGCACACTGCCAGGGTGAATGTCTGACTCCTTGCTGTTATTTCTGGAAATTCAAGCGAACCATCTACAGTGTGCGCTACAAATGAACAGTGTAAGAGCTACTGGCCATCTGTTTAATGAGGGAACTGCACAGACAAGAATTGTCAAAACACAGCAGATCTGACCTAGATCATCAGTGATCCTTCTGAGCAGTGGCTACTGCTCTGCGCCAACCCTTAGGGAGAATCGGGGAATGGGCCCTTGGGGATTGCTCAAACCCTCTGCCCCACAGAAGGAGACAGTTCCACAACTCGAGACCTGCTCGTGGAACACACCAGATATGCAAAGGGCCAGGGTGGGGACCGACCCAGGGCTCTTTTGAAAATGTCTTAAGTTTCATATACTGTTATCATCTTACACATTTTTTTGACCCTAAACACAGCAAATCCTCTCTCGTTTTTGCTAAAGGGCAACAGCATAATCTATTGCTGATTTTAAAAATTGGAGCATTTACAGCCTTGCTCCCACTGCACTTTTCTGACATCTCTGCCAGCCTGCCTTACTCTACCCTTTGCACCCAGCCTCGACACTCCTACACAGGCGGCGTGAAGTAGTATATTCCTGCCTTCCTCCATCTGTTTCGTTCCTAGTTTTACAAAGTCTGCTGTACTCCCAGAAGTTCTTTAAAATGTGTTAGTTTTTTATAAAGGTATTTTGTAAAATACTAAAAAATTTTTTTAAGTATTAGTATTTTTAAAAAGTATTAATAAGGTTTACAACCTGCATGTTAGTCTAGGTTTTTTTTGAAATCACTAACTTTCCCTAAGAATCTTCCAGAATAGCTTTGAGGTTTCATTGAATGTGATTTCACTGAATCATATTCCAATGTCCAGAGGGTCTCCCAATGACATTATCAGCAAAGAGCTCACTTAGAGACCTCCACACGGACTTTGTGAGCTGGCAACAGATTCAAGTGGCAAAAAAGCTCCCCTTCTGCAGTCTCAGGGCACAAAAACATGGGACAAAAATGGTAGTACTAAAGACGAAAGCTGCAAACAATAATTTTTCAAAACAAAACAAAACAAAGAAAGGCAAGGGAGTAAGGATACAAACTGCAAAAGAAAGTTGTGCTTTTGAGAGGAATTCATATTTTTCTAAAGTGAGGATTATCCATATGAAGAAATATTGTTCAGCCATAAAAGGAATGTTGTAATAGGCAGAAACCTTGAGAACCTCAGCTAAGTGACAGAAGCCAGATACAAGAGGCCGCCTGTAACATGATTCCCTTTATGTGAAACGTTCCGAAGAGGCAAGCCCGTGGAGACAGAAAGGAGCCGTTGGTTCCCGAGGGCTGCGGAGGTGCGGACAGGGGCGTGGAATGCGACTGACTGCTAACGGATATAGGGTATCTTTTGGGGATGACAAAAATGATCTGGAATTAGATACCAGTGAGTTGTGAACGACTGTAGTGTACATTTCAAAAGGGTGAACATTACATCTCAATATAACAGTTGGTTAAAAAAAAAAAAGTGAAGTCTTGACGTAAAACCTTGACCCTAATTGGTCATTTTCTTGTCTTCCTATAGGTATTAGTGGCTTAGACTACTCACAATATACTGGGCTTCATTTTTCAGGATTTAAAAAAGACACCAGTAAACAAGTCATTTTATACAGATTTTAAAATCTCATTGCAAGATAGGAAAAGGATTCCAGACCCGTATTACTTCTCTAGCTGCCGAATCCTTAACTGACTAACAGACAGCCAAGCAGAAGAAAACTTTAGTAGCAATGCAGTACATGACCTACCAAATTTGCTTTCTCTCTTGACACCCTTTTTTGTTCTTCTGATTTCAGCTTTTCATTTAAAGCATCATTTTCACTCTTCAGATCATTGATTTGTTTCTAAAACAGTGAAATATGGAATGTAAGTTAACACACAGACACCAGAGATGTAAGCAAATAGACACAGAAACATGCCTAAACTACATAAACCTCAAGAAAGATGACTTTTTTTTTTTGGTGGGCATTGGGGTGAGGTATTGAGATGTACCTACCTCTAGTGATTCCTTCTTCTCACAAAGTGAGTCCTCCAGTGATTTCTTTTCCACTTCGTGGCTTTTCTTGATTTCTGGAAAGACGGGGTATTTTTTTGAGACAATAACATCCTATGAGATCATTATATTCTATAGCTGTTAAAGCACAGAGATGTACAGTTGATTATGAGGTGGTGTGACGTTACTTTATATTTGTAGGATGCTTTTATGTAAACGAGGCTGTTTTCAAATTAGCCTATGAGGTGAGTAGGGCAGATATTCCCAGTTTATGACTGGGAACACTGAGGTCAGGGTCATGAGATCCCGGCCTCAGAGCTTTCTGCTCAGAGCACGACCTCACACGCTGGCCTGGCCTGTGGACGCCTGGCCTGGAGCTCCCCCGCTCTTTGCACTGGCCTTTCATGAACTGAACACAAGTCTAAAATTAATCCTACTTCTGGCAGGAAGGAAGAAGGGCAATGTGCACTAAAATCTGCCCTGGGCCAGTCCCTTTTATGTCACTGTCTCTGACTTCACAGGACACCTCTGCTCTTCTGATGAGAAGGCCCCTGCTAAAGGCCGCCCCATGCTTCTCCCTAGGAGGCACTGAGCGTAGTCTAATGGCTGCAGCTCCGCGGCCGATCGTTTTCTGAAAGAAATGGCTTCCCGCTCTTCTCCCTCTACATTGACCCTTCCAACTGTGATGCAGTCATGAGAAAAGATTCTCATCTTTATTCAACCAGTGGCCAGCTGCATTTCACAGCGGTGCTGGCGAGAGGGGGACTTTGTGTGGCTCCTGTACTGTGGCCACGATCTAAACTGACACCTTAAGTTCCCCAAGACCCAGAGTGGCAAAGGGCAACTAATGCCAGAAAGGCCCTGAAGTTCTCTAAAAGTTCATCCTATTTCCTGAAAGGCTGGCATTTCTGACAGACTATTACTTGCATCTGCCGGGGAAAGGGCACTTGCTGACAACGAGCAATGACAGAAGAAACCAGAGACACTCCAAACCGAACACCACCGAGGGGTCCCTGGAGGGGAAGGTTATAAAATCATCTCCGTTTTAAAACTTATCACACGGTTCCATTAGATCTTATCCTTATTAGACAGGGAAAGGCATTCTTGCCTGAAAGCGAGCTTTCATAGGCCTTCTTCAACAATTCTACTTTCTCGGAGTGGCTAGCTTCAATTTCCAACTTGGAAGTTTCGTGGGCAGCATTCAAGTGGTCGAACTGTAAGAAAAAAACAGAAGCAGTTTACCAAGTGAACTTGAAAGCTGTAGGCAGAATAAGAAGCAGCACTTACTCTTAGGAGATACAAGCTTGCATTCCAGTTACAGGGCTCCCTAATGCACGTAAAGAACAACCCAGCTCGGATTTGCCCCTCCCGGTTCTATTCTCTTCCCCACTTCGGGAGCCCAAAGACACAAGTTCTCCAGGGTTCATGGCTGCACAAGGCCAAGTCCATCTTAAGGAATGAGAATATATTTCACAGTTTCAAGGACAGACCACATAAAGCTCCGTGTCCTTAGCACATGCCTGGCAGACAGTAGGCACTCTATAAATATTTGCTAAGTGAAAAACCGATTTTACAAGGAGGCAAGGAAATAAAAGATTAATGATACATTAGTAAGTGAAAAATATGCATGATTACAAGTGCCATCTTAAAAAAGACGAAGAAATGCAAACTAATGTCTGAGCAGCACAAAAACAGAATGCTCACGAAGGAGTAAAGTGTTTTCAATTTTATCTTTTTTTTTCTTTTTCTCTTCCCTTCTTTTGCTCAACATATGTACATTGAGCGTAAGAAAAAATTTTTTAAATCTTTTCACTTATCTAAATAAAAACCAAAGAGAAGTTCATCAAGGGATGTTCATCATCACACTGCAAGTATAGTTACAGTAAACAGCCAGGGCCAAGAACATGCTCAGGTTCCAAACGCACAGACCTGCTCTTGCAATTGAGTTTTATACTTCTCTGCTTCTTCAATGTAAATGTTCTGCAGCTTTTCACATTCACCAGTGTAAAATTCTTTAAGCCGATTCTCCAGCTCCGCTAGATCAGTCTTGTGCTGCTGGTTCAGCTTCTGGACAAATCCTTCATAAGCGGTTTGCAACTCATTCCTGGCTTTTTCTAGTTTCTCACAGGTGGTTGAAGCAGTGACTGAAAAGAGAAGGAAAAGAAAAGGGAAGATGACTTAACCTGCTAGGTGTCCGACATTCATAACATTCACACACAGCTGTGATGACTCTGGAAGCACGAACACAGGACTCTCAGAGAACTCAGTTCTCTTGTGACCAGATTTTTCATAATAGTATAGAAGTGAATAAAAAGGACTAAGAGGAAAAGGTGTCTGGCAGGAAAAACCAAACAAGGAAAACAACTGTCTAGCGAAAAGAGAAGTAACCGAGAAGAGCCAGGTTCCCACGTGAAGAGGCCCTTTTCCGTGGAGACCGATCAGTGCAGATGCCATGAGGAGGGAAGGCTCTGATTGGCTGAGGCATCTCTAAGGCTGGCCAGTCAGCAAAGAACAGGGAAGATCACAGAGAGCAAGTGGATTTTAAGCTTGTTCTTAATTTTGCACTGATTCCAAAAATACAGCAATAAGAACAAAACATTCAAATATTTTGAACACAAAACACCAGCATATAAAAACTTCAGGAAAAACACATTCTAAGAGTTACAACATGAATATATTGAAGGTCATTATTTTTAAAAGGTAAAGCAATTTGATAAACCTAATTTAAAGTCAGAGCATCTTACGGCTTCACCACCACTACCAAAAACATAATCACTAACAACACGTGGCAGAACGTGCACATAAGCCACGCACACATCCTACAGTGAATCCCGGAAGACGGCGGTCACTTCTTAGGAAGCTGGCCTTTGGACCTTCCCAGCCTGCCGTTCTGAATGAAAGCACAGGAAGAGGAGGGCTGCCTCTCCAGGAGGGGGCGTGTTCCCCGGATCCCAGCGTGCTCACAGACCAATATGAAATGGGCGCTGGCAATTCTGTCAAATTAATCCTTACCCCTCTTTTGGTAAGGAGTATGCATTTCTGGATTGCAGAAGGAATAGGATTGTTTTAGGGCAGAGAAAAGGATAGTTTACATCGATGATCATTCTACCTAAGTAACATGAAGCTGGCTGGTGCCTAGGATGAATTTCTGGCAATGCTGCCCACTTGTTTTCTTGGGCCCACGCCACGTGGCGGTAGAAATGCTAGT
Source organism: Manis javanica (assembly GCF_040802235.1). Taxonomy (NCBI): domain Eukaryota; kingdom Metazoa; phylum Chordata; class Mammalia; order Pholidota; family Manidae; genus Manis; species Manis javanica. The sequence continues at coordinate 97,448,407 of NC_133167.1, forward strand.
CACTGCCCCATATCAATATCCTTTCAGAGGCAAAATGGACCATACAGAAATAATGACAAAGAGTAGTGTCTGCCAAAGTGAACCCTTGACATTCCGATAAATCCACAAATATTCATGGAAGGGGAAAGGAACTGACATTAAAAACAAAAACACAACAAAAACTGCGATGACTGCCACGGAGTGGGGCTCCCTAATATGCTGTCTGAGCCTCACAGAAGTCCTGTGAGACCCTTAGCACTCAGCGAATAAATAAGGGAACCAGGAGCGGGGGCTCGGCATTTGCCCGTGGGTGCAGAGCTGAGGAAGGGCGAGGGCTGGACTGCATAAGCAGTTTGCATTCTGACTCTGCCCCCAAAGCCTGTGCTCCCCCCCACCCCGCCCAGGACCCCTCATGCCAGGAGCTGCTGAGAAACGAGATGGAGCCTCTCCTCGGGGGCTCACTGAGAAGACAAGACCCGCATACATGAGAAGCAACGGTACTGGGCAGCACCTATGGGCCCAGTGAATGGCACTCCTGGTACTTTATATCCAGCTAGGGTGGTACGGATTAAAATTTACCATCTTAATCATTTTTAAGTGTGGTATTCTGTGGTATTAAGCAATTCTGTGGTATTAAGGACATTCACACTGTTGCACAACCTTCACCACCATCTATTTTTCCAGAACCTTTTCCCCAAACCACACCTTCATACCGCTTACACCACCACACTCCCATTCCCCCGGCTCCCCTCTGCCCCTGGCAACCACTGGTCTACTTTCTGTCTATGAGCTTGACAATGCTAAGTACCTCATATAAATGGAGTCATACAGAATTTGCCCTTTTGTATCTGGCTTATTTCACTCAGCATGATGTCTTCAAGGTTCATCCCGTGTTACATTTAACATGTGTCAGAATTTCCTTCCTTTTTCAAGCTGGGTTATGTTCTATTGCATGTATATACCACACTGTGTTTATCCATTCATCCATCCGTGGGTATCTGGGCTGCTTCCACCTTTTGGCTAGTGTGAATACTATAGCTGTGAACATGGTCTACACGTATCTGTTCAAGTCTCTGCTTTCAGATGTTTTGGGGATATACCCTGTAGAGGAATTGCTGGATCATATGGTCATTGTTATTATTTGAGGAACCACCACACCGTTTCCCCAAAGTACCACGCCACTTTACATGCCCCCCGGCAGTGCACAAGGGTTCCAGCTTCTCCACACTCTCACCAAAGCTTGTGATCTTTTTCGTTTTATGATAGCCAACCAAATGGGTGTGAGGTGGTATCTTGTGGTTTTGACTTGGTGCAGACTTTTAAATTGAGGCATGCGATAGAGATATGATTCTGAGAACGAGGGTGAGAACTGAATTTTATCGTTAGCAGTGTGGGAGGCTGCCGGGGAGCTCTAGGACTGGAGTATTCAACAAGGCAGAAGAGCTGGAGATAAGACCAAGGAGGAGATGGGGGCCGGAGAACAGACCATCAAATGGAATATCGCTGACATCAGTCCTTGGGACTAAAAATGGCACCTAAGTTTTTTCTTTGAAAGAGTGTAGTAAAAGATGATGGCTGTGCTGATGGGTACAGAATACCCTCTTCATTTTTTCCTTTTATTACACTAATGTCTATCAAAGGGGAACACCGTGATTCAAGAGCAACTGTTAGGCAAGCGAACACAGCACTAGTTTCTACTGACATGCTTTCCAAAGTACACAGATTCAGTGGTGGGGCCACAAGCGTCCTTGCGTGGATTCCGCATCAGACTTCCATATGACGGTTGGCCATACAAAGATATTTTGCAAGCAGTCGATCAAGGCATCAAGTAGCTTTCTCATCAAAGAAATCTTGGTTTCATACAGCCTTTCCCCTTACCTCCTTGGAATTTCAAAGTTAAAAAAAAAAAAAAGTAATAACATGATTCTAGCCCATCTGAATGCTGCTATCAGAGACAGAAATGTCTTGAGTGAACCAAAAACTAGAAAAGCTTCTCTGTGGTTAACAGGCTACCCCTGCTGAACTTTAACCTGTCTGCTAGTGCTCACACCACTGTCAGTTTTGAATGTGTGTAATCATGGTGCATCAGACTTCAAAATCAAAGAGAATCTATGGAAATTTTTTCTCATTAGCAATTGGGCAGTGCTTTCTCTGTTTAAAAAAAAAAAAAAAAAGAACCTTAAATAGTGTTCCCTCTTCTTGGCCACTCCAAGTCAGGTGAGGGAAGACAGACGGGAGGAAAGGGGAAAAATGGGTCAGATGGGGTTGCAGGCAGCTTGGTGCCCAGCCCTCTGCTCCGGGATGGCCGGCGTGCTGCGCAGTAACAGCTGGGCTGACACCACCACATGCACAAGCACGCAAACGGCCTTACTTGGAATTTGCTGGCCTGGGCTCCCGAGGAAAGGTTTTATTTGACAAAAAGACCTCTGAGATTCTTGTCTCAGGGACACATGTGTCCACGTTGTATCAAGGGTTCTCAGAGTGATCCGCTGGCTGGACACAGTCTGGGGGGCCATGGGGGACACCACCCCATGCCTTTAGTTGTGAACTTCTCCATGGGTTCATTACCATGTAGGACAGGCTCCGAATGCCCCCGTGCTTGCTCTCACCCTGGTCCTCTACCTTGGCTGTTTCTCCAGAATCCCATTCACACAGAGCCAGACACCCAACAAAGCCAAAACCCAAACCTAAAATCTTTCAGAGTCTGGACTGAGTACGCAAGGTGTTTTTGTAGTGTTAGGTGATACTGGTTCCGAGGCGTTATTGCACAAATACAAAATGCACCCAGTGCAAAACCGTCCTTTCGTCCTTTGTGGTTCAATCAGCCCCAAAACGTAAGGCCACCTCACAAACCAGAAGTCAGCCTTTTCACCCTGGGATGAACCAGGCCTCAGAATTCCAGGTCAAGAACAGAAGAGGAGAAGCAGAGGCTCTCTGACAGTTCGAAGCATGGATGACTGAGCAAGGAAAAATATCAGAAGGGGTGAAATGCTGGAAATTTCTCCTTTTCCAGTAGTTATTTGGATGACATCTAGAAAAGAACCTGACATCTCAGTCCAATGTAATTTCTGGAAAACAGAACTGGGTTCATCCCAAGTCTGTGAGCATTCAGCCCAGGAGTGGCAGTGTGGCCACTGCCTAAGGACTCTTGGTGGCCTTTCTAAGAAGGGGAGGATGGAGGTTTACTAGATTTCCATTTGGTGTTGGAAAATTGTACTGTTTACAGACCAAATCATTCCATGACCATAGCCCTAAATTGTTAATATTCTTTTGAAATGATACAGTGTTAATTTTTTAGATCTCAGTAGCACGCTCCATCACAAGACAAACAAATCTTAAATTTCTCAGGAACGTGTTTGAATTCTCAAACTAAATAACTGTCTTAACAGAACAGACCTACAATACTCAGGTTCAAAACTTAGTCACACTATTTACCTGCTTTGTGCTTTGAGCAAGTTACTTAAGCCTTCTAAGCCTATACTTTCTCATTTTTATTTTTTAGGTGGAGACAGCATTGGTGCCTTCCCTGCAGGATTAAATACAATAATACATGTGAGGCATCTGGCCCGGTGCCTGACCAGACAAAGGTTGCAATAAACGTTACTGCTGTTATTGGTAGCTTTGCAAAAGTCCACCAATTCAATGCATTTGAAGAGCCCTCACAGACATGCTTGGGACAGAAAGTGACAGAAGCAGCGTCATCTGCATGGTATTCAAAGATGGGCACGTGAATGCACACAGGATCGGGGTAGCAGTGCACGCCCACCTCAAATCTCCTCTGTCTACTGTTCTTCACATCACACACAATGGGATTTTTCCCAACTCTTAGGTGACTTTACCTAAATTGGATGTAAAAATATATATTTAAAAAAAAGGAAAAAGAGAACTGGAGAGGTAAAGTCACACGAAGATTATCACTCTCACAATGTCAAATAAGCGACTGTGCGACAGAAAGAGGAGACAGACCAAGAAATAAGATGACCCCTTCCCTCAACTGTACACCACACTTTCTTCCAGATGCTTCCAGCTGGCCTGCTGTGGGCACCCACCCATCTCTCTGCACCATAGCAGAGGGAAGGGAGCTGCCTGCATCCAGCTGGGGTCCCCCCCTTCTTGGTCTCTGGCCACTTGGGAAATCACACACCTGCTTTCACTCCTGGGCACCCCTACTCCTGTCTTCAACAACACACACACACTTCTCCTGGTAAACATACTTGCTTTTTTAAAAAAACGTAATGGTGAATTTTGGATTTAGCTTCACCTGGCTTCCCCAGAGGCAATCTTAGAGAAGCAGGGGGCACTGGTCAACACTGAGGGTTTACCACCGCAACGATACAAATGACTCCACTATGGACTTTATTCAGGTTTCATCAGTTTTTCCACTAACGCCCGCCCCACTTTGAAGGATAAACCTTACTTTAGGATAACTTGAGATTCTTGAAAAGGTTGCGAGGACAGAATGGAGAGCTCCCCGACACTGCTCACCCTGTACCCCCAATCGTTACTGTCATCTATTCCCAGAAACTAGCATTGAAACAGTATCATCAACTCAACTTCAAACTTTGTCCTTTTTCCCTTCGATTCCAGGATCCAGTCCAAGACCACACATTGCTTTTAGGGGTCGTTGTCTCCTTAGTTTTCTCTGATCTGCACATGTCTTTGTTTTCATAATCTTGACAGTTTTAAAGAGTCAGGTATTTTATAGAACATCTCTCAGTTTGGGCTCATCTGACATTTGCTCTGCATTATTCATGACCCAGCAGTTCCACTAAAAAGAACTGATCTTACACATATACTCCTACACATATAAAATCAGGGACAGATGAGGCCACTCACTGGCTCATTTCTCTCACAGCAAAACATCAGATTCAGCCTAATGCCTATCAGGAAGGAACCGGTTAATTATGACATAGCTATTTAATGAGATACTTTCTGAAAAAAAAAAGATTTTTATGACTGTTTAATACAAAAAACATATATATACATATGCACACACATCACACTTAAAGAACTGCTAAGTGGAAAAGCAAGGTGCACAATGTGCTACCAGCTATTTATAACAGGAAGGGGAAACCAGCTGTTTATAAAAGAAAGGGGAATCTTGCTCTGGTCCACCCCAGCCCCAGAACCAGGAACGAGACACCACCTTCTATCACAGTTGTGTGACCATTTCATAATATTTACTCTATGCAGGGAAGTCCAGGCATGTCACACTTCCAGGGCCAGTGACTATGTAGGCTACTCTCTTACGGTCTAATTTGTTTAAAACCGGAGACGTAAAGTAACTGAACAACGTGATCAAGAAGCCATTTTTTAAAGAGAAACTGCAACTTTGTGGAGAGGCCTCAGCCTACAGAACTAGCAGGGAAGGGACCCGGGCACCCCCATAGCAGGCGTTCCCAGCTTTCTGCATGTTTCCTGATAAGCAAGGCTGAGCAAATACCACCTGCTCTGCTGACCTTACAGTTTGGTGAGGATAAAGTAAAATAGATACTATGGTATTTTGTAGAGCTAGTGCTCACAGACCTTCTGTGGACTGAAGAGCCCTGGATTCCGTTTCCCCAAAGGAAATGACTTTTTCCCATGACCTAGAAGCTTGGCAGACGTGTTGTAGACAAACGTGTTTTTCTAAATTTCAGAATTCGTTGCAAACGCTTTTCTGAGTGTGCTTGGGAATTATATGAATCAACGTGAAACTGATTTCAAAGCTCTCCACGAATCGTAACTATTAGGAATTAACTTTTACAAAACGCCCGTGCCATCAAATCAGTTCTCCCATAAATAACACCACCTTACCTTTAAAGCTCAGTTCCTCTTTTACAAAGTACTCTTATATTTATTATTCATGTACTACAGGAATGCTTTGAGTTAACAAAAGAGGTAGGGTCTTAAATCCAGCTTTACCAGAGAGGGAAATAAAGTGGCAGGATCAGACCCAGAACTCAACGGGCTCGGCTTTCTTCAGTATGCAGGTTCTACAGTCCACCACGTGGAACCTGATCTGTGTGGCTATTTTCTCAATGAGAAGCACAAGAAAGAAGTTAATTCATACACACAGTGGACACCTCAGAGTATTAGGGTTTACTTCTCTGGTGGAAGCAATGAAGACTCTAAGATAAGGCAGGTAAGAAATGATCTTTCTCTCCCCTACACAGATTAGTCCTGACAAAATCTCTGCATGTGGGATGGTGATCTGGCGCGGTCAGCGGATCTTGGCGTGTGGGGACGAGCTGGGCCTCCACAGGGCCTCAGGTTCTCCCTGCCAATAAATGGCTGCAAAGGCTTTGCTGTGTTTCAACCTACTGGCCAACAGCAGGCTGCAAAACAGATGCTCTCATAATCGCAGACATTCTGTGGACCAACAAAAACATTTAGGCATGAAAGTGGATCAGAGACGAAAGCCTGGCTGAAAAATGGATATAATGTTCTCAGCTCAGGCCTGAGAAAAATGAGTGAAGACTTTAATGTGATTGCACTTCAATCAAAATAAGTGATTTAATATTAATGAAAAGGTGATTTTTGAGGCAGGTACTATTCTGCCTTTCCTTCTCCTTGATGATTTGTTTTCAGGGTGCAAAGTTCAAAAGGGCAGGTGAAAGCTGCTGGTATGTGTAAAATTTGGAAGCCTACGTACAAGAATGGACTCAATTCAGTTGGACTTTTTGGCATTATTTCCTCTCCTACAGTGCCTAATGCTCACCTACTTTTCTACAGAGAAGAAACAACATTGTGGATGGCTGGTGCCGTGTCCGCGAGTGGCCCGGCACGCACCAGGATCTGCATCTCCTGGATAATCATTCCACGTGGATTCTGGGCTCCATTCCCAAGCCAACCTGAGTCAGAGCTGGGACTCGTATCCTAACAACCAGGTTGTTTTGTTACACAGTGAAGTTTGAGAACCACTGCGCTAGACAAACAATGTTAAATTAGGAAACACTGAACATACCGAAACTGAACAAGGGCAAGGAAGACGACTCTATGGGCTTTCAGAACAGAAGATACCTGAGCGACGCTGTGCATCTGTACAGGTGAAAGCACATGGTCTCTTCTCTGTAGGTAGAGCCAGTCTAAATTTAGGATAGACATGGGTACAGAAAAGGAGCTAAGTTTGAGGGGGTATCTACTCCACCTTCAATTGACCCAGTGAGATAAAGAATTGTTTGGGTATACAGTTGGTTTTCATTACATTGATAGATTTCTTTCATGGAAACCCACTCCAAAATCACTTCTGGAATTTTGCAACTCAAAAGTGACTTAACTGTGAAGAGTTTGAGAAGTACTTTAAATAGACAGCCTTGTTAAACCACAGCTGTAGACAAAACTAGTGACAGAGTTAACACATTCCATGAGGTGTCAGGTAGCCTCGAGTTCACAGACACCAGTTAAGTGTTGATTGGACAATTTGTAACACTGCTTTTGGCAAAGCCAAGTTGCTCTTCCCTAGCAGATGATAACAAGATATATTCTAATCTAGCAATACCTCTTGAACTCTTGACTCCAATAAAAAGATTCCAAGAGCAATCATCAATGCAAGCTAGTGTTTATATCAGATGATATTCCAGCCTTTCAAGCAGTTTCATCATGCTTGCCCTGCTGTGGTTTGTAGAAGTTTGAGAGTCTAGCCATCCTAAGCTCTTATCCAAAAACTCAGCTTTCTAACTGTCTGACCTTAGGGAAGATTCTTCACTTTGGTCCTCAATTCTTTCTTTCTTTTTTTTAAATCATGTAAACCAGTAGACTTAGAGCTGAACACTTTCATTAGGAAAGAGTATGCATTCAATAAATGTTACTGCTATAACCGTCTCATATTATTCTACACACACTGGGCAAAACCACCTAGTCTTTCATACAACTATTATGGGAATTCCCAAACTTTTTAGAAATTAAGAGTCAAAATCCCATTTATGTTATGAAATAGAAACAATCAGCATAAATACAGAAAGAGATGTGAGTCTCTAATTTTGATGATGAAATATTTGGAAAACAAAATACCTTTTCTTCATTAACTTGGATAAAAAAAGGTGATTTCAACTGTAAATAATTAAAAAAAATAGAGACCCCCAAAGATCATAATTACGGCCCTCTATTATACCAGTCTTGATCCAACACAACTCTAGAAAGAGTCAGAATGACACATTTATCCCCTGTCTCACAGGCCAAATGTTTGCTGTGGATGTAGATACTTAAACTGAACTGTAATCTATTTCAAGGGCTGACACTTTCAAAATGATCTAACTGGGATGGTCACACACAATACGGTTCCAAGAGAATTCACCTCACCCTACTTTATTATTATTCATTCCTAAAAACAGACATGCTATTTTCAAATAGTTGAAAGGAAAGTGTTTGTGCACAAAAACCATTGAGTGTTGGTGTATTATAAGCCTCTAAAGCCAGCTTCTCCAGGTACCATCCTCACTAGTCAAATTCTTCATTCACTAGTACTAAGCACCAGGCACAAGGTATCAACCTGCAGAGCTTCAAGGTGAAGGAGATACTGGCCTTACCCTTAAAGTGCTGACCGTTCTGGACGTGAGAGGAGGTCTGCAGGCAAATGACTCTAAGAACACAGGGCCTTGAAGCACAGAGGAGAAGGCACTTGAAAGATCTGGGTGAAGTGCAATTGAATATATTTTAGCTAGAGGTTTAAAAATGAGTAATGAGAAAGTTTGAGAGGCAAAAAGTAGAAGGGTCTTGGGTAGAGGACAGAGCACTTTACGCAGAGAGATGACATGGGCCAGGGGTTCGAATGAGCCCACGGCTGGGACCCGGGGAGGGGACAGAAGGTGGGGAAGAAATGTAAATGAGTGTCCAGACTCATCAAGTTGGACCAGAAAGTTACAGTCAAATCACACATGGTGGCTTAGTATGTTTGGATTTTTTTCCCAAAGCCAAAATGGAGTCGTTTGTGTTTGTTAAAAATGTCTTGTAGGGGACACACGGGAGATTTACTACAAGCACTGTCCTGGCAGCACACGGACAGCAGAGGAGCGGCCTTGGGGGGCAAGTTGGCCTTTTGGGCGACTGCTGGCAGATGCTCCAGGTGGGAGATTCTGGGAGGGAGGGGCCCGAGGGAAGCCGAGAACTCAGAAACTCAGATTGGCGTCCCAGGGCGAGGACAGGGAGGCGGCCTCAGCTGCTGGCTCGGGGGTAGGTGGATAGCAGTGCCACAGGGGGGGCTGATGACCAGACTTTGGGGGCTAGGTTTGAGCGAGGCACCACCGCGGAGCGCTCAGGAGGCAGGACGGTGTGCTCACACTGCTCCAGCCCCTCACTGGGAAAAATACATCTGCAGCTGGGGAAGGAGAAGACTAGAGAAACGAGTGGGAGCCCTCACCCCACAGGCTGCAGCTGGAACCACGGGAACGGGTGGGCAGCGAGCTCACCACGGAACCCTTGCTCTACTACAACACTACTTAAGGGGCAAGGGAATTACACTTCCTCACTCAACGGACCTTCCCATAGTCATGAAACACGCCCACCCGGAGACTATGAGGCGCTACGGAGAAGTGCTTGATCTAAGTTAAAAAGAACAGCATGAAATAAAATGCCACGGCTGAATCTCACAAACGTTATACTCACAAAGCAATACAACGTCACAAACAGGCCAGGCACAGAAAGAACATACTGCATTTTCCAGTTATATGAGACTCTAGAATTGACAGCACTAATCTACGGTAAAAAAGTGAAATCAGGGTTTGCTTCTAGGGCAGGAAGGGTCTACAGGAAAGGGGGCATGAGGGATTTTTCTGGGACAGTAGCAATCTTCTCCAACCTTGATAAAGGTGTAGGTCATACGAGTGCATGTGTTTGCCAAAACTGATGGAACAGTAAGCCTCCTATTGTATGTCGATCATACCTTAATTAAATAAGTCAGAGTTCAGAGTTGTATATATTCACATAAACAGAGAATATGCAAAAATACAAGTTATGGCAGGGTAGCGTAGCTGTGGGCCATTTTCCTCTAGCTTTACAATTCTAATTTTCATACTGTTCTTAAAAAGGAACTTGTAAACCTCAACCTCCAAAACCCATAAATATTTATTAATTACCCACGAAAATGGAAATCATCTGTATTTTTTTCCTGTGCAGCAAGAAAGAATCTCTGCAATTAAGAAATTTACTATCTGAAGACAATAGGAAAACACAAGGGAAAAGGCCTGAGGAGCAGGAGTCTCCAGGACACACTGGAGCCGTGGAGCCTCATGGCTTTGCTTAGAGGAGACTGAGAGGGGGTTTAAAACCCTTTCTGCAGAGACTACGGGACGTCACCACAGGGGTATGTCCAGGAGGCGCAAACACGCAAGCTGCACGGAGCGCATCTGGGTTAGCGTCGCAGTAGGGACACCAGTCAGGGCAACAGGGGAGGCCATGGTGGGGAAGTCAGTGGGCAGAGGGGACAGCTGGGGGTAGTTAGGGTCGAAGGGTCCACATCACAGACTCTCCTTGGCTTTCACTGCTTGTAACTTTATAAGTGGTTCTTTATTCTTTGCGGTTCATAGCAATTTGGAACCTTGCCTCAATTCTCACAGAGAAGATAAAGACACATCCACGGGGAGAGTGACATCAACAATCCCTCATTATTTGGGAGGGAAAAGGTCAATATGTTGATGATGGTGGGGAGTGCAGCTCTTTCCTTTGAAAGAGAGTTTTCTGTGAGGGACCAGGCACTAGGCCGGTTGCTTCATATGTATCACAATTTTATTCAAGCTCCACAACAATCTAGCAAAACACATATTAACTTCCCACCACCAGGGAGGGAATCATACTCGAAGCAGTTAGGTAACTTCTAAGTAGGAGCAGATGGACAGAAACCTGGCCTCCGGGCTCCACACACCAGGAGGACATCGATCAACTCTCACTTCCACTTGAGTCTGAAGAGAAACAGCAACCTTGCCCCAAAGGATTTCTAATAATATTTAGTCTAATTATAATTTCTTTCTGCAGTAGCCTAGGCCCTCCCCGATTAGCAAACGAGGCCAGTTGTGGAGTGCCTGGAACGACTTACTATTTAATAACTGTTGACACGTGGTGCCAGACGCCTCACAGCGCATCACCTCCTGTCGCCCTCAGACCATCCTCGAGGCAGACACTTAGTCCTGCCATTTTCGGACTGGAGACATGTGACAGGGTTTGTCCCAGGACACTGCCTCCCAAAGATTCCAACCCGGAGAGCATGACAACACCGTCTAACCACTTTGCCAACTGCCTCAGATCTTAAAACTGAGTCTTAAACTTTGCTGCAGAAGCCTGTCCTCTTCCATCTTAGCTGGCAGCTTGGAGAGCATTCTTTCTAGACCATTCCACCCGAAGAACGACTTGAACGCTTCTTTCTCTTCTCTCCCCTCATGAACCAAAACCCCTCCCAAAAGGCTTTACGCTGCCACTTGATTCAACAGCAGCTGTGATATATCCCAAGAGTCCAGCCTTGGGTGACCGACGGCCACATCTGGGCACTCCGACGGCAGCAGGAGGCGCTCGAGGGCACCGAGGGCTCCCTTCCTTACACAGACGGCACAGGAGAGTGCGGACAGACTGTGCTGGCTATTCCCTGTCAGGCTAAGTGACCGACTGGTGGTCAGCTTAAATCACCTAACTGTGCTCTCCGCTAGGAGGTAAGGAGGAGGATGCCCCATTCAAGCAGAGTGAAAGAGAAGAGTGCTGTTTCTCTCTTGTCTTAGGGAAAGGCTGAAATGTGAGCCTCCAGGTAGCCTCATCTCCATATCCACTGGGCTATGATGGACTCTGAAGCACAGAAAAGGGCCTCTTTCCTGAGCTGACTCTATATTCATGGCATCATTTAAGGCAGAGACAAAAGCAAATTAAGTCGGTCACCCAGGTAATCAAAACGGCAGCAATCAAATTAAGTAACATGGCAGAAAGCCATAAAAGTCTCAGAGCTGGGCTATTTCTCGGCTTCCCTGAACTGTTTCCCTAGAGCTTTCCAGTCTTCGGGGTCTTGAAGTTCCATTTGTCTCAAAATTGCTCTCTTAAAGAGGCCTTCATTTCCACAGTGTAAGCCGCAGTCAAGAGGAGATGATGCCCAGCTGGGTGTGAAGGTCCTGGAGGGCCCGGGTCACCTCCCCCTGGGAGGCGAGAGCCGGAGGGACGCGGAGAGAAGCCTTGGCCCCACATTCATGCCGGTTTGCTCTCTGCCTTGGGGAAGATCCTTAGGAGTATTCAAGTCCAGCAAATTATACTGACAATATCTAAATGCTGGTCTTGTCCAAAGACAGACGAGCAGTTTCTCCTAGAGCTGGAAGAACACGGTTTTCGTCTCTGGCTGATGCCTTTGCATTATTTATACACACACCTACTCACGCTTTAAGAAGGGACTGTTACGTAGAAAACTGCAGTGAGCAAGGAATTTAGCCTCTCAAAGAACAGCTCGGGACCTGGCTGAAGCTGGAGCAGGAAGCCGATGCTGCAGGGCAGACAGGGCTTCACTCCGCTGCCTCCGCCGCTGCCACTGCCGAGGGTGGGCGGGCAGTACTGTCTCTGTTGAAGGAGCCCCGTCTTCCAGGAGACAGACACTAAAGCAGAGGGAGAAGCAGCGCTGGACGTGTCCACACACGCCTGGCTGCTGGCGAGCTGGTCCTCATCCACGATCAGCGCTGTGCGGATGGTGAGATCAGCCCAGAATCTGCCTCCTCCTGACGGCTGCCTGGGTCTGCAGCGCCCTTCTAGCTCTGTGCTCACAAGCCACCCTGAGGGGTTATAACTACTGTCATCAGAGGGAAATCTGAGCACCGCTCTTTACATTTGAAAAGCGGTTCGGAAAAATACATGATTTGTGTAACAGGACCCACACAATGACAAAACCATTCTGCCCCTCTCTGCAGGAAGACAAATGTTTTGGTCATCAGCAGCTCTGCTAGGCTTAGTCAGAGCAGTGCTAGGAATTCTCTGAACTTGGGGTCAAGCTGCCAAGATTCAAAAATAACGTTGATAGCAAAGCATTTGCACAGATACCAGAGTGGGATGGCTGGCAACTCCAGCCACCATGCAGACAGGAAAGCCACGTTGTCCGATTTCCCCCTCATCCAGTAAAACTTAGATTAAAAAAAAAAAAAAGGCTCTTACCTAGTTCTTCCCGGAGGTTAACAAGCTCGTGAGACAGGGTTTTGTGCTGTTTCAGGGCTTCCTCCCGCTGTGGAAAACACACATCAAGTTACTAAGGTTTTCAAGAGGGTCCCTTTCGGTTAGGCACACATTTGTTATCACCCAGAAAACGACACTCAGAATTGAGAAGCCAAGATATGAATCATTTGGGCTGACAGTTTGTGTTGTTAAAAAACACAGATGTCCCTTAGTTGTTAAGGAAATCCATTTTTTGAAAATCTCTATTTTCTCATGAAACGTTCATGTGAGGCACTGAATGGCCCATTTAAAAATATTTACTTGGAGCCCTGCTTTGTTGGTGAGCCACAGAACGACCCTTCCAGCTGATGCATACTTAAGACATAATGCGCTCTCCTCCTCCAAGAGGCAATAAAGGCCAAATCAGTTTAAGATAAATATTTAATGTTCTAAATGTGTGCACTTGTATGCACTTTGTCCTATATATGCAAATGAAGTTTTGTTACAGGGCCAATCTTTTACTTCTACAAGGAAGACACAAAGTTTGTTCTAAAGCTATGGCAGAAAATAATTCTTTCAAGATCAAAGTAATTTTACTCAGCTGCACAGTATTTTCTAAGGATTACTATATTTTGCATCAACTGTAATTCTAAGCAGACATTAGAGAAATGACAAAGAAAATCCAGGCAGCTGTTTTAATATTAAAAATGCAATCAATCTTGTAAAAAGAGTAATTTCCATGTCACCTGCAACTCACAGTGCTCACGCGTCCACACCTCCTTACACCAACACGGCAGTTAGATACAGTTTCTTAAAAGACAGATTCCCTACCACCAGGGTATAAGTAAGGAAAAAGCAGAATTCAAAGCTGTCTGAAAATACCCTCAAGAGATCACCCAAGACGAGCACCCGCCGTATCTTGATTGCAGTGTTGCAGAGACTGTGAGCCCGGCCTTTGCAGGCAAGAGTTGCCTGTCATTCAAAGCATTTCCCCCTAATTCCAGACCTCTCAGTCTCAGTCCCTGACATTCTCCCAGAAAAGCACCATAAACAAATACAAATTACCCTTGTTGCTGCACATGGAGGATAGAGGCACATTTTGCTGCTGGAGCAGCCCATTTTCCAGCTTGTCTCCAACTCCCCCCACCCCCTGCACTGTCCAGGAAGCACACAGGTGGCCACGCCACCCACCAGCGGGGCTGCCTACATTCCAAGCTCTACCAGGAGGCGCGCCATTGGTCCTGGGGTAGCCTTACTTCACGTCCTGCAGGTCACCGTCTGCCTCAGCCGCCTCTCCTCACAGAGGCTCCTGCCGCAGCCTCTGCCTTTGGCACAGGCAGCCTGCGATTACTTAAAGCCACAGCCCTTCATTTATGAAAAACGAGAGCCAGACATTAGACTGATCGATTGCCACTTACTTAAATATCAGCTGGTATGGTGGAAAGAAAAACTGACCTCCTCTGCGTGGATAATGGAGCTATTTTAGATTTGTGAGCCTTTTTATTCTCCTCTCTAATTGAGGTCATTAGTTTATCACAATCACTAATGGAAAAAGAAAACTTGTTCTCTAAAACCTGTGCACCAGATGAGCTTATAAACCAGGTGAGGAGCAACAAAAGCTCATGTGTTGTGACTTAGAATTTAAAATGACATTATAAAACGAATGGCATTTCCTACAAAATTTAACATGAATGCTTAGAACACCAGTGTTTTAAGAAAAAGTATGAAATGCTGATTTGAAAGGAGAGCGATCAGATATATTTTATAACTTTTTCTTTTTCTTTTGCAGTAATCATTCACCAAAGAGCTAAGGAAGTTGTGGACAGTTAACAGTGACTGGAATGGAAGAAACACTTTGTGTCCATTTGGCCTTAACTGCAACCCAAATGCTTGATTTATAAAATGCAAATTAAGTTGTCCTGAGTTCACAAATCAGGGAGTTTAGGTTTTTTAAATGAACAAGCAATGGGTTTTCTTACATAGAAGTTTGAGGATAATCAACCTGGATAGAATTGCAGGAAGATCAAATAAAAATATATGCAATATATACTTCTCTTAATCTCAGAAATCTAGGCCTCAGTTTTGCTTGCTTACTATCTAGTTCAAATGCACATCAGCAAGCTTTGTCACACATGTGACAAGAAAACCAGGCCACCTTTACTGGGTACCACAGGCAATCTTGTAACACATTCATGGAACTTGCTTGAAATTCACTCTTTACAATAGTAGCTAAATTGCTAATAGAACGAAAAGCTGACCAGAAGTTAAATCATTTTCAGATCTATGGAAATACAAAATCTATGGAAATTCGAAACATGTGGACTGGAAAATTAACTTGGGGTATAATTTCCAGGAGTAATTTTGTGAAAGTGTTTACATCTTATTACAAATATAGACCAGGCCATCTTGGTGCTTGTTACAGGGACGTGGGGGAGAAGGAATATTGTCCCCTCATGCACCTTTTTCCCCTCTCTGCTGCACTCCACCTTCCTGTTCTCAGTGCCCAGGAGCCATCAATACCTTCCAACCTCTGTCAATCCTAATAACAGCGACAGGAAAATCACAAGATCGTTTTTCGATTCTTCTTTGTCCAGTTGGGTTGTGCCAGGGTCAGTCAGTTCTTCCTTCCTAATGAGTGCTGAATCCACTGCACTTTTCTATTAGCGCTACCGCCACCCTGGAACTTGCAGACCCAGGCCAGGGCTGCCGAAAGCATCCCTCCACACTACCTTGCAGAGCAGAGGCTGCTGGATTATTACCCCATATTCTTTGTCAACATAAATGCCCTTGCTCAAAAAGTCTTCCATTGAGTGCATTAAAAAAAATTAACTTCACCCTAGTCCCAGGAGCCTCAATTCCAGGCCCCTGACTCCTCTTCTATCCAAGTCAGACTTGCCATGCATGTCCCAGCTCCACAATCAGGAGGTCATGGTCTTCTTTATGCAACTGCCAGGGATGCCCTAGGTCAGTCACAGACACCACCTCTCCCCAAATGCCTCAATGGGACATCTATACTTCTGAACTGGTTGGCAAGGTACTATTCAGTACCTATTAACCAAGCGCCATTCCAGATGCTGGAAAGAAATTTAAGACATGGTTCCTGCCTCCAAGAAGCCTGGGACCTAAACATCTAGGCCAAATTCTTTGGTTGTCAAAGCAGATGACCTCCTCTGAGGGGAAGCAGCATGATGGGAAAACCAAGGGCTTCAAACAGTAAGTACCACCTGAAATGCCGACCTCAGTGCCCATACCATAATCGACATATCCTGTTTGTTTCTGTCTGACTTTCCCTGGCAGCTTGCCCTTTAAGATACTTACCCTTTAAGCTATAAATGATAAAACACATTCTGTCATCTAGATACTGCCTGCCTGTTGTTTCTTTTTATTCAGCTGCTCCAACATCACTGTTTCTTAGATGCTAAACTCTTTATAGTCTCGATAACAAGGTTAATTCTCTGTATTGTTACATGCAGAATTTCACACACTATGAAAAAAGAGGGAAGTGGGAATCTGGATAGAAAAATGCTTTTATACTCATGCATTAAATATATGGAGTGCTCCAAGGAAAAACAGATTCCCTGTGATTTAATTAGGAGTCCCCAGGACGCAGGCACTTAGCGTCTGGCTGTTGTCCCGCCTGGGCCTGTGTTTGCTAGTGCCCAAGAGCGTCCACAGCACAGGGTCTTTGCAGGAAAGAGCCATGTCAGGCCGCTCGGATGTGCGCTGTCTCGGACCTCCTCCTCACTCCCCACACAGTGTATCGTGTCTCCTTTTCTCGTTCTGAGACATATTTACTTACAGAAGACTGCTAATGTCATTCAAAAGTCACCTTTGTTTACATGCTACTTCAGGTTAGATTCCACTTGCAAAAACAGAATTGGAGGCGCAATGAATAATTAGGTGGCAGTGTGGGGTGGGAGTCTGACCTGCAAACCCACCCACAGCCCCTTTTATGAGGAAACTGTGATTACTACTATTAACCATTGTTTTTCACTTTGTACAGAACACTGTGCAACAGCGCAAGGAGGAACCAAGAATTAGAACAAACTAATAATAGTGTGTCCTTTGAGAAACAGAGAGTGTGATACGGTTTCCAGAGTCC
The DNA here is from genome assembly GCF_040802235.1 of Manis javanica. NCBI lineage: Eukaryota > Metazoa > Chordata > Mammalia > Pholidota > Manidae > Manis > Manis javanica. The sequence continues at coordinate 97,465,568 of NC_133167.1, forward strand.
TGAGACATTTAGCGGAAGTTAGATGTGCCTCTATGCAATGAATTTTGTCTGCCGCTCAAGTGGCAAAATTGTAGTTATTAAAAGGACTTAACAACAAAAGGGTGACAGTTCCAGGAGTCCCTGTAATCAACCACTTTTACCCATTTTCTAATGCTCCAGAGCCATTTTTAAAATTAGCAATAACAAGAAATATATATTATATATTTTATATATATGTAGATCACTTTCCACCTACCTATCTACAAACCTACTAAGCAATCAATCACTTCTGTGACTGTGTGAGAGAACCAAAGGGTTAAGAGAAAACTGTTTTGAAGTAGTTGCTTAACTTTTCCCCTGGTTATGTCCTTCCTTTCCAACTGTTTTATAATAGCACCCTGTACACATTAGGCAATCAGTAAATATTTGCTGATTATAAAGAGCTAGAAAACAGCAAAGGACATTTACGTAAAGACTTTATATGTTCATCTTATATCTGGAATTCCATTCTTTCTATTCATCTATCTGTCCATTCAGGTTCCCTACATTTGCTGTAATTGCTGGGGAGGTTTTCTAAGCAAGAACTAGACACAGATCCTGCTCTTGGCGAGCAAACACAAATACTAAATGGTTGCCTACACCGTAGAGAGAGACAGAAATGTAAGTGCTCCTAGAATCCAGACGGTAAACAGCACATGGAGCTAGAGGGCCTTTGTAAAGGAGGCAGTTTTTGAACTGAATTTTAAGGGAGTCACGATTACATGGCATTAGGACCTAAATGAGGTGTAGGATGCAATCCACGTCCAGAAGTACCCCAACACTCTTTAGGGGAGCGCCCTGTTGTGGACTGACAAAATGTCTCTCAGTATATCTCATCCAGGGAGGTGCTGCATCTACCCTTTTTCCAGCGGAGCACCTGACAGTGTTGGCTGGTGCTTACAGGCCAGGCTGCATGGGAAGAAAGTATCTTTAAACACTAGGATCACAAGGTGTGGGGACGCTGCATGCCATGCGAGGTATTTAGGAACTGAGACTACAGCTGAAGTTAGAGGGGACTCCTGTCTGTCATCTCACACCCACTCCTGGGCCCTCTGCTTGCTGAGCGGCACACAAGGAGGGGCTGCCAGACCTATTCGGCATTTTCATTTTGTTTGTATAATGAATCCATGTAACTTAAATACAGGTAGTGATGAATGCTACTATAAAAAAAAGACCTGGACATACAGGCATTAGGCAGAGAGATGCTGGCCCAGCAATGGTATCTGAATCAGGGATGCAAAAGTACAGAAAGGTCACAGGAGATTTCGAGCTCAGCGTCCTAGATCCGGGTCCTAGTCCTCCTCTCCCTTACTGTGCGATGGCAGCCAAGCTACCGAACGGCTCTGTGCCTCAATCTTCTTATTCGTAAACCTCGACTTGTGTTTTTGGACAGGATTTAATACATAAGAATGTCTGGTACTTCATAAATATTCAACAAATGTTAAATCCCTCTAGCTTCAACTCTCTCTCTCTAACTATGCAGCTGGAACAACCAGGCAATGAGGGTAAGGTTTAAAAGGGTGGCTGGTGCCAAATTACAGTCTTACATTCCAAGTTACATAGCAGAGTCATCCGAAAGAAATATAATGTGAGCCACATATGCAATTTTAATTTCCTACTAGCCACATTTTTTAAAAGTTTAAAAGCTCAATTTTAATATTTTGTTTAGCCCTGTATAACCGAAACATTATCAGTTCAGCATACAGTCAACAGAAAAATTATTGGGATATTTTATGTCTTTTCATGCTGTCTTCAAAATCCATGTGCAATTTACACTTACTGCATATTTCAATCCAGCCTGACTAGATTTCAAGGGCTCAATAGCTTCGCAAGAGTAGAAGCTGCCATATTGGACAGACCAGCTATAGATAATGGAGAACCCAGGAAGACTGTAATCAGCGAAGTGGAACGCTTGGGAAAGATGAGTCTGTTGGCAGTGCTTGGGATGGATTACAGGGGAAGGCAAGCCTCCAGACTGGTCAAGAAGTTGTCATGATCCAGTGGACGGTTAGCCAGGATCCGAACAAGGTCGGCATCCGTGACAGTGAGAGAGGGGAAGAAGGGGAGAGGCAGCACCGTATGACTTGACTGACTTCATGGGGGAGATAAAGGAGAGAGAAAGGCGTTGAACATGAGGCGGTTAGACTAGATATAGTAAAATTAACTGATTTACCACTAAACAGACAAACGAATAGTTCCCTACATTTGGTGTTATGTGGTCTCCAATTTAGCTGATTTGTTTATATAAACCAACTCTGGGATTCCTTCCTTACATATTCAAGAGGAACAAAAATACTACCATAAATTAAAAACTAGGTAAATGTCTCCAAAAAAAATATTGGGCGAAGCTTTAAAAGGTTTATCAAATATTGATCTCAACTGTCTACTAGCTCAGTAGCTCGTCACAGACCAAATCTCATTCACTTCTGTCTCCCCAGCCCCAGAGAAGCCACTGCTCACAGCAGCCGCCATAGGAAATGAATATAGGTTGAACTCAACTACAGAACAAGAAAACTGAACAGTTGTCTTCTTGGGATGTCATGCATACTCATCTTCAAAACTGTGGTTAAAAAATATCTAAAGAGCTTGTTATATTTGTATCCCAGTGTTTCCCCTCAGATCATTATAGTTTTCGTTGCTATGCCAGTAGCATGTGTTCATAGTCACTTGGTTTTCTCAGTGAATTTTAACTAGTTCCTGAATTAACACCCTTGTAGAGTACCAGGGAAGAGTAAGTAAGCAAAGAACATCTGTTCTGCGTTTGTTGTACCACACAAAGTAGTTTAGGAACTGATGAAATTGGGTTGAGTCCGCAGCCCCATACTGGGAGATCCCTCAGAAGTATTCTTTGACCAGAAATATAATCAACCTCATTTTTGAAAGCATTAAATTCAGCCCGAAATGGAAAGCTATGAGTTGGACAAAGAGTTAAGTGAAGGAATACTAGTATAGTCTGGAGGTGTACAGAAGTATAACAGGCAATTATCTTTCCACTGTTGCTGGTCTGAGACTCTACAGGAGAAGGAAGTACTCAGACATGTTTCCATCCCAAATTTCTAGACAGTGACTCAGGTATCAAGTGAGCTGACAAAAAGCATAACTGGGTTAATTATATCTGATCTACCATTCCTTAACTTAAAGATATTCGCAGGACAAGACCATGAGTGCTGTCCAGCCCGCTGACACCCCCACCCAGTGAGAGAGACCGCGGGAGGGTACACATCCTTACCTCTGACAGTAGGTGCTGAATCACAACTGTTAATGCTTCCAACTTGATGTTGCCGGAGGAAAGAAGCTGCTTGAGCTGCAGGATGAATCCACTTTGGTTTTCACATTTTGTTTTATATTGCGCCAACTCGAACGTTTTCTCAGAGGACGGCACATCTGGAGTCGTCTGTGTCTGGATACATGAACTCCTGGAGTTCCTTTGCCTGCCCTTCTCAACTGTAAAACGAATGAACATAGGTAGTGAAATATGTGGTTTTAATTTTTATAATCACCACCATCTGCATTAAAAACATGACTAGATAAGCCACCAAAAATGCATTTAAGTTATGTTTATGTAAGGAGAGCATATGGAAGAGAACAGGAATTAATCAAATATCTAGGTTTTTGGAATTTGTGAACACAAAAAAATGACTTTGGCTCTCACTTGCGAAGATTTATATGGGGCAGAACATCACGGACATGAAACGTACAAGTTTAGCAATTTAGAAACATGAAAATTATGTGTAAAAATAATGTTCATTTCCTAGTTTGTAACTTCCTAGGTAAACTGGTAGAGAAACTAGTCTGTGACCAGCACCCTGACGCTATGCAGATCATATGTGCTGAAAGAAAAACACACATGATTGGACTTAAATGCCTTTCCCTCCTCCTACACGTTTTCTATAAACTTACCCTTTCCCTGCTGATGGCCTGGCCATTACAAAGATTTATACGGCAGATGAGTCATTTCCTAACTTCCAATAAGTCATCACGTACATTGAAAATCTACTCACATGTTGCCCCTTATCTTTAAGCACGTTGCGAAGAATACAATACATACTCTTGATTACACTATTCTGTTTTCGATCAAACACAAGCTTTGCTGTTTTCCCCCTTTGAGTAGTAATAACGGCTTCAGTATCTTTAAACAGGCTAATCTCTCCAAATCCTGTGAACATGCCATACTAAAGTGATTTTTCACTTTCTGTGCCACAGTGAACCTGGGAATTACTTTAAAGGACAAACTGTTTTGTTTGGAACCATTTCAAAAGTCTGGGTCACTTTAAATATGAAACAGAATTGGGAAAACAGGAAACAAGCTGCTTGGCTTCTTGATATCAAGTAGGCCAAAAAAATCCAAACAAACCTAAGTTTGAAAAAAAAAAAAAGATACAAGAAATTAAAAAATCAAATGTTTCTTTATGCTCATGGGTATTTTCTACGGCATCCACATTCTAAACCTAAGACAAGTTTATAAACAGTAATTATCTTTTCTAATTTTTCAGGGAGAGGTAAACTACAGTGATTTCTTGAAGGAAAATAAACAAAGAAATTCAGTATTCATGTTCCAAGAATCAATGGCAAAATACATAATTAAGTAAAAAAAAAAAAACAGAAAAGAGACTATCATTTTCTTGGTTGCTTTCCATGGTTAAACAATTCATATTTGTATTAATGCTTCATATTTCTCCATTCCATAATGACTAAAATATCTCATGGGTTTTAAAAATACTTAAAGAGAAGGGGAAAGTATCCATTAGTCTTTATTAGTAACCATTAATAGCTGATTAGCAATAATTACCACTTCCAAAGCAGGTAGAGAAAGTACCCATAGTCAAGTCAGATATTAATACGATACTATGTATACATAATAATACACAAAACACTATTATGATACATAATATTAAAGTCCTGGAGGAAGAACAACTTAATAGTCACATATTAATGAAAAATAAATATTTTTAAATTTGTCAAAATATCTGAGATTAGTATTCCTTTATTTTATGTCACTTCCTAAAAGGCCCTTAGAAATATCTGTCATATAGCATATAATAATTATACATGTTTTACTGTTCACAGAGGGTTCTCACTCCCCTCTTGATGATCTTCCCTGTAACCTCTGTATGGAAGGTGAGGGTCAAGGTTGAGAAGGCCTTGCCCGGGTACAGACAGCCTGTATGGGACAGATTCAAGGTCAGAAAGGGGGCCTTTGACTCCAAGTCTCTAGGTTCCCACCCATTTGGGAAAGTGGAGATAGGGTAGAAACATATTACCTAACTACACATAAACGTTAATCTTAAAATGTTACTTCAATACATTCAAGCCAATTAATTATCTGAAAACTCTTCATTTCAATAAACCTACAAAGAAAAATATACAGCATTTTATATAGTTTTATAAAAACAGAACAGCAAAATACACCTTTTAACTCTTTGACCACCTAGAATTTACTGTGACATATGAAGATAATGTCTCCTGACTGGTATCACTGCTATATGTCTCACCAATACTTCCTGAAATATTCATTCATTGATTGATAAATTGCTTTGGGTTTATCATTTCTGGAATCTGTAACAATGCTTGATTCTCTTTGTAGAATTTCTTTGCTAATCAATTTTATTATTTAACACAATATCAGAGTTTTAAAATTGTTAGGTTATAACTATTTACAAAATGTGAGAGGTGGTTCTTTTTTATCAACGTTCTTGGAGGAAATATTAAGATTCTTGCCTACTGAATCTTTTACATGATTTTTAGTATTAACCAATCAGGCTCTAATAAGTTATTTCACAAGGAAATAATTAAGTTAAACATAAATAACTTATTAAATATTGTTTGTTACACTTAGGTTCAGAATATAGGTCCTTCTTTTATACCACCAAATTTTATATTTTCCCTTAAATAATCTCTTATACCAAAGTCAAGCAACAGCTAAGTATTTATGTATGGCTACTCAGTAAACTTAATTTTTTCCACTGAATTACCAAGATTTTTTTTTTTAGTTTACTCTACCAAAAGTATTTGCTAGTAATACTGTTTGGTCAAATTCCTTGATTACATAGATTTAATATATTTTCCTTTGTATTTGTCTGGCTTCTCATTGAATGGTTAATTCCATTTCTAACCTTATTTTAAAGATTAGGGAGATAGACATCCTTTTTTTGGTTTCAGGAGTTTAACTCTGGTGTTTCTCAATATACATAGAGATTTTTAAATAATACATTTATATAATGTTAAGAATCTGTCAATAGTTGTCCAGAAAGTATTTAAAAAATAAGAGTTGGCTAAGAACAACAAATGTTGGCAAGGATGCGGAGAAAGGGGAACCCTCCTATACTGCTGGTGGGAATGTAAGCTAGTTCAACCATTGTGGAAAGCAATATGGAGGTTCCTCAAAAAACTAAAAATAGAAATACCATTTGACCCCGGATCCCACTTCTTGGAATATACCCAAAGAATACAATTTCTCAGATTCAAAAAGACATATGCACCCCTATGTTCATTGCAGCACTTTTTACAATAGCCAAGATATGGAAGCAACTTAAGTGTCCACCAGTAGATGAATGTATAAAGAAGATGTGGTACATATACACAATGGAATATTATTCAGCCATAAGAAACAAACAAATCCTACCATTCGCAACAACATGGATGGAGCTAGAGGACACTATGCTCAATGAAATAAACCAGGCAGAGAAAGACAAATGCCAAATGATTTCCCTCATTTGTGGAGTATAACAATGAAGCAAAACTGAAGGAACAAAATAGCAGCAGACTCAGAGACTCCAAGAATGAACCAGTGGTTACCAAAGGGGAGGGGTGTGGGAGGGCGGGTGGAGAGGGAGGGAGAAGGGGACTGAGGGGTATTATGTTTAGTACACATGGTGTGGGAGGGATCACGGGGGGTATCACAGAGAAGGGACATAGTGGATCTTTGGCAACTTGCTGCACTGATGGACAGTGACTGCACTGTGGTATGGGTGGGGACTTGATAATACGAGTAAATGTAGTAACCACATTGTTTTATCATGTGAAACCTTCATAAGAGTATATATCAATCATACCTTAATAAAAAATTGAAAAAAAAAAAGTCTCCTAAGAACATTTCCCCCACCCCCAAAAAAAGAGTTGGATGTGCTGAGTTCTTATTAGGCCTCTGAAACCATTATGGTATTTTATTGGTTTTTAATCTTAGTTCAATAGATTTTTATTACAGGCTTTTCTCATGCATAGTGGTTTCAAATTCTTGAGACAAACATTAATTTTTTTCTTTTTGCCATCTGAAATGTAATTCTTCTCCGTTTAACTTTTTTTGAAAATTGAGATACAGCTAACATATAACATTATATTAGTTTCAGATTTGCAACAGAATGATTCAATACCTGTATATATTGAGAAATGGTCACAGTAAGTCTAGTTAAACATGGGTCCCCAAAGTTCTTTACTGTTGTGATGAGAATTTAAAGATCTACTCCCTTAGCAACTTTTAATTATGAAATGCAGTGTTATTATCTATAGTCACCATGCTGTACATTACATCCCCAGGACTTATATTATAACTGGAAATTTGTACTTTTTTTGGCCCCTTGCCCATTTCATCCCCAGCCCCCAAGGGAAACTCTTAATTTTTTTCAGATAATCTGTCAGTGCAACAAGTATAAGCTATTCCCTAGTTTGTTGCTGAAGACTGAGACGGCTTTAGTCCACAAGCGTGACTGGTATCGATACATTTCCTTTACTTATTTTGGTTGCTTTAGTTTTGGGCAACAAATGGCATTTGTTCTTATAAAAGCCCTATTGTTCCATATTTTGAAACTGTGAACTGCCAGAGAGCATGTATATTCTTTGAAAGTTTAAGACAATTCTCTAGAAGCCAATACTATATTAGGAATGCTGCTCAGATCATTCTAGAATGAACTTAAGTAGTGTTTGCAAAGATACACTCTGGCAAACATCAGCTGTTCAAGTGTGACTACATTCGGGTCATGCACGTCTCCTGGTCCTTCGCCGCCTTGTCCTGCGTGCTCCCTGGTCACTACCTCGCCCTCAGCTGCAGGGACGTGTTAGGTGTAACTCCATCTGCCTAGAAAATGCAGGGAAGGAAAAAACGACTGCTTCATTGAAACCCAAGCTGTCCATTTACCAGGCTGCTTTTTCCCTCAGGCTTTTGTAATGCCTGGAGAAATGGAATTTCAAGCGTGGGGAACCCCACACAAAATGACTCTGGTCATGTCTGTCTGCATAACTGCATGTGCTCAAGTTGATGGTTAAGAACATAAAAGCTTTGTGATAAGCCTTCTCTAATACAACCTCCTACAAACTATTGAATTCAGAGCTGGTAAGCAAGAATTTATCCTATTATTAAGAGTAAAATCCTACAAAGGAGTAAAATGGCATCTGTAGAAGGGTTTTCATGGCAAACATATTTGCAAAGAAAAGATCAAGAAATCACCCAAACGTTGGTAAGCAGAGGACTACTTAAATAAAATTATGGTATATTTACATAGTGGGGTATCACAAATGCAACACAGAAGTAGTAGGGTCTCTATGGTAAATAAAAGAGCATAGGAAAGAGCAATACAGATAATATGCCTATTGTACAAAGACAGTGGGGATTTAACAGCATATTTTTTTGCCATGCCTAACAAAATTCTGGCATAACATATAAAAGTATTAAGTGTTTACCTTTTCAAAGAATGGAACAGAAACCAAACAGATACAAGGTAATCTATTGCATTTTTAAGACTTTTTAACTATGGGGTAAATATATTACTTATTCAAAAATTTTAAGGTAATATACTTTAAAGATGGATAAAATGAATCCTGAACACGTAAACCTTTAACACTGAGCCAGCAAGGAAACATAGTCAATCCAGTTTCCTTCCTTGGGGAATCTAGTCAGGATCTAAATAACAGGTTTTATTGTATGTGAACACTTAGAATAGATTTACATTTAACAAGGAAAGAAAACATTGACGTGTTATTCCTCCATGAGTGTACATGTCTTTGACATTTAACATAGGAGCAAATAAGCAGACAGACAGCCCTTTACCTACAGTGATGGGTGTGATCTCCATCTTCCCCTCCATTGCCTGTGCTCCCCAAGGACACAATTGCACCACAAGATAGCTGAGGACCCAGTTTGAGCATCCCTCCCTCCCTCCCTCCCCCCCCCCCACTCCTGGTCCAACTGAAGATCAGAGATGATGCAAAATTCTCCAGTGATGCTCAGAGCCCTACAGCTCACAAGTCAGGTACTTCACAGTGCTTCCCTTAAACCCTACGGGATTCATTATTTATAGGAAATGAGCATAATATGAACCAAGCTGGCCCTTACGGTCCCTTTATCAGCATGTTACCATTTTGATAATGCAGCTGTATTTGAAAGCATAGAATTTTGTTCGCTATACCTATTCACAGGACATCTGATTTCAAAGAATCAGTTTAATCAGACACCTTAAAATGAAATGTTAACTTCTACAGATTCAGATGTCTGTCAACAAGATAATTACTACTATTATATCAGATTCGGCCTTCCTGGGATTTGTTCTACCAAAACTGAAACCTTCATTAGGAAAACAAAAGTCCTGAATCAAAGACATTTTGCTCAACTTGAAAAATAGCTGGATAACACTGTTTGCTTTCTTTGTTCTTTATACTTGGAAATCTCAATTTCATACAACTTCCCACTAGTTTAATTAACTTCTTTATCATCATCTTGAAGAAAGTAGTTGGGTAAAAAGGAATAGGCCCATTTTTTCAGACTCAAATTACTCAGGCATATAAACCCCTATCTCAAGGCTAAACATGATTTTTGAGAGAAAGACTACATCATTAAGACATGGACTAACCTACTAGCTGCTGAAGACACGTCCTTCTTAAGGCCACACAAGCCTTTTAATGAATCTGCTGGCTTTCCAAATATTAAAGTCAAGCAAAAGACAAGGCCTGTTAGGACAGCTTCCCTTGGCTTCCATGCAACACACAATTATACACAGCACTCAGTAACCATTGTTACCTAGTTTTCTATACACCTATTACTTAATCAATCTCACCAAGTATGTATCAAACTACACCATGATGGCTTTGCTATGGGCCAGGTGGACCTGCCATCTCAGGGGGCAGGGGAGGCATGCAGAAGAGGGTGGTGCTGTACAGGGAGGCATGAATATGTCAAGGGTCTCTGCTGAATCACGTTTCCCTAGTATTAACTTCTTCCTGTTCAACTCTCACACGTCCACCTAACCGTATGAAGGTGACAATGGGGGCACTGGGGGTGTTACCTTCTACTACATAATGCACTGGAAACCAATATTTGTGGGTTACTAAAACAGGAGTCATAAACCTAATGGCTGGTAAGAGTTCTTTAAATCTCTACAGCAACCTGGACAGACAACCCATTCTCTTCTTTCTGCCTCAGTCAGAACCTAAAACTCTTGTTAGGGATGCATTTCTCTATCCAAGTTCTTCAGTCAGTGTTTCCTCAGCATCTGATGAAGAGTGTTTATCCTGGGATATTCCATAGAAACAAAGCATAAATGCAAACTACGGGGAAGTATGTGTCCTAATAAAGGGTGTCACCACTTATGAAATGATCACCAAATGACTACTCTTCATTCAGAAGTGTCTATTGGATACAATTCTAACTGGTCCTTGCTCTTAAGGAAACTGAAGGCAGCTGAGAGAGAAATATGCCATCAACAGTGGCCATATGGTTTGATAATCAGTTAACAGAATAATGCACACAGTGTGTGAGAGTACAGATGGAGAAACACAGGGACCTGGGGCAGTCAAGGGGGGGTTTTAGAGGTAGAGACTGGATGGACACATGCACATCTTGCAGACAGATAAGCAGAGAAGTCAAATGCAAAGACACAGAGGTACAGGGAGGCCTGGATGCCCTGGGACTCAGAGCTGACACAGAAGCACTCCTGAAGTTACAGTGAGATGAACTGGCTGGAAGCAAACAGGGGCCAGAGTGTGTGTGCCAAACAAGGTTTCATGTCGTGGGAGGATGCAACGGTGCTGAGCAGGGCTGTGGGGCACTGTGCAGGCAGATATGAGGTGGGAGGCAGGGAGCTCAGGAGAAGACCCAGGAAGAGAAACTCATGGGTCAGTGGCAGTGAGAACAGGCAGGAGGCGGTGAATGTGTTTACGAGACCAAATAAGAGGACTCAGTGACCACCTGGATCAAGGCGAGTCCAGGATGAGTCACAAGTTTCCAGCTAGGACATAACACAAAGACTCATGGATAGCGCCAGAGGGTGAGCACGGGGCCAAGGGCGAGGCTGGTGTGGGCCATGATGTGGGGCTGAGGGCATTCCCAAACACCTGCTCCTAGTCTCCCAAGAGTCTCCTCTAAACCCACCTGCTGCAGAACCCTTTCCAGCTTTAATCATCTGCCATGTCATGTTCCTAAGGAGCGATCAGCTCTGTATTTCCCACCGCAGCCCATGAACACGCACTCCACCTAGCTGTATCAACTGAACAGTAAACCCACAGTGGTCTGTACATAATTTTATGATATTTTCAAAAGTTATTATTCATGTCAATTATTACTTTAAATTGATATAAACGTTTTTAGTGTTCCTTTCATTATTTGTTTAGTCTAAAAGAGTTAATAAGAATCATCAATTAGGAGCCACATAGAATATTTTTCTATTTCTAGGTAGGTATGGCACTTATTCATATGGAATATTTCAAACTTAGCAAAGCACAGGGTTTAGACTTTTAAAATCACCCAAGCTGATTCATTTTGTGTGGAAAGGGGGGTTGTTTAAGATGCATAAGCATTTTAAAATTTTACATTATTACATTTTTAGAATTTGTTCCAATGGCTTATATCATATGTAAAAGGGTTTTAATGTTTTTAATTTTAAAAGTTGATTACAGAACAGAAGGCATATTCATAGTGAAAACTCCTATTTCAGGATAATTACGCTTACACAGTTTTTCCAGAAAGAAGCGTCCCAACTTGACCTTAAGCATTTCCCATGTAGCTGACAGGCAAAAAGCAGATTTCTCATATTCTCAAAATGTACTACTAACTATAAAAAAAAAAGTTAACAAATTCATTACATTCAAAAATCCTTTAAACAAGGACTCCCTCCCTCAATTTGCTGGCTTTCTAAGTACCCTAAGGGTCCACCTCAACATGTTAGGGTTATGGATTTGTTTCAGGACCAAAAGAGAATACTACAAAAGTGGAACACAATAAAAATTTGCAACTAATCCAATTTTAAGCCTGTAACATTATAATCTGAAGATACTGAATGAAAGTATTTTACCGTAATTACTTCATTAGAAATATGAACTTTGGTAGAGGAAAAACCTGTGTGCCTATTTTGACTTAAATTAGGAAAGAGCTCTCCTGTTATCCTTGTTCACACTGAGTACGACCAAATGGGACAGGTGTCTGCTCAGCCCACAGAGGATCCATTCCCACCGAGGAGAGCCAGGGGCCATTTCATGAGCCTGCAGCCACTGTCGGGGGCTTTTTTCCCCTTTATTGTCAAACAAATTACCTAAGTATTAAATCTTAGCTTTCACTTGCACTTTCATTTTTGTCTTAATGATCATTTTCACTTAACCAATTTAACAGGTACCTAAAACACCACTTGCATCACAGAGCCCGTTTGTGCCAAGCAGGCTTTTATTTCAGTAGTGACGGCCCATGCCGACTAGGTATTCTCTCTAACGCAGGGAAGAGCCCGGTACCGGAAACAACACTCTGTCACCCCCAGGCACTGATTCCGAAACACGACAGGAAGCCTACAAGGCCCTCACTGCACAGTGCTGACCTGAAGCACATTTACTGTAGTAGAATTCTAAATGTCTCTGTTGTGACTCTCACCTCTTGACTAGCCAGTCAGGTGATGTCGCGTGGTGCCAGTGAGGCCAGGCCCTGTGGGTCAGGGCTCCACGGCCACCGTGCCCTCCCCAGCCGTTGCAGCCGTGTTACAGTCCCACGCTCTTTGTCAAACGAGGGCCCCAGGGAACAGCAGGGCTGACTCAAGCCACATGTGGACCGAAGTCCTGAGTGCATGTTGAGTACATACTAAAAATACACCAATATGAGTCAAAAAGCTCCACATTGTGTATTCAAGACAATAGGATGTACTACATCAGGAACAAAAATTAAACTAGCCAATTAAAACGTTCAACACTAAGAATTTCTCTAACACAAGCAGTAATCAAAAAGAGAATGTCATCCTCAAAATACTAACCAGTTAAGGACAACCAGTTTAAGAGAGAGGTGCCTAAACCTCAGGTCCCCAGGGAACAAGAGGGAAAGGGCGAATCTGCCATCCGAAAAGAAAGATCTATTATTAGTCTTCATTTCCCCCAGAGCCGAACAAGTGCTGTTCCTTATAAAAAGGACACTTGTGGGCTAAAATAACCCAGTGTCACCTAAGACAAATACAGAAAAATGACAGGCAAATATTGGATACACTGAAAACCACACCTGTTGTTTTTTCACGAAAAAAAAAAAGGCACATATACTATCAATGAAACATTTTTAGTTCTAAAACATGCTTTAGGGCTGACAAAAAGTATCATTATATTATTTCATTTGTAGAGCTGTTTCCTACCAGAACATCTCATTTGTTCCAATTAAGTATTGATCATACGTTGTTTGCCACATTCTTCCAGTTTCTCCTGATGAAAAACGCTGCTATGCTTCCCTGCCTGAATCCAACTCCAAACTGTACCATATGTTCCACATTCCATGTTTGTTGTGAAAACAGATACCACAATAAAACACCATTTCATGCAGTTAAAACTTCAATTATCTGCAACTTGTGATATTACATCTAACTTTTAAAAACTTACCAAAATATTATCTATCAGGAGTGAAATTTCATTTTAACATTTCACTGCCTTCTTAAATAGATTGCTAAATGATGAAAGGTCACATTGTTACTATCTCAGCAGAGCTGTACTTATAAAACTGCCAGAGCTACCGCAGCTTAGTACCAGTCTGGGACAATGTTTATCGTAATGCTATTCTCACTCCCAGTTCTTAGTAAATGCTTATCAGCATACCAGGAGGCCGGCAAAATTTTCCACAAGGCTTTCAAGGAAGCTGAAAAGAAGGATGTGGATTCCCAGTAAGACAGCAAAGGGGTGGTGGAAGGCGTCACCTCTCACCTGTTATTCTTGAATTTGGGCATATTGATGTTTGCTGCATTCTACAAATGATTGCATCTTCTAATTTTCTACACACAAATTCTAACTTTTTACATATGGAAGCTTTAGAAGCTTCCTAAAATGGCTTCACTGATTTCTACATTTCGTAATGGGATAGAGAAACACAAGAGAAATTGAAGTTTATGTAGCCTCTGCCTTAACATGCATGAATAGGATACCCACCATTAAGCGTTGCTAATAGAATGTTAATCTTTTTGCTAGTACATTTTAATACATTAAAGCCACATTAAAAGTTGAGAAGATTCTTTCTCAGCATATTATTTTATAACTGAAAATTCATTAATCAGATCAAAATAAAATATTAACCACTATGTCCAAACAACAAACTGACTTGAAAGTGTTTTAACTGAAATAATTACAAGATAGGGCATCGTTACCAAAAAACATTCCCCTCATTGAGGAGGAAAAAAACATGGAGATCTGTTGCAAAATTGGACTTTTCAAATGATACACTCTCTTAAATTTATAAGCGGTCAATATCAACCTTCAAGAAGTAACTGTTTGCCTTCTCTGTGGCAGATTCCATAATAAGGCTCTAACCCCTTATACCTCCATCCACCACAGAGACTGGGGAACTCAAATAGTCCATTTCCCATACTGCCAGTGGAGACAGCAGTGTGGCTGAGATTCAGCCAATAAGATGTAACTCTGGTGCTTTGGCTCCACCCCTTCCCTATTTCTTTCCCGGCTCCCCGCCTGGACCAGCTATGCTGAGAGCATCAGGCGGCAGTCAAGGGGAAAGAGCTGAGAACACAACCGATGTTCATCCTGGCGTTGCTGAGCCGCTGACAACATCAAGCTGCTGCTTTTTAGGTGAGATAAGCTACTACTGCGTAGTTAAGCCGTTGTCACACCCTGCAGCTAAAAGCACTTCTTCACAGTTGCAAAAATGAATACCAAACATAATTTCATGACTTTCATTCTAACTAGACAAATATGTTCACATTCTGCCTCACTCTTACTGAATTATCTAGTCAAAATGGCTCCCTGTAGGGCAGCTTCAAGTAAATGAGGACATTTTGCCCTATTAGGGAGGTTTCCCCTGCTCTTCCTCGGTGCACGTACACACACCCCTCCCTTTCACTATGTAAGTCTTCTTTATCTCACCAGCTCAGCAAAATGAATTCTCTTCGTGCAATGTGCACTGCTTCACTTCATTCAGAGAACATTAACTCTTTGAAGTTCAAAATGACAATTTTCACAATGATACAGACAGGTATAGCCAGCTTCACAGAAAAACTGAACTCAAAACAGGTGGGAAGGAATATTTCTACACAGAAGATTCTTCACTCTCCCCTGACTTACTCTAAAATTGGAACTAACACGTCGAGGTACAATTCTGAAATAGGCTGAGCTGGGTACGCCTGCCAGAGACGCTACCACCAGCACCTCGGGCGAGCCAGCGAAACCCCTTCTGGACTTCTTGGGAGGTGTCTCGCTTCCCTGACGCCGAGGTCTCCATCCACCCCAACATCCTGCAACATCACTCCGAACACGGACAAATTCACTGCCTTTCTTTTCTTTCCCCTATTTAGAGAGGAGATTACATCCTGGATCTGAAAACAGACTTTGTCAATGGGCGCCATGCAGTAACAGTATCCTGAGGCGCCTAGTGCCCAGATATAAGTTCAATGAAAGGACCCTATAATCACCATCCTTGTTGCTTGCACTTCCCTCTCCACATTCTACGCTCAGACATTTACATTAAATTCTTTCACTCCCTTGAAGGAGCCATCCTCTCCCTCGCCTCCACGCTTTCCCAGGCTGTTCTCTGAGCCTAGAACACTTTTTGCTTCTTGGCTAATTCCACACCTCCCAAGGTCCCACGTTACCTGGCACTTCTTCTGGAGCACCTGGATGAAGTTGGCCTCCCCTGCAAGGAGGCTGCATGAAGGCAGGGCCATGTGTGACGCAGTCCTGGCTATATTGTCGGCCTCTAGCACTGGACCTGGCACATAGCACATGTCTAAAATACTTATTTATGAAATGAATGGATTAGTCCCCCAGCATGAAAGACAGCTTGGAAGCAGGGGTGGTATCAAGGACCAAATACAATATCCTCCCATCAGCCCGAAGTATAGGTTGGAGGACATGAAAATGTCAATTATTAGACCTTTTTTTTTTTTTTTTTTACTTATAAGAAGAGCAATTTCAAGTGCTTCAACCTAATAATAAGGCCTGAACTAGAGTAGTGGTAGAGTTAAAAACAAAAAAACAAATGATTTCAAGGAGAGAGTCTTAGATTCTTGCAACCAATTGTGGATAAACGGAGAAGAACACTGAATCAAAGGGAACTGCGGTCTGATGACAGGGTAAGGGAAAGACATGGCGTTATGAGAAGAAATACATAAATTGGGGGTATTAGCTGAATTTGGGAGGTAAGGAGACAACTCTTTTCAATAAGATGAATTTTGAGTTGTTGGTAACACATCCAGGGTTAAAGGGACGTTGGAAATAATCTCACTGATGCCATTATTCTGTAGCCCTGCACGATTAAGGATCAAGGTCATTTAGTTGGTTACCTGGAACCAAGGTCAACACCACTGCCTCTCCAGCAGCCACCAGCACCGCTCCTTTAAGAATACAAACACAAACTACTGCTCTCAGCCCCTGTGGATGACAATACACGCAGTGATTCAACATCCATTCTACTGGGAGACTGATGGGACCTTAATGTAATACGGAAAAGCTCACAGCAGATTCTTACTGGGGCTAAGTAGACTTACAGTCTTTACGTAACTTAAAAATGCTTCCCACACATGCAACTTTTTTTTTTTTTAATCACTATGACTTACTAGTTCTAACAGAATTATAGTAAAATGCCCAGCCAGAAAAATCTATAAGCCAAAAATTCTGAAGAGAGGTCCCAGGTTTTAATTCCATGTCTGCCACTGACCAGGGGCTCTTGGACAAGTTAATACAGTCCTCAGGGCCTCCCACTTCTGGTACACAGTAAGGTAAACTAGACCACCCATAAGGGCACTCTAGCTCTAAAAATTATGACTGCAGTCGAGTGGAGTGTTTCAAAATATTTTGACATAAATTCAGAAAATACAATGTACCTAAAATGCCACTCTTAGTCAAACCCTGGTAATAAAAACTTTGCATCTTTTGCTTAACCTGCCTCGGAAAGCTACCTGCTTCACAAAACTATGACCAACAACCTGTAATGCTCACTAATAGGAGACTGGCTAGATAAATCATGGCTTTCCCAGCGATGGGGTGGTACATGGCTACTAAAAAGAGTGAGGTAGATAAATGTGTTAACACGAAAATCTAAGATTGACTTTCAAAAGCAAGCTATGGAGGGGCATTTATATATAGTATGCTTCCATTTCTGTATAACAACAAAGCACATAAAAGATCTACAAAGACTTACACAGGATTAGAAAATTACCAGAAGGATAGACAAGCACCCTTGAGAGTAGCTGCCCCTGTGGAAAGGGCAGAGGGCCTGGGGAAAGAGGCTTGATTGGAATTATACAACATTCTGCAGTTTCATTCTTTCTTTTTTTTTAACTTGCAACATGGATTTTTTGTGATGTTAAAGTTAAAAACTATTTTGAGCTTGTATGATCATAACAAGTAATTTCAAATAAAGGGTGCCATTACGTTTTTATTTTTTAGGGTTGAAAAAATTACAGTGGCCTTTAGATTGGGGGAGGCCAAGCCCCCGCTCACCTCCTGCCTCACCCCATTTACCTTCATCTGTCAGCTCAGACCAAGAGGGGAAGACTGGCAGGCTCAGGCAACAGGCCGAGGGGCATAATGAGACGAGAGGATGAGGTGCTGGAAAAAATGAGTCGTTCCACAGGGGAAGGGGGCGCCTGTGGGAAAACTAAGAACCGTCAGCTGAAAAATGTCTCTGTGGACAGAGATGAAAAACAAGACACCGAAGGGCTGACATGCATAGGAAACAAGAAAAAAATCTTCCATTTACATACGCACAGTTAGCACTAACCAGGCAGAATCAAATAGGGTGGGCACTCCAGTTTTTACAGAATTGATTTTATGAAATTCCTGGTAAGCATAAAATCAGTGTAATTCACCATCGCTGCCATGATCCTGTAGAACAAGAGCGGCTGCGGGAGGCAACGGGCTCCCCTGATGCAGGGTGACACATGCCTAAATCATGCCCTGCGTGTATTTCCACCTGAAGCCCAGAAAATAAAAAGCAGATACAAACAAACAGTGGAGGCCGTCTTCTGTGACTGCAAACATTTTCATAGGAAGCTTGGAAAACTTCATTTGTGGTGCCTTATATTACCTTTCCACAACGATTAGGTTGTTTTATTTCAGAAATGTTGATGCTACGGAAATCTTTCAGTATGTGAAACTAACCTTTCATAACCACAGGGAGAAAGCACATTGTGACAAACTCCAGAAACCTCTCATTTCATCTCCTTCTTTAAGAGATGGAAATCTTCTCCTTTGTTTACCTACGTCTTGTTTCCAAACTCATTTGAAGTAAAATGTAATTTAGCAGGTGTCGATTTTCAGATTCGGTTGAAGTCAGAAAACAGAGGTAGGGGACACCCAGGCAACAGTGCTGCGTCCCATAAACAAACCAAGCACACCTCTGCTTGCAACCAGTGAAAGTACCATGCACACTCACGTATGGAAACACAAAACTGCTGATGTTTATAAATGAAGCCTAGTTCTCTCATTTGTTTCCTTCCTCCAACTCTCGTCTCCTCAGAAAATGTCTGATAAACATCTGCAAATTAATGAAGATGTCCCCCCTGTGCAACATTAAAACAATGACCCAGCAAGACAAACCTGTGTGGAAAATCACAGTGCTTTTCCTCAACCCCGAAGGAAGTCGGAGGTTTCGAAGCAGTCCTTTGGCTGTCAGTCGGACGTGAATGGTAGATAAGGAGAATTTGGGAGACAGCAACATGTCTTCGGAGCAGGTGGAAAGATTTAACGGAAGAAACAGCTCCCGTGAACTATTGCATACTGTCTTTTTAAACTCAGCTCTCTTCGAGGCCAAGAAATACAGCGAGAGAAAACAAGCTACATAGCGAATGCCACTGCACCACACAGACACAAGAGGAAAACCCCAGCGCTCCCCAGGCGTTCCTGGCTTCCGTTTTCACTTCCAGATGTTGCCAAAACAATGCTGTTCCTCTGAATAAAGATCTCCCTTGGCCGACCAGCCGTAAGCAGCCTTTGACTGACCTCACACTGCACACGCTTATGGGATTGTTTCGGTTTCCACCAGAGACGGTGGAAGGAGGAGAAAGTGGGTGGTCTAAAGGGCTTTATACAACGACCAATAATGTCACAGATTCTGTAACCCCTTGGAAGCTCATTAAGGGAAATTAACTATTTCCAGTACTTCATGTTTAATTAGGAACTAGAAAAAAAATTAAGATTGCATTAAAGTAATCTGTGTTCTGATTTTTAAAATTTAACTATATTCATATGAATAAACACTGGGCATTTTTCCAGATATTTTCTAGTAAACCTATACTGATTACCTGAGACAAAAACATTTTTTTAAATGGCTTCAAACAATAAAGACTCTCATTTATATAAAACAACTTTTAAAAAAATTCTAATGTATTAATGGCAGATTGGTAAAAGGTAAAAGTTCAACTTTAACACACACACTCTGAGGATCTCTCTAATAACCAACCATAAGAGGTTAATGCAATTTCACTCTACCCAATATATGTAGTATAATACTCCCAATGGAATAAAAATTAATCAGGCTGTTTTCTAAGGCCTACATTTATTGCTTGAGTAATTACATTTATAGACAATCAGGTGGCCTGTCTCAGTAACGTTTTGAGACTAGGAACATGGGGAGGGGTGTGGTTTTATGTGTTTTATATTGGGATCTATTAAATGCTTATTTTAGTCAAGTGGTTTATAAAAATACACTGAAGTATGATGGTCAAACGCCAAAATTAGTTGAAAGATATAGGTAGTTACCCTGGCAATGTGCTACTTTAAGTAAAGCTAGTACTATTAAACCAGGAATAGCCCAAACTGGTAACATTTTTATCTTCAAAACGTATAAGGAAACAATGCATAAAACACACACTCTATGCTTATTTCCAAGATTTCCTTAATAAATAAAATAACTGTAGAAATTGTTAACCATAAATAAACCTGTGAAATTCTATTAAAACGTGCAGGAAGCAGTTATTCTTATAGAAAATTTAGAGAGCATTTAGGATGTAAAAAAGGGAAGGAGACAGTCAGGAAAGGAAATTTTGTATAATTCTTTCTCTCTTCACTCAACTCCCTGCCTGCCATTTTAGAGGCTGTCAATGAGACAGACAAACCCAAGAACCGTCAAGGGTTAGCTTCGGGAAAGATAAAGACTTGTTCACACACAATGCATCTTTGTAAGCACATTGCACCCATGGTCACTGAAGCACAAACCCTGAAGAATTAAAGTTTAAAAAAGCTATGCTTAGGTGTTGCCTTAACAGTTTTCACAGTGCATTATTACTAAAAAACAACCACCTTTCTTCCAAGCTCTACACGTTAATGTGCCGTAACCATCTGTCGTCCCTGCCCCACAGCCCCATAAACTCCTAAAAACCAAGATGCCAGTCAGCATGAAAATTATAAATACAAGAATAAAGTTAAATATCGATATTAAAAATATAGACACCATCTATATAGAATTTTTTTGTTTCAGGGTTTGGTTTAGTTAAGCAATAGTAAACTCTGCATTAGCCTGGTTAAAAGGGAAATCCTTTACCCTACACGACCCAAAAGAAGAGATTATCAACACGTCACAGTTTTGTATTCATTACCGTTTTTACTTGAACTACACTAAGTCACATATGTTAAAAGCAAATGTTGCTCATGATCTTTTTAAACAGCAGAGCAAGGAACTGCAATAATAAAGAGAAGCAGTGCCCGACACAAGGGAAAACCAAGTCAGAATGCGTACTTCTTGTTCTTCCAGAGAGGCTGCAATAAGTGTTAAGATTCACAGCTCATGCTTGGCTGCGATTCCTTCCCATCGTCTGCCCCCTGGTGGCTGCCTGGGACAAGTGCGCCAAAGCCCAGGGGCAACCTTGGCGATCCGACTGTCAACTCCACCAGTGCACTGTGCCAGCTACTCTCCTAACCATGTCACACGGGCACACCCTTTTAAGTAACGGAAGAAGAAGTTATTGTAGAGTTGCAGCTGTTTTTGTAATAGATATACATACTCTGGCAGTTGGGGAAGCACAGATTTAAAAATTGGCTCAAAGAGGTGGCCCCTTTGATTACTTATTTGGAGAGCTTGTTAGGGCTCCTGCACTAGTCTAGCTGCAGTTTCTGAAGTTATGCTAAATATTGGATGAACACCTAAAGATAAGAAAGTGTCCATTTTTGTTACTCTGCAAAGTATTTAACTGATTTAAGAGAACATGACAGCAATCACCAGGGGCAGTAAGGAAAAATTTAAGGAACTTTTTGGTACCTAAGATAGTAAGATGTAATTACAGTTGTAAAAATTAGGAACGAGTTTTCTTGAAGAACAGCAAAACTTGTGTTAGTATGTGAAATGGAAAAACAAAACCATGATTTAAGATTTTATGTATAATTGGATCTCATCCTTAAGCAAAACCAATAAAGAATACTGAAGCAAATATAGCAAACTGTCAGCAATGCTTTGGGAGTACAGGTCGGCAAGACATTTTAATTTAAAAAAATTCATATTCCCATTTTTTAAAAACAAAGATCATAGAAAAAGAAACTTTAAAAAGTCTAAGTGACAGAATAGCTTTATAAAAAAACTTCAAAATACGCTGAAGTGTCTATTGATGATGCCAAAAAAAGAAAAATTGTATAGTCTTTAAGTAAGGTTTAAGAAACAAAAGATATGATATGGATGGTGTAAGAGTTTGGCAGAAGGTTTCATATCACAATATATTCAAACAAGAACCACAGACTCCATGGCAGTGCGTGCGTGTGTGTGTATGTGTGTTTCATCAGTGACTTGATTTTAGAAAAAACAATGATGCTATGACTTTAGCATATGCTTTGTAGCAGGAAATGTGTCCAGACTGGCACTGATTTGCTCATTGTTATTAACAATAATGAAGAATCTGGGGATTAATACTTAGGGAATTTACTCATCCGTATACAAGTCATCGACCACGGAGTATCCATCTTCACACTGACCTCTTAACTTCCCCTAGTACAACACTAATTGCCACATTTTCTTCATTTTTATGCCTCATAATCTTTACTAGCTTACATTCAAATCTCTATTCCACTTGCAGAATGTTCAACTCAGAGACCAATTTTCCATACTGTCCTCTTCCTTAGTAGGAAGAATGCTGATAACACACACTATGAATCATTATCAAAAAATTCACACAAAACAATACGAAAAAACTTCCACCTCCACCCACCCCTAAGTTCTTAAGTTCTTCACATCAGTAACGTTGCTTTTTATTTCTTTAGTCTGCCAAAATAGGAGCTCTAATGTCTTATCTATATACTATGTTTTTTTGAAAAACAAAAATTCCATTATGTTCACTGTAGAATATTTTTGTAAAAAATTAAATAACTTGGACATCAGAGTACCCTGTAACAGGGTTTTAAACTCAATTTAAGCTTTATCAATGTATTAAAAATGTCACACTTATATTTCCATGGTATTAAATAGCCCTCTATCATTATTTTAAGGACTTGCACAATTCTGAAAGGCAATAAATAAGAGAATCATTTTCCCAGAATCAATTCTGATAAATGGAATTCCTGGGAAGCAGGCTTCTGTTTTGTTTCCAAAGAGCCCCTAGGAAGGCTGTCCTAACTTGTACTCCCCTCAGTAGTGTGTATGAAGCATCTGTTCCTCACTTATTCACCAATACTGGGTGCTACTCTTAAAACTGTACAAGAACTGATAACACAGTGTTTCAATTAGCATCACGTAAAGTTGCTGCTTATGGCCCTAAGCCCTCCATATCCCTTCTGTGTGTCTGTCCATCTATGTTTCCATTGTGGAGTGACCTTATCTTGCTGATTTGAAAATGCCCGATATGGGGTAAACATGTCACCTGTTGTCCCAGTTTATTGTGTGCCTGAAAAAACTGTTTATGATTTTTAAATTGAGATATGATTGACATACCACATTCTGTTAGCTTCCGGTGTACAACATCATGACTCCATCTTTGTATATCCGTGGAATGATCACAACAATAAGCCTAGTTACAGCTAACGACCATTACCACTTTATGATGTTTCTGATAAACAGGAGGCTTAAAACTTTTGTTTTCATCATTTTCAACCTTTCCTTTTATATTCATGTCCCTGGAAAGGCCTTTTCTATCCCAGTCTATTTCCTTAATGCTCTTATCCTAATTATTGTTTGAAATGTTGATCGATTTGGAATATATTTGGATGTAGTATGAGTAGGAACCTTGCTCCCAAAAGACAGCCTTCGTTGCAGCAAGATTTAGTGAACAATCCACAGTTCTCCCTGATTTGAAACACTGAATTTATTACCTATCAGAAGAGCGTCTGCTTTTTAAGACTGAGAGAGAGGAAAGTAATAATCCTAAATCAGCACTGAGTGTCACTCCCGCTGCCACCAGAGGAAACCCAGGCCACACCGGTGCGACCTCATCGGAGCAGGTCTGCAGCTCGCAGCCTTTTCCCAGCACTTGGACAGGGGTTGCAGAAAGCCAGCCCAGCCCCCTGCGCGGAATGTGGTAGGTGGGTGTGGAAGGCTCAGTGCATTTCCCCCTCTCCAGGGCAGACACCACGGCACCTGGGGCGGATAAGGCTGTGTAAAACAATCAGGGGCTGGATAAATACGACTCTGATGCTTCGGTACCCCAAATAGCTTTAATGTCCGGGGGACTGAGGTAACAGTAGCATGTGGAATGTGTGACATCTTCCTTATAAACAGTAAACCAAATTTTATTTAGAGTCGATATTGGCTAGAATCTTATCACATCATAATCTTTAAATAAATCACAACAGTGTCCTGTGGGGATGGTTTTTGACTTTCAGTGGTTCTCCCAGCTGGCTCCAATGATTTAAAGTAATCCAACTGCCTGGAAAAGAGCTCTAGAAGCCACTAGACCCGTCAGAACAATGCAGGGGATAATCATCAACGTCATCAGAAGCAGAAGTAGTTATCATTTGAGAGCTTTTATAACAATAATCCCCTGAGGCCAAAATTATTCCTATACTGGGAATTATTCCTCCCTGGAGAGGCTTAGCACCCAGCCCAGGGTCAGGACTCACACAGAAGGTGGCCAGACCAAGATTTAAACCAACACTCCATGCCTCCAAAGTTCAGAGTGACAGCGGATGAAAAGCACAGCCAATAACACTGCAATATCTTGGCGAGCTGACTGTGCTTATCACAGTGAGGATTTTACTTGTATATAATTGTCTAGGTGAGACAGGGACCATGGGTGTAGACAGAATAGGGTGAGGGCCTCCGGAAAAAGCAAGGCAGCATATTTGCACTCAGAGCAATGTAACAATGGGCAAAGAAGTCCCTACTGAACCTCTATGTTAAACATTAAGCCGTAGAATCATTCTTCAGTGAGATGAGTTAATGTTCCCCAGATAAAGAAGAGTAGCACATGATTTATTATGCTGATCATTTGTAACCATGTGTAAGATTCACTTTAGCACTAAAAGGCCCAGGCCTCTGTGCTGTCTTTCCTCCATCAGATCTGACGAGGTGATTCTGCAAACTGGGCAACTAACTTAGCATGCAGACCCAGCTGTAGACGGCCTGGTAAAAGGCAGGAAGAATTCCATCTTAAAGATAAGATTGCATTTAAACACCCAGGAAGTTCAAGAGGCAGGATTCTTTAGCAAATAGACAATACCTCGGCCCACCTTGGGGGCTGGGCAGGAAGCCTTTTCATATGCTCCCAGACCAAGGCGCCGGAGAGAAATCAAGGCAGGAAATTCCTTACGTTAAGTTAATTTTTAATATTTAGGGACCACTTAACAAGTCCACACCCCTAAGTTTTTCATGTTCTCGAAAAATCCTCAACTGCCTATAAAACCCCCTAGACAATGCAGCACTATGGGCTCTCTTGTCCCCTCCTGGCGTGAGCCAGGAGCTCTATTCTCTCACTTTATTTCTAAATAAAAGCCTGTACCTTGCTCTCCTACCTTGACTGTTTGTGAAGCTCATTCTTCGGCTTCGTGAACAAGAACCCCGGCATCACAGGCACTATGCTGTACACCTGAAACCAGTATTGTATATCATCTATACTTCAGTAAGTCCATTCTCTTTCTGATCTTCATTGTCTTAGGAGATAATGGAATTGTCTTTCAAATAGTTGATTAAATATTAAACTAAAACAATGATGTACAATTTTCAACTATTACAGTAGCCAACAATTGATTTTTAATTGTATTTTTTATTAAAGTGTAGTTGACATACAATATTATATTGATTTCAAGTATACAACACAGTGCTTCAACAGGGACACACATTATTTAATCCTCATCCCCACCAGTGGGTCACTATCTGTCAACATAGGAAGAAGTTACAGAATCACTGGCTATGTTCTCCAAGCTCTACTACTAGCCCCGTGACCAACTTATACTGGGATGGAGATTTTTGTTTCTCTCTATCTCCCTCATGTTCCTTCCCCTCCCCCATGGTGACCACCAGTCACTTCTCAGTGTCTGTGAGTCCACTGCTGATTTGTTCATTTTGTTTTGTTTTGTTTTTAGATTCCACATATAACCAAAATCATATGGTAGCTGCCTTTCTCTGCCTGGCTTATTTCACTGAGCATAATTCCTCCTAGGTCCATCCATGTTGTGGCAAATGACAGGATTTCTTTGTTATGGCTGAAAAATATTCCATTGTGTATATGTATATCTTCTTTACCCCAACAACTAAACAAACGATATCCAATGTCGACTAGAGTCCGGTAAAGCCAGCACTCTCTTATGATGTCAGTCTGTTGTCAGTCAGATATGAAGCTTTTGGAAAGCCATCTGGTTGAGTGAAATGACTAAAAATATGCATGTATTTTGATCACTTACACTACTTTATATAATCTATCACAAGAAACTTCCCCAAGGGTCACTGACATGCTTTGGAAATAGGCATGACGTCAGTCCAACAATGTGACAAGGGAAAATACCTGATTCTAATAGTTTTCCTCTGTAGTAATATATTGGGGATCATTATTTACTATGCCTGTCAGAAGAAATATCCTTTGTAATAGTTATGATTCACAGAGTTGAGACATGAATTATAAGACTGCCTTTCCAAGTTTCATGTTTAATTCAGATTAAAACAGGCATATCAGATGTCTTTAGCCAGCCTGTCCCCTGACCAGTATCAAGGGCAGCTTCCAAAACACAGAAAAGTCACAAGTACTCAGGAAGAGAACTGCATAACTTGTATTTTGAAAACCACACAAAAATGTTCAAGGAAATTAATGGTGACCTAACTAAAAGGGATGACATCTTATATTCATGAATTGCAATACTGAATACAGTAAAAATGTCAATATTCTACAAATTCATCTACAGATTCAATGCAGTCTCAGTCGAAATATCAGCTGACTTCTTTACAGAAACTGATGTTGACCCTAAAGTTCATGTGGAAATGCAAGGGACTCAGAACAACCAAAACAATCTTGAAAAGAAGAACAAATTAGAGGACTCAGACTTCATGATTTCAAAACTATTTACACACAATAATCAAGATAGTGTAGTTTTGGCAAAGAGAGACACACAGATCCATGGAATAGATTTGAGAGTCAAGAAGTAAATCCTCACATTTACAGCCAACTATTTTTAATAAGGTGTTCAATGAGGAAAGAATAGTGTTTTTAACAAACCATGCTGGGATAACTGGATATCTACATGCAAAAGAATGAAGGTGGACACCTTACTTTACATCATAACAATAATTGGCTCAAAATAGATCAAAGACCTAAGTATTAGAGCTTAAAGTAAAAACTCTTAGGAGGAGACATAAAAATAAATCTTCATGGCCTAGTATTGAGCAACAGTTTCTTAGTTACAACATCAAAAGCATACAATAAAAGAAAAAGAAAACAGATAAACCGGATCTCATCAAAATTAAAAGTGTTTGTGCTTCAAAGGGCATTTGAAATATGTGAAAAGATAACCCACAGAATGGGAGAAAAATATTTGAAAATCATCTATCTGAAAAGAATCTAGCATTCAAGATACATAAAGAATTCCTATAGTTAATTGATAACAATACAAGTAACATAAAAGTGGGCAAAGGATTTGAAAAAATTTTTCCCTAGAGAAGATATACAAATGGTCAATAAACTTTATAAAAAGATGCTCAACATCATGAGCCTCTAGGGAAATGCAAATCAAAACTACAATGAGATGCCACTTCATACCCATCAGAATGACTGTAACAAAAAAGCCAGACAAAAGCAAGTGTTGGCAAGGAGTGGAGAAACTACATCCGTCATACACTGCTGGTGGAAATGTAAAACAGTGCAGCCACTCTGGAAAATATTCTAGAAGTTTCAAAGTTACATATAGAGTTATACCACCTGGCTTTCTGATAAAGGTTATCTGATATTCTAACATAAAGTGATCCTATATTAGGTATCTTTTTCTCCTAAATACCAGGATGTACTAGAAATTTTAAATGAAAGCAACTAAAAAACCCAATGTGTACAGAACAGTCTCTTTTAGCTTTTTAAACTAGAAGAGTTTTCATAAACATATGTATTCAAACTCAGGCTGTTGGAGACCTTTGGAATTTTAAATTAGAACACTTAAGAATACTACAGAGCTGAGTATTCTCTAGCTTTAAGAACCTACAAAAAGTTAACAATTGTGATAAAATTTCCTGCCTTATTAAGCTCAGGAAACTGAACACATCTTGGCAGCATTGAGAATATTAGTTTTCCTCTATGTTACAATACCTAACCTCTTTTTTTATTTTAACTTACTATCTATATATTGGTCAGGCACAAATTTACACCTCCTGCCCAGGTTTCCCTCCCTAGATCATGCCCTTAGCCAGGCCTCTCATAGGAACACGTAACCCTCCTTACTAAAATTTACTGCAATTGTGATTATTATGTTTAATTGTACTTTGACTTTCCCATAGTTTCCTGAAGTCAAGGCCTTTCTTTGTTCAGTTTTGGCTCAACATTGTGTCCTTAACACTCAACACTGACACAATGATGAGCTGTAGTCCACGTGCTGTAACAACACCCTCGTCCCTTTCGATCTGCTGTTCCTACTTCGGTGGACTTAAAAGTCACGTGACTGTCTTCTAACTGCATATGAGAGGGTGTGAGTGGTGCGTGGGGAACTGATCAGCTACAGATGAAACACAGGAACTGGAGTGAATACATTCTGTGAAATCCTCTTTGGCTTCTCAAGAGACAAAGTTTTTTTACCCCCAGGTGTGGTTCACATGGGCCAGGCTGCAGGCTGTCTTACAGACAGATGTGAATTTGTTCAATAGTAGTGTAAAACAGAACAGAAAAATGTTAAACTGTTAAAACCTGATGATAAGACGATTTAGCAATTAAAGACCATCCAATTTAAAAATAGCATTTATCTTGGGAAAAGTACACTGTCCACTTCATGTAGATCCCATTTTCTGAAAATAATTTTTTATAAAAACTAAAATTATCTTATAATAAAAGTGTCCTTTTGTGTCAGAGGGCTTATCGATCATATTCATATAATTTTACCCCTTTGCTTGTCCAGGTCATAGTAGTTATGTTTATGCCACAAACCTAAAATTCTATTTATAAGCATACTGGTGGAAAATCACTGTAAATTAAACACTTATAATGATGACATGACTTGAAAAAAAATTTTTTAAATGCTTTTTCTCCATCCATATTGAAAGTGGTCACTTACCTGTATTAAAAGTTGTAAATAGGTTTTTTCTTGAGGGACCTAAAATATAAAAGAAACATTTATATAATACACATTTTATATGAAATACCACACAAAAATAAATCTTTTAGAAAGGGTTGTTTTATCTTCAAAAACAATCCATTAACATCTAAATTTTAGGAACCAGATGGGAAATGCCATTAAGATAGACATGATGGATAAAGTAGACTATAAGTATAAAACAATATTCCAACTAACATCAAAATGGTAATTTCAGGGTGATATAAATTCATTATCACAAATTAAATATGAGAGAACAAATTACAGGGTATTTTTTAGTCAAGAGGAGCTGAAATTCTAATTTTAACAGTACTGAAATTTACACATTCATTACACATTTTATGCTATCCCACTGCTGACAGGTCAAAAACGGCCCAACTTTATGAAAGACGCCACTAGTGTGTGATGCGCGATTTTTAAAACTGCCAAGTAGTAAATCCACTTCACTTGCTATTTAGCTATTCAGGAAAATATTAAGCATTTTCTCCCAACTTGCACAATACATAAAAATACAACCAGGGGACTTCTTCCCCAATGTATACGTACATCAAATCATCAAATAAATTACAATTTTATTTGTCAATTATACTTCAATAAAAGGTTGAACAATAAATAGAACCAAGAGCGGTAATAGGTATAGGGATACAAAGATAAGTCACTAGAAGAAAATGACAAGCACTCTACTGGACATGATATAGTCATTTCTAGGGCAGAATCATGGCAGTTTACTAGTTAGAACAGCTGCCATATACTATCTGTGGAATTCCACACATGGAAAATCTCAAAATATGCGGCCCTGTAAATGGAAAGCAGTGATTCCCACTCAAGTAAAACCTTTGTGATGCAAAAGCCTACACAGTCAGTAGCAAGAACTTTGAGAATATTGGAGTTCTCTGTCCTAGGAAGTTACCAGTGGAAGCCTGTAGTTCTAATTCTCTGAAAACTGTCTTAGTATCAAAGTTTAACATTTCTTTTCAGTGCCCAGTGTATGTGTAGGTTAGAGGGCTTTATCATCATCAATAAAAACCACAGATTCACATGCTGATGTCATCCCAGGGAGAATGACATTGCAGCAACGGGTCATTCGCTGCCTCAGATATTTATTTAAGACCTTGGGCAGATGAGAACCGGCTGGCATGCTGAAGAATCTCTTTGCCAATATTATGCTTTTTTTTTCTTTGATTCAGTAGAAAAGGAAAAAGCGTTGACAAA
Source organism: Manis javanica (assembly GCF_040802235.1). NCBI lineage: Eukaryota > Metazoa > Chordata > Mammalia > Pholidota > Manidae > Manis > Manis javanica. The sequence goes on from NC_133167.1 coordinate 97,495,868, forward strand.
CATTCACTAGGTAATTCATCGCAAGCTACCACAGGATCCTTTACATACATACAAGCACTTGCTTGCCCGCGCACACACACGAATGTTGAGAAGGATGGAGAGCAATAGATATTCTCACGCTATGAGAGACTCACACCTTTGTGGAAAGTTATTTAGTAACATATATTAGCAATTCCAAAAAGACTCATACAACCCAGTAATTCCTCTTTCAGAGCTATCCCACGTTAGTAATTAGAGTCTGCAGATAAACAGTGCTCAATTCCAAGATGTTTGTCTCAGTATTAGGCGCCATAGTGAAAGTTGGAGAGTGTCCAGCAGCCACGGGATTGGAAGGCAGCAGCCTGTGTCACAGCCAGTTCAAGGGAAGCAGCTCTCACGATACACTACTAAGTTAATAAGACACAGAGTGCATCTACTGTGCCCTGAGTTTTCTTAAAACAAAAACAAAACCATTATATATGCAGAGGAGAAAAATGAAGGAAATGCAACAGATGTTCACAGACCATGGGATGAAGGAGGACTCTCTGTGTCCCTGCGTTTTTCAAGTTTTCTAATATAAACGTGGGTCACACATGAGAGGTCAAGGTTTTTATTCACAGCTACTCTTTGCGTGAAGCAATCTTCCAAATCATGAAATACAAATGCAGCTTCTAGTGTGTGTCAGACCCACTGTGATAAAGCTGCAGGAATACATTCCATAGGAAGTGTGCAACATGTTTTGTAAACTGGAAAGTTACTCTTCTGAGTCACAGCAGTTACAAAGTGTGTAGGACAGAAAAAAACTATACATCCCCTGACTCTAGATCACTACCTTAGAATGACTTCAGAGGACTTAGTTATTTTCACTGTACACCTTTTGTTCCATCTGCTGAGCGACATGTATCAAGTATTAACCACAGAACCTACTGACTCCCAGAATAAGAATTCCTCTCAGTTGTATATCATATGTTGTTACTCAACAGATGTTTTGGAAATAATCGTTCAATACGCCATGAACCTAATTGTCAAAATTTAACTTCCTACAAGTCAACAATTTAAAAATTGTCTTATCTTCCCTCTTCCCTCCGCGGTTAAGTATCGTACCTTTTGGAGGAGTTTTTAGTACGTGTACGTGAGCTCTGGGTCCCAAAGACTTCAAATATAAGGATCCCGAGGAACCGTTCTGAAATGCTGGTTTGGGAGGTTTTTCCTCATACTTGATGACAGTGCCATTACCAGCTGTAATTAAACAGAAACATATGTTTTATTTTATGGGTAAATACACTATCAGTTTCCCTCACTTTATCCCTTCTTCCTTAAGTCAACAAGTGCTTGCTAAGCATGTGCCACGTGCCAGTACCGCTTCAGGTTGGGACTCCAAAGACTGGTCGCAGGTGGTTCTGCCCTCAGTGACACAGGGTCAGCGCTGAACCGGAGGGGCCACACACCCAACTCCAGGCCACATGTTTGTGTCTTGCGCAGTGCAGCTTCCATCCTGGATAAAATCTGGGAGACAACAACATGGCCGTCCAGGCCACGTAACAAGTATGCCCGAGGCACAGCCAAGAAGAGCGCCCGTCTCCGGGAGGACAAGGCAGAGCCCAGGCTGCCAGCGGCGTCGGCAATGTGAGCACATGTGAGCACAGGGACGTACAAGCTGCTCGGTAGCTACAAGGGAGAGATCTGGTTTCAACCCTCCCCGGCTACAGCAGGAGCTGGAACTCCTACACCTGCCCTTTGGACAGAGGTGCCTAAGCCCCAGCGCTAAAACATAAATGGGAATCCCACCTAAATAATAAAACCCAGCTTTTATGTTACATATAAATCTTTCCTCTCTCACTCAAACAGGAATCCACTCTGAAAAAAATGTTTTAAATGTCTCCAGGCACTAAAATAATTGCTAAAGAAAGGACTTTAGGGGGAACTTTCATGCTAACCAATTTTGCCCAGGCTACGGTGTAATCCTGAGTCCACTACAGTTAATCAGACGACATGGGCTCCTGCGGAAACAGATCTATACTATTTCTGGGGAAAACAGGTAAATGTTAGAAGAAGTGAGTGTGCAAATCCTGGAAAGGGCAGCTTCTATTATGCTACACTGTCTGATTTTGCTTCTCTTTCTTCACTGGGACTCCAAAGGTGATCCCAGCATATCAAGTACTGACACCTCAGAATAAAGAACAGCTTTAAAAAGTAATAGTGATCATCTATAATGAGAACCAAAATTTGAAACCATAGACAAATAAGTATTCCAAAGCCTTAAGTAGCTGTCTTGCTTATTACTCTTACTTCTCTGCCTTTGTCCAATAATGACTGAAGTTCTTGGCATCAAAAAAAACAAAATATCTTTCATTCACATAACACAACCATGCAGACCATATTTACTGTGAGTTTCCTCTCCACACTCGTGGCTTCTCACTAGATGAAAGAGGGGACTTGGGTCTTCTGTAGCACCCTTAAAATCTGTATCTGTCTTTGGGGCAGGGAAAAGAAAGGGCAGGGCCTGTTGCTGATCCCTGCACTCTGAGTCCTAAATGAGAATGCACTTTCACACTCACGCTTTTGCTGAAGGTGTATTTGATCCACAGGCAGGTCCTACGACGCAGCTTTCTCTGCTACAGTATCGACAAAGGTGGACTGCGGCTACTGCACCGATAGAACCACCATTACCGTAATTCATTATGCAGTGTTGAGCAGATGGAATATACATTTTTTAAATCTCTTAAATGTCAAAAACCTTAGTGGGAAGGTTTCACAAATAGTACCAGCATGTAAAGGTAAAACACTTTCAAATGTTATTGAGTAGTAATTAAAAAAAAAAAAAAGAAGGCAGCAGCAGTGACTTAATTTTTTTAAAAAATCAGTATTTCCTTTAAAAACCATTCTAAATTATTACTTTTCCCTTTTAGTTCTCCACAACTGGATAATCTTTGAAAAGTACAGTCCAGAAGCTTAGCTCCTCTTACACAGAATTTGAACAGTATTGTTTTGCTCTTCCTAAGAGATTATCGTGTTCCACAACGTGCAAGACTGGAAAGACGGCTCTTTGTCCTTCTCTCTCCGTATCTGAGGAAAAAAGTTCCAAACAGAAACTTGGAAAGTTTTCCAGTTTTCTCCTCCTATAAAAATTAACCTTTTTATCCATGTGCCCCTGTCTAACCATACAATCCACTGGCATGTCCAGAAAAGAACACTAGAGGTTCATTCATTCCCTACCTGGTTTCAAAGCTTAATTTTCTCCTCACCAACCCAGACTGGATTGTTTATCACTTTTAAATTATCTTTGACACCCAACTCTAGGCATCCGAGTCAATTCTAATATTCTATTCTAATATTTATGATTCTTATAATCAAAAATTTCTTTATTACTTACCTTAAGCCCCCTTTTATTAACTTCACATTTCTAGGAAAGGGTGAGATGTCTACATTATTTACACAAATATGTTATAATCTTGAAGATAAATTTTTCCCTAGGCTACACTATCTCAACTCCTACATCAGAGTTTATAGATGTCGCATGCAATCCCCGTAACCATACGTAATTCTCTCTGATCTACGTCAAGTCCGTCTACGAGCTACCTGTTCACGCTTACTGTGCCTGCAGAACATATTGAATATTAGGTCGAATCAACCCGGTGCCTTCTCTCCAGCCAGCACATCCCTGTCCATCTCCTAGCCTTCTTTCCAATTCTCTCTTCCTCCAGAACACAGAGACCTGGTGTTTCTGAAGTTGACAGGGAGTGAGTGATGATGCTAAAGAAGATACAACTACTATGTATTTCAGTATGTTTTTAAGAGATGGATGGAAAATGACTTCAGAGTCTTAAAATAGCAGAACTGAAATTTCTTAGAGCCTATCTGTTAAGGTTTTCATATAAAATGGATATTGGGTTTCAATTAGCATTTCAGCTTTTGCTAAATCAAAATCCGAGAAAGGGAATAAATGATGTTATTAGCGTCTTGATTGTGTATAACAACAATCTGCATTTAGTCTTAGTTTCTTGAAACATTTTATAAAAATTTTATTCAGCAGCAAATAAGCCACCCATTCCAATTTTGAAAAACTGAATTGAGTTTAATATACAGGCCTAACATAAAATCATCTGACCCTGAATTCATGTTTCTCATTTCTAAGCTTTGAACACAAAGACCGACAGTCTCCAAAGAACTCAGGAAAGGGATTTCTCACTAAAACAAAAGACACATTTCTCATGAGGCACAATACTCCTGCCCCTTGGCTCTGTTGCACACAGGACAGGAGGTGTTGTCCTGGAAACAAACTGCTCTTCAGACTCAACAGAAAGTAGATCCAACACCAGATCTAGCTTCAAATTTGTTATGTACAAGGGTCGAAGTCCTGATTTCAAGGATAAAATGTGTGCATTCGACTAGGCACAAACACACAACATTTGTATTTATATGACTCTCTCTGTCTCTATTATACACACTCATACTGAACATGCTTCCCACTCTTTCCCAGTTTGCAATGGAGTAAACAAACTGTGCCGAGCTGCACATACCGTTAGGACCAGCACTTAAACATATCTTGCTCCCAATTCTTTCGTCTAAGCCGGCACAATGCTTTCCAGTAAACCCCAGCTTGAAGGATGTGCTTCACCACAGGGCCTGCTGCTGCGAGAGGATTTCTCCTGCTCTCTAGTTCAGTTCCTAACGTGACAGCTGACTGTTATCCTGATGGCATCTTCATTTTTCCCTTGTTCAGAGCTAGTATGTCCAAATGATAAACTCTTCAGTGCAAAATTTCCAATATAATGAGAGAAGCGTAACAGTTTCAAGGAAGGGAATCTAATTTATAACAGGTCCTGGTCCTGGTCCTGGTCCTGACTTAGCCACAGCCCAGCCGTGCAGAGCCTCTTCACCTCTCTGTGTGATGAGCGGGTTTGAATACGAGGTGAGGGAACAGTTCACATGTTGTCATGGGGCCCCCACTAAATGAACAAGGCACTCAGTCCTTGAGATAATGGAAAATATGTATTGGCTCTCTGCCCCCAGTTCCTGGCACAGACATTCAGAACCCTCGTCACTGCCTGGGTGAGAGGAGTTATCTTTTGTTCTAATGAGGTGACTGGGTGGCTCCTGGACAGGGGCTGGTCCCTCGAAAGACTACGCCATGAATAGAAGCTTGGAATTTTCAGGCTCCGTCTCCCCCATTCTCTTAAGAGGGGATGAAATGGAGGTAATGGCCAAACATCCCTATGTCACACAAGTCTTCATAAAGCCCCAGAAGCATGGAGTCGGGAGAGCTTCTGGGTTGGTGGACACAAGGAGGTGCGGGAGGCTGGTGCCCAGAGAGGGCACAGACGCTCCGCACCCCTCCCCACGCACCTGCCCCACACATCTCTTCCATCTGGATGTTCTTCTGTTTCCTTTCATAATAAACTGGTAAGTAAATGTTTCCTTGAGTCTTGAAAGCTGCTCTAGCAAGTGCATCATCCAAAGCCAGGGTCATTAGAACCTCTGATCTGCAGCTGGTTGGCTGGAAGTACAGTTAACAATCTGGACTTGCAACTGGTGTCACCCGTGGGCAGGGGCAGCCTCGCAGGACTGAGCCCAAAGCTGTGGCATCTGACGCCATCTCGGGAGGAGAGTGTTAGCTCTGCAGGATACCCAGCTGGTGTCAGAGAACTGCTTGGTGTGGGGGAAAATCCCCAACACATTCGGCGACCAGAAGTGTCAGAAGTAAAGAGTTGAGTGTGGTGATGGTGAGAAAATAAAGGAGCAACAAGAGGGGGGACTGGGTGTTTCCCTCTACAGGAAGGAAGAAGTGTAGGTTTTTCTGTTACGGTCCCACTGAGGCCAAGTGCACCCTAAGAATTCTCCTAACCTGGTGCTCTGGGTGGCACAGTATGCGGCACTCCACCCGGGCCGCTGGGTCTCAGCAAGATCTGGTGGTTTAAAATTGCCCTGTCCTGTTGCCAGCCTTGGTCTTAGCAATCTCAGTTATGCCAGAATGTGGATTCTCAGGAATCCTAATGTTCACTTTTCCTGGTCAAAACATGGTTCAAGTTAAACAAAAGAAAAGGGAGATGACTGAGTCTAAAGAGAAAATGAAGAGATTCTCAGAAGCCCCAAGCAGAAGAAATTATTTTTTTATTAGAGAAAGGCTTCTCTTTGTTTTATTTGCAAACTAACATTTCATACTACATCCAGTTAACACTGAGATTTGTTTTGTGTACTGAATTATGTATATACACACGGAGCCAACATTCTGTTCATTTCTTGCTTTTTTTGTGAATCTGTGTAGCTCCCCATTGTGGCAGATCATCTGCCCACCTGGCCTGAAATCAAACCACTACTCAAGTCTATGCTTTCAAATTCTAAAAGCAAAATTATTAAATTTTTAATAACAAGAATGCTTTATATATATCTCTTAGAAGAACAAAAAGAGAATGAAAACAAAATTAATACCTCTCTGCATAACAGATTTTATTAAACAGTCCATTCAGACACACGTGTTTTGTAATACAGGACTAGAGTGTGCACTGCCATTCACCACTTCCTTGCCTAAATCAGACATCGCTAGTCAAACACAAACTTTTGCTCTGAACCTAGAAGTAGCCAGAAACACTCAATGCTGTGCCAGGTGGTTCTTACCAACCAACTAGGGTTGGCAGGCAAGACAATACCCACTTGCCATCCTGCAGAGAGGAAGAGGCCGCAGGTAAATAAGACTAATCCTTCTCTGTACCAGCTTAATTACTTCAACATTCAAAATACCCTCCTCCTTCCAAACCATCAGGCACCATCTTATTAAAGTAAAGAAAATAAAAGCGGTCAAGGACATCCATTGCTGCAGTGGGTTCAAAGGTGATCCAATGCTCCCCTCCCCTCCATTAGGTGAGAACCCCAAGGCTCAGAGAGAGATGGTCCAACCTCCCACGAGTCAGTAGGAAAACCCAGGCGGAGTCTAGTCCCACGCCCTGTGGTGCATCACACCATCTGAGCCGGGGCTGGCCATGGGGGTGAGGGAGAGGAATGCTCCATTTCTTTCCTTAGCTGCCTCCTCCTCCATTTCCCAAAGAGTGCAAATAGCTTTGGTGTGCATCTCTTGCATTTCCCCTCACCATTCCATCTCGAAAATAAACATGTTTTTGTAGCCACCCTGGAAGGAAGAGGTAGCCCTTGGGCTTCACAGTTGCTAAGGTGGCAAAATTGTATGTCCTGCAAAGACTTCCTTCCACACTTGCACAATGCACCTCAAACCTTCAACTCTATTCAAGACCAACAATATACAATTTATCTGTATCCAATGATCTTAAAAAACCAGGCACTGTCTGAGTCTGGAAGAGCTTACAAGGTTTGACTTCTATAAATGAGCACATCTGACATAAAGACTGCTGTGCAATGTTTCGTGCTAATATCTAAAAGAAAATCAATATCAGAACTTTAATATCTCCTATGCTTAGAAGAACATAAAGAATGTGGTAAAAACCCCCAAATAAGATAAATTTATTGTTTTACCTATATCAATTCATTTTAAAACTTGGTAATGTTATTGCTTTAGGATCTGCAAGTATGAAGGAATCAGATACTAATTTTACAACAGCACTGCTGTTTTTAAATGATGCCACTAACAGGATCATATCACAATGAAATGAGCAGACATGCATTCAAGAATGCATTCCTTGAAAGGGCTGAAATGCTTAGCCCAATACGAATCAAAATGCTGATCCAAAGATTATTTCTAACGTGACCCATCATTGTCAGAAATAGGAAAATTTCAGCTCAATATGGTTTTTTCTTGGTTTAAGGTTATCCTTAAAAAGTACACATCTTTAATATTTTTATATACAATGAGTAAAACTAGTGTTTTAATTCGAGGGAAGTATTTCTCTATACTTCTGCAACTATAAGCTACGTACACAAAAATTACCAGTTTTTTTCATCAGAAATGAGACCAAGTAGTCTTTGATGATAAAAGTCATTTCATGCGCTAAGAACGTTGACAATGATCCTTTTAGTCAGAGTCCCAAAACACAGAAAATATAAAATAAAATGGATTCTGTTTAGAAAACCATGCACAACTTAAATTTAAATATGCCCAAGAAATACCACTAATAATTACAAGTAATAAAAAAAATAGCAATCAAGAGATGCTAAGTCAATTTATTGAGAAAAATTTAAGCATGCTTGCAAAGAAAAAAAAGAAAAGTCAAACCAGAAATCGTTGACCTACTTCTTTTCCCAGTAATCGTGGCTAACAAAGGAACTATACAAAGGCTGTAGGATCCCAGGACCAGCAGTGTCAATAAGGTGACATCATAGTGCCTCTCTGAACCAGCCGGTGGGGTGAGTGTAGAATTAATCAGTATTTTTGAAGAAATATCCGTTTCTGTACAACTGCGAAATCCTCCTGGTACAGTCATTTAAAAGGATCAAAGCCAGCTTAAGCAGGAAAAACTGCAGCCATGTTCACTCTCATAGACCTCATGCTTGCTCTCAGTGAATTTGAATGGAGGGGGAAAAAAAATCTGTAAGCTCCAAGGCACTACACAAAACAGATTAAACCAGCTAGCAAATCAAACCAATAAAGAGACTCACTGATGTGAATGCTTAATCTGCAGCAGGGACACATCACCACTAGACAGGCTCTGTGGGTGTACGGTAAACCCCTTTGTTAAAAAACAAAAAGGAATGGACAAAAGCATTTTACAGCCTCCTGAGGAGTGTCAGACATGGTGAAACGGTGGCCACGTCAACATGGCTGTCAATGGAAAACGCTGGATGGCGGCGCTACGGAACGTGTCTGCTTCTAAGTGTCACAAATCCCATTGCTACACACCCTTGGAGAACACGGGTGATCCGTCTCCACAGTTTGTTTTTAAAATTCACGTTGCAATTAGACACAGCAGCAAGTGGAGAGACCTTCTAATAATACGTGTGTGAACTACTTTCTCAAATTCAGAGAGAATCGTTGGTTACATGTAAATCCCCTTGCTCTCATGCCACAACTTCAAAATTTAAGCAAGCAGATAATAATCCTGTTTTAAGAAACGTATTTCAGTATTCCTAAAGTTTCAGTACACAGCTACCGACTGTCATGCGAGACCAGCTACTGCTGCTAAGTGACCTCTTAGAAATGTGCTCATTAATTTAGTCATGAATTCAATGCCTTCTCCGCCACAAACACATTCTCGACTCTGTCACATACTGGCTGAGTGCCCTAGGACCAGCAACAACCTCTCTGATCCTAAGTGCCTCAAAATCAGGGTAACAGTAGAAGTTATTTGAGAGAGAAAAAAAAAGAAACAATGTATGGTAACCCCCTAATAGTGCTCCACACCCACGGTTCTGTAACCCGGACTCTACTTTGTCTCTGTCCCCTCACCAGAAGAGCAAAATTGATCCTCAAAGCAGGGAGCACAATCCCCCTCCCCAGCACACCTCCAATATTTTGTTTTATCTGATCTTGTCATTATCCATGTAAACAGCTTCTTTCTCAACTGCTTTTAGATAAGGACCATCTCTTTTATATCCTGTGTCCTTCACTGCATTTATTGTCATGCCTGCATGCAGCAAGCACCCCAAAGTTGTTCAAATTAATTAGTCCGAGAATTTTAAAAGGAAATGGCAAATCAATACTAAGACCAAATACAGCTTTTGAATGAAAGGGATGGCTCAATTAATTCACCCATTTTATACACAGAAAACAGAATTCATCTTAATGGAACATGTTAAAAATATTCTCCTGAGCATTGATTACTTAAACTGAGGCTTGAAGCTGTAACATACTAATCACAGTATACCAAATCTAGCACCAGAAGATCATACAACATACATCTACAAAACACACTCTTTTACAAAGTGAAAGAAACTGAAGTTCTTTTTTTCTTTTTTTCAGTTGCATTCCAAGAGCCTCTAGATGGGTTTCCTTCCTTAAACCAAAAAAACACCATCATTCAAATGATACACTTTAGAATCTTTCATGCAAAAAAATTACCAAGGGCATTCAATACAAATATTGCAGGCTTTCATAGCATATTCATCAAAAGATAATGTCACTGAGATCATTTGCTTTAACTGCCAACTTCTGGAGCTATTCCAAGGTAGAAGCAGTTTGCACATTTCCCCCTAAATCACAAAATCAAAAACTCTGATCATTACTTGTAGAGGATCAGATTTTTCTTATACCCATGGTTACGGCAACCCCCGAAAGTTTTGACACAAAATCGACTTACAATTCGTGCTGTAAGTGCTCAGATCACTGTGGGTGCTGGTAATAGGGGAGGTGCTTCCTGTCCTCCGCAGCGCAGAATTTTTCAAAGCTCTGGATTTAGGAAGCGGTCTAGGCAAGTTCACCCAAGATGGCTGTGCAGTTTTCAAGGATGTAGGTTTTCCTTGGGGTACCAAAAAAAAAAGAAAGAAAGAAAAAATTTCCACTGCCATTCATTTGAAAGCTTTACGCCTGTCAACTTAAACTCCTGTACTGACAAGAGTCAAAATGTTAAATGAGTATCGAGAATTCCGCAACTTCAGATGAGAGAGGATATCTTCACATTGGCCTGTTTACTTATTTGCGATGATTTAGAGGCAGAAGAGCAGAGATAAGGAGAAGGTAACCGGAACATCAGAAGGGGAGCTGTAACCCTGCCACCTGGGGTAATTGACTCAAGTCTCCTGCAATATAGATTATAAGAGCCATGGGAGAGAGAAGCATTTGGCACAGCTGAAGTCAAAGAATAAACAAATTGATATGACTCCTCCCCCACATGCCGATTAAAAATTAAACATATTAGCCCATTCACATACTGGGCGACCGTATAAAATTAAACACATGGAAATTTTGAAACAACCGAAATGAAGAAAGAAAAATTCAGTGAGAAAAACTTCATTTTAAAAATGCCTAATGCCTAACACCAGGTGGTGCTATATTAGCAATCCTTTCTCATCTCATCTTTTCACCTTTACTATTAGCCAAACTTAAACGGTCTTCGCTCCAACTTTTCCTGCAGCCGAAGTGTTTGCACTTTATTGATGAAATACGTATACTTCACATTCTTTGACATCTTTGAAACTACACTGTGCTGATGTCCACACACTTGCCACCTGAATACAAGCATTTCCCAAGTTCAATCCTTTACTCACAACATTCTTCACACCCATTTCCCTTAAGAGTCTATTTTATTTACCTTAACATTTGCCCTATATGCATGAATCTCCAGGACTCCCGGCAACCCTATTCTCTATCTGGATCCCAACGTCACTCACATTTTAAATTCCTTGATGAATTTTTCAACCTGGACCTTTGGGCACTCTCCTGCCTACATACGCTAACTATAGCTCCATTCTTCCTTTTTTCCAGGACCAAAACACTGGAAATCATCGCTTTTCCCAAGATCCCCAAGACTCTCACTGCTAATATTACATAACTGAAGGGTATCAAGACTTGAAAAAGACCTTACGTGGAAAGGATAATGTTATTTATCACTAGGGGCGCCGGAAGTGAGCAAAATAACATTTACAGAAAATAATGTTCATCGCTTTGGCCCAGTGATTTCCCTCATAAAACTCTGATCCTATTAGAGAAAAGGAGCTTAGGCTCCTTAGATCTGGCATTGAAGTCACCCACATGAGCGTCCGCCGGCCTCCAACCTTACTCCGGTGCTATCTTCACATCCGTGTGCACTCTGCTCCCCCGAGCCTAGGTTTCTGACACCAGGAGGTACTATTCTAATTCACTAGCCATATCTTTTCAAGATCTCTTTCCTTTCAATCCAGTGCTACTCACTCACCCCTGAGATTCTGCCTGAACAACTGCATTCGGCACCACAGTGCTGTCCTCCCCCCGTCTCCAGCTCACCCTGCAGACCTCCTGAGCATGCAGACTACGGTCAGCCCAGCCTAAACCTGTGACTCCCCATCGTCTACAGGATGAGCTTTCTAATGCTCTTAGTGAGTATTTAATTCTAAAAGCAAGAAGGCAGTACTGGGCTGATTGCTGCCACCTTCTTTCCCCTTGGCTTTGTCACATCCCCACCTACTCTCTCTCTCTCACACACACACACACACATATTTCATTTCTCCAGGCCATTTTACTCCAGTCTCTGTTTATGCCGTTTATGCCACGGTCTCCTTTCCATCTCATCCCCATCTTGCCTGGTGCATAAAGTCAGGTGATGGTCTTTAAAATTCGTGCCACTCATTTGTAGCCCCACCCCAGAACCACTGAATCACAGTCTCCATTTGAACAAGACCTTGTTAAATACATTTAACAAGATTCAAACACACAGTAAGTACAAGCCGCCTCTGAGGATCACCTCCTCTTCATAAAGCCTTCCCGGCCAGGGCAGCCTCCTCAGACCACAGCACCCTTCACTCAGACCCATGCTCGGTCGGCCACATCTCTTTCTGTACACCTGTCGGACCAGCCTCTAAGGTCCCCGAGAGCGGCAAGGGTGCCTGATTCCATTCTGCCCCTCAGCCTATCGGAGTGTCTGGCATGGAGTGAAATTCAATAAATGTTTGCTGAATGAATTAATTTTTCTTTCAAGTCCAAGAGTAGTGTGGGGGAAACTGATGTTGGTAAAAGGGTACAAACTTTCAGTTATAAGATGAGTAAGGTCTGAGGATTGAATGTAAAACATGGTGACTCTAGTTGATTAACTGTGTGACTGAAATTTGTCAAGAGCAGAACCAAAAAAAAAAAAAGAAAGAAAAATTATGCGAGGTGATGGGTGTGTTTATTAACTCGATGTCTGGAGTCCGTTCACAGTGTATACATACATCAAATCCCCGCAGTGGACACTATATATGTCTCAAGATTTTACTTTTTTCCAGCTTGAGATATAATGACAAATACTGTAGACATATAATGCTGGTAATCATAAAAGTATTAAAATTTGTTAGAAAGCCAAGAGTAAATACACTTTGATAATGTCTTCTCTCACCATCTACACTGAAGCATTAAACACAACCAATTTTTACAAGCTTCCTTTTCTTTTGTTAATATTAACAGACTTTTCAAACAGTATATTAACTAAAGAGAGACTTTTTTTCTTTTATTTCTTATAATCAGCAAATGACAGTCAAATATCAATTTGATCTTTAGTGTATATTTAGCCACTGGTTTTGCTTTGGGAAGCACAGAAAAACAGATGTTTTATGATATAAATTTGCCAAATTGCTGCGCCTTCCACAAAAACATCCCAATGAGTCAGCAGCAGCATCAGACACAAATGCGCAAGGTTGGCAAGGAGCAGAAGAACATTTCTGGGCCACAGCCACCACGCAGTCAAGGCTTAACAGTTCGGGAAACTAACTTATTTTTCAGGAAGGGGTGTTTCAGAGCATTGTTTCTGAGAGCAGCCAGGCTTACAGACATTCCTCGGTGTGCCTCAGCTGCCACGGACCTGCACCCTCTCTGTTTCCAACACACAGCCCACCACCAGGAAGGAGCTTACCCCCCAAACCCAAATGTCATTCCCCTGACCCACCCAGCCCATTTCCTCAGGTGTCACTGGCACCCCCATCCAGGGCCACCCCCTCCACCTAATGGCAACTGGTAGTCCAAGCCAAGTCTTCCCCATTCTACCATCACTTTGATGAATGGGCACTGCTGGTACTGAGCATCCTACTTTGCCAGAGATTAGCTCCTCTCGACTGTGTCGTGGAACTGAAGTGTCACAGTTAAGGGAAGATGAGGTACCAGGCTTGGAGGTCAACCTGAGCTCTCTTACTGGAAAGGTGCTCCTTTACTGTGCAATGGCAAAAACCAGGGGGCTACAGCAAGAGTAACTGTTCTGACAGTCCTCAACCTCACAGCAAAAGTGACACAAAGTACCTATAATTGGACTTCATAAAAAGTAGCGGTAAAACACACACATTGTAAGCAATATTAAGAGTAAGACGTGGCAAAATTGGGCTGAGACTGCGTAACCCGAACACCAAATTCTTAAACAATGAAATCAGTATAGGACTGCTCTGACTTAGAGTTCTGAAAAGGTGACATTTACTAGTTCACTTCATGTAACTTATCCCAGATGTGAACCGTAAAGATTTAAGATCTATCTGCAGAGAGATTACTGGCTGCCGTGGCTTATTTTAAGCTTATGCAGTTAGCATAAACTTACATGTAGACAATGGAGTGGTTTTGATTCAGTAATTATAACCATCTTTTGTCAAGGGAAAATATGGAAGAAATAACATTTGCATTTTGCCTCAGATAGTAACAGAGAGAGTCTACTGGATTTGAAGCATACTTTCTGCAGTTTACTTGGATAGCCACCTTGGAAAACTAACTAAATGTACTGATTTCAACACAAAAAATTAAGGCATAACTTGCAAAACTAAAAATCCTATAGAAATATTAAGTAAAAGGACAATGTTAATTTTGTTTAAATTTAAACTTATTTATATATTGAAATATTCCACAAGGATACACTAGAGTTTTATGAGACTATTTTGGGATCTAAGCACACTGGGACATGGAGAAAATGAAAAGAGGCAGGAATGGGGAATTTTCCCTTCATACTTTATATGCTTGCATGTTATTCCATGTGAATTTTCTTTTCACAATACGCGTATTTTTATCATATAAACTAACAAATAACATTGAAGTTACTGGGGTCAAATATTTCATCACATAAAGGATACTCGACAAAACAGATAAAGAAAATAAGAAAGTATAATTGGGTCGATAATTAAAGTAGATTCTAATAATCATATTCCTGTGCATCTGTAAGCATTCAGTATTCTTTAATCCTTTTAATTTTACTAATTAAAAAATAAATGCCTTAATTGATGCTTTTGTAATGGTTATGATGAAAAGTCATTTTACTACTGTAAAGTTCTTGATGACATCATAATGGTGTGTTTCCAAGGGCTGGGAATTAAAGCCAAAGAATGAACTCCTGAATGGTACTCCTTTGTTCAGACCCTTGCGTTAAATGATTCATTCTCCAGCAGAAAGCTCCCAGACCTCCACAGGTACGTAATGTAATCTCTCAGCTCAGATTTGCTCTCTTCCGTTCCTTAAGGAAAGGCCTGGGAAAGAAGGGGGAGTCCCACCCTGCTGGCAAAACACCTTCAAAGAAACGAGAGCTGCTTCCAAAGCCACAGAAACATCTACTCGTCAAACCAAGTTCTCATCTCTGAACTCTCCACAAGAATGAATTCAGCTTTAATGCATTTTTTCATGATATTATTCAGCATGGAAAAAATGGCTTGCTGTGCCTTACATTTAATGAAATTATGGGTTTTGAAGATGCTTCAGTTGACCAAAAATCCTTATATTGTTTATATTAGAAGACATAAATCTTAATAAAAATCTGGACAGTGGGTTCACATGGCGGTTGAGTTACACCACAATGCCCTCACTTACATAACTTAGGTAACTGTGAGCAATTATGAAGCACCAGTGCATAGGGTGCTCGGAACCCCTGATGTCTTCCTACAGAAATCACTACCGAATATTTTCACTAAAACTTACAAACTGCTAGAGAACACATTGCTTCTCACCCATCCTATTAAGCTATTCTGTGACTTGCATGGCTTAGTAGGGGCACAAGTATCATGAGGAAGAAAAAGAAGAGGAGACGGGAGATGTGGATCAGTAAGAGCTGGCATGAAAGAGCTTACAGGGAAAGATGGCATTCAATGCCAGGCTAAGAAGTTCAAAACCTGAATTGTCAGCAGTGGGGCATTGTGGGAAGATGGAGAGGTATCTTGGCTTTTCTTAGCATTTACATCTGACAGTCATGCGGCAGCAGCGTGCAGGGCTGACCGATGGGGAGATGTGAGATCAGGGAAGCAACTTAGCTGGCAGGTGTACCTGCTGGGGCTGGAGGCAGTGGGAGATTTAACTAGACAGTGAAAAGGAGATTACAGGGGTCAGTTTGTAATATATAAACTACATATTAATATATATAGTTTAAAATGTAAGTGATTATATAAAATATAATAAATATTAATAAGCATGTGAG
Organism: Manis javanica; assembly: GCF_040802235.1. NCBI lineage: Eukaryota > Metazoa > Chordata > Mammalia > Pholidota > Manidae > Manis > Manis javanica. The sequence goes on from NC_133167.1 coordinate 97,511,788, forward strand.
TGGCAGGGCCATTAACTACTCGAGTCAGGAAGAAAAAAATGCCCAATAGTCATAGTTAAAACACAAAAAATGAGAATATGTTTACAGCTATAATTACAACTTGGGTTCTTTAAACACGACTATATAGAAAAAAGTGACCTTTGGAGTAATTATCTGCCATAACTAGGGATTATTATTATAAAACCAGAGTAAGTCTACCCAAAGGGATAAAAAAAAATTGACAATAAGTTATGGGAGGAATAAACTACACAATCTTGAAACTGTTCTGCAAGTTTACTCTCACTTAACCCAGAAGGATCAAATTCTATCATTAATGCTAATTAATGTATATGTTAAAAATATTGGCATCAATGATAAAGTGTTACTGTTTAAAAACTATCTAAATAAACCTAATAAGGTGCTTGCAAAATAAATATTACACAACAATCAACAACTTCCCAATGTACCAGGAAAAAAAAAGTATCCTTCATTTTAGCAGCCAAAAGTAGCTGTACACACAGACATGTACATGCACACATGCTATTTCTATGAATAAATTTATCAGAAAGTGCTGGTATCATGGGGGAAAAATATCACAAAATTAGGGGGGATAAAAGATTTGAATAATTGAACATAGATGCTAATTCTTCCCTGAACTAATAATATATTAACCAAATGCTATTTCAATCTAAATCCATATGTGATTGCTTTTAAAGGGGGAACTGGGAGAATTTTTTTTTTTAATTTAAAGTAGTCATAAGAAGAACCAAAAAATTCTGGAACATAAAAATAATGAGAAGGACTACAACTCAACAACAAAAACAACAATCGAATTAAAAAATGGGCGCATAGGACTTGAGCAGCCATTTCTCCAAAGATAAATAGTGACCAATAAGCACATGAAGAAGCTCAACATCATTAGCTGCTAGGGAAATACAAATAAAAAACCACAATGAAATAGATCTCATACCTATTAAGTTGGTTATAGGTCTTAATAGAACAAAACAGAAAATAACAAGCATCAGCTAGGGTGTGGAGAAACTGGCACCTAGTTCATTGCTGGTAAAAATGGTGCTGCTATTATGGAAAAGGATATGGTGGTTCCTCAAAGCCTAAAAGTAGAACTACTACATGATCCAGCAATCCCACTCCTGGGTATACACCCCAAAGAATTGAAAGCAGGAATTTCAAGAGAACACCCAGGTTCACAACATTATTCACAACAGTCAAAAAATGGAAGCGACCCAAGTGTCCAATGACTGATGAACGGATCAGGAAAATTTGACACATGCCTATAATAAAATATCATTCGGCCTTGAAAAGGAAGGAAATTCTGACATAGGCTGCAATGTGGATGAAACGTGAAGACAGTATGTCAGTGAAATAAGCCGGTTACCAAAGGACAACGGTCTTATGATTCCTCCCATATGAGCGCCCAAAGTGGTCAAATTCATTGAGACGGAAAGTAGCAGGGTGGCTGCCAGGGGCTGAGAGTGGGAGAAAGGGGAGTTAAGTGTTCAGTGGGTAAGGAGCTTCCGTTGGAGAAGATGGAAAGTTCTGGACATGGCACGGTGGTGTTGACTGCAGAACAACACGAATGTACTTACTATCTTGGCCTGTACACTTAAAAATGGTTAAAATGGTAAATTTTATGTCCACAAAGAATCATATGCTCCACAATATAAATGATATAAATGTGCAAAAGCTCTATACAAGAGAGAAAGTAAAAATACTCGGTAGAGTTTCTTTAAAATTTTAACCTTTCAGTGTCTAACATCTTTCTTGGCTCCCCAACTGTCATTCCTAATCCCCGTTGCCATTGTTCATGTCTAATAGAAAGGTTTAAGAAGCCAAATACTTGTACAAGTTCCCAATTTTCTTCAAATTAGGGGTAACCATGTGATCTGGTCTGTGCAAAAAGCCTTAAAGATTAGAGTGCTGAGGGGTGAGGTGCAGGGAAAGATCTTCCCTCCCTGATAAATGCAGACAGGCAGGTCGGGAGCAAGCCGTGCCCTACAGGCACCGTCCTTTGCTCCCAACCTCTGTATAAAGTAGCAGGAGGCCGTGTCCCTTGCAACTCTTGGAGATCATATTTTAACTGAAACGTCACTGACAAAAGCAACCTGCTGAGGCAGGAGGATGAAAAGCAGAAAGGTGACCTTCCTGAGTGACCACAGCTCAAACCGCCTGCCCTGTAGACTCCCCGTGAAATGAACACAACCCTCTGGTTCAGACCTCGCTGTCATCTCACCTCCCATGTTGCCCGTCAGCAGCTACTGATGCAACTGATCCCTCCTTCCTCTGTGAAAGGCTGCATTCGGCCCCAGACCACCACACATAACCAGACCTTCCTGGCTGCTCCGTCCTGGTCCCCTCTGTGGTTCCTCCTCGTCTCCGTAAGCCCTTGAGAGCTCAGGAGGGCCCCGAGGTACACTGGAATACTCCATGGAGACCCCCGTGCTCCTGACCTGTACTCCTTCTGCACTCACTCGGTGATCTCCAGTCCAGTGGCTTTAAATGCCATCTAAATGTTGATGAATTCCAAATTTATATCCCTAGACCACACATGCATGTGATCTAGACTTGTCTGTCCAATCTCTAACTCTCCGCTTCACTTAAATATTATCATCTCAGTGTGGTATCTCCATAATGAGCTCCTGTATCTCCTCCCAGCATTCGTCTCTCATCTGTCCCCACTCTCAGGTAATGGCACCAACATCTTTACAGGGCTCCGCCGAAGCGTCTATAATCGTCTCTGACTCCTCTCTCTTGCTCTCACCCCTCACCTCATCTAAGCAAACCCTGATGGCTTGACTGTCTACACGCATATCTAGAATCCGACCACCCCACCCTGCCATGACCCTAGTCTGAGCAGCCACAACCTCCTGCCACGACTACGGCAGTGCCTCCTCACTGACCTCCCTAATCCTGCCCTCACACACGTCCACGTATTCTTGACACACTGTTGAGTGAGCCTCTGAAGGTTTAAGTCCCGTTGGTTATAAGCCAAAGCTGTTATGCTTTTCATGACTGCACATGATCTGGCCCCCCACTGTCAGCCCCATCTCCTATTCTGTGGCTCCTTACTGCATTCCTGCTGTTCTGGAACACACAAGCCAAGCTCTCCCTCAGGGTCTTCCCACTCACTGCTCACTCTGACTGGCGCAACTTCCATCCAGATGTCCGCGTAGCCAGCTCCCTCAGGCTCTTACTCAAAAGCCACCTTTCCCTGGCCACACTCACCAAAGCTTCAGCCCCTCCCACACATACACCCCAAACATTTTATATCCCCCTACTCTGCATTCATATCTTTTTGTCCTTAGTATTTTACACTGTCAAACATCCCATACACTTTACTTACTAGTGATTAGCCTGTTCCACTTGAATGTAACTTATGTTCACTTCTGCACCTCAGCGTCTGAGCATTCAATCTACACTTATCCAATAAATATTTGAGCTCTAAGCATATGCCAATTCAAATAAGACACCGTTTGTGCACTTTGTTAAACAGTGAGTATTTGGCAAGAGTGTTAGAAATGTCAAAATACTTCCAAGGGTGCTAAGAAACGCTCTTCTATTCTCAGAGTAAGAGCACAGACTTGTATGCTGTTTCTGAAGGGCAACTTGGCAATGAGTTACAAAACCCTTAAAAATGTTCACACCCTTTGGCCCTTAAAAATGCTCACGCCCTCTGAGTCTACCTAAAGGAATGCATCTGAGGACTTTATCTGAAGCTTATGTGCTTATGTACAAAGTTCTTCAGTGCACAGTTGTATAACATGCTTAAAAAAAACCAGGAACAATCTAACATTCAAAGAAGTTTGAAGGGCTGTATCACAGCACACATTCAGATGAAATATTATACAGTCATTTAAAATCATGTTATTAAAGAACATTTAAGAATTAGGAAAAGGTACCATATTTTAAATGGTAAAGAAAAGTCTATCAGTACACCAACTGCTTACTGATTGTGAGATATGAGACTTTGGAAACAGTAGGAACTGCTTATCCCATTAAATGTAAGTAAGCGTATGTGCATGGGAATATGCAAAAGGAAAGGGCATTGAATAGTTATAAAGTATGAAGTTAAAAATAATTTGGCCTTGAAGAGATCACGGGTGTTTTTTTCTCTCTTAACTTAAAGTGCCATAATGTTCCCACAGCCTACTGGGAAGGGGGCAGCGGAAACCCAATGAGCTTGCCAAATTAACAGGGTCAATTCAAGATGCAAGAAGGGGTAGAATAAGGTTTACCTTGCTTGGGACGATGCCCCCAGGTCCCCTTCTTGACACTGATAGACGGAGCTCTCCCCTTTGTTGACGGCCAGAACACCACCTGGTGTCCTAACTGTGCAGCAGCCACCTCCCTATTTCCAGCACTGTACTGACTCTGTCCTCAATCTTTTTTTACATTCTATTCTCTGAACACAAACTGTCCCTTCATTTCTACTTCCTAGCGCACCAGCCATTCCTCAGTCCACATGTAGCCTTCTTATTTTTACTTCTGGGGTCTTATGGGCAAAAATTAAACAGCAGAAAGCATCAACACTAACCCAACACTGGCCCTTACATGCCTAAGAGTGGACTTCTATTACATTATAGGATTACCTATATTATTACAAGAATGAATTTCAGTAAACTTTGGTATTGGTAATCTTACCCTCCCTCTTCTGAAATCCTACAGCTTTTTATTTTTTTTAGTATTATAAGGACAGATGAGATGGAAGGAGTAGCTCACCATCTCTCCTACCTGGCTGATGCCTTGAGGGCAAGAACCACATCTTACGCATCCCCACATTCCTCAGTGTCTGGAGTATGACTCTTGCTCAGTATACACTCTCCAACTGTGTAGTGAACAAGTTACCTTCCAGAACATAGCATTTAAGCAATACTCTACACTTACATATTGCAAAAAGTGACTTCCATATCCCATGTGTGAGTAAGCCAAGAGCGTAACAGGGTACAAGAAACTGCTCCCTGAAAAATACCATTTGCTTAAGTTCAAGTGGGAGCTTGACAGATTAAAGTCACAGTGGTACAGGTGAGTCACTAAAAAAACACAGCAAGTCTTAAGAGGCCAGAAACAAGAACCACCACAAGCAAGGTTCTCAGGACAACCTGAACAGCACAAAGGCTAGTGTCCGTGGTGACTGCCAGCCCCACCGCTGCAGGTGTGTGCACAAGAAGTCTGCTGCTTCAGGTGGAGAGTAAAAATAACCTCCTCGGTCACTGGCCTCAGAACATGTGTCCTGCTGCTAAGGGTGTAATAAACCAGAGACCTGGAGGGTCCATTTTCCCCAGTTATCATACAAAAAAGGAACCAGGTCTCCATATGTTCATCAGCAAATTTATTACCTGGTCATGAATGAGCTCACCTGGCACTCACATGGAGAGTACCTAATAAGAATAGAGGCAGAAGATATGCAAGCACCCTAAGTGTCCATCAATAGATGGATGGATAAAGAAGATGTGGTACATATACACAACGGAATATTATTCAGCCATAAAAAGAAATGGAATCCAGCCAAATGCAACAACATGGATGGATCTAGAGGGTATTATGCTCAGTGAAATAAGCCAGGTGGAGAAAGACAAATACCAAATTATTTCACTTATCTGTGGAATATAAAAACAAAGCAAAACAGAAGGAACGAAACAGCAGTAGATTCACAGACACCGAGAAGGAACTAGTGGTTACCAAGGGGGAGGGGTTGAGGATGATGGGGGGAGGGAGGAGGAGATTAAGGGGCACAATAATTCACAATCACAATATAGGCTGGTCACAGGGATGGTAGCACAGCACGGAGAATACAGTCAATGATTCTGTAACATCTTACTATGCTGAAGGACAGTGACCGCACTGGAGAGGTGAGCATTTGATAATATAGGGACTGTTGAACCACTGTGTTGCATATTTGGAGCCAACATAAGATTGTATAGCAACGATACTTTAATAAAAGAAAGAGAGAGAATGGAGACAGGCACAAGGTGAAACCCCTGACTCTCTAAAAGCCAAGGTTCCCAAGCAAACCCACTTTGAGCAATAAGGACACTGATTCAAAGGGAACATCACCTTCCCTTATTTCCTTTCCTAAGGTTACAGATACAAGCAAATTGATAGAATTTGCACAAACTCGCTTGAAAGAAATCACCTAACCTCTAAAAGTGAGTCAGAAAATACCAACGAGGAAGCTTCCCAGATCATAATCCACAGGTGCTATTCTGAATCTGGACTCTTCAATCCCCCCTATTTAGTCTCCAAGGGGATGGGCATCTACACACTTCTGTATTCCTTCCTCTGGGCCTAAGACTTCCATGCCTGGACTGCACATATTCCGAACGTCCGCCTGTAAGTCATCCCTGTTGCTCGTTTCTTTACAGTTCCTCCCCCCAGGCTTCCTTACCTTCCACAAATTTTAACTGTCTTAAACCTCAAAAAGGCACACACCCCTGGGAGGTGCTTCACAGTCTTTAGACTAATGCAACATGCCCCAAACTAAACCCAGCACCCTTCCCCTGACAACCTCTTCTTGCTGTTCTACTCCCTTTCACTCCCTGGCCACTCAAACAAGGAAGCCCCGCAGACGCTTATTCCTCCAAGACATTTCTGATAGTTTCACCATGCTTGCAATTCTCCCAAATACTTGTACAACTCTTACAAGTCTGTGTCTGGATTATCAGACGTGAGCTGCCTCAAGCCTGCTTGGGGCTCATCTACACGGCCTGCTAAGGCACGCAGAGCCTGCCCGCAATGCTCGCCTGAACACACCGTATCTCTTCACAACTCAGCATTTGCACCCTTGGGAATGTCAGCAACCTTCCGTGCCTGGCAAACGCCCACAGGCACATTCCAAGGCCAGTTCAAATGTCACCATTCTCCTCCCGTCTTCCCTCAGGCTGAGTGACTGGTGTTCCTTTGACTGTGAACAAGCAACACTCCATCCAAATCAAGCCAGACAACATTTTTAAACATCTTTTGTATAACAGGTACACTGTGCTGAGCACCGGGAACTCTAAAAATAACTAAAACCTGGACTCTCTCCTTACGGACAGCACAAGTCAGCAGGAGACAGACATGGAGGAAAATAATTAAGGCGAAGCATAATGAATGCAAAGCATTAGAGGCCATGACAGTTCAGATGGGGTTTGCAGATTACTTTCCAATGATTTATTTCTTTTCACCTCACCCTCTAACCAGTGAGCTCAGGAAGAGGGCATTACTCAACCCTGTTTGTATTCTTTGAATCTAGCAGACTGCCCAGTGCATGGAAGCACTCAGAACCCTTCTTGAATGGATAAACGAGAAAGACTGCACAGTGACTGGTAAGCCTGGCTGTTGAGTCATTCGACAAAACAATATTCTCCAGACACACTTGCCAAGTGAGAAGAATTGCATGGAATGTCTGCCAAATGATAGAGGATTTGCAGCGATGGTGTCAGTAAGGAAGAAAAGAGAAGATACTTGTCTCGCAGGGGCCTGCAAGGCCCTAGCTGGTTGGCCCTGTCCCTACCCCGCCGACCTCCCCACACGCCAGGCAGCTCGCTGTTCTCCCACGGTGCATGCTGCCTCACCTCCACCGCTGCACCTGCTCTTCCCTCTGCCGGGGGAGGCCTTCCCTCTCACAGCCTGGTGTTTCCCTCGTGTCACTGTGCGCGCTCCTCCCTGTCTCCACCAGTTACTCCCAGACCATGAATCCCTCAGCTATGGAGTGGAGATCATCACAGGATCTATGGCTCACGAACTGAGGATGAAATGCTATTAGGCATTTAGAAAGCTTAGAATAGTGCTTGGCACACTGTGAGCATTCAAAACACATCACTGCTAGTATTTTTATTGAAAGTAACCTTTCGGCATTTTCTTTAAGTAAGTTTTAATTACATACAAATATAGATACATCTATAAAGAACACATTAAAGTTAGCTTTTAGAGTACGTTATTAGGGGATCATTTCTGGGTTTTAGGAATCTATGCAAGCATATGTTTCCCATAACTTTGCTTGTACTCTCTCACACTCTCACCTATAAAAGTCTAAAATGAGAAAGTCAACTGAAAAGACTTTCAATTCCCCTTAACACTATATAAACAAAAAAGCCATCTTACAAAAACAACAAAGAGGGAAACAACTTAGAGAGCAGAGAAACCTGTAAGGATAGGCAAGCCATTGCAAGTTTGGGATATACTCCTGATTTGAGGGTAATTTTATTAATCCACAATAAACTGCAGTAAAACAAAGGTTCACCCTTTTGAAATATAAACCTTTCTCTGGAAGAAAACTAAATGGCCATCCCTTCCTTAGGCCTTTCTTCAGGCTCCAGTATAATCAGACCAAGGCCTGGAACACTGTTCTTTTTCCGCAGTCCTAAAGCACTTAAGGGCCTCTTCCATGTCCCTATGTGCTTCCCTGAGGTCTGCATCAACATGCGTTTGCCCTCCCGGGTGGGTTACAGGACCCACAGCAGGGCACATCCCCTGCACTACTTCTGTAATCCTACCCGGCTCTGGCTGGTCACTGAAGGCCAACTGCATGTTTGTATGAAGGAACACATGCACTTATCATCCCAAAGCTGCTGAGAGCCGGCACTGCCTCCGAAGGAGGGTGGCAGGCAGGTCTCTGGAGGTGCCTGGATCGGTGGCGAAGTATTTACTGAAGTGATGTGTTCAGCAGCATGGATTTGCAACAATAATAAGCATTAAAGTCATTTATGTCATGGCAGATTCATCTAGAACTTTAAGCCAAGGGCCTGAAAAAAAGAAAGGCGACAGTTTCCACACCATTCAGCTGAGCCTAAGAGTTTGCATTTTTCAGGACTCACAGTCATGCTCATAGTGTCTGAGACTAACGAAGTGAAGGATAGGAGTGCAGACTCACAGCCCTACTGCCTGGTCTGAATCCGACCCTCTGCCACTTTCAAGCCTCACAACTTGACAATGCACTGAACATCTCTGGGATGGCTTCCTCGTCCATAAAATGGCAAGGAGCTTCACAAAAATATGTGAGAGCTAAATGAACTTACAGGTCAAATGATCAGTACAGAGTCTGGAACGTGGTAAGCCTTTAGTAAGCACGGGCTGCTATTTTTGGCGTTACGATTAAAATTTAGAAATTTTAGAAAAATTAGATAAAATTAGAAAGTTTTCCTCACAATCGTATCTTATTTAATGGAGTGGTTAAAACACACACATACTCCGAGGCAGCAAAGCTCCTTTGCATCTAGTTTGTTACAATCACTTATAATCTGGTTTCACATAAATTTCTGGACTGTTAAAAATCATTTTTTCCCCAGCTTTTTTGAGATATAATTGGCATCCATCACTGTATAAGTTTAAGGGGGTACAGCATAATGGTTTGACTTATACATTTTTTGAACTGATCACCACAGTAAGTTTATCATCTCATATAGACATCATCTATCATCTATCTATATCATTGCGTTATCTTTATCATCTCATAGATATACAAAAAAAAGAAAACAAAAAAAATTCCTTTTCCTTATGATGTAAATTCTCTTAGGATTTACTTTCCTAACAACTTTCACATACGGTCTCACACAGCAGTATGAACATCATGCTGTTATAATTTCCGGATTCTCATGCATAAAATGGAAGCACTCCATTGGGGCTTAATTACAGTTCTTTCTCAGACTTATTTTAAAGCTTCAAGAAAATGTTATTTCAACTCCAGGTCTGGTTTTCTACTTAGTTCCCTGAAAGGATTTATTGAAACCTCAGGTTGGCTGAAACATTCCTTCTGGTTACCTTTCAGTAGAGTAACTTCGTATGAGTACAGAAGATATCCATTTGGTTTCAATTTTCTAATACACAGACACTTCACTGTACAGTAAAATGGCAACAAGCTCTCAATGATCTAAAGGCACAGTGTTTTTTGCTCCTTGATTTTCTGTTTTACTTCTAACTGTAGTGACGAAGTGTCCTGTTCCCCCACAACAAACACCTCTCAATTTATTGTGAGCATCCATATGAGTTAGTTGCTACTTTTTAAAAAACATAATACAGCATAATCAAGTTAGTCTTCTAATGGTTACAATATAAAACTCAAATGCAAGTCCATTAAGTCTCTAGTTACATTAATTACTTTTCCATGTATATATGGAAAATCACCAGGTAAAAATATAATTCAGATTTTAACTCATATTGAAAACTCTATGCATAACTTAGTTATCAAGCTTGTTTATACAGGTTAATAAAAGCTCAATAAACTTCCCTATCTTTTCATTAAGACTAAACAGACCTGCTTTTTCTCACTTTAAGGCACTACACTGTGTAGGATATGTTAAAGGGACTTACAATTACTTCACTCTTTGGTGGTACTGACTGCCTACACGAAAGAACTGTATCTCAAAACATCTTATTGTGCTGGACTCACTCTTCCTGTGATGATGTGAGATGATAAAATGCCTACGTGTGAAAGTGAAGTGAGAGTAACACAGGCTTTGTGACACAGCAGTAGGCTACTGTTGACGTCTGACGCTGTCAGGAGGACCATTGGCTTCCCACCGTGGGTAACTGAAAGCACAGCAAGTGTAACCGCAGACACACTCCTGTATATCCCAGTGCGCGGCCTGATTTCCTGAGAGTACCTGCATTCAGGTTTTCTGGGATTTGAACACTATGTGGTCTGGAGAATTGCACCAGTAGCAGCCACAGCTCAGAGAGTTAAAGTGAGCTCCAAATGCCCCCAGAAAGCTAAGGGCTGCAAGAGCTGACAGGACCTCACCTTCTCAAGCACTCACACATCACAGGCAACTGACCGGCTCAGGAAGCTCACTGGGTTGGACTAGAACCAGGGCTCCAAACTACAGGCCAGGCTGCTAGCAGCCAGCCTGCCCCAAGCCAGGTGCTCCGCACCCCCAAGCAGGAAGGGAGCTCCCACTGGCAGGCGAAGGCCCTGAGCCTTCTCACTGTCAGCAATTGTTAAGAACCAAGCTTTGATCTCACTTCTGCCTCAACGCACCAACTAAGGCAGTGTCCAAGGGAAGGATCACTGCTCTGCCAATGTCTTCAGCTTCTCTTTTGCTTTTCTCCCAAATGATGAACAAGTCGAGCTGACAAATTCCTCCTCCCCACTGCCCCCAAGAACTCTGGGCATGGAAATGGAAGTGTGCTCTTCCCCCACCCACCCCTCTTTCTGGGTTTCTTCTTCAGAACCTCAGGACCTTGATGCGAGGTCCTTAAAGCTTCTGAGCCTTATAGGCTTCTCACACAGGAGGCTCCGTAATAGGATTGGAAAATAAAATGCTGAAACTCCCACGGTGCAGAGAGGTAAAGAGACCCTCTGGAATTTGCCTGATTCTGTTAGCTTCTGTAACGTGTTGTCACATGTGTGAACACATACTTCTAAAGGCAATTTTTCCTCCCAGGCCATTCAATAGTAGTCACTATTTTTACAGGCAAACTTACTTCTAAATCTGTCTGACCTGCCTTTAATTTGCTCAAGGTTGTACCTGCTAAAAATAAGGCGTGTTCCCTGCAGAGTGTTCTCGGTTGCCTGCAATAGCCAGCAGGCTTTTTGTCTTAGTCCCTGTAAAAGAGTCTGACTTCCGTGTCCCATTCTGACTTGTAACACAGAGCGATCTGTACATCTGCCAAATTTAGTACAGTACTTCACAGCTATCTTGAAGCTCTCAGATTTCATAAATCAAATATGATTTTGAAACTACTACTTCTAAAATACAAACTGACATAAAAAAATGTCCCTATTAGAGAGGTGTAACTTGTTAGTCACCCTTACATCACTGAAAACATAACACATCTTTCAGTAAAATTCAGGGAAAAAAAACTCATCTCTTCACATGTCATGAGGGCGCATTAGGAGTCTGGTATGTAACACATAAATTATTAAGCACTTAACCATTCGCAAAAAACCATTAATGAAATGATTTGTACATAGCAGGTATCCAACTGTGTGTTTATATATGCATCTTCTGAAGAGCTTGTAAGTTAGTTTATGCACATCTCTGTCTTCCTAACTAGCTATCGCATTGCTCAGAGGTGAAGGCTGTGTCTTTGACTTCTTTTTCTCCCTTTCCTGTGTAACATGGTGGTCCACAAAAGGCTAAATGTTTTTGACAGAAGGCATTCGTCGTATAACCAAAACCTGTCTTTCTGCTTTCCAGCATGCCTAGTTGCACATTCAAATAACTCACTAACTGCTATAAGGCACAACTGAATTATTTTATTCTTACCGGAACTGGACACACGCCTGATCCTCTGAGAAGACAAGGCTTGATCAGAACTGAGGTTTCTACTGTCACTGTTCCATCTCAAACAGGAAACAGAAGGCCCCGCTCGGGCTTTCGGACCAGGCGTTTTCCTCAGGCTGGAGGAGTCAGGCTTGGAGGCGCTCCTCCCCACGCTGGCTGCGGGTCTTGAAGCAGAACCCTGTGAGAAAGAGAGTTATGAGTTCAGTGCAGATCGGACCTTCCTCACACCATGCTATGTGTTAGCTAGGTGGATGTGCCATTTTAATTCTCATTTTTAATAGGAAGAAATTAAAACTCTATTGGTGATGCCAACAACTCCATCTTTCTTTGGTTTCTCAAACACAGCTCTATGATGTCTGATCCTGTTCTTCTGTGCCTTTAGGACATCATGAGGCTCTTGATGGCCCCATTCTCTTTCCTCACCAGATACTCTTCCTAGATGAACTTGTCCACCACTGTGACCACCACCACCTTCACAGCATTGTAGCCAAAGTCAACATGTCCAAGCCAGCACCCCCTCCTGAGAGTTTCCCATGTATTAGCCTTCTTCCTTCACCTGCCCGCTTAGGAACCTCTACCTACCAATGTCAACAGTAATCACATCATTGTTGTGTTTTTACTGATCAACATGCAGCCCTTACAGAATGAAAAATACCATTTTAAGTTCAAAATGCATGTATCAACTCTTTTAATCCTAAGAACCCTACAAGGTTGATACTTTTATCATACCTCATTACACAGAACATGAAACAGTTTCTAAAACTACTCTAATTTTGCCCACCTGTCTCAAAACGTGCCTCTTCCCATATCCACAACATACCCAGATGCCCAACTTAAACAATGAAAGCTCTTCTGAGGTTCCTCTCTTACTTCCTCAACCTCTCTTGATGGCGTCCTCTCCCTTTCCTACCTGCCTTGGGACACGTTTGCATCATTTCTTGCCAGGATTAATGGCACTATGTCCTCAGAATCCTCTGGTCTCACCAGCTTCTGGTTCTTCCACTCCTCTGCTGAGGGTCTCTCTCTGAGGTCCAGACTGGATCAGTTGGCTTGCATCTGTCTTCCAGATGAACTCAACTCCTCTTCACCAGGCCCGCCAGGCCTTCTAGGTGTGGCAGCCCTTGCCATCCTCTTCAGCACATGCCGTACCGCTCACGTCCTGTTCCCTGGCTCCCACCAGACCTACCACCTGGACTCTCCTAAATGAGAACATCCTTGTAGCTGTCGTTCCCTCCAGCCACACACTCCCCTCCAGGTCATGCTTCCCTTCGAGCTGCAGCAAGGGGCTACCGTGAGCTCCCCTAAAAGCCTTCCTTGCCAACTCTGCCACTGCCACTGCCCCGCCAGGCCTCCTCCTGAAGCACAGCAGTCCATGCTTACTCCCAGCTTGGTACTTAACAGCACCTCTGGTTGACCTTTTAACATTACCCACTGCATGAGGCTGTCGCTTTGGCCAAAGCTACATCTTTCTCTCTTTAACCCCATAATCACCATCAGAGAGTCCACCGTAGGCAGCCAATAAGTGTCCCCCCCTTCCACGTTTAAGAACTGAGAGCATGAGTCTTCCTGAGAGAACAAATTTCCACACGGTGAGCTAGCATCTGCATTCTCCCTTAACGTAAGAAAAATTGAGCCTCATAGACACTAACTCACTTGCCCGAGGCCTCTGATGATGAAGCTACAATTTGAAAGCATGTCTAACTCCAAACTCCACACTGTTAACATCTGCGTTGCATATTTCCCACTAACACCTTTCTTTAATATGTCATAGGTGGGTAATTTCCAACAGAGATACACAAAGTCCCCTGCTGATGGCAGCTAGACATACACTAGGTGAATGGAACACTAACTTTACCGGGCAATCTCTTAAGAGAATGTGAGATCACAACACAAAACTGGTCAAGAAAAGCAGGTGACTGTACACAAACTAAGATATTCTATGTTTTCCAGAAAGCTGGCTAAGGTAATCCCTTTAAAAAGTATACCAAACTTTTAAGCAACTTATAAAAGTGAATTGTTAACAAATTAGACTTAATCTGCCTTTCAGAGCCAACATTCCACAAGATTTTGAAACCCTGTGGTTGTATGAAGCAGAAAGGGCCAGGATTTAAGTAGAGGACCTGAGTTTGAATCTCAATTTTACTACTTACCAACTATGTGTTTTAAGTAACCTCTCTGAGGCTTTAAAATGTGGCCCATAACTGCCCTGTTGTTCCTGGGAAGAGTACATGACAGTGTATGAAAAGGTATATAAAGCACATGAACATTGCTTGGAAGATTAAATGACCTAATATATGTAAGACACCTGAGCAAAGTGTTTAATCCAGAGAGGCATTCAAAAAATATAAATTCCTTTCCTTTTAGATAATGCAACATTCCTTTTATCTAACACACTACCACCAATACCTAACTTCTGTAATAGGTACCTACACTCAGCCTGCACCAAATTAAAATCAAATACATTTTTCCAAATAAGAACCTTCCTGAACTTTTGGGTAAACCCTGACCAAACAGCTATGACATTGCAGGCAGCCTAAGGGTTCAGTAAACTCAAGGTCCTCTGTAGCCCCAGACCAACAGTATGCACTGAAAATTAACATCCCTTCAGTATTTCATCAGTGATCTAGAACCTGTGGATACTGAAGTGGCCAAGGGACATAGGGGACTTAGTGAAACAAGAAGCAAGTGTTTACTCATTCAGTGCCACAATAAGGTCAAAGGTGGTGGCCCGTGATGGCTTCCCTGCCCCTTCCCCATGATACATGGACATGTGTAAGAGGTGAGCTAATGACAGTGCACAGAATTGGGCTGAAGTCATTATCATGGAAAAAGAATGACTGGGGTTTTTTTTAAAAAATACAGTTGATAAATAAGAGTATCAGTGCTGAAAATAGGGGAATTCTAACTGCAAGATTCCTTAGATGAAAAGTAGTGCTTCTCCTCTAAGATATTGGGATCCATTTCAACTTGATGGGCCTGCCCACCTCACATCAGTATTCCATCACGAGCCTCAAAGACAGCCTTATATTCCCATGTGCAGAACGAAAGCCTAAGACTTAATGCACACATCAGAAAAACTTCACTTCATAATTATACAACCAACTTACATTCAAGACAAATGTTAACCTTCACGCTACTTTCTCTGGCAATCAGACATTGATACACAACAAGAGTCTCCCTTAAATCAAGGATGAATAAATACATTGTTTTTATGTACATCTATAAACACCTAAATGGTTCGAATTATCAGAGGTTACACTAATTCAGCAAAATAAAATCACAAATGATATAAAACCAGTTTCCTAAGTTTGACTTTCAGAGAACTTAAAATCTGGGTTTTGAAATAATGGGCAATCTTATTAGTCTAGACATCATTGTGGTACACCATTCTTCCTGAAAAAGAAGATTATAATAAGCCAAAAAAATTGATCTAGCTCCAGAATATCAAGTCTTTACTCCTAAATCTACCCTTACCTTCTAAAAGGACCTACCTGAATACACTTCTACAACAGCCCTTAATACTTTCTGTGTTCATTCCTCTAAGACGAGCCCTGCACACATCTACAGATGCCTCCCGGCTGCCCTCCCACCCTGGCACCTAGCTCCATCCTGGCCCAGAGGACAGAGCCCAAGAACAGTCTTTGTGAAGCTGAAAACACACGTTCGTCCCCATGGCCACACAGAGGGCTGAGGACAAGTGCAGAGCCCAAGAGTGGCCTGACAAAATGTTTTTAAAACTCAGAAAACCAGTTTCTTCATGCTATCACAAAAATATATGCATGTTTAAAGAGAAACAATTTTTGAACTGCACATGAATTCCTTTTTGTTTCAGTGGAACTATTGAGGCACTACCCTCACTCCCCAGAGTCTGACAGTGCCATAGAAAACATACTACTTTTCGCTGCATGTGAATAAAACAGGCTGTATTTATTTTGTGTGCCAGCAATCAATATATCAGGGCTGCAAGAAACCTCAGACATCTACCAGTCTGATCCTGTCACCTTTGGGTCTCAAAAAATTACTGCCCCAAGTCAAATTAGCTGACCAGAATCAACAATCTTCCTATTCACAGGAGAAAGCTCTACTTCCCAGAGCAGCTTCCCCAGCCAGAGGCCAGGAGTTATTTTTATGTAGATATTGTTTACCAGCACTCCCCAGCCATTTCTTAACTGTGGTCCAATACATGTTTTGAAGTTCATAAACAAACTTTTTTTTTCATAAATAAAAATATAATCAGATATTTGAGTTCAAATGACCAATTAGACTAGGATATTAAAGTAGCTTGTTCTTTTAGCTTGCTATTAAAAGGCACACTGGTACTCAGTATAAATATTGAACTGGAAGGGTATTTTTTCCGATATGCAGTTTACTATATGGTAACCAATTAACACTCTAAACTGTAATGACTGCAAGACAAAGAATTACTGAGTAATATCTTAACACCTGAAAACAAATTGCATACCTCATTCTGCAATACTATTAACCATCAGTGGATAACCAATTACTAATAATCTCTCAGTTTCCTCCACCATTTCCTGAAGCTGGCAAAACTTTCGCTTACCAAAAACAGGGACCCATATTCAAAGGTCTCGTTCATAATTTCCTTTTTTAGCTCTTGTTTTTCCATAGGTATTCCATTTTCTTTTTCACCCTTCTTTTCAGGGCTAATCCTGTCGATGCTGGAAGCATACGTCATTTCCGAACATTCCGTGCTTTCCATTTCAACAGGGACTATGTCTTTGACCTTCTGGAAAAGCACAGCCTCAGACCCAGTCTCACATGCTGAATTAGGCACACTGGCTTTGTCAACATCTTCCTGATTCGATTTCATGGCAGATGTTGTTCTTGGAACCTTGTACGAAGCATTTTTAGAATGAGTTGTAACACGCACAGCCTGGCTAGTAATGAGTTTATTAAATTGCTGCTTATGCATCTTGTTAATTAGGATTTCTGGTTTTGTGTCTGCATTCAAGTCAGATCTTGGTGTTTTGTTCAAAACTGTCAAGGGTCTTGAGGAAGATACTGAGGGTGAGGAGGCACTGCTTAGCTGAGGTCTGGCCACCGCTTTTGATACAGCAGGCTCTTTGGACTGCAACACCGGTCTAGACATAACCTTTGCTTTGACATTCTTGAAGTTTGGTCTTGGGTAACTTATAATTTCGGTTTTTCTTACTTTGCTACCTAGAGGGGAATTGGGTTTGTCTGCTGATTTTCCTAGATTGGGTTTAGGCATGTTCATAGGTGCCCCCTTCAAGTCTGGTGAGTTGGTAAGCTCTCGATTAGCCCTCCCCATTGCACCACATCTCTCTGTCACTTTGATAGGTGAAACAGAGAAGGTTGCGTTTGTGGGTTCCAGGACTGGTGTGGACATGCAAACTGTGTCATTTGTGCTAATAACCATATCATTTGCATCCCAACTCAGGTCAACCGATGAAGCCATCTTTTGCCCTGGGCTACTCAGTAGCAATTCCACGGTACGATCTGGGGTTCCTAAGTCCTTTCCATTGGAGGCAATTTCTGTGTCTTCAGCCACAGTGACTTCATGTTCTGGGTTCAGCACTTGGGCTTTACTGTTATCAAAAGCTGGCACCAGTAAAGGACATTCATCATCTCTAAGACAATTGGACACTGTTTCTCTAAGATTGTGGCCCATTTCCTTTTGCCTGTATGAGCTCTGTGAATGTGTCTCACTGTTTGGTTCATCTTTAGATAAACAAAAGAACTCTTGTAATACAGACCCACTGGGAACATCCATGCCCTGAAAAACTGGTGTTGGAGCGTGTATCTCTTTTTCTCCAACCAGTCTTTGCTGTAAACCATCTGCATACTCACTGGGGACCTTTCCAGAAAAATACTGACACCGATTACCAGTATCTGGAACATCAGCAGCTTGCATGACCACATCAGAAAACACAGGGTAAGTTGTGTTCTGGGCCTCAGATGCTGTGGCTTGAGGATTTCCAAAGGTGTCTCTATCATAACTTATTTCCTTCACATCTATCTTATCAGAATGGGAAGATGTATGAACGCAACAGGATAAAGATGCATTTCTAATTCTCATGCCGGTTGGCTGCAAACTTCCAGTGGTATGCAAAGACTGACTCTTTCCAACGGCATCATGTTTTATGAAGGGGCAGTTGATGTTATCCACTTTCATGTCCAATGTTTGGTTCAGCTCCAAGGCCGAGGAGTAGTCTGTAGAGTGCAAATCGTCACTGTTGGATTTCCACACAAAAGGCAAAGATGTCTCAACACTCTGGCTCTGAAATGACACTAGGGAATGACAACTGTCACACAGGAACCTGTGGGGCTCCCCTGTATGTACAACATGTGCAGAAGGCTGATGTGGGCAATCTTTGTGCATATCTAACACCTCCTTGGTAATTACACCACTTGAAGACATCGTTTGGTGTTTAAGTATTTCATCACACTGAAGGTTTAAAGAAATACTTTCACCAGTGTCCCCAGGAGAGTTGGTCTCATAGTCCACCACCATGTCATCTGGGGTGGCAGGAAGCCAGGGCCCACTGTCAGCTGGAGAGTTCCGTGGTGATCTTTGGTCGTATGCGTGTGTATGTCCATTTTTATCACTGATAAATAAGGGTTGCAGTTCATCTTCTGTCTTGTCATCTGAATTATCATCATTCATCCTGAATATTAACTTTAAACCTCTGCCATTTTATGTCTTCTTTAAAACCTTTCAAATGAGAGAGAAGGAAAAATTGTCCATCTCCCAGGTTTTTCAGTGGAGTTGAAAGCTTCCAGTCTGTGATGCTTTGAAGTTGAAACGAGTTGTTCCCTGGAAGACAAAAATGTTCAAGTAAATATGAGAAAAACTAACAAGTCACCACTTATTGGTTTTAATTACTGTTTTTACATTTATAACCCACAACTACAGATATGGGTAAAGATATCATTTTTATCAAGTATCATCACCTCTGAAAGATGCTTTTTCATTTGAGGGGATGGGCGGGAGAGAAGACGGGGCCGCTGCAAGGCTGCCCCGGGAGTCCAGCCCCTCCTGGCCCCCAGTGATTTCACGTGCCCTCGGAGAGAAGGGAGCTACATCTGATGAGAGCCGTTCCTTCTCCTTGGTTGACAGAGTGGCCACAGCCCTAATTTGCCTAGAACAGTCCCAAAGTACACCTGTTGTGCCATCATTAGTAATAACGCCCTTTTCATTTTCAGAAGGGTCCTCTTTTGTTTCCATGGACAGTGATTATCAGACAGGCTTAGCGGGTTCAGCAAATGGGCTAAAGAGCAGTGCAGATTTAGGGCATTAGCATTTCTCTTTTCCCTGGTTTCTTTCCCTAGTTCAAACATACTCTATTTCAAAGTTGAAAAGAAGAGAAAAGTTGTTGATTCTTAACAAAGTCGTTGTGTATGGAAGTTCCTAAAAATGTTAGCCACCCTATGACACTGTACACACAGGTATCTACTATAGAGAAATGAAACCGTAAGTCCACGCGAACGAACTTGTACAAAAACGAACACCATTCTTCATAAAAGCATTTTATTCATAATACATGAGAAGTGGAAGCAACCCACAGATGACAAAATGTTGTATATCCAATACAAGAGAATATATTCTTCAGCAACAGAAAGGAATGGAAGTACTGATACATGCTACAACATGGACACAACATTACAACTTAAAATATTATATCAAGTGAAAAAAGCCACTCATGGAAGACTATATATTATGGGATGCTATTTACATGAAATATCCAGAATAAGCAAATCTATAGGGGCAGAAAGTAGACCAGTGGTTCTCTCGGGCTGAGAAAGGGTAGGAGTGAAGGGAATGAGGAGTGACTGCTAACTGGGATGGTATTTCTTTTGAGGGTAATGAAAATGTTCTAAAGGTTATAGGGATGGTTGCACAACATCACATACTGAAAACCATTTAAATTATACACTTGAAAAAAAATCATTCAAAAATCCATGAAAGCTTTCCAAATCAAAGAGTTTTCAAATAACCAAAATTTTATTATGCTTTTGTTCAAACAGGACAGCTTCAGAACAGCCCAAATGTTCAAGCTGCAGATAAGTCATATACACTTCCACTTAAATTGACTTTCTAATCCTAGTGTTAATGCCAGTCAGAAGTCACAGCCCTGTTGTAAATAAAATCCCCATTTAAAAAAATGACCTTCTCTAACCTACACGTTTGTGAATTAAAGAGTAGATCTCATTTTTCTGTTTTGCAATCTCTTCTCTGTATTCAAACTTCAGTGACCTGAATACAGGCAGGAGGATGGAAATGCTGGAAGCGGGAGATCAGTATCGTCACTAACAGGGCTCTGTGTGCTTCTGGTCATGCATCCTGAAATCAGCCTTTACTGGGGGAAAGAAAAAAGGTTGCAATGTTCATCTCAGCAGCACCCGTGGGTGTGTGTGCAACTGCATGCACACACACGCTCAAAAACATTCTGAATCCTAAAATAAGGGAATTTTATAGCAGTGGAAAGTCATTTTCCACTGTAGCTTTTTAGTTAGTGCAGAAATCACTAATCATTTTTTTGGCTGGCAACTTAATAAAAGCTTTTATGAAACCAGTCGTTTTTAATCCTTGGGTATCAAATGTGTTCAAGCTAAATGTTTAGATCAGGAAGTACAGTTATTTGCATTTTAGACTCATATGCATGGGGTATGATTTCAAAAAGCACTAAATATGCTATTCCTTTCCATTTACGAATGTAGGAAACCCAAACAATTTTGATTTTGGACTTTAACCCCTTTGGATTTTACCACATTTGAACTTTAACTTGCAAGGTTAGGCAATCCTACAACTATTTTCCCCTAGGAATGTGACAGTGGTAGAAGTTTACATTCAAATTCAGGCAGCGCTACGTCACTGGCATCTTATCTTTACCACTGAATCTCACCACACACCTCTAAAAAGCTACGTGGGACAACATGGCTGCCTATCATTTGAGATTGGGAAGAATGTAAATTTAAGCCCTGAGCACAGAGTGGCCTGGAGTTGACGCAATTACTGACCCTACCAGCATCTTCAAAATCGTAGCTGCCTATCAGAGGTGACAGAAAAGGACCTGAAGGGCCAGTGGTTTCACCGGGGAGCAGTCCCTGGAGGGTGCGAGCAAGACACTGGTGGGCCACCGGTTGCACCGTCAGCGCGATGTGTGCAGAAAACCAGGGCAGACGTCGGGGGTGGATGCTGCCCAGGCCCAATGTTTCCTTTCATGTGGGAGCTCAGTCAGTGCGTCCTTCTTGGCTTAAATCCGACCCCTTACTTTCATCCTTCCCAGAAGAAATACAGTGACACACCTGAATAAAAACGGGAAGAACAAACAGGGGGGATGTGGCCATCTGCCTGGGGGGTGAGGCCATCGCGCAGAGCACGGAGCGCCGGGGCCTCCCACTCGGAGCAGCCTGGGGTGCCGTTAGGAAGCCCCTTTGTGTCTCACACTAAGCAACGGCCTCCCAAATAGCCTTTTGTGGAGGGGACTCGATAGTTCAAAGGCCAGTCCCTTGATCTCTCCTATTTCCTCACTGGTCCAGAACCACTATCAAGAAGAGGGGGGTTTTACTTATTGGGCCCTTCAGTGAATATCATTGTTTTATTTTTAAGTTCTTTAAGTCAGTCTGTGACTTTTACAAAGTCTGCTTCCACTGCAATTATGCATAAGATTTATCATTTTTAATTGTACAGCTATATTAAGCTGCATTAAGTATATCCACGATGCTGTACAATAATCACCATCATTCACCTCCAAGATTTTTTCATCCTCCCCAACTGAACCTCTGTCTTCGTTGAACAGTAATTCCCTCTTTTCCTCACACCCACCCCCAGTAATCTTCATTGTACTTTTTGTCTCTGTGAACTTGACTACCCTGGGTACCTCTTTAGGAATCACACAACATGCTGTCCTTTTATGATGGGCTTATTGCACATAGCGTGATATCCTCAAGGCTCCTCTGTGTTGTACTGTGCCAAAATGCCCTCCCTTTGTAAGGCTGAATAACATTTCATTGCATGTATATGCCACATTTTGTTTATCCATTCATTCTTCCATAGACACTTGGGTTGCTTCCACCCTTTAGCTACTGTGAACAATGATGCTATGAACATGGGGGTGCAGGTATCTCTTCTTTGAGACCCTGCTTACGATTCCTTTAGGTATATACCAGAAGTGGAATTGCTGGATCACATGGTAATTCTATGATTAATTTTTCAACGAACCATAAAATTAGTGTCCACATCACCTGCACCATTTTACATTCCCACCAGCAATGCACAGTTTCGATTTATTTACATATTCACCAACACTTAGTTTTCGGAGTTTTTTAAAAATATGCACTAGCCATCCTAATGAGATCTTGCTGGGGTTTTGATCTGTGTTTGCCTAATGTGTGCTGACGTTGAGCATGTGTTTAATACAATCTCCATGTATCTAATAGCTATTTGTATCCTTTCTTTAGAGAAATGTCTTTTCAGGTCCTTTGCCTAATTTTAAATTGATGTTGTTATTGTCAGTCTACTTTTTAAAATCATATGATTTAGGAGAGTATGTTCCTCCTCTCTGGGAAGCACAACTGACTTAAAACAATTTTAAACTCCTGTGACAGGTTCAATTATGTCTCCCAGAAAGATATTTTGAAGACCTAACCTCCCAGACTTATGGGACTTTATTTGGAAACAGGGTCTTCACAGATGTAATCAAGGTAAGATAAACTCATTCCTTATAAGAGAGGAAGTATATATTAGAAAAAGACACTATGTCAAAACACATGCACACACATATAAGACATTCAGAGAAGCTGACAAGCCCACGAGCGCATGAGGCTGCCAAGAGCTTGGAAGAATCAAGGCAGCACTGTCCCTGAGAGGCGTCAGAGGGAGCGCCGCCCTGCTGACCCCCGAGTTTGGACTTTCAGCCGTCACAACTGCGAGAATCAATTCGCTCCTTTAAGCCGCCCAGTTTGTGGTGCATTGTTACAAACTAGTACAACTCCCTTCATAGAAAATCAGTGCATTGTTCAAGTCCTTATATGGATGGGTTGTTTGCGATTCAGAACACAGTTTCCATTATTAAAAAAACACACATAAACAATTGTTAGGTTCCCAGAAAGCCTATAGATGACATTTTAACCCACAGTGGACTGTAACTATTGCCCAATGGTACTGCTGTTTCCCCCAGAATGATGGGAAATACAGGCAGTATTGGACAGGGGGCCCTGAATGTCAGAAACACACATCCCTTGAGATAGCCACAGCTTCTAGATGAATAATCTTTCCTTTCTCTAATGGACAAAGTGGACACAGTAATTACTCTTCACCCAGCCACTCAAATAAAGTGATTTCATGCTCTCTGTTGCCCAGACGATGAGGGGGTCTCCATCCTCTCTTCACCCACCCCGTACACCCACTGTGCAGGTAGGGCAAGGAAGATTAGATTCCCTCCTGATGTTTCTCTCCCTACTTGTAAAAACAGCAAAAGTTAAAACAGTCCCTCATTTCAAGGAGGATTAGCAGTGGAAAAAAAATTATTTGAGGTAAAGATCTTGGTATAAATCCAAAAGTACGCTAACCTTGGGATAAACCTTTGTAGGTAGCAACTAACAGGTCCCAGACTTAGCGTGATCAGAAACAATGGAAAGAGGTTTACCTTTTTATTATAAATATGATGCTAGTTTGGAACCTTAAATACTAGAGGTGCAAAGACCTTGAAGCATACGCATTTGCTCTACACCCCTCAGGATAGGCTCAGTTTTGCTACACAATCCCAAATTTTAGCGGCTTATTACAAATAAATGCCCAGGGGACTCTGCTCATAGCAATGGTCAACCAGGGATCCAGGCTCAGGATTCATCTCAACAAAAACTTCCACCATCACTGGACTCTGGGAAAGGACACAGCAAAGCGTCCACTCAGTCTCACAGCGTCTGCCTGGCTGCTTACATTTCACCAAAGCAGGCCACAGGACAACACTCAACCCGAGGAGAGCTGGGAGGTGCGATCTTACCATCTGCCCAGGAATAGGAGAACTGGAAATATTTGTGCAAAGCCTTAAGGTAGTAACAGAAGGATTTATTTCCATTACAGATTAATCATGTCAACATTCAGTACACGGCACATGGTTCTAAGGCAGTTCCTGTCTAGACACTCCCTATCCAAAGCCATAAAGCATACTGCAGTATCTGGGATTCCAAGCCTAGCCAGGGGAGACAGAAAACCTCAAATAAGTGACAAAAGACAAGATAAATGTTTCCTTCTCATGCAAAAGATTTGCACTGGGTGTCCAGGATTCGGGGACCCAGCTGTCAGGGACCCAGCTCCACTTTTCTCGTTCCTCTGCTGTGCATGACCCCAACTTACGGCCCCAAACAGCACTCTCTGTGTTTCCATGAGCAGCGCAGAAGGGTCAAGGGCCAACAAGTGCAGAAGCTACCTCCGTACAACCCAGCGGCCACAGCTTAGTCACACGGCCACACCTGCCTACAAGGTAGGCTGGGAAATGGACACCAATGTGTCCCATGTACCCAACTCCAAATTGTATAAACATGAAAAGGCTTGGGTGGGGGGGGAATGGGGGTTGAGTGGCAAACATTTCTGCCACACTTACCACAAAACCAACGCCTTCCTCAGCTGAGCATGTTTTTCCACAAAGAGCACAGGTTTGTAATCAGACCTTCAAGATTATGTCTATATGTTAATAGAGGTGTTCTTATGTTAATAGATGCCAGGGTGCCTTAAACTCAGATCTATTCTGGAAGTACCTTGCTAGACTCAGGGGAGACTAAAATTTACATTCAATCAAAAATTGTGGACTGGTATAATTACAAAATGAATACAACTAGGGATGCTACCTGAAGCATGTAGCTGATATCTACGGTGTGCTGGGCACAGTTAGGTCCTGGGGCTACGACTGGCTGGAGTAGGAGCCTTGTGGGGGCAGTGAGACTGAACCACGAGGTTGGCTGTGAAGTGTGAAGAGTTCACCGGAATGGCTGGAAACAGCAGAAAGCTCAAAGTGACCAGGGGTGGGACACAGGGCAGCCATCAGGGAAGCTCCAAGCTTGGATTCTATTCTGGGAACCATGCGAGCCTGCCAAGGCTGTTAAAGAGGCACTGACACTTGGGTTTGTCCCAGGGAGGAAAGGCCAATGGCAAGAAGTACTTGGGATGGATCTGAACTAACACGGTGGCATGAACACGGAAAGAAGGCGAAAAGCCAGCCCAGCTTTAAGGGCTCACCTTGATGCACCAAGCGGGAGAGCTCGGCACACAGTAAGTGCCGTGCCTGTTAAATAAAACATTATTTTAAGAGATATTTTACTTACATTAATATTTTAAGAAGGAAGCTACAGCAAATAGCATAAGAAAACTGCATGAATAATCACAAACTAGGTCAGTACAAAAAGGACTTATAAGCTTTTGTGTAAAATGACTTTGATAATATTCTTTTTTCTTTCAATAAACAAATACATGGATTTAGGATACTAATTCTGGGTGCACTAAAACATTTTCTACCCATTCCAAGCAACAAAGAAAGGAAAGGTTCAAAGAACAAGTATGAGGTCTAGGTTAAAATGAATAATTTATTAAGCCATAGAGACAGATACTATTTAGTTTAATTCCCGAAGGAAGACTAATTCGCTTCTTTCTAAAACATGCAAACTTAAGATCTTGTTTTTAAGTAAAAATACTACTCAACAAGGAATGCTATCAGAGAACTCTGCTTATGCCACGGTAAAACAATGAAAACAAAAATACATCACACCCCGTCTCTCCCCATCTACCCCCAAAAACACTTCAGGTTTGTATTCAAATTTTCTTTTAGACCCTACATTTTATTAACTAGAGTATTTTTTATAAGAATAATCAAGCATTCCCAAATGTCCTTAAAGTAAAGAGAAGATCCCACCCCACCTCCAAAAAAGCCCAGTTATAAGATCATCACAGTAGGTAACAGAGTGGTGAGGGGCAGATGGCATACCACAGTACTCAAAACCGACAGAAAACACCAGAAGGTAAAATAAAAGAATCGTCCAAAGGAAAGTATCTGTACCTAATAATGAATAGACAACTAACTGATATTCTGTTTAAACTTCATGGGCAAATAATGTTTACTTAAGCTTATAGTTGCATTTTAATGAGAATTGGCATAACTGACTTATTCCATTAACACTTTCTAGTCAAGTCAGTCTTAGATACGATGACAAGCCTTTGGGGGGCTCAGGTGGGGGGGAGGAGGGTGGCCAGAGTAAGGCCCCGGCTGGACTTGACCCAGACCTGGACATCCCACTGAAGAAGAGCTCCTGAAGCCTGCTAGAAGATTCAACAGCAAGCCCATCCACTGAACTGCTGAGGTTCAAGAATTCTGATTTCTGGACTTTCTTCTAAAAATAAATTTGTATTCCAAGGTTTTCTGGCTTTAGAATTTCCCAAAACCTCACAACCAGCAATGCAGAAGACCTCACACATTCACAAATGCAGAGAGGCATACCTGAAACGCTCAGTCGGTCATTTTACTAAGTAAAACATTTGAATGTTTTCCTTTTACAAATAACTATGTTTCAGGACATCCTGTATTCTTTAAACATATCATTAAACAGCATGAGTAACAAAGTTGTGTTCCCCCACTCCTCCTATCTAGTTGCTAAGATAGCGTGAAAGCCAAATCGCCAGATTAAACATGCTCAGCGTTTTCAACCATAAATATTCAACTAGTTCTAGTTTTCTTCCACCCCTCCCTCCTATTCTGATTCAGTCACTTACTTCTTCTCACTCAGAACCAAAACCAAAAAACCAAGGATCTAAATACTTGAGATGACTTCGTAAACTAAAGGATATATGGAATAATTTCTTACCACGCTCATGCTATTACAGATGTAACCATAAAAAGCCTGTGGCCAGCTGTAACGATATATAAAAATTTTACATGTTGCTTAATGAGAGTTTTTGTATCTGACAACGTGAACGCGTGAGCTCAGAACATGACACTAC
Organism: Manis javanica; assembly: GCF_040802235.1. Taxonomy (NCBI): domain Eukaryota; kingdom Metazoa; phylum Chordata; class Mammalia; order Pholidota; family Manidae; genus Manis; species Manis javanica. Next base: position 97,538,962 of record NC_133167.1, read on the forward strand.
GTCTAACTCTTCCTCTCCAAAAAGTAGATAAGCATACTCCCATTTGTTCATAATCATCTTTGTGTTTTTATACATTCTAGAACTTATCCTGGAGTAATTTCAACATGAAAAGTATGCATCCACATCACAACAGGATCTCAGGTTTAAGTTATAATCCTTACCTACAATTTTACTTCTCATTCCCTATACTAAATGAAAAGTAAAGGATGAGATGGGAGATGAAATGTATATAAAATTTAAAAAGCATTGTATTAAAAAAAAAAGTATCACATCTGAGACTTAATCAAACTCTGGAGTTTTTGCTTAATTTAAATGCCCCAAATCATTTATATCAAGGTAACTTACCTACATTCCTCAGAAGAGCAAAATCAATAGCCATTAATAATAAGCAAAAGATGTCTTATTCAAGTTATCCATCCAAAAAAGAAGGATCGATCTTTTGGTTGCACCTAAGACATGGTCTTTTTCATACAGCAATGTACAAACAGCAACCAGATGAAAAGAAACCCAAACACCAGACCATACAATGAACCCTCTCAGGAGACCACAGTTATTCAAAGACCAGCTCAGCCCTGCAGCACTAATACGGCTGAGTGTAATGGCTTTATTTTTTCCCCCAAACTAAAGAATTTTCCTTGGACTTTGTGCCAACAAAGTACAGATTTTTCTAAGGCTTCTAGGTGGAAAACTTGAATGCAGATGTTTCTCGGTTATACTGTACATCACTTACAGTAAGACTGAAAACAAAACAAAAATGAAAAGTTCTGTTCAGTGGGCAACTTACCGGTCTATCCAGACCATCCCTGAACACAGGAGGAACTCTAGGTCGTCAGATTAAATCAGCAGTCCCCCTTGCTGGGTGACTGCTTCTGGATTAAAGAAACCAGGATATTCCAGTGACTTGGATAATAAAAAATAAAAAAAGGTTTTGAAGGAAAGATATTAAGTATGTATGTACCTCACAATAGGATCTCAGATTTAAGGTATAATCCTTACCTACAATTTTACTTCTCCTTTCCTATACTAATTTCTTGTGCTAATAATTCTTTCAGTGTTTTATAGTCTTTCAGTTTAGGAAGTTTTGAATGCTCAAAAATTCTCAAATACACAGGTAAGGGAAAGTTCCACAAATATAAATATCAAACCATTAACAATGGTTACCACCACCTCTCAGGTAGAAGGGCTGGAGGGGTTGAAGGGTCTTTCAACATTACAAAACTGTGTCAACCATTTCCATTACCAAATATTTATAATTACCTTGCGTGTTTTATTTAAACACTAAAATTGTAAAGATGTATTTACATGCCAATGGTACAAAACACATTCTTTATGGATTGTACTATTTTGATCAACATGTTTTGCATAGAAACTGAAAAGATTTGGGTTGCATTTATTCCAAACCTTGGGCCGGCATATCTGCTCTTTGCAATATGAATAACTAGTGTCACTGAAGCTGTCACTTGTCAAAATAGTCAATGTGGTCCTTACATAAATGTCTTTCAAATTCCAAAAACAGACTCATTCCGACACCTGAAATACATGCCAAGAAGTCTTGCAGGCAGGCAGTCTACACATGGAGTCCAACACTGATGAACTTCTCCTGAAATTAAACACTGCTCTTAAGATAAATTTACTAGTCTCCTGTAAACAGGGCCCATCCAGGGAAGAGGGGTTGACTAACACATGATTAATTCATCTTCCAAGGCATGGATTATCTGAGTTCATTTAATCTACCACATTTCTCCTATATGTGAGAAAACTGGTACAGAGAGTAAGATACTATTTCTGGTAGTGCCTCTACTGTGTTTTAACTCTAGAAGACACCATTCACACCATATTCTATGGAGACGAAACCCCAGGGGTGCCGTTTCTATTGGAGATGATAGAAATGGTGTCCCTACAATCGTGCAGCATAGCCACCTTGATGACTTCCAGTTCACACAACTACCTGGAGACAACCAGGATTAGGGACTCTTACCTCCAGCCCCTTTGACTCACCACCATCTTGTGTCATAAAAGTATGGGGAGAAGAAAGTAAAAACTTAATGGTGCATTTAAGATAAAACACAAATTTTTATCCTCTGTAATGCTATGCATTTAACCACCTTAGGTGAAATGGCTCACAGACTAATCCTGCATTAACAAAATCAGACTAAAAGGAAAGCGTGCAGAAACTATAGAATAGCTTGTTAAAAAAATACAGAAGATGCTCTATACCAATGTAATATACAAACAGTCTGCATTCCAGAGCTACAGCTAAACCAAGAGTACATACTGCGCTTGTATGATCCAGACCTGAATCTCTATTGTTCTCAATCCCCCACTGACCACACCACAAGGAGATCCATTAAGATTCATGAACATAACTGCATCTGCCAGAACAGAATCTTCTCCTCCAGGAGAGGAGCCAGCTTCATCTGTCTTGATGTCACACCAAGGAAGCAGTTCTGGCTACGATCACTGATGCCAATTAAGATAAGAAACCAGTATATACAGGACTCCACTGGGTCTTAAAACAGATTACATTTTTCTACAAAGAGAATCTAGGCCAAAAATGAAAGGCCTATGTTAAACCTTGGCTCCAGTATCACTCAATGATTAAGATGACCTGGACACTAAGTAAAAAACATTTCAGATCATTATGCAATAAATACCAGAGCAGTTCTTCCAATTTCTGCAACTCCAGAATCACCCGTGATTCATTGCAAAGAAACAAAGGGATAAGAGGTAGTGACAAACAAAATAGACACATGTCTTTGAAAAAGTAGTGGCCTAGGAACTATGTGAACATTATTTAACAAGATGACTTAATCCATTTAAGAGAATCACAGAGATTAAACCTCCAAAGACGTGTTCATAAGAAAAACTACATACTGTAAACTTAATCATCTTTCCAGTTTCCTAAGCATGTGTAATAATCATGCACATGCAGTTTTCCCTCTGTTCACCTACTTGATCTGTAAACGTTAAATTAGGCTGACAAATTTATTTCTCTTTATTCCCTGACATGCTAGTGAGGATCCTAGAGAAAAAAAGTATACAGTAACATACATAGAAAGACTACCAAAACACCCCAAAAAACTGATGAATTAAACATCATTGGAAATTAATATCTCTGAACTAAACCTTGAAAACATTTTGTGATGCCCCAGATCACCTACCCCAAGTGCAGCAGTTGGGGAAGTCTCTCTAAGAGTTATGCGAGCCACACAGTCATCACGGGCGGCCTGGAGATGCTTGGGGGTCATGGAGGCAAGTCAGATGGCCCAGGACCTGCATCAGAGGCCTTCATGCACACAGGCAAGGGGAGGGCAAGAGGCTGCACTCTGAACATCACGACTTGGCCGGGACCCTCAGGAAGTGTGCTCCTGGCTCCCTGGTCACTAGCCTTGGTGTCCGCCACACAGATATCACACGTGAATGCATCTATCAACAGCTAGCACTTCCCAGGTGGAAACTTGGGCCTAAAGCACATGACAGGTAAGCGGACTCAGGCTCAAAGAGGCTCATTTTCAAAGCCCCTGCTCTGAACCGCTCTGCAGCCCATGCTTCCTCCTTCCGCTCCACGTACCTCGTAACACACCTTTGGCTAGACCGCTGGCGCAGGCAATTCCCCACTGACAAGTGGGTTATCTTCCAAACTTAGTGTGCAAATTTACTTTAACTCAAAACTCATTTTCTTGGAGAAACGATATCAATGATGATTAGGCTCCCAAACTGAAACCTATTTAATCCATAATGTAAGTAATAGTTCAGAAAGACTTACCTGGCCTTTAATATATATACAAAGACTAAGAAGCCAAATGTAAGTTAGGGCATTGTTTCAATGGGAAAAAAATTAATTCCAAGTCCATAAAGAGAATCAAAAAGTTACTTTTTCTATTTGAGTCTGGCTACCGTCACCCTTAGTCTCAGGAGTGAGAAGAGGATAGAGGCTGGGGAACAGAAAGGGGGGCAGGCAGTTTTACCCCTTTCTGAAACAAAGAAATGGACCAGGAGAGAATCTCGTTCTCCATCCTGCCTCCTTTTCTTCCCCTTCCTTCCTTCTTTACAATCCCAAATGGGACTAAGGCCTCAGGCCTCCCTTGCTCTAACAGACAGGTGGAGTGGCCTTTCCTGGTCCATGGGTCAGGGTGCACACAGCCAATGTGAAAACTCCAAGAGCAGATTTCTACTTCAAAAAGATAAAATCTGCCATTTTTCACTGTCATCCACCAAACAGAGAACATGTTTTCTCCACTTACAATCCAACCTTAATACATACATGCAAGAGAGCTAACATAGGACCAGGAATAAAACCAAGGAACGGAAACTTTAACTCAAAAGGTAACATCACACGAGCAAAGGACTTGAAGAGACCTTTCTCCAAAGATAAGCAAATGGCCAATAAATTCATGACAAGATGCTCAACATCATTTGTCTCTAGAAAATGCAAATCAAAACCATGAGATACCACTTCGCACCCATTAGCAGGGCTTTTATCGAAATGTTGGAGAGGATGTGAAGAAATTTCAACCCTCTTGCAGTGCTGGTGGGAATGTTTTAGCAGCTGTGGAAAACAACTTGGTGGCTTGTGCAACAGTGCAACATGGAATCACCATGTGATCTTGCATTCCACTCTTCCGTATACACCCAAAAGGATCAAAAGCAGAGACTCAAACAGGTATTTGTACAACCATGTTCAGAATAACCAAAATGTGGGAGCAACCCAAGTGTTCGCTGACAGCTAAATGGACAAAATATAGTTCATAATATAATGGAATATTATTCAGTCATGAAAAAGCAATGAAATTCTGATACATGCTACAAATTGATGAACCTTGAAAACATGCTAAATAAAGTAAGCCAGACACAAAAGGACAAATAAGGTATGACTCTTCTTACATGACATATCTAGAACAGGCAAATTCGGAGAGACGGAAAGTAAACAAGAGGTTACCAGGGGCTGGGAAGAGGGGGGAATGGGCAGTCAGTGTTTTAATGGGGCCAGTTTTTGGTTGGGATGATTTCTGGAATTAGATAGTGGTGATATATGCTGTGAATGTTCTCACTGCTGTGGAATTGTATACTTAAGAATGCTAAAAATGGTAAATGTTGTTACGTATATTTTACCACAAAAAAAAATAGAAAAAGGTAACATGACAAACCTGAGCTAATGGCTTAGCTTCATTGCTTCCTCAACATTCAAAATCTACAGAAAAGGATAAAAATGCGATTCCATGTAACTTTGGGCTGCCTTGTGAATATTTGCAATCTCAAATGTCACACCCACAACTGGGACAGGTGTACACGATAGCACACCTCATCCAACTGCCCACAGAGGCACCATACAGCTGCCCGAAGAAGGCTTCTGAGCTAGACAGACACAGAGTAAGAATCCATTTGCATATATGGACAGATATGTGAAGGTCGCATGTTTTGTTATTAAAATCTTCTATTTAAATTCTCACTCTAAGAATCATAAAAAAGGTAAAATGATTTCAAAGACTAAAATGGTGATAGTAACCTGAGTACATCTGCTAACAACGATTTTTAGACAAAGTCATTTAAGATTAAACACTAGGATGAACAGGTGTCATGCATTGGGCTGACAGCTGACAGGCATTGGGCAGGTCCGTGGGGAGCTCAGGTGCAGACTTCAGGTGAGGCGGCCCAGCCAAGCTACGTGGCACTACAGAGGGCCTAAAACTCAAAAGTGAGTACAAGACGTACAACCCCACACCGGGTCACACAACTCAGGAGCAGGCTCCTAGGCTGGCCCTGCAGAGTTAAATCCGACTGCTTCCTAGTGGGCCTCCCAAACCTGTCTGCACCATGTTGATATTACTCCCATACAAACGCTGACGAAACCACCTCTACCTGGAACCCTCCGACTCAAGGCCCACTTAATAAGAAACTCCCAGAAGCCAGGGTTAAATAAATCTCAACTCGATTGCACCGTTCCAAGAATAAGATATATAAATTTCCTTGTACTTAGAGACATTTTGGGCACAGTGCTTACGTAAAGCAAGCATTCAATAAACTCTTGACTGTAAATCGGATTTTCTTAGCTATCAATTAAACACAGGTAAAAGATCGAAACTAAAAAATGGTAAACTCTTTCTTTTGTGTGATGAGAACTTTTATGATCTGCTCTCTCAGCAGCTTTTTAATATACAATACAGTATTATTTACTACAGTCACCATGGACAGTACATTACATCCCCATGACTTATTTTATAAAAATGTGGAATGCTTCATGAATTTGCATGTCATCCTTGTGCAGGGGCCATACTAACCCTCTCTATCACTCTTTCAATACATGTACTGCTGAAGCATGCATGTAAAACTCCTTTTAGTATCTAAAAAAATATATTAAAAAATAGATACATGTCGTACTTTTCAAACCCCCTCCTCCTTTAAGACCTAACTGTAAGTGTCCTTTTGGAAAGCAACTTCAGTCATAAAAATGGATTTTATATTACATTATTTTTAATGGAAAACTGAGTATGGGCTTAGCTTACAGCAACTGCCTCTTGCTGTACATAAACAACCCCTTTTTCACTCACCGAGGTGGGCTCCACCATTTGAGCTACAGTGAAATAGCTCTGATGCAGACACCAACCTTATATGGGTCAGATTCTCTCCCCCCAACACATGGATTTGCAATAGCTAGTGAGGCACAGCATGTCCCCGGAACTCCCAGGAACTGGAAAACATATAAATCCAAACCCCGTGGAGTTAGCCTCCATGCACCCAGAAGCAGACAAAGCTAGGCTCAGGAGAGAGGAAAATGCTACCGATGCCCCAAGAGGGGCAGAACTGAGAAACAAAGAGGGGGGACCAATCGACTTGACTCGGTTCCTGACGACTTCCTTGACACTTGAGTTCTGGGAGATAATCCATACTCTTTGACACCTATCCATTTTTTGCTCAAGGTAAGCTGAATTTTTATTTCAACTAAGAGCCTTAAGTAACTGTTGCCAAGAATATATCATAGGAAAAACTTAAAGTGGATGTTTAGTGTATTTTCTACAACTGTGATGACTTAGGAACACTCTAAATGTCAACAGAGGTCTGATTAGAAAATTACAGTATAGTAACTCAATGAAACACAACCAGTTAAGAACTATGCAGTTCACAAGACAACTAAGAAAAATCTTTAATTGCAACCGTGTAATATACATAGAAAAAGAACATAGGAAAATGAAAACAGTAGTCATAATTGGGAGGATATGGCTGTGGGTTATTGATGCTGTTTTAATCTGTTATTAAAACCAGGAAGAAAAATCTAATTATTGCCCAAAACTAGAAACAACACAAATGTCCATCACTGGTGGATGAATAAAAAACTGCAGTGCTCCCAATTACTGAGGAATAAACACCACTGAGCAATACAAAGGCAGACCACTGATACACACAACAGAGAGGAATCTCACACACGTATGCTAAGTGAAAGATGCCAGGCCCAAAAGGCATATAATTCCATTTATATAGTACCTGGAAGGGCAAGGCCATGAGACCAGGACCGAGACTTGTGTTTGTCTGGGAGTCGGGGAAGAGGACTTCAAAGTGACACAGACACTTCTGGGGATGAGGGAAATTTCTCATTTTTTATTGTGGTTGGTGGTTATACGACTATATATTTGTCAAGATTTGATGAACTGTCCACCTAAAAAGGTAAATTTTGCTGTATGTAATTCATTTCTCAATAAATCTGACTTTAAAATAGAGTAGACGCTGAGCTTGGAAACCAAGCCTGGAAAGCTACTGAGGCATCCCTACGACATGTTTTCTAACACCGGATGACATTCATTAGTCAAATTTATCTGGTGCCATCGTATGCCAAAGAGTCTGCTAGAAAATGAATAAAACATGTTGCACAAAAATAACAACTATACAACAGAAAATGTAGTCAATGAAGAAAAGCATGAGCACTGTGGTTGCTACTGCGGGAAAGGAGGTCTGAGCGAACCATGTCCAGTAGAGCCCTGAGGTGTACGAAGCAGGTAAGGAGGCGAACGATGGAGAGGTTTTAAATGCAGCATTATGTCAACTGTCAACAGTGACTCAATTGTTCACATATATGAATAGTAGTTACACTTAATATTTTGAGATGATGTGGTATGAAGCCTCCTAAGTACACACCTGGGTGAATGAAGGTCTTAAAACAGCAGGAAGGGTTGCGGCCAGATGTAGGAAGTGTTTTGGATTTTTTGAACCTTCAAAGAGTATTGCTGTTCCGCCATTCATTGCCAGTATTTCAAAAATGATTAATAGCATCTATACATTTCCCTGAAATGAGGGGCTGCCTTAGGGAAATCTCATGTTTTAGTATTTTAAAGAGATACATTGCTTTCACTTTTTGCTGACTTTACCATGGTTTCCTCAAGCTTATAAAGATTCTACAGGATTACACACATGTACACAGACAAGTACATACACACACACACCCGAAAAGTGAAAAAGTGAAGACATGTGTTCCCTGTCTGATAAACCACACTCCGCGCCATAGGGTTCAAGCTCCACGCCTCCTCCTCTTAGTTTCAGAGGCATTATTCTCTCCTTAGCCTCCCGAACTTGGAGGCACTGCCCGGCAAACGCCCCGGCCGACTCTCTCTCTGACCAACAGCCAAATGTCGGGAGTAAGGCAGGACCAGCCCATACCCCTTTCTCTTCTGACATTCACCGTCTTGGTCTCAATACATTGCTTCATGACAACTCTCACAAGCCCATACCCAGCCCAGATCTTTCTCAAAAGCTCCAGATGTGAATATCCAACTGTCAACTCCACATTTGCACTTGCATATTTAATGGGCTTCTTGGGCTGCCTGCATCTAATAGAGAACTTCAGCTTCTAGACCCCCATGGGCTTCCTTCCTGCCCCAGTAGTCCTTATTCTCAAAGACATGTCCATGCACCCACGTGCATGGTGCCCAAGACCTCAGGGTCTGCCTCGATCCCCCTCTTTCCCAGTCACACCAATAGCAACTCCAATAGGTGTCACCTTTGAAATACATCCCAAATGCAACCATTTCTCACTTTCACTATTACTCCAGGTCGAAGCCACCACCATCTCTCTCGAGGGACAACTGAGCAAATCAGCCGCTTGCCCCTTTACATTATGTTCTCCACCCAGCAACCGCTATGACCCTTCTGAATTGTAACTCAGCTCGTGCAAATGCCCCCTCAAAGCCCACGATGGCCTCTTATCACACTTATCATAAAAGGACCCTAACCTAGAACAACTAGTAATAGCTTGGCCTTCATGCTAAAGGTGAAAGAAAAAATTTCAAAGGCAAAGAGGGTGCTTGCCATCACCCCCAGTTCAGATGATCCTGCTGAAAATTAAGTCAATTCTCAGATGCACTAGCCAAACCCCTGTAAACCAATGCCCACCCATTCCTAAATCAATGTGTGTACCCACAAAATACTTGTCATCCCTTATCTAATCAGACCTACACACCTGCCCCAAGGCTGGGAGAGGAAAGGGGGCTCTTGGCCTTTTCACCACTGTTTAAATTACTAAGTGATCTGGTTTCACCTCAGGTAGAAAAAAAGTCTCTAAAATAAATATTATGTTTCCACTGTTACACTCACTCGGATAATAGCTATCATTATGAAAAAATTATTTTGTGTCTCACTTTCACACTGAAGTTTCTTCTAGTCCATGTGCCTGTGACATAAAATGTACACCATCTGTATCCAAAGGGTTATCAGTAAGCATGTTCACTAACCCTCCCGGGAACTTCCATTTAAATGTGCAGGTCTTTGTTTAAATGACCCGTTATCTGCAAGTTTCCCCACAAGGCTTCAAGTCCTGTTCCCAGGCGGTACAGCAAACAGGGCAGGTCACTGTTTCCACTCCTCGAACATACTGTGACAACATTAAATACAAAATATTTAGTTGCAAATCAGAAACACCTAGAAATACATCCCTGCTGTGCCAGGCTCATTAAAAAAAATAATAATCTTAAGATTTACTTTTACTATGTCTGAGGTTTTGTGGGTTTTTTTTTCTTTTATAAGCCACCCACTAAAACTTTCACCTCCCCCTACACAAACCAGGAAGGAAACACTCTCCTCTACCTAATTTTTTCACACATGTCTTCAGACACACTCCCTCCTTAGGGGATCATCTTCTGGCAGAAGGTCTGTGCCACTTAGCCCCTCCTCCTAAATTGTGGCTATTCTTAGGCCAGCCGCCCTTCTCTGATTCCTAACTTGGCCCGAGATAATCATGAGGCAGTATTTAGAAAGAAACCCTTCAGAAGCAGGAAATGTCCAAGAGGATTAGCAACGTTCAGTGGCAAGAATCTGCTAAAGGCTACAAAGTAGAACCCTAAGGATAGCAGGATTATGACCTTCATATCCCAGCCTACTACCCACCACTCTAGACCAAGGCTGGGCTTGCAATCCAAGTAAGCAACCCACAGAACACGGGATTTCATCAGGTTAAAGACCAAAGCTGAAAAGAAATTTCCTATTCTTATGAGAATTGTAACCTATGTGCCAGAAAACTTAAGATAACTCAGGGATTTCCCCGCACCCAAACATCATGTCCAGGAACAACACAGATTTCAGATTTGTGTAACAGCCTTGGAAAGAGGTAGGTTTTGATGAAAACATTCAAAGAAAAATTTAGTCACCTTTCAAAAAAAGAATGGCATACCAAGTCAGTGAAGTTAATTATCCCCTTCTCCTATTTATAAATATAACCATACAGTGTAACATCTGAAATTGGAACAGGCCTACCAGAAACACTAAATATATCTGATGTTAAAACTCCACACCATCTATGCTGCACCTCTATAAAAGACAACTGTAGAAACATGAATTTCAAGTTAAATGTTTGGTTGGTTTTCCGTCTCACAACTAAAATGAAGCCTAAGAGCCTCAAACTAGGTTTGAGTAGTTTAACAACTGCAATTTCATGGGCAAGTACATTCAAAAATAGAAGGAAAAATATATTTGTGTTTCATCCTGTTACCTTTTCTCCAAGCACACCATGACATTTCAAAATCGATCTCTTTCATTCATCCCTAACTTGGATTTTGTAAAGAACCATATGTCTCTTCTGAAACCACAAGTTTATAGTGTCAAAAATATTTGCTCTCCATATTTCAAACGATAGCATTAAATCATGAAAACAGAAGGATTACACAGTGGGCTCTACTATTTGGAACGACAAGCTGGCTTGAGTCAGAGCTGCAGATCCAAGGGAAAAAGAAGGCTGGCTCCCCTGGCGTTGGCTGTGCAGTTAGCATCTGCTCTGGGCAGTCTCTGGCCCCGAAGGGGACTGCACCTTTAACTCAGGTGTCCTCCCTCCCTCCACTCTGCACTTCCAGAAGAGCTCAAGGTGAGTGTGTGCCAGGAGAACCAAGGAACATGGGCCTCAGGAAGCAAGAAACCCAGCCCGGCCTCTGCCCACCCTCAGAAGCAGACAGACACCTCACTGCTCCAAAACTGGCTACATTTTGTATTTCTCAGGTGGAAGTGGGAGAGCATGGAATCTTAGACTCTGTCCTCGATAGACTCGGAGAAATGATGGTGCAAATCTTTTTAAAAAGAAAGACATTGAATATGAATATTGTGCGATAGAAGATTTTGGAAATTCACAAACTAGGCGTTATTAACTTTATATTTTTAAGGCTAATGTGTTTAATACAGTCTTCAGCTCCATGAAAATGGTCCAAGTCTGGCTCTGACAGCCTGACTGTGACAGCCTTTAAAGTCATTGGTACATGAAGGTCACTTAAGACAGAAACCTCTATATAATTACCCTCAGCAGTAAATTCTCAACAGGAATGATTCAGTAATATGATGACTATCATTAATGGCCATCTGCAGCTTAGTTATAGCCACAAATTTCAAAATGACTAAGCCAGGACCTCTGTTCCCATTTGCACATATCTGTGCGCCCTCAAGATGGGACAGGCTGGCTCAGAGTGTAAAGGCAGCAATGGATATAATGAAGATTTGCACTTAAAAATGAAGAGAGATGTTCTACTCATGCCCACTCAAGTAATATTTGCAGAATTCAACAACTTAATTTCTTTAAATGAAGAATTCCAGTCTCCACTCATGCCTTTCCCAAAATGATTTCAACCTCTGTGCAAAGTATTTTTATCAGAAGTTAAAATAAAGGAACTTCTCTCTTTTGGAATACTACCTTCCTCGCTTAGCTGCTACGCGCAAGATGGCAGTGTGTTTGACGTAATCTGCATTTACAGTTGCAAGTCATTCTATTCTCCACCATTATATAAATGTCAGGTGCTTTAGTTAGCAATCCAAACCTTACCAACTTCCTTACAACTCTTAATACTAGACTTTCAAGCATGGCATAATCTTTATGTAATTTTTATTCTGTTCAGAACCTCCAACCAGGAGGGAACCGTGTTATAGCATTAGAACAGTCCCAGAGAAGCTAAGAGGGGGTCTGTTACTCTACGCACCGCCCTGCCAGTCTCCCCTTACCCCTGCTAAAGCGGCCTTTTACAAGAGCTTTCATTCATTCATTCAACAAACATTCATTACTCACCGACCATGTGCCAGCTGCTCTGCTAGGGACACAATGGTGAAGACAGTCCCTGTCTTCAAAGAGAATTCAAAGAGCCTATCGTTCAGTTGAGACAAGAAAGAACAAGTAAATAGCTGCAAAGCTGCAATAACAGAACTGACCACAGCCCGTGGAGTTGCACAGGATGGACTCCGCCACTGCAGGCATGGAGGGAATGAGGGCAGGCAGCTCCCTGAAGCTGAAGCTTGGGCTGAGGACATGGAACAGGCTGGCGAGTGCTTCTCAGCCTCTGACATTTCATGAACTAGCAGATTTCCCTTCCCAAAATCTGGAAAGATGGCCTGGATAAGTCAGCTTTCAACTCTGCCACTAAGGACACTTCAGACAAAATAACTTTTTACAACCACCACCACATTATGAAAGGATATTTTAACACAGAAATGAAGGGAGAACACAATGGCAGAATAAAGAACATTCTTTTGGTTTAGATCATGTAAGTCTAGCCTGATGAAAATCATACGTGGCATTTTTTTACATACGTGTCACTGTATTATAGTGAACTTTTTGTCACCAAGCACACCTGATTCATAAATCCTTGGTTTGAGCTATAAGTCGAAGGGCAGCAAGGAAGAGGACAGAGAACAGGGTAGGGAGGGTGCCAGACGGACACAGAGGACTGCTCCCCACTCTTCAGGATGAGCAAAGAGGGAAGACAAGTCAAAGGAAGTGTGGCCAATGGGTGGGGAAAGGCCTGAGTCACGTCAAGGGAGGGTCCGTGCACGGTTGACCCCTCCAGTGGAAACCAAAATGGAGCCACAGAAAGAAGGAGCCACTGAAGCCCTGTGGGTTGCACCTGGCAGACCCAGGTAAAGGCCAACCAGGATGAGCTGCGCAGTGGGGCCAGGAGGTCCGGAGACAGCATGCGGCCCAGACAACCCTCACCCTAAAGCTCCTCCGGGACCCAGCACCATCCCCAGAGTGGGTGGACTGGGAGGGAGGAAACAGTCCTTGGGAAGAGAGAACAGCCCTGGAGAGCAAGCTTGAACTGACTGAACTTCAATCCTCGTTAGGGACTATGTGTGTGACCGGCACTATGACACATGGTGGGAAGAGCTTGTCTTCCAGGAACCAGAAAGGAGCTGAGCACAGGGTGATCCGGGCAGGCGGGACACAGCACCCTAGATCCCTGGGTTACTCAGGGGTGCACCCACCTCAAACCAGCTCCTACTGTTTCATAGCAAAGGGATACTTTGCAGAAAGAACATCAAAACAAGGTTTATTTAAAGACCTTTTCCTAACAAAATTGGCAAGTATTACGGAATGAGGAATAGCTGAAAAACAGGCTTCTGAACGTTAAAAAGACTCATGAGAGAAAAGACTGCAAACATACGTTCAGTGCATCAAAGGAATGACAAGGGGGGACCATCTCTCTCTGACACATTGTCAAGCCCTACTCGCCTGCCCACAGTCAGCAAAGATTGCAGGGCCAGGAAAGGGGCAGGGGCGAGGGGGGGGCACCTCTTTTGTTCAAAAAGATAACAATGTCAGTACATGCTGGCAGGTCCCATAACAGTCACCGTCTTCCCGTCCCTCCTCCCCTTTTAGAGATATTGGTGGTGTTTCTGGAAGTTGAGTAACTTGCCCAGGAAAGAGTTAATAAATAACAATGGACATAAAACCCAGTTAAAATGTGTGCTCCTGGTTTCTCTGCACCCTCCGTCCCACAGCGATAAGATGGGCTGGTGTTTGGTAGCTCTGTACAGTGTCACCCCAGCTCCACACAGCTGCTGAGACGTGGTGGGCATGGGTTACCCATGGACAGCGCCCATGTTTACTCAGGAACTAGGTTACTTACCTTGGGCAAACCAAAAATATCTTGGCCTTCTTTTCCTCCTCTGTAAAGATCCATGTAACAATGTATCTCCTGGGGTTGTTAAGAGTTCAGTGAAATTTTTGGAAACTTTCTAATTCACACAACTCCACTGTGAGTTGCTACTGTTACAGCTTCAACCACCTTGTGAAACAATTTTGCTCTTCTCTCACTTTATGGATGACCAAGGCTTGGCAGCTTGTCCCTAGAGTCAAGGGAACTCTCTGGGGTAGTGGTCATGTTCTGCATCTTGCTTGGTGGGTTGGTTACACAGGTGCATGTTCGTCAAAACTCATAATTGTACATATAAGCTAGGTGCACTTTACGGTACTTAATTTTAACTCAATTAAAAAAAATTTTCATATATATATACCCAGTAAACAGCAGTATATACTCTGAAACACATCCATTAATTCATGGTGGAACCTAAAGAAATTTTTGCTGGTTCTTATTCCATAATCCACTTTCCAACCCATCCTTTCTACCTTACTGAAAACCAGGAATGTTGACTATACTTACTATCTACCATTTTTGTCTGATCTCATGGACCTCAAACCTGCCTTACTTATTCAGAATTTTACATTTTCCTGTTACCTCCTGAGCATATTCACATAGACTGTCCTAGAGGAGTAGGTCTCTGGCTTTGACCCTGTAGGGCATGATGGCCACAGACCTAAACAACCACCTTGAAAGGCAAGGACCACACAGGTGTCTATAGCCCCAAACCAACAGACTTCTGAAAACCTAAAACACTATCTCACTTGGCATTTCTTCCACATTTTTTGAAAAATTAAATTTCAAACCCTTTCTAAACACTCCTGATAGAAAGGTAAACAAAATCAAATTTTTGCTCTTATGGTTATGACATCGTATTGTGAATGACATCTGAAATCATAGACGATTTTCAGAATTTCCTCAAAAAGTAACGGTTTTCAGGAAAATCAGTAAGAACTGTTCAGACTAAGTTCCAGGACAGCTCTGAGTCAATACAGAAAGTCCCTATAAAACAAAATAGCTGAAATCAAACCACCATTTATACTCCGTACCTACCAGTGGCCACGGGCCACTATCAAGGATACGCAATTAGGCTGAAGAAGCAATTCAATGCAAAAACTCTGCATTCTTTTTGTTTCTAAATTACACACAGCTAAAAAATTACCCAAAAGGTAGAACAGGTTGTTTGAGAGAAATGGAGGTAGACTGGGTATGAAGGGCAGAGATTAAGCTAAAACAAAATCTTTTTCTGGAAGTGCTAAATGCCTACAACAGCTCCTTGTTTAGAATCTTTCAAAGACAGTTGCCATATCTCTTCAGAGTCCACTTGGCTAAGAGGAAGTAATTTTCCATTTGAATCATGCCAAGACCAGCTGAAGAACAGCATTGTGTGTGCGTCATTACGTAAACTGGCACCTCACACTCTATCTCCCAGTCTTCATTAAACATCAACTTCCCGTACCCTTTACTTGAGAATAATTACCTACATTTAGGCTTTCCACTGACAAACAAGAGTTCCTTAACAGAAGGTCAATGTGTAAACGCATCTAACTCACAGAACCAGCCCAGAGGAAGGGCCACACTCCCTAGAGGGGCCTACTATTCAAGCACATTCGTTAGAAGTCACTTTGGGAACAGAGAACGGTTAACTTTAGGGCTAGAAACCAACGCTGATAGGCAGGGTGTAACTGTGGTTTATGGGCATTCTCTTCCCAGTTCTGAATGACACCAGGCCTCGCCTCCTAGTTAAATTTTTACCTGACATTAGCACTATCTGCCCAAGAATGACCTGCCTCCGCGTAACTTAAAATAAGGAAACAGGATTCAGAATTTCTATTAGAGAAGTATTTCAGAAAAACTAGTGTCTATTCGACATGAATGACCTTGGATTCTACCTGAAAAACTAGTGTCTATTCGACATAAATGACCTTGGATTCTACCTGTAAAATGGGTACCTTTTGCAATAATACTCAAAAGGTTCAGATGATTGTTTTGATAGAATCTGATTTGGTTCTTTTTGAAAAAGCAGTGTGAAAACTATAAAATCTCAGAAATATATCATGGTAATGATCTATAACAATTTTCCATTTGTGAAACTAATCTTAATGTCTTACAAGATTTAACAGCGTTTTGTGCCCTGTGGTTAGAAAATGGAAAAACAATAAACCATAATTCTAAGCAATGTCACCTGAATTTTACATATTCAAACTACTGCATGCTTTTGATTCCATTTCAGCACCACTGTGAAGAAAATCCTAACAACAGTAGTGACTGATTTCTTGTGGCATTAAACGTAATCAAGTTACAGTATCAGGGTGGGGAACAGACCAGGAGGCAAGACTGAGTTCTAGGCCTGGTTCTATAACTTACTCATCATAACATATTTATCCAAATAGTTTCAGTCCTCAATTTCCCCACATAGCAAACAGCTCACACCACCTGCCCTCTCCACCTCACCAAGTGTGATAATTGAATCAAGTATCCTTACTGTCACATTTATAAGGCTCTTTCACAAAGTGAAAAATTCGGAATTGCCTTAGTACTAATATATATGATTGGTAATATTTTACAACCAAAAGTCTTAAATATGAAATGTTGCTGGACTAAGTTACAGGTTAAAAACTAGAACAGAGGATAACAGTACTTTAAATCCACAAGTGCCTTATTGGTTCAAAATTATGACTCGACTCTAAGTGCTTTTCAAATGTGCTGACAGAAAATCTGCAACATAATTCACAGACTTTAGCAAAGATCAAAGTATGTGCTTCTATTAAAAAAAACAGAGCTCAAATAGAATAATATATCAGCAACTCACTAAAGTGAGTACTAAAGTACTCTAACGAAAACCAAGAGGTGAACTAACTGGTATCCAAGAATAATCTCAACAGTTACTGGTGGTACAAACCAATAATTTTTGAGGAGGAAGGAAAGGTATCAGGCTTCTGAGCCCAGAATTTAATTGTCCACAGAGCCAAGCAACACCCTCATCAAAGTCGATCTGAGAAAATTAAAGGACACTTCCTATCCATGAATCTGAAGAGGTGCCATACATCTGGCACTGGGGTAGAGTCACCCCAGGAGACAGGTATTTTCCCCACCATCCTGACAAGGGGACAGGTACAGAGGCAATGAAGTAATTCACCCAAAGTCACGTGGCTAACACAGACACGAACCCAACTTGGATTAACTTCTTACTCTGTACATTCTGCATTATATTCCTGTATCAGCTGTTCTGGATTCCAGGAGTATTTTGTCCAATTCTATAACAAGTATGTCTCCAAGCTTTCATCATGCACATGAGGGTAATAAAAATCTAGCTAAACGTTGAAATACCTGTTTTATTATTACTCCAATGTTAATTTTAAAAAAAGGAGGAAGGAGATAAAAAGCAATACCCTGCCATGAAGGATTCTACAAGTCAAATATGTCGTTATTTTAGCCATGCACCTATAAGATTATCAATTTTAAATGTTCAGCATAACAAGGTATAATCAACACTTTCTAACATAATAGTTATATCCACAATGTAAAAGCATTTAAAGTTTTTCATAGAGAAATGATGGATTTTTCCCTTCTGCATTCCATTTTCACTGACTAGACCCATTCTTCTTACACTGCAACTAAGATAAATTAGTCAATCCCTCTGCATGGCTGTCATGTCATTAATATCTCCATAAAGCAACATCTGAAAGTTTGAAGCATTAAATGAAAAATTCAATACCTGAGAATATATCAAATTTAATAACCACCACCAATTCCAGCAAAGTGTCAAAAAGCTTTACAGAAATGCAAAACAACTCTGAAACAAATCTTATTAAATGTAGTAAGAGAAAGCAATCCCCGACTGAAAATTCATCTGAATTCCTCCTGAAGATGTAAATACTTATTTCTTTAAATAAGAAGCTGCCCAAGTCCCTGTTCATGAGAAATTGTCAACCTGCGACTATCTGCACAAATTGAGAATCAAGTGTCACTCGCGGAATTAATTCTTACCCATATTCACACATGGTTCTGAGAAGGGTACTCATAAGAAAACAGAATTATAACTCCGAAAGAATAGGAACCTCCCACCTTCCAGATGTATACTGCCCTAACTCTATGGTACTATCTTTCAGAGGCATGGCTGGGCTGCCTCCCTGTCTCTGCTTGCTGAGTATATCACAGTGGATGAGGAAGGAGGAAAGTTGAGAAAAGCTGTAAGGAAATTAATATTTCTGGCTTAAAAGACCTTCTAGTATCTCAAACTTCCATGCCATCAGAGCACGGATGGCCACATCTGGTGCAAATAATTATTAAAGTGCAAGGGTACCCACATCATAAGGTGTAGACCCTCTCCTCAAGAAGCACACAAGATGTAACAAAAAGATACTGGACAAGGTCACCAAAAAGATTACCCAGAGATGGTAAGTGAAGCCAGAGACTGCAGTCTTAAGAATCTTGCTGCTTGACTCTGGGAGAAGAAAAACAGTAAGCATGAGGTGTCTTTAGATTACCAAAAATGTTAAGACAGCCTTAGATTTACCAAAATGTGGTCAAGGAAGCAGGCAGAATTCCCAATGTAGGGCACAACTTTAATGACCTGGGGGGACTATTTCTAGCAACCTGCAATCTTACCAACATTTCCAAAACTGCACTTTTCATGATGTTTGAGGCTGTTCTGCCGATTCCTCTGACAACCAGGGTCCAACTGTTTCCATATCTGCACACTTCTACCTTGCACAGCGTTTGGCCCATACAAAGTGCTCAAAACATAGTTTGAGGCTGATGAAAAAATCATACTTAAGATTCTACCAGCAAAGATTTTTAATCACTTTTTATTTGCCATTTAACATGAAAACAATCCTAATTATACACTATGCATAAGTCATTTAGTTCTCCAAATGGAATCCAGATTTAGGACCTAATTTAAAACATGCATTTTTCTAGGTAAATAGGAAAATTTATCTTGTTTAACCTCTTTCTCCTTTCCCCAACCCTGCTATCACCAGAAAGTAGGACTTCTAAAATCCTCATTTGAATTAGTCTATTAAATTAGTAGAAATGTGCAAATATGGTTGAATTCTGTTAATTTGTCTAGGAATGAGATGACTATAGTGTAATGTAGCAGTTCACTGTATCACAAAAAACAGACATTTTATACCACAAGGTGATTTAAACAGTAATTATTCTGGTGAATATAACTCAATCAACCTGACACAGAAGCAGGGGAAAGGGGTGGGTGGGAAGAGTCCATCTCTTAAATGACATATCTATACAGCCTGCTATTTTTGTTCCATGAAGCTAGCCAAGTGAGCTGTGCTTTAAAAGGTTCAACTTGGTATCATGAATGTTAACAGTCACCAAAGCAATCTAAGATAAACATAAGAGAATTTCTCAAAAGGCATCCAAATTGGTAAGGAAGAAGTAAAATTGTCACTATTTGCAGATGACACAATGTAGGAAATCCTAAAGACTCCACAAAGTAACTATTAGAATAAATGATTTTAATAAAGTTGCAAGATATAGAAGTCAATGTACAGAAATGTTGTGCTTCTATATGATAAAAATGAACAGAAAATTAACAACCCCATTTACAACTGTACCAGAAAGAATAAATTACCTAGGAATAAATTTACCAAGGAGGTGAAAGACCTATACTCTGAAACTACAAGACTGATGAGAAAATGACATAGATAAATGGAAATACATACCATGCTTATGGAGTAGAAAAAGTAATATCGTTAAAATGTCCATGTACCTAAAGAAATCCAGATTCAATGCAATCCCTATCAAAATACCAATAGCATTTTTTTTTAAACAGAACTAGAATATGAAAATATGTATAGAACCACAAAAGACCTTGAAGAACCAAAGCAATCTTGAGAAAGAAGGCTGGAGGTATTATACTCCCTGATTTCAGACTACACTACAAAGCTATTGTAATCAAAACAGTATGCTCCTGGCACAAAACCGATACATTGATTAATGGAATAGAATAGAAAACCCAGAAACAAACCCACACTTATATGATCAATTAATCTAAGACAAAGACGGCAAGAACATGCAATTGGGGAAAGACAGTTTCTTCAATAAACAGTACTAGGAAACTTGGACAGTTACATGTAAAAGAATGAAACCCGGCCACTTTCCTAAACCATCTACAAAACTAATCTCAAAAGAGATTAAAGACTTAAATATAAGACCTGAAACCATTAAACTCTTAAAAGAAAACACAGGCAATAAACTCTTAGACATGGGCCTTAGCAATTTTTTTCTCATTACATCTCCTCAGGCAAGGGAAACAAAACCAAACAAATGGGATTATATCAAACTAAGAAGCTTCTGCACAGCAAAGGAAACCATTAACCAAATGAAAAGACAACCTACTGTACAGGAGAATATATTTGCAAATGATATATCTAATAAGGTTTAATACCCAAAATATATTTTTAAAAAACTTAGACAACTCAACACAAAAAGGCAAATAACCCAATTAAAAAATGGGTAGAGCACCTACATAGACATTTTCTCAAAGACAACATACAGATGGCTGACGACACATGAAAAGATGCTCCACATCACTAATTATCAGAGAAATGCAAATCAAAACCATGATGATACACCATCTCACACCAGTCAAAATGGCTACTATCAAAAAGACAAGAAAGAAATGTTGGCAAGGATGTGGAGAAAAGGGAAGCCTTGTGCACTGTTACTGGGAATATAAACTAGTCCAACCAGTATGAAGGAACAGTATGAGGGCTCCTCAAAATACTAAAAAGAGAAATACTATATGACCCAGTAATTACACTTATGGATATTTACCTGAAGAAAAAAATACTAATGCAAAAAGATATATGTACTCCTATGTTTATCACAGTATTTACAATAGCCAAGATATGGAAGTAACCGAAGTGTCCATCAATAGGTAAATGGATACAGAAACATGATATATACACACACACACAAATGACATACTTATATGTATATACATACATAAACACAATGGAATATTACTCAGCCATAAAAAATGAAATCTTGTCATTTGCAATAACATAAATGGACTGAGAGAGTATTATGCTAAATAAGTCAGAGAAAACAAATACCATGATTTCACTTATGTGAGGCATCTAAAAACAAACACACACCCAGTAACAGAATCATAAATTAAATACAGAGAACAAATTGGTGGTTGCCAGTGGAAGGAGGTGGGGAGAACAGGCAAAATAGGTGCAGGGGATAATGAGTTACAAACTTTCAGTTATGAAATAAGTAAGTCACAGGGATGAAAGGTACAGCATGGGGAATATTGTCAATAACATTGCAATAACCTGGTATGGTAACAGATAAGAACTATACCTACCATTATGAGCATTTTGTAATGTATAGAAATGTCAAATCATTATGCTGTACACTTGGAACTACTGTGTCAACTATACTTCAGTAAAAAAGAATTTCTTATTTGTCACTCAACACTGCTAGACACAGATAACTGCTCTTTGAAATAAGGGTAGAAGTACAGATTTTTCCTTCATAATTGGTATATACGTAAATAGTGCCTGAGCTAACTATTGCCAAGCACAGAATATGAGTTGACAACACAAGAGTCAAGACTTAATGAACAACTGCCACAGACTTTCAGCCATATGTTTACACAACATATTTTTATACTTTTCCTTCCCATTCTTCTAGTAAGTGTGACTCTCCCAGAGGAATTCCTTTCTCAGTGGCAACGTAGGACACATACATCCTGAAATGTTTTAGTTAATTGTAGAAGATCAGGGTAATTATGGTTGATTGATCCTTAATCTTAAGCACTAATTTTCTTTTCTTTGCAGTGAGCATAAATACAAATTGACAAGGTGCAAATATTTAAAAGTACTAAAAAAGAAGGATAATTTAATAGCTTAAAAACCCTCTTTCCATGGCACCTTCTGTAGAAGATGGCTACATTCTCAGTCGGTTTTCTTCCCAGCCTTTGCCTTCCTTTTGCTCTGTGTGCACTGTGGGAGGCTGGCCAGGTCTGCCCTTCTGCTCAGCACAACTCTTACATGAAATCAGTACAATTTCAGGCACAATCACACAACCTGCAGTCATTTTCTTGCAACCACTTTGCCCTTTGCAGCTCGCCTGAGAAACTTACGACTTACACATCACCTTCTTTCACTGCTCTTGAAGAACACGGACATACTCCAGAGATTGCAGGTTTAGGTCCAGACCGCTGCGATAGGCAAGTACTGCAATGAAGGGAGTCAAGTCTGCGATAGGCAAGTACTGCAATGAAGGGAGTCAAGTGAGTGCTTTGATTTCCCACATACAAAAGTTATGTTTACAATATAGTCTAGTAAGTGTGCAATAGCATTATATCTAAAAACAACATGCACACCTTAATTAATTAAAAAACACTTTACTGCCAAAAAATGCTCACCATTATTTGAGCTTTCAGCACATGGTAATCCCTGACCACTGATCACCATAACAAATAATAATGAAAAAGCTTGAAACGGGGAGACTTACCAAAATATAACACAGACACACGATGCAAGCAAATGCTGTTGGAAAAATGGCTCTGACAGGCTTGCTCAATGCAAGGTTGCCAAAAACCTTCAATTTGTAAAAAATGCAGCATTGGTGAAGAGCCATAAAACAAAGGTCCAATAAAACAAGGTATGTCTGCATGCAACCCTACTAGAAAAGTGAACGTGTTTCCTCAAGAGAAACATTAAATGACTTTAAAACTATCTTTACTTAGTTTAACTTGACCATGAAATTAAACTTCTAGAAGAAAGGTAAGACGTGTGATTTTTCTTTTACTCACGTAAGTTATGTGTACACAAGAACATTCATTAGTTTAAATATGGGGCTGTTAGCAAGGCTTAAATACCATTTATCTTCAATTAGTACTTTTTTATTTCTCTTCAATATGAGACTTAAGCTGAAGGCTAAGGAAAGCCTAGCTTTAACGGAGAGTAAGGCTGCCCTGGAATCAAAGATTTACACGCAAATATGTACTTGTGAAGGGCTTGAAATCTATTAAATAAAACACCTGTAGGTTCAACCTTGTTTACACTCTACGTTTGTTGAGCAAACGCATTGTTCCCAGATGCGTTAAAGTCAGACACCAGGGCAATCACAAACGGCAAAGTAGCTTATGGTGTATGAATATTAAGTTTTATTGCACTTATCTACAGAGTAATGATTAGCCTCCAAATCTGTCATCTCCAAAATGGAAAAACCTTTTCCATCCATGACAGGAGGTCATGCACTAATATCATGGGTATCTGACCACATTAAAGAGTACTAACTGCTGATTGCAAAGAATATTAAGATCTTTTTTTTTTTTAATAACTATCATCAGGGCAATCTTTGTAAAATTTGGTTTACAGATACACTTTCAGAAGAAGTTGCCAGTCAAATTTAGTTAGTGGTCATCCTGGACTATTCTAAGTCAAGTAAGGAGAGCTCTGGTCAAAGCAGTCTTTTCAGAACCACATTTCAGGCTAGCTAGTCATACTGTGTCGTCTACCCTTCTTTTCCTGCAGGGTAGACTCACTCATCTATGTGATTCCTCAACTTCCCAGGCAGCTGAAAGCCACCCAGGCCAAGCTTCTGCCCGCTAAGTGGTGGTGGTCTCCAGATGAAGGCTGGATTTAAGTGCCCCCAAACACACACACTGCTCCCCACCCTCATCGTCACGTGGCTTATTCATAGGCTCAAAAAGATGGAGAGTGAAAGAAGGAGCTCCAGGTGCTGACGGAGAGCACTCTCAGTGAGGTCTGTAAAGTCCTCTAGGTATACTTAATCTTCCATAATATGGGGAGATAACTCAAGCCTGGCAAATCAGGAGGCTTTTATTGTCCCTCTTCAAATATTTTAATCTATGAGTAGCATTGGAAATTTGGGAAAAATTTTAAACTACGTAAACATTGACCTGGAGACCCAGAAAAGACTTGTATCAACAATTCAAGATGAAACTACAATAGTGAACGTAAAAAGAACAAACTGGCAAAATACTACTACAAAAGAACAGGTAAAAATAAATGGACTGTGAGCCTGGAATTCCATAATCACAAAACAGCATATCTGAAAGACTTTCATTCCCTGGGCCTTGAAACTTCCTATTCTGATTTTGAAGAATGTTGTTCTAAATGGTACATACCATACACAACTATTACTCATCAAAAAACACAACCTGTTTTGCAACAGTCTCTACTCCAGGATATGGAGGTTCTTATAAGAGATTAAAAGAATTTTACTCAGAAATTGGGTGTTGGGGGAGAGGGTGTGGGGGGAAGATTTTTTTTAAGTCTTCTGCCACCATTATACGGTTCTTAATGTTTGATTCAGAAGTGTTAAATTGTTTTTGAGAAAAGTCAACAGATCTGGCTACATAAAGTATAGAACTTCTTTCTATAAGTCAAAACCCATAGTCACACACTAAATACGTCTTTATAAGGCAAAGACAAAATGGGGAAGAATACTTGCAAGATGAAAGGCAAAAGTTCACTATCAATCCATAAAAGGCTCTTATGAATTGATAGAAAAATACTATTACCACAGGGGGAAAATTTGGCCCTACATTCAATTAAAAGGGAATAAAAATGGAAAAAAAACTCAACTTTTTGGTATTCAACATCATTTTTAATTAAAAAAATGGAATTGAAATATCAAGACAGCACTGTTCATCTATAAAACTGGCAAGAATTATTTTTCCTTTTCTGGATGATTCCCCATGTTACCAAGAATATAGTAACACGGGCATCCTCTCAGCGCGCTGGCGGGCACACACTTTGGTAAAACACTTTTTGGAAAGCAAATGGTCAATCTGTATCAAGAGATTCTTGAGATATCTGTACTTCAAGGACTCCACCCTAATGAGATACTCCCTGCAGATACAAGTTTTATAAAGGATGTTTGTTGCATCAGTGTATCTTCAGTCACAGTAATTGGAAATAAAGTAGAAGTTCAGGTACAAGAAAATGGTTAAATTTTTACATCTATTTAACATAAAATTATGTAGCCACTGAAATAAGATTCATGAAGAACTGTAATGACCTGGGAACTTTTTAATGATACATTAAGCAGAAAAAAATCAGCATGCAACAGTATATTTGTATAAATTACATGGCTAAAAAATAAATGTATGCTATACATTAGTAAGTGTAAAGAAAATCATAATTGTGATTATCTTTGGATTGTGGGACTAATTCTTAACACTTTCTGAATCTACGAATTTGTATACAGCAAGCATGCCTTACTTGTAAAACCATAACAAGGCCAATAGAAGAGGGCTATTTAAGCTTTTTATAGGCTTAAGTCTATTTACTGCATGCAGTTTCATTTCCAAGAAATACTGAAACATGACCAGAATTTTATAATCCTATGAAACACTCCAAAATTGCAATCTTGATTTACTGATACATAATTAGAAGGTTCAGATCTTCTCCAACCACTATTTTCTCAATGATTTTTAAAAGAAGAAATGGAAAAGTTGATGCAAGAACTATACATTAGTTTAAACTAATTTACACTCCTAAGTTTGTTTTTCTTTTTAAGGATAAGTAACTAGTTCTAATCATTTATTTATATAACTTTTCTTACGGAATATTGTACTTACAGCCAATAGAAGCACTTTACACATTGTAAAACACCATACACACAAGGCATTATTGTTTCAGTTTAAATTGTCCATCATTTTCTCTCCTAATTATTCCTGAAAAAGAAGTCTGTCTGTAGAATTGCAAATCTAACTATGCAATTCCTTTCAGGGTTAACCACAGTTATCTGGGTGTATTAGACTCCTTAAGGAGGTGATAGGTTCCCAGGAAGTAGAGAATCTATTTCCCCTCCTCCTTTTCTACTTCCCCTCCACCTACATTCTCTACCTTCTTCCCTCCTTCCCTCCAACCCCTGCATATGCCCGCACTCCACCCCCAGGGCTGAGGATTTAGTGTGATGACTGAATTCGATCACCTGGCACATGACGCTTTCATCCCACCTGTTTTACCTAAGACTGATTTTATTCAAACACACACACTAGATTTCTTTTCTTAGCACACTGTTTAAAACAGCATTTAATGGAGTATGTGAAACTTTATGCAGGTTAAAAGGAGAATTAATCTCTCCATTCCTACTCCAAAAAGAATTATTCCACGTCAAAATCAGCAAGTAACTTGAGTGCGTCTTGAAAAAGAGGAAAGACTTATTGAAGTAAATACGTAAGTCCACTAATTACTACAGTGATCAGGTTAACCTCAGGAGTGGATTTTTCTAGAAAAGAACAAGCGAACCGCAGGAAGTAATCAGGCACGGGACGAGGGAACCTTGGGAATTGCAGCCCCATTAATGCCACATTTTCAGCCCTGATTGCTAATGCTGAGCAAGGGCCCCAGAGAAACGCCCCGCGAGGAGGCTGGGGCTGCCGGCAGTCCGGGGTCTGGTGGCGGCTTCCGCGCGTGGGTACATGCCTGTCCGTCCACGTAACTGGGTCCACCAGAAGCCCCTCGGCCGCTTCCAAGGTGACAGCGATGAGGTCCGCGCCGTCCCCCGCCGAGGGCCGCCGTCCCCCACGTGAGCCCTGCTCTCCGCGGCCGCCGCGCTCTCCCCAACCTTTGGCACCCAAGCCCGGGGCCGCCGCCCCGCCCCCAGCTCGGCCCCGGGAAGGGCGGGCGCCCCGCGTCCTCCCCCCCCTCGGCCGCGATCCCCGCGGCGGACCGGCTGGGCGGCGCGGGCCCCACCTGCTCACTTACGCGCGGCTCCGCCGAGCCCCCCGCGAGCGTCCGGGGGCCCAGACGCGGCGGGGGACGGCGCCCTGGGGACCCTGGCACAGCGCCCGGGCCCCCGCGGCCAGATCGGAGCCCCGCCGCACCTGGGGGCGCCCGGCCCGCCCCCACCCCAACCCCCACGCGCGGGCGCCGGCGGCTGCCCGGCGGGAGTCCCGAGTCCGCGGCGCCCCCGCCCCCGCCAGCCGCCTGGGGAGGAGCCGGGGCGGGGAGTTGGGGAAACTTGTAAATAGAAACGCTCGGCCGCCGCTGCCCCCTCACCCGCTGCCGCCCCTTCCCGGCAGCCTCACCTGCGCTTCGCCGCTGGAGACGAAGGCCGAGCGGCGTCCGGGGGGGCTGCGCGCCGGGAAACTTGGAAGGTGCGCGGGCCGTGCTTCTGGACGCCGGCTCCGCTCCGCTCGGCCCCACTGGCGCGCCCGCGTCCGGCTCCCAGGGCCCCGCGCGCTCCCGCTAAATGCCGCCGCGCCCCACGCCCGGGGCTCTGCCCGCGACCGCGCCGCACCTGCTGCCACGTGCGACGCGGCGCCCGGGGCTGCGCACCTGGCTGGACCGCGCTTGCAGACCACGCAGGTGCTAGCGGATCACCGAGGTCTGCCGTGCCGGCAGGGCTGCTGAGCGGACCTGCCCCGTCCGCCCTCCCGCCACCTGTGCTGTGGGTGCGACCTCCCTGGCTTCCCGCTTGCCGCGGGGGCGGGCCGGCGGTGGGCCGGGCGCGGACGCGGGGAGTGGAAGGTTGCACAATTACCAGGGCGGGGGTTTGCAAGGAACCAGCCGTGATGGTCTCTCCGGAGTATCCACTCCTGGTCTGTATTATTTCCGTACTTCTAAGAGGTTTACCAGCAAACACCCACTAAAGCTTAAAGTGAGCTCCAGCTGTTTGATCTTCGAATAAGAAGTGGAAAGGGGAATAGAATACCAGGGAGAAAAACGAGGCCAGACCCACTTTTCTCTAAACACAAATTAAGTCTTGCCTCTGCTAAACTGAACAAATTTCACCTATAGGAATCTATGAGCCCCATAAAATATTTTCTTCTGTAGACATATTTTTATACAAAGCTTTTGCAAAGATACTATTCCACTTGTGAAAAATATAACATTATGGAACCATTAAATGTCCGACAACCTGTGTCCAAAATTAAAAAAAAAAAAAAGACCAGGTTTGGATTTGCTAAAAGCTTTTTAGGACAACTAAACTTTTCCTGAGAATAAATCTGAGGATACTGTATTTGGCAAAGTTTCTTTACTTTTGATATTAGATCAATGAACAAATGTATTGCCACTTAACAGTTGTAAAGCCTTTCAGGTGAACAATATTCCATTATTTCCTCAACCACATCTAGGATGTGCAGGTCAGACTGTTATCTCCATTTTTCAAGTGAGAAAGTGGAAGCACAGAAAAGTCAGGTGACTTGCTCTAGGTAACACAGCTGATGAGGGGCAAGTGCCCACCGAGCTAGCCTAACTCCTCATTTTTTTATTCCATTACATGGTAACTCACTTGCTTTTCAAGTTCCTTTTGTAAAGACAGACATGTAACTAACATATTCTTGATTTTAGGAAAAGGCATATGATTATTTTTAAAGAGATACAGCATTAAATGCCACTGAATGACTCTTATGCAAAAGCACCACAAACAACAAAAACATACAAACCACTGACATTGTTACAGAGACAATTATTCTAATGAGCAACATGCCTCCTCCCAAAGCAGAATACTCAGTGTTAAACATATCATTTAATATTTATAACCTTCATGTGACCCAGATGATTTGGTCCAACCCCCCAACAGTTCTGTTGTGTGCCTTAGTTATATCTATAAATATAGAACCTGTTTGGCTTCATTTTTCTACAGGATAGGTTGAAGAAAAACAATCCTCTCCTAAGTAATCCTGTCCCAAACAACTTTTTGTGGCCACTGGGGAATCTGAAATTTAGCTTCTAATTGCATCCACATAAAACAGAACTTAACCTTCTAGGGACATCATCAGGGACTCCGTCAAGGCAAATATGCTTGAAATGAGGCCTACTGACTTTTCTTTCCATCTTAGGTCTGGGCATGTTGCCATGTTCTTGATCTCTGAACTCCAGTGTTGACCTGCTACAGACTCGAGGGACAATATTAAGGGTCAGATAATAGGTCCACGTAACTTTGCGGCCCTTTGTCCTAAGAAAAAGTTAGCATACATTTTTTTTCTCTCCATTAGTAAATGCAAGTTAAAATTACATTGAGAAACCATTTTTTTACTTTCAGACTGGCAAAGATTAAAAACTTGATATAACCACTGTGTTGGCAAAAGTGTTGAGAAACAGGCAATCAGAATGAAGATGTACATGCAAATTAGAATCACCCCCCTTCAAGGGCAATTCACAATACCTAATGAAATGATAAATGTACGTATCCTTTGAGCCAGCAAGTCTACGTGTAAGAATTTATCTTGCAACACACATGAGAAATGGCAGACATATATATATATATATATGTATATATAAGCTTGTCCATTTTCACCATCATTTATAATAACAAAGGTTGGAAAAAAGTAAAGTGTTCATTAATAAAGAACATAATTCATAAATCACAAAACAGCCGTAAAATAACATCCCAAGAAAGCTTTAAAAAAGAACGAGTACATTTTTTACTTTTATGAAATGATCTCCAAGACACACTTTCTAAAAAATGTAAAACAATTATTTAATAGTATGCTACATTTTATTAACAAGGGAGAAATAATACATTTATATGTATATATGTATATTTGTTTTTATAAGCATAACGTATCTCTAAAAAGACATGAGAAACTGGTGAGATTAGAAGGGAAGATAAAATGGGAAAGGAGCTGAACATCTAGGGGCAGAGTTTGAAGAACTTTTCACTAGATATAATTTTGCATTTTTTTGAATTTTGAAGCATGTAAATAATAGTACCCATTCTAGTATTTTTAAATTTTTAAATATTGTATTTAAATAATTTTTAATTTTTTAAATATTAAATAATTATTTAATAATATATTTTTAAAATGTTGACATCAGTAATGACTAAGTAAGATACTCTCCCAACCAATTTCACTTATAGATAAAATACATGATCAAATTTCTCATGCATTAGTGGGGGGAAAAAGCAGACTGCCCAGTAGATGCTGTCAAACTATTTCTTCTCTAATTTATCTAAAAAGGAAGACTTTAGTACAACTCTAAAATGCTGTGATTATGGTGAAAACGAAGTGCTAGCAAATTCCTTAGAATTTTATTAACAATGACATCTCCCTAGGGTAGAGCTTCCAGCTAATTTTCCCAAAGTCACATTTAATTAGAAATGAAAAAAAGAATGCCAAGCTTAATTCCCATGGGGGAAACCAGTGATTCTAGTGGAAAAGAGGTAATTCCTTAGGGATTCCACAGTCATTTTGCTTTATTCCCAAACTTGATCCCCCCCTTTTTTTTGTTACTTATTTGTAATTTCTTTACCACCACTTCATTGAATAAAGGACTTGAGCACCTAAAAGACAGGCACCGTAAATTTAAAAAATAAATATTTGGAAGTATAAAACAGGATCCAAGGAAAAACATATAGGTAAGAGTAAACATACCATTCATTGAATAGCATAGTAAACCAGTGAGCTACCTCTAGCCAAGTATCCCAACCAGTTATACAATTGCCAGTTTTTTTTAAAGGAGCCAGTAGTTCTTCAAGGAAAGCATTGCTATTCCTAGCACTGATTTCAAAGACAAATTTTTTCACTCACGTTTCAGATCAAGACTACGTAATGGAAAACAACAATGTATTATTGATAATACTATAAGCAATTTCATATGGTTTTTTTCATTGTGACTTTGAATAAAAAAAAAAGCACTTTAAAAAAAAGACTCATCTTGAAGGTATTCACACAATCAGCGACCAGGCCAATGCTGGTCGAGCCTTATAACAGCATAATGGAATCAAGGATTGACTGTAATTAGAGGTGTAGATGGAAAGCAGTTCCTTCATGTATGCTTTTAAAAGTCAAATATGCTCAGGGTAGAATTCTAGTATGTCCACAAATTCCTTGCCTCAAAGATAGACACAGTTGTTTTTTCATAACATTCCAGAAATTTTTTAGTCAGTTAGCCATTTGGTAGATGCTGAAGAATTGTTAGAAGAGAAAAAGACCCAGAATGCTGGAACTTTGTGATACTCTTGACAACTTTTTTTGTATTCCTGTTGAAAGAAAATGTATGTTACAAATAGCCACCTGACTCTGAATTCTTGCAATGCAAGATGGTGAGACGTACATAGTTGAATACACAAATGATTAGCTGTAGCAATTATTGCATAGCAAGAAAATAGCGTGACTGCAGTCAGTGGTCCTGATTTATTGACAAATGATTCTTGGGTTACTAATTATCCATTTTTCTTCCTAGTGGCCTTGGAAATTCAAAGGAACTCTCCTCTCAGTGTTGTACAGGGATGGTCTTGTGTACAAGTCTGAAGATTTGTAAATAAGTTATCTCAAGAAGGAAAAGAGTTTCTTGTTGCAAGTTCAGAGCAGTAGCAATAATAAGGAAATACAGCTTCCTCTTATCAAAATGACCTGAGAGTATCTGAGAACTCTTTCAGCCTGCCATACTGTGGAAGGCATCTTCAACAGTCCTTCTATTCCATTTATACTCTGCAGAAGGAACAATTCCTGTAGTATGAAGCCAAAATTATTTTAGCTCACACACAAACAAGTTGTTCTGAAATTCTGCTTTGGACCTCTTCATATTAGGAAGAAATTAACAAAAATATAGCATTACCAGTTTCTTATGCAACCACTTTAAAATGTTTGCTTTAAGTGCTTAAAATGTCATGACTAAAGAAACTACTGGTCTGCGTAATCCACTCTTGACAGTGAATCATAACTGTGTCACACTTGGAACCGGTTAGCCTTTGCTCCAATTAGATGGAGTCTTCCCTTAAAAAGGGGATATATTTTCTATTTCAAAGCATTTATTGCCACATGACAGATATAATAAAAGGTCTTGTACCTTTTAAGTCATGCTTTTGAGACTATCATAGTCTACTTAGACTTTTTAAATTTGTTTTTACTTTATGCAACTGGCTTTGTTCTCTGGGTCAAATGTAATCCCTTCGGTTGCTGGGGCAGCCTTCCAACTGGCCCCCCCACCCCCTTGGGCCCTGCTACTTGATCACTGATCATCTGCAGAGTGCAAATCCATGGAGCCTGGTGGATTCAGTGTTGCTGCATCATGACTAGTACCCAGTCCAGGCCTGTTCTACTGACTGAATTTCGTTTCATTGCTTTTGCAACTTTTGATTCATATATAGCTCCTGATCCATACATGACTCTTGACATCCTCCCCACCTTTCAAATGGCACACAGTCAAGTCGGGCTAGCACTCTTAAGTTCTAACAAGTGTTTGCAAATCATAATGATGTAGGAAGAGCTATAAACTAAATGAACAACAGCAATTAGCCCAAATGCTATTGCATCAGCATTCCCGAAAATATACTCATTCTTCTAAACATAGGCTGGCAATTTAGGAAAGAGCCACTGAAAATATTGTCTTCATTATTTTCTCCATACAGTGAATAGGACTAACACTATGCCTAAATCACATTATATAGTGCCAACATCTTAAATCAGTGCCTGATTAGTTACCAGAAAGTAAGACGATCTTTCTTACCTTTCCTTGTCTAGGATACCAAAAAGTCAGGTTGTTAGTCCAGAACAGTTGTTGAACACCACTAAAGATTTGTCTATTTTGGGTAAGTATACTTCTGATCTCTTTTTGAGTACCTACAAAATTATGGTTAATCCCAACTAATTTATCATTTGATTATCTGCTCTAGAAACCCACAGTGATGTGTGATTTGTTGTTTTGCCCAGGGAAAAAAATTTTTTTATTGTCTTCAAATCTTACATAGGAGAATAAACCTACTATGAACAAGAAAAAATACCATTATCACTCCAAAATTCAGGACACAAATGGAGTTAGATTTAGTTTTGACTGCTAGCTATGTTTTACTTGATTGGACCTGTCTGGATATCAGTTTCTCTTGTATAAAATTAGTTATTTCTATCTCATGGGCTTGTTGTGAGTATAAAATATAAGATATTGCTACTCATGTTTTTGTTATTTGTGTATGAGCCCATGTCTGAAATTACATGATTACCATTCATTTCCCTTCTCACTGGCTTATGAACTTGGGGCTGCAGAAAGGCTTGCCTTCCTAAACATCATTCCCTCTGGTACCCCAAGGCCTGCCATGCTTCCTTATTTTAGCCTTCAGTCCATGACTAAACTATTCAAATGAGTCAAACAGTGGCCTCTAAACCACCCCACTTATACTTCCCGGTCTATTAAAAAAAACTAAGTATGAATGCCCAATATTTACTTTTTTATAAGTTATATATATAGCACTAGAGTACTGATATATTATGTACATAATATGCTATTCACAAAAATAAAGAAGGGTAAAATTTAAAAATAAATAGAAGATAGCTAGGTATATATTTTCATATTTTCTTCCCATATCCCACCAGATATTCTCTGGTGCCAAGAAATGATCCATTTCTCTTAATAGTCTTTATTGTAGAATTTTCCTATGCAGAAAAATTAGAAGGCAAAAATAACACTATAAACTTGTAGTGTAAATACCTAAAGTGACCTGTCTCAACAGTTTGGCATTCTAGGTAGCCTTCAACAGGTTTCCGTTAAAAAGCGTGTACCTGGAAGCAACTCTTTGAATATTAATTTAAATAGTTATTTTTCTGGCTTTGCCAACCTGTTTTTTTCCACCACAATCAATTCAATTCTCAGCAAACATTAACTGGATGTCTTACAAATTTAACTCAATTTTCAAATAGCATCAGATCCCCCAGGTTAAGGGCTCAGTCTCACAAGACTCCCCCACTTCAGACGGCAAACTCAAGCCCAGGTAATGTTACCTGCTCTTCTGGAGGTTCCCAGGACCCCTTCCTCGGGTTGGATCAGTTTGCTGCAGAGCCTCACTGAACTGGAAGAAACATTTACTTAAGTTTATCACTTTAATATAAAGGATACTACAAAGGACACAGAAGAACAAGCCAGAGTGAGGTCTGAAAGGGTCCAGATTACAGGTGCTTCTGTCCCGATGGAACTGGAGTGTGCCACCCTTCCAGTACCACGGAGTTCATTCAACCAGGAAGCTACCCAAAGCATGTCATTCAAGAGTTTTTTTAGAGCTCAATCTGCAGCTCTTCCCTATCCCCCTTTCCAGAGGTTGGGGAGTGGGACTGAAGATTCCAACTTCCTAATCACTTGGTCTTTCTGGGGACCACCCTTGCTGAGGCTTCTAGCGGTCCATCCTTCCACCTCAGCTTCTTAGGAATGACTAAAGATATTCCTATCACTCGGGAAATTCCAAGGGTTTTAGAAGCTTTGTGCCAGGAACAGGGGTCAAAGACCAAATATATTTCTTCATATAACGCACCTTTAATTGCAAGCATAACAGACACAGAGAACTGCACAACATGAATTCATAACTTAATAAAAGGTACACGTCCTTTAAACCACTACCTTCGTCACTACATTCTGACTCTATGATAATCATTTAGTTAGTAACCCAAGAGTCATTTGTAAATAAATCA
The DNA here is from genome assembly GCF_040802235.1 of Manis javanica. Lineage (NCBI taxonomy): Eukaryota > Metazoa > Chordata > Mammalia > Pholidota > Manidae > Manis > Manis javanica. Next base: position 97,573,693 of record NC_133167.1, read on the forward strand.
GGACCACTGACTGCAGTCACGCTATTCTCTTGCTATGCAATAATTGCTACAGCTAATCATTTGGCTTTTTCTGATCGCGCCCTCATGGTCTTTTGTTCTATCTCCAGTTAGTTGGTGGTTAGACCTGCAGACTTGATCAGATTTAGGTTTGATTTTGGTGGAGGGACGAATACCCCACTGATGGTATTGTGTTCTTTCACCAGGTGGTGTAAAACGTCCAGTTGACTCACTTTTTTATAATGTAAGTGGCCACTGATGCTTAATGCCTACATCCGTAATTTCATTAGTGGTTGCAAAATAATAGTTTTATAACTCAATCATTCCTTCTTCACTTACTAGCTAGAATATATCTATGAAAAGAAACATACCCTCCTGTACCATTTAATCATCCACTGGAATAGTTCATATAGGAAAGAGGAAAAATACTCCATTATTTCCCTATTCTGACCAATTTTAATAAAACAATGAGTTTTTTTTTTTTCCTGGAATCCTGCAAAGGTAACCAAATAGGTCTCTGTTTTGTCTTAATTATGAACTCATGTATGTTAATCCATTACAATTACTTTCTCAACTTTGGCCTCTGGGATGCTCTTTAAGTTGGTTCCTGAGGCCTCATCATGTGATACTAGTAACTTTTGAAAACGTGCTATCTGATAAAACAGTATTTTCCAGGATCATCTTGTTCATCTTCCAGCCCAGACCTGGATTAGTCATTTCTCTAAGAAGCTGGTGGTAAAAGATATTCCTAGACCACAATCTGGCTATTAAGGAAATTCATTGATACTGGGTTAGTTACTATTTCTAGGACAGATCTAGGCAATATTCTGTATCTATATCTGTTATCCATTGTCTATATCTATACCTAAACCATATGTTTTCCACACTGAGAGTCTTGATTTACAAGAACAAAAGGGATGATAAAATATTACATGATTATTTGCCTAATCACACAGAATAGACAATGGTCCCAGAATACAATATCATTAATACTAACTCCATAAGATCACTGAAAACTAAAATGTTTTTGTATTTGCTACCTCCATTATCTTTCCATGTTTTTAGTAATTGTATTTACATTGTCAAGTGTATTGCCATTATGATTGTACTTTCACACATCCTTACGTAGTTTAATTTAGTCAGCATACACACATACATATACATACACACATGCATACATATATAGACCTATGTGTGAGCTTAATGCTTACCTCAAATCCATATGTCTAGATACCTCTTCATTATGCTTGTCTAAAGCCTATTCCCCCATAGATTCCTCAGGAAGCATTCATGAGAACAATATTCCCTGACTTTTTGAACAGTAATAACATTTTGTATCCAGTCTTTATCCTTAAAAACCCTTGATTCACATTTTATTTCTTTGAATATCTTAAGCATGTTACTCCATTTTGTTCTCTCTCTCCGTATTTGTTTATTGCTGTCAAAAGTTTGATGATAGATCTGGTCTTTTTTTAATAAGTGAACTGTTTTTGCCTGAATGCCCACAATATTTCTTCTCTTTAAAATCTAGTAGTTTTACTATAATGTGTATTGAGGTTGCTAGCTCTGGATCAGTTTGTACAAGTATGTAGATAGTTTTTCAATACACAATCTCATATATAGGTTTTTTAATTTCAGGAAAGTGTCCTTGATTTTGGTATTTTGGGTAGTTATTCCTTTCTTTGATTTGGTTTTCTTTAGGGACTCCCATTAAACATTTGTTGCATCTTCTTTGCTAATCTCTAAATTAATCTCTTTCTCTTGAAACCTTTTAATATCTTTCCTCTGATTCTTTTTCCTTTTATTTTTTTTCTTTCAACTGCTTTTTTCCTCAAGGCATATCTCTTGGGTTAACTTATGCTTCTGTTACGCTTAGTATAGTCTTCGTTTCTGAACTGATTTTGGGTCTACCTCTAACTTTTTCCTAAATTTCATCACCTCATTACTAGATTTTCTAATTCTCATTTTTTGTTGTTCTGTCATATTTTAGATGATTTCTTTAGTCTGTTAGCCCATGTTGAAATAGTTGGCAATGGTTTTCATTTATTTGGTAGGTGTGTCTTTCTGGCATTTTTTTTCATTGTCTATCAAGAAGTTTTTCAATCTCTTATTCGTTTCTCTTTTATAATTTTGTATGGGATTTAACCTTGATAATTTTTTGCTCCATTTTTTATCTGAAACAGTTGCCCTGAATTTTGGGGGAAGAAGCAGGAGTTGAGATACCTTCTCAAGTTCACAGCTCTATTGCTCTCACTTGTTGATCTGTATAGTGTTTAAAAATACAGCGGCTTAATTTCTGAGATCTTTTGACTCTGTTCTCCTTCCTCACTTTCCTGTGAGTCTTCTCTTTCCTTTGTCTCTGCTGTCAGTGTTCTACTTAGTTGCCCAGAAGTTTCTCCTCTGCGAAGTGCTCATCCTGGGGTGGAATCTGGCTGGTTAGTTCCGAACCTTCACCGTGCTCACCCAGACACTTCGCACTCCTCCAGCACTGTGGTATGCCAAACCCCTTCCACTGGTGGCTGCTTTTCTCAAATGAAACCTCCAAGCTTCCCGTGAGCACCTGCTGGCTATGTTGAGAGTCTCAGATCTGTCAATGTCTCATTGCTTCGCTTTGATTACTTGTGTTTGGGGGTTCATGCAGATACCTTGTCACCTAGTTTTGTTATAGATGTTGTCTGTGTGTTTTGATTTGGCTGTCTTTGGTCCTCTGTTCTGTTTTTATGAGGAAGTTAAAAACAATGACCTCCAATCTTCCAGACACAAGTGCCTATCAAACAGAAGATCTTGGTAGCCACAGCCCTGTATGGTAGGCACTCCCCTAACAGCACAAGACATTCAGACAGGTTGGCAGAAGACCCCTGTGGATGCTAAAAGGGAGCCATAGAGAAAGGGAAGGAGAAAAGCAGAAGGAAAACAGCTTTGTTTGAGGTCTACTATGTGAATATACTTTGCTAGTAGTTTCCACAGCTGTTATTTCATTGATTTAATCTAATTATCACCACAACCTTGTGAAACAGAATTTAAATCTAAGTCTTCATAAGCCTTATGTTCATGGATTCAAGAATTCCTTGGTTAAAACTGTGAGTTATTAAAATTATTAATGATGATAAAAAAATGCCAAACCCTGACTATGTACCGTGTACTACTATAGGCATTTTACACTTTACATTATAGGCAACACAACACTTTATATGTTGTTTAGTTACTCATAACAACCCTAATAGGTAGGTATTTTTATACCCATTTTATAAATAATAAAATTTAAACCTAGTCTGGTCATAAATATGCCCAGCATCACACAGCTAATAAGTAACAGGATTATGATGGAAACCTGGGTTAGTCTGACCTCCAAGCACCAAACAACTGTACCTTTAAAATTCTTCATAGATTTACTTCTGTGCTCCAACCCCAGATGTATAGGTCATTAATAGTATACAACTGTAACAGTAATGATAACTTTTTAATGAAAATAACCAAGAGTGACTGTACTGTTATTAAAAATCTCTTAATGAAGAAACACTAGAGTGAGCTCACATTTGAGTCAGTTTACTCTAAAAACAGAATCATAATGAGGAATTCCTGTCACTACTATCACTAGAGAATGTAAACAAATCTAAATTTGCATAATATGGTTGCATACTTAAAATTTCAACAGAATCAAATAAAAAGTTATTATATACAAATAGAAAACAATTCACCACATTGATAAAGGCATTAAATACCTTGGAATAAATTTAACTTGGAACAAAGGTGTTTTTTTTTAATGATTAAACCCTAATGGAAAAAAATTTTTAATGTAAGTAAAGAATTATGCCATGTGTTTATGTAGTGAGACTAAATAAAGTCATCAATATTTTTTATTTTGATACATAGATCTATTGCAACTAAAATTCCAATGAGAACTAAGAGCGAAAAATAATGGATGACAATACCAAAACAATTTTATAGGTAATAAGGGTAGATTCAGCCTAGCAGATTTGGAAAACTGAACATATTACAACAATGATCAAAATCATATGGTATTGAGTTATCATAGTTTGAAATGTGAACCTGACTTATAACAGAGACAAAACAAACACAGACCAAGGGATTCCACTTAATAGACTGTTTTCCAAATAGTTGGCTAACAAGTTGGAAAGAATCAACTTAGATACATAAACACATGAGACACACACACTACAATAAATTTCAGCTGCATCAAAGAGTAAAAGAATTTTATAAACTGAAGAACAGCTTATTTATCCCAGATATGGAGAGAACATGCACTTCTAATCACTGGAGAAAGAAGGTTGTTACCAGGAGTAAGATAGATTAATTGAATGTACTTTTTAACCTTTCAATTTTCATACAACAAAATGTAAAATAAAAATATTATAAAGGAAAATTTCTAACATAAAGTAGATATGTTATAAACATTACTTAATAATAGATTTCTCCCCAAAATAGATAGGAAATAAATGATGATGTAAGTCAATAATCACTTTCACTTGAATAGTCAGAAGTATACAGTTGAGAAAATATATTTATTAGTACCAAGATGAAAATAAGTCATCATGCTTTTAGAAAAACACAGTTGTATTAAAAAACGAAGAAAAAAATATCAGACCCAGCCCACTTGAAGTCTCTGTTATAAGCATACTAAACTGGAAGACATTTAAAAATCATTAAACTCAGTCTTGATAAGACAGTGGGGAGAAGCAGGGGTATACTTCATATCAATGGAAGAAATATGAAATGGTTACATCTTTCTAGAGGGTAATCTGTAACATGCTTTCTGACACATTACACTTTCCCTCTTTCTGAGGGAAATTTATATTGCAATTTTAAATGTAGCATTACCTATAGTGAGGAAAATTAGCATCAGTTCAAATGCCCAAAAATATTTAAGTGTTAAGTAAAGCATGGTATGTTTCCATATACAAACTAAAAGGACCTGGTAATACATGATATGTTTGTATGAAATAGAGCAAGATAAGACAAACCCATTATCATATTTACAAAACTATATACAAATATGTGAATCTAGTTCATCTAGATCAGAAAAGGATTTTGGTGGATATATATGGCATAACACTGCTCATTAGATGTTTTTTTCATGAAAAATATTTTTTTCAAAATCATTATCTTTACAGTAATGATGTGCAATATTTATAGAACATTTACTACATGCCAGCTATTGTTCTAAGTGTTTTTACTTTTATAACACAAATAAAATATATTAATTTATTAGTACCAAGATGAAATAAAATTAATTTTATGAGTTAATAAAATTTTAATAAAATCAATTTGATTAAATTAAATTAACACATTTGCACATTTTATTTGATCTTTGCAACAACCCTATGTGCTGGATGTTATTTTAAAGCTCCATTTTATGGAAGAAGAAATTGAGGCAGAGCAGTCAAATAAATTACTCTAGTTCACACAGTTTCCCTGAACAGTTCCCAAGGGACAGTGTCTTAAGAATAGCTTGCTTAGATGGTTTCTATTAGTTGGTTCTTTAACTTGCCCCGAAAGAACCGAATTTGAGGCCTTATATCTCTTGTCCATATCCGCTTTCATTTCCGTAGTGTTAAAAAAAAAGAAAACGAACTACTGGGAATCTCAACAGTATTCCCAAAAGTCAAAACAATGAATTAATATAGGATAAAATAGAACCATACTCCAAAAAAGTTTATTTAGGGAGATAAAAATAATAATGATAGAGTAAACATACTCTGGAGTTTAAAAGAGACTTTTCCAAGGCCACCTCCCCCAAGACACACTCACACACACACACATAGACTCCCTTCACATTCCCTGACTCAGTAACTTGCACAGACACACCCACTGGGCCCTAATAATCCTGAAGTTTTGAGAAAATTAGGCAGCTTTCTCTGAGAAAAAGGTTGGAATCATCAGAAAAAAAATCCTTATGGAATAAAAGAGGGCCGTTTCATCTCTCAGAAAATGGACTAACCATTGCTTTTAGAGGGGGGAAATGTTCCCAATTAGATTGATTTCAAACTGTCTGTAGGCTGGCTGTTCCAGGTCAGCCTGAGCTGTCAGCCTTCTTTGTTACTGCTTGATGGAAGTATTATCTTTCACTCAGAGACCAAGGTGAATTGGAAACTGGGAGATCTGAGAAGCAGCTTTTTAAAAACACTGTAGACTGTTGATATGTCTCCTGTTTTGCACCCTGGGTAAAAATGATAAGCCAAGGGAAAAAAATAAAGTGAAATGCAATCTTAGGTTCGTGGACCCATTGTGGACAATTATGAGTACATATTATCTGTGTGCATGTGGTGAAGCTCTGTGGACCATGAGAATAGCATTTAGAATAAATCCATGAGTTGAATTTCAGAACAACAGCCACAGAGCAAAGACTTAAAAGGTTTTCCTCATTAGTTTAATTGTAATTCACTTGACCCTCCAATGTAATAAAATCGTTCTATGTACTTTCCCAAGCCATTATTCCTTACATTCAGCATTACTGGCTTCTCTGTCATTAAATATTCATTTCCTACAGTTTTTGGAAGGCAAACAAAACAGTCACTTCACTGCTTTATAATGATTCCTGGGGAAATGAGTCCTTAGGGAAAGCTTCCAGTAGGTCCAATAGTTTTGAAAGATACTTAGTCGGTTTTCTCCAGGTTTGACAAATATTTTTCTTTCTTTTTACTTCAAAAATGCAATATTAGAGCTTAGACCTTTATTTTTTCATCTAGCAATACTCTCATTATTAATGAAGACCTCATATGATACTGAACTGTAACTGAACTCTACTTAGAAGATAGTAAAATAGGAAATGGGACAAATTTTGCGTGCTTTTACCAGATATGATTTTATTTTTAAAAGGAAGTTAGGCAGCGAGTGAAAAATGGAGCCTTGGGGGAGGGAGGCCTGCAGCTAAGGGCTTCAGGTGTATTTTCACCTCCTTTGGGGAAGAATTAATAGTTTTATTTAACTGAGAAGTCCCTGTATCAAGTTTGACTTATAACTTTGTTTAAACCTGAGCGTGTGATTTATAGAATCCTTCCAGGCAACCTCGGGACAGTTATCACAGATTCATCTGCATTCTTATGAGCACCCTCTTTGGTTTGGGTGTATGCTATGTCTTATCTTCCACAAAGTCGATTTAAATAAAATAGTGCCCTTATAATAATCCCAAATATGTTAACTATATATTTGATAGGATAAGCATATAAGAGAGGCTGATTATCATTATGGAAAAAAAAAACATGGATACATGTAATAGTCATTTTCTTTTTTTCCCAGCTTCACTGAGATATAATTGACATATAACATTGTATAAGTTTAAGACGTTATTTTCTTTTTATTATAACTAATCCAAAAATATTTACTAAATGGATACTATGTTCTCTATGTGCTTTATCACGTGCAGACACTCTAAAAAATCCACGGTATAGAGTACAGAACAAAACATTAAATGTAGTTCCCATCTTAAAAGACCTAGTAAGTAATAATATTTGAAATCATATAAACCATTTTCTCCCATTTCATTTTTCCTTCAGTTGGTTTTCTTATTTTTTTAGACTCCACACACCCATTTCCTTACTCTGGCTATGACCTTAAATTGCAAGTAACCTGTGAAATAGCCTTCATTTTCTTCTATCACCATAATTCCCTTAAGAATGTCAATAGATTATTTTGATGATGATTGTTGTCCTTAGGGTTCATTTTACTAAACTAATCGTTCAGAAATGCTGACCACAGTGGTATTCAACAAAGCAACTGAAATCTAAATGATTTCCTGTGTAGTCATCTGAGGTTCTAGAAAAATGCTTTCCTCATTATCTACATCATCTACCTGCCACTGATTAGGGCTGTTTTTATCTATAACTAATGAAACAAGCCACGTTTTTCAGGGCTTTATCATTATCAACATAAAAGTATATATTTTTAAACGTCATCTGGAGGGAATGACAGAGTAGCTTGTATCAGACTAGACCTCCTTCAAAAAACAATTATACTCTGTGAACAAAATATAAACAATGTTTATCAGAAGGCATGGAGAGGGGCCAAAAGCAGGCAGAAAATGGAGACGAGCCAGCCCTTGAAAGAAGGGAACTAGGTATGCATTTTTAATTGAAGTTACTGCCCAGTCCCTGTGGGGCAGAGGAGGTAATGGTCTTACTGGTTTGAAGAATAAGAAGACAGACTTAGGGGCACGTGATAAAACAGATGCATTCATGATAAAACTATCAACAAACTATGAATAAAAAAGAACTTCCTCAACCTGATAAAGGGCATATATGAAAACCATCCAGCTAATATCATACTTGATGGTATTGGGGAGAGAAAAAAAAACTTTTCCTCTACCTTCTTAGGTTCAGTGGCTAGTGACTAGGGCCTGCATATTAAATTGAAAAAAGACAGATCAATGCTAAAAAGGCATACAAATTTTACTGATGCTGATATTTTCATGGGCATGGGGGCGTCACAGAGGTGGTTAAACTTGGGGCTTAGATGCCATTTTAACATTGGGCAATACATTGTGAAGTGACTAGGCAGAGGAAAGGGGTTTGGAGCCTCTGGGGATGATAAATTGTGGGAAAGTAACTAGGAAATATATGGGAGAAGTCATTTGAGATAAAAGGGTTATTTTAGTGAAGTCTGTTTAGGCAACCTCCTCTCGGTGCTGGCCCTCCGTTTCTGGGGATAAGTGGTGCTGCCTTCATCTCAGTACAGGAGCTGGGTTGGGGACAGAGAGGGAGGAATGATGTCAATGCCATCTTCACAAATGGACACTTATGCCCTGCTTTAGGGAAGATAAGGGGAGGGCAGAGGATTTTCCCTGCATCTTCTCATTCTCAATTGCCTTCAGCTTAAAATAATGCTTATGCCAAAATGGCACACTTTAGGGTGGTAAATTCTGGACCCCTGTACAGTGAAAGACTGTTCTTCTTCTGAAGTTGGGGGCAAGGTAAAAATATCCACTCTCCCTTTACTTCTATTAGATCTATAGTCTGAAACAGTTTGATGGAATAGAAATGGCAAGAAATGGAATAAATTAGAAGGAAGAAGGAAAATGATTCCTTCTAACAATTAGAAGGAAGAAGGAAAATGATTCCTGTTTGCAGGTAATAAAATTGTTTATATGGAACATTTTAAAAAATCTACAAAAAAGTTATTGGAATTTGTGAGGTTAGCAAGATTTAAGGATATAAGGTCAATATAAGCAATCAATTGTATTTCTACATACTAACAGTAAACATTTTGAAAATCAAATTAAAAGACAATTCTATTAACAATAGCATTAAAACATAAAGTACTTAGGGACAAATTTAACAGAGGATATGCAAAACCTCAATGCTAGAGATTATGAATACTGATAAGAGCAATTAAATAACACCTAATATACAGATATACCTGTTCATGTTTTGGAAGACTCATTATTGTTAATTCTTCTAAATTTGACCTAGAGATTAATTACAATCCTATCCATAATCCTACCAGACGTTTTTGTAAAAATTACACTCTGATTCCAAAGGTCTGTGGAAATGCAGAGGACCCAGAATAGCTGAAACATAATGAAATAAAAGGGCAAAGCTGGAGTATTTATATCACTTAACTTGAAAACTTAATATAAAGTTACAGTAATTGAGATGTGTGATATTGGCAATAGACACACATTATCAGTGGAACAGAATAAAGAGCAGAAATAGACTGTACAACCAACCTGAAAAGGAAAATTTTAACAAAGATTACATAGGATTTTACAACCATATATACTCCTTTTAATACCTATAGTCCCTACTCAGCATTTTTTCACCATATCAATTGACTCTTTATATCAGCAGAACACATAGCTTTGAATTATTTGAAATGCAAACATTTTTTCTTCCACTTCACCATTTTATTGACTCATTGGTTTTCTGTTGGGGCTGTAACAGATTACCACTAAATGAATGGCTTGAAACAACAGTTATTCTCTAGCAGTCTGGAGGTCAGAAGTGCAAAGTAAGTCTTATGGGGCCACAGTGAGTCAAGGTGTCAGTGGGGCTGGTTCCATCTGGAGCTCCCGGGCAGATCCTCTTCGGTGCCTCTTCCACTTCTAGGGGCTGCCGGTACCCCTTGCCCCCTGCCCCTGCCACCCCTTCTCAGGGACATTCTCCTTTTCCTCCACTACAATCCAGTGTCCCTCTGCCTGCCTCTTGTAAGCACACTTGCGATTGCATTTAGAGCCCACGGGGATAATTCAAGTTGATCTCCTCATCTCAAAATCCTTACCTTAATCACATCTGCTAAGTTTCTTTTGCCATATAAGGTAAATTCATGGGTTCTGAGAATTAGGACATGCACCTCTGGGGGTTGGGGACATTATTAAGCCTAAAACAAAGGCTATTTTAACTATTCAGTCTCTGTCCACCAGAAAACTAAGTGAAATATATGTTTGGAACTATCATAATTTGGGAATTTCATTTAAGGAATATTTATATAACTTAAATTTTGGAATAGTTTAGAATTATAATAATTTAAGCTTATGCCTTTACTCTTAATTTGAACTTATGATATTGGATTTCACATAAAATAGAATCTTTAGGAAAAATGTCAAAGCTACACTCCTCATCATTATTCAATTTTAAGTTTTTTCCATTAATTCAGTTTTCTCTATACTTAAGCAAGATTCCAGTAGAGTGGTTTGTTATGAAAAATAATAAACATGAATCAGTTTTGGAAGATAATATCTTATTCTAACTCCCTATTCTTTTGTTGAACAAAATACTTAGCCAGGGCTAAGCACTGTTGTAGATACTGGCCAGGGGAGAGGAATTTTGTTGCCATCTGCATTTATCTCTTTTGGCAGATTGTATCTCCTAAGATGGCTACAAACACGTCTCCCATCCTACCTGCTCGTCTTACAGAGTGAAGTTGTCACTCCTCCCATTGGGAGGCAGGGACTGTAGTCCCTTGCCTTGAATCCAGGCAAGCCTGTGAATACAACAGTTTTGCTATGTGATTTTCTGAGGCTCTGGCCTAGTTCTCTTGGGAAAATCAACTCTTGGGCCACCTGGGGAGGCTAATGTGGCCCATTATCCTGGTATTCCAGTCAAAAGCCCAACATTACCGGCCAGACATCTGACTAAGGAAGCTTTAAAGAATAACTCCATTCTGCCAGTTAACACCCAGATCATAAGATATAGTAATAAAATAATGTAGTCGTTTTAAGCCAAAAAGTTTTGCAGTGGTTTGTTACACAGCAATTTTTTTCTTCAAAATTTCTCCACAAAAGCTGGTCTTCTTCTAGAACTTCCTGTTTCAAATGTCTCTCATCATCCAGTTGCTGAAGCTGGAAGCTTGGGAGTTATCATTGATGTCTCTCTCCTTTGGCACCCATATCCAGGCAAGCACTAAATTCAGACCATTTCTTCCCAAAGAGCTTCTGAATTTTTACTCTTCTTTCCATCTCCTCTGGTACTATTTCAATTCAAAAAGTCTACTTAGAAGTTCTCCCCAAATCTCCCAAATCTCTAGTCCCCACCAATTTTTTGCATTAGAATGCAAATCTGATCACACCACTGCCTTGATTTCTTTTGATAACATCTCAATGCTCTGAGGAGACCAAATCCTAAAATGGTCCAAAGGTCCTGCATAATTGGACCCTGCTTCCCTCTCCAGCTTCTTGCCCTCACCTCCGAGCCACAATGGCCTTTTATTTCCATGCTTCTTCCCACCTGAGATCTCACTGACTACGATCCTTAAGCCTGGAACGTTCTTAAATCCTTTTCTTGGATAATACTTAATTAACAATCCGAGCTCAGCTTAATAGGTCCCTTTCACTGAAAACGCTGTCCTGGTCCTGCAGCCCAGGTCAAGTTCTCTGCACTTCTACATTTCCCATACTGTGTGAATAAAACATGACAGGTACAAAAATCAACTCATGAGAGTTTACATTTTCTTCCACCATTATAACCACTGATATCTTTTGCCAGAAGTTAGCTTTATTTGTCCTGAGAACAGAGAGAAAAACAAGGGGATTGGGAGGGCAAAGAGCTCTTCAGGCTGAGGTCAGGAGGAACTTTGGGAAAATCCACTTTTGCCAGCAAGTAGCTACTGAGAGCCATATTAAGAATGCCAAAATATGGTAAGATCTTTTGTTGTGCAGTAGGAGTGGACTCCCCCTTGGGTATTTTCTGGAGAGGCTGCAATGAAGATTTGAGTTACTTTCATGTAATAGATTCTGCCGGACTAACCAAGAGAGAGGCTGGTTTGGATAGGTTACACACATTGAATATTAATTTAATGACTCTCCTTGCTTTATACCCATTTAAATACAAACTTTATAAGGTCGGCGTCCTTGTCTGGTTTGCTCATCATTCTAGCCTTAGTTTTGCACAATTCACAGCAAATGCTGAATCTACTTTGGTTAAGTTATGGGTGATTTGGGGCAATTTGCTTAACCTCTCCAGGCCTCAGTCAGCCTTGTGCTTCTCAACTTCTTCAACAGAAATAACACCAACTGCAGAGGAGAAAAACATTTACCTCCTAGAAGTCTGGGGTGGCCTAGAGCAGCCAATTATAGCTCTGCTGTTTCTCTGGAGTTGCTTTGAAATTTCCTGTTTCATCTTAAAACTCGTTTAAATTTTACATTCCATACCATTAAATGTCAGCATTTATTTAAAACTCATTTTCTCTCAAACCTTTTAATGAAAATGAATGGCATAGTACCTATTACCCCTAGGGCTATACAAATCTCAAGCTTTTTGAGAAACACAAGTATTCCTTAAGTGATCTATAAGGCTCCTTTTTTGCTCAAAGTTTTATGTTTCTATAATTCTAACAAGCCAGACAGCTCATATTTATTTACTGAATTCCTTTCCTGCTCAAGTCACAGGAGAAAATACAAAGTACAATCAGATAAAAGCTGTCTGCTTTTAAGAAGATTGAGCTGTGATGACAAGTCATACACATGCAAAAAAATATTATGAGGTAGTACAGAGTGAGTGCTAAGTGAGAGGGGCAGCTTGTCAATGCAGTAGAGTTCAGAGGGCAGATTAGGACGGCTCAGCCTCCATTTCCTCCTCTGGGACATAGGGTAAAGATGCTCACACCTTTTCTCTCACAGGTCATTATAAAGCTCAAAAGATAAAATATGCCCACTTACAAATAAAAAATATTACTGTTAAGAGATCAGGGGTGTCTCAGTCGCATGGTGGACCATGGAAACAAGTTGGCAGACTAGCGTGGAGAACGGCCTTCATGAAGTCATGCAAGGTGAAATACACCACAGAAATACAGCAAACAAAATATTATCTTTATTGTGCAGAGAGCTCAATTAAAGGAGACACCTCTGAAAAAGAAGAATATTGCAGGCCTTGAGTTCTAAGTTAGGAAATTTAGAATCACTCCTGTGGACTTTATTTTGAAAAGATAAGTCCCTTGGTATAATTTGATTCATATTTTGAGACAGCTGGGAACGTTTTGGCACAAACCAAAGGGCTATTTTTAATGTTTCAACTCCTTTAAAGAATATTAAAGGGAGAATTGAAGAAACCAGATAATTGCTTACAGAGATCAAGTGTCAGGATTGTAATATTGCTAAAAGAATAAAGAAGGAAAATGAGGTTGCATTTTTTAGTCAGAAATGAATTGGCATTATGCCAGGTATGGGAGAACAGAGAAGTAAATTCAAAAAGGAGTTTCAATATAACTCTTGATGGGAGGTTAAAAGCAAGTGGCCTCCAGCATAATTTGGAATAAATTCCAGCATTATTGAATGAATAACACATGAACACATGTTCAAGTCTTAATCTGAAAACTAAATCAGTTATATGCAATGGAACCTTGACATTTGTAGAAGCCTGAGCTTTGGAGGCAGGATGTAGGAGAAAGGGTACCTGGTGATGATGATAATTCTATATAGTCAGTCATTTAAATGGGATATTGAAAGCAAGTAAAAATTAAAAGACAGTATGCAGCATTAGAATTTGTTTAATGGGAACATATAAATGCAAAATAAATCCCTATCTTAAGAAATTTCTATGAAGCATAACTTCTTTTGCAAAACATGAACAAGACCACAAAACTTAATGTTGCAACCATATATACATTTGAGTGCTATTAAAGATGGCTGCATTTGAACAGCATGTAGAGCGGTACACTTGGTGTAGAAAAGATGAAGAAAGAACATGCCTGTTTGCTAGCATATGTATCAAATAACCCTGGAAGGATACAAGCAAGCTGATAATCTTGGTTTGCCTCTAAGACATAGGAGCAGTGGGGAGAAATTTCTTTGTATTTTTTTTTTTTGGTTCATGTTAGTTATGTGGTCCAATAAGTAGACAGGCAAACAAATTAAATGACTGCAAATGAAATGGCTATCTTTGACATGATTTCTAGAGATTTATTAATTGTTCAATTTATTAGTAAGTCAGTCAACTTACATCACGCATTCAAATGGGCAAAGTAGTAATCTTTCCCTAACACTTCCTCCCGAACTCTAGTATCCATCAGAATCGCCTGGGAGTTTTCTAAAAACATTACTTAGCCTTAGCCCTCAGAGTTCCTGATTCACAAGTTCTGGGATGGGGCCTAAGAATTTGCATTTCCAACAAGTTCCCGGATGCTGCTGCTTCAGGTCTGGGGACCACACTTGGAGAACCATTCATTGCCTGAGCAGTTATATCAGCAATGAGTCATCAGTGCTATAAAACATTGCTTTTAAGCAGAAATAAAAATGTGTGATGAGTTAGAATCAGACTATGGAAAACATAAGCAAAACTTAAAAGTCTAAAATGTAACAAGCCCTAAGGGAACATCTCTCTAAGGTCTCAGTGATCCATAAATCAACACCATGCTCAGCACTCAGCTATTTATTATGAGTAATACAATGACACATGAGATGCTGCTCTGCTATCAAGAAGCTTTGGCTCTAGTTTAAACAAATGAGAGTCCCTTTTTGATGACCCATTTAAACATTTGTCCTAACACTGAATTACATAGAAAGCATAATTCAACCAGTTCTGCAACAAGTTTTAGTATCCCCTGTACCTATTTCTAATTTATTTACCTGGATTCAAATGTGTCAATGCTCAGTGTACAGTAAACAATTTATAATTTTCACATGATGAATCAAAAGCCCTGAGATACAGATGTGGGTTTAAAGGCACGCTTTACTGCCAAGGTCATGTAAGCCTAAATTTACTTCTCTCATACTGTTTCTTCATCTAAAACTGGGTATAATCATAATTACCCCAAGTTTGGTATCCATGATAGTAAAAATTGTATCTAATATTTATTGGACACTTACTGTGCACTAGACAGTTATGAACATTACTAAGTGCTTTACATGCATTTGTTCCTTTATTTTTCTCAACCTGATGAGATATGTACTATTGTTATTCCCATTTCCCGATTATAAACTGAAGCCCAGAGAGGTTAAGAAACCTCTCTGAGAAGAACATATAAATGGCCTTCTGTTCTTTTACTTTTTAATATATTTCCCGGACAAAAGTTATTATAAATGTGAGGAAAACACATATCCATATGTGATTGTGCTAATACATGATTGTGTGTGGGGGCACAATGCAGAACTGTGTCAGAAGACTACTGTGTGGAAGGCTGTTCCAGGAAATATTTAGTGATTGTTTTTTGGGCATTATACTGTTTTCTAGCACCCTGTGATTTTATTTTCTTAAACTTTTTTGAGGTATAATTGACATACAATTATAACATAATTGAAAGAATATTATATAACATTATATTTTAGTGTACAACATAATGATTTAATGTGTGTGTGTGTGTGTGTGTGTGTGTGTGTGTGTGTGTGTGTGTGTGTAAAAAGTTCAAGAACAGGCAAAACTTTGGTGGTAGAAGTTACAACAGTGATTGCTCTTGAGTGTTGGAAGGCAGAGTGTGGTATTTGGAAGAGGTGTGACAGAGAGAGCCTCTGAGGTTCTGGGATATTTTATATCTTGATTTAGGTGGTTGTTACACAGATGAATACATATGAAAATTAATTAAGCTGTATAGTTTAAGAATTATGCACATTACTGTATGTGTGTTATACCTAAATAAAAAAGAAAACAAATTTCTGATTCACATTATGAAATATGTATTTGCATGCAAAATAATTTCCAGCTCTGGAAAGATTAATAAAAGACTGAAAATGTATTGAATATTAAACTAGTCAGAAGGATTCCCAGCTGACTTTGCTAAATATGGAACTGACATGGTAATATTACACTTTACACTGTGGCATTTTGTGCAATGCATCAGTGGAACATTTGAGGGAGAATATTAAATAATATACAGTTGAACGTGCTTTCTGTTGAGCAATGCTTGCCTCTGATTACTTTAGATCTGTGAGTCAGATTCTAGGGGAGGAGAAAATGGAACCATCCCCTCCCTCTTCTCCATCCAGCGGCGCCCCTACGGACCACAGGTTCTTGGCTTTAACTCTTATTAGGGGTTTTCTGTCAGACTTTATGGTTTTCCACATTTTAAAATAGAAGTTGTATAAATAAATAACACATGCTTACGGGCGGTAGATGTCTTTAGATGTGCCCTAGACTCTCCTGTGGGCCGGTTCTCTACCTTCCTGCCCCTCCACACCTTTCATTCATAATAGAACAAAGACGGGCACTTAGGCTTGAATTAGCAACAAACAACTGGATTTTTACTTTGACTTTCACTTGTCTCTCTTTGTCGTGGCTCTAGGTGAGGTTTAATTAGGGTAGAGACCACAGGACTTTAATGAACAGACTTATAGAAATTGCTTGGAAAGTCCCATCTTACCAAAGTAAAAAAAAAAAATGTATGATTCCTCTGTGAATGTTAACAACATGTTGGTGCATTGTGTGCTATGTTCTGTAAAACTAACATGGAACATATCAAATGCAACTGGCCAAGGTAGAAATCGGTCAGCTCCTACCCTCAGGTTCAAGGACACGTCCTGCCAGGTTCGCAGAAGGGAGAAGCTGAAACTTCTGCACTGCAGCACCGCTCAAGGTTTCTGCAAGGTCAGCACATTAGAAATGGTAAAGAATGTTTTGAGATCTTCCCGAGTCAACACTGATTCTAACAGAGGAGAATTAAAATTGTATTAAGAAAACATTGCACTTTTCCCAAGTTTAAATAAAACATTCATGTACAATGGCTATCTGCCTTTCTTAAGTGGAAAAAAACTGGAATTGCTAGTTCATTTATTTATGTATTTTTTAATGTTTGCCCTTATTTTTTTCCTTTATCACTTGTTACTCTTCAGCTTAGAGAGACTTTACGGAGGCGTTAAGTGTGTGGATTCTAGAACAGGGCTACTTGGGTTCAAATTCCAGCTCCTTGCCTATTAGCTGTGTGATCTTAGGAGTTACTGTTTAACCTCTCTGTGTCTCTGTTCCTTCATTCATCAAAAGGGGCTGATTATTCTAAAACCTAGCTCACAGGGTGTTGGGAGGCCTGATGAGTGGGCAGAGACACAGCACCAAGAACAGGATCTGGCCCTTGGCGAATACCATGGGCAGGGGCAGCGTATTCCTGCCCTTGCTGAGGGATTCCCTTGTACCCTTACCCCAGGGATTGCCTCTTACAGCTGCTCTTTCTCGCTCAGCCTTAACTCTAGCCCTCGCTCTACATAAACATCCTGACTTCATGTGTCTGTTTCTTCGTGTACATTTCCCCCGCAGTTCTGATTCATAAGATCTCTGGTTGGTAGAGAACAACCTTATTATTATAACTACCAAGACCTTGCCGTAATATGTTAAAATTATCACTTGCCCAGTGATTCAGTTATTACCCACCACTGTCATGCATTGGTCATAAGACAATCAAAAGGCCCAGATTTTTTAAAAACCCACTCATCTACTTTGTTATGTTTTGCAAATAATATGTAATATGAAAACCGCAACTCCAAACCGTAAAATCTATGACTTGGGAGAGACCGAAAGATCAAGTAATTTAACTACCCAGCTGAGGAAAAGGTTCAGCCTCAAATCAAGTATAAAAATCAAACGAATAATCATATCTGACTTGATTGTTTATAGTTCATGATGCGTGATCAAAACCGAAAGTTTCTGTGATATGACTGCCCTTGCACTGTTCACCATGCAAGAACTTATTCACTATGTAAGAACTTGTGCACCATGTAAGAACTTGTCCGTTATGCTTCAGAAGATTGGAGACTGTTGAGAATTAGGCTTGGGGTTGATTAATGATTGTGCATTGAGTCCCCTATACAGAATTTTATTGTTGTTAACAACCATTTGATCAATAAATATAAGAGATGCCCTCTCAAAAAAGAAAAAAAAAAAGGTTCAGCCTCAATTAAGTAAACTCTGTGATGATAATCTTATGAGCTAAAGAGGCAGCTTATTTTATCTCTTAGGTAATTCTGTTTCTTGGGAGGTTTTTTTCTAATTTTAATCAAAATTAACATATTTGCAGCTTCCGTCCATCATGTATTTTCATTAATTTATTTATTCTCAAGGTCTTAAGGAATAAATGTAATACATCTTTCCATAAAAACCCTTCAGATGTTTGCTGACTGCTAGCATGATTCTCCTGGAGTTTCCTCTGGGTATCCTAGTTGAGCTAAATATTACTCATCTTGTCCACTGGGGATGGTCTCTTCCGAATGAGCATATGGTTTATTAATATCCTGTTAATTTTGGCCCAAATTGAACTTAATATTCCAAATACAGCTGGGCAAGTCCAAAGTAGGTACCATCTATATCTACTACTCTAGATTCCAGATACTATACTTCTATTAATGGACCCCAAGATCGTATTAGCTTATTTTTGGTAGCTATGTCACCTTTGTGAGCAACACTGTTATAATTCCATTCCACTGACTGTCCCAGTACAGATCTAATTAGCAGCTCACTCCTTGGAAGTTCCACAGCATTTGTACAGATTGCTATTACAAAACAAAGTGCAAAGGTATTCTAATTATTTTGTTGTGCTTTGATTCTAATTTATTCTAATTACTTAATTTGTTCTTGTATTGGACTATGAACTCTACAGAGGTGAATTTTTCATTATTTTATTGTAGTAACTAATAATTTATCTGTTACTCAAGACATATTTGCCAAATGAATGTTGAATGAATCCCTTTATAGAGCTTTTTAAAGGTAACTGTAGCTAACAAAGATCACTGTACCATAATGTCACATGAACATTTAACAGAGGCCCACAGAGATGAATCCGCTCACCTTCTTTCTTAGAGGACTGCTTATACCAAACCATCCGGCTGAAGAGATACATAATTGCTAATGAGCATCAGGAAAAGGGATTATTAAACCCGACAGCTTAGTCAAGTGCATGCCCTAAGGTATGCCTCCAACAGTAAACCACCGGAACATTAGGTAAGAGTATGGATGGATTACTGTGCAGAGTCAGCACCCACCATGGCAAAGTAATCAGTATTAGACGACAGAAGCCATGTGGGAACCTGTTCCAGGGAAACCCGAGGCTGGAAACTTTCCGTGAGTTCTGCTGCCTTGGCAGTTACGTGTCAGCCAGCAGTCTGGACCAAAAAAACTTATTTAGAGAATAAGTGTGCCTTTCAGGAGACTGCAAAGAACCTAACCTCAAACTAAACACTAGGGGCCTATATTATGGTCCTACTTGTGTTGTTTATGTTTTTATATGTTCCTCATACCTTTTCTTAGTCATTTTTGGGTTAATACATATTCTTTGCTAACAGCCTCTATATTGAACATAGCATAGCTCCTGCAAGACCTTAAATTCTACTGGATTTCACACTTGACATTCAATTTCCAGCTTAACTTGGGTAGCAACACTTCCAAGTGCTAAGTAAAAACAAATGCTGAAATAAGCTCTCCTGACAGTGAGGTCCTGTGTGCACTGAGGGGATGGGGAACACTGAGAAACTGGGTGTCTGTGTCTTTGATGCGATTTACAGGATGCAGCCAGCCACAGTTCCCTTCCTTTCTGTCCAGAAATATCCATCAGTAAAGTTAGAATCAAAATAAATATAAAGCTGCTGCTTGATTACTCAAGGGCATTTCCACTGCCTGAGATGGAATGGAAGACATTCTAGCCCTTCCTAGTAGAGCCTAGGGGGCTTGGTGAGCGAACACCTGAGAAGGTACAAGAGAAAAGCTACCCGAGGGACTGAGTCCCCAGCGTCAGTTCCCAGGGACCCAACTTGTCCCCAGGTCCCCACATGGAGCCCTCTGAAGACCCTGAACAGCCTGAGGCAGAGAATGCCTTGCAGTGAGGAGTCATGAAGGCCTCAGGTCAATGTCTTGGGAGTTAAGTGGGCTAGCCTCTTAGGGAAGAAGGGCTAAAGACAGGAGATGAAAAAGCCTGCATTCACCTAGAATTTGATCAGTGAAGAAGGTTATCTATGGGGAGCATCTGTTGCTACTATAACTTTGTAGGGTTGGCAAAACCATGTCATGAATTCACAGAAGTCTGCAGGAGACCCACAAAGCTGCCTGTGAGCAATTAGACAGAGGCAGTCACTCTGGCAGAACCTACACTGTGCAGGCACAGAGAAGATTCTGCACACAGTGGCTACAGTGCCTTAGCAAGAGGGCAGAACCCAGCACAGCTGCCCTGTAAAGGGCCTCAGGAGGTCCAGGACCCCCTTCCTGCCAACTCATAAACACCAGTGCTAGAAAAAACTAACAAGAGTCTCTTCTTATCTTGCTACTGCTCCAACTTTTTTCAATCAACCACTTCATAAAATCCCCTCCTAACTCAGAAGAGGCTTTTTGTTGCTTTAGGAAATTCGAGCAAAATATTTTTCAGGTAAAATGTACAAATGTTTATTTTAAAATACTTAAATGTTTATATTTTTAAACACTCTCTGGCCCAGAAGGTATTTTTTATTGAGGACTGTCACATCTTGAAATGGAAGACTGTGTTTTGGCAGGTTTTACTTATAGCTATAGGAAAAAAAGAGTAACTGAAAATGGCCAATTTGACTGTCCCACATTTTACCAGAAAAAAACAAAACAAAACACTTTTTTCTTTTTTTTTTTTGCTCTGGGCCTGAGTCCAGCATGGAAAAGTTTTAGTCTGTAAATAGACTCTTTCAGGAAGTTTTGCATGGTGGTGAAGATGGTAAAATGAGAAGTGGTGTGTCATCCTAACTTCAGCTTTGACAAGGGAGTATTTTCTATGAAAAACTAAAGTGATCAGTGAGCTCCAGGGATTCATCTTTTATTAAATTATGAAACCAGGAGAAGGACAGCTGGCATTCATGCCCTGTGGCAGGTAGTCCGACCCAGGCTGGCAGACTGAAGGAATGAGTGTGACAAGCTCACCAGCTGTCTAAGCATCCTAGCTCAGGCATCTGATCCTGAAAGGGTTGCTGGAGAATTCCGGGAGCACAACTGAGAGCCATTTGCATGCTGGAATCATCACTGAATTGCTGTTTTGTTCTGTTTCAGAAAACTGGATGTGATTATAGATCTGAACGTTTCACATGAACTATTATTACATTTCGGTTTATCGTGGTAGCCTGTCCTTGAACTGAAACTAATATGTCAAAGTGCTCGGCTCCCCTGAATGAGAAGGGTGTTGAGGAATGACACCAAGGATCTTTAAACTTTGGGGTGAATCAGATTGACTTATGGAACTTGTTAAAAATTAATCAGCCCAGAAGCAACAACTTGATGTTAAAAGGAACCCTGAGAGTAAAACATATCGTCCTTCCAAACTTTGAGTTCCTGAGTGACACATTCTACTACACGCTGACTCACATACAAACAATAGGCAGATGTTCTTTGAAGATAGGTTTAAGAGTTCCCTATTTATAAAAAATTCTTAATCATTTTTACCAAATCCCTCACATATTCTGAAAGTTTTCAGAATTATTCTTTTTTTCTGGTCCTACTGGTCTCTGTGTCAGCCTGGAACTCCTGTTAAGATTTCACTGTAATTTCACATTGCTTTATTTTACAGAATCATTGACTATATAAAAGTCTATCAGCTTTTAAATTTTTAGAAAAGTTTTTTTCTCATGCATATGATTTCCTGCCTCTTCAACAGTAGTAAATATGAAGATCTGATATTCTTGCAAACTACAAGATTTAGAAAAGCATAAAGGTTATCAGGGAATGGTGATTTTCTCCCAAGTTTAGTGTTGTTTGAAATTTAACTTTAATAAATAGGAGAACAAGGGCTGTTTTTCATCACTTAAAAAAATAAATAGCAATCAAAAAGCTGGTATTATGTCTAAAGGACCTTCTTGGAGGAGTATGGAATTCCTGAGAATCTCAGTTAGTTAGCTGGTGACCAGAAAAGGACAGAGAAGCCTTTATAATTAGCTGACTTTTCTGAGGTTTCATTTTACATTTCAAGAGCTCTGTATTCTAATATCACTCAGCAGGAAAGAGATACTGTAGGTGTAATAAAGGAGGAGAATAAAAGAGATGAAACAGCTGGCATGTGTTAGCCAACTTTCAGAGCCCCAGAACTACCTGGTATGCCAAAGAATTATGAGGTGCATGATAATTCCTAAGGGTATAATAATTCCTTCTGGGAGAGAAGCCATAGCAGAAACCACAGTGAGCAACTATCCAACAAGGAGTATCTGTTTAACACCCTGACAAAAAATAATCAAACTACCCCTAAATCTAAACTGTGGTAAGGTCGTTGCCCTTTAATGAATTTAAAAATGGAGTGCTTCTAAGATATACTCCTGGCCTCATTCCAATTCCTGTATGACCCTGGAGAAAGCTCTTTTGAAGTTTTCTGTGTCCATAAAACCTGGATAATAATACTATCTGTCCCAGATGGTTGGAATCGTATGAATTAATTAGTTCAAGCTGGAAAAGTCTTTGATAATGTTAAGTGCTGAATATTGTTATTGTTATAGGTGCAGGTGGAGGCAACGTGAGGCAGCACATCTATAATTAGAAAGGCCTCGAGACCACAAATGGTGCCAACACCCTGGGAGTTTAAGGAGACAATGCCTTGTGTCATGTACTTCGTGAGACAGAGTCGGCTTGCTATGACTGAACGCCTAATGCCTTCTTTTATCCTCTGTGAAGGCTGCAGCTTGTCTTGGGCCTGCCCACCAGAAGGCAGTTTTTACTGGGTGTATATGCTTTTTATGGCAGTATTCCAAACGAAATGCCGACGTCATTAGAACACAGTTTACGGTCTTGGCTTTACAACGCTTGCGGATTCATCTGAGTCAAGGGAGTAACAAAGTCCCACCCCAGAAATACAGTCATTTGAAAAACACAGAAAATTTCTTGACCTATAAAATGAAGGGAGAGGTCCAAACACTTTAGAGATACAAAGCTTTCTTTTCTTTTTCCCCAAAAATGTCACAGTGCTATGTGGAAACCAAAGACATCAAACAGATGAAAACTCAACTGTGTGGAATGAAAGGAAAAAGGGGATCTTCCTTGTTCCTTCAGCGGCCCTGAGGCATGTCATCAGAATCCCAGGCTCCCAGAGGCCCATTTTAGAGACCAGGGGACCAGATAATCACTACACCAGGTTTCAGCCTCTAACGTTTGAGTATTTTAAATTCCAGTAATATTAAGACCCTGGACCAGTGAGCTCTTGAATAAGATATTGCTTACTCAGACTCATAATTCACCATCACTGTCATAGCAAATATTTAAGGAGCTCTTAGTACAGCCATTCACCCCTTATCAACCAGGGATACCTACCAAAACCCCCAGTGGATGCCTGAGAAGTGCATGAGTAGCACCGAATCCTATACATACTGTTTTTTCCTACATACACACACCTATGTGAAGTTTAATTTACAAATTAGGCACAGTAAGAGATTAACAACAATAACTAATACAATGTAACAATTATAACAATAGACTGTAATAGAAGCTATGTGAATGTGCTCTGTTCTCAAAACGCCTTACTGTGCCGCACTCACCTGGCTGCCGCTTGTGAACATGTGAGATAATGAAACGCCGGGCCGCGCAGTGAGACCAAGCGAGGCGGCTGACGTAGGAGTTGTGACGCAGCACCTGGAAGCCACGGCCTTTCTGACGCTGCGTCGGAAGGAGCATCTGCTTCCGGAACCGCGGGTGCAGGGGAATTACTGTATGTGTCAAGCATACTATTATCTCATTTACCCCTCACACCACCAGTGGAGGATAGCTATATTATTATTCATATTTTAGAAGTGGGAACACCCTGCACAGAGACATAATTTGCCACCTAAAAATGGCAAAGGTAAAATTTTAACCCCAAACCATCTGACTTATCTTGGACAATAGCTAAACACTAAGCCATCTTGTTATTGCTTGGTCTAGAGTAACTGCCCAGATGTTGACTAGTCTTTCTCCCCAGCTAATTTTCTGCAGGCCAGACAATATGTTATGGGCTATATGGATGGATCTTGATTTTATGATTCACAGCCTGAGACTGTAGGTCCTGGGCAAATTTGTGAAGTTGGTACTTTCAGGAACACACCACCCCCCACTTTTCTTAAATGTACTTTTTGTCTGTTGGCGGAAGTCTTTTTGCCCACAGTGGGCAATCAGCATTCTTCCATTTTCTCTATACTTTGCTCTATTAAAAAAAAACAAAAAGCACTCATGAATTTATTGGATCTAAAGTGTAATAAGCTGATATAAAAGTACACCTACATTTAAAAAAGTGATAAAGACTAATAAATAACTCTCTAATGGTGAGGGTCTTCCTGACATTTTGTCTTCAGGTAAACCAGTCTGATTCCTCTTTCATTTAGATAAACTCTTCAACTGACCTGTGTATTCTAACTGCTTTTATTTCCTGGCCTCTGACTATTCTCCCCACTTATCCACTGAAATTAATTTAAAAGACACAGAAAACATTCCACTAAATCTAAGGACCTTTCCTGAGAACTCTTTCTGTTCCATCTTTTTATGGCATTAAAATATTTTTTAAAATAATTCCTTCTGCCTTGAAAAACGATTATACTGAAATTTATATGACACTCTCCTTGAGCTTCCCTCCCTCTTGTGAATCATTTTTTTAGCCTTTGAAAGCTTTTCTTCTTTTGATCTCTAATCGTACGTACTCTTCAGCTACTACTTGAATAAATAATACCCGTATTTAAAATTGTCCCTGGTGTCCCATTTTTTTATACCTCTCCAAAATGTAATCTATGGAACACTGTTCCCACAAGACTGCATTAAAAAACAAATGTTGAGGAACCGTGCACATTCTCTTGCCTGCACATTCTAGAGACTGTAAAATTAAGTATTCTCTCAGGATCTTACTTGCAGATGGAGTGACCGTATGACACATTTCCGGCCAGTGAGGCATAAACTGAAGTCTGTTGACTGTTCACCTTTCTTGCTTTTAACATGGACTTGAAGCAGAAACTGCAGTAGACAACTTGTGATCTTGAAGAAAGGGCAAAGTTATTTGCAGAGACATCGCTTCTATGCTGGAAGCACTGAACCTAGGCCAGCAGCCTCCTACCTCCTAAGTTCTTGTTACACAAGATGAACAAATTCCTTTTTGTTTGAACTGCCATAATCAGGTGATTTATCCCTTGCAGCTGAACACACTCCTAACTAACTAGATTTGTCCCTGTGGAACTTGAGAATACTCCTTAGAATATTAAAGAGAAGAATCTGTTGAGTTTTAACATATCATCTCCTACACTCATTTGATCAAGGAGCCCTTTTCTTTCTGCATTATTAGTACCCATAGAACTACAGTACCTGCATCCTTTGCTTTTCCAAGTATGATCTTTAGATCCCCAACACTTGTATCATCTGGAAACTTGTTAAAATAAAAAACCAGTATCTTAGCACTGCCTCCCAACCCCCGCCAGAATCAGAATCTACATTTTAGCAAGATTCTTAGGTGATCTGTATGACATTAAAGCTTGAGAGGCACAGTTTTGGGAAACACTGGTTAGAGGATTACAACTAATCCTAACCCCTTTATGTGACCCATTATTTCATGACATCTATTTTCATTGACCCTTAATTCCTGCTTCACTAATAATTGCAGTTCTTACTGACTGCTTACTCTGTGCAAGGCATTATTCTAACTAAGCACTTGTGTAATCCTCAACCCAACTCTATGTGGCAAATACTATTATAATCTTTATCTTACAGATGAGACAGCTGAAGCTCAGAGAAGTTAAGTAGCCTACCCAAAGCTATTAAGTGGCAGAATCCTTGGCTTAAGGATTTTAGGATCACTAAACTGTATTATTACCTCTAACCGTTTTTGTTTCCATGCACTCTCCTGTTTTGTGTACTTTACACAAGGGCTTCCGCCTGCAATGATCTCCCACGTACACCTTGTAAAAGATCTCAGCCCAAAAAGTTCTTCCAGGAAGATTTTCTGGTTCTCTTCTCCCTCAAAGCCAGATCGGGCTCCCTGCTGTATACTCCTTAGGCACATATATTTCCTTTATATGTATCAGCATCTTGTTCATATTGTTATGGTTATATCATGAGAGTCTCTCTTTATTTTAAAAAGCCTGAGCTTCATGTGGGCTTGAACTGTGTCCTCTGCACCTGACAGTTGGTCCAGTTGGTCCTCACTTATCTTTTGAATATCTTACCTTTACTCATACTTTCCCTTTGACTCATTTGAAAGGTTCTTTCCCCCCACCTCACCTATCCAAGTTCTATGCAGAAGAAGCTGTAGCATGGTGGCAACACATTTAATTTAGGATCAGAAGACTTGCATTTCAGCCCTTGTTCCCCTACTTATTAGCTTTGTAGCTTCTGAACAGACACAAAATTGCAGATCCATAAATTTTCAGTTCTGTCACATGGGCAGAATACGTCATAGCACTGGTATCAGAATTAAAATGAGGCTTCTGGAAGAAGTGTAAAACCTACATAAACATCCTAAAATATATGAGAGAGTGTTTTATAATGATTAAGATTCAGGGTTGTGTTTATAAGAGCTCCAGCTCTGTAGTCAGAGACCTGAGTTCAAATACCCACTCATATTATTTATTGTCTATGCAATTGATTTGGCAATCCATTATTTGCCAGATTTCTTCATGTGTGTTTTCAACAATACTCATACTAATCTTGCACTTACTCTTGTGTTATTTCCCAAGTTACGATATGTATTCCATGCTTTTTATTTTTTGTTTAACATAAAGTGCCTATCAGAGAGCCCTCTGCCCATAGGAATCAATAAATACTAACATAATCTACATTTACTAGGTGAATATCACATATTTGCCATACTGAAAGTACATTACATAATAAAGGTAAGTAAAAATGAAAAGTTGTACATATAACAATTGTCATCATCATATGTCTGTATTTTCAGATTTGCTATTTTTCAAGTCACTTTAAACCAAGATGAGTTACAGAAAGGAAAGCCCGACAGGGACAGTTAAACAACGTTTGGAATAAAATCATTTGGCCTGATTTTCATAACCACAGATTTCAAAGAATACCACCATCCATGCCAGGTGTACCAGACAACCCCATTGTCGGTGATAGCTGTGTAGGGGCCAGTGTAGTAAATACCATTCGGGTTTGCAGAGTGACACCTAGTGGGAGAAAATATAAACAGGGAACAATCAGACTAGAAAAATATCCTGAAACCATTTTGTTAGCAACCATCAAAAACATTTTAACTATGAATTTTGCCATTTTTCGAACAAAGGAATAGTTATCATTTTCCAAAGCCAAGTGATTATTTTACAACAGACGGGTCTTTAAACTGTTGGGTTTTAAATAGATGGGTTTTAGTGTCATATCTCAGGATACAACCCAGGACACTTGCAACTTACTGAAAAACAAGCATTTCTGTTCTTAACAACCTCTACACAAGAAAGGGAAACAAGCAAATGCCTTTGTAAGAGCGGTGTGGGTTAACAAAGCAAGGTGTGGCATGGGGCTCTCCTGCCAGCTTCCCTGGATAATTTGCACTCACACGTTCATCCATCTGCTGCCAAGGGTTAGCTTTTGTACTTCAAACTCCCTTCTTCCTTTTTGAAAACTGCAAGCATATCAATTATTTTAACCTCAAGGGTGGGAAACAAAACCTAAACCACCATTTGAAGTTTTCCTAGCCATCAACCAATAATCATTCGTCTGAGTTGCTGAGTTAATTTTTTACATGTAATGCTCCAATCTAGGTAAGTTGGTAAGGTTGTATCATGTATTTTTAAATGTCCCCCTTCCTCCTTTGGGATAGGTAAATTTTGTCCCTGATATGTATAAACTAAGAGTATGTGATAATTTTCTGTGTGCTGTTGTTATGAAGTGAGTTACCACATATTTCTTTATTGATTTACCAAATGAAAACATGTCAGAGTCAGACCTTAGGATATAAGGAGAACATTCACAAGGGATAGTTCTGAAAAATCTATGGAAACCACCCAAATTATTGAATCAAGAAAGCATATAATTCACCCACAAATGCTGAGTGGTCAGCTTGCATCACTTGCCCAGTAGTTCGTTCCTGGTGACCATCCTAACAGTCCTTCTAATGTAAATGGATGTTACTAATCGAAACCATGATTGCTAAATCTGCAAGTATCAAGAGCCAACTGTATTTTCAAAACTGTGTGCAAAGTAATATGGAAGAAGAAAATAGTCCATATTTTCTCCAGCATACATATTTTAGTGTATCTCTGTTTTCCAAGAGCTATCTACTACATGTACTTCTTTATTTGGTCTGTGATTTGAATCCCACTGGGAAACTGACTATACAGTCAGCATAGGAAACCTTACCTATTCTGGGACCAATTTTCCAGCATCATTCAGTTTCCAGAAGAGCCTGAACTGGATACTAGATTGGGAGATGGCTGGGGCTCCCTCGGTGAATAAGTAACAGTGAACATCACCTGAGACACTATCCCAGCAAAGCAGGGGAAACAACGCCCGGTGACTGATTTGCTATGTCGAGAAAGAATGTCTGGTAGGTGGGTAATAAGTATAAAGTGCAACATTTCAAGTAAACTAGAAGATCTATGAGACAGAGAAAAAGAAGAAGAAGGAACGGTGACAGAGTTAAACTACAGCAATACCAGGCATGGTAGAAGCAGCACCAGGCTTGTAGAACAACTGATTTTTTTCTCCAGTTTTTCTGATTTTCTACCTGTACAACCTTATCATCTACCTTTGACTCCAAGGCTAATGTAGACTTCTTGGGTGGCTCCAACTACTGAACTGCTTTTCATTGACCTCTCTAAACCCCTATCTTTAAAGGCAAGTAAATAATCTATTTTCTCATGTTAATAAATGTGCCAGTTGTCATTCAGGCCCAGTACAAGCCAATCAACAAGGTAAGTAAATGGTTTTGATGCTATTATTAACCAATACAATTGTTACTTCTGTATATGGAATTCTGATGGAAATTAAACATTAAGGGATGCTTGCAACCTGGTGAATTACCGGTAAGTTTTACATAGGCCTGACAATTTTTACATAATGTCAACTTAGAAGGGCAAGGGGAGAAAAAGGAGGAGGATGAAGATGGTTTCTTAAAGAACAAGAAAGCCACCAGGAAAAAGATTATCATCACCTTTGATTTGCTAAGAAGAAAAGACAACTTTAGTTCTTTGTTCTTTCTCTCTCACTGCTGTGTTCCCGTTCCCTCACAAATGACCAAAAATTAAATGGACTCAAACTTTCAAGAAAACAAAATCCAGAGAAAACACTGCTTTTGTACTACTTAGATTCAACTTGACATACCATGTTACTACTACCAGCTATATGTACATCAGATCCACAGCTCTAAAATTAGCACATCACAATAACTGATGCTCGTAACAAGGACTCTCCTGATTTTAGGGAAAATTACAATAAGTCTGTATACCTCCACTCAATAAGATGGGGGCTTCTAAAATGCTTTAAAAGAACTTACATAACAAAAAATGGTAAAATTTAGATTGTGGAATTTAAATGGATAGTTCTCAATTACATCAAAAGCCTGACACTCCAAAAATACTCACTTACCAAAGATTCTATAATGGAAATTTTAAATGTCCAGATATTTTGAGGTGGTCTGGTCTTCTCCAGAGATGTTCAAAGTTCACACTAAGAGTTTCGGCACATGTGCTTTGCAGATATAGCAGACCTATCAGGTTACTTTTAAGGAAGACCACATGAAGTTTCCATTCCTGCCTTAAATTTGTCATTATAACAAAGGGAACTGTCTGGAAACCATCTCAAGTGAAAAACAGCTAATCATCATGTGAAACCTTCATAAGAGTGTTTATCAATCATACCTTAATAAAAAAAAACCAGCTAATCAGGAATATCTGGCCTAGAGAAGAGAAAATATTTAGGAATACAATAAATATCTTCTTATTCAGTGCCTGAAGAGTTATGTTGTAAAGAATGAGAATTTCTCTGGACATACTGAAAAATCTGGTGAGGTACATGAAGGGAGATTTCAGGTTAATAAAAGGATAAACTTACAATCAAAAATAAATCAAAGGAAAACAATACAATCAAAAATAGAATGAGCCAGCTTATAAAGTAACACTGAAGTAGTCAGAGGGTAGAATCAGGTTTCAGAATTATTGTAGAGGAGATTTCTGCATTGGGAGGAGCTTGGAGTCAATGATTTAATGAAAGTCACAGTGATTGAAAAGTAATATTACATAGAGGAATTTACTACAATAACATGGCCATTTTGCATGATAAAAGGTGATAAGCTAGCTAGTTATTAACATACTGAAAGTATTTTTCCTGTACATAATACTCCCTATTTCTTCATGTCAATTTATGGGCTACTACTTATGACCACTCACCATAATTCATTTGCAAACAGTTTCAGTAAAAGTCTGATTTGATTTGCTCCTGTGACATTATCTTTCAAGCTTTACTAACGCCACAATGAACAAGTCACCAAAAAATACATCATCATTGAAAAATTCTAATAAGGATGATTACTTAATAATACCAGTATTACAAAGAAGATCAACATTACTCATATATTATAATTAATGCCCACCAGTGAGGTATCACTAACGCCAGTACAATTATGTTTCTAAAATGTCCAACCTGTTAAACCACCAGCCAGACCGATCCTCTTTTGCACAGTTCCCTTCGTAGTTGTCATTATCTCTATCCCATGTGCTGAATTTCATTCTTTGGTGACTAGCCCACCATTGCACCTCAGGATGAAAATTCCCTGCAAGGGAGTCTCCAGCTGTTCCAGAATATTCTCCGATATTCAACTCATAGGAATTCTAAAGGAAAAGAGGCAATTTCCACTATCAGTTGTCACTATTTCAATGTTTATTTAATAAATAAGAGCAGACGCACTATTGCATGTTTTTGTTTCCACTGACTTCAGGGATTCTATTGTATATTTTACACATTAATTCATAGTGTTCCTTATTTGAAAATTTTAGTACCTTTTCATCTCCAACTTTGAAATTTTTATATTGTGCGTAACGGCTATTTTTTTCAAAATCTGCAAGGTCTATTTTTAAAGTGTAGTCTCCTGAAAAGAAAAATTGTAGTTTTTAAAAATGTGTGATATGACATTGACCTACCGAGGTTTAAAAACAATTCATAGCTCTGTTTTACTTAGACCATTTCCTTCTGCCATGAGTCAGTTTTCAAAGAATAAACAGTGACTTCATCGTATTTACAACATGAACTTTTGATTGTGTACTCGACTTGAAAAAAATTAGAGACACGGCATTATAGGTAGAAAATTTCTATTCAACCTTTCATAGGTAAAAGCTAATGCAAGTGAGTTGGCAAAGAACAACAGAAAGAAAAAAACTCATTTTTAATTAATAGATTAAGAAATCTAACAGTGAAGGAACAGAAGTTTTTAGAAGTTTAAACATTTTTGTCCTCTTTTTCTTACTTTCAGTAAGAACAGTGATCTTAAAAATAAACAATGACTGAAAGAGTTGGTACAGTCAAGTATGTCTCTCTTCTTTGTTGACCCATGATTTGCAAACAACAGACTATTCTTTTTTTGGAAACAGAACTACTGTCAGGAACACAGGAGTTATCAATCAAACTAATTGTTAAATAATATATGTTCTATCCTCCTAATGTGATGAAATTTCATAATGACCTGTAAGACTGGGTTTGAATTTACAGTCTTAGTCTCCTTGGGGTTCCAAGCCAGAACATGGAGGCCCTGGAGAGAGAGCTGCTGGGCCCCACTATGCAGGCCTGGTCTAGGGTCTGCGTCCCTGCTGTTCCCGTCATTATCTCTATGTCCATCATGCACAGAAAGGGGCCTTGTCCACACTTGTGGACATTCCAGGCTGCACCTTCAAGCTCTGTTTATACCCATAGTAAAAGCTATTCCTTCACCTCCATTCAGGCTCAGGGGTGCTCAGTCCAGAGCACAGTCTTCCTAGTTGGGGGCGGACGAAGAAGAGGCTGAACAGGTCCTAGAAATAAACTCAAGGCTGTCTGGGCAGGGAAGGCCGGACTCCCCATTACTGAAGCTAGTCTGGGAGGCATGTGGGTTCCTCTTGGCCTTGGTACTTTGGCCCCACAGGCTTTTCCTCCTGTGGAGCTGTCCCATGGAATGGGGTTCCAGAAGAGGCCCCCCACAACCTGATCAAAAGGCTATAAAGGTTATGTGAGCCAAGGGACTGCACATGGGAGCAGTAAGACAAGCTAAGTTAACTGTCCTAAAGAAATACTTTGTATTACAGAAGAGAGATACAGTTAATCTCAATTTTTGAGGTAACCATCTAAATATACTTACAGTTGATATGTAGATATGCAATTACAGACCATTTCTAAATTAATTTTATTGCAAATGCTTCCAGTCAAAATGTATGTAATGCGGATAGAGCTATTTTTCAAAGGCAGTTTCTGAGCCTTAACTGCTTTCATAATTAAAGAATGCAGGGACAAAGGCACTATTTTTCCTTAGGATGATGTG
This sequence comes from Manis javanica, assembly GCF_040802235.1. Taxonomy (NCBI): domain Eukaryota; kingdom Metazoa; phylum Chordata; class Mammalia; order Pholidota; family Manidae; genus Manis; species Manis javanica. The sequence continues at coordinate 97,606,441 of NC_133167.1, forward strand.
ATATGTAGCTGTTAAGCCTTGAACTGATAAATACATTTTTGCTACCATGAGAATAGCCTACCTCAAGACCAATCAAAACATGAAGGGGAAGCAGATGTGTTGGCAAAGTACATCAGGACAAATAAGCACTTAGTAATAATTTTTACAATAGTGTTTGAATTTTGTGTTTTTATCAGGAGCCAAGGGTTACCTCTTGGGCTTTCCATAGTTTCAATATGAAACCAGATTAAATATTAACATGGGAAAGAAACAGAAGCTGGTATGATAAGTGTTATATGTATTATAAAATATTTAAAAGCAGGATAATAAATAGATTGAAGAAAGGGAAACCGTATAAAAATTTAGAGAGCATTGATTACAAGAAGGACAAAGTATTAAGCTTCTGAGATCATCCAGCCTCTCTAGTTTTTATTCTCATGTCTCAAAGATCCCTACAATTATAATCCTATTGACTATTATGAATACAGAAATACCAAATGCTTTCCTTAACTGGGATGGAACAAGTAAACCCTTGCTCTTACATTTAATGCATTGCCTGTGTGATTTAACATGCTTTCTTGAGCAATACAATTGCCTTTGAAGAAACATTCTGCATCAGACCTGAGTGGGGCCGACTGTAATCTCAGACCACAACCGAGGTAAGGGAGGCAACGGATTGGAGCAAAAAAACGTAGGAAAGAGAAGCTTGGCAAAATTTTTATTGAACTAATGATATTTTAGACAAATACTGAACTCTGGTTAAAGATATCCACGTAAAAGTATACACAGGGAATTGTACAAATGTCTGCAATTTAAACTGTGTCAAAAATAAAGAAACTGGATGATGGATGATGGATAGATATGTGATTGAAGCAATTTAAAAACACAGTAAAATAGTGTAGAATCTACGTGGTAGGTTGAAACTTTCAGCTTTGCTTTATGTTTGAAATTTTTCAAAATAAAAGGGGGACCGAAATGAGGACATTTAGGATACTATTTATTTGACTGCAAAAACAGCCCAATTCCCCCAATTTGCAATGTGACTCTGTAACTCTTCCCAGTAAGTCTATTTTCTTTCCCCTTAACTCTGAGCTTGTCCTGTGACTTGCTTTCACCAACAGAAGGCAATGAAGGTGACTGTGTGCCAGTTCCCAGGCTAGGTCTCAAGAGACCTGTGCGCTCTACCCCCTTTTCTTGGAATTCTGCCTGTGCTGTAAGAACAAGTCCCGGCTGGCTACCTGGAAGATGAGAAACCCTGCGGAGCAGAGCCGAGCCATTCCCTGCGAGGCCAGTCTAGAGCAGCCAGCCTCAGGCTGACTAGGAAGTTGATCACAGGTCTGTGAGCAAAGCCCAGCCAACCGATACATTTGTGGGAAATAATAAAAGGCTGTGGTTTTAAGCTACTAGATTTTGAAGTGGCTTGTTACACAGTATTATTGTGGCAATAGATAACAGTATATATATTTTGAGGCACTCAAAGCATGACAAAAAGAATGATTATGACATTACATTTCCTTTCCAGAAATAGAAAAAATATATATGAGAAATGCCCCAAACCCAGCCCACATCTAGTTTCTTTTCCTCTATTCCTAGTTTTAAGAAGTCATGTTTTACAAAGGGCATTATTGCTCAAAAGGGATTGTTAACATCTTCAATCCATAGTAGTTACCGAATTCATTCCCTTGCCTATGATTTAGTGAAAAATATTTTAGTGTTCTTTTTATTGTATTTCAAATGAATTTTATATCAGGCAAACCTTACCTTGCGCAGTCAATAAGTGAAGATTTTTATTACCCAGCCAATATTCACCATTTTTTTGGACAAAATTTCCAAAGCCATTTTCATAGTCATTCCAGTTTCTAAAGAATTAAAAGTGAAAGCTCATTTTAGCAAAGTCCAAGTGGACCTTTGCTGTACTCAAGATGCCCAGCCCTCTACCTCCACCCCCAATATTTTCTTGATTAGTTAATGCACTTTCAGTGTTCTTACTCAGAAAGAGTGAAATTCTTTGCAATTATAGACTTCAGGATGTAATAAAAATGCTGAACTTATGATAAATCTCGCATTTGCTACTCCAAATAAATCCTTACATCATAATTAGCACACCTGTTAAAGTTCTCACTGCCATCAGATCGTCTCTGAATTACAGTCCATCCTCCTCCATCAGACATGTCGCAATAAACAGAGAATTCCATTGGGCTCTGAAGAGGTTTGATTTTGTAAAATCCACTGCGCTTATATCCATCGTTGAAAATCTCTGAACAATCTGTTTGCAAAAAAATAAAGTAACATTTATTATGCGGCTTTTTTTCCTGGGCACCTCTGAATAAGAGTACTCAATACTAATGGAGACAAACACATGATACAGATAATCAGCTTTTAAAAATTACATCTTGTACATCTTCCAGTAGATATTAGGAAAGTCATATGTCCTTTTCTAGTATTTATCACCTGAATCCCTGATATGATCATGGAAAGAAAGGAGTACAGTAGGCATCTGGTTTCTCACTTCTGACTTTTGTGGAAAACAATTTAAAAAATGGTATGTGTTCAGTTAAATACAGTATATTGAAGTGGAACTTTTAGCTTTGCCAGACAGAATGTGGAACTTCTCTCTCCTATGAAGCTATAATGAACGTAGAAATTTAATACCAAATTATTTAATATGGATTCTCTTAGAACATTAGAAATCATTTTGAACATCTGGAAATGAACTAAAAAATACCAGTCTTCTTGTTAGATTCTTATAACCTCCCACCAGATTTTTCACTAACCCACTGAAATTTCTAAAAGTCCATGCATTCTTAGATGTTTTTGTTAAAAACTGCAAGCTTCTATTTTTTATCCCTGCATTCCTCTTTGCCGTGATATTTCTTTGACCACAGAAGCAAACGTAGTTACCTATTTGTCACCAAAAGGTAATATGTTTCTTATATCAGTTGAGGGTGGGATAAATTGATATCCCCTAGGCCTCATCTAGGCTAATCTGTATAGATTTAGAGAACACAGCAAGTATGGACTTCAGTATTGTTTAGATGCCCAGGAAGATTTGTTTTGGGTTGGTTGAAGTAGTGGCCACTATAAAAAGATGGTCTCAAGAATACCTGGTCACAAACTTTTGAGTAAAAATATTCAAAAGTAAAAAGAAAAAATAAAGTAACAATTGAGTAAAAAAAAAGTAAAAATTAAAATCACTAAATTCCATATTTTACCCTTAACCCACTTTGTTGGTATCTTTCCTTTTTAAAAAACATTTTCTGTTCATGATCGGATAATTCCATTCTTTTCACATATTTTTCACTTCTTTCTTCATTTTCATTGTTTTGATGGCAATTTGTCTATATTTCTGTTTTATAGCAAATATCCCACATGTTAAATAGATGGAATAGGCAATAGAAATTAGAAGGGGAAAGAAAGAATCTCTGTCACTTTCTAAAGCCCTCCCTAGGTTGAGACCAATCATGTACTATTTCTGCTTTGGTGAGATGGCTGTCTTTGTAATGATTTAGGGTTTACTCATATACTTATTGTTGAGATTTAGAAGCCCAAGTATTCTTTATATGTGCTTGATTATTTTTTTTAAATCGTGTTGGCAATTAAGAAGAAAAACAATGGGAAAATGATGATCTAAAGTTAGTTCAGTGTTTAAAAGCTTACATCTTGCAGTCAAGTACATTGTATACCTCTTTTCTTTAAACAGACTATAACCTTGTTAGGAAAGGAGCTCTTTGCTTACATTTAATCTCCTACCAAAGAGCTGAATAGTAAAGACCCACAGGGTTCAGACTGTTTTCCGGGAAAATATGGAAATGATTAGCTATAACATTTGCCTCTGGGAGACTTTGTGAATATGGAGTTTTCAGCCAATATTTTCTAGTTGTTTCTATTTTATGCCAACTTTGAGTTTGTGTTTTTGATTTTTTTGCCTTCTTCCCAGAGAAAAATGTCCAACGCAACTTCAGATCCAGAGAAAATTTCCAACTTCAAAACAAAAACACAGCCAACAAATAAATAAACATCAGAAAAGCACCATTAATTGTCTGCTTAATAGACGCACACTGTGATAGCAAAAGTTCAAACAATGTAGGTTCTAAAAATATTAGCTAAATATTTAAAACTATGATTTTTCAAAATGTTTCAACCCACTCAACTCCTTGGAGGATAACCCGGCTAAGGACAGGATGAGAGGGCTCTGTTTTCATAGTTAAAAAAAAAAAAGAGTGGGGGCGGAGTTTGGACACTTACATAACAGAGTGAGGCCAAGGCTTCCTGCCTGTTTGACAAACACTGTGCTAAACCGGGTGACGTGAATACTTTCCCTGATCATGCAAAATGCAAGCCCTGTTGGAAAGCTGAATTTTTAACTTCATGAAGTGATAGGACAGCCTGCCAAAAGGGCTTTTTCCTCTCGTCCCAGAATGGCGCTGAGCTCAAAGCTGAGAACCAAAGGCATGAAGCCCCAGCTTCTAAACGCGAACAAAGGCCCACGGAGCCCAGCCAGCCCTCTGCAAGGCGCGCGGGGAAACGCTGGAGCGCAACCGCCCCTCCCCTCGCCTGGAGGGGGCCGCCGAGCTGACCTGCTGCAGCCAGTCTCACGCCGGGGAACACAGGGAGAAGGGGAGAAAGGAAGTTATTTCCTCGGAGAGAGCAATTATTCTTGTAGGGTGGGCAGAGTGGTCTCTCCTCTGAAACCTAGCGAGAGACCATGTAATAATAGGGACAGATGGCTGACATTCACTAAGCACTTCTATTGTAGTAAATGCTTTTGTAATCATGGTACCTGTGTTAACTCAGTCTTACAGCAAAGAAACATACTTATCATTCCTATCTTACAGGTAAGGATTAAGAAGCATATAGGGTTGAGTAACTTGCCCAAAGGCCACAGCTAGCAGGGCGAACAGCTGGAATTTCAAACTTTTTAAACAAGGCTTCAGTGTCTACACTGCAACTACGACACATACTGCCTTGTAAACACTGGGGCCCTGCAGGAGGGCACATGGTTAAACCAGGGGCCTGTTGGCTGAACAGTGGTCATCTTGAGACAGGGAGGCAGCAGGGGTAACTCCTGCCCAGTTAGAGTAGCTGTGGGCCCCCGAAAAGCACAAAGTCTTACAAAACAGGGTGCTTGAAATTGAAACAATGTAACAATTTTTTCCCCATCGGGACCCAGTGGTATAGAACAGCTTATTGCTTATAGTCGCGTAGGCCCATTAGCTTACAATAGTGTATCTGGGAAACCTTCACAGAGATAGGTTAAAACGTAACTAGCGTTCCAGGTGAATCTATAGCAAAGTCCCCCTGCAGCAAGCATAAAACCCTATAGACAACAAGACCCCAGGCGGCAACCTTGCCCCTCCCTGCACTTGCGGGGAGTTCCATACTTTCTCTTATCCTGAATAAAGCTCGCTCTCTCTCTCGCTCTCTCTCTCTGTATCTGAATAAACACTGTAAATCTCCTGCCTTGTCCGTTCACGAAGTTCATTCTTCGACTCCTGGAACAAAAACCCCAGCATCAATGTTACAGGCTGTTGTGACAGTGGCCAATTAATGTGAATTCGGTACTGTGATCTTTTAATGTAGGTACATAATTCAATAGCACCCAAATGCTTAAAAAACAGATACATTTAATGATACGTTGTATAAAAATCATGTGGTTTGTGCATTGTTTGCGAAAATTGCTGGGTTGTATCTAATTAGGTGTTTTCTACCATAAGATGAATTAGAATTCAGAAAATAATTAATTTACTTAGTAATGTAGTAACTTGTAAATAGGAACAAAGAAATTTATATTTCTACAGATAACATACATGAATTTTTTTTAATTTAAGGTAACCAAAAATGTATACTTTGGTGTGAGCAAGTTCTCATATGCTTTATATATTACTATATATATTATCTTAAATACGTTAATATATAATTGAGTATTTTTTTAGAATTTATGTGTATGTATTTTAAATATTAAGTGTATACCCTTGGTAGACCCTCTGATACTATTTGCTTATATTTTGAAAAATAAAGTGCAACTGAACTAGATATTTCATATATTTATATTTATATTTATATTTCATATTTATTCCTTCTTCATGTTTATACTATGTGTGAAGAATATTAAACATAGATATGTTGACTTCTGGGCCTTTTTTTTTGGCCTTGATATCCAACAACAGAAAATGTCTATCATCTAAATCATTATATGTGTTATAATGTTATAAGACACACATACCCTACAGTGGTTTGTCTAGATCTTGTCCGTATGACTCTAATACCTGAGTCCTGCTTATACAGTCAGTCCCACTGACCTTGGTATTTTAATTTTCTGGTAACTGACGTCTTGCTTTACTCCTTGGTGACCTCTTACTTCCTAAGGTCAGCTCCCAGCTCTCAACACAGAGATCAGAGTCGTAGCTCTAGAACCTGTTTTCCCATGACTGGATTGCACAGTGCCGGTAGCAATCATCCAGTTGCCTGCCTCTTGCCATTATATCGTACCTGAATCTGTGTTAACAACCTAACAACCTGCTCAGATTGGGTTTGAATAGATACCCTGGATCTTGCACTTGGTGGGAATTTGGAACGATGGTACTCCCCTCACTCATCCATCAGTTCCTTGCCCTTGAGATCAGTTTTGTACCTACCTTGGGAATCACATATCTGTATATTCCTACTTCGAATAGCCATCCTGTTGCCTTCCTCTCTAGTTGCTAGTCAAATAACTATCTTGTTTGAACACCATGGGTCTTTTTGAAGTGTTTATCCTCACTTTCTCTGACCAGGTCTGTTCCACCAACTAAACCTTTAAAAATATGTGTCGAACATCTAGTGTACGGCAGTCACCATGCTTGGTGCTGAGAATACAAGGTCAGCTCCCTTTAGCTGGGGAGACAAGGTAAAGCTTACGATGGTGATATGCCAGGTTAAGTGCTAAGGTGGGAAAGTAAAGGGTGTTTTTGGAGTGCATCGAAGTGGTACCTAACCCAGACTTCAGCATCAGGAAAACTTTCCTAAGTGCTGAACGGGTATCTGAAGGACGAATAGGAGTCAGTCCAGGGAGAAGGAATTGAGTAGAGAAGACCTTCCAGATAGAGAAAAGGGCTAATGCAAAGCTCAAAGGCTCGGGAACTCTTGAGGAATTGTAATGTTTAGCGTACCTGGACTGTACCCGGCACTACTGATTCTGCTTCCTGGCCCCCTGTTCCCTGAGCTTTCTTTCACTGGCTTGCCTTAGCATCACTGGAGTTCCATTCTTAGCTTCCAGTTCCTGGTTCTTTGCCCCATGATTGTGTTTCCCACACCTGTTTTTATCCACGCTGTCATTGGCTCCTCTTTGTTCCATGTTCCAGGGCCAGAGACCATCCTCACCCTATATCATGGCCTACTGTCATGGCCAGTGGCTCTGGCCTCCTTCTGACCCCTAAAGGGGAGAAGGGAGTAGGACTCCAAGGACTCTGCTGGACAACAGAGGGTCAGGAGCCCTGGACAAAGAGTCGTTTAGAAAGAGATTAGGATTTTGATAAAGACAGAAATTAGGATCTTTACCTAATCTCTCCTATTAGAGAATTAGGATTAGAGTAGTAATGGGAGCATTTTATTGAAGCATAGGTTCTAAGATTCTCATAACTCTTACATCCTACCCTGGGGTATAATTAGAAACACAAAACGAAGATGTTTTTATTCTCATCAGCTTGGCATCTCTTTGGCCCCTATAACTTTTCAATTATAGTCAGGTATATTTCTCCACTTAGGTTTGCTTATGTTGCCCTTCCTATCTCTATGTACTACCTTGTTTTTATTCATAAACATGAGGCTCCACCCTGATAGCCAATAGGGAGGAAAGAGTGCATGAAGCATCATCCCCGACCTTACAAAGTGCCAAGTTCATTGACCAAGAGAGGCTCATAAACAGAGAAATTATGATACATCAGGGCAGTAGCTAGAGAAGACATCTGAACAAAGGGCTCTAGATGGCATTCTAGTTGTTTCTGACAACTAGTGTTTGCTTTAATTTAAAAGATGCCTGGAGGAAGTCAGGCGAATAGCTTTCATTGGAAATAATGATATGTGCAGTAACGTATGTAACATGTTGATAGTTTATGATCATTTAGTGTCTGGGGGAAACACTGGCTTAATCAAAAGGAAAATTACCAACTATAAAATATACACATAAAACTGACTCTTATTTTCTTAAATAATTCTTATTCTTTTTCCTTCCCTGCCCTTTTATTCTATTGCTTTATTTACTACCCTAAGGCAATCAGGGTCTGAATAAATGAAATAAAGGGAAACTGTATAAATCTAACAAGAAATGATACACAAAAACAAATCCCAACTGTAAAGTTTCCTACATATATCCTGCCATTTGCACACTGGTATTTAAACAATCTGTTGTCTTGATCTCTTAAACTATAGAAGTTTTCAGATATTTAACATTGATACTAAATATCCTCTGAAAGGATAATAAAGAAAAGGATAAAATATGGTATAAGACATTCAAATTCAGTATAATGCTTCATGCTGCTTGTTACTGGAATAAGAAAAGCTCTTTAGCAAAACTGGAGGTAATCAAAGAACCAGGACCATCATTACACATGGGTGTATGATATACATTATTGAAACACTTACAAAAAATAAATTCTGACCTGCATATTGCCTCTTGCCCCCAAGATCAATGGCAATATTCTCCTCTCCTTTGTCAAGGAACTGGACTTCCTTCTCATGCAAAAGTTGTGTGATCTTGAGCTGTTGCTGTTTAACCCGGGTCTGGAGCAGGTTCACCTGGGCTCTGAGCCGTGCCTGCTCCTGGAGACAGTTCTCTAGAGCCTGCAACGAAAATGCTCATCTTATTTTCTTGGAAAATAAATGCTCCCGATAAATTGGATGAACCAATGATTCATTTTCATCACCAACTCCCACTTCAGAATATAATTCTAACTGGGAAGTGTCTTGGAAGTTCTAATACTCTTCCTTATTTGAAGACTAAGAAATTAAGATTTATGCTAAAGGGTTTGAACTAAACAATTACATAAAATAATCTGAATGACTAGGAGTTTTAGAGGTGCCGTCTCATTTGATCCTCATAATGATTCCAGGAGGGAAGAATGGCCCAACCCTGGTGAGGAAACTCACTTAAAAATTTCCAGCGGTTCAGAGGAGTCAGTATTCAAATCCAATGCAAGGGCCCTGTTCTCAATCTCCATATAACGCCACCTAAGTGCTTTCTTGATAGTAAAGTGCTTTACAGCATCATTATGCATCATTACTATGTCAATCCATAAAATAAACAGAGCTTTTGAATGACCTTTTGGTATTAATATGCCTAAAAAACATGATTGAATGCTTATAATCTGATGACATGTGGACATCAGATGCTAGTTTAGTCCCTCATGACCCTGAGAATCTCACCCATTTATCTCTTGCTGGAAATTCTACTGCAGTCACTTAACTTTTTGCTTATTTATTGTTTCCCCTCAATTACTTTCAAAAAGGATGGGAGGAACCTGAGTCTTCTGATTAAGTCACTTATTTTCTCTAAAAAAGGCAAAACCCCCAAAATATTGCGCCAGTTTACCAGCTCGTTCTAAGGTGGCATCTGACTGAGAACTCTCCAAAGATAAACCAAATGCAGTGGTGCATTGGGATGTTGAAGAAGTTCTGTGGCCAAGAAGCTGCTCTTGACTCAGTGCTGAGAGAGTTACTAGGGGTAATGGGAAAAAAAGGACGAATGACGAATTTTTGCCACTTTTCCATTTTTACCGAGATGTCTCCCTTTGCAGTTCATGTCATGATCCTCTGTGGTAAGCGTAAACATTTACTTCTGAGAAATTATGAATTTTAATGCGTATTGCCTTATGTTACATTTACAGACATGATTTCCTAAAGCAGGCATTTGATTATAGTCAGATGTATTTTCCAACTTTTATTTGCCTAACTTTCTGTTCCTGTCTTCATGTACTACCTTATATTCCTCCATAAATATGTGGACCTACTGTGCTCCCTGCCCTCAGTGAGGCAATCAAAGCAGCACAATTAGATATGGTATTTGGGATAAAAGAAGGAGGTACACTGCCTTTCTGTGATGGATCATAATGCAAACAAAAACATTCAGCCTTAAAACTAAAAGTCATGTGGGAGAGTGGGAAGTGGTGGGAGAGACCTTCACCCCCATCTCAGGGTCCAAGTCACTCAATTTCTCCCAGCTTTTTCTCTAGGACTATTTCTTATTTGCTCTTGATACTCTATTCTCGTTACCCTGATTCATCCATTCTGAAAGAGTTACTTGCTCAGCCCCTGAGTCAGAGCCATGTAAAAAATGAACAGCAAGAACATTTTGTGGTGTCTGGAATCCTGTGCAGTTTCCCAATAATGGGAAATTGGTTGTCTTATTCTTAAGTCTAGTAGCCTATGCAATTTTAAAATAAAAAACTGAACTAGAATGTTCAGTTTCTATTACATGGTATATATGATTTTAGTAAGCTTATTTAAAACTTAGGAGTTTTCCTTTTCCCAAAACATTGAGCAAGTGAGTATTTTCTCCCTTTTATTCATGAATGGAGAAAAGCATGAGTTTATTGTAATTATTTTCAAATAATCTGTTTAGTTTACACATTGGAAAACCCAAAATCAGTTTTAATTACTGTGGACAATTTTAAATCCCTATCTTATGTAACTACCCAAATACTCCAGCAAGTTAAAAAAGATTACTTATTTGTTGTGAATACTGATTTTTACTTGAAAAAATTTAAGGCACTTGGTAAGCACCTGTTATGTGGCAGATGCTTCCACAAACCTTTTTTATTTTGCCCTCCCAGTTAAGTTTTTTCAGTGACAAGTTACTATAGTTTTTTTTTCTGGACTTGGAATTCAACCTCTAGAACAGTATTTTGTAATTTCGAAGAAGGTTGAGACATTCCAGAAGAAATAGGAAAAATGTACTGGACCCACTTAGTAAACTGTTAAGCAGTTCTTTATGTTAACTGAGTGCTAATTTGATAAAGCTTGGAAGCATGTAAAAGTCAGAATGCATACAAATAAATGAAAACTACATCAATACATTTTTAAGAGCCATAAGTACACACTTAAATTTGGTACTCAAGGCTCAAAGTTCCAATGGAGGTCTAAGGCAACTAGAAAAAAATATAACAATCAGGGCTGAGAAATAATAATAGTTCTGTGATGAGCTTACCCAGCTTTCCCCGCCCATTAGCAGAGTAGTGGCAACAACGATGAAACTGAACATCTTTGCCATTTTCTCCTTTGAAAGAACTGCATGAACAAAGAGAATTGCAGAAGCTTATTCACCGTGGATTTTGTATGAGTCCAGAGTTGGGTTCAGACTCAAGGTGATCCGGGAGGTTGGATGCAATTCCAGAGCATCTCTGATCTGAGAGTGGCCAAGGAAATTCTCCTGGTCTTTCCAGGCTTCCCACACACAGAATGATGCTCACTGTTACCTGTTCAATTGCAAAAACAGACGGGGGGAGTCTGGCTTTTCGGGTGGCCCTATGTGCTGCTCATAGGACAGAGGCACAGGCTCTGTAAGCACAAAGACCAGGTCCATAATTGTGGCTGTCACTTCCTAGTTGTGCGGCCTTACGCAGCTTACACGGTTCTCTAAAATGTTTCTGATCTGTAAAACAGGAATCATAGTCCCTATCTTGCAGGATTGTAGCAATTTTGATGTAATATTTTTAGATACTTTGGCATGTGACAAGTACTGAATGAATAGTAATTTGTTTTATGTAAGGAAGACTGCTTTTATATTTAAAAGAAGAAAGAAAAAGGTTGCAACAAAGGAGGTGATATGCATTGTTTTTCTTAATGTCCTAATGTGGGCAAGCTACCAAGATAATAGAAAACTTGAAGCCCTGTTTGAAGTTGTAGAGGAAAATTAACTTTACTACCTTTTGAGATTATTTTTTCAGTCACTCTTGAGGCAGTGAGTCTTGGTGAAAAATTGTGCTCATCCTCAAGAGAACTCCTCGTGCTGTCAGTGGTGGATTTTCATGAATTTTAGAAGCTAAGGAGCCTAGAAGTACAGAAATAGCTGCATAATCTTCAAAAAAATTTTATACCTACAGTTTCTACTGAAAAAAAAGAACTGGAATCAACTGAATTAGATGTTAGGCTATTTTTATTCTTATAGAACCTGTCATCACTAGGTCCTTTTCGTACAACTCTTACTCGATTCTTACATAATTCAAGAAGTGGTTCCTAAACCTTGCTATCCTTAATGACCACCTGGGGACCTTTACAAAAATTTCCATGCCAAGGGATTAAATCAAATGTCTAAAGGTGGTAGTCAGGCCTTATAATGTTTAAGGCTCCCAGCAAAGGTTGGGAAGTAATGATTTAAAGACTTAACAGGCAATTTTTTTTTTTAGTCTACGCGAACAAAGTTTCCCGTTTTCAATTCTTCTAGAGTCAATGGAAACAGTTACAGAATGGGAGGGGCACTCCTTAAATTCAGTAACAAATAGTATGCATGACTACCTTGGGAAGCACCGCAAAATATAATGTGAATTTTCTCAGTATATGAAATTTGTGCATTTCAGAGTAATAAAGAGTCTGTGTGTAGATATAACTGTATCATTTTACTTCATACAGTTTCACTTCTGGCTGATACTGTTTTTACTACACAACCTTGAACTGTGCTATGTGTTTCATAAACATCATACTTCACCCTCAAATAGCTCTATAAGGCAAGTACTATTTTCCTCATCACACAAGTGAGTAGATCAGAGAGGGTAAGTCACTTACCTAAGATCACAGCACTGGCGAGTGGAAGATCTAGCAACTGAGTAGAGGGCTTCCCACCTACCCTGTACTCTACATGGCCTTCCTCTCTGTGTACGTATCCCTGCTGCACACAGGGAGCCAGGCTGCATAGAGGGGTACAGAGGCCCACCTACTGGGCCTTGTCCCGTGAATACCAACCACTCTTACTGCACATGGCTGTGGCTTATTTGTTACAGAATCGTGCGTTTCTACAAGGAACATCAGGTTAACTTGGCAGGAGAGGAGACCGCTGCCCTAAAGCAGAAGCAGTCCTGGGGAATGGAAGCAAGAGTTTATTGACCATCAGCTGTCTGCTCAGCACTAGGTTGCATGCTGTGGGCAAATAAGACAGAGCTGCCTCCATAAAGCAATGTTTGTGGGAAGAAGTGAAAATATATATTAAAATGGAAGTTAAGCATGATATAAATCAAGTATACATGAAACCATATGTAATTAATTATAAAAACGAACCTTTTCAGACCACCTCTCAAGACAAAATTAATTCCTTCCTCCACTGTACCTCATACTATATTTACAGACCAATATAGCATTTGTTCACTCAGTAAATATCATTTGTGTGCCTGCTGTGTTCCAGGCTCTGTGCCAGGCAATGGAATTATCATTTGTTCAGTTTTTTACATGTCTTTCTCCAACTGCTTCCCTTTGTCACACAATTTTGCTTGAATTAAAGTTTTGGAAGGCAAAGCCCACACCTTGCTAATTGTGGTATCCCTAGCATCTAATTTATTGCAACGACCCCACTTAAAGTCCAATTATTGCCCCTGCAGAATATTTTTCCCAGGAGGGAAAACCTTTCTCAGAGGGGAAAATGGGATTTCCTTGCCACGAAACTTCTTTTGGCAGTAAGATACCTCCTTTTCTATGCTCAACGTGGTCAGGGGGAACACAACGGGAGGAGTGTATTTTTGAAAATAAGCGGTAGGAAGGAGTTAGGGACTTTTGGTTGGATTGAACACACGAATTTTTTTCTTTCTCACAAAACCCCATGAGAAAAGGAGTGACGAAAATTGGAGCAAGTATGAATTGAAAAGGGCGAATAATACGGGAGAGGAGAACCCAGCTGGCATGCAATGTCGACAAGCTTGTAGATGACACAGAGTGTGTGTCGGCAAAGCTGCAGAAACCTGAGTATCAAACAGCAGCACAGGGAACTCCTCAAGCAGCAAGCGAAGTGGCCTCGCAGTGTGCAGACTGGGGTGGGGCTCGGAGGCGGACACCCCCACCCCCACCTAGACACAGCGGCTGGACGGCTCTATGTCTCCCACCCCCTCAAAACGGAGGCTTACTTTCTATGATGGCGAACCACTGAGACTCCAGGTAGCTTGGCCATGGGCACAACGGAGGTCTGGAGACACATAGTTCTGTAAGGTGGAGACACCCCCAGGCTACTTTTAACCAGCAGCCGGGCTCTACACCCCTGCCATCCCTTTCTGGGCCAGAGATCTGGATTCCTCTCTGGAGGAATGAATACCTTCACAGAAAAGATCTCCAGAGGCTGACTGGGGGATTTTCCAACAAAGAGCTTTGTCCTCGCCGCCCCTTTCCAAAGGAGCTGGTGAGCGCCGGTTGGCAAGCCCCCTTCATGCACACAGGAAACGTACAGGCACAATATTTTGCTTATTTCTTTTCAGGGAGGTTTCCTCTCTGAAAGGAAGCGTATTTTAATTTTCATTCCGTGTCTGTATTTACTTAATGGTCTAAAGAGAAATGGTTGGGGACCTGATGTTCTCTATGGCAGCACTGGGCAGAAATCCATGTAAAAGCAATTACGTTACCATGAAAATATATAATTACCTGCTATGATTTATCCTTTTTATCCAACCTTGTAAACAAAACAACCAAAATGTACAGAAAGAAGTGAAGTGCTGAATAAATAAAATAGTTAAATGGGCAAAGGAATCAGATAAAATACAAGAACTCATTATAATTACTCTTTACAGAAAAGCTCTGGTAGGCACATGTAGATCCACTTTTTTCAGTAAGTCATCTTTTTATACATTTGTATGGTATAGTTTATGGTGACAATTTAGGAAAAACTTATTTCACTCTATTATCTTAGTAATTATTTTTCTTTAAAATTCAAGCATATATTGGTATCTTCTTTATGCCAGGGACTATGTTTAATAGATGCTTTTATATATAGATTATATTAAGTATGTTGAATTATATTTTTCAAATTAGCTTATATTAAAATATAGAGACAATTAAGTTTAATTGTGGCATTTAAAATGTTCTCCAAAGTAAAAAACAGTCTCCCTTTGTGAGCTTTTAGAGGGGCTAAAAGTGAGATGAGAAATTGCCAACAACAGAAATATGAGCAAACTGAGAAAAAAAGACTAATAGGTTTGCTATCAATCAGTATTTTCTAAGCGATAGAATAATCTTGAAGTTATATTAAAAAAACCTTTTCTAAGTAGCTTGTATTATGGTCATGAAAGATAAAATCATTTCCTTTAAATGCCAACACCAACTGCACTGAAGAGCCATAATTTACAACGCCCTGGTGTCCTACACTATGCATTTGCAGGTGTTGGGCTCAGGTCTACAAATTTAGCAAAATTTCTGGTTGGAATGAATACCCTAAATCAAAGGCATCTGGTGTTATAAGCCAAAAGAGTTTTGTTCTGATCCTGGGGGTGCTCATGTTTCTTTGGTCTGGAAGTCCTTGGAAGGTTCTGTCATTACCATTGGTCCATCTGTCAAGACACCGTTTGTGAAGAAAGGACCTGCAGAAGTATAAATTCCCACTACAATTACAATAATTTCTTTGAGATAAAAATGGAATGAAGACATTTCCACCTTTCAAATCAGGCATAGCAATCAAATGCTACTATAGAAAATTTATTTTCTTATAGGTTTAGCTGTAACAGTGGTCTAATCTTGTCCATTTAAACTGTTATATGCAATCAAATCTTCATAAAATAAAGCAGATCTCCAATAGAGGTGTCTCCTTTCCCCCACCAGAATTAAAGGTAGAAAAAAAAGCAGGGGGATTGGGAAAGAAGAAAGAATCCAATTATTTTTAATTATTACATTCCATAAATCACACTGGAAAAAATAATATAGGTTGTCAATGTACCTACTGTTATCTGTACTAAGCATCAATAATTTTGAATAGTAGTTCATTGGAAATAAAAAATGATCTTTCCTAAGAAAAGCTGAGATGGCGAGCAGAAGTCTCTAATGATCAACAAAGAAAGTAGAGTTCTCTATGGAAGACTTGAGCTTGTCCTATTTGTTTACAAAATACATGTAGTATTTTCCTACTTGAATCGTAAACATCTTCAAGGTCAATGTTTTGTGCTGTGTTGCCCACCTTCTGAATTACCTATTTTCAAAATAGAATAGGCAATTATCCTTAGACTTTATGACTATTGCTAATTCTCTCTGTTAACATATTTTTTAATACTGTGCAAAATTGTGGTAAACTTGTGATTTAAACATTCTAATTTTAAGAAGAAAAATAAATAAACCTCCATATCATAAAAAGCAGATATAATTGAAAGCAGGGACTTGAACAGATATTTGTACACCAAGGTTTATAGCAGCACTATTCACAATACCCAGAAGATGGAAGCAACCCAAATGTCCATCAACAAAAGAGTAGATGAACAGAATGAGCTATGTATATATAATGAAATATTAACTTTGAAGTTATTATGGTGAGTGAAATAAGCCAGACATGAAACTACAAATACTATATGATTCCACTCACATGAAGTACCTAGTGTAGTCAAACTCATAGCAACAGAAAGTAGAATGGTGATTGCCAGGGACTGAGAAGTTACTGTTTACAAGGGATAGAAAGTTTCATTTTGGGGGGGTACAATTCAACCCAGTAGGGGTACTCAAAATATTTGTTAAATTGGTAAGAAGAAAACTTATGAGCTTAAGTTAGAATTTTAGACAACTCCCAGCATCTGTTATTGTAATTTTACAATTGCTTACTACAGACCAAATTCTTTTGTCTGCTGAGTTTATTAAATTCTCTTTTAGATTCCTTCCATTGTCTCCCCTCTCCCAGCAATGACCAAGAGCACTTAATAACAATGACTTTTGCTAAGTTTTTGTTGATTTGCAAATAGTTTTTATTGATTTGCACATATGACATTGTGATGTGTGATACTTACAGTGGTTGTACAAAGAGATATTTGGATTTATAAAATCTCCAAAGAAAATAAGTGACTGAAAACTTAATACCTAAAATATTTAAAATTTGGCTATCTTAATGGCCTAATGCCATTGCTATAGCTATCTCATAATAAATTATTAGTTTGATTCATGTTTTCATTTGGCAATTAATATATTTCTTCAGCAAAATTATAACAGTTATGGTGTCATTTTCTCATCTGTACCTTTATAATTATTTATTATTTAATTTAAAAATTTATCATAAAGTTCAAGGAGTAAAAATTTAAAAAAAATACCCTTCCACATAATGAAGATTTCTTAACATGTATTCATTTATGTAGTCATAAACATAATCATAAAGCCTTTTAATAATACAGAAAATAAGCAAGCATGATTATTTTATTGTATAAGTAAGCAAAAGAAAAAGGGATGGAAAATAGGAAATAGTTTTTTAAAATGCGTAAAAAGATTTAAAAAATAGAAAATGTTACCCTATAAGGATAGAATACACAGTCAAAATATAATGAAAATAAGTGAAATCATCCAATCATCCATACTTGAGGAAACAAGGTTCAGAGAGAGAAAATTGTTTGTCAAAAAAAAATACAGACTTTCACTAAGGATATTCACATTTATCTGGGAGATTAGTATAAAAATATGATACAATACCATTTTTCTGTGACTCTAATCCAAAGTATTCTTCTGACTGAAAAGAACCAATATATTTTAATGGATTTCTTTTCTTTTTTTTTTTTTTTGGTATCGTTACTGTACAATTACTTGAACAACATTATAGTTACTAGACTCCCCCTATTATCAAGTCCCCCCCACATACCCCATTAGTCACTGTGCATCAGCATAGTAAGATGCTATAGAATCACTACTTGTCTTCTCTGTATATACTGCCTTTCCCGTGTCCCTCCCCCACCCCCCACACCCACCCCTGCTACATTATGTGTGCTAATCGTAATGCCTCTTTTTCCCCCTTACCTCTCCCTTCCCACCCATCCTCCCCAGTCCATTTCCCTTTGGTAACTGTTAGTCCATTCTTGGGTTCTGTGAGTCGGCTGCTGTTTTGTTCCTTCAGTTTTTTCTTTGTTCTTATCTCCACAGATAAATGAAATCATTTGATACTTGTCTTTCTCTGCCTGGCTTATTTCACTGAGCATAATACCCTCTAGATTTTAATGGATTTTTATTGGACTTTTTCCTTTTTCTTTCCAGTAGTGAAAATAATGTCTCATTTTTCTTCTGTAACAGTAACCAGATCTTTGTTATTTTAATCCACTTCCAGCTATCAGATAAAATATTCAAGAGTCAAGAAGTAAAATTCATGAAATTTCTGTGCCTTCCAGACTTTGCCTTTACACTCCCTGTTGACATTAGTATATTTTTGTTTGGTTCATCAACAAATACCCTAATCTATTTGTGGAGTCAAGTACTTTATTTCAAAAGTGAATAAATTAGTTTAAAAACTTAAAGAGCTTTTTAAAAAACATGTGTCCTTATATATGATTCTGGCTCTTGTATAAGTGACAGTGTGTGTGAAAATGCTCTGGGAAATAACACAACATACAGATATACTGGTGTGTTGGTAGAAAACAGGGCTGATGAAATCCTTTGGCAGGTCTGTCTCTTGCTGTCTTGAAATTTTCCTCTCATTGGCATTAAAATAATCAAATCTGATCTCTCCCAGAGAAAGGAAGCAGCCTCTAGTACAGCAGATCCTTCAACAATAAGGCTTTCAAATGTCATTATATATACTTTAAAAGTCATTACATTAATTTGATCATGAATAATTCCTGAGAATATCATAAGTCCTCAAAAATTTCCCAGTGCCTTCATTTGCAATTCTAACTATCTTCCACAATATTGAAGAAATGTTTAGGTATTAAGACACATCTTTTGTAAATATGGTCTCATCATTCATGATAGTAAAACAGTATTATTCTGCAAATCTGGTTTGTGATAAATCCATATCAGTTTATTGAGTTCCTCACTATAAAATCAGTTGTATTTCTTTTACAATGTTATTGTTTTGGGCTGTTTCTAAATTTTTAATTACTATAAAACTGAAATAATTTTCAAATGGTGATTATTTGATATCCTGTATTATTTGATATGAATTATTCTAGATCTAAAATCCAATTTCTACCCCACCTCACTAAAAAGATTTTTTTAAGTTAGTTGATTATATTGGATTAAATTTAAAGGCAAAAATATTATTAAGTCTAGACCTGAAAAGTTCTATGGCTGATGTACAATTAAAAAAAAACACAATTACAAAACGAAGTAGTTAGTAACATGTAAAATTTCAAAAATTGTAGTATGTCTTAAGCAAGCTATTATGAAAGGATACAAAATAAAAGAAACGAAAAGAAGAAAAAGTTATTGGAGGAGTTTGGAAGAGACATGTTTAATAAGTTAACATTCACAGATGGACTACATGCTTAATGTAAGAGTTAGCTAAAAATTTACTCATAAACACAGACTTAGAGACTCTTGGAGGTTATTTTCTTCCAAACTTTCATTCTTTTTTTTCTGAAAATGGAATTCAGCAGTATCTTTGTCATTTATCTTAAGAAGTTATACTCAGTGAAAGCCTTAAAAAGTCAAATAAGTTTGATTACAAAGAGATAGAAATCAAGAAAAACATTTCTCAAGCTTTTACTTCTGAAGTGGAAATTATACCATGGCCCATTTTATTTTCCATTTTGTATATTGAAACTGCAAATACTATCGGGTACATAAAATTCCCATCCAATTCATTTAAAATGGGAATGAGAACAGAAATGGATATGAGATATAATGCTAAATCTCTTTTCCAAGCTGCAGAAGTAGTGTTCCCTCTAATCAACCTCAGTAGACAATGATTGGTTTTTGTTATGCTTAATATCGTACCTATAAAATAAATTAGTATTATTACAGTTCTGCTAAAACTGCAGAGATGGTAAATACCTTGCCTGAAGTCAGAAATGAGTCAGAGACACCGCTCAAGCTAGGTCCCGCTACTCTGCCTCTCGGGATCCACTAGCTGCATCCAGAACTTGTCATTGTTTCCCTGTTATTTGATTAGAAATAGGGACAATGTTGATTTTGGCTTTAATCCAGAAACAAATATATGAGGAAATCAGTTTAACTGGAAGGAAAACTAGAAGAGGAGATTCAAGGGCAAAGCCCAATACTCTGATTTTTTTTCTCTTTTTTCCTTCTATTTGTATGAATTTTTATGAAAGACTCAATAATATATCTTTATAAAAATATATCTCTGCTTTTCAAAAATTCTTATTACTGTGCTCAACCAGAGAATCTTTGTACTGTTGATTAAATTTGGTAATGCTCACTTGAAGATTAAGTGAAACTAAAGTCAAGCTAACACTTTGCTTTTAGTCTAATGATAATGAAATTTTACTTATAAAGATGTGAATTAAAATGTCATTTCAATCACAGAATGGAGAGAAACCAAATTTCTCTTAGTTATAAAGTATGTGGCAGGCTAAGAGCTGCCAAGATGAATTGGTCAGGTTATTAATCTTTGAGAAGGGAAATGTATTCCCTGAGTTACAAAATTGTGAAATTTATCTGTAAACCTCAGTTATACTCTGTACGAGTCGTTCTTTTTTTAAAAACCGTAGAGGTTTTTCTAATGTGTAATAGGTGACTTGTTAGCTCCATTAATCATATTGTGTAACAGATTCAACTGGAAATCTGTCATTTCTTTTTTCATTCTGATGTAACTCAAGCTGTTGTTTGCTATTTGCTCTGTGATCCTTACTTATTAACTCAGTTTCCAGTAAAATACTGAAGTTGTATTTTCTTTCCATTCTTTTTTTTTCTGCACTCAAGTATGGCTGGTGTTTGGCCCTTCCATTAAACATTTTCCTGTCACTCATTCAGGAATTTCGAAATTGATTAAGGAGAGGGTAATCCTGATGATTTTCTGGATTAAAAAAGAGTCAGGTTGAAGTTGATGGGGAGCTAAAATACGCCACTTTGACGTGAAGATTATTTTGAGCTGAATGCAATCAAAGCCCAACAGATTCAGGGAGAGCTGTATACTTAAGAGCCGAAAATAATTTAGATAGATAGGTCTGCACCACGAGAGAGCTTATACCAAAAACAGCTTTTTATCAGAAAGTCTTATCTGTCTGGCACGGCAAACATGTTTACCACACATTTGTTCTTCTCATCGTCCTGTGACTTTTCTTCCACCCACTGGAAGCCCCAGGTCCCTACCTGCTTCCCCTCAGCTCAGGACGCATGCAGGCCTCAACTGCCTGCCTGTCCTTGGGGCTCCCGTGTGTATGCCGTTTCTCTCCTATTAGTCTGCCTTGCATCAATTTAATTAGTAGATCAGCCAAAGAACCTAGAATGCAGGAAAGGAAAGGTTTTCTTCCCCCACAAAGTGCTTTACACACACAGCAGAAATGGAAATTATCCACTCATCCTTCATAAAAAGCTGCTGACATTAAATTTCAAAAGGAAAAGCATGGGGGTAATTTGGTTGATTTGGTAATTCCTCTGTAGTAAAATGACATATTTTGAAAAAATATATATTTTTCCATCTTGTATCTCTTTTGCCGTCTTCCCACTAGAACATTTAACAAGTCCTATGCTCACCTCCTCAATGGAGGGACAATAATACTGATAACAGGAGCTATCATACGTGGCACACTTGGATGCCAGACAGGGTAAATACATTAACTCATTCACCACTAAAGCCCTATGAGCAGGCATTATTATTACTGCCTCCATTTCACAAATGGGGAAACTGAGGCACAGAGGTTTAAGTAACTTGCCCAACACCACACAGCTACCAAGAGGTGGAGCCAGGATTCAAAAGCAGCTCATTTCAAAGTCTGTCCTCTTCACCATTAAAAATAGACAACACTGTCTATCAAGGATGTGGCCGAGGTCATTGCCTTAGGAGAGACCTGGAAAAAACTAATTGGATGTGAGGAGCATCTAGGGTCCATGTTCTGTGAAGGCATGCCAGAGGCTGAACTTGCTGGGGGCAATGTTATACCTCTGGGTGCATAGGCGGAGCACAGTAGAAGAACTGTCATCAGGAAAGGTCAAAGTTGTGACCCTGTATAATCGTATCAAAGTTGTAAAATGAAAACGAGACCTGAGGTCACGGGCTGAAAGACAGATGAGAAAAGAGTGACAGAAGAGGGGCAGGTTGAATCGAGGGTTGGAGGAGATGGACCAGAAACAGGAGGGTTGGGATGCATACTTCAAGGACGGCCAGGCTTCTCAAAGGAGTTTCACTGAATAGCCTCAAGAGGGAGGTTAGTAAGGCTCGCATCTCAAAATAGCTTGTCTAGAAGTTCGATTTTATGCACTGAAGATACCTAGTGGGGACACAGTGCACAGGTGACAGTTTGCCAAGGGATATATGAAACAGGAAAGTTAACTCATTAATTTAGAACAAGAGAATTCCTCGGTAAGGTAACCTGCTGTTACTTGCACAGAAGACGCCCTCGTGGGAAGGCGAAACCTGCCCGAGAGAAGATTGAGCACAAGGGTTTTTGGTGAACAAAGAACATGAAGAAAGGGCCCTGGCGAGTCTTAGAGGCTTCTTTTTTCTTTTTTTTTTTTTTTTTTTTTTTTTTTTTTTTTTTTTTGAGAGGGCATCTCTCATATTTATTGATCAAATGGTTGTTAACAACAATAAAATTCAGTATAGGGGGGTCAATGCTCAATGTACAATCATTAATCCATCTCAAGCCTAATTCTCGTCAGTCTCCAATCTTCTGAAGCATAACGAACAAGTTCTTACATGGTGAACGAATTCTTACAGAGTGAATAAATTCTTACATGGTGAACAGTACAAGGGCAGTCATCACAGAAACTTTCGGTTTTGATCATGCAATATGACCTATAAACCATCAGGTCAAATATGAATATTCATTTGATTTTTGTACTTGATTTATATGTTGATCCCACATTTCTCCTATTATTATTATTATTTTTATTTTTAATAAAATGCTGAAGTGGTAGGTAGATGCAAGATAAAGGTAGAAAACATAGTTTAGTGCTGTAAGAAGGCAAATGTAGATGATCAGATGATCCGGTGTGTGCCTATGGACTAAGTATTAATCCAGGCTAGACAAGGGCAGCAAGACATCCACGGATGCAGAAGATTTCTCTCAAAGCAGGGGGGGTGAGGTTCTGAGCCTCACCTCTGTTGATCCCCAAATTCTCACCTGATGGCCCCCCTGCGACTGTGCCTGTCTTAGGTTGTTCCTCCCTTGAGGAATCTTACCCGTCTCTGGCTAACCAGTCATCTTCCGGGGCCATACAGGGAAATGTAAAGTTGGTAAGTGAGAGAGAAGCCATATTGTTTGCAAAGGTTAGCTTTTTACTTCTTTGCAGATTTATGCCCTGTGGCTTCTATGCCCAGCACTTGTCTCGAGGTATCTTTACCACCTGGAGGAATTATGATACTCGGTAAATTCGATATGAGGCACGAATTCTATTTAAAGTTTGTAATTAGGAAGGAAGAAGAAAAGCTATAGATGTAGCATATGAAGGAAACTTGGGAGGATTGATTATTTCTTTGACATATCTTCTTGTATAGTACCTTAAGTATGTATAGGTTTTAAACTACTAACTAATTTGCACACACATATTGACATAATAGGAATACGGTGACATAAACAAAGCAAATCTATAATTACCAGCCATCTCCAGTGAAGCCAAGAAAACTATTTAGGCACCCTAGGCATTTGTGAAAATTTATCTATGATATGATGGATATTTTCCAACTGTACTTGAACCATCAGACAAATTAAAGCAGCCCATTTCTGGGATCTGTTCACATCCCATATGTTCTTTTAACCATAGATAGTCTATAGTCATGAGATTTTGGGGTGCTACAACTTGCACCCCTCCCAACTCCTGGTTGAGTTCCAACAGTACAGATCCAGTCAAATTCGTTGTTTCACTGTATGTACATGCCAGCCTAGACATCTCCCTCCTCCTTCTTATGGCAAGTCCAGGAGATGGTGGGCTGGATGCAGCCACAACCGCAGCATCGCCCGGATTCCTGTGGAGGCTTTTTGATGATCATCCCCCGGCACAAGTCCTCCAGAGAGTGCTGATGCCGGAAGCTCCTCCTCATATCGTATCTTAGTTCATTTTCTGGGTATCCAAGCTAGGCCTTGATCTTCTGCGTAGAAACAAACAGACCCTTTGCCCACACTTTGACATGCCCTCTATACCACTGTGCAGAACTCATTGGAGGTCAGCACACAGTAACTGCTTTTTTTTTTTTTTTTTTAATTAAGAGAAAGGAATATTATCAGAAAAGAGTACCTCCATAGCTGATCATCTGACACCCTTTAAGTGATCAACATTAAGGATATTTAAAGCATGCGTTGATCTTTGATTTACCAATAGTTTTATCCTGTTAAGGAGTAATCCCCCTTTTCTTTCTTTCTTTCTTTTTTTTTTTTTTAAATTTTTAATCTACACTTACCTGAAGAATACTATGTTTACTATGCTCTCCCCTATATCAGGTCCCCCCTAACAACCACATTACGGTTACTGTCCATCAGCTTAGCAAAATGTTGTAGAGTCACTACTTGTCCTCTCTGTGTTGTGCAGCCCACCCTCCCCTTTCTCCCTCCCCCCCAATGCATGCTAATCTTAATACCCCCCTTCTTCTTCCCCCCCCTTATCCCTCCCTGCCCACCCATCCTCCCCAGTTCCTTTCCCTTTGGTACCTGTTAGTCCATTTTTGGGTTCTGTAATTCTGCTGCTGTTTTGTTCCTTCAGTTTTTCCTTTGTTCCTATACTCCTCAGATGAGTGAAATCATTTGGTATTTCTCTTTCTCCGCTTGGCTTATTTCACTGAGCATAATACTCTCCAGCTCCATCCATGTTGCTGCAAATGGTTGGATTTTTCCACTTCTTATGGCTGAGTAGTATTCCATTGTGTATATGTACCACATCTTCTTTATCCATTCATCTACAGATGGACATTTAGGTTGCTTCCAATTCTTGGCTATTGTAAATAGTGCTGCGATAAACATAGGAGTGCATCTGTCTTTCTCAAACTTGATTGCTGCATTCTTAGGGTAAATTCCTAGGAGTGGAATTCCTGGGTCAAATGGTAGGTCTGTTTTGAGCATTTTGATGCACCTCCATACTGCTTTCCACAATGGTTGAACTAATTTACATTCCCACCAGCAGTGTAGGAGGGTTCCCCTTTCTCCACAGCCTCGCCAACATTTGTTGTTGTTTGTCTTTTGGATGGCAGCTATCCTTACTGGTGTGAGGTGATACCTCATTGTAGTTTTAATTTGCATTTCTCTGATAATTAGCGATGTGGAGCATCTTTTCATGTGTCTCTTGGCCATCTGTATTTCTTTTTTGGAGAACTGTCTGTTCAGTTCCTCTGCCCATTTTTTAATTGGGTTATTTGTTTTTTGTTTGTTGAGGCGTGTGAGCTCTTTATATATTCTGGACGTCAAGCCTTTATCAGATCTGTCATTTTCAAATATATTCTCCCATACTGTAGGGTTCCTTTTTGTTCTATTGATGGTGTCTTTCGCTGTACAGAAGCTTTTCAGCTTAATGTAGTCCCACTTGCTCATTTTTGCTGTTGTTTTCCTTGCCCGGGGAGATATGTTCAAGAAGAGATCACTCATGTTTATGTCTAAGAGGTTTTTGCCTATGTTTTTTTCCAAGAGTTTAATGGTTTCGTGACTTACATTCAGGTCTTTGATCCATTTTGAGTTTACCTTTGTATATGGGGTTAGACAATGGTCCAGTTTCATTCTCCTACATGTAGCTGTCCAGTTTTGCCAGCACCATCTGTTGAAGAGACTGTCATTTTGCCATTGTATGTCCATGGCTCCTTTATCAAATATTAATTGACCATATATGTTTGGGTTAATTTCTGGGGTCTCTAATCTGTTCCACTGGTCTGTGGCTCTGTTCTTGTGCCAGTACCAAATTGTCTTGATTACTATGGCTTTGTAGTAGAGCTTGAAGTTGGGGAGTGAGATCCCCCCTACTTTATTCTTCTTTTTCAGGATTGCTTTGGCTATTCGGGGTCTTTGGTGTTTCCATATGAATTTTTGAATTATTTGTTCCAATTCATTGAAGAATGTTGCTGGTAGTTTGAGAGGGATTGCATCAAATTTGTATATTGCTTTCGGCAGGATGGCCATTTTGACGATATTAATTCTTCCTAGCCATGAGCATGGGATGAGTTTCCATTTATTAGTGTCCCCTTTAATTTCTCTTAAGAGTGACTTGTAGTTTTCAGAGTATAAGTCTTTCACTTCCTTGGTTAGGTTTATTCCTAGGTATTTTATTCTTTTTGATGCAATGGTGAATGGAATTGTTTTCCTGATTTCTCTTTCTATTGATTCGTTGTTAGTGTATAGGAAAGCTACAGATTTCTGTGTGTTGATTTTGTATCCTGCAACTTTGCTGTATTCCGATATCAGTTCTAGTAGTTTTGGAGTGGAGTCTTTAGGGTTTTTTATGTACAGTATCATATCATCTGCAAATAGTGACAGTTTAACTTCTTCTTTACCAATCTGGATTCCTTGTATTTCTTTGTTTTGTCTGATTGCCGTGGCTAGGACCTCCAGTACTATGTTAAATAACAGTGGGGAGAGTGGGCATCCCTGTCTGGTTCCCGATCTCAGTGGAAATGCTTTCAGCTTCTCGCTGTTCAGTATAATGCTGGCTGTGGGTTTATCATATATGGCCTTTATTATGTTGAGGTACTTGCCCTCTATTCCCATTTTGCTGAGAGTTTTTATCATGAATGGATGTTGAATTTTGTCAAATGCTTTTTCAGCATCTATGGAGATGATCATGTGGTTTTTGTCTTTCTTTTTGTTGATGTGGTGGATGATGTTGATGGATTTTCGAATGTTGTACCATCCTTGCATCCCTGGGATGAACCCCACTTGGTCATGGTGTATGATCCTTTTGATATACTGTTGAATTCTGTTTGCTAATATTTTATTGAGTATTTTTGCATCTACGTTCATCAGGGATATTGGTCTGTAATTTTCTTTTTTGGTGGGGTCTTTGCCTGGTTTTGGTATTAGGGTGATGTTGGCTTCATAGAATGAGTTTGGGAGTATTCCCTCTTCTTCTATTTTGTGGAACACTTTAAGGAGAATGGGTATTATGTCTTCTCTGTGTGTCTGATAAAATTCCGAGGTAAATCCGTCCGGCCCCGGGGTTTTGTTCTTGGGTAGTTTTTTGATTACTGTTTCAATTTCTTTGCTTGTAATTGGTTTGTTTAACTTTTGTGTTTCTTCCTTGGTCAGTCTTGGGAGGTTGTATTTTTCTAGGAAGTTGTCCATTTCTTCTAGGTTTTCCAGCTTGTTGGCATATAGGTTTTCATAGTAGTCTTTAATAATTCTTTGTATTTCTGTGGAGTCTGTCGTGATTTTTCCATTCTCATTTCTGATTATGTTGATTTGTGTTGACTCTCTTTTTCTCTTAATAAGTTGGGCTAGAGGCTTATCTATTTTGTTTATTTTCTCAAAGAACCAGCTCTTGGTTTCGTTGATTTTTGCTATTGTTTTATTCTTCTCAATTTTGTTTATTTCTTCTCTGATCTTTATTATGTCCCTCCTTCTGCTGACTTTAGGCCTCATTTGTTCTTCTTTTTCCAGTTTTAATAATTGTGATGTTAGACTATTCATTTGGGATTGTTCTTCCTTCTTCAAGTGTGCCTGGATTGCTATATACTTTCCTCTTAAGACTGCTTTCGCTGCATCCCACAGAAGTTGGGGCTTAGTGTTGTTGTTGTCATTTGTTTCTATATATTCCTTGATCTCTATTTTGATTTGTTCATTGATCCATTGATTATTTAGTAGCATGTTGTTAAGCCTCCATGTGTTTGTGAGCCTTTTTGTTTTCTTTGTAGAATTTATTTCTACTTTCATATCTTTGTGGTCTGAAAAATTGGTTGGTAGAATTTCAATATTGTGGAATTTACTGAGGCTCTTTTTGTGAGCTAGTATGTGGTCTATTCTGGAGAATGTTCCATGTGCACTTGAGAAGAATGTATATCCTGTTGCTTTTGGATGTAAAGTTCTATAGATGTCTATTAGGTCCATCTGTTCTAGTGTGTTGTTCAGTGCCTGTGTGTCTTTACTTATTTTCTGCCCGGTGGATCTATCCTTTGGGGTGAGTGGTGTGTTGAAGTCTCCTACAATGAATGCATTGCAGTCTATTTCCCTCTTTAGTTCTGTTAGTATTTGCTTCACATATGCTGGTGCTCCTGTATTGGGTGCATATATATTTAGAATGGTTATATCCTCTTGTTGGACTAAGCCCTTTATCATTATGTAGTGGCCTTCTTTATCTCTTGTTACTTTCTTTGTTTTGAAGTCTATTTTGTCTGATATTAGTACTGCAACCCCTGCTTTCTTCTCACTGTTGTTTGCCTGAAATATGTTTTTCCATCCCTTGACTTTTAGTCTATGCTTATCTTTGGGTTTAAGGTGAGTTTCTTGTAAGCAGCATATAGATGGGTCTTGCTTTTTTATCCATTCTATTACTCTATGTCTTTTGATTGGTGCATTAAGTCCATTTACATTTAGGGTGACTATTGAAAGATATGTACTTATTGCCATTGCAGGCTTTAGATTCGTGGTTACCAAAGGTTCAAGGTTAGCTTCTTTAGTATCTTACTGCCTAACTTAGCTCGCTTATTGA
The DNA here is from genome assembly GCF_040802235.1 of Manis javanica. NCBI lineage: Eukaryota > Metazoa > Chordata > Mammalia > Pholidota > Manidae > Manis > Manis javanica. The sequence continues at coordinate 97,635,046 of NC_133167.1, forward strand.
GCTGTTATATACACTGTCTGGAGAGTCTTTTCTTCTCTCCCTTCTTATTCCTCCTCCTCCCTTCTTCATATGTTGTGTGTTTTGTTCTGTGCTCTTTTTAGGGGTGCTCCCATCTAGAGCAGTCCCTGTAGGATGCCCTGTAGAGGTGGTTTGTGGGAAGCAAATTCCCTCAGCTTTTGCTTGTCTGGGAATTGTTTGATCCCACCATCATATTTAAATGATAGTCGTGCTGGATACAGTATCCTTGGTTCAAGGCCCTTCTGTTTCATTGCATTAAGTATATCATGCCATTCTCTTCTGGCCTGTAGGGTTTCTGTTGAGAAGTCTGATGTTAGCCTGATTGGTTTTCCTTTATAGGTGACCTTTTTCTCTCTAGCTGCCTTTAAAACTCTTTCCTTGTCCTTGATCCTTGCCATTTTAATTATTATGTGTCTTGGTGTTGTCCTCCTTGGATCCTTTCTGTTGGGGGTTCTGTATAATTCCATGGTCTGTTCGATTATTTCCTCCCCCAGTTTGGGGAAGTTTTCAGCAATTATTTCTTCAAAGACACTTTCTATCCCTTTTCCTCTTTCTTCCTCTTCTGGTATCCCTATAATACGAATGTTTTTCCTTTTGTATTGGTCACATATTTCTCTTAGTGTTGTTTCATTCCTGGAGATCCTTTTATCTCTCTCTATGTCAGCTTCTATACGTTCCTGTTCTCTGGCTTCTATTCCTTCAATGGCCTCTTGCATCTTATCCATTCTGCTTATAAATCCTTCCAGGGATTGTTTCACTTCTGTGATCTCTTTCCTGACATCTGTGATCTCCTTCCGGACTTCATCCCACTGCTCTTGCATTTTTCTCTGCATCTCATCCCACTGCTCTTGCATTTTTCTCTGCATCTCATCCCATTGCTCTTGCATTTTTTTCTGCATCTCTGTCAGCATGTTCATGATTTTTATTTGGAATTCTTTTTCAGGAGGACTAGTTAGGTCTGTCTCCTTCTCAGGTGTTGTCTCTGTGATCTTTGTCTGCCTGTAGTTTTGCCTTTTCATGGTGATAGAGATAGTCTGCAGAGCTGGTACAAGTGACCGCTGGAAGAGCTTCCCTTCTTGTTGGTTTGTAGCCTTTTCCTGGGAGAATAGCGACCTCTAGTGGCTTGTGCTGGGCAGCTGTGCGCAGACAGGGCTTCTGCTTCCTGCCCAGTTGCTTTGGGGTTTATCTCCACTGTTGCTGTGGGCTTGGCCTGGCTGGGGCTGTTCCTCCAAAATGGTGGAGCCCCGTTAGAGGGGGAGCAGCCAGGAGACTATTTATCTCCGTAAGGGGCCTCTGTGCTCCCTGCTGCCCAGGGGGTTAGAGTGCCCAGAGATCCCCAGATTCCCTGCATCTGGTCTAAGTGACCTGTCCTGCCCCTTTAAGATTTCCAAAAAGCACTCTCCAAACCAAAACAACAACAGCAACAATGAGAGAGGGAACAGAAAGGAAAAAAAAAAGAAAAAACACGCGATTTTTTTTTTTTCCTCAGGTGCCGGTCCCAGGCACCCGCGCACTGGTCCTGCTGCCCTGTCTCCCTAGCACCAGGGTCCCTGTCCTTTCAAGGCTTCCAAAAAGCACCCACCCACCGGTCCTGCAGGGAAGGAACGCTCAATATTCTTGGTCCTCAGGCACTGGTCCCACGCACCCGCTCACCAGTCCCGCCGCCCTGCCTCCCTAGCACCGGGGTCCCTGTCCCTTCAAGGCTTCCAAAAAGCACTTGGCAAAAAGAGAGAAAAAAAAGGGGAAAAATGCGCGATTTCTTCCGTCCTCAGGTGCTGGTCTCAGGCACCCACCCACCGGTCCCACAGGGAAAAATGCGGGATATTCTTTGTCCTCAGGTGCCGGTCCCAGGCACCTGCTCACCAGTCCCGCCGCCCTGCCTCCCTAGCACCGGGGTCCCTGTCCCTTTTAGGCTTCCAAAAAGCACTCGCAGAAAAGAGAAAAAAAAAAGGGGAAAAACGCGCGATTTCCTCTGTCCTCAAGTGCCGGTCTCAGGCACCCGCCCACCGGTCCCGCAGGGAAAAATGGGGGATATTCTTTGTCCTCAGGCGCCGGTCCCAGCCACCCGCTCACCAGTCCCGCCACCGTGCCTCCCTAGCACTGGGGTCCCCGTCCCTTCAAGGCTTCCAAAAAGCGCTTGCCAAAAAGAGAAAAAAAAAAGGGGGAAAAACGCGCGACCTCCTCCGTCCTCAGGCACCGGTCTCAGGCACCCGCCCCCAGGTCTCGCAGGGAGAAACGCGGGATATTCTTTGTCCTCCGGCGCCGTTCCCAGGCACCTCCTCACCGGTCCCGCCACCCCGCCTCCCCAGCAACGGGGGCCCGTCCCTCTAAGGCTTCCAAAAAGCGCTCGCCAAAAAAAAAAACTGCTCCGGTTTCTCTCCACCCGCCGGGAGCCGGGGGGAGGGGCGCTCGGTCCCGCCGGGCTGGGGCTTGTATCTTACCCCCTTCACAAGGCGCTGGGTTCTTGCAGGTGTGGATGTGGTCTGGATGTTGTCCTGTGTCCTGTGGTCTCTATTTTAGGAAGATTTTTCTTTGTTATATTTTCATAGCTCTATGTGTTTTTGGGAGGAGATTTCCACTGCTCTACTCACGCCGCCATCTTGGCTCCCGCCCCTCTTTTTTCTTTTTTAAGTGAAGTAATTAGATCAGCTTTTCTTGTCTGGCCTGAGAATGTTTCCACTGGACAACAGGGGCAGTTGCAGGACTAGATGAGCACTGACACCTTCTTTCCTTCTCCTTTGCAAAGACCTTATCCAGAGAACTCCCTCAGTTCATACATGGGTGATAACATAGTCCTCCAAACCCCCCGGACCCTGCGTGGTGTCTGCTGGATTGGAGACCTGCTTGTTACCTGATGCCTGACCTGGTCCCAGTGGGGAAATGGGGAGGTCGAATTCCAGGTCTCCCCGCCTCCAGTCTGCTCCAGCCAGCAGCAGCAATGTCTGTTCTCAGCTCCATCATGAAGAAGGTTCAGCAACCCATCTCACATTCTTTAGTGTATTCTGCCAGCATACATTTCTGAGGGTTCTCTTTTCCAGCCTTGACTCCCACTTCAGGGGGATGCACCCTTTATGGGATTTATAAAATCCTGCTCTGAAGCCATAAGAAGAAAACAAATCCTACCATTTGCAACAAGATGGATGGAGCTGGAGGGTATTATGCTCAGTGAAATAAGCCAGGCAGAGAAAGACAAGTTATCAAATGATTTCACTCATCTGTGGAGTATAAGAACAAAGAAAAAAACTGAAGGAACAAAACAGCAGCAGACTCACAGAACCCAAGAATGGACTAACAGATACCAAAGGGAAAGGGACTGGGGAGGATGGGTGGGAAGGGAGGGATAAGGGGAAAAAAGGGGGCATTATGATTAGCAGACATAATGGGGGGCACGGGGAGGGCTGTACAACACAAAGAAGACAAGTAGTGATTCTATAGCATCTTAACTATGCTGATGGACAGTGACTGTAATGGGGTATATGGGGGGGACTTGATGACGGGGGGAGTCTAGTAAACGTAATGTTGCTCATGTAATTGTAGATTAATGATACAAAAAAAATCCTGCTCTGAATAGCATATCATAGTTTAAACTTCAAATGTGCCTTTTATCAAAATATTTAGAATGGAGCATATGGTAAGATTCGGGCAAAGAGATCATGAACAGTCTTCATTCCAGGCATCTAGCAGAGCCTCCCCAGGTGGAGGTAACAAAACTCCTTTCTAAAATGCTGGCTTGGGCTTCCCCCTCAGGCAGAGTCCTGAAAGGATACAAAACTTATTCTCTCATAGCACGGGTCTGAGAAATTACTCCAGCAAGGCATTTTAAAATTAGTAAAACTAAACCAATGTTTCTCATGAATCACCCTAACTATTCCTATTGTCTATGTAACTAGCAAAAGTTTAAATTAATAGATATTAAGTAAATAGTTTCTGGGTTAATTCATCCATGCCATGTCAATACAAGTGATATAGTCAAGTGAGTGAAGGCACTTTTCTGAAGACTGAGAGAACTGCACAGATATCGGGCTCTGTTGGAGCTCACTGTATGCCTTTGAGCAAGTCATTTCACCTTTCTGAATCTCAGTTTTGTCATCTATAAAATAAAGCTGTTGGATTCAATAATTTCTAAAAATCCACATCCTCTTTTAAATTCTTCTGTTTTGCTTATTTGTCATTTACAAGAAGCTTCCCTAGACTCTACTATGAAAGAGGATTAAAAATGTTAATAAGCTGGGAGAGTTCCCGGATAACTAGGTAACATTGATAAGTATATGCACTGGGTGAGTCAACTAGGTCAGAGCTGAGCATCTACACAGAGCCCAGTGGGGGTCAGGCATCCCCTGCATGGCTCCTCTGGCGCTCCAAGCACACAATGAATGACAAAGCTATGGTAATTATCAAATTGAACAATCCACATTATTACTTTTCTAATCTAGTACAATTCTTCATTTTTAATTGAGGTATCACTGACATATAACATGATACTAGAGAAAGGCCCATATTATTATCTAAAAATGTTCTTGCTCTGTTCCTGCCAATTCCTGGGATTCCAGGACCGTGGTGCTCCTGTGAAACGCTGCTGTTGTCATCAGGTAGATCCCCAAATGGAGGTGACTGTAGTGTGAAAAAGCCATTTTCTCCTTCCCTAATGAAACTAGACTTGGACACATGCCCCTTCCTAAAACCCCAGCACCAGCTTTTAATAGGCTGCAATGTTTGCAAAACTACCCTGAAACTAATAGGATAATGGAAGGAACTTATAATGCAGAAAAAGAAAATGTAAATAGGGTTATTAGCTGTGACTGTTCTTTTCTCCCCATGGACCTTCTCACCTCTTGCACAAGGACCGAGACTACAGCCTGTTGCAGGTGCTGTATAACCTCCCACTTGCAGACTTGTCCTTGATCATCACCCCTGACTCCTCTCTTGTTTCATAAGAAGGGAAAAAAGTTCCTATCTCCCAAGCCAAATAGGGATAAACACTAGTGATATAGCTCTGCCCACTGTAAATGATCATTTATAGGATTATGCAGAGAAATTTTGCTTTTTATTTCCACAAAGTTTCCATTCAAGAATGTAGTCTGGGCTATGCTTTTGTATATTAAAAAAGCTTATTAAAGGATCACCCACCAAGTAACAGAAAAGTTTTCTCCCAAAGATAAATATGTTTCTGCCTTAGCTAAACAGAAAATTGTTACCAAAATCTTCTATTTAGATATGGTGGACTGATCACATATTTTTTATCTGTGCTCCTTCTCCAAATCCCTTAAAAATGGCAGCAAAGAAATAGAAAGGCATAAACCCACAATGTTGATGCAAACAGGAATGATACATGAGGAGATAAGAGATTACAACAATTTATTGGAAGAGATTTTAGAGGAACCACAAAATTCAAAAAGACTGTCAATGCTGGAAATAGTGGGATTGGTGAAATTATATATTAAGTGTAGTTGGACCCTACAGCCCTTTATCTCATTTAACTACAACCCTCTTTATTCAATGCCATCTACTCCTTGCCCATCTTTGATTCCTAAGAGAGGTTGATCCAGAAAGTATTTTCATTTGAGAATATCAGAAATATGGAAGGTTAGGAGCCATTAACAGATAATTAAATGAAAATGTGCAAAGAAAGTACGCCAACCACTCTTTCAAGCCACATCATTGTCAGGCTTATATTTCCTGGCAGGAACCACATATTCCCTCTGGGAGAAATAGAATAACCCCAGAGGAAAAAAATGTAATAACACTAAAATATAGTGGTCCCTCCACAGATATGCCAGATCACCACTTAGTCATATACTGAAGTTTACCAGTTCATAAACTCCACCCAAGAACTTAAAGCTAGCTTTCAGTTAGCATTTTTTTGGTGCTTTGAAAAGAGACAACAAAGGATCACCAGACATTTAAAGGATTCTCCAGTATGAAAACAAAACAAAGAAAGGAATCCGGGAACATAGAATATTGAGTGTTTACTATGTGCCAGGCAATGTTCTAGATGCTGAGAGAATTTTAAAGAACTAAATAGATGAAAGTCTCTACCCTCAAATAGCTTACATTCTAGCAGAGATGGGAAGTAAATACTACATACACACAAAAAAATAGATTATACAATATGTTAGACAGTGGTACCTGCCATATACTGTGAAGAAAAAAATGAATCAGGAGAAAGGACTAGAGAATGGGTTGGGGAAGGAAATGCAAATTTAAATAGAGCTGGTCAAGGAAGGCTTTACTGAGATGACATTTGAGAAAAGACCAGAGGAGATGAGAAAGTAAATCATGGGGGACCTGGAGCCAAGGGAGGAAGGAGCGGTCCAGGCAGTGAGGTGAGCTAGTGCAAAGGCTGGGGGGCAGATGTGTGCCAGAATGCCTGGAGAGAAGCTAAGAAGCAAGCAATCCATGTGTTCAGAGAGAGAAAGGGCATCCAGATTAGAGAGTTTACCAGTCTGCTGGAAGGAATTTAACTTATACTCTGAGTATAAGTCAAGCCACTGAGGTATTTTTGAACTGAGAAATAATATGAAGTTACCTTCTTTTAAAAGAGAAGTTCTGTATTTGGGGAGGGATACAAGGGTGGAAGTAGAGACACCAGTAAGAGACAAAAGGAATATTCCCCAGGCAAGAAATGATGGTGGCTTAGAACAGGGTGGAAATAATAGAGGTGAAGAGGAATGGTTAGATTCCGGATATAATTTGAAAGGAAGTGAATGATTTCCTGACACACTAAATGTGAGTGGTGAGAGAGAAGAAAAAACAAAAAAAAGCAAAGATGACTTCACATTTTTGGTCTTAGCAACTAGAAGGCTGGACATGCCATTAAGCTGGGGTGTCAGGAAAAATGAAGGAATAAACATGTGGAGCAGGGAGGATGGATGCAGAACTCTATTCTGGACGTGGTACATTTGAATGGCTGTTAAACACGCAAGGAAAAATGTCAAGAAAACAATTGGATTACAGAGTCTATAGTTCAGAGGAAATGCATACTTTGAAGTCAATACTGTAAAGAATGGTATTTAAAGTCATAAGAAGGAATAAGATACCAGGAAAGTGAACATAGTCGCGGAGGGAAGGGGTGCAAATGCTGAGCTTGGGGCTAATCCAGTGTTAAGAATTTGGGGTGATGAGGCGTAAACAGCAAAGGAAAGGAGTCAGAGCGGTAGGAGGAAAGCTAAGAGACAGCAAAGTTCTAGAAACCAGGTGAGATGTGTCAAGGAGAAGGAAGTAATTTATAAGTCCAGGAGATGAAGTATCTTAAGGACTGAGCCTTGAATTAAGCCACATGGTTGGTGGAGGCTGTGACAAGGTTGGTTTCAGTGGGAAGGTGGGGTGAAAGCTTGGTCAAAGTTTGAAAGAGACTGTGAGGGGAGAAATGGGAGATAACTGAAAAGGAGGTCTGAGCAGCAGGAGTTCCTCCAGAACCTCCAGAAGGTGGAATAAAAGGACAAGGATATGAAACATAGGAGAGAAAAGATAAGAAAATTAGAGATTTAATTTAAGAAGTCAAGCATGCACCTAAGAGAACTAATAAAGAGGATGCAGGAAACAGTAGAAAATGAATTATCAAAGAAACAATAGAAAAATAATTCCCAGAATGGAAGGAGATGGAGGTGAAAAAGCCTGTTTAGTGCTCAGCATAATTAATAATAATGATAATAAAAAGACAAAAAACACTCACCTCTTGGCCATATCATGATGAAACTTCGAACAACAGTGATAGAGGAAAGTTGCAAAAAGCTTTCAGTAGGAGTGAAATTCCATAAAAAGCACAAAGACTAAGAATGGCATCATGCTTCTCCACAGAAAGAATGCTTTAAAATTTCTCAGCGAATCTATATTTTCCAAATTGGGCTGCTACACAGCCATGCTAGCAATCAAGTGTGAAGATAAAGACATTTCGAACATTCAAAACCTAAAAAAAAACAAAACAAAAACTATCTACCTTCACATAGCCTTTCTGAGATTCTGACAATATGATCTAGAAAAATAAGGGCAAAGATCTATAAAGACAAAGACAAAGAAAACAAGAAAAAGTAGGATGCTTTGCGATGTGCGAACTTCGCTGGACTAAACTACATCTCCCAGAATTCCTTTTCCTTTTTTTTCTTGTTAGAGACAGCCACATAGAGATTCTTGTAGGGCATTTGGAGGGCAGAAATGAAGTGGCAGCTGTCTTTGTAGCTCTCACATGCTGCTGCCTATCTGTTGACTCATCCTGTTGGCATAAGGCTTCAACTGCCCACCTTCCTCTGGGGCTTCCTTCAGCACAAGACAAAGGGCTCCTACAGGATACCCACATTGCCAAGGTCAGAGGCAACAAGAGCTGACAGTTTTTAGTCCCTGCTCATGGGCTCCAGTTCCTGCTTCCCTCACAGCCATCTGCCCTCTACCCTTACCTTCCCTACATGCTTTGAGCTCCAGCATCAAATATGAAGAAAAAGACCCTTCAGAGGCTTCTTAACCAGTGCCCTCAATTGCATTAGATCAGCCCTTATATACCCTAGAGGTTCTGCTTCTCTGACTGGACTCTGTTACGTAGAGGATCCCAAACAAGAAAGCCGAATCCCCACCAGAGTTTTCCAAATGCACTGCTATTTCCTGGAGGCCCCTTCTCAGAGCCTTCAATTCTTTTGCTCAGATCTGAACAGCTTGACCCGTACATACGTAGGACTACATGAAGCATGTAAAAAGGATACTGATGGATATTTGACAGATCCCCCAAAATATATAGCTTCAGCTTCCACAAAACCTGTATCCTCCCCTGCATACCAGTTCAGAAAAAATGAAATGCTTATTTACTACTCTTCAGAGGTTTTCCACTTATCTGCAATTTTTTTCCTCTGGTATCTAACTAGGTCTAAATTGATTCCCCAATAGAGCAAAGTGCCAAAGATATTTTCTTATTCAAATTTTTTCCCCTGCAAAGAATTGAAAGAGCTCTGGCCAAGGAATGTTTGTTTTTCTTTCCATGTGTATGCAAGGATTTCAGAATTGCATATATTTTATGCTTCTGAACAATAACATCTTTCTTATTAAAGAAGAATCTCCCCATATGATCACCTATCATTAAAAAAAAAACCAGTTGCAACTAAATACTAAATTCTAACACAAAACAGATTTTTTACACTTAACACATAAAGAAGAAATTCAGCTACATTGTTTGTATAAAACTATGTGGGGGGAAAAGAAAACAAGAGTCCATGTTAAGTGAAACCACATTTAAAAATACACCTTCAGATACAAGGAAGATGGGCAGTAACACAAAATGCTTTCTTTCATTCTATTCCTCAGTATTGTTGTGGGGAGGTCCTGTCTGGGAAGGTCTCTCCCTGTGCGCTAGGTGAAACCTCATCCCAGGAGAGGGCTCTTGACTCTGATTGAGAAAGAATTTATGAACAGGTCAGACAAGTGCAAGCAAGAAGAAATTCATTAAAATGAAAGTAATAGCGAGTGTCAAAGTTGTGTAGAGCCAGGAAGAGTGGCCCTTTTACTTGGGCAGCCATGCAGGTGATGGAAAGCAAGAAAGAACAGAGGAGAGAAAAGGAAAGTTGATTCAACTCCTGCTAGGTGTACAGCAGATCCCTTGCCAATTCCTATGCCAGAGTCACCTGGTGTCCAATATCCACTTGGACCTGTAAGGCAAGGGAAGTATATACCTGTCACCCCAGAACTGGAGGAGCTGTAGAGCACTGTTTGGAGTGAGTTTATATGCTCGGAACTTTCCAAAACAAAACAAAGGAGAGATTCAGGCAGGTTGTGGTTATGCAGCTGCAGTCCTTTGTGGGTCAGCAAGTGGCAGGAACGTGCAAGTCCCATAATCAGAGGTTCCTGAAGCCATTTTCCTACTTGCCTGAAATAAAACAGGGAGAGAGAAAAGGCTAGTGTTGAAGATTGGAAAGTTGAATAAAATAGCAGTGACAAAGACATTTACCACCTGCAATAGAAAGGGGTCTCCTATTAACCTTTTAGCTGGCTTGAAAGAATTCAGAGACAAAAGGCAGTAAACGAAGCAGTATGTAGGTTTCATTTAAAGTACACACTCAGAGCGGGGAGTGCGGGCAGCCTCCCGAGAAGAGGGCCCAAGCAGGTTTTGTTCAAAGAGTAGGATGTTTTACTTAAAGTGACCAGTGCTCACTCAGACAGGAGTGTGGGTGACTTCAGAGAGAGAAGAGGTGCAGGTAAAAGTTTAGGTTTTGAGGTTTTTATGGAGCTTTTTGGGTAGGGGTCAGTATAAGGCATGATGGATGTAGGTCTTTATCTTAAGAATAGTGTTGTCCAGGTAACCAGGTGGATTTGTGGGCTGCCATTCTTTATCCATCAAAGACACTTCAGGGGTCTCTTCCTTGGAAATTCCTTTCTTGTCAATGACACAAACATTACTTAGCTGATTAATGTGACTAGAAGAAGGGAAACATGAGAAAGAAAAAGAACATGTTAAAGGTTATGTTAAAAGAATAATCTCACCATTTTTCACAAGCTAAGTGTATTTTATAATGACATGATACTTGTTCCATGTACCTGCTCTACCTGTGTGATTTCTCTGCTATTGTTGATAAATTTGCTATAAATCTTTATTTTTCAGGTGCCTAAATCCAACTGTTATGTGCTTCCCCCCTCCCCAGTTTTTAGATCCTTCAAATATTATCCACTCTTCAAACATCATCCAACTAGTTGGAAAACACTTGAAGACTCACATTTTTATCCACATCTAAAAGTAGAATCCCCCAGGGTTAACTCTTCTGACAAAATTTCTGGACATTGGCAGAGATTTTTAAAATAAACCATTTGATGAAAATATATTTGCACATTTAAATTTAAACTTTGTCCTACTTTTCATTCAGCTTGTATTATTTTTTATTTCTTAGAAAAAGTAAGACTGCCTAAATATAAGGCCCTGAGATAATAGTTTCTTACTTTCACTTCAAATAACTCTACATGTGCTGAAAGAAAGGAAAAGGTCATTGTGCACAATTACACAAACATTCTGATTGTTTTTTGCTTTCCCACATATGGTTCATCACTTATTTTTCTGCATGGGCATTTGAGGCAAAAGCTGACATATTCAACTTCAAGATTTTTACATTTAAAGATTTTACATTTATACTTAGATTACCAATAGCCAGTGCTAGTTAAAAGACAAAGGATAGGTACTAACTCACATGCACATGGCACATGAGTATACACCCAATGATTCTCTAAGATTGAAGTGTTTTTTTCTGATTCCCTTTTAGAGATATTGAAGGAAAATTCTAGAACTTTTAGAATAGGCTTTTTGTCCCTACCTCCAGCAATAAAGGTTATGAAATATTAAGGCCCAGTCTCAGAGTAATCCACTTACACTGGTTTTTGTTTGCAAGCTAAAGTAATAGACTTTATCCAGCTATCTTGAGCGAAAAAAAGAAAAGATTGGATTTATTATAACAGAATCAAATATAGACTGCCATAAGCAAGTTGAGTGCAGACAGAATGACAAAAACCTCAGCAAGAGGAGTTCTTGGATTTATTTTGTACTATGCCACCCTTAAAACGCTTTGATTTCAGTGGAAATTTAGCTCCTGTGTCTTTCCATAGAAATTCTATATCTCTAGGAGAGAGAATCCAATTAGTCTAGTCATCTGTATTTCAATGTACACCTGGATACGGCACCTGCCCATCCAGGCTACTTCCCTATTCTTTAGCCCATAGATGACAGATCCAGAGGTCGAGATTCTTGCCAAACATGACTACTGAGGGGACTTCTGTAGGCAAGGAGGTCTCCCAGTATGTAGCATTCTCTTACTACCCAATCAGGGAATTTTAAGAATAAAGAAAGGGGATCCATCCAGTTGAACAGAAGTTTGTCTGGTTCAGTAAGATGCCTAGCAATCTCCCATGACTATTTTCACTGATGAATCAACCACATTATATGTGCCCTTTTGTTATTGCTGAGAATATTTACACACACACGTATCTATATGCATTTTTTTCCCCTGTGAAGATAAAGAATTCTGGCCAAGGAATGTTTGTCTTTCTTTCCACATGTATGGGAGGACTTTATATATATATATATATATATATATATATATATATATATATATATATATAAACTTTCTAAGTACTCTCTCTGAACACAATAAGACTTCCCTGGCCACCTGACCTTCCTCTAGCTTATTCAGCTAGACTAGACATTCTCCTGTGTATTTATTTCTCTTATATCATAATTACTATATTGGGTACTGGAGTCTCTCCCCTCACTAAAAACAAATCAGGGATTTGTTTTTCTATTTCTATACCCACAGCATCCAGCATATACATACCATACCATACAGTGGAAACTCAGGAATATTTATTGTTCATGAAACAATAAAATTCCCTATCCATAGTAGCACATAATATGAAGATTCAAACTTGATAACTCTATCAAACTAGGTAACTTACATAAAGTGCTTATGATAGGGCTCAATACAGAGAAGATAATGCAATAAATTTTAGTTTCCTTCTGTCTTGGTTTTGAAGAGAGCAAGGCAACAATATATACATAGTTAATTAATAAAGTTTTATAAAGATATTGCTAAATTAGATGGGGGAGGGAGAAAGTGATTTTTAATAATCCAGAATTATCTGTAAAATGGGGAAGCAGTGAATATGTGTAGGGACAATACCCTGCTCCTAAAATCACTTTCTAACATTGCCAAATACAGCCACACTTTTAGCAGAACAAAAATTTTACATTCTAATAAAGAAAGGCAACAAAAACTTCTGCTTTCATCTGTAATGGAAAAGCTTGTAGCAGAACAAAATTGCTACAAAGAAAAACTTGAAAAGTTAGATAAAATTAAAAAGCCTATCTGTATGTAAACTTGGGGGGCTTACTAAGGCAACCAGGGCTTTAGGGGGCTGGGTCTTGAAGAGAAGAAAGATATCCATAACAAGATAAATGTAAACTATTCTCCCTGTATTTTTTTTTAGCATAAACTATTCATCAAAGCAAACATACACACAGAAAATGCATAAATCATTAGCATATAGTTCAATACATTTTCTCAAAAGGACTTTTTCTTTTTGTGTTATGTACATGCTGGTGATGGATTGTTTTCAATTTTTGTATCTCTAAAAATATTTCTGCCTTAGTTTCTGAAAGGTAATTTGCTACATACAGCATCTGGTTACTCCTCTGTTTTCTCACGTGCATTGTTTTCCAACAAGAAATCTGCTACCATGTCATATAAAATGTTGCTCCTCTGCAGGTAACATTTCCTCTCTCTTGCTGTGTTTAAAGGAACTAAGTCTGTCCACTCAGGTTATGCTCTCCAGGAAACTGTCTCTGAGATAGTTTTGTGCACAGGTTGTTTACGAGGGAGTGGTCTGTGATCACCCCCTGCGGAAGGGAACGGAAAGAAGTGGGATTGAGCAAAGGGAGAATCAGGGTGGGGCTGGAGCCACCGTGGTCCTTCAGAGGTATCCTGCTTTGGGCCAGCATGGCAGGGCCTTACCCCCAGCTCGACTGGTCATTATTTGTGGGCTGCCCCAGGAATGGGGCATCACCCTTGGCAGGTGGTGGCTGTCTAAAGTTGACAAGACCTCTAAAGGGGCTGACTGCCAGCGGTACAACAAGCAACAGGGCGATAAATTCACCCTTGAAGGGGGACCTGAGGTGTTGCATCACCATTTCCACTGCATCTCTGAATACAATCACCTGAGTTATGTGGGGGAGAGCAGAGTCCAGGCAGCCAAGAGAGTGCCTGCCACCTTTTCAGGTACCTTTTCAGTGGCACAGTAAGAAAAACTATCAGCTGCCTTTTAAAAAAATTGGCATAATATATGTTTTAACTATTTTTAAGTGTACAGTTCAGAGTTTTTTCCATATTCGCAAACTGCAACTCTGTAAACAATTAAACAATAACTCACATTCCCTTCCTCCCCCAGACCCTGGCAACCACATTCCACCCTTTTCTTATCCTCTCCTAGAGGATAAGACTATTGTAGGTTGGTCATATAAAGTGAATCATTTAGTATATGTCCTTTGGTGTCTGGCTTTTTTTACTTAGTATGATATCTTCGAAGTTCATCCACATAGTAGCATGTATTAGAATTTCCTTCCTTTTAAAGATGAATATTCCATTGTATGTATGTGCCAAATTTTGTTTACCTGTTCGTCCATAGATGAATATTTGGGCTGTTTACACCTTTTAGCTGTTATGAATAATACTGCTATGAACATTGGTGTGCAAGTACATCAGTTGCCATTTAACTTTCAGTGACTACTGGGTGACAAAAGACAGCAAGAGCCCAAAATATGAACTATGAACGTCAGTTGGGAAGACACTGAGTCAGATTTTGAGTATTTGATCACGCAAACTAAGTGAGAAAAGCCACTTTGCAAATCAGGTAAATTCTTAAAAAGCATTGTTTGGTTTTTCAAAAGAATAAAAGCCCACAAAAACATCTGAACAATCTCATGTTCCCTGCACCTCAGCCAAGCTGGATATATGCCATTTCCCAAACACAAGCTGTGCTTTCTGCTTCTGTGTCTTTGCTGATGTTTATTCAGCCTGCAGAAATTCTCAGAGGATCTATGATAGCCATCTCTGATCTGAGGTCAGGACACAGCAAACTGCCAGTAACTATTTTCCTATTCTAAAGCTATTTTATTTAGTATCTTTTTATTCTACTGCTGTAGTCGATCTCTATTTATTCCCCTATTCCTCAATTTGTCCTTTAAATGTTACTTTATACCTATTCTAGCCAAGGAGCCTTGTGCATTCTAGATTAAAGTTCTTATAGTAATTCATTTACCGATGACCAGTTCAGTCTCATCTGTGGTCAGCAGGCAGCCCCAGGCAGCTGCCCTGTACGGCTATCTGATGAGATTTGCAGTTGACAATCATTATTCCTTTGTCTTTTCTGATAGCATCTCTATTTTTGTGGCTTCTCCATAACTTTTGGGGAAAATAATTCTGCACTTCCACTATAGGAGCTAAAGGGCCGAGGTCTTTCCTCACCCCACCAGGGACACCAGTGGACAGTTGGCCGAGGAAATGTGGTGCTTTCTCCAGGGAGTTTGCAGCTGCTAATCAGGATAGCTAAGATGCACTTAATTTTCACCTTCAAAGAAGACATAGCTTTCTTAGAACTGCATGCTGAGGAAATGGGTCATACTAAGTAGTACAGCAGAGAAAGAACATTATTCTAACAGTGGGTCTCACGAGGGGAGGCTAGAAGTAAGACCAAGAGAACGAAACTGTCCTGTTAATGAAGACCTTGGGGTTTTCACAGGTAACCTAAGAGGAAGAGGATGAAAAGGGAGGAGGGAATGAGATACGAATGGGACACAAATGTCAATCATGCCAAGTTTGAGACATTCTGGGCTAGAGTAAGGCAGAGAAGTAAAGAGCTTAAATTTAACCAAAAGGTATAAGAACTAGGTCAGAGGTCTCCAACTAGTCCCATTTGACATGATCAATTTTTCTTTCATCAAACTGCCCATAGAACTAATATAGCGAACAAAGTAGTTAAAATCAGTTCTATTTAGTTATAGGGATATCCCAAAACTAATTTTACATTCTGCTCGTAGCTGACTTTGTGTTTTCATCCATCAACATGGATGAATGTCAGAGACATAACACCAAATAAAAAAGTAAGTCAAGTAAGAATATAGTATGATATCATTTATGTAAAGTTTTGAAAACAAGCAAAACTAAACCATATGTTATTTAGGGACATATACATGTAGTTATGTGAAGACAATGAAAGAATTATAACACTGACATCATTCAGGGTAGTATTTATGTCTGCAAAGAAGGGGAATGAGAAAACACAGGGAAGTCCTTAAATATATTGATTATATTCTGTTTGTGATTAGGTAGAGGTTTCTTAAGTGTTTCTTTTATTATTGTATTTTGTAAGTTACATAAACGTCATCTATTCTCTTGGGATATCAAAAATCACATAATACAAAAATAAAATTCAGTTATATAGTGGTCACCGAAGATTTTTCTTTTAAGTGTTATCACCACCTGCAGGTTAAAATGAAGTACTACAAAAACCTTTTTTCAAAGAACCAATCAATGAACATCAAAATAACTGCAAAACATTTGGGAAAGAGAGAAGTACAAAAGGCAGGGTTTCTGCTCTATCTACGCTTAAGAATCGTCTGTGGACAAAGAACATACAGAACACATTAAGGAGAGAAACAATATGGCACAAAATGTTACATTGTAAGTGCCCCCTGGTGTCATAGTATATATCAAATAACAGAAAAAGATGCTGTTGTACACAGCCTGACAACTGATTTAGTTGACCACCAGAATCCGACTTCTTGACTTGATTCATTGTGCTTATATCTTAGGCCAGCCCTTAAGTATTTCATGCCAGTTACCACCTGTTATTTACCTCGGGTCTCCCCTCTCCTACACTCTCCCTAGACTGTTGTAACTATTGGCCCTAGATTAAAGTCTTAAAGTAACTACTTCATTTTATCATTGCCTCTTCAAAAACGTCGACTGGCTTTCACACTATCTACGGAATAAGGTCCAAACTCTTCAGATCAACATCTTAGATTTTCTAGTTTGGCCCCAACCTGTTCAAAATCTTGCTTTCTTCTCCTGTCTTCCCATCTCGCACTCCATATGAATCCTCATCTTCATTCAGTTTGGTTTCTCCATTATCCACTGCTTATGCTGGATGTATGATCTGTGTTGGAGGTGTGCACCTCTTCCTTGAACATCATTCTTCCATTTAGATCTCTTTCCTCATCTTTAACATCTATGTTAAGTCGTTCTTAAATGTAGAAAACTGAGATGTAGTTTCAATGTATATCTGTCTCATGGAGGCCACTCAAGTTCCCCATCTACATTTCTACCAGACTATTGCCCCTAATTTAATCCTACATAGAAATCATGGACCTATCATTATCTTTGAGGCAATATATCAATAATCTTTGTCTGAATTACTTAAGAGTTTACTGTCCGTACCATTTATTTGCCATACTCAGACACTACTGATACTAAATGGATTTATTTGCATAAGGCTTGTTTTCTAAATTAGATGGTAGGTTTTGGAGGATAATTTTAGTTTTTCTAGTTTTTCTTCTTCACTCTGCTCCCTGTTAAGATCAGTAATACTCACATTTGAATTTGAGCACCCCTTTTAATATAAAAATTTCTCAGATTCCTCCCACCACCAGGCATAATAGTATTGACATTTTTATGGTCCAAAATTTAAAAAAACATGACTATAAAAAAAGCAGTAGTACTTTTGAATTTGCTTGAATAGTTTTAATGATGATAGCTTCTACCTGTTTAAAAAAATTTATGTATAAAACAAAATGCTGATGATTATTATGATGACAGCTAATATTTTGGGACCTTACCATATGCTAGTAGTTTTTCCCATGCATTTTCTAACTTAATCAAAAAATCCCTCCAAGGAGTCAGTAGAGCTCAGTTTAACTTGGTCTCTCTCACTTGGGAGCTGTCAAAACTCTGATTTATTTAACCTCTCATTTGGAACGACTGCAGGATCAATCTCTTTAGGATAGCTGTGAGAATTAAGAAAATCACAATAGATGAAATGCATAACCCTGTGCCGTGTACAAAATAACTACTACTTAAAAACAAAATCCCTCTCAGGTAGGCAATATCATTATTTCCACCTCTCATTTTATAGATAGGGAAATTTAAGCTCACAAAAGTTGTGTAACTTGCCCAAGATCCGTGGAATAGAATGGGGCCTAAGGCACTCCTGGACTACAGTAAGCATCTCCTGTGGGTTAGTTGCTCTGTGCTCTGAATTCCCACAGCACTATGTTGTCTTACAAAACATAACTTATTTACATCACACCATATTTCTCCATCATTCACTTAAAATGAGCTCTTGTGGGGACAGGACTGTTTTTATTACCTAAATAATTAGTAACATTAGACACAGAAAGCACTAAAAAATGTGTGAGAAATAAAGTGTTAGAGATCATTGCAATGAGATTGAACCTGGATACAACAGCAGAAGGAGCTTTCATTTATCTCTATTATGTATGGAGATACATTTCTACCGATTGGTTTAGTGAACAATTTGTGTTGGTAATTGAGAACAATTTGTTGTTGGAAACTTCATGTCCATATTTCATTCCTCCTACTCTTTTATTTTGTTTAAAACAAACTTACCCCACTGTAGAGAAAATGAAAGTTCCTATGGCCAGGATTCTCCCCTGACCCTGGTCCGCTTGCTCACTACGCACGTGTGGGCAATACGTTGTTACTGACTTTATATAGAGCTCTGCCCAGTGATCTGGGCTGCAGGGCTGCAGGAGAGCAGAAGCTGGAGTGGTGGCAGCACGGAGGACAGGCTGAGACGGCTGCAGGGATGAGAGGCCCAGAAGCAGAGACCTGCTTGCTGCATGCAGACTTGCTGAGGACGATGAGATTCTAGCACCTTACCTGCCACCGTGGGAATAAAGTTGGGTACAAACCCTTTCACCCCAAGAACGTTCTGTTGTCATTTTTCAGTCTTGGGGAATCAGGAGTGAGCTTGCCGGTGGCTGAAACCCACCGGCAAGACACTCACAATTATAATTGTCTGAAAAATAGAATTCCCTTGTGTGGATAAAATGAGAGTTCCTGTGGCCAGGATTCTCACCTGGCAGTGGTTGACTGGCTTACTGCACACCTGTGGGCAATAAATGGCTGTTGTCTCTATAAAAAGAGCTCCGTCCAGTGCTCTGGGCGCAACAGCGCAACATGGTGGCAGAGCTGCAAGGCTGCAGGAGAGCAGAGCAGGGGCTGGAGTGGTGGCAGCACGGAGGACAGAGGCCCAGAGGACGGCTGTGCGGGACGACTGTGCAGAGAGACCTGGAGGACAGCTGTGAGGACAGAGGGGCCCAGAGGCAGAGACTGGCTTGCTGTGTGCAGACTTGCTCTGAGTGGACGGGATTTTAGTGACTGACCTGCCACCTGGAAATAAAGTTGGATATAACCCTTTCACCCCAAAAACGTTTTGCTGTCATTTTCTTCGGTCACATTGAACCATTGCGAACTTGCCTGGGGCTGAAACCCATTGGCAAGACACCTTGCACTCGAGTTGAATTGACTGCTTTTTCAACTTTTCAGGTAGGTACATTGAAGGCCTTAATTATAACTTCATTGCTTTAAAAAAAAGTACTAAATAGGAGACAGCAGGCCCCAAATGGAGTCACTTGTACTAAACCCCATGCCAGCAAACCAAGACTTAATATATAACCTAACTGCAGTTTCAACCCTCAAGAATATTAACTTTATCCAGTCAACCTGGATTTGCCTGGTCACAGTGGTGAGGTAATCCATCTGCCCTGCTAAACCCTTCTGTTCCTGTAGAAAGACCACCTTGCCTGAAACAATGCATTCTTTGCTAATAATTTACTTTTTCTCACCCCCTTCCCACCTTTAAAAACGTTTCCTTTTCTACAGCTTGATGGAGCTCCTTCATAGTTGCTAGATGGGAGGCTGCTCGATTCATGAATCATTACTAATAAGGTCAACTCGATCTTCAAATCTATGCAAGTTGAGGTTTGTTTTTTGGAGAATTTGTCAATTTACTAACCTTTATTAGAGCTGCTGCTGAAAATACATACAAAGGGAATTGAGAAACGACAGTTTTAGAAAAAGTTTCCGCATACTCAATTCTGCTAAAAATCATCTAGTTCTTCTAAGGAAAACGTAGAGCATTAATCCAAGGTGGTGTTAATTAACATTTTACGACTCTGCAACTAACTAGCTGTGTGACGTTTAGCCATTCAACTCCGCGGGATTTATGTCCTCGCGTGTAAAATTAGTCCTGGATTGTAATGGCCCTTTTGCTTCTATTCCCACGTGAACACGATATGGGGTAGGCAGGGAACATAGAGCTTTTCTCTTCCCTCCGGCGCCATCCACAGCGGATACCCGCTATGGCAACAGCAGGGCTCCGCGTCTCTCCCGGCAGCTGCCCGGGATCAAGCTACCTCCGCCCTGGCCCGGGCTTCTCGCTCCAGAAGCGGCGCCGGAGGCACAGGGCATGCTGGGATTTGTAGTCATCGCCCTCGTGGCGGACGCGAAGGCCCTTATAACTAGGGTGAAGTTGGCATTCTGCGTTTTGTAGTCTCCGGTCGTTCGTTTGCATAACACAGGCTGGCTAAAGCGCCGGAGGCGCCGCCGCAGACTCCCGCCGGTCACATGACCCCAGGCCCGCGCGTTGATCGCACTGCGGCGGCAGCCCAGGCGAGCTCTCGCCCCCGCGCGGCGTTGCCGAGGAGACGGCGCATGTCCCACGGCGCGTGGCCCCCTCTGCAGTCCCCCCGCCCCTCTTCTCCCACCACAATGAGATCCTAAGATGGCGGAGGCTGCGGCGGTTGGTGCCGAGTGGATAAGGTAGAAAAGGCGGCCATTGGGCCCTAGGCAGCCAGGGAACTTGTCGACTCTCCCTGCTGCGGTCTCTAAGGGAGAACCGCCGCCGGTGGCAGGTCGTGGGGGCTGACCGCTACTTCGTCTTTGGCAGGAGTGGCTGCTGCGTGTCCAGGTAATGCCTGCGCGTCCCCAGCCCTTGGCAACCGAAGGTGGCGCGGCGCAGGGGCGGGAGAGCAACGGCTCCGGGACACTTGACCCCGTAGGGCCTGGCCTCGGGCCCACGCCTCCCAGGGGGCGCCCGGGTCTTCTCGCTGTCTGCTCCACGTCCCCTCGGCAGACAGTCCGCCCCCGTCTCCCGACTCCGGTGAGCCTTTAGGGGCGTGATAGCCCCTCAGAATTCCCCCCCTGGTCTCCGCGTCCCTCTGTTCCCCCGGGGGAGGTCGCCCTGCGTCCCGGGCTGCCCGGGAATGGGCCTTGCGAGTGGAGGAAGCGGAGCGGGGCTGAGGTTCGGCTGCCGGGGGCAGGGGATCTAGTAGCCGTAGCAGGGGGCCGTCGTGGCCATAGTCCCCGGGCCGCGCGTCCTCGCCCACGCCCCGCCCCCCAGATTCCATCCTGTGGCGCTTTCGATGCCGGAGCGACGCGACGTTTGAGCAGCGGCTTTTCATCTGTCTCGGGTATTCTTAGCGCAGAGGGGCCTGGGGAGGCGAACGTTCCCGACTTTGGTCGAGGTGGTTTGTACTTGGGAGGGGATTGCTAATTTAATAGTTCTCCCCCGCGCCCCCCTCCCACCTAGTGCTCCCCGCTTCCATCCCTTACTGCAGGTCCAGTTAGAATGGGCCTAGGATAGGGAAAACTAAACGCCAAACGGGATTCAGGAAACGTTGCTTGCTTTGCAGAAACTAGTGTTAGGGGATTAGGTAGTAGGCCCCGCTGGGGGGCGGGTCGTCCAAACTTTCCGTACTGCGGCCCACTCCTGAGGAGCTGGCCTTGTCTGAAAAAGAAAAAAACGATTCGAGGTCTTGTGTCTTGTGCCCTACGATGGCGGATCGTGTTTTGGCGCTGGAAGGAGCGGGCTTTCCGGGCGTCCCTATTTCACCCCCGCCCCGTAACTGCTTTTCGGACTCCGCCTTCTGGTATTCTCTGGTTACTGGAGTGGGTGTTGTGGAGCTTCGGGTGCACCTGCTCCTTTCTCTCCCCATCACCTTCCCGGTGAGACCCACTGGAAACTATGAGAGTACTGAGTTTTTGAAGGTAAATCTTGTGTTTTACAAGCCCATTATGTTCTTGAGAAGTGGCTAGCTTTCAAATAAAGGAAGCCTGTTTTTCATCATTGAATATACAAACTTCTTGAATAGTTTTGAGGGGCAGGAAGTTTATGGCTTGATCAATCTGAAGAGCAAACTTGGGCACCGATCTTCACATGATAATTACGGTTAACCATTTTTCCTTATATTCCAGAGTAGAAACTGCACTATCACGTTGTTTGGTGGGATCTTAGAAGTTTGGAGGATTTAAGTGTTTATGTATATCCCATTGTTTTCCAAAAGGATTAAAGTAACACGAGTTTAAAATATTGATAAATTGTTTTTTTTCTCATCTGTTGATTTTATGAACATATTTTAGGTTACAGATACAGTATTTGTTATTCTGTACTTCACAGTGCAAGAATTTACTAAAGTGAGTTTTTCTTTTTAAATTGTAAACAGGCAACCGCTTTAAGTGTGAAGCAAGAAAGGAGCTGTTCCTGAGCTGCAAAAACTAGTTTCTAAACAGGTAATTTGACATATGTTATTGGCCTTTGTAAAATAGGTGAAGATGACTTTCTGATGGAGACTGCTATCAAAATACCCATGCGTGGTTGAGCACCCTTTATGCTTCAGCAACAATGTCTGGGTTTGCTGCCCTGTTTGCCCTGCTTTTTGGACTGTCACTTTGATCAGCCTTCATACTTTTGTTAGAAAAGAGCCATGTCATTCCTAATTATTAAAATGCTAGAATAATTTATGCAAAGCCTTCTGAAATGTCTGTTATCACAGACTTTTTTCACAGACGATGAATGTCTGTTGTCACAAACGTGAATTTGAATTTATCCTGTAACAACTCTGGCTGGTCTTTTTTTCTAAGTCCATTTAATGAAGTCATTTTCTTTTACAACTTCTCTGTGAATTGGTTATGTTTTTATTTACAAACTCCTCTACTTTCTGAGCTTGTTATATATACTATTGATTGAAATTCTGTTTTTTTCTTTTAGCTGTGAAAACTAAACATTAGTTTCTGTGCAGAGTGTGTTGTCAGATGGTATATAACGATATTCTTGGGCTGTCTGAAAAAAGTCAGTGTAAGTTCACTGAGAAAAAGTTAAGTAATTGCTAAGGACAGTTTTGAAATTGATTAATTAAAGGATGAAGATTAGAAGTTTTTGTTAAAAGCATTTTAGAAATAATTAGTCTTTTAAAAAAATTACAGAGTCTGAATTTAATTCTCCTGTTAAAATTTTAAGACAACCCATTTTCATACTATGTTTAGCTATACTTTCTAGGAAAGCAGATAAGTCTTTAGCTCCCTTATGAAATACCTAACATGAGAAAAATTCAGATTTGCAGTTGGTTTTTGTCTTAATTACAATTCAGTGGTTTTTTTCGTTAATCGGAAGAAAATAACAGGACAAGAAAAATGGAACTTGAGAAAGGTCAAATGTGAGTGTGTGTCTTAGAGTTCCTAACACTAGAATTATATAGTAGGCATTTAGTAAGATAAAAAGAATTAAAAGACCTGTTATAAAATAATTTTCCTGTTAACATATTAGGAAGATGGATAAAATGGAATAAAAATATAGGACAATTGAGCTAACTCACATTAGAAGACCTTGGTTTTCTCTATAGAGGATTTAGCCATTTGCAAAGGACTCAAGTGTATTTGAGACTTGGAAAATACAGAAAGGGTTTGGAATAATCACACTAGGGAATTCATTAAGTAGCCAACAAGAGATACATAGCAATACATACATTTTAGAAATTTAACTGAGTGCCTACAGTGTGTGGCTTAATGACTATAAAGTACTGGAGATAATGGCAGCGAGCAAAACAGACAAGGTGCCTTACCTCTTGGAGTAAGCCTACATTTTGAAAGTGTGTGTGTGTGCCAGTGTGCATTATAGTTTACCTTAATAGTAGATGCAGTCAATGCTATTTTATACTGTTTCCCTAGTGTTTGGCAGTTTGCAAGTAGATGCAGAGAGCAGGTCGAGGGGTTTATCCAGAAGTGACTTGATACAATAGGCAGGTAGGAGAGGAAGTCCAGGTTGCTAGCAAGGCGTTTTTGGAATGGCTTACTTGGGTTTGTGCTTGGGGTAAGAAAGCCGGGGTGAATGGATTCCTGGAAATGGAAATGATCAAAGGACTAGAAGTATTCCGCAGGGCCAAGAGCAGGTTCAACAGGAATGAACAAGTGAGAGAAGTCGAATGCAAGAACTTAGAGTCAGAAAGAAGAATTTCAGAAGTACAGGATTTTGAACAAGTTACCAGTTCAGAGTGAAAACAGTATTGGAATAGAGAGAATGAGATGGACATAGGCTTAGAAAAATGATAAGTGAAATGATTGGGTCGTGGAAGCAGGGAATGAGGAGGAGAGGGACACAACAAGCCAGTTGTTACCAAGAAAAGTGCAAGACTTTGTGGAGAAGGACAGTAATAAATAGTGTTTCTATATAATTGTATTTGGATGAGTATTTCTAATACTGGTTTACACCTGTTAGTTGAGAAGGTATTTCCAGAGATAGTTATGAGTAATTTAATGCCACTTAAGAAATAATACCTGACTTTTAAAGATTTTAGGAAAATAACCTTTTTTCTTTTCCTATTTCATAGGTAAACCTTAGTTATAGGTGTTTTCGTAGTAATTAGTACAGTGATAGTCTCCTTGGATATGTATAATACTTCCCTATAGTAAGATTGTACAACAGGATTTTCTTCAAAAAGGTCAGTCACTGAAAGTAGCATATAAATTGTCATAGAATTTTTCATTTCATATCTCTGCAAGGTAAGGAAGCCAAATAAGGCTGTCAAAAATAGCTGAATGAAACTTAAAAATAAAAGTTTTAGTTTAGTGTAGTAGGTCATAGGATAGATAAAAAGTGCTTGTTTAAGGTAAAAGAGATTTAAGCCACCCTCTTAGTGTAGCTGGCGCTGGATCAGTCGTAGGAGAAATGTACTTTTATCCCCATTCAGTTTCTTGTACTATCATTCCATCATTTGTACCAGTTGTTGTCCAGTAGCTTCAACTTTTCCATCTCGTTGTCTTTCTATTATGCCTGGCAAATTTCCAGCCATCGATAGATTCAATGGAATATTTGTACCAAAGCTGATGAGCAGTGCTGGCTCAAAAAATGTATTCACACTGCAGATAAGACATACCAGTGCATGTTCTCTGCTCTCACTGAGTTTTCTGTGCTGCCCCCAGTCGTTCTCCCTTACTCTTCTCAAATCTCTCAAACACTGCCACCTCACCCTTTCACATTTAATGAACAGTCCCTTCCACTTCATGTCGCTTACAGCCTCCCGCACCTTCCTACCCCCACATGTGTGCTACCAACAGTTTATCTCCTTTTGCTTCTGCGTCTTCACCTCCTTTAACAGCTCTTTTCTGGCAAATGCATGTTCAGGATACTTGAGGATACTGCCTTTTTAATGAAACTTTCTTCATGATCAGCTCTACCTCCCTTTCATACACTGATTCCTTAAAAAAATTATCTGATAACTTTATTTTTTTCCCCTTTCCCTAAGCATATTCCAGTTATGAAATTAATCCTGCTGAAAAGCTTGGCCCTGCTGAAACTGCTTTAACCAAGTAACCTCATTGCCAAGTCCAAGTGGGCACTTCTCAGTACTTCTCTAATTTGACAGTGTAACATCTGACATTTTTTCAGACCTTCCTTCTTTATACCCTTTCCCCCCTTTCTAGCACATGCTCCTGGTTTCCTACCATCTCAGTGTTCTTTTCTTCTGTCTTGTAAATATTAGTGTCCTTCAAGATTTAGTCTTCTCTTACTAGTCATCTTCTCTTGAGCCTTCTCTTCCACTTCAAGTACTATTGTAAATGGATGGATGACTTGAAAATCTCTGTCCAGCCTAGATTTCACTTCCAAGGGACTGGACAAATTTATTTGGGTATATAATGGGCATTTCAAACCCAAAATTTCTAAAACTGAACTAACTATAATCTTTTATCAACAAAAATTTCCTTTTCTAGTCACTTTAAACATACTGTATTCCCAGTTGTTCAAGCTAGAAACCTAGGACTCTCCCTTGAACTCCTTCCTCACTGCCTCATTTCCCACTCCTAATGGTCAGCAAGTCCTATTCCACCACAGAAACCTCACTTGAATTGGTCCTCTTTTCTGTATACCCAGTGTTTCATTGGAAGTTTTTCCATACAAGTAGTAGTTTGTAATAAAAAAGTAATAAACTGTAAATAATATATGTCCACAGAATAAAGTTTTGAAGGCAGAGATCTGTAATTTTAATACTGATTTTGAGGTGGTTAGAGAGGTTGGCATGAAGGACAGAGAAATTATTTGCCTTTATTTTCTACCTTTTATTGGAGATATATTTATTCTCAGAGAAATCAGCTGAAGGTTAATATATTGAGTATTGATATAAATGGTTATTTCTTTAGTTTCATACTAATAACTCATATAGGAGTGTGCCTTTTAAACATAGTGGTATCATTATTATGAAGTTATTAAATATCCCATCTCATCATATGTCCATCACAGTATAAATAGTAAAGTTATTTTATAAACTTAATAGATTTAGTAAGTAGTCTTTTAAAAAATTAATAATACTTGATATATTTTTCACACACTAATTTTAGTGTAGTTTTAAGTTGTTTTAGCAACTTATTTTAATAGTTTTCAATGTCAGTAGCCTGTAACTTAGAAGATCCTTAGAAGCTCTTCGTTTTAGGGGGAATTCACCATAATATAAAAGTAGACTATAAAATATTATCTTGCCAAATACATTCTTAATAAATTTATCTTGAAGTAAACTTAGTTTATTATTCTGATAGTAAATATAACAATGCTGTTTTTAAGAAAAAATTGATGACATTCTACTTGAATACATTAATAAGTTTCTATTCTAATAATCATTTCCCCCCATACTTAAGGTTGTTTTCTTAGATTAGCTATGGAAAAGTAGAATTACTGAGTCAGAACACAGTTTTAGTTCTTGATACAGTATTGCCAGAATGCTTCAAGAAAGGCTGTACTTTACCTTCTCACGGCAGGGATACCAGTTTCCCTTTGCTGTGATTAGGATTAGGTAATATAGGTAACGTAACAAATTTAATAGTTCTTTATATTAATTTACAGCTGGACTTTATTATTAATATTTTCACCATTTTTATGTTTACTGATTTCTTTGTAAATTGTTCATACTTTTCTTGGGATTTTTTTAGTGGTTTTCTTGATTTTTTTTTATAAATTCTTCATAAAGGTAGTAACTGTATATATCATGTTTTTTTCAGATGTTTTTCCTCTCAATTTGTCATTTACTATTTATTCTTAGCATGCTTAAGATTTACTTTTATGTGAATGAACCTGTTGACCTTTTCTTTTTTATTTCTGCCTTCCAAACCAGTAAGATCTCCATTTTTAAAGTCCATTCTATTTGCTTGTCTGTCGGTTGTTTTTAATCTATGCACCATCTTGGTGTTACGGTATAAGGCAGCCATTCTTAGGGTCTCAGAATCAGAGCAACTTGGATTTGTATTCTTTTCTTACATTATTAGCCAAGTGACCTTGGCCAAATAATATAACTCCTTTGAATGTTCATGTTACTGTTTGTCATATAGATGAGAAACCTGCCATAACCCTGATATCTAATGGCCTTCCCTGTCCCTTGAATTGTAAAGTTATCTCACCGTCTCCTCTTCACTCAGTTCCCCTCCAGGCTGTGCAATTTCACACCCACTGGAAGGCCAAAACCCTCATGAGATGCAAAGTCTTATTTTCTCACGATCATCTGTTCTTCTGAACTTTTACTTCTACCATTGCTGCTTCTGTTTCTCAATCTCTTTGACCCAGGTATGAAATTCAGTATCTTCCTTGATTTCCACAAAATCCTGTCTTTGTGGGGAAAATTTGTGACTTCGGTAGACTATATCAAGATACAGGGAAAGATGAGGTAACAGCACAATTTAAAATAAGGTAGTAGGCATCACTGTTCTCAAAATGTTTTTAACCGCTGTATTCTCGGCTTTTATTGGCCACGCAGCTAGTCCTGCTCCCTCCTCCGCCCCCTCCTCTTCCTTACCATTACCTTACTTCCTGTTAAAGCCAAACCCTTCTCCCAAGTTTCACAGAGAGCAATTCTACCCTCTTTGAATCTTTGGCACAAAACGAATGCCCAGGTCTTTGGGGCCATCAGTTTCTTTCCTAAGAGCAGGTTTGATTCCAGCTGTTAACAACTTTTTACTACCTAATTAGTCTACCTTTTAGGACTATGTTGAATAAATTAAAAAGAATAACCTTGAAACATGCAGGTCATTACACATGGCGAATAGTCAAAAGTTTTCCTTTGTCTCCCCATCACTCTAGTTACTTAACACATGTTAATCATAATATACTTATAGCAGCTAAATCAGTTTGTCTGTGGTGTGTGATTGACAGTGCCTCTTTTTATTTCATAAAAGTAACTTTTCTGAGATTCCTTTATATTGCTGAACTTCATGGAATGATTTAAAAATTGTTTTTTTGTGTTAAAAAAGTTAGTTTTCACTTGTTTTGCAGAAAATTAATCATTAAAGCCAGGATGGCCACAGGTGGAGGTCCTTTTGAAGAAGGTATGAATGATCAGGATTTACCAAACTGGAGCAGTGAGAATGTTGATGACCGACTCAACAATATGGTATGATATCATAGTATTGATGGTATGTTGTTGACTACTAATATTAAAAGCCGCTTTTCCCTGACTTAGCCAAGTTGAACTCCCTGACACTCTGTGTAAATATTTATTTTCTTGGTGGCCAAGATATTAAATGACCTTGAGCCATTATTATATTAGTTGAAGACGTTTTTGTTTGTAGGTAGCAGATAGTAACTGAGTTAGCTTAAGCTAAAAAGGAGATTTATTATGAGGTTATGCAGATGTTTTATGGAGAAAAAGTTAAAGGAATATAGCTGGGTTTTAGGAAGGGACTAGAAAAAGGAACTAGAAAGTTATCAAGAATTACTTATTCATGACCCTGAATCTTTGCTTCTAAGTGCTTTTGCTTAACACAACTTTGTCTTTGCAGACCAGCTTGCTTTCTTCCCTGGCCCGTGTCACATATTGTGGCTGCCCCTTCATTCTAAATTTTTCATTTATGGCTACAATTATATCCTGACTATTTATCTCTTAGTTCCAATTAGAAACTTTAAAGTATAATTATATCCACTTGAATTAGATATGCATCTCTTTTCTAGTCATCTCTGATCAGGATGGGGTGGGGTAAGTAGAACAAGAGGTTGGCAGGACATCCACACGTGGATCTGGGTAAAGGGACAGTTTGTAGGGAAGGATGTTTTGTTATAAATGGGGAAAATAGCCCAAAAGATTTTATTGTAGTAAAACTAAAAGATTCCTCCAGTATGGGTAAGGTAGGAATTTATAGCCCTTTTGTTGAAAGAGTAAGGTTAGGTGCGTATCAGTAACTAAAAATGTTTTCAAACTTAAAACATTTAGCACTTTCTGTGATTTCATATCAGATCTTACCATGTAATGCATTATTGCCTATGAAAAATAGTAGTTATGTTTATTGCTTACGCTAGGCACTGTCCTAGATGTTATATGTATGTAATATTTAATCATGTTTTGAAGGTGAAAGTACTTTACATATTAGGAAACTGAGACTATGGAATTTAAATAAAAGGATCAGACGGTAGAGTTTTTTCAGGTAACTGTAATTGCTTTAGATCCCGGTTGATTCCAGATCTGTCATCTTCTTATCATACATGACTTTAAAGGAGGCAGTAAAGGTATCTATAATTTATTTCACTATATAATTTATGAATAGTAAGGAACCATTATTAAAAATGCCTTTGAAATTATTTAGACTACTCTAGCTAGGGTTGATATTTGGGGATATATGTTTGGTAATGATCTGTGGTAGGAAAGTAATCTGTTTTCTGAAGGACAGTATGAAATTTAGACTGGATGTTCATATTGAAGATTGATTCATTGGGTTCATAGCCTTTACAAAATTTTGAACAAGTATAATTAGCAATGTGAATTATAAGTTGTTAGTAGGAGTAAATGTCTCTAAGACTATAGTACATGTTTATGTGAAAAATGTTTTGTCATTTTTAATTTCAAGACCATTGTTTAAGCATACCAAATTATTTTTCTGGTTCCTGGTGTTAACTTTTGCTTTTACTTTTTTAAAGGATTGGGGTGGCCAACCGAAGAAGGCAAATAGATCATCAGAAAAGAATAAGAAAAAATTTGGTGTAGAAAGTGGCAAAAGGGTAACTAATGATATTTCTCCGGAGTCATCACCGGGAGTTGGAAGGCGAAGAACAAAGACCCCACATACATTTCCACATAGTAGATACGTGACTCAGATGTCTGTTCCAGAGCAGGCGGAATTAGAGAAACTTAAACAGCGGATAAACTTCAGTGATTTAGATCAGGTTTGTGAATTATTTTAAAAATAAAGTTATGACTATGGGAAATACTTGAAATAGATTAAATAATTTGAAGAATAAAAATTGAGCTGTTGATTTCCTTTTAGTTTGTGTGCATATGGAAGGAATTTTAATCAGTGGTGATGGTATTATACTTGGAGGGCAACAAAGTCTTCTAAACTTGCTAAGGTTAAGTCTATTGGAACTTCATTGCTATTCTGTATGACTAACTTAAATGATTTCATTAATGAACAATGTTGCCTGTTAATAACTGAATAAGATTGCTTTTAAGCAAAAGGGAAGATTTAATTTAGAATCTTTATCATTGGCTAAGTGTGGGATGTACTAGATTGCCTCATGTTTAGAGTCAAACTATGGTTTGTGTTTATAATCGCTGAGATAAAATTTAGAACTAAAAGCAAATAGAAATGATAATGAACTCTTAATAAATATTTAATGATTCCATCTGTATTCTGCAGAGATAAACAGGCTTCCAGATATGCATAAAGATAGATTCAAGTCTGGTAAGATGGCAGTGGTGATATCATTTAGTCATCCATTTTCTAATTATTGAACACTGTGCCAGGCACTGAGCTGAGTTTTTTGGACAATGCTTGATGTAGACACATCTTCATGGTGATGTTCATATTGATTAAAGACTAATTCATTGGGTTCATAGCTTTTGAACAAGTATGATTAGCAATGGGAGTTATAAATATGATTCCATAGTCCTAGTACTTTATTTAGACTAATCTTGTTCATAGTCATCAGTTGAATTGTCTCTGACAAAATGTGGAATAGGATGTGTTAATCAAATTTTCACATTTTAATAAAAATTTTGTAGATCGGGAGGTCTTTTGAGTCTTACTACAAAGCTGTTTTGCATATTTCCTGATTCAGTATCTGTTGGTGAAACTGACTAAGAATAGGGGAGTTTTTTAAACAGTTTGTTGAAAGATTAATGTTTGTGGGATTTGGTTTCTTTTTCACATATAGAGAAGCATTGGAAGTGATTCTCAAGGTCGAGCAACAGCTGCCAACAACAAACGTCAGCTTAGCGAGAACCGAAAGCCCTTCAACTTTTTGCCGATGCAGATTAATACCAATAAAAGCAAAGATGCTGCTGTAGGTCCTCAAAAGAGAGAAGTGATTGGATCAGCACAATGTAAAGAGTTGTTTGTTTCTGCTTTAAGTAATGACCTTCTGCAAAACTGCCAAGTCTCTGAAGAAGATGGGAGGGGAGAGTCTGCAATGGAGAGCAGCCAGGTGATAAAATTTGTTTCTTTTGCTCTGTGCCTTTGTAAACCTCAGAGTAGAACATTAAGATTTAAAAAGTCATATTGAGTTATTTACATAGGAATTTTAGTTGGATATAATTAAAAGGTATTTCCTTCACCCTCATTAATCCACCAGATTTATTCAAAATAGTCTAAATGTCTTTTTACCCAAGATTGTAGAAATAGTATAGTCAGGAATATTAAGGTTTCTATTTATTTGCCAATGCTGTATTGCCGATTTTTAGTAAAGGGGAGTTGGGAGCAATGTGATTAATAGATTGTAAGGATTTTTTAAAATGGTGATATAATGCTTCTGAGAAGTACTTTCAAAAGTATTTTTATAATACTTTTTTTCTAAATAAATTATGTAAAAATTTTATATAGTAGTTTGATATGCAGGTCTATAAACAATATTTTTCTGGTAATGTATGTTAAAACTAATTGGAATTAGTATTGCCAGCTATGTTTTGATTAAATTCTAAATTTGATTCGGGTTTTACTCGAATGTATGAGTTCACACAATAAACCTACAAGTATTTTTGGTTATTATTTTTGAAATGAATCTCTAAAATTGTTGCTGTTGAATGAACTATGCTCAGTTTTACATACTGTTTACTTTCATGCCTTTTTTATTCCCTCTACATATTCCCCCTGTAGATCGTTGGCAGGCTTGTTCAGATTCGTGACTATATTACTAAAGCTAGTTCCATGAGGGAAGATCTTGTAGAGAAAAATGAAAGATCTGCTAATGTTGAGCGCCTTACTCATCTAATAAATCACCTTAAAGAACAAGAGAAGGCATATATGAAATTTCTCCAGAAAATTCTTGTAAGTTTTGGGCCTTCTAAATAATGCATTGAGTTATTTTCATAGCATATCAGTATACATATACTAATGGTATTCTGATGCCACCCCAGAGGAGTTAATATATTTTCAAAGAATCGTGCCATCCATTATAACATTTTATTGCCCTTTTTAATAGTTGTATGATTTATACCACTGAAATATTTCAGGCTAGAGAAAATGAGGAGGAGGATGTTCGGACTATAAATTCAGCTGTGGGATCTGGTTCTGTAGCTGAGAGCACATCGCTAAACATAGATGTGCAGTCTGAGGCTTCAGATACCACGGTAAGCGGCTTTTTGGTAATTAAAGTGCTGGAAATGAAGATTTACAGTTTCCTCCCATTTTTCAAGATGTTTTTGTAGTCATTCCTTAATGAAAAGTATACTTCAGGGGAGGAAACCCTCAAATTGTTAATGCTGTAAATGTTCTTTTTAAACATGAAAGTTTTGAAAGTTTTATTTATCAACCTTAAAAATAGTTTTAATGATTGATTTGAAAGTAATTTCTGGTCTTCAGCTTGCAGAAGCATGGTTTTTTTTAAGTTTCATTAAGCACAGCTTTATAGTCATTTTAAGGAGCATTGGGAAAGTTAAAATTCGTTGCGGATATATGAGCTGTAAGTACAGAGTTATATCATTGCTTAGCATATTGTCTACTGGAAAAAATATCTCCCAAGTTCATTTGTCATTGAGGAGTCACTCAAGGCCATTAGGATTTTTCATTTCTCAGGCTACCCTAGAACTGTAGCAAAACCAAATGATTGGAAAAATTAAGATGAAAATGGGACAGTGTAGCATTTACATTGTGATTTATTCACAGTGAGAAAAGTATAATAATTTCTGACTGCAAAATGAACTTTACCAAAATGTGTTTTGGAAAAATAATCAGAAATTCAAAGAACTTTGGGAAAGATTTGTAAATTTAGCTCATTGAAGTTAGTGTGCTTTGAAGCTAGTATGCTTTTAAGCATTTTGATTTTAACAGATGCACCTATAACCATGCATTAGTAAACTTGAAAATCTGTTACCAGTAAAGCTTTTCTTGTGAGAGGATAACCATGTATGTGTATCTTTTGTTTCTGAGGTATGTTCCAAAACACCATTCAGCATTAGGAATTTGAGGGTTTGTTTCCTTTAGTATTGACCTGCATAGTTTCTTATCTACCGCCTTTCTCCTCCCTGCCCTTCCTAATTTGAAGAGGAAATTTGAATTTTTTTTCTCTACGTTATTTTCACCAGGAGATTCTAAGAGATCTTGATTCAAACAGTTGTTGAAGAATGAGTTCTACTGTGGGGAAATTGTTTTTCTACTTACAGTGGTGCTGGAAATGATTTCTTCCTCACATTACCTTCCAGCAGAAATAGAAGGGTTGGGGCCTGGGGAAAAGGAATTCTGTTGGGGAGGGGTGAGAAATGATACAGTTGATTACTATAATTTATATACTAACATATGTAGTATTCACTATGATAATTTCTTCCATAAATAATCATGACATTATGAAAGTTGACAAATAACATAGAATAAATGTTAAAATGTGCTTCAGCACTTGAGTGGCCTGGAGATTGCCCAGGATATGATAGTCTACAGAGATTTAAAAGTCTTAAGTTTATTGCCACTTTGGGGAGGGGAGTGAATTGATTTTTAAAAAGATGGACTGGTAAATCTTGTATTTATTTACAAGGGTGGCTTGTATGTTAAACAGGAGTTTGTGTTAAGAAATTAATATGCTACACTATTTAATAAAGGAGGCATCTTTTAGTCTGAGAGTTCGGCCATGCATTGAGGACAAACAGGGAATTAGATTCACTAGAACGGGTTTCAGACATTGATGTTACTACAAGTCCAAAAGGGAAAGGTGACAGACTTCCTCAGAGTGGCAGAGAGCTGAGGCCTGATAGGAAATATAGCCGAAAACTATTGCCGAAACTTTGGATTTCCCTCAAAGGTATACTTCACGATTTTAACTTGGGAAGTCTCTAAATGAGTACCTCTTTTGCTCGTATTTCCTCTTGCTTTCTCCTTTTCTGTTTTTGCTATTACTTTTAAATGTATAAGTTATTAACTTGGGTAATGATTCTGTAGTTCGCTTTAGTAAAATGCTGTTCCTTAATGTTCTTCTTTTCTGCTTTTTCACATTCCTCTCCATGGTTTTATATGGAGCAACTGTTTTTAATTTGCATTAATGAAGGACTTGAAACTTAATCCTTCCTTTTTTTGCTATTGAGAACTCAAAATGTAACATTCTTAAACCTTGGCCATTAGTTGCCTTTTGTTTCTGATATTTGTGTTCATGGATTAAGATGGTAATTGCAAAGTTTTGTCTTATTTCTTATGAAGACATTCATTAAAGAAAAAGAAAATAGAGAAAGCTAATAACTTCCCTGTCTGGGAGAATTAAGTATTTTTGTAGTGGATTCGGTTTGTATTTTTGTTCCTGGTAGGAACCCCTTCTGGTCTTTTTTAGAAAAATAATTACCCAGTCAACTTGTTTGCTAGTGTTTTTGCTATATTTTCCTCCAATGTTTTCTCTAAATGATCTTTCTTTTAATTTTCCATGATTTGCATAAAGGCACTCAAGAAAAGTATAAAGGCAACTATTTATGAGTTCTCTTAAAACAATTTGAATAAAAAATAGCATTTGTGAAAGTGCTCATTCGTACCCACTTGACAAGAGTAAATTACTATTTTAGTAATTCAGTATTAAGACATGTTTCATTACTAACTTGTTACCTAGGATTAGTCTCTTCTTTTTTTCCTGTTATGTACATATTTTATATTTTTTCTGTGTCTGTTTAAAAGTGATAAAACTTAACCTCTAGGTATTTTTGGAAGATTTTTTTTCCTGGCTCCCACAGGAGTTCGAGGATATAGTTTGAAATCAGCGGTGGTGATCTTACTATAAAGTGTTAACACAAAAGGTGCCTCAGTTCAGCAAAAGAGTAAATAAAGTAGCTGATTAGTTTTAAAACTAGTAGCATTGAAGAAGAGAAAGTGAATGTGAAGCATATGTAAGTATCTTTTAGAACCACTGTTCTTCTCTTTAAGTCTTCCATATAGTGACAAACAGAATTTAGGAGTTGATGATTACTATAGTTTAGTATCTGCCAGTCTTACTTTTTTCCCTACAAGACCTTCTGGTTAAAGACCACTTTTCTGTTTTGCAGTTTCTCTGAATAATGTTCTTAAACCTGAATATTATTCTGTTTTGAACTTGTTTCTTGGAGTTTATTCCAGTGTAATTTTTAATCCTTTGATTTCTAGGGCCATCCTAGGATAGCAGTTCTGCCAGTACTCTGTACATAGTGATTTCCTGATTTCCACCAGCTAACTCTTCTTTCTCTGCTAAGCAGAATCTGTCATTCTCACCCTACCTTTGATTTCTCCTTAACATGTTTTCAAAATGTAGTATCTGTTAGAAGTCTAGGAAAAAAAAGTTGAGGTTTTAACAGGTTCAAAGCTTAAAGCAACCTTGTGAGTTGCAGTTTGATAAAAAATTATTGATATTCTTATGCTGCCTAAAGGGACAGAGTCCATTTTATGGAATATTTTATAGACATGACATTTTGCACAATTTTTAAAAAGCCTTCCAGCAAGTACCCGTGCCTTCATTGGTTCCTAGTATTTCTCTTTAACTCACACTTACTTTCAGCTCTTAGAGAAAGTATAAGCCTTGTCTAGCTTTGTTTGCTTTTATTTTCATCATTTCTAGTTATTTCATGTGGTGGGCGAGCTTTGTCTCCCATACCAGACCGAACTTCCTCAGAGATTGTGTTTTATAGTCTTCTGCCTTTAGAACTATCTAAGCACAGAATTTGGGACAGACAGTGTAGTGTGAAAAATACTAAACTCAAGCCTAGGAATCTGACTTGCCCTAACTGTGCTGCTGGATAAATCTCTGCTTTATCTTCTCTGAGCTTATAGTTCCTCACTTTTCACAAGAAAAAAATTGGAATGCATATTGTCTGAAGTGCTTCTGGCTATTAAAGTGTAATTGATTCATGAAGAATTATTGAAGAAACCTCAGCCAAGTATAGGAAAGGAAGATAGGGTTTTCTGAAATTGGACCGTTACATGTTTGCAACTCAGGATTTCATGCCTAAGTTTTTTAAATCTGTAAATTGAAAATGTGCTTGTTGATTTAGATGACTCAAAAAGTTTAGATGACAGTATGTACTTGAAGGGTGGGTACAATCCTGGCTTATTTTTGGATTTCTGTTCCATGTACCATTCTTTTGGACTGTTCTTATCCCTAGGTATTTTTATTTCCATTTTCTCATCTTCCCTTTCTATTTGATTTGTAGTTCCCACCACTTTCCTTAGGTCAGCTCTTGTATTAGTTTGAAATGTTTATATGGGCAAAAAGTTACTAAGCCATAATAAAACTGCCCCAATTTCAAAAATTGTTGGAAATTCATCTTCGGATTAATGAAAATGTGAAGGCAGTTGTGTTTAATAAATACTTCATAATTCTTCATACTTAGAGTATCAGAGTTTTTGAAAGTAAGTGTGACTAATAAGGATTAAAGTCCTTCTTAAAGTTTGCTTTTTAAAAAGTTAAAAGTATATAATATTAAATTCTTTATCAAGCTCTTAGATAGTTTTAAGGTTATC
Organism: Manis javanica; assembly: GCF_040802235.1. Taxonomy (NCBI): domain Eukaryota; kingdom Metazoa; phylum Chordata; class Mammalia; order Pholidota; family Manidae; genus Manis; species Manis javanica. Next base: position 97,671,789 of record NC_133167.1, read on the forward strand.
CTGAGGTCTGAACTATGAGAGATGGGAAGATTATAAATTAGATGGAGGTACCCATTCTTGAAGATTTTCTTTTTTTCTAGAAGAACTTTTTCCTTATTTGTGTAATGTTTCTTCTTCTAATTAATTACCATTGATACTTTGCTGAGAATTCAGTTGATTATCAATCTGGAGAGGTTTCTCTGAGGCATTGCATTAGGATCTGTAACTGTTTGGGTCTGGTTTAAAGGTTACCAGTGACTGATGAAATTATTTTGGATCAGATCTGAGAGGGTGAGCTCTTAGTAGTTACCTCTCCCCCTTAAACTTGTTTTTTCAAGATGGAAGCAGTCTTGAAATAAGACAGAATTAAGATGAATTTTGATAGGAATATATGTCCGTGTTAACAAGGTAACTCCCTGTAACACTTTTATGGGATGGGAGAGAACTGAGTAAACAGTAGTTAATTTGTAAAGGGCTTTAGTTCATTAGAAATTTCTCCATTAAGTTCATCAGAAAATCTCCATTAAGTAGTGGCTTAACCAAGGTAGATTATTTCTCTTTTGTGTTCATGAAGTCTGGTTGGTCAGACCAGGATAGATGGAGCACCAACTGGGCTTCTCTAATATGTACATCACATATTCTGACTACAGTCTTTTACCTCCCATTTGATTTTAACTTTTTTTGAGTACTAATTCTAAGCCATGTCCTTATTTGTTCACTTACCAGTTTATTGGTTGCTGAGATAGACTGTGAAATGTTATCACAGTTACTCGTTCTTATTCACAATACTAATGAATTCTACCTTGGACAGGGAGCATAGAATTGGAAAGGGATGTCACCAAGAAGGGAATTTCTCTTGAGCCGTGTGTTCTTCATAATTTCTTGAGGAATCAAATGTACATAGGCAAAGTAGGTCAGTGTATTATTGCTTTCAAAAGAAGTCATTGAACTTCCTCGTTCTCCTAGTAACTTTGGTGAGGATGGAGATCATTCATTTAAAATCAGTATAACCCTAACAAAAATTTGATAGCAGGGCACATTTAAAATTGCTAAAATGTTTTTAATAGAAATATTTTATGTAAATATTAGGTAACATCATTAAACTTTTTAAATACATTTTTAAGAGGCAAATCAATGATGAAAAATACCATTATGGTATGTATACATTTCATGCATAATTTGGCCTGTGATTGTTTCTGAGTTGTACTTAAGTGTGTCTCTTTGCTTAATTGAGTTTTTATTTTTGTTGGGCTACATTTGAGTACTATCAAGAATAACATTTGAAATTTTATAGTTTTTTATAGGTGGCACCTCTTTAATATGTTCTTCTTTTAGGCAGAATGCTAGCCTTTGGGGGAATTTTGAAGTATTTTATGTTCTTAGACTCAGCTAAATGAGCATTTTAAAAGAAAATAGCAATATCTTTGATTCAAAATATGAAATTTTCTGCTTTATTGTATGCTTACTCAATGTGAGGCAAGTAAATTAAAGCCTTTTACATCAGATTATCAAGTTACAAATTGTGCTTTGTAAGTTTTTGTCCTTGGCTAGGAAATAGTGGGTTTGTTTTTGTTTTGTTACTTTTAGTATCACTTCTAGGAGTCGGGCAGAACATTTGTTAATCTGGTCTTTTTCAAGGATACTTTTAGGGCATTAACCTGGTATGAGCTGCTCTTCTTCTATAAGGCCTAGATCCCTCATTTGTGTGTGTGTGTGTGTGTGTGGCTTCTTTTGCCCTCTCTGCACCCTTCCTGTCTTCATTTTTGTGTGTCTTTTTCTTTACTTTTGTTAATTCCTCTTCTAGCCAAGCCATTGCTTATGCTCTTTTACCATGAAATTAACTACCTGCCTCTTAACATGGCAGGCTGTCTCTGCATCATTTTACTCTTACTCTTTTCTACAAGTCTACTAAAACTATCTAGGGTTGTATATTTAATGTGTTCTCTATGTATGTACTTTGCCATTGATAGTTAAAACAGGAGCCTGAATTTTAATAGTCAGGTATAAGTATTACTGGTCTTATTTTCCAGGCCAGAGACTCTCAGCAGGAGCCTATGGAAGAGATAGAAAATTTGAAGAAACAGCATGATTTATTAAAAAGGATGTTACAACAGCAGGAGCAGCTGAGAGCTCTGCAGGGACGGCAAGCTGCTCTTCTTGCTCTGCAGCATAAAGCAGAGCAGGCTATCGCCGTGATGGATGATTCTGGTATGCCAGTCCTCTAATGTTCTCTATAAGTGAGGCTCAATCAACGAATAATGGTATTACAAGGGGGATGCTGGTTACTTCGCAATCAGGTCTCGATTGTTGACTAGCTTAGAAACCTACATGTGAGGCTTACCCTGTCCTGTGCTTTTCTCTGGTCATGCAGAAAAGGTTGCAGGGACAACTCCCGGCCATCACACTGTACTGGGCAGCTGGCCAGCTCGCTCTCCTTTTCATCAGAGAGTTACCCTTAAGAGGTAAAAGGGACAGGCTGATAGGGCTCTTATGCTTTTATTTCCACCTTTTGTACTTAATTGCACTAGGATTGCGATCCTTTGCTTGCTTATCAAGGAATGGTTAAAATCTTAAGTGAGGTAATGAATTTATAGAGCTTCTTTAGCTTCTGACTTTAGTAGTAGCTCTGTTATTTTAGTGAGGTATCCAGCTGTTATACACTAGTTCCTTTGGACTATATTTATGTCCTCTGTGGTCTTCCTGAGACTCAGAAATACTCTTTCTTCCTCTTCCCTCATAGCCGTATATCATTTAGGTGAAACTGTATTGAATTCCTTAGTATTGAGTAATCTTACAGTTTATCTCATTATCTCCAAAGCTAAGTGTTTAATTATGCATTAAGTTGAAAACATTGTTACTTACTAAAATTCAATAAAACAAGGTATATTTTCTAGTAGTCTGTTATCCCAGTGTTGTCATAATTAATCTCATGTGGGCTATTTTAGGTCCTCACTGAAGTTTCCCTGATGTCACTCAATTTATCCTGCTGTCCACACCTAGCCCACTGGTTCAGCCCTGTGGTCACTGTCATACATAATTTAATTTTGTATTTTCATAACATTATGGCTTGCAAGTAACTTTTTTGTAATTATTTAGTTGTATATACTATACTTACTATAGTATGTGGTAATAATTCTACAGATTTCACCCCCATTTTTCCCTTTTTATTATCCAAGGTATCATTAGCTTTTACATTTATACTTAGGAAATAGATAATATAGGGAAAAAAATATTTTAACAATGACCAATTCACCAATGGCCAGTGAAGTAGTTTGGTTAATGGTTAATGTTTTAAATATTTTTTAGGTTTAGAGTATCAGATTTCAGAGATTTTCCTGTGATAATTATTTTAGCTTAAATAGTTACATTTATATCATCTCATTTGATCTCTACGAAATTGTAGATTAGTCACCAGAGCGTTTTTTCCTTATCCCCATTTAAGAGAGAGGGAACTGTAACACAGGTTTCATGACTTGCCTAGGCTTAGAAGGAATTTTAGTGGAATCAGATTTCATGAGTTCTGGGTCAAGGGTCTTCTATTACTAGGATGAACTTTTATTTGTAAGTAGGCAGATAATCTCATTTTGTGGGGGGAGTGGGTAGTATATTCTCATGAGGCAGGTACAGGGGTAAAGGGAACAGTTTAAATTTGAATTTAATTTATATACTATTTCAAAAAGAATTTTAGGTTAATAATGTTAAAACAGATTTCCTCTTGAATTTATGAAATTTTGCAGGGGACGACTGATGGAAAACCAGAATTATATTTAATCTATTGGTATATAAGAGGCAACGTAATTGTCATGGGAAAGAGTGCTCCTTTTCATCATTTAAGTAGCAATTTGTTTGTTAGTTATTTAAATTGTAATTTCTTTTTAAAATAGTTTGGACTGCATATGTGGAATTCTGTCCAACCTGAAATTCTAATTCCTTACTGAAAATGATAGTATTTTCCTTTAAAACAGAAACAGTTTAGAGTCAGTGTCTCTTGTAGACCTTGAGAGGATAAGCATGGGGTGGTTTGGTAGTAGAGAACTAACTATTGTCAAAATTGTCATCGGAATACTGCCTTAGGAATACTTCCTTAAGAAGGTAAAAACTATTGTCATTCAGTACGACTTACATCACAAGCAACTACTTTATTGAATTATCTGTTGTGCTGCAGGGGTCAGCAAACCATGGCCAGCTGGACTCCGTACACTGCATGAGAGAAAGCTGTGTGGACCACAGCCGTGCCCTTTTGCTAATGTACTGTCTGCGGTCGCTTTTACCCTACAGTGGCAGAATTAGATAATTGAGACAAAGACTGTTTCCACAAAGCCTAACATATTTACTGTTTGAATCTTTAAGAAAAGCTTGCCAGCCCCTGTACTAGAGCATTGATGCTGTTGGAGGAGGTGGGGATGGAGACCTGTGAGAATCAGGTGCCTTTTCACACTAACCACCTTCCCTGTCACTCTCCCAGCCTAGCCTGATAGACCCGTCCTCATTTCCACTCCATTGAGCCACTGTTCTTAATAGGGATGTACCTGTGACCCTGAAGAATGTTAGCACAGAAAGAGATGGACTGTTACACTAGAGTGTTTTGAGTGTCCTTTTATTTTCAAGTTAGATGGAAACTTCCAATAAAAGGTTGGGTTGGTAGATAAATACAAGGGTTAAGTAGTTTGAAATTATGCTAGGTGAGATTCTTTTTTTAAAAGTTCCTTTTCTCCCCAACAATTGTTTTTAGCTTCTCTGGCTGGAATTGAAAAGGTAATTCTTTCTGTACTTTAATGAATAGTTGTTAATTTTCTTCCCAGTTGTAACAGAAACTGCAGGTAGCCTATCTGGAGTCAGTATCACTTCTGAACTAAATGAAGAATTGAATGATTTAATTCAGCGTTTTCATAATCAGCTTCGTGATTCTCAGGTAACTAAATTTTTTTAGTATAGTTGAGTTTAAAATCACATTAATTAAAGCAGTGGTTCTCAAACTTTACTGAGCATAAATATCACCTGGCATGATTGTTTAAAAATGTAGATGACTGGTCAGTGGGTCCCCCTACCTCCAAAATTATGATTAATACATCTGTGGTGGGCTTCCTACCATGTGATTCCAGTGCTGGTAGTTTGGGGACTGTACATTGAGAAACACTACATTAGAGGAAAATATACTTTGAATGAAGTGATTAATGAAATTTCCCCTTGTATTCTATCAGGTGACACATTCTTGTTTTCCTCTCAAAGATTATTATTGGTTACAACTTTTAAACTTATGTTTGGATCTATGTCCTTGCAATATTTTGCTAACACTTTGAAGAAAGTTCTTAAGTTTAAAGTCAGTTAATAAGTGTTATAAGTTGATGGCTTTTGTAAGTGATGATATAAATGCAAAATTTCAATATGGTCTTGAGTAAGAAAGGGTGAGTTAATGTCTCTTCACTGGAAATGAATATGATTGAAGATGTCAGTGTCTTTTGTCTGCTGACCAGGTGAAAATAGAAGACTATGACCCAACCACTCTGGAGGGTGATTTAACAATACCTAGTATGTTTTTTCTAGTGACCCTCCAGTGGCTTATCTTAGAGAAACTCTGACATGTTCACAAGGAGATATGTACAAGAATGTTCATGATAGCATTTTGTTAATAGCAAAAAAAAAAAAAAAAAAAAAAATGCAGAAATTACCTAAATGTCCTTAAATAGGAAGAGGATTAGTAAATTACAAGTACATAGAGTGAAATCCTATAACCAGTTACAATAAATGAACTAAAGCTAATGAATGAAAAACATGTTTAAGAAGGATACCACTTAGCTGATGTTTAAAGATGTGTGAAGAGCGTATTTTTTTAGATACTTACATAGGTACTACAAAACAAAAGCATAGTTAAGAATGGTAGATATCTAGTTCCAGATTGTGACTGTAAAGAGTAATGGGATTGGGGATTGGTGTGGATAGAGCTTTAGCTATACCAGTAATGCTATATTTCTTAAAGAAAAAAAGAATTGGTGCAAATGTGGCAAGATTGAAATTTGACTAAGCTCAGTGGAGGATAGTCATTCCCTAATCCTTAGTGGAAGTTTTCAGTTTTCATTTTTCTTTTAATAGAGGAACATAGAAAAGAAGTGGTCGGAAAAACTGATAGGTTATAAGGAGTTAAATTTTACGTTGTGGTTCTAATAAGATGACAAGAGAGAGAATGAGATTTTTTTAGACTGTAGAATTCAGGTAATAATGTTTAGTTTATCCAAGATGACTGAGTAGATGTGTGTGTCTGTAAAACCATATATCTGTGAATACATGTTAAAGTGGCACATCAGGAGACAGTATGTAATTTGAGTATAGGAAAGACATATACTTACCCACCACAACCTCAGTAAAGATCTCTTTTTATAAGGAATGTTTACTAATTTTTTTAAGTGAAAATGTACCTTTTAATTGCCTTAGTCTTTATTTTTCTTCTTTTTTTAAATAAGCCTCCAGCTGTTCCAGACAATAGAAGACAGGCAGAAAGTCTTTCACTAACTAGGGAGGTCTCCCAGAGCAGAAATCCGTCAGTTTCCGAACAATTACCTGATGAGAAAGTCCAACTTTTTAGCAAAATGAGAGTGTTACAGGAAAAGAAACAAAAAATGGACAGACTGCTTGGAGAACTACATACACTTCGAGATCAGCATTTGAACAATTCATCATGTAAGTATATCTGGCTTGGGAGTACTAAGTAGAGGACACACATAGAAGTATATATACCTGCTTGTAATAGTTACTTAGTAAACACTTGATAAATGAATGAACACATAGTTCCTCAAAATTACCATTTTTGTGGGAAGATAGGATGTGCTTCTGAGAAGTTTTTAAGTAACAAAGCAATGTATAATAAATGCCAAATAGATGGTAGATCTGTTCTATATTGCAGAAAAGGGAAATAATAAAGTTGGGCCTTGACAAATTAATAGGATTTTAATAAGAGAAAAGTTAAAGAAAAGATAACTATTAGATACTTAGACATAATAATACCACATTTTTTAGCTTACTCAGAAGTTTTCCTTAAAAACTAATCCAATTAGTGATTTTTAAATTGATTTTAAAACTATGAGACAGATTTAGGAAGTTTTTATACCAAAAAAAAGTGAGACATGAAGAATTAGCAGTACCTCTGGTTTAGTGCAGAAAGTCCTAATTTAAATCCTTTTTAAAATTACAGTCATCTCAGGTGGGGTTAGGAAAGGTATAGTCATCCTAGTTAAACTAGTTCTATAGAAAAAGCATAGGAAAGGCAATAGTTATCTTAGTTATACTATAAGAGCTACCTTTTCTCCTCCAGAGATGTTTTATTTGCCTCTAATTCAGATCTAGTTACTAGTCCTCACTCGCTTTCCTCATATGTTTTCAGGCTTAGTCCCTGCCTCTTACCACACCGTTGGTGATGGGAGTTTTAGCATTGGAAATTGGAGTGACCAGCTGGTTGTTGTTATTCAACACTAGCTGCTGAAAAGACAAGGGAAAGAAAGAACATCTCCAGAGTCCCTGTTGCTTATTCTTCAGCCATTTCCTGTTTCTCTGCCACCCCCAGAAGAACCTGACTGTTTCTGCCTTAACACATACACCTCTCTTTTCCCTGACGTCTGCTAAGTCTCATCCTCTAGCAAATAATCTCCGTGATCATCCTTCCTAAAAAGATGACCACAACTAAGAAAAACTTAAAATTTGAAAGTTGTGTTCAAGGCCTTGGGGTCAGTTTTATACAAGTAGAGTAGAATTTTGCTTATTGTGACTACAAAGTTCTTTTCCCCCCCTGGGAAATTGTGAAAGCAGCACAAAAGATAGAACAGTGGAGGAGGAGAGTGAGGGGACTACAGGAAAGCAGCTGTAGCAGTGGCAGTGTGAGCAGCATGTGATGGTCGTCACAAGAAAGATAAATGGCATTAGTTTTAAACGGGTAGGAAAGAGTAGTGCAAAGACTACTAATCTTCATTGTCCTTGAAGGCATAAGATACCTTTGTCTGATCTGTATGGACAGAAAGTAAAGTGTAATTCAAGGACTATAGGGGATTTCGCCATCGTCTTATTAGGAAATTTTATTGTGAGTAGTAGTTCGTGGTATGGATGTGCCACAGTAACTTTGTTTTATTTTATCTTGTGGAACAAGAGAAGTTCCGTCTTGGAGACCAGATAAAATTCCTCCTCGCTGTAGATTTAGAACTCTTTAGGGACCTGAACTGCTAGGACTGCCCTGCAAAGATTTGTAGATGGTGTGCCGAACATGATGGCCCTGTTTAACTTAACCTAGAACCAAACCGTTGTTCCTGTCAATTTCTGTCTTGTCTTTCATTATTCTTTCCTTTCTGTTTTGACTCTGGTTGAGGAACGTGTTAGTAAGTGGCCTGGATGTTACATTCTTAAGTTTCTAAAATTTAAATCTGCAGAATTTAAGATGTTAATAAATTTTGTTTTTCTGTATTTAAGCAAACTGTGAATAAGTGTTGTTTGATGCCATATATTTTTATTTATGGAAGTTGGTCATTTTTTTTTTTTTTTTGGTAGTTGTGCCTTCTTCAGCCTCTCCACAAAGGGGCGTGGATCAGAGAAGTACCACTTCAGCTCCCTCTGCTCCCGCAGGCTTCGCACCCGTTGTCAGTGGAGAAGCCAGCACACTCTCATCGTCTGTTCCTTATCCTGCTGCTTCTCTAGTTTGTCAGAATGAAAATGAAAGTGAAGGCCATATAAATCCAACTGAAAAACTCCAGTAATAATACATTTTCTACAAACATTGTTCACATAGATTAGAACTGAATAATGGGAATTAATTATGTTTTTTCATTGTTGAAAATTCTAGAAAAACTTAATTTACTTAATATGATAAACATTCTTAAGTGAATAAAGGTGGTAGAAGGTGTGTGTGCGTGTGTGTGTGTGTGTGTGTGTGTGTGTGTGTGGTAGCAGCTTCTGTGAGCTGTTTTTTTCCCATTTTCCAAATGAAGGATTAGAAATAGCTGGGACTATAGTTACAAAGATTTCTATATTCAACTGGTTTAGAGCCCCAGCTCCCCTGAAATTTTATTTCACAAGGCTTTGTGACCAGGGACAAATAACTTGCCCTCACTAAGTCTCTGTTATTCATCTGAAAAATAAGGATGATAATACATACATTCATAAAGGTATTTTTAAAGATTAAAAAACACGGCATAGTTCCTGATGCATAGTAGAAACTCAGCAGACTCATTAATGCCTGCATATCTGATTTGCCTGAGAAGTAATACTTGAATATTTAGTACTTTATATTTTTGATACCTACTAAGACCAGGAATATTCTTGACATTGACTGTTAAGCTGTAAACTTTTATACCTGCTTAAATACTTGAAACTGGTTTTTTGTACTTTTATCCTTAATACAGCATAAGAAAATTATATAATGAGCTACTGAGTACTTGAAATTAATTATTTACTTTAAATTCATTTCAGTCACACCCCCTGGATATTTGGCTAGGTCTAAATTTTATTTGTATTGGCTGCTGTTACATGAAAAAAGTGCAGAATACTACAATGGGTATTAATGTTACATATTTTTTTATCAGAAAGTTAAATGAAGTTCGAAAAAGATTAAATGAACTGAGAGAATTAGTTCATTATTACGAACAAACATCAGATATGATGACAGATGCTGTAAATGAAAACACGAAAGATGAAGAAACCGAAGAGTCAGAATATGATTCTGAGCATGGAAATTCTGAACCTTTTACTAACATTCGGTAAGACCTCTTTAAGTTTGTTTTTCTAACGTATTCATCCTAAGTTAATGTCATCCTAACTTAATACTTTTAACATGAAACAACATCTCAATACTGAGTGCTATTTGCCTTTATTTAAGCTTTTCTCCTCTAAGTCTGCTGTTTTGGTCAGTGTAATCTTACTTGCTCTATAAATATAAACAGGTAAGTATTGAGTATAGTAGTTGAGTGAATTTGCTGTTTGTTAGATCGAATGCCAGTAAGTCATAAGTAGTTCCTAACTTAACATTTTCCTATGCTTTATTTTTAGATAGAATTATTATTCAGATATTTTGCTTTTTAAATTTCCAAATAGGATAAGTTAATGAAAAGCAACAGCCGATTAGAGTGAATTTAAATGGAGAAATAGCCAGTGATATTCTTAGTTTGAAATTATTTTATCAATAGTTTTAAAAACCTCAATTTTTAAAAATTATTATTTTTACCTTAAATAACTTGAGGCTGTTTTGTGTCTTTTAGAAATCCACAAGTACCTGCCACCTGGAATGAAGTAAATAGTAATTCTAATGCACAGTGTGTTTCTAATAACAGAGATGGGAGATCAGTTAATTCTAATTGTGAAATTAACAACAGATCTGCCAACATAAGGGCTTTAAACATGCCTCCTCCTTTAGGTATGATTGACTATATTCACAGATAATTTTGTCATTCTTGGGAAGTGGATTTTCTTTCATTAATATTCTTCTTAAGCATATTAAACTATGGGTTTCAATGATACATGTTTTCAGCAGATTGCCGATATAATAGAGAAGGAGAACAGGGGATTCCTGTTGCACAAGGTGATGATGATGAGGAAGAGGATGAAGAAGCAGAAGAAGAGGGGGTCAGTGGAGCCTCTTTATCTAGTCGTAGGAGCAGCCTGGTTGACGAGGCTCCAGAAGACACTGAATTTGAACAGATCAATAGACTCATGGCTGCAAAGCAGAAACTTAGACAGTTACAAGGTCTTGTTGCCATGGTACAGGTAAATACTGCTTGTTTTTTAAAAAACTGTCTTATAGGGCAAAATCTATATGTTCAGTAATTATGTTGCTAAAATTCTACAAGTACACATTGAGTTCTTCCTATTTGCCAGGTTGAAATGCTTGGCACTTAGCATTCTGTGTATCAGAGACCAGCAGACTTTTTCTATCAAGTGTGAGTTAGTAAATAATTTAGGCTTTGTGGGCCATGTATTCTCTGTCACAACTCCTCAGTGCAAAAGCAGCCTTTGACAATAGGCAAGCAAATGAGCATGGCTATGTTCATGTAACTCTATTACAAAAAACAAGTGTGTTTGTTTTCTTGCTGGTGACTCTGTTCTTCTATCATGTAAAAGTTCTCCTCTAACGTCTCAGTAAGATAGATATTCAACAAATAAAAGAGGTGTTAATTGACCAAAGTTATACTATTACCAGAGCCAGATTTGAAACTTTTACTAGAGCCTGAGATCTGAACTCACTCGATTTTAAAGAAAAACTCTGTAATGTCTCATTAAGGCCAAATAAGTAACATTGAAACCATTATTCATAAATTTTACAATGTGAAATTACATACAAATGTGAAATTTTATTACTGTTAACAGTTCTATATTGACTGATGTGATCCAAGACTTACTTAGCTTCTTACAGTTTATTAGACTAGGTATTATCTTTCTAAAGCAGCAACAATTACCAGAATTTTAATATCATTCCTTTTTACACTTTTCTCAGTTTTGTAATTACTGTAGAAACATATTTTTGAGAGTTTCTAAAATATCAAAATTTGTATGATTTTTGGAAATCAAAAAACTTCTGTTGAATGACTGTCACTTAAATAAGTAGATATTGCACCACTGGTAAAATTAACGAGTGATTTGTTTTTGTTGAGGTGTGTTTAGCTTGTGTTCGATTGAAAAATAATTGAAGTATAAAACATTAAAATTAACCACATTAACAAAGATGGAAAGGAAAACGGTTTTTCTCATGAATGAAAAAAGTTCAAGTTGTATTTGCAACGTCTTTTGAAATGCTACTTATTTTGAATTACTCAAGTAATGAATGTTCTCCCATTGTTTATAAATAAAGGAAACATTACTAGTAAACTTCCTTTGGGCCTCCATTCATAATCCATCTCCTTCATAGTTTACTAATTCTCTTTTGTCAAACCTTTTTCTGTATATTTACATACATAAAAAAATATGTGGAAGTTTTATTTGTTTTTTATATGTTCCCTTGTATTTTTACAAATTGTATATACCAAGTATTATTTTATAGCTTGCTTTTTTCCCCCACTTTACAATGTCTTGGAGAACTTTTCACATCAACATATATGATTCTGTATTTTATCGTTATAGAGATAAATAACTGAAATATTATGTAGGTAAATACAAAATATAAACAATGCTGCATACATAATATATAGGCAACAGTTCTTTTTAGTTGCAGTATAGTATTCTGTAGTATCAATGAACCTTAATTTAGTTAATCTAATTCTATTGATGTATACTTTTGTTTCCAATTTTTCACTATTTAGAAAGAACGTTTCAGTGAACATTTTTGAATGTGTCTCTTTGTGCATTGGTGCTTTCCTAGAGCACGTATGAAGAAGTGGAATTGCTATATCAGATTTTATGTACATTTAATTTTAATGGGCACTGCTTAATTGCTCCCCAGAATGACTGTATTAATTGATATCTAAGCAATGGTGTATGAGTCCATTTCCCCATACCCTTGATTACATTTTCTTATTTTGATAGACTTAACTTCTTTGACCATTTCTGCAATTGGTTTTTCTCTTTTTCTGACCTTTCTCTATTGTAAGAAGGGCTTTTGAGGGGAAGAAGGCATAAACAATGTATATATACAAATAACTTAGAGGTATATATTTTTGCTTATATATTCAAAGCCTATTTGTAGATACATAAACTGATAACTGGTTACCTCTGGAGAATGGAATCAGTTGGGGGACAGGGTTGAGAAGGAAATTCTCTAAATGTCTTTTTTACTTTTAAACTTTGATCGTAATGATGGTAGTACTATTTAAAAAAATTAAAACAGCTTCTAAAGCAAATCAGTAATAGGGTGTCTTGTGTGTCATGTACTTCTTAATTACTTCCCCATTTTTCCCTTTAAGATTCCTTTCCTCAGATACGTTACCTGAAGTAGGGATAGTAGGTCAGAAATGATGTCTAACTTGGTAGCTTATGGATAAATCAGCTTAATTTCAGACCCATATTGAATGGAGATCTTTTGCTTTAGGGACTGTTTTAAGACCTGAAATACGTATATGAGAGAAGTGAGAAAACTGCAGTCAGATTAAAGGATCTCCTCCTGAAAAAGAGCTATTGAAAAATGATCCAAAACTCCCAAGTTTTTGAATGTTTAAGATTGATGAGTTTTATTTTTGCTTTTCTAAGGGCAGTCATCCTCTTCTCGTACCTCTACTTAATCCTCTTTCCCAAGAGACTCAGGAGAAGGACTAAACAGTTACCATGATTATATAAAACTCTTATTCTCTTCTTGGGTAGATGAACTTGAGCAACTTCTCTGGCCCTTATGAAACCGTATATGTCTTACAAATCTCCAGATGTCTATGCCTTTTAGTTCCTTAGTCTGTGTTGGAATGTGTGTTAAAACAGTAAGTCTTTAGCCATTTACTCTTTTTGTGTTCGAGTTTGTACCATTTCAGTTCAGGCACCCTCAAGCTACCATTGGAAACTTAAGATGTTTTATTTTATATTTTTTCTTGTACTTTAATTTTTCCACCTTCTAGTATGTGAAAATGCCTCATGACCCATCTTTTTTCTGTTCTTGAGTCCCAACTCAGTTTCTTTCTTTTCTTAACCTTACTAGTAGTGAATCAGATCAGTTTTTCGATTGATATGAAGACCAGAATAACACCATCTACAAATTTAAAAACTGATCAGGCAGTTTTATAATTAAGAGTAAGCTCTGACTCTCTAAGGTTTTATTCAAATATTTCCAAAGGCTAAAGTTTCAGTTTAGGTCTTTAGAGAAAGCATGAATAAGTGTAAAATACATAGAATTAAATAGTCTTAAGAAAATATAATAGTTCACTCCCAAACACCCCAATTTTAGTGAGTATGTTGATTTCAATGAAAGATAGGAACTTCAGTTTTCCAATAGTTGTGACAGATTTGAGATGTCCTCACTAATTTTTGTATAGTGAGCCATTGGTATTTTCTTTGGCAAACTAAAGACCAAAGTGAGAAAATGGAATTTTCAAGAGAACAAGTAACTTTACTTGAAATTGTTCATGTAAAAGTTACACATCTTCAGAAAAATTATCTAACATCAAGACTTCCCATCTCCAGTAGTATGTTTCTATCTTCATATTCTCTGAAAAGCTATCCTTTGATAACTGAGTATCTGGTCAGGATAAGCAAAGGTGTGTTAATATTTGTCATTAGTGGGTAGTGGGCAGCTCATATTGTAAATGTGCTGTTTTTAGTTGTAGTACTTCATTTTCTGCCTTTGGTAGAGGATGAACTTGAGTGTTCTCTAAAATTCATGTACTTTTATGTATTGCTTTAATGTTTATGGTATGTAAATCTTAGGGATTGGTATGTACTAAGGTATGAACTGGACAGTCTTTAGATATATCAAGATTATTTTAATATAATGATGTTTTAGGATGATGATACAGCGGATCAAGGAGCTGTCTCTGCCAACACTTCAAATTTGGATGAGTTCTACTCAGCAGCAGAAGTCACCAAACAAAATGCAAATAATACGAGAGAAAATGCCAGTAAACCACAGAAAGATGCTGGAGTAAATGAAAAGGCAAGGTATGTTAAGCTTATGGCCTTCATTTAATAAATATTCTTAGTACCTATTATAGAGAAGGTACTTGGCTAGGTGCTATATTACATCGTGCTTAATGCTATCATCAGACTTGCTGGAGTCCACAAATGTAATGTCAATTTAATTATAGAGAGAAATTTTATGAGGCTAAACTACAGCAGCAACAGAGAGAGCTCAAACAATTGCAGGAAGAAAGAAAGAAACTGATTGAGATTCAAGAGAAAATTCAAGCATTGCAAAAGGCATGTCCTGACCTACAGGTAATTAGGAAATTTCTTTCTTTCCATTTTTCTGAAAAAAGGTGTTTAAAATCTAATGTCAGTTGAAAGAACTCATCCTCTTTTTCTAGTACTAATGTGACAGATTTATATTGGTTAATTTTATGATTAATGAAATGAATGAATTAATGAAGTGCATTACAGATACACATTTACACTGTGAAAGATAACACATAGGAGTTGACTCTTGATTATTTCCATTCTCTCACTTGCTGGGGTAGCTAACCATAGACTAAGATCATGAATATTTAAAACTTTTTATTATATTGACATATCCTGGTTTGAACTTTGCAATTAGGGGACTAGCGTTTCTTTTACTGGTCTGAAATTACATAATAAAGCCCTTAAGCCATCATGACTTATCTAAGGAAATTATAATATTTTATTTGTAGTTTGAATATTAAATGTATATGGTTTTGCCTATTAAATAGTACACTAGCCATGGGTCTTTGAGCTTTAACAGAAAAGGAACAATCTTTGACCCTATTAGGTAATTAGGAGTAGGGTTAATATGGGAAGCGAATACAAAATCTTCAGGTTTTTCTTAAAATTTATGGTTAGCTTTATTCTTCAGTCAGGTTTTGTTTTCAGAAAAAGGGAAACACGTCAAATGATGTTTCTAATAAAACTGTTTGTTTTCTAGACTCTTGCCTTTTCTACTTTATGTAATCCTTTTCCCCTTGTCCTCTATCTAAATAATGTCTGGGGGAATATATGCCAGAGTTTGGTTGAGTAAATGACTTTTTTGACAATAACATTTTATCCCTCTGGTGTCTGTTGATCCTGAGGGTTGCTGCTACTCACCAACTTCAGCCTGTGTTCTCATCGTTGTTCTTTTATGTCAGGTTTTCTTTGGATCATAATGGCAGTTAAAATCTGGTAATAACTAATGAAATATGGTACTAGAGCCCTAGAGAAATAATGAAATTACTGCTTTTATGAAATAACTTAGTTGTTTTAATTCCTCATAATTGTTTTTACTAATCCTTTTTTAGCTGTCAGCTGCTAGTACGGGTAATTGTCCCACAAAAAGATATGTGCCAGCTGTTACTTCAACCCCAACTGTGAATGAAAATGAAACCACAACAAGCAAATCTGTGTTTGAGCCTGCAGAATCTTCCGAAGTAGACAATGAGGTATTGTATCGTAGATAATGAAGAACTGTTCTAGCCTGCTGTTCCTGAGTCTTTAGTCACATCTTTATGAAGGAACTGAATATCTTTAAGATATGTCTTTAAATGGAGCAGTGTGTGTTTTCGTTGGGAGAAAAAGTGATTTCTTTCAAAAAGTAATTGTTAGGGTCTTCAGAATGGTCTTGCTGTTTATTAGTGGTTATTTGGCAGAATTACATGTATGGGACAGTTGGAGCAAATAGTAATCATTTCAGTTCAGAAAACCTATCCGTTGGCACTTATTTACATGTCATTTGTAGAAAATATCATAGAAAACATCCCCTAAATAATTGATGGAGTGTAATTGTGTGCTACTTGTTTTTATTAAGAATTAATGTGACTGATTTTTTTCTTGCTGCTAAAATATTTTAACCTTCATGGGTATTTTAGTGTAAAATGGATAGAGTGACAATAGAAATCTTTGTTGGTATTAGGCATTAGCCCATTTTTCTTTCAGGCTAAAACAAATCCAAATACTTAAACTAAGTTGACTCTGATTTTTAAAATAACAGCTGTGGATAGAAATGCGAAGACATGAAATGTTAAGGGAGGAGCTGCGGCAGCGAAGAAAGCAGCTTGAAGCTCTGATGGCTGAGCATCAGAGGCGGCAGGCTGTAGCCGGAACTGCCTCTCCAGTGGCTGTTTCGCTGAGAAGTGATGGATCTGAGAACCTGTGTACGCCTCAGCAAAGTAGAACAGAAAAGTAAGAGAGTTGTTTAATCTTTTTTTTTTTTTTTTTTAACATACCCTACCCAAGGCCTGGAGGCCAGCAGCTTCATCTCCTCCATCCCAGCACAAACCTGCTGTTTCTGTGAGGCCAGTGTGTCACATCACCTTTGCGACTCAGTTTAACCAAGTCCATTGTGCCTCTCTGTTCTGACTCTTCATAGCATTAACCTTGTTTCAAATGGTGACACGGATTTTCTTGAGTGTGTAAGACTTATTTTCTTAAATTTGGAGTTTAGAAAAACAGAATACTTGATACTCAGTAGTACTTTTCTGTCAGGCCAGAAATAAGCACTTTTTCTACTTGGGCGTTTGCTGTTTTGTAAATTCCTAAGGATCTTAAAACATTTCATGTGGTAAAACATTCTGCTTTTAGGATTTAAATTTGAAATTTCCATATTGAGAGTATTTCTAAAAGAATTGGTCATCTGTAAGATCAGTTCATTAATTATCTGTTTAGTAGTATTCAGATCTAAAATTTTGAAACCCAAATCTGTTACCTTACCATTTGATACCTTCAGATGGCATTTCTGACACATTGCACCTCACTCTCCTTTCTCTTAGAAGAACTTTTCCTGTTCTTGGAGTCCCGTTATGCATATGCATTTTAATGATAAAGCTATATGTACGATATTATTCTCTTCTGAGTACCACACATTGGAACTTCTGAGAAAGTTCTTTAGATCACTTTGATGAGCATCTAGGTTGGAGAACCATGGGTCTAGAATTGTACTTTCTAATACGGCAGCTACTGGATATCTGTTGATGTCAAAATTAAAATTAAACAGATTTAAAAATTCATTTTTTCAGTCACACTAGCCACATTTTCAATGCTCATTAGCCTTGTGTACCTACTGGCTACTGTCTGGATAGCACAGATAATAAATCATTACTGCTGTTGGAGAAAATGCTGTTGGACAGCTCTGATCTAGAAAACTTTTCAACTAGAAAAATTGAAAATTGAGAGGGCTTTAGGAAGAAAGTTCCAGGAGAGATGATTACTATTTTATTTGAAGAATTGAGTTTTGGAAGTCAGAGTAAACATTCTGTATAACAGCAGTGGGGAGAGTATAGCCCATCTTGTAGTTACTATGATTAAATGAAATTTTATATGTACACAGGTATGCAGGCACATATATATTAGGCACAATGTCTGGCACATATTAGGCGATGAAAGTATTTCGCTCATCTCTGGAATGACTTGTTTTTTGTCTCAATCTCTAGAACAATGGCAACTTGGGGGGGTTCTACCCAGTGTGCACTAGATGAAGAAGGAGATGAGGACGGTTATCTTTCTGAAGGAATTGTTCGGACAGATGAAGAGGAAGAAGAAGAGCAAGACACCAGTTCCAATGATAACTTTTCCACGTATCCTCCTAACAGTGTGAATCGTAACTCTTATAACAGAAAGGAGACTAAAAATAGGTTAGTTTCACTGTTTTAATGTTTGCTTGGTTCTTGAAAGAGTCTCAGGTCTTTTTGACACCAAGTAATTCTCCGATTGTCTGCACCAACTGGGTGTCCTACAGTTCAGTTTGATTCTGACATTAAGTACTTTGAGTTTGAGCAGACCCCACAAGTTAAGGGACTCAGTCCCACAAGACTGCCCTCACTTCACATGTCACAAGTCCCCCCCACACTTCTATCCTACTTGGTTACAAACTTGGGGGATCCCACAGTTCTTCAGTTTCCAGATCCACAATTCTACTGTTTAAGCAGTAATTTGCTTAAACTTCTCACAGAAGTCAGGAAAATACTCAAGTTTACTGGTTGATCATAAAGGATACAACTCAGGAACAGCCAGATGGAAGAGATGCATAGGGCAGGGTATGGGTAGGGGAGGGGTGCAAAGCTTCCGTGCCCTCTCTGCGTGCACTACCCTCCCAGCACTTCAGTTTGTTTACCAATGCAGAACCTCTCCTAACCGACTTGTTTCGGGGATTTTGTGGAGGCTTCATTACATAGGTACAATTAATTAAGTCATCTTATCCACCATTGTTGATTAAAACTGTCTCTGGCCCCTCCCTTCCCTAGAAGTTGGGAGATAGGGCTGAAAATTCCAACTCTCTAACCTGGTTGATTTTTCCGGTGACCAGTCCCCATCATAAAATTACCTGGAGCCTGCCAACTGTCATTAATATAAACTCGGTATGGTTCAAAGAGGCTCATTATGAATAACAAAAAACACTGCTGTCACTTAGGAGATGTCAAGAATTTTAGGGGCTCTGCTGGGAATCTGGGACAAAGACGAAATAGTTTTTTATTATATCACCAGAGTGTTGTCAAGATAGATCCCAGCTAGACCAGATCAAGATTCATAAGCTTTTAGCTTCTGTTTTGGGGAATTAAGCAAAAATGAAAAAATCATAGATAGTGAAAAATGTGTATTACATTGCTACTTACAGCAGTGAAAAATGTTTCATGCATAAAATATGGTAAGTAATTCTACTTGATAATAGAATGTTACTTGGCTAAGCTTAAAGCATGAAGAATGGAAAAACACTTGGGATAAAATATTTTCATTTGGCAGAATACAGAATTATATGGACACTTACGTGTAAAACATGTGAAAAGACCGTAAAAGAATTAAAATAATTGTACAAGGCTAGAAATCCAGAATTCCCCCACCCCTGCTTTATTTTCCATGCTTTTTAGGTTCCTTGAATATTTAAGAGAATACCAGACGAGTGAATCAAAGTTATTGTCAGATTTTAAAAACTAAATAATTACATATGATGACCTAATGCTTTAAATCTGGTTTTAGGTGGAAGAACGATCGCCCTTTTTCAGCAGATGGAAATTACCGTCCTTTAGCCAAGACAAGACAACAGAATATCAGCATGCAGAGGCAGGAAAACCTTCGGTGGGTGTCGGAACTCTCTTACGTGGAAGAGAAAGAGCAATGGCAAGAGCAGATCAATCAGCTAAGGAAACAACTTGATTTCAGTGTCAATATTTGTCAGACTTTGATGCAAGACCAGCAGGTAAAGTTTAGATGAAAGTAATTTTTTTTATCTTGTTTTTGAAACAGTACACATTTTTCTCAGGTCATCAGTAATTACCATGAAAATTTTTCTCCCCATAGACTCTGTCTTGTTTGCTACAAACTCTTCTCACGGGTCCTTACAGCGTTTTGCCCAGCAATGTTGCATCTCCTCAAGTACACCTTATAATGCACCAGTTGAACCAGTGCTATACTCAGCTAACGTGGCAACAGAATAATGTACAAAGGTGATCTGTTCCTTACAAATAGACTGTGTTATAAGTGCTAAAACTGAACAAGGCTTCTACAGTTACCTGCTGGGAAAAAGGGCATGGGCCAGATTGCATAGTCAGACATTCTCTGTCACCTGAGAATTTTATGAGCAATCATTTGCCCAATGTCCCCTCTCAGTACTGTGGACTTGACTTTTGTTTTTAAAAATGTACAGTATTCAGATTTTTATTTAATAATAGGTAAATTGTGTATAAATTATACCTCAGTAAAGTTATAAACAATAAAAACGAGTTTCTTCTAGTTACATCTACTGTCTAATAGAAATGCTAAGTGCAATTATTGTTTTAAAGGCTAAGTTACTGCGTTAAGCCTGCAGGACAAGCAGATACTTGTAGTAATTATCAGAGCAGTCTGTTCTGTATGCTTTTGAATCATTTCTTACATATATTCTTTCTGAATATACTTTACATAGATGGTACCACTGATTATTAAATCACTAATTAAATTTTTGTAGGTTGAAACAAATGCTAAATGAACTTATGCACCAACAAAATCAGCGTCCAGAGAAACCTGGAAGCAAGGAAAGAGGCAGTAGTGCCTCCCACCCACCTTCTCCCAGCTTATTTTGTCCTTTCAGCTTTCCTGCTCAGCCCGTGAATCTGTTAAACCTACCTGGGTTTACTAATTTTTCATCATTTGCTCCAGGTAAGTGTCTGAAAACCTAAAGGGAAAATAAATGGGTGCAAACTGGGAATATCATTTGTCCATTGTACGGACTTTAATCAGTCTCTTTTGGAATGGCAGGCAATGTTTGCAGAGAAAGCTACGAACTCTTTTCTACACTGATTCTTTATAGTGAAAACTTAAGCTTAATATGGTTGCTAATGAAATTAAACTATTTTTGAGTGATTGCTTAGTCTTACACCTTTGAATTATTCACAACTATTTATTAAGGAAAAAAGGAATTAATCCATTCAGTGGCTGCTCTATGTTAGGCACAGTGTAAAACATTAGGAGAATAAAAACGAGGAAGACAGCATTCTCCCACAGAAGCTTCGTGTCTTTGTAGGGAAATCTACTAGACTAATGGTGAGCACTTCATTCAGGCTTATGTTCAATTTTATTTAGCTTAAGCTTTTATCCAGACTTTTTTCTGCACCTGTTATGTGCCAGACACTATATAAATGACTAGGATTTGGATGAGTGTGACTAATGCTTTAAGGAATTTGGACTAGTGAGGAAGCTAAAAATGTCAGTACATGTTTAGGGCGGTGCCGTGGGTGCTGTAGCACTGGTGCACATGAGATGATGAGGGGCCTTGCTTGTCATTGGGACAAGTGACTGGCAGCAAATCTGTTTGTTCCAGAAAGTGTTACTTAAACTAAAGAATGAATAGAATTTATTTCTAGGGAGCTTAGAAGGAAAAAGGCTTTGGAATCAATAGAACCACTTAGAATTACAAAGTCTGTCACTTACTTAGGGAATTGGGTATTCATTAAATATAGTAGCATTTCGGGCCATTGCAGGGGAGAGTCACTGATGTGGCTGCAGAGCCACAGAGGCCTTCTGTGCTGTGCAAAGAAGTTTTGACTTTGTTGCAGACTAGAGGGACCTTGAAGGATTTTGAGCAGGGTACAGCATGAGATTTGTATTTTAGGAAGATTACACTAGTGTTAGTGTCAAGGAGAGATTGGAGAGAAAGAGCTGAGAGTCTTAGAGCTGGTGAAAAGAAAACAGGCGCTGTTGCAGTGATATCAGGAATGATTGATTGGTCTAGGTGTTGGCAGTAAGTCTAAAGAAAAAGGAGTATTTCAAAAGACATTTTGGGAGGTAGAAGAAGTGACCAGTTAGATAAGTCATAGAGGAAGAGGCGTTGAAGGTGTTTGCCTGGGAATATAGGAGAAAAAGGGTTGGGAAAGCTTTGTGAATATGAATATAAATAAATAAAAATTCTAGAGTGTATTTTAACAGGGTTATAAAACAATGGCATTAAAAATCTTAAGCTTCTTAGTTCACAAGTGTCAACACTGGCAGCAAACGTTTTTTGAGTTGGCTTTTCAGTAACAAATAATGAAAGAAATTGCACATTCAGTTCCTTTTCAGTGTACTGTGCTTCATACCAAAGCCAGCCCTGTACAGACTCTCCTTTCTTCATAAACTAGTTCACTTTTATGAAGCCTTCTCCCCCAAGGTGTTAGTAGCCCCTTTCCAGTGCCCCTCGTCAGCACTCTGTATAAGTATTTGTTATGTTCTAGTTTCCCAACTGAGTGGAAGGAACATAAGCTTTGGAGCCATTCAGAACTGCAGTCTAACCTGCTTTTTCATTTATGGGACATTTGATCTCTAAGCCTATTTTTGCACTGATAAAATGAATAGAATACCTGTTTTGTAGCACTGTTTTGCACATTAAACAAAATTACATGCGAAGTGCCTGCAGTAGAGTCTGGCACCCAGTAACCATTTGACAAATGTCAGGTACTGTTATTTCTAATTCCAGCTCTTACGGGATGGGGTCATTATTTATTTTGGTATCACCAATGCCAGAAAACTACATATATATATATATATATATATATATAATGGGCTGAGCTGTAAACAGTGATTGAATAGATGAGTATTGGTGCATTTTGATTAAGAATTTTTTGTCTTGGTAGATTTGAATGGCACATTTAATTAAAATTGTCTTTTAATTTCACACTGAGGCAAATGTACTGTTTTTATTGTCATCTTACCCTTTGCCTTTATTTATTAGGTATGAATTTCAGCCCTTTATTTCCTTCTAATTTTGGAGATTTTTCTCAGAATATTTCTACGCCCAAGGAACAGCAGCAACCATTAGCACAGAATTCTTCAGGGACAACAGAGTGTATGGCTTTTCCGAAGCCTTTTGAAAGCAGTTCTTCTGTTGCAGCAGAGAAACAGAGGTACCTGATCGTGAACGTAATCCATTATTTGCTTAAATGTCATTTTTGTTACCATATTAATTATATGTAAGTTGAAAATGCAG
This sequence comes from Manis javanica, assembly GCF_040802235.1. Lineage (NCBI taxonomy): Eukaryota > Metazoa > Chordata > Mammalia > Pholidota > Manidae > Manis > Manis javanica. Next base: position 97,694,722 of record NC_133167.1, read on the forward strand.
TTAAGGGGGAAGTTTGTGATTGTTTGACTCAGTAGTGTTGGGAATATGAAGCTTTGACCGTCTCCCCAGATTTCTCTCAGGCACACTTGCTGCTAAGCCTGGTGCACAAGCAATTCAGAGTTTTGATCAGGGTGTCCTGTAAGGTTCATTTCGGAAATATTAGACCTGACACATGGAGTGTCTTTGGCCTTAATTTGTTGCCTGTCTTTAAGTTCACTGACTTAAGGCTAGAAACTACCCCGAAGTGCTAGAGGATAGTCGGAAACTGAGAGCGCCTTTATCTGATTCATAGCTCCTGATCAGGATATGGTCTTTAGGCCTATCCGATGTTAGATTATAAACACAACTTTAACCAAGGAAGTTTTATGATGTGGTAGCATTCATAGGATTTCTTTTTCTCAATTTATTAATTTTTTCAACATGATAACCTTCCCAAATACAGTTTTTGACTCAAATAGTGTGAAAGATAAGGTGGATTGGATCAGGTTAATTATTCTGTAAACATTCTTATGCTAGATGCATAGTACTTTTATGATTGTGTTAATCCAGGAAATGATCTTTTTGATACCTGATTAGTGAAAATACTACAGCCTTTTAATTGCATTTGTTATTTAGTTCAGAAAAAAAACTTTTTAGAAGGATGAAAATTAGAGGTCATTGGAACCTAATATTTGTTCTCTCAGAAGTATTTCTTTGATTTTGTTTTTCCTAGCCCTTTACAAATAAGTCACATTACCTTTTACTTTAATTGTGTGATTGGGCATGTGTGGGGCTCCAGGCCCTACAGCTTCTGTCGTAACCTTTTATCTCTGCCATTTTTTAACAAAAGCAGCCATAAACAACATGTAACCAAGTGACTATGTTCCAATAACACTTACGGGCAGTGAAATTTGAATTTTATATAAATTGTGTCACTCTTTCTCTTTAATTTTTTTTTTCAACCACCTAAGAATATAAAAGCCATTTTAGCTCTCAGACCATTCAAAGACAGGTATCAGGTTGGATTTGGCCTGCAAATTGTAAGTTTGCTTTATAGGTCAGTGGCTCCAAAATTATATTCTTCAGAACACTATTGTCCATGTCAGGTTCTGGACATAAAGTTTTGGATGTCTTACTCACTGTGTGTCCTTCTGAGATATTTATAAAGCACACGGGCATATTAACATTCTGTGGAATCCTGCATACCTGTTTAACTTAGCTTTGCTTATATTTTCCCAAACTTAGATAACCAGTAAATACCTGGTAATGTCTTAAGGGATGACAGTGTTTAGCAAATAAAATTTGGAAAATGACACTAGACCAACAGAACTAAACTAGACTTAATGTGTGGAGAAGTAAGTTACTAGTTGTGTGGCTGATTGTTTTAAACAAATTCTGGTTCTATTTGAACTACTGTAGGTGACAGAGATCCATGTATGTTCGCAAATCTTCTACTATAGATCTTTCTCTGCTGTTCCTCCAAGTTTTTATTTGTGTCTGTTTGTATGTCCTATTCTTCCTTGCTTTTTCTTCTCCACTCTTTTCCGTCATAAATGCTAGCTCTTTGGAACTTTTGCCCAGTAAAAATGGTTTAGTGAGAAGGGTCCAATGGTAAAATCTAAAGTAATCTAATACATTGATGTAGTCTGTGTAATATTTACACATCTGTATATTTTTATGAAAATATTTTTATAGCCTGTTGACAATTTTATTTACCTAAACCTAATAGTGAACTGTAAATTAAGTATATCTGGAGTTATCAGTAAACACAGAAATCTGTCAATGTAATCTATAAAAATTTATTTTCATTTGGTAAGAAATCAAAAGCAGCCTGAAGAGCAGGTGGAAAATAGTAGGACACCATGGCTATATGAGCAAGAAGGTGAAGGAGAAAAACCATTTAACAAGGCTGGATTCACAGTGTCTGTAGAGAAAACTACAAATAGTCATCGCAAAACTCAATTAGATCCGAGCAGGAGAAGACGCCAGTTTGATGAAGAGTCCTTGGAAAGCTTTAGCAGTATGCCCGATCCAGTAGATCCGACAGCAGTGACGAAAACATTCAAGACAAGGAAGGCATCTGCACAGGCCAGCCTGGCATCTAAAGATAAAAGTCCAAAATCAAAGAGTAAGAAAAGGCATTCTACACAGCTGAAAAGCAGAGTTAAAAATATTGGTAAGTAGGGAAATCTGTTGAATATCGATCAGTACAAATGTTGGTAATCTTACTCTGACATGTTGAATAGTTAATTTTAGTTAATTTCAGTATGGCTAGATAGGTAGGCACTGTTCTAGACTTACTTGAACCAAGTCATTTTTAGTTACCTTTATAATTTTTTTTACAAAGTTTTTCAAATAGGTTTAATGTAGATATTTTAAAACATGGCATTTATTCTTTTTTGTGCTTCTTAAGGCTTATATTTCCTATATACGTGGTTACTATGAGCTCAGAAGATACTTTCCAAATCTTGTAGGTTACTAAAAATTGCCCAAATGCTCATGTTTTACTATTCTGTCTCTTTTAATATTATATTTTATCTTATATCTAACACTATAAATTTGGACATGTAACTACATTGCAGTCTTTGAATATCATCTAGATGAAACCACTTTTAAAACAATTTCCTCTTAGTGCTTTAGGAACTGGACTTTAGTTATTAATAAGGTAAAACATTAACCCATATTTTACTGGATCTTGCCATTGAGTATCAAAGGAAAGTTCTCTTTCAATGTTAACTGCATGCCACTTTAAAAAAAAAAAAGTTTTCTATGATTTTTGGAGAATTTGCTAAAGTCTAGTACTAGATTAAAATAGTTTTATTGGCTAAAATATGGGTTATCATAGTTAAAGGATGCACCTTCAAGTTGGCAGGGGGTATTTTCTGGCTGTGGCTTTGAGAGATTGTTCTGAGTTCAAGGAGATAGTATTTGGTGCTTAAGAACAAAGTATTCTAAGCTTAAAATAAGAAAAGCTTGAAAAAAATCCCTGTACACTGCTAACACCCTCTCTTGGAAGCTCAAAATATATGTAAAGATGTGAAAGTCCTGGAAAGCCCTGTAGTAAAAAATGCACTTGTAAACCCTGACAGCTCATCTTAGCCATTTTTGGTTAATGGAGACACCTCTGATGAAAGCCGTGGATGTTAAAAAGAATATGTGCATGTTTTTCCATTTCAGCTCTTCATGTATCCTTCATGTCCTTGGCTCCTACCCCTACCCCATCTGGATGGTTAAACAAGCAGATTTAAAAAGGAGTGACATTTTTCTCAGTGTATTCATTTCTTGAAAAATTTTCTAGTATATATGTTTGAGAAGAGCTGATTTCTTTAGTAAGTTAGTCAGTGATCTGAACACGCACAAATAAATGAAAATAACTACTATGCTTTCTCCATACCACCGGAGAACATATAAGTAAATGATAGCCATTTTGAGAGAGGTCCTTCGGGTAATGCATCGAACTTTCCATTTCCCTAGTACCTTGCCCCCACAAAAATGCCTTTTGTTATATGAATCAATAAGGGAAAACTCCCATTGGTCACCACCACATCCTGTCATCAGCTCGTTAACACTAGTGTGCTGGGCTGTGCTGCTCTGCCTTTCATGTCTCAGACAGATTTCCTGGGGAATCTTGTTTAGAGGCAGACTCCAGCTCACTCGGTCTGGGGAGGCATTCGAGAGTCTGCACTGTTAACAGTCTCCCATGTATTGTTGGTATTGGTCTGTGGACTACACTTTGAGTAGTGGGGACTTAGAGGACCCTTAGCCAACTTATGGCCATGTCCTCTTAAGCCTAGAAGTATTGGTGTATTTGCATTTTTGAAACTTCTTTACTCTGAGGAACTGGGGTCCCATATATGCTGTTCAAATTTTTTACTTTAAGGCAAAGATTGACATTTGACTCCTATGTACTCTCTCCTCTCATTTAAGTATAAAAATACCTGCCAGTAACATACATTCACATTTGTTCAATAGGTGTTTAAGGCCATCTGTCAGTGGCACACACACAAAAATAAAAGACTTGATGGAGAGTCAAACTAATATGTAGCAAAACCAAATTTGTCAGCTAAATCCTTGCTGTTCATAATGTGAGCCTCAGACAAGCAGCATTGGCTTCAGCTGGAAGCTTATTAAACGTGCAGACTCTTGGGCTCCACCTTACACCAATTGAATGGGTTTGCATTGTTTCTTAGTGTTTTTCATTCTTGCGTTTTAGCAAGATTTCAGATATTTGAATATATGCATAATAATTCTGAGAAGCACTGAGTTAGACCATTAATTTATGTTGTTTTTGTCTAGGCAGTAGGATACCTGTGATTTCTTAGACAAAAGAATGTTTACTCTGTCTTACAGGAAGTGGTAATGTAAGTGGATGAAGAGGAGATTGGAAAGCATTCCAAATTGTAGTAACAATAAGAAAAATATAGTTAGGACAGAGCAGGAGGAGAAGATGGAAATAGTACATGGCGAGCAGACCTGCATAGTGGGACTCAGCTTGTCTTGAGAGAGCGAGGCAGCTGTACTGTCCCAGATTCACAGACTGACCTGTTTTTTTTGCACACTTCGGCAGTCTTTGAGAAAATCTCCATTTAGTTTTGTTCTCCATTACAGTGATGTACCTTAATCTTTAGAGGTCTTTGTATGTACACATACACATTACTGCATTTGAAGTAAGATGTGACAGATTATGATAGTGATAATCATCTTTTAAAACTTCGGATTTTATGCCTTAACGAATTGAGCATGATTTCTTGCCTTGCGGGGTGTTTCAGTTATGCGACCCATAATTTGGCTACACTCTACTGGGCCTGAGCCCTCTTTTGATATTATCAGAGGAGTGGGGTCATATAGTCTAGATCTTCCTCATTCTTTTCCTGGAAGATAGGGTAGAACTCTTCATGTACTCATCTCTGGGTTTTAATTATTTCTGGATCTTTATTTCTTGCCTCCTCTCCTTCCTGTTTACTGATGAGGATTGAGAAGAGATGGATGCTCAGCATTAGGCAAGACAGGGTCGATGTGGCCAGTACAGAAAGAACCCTTTTTAGATTCCAAGAGTTTATTACTTCTGTAGGCAGAGAAAGGTACCAGCTCTGTGCATCTCTTGTTCATACACCCCAGGGCGACACTGAGGCCAAAGCAGTCAAAGAACAATTGCAGTGTGATGGGGGGACACCTGCTGTTGAGGAGCAGGGCTGTGCTGCAGCCTTTGGCACTTTATGGTCTGGAGAGGTACCTCGGGCTGAAGATAAAGGGCTCGCTCTTCATCAGATCCCAAGACATATACTCTCTTGTGACCCCTGCCAGGGATGTGGGGGGGGCAAGGGGAAAATGGCCACATGCAGCTGTAAAGGCCTGTGAGCGGCTGCTTTCTTGTGTTCCACGTTCCAGAAGGATCATGAGGCCTTCCAGTAAGACTTAGTTGCAGTCCAGCACTTAACCTAGGTGGCCTGCACGGGACGTGGGAGGCCTGTGGGGGCCGTGCTGGGCTGTTCCCCTGTCGTGGAGACACAACCAGGAGGACTGTTCCTTCTGGCTGTGTCAGCCAAGCCACTGAGCAAAAATACAGAGTGGGGTAAGGGGCAGGGTGGTGAAATGGGACAGGAGATAACAGCCTTCCAATGATGAGCATCGTGCAGTGGTGGCATTGTTACCTGAGCAGCCGAGCCAGTACTGCTGTGAAGTATTACTAACCTTCCTTCTCCCAGTCTCCCTGGAGGGTTACTGTTAAAGTGCCCAAGAGAATCAAAATCACACACTGGAGCCTCACCTTTGGAAACCTAACCCTTGATGTTTTCCACTGGGTGATCATAAGACCATAGTTTTTTCTCTCATTTTAGCATCTTAATAATTATAGCATGTTTCTTTTGACAGTTCAGCTGTTTGGAGGGTAAGTGCATCTTCTCGCGGTGCCTACTGGGTCTCTGCAAAAAGAATTTTGTGTAAGCCATACAATGTATATTTTAATTTTGATTAGATTTCATTCACTTTTCATGTGATTCAGTAGCAACATTCAAAAGCTTAATTTCATTTATATAAATGTTTTTGTTAGAATAACATTGAATTTTCTTCAGAGCTTTGTTTGCTATTAAATGAGCAGTAGTACTACCAGTTATAACATTTTGCTGATTACTTTTGGCAGTTGTATCCTTTATTGCTGGACCTGTTTTTTTTGAAGTTCAAAAATAACCAAGAGGCCTCTTTTTCCAGTAAGTTTGGTGCAGAAGGGATGAGAATGGCCAGACTTTAGTCTTGAGAGACCGACCAGTGAAGAAACCAGGAACCTAAATGTGAGGTGATGAGTCCTAACTTGAATGACGGCCTCAGCAGTAGGGAAGGTTGAACACAGCGAGGCTATCCCAGGGAATAAATGGATAGTATGTTGGGCTCCTGCTAGCAGAGCAACTGCTGGGCTGTGGTCATGAGAATGTAAGCTGCAAGGCCTTCCAGGCCATGCTGGAGCGCTGAGACCGCCTGGGGCAGAGCTCAGAGCTCTATGGTTCTTGCAGAAAACTTGGTTGGAGGAGATCATGCAGCTCCTCCTGTTCTTGGCACCTCCCTCCCTCCCTAGAGTAGCAGTCTTTCGCCACTTGCGGGTACTAATGGAAAAGGGTGTCATTGGACAAATAGATGACAGTCTCCCTGCCCTGAACTTGGGAGGTGTTGCCATTGTAGCTGAGGAGGCTGAGGAGTAGAAGAGGCTTCCTTATTGTCTTGATGGGAGACTGGACAACTTGATGGCCAGAACATTATCTCACGATAGGAGTGAGACTTCCAAGCACTGTCAGGTAGTGGGCTCCAACCTTAAGGGTAGGTCACAATTGTGACTAGAGAACGTAACGATACGTATAAAAAGTACCAGCAGCTAGAGAGAACACACAGAAGTAGACTACTAGAGCAGGTAAAATCTAGTTAAGAACAGAGTTATGGAAGGAAATACACACTTGAACAAAATAACATGCAGATTGAATTAAATTTTTTAGGGCTAGAAAAAATGTTTGCATTTAGTTTAGTGAAAAAGAGGATGAATGCTATTAAGTCCCAAATTACTCCTCTGGAAATCTGAGGGGAAGAATTATGTAATTACACAGAGCAAAAAGTACTAAGAGTTGAAATCAAGAGGAAAATGATTTGAGGCTTAAGGACAAATCTTAGAGATCTAATCTACAGGGAGTCCTAAAGGAGGAAAAACAATATGTAGAGGCAGTGATTAAATAATAAAGGGGAATCTCTAAGGAAGAAAAACTCAACACTTTAAAAAGAGTTTTTAAAATACTGTAAAGAAGAAAGATCAAAATACCTAACTGCTGTCCAGCCAGGAAGCCCAGGGGATGGTGTGCTACCCCGTGTGTGTTCACATGACATTCCAGAATTCCAAGCTTCCTGACTGTAGGAATAAGTGACATACAGTGAAAAATAATCCAGTTGACATCAGTCTTTCTCACAACCAAAAAGTAGAAGTGAAATAACATCCATAAATGGACAAAAAAGGGACCACAACTCAAGAATACTCAAACCAGAGACCCTTCATGTGTAAAGATGACAAGAAGATACTGCTGTATGCTATCTGAGGAAAACTACAGAAACAATGTGTGAATCAGAACAGAGACCTCTATGTGTAGGGGAAAGTGGAAAGGAGAGAGCAGTTCAGTAACTGAATACAAGAGGTCAACCTCAGTTATTCATATAAATTCAAAAGTAAAATTAAGATGTTAGGAATTTTAATTTGCCGGTGTATCAATAGAATATCAAACTTGTCAACAGGGTTTATTACAGAAATGCAGTATGATTCATTATCAGGAAATCTGTCAACATAATTTTTATATGAACAAATTAAAGTCATAATCGTAGCACTAGATTCAATTAAATTTGAAGTCATTTCTAATGAAAATTCTAAGTAAAATGCACCTAAGGAGGCAGTTATTTCAGCATAATGAAGTCTGCAGAATGCAGTCACAAACATCATTGTAAAAGACAATAGTCCACAGATCTCGCTCTCAAAATTAGGAATTAAGCAAGGATTCCTCCTCTACCACCATAATTATTTGGAAAGCATTATGACAAGAAATTGAGTAATTATAATAAATAGTGGGGCAAGAAGGGAAACAAATTTTGTAATTTTTTCTGAGAAAGCCTAAGAGACACTGGAAAATAGCTACTAAAGTTAATATGAATCAGTCAAGTAGCTGGTTATAAGTGCACATACTTCTCTCTATCACAGTAACACACAGCAGAAGTGGAAGGGGGGGAGGGGAGAATGTTCTTACCATAACAGTGTCTGAAACTATTGGGGGAAAGGATCCTTAGGATTAAATTTAGTAAGGAAATTAGCAGATCTATAAAAAACTATGAAGTATTTTTGAAGAACATGAAACAAGATCAAACAAATGTAAAAACATAACCATGTTCTTAGAATGCTTAAAATGATTAAATGCCAATTCTCCTCAAATTAGTAATACTTCTATTGTGATTCCATCTTGATCCCCATGGATCCTTTTTGAAATTAGAAAAAAATCTCAAAAGCTTATATGTAAGAACAAACGTCCAACAAAAGCCAAGCAGAGAAGAGAAGCTCGGTAGGACTAACCTTGCCAGGTGTTTAAACACCCTGTAAAGCTTCTGTGGCTAAAAGAATGAAAATGGCATTGCAATAGATAGAATGCCAAGGAATAAAACCTAGTTAGTAGGGAGATTTAATATATTGACCAAGGTTGCATCTTGATTCAATGGGAAAAGGGTAGGTATATATAGCCAGCTACCCATGTGGAACAAAATAAAGTTGAATTCCTACCTTGTGCCATAATACCGAAATAAATATTAAAATAAAATTGAGAAGGAAAATGTAGTAGAATATCTATATAACTTTTGGGTAGTTAAAACCTTTTAAAAAACTTAAGTCTTATTCAACAAAAAGTATAATAAAAAGTCAGACGGTTTTGACTATTTAATGTCTAGTACTTTTCTCTCTTACAGACATTTTATATAGATTGGATTTGATTCCTTCTATTTCTTGATACTGAAAAAATTGTTAACCTGGAGTTTAGTAGAGTATTTGGATCATGTAGAGAATATAAGGTCTGCCATATACTTTGAGTTGATATCAAAGGGCAATAAAATGTTAGAATTTATTACTGTCATCCCATGCATCCAAGGGTTATTGCAAAGGTATCTCCAGAAATTTACTGTTTTGTATTCCATTTATATCAGGCCTTCATAGCATTCTAAATTGAGTTAGCATTCTCTGTGGAAAATCAATATCCCTTTCAGTTTGAGTTAGTTGCAACTGGTAATAGTTGTCACTTTTTTTACTTAAGGATATGAAAGTGCCAGTATGTCTAGCACATGTGAACCTTGCAAAAGTAGGAACAGACATTCAGCCCAGACTGAAGAGCCTGTTCAAGCAAAAGTATTCAACAGAAAGAATCATGAGCAGCTGGAAAAAATAATAAAATATAGTAGGTCTACAGAAATATCTTCAGGTATGTTCTTTTTCGGTTTGCTTTAATTTAAGGACTTCTACATCTTAGATTTGAAAAGCTATAGTAAAACAATGTAAAAATTGGTCTATCACAGTTTTCTGTCATGTGCAGGGTTTTATAGTGGAGATTACAGTGCATTCCTTGATACCGAGAAATGTAAACTGGCATTATTGTTGTGATATGATACAAAAGGTTGACTTGTTTTGATAAAATTCTGAGCAAAAAGTACTGCTGACATTAATTTGGAACTCCTGATTTGAAATTCTGAAGATTTTCTCTGAATAAGAATTTGATATAATGCCCTGTCGTTGCTTTGCTTAAACCGCTGTGGCTTCTCCATGCCTACAGGACAAATGGTTTACCGTGACATATCTGGCCAGACTCATTCCTCACCACCTTCGGCCTTGAAGTTTACATTTTCAGTTTCACTGATCTCAGGCTTTCACATAGCTTTTGTGTTGTTTCTCGCCTCAGCAGTGTTTGTTCCATCTCAGGTCCTTTTTGTTTTTTTGTAAGCATTTTTCTCTACTGGGCTCTTAAATAAAATCTTAGTTCTGCAATTCTGAAATTGCATCCAAATCCAAGCTGGGATAAGTTTCCCTTTCTCCTTGTCATTTCTCTTGTAGCCTATGTAAAGCTCTTGTTGCCTGTATTACATTATATATAATATAGCACTTACCTATGTAAGCGTCTGTATTGCCTTTTTGAGTTCCTTGGTAACAGATAATATCTGTTCATATTTGTATCTTAAGTGTTGCCGTGACAGGCACATGGTAGGCACTCAGTAAGTGTTGGTTGAATGAATGGAGTCATGTATATTTGCCACCATCTTAATTTTAAAAAGTACTGATATTTCCCTGATTTGTAAAGACTAGTACATCTCAAATTTAAGGAGTGAGGGAAGCAGTATATACAGAATCTTCAGTTGTCAGTGAAACTGTTGGTCAAGATCATAATTTATATTACACTTATTGTTTACAGATTTAAGCAAATTAGAAAATTAAATTGTCCCATGCCAGCATTATTACCAAAATTTTATAATTTCCGTCTCCATTCACTGTCTTCATCAAATAATGATTAACTTCAAAGGGTAAGCAGTTGTATGGGGTTGGAGAAGGGCACTAAATTGACAGGCCTAATGAAGCGAGTATCAGTCATCTAAGTAATTGATAGTTGATCATAGCACTTGAGATTGCATTACTGTTACTTAAAAAAGTATGATTGAATTTTGGTAAATTAAAAAATGAGTAGCATAAATAATACCTTTATTTATATTTACATACTTTCTAAAAAGAATTTAGTTTTAACTCTTACTCTAAGATTCTTCATAGCGTAGTAATAGTTTTGTTGTATGACGAGTAGAGTGTAGCATCTGTGACTGCTAGTCCTGCACTGCACAGTCCTCGTCTCCTGCGGGAGTTGGGGAGGCTCACTGTGATAAGTATGCTTCCAAGAGGGAATGGTAAAACTTTATTGATGAAAGTCATCATCAGTCACATCACTATGAATTTAGAGCAAATCTTTTGATGTTTTCCCTGATGAAATTATTTTTAAATAGAGCATAAACCATACCTTGTGATAACATTTCAGTTCAGACAATTTAAAGAAATTTGCTAATTTCTCTTTTTTATTCACTTATTCATATTATAGACCCTGTCTCTACTATTCATACACATTTTATGTTCATCCTTATTGTCTGCCCTTTCCTACAGCACATGCTAGGAGAATACTACAGCAGTCTAACAGAAATGCATGCAGTGAAGCGCCAGGTAACCATCTGCTTAGTTTTGGTGTCCACTTTTTCTTAGTTTTTACCCCAGTGGTCCTAAAAATCCTTAGTTTTATTGCTCTGATAATTTTTTTCAGACTTAGCTTAGTGTAAATGTGTTATTTGGCTTGTAAAAGTGGAAGATAAATCATAGTCGTAACATTCAGAAGCCTTTCATCTGTAATTCTTTACTTGTTAAAATTGGTTGTTTTTCTTGTTTTCATTTTCTGTTAGTCTATGTAACGTAAGCAGCATATTCATGTGGGTAATAGAAAACCTTTCTATAACGTAGTGTTTTATTTGAAGTTATTTTGTATTTATTAAATGCTTAGGAGCATTAATATTTTTTGCAAGCAAAAATAGAGGGTTTTAAAAATTCTTAGCTCTGGTTTACAGTGTTAATTATTGTGTGTGACTTCTGTTGTAATTGCTTATTTTTCCTTACCAGCCAACATCTGTATAAAAGTAAACAGAAACAACTATGACATACAAAGACCATGTAGATAAAGATCATGGAAAATTACAAAGATGCCAAAATGCTATTGTTGTCTTTAAACTATGTGTTTTCTTTATGGTTCCATGTAACTTAGAACTAAATATTCGTTAATGCCTCCAGCACTATTACATAAGTGGGGAAAAAAAGGCCTTTTAAGAACCTTTAGGGGAATCTAAAGAAGACAAATGGTGACCTAGCCCAGACAAAGTGTGAATATTTCAGTGGCACTGCTAAAAGAACTCTGGAAATAGGATGAAAACAAGATGGAATCAGGGAAACCTGACAGAGAGAGCAAGGACTTTTCTAGCCTACACTAACGCATGTTAGTCCAGGAGGAGAAAGTGGCAGAAACTTTTCATCTATCAATTGCAGGCAGGAGGGATGAAGCATGTGTTTTGTCATAATTCATTATTTGGGAATAATCTTTAATGATACATAATTTAAATAATTCTGTCACATACAAAGGTATAAAAAATGTCATTAAATATGCTTTGCTTTTATATCTTTGAAATAATAAACATTTTCTCTAAATTAAACAACTAAGGCCAAACTACAGAATTGTATATAAATTGAAAGTGTATATTAAATCATATCTTCCCGGACTTTTTGTGTAAGTAGTGATTTCCTACAGAGATAGTTTTGGTTCCTACTTAAAATAAATGTATCACTTTTGTAGTAAAATGTCTAAGGCAACATAGGGAAGTTGCATATTTATTATTATTATTTTATGTTTGTGGAAATTGAGACCTGAACATGTTAACTTACTTATTAGCAGATTGATGAAATTTTTTCATTAGATTCAGTTCATTTTGTAGTATATTATCCCTCTCTTAACAAAAATGTAAATTTTTATGTCTTTGAATATTTATCTGAAAGCAGATTATTAAAGCATTCAACATATTAAATTCCCCTTTGTAGAAACTTATCACTGATTTTTGTGGAACTTGAATATAGAACTACTTATGGTTCTAACATTTGAAATTTTAAACAATGGTATGACCAAGTTAAGGTAATGGTATGATTGTATATCTTCATGGATGATTATCTGTGTTATCAATAAATGCATATAGCAGGATTATTGCTAAATAATAGAATTCTGCCTCGATTCAGTGAAAATGAAAACCTCTGGGGTCACTGCCTGCTCCAGGTTACACTGAGTGCGTCTGTAAGACACAATAGTAAGATGACCTGTTATGTTGTCCTTTAACAAATTCACTTTTTCATCAATACAACATGATAGCAGATATTTGAACTCATAGACCCTAACTAGATAGACCTTATTCAGTTTATTCTCAAGTGTAACAAAATAAACAAATTTCTCTTCTTGTAACAGTTCATGTTAGCAAAAAAATAAAATTATTTGCATTTAGCTTTATTTCATTTCCACTGATTATTCCCATGAAATGTGTAAAATTTTCCAGATATTTTTGAGAAATAAGTATGGTCTGAATAATGCTAGGTAATGTTATTTATTCATTTAAACACTTCTTTAATACACAGTGTATATATCTTGGTATTTTTAAGATTATTTTTGGTAATTTTAAGATTCTTTTTCTATTTTAAAAGCTCTGAAATAGAATTAAGTATGTTCTGATTTTTGAGTAATGACACAAGTTAATAGAAATTGTCAGGAACATATTTCATCAGTACTAACCTCTTGATCATTTATATCTTCCAGAAACGGGGAGTGATTTTTCCATGTTCGAATCTTTGAGGGATACTATTTATTCTGAAGTAGCTACACTAATTTCTCAAAATGAGTCTCATCCGCATTTTCTTATTGAACTCTTCCATGAGCTTCAGCTTCTTAATACAGACTACTTGAGGCAGAGGGCTTTATATGCGTTGCAGGTATCCTGTGCCTCACATTGATTTTCCTCCCCTTCACGGTTATATTCCATTTCTTAGACGGAAGTATGTCCTTGTTCCATATGTATTTTGATCTGTTTTTTATGTGCTTTTGTGCCATTTCATTTAAAACTTACTGTATAGCTTTGGTAGTTTTTAGATAAAGCCTTTTGCTGAGCAGTTTTTCCGTGTTTTTCTCTTTACTGTTATTTCTTCCTCACAGTTAATCTATAAGATGAGTAGTGTTGCATTGGTTCTGTCTGCTTCTGCTTTTAAATTGTGATTAAACATAAATGTTTTACATAAATAACTCTTATTTGTTTATTTAGGACATAGTATCCAGACATATTTCTGAGAACCATGAAAAAGAAGGGGAAAATGTGAAGTCAGTGAATTCTGGTACTTGGATAGCATCAAACTCAGAACTGACTCCCAGTGAAAGCCTTGCTACTACTGATGATGTAAGCTGATAATGATTAAATGAATGTAGATATAATTTCACTGTAGTAAATAAAAGTTAAATAGGTTGTTATAAATTGTGAGTATATGTACTATATTTAGTTTTTAGCTTTTTTAAAAAGCTGGGTATATAATGCATTTCTTGAATTTGAGGTGAGGTATAAAACTCAATCAAAACATGGCAGCAAACACCAAAAATTATGTATAATTGATAGAGTATAAGGTCTGAAATAATCATATTTATATTCCATTGCCCAACAAATAATAGAAATTCCATTCCATTTATATTCCATTCCGTAGGAGCTGACTCAGACATCAAGTAGTAATTATTGTGTTCAATCAAAACATTCAGTAAACCAAACAGCAGTCAGATCACAGTAAGAGCCCTTGAATAAACAAATAACAATGTAAATAAATCAGGTCTTAGGTTAGTAGAGAAGCCTGGACAAAAGAAAGTCATCCAGGAAAAAAAGTAATTTAATGTATTCAAACTAATGAAGAAATTTTGAATAAGTGAAAAGGACCTCGAAATGGAAGAGTGGTGAGGGAAATGATGTATTTTCAATAAACTGTGTACTCCTGATGGCACCTGCCTAGCTCCTGGTGACTGAACATCTGAATGGCTAACTAGGATGCTGTTAGGACACTGAGGAGATTGACATGCTGGGTATTTGGAAATCATCTATTTAAAGGTTCAGACCTTGATTCTGCTGTGAAAGTTTGTATGTGGTCCTGGGACAGCAAATACCTTCTTTTTTAAATACCAATTCTGGTTTCTAGCTCATGGGTATCCATGCCTAAGGCTGCCATAATTGATTAGCAAATATCTGCTGGAGGAAGAGAGTTGGAAATATCACTGTGTTTCTGCCCATTATGTTAATGTTATAAATTTTCCCCAAAAGATAGTATTTCTCAAAAGATTGTCTTGTATCTTTTTCACATATAGTAGTTTCCTTAACAACTAAGGAGGATTTGTTCTAAATTATTTGCTCTTTAACTCATACTCATGTTTAAAACAGTACATCCAGTCATCTTTTCTCCTTAAAACCTTTCTCACCAGGCTCCCAACTCCTCACTACTATGAACAAATCTGTGTCTAAAAATTACAGGGTTTTAACAGACTTTAAAATGTCAAATATAAAGTAAGTAATTCTTACTTGGGATTGTTGGTATAGCTAATTGAAAACTGAGTACTCCTTTCTGTGGGAAATGAAAAGTGATCTAGCCGTACATACCTAAAAAATAGGGGGTGCTAGGTTACATTGAAGTTTATTGGGCATTGAAATAACTTACTGAGAGAGTTTGGAGAGTGACTGTTATTAGAAATCTTTTTGTCATTTTATATCCTTAACTTCAGTGCCTCCCTTTTTATCCAAATTTCATATAGGCAGTATTACTTCCAATTATTTTTAAAGATTTGAGGACTTTGGTCTGCCCCATCTATAGCAAATTTTGAAAACTGAGCTATAATTTATGATAAAGTTAAGCCAGACAAAGTTAAAGTTAAGTAAGTAAAAATTTAAAGATACTGAACTGCTGAATAACTAGGTGTCTTAGCTCAGGGTGGTACAACCACATAGTGTAGAATGGTGGCTTGAACAACAGGCGTTTATTTCTCACAGTTCTGGGGGCTGGTGAGTCCAAAATCATGGTGCCAGTGGGTTTGGTTCTTAATGAGGGCCCTCTTTTGGCCTTGCAGATGGCCACTTTCTCCCTGTGCCCTCACTGGCCGCTAGAGAAAGCTCCTCCTCATCTTATAAGGGCACTGATTTCATCATGGGCTCCTCCACCCTCATGGCCTCATCTAAAGCTGATTGTCTTCCAAAGGCCTCACCTCCTAGTGCAATTACATGGGTTGTTACGGCTTCAATGTGTGCATTTTGGGGTGACACAAAGATTCAGTCCACTACTGTAGGTACTTGGCATAAATAACTATGCTTAGTATTACTTTTAAATAAGTAAATCTGTTCTTTCTTATCTAAAACTTAAATTCAGTGTTCTGTCAACATTCTCCATTTATGAATGCCATTGAGTCAGTGGTAGCACAACATCCAGTGTTCATACCCGCAGGTCTAGAGCAGTGCTGTCCGGTACAACTTTCTACAGTGAAGGGAATGTTTTATATCTGTACCGTCTAATGCAGTGGCCATTAGCCACATGTGCCTAGTGGGATTGAGGAAATAAGTTTTAAATTTTATTAAACAGAAACATGGCTTGTGGTTACTGTATTGGACAAATAGAGTCTCTTCCACCATGTTTCTAGGCCTAGGTCTTTGAGCACCATTCATGGAGCTTTTGCATACACAATGCAGAATGGATAAAAGAGTCTTCAAGCCCAGAAAAGAGAAAAATAAAAGTAGGCATCTGGGAGTTGTAAGTCAAGGAGAATGGGGAACTGAGGTGTAGGCAGAGGAAGAAATAGTTTGCATCTTCTATTCCAGGTGCTGTAAAAGGGTACAAGCACATCTACCTGCAAGTCTTGCTTGAAGGACCAACAAAGTGGTTCAGTTTCCTTTAATCAGAGACAGACCTTTCATTTCATAATTTAAGAAAACACTTTAAATCAGTAGCTAGGAAAAAAGCACAGTTGTATAATGAGTTTCAGTCAGTACATAAGTGAGATTCTCCCCTTAAACATACTATTCACAAAAGTTAATTTGCAGTTAAAGTCCTGAGAAAGCTAAAAACCATAAAATTCTAGAAGAAAACAAAACCATACACTTTTGACAGAAGCAGATTTCTTAGGATAATAGACAGCAATAACTATAAAAAAAAATTGGTACATTGGACTTCATAAAAATCCTTCTGCTTTTTAAAAGATACCATTAGAAGAAAGTAATTTCAGTACATATATCTGCCAAATAACCATATAAGTAACAAATCCCAGACTATATAAAGAACTTATACAATTCAGTTGTAAGCAAATAGCTCAGTAAAAAATGGACAAGAAATTTGAGCAGGTGCTTCATGAACAAACATGTATGTGGACAGTGTGCAAATTAAAACCATAAGATACTCTCTGATGCCCACTAGAAAGGCTGAAATTAAAAAGATTGACTAAGAAGCACTGGTGTGAATATGGAACGATTGGAACTCTCACACTGCTTATGGGATTGTGAAATTGTACAACCACTTTGAAAAGCAGTTTGGCAGTTTCTTAGAAAGTTAAACATAAATTAGGCATGTGACCTAGCAATTTCTCTTCTAGGTATTCATCCAAAAGAAATGAAAACATGTCCACAAAAATACTTGTACCCTAATGTTCATAGCATCTTAGTCACGATAGCCTCAAACTGGAACATCAACAAATAAATGGATAACCTTGGTATATCCATTCAGTGGAACCCTATTCAGCCATTAAAACATAATGAACTTCTGAAACATACAACGACATGTATTAATTTCAGAAACATACTGAGCAAAAAAAGTCAGACACCAAAGAGTATATACTGAGTGGTTCCATTTATGTGAAGTTCTAGAACCAGCAAAACTATTTTGTGGTGATAGAAATCATATGAGTGAGGTATAGTGGAGATTGACTGCAAAGGGATACAAAGGAACTTTCTGGGCTGATGAAAGCAGTCTTTATCTTTAGCGAAGGTGGTTATGTGGGTGCATATATTTGTCAAAATTCCAAATTGTACATTAATGGGTGCATTGTTATCTGTAAATTATATTTCAATAAAGTTGATTTTAAAAAATATGAATGATGCTGTTATGTTTTCCTTGTGATAGGAGACCACTGGATATCATAGTAAGGTGCTAGGTTAGGCATTGTTAGTTTTAGAGACAGGAGAATTTCTCTGAAGGTACAGAAATAATTTAAATGTTAACTTTTCCAAGTTAGAATTTAAACAGTAGCTGGCTCTGTTCTCATCTACATAATGACAAAATGTTCTGCAAGGTTACTTAATATTTTAATGTTCTTTGTGACTATTTAACCTTTAATAACTTTGGTTGTATCATATATTAAGTATATGGTTTTATGCAAATACCTAATCTAAGTTTTAATATTAACAAATTTTTTAAGGAAATATTAGTGATTTTTTTTGTTTTTTTAAACTATAACTTAGGAAACTTTTGAGAAGAACTTTGAGAGAGAAACACATAAAATAAGTGAGCAAAATGATGCTGATAATGCTAGCGTCATGTCTGTATCTTCAAATTTTGAGCCTTTTGCAACAGATGATCTAGGTAAGCAGAATTTTTTATAATTTTGGAACATGACTTTAATACAGTCTAAATTGCATTGATAAGGAAACAAAAGTTTGAAAGGCAAGATGTGGTGGAAAGAACCTGCGCTTAAACGTCTATCCGTCAACCTGAACTCATGAATCTCCCGACTCTGACCTTGGGTGAACCATCCAGCCCTTCTGGCCGTCCGTATTAGGAAAATGGGGGTCTTCAGTACACTGCTATGTTCTTGTGAAAAATACACAGAACTTCCTATCGTGTAACAGGAGTTCAGAAAATGTTAATTTCCTTTCTGTTAAGGGACAGGTCATCCTTTAAGGTCTTCCAGTTAATGGAAAAATTTCACAGGTATCAATGCCTGTCTGATTACATTTTCAGTAAAATGTCAACTTCGTCATTTGAGGTAAGAACTGAAATTTCTTAGCATAAATAATTTGTAGTGAGAAACCCAGATAACTAAGGCATGGCACATTGCATTTTTTTTTCTCTTTCATTGATAGTAAAAAGAAGCTTAGAGGATTGCAAAACTTTTAAAGGGAGGAGGAAACCCTGATTCCTAGAGTTGGAAAGGAGATTAGGGAAGAGAAAAATGTGTAGGTACCTTATTCATTTTTTTGGCTTTAACCTGTCGAAAGATAACCAAGTATTCAATCATTCAAACCTCCAGGGCACTTAGTTGATAAGACAATCTCATGTTGCATTATTCGAGTGTGTTGTTCCTATGATAAGAACAAGATTTAGATGACTGCAAAGACCTGCTTCTACAAACTCAGCTCTCTTCTGAATAAACAGTTACCAAGTCTGAACTGAGCTTACCCCATTATAGCTTTTTCCCCCTTCATGCATCTCCCTTTTTGAGTCGCCAAGTACCTGTTGTGTTTCATTTACTGTTTTTGGTTTTTTCCTCAGTCCTTCACCACTAGCTTTCTGTGAAGTAGACAAAGGAGAATTGGGAAATTTCATTAGGCCTTTTTCTTTACCTTATGACATGTGTTAGGCTGGATTGTTTTATCAACATTTGCATGACATTTTGGAATTTATTTTCTATGTACCATTTAGGTGAAGCAACATGAGGTAGTGGAATCATTTTGGACCTCAGAGTATAAGAACCTGAGTTAAGATCCCTGCTCATACATTTAACTGGCTGTGAAACCTTGGGCAAGTTACTTAAGTTCTCTGAAAATGGAGTACCATCATCTTCTACCTTACAGAGTTATTTAAGGATTAAATAAATAAGTATGACAGTATATGCTGAGTACCCAACAAGGTAGTGTCTGGAACTCCTTAAAGCTAGTTTTCCTTACCTGTGTTCAGGCATTTTTTGTTAATGCATTTTGAGGAAAATACAAAAAAGTTTGCTTTTGTATCTTCTAGATGTTATTTTCTGTTCCATGTGTAGGTAACACTGTGATTCACTTAGATCAAGCATTAGCCAGAATGAGGGAATATGAGCGTGTGAAGACAGAGGCTGAAGGTAACACAGATACGACGTGCAGCTGCAGGATTGTCGAGGATGGGGATGAGGCTGCCACTGCGGCTGCGGCAGATGATGTGGAAGGTGTGTTCTTGGATTGATGGGAAGTAAACATGGTTCCATACACAGCTATGAAAAACCCTACCTGATGTATCATAGTTTTATTACCACTCTTCTAATTATTAAGGGTGCTACAACAGATGTTCCTCTTTATTATTTTAGCATAAAATCTTCAGAATTTAACATTTAGAATTTTGCATAACTGTATGTGTATAATATCACAGGCTTTATTTTGCTAATTATCATTTTCTTTTTAAAAACAGAAACTCCTATTACTGAAAATCATAGTTCCCAGCAACCCATAAGTGAAGTTTCTACCATCCCATGTCCTAGAATTGATACTCAGCAGCTGGACCGGCAAATTAAAGCCATTATGAAAGAAGTCATTCCTTTTTTGAAGGTAAGCAG
The DNA here is from genome assembly GCF_040802235.1 of Manis javanica. Lineage (NCBI taxonomy): Eukaryota > Metazoa > Chordata > Mammalia > Pholidota > Manidae > Manis > Manis javanica. The sequence goes on from NC_133167.1 coordinate 97,714,884, forward strand.
CAATTTTTAAGAAAAATAAACTTTCTGTGTTTTGTTTTTTAATGTATACAAAAGACTTCATTTTAATAAATTTAGAAAATGCAGGTAAAAAAACTAAAAAGTCACCCATGCTTTTGTCACCTAGAGATAGCCCCATCATTTTGGGAACCTTTCTGTAATATTTTGTACATGTATATCACATTCTGCTTTGGTGTTGTATTATACCATAAACATCTTATTAGGTTACTGTTGTTCTGCACATTTTTTAATGGCTACACATTATCCTTTAAAAAATATTTATAGAATGCTACTTCATGCTGGGTTTTGTGGAAATAGCATAGAACAAATCAAGGCCTTTGCTTTCGTGGAGCTTACATGCTAGGATGAGAATACCAACCAAAAAAAGTATAAAATACATAAATATATAAATGTATTTTATATAAAACACATAAAAATATAAGTATGTATCAGGTAGGGTTGTGTCCCATGCAGAGAATTAAAATATGGTGATACAGCGGTGTCTGTTTTGGACTGGAAGGTCAGAGAAGGCTCCTGAAGAGGGAATGCCGAAGCCAGGGATAGGAGTAAGAAGCCAGGTTAAAGCAAGGTCATTCCAGACACAGTGAAAGACCTTAGAGGAGGAACTGGCCTGGCATGTTGAAGGAACTGGGGGAGGACTTAACGTGGTTCTACGAAATTTGTGTGAGGTGAAGTTGGGGAGAAAGGCAGGGGCCAGTTACATAGAGTATTATAGGCTCTGATTAGGAATCCCGACTTTGGATTTTGAAGGGAAACTCCGTAGAGGGTTTTAAGCAAGAGAGAAACAGCATGATTTGCTTGTGGAAAATTGATTCTCGGGGGTTTGGAGTGCAGTAAGATCAGATGAGAAATGATAATGCTTAGACAAGGGTGTTGGTGCTGGAGAAGGGGAGTGGGTGACACATGGGGTAGATTTTGGAGATCAACAAGTTCTATTAATGGTCAGGATGTTGGAGGATAGGATAGAGAGAAAACTGGCTGGAATAAAAGAAAATCTAGTAAGATGAAGAAGGATTGGGACAAGGGGGAGGTCAAGAATTCTATTTTGGACATTAAATTTGAACTGCCTGTTGGAGAGCCATATAGAAAGTTCATGTAGTCCGCTGGGTATCCAGTTAACTCGGGGCACAGCTGGAGACAGAGGGCAGTTCACAGATGTCACCTAACGCATAGCACTGGGTGCGAGCACGGGGCCTAGCGCTGAGCCCAGCCCCAGGTGATCTGGCAGTTAGAAGCTGTTGAAAGAGGAAGCGCCAGACTTGACGGAGAAGGCCTGCCGGTGGGAACTGCTGGGCTCCTGTGAGGGTTGAGTACTCACAGAATTCTCCATGATGTTAGCCGTCCCTGTTGCTTAGTACTTAGGTTGATTCTGGTTCCGGTGCCTATATGATTTAGCTGCACTTAAATATGTGTATCATTTTTCCCATTTAGAAATAATTCTTAGACATAGAATTTCTAACTCTTAAGAGTATGAACATTTTTAAGGCTGAATTGTCTGTGCTTCAGAAACCTTCATGGTTCCTGTGTTACCAACAGTAAGTGTATGAGTCCTAGAAGCAATGCTAATTTTGTTTGATGTTAGTGAACAGCACAGAGAATGAAGCATGCAAGAAATGGAATGTGAAGATAGGACTTTTTTCTGCGATGGTGCTTTTACATTCTAATTTAAAATGAAAATTTTACGAATTAGAAATAAAAAGATAGCATTTTCTTTTAAGGCATGGGAAAGTGCGAGATACATTGCCATTGAGCTCATTTCCTACCAACCTGCTTATTCTTGTCAATGTGTAAGACATTGACAACAGTTGTTTCCATACAACTTATATTTCTTCCCTCAGTAGAAGCTATTGTTATTACTCTCCTTGGAATATTTTATGAGTATAGAAGTCTTTGAGAAGGCAATTACAGAAACTGCTTTCTCTGAAGACTTCATAGCCAACAGGAGAGAGAGGATCCTCTGTCTATGCCCAAATTATTCCATGTAAAAACTAAAAAACAGGCTTTTCCTGGTCAACTACAACAGCTCCTGAACAGACTTGTGTCTCTGTCACCCCTAACCTTCTCCCTCTGGCGTCGCTGGCACTCTTGAGGCCTCAGCACCTGCTGCCTCTTCTGCCTGGAACGCGCTTCCCTCGTGTACCTGCGTGGCTTTTTCCTTTGAGACCTTCAAGTCTTTAGTCAAATGTTACCTTTCTGGTGAGCAGATCTCCCCCTACTCCTTACCTGCTTTTCTTCATGGCCATGGTGCTTATCACCTTCTAAACCTATTTAATATTTGCTTATTCTTTTGTATGTCTCCCCCTGTTTACTTAGAAGCTCCATGAAGTCAGAGATGTTAATTAAAGCCGTTTTGGTCGCCAGTGCCAAGAATAGTACCTGCATGTGGGAGGCACTCAGCAGATCCTTAGTGAATGAATCAATAATGAAGGGATCCTTTAAACTTCAGCTGTGGTTTTCAAAATACATCAAGCTCTTCAGGCTCTATATGAAGTATGGTTCGAAAACAGCTGGCCCCTAGGATACAGATCAGATTCAGATTCGCTTGTAAAACCTTGTACAGCCAGGTCCCAGCCTCTTAACTACTCCTTCCACATACTTTGTATCCTTCTTGACATGGTTCAAAAATGCACGTTGCCCATTTTACTTCCTTTGCCTAGACTGCTCTTTCCCCCTTTCCCTGCCAGTGAGTTTTCTCTTGCAGGACCCAGCGCAAATGTTTTTGTATATCTTTTCAGGTGGAATTTCTCCTCATCACTGCCCCTGAGATGCTTGGTACATGCTTATGTTAAAGCATTCATGACAGTGTCATTTATTTGAATGTGTCACTCTACTAGAACAGTATCTTTCTAAATCTCTTAGTATTTTCACTCAAGGGCTTCAGAGACTGGATAAGGGGAATTTGAGGAAATAAGACAAACACATCAGTTTCACCAACCATTCTCTGTAAACTTTATTATTTATTTATTAAGTAGGTATTTAATTTATTTATTAATGAATTACTTATTTTTATTTATTAAATATATACTCACTTCCCCCCAAAATGTATGTTCCTATAAATTATAAAATTATGCATGTATTGTTTATAGGTAGATAGGTGTTTATTTAAGAATTTGGACCATTCCCTCAATTGAATTGACTTAATCTAAGTTTTTGATTACTGTCATTTTAAGCAGAGATAAATGTTGCCATTTTTTTTGTATATTTTTGTTTTATTGTGAATAATGCAATAAATAATTTTAAACATGTCCTGAAGGTTAAATTAGGTATTTAATAGGTAAAATTGTTTTCTAAGGGTTAAAAAATGTAAATGATCTAGTTTTATGCTTAGGGAATGCATCTTTAGGAAATTTTATTGCTTTCACTATTTTGTGTCTGATTTAAGTGACACATTTTCATAAGGATTCCCTTACTAAATTTAGCATTTCAGAAAGCTACTTGAGGCCAAGAAAATGAGTAGAACTAATGATCTGATTCTGTTTATCATGTCTCATTTCACTTCAAATGTTGACTGTCTTGGTGTATTGTGGAATGTCTTTGTTAGCGTCAGCATCGCACCCACCTAAGTCTTGTTGACTCCCTTTTCCTCTGTCACCAGTGAGTCCAAAATTGACCTTCCTCCTCAGAGCAGTCGGTTTTACTTCCTTCTCTCCAACGGCATAACCTTAATTCACATCCTTCACTTTTGCCGAGACCGCCTGTCCTAGTGGTCACGAAGTGAATGCGTGCTGAGCAAGCTGCTGCCTTCGGAGGCCTTGCCCCCGGACCCGGTGCGCCTCCCGCCCCGCCTCCCACTGCGCCCCGTCCGGCACCCCCTCCGTGGCCCCCGCCTGCCCTGTGCCTGCAGTCGCTTGCTGTTGCTGCTTCACATGTTCGCTCCTTGTGCAAGTTGTGACTATCAAACACACGGAATATTTTGGCTCTTTTCTGTCTGGCTCAAGTATCTCTTCTTCAGAGGTAATTTGGCGTTTGCCTCTGATGTGCGGCCACAGCTCCACGCGGCGCCTGGCGTGTGCCCTTTAGGACACCACTCAGCGAGCATGAGCGTCGCCGAGAGCCGGCCCCTATGCACCGGACGAGTAGAAAACCGTCCCTGTGGTCAGCATGTACCACCTGCTGACAGCGCGTGGCGCAGGGCCTGCTTGGTCCCGGAGCAGACTTCACTGGTGGCCAGTCCTTTGAGGACGAGCCATTCTTTTCAATTGTCTGCCTTGACACATGAATTTTTTTAATGAGCTTAAATCCTTAGATTTATGGACCTTAGAAATCATCTAGTGTGACCACCTCATTTTACACATTTGTGTAGGAAAAAAACAAAACAAACTTCTTACCCAAGCAAAGGTTAGAGGACTTGCCCAAATAAGGCTAATGGCAGAGGAGGGATTGGAACCTTGAGGTTCCTTGGTATGTTTTATGGACTCACTTGATAGTTAATCTTGATTTGGATTCTTATGTAGCTTGTACGTCCTTCTGAAGGAATATTTGGCCAAAGTGCCTTGTTAAGTTAGGATAGTGGTTCTCAGTTGGGGGTGGTGATGTTGACAGAAAAACATGTTGTAATGTCTAGGTGCATTTTTAGTTGTCAGGGTTTGAGAGGGTGGCGTTGCTGCTTGGATCCAGCAGGTAGGGGCCAGAGGGCCGCTGAAACGTCCTCCCGTTGCACAGAATGTCAGAAGTGCCGAGGCTGAGGCGGCCTGAGCTAGAAGATGGTGTAGAGGGGGTGGGGAGGAGGGAAGTATTGTTGGAAGAGCGGTTGCGATGCCTGCAGTGTGGATAGAAGACTGGCAGTGTGGCAACTGGCATGACCGCTCCCTGCTGCACAGAAAGGAAGTGAGGAAACGCACTGAATCAGCCAGTTTCTTTTACTGGCTTTCATCTGCTCTGGTGGGTCAAAATTTACACACCTTTTTATGTGTGTACAGGGGGAGCTTGGCTCTTCTTAGGAACAAGTTTTTCCATATCTATTGCTGAAAGTTAAGAAGCATCTATGCAAAACAATTAAAATCTCAGGTGAGTTAATGCTTTTTTTGTAAATAAGTAAGTTTATATCCTAACCAACTAGGATTTTTCTCAGGAACACATGGATGAAGTGTGTTCTTCTCAACTTCTAACTTCAGTAAGACGCATGGTTTTGACCCTTACCCAGCAAAATGATGAGAGCAAAGAGTTTGTGAAGTTCTTTCATAAACAACTTGGAAGTATATTACAGGTAAGAGTTATACTTCTATGACTTAGCAGTATAGACCCTCAGGGTAGAATTTTTCTTTCTATTTTTGGCTATTTTCTGACATTACACAGTTAATTCAAGTAGATATCCATTTCAGATGACATTTTAGTACTTTCTAGGTTATTCCATAATGTGGTTTTAAAAAAAAAATGTGTTAGAGCCTGTGTCTTCATTTAACTCGGTCATCGCTAGGGGGCGCTCTCGCCTTTCCAGGAGCTGTTGGTTCGCCACCGCAGGCAGGGAGGGGCCGACCCTGGCCCCCTGGGGCCTGGTAATAGCGGTGAGGTTGGGAGGCCCTAGGTGGGTGAGGATAGCTTGCTCCACTGAGGAAACACTTCACAGTCAAACTCGCCTGGATGTTTCCTCACAGAAATAGTGAGGCTACTGCAAACTAGAAAATAGTTTCCACAAATTTTCCTGTGAAACTGTTCAGTGCTTCCTATTCCTGTGTTTAAATTCATATTATCACTTTGTCTATTAACATATTTAAAACCCTAGGCTTGCTGCAAATTTCCATCACTATAATTTTCCTTTTTTTTGTTGTTAAGACAAGTGTAAACCCAATAATAGGTTCCAAATGGTCCTGGCTCTTATTTAGTCTAATTGTACTAACAATTTATAAAGAACATAAAATTATCTGTGGTGCTATGCAGTGTTTAAAAATGCTAATTTTTGATAAGTGTATTTTATAAATTTATGTAACTTATTCCTACAGGAAGAAATAACTCCATTTTAGAATCAGGCTAAAGGAGAAGTTGTTTGTAATATATTTTTGTCTTATCAAGATCCATATAGTCTTTCCTTGGTTTTTGTTAGTATTATAATGTGGGCAGATCCGAAGTACTAATTTGGAAATGAGATTTTTTTTTCTGAGTCTAAGAAAATCTGATGCTTTTCTTTACCCAATTGCTGATTTTATTCCCAAGGTTACCTACATGAAGAATGAGTTAGTTTACATTAAATCTTGCACAGAGTAATGAAAATGTTTCTTGAGTTAGAGCTTACATTACTACCCTCTACTTCTCTTATAAAACCAGTTTAGTGAATTTTCCACAAGGCGCCCAGCACTTGTACTTCTTCCATGATTGTGCTAGATAAGGTGGTTTGGGGAGGAAGACACTGAATATCATGATTGTTTGCCTGTTTTCTAAACAGCATAGTCCATATTTTTAAGAAGAAAGAAAAAGTTTTATAAAAAATCTGTATAGTGAGTTGTTAATTTGATGATGCTGTATTTCAACTTGAGTAAGACTAAAGTTTACTTTTAACCTGTTTCTGAAGAAAAAGTTTAAATTAGAATGCCTGGCTGACTTATATAAAGGGGGAAACTTGAAAAGTACTCTGACCGTCCCGTTGAGATGCAGACCACTGTATTTCCCTCTCTCCTGCCCCTCTGACTTGTCCACACAGAACAGACGCACCCCCGCCCCCTGCTGAGTGGGAACGCTTGACACGCTAGGAGCCTGTGCCTTCCTCATTGCTGGCCAGCACTTACACTGAGCAGGGGCCTGAATCTGTGGCTGACCTTGTTCTGTTCTTGTTTGTATACTCTAAGCAGGACTAGCAGGATTCCTATTTAGTACAGTAACCTATTTTTTCTTAGTAATCTTACCCATTCATTTTAAGTTTTTCAGTACTAAAAGGTAGTAAGAGATTGTTCTTCCTTAGGTGAGTATTATAATTTAATCATCTGTACTGCTTTATAAACAGTTGAATTTTTCTATAACCTTAGTTATTTGCTTATCTTTGAATAGGATTCACTTGCAAAATTTGCTGGCAGAAAACTGAAAGACTGTGGAGAAGATCTTCTGGTAGAGATATCTGAAGTGTTGTTTAATGAGCTGGCTTTCTTTAAGCTCATGCAAGATTTGGATAATAACAGCATAGCTGTAAAACAGAGATGCAAAAGAAAAATAGCAGCAGCTGGAGTGATACAGTCTTATGCCAAAGAGGTAAGTGACGTTCACTTTGATTGTTAATAATTAGCATGTAACTCTGGTTCTCGATCATTATAATAACCAGAATCATACCTGACCTCAGCCAAAGTGTTTTTTTTAGTATCAGTTAATCAGATTATGAATCAGTACATGGGCTAGCTACACACTGAATCTCAGGAGTAACGGCAGTGGCTCAAGATCAGGAATGCAGGTAGGAATTGATGAATATCCCGCTCACATTACTGCCACTTACTTAGGTTTCCAGAGGAGAGAGGAGGACCAGACGGTCGGCCATGGCTACTGCCAACCCCATAGACTTCCCAGGAATATTCATCCCCCAGCCAACACGCATGCTTGTTTGCTAGCTGGGACTTCGACTGCACATCCCTGTAGTTTCTCATACTCTGTTAAATTGATCTTGATCACATTGAAATCGGATGAGGTTTTCTTCCCGTCAACTTGAGGCATACGTGGAGGCTTCTTCCCAAGCCCTGTACCCTTCTGGGACAGCAGTTTTGGAAACAAAACAAGAGAGATGACCCTTGTTCCTGAAATGTAAAGTAGGTGATAGTCAAGCTGCCTGTTTCACACTTTTCATGTTTTAATTCTAGACATAAATTTAAGTTACAGATCATTTCAGCGTCTGCTAAGAGCTTGAAAACAAAATGGGATAATACCATATTAAATAACGGGAAGAGCTGCTTTAGATAGGCAGTTGCACGTACTCTGAGGGGGTGAAGTATGGGCAAGCGTGAGAGACAGGTCGTAATGCAGATGGGAGGGCAGAGCCCGTCAGGCAGGGAAGACCTGAGTGTGGCGACTCCAGGGCAGGGTCAAGCAGTTCAGAGAACAGAGGCCAGGGAGCCAGGGACACTTTAAGGGAAGGGAGGGTAGAGGGGGTAGGGTCAGTGGGGGAGTAAGGCCAAGCTATGGGGCATGAGAACTGTGGTAAAGACCCTATTTTTTATTAAAAGCATGATGGAAACCCAGGCGTGAGTTTGAAATAAAGGAGTGACATCTCGTGTACAACTTAAACGATAGTGAGCAGGAATTGTAGGGCAGTAGAGACAAGCAGGGAACGAGTTGTAAGGCCGTTGGCAGTAGTCCAGGTCGGAAATGGCATCTTAGCTTTGACGTGCAGCTGCCCCGTTCTGATTATTGGTGCTGGCTGGCACACTCACGTTTGGAAGTATGTGGTAAAAGCAGAGCATGGGCTGGCTCCTAGTTTTCTGACTTCGCATTTAGGTGCATGAGGGGCAGTTTGCTGAGATTGGGAAAACTGAAGGAAGGAAGACGGGGTTTTGGAAGGTAGGGAATCAAGACTGTTATTTGGGGCTCAATGAGATCCTTCCTATATATTTGAAGATGTCAGTTAGGCAGTGTTGGATTTTGTTTTGTTAATTTAAAGATCTAAATAGAAATTGAATTTATTAAGCGTTTACTCTGGATGATGGGGTGAAAAAATGCAGCAGATAATTAAAGCTCCATTTGTTAAAGCTTACTGTGTTCCTGAGTGTAATGCTGAAAGGTTATACCTAAATTCTGCTTAATTGATTGGCTTGTAGGCCAAGTGGATTCTTGAAGAAGATCATGGTTCACCTGCTGGAGAAGTTGATGATGAAGACAAAGTATGTGCTAATTGTGCCTAAGAATGGGGCTTTTGAAACGAGTAAATTTTAAGTAAATCATCAAGTCTTTATCTGACAAACCTTTTAAAAACATGTCAATAATGATTCAGCGTATTAATGACATTTTTATGATGTACTTTATATGTACCTTTAAAAAAAATCTACTTTAAGTAATTAATTACTCAAATTTATTCATGCTTAGGACAAGGATGAGACTGAAACAGTTAAGCAGATGCAAACATGTGATACATACAACAGTGCTGGTCCCAAAAATGTGAGATCTGATGTTTCTGATCAAGAAGATGATGAAGAAAGTGAAGAAGGTCCCGTGTCTATTAGTAAGTCTGAAGGCTCTGTACTAGGTTTTTACCCATTAGTTCTTTAGAGGTCACTTACTGATACAGCTTGGTAAGACTGTAATCAGTAGAGAATCAGGTATTGCACGGCCCTGAGTTTGAATACCATTGTGACTCTGGCTAAATTATCTTCTTTCTGCACCAGTTTTCTGGATTTAGTGTTCTGACGATCTAAGGTAGACCACGTAAAGCACTACATGATGCAGGAATGCCATAAGTGGTAGCCTCTATTACGGTTGTACTGAAAATGTGCTAAACTATGTGTATTAATCCTAGATTTGTCCAAAGCTGAAACTCAGGCTTTGACTAATTATGGAAGTGGAGAAGATGAGAATGAAGATGAAGAAATAGAAGAATTTGAAGAGGGACCTGTAGATGTCCAGACTTCCCTTCAGGCTAACACTGACGCTGCAGAAGAAAATGAGCTCGACGCTCAGGTATTGTCGGCGGCACATCGTCCAGCAGTCTTACTGACACCAGATCCTTGTAAAGATGTCAGTTTACAGCTTCCTCCTCCTCGTTTTCATGAACACGTACCTCTAGTTTCTCTATTTAGCAGTGCTTAAAGCATTTTAATGGTTTTTTTTGTTTGTTTTTGGTAACAAATGCTAAAAACCATGAGAACACTCTCAAAGATCTGGCTTTTTAATTTACATTTTTCCTAATACATGGAAATAGTATACCCCTTCCCACCTCCACTTTGTATGATTTCTTCTGTTTACCTCTATTTCTGACTAATATGCATGTGTGTTATTTATTAATTTATGTATTATTCTCTACTGACTTCCTGTAAGGGCAGGTGAAGATTTTTTAGGTCACTTATGACTCCTTTGTGTTTTGGTTAATTAACCAAATATTTAGATTTAACTTAGCTTTATAAATAAATATTGACTATTGAACTGAGGAAATATTGTTTATTGCTAGTCGTGTACACTTTTTCATCTGAAATAACTGCTTCAGTTTTTATTAATTTTCTTTGAACACACACCCAAGTGTGAGTTGTGCTTGCCCATGGCTGTGTAAACCTCTCAGGACACTTTTCTGCAAGGACCAGTTTGCCCGTGTTGGCCTTCCCAGCGCTCTGCCCCATTCTGGGGGTGGCTCCCAGCCGTCCCCTGTCATTTATTAGATCTCTCTGGAATCCAATTTTGTCTTTTTTTTGGTTTATTACCTTAGTTTGGTGGAGCACTATGCCATGACTAAGAGTGCACAACAAGCGCCTGCCTGAGGTTTGGTTTGAGAGCACTGCTGGTCTTCCAGTTTGCACTGTCGTGGAGAAGTCAGTGCCTTTCTTAGCTCTGATTTCTTTTGTAAATCTCTTCTTTCCCCTTCTAGCAGCATTTTCCCCTTGGGAATTTGAAATTTTACAATAATACGTATCATTGTGGTTCTTTTTTCATTGACTCTAATACTCAGTGGATCTTTTTAATCTATATCATGTCCCCCAGTTTGGTAAATTTGGTTGCTAACCTCAGCATTTTCTCTCCTCTGTCCTTCTGGAATTAGTATTACCAGACATGATTAGCCCGCATTAGCTGATCTACTTTTCTCCCCTCTTACTGTTCCCTTGCTCTTTCTGTTTTACTTCCTGGCAGGTTTCTTTGACCTTAATCCTTTTTGAAATTTTTACTAATTTCTAAATGCTTCCTCCTCCCTCTTCCCCAGATTGTATGTCATCGTAGTACCGTTACTTCAAGGGAGCCGTATGTTCTCTCCCCCACTCGGGGCTTGCTTCAGCTGTCTGCCCACCCCTACCTTCAAAGTCTCTAGTGAAGAATGGTAACTAAAAAGCTGGCTGGGTTCCTTTTGGGCTTCACTGTAGGGCACTAGTAGACAGCTTTTTGGTAGAAACTCTTCCTGGGGTGGTTTGGTTTCTCCAAAGAAAGTCCTGCAGTCAGTTCCTGTCTGGAAGGAGGTAGAGCTCCGTGGCTGCTGGTGTTTTGGAATCAGAGGTGGGTGTCGGGTAGCTTGCGCGGTCCTTTCTGTTGTCCTCTGCACTCCTCCCCTGGCAGCTCCCAGGCTGAGGCTTACTAGTTCAGTTTCTCAAAAACGTAATTCCCCATTTGCTGAAGTTGGGTAAGGGAAACAGGGTGTGCAGATTTTCCTTCAACAGTCAGCTGCCCAACAACACGTTTTCATCACCAACTCCCAGACCACTGTTATATTCCTTCCTCCTGGGACCTGGTACTGCCAGTTACGAGGTGAGTCCCAGGTTTTCTCTCCTCCTGCTGAAGAAACTGAGCTTTGTGTATCTTCTTCCATCCTGGTCTGTTCTTCTGTTCACTTAACTTCATAGAAACAGGTGTCTTTTATTTTCATTTCAGATAAAGTCTGGTCTGAGAAATGAAAAATAGTGAAATCTGTAATATTCCAGTTCTCCGTATTTTGAGGTTAAGAAAACCTTTTTACTTAGCCATCCTGAAGTAACTGCAGCCTCCTTCTTGAAACACTTTTAGAAGATATTTTTAAGTTCTCTTGTGTGAAGGTCTCAGATTGGTCAAAAACTGCACAGGAGTAACCACCTCCTGTATGGTGATCATGTTTTCCTTCCAGGTTCTACAACAGGACCTAGAAAAATTAGCAGAAAGCAAAACTGTCCCATCATCAGAACAAGAACCCACTACTAGTAAAGGTAAACATTGAAATAAGTGTTCAAGTTTAAGGTTATCTAAAGTGCCCTTTATGTGCTTAAAAACTAAAATCTTAACTAATGTAAGTTTGAAGGTATTTTGGACCCGACGTGTTTTCTCTTTAAATCCTTTGTAGAAAACATGAGGGCTTTGCTTCTGCAAACAACTGTTAAAGAAAAGCTGACAAATATTTAAACACAAAATTCTGCAAGTAAGAAATCCTGAGAAGCAAATATGGGGGATTTTTGAAAATACTCACTCCTGGACCATATTCTTGAAAATCCTACTTTCTGAGAAATTGGGTGGATTTCCAATTTTTAAAACATTCCCAGATTAATCTGATCAAGTAACTTTAGGAACCATTGATAAGGAAAATTTGTATTCACCTTTTCTTTTGGGTCTTAAATGCCTTATTACTTTCATTCATACATACTGTCCTCATTTGGTATAACAGTAAAACTTAGCAAGTGTGACATTACACTAATGTTCAGACTTTGTTTTGATGACAGATGAGCAAGATGGCACTCCTGTGAAACCCTGTTACCTTAATATCTTGGAAAATGAGCAGCCTTTAAACAATGCTGTTCAAAAGGACTCTGTTACTACCATTGATTCATCTCAACAGCCTAATCCTTTGCCTTTAACTGAAATTGAAACCTTGGTGCCTAGAGTCAAAGAAGTTAAATCTGCTCAGGAAACTCCTGAAAGTTCTCTGGCTGGAAGTCCTGATACTGAATCTCCAGTGTTAGTGAATGACTATGTATGTATCATTTTTGTTTCATTTCTGTATTTTATTTCAGGTTAATATTTTCAACATATAAACATAACTCTGCTTTGTGTTTTGGTTTAGAAACTGTCAGAACATTTTTCTTAATCAAACTTGTTAGTTCACTATCATCGTTCTGTTCAAGTTTAAAATAAGATGACTATCTCAAAACCTAAAAGCAGTAGTAGTATTAGAGTACTAATTCTACTTTTTATGATTTTGAGAACCAGAGATGGCTTTTAGGTGGCAATCTCGGTTGTTCGAGTTCCACTCCAAGGGGATAACGCCATGCGCACCCTCAGTCACCTCTCAGTACCCACGGTTGCCTTGTAGCTGTTCATAACATTTCATAAATGTCTGATACACTGGAATATTTACCACTTGGAATATTTATCTCTTTGCAGTAACATGCATGGTAGCAAATCTGCACTTAAGATATAATTAGCCAAGTTTTACTCTAGGTGCTTGTTTCAATTTCATTTTATAGCAGGTAGGCTAGTTTTGTGTTCCTTGGGTGGTATGGGTTTTATGTACTTGTCAGCAAAAATGAAGGGATTTTTAACAATACTTTTAAGTTTAAGGAATGTCTTTCATAGATTTCTTAAATTTTTTTCCTAAAGATATATTTATAATTGTGATTTCATAATTTATCAAAAAGGGGGCTTACAATAGGAGGATATTAGACTGTAACAATTTGCTTCACCAGCAGTAAAATTAATTATGCATTAAAAATTTTGAGAGTGACCTGTTTTATTCTCATTGACTGAATATATAGAGTTGCTATAAGAGGCATTCAGTTGAAATTAATTCTAAGGTAGGTTATGGAGGGTGCTGATATCAAAGTGTGGCCAGGGCTGTAACTGAAGGTTTTTGCTCAAGAAAGTGAAATGGTAAAAGTCAGGGTTTGGAATGAACCTGATGACTGCATAAAATACGTTGTTCAGGAATTTTGTTAGGCTCCAGTGTCACATAAATACAAAGTAACAGGTGAATGAGAGCAGGAAATGGGTAGGAAATGTTGAAAGAAAAAAACCCTAAGGTTTCTACTTAGCTAAATGGTAGAATACTGCTACTATTAAACATCGGACAGGAGAGAAGGAGAAAGCATTCAAGTTTCAGGAAAACACAGAAACGAGCTGCCACATCCTACCTCATCTCGTTAGTGGGGCCTCCAGAGCGGATAGCGGATAGCGGACGTGTACTTAGACCTGGGAGTCCGTTTTCTCTTGGCAGGGATGCCTTTGGTTTAGATCCAGAGACACTGGATTGCCTTCATGAAATGTAACTTATCTTACAGGAAGCAGAATCTGGCAACATAAGTCAAAAATCCGATGAAGAAGACTTTGTGAAGGTTGAAGATTTACCACTTAAATTAACAATATATTCAGAGGTATTGGCTCTCTCTAATTAAACTCGTCTTTATATAACAAATATTGTTAGGATGACTGATTTTGTATGTTTTATTTTCATTCCAAAGGCAGATCTAAGGAAGAAAATGGTAGAAGAACAACAGAAGAACCATTTATCTGATGAAATACTATGTGAAATGCAGACTAAAGAATTAGCTGGGAATTCTCAGATGCTTAAGGAGCCTGGTAGGAGTTACCCACTGTAACCATATCACTAAATGCTGATGCTGTCATTTTGTTTTGTTTTTCAAAACACGCTACTAGTACATGGGAGATTGAAGCCAAGTATTGGAAAGGAAGCCTGATTTTGTAAAAATTGTGGTTTAGCTGCCTAATTCAGAAAATGGTAGATCATTTTTTCTACTTTTAAAATCTTCAATTTTGGCAAAGTAATATATGCACATGGTACAAAAGAGTTAATGATAATTGGCAAAAGTCCCTCTTAAAATTATTGGTTCTTAGTTCTTTTGGAAGAGACCTGCTATATTGCTAAATAATATTATTTTTCTTGATTTAAGAAATTCAGATACTATCTCAACTCCCTTATGAAAGTGAGTATTTAGACCTACCTGTCCTTCTTTCAGTGTTCATATTATTTTGATATTTTCTGTTTGTCACCATTGTTACTTTAAATACATACATTTTCTGGTTCCATCAGCCTTGGTCATCACCCAACAGCCACCCCCCTTTTCCTCCTGCCTGTTTTGTGCAGGTTCCTTTTGTCCTTAACCTTAGAAAGGTTTTTAAAGTAAAGACACACTTTGTTTTATTTAGTGAACTATATTACATCTTCTACACTTTTTCTGAAGAGGATTCTATATGAATATGGCTCATTACAGAGCAAAATGAGTCCCAGATTTCCTTCCTTACGGGTTTAGTAAGGACCCCTGGATGCCATCTTCAGCCCAGTCCTGCCCGGTAGCATCTCCATGTCCCTCCCCGTGCCTGCTGCTGCTTCCAGCACCCTGGGGGCTGCAGGCAGGTCCGTCCCCCGGCCCTCCCCCGGCCCTCCCAGCCCCTCCTCTTTTGTTAGTCTGGATTTAGTCACTTCCCTAGTTCTGTTCTTTCAAGTGGGGTTTTTTTGAGAGACAGGAAGTCTACTCAGTCTGCCATCTTAAAAACAAACGCTGATCTGTTCTTTCTTAAACTCTTCCTGTGTGTTCTTAGGGAATCACTATAGCCAACTAAATATTTCCTTTGTAATGTAACTCTATATTAGAAGTAAACATTTTAATGGAAGAGAATATTAAGTTCTACTAAGTAATGTCTTAATTCAGTAATTGAGGCAGTAATTGTTATTCTCATTTTCAGAGACGGTGGGAACCCAAAGTATGTAAGACATCGTCAGAGGCTCACCTCTCTTTACAGAGTCAATGCATATGAAAATGGCACTAAGTAAACATCGTTTCAATCTGTATAAAATGTAAATTAGTTTGACACTGCATTCTTGCTAAGTGTGGTTTCTGCCCGTGGCAGTTTAAAACACCAGAAACTGAATTCTGGACAGGGTGGTTTTTTCTTAATTATTTTCCCATGTGATGTTTGGTAACATTAAATTTAAAACGTAGTTTTAAATAAAGTTTGGGCTTACCTGTAAAGTTCCTTTTTTGGAAATTACGTTGTATTTTATACAGCACGTCACTATTCTGCACAGTTAAGCTGTTCAGAGAAGACTAACGGTCAAGAATTAGATAAATGCACTATTTATAGTAAATCCAAGAAATGCCGCTGTCCCTGCTACTGGGTCTGACATTCTTTTATTCCTGTGCAAGAATAGGACAGGTTATGACGACATTCAGGACATCTGTGTCCAAATTGGAGACTAAGTTAAATTTAGAACACATCCTTAGAATGTATATAATCATCTATTAAATGTTTCCAGAATTCAGTTCTTATATATGTTGCTGTCTGTCTAAAAATTAAAGAAAAACAAATTTTACATAATTAGGGAATATTTCTGCACAAATAACATGGAAGGAAAAGTAAAACCCTTTCAAGTAGGGATTAATAGGATTAAGTTACCTGTATCAGAACATTAAGGTTCACCTTGCCTTCCGACAAACTTGCCCTTTGAGGTCGTAGTTTAGGCCTGAGTGTAGCTGTTCAACTGCATGTAGTGAGAGAGAAGCAGATTCAGAGATGAAGTAAGTAAGGAAAATCTATGCGATTTCTTAATCATTAGCAAATCAGCTTTTAAAAGGTCAATTACCTTTAAATCACAAACTTGCCATATGCCCAGGTAAGGCTTCACAGAACCCATTAACAAGTCTATTTTACAGTTTTTTCCTTAAGTATGAAGAATTAGTCCCAAGCAGTCTTCTCAATTTAACAAATGACTAAAATACCCTATAAGGAAAGAATTTGGTTGGCATTCCTTTTAAAATTGTTCCATGGCTGACACTTCAGTGGAAAACTGTTGTCTAATCGGGGAATATTGAACAAGGATTTCCCTGTGAGGACATTTACCGTCTTGCTACTTATCTCCCCAACTTTAATAAAACCTATTCAGAAAGTTATTCCAGAATCAGGAATTCTGATCCAATTGGTCTGGCTCCAGGGAAGCTGGAACAGTTACATGTATACTCAAGTTCTGTATTTCTTTCCTAGGCTCTGAACAGGAAGAGGGGAAAATTGCATTTGGGTATTCAAGCCAAGCCTTATATCGTGCAGTTGTCTCTCTCTCTCTCTGCATGCATTTTATGATTGACACAGTGGAAGAATTATATTTTCATCTTAGTTATTAATGTAGTACCTAAGAACCTTATCAAACTTTTATGACTTGTGTTATAGCTGCTGTAACCTAGTCTGTTTTCTATTTTAGTAGTTTAGTTTTAAAATACACTTGAGAGCAGGTAACTTGTTTAATAGGTTTTTCCCTAGTAACTATTGCTCAAGGATTAGGCATTAAATGTTCCCATTTGTCTTAATTTTTAAGTTAAAAATTTGGTTGGAGGTAAAAGAGGGGGGAAAAGGTCAAAAATGAGAGGGCGCCGTGTGCAGGTTGGGATAATGCCTCAAACAGCGGGCTCAGCGCACTGTGCCACTACTCTTTGTATTTTGTAACATTCACTTTGGGTAAATGCTTTTTCACCATTAATAAAAGTATAATCTCCATACAACCTGAATTGCATCTTCATTTGAACTGACATACTCATTTATGCGTTCGAATTCATTCCAGAATTGTGACCTGACAACTTTACAAGTAAAAAAGAAATCAAAGGTAAAAAAAATAACATACAGATGAACCACAGATTAAACTCAAGACCATTTTTCTTACAGTGGAGCTATGTTCTATTATTACTTAGTTAAATCTGTTTATATACTATGTAGAGAACATTTCTCATATTCACTCAGAACTAGACTGGCATGGTTCTTATTACAGACTTAAATATAAACAACTTCTATCTTCATCTCTCAAAAAATCGGCTCTGGATTTCACTGTACAAACATGGCCACCTTACCTGGAAGAGCCAGTATTTCTTGTCCTTGCCGTACAACTCTGTTACTTGCTTTTACCTTTGCTGTCTTCACATGTCTGGTTTCTTCCTCATATTCACTGGTGTGTCTGTAGTTGGCTCATTTTCCTTTAAGCAACATAGGGAAACTCCTATGCCTGTAAATAACTGATTCACATATGAAGAGAGTTTTAATTGTCTTAGCAGTTAATTTCATATGCCCAGACTCAGAAAGAAATACCTATAACGAGTATCTTTCAACAAGTTGCTGGCTGAAATGTTACTCTGAATCACAACATAACTTGTGGCTACAACAGTTCTGTTTTCTCTTACATCTTTAATAAACAGTCCCCAACTTCAGTTGAACCATCATAACGATTTTTTGACTTTATGATGGGGCGAAAGCAATAGACATGGCTCAGAGAGGCTGCGGTGTGCTTCCGGACGATGACAGTAAAGCGAGACAAATTAATTTTTTGGTTTCCCAGTGCATATAAAAGTTATGTTTACACCATAATGTTGTCTATTAAGTGTGCAACAGCATTATGCCCAAAAGACCAAGGTACATACCTTAATTTATCATTTTTATTCTAAAATACGCTAACTATCATCTCTGCTTTCAGCGAGTCATCATCTTTTGCTGGTGGGGGCTTGTTCTCTGGCTCCATGTTGGTGGCTGCTGAAGGCTGGGGTGCCTGTGGCAAGTCCTTAAAATAAGATGACAATGAAGTTTGCTGCCTCAGTTGACGTCCTTTCACAGATGATTTCTCTGTAGCAAAATGCTGTTTGATAGCATTTTACCTACAGAACTTTACAGGTTGGAGTCAAGCCTCTCAAACCCTGCCCGTGCGGTGCTGCTTTATCAACTAAGTTTCTGTAATGTTCTAAATCCTTTGTTATTTCAACAGCTTTCACAGTATCTTCACCAGGAGGCGGCTCCATCTCTGGAAACTGCTGCCTCTGCTTGGGGGTGAAAAGCAAGTCCTCATCTGTTAGTTTTCTCAGGAGGTGGCAGCAGTGCGGTCACATCGTCAGGCTCCACTTTAGTTCTGGTTCTCTTGCTGTTCGCACCACGTCTGTGGTGACTTCCTCCACGGAAGGAACCCCTCAGTCATTCATGAGGAGTAGAATCAGCTTCTTCCAAACTCCTGTGACCTCTTATGAATCACAAATGTTCTTGACAGCATCGGGAATGGTGAATCGTTTCCAGAAGGTTTTCAATGCACTTTGCCCATCTATCACTATCTGTGGATAATAGCCTTACAAAATGTATCTTTTAATGAAAAAGATGGACTTCAACGTCAGAATAACTCCTTGATCCCTGGGCTGCAGAATGGATGTCACTGTCGCAGGCATGAAAGCATCAGTCTTACGTCTGCCTCCATCAGCGCTCTTGGGAGACCAGGTGCGCTGTCAGCGAGCAGGAGTGGTTTGAATCTTCGACAAGCAGGTCCCAACAGTGGGCTTTAAATAGTCAGTAAACCATGTTGTAAACAGATGTTTTGTCATCCAGGCTTTGTAGTTCTATTTCTAATGTACAGCCAGAGTAGATTTAGCAAAATTCTTGGGAGGTATTCAGAATGGCAGATGAACACTAGCTTCAACTTAAAGTCACCAGCTGCATAAGCCCTAACGAGAGTCAGCCTGTCTTTTTAGGCTGACGGCTTGACTTCCCTCTAGCTGTGGGAGGTCCTAGGTGGCATCTTCTTCCAACAGGAGACTTTCATCTCCAGTGAGAACCTGTTGTTTGGTGCAGCAGCTTCCTTAGTGAGCGGAGCTGTAGCTTCTCCATCAGCACCTGCTGCTTCACCTTGTGCTTTCATGTTACAGAGATGGCTTCCCTCCTTAAGTGTCATGAACCAGCCTCGGCTAGTTTCAAACCGTTCTTCTGAAGCTTCCTCACCTCTCTCAGCCTTCATAAAATTGGAAGAGATTAGGGCCTTGCTCTGGATGGGCTTTGGCTTAAGGGAATGCTGTGGCTGGGCTGATCTTCTCTCCAGACCAGTGAAACATTACCTGTATCAAAATAGTACTCTTTGGTTTCTTATCATTCACGGCTTCACTGGAGTAGCACCTCCGTTTTCCTTCAAGAATTTTTCATTTGCATTCACAACTTGGCTATCTTTTTGGCGCAGGAGGCCCAGCTTTTGGCCTGTCCTGGCTTTCAACATACCTCATCACTCAGCTGCTTTCATTTCTAAGTTTTGACTCAAAGTGGGCAGTGTGACTCTCCTATCACTCAAACACTTAAAGGCCACTGGACAGTTACTGTTTGGCCTAATTGCAATACTGTGTCTCGGAATCGGAAGGCCTGAAAAGAGGGAGGATGGGAAAGCTGATTGGTACAGTCAGAATACACACATTTATCGGTTAACGTTCACTGTCTTGTGTGATCACAGTTCACAACACCACAAAACAATTACAACAGTAACAGCAAAGTCACTGATCACAGATCACCGTAACAAATGTCATACTGTTTAAAATACTGTGAGAATTACCAAAATGTGACAGACACCTGCAGTGAGCCAGTGCTACTGGGAAAATGGTACTGCCTCAGTCAATACAGGGTTGCCACAGACCTTTGATTTGTTAAAAAAAAAAAAAAAAAAAAAATCTGTGAAGTTCAGTAAAGCAAAAAGTACAATAAAATGAGGAATTCTTGTAGTCTCATGTTCTCCCCAAATTAAAATAGCAATTAGCACCACTGTCCATGGGGAACCACTGGCGGTATTTGGGTGAGCACACTCCTGGTCATATCTGTACGGACATGTCTGGTTATGCATAAGTGCACATATAAAGTGTTCCATAAACGGGCTTAGATTTGGTATCCTGTCTATTGTTTAGTGGTAAAAAGGCAGCTTATAATCTAAAATTTTAGTACTAGGTATTACTTCCTCCAAATTCTTTGACTTAGTCCTGAGGAATCAGTCTGAAACAAATCAGCATCTCACCTCTTTATTATTGTGCTTTATCAAAGGCGACTACTTTAGGAAAAAAATACAAGTTGACCTCACTTCACTTCATTTTTGTGAAAGGGACAAAATCTGAAGTAAAGTTCTTTTTAATTGACTCCTACTTCAAAACAAACCCTCTTGTAATTCCCCCTTTGCTACAGTAATACCAGCGTCACTGTTTCCGTGGAAGCACCTCCCCTCAGGACACCTGCATGCCAGGTTGGTCCACTGGGTTTTGAAGTGATACGGGTCAGTCACGTAAGACCAATAAGCTGAGTAACTCACTTGCATAACCCTTGTAATTTAAATCACGTATCAGGTTCAGCCTGGGTTTCTCTCTAACACCCTCCCTCCCCGACCCCAGACTCACACACAGGTGTACATGACAACTGCCAGCACTGCCGCTGATTGTTTATTGTGTCCAGGGTACAACCGACGTGACATGAAGCGGAGACAGTCTTGACCAACTGGAATGCGTTTTCACAGTTAATTGTGAAAGTCTGAAAGGTTGAGTTCTATTAACACTTTGCATAAATAGTTAAATACAAATGTTTTCCAGAGATCTAAATTTTAAAACTATATATTTGATCAGAAAGACAATTGAATCATACTTATGAGAGTTAAAATAATGGGTTCACCTCTCATTTTCCACACAAGTTTATCGCCTGATTTATATACAGTTAATTCACAGACCCGAGACTCAGTTTTTGAATTTAACTTCCTGGTGTTCAGGGAGAAACTGATTCTGAGAAAGGGAACATTAGAATTTGTGTGTATAAGAGACTCTGCCTCGCATACTTCATAAGCCCACAAAATACTCCGATTCAGAGTCCAAGACCCATGGACTGCCCATTAAGAGAAATGAATCTGCCTTCTTCCCCTCCAGTCAAGATTAGTGAAATTACATTGCTGCCAACAAACAGCAAAGACATTAATTTTAATAGTTAGAAACAGGAGGAAAACTACAGAAAACACAAATTGTGGATACAAGTGAAATACTGGATAATGCGGACAATGTATTAATCCTGCAGAGGATGGGGTTCAGTGCCCACAGAGAATCTGCGTTTTCCCACAGGGATGAACTGCCCATCCCTAACCCACACGTCCATGTGAAATGAACCCCAGCAAATTCCACGACTGCTGCACTTGCTTTAAAGCAGTTAGTGGCAAATAAAAACAATCAACTGTTGTGGCAAAAAGGAGCCTATGAATTATAAACACCCTCAAGAGGACAAGCTGTGCCTCAGGAGAATCTGCCCGGAGTCCTGGGCTTGGAAGGAGGTCCGATGCTGCGCTGGTCGCCACGTGGGAGCACCCACCTCGCGGACGGTGCCTCCTCCAGGCCAGTGGGCCCCTTACCAGCCTATACAAGGATCTGGGCAGTCCCGCAGGTAAGTTTCAAATTGATGTTTGGTGACATCCATCAAGGTGGTGAATACTGACAGCTGAAAGAAAAGTTTCACTTTAAGGAGGTTTTCAATTCTAAGATGTCTTGACTCATAGTAGCATTTCTATACTTGTAGAAGTGCTTTATGAAGTTGCTTAATATTAAATAATATATACTATACAGAAGCAGAGATAGAAAAATAGAAAGAACCAAATAATTCAATAATAATTAAAACTTCAACAACTGTTATTCCAGATTATGTGTATGAACTGGCTTGGGAGAGAATCTCATTCCTTACAAGATCTTATCCTGCCTAGTATATTGCTTCACCACCAAGGCTTTAAGACCGACTTAACCCTCCTGAACTGCATGCCTAGAGGTGCGGCGCATAAACGGCTTAGCTTTGGCCTGCTTATCCTTAAAGCGTTTTCACACCCGTTAAATGTTGCCACTGGGAGCTCAAGCGATGAGGGAGTGAGCTGAGTGGGAGGTCAGTGCAGCCTGGGGGCCTAGGGAGTCTCCCCGCAGGGGCCGCGTGCGGACTCAAACCCCAATAGGCAGGAGGATCCTTCCTCAGGAGAGGCAGGCACACCGCCCTTGGGGAGGGTAAGGGAGAGACCCAGGGCAAGGGAAGGAGCTAGCGGGTAACTCAGTGGGTGCACCCAGAGCGAGGGGGGACAACCAGCAATCTGGAGGACCGGGAAAGGTTTTGCATTTTTTAAGTGTTTGCGGAAAAGATCAAAGGATAATCATGAAAAGTGGGAAACCCCAATCCACTGACCCAGCTGTGTCTCGAACCGGCCCCCAGGCTTGGTTTTGTGGAGTTGGGAATGTCAGTTGTGGTGGACAGCGTGAGACGTCTGATGGGAGAGGGACAGGTCGAGATAAACACTACACTTAAATTCAAATACCATGTAAATAAAACTGGAAACAATACACTCATAATTTGGACATCAAGCCAGTGATCAATTTCTTGGTCACATCCCAAGTGTTTTAGTCCCACAAATACATTAAAAAAATATCAGGTGTATGCTGAACATGAATTGGGATTCTAGCTCTACTGACCCAAGATCATGGAAAGCTGCAACAGGACCAAATTCTTCCCTAAAAGCAAACACGAATATTTGTCTTTTAAAATACCTTGTTGAGGATGGGTTTTGTTGACAGGACATCATACATGGTTGCAAATGAGATATTCTAAAACACAAAAATAGCTTTGTTCGGTAAGTTGAATACAGATTCAGCAGCCTTACCAACATAAATTAGTCTTTACAAACCAAGGCATTACTCAATCAACTTCCCACCAACCCCATGAAAGAAATTCCCTTGGAGTCCCTGTTAGAACTAATGGCGCTAATGTACAAATGTACCCCTTTCTCTCTCCCACCTCTCTTTAATTCTTGCCTGTTGGTTATCAACTTCACAGAGTGGTGTCTGGTATTACAGTAAGAATAGGAAGCAAAATTTTATTCTCTCAATGAGAAACAGAAGAAAACAAAAAGTGTTAACTGTCCAAAGAGACTGATTAATAGGTGGTCTATAAATTATTCGAAGGCCATAGAGAAATGCCAGAACTAGGATCGTCTTTAGCGGTCACCATTTTTTTCTATACACGACATTGTGAATTTACCTCTTGGGTTGCCTGGTTTAGACACGTCTTTATAGCTGTCCTACGATCATCAAGGAACAGGGGATTTTTCCAGCGGTCGTAATTTGTTTCTTCCACATACCATCTACCGTGCTTGGCGTCGAGTCTGGATAGGAAAGGAGATTCTGCAGGCTCCACACCCGGAATCTGCACACGGCAGTCCATGCTGTAAATGTGTACTTACTCTGCTTTAACAAGTGTACTTACTCATACACATCCAAAGACTGCTTTCTGTCTCGTGTGATCACACAACCCTCCCCAGACTTGTTGCCTCCCAGGATGAAGTATGCTGGGGCCAGTATCTTGGTTTGGGTCAGTATATTCTTGGCCGCTTCATAACTACATACAAACATTAAAGAAACAACAAAAAAACCGGGGAACATTTTTAGTTAATTGGGGATGAAAATGATTTAGCTGTGGAAACTAAGGGACAACAACATGAGGAACATCATGTTTTTTAAAAAAAGGAAGGTGAGCAATGGCTGAGGGAGAAGCAATCCCCGACTCACCTGCGGTGAAGCCCTGAGGTCTGAGATGGTCCCCCTGATCTGAAGGACAAAATGGCCTTGAGATCATCTCCCGCCCTTGCATCTCCCATTCCTTTCACTCAACAACAGAACAAGGAAATAATGACTGTATATAGGACTTAGGTAATAACCTTGAAAATTAGGCTAATAAAACTGGAAGTGGATTTTCAAAAAGATTACTAAAAATCTTACTCCCTGGAAAGCATTAAAAATAGATGCAGTACTCCGTGGATGTTTTGTGGCCCTTGTCTAGCTTGGATTAATACTTAGTCCATAGGCACAGACCCGATCATCTACATTTGCCCTCTTACAGCACTAAACTATGTTTTCTACCTTTATCTTGCATCTACCTACCACTTCAGCATTTTATTAAAAGTAATAACAATAATAATAAGGGAGAAATGTGGGATTCACATATAAATCAAGTGTAAAAATCAAACGAATATTCCTATTTGACCTGATTGTTTATAGTTCATAATGCGTGATCAAAACCAAAAGTTTCTGTGATGACTGCCCTTGCACTGTTCACCATGTAAGAACTTATTCACTATGTAAGAATTTGTTCACCATGTAAGAACTTGTTCGTTATGCTTCAGAAGACTGGAGACTGATGAGAATTAGACTTGGGGTGGATTAATGATTGTGCATTGAGTCCCCTGTACAGAATTTTATTGTTAACTGTTAACCATTTGATCAATAAATATGAGAGATGCCCTCTCAAAAAAAAAAAATAGATGCAGTACTAGCTGCTAAAGGCAGTTCTGCTATTAGAAGATTTCTACACCAGCACAGAATATAACTTCTAGGTTATTAGGTATTACAATTTAAATGAAGACTTTATTGTACAATTTTTCTTTTATGAATGATTTTTTTGTGCAAAAATACAGGAGCACTATCTCTAGCACTTTTTAAGAAATCAATTCATTTCCTTGTTATAAATACACAAAACATGAAAAATTCAATATCAGTGTCAAAGGGTTCACCTAAGAAATTATGAAATAATTCCTCAATGGAAGATAAGCTGGGAACTACTTTTATATTTTAATATGAATAATTTAGAATAAACCACAATACATTAAAATGATAATACACCATGATCAAATAGCACGTATTCCAGGGAATCAAGAATGGTTCAACACTCACAAATCAATGCGATACACATTAACAAAGAAGGATAAAAGTCTTATGGTCAGTTCAACAGATATGGAAAAAGCATCTGACAAAATTCAACATCAATTTATGACAAAATATCTCAACAAAGTGGGTACAGAGGGAACATACCTCCACAAAGTAGAGGCCATATATGACAAGCCCACAAATATCATTATCACTGGTGAAAAGCTGAAAGCTTTCCTTTAGGAAGAAGACAAAGATGTCCATTCTCACCATTTTTATTCAATTTAGTATTGGCAACACTAGCTAGAGCAATTTGGCAAGAAAAAATAAAAGGTATCCAAATCAGAAAGAAGACTCACTATTTGCAGATGACATATCATAGAGAGAGAAACCTGAAGATTCCACCAAAAAAACTGTTAGAACTAATAAATGAATTTGGTGAAGCTGCAGGATACAAAAATCAATATACAATCTGCTACATTTCTAAACACTAATAACTATCAGAAAGAGTAATTAAGAAAAAAAAATCCCATTTACAACTGCATCAAAAAGAATAAAATATCTAGGAATAAATTTAACCAAGGAGGTGAAAGACCTGTACACTCAAAACTGTAAGATATTGAGGAAAGAAATGGGAGATGATTAATGACATTCCATACTCATAGATTAGAAAAATTAAATATTGTTAGAATGCCCATAATACTCAAAGCAATCTGCAGATTCAATACAATCCCTATCAAAATTTCAATGTCACAAATAGAGCAAACAATTCTAAAATTTGTATGGAACCACAAGAGACCCCGAATAACCAAAGCAATGCTGAGAAAGAAGTACAAAGCTGCAGGCATCACACTCCCTGATTTCAAACTACATTGCAAAGCTATAGGATTCAACAGCATAGCAGTGGCATAAAAACAGACACACAGATCAATGGAACAGAAAATAGAGTCCAAAAACAAACCCATGAATATATGGTCAATTACTTTACAACAAAGGAGCCAAGAATATACAATGGCGAAAGGACAGTCTCCTCAATGAATGGTACTGGGAAAACTGAACAGCCACATACAAGAAAGTGACGCTGGCCACTATCTCACACCACACACAAAAATCAACTCAAAATGGGTAAAGACTTGACCATAAGCCCTGAAACCATAAAACTCATAGAATATAGGTGGTAAGCTCTTTGACCTCAGTCTTCATGATCATTTTTTTGGATTTGACACCAAAAGCAAAGGCAACAGAAACAAAAATAAATGAGACAACATCAAACTAAAAACCTCTGGACAACAATGAAAACCACCAACAAAATGAAAAGGTAACCTGAATGGGAGAAAATATTTGCAAATGATAGATCTGATAAGGGTCTAATATCTAAAATATCTAAATAACTCATACAACTCAATTTGAAAAAAAAACAATCCTATTCAAAAATGGGCAGAGGATCTGACTAGATATTTTTCCAAAGACACACAGATGGCCAATAGGCGCATGAATGAGCCATCATCAGGGAAATGCAAATCAAACCACACCTCAGTCAGAACGGCTAGCACCGAAAAGAGGAGAGGTAACAAGTACTGGCAAGGATGTGGAGAAAAGGGAATCCTTGTACATTTTCAGTGGAAACGTAAATTGGTGCAGTCACTACGGAAAACAAATTGGAGGTCCCTCAAAAAAACCAAAAATAGAGCTACCAGAAGATCCAATAATTCCACTTCTGGGTATTTATTCAAAGAAAGTGAAAACACCAGTATATATATATATATATATATATATTTATATACATACATACATATATACACAATGAAATATTATTCAGCCATAAAAAAAAGGAAATTTTGCCATCTGTGTCAACATGGATGGACTTTGAGGACAACATGCTAAATGAAATAAATCAGAATGCTATGTCCTATATGATATATAAAAGAAACACCATGTGATCTCACTAACAAGTGGAATCTAAAAACAAACATGACAAATAAAACCCATCAAACTCAGATACAGAAAACAGGTTGATGGTTACCAGAGGCAGGGGTAGAGGGTGAGCAAAATGGGTGAAGGGGTTATAAAGATACAAATTACCAGTTATAAAATAACTAAGAGTCCTGGGGATATAATGACAGTACAGTGACTACAGATGAAATACTGTATTCTACATTTCAAAGTTGGTAAGAGAGTAAGTTAAAAAAATTTTTTTTCTTGTGATGAGAAGCTTTATGTGTGGTGATGATGGATGTTAATTTACTGTGGTGATCATTTTATAATATATACAAATATAATATTTTGTTATATACCTTAAGCTAATTAATGTTAGATGTCAATTATTTTATATATATATATATGTTATATGTCAACTGTATCTCCAATTAAACAAAGTTTAAAGATAAAAAAATACTGAATTTGATAATAAAGCCACCAAAGAGATCACCTTGTGCTGTTTTCCAGAACTGATCTAGTGATATATCCTATCCACATGGCATCCTTCTTTCCCAAAATCCACTCCAGGATACCTGGAAGAGATCACACACAGTGTCGTGGGCCCGGGAGGAGGTCAGACTAACCAGGGGCACAGTCCAGCCCCCCACCTAACACGCCTAGGGATTCCCATTCAAGACTCTCCACTCACCCACGTAGCCGCCGTTGATGCTGAAGCGTTCGTTCAGTGAAAGACTGAACAGTCCCTGAGAAAAAGACAGAAAGCAGTGACGTCAGAAACCTCGCCCATCAGCTGAGGGCCCCTCTGTACTTCATACTGGAAGGTGCACTGGTCTGGGGAACAGGGAATGCAGGACACCCCCTCCTAACAGAGCTTTCCTGTAAATGGCAGGCCCAGAACCAGACTCCAGATCCCGAGCCCCAGTGCCAACGCCAGCCGCATGCCCCGGCGCGGGAAGCTCGGAAACCTGCACCTCCCTCCTCTCCGCCACGTGAGCCCACACCTGGGGCGTGACAAGTACAGACAGAGAGGAACTGGGCTCTCAGGTTCTTTTAGGTCCTCATTTGCTTAGACCCCAACTTTCACAGGCACTAGAGGCAGGACACAGAGCTGCCAGTAAAATGATGCACGGTCGGTTCCTTACTGGTTTGAGTCCTGTCAGCACGCCCACGTAGCCAGCAAAGCTTGTGCCCTTGAAGACAGTTTTATTGTTCCTTTGGAAGTCCAAGTTCACTGTTAAAGGTTTTAGGTTCTCGGTTATGACCCAGGTATTATTATTTGTATTCCACCTACAAAAGACAAATTTCACTGTCATTTAAGAACAAAGGTAGTGATGACGTGATGCTGATGGCCAGGCGTTACACTAGGCGCTTCATCTACCCAACCCCCCCATGGTTGCTCCTCACAGGAACTCTGCAGTATGGCTGGTTTCAGCCTCCATGCCCCACATGATAAAACTGAGGCTCAGAGAAGTTAAGTAACTCTTCCAACATAACACAGCCTATAAATAGCAAACCCCAGATTCAAATTTAAGTCTCTAATTCCAAAGCCCTGTTATATTTTTTTCTGAAAGGTCAAGATGACACATAAGACAGAATGCTATTCTTCCTTCCAAACTATAAACTACATGTGATCTGGGCCCTTCAAGCATGCTCCAGATTTGTTCACTAGGTACAAACTCTCAAATAACCAAGAGTGTGTTTATATTGTCTCAAAACTAAGGAATACAGTTATCTTCCTTTCCAGTCATATTTGGAAATGACGAGGGACTTACTCTTCATCAGTGCAATACAATCTACTTTTCTTAGAGACTGATAACACACCACGTTCCTCACTTACCCCAGAAACACTCCAAAGTCCATGTTACGCCCATGTAGGAGATGACCTAATTCAGAGCAAGCAGAAGAGAGATGTGGTAGCAACTAACGATAGCACAGTCGGTCCCAAATCAAAGCTGGGCATCTAATTTTGGTCAGTTGATATTCTCAAGTGTCCAATCTGACAATAAGAACTAAACATTCTGATCTCCTAAGCCCGAACAAGATGAAACTGCTGGCGCTTTCACGTGGGCCAGAGGCCCCACAGTACCTGAGAGCACAGGGCTCTAGGTAAGATCAGGACCTGGTCATTCTGGGGTCCACTGGGTGACATGGTCCTGCCTGGATATGGCTGGCTTTGTCTCACCAAGCGACTTGGCGCCTGACACCCAGTGACTCTGTCAACACGCTTTCTTTAAGGGATTGTCCCCTATAGCCGGACACCTCAAGGACTAGATACATGGGGACTTTATACCAAGTACAGGTAAAAAATAAGAGTGAATCAGGGTGGACTATCCATACCATGTATGTGGGGACCTGCCAGGAAAAACATGGGGATGTGAGGCCCATCTACACAGGGTCCCCTGGCTGGGAAATGATGGGGAGAGATTTGTCCTGGGCTTGAAGGCAAGGCTGGGGCCATCATGGATCTGAAGACAACGGAGTAGCCCTGACAGTACTTGTATCAAGTTCTGAAGACAAGCGACCCTTTGAGGAAGGGTGAGCAAGCTTATGGTCCTGAAACAAGGTTTTTGAACACCTCAATTAAACCTTACTAGGCATTACAGTGGTCTTAAAATAAGGAGAGTTTGCAATTCACTTGTAAACATTTACCTAGGTCTATAAAACTGTATGCAACGTACAGAGACCTTGCATAGCAAGCCTGGATTTGACAAGTTCTAATCCCACGGATGCAGAAGATTTCTCCTGTACTTTGTCCTTTGCCCCACCCACCCGCCCGGAGCGGATTTACCTGCTTTGTCTTCTGCTATTATTGAAGTACAAAGGGTAAAAAGTTCGTAGAAAATATTGTATGAAATTATCTCTCCTGTAAGAAAAGATAGGGAAATTCTTGGTCAAGAGACAGAACCATGGCATTGTCAGAAGACGCTTTTTGAGGAAAAGGCTTAGCTCTCATTGCTGTATGAATTTGGCTTCGGCATATAGGAGTGACCCCAGACCACGGCAATGCGTCCGAGGAGCTGGCCAGACGCCAAGGGAGCACGTCCCCCGAGAGGCGGCTATGGGGCAAAGCAAATGCCTGGGCATGGTGGAGCCACACTACAGCGCTGTCCACATTTTTCATCAATATCCATTTTAACTTGGTTGGGGGGCCTCAAACACAATAATATAATACATCTGGCTTTTGGCTGCATGCCAAAAATCTATTTTGCCCACATTTTCAGAATGCGACTGCTATTTCTAAAGTGAGAAAGAAGATACAGGAACTACAACAAGACCGGTACACAGTAGCCCAGAGAATCCATGATGGAACATTTTGATTTTTGAGTATCTTCCCCAAACTGTATTATAATATCACTTGGCATCTAATTCAAAGAGCACACTTCAGCTTTGATCCATTTCACATTAACATGTTAAGGTTAATATGTTTTTTTCCTACCCTAATGTTTATTTCCATTTGATTTCTGTTTCGGTGAAATTCCACTTGCATTTTCTTTTATTACCAGTCTGTTACTGTTTCTATTTTTCCTTTGAGATATTAATTTATATGCAGTATTTTTTTTGCTTGAGTTCTTTTCTTAATGGACTTACAGACACACAGATGGCTAAGGTATATATTTCTAGTATGTTGACCAACTTTTTAAGCCATTTTCTTTAAAGAATCTAAACCAAACAAATACTTAGCTGCTTTTGTTGATAAATACTAATTTTCAGAAATTTTCAATCGTTTATGTTGTAAAAACCAAGGTACTAGTGGATACTTAAAATAATGACTGCAGTGCATTGGTAGCTTAAAAACAAAATTGGGGTGGCAGAGAAGGTTTTCATTAAATTAATGTGGACTTTGTTAAAATTAAGAATTTATGTTTATCAAGACAGCACTAAGAGGACAAAAATGGAGGGTCATGAACTGGGAGAAGACATTTAGAATACATGCATCTGACAGGCGACCTGTGTCCATGCAAATAATTCCTTCAAACCAATAAAAAAATGGGCAAAGAGTTTACCAAGCACTTCACTCTGGAAGGGAAGGAGGAGAGGAAAGGGATGGAGGACTATCTTTTTATCACTTTTTTTTAGGGAGCAAAAACAAGAAGAACCGGATGGCCCATGAAAGGAAGGGACAGTCAGAAAGGGGGCGATCTCCTGGCCGTCAGGGAGGTGCACGTGACGTAACAGGATGCTGCCGACTCAGCCGAAGGGCTCAAATAAACACTACTGGCATCATCGAGCAGAAAAGTATCAAGAAGAGAAAACCAAACCCTCACACTGTGCTGCCAGTGAACACAACCACTACGGAAAACTGGCTGGCAGAGTCTACGAGGCTCCAGTACGGCTGCCCTGTAATGCAGGACATACTCAAGAGAAACGAGTGCACACCTCCCTCAAGACACAGACAGGAAAGCTCCCGACAGCCTCGGATTCCTAATATCCCAAGTCTAGAAACCACCGAGTACCGTATGCATCCTACAGCATAGTAGCTGCAGGACTAGGTACAGGAAACCGGACGCAACGGGGCACACTGCTCACCCGTTCTTAACATTTCACACTGCTTATAAGTTCAAGAAGAGGCCGAACTAACCGCGAAGTCAGAAAAGGGGCTGCGCGGAGACGTGGGACTGTCTGTAAAGGGCATAATGGGGCCCTCCGATTGGCTGGGTTTTTTCCTGTCTTGATCTGAGTTGTGATTACATGCACGTATGCATTTTAAAAATTCTATTGAGCTGTATGTGTAAGACCTGTGTACTTTACATATATCATACCTCAATAGAAAAAACTGTAAAGTGTTGTATTAAATTTTCCCAAAGCCACAAAGCGAACTTTACCTAAGGGTATGTTGGTAACAGCTGCAATCCCCTTCATTTCCTCCACGTAAGGGCCGGGAAAGTTGCTGAGAAGACCAGGCTTAGAAAACAAAGACAACAATCATTCAACCTAAAGGGTTGTTTTGAGATTTACATATAATTTGTTCCAGACATGGCTGCCACCAGACCAGAGGTGATGAAAGTTATTTTTTAAAGCACTTGATCTCATGCATTTCTAAGATTCTACGTAATGTTCACTATCAGACCCCTAATTCTTTAACCCGTATTTGTGGGCCCTTAAACTCATCTGTTCTCAGGTACTCTGCAAAGAGCTAAGATTCTCAGGCTGATTCTTCCTGCTTTACACTCTTTGCCCCACTCTCCAGCAGGAGAGGGAACTGGGCTAACCTGCCCCCACGCAAGGAGGGGGCATCCCGGGCTAGCATGTGTCACTGCATTCTGTGAGCAAGCCACAGACGCACAGCAAACCCAATGGTGGACCTACACGGTTTTCCTCAAACGCAACTATTCGCTACCAATGAGATGACGACTTAAGCTCGCAGCCTCTTGCTAAAATGGTGTGCTTAAAATTTGAAAGTCTCATTGTTCACCAACTTCATACCGATATGTAATGTGACCTAACTAAGCACATGTATATTTTTTTGCCCTAGGAATTCCAGGCATTGCACAAGGGGCATAGTCCTGCCAATTTAATAAACAAAAATGACCTACTGAGCATTAACCATGCCCTGCATCCACGCACTGGGCTTTACACACAGTATGCCATTTAATCCTCACAAGGACATACAGCTAGTATGTGTCTGACCTGACCTTAAAATCCAGTGTTTAAAGAGCAAACAAAACCCCTGATGTTGTCTGACTGCAGAGCCTGGGCTCGCTGCTGGCACCCTGCAGCCCACCCTGATGGCACGCAGAGCAGGAGCCGGGCCCCGGGCCTGTCTGCTGCTCTCGCCCACCCTTCTGCTGCAGGAGGTGGGTCAGCATGGACACAGGACAGCCCTGATCAAAGGCTCTGAGAACACACACAGGAGGGACAACAGGCTTGGTGGCGCAGGTGGCATGTCACAGGGATGACAGACCCAGAGCACCCAGCCTCTAAGACCGTGATGCTCAACCAGGGCTGGTTTGGCCTCCCAGAGGACACTGGTGATGTCCAGAGGCACTTCTGGTCATCACGGCTGAAGGGGTGCTGCAGGCACAGGGGGCAGAGGCCAGGGATGCTGCTGACCAGTCTATGGTGCACCGATGGCCCAGCAAAATACCACCCATCTGAAAGGTCACTGTCCCGAGTTAGAACACTGCCCTCGGGCCTCCTCGTCCTCTGTCCTTTGCACCCTGCAGGCCAGTGAAGGCCCCGGAGCAAAGAACCCTTAGCAATGGTGAAGGTCTCTCATGGGGCCCTAGATTTTCCACTGGTTGCACCTGAAGAAAAAAAAAAGAGGCTGAGAAATGGAATCTTTCTGCCTGACCAGGAGGAAAATGATATGGCTGGGTGAATGAATGCACAGCCATAAGAAATATGCAACTGCATGAGTTTCAACAGTTACAGCTACTGAGAACTCCATCAAATACTGGGCTCAGATGACTGTCATTTGATCTTACCTAGAAAAATCTCCGGGTGTCCTGAGATACTCAGGCAAAGAACCTAAGAAAAAACCCGAATTTTCAATAGTGAACTTGCAAACCTACATACATAATAGGGTAAGAAAATGCCATTCTCCCAATGAAACAGACCTCTTTATATACCACTGTTCTAGAAAAGAGTCCACACTTTAAAAATAACATTAAAGAGCAGTTAACTGCCAAAATTTGCATGCTATTTTGTGTTCTGTTACTCCAATCTTACCAGAATTTTAAGTCCGTCTGAAGTTTTGACAGTGGTCTAGAATAAATGCAAACTTGTGCAAGCTCCTTAAAAGAGGTCAAATTATGCCTTTAAATAAATACCAGAGCCTTTTCCTACATTCTGTGCATATATGTGTATATGTTTAAAATTTACTGTGGGAAATAGTATTTCTTACCAACTTTTGATCCACTATCTGAATAATTTTTCCACTTGGCACAAATGCATTTACTAGATTCTTAAGAGAATTCACTATAACCTTCACCTGGAAAATAAATTTAAAAATTAGTAAAAGACATCAAGAAGTGGTGACATTTAAGATTTATATTGGTATGATGAAAATATAACTTTTGCCTTAGTCATAGGCAGCTAACTAAAATACAGTGTTATTTGAAAATATTTTCAAGTAATATATAAACACAATACATCTTTAACATGACACTTGATTAACTATTTAGACAAAGGTAAGTGATACAGAGAGAAGGGAACAAAGGCGAAGGCCAGTAAAAAGAGCGAGAGATTCCAGAGGAGCGTTTTCTCCTCTACCATCGTTTACTGCAAATGGCAGGGAAGAGTCAGAAGCCCACTGCTGAAATCCTTGGTGTGTGATTTCATGAAGTATCTTTTAAAAATGCAATTATATTCCATAAAATCAGAAATAGAAGATACAAGAATCATAGCATACCGCGGACGCCTTTTCTGCCATCAGTTCATGCCATCTTTTGTAGGGTGGTAAATCAAGATTTACGGTGTACCATGGAACTGGACCCCTGTAGCTGTAATGAGAGGTTATCAGCTTGGAATATTAAAAGCAGTTTTTGGATGGGAATTTGATAGTTCTGTCTATATAGATATTTTAGAGGCATATTTTTAATAACACAACATTAGGGTTGGTACTCGACCCAAAATTTGCAAGAAAGCTCATTTCCCACCAGGGCTTCTGCTGTATGTTGTACATACAATTCTAAGTAGTTTTGGAAATCTTAGAATACAGAATTATACATTCTGGGAGGTTACCGTGAATTGGTGATTGTGAAGGAATCCATTTTGGCTCAAGAGCTGTAGGAAACCACCTGAATATCATTGCCAGAAGACAGCTGCTTTCTTTTCCCGCCTAAATCTCTGCAAAGATTCAGTCTAGGCTCTGGACATTTCTCCCTCTGGTCTCCCAGTCTCAGAATTCCCCCATGGACAGTCTAACACTGCTGCCACATCACCGTCCTCTAGTGGCTAGTGTGGCTTCAGCAGGGTCGCTGGTGAGCCCCCAGCGGGGTGACATGCATTAGCCTCCTGAGATTGCCTTCGAGAACCTTCCCCCTGCCCTCAGCCAGCCTGCTCGTCCTTCTCTGCTTCCTGTCTTCTGTCTTCGGCAGTAAGTCCAAGCCCCACGCACTGTTGGAGCATACCCATTCCCCAGCGTCCTGCTCATGATCTCCACACCGGATATCTACTGTGAGGATACAGCAATGTCCGCTCCTTACCAGTGGAGCTGAGCCATATTTCTGGTGGATGAATCTATAACTATTCTGTCGCTATAGAAACATCTTCTGGCACTTGTTACTAACCTGAAATAGCTTCTAAGGGTGTGTCATTCAACTATGTATCACCTTAAAACTATGCCTAAAAGTAGCCAGCATTTGCTCCATTATTGCTGTGCTCCAGTGATAAGGGGTATTCCAGTACATGCTACACTGTTACCTGGATCTGACATAAAATGTCATCCAGGCTTATGTCTACAGCAGGGATGGATTAGTTTCTAAAAGTCATGAACTGTGGTCTCATTTTTATGTCTACTGCCATGAATAAGAATTTGATTCTCTAATACCTCTGAGCTTGAGACCTGGGTTTACGTATGTTTCATGAAACTGTTCAGCAGCCACTCACGTTGTGATTCAGAGAGAAAAGGAAACGTACATTTAAACAAAAATCACAATGAATGAATTTTGCTCTTCTCAAAGCACTTTCAAAATCCCATTTCCTTAATAGCTGGTATCTGTGTTCAGTACTACATTAAGTAATACAATACTTAAGTACTACAATACCTTGAAAAATGCTTTATATAAAAACAAATTAACTCAGTTTTTGACTGATCATAATTTCACAGGCAAAATTCTGCCCAATAAAATAATTATCATCCATCTGGCCAGACAGGGATGCGAGCATCCTCCCCCTGCTCTCCTGTGCCTTCCGATTCCCATGTCCAGAAGCACCAATCAGCCCATCCGTAGTGCCCCCAGCGCTATGCACGAGTGGCACTGTCATAAGATAAACTCCAATCAGCTGTTCCTCCTCTTATGCCAACCAACAGAGTCAAAGCCTCTATACCTGCCTGGAATGCGTGATTCATTGTCAGGCTGGAGGCTTGGACAGGCTCAAGGGTACCAGAGAGGAGATGGAGAGAAAATGCGCTTGCTTCAGCAGAGGAGCAAGCTGGGATGGGGAGATGCCAGAAACCCCCTAAAAGTAAAACCTCCGCTGGCCAGAACTCTGCAGAACTCTTAACTGATTAACAAAATTGCCTTAATAACATTTAGCCAGATCCCCCATTTTACTTCTCATTAAACATTTTTTTTTGTAAAATATCTCAGTATTTAACATCTCCACCTCAATTTCCTAGAGAAACAAATAGTATCTAATGTAGGAGGGAGGGCAGTGAGGAGTACGGGAAGTAGGCAAAAAACAAAGTACTCCGCCTCGGTATTTAATCAGTAGTTAGTTACTACAGAATAGTTTCCTATTACAAATAGTAAGCATTAAATTATTATTATTTTTTTATGGTAATTAAGAATTTTATTAAAGTTACAGAAAAAATCTAAAATAACAATTGATTTTAGGGACAATATTATACTAACAAGAATAAAGTCAGAAAATTACCTTTTAGATACAATTTCAGGAGGAAAACCTTGATGATCATGATTAAACCACAGCTGAGCCATATCCTTTGCAAATGGCTAGCCATCAAAAAAATAAAGCATTCTGGAAAATACTGATGCAAATATAAGATGAAAGAGCTGTATAGTTAATGGTGTGGATTACTTGGAGAAGTTGGAAAAGGGAAGATAGGAGAACTTGGGAAAGAGCCAGAAAGAAAATTAAATAAAAATACCACATATAGGTCTGGTTAGAGGAGCTTTTATTATTTATCACAGAAACACAGGAAATAAATATGGCATATAATCCCTCATTTATCTGGCTTTATTTGGGAATGAAATGCTCTACATGAATGCAACTTTTCAAAAGAGAACTATCCAAAGTACTACTGTTTTGATCTTAAAAGTTCAAAATGTGTTGCTTTCTTCCCAGTCTTCTTAAGCAGAGTATGCTCTGCTTTTTGCCTTTGTTTGATGACTTTAAGAATTTATAATGAACATTAAAAATTTCCCTTTGCTGCAAAATAGCAGTATCTTAATAGTTACTAAATTTAGAGGAGACAATTTGCCTCCATGCAAAATGATTTGACAGCTTACATTTGTAGGAGCATTTTTTGCATTCTATAATTTTTTTGTCTTTATTATCAAATTAAGGTAGTCACTTGTCAATTCCTAATCTCCTGCTTTCATCTACTGTAGGTTGGGGAGTGATATAAATAAGCTCTTTGTAATTGGTCTAAAATAGGAGTAAAAAGGTAAAAATGATACCCTTCCGTAAGGAACCACCAAGAAATTTGGTGTAGGAATTGTAGGGCATGCGTTTTGGTAACTCATAGAACATGTCAGTCTCTTTTTAGTTTTCTATTAAATTTTGGTAATTTCATATTGCCAAATGAGTGATTTTGGATAAGTGACAGATTATCAAGAGCATAAAGACCTTCAGCTCCAATGGCAAAGGGTTTAAACTATAGCAGATGTAGTGTAAGTAAATTGAATATTAAATTAAATATTCGCCACTATTAACCATTGAATATAATTTAAATATACTGAACATTAACCATCATATATGGTAAACTATGGAAACAAAAAGATTTATGCATGGAAGTGCATTAAATTATTCTTGAAATCTGGCATTGGCTGTGCCCAGGTATTCATGATCAATACTGAGCACTGACTGAACACATCTGGCGCCCCAAGTGTTTTAGAAATTAGTTCAAGTGACACAACACATACACACACATAAACAAGACAGCATCTGCTGGGCACCAGTGAGCAGGAGAAAAACAATGCTAATGGGAGTCAGATGGGCATGGGGTGTCCTGGCTGCCAGCCCGACCCCCTGCATGGGTCTGGTCTGGTCTGGTGGGTAAACAGGCGCGCCCTTCCTCCCCGACAGCCACCCAGGCACACCTCCAGAATCCCACACACTCGCCTGAGCAGCATGGCCTAACATGTGCAGGAGGGTGCTGCTGTCATCCAAGGTATACGAATGTCACATTTCTCTCCCAGGTCTCAAGATCCACTTATGGGTGAGAGAAGAGAAGGGTGAGAGCAGAGTGGAGGACTTCTGTGTAGGGAACAGGCTAGTGAGGAAGGAGGGAACCCAGCAGAAATATCAGGGCAAAAATACTTACATTATGTAGGTGCATCAATATAGGAAAAATGAGTTTATTTGTATATTCACTGCTGAGGCAGTGAAGCAATGAGACTGCTTTAGGGAGAGTTGTTCAAGCTCAGCAGCAAAACAGAAGTAGCTCAACATAAAATGACCCAAAAGTCCACGTGGTTTGTGGTTCTTTTATTACTAGTTCAAGACAGCAAGCATGTTTATCTTCTTTCCTCTGGAGACCCAATATTGTAAAAGTAAAATACTTTTTAAAAAGAGCATACACACACACACATGGCAATGTGGAACCAGTTAAATGCCCAAGCAGGGAAGGTCTGCAGGGCAATCAATTTACAGACATAAAGGTGCACATAAAATGGGGTAGGTACTCATTGAATGCTCAGTGAAGGGGACAGTGAGACCAGCCAAGAGAGACACATGAAATCAGTAAGGCCCCAATGGTCAGGGTGCCCACAGGGACAGAAAGGACGGCGGAGACCAAGCCACTAGAGACGGGGCTGGACATGCACTGGCTTCAGAGTAACACCAACAGACTCATTCTAAACCACCTCCTGCCAATATTTGCCTCTTTCTACGGAAACGTGAGTACATCAAAAGATTTTAGCTTGTTACAGTTTCACTGTATCCAGGACAGTGGCTATTTAGAATAAATAATTTAGGCAAGGGCAGTACAGCATATGTAAGTGGAATGTTACAAAAAACAAAAATGTCATCCAGAGGGTACTGGTCAGAGTTGTACTCTGCCCTCCCCGCCCCCGAGCAGGCTACTATTTCCAGAGAGGGGGCAAAAAAGATCGCCTGTCCCTGGCCCTCCCCTTCCCTTCTTTTCCTCATCTGTGTCCTCTGGGCCAGTGGGCTATCCCCAGGTCCTTCTCACAGATGCATTTAGCCACAAGGATTTGAAAAGGCCACATATCCAGATGAAAAATACTAACGTTCAACACACTAAAACACGATAGTCGCCCTTCCCTTAGGTTTTCCAATCCCGTTTGTCCTCAGTAGCTTTGATTATCATACCAGGGTTATTTCTTGGATGTTTTGCCTATGAGACCCTATGCTTTTGTTCCAATATCATCTGGTAGTTTACACTCAGCCAGCAGAGAAACAACAGGTCGGCTCTGCATTTGTCAAAATAAGAAAAATGCTTAGTGGTAGAGAAGAATTTAGTGGAGAATGGAAACCCTTTTCTCCTAAGATTTTTGATAGACCAAACATGGACATTTTAGTCATAGGGTGTTTTCATATGCGAGAGTCTTAGCCAAATACATACTGAGACATGATAAGACATGGCCTAAGTTTTTCTTGATATTTTTATGAAATCATTACTTAGGGGAAACACGTCTCCTCAAAGGTCACAGTGAGTTTTGAACGTGTGGTGTTTACTCACGTTGGTCCAGAAGGGGGGTAG
Organism: Manis javanica; assembly: GCF_040802235.1. Classification (NCBI taxonomy): domain Eukaryota; kingdom Metazoa; phylum Chordata; class Mammalia; order Pholidota; family Manidae; genus Manis; species Manis javanica. The sequence goes on from NC_133167.1 coordinate 97,754,448, forward strand.
GTTGACTTTCTGCAGTCTTCTGTCCACTAAAAAACAAAGGAAATTGATAGTTTCAGGAAAAAAAAAAAAACCAAATGGAATAGGTGATTTGCAAAAACAGCTAAAGATCATGAAGACAAAATCAAGTATGATTTGCCCTTTTAGACCATTTCAGTACCTCTGTAAAAGTCTTTTCCTTCCATGAAAACTCCTAAAATCTCAAAGTTACACGTATTTTTAGTCTCAATTCAATTTGCACTAGTATCAGGTGTTGTAATTTGACTTTTTCAATGCAAATATATTGAGTAAAGAGGAGACATATAAGAAAGTAGATGAAAAATGTTTATATCAGGTTGATTCATCACTGAAAGCAAATTTCTTGATAAGATGTAATGTCAAATTGAATTTATGAGCTAACTCTATTGCAATAGAGATTTGCATCCCAAACCAGATTTTCAGGATGTGCTGTGCAGGGCCCCACATAAATGGCTATAATTTATTATGCCACCCTCCTCTCCTGCCACTCCCCCTATTTGTATGGCCACATGCGGCCCCTTCCTACGATCTCACCCCCCTGTGCCTGTGCATATGGTGTTCCCATTGCCTAGGATGCCCCCTCTCTACCTGGCTTTAATTTCTAAGCTCCAACACTGTCTTTGTGGTGAAATCTTCACCTGCTTCCCATATGAACACAGCCGTCCTCCCCCTGCACCCCCGTGGCATGTGCACACACCTCCATTACCATACTTAAGACTCTGCATTATAATCATTTGTTTGTCATTGTCTCCTGTGCTCCTCGAGGTAAAGATGGCCACTGCTGAAGCCACGAAGGCATGAGACTCTCTCAGGGAGGGTTGTTCCAGCTTACGAGCAAAACACAATTAGGTCTTAACATAAATGATGCAAAAGTCCACGTGGATTGATGATCCTCCCATCACTAGTTTGGGTTAGCGGGCATGTCTTCCTCAGGAAACCCAACATTGTAAAAGTGGGATAATTTTCAGTAAGTATCAACCACAATAATAGGGAAGGCTACTAGGGAAAGAAACTACCAGAACTGTAGTTGAAGCTCAGAGAATAAAACTGCAGTAAATTTGTGGGAACAGAGATCTCACGCCTTCTTTTAACTTCTGATAGCATGGGAAGTACATAAAGTAGCTTGACATTACCTGTGGCTCAAACACTGCTGTCAACATTACTTTCTTATGCATGTGACTTTAATGTAAGTTTCTCATGTAATGTTGCTTTGAGTTGTAACTTGAGATTAAATTCATTAGGAAACAGCATCAAGTTATCAAAATCTGATTCAAGCATTAGAATTTAAACTATTTCTAAATTATTAGAATTTAATATATGAAATCTTAGATACTAAATAATAAGAATTTCATAATTCAATACCAAATTAGCAATTTCCAAGGCCATTCAGTGTTCAGTAATAGTGGCCGAGGACAATTTTTCTTCAGAAAAATTTGAGTTTCAGCCATGAGCTCAAATATCGCAGTAAAACTTCACCGCTGCTGACCTAACTGCTGTGTGGAAGGGGAAGTCAGGATATTCAGCATCTATTTCTTACAAAAATTCACAGAAATGGTGATGGTTAAGTCTATGAGAACAAAAGCTCATGGTGGATGTAACTAGTTCAGTAACTCATGATAGATTCAAATATTTTCCACAAAGACCCTGCCAATCAATAATAAAATAGCCACAAACTTTAAGCACCTTGCATTCTCACAAGTCTGTACATTTGTCCAACGAAGTTTTTTGCTTCATACATATTTTCACCACTATCAGCTGCTGCATGTCATAGCAGGTTCCACATCAGGTCTTCTTGAATTACTAAATTCTCATCTTCTTTCAAACATCCTTGCCACAGTGGTTTCATGCAGACAATTCATAGAAACTAATTCTTCAAAGTTGGCACTGATGCTCTAATAAATATCAATAACTGATCAGCCTCAGTAACTTCAAGAGCCACAGAACACAACTGGGAATTATTTGCCTTTTTATTTATATTGATGTTTCTGCCAAAAACCCGGGCAACTGTTCTCATCTAAAGGCTCATACTGTTGTCCCTTGAACAACTCAGGGGTAGGTACAGCCACCACCACCCCTACACAAAAATCCACAAATAACTTTTGTTTCTCCAAATACATAACTACTAATAGCCTGTTGGTCAAAAGCCTTACCAAGAACATAAACAGTCCATTAATGCCTATTTTGTATGTCATGTCCAATTATATACTGCATTCTCACAATAAAGCTAGAGAAAACGTTTTTTTCAGATTGTTACAAATCTCCAAAACACTTCCCACTATATTCATTTGAAAAAAAAATCTATACACAGTTCAAACAGATGTTGTTCAAGAGTCAAATGCAGTGTGAATGGAGACTTCCTCCTTTGGTTGCAGCCTCATTTTGCTTTTTAAAATTTGTAAATAAATTCTGCTGTCAGGAGACACTCTTACCTTCAATTTTCTTATTTTTCTGATCACTTTTTTGCTGAACTGCGAATACTGCTAAGCATTGCTTAATCTAGTAATGTCGACATACATGGCATTCTTTCAGCCCAGCTCTAGCGTCGCTGCACAATAAACACAACGTTTTGCCATCTAATTAGGCAACAACACAATCCATACTCCACTTTGCCTCAATAGCACATCTGAAGTTCACCTTTCTCTTTCCTTCTTGTTTTGACATGATAGGTTTGCACTGGTAATTTTTTTTTCTTTAAAGAATAAAACAGTACCCACGGTACACTGATACATGTGGAACCTAAAATGCTGCTGAGTCTTTACTGCGTAACTGTCCTTTGAAGTGCGCCCAGCAGCCGTGGGCACAGGGCATACGGGCTCTGCTGAGCAGCTCACCGGCCGTGTTGCTAAAACAGCCACAGACGATAAGCAAATGACCAAGCGTGGCTGTGTTCCGATACACCTGGACTTAGGGACACCGACACGCGAATGTCACATCACTTCCTATAACATTAATCTTCGTTCGCTTTTTCCCCCTACTTAAAAAATACATAAAAAACACTCTTAGCTCGCAGGCCTTCCAGAAACAGGTGGCAGGCTGGATCTGGCCTGCTGGCTAGGGTGTGCCAACCGCTGCTCTAGGGCACCGCGCCAACGGCGGCGTCCATGCTCTTGCTCAGCTGCTCAGTTTCTCTAGAGGAAAACCCTTTGAGGTGGTGCATGCATGGAAAAAAAAGAGGCAGACTGTGTGTGTTCAGTTTTTGTTTAGGGAGAATGCCAGTACGCAGTTGTTCGCAGGGGCTGCCACAGGGTTATTTTCTGGCCCTTCAATTTATCTCTCCTTTCACCCTCATTTATTATTCCTACTCTCCAGAACTGTCGCTATTCTTAGCCAGAAGTCTCTCAGGAATCGCCTTTCCTCCCAAAAGCTTCTTCTACTGGCCTCCATCGGTCAAGACTCCATCTACTACCTGAATGCCGAAAATTAATTTGTAGTGTCTTGGACACAATTACATTCATACGCTCAGGGACCAATACCAGTACTGGGCAGGACTTAACCAGATTCATTTCCTATTGCTGCTATGACAAATGGTCACAGCCTTAGTGGCTTAAATCAACACCGTTCAGTATTATGCTACAGCTCTGAAGGTCAGACGCTGAAGTCAGCCTGCAGGGCTGAGCTCCCGCTGGGGCTGTAGGCAGAATCTGCTCCCCTGGCCTTTCCCGCCTCTGGAAGTCACCCACATTCTTTGGCTTCTGGCTCCTTCCTCCATCTTCAAAGCTGGGAGCAGAGCAGCCCTCTTCCCTGGCCTCCCCCCTCCCTCTTCTCAGGACCTCTGTGATTACACCGGGTTCCCCGGGATAATCCAGTATTATGTTCCCAGCTCAAGATCCTTCACTAAATCGCATCTGCAAGGTCTCCTCTGCCAAATAAAGTAACACACGCACAGGCTCTGGGGATGAGGACACGGGCGCCTTTGGGAAGCCATTATTCATCCTCCCATACTATCTGTATTTATTACTGCAAAGAATCATCTTGCTCACTGATTCCCTTCGTTCTGATCACTCCTCAGCCTATGGAAATCTATCTTCTGCTCCCACACTGCTCTAGCCAAGGTGCCCAGGACCTCCAGTTGCCCAGCACAATGGCCACTGGACATGTAGATGGCATTCAACAAAGCGACCTGTTCCGCGCTCTGCTCACGCTTCTCCCGTGCTGGCTGCCGCTCTGCGGGGCCTCTGCCTCACACAGATGTGCGGGTCCCTACGCCTCTGCCCAGGCCCCTCCTTTCCCCCTTTCTGTCTGCTCAGTGATCACCTGCTCCCGTAAGTGTGAATGACAGCCTACTCCTCCCAGCCTCCGCCTTCTGAGCTCCAGCCCCAAAGCTCTGCGGGGCTATCTGGGTGCCACTTGAAACTCGGCATAACCAGAGGGAAAATGATGTTCCTTTTCCCACCCCTAAATGTTCCCTCCCTGCGCTCCCTGGTAGTGAGGCCACCGTTCACCCAGCTGAGCACTTCAGGAAGGACCTATCCCTCATCACTGGGACCACCCTCCTTTACGTTACCCTGTGTTTTTCCTGGGACTAGTCTCCTATGTACCTTTTGCCCCAATCCAAACTGACCTTTTTAATTGAAAAAATTTTGTCATATACGGTTTGAAACTATCCAGGGGCTTCCCATTGTTTTTAGGATAAATTACAAAATCCTTAACAAGGTCTACAGAGCCCTGGATGATACTGTTCCCCATCTCCCTCTCCAGACTTTTCTTGTGCCACACCTGTTACCACCATCTCTTGATAGGTCTCTAAATACAATTAGTTAATAAAGAATGACTCAGGGAGACCTTAAATATGCCATATTCTAAGAAGCCTCAAAAATAAAACCCACAGACATTCCACACTCAAATGATTTTTGTTTGCAACTTAAAGCTGGCCCTCATTTATTCCTATTTATCAAAAGTAGTTTTGAAATCTTGTCACTATGTGGCTACGAACAGTTCATCACACAATGATTCAAAGTGAAAAACAGCTCATTCTTATCAGGAGAAAGAGGTCACTAAATTTCTGTGAGGTTCCAAAGGTTTTTCATTCAGTGGCTCCCAGAATTTTCCAGATCAGTAAAAAAAAAAATTCAGAGGGGCCCAGCACCTGGGAGTCCAAATATTTACTCCCAAGTATAAATGCTAAAAAACAAAAACCCACACACATAAAAGAACGTTTTAACCGCAAAAACTGGAAGGCCATGAAATCAGAATAAAAGCTAACATTCGAAATTATTTGTTTTATGCCCTCGTTTTTCTCATTTCATTAAAGACTTGTGAAAGCAGCATCCCAGACCAATAACCAGTGGCTGGACTATATTTTGACAACCACTATTCTAGATAAGAATTATTAAATTCCTAAGAGGGGCTCTTGATTCTTCTCACTCTAAAATTAGCTTTTAAAACACTTTTGCTTGAAAAAATAATTAAGACCAAAAAAAAAGCAGCCTCTGACATCTGAAACTACTCTGAAGGTCACCATTAGGTCTCAATATTATTACCACCTGGTTTGACCCTCCCAGGCGGGTTACTTCTCTTCTCATGCTGAACATAACCAATCTCACAGAATACATACCTCAGTTGAGGTTACTCTGAGACATAAGATGAGACAAAGCAAGGCCAGTTCATGATTCTAAGCACAAAAACAAGGGTATTGTGCAACTCACAAAACAGCAAACACCCCCTTCTCTTACTAAATGAATGTTTCTGCTTTACCATAGAACTTCCCCACTTTCTAAAAGCATCCAATCTAGAGTAAATCACACAACCAGAGTCCAAATTATGAAACAGGATTCTCCTAATGCCCTTTTACTGAGAGGCCCCCCAGTTGCCCGTAGTGTGCATTCTCCCTCACCGCAAAGACTAATAATAAACCCAGTTTGTTCACTTACAGGTGTGTTCCCTCATGGTGGCTGGCTGAAGGATATTAATGGTATCCAAGTATTAAATTTGTTAAGAATTCCCATAATTCCAACCATTTTAATGCAAATGAATTCCCTACTCACAGTAAAGCAAACTAACTTTATTTTTCCTTATATCTTTCCCCTCCTTGTCCACATAGACATATACTGTGTATTTTTGTTACTGAAATCACTGTATATATTAATATGTATTCTCCTATTTGCTTATTTTTATTTATTTGCATTAACACTATCAATTTTTAATGGCTGAGTAATATCCTACCATGATTTTATTCTTAAAGAATTCCTCCTTGTAGAAATGGAAGAATAAAAAGAAAAGAATGCTCATCTTGCTCCCAATCTCAATATCCTACCTAGCTATTCAGGATCATCCTCATCTAGTCTCAGGCCAGATGCACCTAAGTTCGTACTTATCTGATCCGCTGGCAAAGAAAAAAATGCAGTCTTAACTCCTTTAAAAAAAAAAAAAAGTTATTATGAAAGAGCCCCAGACTGGACGTCGACGGAGAGGCCTGGCTGTAGACAGACAGCTTCCTTAAACAACAGTGTGACCTCCGGCTAGACATTTTCTCTCTCGGAGTCTACTTCCTCCTCTGTGAAATAGAACACTGCCTCTTGCAATGATCAGTCTGTGTTCCTATGACTCTCCTGCGCGGAAAGAGCCACAGGACAGGCGAGCACGAGGACTCGGGGGTGAAAGCACAGCTGCCCCACTGGGCCCGCCTGGCTGTTCCCACGCCCTTACTGGAGACGCTCAGGCCTTTCTTGGCTGCAACTTCTTCAGCACTTCGTCACTGGGCAGAGTGCCAAGGCCATCAGTCTGTCCCGTAACTGAGGTACTGGAACTTGTAGCAGCTCAGGACACGAGAGGCTGGACCTCGCAGAACAAGGGCAACCCCTCAAATCTGGGGGGGTGGAAATCACAACCAGCGTTCTACAGAGCTAAGGATTTCCCCTACAGGTTTGTTCCAGCGTGTACCGAATCAGTCCGGGCAGCGCCCCCCACCCGCTCTGCACCCACCTCCGCGCAGGAAGCCACAGACCTGTAGCGCCGCCGCCCCGGCCAGGGATGCCCGCGCTCGCGCGCCCTCTCCGCGCGCTATGCCCCGGACACTCACCGGCGGCGCGTGCTGCGCCCACGAGCCGACGGTCAGGAGCACCAGCGTTAGGCGACTGAGGACCAGCATCGTGCGAGAGCCGCCGCCGCTGCCGGGGTAACCCACGGAGGCCTCCGCGGCACCTCCTTAACTTGGGGCTGGCCGCGCCCCTGCCGCCGCGTGACCGGCCACCCGGACCGCACCACGCGGGGCGCGGGGACAGCGCGGAGCGCACGGGGTAGGAAGGACAGGACGGGGCTTCTCCGCGCTGCCTTGGGCAGCCGGAGAGGCCGTTCGGGGCGGAGGCGGGAGCCTCAGCGCGGAGCCTCCGGAGGGAGTCGCCGCTCGCTGTAGGACTGTGGAGTTGATCGCCACACACCCCCAACCCTGTGAACAGTGGTTGGGCCGAGCCAGGGCCCGCCCCGTGGGTGGGGCCGAGACAGCCCCCGGGTCTCGCCCTACGCGGGTCCGCGCACACCTGGGAGCCGGGAGCGGGCCATCGTCAGGTCCCGGCCGCGTGCCGCTGGCCGCCAGGAGGTCCCGCGCCCCTGCGGGCCTGGCGCCGCCTATGCTGCGGTCCCCAAACGGCCCAGGGCGGGGTCTGCACTCAGCCACCTGATGCCAAACGCCCACTAAACGCAGCCAGCTCAGGAGTCGAATCGCCGCAGAGCACAGGGCCCTGACGTCTTTGCCCGCTGAGGAGAGCAGGCCGAATTACTGGGGTTATTGATCCTGAACGCAGGGTCACTGGACAGGCTTAGGTGTCAGCGCCCGGGAGAGGGGATAATCTAATCCCCACAGATACTCCAGGCTGTGAATTATCCATCCAGGCTTTCGCAGCAGAGCTGAATCACAGAATCGAGGCTTCAGTTATCTGCAGGCAGACACAGGTGGAATGACCAGGTTAACTGTAAACCTCCCTTCCCCGTAGTGTTTAGCCATTCAGCAGTGTTTTCACCTGCATCGTGAAAGGTTTTAGGCTGCAGAGCTGAGCTAAACCTGGGAGGGGGCTTTCCTCCACTCAAGTGTTGAGTGTCCGCTTAGCCTGCACCTGAAAAACAAATGTTTTCAGAACTGCTTGCTTGGCATTTGTGCTCTCCATGGACGTGACCACTCCCTAGGATGAGTTACTTAAAGTGCAACAGAAAATCCTACTCTCTTAGTTCCACTTTTCTGGCTGAGCCTTTTTGATATTCCAACTAGCAATTTTTTAATGCTTCAGTGAAACTCAGATACTATCAATAAACTCTTAATATATTTCGTTTTTCTTGTGTTTGGGTGAACCTGTAGTTTTACACACTGGTATTACTTCTGTAGAAATTCAGTCTTTTTGTTGAGAAAGCAGTATTTTTTTCCTACACTTGGAGTTGTGGGAGAGAGCATTCCTCCTGTCAACCTTAAAAATAAATTAGCCAGTTACTCTACTGGCAAAATTAGTTTATTTGGAAATAGCAGAGGAATTGCAGTTCAGGACATGCAACCTATGGTGAACCACTGGCAAGTCTGGAAAGCAAAGCGGTGGGCTTGCTTCCATAGAGGAAAGAAGGAGGTTGAGAGGGGCTGTTCGGAATGAAAGTCCATTGCAGGAGAGCAAGAGTTCAGGGTCTGCACAGAGTGGGAGTGGTAATGCATGAGAGCTTTTCCTTCAGGCGGTCCTGACCCCATTTTAAGTGAGGTCTCCTTTGTTCCTTTTCACCTTGATTTTGAAATATAGCACATGATTAAAGTGGTTCTTGATTCAACAGAAAGTAAGCAGATTATAGAAATACTAATTCAAAAAATAGTTACTGTAGACCTACCATGTGCTAAGCATTTCTCCAGATACAGGGGATAAGCAGGGAACAAAAAAGTTCTTCCATCAAGGCTTACATTCCAGATGAGAAATGGACAATAAACATAATACGTAGGAAAACTTTTATGAGATGTTAGGAGGTAACAAATGTAGAATAAAAGCAGAGTATGGTATTCAAAAGCAGAGAGAGTCACAATGTAAAATAAGGTGGACAGAACAGGCATTATTGAGAAAGTGCAGTTTGGAAAGAGATTTGAAGGAGGGGATCAGCCTGGTGGACATCTGGGGAGGAGTATTCCAGGCAGAGGGCGCAGCTGGGTCAAAGGCTTAAAACGGAGAATGTGCCTGGCACATTAGTGCAGCAAGAAGTCGGTGCTGGAGGAGCAGAAGGGGTGGGGGCAAAATGCAGATGAGGTCGGAGAGTCAGGCAGAGTGGAGCAGATTGTACAGGCCTCTTTGAGCCACTGTAAAGATCTGGGCTTCCCTCCAGGCAAATGTATAATGTGTAAGTACGTTGAATTATCTTGGGCCTTAAAATAAGTCTGCAGAAGGAGAGGCTTCCCATCTTTTAGGATACAAAGAGCTATTTGGTTTAAGGATCATTCACTGTAAGTACTACTGAGTGCATTTTGAACATGTCACCAAACATATTTTTTTCCTATGAGAGGATATTCATTGGTGGTGAGGGATCTGGCAAGATCAGTTTATGCAGAAATCTTTTATCAGTGGCATATTCTTAGAACAATTTTCATGTTATTTTGCATTTATCTTTCACAGGCCTTTTATATACTGTTGATTCTATTTTCAAATTAACAATTTAAATCTACTTTTCCAAAATTACACCATTTTATGCATGTTTTATGTACATTTTTTCTCCTACTTCATTCTTCAATACTGGAAATGTCAGAATTCCCAGGCAAGGAATGTGGCAAATGGAAACTTCACCACGGTTTGCAGCATGCTGACACACTAACAGAAAATGGTATTTAAATGTATAAATGCGTAACTGTGTTGGTGGGAAGGGTGGTTCAAATACAGTATCTTCACAACAAGCATCAAGTTTAAAACTTGGATAACCTGTTTAGTGTCCAGGAGTCAGTATCAGTAATCAAATTCTTTGCCAGAATATCTCCTACCCTAACATTCTTAACTTCCAGAGGTGGAGTCTTGATTTAAAGTTATTGCAATCTAACCACCCCACCCTACATGAAATCTACTGCACATAACACCATATTACCTGGAACAGGTATAACTTGATTTAATAAAATTGAGTATTCAAAAATTTGTAATAGAAGAGCAAGAAATATGGAGATAATGTTTCAGTTTGAAAAATAATCATTTTAACAGAAATATTTGCCAATGAATTGTTTAAAAAAATTAGTATCTTTAAAATGTAATCTGAATTTCAAAGCTTAGATTTTTGTCCATCTTTTTAGGAAGGATCTAGAGAATAAAAGATGTAAAAAATGGAGAATCAGAGATCATGAAAAATTGTAACATGACTCTTTCTTCAGTAGTTTTGTCACACTAAAAAAATTACTTGCTTTATGTTTGATTTTTATGTAGAAAAATGTTAAATCATTACCTTCAGCTCAAGGCAGCTCAAAACAACTGCAAATTGAGTGCTCACATTTAATCTAATTGCCACCCCATATAATGTCAAAATAAATATTCACTTTGCATTTATCTTTCTTTGTAAAACATGTTTGATGTCTTATTGAATCAGACATCTCAGACATGCTATCCTTCTGCCCTATTTCCACTGTCTGTGGTAAGATACATGGTTCTGACCTGAAAATTGTCAATTCAGCTCAAGTCCAATGATGTCTAAATCTTCTTTCTATTCCTGCATAGTCCTATTTTACAGACCCATAGAGTTACCTATTTAGCCCTCCAATCAGCCATTTCTCGTAAGTCTGGGGTCAATTCATGTGTTCGTTCAGTGGAATCTGAGCATTTATTCTAGTGATGGGTAAATGGTGAACAAATGATTCCTGCCCTCCTGGGGCTTTCAGTCTCATGGGTAGAGAAAAATGAAGATGGAGGAGAGAATGCAAATGAGCATCTTGGAAACTTTCAATACACATAGCCCATGATTCCATACTCCAAGCTCTGGTTTAATATTGGGGCTGTTTCACCAACCTCAGTTCCACTCCTCTGTTATGTAGCAACCATGTGATCTGGAGGAGCCGCCTCCTTAGCCTTCTCTCTGGAGGTGGGTGCTGGCTGACCTGACATGTAAGCTTACCCACCCCTCTTGCCATAAGGTTGGGCTTTGGCCCTAGTCATTCAGACTCTTGAATCCAACAGGCCATGGTCTGAAACTCAGGGCTTTTGCTCTGTGATTGGGCAACGGTTCCTTCTTTCTAAGAGGAACGAGTAAGCTAGTAGTTGCCATTGCTGTTGGTATTCATGCTGTAAATATGAAGGGAGTCACCTAAGGATGAGTAGACACCGTGGACAGCACAGAAGAGAGATGAAAAGAAACTGGGTCACTCTGACATTGTTAGGCTACTAGATCCACCAACCACAGAGCCTGTCCAACAGCTGGACTCTTCATTAATATGACCTACTACTCTTTATTATTTAAGCAAGTTCAAGTTGGTTTGCTTGCAACTTGAATGATTGCATGCATCTGTTAGGATGTACACATTATAATAGAAATTATAATTTCTACCTTCTCAAGAGCAGAGGAGGGTTTATTGTAAAGCTGTGATGCTGAAGTTTCAGGACTTCCACTTGTTCAGTCCTCTGCCAAGTCTTCTACCTACTTTTACACTTGCAATTTTGTATTCTTTTCTTTAAAGAGGACCATCCAAATTATATAAGCTTCAGGCTTCACAAAACCTGGATCTACCATCAGATGTTTTTGGGAGAAAACTCCCACCTTTCTCTCCAATCCCTAATTTACCTAATTGTGAAATAGCTGGGATGGTCACTGCACTTGTGTGGTCTGGCCTCTCTGGCTCTCATTCAGATCTGCCTGTCCATGGTGGTAAGGTCACTGCATCAAGTCCTGGATGACAAGACTAGAAAGGGAAGTAGTTGCTGCCTTTGACCACATCTTCCAAAACTGGCACATTTCCAACAAAGTCCAAAAAGGCTATGTTAACATGATGGCTGTCTGAAAATTAATAAAGGGAAAACTCACTTAAAATGCAGTCGAGAGGCTAGAAGGGGGAACTTTCACACACTGCCACTCCCTGCAGCACTTTGCAGACCCAACAGGAAGAAGCCCATAGATTATTACCACAGGAGGAAGGAAGATATTCTCTTTGCCCAGCAACAGCCCAGCCAATGAGAGACTGTCACAACTCAGCCAGTGAAAAGCCACTACATTTTGAATACCCAGTTTCCCCCAATGGAGTTTTGTTTTATAACAGACTTTCCTTACTGCCCCCTTTCCTCTACAATAGAGTGGTCCTCTGCTTTGTTCTCTGGACTTGATTATGATTTTGCCTTAGCTTGCTTGTCTGAAACTGCAATTCTCTGCTATTCCCAAATGAACCCATTTTGCTGGTAAAATGACTGGCAGTTCTATTTTTAAGGTTGACAGCTGTGAAGACAACAGAAAGCACCATGAAAGCCTGGCTCTGGGAGATGGTGGAGAGAAGGGAGTCAAGGAACAGAGGCTTTTGTAAGTACCTGTATCGGTTGCCTCCCAGCCCAGCCTGCTCTGCCCTCAGCTTATGCTCCTTAAGGTTAGAAACTAACTGGCTGTGCCCCTGGGAAGATGTAGCTATCATCCCCATCTAATACCTGTGGATATTGGTAAGCTGTTTCTCACCTCAGAAAGGTGAGGAGAATGATCACTCTGAAATGATAACAGAAATAAGCAATAGCAATTATATTCATAAGGTATGTATAAAAAGTACTAAATGACCAACTAAAATTACAAAGCAGATCACTAGGTTCTATGAAGGATACACTTGCATTAAAATACAAATTCTTGATCTCAGTTTACAAATGGAAAAGAAAATAGCACCGACATAGATATATATCAACTTTATGAAGCCAACCACCATTCAAACATCGTATAAATGTTGAGTTACATTAGGTTGAACCATATGAAACTGCCATTCTGTAGGTGAAAGCATAGTTGAATGTCAGTACTTTCATATGGTCAACCAACACCCAACACTTCACAATTACTTGACCTGCCTTGAAAACTGGTGCCATCACACTGCACACCTCTGGTGGCTCCTGCTTCTCACCATGAAGGTTTTTCTTATCTGACTCACTGTCACTCTTTCTAACATGATTCTTGTTAACATTCTTGGTGACTGCAATATCCACAAAGACAATCCTTCCAATATTCTGGTTTCTTGTTAGTCTCTTCTCTTGCAATCTTCTTGGCCTCTATTTTGCCTTAAGTACCCAATTCTATGGTTGTATCTTAGACAATAGATTTCTTCATTTTGCTTAAGAGTACCACTCTCTTTCAATTCTTCTCTTCCTTTCTGGCCACATTTTGAAGATCCTTTGTTGGTTTCTCGTCAACTGACCTCTATGTGCAGGGGTACCTCAGGGCTCAGTCTTCAGATGTCTTTCTCTTTACTTATGCTTACTCCTTCTGTGACCTCATCCAATCTCATGATTTAGTGTCTTCATATGTCATTCAAATTTATGTCATGAGCTCAGACCTGTCCTCTGAACCTAGATTCTTATATCTGTCTTCTGAACATCACCTACTTTAAATATCTAATAAGTATCTCAAAGTTATCATGCTTAAAGGCAAACTCATTAGTTTCTCTGTCCCAATCCACATTCTCCTTTTTCCATCTTCTCTGTCTCAGGAAATGCAATTCCATTTCTTTCTTACCACACACCCAGTACACAAGAAAATCATGTCTCTACCTTCGAAATATATTACAGAATCCAACCACTTCTCACACACTGCTGCTCTGCCTTGGTCCAAGTTACTCTCATCTGGATTATTGCAATAACGTTGTAACTGGTGTCCCTGCTTTCTCCCAATGCCCATCTAATCTCCACATACATCAGTGAATGCCACTCCTCAAAACCCTCCAATGACTTCCCACCTCACTCAGAATGACAGTCAGTGTTCTCGCCATGGTCCACAAGGCCACTGGCACCCGGCAAGCATCCTGCTACCTCTCTGATCTCAAGAAGATCCTACCAGCTTCACCTTTTCTCATGGTGCTTCAGCCACACTGGCCTTCTTTATGGACTTTAAACAGGTCAAGTATGTTCCACCTGAGGAACTTTATGCTCTCTACCTCTTCTCTCCGGAATGCTCTTTCCCGGATATTTATGTGGCTCATGCACATGCTCAAATAGCGCCCCCCCTCCCTGGGAGGCCTTCCTACAGCATCACATATAAGACTACACAGGCACTTCCTATCCTCCTTCCCCCACTTGACCTGACTCCAGATACCATCACCACCTGGTATTATATGTATTTTCTTTTTTATTTAACATCTGTCTCCTTCTGACCAGAATGTAAGCTCCATGAAGGCAGGGATTTTGTTTCATTGAGTGCTTATTCTCAGTACCTAGAATAGTGTCTGGATCATAAAGCACTCAATAAGTCTTTGTTGAACTTGTTGAATAATGAACTGTATTAGCATCATATACCAAGGGATGTCTAAAATAAGGAATCACCAAATCACAAATGGGTTGTTTTCCAGAAGTTTTTAAGTTGGGTGTTTGGAAATTAACCAAAATGCCTTTTCAATACAAATATGAAGGAAGTGCTGTTATTATTCCCATCTTATAGTTGAGAAATCCAAGACTGAGGTTCTAAGTAACTATTCTTAAGTTTTCTGATTCCAAGGTATGTATATCTAATCACTAAATTCCCTGGCCGTATCACAAAACCGTATGTAAGTCATATAATTCTAAAATGAAGTATTCCATAAAAGGAAAAACTACAATGGAAGACACTTACCTTGTACACAAACAGCTGTACCTGGAGTCTCAACTGACCCCCTAGCTTTCTAGACTGTCGACTTTCCCTCGTTCCTGGGCGGCTCTTTCTGCCTCTGTCAGCCTGTCTGCTTTCTTCCTGTCCATCAGCCTCAATGTTTTCTTGCTATCCTCTCCTCTTCAGCTGTGATTCCATGGTCCGTCATTTCAACCACTCACTTGCCAATATATTAAATGTTCTCGCTTTTTGTCCTATCATTGCTGCTGAGTTCTGCAGCCCAGATGCAGGTATGTAGAAGATACAGATAGTTGGGTATCATAATAAATTCACAACAAAAAATCTGGGCTTCGACACTATGGGCACATCTGTGATTCTCTTGTACTCTCTCTTCCCCTTTCTAAGTCTTTCAAACACACTTCTCAAAGCGTTGATCATCTCTTTCTTTAATTACTCTTAGATTATTTTATTCTTCATGAAGAAAATATGCATTTCAGAAGGGAACTGCCTCAATTCTCTGCTACCAAATCTACATATGGGTCTGTGTCCATCCCCATCCTTCCTGCTGCGGTGGAGAGGTTGTCCCTCCCACTGATGACGTCCAGTCTGTCCACCTGCCTTCTGGCTTCTCACCTCCACTTCCTTTTCGGGAATACTGTGTCATAAACCATGCCTTCTGTCTTGCATCTTCAACCTTTTTTCCTATTAGCTTCTTGACACTGCCATTTAACCATATTCAAATCTCTGCTGTGTTAAGAAAAGTCTCACTTGGATCCTGTTGCTAACCTCACTCTCCTCCATTCATAGCCTAAAAAGAGTACTACCCTGGACTAGTTTGGTCACCCTACAACTCAATTCTCAGGTATCCTGTACTTTTCCTTTTTAGTACTTTGCCACTGCCCAGCGTCAGGAGAGAGGCTCCGATTGCATACAGCTATTCTGGGTAAGGATCCACGTTCAAAACTTGAAATACGGTTTCCAGTGAATGCGTATCACTTTCGCACTGCTGTGAAGCTGAACGATCTTACGCCGAACCATCCTAAATTGGGGACCATCGGTACTCTGCCAAAGCGATTAACCTGATTTATCGCCACCAACAGGGCTGAGAGTTCCTGTTCTTCCATATTCTTGACAACTATGGTATTACCCAATTGCAAAATTTTTACCAGGCTGGTGGCTGAAAATGCTGTCTGATTAAGAATCAGTATTTATGACAGTTTTATTTTGCAGTTCCTTGATAACTAAATACAGAGGTTGTACAGTTAGCTCCAACCAGTGACATCACATAGTTTGAACTGTCATTCATGATGATGTTTACCCCATGGAAATCAGCAAACAGCACAAATCAGACCTTTCCCTCCAGAGAGCCAGTTGTTAAAGTTTACCAGCACACCACTGTGATGGGCTGAATGTTTTCTCATGTATTTATAGGCTTCTGTCTTTGAATTATCTTGGTTGGCTTAGGCTGTTACAACAAACTATCATCAACTGGGTGTCTTAGAGGCCACAGATTTATTTCTCACAGTTCTAGAAACCTGAGAAGTCCAAGATCAAGGTGCCGGCACACTTGCTGTCTGGGCTGGACTTTTTCCTGGTTCATAGATCACTACCTTTTGGGTACTACCCTACATGGCAGAAAGGGAGAGAGATTTGAGGTCCCTTTTGGAAGGGCACTAACCCCCGTAGTGGAGGCCTATTAGCTGATCACTTCCCAGAGGCTCCACCTACAAATGCCATCACATTGGGGATTAGATTTCAACACATGGGGACACAAACATGCAGGCTGTTTGTGTCTTTTGCCTATTTTTAAAAATTGGGCTTTTTCTTTTTAATTCATTCACAGTTGTGCTTTATAGATCACAAATACTAATTCTAAACTAGGATTAGATAGATACTCTCTTCCAGGATGCAGCTTGTATTTTTTTAATTTTTTTTTAAATTTTGGTATCATTAATCTACAATTACATGAGGAACACTGTTTACCAGACTCCCCCCATCACCAAGTCCCCCCCACATACCCCATTACAGTCACTGTCCATCAGCGTACTAAGATGCTGTAGAATCACTACTTGTCTTCTCTGTGTTGTACATCACCCCCCCCCCCCCCACATTATACACGCTAATCATAGTGCCCTTTCTGCCCCCACCCCACCTTATCCCTCCCTTCCCACCCGTCCTCCCCAGTCCCTTTCCCTTTGGTAACTGTTAGTCCATTCTTGGGTTCTGTGAGTCTGCTGCTGTTTTGCTCCTTCAGTTTTTTTTTTCTTATTTTCTGCAGATGAGTGAAATCATTTAGTACTTATCTTTCTCTGCCTGGCTTATCTCACTGAGCATAATACCCTCTAGCTCCACCCATGTTGTTGCAAATGGTAGGATTTGTTTTCTTCTTATGGCTGAATAATATTCCATTGTGTATATGTACCACATCTTCTTTATCCATTCATCTACTGATGGACACTTAGGTTGCTTCCAATTCTTGGCTGTTGTAAATAGTGCTGCGATAAACATAGGGGTGCATGTCTTTTTCAAACTGGGCTGTGCAGCTTGTATTTTCATTCCCTTATTGTCTTTTGATGAAGATACTCTTAGTTTCAAGGAGTTGAATTTATCACTTGTTTTCTTAACCTTGCTCTTATCCAAACAACATTTGATCTTCTACTCTGACTTCTAAAATGTTTATGGTTTTTATTTTCACATTGAAATTTTATGCTTGTGTGGGTGAGTAGTATTTAAAAAGATGTTTAAAAATATTTTATTCACTGTATTAGTTGTTTTAATAAGGAGTGCCATTCACAGTAGCTAATTTGCCATACTTCTGAAAGGGGAAGCTCTGGTTTTGTAAGATCAAGGTACAACTCCCCAACTTCTAATTTATATCAACAACTGATCAGTAATTTTCTATTGAAGAGAGAATCAAGCATCCCGATTACAGATGGAGCGGGGTAAGATGTGGAATTTGAGGTAATATATTTTATACAAAAATATTAGTATTGGACTGAAAAACATATTCTATGAACTCAATAACTATTACATAATATATTAGAAAACAAATAATTTATTGGGTTTAGAAATAAAGCATTAGCTGTAGGAAAACTAATTCCAGAGGGCTTAGAATTGAGAAAGTGTATTGCAAAACTTTTAAAAATGAAAAGTACAGGGGGTAAAGGGACAGCCATGCCCACAGAGGACCACTGAGAGTTAGAGACGAGGATTTCCAACCTAGGAAGGTGTCAGAAAAGCAAAAAAGTTTAACCTAGCTGGTCTATAGTTAACTTAAGGTGGAGTGAAAGATCAGCTCAGGCAAGCAGACTGACTTTCTACGGCAGCTGAATGAAAGGTCATGATAGGTGGATGCTAAGTCAATGAAACTGAGGGTGCAAGACTCAGTGAATACGAACACAGCAAGCCAAGCTTCCGGTGGGTCAGGGACGGGGCTGAAGAGCTGCTCAGGACTGCAGTGCAGATGTGCATGGATGGTGCGAGTACTTCAAAGCCTTATTTGATGTGTGGGGATAATGAGAAGTTTCAGAACTGGTATTTGGGCCACAGAATATGATTCTCTAACTCTGGGTGCACTGTGGTGAGAGCTGAATTCAGCCTGGGAAAAATCAGAAGGGGCATTTTCCTGGGGGAGTCACAAAGAAATTTGTCTGTTGGAAATTTGTTTCTTCTTCTGTTAAATGCTTCTTTGCCCATTTTTCTATGTTGTGGAAAGAACACAGTAGTGTGGAATGAGGCCACAGCAGTAAGAGGAACATGGAGAAAGGGCTCACAGGTAGAGAAGTAGAAGAGGTTGAAGAGGCAGTGATGAGAGATATACAGAGGCTTCCACAGAGGCCATTTGGGCTAAAAATGAAGAAGAGGGAACATGCAGGGAAGCGCAGTTTCTGTAGGCAGCTGGAGGAATTTCTTTTCTAATTTTATTCAGTGTTTTGGGGATGGTTTTGAACAGTTCCTGCCACTGTGCTTGAAGCTGATCTAAACGAGGTTTTATGGGCAAGACGCTGTAGAGCAGTTTAGGTTGGTCAGAGCCCCCTGGTCATTCGCAAACAAGGCACCACACTTCAGAAAGCCGGCTGACATAAACAGATAGCTTTAGATTGAATGAATGCTGGTGGCTGCTAAACTATTATCTTAAGTTCTGCTGAATCTAGGTATATCCCTGGGTTTCTTCAAGTAAAAAAAAATCCTTGGGAGAATATATCTAGCAGCAACATAGGAAAATGGAATAGTACTCATACAAGCATAAAATAATAATAATAAGAGAATAAGATAATAAAAAGAATAGATATGCCATTAGAAGCTACAACATTGCTTTTCCCTATGTTATTTTTCCCTAGGATTGACTGCAGCTGTACAACTTAGTTTTGTCAGGTGACAGTTAAGGAACTAAGAAGTCATGACTTGATTCTTTATCTTGGACTCAACTTCTATTTACATTTCCACCTTTTGAAAGGAATAGAGATGTGTTTTCTTTGTTCTCTTCCTTATGATTCCACTTAGAATCTAAGGACCAAAATTAGGAAACCACATGATGGAAAAATAAACGCTAATAATAAAGCAGTACTACACCCCCCCGTCTCTGAGCTGGACGGCAAAACCTCGTTAGATCTGCAATACACTGTAAGAAAAATAAACCCCTGCAGGTTTCAGTTTATAATTACCTACATACCCTAATCTATTCATCAAAGAGGCAGGGTTGGAAGCCATGGCTAGAAACAAGAAGGCACATGGTTTCTCAAAAAGAGTAAGCCTCAGTGATACAAAGTAGCCCAGTGGTATAAATACACCAAATAGTACCAGAGACTTTCCTGGGTAAAGTATACAGGAAATGCCATAAAGCAAGACCAACATTAAAACCATCAAGTTCCATTCATCTACTGATGAATAATGGAGGTAATCTGCAGTAAGCCTAGTATGACAATATCATAAAATAGTATCATGGAGTCACTTTTGATGTTTTTCATTCCAGTTATGAAAGCTATCATGTCATAATAATTTGGTTATAAAATATGGTATTAAGCACGCATATTTTAATATGTTCTTCTGTCAGAAAAGTTTAGAATAACCGAGTAAGTAGAATTCCTCCAGGAGTGAGTTGAAGCCATGGACTGATCAGTGTCCACACTAATGCATCTACACACAACATGGCCCAGGAACTCCACAGTATTTGGGCAGGTACTGGGTCATCTGATATGAATCCATTTTAGGAAGTCAGGCCTATTTTAAGATGTATGGGTGAGGTCACTTATTTTAGTGATTTCTTTTTTAACTTGTTTCTATAGGGTGTTAGTTTTGTATCCATATCTAGGAAAGCCCAGGCAGGTCCTTAATTTGACGAGGAGAAGGCAAGAAACTTAGTAAGAGTTTGAGCAGGTCATGGTGGAGAAGCTTGTTCTCGACCAACCCCCACACAAAGAATATCAAGATTTGCACAAAATATATTAAAGGTTATCTAAAGGTAGTGGACAGTGAAAAAAAGCATGCAGAAATCTGAGGGGTAACTCTAGTAAGAAGGGAATCATATTTTTAACATCTTTCCATCTTAGGGCAGGCTGCAGACAGTGCCACTGAGAGTAATGAAAATTTATACAGAAACCTTACTGCTGACTAATTGAGGAAGCAGAGGCCAGAGTTCAGAGTGACCAAAGAATCTAGACAGTGAGGAGGAAATCCTGAAAAGGAGAGAGCCACACTGCCCACATCTTTCACTGATCTCTGAACTCCAGGTCCTTGGGGCAGACATCAAGCAGCCCAGCTAAACGAAAAAGAAATGAAGAGATTTCAGCTACTGCCCACCAGAGGGGAGACAGCATCTAGAGCTTGGGATCAACCAACTACTTACTAAACAAAAAAATAAAAATTCTTCAGAGGAACGAAACAAAAGTCAGTTTCTACAATGTATTATTCATAATATCCAGGATACCATCTAATCCTATCAGATATATAAAAATACATACTTAAATGAAAAGGCAACCCCGAGATGACCCAACTACAATTAGTAGATATGGATTTTTAAGGTAGCTTTTATACCTCTGCCCCAAAACAGAAACAACCTCCCAGAAACCCTTATAATTAATTAGAGCAGGGAAAAAGAAACTCTAATATTAACCATAATAATGGTATCAAATGGATTCACAGGACCTGGAGGGCCACGTCAGGACTGGATCCTGCAGCAAGTCTCCTTTATGGAGCTGATATTGGTGGCTTAGCAGCCTTGCCGTAGAGGGACCATGTAACTCTAGAGTTGGTGACAGATGGAATATAGGCCGAGAACTTGACAATGTCTGGCAGTGTAGGCGAGGCCTCAGTCCTGGCTGGGCCCTGTAATTTAAGTGAACAGATACCTCTGTCCTTCTAAAGCAGAGTTCTGGTGGTGAAGCCTATGCATCTGATGATAGGCAATGTGATCATGGAATACTCGCAGGGTTAGATGACATGCATGATGAAGCTGACCCTTGAACAATGTGGGGGTTAGAGGCACTGCTCAGTCGAAAATTTGTGTATAACTTTTGACTCCTCCAAATTTAACTGTGGACCAAAAGACTTAATGATTACATAACAGTCAATTAAAACATTGTTCTGTATGTTATATGTATCATATACTTCTTACAATAAACAAAGCTACAGAAAATGTTGTTCCAAACGGTTGTAAATTTCCACAATTTTTAAAAAATATGTTCATTGAAAAAAAAATCTGTGCCTAAGTAGATTCATAGTCAAACCCATGTTCAAGGGTCAGCTGTACTGTGTTCAGGAACTCGAGTCCGGCTAGGAATGAACCGTCACAGCATAGCAGACTTTAGCAATGCTTAGTGTTTGAACCAACAGCTCCACTCCGCTCCACGACTGAGAATTAAGGCATTACATGCATATCCATTGTGGCTAAACTGTCCTAAGTAGGCAATTTCCCCAGTTTGCTCTCATCCTGTTCCGAGCCTGCTTACTCTATGATGATGTTTTCTGGTTGCATCCCACTGCCTGATACCTGATTTCTTTCTCTCTGCCCAGACCCCTTGGTTCTGCTATTTGGCTTGTGTGTGATTTGGGCAATATTTAAGAGAAAAAATCAAAGCCTTGCTGACTGACTGGACTGGGAATTTCTAAACTCCTTTTAAAGGTACTGATTAAGCATGTAATAAATCAAGTAATGCCAAGTCAGACTGTAAAGCAGTAAGAGATTCCACAAACTGCACAAGACACATCGGTTCATACAGAAGCACTTCATGCTTTAGAACGGGGATCCAGAAAAGAAAATAAATTCTGCATCACTTTACATGTGTACTCTAAGATTCATTCTCACGTGAAATAGTGCAGTTAACTAAAAGCACATCCTTGGAGAATCTCAATTAAGCTTGATAAACCTTGGTTAAACTAGCTACTAGTTCAGTAATAATTCCAAAATAGCCCAATAATTCTGTAAAAACACTTCCATTGAT
The DNA here is from genome assembly GCF_040802235.1 of Manis javanica. Lineage (NCBI taxonomy): Eukaryota > Metazoa > Chordata > Mammalia > Pholidota > Manidae > Manis > Manis javanica. The sequence continues at coordinate 97,776,578 of NC_133167.1, forward strand.
TATTTTATTCAGAAAAAAATAGAAGACAAACAAATCATGGTCATTTGCAGTATCTATCAGCTTTCAATTTGGCTCTCCTGTTTAAACAAAGACAATAAAAATTAATTTATGTAAAACACACCATATATAGTCAACTTCTACTAAATATAAACAAGTCCATGCATAGAAACTGGATTCTCAATTTTGGTTATTGTTATTACCACACTATTTATATTAACATGTTTTAATTAAAATTTTTACTTTTCAATCTTTTTATTAAATGGATTCTATTCTTATGAAAGTCTTTTCCTAATCTTTAACAAATGTTGCCTAAGGGCCTTTTCAATCCACAGTAGCAATTTTGATTGCCTCTGAATTTAAGCACACCTTGAACTATTTAAAAGGATGGCAATGTAATTTTTGTAAGTGAGGAAAGTTGCAGGACATGGAGCTTATTCCATTTCTTCTGAGTCCATATCCTGATTATTTTTTATATCCTATTCTTGATTTCTTAGAAATAGACACATGCTAATTTTCTCAGCTGGAAAACCTTACTTCATTTACTGATTTCAGTAACAACTTGATCAACTAGCTAACAGGAAATGTATGATAAAACACTGTCTTTATCAAGTAACGTAAAGAAATATTTAGGATAACTTTTGCAACATAGGACTTGAATGAGTGGCATATCACCAAAATCTCTTTTAATCTGACATTTATTAGATTTTTAGTTGCAAGATCACAACTAAACATCTCAACCCATTTTTCAAAGTTGTGAAACTAGGTCATTATTTATCTAAATAGAATAGTAATGAATAAATACTAATAATGAGCTATGATGAATAAATATCCTGCACACTTCCCTAAATTCAACTTAGTAATAAAAGTGCTTTAATTTTGTTTAATTTTATATACTTAGTAATTTTTAGAGTGATCATTTTGTCTGATTTTTAGAAACCTGCAGTATTCTAATAGAACCTATTGAATTTTGAAATTAGTCAAACTATTTCTGGCTCTGATTCTAATAGCTGTAAAAAGATGATGATAAATTTATAAAGTATTTTCAGTCAAATCTGAATTTCTTATAACAAAATAGGTAGGTACTTGGAATCTGGTTATTTTTAGATGTTCTTGATGATATCTTCCCAGACTTATATCCTTATTAGGTAATGTCACCACATTCACAAATCAGAAATAAAGACAAAAATTTGAAAACCATTATAGTTCAAAAGAACATTGGTTTTATATATGCCACTTCTATTGGCTACTGAACACTGTTGGAAGTAGAACTATACCTACCTGTCCAGAAGTGTTTCATGCAAAAATCCATCTTTCCGGGCCTTTTTAAGTATTTTACTGTCTTCTTCACTTATTTTAAGTTTGTGGTCTTGGAAGCTCTGAAATTTCTTCCTGTTAAGAAAATGTCATTCTTGAAAAATATATCAAACTTTGATTATAAATGCTTATTGATGAGCTTACAAATATTTTTAAAGTTTTCATTAAGAAAAAACTAACTGTATTTCTTTAATAACACACAGTTCTTTAAATACAAAGATGACCTTAGTGCTCCATTATCAAGGGTCACCTCACAAAGCCCCACTTATACCAGGGCAAGGGGGCCGGAGTCCCGTGTCCTGGCTGTGGAACAGCTTTTGGCTGACATCATGCACTGACAGTCACAGCCACTCCATCGACGAACAGGGAGAATGGCGAACCCATGTGACCTTAGCTATGAAAGCCAGCAGGATAATTAGGAAAATCAAAGCCTTGCGAACAGAAAGCATTCAGCTCGGTGCTGTCCTGGGGTCTATATTATGCTGCCTCTTCTTGTCCTTCAGATATTTTACTTTAGGTGCCTTAGGAAGTACGTCATTGTCAAGTCTGCAGGTCTAAAAGGAAAAGAATAGAAAAGAATACGTACACATAGTTGATTTCACACTGTTTAACATTTCCTTTGTCTTCTTCCGGAATATCATCTTTTTTCTTAGTTTCTCTTTCAGCACAGGATCTGATCTGCATATTGGAGATGAGAACCCAATGGGTTACATATCTGTCTTCCCTCTTCCCCACTTACTTATTACATAAGAACTTTCCGGACGACTTCCTATGCAAAAGAAAACAGCTTAGCAATCAGATGCAGAAAAAGACAGGTTCTAGATGTATGCTTTTGTTTATATATATACAGTTCATACAAATAATTACTCTTTTATGTTTCTCTAGAGCTCTTGCATTAGAAACACTTAACAGAGAATTATTTGAAAAACAGTTTATAGATCAGATCCTGCTGAGCAATAAGACAATTTAACTGATTTAATTTTGTCCTCAAAGTAATACAGTAGAATCAAATTATCGCTGTACATTATGCTTATTTTTATAACACTGTAAGTTTAAGATAGTAGTTTACTTTGCATATGCTATTACCCAATCCATTAAGACTCTGAACATAACACAATTTGCTTCTACCTAATTGGAATCCACCCCTTTGAAATATTCCTTATATCCTCATAAATTTTGACAGATTTTTACTATCATATGCCATACATTAATTTATAAATATATATATATTATATTATATATATAATATATATATTACAATTAGGATCAACTGAACAGGGCAAGAAAGTGACAGAATTCAGGGCCGTATATCTGCCAACTGCATCCCCAAAGACCCTTCTCTCCAAAGTGATCTCTGTGGCTCAGAGTCCAATTTCAAGACTGCTAAGAATGTGGTGACCAATAACGAATGTGCCAATTTGTAACACTTTTGGCTAGATGTGTCTCAGAAGACATGGGGAAATTCCTGGTCAGGGCCTGAGACACAATACTACTTTAGTAGGAGGGATTATGTTCTGGTAGGTAAGGCCACGCCGTAAAGGCGGATGGCTGACACAGGCTAACACAGCCTGCAATGTGAAAGGCAAGGTGGAAAGAGTCCTGGGTTACCATTGCTCAGAGATTCCAGGTACTGACTATCCAAACTGACCCAGGGAAATCTGACAGGTACTTTGTATAAAAACGGCTGTAATTGATGAGAAAGAAAGCATAGTGGTTACTTTTTCTGCACAAGTGCAAAGTACTGCACATATATTTGCATTGTCTGTCTTCAACAATCATATTTTTACAATGTAAACCAGATAAAAATAATTTAAGTATGATACAATAAAATTTAATATAAATAAAACTAAAAATAGTTAAGTCAGAAATCCACCAGCATTTTGTAAAATTATTTGAAAAAGTTTATAGATCAGATCCTGCTGAACAATTAGACAACAATTTAATTTAATTTTGGCCTCAAAGTAATACAGTAGGATCAAATTACCCTGTTCCCTGAGAAGCCGTGTGATATGCAATGTCTGAGTAGTTTCTGGAGTCAACTGAGCTGGGCACGCATATCTGTCCCTAAGGTAACTGGCTGTGTATCTGTGCTTTCACGAAGTGACTCATCAAAACCGGTAAATATATAAGGGTCAAAGGATGTTTCCCTCTCTGTAAAGTTAAGATAATATAATAATAGTGCCTTACAGGATTTTACAAAGATTGAGAAGCCAGTGCACATGCTGCTTGCAGCCGAGTGCCTGCGGTCAACCGCTTTAGTTTTGCTTATGTAACAGAAAAACGGTATGACTGACACTTCAAAATGTAGTAAAAGAATATCTAAATTACAGATTGAAATTATTTGAGACTTTGGCAGTGAAAATGCCTTTTCAGCAAACTATGGAAGATATACTGAAATGTCTAACTCCTGTGCTGTCTGGAGTAGTATCTCTTTTTCCATCAATCAATTCCAGATGATGAAGAGTTGACAATATCATTCTTGTTAAAAAAAATTAGCAATATTTTTCAAAGTAAAAAGATACTAAAAGACTATAAAACCGAGTACTATGAAAATTGAGAACTTAAAAAAAGTAAAATCAAATATATGATAACGGAATTTAACATTAAGCATGTGCAGATACCTCATAGATGTTTTTCAATTATGCTGGTAGCAGAGAAAAATTTAGGATGGAATTGTATGATTTATTTATAAGGATTAAGGCCACTTTGACAAGGCGTTTTCCCCTCTGTTTCTTTGAGCCTTTCTCTCCAGCCTTCCCTCCTGCATGACACACAGGGAATTTGGATCAGACTGGCTGGAACGGGTGAATTCCCAGCAGAGACAAGGTTGAGAATGCTCAGTACTGGGGTGGAATGCCAAGAAGAAAACTAATGCATCAAGAAGGCAGTAGTTATTTATTCACCAAAAAGATTCAGAATTTGAGGGCTAAAGCCCTGAGTTTTGCTGACTTTCATGTATTTTATAGTTACTAGCAACACAGATGCTCAAGTATTAAAATCCAAACAACCTAGTAACCTTCTCTGGTATATGCTGGGGGGAGTGTAAGTTGGTATAACCCCCGGGAAGGGCAATTTGGCAGTATCTAACAATTACAAATGCATATACCCACTGACCCTGTAAATCTGCTTCTGAAAATATAGCCTCAGATATACTTGCATACCTACAAAATGATGCACATTCAAAGTTATGTTCTGTAGTACTGCAAGAGCAAAAGACTAGAAATAACCTAAATTTCCATTTATAGAGAATTGATTAAATACATTATGGAACAACCCTAAAATGGAGTATTGTGTAGCTGTTACAAAAAAAGAGAGAGAGAAAACTTTCTACATGATGACAAGAGAAAAATCTCCAAGATACAATGTTAAGGAAAAAAAATCAGGGTCTAAAAGAGCATATACAGAGGATAACTTTAGTGTAGAAAATTAAAAACATTCATATTTTTATAAAGAAACTATTTATAAATATAGAGGGTTATAAAGGATGGGAGACATGTCCTCATATGTTTATATTTTTAAAATTTTGAACCATATGAACATATAATCTATTTAAAAATAAAAATTTTAAATTCAGGCAAGAAAAAAAAAGCAGGCCTAAAAGGCATATGGAACTACTTAAAAAAAGATACTAATACATGGAAATAAAAGCAAGGTAGCTCTTAGATGTAATCATCATTTCTCTTTCACATGGTACAAACAAGATAGCAATTATGGGATTTTTGTTAAAAATAGAGATTATTTGGAGCATAGTATAAAAGGCTATGAAATCTTAAAGAGTGATGATAAATGATTATTCAACATTTTAAAGAGCTGTAAGCACATCATATGTGATATGTGTTAGTCTACAGTCAAGATTACCTTTATCATTTCTTCTTCTCCTGCCGTTTTACTTTTAGCTTCTATATCGCCTGCTTCATTGCATCTAATAAAGCAGCTATTTGAGGCCAGTAAGGCCATTTTCCCCTATATAAAACAAAGTAACAAAAATAGTTATGACAATACCTACAAAAGGATTCTTAAGTCTCCAGACTAAATTAATATTCCCATGGTTTAAAGTAATCAGGAAAAGGAATTTGGAGAAAACATGGAAAATAAAAAAAATATAGAAAAGAAAACCAAAATCACTTATAGTCTTATTACTCAAAGATAACCACAACAAATATTTCTTGCATATTCTATTAATAGGACGAAATTCTAATTAGATCAAATAGAATTGCTTCCTTTGGCCTCAAAGATCTATTGAGGATTTAACTGATTTAGTTAAGTTTGAAAAAAACTAGCTTTAAAGACTAAAAAAATTGTAATATTGTAACATGATGCATGAGAATTTACTCAAACAACTGTGTTTTAAGTAAAAATTTTCTCCCTAATTAGAAAATATAAAAATATGGAAAAGCTACCCTTTGGGGCCTTTGAATTTATTGCTCAGAAATTTAAGAATTAATGTCTGAGGAACTTTTCTATGTAGAAAGACATACTAATACTCTTTAGTTACTTAATGCTCAATGTCTTAAACTGATTCTAAAAGAACTTTGAAAATTAATTTTCTTGTATACGTAAACCTAAATTATAAATTTGATTATTTGAGTTCCCTTAACAAATAGAAGGTTTAATTATAACTTGTATATGGCTGATTTTTTTGGAAACTTTGAACACCTTAAACATCAAACCATTCGCAATCATTATAAAATGTATTAATAACCTCCTATTATATCCAGTTTCAGAGGTGCTAATAACATGAATTTGATTTCTTATTTGACAAGGTAAGGGCTGGATTTTCCATCATCTCAATGACTTCATGACCTTGGATATGGCTACAGAGGACAAGACAATTTAAACCCGTGCTGCTTATTTTCAGCTGAGTTTCTTCTCCAATGAAGTTTCACTTATTACATCAGAGACTTTTAAATCTCTCTCTTTCAAATTTAAATTTTTAAAACTTAGTGTCTTTCTCCACAAAAAAGTGAAATGAACTTGCCTTAAGTTTTGTCTGAGTGGTAGTTTCTGACTCATTTTCCTGGCCTTATGATATAGTGGCCTTTTCTGTTGATAGAATTTTTATTATAAGGTATCTCTTATATTAGTAGGATCATCTAGAAGGGGGTTGCAACCCAGAAGTGGTTCATGAAATCAATTTAGTGGATCCTGACCAGTACTGAAAAAAAAAAAAAAGGACATAGAAAAAGGGGTGAAACAGAAACTATTGAAGTGCCCAACAGGGAGGTAAACAGTACTCTTCAGTACTCTGCTTCAGTTATACGTATGCGTGTATTGGACTTCGATGCAAAAATGTTTTTTCACTTAACGGGGTAAAAAAAAGTTTGAAAATTACTGACCCAGAGATTTCATCCCAGGGGAAGAGGTAATGAGTCTGAGTAATTACCTCTTTTGGGGGGCTGCTTGACTAATTTATCATCTTAGAAAATACTGCCGGGTCCCATTTTGAGCTGATTATTGCACACCACCATGGGTGGTGCACAACCACTGAATTCCTCTTCTGTTTGGTGCCCACCAGCCCTTGCTGTTCTTCATACGGGATCTACTTTGGGAGACTGTTCAGCTCTCCTGTATTTTTTTTCACTCTTTCCTGCTTACACAAATAGAAAAAGGAACTTTTGCATTCTGAATATCAGATAAAGACTTAAAACAAAATATCCATACACTGCAGACTGCCTACTTACTAAAATTAATAAGAATATATTATCATCCTTTTGCTAAAACTTTTTGTATGTTATTTGCTTTTCTCTTTGCACTTCATTATGAACTCAAAGACATTACAGAATAAATTTCAATGAACCCTTTTACAATTGTTTTTTTATGCACAAACTGTCACAACCTGGCCATCCCCTAAGGTTGCTCCATTGTCCTCTTAACCACAAGTCCATAACATTTTTGAAGGCATCCATAATTTCTGCTAAGAAGATATTCCTGAACTATCCTGTTTTCCTGCCTCAAGATGTAAAACTGGCCATCCTGTGAAGACTCCTGGATGTTTAACGAAAAATAAGAGAACCAAATTCAAGCACCAACAGTGAACAGAAATGATGGTGGGTGAAAATACTACTGCTATTTTTGCTGCACTATTTCCCCCCAGTTTTATAAGACATAATTGACACAACGTTACTTTGTAAGTTTAAGGTGTACAGACAGCATAATAGCTTGACGTATGTACACCGTGATATGACTGCTGTACTGTTTACTTAAGAGTCTATCATTTCACACAGAAACAATAAAAAGGGAAAGCAAAAAACCTCTTTTGCTTGTGAGAACTCTTAGAACTTTCACATACATCACACGGCAGTGCTGACTATGGTCCTCGTGTTATACATCACGTCCACAGTACTTATTTATCTGTAACTCTCAGTTCGTACCTTTTGACCACCTTCCTCCAAATTCCCCCTCCACCTCTGGTAGTCACAAATCTGATCTCTTTTTCTGTGTTGGGTTTTAGTTTTTGTGGATTCCACATATAAGGAAGGTCATCCAGTATTTGCCTTTCTCTTAGCATTGATGCCCTCAAGGTCCATTCCTATTGTCACAAACTGCAGGATTGCTGTTTTTTACGTCTGAATAATATTCCATTGTATACACACACCACATTTTCTTTATCTGTTCATTCACTGACAGACACAGGTTGTTTCTCTGTCCTGGCTATTGTGAATGATGCTGCTGCTCTGAACAGGGGAGTGCAGATAACTTTTCAAGTTAGCATTTTCATTTCCTTTTGATATATTCTCAGATGTGGACTGTTGGGTGATATGGTAGTTCTACTTTTAAATTTTTGAGAAACTCCATACAGTCTAGCACCAATTTATAATCCCATCAATACTGTGACCGGGATCCCTTTCTCACGTCCATTTATCTCATCTTTTTGATGACTGCCATTCTGACAGGCGTGATATCTCACTGTAGTCTTTATTTGCATTTTCCTAATGACTAGTGATGTCGAGCATCTTTTCATGTACTTACTGGTCTTTCGTATTGTCTTCTTTGGAAAAACATCAGGTCTTTTGCCCATTTTTTTCACTGGATTATTTGAATTTTTTTGCTGTTGAACTGTATGAGTTCTTTATGTATTTTGGTATTAACCACTTATCAGATATATAGTTTGCAAATATTTTTTTCCCATTCTGTAGATTGTCTTTCACTTTGCTGTTTCTTTTGCTAGATTGTATTATTTTTTGAGATCTTTTTAGGCTACGAATTCATTTTATTTTTTAATTTAATGTATTATTACACATAACTTGTCTTTCTTCTTTAGAATAAATGCTCTCCTTTACTGTCAAAGACTTTCTCTAACATTGACAAGAGCTTTTATAAACTGTATTAGCACTTACATCTTGGAAGACCGGTTCCCATTGTTCTCTCGGTCCGATGGCATCCGAACGCCCGACAACAAGTCCGTCTGAATTCACGCCAAGGTATTTTCCATAGCCAGATTTGAGGGCGATTCTTCAGAGGAATAAAACAGGTAATGTTAAAAACTGAGAGAAAGAAAATTAAATATGGAACAGAAAAATGTGTGTGTATAAATATTCAGACCAGCCACAGTCCAAATGTTCAACGCCACATGTGGCTACTGGCTACCATAATGGATGATACAGTTCTGTATATACATTTTTATATTGCTTTTTAATGCAAGCATTATATATCTTGTATAGCAAACATTTTCCAAATTAATTATTCTTCAAATTACTACTGTTGGTGGATATATAATGTTCTATTATAATAATCAAAATTTATTTTTTCTGTTATAAATAGGGCTGGTGGTTATCTTTTCTGTACGTAAAATTGTTGATTTATCATTAGAAGAGATACCTAGAAGGGAAATCACTATATATTAGGGGGTACCAACTTTAAGGGTCCTATACATGCTGTCAAATTGCTTTGCAAAAAAATTTGTATCAACTTACATTCTTACCTCAAATAGGGAAGTTTTTACCATAGATTTGTTAACACTGTGCCTTTAAAAAAATCTGATATGATGGAAATAGTATTCTATTTAATTTGCTTTTTATTAGTGATATTTATACTTCTTTAAGTTTTTAGTTTTTAAAATTATCTTTTTGTCCATTTTTCTACTGAGGCCTTACTGTTTTTCTTAGTGTTATGAATACTGTACATACCTGTGAGGAGCAAAAACTCCTTGCCTCTTAAAGTTGTTGCAAATATTTTCCTCATTTGCCTATTTTGTTTTCAACTATAAAGAAGTTTGTGTTGCTTTTTCTTTTTCTTCTTCTGCTTTTATTATTTAAAAGTCAACAAGTATGGCCATTCAAAGTAGGTATAAAAACAATCATCTTAATGTGATGTTTTTCAAGAAAAAATATGATTTCTAATTTTGTAGTCTCCCAATTCCCTGTGCTGCCAGGGAAATGGCTTTATGCTTGTTTACAGGTTAATGATAATACAAATCATTATCATGTTGAGGGAGCCACTTATTGGAATACTGAAATTTAATGTCTATATCTACTACCCAAAGTATCATTCTGTACTTTTGATTGTGAGAATAAAACAGGTCAGTTTATAAACCAAAGTAAAAGTAGTGAGCAAAATATTCTTTTGGTCTTTATGACTATGTAACATTCTCTGCTGATATCAACAATATTCCTTTCTTCTATCTTCCTATTTGTCTCAATTTCTGACCAGTGAGTTTACATATTATAGCAATATCAGACCAGGTTTTGTCTTACATCTGTTATCTTCCCATGATTTTTCTAATGCATGTCTTATTTGGTCTGTGACATTATTAACCTTCATTTTCTCTAGCATAGTATTGTAGGAATCATAATGTACATTTTTACTGGGAGCTTCAACTTTCTTTTAAAGACATAGTTATTGCAAATGTAATTTAATAATACCTACATATTTACTGGATATATAAATAATGTTGTAGTTTTTAAATATCACTTAAAAATTGTTTTGCTTTTTAAATCACAATTACTGTGTAGGCTTAGTTTAGCTAGATACTGGAATATTTCAATGAATGAAATGAAATAAAAAAAAAGATTTTTAATTATAGTTCAGTTCATGCTTACCTGGAATCAGACAATTTGACAGCTGTAAACTGCTCTGGAGGACTAGGGCCCTCATCAGCTGTAAGAGAAAAAACATTTTGAAATAATTTTGACTTTCATTATAAATATACATGTAAAGACATTCTTCAGGTTTTAAAAAAGTAGTTTTAAAATTAAATGTCTATCATACCATATAACTGTAACACAGTATTCACAGTATCATATTTACTTTTTCTTATAAGTACAGTGTTTAGTTTTATATACCTAGTAATTCAGACCTGGTGCTTATTTAATCACTTCTAAGATATTTTCTCTTTGTGTTTTAAAACAGTAAACTAATAATCATTTAATATTTTAAAAAACTAAATGCTTTAATTTATTCAAGGGATGGCCATTCAGACCAAAAGATACTGCTTTTTATTTTTTAATTATCTCATTAGTGCCTCTTCTGGTAGGCTAAGAAGAATGAGAAAACTTTAAACTGTTAACAATGCTTCAGGACAGTTTTGGCAAAAGGTCTAAAGAATAAAGGAATCAAACCTTTAACTCAACCAGGTTTTCTTCCTCTTTTTACTTATTATTTCAAATACTCATGTTGTTTTTGATTTCCACAAGATACTCTTCTGAACTGTACGGAATGTTTTCAAGTGCTCACACTGGAAAGAGGGAGTTGCCAACATTTGGTGAATTTTGATGAAAGAAAAAAGTGGAAGAGTCAAATGCAGTGGACTCATTCCTTTGGAATATATTTGAGAAGAGTTAGAATTTGGCCTAAGTGACTATCATAAAACATGTACGTTAAGTGGCCTTCCAGTGCTTCTCTCAGACACAAACCTTCTTTATGAGGAGCCCCCAGGGTAAAAAGTCCGTTGTCAAGTGCATGTATGTAGGTTCCTTTATCCATTTCAATCGCTATGGTTCCGGAAATTTCACCGAAGTTTGTTACTGTCCACCAGATTCCTAAAAAATAAAATCAGTATTTAAATTTATATTTTAGATTTGACACAAAATTCTTATTGTTGCTCTACTTATTTTTAAGAACTTTTTATTTTGAAGTTGCAAGAAATAATACTGAGATTTCATAGATCTTTTACTAGCTTTCTCCCAATGGCAACATCCTACATGGATACAGCACAGTATCAAAATCAGGAAAGTGACTCTGATGCTGTCCATGAGCCTTATTGGCAGTCATCAGTTTTACACGCACTTATGTGTGTGTACGTGTGTGTGCAGATGAAGATGATTACCACCAACAGTCAGGTTAGGTTCTTTTAAAAATATAACATAGTAGTACATGTGAAAGGACAAAATGATATAGAGAGAGCAGTCAGTCACTCTCATTCCGGCCACCATCCATCCGTGACTGCTTTCCAGAGGCACTGACTTCCTTAACCTGTTCCTCAGGTATCCCTCCAGAGACACTTCCCTAGCATAGTATTCATAACTATGATTTTAGATTAGAAACAAAACGAGCAGAGACTGTGTCTATGGTACACTAACAAATGTAAAACTCCAGGGTCTAATTATTTAAGCAGTTTTGCAAAAGTTTGTATTTTAACAGAAAAAAATGGTCTCAGATCTTTTCCCAAACTTCTTTATTGCACTGTAATTGACATATATTAGTTTCAGGTGTACAACACAATGATTTGTTATTCGTACATTGTGAAATGATCACAATTAAGTCCAGCTAACATGAATCACCACACATAGTAACAAATATTTTTTTTTGTGATGAGAACTTTTAAGATCTATTTCCTAACAACTTTCAAATATCCAATTCAGTATTATTAAATACAGTCACGATGTTGTACATTACTTCCCATGACTTATTTATTTAATAATTAGAAGTTTGTACCTTTTGACCCCCTTCATCCATTTTATCCACCCCACCCCCTCCCCCTGGCAACCACTAATCTGTTCTCTGTATGATGAGTTCGGTTTTTATTTTTGTTTTTTATGATTCCACATATAAGTAAGACCATAGAGCATTTGCCTCTCTCTGACTTACTCTATGTAACATAATGTCCATGCTCAAGGTCCATCTGTGGTGTCACAAATGGCAAGATTTCATTCATTTCTATGGCTGAGTAATATTCCATTATATATGTATACACGTTTTCCTTATCCATTTCATTCATTCTTTGGATGGTTACTTAGGTTACTTCCATGTCTTCACTATTATACATGATGCTGCAATGAACATCTGGTTTTCTAATGAGTTGTAGGAGTTCTTTATATATTTTGGATATCAATCTCATCAGATATATGACTTGCATGTATTTAATCTCATTTAGGAGGTTGCCTTTTCATTTTTGTTGATGGTTTTCTTTGCTGTGTAGAAGCTTTTTCATTTGACATAGTCCCACTTGTTTATTTTCCCTTTTGTTATCAAATCCAAAAAAACCTTCACCAAGACTGATGTCAAGAAGCTTATCACCTGATTTCTTCTAGGAGTGCTATGGTTCCAGGTCTTTCAAGTCTGTAATACATTTTGGGTTGATTTTTGTGTATGGTAAAGGACAGTGGTCCAGTTTTCCTAACACTGTTCACTGAAGAGAATGTACTTTCCTCTTTGTATATTCTTGGCTCCTTGGTCATAAATTAACTGACCATATATCCATATGTTTATTTCTGGGATCTCTTTTCTCTTCCATTGATTGATGTGTTTTTATGCCAATAACATACTGCTTTCATCACTACAGCTTTGTAACATAGTTTAAAATCAACGAGCATGATGCCTCCAGTTTTGTTCTTCCTCAAGATTGCATTGGCTACTTGGGGGTCTTTTTAGTTCCACACAAATTTTAGGATTATTTATTCTATTTTGTGATGCCACTAGAATTTTGATTGGGATTGCACTGAATCAGTAGATTGCTTTGGAATAGTATGGACTTTTTAACAATATTAATTTTTCTAACTCATGAGAGTGGAATACCTTTCTATTTATATGTGTCTTCTTCAATGTCTTTCATCAATGTTTTACAGTTTTTAGTATATAGGTTTTTGAACTCCTTGGTTAAATTTATTGCTAGGTATTATATTCTTTCTAATGCAATTGGATTGAATAGGTTAATAAATGGCATTGTTTTCTTAATTTTTTTTGCTAGTGCTTATTAACGAATAGAAACACAACAGATTTTTGTATGTTGATTTTGTATCCTGCAACTTAACTGAATATGCTTATTCTAACAGTTTCAGGCAGTCTTTAGGGTTTTCTATATATATCATGTCATCTACAAAGAGGCAAATCTGTATTTCCTTTCTGATTTAGATGCCTTTTATTTCTTTTTCTTGCCTAATTGCTCTGGCTAGGACTTCCAATACTATGTTGAATAAAAATGGCAAGAGCAGGCATCCTTGTCTTGTTCTCCACCTTAGAGGAAGAGCTATGACTTTTTCACTGTTGAAGGTGAACCTAAATTATACTTTAGCTAAAATAGAAATATGTCAATCATTAACAGCATATCAGATGATATTAAAGATCGTTAATTTTGTTAGGTCTTATAATGATATAGTGTTATATATTAAAATAAAGAGCAAAATAGAAGGAAGGAGAGAAACTGACTTTATAAGAAATGCACATATACATATATGGGTAAAATGACACAATATCTGCGATTTACTTTAATTCTCCAGAAAAATTGTATGTGGGGTATTATCTCACAGCATGGATATGTGTAAATGAAACAAGACTGGTAAAATATTGATAATTGCTAATGCTGGAGGCATGGATGTATGGGAGACTTATTGTATTCTTTGCTCTACTTATGAATTAGAATTTTCATAATTAGAAGTTTTAGTAATTAAATTAAGCACACTGCAAAGAAGTTTCTATACATCTAAATAGGGCAGGCTTTCCATTACTAATAAAAAAAGATTAGTAAAATTTTAGCTTAAATGATGATGGGTCTTACCTAGTACTATATACAAATCAGCTTAAGAGCTGAAAATGAAACCAGTGTAATTCACTGGCAGATTAAATGGAGAAAGCCATGTAATCATTTCAATGATGCAGAAAAAATGATTAGATAGGGAAAAAACCACCCTTTACAATAAAAACTCCTAGGAAACTAAGTTTAAAAGGAAACATCTTCATTCTGACAAAAGGTTATCTACAAAATTCTACAGCTAACATCTTATAATGTACTATTAAAAGCTTTCTGCCTAAGATTGGGAATAAGACCATTATGTCTGCTCTTACCATTTCTGTCAACATTATAGAAGTCCTGGCCAGTGCAATGAGAAATAGAAAAGAGATAAAAACACAAAGATTGGAAAGGAAGAAGTAAAACCAAATTCATAGTGAACAGTTTATAGATTTCTCAGTTTTCTACGTAAACAAACAAACACTAGAACTAATAAATGAATTTAATGATGTCTCAGGCAACACAGTCAATATACAAACATCAATTATATACCTTATCCTAACAATAAATAACTGGAAAAAAAATTTAATTTCTACTTACAGTACTGTAGAATTATAAATCATTAAGAATTTAAAAAAACTTGCGAGACTGCTACACTGAAAACTGCAAGTTATCGAGTCAATATTAAGATGTTGACTCTTCCTAAATTAACTAAATTCAATCCAATTCTCCCAGGAAATCCAACAGGATTTATTGTAGAATGTAATAAGCTGACTATAAAATTCATATGGAAATGCAAACAATCTAGAATAGTCAAAACAACCTTATAAAAGAAGTATAAAGTTGGAGAGCTCACACTATCTGATTTCAAGATTAATGAAATGTGAGAGTTAAGACAAATACATCAATGGAACAATAGACAAACTGATGGAACAAAATAGACCAGCACATATAAAGTCAGTATGTTTTTGACAAAGACACTCCTCTAGGGTTCACAGATCCTGAGTCCAGGGTGTGTGTTGTGTGGGTGTGTTTTCCATCACGACATCAACAATTCTCCTGTGCCAGGAGGGTGTCTGAGAATTCAACCCAGTTGTGACACCATCAGCCTGCCCGGCGGCACATGGAAGCATCTGAGTTCCCCAAAAGTGGAAGTTCTCTCAGAAGGGGAGTGGGGTGCAAAAGGGAGAGCAAAACGCTCTTCTCAAGGGGTTTCTGTGAGGGCTTCATGGCACAGCCATGACTGATTAAACCACTGGCTACCTGCTGAGTCAACCTCCAGCCTTCACCCTTGCGTGGGGTGCAAAAGTCTCTCATTATTGTACAAGACACCCATTCATCTTTATGGCTCTGAAGTGTTTTCAGTAACTGTGAAGTTCCAATGTACCTGAGAGAGATTTGAATCATCTGAATGACCAAATATATACTTCTTGTAACTCACTCTATTGCAGACACCAAGCAGTTTAACAGAGAAAGGAAAGTCTGTCCACCAAGGAGGCTGGAACAACTGGGCAGCAATATGAGAAGGAAGAAAAAAAGAACCTTGACTCTACCTACTTCACATATACCAAAAATTAATCTGAGATGGATCACAGATCACAGATCTACTGTAAAAGCTAAAACTATGAAAGCTCTTCTAGAAAATGTTGAAAGGATATCTTTAGGACCTCGGGGTAAGTATTTAAATTGGAGAAATAAGGTGGTAGCAGTAATAGAAAAAAATTAATTGGGCTTTATAAAAGCTCACAACTTCTATATATATATATATATATATATCAAATTATTATATTGTACACCTACAACTAATACAATGTTATACAATCAATTATATCAATTACAAAAATTGAAAACTGCTTATCAAAGAAATACCATAAAACAAATGAAAAGTCAAAACAGAGACTTGGACAATAGACATGACAGAATTTTAATGCTTTCTTGGTGGGAGTATAAAAATGGTACAACAACTTTGGAAAATTTTTTATAATTTCTTATATAGTTAAATATTCACATGTCCTTGGACACAGCAGTTCTGTGCCTATACAGCTAATCAAGATACTTACCATAATTTTGGAATTGATTTGCTATTTAAAAAAAGTAAGGTTTTTCTAGAGTATTAGCTTTATACCATTCATTACCATTCATATAAAGTGTGAAGGAGCCATAATACCAAGTTTCAAAATGCAATTTGCCAGGTATTAAAAAAGAAAAAAAATTGCTTTAAAGTATAGGTGTGGAAAGGATAGTAACAGAGAGGATGGTATCTCTGTCACTACACAGTAAACAGGCTGGTTAAGAGTGTTTAAGTCAGTGTATCTCTGGTAGCATTTACAGGCTACCTCTGTCTAAAATTTTCATTCATTTCACAGTACACAAAGTAATTATTTTTACTATGAAGTAAATATTTATATTTCCTTTAGAGCCACACAAATCACTGGCTTCTACAATTAAAATGCATACATGCTCAAAGAAAATAACCACAGTAAAATACATTTGGTTAAGTAATATTTATCTGTATTCGGCCTTTAAAATTATATATCAGAATCCCTGCTGAATCAGAGAGCTACGTTTCCTCTCCTGTGTTTTGTTCCTGACAATGAAGAAAAGGCAGCAGCATTTACTGTGCTAGCGAACAGAAGGAACTGACAACGGTAAACAATATTTGAGCACTTTAAGACAAACATGAATAGGTCATAAATTCCTTCCACTTTCTTTTTACTACTTACCCCAGCTAAGAAAGTATTTTTAAAGGGATCTCAACCAATGTTAACTCTTCTCAGAACCAAGTATAGAAAACTGACTTACCAACAATGTCAAGTTGAGTTTCTTCCTCTTCTTCTCTTTTCCTCTTCTTCTCTTTGCTTTTTTTCTTCTTACTACACGAGATAATAAAGATAAATTTAGATATATTGACTTGCACATGAAGTATCACTAGAGGGAATCTCAGAAGAGTATTTAAGCTGTACATTGACTCATAAATCATGGATTTACAATGATTTATGTTAACACACCCTCTTACCTCTCACATTGAGAAGCACTTCTGATCTGTACATATTATGTTAAAATTAAGAGAACGGCCTCTGGAGCCAGGCTGTCTTTTCAAACCCTGAAACTGTCACTTCTAAGCTCTATGATTTTTGGAAATTTTACTTAAATCTCTCTGTGAGCCCGTTTCCCCTCCTATAATAACTGACCCAACTCTTACTATTATTTATTTTTTAGGAGAGCGCAAGGCAGAGGCTTTTATTTAGTGAGAAAGCAAGAGGACAGAGCTCCCGGCTCAGGCCAGGAGGGGACAAGGGAGTCCCCTGACCCAACTCTTAAAGTGATGATGAGCTAACACGAATCATATGTTGCCGGTGAGAATGTAAAATGGTACAGCCGCTATGGAAAAGAAAACGTTAAAAGTTCCCTCAAAAAGTTAAAACACACATCGTATGACCTAATAATCTACTTCTACGTAGACACCCCCCGCCAAAAAGAAAACTTAAGTTCACACAAAGACTTATAAAAGAATATTCACAGCAGCGTCACTCTTAGCAGCAAAACGTAGAAACAATCTAAATGTCCATCACCTGATGGGTGGATGAACAAAATGCTACACCGAACCCGGCGCAGCCTCTGCGCCCCGGGACAAGGGGCCGGGCCGGGGCTGGGGTCCGACCCACAGGGCCCCGGAGAGTCGCGGCGGGGGGCGGAGGGCAGGAAAGAGCAGCCTCACCTCTGAGCCCTGGTTCCCTTGAGCACGAGCTTGGTGGACTTGACGTAGGAGTACTCGGCCATGGCGCCGGCGGGCAGGCGGGCGGGCGAGGCGGGGCCGGCTCGGGACGGAACACCTCGTCTGGGGCCGGCACGCGCGGGGGAGGCGCAGGGTGGACACGGAACTCGGCCTCCCTGGAGGCGCGCGCAACGGCAGGAGCTGACCGGTCCGCCCTGAATCCACGGCCTCCTTCCCCCGAACACTGAAACCCAAATAGAGAGAGATCTACTTCCTGTTTACTGCCTGGCGCTACGGCACCTGCAGAGGCCCAAATCCATCAGCGCACAGTGTCTCTGCAGGGCTTCCCTGACCGAGGCGACGCGCCCTCTGCTGGACGCGGCGGGAGCAGCAGCCGTGGTTGGCATCTCGAGCCCTCTGCAGACAGCCTCCGGCTGGGGACGGGGGCCTAGGCGACAGTGTGGTGGCCCGAGGGTGAACTGACTATGTCAGCTCTCCGCGTTCAGCTACGGCGGGGTCGAGTGCATTATCTGGCTTTGGATGACTTTACTAGCCATTTCAATTCCATAAACTATTGTATTGTTTTAACTAGGGAGCCTGATGTAAGGCGCAGGACAGAATTAGGGAATAAAGCAAAAGACAATAATTAAGTGCCAACATTGGGCCCATTTCACAAGCACTGTAGGAATTTGGGTGGAGGTTGCATGGAAAACTAATGGAATCAGAGAGGGCTCTCTGTTTTGGATGGGTCTTGAGAGAGGCCTTCATTGTCAAAATCTCCTGAATCTTCCTCGTGCCTGCTAGCTCAGCTTCTTCCACCGGTTTTGTGATTCACCTCCCTGACGGCCATTTCTCCCCCTTCCAAACCATCTTCTCCAGTGCTTCCCAAGTGATTTTTAGAAAGGAATAGCTGATTATTATGTAAAATCTAGGAAAGGCAGTCTACTGCTTTCTGGAGGGTAATTGATAGCCTCATTTAATAAACTGTTAATGATCTGACCTCTTTTCCCACCCCTTAGCCTCTGTTTCCTCAGTTCCTGTCACATTAAATTACTGCAAATGTTTGAATGCTCTGAGTTTGCTTTAGAGAGGGTATTGTCTGCGTCTCTGATAAGGTACCCAGCTCTGGCCTCCTCCTGGGGCTTGGTTAGGTAGATGATAAAGGCTGGACAAATCAAGGAAGGTCACAGGATATCCACCTTGGTGTTTTGAGTCTCTGCTGCATGCACACCTCCCAGGACAGACAGCAACATCGACAGAGAGAAGTGCCTCCGACATATATCCCTTCACTCTCAGCCAGTGAATTCTGGGCTGGGGAGCCAGCATTCCTTCACACCTTGACTGGAGAGGGACTTACAAATGTCCTGACAGAACGAGTGAACCAGCAGAGGACTGCAGTGGGATGTGGAGGTCTTGGAATGTGAAGCATTGTTGACTAGGAGCAAATGGCAATAGGTGACCAAGGAACTTCAGAAGTGGGTGCCAGTACATGCCCAAATAAAGGCAGGACTGGCCCCATGTTGGCAGACAACAGTGCTGAGTTCTCAGAGAAAAACTGACCACACACAGTAAAGACCAGCGTGTCCCAGAGGACAGTGTACCCCCCACTCCCTCTAAAGACGGTGTGTGAGATTTCCCTGCACCCAGATGCCTTCTGCAGGAAGAACCGCATGGAGGGTGTACCCTTTGGCTAAGGAAACAGCCTCAACTTTGAGCTTTGAATTGACTGAGTACTTCAAAGGATTACTTGATGGGAAAGGCCCCCCGTTGCATTTGATTGGCAGGTTAAGGACTTTTTTCACACTCTATTGAGAAAGAAGAAAATGAGATCAGTTAAATGAAGATGCTTTTTAAATTTTTTGCACATATATGCAATTATGTGAAATTTCAACATTTTACATGTCACAGTCTTGTAAGCATTCTGTAAATATTACGATTTGTGTATTTTAGTGGGCTTTATTTAATCTTATTTCAATTTTTTAGTTAAATTTCTTCTCAATTCTCTGTGGTGATGATTCCATACTCACTACTCAAGTAACTTAAGCCACTTTCACGTTAGGGTGAATTTCCTCTTTCTGCTTCCTTTTTCTACATCCATTTGTATGATTTCCTCCTATGCAACCAGATGACCCCCCCCCCCAAGTTAATCAAGGATCATCTCCTAATCCCAATGTCCTTAATTTAATCATGTGCGTAAAGTCCCTTTTGCCATGTAAAGTAACAAATTCACAGGCTCTAGGGATTAGTGCATCCTGGGGGAGAGGGCATTATTCTCGTATAACAAAGGCAGCGTCTTGAATTTATTCATATCTATATTTTGTTCACTTCGTTTCAAAACCTGGAACACATTAAGCTCTAAATAAACGTTGAGTCAGTGAAAAAGTATTTCAATTTACAGATTGCTGCCACATTGCACCCAATGCCCCCACTTGTGGTGGAATGTCTATGTAAGAATTAAGGAGCCAGAATTAAACATAAAATCCATACTTTCTCCAGTGGGGTCACACAGGATGCTTGGGTGGAGTGGTATTTTAATGTGAGCATATACTCAGTCCGTATTCTTCACTGCAAAGAACAGAAATAAATTCCGTCCAGTTTAAGCAAAATAGGAATTTAATGAAAAACATGTTATGTTACTATCTCCGTTTTGCATTCAGGTTGAAGTGTGTTATGTTTTTCCTTTCCCGAGTGGCTTGAAACCCCATCGCCATTTATTTCTATTAGTAAAGATCTTGTTCATCAAGACTTTCTCAAATGCCACTTCTATGAAACTTTTTCTGATCCCCAATCAAATATAATTTCTCTCCTAGGAATCTCCCTAGTGATACGTTTAGACCTCCCTTGTGCTTTTACGCATCCTGTCTTACAGTTTCTTTCCGTACTAACGCGGCGCTGTAGTGGATAGCTCATCAAAGAACACCCTTCCTATTTTGGGGGAACCCTAAGCTCAGTATGAGGAAGGACCCTGCTGTCCACCCCCAAAAGCTGAAAGGGAACGCATGCTCCCTCTGCCTTCCCGGTTGCTCTGACCTGGGCACATATCTGGGCCCAACCACACGTGTCTCCTCCCGAGATTTTGAACCAGATGGAATGTTACCCAGAAAGTGGGGCAGTCAGAGATGATTCTGAGCATCAGCAGCAGGCATGCAGGCCAGGCGTGTGGCCGCCCAGGCACAGCAGACCCCAGCTGCTGGTGACAAGTGTCAAGTGGCCACACCCTGGAGGCAGCATCCTAAGTCAGCTGCTCCTGTGGGGTGAATGTGGCCATGCCGTTTCTGTCGGTTTCCTGCCTTGGTTCTCCGGCATCTTTCGGGATCTTGAAAATGATAGTTTCCAGTGCCTTTTTCCTATGGATTGAGTATCCTATGGATTGTATCCCCCAAATTCATATGTTGAAATTTAATCCCCCATGTGATGCTTTTTGGAGGTGGGGACATTGGGAGGTGATTAGTGCCCTCATAAAAGAGGCCCCAAAGAACACTTTTTACCTTGTGAGGATGCAAGAAAAAGATGGCAGTCTGTGAACCAAAAAGTGGCTCTCGTCAGACACCAAGAGCTTTGAACTTGGGCTTCCCAGAAGCGCGAGCAATAAATCACGGTTTATAAGCCACCCAGGTGATGTTATTTTTTTCATTGTTGTTGTTTTTGTTAGAGCAGCCAAGCCGACTGAGACACTTTCCATTAAATTCCTAATCTTCTTAAGTTGGTTGGAATGTATTGCTGTTATTTGTGGTAAAGAATATGGACTGAGTATACACT
Source organism: Manis javanica (assembly GCF_040802235.1). Classification (NCBI taxonomy): domain Eukaryota; kingdom Metazoa; phylum Chordata; class Mammalia; order Pholidota; family Manidae; genus Manis; species Manis javanica. The sequence continues at coordinate 97,798,249 of NC_133167.1, forward strand.
CACATTAAAATACCACGCCATCCAGGCATCCTGTGTGACCCCACTGGAGAAAAGTGTGCATTTTATTTTTAATTCCGGCTCAGAATGACAGAGTTAATATGGTTCATGGCACTATTAACAATAGAGGTAAGTAAGTAATATTTTGTGAAACTTGTTCTTAAGGGTGAAACAAAATCCTCTTGAGGGAACTCTTTCCAATCAGTTGTCAACATAAATGTATTAAGTGACCTAGTGTGTCATGTTAATTTACCATGGTATTTGATAGAATAGTTCTGTATTTTCAAGGTAATCATTTTCCCTTAAGATGAAACTTTTGGAAAAAAGTTATCTCCAGTCCCTTCTCTTCTAAATTGACTGTTTTCATTGCCATAAAACCCATTTACTGACAGCCTCTTTACTTTCCACACAACTAGGCATCGTATCCTTAAAGATCGTTCTTGTTTGTGGAATTACTGTAGCTTTGAGAATTGACTTATCGACCCCAAACCAACTGGACTCATTTCCATGTAGTCTGCTCCCCTGGTAGGGTCCCCAGGGTAAGTGGGGATTCCTTTTCTGTCTTTTTAGCAGCTCTGTGAAATACAGCTTGCTCTCTGACTATGAAGCAGAAGACTTCAAGGCAGGATTTATGTATTTGCATAGGAAGCTAACTTACGCCTTTTCACTTGGTGCTTTTACATCCTTCCTTGCCTACTGCAGAAGGTGAGCCACCGTTTTCTTCCCTTCCTTTTTTTTTTCTCCCCCTCACTCTTCGGACTTAACGCAAAGCACTTAGAACATTTACTGATCTACTTATACCTTGTTTTTTGGAAATTCTTCTACCGTAATAATAGCAGGACTCCTTCGGTTATAACTGATAGAACTCAAAACTCCAACTGGCTTAAGCCAAAGAACTGTCAATTCATGGACTCATATGGCAGAAAAAGCCAGGGTGTGGCTTCAGGACGGCTTCATGTAGGGGCTCAGGACCTGGTTCCTCTTAAATCCTCAGCGTTGTTTTCTTCCCTGTTGGCTTGTGGTGTAGGGTGGCCACCCTCATTCATTTTCAGGCTTAACATTTTATTAACTCCACAACCCCAAGAGGAAAACTTCTAATAGTTTCAGTGAGAGACTGAAGATGGACTCTGAGACACCTGGCTGGGGTTTCACATCCATCTCTGCTCTGATCTGTGGTTGGAATATAGTCACTGGCCAGGCCTGTGTCTTGCCCCCATCCAGGGGTGCTGCCCCCGACACACAGTGCCTCTGTGAGAATCAGATATTGTCCCCTTCCTCCACACAGATGCAGCCCTGCATCAGGGCATGGGGCTTGGAGAGCAGGGTTGCCAAATGGATTTGGATTTCAGCCCCCACTTGCCCCCTCAGCCGGCCCCTTAGTTTATGCCCTGTGCCTGCCCCTACGCTGGGGATGGGATCAACCTCGTCCAAAGGACAAGGACAAACCTCAAGGACAGAGCGTGGCTTCATCTAGGAACTCACATAATGGCTAATACCAGGATGATGGGACGGTGGGTGGTGTGCAGGACAAAAGAGTAACAGCAAAAAAGTAGTCTATGTTATGCACCCTGAGTCTCAGAAAACATTTGCAGTCATTCTCAATAGAAATACTTAACATTTTAGGGGTGCTAAGAAGGCTACAATGAGCATATCTTCTAAGGACCTAAGCTGGGACATTCTGGACTGTACTCTTTACGGATTCATCACTTCAACATATAACAGTGACTAGTACACACAGAAGCTGTATTGCATAGAGTAACAAGACGACAGCACTTAAGTTGAAATAAAGACATTCTACCACATTCTATCATTATTTTTCGCTGAAAATATCTCCTTTCGCTTAAAGAATCTCCTTTTACTTTTCCATTTGACTCATTTCTACATAGAGCCCTGTTTACTTGTGCCCAGAGAAAGAGGCCATTTCTAAAATATGTCTTAGAGGGGGAGGGGAAGGAAGTGGTTCCAAATTGGCTAACAATATTAAGGAAGCAGCTCTTTATAAAGGATGTCAATAACTAATGCCCACCATACTGACAACTTCCCACACAGGGGAGGCCTGGAGTAGGGAAATAGTTTCTGGATATCACAAGGGTTAGGTGCGGGGAATAGGTAATGATTGGTCAAGTCTTGTCAATAAGAAATGGGGTGGGTGGAAGCTACACAAGAGGTCTGTGCGCTAGAGCACCAGTTCTCAAACTTTTTGGTTTCAGGATTCCTTTATACTTCTAGAAATTATTGAGGATCCTTAAGAGCTTTTATTTATGTGGATGTGTTTATGTCTATCTATAGTCCTTACATTACAAATTAAAACTGAAAAAATGTTAATTTAGAAAATAGCTCTATTATGTGTTAGCATCAAGTATTCTGTTAAAAATAATTATCTTTCAAAACAACAGAATTTCTGAGAATTTTGGCATTGTTTTTATATTTTTGCACGTATCTTTGGTATTTGGCCTCCTAGAGGAGAGTTGGTTTCTCCTTTCTGCTCCCACATTCAATTTCTTGTGCTGTCACATGAAATAGCTTCTGGGAAACGCCAGTGTACACTCACGAGAGAATGGGAGTGGAGAAAGGCAAATAACACCCTGAAAGGGGCTCGGGAACCGTCCGGGGTTGCCTGGACCACATGTGCACAGAGTAGGGGGGAAGCTGAGGAGGGAAGGCGGTGTACGTGGGCGTTTGATGACTGGTGGAGCAGCTATTCGGGTGTGGGGACTAAGGTGGGTGCTTGTTTCCTCCCCTTGGCCTTTTGCTCTTGCTGCTGGATTTCACTTTGTAGATTGCATTACCATAAATTAGGAATTGTGTGACTGGACATCATTTACTATCTGATTAAAAATGTTGTGCCTCTCTTTTAAGTTTTGCTACGATCAAAGAAGTCGTGCATTTTTTTTTCCCCAAGCCAAATTTGGAATTTAGAAGAAGTCTAGGTAGCTGTATTTAAATGTTGTGTCCCCCGAATACATTTTGCGTTCATTTGTAAAACTCTATAAGCAATGCTATGCTGTCCTTTAAATAAAATATGTCTACTTCTTTTATAGAAAGAGCTACACAAACCTAAAAAAACGATATTTGAGTACAACCTGCTACTTGAGGAATATGTAGCCATTTGCTTTATTTGTCCACAGGGTGGTGCTGTTTCCTTTCTAATAACACAAGGCAGCGGGTCCCAAGAACAAGAGGTACTCTGAAAAATTATCATCATTGTTCCATAATTATTAAGTTTCAGAGTGCTATTAGGTTTGTCCAATAGAAGGAACGTGTTAGGGTTTTCATGTAGAAACATAATTTTTAGCTATGACTTAGCTCAAAATTTGGCATTGTCAGAGTGAAGATCTCCCCTTTTCTCTTTAATTTCATTTATAATAATTATGCGTTTAGTGATACTAACAACTTTATAAATACATCATTATATTATATAGTCAATAACTGTGAAATCATCTGCCTTAAAGCACAGCGAAATCATCAATCCGCAAACTGGGCCTAAAATGAGGCCATTTTAAGAAAGCTATCTACACTCTAATTTGCAAGTTGGGTGTTTTTTTTTGAAATTAAAACATTTCTAAAATGCACTAACTATGATTGTTTAAAAAAAGTGATGGTTCTTTTTATGGTAAGAAATTAAATTGAACCACTGTTCTGGAAAGTGCAGAAAACCAATCAGCTTTCTTTATACCAGATTTTACTGCTGGTTTAGAAATTACCTTATGTGCTTTTTAGATGATGGAAAAATGAAATCAGCTTCTGTTTGCACTGTGCATTTGGTATATTTGCTGTGTCACTTTCAAAAGGATTATGGAATGTGGGAAGGCCACAATTCTCAGAATGGAGAATTCTAAGAAGTGACATGAGAAAATGAAAATAATGCAGGCCTGGCTGTTTAATAAATACACTGATGGAGTTGAGGGAAAACCCTGGATGGGGGCCAGCAGATCGTGTTCTTTGGGTCGTTGGTGGCCACAGCCCGCCTGTCACTCTGTGAAGGCCAAGGCTGCCTGGGAGTCCAGATGACTGGCACTGGAACGCGGAGAGGGGCCACTGGCTAAAGGTAACAGTCAAACGATCAGTGTTCGGTGCTCAGGGCTAAGCAGGGTGTTAACGTGCATCCTGAGAGCAAAGCTGACACCAGAATCCAGGCTTCCTGGCCGAATCCGAGGGCTCAGACTGACAGGCAGGATTGAGGGGTCCCAGAGGCCCAACAGACCGCACAGAGGTGTGCTCCGCAGATGCTGGCTGGCGAGCTGCATGGAGATGTTTGATTCCATTTAGCAAATATTCTTTGATTGTCTCGGTTAGACAGAAGAGACAGACTCTTCAGATGTGGGCTGGAGGTTTTTCTCCATGGAGCGAGCGTCCCAGAGCCTATACTTGGAGGAAGGAGGGGGGAAACAGCATCTCAGGATGGCAGGTTGCAACTAAAGTGGATTTCTGAACAAAGAAAATCCTACTTCTTAGCTTGCAGACACCTCTCTTATTGCGTCCTCTCAGGACTGAGAGCCCTCTTTCTCTTCGAAGAACACTTATCCCAGCAAGAGTTTCCCACCCTCTTGACCGCTTCTAAGCCTAATTATCTCCAAAAGCCATCCCAGTGTAGGTTAGGGCTTCAACCTATGAATTTTGAGAGGATGCCAACGTGCAGTCCATAGCACCTTATCTATAACAGTCAGTTGTCCCTTGGACAAAAATCTAGCCCCTAGAAAAAAACTTAAAATTTTGACTTGATTCTTGCCCAGATTATCTGTCTGGATTTTTCTATACTTGAAACAAATCATACTTGACTATTTCCTCTAAAGATTTCTTTCTTTCCTACCCTAGTATATTTACAGAATTTTTACAGAATTACATACACAAGACCTCAAAGAGCTTCATCTATCGCAGTGGTTTTTATAACATTGTAGGTAGAAGTGTGTGCTTTGAAATGATACAGTAGAATTTATAAACAAATGCTAATAATAAGCACTTTATATGCATTATTTAACTGAATTCACCAGAAACCCTATTGTTACCTATTCTTACTACTCCAATTCTATAAAGGAACTTAATTTGAAAGATTTGCCCAAGGTTGCACAGTTAATAAGTGGTATAGCTGGGATCTGAATGCAAGCATGTCTGATTCAAGACCTGTTTACCATTCTTCTACAATAATTGTTAAGTCCCTGAGAGTGCTAAACATCTTTTCTCTGGAAATCTCACTACTTTCTGCATAACAGCTTTATTAACCTGTGACTAGGGTACCAAAATGCAGACAAAAGTTATTTATAATATTTCATGTATGTGGTGGGATAGGAGTGCTGGGGTATCGTCGGGGGCAAGCGTCATTGGAAGGCTGGCTGTGCCCCGTGTCCGGAACGAGCGGGAGACCTGCCGGCCTGCGGCGGGCAGAAGGCCCGCAGCTTCTGTCTACGGCTTCTCTTGCGCTTCGTCTCCAAGGAGATGGACTGCTGACGTCGAATTTAAGGATCTTTTATGAGCCCCAGCTGGGTGCAGAGCGTTCCTAACTCTTGGCAAAGATTTGTGGGCAGGCTGGGGAGTTAAGGTAGCGTCAGCAACCCCTTTTGGGAGAAAGTCTAATCATTTCTCCTTTTTGGATCTCCTTTTGTTCCTTCAAATGCTAGATGTGAAGCCTGAATTCTAGTCCTTTGGCAGCAGAGGGTATTCACTCTTTTCCACCAAACACACAACCAAAAGCAAGTAGGAAAAAACAAAGCCCAGGCAAGCTCCCCGGGCATCTCTGCGACATGCTCTCTGGCAGGCGCTCCGGCCCACCGCCCTACTGCAGTGGCCAGGCCCTGGACTTGGGCCTGGGCTTGGGGAGAAGTAGGCGGAAGGGCCTCAGGCCTGCCTCGGCACTGCACCGTGTTAGCAACAGTCTTTCCACCTGTAAGCTCAGCGCAGTAGACCTCTCCATGTTTGGGGGAAATCTCTGGGTAGTAAAAAGGATTTTGCTGTGTTTTGTTTTCTATACATATATATGTTTCTTCAGGACATTGTGGGGAGATTTGTTCCCTGGCCAAATACTCTTTTAATCACTTTCATTATAACCAACTCTATTTCCTTTGTGGAATTGAAATCTAAATGGAGATTCAGGAAACAAGTATGGTGAGAGAATGTTATGAGGCAAATCTCTGAGCTTCTTTGCAGAGACATTGATCGTTTTCCCTCTGTCCTTCACCAAGTTCTAGGCTTCTGTACAACGGGTGTCTTGTTCCAAGGCAAACTTCCTTGTTGGTCAGCAGTAAATTAGACCACCACCTACAGAGCGCTGGGAGCCATCTCTTGTCTCGGTCAGAAATCCCACAATTCGGAGATGTGAGCTGGGAGGCTATTAATATTTATTGAGTACCTGCTTTGTGTCCAGCACTATGTTAAATAGGGTATATTAAATAATTTTGAATATCTTCCCATTCAACACTCATAGCAATACTCTTAGGTACATGTTATTAGTCCCACTTTAGAGGTGATAAACCTGAGGGTCAGAGAGACTGTTAACTGCACAGCTAAGAGGAGAGGGTGCTGAGCTTTGCAGCAATTCTATCTAGCTCTGGACCACCACATTTAGGCGGTCTGTTCACTAGTGACTTCTCTTTTTGATTCTTCGAAGTCATTATCTTCAGGAAATAATCTTCCACTGTAGGTTTCAAGGCTGGGGAGCAACCACTTTAAACTTTGTGGCTAAAAGGGGAGATTTGGTACTTGGGGAGAGGCACAGGGGAGGGTTTTGTTGATAAACTTCATGTAGTCGGAGTGGCTCTGAAAGGCTGTCTGCAAATTCTCTGTCCTATTGGCTTTTCCAAATTAGTTCAAATGTCATACGAGTCTCTCTTTTGGGTTAAATTAAGGAAAACTTGTATGAAAAGTTAAAAAAAAAAAAAGGCCAGCTCAGATCTCATACTTGGGTCTCAGAGTTTTGTTCAAACCAAGCAGGCCTTGATTCAGTTTGAAGAAGGCAGAATTGAGCTTGGTTGTCTTTACAGGACCTGTCAGTGTTCGCTGAACCGTGAAGAGAAGCCCACGTAACAGACGTACCCAATTAGTTCGTGAGTCCAAAGGGAAAGAGAGGACTGCTCGTTTTTGACAGGGACAAAATGGACAAGTCTGGGGACAGGGAGCCCGGGCAGGCCACCATGAGGTGGGCAGGGGGTGGCGGCGGCTGGTGCCAGGAGTCCAGGGGACTGGCTACCTCCGGATTGGCTGAAAATCACAAAAAGCAACTCTGCTTTCTTGAAATGCTACTGTGCTCTGCTGGAGTTGAGCAGCTCTGAGCAGGACAGCAGGGTGGCCACCCGCTGCCTCCCCTCATCAGTGTCTTGGCTGGTGGCTGTGTGCTCAGGGACAATTTGCCTAGCTTTCTTGATCCACGCCAGAAAACTTGTTTTTGAAGTGGTTTGGAAAGCTGCAAAAGAGAGGTGCTTCGTGGTGTTGGTATTGCTGCCAAGGAGGTAAGATTCTGCTTTTCATCAGCTGGTTACTTCGGCAATCTTTCTCTCCAGCACCTACTGCCCGTGGTCCTGGTTACGCTGACACACAGATCGCGTAGCTGAAGCCAGGGGTCCCCTGGCCCTGTCAATTCCAGGCTAGGCTCAGGACAGGCCTGCGGGTGTCCCGCTGCTTGCATGCAGGTAAGCGGCAGGATCCGCAGCAAGTCTTTTAACGTGAGGCTGGACATTCTTTATAGTTTCCCCAGACACAGGAATTGGCAGGGCTTGAAAAAGAATCACTGGCAGGAAGTTCATTTTCTTTATTGCTACCTCCCCAGTCATAAAACTAAAAGCTTTTTACTTAAATCATGTTTGCTGTCTCATGGGAGTGGAAGATCATTTCCTTCAGTTTTTCCCAATTGGAGCTTAGTCCTACGGATCCGACAGTTTTAATAGTCCATTTGAATCTGAAAGACTTTTCTAATTGATGTTTTTCGTATTCCCGCCCTCTCCAAGGCTTCTGATTTTGCGGCCTTTGAGTTTTCCCCTTCCTCCCACCAGATCTCAGATTCCTGAAAGTGAAATCCTTTCCTTTTGAACTTCATCCTCTATCACCTAATTAGAACTTCATTCACCTGTTGTGCTAGCTTCATTGCATTACTTCAAAATAACCTTCTTTTTGAGTTTCCTCTTTTTGACCTGAGCTACTTCATGCTTGTAAATAAGCAGGAAAGGGAACCTCCCCTCGTGTCTGGTGATTTGTGTAACACCTTATAACTATTCATGTTGTTAATGAATAAAAATCTAACTAAAATTTTCTAAGTTTCGAGGTTCAAAAATATAATAGCTGACACTGGATCTAATCAGTCTGCGTTTCTGGTGTGAAGAAATGCCGGGGGCCAGGAGCCCTGTGATCTAAAGCTGATTGTGTGACTAATGCCCTGGTGACCCCCAAGCAAACTGCTCCATTTTTATGCCCCTTCTCTCTTTATCTGTAACATGTAGGTTAACTTCGTCCATGAAATTCCTGGGGTGATTGTATTTAGATCCTGTCCATCCAAGTTTACAGAAGAGCATAAAGCTCTGCCATTAGGTGGAACATCGCCTCACTTAGGAGTCTGTGCAATGCTGGGGCCATGGGGCCAGCATCCCCCTTCAGGACTTTACAGGATCTCCGGACCCCTCCTTTTCCTGGCATTTTAGGAATTCTGCTCATCACTTTTCCATTTCTCAGGTACATCTTCAACCTCTCTCCTTCTGGGTGTTTTCTGTCAGCATTTAAATATAAATGTTTCATTTAAAATGTTATCTTCCATCTTGGAGAGACCCTTCTCTTGATTCCACGTGCCTTTCTAGCTGCTGGGCCATCTCTCCTCTCCCTTCATGGCAAAATTTTCCTCAAGAATGTCCTTCATGTGCTGTCTCCTCTTCCCTATTTTCCTTTCACTCTGTGTCCAGGTCCGCTCCGCTCTCACCTTCACCAAGTCCATCAGACCACTTTTGCTAGGACCATCGTATTAGTGAAATGCCACAGCACTCAAACAACCAAAATTTATTTTCTTATGTTCTGGAGGCTGGCCGTCCAAATCCAAGGTGTCTGCAGGCCCGGTTTCTTCTGAGGCTTCTGTCTGGAGCACACTGGTACCTTGTCACTGTTGTCCTAAGTCTGCTCTTCTCATAAGCTACTCTTCATCCATCATACTGGTTGGGGTCTATCTACGTGACCTCATTTAATTCCCTCTTTAAAGGCCCTATCTCCAAATACAGTTACATTTTGAGGTGCTAGAGGTAGGGCTTCAGAATATGGATTGGGGGGGCACACAACTGAGCCCGTAACTGTCCCCCAATAGCCTTTCTATTTTTAAGTTCACTGGGATCTCAGGAACACTTAGCAGAGGAGACCTTTTCCTCCAGCTTAAAACTCTTTTTGGGGAGGCTTCTCTGACTCTACACTTGGCTGGTCCTCACCCCTCTTCTTTGGCTAGCTCAGATTTCTTTCCTCCCATCTCCTCCTTGGCCTCCCAAGTCTGGATGAGAAATTCTTGAGCACTTTGTTTAGCATCCTTTTCTCTTCTTACTCTACTCTAAACAAGACCCTAAACAACATTTTATTAGTTCCTATGGTTTTGCAATATCATTTAAATGTTTATGATTCCCAGATATAAATCTGTACTACAGACCTCTCCTGCTAAGTGCCAAAACATTATGTCCAATTGCTTTCCTGAAATTTCCATTTGAATTTTCACAGGCATCCCTGAAACCAGAGCTCAGAACGCTTCTGCTCCCAAATGTATGCCCTTTCCTACATCTATTCCTTCCTGCTTACTCTTTCTCTAACCCTCCCATGTTTCACACAAACCACCTCCATTTACCTGCTTGCTTCTGCCCGAAACAGGGAGTCTCCTTGACGCCTCCTCCTCACCCTGCCGTAACCACTTGCAGTCAAGTCCTGCTACTCTACCTCATAAACATGTCCTAAAGCAATCGTGACCTGGCCTCCCCATCAACGTCTCCCACCTGGTCTGTAAACTTGAACATCTCTTTCCAGTTCTGTGTCCCACTCATACACTCTGTATAGGGTTTCCAGAAATATCCTTTAAAGATACTAATTACATCAGTCTCTTCTCTGTTTAAAAATCTTTGCTGGTTTCCCACCAACAAGGGAATTCTCCTAGATCACAAGCCTTAAGGATGCCTTATTATTTCCATTTAACCTAGAGCCTGGCCCCGTGCCTTGCACCTAGTAGGCATGTAACATATTCACCTAGCTCTTGTCTACCATTCCAGCCCCACCTCTCATGCCAGGACTCACCCATCTCTGTCACCTTTCTCTCTTCTTGGATCCATGAGCTGGCCTAATCTGGGCTGCCTGGGCCATGATGCACTCACTCTCTCTCTGTTGACTAGCATTCACTTGTATCTTTTACTCTGAGCGGTGTCCAAGGCCAGCAGATGGGTAAACCTGAGAGGTGTCTTAGGGCTTAAATCCCATCCGAGACCTAATGCATCAGACTCTGCACTGTACCAACGTCCCTGTGCATATTAAAGTCTGAGAAGCTCTGCTCTAGGTCTCAGCCTGTGTTAGCTCTTTAGAGAGAACTTTCCCCAACTGGACAATACCCATTAGGTCACCTAATGCATTCACTCACAGCATCTGTGACACCCAGAAGGGAAAGAAAGTGAAACATAGGAGAGGGAGGCAGGGGAATAAATCCTGCCACGCATAAGCTGTTAATTTTAGAATTTGTACCTAAGATTGATCTTTCAAAAATTTTTGTTTTGCATAGAGGAGCATGTGAAATTTGTGAATAGCTTGATTTGAGCAAATCGAAAATTGCAAGGTATTTGGTTTGCTTTAACGATATTTTTAGTTCACCTTGAAAACCACTTTACAGAGTTGTTTTGTTTTAATTTGTCACATTATGACACCACAGGAAAAGTGCACAGCAGGTAGCCACAGTAGGTTTGGGTTTTCCAGTATCCCACTGATCTGTGGTTGTGGAGGTGCACTGGAGAAAGTCCAGCTAGAACACCTACTCTTTAATGTAGTTTGATTCCAGCTTTGTTGCAAGTCAATTGTTCAGTGTTTTTTTTTGAAGATGTTCGGCACTGAATAGTTGACTGATTAGTTTGTGGTTCTAGGGCCTTCTGTGGATTCTGTCAGAAGCCTAATAATAACATTATTACAGCTTTCCAGCATTTCTACAAAGGACATGCAATGAACTAAGCCATAGTTTGTGACTGAAAGATGAAAGAAAACACACTAATTATCAATAAACATCTTTGTTACTTACCAGTGGAAGCATTTCTAAGGTGTCATCGATGTATACTTTCTTTACTTTTAAAATATTTTGTTGCCTCTATTGCCAAATATTTCAGTATTTTATGATACCCAAATGTTCTATTAATTTAACCGGACAACTTGTCAACAAAGTAAGTGTTGGCACAGCTGTGATTTTAAAGTATAATCCCACTCAGTCCTTGAGCACTATAGCTGCTCCTTATTTGTTTAGTAAAAGAGCCAATGAGTATTTAATTTGAGGAGAAGGCTGGATGCTATTTAGAAGTAATGGAGGACATATTTGACATCTGTTGCAAGATATATAGGTAAAGCAAAACAGACGTTAAAATCAGCCCCATGTCAAATCTACATAACTCAAAACTTCACAGAACTTTTCTGGACAACAGGGAGGAAGTTTACAAGTCTAAGGAAATAAGACAGGGACCGATATTTGTTGATTGCCTCCTCTGGGGGCACTCATTTAATCATCAATCACACTAACTCTTCAAGATAGCTTTTATTGTTTCATTTTACCCAGATGACTAACTAGCTGTTCAGACCCATGTTACTTTCCCTGGTTACCCATTAAAATCACAGGAGTGGCATTTAAAAGCGCACTGTATACTCATTAGGATGGCTAATATTTAAAAAATGGAAAATAACAAGTGTTGGCAAGGATGTGGAGGAATCCTTGTGCAGAGCTGCTGGGAGTGGGAAATGGTGCAGCTGCTGTGGACAAGGGTGTGCTGGCTGCTCAGGAAGCAGCACATAGAATTGCCATACGATCCAGCAACCTCACTCACAGCTAGATGTATGTCTAAAAGAACTGAAAGCAGGGACTTTAATACTTGTATAGCCATATTCAGAGCAGCATTATTCACAATAGCTAAAAGGAAGTCACTCAAAAGTCTACTGATGGATAAATGAATAAACAAAAGGTGGCATATACATACAATGGACTATTATTCAGTCATAAAAATGAATGAAATTCTGATACTTGCTACAGCATGGATGAACACTGAAAATATATGCTAAGTGAAGCAAGCCAGACACAAAGACAGATATTATATGAATTCACTTACATGAGGTACCTAGAATATGTAAATTCATAGAGACAGAAAGCAAAATTAAGATTACCGAGAGCTGGGGGGACATGGGCATAGGGAGTTATTGTTTAATCGGCACAGAGTTTCTGTTTGGGATGAAAAAGAAATGGGTGGTGGTAGTGGTTGCACAACATTGTTAATATACTTAAGGCCACTGATTTGTTTACTTACAGATGGTTAAATTGGTAAATTGTATATTATATATAGTTGCCACAGTAAAATCAAACATATTCTTGGGCTCCATTATCAGACAGGCTCATATGATTGTTTTGGGCTGGGGCCTGGGCACCAGTGTCCCTCAGGCACCCCCTGCTTTCGGGCTGTCCTCTCCAGAGCTGTTCCAAAATCACCCTTGGTTTCCAGCTTAGGTCTGATTGCTTCTAAAGAGCTGCATGCATCCAAGCCAGCTCGGCTCTTTCCTCTCCTCACCTCTTTCTTCCACCTTCCACCTCAGCTAGGCAGTAGAAGAAAATCAAGATGACTAAAAATTTGCTGTATTTGCTGTAGGCTACCAAATAAGCTCAAAAGATCACTGGTTTTTAACCCATATGACTCCCTAGGGAGTGGATGTAACTCCAGGGGGAAAATATTTTCCCAGCCCAGGGCAAACTATCTTTGAAACCAAAATTAGTCAAAGGGAGAAATAAAGTGGGAGAAACTTGTTTATTGCTTACAAGCTGTTGTCCTCTTCTGCTCGCCTGTGTCTCTCACAACTAGGCTGTAAAAAGGGACCCTGTCCAACCTCTCCAGTCCAGATATGCCCTTGCTTCCCCCACATAATCACCTATCGATATGGAGATGGACTATTTCTTTCCACCCCTTTGGAAACACCTGTTGATATGGTGATGCACCAAGACCAGGTGAGAGGTTCTGAAAATATTGCAGTATTACCCACAGTGGACTTCAGATTGGATGAAGCTTCCTACAGCCTTACCACCAGGTCAGGCATTTATATGTCAAAAATGACTGTATTTGTGCTAAAGCTAGGGATGGGGGGACAGTAATGAACAGAGCCAGAAGCTATCCTGAGGCCCTATAGAAGACTCCTGGGCTCATGACTCTAGGACCAAGAACAGTGAGGGAAACTGATGGCTCCACATTCTTTCCCCACCTCTCCCATTCTGTTTCTCTGCTTTGTCCCTTGCAGCTGCCCCAGGGTCCTGATGCTGAACCATCCTCACTTCAAATCAACTACCTTGTGCCCCCTTGAATGAAGGAGCATGGTATAAGTGAGAAGGTTGTGCTGTGTTAAATTACATTAACTCAGGGATCCTCATTATTTCCATACTGGCTTCCAACACCAGAGATAAGATGTGGATGACTTCACTGTAACAGAAATGCCACTATGTGCCAACTTGATCCTGTTTCCTAGGATTCAATCTACATATGATGTCTAGTTAAGCCATCACTGCATCTAGATACACACTTCACTTTCTTCTTGTATAAAATGTAGTGTGGTACTAAATAATCTCTCTGCTCTCTTAAACTCTAAAACTGTACACTTCTACGGTGTAGCTCCTTCTTCCCCCAGGCTCAGTCCTCCGTCTAGCTCCTGGCACTGGCTGGGCCAAGCCTGCCTTGTTCTTTCCTATCCACCTACTTTTTTTCCCCTCTGATTGATCTAATCTATATTAAAAATTTTTTTTTACCCAGTATCTCCTTTCATGAAGCTAGTCCCTGACAATGTTTCTTTGAGGATCATGAAAAATAAACAAAACTGGATAAAAGTATGTCTTCTGTTGACTTGGTGGCAACATCCTGATACGGAAGAGGAAGTGCTTTCTTAAAGTCATCATTTAATCACCAAGCAGAGCAGGTAAAGAGAAATTAGCTTCCAGAATCTCATATCTGTCAAACTTTGCTATCTTCTCACTGATTTTTTGAGGTCTTTCTTACATATTTTGCTACTAGTTGACTCCTAAACTGCTCGGCCCAAATGAGTATAGTGCGGAATTAGCACATGGTGGTCATATGGGTGATGCCCTGCCAGAGCTGATAATTAGATATCCAGAAATTTTGTGAGTTGGTTGTTAAATTCTTGGTATCTTGAGATTGACTGTGGTGGGAATATTTGCACCGTGGAAATCAATAAAGGCTACAAATCCATGCCCACCCACCCCGATTGGTTTACCAGCATGCCATTTTTAATCTTGTAAACATTCAGATTTCCTATTCATATCCCCTCCTGCACTCCTTATCTCACTCAGAATAAGCCAAAGTGGTTACAGTGGCCAAAGCAGTCCGAAATGAGCTGATCCACTGGCCTCATCCTATTACCCGACTCGCTGTGACGCTCTGCTTCATGCACAAGGCAAGGCCTGCTCCTATTCAGGGCACTTGGCTTTTCTCTGGAGCTCCATTCCGCCTGCAGAGCTGGTCCCATCATCTCTGAGTCTTTGCACAGATGGCATCTTCTAAGTGAGATTATCTATATTAGTTTCTTATTACTGCTGCAACCAATTACCACAAGTCTGGTGGCTTAAAGGAATGCATCTTCTCTCTTGGCAATTTCCTTACCTTTTCTGGCTTCTGGAGGATTCTCCCATCCCGTGTCTTGTAGCCCCTTCCTGCCAGCAATTGTGTCACTCCATCCTCTATTGGCAAGTCACCTGCCTCTGACTCTTCTACCTGCCTCTTTCCCTTATAAGGACCCTTGTGATTACATTGGTCATACCTGGTTATCCAGAATAATCTCCCATCTCACGATCCTTAATTGATCACTTCTGCAAAATCCCTTTGCCATATAAGGACATGGCCATGTTTGGGGGCCATTATTCTGCCTTCTAGGCCTTCCTTGACCATTCTACTTGACTTTGTAGCAACTCCCTGCCTTCCTTATATCCCTCTTCCCTGCTTAAATTTCCCTGTAGCACCTTCTAGAATATTACATATTTTCCATATTTATTTTGTTGATGATCTGTCTTCACCCACTGGAATGTAATCTGAATGTGGGTAAGTATATTTGTTTTATATCATCACTGCATTTTCATTGCTTATAACAGTGCCTAGCTCTTAGTAAACACCATATATATATATTTGTTTGAATGAATTAGGTGGAGGAGCTTCAGAAAAGAAACTGACATGACATAGAAGGCTCTCCAGCAATGGGAAAGGCCACGAGGTGGAGCCTCTAGAGGGAGCTGAAAGCTCATGAGATCAACCAAGACAGAACTGCTTTGTCCACATTGAAATATTTGCCTGATTTCTGTTTTTTCATCTTTTCTCTCATGTTTGCTTTTGCCCTTTCTTTGGAATATACTAAAAATTTTTATATTGGCTTCTGACTCTAGATCATAAACTCCTGAAGGAAAGAAGCATTTCTCCCTCACAGTTCTGTGGCTTTTCTGCTCTGGTTGCATAGTGCTAGATACTGCATAAATAGGGGCCAAGAGTTTACTTTTATGATTTCTACCTTTAATTTCTTAGATATCAGTCTAAAAGGAGAGGGACTAATGCTTTTAACTGTCTGTGGGCTTTTTTGTCTTTGTTTTGTATCAGGAGCAGTGATACTTTTCAGAAGGGAGGTGTAGTTTTCCCATAGGTGCAGAGATAAGAAAGTTGATAGTTGCAATCTAGAAGGCCAGATACCTTAAGACATGGTTTTTCCACGTGACAGTTGTATGGGTGTTGTTCTGATTAGTGTGAAATACTACATTTAGATTCAAACCATAACAATACTGTTTTATAATTATCGAGAAAATAGAATTCTTAGAATTCTTGGCCCTAAGTTGAGAACACATGTTTTGTATTCATTGATACCTGTGGGGGTATGGCCTGACACTCGGCGTCACGGTTAAAGGAGATCTTCCCACAGTCTGCCTACAGATTAGAGAACACACATACGCATCAACATGACGTCCTCATTCGGCATTTCTGTTAGTTGTTATAAGTACCAGATAAGTAGATATAACTATATCCAGAGCAAAATTAATAGATGATAAGAAGTGAAATCTTTTCTGTTGCCATCTTGGGTATTATGACAAGAACCTTCCTTAGAAAAGCAATAGTGAGTTGTGAGGGCCCTGAATGCTTACAACATCCTTTGCCCTCAAGGCATTGGAAACAACTCGAATCAATCCAGTAACCTTATCAAACACAGACAAACAGTCAAATGAAACCCATTTATCTGAAACAGCCCGTGGAAACCTCACTGGCACACTTTGAAGGCCTTTCACTAACCCTGCCAAAGCTTTGTTCCACTAGAGCAGGGCATGAATTTTTCATTGCCCTAATAATCAAGGTCTTTAGAGTTTCATGGTATTTCTCTCTAATATGACTAGTATGTTAGGCATTGTTGACATTCTGTTTATGGTTGCCAAAGATAAAATAAAAAACTTGCTTTGAATATTACAAAAACAGTGAAAGAAATAGCTTTGCTGTAGGAACTAAGTCACTTAAGGTGGTAGGGGGCAAACCTTTCAAGTTAATTTTAGATAACAGACTTGTCTGGAAAAAAGGAAGGAAAATCCCAACATTCTCTTTTCTGGGGGCACGTGTAAGATTCAGCCCTGTTTGCTTGTTGCTCCCAGCTTCTCTATATCCCCTTTCCTTACTCTCTGACTCCGTGAATAGAGAAGAAACTCAAATGAGTCTCAAGCAATAACGCAGGACATTTATCTACTCCTGCCCACGATGTTACCATTACTCATAAAGCATTTTGAAAGTTGTTCTATTGGACTGGTCTTCAGAGCTAGTGAGAAGCTTCAAGATGCATTTAGGGTCCCATATTAGAGCTGTGTGACCCATGGAGTCTCATACCTGTTTGTAATCCAGATTCTGCGCTCAGTAGAGATGTGATTTTAATCAAGTTATTGAAGCCCTTTGAGCCTTAGTTTCCTCTTACAACAAAGCATACTTTCTAGGGTTGTGTGGGTGAAATGCGGTCGTAAGTATAAATCCAGTTTAGTGTCTTTTTTCCCTCCTTCTCTCTTCTCGGTCCCTGATTTTCCATCAAGGTTTACTCTGAATTCTGACTTCTTAGAGGCGAGAAGTCTTGATGCCTGCTAGAAAATGATGATTTAGACTTGGGTGGTAGGGACCCCCAGAATGGTATGCATGATACCGGAAGTCCCTGCAAGGTCTAGGAGGAAAGTGAGGCGGGTCAGGAGGGTGGGAAATGGTGCTCTCTTGAAAGCCACATAGGCAGTCCCTGGGGTCTCTGGTCAAGGCATTACTGGTGCTGAATTATTAGAAACCAGAGGTAGTAGCAGGTGTAAGGGATGAATGGCTGTTACTGCTTGTTAAGAGTCCAGTAACTTTTATTTCCTGTTAAACCCAGTTAATCCCTTCTGTCTCATTTAAATCCATGTGCAGTTAAATTCTGATCCGGTCTCTGCACCATCATTTCTCGTTTGCAGGCGCATCTTCTTTGGGCAAATGGGAAAGTCTTAGTGCACCTGGGACAGGCAGGGACTCGGGCCTCTTCCCCCTTCACTGTTAAGGCTGTGGGTTGCCAAGGTCAGGGCAGAGCCTGATTATAGCAGCCTGGCAATCGTATCCCTCATTTCTGAAGAAATATGCACTTACACAGTTTGATCTCCTGTTCACTTCACTTATTCACTTGTTCATTCATTAACACATTTATTTGTGGAGCGGCTGGCCTGGGAAGAAGGAATCATTGTTTAGCTTAAGGGGGGTAGAAGTGAGAATGTACAGAGCTAAAGGCTTGATTTCATATAACTTTTGACAGTTTCTAAAATACAGTATGATTTAACCTGGAAGGGCCAAACCCACTATTGCTGGAAATTTAAAAGAAAAATCTAAGAAACAAGTTCCAAAAAACCCCCCAAATTGTTTCAAAAAATGGTTAGCCATAGTTGGAAGGACTATGTAGCTTTCCAACATTTTGAAGTGTTCAACCATTTATTAGTGTCTGCTGTGAGCCTAATGGAGGACAATTATAGTGGAAGTCACAAGATGAATTGCAAAGTTCCTGACCATAGGCACTCAGTTACCATCTATGTGTAGATACCTTGTGGAAAGTACCATTTAGTCTTGGCGAGAGGATGTGGTCTGCAAGTGTAAGAACGGTGGAAAGAACCGGGAAGGCATCATGGAGGAGGCGCTATTGGAGTTCGTCCTGAAGAATGAGTAGGACTTTACGAGGCTGATATGAGAGGCATTTTGTTTGTTGTTAGTCCTACCTAGGCACTGGTTTGGTATTTCTATTTCATTTGCTCTTTAGAGATCAGTTCTTGGGAAACTCACATCTTCTATCTTAGGATGAGAAAATAGGAGCGATTGTTTTTGTGCAGTTATTTCTCACAAAATTTCTTTGGGTTGCTAAGCTTACTGGTAGCACTGAAGCTTGTCAGAGTTCTCATGACAAATGCATGACTGAACTAAATTACAACGCTTTGCCTCCGGCTTTGGAATCTTACATTCTGGATGCTTCTGTGGGGGATGGTCTGCCTTCTGTGATTATTTACATACCAAATGATAACAAATAACAATTCCCAGGCTTAGACCTATAGAAGGGGTTAGAAATAGTTTAAACGTTGTGATTTGCATAACAAATTCAGTCTTCTAAAACTATAGTTTCCTAGTATGCATGAATGTACCGAACCAGTTGGGGACTTCTCTGAAATGTGGTGAGGTAATGAAAGTGCTTTATAAGCTGGTAAATCCTAATATTGCTATTATTATAGATATATTTTATTAAATATGGGATGATGATTTTAGAAAGTAGAGGGAGTTTAATTATGAAATTATTCTAAAGCATGCAGAAGAATTTTGGTATAATCTCTTCCTTTAGAACACCATGACTGGTTTTCAAATTCCCTTGATTTATACTTTTAGTCTACTGAGGATGTTGCGATTGAATGTACTAGTCTTTGTGATGTCATAAGATTTTGTATACATTTTTAATCTATCAAGGAAAGGGCCAGATGAATAAATAAAATCATATCTGTTTCACAGCCCAACATTTTGAAGGACGATTTAAGACAATAGGAAATACTGACTCACCTTTTCCAAAGAGGCAACTACTTTTTTTGTGTTTATAAATCCAAATTTGTCCTGCCTACCTTTGATTAATCAAAATAGGTTATCATTAAGCATAATAGAAAAATTCTTCCTTTTGAACCGGAAGAGAAATGTGAAGTGCGCTGCTTTCTTGGGCCTGCTTCCTATATACCTCGGTATCATAATAAAATATTCTTGTCACTTCTCTAATGGTCAGCTTCAATTTTTTTTTTTCTTAAGCAATCAAAATGAGTTACCTGGATTTTCTCCTCTATCTCAAATGGACCCCAGTTCATGCTCCTACCTCACCGGTGGGACTGTTTCTTTTATTCCTATGGGCCTTCTTATTTCCATCTTGATGTTCAGGTTGGAAAACTGGGAATTTTCTATCTCCATACCCCTTGCCCCCACCTTTCTAGTTTGTGTTTATTCTGCCTTCTAAAAATCTCTTAAGTCTGCTTTCTTTTCATGTCCACGGCCATTGAAGTTTGGACGCTTATCACTCACTGTTAGAGGTTTCCTCCGCCCCTCCCTCCGTCCCTCTGTCCCTCTCCAGTTTCTATTCTTTCTTCAATCCGATGGGATGGGATACCATCACTCCCTTGTTAAGAAACCTTGCACGGACCCCCAACACAAACAGAATCAAGAGCTTGCTCCTTAGTAGGGTATCGACGGTCCTCCTTGCCCTGGCTCCCAGTTATTTTCTCAGCCTCATCTTGCTCTCCTAAAGAATCAAGTAACTTGCGATCTCCTGTTTCTCGCTGCAGACCTCCATGCCTTTCCCTTCACCCCATGACGCCCTCCTCTCACTGAAACTTCGATTTATTGACTGGTGCCTGACTGTTTTATTGGACCAGTTGTGTTTTCTGGTATTTATACACTCCTGGTTTTTGTCTGTCTACCTGGCTTCATCTGCCACTTGTGCTGCCTCTGGCTTACCTGCCTGACTCTGGTTGACTGTGTTACTTGTAAGCTTCGTATCTACTTTTTCTCTCAGTTATCCGTCAGCCTCCCGAGACGAGGCCCCTTGTCCTGTATCTATAAGCTGCTGTTGGCTAGAGAGTGACAGTCAATTTCTAATTAAACTATTTTGTCACTGTAGGTCCATGACAATGGAATGCTAGACAAAATGGACCTACTTTTGAGAGCATTGCAACATTACTTAGTAATCCATACATATTATCTCTATTATTTTTATTGTTACTTTCTAATGGGAGGGTCAAGGAAGACAGAATTTTAGCCAGCAAGCTGAGATTAGGCTTTAAACTTTCTTAGGGTATTTGTGATGCCTGCTAAAATCCTCAACTTTAAATGCCATTCAGTGACCTGATAAAACAGGAATTTTGTTTCCTATGAACTGAGCAGAATTCCAGTGTTTGACCATTGTATCATCATTTCTATAGATGAAAATTCATTCATCTTTTAGTTGGAGTATTGCAGGTGTCAGTCCTCAGCCCTCTTTATATCTATGCCCATCTCTGATGAAGCCCAATGGCATCAAATATCATCTATATGTTAAAAGTTCACAAATGTTTATCTCTGACTGCCTGCTAATTGCTACCCCTTGGAAGTCTAACCGACAACTCAAACACTGCACATCTATGAGAATTCTTGGACCCCCACTGCTAACCTCGGCCCTACACCTGCTCTGTTCCCAGTCTTCCCCATCTCCAGAAATGGTGCTCCAGTGTACCCATTGCTGGCTCTCCAGTGACTCCTCTGTTTCCTGCACCCCAGTCAACAAATGCTGTTGCTCTATATTCAGAACCCTACCTCTTCTCTTCATATCCAGTGAATTCACTCTACCTCACTGTATATGTTGTTTTCCTGGATTATTAAAGTCACTTCTTAATTTGTTCCTCATTTCTTCACTTCTGCCCCCTGCATTTTATTCGTCTCTGAGCAGCCAGAGTAAGCCTTTTAAAACATAAGACAGATAATGTTTTCCATCTGCTTAAAACCTTCCAATGGTTTTCCAGAACAGAGCAAAAGCTGGAGTCTTGCCACAGCGAACAGAGCCTTAAATCGTCTCGCTCCCTGACATGTCTCTGATCTTAAGTCTAATCATGCTCCCCTCCCATGGCAATCCTCTGAGATGCTCTGCCTCAGGGCCTTTGCACTTGCCTGGTGCCCTTGGCCTGGAATGCTCCTCCACCAGATATCCCATGGCTCAGTTCCTCTCTTACCCAAGACTCTTTCCTTAGGGAAGTCTCTTCTCACCACTTCATTTAAAATAGCACCCTCATCATTCTTTATTCTACTTTACTCCCTTATTTTACTTTACTTTTCTTCATAGCATCTCTTACTATCTGGCTTATTTTACATACACACTTTTAAATTCCTTTATGAGTTGTTCCCCCTCCCCCATATATAAACTCCCCAAGATCAGGGGCTTACTTGTATTTATTGCTGTATCTCATATTTTAAAAATAGTACTTGGCATATAGTAGGTATGCAGTTAAGTATAGCTTTAGCATGCATGAATAGGTGTATTCAGGAGACACAGGTAAGTGATTTTAAAGCAATTTCAGTGCTTTAAATCAGCTAGGTATTGAATAGTCATTTGTGAAAAAAAGAAAAACAAACAGTAGGAGAACCAAATCCTCTCTGAGAGTTTTCCTTTAGTCTTTGGGTTAGCTCAGCACCCCCAAATCTCTTGGATTCTTGATTCTTAGTAACTCTCGTACTATTTCTCTGTCCTACTATTTGATGATTGTTGTCTCCCTGATACTGGGGAGTTACTATTTATGTTCATGTGCACCCTTTCTAAGAAGCCTACTCATTTCTGGAGGGTAGGGGCTGGATCCTATACTTGTAGTAGGCACAAAATGATACATTAACATACAAATTAAACCTGGTTCCATTAGAAACTCATTTAGTTGTAGCTTCAGTGCATACATGTGATTAAAGATTAGGGCCATATTGCACAAGGTGCTGTTTTGGGTTAAAAACTGAGGGTGAAGCAGAACTTAAAGAACAAACCTTGAAATCAGCACCTGTGCTCTTGTGTTTTTCATCTGGTAGTGGCTGTTATTGTTGTGGTTCCATACAAAAATTCTAGATCTGACTGAGTAACCCCTGTTGGAAGCTGAATGTAGTAATACCCATGCCAGCCGTGGTAGCAACACTGAATAGGTCCCAGGTGACAACTATTTAGGCAGAAATGTTGCATCCTCCATTTTAAGACTATGAATTGAGGTCTAACTATTTCCCACACATTTTCAACACAGATTGGGTAACATGGGTGGTATAGTATAAAGAGAAAGGATGGGGAGATATACCCTGTATATGAAAAAGGAAGAATCTACAATTTCCTCTTGTATTATAAAATACCTCAAAATCACATGTAATGCAAGACTTTAGATTTAGGCCATGATGCCAGTTGAAAGATTAATCCAAAGACTTTATAATATTTTCCCCCTCATTTTCATTCTCTCTCCTTATTTTCATATACTTTTCTGTAGCCACCTAAATAGTTTTTACATTTTCTTAAATACTTCTGCTCTAGAGACATCTGTGGCTAGTTCCATCTCTGCAAAGTCATCATGTAGGCAAACCACACAAATCTGATCTTTCAAATCCTTCCATGTGGATTATCTGTGAGTTCTTTGTCATTTTGTGGCTCCTAATTTACTTTATTTTTTCTGCATTTTTCTCACCAAGAGTCCCGAGAACTAAGCAGAACATAGCGATCCTGATTCACTAGGTCCTTATGGAGATGACCATGTCACTTCTAAGAGAGACTAGATGCCTGTATTTATACCACCCACACCTCAGTAACTTTTTCTTTTTCTTTTTTTTAGCTGTCATCACTCTTACTAAATCCCGTTTTAGTTTCTTATAACAGTTCTACGTCTCTTCTATGATTATACATTTACAAGGACCTTCCTTCCATTACAGAAAGGTGTTTTATAACATTCCCCACAGAGATATTAGCTTACTAGGCTGGATCTTATTTTTATTGCCTGCCTCCATTTCTAATCTGACTGTATTACCTGGTTTCATTTCTCAGCTCTGATTGTTAACAACGCTGCACAGATGGATGTTGTCATTTGCCTGCAGAGGTTATTAAGATGCAATTTGCTTCTCTTCCTCGAAGTCATTAATAAAGATGGGGAAAGTCAGCTCAAAAGTAATCCCTGTGTTATAGTGTTAGAATTATCCCTCACCCCCAAACAAATTGAATATGCCACTACTTAACCTTTCCCTTTGTTTTCTTCCATACTTTTAGTCTGATTCCTCTTACTGTGCTCATGGCAAAAGAAATTTTGTGAGTTGAACTAGACCTGTCCCTGGTTTTTCATCATTGTTACAGTCAGGATTTAGGACATTTTCTTTTATAAATTAGTGTCCAGTGCATCAAAAGAGCTTAATGAGAGTCACCTGGCATGATTTGTAAGGTGATTATTTTTCAGAATTTACTGAAAAAAGAGGAGGCCTTTGATTTGTTATGCTTTCAAAGAGTAGAAAACAGCAGCTGGAATACTGATACTGAAAATGGTCAGAGGGTGGTAAGGCACTGTTGACCTCCTCTGCAACAGATTGGTGGGGGATAATTTTTGGTCAAGTTATACTGGAATCAGCAGGCTCAACCAGACAATACATGAAAAGGGCAAACAGGGCCTATGGTCATTCAATGAACAACTGAATACCTTACCGCAGGCATTGGGATGGCAATGATGAATAAGATAGACACCTGCCCTACTCTGCAGACGTGTTACAGTGGGCTTAGCTGATGAGTGCAGGCATATCCTGTCCTGAAATCAGTGTTCTTACCCAGGAAGTTCAAGGCACAACAGGAGTCCACTGGGGGAGTACCTACCCTCTTTAGCACTAACCAAAAATCTTCCCCTACAGGGAAATAGGGATCTCTTCCAGTGAACTTCAGGAAGTTCCCTTTAGGTTGATGTTTTTGGTAAATCCAGGAATGGAGTCTATTTTGCAGTCTGAAACACTCAAAGGTTTGCCTCACAGGAAGGGCACTGGCTGAGATGCACCAGGTGGTGCAACTGCCCTGAGCTGGCATTCCTGGAACTTGTAGAAATGTCCTTGATGCAGAGACAGTGAAACCCCATCTCTGGCACTGGTCTTTTGTCACAGTGGAAGCAGCCTGTGATGTGTTAGCTTGGGAAGCTTAGATGTAGGCTCACTGCTGAACTCCCACCATCCTCCTTTCCTTCTGCTCTTTGTGATTATCTGTATCTTCTATCCTGTATCAACTGCTGCTTTTGGCTTTGAATTCTTCTGTTATTAGGAACTCAAAATGGGAAAATTTGATGTTTTTTACTTGTCATTATCTCCCTAAAAAATACGTAAGGATGAGGGTCGAATAACACAAAGTATAGAAGTAGAGAGAGAGAGATCCAGCAGCAGGGCCAAAGCAAAGGAACGTATGGAGGGTGGTCAGCCACTCTGATGGAGACTCCCGCATTTATCATCTTCGGGACTTCAATGGGTTTTGCCAACTTAAAAATGCCCCTCTTCTCTCTGTGCTGACAATGATGTGCAGCAAGCAGAGTCTGCCAAAAATGAGACTTGTTTTAAAAAAATTGAAGTTCTAACCTGGATCCTTCTGAGATGGCAGATTATGAAAAATGGATTTGAAAAATGGACACCTATTGTGAAAACTCGCATTTGGGTGATAACAGAATACATGAAAGCCAGTCAACACTTTGGTGTCTTCCATTTACCACAGGGTAGCCGCCTGCCAGGTGAAAAATAACGAACTGCAAGATATTCTTGTGGTGATGGAACTATTCAGTATCTTTGACTGTGTTAGTGGATACATAAACCTACTCTGGTGGTAAATTATATCAAATTTAATAAACACACACATGCATGCACACACGCCATGCACACCCACCCACACACACACATGAGTACAACTCTAACTAGAGAAATCCCAATAAGATTACTAGATTATATAATGTCAATTTCCTAGTTGTGACACTATGTTGTAGTTTTACAACATGCTGCCATTGGAACAAAGTGGGAAAAGTATACAAAAGATCTCTTATTATTTCTTATGACTGTGTATAAATCTATAATTACCTCAATAAAAATTGCAATTAAAAAAAGACACAGTGAGATGGCTATCTGATCTCAGCATTATATCATGATGACTTTTGCTTCTGAGAAAGATAATTCAGAGAAAGAAAATCACTCTAAAAATTAGGGCATAAGAATAGAATTGCAAAGAAAAAACATCTCTGGAAATTTTAGCCAACTAATTTGCTTATAAGGACAATTATATCTTCATCTAACAATTTCTTAGAAGGAGGTTTGGTGTAGAAGTTTCCAAGTAATACAAGCAGTTTGGAAATAATGCATAAAGATGCACTTCCAGTAAATTTTTAAATGACGTGACATGCATTTTCATATGTGAGAAGACTAAAGGAAAATTGTTAGGTAGTAGGTGCTATAGTATAATTACAAGATTATTTAGGGAGCAGAATCTGTATGCATTATTTTAAAAAATCTATAAAAGATGAGTTCTTTCCCTAACATATAGAATGTAACCTGAACACACCAAATCAAGTAACAAATCAAGTAATAAATACACTAAGCTTGGCATTCTAGGTCATTGTTTGCCATTTGAGTGTGTGTGTGTGTGTGTGTGTGTGTATGTGTGTGTGTGACCCTGGTGGGCCACATACTCAGTCTAACTATGTTTCCTTAGTTTAAAGCACTCTCTGAATTTTTCTTTTGAAAATGCCTTTGAAGTCTATAACACATTAACTTGGATATCATCAGGGAAGGGATGTGTTTGTGTTTTGAGGAGGGTGAAATACTCAAAATCTATCAAGTTAAGTCTGGTAAATAAAATGGTAGATGAGATTGATCATTTTTTATTGGATCAATAACAAGGGGTTACTGTAAGGCAACACATTTGCTTATCTTCTGTGGTTTATTTATTGATTCTAATAAAAGAAAGAAATGTTTAGAGCGCAAAGGGATAAGCATATATGACACTCATTTATTTGGTTATGTTTATCACAAAGCCATTTTTATGACTCTGTGGACAAACCTTATACATGATATGATTAGATACACAGGGTATCAACCAGTTAATCAAGACACATTGGTTGAATATCCACTGTGGGTAAAATTGCAATATTTCCAGAATCTCTTGCCTGGCCTTAGTGCATCTCCATATCAGTGTTTCCAAGGGGTGGAGAGAAGTAGTCCATCTCCATATCAGTAGGTAATTAGAAGGGGGAGCAGGCATATCTGGATGGGAGAGGTTGGGTGTAGTCTGTTTTTGCAGCCAGGTAGCAAGAGACACGGGTGAGCAGAAGTGGACGACTGCTTGTAAGCAATAAATGGGTTTTTCCTACTTTATTTTTCCCTTTGGCTGATTTTGGTTTCAAAGGTATTTTTTCCCCTAGGCTGGGTTACACCTACTATGTTCCAAACGATGAAGGAATAAAAAAAAAGTATTGGATACATTTTCAACCCAATGACACAATGTTTTATTTTAATTCCATATGTTTTATTTTAAGCCTATACTTAATTACTGATGGAAAGACGTATACTACTCTTGACCTATTATTGAGAGACTGGTGATTTCTACATCCTGGACTGTGCACGGGACAAGCATCATGACTAATTTTTCCTGTCTATGATGAAAAATGCTGAGATATAAACAGTATATTAAGAACAGGAGAGACTCCATCTTAAGGCTAAGATTCCATTTTAAAAACCAAGGAGTTAGGAGGTAATATTCCTAACATACTTTATGGTAATTAGCCAACAAGGGACCCTACGGTAAGGCAGGGTGAACAGTCCTAAATGATATGTTTCCAGTGCTTGAGGGTAACCACTATCCTGAAGAACAGGATCCATGTGTTGTTTATCTTGCAGAATATCTAGAGGGCGGACTCTGAATGATGGCGTAACGTCTCTCACTGAAGACAGACATCATAAGACCACATGTCAAGCCTATGCTCCCTTGGCCCTTTGCCCCATTCTTGAAATCCTTAAAAGACACAAATCCTAAGCCTTGACTGTGCCTCCTCTCTGAGGCTGCCTGCACTCCCCTTTCTTCAAGGGTCTACTTTGCCTTAAATAAAACCTTCTTGCTGCTCAAGCGACTGCATTTTGTCCCTGTGCTCTTCCAAGTCTCTTAGGAGATTAATAAGAGACTCCCTTTCCCAGTGATAAGTGTCTTTGTTACTTTGCTATTTCAATTAGTTTTTCTAGACTTAAACACAAGTCTTCACTCTCTTTGTTCTACTTCAGACAAGTAGGGAAGGGCTGCTGAGAGCTCTGATTTGGGCTTGCAAGTTTCTGTTGCCTGGGTGACTGGGAAGGGACTGCAGCTGTAAGATCATGCTCCTTAGTAGCCTGCCCCCAAATCTCCTTTCTTTGCTTTGGGAAGTTCTCAGAACATGATCTCAGTTCATCCAGTGTTCTGCATCTCCCCCCAGATCCTGGGGTGGTAGAGGACTAGTTCTCACACTGTGCAGATTCAAGCAGACACTGGATGTCCGGGGACCCTGCCTCCAGGAGTTGGCAAGGGTCCTGCCCTTTGCCAAGTAAGAATTCAATGAACTCCCCCCTCCTCCCTCTGCTCTTCCCTGCTCTCTACTGCGTGGCTGCTGCCATCCACTATGACTCTTACTTTAATGAATTAATCCTTTGCCTACACTCATCTGACCTGCTCCAGGATTTTAATTTAAAGACCTACTGAGGTCAACAGATCAGAAAGAAAAATGAAAACAAAAACAAAACCAGTATATCAGTATAAAACACTGCACACGTAGAAAAAAGTTCCAAACAGAAATATTTAGGCTACAGTTATCACAAATGGAAGCCTCCTTTTTAGAGAGAAAGAATACACAGTAAAGACAGCTAGATGTGGTAAAAAAAAAAAAAAAAAAGAGAAGTGAAAAAAACAAAAAGAATCGGAATAAATTGTAATTCTTAGTTTTCATGTAACTTTCTCTCTTGGTTTTGCTCGGTTCAGTTCCACGATAAAATTTTTCCTGTTATTCTTCTGGTGAGCCTTGTAATTAGGAAAAAAACGCAAAACTGATCCCCCCTTTGCTATGATTTGGTTGAGTAACCTTATTTTTGGATTCAGTCAGCATGAATATAAGGCTTATATTCAAATCAAGCTTATAAAATAAAATATTCTTTCTTTCAGATTCGACTCTGTAGCTTCTAGCTCTCATCAGATGTCAACATGAATTCAGTTAGTGGATACAAAGCTTATTCTTTACATGAGAAAGAAAGCATTGTTTTCTTATAAATGAGTAGAAACTGCTGAAAGATGGGGCTCCAGTTCACTCTTTTATCTAGAGTTCCTGGGAGAGTCAGGGTGCTAAGAGATACTATCCATCCTTCCCCCAGATATTTTTTAAGATCCCTAGGTCTCCCATGTGCTGGAAGGTGAGAGAAGATTTAAAGTCTTTCTGAGAATGATTCCTCACATTACTGTGGTTTTCTATTACTAATACAGTACTTACTTTCCCAACATCTGTGACACAGTTTTTTTCCCCTCCGAGGTAATAAACACAGGTAACTCCTCTTAAGAAACAGAATAGTTAAGCATAAGATAAGTACCAGATTGTTTACACTTAGCTCCAAGCAGTTCAAATTATTCTTTCTCTGATACACCTTTTGTTTTTCTAAGAAAAGTGCACCTCTATGTTTACTAAGACTAAAAAAATTCAACTTTGGAGAAGGAATGAAGCATTTCAGCCACTATACCTTTGTTATTAGTTGTTATTTGTAACCAGGAGCTTTGATTTTCTCTCTGGGTCTGCCTATGGTCAAATGTGCCATGGTCTCTCTCCGGAAGCTGCACAAGAAGGAATGAATAAATCCCTTTGGCAGTAGAGTTCTTTCAGTATGTGGAATGCAGGCTCCACGAGAAATGAGGTTTCCCTCTTTTGTGTGCTGTTCTATCCTGGCACCTAGAATAATACTTGGTACCCAGTAGACTCTCGGCAAGTATTTGAGTAATGAATGAGTGAATCCTTAAGAAAAACTGTAGGATGTGGGTGTATTGGACTTGGCTCTCAGTGACCTTCACGCCGGTAGGAAATGTTTACAGTGAATTGCACCGATGCCTTCCTATTCATCCATCCTAAGAAGAGCTTGCCTTACTTTCTTCCAGACTCGGCTCCTGAGGGAGCAGAACCTATAGTTCTTCAAGGGGACGTAGTGAGAATCTGGAAGGCCTTGGAGTGACTGCCCTGGCCCCAGTCAGCAGAGGGGCCATTTCCAGGGCCACGTGGCTGGCTGGGCTGTGTGTTGGCCCGTGTGGAAGCCTTTCTCAGACGCATCAAATGTATGCCTACATATTTTAATTTTGAACGCCATAGACCTGGTTACTAAAGCATGAAATAGCAAATGATGATATTTTAGAATTCTTATTTCATCACAAAAACCCAAAGTATATGAAGATATGTTGGAATGTGTAAAGAAAAGCTAAGAAAGCAGATTTTCTGATAAGACCAGTATGTGACTTGTATAACAGCTCTGAATTACTGTCTGAAGGATGGAATGCTGACAGTTCCTTCTTTCTTACTTGTGATCGCTAGGATTTTATTTCTCCATATAAAGGTTCATTTCTGAGTCAATCTTAAGATGAGAAAATACTCTGAAGAATTATACATGATGTGGAGTACATCTTCCTTGTTATCAGTGGGGCTTCCACTGCTTACAGGGTGGATGGAGACAATGCCTGTGTCTTTGGACATAATAGCTTTTGACAGATAGACTGAAATAATTCCTTTTTAGCCATGCAGTTGTCTGTAAATCTGCTTAGTTAGTCATCCAAAGTGATGACATTTAAGATATAGTTGATACACTGTTTATCTTAAAGAAACATTTTAAAATTAAATCTTCAGACGTGTGCAATATTTTATCTTTTCATTTTAATAATATCCAAATGTGCTTTTTGGTTGCTTTTGTGAAGCAAAAAACACATGTGTGTTTCTTCATAAATCAGTCAGGTAGTTTTGAAAATATAGTACATTTCAAATATGTAGCAAAGACCCTCAAAACACAATTATTAAAGCAGCATGAGGAGTTGAGTTTGCTTCAGTGTTAGATTTTTAAAAGGCTTCACTATTATGTAACGAAGACAGAAATACACCATAGGAGTCTCTGGTTATGTGCCAAGACCTTTTCCTCGTTTATTATTTTAGATTCTATTATTTCTATCTGATAGAATGGAACATATACATTTATCCTGTTGGGTCAAAGTATAAGAAAATACATTTCCCATGAAGAATATTTTTGACTCTTCATATCAATATGCTGGCACATGTCCTCAAAATTTCTAATTATGACTGTAAGAAATTTTCATGTACTTCATATGATTACACTTGTGTTCTTTGCTTGATTCATAAATAATGTGAGACCTCCTTTACATAGGTGGAAATAAACATGTAACTTTAAAGTTATTTCAAAATACACACCAAATCCATCACTTTGTTCTGTCAGTTTTATCTCTAATTAATTCTTAGAGTCTTCGTTTATTTTCATTCCAGCCCCTATCACTCCAGATCATGATCTTCTCTTTATTATCTGAAGTACTGGTTTAGAATCCCCTCCCCAAAGCCCAGGCATAGTTAATGATGGAGGAAAACACCTTATGTAAAAAAGCAGGAGTCCAAATTGAATATTCACATCAGTCATGATGGAAACACACCAAAATGTTAACAAAGATAAAATTAGGAGTGCTACTTATTTTTCTCTTTCATGCTTTTTAGTATTTCCCAAATGTTCTACAATAAGCATGAATTATTTTTGAAAGAATTTATCAAGCTGCATTCTCATTTAAAAAATTTCAAGCAATACAGAAAGGTTAAGATGAGAACAAACACCATCTAAAATCCTACTACTTCAAGCTACAATCACCAAATTAGATGAACATAATGCCAAGCCTCCCTCTGCACACACACTCACACAGACACACTCACACACACATATGCACACACAGAGGACAAAGGGCAGCTCACCAACTAGACAGGCAAAAAATAAAATTTTGAAATTTAGGATCAAACTATGCATGTTTTGTTAAAAAGGACTAAAACTTCTATTACTTTAATAATCTGAATCCCCCCAAATTAAGCCTTGTTAAAAGTGCAAAGTGTGAGCTAGTGAAACAGAAATGTCACACAACTATACTTTTGTATATTATGGATTTAGATATGTGCTACATCAAGTTATGTTCCAGTTCTCCACCACCCACCTTGCTCCTAACGCCCCATCATGCGTGTGAATTAGGAAGAAACACAGCTGACATCTTAATGGTTTAAAGACAATATGGCTTATTGGGAAGGAGAAAAAGTGACTTGTCCACCTCGGTGGTGAGTTCTCTATAGAAACATGTCGGCTTCTTTCTTCTCAATTTTCCTGGATAATTTTTATATTTAGTCACCAACCAGTGGGCTAGACCCCCTTTCTTCCCAAATACACTGAATGTTTTATGTAAACCTTTCTGAAAAACAAAAATGACCAAAAAAAAAGAATGAAATCTGAGACTTTAAATTATAAAGACCAGACAAGATAAGTGGAGAGTAAACAAGGGAATTTACAGCTTAAAGATTTCTGGATTCAGTAGCCTGTGGATTGATAAACCTTAAAGAAAATGAACCAGATATACTGAGAACCTGTTAACAGGACAGTTGGTAGAAATTCACCCTCTTTTCTTTTTACTTGTTAGTTGATTTTCCTGGGACTTGCCCAGAACCACTTCCCCACCCCCTGAAAGTCAAGAACACTTGGCTTCATTTGCTGCTAGATGTTAGCTGGAGCAGAGTCTTTGCTGATGGACAAAAACGCAAGCTTTTTCTGCAAACTAGTATCAAGTATGACTCTGAATATGCCACTTGACCTCATTGCACCCTCGTTTGCCACTCTGTAATGCAGAAACAATAAAATCTCCCTCTGAGACATGACTTATGTGAGAATCTGTGTTACAGTAGGTACTTGACAAAAACTCATTCTCTTTCCTGCCTTTGATCATCTAATGTAGAGGTTTTTTGGGGGCTGGGGTGGAGGAGGAAGGGCCTTGTATGTTTCAAAAGTCTCAGAAGTAACTTATAACTGAGTTAAAAGTCAGATCTAACATTTTAAGTTGTCAGTGTTAATCCATTTATATTTTAAGAGGTATTACTTGGTTCTTTTCAAAAATCAGCCACTGTAAAAAAATAGTACTTTATTCCTAGTTCATGATTTCAATTTCTTTTTTAAATAATTAAAACTACCTATTTTATATCTCATATTTCTAGTATCTGAAGTCTTTAGTGGTTTAATTCTGCTGTTGGCTGTTTCTGCTAACTCTTAAATATAGTTCTTTGTATTTTGTATTGAGCTGATTTCAAATGCCTGGGTTTTATGTGCAAGAATCTTGCAAAGTTTATGGTGAGGGTGCATCCTTCTGCAGAGGATTTGTGTTTGTGTGTTTTGGGCATTCCAAGGTATAACCAGCCCAGGGTTACTTAAAATAGGTCCTTGTTTGAGCTTTCTTGAACCTTTTAGGTAGTGTCATTTTAAACCCTGTCTTTGAAGTATGTCAGCCCTGTGGTTATTATCAAGGAAAACTATTTTTGTTAGTCCAGGCCAAGAATGTCATTTGCCTTTGTCCCCTCTTTTTCTCAATGGATGGACATGTGTTTTAAATTCACTTTGTGGACCCTGGTTTTATTTGTAGATCTTAATTTTAACTCCTTCTTGGGGTTGACCTCATGCCTTGCCTACTGTCCCCTGTACATAAAAAGCTCAAGCCTCCAGGCCCAGAGGTTGGCGCAAATGCCTGCTCACACCACCACTGCAATGACAGCTTACCACCCTGTATTTCCCTTTCTGGCTCCTGAAAATTCCTACCCCATTAAAGTTATATTATGATTTCTAGCTCAGTTATATATTTAAAATAATTTTTTAATATTTCTTTATTATTTCTGTATGTTTTATATGATGAAACTTTTCCAGAACATATATTGTATTATCAAAAATGGAACACATAACATGCTCTTAATTGGTCTCCCCTGCTACTCTGGCCTCTTTGCAATCCATTCTGCACCCATTAGGTAATGTGATGTTAAAATGCAGATATGATCATGTCACTTTTTTGGTAAAAATCCTTCAATAGCTTCCTATTGTGGCTTGAGTGATATTCTTCCTGGTGCCTCTGACTGTGACCTTATTTGGAAATAGGATCTTTGCAGGTGTAATTAAGATAAAATGAGACTGTGCTGTATTAGGGTGGGCCCTCCTGCATGGATTGGTATCTTCAGAAGAGGGTGATTTGAAGACAGAAACAGAGACACACAGGGAGATGCCATGTGATGACTGGAATTACGTAGCCACAAGCCAAGGACTGCCAGCAACTATCAGGAGCTAGAAGAAGGGCACAGGGCAGTTCCCCCAAGTCGGGGACAACCCTGTCTTCAGCTTGATTTCAGATTTCTGGCCTCAGACTGTGAGAGAATAGGTTTCTGATGTTTTAAGCCTCTCAGTTTATGGTGGTAATGTGTTATGATCGCCCCCAGGAAACTCACACAGTGGTAAGCAGATGGACCAATGAAAACTAGGACAGCAGAGCAGAGACAACTGAAAACAAGCATTTGCAGAGGTGAGGCCTGGAAACAAGCTGACTGATGTTACAGACATTCATCCTCTAACTGTGCAACACTGAAGATCCTTAGTGTGGTCTGTGAGGCCGTTACGATCTTCCCTGCTTTACTTTTCCAGTGTCCTGTTGCCTCAGTTGTTCTCACTGGCCTTGTTACGGCTCCTTGGACAAGCCAACCTCTGTTCTGGCTTGGGGATTTTGTATATGCTGCTCTAGCAGCCTACAAAACTCTTTCTCCTGTATTTTGCCTGGTACAATGTCACTCCTTGAAGACCCCTCCATAATACTCCCCCCATCAGCCATCTGAATGCCTTCAGTTACATCCTCTCATGCAGTTTTCTCCCTTTCCTTGCACTTACCAGAGTGTGACTAGAATATGTATGTTTTTTGTATGATTTTTTAAAAATGTCTGTCTGCCCCACTAGACTATATGCTCCATTAGGCAGCAGCCAGGTCTATTTCCCTAGCTACCAGCACAGTGATTGGTATGCAATCAGTATTTTTGAATGAATGAAAGTATGTTTTAAGACTTGTAGCTAGATGGATGGACACAAAGGGAAAAATGCCAATTTTTCAAATTGTTCTTATTAGGGTCATAGTATTAGGCAAATGGTTTCAATCATTTTCACTTACTTTGTTATTTTGACAGGTTAATTATAAGTGTCATTGTATTAAAAGAGCAACCACTCTTTGTCCACTCAACATCACATTTTGAAATGTATTTGAGATGCCATATATTAGCACAATTAGCATTTTTATCAGTTGCTTATAACAAGTCTTATTTAGATATTTAAACTGAGTTGGTTCCAATCTTCAAACTCAGTATTCTTGATATCAAGATAGCAGAAATACTCACTGAAGTCATTATAAAATGTACTTCCTTTTAAAAAATGAATATATATTCATCATTTTGTGCTTCATGATGGGTACTATTTAAGATCGCCCAGGTTTTTCTAGATAGCAATTCTCAAAATTATTTCTAGAATGCAGTTTGTGAGGCTCACATTATGGAATTCTCCAACTGCCTTGGTTTGGCAGAAGGCCAGCTTACTGGCCCTTAGAGCAGGTTGTGAATTTACCTTTTAAGTGACGTGTATTTCCTGAGTGTTTTTTCTGTGCTTGTGCTGTGAGACAGTTAAATTATGGAGGGCACAATTCTGTAAATCAAAATATGTCACAAATAAGTGTGGCCTTAAGACCTAAGGAATGCTGAGAGTATACAACTGAGGTAACGACTACTCCGTGTAGTACAGCCACTCTGTTAAACAGCAACCCACTCAAGCTAAGCCTGGTTAATAAGTAATCTTTGTAGCTGTTGAAGAATATAAGAAAGTGCATAAGAATACCAGATTTAGAAATCCCACTTTGCTAAAATAACCTCTTGATCTATTCCTTAAGGAATATCGTGGACAGCCCTAATTGTGCTATATTTTCCAAGTTCTGGAAATGCTATTAAGGCCTAAACTTGCATTGAACAGAACTGATCATTGCTTTTAATGTAGAAATGATGACAGTAATTTGGGTTGTACCATGGAAATGTGCTGTTGAAATGCATTAGAGGTGTAGATCTAGCTTTAGCTGGTCTGCGTCGAAAGTTTACTGTTGGACACAGTAGCCCTGTAGGTGGGAGGAGGAAGTACCCATTCAGAATAGGTAGGCAGGTGTGATTTGTGTTGTCTTTCCAGAGATGTCCTGCTTGATGTAGAGGTGAATCGATATTCAGGAATATGGAGTCCATTACTGTGACTGTGACCTGAGCAGACCTGGGTCCCTCTGTAGCTGTAGGAACATTAGGAGGTCAGATGATGTCTGGGATCCTCTGATTATCATAGGCTTTTAGAGCTAGGATGGATCTTTCCTTATATTTTCTCCATCCCTGTGCTTTCACCTAATAGATGAGGCCTAGAGAGGTTTCTTGATCTGCCTGAAGCATCGCCTCCAGTTAAGGGTGAACCAGCACTAGATCCCAAGTCTTCAGATGATCATCCAGCTCAGGGCGTTTACACTGAACTGTGCTACGTCTGAAACATGCCTTGTGCCCCACACTCGGTGAGGAATGGCCTGCAGCTCAGACACAACTGACCCATTTAAAAGAAAAAGACACAGATGAACACTTTTTTCTACCTAGAGACAAATGTGCCTGTTAGTGCTGTTTGGTGTAGGATGTTCTGGACTTGTCCTGGAAGTCAAGCACGTCCTCCCCAAACAGGAGCAAGACCTCTTGAGATGTCAGTGTTTGAGGGGTACCGCTGGTCAGATCTACCCAGCCTGGCTGCCAGTCAGTTGCCATTATTGCCATTGGCAGTTGAAATCACCTGGCCTTGGCATCTACAATATGAGTTTTTATTCCAGATTTTAAAAGGCAATAGAAAGATTAGTTGAATGAACCCAAAATATATAAGGAGAACTGTATATACTTTTTTTTTCAGACAGAAAACATAAACATAAATTAATGAATAACCAACTAAATAGACCATATGTATGGGTATGGCATTAACTTTGAATCCCTCTTTCTTTGAAATTCATGAAAATCAGAGCTAGAATTGCAAGGGGAGTTTGTCAGCTAGGTTACATATTACAGGTTGACTTTCTGTTTGTACCATGTTGAGATATATAAGATTGGTTGCCTACATATATCCCAGTGCTGAATGCCAAGAGATTTTAGGATTTTCTGAAAGCTCTCAAAGTTTGTATTTAAATAAAGACAACTTTTAAAAAATCAACTTAATAGAGATATAATGTATATACATAAAAGGCCTGCATTTTAAAGGTGGAGCTCAATGTTTTTGATAAATGTATGTAACATATCCAAGATGCACAACATTATGTTCCCTCTTGCCCAGAAAGTTCCCTCTTGCCCCTTGGAAGCCAGTCTTCCCTCCCCAGTCATCTCCACGCATTTGCCCCAGGAAACCATGCATTTACTTTCTATCTCTGCAGATAAGCTTTGCTTGTTCTAGAACTTCATAAACATGGAATCATGCAATATGTAGGCATTTGTGTCTGGCTTCTTTTGTTCAGATTAAAATAGTATATTTATCAAAGATTTCTAAGGAGCGGGCTTTCATTCAATGTATCTCACAGAACACCAGCTGGCCACTTTACCTTGAAAACACCGTGAGTAGGTCAGTCTGCTTGACTTCCTCCCTCAGCATGGCTGATAGAGCTGGCTGCCGCTCTATGGTTGCGACTGGAGTGAGAAGTTTGGGTGTCATGGTCAGTTCTGAACTACAAAGGATTCCCCACTGGGAAATGTTTCAGCACTTCCCATACATAATGATTAAATACCCCCA
This sequence comes from Manis javanica, assembly GCF_040802235.1. NCBI lineage: Eukaryota > Metazoa > Chordata > Mammalia > Pholidota > Manidae > Manis > Manis javanica. The sequence goes on from NC_133167.1 coordinate 97,835,400, forward strand.
TGGCTGCAACTATCTGAACTTCTAATGCCCTTCCATTTCATGGCTACTGGGAATGCTGGAAGCAGCCAGTACTCTTTTTCCAACTTGGTTTCTCTGGTTCTTCCTAGGGAGAGGCTTGGTAAAGGCTGCAAAGTAGGAGCAATCAAACTTTGGTGCCTTTCCATAACCTGCTTGTTTACTCTTTTTTTCCCCCATGTCATCCATATCAATCTCTCAACCCCCAGCAACCACCTGCTGTGGTTCCCACCTAGGCCTGCCTGCTGTGTGGCTTCCCTGCTAACAAAACCTTGCCCTTTGGGGTCTCATTTCACCAGGCACTGCTCTCAGCTAGCTCCCCTTTCAACAAGATGGGTCCATCAACTGCACCTTGATTCCTGGGATGCAGCCTTGCATGTAGCACTGCAAGGAGCTCAGGATTGCACATGGCCCTTGTTCTTGTGGAGTCCTGTGTGTGTGTGTGTGTATGTGTGTGTGTGTGTGATGCTCATACAACAGCTCTAATCCCCAACCTAACTTTTCCCTTCTTTTCAAGGGTTCTTGTTGTATATTTGAGAAAGCAAGGAGATGTATAGGTCATCCTCCTGCAGCACTCACTTGCTCACCAATCCCCCAAGTCAGGTGCTCTTTCCTGCATGGCTGTAGGGCACTATTCCTTTCCTGCTAGTGGTGGCCTAGAATACAAGGACACCGGCCCTCTCACAGCCATGCATGGAAGAGACAGGGGGAGTTAGGTATGAATGTGTGTGAGGTCCCAGTTCTCAGTGGAACTCAGAGCCCTGTCTCTGCGACCACCATTCAGTCATGTGGAAAAATCAAGGAAATTGTATGCACACAGGAAGATATATTAAATAAAATTATTATTCATATAATTATAATTTATGTAATAGATATATAATATGTAATTTATATAATACATAATTGATATAGTACAATTATAATTTATTATTATAAATAAATAAAAATAATGTTTACTTCCTAATTATTACTCCTCCTGCCATTCAGGAGGATAGTGCCAAGAAGCATGTGTATGTTCTTCTTATTATTAGTTGTAGTAGTCTAGTAATAAAAATAACTTGCTAAGAGGATTTTCCAAGATGATGGGACATTACATTTCTGAACTAATTGTACTAAAGGTTTGTTTTGAAATTAAATTTTAGAATAATTTTCTCCCAAACATAAGCTTTTTAAAGTGTAGTTTTGGGAAATTATGAAAAGCATATTAAAAAGAAATTTAAGTGTGCCAGTTTGACTTCTGGGGCCTCAAAATTAATATAACATTATCATTTTCAACCCAAACAGGAGAGAGCTAAGGGACATGGCATAGAGCCATAGTTCAAATGATCCGAAATTACCTTGATATGATTTTAAGCTCGTAGAACAGGAAGAGATTTGGAACTAAAGAATATATAAAGATATATTAACCTTTTCTCAGAGGTTATCTACCAGATGAGAAGAGCTCTAAAAATATTTCTGCCTCTAATGCAGTGTATTCAGACAAATACCACCTCCAGAAAAGGCATCTGAATGAATAGATTGGCCAGGAAATGAAGGTTGAAAATGAACACTGTTGGAAATGATGAGTTTGGAAAATGAATGTGTTTTCACCGAGATGTGAAGTGGAAGAAAGGAAAAAGAAATGTGATTTATGAAGATTTTGTGATCTGGTATAAACAGGGTGGACTAGTAATAGTGAGTCAGCCTCCACATAGACACTGTCATGTCATGATTTACAGCCAGGGATCTGGAAGTAGATAAAGGATGCTGTTCCCATTGATCGTATAGTCTTATTTCATCAGAATTTAGATCTTTAAAATAAATGGAGGGCATATGATAACATTTGTATAGTAAATTGCTGAGAATTGATTACAAGTGATAAAATAAAAAGATATTGAAAATGAACTGGTGAAAAAGATTAAAAAACCATAATTGCATGTGGAAGTAAAACTGGTTTATTCAGCTCTGAATCCAGACTCTATTTTCTTAGGGCTTGACAGGCAATTTAAACCACAAAATTAAACAGTAAACGATATGGCTTTTAAAATAAATGAACTTAAAGAGCTGTAGTTTTTTAAAATCTCAAAAGAAATCCAAACTTCTTCTAACAACTTTGTTGTTCCAATGTTCCTTTCATTTAGCAAAAGCTTTTGTTTGCAGGAGTTATAGTGAATGATCAACGTGGATTTATTCTAAGATTTTACCAGTGAGAAAAACAACTTTAAGGAAATATTGCAAGAAACTTTTTTTGCGTGGGATCATCCATCCTGTAGTTGTTCAAGTGACTGCCACTTGTAAAGCCTCCTTTGGGAACTTTTTTTTTTGGTATCAATATATTTTATATTATTTTTGATAAGTGCTAGCTATTTTTCTTGCCAGTGTCCCCTCTCCCAAAGGCAAACAAAAGATGGGTTTACAGGGCTTTTTTTCAATGATCACTCAAAAAAGTTCCTAGATCTAAGGGTCAGGAATGTGCTTTTGCCCTACACTTGATAGGGCTGGCTTAGTGGGTGTGTGACCTGCGTACTTGCCCAGGATCCTATGTTTAGAAGGACCCTGCACTTGATTTAAAAGTGTGCTGTCAAGGTTTTGAAATTCTTGGTCACTTTCGAACAAGAGGCCCTGCGTTTATTTTGCACCAGGTCCCACAGATACATAGTGAATTTTGCTGATAGTAACGTAATAGCTGACATTTATTACATTTTTACTTTGTACCAGGCATTGTTTTCAGTGTCTTATGTGTATCAGCTCGCTTAATATTTGTAACAACCCTCTGAGTTCAGAGTGTTATGGTTCCCACCTCACAGAGAAGAACCTGAGCACAGAGAGCTTAAAAATAGGCAAAACGAGTAAGTAGCAGTGGAACAGAGATTCTGGTCTAGCCTGCCCGCTTCTAGAGCCGGTGCCCCTGACTGCCAGGCTTCCTGCCTCTGTCCTGTGCACTTTGTCTTCTAGGCCTCATACAGAATTCTCATTGCCTGTGGTGTGTGCAAACTGGCAACACCTAGGGAATGCTGGGTGAGGTGTGCTTGCTGAGAATGTACTTGACAAATGCAAATATGTGGCCTGAGGAAGTCAAGCATAATTCTGTAACCTCACCTGAATTAACTAGTTGTTTCCTTGTGCAGTTTTCTGAGGAGAAGAAAGAAGGGAAATGAGTGAGGGAAAAGGTTGAAAGAAAAAAGGGGAGCACATGGAGGGCAAGTACCCAGGGCCCTGGACAGCCAGCATGCGGGGAGTGAGGTGGCCTGGGACTTGGGCAGGCCAGCAGATAGAGGAAGCCATAAGAAAGTATAGTCTGTGTCGCCTATTTAACAATCTGACTGTGGCTGATGCTGGAGACAAATGCATTTGGTTTTAAATTAGTTTAGGGGGACGGAGTGAGAACAGCATTTTTCTGATTTCCAGGTGGCTGGGTATGTGAGTGCTGGTGGGTGTGTGGCTAGAGGTGGCTAATGGAGGCCAAATGTTGGAAAATACAGCAAGACACCTTCATGCAGCTGGGGCCAGGCCTGGGCTTTACAAGCTGACTGGTTTTAGGCTACCTGGGGAGGCCTTCTTGCTGCCCTGCAGACCATACCCTCTAGGCTGTGGCACCAGGTAGACACTCAGCAACATGAGCAAGGAATGGAAGATGACTGACTGATTGGCTCTACCAGGTACAATTTGTCATACTTCTCCACCCCAGCCTTTCTGCAAGTGTCAGTGTACAGAGCGGGGCAGCGACCTTGAGCACTCATGCCTTATTGGGGGTCACATTCCTAGTGTCTGGCACAGTGTCTGGCACATGCCAGGGGCTTAACTATTTTCTGAATAAATGATTGAATGTCGTTAATGTGGGATAAAAATCAAAGTCAACAGTTTAGAATCCAGACTCCCTATTTTCCCTTCCAAGGTAAACGTGGTGACCCAGCTCATTGCATTTGATATTGCGATGCAGTGCACTCATTACTGATAAACTCAGATGAAGGCTTCTTGCCTTGAGTTGGCTGTAGTGCTAAAAGCTGTTAACCTGGATGGACAAATTTCCTTTGAAAGGGAGTCAGCTACGAGAAGGCACTGAAGTAATTACCTCTTTAGAAGAGTATTTTTTTCCCCTTAATACCGTCAGTGTAGAACCCAAAGAACTGTTGGCCATGTGATTGTAGTTAGCAATCTTGACGTCTGTGTCATGCCTAAAATTTCTAAGCTGGCACTGGCCTCACAAAGTATATCACAGCACTCCTAGGTCTGTATTTTTAAAATGGCAGTCCTAGATGGGTGCCTTTTTTTCTGGAGATTTGACCATCTATCACTCCTTTTTTTTTTTTTTTATTTTACCAGACCTGTATTTCTGATCAGAATGGTTAAGGACTGTGGCTCATGTCACCTCTGCTTATTTTCATAGCCTGCTTCATGGACATCCTATCACATGTAGATGATGGCTGACTACTCATCTCTAGTGAAAACGTGTTCTTTGAAATTAAAATTTTAAGTGGATCTAAAAGACATGATACATTCAATATAAGGAAGTAGCAAGAAAATACTCTCAAATATTAAAAATTTTTGAATCTCAATTACCTAACAATCCAAGAAGGGGCATGTGGCTTAATTTGTTTATACATCCGGACAATCTGAAAATTTAGACATTTAGTGTATAACTCCATCTGAGCGGGGACTCTGATCACCTTATTTATAGCTAACATCTATCGCAAAGCCCTGTGTCCGGCAAATACTAGGAAGTCAACCTTCGTCAACTGACATCTCAACATTCTGAAATTATTTTTGTATTAGAAAGCCCTGATCTTGACGTTTTTGAAGATACTCAAAATAACAATAATCAAAAAAATGAATACATTTATTATTATTCACTTCCTACCAGTGAATTTGAAGAAGTGATTGATTAGTCCCCTAGACGCTATGAGCAGGGCTGGTGGACACATGTAGGGAAGGCAAGAGGGTAGAACTGAGAGGAGGAGAATCACTCTCATCATTAGCTCTCTGTGCTTCCCTCGAGAGGAAGGGCTAGTGGAAGGTCTAGGGAGGAGGCGTTTTCAAGGGGGATGTGCAGGATGACAGGGTGCGTGCACTTAGATGGGCAGGCGGCTAGCTGCCATCTAGTTACTTCTCGCCTTGTCTGCCTAAGCACCAGGGGAAAGCAGGTTGTCTGAAAGAACATGTGGGAGTGTGATGCAAACAAAGGATGTGCATCTGGTCCGCATGGGGGTGTCTCTGCTAATTAGCTTGGCAGATGGGAGTGCTTTTGGAAAAACAGAACACGGAGTCCTTGGAAATCATTTTCTCTTTCTGTAAGAAAACTCACGAGGCTGTACACTTGTCTACCTGTTATTCAGTGGCATAATTCTAGGTGTCTAGTAAAGGTCTAAAAGCGATCGGGTGCAGAATACCCATGTGGCGTCAGGGCAACAGGGAGCAGAGCACCCGCGGCCTATGGCAGTCCTAACGGCGCTGGCATCTGCCGTCTCTGTGGGTCGCAAAGACTTTTCCTAGTAGATCTTCACTTCCTCAAGCATGCCAAAAAGGTAGAAATCCTTAAGAGAAATCCAGACTTAGGGTGATTTCAAAATTGCATTAAGTTGCTTCTGTTAACTCTTTGCTACCTGTAAGCCACAGACTTTGAAATGAAACACATTTCAGAAATTGGGCTTTTCCATCACTTCTTTGAAGGGAAGCAGCTGTCCTATTCCCTCTCATAAGGTAATAAGTCTGAAAATGCAGTGTCAGCCTTCAGGGTGTATGACTGCCGAGGCTTGTCTGCCCAGACTGAATGCCTCAGAACAATGTGACAGCCTCAACCCCCAATCACAGCTCGGTAGCTGAGGCAGGCAGGGTGCTTTGGCCAATTCTGTTACATTTATGTGAAGGAAAAGAAAACAGGTAGATCTGGTGTGAGGAATGTTGGCTTCCAGGAGCAGAACCAGACTACAAGGAACCATTTCAGATTCTGCAGGAATATCGTACTAAAATACTCTGACCACCCAGAGCAAATTCTAGAAAAGCATTATAGAAGGAGCTCTATACTTAGAGATCGCATGGGTAGAAATTGCTTCTGTCCATCGGAGTGGGGAAAGAATTCAGCCCAGATTGCTTCTGAGAAGAGTAGGGTTCATGAAGGCGAAATGGCTCTGAGGGAACTTGACTCTCCCTGGGCCCCTGACTTTTTCCAGATCCAATGTTTCTGCAGAGCCAGGTACTCTGCAGATTGCAAAGGACAGCTGGCTCTTCTCATCTGCACCCCAGCTAGCCCTGCTCATAGATAACCCAGGGTAGAATATCTTGGTGACGGCCAGGGAGCTTTATCTTTGGTTAATGGGTATGGTTAAACACACTTGGCACAGTATGATAAAAATAATACCATTCAATTAGCAAGGGCTCACTGTGTACCAGGTAATGTTCTAAATACTTTAAAGAGAGGACACACCTCTGTTAGTGCTTACTCTTGCATATAAAGTGGGTATTGTCACTTTCATTTTAAATCAGAAAACGGGGAGGCTTAGGAGGTTAAGTATCTGGTCTCAGATCAACCAGCACTAAGTGGCAGAGCTGTAGTTCAGACCTAGGTCGGCCTTTCTCCAAAGTCCCAGAGTTTGTGTTTATAACCACTGCCTTTTAAGATGAAAATAAAAATGAGAAGTGCTACATATTATTTATACAGTGTAGTGATTTCAGTCTCAGGGAAAATACTCCTCCATGATTCTAGTTCTTCCTTCCCTTTTCTCTGCCACGAGCCACTGAAAACTACTGGTGTTACACTTTCTAAGTTATAAAAGGTTTCCATGTACATTTTCCCATTCACAAATTGGGGCTTTTCCAGCTTTTCTATCCCTGATAGCTGTTTTACGTCTTTCAGTGAGGGAGTAATTTCCAAAATACAATGTGAATTGTAAGGGAGTATATACGAAGATTGCCAGATAAAATAAAGGTGTCCAGTTAAATTTGAATTTCAGGTAAACAGTGAATAATTTTTAAAATCATAAGTATGTATCAAATATCGCATGGGCTATACATACACTAAAATACTCCTTGTTTTTCAAAATCTGAACTTTTCTAAGCATCCTGTATCTTTATGTGTTATATCTGGAAGCCATAAATTATATCAAAGGGGCTTAGGTATTTACTGTTTCATGCCACTTCCTCAGCAGCCAAGGGAAAACACAGATGAAATGGGGCAAAGGGACGTGGGGCAGCTTATGCTGAGTGCTGAGATCTACTTGCCTTGGATAATTCATCCTTTTATCAAATGCTGTTAATGTCAAACAGTGTTTTCAGTCATTGATATTTTGTGTAGTATGGAAATGTCTAGAGGCTTTATAAGGGTTATGTTACCTTTACTGATAGTTCAGTAGAAGCTCTACAGAGATCCTCAAAGAAAACCACGTTTTAATATTTTCATGTTTTTACGTTTTATCTGAAGGTACTGCAGGGCCCTTCAGGTCTTCTGAAAAAAAAAAAAAGAAGTCCCTCCATCAGCAGGAACCTGAACTTGTTTGACTGACATGTGCATTTGCACTTTTCAAAGCTGGCACGTGGAGAGCTGTCCCCTGATCCCCGGTGGCTGACTGGACACAGTAAGTTCTAGTCACTCCCCTAATCACCTTGACTCTGTTTCAGAAAAGCTGGCTCTTTTTTGATGAACTGAAACCTGTAATGCTTCAGCGATAACTGGTGTTCTGGGCAGAGGAACTGCCTTGGTGATAATATCTTAGTCAGAATGGTGGTGGAGTGATGGCTGTGATGGTGGAGGTGTGGGCATGTATCTGGAGGGGTGGAGAAATTGGGGAGGATGTTTCCTTTGCAGAGTGATTGTAACAACAACAACAAAAAACCCTCCTTTGCTCTGGAAATTTATTTCAATATTTCAGAAATGTATCTGTACATTGAGGACTGCAAATTTTAAGCCACAAATCAACCTATAAGACTGCACTGCAGCAACATTTACAAAAAAATTGCACATGGTATAGTAGCAAAACATTAGTGGGATCTTGTGAAATGGAAGAAATAAAGAAAAGCTATACTTTCTGACAGAAAGTATAGGTTTTTAAGGCCCCAGTTGCCATTGCTCTCTGAGTTGCCTTCTCTCTGATTGATGATGTGTCCTGGATTTGGTTACTTTTCCCCACATGTTAATTTCAGATGTTTTTCACTGACTGAATAAGGACTGATAATATACAGGAAAGTAAAAACACACAGGAGAATTTTAATATACAATGCAAAGGAATTCTGTGGTATGTGATCTGAGAGCTCAGTTCTTTTACTCAGTCTCTGTTTTATTTAACAACTCCCAGTCTATTAAGACTTTGCTTCACTCAACGATTTCATGTTAATCATCTTTTGTTTTATAGCCCCTTATTTTCCTGCTGGAATCAATATCCCATCAACTTCACCGACCATCTACTCTGTGATCTATGAGATGGCGCTAGTACAGGGCTGAATTTATACTAGAGCAATTTGCTTTAAATGTTACCAGCATTTTATCCAAAATGTTTCTTCCAGTTTATTCTCATAATTTTTCTATTTCTTCAAAAGTTGCTTTGCTGCTTTTAGAGAATCAGGAGCGACAAGCAAAAGCATAAAATGCCTACGCAGAGGATATACAAGTTGGGTTTGGAAACACAAAGTCCATGACATGAGAACATGCAAAGTGCTGGCTCTGTGTTAACACCGTGTGGCTGCAGCACCACAGACTCAGTGAATTCATTTCCACCTTGCTGGCAAAACCGGATCCTTTCAGGGAGAAGGTGTTATGAGGCAGTTTTGGATCCTGCTGATATATTCAGATTGCTTCGATTCCAGCAGAATCAATCCATTTGGCGCCCTTTTGATGCATCGTACTGATAATCTCAGACCCCTTTCCTTCTCTACGCCTCCCTCCACTTGGTGGCAGCTGTCCTTTAGATCATTAGTATAAATCCAAGTTGCACACCGCAGGGGGATCTGAATTCTTTGTAAAGATTAGTTTAGAAATTAAAAGAGTGCATTGTCCCCCACTAGAAATACAATATCCGGAAGTCAGCATTTTTAATAAAATAAATGATTAAGTTGCCTCACTCTTATCACCGAATGTAATTGTTTGCTTATCACTAAGAAGTAGGCAATGAATTTTTTTCTGATGCCTGTTAGGGGCGTTGCATCTCACAAAGGGATGTAAATGGTAATAATGACACCTTGTACTTCTCAGTGATTATTATAGTCATTTAAAAAAGTTACTATTTCTTTTTAAATGGAGAAGTTTTCTTTCAGTATGGGGAAGAGGTCTAATTCCCAGTGTCCACAGGAGGCAAATATATTTTGGTTTGTTCCAAGATGTCTTTTTGCACTCTGTTTTGAGTGTATAATAAAACACAGTGAACAAAAGCAAAGTCCGTATATGTGTAAATTCACATTTTTGCTGAAATGGCTTAGATGTGGTCCTTTAAGGGAAGGTTCTAATTGCATCTCAATTTAGAGGTCTGATTCTGAGAAGATAACCTCTGCTCTGATAACCTATTGGGGCTGCATGAAAAAAAATGTGAAAATGCTTTGAAAATAAAATCAGTGCACATGGCCAGACTTATTTTAGGGAGTGAGACATAGGAAAATTAAACAAGACAGAGTACTTGGCAACATCCAGTTGTGTTGAAAATTATTGCAAGACTATGTTAATCATACTTTTACTGATGCTTTCTAACTTCACGCAAATACAACTTCTACTCTTTTTACATTTGGTCTCTCTATAAGAAAATCCCTTTCCGAGTTGCTGTCACCCTTTGTTGTGTCCTGGGGTCATGAACAGATGTTACTTAAAGTAGTAGGTAACATCAAATTTTTCTTTTGAGAATCTGAGCATTCTAGGTGACTGGCACTGGAAGAGAAGGTTGCTTCATAAGAGGGTTTCCTTTATCCTTGGAGCATTTTCTGGAGCTAGACCAGGCCCGTCCTGCAGGGTCCCTGTCACACAGTTCAGATCTGACCTTCCACTGAGTTATGTCCTCATAGACTCATGCTGGAAGCCACTACCATCTACAAATGACTCTATTTGCTGAGGGTATTGTCTCTCACTAATAAAAAATGGGGAAAGTTAGAACAATTTACTTGATAGCAATTACTCAAAGGCAGTGTCATGCATTTATAGGAAAACTTGTAAATCTAGAGAATAGTGATTTACTCACAGTGGGAATAGATTTAACACAGATTAGAAACATCTTTTCCTCCTTTTCTGCCTTACCTTTTTTATTTTATAAGAGGTTTAAGACCAGCTCTGAAGTATTACCAGTAAGTGTTTTATTTTTATCAGCAAAAAGGAGTTTTGGCCATGTAATGTAATTCCACTATTTACTCAATGGTGTTTGCCTTTGAAGTATAACTCTTTCATTGAAGGCACAAATTATGTTGTGGATGTGATGTTGTGCTATGTAAATGTGAGTTTCTGACATGCTAACACAATGACTGTCAGATGAGAGCTTAGGGGAGAGATAAGACAGGTACTCAGACAAGTAAAATGTCTAACGATGATCTATTCAAAGATCAGTTTTCAGGAAAGACTTATTTTTAAAATGTGTATTTAAATGTGAGTAAGTAGACCATGTGAGTAAGCAGATCTCTTCTCTGGGGCTTATGGATGCGGAACGCCAGAAAAATGAGGCCAAGGATCAGGTACTTTGGACTGAACCTGATTTCACTGTGAACCCAGCAAGAAAGGACAGAGATCCCAGGAAATGGGTATTGGCAGGGCTGCAAGGTACCTGCTGGGCAGTGTGATGGCTCATCTCCCGGGGAAGTGCCCAACATTCCTCTTGTCTCTGCATGTGCATTGCTCTTCATATCAGAACACAGAACATACATCCCTTCCACTTGAATCCAACGGGGACTTGTGACTGCTTTGACCCATAGAATGTGGTGAAAATGGCATTTGGGGACTTCAAGCCCAGGCCTTAAGAGACTTCCTCTTTCTTCCTGTTGGAAGGCTTGCTCTTGAAACCCTCACTCTTGGAATCCAATTGCCATATTGTGAGAAGACCAAACTGCGTGGAGAGGTCACATGGAAGAGAGTCAAAATGCTCTGGTAGATGTCCCAGAGGAGCTCACAGCCAATAGTCAGCACTCACATGAGTGAGCCATTCTGAGTATTCCTGCCTGAGCTCCAGATGGTAGGAGTCCCAGCTGCTATCACATGGAGCAGAAAAACTACCCACTGGAACCCAGCAACTTACAGACTCATGAGAGGTGCTGCAGGATTGCTTCTACCCCAAAGGGTACCTTCTTTTAATTTCCAGAAGGACCCTTGTAGGTTGAGCATGGCCCTGAGTGTTAGAGGGAATCCGGTTAGTCTGTGTCACCAGGTAAGACTTGTGTGTATCTGCAATTTACCTACCTGCAGAGAGCTTATGCCTCCACAGCCTTCACACTGTAGTAAAGGAGATCTTTGCATTTTAAATGGATGACTGGAGTGTGCTTGGCTGATGATAATCATAGCAGATGTGGTGCCAGGAAGGCTCTTGAGAGTGAGATTATAAATTCAGAAAGTTGTTGCTTCCCCAGTTCTTGGAGGATTATTTCGGTTGAGAAGGTGACAATGGGTGAAAGCTGACTTTTATCTGAAGAACTCTCATGAGATTTTTGTCCCAGACTTGCAAAGGAACCTTGATCACTTAAGCAGGAATGTAGTACTTTCATGTTCAAATGCAAGTGGCAGAGAACCCCAAGATTTGTCCAAGAGCTATTTATACATCTATGCTTTGTATTAATTTAACATTTTAAATGTTTATGTTATGTTTTAGCTTTTTTGACATTAGCTTTTAGCTTTTTATTTTTGATGAAATCAAAGGTCATGCTTTTTAACATGTAAATCTGTGGTTTATATTTCAAATGTTTAATTTCCCCCTTAACTTCAATTTTTTTTGTTTCTTGTTAAAAAAATTTTAAAAGCATTGTGAAGTTTATTTTATTGGCCCATAAAGAAGTCTCATTTTTTTCTGAAAGCATAGGTGATGGTAAAGTCATCAAAGGGTAACATACATGTAAGGGGAAGAGAAGTTTTAAAAAGTTTTAAATTTGAAAAGTTTCAAATTCACAGAAACATGAGAATACAATAGTATGAGGATAGCTATATATCTTTTGTCAAGATTAACTTATTGTTAAAATATTGTTCCATTTGCTTTATCGTTTGCTCTCTCTTTTTCCTCTTCTCTCTTTGTGCCTGTGTGTATTTTAAATCACTTTTTTCTTTTTTTTTGTCTTATACCATTTGAGAGTAAATTGTATGCATTGTGGCCCTAAAATCTTCAGTGTGTATTTCCAAAGAATAAGGGCATTCTTGTAAATACAGAATAGTTATCTTTATTATATTTAAAATTGCTACACTAATTTTATCTAATCTACCATCCATATTCCAATTTTGTATTTGACTCAATAATGTCCTTCATAGCCCTTTTTATATATCCCCTGCAGTACATGATCCAGTTTAGGAGTAGATTGTCATGTCTCTTTAGTCTCCTTCAACCTGGAACACTTCCACAGACTATTTTTGCCTTTCATTACGCGGACATTTTGAAGAACAGAGCAGTCCCTTTATAAGAAAGAGAACACTTCTCACTTTGGGTTGTCCAATGGTTCCTTGTAGTTGCATCAGGTTATGAATTCCAGGTGTGTGGTAGTGATGTGTGTCCTTCTCTAGAGACACATGATATCCATCTGCCTCTCAATATTGATATTAATTTTGATCACCTGGTCAAGGTGTTCTCCAATTTAGCCTTATTCTGTTTTGCCTCCCATTTGCAACTAACAAGCTATCTATGGAGATCATGCAAATATTCTTCTGCTCATGAAAATCTCCCCTGAGATTTGGCATCTACTGGTGACTCTTGCCTGAACTAAAGTTTAATATGACGGCTGCAAAACGATGATTTTTTAAATTCAACACTCCGTATTTTCCAGTCATCATTCAGCGTTCACTATAAACCAGAGTCCTCTCTCCTCCCCCCTGATCTGTTTACTTATTTATTATTTGTTTGGACTCATTAACTCCACGTTTTGAATGGTCTATAATTCATTACTGTACTTAATAACTTTAATGCACAAATTATTCCAGATAAAGCCCACAGGGGCATCTTCTAGCTGTTTCCATGTCCTTGTGATGCTCCCGTCATTTAAAAACTTTTATTTTTATTAAAGTATCATTCATATACAATCTCTTGTTGGTTTCAAATATACAACACAGTGATTCAACAGTTACCTTTTTATTAAATCCTCATCCCCTCTAGTGCAGTCACTATCTATTAACATAGTAAGATGCTACAGAATCATTAACCGTATTCTTCATGTTGTACTAGCATCCCTGTGACCAACCTATATTGTGATTGTGAAATATTGTGCCCCTTAATCTCCTTCCCCCTCCCCTGACCCTCCCCAACCCCTCCCCTTTGGTAATAACTAGTCCTTTCTCGATGTCTGAGAATATTGCTATTTTTTTCCTTCTGTTTTGATTTGTTTTTATACTCCACAGATTAGTAAAATCATTTGGGATTTGTCTTTCTCCGCCTGGCTCATTTCACTGAGCATAATACCCTCTAGATACATCCATGTTGTTGCAAATGGGAGGATTTCCTTCCTTATGGCTGAATAATATTCCATTGTGTATATATACCACATCTTCTTTATCTGTTCATCTATTGATGGACACTTAGATTTCTTCCATATCTTGGCTATTGCAAATAGTGCAGTGATAAACATAAGGGTGCATGTGTCTTTTAAAATCAGGGACCTTGTTTTCCTCAGGTAAATTTCTAGGAGTAAAATTACTGGGTCAAATGGTATTTCTATTTTCAGTTTTTTGAGGAACCTCCATATTGATTTCCACAATGGTTGCACAAATTTACATTCCCACTAACAGTGTAGGAGGGTTCCCGTTTCTCTGTATTCTTGCCAGCATTTGTTATTTCTTGTGTGGATAATGGCCATCCTAACTGGTGTTAGGTGGTATCTCACTGTGGTTTTAATTTGCATTTCCCTGATAATTAGTGATGTGGAGCACCTTTTCATGTGGCTGTTGGCCATCTGTATTTCTTCTTTGGAGAACTGTCTGTTCAGGTCTTCCGCCCATTTTGTAATAGGGTTATTTGTGTTTTGGGTGTTGAGGTATGTGAATTCTTTATATATTTTGAATGTTAACCCTTTATCAGATGAGTTGTTTATGAATACAGTCTCCATACTGTAGGGTGTCTTTCTGCTCTGCTAATGGTGTCCTTTCCTCTACAGAAGCCTTTTAGTTTGATGTAGTCCCACTTGTTCATTTCTTATTTTGTTTCCCTTGCCTGAGGAGACGTGTCCAGGAAAAAGTTGCTCATGTTTATATTCAAGAGAGTTTTGCCTATGTTTTCTTTTAAGGGTTTTATGGTTTCATGACTTACATCCAGGTCTTTGATCCAGTTCGAGTTTACTTTTATGTATGGAGTTAGACAATATTCTAGTTTCATTCTCTTACATGTACTTGTCCATGTCCAGTTTTCCCAGCACCAGTTGTGGAAGAGGCTGTCTTTTCCCCATTTTATATTCATGGCTTCTTTATTGTATATTAATTGACCACATATGCATGGATTTATATCTGGGCTCCCTATTCTGTTCTGTTGGTCTATGGGTCTGTTCTTGTACTAGTACCAAATTGTTTTGATCAGCTCCCTTTATTATTAAAAGTATATTCTTACTGGCATAATAAGCTGTCCATGATCATTTTGTGTCCACTCTACCCTAGCCCTGAAAGCAGCCATTCCTTTAAGGAACCCTGACTTCTTTTAGCGGAGAATGGGATTAGAGACAAAGATCTAGGCACCAAGTGTGCTAGGAGGTAATTTTGGGGTTAAACTGGATTTAGAATGCCCTTCACTCCAAATTTTTTTTAAAAGCTATGGCCAAATGATGCTATGTACTTTTACAGAAGACAAGACACTGATTTTCTGTCTTACACCAAGACTATTCATAAATTCAGGTGACAATAACAGAATGAAATAAATATTTGAGAACATCATCTAGATAATTAAACCCCAAATCTGCTCTTGAGGATAACATTTTATTTTCCTTCTCTTTACATCTTTTTGTTATTTGTACTTATAGTGGAAAATGTAATACAATTAATACATTTGCTATTTTCTAAAGACACAACCTATATTACTGAGTGTACATAAGATTTTGACTGTATTCTTTATTTATATTTTAGAAATATTGAGGGGTTTGGCTATAAACTCCTATAATTTCATTGCATGTCAGAATTATTTGCTTGTGTTTATGCTATTTGTTTGGAAAATTGTGAGATTCAGAGCATTTGGTGTATTATGAAAAAGGAAAGAGAGGAATACCTCAAGGTCCAGCACTAATGGGAATATAACAGTTAAGAATTAGAATGTAAGAAATTTAGGACCATAAGAAATCAGAACTAGAATAAAATGAGGATTGAGTTATGCCTGGGATATGTGTCATGAAATTGGTTATTAGGGACACCATGACATAATCGTATTATCAATGATACAGAGATATTGGATGGAGTCCATAATATGATCTCCCATTTCTGAAGAGCAGTTACACGAAGTGGCTGAGAGCAGTTGTGTATGTGTGTGTGTGTGTGTGTGTGCGCATACAAGTTTATTAGGGGGAACTGTGACAGAGGAAAGGACTTTGCCAAGATTCCATGTTTGCATGTGAGAATAAAGTGGATTGCCGCGTCTTCTTTTGGTATCTTTGACTTTCTACTTGCAATGGGGATAATCTTTGGAAATCTATCACTATGCTTTTCTTTTTCATTCAGAGGAGTTTATTTGCCTCAGCAATCATTAAGATTGTCACAGAAGTAGTGTTCTGTTTTTGATCCAAAGTAGATTTCTAGATTACCATAAGCCAAAAAGCCAGGGTTTGGAGAGAGAGAAATGTTTCTTTGCTTCTGTTTCTTTAACTTCTTTTAACATATCTGTGATCTGCCTTGATCACCAAGTTTTCTAGTAAGCCATGGGGAGAACATAATCAGAATATGATGATCAGAGAAGTCTTGGCTATAGAAAAAGTAGAGATCCTTTACCTTATGCCTGTGAATCTGAGCCAGTGAATGGTGAAGCAATCAGGGTAAACAGCAGAGAAGGCACAAGCGTCATCACGTCCTGACTCTGGTCTGAAACCCCACAGGAGGCTCATTAGCTAGATGCAGGGGAAAGCCAAAGGCAGAGGGACTCTTCTCTCATTTGCTGGTTTGAACTTGGGTAGGGAGACCAAAGTGCAGGGCAATCTATTAACAACATGGAGCTCTATCACAGAGGAAAAGCAGTGCGGCCAGGCAGCGGCAGCTGGGGTCAGTACGCTGGGGACCTGTTTGCTGTACGGAAAAGGAAGATGGTCCCTCACTCTGTTGATAGCCAGAGCCTGCTTCCAAGGGTCATCACAGTAAGTATGCATGACCCTACTGCAAAACTAGGTAAGCAGTCCTTCAGAAGAGAGATGGGGGCCATGGATTGGACTGAGGGGGTAGGGGAAGGGTTAGCCACGCCACCAGGCCCTGACCAAGAGAATAGAATAAATCATAACCTCTTCAAGAACATCTTAGCATAAACTACGTCAAGGGCCTGGGGAACATGGTAGACGGGTGGCTCTGCATCACACAGCAGCAAAGATCCAAAGGACCCATGCAGACCAAAGCCTCTGCCTTACCTGCTCATACCCCTCTCCACAGACCAGAGCACCACTGTGGATACCTGAAGGCCTGAACATTTACCCTCAGAGTCACAGCCAGTGCTCGGAGTTGCTAATCTGAACAGTAAGAGATTGAGATACACTAACTGGAAAGTGGAAAGTGTCTCTCTCCAATTCCCCTTGGTAATCTAGTCAATGGGGGTTGAGAGAAAAGTTTAATAAATCATAGAAAATGAGGATGCTACACTTCCTTTGCTTGAGTAGATGTGCATATGACATCACTCCACTGCACACTTTTTGGCAGAGGGAGGGCAGGTATCATTCCAGGATCCCGACAGGCCATCTTTCTCATGGACAACCCCACTGCCCCTGCTTTTATGGCTGCTCCCTTAATTTTGCAAGCCTGAAAATTGCACTGCTATGCCTGTTACCCACACTGTGTTAGGAAGCTCCTTAGAGAGTCCCATGAATATTTTTCGAGTTTTCCAGAGTATTCAGTAACGTGTGAAATAGATTTGGTCCCAAACCATTTGAACTCAGGAGAGTTGACTGTAATTGGTTCTGGGAGATAAAATATGTTTCCACAGGAGTTGATAATTTTGAAAGGGTAGCTTTTCTTTTGAGCCAGATCGATATGAATCATCACATTGGTGTAGCTATGCATCATCTTTGTTTCTGACCATAGAATCCAGATGTAGGCTCTGGCTAGTGGTTCCAGGTTTCTGGTCAGTCTCACCGGGTTAATAATAATTACTAACATTTGGCTGGAGTGTTAAAGTTTTCACAGTAACTTTATGTGCATTTATCACATTAGATGGTGATGCTGGTAGTGAATGATTTGTGTCTTCACTTACTGACCCACTGCCATAGAGTTTTGTCTATTTCTAAGACTTTCTCTATGAAATTGATTTAGGTACTCAAAGCTGTTTGAGCATAAGACAAAAATGAGTAATTAGAGAGACTGGTGGCCATTCCTTCTCTAGAAGATACACATTCCCCATTTGTAGTAATAGAAGATAAACTTCAGTTGGTACTGGGAGGTGTTTTTCCTCAAACTTGATTATCTCTTCGCTGTGACATGAAAATGAAGGCAGATATTACTGTATTGATGAAAGATTTAAATATACAAAGCATAGAAGAGGTTAAATGACATACCGGAGGTCACTTTTCAAGAACAAGCAATTAAGACTGGATTTAGCTCACTTTTTCAAATTGCTGGAAAGTATTTCTTTGAAAGCCTTGTAATCCATAGATGTTCTAAAAGGGCCAAATCTTTAGATGCTGGTCTGTATTTCCGTAGGTGGCTAAAAATGGTCAGAATTGAAAGGAGTGACAGTAATCAAGTCTATTTTTAGAAGTACATTAGCATGTGGTTTTGCAAACATGCCATTTCACTTCTTTAAAGAACAGCGAGTACTGTCATAAAAATCCTGTCAAGATTTACTGCTTCTTCATGAGACCCAGGACTGAGCCAGAGCGACACCATGCACCCTAGACCTGTTTAGAGCTGCTGTCTCTGAAACTCTACTCTGTAATTTGGTAAGTGTTCTTAAAAATTCAACTAAATGGCTACCACCTGGTGGAAAATTAGCAATCTGGGACTAAAGTTTTGTGTGGTAGTAAATCCACATATGGAAAAAATTAAATGTCATCCTCAGTGCTCTCCACGTGTTCAGTTGTATTAAATGAAATGCTTATAAAGTGTGACCTTTATTTATCTTTTATATGGTTTGTCACATCTAGTAAAACTTATTACTGTTCTTTTGAAAAGCTTCATATAGGTGGTGCCTTCTGAGCTCACGTCAGGTTGGATGTCCTTTAATATACATATAATTTGTTAGTGGATGCAAGACCAGGCAATCAACAGAACTCCAACTGGGGCACCTTAATATAGCCCAGACTGCAGTAGGTATTGAGAGGCAGTGCCATGATACTTTGCTCCACAGTTATCTTCTTTTCTATAAAAAGGATTTTATAAAACATACAGGGTAAGCTATGATCCACAAATTGTTTAACAAAAATTTATGCTTTAAAATGAATGACTCCAAGTCTCTTCTATTTCCCTAGATTTAAATGGTAGCCATGTGACCTTCATAGTCTGCGTCTGTCAGTGTGTCCAGGCTGCCTGATGAATGTCATGATCCTATTGATACCACTGATAATAAGGATTTTTTTTCAGGAAATTTGTCACCTTAACTCAGTTTATTCTGATGTAAGAAGATATTTTCTGAGCTTAGTCACTCCATTTGCTAGAGTCTGACTAGTATGGTGGATGCTTAGAACCCAGGTGTCCTGGGAACTTCATCTCTGTTTCAGCAGGTGTGGTTTACGGTCAGCGCATCAGCATCAGAAGCGCCTGGAGTGTTTGTTAAACACCTGAGATCTGTGCTTGATTCTAGTTGCATGCATATCGAACTGTCCATGTGATGCTTACGCTGAAGCTTGGCACTCTCTGACAGTCCAGATGACTTTGGTTATAGAAAGAAAAGCAAGGCTGAGAAGTTTATCAAATGTCCCAACTATACTACACAGCTAGTATAGGCTGTGTATAATGAAACATTATTATCCAGTGATCCCTCAGGTTTTCAAATGTACAAATGTGATCCACATAGAATTGGTTCCCTGGGATAAGATAAATTGTTAGGCATATTAACTGACCCATAGTAATGGCAGTCCACATTAGAATTAGTGCATCAGATCAGTCCTGTAAGGGTGAACAGGGGAACTATTTTTCTGAAACTTGATGCCCAGAGGTCTCACTATTGAATTTAGGCAATGTCCTTATATTTCCTACATTTGGATTCTAGTCCTGGAGAGGTTTTTGTTTTGTTTTTTTAGCTGTGGGCCGAAAGAGTTTAACCTGCTCATATTTGTAATAGATAAAACACCCAAATGGTTTAAAAGGTGTACTTAGTTTCATACAGAGCATAACAAAATTTATCAAACCCAATTGTTTCCTGTAAAGAGCACGACTGAAGTCCACCTTTGCTTCATACTGTGAGACAACGTCTGTTGGGCGAATGCTGCAGGGTCTGGCTAAATGATCCTGCATCACAAGAAATACCTGAGCTAAAGTCTCACCTCAGACAATCCAGGAAGAGTCAATGGCTACGTATAAAGAGAAACAAATAAGGTGTTTTCTGGGAGAATTTTGAGTTTTTCAGGCATGATTACTCCTAACACCTGAGGCTGATGCTGTTCTCTGTGATAATGTCATACTGGCCTCTGTTACAATTTCTTTGGTTCTCCGGGTCTAGATTTTCCCACAGAACAGCAAACTGCTTGAGATAGTGGCACATGATCAGATACTCAGAGCTGCTAAATATCTAACTACCTGTAAATGTTAATGTTTTTCAAATAAGTGCTTTTTCCTTTAGTTCCATATTTTGTGCTGTATTTTAGTGTGATTCGGGAGCTAGCATAATAGCGTCTGATGAGAGCACTCCTGCAATTCCTTGTTTTATGATTCTTCACAAAGCAGGGGCAAAACCAGTTTTGTCCCATATGTGCCTCCTTTTCTGTTGCTGTTCAGAATATTCCTTCCTCTTGCATAATCTATTAGGAGTGATTATTAACTTCCTACATCTAATGGCCTTAGAAGTTCCAACAGAACCACCATAACTGAGAGGCAATACTTTTCTTTCTGACAATGGTTCAGGCTGATTTTTGTAGCACAAAAACATTGTCCTTTTTTTTTTTTTACCACTCTTGACCAAAAGATGAGCACTTACCCACTGGCAGCCAAGAGCCAACAGTTTTCAAAGAGATTAATAAAATGCATGCTTCTTTTGTTTATTTATATTTCTGGTTGTGAGTGCAGATGGGTAACTCTTGGATTTTGGAGTTAAGTGCATTTTCTAATGGAATATGTGGTTCCAATAGTCAGGAATAAGTGAGTCAACCATCCAGTTTTGAATGTTACAGATGGCCCTTGATTGTCCCAAGCTAATAAAGGGGAGATTATGGTATTTGGTCCGGTTGGAATGGGCTGTGGCTTCCTTTCCTGCTGCAGGAATATGGCATGACTGGACATCGGCTTTCATTTGCCAGGGCAGTGTTAAGTGTTGAGCAGAGGGGAGCTGTTGCATTAAATGAAACTGCCCCATAGCAGGGCTGCCTCTGCCTGGCTTAAGGCCCCATGGAAAGTCTCCCTGCCATCTGGCTTGAGGGAAGAGAGGAACACTTCCGCTGCCTGAAACCCTCACTTCATAACCCAGATGAGATCTGTGGGGGCCACTGACACTTTGTGACACTTGAATGGAAGGGAAGTCAGAAAACAGATCTGTTCTTCCACCAGTTTGGAGAATACCAATTAGGAGGATAATAGACTATTTCATAAGTCAGCTGATAAAATTAGGATTGAAGATGTGTTGATTAATCAATAGAGTCAAAGTCATTTGACATGTACAATGTATGTGGTTGTGTGTGTGTGCATCTATCTACATCTAAATCTAAATAACTATACATATAAATACATAATCACACACAAATTATTTGAACATAAAAAGCACACACATATATTTGTCTGCCAATCCTCTGATACAATTCCAAGGCCTTTTCTTTAGCTGTTGGTCGACTGATTGGAATCATGATAGTCTTTTTTTCCCAAAAGTACAACCATAAGGCATTTTCTATTTCTTTAAAATGGAGTAAGAACTTAAAGAAACTTGCAGAACAACCTGAAGGCAGAATCTTATGGAGTTTTACCTAACTTGATGACTATTTTAAAATGGTGACTCACCCCTACTGCGCTATTCCAAAACAATCACCTTGGTTTTTTATAGAAATGATAATTCTCTTTGCACTTTCCCTTTACCAGCTTCAACAATAGTTCCTTAATTTAGGTCGTTATAATTGTAACTAGCATAAAGGGCTTGGGTACAAACTCAACTCACTCTTGGTAACCAAACAGCACCTGGGATGGGAGGAGACAGGGGCAGGCATACCAGGGGATCTGTAGTCAGAAATGGTTTTACTTAGAGTCTTTTGTGGTTAGGTGAGGGAGTTGGATTAAGGGAGAGTTAGTAAATATGTTCTGTTGGATTTATGAGGAGGCAGCCTCCTCTATCATCTATCGCTGTGATGCACTCACAACTTAGAAAAGAGGTGAGCTAAGAAGGGGGCAGTGTGAATCTATATGCTGTGATCTATGGCTTTTCTGTGACTTTTCTGCCTTCAAGGGCTTCTCTTAGGGACACATGTAGAAATGATTCTAAGCCTAACTCACTGAGAATTGTAGGCCCTGAGTGTGCACAAGCTTCTGCCACTTCTCTGAGTGACACAGGCTTGGCTAAGTAGGAGAGCTCTAGCATGTCAGCTGGGTTGGACTACCATCTTGTCTTGCCCTAGTCTTACTGGGAGAGTAGGCTATTATTGTATGTCATTTGCCTTTCTGTATATGAAAGAAATTGGAACTTGACAGCCACATTAAAAAAAAGACATTAGTTGAAGAACAGAGCTGGAGAAAAACATCTGGTTTTGGTAAAGCCCAGATTTTGTGCCCAATTTTACAGCTAAACTGACTGAAAGACCCCAAGGTCATGATTTGTCTAGGGTCAGCTTGTCAGTCAATGGCTCAGTTGCTATGTGATCTCCAGGCTCTTGTAACTTCCAACCCTATATTTTAACTGTTAAGCCACGTGGCCTGCTATAGAATATGCCAGAAAACATCCCAGATGTGCACTGAGAGAAATCCTTCTGTGACCCATCTAACATCAAATCCCCTTAGGACTTCCTGATTATTAAACGTTCTTGGAGACCTCTCCTACAGTGTAAGCCCATTAACCCAAATGTTGTGAGGATTTCCTCACATGACAGTGTTACAAGATTTTCTTATGAGGTCACTTCCTAGGAAGGCAGGGATTTAAAAGCTGCCACCACAGGCGATGAAGCCAGAAACATGTGGCTTTGTTTTCACTCTGCCACTCCCAGCAATGAAGAGTTTATATGGGTAAGATTCTATACAGCTGATGTAGCTTTTTTACTTGTTTATAGGCTTTGGTTCCACCTTGAAAATATCCTCTCTGAACATCAGAAGTGCACTTTATCCCTGAACAGTATATTAACTTCTAACATTTCTGACTTCCAGTCACAAGATTTCAAAACCAATTGCAAAAGTAGTGAAGCTTTTCACTTTAAATGGTGCATTCAGAAGGCCAGCTTTTCCTATTTTCTATGCTATCTTCATCCCATTAACTACTATGAGTTCTGATAGAAATGATCCCTTCTTAAAAAAGTAAACTACAGAGAAATGCAAATTAAAACCACAATGAGATATCACCTCACACCAGTAAGGATGGCCACCGTCCAAAAAGACAAACAACAACAAATGTTGGCGAAGTTGTGGAGAAAGGGGAACCCTCCTACACTGTTGGTGGGAATTAAATTAGTTCAACCATTGTGGAAAGCAGTATGGAGGTTCCTCAAAAAGCTCAAAATAGAAATACCATTTGACCCAGGAATTCCACTTCTAGGAATTTACCCTAAGAATGTAGCACTCCAGTTTGAAAAAGACAGATGCACCCCTATGTTTATCACTACACTATTTACAACAGCCAAGAAATGGAAGCAACCTAAGTGTCCATCAGTAGATGAATGGATGAAGAAGATGTGGTATATATACACAATGGAATATTATTCAGCTATAAGAAGAAAACAAATCCTACTGTTTCCGACAACATAGATGGAGCTAGAGGGTATTATGCTCAGTGAAATAAGCGAGATGGAGAAAGACAAGTACCAAATGATTTCACTCATATGTGGAGTATAAGAACAAAGGAAAACGGAAGGAACAAAACAGCAGCAGAATCACAGAACCCAAGAATGGACTAACAGTTACCAAAGGGAAAGGGACTGGGGAGGGTGCGTGGGACGGGAGGGAGAAGAGGGGGAAGAAGAAAGGAGGCCTTACGATAAGCATGTATAATGTGGGGGGCCATGGGGAGGGCTGTTCAACACAAAGAAGACAAGTAGTGATTTTACAGCATCTTACTACGCTGATGGACAGTGACTGTAATGGGGTATGTGGGGGGGACTTGGTGAAGGGGGGAGTCTAGTAAACATAATGTTCCTCATGTAATTGTAGATTAATGATACCAAAATAAAATAAAAAAATAAAAATAAAAATAAATAAAAAATAAAAAATAAATAAAATAAAATAAAATAAAGTGAACTACATACTGAGCTGCTTCTCGCCATTTAAAGAACATATTTAGATCACTTAGGCAAACCATCCTGAGACAGAATATGTTGACTGCGGGTGTACAGTTTCCTCAAACAATCACTCTAATCAGTCTTTTACCTCCAGTGAGACTGGCTGATGGCTTTTAACTTGGGCCCCAACACTGAGACTCAATAGAGACAGAAATGCAGAAATGTCCTGGAACTTTCATGGACTTTAATTTTTTCAACAAAGTTTATGAGCCTCCTGAGACCTTTATAAAAAAAGGATATTCACTTCCCCATACCATCCAACTCTGTATACGATCATCTGAAACAAATTTGACTAAGTTTATTTAACAATGGGCTGCCTAAACCAAACTCTGCCTTACTTTTTTTTTTTTTTTTTTTTTGGTTTCCACGTACATTTGCTAAATCTGTGTAATTTGGTATTTTGTTTCTCCAGAACGCACTGCCAATCTTGTGTTACCAGCAGCTGGGGGCCAACTGGCACACACAGACAGGGAACACCACAGGGGAACTGTGGGAAGCCCAACACAGGACCTCAGAAGGAACAGCTCAGCCACACCCTTGCTGAAGTGCTTGCCTTTTCCCAAGGTGGTTCTGAGAAAAGTGAGGAGAGGTCACAGCCTGTTTCCAAATCTAACACAGGGCTCATCATGGAAGCAAGGTGTGTTTGAGATCATCTCTATGAACTTCCTCTGTCACTGCTTCCAGGCTTTGGAAAACACTTTCAGTTTTCGGTTCTGTCTTATCTTAGGGGTTATATTCTGAAAAAACATAGCATAAGCTGAACTGATAGGAGTCAAATCTAAGTTTTTCATAGAAATAGTGTAAGAGGGAATTATACCTATCTTAATAAGAACTACCGCATTTACTTGTTACTCCCTCACATCCTTCATTCTTTCCATAAGAGATACTGAGTATCTATTGGGTGCAAGACATAGACTACAGTGGGAAACAAGAAGCTGAGTATCTTATTTTATGTCATGTACATCTTTAAATAATGCGTATAAATTACACCAACTTAGTCATTAGCAATAATTATATTAAATTAGCAGTGCATTTAAGTATATAATTAAAGTTTTTTAAATCTTCATCAGTAGTAACTTATTTTGATGATAATGATTAAGAACATTAAAAGAAGACTTCCAAACACTAGCCTGACTTAATCCTCAAAATGTGTTTATTGAATTGAATGATGGCTATGGGATTCAGAAGGACTTATTTGGAGAGATTTAAAAGGGAAACATCATTTATGATTTCCCTGACTAGGGAGTATTATTTTATTGTAGAAAAACTGGAAAATTCCAGAAAACATGAAAAGAAATAAAAATCATGCATAATTCTATTGTTCAAAGATAGCTAACACCATTAACATTTTGATATATTTCTTCTGGCCTTTGTGAATGTGTGTGCATACACAAATATTGTTTTAATTATATGTATTTATATGAAACAAATCCTGTCTATACTGACTTTCAAATTGTTTTTAAAATTTAAATATCACAAGCATTGCCCTTGGTTAAAAAAAGTTTTATAAATATGATTTTTAATGGACTGCAGAATATCATATTGTATGGATATGCATAAACTGGACATTAAGGCCATTAAAAAATTTTAAGTACCATAAATAACTTTTGATTAAGTACCTTCATATATAAACCTTTGTGTATGTCTTTGATCATTTCTGGGGTAAATTTCTAGAAGATTAACTGGAGTTCCTGAGTCAAAAGGGATGATTATTTTTTAAGGCTCCTAATTTCCCTCCACTTTATTTCAATTAACAATGGAGGAGAATAATTGTGTCTACATATTTTTTAAGGGAGGATCTCAAATTTTAAAGTCATTGTTTTTGGGTAATATTTAAGCAGAAACTGTGTTCCAATTTTGGAAATGTCAATAGATGTGGTATGAGAGAATGAATCTTAAAATATTTTTCAGTTAAACTTACATGTGTTATTCATTTTGTTTGTTATAGCACATAGCTACACAAATAATCAAACCAGCTAAGTCACCGAGTCATAGAAACTGGCTTTGAAAAGCTTAAAGATTATGTAGGACAATCTTCTACCCAAGTGGGGCTCTCTCTTGTGATATTTCTTTTTTAAATTATTTATTTACTTATTTATTATTTTTATTTTGGTATCATTAATCTACAATACATGAGGAACGTTATCTTTACTAGACCCCCCCATCACCAAGACCCCATCACAGTCACTGTCCATCAGTGTAGTAAGATTCTGTAGTCCTGTAATATTTCTTACAGACGGGTATTAGATCTCTGCTTGAACACTTCCAGAGACTAGTTGCTCACAATGTCACTATGTAATCCTCAAATGTAGTCTTCGTTCATATAGATCAGGCTTGTGTGTGTTTGCCCACTTATGGGTCCTTGGAGGGGATCTAAACAGACTTCACAGCCAATGCACCAGGATGTTTGTTTACATTTCCCATAAGTTATGTGTGGTACATATTATCTTCATTCCATATTTTAAACTTTACAATGAACTAGGGACAATACTGAAAGAACCCAGCAAAATAATGGAGTAGATATAGGTCGGTTTCAAGTTACCTAATTATGGTGTTTTACATGACTGTGTTGGATTCTGGCGGTGCCTCTACCTCCTAGAATGATGAATTTGTTCTGAAGGAGAATGTCGTGTTTGATCATATGCATTACCTGCAATATAATACTGTAATATGGACCCTGGGGACTGTGTCATGGAAAGTTTCCTGGTATGTAGAATTCTTGGAAGAAACTGTATATTTGTGAGATTGGGAAACATGATGACATCTTGTTTATTGTGTTATTTCATGTTACCATGATAATAGTAAGAACACTTATATTGTAATTTTTACTTAGAAATTATGGCACAAATGTTATTATTAAATGTTATTTGAATTCCCAAATAATCCTGTGAGGTAAGTAAGATAGTTATGCTCTTGTTATTATTATTATTATTGAGTATAATTTTTACTTAGAAATTATGGCACAAATGTTGTTATTAAATGTTATTTGAATTCCCAAATAACCCTGTGAGGTAAGTAAGATAGTAATGCTATTGTTATTATTATTATTATTGAGTGTAATTGCATTTTTTCCATTTTATGGACAAAGTAGTCCAAAAGTCACACAGCTAGTTAACTTGAACTGAAATCAGTACTGAAATTCAAGAATAAAACTTCTAATTTTACATCTTGTGCTCTACTCACACCTTAAGTTAACATAGTACCTTAGAAGGTCCATTGCTTCTTAATGCTTGTTGACCTTACTCTGAAGTAAGCACCTAAGAGTCCTCTATGGGTTTTAGGATTTATTTAATCCAAGGATTGCATTCAAACTGCTCTGTGGAATTGGGGCAGGTAGAGTATTTTTTTTTTTAGAAAAGAAGTCTGCATTTGTACCATGTCCACATGGCCAAAACCGTTTCTTTCCAGGTTTGTATAATTTTATCAGTAGGGAGAATAAAGGTCAAAACCTTTCTGTTGGATTTGACTGCCTGTCACACGTATCAGGGAAAGTCCTGTGACTGGCAAGTGTCTCGTTTATGCTGATACTGGGCATTTCTGCTGTTATGGAAGAAATAGTGGGTCAAGTTGGAGAGGCCAGTGATGACTCTGTTATGTCTAATTCATATTTATTTATATACATGTGGTGTACATTTAAAAACATCCAGGGGGAAGAAAGAAGCAATACAGACTCCTTGAGGCAGGTATGGCTTTTAGCTCCTTGAATAATGCTGGTTGTGAAGATAAAGGCCACGTTAGAAGTGAAGTATCAAGATTTTCATTAGTCCATAATTCAGAATTTTATTTCAACCTAACTCTTCATTCTGGCACCCTAGGGTGTAGTAAAACAGAGTTCTAATCAAAACAGCATAATGAAATATAATCTAAAAAGGGAAATGGGTTTATAGGTTAGCTTTCAAAACAGACAGGTGTTTTGTTATTTTAAGAATAAAATTCTCTAACTGACAAGTTTCTTTTGTAGTTGAATATGCTCTGTCAGATGCATTTTTTTCAGACCTTCAAGAAGTCCCATAGTAAGGCACTTACAGGTCACATAAGCAGAATGAAAATGGGGCTCAAAAATCTTTCAAGCTAGCAGTAAGGTAGGGAATATTCACTATTTTAGGCATCAATATACATTGTTTTCTATGTGGATGAACTGATTTAACTCAATTAATTTGTTTATTCATATAATCAGTGAATTTTATTGGGAGCTGACCATGTGCCAAGAACTTCATTGGATCTTACCTAGTCATTTACTGCCACAAGTGGAAGAGTTAGAAAATGAAAGAGTAACTGTGAACTGAAACAGAAATGCATTGAGCTATTTATTTGTGCAATACCACATTCTCAGGCCATTGCCTCCTGGACGGTTTTTCAGCTAGATTTTAGTTGTGGTGATTTAAGTCCTTAATTTAAGAATTATAAAGAAATTAGAGCTTTAGATCTTATATTTCTCAATCCTTTTCATGTTTCTGTTAGCTTTTGAAGGCAAAGGATTATCAGCAGCTTTAGTCACCTTGTCAGTGGAAATTATCTATGGAACTGGCATTTTATTTGTAAAAAATTCTATGGCACCAACATTTATAAGATACACAGCTTTTATAGATTAAAAATGCATTAAATGTA
Source organism: Manis javanica (assembly GCF_040802235.1). Lineage (NCBI taxonomy): Eukaryota > Metazoa > Chordata > Mammalia > Pholidota > Manidae > Manis > Manis javanica. Next base: position 97,863,858 of record NC_133167.1, read on the forward strand.
GACAATTTTTTAAACTGACGAAAGCATATGTTTATGCAAATTTATTTTGTATCCTGAAGTCTGATTCTACACATTTGTCATATTCAGAATCTAAGGTTTATCTTGAATCATTCTTAGTGTCTGCAGTGATGCATAACATTGTGATGACATATGGCTTCCTATAACCCACACTCCTGCTCCGCACCTCCTTGGCTCTAGGAGAGCTACTGGCCGCAACACCTCGGAGTCACATCGAAGCGTACTATGTCTAAGTTTGTTTCATGTTTTACTTTTTGATTAATGAATCTCTGAAAAGTAAACAACTTGACAGGTAGATGTTGGGAGCCTAAAAGGACAATCCTTCATGGATTTACAATGACCTTCCCTAGCTCTGAAAATTCTGCACTCCATTCCAAGAAATCTGACTACATTTACACATGTGTACACAACAACGATCTTAACACTAGTTCCAACAGTACCTTGCAGCTGGCAAATTTCTTTTGACATAGACAGCAGAATTAATCTTTAGTTTAGAAATATTAAAAAATGAAAAACATATAATCTCAGAATGGAGGAAATAGAGCAATAAAAACATGTTGTGGCCATGTTGCTTCTTAGGAACATGACTGTCTGGGCAAAGAAGCTGATAAACAGACTTGTTTATCAGCTGCATGATGTCTGATAAGCTTTCAGCTACATTTGACCCCTCTGAGGCTGTGTGTGTGTGTGTGTGTGTGTTAATTGTTGACTATACCACAGGCCAAGAGTGATTATACTAATTTTATCAGTTGTTCACAAAAACACAGAAAGCAAATGTGGATCTAGCAAGAGCCATATTTTTAAAGAAATTAATATATTCTGTTATTATCAATTTAAAAAAATAGCTCTGAAACAAAACCAAAACAAATTCTTTCTCTTACTAGAAAAACTCAACATGTACACTCAGAAGTTTAAAAATATACAATGTTTGTTAAGTAAAAAGTATATTCAATTTTTTAAATATCAATGATAAACTTCAAATGTATGAAAAGAAAAGAAAGAAAACCAAAAGGTCTTATTTCTGATACTTATATGAATACTTAGTGTGCCCATTAAACCAATGTAGATGGTTGTTCTCTTATAATGATTGACAATCATTGTCAAGGAAGAATTTACATATAAAGACAATCCTTATCTTTTTCATTCCAAAGGTTACAGTCACAATGCAAAGAACTATTTTCCCGATTTTGAGAGCAAATTACTGATATGATTGATGCTCTACCACTTCTGAATACTTACTGTGTTTCCTATAAATAAGAGCATTTTCCTCCATATCCTCAGTATGACCATCAAGATCAGAAAATTAACATCGGCATGTTATTAACACATAATCTGCAGATACTATTCATGCTTGCTAATTGTCCCAATAATATTATTCTTATAGCAAAAGCATCCAGTTCACAATCTCATGCTATATTTAGTTGTCATGTCTTTTGTGTCTCCTTCAGTCTGGAAAAGATCCTCATTCTTTCCCTGACCTTCATCATCATGACACTCTTCAAGATTTACAGGCCAGTTATTTTGTAGAATGTCCATCAGTTTGGATTTGTCTGATGTTTCCCCATGATTCCATTCAAGATAATGAGACTTTGGCAGAAATACCAGATAAGCAGCACTTGTTCTCATTATATCATGTCAGGTGGTGCACAATTTCAATTTGTTCCATCACTGATCATGTTTAGTTTGCTCACTTGATTAACACAGTATCTATCAGTTTTCTCCACTAAAGTTACTCACTTTTCCTTTGTCACTAACAAGCACTTTGTGGGCAGCACTTTGAGTCCATAAAAATATTGCATTCCTAATCTAACTTCAATTAATTCATATACTTATTTAGTATCAGTCTGGATGTGTGGTTTTCTACTTTTCCCAATGGATTATAATCTGTTACTATCATTTATTTGATGTTCCTTTTGTTTTTCTGGTACTTGCTAGAGAGAGAGCCCCTTTGTGTTGGCATTCTGTCTTTTGATGCATCTGTGTGTGGATGTTCTTGTTACCCCACTTAAGATCTGACCTGCATCAGGTTTCCCTCCTGCCCCACCTCCTGGATGCCCTCCTTCCCTTGCTCAGCCTCTGGCACCCTGTTCTGGGCCATTTCAAGTTGCATCATCACCCCATTTGTCAGTGGCATAGACTGTTTTTCTTGCACCTAATGGCTTTTGGACTGAATTGTTCAGGAAGGGAAGAGGAAGATGAACTTTTGTTCTCAATGTTTTCCTTCAATGCATATTCTAGATCTTCATTAATTTGCTCAAAAATGTTTTTTTGAGCACCAGTGTTTTGCTGGTCACTACCTTGCTCTAGTAGATATAAAGATGATTCACACAGCTGTCCCCTTCGGGAGGACAAAATCTAGCAGGAAAGCTAAAACATGAGTACAGCCACCTGAAATTAATGTGTTTTAATGTGAAATTAATGGTGCTCGCGTTCTAAGAGGAATGAGAAAGGAGATGTAAAAGACTCATTCTGCCCACAGTCGTGAGGAAGGCTTCAGAGAAGAGGCCACATCCAAGCTAGCAGAGGACATTCTGGGCTAAGGAATGGTATAGATGGAAGCATGGAGGCCTGGAAGTGTATGAAATTTTTGGGGACTAACAAATGGTCTAGTGTATTTGGGATCTGGAAGATAATGGAAGGAAATGAGACCATGAATATATATTAAGATAAAAGTAAGTAGAAGAAAAGTTGGGGCCTGTTCAGAAGGACTTTGAATGTCATGTTAAAGTTTAAACTTTGCATATTAGATGAGATTTGTGTTTTAGAAAGGTAACATTGGCAGCAGTGTGGAGAAGAAACTGAAATTACTTGAGAGACCAATTTAGGATATTGTGTAATAATATTTCTTCCCAAATAAGCAAGAGGCCCAGGTATGGTCTACACGAAGGCCTTCAAAGACAGGGAAAAGGGAAATTCTATGTCTCTAGGTCTGAGGCAAAGACAGTGGTATGCTAGGAAACGAGCTCTCTAGAAAAAGTAAAAGTTCTGATTTGCAGCATTTGCAGAATTTCTGAGGTGTAAATAGATATGCCCACCATGGCTACTTCCAAGCCACCCATATTTCATTACTGAACAGAGTTTAGAAGAGATTAGCATAATCTGCTTTCCCCAGCCACTGCAAACAGCTCTAGCACACTACTGAAATGGAAGAAATGGGTCAAAACTGTGATTTTTATGGATAAGATAAAACCTACTCTGCACCATGTCAAAGTAGCTGAGGCCTGATGGCCTAGTTGGACCTGATCCAGGGAGGAGGAGGACAGAGGCCTGGTTCTGGTTGTCTGGAGAAGAGATGGCATGAATGGCAAGCGGTGCCCTTGAAGGAGGTTTTCCTGAGAATGAAAATCAGGAGCGGGCAATGTTGTTCTAGAAGTATTTTGAGCTGCTGTACTGATCAAAGGTAGAGCGACGGGAGGAAGCTGCTCCTGGGAGGAGTTGGTGACAGCAAGCCAAGCACTCAGAGCCTACCCTACTCCCTGGTATGCTGAGATATTGTTCCCTTGGGCCCTCAGAGTGATTTTCTTGAATGCTTACACTTTCTTCTCTGCCTTCTGGGACAAGGAAGAGCTACTGGTTTGAATTTGGGGTAAGAGAATAAAAACAGCAAATCATAATGGGTAAAACTGAGTCCCTATTACCTTACAAGACACTGTTCTAAATATACTACATATATTGACTCTTTGATCATCTCTCATTTTAGAGAGGAGGATATTCAAGCATAAAGAGATACAGTAATTTACCATGCCCTATAGTGTACCCACTCTGCTACACTGGGCAAAGGGAAAACTGAAGGATGACAAAATATTGGTTTCTCACAATAGTACCCACCTGTGTAAACTAGGTCAGTTTAAATTCTGGCATGTAATAAACACGCAATGAATGTTTTTGAATAAATGAATGAAAACCTCTCTCACATCACTAATCCTTTTCAGATGAGTGTTTTTATAGTATTATGCTTCTCTCTTGCTTTTTGATTTTGGGTATTTCAAAATTAAGATGATCTTTGAGTAGTGCATTATACCTTCTTGGACAAGAATTTAAGATAAACCAGGAGGCCAAATCACTAATTATCAGGGAAATGAAAATTAAAACCACAATGAGATATCACACACCAGTTAGGATGGCCAACATAGAAAAGACTAGGAACAACAAATGCTGGTGAGGTTGTGGGGAAAGGGGAACCCTCCTACACTGTTGGTGGGAATGTAAACTAGTGCAACCATTGTGGAAAGCAATATGGAGGTTCCTCAAAAAACTAAAAATAGAAATACATACCATTTGACCCAGGAATTTCACTACTAGGAATTTACCCTAAGAATGCAGGATCCCAATTTCAAAAAGACATATGCACCCCTATGTTTATCGCAGCACTATTTACAATAACAAGAAATGAAAGCAACCTAAGTGTCCATCAGTAGATGAATGGATAAAGAAGGTGTGGTACATGTACACAATGGAATATTATTCAGCCATAAGAAGAAAACAAATCCTACCATTTGCAACAACATGGATGGAGCTAAAGGGTATTATGCTCAGTGAAATTAGCCAGGTGGAGAAAGACAGGTACCAAATGATTTCACTCTCTGTGGAGCCTAAGAACAAAGCAAAAACTGAAGGAACAAAACAGCATCAGACTCACAGAACCCAAGAATGGACTAACAGTTGCCAAAGGGAAAAGGACTGGGGAGGGTGCGGGGTAAGGGAGGGAGAAGGGGAATAAGGGGCATTACGATTAGCACACATAATGTAGGCAGGGCACAGGGAAGGCAGTACAGCACAGAGAAGACAAGTAGTGACTCTATAGCAGTATCTTACTATGCTGATGGACAGTGACTGTAATGGGGTATGTGGTGGGGACTTGATAATGGGGGGAATCTAGTAACTACAATGTTGTCCATGTAGATTGTATATTAATGATACCGAAATAATAATAATAATAAAAAGATATACCCGGAGGATATGTGTTTCTTTATTATTGAATCATTGTTTCAAATCTTTTGCTCTTGGACTGTGGAGCTCTTCTTTATCAATATATTTAATTAGTTCAGTTATGCATTTACAACAGCTCTTTCTCTCTTGAATTGTTTTGCCTTGAAGGACTCCTTATGGGGCAAGCTGGCTGTCACTGCAGAGGGTTTTGTGAGGTGACAGTCAGTGCTCCAGGAGTCTGCCTTGATCTATGTGCACTGTTCATATATTCTGCCTGAAACAAGTGCTCTGGGATCTGTCTTTACCTTTGTCTGAGCTTATTGCATCAAAAAAAAAAATCTGCTTTTTGGGAGAAGTCAAGAATGCACAGTTCCTTCTCTGTGATGAGAGGCAGATTTCCCACTGAAAGGAAAACTCTGCATTTGGAAAGGCTGAATAGGTTGGCACTTGAAAGGGAATTCCAGCTCGTTAATATAGGGTGCTGAGAAAAAGATCCAGCATAAGAATGCTGTCTGGCAGTGGGCCCACAACATTTTCAACTGACTGTGAATTGGAGAGATTTTCATCACCTTAGGGGTGTTGCTTTTCAGGACCATGTTCTTCTGACACAAGAAAACCAGGGAGGATACGCAGGTTAGCCCTGGGATCACGTCCACACTCACGCACATGATCAGTGTGACTTGTGCCAGAACCAAAGGTGGCCATACTTAAAACTGAACAAGAATGTAAAAATATTTCCCCTCAAGGTTTTATCCTTGCCTTCTAATTTTCTTTTCTTTTGTATCTAAGAAGGTATTCTGAAGATGAAGAGAGAGCTTCAGGTAAAAGAAAACTTTAGAAAGTTGTTAATTTCCTGTGTTATTTATTCATTTATTTTTCCCAGTGGCTTGGCGCACAAAACATTTATATGAATCCTCCGTGGACCGGGCAGCCTCCCAGGGCAGCTGTAGTCTGTGTGGTGACTCAGCAGTTCAGGCCGCTTTAATCTTGCTGTCTACCAACTCCACACAAGACCTCCACGTTTTGGGATGAAGAGAAGCTAAGTGGTTGAGTAAGCTTTCCAGGGCTTCAGCCTCAAGGTGACACATGTCATTTCTGCTGCTGTTCCCTGGCTAGAGGTTTTCCCATGGTCCTGTGTTACTGTAAGAGTCTGGGAAGTACAGCCTTCCATGTGCTCACACAGAAGAGGAGGCGACTAACGTGGCTGCCATGGCCATGAATCCAATCAGGCTCCCCGGATTTCAGCATGATCCCAATGGTACACAGTCCAAATGAATGTATTACCCACGTTTGCTCCACCTATAAAATGAGCAAAATGAAACTCTTCTTATTGCGAAGTCCATTTCTTGTTCCTGTGAAGCTTTTGAAGTTCCCTAAATGAATTTCCTTTCCCACAGAATTTCTTGCCTTTCTCATTTTTCTCTTATTCTACTTGTTTTAGCCAGAGGAATATTGCTCTAGTCCTTGGAAGGGGCCAGGTACCTTTTGGAGCAACTGCAGCTCCAGGAACAGAGGTACTCATCAACATCTTCAGGTGTGAATGACTTCAACTCCAAATCTTCTGTACACCATTGTAAAGGTATTTGATGCTGGATGAGGAGCTTAGCCTCAGTACCACTGGTACATATTTTCTGGGTTCCCCAACCTCATCATAGGACTGATCCTTTCCCCTTACACTCCTTAGAGTGACTGGATACCTAGTGTCCAAAAGGAAATGACAAATTTAGGTGTGACTGGGGCAGATAGTGTTGTCCGAGGGATTCAATATTCATTTATTCCATTTCTAACAGTCTTTATGGTTTGGTATAATCCAAGTTTCTGTCTTCTATCATATTCCTTCCTTCCAGAGAACTCCTTTTAATGTTTCTTATACTGTAGATCTGCTAGCAGTGAATGCTGTCAGGTTTTGTCTAGGAAAGTCTCCTGTTCTCCTTTATTTTTTGAACAATATCTTTATAGGAATAGAACGCAAGTTGACAGTTTTTTCTTTCAGCACTTTTAAGATATTACCCCATTGTGTTCTCTGTTGCATATTTTCCTGTGAGAGGTCTACTGTACTCCTTCCTTACTGTAAAGTACTATACAGGGTCTAGGATTTTACTCTACTTGCAAGCTCAAAGTTCTGCCTGCTACAGAAGCAGGCAGAGGACAACAGACTCCTCAGTAAGAAACAAAGAATTTTCTTATTTGTGGCACAGAAAGCTGTGTGAACACCAGCATATTTGCATGTTTGTTCCCCTTGTCCCCAAGTCATACAAGGGTGATGCAAATGGTCCCAGATGGCTTGAACTATAAGAGGGAAACAAAACCCTGAGCTTAGGGGAACCAAATCTTTTATGATGAGCAGTAACCGTTTGCCCTTTGTCCTGGAGAGAGACACGGTATCTTCTAAGATGGTAAGCAAAGCTGCTCTTGGCCCTGGAAAGCGATGCCATTTCTCTATTGGAAGGCTGTTCTATAAACACACTTGCACAGATAGTCTGGAACAATGGGCAATCAGTTCCTTGCTGTGTGAGATGTGCAGAAACATGAGAGGCCCATGGAGAATTATCCCCCAAAAGAAATGTCTCCTTTTTCAGGATTTCCTATTTGTGTTTTGTTTTGTCTGTGTGTTCTGTTGTTTATTCCTGCTTTGTGTTCTCTGAGCTCCTTGAATCTGAGGTTTGGGGTCTGTCATTGATTTTGTAACACTCTTGGCTATTATTTCTTCAAGTACTACTTCTGTCCTGTGTTTTCTCTCTCTTCTTCTGGGATTCCAGTGACATATTTATTAGACCATTTGATATTATCTCACAGTTCCTAGATGCTCTGTTCTTCCAGCCTAGATAATTTCTATTGATTATCTTTAAGTTCACTATCATTTCTGGGATCTGATGAGTCTATTGATGAGGCTGTAGAATACATTCTTCATCTTTATTAGTATGTTGTTCATTTCTAGGGTTTGAACTTGACTATGTCTTTTTTCTCCCCAATTTACTGAGATATAATTGACATATAATATGGTGTAAGTTTAAGGTGTACAATGTGATGATTTAATACATGTGTACACTGTAAAATAATCACCATAATAGGGTTAGTTAACACCCCATCATCTCACATACTTACTATTTCTGTGTGTGTGGTGAGAACATTTAAGATATACTTTCCTAGCAACTTTCAAGTATACAATACAATGTTGTTAACTATAGTCACTATGCTGTATATTAAATCCCCAGAACTTACTTATCTTGTAACAGGAAGTTTATATCCTTTGACCGACATCTCCCCATTTCCCCTACCCTTTAACCTATGGTAACCACCATTCTACTCTGTTTCTATGAGTTTGACTTTTTAAAATTCCACATGTAAGTTATACTATGTAGTATTTGTTTTTCTAAGTCTGACTTATTTCACTTAGCATAACACCTGCAAGGTCCATCCATGTTATATAACACATACACACATACACACACACATGTTATATATAAATGTGCATATCTGTATACACTCAAAAGATGGAACTTGGCCCCACAATCTTTTTAAGCAGTTTCCTTCACTATCCCAGAGATACTGTATGTAAATGCCTCTACATACAATGCCATATGTAAATTGCCTTTGGGTCTATCATGGGTTGAACTGTGTCACCCAATAATTTATACATTAAAGTCTTAACCTTTTGTACCTAAGAATGTGACTGCATTTAGAAACAGTTATTGAAAAGATAATCAAATTAAAGTAAGGCATTAGGGTGGGCCCTAATGCAACATGACTGATGTCCTTTAGGGAAGACAGTCATCTATAAGTCACTGTGAGAGGCCTGGAATAGATCTTTCCTTCATGACACTCAGAAGGAACCGACCCTACTGACATCTTGATTTTGGACTGCCAAGCCTCTGGAACTGTGAGCGAACACATTTGTGTGGTTTAAACTGTGCAGTATATGGAATTTTGTCACAGAAGCCCTAGAAAATTAGTATAGCACCTATAAGCATAGACTTCTTTGAGTTACTGGTGCTGTATAACAAATTATCCCAAAACTCTGAGGCTTAAAATAACCATTTTATTATGTTCATTGATTCTTTATGTGAAGCATTCAAACTGGACAGTGAGGACAGGTCTGTTTAATCCAAAATATGTTGTCGTTTAATAAACGTCTTTGCAAGCCTTGACCAACATGAGGTTAGGGAAGTGAGGTATAGTCAGTTTAGATAAGGTCTAAAAGCCAAGTAGAGAAAGATGTGACTAGGCAGGAAAATAAAGATGAGTTTAGGTTTTCAGAGATGCCATATGAAGTGCAATGAATGGAACATTTTATCTCCTTTTTAAGAAGGAGATCAAATACACCAAAGTTATCCAAAGTGGGAGAGCTTTCAGATCCACATGCAAACCACAGCCTCATGCCCTCATCTGAGTGAGCTCACCTGGGCCAGAAGCCCACTTGACAGAATCAGAGATACTGAAACTCAAGAGTCAATAATGTGGCCACAACTTGCAGTTTTGTATGGACACCGGTGCCAGATGGATGCTGTCTCTTCTCCCTGATGAGAATGAACACGAGAGAGACCCACATGCAAAAGGACTCTTGATGTCGCTGAAGATTGGCTCAATTCCTGGTCAGGGTGCTGTGCTGGCGTTATGGGAGGTACTGAGATGTGTTGGGACACGGACCCTCCTTTCAAGGAAGTTATAATTTAGTTAGGACAATCCCCACAACAAGCTGAAATAACCAAAGAACAGAAAGGTTAAGCCTCTTGGCTAAAACAAAGGTGAGAGCTGGGTTCAGATCACTCTGTTTATTCTAACGAAGAGCTCTTTTCCATTCTCATCAGGGTCTCCTTGATGAGAAATCAAATGCAACTTCCTATTTTTCTCTAAAAAATGAGAATCAGTTTGATTAAGGGCTTTCAGTTCTAAAGCCAGGAAGCAGGTAGAGAGGGAAAGAGTTCACATGGCTGGCCGTCTCTCTGAAGATGGAGTGCAGAGGCCTGACTTTGAGTGAGTGTAGTGACAGCCTGACCTTCAGAAACACGATTCCAGGTGTGTCAGAGACACTCACTGCTCATTGAATAAGCAGGTGCTCACTCGCATGTCACAGCTGCCATCCCAGCTAGGCTGGAGCCATGTCATTTGTACAGGCTCTAGTCCTTTGAGTGAGTTCTGGGCTAAAGCACAGGCTGAGTTTTTCCTGTGCCTTGGCAGTGGAGCCGCCTGTTGAGACATGAGACTCTCTCTGTTGCTTGGTTTGTAAGTAACCACATGGAGCAGAGTCCCTGCTGACTCACATTGGACTTGGGAGAGAAATACATCTTATTGTGGCAACCCCCTGAGATTTTGGAGGTTAATATGCTATCACAGGAAACCATAGTTTATCATGGCTTAAATGTACCAGAGAATTATCTGAAAGGTCTGAGAAGCAAAACTACAGTTGAGACTAAGTGGAGACCAATAACTATATATGTATATATATGTATCCATCTCTAAATCAAAAAAATCTTTCAAATTATAATTTATTATGAGATAATGTAAAGTTGTAAGCAGTTAGCAGTTAGTCAATATGATGTATACTGTTATTTCAAATGAAGAACTTGGTTTTTATAGATAAACCCCAAGGAAATGTCTGCTTCAGCTCCTCTCTTAGATTTTCTTTTTCTCCCCCATGAAGTGAAGACCTCGGCCTCTTGCTGTATAATGGAAGGTATAATTACCCACCTGGAGCTAGCCCCCCTGAATTGTGGGAACATGCAGAGGAAGGTCTAACCAGCCCTAAAGAGTGTGCCTTGTTAATCCAACCAAAATTTTAGAGAGGGAAAATTCACAGTATCAGAAAAATATTTTAAAATGATTCAGACAGTCCTGATTCCTAGAACTATTTCATGTTTCTACTACAAATAAAAGTTTAGTGGGTTTAAAAATAAGTGAAGGAAAAAAAGATAACATTTCTTTTCTTCTGAAGGCTAGTCAGAAGTTCATTTCCCTGCCTTCCTGTTTTACCAAGAGAGGATACAAAATGTATGTGTATTTCAATTTGGCAGATTTGCTACATAGTGAAATCTGATGTTTGAAAGATCTTCCCTGGGGCCCCATCCAAAGGGTTGAGTGACTATTTTATTAAAATGTACTCCTTTCTAAGGTGGTCCTCTGAATGGATCTTGGGGACAATGGGGCATTGTGAGTTTCTTTTTATGAAAATCCTGGATTGGCACACCTATTTTCCTGCTTCTAGGGATTAATAGAAACTTGAAAACAAGTCTTTGTCTAGTACAGACAAATACACAAATACACATGCCATTAAGTTATAAGTAATGCAGTTGCCTGGCTGCTTATGAACTTCTCCAGCAGGGCTGACTTCTGGTTTTACAATTTAACGAGAGAGATGCTTTAGAGAAATACGTTACCTCAGGTAGATAAAAGCAAAGTTTAGATTTGTGTTTATGTATTGTTCTCTGTGGTGGAATATTTCTTTTTAACATATGTTTGGTTCGTATTTGACAATGCTGAGTTTATACAGTGCCATATTGACAAGCCAATACTCCTAAAAAATTATATTACCATTTGCTCAGAAAGCACATGGACACAAGATGCTACAAAAAAAATGTTGGCAGGTTTTGAAAGGCAATTTATCTTCATTCATAATTATACGTATGTGCATATATGACAACACAGACGTGATGGTAATAATTTTTGTTTTCTAATGCAAATGCCCAGTGCTGCTGCCATGACATTGGCAAGCGGATAAATCAGCACTAGCAAATCCAAAATCATTCTCCAGGCAGGGATTCTACTAAACTAATTATCTAAGAAAAAACAAACACACCACAAAGAATAAGGAAACCTGTGAAATATGGGGGATGGCAGTGGGGTACTTGCTGGGGAAACAGGGAAGGAAGCAGAATCTACACGTGACAGGTCACCTGTTATGAAACCTGGGAGACAGATCGAGCTCCATTCCAGCTTAATTAGATCAAGGAGTGTGCTATTTGTATTCATTCCTGAAGGACAACTAAGTTTATGGGGAAATATCTTTGTAATATATTCTGGGAGACAGGATCCTGGGATGCTGAATGTTGGCAAGGACTAAATTGTGGTAATAGTACATTATAGATCTCAGGCAGGGCTTTAATTCTATAATGAATTCAGAGAAGAATGAAATAAAGTAGAAGGCAACTTAGGATGTGGCTGGATGAATGATACTTCAACATTCCACAGATGGGGTTGCAGAGCCAAGGATATGCCAAGAGACTGGGCATTTCTGTGGTTCAATACTGTCTCTTTCACAGTTGTGCCAAAGGCAATTCTCACTCCTTCAGACCTTGTAGTTTTATTTATTTAGTTAGTTTCACATTAATGTGCTTAGCAGCAGCTTTTGATAATGTATTCATATTCCCAAAATAAAACAGAAATCCTGCAGATTTAAAAAAATGTGTGTAAGACTCTAGAGTTATTTCTACCAAGATAAAATAAAACCCTCTTATGATGCCCATTTGCAGGAGTTCCCTCATCAGTTGATGCCTCTGATTTTCAACCTACTTTTTGGGATTTGAGGGGATCCATATTGTAACTCAGCCTGTTCAGTGTGTGCTCTCGGAAGATACCAGAGGTGGGTCAGAGGAGCACCATTATGCTTTTTGGAGCCCACTGGGCTAGGGTTCTTCGCTCTTTCTTGGGGTGAGTCCACTGGGCCAAGGTTTCTTATATCTAAAGTAAGGGAACAAAACTAGGTGCTCTTTAAGCTTCTTCTAGCTGTGATAAGCATGCTGGGATCATAGAAGCCCTCTCTTACTTATTTCCCCTTATTTCCTAGGCAGCAAGAAAAAGTTTGCTTAATAATTGTTTTAAAAGTTAGACTGGAAGGGACCCTGTGAAGAATGTAATCCCTTTTCCCAGCTGGATTTAAACACTTCTGATAGGTGAAGACCTGCTCACGTTTGAAGGTAACTGGGGAATTGGAAATCATGAACGTCTGTTGAACATTTACCACCAGACAAGATGATCTGACCCCTAGAACATTGAGGGAGGGTTGTTAGTGTTCTGTTTGGCAGCCAGGGCCTGGGGCTTGGAGATGCACAGGGTTGTCTAACTGGTAAGAGGCAGAGGTTGGGTTTGTACCCAGCTCTGTCTACTTCTTGAGTCAGAACTCTTTGACCTAGACAGTCTCCTTCAAAAAAGACTAATCAAATCAGTTATTCTTAGTACCAAGAAGCTGTGAGTAAAAAGATTCATTTGAGTGATCATGATGTGAGGAAGGGGTGGGACCACTCCCGTCCCCATTGTGTAGATGTAGACTCTGAGGCTTGGAAGGGCATGATCTGTCCCTGCCTAGGGCTGTGTAAGCGGCTGCATCAAGGGTAAAGCTCTGGGTGTTTTCTCCCCAACTTTCCTTTCTCCACTCAGTGTAGAAAGAATGCTGAGAGAGAGAGAGTCTGAGGTGGAGGTGAGATCATGTCTCTGAAGCCTGAGCCATGGTGGGGGGTGGAGGTGGGAACGAGTGCAGGCAGCCCTTTCTGTCCTGTGTTTGAGAATGTTTGGTCAGCTGGAAGCCCTGCATAACAAGGTGCCCCTCAGCGGGTCGCTGTGAGCATACTGGGTCAAGGCGTGGGCAGAGAACAGGCTTGGGAAATGTGCCCTCATCGTCCAAACATGTATGAAAACTGACACCAATGGCTTGTCTTGATAGTGGCATTATTATGACTGGAAATTGGCTACACCGATTTTTCAGTGTTTCGAATATAGAAGGCCTTCACAGGGCTGCATTTTGGGTATCCAAGTGCTGCTATTGTGGCCAAAGGCACAAAATGATTTTCAAAGTAATTCAATCCTTTTGAAAGGCACACATAAGCACAACGAAGAAAGTAATAGTTTCCAAAATCAAAAACAAAGCCAGAGTCTGTAAACAACAAACATATAGAAGTGTCCTTAATGGTTTGTCTAATGTTACTGACCTGTGAAATAGCAGAGTTAACCCTTCTCCTGTGAATGCTGGTGTCTCCATCTCTTTTGACGTGTTGTGGTGGTTAATTACTTAATACTATAAGTAAATGTCAGTGGGCATCTTTCACACTAACAAAAATTTTCTCTTAAGTAAGAACTTCTTCAAAGGGACAATTAAAATATTTCAAAAATTACTCCTTGGTTTTAGTCATAATTTAATTAGGTATAGCTGAATGTGCACCGATGATTCAGCCTGTCACCAGGGTCACGTATATGAGCACTGAGTGCTTGAGATTGCTCATTTTATGTAAAGTGCCCCCAGCCACATAGAGCTATTCAGTCATTTCTCAAAAATCCTCTGAACAGAATCCAGAAATAGTCCTTAGCGTGGGTATCCAGCAGAGGACAGTAAAGTCCTAGTTTTCTTTTCTAACTTGTTTTCCTTTCTGATGACTGCAGTTGTAGAGTACTCGGAAGCTCTCAGGTGGCTGACACGTAATTGCAGACATTAAGCATTTTTGAGGAGAAACATGAAATGTATGTGAGGTCAATGAAATTCTTTGTCAAGACTTCTCTGCAGATCTGACCCTTTAACGTGACAGTGCAAAACTGGAAGATGTGCCCAGCGTTCCCTGACTTGCACATAGCAAACTTCATCGGCCAGACATTTTTGTGTTGCTTTATTTTATCTGAAAAACAACAGTGTTCTCTGCAACTGTATTAGGGTATGATTTACCTGGCTGCCCATAAATGAATTACATCCTTTTCATATTTTCTTCAATTGCTTTTCAGATTCCATATTCTTTTGAGCAACAGAGTGTTGGGATTTATAAGATGGAAGGAGGTTTATATTCTTTTTCCCAAGCCCTCCAATCCCCTTCCTTCCTCCAAATTTTTCTTGGGAATTGTCTGGAAGTTTGGCTTAAGTAGAAAATGAAGATCACTTTCTTTCTTTTAAGAGAAATAAATCCTCAAAGGGCAGAAAGGAAAACAGAGAAACATGGTGGGAGTGAGTTCTCCTCGTGTTTTGGGGTTCAGTCCTTGATCTAGGTGGGTAGAACTGTTATGTGTTACTTATCAAAGGGGTTGCTACTTAATGCAGGGGCCACAATAAGTTACTTATATGGCCAAACTGGAATAAAATGTTAAGGGCATAAAGTAGTTCAGAACTATTAATTTATATGTTTTTTTGGAGAAAATCATGAAAATGTTGGGCAACAGTAACAGAGTGTAGTCAGCCATATTTTTACTTGTGCTTTCTGCACCCACCTTACTGTTTGTGGTCCATGCTGGAGCTGACCTGGGGTAGTCATGTTATATATCATATCAAAGACCTAGTAAGTGAAAGGAGGAAAAGCCACAAATAACAACATACATACATACATACATATATATTCTAAGCTTAGAAATTCTTAAAATAACCTGTTGTGAACTGGGGCTCTAACTCAGTGATCAAGTGGTTCTGTGACATCAGGAAACCCTTGGAGGTCAAAGTTCAGGATTTTGTACCTCTTAGAGAGTTCCTGGAGTGGAAGCTCTTGGAAGCAGGCTCACTCACCTAATGAAGAAATACCAGCACTTAGCCCATAAAAGTTCCTCAGTACACAATGGTTGAATGAATGGATGAAGTGTATTATAATTTTTAAAAACTCAGGACCAAATCAAGTGAAAATTATTTTTATTAAACACGTGTGATTTATATTTTCTCATTCAAAAACTGAAAAGTTTTTCTATTAAAAATCTTATTTTAGTCCAGTTATTAGGTTTTCACATTACTCTTTTAGAAATGATTAAAACCTAATCTCTGTGACATAGGTACATAATACTATATAAGCTTAGGTAAAATACAAATGTCTTGAGTAATTACCCACTATGCTAAGTATAATGCAGTAAGCAAAGACACAGAGAACATAATCCTTGCCCTTGAAGTGTTCAATATAACCAGGGAGATGAGAACAACCCACATGAAACTACTAAGAATAGTACAAGACAGTCTACCATTCAGAGTTAGATTTCTTTATTGCAGATTAAAACATAATATAAATTAGGAGAAGGGAAAGATCACTAGAGACAGATGTGCTCTAGGGAAACTTCATGCATGAGGTAGGACTTGAACCAGATACTGAAAATGGAATGGCATAGGGCGGAGAAGGTGAAGAAAGGGCATTCAAGATGTTAATTCTCCTTGGATCCTGAAACAGGGTTAGTCTATATCCTGTATAGACCAGAGCACCAATCACACTCTGGTAATGATTCACCTGAATGTTCCATCTCTCCTATTAGAGGTGTAAGCTATTTAAGGGCAGGGAACCTGTCTTAAATATTGGGAGTCTTCTAGTCTGCTGGATGATGGTAGAAAGTTAATGAATATTGATTGAATTGATAGTGAGGCTGAGAACTGAAGTGAGCACGGCACATGTGTGTACGTGTAGGGTGAAGAGGTGAAGATGGGCTCAGTAAGGAAATCCCAATGGCTGGAGCACAGAGTTTGTTGAGATTAGCAGAAACAAGTTCGAGGCAATAACAGACACTACTAACAAGGTAATCAAAGAGAAATTTCAATGAGATATGGTAGCAATAGGGAACTATGTAAGCAGGAATGGGACCTAAAGGTTGTGTTATAAGAAATTAATCTGGCTGGGATGCACAAACTATCATCAAAACTGGAAAGCAGTAGAATTGGATGATACGAAGACTTCTAAATCAGCCATTCTTTTTCTCTAATCTAAAATAATGGCTATATATGAATGAGCTATTGGACAACATAGTTTCACAGAGATGATTTATTTTTCTATAAAAGAGAAGAAAAAACTATCCCTAAAAGAGCATAATAAAACCAGAAGAGGTAACTTGAAGCAATATGCAACTTATTTCTTCAGTGTGTTCCAAGCAGATTCTTACTACTTGGCTATTTCTAATTTTAGTAAGAACAAGGGAGTAATAAGTGACGACCATTACTGAATAGACCTACAAGGAACATGGGGAACTTTCAGTTTGAAGCCAGAGATAGTTATTCTAACAGGGATATCAAAAGCTCAGGGGAAGGTCCCTTCCAGGTGAAAATGGTCTTTTTAGGAACAGTTCCTATTGTATGGAGAACAGCACTTTTACCGAGGGACACGGTGTAAACAGGAGGCACCCGAGAATGACATTAGCAGGTGAACTGCTTGATGCTTGACTTGTCACATGCTCATGTGATGTTGCTCAAAAAGAGCAAGGCAGCCGTGATACGGGTTAAGGCGTGGACACAGGCCTCCAGCTGCACCCATACTTGCTGTCAACTGTTGGGGGGGCTTTGATGGGAAGGCGTGGGTGCATTTGGTCAGCAAGGGTTTATTGGTTTCGCCTGTTCACCTCATTTGGAAATGTGGGGAAAAAATCATCATCTAAGGCATACTTGAGGCCTAGTCAATCTTTAAGGTCAATTCAAATATTCTAACCTGGCTGTAGTTTTCTCTCTGCTCCCCTGACTGCTCCTCTGTATTATTGCAGATTTTATACCTACCTTATTTATACTGATCACATTGCATTTTTAGCACATCACATTTTAATGGCTACTTATTTGTCTCTCTCCTCCTACTAGACTGATTTTCTAGAGAGGGGAATCTGCATGTCATTGTTATCTTTGTATCCACAGAACAGCTACCCTGGGAAGGGATCAATAGTGCACACTTTCCTGAGGACACTATGGTGTGGGCGTTGGAGCGTAAGCTTTAGGCTCAGAGAGATTAATGTTTATATGTAGGTCTAGACAAGAGTTGGGAACTTCCGCAAATCACTTGACATTCCTGAGCCTTATTTTTCTCTGAATAGGGAGGATAATGGTACATACCACACAAGGTGGAGAAAGGGCTGGAAGAGATAATGTGTGCCACTGCCAAGACTGGAGCCTCTATTTTGATCTCTAACTTTATGTGAGCCCTCAGTACTGCCCTGAAATCTGCTTCCTTAACAGCATCTCTTTACCACTCACCACCGCTGTCTTAGAGATTCACTTGCTCACTGGTTATTTACATTTAGGTGCCATATATACATAGGCAATTCATATGCCTAATGTTCAACTGATTATCCTGACCCTGCTCTGCCCATCTACACATTCGGAATTTGTTCTTGATTTCTCCCTCCTCTTGCTCTGCACCCCTAATTAACCGTGAAACCTTGTCAGTCTGTCCACTCCCTTCCTTGCCTACTTCCAGTACCCCAGTTCATACTGCTGGTGTTTCTTCCCTTGTTCTCCACAGTAATAATCTGTAGCTGTGTTCCCTTCTAATCAATTCATATTTTTAACACACAAACGTGAAGACTTCCTGACCATCCTGGACTGGGCTGTGTGCATCTACCTGACCTTGTGTGTCCTCATCACAGCACTTATCATGATAGATTAGGACCCATGTTTGTTTGTGATTCTTCCTACCCTGTGGATTCCCTGAGGGAGGAGAAGCCTTGGCATCACTGTGAGCAAACACAGTACTTGGTAGGGATGCCAGCAATATTTATGGAAAGAAAAAAGGAACAAAGCAACTAGCATAACTGTTGGAATTTAGTAACTTCTCTTTTTCATGTTCTTCCTTATTTTCCTCCTCTTCCTTTTATTTTTACGCCTCTCTCTCGCCGTGTCATAGTTACTGGTTTTCGTTGCCATCGTTGTTTCCGTCACCACCACCATAATTACAATCCTCACCAATCATCATCTAATATCACCTCTGTAGCAGAAGGGAATGGCTAGCAACAGCTAGAACCCAGGCGGAAGGCCAGCAGGCAAAGCTGCAGGAACTCTGGAGTTCAGAAGACTTTAGGGGAAAGGAGGGCATCCAGAGCTCCCCTCCGACACGTCTTAGATTTTTTTTGGAGGCTTCTTTTGGAGAAGAATAGCAGAAACTTTTCTCACATGGAACAGTTGGGGCATCAGCCTGACTGTTCTCAGTGGAAACAAATGTTCACGACACCTCTAGCGGCCTAGCCTTTGGGCTCTGTCTGGGGTGCCCACAAGTCCAGGGTTTTGAGCGAATCAGACGAACTCCATTCTTTAAGTCTTGTACGTGGGTTCTCATTCCTTCTCCTCCAGTGTCTTCTTGCTTTCTTTGTCCACAGGGACCCAGTACTCTCATGCCTGGAAGTCTTGAAGTCTACCATCCTTATTATATATGGTTAAATGAAGAAAGATGAGGCAACTGGCCAAAAGTCACGTACCACTAGTCATTCGCAGAACAGGGACTAGAATTTGGGGTTTCTGTATTCCAGGCTAGGGTATTTTCTACCACATTGGTTGGTCCAGTGGAGATTCACTAGCTTACATGTGTAAGTGAATTTGGAAAGGAGCAATGTGAGACTGTGTGGTAATGAGCATGAGCATGTGTGTACGTGTTGGAGGTGAGCAAGTGTCTTTTGTTGCTTATTCCCTTCTCGTTGCCTTTGCTTTCTTTACTCTTTCCACATTCTCCTCTTTCATTTTCCTCGTGTCTTCCCATTTCAGTTGTCCCATCCTCTGTCAGTGTGCTCTCCCCAGAAGCCCTTTTTCTAATGCCCTCTTCACTCCTTCCCAAGCCCTTCTCCCCTTTTTTTGTGCCTTTTTATTTCTTCTTCCACTGACTCTGATAGCTCTGAAGGTTCAGTGGGTACCTAAAAAATTTAAAATGCTGGATTTTTAAGGGACATTAAAGATACGTAATTTTGATTAATTTATACTATATCCAGTTTTATAAGGACTATTTGATGTCCAATGAGCCTTTGAAAAGTCTTAACATGTTTTTCTATAGCAGTTATGTTACATTTTTTGAGTAAAACCAACTCAAACACTTGGAGACCAAATTTTTCTTGGGAATTTTGTTTCTTTGCTCACCAAAAGGTATGCATGCCTACCTTTGCACTTATGGAAACTGCATGAAAAGAACCCTGTAAAAATTGTGAAGCAAGAGTAAACTACAGTATGAATCTATATGCTGTCTTTGAGGGGCAGTGGCAGGTCTGGGAGGGCAAGAGTTGGCGCACAGATTAAGTAGACTGTTGTCAAGGTGGGTGGCAACAGCAGGACCAAGTTGAAAGAATCTGGAAAGGCAAGATTGCTGGCTGGAGGGAAACTTCAAGTATGGCCCAAGGGGTTGGGACCTTTGACCAATGGGCAGAGATCAAGGCTGGTGCAGCCGTGAGGCAGGCTCTGGTGCTGAGGTCCAAGGTCAGCTATGGGGCTTCTTTCTCGGCTGGCAGGCCAGAGCTCTTGCTGCCCTATTAATGTGGACCTTCACATTTTACTCCACCTCTCATTCTTTAAGGGGAAAGTCTCCTAAAGAACCAGGCTTATAAAGGCCGGACTTTACCAGTGAATGTGTCCAAGTCCTTCTTTATGATGGATCACTTATTGTCTATGGTGGATGGCTATACCTCCAGGTCCTTATGTCTCTTTCAGAAAAGAGAATCTTCTATGGTCCAACACTTTCTGGGAACCAGGGGAGAGGACAATGACCTAAGCCCTAACTTCTCCCTCTATCTAGGTTCTTTATTGGCAGGATTAAGGTCTTGGGCTTAATGAGCTATCAGAACATCTGAATTAGATGACACATCATCATGGGTAGAATCCTAGGTCTGCCTCATACATCTCCTAGTCTGGACAGTCTGAACTGCAAGTCTATCTATGACTGTCATTTATATAGTGATATTTATTTCCATTTATATAGAGAATAAGACCACAAATTATGGAACCAGATTATTCCACTTCCTGTGATACATGATTTTACCTCTCTGTTTCTTAGTTTCCTCAATTTTAAAATGGGGATAATAATAGTAAAAGTAAGTGCATGCCAGAATTAGCTATTCTATTTGTCTGGTTGTAGCTGTGGGTATAGTCCAGGCTGGCATTGGGGAGGAAGTCTTTGTGGAGTACATGGAATACACACTTAGAAGCTGTTGGAAAAACGATGCTTTTAGGCCTGTGTGGTAAATTAGATAGATAGATTAGTAGTCTAATCTGTGGTGGACTAAGGCTCAATACCCAGTCCCTCCTGCTATTGAATCTTCCTGTACGGCAGAGGCTGCAAAGTTCACACTACATTTTTCAGACATGTTTCTGCTTGTGGTTCTAGATGCAAATAAGCTTTACCAACTGGATTCTCTCTTGAAAGGTTTGGAAAGCAGAAAAGAGAAGGAGGTAGTCACCCTGCTGGTAAAGCCAGTGATGGGGAGAGGGTATTTCTGTAGCAGCCTTTGAGAGTCTGGTCACTGCCTTCAATGGGTATCAAATGGCAGTTGTTTTCTCATTTCCTACCTTCCTGATTGGGTGGCTCTCAGTGGACTGCCCCTTCTGCAGGGTGTTCAGGGAGTTCTTCTTGGAGACCCAGCCCCAGGCTCACTCCCCCTTTCTATGTTGTTATCACCCAGTTTCCTATACCACACCCCTTTCTGCTGATTGGTTGTGGTTTGTGCTTTGTACAACTGAACCCTGATTTTACAGTCTCGAAGATGATCATTTTAAGTCTAGAGAAGGCTACCAGCAGAGGCAAGCTTGTCTGATTTTCCAAGGCTGGAAGAGCACAGCTATTAATTGTATAGTTTTGATGCCCTACCTGCAAGTACTTCCCTGGGATTCTCCATTTATCAGCTTGGGCTATGAGGACTTTCTTAGCCCTTGTAAGGTATGTTTCAGAATTTTCCTGCATTTACTCAATATATTGTTTCAAGATGACAGAACCTGAAATTATGTGATGGGACCTGAGGGTTGTGTAATAGGTCACTTCACCAATAGGCAGATTAAGGTCGAGTTGTCCTGTTGATATATCTAGCATCCTGGCTAGTATTTTAGAGTTGTCACAGTCAGTGAATTGAATGAATTCATAGTGTGATAAAGGAGGACTTATTTAGGTTCAGCTCATGTTTATATCTTCATATTTTGATAAGATGCTAACTTAGATCTTGAAAGGTGGAGAAAAGGTATAAATGTACACTCAGGTATGCATGCTAATAAACTTGTTTTCCTTTTGTTAATCTGTCTTTGTTTTATAGGAGCCCCAGCTAAAATCTTAGAAGGCTAGAGGGCAAATTATTTTTCTTCCCCTACACTTCTCTATTGATGGTATCCAGAAAATTTGTACTTTTTTTTTACTTACAATTGATGTACAACATTATATTAGTGTCAGGTGTACAACACAGTGATTTGATACTTTATACATTACCAAATAATAACTATGATAGGTCTAGTTATCATCTGTCACTGTATAAAGTTATTAGAATGGACTAGATTCCCTATGCTGTACATTATATCCTATGACTTATTTATTTTGTAATTGGAAGTTTATACTTCCTAATCCCCTTCACCTGTTTTGCCCATCTCTGTACTCCCTCCTGTGTGGCAACCACCAGTTTGTTTCTTGTATCTGTGAGTCTATTCTGTTTGTTCATTTTTTTAGAGTCCATAATATAAATGAAAACATACAGTATTTGTATTTCTTTGTGTGAGAGTTCATTCATTTTTTATGGCAAAGTAATATTCCATTGTATGTATATACCATTTCTTCTTTATCTATTCATCTATTGATGAACACTTAGATTGCTTTTATATGTTGGCCATTTTAAATAATGCTGCAGTTTACATAGGTGTGCATATATCTTTTGAATTAATGTTTTTGTTTTCATTGGATAGGTTCCTAATAGAGGAATTGCTGGATTGTATGGTAGTTCTATTTTTAATTTTTTTGAGGGACCTCCATATTGTTTTCCATAGTAGCTTGTACCAAATTATATTCCCCCCAACAGTGTACAAGGGTTCCCTTTCCTCTACATCCTTGCCAACAGCTGTTGTTTCTTGCCTTTTTGATACCAGCCATTCTGATATGTGTGAGGTAATATCTCATTGTGGTTTTGATTTGCATTTCCCTAATGATTAGTGATGTCGAGCATCTTTTCATGTGACAGCCGGCTATGTTTTCTTTGGAGAAATGTCTATTTAGGTTCTCTCCCCATTTTTAAATTACATTGTTTGCTTGTTTTTGATACTGAGCTGTGACAGTTCTCTAATGTATATATTTTGGATATTAACCCTTTATTGGTAATATCATTTGCAAATATCTTCTCCATCCCCTCCCATTCAATAGGTTGCATTTTTTTTATTTGTTGATGGTCTCCTTCACTGTGTCAAAGCTTTTGTAGTTCCATTTACTTATTTTTGCTTTTGTTGCCCTTTCCTGAGGAGACAGATCCAAAAAAATATTGCTCAAACTGATGTGCAAGAGCTTACTGCTTATGTTTTCTTCTAGAAGTTTTGTGGTTTTTCATCTTACATTTAAATCTTTAATCCATTTTGAGTTTATTTTGTATATGGTGTAAGAAAGTGATCCAGTTTCATTCTTTTGCATGTAGCTGTCCAGACTTCCCAACACCATTTATTGAAAAGACTGTCTTTTCCCTATTGTTTATTAATGCCTCCTTTATTATAGATTAATTGATCATATAAGCATGGGTTTATTTCTGTACTCTATTCTGTTCAATTGATATATGTGTGTAATTGTACTAGTTCCATACTATTTTGCTTGTCTGGACAACTCTTTATCTCTCCAATTCTGAGAGTTGTATTCTTGCCTGAGTAGAGTATTCTTAGCTGTATTTTCCTTTTTGCACTTTAAATATATTGTTCCACTCCCTTCTGGCCTATGAAGTTTCTGCTGAAAA
The DNA here is from genome assembly GCF_040802235.1 of Manis javanica. NCBI lineage: Eukaryota > Metazoa > Chordata > Mammalia > Pholidota > Manidae > Manis > Manis javanica. Next base: position 97,887,366 of record NC_133167.1, read on the forward strand.
TAAGCTAATAGTCTTATTTGAGTTCTCTTGTATGTAACTAGTTGCTTTTCACTTGCTGCTTTTGAGATCCTCTCTTTAACTGCTAAAATTCTGATCATTATATGTCTTCGTTTGGGTCTCTCTGGTTTCATTTTATTTGAGACTATTTTTCCTGGACTTGGATCTTTCCTTCACTTGTTAGGGAATTTTTCAGCAATTATTTCTTCAAATAGGTTCTATTCCTTTCTCTCTCCTCCTTCTGGGACACCTATAATCTGAATGTTAGTATGCTTGATATTATACCAAATGTCCCTTAATCTGTCATTTTTTCCAATTCTTCTTTTTGCTGTTCTGATTGGGTGATTTCCACTACTCTGTCTTCCAGATCACTGATCCTTTCTTCTGCATCATCTAATCTGCTCTTGATTCACTGTAGTGTATATTAATTTCTGTTATGTATCTTCATCTCTGATTGGCTCTTTTTTAATACTTCCTTTTTGTTGATGTTCTCACTGTGTTCATTCATTTTTCGCCTGAGTTCAGTAGGCATCTTTATGACTGTTACTTTGAACTCTTTATCTGGTAGATTGATTATCTCTGTTTCATTTAGTTCTTCTTCTGAGGTTTTGTCTTGTTTTTTTATTTGGAACATATTCCTGTCTCATTTTGCATCTCTGTGTATTTTTTTTCTATGATTTATGTAGATCTCTTGGTTTTGAAGAAGTGACTTTACGCAGAAGATGTTCTGTGGGGTCCCATAGCACAAACCCCCTGGTCACTTGAGGCAGATTTATCAGGGGTGTATACTGTGTGGGCTGCATGTTGTAGCTGGGTTGCAACTTGTACGGATTCACTGATAAGTAGGGTTACCCAAGGCCTGTTTGGCTGAGAAGTTTGGCCACAACCATTGTAGGTATGTGGTATGGGGTTGGCCACTAGCCTGGCTTATTGTGAGGCCCAGATACGACTGGCTATGAGGCCCAGTTGTTAAAGCTGCAGATGTTGTGGTGGGCAGGGCAAGCTTCTGGTGAGGCTGGCAGCAAGTACCAACTGCAACTGTTGCAGGAGTTCTAGTGTGTGGAGGAGGGGGCCCTTGAGAGAGGCTTCAGTACTGTCTGAGTGCACCTGCCAGGTGGAGTAGAGGGCTGCTTGGGAAGAGCTCTGGGTCGGGGTGTGTGGGTTATGTGGAGCAGGTCTACAGGGGAATAGTGGGCCAGGCTTGCGGTGCTAGCAAAGTAGATAGTGTCAAAAATGGTACCCATCAGCATTGGCCAGCTAGGTGGAAAGAAAATAAAAAAGAAAATGATGCCTACCAGTGCTCCCTTCTGCAGAGAATGTTGCAACAGATCTCTGCCCTTCAGACATATTCCCTAAAATTAGTCAATGGAGCTCCTTCAATTGTAACCCAGGCACTTTTCAAACTGATGCTTCTGTACTGGGACTTGGAGTGAGATTGTGTGCATGCCCTTTAGGAGTAGTCTTGGTTTGCTCCTGTTCCCCAGCTTCCCTGGACATAAGCCCAGTTGTTTTTCAAAATCAGATGTCACAGGTGATTATGTTCCTGGTGCAGGCCTCCTGGACTATGGGCCCTGACGTGGGGCTTGGACACCCTTGTTCCTCAGGGAGGGCCTCCATGGTTGTGATATCCCTTCTGTTTGTATGTTGTCATGCCAGGGGTGTCCTGACCAAACCACGTCTCTGCCTGTCCTACCTGTCTCCATGTGGCTTTTTCTTTATATCTTTTGTTGTATATGATCTGTTCTTCTAGTCTTCAGTTCATTTTCAGAAATAGTTGCTCCATATGCAGTTGTAGATTTTGGTGTGTCCATGGGAGGAGGTGAGGTCAGCATCTTCCTACTTCACCACCTTGATCCCCTTACTAAATATTTCCTGTTCTTTTACTGCCCCTCTTGGTGATGAGTTAGTTCCTCTGCTAGGTGTGCTTAAGAGACCAATAATGGCTTAATATATTATACCTTAAAACATTTTTGCTTTTCAGCAGTAACTCTTATGCCTGTAGCTAAAGGAGTGAAAAAGACAGACTATTCCAACAATTTTTTGACTGAAAGTTTATCCTCGAGAACCTGTTTATATAAAGCCATCCCAGGGGTAACATCTTTGTGATAGTGTTCTCATCTAGGAGCTTAACTACTTAGCTCTTTTGGGGATGAAGCAAGGTAAAACTCTGGAGTATAGAGTTTTCATTTTCCAAAGAGAAGATGCTCCCTTGAAAATTTGTTTCTACAGGGTTTCAATGTACTGATATTCCAATCATGCTGAAATTGCCTGGATTTCATGGAATTTGAAGTCAATTGAAAGACAATCTTTTGGAATCATTTCACAAATTCAAAGTATTCAGAGAAAAGGTGTTTGCTCAGTTATGGTGATTGAGAAACTGAAGGAAGCTAGAGCGATATGTCATGCTTGGTTATGTGCTGCTCTGATGCCAGTCAGCGTAAAAGCTGAATTTTGAAGGCTGTGGTGGAAAGTGGAAACACTGCCAATGGATTGCTGTGTGGTGCAGCATTATTTACTTATCGAGAAATAAAAGCATCCTTGCTTCATTGGGTTGGGGACATAGCATCATCCTTCCTATCACAACAGAGCTCAGTTGCCTTCTTTTTTTTTTAATTTTGAAAGAGTAAATATTTAAATAGGTAATACGGAAAAGTTATTGCCAGTTTCCTCCATAGGCCATGAGCTGGGAGGTAAAAGAGAGCCAGGCAAAATTCACATATGGAGAAAAAAATTATAGAAATTACATGCCATCCTTTTAAAGCAAGGGCATTGGAATTCTTGATTTGCAATTGGCCAAATTGAGCAAACTTTTCTGTGAAAAGCCATTTTAACAAAAAAAATTATGAATTTTCTTAAACCTTGTGATTAGAGTGTAATATGTATTTATGGTCTCCCTAGGCACCACACAATAAAAATGGTTAAAACCTTTACTCCTTTTAGTAGTTCAGAGTTTTATTGCCAAAGTTATTTTGTAGATTTTATGCTTAAAGCAAGGTCAGTGTATTGCACTGTATAAATTATTCTAAGTAATTGCTTAGTTATTTTATAGCTTAGTCACAGGATTTTTTCATTATTAAACGTAGCTTTTCCTTTAAAGTTAGGATGAGAAGGGTGATATAAATCACAGGGCAGCTTGCCATTGGGGGTTTCAAGCTTTACCTGTGATAAGGGTTTAATAACAATCTGGCCCAGACACCAGTTCCCTCTCAATTACCTTTCCACATGGGCATTAGTTTGCACTGTTTATTAAAAACTCCCCTTGTAGTTTTTAAATGGAGTGTTTCAGATTAATGGCCCCCACGGAGTTTAACTTCATTGCACTTCATTAAAGCTAGATTGTACAAAAGGTTACTTCAATTAAATCCAGAACACGACCTTAAATCTGTATAGATTTTTTTCAGAAAATGTGATAAAATTGCTCTGCCAATCCTTTGAGATTAACAAGGCAACATCCCTTTCAGTAACTGAAGTGCAGAACTTGTGAGTCTGTTCTGAATTTTCCTATGGCTATATACTTGGATATGACAAAATTAGAAGCCAATCCATGGAAAGAGTCTGGAGTTATAGGTGAATCAAGTTACTAGAGAACAGACCCACCACATGAGACTAGCGAGTTTGGGAAACCTTTTGTTACACCTGAGTGGACGCTGTAAGTTTGGTACTTAAGACAAACTATTTTTGTTTCCCATGAAATAAAGATACTTTTCTAAATAGCTTGGTTTGTCTCTCCCAGCACAGAACAGGATATAAAATTTTCTGAGAGGTTTTCCCCCTTGGCTACTCCAACCTCTAAAGCATAGCTTGTGGCAGTTCCTAACCATGGTTTCCTCTGAAAATTCATGATAATTGGAAGCATTAATTACCCATCTTACACTCTGAGAATGTGGCCTCATTATCTTGAGGCAATGTGTGAATTGATGCTTATTACACCACAACTCAATAGCTCAATTTTATCTTTTTGTGGTTTTCAAATGACTTAGTTAAACTAGCCCAGATTCAGAGGTGTCAAAATTGTACAATCCTCACAAACAATAGTTAGTTGTATCTTGCTTATAATTTGAAGACCTGTTATATTGTAAATAATTTTAAAGATGTTACTGATTTTTATTCTTAAAAAAGGTTTAGTTGGAAATGGCTTAGTGTTTCCAGAACTGATACTATCATTATTTGTCTTTGAATGTCAGAGGTTTAGCATTTCTTTCATTATTTTTGTTAATGTGGTTGGGTTACTTTTCTGCCCGTACCTTTTGCTTTTTACCTAGGTTTTGTCTACTTTTTATGATTTAAAGTGGCTCTTATTAAAGGATGCAAAATAATCTAAGCATTTATTCAAATATCTCACTTATATACCTGACAATATTCACTCCAGATGTATACCCAGTACTAGGCAAAGAGAGAATGAGTGATGTAATCTGAGGAAAGTGGCATAAAAGTCCTCCCATTGGGTACATTCACACATAAATAACTTCTTTGGGTGAAGGCAACCAGAAGACAGCATGAAAACTCTGGATACCAGGTATTTGAAGGGCCAAAGTAATAGATAGGAATTAGAAGTATGCAGAAGGTAAACCTTACCTACTTAAGAATTTGGGTTTGTGTTCTCCGTATCTACTACAGTTTAGCTTTCTCAAAGAGTGGTCTGGAGAACCTTGGAAGTTCCCATGACCCTTTCAGTGGATCCAAGAAGTCAAAACTATTTTCATAGCAATACCTAAGCTTCATTGCCTTTTTTCACTCTGATTCTCTTCTCAGTATACAGGAGTGACAGTATAACAGACTGAACAAAGAAACAGATAGGAGGATCCAGATGTCAGCAAGATATTTAAGAAAAGTGAAAAGTGTGAAAATAATGGGCTCCTCTCATTACATTCTACTTGTTTTGGAAAACAGACATTTTTCATGAAAACATTTATTTACATTAATATGTAATGGACTTGTTTTGTTATAAACAGAATGTTTTTAAAAATATTAGTTTTAATTGAAATTTTAATATGGTAAATACCACTAAGTATAAATCAAGTAATCAAAAGCTCTTTGAGGTACTTACTAATTTTTTTAAATGATGAGGTTGTGAGACCAAAATGTTTGGGAGCCACTGCTCTAGGTGCTGACCAACTCCTTCACACTCTAGTTTGTCACATGTTCAAGAATTTCCTGTACTGAATGCTGGTACTTAGAATATTGAAGTCCTGGGAATATCTTTACATATATACTTCTCCAAATGTGGCTGGGGAAAAAAAAATTGCTGAACAACTTTCCCTCATCAGTAGAGCAAATACTGAGAAAGATGTTTTGAGGTGATGTGGTAGGAAATAAATAAGAAATAGGAGAATTAAAAGGAAGGAATATGAGGGTGTGAAAAACAGGCTTACTCATCACTTCGCTTTGGTTGTAATAATTAGAATATTTAGCCACTGAAAAGATTTTAGAAATAAATATTAAATAATTAGAATTGAAAAAGAATATTTTGAACTATAATTTCTCAAATGACCATAGTTGAGCAGTTGCAAGTTGTGAACTGCTAAATGAAAATTGTAAAAAAATTGGGAAGAGGCACAGAGGAAGGACTTGAATGTGTGCAGTGACAGGAGCAAATAGCAAATGGAATAAAGCCAGTTCATACAATGGATGATTAGAATTTAGTGATACTATTGAGAAAACTTTCCCATATGATTAAGCTGCCCAATTCAAATATGACTAGACAACGACTGGCTTCACTTTCAGAGAGGAATCGATTGAAAAATTCCACTGATGGACTTTGATTGCCTTGGTTGGGATCATATGCCCAATCCTTGACCAGTGAGCAAAATCAAGAGATGGAGGACCCCTAAATCAACTTCTACTGGAGGTATAGGTTGAAGAGGGAGGAGAAATAGTTCTCCTTGTGAAGGGATGCATTCTTTCTAGAAGAAAGGAGAGGCACTGTGCAGGAAAAAAATAAACCGTTTTAGTTAAGTCTTGAGTAATTCTGCAACTGGGTTCTTACAGTAACTTATTCACTGGTCTTTTGCCCTTTAATTATTACCATCAATGTCAGATTCATAATCTCTCCAACCCCATTTGGTCAAAACATTCCTTGCTCAAACCTTTCAGTTACCCTTATTACCTACAAGAGAAATTCCAAAAGCACCTTCTCACGGTCCTCTAGAATCTGGTCTCACCCTGCCCTTCTGGTTCCATCTCTCTGACTCCCTTTTACAAGCCGCCAAACTCATCTAAGCTCTGAATCTAGAACTTACTGAACTCATCATCATCTCCATTTATTTGCCCATGACTTGCCTTTGCCCTGGCCATAGTTTTCCTCTTACTCAGATATTAAGTACTCTTAAAATTCAAACTCAGGTGACACTGTGGACAGAATTGTTGCATAAGGAAATAGACTCTGAGATTTCTGACTTAGTGTGGGCTGCCTTTCTTGAGTTTTCCCAGGTAAGTATCACCTTGGCAGGTTTAGGGTTTGGTCCTCAAGCTGTAGGTTCAGAAATCATTTTGTCAACAAATCATCCTCAGGAGTGGGCTCATAGAAGCCAAGCTCTCACGACTACTTTTAAAATCACAATTTTTCCAAAGTGAACTACAACTGTCACATTGACCAGAAAGCTCATTTGAACATCACCATGTAGACAGACCTGCCTTAGAAACCTAATAATTTCTAGATGATCACTTGGCAAAGATGAGGTTAAGAAAGTTACTAAGTCTGGTATTTTCATCTCTGCAATGGAGATGGTCTTGCTAATGCAACTATTATACTAAAGTCCTTCAGCGAAGGTTCTCTGTTTGACACTGTTTCCAGTGTTTGCATCTCTGACTTCTCTTTTGCTGTTTCTCATCTATTTTTACTACTTTTACCATTTACTAAGTAGTAAGTTACTATTTACTATTACTATTTACTAAAAAATACTATTTTTATTATCACCACATTTAATATTTAAGTCTTTTAATGTGACTTATCAGATTATTGTTTCTTTTTGCTGACCTGAAATTCATTCTGTCTCCTTAAGGTGAGGTGATCTAGCTTGGTTTTGATTCTTTGTGTTTTGTTTTCACAATTTAATTCTTGAAGAGATATTTTAAAAGTTCCTAAAAAGTTTATTTTTATTTGGACATAATTATTGGTTGTACACTGTGTTGGCTTGATAAATTTATATTTTGCAATATGATTGCCATTGTAGTAGCAGCTAACACCTTTATTTTGATCATATAATTATCATTTCTTTCTGTGGTGGGAACAATTAAGATTTAATCTCTTGACAACTTTGAAGTTTATAATACAGTATTGTTGTCTATAGTCAAAATGTTATACATTAGCTCCAGGGCTTATTTATCTATTGTTGCAAGTTTGAACCCTCAATTAACATCTCCCCAATTCCCTCACCCACTAGCTCCTGGTAACTACTATTCTACTCTGTTTTTATTAATTCAGCTGTGTAAGATATGTAAGTGATATAATATTCTTGGAGAGTGATTTTAATTTTCTTGTTTCCAAGTGCCTGGGAGAACATTTTATTATTTTACTGGTAACATTTATTATTTGACCTTCATGAAAACCCTGTTAAGCAGACAGAAGAGATGAGTATCACCCCCAAAGATAAAGAAACTGAGGCTTAAAGTGTTAGGAAATTTGTCTGAGTTCACACAGAGTAACTGCATAAACCAGCATTCAAACTGACATTCTTACCGCAGGGCCCAACTGATGGAAGACCAGTTCTTTATACAAACTGGACACCAGCCACGTGCTGGGATTATGCAGGTGCTTAATATGTATTTATTAAAAAATGAATAAGACTTCCTTTGTGAAAATAAAGTGAAAAAATTATTAGTGCTATGAGGAACATCAGTTGTGAAAGACTACGATACAGTCTTTTTGTTCCTCACTGGAAACTCTGTCAAGCTACTAAACTAATTTCAGTTTTATGATTTGGAAAATGAGCATCATAATTCTTCTTGATGTGAATTAGTCAGGGTGTGAGTGGACCATGAAGATTCAAGACAGGTTATTGGAACGGTCATGAGTCATAGTCAAAGGGATGAGAGTTTAGGAAGATAAAAAGAGATAAAAAGCAGGGGAATTAGGATCACATCCAAGGCTTTTGAGGCCACAGCGTTGTAATGGAGGTCAGCACCCTGGATAGATCTCTGATCTATAGCAGTTGTGATTATGAAAACTTTCTTTCAGATTATCATCTTTTGTTTAGATTTAGGCTTTTCTGGGTGACTTCTCCCCCAGATAGAATTCTTTGGCATTGAAAATTTATGACTTCGGAGGAAGATGATATCAATGAGATGCTCAGTTACAAATATCAGAAATCAACCTTGGCTAATTTAAGCAGAAACTTATTAGAAGTAATATTCATTAGAAGCATAGTTAGAAGAATCATTCACAAGTCTGGAGACGCATACTCAGAAAATGGAACCAAACGGAACTAGGCAGCTGAGAAAACAGCTGTTAGCACTGCTGCCAATGGACAGTTGCTGCTCTAATGCTGCAGTGATCTCCACTGTCACATGGCTTTACTGAATCTCTACCGTCCTCAGAGCTTTGCATCACTCTGATTGGTCAAGCCTACGTCACGTTCCTCTGCCCTAGTTTCGTGAGAGCAAAGAGGTAGATATCTGCTCTCTCTTTGGCTTCTGTAATGGCAAGTGTTCCAAATAGGAAATGTAGGGCACTGTATTTTATTTGGCTTTATTTTATTATTTTATTAATTTAACTTTTATTTTATTACTTTGTTTCATTTTGATTAATCTTTTCTCTGAATTCAGGTGTCTTTTCACTTTCTGAACTGGGTCAGCTTTTGGACTGGCTTTATCCTTTGTCTCTCTCTCTCTTCCCACCTACCACCAGGCCATAAAAGTTGTAGCTGGAGTCCATTGAGTCTGGCAAATGACCAATGGTCACAACTTGTTTTTAGTGCTTCACTTACATTTCCAGGCTTCTAGCTTGACTTAGACTTATAATTTTTAGGATTTCTTGCTAGCTCATCAGTGCATTTAAAAAATATTTTAAAATATCATATCTACTATTTTCCCTTATTTTCAGTGTACCTATCTAGTACACCTATAATCATCCATGCAGACAGAGGTGCTAAGACTAATTCTTTGCAATTATCCTGCTAAAGAGAATAAAAGCATGCACATGGAGACAGTGAAGAAAATGATTCTTGGAGGTGAGAAGAGGAGGAGGGAATAAATTTAAATAAACATGCTGAGATAATGAAGCAACAGGCCAAGGGCTATTAATCAACTCTCAGCAGACAGAGCCAAATACAAACATCATGACATATTTCATTGGATTATATATTGTGAACCTGGTATTTCTTCAGTTTAAGCACTTCCTTATAGAATAATATCCCAAGCAACACACAGACTGGTGAAATAAAAGAGCCAGACAGTAAAAATCTGGTTTGATAACAACCAAATCAAACCAATAGTATGCACTGGAGTTTAGTGCTACTTATGGGACCAGCTTCTCGCTGAATTCTGAGCATATATTTGGGCTGTGCACATTGAGAAAACCCCCACAGATAGATCTACATGCTAAGAATCATGCTGAAGTGAAGATGAGAGTCCTGACATTAACTTTCCTTAATGACATCTAGAAGATCAATGGTAAGAAATTGTTTCTATTCCTATAAATGATAGGATTGCATTTGTTTACTTCTCAGTAAGTTAAAAAGGTCTAGTTAATGGAGTGTATTGATGAAGAAAAACATAATTCAGCATGTAGTCAAATTGTTTGAGGCTGCCATTATGGTTTGGGCGGCACCCTTGACTCAACTCCCATCTCTCTAATTTTCCTCTTCGATTTGTTAGTGGTGTAGGCATGCTCTCCTATGAAAGCCTGAACTAGCCATGCAAACTAAACTCCCCATTCCTCTATTTCTCTTATACTGTATTTTAGAATCTTGTTGTAAGACTATTAAAAATATTTATAATGCTTTTAGGTATTGTGTATAACATTCATGGTAATTGATACAGCACATTGATACGAATGGAGGATTGATTTGAATTGTATGATCAGCTTGAGCAGTATGGAAAATATAGTGTTAAACTCTACTGTTAAAACTGCTAAAGGTCAAATAAATACCTTTTCCCCTGTAATACATGCAATAATGTTTCATTTAACCAGCAATAAGGGAACTAGGTATTTCATATAAATGACTTTTTCAGGTAATTGAACATTACCCCTTAAAGAACTTTAACATCTAAAAATTTAAACTTGTTTGAATGGAAAGCATTAAAAAGTGCATTGCCCACCTCCTGAATTTAGAAATAAAAGCACAGAAACATGTAGAGAATAATTAAATCCATGTTTCCATCACACATATTTCTCTTCTTTATAAATAGAGGAAATTGAGTGAACTTAATATTTATAAAATGATCTTGTATTGTTATTATAAACATTATTATAACACCATGCTGTGTGGTGAAATATGCTCAGAAATTTGTGGAGTGTGTGGATGGTTCAAAATTTTATTTACGTGCTTGTAGGAAATTTGGCAAACATAGAGAAGGAAACAGAAATAACTACATCCTCACTAGACAGAACTAATCATTGTAACATTTTGGCATTATTACCACTTCATAAGTTAATATGTTACTATCCATACACTTTTCTAATCTTTTCTTAACTTTTAAATACATTGCAAATGGTTTCTCATAGTCTTAAATATTCTTACTTTCTAGTGGTTACATGATATTCCATTGTATAACGGCATCATTATTTTCTTAGTCTCCCACTGGTGGACACTGATATTTTCCCAATATTTATCTATTGCAAACAATGCTACATGAATACCATTGTACATAAATTTTGGTGGACATTTTAACTAACATATTCAGCAAGACTTCATGGAACACTAACAATGTGTTGGGCAATAATCTAAGTGCCTAGAATACAGAAATAAATAATCCTTGCCCCCACAGAATTTGTAAACTAGTAACTGGAGATTGACAAAGCTGTAATCCACAGTAGCTACTTCTGGATGACAGTGACATGTTTTACGGAGCAGTAGTTTACAAACTTTTTGTTCTCAGGAATCCTTTACAGACTTAAGAATTACTGGGGACCCCTGAGCATTTGTTTTTGTGGCTTATATCTATCTATATTTGCTGTATTAGAAATTAAACTGAGAAACTTATATTTATTAGCTCATTAAAAAATGTGCCAAAAACATTTTAAATAACTTATTTTTATGAAAATAACTTTTACAAAAACCAAAAAAGTTAGTGAGAAAAGTGAAATTGTTCCGCATTTTGGCAAAAACTTTAATGTGTGATTAATAGACGGTAGTTGGATATCTGTTTTTGTATTCAGTCTGTTGTGGTAAGTGGTTTTGGTTGACATACAGGAGAAAATTTGGTCTCATATAGACATTTAGTTAGAAAAAGGAGTAGTATTTTAATAACCTTTACACATAATTGTGGACATTCTTCTTTGATAATTCACTGAAACTTGACTACTGGCAGTTTCTTAAAAGTATATTGCAATGTGGAATCTGAAACACTATCAATAAACTTTTCATGGTGTTACATTAAAATTCATATTTTGAACTTGGAATGGATCAACTATACATGCATGATTTTGCAACATTGTGCATTGGTCATTTTGAAAACACTGGTTTATGATTTATGCAGATCTTCCAAATATTGATCCACTTTAAAATATAATGCTCCAAAATCACATTTGTATCTATCATCACCAATCTCATTAGAAAGTCTCAAAATATTGGGAAGCTTTCAAGCTGGAAATTTATCATTGGCAATAAACACTTCCTTTGAAGTGATAGACTTACTTTGTTCAATTTTTGTGAAAATGTCCATCATATAATATTCAGTCTAAAAATCCATTTATCTGTTTACTTGGCATTTTATCTATCATTCTTTCAACTGAAAAACTATGTTCCCTTGGAAAAACTACTTAGTTCTGCTCACAACTAAAACATTGACATGTTGATTTTTTTTATAAGGCACTAGTTAGTTCTGCTCACAACTAAAACATTCACATGGTGATTTTTTTTATAAGGCACTATCTTAATCCGGTGTGCCACAGAAGTGCTGTGTGTATATTTCTCACTTGATCACACAGAATATTAAAATAACCTGTATCCAAGGACTGACTTTGGTAAAATTGATAATGTATGTTGCTTCTTTAAGGAGATCCCTAGGGTCTAAAGGAAAACTTTCTTATTATGAGAAGGTGCTTGGAGGTGAAGCATTCAGTGACTGCTAGTGGACTTTCCTGCCTCTTTCCTGACCTGTGCCAATGTACTAGCAGTTTACCTGCCATTGCTCTGGCACCATCAGCCTAAATGTCAAAACACAGTAGAAGAGGAAAATTTGTCTTAGTACTATTATGAATCTAGTTTTGACTTTACTTACCCTGTAAGAGTCTCGGGGACCTCCCTGGGTGGGTGATCCCACATTGAAGGCTGCTCTCTTGGAAAGCAGCCACAGAGTACCTCTGTTTCCCAGGAAAGGGCTTTTATTGAAGCTCAAGAGAAACAATGACTTAAGCATTTGATCTAATGTTTGTAACTGTAACATTAAAAAGAGTTTTTGACAATTATCTCTGTTGTAGTTAAAAAACTGAAAGATGCAACAATGAATATTTAAAAGGAAAACATAATATAATATAATGACATAATTGAGTTCTAACTGTGTTCCAGGTACCATTGACAAACTTTACAAACACTTCACTTAATACACACAGCAACCTTAATAAGCAGGTACTATTCTTGTTCCCATCTCATAATAATGAATTTAAGTAGTAGTAATGGGATTAAAAAATTTGCCCAAGTTTCTCACAACTTGTAAGTGGCAAAGCCAAGTGTTCAGTTCTGTTGGTTTTACCTCAAAGACCCACAACATTAATCAGTACCTAAAGTAGCTAATAAAATACTTTCTACCCTATTTACCCAGATGAAAATTTGGTGTTCTTCCAGGCATTCAATTTAGTTCATCATGGACTTCTCCAACTGTAATCATTCAAGTGTTTCCTCTTCCACTTGAACTGATGTGAATTTCTCAGTTTAAGGCTTTCCTGGTTTCAATTATTACATATACCACTGTTTTCCATAATTTCTATTATGCTTATCCCTCCCTTATTCACACTTACTATAAGATCCTTTGGGTCAAGCATAACATCTTACTCACTTTTCATAGTATATATGCCAAACTAACCACTGAAGCAATAGTCTCCCCACCACTAACACTGTGAACTTAAACTCAGCTGTGTGGCAGATTGCAAAGTGTCACAATCCCTTTGCAGTTCCTGTCGTTAAGAAGTACAGCACAGTTTGCTCTCCCTTAGCTATGGTATGATCTTTTGTTTGCTTTGGACCACAGAATTCAGCAGAAGTAATTTTGTGCAAATTTCAAGCGTGGACCTTCAGAGTCTTTGCATACTTCTGCTTATTCTCTTGGAAACCTGCCCAGCCATCATGTGAATAAGCCCCAGCTAGCCTTCTAGAGGATGAGAGGCCATGTGGAACAGAGATTGGCCATCCCAGTTGAGCCATCCTAGACCAGCCAGACCCCTTCCAACCAAGCAGACTGCAGATATAAGTGATCAGCCCAGATCATTTTCTATGCCTGGCCCAGTTTAACAGAGCTACCCTGATGAAGGCACAGGTCAGGAAAGAGGCCAAAGTTGTTCTCTAAACCCTGTATTAGTCAGGACTCTTCAGAGAAACAAAACCATTAAGATGCATCTATATAATATGTGTATATATATTTATATGAGACATACATATGAAAGAGAGGGAGAGGAACGGAGAGAAATAGATTTATTTTCAGAAATTGGCTTACTTGATTTTGGGGGCTGGCAAATCTGAAATCTGCAGAGCAGGCTGATGGGTTGGAGACCCAGAGAAGAGTTGATACTGCAGCTCAAGTCCAAAGATGGTCTGAAGCCAGATTTTCCTCTTCCTCAGACCAGTCTTTTTTCTGCCTTGAGCTGAGGCCCACCTACTTTGTGGAGAGTAATCTGCTTTACTCAATGTCTACTGACTTTCATGTTAACGTTAATCTCATGTGAAAATACTTTCATAGCAACTGTTAGACTGGTGTTTGGCCTAATATCAGGAGTCATGACCTAGCCAAGATGACACAGAAACCATCAGAGCTACCAGGTTTAGAATGGTTTGTGAGGAAACAATAAAATATCCCATCTACTTTACAACCATCACCACTGTCTCTGTTGACTTCTCAACTCTGCAGACTCAGCAGTCTGAATAAATATTTGGCAAAGAGTTGCTAAACTGACTAAACCCCAAAAGGGAAAATCATTTTTTTCTCCATGAAATTTTAAGATTTTAAGTATGCATTGATATAGTGAATAGTTAAAAATGTTGGAATAGTTTTCTACAAATAAATTTCTCTTTGTTCCTGCGGTTGGATGATATATATATTCAAGAGTGAATCAAAGCAAATAGTTGTTTTTCCTGAAATGTAGGTTTCTTTAGGTGTTCTAGTGTGCATCTAGCAAATGTTAATTGACTTCCTTACCTATTACATGCTAGACCCTGTGCTAGCCATTCCCTCTCAGCCTTAACCTCTGCTCTCCTGGTACTAAACTAAAGCAGAGCATCTTTTCCCCATAGGAGTCCTTTTTATTTTTCTTAAAGCCCTTTGCTGGTTTTTTTTTTTTAATGTTCTGTCTCCATTCTGTGTGTTTAAATACTTCCATTAGAGTGATATGCATTGGCTATTCTCATGGAAGAAATTACTGTTTCTTCCCCCACTGCAAAACACAGTGTAGTATTGAATTGGCCCAGCACGGTCCTTCTTGCCAACTCTTTGTTTCTCCATTTCGTTCACAGATCTCTTGAGGCAAAGATTACAAGCAGTGAATTGTTTGTGTTTCTGCCTTTGGCAGCAAAACGGGTTTAAGAACACTCCAACAGGAGTATTTCCCATGCCCTGAAATAAAAGAACAACTAGAGGAAAGTGCTCCTCACTTGAGATCGGCAAAACTTTCCAGCTACAGCTAAATCTTGGCTTTTGACTCTTCTTCAGGTCTGAAACAGGGGAATCCTCCTTCCCCCTAGTAAATTCCTCATTTGACTGTAAACATTCTAAATGCCTTCTACTATCTCTGAGTACAACGTTTGTGTTAGAAAGTGGATATAATCCTAGTAAGTACCATTTTTAGGGGCCTTAATGTGTGGTTATATTGGTTAAATGCTTTGCAAATATTATCTATGTTAGCTCCTATGACAATCACCTAAGTCAGGTACTAGATTAAAGACACTAAAGCCAAGAGATTTACTTTAATAAAGCAATTTATCTGAGGATACTCAGCTAGCAAGTGACAGACTGGGCATGAACACCTGGGTCTATGTGACACCAAAGCCCACGGGTCAATCACACTAGACAGCCCTACAAGGTAAATAAATCAAAGAACCGTTTGTAGGGTGATGAGGCAGTTTTAGCTCAGTGGTTAGAAGTTCCCAGACCAAGCCTTTTGTGGATCAAGTCTTTCTGTCTTATTAGCTATTATTTAATTGCTGTATGTCACAGTTTCTTTCTCTTTAAAATGAGGGTACTAATATTGTCTTCTTTCTAAAGTTGCTTAGAGATTAAATGAGTTAATATTTGTAAAGTGGTAATACCACTGGCACAAACTAAATTCTCACTAAATACTATCTATTCTTATAAAAATGTATACACCTGTTTCAATGGGTTGTCAAGTTTTGGGTATCCTGTGCAGCTAAATCAATAATCTTACATTTAGTTGCTAACGACTTTTAAATTAAAGTTGTTTCTATGTGATGCTGAAGGACAAAAAATGTCAATTTGGAAACAAGTCAATTGCCAATTCAGTGAAAATATTAGACTCATTTTTTGGTGTTCTGAGGAACTCTTTTTGCAACAGAACTTTTTAAAAGTCTTTCGTTCAGCTGCACAATTATGTTGAAGGCAAACTTCAATTTAAGAAGCAAAAGAAAGGAAAACCGGAGAAATTGACTCTTTCAGTGTGGTCCATGTCATGCCCTCTGAAGGTAATGCAGGTCTTGGAGCAGAATGTGGAGCAGTCAAAACGACAGGAGTCATAGATGGTCTTTTCCCAGAGAGCTGGGTGTATGTGCGTCTCAGGCAAACCATCAATTATTCTGTATTTCAGGTTTTACTGTTGCAATTTGTGAATTTAGGTTCCTTACTTAACTGATGCCTGCTTAACTCTGAAACCACTGGTCTCAGAGCACTTGTTTGTTCAGCACCTCGTAAGTGGTTTTGATATACAGTATAGAAACATGGTGCCAGTTGGGGCTTTCATCTTTTTTAGAATGTTATATATAATTACAAGTGTTTTGCATCATTAAATGTATACACTTTCAAAAGGTTGTTACAGTTTTAACAACTTTTCTTAATACTCTAGACAATTGGGAAAATATAGAGAGGCACACAGAATAAAATAAAAATCGTATGTAATTCCACCATAATAATAGTATGGCATATTTAGCTCCAGTACAATGTTGTTTTAAAGTGTTTGCATGGCCTGGTGATGTCAGAAGATGTAGGAAAAAATGACAATTTGATTATTCATGTCTGCCCCAAGAATGGGGTTATGTGGTACTTATTACAATTTACTTTATCCTACCTTTAAAAAATATTTTAATATGAGCTGAAATAAAGCATTTATTAACCTGAAAGAATCCCTCTGAGAGTTGTAAATCAAAACAAGGCTGTATTATTAAACAATGTAAATAATAATAATGTAAATATGAGTTGCAATATGCTTACAAATCATGATTGTTTACTCTTGCTTAGGCAGTTTCCTGTTTGGGGTGGGACTTCCAGAGTTGGTGATTTTATGGACTGATAATCCTGTGACAAAGAAGAGGCAAGAGGCTGGAAGACCTACCTGGGAATTTAGGTGCCCTGGGCACCATGTCACAGCCATTGGGGAGAAGTCTAACCACCTGTGTAGTATAACCCAACCTTTTCTATAAAAGAAGACAAGATGTTCTTCCCACCATCAGAACCAGCTGTCCATGTAGAAATAGCAAAAGTCATCTGTCATCTGAAGCCATACCTGCCCTGATGCCTGACTCTGCTCTTGGGCTAAATAAATGAGCATAATTGGGTTTAAGGTCAGATTTATGAAAAATAGTTCACTTCTTGTCTTTTCCCTACAGGCTAAAACTCTCCTGGGACTCCTTGGAGAAGCGTAATAACTAAGATTTAGAATATGGCAAGATGGGATCAAATTCCCCCTTTGAGGTAGTCTGTGATGAAGCTGATGATACCGTCTGGCAGGTACAAGTTCTGCCTGCTTTCCCAGAGCAAGCCAAGGCCTTCTTGCCCACAATCATAACATACCAGCCTATCCACTATGTTTCTAGGACGTTTTAGGAGTTCAGGGCCACTGTGCTGTGTTCTTTGCAGTACACTTGATGTCCATAATTTGGGATTCTGAGACACTCTCATAGGCAAATAAATTATGGTATCAAATTAATGGCCTGTATCTGAGCAGAATGAGCTGTAAGGTCAGGACAACAGGTGTGGGCTATCATTGCATTCAATGGGTCATGCTCCCTTAACACAGTGCCTCAGCGTTGGAACATAAATTTCTGAATACTGGACATGATAAAAGACAACTTACAGTTTTTTGTTTGTTGAAGGATAGGAGAAGTAGACCATTAACACATTTTCTCTGCAAATGCCTTATTTCTTCCAATCATCCTGACACATGGGAGGAATGAAGGAAGGAAGGGCAGTAGGGACAGTCAGCAAAAGAGATCATTGTTTTCTGTCCCGGTCAACAGCTCCACTTGTGGGTCTTCAGCTTGCTTTTCTATTCCACTAGGTGAACTATACAGAGACCTAGAAACTGCTCGGTAGGAAGTTCAAAGCAAAGAATATTAACTCTGTGAGGCACCTAAGATCATACGTGGTTTAACACCCAGTTGACAACAAAGAGGCAAGTCCTGACTTGCTGGTGACCTCAGAAGAAGCCCATGACCAGGCTGAAGAGCTGCGTCTGCTGACTTGCAGACCACTGGGCTTTCCATTACGTTGTCCTGCCTTTCTGAGATTCGGAGCAGGAATGGATTTATTCTTCAGTTTAGCTATGTATTTTTCAGCTCTGTGCCTCCTACTTGGTTCTTCCTTATATTTTCTCTTTGTTGAAGTTCTGAGTTTATCCATTTCTTTTCCCGAGATCAGTGAGCATCTTTACGACCATTACTTTGAACTCTTTATCAGGGAAATTACTTATCTCTGTTCCAGTAAGGTTTTTTTTTTCTGAAGTTTTATCTTGTTCTTCCATTTGGAACATACTCTTCTATTTCTTCATTTTGCTTGACCCTCTCTGTTGGTTTCTATGCATTAGATGAAGCAGCCGTCTCTTCCAGCGTAGGAGTGGCCTCCCGTAGGAGATGAAGTTTTTTCTTCAACCCTGAGCCAGTTCTTGGTTGTCTCTCATATCCTTTATGATTGTCCAAGCAACCTGTTCTATTTTCAGTAACTCCCAGCAGTTGGGAGTGTGCCAAGAGCAGTCAGTGTCCCAGGGGAGGATTGCAGTCAGCACCTAGGTGCCCGCTGAATGGACGCCAGGCCCTCTCGCAGCAGCTTTTAAAATCATGCAAACACTTAACAATCCTGTGGGGCCGTTTCAGTCAGACAGGTTGGCCACCACAGCCAGGAGGTCTGGAGGTGCCCCTGGGTGGCGGCCACAAAAATGTGGGTGAGGAGCGTAGGAGCCCCTTTCTGGAGACGCCGGGAGGCAGGGCCTGGCTGAGGAAGGGCGCCTTCTTGGCGTCTCCACCTGTGCCAGCCTGAAGCCTATCCCTCGGGCGGAAGCCCTAGGATGGGCAAATAGGCTTCTGCACAGAGAGGCCCGGAGGTGGGCTTCAGTCCGCCGGCTGCACGGCGCCCCGGGGCGCTGGCCTGCCACACACTGCCCCTCACTGACTGTCACAGGCCCGTGGAACCCAGGAGCGAACCGCCCTGGCTCCAGAGCCGGGCGACCAAGGAATTTAGTTTATTACCCAGAAATAGGTAATATTTTTTTTTGCAGCAGCCGCACGTACTCGGGCCCCGGGAGAGAAAAATCGAAGTTGAAGCGGGTGGGCGGCTGGGGCGCAGCAAAGTGGCATCGAGTGCAGGCAAAAGGAAAAGCAGGAAAGGAAAGAGGGTGCTCCCCGGCCCGCAGGCCTTTCGATGTGACACCTGCCCCTCAGGCCGAGCTGCACGATGGGCAAGTGGGCCGCGTTCACGCGAGAGCGCGGCTTCCCGGGCCCCGCTGCGTCCGCGCCGAGCTCCGTGCGGCGAGTCCCAGCGCGCCAGGCGCTCCGCAGACGGTCTGAGCCCCGGGGACGCAGCCTGTGGGGTTGAAGGGCCGGAAGTGCGGCCCGGGTCTCGGGTGCAGGTCCTGGAAGCCGGCCGCCCGGTGAGGTGTGAGCCTCTTGCTCCTCAGGGCGTCGCTCCGGGCTGGAGAGCCCCGCGGACAGGGTCGCTGGTGACGGCGCGACTGCGGCCCAGCCTCTGCGCCCCGCCGCGGCGCGGCCTCCTCTCCAGCGCTGGGTGCCCACCGGAGGCTCACACAGTTCGTAAAGCGTTTCTTTTTATCCCAGAGGAAGTTGCCGCGCAGGAAGCGGCTCACGCGGTGCCTCCGAGGGAGGAGGTGAGTCAGAACCCGTGTCACCACCTTGAACCGAACCTCCGGGTGGTGGGAATGGATTCCTAACCAACAGGAGCTGTGATTTTGTATTCACAGTCGATTCATAGACCCTGAAGCTTAGAAAAAAACTCCGCTGAGTTTTTCTCCCGAGATAATCAGGGAAAATAGTTACATTTGAAAGTTCAAAGGTTGCAAAAGTATTTATGGAGCTATCAGGAGAATCGTTTCATAATGAGTTAAAGGAACCTAGGATGTTTTGGTGTCAGTCTCTAACCTTTTGAGACTGATTTTATAGGAAATATATTTTATCGCTTATGGAGCCATTTTCAGAGGAAGAAGCATGGAGGGGAGGGTAAATTTAGTCCCTGTTTTGCTAGCTTTTATTTACTATTGCCATTGTGCACAAACTTGTATTCATGGACATTCACATATACACTGTTGTGCAGAACAGATTTTGTATTTCCTTGAAAATTTATTCTATAGAGCAAATTAAAACAATACTGGCTTTCTGAAGGGCTTTGTAAATCAACCCTTTTGCCTTCTATGGAGTAATACTGTGCTATTAGAGAAATCTGTGAGCCACTGGGATCCTTATTTGCCTTATTAACCCTCCCCCCTCCCCTGCACTTTATTCCTTACGTCTGTCAGAGAATAATGTCCAAAAAAGAACCTTTATAGTGAAGCCAACTTCCTGAGCTTTGCTGCTCTGGCAAATCACATCTGGATAGAGAAGAAACCGGCGACAAGATGTCTCTCCCTCGATTCACGCAATGAACTGATTCATTGGTGGGGAGGGGTGGTGGCAGCAATAGTAGGGTAGAGGGACATATATCTCAAATGTCAACAAGAAAAGGAGAGTGAGAAGAAAAAGGAAAGGAAAAACAGCTACTAATCCGAATAGTTTGCTTTCTGGGAAAAGTTAGCAGCTGTCATAAAAGCAGTACATTTTATGGTCCTGTCTGCACACTTGGGGGCCTGCCATTCCTGGTGTTCACCTAGATTTGCACACCCATGGTTCAGTTGAGCTATGTGAGTTTGACATTCCCAGGAAACATGGAAAAGATTCCCACCCTTCCTGGTGAAAAAGTTTTGGTATTTAGATTCATAAGGTAAAGAGACAATAATTTTTAAAAAGGATGCCTATTTAATGTGCTGATTGGAGAACTGAAAGGCTGAGCTGTCTAGGAAAGACTCAAAGGCAGAATTACAGAAGGTGCTGAGTGTTAGCTCGGTAGTCTCCTGGTAGGTACTTTTCATTCATTTTGCTCTAGCACGTGGTGTATTCTTTCTTTGTTAAGAATTTGGTCCAAAAAAACATGGGGAACGATGATTAGGACCAGTGACAATTCACATATGTGGAATTTTGAGGACTTTTGCAGGTTTTATAGGTTTGGTGCAGTTCCACAGCAAACTATCAAATTATTATTGCAGCCCAGAAGGTTGTAAAAGTGCAAACACAAGTATCTGAATTATGGGGCCTAGCAAAGCGTGCAAGCAGCAGTCATCATGTATACCGCCACCTTTTAGCATTCCAATGGCTCATTTGGGTAAATATTTTTACCAGCTTTTTGCCATAATAATTCCTTGAAATAGACAGATAATTTTATTTTCATAGTTGGTGATTGTATATGGGCCAAGGATACGAAAGAGGATGAGATCTCTACTTTTAAGATGAAGAAGTTGATATATTCTATTAGTTTTACCTCATCAGTATTTTTTGGTCTTTGTTTTGTTTTTGAACTTAGGATCTATTATATTTTGATATCAGCAGTTAGAAAACATCAGTTCCGACCATGTGTCTATATGTTCTTGTTCTATGCCTTTTGAGGTTCTTTTAGTTTTCATATTAAAGTTTATAAATGTCATATCTTTATTAGTAGGTGACCAACTTCACATAATACAATGCTCTCTTACCTTAAAATGCTTAAAATCCTATTTTGCCTGAAGTAATACTGCCAAACCTGCTTTGCTTCCCTTTTGTCTAGGTTTGATTAGTTAAAATGTACCCAGTCCTCAATTCATTCCCTTCTACTTCAGCTTTCCGTGTGTTTCTAGCAATCAACATCTTGCTGTTGTGTAGTTGTTGGATTTTGCTTTAATTCAGCTTAAGATGCTGCCAACATGGATAGAGGAAGTTAGGTCATTTAACGTCCAATGCCAATTCATTTTAAGCTGTTTAAACTCTTGATTCTCTGTTGTCTTTCTTCTTCAGTGCTTTGGGATAGAGACCTGGGAGCAGTGCTAAGAGATTTAAGAATGAAGCCAGGATATCTCTGAGCTCCACGTAGAACTTTAATGTGATTAGAAACTGGCCAGGCCCTTCCTTGTTTTGTCTGTAAGATTATCACACACACACACTTCATGTTCTTGAATTTTCGTTCTCACTTCACACCTTCACATCTCACCTGCTCTCACATAGTTAACATTTTCTGGTTTCATAGCATTTAAAACAGTGTTTCAGAATGAAGGATCCCTGTGTAGCCTGCTGAGTAATGTTAAGTGACTTGGGGAGATCAATGCCTTGAGATCCCAGATTCAGAGAGAAGTTGAGAGCGATTTGGGAGCTGGTGCCTGGGTAAATGTCATGTGTATCTAGGTTTGTCGTATTGACAGTAGAGGGGTAGATGCACTAATGTGCTAGAGAAAGATGAACAATTTATTTTCTCCTTCTCTTATATAAGCAGGAAGAGATATTTTATAATTATCTATTCCATGGGTTAAAAAGTCCTATTTCTGGGTAATAAACTAAATTCCGTACATTTTAGGTTATACATTTAAAAAATAATATTCTTAAATCTCAGGGGGTTCATTTGTGCTGCTGAGAATAATTACACCAACAATAGTGGCTACTATTTACTAAGTTTCCTTAATGTGCCACTCATAACCACTTACTTAGGATGTGTCCTCACTAACTCTCATAATCTAGGATGGGTATTACTTTTGGTTATTAGATGAAGAAACTGAGGCTCATGGCTAATGAGCATCAGCGCATATATTTGGCCCAGTGTGTGACTCTGAAGTTCTCAGTCTTTGTTGTTTGAGGAGGCTTCCAACCGGGTCGCTCTCTGTCATGCACTTATTAGGGCATATGGCACGGGGTAGGGAATATGCCATGTTGAGGATGTCAGAAACTTACAAAGCCAGAGAGGAGAAAGGGCAAAAGTCTCCCACTCTCCCATTTTTGTCATGGAGAAAATACTGGGGCTGAGGTGCTTTGCTGACGAGTAGCATGGATTTGAGTTCTAGTGGGGGCACTCTACCTTCTAATAGGATGAGCCTGGGGGCAAACTTGAGATTGGAATAATCAGACTCTTGGAGCATGAAGCAGTGTGGATGTGGGTGTAGATATTTGTGAGCGTTGCCTGAGGACAAAAAAATTGCACCTGGAGATCTTGGGACCTATGAGATATTACTGTGCGGATAGAAGGGTGAAGCCATTGGTCTTGTGGGATGCTGACTTTGATATAGCCCCTCCTTCTAGGAAGAAGGCTGCAAGGAGTAGTCTCAGCAGCTGTTGTTGAGGTGAGTCAGAGGGAGCATCTGGGGCTACTTTGGGACAACTTGCTTAGTGTTCTACACTGTCTACAGTACTGCACTGTTTTCATGTTGTCTGGTAAGTTTTATTTTTTAATATCTCAGCAGGAAAATGTGCTTTTGTGAAAGAAATGACCAACCGGTAGAAAGCACTCCATTTGTAATAAAATTTTTGCCAGGTTAGAGTCAATAGCCTCCAAGGAAGGGCTGTTCAGAAGAGAACGGGACAAAATGCAAAAGTCCAGCATAATCTACTGCCCTCGAGGGAGAGAACCAAATGATTCAATATGGGTTTTCCATCTTCAATTTAAATGAGCTGATGTCAGGATCAAACCACAGAATATGTGGAACGCAGTACGCTCCCTGATTCAAGGTTCCTTAGCTCACGGTTGCTTTTGCTCCCACGATGCCGTCCCTAAGGAGCTTAGTTCACACAGACTTGGACGTCTTCCTAACAATATTGTGAGGCGAGAGGAAGAGATTGATGTTCTAAAGAAATGTCACTGAATTTGGATCACAGAGATCAGCAAGTAGCACCACAGACTGAGTTTTAGTTGTTTGTTTCCAATGGGATCTTATATTATATTAATTATATTAATGGTATGTTATTCAGATTAGTGTGACTATCTGTGGGGTGGGGAGAAGGGATGAGTTTTTTCAATATTCTAGGTGTTTTCAAGATTTGCTATAGACGATGGACAGTGACTGTAATGGGGTATGTGGGGGGAACTTGATAATAGGTGGAGTCTAGTAACCATGATGTTGTTCAAGTAATTGTACATTTACAAAAAAAAAAAGATTTGCTCTAGAATGAGTGCCTCCATGACTCTCCCTCTTTTATGGAAGGGGTTCAGTTTCAAGTTTTAGCTCTAGTGATTTCCAAACAAGGCAAAACTTGTACTTAGCTAAGGGGTAAATTTCTGTGGGTCAAGAAGCTACCTTTTGGGGTGGAACTTGGGGAAGGAAATGTTATCTTGCAGTTCCTAGATATGAAACCAAGCTAATTTTTGTTCTAAATGAACAACTACTTTTATTGCTTTTTTGCAGTGAAGTAGATTGGATATAATATATATAATGATATATATATAGTAGATTGGATATAAGTAGATTGGAGCAGAGAGACAGAGAAGAATGGTAGGTAAACCCATCATATTTACTGACAAGTGGTCCTAGCCAGCCTCATTCTGGCAAGTTTATTAATTTATTCTCTTTTTAATCTCTTAATCTATTTTAAGGAAATTCTTGAACATGTATTTTGAAACATCTGGTAGATTTCCAGGTACGTAGGGGATGTTCAAAAGCACATATTTTTCATCGGAGCTCCAGTGTCTTGGGAAAAGATGAATGATCTTCATACGGGAAGATCCTTGTGACCTTTACTCAATGATATGAGTGAAGGTCCTCTGCTCTTTGCCATTTGTTAGGGAAGTAGGAAAGAAAAATCAGGCTCGCTTTATGTGAAAAGAAAGCATTTCCAACTTATTTCATTTTACTGTCTGTGAAGATCATTCTGATATGTATTCTGATATGTACTTAAACACTGACACCTTTCTGTTAGCTTTTATAAATGACTAAAGACTGAATGAGGGCTTCAGCTGCCCCAGGGTAGATTACTGAGCAAATCTGAAAATTAGTCTTCTGGTCTCATCTTCTGTTAGTAAAACCAAATGCTTGTGAAGAAGTTTAATCCATTAATGCTCTCTCTAATGGTGTTTGACATGGATTATTTTTTAGAATAGTTTTATATTTTACATGTACAGGAACATTGTGAGCTTAGAGTACAATGGGTTCATGTATATGCCACACCATGTCCCCCATCATTAACACCGTACCTTATTACATTACCTTATTGTGGTGCATTTATTATAGTTAATGAACCAATATTGATACATTCTTATTACCTAAAGCCCATATTTTATTTAGATTTACTTAGTTCTCACTGAATGTCATTTTTCTGTTCCAGGGTCTCATCTAGGTTGCCACATTACATCTAGTTGCCAAGTCCCCTTAGGCTTCTCTTGGCTGTGAGAGTTTGTCAGGGATTTTTGTTTTTTTGGATACTCATCGGGTGTACTGTAGGTTTTCAATTTCCTGAAATTTTTCTATTGTTTTTCCTATGAATAACAATAAGGGGTTCTGGGTTCTGGGGAGGAGACCCTCAGAAGTAAAGCATCCTTGTCATCCACATCACGTCAAGAGGATATAATATCCACATGATTTATCACTGTTGATGTTAAGCTTGATCATTTGAGTAAGGTAGCATTTTTCAGGAAAACCTCATCTTTTCTTTTCCTTTCCATAGTGTACTCTTTGGAAGGAAGTCACTTTGCACAGTCCACACTCAAGAAGTATGAAGTTATGATACACCTCTTTGAGGGCAGAGTATCTACATAAGTTATTTGGAATTCTTCTGCATAGGGGATTTATCGCTTGGCCCCCATTTAATTATTTATTTATATCAGCATAGATGCAAAACATGTAGTCTCAACATCTCATAATCCACATGGGTAGAATCTTTGTACATTGTTTGCTCAAAGAACTAAACTGATTATATTCTCTACTAAATATCAGTTTAGGTCGTGTTGCTGCCTCCAAGCAGGCACAGAAATGGTGGTTCTAAACCTGGTAGAAGAACCTTGACTTTTATACATACAAAGATTTGTTTCCCACTGACAAGCAAATTTATACCGATAAGGCAGTTTTATCTTCTTAGTTTATATTCATTAATTAAATATTTACTGAGCACTTGCAATGAGCTAAGTATTAGGTGGTTGGGGTAGGTCAATGAACAAAATAGACAGATTTCTCTGCCTTCAAGCTTGTTTCTAACCCAGAGAGGCAGGTACTAAACAATAAACCTACTAAGGTAGGTTGTATAGAATGTTAGAAGGTGTTAAGAAATATGGAGAAAAGAAATAGAGCAGGGTAATGGGGAATGGAGAATGCTACACTGCATGATGTGTGTGTGTATGTGTATGTGTAAGGAGAGGTTTTAGTTTTAAGTAGGGTGGTCAGGGAAGGCCTCATTAAGATGAGACTTGAGCAAAGACTTGAAGAAGATGAGGGAATAAACAAGGGGTATTTTGAAGAGGAGCTTTGTAGATAGAAAGAGCAGGTAGAGCAAAGATTGCCATGTAGGCACTTGCCCTTTGAATTCCTGGGCAAGCAAGGAGGCCAGTGCGGCTGCACCAGTGAGTGAATGGGGGAGTTTAGGAGAAGACAGTAGGCAAGTATGGGGCCAGACTGTGGATGACCTCAGGCCATCCTGAGGATGCTGGCTTTTATGCTGAGTGAAGTGGAAAGCCATTCAGGGTGTTGAGCAGAGGAGTGACATGATAAGACCTACGTTCTAAAAGGATACTTCTGATGGTTGTGTCCAGAACAGACTACAGAGGTCAGTGGTAGAGCAGTGAGACATGTTGGAGGCCGGTGCTGTATCTGCCGAAAGATGATGGCGATTTCAACCAGGTTGTAGTTCTGGAGTTGGTGAAAAAAATCAAATTTTGGAGGTTGGGTCAACAGAATTTTCTGACAGATTGGATGATGTAGACTGTGAGAGAAAGAAGAGAATTAAGGATGATAACTAAGGTTTTTGGCCTGAGTCATGCACTAATAGAAATTCTCTGTGCACAGAAAAAAAAAAAGAAAAGAAAATGTAACAACAGATGTTAACTCATAATAACGACCCTTGCTTTCGTATTGTAATTTCATACTGTCGTTTGAAAATGCCAACAAAATAACTCTTTTGGTCTGAGAAAAACAGCTTTCTATAAAATCTGATGGTGTTCTAGTAGAAGGCTTCACTTTGTGCATCCCCTCAGCTTGCTTCTAGCAAGATGCATAGCCAGGGAGATGACTCTGACTTACACAGCTTGTTCTGATTAGTCTGGAGATTGAGGATAAATGCTGGGAGTACTAAGATTAGTCCTTTGTTCTGCTCAGCTTGAGGAAAAACCTCAAATACTACTGGTGCCCACAATGATGAAAATAGTCATTATAAATTGAATCTCTGGCCATCTAAGGCATAAATATGCACAAGATACTTATAACACAATCCTAATATCTATTCTTACTGTTCCAGAGCTTACCCTGGTTCAGAAACTCTAGCAGGAACTCCATTATCTTTTAAAATCCTCACAGAACCTTGCAAGCTGTTACCCTTTTCTAACAGATGAAAGATCTGATGTCCAGAAAGGTCAGTCAACATGCCTAAGTTCAGATAGATGCGGAGTGGGTCTGGCTCCCTTGACTCCAGACCAGTCTGTCTTCAAAGCCAATGTTCTTTTTGATTTTGCTGCTGCCTAACTTCAGGGATGTAGATGAATGATGTATTTGTAGCATGTTATTTTAACAAACATTGATTCAGTGCCTCCAGCATGTCAGGAACTGGGTTAGTTCGATGTTGGCAGATAAGAAGATTGATTGGTTTAGTTGGTTAAATGATTATTGAATGCCTATGATATGCCCAGAAGGGTATAGGGCTATAGGAAGATAAAGATGAATGGTCCTTGCCTTTGAGGAGAAACAACTGCTTCTTGGATGTCCTGGACAGTGGTGTTTAAAATATTGTAAGAAGTAGCAGAAACCTAAATGGGGAGGCTTCTGTTGGGGATGGTTACCCTGTTTCATTCGTTAAATTTGTTAATAAAAGTAAGTTTGTACTTCTTCGAATTGGAAAGTCTGCACATATTTCAAGAATCATTTGAGGTAGGCTTATCATTTTTAAAAAAATATATTCTCATTCAAATTCTTGTTTTTCTTCCAAACTTACTATTAGATATGTAATGAATAGAGTATTGAAATCACTTGAAGGTCTGAATGTACCATTTCACAACACAATTATCTACTTCAGAACTCAAGTGTCATCTCTTCAGAGATCTTTCTTCCCCTGCTGTCTAAATTAGGCCCACTCCCAACCACTCTACATCACTTTACATGGATACATTTTTACATAGCTTTATCACTATCAGATATTATTATCTAGACATCCATTTGTTTATTGCTTATCTCCCACCACTAGAATATAGTTGCATGGGAAGTTTTTATAATGATAATTAGCTTTACTTAAGTAAATTAGAAAAATAGATTATAGAACTAGAATTTGTCAAATGTTTTGAATCTGAATCATTTATAAGACTATATAAAAACTATAGGAAAATAAGAGTACATCAAATTGCTCTTGTTTGAGTCAAAGTATTTTCTCAATTCTGAACTTGCTGTTACTTCAGTTTTTACTTTTTAGCAAGGTAGTGCTTTGTTTTGACAAAGTGGTTGATCACACAGTATAACATTTAAGTGGAGAGTCAATGATCATCACCAGAATTAAATAATTTTCAATCAACATGACTTTATCATAAGATTTTTTTTCTATATTAAACTGTTTCGTGTTAAAAAGTATTTGTATTCATAGATGATCTAAATTGTTGGAACTAAATATAACATTTACATGAAAACCATTGTTGATTTAAACATAATATATTTGCAAGCATATGTCCTTTAAGCTCATTGAATATTTGCCACAAATAAAAATGAACAGAATAGTTAGGAATAGAGGAGACAGATATAAAGATCTAGAGAAAGAGGATTTCAGATAGAGGAAAAGGTAAGAACCGAAGTTTTGAGGGTGGTAAAGGACAGAGCACATGGGAGATATTCACAGGCCAAAGGAGATAAAAGTGGAGAGGTGAGCAGGAACCCGATCAGACAGGGCCTTTTGGGATATAGTAAGGAGTCTGAACTCTATCCAAGGTGAATGGGAAGCTACTGGAGGGCATATGCAAGGAATAACGTAATTTGATTAACCCCTTAAAAAGATCACTGTGGCCCCTTTGTGGGTGAGGGATTATAAGATAAATTATTAATTAATTTTTAAAACAGGACAATAAGTGAAGATGTCACTAAAACAGTTGAGGCAACAGATCATGAGTAGAACTAAGATGGTGTAATTTGCATTAGAAAGAAGAGGGTAGATTCAGTTGGTGGACTGATTGTGGGGAATGAGGAGGAAAGGATGGGACATTAGATTTTTGGCCTCTACGATTGGGTAGGTATTACCATTTACTTGGATTGAAAGTCAGGAGTCTTGTTTTGTATGTGTTAAGTTTCAGACATTTAAGTAGAGATATTGAGAAGATAGAATACTATTCTAAATCTCAGTACTAGAAAATACAAATTTGGGAGTAACTGGCATACAGATAGTATTTAATTGCTGGATCTGAATTAACTTAACCAGAAGAGAAGATACATAGAGAAGGGAAGAAAGCCCAGGGCAAAAGTCTGGTTTAGTATTCTAGTAGAGGAAGAGAGGCCATCTAAGAAGACAGAAGAACAGCCAGAGAAATAGAGGGAAAACCAAGAGAATATGATGTCATGGAAGCCAATAAAGGGAAATGTTTCAGTAAGAATTACCTGTTAAATCTTGCTGGAAAGTAGAGTAAAACACAGAAAGAAAAGTAATCACTGTATTTGGAGGCATAAAGGTAATTGGTGGAGTTGATAAAAGGCATGGAAGAGATGGGGATGGACACCTGACTAGAATGGGTGGAAGAGAGAATGTGATGTGAGGGAGCAGAAATGAGGGAGAGGGCCAGAGAGAGGCATTGGGTCATGGGAGGGTTTCTAAATGAGGGTGTCTTGGTTTGTATGTTGATGAAAATCACCAAGTGTAGAGAAAATGATGATATGCCGGTGAGATGGGGAAAGCTACTGAAGCAAAGTCTCAGAGCTGGTGAGAGATGATAGCGTCCAGAGTGCAAGTGGAGGGAGGTGTTACCTTAAGACAGCAATAGGGACACCTTGATCCTGTTACAAGAACAGGACTGTTTATAAAGGCAAAGCTGCTGGTAGATTGTAGTTGGTGGTGGGAATATGAGAGAGTTTCTGTTGCATTGCTTCTTTTCCACAGCTGAGAAGGAAGAGGAGAAAAGAAGAGGTGTGAAATACTTGGATGCTGGGATATTGTTTACAAGGAAAATGAAGCAGAATAGCTGGAGAGCAATAAATATGTGTTTAGATTCGCAGCCATGAATTTAAAGTGTGAACTGTCACTACAGCTTCGTGATTTTCTTCAGTTACTTAGTGAATAGTTGGGTTTAACCAGTTGGTTTGTTGTACGAGTATAATGAAACAAAAATTTGTGGTTATAATTTATGTAACTGAATAATGATTACATTGATGGGCCCTGGATTCTAAAGTGGGAAAGAGCAAAGTAAGAACAGGAGGGGATGATTGATATTGAAACCATTTTAAAGTCAGTGGATTTGTGGTTTACAGTGTTGGAAAGTTGTTGGAGTAGGTATCCTAGAATAAGTGTGCTGGGAAGATAAAAAGAACTAGTAGGAAAGTGAGATGTTAACATTAATATATTGGGGCTAGTGCATTATTTGTTATATGACCAGGTCTAAGGCATGATCATAGGAGTGGGCCTTCTGGTGAGACAGAGGAAACGAAAGTGAGGAGGCTAAGGATTCTACAGTTAACTGCTGGGTGGACTATCATATGGGAAGCTCAAGTCATTGAAGATGGTATTGAGAGCAGGACAGAGGAAAAGACAGAGCCAGGTGCTAAATTCCTTGGTGAAAGAAGGGAAGAACAATGGAGGTCTGAAGATCATTATAGTGAATAGCAGGTGATATAGTCAGATGGCATATGCTTCAAAGGAGCTGGGCTTTTGAAGGAGAAAGACAGAGAAACAATTTGGACACATCAATGGGAGCAAGGAGGGTACCTACGCCACTTGTTGGCCATTACTTATTTGGTATGTGGGAAGAAAAGAAACTGTTTCCTATTGTGATGGAGCCTGGGCAAGTAGTCTTCACCAGTGGCAAGGAGATGACTAAGACTAAAATGTATTTTGAAAATGTGGAAAAGGTCATACAATTAAGTTGAGTTTTTTCATGAATTCTTCACTACTTAAAGGATTAGTCAACAAAGTTTAGTAATGAATCCACAGACATTTGAATGAAAAAAAAAGACTGAAAAGTACTGCATAATATTCCTCATGCTTTTGAGTCACATGACAGGTGCCATATATTGTGTCATCTTCTGCTTCTATTTGGGAGAATAGCATTTTAGCATTTCCTTAATATTGGGGTGGATCCTGGTGTCTTCATCCTGTTGCAAGTATGCAGAGTGAACAGGCCATATGACAACACAGTTTTCTTTCCTGGCAGAGGCCAAATTTTTAAAACAAAATTTTGGATTCCCTTCACTCAACTTTTGGCTGAGCAGATCAGCCTTTCCATCATTTTGATAGTTCAATGAATCCTGGGTCAAAATTTCTATACACTGTAGCAGTTTAACAGTCTTTTTATTCAGTTGTGTGAGGAATGTAGGCAAAGATGACTGTAAAAAGCTATAATGCAAAGTGTCTCAGTTATTTAATGTAATGTCATTAGTCCTATTTCTGTCTGTTAAAATGCTTTTGGAAGAGAAACATTTTCCTTTGTTTCAAATACAACAAATTTTATATAATTCAGTAAGAAAACTGTTCCACAGTTCTCATTTTTATAAATGCATCCATTTGCTTTGTTACTCAGAGAAGCTATATTTTTGTCTAGCAACTTTTGTGGTTCTTAGTAACAATGTTCATTACATTGCTTTGCTAACAGGTAAATGGTTAATGCACTGTACAAGCAGTTTTTTTCCTCATCCAGTTATGCAGTCTTTTCTCTAACCATTTCTGTTTAGGAAGGGTACACGTTTTAGTGGGGTTGCATGCATGCACATTTAGGGGAGTAGTCAGCGGTCCTTTGATTGTCTCAAACCTGGAGAGCTTCACCTGATAAGGATTCTACTTCTGTATCATGGGGCTACTGAAAGCCCTACACTGTATCTGAAAGGATTTGGCATGTCCATTAAGGAGAGAGAACAAATCTGTGTGTTCACAACTGGGTTATCATTGCCTTTTGGCTATTGTGAATCATGCTATATGTGCAAATATCTCTTTGAGAGCTGCTATCAGTTCTTTTGAATATATGGATAATTAGGACCTTATTATTTAAAATTTTTTAGTAGCCACATTGAAAAAGTCAAACAGAAACAGGTAGAATTTTAATAATATATAGCTCACTATATCTAAAATATTATCATTTCAACATGTTATCAATTGAAATTTATAATGAGATATTTTGCATAATTTTTTCATACTAAGTCTTTGAAAGCCAGGGTGTATCTGGCACTTCTAGCACATCTCAATTTGAACTATCCCATTTCAAGTGGTCAATAACCACGTATGTTAATGGCTACTATATTGGATGGCACAGCTCTGATCACTGAGGTGCTTAGGATTCAGGAAGGACCATCTTTATCATGATATTGGCTCCTGAACTCTGGATTATTCTCTCTCTCTTCCTTTCTCATTCCTGAGAAATACACTTACAAGCTTTTGGCACAACCTCCAGCCTCACTGACAGATCCATCTGACTTCATTTTCTGAAACTAAATTCAACTTGGTTTTCTCCTAAAAAACTTTTGAATCTGAAATACAAAATGTGATCCAGCGAAATGCCTTTATATGCTTATGTTCAGTCACTTTGAAAAACTTCAAACCACGACAGGGAATGAGTGACATCTTGCTGTTATAAGTTCTTGTCGGCTCTAATGACTGTTTTATTTATAACTGGTGACAATACATTTTTCTGGTGGGACAGTCTGTATGGTGTAGAGGTTGAAGTGAGAGGGTTGTCATTACAATTTCAGCACTTGTTTTTAATAGTGGCATGACGTGCATTTTGAATAAAGGCCTGAAAGCATATGACATTAGGAATATATAAGGAAGAAAAGAGAGCTTCTTCCAAGACAACTGATATAATGTGATAGTTATTAGTATAATGTTGTTCCTTCTCATTTCAATTAATTATTCAAACATGTAGTTAAGGAAGGATGTGACCGTATTGATGCTTTCATCAATGCCCATTCTGTGTCCATATCTTTAAATCTGGCTTGTGTTGGTGAAGCCTTTTAAAAACAATCTTCTAGACCAACAGGTGATGGTAAAACTCCCAGCTTTGCCACAGGTTTGGGCAAATGTATTTACACTCTCTGGGTCTCCACTCTCTTATCTGCAACACAAAAGGTTAAAGAGAGGTTAAATGTCTAGGAAAGTATCTAGCACAGTAGCAGACGTGCAGTGGGCTGTTTTTTCTTTTTCTTTCCCAGAAGCCAGTGTGCTGATGCCCATTTTGTCCATTTTTGCTCAAAGGTAGAGGTATGAGGTCAAATGTGCATTTTTTGAGACAGCAAGGAAAATGCCATGAGATACAGGCAACTTTTTTTTTTGTATCATTAATCTACAATTATATGAGCAACATTGTGGTTACTAGATTCCCTTCATCATCATCCTCCCCACCACATACCCCATTACAGTCACTGTCCATCAGTGTAAGATGCTATAGAATCACTACTTGTCTTCTCTGTGCTATACTTCCTCCCCTGTGCCCCCTTCTACATTATGTTTGCTAAACGTAATGCCCCTTATTCCCCTTATCCCTCCCCTCCCACCCATCTCCCCCAGTCCCTTTCCTTTGGTAACTGTTAGTCTATTCTTGGGTTCTGTGAGTCTGCTGCTGTTTTGTTCCTTCTGTTTTTTCTTTGTTCTTATACTCCACAGATGAGTGAAATTATTTGATACTTGTCTTTCTCCACCTGGCTTATTTCACTGAGCATAATACCCTCTAGCTCCATCCATGTTGTTGCAAATGGTAGGATTTGTTTTCTTCTTATGGCTGAATAATATTCCATTGTGTATATGTACCACATCTTTTATATCCATTCATCTACTGATGGACACTTACTTAGGTTGCTTCCATTTCTTGGCTATTGTAAATAGTGCTGTGATAAATATAGGGATGCACATGTCTTTTTGTAACTGGAATCTTGCATTCTTAGGGTAAATTCCTGAGAGTAGAATTCCTGGGTCAAATGCGATTTCTATTTTTAGTTTTTTGAGGAGCCTCCATACTGCTTTCCACAATGGTTGAACTAATTTACATTCCCACCAACAGTGTAGGAGGGTTCCCCTTTCTCCACATCCTTGCCAACACTTGTTGTTGTTTGTCTTTTGGATGTTGGCCATCTAACTGGTGTGAGGTGATACCTCACTGTGGTTTTGATTTGCATTTCTTGAGGATTAGTGATGTGGAGCATCTTTTCATGTGTCTGTTGGCCATCTGAATTTCTTCTTTGGAGAAGTGTCTGTTCAGATCCTCTGCCCATTTTTTAATTCGATTATTTGCTTTTTGTTTGTTAAGGTGTGTGAGCTCTTTGTATATTTTGGATGTCAGCCCCTTATCAGATATGTCATTTATGAATATATTCTCCCATACTGTAGGATGCCTTTTTGTTCTACTGATGGTGTCCTTTGCCGTACAGAAGCTTTTCAGCTTGATATAGTCCCACTTGTTCATTTTTTGCTTTTGTTTTCCTTGCCCATGGAAGGTATGTTCAGGAAGAAGTTCATGTTTATATTCAAGAGAGTTTTGCCTATGTTTTCTTCTAAAATTTTTATGGTGTCATGACTTATTTCAAGTCTTTGATCCATTTTGAGTTTACTTTTGTGTATGGAGTTAGACAGTAATCCAGTTTCATTCTCTTACATGTAGCTGTCCAGTTTTGCCAACACCAGCTGTTGAAGAGGCTGTCATTTCCCCATTGTATATCCATGGTTCTTCTTTTATCATATATTAATTAACTATATATATATGAGGACTTGGGTTTATATCTGGACTCTCTATTCTGTTCCACTGGTCACTGGTTTATGGGTCTCTTCTTGTGGCAGTACCAAACTGATACAGGCATCTTTACATTCTAACAAACCGTGGGGGTCAACTGGATTTAAAATTGATTGGGAAAAATTTTGTGAACTACGTTAATGATTTCAACATTACAAAAGCATGTACTCTTGTGCTTCTGACAGCGAGTAATTAGGTTTTGAACACTGGTGTTGTCTAGCTCAGTCTTGTGTTTGATTCACTGCAGATTGGCTGTGTTCCCCATCACCACCTTTATGCTCCTCCTGAAAACATTTTCAGTGAGACCAGGATGGCACAGGATGGCTTTGATTTTAAATCACTGTAAAAACTGCTTTTATGTATTGAGCGGCATTGAATTTTTATTTGTTTACTGGATTTTATTTCATGGTTAAACAAGGCAAATGACATGGCAACTATAGCTAGCACATGAAGAGAGACGTATGAAAATGATGAATGTAGCTGTGGATTTTCCTGACCTAATATAGAACATCTCAGTTTCTAAAGCCTAGTCATTTCTCAGAGAGACTTTTTTTTTTTGCTTACACAACTCAGTTAAGAAGAATTCAAATAGCCTCATGAGTATATCGAAGATAGAGCAACATTATCAACCACTGTTTATGAATTGCTTCTTAGGTTAAGACAAATGGTAATGGAAGTTAAAAAAATTTTTTTATTCAGGTATCATTGATATACAATCTTATGAAGGTTTTATATGAGCAACATTGTGGTTACAACATTTACCTGTATTGTCAATGCCCCTTGACTCCACCCCATTGCAGTCACTGTCCATCAGCGTTGTAAGATGCTATAGAGTCACTACTTGTCTTCTCTGTGCTATCCTGCAGAAGTTTTACATTTTTAATCGTCATTAAAATAAAATGGAATTCAACATTCATATACTAATTTACCTTTCTAAATTATGGGATGTTTCTGTACATTAGATAAGTTGTCTGAACTTTCTGAAACATCTATAAACAGAAGCTGCTGCTTTTCAGTTTATTTTTCCAAGAATCTTTGCTGGCAAGTGAGAAACAAAATTTGCTTGAGGATATATAAATAAAAAATGGAATAGTAAATGTTTGTTTTAGAAAGATAAAAATGGTGCTAATGCATCAATTGCTGTTCAGGTAGTTTCACATTTTAAACATACTATTAAAACACATTATTCATATTGTTGTAATTTTCAAAAATTATAACAAAATTATGTCACATCAATAACTCTCCTTATAAAATTTTGATATACAGTTGTGTATATTATAAAATATAATATATATGATATATAGTATTTTATACATAAATATACAATAATTTACAGGAACTTCATTTTCAAACAGAATGCCATTTTTTTGATATTTATGTAAAATCTAACTTTTGATTTATATTTACCTTTAAGAAATGATACAGACAAACCAGTTTGGACAAGCAAATTTGGACAAAACTTTCCCTTATGTTTCCCACTGAGCTGGTTTAGTTGAAAGCATTAATTTTTTAAATGAATGTTGGTATTTTGGAATAAATTTAATGTTCCAAGTTGGAGTTTCATCTGTTCTTCACATTGGAGATGGGAATTCAGCCTCCAGAATGTCTTATTGGAAGAGCTGTCGGAAGTACATATGTCAGGAAGAGTAGAATTTTCAACAGAATGCCATTTTTTTTGATATTTATGCAAAATCTAACTTTTGATTTATATTTACCTTTAAGAAATGATACAGACAAACCAGTTTGGACAAGCAAATTTGGACAAAACTTTCCCTTATGTTTCCCACTGAGCTGGTTTAGTTGAAAGCATTAATTTTTTAAATGAATGTAGGTATTTTGGAATAAATTTAATGTTCCAAGTTGGAGTTTCATCTGTTCTTCACATTGGAGATGGGAATTCAGCCTCCAGAATGTCTTATTGGAAGAGCTGTCTGAAGTACATATGTCAGGAAGAGTAGAACAACAGGGAATTGTATCTGGAGAGGATGCCCAGTCCCCTCTGCCCTCGCACACTAGGGAACATTTGACTAGTGTAGTCACACTAGACAAGAACCCCGTCATGTCTGTAATATCCAACGATGAGTCAAGAGCCCCTTTTAAACAACCAACCAAAGAATTAAGTATGTTAGAGCCATGCATAATGTCTGCTAACCCACCTGACCGATCACTGCCTGGAATATGCTAACATTTCAGACAGTTCAGTTGCAGGTCAGTAGCACATGGGGAACATTGCCTCTTTGATTCCTGCTTTAATGGAGCTGGCTTAATCACCATCTTCCAGGGATTTCATAAGAGCCTGGGCACTGGGCTCTGCCTCTGGCATCTTCCCCAGAGTGCCCTCCAACTTGCCTTCATGTTCCAGTGTTTCCCTTCCCTGGGCCTTCCATTGCCTGGATTAGTATGAGCATCGAGATAGGAATGCAGACTTTAGGTCACAGCAGTTCCTTAGTCTCTCTATGCCTTAGCTCCTTCACCTCTGACATAGCTTAATTCATTATGTTAACTCATTGAAACACCCATCCTTGATAGGAAGATTTACAGACCATGGATCTTTTCATTGGCAAGGGTTAGGTAAGAGAGGAAAAAGCAAAAAACAGTTAAAGGCAGTGGGATAAAGTTAGAGGACTTATTTAGATGACAATTATGATGCTTCCTTTGAAAAGATTTATTGTATTCATTTGTTTCACCATCTTTTATTATTTAGCACCAGCTGTTTACCAGGCATGGTGCTGGGCTCTGCATATACAAAAATACAAATAACCCAGCTCCAGAGGCTCCTATTTTCATGTGGGGGCTTGTGACATATGAACAACTGGGTATAAACTAAAAGTGTGATGAGTCATATGTCAGGCAAGGGGGAGGCACCCAGAATACTGCAGAGTTCTGTATGCAACATATGGAGAGGAGGAGTGGAGGATATATTTGCCCTGAATTTTGAAAGCTGGGTAAGGGTTTATTAGGTGGGCTGGTGGGAACTCTGGCCAGAGTAAATGGCATGTGTGCAAAAGAAGAGATTAGAGAGAGCTTGGCCTCTTTGCAAGTCAGCAAGTGGTATGTTTGTGTAGCTGGAAAGCAAAGTGTTAGTGGAGGACCTTGGATTCAATAGTGGACTGTAGACAGAGGCCTTGGGAACCTGGTAGAGTTGTTCAGATTTAACCCTGCAAGTAGCAAGGATGATGCCAATGATGTGGTGAGGTCACCAAAACCAGCAGAAAACAGCTTTGAAAAGGTTATCTTTGTTGGAAAGCAAAGTAAAGAAGAAAGGGGAGACTAAAGTATTAACTGAATTTTTTTGTGCAAGAATTTTGTGTGACCTTTGCAAGATCAGTATGAGTGGAACAGGGAAGGCAGGTGGCAAAGCCTTGTGGGCTCAGCAGTAAGTTGGGAG
Source organism: Manis javanica (assembly GCF_040802235.1). Classification (NCBI taxonomy): domain Eukaryota; kingdom Metazoa; phylum Chordata; class Mammalia; order Pholidota; family Manidae; genus Manis; species Manis javanica. The sequence continues at coordinate 97,925,641 of NC_133167.1, forward strand.
GGTGATGGTAGAAGGTGGTAAGTGTAGACAACATGGCAAAAAGTTTAGCTGTGAAGTTTAGAGAGTGCTGTCTGAAGCAAGGTGTCTCAACCCCAGCACTGTTTGGGGCCATCTGATTCCTCATGGTGAGGGCTTGTTCCAGGCATTGTCAGATGTTTAGCAGCATTCCTGGCCTCTACCCACTAAATGCCAGCAGCAGCCTCCCCCGAGTTGTGTTTCCAGACATTGCTCAACTTTTTGGGGATGTAAATTAACCCCAGTTTGAGAACTAATGATAAAGAGGGAGACATAGGGTAAGGAAAAGATTTTTTTCCTTTTCTGGCTTGGAGAGACATAGTCATTCTTAAGAACTAAGAAGGAATGGTGGGATAGGCTGCAGATAAAGGGAGGAGATGGAAAGTGATGAAGACAGACATCAAAGGTGAAACTGGTGACGAAAGCCTGAGATGAGGCAGAGTGGCTGGGGGTGGGGGTGCTGGTGCCAGGGAACAGGTATTGCATGATGCCCTCAATCTGGTGGCTCTGCTGAGCCTTCTGTGCACAGAGTATAGGTAGGTGCTAAGTTTTCTCCCTATGTGGTCAGTAGTCTTATTTTCCAAGTGTTTTAACTCTAGCTAAGTCACCTTTGGTTCCTGTCCTGACCAACCCTGCACCCAGTCTGCCTCCTGCTTCCTCCAGTGCCGCCCTGAGCCCTGGTAGGGTGAGGCCCCTGCTAGGCTGGGAGTGGCGGCCGCTGGCCTGGGAAGGGCTCCTGCAGGCAGAGGCAAGGGAAGGGAGTGGAGAAATCAAGTGGGAAAAGGATTGTCCAAGCACAAGGAAGATGCTGGTGGGGAACTTGCTTCTGGCAACGTCTGTGTTCGCTGCAGTAAGCTGTCCAGCAAATCTCTCTCCATTGCCTCCTAGTACTTTGTGTTGTGCTAGCAGCTGGCAGAAACTTCAATAATTACAGCCTGTTGGTGGCTTTTAGAATCAAGGTTTAAAATTTGCTATTACATTTATGATTAGCACAATTCTTGTGTGTATTTTGGTTTGTACTTGAAATGATGAGAAAGATGAAGGTTTCAGTGTGCTCCTGAGAGAAGATGAGACAGGGAAGATTGATTTTTCCATCCAATATTTATGTTCTCTCTCTATATATAATAAGCCAAGGTTTTTATTTGGACACTAATCATGCATAATTCCTATAGCATTTCATTTTGCTTAAGCTGGCCGGATTCATTTCTGATCACTCCTTTGAAGCATCAGATTTTCAAATAGCTTTTTTCCTCTGTAAGTGACCTAAAAAATTGCTTTAGATGTGTATTTTATAACATATAGAAATGTTAAAAAGGGGGCTTGTTAAAAGGTTTATTTGACTAGAGAAACATTTTAACTTTTTTCCCTTTAGTTTTTAAATGATCGGATATGTACAGTAGCTGAATTTCCCACCGAGTACTCCTTGGGTTTGGAGACTGAATAACATTGCCATGCAAGGGGTTAATAAAAACATTAAATTGTATCTGGGAAATAGTGATTCAATAGATAATTGCATATTCACATTTTTTCTTGGTAGTGGCTGGACATGTTAAATTTCTGTGCTACAAAATGAAAACAGATGAGAAAACCAGGTGCCCTGATGAGGGCTGAAAGTGGCACAGGTAAGACCTAGAGGTTACAAAGAAGAGAGAGGGAATCCTTCTATTAATTGGAAATTGGTAACAAGGGGACAGAGGATGTCTGTAATAGAAACCTCAGCAAATGTCAAGAATTGAGGGAGAAAAGCATTTTAAGTAGTAGAAATCTAACCAGCCAAATAACCAAAAAACACGTGAAGTGTCTATTGAGAGAGATTTCCACACTAGGAGACCAGTACTAAAAGCTTTTTCTTTGGCAGAGGTGTTGGGGGGTTTGGATACAATTTTATTCAAGCAGAAAGACCCTCCATGATTTTTCCAGTCCTCTTTACCCCTTTTAAGCTCTGCGTTGCCGAAATGGTATAAATATAAAAGGCAGAATCCTGTAGATTTCATCCCTAACGGTGTCCTTCAACTAAATTTAAAGTAACTCCTATTTCTTTTATTCAGGTCTGCTTTCTAAATCATACACCACTTTCTGATTTCTTTGCCTAATTCCTCACTTTATTAATATTTGTGACCTTTTCTGAATTTAGATACTGATTTTGTATTTCCACATATTTATCTGAATTTCCTTTAGATCTTAATTTCCTTTAATAAAAAATATATCAACAATAATTTCTCTGTTCTTTCAAGAGATAACATCTACTTCAGCAGAAATGAGGTGATTCTGCAGTCCTGCAGTGATTTTTTTCCCTTAACTTGGCATTTTTGGTCAGAAATGATCACCTGGAGTTAATTCACAAGCTCTTACATTTCTCTCTCCCCCTTCTTCTTCTCCCTCTTCCCCTCCCTCACATTCTTGTTCCTTTTTCCTTCCACAAAAATTTATTAAGCATTTATGATATACAAGATTCAGAGTGTCCATGGCTGATTAAGGGAGATTTGATTGTGCCTTTCTGTCCTGTGGGGACCATAAGGATCAGTGGGGCCCTGTCACATATAGCTAGTGTGTTCCTTAGGGTTCTTTGGTTCCAAACACTTGAAAATCACACTAAAGGAAAGGGGAATTTATTGGAAAGATTGGTGGTAGTGATGGAAGTGAGGCTCAAAGGATCAACCAGAGGCTGGGAAACTAGTTTGGAAAATAGTCTCAGGAAGCAGGAATCCTTCCATTTATCTCTGAGCTGGAAGAGTTGGATCAGCATCCTGTTAGGGGGATAAATATCCTGTAAGAGGAATGGCCTGCCTCAGTTTGGTCACATGCCTGCTTAGGGTGGCACGGGAACTGGGAGAGGAAACCCCTTTTTGATACCAGTATTAGGCAGGCTTTTGGATTTACCTTCCAAGAAGCCAACACAATGAATGAGGAAATTAAATCAGGGCGCTGTGAGGAAGGGAGAAAAGCAGCAAAGCAGGAGCTCTCCTGCCCATCCCCCAAAGAAAAATCGAACATGAGACAGATGTTTACATGAACAGTATACATTTGCAAGAGAAGTAAGTCAATATATGGGAATGATCTCAAATTATATCTTTATTTCAACTCTGTATCTCAGAAAGGATTTGAGGGGTTTCACTAGAAGACAAATAAAATAAGATCATGGAAATTTGTAGAGGAACAAGAATCAAATACTACTTATGTGGAGTTCTGAGAATTTTTGTCTGTCTTGTTGACAGTTGTATCAGTACCCGTAGATATGTCCTGATATAATAGATGCTCAGCAAATATTTACTGAATGAATGTGGGCTAGAAAATAGGGAATAATGATTCCTTATTCAATTTCTTGCATTTTGCCTGGCTGCCTGGGAAGAGACCAGGTAAAGTGGACAAGGAGACCCAAAGGTAGAGACTGACATAAAGAGTGGGGGGATTTAAAACGTCGGGTAGGTAGCACTGGCTGCAGCGATTTTCAACATGCACATCTGAGTCTCTGGACCTTGGAGGCAGTTTCAGAATGGAGTTCTGATCAGACAAGACCTGGTTGGTGCTCCTAACTGGAAAGGTGAACAAAGTTTAGCAGATTACCTACTTCTGTCTGCCTTAGTTCCACATTTATAAAACTGGGTATACTTAGCTCACCGTATGATTATGAAAATGAAAGTAGGTAATGCATTTGAAAGCACTTTGCTGACTTCAAGGTGAAAATATTGTTGTTAATAAAAGCACCTGCAGGAGACACCTTTGTTTTTAGAAGAATAATTTCAAATATTGCCCCTAGTCACAAAATTAAGGGTCACCCCTTTTTATAGGAGAAACAAGCTTTGTATTTTGTTTGAATTAGAATCAGCTCAGGTAACCTATATTTCAAGCAGCTCTGCAGGGACAAAATTAGACAAAAAATATTTCTGACAGAAGATTGAAATGAATTAATTAGCACAAAGCTGGTGAGTTTAGAGTGTGGGAGAATCACAATGAACCTGACAAACTGATTTACAGCGTAAATGAGAAAATTCAATTCCTTTTAAAAAATGTGTTCTGAAGCCCAATGAATAAATATTAGTTCCTATGAGAAGCCATCTTTTCTAAACTTTGTGATTATCATGGAGCCATATCACACAGGGTCAGATCCATGGTTAAACATTATTTGACTCCTTGCCTGAGAGATGAAAACAAAAACAAAAGCAAAAAAGAAAAACAAAACAAAAAATATAATAAAACAAACCACACTTATTTCTTTTTCTTGAATGAGAGTAACCATGAAGAACTGTAATTATAAGAAAAAATGGAGCCTGTATAGTTTTAAACTAACAGTAGTTTTCCTCTGGTTGCTCTCCACAAGTTGTCCTAGATCTGATTAATTTCGTTGTCTAGATCACCAGAACAGTGTTCAGCCTTCTCTCTTTTATCTTGCTGAGAAGAACTATGACCCACACAACACTCAAATTCTCAAAGTAATTATGGTCAATGTAATTGTTTCCTTTATAGTTTTCCATCAGATATCATTGCAACATGTGGTCTTCTTTTAACCCAAAGCATATTAAAAATATTGAGGTTTCTAATTCTAAGCCATACTTGTTATGTTTCTTTCACACCTTTTATGGAAAACTCTGTCATTAGAGTAAACACTTTTTTTTTTTTTGTAGATAATCATTTTTTATTGAAGGGTAGTTGACACACAGTATTACATTAGTTTCAGGTGAGGTGTACAACACAGTGATTCAACATTTACATACATGATAATTCTAGCTACCAGCTATCACCATACAAAGTTGTTACAATATTTTGACTATATTCCTTATGCTATACATTACATCCCGGTTACTTATTTATTTTACAATTGGAAGTCTGGACTTTTTTTTTTTTTTTGAGAGGGCATCTCTCATATTTATTGATCAAATGGTTGTTAACAACAATAAAATTCTGTATACAGTAGTCAATGCTCAATGCACAATCATTAATCCACCCCAAACCTGATTTTCGTCAGTTTCCAATCTTCTGAAGCATAACGAACAAGTTCTTACATGGAGAACAAATTCTTACATAGTGAGTAAGTTAACATGGTGAACAGTACGAGGGCAGTCATCACAGAAACTTCCGGTTTTGCTCATGCATTATGAACTATAAACAATCAGGTCAAATATGAATATTTGTTTGATTTTTATACTTGATTTATATGTGGATACCACATTTCTCTCTTTATTATTATTATTTTTAATAAAATGCTGAAGTGGTAGGTAGATGCAAGATAAAGGTAGAAAACATAGTTTAGTGCTGTAAGAGAGCAAATTTAGATGATCAGGTGTGTGCCTGTAGACTAAGTGTTAATCCAGGCTAGACAAGGGCAATTAAACAACCACAGATGCAGAAGATTTCTCTCAAAACAGGGGGTGTGAGGTTCTAAGCCTCACCTCTGTTGATCCCCAATTTCTCACCTGATGGCCCCCCTGCAACTGTGCCTGTCTTAGGTTGTTCCTCCCTTGAGGAATCTTACCTGTCTCTGGCTAACCAGTCATCTTCTGGGGCCATACAGGTAGATGTAAAGTTGGTAAGTGAGAGAGAAGCCATATTGTTTGAAAAGGTTAGCTTTTTACTTCTTTGCAGATTTATGCCCTGTGGCTTTTATGCCCACATTTGTCTTGAGGTATCTTTACCACTTGGAAGAATTATGATACTCAGTAAATTCAATATGAGGCATGAATTCTATTTAAGGGTTGTAATTAGGAAGGAAGAAGAAAAGTTATAGAAGTAGCAGATGGAAGAAAACATGGGAAGATTGATTATTTCTTTGACATATCTTCTTGTAGAGTAACTTCAGCATGTATAGGTTTTAAACTACTAATTAAATTGTGCACACACATTAACATAATAGGAGTACAGTTACATAACCAAAGCAGACCTATAATTACCAGCCATCTCCAGTGAAACCAAGAAAAACCAGTTAGGCACCTTAGACATTTGTGAAAACTTATCTATGATATGGTGGATATTGTCCACCTGAACTTGAACAGTCTGAGAGAAATCAGACAAATTAAAACAACCCATTCCTGGGGACTGTTCACATCCCATATGTTCTTTTAACAGTAGATAGTCTGTAGTTGTAAGATTTTGGAGCGCTACAACTTGCACTTCTCCTAATTCTTGGTTGAGTTCCAACAGTATAGATCCAGTCAAATTTGTTGTTTTACTGTATGCACAGGCCAGCTTAGATATCTCCTTCTTCATTCCAATGGCAAGTCCAGGAACCGGTGGGATGAGTGCATCTACAGCTGTAGCAGCGCGTGGATCTTTGTTGGGGTTTTTTGATGATCATCTTCTGGTATGAGTCTTCCAGAGAGTGCTGATGTTGGAAGTTCTTTTTCATATCGTATCTTAGTTCATTTTCTGGGTAGCCAAATTAGGCTTTGATCCTCTGTATAAACACAAACAGACCCTTTGCCTACACTTTTATATGCCCTTTATACCATTGTGTAGAACTCATTGGAGGTCACCACACAGGAACTGCTTTTTTTTTTGTTATCATTACTCTACACTTACATGATGAATATTACGTTTACTAGGCTCTTCCCTATACCAGGTCCCCCCTATAAACCCCTTTACAGTCACTGTCCATCAGCATAGAAAAATGTTGTAAAATCACTACTTGTCTTCTCTGTGTTGTACAGCCCTCCCCATTCTCCCATCCTCCCATGCATACTAATCTTAATACCCCCCTTCTTCCCCCTCCCTTATCCCTCCCTACCCACCCATCCTCCTCAGTCCCTTTCCCTTTGGTACCTGTTAGTCCATTCTTGAGTTCTGTGATTCTGCTGCTGTTTTGTTCCTTCAGTTTTTCCTTTGTTCTTATACTCCTCAGATGAGTGAAATCATTTGGTATTTCTCTTTCTCCACTTGGCTTATTTCACTGAGCATAATACCCTCCAGCTCCATCCATGTTGCTGCAAATGGTAGGATTTGCCCTTTTCTTATGGCTGAGTAGTATTCCATTGTGTATAAGTACCACATCTTCTTTATCCATTCATCTACCGATGGACATTTAGGTTGCTTCCAATTCTTGGCTATTGTAAATAGTGCTGCAATAAACATAGGGGTGCATCTGTCTTTCTCAAACTTGATTGCTGCGTTCTTAGGGTAAATTCCTAGGAGTGGAATGCCTGGGCCAAATGGTAAGTCTGTTTTGAGCATTTTGATGTACCTCCATACTGCTTTCCACAATGGCTGAACTAATTTACGTTCCCACCAGCAGTAGGAGGGTTCCCCTTTCTCCACAGTCTCGCCAACACTTGTTGTTGTTTGTCTTTTGGATGGCAGCCATCCTTACTGGTATGAGGTGATACCTCATTGTAGTTTTAATTTGCATTTTTCTGATAATTAGCAATGTGGAGCATCTTTTCATGTGTCTGTTGGCCATCTGTATTTCTTTTTTGGAGAACTGTCTGTTTAGTTCCTCTGCCCATTTTTTAATTGTGTTATTTGTTTTTTGTTTGTTGAGGTGGGTGAGCTCTTTATATATTCTGGACGTCAAACCTTTATCGGATCTGTCATTTTCAAATATATTCTCCCATACTGTAGGGTTCCTTTTTGTTCTGTTGATGGTGTCTTTTGCTGTACAGAAGCTTTTCAGCTTAATATAGTCCCACTTGTTCATTTTTGCTGTTGTTTTCCTTGCCCGGGGAGATATGTTCAAGAAGAGGTCACTCATGTTTATGTCTAAGAGGTTTTTGCCTATGTTTTTTTCCAAGAGTTTAATGGTTTCATGACTTACATTCAGGTCTTTGATCCATTTTGAGTTTACTTTTGTATATGGGGTTAGACAATGGTCCAGTTTCATTCTCCTACATGTAGCTGTCCAGTTTTGCCAGCACCATCCGTTGAAGAGACTGTCATTTCGCCATTGTATGTCCATGGCTCCTTTATCAAATATTAATTGACCATATATGTCTGGGTTAATGTCTGGATTCTGTAGTCTGTTCCATTGGTCTGTGGCTCTGTTCTTGTGCCAGTACCAAATTGTCTTGATTACTATGGCTTTATAGTAGAGCTTGAAGTTGGGGAGTGAGATCCCCCCTACTTTATTCTTCTTTCTCAGGATTGCTTTGGCTATTTGGGGTCTTTGGTGTTTCCATATGAATTTTTGAATTATTTGTTCCAGTTCATTGAAGAATGTTGCTGGTAGTTTCATAGGGATTGCATCAAATCTGTATATTGCTTTGGGCAGGATGGCTTTGACGATATTAATTCTTCCTAGCCATGAGCATGGGATGAGTTTCCATCTGTTAGTGTCCCCTTTAATTTCTCTTAAGAGTGACTTGTAGTTTTCAGAGTATAAGTGTTTCACTTCTTTGGTTAGGTTTATTCCTAGGTATTTTATTCTTTTTGACAATGGAGTTGTTTTCCTGATTTCTCTTTCTGTTAGTTCATTGTTAGTGTATAGGAAAGCCACAGATATCTGTATGTTAATTTTGTATCCTGCAACTTTGCTGTATTCCGATATCAGTTCTAGTAGTTTTGGGGTGGAGTCTTTAGGGTTTTTTATGTACAGTATCATGTCATCTGCAAATAGTGACAGTTTAACTTCTTCTTTACCAATCTGGATTCCTTGTATTTCTTTGTTTTGTCTGATTGCCGTGGCTAGGACCTCTAGTACTATGTTAAATGGCAGTGGGGAGAGTGGGCATCCCTGTCTAGTTCCCGATCTCAGAGGAAAAGCTTTCAGCTTCTGGCTGTTCAATATAATGTTGGCTGTGGGTTTATCATAAATGGCCTTTATTATGTTGAGGTACTTGCCCTCTATTCCCATTTTGCTGAGAGTTTTTATTATGAATGGATGTTGAATTTTGTCAAATGCTTTTTCAGCATCTATGGAGATGATCATGTGGTTTTTGTCTTTCTTTTTGTTGATGTGGTGGATGATGTTGATGGATTTTCGAATGTACCATCCTTGCATCCCTGGGATGAATCCCACTTGGTCATGGTGTACGATCCTTTTGATGTATTTTTGAATTCGGTTTGCTAATATTTTGTTGCGTATTTTTGCATCTCCGTTCATCAGGGATATTGGTCTGTAGTTTTCTTTTTTGGTGGGGTCTTTGCCTGGTTTTGGTATTAGGGTGATGTTAGCTTCATAGAATAAGTTTGGGAGTATCCCCTCCTCTTCTATTTTTTGGAAAACTTTAAGGAGAATGGGTATTATGTCTTCCCTGTATGTCTGATAAAATTCCGAGGTGAATCCATCTGGCCCGGAGGTTTTGTTCTTTGGTAGTTTTTTGATTACCGCTTCAATTTCGTTGCTGGAAATTGGTCTGTTTAGATTTTCTGTTTCTTTCTGGGTCAGTCTTGGAAGGTTGTATTTTTCTAGGAAGTTGTCCATTTCTCCTAGGTTTCCAAGCTTGTTAGTATATAAGTTTTCATAGTACTCTCTAATAATTCTTTGTATTTCTGTGGGGTCCGTCGTGATTTTTCCTTTCTCGTTTCTGATACTGTTGATTTGTGTTGACTCTCTTTTCCTCTTAATAAGTCTGGCTAGAGGCTTATCTATTTTGTTTATTTTCTTGAAGAACCAGCTCTTGGTTTCATTGATTTTTGCTGATGTTTTATTCTTCTCAATTTTATTTATTTCTTCTCTGATCTTTATTATGTCCCTCCTTCTGCTGACCTTAGGCCTCATTTGTTCTTCTTTTTCCAATTTTGATAATTGTGACATTAGACCATTCATTTGGGATTGTTCTTCCTTCTTTAAATATGCCTGGATTGCTATATACTTTCCTCTTAAGACTGCTTTTGCTGTGTCCCACAGTAGTTGGGGCTTTGTGTTGTTGTTGTTGTTTGTTTCTGTATATTGCTGGATCTCCATTTTGATTTGGTCATTGATCCATTGATTATTTAGGAACGTGTTGTTAAGCCTCCGTGTGTTTGAGCCTTTTTGCTTTCTTTGTACAGTTTATTTCTAGTTTTATGCCTTTGTGGTCTGAAAAATTGGTTCGTAGGATTTCAGTCTTTTGGAATTTACTGAGGTTCTTTTTGTGGCCTAGTATGTGGTCTATTCTGGAGAATGGTCCATGTGCACTTGAGAAGAATGTGTATCCTGTTGCTTTTGGATGTAGAGTTCTGTAGATGTCTATTAAGTCCATCTGTTCTAGTGTGTTGTTCAGTGCCTCTGTGTCCTTACTTATTTTCTGTCTGGTGGATCTGTCCTTTGGAGTGAGTGGTGTGTTGAAGTCTCCTAGAATGAATGCATTGCATTCTATTTCCTCCTTTAGTTCTGTTAGTATTTGTTTCAGGTATGTTGCTACTCCTGTATTGGGTGCATATATATTTAAAATGGTTATATCCTCTTGTTGGACTGAGCCCTTTATCGTTATGTAATGTCCTTCTTTGTCTTTTGTTTCTTTCTTTATTTTGAAGTCTGTTTTGTCTGATACCAGAATTGCAACACGTGCTTTCTTCTCTCTGTTGTTTGCATGAAATATCTTTTTCCATCCCTTGACTTTAAGTCTGTGCATGTCTTTGGGTTTGAGGTGTGTCTCTTGGAAGCAGCATATGGTTGGATCTTGCCTTTTTATCCATTCTATTACTCTGTGTCTTTTGATTGGTGCATTCAGTCCATTTACATTTAGGGTGATTATTGAAACGTATGTACTTATTGCCATTGCAGGCTTTAAGTTTGTGGTTACCAAAGGTTCAGGGTTCGCTTCTTTACTATCTTACTGTCTAACTTAACTTGCTTGTTGAGCTATTATAAACGCGGTCTGATGATTCTTTATTTCTCTCCCTTCTTATTACTCCTCCTCCCTTCTTCATATGTTGGGTGTTTTTTTCTGTGCTCTTTTTAGGAGTGCTCCCATCTAGAGCAGTCCCTGTAGGATGCCCTGTATAGGTGGTTTGTGGGAGGCAAATTCCCTCAACTTTTGCTTGTCTGGGAATTGTTTAATCCCTCCTTCATATTTAAATGGTATTTGTGCTGGATACAGTAGTCTTGGTTTGAGGCCCTTCTATTTCATTGCATTAAGTATATCATGCCATTCTCTTCTGGCCTGTAGGGTTTCTGTTGAGAAGTCTGATGATAGCCTGATTGGTTTTCCTTTGTAGGTAACCTTTTTTTTTCTCTCTGGCTGCCTTTAAAGTTTATCCTTGTCTTTGATCTTTGCCATTTTAATTATTATGTGTCTTGGTGTTGCCCTCCTTGGATCCCTTGTCATGGGAGTTCTGTGTACCTCTGTGGTCTGAGAGGCCATTTCTTCCCCTAGTTTGGGGAAGTTTTCGGCAATTATTTCTTCAAAGACACTTTCTATCCCCTTTTCTCTCTCTTCTTCTTCTGGTACCCCTATAATGCGTATATTGTTCCGTTTCGATTGGTCACTCAGCTGTCTTAGAATTCTTTCATTCCTGGAGATCCTTTTATCTCTCTCTGCATCAGCTTCTCTGCTTTCCTGTTCTCTGTTTTCTAGTCCATTAATGGTCTCTTGCATCTCGTCCATTCTGTTTTGAAGTCCTTCCAGAGCTTGTTTTATTTCTGTATTCTCCTTCCTTAGTTCTTGCATATTTCTCTGCAAGTCTATCAGCATGGTTATGACTTTTGTTTTGAATTCTTTTTCAGGAAAACTTGTTAAATCTATCTCCCCAGGTTCCTTCTCAGGGGAAGATGTAGCAGATGCCGAAGCTGTCTGGTTTAGTCTTGTCTTGATCATATTTTTTTGCCTTTTCATGTTGACAGATGCTATTGACTGTCAGCTGGGAGGGCCAAACTTTTCACTTGGTATTGGCTTTTCTTTACTGGGACAACTGTGACCCCTAGTGGCTTCTGTTGGGCAAATGCGTGTAGACTGGGTCTTTGTGTCTTGCCCGGCCGATGTGGAGGAATCTTTCTTTGTGAGGGCGTATTCTGCCTTAGGCTGCTTCTCTGCTTTTACAGCGCCTGGAGGGGTAATTGACGGGGAGGCTGTTTGGCTGTTTACCTCCGTGAGGGGTCTCAGAGCTGTTGCCCAGGGGGTTAGTAAGCCCGGTTTTCCCTGTAATTTCCAGCCACTGGGTTGTGACCTGTGTTGTTTCCGTCCAGCTGTTACGTCCCTGTCCCTTTTAGACTTTCAAAAAGCACTTGTTTTTCTTTGTCACAGAGGCATCAGCTTAGGAACCCACTCAGAGGTCTTGGTGCCCTGTTTCCCTAGTTTCCAGCCCTCCACGCATGCACTGTGTCTGTGCTCTGGTGCAGGTGGCTGGGGCTGTGTGTTTAGCAGTCCTGGGCTCCCACTCCCTCCCGCCGGGAGCTGTGGGGAGGTGTGCTCGGGTCCCGCCAGGCCGGAGCTTGTATGTTACCCCTTTCACCAGGCGCTGGGCTCTCGCATGTGTGAATGTAGTCTGGCTGTTGTCCTGTGTCTTCTGGTCTCTCTTTAAGGATTAGTTGTATTTGTTGTATTTTCAAAAATATATGTGTTTTTGGGAGGACATTCCCACTGTCCTACTCACGCCACCATGTTGGTTCCGCCCCCCTAGAGTAAACACTTTTTGATGACCAGTATCTAACATTATATCTGTGATTGGATGGTAGAATTGAATATAGTGAAAGATGAAAACTTGATGAATTTTTTCTTTTTTCTTATTCTTTTTCCATCAATTTGCTGTATGTTTTGGGAAAGTTACTTCCAATCCTATCCAATTTAATAACTAATAGTAAGCCCCTCCAGAGCAGACAGGACTTCCTGTGTATCATAGAGCACAGTAAAGATGTTCAACACAGAGCTACATATTCAAGTAGCTTCAGATTAATCAGTGAAAAAAAGCTGTACAGAGAAGGAAGCACTAGACTTGGCTAGACTGAAGTTTATAGAAACTAACAGTGTGGGGTTTAAAATCCATGACAATGATATGTACATATTTATCAAACTTGTTGATACCTACCAGCATTCTGAAAATGCTTTATTAATCGAGATATTTAAGAGCAACAGTAAATTTTTCCTTAGTAGACTGATAGAGAAAATTTAAAACAGAATAAAATTTTTCAAATAAAGATTCTTTGAGATCATGTAGTCTAGTACTTTAATTTGAAGATGAAAAACTAAGGTACAGAGAAGATTCACAACTACTCCACGGTCACACAGCACATCAGAAGCATTGAAGCAAAACTCTTTAGTCTTCTATTTGTGTCCAGAAAGATTTTTTTCTATAAATAAATGGGAGGGAGTAGTGGTGGGACTCTCTTCCCCAAGGCAATGGGAAAATCCCCAGCCTTTGTGGAGTCCAACTCTGGTTTTGTATTAAAGTCTTCCCATCAAATATCATTGCAAGATGTAGTTTCTTTTCATTTCACCTAAGACATATTCAAAATATTGAGATTTTGGGGGTATTATGGAATGGATATATATATATATGTGTGTGTGTGTGTGTATATATATATATATATTTATATTATGGTATACTACATGTAATAGAAGTAATACAAGGTGTAGGTGGCAGAATGTAGAGACTGCTCTGGTGCTGTATTTCTGCTTTTAGGCCACATCACTGGTGTTGAGAGTGCTTCAGCTCAGTTGAACAAACTTAATGGTGTGTCAACTAATGTGAAATGCATGTGACTAATAGGAGCCTCAAGGTGATCAAGGTGGACAAAGCATTGTTCTGGGCTCTTTTTAGCTCACATTTGCCCTTTTCAGGAGCAATGCATGATCTTACCTTCTTTCTCAAATCCACTGTGTGTCACATTTGTAACTAGAGGTGAGTATTTGGAGACAGTTTATTAACATTTAGCCTAGGATGTACACATTTAAGAATTATTCATATTTCAATACATTTATGGTCTTAATTTTTAAAAATTAGGGTTAGAATTTCTATCTTAAGTGGGTAATATTGAAACACAGAATGGATTGGAACTAATACACTCAGCATAAGGTTTTAAAATTCATCCAAGTTGTAGTGTGCATCGGTAGTTTTGTGCCTTTGTGTTTTATTTCACTGTTTCTTTTATTGCTGAATCACAGATGGACCACAGTGTACCTGTTGATAGACATTTGGGCTGTGTCCACTTACTAGCTGTTATGATCACAGCTGATGTGACTATCCTTACACTGGTTTTTGTGTAGACATGTTTTTATTTTCTTGGGTAAATGCCTAAGGAATGGAGTTGCTGGGTCACATGGTTTTTTTAACTTCATAGAAACTACTAGATTAACTGTTCTCCAAAGTAGTTTTACAATATTGTGCTGTCAACTACAAAATGTGAGTTTCCCAACTGCTCTACATCCTCATTAACACCTGATATTTCAGTCTTAAAATTTTAATTTTTCTAGTGAGCATGAAGTGGAATCTTATCATGGCTTAAATACAGATTTCCCTGAAAGCTAATAATGTGGAGATTCTTTTCATGCAGTTATTGACCATTTGGATATCCCATTTTCTGTAGTGTCTGTTAAAGTCTTTCAGTGATGTTTTAGTTATGTGTTTTAAGGAACTTGTCTGTATCATCTAAGTTGTTGAATTTATTGTCATGAAGTTGTTCATAATATTCCCTTATTAACTCTTTAAAGTCTATAGCATCAGTGAGGATGTCCTTTTGTTCCTGATTTTATAGTTTGTGCTTTTTTTCTGTTTTCTTAATCATTGTCTGAGTAAAGGTTTGCAATTTTATTATCTTTTAAAAGAACCAGCTTTTAGTTTTATTGATTTTTCCCTATCATTTTTGCTTTTGTATAACATTGATTTCTTTTCCTATATTATTTTTTTCTTCTACTTACTTTGGGTTTATTTTGTTCACCCTTTTTTAAAAATGTGGTAGCTTAAATAGTTGATTTTAGACCTTTCTTCTTTTATAATATTAGCATCTAAAAATACACAAATCACTTTAAGCACTGCTTTGCAGTGTTACTCAAATTTTGGTATGTTGTGATTTCATTGTCATTAAGATAAAATATTTTTTAACTTTTCTTATAATCTTTTTTCCTCTGCCTCATTGGTTATTTAGAAATGTGTTGCTTAATTTCCAAATATTTAGAAATTTAAAAAATTGTTTTTTTTATTTGATTCCAGTTAGAGAATAAACTGTATGATACCAATCCTTTTAAGTTTATTGATGTTTTAGTGCCAGGATATGGACCACCTTGGTGAATGTACCATGTGTAATTGGAAAGAAAGTATATTGTGTATATAATTGGTCAAGTTATTTAATTCAGTTATGAGTCTTCATTATCCTTACTGATTTTCAGCCTACTTCTATCAGTTTTCAAAAGGAGAGTGTCAAAATCTCTATTTCTCCTTTTAGTTCTATTTGTTTTCTTCATGTGTTTTGAAGCTGCTTTACTATATATATATATTCAGTATTGTTAAGTCTTCTTGACAAGTTGACCCTTTGTCATTATGAATTTCCCTTTTTTTGTTGCTGATACTATTTCTTGTCTTAAAGTCTGATCTTTCTGTTATTAATAATGCCATTCCCGTTTTTAATATTAGTGTTTATATGGTACATCCGTTTTCATCCTTTGATCTTACCTCTTTCTTATATTTAAGGTGAGTTTCTTATAGACAAACTATCATAAGTTTTTGAATATTTAGCTATCCTGGTCATCTCTATTTTTTAATTAGTGTTCAGTCCACTTATGTTTAATATAATTATCAATATAATTCACTTTAAGTCTATTATTTTCTCTTTGCTTTCTTTTTTCCCATCTTTTCTTTGTTACTTTATTCCTCTTTCTTTTTCAATTGAGACTTTTTAGTATTATATTTTATTGCAACAATTGGTTTATTAGTTGCAACTTGTATTATAATTTTTTTAGCGATGGTTCAAGGGTTTACTATGTATCTTTAACTTTTCATAGTCTACTCTCAAGTAATATTGCACTTCCTCACAAATCATGTAAAAATGTTAAAGCAGAATACAGGCAGTTCTAACTCTTCATGGTTTTGATAGGCTTGAATTTTAGTTATCATGGTTTAGTCTGATGACACCATTTCTCCATCAACACAGTTCAAATTGCAGTTACCACAGTGTATTAACTGTTATTGTATAAACTGTGATACTAGGTCTTTAGCATAGTTTTTAGTGCATAATAAATAGATATGCATCATGACCAATAACTAATCACGTTGTTTCTTTCAAAGTCAGTTGGTGCTTCGTTTCTGTGTATCTATTAGTTCTTTTCTAAACAGACAGCAAGATGTTTATGTGTGTTAACTCCTCATCTCCCAGTGATAAACTCACACAATTTAACTTTTAAAACACTACTCCCATTGGATAATGTTTCAGGTCATCTTTATTCATTTGGAGACTTGCAGGAAAATGTGACAATTTACTTTTTAATAGCATGTAACATACACAAATTTATGACTCCAGTCAATGGACCAAGGAATTCTTTCAACTTTTAAAGCTTACTATCTTTGTTAATATCATATCATATCATATCATATCATATCATATCATATCATATCATATATCTCTGTTTCTCTGTATGCAAAGTGTGTTTTTTCTGTGGTTGCTTTTAAAATTTTGTCATCACTGCTTTAATTGTTGTGATAGTAATGTGCCTTTTTTTTTGGGTGGCTATGTTTGTCCTTTTTCAAATAAACTTTTTACTAAAGTATAGTATGCACATATAAAAGAGAACAAGTCAAAAGTGTAGAGACTGATGAATCATCACAAAGTGAACATACCTCTGTAACCACAGTCCTGATCAAGATATAAAACATTACCTGCACTATTGCAGCTCTTTTAAGCCCCCTTCTAGCCACTATTACTACTATCCACCTTAAAAAAAAAACTTTCCTAATTTCATGCACCACAGATTCATTTTACCAGATTTTAAATTTTGCATAATTTCTAGCTGGCTTCTTTTGTTCTACATTATGTTTTATGAGATTTAATATATATTGCTTCATGTAGACATAGTTTTTTCATATTATTATTGTACAAATATCCTCACATATAATTACCCTTATATTGCTGATGGACATTTCAGTTGCTTCCACTTTTTTACTTATTTCAAAATATTCTGCTGTTAACCTTCATGTACATGACTTTTGGTATACATATGTATTAATTTTTGTTGAGTATGTCCTTATGATCGAAATTGCTGGGTCATAAGGTATGAAAAGGTTCAGTTTAGTGTCAACAAATAATATTCCAAAATGGTTGTTACCAATTAGATTTCACTAGTAGTATATGAGTGTTCCTGTTACCCCATATTCTTATAAACTCTAGGTAGTTTCAATTTTTAAGGTTTTGTTATTTTGGGGGAAGTAATGTTATCCCATTGTTTTCTTGGTTTTCTCTGAAGACTAATGAGATTGAATCTTACTCTTGTCTGCACATAGTTTTCTTAATTTTGAACTTGCAGTCCCCCTGGATTATATTCGGTCCCATTTTAGTATTCTTGTGTCACTTTGGTAGTATTCTTAAGTTTAAGTCAGCTATAAATGTCTCAATCACTATTCACAATTTTAAGCTTTCTTTCTCTCAACTTCCTTTCTATTTCTTGTAGGCTATCCCTAAACTTCTATGATTCCATATTTTTTTCCTGTCCCAGAGGAGCAGGCAGCAAGGAAAGAGGGCCATGTGCTAATATGGGTGAGAGCATCCTGACGGAAACAGGGTGGTTGGATAGTTGCTTCACTGTCATGCTGCTGGTGGCCCTGGGCTGTTGTCCACCTCTGGTCTTGTCTCTGGAAATGCAGGTAGTCCACTGAGACTTCATCCTCTGGAGGGAAATCAGTGATCCTTGGTGGACATCTAGACATCCTTTCAAAGCCTTGTGAAGAGATAGCTCCATTCTTCTCACCAATAACTGGCAGTTCCATCTATACCTCATCCGTAAAAGTCCAGTTACCCTAGAAGAGGGCTACTCTTTGGCTTTCTGAATGCTCTCTTTCAAAATTCTCTTTTTCCCTTATTCTTGTCTTATATATATTTTTGTGGTGGTAAAGCTCTCTAAACCAACTCTGTCTGGCCCTGATGTAGTGTGGGAGAGTCTGGCAGTAGGAATATGACTGCCTTTGAACTTGGCAGATAAAAATATATCTCTCTGACCTGAGCTGTTAATTGTCTCCACGAAATTCCTGTCAGCTCAGTCTCTGGACATCCTTTCTGGACATTAATTAAAAGTCACCTGCAACTGAGACATCCAGTCTCTGGACAGGGGGTGAGGAGGGACCTGCAGGTGCTCTGCACTCCCAGGGTAACCTTGGCTCACTTTTAGTCTTTCAAAGCCCCTCTTTATCTCATAATTTTTCTGCTTTGGCTTCTGTTGCCATGTGCCTGATTTCTATATACATTCCCAGTTGATATTGCCAAGGAAGAGAATCACACTGGTTCATTTAGTTCCTGTGTGTGCAGAGCTCTTAATGTCAGGTGTCCACCGGACACTGATGACTCTGTGGATTGGCCTGTGTTCTATCCTGTTGTGCCTGCAGCAGGGCACGGCTCAACTGGTAACCTGTAAAGAAGTTAGGACGTGTGTCAAGTGGGGTTTGATTTAACCCCAGAATCACGGTTTTGCTCTGACCAGCCCTCTGTAGTGTGTACCTTTTGTGCAGCATTTCCAGTTATAGAGATTGATTTGCACTGCCTTTTGCATTTTGTGACCAATAGCATGAGAATGCAAAATCCTGGGGTTAGGAGTGCAGCATATGGCACTATATCTAGGTGTTTGTGTGAAATGAAGAAAAGTATAGCCAAGGAACCTGTATGATAGTGCTTTCATTTTGTTTTAGTATAGGTCTGCCTAGATAATCAAAACAGATGAGAAAGAGGCATGGTGGGACAGTAATCCTGTTCCCTCACCTTCTGGAGATTCAAGCCTTATATTAGGAGAGCTATCATATTACTATCCTTCTTCCCTGTCTTCTGCTATGGTGAGGTCAGGTAGAGTTTACTAGAGATGTTCATGTGTGTATTACCTATATTATTAAATAACCTTATTTCTCAGTTGCAGGTGACTTTTAAGTTCAGCATCTGGTTAAGAAATTTTTTTTTATTAACTTGATAATTCTAAACTTGATGTATTTTTGAAGTACTGTCAGAGATGACTGGTATTTCCTTTATCTTTTGATTATTTATGGGCCTTCTAATAGCTGCAGGTTATGTGGGATTTTTTGCTGAATTTTTTGATAAGAATTTTTTTGTTGTTGTTATCATTAATCTACAATTACATGCAGAACATTATGTTTACTAGGCTCCTCCCTTCACCAAGTTCCCCCCACAATCCCCATTACAGACACTGTCCATCAGCGTAGTAAGATGCTGTAGAATCACTACTTGTCTTCTCTGTGTTGTACAGCCCTCCCCACGCCCCCCCCCACATTATACATGCTAATCGTAATGCCCCCTTTCTTTTTTCCTCCCCTTATCTCTCCCTTCCCACCCATCCTCCCTGATAAGAATTTTAAGGTTGACATTATTATGATCACAAGAGTAAACAGGTATATAAGGAAGTGTCAATAAATTGCAAGGCTCCTATTGTTCATGATCCTTGACTCAATGAGGATGCAATTAATGCTTGCATAAAGAAGCAGAATAATATCAGTCCCCAAACTGCAAATTTTAGGGAGGTGTTCAAATATTTGAAAGCAATGACTTTCCATGAATGGAATGTTTAATCATGTTGGTGCATCTTGGGGGACAAAAATCAGGCTAATTTTCAGCATGATCCACTTCTTAGCATTATCCTCACAAGGTCTTCTGAGATAACAAAGCAGTCACACTTGCTAACAGGCTTTACATCTATTAAGTTGTTAGCATTTTATCTTGATACACTGATAGAATAAGCTTCCAGAATACTTAACAGAGTGCAATAGCCTCCAGCTGCCAAATGCTAGATTTAATTATTTATTAGGACCAACATGAGTGTTTATACATACTGCTTGTAATGCAGCATATAACTGGTATTAAAATTGAAATTAGGGATCCAATCAGACTTCTTGTAGAGCCAGACCATGCCAGCATTTTGTTATCCACTCTCTTTTGTAGAAAACAAACTGAGATTCAGGGAAAAGGAATGAATTATCTAAGGTTATATAGCAGGTTTGAGGCAAAACCACAGCATAATCTCAGCTCTCCTGCTCTTCTTTCCTTCTTTCCTATTTTGCCATTGCAATCTTATCAAGATCTATTGCTTGACCCCAAGTGTTTAAATTTCTTACCATTACTATCTCTTTACAAATAAAAATAATAATTGTTATTGGAGAGAGAACCTATGCTACTCCTGTGTGTTTCTCCTTTACTATCACACTCCCAACACTTCTGACACCAGATGTGTGGGGTTATTTTTCCCTCCACATAGATCAATTCTGTGACATCAGCTGGATGTCCTATAGTTTAACTCAATTCTGACATGTCTACCTGGAGATAACATCAGATCCTACAGGTTAAAGGCTCAGTTGTACAGGACTGTCCCCTGACCCCAGATGCCAATTGAAAGTCCAAGTTGTTACATGTGCTTCTGTCCAATTGGCTGTAAATTGGAGATTCCCATGACCCCTTTCTCAGATGTGATTATTTGCTAGAATAGCTCACAGAACTCAGGGTAACACTTACATTTACCAGTTTATTATACAGTAAAATACATGATAAAGGGTACAGATAAAGAGATACCTAGGGCATGGTCTGGAAAGGTCCTGAGTGCAGGAGCTTCTGTGCCCATGGAGTTTGGTTGCATGACCCTCCTGGTATGTGGGTGTGTTCATACACCTGGAGTTCTCTAAAACCTACACTATTCGGATTTTTATGGAGGCTTCATCACATTGATTCCTCTCTGGAGATGGGGGTTGGGGCTGACAATTCCAAACTTCTAATCATGGCTTAGTCTTTCTCGAAATGAGCTTTCATTCAGGAGCCCACTAAGAGTTACCTCATTAGACCCAAAGATACTGCTGTCACCAGGAAATTTCCAGAAGTTTAGAAGCTCCATATCAGGAGCCAGGATCAAAGACCAAATACTGGAACAAAAGACACTCCTGGTGCTCTTGTCACTTAGGAAATTACAAGGGTTTTAGGATCTCTGTGTAGCACCTTGGGCCAGAGATTTTTTTTTTAATTTCACAGTTATTATAAATAATCATTCTATCATTTTGTATTTTTTTTATTTAGTATGAAGTTGGTAACAAATACAAGTTATGGGCTTTTGGAACATAAATGGTTGTTCAAAGCCTGAGATTGAACAATAGTTGTCTTATTCAGGGCACACCAGGAAGAGGCTTAGTGACAGCTATACAGTGGCTGGACAGAAAATGGCTCTCTGATGGACTGTTGCATATATCTGACATCATTGAACAAGTCCATTTATCCTCATTATTTTTCTTTTTGAAAATCATGGAGTTTAGATCTTGCATGCTTGTATTTTGAACTTTATTTTGAAATAACTATAGATCCTGAGAAACTTGTAAAAAAAATACAGGCATGTCTTGTGTGCTCTTGACTCATTTTCTCCCAAAGGTGACAACTTCTATAACTATAGCACAGTATTAAAACCCAGAAATTGACATAATCATGCCCAGAGCTTATTCAGATTTCAGCAGTTGCATATCTGTCTTGCGTATGTGTGTGTGTAGTACAGTTCTATACCATCATCACAAGGCTCCCTCTTGCTAGCCCTTTGTAGTCACAGATACTCCTTCCCCTCTTGTATTTACCCTTGGCAACAACCATTCTGTTCTTCATTTCTATAATTTTAAAAATTCATATAAATGGAATCATACAGTGTCTCAGGTTCTTAAAATGGAAGAAAGAAGTCACAGATATTTTTGTTAGTTCTGCAAAATAATTTTTACCAGTAATTTGTTTCAGGACCTATCTGTCTTGAAAAATGTGCATTGTCTTTCCCATATTTTCTGACATTATGACAGAAGATCAGCAAGAAACAAAAAATTATTTCATTTTTTTCTACTTGAAGCATTTACTGTTTCATTTTCTCTTTCTGTCCTTTATCACATGAAAGTATCTTCATGCTCTTTACTTTTTCTAAGAAATCTTGGTAATGAGTCTTTAATATAGTCTTCAATGAAGCCCAGATTATAATTATTAAAAAAATTTTTGTTATAGGTATTCATTTCTGGGCCTTTATGATAGTTTATCAAAGTGGAAATAGATATTTAAAAAAACAAGATATAAAATGAGCTTGCTCTAGGAATACCTAAAATCTGAGAAAGTCCTCTTTTAAATGTCGTCTGTGAACATTATTTATATTGCCCTTCACTACCTTTTATTCAATTTTGTATGTTTTACAAGTTTATAATCAGGGTAATGAAACATGGAACCAAGGGATTGTCTACCAAATATAATTGATATTAATGATGATGGGAAGCTACCTATATAGCTATTGTGCTTACATAGGGTCTTGCTAGCTTTGTTGAGTTACAGGGATTGCCTAAGAACTAAATTCAAACTTACTGATGCTTATAGGAAGCCATTTGTATTAATATAATTAAGAGACCCTACCTCACCCTGATAAAAAATTACTTGAAAGTAGCAAAGGACAGGTCCTTATTTTAAAGTAAATGAACTCTTGGGAATAATTACAATTAGTCCAACTCTAATTGGATTTAATGAAACTGAAAAGAAACAAATTAGCCATAATTAGAAGTTAAGCAAAAGTCAATTAAATCCTTAAAATTTTAACTTTATAACAGTTATTGAATTAAATGACCTGGATCAATTAGCAAAGGAAATAGAGCCATAAACTACATTTCCAGGAAACTGGTACTTTTTGAGGGGAGAGGCATTGTTTTATTTTATGATTGGAGTTCAATGAAAAACCATTTTGATCAATTTTGCAGTCTTAGCAGTTTAATAACTTCAAATGAAGTAAGTATCAAATTTTAGTTTTCCCTACAAAGTGCTGAAGTTTTTTTAAGGAGTTGAGGAGGAGAATTTATCTGAAAGAATAAAATGGTGTTATGAATTCATAGAACTCACTGAATTCAGGTGTTGGAATAAAGATATGGTTGTTTTTACTTAATATTCACTTCAGAGCTGGGTTAGTTGTATGAGGATTATTGGTGACCTGCTGTGGGTAGAAATTGTATGATTGAAAATATATTCACCACTTTGCTTTTTATAGACCTCTTAGAAAAAAGGGGATTCCCAAGATTCAAGGCAAGGTCTGCTACCACTTTGTTGGGATGTGTTGATACATTTTTCTATATGTGTATGGATGCCAAGTTGAAGGTGATGGATTTTTCAGGAATTGGTTCAGTCAAAAAAGTCAAATATCTATCACTGATCTCCAGACCTTTCAGGGCTTCAGTTACCCCTTTGTGTTGGGGACGTTAGAAGTAGCATTAAAAGTTAGGGCAGTTGACATGTGGACAGGAGCAAGAGTGAAAGAAATTCTCAAACAAGAACTTATGGCCTATCATCATGTGTATAACCTTACTGAAAAATCCATTCTGCAAATTAAAATGAAGTCCAAATTAGATAAAATTATTAATAATTATAATACCTATCTCTCATTGAGTACTTAATCTTTACCAGAATTTTTAGTAAACACTTGATAAATGTCATTTTTGTTTATCCTTCAACAAACCTGTAAATTAGATATTCCAACCACTTTATAGATGAGAAATCTGAGTCAGAGAGATTAAGCAATTTGTAGAGCATCACATTGTAAAGAATTTGAATCTGGATCAAATTTAGATTTGTCTTCATGTGTGAATAATAACTTGGCCAGGTAGAGAATGCGTGGTTTAGACTTTTTACCCTTCAGAAGTCTATGATCCATTGTTTCTATCCTCTAGACCAGCTGGAGTATGGCTGGAGTTTGGAATTCATCTATAAAATTATTAAAGCTCAGTGTGCTATTCATTGATTTATATTTTAGTCAGGGGAGGGTAGTGGTGATATCTATTACTATAAATTCTCTAAAGGTTATTGTACATTCTTCAGGTTTTAGCTTATTCTTTGGTATTATATTTTTGTAGGAAATTAGCTACTTCATCCATGTTTTTAATTTTATTACTGTAAAGTTATTCATTATGTTATAATCTTCTAAGTCTCTGCTGTATCTACAGATATGTTTTCTATTTTATTCCTATTGTTCATTTATTCTTTTTTTCTTTATCCATCTTACAGAGGATTAATCAGTCCTTTCAAAGAAACAACATTGGTCT
The DNA here is from genome assembly GCF_040802235.1 of Manis javanica. Lineage (NCBI taxonomy): Eukaryota > Metazoa > Chordata > Mammalia > Pholidota > Manidae > Manis > Manis javanica. The sequence goes on from NC_133167.1 coordinate 97,949,713, forward strand.
TGATCCTTTCCATTGAATCTTTTTCTCCCATTTAATTACTTTTTACTCTTAATTTTATTATTCCCTCCCTTCCCATTTCTTTCAAATTTCTGTTATTTCCCCCTTCTTACCTTACATGCTTTGTTCATTGTTTTCTTTTTACAGAGGTAAAATATACATAGCATAAAAATTACCATCTTAACCATTTTTAAATGTACAGTATTGTAGTGTTAATTATATGTACATTATTGTGTAATTGATCTCTAAAACTTTTTGTCTTGTAAAACAAAGTTATGCCCCTAAAACAGCTGTTTTTATCTTCCTCTCAACCCAAGGCTACTATCATTGTACTTTGCGTTTCTAAGAGTTTGACTACTATAGATACTTCATACAAGTGGAATCATGTAGTATTTCTGTTTTTGTGAATGACATTTCACTTAGCATAATGTCCTCAAGTTTTATACATGTTGTAGCACATGACAGGATTTCCTGCATTTTTTTTTTGAGAGGGCATCTCTCATATTTATTGATCAAATGATTGTTAACAACAATAAAATTCTGTATAGGGGACTCAATGCTCAATGTACAATCATTAATCCACCCCAAGCCTAATTCTCGTCAGTCTCCAATCTTCTGAAGCATAATGAACAAGTTCTTACATGGTGAACAAGTTCTTACATAGTGAATAAGTTCTTACATGGTGAACAGTACAAGGGCAGTCATCACAGAAACTTTCAGTTTTGATCACACATGAACTATAAACAATCAGGTCAAATATGAATATTCATTTGATTTTTATACTTGATTTATATGTGAATCCCACACATTTCTCCCTTATTATTATTATTATTTTTAATAAAATGCTGAAGTGGTAAGTAGATGCAAGATAAAGGTAGAAAACATAGTTTAGTGCTGTAAGAGAGCAAATTTAGATGATCAGGTGTGTACCTGTACACTAAGTGTTAATCCAAGCTAGACAAGGGCAATAAAACAACCACGGATGCAGAAGATTTCTCTCAAAACAGGGGGTGTGAGGTTCTAAGCCTCACCTCTGTTGATCCCCAATTTCTCACCTGATGGCCCCCCTGCAACTGTGCCTGTCTTAGGTTGTTCCTCCCTTGAGGAATCTTACCCATCTCTGGCTAACCAGTCATCTTCCGGGGCCATACAGGGAAATGTAAAGTTGATAAGTGAGAGAGAAGCCATATTGTTTGAAAAGGTTAGCTTTTTACTTTGTAGATTTATGCCCTGTGGCTTTTATGCCCAGTATTTGTCTTGAGGTATCTTTACCACTTGGAAGAATTATGATACTTGGTAAATTCGATATGAGGCAGGAATTCTATTTAAGGGTTGTAATTAGGAAGGAAGGAGAAAAGCTACAGGAGTAGCAGATGGAAGAAAACATGGGAGGATTATTTTTTTGACATATCTTCTAGTAGAGTAACTTAAGCATGTATAGGTTTTAAACTACTAATTAAATTGCACACACACATTAACATAGTAGGAGTACAGTTACATAACCAAAGCAGACCTATAATTACCAGCCATCTCTAGTGAAACCAAGAAAACCAGTTAGGCACCTTAGGCATTTGTGAAAACTTATCTATGATATGGTGGATATTGTCCACCTGAACTTGAACAGTCTGAGAGAAATCAGACAAATTAAAACAACCCATTCCTGGGGGCTGTTCACATCCCATATGTTCTTTTAACAGTAGATAGTCCGTAGTTGTAAGATTTTGGAGTGCTACAACTTGCACTTCTAATTCTTGGTTGAGTTCCAACAGTATAGATCCAGTCAAATTTGTTGTTTTACTGTATGCACAGGCCAGCTTAGATATCTCCTTCTTCATTCCCATGGCAAGTCCAGGAACCAGTGGGATGAGTGCATCTACAGCTGTAGCAGCGCGTGGATCTTTGTTGGGGTTTTTTGATGATCATCTTCTGGTATGAGTCTTCCAGAGAGTGCTGATGTTGGAAGTTCTTTTTCATATCGTATCTTAGTTCATTTTCTGGGTAGCCAAATTAGGCTTTGATCCTCTGTATAAACACAAACAGACCCTTTGCCCCCACTTTCATATGCCCTTTATACCATTGTATAGAACTCATTGGAGGTTACTACACAGGAACTGCTTTTTTTTTTTTTAAGAGAAAGGAATATTATCAGAAAAATGTACCTCCATAGCTGATCATCTGACACCCTTTAAGTGATCAAAATTAAGGATATTTTAAGCATGCATTAATCATTGATTCACAGTTGGTTTTATCCTATCAGGGAGTAATCCCCCTTTTCTTTCTTTTTTTTAATCATTAATCTACACTTACATGAAGAATATTACATTTACTAGGCTCTCCCCTATACCAGGTTCCCCCTATAAACCACTTTACAGTCACTGTCCATCAGCATAGCAAAATGTTGTAGAATCACTACTTGTCTTCTCTGTGTTGTACAGCCCTCCTCTTTCTCCCCCCCCATTATGCATGCTAATCTTAATACTCCCCTTCTTCTACCTACATTTTTAAGAATGAGTCATGTTCCATTATATATATAAACCACATTTTCTTTATCCATTCATGTGTTGATGGATGTTTAGGTTGCTTCCACTTTTTGACTGTTGTGAATAATGCTGCAGTGAACATGGGTGTGGAAGTATCTCTTCAAGATCTTGATTTAAATTCTTTTGTATATAAACCCACGAATGGGATTGTTGGATCATTTAGTTCCATTCACTTTTAACTTTTAATTTTCTAGTATGAAATTTAATGATCTAGAGTTCCCAGACTTGTATCCCTACATTTTTATATGTAGTACTTTCATTATTTTTCCAGGCATATTTCCATTAGCTTGTAGTTATTTTATAAATGTTTTACAATTTCCAAATGTATTATGTTATAAATGACCTGTTATTATTACTTTTTAATTGAATTTGGTCAGACTACATTTTTCTGTTTAAAACTGATTATTTGAAATGTATTGAGACTTGCTTGATAGCTGCTTTTGAAATCACATACTTAAGAAGAATGTGTATTACACACCTATATATGTATATATATATGTATATACATATATATAATATGCAAAGTCTTATGTATGTTGTTTTATTGTATTGCCCAAGTCTTCTGCATTCTTATTAATTTTTTATATATTTAATTTACCAGTTACTAAGAGACATGTTGAAAAGTTAAAGTTTTGATGGCTGGATATGTCCATTTTTATTTTTTGTTCTCTCAAGATTTGTTTTCTGTATTTTGGAGCTATACTTGTAGTTGCATGTAAGTTTATAATTGTTATGTCTTTGTGGTGAATTGGCACTTTTGTAATTAATTAGTAATATTTTTATGTCTCATAATGCTTTTAGCCTTGAATCTATTTCATCAGATGTTAAACTGTCATATGAGTTTTCTTTTGATTAGTATTACTATTTCCTTGGTAAATGCTTTCCTATCTTTAATTTCAGTCATTCCTTTTCATCATGTTTTTCAAAAAGACTATTTTTTAGAGCAGTTTTGGTTTGTAATAAAATTGAGAAGAAAGCAGAGATATCTCATATATTCTCCATCCCCATGCATGTGTGGCCTCCTTCATTATCAACATCACTCACCAGAATGACACATTTTTTTTTTTTTTTTTTTTTTTTACCAAGGATGAACCTACATTGATACATAATAATCACCCAAAGCCCATAGTTTACCTTAGGGTTCACTCTTGGTGTACATTCTGTGGGTTTGGATGAAAGTATAATAATGTATATCTAAGACTGTAATATCATACAGAGTATTTCACTGCCCTAAAAATCCTCTGTTCTCTGTTTATTCATTCCCTCTGGTTCTGTCCCTCCCCTAGCAGATACTGATTTTTTTTATTGTCTCCATAGTTTTATCTTTTCCAGGATGTCATAAGGTGGGAATTATATAGCGTTTTTTAGATTGGCTTTTTTCATTTAGTAATATGCATTTAAAGTTTCCTTTGCTTGAAAGCTTATTTCTTTCTTCCCTTGAATAATATTCCATTGTCTGGATGTACAATTGTCCATGCATTTACCTACTGATGGGCATCTTGATTGATTCGAAGTTTTGGCAATTATGGATAAAGCTGCTATGTAAACATCTGTGTGCAGATTTTTGTCTGGACATAAATTTTCAAAGTCTTTGGGTAAATGCCAAAGGCCACTGTATGGTAAGAGCATGTTTAGTTTTGTAAGAAACCTCCAAACTCTCTTCCAAAGTGGCTGCACCATTTTGCCTTCCCACCAGCAATGTGTGAGAGTTCCTATTGCTCTACATCCTTCTCAACATTTGGTATTGTCAGTGTTCTGGATTTTGATTATCCTTAAAGTGTGTCCTAGTATCTTACTATTGTTTTAATTTGCATTTCCCTGATGACTTATGTTGTGGAGCATCTTTTCATATGCTTATTTTCCATCTGGATATTTTCTTTAGTGAAGTATCTCTTAAAGTCTTTGGTCTATTTTTTAATCTGGTTGCTTGTTTTCTTATTGTGCTCTTTTAAATTGCATATAGCTGTATTCAGTCTTTGAGTCTAGTCTCATTATTTGTGTTTAAATGACTGGTCTAAGCCATTTAGGTTTCTGATTATTACTGACATTTGTATTTATTATTCTCTGTTATTTAGGTACATTCTCATAACTCAATTTTTTATGCTTCTTTTACCCCCTCCTCTATTGACTCTTATTGGATTGATGGAATTTAAAAAAACTCTTGACTCCCTTCTACTTCTACAAAAGGAAATTAGCTAACATGGGCCAGAGTCAGCAGAACCAACAAATAATTTATGTGTTTTGCAGTTTTGATTTGTGAGTGCTTGTTCAGCTATTCTTAATTGATGGAAAGTCTGTGAGGTCCCAGTTGTGAGTATGTCACTCAAGATAAGTTTTGCATTTGTTTTAGCCTGGTGTTCCAAAATATTTCTTACGTGGGATTTCTTTATATTTCTTTCCTGGTTTAGGTTTTCTTAGACTCTGCTGCAGTATAAATTCAAAATCCAAATCTGTTGCAGGGTACGACTGCAGTTTTCCCTTCTCAAGGGAGATTTTTTTTTCCTTTTTCAGGGTTCAGACTGAAATGGACAAGTTCCCCTTTCATCTCTTTACTTTTGCAAGAAGGTATTATTTCCTGATTCATGAGTTCTGAATTTATGCAGGGGCCTCACTTCTAACTCTCTGCCTTCCAAGGGCCCAAAGCCTTGTCTTCTGTCCCCTGCACAGCTTTGAGAGCCAAGTCTCTAGAGTCTAGGGATTGTCAAATGTTACCAGAGCAGTCATGGTTTTTGTATTCATTGACCATCTGGGTTTTCTGCTTTGTCTGATAGTTGTTTCCCCTTAGATATTTTTTTTCACTTTCTTGGAAGCACAACTATGCATTTAAATGATTGTTTGATGTATTTTATCTCCTATTTCTGTGTGTTCTGCAGCAAGGGCTTTTCAGAATATCCAGTTCAACTTGCTGTTAGAAGAAGAGGTTTGTTTTAATGTACCTTAGAAATATCCAACTCCATATAAAGAATACTTTTTATAAAAACCATTCTTGCCTGTCATCACATGGGGCTCTCAAGTACTCCTGCTGAGCCACATGATAATCTATTCCAGGTATGCCATGTTTTACAAACACAACTGTACTTCTTTGAATAAGTTTTATAATTTTGAATGTTCCTTATGGAATATTGGCTTCTATTACCATTTGTGCACATTAGTGTGACTCTTGCTGTCAGTTTTGTGACATTGAAATCGGCCTTAAATCCATGCTTGTCTAATGTAGGGAATAAATAAAGATTACTGAGACCTTATCAGCCTTAATGAAATCATGTATTTAGTGTTCTAAAGCAATTCTTCATGCTGTAAGCAACTTCTGTATGATCTGAAGTGATCAAAATGCTCAGTAGAGCAAAAAAAGTGGTTTCCTACAGGTAGTTTATTTGATTCATTACCCCAATTCTGTAGTTGAGTTTATTCTCCTTTCTTTTGTGGGTACTACTTCTCTTCCCTCAGTCCAATCATCAAACTCTGCCCTTAACATTAAGGGTAGGCACATGACTCACCCTGGGCCAGTGACAAATCCCCACATTCCTGGCTACAGGATTGGTTGGAGAGTAGGCAGGTGACTCAGTTGGACCAAATACAGAAGGAAGTGAATGAGGAGAACTTCTCATCTCCGCTTAGAAAGATGCTAACAGAGAGCCACGGGATTTGTTTCCTGCTGTGGAATAGAAGTGGATCTCAGGTTGGAGAGGTTAAAGCCAACACATCAAGAAAGCGGCAATGAAAGACCTAGAGACAGAGTTCTGGCCTCAGGTTGGGGAGCTGCCAATTCATTTTTGAAATAGCTTTCTTGAGTTGAGTAAATGTCTCTTCTAATCAAGAGTCCTAATTCCTTAGCATCTTCATAAAAAAAAGTACTTGTAAAGTACATCATTACTGACTAGCATGCTTTTGGTGCTGAACAAAGTGATGTACATGGGTATAGTCTCTATTTTAGTGGTTTACATTCTAAGAGCTTTAAATCTGGCAGTCTTTAGAACTGCAAAGCTCAATGAATCTTTAATACCTATTTTCAGGTATATACTTAAAAATTAATTCAATAGCTGAAAGTCATCCATCTTTTCAGGAAGTTTAGACATCCTCCAACTGAGTGGTAACTTCCTTTGCCGTGTTGGTGTGTGCAGAGCTCTTGGTGTCAAGGTTAAACTGTTCCCTTCTGTAACACACAGGAAAATGGGGGATGCATAAACACTTTCAGTGTAATAGCTATCCTTCCAGACCCCTGTGCATTGGAGACTTGGTTATCTTTTCACTCAACAGACAGTTGAGCCATTGCTTGCACTAGATAATATGGCTTTGTTCAAGCTCACGGCTGTTTGTGTTTTTAATTCCAAATCTTACCTCATTATGAACAATTTTCTACCCTTCCCTCTGGGGAAATACTAATGCTTCTTGTTTACATAGAAAGTAAGGTTAATGTAGGGAATAAATAAAGCCAATATTGACATTTTGGCCTGCTTTCACAGACAAAAAAGAGTAGTACTGTATTTATATGTTGAAGTTTTTTTCACTTTTCCCCTTTTTATGTTGGATTGTGCTTTAAGCAATAAGCTAGTCCTTCATCCAGGTTGCTTCATGCACTGGCCACTAACCACTGACCTAATGTCTTTAATGAATGTTTTTTTTTTGGTGAATTTGTCTCTTCTTCCCTGGTTCTAAAGCCTCTGGCGAGAAACCATATTTTAAGTGGATGTTTGGACTAAAAGTGAAGTTCCCCGCTGTGTTTCTTGGGCTTAAATCAAGACATATCTGATGTGCTGAGGAACTTGGACAGACTGGAGGGACGGAGGAGGGCTTGTCAAGCACCCTTCAGTGACTCGTAGTGTCCACTGACCAAGTGTGTACCTGACACTCTCACAAACACTGCTATTGGGCCACCAGGAGCATCCACGGCAGACAGCTGCTGTACTGTTTTGTAATAAGTCATTTTACATGTTCTCAGTGAGCTGGAACTTTTTCTTTTCCCCATAGAATTTTTTTCCCATTGGATTGTGTCGTTGACTTACATTGTGGAATTTTATAAAAATTGTCAGGTGAAACTCATCTTTGTGTCTCTTGTACATTAATTGAGAATGCAATTTTTACATTTCAGAGTGACTTCTCGACAGGAACTACAGAAAAGTTGTTTTCTGGACTCACTATCTGAAAAACTTGTGCTTTATTGCAACTGTTTCATTTATACAAAGTAGACAGTGTGTATTTTGTTACCTTCTTTAGATTGACTACAGAGTGTAGAACCAAAGTCCTTTCCTCTCTGGCACACGCCTCCATGTTTTCTTCCCTTTGCCTTATAAGTAATCTCATTTTTCTTAAGCTTTTTAAAAAACTGCTTTTAAAAAATCTTGTGATTTTTATATACATCTTAATATAATTTCTTTTTATAAAAAAAGCCAGGTGTAAATAAAATGGGGGCATTTTTTAATAAGTGATGCATAATCTAGGCTCATATATCAGCACATTCTTCTTTTTGGTGTAGCCCAGAGTAGTAAGTAAAAAAGCCCTGTGCACACCCAGAATAGATGGCTCCAAGAGCCTGCATTAAAATCTCATGCCCATGGCTTCAAGTGATTCCCATGAGCCCTTATTTCAAAGTCTAATTTTAGGTTATATGCTATTTAAAGAAGCTTCAATAAGATTCAACTACTAAGTCCATAGTAGACATAAAATAAGAAAATTAGATATAGAAAAGCTGCTACATGGGGACACTGACAGCAATGGAGGGAAGAGAAAAACATATAAAATAGGTGAAAAAGCTAAGCAATGCAAATAATCCCACATACTTTAATAGCTGGTACTGTATCTATTATGTATATGGGAGGTATATGTATATTTATATATATATATAAATACAAAATATAGATTATATCTATTATATAGATATAACTTAATATTCATAATGATGACTGACTCAGTTATCTAGAATTTTTGGCTGTCCAGAATTTTCATATTCCAAAGACTTTTGGTATATAAGTTTTATATTATGTAAATTATTACCCTACATTTACCTAATTCAGGTGAATTGTGAACAAAATGGAAAAAGCATATGTGGAAATACTCAATCTCTAAAACCTCTCATAGCAATGTTGGTCAAATAGATTTGAAACTACATGGATAGAGGTTTAATACCTTCTAGTTTCAGTAGAAAAGTGTCATTCAATAGCATGCAAATGATTAAATAGATGTGTCCCTAGGGTCTCTGAGGCAAATGGCAATGTGTCTATCCTAGCATGAAAAAACACTCAATTTAAAATTTAAGCTGTAACTGTGTCTATTCTATTATCTATAATTACATTTCTACTTGGTTTAATGTTAAATTTTTTTCAAATTACAAGAAATATATGCACACTCAATGTAGATTCAGGTCATGTGTGTATGTGTAATTATGTATGTGTAAATATTTGTTGATAGTATGCATTAAATTCAGGTCTTCTGTGATGGGTAGACTCCTGACCTTACCCTTGGAACACATCCAGTTAGCTTCTCCTGGGGGAAAGGGCTCTTCCTCGAAACTCTTGTCTCCGAGTGTTGATCAAAGGCAGTAAAGTCCATTTCCCCAGATCAAGGAATAGTGTTCCAGTTTTATGATATTCATTGCTTCCATTTTCAGAGGAAGCTCTGAAGGGATAAAAGTCAGAGTGTGTGTGGTCTCTCTCGTCATTCTAACCACAAGATCACCAAGCAAGACATTTGCCTCCCTTCAGATGTTTCTAGGAGGCATCAGAGGGCTTCAGGGGCCAATGTCCACACCCTCCTATGGCTGCATGGCAGCCGGCCCTAGGCTTCTGCTCTGACTGGGGAAGGCCAGCACTGGGATTTGAAGAAGTTCTGGTCTTTCCCTGCTTTTCCTTCCTTTGGCCCTGGTGGATGTGTAACTCTGAGATTTGAGTTTGCTTTCAGGAGGAAGGAGTCCATTTAAGTCTCTACACAAGGCTTGAAAGAGTTTTCCAGGTGGTTCAGGCCTGTGGAATTTGGGCCAAGAACTCATGCATCTAGTAATAAACGTTATTTTGCTATCTATCTATCTATCTATCTATCTATCTATCTATCTATCTATCTATCTATCTATCTATCTATCTATCTATCTATCTTTCTACCTACCTACCTACCTACCTACCTACCTATCTATCTATCTATTATCTATCTATCATCTATCTATCTATCTATCTATCTATCTATCTATCTATCTATCTATCTATCTATCTATCTATCTATCTATCCATCCATCTATCCACTTACTTACTTACTTACTTACTTACTTACTTATTTATTTATTTATTTATGCAATTGTTCTCCTCAGGTATATTTTTCTAGAGGGCTTCACAGGAAAAAGTGGTGACTAGGCCAGGGAGAATTACTTTGGTGACCTAAATCATCTTAATTTTTCTTTTTGAAATTTGATTTTTTTATAGGAAATTAATGTATTTGGTTAAATATTAAAAAATTAAAATGTATGTATTGAAAAGTCTTCCTCTTAATCTCCATGGCCCATGTGACTCCCATTCCCTCCTCAGCTACATATTACAGAATATCTGCTCTATATCTTGAGAGCAAGAAGATAGAAGCTCCTTTTTTAACACTGTTCCCAGTCAAAAGGCTATTTCACCTCTGGAGAGGTATGTTGCCAGCATCTCACTCTAGTCACCAGTACTCTAAGTCAAGGAGATTAAGATGGCATATCAGATCATGGGGAAGTGATGGGATATTTCAATAAATGGTGTTTGGACAAGGTAGATACATGAAATAATAAAGTTGGATCTACTTCTCATATTACATACCAGGATAAATTCCAAAGAAGAGAAAAATTTAAGTCTAAATGAACATAAAACCATAAATGTAACATTGAATAATATGGAAGAATTCCTTTGAAGTCCAAAAGTGAGGAAAGCCTTCCTAACTTTTTCTGAAAACCCAGAATCCATGAATTAATTTCACTGCATGAAGATAAAATATTTGTATATGGCAAAAATAATAAGCAAAATTAAAAGACACATGACAAACTTGGGGCAAGCATTTGTAACCATATCACAGATGAAGGATTGATTTCCTAATATATAGGAAGTTCTTAGAAATCAATAAAGATTAACAAAAATAAACAAAAGGGCCCAAATTTGTAAACAGATAGCTCTCAGAAAAATTCAAATGACTCTTTGACAGATGTCAGCCTGTTATAAAATGAGAAATGCAAATTAAATTACCCTGAAAAAACTTTTTTCACCTTTTAGATTAGCAAAAACTCGAAGTTTTATAACATATGCCGTACATGGGGCTGTGGAGTATAAAATTTTACAATCCCTATGGAAGGCAAATAGTATCTATCAAAGTTACAAATTCATATCATCTTTGACAAAGTAATTACACTTTTGGTTTATAAGTACTTGAATGTGTGCAGAATAATGTATGCATAACTATATTCATTGAAGCATTATTAGCCAAGGATTGGAAATTAACCTTACCATTTTTCAGTGGGGAGCTGGTTAAATTAATTATAATATATCTATTCAATAGAATGTTATGACATAAAAAAATTGCATATTAGGATGTAATGTACAGCACGGTGACTATAGTTAAAACTACTTTAGTGCATATTTGAAAGTAGCTAAGAGAATAAATCAAAAAGTTCTCATCACACAAACAATTGTAACTATGTGGTGACATGTTAACTAGACTTATTGTGGTGATCATTTTGCAATATATACAAATATCAAATGTCACAGATTCCCACTGTTCTTATTGACATTTAGGAGATTTTCTTGAATAAATGCTTATTGATTTGCTGTGTGCCCTTAGGTCAGTTTCCAGAGACTTTAAATATTTGTGTTTTATAATTTTTACCAAATGGTTGTTTCACTAGGGAGAAAAGAGTATGCCAAGTTCCTCATGCAGCTATTTTGGATGCCTGATCAAATCCTTCTTTGTGTCTGTCCTTCAGCGCAATGTTTTTGTATGACATTTGTTTATAAATATAACATGGAAGTGTGACATAAAGTTTACACTTATTGATATGATAATTATCCTTGGACTTTCATCTCTCTTATGTTAGATTTTATGTTTATAAATATTCAGACGTTTTTCATTATGTGGTCTGATTTTTTTTTTTTTTTTTTTTTTTTTTTTTGAGAGGGCATCTCTCATATTTATTGATCAAATGGTTGTTAACAACAATAAAATTCAGTATAGGGGGGTCAATGCTCAATGTACAATCATTAATCCATCTCAAGCCTAATTCTCGTCAGTCTCCAATCTTCTGAAGCATAACGAACAAGTTCTTACATGGTGAACGAATTCTTACAGAGTGAATAAATTCTTACATGGTGAACAGTACAAGGGCAGTCATCACAGAAACTTTCGGTTTTGATCATGCAATATGACCTATAAACCATCAGGTCAAATATGAATATTCATTTGATTTTTGTACTTGATTTATATGTTGATCCCACATTTCTCCTATTATTATTATTATTTTTATTTTTAATAAAATGCTGAAGTGGTAGGTAGATGCAAGATAAAGGTAGAAAACATAGTTTAGTGCTGTAAGAAGGCAAATGTAGATGATCAGATGATCAGGTGTGTGCCTATGGACTAAGTATTAATCCAGGCTAGACAAGGGCAGCAAAACATCCACGGATGCAGAAGATTTCTCTCAAAGCAGGGGGGGTGAGGTTCTGAGCCTCACCTCTGTTGATCCCCAAATTCTCACCTGATGGCCCCCCTGCGACTGTGCCTGTCTTAGGTTGTTCCTCCCTTGAGGAATCTTACCCGTCTCTGGCTAACCAGTCATCTTCCGGGGCCATACAGGGAAATGTAAAGTTGGTAAGTGAGAGAGAAGCCATATTGTTTGCAAAGGTTAGCTTTTTACTTCTTTGCAGATTTATGCCCTGTGGCTTCTATGCCCAGCACTTGTCTCGAGGTATCTTTACCACCTGGAGGAATTATGATACTCGGTAAATTCGATATGAGGCACGAATTCTATTTAAAGTTTGTAATTAGGAAGGAAGAAGAAAAGCTATAGATGTAGCATATGAAGGAAACTTGGGAGGATTGATTATTTCTTTGACATATCTTCTTGTATAGTACCTTAAGTATGTATAGGTTTTAAACTACTAACTAATTTGCACACACATATTGACATAATAGGAATACGGTGACATAAACAAAGCAAATCTATAATTACCAGCCATCTCCAGTGAAGCCAAGAAAACCATTTAGGTACCCTAGGCATTTGTGAAAATTTATCTATGATATGATGGATATTTTCCAACTGTACTTGAACCATCAGACAAATTAAAGCAGCCCATTTCTGGGATCTGTTCACATCCCATATGTTCTTTTAACCATAGATAGTCTATAGTCATGAGATTTTGGGGTGCTACAACTTGCACCCCTCCCAACTCCTGGTTGAGTTCCAACAGTACAGATCCAGTCAAATTCGTTGTCTCACTGTATGCACATGCCAGCCTAGACATCTCCCTCCTCCTTCTCATGGCAAGTCCAGGAGATGGTGGGCTGGATGCAGCCACAACCGCAGCATCGTCCGGATCCCTGTGGAGGCTTTTTGATGATCATCCCCCGGCACGAGTCCTCCAGAGAGTGCTGATGCCGGAAGCTCCTCCTCATATCGTATCTTAGTTCATTTTCTGGGTATCCAAGCTAGGCCTTGATCTTCTGCGTAGAAACAAACAGACCCTTTGCCCACACTTTGACATGCCCTCTATACCACTGTGCAGAACTCATTGGAGGTCAGCACACAGTAACTGCTTTTTTTTTTTTTTTTAATTAAGAGAAAGGAATATTATCAGAAAAGAGTACCTCCATAGCTGATCATCTGACACCCTTTAAGTGATCAACATTAAGGATATTTAAAGCATGCGTTGATCTTTGATTTACCAATAGTTTTATCCTGTTAAGGAGTAATCCCCCTTTTCTTTCTTTCTTTCTTTTTTTTTTTTTTAAATTTTTAATCTACACTTACCTGAAGAATACTATGTTTACTATGCTCTCCCCTATATCAGGTCCCCCCTAACAACCACATTACGGTTACTGTCCATCAGCTTAGCAAAATGTTGTAGAGTCACTACTTGTCCTCTCTGTGTTGTGCAGCCCACCCTCCCCTTTCTCCCTCCCCCCCATGCATGCTAATCTTAATACCCCCCTTCTTCTTCCCCCCCCTTATCCCTCCCTGCCCACCCATCCTCCCCAGTTCCTTTCCCTTTGGTACCTGTTAGTCCATTTTTGGGTTCTGTAATTCTGCTGCTGTTTTGTTCCTTCAGTTTTTCCTTTGTTCCTATACTCCTCAGATGAGTGAAATCATTTGGTATTTCTCTTTCTCCGCTTGGCTTATTTCACTGAGCATAATACTCTCCAGCTCCATCCATGTTGCTGCAAATGGTTGGATTTTTCCACTTCTTATGGCTGAGTAGTATTCCATTGTGTATATGTACCACATCTTCTTTATCCATTCATCTACAGATGGACATTTAGGTTGCTTCCAATTCTTGGCTATTGTAAATAGTGCTGCGATAAACATAGGAGTGCATCTGTCTTTCTCAAACTTGATTGCTGCGTTCTTAGGGTAAATTCCTAGGAGTGGAATTCCTGGGTCAAATGGTAGATCTGTTTTGAGCATTTTGATGAACCTTCATACTGCTTTCCACAATGGTTGAACTAATTTACATTCCCACCAGCAGTGGAGGAGGGTTCCCCTTTCTCCACAGCCTCGCCAGCATTTGTTGTTGTTTGTCTTTTGGATGGCAGCTATCCTTACTGGTGTGAGGTGATACCTCATTGTAGTTTTAATTTGCATTTCTCTGATAATTAGCGATGTGGAGCATCTTTTCATGTGTCTCTTGGCCATCTGTATTTCTTTTTTGGAGAACTGTCTGTTCAGTTCCTCTGCCCATTTTTTAATTGGGTTATTTGTTTTTTGTTTGTTGAGGCGTGTGAGCTCTTTATATATTCTGGACGTCAAGCCTTTATCAGATCTGTCATTTTCAAATATATTCTCCCATACTGTAGGGTTCCTTTTTGTTCTATTGATGGTGTCTTTCGCTGTACAGAAGCTTTTCAGCTTAATGTAGTCCCACTTGCTCATTTTTGCTGTTGTTTTCCTTGCCCGGGGAGATATGTTCAAGAAGAGATCACTCATGTTTATGTCTAAGAGGTTTTTGCCTATGTTTTTTTCCAAGAGTTTAATGGTTTCGTGACTTACATTCAGGTCTTTGATCCATTTTGAGTTTACCTTTGTATATGGGGTTAGACAATGGTCCAGTTTCATTCTCCTACATGTAGCTGTCCAGTTTTGCCAGCACCATCTGTTGAAGAGACTGTCATTTTGCCATTGTATGTCCATGGCTCCTTTATCAAATATTAATTGACCATATATGTTTGGGTTAATTTCTGGGGTCTCTAATCTGTTCCACTGGTCTGTGGCTCTGTTCTTGTGCCAGTACCAAATTGTCTTGATTACTATGGCTTTGTAGTAGAGCTTGAAGTTGGGGAGTGAGATCCCCCCTACTTTATTCTTCTTTTTCAGGATTGCTTTGGCTATTCGGGGTCTTTGGTGTTTCCATATGAATTTTTGAATTATTTGTTCCAATTCATTGAAGAATGTTGCTGGTAATTTGAGAGGGATTGCATCAAATTTGTATATTGCTTTTGGCAGGATGGCCATTTTGACGATATTAATTCTTCCTAGCCATGAGCATGGGATGAGTTTCCATTTATTAGTGTCCCCTTTAATTTCTCTTAAGAGTGACTTGTAGTTTTCAGAGTATAAGTCTTTCACTTCCTTGGTTAGGTTTATTCCTAGGTATTTTATTCTTTTTGATGCAATGGTGAATGGAATTGTTTTCCTGATTTCTCTTTCTATTGATTCGTTGTTAGTGTATAGGAAAGCTACAGATTTCTGTGTGTTGATTTTGTATCCTGCAACTTTGCTGTATTCCGATATCAGTTCTAGTAGTTTTGGAGTGGAGTCTTTAGGGTTTTTTATGTACAGTATCATATCATCTGCAAATAGTGACAGTTTAACTTCTTCTTTACCAATCTGGATTCCTTGTATTTCTTTGTTTTGTCTGATTGCCGTGGCTAGGACCTCCAGTACTATGTTAAATAACAGTGGGGAGAGTGGGCATCCCTGTCTGGTTCCCGATCTCAGTGGAAATGCTTTCAGCTTCTCGCTGTTCAGTATAATGCTGGCTGTGGGTTTATCATATATGGCCTTTATTATGTTGAGGTACTTGCCCTCTATTCCCATTTTGCTGAGAGTTTTTATCATGAATGGATGTTGAATTTTGTCAAATGCTTTTTCAGCATCTATGGAGATGATCATGTGGTTTTTGTCTTTCTTTTTGTTGATGTGGTGGATGATGTTGATGGATTTTCGAATGTTGTACCATCCTTGCATCCCTGGGATGAACCCCACTTGGTCATGGTGTATGATCCTTTTGATATACTGTTGAATTCTGTTTGCTAATATTTTATTGAGTATTTTTGCATCTACGTTCATCAGGGATATTGGTCTGTAATTTTCTTTTTTGGTGGGGTCTTTGCCTGGTTTTGGTATTAGGGTGATGTTGGCTTCATAGAATGAGTTTGGGAGTATTCCCTCTTCTTCTATTTTGTGGAACACTTTAAGGAGAATGGGTATTATGTCTTCTCTGTGTGTCTGATAAAATTCCGAGGTAAATCCGTCCAGCCCCGGGGTTTTGTTCTTGGGTAGTTTTTTGATTACTGTTTCAATTTCTTTGCTTGTAATTGGTTTGTTTAACTTTTGTGTTTCTTCCTTGGTCAGTCTTGGGAGGTTGTATTTTTCTAGGAAGTTGTCCATTTCTTCTAGGTTTTCCAGCTTGTTGGCATATAGGTTTTCATAGTAGTCTTTAATAATTCTTTGTATTTCTGTGGAGTCTGTCGTGATTTTTCCATTCTCATTTCTGATTATGTTGATTTGTGTTGACTCTCTTTTTCTCTTAATAAGTTGGGCTAGAGGCTTATCTATTTTGTTTATTTTCTCAAAGAACCAGCTCTTGGTTTCGTTGATTTTTGCTATTGTTTTATTCTTCTCAATTTTGTTTATTTCTTCTCTGATCTTTATTATGTCCCTCCTTCTGCTGACTTTAGGCCTCATTTGTTCTTCTTTTTCCAGTTTTAATAATTGTGATGTTAGACTATTCATTTGGGATTGTTCTTCCTTCTTCAAGTGTGCCTGGATTGCTATATACTTTCCTCTTAAGACTGCTTTCGCTGCATCCCACAGAAGTTGGGGCTTAGTGTTGTTGTTGTCATTTGTTTCTATATATTCCTTGATCTCTATTTTGATTTGTTCATTGATCCATTGATTATTTAGTAGCATGTTGTTAAGCCTCCATGTGTTTGTGAGCCTTTTTGTTTTCTTTGTAGAATTTATTTCTACTTTCATACCTTTGTGGTCTGAAAAATTGGTTGGTAGAATTTCAATATTGTGGAATTTACTGAGGCTCTTTTTGTGAGCTAGTATGTGGTCTATTCTAGAGAATGTTCCATGTGCACTTGAGAAGAATGTATATCCTGTTGCTTTTGGATGTAAAGTTCTATAGATGTCTATTAGGTCCATCTGTTCTAGTGTGTTGTTCAGTGCCTGTGTGTCTTTACTTATTTTCTGCCCGGTGGATCTATCCTTTGGGGTGAGTGGTGTGTTGAAGTCTCCTACAATGAATGCATTGCAGTCTATTTCCCTCTTTAGTTCTGTTAGTATTTGCTTCACATATGCTGGTGCTCCTGTATTGGGTGCATATATATTTAGAATGGTTATATCCTCTTGTTGGACTAAGCCCTTTATCATTATGTAGTGGCCTTCTTTATCTCTTGTTACTTTCTTTGTTTTGAAGTCTATTTTGTCTGATATTAGTACTGCAACCCCTGCTTTCTTCTCACTGTTGTTTGCCTGAAATATGTTTTTCCATCCCTTGACTTTTAGTCTATGCTTATCTTTGGGTTTAAGGTGAGTTTCTTGTAAGCAGCATATAGATGGGTCTTGCTTTTTTATCCATTCTATTACTCTATGTCTTTTGATTGGTGCATTAAGTCCATTTACATTTAGGGTGACTATTGAAAGATATGTACTTATTGCCATTGCAGGCTTTAGATTCGTGGTTACCAAAGGTTCAAGGTTAGCTTCTTTAGTATCTTACTGCCTAACTTAGCTCGCTTATTGAGCTGTTATATACACTGTCTGGAGAGTCTTTTCTTCTCTCCCTTCTTATTCCTCCTCCTCCCTTCTTCATATGTTGTGTGTTTTGTTCTGTGCTCTTTTTAGGGGTGCTCCCATCTAGAGCAGTCCCTGTAGGATGCCCTGTAGAGGTGGTTTGTGGGAAGCAAATTCCCTCAGCTTTTGCTTGTCTGGGAATTGTTTGATCCCACCATCATATTTAAATGATAGTCGTGCTGGATACAGTATCCTTGGTTCAAGGCCCTTCTGTTTCATTGCATTAAGTATATCATGCCATTCTCTTCTGGCCTGTAGGGTTTCTGTTGAGAAGTCTGATGTTAGCCTGATTGGTTTTCCTTTATAGGTGACCTTTTTCTCTCTAGCTGCCTTTAAAACTCTTTCCTTGTCCTTGATCCTTGCCATTTTAATTATTATGTGTCTTGGTGTTGTCCTCCTTGGATCCTTTCTGTTGGGGGTTCTGTATAATTCCATGGTCTGTTCGATTATTTCCTCCCCCAGTTTGGGGAAGTTTTCAGCAATTATTTCTTCAAAGACCCTTTCTATCCCTTTTCCTCTTTCTTCCTCTTCTGGTATCCCTATAATACGAATGTTTTTCCTTTTGTATTGGTCACATATTTCTCTTAGTGTTGTTTCATTCCTGGAGATCCTTTTATCTCTCTCTATGTCAGCTTCTATACGTTCCTGTTCTCTGGCTTCTATTCCTTCAATGGCCTCTTGCATCTTATCCATTCTGCTTATAAATCCTTCCAGGGATTGTTTCACTTCTGTGATCTCTTTCCTGACATCTGTGATCTCCTTCCGGACTTCATCCCACTGCTCTTGCATTTTTCTCTGCATCTCATCCCACTGCTCTTGCATTTTTCTCTGCATCTCATCCCATTGCTCTTGCATTTTTTTCTGCATCTCTGTCAGCATGTTCATGATTTTTATTTTGAATTCTTTTTCAGGAGGACTAGTTAGGTCTGTCTCCTTCTCAGGTGTTGTCTCTGTGATCTTTGTCTGCCTGTAGTTTTGCCTTTTCATGGTGATAGAGATAGTCTGCAGAGCTGGTACAAGTGACCGCTGGAAGAGCTTCCCTTCTTGTTGGTTTGTAGCCTTTTCCTGGGAGAATAGCGACCTCTAGTGGCTTGTGCTGGGCAGCTGTGCGCAGACAGGGCTTCTGCTTCCTGCCCAGTTGCTTTGGGGTTTATCTCCACTGTTGCTGTGGGCTTGGCCTGGCTGGGGCTGTTCCTCCAAAATGGTGGAGCCCCGTTAGAGGGGGAGCAGCCAGGAGACTATTTATCTCCGTAAGGGGCCTCTGTGCTCCCTGCTGCCCAGGGGGTTAGAGTGCCCAGAGATCCCCAGATTCCCTGCTTCTGGTCTAAGTGACCTGTCCTGCCCCTTTAAGATTTCCAAAAAGCACTCTCCAAACCAAAACAACAACAGCAACAATGAGAGAGGGAACAGAAAGGAAAAAAAAAAGAAAAAACACGCGATTTTTTTTTTTTTTTCCTCAGGTGCCGGTCCCAGGCACCCGCGCACTGGTCCTGCTGCCCTGTCTCCCTAGCACCAGGGTCCCTGTCCTTTCAAGGCTTCCAAAAAGCACCCACCCACCGGTCCCGCAGGGAAGGAACGCTCAATATTCTTTGTCCTCAGGCACTGGTCCCACGCACCCGCTCACCAGTCCTGCCGCCCTGCCTCCCTAGCACCGGGGTCCCTGTCCCTTCAAGGCTTCCAAAAAGCACTTGGCAAAAAGAGAGAAAAAAAAGGGGAAAAACGCGCGATTTCTTCCGTCCTCAAGTGCCGGTCTCAGGCACCCACCCACCGGTCCCACAGGGAAAAATGCGGGATATTCTTTGTCCTCAGGTGCCGGTCCCAGGCACCCGCTCACCAGTCCCGCCGCCCTGCCTCCCTAGCACCGGGGTCCCTGTCCCTTTTAGGCTTCCAAAAAGCACTCGCAGAAAAGAGAAAAAAAAAAGGGGAAAAACGCGCGATTTCCTCTGTCCTCAAGTGCCGGTCTCAGGCACCCGCCCACCGGTCCCGCAGGGAAAAACGGGGGATATTCTTTGTCCTCAGGCGCCGGTCCCAGCCACCCGCTCACCAGTCCCGCCACCGTGCCTCCCTAGCACTGGGGTCCCCGTCCCTTCAAGGCTTCCAAAAAGCGCTTGCCATAAAGAGAAAAAAAAAAGGGGGAAAAACGCGCGACCTCCTCCGTCCTCAGGCACCGGTCTCAGGCACCCGCCCCCAGGTCTCGCAGGGAGAAACGCGGGATATTCTTTGTCCTCCGGCGCTGTTCCCAGGCACCTCCTCACCGGTCCCACCACCCTGCCTCCCCAGCAACGGGGGCCCGTCCCTCTAAGGCTTCCAAAAAGCGCTCGCCAAAAAAAAAACTGCTCCGGTTTCTCTCCACCCGCCGGGAGCCGGGGGGAGGGGCGCTCGGGTCCCGCCGGGCTGGGGCTTGTATCTTACCCCCTTCACAAGGCGCTGGGTTCTTGCAGGTGTGGATGTGGTCTGGATGTTGTCCTGTGTCCTGTGGTCTCTATTTTAGGAAGATTTTTCTTTGTTATATTTTCATAGCTCTATGTGTTTTTGGGAGGAGATTTCCACTGCTCTACTCACGCCGCCATCTTGGCTCCCGCCCTGATTTTTTTTTTTATGAACAGTTTTTCTTGCAGTTAGGTTTGAATACTGTCTCAATCATTACCTTTTAAATGATAACCTTGTATAATATTTTAATCATCTATTAATTTACACAGTATTTCTATCTACCTATTTTGTTCAGTGTTAGAATTAGGTGTTCTCTCTTTCTGTTTCCTTCCATATCTCTCATCTCTGGAATTTAATCAACATTGTAACTGTTTTAGCATTTAGTATTTACCATTTTACTGTTAAATATGCTTATATTTCTAAAATCTGTATTTATCGCTTTGAGTGATCTACTTTGACTCCCAATGATATACTTTGATAGCCATTATAGATAAGATGAATGAGGTAAATCTCCTCAGGATGCTGCCCATGTTTGTACACTTGTGTCTACTCAATTCTAGGGATTGCCATCAGAGTGTAGGTAAATCATACCCCTCAGATGTGAGAATTGTATAAACTGCATGGCTGTATGCAGACATCTTGATTTACTCTATTTTTTATTGCTACATTCTTTTCTCCATTCTTCCCAGTTTTTGTTAGCTCTAATATTTGTATATTCTCTGAGTTCTTGTGTATTTATAACTGAAATCTGTATTTGAAGGCCAGATTGGCTGGATATAAAATCTTTCTTTCCCAGTTTCTCTTTTAGAATATCTTTTAAATGTTCCATTGTATTTTAGCATTGAATGTTGCTATGGAAAAAACACAAGCCTAGCCATTTACGTTCTCTTTCTTGTGGAGAACTTGATCCTTTTTCCTGACAGACTACAGGATGTTTTCCTTAATGTTTCTTTAAGATTTTTTTGGATATTCTTGTGTTTTCCTTTTTGGATACCAAATTTTGTTTTTGAAAAGATTTCCTGAATCTTAAAGTGATTGTACTGCTTCAATGCTTTGATTTTCTTCCTATGCCCCCCTTTTTTTGGGGGGGTGGGTAGACTTCAGGTCATCTTTGCATGTCTTCTAGAGCCCTCATTTTCTCTCTAAGCTCTTTCAAATCTTCCTTTATTTCAATTTCATGTTATTTATTTATTCTTCATTTCTATCTTCCATGTTTCATTAGTGTGCCATATTTCTACAGACTCTTTTTATTTCTGTACTTCCATGTTTACCTTCACTTCTGTGATGATGTTGGGTTTTCTTTTTTCCTGGCTTTTTGCCAGCACACATTTTATCTCTTTTTATTGTTTCACTACTTCCTCCCTGAGTTCTAGTATTTCTGCTTCATGGTCTTCTGCTTTCGATGTGACAGCTTCACTAGTTTTTTTATTTTGTGGCCAAATAACTTGGGTAGATTTTTCAGCTTTTCCTTGCCAACAATTTTTGTTTTGCAATTTTAAATCTGTGGATAAGTTTTGCTTTTTCTTTTCCATAGTTTTTCTTATAGTGGTCTTATATAAATCAGTAATTATATATTATTGAATTAATTGCAGTTTTTTGTATCAGTAATTTGAGGGAAGTTACTATGCGGAACAGGGGAGGAGCCAAAGTTATCTTGCAGATTTAATAACCCAAAGATTATTTCTTCTGTTAACATAGAAATAGACTGCTTCTGCAAATACAGCTAGTTGGTGTGATTCCTTGTATCACCTCACTTTCTCTGAACTGAACTGGGTCCAGGAGGGCTTCTGGTGACATCCCTGTCCATTTCAGTTCCTAGAGCCATTACTGCAAACAAAGGATACAATTGTCACACTTCAGAGTGAGTCTTTGTACTTCAGAAAGTATAATTTTACCAGCACTCTGAAATTGTACATCATTTTACCTAGCTACCTTTCTGTTTTTCCTTTCCTCTCACATGACTTGCTTGATCTCAGCTGTTTTGAGTCTCTACAGAGACTTTTGGAGTCTGTAGTTTGTGTCTATTTTCCCTTAGTTTTGTTGAAAATGGAATTTGAATTTTAAAAATTATTTCTTGCTGCTTTTAGTATTATTTCCAGGAAGAGTGATGTGATGAGAGATACTGTTTGTGCAGCTATGGTCATACCACAGTGTAGGCGTGTCACTTAACAATACTCTAGTCACATATTTCTAATGGAACTCCTGGACTTTTCTAAGGCTTAGAAATAAGTTAATATAGATGTGTCAATGCTTACTACATTTTCTATTTTTACATGTGTTTTATAAATGATGTTTCAGTAAGAGACTCCAATGTTTGGCAAAAGACTCCCTATCCCTCCAAATGTGTAACATTTCCTTTCTTTGCCTATATCACTACTACTGGGCAATTAATTTTGTTTATAAGTCTATAGTTAGTGCTGGTTAGTAGGTTGTAATGGGTCAAAGTGGGTGATTAGGTGGTGCTTGGAATAGGGTTTGTTAACAGACATTATTTTCAGACTCGAATGATAGCTGGAAAAAAAAATCAAAAGACAAAACTACCAGAATCAAGCACAGGCTTCATGAATCATCTGAGATTTCCCTATGTTCAATCTTCAGGAAAGAAGTACACAGTGTGAGGAGTACAAAGCCCCTCTCATACTGAGAATGGAAATGATTTTGAGAAACACTGGCATCAGCCCACTTAATTCATTTCACTAAACAAGAATTTATAAAGAATCTTTAATATCATGTGCCATACCACAGACTGGAGTAAAAAATATAAATGCACAAAAGAGAATACAAAAGTGGAAAATGGTAAATGACATAAGGAGGAAAAAAACACTTCATTTGGAGGGTATCAGGAAAGATCCCTGAAGAGGTATTTGAAGGTTACCTAGTGTGTATCCAGTTCAAGAGATGAAAGGTGTTTTCCTTAAAGAAAGATTATTTAAAGAGAGAACAGAGTCCTTAACAATATGCAGAAGAGATAAAATGCAGTTAATTACATATAGAAAATGGCCTACCACATAGTGTGAGAAAGTATCAAGTAATATTCTAGCTTTAGTTTTACTGTTTAATAGAAGATTATCCATGTAGTATTTTCACTAGCTATCAGCATCTTAAAGAAAATATTCATGTGTACTATAAAAACTGGAACCACAGAATGCTCTAAATTATTACATTGAAAATAGATTTAATGATCACCAACTAGAATGCCAGTGTCAGGAAAAAATTGAAAATGAACAGGAGTTTATATTGCCAAGGAAAGGCTTCAGGGTAGCAACTGTTCATACTTTTAAATGACAAATGCACAGCCATGCACACACACACACACACACACACACACAAAGGGACGTTTAAATAGAAGAGACTTTTTAACTCTCCTTTATTTAGAGTAAATGAAATGTCTGGTTTAATGATTTGCGGGGTGAGCACTCCATTTGTGTTGGGAGCCTTTTAGGGGGATTCTTTTGGCATTTTCCCCGTACCAACTAACATCACACATCGTAGGAAGCACAAGGACTGAAAGGTCGCATCTTTTCGTTCTGAAAGCTTGAGTGGTTACAAAGTGCAGAGGTCTTATGCAAAGATCATTACCTGCTATGGCTCTTCTTTTCAAAATTACTAGTAAGGTTATCAGCAATGAGAATGCTTTTCCCTTTGGTTACCAAACCACGAGGTCTTTATAACAGCAGGTCACCCAAGGACAGATCAGCCAGCATTAATAAGTTAAAGTACCATTGGGACCAGAGAGGGATTGGCAGGACTGCTGATCTTGTTTATCCTGTCATTTTTTTCTTCTTCTAAATCCGTTTCTAGACAAGTCTCTTTTCATTTCTTATGTGCAGATTTAAATGCCTTAGTGGTGGCAGAGAGTAATTAGTGTATATAGCCCAGAAACTCAACTTCTAAATTTTATTAATGAGCTGAGTTGAGTCCCCCTTTATGTTTTAACTGACCCCAAGCGTATTAATGAGAAGTATCTAAATATGAATACAGGTGTAGTAATAAAGGAGAATTATCAGTCACCCTTAATTTAATTGGTGTCACCTTAGCTTTTAGTAGGGTAATAGGATAGTCTTGCCACCTGCAATCATTCAAGACTACTTTGCTCACTAATTAGCTCACTTAAAAAATTAAATGACCTCTCAAAAGTGAGTAAAGTAGAATCTGGTAAAAACTATTAAAAATGTATTTGTGAAATAGCATTGGTAGAATATTTAATCATAGAATTTCCTAGTTTTGAGGGACCTTTGTGGTTCATTTTATGCAATCTCAGCCCATGAATCTCTTGAAATACTCTCCTGGCACACAGACTTTGTGAGACTCTAGTAACTGGAGGTTAGCTCACTGTGTCTGATACTACAAGGTCTTTCATCTAGTGTTGTTAATTCTTAAATTCTTTATATGTGAAATACATCATAGAGATAGTATTATGACTAAGAGGGGTATTTCATTCTTTTGGATAAGGGTGCAGCTTAACTCAACCAACATTTGTTGTGTGTATTGCACTCTATTATGACAACTTTTGGCATGTAAAGAACTACAAAACATGATTGTGCTGCCCCTGAGGAGTTTGTGTTCTGGGATCTAGGACAAGACATAAAAACAACTTCAGAAAAAAGTTGGATGTTGCATCATATGAATGAAACACATTTGCTAAGAATTATTGGTAATCATGCACAATCGACAGAAGTAGATGTAACTGCCAATCAAGCCACTGGGATTTTCTTGTTCCTTAGGAAAAATTTCCGCATTAAAGAAGGCCTCAAAATGACAGTTTTACTGAGGAGACACAGTTGGTTTTCATTTAGGAGACATTTGGAGCAGTGTTGCCTTTGTTGTGTATGTTCACTGAGGTGCCCTAACAGTGCTTGTTGTCTCGGTCATTATCTGCCAGATCAGAAATGGATCCAATCTACCATTGTTGGCTTTTCACTTCAATGAGCATGAAGCAAAATTTATTAGAATTCAGTGCCTCCCGCAAACACTGATCCAAATCATGTTTCCCCATGGTGGAGATGACTCCTCCTCTCACAGAGAGTACATCTCAAATGGGCAGAGAGCCTGTTTAAAGACCCACAATGATGAGCTAATGATGGGTGCAAATGATTTGTCTTGGAGCAACTTGACTTCAGAGCATTTTTCCAACATATACTTGAGATTTCAGTAACCATTTCAGTAGATCTTACAGTCCACATCATAACTGATAGTTCCATTTACTAGGCCCATATCCTCCTATTTCTCTCTCTATACTCTCTGCTGTGGCAACTAATAATAATTATTTTAATTGCTTATATTTCTTTATCCCTTACTATTTGCTAGGATTTGTGTTAAGAACTTTATATTCATTTATTTCATCTTTGCCATCACAGTACAAGTTCTATTCTTATTTCCATTCTACAAAACAGAAATTGAGGTAGAGACGGGTAAGTATCCTGATGGAAGGCAGAAGGGCAATTCCGACTCAGATCTGTTAGGCTGCAGAACCAAAACCGGCAGTGGAGTTTGCTCACCTGGAGCATATTTCCAGGAACAATTGCCTGGAACATATCTAGTAATTTTCCATTTCTATACATTTGCTTATGTTGTTATCTCCACATTGACTGCTCTGTGTTGCCTATTTAATTTTCTATCTTCAAATACCTATCTGTGAGCCTATCCTACTTTGGTGAGGTCAGTAGGAGCTATTTCAGAACTAGAAAAATGGACTGTGCTGTGAAGTATTAATAAATATCAAAGTCTAGCCCCCTCTTTCTCATATTTAGCATAGTGTTAAAACTTCTTGAGAGAGTAAAGTATTATTCAGGAATATATTTTTACAGAATCTCTGAAGCAGACCTTAATGGGTGAGGTCAGATGTTAAGAGAATATTGAGCCTACAGAAGCTCTTTTCTTTTTATGAGGTTCATCCTATCCGGAGAGACTTTGGGACTATCCTCAAATGAAAGGAACTATAGTGTCAAAAGATACATGCATTGGGATTTGGAGTCTATACATTCACATTGCTGCTGAAAATAATCCACTGTCATTCGTTAGGGACCAGGCATGCTTTTTTTTATATATTGAATAATTTTTTAGTTATAGCTTGTATTGATGAGAAAGGAATACCGAGATCAGTTTTTTTCTTTAATCTAGAATATTTTTGATCTGAAATTTATTGAGTATGTATATTAGATTATATCTGATATGAGAACAATCTTTCATTTACCACTTTTTTTCAGAAATACAGGTGATTTTAAGAAAGTGTTGCACTATTCTGTTTGTGTTGATATAAAGTGTTTCAAGGAGGAAGACCATGTCTCCTATGTGACCTTGTAGGGCACATCTGCCAGCAAATCCCTCATAGATTAATTAACTTTGTAGAAGCAATGAGTTGGACAGGAAATCAGAAGACATGTTTAAGCTTTTTCTCAGTTATCTATTAGCTGAAGACCTTGGGGAAAACCATACTAGCCTTACATTCTTCACCTGTAAGAACAGTGAGCTGTACATGATGGTCTTTAAACCATCTTCCAGCAGTTAAGTTTTGGAATGGCATGAGGTATTTTATTCTTCTATTAGATCCCTTCCATCTCTGTATAAAATGGTTGTGGCTGATCTTTTCCATTTCCTGTTGAATTGAAGGTGATCAGAATATGGCAGACCAAATATGCTGCTTTGACATATAGACTATTTTGAGCTGAAGGCAACTGAGAATCAATTGAGATGCAGAAAGAAGCCTTCTCAAAGCTTCTCTTAAATGAGTGAATACAGAAAATTCTGAGAAATGATGACTAACATAAAAATCTCCTCTGTGGAATTTTATGGCCATAAAGAAGATGGAAAGTTGAACCAAGAGTCTGCACAAACTTTTCTAAAATAACCCTTATCTTCCATTAGCTTCCCCATGTATT
Organism: Manis javanica; assembly: GCF_040802235.1. Lineage (NCBI taxonomy): Eukaryota > Metazoa > Chordata > Mammalia > Pholidota > Manidae > Manis > Manis javanica. Next base: position 97,976,793 of record NC_133167.1, read on the forward strand.
TTCCTTCTCAAAATTTATAGCTCCTAGAAGCCTGAGCCCTCTTTTCCTTTGTTTAGTGACTTCTCCATAATTTACCATCCTTTGTTAAAATAGTATATGTGTCTGAGTCTAACCATTTCTTTAAGTTTTCATTTCTTTTCTGTGTAACCCCTGTACATGTAAACCTAAAAATATCAGTTAAATTTGTGTGCCCTTTTCTTCAGTCAATCTGTTTTGTGTCAGTTTAATTTGCAGAAACCAGACACTGAATATAAAGAGGTAGAGGAAAAAATGTTTTCCTACCCTACAGAATACTGAGGTTGAATATATTCCATTTAATTTACAATAGTGATGATTTGATTCTTTCTCTCTTGTCTGCTACAATTTGAGGGTCCTGTGCTTAAATAGTTCCCAAGCTTATACACCCTGAGACAGCCAGCCCTGGAATGCAACCAGCATTTTAAGATTTGAATACGTATAAGCTGTGCATACTGTATAAAATAGGTAAAGTGGAAATTATATTGTCTCCTAGTATAAGTATATATAACATGACATGTTTCATATCACTTCTGTCTTCTGGTTTAATGTTTTTTACACAGTCACGCAGTCAATTCTAGACACATTAAAAATCAACTTATATCTGTATTACTGAATAATTCATAAGGAGCCAAATTATTTTAAGACCTGTGGGACAATACCTTAGGCTTCCTTAGGACACAAAATTATCACAGTTATAGTATAAAAGCCTTTGTTAAGAATAAGAAAGACTACATTTTAATTCAAGCTCTGGCACTGATTTATAGTGTGACCTTAGGAGGGTTACTTAATGTCTCTGAGCCACAATGTCTGTTATAATAGGTGGATAGCCAGACATGAGCAGGAAGGGGGTTGGGGACTTCGGCTGGTGTTTGCATTTGCTTAGGTGCTTGTTTATATTCTAAATATTCCATGTAAATTGTTCTCACAGGATGTGGGAGGGAGGGTATAGATACCAGACCTGCCAAAACTGTCTGATTCCAACACGGAAGAGAAGTGGACCCTGATTTCACCTTGAAGTACATTATATGCCCCTTAGCATACTAAACATCACACCCCTTGGCACCATGACAGTTCTGAGGAAGTACATCTAAGGACAAAATGAGGGAATCACCCTATTTCCCAGAAATCCCCTCCCTATCCCAAGAAAACCCCATGGAACCCAGTGAATATTCCATCCCTACTTAAACTCCAGCTATAAGACCACCCAACCTGAACCACACTGGGTGCCTCCTTTCTGAGATCACCTGTACTCCTGTCTGAGTGTGTACTGTCTTATTGAATAAACTTTCTTGTTGCATTAGCCTATTCCACTTTGTCTCTGAACTCTTTATCATGATAAAGACAAAACTCACCTCCACCTGTGGTGGTAAGTGTCTTTTTTACTTTGCTACTTCATTCAGTTTTCTAGTCTTAAGCACACTTCTCTTTCTCCCTGTTTTACCTCAGAGAAGTAGGGAAGGGCTACTCCTTGTCCTCCCAGGTTGAGGTTTTACCTAGTATGCAGGGAGATCTCCCTGGGTTGGATTGTCCTATGTAGCCAGGCAGCTGCAGCTGGGGAGGCCTCTCCCTGCACACTAGATGAAACCTCAGCCTGGACAGTGGAGGGTTCTTAACTCTGACTGAGAAAGAATTCTTGAACAGGTCTCACAAATGTAGGTAAGGAATGAATTCATTAAAGCAAGAGTAGTAGTGAATGACAGCAGCCGTGCAGGCAGCAGAGAGCAAGGAAGAGCAGAGGGAAGAAGGGGGAGCTCATTAAACTTCTGCTCAGCACAGGGTAGATCCCTTGCCAACTCCTGAAGCCAGGGTCACCTGGCATCTGGTGTCCCCTTGAATCTGCACGGTGTAGGAACTAAGCACCTACCACCCCAGGATTTGGGGGAGCCACAGAGACCTGGATGGAGTGGAATTATGTTCTGAGAACTTCTCAAAAGCAAAGAAAATTTTCAGACAGGCTCTTAAAGAGCGTGATTGTACAGCTACAGTCCTGTCTGGGTGACCCAAGTAGCAGGAACTCTCAAGCCCAAATCAGAGATCTGTTACCCTTCCCTACTTGTATGAAGTAGGACAGAGAGAGTCCAGGCTTGTGCTTAAGGGTAGAAAATGGAATGAAATAGCAGAGTAACAAAGATGCTTACTACTGGAAGAACACAGAGATGAAACTCAGTAGATCGAGCGCTGGGAAGACTTTATTTAAGGCAAAAGTACACACTGAAGAAAGGGGAGTGTGGGCAGCCTCAGAGAGGAGGCACGCTTAAAGGCTTAGTATTCTGTCTTTTAAGGCTTTCCTTAAATGGGGCATAAGGCCAGGGGTGTAGGCTTAACACATGGTCTCATAATGTCTTTCTTTGGTGAAAGACATTATGTCACAATCCATAGTCTGTCCTCTAGATATTCTGTAAGATAAACTTAACACAAGGAATTTATTGATCCTGTTCTTTTCCAAGATAGTGGTTACCCTCAAGCAGTGGGGACATATCATTTAGGACTACTTGCCCTGCCTTAAGATAGCATAGGTTATTGGCTCATTACTATAAAATATGTTAGGAATCTTATCTCCTAATTTCCTGGTTTTTAAAAATGCAATCTTATCCTTAAGATGGAGCACCTTCTGTTCTCACTATACTGTTTATTTCTCGGCATTTTTGATCATAGGCAGGAAAGACAAATCTGATGCTTGTCACATGTCCCTGCCCTACCTTGCTACAACATGTCCTGAGCTCCAAAACCACAACTCTGAACTTGATGGTTTCACAGACCTATCCTGAATATAAAATTTGCTCCATGTGCTAAGGCCATGCTTCAGTTTATTACTCTGGTAATAACTTTTAGGCAGTAATGTGGAATAAAATACAATTTTTTATAAAATCTCCAGGTAACTGAAGGAGATAATTTTATTCCAGCATTATTGTCCTATAGATTGTAATGTATCCCAGGTCACATCATAATTCTTGAAGCATTATAAACTATAATAAGAGTCTAAAGTAATATAATTAGCCAATAATAAAGACAGTAGTCATGTCTCAGAATAGACCAGATTTCTATTTGTAAAGCCAAGTGGAGATTTGCAAGCATTTCTGCGTATGGACCAAGATACCTGTGAAGGTAGAAAACAGTTTATGTAAAAACTATATACTTATACATCTCTACAAATGTAGAGACATCTGAATACTCAGTGTAAGTCCATTCTTTAGTATGTAAAAATGCTCTGGGTTCACTTGTTCCTCCCTCTAGATTTAAAAAGAAGACTTGTTTACTCAATATGCAGGAGCCTCAGGGAAGTCACATTTCATCTATCAGATTCCTGAGAGCTTTGTAATGCAAATCATACTGCTCTTTTCTTCTTACCAACAATTTAATTTGGGACAGGACTGATTGACTAGAATGTCTGCTAATCAGTTTCAAACAAGACTAGGCTGAGGGCCAATGGAAATTTGCCAGAACCTCCCTTACAAAGACAAGGTGGACAGCTGGTCTCATTTTGGAAATGCTTTTGCCCATTATCTTATCATTTGGTCCATTTTATATGCCCATGTCTCAAATTACAATAGTTATTTTGAAGGCACTCTAGAGGAAAGAAAGAGAAAAAAAATTACCACACCACCTTATAGATACTGCTTTAACAATTCTTTAAAAATTAGGTTACCTTGCTGTAAATGTAATCCCTTCCCATCCTCATCCCCCACTTTTTTAGAGTTGCTAAGTATATTGACAGTTATGAATTACTGCTGAGCTCTAGTCTTTGGATGTAGCTAATGTGAAACTTGCTGGCTAAGCAGGGAAAACAACTTTGATTTGGCCATTCGAACATGTGGATTCTTTGTATCACTCTCCAAAGTCATCTTAGTGCCATTCTCCAAAATTTTAAAATAGTATTGGATAATTGTGCCCAAACCAAGATGTTATTAAGTCACTTAAATGGCAAAAACATAGGATACATTCACTGCCAAGGTTGAAATTTCAAACCTTTTAAGGACTAGGAGGGTAATACAAATGTGTGAATCAGACAAGATTCAGAATAGGAAATGGTGGGATCTGTGGAAAACTAAGAGTATATGCTTCTGAAGATTTTGAAGTTCAGATTTGAAAAACAAATACCATGTTCATAAAACAACAATAATAAGAGCCCTAGTATAAATGATCAGTTTTGAGTAAGAAGTTGAAGAACTGTATTCTTGTTTCAGGGATATCCATTACAATTCAGTGTCTTCCCCTGCAATTCACTATTTTCCCAAATTGGCAAAAAGAGGTTGGAGGAGAGAGGACAAAATTTATTGAGTCGTTTGATAAACATCAGACACTGTATCGGGTATTTGAACATGCATGATTGCATAAATCTTCACAATAACCATCTGTGATAGGTAATATTATCCCCATTTCATAGATGGCAAATTTCCATCACAGAGAGTTTATGTAACTTACAAAAGATGAGTAGAAAAGCAAGGATTTAATTACAAAGCCCATGTTTTTTTTTTCTTACTACATGAACTTGACCAAGTTATTAACCTCTGTTTTAAGTTTGAAGTGGACATATTAATACTTTCTTTATAGGAATATTTAAGAAGTAAAGAAATTAATGGTTGTGAAAATGCCTCACAGATTCATGCTTTATTCATATACTTATTGACTATGAAAGTAGGACAATGACTGTTGAGCAACCATCAGCATGGCAGATGTTTAAATTGTTTCTGCAGTGAGGGTTTGAACAAGGTGCCTAAATTCTTCCACTTGGGTTGTATTGTGAGTTACATCCAGTTAAGCTAGCTAGAATTTGGGGTGCAGCCTGTGCCTGTGCCATGGCTGAAGGATGCTAACACATGGTTACCTTAGTAATAAGAGTAATAATTATGAACTAAGAAATAACAGTATATTAGAGTTCTCCAGAGAAACTAAACAGAGTGTGTGTGTGCATTTATTTATTACAAGGAATTGACTCCCATGATTATGGAGGCTGACAAGTCATATTTTTCCTGTGATAATTTAATGTAATATAGTAAATGATTGTGCTATTAATGCAATATCCTGACTGGCAATAAGATTTTTCTGTCTCAATTTTTTGCAAATTCATTTGTATTAGATTATCAAAATTTATTCTTTTATAAACTTCATTTTCAATCAATACAATTAAAAGCAACTTCAGGCAAAATGAACGACTGCCAATACTTTTTGATAAATTTTAATTTTGAGAAGGATCTTTCTGATCATGCAAATGCTACAAGCATTTAAGAGTTTTTATATTATGATATAAATAAGGATATGATAAGATTGGCATACATTTCTGATAAATTATTTTGAAATATAAGTTGTAGTACTCCTAGAGCTGATGATTCTTGCAGAACAATTTTTCTAAAAAGATTTAACTCTTCATAAAATCCTTTTCAGGTAAGTCTGAATTTAATTTTGGATGTTATAACTCTAGGGAGAGGAAATTCTGGGGCAAAAATACCTCTAAAACCAAAATCAGTCAAAGGGAGAAATAAAGTTTAAAACCTGTTTATTGCTCACAAACTGCAGTCAACAGGCCATCTCTCTCCTGCTCCCGCAGAAGCAAGCGAGGCCTCCCCCAAACCTCTCAGCTTCAGATAAGCCCTCGGTCGCCCAGGTAGTTACCGGTTGATAAGGGGGTGAACTACTTTTCTCCACCCCTTAGGAACGCCTATTGATATGGAGATGCACTAAAGCCAGGCGAGAGATTCTGGAAATACTACAATTTTACCTACAGATGTTAATTTATACAATGGCATTTTTATAGTTCCTCTGATCTTTAATGTTTGGAGATTGTACAAGTAATTAAAAGTGACTTCAGGATTTATATGTAACTCAAAATGCTAGTTTATGCATTCTCTTACTATGGATTCAATTACAAGAAAAAATTGTTATCTTCATTAATAAGTTCATCTGAAACTTCACATGAAAACAGTATTCTTTTCTGCTGAATCTGACAATTTTTAATTTAATTCCTATTTCCACAACTGTGTCTCTTTGCTTTGCAATGTTGCCGCAGGTTTTGAAACTGGAGATTCCAAATGTTTAAAGAATTCTAGTAACTCCCTGATATGTTTTACTGAAATATTCATGTACATACTTTTATTTTAGAATAATTTACTGAAAAGTTTGTTGCCTGAAAGTCAACAGTTCCTGTCCTACTGCTGATGCCAGAGAATTACTACTTGTTTGAACTTTTCAGGGGAGGCTTGGGGACAGAAGGGCGGTGGCTTCCTATGGTGGTTCCAGGAGCTGTCCCTGTGCAGAGGTCCTTTCTTCTGGGTCCCCTGCACTTTGGCTTCTGCCTTTGCAGTAGCGACTTCCACTCTGGACTATCTGCCTCGACTGTGGTGCACAGGCGACAGGCCAGCTGCAGTGAAGTGTGCTGCCCTCCTCTGCCCCAGGCTTGATCCTGTGCACATGCAGGTCTATTGCTGGGCTGCAGTCTCCCATGCTTGCTGCTGCCTGACACATCTCCTCTGCCCATGCATGTGTGTTCCATCATCCCTTTGGATTTTACTTAAAAAACGTGATTTGAAAGATGAAGTTATTAAGAATTTCTGATGGAGATAGCTATACATTACACCAATTACAGAGCCCTTCTGAGTACAGGGTGCTGTGTGACTGACTATACAGGACATATACCAATGACGATGGCCCTGTCATGACTCCTATGGCGCTGTGACATCCTGCTACTTTTCCGAGCTTATTGATGTTTATTGAAGTCCATGACATATTCTCCATCTTCTTCAGCCTCCAACTTTTCCCCTCCCATCCCCACTCTCACTTGATGATTTTGGACTGTATTTCACTGAAAAACAAAACAAAAGCAGAAGTAATAAGATGACAGCTTTTATGAACTGCCACTTCCCTATCAACCTGCCTATGTCTATGTCCAAAATCTCTGCTTTCTTTCCTCTTACTCTGTGTGTTACGCTTGAGCACTAAATCCCAACATCTCTCTCCAATTCCAGCAGTTCTCTCCTCTGCCTCTTGCAACATCGATTTTTACCTCCCTCCTGCAGTGTTCCTACCCACATTCACAGTAGACTTTCTCCTACCTCAGTGTAACCTTTCCTGATCTTACATTCCCTCCAGCTACTACCCCATTCCTGTTATCTTCTGAGTGAAATTCTCTGAAAGAGTTTTCAGTTACTGCCTCCTACTTCTCTCTGCACTTTCCCTCTCAGTCTCAATTCTTTCAGTCTTCTGCCTCCATCACTTGAAAGCATCTGCTGATTTCAAGATTATGACTAACTTCTGTATTGTTAAATCCAGTGCTCAGTTCTTTTTTTTTTTGATATATATTTTTTGAAGTACAGTTGATATACAATATTATATTGGTTTTAAGTATACAACATAGTGATTCAACAGTTGTCTACATTATTAAATGCTCACTCCAACTAGTGTACTTGCTCTCTGTCAACACAGAAAGATGTTACAGAGCTATTGACTATATTCTGCCCCATGGTAGCCACCAGTCTCTTCTTAGTGTGCATGAGTGTATTGCTGTTGATTCATTTGTTATGTTTTGTTTTTAGATTCCACATATAAGTGACATCATATAGTATTTATCTTTCTTTGCTTGACTTATTTCACTTAGTATGACATCCTCTAGGTCCATCCATGTTGTCACAAATGGCAGGATTTCTTTTTTTTTCTATGGCTGAATAATATTCCATTGTATGTATGTACGTCCAGTGGCCAGTTCTTAGTTCTCTGACTTGACCATTAATAGCATTTGCACAGCTGGTCCTTCCCCCTCCCTTGAAACACTGTCTCATTTGGTTTTATGACACCATATTTCTTCCCCATTGGCCACTCCTGCTCTGTCTGCTTTGCTGGTTTCTTCTCTTCATCTTGACCTCTGTGCACTGCAGTGCGTTAGATCTCACTCCTCTGACATCTTCTCTTCCTTCACTTACCCTCCTAGGGCTCTCCACTCTCAAAGCTTTAAGCACCATGTACACAGTGATGACTCCCAGGTTCAAATTTTTAGTCTAGATGCTGTCCCTGAATTCTAAACTTGTACATCCAGCTATGTTGGAGGCTATCCTTGTATCCTCTCTCTCCCAGGCACTATATCCAATCCATCAGCAAATTCTACACACCACCTTCCAAACTGATCCATCTTCTGACCAGTTCTCATTACCTACCCTACTACCCCCTGGTCCAGTCACTGGCATCTTGCACTTGGATTATTGCAATAGTGTCTTAACTGTTCTCTCTTCTGTCGGTACTTCTCTGCAGTCTAGTCTCTATATGAAAAGGCAGGTCTGGACTCTCAACACTTGCACAAAGCCTCCGGTGGCATCGCCTCTCACTCAGTAAGAACCAAAAGCCCTACTTGAGCATTTCAGGCCCACCCCATCTGCTTGTCCCTTACCCTCTTACTTCTGCTCCACCACCTATATTCTTCCCTTGTTCACCCTGCCCTACATCCTTGCTACTCTTCAAACCTGTTAGGTTGTGTGCTTTCCTCTAGACCACTGCTTGGAATATTACTTCTCCAAATATCCTTGTGTATTGTTCCTTCTCTTTTGTGTCTGGCTATGGGCTGCTTCTGAGTGAGGCCTTCTCTGATCACCACGTGTAAAATGACAAGCTGGCATTCTGTCTCTGCACTGCTTTATTTTTCTTCATGAGGTCAGGCATTTCTGTTTATTTTATTTACTGCTTTATTCTTAGAGCCTGGAAGTGCTTGGCACATACTAGGCATTCAGTATAGATTTGTTAATTAAGTGAATGAATAGCACTTGTGAATCAAAACAGGATGAATATATATCCCCAGGACTTAGTGATGAGCAAACCCTGTTAAAAACATCAGAATTTGTTGTTCTTGGTAAGTTATCTTTCCGAGGAGGTTTCACACTATGAAAGGTATCATTTCAGCCTGGCAATGCGCTGACCGAATTGTTTTGCATAAATTAGTAAATTGTGATACAACCACATAGTATGGAAGAGCAAAGAGTGCTGTCACTATTAGTCCAACAGTCAGTGTCCATCCTGGATATGACAGCAGGCCCTGGAGCTTATGCAAGGCACACTAGACATAAACAGAGCATTTCTGCAGGAAGCCCTGGATCAACTCTTTCATGTAACTGAGATGCTATTTGCGGTAGAGAAAGAGCACATATGCTCCATGCAGGGCTTGAAAGAGCACTGAGGGCTCTAGGGTAGGAAGCCATCCCACTTCTTTTCAGCAGAGCGTAAAATCACCCTGCTACCTTTTACCAGGTTATTTCCATAAAGGATTGTGCCGATCAATAAAACATCATGCATCCCTGTTTCTCCAAGGGAGATGTTAACAGAACTGTGCATTTCCCCTCTCCTGCCTCCTTCTGTGGGGTCACTTTTTGCTGTGCTGCATTATATTCAGCATGGGTTGACCACAGGGTTAGACTGTGTGTCTGGATGACTTTGCACTGGATTTGTAATACTGAGACTTTCTTCTAAGTCTATATCATAGAAGTCTTTGTTCTCTGGCTAATCTATGTACCTGGAGAGAAGGTAATGCAAATACATCACATGCATCCCATTTGTCACATGTTCGTTTTGCTTAGTGGTATCATATATGGTTTTGTTTGCTTTCCTGGGTAGGTTTTAATTGGTGCTTCATTATTCTGTCAGGTTGTGCTTGTCTCCTGGCTTAGTCACACCCACTCAGGGATCTTATTCTAATTTCCTGCCCTTCAGCTCAATCAGTGAAAGCTCGCCCACACCCATTTTATTACCAGCCAATTTGAATATCATTTAGTGCCTGACACTCCATTTTTAAAGTGAGAATTTTGTCCAGGATTTCTACCAAGCTGCTCGTGTAGAAATTAATTGCAATAAAAAATAGTAGTCTGTTAAAAAGGTTGCCTTGATAATAATCCAAAATGTCCTAATGGGTATACAAAAAATCCTGGAATTATCATGGCAGTTTAAAAATGTGAACATCATCTCACAAAAATCGTTACCCAAAAAGTTTGGGCAAAATCCTTATTTCTGATGTTTCTGTGCAGTGTAACATAGACATCCCCAATGTATTTAACCCATTTAAAATACATTTTAGGGATCCAAACTGCAGTTAAATAATAATTTTTAGTTTCTAACTCAGGACATAAGGGATTCCTTACCATTATTTATAATGGGAAACAATAAAGTTAAATATTTAGCAAAAGAAAGTAAAGTATGGCACATTCACATAGTGGAATATAGCATCTAACACTGTATAAAAGTGTTTTAAATGACAAGTCAAATATTTGTTCTAAAATAAAATAGTAAAGGAAAATAACAGGGTAATTGTATCCTGTCTGTAACACTAAGCATAAGAAAAATGCTGGCACAAAACATTAAAATGCTGAGGACTGCCACAGTGTTGTTGGTTTTTTTTTCCTGTCAATTTATATGTTTTTTGACACAGAGAACATGCTTATCATGGGTTTTAAGAGATGTAAAGATTATTTTGATGACACAAGTTCACTTCTCAGAGGTGCACCAGGTGAGACAGGTCACAGGTGAATGGGGCAGGTGAGATGTAAGTCTCGGGAGCAAGGAGGCCTTGGGAGTCAGTGGGGTGTGCCCTCCTCAAAGGGACAAGGGTTCTCCAACCCCACCCAACCGACTGTCCTTACAGGTCTTTGGTATGAGGTATTTTCAAATTTCAAGAGGAAAGGGAAATCCAAAGTTTCACATAAAAGTTTCTAAATTTAACTGTTAGTGATTAATTCATTTTTTGGGAAACTGTGGGTATGCCAAAGAAAATATATTCTAAGGGCAATCTATTTTAAATCAATTCAGTAAACAAACACAGGTCAAGATAATACAAAAAATATCTTAGGGTGCGGTCTGGGTATTTGAAACATTTTAATAATGAGTGCAGCTCAGTGTGGACTGTGAACATGTAGGTATTGACTGAGCAGCTCAGCTACCCTCACAGTGTACATCTCTCTGCATAGTTTTTATGTTTCCTCTACTTCCTTCATCTGTCCTGCCCTTTTCTTTCTTCCCCTTTGTTTTTTTCTTTCCCTCCCTTTGTCCCGTACTGGCCTCATTAATTCTGGGATGCAGTCCGGATGAATGTTATGTGACTTGAAGATCCCCCTGAGTTATTACACAGTTAAACTGCACAGGACTGTCAGGGTGAGAGCAACAATGTCCAGCTCAGTGTTTCTCAAATTTTTTGGTCTCAGAACTTCTGTGCTCTTTAAAAATTATTGAGGACCCTACAGAGCTTTTGTTTATGTAGGCTATAAATAAAAAATATAAAAAAGCTAAAGTAAGTATATACAAAAATTTATACATTATAGACAAGTATGTGAATATATATTATTATAATTTAAAATGGAGAAATTTCAAAAAGTTATTAAGATAGCAATAATAACCAACACATGTAAAATAAACAATGTACTTTTTCTAAAAAAGTTTTGTTTAAAAAATTTATTTAAAAATGTAAATTTATTTATAATTAATTGATTTGCTTTTAGATTATATTTTTTATTTACTGAAAATTTCTTATTACAAAAAAATTTTAAAAAATTATTGAGAAAAGAAGAATTGTTTTATATCTTTGCTTATCTCCTTAATATGTGACTTCATGGATGTCTGAATTCTCCTGTTTTGGCATTCCATTTGTTGTGATGTTCTCTGACATGAAGCCTCCTGAAAACTACACTGTATTTGTGAGAGAATGAGAGTAAAAATGGCACATGACCTCTTAATATTATTTTGAAAGTAGTTTTGACCTCATGTATTTCCTGACAGGCTCTTAGGGTCTCTTGGGGTTCCTGGCATGCACTTTGAGAATCAATGGCCTATGTTCTTTGAGAGCTGATTCTGTAAATTAACCCAGAGAACAACATGGGACCAGGCACCTCATCTCTTCCATTATCCTGCCCGAAACAATTCTTTCTTTTGAGTTAAGGCATTATTTTCTATCAAAGTGCAAATACCAGTGGGAGAAAGAATACATTAAGCTGTTAACAGCTATCAATTCCTTAGTGTGAAAAAATTTAAGTCATTTCAACTTGAAAGCCCACAAGAACAGAAAGAGAAATAAGGGCCAGAAATAGGGTCTGGAAAGACCCCTCCCAACCTCTATCAGCTTTTTCTGTTTCACAGCAGGGCCTGACCTGGAAGCAGCCTGGTTCCGTAGCCTTAGCTCCCAGCTATGAACAGAAGGCATTCCCTAATCTCTTTTAATTTCATATCCTTAAAAGCAACCTGAATTATAATACCCCTGTGGCCACTAACATCCAATTTGGGACTCATTAATCCATGAAATGAAAGAGTTGCAACTACTGATAAAAAGCCAATCAAAACAAAACTCCCTTATTTCTATGAAAAAATATTTTTATTGATAACCATGCAGGAAGCTCTTTATCTGTCTTCATCTTGTTTTGTCTTTGAACTTCCTTTAAATCTAGAAATGCCTTATGCTGCCTTAGCCACCCTGTATGTTTTATTAAGAAATTTTTTTCTCTCATTATAACTTACTTGTCCTTAGGGACATGCATTGCTATTTTTTCACTCCTAAGAAAGTAAGCATTTCATTTGAGCATCTGTGCTGAGACATCCTTGGAAATTGAATTCTAGTCTTTGTTAATAGGGCAAAATGGAAATATAGTGTCAGGTAATGCATGACAATTCAGCATACTGGTAGTTTCTGCAGATGGAGTTACAAACATACTTAATTGGGGGGAAAAATCCCAATAAACTTTAGCCACTGAATACTCATGTCTTTGCATTCTAAGTGTTGATTTCTTCCCAAGCTGGCTGGAGCAAACATACTCAGAGGGAAGATCTGACTTCTCCTTTGTCGGGTGCATTGATCTGCTTGCCGGCCCTGTCACCTGGTGCTGGGTCCCTGAACTGTGAGGGCTCTGCTGAGATCAGTTCATCTAATCAGGCTGAGACTGGGTCCCCTCTAAGGCATGAGCTCAAATTATAGTTGTGATGAAATGTCTGAGTTTAGTCAGAAATAATTCAGGTCAGGGTGGATATGGGGGTGGGTGGGTGGGGAAAGTGCAAGAGATCAAGCACAGTTTGAGAAGTTAGGTGAAAATAAATTGGAGGCAAAATTACTTAGGATGCAGGTTTTGAATATAGGTGAAAGTAATGATGGAGCGCTGAAGGACTGGACTGAGTGTGGAGAAGGAAGTTGCTCTGCACCCAGGGCAGTCTTGTGCTGTGGGACAACCAACTGTTGTAGATGGTGAATTAGTGCTGTGAGTCACCTGTGCCAAGTATTTTCCATGTTGCCATCTTCAAACAGAGTTTTCTTTGCTGATGGCTCTGATATCAACAATATCACTGAATTACAATTTTATTTTTGGGTTATGCAATAATTTTGGGAAAAAGCCTTTTTGCAAAGAACAGAGAAGCTAAGGATATATGGCATGTCAGGCAAAATAATACCTATGAAATTATTGGTCTGTGGATTGTCTGTGATCTCTAAGAAAAACCTACCAATGACTACTAATAATTATTTATTGGTTAATCACTTGTACATATCGTTTCACCACTGGCATTATGGGGAAGGCCTTTCCTTTTAGCCTCATCTGCAGAAAACCCTGTTGTGCTTTATCAACCACCCCCTTTTGGGTGCTGCCACTTTGGAGAAGCCCCTGACTTTCTGGTGGTGAGAGCAGCTGCTTCTGATGGAGCCCCTGATCTCGACAGCCTGGTGCTGAGGGCACAGTAGAATTAATGGGGATGTTCTAAGTTAAGCAATCTTTTAAAAAGAGAGTTTGTGAAGAAAATGCACAGCTGCACCAAACATTTTGGGAATGGAGCAAGCACTCATGGGTTTTTCTCTTTGCAGAAATCTGCATAGACTGCCTCTTGTTACAGGAGAGGGTGTCTTTTTCTCTGACAGTGTGCACCTCTTCATGTGCACATTGTCCCTTTCTTAGATCTGTTCATGTGCCATGTCTCTTCCTGCCTGAGGGCATGTAGTTGTCCCTCTGCTGGTATTTCTTCCCATCTACTTATTCTTGATCTCTTACTCACAAATCCTGTTCTTCAGAATCCTTCCCTGGCCCTCCAAACTTTCCCGTGCTCTCCTCTGTTCCTTTCTGACAGAATGCACATGCTGTTACATGTTTTGGTTTATGTGGTTATTTGCCTAGTGTTTTCTGCCCACTAGACGGAGAACAGGGTGTTCTGTCTGCTTTTGTTCAGTGCCCCGTCCTCATGCCTGCCCCAGTGTCTGACATGTAGTGGGTGTTCAATCAACATGAACGCATGAATGACCGAATGAGAAAACAAGTCTTTACCGAGTGCCTACTATGTTCCAGACACTGCTTACTGATGGGAATCCACCCATGAGATGGTTCCTGCCTTCAAGAAGCTTTTGCTCCCATGAAAGATAGTCACATAAGGAGATAAACTGCCACATCACCTGGTATGGACTGCTTTAGGGATGCAAGGATATACCATCAATCAAACAGAAACAGCGTGGGAACGGAGAGGCAGAATTAATTGCTGCACACCCTATGCCCTTGCCCTGTTTCTGTTTGATTGGTGGTGGTGTCTGTTGGTTTCTTCATTTCAGTTTTTACATCCATGTTGAAGTAAGAAAAAGCTCCTTATGGGCTGGTCTGGGCTTCCTCATGGTCATGGCTAGCCCTGATTTCCTCGTCCCCTGGATTTCTTGCTCTCTGATTGTTCTTTGTTCTTTCAGGATTGATCTCTTCTCTGCTTCAGTGTCCATTCAGATGTGGAACTCACACCCTTCCTTGAACCCCACACAGAGTCACTCACCTGGGCCTTTGACCCGGCAGTCGAGCTCGCTGGAGTTGAAGGAAAGAGAGAAATTAAGTAGCGGAACAACTCAAATAAAGATGGCTTGTTAGATATTTTAATCTTAAGAGTTTTCTCTGTGTTGTGGGTCCACTTCCTCTCACTCTCTCTGCCGTGTCTTTTTAGGAACAAAAAACAACCGCAACAAGAATAAAACCTTTCCTCCTCTTCCATGTCCTGTGACTTACTTGTAATGGGTAGAATGCAGAGAAAGTTGGTGCTGCAGGACTTGGGGGCTGGACCAGGAAAGCAATGCCCCTTTCTTACTCTCTGAGCCCTGAGCACCGTGTAAAGACCTGACTAGTCCATGATTGTCATGCTATGAGGAAGCCCAGACCACATGGAGGGGCGACATGTGGGTTCTTAACTCAAAGCCCCAGCCAAGATTATAGCCAACAACCAGCATCAACCACTAGATGTGTGATTTCTGGTATTTCCAGTTGATACCAACGCTCAGCCTTTGAGTCACCCCCACCTTCAAGTCTTTGCGTCTGAAACCCCAGATGAAGGGGCAGAGCCAAGCCATTCCTGGTCTGCCCTGTTGAACCAAGAAAAGTGGGGTTGTTTAAAGCTTCTGAGTTTTAGGGTTATTTGTTACACAGCCATAGTAACTGGACCAATGGTTATGTAATGTGAGCTAGACTTTGAAAGGTGAATGGGTTTTTGTTTTTGCTTAGCAAAACTGGGAAAGTCTTGAAGTCTGGGAAGTTTAGTGTGGTTAAAAAAATAAGGTTGTGGGAGAGAATTAGGAGATGAGATGAGACATAATGCGGTGAGAAGGTGCAATGGACTGTTTAGTGGAAACCACAATGTACTTGTCTATCAATATAAGTAGTTTTCTTCCAGACCACTCACTTTGAAAATTTTTTTCCTTCTTTTTTTCTTAATGGAGAAACTCTGCAGTAGAATTTCTGGGGGTTTCTGAAATTTCGGTTGAACATAAAATATGACCTCCAAATGTTTTTAAGTCTTGCAATTCTAAATTAGTTAGTCTTACTCTTCAAACTCAAGTAAAATTGAACTTGTCTTAAATCACAAGCTATGGTTTAACTAGCGAATAATTATAGTTTAATTGTTAGTTGAAAAAAAGACACTGAAATTGCTCATAGGTTCTCACAACCAGTCATGCTGTTTTGGTGGATGGGGTGAGAGTAGAGCTGAGCTGGAGATGCCTTCTTTTCAGAGTATCCTAGATACTAATGCATTTTGTATGTAATTTTCCACAGAGGTATTGATTTTAATCAGCTTCACGATGTAGCACCACATTTGTCAAAACAGAGGACCCAAATGTACGATTTTTTTCTTAGTGGAAAACTGGCCATAATGAATGTGCTAAAATATATTAGTTATCTATTAACCCCAACCTGGAAGAAAGCACTAGATCATTAGCGTGGCTCATGAAATAACAGGCGGCTGCTTCCTGACCGCCTAGAGGGGAAAGCCTAATCAGCAGAACGAGGGGCCTGTGAAGATGGCAGTTAGTGAGAAATGCCTGGCTGAGTGTGAAGCAGGGATATTATTAAATGGATGCATGTGATGCATTGAGTAATTATACCACTTATGGCAGGGAAGCATCACCTGTTTTATGAAATGCTGTGCCATGTACATCAGAATTCATGGCATCATCTATCTACGGGATTCTGTGTGTGTTTTGCAGTTCTGGGTGGTTTTAAAGTCAAGTTTTGATTAATTTTTCGTAGTTTTATTTGGTTATTGAAGGGTAGCTTGATGGTGTGTGTTTTTCCCCCTTTTCTTTTAAGCTCTGACAATCTTTATTAAATTTCCCCTTGAGGAGTGGGAAGAAAACAGCAAAGTAACTGTCACAACTTCTTTGAGATGAATGGCTTTAAGTAGTTTGAACATCCTGGAGTAACCTCTCTGGAAGATTAGTGGGAAGCAGCAACAGTATGAAGATCATGGTATCTGCTAGCTGCTGATTTTTATTTTTTTTATTGTTGTAACTTTCCTCCTAAGGCTCAGATGCAAGGTTTATTTCTATTTGTCTCACACTGCTTCTTATTTCATAATCAACAACCATCATACTGTTGTCATAGTTGCACTCAGTGTTCCATATTTGAATTGCATGGGTGAGGGGTTTGGTTTTGTGATGTTGCTCTAAATTTTTTCTGTAAGAAACATAAACCAAGGTCTGGAGTAGATAAGGCTTTGTGTTAGGCAAGCATGGAAAAGAGAGCTCCTTACGGCTTATACTCATGTTATGGACTATGCTGAGTAGAATTTCACTCACAATTGCCAAAAGAGATATCTGTATGTTTTTGAATGACCAATTTACCTACAAATCTTTTGCAAATTACCGACAATCCTATGTATTTACATTTCTGCTCTTTCTAACTGTCTGGAGTTAGCCCTTAGGGGATATTTTCATGGACAAGCCCTTATTTCACAGTTTTCAGGATTTATTTAATAAGCACTTGTTGAGCAACAGTTATGTCCTAGGGCCAAAGCTGTACCCTGGACTCAAGGAAGCATAGGATTTGTTTTCAAAGGTCTCATAATCTAGTGCTATATAAACATATGAAAAAATGGGATCCAGAGTAGAGAGGGATCAACAGTGTATACAGACCTCGGGATGATGCATTGTAAGAGGCTGATATCTGAGAGCATACTTTCTTGTCTTTATATATGAAAATTCTTTATGGAAGAATAAAATCTTCAGAATTGAAAGGTATTTTAGCAAATTGGCCACCTGTTTTTTTTGAGACTAAACACAATTGACTGCAGAATGTTAGTGAGAAAAGAAAAAAAATACAGAAAAGAGACCTTGCTTTTATTGAATCAAAAATGAGCTACTAACATGTAGGAAAGATACAACAAGGTAACCTTTAAGTTTTAGGTTACATTTTAAGTTTTAGGTTATGTTCAAGAATTATATGGAGAAGTTATATATAAAACCAAAAACAAGAAAAATCTTTTCCAGAGAACATTTTTTATCTTTCAGTCAGAGAGCAAAAGTGTGCAGCAATAAAGTTAAATTATACTGAATTACATTAATGTGTACTAATATGATACACACATGCACACATGGATTTGTGCGCATGTATATGTACACAAACATACACACATACATAGTTGTGTAGGGCCACAGTAACAGATGACCATAAACTTGAAGGCCTAACACAGGACTCTGCAGCTGCTGGGCAGTTGGGCTGAGGGCCTCACTTCATAGCTGGCTGTTGGCTAAGTCTGCTCTTAGCTCCTTGCCATGTGGGTCTCTCCTGTGTGTCATCATGATTCATGAAAGCCCCAAGGGAGGGAGTTGGCAAGATGGAAGCCACAATCTGTGTGGCCTACTCAGGTGGCATTCTCACCACCTTTGACATCTTCTACTAGACAGACACAAATCACTATGCCAGTTTACACTCAAGAGAGCAGATTACCCAAGGGTGTGGATACCAGGAGATAGATGGGGACATTGGGGGCATTTTAAAGTATGTCTAACAGTCTTAAACATTATGGCCATATGCCATATTTGTGAGTGACATATCTACTGATGAAATGAAAGAGTGTAGGCAGGAATTTAGGCCTTATATCTGTGTATAGTCATACATAGTCCGTAGTAGATGCCCAATACATGCTAGATTACTTGATGTTTCATCCATTTAGCAAATACTTATCTCATGCTAACTAGGTGTCAGATGCCTTTTTAGGTGTTAAGAGAACAAAACCTTCTCTTCATGGAGCCTACAACCTAGTGGAGGAAGACAGTGCTACATCAACAAGTAAATATATATTCTATCTGATAGGGAAACAGAGCAGAGAAAGGTGGACAAGAAGCAGGAGAAGGTGAGTGAGGGTGAGGGTAGTGGTCAGGGAAGACCCCATCTAGGGGGTATCTGAGCAGAAACTGAAGCAAGTTCAGGCACTACTTATGAGAACATCTAGAGAAGCAGAGCTTATGAGGGCCATGAGAATATGCTTCTCATATCTCTGATGGCCAGCAGGGGTATAAATGACCAGCATCTGCTGACTTCTCTGAAATCCATCAGTGCCAGTGACAGAGTAGTGCAGGGATACAAAGGCAGACCCACTGTGGGGAGATGAAGGACCTCTCAGTCAGTCACCTTGACCTAGAGACCTTGTTGAAGCTTTCTTAGCACAGCACTAGATTTAGGGACTTTTTCTCCCCAACCTTCCTTCCTTCCCTTTCTTAAGAGGGATCAGTCCCTCACTGTGGTTTGGCAGCTCTCCCAGCCTCCTTTAGCCCCCTCCCCATTTTCCTTCATAGACATTTCTCCCAATTTATCTCTTGTAGTAGTGTTTTGGTGTCTGCTGCCTGGAGGACCCAGATGTACAGTGTTCCAGGCACAGGTTGAAGAAGTGCAAAGGCCCTGAGGAGGCTGGCAACTGTGAGGAACATCAAGGAAGTCAGGGTAGCTTTCTTGAAGAGAAGAGTGGGAAAATAGTAGGACGTGAGGTCAGAAATGCATCTGAGGTCCTTGCTGAAGAAAAATAGTTGGCTTGGTGAATGTAAAATCTTTTTTAAAGAGAAGAATCAAAAATGTTAAGCAGTATCCCATGTGTCACTTACAGAATTTAAGGGAAGGACATTACACACCCAGTATCTGACAATCTTCTCATTAGCAGTGCTCAACATCTGTCTAGGCAGTAAATGTAAGTGGCCAAGTTCTGGGCCATTAAAATCTTGATGTAACCCATTAAGGCAACTTATGGGCCTTAGTTCAAAGGGTGTTGCCATTGTATCTGTGAGAGTGGCTGCAGTAGAGTGTATTTTATGCAAATTTAATAGATTTGTAATGAATGATCCTGCTTAATAAGCTAGTTAGACCATTTGAGCATTTACTTGAGAATGATCATAAATGTCTTTTTCTAAAACTATTTTACAGTGCTAATCATTTAACTGTCCTAGCATTTAACATAATTCCAAACACAGAGCAAGCGCTAAGTTTATTTTGTTACTGACGATGGGGATGGTGATGATGGTTTTTACAAGGTGTCAGCCAGCTACTCAGGAACTACCAAATGTTACTGAATGATCCAGATGAAAAGAGTCTAAAATGCTCTTTGGGGAGGTGTGTGGTTTAAATCCCTCTCTCACCAGACTGTGAACTTGACCCAGCCTGGACTTGATGGCACTTTCCCACAGGGCACTTAAATATTTTTACCTCCATAACCCATGACAGGTCCTCTGCTTAGCTTCTGAGAAACAAAAGATTGGAAAATCCTTTTAAACTTCAGAAACAGCAATGCTCAGTCAAGCAGTAAAAGCTTCAGAAATTAGTCTTGAATATTAGCACTGTGTATCAATTGAAGTCAGATGAAGAGCTCTACATTCATCTAAAGTTCTTTTTCATACTAATTAGATACTCTTCAAAGGTGTAATTACCATTTAAAAATTACTTTGGAGTGCGGGATAGACAATGGATTTTTAATGTATTTTAATATCTTTCTGTGTTTCTCATATTTCATTGGCATTTTCTTATTCCACCAGTGAATCATAGGACTTTAAAGCACTCCCACCCCTCCCACCTCCACAAGTTAAAATTCTAAACAGAAACTCAGCTCACATGAACAACTATATTCAATCACCAGGAAAAGTCTATAATAATTAAAAATTTGATTGCATGGATTGTCAATTGCCCCATAATTCTCCTTCTGCCACCTTGAGCAGGGAATTCTTACTGGCCGCAAAGGTGAGCTGCCTTGCACGTAAGCGGAGGTGGAATACCAAGACTGTCAATGTGCTCGCTGTCACAGTTTGTGGCGCAGCTGAGATTCAGACTATATCTATCTGAAAACCTCTTTGTCCTACTCCACACTGTGTGTCTTGTATCATTTCAGAAAGATAAGAATGGCATAGAAGAGATTTCAGTTTGTGAGCATGGTCTAGAGACATTTTAGGGGGGCATGTGTAAGTTAAGTGGCTAAAGTACAAATGCCCTTCTGCTCTTCCGTGGTTGGAATGAGCTGCCCAGAAAGCAGTGAACTCCTTTTCTGGGTGGGCAGTTGGCTCGGGTCTACTGATATGGAGGATAGCCCCTGGCGGACAGACCATCAGTGTTTTGCCATTTCTCTTTGGATGGAGTGCAGATTCCTTGAAGTGGCCTCCAGGCCCTGCATGATCTGCCCCTGCCCATTTTATCCAGCCTCATCTTTGACAAGCTCCTCTGTTCCACTTAACAGTGCTCTTACTTCTGTCCTTTTACTTTCTCTCTCAACAGTCTCTGCTTTTCCCAAAGGCCTTGGCCTTTCTACACCCTCTGCCTGGAGCACTGTTCCTTCCTCTCTTAGTAACTCCAGCTCCCTCTTTAGATCACATATGAAGCACTGCTCCCCGGGAGAGCCCTCCCTGCCCTCTGCCTGGCCCAGGGCCTCCTGCAAGCCCAGGTCTCTCCCTCTCTGCGTGCACATCAAGGTAGTGTGTTCCCCTCTGTTCGTGTGAACATGTGATTAAAATTTACCCCTTTCCTCCCACTGCAGCTTACACTCCTAAAGAGAGGGACTGGGTCTAGTTTTGCTCACTGGTGTATGTCCAGGACATAGCACAGAAGGGAGAAAGTACCCATTGAACATTTGTTGACCCAGTGACTGAGCCAATATTTTAGAAGGATTGCTCTGCCTCTTACTGCCCAGGAGGCTAGCTTTGGGAACATTGTGGTGTTTTCCAGGGTTGTGGTTGACTCACTGATTCTATGAGTCTTTGGAAAGCATCCTCCGCAGAGCCAGGCACCCTGCAATCCTTGTTTATTTCTTAATGACTTTCAGACTTTGGGCAAGTCATTTAATATCTATGTCTCCTCACTCATAAAATGGGATTTCAGTATCTTAACAAGTTATTCTTTTATACCAAGAACATTGAAGGTCTCAATCATATTAGTATGATTCAGACATTATCAGGTTAAAAAAGGGGCTGATTGTAGGCAATTCCTTACTCACATACACAGTAGATTCCCAGAGCCTCTCAGCTAAGCACCCAGACTTGTCAGCAAAGAAAGCTCATAGCTTCATGTCACTGAGATTCTGTGATTGCTTGTTACAGAGCGTTATTTTAGCAATTAGTAACTGACACATGACAGAAGCCCATGCAAGTGAGTCCCTGACATGCACATATGGTCTTTGCAAAACTCCCCAACTGCCTACCTGTTTACCATGCCACCCAGAACACCCTGCAGCTGGGAGACAGGAAAACTAGAGAGCACCCACAGCAGAAGGGGATGGGAGCTAATTTCCTTTGGAGAGAGAAATTAAACTGTTGAACTCGTGTGATTTAAAATGTAAGATGATATAAAAAAAACTTCTTTTAGTAAATAGAACCTCCTGCCACTTTGGCTGAGGCCAGATTTTTATATTGGTGGGTGGGGATGACAGGCAGTTTCACCCCTGGGTGGTGATAATGTTTGAGATGCTGAAGTTGAAGTTGACATCCAAAAAGCCACTTAAGGGTGTCCCAGCACACTAAGTGTGAAAGTGCTAATTGTTTGAAAGTTTAATGCACATATTGGTGGGATAAGAGGCCATCACTTCTTCCTTTAGGTGCAAACTGAGGAGAAGGGCCCTTAGTCAAGGATTAGACTGAGTCTTCACTCAGCCACCTGAGAGTGTCTTTTTGTTCCGTTTTTATTTCCTGAAAGTAGGAGGCAGCCAAGCCTTATTCTGCATTACAGCATTTCTCTGACTCCAGGCAGGAGCAAGCTATAGTGCAAACTAGAGAGAGAGAGGGACCTTCTCCTCATTACGGGTTTATTTTGTATGGTCTCTGAGAGTGAATGTTTTCTTTGGAAGATATGTATATGCATTGTCCCACCAAGTGTGACAAGTACATGATTGGTGGGCACTCAGGTGACGCCGACTGGAGCCCTGACTAGAAGATCTGTGTCTATTCTGGACACTAAAAAAACCGAAGCGACAAAGGCCCTTCCCCTGGGAGGCTCTTTAGGGCTTGATGTAATTGTGGCCACCAAGCCCCTGCTCAGCCCAAACATTACTCTATGCTGAATTTCTCCAGTTTGGGGAAATTGCACCAGCAGAGGGAGGATAAAATCTGAACTGAAATCACCTGCTTTGAGGCAGGAGTGGGTTGCAAGAAGAGTCAATGGAGATTTGCATACGTATTTCAGAAACAGATTAAGACCCAGAGGAGCCAGGTCAGAAGTTGCATTGTCATGAACTTTGGACTAGTCCTACCTGCCAGAGTGGTTTAGGCAATGTGGCGATTCCTGTGCTGGGCTTTGCCTGGAAGTGACACATGTCATTTCTATTCATGATTCACGCCTCACTTGTTGTATGGACAGCGCATCCTCACAAGGCTGGGGTGTTCTAATAAACTTGAATTGATTTTGTAATTGATGATTTAGCATCCATTAATCACTGGGCCAAACTAATGGGTAGAGTCATTCACATCTTGTGGTCCAGCTTTTGAGGGGACACAAAAATCAGATTACAAACCCTCCAGTCATAAACTCCAACATTTCTGTTTTGCCTGCTACCCAAAGCAGGTGTCCTAATAGCTTCCCACCACTGCAGCAAGACAGGCTTGGCTCGTGCCTCCCGTGCTCCTCCTCCTGACCATGTGGCCCTGTACACGGCCACATGCCACCTTTTCTTGGGAATTGTAATGAACTCTTCTCTCAAAGGCAGTTGTCTCTCTGCCTGTCACCTCACCACCCCTGACCAAAACAAATCCAGAAACACGCAGAATGCAATCTTATTATGTGACAAAAAAGAGAAACGGAATGTTTGTAGACCACCGTAATGGCTAACCCTCTCAGTGAGCTGCCTGATCTCGCCACACTTGCCGCCATCTGTGACCCTACTTGGCCACACCCGGCATGATAAGGCTTGTGGTTATTTTGGGATAAGTGGCTCCTTTTACCACTCTGCTATCTTGCCTTTTTTCCTGTAAACTGAAAACACTATGGTATTTATTAGCTTTTAGTGTTCTGTGCAATGGGGTAGGAGGGATAATATCATTCCTCATCCTTTGTAAAGGGAAAACTGAGACTTAGAGGTGACCTTGTTCTAATATCCCATGGCTATCAAGTGCTATGCCAATCTGCAGACCCAGGTCTGATACTGGCATCTTCACAAAACCATGGTCCTAGGAAGTTCATTTTAATCCAAATAGGAGAAATATTCAGACTTCCAGTGGCTAATGTTTGAGGTTTTTTTCCAAATTGGGTGAAATAGCACTGTTCAATATTGAATTTTTTTGAAATAAAAATTCATGATGCAAGAAAGTGATTGAGCCACACTGAGAAATCTGCACAATTGATTTTGAGTCTGGGGAGAATTGGCTCATTCCAGAACCCCCCTTCTCCAAAGAGACATTAGAACCTTCAGGACACAACATTCTACTGACAGCATGTCGCCAGTAACAGAGAAGGCAGAACAGTGAGCAAAGTAGCTGTCATGTCCACAGGGGAGATGCTCTCAAATATTTGGCAACGCTCCCTGTCTGCGCAAACCCCTCTTGCAGCCTGGATGATTTTCTGTGTTGCACAGTGTGCATGCTTCTTGACATTAAAGACATCTCCAGGGGTGGGTCGGGCTGTGCAATGCTTCCTCTTCTCAACTCCTGCAGCTCCACTTGTGCTGCTCAGGCATCCCCCACAGCCCTGGCATCTGGCTTCCTTCAGGGAGGCATCTGCCCTGCTGAAAGAACAGGAGGCTTGGGAAAGAATAGACAGAATACGACCCTCAGGGCTCTGATTCTTAGGGGAAAAGTAACATTACTTTGGCTCGTGGTTCTGTTCATGAGCAGCTTAAGTGGTGACCCTGTTGCTTTGTAGAAAAAGTTTGGACAAATTGTGATGATACTGTTGTAAGAAAACCTTCTGAATGCTGAGAAAATCCGTATCACAAGCACAAGAAGCCTTTTGTATGCTTGGTATGCCCCCTACAAAGTGTACTCAGTGAATAACAACTACATGCTGTTCTGCGCTCTGATAAATGAAATGAGTGGAATTTTTAATATCATTTCAGAGATTTCCTACAAGAGTTAATGCACACTTTCTACTAAGTTCAAATCACCATTTTCCTCTAATTGTTTTCACTATTTCTTTATATTGTTAGCATCTTTCAGGAAAGCATTGGCAGATTGCTTTCCCTAAAGGGAATAGAAGAGAATAAAATTCCATGATTTAAGCTTTTAAAAATTGAGGAAAAAAAGTCAAAGCACCCAGATTCAGTGGTGGCTTTTTCTAGTTTATACATGTTAATATCTAAATAATGTCCAGAAGGATGCTGTCTAATGTTTACAAAATTTAGATCACAAATGAAAAACAAGATTTTTGTTTTTGTTATTAATGGTCTTAGAAACACTTGATATGAAATTTCTGATCTTCTTTAGAGCAGGGTTCCCAAATTATTGAAGAAACCAAAAATAGGACTACTAAGTTCTAGTAAAGTCAAAATATTCAGGGGAATACATAGCATGACTGATGAGGAAAATGGAAGGATTTTGCATGTCAGAAGCACTTTCTGTTTATTGAATGCCTTTAGAGTAAATTCTGTTATAGACAGAATGTGTGTGTCCCTCTGAAATTCATATGTTGAAGCCTTAACCACCACTGTGATGGTGTTTGAAGGTGGGGACTTTGGGAGGTAATTACGTCTAGATGAAGTTGTCAGGGTGGTACCTCCATAATGGGATTAGTGCCTTTATAAGATAAAAAAGAGACATGAGAGCTTTCTGTGTCCATACAAGTGCACAAAGAATAGGTCATTTGTGTACTTAGGGAGATGGTGGCCATCTGCAAACTAGGAAGAGGTCCCTCACCAAGATCTGCCAGCACCTTGATCTTGGATTTCCCAGCCTACAGAATTGGGAGAAAGAATTGTTTAAGCCTCCCAGTCTCTGGTTTTTTGTTACAGTATACCAAGCTAAGAGCCAAACCTGGAAATAGTTCCACTGGCTTCACTCCAGCTTTTGAGCAAATGTGGTATGAGTGTAGCCTTGTCCCTGCAGAAAAAGTATAGTGGGATCTGAAACCTGTGACATCACTCTCAAAGTCCTAAACATTCCATAGTCTTTTCTCTGGGCCCTTATTAGATGTTTTTAAATATGTGTTTTTTAACATGTATGTAAAAATAGTTTTTTAGATCCACACTTGGTTTCATGATTTTGCATGATGATACTTAGAGAATACAAAGAAAAGTACCTCCAGATACTTTTCTCTGATGCTTCAAAAATTTCGAGATAATTAGATGGGTCATCTCTTGACTGGCTTTGTTAAAAATGTTCTCAGGTTTCAAAGTAAGTCGGTTTCTAGAAAGACCTCATTTAACTCTAATGATAGGACCTCACTGGGTAAACACTGCACGCGACAAGGATGAGGAAGCCCTTACCTGCACCATCAGATGGAGCGCTCAGTGCTCTGCTCTGCCGTTAGCCACGCTGTCTTCTGAGTTTAACAAGCTATGGTAGCTCTCCTGGGCTAGGTTGAAACAAAGAGGCACTGACAACTCTTGTGGTTTGTTTCTGTCACTGAGGAGCCATGGTGCTCCCATCCTCTTTTTTCCCTCACTCACAACTTTCTTCGTTCCAAGCTTCCTTCTTATCTGCTTGCTCACTGCCAAGGTGGCTTCTTTTCAGTTGGTTCTTAAGAGGAAACTGCTGCCAAATCTTTCTCGCTTCATCTGATTTAGCACTCAGTGCTCTGGATGCCTTCCAAACCAACACCCTAGCGCTGGTTTGCTTTGAAGCTCTTCCCTTGACCTTGCCAGGTACCCTTGCTTCCCTTTGTGCTTCTGGTATTCAACATGCCCAGTTCTTTTGGTTTCTTTGTTTAAAGCCAGGCAGCAGGTGATTGTAGAGCATTCAGTGGTGTGGGAGGCAAGACAACTGGTTTCTAGACTCAACTTGCAATCCCCAGCTGTATAGCTTTGGGAAAGTGACTTAAGCTCTTTGGGTTAAGGGCTATTTCTAGCAATTATGATGAGAAGATTTTAGTTCAGTCTACAAAGCCTGTTGGTTCTGAGCATGAACACTGAGTGGAAACTGGAATCACAGAGCTTCAAACTTTATCTCCTCCAGGGAACTTTGAATGCCACCCTAGGAAGGAAGTAGTATTGTCGTAAGTTCTTGGGTCTGGCAGCTGGTGGCAGTGGTTATAGTGATGGTTGCCAAGTGAATTCTCTATATGTAATGCATATATCCACAGGGATTTCTCTGTTCCTGTGATCTAGATAAGAGGGGCTAACAAGCATGCCACTTCCTGTGGATGCGTAGTTTATGGTTTGCATTACTTTCTTAAGTGTGCTAACCCTGTTCCACATGGCATCAACCCACATATAAAATTCCTCCTCTGCCTTGATTTCCACATAAAATCATACTCACCCAAGGCAAGATGCATGGAGATTTCAAGGAGATAAGGAGTGTATATTGCAGAAAAGCAGACAATTTATAGGTAAATATTAGATGTTAGTTTTAAATGTTTCCCTCACCCATCCATCCCAGGTTGTATGTCCTATATCCCTGAGATGAAACTTGGTAAAAGGGGCTATTTTCCTTCATACATGGAGTTCCTAAGAGGGATTTTGTGATCTTTTAAAATATGACCTAAGAATCATTTACTTCATTCTTATTTTATTTTTTATTGAAGTATAGTTGATATACAATATTATATTGGTTTCAAGTATACAACATAGTGATTCAACAAGCATCTACATTATTAAATCATTCTGTATTATTAAATTATCCACATTATTAAGTTGCTCACCCCAACTAGGGTAGTTACTACCTTTCAACATAGAAAGATGTTATAGAACTATTGCCTATATTCTCTATGCTGTACTTTCAGGTCTGTGACTAATTTATATTATGATTGAGATATTGTGCCTCTTTATCCCCTTCACCTATTTCCCCCACCTACCCCAGTCCCTCCTCCATGATAACCACCAGTCACTCCTCAGTGTCTTTGAATGTATTGCTGTTGTGTTCATTTTGTTTTGTTTTGTTTTTAGATTCCACAAGTAAGTGAAATCATATGGTATTTGTCTTTACCTGGTTTATGTCACTGAGCATTATACCCTCTAGGTCTATCCATGTTGTCACAAAATGGCAGGATTTCTTTCCTATTTATGGAGAAGGAAATATTCCATTGTGTATATGTACCACATCTTCATTACCCACTAATCTATGATGGAACTTTGGTTGCTTCCATATCTTGGCTATTATAAATAATGTATCAATAAACATAAGGGTGCCTATAGCTTTTTGAATCAGAGACTTTGTGTTCTTCAGGTAGATTCCTAGAAGTGGAATTACTGGGTCATATAGTATTTCTATTTTTAGTTTTTTGAGGAACCTTCATACTGCTTTCCACAGTGGCTGCACCAATTTACATTCCGATCAACAGTGTAGGAGAACTGTTTACTTTAGAAAAGTCATTTGTTCCTTCATTCTTTCTTTCATTCTATGTGTCTTTGGCTTGGTCTCTACAGAAGGAATTATAAAAACAATTCAATATTGTCACCTTCTTTCCCACTACTGCTTCCCCCAAGCCCCACCCAACACACCAATGAGGGAATTCCCGAAATAATTGAAGCAAAAGTTTTTGAATGTGAATCATAGAGTTGTCAAAGTCAGCCATTTGGCCATCTGTGGCCATTTGGAGGTCTGTTCTTTATGTGTTGAGTACCATGAATAATAGTATTATCTTCGTAGGGAGAGAAGTATCTGGGTAATGAAGAGGAAAAGCTAAACCACACAAAACAAATCCTATAGCTTAGGAGAATGTTCCCAAGGTCTCCAAGATTGGCTTTTATTTTCCCAGTAAATATTATTGAAACTTATAAGCAGAAGAAAGGAGCATAGAAAGGGGCCTCCAAAACCTGGAGAAAAGTCTGCTTTCTGCCAGTGAGACATTTCGGGGTTAGGGCCTGGGCACCTGGAATGTTGTTTGCAAATGTGTCACTTGGGTGATTTTTGGAAGAGCCTAGATCAGTTAGTGACTAAGATATAAACTAGGATGTACACAAAAACCTGACTTCTTTTATCCATTTATGTGTGTGCTTATTTATTTAAAAGGAGTCAGTTCTCTTGAGAAAAAGAATATATATACTTTATATTTAATATATATATATATAATTTTTTTTTAATGACGGAGAGAGATTGAGATTGAGATTTATTTTAAGAAATTGGTTTATGCAGTTGTGGAGGATGCCAAGTCGCAAATCTGTAGATCAGTCTTTTGTTCTATCCAGGACCTCAACTGATTGGATAAGGCTCGCCTGTATTATGGAGGGCAATCTTCTTTACTCAAAGTCCACTGATTTAAATGTTAATCTCATCCAAAAATACCATCAGAGAAACATCCAGGATAATGCTTGACCACATATCTAGGTGCTCTGATGCAGCCAAGTTGACACATAAAATAGACCATCATAGTTGATGTGAAACTTTAATGTTGACATTATATCCTAGAGTCAGAACGTATAATTGGTCAGATGGGATTAGATGCTTGTCCTGTTTCTGTTGGTTTTCTGACTTTGAGCGATACCTACATCTCTGAAATTCAGATTTATTATAAAATATGCAGATTAATTTAAATCAGGAGTTGGCACACTACAGCCTGTGAGCAAACTCAGCCACTACCTATTTATGTGTGGTGGCACAACCTTAGAATGGCTTTTATAGATGAATATTTGTGACTTATTTGATTATAGGTGTTGAAATAAATTTCTAGCCCAAGATGGAGCCACTCTGCCTGAGGTACCACATCAGCAAACTAGAAGTAGATACTTTCATGCCCGTGCAAATGGTCAGGTCAGGTTGATCAGAAATGCAGTCTATGCAGTGAGCCAGTCCCCAGACATGAAGCCAGCAAGGGCTCTACACTTACTTCCTGCTCCTTCTCAGCCCAGCAGAGTTGGCTGTGTGGCTCCAGCCAATCTGATAGTTTCTATTTGTTCTTGTTCTTCATTCTTTATCCAATAAAAGCTCCCTGCTTTCTGCCCTATTTTGCACTTTTCTAAATGGAAACTGTCCACTTCATGACATGTTAAGTACAGTTTGTATCACTTAAATTGTCTTCTTTAATCATTTTTAACATATAAAACTAACTTTGAACCTCAGTTAAGGAAAATGTCATCTCTCTCCCAAAGAATCTCCTTTGTCTCATTTGGAGACCTGTATTATAAAAAATTATACTGAATGATTATGCTGTGTTTTGAATTTTGTTGATAAAGGCTTTGTGCAAATTTGTTTTATGTTTTTTTTACATTAGTATCTATATAATATCTTTGTTTTTTTCCCCTTGGCCCACAAAGCCTAAAATATTTACAATTTAATCCTTAAGAGAAAAGTTGCCAGTCTTGATCCAAAGACCTCAAGTGTCAGTTGACTCATGACAGTCTATGTGCCTAGGTGCCCTTGGGAATGTATGCATTGTAGTGACTTTGTAGGATTGTATAGATTGTCCATTTGATGAGTCTTCTCTAAACATTTTATTAAAAGAGTAATGTCCTAGATTACTTGAGTTTTGAGGGATTCTAATAGGTGAAGAGACAAGGGCATGAGGGCAGCCTGCCCATGTGTTCCCAGTGTGTCTGCACTGACCCTGTACTGCCCTCTGAAAAATGCAGGCAAGTGGAGGAAGTAACAGCGATGCTATCAGCCACTGCTCAGGGCCCTCTTCACTTGTTTCCACCCTACCCTGGTTATGTTCCACTTTCCGCTGGTGCTCTATCTTGGATTCACCTGCCATTTGCATCAACACCCCTTCCTTTGGACTTAGTGTTGGTCTTTGATTTATTTCTCTGGCTTTGATGCAGCGGTACCTAACCTGGCCCATCCTGGATGCTGCCGCTCTGTTTTTGTCTGCTCCAGAGCACCGTGAAGAGTACTCCCTGCCCTTCTAGCTCTCGGCTGGTCTGCTCATCATACTCCATGACTCAGCCCTTTTTTGGGCATATGCCAGGACATATGTATCTACCAAATCCTTCACGCAGAGGAAGCTGAAAGGAAGACTGAGTGAGCCTGTGATTTGAATATATGCTTTCCTGTAGCAAGCTGTTCCTATTCCATGTTCCATATAGAGAAGAGAAGTGCCTGTATTGTACCAGGCACTGTATAAAGGGCTTTATACAGATCAGCTGAGTTGCTTTCACTCTTCTGAGATTAATAGTTGATTTTCATACCTACGAAGCCATTTCACAGTTTGATACTAAACACCCAGAAAGACAATATTTAGAGTCAGTGAAAAGAGAATTTTTGCAAATGTCTTAGGAGATAAATGAGCTACAGTGTGAGAGATCAGTTTGCATTATACTTCACTTTTCTACTGTAGACTTTCACTTGCTTGGTTCCATTACAGTGTTGAGTTAGGAAATAAGCCTGAGGCACAAATAGCTGTGAAAAAAGTTTTATTTTGTTGAGTGTTTGGAATTTGGATGCTTAACAAGAGTTTACAAAATTGTGTGAAATTTCCTTTTTCTTTGCCTTTCATTTACCTTGCCTTGTTTTTCCTTTGTGTTTCCTTTGGTTTTATTTTCAACTCCTTATTTCAGACCAGACCACCTAGCTCTGTGGTAACTGGAATTTCTAGGAACCAATGACTCCATGATAGAATTTATCTTCCCCACCCTGGGGGGTGCTGGTCTGTCCTGGTGATGCCTCAGTGCATAATGAGTCACTCCCCACTCCAAGCCCACAGCTCTCCCCAGCCCCCTCGAAACCCCGGAGCATGTTAGGAAGAGAGGGAATGAACAGACGGCCAGAGACAGTGGTAAACTGCAGGCCTGGACCCACCCATGCTGAAAAACATCCGAGGAAGGTGGGTGGCATTGGGAGGTGATGGAAAAGGACAAATCTGAAAGTCTTCTGGGGTTCCCCTAAGCTCCTAGGTTTGAAGTATAGACTGAGCTGTGCACATTGGAGCTCATTGTGTAAACAGAAATGTTTTGCTGGAAGAAAGGCCTGCGGACTAGTTTGCTTTCCTGCTTCTTAAGTAGATTTGTACCACTGCTCTTTCTTTCAGTTGTAAACAATTTTTTTTTTGAATGCTGATACTCACTTAGATTTTTAATTCTCATGTGTATTTTGAAAAGCAGCGGAAAAATAAATCCATACATTCAAAATGTTCTCTGTCGTTAACTTGAATCTAGAGTAATCCAAAATTCTGAAAGTGATTGCAATAATTACTTCACCTATGTTTTAAGTCTTTCTATGTGAACTGATCCTAAATTGATTTTAAGTGACAGTCACTTCCTGAATTGTCCCTTGCTGTCTACAGGACCCTTGTTTCTTGTCTTCAGTTCAGACTGATTTGCCCAAAATTAACTCCTTATCCTCCCCATTAAACGGGCTCCCACCAACTACCTTATTTCTTTCAGCCATACCATTATTCTATCAGTAACCTAAATTTAAAAATTTAGGTTACTTCTGATTCCTTTGTACTCTGTTTGCTAGTCTTAATTCACCCTTTGTGTCTTACCTGTGGTTTTAATTTCCACAGCACTGTTCTCAATAGCTCATTTTTAACTGATGGTCACCCCACCATAACTGCATGTTTGGGTTTTGCTCTCTCCTCTTCTCCTATGTATTTTAGAAACTGATCCACATGGCTTCTTTACACAATAAGCAGTACTTCACTCATTTTACAGGTGAATAAACCGAGACATAAAGGATTTAATGGACTTGCCCAGTGTTAAAGGATATACTGAGGTGTATTAAAATGTTTTTTGAGAGTTTATTTGTACAAAACTGGGTTCACAACAGGCAGCATCTTATCTGGCATATAGAAAGGCACTCCAAGGATCTGTGTAAAATGAAAGACTTATAGACAGAAGGGAGCAGGAACGAGGAAGCCATACTAGGCAGAGAGTTTGTTGGTTATTGCAAGGTTACTTTCTTTGGAAAGAGGGTCTCCTGGGCAGATGATATCACTAGTGCTGGTCAGGTGGCTCCTGATTGGCTGGTTTGGAGAGTCAAAACTAAAATGAAGTTAAATCTTGGTTTGGTGATGTGGGGCATAGCATAAGCAACTCCATTTTGGGCTTGTAGTCTTGTTTTTAATAATACCAGTTATTGTGAAAGGAGCCTGCTTGTTGCCTTTTGCTAGTGGTGTCTTCTCTTCAACTGTCCTTGCATTCTCATACTCTGCACTGTTCATAGTCAGGAGCTATGCACAAAGATGTTTATAACCCAGAAGGAAAAGCCATAGCTGCTTAATTATCATTAATTATCCTCCCTGATCTTTCTATTTTATTTATCTATTCTTCTCTTACTTTTTTCAGTTCAAAACTCTGCTTCAGCCCAACCAGTCTAATCCTTTGTCCTTAAGCATCCTTTGCACACATCTCTTGTAAGCTTTTGATCATATGGTTCCCTTTGCCTGAAATGTCTTTCCTCCCCTGGCTCAATCCCAATATTTTTCATGTAGCCTTCCCTGTCTGCTCATTTAGATCATTTGCAGCTTTGTAAAATGTGTGACAGAGATTGATGAGATGCTCTCTAATCTGTTTGTCTTCTTGGAAACATGCAAAGGCCACATTTTCCAGCCTCCTTGGTGGTTGTGTTGGGAGCAGATAATTGTGTTCTGACTAGTGGTATATAGGTGGAATTCATGTATGCCACTTCCAGTGTTGACTGTAAAATACCACTTTCTTCTTCTGTGGTACCTGCGGAAGTCATGTGTTCCAGATGGCATAGTTATAACACGGAAGTTACAACTTCCAGAAGTTATAACAGTTCCAGATGGCATAGTTATAACATGGAAGCAACTCAGATCTCTGAGTCACCACAAAGAGAGCCACTGAGGAGACCATGATTTTTCAAGCCACTGATATTTGGGGATTGTTTCTTACAGCAGCTAGTGAGCATTGCCTTGACTAATTCAGCATGTCTGCTTTGATTGACCTATGTGTATCTTGGTATCCCTATCCAGATTTTAGAGCTGAGGGTAGAGATGCCACTTATCTCTTCCCTTTTCTCCACTTACCATTTTTTTCCTTCCTTCTTTTTGTCATCCATTTAATCTTAATTGAGATTCTACCAGGGGATAGATTCTGGTGATTATAGAGATTTAATAAAATCTGATCTGGGCTCTCAAAAAAGTAACTGTTTAGTAAGACTCTTATAGTCTAGTAGTTGCTTACAATTTAAGCTTTTTATTTCACCATAGAACTCAACTCAACTGTTAGGCATAACAGATGCTCAACAAATAGTCTTTGAATGCATGTTGTGACTTCTTGGGTTCTCAAGACTTCTCTGCTCTTGAATGATGTAGGAATGATGAGCTGGGCTAAAATTTAATTTATGCTCAAACAGCCCCAGGTGGTCATTGGTTGGGTAACATAGTTAAACTTGTACAGCCCTACAGGCTACAACACAGAGAAATAACAGATCATCTTGATTTAGAAAATGAACTTGACAAGTATTGTGTATTATTTTCATAACAAAGGACCATTCTGGAGCTCCTACTTTGTGCTCTGTGAACTCCTAATTCTCTGGCGATCAGATTGTATATCTATCTCCCTGTTTTCATCAGTTGGCAGTTGTACTCTTCCAAAGCACCCCATGATTCTGCATTTGGTCATTATTTTAGTTTGCATATTCTGTCCCAGACTGATTTTTCATCATTATGGTGTCAGCCTCCATTTTTCTGCTGATGATACAGTTATATATGTCTTAGATTTTTGACACCTTTTCTCTTTCTTTGGCAGGCATTAAATCATTAATATTTCAAAATCACGTACAGCTGAAACTTTGTAAGACATATATTCTAGTGAAGAGCTCCCTAAAATTATAAAGACAGTGCAGTTTTCTCCCTTTCTTTGGCCTTTGCTGACCTTCAGTTTCACTTCAAAGAGGTTTCAAGGGGGTTATCTTTGGTTGGTAATTGTTTTTCCTGATTTCATATGTATGGAAACCTGTCTTTTGTCATGGAAACCTTGCTAAAGCATAGGTATTTCTCTCTATTACTAATGCAGGAAGCTTTTCAGTCATGATTTATATCTTTCAGATTAAATTACCGGGAAACATGGCCCTTCCTGAAGGTTGGCCCTCTTCACAGCTAAAATAGTCCTGACTTTGCTACTTCATGTTTGACACTCACAATACATCATTGCACTGCTTGCTTCCTAATTAGCAGCTGCTTCCCTGGTCTTGTTTTTTCACTATGGGAAATTTTTGCATGAGTTTTGTTCAAGTTTCCATTTTACCTTACCAAGCACCTGAACTGCTGAAAATAGATTTTTTGTTTTTGTTTTTGTTTTTTTGCTGGGGAAACACTGAAAATCCCATAAGAATACCAGAGTGAATATCGATTTAGGAGAGTCCATCTGAAAAAAAAAAGGGGGAAATAGGAAACAGGTAACTATTATGAGACTCATATATACTAGATGACAGGTACAGTGTTGTCCTTTGATTATCTCTAATTCTTACACAACTGTGTGAGCTAAAATCAGATGATAAAACTGATTAAGAAGTAAGGAACTGAACAATTTGCACAAGTCCACACAGCTAAAAAGCTGCACATCTGGAATCAAACACAGATATGTGTGGCTCTGAACCCCTGACTTTGGTCACTGTAAGAGTTCTAATGTTAATACTAACATAAATTCTATTACTAACACAAACACTCATTGAAATAATGAAAAGAACACTGGAAACTACTAGCAATAAGGAAAATGCAGATGTAACTTACGATGTGTTATCACATACTTGGGAAGCTATTCCTAATAATATTTTATTTACCTTGAGTATAAGAATTGTATAAATATAAGCATATTATTACATTATTTTTTGTTACACAGAGCTTAATACCTAATTTACTGGGCTTGGCTCTAATCAATCGTTAAGGCTATGCCAAGCTTGTGATTGGTAGTGGATGAGTCTGAATGCTGTGTTAAAATGGGGAGCACAAGAGAGACACAGAGACAGAAGAGGAGGGGGATGGGGAAGGAGAGGGGAGAGGAGAGGAAGTGACTACTAGGTTTGCCTTCCTGCCCTCTGGTCCCTTGGGGGCCAGGCAGAAGAGGGAAGTGGAAATATCTTCAAGAGAATGTCAGGTAAACAATGAAAAAATACAACCTCTGCTGACGTTGTGTTTAAAAGCATCATAGTCCTATGTGGAAAATAGCATTTCATTATGGATGCAGCTCCTCTTTAATGGATATTTTGTATCCTTTTCCAATTTAGGATAGTATATATAGCTTCTTAACGAGTTTCCTTTAATATTACCTACCACTTTTAAATCTCTTGTGTCAGAATACATTTCACTTCCCTTCTTAATATCCACTCTCCCCAGCCCCATACCAATTGCCAATTGGGAATCCTTGGTTAAGTCACTTAAAGTGTGTTTATGCCCTTCTCCTATTTTATAGCAATATAGCATAAGGTCTAATATATGTAAAGTAATTATACTCACACATTAAATATAAAAGGCACATTGACCTATATAAATGAAAAGCACTTCACTAGAATACATACCAATGTTTCTCAGTTATACAGGGTAAGTGCCTGTAACATGTGTGGATGACTGATTTTTCTGATTTCGTCTTAACTCTAAGTAATAATGCTTTTTTTTAAAAACTATTTTTGATTGACATTTTAAAACTGCATTACATACTCTTCTGCCTTAGTAAACAGGATGCTCCAAACTTTTCATGATGTTCCAGGTCCACCACTATCATTTATTCTCCTGTACTTTAATGTAGACTTTTGCTGCATCTGCTGTAACATGTTCCCTGAAATAACTTCTGGATTAATTTATTTTCATTTATCTCCTTCTCATAAAAGTAGAATTTAGAATGAGCAGCTGCACGGCTTCCTGGGCATTTTTATAGGACTTTTTTAGCAACCAAAATAACTATGGACAGAGAGTGAAGTAGTCTTCTAAATTGTCTCCTTGTGCTTAATTCCATAATGCTCCTGTCTTTATTAGTCTCCATTGTGTGTGGAGGGGCTTCATGACCTTTTCTCACTTCAGTGTTATCATTTTCACAGTGCTGTGTTATTCCCTTTGTTTCCCTCTTTTACTTCTCCCTGGACTAGTTTTTCTTCCCTCTGTGTTATTGAAATGCAACCTTGCTTTACCTCGTTATTCTATTCTTTCTTTCTCTGTTCTCTACCTCTCTATACTATTCTTTCATTCAAAGACCTACTTGTTAGAAAATTCTTCCAAAAATTGGTTCTTAGGACTTCTCTCTTCAATCTATATATTCTTTTTTATTTTTGTACTTTTATTTGTTCGCATTTTTCATAACAAATTTCTTCTGGAGCCTTAAGTAGTATCAGTTTCTTACATAGTACAATCTCTTCATGTGTGGATGAAATTCTAGTCCACTGTAATGTCTTTCAGATCACAGTTTGCCTGTAGGGTTTGGCGATTTAGCAGCCAACTTTAAGCATGGGAATCAGAGGAGCTTTTGGTCTTCTCATTACCTCCTTGTCTTTACACAATACAGAACAATTTTTCTTGGTCCAAGAGTCTGAGAAGTCTTTTCTTCTTTACTGCTGCTTTTTTTTTTAAACCTCCAATCCCTTTACTTTTTATCCAGTTTCACTTTGGCTAGAACCCCCTTTCCTAATTGATATGAATCGATATAAGCTATGGTCATGGCTATCTGAGCATTGTGGCCTTCGAAATTTCATGGGAGTTTGTGAAGTAACCATTTCTCAGAGGCAAAGACAGCGTTGTTTTAGACATACAGATCACTTGCTATTAGGAGAGCTTTTGCAGTTTAATTCTTAGACTGCTGTGCTCCACTGGGGAGTAGTTAACCATTCATGGAGGCATATCTGTCTCACACTACAGTTTATATATTACATTTTTAGAATCAGGACTAGACTCTAAAGCTTTCAAAAACTTGATTGTGTCACTTGTTTTGATGCTCAAAACACTTTTGAGGCTGCAATACCTTTTGTTCTCTATAATCTACTCAGACTCCTCCTGTGATTTCCCTTGAGAAAAACTTCCTGTGACTTTGTTCTTAGAAATTCTGAGCTGCAAAAGCATACCTTGTCTGTAATTTACCACACAGCCATTGCCAGCCCCTCTGAGAGCACAGAGAGAAGGAACTCTGTCTTTTTACCTGCTTTTTTGTAATAATATTTTGCAAGAGAAGTGAGTTTCCGATCCCATTTTTGTACTGATTTGCAGACAGCGGAGCCAAATGACAGAATGGACCCACAAACCCTGGTATTGTTTCCTTTCATTCCTGTTCTTTACTAAATGTTTCTGTGCACAGGGAATAAAGGCCTCTGAGGCAGATTAATGCAGCAAGAATCTCACTATGCTTACTGAGATGCTGATTGTTTCCTGGTGTTCTCTTTGGTTACAGGGAGGATCTTCTCTCAGATACGTGATGATGTCTCAGGCTTGAAAAGTAGCAGCACTGTGCCTCTCTCCACCCACTGACTTTCTCTGGGGTAGCACATTGTTGCTGTTGAGATGACACGTTTCAAACCTTTATTTTAATTTTCTGCCTCCTATTGCCAAGTCATTAAAAGCGTGTGTGTGTGTGTGTGTGTGTGTGTGTGTGTGTGTGTGTGTGTGTGTGTGTGTGTCTGGTGGGTCGGAGCATAGGGAGTTTGGGAAGGAGAAGGGAGCCAAGTTACCAAAGACCCATAGCTGGCTTTGAATTTAGGACTAAAAGAATGTTTTGGGTAACAAGTTCTTTTTTTGCCAAAGCAAATATTTGATTGTTTCCAGTTCGTTTAAACTACCCTATGTTTTTTCTTAGTTAAGTATCTATTAAACTTCCGGCAGTTCTCTTCAGCAAAAGAACATGAATCCAATCAGCATGACTTACAGCTACATTATTGCATGGGGGAAAAATAATGGATGAAAGAAGTTAACTGGAGTGCGCTTTTAATTCATCAGTAAAACTTAATATCAAAATAAATACCTGTTTAACACATTAAACCATGTTGAAGATATTTTAGTATGTCACAAATGATGGTGACCCAAGACACAGGTGATATTTTATATATTCTGATCGACTCTTTATATTATTGGTCAGCTAGATAATTGATTTCCATTGCCTATATAGCCACTAAAGCCATCCTTGTGAGGTATGAAGGCACAAAAAAGAGAAAATTCCTACGCAGGAGTGGGCCAAATTTCTTGTCTATCCAACAGACCACTTTCAGAGTAATGATATTTTCAAAACTTTAGGCTTCTCATGCCAATCGTTAAGGCTGATTGCTTCCCTTGATTTCCTTTGTCTGTAGTTTGGATAAGTTGCCACAGGTCAGCAGTGGTTCTTTGAGTCTTGTTTGGTTTATATGTTAAGACATATCCTTTTAAGGTCTAAATTTTAATCTCTTTATCAATAGGAGCATGGATATCCTTCTCCTTAGAACAAACTTTAATTTTAATATATCATAACATAATTATTAAAAATGAACATCATTCAAGCTAGAGGAAAGTACCTCCAAAATTTTAACAGTAGTTATATCTGACTAGTGAAAAGA
Organism: Manis javanica; assembly: GCF_040802235.1. Lineage (NCBI taxonomy): Eukaryota > Metazoa > Chordata > Mammalia > Pholidota > Manidae > Manis > Manis javanica. The sequence goes on from NC_133167.1 coordinate 98,015,983, forward strand.
GGGATGGTTTGCTTAATCTTTTTCCTCCCAATTTTATTGAGAAATAATTGATGTACATTACTGTATAAGTTTAAGGTATACAGCATGATAGTTTGATTTATATATATTGTGAAATGATTACCATAGGTTAAGCTAATAACATCCATCTTATACAGATACAATAAAAAGAAAAGAAAGAAAAAAAAGGAAAAAAGTTTTCATTCTGATGCGAACCCTTATGATGTACATCATGAATGAATATCGAATTTTATCAAGTGCTTTTACTGCATCTAATGAGATGATGACATGATTCTTTTCTTTCATTCTATTAATGTAATGTATCACATTGATTAATTTGCATATATTGGACCATCCTTGGATCCTGGGGATAAATCCCACTTGGTCATCATAATGATCCTCTAATGTGCTGCTTAATTTGATTTGCTAGTGTTTCATTGAGAATTTTTGCTTCTATATTCATCAGGGGTATTGACTTGTTGCTTTCTTTTCTAGTCGTGTCCTTTACTGGCTTTGGTATCAGGATAATGCTGGCCTCATAAAATCAGTTTGGGAGTGTTCCTTCCTCTTACATTTTTTTTTTTTTTGGAAGAGCTTGAGAAGGATTGGTGTTAATTCTTCTTTAAATGTTTGATAAAATTTGCCAGTGAAGCCATCTGGTCCTGGTATTTTTTTCACTGAGAGATTTTTGATTCCCAGTTCAAATCCCTACTAGTAATTGGTCTGTTTAGATATTCTAATTTTTTCTAATTCAGTCTTGGTACATTTTATGTTTCTAAGAATTTTTCCATTTTTTCTAGGTTTGAACATTTGTTGGTATATAATTATTCACTGTAGCTTCTTAGGATGCTTTGTGTTTCTGTGATAGCTATTATAATATCTCCTTTTTCATTTATAGTTTTTTGTTGATTTGCATTCTTTCTGTTTTTACTTTGATTAATCTAGCTAAGAGTTTGTCAATTTTGTTTATCTTTTCAGAGAGCCAACTCTTAGTTTGCTTAATCTTTTCTATTTTTTCTGTTTCATTTCATTTCATTTATTTCTGCTCTAATATTTATTAGGAAATCCTGTATTCTGCTAACTTTAGGCTCAGTTCATTCTTCTTTTTATAGTTCCATAAGGCACAGAGTTAGGTTGTTTATTTGCCATCTTTCTTGCTTCTTAACATGGGCATTTATTGCTATGAACTTCCTTAATAATGCTTTTGCTGCATCTTACAAGTTCTGGGATGTTGTTTCCATTTTAGTTTGTCTTAAGAAACATTTTTATTTACTCTTTAATTTCCTCTCTGATCCATTGGCTGTTCAGGAGAGTGCTGCTTAATTTCCATATGTTCATGAGGTTTCCAGTTTTCCTCTGTTATTGATTTCTAGTTTCATGCCTTTGCGGCCAGAGAAGATACTTGGTGTGATTCAATCTTCTTGATAGTACTAAGCCTTCTTTCATGGCCTAATATGTGGTCTTTCCTAGAAAATGTTCCAAGTGTACTTGACAAGAATGTGTGGTCTAATTTTATTAGATAGAATGTTCTGTATATGTCTGTTAGGTTTATTTGGTCCATAGTGTTCAAATTCATTGTTTCCTTATTGACTCTTTTTCTGGATGATCTATCTTTTGTTAAGAGTGGGATACTAAAGTCCCCAACTATCACTGTATTACTGATTGTTTCTCCTTTTATCTCTGTTTATGCTGTCTATATTTAGGTGCTCCAATGTTGGGTGTATAAATACTTTTAATTATATCTTCTTGATGATGACCCCTTTATCATTATGAAAGACCTTCTTTGTCTTACCATTTTTAGTTTAAAGTCTATTTTGTCTGATATAAGTATAGCTAGCCCTGCCTTTTGTTTTTTTTTTTTGGTTATCGTTTTCTTGAAATGTCTTTTCCAGTCCTTTCATTCTCAGTCTGTGTGTGTCTTTAAGGCTAAAGCAAATCTCTTATATCAGCATGTGTTGGATCTTTTTTTTTTTATTAATCCATTCAGCCATTCTATGCCTTTGAAATGGAGAATTTAATTTGTATATGTTTAAAGTAATTATTGATAGGTGAGGACTTACTATTGCCATTTCGTTAATTGTTTTGCAGATCTTTTGTTCCTTGTTTCTTACCCTGCTGTCCTTTCTTATGTTTAGATATCTTGTGGTATCAGTATGCTTTGACTCCTTCATCAGGTTCTTTTGTATAATTGCTAGAGGATTTTCCCTTGTAGGTACTGTGAGGCTTACATAACTTATCTAGTATTTATAACATGCTAATTTAAACTGATACCAACTTAACATCAATAGAATTTACAAACTTTACACTTTCACTTCTCCTCCATTTAATATTTTAGGTTATTGCTGTTACAAGGATGTGTTTTTATACAAAAAATAATAATAAAGTCAACAATCTATTAATGTATAAATATAATAATTGTATGCATAGATAGTATATAATATAAATATATATTTAGTAATCTCCATATTCCTGCATATATTGTTGTACACATTCACACAGATGACAAACCTTGACATATGTTCCAAAGGAATGGTGCAGACATGTGCCACATGTGTTGAGGGGAAAGTACGTCAAGGACTTGTGGAAGCTGAGCAGGCTTACCTTACTCAAGTACCTGGGACCTAAACTGGGCACCAAGGAATGAGAAGTTCCCAGTACTGAAGAGTCCAGGAGGATATTCCTTAGTAAGATGTTCAGCCAAGTTGTTTCTAAGTACTTTTTTTATTTTCTCAGCAAAAATCTCTTCTCAGATGGTCTTGTGGGATAATGGACACGGCATGTTCTAGAGAGAAGAATTGGGTAGTTTACAAGAGAGGGTTAATTTATACAAACAGTGGAAAATTTTGGAGGCATTGGGGTGTGTTTTGAGGGGTTGTTAAGTTTTGACCTATGAAATAAATTTTCATCTAATTGGCAGAAACAGGGCAGTTGACAAGGAAAGTTGGTTTTGAAGAAAATGAACAATCTGTTTTGTGTAGGCAAAGGACAGAATCAGGGGAAAAGCATATGACCTTATTTTAACTTGCTAGTAACTCTTTTATCAAGTCTGTCAGGGACAGAGATCAGAGATGTAAGATGGTAAGACACATTACTACTGCAGTTCAGGTATCCATGTTCATCATTTCCCTATTAATTCTGAAATGTAGAGAGGCTGTGATCAGATTTTCAGAGAAGCACAAATTCTCTCAGGCCATTATTTAGAATCAACAACAGTATTTCTCCACTTAGAGCAAAACTTTACCTTCTTTGTTTTCTTCGGTGTCTTTCTTTTTCTTCTTCTTTTTAAAAAACAGATACTGATTAACATAATACTGGCTAATACCTAAAATATTCCACTTAGAGTTCTCTTAGCATCTTAATATTGGAAGCAGAATACTGTACTTTAAAGAAGAATCTGGTTTTGAGGTTCTAAGGGTTAACAATATTTGAAAGTTAATACCCTTTGTCAGACTAAGGGTTTGGGCCATTTCATTGTTTAACCCAGGTTTTCCTCTTATGTATGTTGGCAATATTGGCTGAGAAATTTGGAAAAGTAGAATTTCTTTACCAGTTGATGGAAATTCCGCCTCCCCCCTACCCCCTGCCCCAGTTTTGGTGATTATGCAGAAAGCCACTATAATATTTGCATGCAAGTATTTAAGTGTAAATGTATTTTCATTTCTCTTGGGTAAATACCAGGAGTGTGATTGCTGAGTTTCATGGTAACTATATATTAAAAGTTATAAGAAATCGACAAACTATGTTCAAAAGTGGTCATACCATTTTGTGCACCTTGGAGCAATTTATGAGCGTTCCAGTTGTTCCTCTTGCTCATCAGCATTTGGTATTTTCAGCATATTGTAAATTTAATCAATATTCGATGCCTTTTTCTGATATTGTAAATAGTCTTATAGGTCCTGCACAGGCATAAGGAGTGTTATTGTGGCCATTTCAAATCTTCTGTGGCTCAGTTTTCACTACAGTTTGGAGGAGAGGTTAGGTTTATGCAAATTACAATTTTTTCTTCTTAGAGTTAAGACATTACCACTGCCATGAGACATTTCTTTTGTTAAATCAATATTTATTGATTGCTCATTATGTGGTAAATACCAATGAACACAATTCCTACCTTCCAAGAGGCTCACGTGTCTTGGAGAGATGGACCAACAACAAACAGAATATTGCGATACATGGCCTAAATTCTAAATATCAGAGGAGGAATGGCTAATCAATTTAGCATGGAAACCTTTAGCTTTCGATGATATTTCTCATATTTAAAAGGAGAACCGACTCTGGAATGGCAGGGGAATTGTTAAAGTTCATGTAGTTACCAGGTTTTTTTTTCCCCTGACACAAAATACTTCATGTGTTTTCCACAGTAGTTCTCTGATTCTCTGACACCAGCTAGGTGTCTGACAATTCAGTTCATTTCCAAAACTAACTCCTACAGTTGGTGTCAAACTTCACAAGACGTCACTTCAGACATCAGCTACAAATGGGGCTCTCAGGCTGCACACATTTTGACCCTGCTGACTATAAGTTTGTGGGTTCCCAAGACTCCCTCCCACTGCCAGGTTCAGTAATTTGCTAGAATAACTTAGAGAACTCAGCAAAAACACTTTACTTATTATTCTTGGTTCATTACAAAGGAAGAGCGAGAAGAGATGCATCAGGTGAAGTATTGTGAGGAGTGGGGACAGGGTTTCCATGCCTGTTTGGGGCATGCCACACACCCAGCCCTTGATGCCTTCACCAGTTCAGAAGCTTTTAGAGCCCTGTTGTTTAGGGGTTTTTATGGAGGTTTCATTATGTGGGCATGTTAGATAACATTTCTGGTCACTGATGAACTTTGCCCCCTGCCCCTCTCCCCTCTCCACAGGTCAGTGTGGGGATGCTGAAAATTCCAGCATTCTAATCACATGGTTGGTTCTTCTGGCAACCAGCCTGTCCTAAAAATTTCTAAGGGCCCATCCTTATTCACTTTACTATCATAAACTCAAGTATGGTTGAAGAGACTAATTATAAATAACAGATACTTCCATCACTCAGGAAATCCCAAGTATTTTAGGAACTCTGTGCTAATAACTGGGAAATGCCCAAATATATTTTTATTATACCACAACGGTCCAGCTTATTTGATCCAAGGTTTATGGACACTTGACCAAAACCCATTTCCCCATGGGATGGTGTGAGTAAAATTGCAATATTTCCAAAATCTCTTGCTTGGCCTTAGTGCATCTCCATATCAATAGATGTTTCCCAGGGGTGGAGAGAAGTAGTCCATCTCCATATCAATAAGTAATTACAAGGGTGGTCAAGGGCTTATCTGGAACTGAGAGGTTGGGTGGTGTCTCTTCTTCTGTAGCCAGGTGGCGAGAGACATGGGAGAACAGAAGTGGACGACTGCTTGTAAGAAATAAATGGGTTTCTCCCCCTTTATTTCTCCCTTTGACTGATTTTGGTTTCAAAGGTATTTTACCCTGGGATTCCCACTCCCCACTCCCCAGAGTTACAGATGGTATGTGTCTACTGTAAGTGAATGAGTTTCTAGTTTGACCACAATTCTTTAAATGTATGCATAGCACTGGTAACATTTATAAAGGACTACGTATGTATTCTATCATTTGACCATGGTACAGATCAGCCTCTGCAAGCTTCTGTGTGCCCATACATCTTTGTTACAGTTCTATAGTTATATTTAACTATGGTATTAGAATAGTTATAGAACATAGTACTATTTATATGCTTCCATACTTAAATCTATATGTTTGAGTTCCTTTTGGGCAAGGACTAAATCACATTTATATCTATTTTTATCCTCCACATTTAGTAAAGTCTCCACCTTAAAAATATGTATTAAATGTAAGAGCAAATATACTCATTTCCAAATCCCCAAAGCAGGACTGATGATTTATATTACCAGGGGTTAAAATAATGTAAATAATTTTAAAGTCTTTAGTGCTTAGAGATCATGTCTGTGTAACTATGGCAAAGCAAACATTTAAGGTCTTTGTTCAGTTAACTTAGGCAAAATGTCTCTTTCCATTTGAATCATCTCAATTTTACATTTTGCTTGGATGAGAAAATTCATTGAAAAGAGAGACAATGCTTATTAGGGACAATATTTAAAAAATAAAATCAGGAAGAGTCATTTATAAAACAATTTGCAATTTGAGGGCAAATTGCTTGGTTCTATGGATGCTCTGGAAACTGTCTTATAACCGTTTCTATACTTACGTTTATGTATAATAGCCAGAAAATAATATTTGTCAGTTATTGGCCAAGCATTTATACTCTGTTGTAATATAACAATTTCATTTCATTCAATTCAGCATATTTTAGAGCCCCTCTAATGTACTAGGTATGTTTAAAATAGGGCCAACCTATGTCTTCATAGTAGTTTTGAATAAAATGCAGGGTAAACAATTAGTGTGGCATTTCACCCCCTCCCTTTATTTTCAGGCAAGATGTGCTTTCAAATTTTGCCAGAAGTTTGACAGGTATTGTTTTCAGATTTTTAAGACTTAAACTTCATTTATGGGCTAAAATGGAATGTGATTTATTTGCTCACTTGTATTTCTTTGTTTGATTGTGGTTCCTAAATACTAAGAACCTGAATAGATTTTGTGGGATTTTTGTGGGATTTATTTCTGAAACTCACAATTATCTTTGATGGTTTTATGCCCTCTCTTCCTTAAATCTAGATGAAATTTCCCCTTAATGTTGATTCATTTTTTTATTCAGTCAACCCACAGAGAAAGCATTCACTGTTTTCCAGGTTAAATATTTCCTCCCTCCCCTTCTCTGTCTCTCTTTTCCTTTCTTTCTTTCCTAATTCTCTCTATTTATTTTTCGCTGATACAATGCTTTGGTAGCACTGCTTAAACTGAGGGTTGAATTCAGGAAAGAAACTGTAGATTATTTCAGTTCAACAGGAAACAGGGTGGTTTTGCAACTATACATATGAGGCCATAGTTGAGAGACCATGGGAAACATTTGAAGCATTAAGAATTAGACAACTGTAACATTTTATCACATGATATTTCATTTGGTATTTACAAGATATGCCCTAAGGGATCCTCATCTGCTTTGCCATATGGAAAGTTTATAAATGTTAGAAGAGCGGAGCAAGAGAAAAATGGGAAAAAGAAAATTTTAAGATGGTTTAGGTGCTTGAGAGCAGTGGCCCTTTGCTGAGAGAACCAGCTGTTGCTTTAGGGAAAGGTAAGCACATGTTACATTCCTCCTCGTTCCTTTGGGGTCTGGTAAAAATATTAGAGAATAAACATCCCCATCATCTATTTTATTTTCTGTCATTTTCTAAAGGTGATTTTATCCCATGATGAAGAGTTAACTGACAGAATCAATCATGTCAAAGCATTTAAGTGGAGGATCTTTGTTTATTTCTCAGTTACAATAAAGGAAGAAGAAAATCAGGTATTCAAAAACAACTCAAGAACCATTTGCATTTCCCCTCTCTATAATGAAGCTGGCATCATCTTAAAAAGTATTTTAAAAGAAACGATATAGGAGGTGGTGCTAAATTTCTAGAACACAAAACAAGGAATTTATATAAAAACTAAAGAAGCTGAGCATCCAATACAAACCTGTTCAAAAAGACCCAAAATACCAAGTTAAATGAGGAAAAAAAAATTCATGTACAAGTTAGATGTGTTGAGATCAGATAAACGAACATGAACATATTCATGAAAGGATCAATGTCCTAACATGATGTAACTATGTTTTGTAGGAAAATGCTTGCCTGTATTAAGAGAGGTAACTTTCCAAGGCTTCTGGGAATATTTAAATAATAAGATTCACATAAATGACAATTACTGCAATAAGTGAAAAACTCTACCCTAGGATTTAGAAGAATTGACTTCTATTCTACCAGTAGTGATTCTAGCTTCTTTTAATAATTTTTGCTTTTAACCAATTCCACCAGTTTTTATGCATTTAAAATTTTTTTCATCTTGGGAAATTTTCCACCTCTGTTCATCAATATTCATTCAACACATATTATTGGTCATTGTGCTAAGCATTTTGTTTGGAAATGGGGATTCGGAGATGAGCACAAATGATCTTTATGGAACATAGTCTTTATGGAACACAGATCCCTGGGAGGATGAGAACTGAGAGCAGTTGCAGTCCACTGTGATACACGCTATGAGGAATTGAAGTAAAGCTCCACTCAATCCAATTTCTTGCTGGAGAATGCAGAATACAGAATCTTTAGAGAAAACAAACCTTAAACTTATCTACTAACCTAGCAAGACAGTTATACATGACATAAAACTAAGTTTAGCAAGAAAATACTGTGGATAACTTTGCTTTTATTTTATGTTAAAGATCTTATTATGTAGAGCCATTGTAGATATGTAATATTGAAAGCAAAGGAAAGAGATTTCCCGTATACCCAGTGCTTCCACACATGTACAGCCCCTTCCATTATCAATATTACTCACCAGATGGTACATTTTTTTTTTTAACCAAGGATGAATATTTGTTGAAACATCATAATCATTCTAAGTCTGTAGTTTTCTTTAGGTTTGACTCTTGGTGTTTCTCGTTCTGTGGGTCTGGACAAATGTACAGTGGTATATATTCACCATTTTACTATGATACAGAGTATTTTCACTGCCCTAAAAATCCTTTTTGTGCTCTGACTATTCATCTCTTCTCATCCCCACCCCTGGCAACCACTGATCATCTTATTGTCTTATAGTTTTGCCTTTTCTAGAATGTCATATAGTTGGAATGATAAAGTATATAGCTTTCCAGATTGGCTTCTCTCACTTAGCAGTATTCATTTAAGCTTATTCCACGTCTTTCCATGGCTGGATAGCTCATTTGCTTTTGGTGCTGAATAGTATTCCATTGTCTGGATGTAACACAGTGTAGTAATCCCTCTACCTACTGAAGGACATCTTGGTTGCTTCAAAGTTTTGGCAATTATTAATAAAACTGCTATAAACATCTGTGTGCAGATTTTGTATGGGCATAAATTTTCATCTCCTTTGGGTATAACAAAGGAACTTGATTTCTGATTTGTATGGTAAGAGTATGTTTAGTTTTATAAGAAACCACCAAACTGTTCTCCAAAGTGGCTGTACCGTTTTGCATACCCACCAGCAATCAATGAGAATTCCTGTTCCTTTCCATCCTCACCCACACTTAGTGTTTTCAGTGTTTTGAATTTGGACTATTGTAATAGGTGTGTAGTGGTATCTTGTTTTAATTTGCATCTCCCTTTTGGCATATGATGTGGAGTGTCTTTTCATATGCTTATCTTCCATCAATACATCTTCTTTGTTGAACTCTGTTAAGATCTTTGGACCATTTTTTGATTGGGTTGTTTTTTGTTTTTTTTTTTTTGAGAGGGCATCTCTCATATTTATTGATCAAATGGTTGTTAACAACAATAAAATTCTGTATAGGGGACTTAATGCACAATCATTAATCAACCCCAAGCCTAGTTCTCAACAGTCTCCAATCTTCTGAAGCATAATGAACAAGTTCTTACATAGTGAATAAGTTCTTACATGGTGAACAGTGCAAGGGCGGTCATCACAGAAACTTTCGGTTTTCATCACACATTATGAACTATAAACAATCAGGTCAAATATGAATATTCGTTTGATTTTTATACTTGATTTATATGTGAATCTCACATTTCTCCCTTATTGTTATTATTATTATTATTATTTTTAATAAAATGCTGAAGTGGTAGGTAGATGCAAGATAAAGGTAGAAAACATAGTTTAGTGCTGTAAGAGGGCAAATGTAGATGATCAGGTGTGTGCCTATAGAGTAAGTATTAATCCAAGCTAGACAAGGGCAGCAAAACATCCACGGATGCAGAAGATTTCTCTCAAAACAGGGGGGGTGGGGTTCTAAGCCTTACTGTTTGTTTTCTTATTAAGTTTTAAGAGTTCTTTGTATTTTTTGGAGAACAGACTTTTATCAGATTACTTCTCCTTTCTTTTATTTTCTTATTGAAAAATGCAGTATGGTTAGAGTCTTTTTCCCACATATTTTTTTCTGACCTAATGTCTTGTTTTTGGTCCCTTGAGACTTTAGGAGTTTGAATATAATGTTGAGAATCTTGGGAGAGTGGCTCTATGCCCACAGGGGTCAATCAAAAGCATTTTCTGTGGATTTTTTTGAGAGCAAACATCTATCCCCTATGGGTTCCACAGATCTAGTGGTTGAGTCCAAAGTCTTTTCTGTCTTCAAAGAATTTACAAACGACTCAGAATCCTCCATATATAAGCTAATTTAAAGCCACAAATGCAGGTTAATATGTATTGCTTCTGTTTTGGTCAATGAAAAGTACTATTAATATGGAAATTTTTTTTTTTTGATGATGAGAGTGTTTTTCTGGTACTGGCTTCCTGTTATCTTTATGTGAATAAAAGACACACATGCACACACACTTTTACTTTTGACTGGGATTCAGAATACCAAATTCATATTGCTATTCTTTTGAACTCTCTTTACTTTTTTTTTTTTTTTTTACCTCTCTTCTGAAACTTTTTGTTGAGATGAGTCTTTGGAAGAGAGTTTAATGTAGGCTAGAGTAGAATTTCAATTTTAGAAACTCTCTTTGGTTTTATACAAATTTCAAGTCAACTAGAAACTTTACAAGGAAAAAGAAAAAGTGTTATTAGATCTTCAAATGTAGGCGGTTTCATGAAACTATTTTAAAATTGTCCTTTAAATATGGCCCCATTTCTTAGTATGTTATTTCAGCACATCTGTAACCGTATTAGTAGGTGATCCACATGTAACAAAGCTTGTTTTTAAGCTTTGTTACATGTGGAATTACCTGAGGAGGTTTTAAGTCTGCCTTTGCTTTGTACAAGTTCATACAGTACTTCTGTTCTTAATGCCTAATGTTTGGAAGGGTAATGATGTGAGAGGAGCCTTAGGAGCCTATTTACATCTTAGCCCTGTTGGCATTTTTCTGCACTAATGTGAAGGTGAGAGGAACCCTCAAAAGGAACACAGCAAACATATAAAAAATTTATTATGAAGCTGCCAGCATTTGACCTCAGAGCAGGTCCAATTGACAGAGAAGCTACAGGATATGAAGCATTCTTATTACATTGTCTTGGCAACATTACTGAAATTATTAACTATCCAAGTAGGATGATAGATGTTATAGGGTGGTGATGTCCTTGGTAGAACATATTGCTTAATTATCTTCTTTTAGTACCAGCATACAGTCACGTTCTTATGATCAAGTACTACTCCGAATGAATATGAAATGAATTCATAAGGAGAGAATATTTAAAGATGTTATCCAATAAAAGAGCAGATTAAATGTCAGATCTTCATTAAGGGTTCTTTAATCAAAATTCTTTTTGTGGTTTTATGACAAATCCTTCCATTTTGTCACTTGAACCAAAGACCTCAAGGTCTAAAAGGAACTGTTCTGTCACTTGAGCTAAAGGGTATTTTAATGATTTAAAAAAATTATAATTTATGGTCTAGTGGGTAGGACTCATGGGTAGGATTTGGAAAGCCTCACTTTTAGTGATAGAATTATTTAATGTCTTATCTCTGATCTTGCACTGGGCTGTGAAGCCCTGTGACTTAATTTCCCCATGTGTTAACCACAGAAAATAATATAGTATAAATACTTATAACATTATAGATAATAACATTTATCAGGCATCATCAAGATTTTTAACAGTCTTTGGTAGGCTTATATAATTCTGAAAAAATATGGTGCCTTCAAGCAAGTTGCTTAATGTAATTACCTTTTATAATTAGCATTTTAACTAATTAAGAAAATGTTTAAAGATGAAATGGACAGTAGGATATTTTATCCAGGGTTTCAGCAAAACAGACCTCAGTAATACTCCATTTTTCTAAATAAGGAGTGTATTACATAGTAAGGAAGCCCCAAAAAGAAGAGGCTTCATGAATGCTTATTCTAGGGAGCACCCATGCAGTTTTAAAGTATCAGATCCAAAGAAGCACAGCTTTACAGTAGAGTGGGCTGATTCAGTGGAAGAATGAAACTAGAATGTTTTTGGTGACAATGAAATTAGAAATAATTTATTATCTGTTTACTTTTATGGACCTGTCTCTGGGAATGCAGAAATAGAGCTGGAAAATAACTAAGTTGGTCATTTGAAGCCATGTTTATATGTCAGTTCCATATCTTGGAAAATTATATTGGGTTCAAATATCGCAGAAGTAGTCTCATAGAAAACTCCCTTTTTGTCTATTAATTTGTATCAGTCAGAACTCTTTGTATATTGCATACCTATTGTATGGTAATCAGTGTTGCTGTTAATTATGACTTAAGACAAAGCAATATTAAGACAATTACTTAAGGCAAAGTAATCAAGTTCTGGATCATCAAGGCCAATGATTTATGCAGAGTTGTATATGATAATTAAATTTTAGTTCTTCTGTAATTGGTAATCCATATCTGATAAGTACTTATTAATCAAGAGTTTTTGATTGATGTAAACATTCCAATCTTGGATTCTTGGTACACAGATTTTAGTGTTTTTAAAGATCAAATGAAATCAAATAAGGTATTAATCTTGGAGATAATATTAAATATAAAAATGTTGTACAACAGAGAACCTAAAATAAAAAGCAGCGATTAACTGGAATCCATTTTAGTTTGTACTGTCATTAAACCAAATAATTTTCTTTTTTGATGAGATACTGCTTCTGTAGTTCAAATTTTGCAAATGTGGCATCCAAGAAAGTCTCATACACTTTCCTTGTGAAGTAGTCATAGAAATATGGGCTAGTAGATAATACATTTACAGAGGGGTCAGCCCATTTGAACAGCTATACTCAGGATGTGTTGATGAATCAATATTAGCCTTAGGGAGGTGTTGAGTAGTGTGATAAGGGGTTAAGTCATTGGTAATATTCTATTTTGTGTATGTATTTTATGATTGCTTGACTACTGAAGGTACTCAATAAATGTGTTTTAGTCAACAAATGATTTATATAAAATATAGAAGGTATGCTTATTACATGATGAAAGTCAAAGAAGTAGATAAGGGGGAGTCTGGTAACCATAATGTTGTTGAAGTAATTGTACATTTATGATGCCAAAAAAAAAAAAAAGAATTCAGAGTGATAATTCATAATAATAAAAGGGTGAGATCAACCAAATAAAACTTTATAGGGTAGAAGGAAAGTTGTGACCATAGTTTAAGAAACTTAATGTAAATATTACATAGTAGCTTAACAGCAGTTCCGGGGCATAAGATGTAGAAGATGCAGGCAGGATGTGACTCAGCTGCTATAATTGTCAACTTGTCGGAATCATGACTGACTTATATTTCAGTCATTAGAACCTAGCCTGGTGCTGAGGACATAAAGGGTACTTATCAAAAGTTTGCTGAATGTGGCAGACTATATTTTCCAAGGATGATCACAACATCTTCCATCCTACATGCTCTACTATAATGTGATTCCATCAAGAAATGGAGTTTATCTCTCCACTCCCTTCGGTATGGACAGGCATGGTGACTGCTTTGACCAATAAAATAAATATGACCAAAATGACGTTGCTCCAGTTCTGGGCACAGCCCTTAAATGCCTTCACAGCTGCTTTGTGCTTCTTAGAAGCCAGCTGCCATGTTGGAAGTGTGACAGCCTTTGGATTATCAAGTGATGAAGAATGGCCAAGTGGTAATTCCTTTAAGGATTGAGAAGGAATGTGGAAAGAGAGAGTAGGGTGGGGGCAAGGATTAGTCAAGTGGTAAATGAGCAACACTGGATGTACATTCCCCTTGAGATTTCAGGTGACTGTAGTCCCAACTCCTGTCTGACTTGCAGCCACTGGGGAGACCTTAATCAAGACCTGCAGATAAGCCTGGTCAGAGCACACTACTGCACAGCAAAAATAATATATTGTTGTCTTAAATCACTAATGTTTAGGGTTGTTTCTAATGTAGAAGTAAATAACTGGAACACTGAATGATTGAAAGATTGTGTACTGGATGGGTATTGACATTGATGGCATCTATCTTCAAACTCTTTCTAGGAAAAGGGAAGAAAAATGAGAAACAAAGTATGGTAATTGTGTTAAACAGTCCAGGGACCTTAGTGGGAGACCAAGTAGACATAGTCTGCCTTTACCCTGCAGGCAAAACTGAGATCATGGATGAAATATGCTGGGAGGCATCTGCCCCTTAGGAGAAGGTGAAGCATTGTAATCACTGTGTTACCTCTAATGAAACCAGCTGCTATCCCCTCCTATGAGCTCCGTGTGAAGAGACTTTTATCTAGTAATGACTCAAAGGGTCACCCATCTTTTAGATGCAGTGTAGTGTTGACAGTCGGCAGGGGGCGGTGTGGGAAAATTGGGCCAAGACATAAATATAATGTTAATTCTAGCAAGTGCATATTGACATTCAAGTTTCAGAGAACATTGATAATCTCATCTCATAGTGTTGGAGTTTGTCATTTACATCTGGTCTATTGCATATATAAAGAAATGATATGAATATCTTATGGAAGCCATATTTCCTACCCATTAATCTGTTTACATGAGGCCCAAAGATTACTTTGTAAATTGAAGAATTAAAGCAATTATCTGAAAAACTCAGACTTAAGTACACTTATTTTCTGCAGAAAATGTAGTGTGGAATAGTTGTTTTTAAGCTTTGTTACATGTGAAATTACCTGAGGAGCTTTTAAAAAAAATTCCAATGCCCAAGCAATACCCCATAGTAATGAAATCAGAAACTCTTATTAAATTATATACTAACAAAAAAAGTCAAGAGAAGCTCTTTTTAAAAATAATCCACAACTTAAGATGGCGGCGTGAGTAGAGCAGAGGAACTCTCCTTCCAGAACCACATAGAATTATGAAAGTATAACAAAGACACCTTCCTAAAATAGAGACCAGAGGACACAGGACAATATCTAGACCACATCCACACCTGCGAGAACCCAGCGCCTCGTGAAGGGGGTAAGATACAAGCCCTGGCCCGGCGGGACCCGAGCGCCCCTCCCCCTGGCTCCCGGCGGGTGGAAAGAAACCGGAGCGGTTTTTTTCTTTTTTTTTTGGCGAGTGCTTTTTGGAAGCCTTAAAGGGACAGGGACCCCAATACCAGGGAAACAGGGCAGTAAGGCCGGTGAGCAGGTGCCTGAGACCGGCGCCTGAGGAAAAAGAAAATCGCGCGTTTTTCCCTTTTTTTTTGGCGAGTGCTTTTTGGAAGCCTTAAAGGGACAGGGACCCCAATACTAGGAAAACAGGGCAGCAAGACTGGTGAGAGGGTGCCTGAGACCGGCGCCTGAGGACAAACAATATTGCACGTTTTTCCCTTTTTTTTTGGCAAGTGCTTTTTGGAAGCCTTAAAGGGACAGGGACCCCAATACTAGGGAAACAGGGCAGCAAGACTGGTGAGCGGATGCCAGAGACCAGCGCCTGAGGACAAAGAAAATTGCGTGTTTTTTTTTCCTTTTTTTTTTTTTTTTTTTCCTCTTTCGTTGTTGCTGTTGTTGTTTTGGTTTGGAGAGTGCTTTTTGGAAGTCTTAAAGGGGCAGGACAGGACACTTAGCCCAGAAGCAGGGAATCTGGGGATCTATGGGCAGTCTAACCCCCTGGGCAACAGGGAGCACAGAGGCCCATTACAGAGATAAATAGCCTCCCGGCCACTCCCCATCCAACGGAGCTCCACCATTTTGGAGGAGCAGCCCAAGCCAGGCCATGCCCACAGCAACAGCGGATATAAACTCCATAGCAAACGGGCAGGGAGCAGAGGCCCTGTCTGTGCACAGCTGCACAGCACAAGCCACTAGAGGTCGCTATTCTCCCAGGAGAGGAAGGCCACAAACTAACAAGAAGGAAAGCTCTTCCAGCTGTCACTCGTACCAGCTCTGCAAACTATCTCTATCACCATGAAAAGGCAAAACTACAGGCAGACGAAGATCACAGAGACAACACCTGAGAAGGAGACAGACCTAACCAGTCCTCCTGAAAAAGAATTCAAAATAAAAATCATGAACAAGCTGACAGAGATGCAGAGAAAAATGCAAGAGCAATGGGATGAGATGCAGAGAAAAATGCAAGAGCAATGGGATGAAGTCTAGAGGGAGATCACAGATGTCAGAAAGGAGATCACAGAAGTGAAACAATCCCTGGACGGATTTATAAGCAGAATGGATAAGATGCAAGAGGCCATTGAAGGACTAGAAACCAGAGAACAGGAACGTATAGAAGCTGACATAGAGAGAGATAAAAGGATCTCCAGGAACGAAACAGCACTAAGAGAACTATTTGACCAATCCAAAAGGAATAATATTCGTATTATAGGGGTACAAGAAGAAGAAAAAAGAGGAAAAGGGATAGAAAGTGTCTTTGAAGAAACAATTGCTGAAAACTTCCCCAAACTGGGGGAGGAAATAATCGAACAGAACACGGAAATACACAGAACCCCCAACAGAAAGGATCCAAGGAGGACAACACCAAGACACATAATAATTAAAACGGCAAGGATCAAGGACAAGGAAAGAGTTTTAAAGGCAGCTAGAGAGAAAAAGGAAAGGAAAACCCTGTTTTCCTGTAAAGGAAAACCCATCAGGCTAACATCAGACTTCTCAACAGAAACCCTACAGGCCAGAAGAGAATGGCATGATATACTTAATGCAATGAAACAGAAGGGCCTTGAACCAAGGATACTGTATCCAGCACGACTATCATTTAAATATGATGGTGGGATTAAACAATTCCCAGACATGCAAAAGCTGAGGGAATTTGCTTCCCACAAACCACCTCTACAGGGCATCCTACAGGGACTGCTCTAGATGGGAGCACTCCTAAAAAGAGCGCAGAAAAAAACACACAACATATGAAGAATGGAGGAGGAGGAATGAGAAGGGAGAGAAGAAAAGAATCTCCAGACAGTGAATATAACAGCTCAGTAAGCGAGCCAAGTTAGGCAGTAAGATACTAAAGAAGCTAACCTTGAACCTTTGGTAACCACGAATCTAAAGCCTGTAATGGCAATAAGTACATATCTCTCCATAGTCACCCAGAGTAATAGAATGGATAAAAAGGCAAGACCCATCTATATGCTGCTTACAAGAAACTGACCTCAAACCCAAAGAAAAGCACAGACTAAAAGTCAAAGGATGGAAAAACATATTTCAGGCAAACAACAGTGAGAAGAAAGCAGTGGTTGCAGTACTAATATCAGACAAAATAGACTTCAAAACAAAGAAAGTAACAAGAGATAAAGAAGGACACTACAGAATGATAATGGGTTCAGTCCAACAAGAGGATATAACCATTCTAAACATATATGCACCCAATACAGGAGCACCAGTATTTCTGAAACAAATACTAACAGAACTAAAGAGGGAAATAGACTGCAATGCATTCATCTTAGGAGACTTCAACACACCACTCACCCCAAAGGATAGATCCACCGGACAGAAAATAAGTAAGGACACACAGGCATTGAACAACACACTAGAACAGATGGACCTAACAGACATCTATAGAACTCTACATCCAAAAACAACAGGATATACATTCTTCTCAAGTGCACATGGAACATTCTCCAGAATAGACCACATACTAGCTCACAAAAAGAGCCTCAGTAAATTCCAAAATATTGAAATTCTACCAACCAATTTTTCAGACCACAAAGGTATAAAACTAGAAATAAATTCTACAAAGAAAACAAAAAGGCTCACAAACACATGGAGGCTTAACAACATGCTTCTAAATAGTCAATGGATCAATGAACAAATCAAAATAGAGATCAAGGAATATATAGAAACAAATGACAACAACAACACAAAGCCCCAACTTCTGTGGGATGCAGCGAAAGCAGTCTTAAGAGGAAAGTATATAGCGATCCAGGCACACTTGAAGAAGGAAGAACAATCCCAAATGAATAGTCTAACATCACAACTATAGAAACTGGAAAAAGAAGAACAAATGAGGCCTAAAGTCAGCAGAAGGAGGGACATAATAAAAATCAGAGAAGAAATAAACAAAATTGAGAAGAATAAAACAATAGCAAAAATCAACAAAACCAAGAGCAGGTTCTTTGAGAAAATAAACAAAATAGATAAGCCTCTAGCCCAACTTATTAAGAGAAAAAGAGAGTCAACACAAATCAACATAATCAGAAATGAGAATGGAAAAATCACGACAGACCCCACAGAAATACAAAGAATTATTAAAGACTACTATGAAAACCTATATGCCAACAAGCTGGAAAACCTAGAAGAAATGGACAACTTCCTAGAAAAATACAACCTCCCAAGACTGACCAAGGAAGAAATACAAAAGTTAAACAAACCAATTACAAGCAAAGAAATTGAAACGGTAATCAAAAAACTACCCAAGAACAAAACCCCGGGGCTGGACGGATTTACCTCGGAATTTTATCAGACACACAGAGAAGACATAATACCCATTCTCCTTAAAGTGTTCTGAAAAATAGAAGAGGAGGGAATTCTCCCAAACTCATTCTATGAAGCCAACATCACCCTAATACCAAAACCAGGCAAAGACCCCACCAAAAAAGAAAATTACAGACCAATATCCCTGATGAATGTAGATGCAAAAATACTCAATAAAATATTAGCAAACACAATTCAACAGTATATCAAAAGGATCCTACAACATGACCAAGTGGGATTCATCCCAGGGATGCAAGGATGTTACAACATTCGAAAATCCATCAACATCATCCACCACATCAACAAAAAGAAAGACAAAAACCACATGATCATCTCCATAGATGCTGAAAAAGCATTTGACAAAATTCAACATCCATTCATGATAAAAACTCTCAGCAAAATGGGAATAGAGGGCAAGTACCTCAACATAATAAAGGCCATATATGATAAACCCACAGCCAGCATTATACTGAACAGCGAGAAGCTGAAAGCATTTCCTCTGAGATCGGGAACCAGACAGGGATGCCCACTCTCCCCACTGTTATTTAACATAGTACTGGAGGTCCTAGCCACGGCAATCAGACAAAACAAAGAAATACAAGGAATCCAGATTGGTAAAGAAGAAGTTAAACTGTCACTATATGCAGATAATATGGTACTGTACATAAAAAACCCTAAAGACTCCACTCCAAAACTACTAGAACTGATATCGGAATACAGCAAAGTTGCAGGATACAAAATTAACACACAGAAATCTGTAGCTTTCCTATACACTAACAATGAACCATTAGAAAGAGAAATCAGGAAAACAATTCCATTCACAATTGCATCAAAAAGAATAAAATACCTAGGAATAAACCTAACCAAAGAAGTGAAAGACTTATACTCTGAAAACTACAAGTCACTCTTAAGAGAAATTAAAGGGAACACTAACAAATGGAAACTCATCCCCTGCTCATGGCTAGGAAGAATTAATATCGTCAAAATGGCCATCCTGCCTAAAGCAATATACAGATTTGATGCAATCCCTCTCAAATTACCAGCAACATTCTTCAATGAATTGGAAGAAATAATTCAAAAATTCATATGGAAACACCAAAGACCCCGAATAGCCAAAGCAATCCTGAGAAAGAAGAATAAAGTAGGGGGGATCTCACTCTCCAACTTCAAGCTCTACTACAAAGCCATAGTAATCAAGACAATTTGGTACTGGCACAAGAACAGAGCCACAGACCAGTGGAACAGGTTAGAGACTCCAGAAATTAACCCAGACATATATGGTCAATTAATATTTGATAAAGGAGCCATGGACATACAATGGCAAAATGACAGTCTCTTCAACAGATGGTGCTGGCAAAACTGGACAGCTACATGTAGGAGAATGAAACTGGACCTTTGTCTAACCCCATATACAAAGGTAAACTCAAAATGGATCAAAGACCTGAATGTAAGTCATGAAACTATTAAACTCTTGGAAAAAAACATAGGCAAAAACCTCTTAGACATAAACATGAGTGACCTCTTCTTGAACATATCTCCCCGGGCAAGGAAAACAACAGCAAAAATGAGCAAGTGGGACTACATTAAGCTGAAAAGTTTCTGTACAGCAAAAGACACCATCAATAGAACAAAAAGGAACCCTACAGTATGGGAGAATATATTTGAAAATGACAGATCCGATAAAGGCTTGACGTCCAGAATATATAAAGAGCTCACATGCCTCAACAAACAAAAAACAAATAACCCAATTAAAAAATGGGCAGAGGATCTGAACAGGCAGTTCTCTAAAAAAGAAATACAGATGGCCAAGAGACACATGAAAAGATGCTCCACATCGCTAATTATCAGAGAAATGCAAATTAAAACTACAATGAGGTATCACCTCACACCAGTAAGGATGGCTGCCATCCAAAAGACAAACAACAACAAATGTTGGCGAGGCTGTGGAGAAAGGGGAACCCTCCTACACTGCTGGTGGGAATGTAAATTAGTTCAACCATTGTGGAAAGCAGTATGGGGGTTCATCAAAATGCTCAAAACAGACCTACCATTTGACCCAGGAATTCCACTCCTGGGAATTTACCCTAAGAATGCAGCAATCAAATTTGAGAAAGACAGATGCACCCCTATGTTTCTAGCAGCGCTATTTACAATAGCCAAGAATTGGAAGCAACCTAAACGTCCATCAGTAGATGAATGGATAAAGAAGAGTGGTACATATACACAATGGAATACTACTCAGCCATAAGAAGAGGAAAAATCCTACCATTTGCAGCAACATGGATGGAGCTGGAGAGTATTATGCTCAGTGAAATAAGCCAAGCAGAGAAAGAGAAATACCAAATGATTTCACTCATCTGAGGAGTATAAGAACAAAGGAAAAATTGAAGGAACAAAGCAGCAGCAGAATTACAGAACCCAAAAATGGACTAACAGGTACCAAAGGGAAAGGGACTGGGGAGGATGGGTGGGCAGGGGGGCATGGGGGGGGGAAAGAAGGGGGATATTAAGATTAGCATGCATAGTGGGGGGAAGGAGAAAGGGGAGGGAGGGCTGTGCAACACAGAGAGGACAAGTAGTGATTCTACATTTTGCTATGGTCATGGACAGTGACCGTAATGTGGTTTTTAGGGGGGACCTGATATAGGGGAGAGCATAGTAAACATAGTATTCTTTCATGTAGATTAAAGATTAAAAAGAAAAAGTCAGTTCCTGTGTGCTGACCTCCAATGAGTTCTTCACAGTGGTATAGAGGGCATGTCAAAGTGTGGGCAAAGGGTCTGTTTGTTTCTATGCAGAAGATCAAGGCCTAGCTTGGCTACCCAGAAAATGAACTAAGATACAATATGAGGAGGCGCTTCCGGCATCAGCACTCTCTGGAGGACTTGTGCCGGGGGATGATCATCAAAAAGCCTCCACAGGGATCCGGACGATGCTGCGGTTGTGGCTGCATCCAGCCCACTGTCTCCTGGACTTACCATAGGAATGAGGAGGGAGATGTCTAGGCTGGCATGTGCATACAGTGAGACAACGAATTTGACCGGATCTGTACTGCTGGAACTCAAACAGGAGTTGGGAGGGGTGCAAGTTGTAGCACTCCAAAATCTCATGACTATAGACTATCTATGGTTAAAAGAACTTATGGGATGTGAACAGATCCCAGAAATGGGTTGCTTTAATTTGTCTGACTTCTCTCAGACTGTTCAAGTACAGTTGGACAATATCCATCATATCATAGACTAATTTTCACAAATGCCTAGGGTGCCTAAATGGTTTTCTTTGGTTCACTGGAGATGGCTGGTAATTATAGATTTGCTTTGTTTATGTCACCGTATTCCTATTATGTTAATATGTGTGCGCAAGTTAGTAGTTTAAAACCTATACATACTTAAGGTACTCTACAAGAAGATATGTCAAAGAAATAATCAATCCTCCCATGTTTTCTTCCATATGCTACCTCTATAGCTTTTCTTCTTCCTTCCTAATTACAACCCTTAAATAGAATTCGTGCCTCATATCAAATTTACTGAGTATCATAATTCCTCCAGGTGGTAAAGATACCTCGAGAGAAGTGTTAGGCATAGAAGCCACAGGGCATAAATCTGCAAAGAAGTAAAAAGCTAACCTTTTCAAACAATATGGCTTCTCTCTCACTTACCAACTTTACATTTCCCTGTATGGCCCCGGAAGATGACTGGTTAGCCAGAGACGGGTAAGATTCCTCAAGGGAGGAACAACCTAAGACAGGCACAGTCGCAGGGAGACCATCAGGTGAGAAATTGGGGAACAACAGTGGTGAAGCTTAGAACCTCACCCCCCCATGTTGAGAGAAAGCTTCTGCATCCATGGATGTTTTATTGCCCTTGTCTAGCTCGGATTAGCACATAGTCTACAGGCACACACCTGATCATCTACAATTGCTCTCTTACAATACTAAACTATGTTTTCTACCTTTATCTTGCATCTACCTACCACTTCAGCAGTTTATTAAAAATAAAAATAATAATAAAGGGAGAAATGTGGCATCCACATATAAATCAAGTATAAAAATCAAATGAATATTCATATTTGACCTGATTGTTTATAGTTCATAATGCGTGATCAAAACCGAAAGTTTCTGTGAAGAATGCCCTTGTACTGTTCACCATGTAAGAATTTATTCACTATGTAAGAATTTGTTCACCATGTAAGAACTTGTTCGTTATGCTTCAGAAGATTGGAGACTGAAGAGAACTAGGCTTGAGATGGATTAATGACTGTGCATTGAGCATTGACCCCCGTATACAGAATTTTATTGTTGTTAACAACCATTTGATCAATAAATATGAGAGATGCCCTCTCAAAAAAAAAATAATCCACAACTTGTAATGTAGGCCTTGAAGGAGACATTTATGACCACTTTAGAGAAATATATTTATGAAAACAAATACCCCAACTATTTTAATTCTTTGGAGGTTTCTCTGTCCTAAAAGGTTGTCTTTATTTAAAGAGTTTAGATTCCTTTGTAATAATCAAGTGGAAGTCAGGGTTGCAATGAAAAGCATTGTACTAAATGCTTAGTTTTTATTCATTTTTTCCCTGTATTCTATTTTCTGTATCTGTAAATGGAGATAATTGGTGTTACCACCGGAGTTACTATCGGGGTCAGTGTTTTAATGCATTTGAGATTTTTTTTGAACTTTAAGAACTACACATTTGTCCTGAGTTATATATTAACATGCTAGAAGAGTTATTTATTTTAGAAAGTCTAATAGCTAAAGATTAAAAGAAAGTTAATGTTTTAAGTGTAATTTGGCCTTGGCATTGACTCTCTATTCAGTATTTTGAAGATTAAAATATGATAATTCATGTTGCAAATTAAGAGAAACTAAACCAAATTTAAGTGACAAGGCAATTTAAAAATGACTTATTTCAGTAATAAAACAAGTTTAATCTAGACTCTCTTTTCTATAATCCAGTCTTATCTGAGAACTCATCTTTTCTGCTTTCTTACAATGACTAGATGAGCCATTGATGAAGGAATTGAGAAATGTGTTTTGAAATCCACCAGTAATTTTTTTGAGTCTTTCATCAAGAGTCAGCTTCCTTTCCCTCCCAATAGTTAGAGTACACTCCAAAGATCAGAATTAGATACAGGCATACCTCAGAGATATTGTGGGCTCAGTTCCAGATTGCTACAATAAAATGAATATCACAATAAAGTGAATCAAATGAATTTTATAGTTTCCCAGTGCATATAGAAATTATGTTTACATTATATTGTAGGCTAGTTAGTGAGCAGTAGCATTATGTCTAAAAAATAATGTATATACTTTAATTAAAAACTGCCTTATTGCTAAAATATGCTAACTATCATTTGAGCTTTCAGTGAGTCATAATCTTTCTGCTCGTAGAGGATCTTTTGCTTTGATGTTGATGGCTGCTGACTGATCAGGGTGGTAGTTGCTGATTGGGGTGGCTGTGGAATTTCTTATAAAAGACAACAATTGAGTTTGCCACATCAGTTGACTCCTTTCATGAATGATTTCTCTGTAGTGTGCATTGCTATTTGATAGCTTTTTACCCTTTGCAAAACATCTTTCAAAATTGGAATAAATCCTCTCAAATACTGCTACTACTTTATCAAGCAAGTTTATATAATATTCTAAACTCCAAAAATGGTCATTTCAACAATATTCAAAAATACTGCTACTACTTTATCAAGCAAGTTTATATAATATTCTAAACTCCAAAAATGGTCATTTCAACAATATTCAACAAAACAGGGATTCCATCTCAAAAAAACAGCTGTCTTTGCTCATCCATAAAAAGGGACTCCTCATCTGTTGAAGTTTTATCATGAGATTACATTTTCAGGCTCCATTTCTAATTCTAGTTCTCATGCTATTTCCACCACATCTGCAGTGACTTCCTCCACTGAAGTCTTGAACCCCTCAGAGTCATCCATGAGGGGTGGAATCAACTTTGTCCAAACTCCTGTGAATGTTAATATTTGACATCTTCTCATGAATCATTAATGTGCTTAGTGGCATCTAGAATGATGATTCTCTTCCAGAAGGTTTTTGATGTACTTTGCTTAGATACATCAGAGGAGTCACTGTCTAGGGCAGCTATAGCCTTACAAAAAGTATTTCTTAAATAATAAGACTGGAAAGTTAAAATGACTCCTTGATCCATGGGCTGCAAAATGGATGTGTGTTAGCAGCTATGAAAGCAGCATTAATCTCATTGTCCATCTCCAGCAGAGCCCTTGGATGACCAGATACATTGTCAATGAGGAGTGTATTTTGAAAGGAATCTTTTTTCTGACTAGGGACTCTCAACAGTGGGCTTAAAATACTCAGTCAACCATGTTGTAAACAGATGTGCTGTCATGTAGGAATTGTTGTTCCATTTCTAGAGCACAGCCAGAGTAGATTTAGCAAAATTCTTGGGCGTCCTACAATTTTCAGGATGGCAAATGAGCATTGGCTTCGACTAAAATTCATTAGCTCCTAATATGAGAGTTGCCTTGTGTTTTGAGGCTTTGAAGCTGTGAATTGACTTCTCCTTTCCAGCTATGAAAGTCCGAGATGGCATCTTCTCTTTCATTTACACTGAAAATCTGTTGTTTAGAGTAGTCACTTTCCTAATGATCTTAACTAGATCTTCTGGATAACATGCTGCAGCTTCTGCATCAGCAGTTACGCTTTACTTTGCCCTTTTCTGTTACGGAGACAACTTCTTTCCTTAAACCTCATGAACCAACTGCTAGCTTCAAACTTTTCTTCTGTAGCTCCTCACCTCTGTCAGCCTTCTTTGAATTGAAGAGAGTTAGGACTTTGCTCTGGATTAGGTTTTGGGAATGTTGTGGCTAGTTTGATAATTTATCTAGACCACTAAAACTTTCTCCATGTCAGCAAGTAAGACTGTTTTACTTTCTTATCATTCATGTGTTCACAGGAGTAGAGTTTTTAATTTCCTTCAAGAGCTTTCCTTTGCATTCACAACTTGGTTAACTTTTTGGCTCAAGAGGCCTAGCTTTTGCCCTATCTCAGCTTTTGAGATGCTCTCCTCATTATGTGTAATCATTTCTAGCTTTTGATTTAAAGCAAGAGATGTGGGACTCTTCCTTTCACTTAAATATGTAGAAGCCATTGTAGGGTTGTTAATTGGCCTTATTTCAATATTGTGTCTCAGGGAACAGGGATGTCTGTGGAGAGGGAGAGAAATGGGAATGCCATTTGGTACAGTTTCCTACACACATTTATCTTGAAGTTTGCTGTCTTATATGGGCATGGTTTGTGGCACCCCAAAAACAACTAAAATAATAACAAAGACCACTGATCACAAATTCACCATAGCAAATATAATAATAATGTATAAGTTTGAAATATTGAGAGAATTGCCAAAATGTGACAGAGACATGAAGTGAGCAGATGCTGCTGGAAAAACGTTCAGTTCGACTTGCTCGATGAAGGGTTGCCATAAACTTTCAATTTGCAAAAAACACAATATCTGCAAAGTGCAATAAAGCAAAATGCAATTCAAATGAGGTACACTTGTGGATTCTTTTGTGAAAGGGGGGTCAGTTCCCAATATTGGGTTTGGACTTTGGCATTTAAAATCTTCTTAAATCCAATGAATGCCACCATTAGCTTAAGTAGTGTTTATTGTAGCCATGGATAGACATGAATGGCTCCAATCTCAATAGGATATGGATATTAATAATAGACATTAGTTTATATAGCTTCAGAAGAATGGATCATTTGCTCAGAGATGAAAGATCATCTATCTAGTCTTCAATGCTTCTTGAATGGGCTCAAGTGTACTGTTTTCCCAAAGTTTGATTTGAAAACTAGAACTTTAGTAGGTTGCCATGTTCCTACACAAGGAGCATTTAATGCTATATTAGCATCCATAAATGTTATTAGTATACTTTACTGGAGTTACATGATTCATGACTTCTCCAGTGTTTCTAATAAACATAGAAATGATATTAAAAATAATTCCTATATTACAGAAATGAAATGGCTAATATTTGGCAAATGTTAACATATTTAGAAGAGAGTTAACTGAAATGGATTCACCATTCTTCCTGTTGTGCTACATAGCAAATGCACATTCCTATGCTTTGGTTTTGCTTTTTACATCTTGTTGCATTTAACTGCCAATGTGTTGTATCCCTAGCACCTAGAGTAGTGCTTGTCTATCTACCATGTACAGAGATAACATTTGTTTGTGAAATGAAATAAAAATAATTCACTATGAAATTCTGCTAAAATATCTACAATAAATTTGAATTGAAGTAAGGGAATGTCCAGAAACTATAGGGCCAAAATTTGGTATGACAACTAGAAATCTTGTTTTAAGCAAGCCCCCTAGTCATCAGAAACACTATTCATTATAGAGGTGAAGATAAACAATGATAAGAAAATGGCAAACCAATCTTTAGAAGTACTGAAAGCCTCTTTCTGTGATCCTGTGATATAGTTCAAACACTGTGTTTTGTTGACATCTTCCTGAGTGATATTAGAAGTACAGATATAGAGCCTTTCTGGCCAAACAACTGTGGCATACACTGTAGATTTGGAATGAATGCTATTAAGATAACATGTCTCTCTCTCAAGGGGCAGCCTACCATGTGTAATGTCTCTTCTATTTATCATCAAGATGACTGGGTGTGATGGGGCCAGCAATGTTGATGAGCATTGATCTGTTTCAGAAATGAATTAACTCAGAGTTTCAAGGACTGAGAAATGACTTCAGGCTTCCCCTTTTAAAAAAATGATATCTCATTTTCTGAGTTCAGAGATGGAGAAATAAAAAGTGGAAATTGAGAGAAACAAGGTAAAAATTCAAATAATTGGAATTAAGTCTGAAGGAAAACCTTTATTTTCTCCTGTATTGTATTTACCAGCTGATTATCCTACAGTGAAAATGCATGTTTTCTAACTAGTGAGAGTTTGGACAGGAATATGGATTATTCATTTGATGGTGACTAGAAAATTATTCCTGTCATAAAACTTCCATTTTTCTCCCTCCCCCACAATATAACTAAGAAAAATATTGCCTTTATAAAATACTGTAGTGAACACAGCCTAGAGTTCTAGTCATATAAATACTTTCAGATGGAGGTATAAAAATGATATTTCAAAATGTTAAAAATAATCAATGTGAGTAAAAATTGGGCTTTGAATATTTGACTGCCATGTTATTACTTCCTTTTGGTGGTGTGTTTCCAATTTTAGGGGCTGTGGGGGAAAGATGAACTGCACACACACGTAATCTCCCAATATTGGCTCCATTTGTTTAGAAGATCTAATGGCTTTATTTTCAGGCTTAATGCCCTGGAGATTACTTAATAATTTTAATTTCCATCAGAAATGCTCCTACCTTCAAAACCATGTCTAATGGATTCATTTCCTTTGATTTGTAGAGTGGTGCAGAGTAAATAAAATTGATATATATCACAGATATTGCAAAACACCTTTGTTAAGCCAATTACTAGGAATTGTTTTAATGGATAATGTTTGGGCACCCATAGTGTCCATTTATTTCCCCCATGGCACTGCTAGAACTAAGATGGATCTGACTGAACAGAGGATTATTAGGTTCAAACTTTTTAGAAGACCTATCAAGTAGAATGGGCTGTGGTTAGAGAAATGATTAATGATCACAATAGATTATCAAGAAGATGCTTAAACCTTAAAATTTGGGGACAGTTATTTTAAACACTGAAAGTCACTAAAAGCAGTGTATAATAAAAAAATGTTCTGAAGACATAAGAAAAACACATTTAAAGGCAAAGAACCAAAATGTCAAATTAGTGAGCAAACTTGTAAAACTTAAAAACTTAAGTATATTTGTGTGTTAATAAATTGTCTCCACTTTGAGGTGTGACTAATTGTCTATGTGCATTATGTTATATTAGATTAAAAAGTTCTTAGAATTTGGGGTGTAGTTTTTTTTCTAATCATATACACTTCCGGGCATAATAGTTATCATTTCACTCACATTGAGGATCTATTGTATTTAGTGTACTGTGTGCTGTGTGGTATGTTCATGACCCATGTCTCATGAACATTTTCATAGTTCTTATTAAACTGTTCAAGAAAATATTGAGTAAAAATGAATGTTGCCTTTCTTCCCTTTGAATTTTATTGAGGGAGAAAATTTCAGCAAGCCTGCTAAATAGACCAGCTTCTTAGAAGACCAAGATTTTCCTTGAAATATATACTCGGTTCTCTTTCTTTGCCTTTAAATGTGTTTTTCTTATGTGTCCAGAACATTTTTTATTATATATTGCTTTTTATTATATACTGCTTTTAGTAACTTTCAGTGTTTATAATAAATAGGTATAGAAATAGAAAGTTACAGAACTTTCCTTCTGGAAGTTCCATGGGTGTAAACATCCCTGTGTGCTCCTCCCCCTTCATTATCAGAGATACCAGTGCCTCAAGTCGACTGTTAGAGGTATCTGTTTGCAGCAGGAGTGCTTTATCAAAGTCAGGACGGAGTAATAGAGCTGGATTTTCACTGAGGACATGTGTTATGTTCTGGAATGTTAAATTACAAGCTGAATCATTGTCCAGTTGTCCAATTTCTTCCTTTCCTTCCTTTTTTTTTTGGTCCAGAGGGAAAAAAGTCTCACCCTTCCCAAGTGCCTGTTTGGTGTTAGCTGTTTGTTCTCAGTACAGCCCCCTTTAGCCCTAACCCTGTTCTCAGGAGCCAGTTTTAAAGTCTTGGTAACTTAACTTTTTCTAAAGACAGAATCAATGGTGGCTCCCCAGAGCAAGCAAACTTGCTTCTCAGATATCCCCAGAAATAAAGTCTTTATCTGGGTCTTGGAATACCCCCTGTAATGCCACGGGTTAGGTAGTCCACAGGCAAGACTGGTGGGTTACCATGTGCTCAGCTGCAGACCCACCTAGTGGAAGTCCCTCAATTTTCCTTGGCGTATGTGGAGGGACCTATAGCATCTGGATTTCTTTCAAATCCAGAGTCTGTAGGAGCATGGGTTATGCAGAAGAGGGTAACAAATAGCAAAAAGCAATTCATGAGCTAGTCTATTCTCTCTGTAATCCCAAGCTTCTGGAGTAAGGGAGGAGAATGAATGTATACATGCTTAGCTCTGTTCACTGAAGATGTGTTTTATAGTATATGAATGGCCCCCTGACAAGAAACAAGCAGCATCTTTCAGAGGGGGTGGAACCGGGACATCCCAGGTCAACAAACCCCACTTCTTTGTCCTTAGCTTGTTTTAGTTCTCTGAACCTTCATTTTGTTCAGCCCTAGCACTGGCCTAGGCCACTAGGTGCCATCTTCCCATTAAATAGCTTCTTATTTTTATAGGTTGTAGTGCGTAACGACAATGGCCTTCCAGTTTGAAATTGCTTCACTCATTCTTTCCCACCACCCTTTTATTCCTTACCCTGGAAGTGGATTCTTGTGATTGGCCTTAGACAAGAAGTAGAAGTGGTTCACCTGGGGTCCACGGGCTGCTCATGACTTCATGGATAGAACTGTACTTTCAAGTAATTGGTTCTCATCTTAATCCTATGTATTTTCTTTTATACAGTGGAAATTTTGTACATTATTCTAAGGAAGGTTGCTCTGGCTTCCCTGACTCCCAAAAGGGGTTCCTGACCCCCAAAATGCTGTCTCCCCTTCTTCCCAATGTGACTGCTTCCACACACTTCAGTAACTCAGGTGTCCTTCCCTCTTGAAATCAGCTTCATTGCTCAGTGTGCTTTTTAACAAAGGTCTGTATCCTTAATTACATCCTTCCATTCTTCAAGGTAGAGCTCAAATGCCACCAGAACATCTCTTCCTAAATTTTTCCCTTATTTCATTTTTACCAGTTGTTTTTATATTCCTCATATCAGTAACACTATGAAGTTCTTGGGTATAGAGTCATATCTAATTCATTTTCATAATCCTGTCTTTTTCTTGGCAGGGATTAAGTGCTTGGTTGAAATCTGATGCATATTTTAATGATTAATCACCTCGGAGTGATACGAGAAGCTGACTTTCCCTTCCTCTTCTTGGGGCATCAGCAGGGCTGTGGCTGCTGGCTATACCTTGAGCCAGGCTGTGTCCCTGGGAGCCCGTGAGGGCGCCTGGAAGGCTTAGGCCAGATGAACAGAATAGGAAAGGAGAAAGAAAAAAACAGAGAAATAGAAAGGAGAAGAAAAGGAAAGGAGAGAGACAGAAATGTAGAGTGCAGGAGTACCCTGCTTCCTGCCTCAAGGACAATGGTTCATATTTGTGTTTCCATGTTAAGTGTTTTTAAAAACTCTTTAAAAAAATCCCTGTGGGCCTCTAATGATCTCTACAGAATGTAAGATTAAAAGATGAGATATGAAATACTCGTCTATATTTTAAAACTCTCTAATATAAATGTTAGCAATGAGGTGTGGTTCGTACCATCCTCTCCTCCATGATGCCCCCTACATGGCAGTATAGAGGAAATGAGAATTCCATTGTCAGCTACATCTGTGACTGGTCTTACCTAGAGGCCTGATGGCTATTTGGGGATAACCTGGACATTGACAAAGCTGGGTTTGCACCCTAATATCTTTAATCTTCACTCCAGTCTGATATTATGCCAGTCATGGTATACTGTGATTGGCGATTCCTTCATGTTTTCTCAGACTCACCTGCTAATACATAAATACACTTGCAAAAAGTAACAAAATAGCCTCCATCCCTTCTCTCACCACACATTCTCTCACCTGGGGCTGCTGGGGCATGTCCTATAGAATACTTAGCTTTTGTTAGAGGCCCTGGGTGGGAGGGTCAGAGCGCAGGAATACTTCTGGAAAAGACAGCTCAATGCTTTTCTTTAAGAAACTTTCGAAAACCAAGTGATGCTACATGTTATCCGAACTAATGGGATAAGACTCTGAAAAAGGTGGGAAGCCACTGAAGACACATCATCCTTAGTTTTCCCCATTTCTGGAATAAAGTTTGGGTAGTGCTGAAATCTGACTTAGAAAATCGTGCATGTCTTTTTTTAAGCGAAAAAGAAGTAGGTCAATGAATTAGAAGGGAAAAATATAAGACACTTCTCTTTAATGTAGCAGTAGTGGTGGTAGGGGATTACTTGTGTAATTCAAAAGGTGCCTATTTTTTAGAAGGAAATGGTTGCAGTTAATGTGGGCAAGGTCTTTCTGTAAAGTCTGGGCATGTACAAGCTGAGGTGTGAATGTCAGCTTCAGCCCAGGGTTTCCATGTTATAGTTGTACACAAGAGGCCTGTAGGCCTGTAAGTGTGGGTGTTAAAGAAGGAGGTGGCATTTTCATAACCCCCTTCTCTCAATATTCCAATGTGCAAAAGTCCTTTATAGCCAGGAGAACTTCTCCACATGTCCTGGTGTTTTCAGCTCCATGAATCTCAACAGAAGGTGATGAGTTGTCCCTAAAAGACCATTCTACTTTATCAATTTGTCAATGTTTCCCAACCTTGGGGTGGTATTTTCTCTATCCTAGGGTTTCTCAACCTTGGCACTGTTGACATTTCAAACTGGATTATTCCTGGTTGTGGGCCACTTTCCTGTGCCTCACAGGATGTGTTAGCAACATCCTTGGCCTCTACCCACCAGACGCCAGGAGCATCCTCCCCAGTTGTGACAACGAAAACTGTTTCAGATATGAAAAATAATTCTTGGCAGAGAGGCAGAATCATTCTAAGGTGAGAAACAGTTCAGTTCCTTTCATAACAGATTGGTTTATGAGTCTTCCTTCTGCATTTACTCGTAAGATACTTACTAGGTGTTCATTTATTCACTTAAAATGTACTTATTGTATAGCTACCTTATACCTGCAAATCAAAAATACTAGTTCATCTGTGCACTAGACTCTACAAAATATTCCATTATCCTTTTACAGTTTTAGTGGGCAGATCCCTCTGTAACAAAATTCTGGGATGGTTCATGGAATTTGATTGATTAGAATAGCCATTAAAATAAACACAGTCATTGGTTAGGGCTAGACTAGCAGAGGGCCTGGAGTTATGGGAAAGCAGACTCAAAATCTGGTGCATGGTCAATGAGGCTTAATCTCTCACTGAGTCTATGTGTTCAACATACTGAGAGACTGGAATGAAGACTCAAAACTACAGGATATCTGCCATGGCACTGCGTCTGAGTTGCTTAGAGATGATCAAAATAGCATTTCTTTCTGCTGGCACCTCAGATGCTGGTACATTCTGAGTCCATATGCAGAATGATTATGAATTTTTGTAATGAGCCAAGCCAGCTGAGGCTTGGTCGGGGCACTGTTCAGAAGTGCGGTCGGATCCATTACCAGGGTGTTTCAATGGACTGAGCCCTGGGATGCGACACTTAAAATCAGCAGGCCCAGCAAGCACATCACACTTCTTTAAACTGAAGCCTGCAGTGCATAAATAAAAATAGGAAAGGGTTAGTCTTTTGGGGACTAATCTCCAAGTTGAAATGCAATAGGAATTATAGCAAGTAGCAACTTTCTAAATTATTTTCTTATGTTTCATGCCGTTCTTTAGTCTATATTTTTAGTGCTTCCACCTACTAACTTCATTATCTCTCTGGCTATTTCTAATACATCTCCAGTGATATATTTTCAGCGAGAATTCAATTACCTGGAGAAGCAGATGTGCTAAATGGCAATTTGAGGATTATTATTTTTCTTCAAGTTGATTTCAAAGCTGACTCATGATTCTAGCTCTGGTACTGTCAGGAGAAAATTACTGTCAACAAGCTGTTAAAAATGAAACCTAATAATGAGGGAGAATAGATGAAACATCAAGTAAATCTCCTTGTTCTTACTGATTGCTTCATTTAATTGGCATCATTTTATGGAATTTTTAATAGAATGAAATGAGATTTTAATGTGATCTCATTGAGTTTAGGCCTAACTCAATATATTAATTTATTATGAATCTTTCCTCATTAATTTGTTTTGTATGAAGTTATGCAATGAAAAGTTTCCCAAATTGTCAGTTATGTGTCAACTTTTAAAATTTTGTCCTAAGGAGTTTTGTTATTTGTAATAACACGAAAAGCAAAGCAAAGTTATTCAGTAGTATTTTGTTTACTCTTGCCCTAGTAAAGAGGATATTGTGAGTTGTTAAGATAGTGCATGTTTATATTTGCTAAATTTTCATAAACTTGGATATTGAGCTTCAATTTCATTAACCTTTTTAAACTGATAGAATAATGACAGTAACTATATAATCCTGTGATGTGCCTGGCAATTGAAGAGTGAATGACTGGTTTCATTTAATGATGTGATCCAAAGTGGGTCTCATTACACATTTATCCTTAATTTGAATCCCCCAATGTAACTCTTTTTTAGGGGAAACTCTAGGTGTCTCTGAAAAAATGCTGAGGATGCTTTTGTCTATTAACTGTTTTCTGATTTTTTTATTCCAGTGTATTTAGGGAACTGCTGTGAGACTTCTCAAGTAGGTCACTTAATAAACTGCAAATGTGTCAAGTCTCCACTACTTTAACAAGAGAATGATAAACCCAGAAAGACATTTCAAATAGCCCAGAGGAAAAGATACAGAAAAATCAACTAATTTATTGGCATCTGTGAATAGGGGAGCTTTTGGTAAAATTCACAGTGATTCATGTGTCTTTAATTTTTCAAAGGGTTTATCATTAAATACCTTTTAAATCACATAAGTAATATAAATTTCTTATTGAAATGTTATAAGCATAAAAAGAATAAAAATCACTTGTAATTTTAAGCTCAGAATCCCTCTTGATAATTTGTTATATAATCATACAGACATTTCTATCTATATGTTTCATAAAAGACGGGGAAAAAAAACCTCATAATATTTTGTAATGATTTCCCACTCAACAGTCTATTACT
Organism: Manis javanica; assembly: GCF_040802235.1. Taxonomy (NCBI): domain Eukaryota; kingdom Metazoa; phylum Chordata; class Mammalia; order Pholidota; family Manidae; genus Manis; species Manis javanica. The sequence goes on from NC_133167.1 coordinate 98,050,209, forward strand.
TATCAGTAAATGTATCACTAGGAACATCCTCTTTTAGTAACTGCATAGAATCTTTTTGGGTGATTGTACTAAAAGTTATTTAATCTGACTTCCCTGTTGGTTATTTATTTTACATATCTTTGCTACTGTAAATAATGCTGTGTTGAACACTTTGCATGTAAAGTTTTGTGTACTTCTTCAGTTTGATCTTATGATAAATTTCTAGAGTAGAAATGAATTCATATTGCTGAAAAATGACTTTGAGATAACCTCAGAATCTCACAACCTATATCAGTTTTTTCTACTGTTAATCAATGAAATACTATTCCAGTGACTACTTAAAAAAAAAAAGACATAATTATTGTGTGGATGGGCAAAAAAGAAAAAAGAAGAGAATGAATTACTCTCCTACTCATGAATCCAGAACAGAAGACTCTCAGAGGTTTAGACATTTCCCTAGGGCAGATGTTGCTTATGGGGGATCTTATATCAAGGGTTATCTTAAACACTGGCTAAGCTACATTGTCATCATTATCCCTGTTCATGCAAGAGAAAGAATACTCTTGGGTCTTAGACATGACGTTGGCACTGCAGTGTTCATATTCAGATTATTTGTAGAGCTTACCCTAATGTATTAGTTTCTTATGGTGGTACAAGTTACCACTAACTTGGTGGCTTAGAATAACAGCAATTTATTCTCTCACAGTTCTGGAAGCTGGAAGTCTGAAATCAAGGTGTTGGCAGGGCTGCGCTCCCTCTAAAGGCTCCAGAGGAGAATTCTTTCTTGTCTCTCCCAGCTTCCAGTGGCTCCAGGTGCCCCTCGGTTTCCTTGGTTTGTGGCTACATCGGTCTCATCTCTACCTCTATGATCAGGTGGTCTCCTTCTCTGTATGCCATTTATAAGGACACGGTCATTAGAATTGAGGTCACCCATAATCCAGAATGGTCTCATCTCATGATCCTTGACTTAATCTACAAGGACCCACTTTCAAACAATTTAACATTCATAGCTTTGGGGATTATGGTGTAGACTTATCTTGCGAGGGACACCGTTCAACCTACTATATTCAACATCGGAGAAGGGCTAGCATTCTCATTAGTTCCTCTTTTGCGAATCTATTATAGCAGAAAGGAAGAACGGGACCTGTTTCCAAAGGTCAAATTTTTTCCTAAGATGGAGATTAAAGAGAGAAAGGTCTAACTACAGTTGGCTGAACAACTTTATTTTGTTCATGGAGATACATTGAATAAAACAGAGTGCCTTTTCTGGATGGATCATGTTGACTGGTTCTTAATTATCTTATTTTCTATTTTGAACCTGTAAATACCCACCACTGTTTGAATATTATCTGTCTGGGGTTTAAAATTTGAAATTCTAAATAAATTTCCTTAGCTTTCTTCTATAACCTCACGGTTTTGTTCCCAGGACACTTAGTGATGGACTTAGACACACTGTAGTTTTTTCAAAGATTTTTGCTTTATTTTTCTCCTTCTTCTATTTACTGGAGAAACAGAAAGGAGAGAAGAAGAGAGAGGAAGAACATAGCACCTTTTTTCTGTCTTGGCTCCCTTGGTGTTGACAAGGGTCATCCTTATGTTCTGTGTCATCCTATGACAATAGGATGACACAGAACATGCTGGAGAGCTTGGCAGGCTGGGTGTACAGATGGGCATGAAGTGCTCGCTCAGAACTCTGAGGGATAAGAGGTTCGTGAAGCTGCCCCATCTCAAGGTGGGTTTTGAAGTGGGGGTGATACTAATGCATTGTAAAGTGACTGAAACTGAAGCTAGCTGACCCTGCTATTTAAGCCACTTTTAGGCTAGGGATCCTATGCTCTCCATTTATCAATGGGATTCTTCCTGCAATCTCTGCCAAAACCTGGGTCCCTTTTCTTGACTGATGTCTTCTTATACAAAATTGTTCTCTAAGGCTCCAACTTACACTGGTATTATAATTGTGCAACTCTTAGCTATGAAGACAGGTCCATATTGGTATCAAAAGAGCTATAAGAAGTCTTAAGAGTTCTTATGGATTTAAGTTCTTTAATTTTGTATCAGACACATGCACATATAAAAAGCTGGCTTTCCCAGAGATATACGTTAATATGGCTTTTATTGAATTGCTTTTTCATCTTCACACCCAATGTCCAGAAAACAATGCTTTTAAATGCTGTTTGAGAATTCAAATAAAAAGTGATATGTTGACAAATATTGAGAATTTTATAATCAATAATATTTCAGAGAAGGCTAATATACAATTCAAAAATTCTATTAAAGCCTTTTAAAAAAATAAGTGGTTATACATGTCAGTGAATATGAAAGTTTGACTTCTTTTGAGAGAATTCTAAAGTAATAGTGGATCAAACAAGTAGCTTATTTCTCTCTCACGTAAATCTGAGTTGGAGGTGCGGCTCTGCTCCACAGTCTTATCAAGGGTGCAGACTCCTTCTCTCTGGGTGTTCTGCCACCCCTGGGTGCTGATCTCTTGTGGAGGCCCAGGATGGCTCACCACGAGTTCCCCATTCCCGCTGGTGGATGGGCAAGCCCAGAGGTTGCACATCTCTTTTCTCTGCACATTCCATTGACTTGAACTTCATTACATGTCTGCAGCCAGCTGTTAGGGAGACTGGGAAATGCAGCTTTATTCAGTATTCAATATTTATTCAAATATTCTTATTCCCTTGCCACTGCAAAATGGCTTTGGCTGCTTCCAGCATCACATCCTCACTCCACAGCCTTCAGAGAACTGGGGAAGAGGGCAAATCCCTCCTTGAGAGTGAAGGAAACTTTTCTAGAGGCTTCTCTGAAGACTACCATCTTATGTCTTGGGCCTGAGCTGCATCCCAAGCTCCTTGTTGAGCCATGTGTGAATGAGGAGATGGGTATCTGCCATTGCTTGGGCTAATCAAGGTGCAGCACTCTTTCCTGGGGGAGCACAAAACCTTCCTTATGTGTAAGGTCTCCTGATTGTTGCACTGCATCAGAAAGAAATTGTGCATGTGTGCTCTCACATATTGTGCATATGTGTGTGTGTGTGTGTGTGTGTGTGTGTGATGCAGGGGCTTTAGGCAATCAATATTGTTCTGTATAGAGATTACTTTTCATTTTGGAGAAACTGAGTAACTCTGGTAGGATGATTACACAGTGTTGGTCATCCTGGGCCATCAGTGGCACTTTGCTAAGGAGCTGCTTCTTTGGCTCAAGAAGTAAGAGACCAAAAGTAGAGCAGAAATTAGACTTTGCTAGGCTGTATTACTCCTAATGGGAAGGGCTGCACCCAGGGATGTACTGAGGCATGTTTAATAATGAACTCTCCAGAAAAAAGGCCCTAATTTGTAGCATTTGCAATTTCCATCATGTAAATACTCCCATCATGACCTATCAGATTTCCAACATGATGTCCCTGGAAATGGAGAGAGGAATATGCATGCACAGGGAGCTGTCATGAGCCAGCAAAAGCCTGCTGTGGGACACCCTGCTGTACCTTGACCCAGTGAAGAGGTGTGGGCTTGCTTGAGGGCATGGCTGAGCACTGCCTAGAACCAGCTTTCTCAGTTTCAGCATTGCTGACATTTCGTGCTGGCAAACTCTTGTGTCGTGGGGCTGTTCTTTGTGCCCTAGGATGTTTAGCAGATCCCTGGCTTCTGCTGTCTGGATGCCAGTGGTATCCCCCCTATTGTGACAGTGAAAATATCTTCAGACATTACTAAATGTCCCCTGTGGGCAAAATTGCCTCCAGCTGAGAACCACTGGCTTAGAGGAAGAGAAAGTCAGCTCTGTCTGAAGACTGTGCCGTTGTTTTGATGGTCTGGCTAGCATTTGAGGCCAAAAAGAGGGCCTGCTGTTTACTGTGAGTTTGATAAATGTCTGTCAAATATGCCTATGTAAAGCCAATGCTTTCATATTTCTGAGCGTGGATTTATGCCTCTTTTCTGGCTGATGTGTGATAGGTAGAATCTCTGCATTCTGTTTACTATCCACGACAGTATTTTAAATGGTAGTTGAAATATTTTAAACTATTGATTTTCCATAACTGGTTTTGCTCTAGGAGAAACTATATATCAGTCAATTCTTTCATCTCCAGGTATGTAAAGCAATCGGGTGGTTTAATCTACAAATATAATAAACTGTTATATTTTGGATGAGAACTAAATGCTAACATTAGAGAAAGGTTAGAAGGGAAAAAGTATTTTATGGATCTTGGTTAGGGGCTTTAAATGTTCATCAAGATATAAATAAAGTGAATGCTTTGTTGAGTTATTTTCATGACTTGGAGGAGTGGTATGGAGATGTTATGAGGGGAAAAAGAAAACCCACACAAACTGTATGGGAACATGGAATTAGTAGAACATTTCTTCCATGGCACAGAATAGACTTCTGTAGAGAACATTGCTGTGATAGATCATGCCAGGAACACTTGACTGTCTTTGCATTTGTACCATTGAGGCCACCTTTTTGATATTTAATGTGAATATATATCCCCCGGCCAAAGCACTGGGCATGTCCTGGCTCTACCAGAGTCACCTACCCCTGCTTCTCTCAGCTGTACATCTTCGGGTGGGACCAGTGCTAGTCAAACAGTGGCTTGGAGATTGTTACTGGTAGTGATAGGTTCAGAAACTGAACATTTAGAGACTTGTAAGGGAATTTGATGTTGCAATGACTTATAAGGCTGTGATCTGTTTTAGTAATTCACCTTTATGGCAGCTTATAAAAGTGTTGGTCTACAAAGGATTAGGAAAATAAAACAAAAAACTAACCAATAGTCCCCCAAATCTGGTTCTTTTCCATAGGATAATGTGAGAAATACAAGACTAGATTGCTTAAATCCTCTGTATGGCCTATTTCCACATTTAGAATATGGTTTATTTTCAATATATAAATAGGTTTCATATGTCTGGCTTATGCCACATGGAAGCTTCTGTGAGAGAATGGTTCTTTTGAGGAAAGTGAGAAAAAGCAGAGAAGGCTGAGTGGCTGGCTGGAGTGAAGTGAAAACTCCGCACCAATGCACCAGAAGAGGACTTGGGAACTCTTCTGAATAGCCGGATTGCCAACTTGTTCACGTTCCTTGTGTCCATGCTGGATCATTTGTGCTTCTCTCAGGGGTAAGATGTGGGTCTGGCAGGGGATGTTTGTAATGTAAGAGGCTATACATGTGAGGGCAACAGTATGTACAAAGCCTCTGTACCTTCCTCTCAGTGCTGTGGACCTGAAACTGGTCTAAAAATATAAAGTCTCTAGTAACAAAATATGTACGCAAATGTGTTTGCACACATCTATTTCTTTTATATCTTCCTCTCACCATCTACAAAGGAACTCACAATTATCTTTGTAAACAGAGAGTAAGTAAAGTGAAATCCAGAATATATTATTTGTGAGAATTGCAATGATAAATTGATTCATTTTCTGTGGAGTTTTTCTCCACCTTGATGTTGGCCAACCTTATGTAGTCAGCCTTCCCATCCTGGGGCCCTGGACACATAGCACTGCCGACTGGCCTGCCCCTTCTCCATCAATGCTATTCTAAGTCCATCTTTTTTCTGTCCAGGGATTCTTTATGCAGTCTTAGGGGTTGTCTTTCTGTGTTATTTTTAGAATTTGTTGACATTATAAGACCATCTCAACTTTTTTCTGTGTCTAAACAAGACAGCCTTTATCTATGATTCTCCATTCACCACTCCTTAAAAGTGTTGTTTATGACTTGAATTGGCTATAAGTAATTAAAATTATTTATATGCTGAAATTTGTGTGTAACCCTTCAACTCTAGTGTATGTATTTCCTATATGTCCATTCACAGCAATTTGAAAATGAGTCTTAAAGAGTAGAATCATTGACATGGTGGTGTTTTAGATGGCTTAAGTTTCGCCACCTTGCATCACTCCAGGAGTTCACAGTGTGTATTTACTTTTATTTTTACCCACAAAACCCAGAGAAATTTGCCTGGTCTGGGGTGGGTGAATAATGGTGAAATGAACTAACATTTGTTGAAGTCGTTCATATGTGATTTTATTGGCTTTATATAAACTATTCTATGTAATCCTCATAGGATCCTGCAAGGAAGATGTAAGTACTCTCTCACTTTACAAATAAAAAGAAGTAATTTACCCCAAGTTACCCAGTTTAGATATGTTGGGACTGAGATTCACCATCCAGGATGGTTTCCAAATCCTGTAATTATTCCATCACATCAGGACATAAAGCCAGTATTTTTTAAAACCATTTTTTTCTCCTTTTATTCAGTGACTCAGTGATGTAGCTTGAGCCTTCTTTGGGCTTGCCAGCAAGCTCTACAGTGGCTATTTACCTCTCAACCCCAACTTTTCATGAATGGTTAACAGAAAACAGATGACTCTGGAGCTTAAGTGTGGGATGGAGTGGAATCCACGGACCCTCTGCCATTGGCAATGGCTGTATGAATGACAGCTTGCAGATACACAGGGTTTCATAGAGGGATATTGTCTGGACATCTGGGTGAAATTTTAATTAGAGGTAAAAATATCCTTTCTATATCAGATATATTGAAGAGAAGGAAGATCAAGAAATGGGAGAAAAGCACCTTTGTGGGTTAAAGTAAATATTTTTATAAAATAAAGATTTGTTTAAAAAATTCCATACTGTCCTATCTAAAATGATACCCACTTTCCCTTTTCTATCCCTTTTCCCTGCTTTGATTTCCTCCTTATTACTTTTCTTCCAAAATGTAACTCCATGAGGCTAGATAGACACTTTGTCTGTCTTGTTCTCTTTGAAGCTAATACCCAATGAAGATCTGTTGATTGAATGTGCATGTGAATTCCACATTTGATGTCTTATTAGTATCTAGAAGACAACAGATAAATCCTCTTTTTTTCCATTTATTTATTGAGAATATTCTTTCAAGCCACTTCTGGGTGTGTGCTTCCCGGATCATGAGGCACTTGGGACAATGGGTTGGTGGGCTCAGGCTGCTCCCATATTACTTTTTTAGCATCTGACCAAGGTGTCTGTCAGGGTTTCTTCCAAAAAGTCTGTGTCTCAAGTTTTCAAACAAGAACTGCTTGATAGTGCTGAGCTGATTGCTGATTTCAATTTCTGGACTCTTAAAATTTATAGAGATAGAGCCAAGGAATGAAGTGGTTTTTAAAATTTATTTTTTATGTTTAGAGGGTCGAAACTGAAATAAAAAATATAGGGAAAATGTAAATATACTACCAGAGTTAATTTTTAGCACCCTTGAAAATATGTTTTTGGTACTTAAGAGTATAAATAATCTGTATATGGTGTACCAGTCAGGGTCCAGCCAGGAAAGCAGAGACCACACTAATTATTTTAAAAAAGAGAATTTAATATAGTAAATGGATTAGACAGAAAAAAATGGGAATACTGAAGTAAGAGGGAGAGTAATACGGGGGGCAGGTATCACCCGTAGGGCTGAGCAAAGGAAAGAAGTTGGAGTTTTCAAAACCCAGAAGTTAGAGGAGAGGTCCCCAGAGATGAGACTCAGGTCCCTGAGAAAGGGGGCACTGCCTGTCTAGTGCTGGCATCTTCAAAGGGGCATGTGGAGGTTGAGAAGAAGCCAGACATGGGAACCAGTGTTATTGATACTAACTGCTGATGCTGGGGAGAAGGGCTATTTGTGAGTGACTCTGGCTTGACAGGATGCAAGTAGAAAGAAGTTCCCTTCTGTCCCCTTCTTGTCTTCTCCTCTCCATCTGGTACCCCCTCTTGGCAACGACTCTGCGGTTCAATATGCTCTTTTCTGCCAGTTCTGCTCTCGCCTGCAGTTTTCTTGATGGATGATTATGGAAGAGTAGGGGAGGTTGGTGTTTTTCTCCTTTGTTTCTGCAGGATGCTCAAATGTCCTTTATTTTCTCCTTGCCTTCATTGCTTCATTTCCAAGGGGAACCACCTCCCACCCCCTGCATCTGATTCTCCCCTATGTCCAATGCTAGCCTGCCTCTTTGGGTCCTGCAAATTTTCAAGCTCCTTCCCAGTCACTAGTGCTGCAAAGTGTCTGCCTTTGGGCATTTGATATTGGACTTTCATCTTCTCAAGGGGACCATGTCTGCTTTTTCTAAGTGTATCCCTTTGCTCTATTATTTTTTTTATGAAGGCTTGTGCCACTGGATGAGCAGTGGGAGGTCTGATGGGCTTATGTGTAATTTGAAGATCGTAGTAATTGGTTTCCTAGTTATGTCGTAGCAGTGGATTATATGTGGTTATATTTGTTATCCTTGTGGATTTTATGATTCTTTTTATGGGTGAAGGTCGTATAGGAGATTGGAAATCAGGAAGCTGCCATTTAAAAACATTATACATGTTTTTAAAAAACATAATAATTTTTTTTTTGGTGTTGAGTGACTTTATGGTAATGACAAGGCATTACTGATAAGGGATTGAGGAAGGAGGAAGGGAAATTTGTGGAGTATTACTGGGAAAATAATTCTGTACCTCTTCTTCCTGTAGTCTGTCCATCTCTACTCTCTTAGGCTTGCTTGACTCCAGCATTAAGGGTCCGGGGTTGTATGGGTGTGTTAGAACTCAAAACCCACTCAGTCTGTTAATACAGCTGTACAGGAGGATCCCACTCTATCGAACATGCTTTCTTAGTTCTTTCAAGAAAGAATGATGGTACTATGTTCTTGATATTTTTCCTTATCTTTACAATGCTGTGGCAGGTCAGTCAAGCCTCATTGGAAGGCCTGTTGCTTATGTACACATTCAGAGCAGTGTTTTCGAGTCTTAGATCTTTTTAATCAATTTATTTCCATAGGAACTTTTTTCCAAATATGTGTATCTTATACTGTCTGAGTTTTTGATCTGTGGTTTTCCATATCTCTAACTCAAGGGCTTTAGGCCTATATTCTCTCTAGTATCTGCATTTTAAGTCACCATGTGCATTTTCTATTCTGTGGAAATTGGATTGGCATTTTAAATCCTGTTTGGCAAGAAGATGGTTTCGTGTCTTGGTCCAAGATGGAAACGGATGTCTTTATAGAGCAGCATGATATGTCCTGTGTTTAACAACTAGCAACCAGAATTCAGGTCCTGGTCAATAGTATGGAGGCCACATCAGCAGTACATAAAAACACACAGACACTAAAATAAGTGAAAGATAATTGAATTTAATAACCAACTGTAGAGTGAGAACACTTGGGTTCTAATCACAGCTCAGGAGGAACTAACTCTCTGATCTTGGGCAGTTTATTTAACCTCTCGGTGCCTCATCTGCTTCACATGTAAAATGAAGATAATAATTACAATTGCCTGATAAAGTTGTTGGAAAGAATTAGGCGAATTAGTAAAGTGCTTGAAGCAGTGCCTGACATGTGATAAGCCCTTTATAAGTGCTGATTAAAATAAACATACAATAAATTACAATGAAGTGAAATAATATAAAATCGAAGATGGTATATGGCCAAAGGGTGAAGAGTAAGAGGGAGAATGAAGGCAAAGGTGAACGATCGGAGCTCTTTCTTCCATCTGGAAAACTGTTCAGTGATAGGACATGGTGGCATTTTGGATTGACTAACATATATTGATCTAAAACTCTAACCCTTGAGGCAAAAAGAAATCTGTCTTTACTCAAATTTTGCGTAAAGAGAACCACAGTGAGAAGAAAGTACTGTATTTTGGTATGCTCATGAAATTGCCATATTTTTATAATGGTTTTTAAAAATACTGAATTTAGATGAGTAATGTCTTCATGTTCTGCCAGTAGACATTATTAAAACATAAAATAAACCTTCATAGATAAATTTAAGTACTTGTGTAAGTATGGAGTTTAATGATGAGCGCCTAGTTTCTGGAGGTGGACAGTGACTCTAGTATATTTGTATTTGTAGATGATGCTGGACTTTTTGTCACTGAGGTGCCGAGGGATCTTACTGTGGGTCACAGATGATTTCTGGGGTCATGGAACATGAGGCATGTTCGTGTACAGGTGCTTTTGTGCATTTGTTCATTTTTCTTGGGACAAAGTCCGTGGATGATTGGATGAGTTTGTGTCCCAGCACAGGCTAAGAATTATTAGTGCAGAAACTGTGATCATATGGTCTCTTGTTACAAGCATGTGCATGTATTTCTTTTAAAAGAGATAATCTTATCATTTGAAGATGGGATAATCTAAAAATTATTTTGTATGAAAAAGGAAAAGAATCAGGAAAATTAAATGCATCCTATTTATCCCTAAAATGCTCTTTAGCCTTTACTTGCTTTTATTTTTTCCTGTGTTATTATTATGGATGGCATTATACCTTTTCTAACTAGGAAAACTACTATGTTTACTACCAAACTACTAATGCTTGATATTTTTTATTTTTAATAAATTTAAAATAGTTAATACATTAAAGAATTTTAATAAATTAGATATGTAGGTAGATTATATTATCTAAGGATTTCATGTTAGGGTAGTAAAAGTGGGGTATTACACATTTTTGTTTTTAAAAAGGGGCTAATAGTATTGGGAACCAGTCTGCTATACTGCATACAAACCATTTTTATTGCATAAGATCTAATACTTTGCAAACTGTCTCCAAGGCCTTATAGATTCTAGGGCAGAAAAAAAAATACTATAGACTATGTTTTGGGTGAGAGGTTACAGCTCAGTTTATAGAAAAAAACAAAGTTCCATAATCAAGTAAGAGACAATAGAGTCCAGGTCTTGCTCTCCCAGCCTGTCTCTGTCTCTGTTTCTCTCTCTGTCTGCTTCTCATCTTTCCAGCTCTTCTTCATGTGTGTGTGTTCTATTCTGTCATATCTTACCTTTCTTTTTATCTTATACAGAGCAATTCTTGCACAGAGCAGGCATGTATTTGTTAATTGATTCATATTTTGCACAATAGCCAAATCTCTTGTCCTTTTCCCACTCACAACAGGGTTCAATAATACCAACAATAGAAGGGATAATAAGTGAATCTAAATTTAATCCCCCTTTGTTTAAACTAATCTCTGTCCTTAATTAATGGCTGCTCATTCCATTATTGCTAATGAATAAGGAGAATGTTCTCTACATTTGTGCAGGAAACTCTCTATTAAATCGTCAACTGAAAATCAAAGGAAAGAGCATAGTCCAGCTTCCCATTGTTCCCTCAGTGACTTTTTGCCTAATGAAAAGGGTGTCTGAAATACAAGACTGAATGCAGTCTTTCCTATTTAGTACATAGCTCTTAACTCTGGATTACATCCTGATTTTCTTCACACAGTTTTAAATCCAAGTGTTGTAAGGATTATATATTTTAGAACAGTTAGTGGATTACATAGAGGATGGTAGGGGTAGGGGTAAGGTCAGAGTGGGAGTGGAGAGGGTAAAGGTATAAGAAAAGCCTTTAAAAATATCCATTAGTCCACTCTCCCTGAATCCCACCTTACCTAAGATCTGGTTCTCTAAGTCTGAGACTGAGTCTGTGTGGGTGCCCTTTGAGAAGCCCCCTCTGCATGATTTCTCTGTCACAGTTGGCCCCCACCCCCCAACACACAACACACCAGGTGAGAACCTCTGCCAGAAGCACATACCACATTAGTACACAGGTGCTTTCCTGAGAGGACCGTGCTTTTAAAAAAAGAGGTAACATTTTATTCTTTTGGATTGTTCAGAACTTCACTGTTTAAAACCACTTAAAAGTAAACTGAGAAATTTGGCATTTTAATACAAAATATTAAGTGTTAGCGTTTCATGTACAGAAAGCTTCAGTGTGCCAGGAATTGTGCAGGGCCATAGACTGTGCAGAGGTAGAATTCCTGCCTTGCAGAGACTCCCGGGCCAGATGCATGAGACACCTATATGTCAGAGATCTCAACAAATGAATGACGAATTGAACAAAGGTCTCGGCATTTATTTGTCACATGTGTTGCTTGATTGAGATTTCTAAGTGGTCACATCCCAAAGAATCTAATTATATATATATTTGATGAAGACACTGTTGGACAAGTCATATACCCTAAAACACAGCATCAGAGCAGAGTAACAAACTGACACATTAGGGTAAGCTATTGGGAGGTTAGTTCTGTCCTGTTGCTCCAAGCGTCACTGTAGATGTGAACATATACTAGTCATACTAATGGTTAAAATATCTTCCTAGAAACATACAATTACTGTTAGAGTTCAAGCATTACAATGAGCTTAGGTATCTTGAAATATAGGGTAAAAACCACAGAAAAAATGGTTTCTGATTATATACATATGGAAGAAAATAATCACTTATTTGGGTCCACTGGGATTGTTAATATATATTTTTCACTTGAAAAATACTTGTTAAATGCTAACTCTTTGCGAACTGTTATATTGGTCCTGGGGATAGAAACAGTATAGTCCCTGTCTCAAAGGGTTTGCAGTCTGGTAGAGGAAACAGACTTATAAACAAATTATTACTGTATAATGTGAGAAGTGCATCTATCAAGTATGACAGGGTACAGGCAATGGCATAATTGGGGGTCAGGGAAGGCTGTGATAAACCATAAAGTCGGGTAAATGGATAGGAGGACTTCTAAGAGGAAGTGACCTGCAAGAGATTATTCAGAGATGAAAATTAGAAAAGAAATTTTTTGACCTGAAGGAGAATGCCACTCATCTTATTATTTAGTCTGTTAGAAACAAAAATGAAGTAGATGGGAAATCTGTGCAAAGAATTGGAAGATGAAGAGCCATTGGAACAAACAATATGAGTGATATGGTATAACCATTCATTTGGGTAATTTGGCTCACCAAGAATAGATTGCAAAGATGGCCAGAGCGCAGGCATCAACCTGCCACATTATGATACAAAAGTGAGATGATAGGGAGCAGTGGCCCCTCCCTTTTCTGTCTTCAGGCTTTTCTGTGCTTCTTCCTATCAAAACATTTACCATAATTCACAACTGAAGACCCTTTTTATAACACCATCTCCTCTAAGCTTCTTGAGGGCAGGGTCCAGCGTCTCATTTGACTGTTTTTGCATCATCTACATTTGCTATTATTCAGCCATGCATATATAAGACACACAATGTTTGGTGCATGAATAAATCATAAGTAGGCCTGGAGCAAGATTTAGGAAGAAAAAAAACATTAGTTTTTGTGGCAAGTCAGGAATCAATGGGAGACAGCTGCAGGAGATCTGTGCTGATAGCCCTGCAGTTACCAGGTGAGAGGGGACGGTGATAGATAGGAAACAGCACTTTGTCTTATGGTGGTCTTTATTTTGAGATGTTATTTAGTTTTCTGTGTAGGACTTTGAGGGGTTTCAGTGCATTATTTCAAATAAAAATATTTTATACATCATTTTCCCCTGGCTTATGGTTTAAGCTACTTTGCATATGTTAATAATTAAAAGCATAATAAATTAAGACCAGAGTGTGCCTGTGAAAAGGTCTTGGCATTTTAACCCTTCCCCTGCCAGAAAGGTCTGCTTTTTGACATCACAGCATGGTGGGCCTGTGTGCAGAGAAATGCAAACACTAGGCTCTGTGCCCAGAGTACAGTCAGAACTTGTGCTGTGGGGAGGAAACCAGGCTCAGGTAGGATTCTGGGACAGAATATCAGTTACATGAAACGTAGAGTTGTTCCATTGTCCTGATGCAGTGCACATCACAAGCATCATTTTGAGAGATAATGTAGCATGAGTTTGGAGTCAGAAAGTATCCTTCTCTCAGCTCTGTTACTTATATCCTGGGTGATTTGGGAAAGCTACATCTTCCTGGCTGTTTTCTCTCCTGTAAAATAGAGATATTAGGACTCCTTAGGAGGTTCAGATGTGCTACATACCTGGAGCAGTTGATGAATGAAACACCCACACATTCAGCATCATCTTTGAATGCACTTCCTTACTAGAAATGCACAAAGCTTTTTTCTACTGTAGGAGCTTTGAATTTGCTCCACCTTGGCTTAGAGTTCTCTTTCCTCACCGCCAGCCTATCCAGCTCTTTGCATGGCTGACTCTTTGTCTCAGTAAATTCTCAGATGTTGTCTCCTAAGAGAGGGCTTTCCAGCCACCTTAGCTGATCTGCAGTCACTATCATGTTACCTTTTTTATTTTCCCCACATTTTTCACCATCTGAAATCACCTTGATTATATATTTGTTTACCCTTTACTGCCTCTCCTTTTATAGTAGAATATAAGATGCTCCATGACAAGTATCTTGTCTGTCAATCTCACCACCTTAAGGAAGTACTGGGACATATGAGGCACTCTATAAATATTTTTTGAATGAATGAATAAATGAAACTAATTGACACTTTTCTTCCTAGCCACTTTGAATTTTTTACATGTTTAGATTTATAGTACTGTATTTTTCTTTTTCTCTACTTATAGAAAAACCTCAGCAGATAATACACACAATGTAGAATGCTCTGGGCAAGGATAATAAATATGCTGCATCTCTATCTGTGGGTGTTCCCTCAGTTTGGACAGAAAAGATACAGCCAGGAAGACAGTGAGGAAGAAACAAAAGAAAAATTCATGTGTACTTAATATTTCCCACTGTAGTAAAGTTTTTCCTATAGAGAAAGAAAAGACAAAGTTAGTTTAATTGGATCCAGTCCCTCGGAGTTCCCTTTCCCTATTTATCTCTGCAGAAAAGAAAGTGGGACGAAGGAACTAACCCAATGATGATTTAAATTTAGTCAAATATTTCTTGGGGGTTCCAAGTCAAGAGGTTGCTGAAGTTTATTTCTCTTTCTTTCACCGAGGTGAATTTCCAGCGCAGGCACATGAACTAGAATGGAAGAGCAATCAGTTACAAAGAAGAAAGTACGTTTGGCGTCTGCCTTTGTTAGCTGGAAAAATCATTGAAAGCATGAATGTTGTGTGGTTCCTCTCAAACTTCAAAAGTGTACGTAATCACCGAAAGGAGAATGCCATCTGTTTGCTGTTAGGGTCATGTTTTATTTTCTTTCCTATGCTCTCAATCTATTCAGTGAAGTTAGCTTTATTAAAGAAAATCAATTATTATTTATGCTAGGTTTAGATTAGTGATGAATTTACTCATTTCCTCCTTTCCATTAGCAGTAGCGTGGTGTTAGATGTAGATTAGAACCATTTGGCAATTAATCACAGTCACCTACTCTTAGAAATTGCTCACTGGCCAAAATAATCAGTAGAAACACTCCTCAGAAAAGAAAGGATCCATTTGTTTTTTTTTTTGTATATCTGATAACATGCTTACAGTTTGCAAAGTTTGGTAACAATAGCTTTTGTTCTGCAATGTGTCATGGGTGCATTGTCACACAGAGTTCATAGGCCATCTAATATCAGCACCCATCTGACAGCATGCGTGGAATCCTTGATGTTCAGGGGTACAGGCACAGAGCCAACAAATCAGAACTTCAGAACCTGTACCTCAGAACCAGGGAAATGCAGAGATTTTCCCACTGTGACCCAGTAACTTAGTGGCAGAATCCGTCCTGGAACGCTGTTCCCCTGAGTCCTTGCCCAGTGCTGCTCATCTGCACCCAGGGAGTGTCATTTTTTGCTAGAAGAGACCAGCTCACATTCATCCCCGAGTGGCTTCGCCTGTACATTCCGCAATGTGGTTTAGGGCAGACAGTGTTCTAGAAACCGTCCCATAATTTCTGCTAGTATTTATTTTACATGTTAGTTGATCAGTTGTTTTACTATTTTAAAGTTACATCAAACTCAGTCTACTAATTCCACAATATTTGTGAATCTAAAGACACATTGTATCAATTGATTGCCTCTTTAGAACCAATGATTAGTTACAAGGGATACAGAAGAAGAAGCAGGTCTTGCCCTTAAAGACCCTGCCACTGAGTCAGAGGGAACGGGCAGAGCCTTTCCTCTCAGACAGTCTTTTTTTTTTTTTCAGTTTTCCTCCCACCTCTTAGGCTACTCTTTCTTTCCCAGTTTGCTGCTTCTCTTCCCTTTACTGGCTTCTGAAGCGCTGGAGTTCCTTAGGGCTCTGTCCTATGTTCTCCACTCTGTTCTTTCCCTGCATTGTCTCATCCCATGCTGCAGCTTCTATTATCATCCGTAGCAGGACCTTACCCAAGGGCCCATAGATAGACTACAGGGGCCTGTGACTCCCCTAATATCATATGCAAAGTCGGTGGGCATCTCCATAGGTTTTTCCAGGTTTGCCGGGCTCTGTGATGTGGATGATTCCCAGGTCCATGTCTTTCCTGAGCCTAGATGCCTGGTCCAGTTGCACCCAGGGCACCATCGCTGGGAGATCTCCCAGCTGCTTAGAGCTTAACAGGCACAGTGCTTATCAGTTTTCCATTCCTTCCCAATGCCTTGTGAGTCCTGCTTTTGTGTTTCCTGTCATAGTGCATGACAGCATCTTCCACCAGGTTGTCCAAGCCAGACGCAGGGACTTTCCAGAGTCCTCCCTCTCCCTTACTCCACACATGCAATCCAAGCCCTGCAGGTTCTTTCTCCTAAACATCTCTAAAATCCCTGTGCTCCATTTCCAGTGCCACTGCCTCTCCCAGCCATCACCATCCTTTGTTTAATGCAGCGTTTCCTGGCTGGTCTTCCTCCAGACTGTCTTCTGTGTACTCTCTATACTGAAGCTAGATTCTGTTTTCTAAAATAAAATGTGATCACATCATTGCCTGGCTTAAGCCCACAGTGGATTCATCAAGCTGCAAGCCCACAGTGGATTCATCAAGCTGCAGAGTTCAACACTGCAATAACTACACAACCTTGCATCAATTGTTTCACTCTCTCCAGTCGCATACTTGCTATTATCTTTCATCTCTTTGCCATGTACTTCCTACACCTCCCCATACCTGCCATGCTCTCTCCTATCTCCTGTCTGTGAAATTTACTTCTACCCTCTTCTGTCAACTTTCCCCACCCCTTTCCCCAGATTCTTCTCATTCACCAGGCTAACTGATATTCATCCTGCAGTTCTGACTTCCCTGTGAGGGCTGATCTGACTTACTTGAATTGGTAAGATTTCACTGCTGTACACTCCCACAGCACTGTCCCTTTCATGATATCTAGCATTTACTATATTGTAGTGATTCATTTGTCCCTCCTTCATGGCCTATAAGCCTGGTGACCACAGGGCTCACATCTGTCATATTTACTATTGTGTTCCTAGTATCTAGGACAAGTATCTAGATAAGGCTCAATACTCAGTAGGTGTTCTGTTAGTGAGTGAACATGCTTAGTGAGTGACCCAGCCCTTAGTGAGTGCACTCTACAGCTTGCATAGAGCGGACAGTGCAGTGCAGTGAGAGGTCCGAGAGGAAGTCTCATCGCTGGTTACAACTGTCACCCAGTGAGTAGGGATTGAACTTGGTCCTGGAAGATGGATAAGATATGAATTAGGCAAGATGAGAAGGAGCAGAAAATAAGCCACAGAACAAAAAAGCTTTAAATTCTAGGAGAAGTGGACTGATTCAGAGATGAAAAGGCAAAGTTGTGATCAGTGAGCAGAAGAGAGAACAGAGTGTGGTTCGTGGGTGTTTTATGTCAAGTGCAGGTGGTGGTTGGCTAAAATTGTAGACATTGTGTAAGAATACTTAGTGAATGGCCTTGAATGCTGGGTGAGGAGCAACATGATGCAAGTTACATGCATCATGATGCAAATGAAATGGCACTAGATAGTAGCAATGTTTCTAAAACTTCAGCCATTAGTGAATAAATACCTTTGGGACTATTTTTTTCTCTTTCTGAGGAACACTTTTACTACATATCACTTCATATATTTTTTGAATGGTTTTTCTATTTAACTGGTCTATTTTACAAGGAAATTACATCACTGTATGTGAAAAACAAATACCACTTGGCATTCATTGAAAGCAAGTAAAAAAATAAATAAATCCAATGAAAAAATATAGAATTCTAGGTAGATACTGTCTTCTGCCACAGTTTCTAAGTCTGAGTTCTGCTCTTTGCTATAAAGAGCGATAAACAAGCATTAAAAAGGTAATAAAGATCCTTAACCAAACAGGTTTTCTCCATGTATCCATAACAATAGAAAGAGCATTAAAAAGGGAATACATTTTTCATTACAAGATGGGATATTATTTGTTTCCATATGTGGGTACCACAGAAAATCTCTCCCTTTCCTCAGTGTTAGTTGTCCTCGCTTTGGGCAGCCAAATACACGATTTTTCCCCCAAGATCTATGCCTGTTTGAAGGCACAGAGGAAGAAACCAGTGAAGATATACTGAAAATATTAAATGCCTTCAGAGGGCGCATGGCCCTGCCAACACCTCGATCAGAAGTGGGCTCCCCTTCCCATAGGAGACGTGTAACTGGGAGGGATTTTCTGGCTCTCAGCGGTATTCCTTCTTCCCAGCTTCTGTTTTCTCATGCAGATGAGCAGTCTGCCCTTCCTTCCATTCTTCCTCCCTTTCTTCCTTCTGAGATCTCCATAAGATCTGTTTATTAAATACTGGTCTAGCAGTTTGGAGCCTGCCATTTCTTTAGAAGTTCTTCTTATCTGTGCTTGTACAGTCTAGGCAATAATATGACAGGGGTTGCATTTGTCTGGAAACATTTTTTAAAGGCTCTGAAGTACTTCTATAATTCAGTGAAAATGTTGTTTATATTAATTGATCTATGTCTCTATCAGCTAATCTTTCTACCTGCCTACCTAACACATAATCCATCTATGTCTAAAGAATGATTTGAGGTGGCTCTTACCTAGTGATTACAAGTTGTAAAGGAATAGTTATGAATAATTATATGGTTTACTCAGAATCAACTACAAATGAAAACCAGAAAATGAAAAGTGTATCACTTTGGTGATGAAAACGTGCAACCTGAGATTCCTGTATAAAACCCATCTTTGATAAGGGAGAGAATGACTCAAACCGGCTGTGCTCTGGGTTTAGATGTATGGGATCATCTAATTTTACCAGTTGAAGATAAGACAGGGCCAGCTGAAGCCTACACCAGAGGAGATGAGTATTGCACAAGCCCATGTGCTCGATTATGACATCAGTGACTGGCTCTAGTCTTCA
Source organism: Manis javanica (assembly GCF_040802235.1). Classification (NCBI taxonomy): domain Eukaryota; kingdom Metazoa; phylum Chordata; class Mammalia; order Pholidota; family Manidae; genus Manis; species Manis javanica. The sequence continues at coordinate 98,069,085 of NC_133167.1, forward strand.
AATACATGACTATGGAAGAAAAAGATTTTTGGCTAACTTTTTCAGCCAATGTGTTCTAGGATTGGCACACAGCAAAAAGCAAAAAAATAATTTTGAAGTTTAAAATATAACTAGAAAATAGAATCAAAGAAGACAAAGCATGCAAAGAGCCTGTGAACACGAAGAATTCACCACTGTCCTGCTGGGGAGCATGTGGGTTTTAATGTCACATCAGGGCAATAAAAGTGAAATGTCCCACCATCTTAAAGGTTTGGGACTTCTAATAGAATAAGCATTTGATTAATGAAACAACATGTCCTATAAAGAACAAAGGGTCATAAAAAGCTGGTTTTTAACAGCCTAAGTACCATTTGCAGCTTGAAGTCTTTTATCACCTTGTAAATCACCCCTGGAGAGAAATAACCCATCTGAGACAAGGCGGACTTCCATTACCAGAAGTCCACCTTCGGACCTGGGCTCTGGTTTCCCAAACATACCGTCTCTGCCAACACTCTGTGCCCCCTTGCCTTTATTATGGGGAAAGGAGGGCTGGGTCATTTTGGTCATCTTGCTTTTAGTAAATGTCTCAGAACAAATATGCCTCCTCAAGAGGCAGCTTCCTTTCCCTTGATGTCTCTGTTCTACAGTCAAGCATGCCTCTGTTGGCAAAAACTAACCTGGGTATTAGCCAGTTGGGGTCCCTAAACTGTGTGGCTTTAGACAACAAATATGAATTTCCCCTAGGTTGGTGTGTGTGGGTTGGTTGCACTGGCATTCACGTCTGCCCCATGTGCCTCTCATTCCCAGGGCCCACGTGGAAGAGCAGCAGTACAGGGTCGTGCCTTGCTCATGGTGCAGGGAAGGCGCACGGGAAGGTGAGTCGAAACTCATGAGCTCATTTGGAGCTTCTGCTTGGACGTGGATGCTTTGTTGTCTCATGGGCCGTTGGCCCAAGCAGTCACCTGGCTAAGCTCAAAGCCAGTGGGGGGACGAATGTATTTATGCACAACAAATCCTGGCTGGGGTGAGGAGAGAAGATGAATTGGGATAAAAGCACCCCATTGACCAGACTCTGAATTATGCAGGTAGGTTGCTTACATAGGCCTTAACTAGAGAGCCTGGATTCTAACTGATGATCTCTGAGACTAAAGTGGGTGTTGTAGCCTGATGGTATCTAACTGCTCTGCATGTGGTATCTAACTAAAAAGTCAGGAAAGAACCCTGACTTTTAGAACTTGACTCACTTGGATTTATAGCCTTGGCCTTAAGCAAATTCTTGGCAAAATTGCTATCGACTCTAGGAACTGTGCTAAGCAAGTTATACACATAATTTCATTTAGTTCTCACAACGACCATGTGAGCTGGTAGTTGTTATCCCCATTTTTCATATGAAGGAACTGAAGCTTAGAGGCGAACTTGCAAAAGAGGTCATCAGGCTGGGAAATCCAGAGCTGGAATTTGAACCCATGTCTGTCTGACTCCAGATTGCTATGTGACATTGGGAGAATGTCCAGGCTTTAACTTATGAGAAACTAAATTATTCTTGTGAAAATATGTACTTGTGAATTTTTGTTCCATGTTCAAAACCTTTGCATGAGCAATTCTACTTCAACACATTTGTCTTCAAGAAGATATATGTCAGATATTAAAAAAAGGTATTCTTAGAGTGCACATTAATGTGAACAATGGACTGTTGTGTGATTATGAAGTGTGAGTGTAGGTTCATGGATGGTGTCAAAACTCCCCTTGCACTGGAGGAAGATGTGGGAAGTTTGGGAGGCTGTGCATGTATGGGGGTGAGAGGGTATATGGGGACTCCCGGTACATTCCATTCAGTTTTGCTGTGAACCTAAAACTTCTCTAAAAATATAAGGTTTATTAATTACAGAAAAATAAGAGAATGTCATAATCCACAAAAGGAAAAAACAAGGTATTTGTATAAGGATGCTCATGGCAGTGCTATTTCCAATGGAGAAAAATTGGAAGTAATCTGAAGAATTAAGCATAAGGGGTTTGTTAAGTAAACATGATACATCTTTAGGAAGCTATAAAATTACTGTTTAGAAGAGTATTTAATGATACTGAAAATGTGCAATGAGAAAAGACTAGAAAAGACTATGTACCGTATGACCTCAAATTTGTGTAAACAATACTCAGCTATGAACAGTGAATAATTCTGGGTAATATGCTTGTAGGTGACCCACCTGACATGCCCACCAAGTTTGTCAAATGAACATATTCTGCTTCTGTAACTAGAGACTCTCACCAACCCATACTCCCTTGCAGCCAGACTCGAGCTGGGAAAATCCACTTTCATCTCTGCCCTGTGGGTACTATAGGACAGACTGGCCATCAGCAGCAATGCCTTCCTAAGCCTCTGTCTGGGATCTAGGGGCAACTGGTTCAGAAGAGGCAAATGGTTTTGGGGAATTATCTTCACGCTAGAATGGTGATTATTACTTGTTCTCTCTTCATAGACATGCTTTACTATTGTTTTTTTACTATGGTAACATACACATAACATAAAACTTAGTATCTGACCCATTTTAAAATTTACAATTTGGTAGTATTAAGTATATTCATATTATTAAACAACCATCACCAGACATACATTATTTTAAAGTGTATTATTTGTATTGCTTATAGGAGTAATATATATTCCTCATAGCAAATGCGAAAACAAATTTTAATAATAAAAATAAGCTATATTCCCATCTCTTAGACTTATAATTTTTAAAATTTGAATTTATGTCCTGTGTGTATAGGTATGTACATGTACATAACTACATATACATACATATCTGTATACAGTCATGCACATATGTGGTATTTTACATAGGTCAATTACAGTGAATGTACAGTTTTTTTAGCCTTATACTCCCTTGCCCCCTGTTTTGGATGAAAACTTACGTGAGGCAACCGGAACACACTTCTACATTAGTACGCTGTGGTACTTGTCCTAACACTTGTAATTGTTTTTGGTTTTAAATGGAAAGGGTCTTTCAAAGACCAGTGGCTCTAAGAAAAAACATTGGTTTTGGAATTTAGTAGCAAGAGTGTTTGTGAAAAAATGATAAAAAATAAAAAAACAAACCAAAACCACCACAGCCATAAAATCCAGCACACTATGTCTCACTGATGTCTGTGAAGAAGGAGCGTATTTTTCTCACAAGCAAGCTCTTCTCAGGGCAGAACAGGCAACAGTCAAGAACTCTGACTCCTGATGATTTCTGCAGCAGGCGAACAGAGCCTCAGGCTCTGGAATAATCGCACTCAGCAGAGCTAACACTTTGTGGACGTATACTTTATATATCGAGCATTTTCCTACCCAAAGCATGTTTTGGGGCCATTTTGCAGCAACTGACTTCTGCATTTTGTTGATCTAATTTGTTCATTAAGTTGCTTGGATTGGTTCTGGAAATGGTTTTTCTATTGAAAGAGTTTTTTGTAAACTTAATTTAATCTATTGGGTTTTTAGAAAAACCCATCACCTATTGGATGATCCTAAAGTCATCTAGTCTTTATTTTTGTAAACTTTTCCTGTGTAAGATGGTAATATTGAATTTATTTTTACCTCAGGACTCAAATTATTTTCAATGAGCAATTTAGGGCACCATTAGAGGAAAACAAGAATTTTACTTATAGTCAGTAGATAATCACTGATGTTTAGAATGCCTACAAATGGCCATGAACTTTTTAATACAATGCTAAAAGCCTTGCCAAACTAATGTCAAGGCACTGCATTTACGTGAATGTTCTTGGGTCTGACCCAGTCACAACTCTTGAGGATACAAAACTATCATCTTGTTTAAACTTGTGGAGTTTTGGGAAAATGTCCGGTTCTCCAGATATTATAGACCTGTGCTTATAAAGTCAGACAGAAGAGACCAAATGAATTTGACAAAGATTTTGGATTGGAGTTCCAATGGTCAAATTTTATACTCATCAAAATAAGAGCCATCAATCCAAAATACTATGGTGTTGCTCTTTGCAAAAAAAGTTGAATAAATATCAGAAAATTGTTTGCTAAGGAATCATAAAATTTGAGAACAAGAATTGTTCTTAATTAACAGATGAGTCCCCAGAGGCTCAGAGATGAAGTGCTTTGTTGCAAGTCACACAATGGCTGTTTTTCCACTGACTTTTGACTTGTAGCACATTGCCTTCTGATATTCACTAAGAAGTCATTTGAAGGAGAAATTTTGAACTTTTTTGGAAAGATCACTGCTCTCTAATCTTCACCCTTACTGAAAAAAGCTTTTATTTGGAGACTCTACATTAACTTTAATGGAAATGAAAGTGGGGATCTTCAGAGTTAATGTTCTATATAGGAGTCACCTGCCTCATGTGCTCACTTGGCACAAGTAAGCTCTCTACAAGTAAATGAAGGAGAGAAAACTATTAAGAAAGAACAAGCATATTATCATTGAAAAGTGAGAGGATCTGTTGCTCTTGTCTAAAGTAAAATGGATATTATCAGTAACTGAACAACAAAAAAAATAAGATAGCTTCATTTGCTGATGTATATTGGCCCTTCCCTAATCCAGATGGTCCCCATTCCAGTTGAGTACCACATAATCAATGGGCAGTATCACGAGGCACCTCACTTTTTAAACTTAGAAGGAAAGTGAAAGTCATGACCTCAGCCCTCATGTTTCTCCTCATTTTTCTTGTCTTTGATAATGAAAGAGTGTGCAACTTCAAGAAAAAGTTGTCCAAAGTGAGTAGCTGAAATCCTTGAGTATTTTTCGGCGATCTGGTTTCCTTTCAGTAGAGAACACATGAGTGATATGGATGTGGCTATAGATAATGTGCTCTTTTTTTCCTGTTATGTAAACATTCCAAAAAGGGAAACAACATTAAAAATTGAACCCCGGAAAGACACATCATTATGAATTATGATTTAGCGGCAATGTCACTGCGGGAGAAAGAGAACCTGTCTCTCTTACCCTGATGGTACTTGAGATAAAATACGGGAGGATGTGGTGCCCCTCTCCTTGATAAATTGAGCACTAGAAAAGCCATGAATGTGAAATTATCTAGCACATGATAAATCTGCTGTAATAAATAAAAATCCAGTAGTCAGAAGAAGTAGGAACTGCATGAAGTAAACTTTGCTTCAAACTGCCTCTCTAGCTTTGGGCAGGATTCCTGGGCTCTCTGAGGATTATCTAATTAGGTTCTTTAGTTCATGGTTAGCACAACAAAAGCCCCTGTCTAAAGCAAAATGCCATGGAGTATGCAAGTTTCACCTTTACAAATATGCCCAAAGGATTTGTCAAGATACGTGGGAAGATAGTTGAAAAATTCATTGTTAGTTTCAAATTAACGTGGTGAAGCAGTCTTCCAGTTGACATTCGAAAGGCTGTGATAAAACAGACACCAGACGAGTGTTTTGAACATGCTTTCCGTTTGCCTGTGCAAAACCTAATTTGACCTCCAGGCAAAAGTGAATTCACATTTTAAAATAATTTACAAAATTCTGGAAAGCATCATCAAAACCCCCAGTTTTCCCCTCCATAATGAAGCTTATCAAGAAAGATATATTAAACACCCCCAAGACTAGCAGGTTGTTAATGTTTTTATGACAACAAATGGGGAATTTAAATTCATTTTAATGAATTATCATTTTTGAAAATACTCCGAAATTCAGAACCTTGTTCATAATATTTTCTTGTTGAAAACATAACTCTCTTATAGCTTGAGTTGAGGAGAAGTTAAAGTACGTGATAATCCATTTTATTATGCAAGGGTTTCCAATGCTTCCGTAGGTTGTTGAATACACAGATGAATACCAGATTGCTTCACACTTACCTGTGGCTTCCTGAAGGTCAAGTCAGTAAGAATGGCTAAGCCTGCAGGTAAAGCCCACCAGATATGAGGAAAGGGTCATAAAAATTCAGCAAATAAGAGGAGAAATAAAACACTTGTATGGTATTAGAGACAAACTATTTATATTTGTTTAAAATCATGTCATTCAATATAGTTACAAAATAAGAAAGTGCTATTTTTTGTGTCTTGATAAATTTCAAATGCCCCTTCTCCTTAACTCCTTCCTCATTTTCCATTGATTTTAATCCTCGGTGATAAACTGCAGCAGAAATGAACACACTTAGTCATTTCTTTCCATCCTTCTTCTCATCACCCCCGCCAAATCTGCGTCTGCAGACCATGCTCTTTGCCTCAGTTGAGGGTATGACAGGATGAAAATGTAAGGAAATTGGTCCCCTTTGATTTTATTTCTAATTATCTATGATGTTAGGGAACCAGAAAGGGCTCCAGGAAGCAAAGAGAAGAAAGGGTTTACTTCTTCTTTCTCATCCCCAAGACTAGAGCAGTTCCTCTGTTGGGGTAGAGCCGGCTGCTGTTAGAAGAGTAGCTCTACAGAAAGAAGCCTTCCTTTCTGTCTCCAGGCATACTCTGAGTTGTCTACAAATCCCAAGAAAGCTGTGTGGAATCTGAGAGCAGTGAGGACCTGCACGTGGAGAGAGCCACGAAGAGGTGATGAGAGGAGATGGCTGCAGTGTGAGCCTGGGTGAATGTCATAGACAAGAGTCTCAGAGTTTCCCATGATATTGGGTGGCACTGAAGTGTGAAATCAGGTTTGGTGTCTCTATCTATGGCATGGAAGTAGTCAAGAGAAACTAGGAGAAACCAACTAGGAGAAACATGAATAGGAATGTGTGATCGGTGGCAATAAGTTTGTATGGATGAGGATGGAGTTCCCCAACAGGAAGACAAACATCTCCTCTGGTGCTGGATTAGCCCGAGATGATATCTAGGACCACGCCCCCATTACCATGGGCCCCTGAAACTTGGACACAATTTCTAGAAAAGAGAAGGAAACAAATTGGCCAATACTAATTTTTCCCCATCCCAATGGAATTAGAAGCTCAGAAAAGAATTTTAAAATAATTCTATCTGACATTATTTTTCAGACTGAGATTTATGTCCACTATGTATGTTCTGATTTTTTATGAAGAGCTTAATTCCTAGGGGCTATCAATACACCCATCTGACTGCTTATATGGGAACCCCTGGGGCATTGAAAAGAGGTTAGATATGGGAGGCAGAAAAGAATATCTAGTCTCTGTTTTGTTATTTCTCTCTTGGCCTGTTTTCTTACGTGCAAAATGAGATACTTGGATGGGATGATCTCCCAGGACCCTTCTAGCTCTGACAATGTGATTTTTGTGAGTCTATACTATCCTATTTGCCAAATTGTTGGTTAGTGCTACCAGATTTGATTGTTGCATATAAAACACTTATCTTAGGAAATTGGCATGTACGTGGTCACTGGATATTAATTTCTGGCACTTTCCCTACTCAATGGCATTTTTAAAGAACCACTTTCACATTTAAAGTTGTGATTCCTAAGATAATTCACATGAATGGTCACTAATTTCTCCTTTCTCTTTGTTTCAAGTGCAGATCCTGTTTTAGAGAAGCCACACAATGTGCTGAGTTGTCACATATTTGTTTGCAAGGCCTCCTCTTGCGCAGTCCTTTAATCTTTGTTTGAAAGGCTTCTCTTTGTGCTCTGAACAGGAGTGGTGGTTAAAGAGCTTAGGTGGAGGCTAGGAAGGTCTGCAATCTCACTGCTGATACATGAAGAGAAGACTCAGATAATGGACTGAGAATGGCACTGAGAATGGTTGACCTGAATTTGTGATGAGGCTGAAATGGATTTGGGCAGTTCTGTTGAGATGAATCCAGTTCTCCCTCTATCATGCTCTTTATTTGGACAGCCAGGCCATTGGACCATTCCAACAGGAGCTAAGGAATAGTTGAAGCTGTATCCCCCTATGAGTTCACAGAGTTACAGGGAAATGCCAGATCACCCCAGAGTCTGAGGGTCTCTAGATCTGCTTTTGCTGTTGCATAGATAGTGTGCCAACAAGGGAGGTGGGATTTCCACTTCTGCTTTGAATCCAGCTGTCTTCCTTAAGGGCTGCCTCTGGGTGTCTGAACCTTTCCCCATTAGAAGCTTTCAGCCTACTACTCCCCAAAGAGACATCATTTTTAATAAGGTGTACCTCTTATATAGCTGGATGAGGTATGCATGTGGCTGTACCAATATACCATCACCTGTTCCCTCACTGTTCTCTTACTCTTTGATTTTCCACCTGGTTGTGAAGGCAAAATCCTATTCTTAACCCATTTCCACTCTTTTACCCATGTGCAAGGTTCTGCCCATGTGCTTGGGTTACAGTAAATATGAGCTCACAAGGTTTGCTTTCGCTCTTCTTTGACTCAAAATTCCTCAACTAGGAATATCATCCATTTGTTTTCTCAAAGTGTGGTCTGCAGATCACCTGCATCATAATAATCCTGAAATGCCTGTGAAGTACAAATGTGGAAGATCCCCCTCCAGATCTCTTGATTCAGAAAGTTTGGTTCGAGTTCCTTGAGTCTGCACTTTTAACAAACACCCTGATGCTTCTTAGGCATGTCAAAATTTATGCAAACCACCTCCTCATCTCCTGCTTTTAAATTTCACTGCTAGGGGCCCTCTCAGCTTATGAATGCTTCTCTTTATCAGAGAACCTTTTATTTTCACTGCCAGAAGGTTCTAAGGTCGACTTGCTCAGTGGTTCACGTGCCATACCCCAGAAGACCCTACCAGGAAGCACATTATTGTAATTTTACCTTGTGCTTCCAATCAACGGCCATGAATTTAACATACCAGAGCATGCAGTGTTTTCCAGTTCTCAACAAAGTACAGACATGTGCTTCCATCTGAGTGTAGTCTGTGTGACCATAGCATCCCCTGTGTCTATTCACTCATGACTTGCTCACATCTAATAGCTCATATGAGGACATGACTGTCAACAAATGTTGGGAGTACCACACACTTTTACCCTTTTGGAGGGGTGGGCTCTTTTGTAGTCTGCATCAGTCTGGCTGCCTGGGCCAGCTGCTGGCTAATATTTCCTACTGATGATCTGAGTCACTCCACCTTATTCTGTTTTCTCTTAGCATTTCCTAGTCATCCACTTGGATTGATGCTGTTGTCACTGGATTCCAATGCCGTTGTCTGTAGCTGCCACCTCCCTCCCCATAAGGTGGTAGCTTTAGTCTCCTGCTCTCGATTGTCCTCGATATGTGTCTCAGTCAGTCGTGCACCTCTGATTCTGAGCCGGCAGAGTTAGAATTCTACAACCTTATTGGTAATGGCTCTTGACACTGTTAAGCCCAGGGGACCCTGTTGGCAATTTGGTAAAGTTCCTTAGAAAATCATTTTAAAAAGCATAAGCTAAATACATACAAGTATTAAGGAAATTAATTCTGTTCAGATACATTTATTAAAACATTTTAAGAATATTGTGATACAGTAATGTATGTGCTGCTTTACTTTAATGCATTAAATGACAAGAAATAGCTGGAGTTCAACGATGACTCTAAATTTGAGGAGCTGGTGATTATAAGTGATATTTATGATGATACCTGTAATTTATTTTGGAACAAAATCACAAATATTGCTAATAGTACTCTGGCTTACCATTTATATTTGTAATTGGAGGAAGTGCTATAAATTGTAGTTGTATCTGAGAAAATAAAGATGCATTTTTTCATGCCCACGCTCCCCCTAAGTCAATTCTAAGAACACTTGGTCTGGTTTGGTCTTTCAGTTTTATCAGGAAATAAGGCACAGAGATGTACAATGAGTTACCAAAGTCACACAGTTCATTGTTGGCCCAGTGTGGTTCCGTCTTGGATTCCCTTAATTCAGCTCTCTTTTTGCTCTTGCTCCACTGCTTCTCTTCACTGAACTGCAAGGTGGCCTTTACTGGTGATTCTACTTTATGATTCTCCTGGAGTTCTGTTTTCTTTGTGTTACATTTGATTCTAGCAGTTCCATGTACTTCTTTTTCTCTGAGATGCTGTAATTTTGTCTGAATGTCAATGCAGTTTTTAGAGTCATACTCACATTTTTCTTCGCTAGGATATAATGGCAAGTTATCTAATATTTTTTCATTATTATCAATCAAAGCATCATCCTCTTGTTTAGAGGGAAATAAAGAAAATTTTATTTGTAAATTAAAACCGATTGGCATGAACTTGGCTCTTCTTTTGGACTGTGTGGTCTGGAGTTTACTGGATTGTTCCTTCAAATGTGCTCAAGGTATGGAACCTAGAGAGATTTCAGAAGAGATTCACCAAATTAATAAAGCTGTGTGAAGAAAGGAGTTGTCCTGCGTCTGAGTGAGTCAGTAGGATACTAGAGAAGTAGAATATGCTTTGCATAATGGGTCTCAATCTCCCTAAGACTGTATTTAGATATATTTTTTTCTGGAGGCAGAATAGATTATGAGGGACCAATCATATTTTATATCACTTGGGTTTTATGCATTTGTATTTCTCCCAGTTACCACCATTTTTGAAATATTTCCTAGATTAGAATCAAAGATAATGCTGTATTAACCTTTGGATCTTTTGTTGTTATTTAAATTTTCTTACATATACTTTTATCTCCTCTGGGCTACATGCTTTTTGAGTCAGAGAGCTGGTATTACATATATTATTTCTTTACATCTTTCACAGCCCTCATAATGGCACTTGGCTAAGTTATGTGCACACAGTATAATGGAGGGAGCATCTACTGTCTAGCTTTCTAACTAGACAGACCAGATTGGGAATTCCAGCTTCGCTTCTTATTTTGGCCAGATATTAACCCAGGCATGCCTCAGTTTCCTTACTTAATAATACCTACCTACGCAGAGAATTGTTGAGTGGGATGATACTGTGTAGAAGGTGATTAGGATGTGACCTGGAACATAACCGGGGTTTGAAGAAACCACGACAGTAACTACTACTGCTACTACTTCTCCTCCTCCTATTATTATTATTATTACTATGACTATACTACTGCTCAGTAACTATTTGCTTGATTTGGGGCTTCTTACCTGCTAGTGTCCAAGCACCCCTCCTGTACTTTCTGTCATAGTAGTCAGAAAAGTGGAGCTGACCAAGGTGAAGCTTGTGGAGTGGAGCAGCACTGAACTCGCCCGTACATGTTAGTAACTGTTTATTGTGGGTGTGTTATGTCTATTTGTCTTCTTCCTCCTTCAAATAATTGATCCCATCAAACATGGGCCATGTTTTCTCCTCAGGTTTTACAGCCCTGTTTGCTAGTTAGTGAAACAGTTTTATAATGCTTGCAAAGGGCTAAAAAGAAAAACCATTTCAAAAGGAGGAGAATTATGTTGGTATGTTAGGAAGCTAATGTGTAACACTCATATTTTCCCTACTGAAGTTCAAAATGTACTGAGAGAGAGAGAGAGACCCAGAAGGCAGATGAATGGAGACCAAAATTTAAAAATATCTCATATATTTAAACAATTCTAATCATGTTGAGAAACGACTTTAGCTTTGTGGTTTACTACTTCCCCTAGACTAAACATTACCTCTCCAAACCAAACCAAATGAAAGAAGAAGCAATGGGCTGTCCTCCTCCCTGCACACAGAGCCTGCCCTGACGCAAGGTCTCTCCAGGCTCACGCATCTGGAAAGAGAAGTTGCTGTGCTGAGCACACTCAGTTTCTTCTCCCAAACTCAACAGTGAGATCAGCTGTACCTTATTACAGAGGAAGGGGTAAATGAGAGGCCACAGAGGGGCTATGCGTTCCTCTACCTGAGTTGTCCTGTGTCCTTAACGTGCGGTCCTTGGTCCAGAAGCATCAGCATCTCCTGGGAATTGTGAGAATGCAGCTTCTAGTGCCACACCCCAGACCTGATGGTTGTGTCAGCGCTGCAATCTGTGTTTTAACAAGACCTCCAGGCAATTGGGATGCAGGCTTCCTGTTGTTTCAGCTCAGCGAGCCTCAACTTCGGTTGCACGTTAGCATCTCTTCAGAAGATTTAAAAGCTTTTCCATGTTTGGGCCCAATAGGCCAAAAAAAACCTACATAAACTGGGATCCCTTAGCATAGGGCCTTGGGAACTACTTAATCACTATTTGTTCCATTTGGTACCTTGAACGGTCCTCAGGGCATTCCATGCGTGTCAGCACTCAGGGCTCCTGCACAGTCCAGCTCATGCCTGTCCACATGGAGATATGACTTGTGGTAAAGGGCATAATGAGCAAACACTGGTTGTAACTTTGGATTCTCAGTCTGCACATTTTCTTTCCTTCCCGCATGGACATGGCATTGCGAGTATAATGACGTCACCAGATGCAGCTCTTAACTGTCTCATGGGATCTGGTGACTGAGAGTCTTGTGGGGTGATGGGTTCCTCAGGCACAGAGAATTCCATGAGTTGCAGGGGTACCTAACCCACTACCACTGACACCTTTAAATTTGTTGCTTAAAAAGTACACTACTTTGTTTCAAGACTTAGCAAAATCTACAGTTGGCAGAAACTACCTAATATATTTTTGAATGAATATTTCTTATATCCTTGAAAGGAATTCAGACTCACGACATTGTTGGCACTTCAGATGATGCTTCAGTGGGCCAGGAAAAGTGTAGGAAAGAAAATGAAATCTTTAAGTTTGTAGGGTAGCTGTTTGGAAGAACAAAAGTTCTCGTTTTGCAGACATTTCTGTTCCTAGTGTACCAAAAGGACACCTGCTGGTCATGTGGCTGATTTTATAAGGTCTTCTTTAATGCATTGCTAGATACATATTAAATTCATGGGCACAAAAACATGTTGCGAATCCATTCAATGCATGGGTTAGCATAGAATGGTTAGGAAATGAGGCTCTGAGAACTAAATAAACAGCTCTGTACCCCTTCATTGTTCTGGAGACCCACCAGGCAATTGTGCCTTCTGTACAGTGCTGCCTGTGGAAGAGAACTGTCCTATAGAAATACATGAGCCACAAATGGGAGGCTTCATGTAGTTCAAAGTTTTCCAACAGCCACATTAAAAGAAGTAAAAAAGAACATGTGCAATTAATTTTAAAAACATATTTTATTTAACCCAATGCATCAAAAATACTCTTTATTTCAACATGTAAACATTATAAAAATGTGTGCTGAAATAAGTATAAAAATACTCCTTTTTTTTTTTTGGTATCAAATCTTCAAAACCCAGTATATGTTTTACGCTCAAGAGCACGTCAGCTTGGGCTGGCCCCGTTTCAAGCGCTCCCTCGGCCCCGCAGACTTGTGGCTGCTGTACTGGCCAGGGTGTTCTAGAGTCCTATCCTTTGCCTTTTACCTTTCTTACGATTTGCTCCTCTAGCAATGAATAACATTTAGAACTCGATCTCTGGAAAGTAGCTTAGTGCCTCCCCTTGATATTTTTTATTTATAATTAGGAGAATATCACCAATATTTGCTTTGCTTAGAGTTAAGAAAATCTTTAAAAATTCCTATTTTCCTTCTGTGTTTATCATTGATTTAAAAAAAAAATAGCAAGCATTTCTGTTAGAGTAACTTTGGCAGTGCCTTTCTTCAAAAAGGTCTTTGGACCTGTAGCCAGACAAGGTTTGATCTCGTAGGAATGCTAATTTGAAGAATGCAGGCTGATATTTGAATATACCTAAAAAATTGGTAATAGTAGTCCGGGAATTTACAAATAGGGGCTAGAATGAAATCTAATGAGGCAAATAGAGATAAGTTTTGAGTAGATAACTTTTAATACTGTTTCTTCAGTTAGAGTTTCTTCTCTTCAGCCCCTGGCACTTAAAATACTGACCAACTGACCACGGCCTGCCTGAAAGATAGCAGAGGCCACCTGGCATTGATGCAGGAGGGAATGCAGCTGCTAACATATTATTTGATGGATTATAGCAATAAGTGTTCAATAGTTGATGATTGATTAATATGATACTGACTCTTGAGAAGAAATAAGCAAATGCATGGCTATCACAAAGCCATGGGTGCCCTACATGACGTTCTCTGTTTAAATTTTATAGCTACAATACCATGGGTGCCCTCCTGACATTCTGTGTTTAAATTTTCACATCTGTTTTGACAGTTGATAATGGTCTTATCTTGGATTTTTTTCCAGTTTTGATGTCCTGGATGGAGTCAGGGGAATAAACTACTTACTGTATTTCAAGCATTCTAAACTACAGGTTTTCCCCTCACATTTTAGTTTTTCTGATATTGGGATGTATCTTACAATTGACTGTAGCTTAATATTAATTGCAATGCTTTTTTTTTCTTTTCTTTATGTTGCCTAGAATAATGATGTACCTATTGTCTTTGGTGTACTAGATTAGATGAAATGCAGTTATGTGGAACACCTCTTATGTGGCATGCTTTGTGCTAGACTCTGTGCTAGCCACTTTCTAGCACTCTCATTTTATCCTTACTGTAAGTCCCTTACACAGATGAAAAAATGGAGGTGGAGAAAAGTGCACTAACTTACCATTTTCCTACATGTAGAAAATTGTAGAAAATCTGCCAAATCGTGGATGGCAGATGCTGCGTGTTGAATGGATGTCCTCCCATGTCTGTGCTCTCCTGCCTCCTCCCTGTACTTGAACCAGATTGTTTTTATACCTGAATCCTTTTTTCACCCTTCTTCTCCACTTCCTAATCCCTTTCAATTTGGGTAGATGCCACCTCCATATCTGAATTAGGGGCCCACTGTAAATGGTTCTACTGGCCCTGCTTTTATCCCTAAATTGCATTTCTATTTTTCATTTCTTTTCCACTGCACTAGAACATGCACATTCCTGTGTGCTTTAACATCTGGCAGAGGATTTAGTATGGAATAGACCTTCAATATATATTTGTTGACTGGTTTAAGGTTATCGTAGTAGCTGGCTATTATGGCCCATCTATGCTCTTTTTTTTTTTCAGTTTCCTCTATTTTTATTGAATTTCTAAGTATTTCATTCCCTGCTTCTATTTAGGGTCTTTTTGAGGTTGTTGAAATTGTCATCACATATAATGAACCCCATTGAATTTTTCTCCTCTGTCCTCTGGCAGTTTCTATGCAAAGACATTGGATATTTGCATACTTCCACAAAAACAACCCTTTATGGCTATGTAATACACAACTCTATTTTTCAAAAACTGTTTTGGATTTTTGATATAATCAAAGAGAACTTATATCAAGTTGTATTTAATCTCCTGGCCTCATATTTATCATTCTTCTATCACATTCATTATCAGCTTCTCAAAAGAAAAGAAAAGCATTCTCTCAGGCTATTACCAAAGCAGAGATAATTTAAAAGTGAACTTACATTTCCAAAAGAATTATTTTTAAAAAATAAGTTATATTTTGTAATTAATAAGAAGATGGGAAATGTAGTCAAAGATAAGAATTGTGTTTTTTTTTTTTGGAAACTGTAGCTTGAAAAAGAGAGACAGAAGCAGATATGAGTAGTAGATCAGGTGGTGAAGGCACTTGGATGCTGACCATGAAGACTAAGTCAAGTCCTGAATCTCTGGGGGCCTTGAATAAAGAAGAGCTTCAGATCTGTGGGGTCTAATATACGGCTCATCCACTCAGGGCAAAAAGCCATGGGGAACGCTGCTTAATTCTTGAGACATGTGTTAATGTTTTCATTTGTTCCAATTTTTAGAAGAGCAGGACTCTAAAACATATCCCAACAAATATAACAGCTAGATTTGAATTTTATATTACATAAAGGGTAGTGAAAAGAATGAGGGAAAATATAAGGGAAAGGGGCAAAAGAAATGGAGGAAAATAAAAGAGAAGGCAAGGAAAGAAGAGGAAGAAGTGAGAGCAGATGAATGGAGAGAGACACGAAGACAGATGAACAGAGAAAGAAAGGAGCTAGAGGATGAAGCGGCCAGGAGACAAAGTGGTAGGAAATGGCCGCTGGTGTTGACTTGGCTTTTGGCCTTCAGTCCATTAGTTATCTTCCTACTATGCTGTGAAATGATTAACTCTTTGGCCTGTACTCACAGATAATTCACTGCTCATTCTTTAACTTTCAGAGAGGCTGCACTGAATGAGATGTTGTAAGAATCCAACGGAGTATGAATTACTCATGGGCAGCAGTGTCTGTGAGGAGAGCAATGTTAATCTGGGGTCCAAATAAAATCAGAAGAAGGGTTAGGTCTACCTATGTATTAAAGGTTTCCTATTATGACTCAAAGACTCAAGAGTTGTAGTTCATTGATCATTTGCAAAAGAAGCCATCTATAAATCCAAAACATATGAAAAACATAAATGAAATGACATTCCTATAGATTACTGCCAGTAAAATACTGAATGAACATTGAGAGAATAAATGTGTCTTTAAGAGCAAACAGTATATCCTTCAACATCTTGAGAATCAGCCCTAAATAGGGGTTATTTCAGCTGTGTGACTGCATTACTTGCATTACGGTTCATTGCTAAATCACTGTCCCTGAAGATTATTCTGGCAACATACTTTGGCATGACAGGTGGAATGTAACCCTCTATCATGCTACTGGGCCCAATTTCCCTTTCTGGTGTTCGTGGCAGATTTTGGGTTCCCTTAAGGAAATTTTGTGGTACTTGCTAACCTTGGGAGATTATTAGAGGTGGGTGATCAATCTAGTTATCACTGAGATTCTGAGAGTATGCCATTTATGTGTTTGAAATTTTCAATTTTCTTAACATAGTAATTTGGTAGAGTAAGATCAAGGTAACAAGAGTTAGGAAATGTATGGTGATAACTTTTAATGGTATTGTGTTGTTTTATGAAAATTAATTAAATTCTAAATATATATACCTTTACATGTATATATATATACACATACATATCTTCTAAGCATATATTTATATTTATTCTAAATAAATGTTTTAACATAGATTCTAAATATATAATTCTCATATATATTTGAGTGCCCTATTGTATACTGTGCTTCCAGTAATTAGAGGGGCAGGTAATACAGTGGTACAAGGGTGACTTTTGGAGTTCCCTAGGTAAAGAATGTGAGGCTAAGTGAATCATCTACAGATGTAGTGCTAGGAAGCAGCAGAGCTGACATTTTAACTTGGAATATCTGGATTCAAAGTTGATAGACTAAAGCTCTTTACCTTTCTACCTCTTTACCTGTATTATTTACTTTGGAAACAGTTTTTAGAGGTTCTAAGGCTAGGGAAAAGATTGGAAATAATATATGTAAAGGATCTGGGGAAATGACTATAATATAGTAGGCATTCAATATGTAGTAGCTTTTCTTACAATAGGTATATTATTTTGCAGGATAGTGTTGGGGTAAAAAAGCTCCTCAGTGAATAAGTCACTGGATATGTCACAAAAAATTAATGACTTATAGCTTATGAAGCTATTTCAGCTTCATTTATTGACAATTCTAGTAAATTTTCTTATCTAGTTTCTAAATTTGCTGATCAGAAGCAGCAAATTAGGACAGAAAAGAGGGACCATTATAGAAAAGGACAGTGATATTTGTGATAACTGGTAATTGAAAGTCTGAAAAAGACAATTGTGAAATTAGGCACATAATCTAAAACATAACAAAAACAAAACAAAACAAAATCAGCTTACTGGAGTCATTTAGGGGTAGTTTAGGTGTAAAATAAGATTATTACTTCAATAGACCTTGAGGACTACTCTGCATTAACATTGTGAATTGATCAATCATCTACAACATTTCTTACAGTGCAGTGTGATGCTAATGAATTATTTCTGCTTTATATATGTCTGAAAAATTAATTTACCTTCATTTCTGAAATGTATTTTCACTGGCCAGAGAATTTTAGGTTGCTTTTTTTTCTTTCAGTATTTTAAGAATATTGCTCCACTGTCTTCTTACTTGCAGTTTCCAATGAGAGATCTGCTGTCATCCTTATTTTTGTTTCTTTGTATTTTGTAGATAGTTCTTATTGCCCTGCTTTTCAAGTTTACTATTATTTTATTCTTCAATATCTAATCTGTTTTTTCCATCTGGTGTATATCTTTTAACCTTAGAAAACTAAAGTTTTCATCTCTAGAAGTTCAATTTGGACCTTTTTAATATCTCTCATGCCTCTACTTAACTTTTTAAACATATGGAATACAATCATAATAACTGTTTTAATGTTCTTTTCTGGTGATTCTAACATCTGTGTAAATTCTGGGTCAGTTTCAATTGATTGGCTTTTCTCTTTATTATGAGAAGAATTTTTCTGCTTCTCTGCATGCCTCGTGATTTTTGATTGAATGCCATACATTGTAAATTTTATCTTTTAGGATTCTGAATATTTTTGTGTTTTATAATATTCTTGAGTTTTGTTCTGGGACACAGTTACATTATCAGGAACCAGTTTAATCTTCTCAAGTCTTGCTTTCACTATTTGTTTGTGAGAGCAGAGCAGCATTTAGTCTAAGGATAATTGTCCCAAAACATGGAGGCAAGATCCTTCTGAGTTCTCTCTCTAATAATCCATTAATTATGAGTTTCTGTGCTGGCTGATAGGAAAAGACAGTGTTTTCATTTCTGTGTGAGTGCTTGGCATCTCTCCCCCTATTTCTTTTGGGTAGTTCACTTTTCTTAATTCAAATGATTTTGTTACATGAATGCACTAATCAGTATTCTGCTGAATACTCTAAAAGGTTATGATGGGTAATTTTATGAGTCAGTTTTAGTGGGCCATAAAATGGATAGACATTTGGCCAAACATTATTCTGCATGTGTCTATAAGGGTGTTTCTGTATAAGATTAATATTTGAGTTGGTAGACTGAGTAAAGCAGATTCCCCAGATTGTGGGTGGGCCTCATCCAATCAGTCAAAGGTTTGAATAGAATAAAGAGACTGACCTTCCCCCAAAGAAGGGAGAATTCTTCCTGCCTGTCTTTGAACTGGAATACTGGCTTCTCCTGAGTCTTGAGCCTGCAGCCTATGGACTGGAACTACACCACTGGCTTTCCTGGGCCTCTGTCTTGCCAGTTGCAGATCTAGGGACTTGTCAGCCTATGACATGTCAGCCAATTCCATATGTTTATATATATATCTTTGTATATATCTCTTATTGGATCTGTTGCTCTAGAGTACCCTAATACAGCAGAGTTCTCTTTCTGCAGTTTTCTTTTCTCTAGTATGTTGGACAACTTGGTCTCCACTTGAACTCCCCAGATTATTAGCTGCATGTCTTTAACTTAGGGAGTCTGTTAAGCACTACCTGAGTTTAGCCTCCCCTCATCACACTCTGGGAACTCACATCAGTAAGCTAGGGTGACTGTGGGGTTCACCTCATCTGTTTCTCATCTCTCAGATACTACTATACTTTGTTAGCTGATTTAGTGCCCTGAAAATTATTGTTTCATGTGTGTTTTTCTACTTTATTATTTCTTCAGGTGGGAATGCAAACCTACTTCATTTTATCTGGATAGAAATCTTTGGTCAATGATCTAAATTATAATTTGGGGTCATAAAGAAAAATCTAAACTACTTTCTATGAAATACAGTATTTATAAAGATAGAACTATATAGTACAATTTGCAAAAGATTTTCATCCTTGTTCAAAAAAACCCCAAAATATTAGTATCAGTGGTAAAATTTCAAATACTGGAAACCTTTGGTCTGTAGAGTAACTTTTTCTGAAAGGGTTTTGGAGGCAGAAACTGACTATAGCAAAAGCACAATTACAGTATTTGGGAAGTTAACATGGAGGTGCCGTTTGAGGAGCTGCTGCCTGTTGAACAAACAGAATTCAGGATGTCTGGGGATGAGGTATGACCAGAAAATGTATCATATGGCTGGGTCCAACCTCTGTGAATATGTTAACCTTTAATTTCTAGGGCAGAAAACTCCTGTAAAATCCATTAATAGGCATTTGCTTCTTGAAGCACATATATGGCCACCTTGTAGCTCAGTATTTTTATTTTAACTTTTTAAAACATGCAGTTTTAAGAATAACTGCTATTGACCTGCACTCTGTGGCCTATACAAATTCCAGATTGGTTCCATTTTTGCTCTTTCTCCCAAAGCTTGTGTGGAGATTATTAGCACATGTGTATGTGAAACTGAAGTCAGACATACTCTGGTTGTTTCTTGAATCCGGTTAATGGAGATACGAGTATCCATACTCAGGTGGAAGGAAGAAAATGATTTATGTCTTCCAGAGTCATCTTCTGGTGTTACTGAGGAATATTTTCACAGGGTGCTTTTGGTATTGTGAACCACTGTAGCTATGCCTTCCTTTCTCTGTCTCAACCATTAAATAGTGAACAATTTTGTTTTTCTCATGATTTAAAGTTTCTTGAAGTATCTGATTTTTAGACATAGTCCCAATCCCCTTATATTTGGAATAACAGCTGTAATGTTTCTGTTCATATAAAAATAAATGCATATGAAATTGTGAGTGTATATTCATGAAGATAACTCATGGGGAATATTTCATGCATCCTCTCTAACATAGTGATAATGATTTCACTGGATTTGAAATTTCTTGAGAACAGGAACTGCCTATTCTTAATAACTGCCTTATTCTCTATTGTAGTCCAGTTTTTGAAAATAAATGCATGTATAGTGAACAAGTACACTAGTGGATTCTGGGTACACCAAAGCAGTACATTAATGCTTGTAATATTTGTTGGAAGAAAATCACACCTAAATATTGTTAAGGAGCAGGGCTAGGTACATAATTTCTAGGACCCAGTGAAAAATAAAAAGGTGAGGCACCACGTTCAGCAATTACTAAGAATTTCAAGATGGTGACAGTAGAGCATTAAACCTAGCTCTGGGTTCTGTGTGACTATGCATATTATACCCCCATGAAGCCAGCTGTGATAAGGACTATAGGAAGTAAAACCCAATGTCAAGTACATAGAACAAAAACAAAACAAAACAAATGATGCCATACAGGTTTTTCAAGTTGTTAGGTTGATTTGAAAAGAGTAATTACTACATTTTATATCATACATTTGATTAGATTTGCCATCCTTGATTCTATCATGAAAAGTTAGTAGTTGAAGTCTTAGACTTTTCAAGTCAAAAAATGAATGTGGCTATTGTGATGACAAACATTGAGCTTTATATTTGGAGAAATGTTGAAGTAATATTTTACTGCTGATTGAATATGCTGCAGCTATCTAAGCATCTTGAATTGGTCCCATTACTTTTATACTATTTTTGTGTACTATTAAAGTGAATGCAAAAACTTAAAGCCTTGAGCTTAAATTAAATACTGTGCCCAAGACTATTAACTTGAACGTATAAAACTAGGCTCCTTGAAATATCCCACTGAAAGGTATTTGCTTTGGGGAGCCGAATAATTTTCTGGAAACACATCTTTGCTTTGTTTGGTTCAAAAATGCAGTCATATTATGGATTAATATGTCATAAAATTTTGATTTAAAATCTAAAAGCCAGAGTAAGCTATCTACAAAACTGTCAAGATGCATTTTGGGCTGTCCTCCTTCCATTTGTTCTTTTCTTCAAAGGATTTAAATGAATTGGGATTATAAAAATCACATTAAGATTGAAAGACTGTAGTGTAAGTTTCACCTGGGGTGCTTGTTAAAAAATCCAATTTCTGAGGTTTCATTCCAGATCTACTCAGTGAGACTCTGCAGGCGGGCGCCTAGAATCTGCATTTTTTACGTTTTCCAGATGTTTTTTATGCACACTGAAGTTTGAAAACCACTGCCCTCAAGTTTTAACTGCCAGTAAAAAGAACTTTTAATGGATGCAGCCATAATTTCATAATACTATTGATTAATAGAATCTGCTTTTAATATATAATCACTGAAAGACATAGTTGTTTGAACTGATATATATGGATGTGTGGCCTTGTTGAAAAGAGAAGGCAAGTTAAACCTCTGACTGAGTCATGTTTGCAGTTCAGCTGTGAAATTTGATGATTTTTAGCTGAATCTAAATGCCAGGCAAAATGTGTCTGTGTTCCCCATCCCTCTCCTTTGACACCATTTCCCTGTCTTGAGGCTAATCTTTATACAGGAATGGCTTATCACTGCTCCCTGAGTTTCTGTAGAAAGACATAGGTTACGAAGTCAAGAGCTGCAGACTTCTCTTGACTTCTCATCCAGACAGTCAGTGACATAAAGCTGTAATCAGGCAGAGCTTGCCACTGATTTAATTTGATCTTCCAGGGAGGATTAAAAATATTGTTCTTGCCCAAGTTAGAATGTTGTGACTAAGCTCAGTATGTCAGAGGCTTTGCCGTTTTCCCGGTGCCAGTGCTGGCTAGCATGGGTAGTGACAGCCTTGCAGGATCTGCATTATCTTCCTTAGCTTCCACATTTTTCAACCATGTCAGGAAAGAGGTTTTTTGAAGGAAAATTCAGAAAGAATTTAAGAAGGGCTCCTGGCTCATGCTCTGAAGGATCATAACTAGAACGGAAAATAGCCCTGAAGGAATGAGTAGAGCCTTCTATGATGGGCCTGCACCTCACCTCAGTGTGATCTGTACATTGGAGGCCTTAGTTATGAATTTTATAATAGTACCCAAAATTGAGGCTTCACTTAGCAGCCAGTATGAGCCTAATTTAAAGATGATTTAATAATGATCATGTCATGTTTGTAGAAGCACTCTTGTACTTGTTGAAATGTTTGCGGACATGTTGTCTCATTTAATTCTTGCTAAAATCCTGTTAAATATGCAAAGCAGGTACTACCATCCCCACTTTGTGGATGAGGAAAGAGAGTCACAGGAACTAGTAATTAATGGAGCTAGCACTGGGTTCCAAATTTTTGAACTTTAAGGTAAAATAGAAATAAATCTCTGGAAAAAAATAGTACTTTGTACATTTGGTTTCTAAAAATAAAAGTGTGATTGTTTGGTGTCTTTTTGTGTGTTCTTCTTTCAGTACCAGTGGATTGTTAGCTACGCTCAGCTCTGAGGAATAAGACTGTCACCCCTTCCTCCTCTAGGGGCCCTGGGGTGACATTCTTCTAGAATTTAAAATGTGTTTTGCTTATGAGTGAGTCCTGGGGTGCCACATGTATTGTTTTCATTTGTTACAAAATACATGGTCAGAATTTTAATAGCCATTATGCTCTAAGATGCAAAATGATAAGTTCTTGGATTGAAAAAAATGCTATATGCTGATCTGATTGTGTAGTATTCTAATCTTCTGTTTACAGCTCTGTGACCAGTGGGATTTGCCAATAGACCTGAATACTTTCCCTGTCCAGAAGCATAAAATAACAACGGTGTAGGATTCTGTGGTCAGAACTTATTAGGCATTAAAATTCTAATACCTCATGTTTGTGACAAAGATGGTAATAGGAGTTGGAAATGCCACAGTATGAATCTACTCTCATGACAAAGAGTGTAATGAGAATGGGAATAGCAGCAGAGTGAGCCCATTCTCATTATGTTCTGAAGCCAAATTTCTTGCCTTCAGCATGAATTATATTTTCTGGCTTCTGTAATCAAGAATGTTCCATTTGAAGGAATATCATGTCTAGCAGAAAACAGTTTCACCTCTGAGCACCTATCTAGCTGGAGAATCTGTTTCCTCAATTAAACAAATTGGAATAAGAAACACTATTTTTGAAGCCTCATTGTAGAAGATATTATTTGTGTATGAATGTATGATGATTGTCACTAATTAAAAATGAACTGATTTAGAACACTTAAAGCAAAGAAGGGCTCACATCACACTTCCCTTACCACAGTCTTTACAAAGGGCCTGGGCTTTCTACCCAAACTATTTTGCTGACTGTGTCATAATGCTTCCAGCTGCAATCAGTGGAAAAGAGTTTTGCAATCATCGAAACAAAAATATCATTAGCTTTGTTGTTGTTAAGACTGCTTTAAGTATTTGAGGTTTCTATTTTCCTTCTTAAAAAAGATTTAAATTTGTTAATAATGCCACACATTGCTTCAGGCAATAGTCAATCATATTACCTTATTTATTTTACTCTCATTGTCATTTTAGAAAATAGACTGGTTAAATATGCTTGTAAATTAGTGACATCCTTCTGCAGCTCTCAGCATAGTTGTTTTCCAGTTTTGAATGAGATAAAGCAACCAATGAAACCCAATGGGAAATGCCAGACCAAAGGTAATTCTGTCTGTCCCATAACCTCAGAAGCTGGCTCTTTGCCACACTTTTCTGGGAAGATAACACAATCAGCAGAGCCTCCTTTGAAGTTGCTTTGGACACGAGGCTAACAGAGGATTGCAAAGTGAGATCATTGGCATTTCAGATACTGCAGGTACTGATGGTATGAAAGGACTATTAGTCCAAGCATGGCTAAGAGCATCGATCAGCAGTTTTGAAATGCCATATCATGCATGATGACTTTTCTGACATGTTTACCAATATTGGAATTTTTCTCCTGACTTATTTCCATAGCTTCCTCTTCTCAACTATTCTCTAATGAATATGCACTCCCAGTGTGTCCTTACTAAAAGGGTAGCTAATGTGTGTATTTGTTCCCTGAGCATCATTCACAGTGCATCTAGATACGTATTTATAGTTATTACACTGTTCTGTGTTAGTTCATTGAGGATGACGGACAAAGGGAAGTCAGAAGATTGGAGCATGGGAAAGGTAATGGGTCGTGGTGTGTTAAGCTAGAGACTGTGAGGAAGAGGAAGAGGGCGCTGAGCACAGATGTGTGTACTTAACAGAGCATGTGTGTACTTAACAGCATGTGTGTACTTAACAGACATGTGAATAGAGTAGAAACAGGTATGCATTTGCATAAGTTGCACAGGAGTGGAAAGGGTGATGTTGGAAGGTGGGGAGAATGTCATATTTGGTTGGAAAATAACAACTTAGAAATTGACTCTTCCCCTAGCTACAGGGGATGGAAGTCCCCCTGCCACCTGAGTGAGAGGTCACTGGGTACGTGGTTCTTGAACAAACCCGTTCACGTGTGTGGTTTTGTGGCTCTTCCTGATTATTGATCTCTAGAGTTCTAAAAGCCAAGAGACAGAAGTCACAGTGCAATCGATATTTCTATTATAGATAAGAAACTCCCAGAAACAGGGCCTACGTAGATTAATCTGTATACAACCAAACACATATTTAAGAATCTTTGGAAGGTAATACTGGGATTATATCTCAAATTTAATTTTAAGCTTCTTTCTTTATTCCATTTGGCTTTATATTGCTCTTTCCTATTTTATCCCTCCTTGAACTAAAACTGGACAATAGCGTTATAAATGGCGAATTAAGGAATAGTAAGAAATCATCTTTTTGGCTGCTATCTTTTAGAGTGAACTTGAATGACTGGATGGTTACTTTGTTAATTACTGGCAAAAACTGTTTTGTTTTGTTTTTTAAAAAGAACCCCCAATCCTGATTATCAATCTATACACTTTCCATTGAATTCTGTAAATGCTTTGTTTTTATTCAATGGGGGGAAAGACAAGAGAGAAAAGAGCATTAGGCAGAGAAGAAGTAAATGAAGGGAATAGAGTCTGTGTAACAAATTCACTTTATTCCATTCGATATGCCCCCAGAATTAGTAGGGATCTACTATTATACTAATAGGACTGTGATAATGGGGCATTCTTTGCTTTAGTACCACCTAATTACACATGCTTTTCTAATATCACAAACTTTAACTAGTGTGACATAGAAACACCAGAGCTCAGCTTTCTGCAGTTTTTAAATCTTGGGAGTTGTTCTTATTCTGATTTAATATAATAACCTTTATTCATCTTTGGTGTGCTTAGTCAACCACTGGGAAAACATGTATTCATCTGGAAAGCTTAGGAAAGATATAACTGGAGATATGCCTATGCTACTTTTTTAAATTGAAAAATCAGAGAAGTGCTCTCCTACATTGATATGTTTACATTCAATACATACTGATTGATATTAAAGTATCACAAAAGTAATAGATTGATCAATTTGTCCTGGTAGCATTAAGAAATCTTGTTACTCTATTCATTCAATTTCCAGTTCTTGTGTGAATATAGACAAAAAGTATTTCTTTTCTTATATTTGAGTTTAGTAACTTTCAGGGTCCTAAATTTATTGGCATAATTTAATGGAAAAGTTTATGCTCCAAAGCATTCATTTTTCTTCCCAAGCTTAGTGGTTTTCAATTTCTCAACTACTGGGTGGCTTTTAGGTAACATGGCAGAACAGAATCTTCTCAAATTTTTGATTCTTTTAATAAAATACTCAGTGGAGAGCTATGCCAAAGTTGAAGTAAACCAAGGATATGATCTTATTCTTATATTTGTCCTTGTGGTTATTAAAACATGGGTTTTCTCTCTTTTTAAAAATTTTTTTATTTTGGTATCATTAATATACAATTACATGAGCAACATTATGGTTACTAGATTCCCCCCAATATCAAGTCCCCACCACATACCCCACTACAGTCACTGTCCATCAGTGTAGTAAGATGCTATAGAATCACTACTTGTCTTCTCTGTGCTATATATACTGCCTTCCCCGTGTCCCCCTGCTACATTATGTGTGGTAATCGTAATGCCCCTATTCCCCCTCTCGTTCCCTTCCCATTCACATTCCCCAGTCCCTTTCCGTTTGGCAACTGTTAGTTTATTATTGGGTTCTGTGAGTCTGCTGCTGTTCTGTTCCTTCAGTTTTTGCTTTGTTCTTATGCTCCACAGATGAGTGAAATCATTTGGTACTTATCTTTCTCCACCTGGCTTATTACACTGAGCATAATACCCTCTAACTCCATCCATGTTGTTGCAAATGGTAGGATTTGTTTTCTTTTTATGGCTGAATAATACTCCATTGTGTAAAACATGGTTATTCTTATATGTATCTGTCTAAGTAATATGTTTAAACATAAGTTGCCTCCTTTTTTTGAATATTTCAAAAGTGTTTGAGCCTGAGAATTAATAAAATAATAGTCAAAACAATAAAGTTTCCTGTATACAATAGCACTGATACCATGGTAATCTCTCAAGACTATTTGGTATGTTTTCTCCAACCCCTGCCATTGCTCTACCCTGCACACTATCTGGAAAAGAAGTCCAGGAAAAGAGACATTAGCTTAAACGCTGGTAACCTTACATTAAAATATATCAACTTTATTGGCATTTCTGAATTGAGCTGAAGGGATGATAGTAGATTTAAATGTGAAAGTCTCTATTCTGGTGATGTGAAAACTGTTGGATAGAGAGAGTGTAGGATTGTAAAACAATTTCACAGTTTACCTCAAAGGGCTTCCCTAAGCCACAGATTGGTTTCTGGAACCTGCCCCCACAGAAAATCTGTTTCCAGCTCTAGGTAAGACTCCAACTCCTCAGAGTACTCCCTGAAGTGCTGGAAAGCCCTGGACCACCTCTATGTTCCTGTCTCTTCTGTGGACATTCTATGTGGAACTCTTAGATCTAGGTGCGGTTGAGCTACTCCCTCAGCACATTATTCTTAAAGAGTCCTAGACTTTCCTTATGACTCAGGTAGTCCCTGGGGAGCACATTAGTTCCCAGGTTTGATGGTCACCTCCTGCGAGTCACGAATCTTGTCTCAGTCCAGAGCAGCTCTCCAATGTGAACTCCATCATCCTTCCTTCCCCCCTAATACCACAATTTATGGCTCTGGGAGAGGTGTTCTTTTAACTTACCACTTAGTGTGAAAATTAGCCTGACCTTATTTTGTAGTACATGACACAAAGGTGGTTGTGTAGGTTAGTATTTACAATTTTACAGACAATAAGAAAATGCAAATAGATTGTGATTTTGGGCAGGAGTCTGGTTGGCATGCTGCCTCTCTGTGGCTTGGCATGATTTCAAACTGGCGACTTCATCTTAAAAATGAGAAAATTGAGGCCCAGGAGGATTACATGGCTTGCCTAGTTATTTTGTGGTAGAAATAGTATTTAACCCCAAGTCAAGTTATCAGATATCCTTTATCAAATGAATGTCTTTTTATTTAAATTGAAGTAAAATTGGAATAAAACATTTTATTAATTTTATTTGTATTAAAGTGATCACCACAATAAGTCTAGTTACCACCTGTCACCATACAGTTGACCCCCTTCACTCATTTAGCCCCAAATCCCCCTTGCCCTCTGATAACCACCAATTTCTTCTCTAATTGTCTGAGTTTTATTTTTGTTTTTGTTTTGTTCATACATTTGTTTTGCTTTTTAGATTCAACATATAAGTGAAATCATACTGTATTTGTCTTTGACTGACTTAGTTCACTTAGTGTAATACCCTCAAGGTTCATCCACTTGTCACAAATGGTAATATTTCCTTCTTTTTCTATGGCTGGGTAGTATTTCATTGTATACCACATCTTCTTCACCATCAGTGAACAATTAGGTTGCTTCCATATCTTGGCTTTAATGAACATGGGGTGACTGTATCTTTTCAAATTAGTATTTTTGGTTCCTTTGGATAAATCCCAGAAATAGAGTAGATGGATCATATGGTAATTCCATTTTTATTTTTTCATGGAAGTGTTTTCTCTAGTGGCTGTTCCAATTTTCTTTGACATCAGTAGTGCACAAGGGTTCCTTTCATTCCACATCCTCTCCAACACTTATTTCTTATCTTTTGGATAATTGCCATTCTGACTGGTTTGTGGCAATAGCTCATTGTAGTTTTGATTTGCACATCCCTGATAACTGTGATATTGAAAACCTTTTAATGTGTTTGTTGGCCATCTGTTTGTCATTTTTGGAAAAATGTTCATTTAGATCATCTGCCCATTTTTAAACCAGATTATTTGTTTTTTTATCTTTTTTTTTTCTATTGGGTTATTTGTTTTTATTTTTTCTTGTTCCTTTAGGTGTAAAGTTAGATTAATTATTTGATATTTTTCTTGTTTCTTTGACATAGGCCTGTATCACTTATGAAGTCCCTTCTTAGAACTGCTTTTGCTACATCCCATAGATTTTGGATTAGTGTATTTTCATTTTCATTTTCATTTATCTCAAGTTATTTTTTAAAATTTCTTTGTTGACCCATTGTTGTTCAGTAGCAAAGTGTTAATCTCCACATATTTGTGATTTTTCCAGTTTTCTTCTTGTAGTTGATCCTAGTTTCATACCCTTGTCATCCTTCAGGGAAGAGGTTTGATATGATTTCAATCTTCTTAAATTCATTGAGACTTATTTTATGGCCTAACATGTGATCTATCCTGGAGAATGTTCCTTGTACACTCTGCTTGAGAAGAACATGTGTTCTGCTGCTTTTGGATGGAATGTTCTATATATAAGTCCATCTGGTCTAATGTGTTGTTTAAAGCCAGTATTTCCTTGTTGATTTTCTGTCTGGGTGATCTGTACATTGATATAAGTGAGAAATTAAAGACCCCTACTCTTATTTAATTGCTGTTAATTTCTTCCTTTAGCTCTGTTAATATTTGTTTTCTGTATTTACGTGTCCCTATGTTGGGTGCATAAATATTTACAAATGTTATATCCTCTTCCCAGATTGACCCATTTGTGGTATATGCCTGCCTTTGTCTTTTTTAATAGGCTTTGTTTTAAAGTTTATTATCTAATATAAGTCTAGCTATTATGCCTTTCTTTTCATTTCCATTTCTTTGGAATATCTTTTTCTATCCTTTCACTTTTAGTCTTGGAACTGAAGTATGTCTCCTGTAGGCAAGATAGAAATGTCTTTTTTAAAATATATATTTTTAGCCAGTCTGTCTTTTGATTGGAGAGTTTAGCCATTTACATTTAAAGTATTATTGATAAATATATACTTATTGCCACTTTGTTAATTACTTTCTGAAGTTTTTGTAGTTCCTTTGTGTTCCTTTTTTCTCTTGCCCTCTTCTGTTGTTGTTTGACTTCTTTCTTTACTGTTATGCTAAGATTCCTTTCGCAGTACATTTTGTGTATCTACTACAGGTTTTTGCTTTGTAGTTGCCATTAGGTTCACATATATTCACATATAACAGCCTATATATATAACAGTCTATTTTAAGTTGATAGCAACTTAAATTTTAACTTATTGTAAAAGCTATATTTTTGCCCATCTCCACATTTTATATTTTTATGTAACATTTTACATCTTTTTATTTTGTGTATCCTTTATTATTGTAGTTATAGTTAATTTGCCTACTTTTGTCTTTTAACTTTCACACTAGCTTTATAAGTGTTTAATCTTTTTTTTTTCTTACTATTCATTCACTTTTATTAGTGAGATTTTTATCCTCATATTTTTTTTTGTTATTAGTGCCTTTCTTTTAAGATTAGAAAAGTACCTTTAACATTTTTAATAAGGCCAGCATAGTAGTTATGCTTTTCTTATCTGGAAAACTCTCTCCTTCAATTCTTAATGATGACATTGCTAGGTAGAGTATTCTTGGTTGGAAGTTTTTTTTTTGTTTTTGTTTTTCCTTTTAGCCCTTTGAATATATTTTGCTACTCCCTACTGGCCTGCAAGGTTTCTGCTCAAAGATCAACTGCTAGTCACCAGGCTGGGAGGGGGTGTTTTGACAAGAGTACATCTCTGCTTCTCCTACTTGTCTTGATGTGGCCCTTTTACCTCTTGTTATGGATGGAGTTTTCAGCTAGTTTTCACTTCTATTTTAATGGGGATTGTTCCATATGTAGCTGTAGATTTGGTGTGCCTGTGGGGAAAGGTGAGTTCAGAGCCTTCCAATAACCCACCATCTAGACTGCTTCATCACGAAACTCTTTTGGATAACACAAAAAATATAAGACTCCTGTAGTGATGAAGCTTAGGTTTCCACTTTGAAAGGGAGACCATTTTAGCAGGGGATACTCTAACAGAGCTTTATATGCAGTCCTCTGCCTGTCACTTGTACCTTAGTCTTGAGTAGCTTATGTTCAGAATAGCTGCATTTCTTCTAGAAACCAATTTTGTTTGGAGCCTATTATAGGTGATGGTTCCAGTCCAGTTTTGAAGCATGCTGATTATAGGTAGCTATATTTATTGTAACAGTTGAAAGGAGAACATCGTAAGAGTAAAAGTCTCCCACTATTTCATCTGATTTAGAATTGTGGAAGCTGAAAGCAAAAATAACTGAAAGCTTTCTCTAACCTTCTTAAAAGAAGTCCTAGAAAAGAGAGTTTTGTTCCGCCACTGATCTTTAAGTAATGACTCTGAACATGGATGCAGTTTTGGAGCATACATGAATATTCCAAGTGCAGTGATCCTCTTTTTGATCAGTATCACATCACATTTCTTGTATATACTGTCCTTTTTCTCATTAAAGTGAGTAAAAGAGGATGCATAAATATTTCATGCTTGTACTAAGTTACATGTACCTTTTTATTTTATTTTCCAAGATGGTATGTTGTTATGTAGGAGTGAGTGTGCAGAAAGTGAATAGAAAAAAAATCCTGTCCTCTTTTATTTTGTCTGCTGCTTTTGACTCTAGTGAGATATAAAGTCATTCTCAAATTTTAGTGTTGAGAAGAATGATCTGAAGCTTGCTAAAAGCATATTCCTAGACCTGGCTCTCTCTCAGAGATTTGTTCCTTTTGAAATGCCCTGGATGATAATGCCCATGACTCCTGGACATTTTGAAGAGCACTAAGAGGTTGGATGCCTTTAGGAAGGTGCGATGTTGGTGGAGGTGGTTTCACAGTCCTTTACTTTCTTAATCAGAGTGCTCACATTGACTTAGAATTTCACATTTCTCCATTTGTTGTTTCTGATGTTAAATCCTTTTGATTGAATCTTTAAAAACTGACTGGAAAAAATGCAAATATATCGAGCATTCCCATGTCAAATGAGAAGATTCCTTGGCAACCCAGGAGGAGATCCCGATTCAAGGTTTTTTATTTTCCCTGTTCTCTTAACAGCTGAGAAAGCACAATTGTTGCTGGCAATGCTGGGGAGGTGAAGTGAGAAGGAGAAATATCCTTGTCCTCCCTTCCTTCTGCTGTCCAGTCTCCTGCTTGGGCATCCTTTATGCTGAGCCCCGAGAGACGCCGAAGCTTCTGAGCCAGACGAGCCCAGGAAACATAGCTGGCAGGAGTCATACTCTGGAAAGCAGGGCAGAGTGACAAAGGAGAAGCACAGATGGAATCTGAGGGCTAACAGGCATGCTTGGGGGGTAATCTTGGCCTAGTAGAGTGTCAGGGCAACTATGTTATCTAGGAGGAGTGTATGCACAGAGAGGAAAAACAAACCTGAAGGGATCTAAAGGTTCATGTCCATTCAAAGTAGAAAACTCTGAGAATTGTTCTGATAGCCACAGACCACCAGGACACTTTCTGTTGAGGGTGTCTAGATTCTGAGGAAAAGGAACATTTTCACTGGTAGGTTTTGTCATTTTACCTTAGCAGCAAGACAGGCATTTTTTAGTAGAAATACTTCAGCTCACATATCAGAGTTGATGCTTCAGCAGCGTGGTGCCGATCATACCTACCCTCTCCCCTGGCCCTGTTTTCTGTCTGGGGTCTTTTTGGAATGTCTGTTATCTCTCACTGCCAATGTGATTGATCCTGTGGGGAAGTTTAAAAAAAAAAAAGTGACCAAGAATTATAGTAACTGCAAGAATAAAAAATCAGAGCAGATGTGCCTTGGTGAATGTTTATTTTCTATGGAGAAATAATGTAGTTCAGACTTTGCAGACTTCCCTTTGGATAGTATGATAGTGAATTTGGAGTCAGGTGATGATTAAAGAGTTTGGATTTTTTCTTTCAAAGTAAAAAGTTCTTTACGGGCCAGCATTTAATGAAATTTGTGATGTCTGCATAAAACGAAATGACTATTATAAAATTCATAGTCTGCATGGGGCTCTGTAAATTCACACAATGGGAAATCATCTGAAGGGATTTGTGCTACACTATTCAACACAGATTTGAAAGACTCTGTACTTGGTCTCAACTCAGCAGCCAATCCAGAGCCTCTGCTAAAGAAGGCAGGCTGTGCGCTACAAACACCTGGCCACCCACCTTTTCAGGACTCGATGTGGTAATTAAGAACTGGCCACATAACATTTTCGTACAGTGAACCTGATTTTAACTCCATTCCTTGCTTAGCAAGTTCTTGTGTTTCAGACAGATGTAACCTTGTCTTTTTGCTTCCTGACTGAGGACACCTGTGAGGTATTCCTGCTAACTTTTGTAGACACATCATTGGGTTTTTTTTTGCCAGGCTTGTTTTTAAAAATCTACATATTGCTTTCTCCATTCAATCCATCACTTTACACATGAAAAGGTCATGGTTCTCTCATTAAGTCTTTGGAGAAATCTTTTGCCATGATTTATCTTACGTTATGTGCCCTGATAGAGATTCTCAGGAAGCAAGGCCCATTAGTTCCTTGTAAGGTCATTCCCCTGATGCCCAGTGCAGATGAGTACCAATTGCCCATGCGTGAGTTTGAAGCATTCCCTTGGATGATTTAAAGGGAGTCAAAGGAATGGTTGTTTTCTGTGCAGTGACTCATCGGGATTAGACAGCTTGAGGAGCAGGAGAATCTCCCCTTGTAGGTGCTAAAATGTCAATGCTAGCTCTTATGTTCAAATCTGCTCCTCTGATATTTGGTATAAAGACAAGCATGTCCCGAGATATTTACTCTTTTTATCTTGTTATATTCGTAATCCTTGATTGTTTAAAAACCCTTTGGTATTTCACTAGCGAATGTTTGCCCTTTCCCCCCTAAACTTCTTAGGGACATTAATCATTACTGGCATAAGTAATTAAAGTAAGCTTAGATATTATTTTTTTAACTAGCAGTTTTGAAAATACTATTCAGTGAATTTCAGAGTAATTATATCTGTACTGTGTAACACTGGACTATGTTTAGTGGAGTGGCCAGGCAGTTTTGGGGAAAAGCAGCATTGTTAAGTCAAATGATTTGTTTTTATCTCTAGGAAGGCATTTTGAAGGAGACCAGTTGTTATATGATTTCTCTGTAATAAGGATGAAATCAGAAATTATACAGGAATTATTTATCATGTGCATTAAGTTGTAAATCTCATTATTTTCCTGTTCTGTCATCTCTACCACCTAAAATATATCGAGTGTATATTTTCTATTCTCTCTAAATATATTCTTACCTCAAACGTTAATATCAGCCAAAATCATTTATTCAAGAAGCAGTTCTTGTATTACCCTATGTGTAAGTTCCAATGCTGACAGCAGGGAATGTAGCATTGAACCAGATAGAAAGTCCTGTCCTCAGAGTTCCCATGCGAAGTGAGCCTCCTGACATTAAGGTCTGCTAGTAGGATGGGAACACTTAGCCGACTAGAGAGGAGAAATGTGTTAAGGCATAGGAGGTAACTGTACAAAATCAAGTTGAGGTGTGTGGCACACCTGAGCACATTCTTGCTCTGACCTTGTGTCCTGAGTGGCTTTTCCAGTTGCCAGGTGGGTTTGTCCTGCTCCCCATACACTCTCTCCAAGGCCTGCTTTAAGCAAGGTGTGAACTTGGAAGGGTGTTTAGCCCTTGACTCCATCTCAAGCTTGTACTAAGGGAACCAAGACAAGGACTGAAACTGGAATCTGGGTCTTACTACTGGGGTTCAAACCATCGATGTTAATAAGCCACATAAACTACGCTGAAGGACTGGGGAGAAAAATGGAGGAAATCGGATTACCAGGCCACTTGGCTTGACGAGGGCTGTTGACTTCATGATGTCCTGAGTGTCTTCAGGATGCTCCTGAGGTCCTCACTCATGCTTTGGAGTGTGAGTGTCTCTCTTCACTATGCAAACCAGAGCTGATACGCCTCTAGTTGTTATCTTTTATATTTGAAGTTTCTGGGTTGGTGTTGCTGTCTTAGGTATGTTGCTGATTGAAGAGAGTATCAGAATCTGTTAATAAATGATGAGTAGAGCTTATCATTTTCAAAATATTTTTAAAAATTACCTAATTATAGGGACATTATACTGGAAAGTTTTCAGATTAGGTTTTACTTTAGAAATGTGATTTGGCCAAATGACCGAAAGGGAAGAAAGTTGTTCTTAATTGTTTTCAGATAATTAAAAAATTTATATTGTTACTTATGTTCAGTGAATGAAATATAAGGGGAAGAAGCTTTTTGTTATCTAATGATTTAAATAATTCCGATATGATTTTGAAGTAGCCTCAGTGATATCACCTTGGTTGATCTATTGATAATATTCTTCAAAACTGGTAATTCTGACTACCCTTCTCTGAAGGAAATAATTGGACTTTCTATTCTCATTCCCTCCCTTCTGCTTCCTTGAAAGTAACATGTGGAATGAGGACTGGACTGGTGTTTGGAAGCTTACATTTACTCTGGCCTCCAATATTTACTCAGAAAAT
Source organism: Manis javanica (assembly GCF_040802235.1). Lineage (NCBI taxonomy): Eukaryota > Metazoa > Chordata > Mammalia > Pholidota > Manidae > Manis > Manis javanica. The sequence goes on from NC_133167.1 coordinate 98,104,051, forward strand.
CTGTAAAGCTCTTGATTTCAATTTCCCCATTGGTAAGATGGAGCTAATAACACAAACTCATGCAACTCATAGAATCTCAAATGGGAGGATAGATAGAAAAAGATCTTAAAATTGCAAATTATGGTATGAATGTGAGATATTATAATTACTAGGCCCTGGCCTAAGATAAGGTTATACATACATGTGGAAAAACATTCACATGGTACAAAACAGTGCCCAGCGCAAAGCTGCCTGCTTGGCTCTCAGCTCTTTAGTTTCCCAGTTTCTCTTCCCACTGGCAACTGCTGTTCCTGATGAGTTCTGGAGACCTGTGAGAACACTGACATAGCAGCACGTCTCACTAACCATGTTTAAGAAGCCTAGGGCCTACTTCCTGGGAGACTATTATATTTTGTAGGGCATAGTTCTCAGTGTGTGATATTGCTTAAGATTTAAGGAATCTAGTCATTTTTCTTGTTTCAAATAGAGAAGAATAGAAATCCTCATGCTATTAGCTTTCTAAAGCAGTGTGCTTCTTATCTGTGTGTTGAAGTTCGTGGAGCACCACCTGAAGGGATAGAAATAATGCTACACGGGAATGAGGTCTTTCAGCAACAGACACAATTTTACACCCCGTGTTATTACTTCTTGTAAAAGCTCTTGCTCCCCTTTCTCATCTCTAGATCATGGTATGACAGCTCTGGCAGGAATAAATAGCAGGTGGGATGACATGTATTTGTGGATTTTAGGTTATAGTTTGGCTTTAACATATTGCCATGTCTCTTTTTCCAGACTTGCCTTCCTTTCGTAGGCTCGACACCCCCTCTTCACATAATGATTAGATTCAAGACCTGCAATTCAGCCAAGATGTAGTCATGGGTCAGCGGGCGCCTATTATCACAGCTGGGCTGCAGTCCCATGTTGCCGGCTCCAGAACAGCGAGTGCATTCATCTCGGCTGTGCCATCCTGGGCCGTGTCAAACCTCCTCACTTTCTTTTCCAAGGAGCTGGTCTCTTAGGTTTCTTTGTTTTTTATTATTTCAGGGCCCATGAGGTATGTGTCAAATGCCTCCCAGCAATTTCACCTTTTAATTTGTCTATATTTGCCTTAGAGATCAATTCCAACCGCTAAAATATACAATATGAAGGGGCCAGGATTAGGGGCACAAAGAGGGGGACATTTGAAAGGGCAACAAAACTAACCAGTTGTCACCTGCGCTTAGGTAAAAGTAGATCATATTCATCATTACTATTCATACAGTTCTACAATGAAAGCATCTCTGTAAAATGTTTGTGTCACCCAAGGCTGACTGATACAGTTGTTAGGGATTTTGGCCATGAAAAATTAGTTCATTTTAGGAAGAAAATTAAATTTTACTGATTAGTAGTTAGAGAAAAAGGAGAATTGGATCCATTGTTTCAACACAAACAATGAGGAATGAAAAATCCCATAGAACCTCAAGTGGCCTTTGGCTCAAGATAATGTTTAGTTAGAGTATTGTGTCTCCTTTGTGAGGAAATGAAAATTATGATTGTGATGAAATATACCATTTATTTACTGCTTACTCTCTGGCAGGCATATGATTCACTTTAATTTTTTTCACAATCCGGTATGGCAGCTGACATTTTTATCTTGGTTTTAAAGAGATGCTAAGTAACTTATCATATCAGGGTTATGCAAACAGTAAGCAGGCAGCTGGAACCCATGAACCCATACTTTTGGCAAAATGCTGTTTTGTACTACCGATCCCTGTATTGAGGAATTATCCAATTGTGGGTGATATAAATAAGGATTTTAAACTCTACAAATAACTACTACCAACTATCCTAGGTTAAATGACCTTTACTCAGTATTTCAGTCATATTACGTAAGATTCTAGTAATTTCTTTAGAATCATCTTAATTTGTTATTTAAAACCCAGTTCTGATTTTTTTCTTATTGAGGTATAATATACATATAGAAAAGTACATAAGATTGGCAGCTCAGCAAAGTTTTACGTATGTACAAAATAAGTGATCACCACCTAGCTCAAGACAGAGAACATTTCCTGTACCACAGTTAGGTTCTATCTCAAACAATAGGTCTCCCTTCTAAGGTAATTACTATTTTGAATTCAATAATCATCAGTTAATTTTGCCAGATCTTGAAGAAGATGTAACTGGAGTCATGGAGATTGAACATGTTCTGTACTTCCGGGCTTCTTTAATGCAACACAGAGCCTGTGAATCATCTGTGTTATATGAAGCAGTATTTCTTTTATATTCTGCTCTTTGAGGATACTGTTACTTGTTACCTGTTCTCATGTCAGCAAACATTTATGTTGATTTGTTTTTTGGCTATTATAAGTAATGCTGCTATAAACATTTTTAGATGCTTTCTGGTGGACATATGCATTCCTTTGTCAAGGGTTTATTTCGTGGGTTCATATGCATTCATTTCAGTGGAATTTCTATGGGTCATAGTGTATAAAGTTTAAGCTTTGGTATATTTTGCCCAGTTTTCCAAAATGGTCAGACCAAGTATGTTCCCATGAGGAACACATTAGAATTTCTATTGTTTCACATTTGTGACCACTCTTGGCATTAACAGTTCTCTTCTTTTCAGGTATTCTGGCGAATGTGTAGTGGTTTCTCGCTGAGGCTTTAATTTGCATTTCCCTTATAAGTAATAGAGATGACTTCTTTTTGTGTACTTACTGATCATTTTAACATCTGCTTTCCTCAAGCAGATATTAAATGCTCAAGTTCTTTGTGCAAATCAAAAATTGAATTGCCTTTTTATTGATTTGTGGAAGCTTTTTATATATTTTAGATATGAGTTCTTTTTCAAGTATATATATTTATTGTGACTATCTTCTTTAAGTCTATGGCTAGTCTTTTCTCTCTTTTAACATATTGTGTGAATAAAAGTTCCTAATTTTAAAGCAGTCCATTTTATTAATTTTTTGTTTGTAGTGTTTTTTGTTAAGTATAAAGTTTAGGAAATTTTGGCATACCCCAATGTCTTGAATATGTTTTCTCCCTATATTTTCTTCTACAACAGAGTTTTCCATCTCTGATTTTTGTACATAATGTGAAGTGGGCATCAACTTTCTTTTTTTCTTTTTTTTGCCATATGGATATTCAATTGCTTCAATACCATTATTTGTCATAGATCAAGTAACATTATATATGTGAGTCTATTTCAGGACTGTATTATGTTCCATTGGTCTGTTCACTTCTGTTTGCACCAACACCAGGTTGGCTTAATGGGTATGGCATTATAGAAGCTCTTGAAATCTGACAGTGTAAAATTTCCATCCTTGCTCTTGTTTAAGATTGTCCTATTTTTGGTCTTTTGCATTTACACATACATTTTAGGGTTGGTTGTGATGTTTCACTGAAGAACAGTTCTTTTGCTCTCTCATGTGTCCCTTTTCTCCCTTTCTTGGTGATAGCTCCATGTCTTCAGAGTGTTTTAGATGAATGCAGGGAGAAGGAAAATGGAAAACATATTAGTTAACCCAGAGGATGCAGTCTTCTCTTGTGTTGATTGTTCCTCTTTTTAATTTGTCACTGAGTGTTGATTGGTCTTTGGGACGTCTAAGTGGGTGATGTCTAAATGCTGTTCTCTTACTGAGGCATGTGTGTGACCTCTGCACTGCATAATTCAGGGTCAACCTTTCCTCCACTCCCCTCCACCTCCACACAATTTGCCTCCTTTTTTTTCTTGCCTGTTTTCCACGTACCACCATCATTTTCTTGGTGCTGGAATCTTTTACGTAAAGGGACGCCTTGAATGGAATATTGGCAAGAAGCTTCAAACTCATCCACTTTGCATGGTTCTATCTTACTCATAGAGAACTCATGTGTTCATGTCCTCCCCATTTACTCAGATTCTTTTCCTATGCTTGCTGACAAAGGGGGTGATTGGCAAGTGCACTGACTAAGTAACATGTAGTCACAGAATGAAGTGCCAGTCTCCTTTTAAAGGCATCACCATCTTTACAGATGATTTTCTTGGAGTCTCCCTGCTTGCAGTGCAGAAAAGGGAAGAGTTTTCCTACAATCACTTTTTTCTAACGATCCCTCTATCTACAAATTCTTCTTCTTTATTGGTGATACAGCAGTGGTTGTTGGGGCCACCCTGAACTGGAGCTTCTCAGTAAACTGGGCAAGACTGGCCCTACCTATTGACAAATTGTTGGCAGAATTTGAACTGTGAACCTGTGGTAATTAATGACTTTGTTTTTCATTTTAGAGCCTTAGCTGTAATTTCCCATTTCTGAAGAAAAACAACATTGACAGATAATAATAATTCCATGGCCTGTTTTTGGGCCATTTTTTGTTCTAAAATCTAAAAGAACTAAAGTCCTTCCCTATATTTGTCTCTAAAAGATGCTAATCTATTTTTAATAAGAATTTATTCTTTTTTACCCTTAGCATTGGTACATAAGCACAGTAATGACTATGAAGATCTTGACTTTCAAATTCAACAAGTATTTATAAGCATTTCCTGTGTGTTTATCATCATTTGAGCTTCCAGGTCTGTACATGAACAAATCTGATTTAATCCAGATAAAAATTGGGAGTTAGGCATTATTTAAGTTTTAACTAGAAAGAAACGAAGGTGCAGAGAATACTGGTGTTCAAGAGGCCTGGTTAGTTTGTTATTGAAATAGCCAACCTCCAAAAGTAAGTCATTTTTCATGAGAACAATTAGAGTTAAGATGTTAGGTGTGCACCCTTCTGGAAAAGCAACTCAAAAACAGATGACCTATCGATGTATCAATTGTCATCATCTTATACAAAAGAAAACATGTTAAATCTTGAAAGTCTGAGACGAGTAATCTTCAACCAAAAGTGATTTTTCACGGGATGCTCTATAGACTACCTAGAGATTACTATTGTATGGTTGACACTGGAGCAATAATTCACTTTTATGATCCTGGAATTACTTGATTGTTTGATCTCGAGAAACAAATAGCGGTGGCATTAGAGATAAATGGGGTAAAAATGATGAACAAAAAACACAAAATTTGCTTCATTTAGCTTGTTGGTTTCCAAAGGTTAGGAGAAAGTTCCAAAAATATGTATTCCTCATATTTGATTGCATTAAAACTTGCAGATGTTGGAGGGATCTAAAAGTGTAACATTTCACAAAGTTAAAGAAACAAAATTACAGTTTTCTTAGGTGTCCAGAAAAATGCAAAGCAACCTCTGTGATCAAATGTGGTTTTTTTTCCTTTATTTTATTTTGTTTTGAGAGCAGAATCCAACATTTTTATTAGATGTTCTAGTGCTTCTTCCCAGATCATTTGGTGCTTTCTAAATTATTTTATTTTTATTTGATTATTGGTATCCAATTTTAACTTAGTGATAATGGCACAGATTGCCTTGTACTTTATTCTATTGGAGAATTTTATTAGTATTTTTACTTTTTTGTTTTAATTTCATCTAAGTTATAAAAACCCTAGTTAACCTGACCTGAATATTATTTGAACTGTAATCAATCGAGACCTACCTCATCTTCATTAAAGTGTTGAGAAGTTTGTGTTTATATTCATCTCAATGTATAATTAATTTGGTTTTGCTCTGATGCAAATCTGAGTTGTGTTTTATTCATATGATAAAGGCACAGAAATAAATCACCACCTTTATTTTATCACATAGAGCAGATGGCCCATATCATTGAAATTTACAAAATAAGTCAAAGTTATTTTTCAGATACTAAACCAGAGTTTATGAAAGATATTTCCCCTGGAATTGGAGAGAAAAGTGTAAATTACCACTAATGAAGTTTTCTTTAATTTTTGTTTTTTCTTAACTTGATGAATTGAAGACAGTGCTAATCGATGCAGATTCTGGCCTTTTTTTTTTTAGCCAAATAAATCACCTTAAACTACATTTGAAGTGAAATATAATGTTTCTTTGTCTATAGTGTAGATTGGGGCAGCATGGTCAGCAGCCATGGTTACCGTGCCTGTATAAGGAGGCTCTCAGATGGGCACCCTTGCTTCATCTTCAGTTCAAAAGTCCTTTACAGTTTCACATATCAGAGGTCTTTACCACTTTTATGGAATATATTTTTTCTTCAAAGGATTGCCTTAAATGATTTATAAACTGTGTGGAGAGGGATCATTGCTCGTAATGACTGAACAGAAGAAATTCAATTGAATAACTACTGGAGGTATTAACCCAGAGTCCAGTTGTGAAACTGTCTTATAGAACTTTGATTTTTACTTCCAAAATGAAAGGCACATAGATTTGTTCCTGTGCAGGAACATATGTCATCTATAGAATTATTTTTTCTTTTCCATTTAATCCCATGGCTTTAAAATTTATTTTCATTTTTGCTAGCTTTATTGAGGTACAAATGACTCATAACATTATATAAGTTTAAGTTATACAATGTGATGATTCGATATGCATATATATTATAAAGTGATTACCACAATATGGTTAGTTGAGACATCCATCACCTCACATAGTTAAAATTTTTGGGTGGGAGGTGGTTAGAACTTTTAAGATCTGCTTTCTTAGCAGCTTTGAAGTACTCAATCTGGTATTATTATTTATTTAACTATAGTCATCATGATGCACATGAGATCCCCAGAACTTAGTCCTCTTATATCTGGAAGTTTGTATTCTTTGACCACCTTCAACTATAACCTCCATCTTGCCCCTTGCAACTATCAGTCTACCCTCTGTTTCTGTGAGTTTGATGTTTTTAGATTCCAAATGTAAGTGAGATATTTGACTTATTTCATTTAGCATAATGCCCTGGAATTTCATCCATGTTGTCATGAATGGAAGGATTGCCTTTTTATAGCCAAGCAATATTCCATTGAATATACATACCACATATTATTTATCCATTCATACATTGATGGATACTTGGTCTGTTTCCTTGACTTGGCTATAGGAGTCAAGTATTTTTCAGATACTAGGAGTGCATATATCTCTTCAAGGTAGTGATTTCATTTCTTTCAGTTACATATACAGAAGTGGAATTGATGGATTATATGGTAGTTTTATTTTTAATTTTTTGAGGAGACTCCATACATTTTTCATAGTGTCTACACAATTTTACATTCCTATCAACAGTGCACAAGGGTTCCCTTTTTTCCAAATCCTTGAACACATTTGTTATCTCTTGTCTTTTTGATGGCAGCTTTCCCAGCAAGGGTGATTTACATTTCCCTAGTGATCAGTGATGCTGCACACCTTTTCATGTACAGTTAACCATTTCTGTGTGTCTTCTTTAGAAAAATGTCTATTCAGGTTCTTTGCCTGTTTTTTAATTAGATTTTTTTTGCTTTGAGTTGTATTAGTTCTTTGTATATTTTGAATATAACCTCCTATCAGAGAAATGGTTTGCAAATATTTTCTTGCATTCTGAAGGTTGTATTTTCATTTTGTTGGTTGTTTTGTTTGTTATGCAGAAACTTTTTAGTTTAATATGGTACCACTTGTTTATTTTTGCTTCTTTTGTCTTTGCTTGTGCTGTCATATCTAAAAAAAATCATTGTGATGGAGTTAGGATGGGTGAAGGGGAGAAAAAAATTACTGTAGAGACTATAGTCAAGATGATTTTTATCCATTTTCTTCTAGGATTTTTATAGTTTCAGATCTTATATTCAAGTCTTCAATCCATTTTGAATTAATTTTTGTTAGTGGTATCAGATAAGGTTCCAGTTTCATTCTTTTGTATGTGAATATTCAGATTTCCCAACACAACTTATTGAATAGACTATCTTTTCCCCATTCAGTAGGCCTGGCCCTTTGTAGAATATTAATTGACCATTTATTCATGGGTTTATTTCTGGGCTCTGGATTTTGTTCCATTGGGTTATGTGTCTGATTTTATGCTAGTACCATACTATTTGATTACTCTAGTTTTGTGATGTAGCTTGAAAATAGGAAGTGTGGTGTCTTCAGCTTTCTTCTTTCTTAAAATTGTTTTGGCTCTTTGGGGTGTTTGGTGATTCCATAGGAATTTTAGAATTATTTTTGCTATTTCTTTGAAAAATGACACTGTAATTTTGTTAGGGATTGCACTGAATCTGTAGATTGCTTTGGGTTGTATGGATATTTTAACAATATTAGTTGTTCTGATTTATGAACATGGGATATCTTTCCAATTATTTGTGTCTTCTTCAATTTCTTTCCTCAATCTTGTAATGTTCAATGAACAGATCTTTCTCCTCCATGGATAGTTTTTTCCAAAGTATTTATTATTTTTGTTGATATGGTAAGTGGGGTGTTTTATTAATTTCCTTTTCAGACAGTTCATTGTTAGTATGTAGAAATGCAACTCATTTTTATATGTTAATTCTGTATCCTGCAACTTTACTGAATTCATTTATTTTAAACAATTTAGTTACAACAATTTTTTTTGGTGAAGTCTTGAGGTTTTCTATATATAAGATCATGTCATCTGTAAACAGGGGCAGTTTTACTTTTTCCTTTCTGGTTTAGATGCCTTTTATTTCTTTTTATTGCCAGATTGTTCTGACTAGGATTCTAGTACTGTGTTGAACAGAAGTGGTGAGAGTGGGCATTCTTGTCTTATTTCTGATTGTAGAGGAAGAACCTTCAACTTTTCACCATTGAGTAAAATTTTAGTTATGGGCTTGTCATATATGGCCTTTATTTTGTTGACATATATTCCTTATATATCCAATTTGTTGAGAGTTCTTATCATGAAAGGATATTAAATTTTGTCAAATGCTTTTTCTTTTGGTTACCTGGTTATACTGGTTATACTGGTATGAAGAGCCAGCACTGAGCACTTACTCAGCCCAGATGCTGTACTACTGGAATTGCAGTTTGAAGGAATTACCATTACATCACGACTGCTGTTTCCTTTTCTTTTTCTATTGTCCAAATGATAAGAGTCCCAGGGGAAAGGGACAGCCAAACTGGTTTGCTAGAATTTAGATTACAGAGAGATGACACCTCTTTTCGAGCTGAGAGAACTTGTCAAATCAATAATGTTGGAGATGGAAAGAACCTTACAACTCACCTATTCCAACCTTGCCCTTTTCAGATTAAAAACAAAAAACAATGACAAGTAATTAAGGCCCAGAGGAGTTTAATTGGTTGATCACAGTCCCAACTTAGCAAATTGACTGGGTAAATCACTCACCCCTTTGAGTCTCATACTGCTCATTTATTAAAAGATACGTAGGCTATTGGAAAGATTTAAGATTCTGTTCATAAAATACCTAGTATAGGCTTGAGACATATGCAGCACCCAATGAATGTAGACTTTTATTATTACTGTTAAAATTGTGCCTTGAGTTTTAACTTAACTTAATAAAAATTATCACTGGTGCAGTGGAAAGCTGAGCTCAGGTCTTCCAACTCTGGGTCCTTGTGTTTTTCCCACTGTTGTGTCCTTTCCTCACACCTTGCATTCTTCCTTGAGATGCATGTTTGAAATGAGGGTCTCTCATGGTTAGAGCAGTAGAATTGAAAGAGAAAGAGAAGCCTTGTTAGTGCCAGCCTGAACTCTCTTCAGAGTTGCAGAAATCCTGGATCCAGAGCCTTGTCACGTGTGGTGAGATCTAGTTTCATTTGAAGTTACGATCAAAGTTGTTCATGGCTCATGCTGAAAGGTAGTTTTTTTCTTCTCATGTGCTCCTTGCTTTCGTTTTGCTCAGCTTTAAAACATTTGTTCTATTTACATGAATGTATTCAACAGGCAGATTGTTCCTTGCCTGGGAATTCTTCCCATGAATGCAAATAACATTTTTTAATCTCTCACAGCTGGTTCAAGAAGTATGCCTGATGAATCACCTAGAGGAGATAAAAAAGAAACAGGGATATAAAGAAGAAAAGCAAATGCAGAACATTATACAACCCTTGAGCAGCCTATTAACTATTTAACTTATGCAAAATATGCACTGCATGAACAACTGTTTTAGACAGAAGCCACTAGGCTTTCTCTTGGGCTATGGAAAGACAAGGTTAGACCTATGATACTTTAAAAATGCAGAAAGGCTATGCTCACTTGAGACTTCTGTGTCAATCTTGTGGAAACAAACCTGGGTAAAAAAAAACAACAAAATCTTCTTGAAACCTTAAATACTCTGGATGGATCTAAATCCTTCCCCTGACAGAGAGGGAAAATATTTTTCTCAAGATACGGGGACTAAGTCCGTTGCTTTTGGACCTCCCCAGTACTTTTCTAGAGAAATTTGGAACTTAGAAAGGTCACTAGCAGTCCTCGATTTTGCTTACCAGTAAAAACAGCTCCTAGTATAGGTTTGTTGCTTTTTTCCTCAGGAGGTTCTTAGGAAATTGTTGGAGGCTGTAAACCCACCTGTGAGCGGGCACAGAAAGGCAGATTTGGCACTTTGGATTTGCAGAGCTAGGTGACATATTAGCACACAGCTGAAGTAAAGAAAATTCACATCTTGCTCCCATGAGATTTCCATTCCAGTAGGTAAGTATTCCCATGGCTAGGGAGGAGACCAGCAGCTGGGGGTGAGTAAATTGCAAAGTAGCTTTTTATCAAATGCAAAAGTCAGAAAGCAATTCTGTGTGTCTCCATATCTTGCAAAGGGTAACTCTTCATTGGCTTGTGGATCTCCTCTGCCAGTGAGGTCCGAATGCGGACAGAAGTGAGTCATAAGGGAGAGACGACCGTTGGCTCTCACACTGCTTAGAGTGGTGATGACAAGACAGGAATACTGAGAAGACGCAGCAGGGGAGAGCCAGGTGGCACAGACTGTATCTGAAGCTGTGCTGTTGGGAGGAGATGACTCCATTTGCTCATTCGTCCTTTATTCCTTCAGCAAACATTTATCCTAATCCTGTTCCTCCCCTGATTAAAGCCCTTCAGTAGCGTTCTTTCATACCTGGAATGTAAAGCAAACCTCTCTCCTAGACTCTGACAACTGCAATGATATGGTCCCTGCTCACTTCCTCCACTGCTTCTTATGCCATCTCTCCTTTAGTTCTACTGCTCAGGCGCAGTCTACCTTTCTGAACCAAACTCTTATTTCTGTAGGAAATGCTTCATCCTCCCACCCCACCTTCCACTGGCTGCTTATTTCTCATCTTTCTGGTTTCAACTTCAATCTCAACTACTCAGAGAATGTCTCCCAGCCACTCTATCTAATGCAGTTATCTTCTGCCCCAGTATTTCTCTTTATCTCAAGAGCTCTATTCATTCCTTCATAGTGGTTGTCACCACCTGTGACTGTTTTATTTGCTGGTGTGTTTGCCGCGGGCCTCTACCTCTAGACTGTTGCTCCAAGAGCAATGTGTCCACCTCGCTCCTTGTCATGTCAGCTGTTGCTCTCACAGTGCCTGGCACTGAAGGGATGCTCCATAGTGAATGTGATGCTGGGGTTCTTGTTTGCTGAGTTGAAGAATGAACTTTGCAAACACTCAAGGTAGGAGAGCAAGGCAGAGGCTTTTATTTAGAGATAAAGCGAAAGGACAGGGCTCCTGGCTTAGGCCAGGAGGGGACAAGAGAGTTCTGGGGTGGTGCTTGTCTAGGGGTTTTATAGGCAGTTGAGAGACAAAGGGCTAGGGATGCACACCTGCTAAGTGGTCTCAAAATGTTTATCTTTGAAGAGACATTAAGTTTCTTATTAGTCTTCTTGGTTATTTACAAGAATTTTACTGCTCTGATTTCCTCCCAGGATAGCAGCTTCCTGGTCTGGGAGCGTATCACTCAAGACTGCCTGCTTTGCTCCCAAGGTGGGCTGAGTTATTGTCTATTTGTTACAGTATGTTAAGAAAGTTATTTTTTAAGAAACTGGGTTTTAAAATGCAATCTAATTTTCAAGATGGCATCCTTCCTGTTTTTACTACATTGTTTTGGGCTTGCTTGCTACATCACCCAGGTTGCAAATCATTTGTTTAGGGCTGGAGGAAGAAAAGCAGCAACTGGGTAAAGTCAGAAAAGCAAACTGGGTCTCCCAGCAGGTCAAAGCAAATCCCACAATAGATTATCTTGCTTTGTTTTTTCCAGAGGCCCTTACCCTACTCTAAGCCTGTGGTCCCTGTCTCAAATGAATGATGGGTGTAGGGGCTGAGCAGGTGAATGACAGTGGGAGAGACTGTTCAATGAGATCTCCTTATCCACAAAAGTAACCCGTGACTTTCATGTCTAAACTTCTTCCAGCACAGGCACCCTCAGGCGGAGCAGCATCCCGCAGCGGGAGGGAGAGGGGTCTGACATCAGAACGCAGGAATACTTCAGAGGTCCCTAAACCCTAAGAGACTACTGGTGGATCCTGATCTGAACATCTTAGAATTTATGAGAACAAAGTCTGGCAAGATGGGTTCTACTGTCATGTGTGGCCTGTTAGCCTAAGGCTCTTACAGATAGATAATCCTCCTTGTGTTGGAAGGAAGCCAGAAAGTGCTGGTGTTAAACATAGGGTATGTTCAAGTATGAATTTCCTGGTCCTAGTTCCTGGCATCCTCACTGAGCTGAGACTAGTGCCAGGATCACCATCAACATGCCCCTGGAGGGTGGTCACACAATGTGCCAGCAGAACTGCGTGCCTGACTTTCCATGATTAGGTCCTCAGAGAATTCTATGTATAGCTCCCCGGGTGCACTAGGGAAGGCCGCGTACTGAACTCCAGCTGCTCCTGGGTTCCTCCCCAGCTCCCTGCATGCTGCCCTGGTGGGTTTCCTCTCCTGCTCCTCAGGCTGCCACATCCCTGGGTTGGTGCATGGCTGAGCCTATGACATTTAGCTATTAGTGTGCAAGCTCAGGGGTCTAAGGAAGTTATTAGTGCTCCTCAGTTCTTCCAGAGCTCCAGAAGAGATATGCTGATACGCTAATCATTTCCCAATGGTTCCCAAGATAGTTATGCAAAGTAAACTGTAATGATGATTGCCTTACTTTGGCTTTTTTTGTCGATCCTTGTGAATTTGGAAAAGGACTTGGGGGTAGGTTCCTGCCATCTCCATTCCCTTTTGTGTTTCCTAATTTCTTCCAGCCCTAATTTAGAGATAGGGCCAGAGTTGGAATTTATAAACTCCAGGACAACATCTCAGTTCAGATGTTCAGTAAACCTTCCTTGAAACAAAGGGAGAGAGTGTCCACCTTGGGAAGAGAGGGGCCTCTGCTCCGTGAAGTGTGTCCTGTGGGCTTGTGACTATGCCCCTTTGTAAAGAAGCCAACGTATTGGCAAAGAGAACTGATGGTGTCTCTGCTCTGCTGCATTCAGTAAAAATGAAGCCGCACGAAGAGGCCCCAAGTAAACGCCTCTTCTCTGGGGACGGCTGAAAACTTGAGTGATGTGCCAGAGGAATACAAAGCACTGAATTTTAAAAGCTGAACGTTCTTTTAAAATTTTCCATTCTTTCATGCAGAATTAAAAGTATTTCCCAGTTGCTCATTTCTCCCACAACAGGGAAAATTGGTTTTCTGTTGGAACATGAAAGCCAGTGAGAACTGAGCACATCACAGAAATAAAGACACTGCATAGTGCCTGAGTAAAAGTGAAAGGGACTCCCAGGGTATTTATAAAACATCTCAAACTATTTTTACATCAAACTCATAATTTCTGTAAAATGCATCTCTACTGGGTAGGGACTAATAAGCCTAAGGATATGCAGTCATGTACACTGTTTAAATAACTGTGTAAACAGGTGTTCTACGGTGTTCTCAGTAACTCTTTTCCATCCACCTATTAACATATTGTTGATCAAGGTAGAGTCTGAGGTACTGAAGTGATAAAGCAGAATTTCAGATGGTGATTAGGTAAAAGGAAAGAAGCCCTGAATGTTTAGCATTGCCTGATACATAGTAAGTGTGTAAGAAATGTTAAATACTCTCATTATTGATGTCATTTTTTAGGCTTATTGGCACCACAACTAAGGCTGTATTTTCTTTTAGTATTAACATTTTGCCAATTCACTGTTCATGTGATGAACTTTGGAAAACTTCTCTGGGTAGCTAGATTATATAAGATGAGGATTAAAAGTAGCACAACTTTCCCACTAATTGGTTCCTAAACTAATTTACAGACCCCCCCACCAAGCCTCAGTTGGATCTATCACAATTAGAGAATGTGATTTACAGTGGCTTTCATGTTCATTCAGACCCAGATACTAGAGGCCCTAGACCAAGCTATTCTATACCAAGTGCTTCAACCATAATTAGAGCTATTAATTTTTAAAATAAATTTTGCTTAAATTTAGGCAAGAAAAACCACTTTGTTATTCTGACTCTGCACTAAATCACTTCCTCTGCTGAAAAAACAAACAAAAAAACCGCTGTTCTATAAATGAATGCAGACCTTGCTTGTATATTAAATTTACTTCATCTATTGAAAGCCTGGCTTACTATGATAAGCCAAACCGGAAACATCTATGGCTATTTTAAAATTAAGTTCTGCATTTCTCTAAATTAAGATTGTAGTTGCTTTTTCATTTCCTTGATAATTAAATAGGAATCCAAAGTACAGTTACAGTCTGGTCAAAATTTTCTAATTTGTGGAAGTTCAAAACTATTCTTAAAATTGTATATACAAATGTCTTACAAGGTGACTGTGAGACCTGGATTGCTCATGACAGTCCCAGTTTGCTTGAGGTATTCTGGTTTCTGCCTTTTGTCTGGTGCATCATTAATAGCACTCCCTTCACCTTCAAAAGTGCCTTGGTTTGGACAGTAAATTTTATGGCCACCATGTTTATCCTTCATTGGTAGATAAAACTCTAAACCAATACCCACCCAACAACAATGACATCAAAAACAATATTTATAGAGTAATGAGGAGGAAACTATTTTCAGTATGACCATAAATAAGGAATAGTATTAAGGTCAGTCCTGGGAGGATAATGGAAGATCAGTTTATCTCCTTTGGGTGATATAAATTACAGAGTAGTAAGCAATTAGGGTGGGTTACTAAAATACAACTATGAATCTGAATCCTTGAAATCTGTGAGGGGTCTGACTTGGCATGGTAAGAAATGGGGAGTTATTGAAGCTTTCTGAACAGATGTGTAAGAGATTAAAGACCACTGTGAGAAAGTTAGTATGGCAATAGCATACGGAACAGGTTGGAGTGGTAAATGGTATTATTCCCAGACCAATAAGCATGCAAAATAGCTGGTACACCATCTAGAGGAGTTATCATTCTGAAAGGACTGGGAAAAGGTAGATAATGGTCATCAAAATAATAGAATGTAATCTGGGTGGAAATGAGATTGGAACATGAAGCTTGGATAATCTGGTAATCCTTTGGGACTCTTAACAAATAGCTTCAGTTTTTGTGGCTATAGATAAAGTTATGCCTTGAGGATTTAGCTCAGGATCTAAATAAGTGATCCCTTCCCATATCCCTATTTAATATATAAGGTTATATTTGAGACTTTTTGGTATTTAAGGGTTAAAAGAGTTATAAATATTTTATGGTTAAAATCAGATTGTATTTTACTTCATAAAGGGGCTAAATATCTGTGGAATTAAGAAAAATTTTAAATAAATTTATGCATGAGATCTATATAGAATTTAAAAGGTTCCTTTAATATGCTCAGGAGACAATTTAATCTGCTGAGCTCAACATTATGAAAAACTACGATGATGTTCTTTCACAAATTATACTATGCTGTCTTGGACAGAGACAGTACACCCAGATCAGTATTACTTTGTCCTCACCCAGGACTGATTTCTTATATTAAGAAGTTATCTGTTTCTTGACTAAGATGTCAAAAACCAGGGACAGTAAGGCTGATCTAACTACATGCATTAATTGGCAGTTTTCTAGATAATCCTTCATCTTCTTTAAATTGTTAAGTGTTTCAATTTTTATAACCCGCCAATATCTCTCACTATTTTTCATTTTTAAGTATCTCATATTTTATCTTTACCAGCTTAGAGTAAGCAGTGGTAAACCTTTCGGAAAGTGGAAATCAAACAATATATTTGAGGGAAAGAAGGAAGTGCTCACTTCCATGTGGCTCCTATACACATCTTAAAAATCCCAGCTGACATTTTAAGAACTTGCTCTATATGTAGGCAGCGAAGGCGAGGGGTCAATGCATCAGAATTATGAAGGACAATGTGTCTAATGTGGATAGCAAGTCTTACTTAGTACATGAGTTTCCAGTTATATAATCAGGCATTAGTTCACTGTCTTTTATCTATCATGTGGTAATAGTCTTAATTAAGTGCCCAGCCAATATTTATTATAATCAGTAAATCCAAATTCCTCTCAATTGACATGTCATATTTTTATCAATGGGAAGATATTACCGCAATAAATTTCATTGTTCTTACAGTAGCTTAGTAACTTACAAACTTCATTTTTCATCCCTCAGAAGATTCTGATTATTTAGGAAGCAGTTTAATGTGCAAAATTACTGTCACCAACTGAGAAACCTGTAGGAAAAAAAATGCTAATATTTCAATGTTCATACCAAAAATTAAACATATATTAAGTGTGGCAAGGCTTCCAAAATAGTGGACTGAGGACCTCCATTAATCTGCCTGACATAAAAGCAATGAAAATGGTGGCAAAAATGGTCAACATCAACTTTTTCAGAGATCTGGAAATCAACCAAAGGCCTGAAACAAACTGAGGAGTGTTTACTCAAGAAACGCTATGAAAGAATAGCAAGTTTTGTGGCACTGTGGTCTACTCTCCTCCTCCTTTGCAGTAGCTTTGAAAACCAGCAGCATTGTAACCACAGAAGCGTTGCCATAATTGGAAGCCATGCAGGTATGGAGATACCCTCAGTGTCTCATTTCCAGAGCACTGTCACTATTTGACCTGAAAATTAAACATATGTTGACTGTGGTAAGACTTCTAAAATAGCCTCCCTTTTCAGGCTACTGTCATTATTTCACCTGACTCAGATTTTCCTATGTGGGAAAAGACTTTCCACAAGGCATTTGTTAAAAACAATTAATAAAGTTGCCTAATACTGTAGCCGCTGGAGTCTTGAACACCACTTAGCACAAATAAGAGCCTGGTCAAAATCTTAAAAGGAGTATCTGGGACCGTTGAAACGCAGTTACATTCCTAGGGATCTAGAAAGCCATGAACATGTACAGAGCTGTTTGCATGCCAGGAGCCCTGAAAGGACCCAAACCTTTTGCATCTGGCTGACCTTGAGGCTGTGTTTAAGCAGTATTTAAAGACTAAGGGTGATTGTAAAGTGACTGAATCTTGAATGCATGTCTGAACATATAGAGGCTTCTGCAAAGTCTTGGAGACTTACTGGTCCAAGGAAACCTCTGAAAAATTATTAGGTCATCCAATAGAGACCCCAGTTGCCACATATTACACGAAATAAAGACTATATAGAATTAGTCCTAGAATGTCACTAAACAAATAGCACTGACAGCAAACCTGGGAGGGGGTATTTGATCTACAGATTTGCCAAAATATCCTGTTTCCAACAAAAACAATACATACAAGCCATAAAAAAGGAAAGTATGGCCACACACAGGGAAAAAGCAATCAGTAGAAACTCCCTGAGGAAGTCCTGATGTTGGATTTATAGGATGAAGACTTTATATAGTAGCTATTATAAAGGAAACCATGTCTAAGGAATTAAAGGTAAATATGATAGCAGTGTCTCAACTATGAAAGAATATCAATATACATAGAGAAATTTTTTAAAAATTAGAAATTTTTAGAGTTGAACAGAGCAATAAGTGAAATGGAAAATTCACTAAAGGAGTTCAAAAGCTGGTGTGAAATGGCCGAAAGAATTAGAGAACCTGAAGAAACTCAGTTGAAATTATCTGGTCTGAGAAACAGAATGACAAAAGAAGTAAGTAAAATGAACAGAAGTTCAGAGATCTGTGGGAATCCTTCAAGCGTATCAAAATAGGCATAATGGTGTTTCAGGAGAGGAAAAAAAGAAAGGAGCAAAAAGATTATTTGAAGAAATAAAGATAAAAATTTACTAAATTTAATGAAAAAGTGATTTGCATATTCAAGTAGCTTACTGAACTCTGAGCAGAATAAACTTGGTAAACCTATTCATAGACACATCATAGTTAAATTATGAAAAGCTAAAAATAATGAGAGAAAGCATCAAGAAAGAAAGTGATTCATCATGTGTAAGGGATCTTCAATAAGATTAACACCTGACATTTCATCAGAAACCATGGAGGATAGAAAACAAAAGGATGACATATTCAAAATGCTGAAAGAAAAATCTACTGCCAACCAAGACTTCTACATTCAGCAAAATAATCTTAAAAATGAAGGAGAATTTGAGACATTCTAAGATAAAAATTGAGAAAGTTCACTGATAACAGACTTGTCTGAAAGAAATAATAGTGACAGTATTTCAGACTCAAATGAAAGGATACTAGATGATAACCTGAATTCACACAAAGAAATACTGACCAAGAAAAAAGAAGGTTAAAGTTAATAAAGTTATGAATGAAAGAGAACCTTACAGAAATAAATACTATTATAAGGGAATACTATGGTCATCTTTATGCTAGCATATATAACTTATGGAAAATGGAAGAATTCCTACAAATATACATAAACTACTGAAACTAACTCAGAAGAAATGGGGAAATCTAAATAGATAAGTCATAAGTATGGTGATTTAGTTGGTAATTTAAAAACATATTGCAAAGAAAAGTCAGGCCCAGATGGCTTCAATGAAGTCTACGAAACATTTAAAAACCAATTAATACCCCCAAACCTTTACAAACTCTTTCCAAAAAAAGAAGAGGAGAGAACACTTCCCAGCTCATTCTATGAAACCAGGATTATTCTGACACTAAAACTAGACAAAATATTAATGAAAAAGAAAACTACAGAGTTTTTGAAGATAGATACAAAAACTTCAACAAAACACTAGCAAACCAAATTCAGCAACATTTAAAAAAAGGTTTCACATCATGAGCAAAGGGAATTAATCTCAGGAATGCTAGGTTGGTTTAACCTTAAAAAATCAATTGAAATACACCATAGTAATAGAACAAATGATAAAAGCTGCTTGATTAGCTCCATAGATGTAGAAAAAAACATTTGACAGAAGCCAAAACCCTTTCATGATAAAAAACATTCAGCAAACTAGGAATAAAAGGGGGCTTCCCCAACCTGACAGAGGGCATCTATGAAATATACATAGCTAACATCATATTTACGAGTGAAAAATTGAATGCTTTACCCCCAAGAACAGGTCAAGACAAAGATATTTGCTCTTGCCACTTCTGGTCAACACTGTACTGGAAATCCTTACTCCAGGCAATTAGGCAAAATACATATAATACATACATAAAAATATCAAATTAGGAAGGAAGAAATAAAATTATCTGTATTTGTAGATGACATGATCTTGTATATAGAAAACCCTAAGGAATCCACCAAAAAGCTATTAGACATAATATATGAGTAAAGCAATGTTTCAGGAAACACCATCAAGATAATGAATGAACTGTATTTCTAAGTACAAGCAATCTAACAATCTGAAAATGAAACAATGAAAACAATTCCATTTACATTAGTATTCAAAAGGATAAAATACTTAGGAATGAATTTGCAAAACTTGCACACTGAAAACAAAACACTGTAGAAAAAAATAGAAAAAAGTTAAATAAATGGAAACACATCCCAAGCATATGGGTTAGAAGACTTAATATTATTTAGATGAACATACTCCCCAGATTGATCCACAGATTCAACTCAAACCCTGCCATATCCCAGCTGGCTTTTTTAAGAGATCAAGAAGGTGGTTTTCAAGTTCATACGGAAATGCAAGTGACTCAGACAAAACAATCTTTAAAAAAGAGAAAAAAATGTTTACTCCCATTTCCTGATTTTAGAACTTATAGTACAATCTGTGTTATATAAAATAGTATGGTGCTAGCATAAATAAATAATAAAGAATTGAGAGTACAGAACTATTTCTTTACATTTATAGTGTACCTTTATGGTGTACAAGGGTTCTAAGGCACTTTAATTGGGAAAGACTAATCTTTTCAACAAATGGTGCTAGAGCAACTAGACATCCATATGCAAATGAATACAATTGGACCCCTAACTCACACCATACAAAAAGGAAAAAAGTTAGAGACCTAATATAAGAGCTTAATCAATGAAACTCTTAGAAGAAACAAGAATAATTTTTTTTTACTTTGAATTAGGGAATAGTTTCTTAAATATGACATCAAAAGCACAAGCAAGAAAAGAAAGATTATGTAAATTAGACATTAACTTGGCATTTGGTAATTTGGTAATTACCAAATTAGGTAAATGTAAATTAGGCATAACTCAATTAAAAAATGAACAAAAGATTTACTAGATATTTTTCATAAGAAACACAGATCACAAATAAGCACATGAAAAGATGCTCACTATTATTAGTCATTAGGAAAATACCAATTAAAATTGCATTCAGATACCACTTCATACCTAGTAGGATGGCTATAGCCAAACAATGTAAATAAGAAATGTTGATGAAAGTAAGGAGAAATTGAAATCCTCATATATTGCTGATGGGAATGCAAAATGGTGTAGCCACTTTTAAAAGGAGTTTAATAGTTGCTCAAAATGTAAAGTGCAAAGTTACCATATGATGCAGCAATTCTACTCCCAGGCATATACTCAAGAGAAATGAAAACACATATCCACATAAAGACTCATAGATGAATATTCATAGCATCATTATTTATAGTAATCAAAAAAGTAGAAATAACTCAAATGTCTATTAACTGATGAATGGATAAATAAAATATATATTCATTCAGTGGAATATTATTCATCAATATGTAAGAATAAAATACTGATATATGCTGCAATATGTATGAACTTGGAAAACACTATACTATGGGAAAGAAACAAGACACAAAAGACTATGTATTGTATGATTTCATTTATAATAAAACATCCAAAATGGGCAAATTTATATAGACAGAACATAGATTAGTGGTTGCCTAGAGCTTTGGTGGTTGCCTAGATGGAGGGAGGGGAATTGGGGAAAGTAGAGAGTGACAGTTAATGGGTATGGGTTTCTTTTTGGTGTGATAAAAATGTTCTAAAGTGGTTGTGGTGGTAGTTGTACAACTCTGTGTATATACTAAAAATCATTGAAATGTATATTTCTCTAGTGTTGCCAAGTAATGAGGTTTCAAACCCAGGGACAGGAACTTGGGGACATTAACCACTGGTGGTGCCAAAGGAAATCTAAGTTACCCTCTCCTCAGTTAAATTGAGGTTGAACACTGGCTAGAGAAAAATACAAATACCAACTGTGTAGACATCTTAATGTGTAGAAAGGCTATCAGCATCAGAACCAGACCAAACCAGAGAGAGCTTTAAATGGGTGAATTTTATTTTCTGTGAAGTACATGTCACTAATTTTATTTAAAATTGTATACTGACCTTTTCGTTTTTGGCTTTGAAACATTTCTCTTGGTTTATAATCATCTGCTTGAATAGAGAGAACATGAAAGTACGTTTAGATAGGATAGAAGGTATAAAATTAGGATGTCTGGTATTCCTGATTCTCATATCATTGGGGTATAAAATAAAATTATTTTTCAATTAATATTTTTCAGTGTTCTATATTAAACCCTCCCCATCCCCCATATTCAAGTATTTGGTCACTTTTGCTTGTTGAAATTGAAATTTAATCCAGGTCAATTTAGAACATGAATCTCATACCCATACATGAGTTAAAACTCAATCATCTTGCAGCTAGAGCTTTGACCTTGTCTAGTTTTATGTGAATGGTCTGTGTGTGCTGCAGGAGCCTGGCTATGGTCTGGATTTGAGCTGCCTCCACGACCACCCCTTTCACTCCAGAGCTAGCTCCTTTGATAATAGGACAGGGATAAGAAAGAGAATAGAAAATAGAATCAAAAGATGCTCTTCCGTAACAGATACATGGCAGTGCAGAGAGGCTGACCTTGTTCTAGCACTGGTTTAGTCTGGTCTTTTTTTTTCTTTTTTTCTGATGCTCATGGCTTTTGTTATTGTTGACATGTCTGCACAACTGGTATTCTTACACTAATGGACAACTTCAGCTGACCCCCATTCTCACCAAGATGAGGTAGCCTAGTTTTCCTCTGGCACCACAAGAGGTTCATGTTCCCAAGTTCCTGTCATTAAATTTGGAGCCTCCTCTCCTTGGCAGCACTAGAGTGATTTCTCCTGTAACACCTTGGGTTTTCATGTAGAGCCATGGAAACTGCTAATTATTCTTTTGAGGCCCTCACAGTATTTAAGAGAACCCAGTGGGAAATGACCCAACCTTTTCTTTCATGTATGTTTAGTAGGCTGCCTTCAAATTCTGTTGGCTTATTCTTTAGTTGAGGGATGAGCACTCATCTTTATGTTCACGTGTGCTCGCACTTTCAGGGGGGAGATGTCAAGGCCTCCCAAACGCTCTCCTATCCAGCTCTTTCCTGGGCTGTCAATGGCTGGACCTGCAGCTTCTAGCTGTGCAAATATCAAGCCAAAGAATGATATCCCATATTCCTGTTCTTGCACACTCCTCATCCCTTACTGAGAAAGAATGAAGCTCTCTCAGGAGAACAAATACACACGCCTGCTCCTGTCAGTCACCTTTGTGGCTTGGGAAAGGTATAGTGAGATGGTGGTTAATGGTACTACCAGTTCTGCTGCCTTATGGAAAGCCCTGCCAGGAGAAACCACGGATATCAGACCCTCATCTTTAGAGTAGAGGTTTAATTAGTGCCTCAGTTTTATTTTGGGGCCTTAGCCACATCCCTAGGAACCAGAAAGGTCCCACTCATTATCTTGTTATATGAGGTAGTTTTTCCATTATAGTAGTTGATGGTATATGTCCGTAAGGCCACCATGTAAATGAAAGTCAGCTCTCAAAATGTCAGAGGCTAGTTATATAATTTCTCTGATTCTTCTTAGAAAAAGTAGAAAGGAGCAGTGAAAATACCAGTTTATATTTCTTACATAATGAGTGGTTTTCATGAGAGTTTTGGTAGGGGAAAGGCTGAAATAAATTGTTAGATTAAAACAGTTATGAGAATTATCTCAGATTTCGTTTATCTATGTTAGCTCCAGGTGAACAATCAGGTCTCATATTCTTGTGTAATATTGTAAATCTTTTCATGTCTTGCCTTTCCAACTATTTATGAGCTATTTGAGGGCCCATGTATTATGCTTCCTTGGAGCTCCAGCAATGCTGTGTGTATAATAGATGTTCAATATACATTATTTTCCTAATGTCTCTTTTTTAAACTTGTAAATTAAAAGTAGGATACCAATTTCCTACTGTATGATTCTCAAAACATTTTGTCTTATTACAAAAGTAATAATTCTTCAGGCTATTAAAATACTGATATTAGATGATAGCAAATGGAGTTATTATTCTTAACAACTATAAAACCTCAAGTAAAACTTTATAGCATCTACAAGCAATCCCTGTTGGCTTTAGTCTGTTGACTGCACTTTCTCATGATCATTAGGCACTTGAACTTGGTTTATGTGGATGAGATTAAACAGATTAGCCACTTGTGAGGGAATATAGATACAGAGAAATTTCCTTTGGCCCAATCTTCCAGTTGCAACTCAGTCTATATACTGTATAAGTAAGGGAGTTGGACAGGAGGATGATGAAAAATCACTGAGTCACTGTAAGTAATTTAATTATAAATAGAGTTTTTATGAGTGGTGTTAATGTGTGCTACCTCAGCTAACCTGACAATAAAGGTTTCACAAGCTACAGTGACATCTGGAAGCAAATCACATGTAGGAATTATGCAGCAGCAATAAAAGCCACTTAATTAGCATTGCAAATAGAGTTCCAGCATTTATGAGATGTCTGCAAATTTGCATACAGATACATAATTACATAATTTGCAGCTGTTGTGTTTGTTCCATAAGACCTTGCCACTTTATTAGCAGAATATGTAAATCAGGAATTAATTCTCTTTATCTTTCTCATTCTCAGCTTTCTAAAGATGTGTGATGAATCATGGTGATTTGGTACAATTCTTTTACCTGGACTTCATCACCTTGTCTTTAGAACAAAAACATATCCCATGACTTATTTAGTAAGGGGTATTTTGAATGATTTGTAAGTATCATTTGCTAATGAATGAATATTATTTATTACTGAATTTTATCTTCCCTGTTCATTTTTGAATTCCTTTTCTTGTTCTGTCACCCAAGAAATATGATCTGTATTTATGTCCTGCTGGTTTAAAGAAGCTAATTATATATTTGCTTTTGTATGTCTCTTTCAGATAGTGACAACTATCTTATATTCTAAATTAATACCACCCACTGGAAATGGAATAATCTAATCAAAATGGAATAGTATCTATAAAAGTTTTAGATACAAAGAGTTGAGTAGATGTGGCAGCTAAATAAAGAATAGAGAAGAGGTACACCCAATTTAATTTATTGTCAGTCCTTCTGAAGGAAAGGCTAGTTGCACTAATTTAATAAATTTTATTAGTACAATGTCATATAGTAGTACAATAAAATTTTTATATTTTATATCTAGAAGTGTTGAAGAAAAAAATCTCACCATGGGTTTGTGATTTATTATCAACTAATCAGATTAAAAATAGGCAATCGAGTGTGCTCTGATGGCTTGAGATGGTTTGAGCTTAGACATGGTAAGTACAAGACTGCTCAGAGAAGTCTATATCTTTTGATACAGGGAGCTTCTGTCTTACTCCTTGGGTATTGAAACAATTATTTCAGGACATCAGATTAGACATTGAGATAAATAGTCTTTGAGGAAAAATGCTTGGATAGGATGTGATTTAAAAATGTTCATTCATTCATTCATTATTTATTTAACATTTATTGAAATAGATGCTGGAGAAAAGGAAGGCTTGAGTAGGTTTGAAACTGGGTGTTGAGGATAAGGGAGACTAATATGTTAATACTGACCATAAATCACACAAGTTAATATTCTTGGTCATTGTCAAATATATTTTCTGAATGCTCATCTTTATAGAATGTTAGGTTGTCTAGAGTTCAATTTTAAAAAATATTGTCCTATCTTTGTAGGAATTTTTATCAAAGGTAAAACACTTTCTCAAAAAATAGTTACATGTAAATAGATGAAAGTATGGGCATATATATATATTTTGGTTTAAGGGGGGATTTCATATTTAAACAGGGTTATGGGGAGAAGAGTCTTCATATCCTTTGATACTGTTTTTTTTTTGAGTTCTTTCTATCTTCATGGTAGTAGCTGTTAAATTAATGCCTTTAATGATTTAGGAAAGGGAATATCTTTAATGCATTGAACTCACTAAGGACCTGTGTAACTCTCTTCAGCTCATCTTTCCTCAATGCTACACGACCTTCTGGAAAAGATAATTATACAGTAAGTCCCAAGACCTGTGTTCTAGGTAGAGTCTCTGTGCTCATGAATGGTGCTGCTTGTGTCAGCTTCAATCCATTAGCTTCCTGTGGGATGGAAATTGGTCCCATCTAGTTCCAGAGCCTTGTTCATAATGGAATACAAATTTTATAATGTGAAAAGATGAAATCTTATGTACACATATGAATTTTTTATAAAAAGACCTCATAAGAGGAATTTTTTTAGTGGCCCTTTTATTCTCTTTCTGCAGGATATTTTTAATCTTTTACAGATTATTTAGCCATGATAGCGAACATCTCGTTGTTTGCTTTGCTCTCCTTTAACATTACTTGTGTGAAGAATATGTAATTTGGTTGATAATGGAATAAATGAAGTAGAAAGTTTCCTGCCTCAAGTGTGCCTTAAGTTTTTGATTACTAAAGTCTTTGGTGAACCCTGGACTCAATGATGTTTATCTGACAAAAAAGATCTCACTCTGGCCCCTTGACTTGGTAAAAGAGTGTTCACTCTGAACACTGGTCCATGGCTTGTGTCGTCCTGACAGTACTTTCATAATGACTGTTCTTTGCAGTGGAAAAGGTGACCATACAGAGATGGTGAAATTTCTCATAAGTGTACATGCTTGTGTGATTTAACTTTTCTCCCCTCTTTCTGAGCTTAGCTCAAGGTAATTTTTAGAATTTTACACACAAAACTAGTCACAAATCAAAAATAATAAACTAGTCACAAATCACTAGACAAAGAAATCATCAGTTCATTTCTGCGTGTTGACCCTGTCGTTGTTTAAAGCACAGGCTGTGCCGGCTTCAAGGTCGCTGCTTCCAGGGCAGGTCAGCCTGCCTTTTCCATCTGCTCCCTCTCTGGGGGTCCCCTCATGGGGTCACCTTCAGAAATGGGACACTTATTTTAGCCTCTCTCCCACTCCCATTGTGCCAACATTGTACTTTGTTTCTCTTACTGTGGTCACAGGAAAGCTAAATGATTATTAAAACTTAGGTGTGATACTTACACAGGCAGGATGGTGAAATGAGGCAAGTCAGGTTCTTAGCTGGGGGCCGCTGGGTCTGCCTTGGCAGCAGCTAGTCTAGAATCTGAAGACTTGCCCTTTAGTACCATCATGTGTGCATGGATCATGTCCTGTGTGTAGAATGAACTGTATGTCTTGTAACTGGGTAAAATGATTTATCTGGCCTATAGCTTTAAAGATGTTTATGAGCTGATAAACCATTGCTTTTTCTTCTTAAATAACAGAACTGATAATGAACATAATAAACATTTTTCTAATAGAGAGGTGAGAAAAATGAGGAAATGCTTAAAGGATAATTTGGCAACTTTCAGCTTTAGTAATGGAAATGAATTAAAATTATGTCTAAAATTACATAGATTATTATAACATTAATTAACAGTTTTCACTGGAGCCTTAATGATGACTAGGCAGTTGTTTCCTAAATACAACAGTGTTCCCCAGGAAGAGGTGGAAAGCATTTCGTTTATTCCAGAGCGGCCATTAACTTCTTTCTTCTTACCTGTTACAAAAGAACCAGTTCTTGAATTTTATGGCTTCTATTAAGTTACACAATGAATAAATCAGGTCCAAAACAAATAAATTTAGATTTGCCCCAAAGAAGTAAGTATATTATTAATTCATTTTATTTTGTAATACCAAGAATGGCATATCAGTAAGTTCTGATAATGTGATTTTTATAATATTTCAGAGGTATCTTATTTTTGTGTTTTATCTCTGGTACTTTCTTTGGAAGTAGTAAAAAAAAAACCTGTACCTTAAGAAAAACTAAATCTTAAACACTATCGTACTAAAAATAATCAGTTTCCATGTAAAGATGGGTAGTATAAAAAAGAAAAATATTTACCAGTCAGAGTTCTGCCTGAAAAACAATTCACTGTAGCTTTTTCAAGCAGGATAGTATTTAATCCAGGGAATTAAATACATTTGAACTTTGTGAGTCCTAGGAGAGCAAAGGTCAGGGCAACCGTGTGGACGCTCAGGTACGCTGTCAGCTTTTAGGGGATCAAGGGTCACAGATCCAGAAAACAGACGCTGATGATCATATTTTCCTTTAACACTTACAAAGGTGATTTTCAGGGCACTTGGAGGCTACCACGAAAGTCTCATGGCTGCCACATGCCTGCATGTTGGCCTGCCATGTCAAGAGACATGTTCACATGGCTTCTGCCTCTCTTCTCCATTCTGCATCCTTCATGAGGGCCTCTCAATGGCAGCTCCTCTAGTCAGGATGCTGGTGAGTGTAGTTCCCAGGTTTCCAACCTGTCTGATGCTGGGAGACTGCCCCGGGGGGAACAGTGCTGTGTGGTCACAAGCCAGAGCGTGACTTCTCAGGAGGACTCTGAGGCTTCTAATAAAATCCAATGTCTCTCAGTTTGAGGGCTTTGGCATTGCTTATGGGAAAAATATATGGCATAATTAGAGACAGCGTAACGTCACCCCTACATGGTACTGCATTCCTCATGAAGTGCGGTCAGACCATTTCATAGCGGTTGCTCCCATCCCATTTCTTATCACCTGTGGGAACAGTGTCCTTCTGTACAGCTGCTTTTCCCCATATCCTCACTTCTGATTCACCTCCCCATCACATTTCCCACACTTACTTTACAGGGTGAACTTTCTGTGAATAATTTATTCCTTCCTTTCTCCTACTTCTACCTCTTATTTTTCCTATTTATATTACTTCTCACTACGGGAGAACAGTGCGGTGAGCATTAAGATATCTATATCTGGAAAAGGGCTATGAAATCTTATTTCATCCATTCCTGGACTGATGCAGGCTATTGTAGTTGAGCAGTTAGTGAGGTTCGCACTTCTTCCTCTCAGTTTTAGGTCGCTCCAATCTCAGCCAAGTTTAGGGAAGAGCAAAGACTAAGGTAGAATATAGCATCTTCTTTTTTATCCTGTGAATTTTCCATCTGCACTGATGAATCACACACCACATCTATCCTGTAGTTCTTTGAATTCCTCTACTTTGCTAGCCTTCATCTCTGCTCCATTAGCATGCTCACTCTTGACGCTTATACCCGACGCTTTGCTGTCACCCAGAATGTCTCAATATCTGAAATGTGTTCAGATGTTTTTTCCACTTTGCCGGGAACCCCCTTCTCACAAACTTGTTCTCTGATCTCACCTGGACCTTTCAGTCTCCTCACCCCTCCTCATCTCGACTCCTCATAAATACTACTTTGCCTGCATCTTGAAATTCCACCATATAATGTTAATTCCCAAAGAAGGACCAACTAGAATCCAATGGATTGTTATTTTTTGTATCTTGGAATCTCTAATGACTACGTCCAGTGACTGACACTTAGGAGAAATTCAATTTGTTAGGCACATAGATAAACCTAAATCCTTGTTCTCTCTATCTCTGCCTGGGATACTGGGGAAAAATCATCTAACTCTACTTCCTGACTGAATATAAATTTATAATTTCTATCTCTACTGGGCCCTTAATTAGTCATTAATCTTTTTTACTTATTTCTAGTTGGATAGTGTCTCAGTCTGGTTTCCCTAGAAAATAGTGCTTGAGGCAAATATTAGGGCCTACACTTTATTATGAGGACAATCCAAGGAATGTAAAACCGAGGGAGAAGGTGAGTGAGGCAGGGGAGGAGGGATTGAATTTGAAAGAGAGTTGTGACTGACCTGGTCACAGCTGTGTCCCACAGGATGTCACTGTAGAAGCCACGAGAAGGTGCTGCCTCCCCGAGCAGTCCTTTCAGAGAGCAGAAGGTACCAGAATTTACCTACTAGTGATTGTCTTGCATTGGTCAAATTTTACCCCTTGGGGCATCGTCTCCCTTACATGCTGAGTTCTACATATATGGACATTGAGAAAGTCCTGTGGCATCTCACACTTGAGTATCAACAAAAACCTGGCAAAGGAGGAAAGGACATCTGGCATGGGTAACAGGTGGGAGCCTTCAGGTATCATTCATGGGAGCCCCTGGTACAGTCACTGCAGGAGGCGCCTCCATCCTCCATCGGCAGCTGCAGCCCGGCTCCAGGATCCAGGGACCAGCATAAGCCCTTGGAATCTCTAATGACAAGCCAGGTGCACACACCTGGGCTGGCCCATGAATTAGTCTGTCATTTTCCTTCCCCTATGGAGATTTTTATAAGTTATTACTATTATTAGGTGAAAGGGAAGTCTGGTCCATGTGCTAGGATGAGTGGCAGAATTGCAGTGTTTTGATTTTGAGATTTTTCTTATTTTGGAGGCTAGAGTGTCTTATACAGTAGTCTTCCTCTTATCTGTGGTTTTACTTTCCATGGTTTCAGTTACCTGTAGTCAACTGTGGTCTGGAAGAAGATGATTCTTCTTCTGATGTAGTGCTTGAAGGTCAGTAGTCACCTAGTGCTATGTCACAACACCTACCTCATCTGCCTCCCTTGATCCCATCACACAGGTGTTTTATCATCTCACATCATCACAACAAGGGTGAATCCAGCGCAGTAAGATGTTCTGGGAGAGAGAGACCATATTCACTTAACTTTATTATAGTATATTGTTATAATTCTATTTTATTATTATTTATTGTTACTCTCTTACTGTGCTTAATTTAGAAGTTAAACTTTATTATAGGTGTGTATGTACAGAAAAAAACAGTGTATATGTAGGATTTGGTACTATCTATACTTTGAGGTATCCACTGGGGGTCTTGAAACATATGCCCCACAGATAAGGAGGAACTATTGTATTTATGTTTTAAATTATATTTTCATGTGAATGTGAATGTAGGGCAAAACAACTTAATGAGTAGTTTTGAGGTATTATATTAATACAAGACAGAGACTCAGAAAACCTGAAAGTTTTTTTCCAAGTTCAGAGAGATAGAGTTTTGGTAACAAGAATTTTGGATTGGGAGTCAAAAGTCTTGAATTTTAATTCTAGGTCCATATCTTACTTTATATTATCATTAATTTTTGGCCCAGGAGCACCAATCTCCAGACCAATCTGGAGTGATGGGCTCAGCAGTCCCTCTGTCTTGCGGTGGCTTCATATGAGATATCTCACCAACATTTCACGGAAGCCTTTGTGTTGGCACAAATAAGATTAGGAGGAAAAAATGAGTGAGGAAAACGTAGATCACTTGGCTTATGACTTCTTTGTGTTAGGAACAAAGGCAAGCCAGTTTTCTCTGTTTTAAAGATGTCCATTGGTTGGAACTTAACTCTGGTTCTCCCTAACACAAAACAAAACACATAAAGAAAAGCTCTTTCCCTTTCTCATTCTCTCTTGACAGTGAATCATTTTGGTTTTTAAGTTGCAATATTTCACATTATTGAAGTTATTATTTTATAAACACAGATCCTACTGAGTAATTGCCTTGAGGTTGATATGTGCAAATTAAAGTTAAAGACCAGAATTTCTCCCCCTCCTAAGAATATGGTCTTAAACCAAATTTCACAACTAAGTAGGCTTTCAGACAATTATAAAGAACTGTGGCCAAAAGTAACAGAATCTAGTAAAACTTGTCTGCAATTGCAAGCAGTTCTGTTGTGAATGCTGAACAAGTATACAGAAATTAATGACTGCAATGTCATGAAAAGTTGGCCTCTTTCTGTCGCCAGGGAATGATATAGTTTTTATGTCTTAAAAATATATAGTTTGTTCCTTTACTAGTACAAATAGTCATTTAATAACAGAGTTATCTCTGCATGTCCAAAATAGATTGAATTAGTCCTCATTACTCAAGTTGGATACTGGAAACCATCCATCCTGTTTGTCCTTTGGCTTCCTCACTATTTACCTGTATTGACATCAGCATTATAATGTCAGTGGTGTTGACCTTTCACATCAATCATGTAGTATATTAGTTGCTTTAAGCAGTTGTTAATAATTATTTTCCAGAATATTTTTATTTCCTAGCCCAAAAATGGAAGGGACAAAATAGCTGAGACTTTTTGCCAGCATCAAATATAAGTATAAATTAAATTGTGTAGCAGGAAGCTAATTCAATATTTTTTTCTTGATCAAGAAGAGATAATTAGCACATCTGCAAAAAGCATGTAATTTTTATTATCTGTGAAGACTTTGCTACATGAACACATCATTACCGGCCCAAATAAGAAAGTAGAATGCTGCAATTCATTTTCAGAGCTGCTATGAGTGGGGAAGAAAAGCAATCCAACCTTATCTTTTTTGTTATAATTAGCATTGCTGAAACAACTTTAAAAGCAAAGCCAAAAGCAGATAAAAATATAGACTGGTAACAAATTGGGAAGAGTTTATTATAAAAGAGATCTGTAATTATTTAAAGAATATACTGAGTAGGAAGACCTATGAATTCAAAGTGTGGAATGTTGAGCAATAGGAAGTTCTGGAGGCACTGATGCCGTAGGAATAAATAAGACAAGAAATATAAAGGCAGGAATTAGGCTTTCTTAGAAAAGTGAGCTGTGGGAAAAGAATATATTAACAACTTGATAATGAATATGCAAAATGCATCTTTAAATTGTGGATAAAGTTCACAAGGCCAACCCGCTAATAGAGCAGGAATCAGGACCTTTGGGATATAACCTTTGATCTTGTGCCATTGTTTATATTCTTTATGAATATTTGTCTTGTCATCTGTAAAATTTGATAACATTGATGGCATTCTTCAACTTGCCTATAGGTTATATTTCAAGATTATTTGGATCCCAGAAGCTTAGTAAAAATGAACGGTGCTTAATGAAAAGGAACTTTCTCTGGTTGTGTTCTGACTTGGGGTGCCAGGAACACAGAAGCACCCTTTTCCTATATATCAAGGGGCGCCCATGGCCAGAGATAGCAACACCTGAAAGAGTGCCCAGGTGAGTAAAGAAGGAGACTTCTAAAAGTTAGGGACTGAGGATTCTGGGCAAATACAATTTCCTTTTAATAT
Source organism: Manis javanica (assembly GCF_040802235.1). Classification (NCBI taxonomy): domain Eukaryota; kingdom Metazoa; phylum Chordata; class Mammalia; order Pholidota; family Manidae; genus Manis; species Manis javanica. Next base: position 98,136,190 of record NC_133167.1, read on the forward strand.
AAACTTTCAGGGTCGTTTCTCAGTCCTGGGTCAGCTCCCTGGTTCTGACCGCCACCTTTCTGTTGTAATGGCCACTGGACCAGCTTGCTTGCTCCTCTTTTCGCCACCACCATCTCCAGCTTCCAGCCATGACTTCTCTAGTCCTTGACCCCCTGGAGGCAAGGATCCAGTGAGTCACCTGTCCTGTTCCAGGAGAAGCCTAAGGCTCTTTTGAGGTTTTTATAGCAATGACTTTCGGTAGTAACATCTATTAATCAAAAGAGCATTTTTTGAGGATGTATTATGTTCCAGACATTGGCACTGTAAAGATAAGTGAGTACCAATGAAAAGGCATAGCTCTCTCTCTGGAAATGTCAGTGCCAGATAACATTACAGATAATTAAAATAACATGTGATGGTCACCTCACATGTGTTAGGATGGTTACTATCAAAAAAAGAAAAGAACAAATGTTGGCAAGGATGCGGCAAAATTAGAACCCCTGTGTGTTGCTGTTAGGAATGTAAAATGGTACAGCCATTATGGAAAGCAGTCTGGAAGTTCTTAAAAAAATTAAAAACAGAACTACTATATGATCCAGTAATTCCACTTCTGGACATATTTTCAATTCAAAAGAATTGAAAGCAGGATCCTGAAGAGATATGTGTACACTCATGTTCATAGGAGCAGTACACTATAACCAAAAGGTGGAAGCAACCCAAATGTCCATTGGTGGATGAATGGATAAGGAAAGTGTGGTACACATGGAATGGAATATTATTCAGCCTTAAAAGGAAGGAAATGTTGGTACATGTTATAAGGATGAACCTTGAGGATATTATGCTAAATAAATAAGCCAGTCAGAAAAAGACAAATACTGCCTGATTCACTTATATGAGTTATCTAGAGTAGTGAAATTCAAAGAAACAGAAAGTTAATGGTGGTTGCCAGACGGCGCCTGGGGAAGGGGGAGTGAGGTGTGGTTTGTTGAGTATAGTTTTAGTTTCACAAGATGAAAAAATTGTGGAAAGCTATTGCTATAAAAACCTCAAAAGAAGTTGTACCACAATGTGGGCATACTGAACACAACTGAACTGTGCACTTAAAAATGGTCAAGATGGTTAATTTTATGTTATGTCTATTTAATCATAATTAAAAATAACATATGACAAACTCTACTGTAAAAGTATGATATGAACTGTGAGTATAAACAAAGAAGGCACCAAATCCTGAGGCGCTGAAGTGGCTTACGTAGAGGAGCTGGATTCATTTAAACAGTGGATAGAAGCTTCCCAGAGAACAGACAGAAAGGCATTCTGGGCAGAGGAACACGCAGATACAGGCACAATGTCACAGTGCGCAAGGGCCACCCTGCCATTTACGGTTGGGATGTAAACTAAAGGGGAAAAGCAATACAGAGGAAAGAACAGATTTTCAAATGATTTGAAATGAATATTTCCGTGTGGCATTAATTGGCATTGCAACTGGAGGTGAATTTCAGTCTTCCCAAGCCTCTCATCGGCTCTAATAGCCATTATCTTCATCTTCACCAGTAAGAGGAACCAGATGAAAGTCCCCAGTGGGCAGAATCCGCAGAGCAAAGCGTAAAGGGAGCAGAAGAATAGGGGAGCACAGGATGTGCGCTGCGGCGAGGCACTGGCTGCCTCACTGCGTCAAAAATGGCATTTCAGGCCCAGCAAGGAGGCAGCAGATACCTGTACCACGTGCAAGCTTAGTAAGAAGGTATTTGTAATGTGGAGTTTTTGAAAGAAAGAGGTACTTTTGTACCTGTAAAAGCCATCATTTACTTTTGTGAATGCATAGGATTGTTCCCGTGAAAGAAGCAGACGAAAGATAATTGACTTTCGAGACATAAAACATGAATCAGAAATGTGACAAGTTTTTTTAGCAGTACTGCACTTAAGGCTGTCACATGATTCTTTTTTCACAGTTCTCTAAGCATTTTGGGGCCCTGTGGCTGCTTTTTCCTTCCATTGCTACGCCCAGAAGGCACTGGTTAGTCCATTTTTACTCCTTGTCTCCACATTTACACCCCTGTCATGGCTTGGACGTGGAGCATACACCAGTATCATATTGTAGTTGACCCAAAACCTGCCTTTTTTGTGAGGGGTAAGGCTAGATTATTTCATAAAATGAGTATTCAGGGAAATCACAGTAATTGATTTGCGTTAAAAATCTAGTTATTACATTTTAATGGTGGGAAACAAAAGACATAATGCTTTTTAAATAAATTAAATCTTACAAAAATGCAGTTAGGAAAAAAAACCCAACCCTACAAGTATACACAAGCTCCACTTAAATGCTCTTAGATTTTTCATTGGTACCTTCATGGGTATCATGAATAGGTTTTCTGTTCTGAAGTTACACAAATCTCTATTTCTTGTCTGAAATGATTTACCAATCAGTTGCCTTCCAAGAACTTGGATTTCTCTTTCTAAAATGATACCATGTAAAAAATAGAATGTGACTTGATTGTCAGTTTAAGTAAAGAGTAAGTTCTAAATAAGTATTTGATGTACCATGTTTCAGGACTCTGGTTTTTGTTCCTAATGTCTGAGAAGCAAGCTACCTCAAACCACAGCCTAGTAGTGAAGCCACGTTTCACTTTTTTTTTCGTGTGATTTGGTGCCTTCCAGTCCTGTGTGAAACTCTTCCCAGGAGCCTCCACCACGGAGGAGCTGACTGAGTTCCACCAGCTCTCAGGCAAGCCGGGAGCAGTTAAGTGCCTCCTGGGTTTAAAAGTCCCTGCCCACCTGGCACAGAGAACATGGGATATCCTGCAAATTAATGGGCCAGTTTTAAAAAAGAGGGCTTCTGTTTTACAAAAGAACCAGAGTGGCTAAAGTCATCTGGGTCTGTACTGAGAAGCTGAAATATTGGAGAATTCAGTTTTTCAAGGATAGAGTCCAGCATGCTGAACAGATCTTAAATTCTGGTGACAAAAGATTTTATTTCCTAGCCAGATTTAGTGGTGGCGGCTAAGCCACAAGTGTTACCCAGGGTTTACCTGCACAGATCTCTTTCCCTGCTGGTTAGGGAGAAGGCCGAGTCAAATAAGGCTGATTGGACACAATTTTCCAGTCATCCTCATTCTCTTCTATGATAAGGTCCTTTCCAAAGAAGGAACTAGAGCAGCAAACACAACATTTGTATTTTACTAATACTTTACTAGTACTAGTACTTCACTAGTTTCCGTGTATGATCCCCCTAAACAACTGTTCTAGGCAAATGGGGATGTGGTCACCGTGTTCATGAGAGCTGAGATCTTGACATTTTATCAATGCCATTTTTCCAGTGCCTAGTGGAGTGTGTGGCACCTACTGTGTTGAGTAGACGAGTACATTCCGAGGCCTAAGTTCAAGTCTATGTCATTTCTTCCTTCTGGTTTATTTTCCTGACCCCTTTCTCTCTTCTATCCATTTTTCCCATTATTGCGTAAGCAACAAGTCACTCCACTATCTAAAAACAAACAAACAAACAAAAAGAAACTTAGTATCATCCCGGTACTTATATTGGAAAGCCCAAAGCAGTTAGCAGACCTGCAATCTGGGCCACCACCTTGGTTTCTCCCCTCTCCTTCTCGGCCACATTCCTTGACCTCACTCCTGAGACCGTCTGAGCTTTCAGTCGGTTCCTGTTTTCCCTACAACAGCCCTGCAGGTAGATGCCTTTGCTCAGTGCTCTGTCTTCTGCGTTACGTCACTCTTCTTAATTTTGCAACTCCCATTCATCTTTTAAGACCTCATTCACAGGTCACTTTGTCAAGTCCTTGAGACATCCAAGCATTTGGTTCGGCTTGGGATTTCTCCTACATTTTAAAGGAATAATCACTAGGTATCTCTTATCTTTGTTGCAAGAAAATTTATTTAAAAACAGTTTGGTATTATACATTTCTCTCTCTATTTCCGTGTGTTTAAGTTAAATGTAATCTGTACTCTAGTGATGGTTACTTTGCACTTGAAGGATTTCATGCTCTAGAAGTATCTATAGCAAGTAGTTCACATCTAACTCCACAGCAAAAGATTTGCTGGGTAGCATAAAGAATGCTAAAAATAGCACTTTTTCCCTTGAAGAAATAAATAGCCTCAAGATAAATAGTTAGCTAGAAGATGTTTATGGATTTTATTGCTTCTGTGTGAATGAAGCACTGGAATCGGGCAGACCCCACAGCGTCAGTCCCTTTTGAAGGGAGTAACTAGCAGGGTTATTGGGTAGTGAGGGGTGTCTGGGATACAAGACATTCAGTGCTAAAACTGGGACCCTCCTGGGCAAATGTGGCTAATTGGTCACCTTGAAGATTTTATTTCCTAGCCAGATTTAGTTAGTGGTAGCTAAGCCACAAGTGTTACTCACCTTTCTTTTTGGTCTGTATTTACATATTCATGTTTAAACATATTTAAAAATAAGCAAGGTAAGATTGAAGTGGCAGGGCTTCTGGGTGCGCATAAATTCTTAAAAAAATTTTTGGAGATCAAATAGTAACTTCTAATAGTGTTACAGAATGTTTTAGTTTAGGGGGCCACAATCAATTCTTACATTTTCTTATACTTATCTTGAATTGAAAGATGTTACAGATGTAGTCATAGCAAAACTGCTTTGCTTTTGTAAAGATATATATAGTTTTAAAGATACTTTTTAAATATGGGATTTCATCTTCACAATAAGCCTTTAAGGCAGGTGCCCGGATTTGAGAGAGTTAAGCTTTTAAAATCTTAACTGATAGCTCAGCGTTCTTGCTGGTACTGTTGGACAGGATGAGATTTGACTTTTTTGTGGGGGCAGCTTGTGGGACATTATTGTAGTTTCTTAGCTTCTTAGCTGAAATGTTTTCACTTTGTATCTTCCATCATTATTTACCATTTAAAAAATAATGTTAAACTCTACTTCAAAATTGAAGCTTCCAAGCACCTACTGAGTTTAATATGCTTGAAGAGAACTTTACAGATCAAAATTGAGTCAGGAAATATCAAGTATTTAAAAAATAAGGCAGTTAAATTAGTTTTGAAAGGAGTGAAATACATTTAAGATATTTAGTTGTTGGAATACATTCTTCTTGATGATTACATATTAGGCTTGAAAATTTATTTCATTATAATAATTTATGTTGTCAGAGTAAAACATAAAAAGTCAGGTCTGGCAGCAAACATTATGCTTTTTAAAATTGCTCAAGTAAAGCCATGACATGATAGGCTCTGACTCATACATATAAAAAATGTATATTTAAGAATGCCCACGAATATAATTTACACTCCAGGTAGTAATGATGTTCCTGGAATTCTGAGTATCTTTATTCTTAGGTTCTCATTATTAGAAAAAACTGTTTCTGAAATTACTTATATTTCCTTAAATAATAATTCAGGCAAGAAGTTAAAAATCCTAAGAAAAAAGGACAGAACAAAAATTTTACTCACAGAAGAAAATGGAAGAAACTCATCCATATTTAGATTTCAATGTTTAGAATTCTCAGACTGAATTCAGCCAGGGAGACCAGGCCTGACAGTTTCTGTATCCATCTCACTGGAGTGAGCATTTTGACCTGAATTCTAGGGTTCTGGGTTTTACCTACTTATTCTTGATTGGCTAGTTCGGAGTTTTGTCCTAAACACTACAGCCATGATTTCCACGGATAGTAAGAAAGGCCATCTAGAATCTAACAGGATTAATAAGATCTGACCCCTTATTTCTTATGCTAATATTTCTTTACTGGAGGCATATGGTATTTCTCAGAACCAGAGAAGAAATGTTCCCTGGGGAAGGGTTTGTGGTTAGCACAAACACTCGGTTAATCTGGCACTCTAATCCCAGCATTTGCCCTGGATTTCCACGTGACCTAAGGATGTGGAATGAATTGTCACTGCTCTCATCATCCACAACTGAAACCGGTTGGGTCTAAAGAAATCATTTTTGTCCTGTGCTCTTAATTAATACCTGTCAAGAGGCTGAGGAAAGATCTGCTCCCAAACATAAGGAATTATCTGGACATAAGTCTGTGTTTTAACACCTAACACATTTACCAATAGAGAAAAATATGGAAATGAAGGCCCTGCCTCAAACAAAAGACAAGCCAAATTATCTACTTTATTACTGTAATTACTATTAATAAAGCAGTTTATTTTAAGTTTGTGGGAGGGATTCAATTTATATATGACTTTAATATTTTTACTGATAAAATTATGTCTATTTTCATAATGATGGTTTACATTTATTTAATTTATTCAATATTTGTTATAGCCAGAAATTAAGGACATACACAGACACACACACAGATGCGTACATATGTGTACATATGTATATATATATATCCCAAGCCCTCTGAGGTTTGTTATGTTCATTATACACATAAGAAAATTGAGCCATAGAGGGTAAATATATTGCCCAAGGTTATCCACTAAGTGGAAGGAAGAGTTGGCATTCCAATCCAGTCAATTGACAATCCACATCATCATCATTAAAATAGCCTTATTTACTTAATAATAATAGAAATCACTTATTAGGGATTACTGTGTAGTAGACACTACCCATAGTACCTGTCTTCCATGAAAGCAGATCTACAAGATAGGCACTGTTATTGTTGCTGTCATTTTATAGATAAGGGATCTGTGATGGAGACAGTAACTTACCTCAGGTCACATGGTTAGTGAGTGTATGATCCAGGATTTGAACCTAGGCAACCTTGCTGCAGATCTATGTTCTTAACTGACATTATACTGCCTCACTGTTAATACTAGTAATTAAGTAGTACTAATACCTTCTTCATTCAAATGGTAGCAATTAAATGTATTCATCAACTATTATGTGCCAGACTCTGAGTTTACTTTTTAGCAAATTTCGTCCCACTTAATTATTTTTAAAACCTCTGAAATAGATATTTGGGGCTCATTTTAGAGATGAGGAAGAAGAGATTAGAGAGATTGTATCTTCCCAAGTTCTCAAAATTAATAAATGAAAAACTAGAACTGAATTCTGTTGTTTCTAGCCCTAAGGCTTGCCCCTCATGTCCCACATTGTCTTTTGAGTTTCTGTTCATTTATCTCTATTGCTATAATAGCTACTATGGGGTCTGTATAAAGATTAATATATTGGGAATATTAAATACTTAGAAAAATGAAGATAGTCCATTAATCTGCAAAGGAGCAAAACTAAAATAGAAGTTATAAAGCAGTAAAATTTGACTCTAGTGAATGGTATTGAATAAAAATAAAAATTAGCTGGATAATTAAGTTATCAAAAAAGGAATAAGAAACTAAGTAACTAAAAATTATAATTGATACCACCAGTTTTATTTTCATGAAGCTATTTTCAAAATAAGCACATGTGTATGCTTTTGTATCTCATAAGTACTATATATATATACACACACACATTTTTGATACACATTAAAAAATATCTTTGATAAATGGCTTCTCCAATTAATTTTCACTTTAAATGCTACTAGCCAGAATAATATCTTGCCAGTTTAAAAGCTTACTTGTAAATTAAAAAAGTCATTATTTTCTGCTTTGTGGGATAATGGAGTTTCTCTTCTTAATAACACCCATAGGACATTAGTTTTTTGGCTTTTTTTACATATGTTATTAGTTGTGCACATGTGTACTCGTGACTGTGCATACATATGAGAAGGGTGGTAATGCCACTTATGTGGAGGGATAACATGATATTTGCCAGTAGCTTAAATGGTGTCACCACCTCATCAATCATGTTTTGTTTTTCCAGCTGCCCAGTTATGAAAGCTGCTGAATCGAGTGTTGGCAAATACTATTGTTTTGAAAGTGGAGGTCTTTTAAAAATAACTAAAGCAATTTGTAATATATAATTAATTGAAAACATAATTCATGAGAACTTGAGGAACATGACATACGAATTGGGCATCATTTAAAAAAATTAAGGACATTCTCTAGATAAAGGCTCAATAAATAATGCAGATAGGGCCACAGTAACTTTCACTGTATTATTTATTAATTTCTGGATGGTCTTATATAAAGTCATGATTTTTTTATCAGCACTTGCTGTTCATTAGACCACTGGGGTGAGGAGTCAGGAAATCCTCAGATTTTGGGGGTTTTGTACATGTTTTTAGGAATAAAATGCAATTGGCTTATGTGGAATCATAAATACAACCTCTTTCAATAAATGGCCTTATTTGTTAATGTCTTTATTTGAAAATATTCAGTAAACTTATGTCTGCGTTACTTTAAAACTAATATGCTTACTTTTAAGACACTTACTTTTTTGTCTATGTGAATAAATCATTAACTTTTTATTATTTGCTACTTTTGCTGCTGTCATTACCCTTGCACCCTCTAGCATCTTGAAGGGATAACAGACTATCTTGAGTACCATATTTTGCAATTAGAGAGTTTCTTAGAGTGACCTTTTCTAAAAGAAATTTCTCTTTTGAAGTCATTTATGATCATTACAATTAAAAAAATGCTGATCAAATGTCCCTCGATGGTGATGACTGTCATAATCAAGTAACTATCAAGACAAAACTTTACTTCCAAATTAATAAATATGGTGATCTTGGTTTGGAAAATATTGACACTGTCCTTATCATGTTTTTCATGTTTATGTAGGGAAGTTTCAAGGCAAGAAGGAGGACATTTCTCCCTGAAAGAAAAGATTGTATGAGATGACGTATTATCCTAAGAAAGCGATATAGCGAAGAAGCATTTGAAATCATGTGCCCTGCTTTCTGGCACACACTGGGGTTTAGTATATTTTACATGAACCAGCCTTTCGTTCTGTGACATAGTGAGAGTTGAAATTTCATCCTGTTAAAATAATTGTTTCATTAACCAATGTCCACTATTCAGCTTCTAAGAAGCAGTTGGACAACACCAAGAGAACAGTTTTAAATCTAAGTCTTACCAGAAAACGTATGCCCTCTGAAATGTTCACTACCATAGTTGTTTTTAATTCTTCACACACTGACTTTCAAGATAATTATTTTTTATGTCTTAATGATTCAGCATTGATTATCTAGTCTGTGGATTATTGAGGCCTTACATCAGATTTGGTCTCCTTAAATTTTGGCTCTTTCACTTTGTAGATCCTACACTGGAATGCACTGAGGAATAGAGGGACAGCAGAAACTGAAGTAAATTAGTTTTGTACTAATTTTCAGTATTTCAAAATTATATATCAAAGGTTTAATTAGGTAGGAGTAGAACATTATAGTCTACTCAAATTATTTACTGCAAACCACCCCAAAACTTTGTGGCCAAAAGCACAATGATCATTTATATATGCATATTGCTTATGCATTTGCCAGGTGGGGAGTGTTTGGTAGACACAATTTGTGTTTGTTCCAAGTGTCGTCTCTTGGGACAGCCTGACTGGGAATTGACCAGGGAAACCTAGAAGCAGAAAGTAGAAACTGATCATTTCTTGTAACTGGGTCATCATCAGTTATACACTATTCTATTAATCATCAATATCTTGGATTTATGGAAAATGAAGTAGGATACATACCTTGAAGTGAGAAAATCATCAAACAAAAATGGCAATTTGGGGCTGAGTAAGATGATAAACTATTTTTGCATAGTCCAGCTCAGTGCTGGAGCACATTACTCAGGATAAAATATAAAGTTATATAGGAAGGGTATGATAACATATCATATCCATAAGGAAGTCTGGGTGTGACTGAGGGCATGTCTCCAAGTTTTTAGAGAAGATATAATATAGGAGACAATTCTATTTATCACAGTAGATCCCTTAGTGACATTTCTCAGGATATAGAATTCAAATGGCCATGACCCTAAAGGCATTTCCCCTAATACTAATCACTTCCTTAAATTTGGGGGACATTTTATTGTTCATAGAGTATTATATATTATTTATTGTTATTGTGGTTTTTACCCATACACCTTTCTTCTAAGCACCCAGGCTTTGAAATTCATAATCAGGTCCTCAATTGTCAAATTTGTTTAATATAATGAATTGCTTATACTACCCATTTCCATGCTGGATATACAATTTAGTTTCTAAATTAGAACATTCTGGGAAATCTCAAAAAAGTCACTAAATTTTAAACTTTTCTGGCCTTCTGAAATCTTTTTTATGAGCTTTATTTTAGCAAAAAGGACCAATTTAGACTTGGACCCAGCACATTTTGTATTCTTTGAAAATGTTCCCAAAGTCTATATCAATATATTATGTGTACATTTGAAATGAGGTTCCACACTTCATAAACCTATGTTCTGTATTAAACTTCATCTGGGGAAGTCTGTATCAGTTTTCTAGGGTGTAAAGTGATGGAAAAAATGAATCTTGTTTGAGTTAATGTTAGCTTGCTTATGAAATGGCCTCTTGGGGCATGAAGGAGAGTGGCTGGAAATTTGTGTCTGCAAAGTAGACTGGAATCTGTTAAAAATTACCTCCAGATAAGAGGAATGAGCTGGGTAATAAAATGATTTCAATAGTATGAAACATTTGTTTTTAATGTAGAAGTCATTGGACATGAGAATAGTTTTTTCCTGCCTCTAGTTTTTTTCTTCTTCCCTGACAAGGGATTTCCTGCTCTTAAAATATTCTTTCTAAATGTCTATTGAATTGTTTGCCAATGAAATCCAGAAATCTTGTTAGTCTAAGGTGAGAAAATCGGTATTAACTTTCCTTGTGCTAACATTTCCACTATTGACCTAGGATTAAAGAGCCGAAGCATTCAGTCCTGGAAACAGTTGAAACTGAGTGACACTTGGGTCAAGATGAAGAGCTACTTTAGTAAATGCTAGGAACAAATATCCAGCTATATTTCAAATACATAGTTTGATTATCATTGTGAACATTGTAATTATTTCATTTTAAAACTGCAATATTGTTGTTCCACATAAAATACAGGTAACACTGTTAGCCCACTGTAAATGCACTTTTGTTTCCAGCACATATGTTAAGAAATCACTAATCTATGAAAGAAATAGATTGATTTTAATATTCACAGGTTACCTTCTGTGCCTTTCCTATGTACTGTTTCCTGACATTTTCTCTATAACATGACCTCCATTGCATTTAGAATGTGGGTAAATTAAAGAGAAAACAAAACAAAACAAAACACATCTGCCTCTGTCACCAAGGGAATTTAAAATATTTAAAAAATATTTTCCAAGTTGAATTGGCAGCTTCATTTGCTATCAGTTTTCATTTTTCTTTCCTCTGAATAATAAACAACTTAAAAGTAGTATTCCTCTTGTACTCTATTTGCATAAAATATTTCCCAATGTACATGGTGATTTTACTTCGAGAAAATGTCACTAGTAAAGGAAAAACAGGCAAACTTCCAGTGCTGGTGTTTGTAAATCTTCCAGTTCGTCACTCTGTTCCTTTTCAGAAGAATCAGGTGGCATGATCTGACACTGCGCATGCTCCACCCTCACCCGCAGGCTTGCACAGAAAGAAAACCTCTGATTTCTGCTTTCTTAAGTTGAAGTGCTGTAATCACAAACCCAATTTCGACCTCACCCTAGCGAATCTCGTCAGAATTGACAACTGCCAGCCCAAATCTTAACCATTAACACGATTCTTCCACACCTGCGTGGACACTTCTGGTACAGTTTTGTTTCCAGGCAGATTGAGGGAAGGAGAAAAAGAGAAGGAAGAGAAGACAGGTGAAACGAGAGAAAAAGAGAGGAGCGGAATGAAGGGAGAAGGAAGGGAGGAAGGAAGAAAACATGTCTGAGTTGTAAAGGATATAAGAACAGCCAGCATTTTGATATGACAAAACAGCCGAGCATTAAAAGAAATCATAGAAAGCCCAAAGAGACACGTAGAGCAATTGTTCTTTAAATATTAAATTGTCCTTATTTGACGTTTGAAATCTTTGCCAATACAGGTCTCTGGGATGGGGTAGATTTTTAGGCTGTTCCTTATGAATTCTCTTGGCGCTCCGAGCACTCACAGTACAATACTAATTAAGGTGTTGCCTTCATCATTCAGCTTGTATTGCTCTTGGTGTTTGTTTAGGTGTCAGACCTCTAATTTTTAAAAGATAACTGCTTTTTAAAGGGATTTATGCTTTTGAAAGTTACAAAAAAGATGGAGTAGTTGAGTGACACTGAAGGTTTCACGATCTTGTTTCTTCTTTGAACTTCTTGTGTTCAATAAAATGGCATTGGTGTCGAAGCTTTGTAGATACATCAACATCTGGGTAGCTGTGTTTTTTATTTTGTAGTCTGTGCAAACTTTCTCTCAACTCCATCTATTTCAATTAGTTCTATCCTCTTTTCCCTGTGTCTAGGGCATATGCCAGGGTCACAGATGGAAACTTGAAAGATATTTTAACCATAATGACCTAACACGGTAGTTTCTAGTTAAATCTTTCATAAAACTTCCATTTATTGCACTGATTTTTTTCTTTTCTTTTTTCTAGCACAGTACTGTCATCTGCTAAGTGTATTTTTACATCTTTCTCAAATGCATTCACTGATTTGGGTCCCGTTGATTCCCAATAATAAAAAACACAACCCTCTTGATTATCAGAAATTGATTTTTTCTTGCTCTTCAAGAAAGAGCCTAATTTGGTTTAAGGCACTCAGAGCTGGTGAAATCACTTGTATTTATCTATCATTTTTGCTTTAGAATTCAAAATCACAAAGGTGTTTTTGATGATCATAAATGTGTGGACAGTATAGTATTATATATCCCTTTTCAAATCCCAGTGTTCAGCTTGATTACTCTTTGGGTGTCAGACAAGCCAAACATGTAACATTTTTTGCAAGTATTTGTTTTGAGAGTGGCTTGTACTACCTATCATATCCGTGTGTGATTACTTTGTTTAGCTGACTCACTTGAAAGAGTATGAAATGAAATCAACAACTTCCAAAGAGGAACAATAAAAGATATTACAGAATAAATGATAATGACTAATTTTTAGGAGGAAAAACCTATCTGGTTGTGTCTCAGTTTAAAAATATATGAGCAATTTTTAAATCAAACTCACAACCATTGAGTTGTGAGGAAATAAACATTTTCCACACAGGATCATATTTTCATTAAGTTTCTTTGCAAGATAATTTTTTTCAAAATATTTTCATGGATGAAAAAGCTCAGTTGTCTGCTTCCAGATGAGCCAATAACTTAGAAAAAAGAGAATCAAGAGAATCAAGAGTATCAAGATAATATATGTAGACAAAGTTGGAAGCAAAGGCCCAACAAAAGGAAAATGGTTCAAGAAATGGTGGTATAACCAAAAAATAGAAGTAAGGCAGCCATTAGAAATCCTGTATTCAAAAAATGTAATGGCAATGGAAAATGCAAGTGAAAAGGTCATAACATTATAAAGAAGCATAGATATATGCACGTATAAACATACACATACATATGTGTGCATAGAAAGAGGGGAAGCACAGGAACTGAAATGTTAACAGTGATTATATCCGCATAGTGGTTTTTCTGTTTTCTGTTGTGCTGTTTTCCTTATTTTTCTAGTATAGGTTCTTTTTTACTTTTGATAAGCAGAAAAATAATATTATTTGACATAGGAAAAACTGCAAGAGACGAAGCTTAGTGTTTTTGTTAATCCTGAAACTAAGACAAGACAAAGCAAAACAAACCCAAATCACTCAACCACGAATTCAAGGATGGGAGACAGAGTGTGGCTTGATCAAATAAATGACTTTGAGGTTTATCATGACACAAACCTCAAGTCACAGGCTGGCTCTTCCAATCTTTAGTTGCATGGCCTTGCATAAGAGTTGCTACACAGCTCTGCATCTTGGTTGGTGAGTACTTATGAGACTTCATAGAGGAGCCTAGAATGGGAATTCTTGTTTTTCAAATTGCATTTATTTTATTTTGGGGGAGTAATTCCTCACATTTCATTTTGGAAGTTGGTCATGTTTGTTATATGACCGTCTCTTCCATAAGAGGACCCTACTCACTTTTGCATTGTGGCCCCTTCCTAACATTTAATGAATAAAGGCTGAAAGCTACATTTGTTTAAAAAAATTATGTGCTTAATTACTCCTTTCCTCTACTGGTAAAATATTTTGCAGTATATTTTGCTATCTGCAGCTTGAGCAGCACAAGACAAATTCTTTTTCTATATGCCTTATGTCTTTGAAGGTCCCTATTTAACTCTAAGCAACTAAAATATTGCTAATTTAATAATCTGAGGCAAAGCATATTTCCCATATTATAATTTCATAAATACATTTGTTTTAGTAATTTATTATTTATGGAATTAATTCCATAATACTTCTATTAGTGGTATTTTCATCTTAAACCCTATTTTTTTGACTGCGGAATCAAAGGCTTCATCTTTACCCAAGAGAATTGAAATATTTAGCTACAGGTAGGAAAGATACAGGGCATAGGGAGAGAAAAAAGGTTCCAAGTTCTTCAACACCCCCTGCTATTGCATCTTCTTGGTAGCTATATATTGAACCTTATGTAAAGTAAGCATGTGAATATTTCTACCACTGACTATAGGGACTATTTCACAGGTACCAGAGATTTTTCCTGTATCTATAAATATGGGGAGTAATGTTGTATTCAGTTGTTGAAGAGCATTTGCCACCATTTGAACTAACCTGTTTTGTAATTTAAAAAATTAATGGGTGCCTTTCTTAATTGCTATTGGAAGATTTTGACTAGGCATTATTTACTCATTAATCACACATGAATTAATTTCACAAATATCTATTCAGTATCTCTTCTGTTGTTGGTACTCTACTAGTTCTTTATATCTTTATTAGACCAAAATAGATAAGAATAGTTATTTCATCATATTTTAATAGCTGGCAAACAACTCTCCCCATCCTCATTCTTAGTACTTCATACTTATATTTGGTGATAGTTGACAGTTAAGAATATATACTAACATATTTCTTTGACTCTCATAGCAAACCCTAAATAGATAGAGGGATTCCAAGATAAGATAAGGCACATGGAGTGCTATACACATGGAAGAGATTTTAGAAACTCTTACTGAGAAAATGACCAGAGCTCAGACACTTAGCAACTTCTCTTCTGTAAGATATTGCTTAATTTAGATTAAGAGCCTATGACAGGATGTTAGTGACATCAGCAACTTTAGGCAAGTTCACGTAGACCAGGCTTTGATACAATTCACTTTTTTGGGGGGGGGCGCGTGGTATTTCCAACTTGTACGAATACTTTCTTTATTCTTACACATCCTTCTCTCATATTTTCTCTGGAAGGATTTGATGTGTCAGTTGACTGAACTTACTCTTCACAAATGTTTTTAACTGTTAGATATTGGTATCTTGGAATCTCTTGTCTGTCACCACCACAGAAGAAATCCCTTGTGCAAACTCGGGATTTTGTAATAGACAGCACTTGGACTTGTGGGAGTCAGTCATGACCTTATAGCTAACAATCAGATAATGGTTGAGTAAAATAGCTCCAAGAAATAGAACTGTTAGGAAAAAGGAAGGAAAGAAGATAAGTAGGTAGGTGTTTTATTTGGTTTGAGAGAAGAAATATTTCAGCCTTTAGGTGTTGGTCTTTAATAAAGCAGGTGATATAGTATTAGTTTTTGGTCTGGGGTTTATTTTGTGGGTACAGGGCATTTTAAACTACAGTTAGAGGCATGGATTGGGTAATGGAAATTAATTTATTCAATTCTCACTTTCTAGCACATCTTCACCATGTTGAACTCATTTGAACACAGTCTTGAATAGATGAGAAACCTCTGTAAGAGTAATGGTTGAGATTCATTGCAGTTTTGTTTCCTTAATGAACACCTACCTCTTTTCAAAGTGGCTATTTCCTGGAAGGCAGTTGGCCACAATTTAAATACAGCAGGATTTAAATTAAGTTCATTAATGGAAATATACCTTATGTAAAACTTAGAGGAATTGAATTATTTTTTTGCAGTGAGCTATTTCACATAGCATTATTTCTTGAAAGAAATGGGCAACTGGTTGTAGCATAGACATAGTTATACTATATAACTCTTTTAGATAACTAGCAATACTTTTTTTATTAAGCTTGCAGACATAATAATAATTACAACATAAATATTCTTTATGTTTTTGTGTTATTTAGAGATCATAAATAGACCCATATAGAATTTTTAAATGATTCTCAAAAACACTATAATGTGTAAGATATGAGTCCTTATTCTGGTGGTGAGCAAAATGAGATCTAAGACATTAAGAAACATCCCTAAGGCCACATAACTTGTTATCACAGAGCCAAGACTTAGAGTTGGCTTAGCATATTAGTGAACTATGGAAAAGCAAAAGCAAGAGAATTTTAGCAAGCAAAACCAGAGAATAAGTAATGCCATCAAAAGGACAATAATAAGCCCTACAGTTGATTTTTAATTGAGATGAAAATACATACCATTTTAAAGAGATAAAGAGAACAGCCATCAACCTACAATTCTCTACTTGGCAAAATATTCTTCAGAATTGGGAGCAACATAAATACAGTTCCAGAGAAGTAAAAATGAGGGGACTTTATCACTCACAGATGGGAAATAAAAGGAAGTTTTTCAAACAAGGGGGAGTTTTCACCAACAGAAAAACAAAGATGAAGGAATTAAGATCAACAAAATATGTAAATATGTGTATAAATATAAAAGAATATTGACTCAACTGAACAATAATAACCATGCCTTATGAAAACATTATAATATATTCCAATATTTTAAAATATTTGTGGTATCAAATTGAGTGACAAAATCACACCAAGGGGGAGCATGAAGTGAACTGTGTTAAAGAATATTAAGAACCTAGACTTACCTCGAGTAGTAGAAGCACTAAATCACTAATCTGCAGTTGATTCTAACAAGTCAGATAGGTCTACTGTAATCTCTAGAGTAAGACTAGTAGAAGACTTTATAATTCGCAAACTAATACGTTTTAAATTGAGATAATAAAGGAATAAAATTTGATTAAGAAAGCAATGGAGGCAATGTATGTGAAACAATACAAACAGCAACCACATCTCCCACCAAGTTGTGTGATGGTAGATGTAAATCCACTAAAGCCATAATTATGTGAATACCAGTGGATTACACACACGAGTTGAAAAATGAAACTGAGTAAAAAATAAACCCCAATTATATACACATTATAAGAGAGATCAGAAATGTAAGAATCCCTTTTAGGTTTTGTCAAATTATAATCCCGAATTATCTGTTAAATTCGAAGTCCATTGGTTTTTCATTATCACCATGAGCTGTCAATTAAAAAAAAAATGTTGGTGATAACATATTCCCAGTGTGGTGGACCCCTCCCAGGCTCCCTTCCCTGTCACCTCTCTGCCCAAAGCAAATCCTTTCCCAGAAATTCCCAGATGTTTGCATAGATCTCATTGGTAAGAATTGTGTCAGCCAATCAAGGGAGTCTGGGCAGGGTATATTTTCAGCTTTCCAATCGTGATAGTTGAGAAAGACAGGAGTAAAATGAATTTGGATGGATGCTTAGCTACACTGTCTGCCATAAACAGGAGGGGCAAGGCTGACGAGTTCACTCTCAGCGGTACCAAGGTGACTGGGATCAACCTGACCATAACAGAGATGCGATTCAGGTTGGGCAAGGACGCTTAGGGAAAGCATCTGAAGGTCCAGATACATTATTTTGTTCCTCTGCCTTACTTAGTTATATACAAAACCAGAATAAATACTTTGCTGAGGATTTGATGAGATGATGCATGTATAAAAGTTAAACAATTGTCAAAAATCTCAGACATCTGAATTCTCCAATAGCAGGAGGAGGTAATCTGAAACAAGTGTAGATGAGCTATCACAGGGCAAACTTATGAGACAACACCGAAAAGGCTTGTCATCCACGTTCAATGTTAGCTTAGGCTGATATTTTGAAAAAAAAAAGCAAAATAAAACAAAACATCTGTCTATCAAGATCCTTTCAAATGGAGTTTATTTCTCTTTGTCTTACTCCTTCTTTGTTAATACCAAATAGAGTCTTGTCTCCTTTTCCTTACCCCCTCTTCTGTGTGTGTGTGTGTGCCTTCGTGCTGTGGTGTCTTCTCTAGGAACCTGTGCCCTCCCCTACTCATCCTTTTTTGTCTGTTGTGTTTCCTTTGGTTCCTCCTGTAGCTGGTGATTATCAGGGATCTGTCAACATCTCACACCTACAGGGGTGGTTTGGAGCTTGGTAAGAAAAAGCAGTAGCTTCAATAAATACATGCTCTTTATTCTGTCATTGTGGTTTAAGGGCTGTATGAATAAATCATTTGCCTTTTTAGTCCCTGCTTCCATTTTGTAAAGCTCATTAACACTGAAAAATTTATGTTTTTATAGGATATAGAATATGGTTTGCATAAGTGGCCCATCACAGAGACCACGCAACAAATGGCAAAGTGCTTGAGAGATAAAGTCTTTTGTATCTGGAAGTTTCTTTACACAAATTCACAACTCAGGAGCTATAATTAAACCAACAAATAGAAAACAATGCTGCATCCCACCCCACCCACAAGAGAAAAATGATCATATTTCAGGGTCAGTCAGAACTTGTTTAAAATTATTTAGTAGGTTTAATAGAAATAATAGGATATTCCCTCCATTGAATTAGCCTGTGCCTTCCCTATATACTAAAATAGTATTTAAGGTCAGAAACAGTACTATCTTAATGTGAGAGAATAAATATGGATGGGCACAGGCTGTACATCTTGAGTATGCACAAAAGTAGATCTGAGCTTTGGCAGTGCAGTGCCACCAACTCATCAGTTCTAGGAAGTTCTCATTCAGGGCTCTCATATGATGCTTCTCAGAGGACAGTATGAATGAAATGGGATGCGACGTGTGTTCTGTGGTCTTCTCCAGCAGCAAACGTATCAGCCTTTCTTTGTTCCATTGGGTCATGGTAAATGGGACCAAGGACCTGTCCTGCCCACATCAACATGGGGCCCATGGAGCTGTGGAAGGAGATCGTGTTTGAGATTCTTATGGAACTCATGGCATATTCCAGGTGGCATTCTTTTGGGTCTGGAGGGATTGGGTGCACTTTAAGAATGAAGCACTGAAAACCACGTCTTTCCGTCTATCAGACAGTTGCATCTCTTTGTGTCTGACTGTCAGTTTTAGTGGTGTTCAGGCTAGCTCTAGTGTGAATGCTCTCACAGTGTATGTGTATGCTAGAATTTATAGTGTCTATATCATTTTAAATGCTTGATATGAAAAGATCTGTGTTAGATATCCATTTGCACTATCACATTTGCCTTCTTTAGGATTAATAAATATTTTTATCTTTCCTCTGTATTAGCTAGGTAGTAATACATGTTTACATTTTATTGACTATCTTAGATATTATAACATGTATTATGACTTCTTATAATCTAATGTAAATTATTGCTTTTACCACTTCCTTGATACTGCTAGAACCTTAAAAGTTATCTCCATTTATTCAAATCTTTGCTTTTTAATTTTCTGTTTTAAACTTCACAAACATTGTTATCACTATTTTGAGCAATCAATATTTATATCCATCCATATATTTATTCTTTCTTACTCCTTTCTTCCTGAATTTCAGTGTTTCTCTTTGGGATCATTTTTCTTTAGCCTATGAAGCTCACTCAGATTATTATTTTTTATTATTATTATTTTAGTGCAGGTTAGCCATAGATGAATTCCTTATAGATGTATATTATTTTGTCTGAAAGCATATTTATTTCACTTTTATATTTAGGGGACATTTTTACTGGATGCTGAATAGTAATTAGGCAGTTATTTTTTTTTTTATAAAACACTTCAAAGATTCTATTCTCTTCTGACTTCCATTAACTTCTATTGGGAAGGCAGCTACAGTCTTAAGTTTCTCTCCTTTGAGAGTAATGCATCTTTTTTCTTTTGCTGTTTAAAATTCTTCCCCTCTTTCTCTTTTTAGCCATTTTAGTCTAGGTGTGTTTCTCTTGAATTTATCTTTCTTATACTTTCTGAATTTATGAGTTGGTATCTTTTCTCAGTTTTGGAAAATTCTTGGCCAACATTTTCTTAACTATTACTTTTTTCCTCATTCTTTTCTCCTCTGGAATATTTTTCATTGTATCTAATCTGTTTCTTAGGGTTTCAAACTTTTCATTCCTTTTTTTCTTTGTGTTTTAGTTTCTAATGACCAGTATTTCAGTTTGCTAATTCCCTTTTATGTCAAATGTACAGACCTATTTGTTAAGGTTTCATATTAGTTATAGTATTTTTCAATTTTAGAATTGTATTGTTTATTAGTCACTCCCCTCAGTCTGAAGAAATTCCTCATCTTTTAATTCATTTCCATTATCTCTCCTCTACTTTTTGTACATAATATTCACAATTATTTTAGATTTCTCATCTTCTAAGCCCAATATCTCATTTATTAGAGGTTTATTTCTATTGTCTGTTACTGCTTTATTGGATTTTACTTAGAAAACCCTGCTCTTTTTCTTTCCTACTGTTTTTTTCATTGCATGCCCTTTGTGCATAAAATAATTTTAGTAGCTCCAAATGGTGCTGTTTTCCTCAAGAGATGATTACTCTTTCCTTTGACAGGTGAAGTGGGCTAAGGTAGTAACAAGAAAAACAGATTGATTCAAGATGCTTTCCAGTCAAAAGATCAGCAGGAGTTGATGGGTTAGGTGTCCAGGAGCAAGAGAATGTGAGGAACCAAAGTTACTTGCTAAAATTCTGGACCCAGACAGCTTGGTAGTTTGTGTAGCTACCATCTGAGCTTGGTAGCACTGAAGAAAGAACTTGTTTCAAAGCTGGTGTGAGTAGGAGTTCCCTTTTGTACCTGTGTCTCTGCTATTCAAGCCTTTGCGATGCTACATAGTTTTCTTCAGGAGACTGTGTCAGCTTGCACTGAGTTGCATTCAGCTTTCCAAAGTTGCTTTACTCTTTCAATGTTGCTTCTGAGAAAGGGTAGATAGTGCAACAATTAAAAGTTACTATGTTTTAGCAAGTGTGTTTTTCTTCAATTAGTGCAGTCTGGCTCCATGCCTTTATTTGAATGATTATGGAGAAATCTGTTTACTACCATCTGTGCCCTCACAGGAAGGCATGATAACTTGTTTGATTTAAAATGGGGGTCTTATTGTCCACATCTTCATATGCAGTTCTTAAATTTGTCTTACCTGATGTTGACAGCAATGTCTGTGTGCAACAAGCTTGGTACAACGATCAGGGGGTACACTCGGGCACAGTGTTTCTCTGATGGCAAGCTTGTGTTCTAATCATGTAACTAATGATGTAAACCTCTCCATAAACTTGAGGGGCTTTCTCTTTGACATTTGTCTCTGCAGGAGAAACAATAAGAATACTCCCTGGATTTTAGCAAAGTTAGCACATTTAATGCATAAATAACATTCCACCTCATGCTGACTTCTGTCTGTTGGTATACTGTTGCTTCTTGTTTTAGAAAGCTTATTGAAGAAAATGGTTCTTGACTCATTTAAATCAGTATTTTTAATACTGAACATGTTCCAAAAACTAAATTTATGTTCAGTCTTATCTTGAACTACTCTTTGTGTGGAAAGGTATTTTGATTGAGGCTATTTATTCCTTGTAAAAATGTGGAATAGACTTTTTCCCTCAAAAGATACTATTTCTGTTGTTTTTGTACTTTTCATTTTCTTTTTTTTTTAAGGAAAACATGAGAGGAGAAATCCTGTCTACTTCTCATTTCTAGCTATTTTTTTTTCTGTTTTTTTCTACCTGTAAGGCCTAACCTTGTTAGGATTTTTTTTAGAAGCTTAAATATCAGGTCCACAAAACCTAGTCCTTGAAGGCACAATACGTTAGAAAAACAAGCCTACTTAAAAAAAAAAAAACCAGCAAAAAAAAACTACTATATTCTTAGTCTCCATAGCAATTCCTGACACATAGTAAGCATTCAATTCTGAACAGATGAATAACTGGATACATGGACCTAGTGGCTTCAGATTGCCTAATGAAGGAAAACTGCATCTTCAGGTGGACCTTCCAGATCTGGACCAAGCAGCAATACCAGGGCAAACTCAGTCTATTTTTTTTTCAACTTATTTGCAAAAAACAGGAAATGCAACTTCAAGTTTAGAGTGAAAAGATTGTGCAGCATCCAGATAGTGAAACAGGTTACAGGCTAATTCAGGATAGCATTACATTATTTATTTTTTATTATATATATAATCCACTCACGGCAAAGAAACATGCTTGAGCCAGCACTTGTATGGAAAATAGGTTTTTGAGACTTACTCTTGGAAGGTTACAGTCTTTCCTGGGATCAAACAGAATTTCTGGAGTAGGGAATCTTATGGGCAGCTAGGGTGAACATTTTTCTGTCAACTTCATTTAATATGTATTAAATTCTCAGCGAACTGTCACCTGAGAAGCATTACTTGGGATCGAAGGTGTGTGATAAAAAAAATTCTAAAATATAGCCCAGTGTCCTTAACTGGGTTAATGGCCCAGACTCTTATTCCCTGTCAGGGGAAATACTCGCAGGGATTAGTGAAAACTGCAATAGCAAACCTGACAAGGAGCGAAGGCCACAGTCAAAGTCACAGAGAGATGCTCAAAAGAGAAGTTACGTTCCTGTTGAGCAGAGAAACCTGTGCTCTGGAAAGGCCGGAAAAAATGTGCTTTGAAAAACAGGGTCTTTTGATTTAAGCTTCTTCTTGTGGTACATGTGCGGTGCCTCCCTGGTCACATTATTAAAGGAAATAATGGCTAAAGACAAAAGAGTGTTCCAATATGATCCAGATCCTGTGTCAGGTCTCATTCTTAAACATTAAGGTTTAGCAAGTTGGATCATTTAATATTCTTTACTACATAGCACTGTAAATGATAGGTTCTGTTCCATAATAATCTAACTCAAATATAGTCATCCCCCTTATCTACAGGAATATGTTCCAAGACCCTCCAGTGGATGCTTGAAATCACGGATGCTACCAAGCCCTCCATATATGCTGTTTATTCCTATATGTACACACTTATATGAAGAGGAATTTATCAATGAGGCACAGGAAGAGATTAACAATAATTGATAATAAAATAGAACAATTACAACAATATACTGTAATAAAAGTGTGAAGATGGACTCTTGCTCTCAAAGTATCTTATTGTGCTGAGCACACCCTTCTTGTGATGACATGAGATAATGAAACACCTGCGGGACGAGGTGACCTGGGCGGAAAATGCAGGTGCTGTGACGTAGCCCTAGGCGACCACTGACCCGACGCGGTGCAGGAGTATCCAGGCGGCGCTGATGGGAGACTGAAGCCGTGGAGAGAGAAACTGCGGGTAAGGTGGGACTGCTGTGCGGACCCAAGGCTGGTTTTCGCGTTTGTTCTTTCTCTAGCTAAGCTGGACGTGCAGCCAATCTAATGGTAATGCTAACAATGTTACTAGTACTGTTATTTACTGAACTTAACATGCGCCAGGCACTATTCCTCGGCCATTGTCCTTCACGAACTGATCGTCACAGAATCCCATGAGTTAGTGCCATTATTGTGACCGCTTTATAGATGAGAAAATTGAGGCAGAGAAGGTCAGTAATTTGTCCAAGGACCAAAGGCCTAGTGCAAATCAGAGATTACAACTTATTTGATTTTGGAGCCCAAACCCAAAACAAGCAAGTTGTACATTTCTCTTCTTGTTACTTCTCTGGGGGGTATGGTATGTTAGCCTAAAACAAACTATTGTGAGTTACTGATAAATAAATATTAACTCGAAAATCTTCTAGCCGTCCATCAAAAGACATGCTGTATCACTGTTGGAAAAATGGTCTCATAGCTGACATCATATCATTGAAAGGAGATAGAGAGCCTCTAATACTCAGATTTCTGCTTGTTTCTAGAACATGCACCTGTCAGATCTAAAGTCTATTATTAACTGGGGTCTATAAAAGATTCATTAATTTTTGCAGTGTTGATACTTCAGGGCTCAGTCTAAAGAATTATTCAGCTGCAGGCTGTTTATTACAGGGTGATTAATTGGCAATATTTATATATTATTCTGTGTTTATTTGTTCCTGAAGCTAATTGTAATTGCTAACTATCTTGGATCCTTTTTTGAAGGATACAAATTTAGGTTTTAAATAAATAAATTCTTTAAAGAAATGTATCCTTATATAACACCAGAGCCTCAGAGACTGTTTCAGCTCTTCTTGGAAGATAAATTTGCTAACTTAACTCCTGTAGAGACTTTTCTTTCATCTGGCAATCATACAGAGGCTTTGCCGTCACCCTTTGTGTGGGGCTCAAAGTTGGAAAATTCTGGGCTGTGGATGATTGAGGCTTTTTTTCCCATGGCCACATCCTGTAGTCTTTTATGATTTCAGGGTTTGGTCTTGACCCAATTCTACCTTTTCTCCATAGTCCAGGGGCCTCCTGTGCTTCATTACTTGCCTAATCTGTGCCAACTCTATCTCTACAAAAAGATATTTTGCCAGTAGACTAGGATGGCATCAATGAAGACTATGACAGAGATGTAAATCCTTTATTTAATCTTCATGGACAATGTTGTTAGCTCAGAAGGAATGGTGCCATGGTGCTCGAAGTTTTAGTCACGCATGATGGTGCTCAGAGAAGGGTAATTCTGGAAATCACGTGACTTCATCAGTAGAAGGTTCTATTGTTATAGTAATATATTGTAAGAAAATTCAAATATATCTCCTAAGATAATAAATACAAATTACTAATTAGATACTTCATTGCTATGAAATAAATGAATGTATGTGGCTGGGTATATTTTCTGAACTACTGTATTGCCTATACTCCCCTTGCCCCCCACCCCCACCCCACATTTGAACATTTTTAGGTTGGAATATGTCTTACAACTAAGGTGGATCTTTAATTTTGTACTTTGTTTTTCCTCACAAAGTAATTACTAAAGTCACTGTGTCATAATCCATGTATCTCCAAATTCTAAATCATTTCAAATTTGAGAGAAAAGGAAAAGAAGGAAGAAGAATAAATTATGTGGCTTGAGATAAAAATATCTCTGTATGCTGATTTATCTTTATTGGTGACTACCTTTAAGAAGACATACTTGGCCTGGGGCCCATGTGTGCTCTTGCCATATGGCAGCAGGGACACAGAGGACTCAACCCTCCTTTAAACAAGATGATTTGAAGGAAAAAAAATGAGGGAACTCAATTTCTTTTCTAGGGCCCTACTTATTAGCCAGTCCACCTTTTTTGCAGAAGGTAGTAAGATCTGCAGAGAGATAAGCAGTGTACATTTTTCTCATCTGAGAATGGCATAGTTTTTACCCTTCTTTGAAAACTTCTAGAAGTGGGAAATCATTGCCCCATCATTATAATTAAGGAAAAGTAATAGAATATATAAAATATTGCCTGTGCAAAAGCTAAATAAGGATAAACAGAAAGAAAAATAAGATATTACTATTCTAAAACATCTTCAAACCAAAATGTAGCATTTAGAAATACCGAAGGAATTTCTAGTACCAGAAATACCAGAGGGGTTTCTTCCATAACTTAGGGAAAACCATCTAAATAGTTTGTCCTTCTTTACCAACCCATGTTGGCAGCCAGTTAAGTGCATTCAGTCATCAAATAATTAATGTTTTAAGGGCATTTACTAAAATTTGCTTAGAGAGATCATTTTGGAAGTAGAATAAAGCCAAGGCAGGTATGTAGATCATATTGTATCTTAATTAATGAAACTTTCTATTTAAGCTTCATCTGTAAGTCAATGTCTAGTGTGTCTGGCATGGTTTACAGAAATTATTCTTGAGGAAGGGTAGCTATTCAGCAGAAGGTACAATCTAGCAATTAGAAGAGGCTGCAGTCTTGGTTACTTAATAGGTGTGCAAATCTCCCAAATCCTCTGAAAAACTGGCTCAGGAATTCATTCCTATATTATTATTCTAGGAATTGACCTCTTGAAGTTAAGTACTCAGTAACGCGGGGTTCCCAGATAGAAAGAAGGGCCTGGGTTTTTACATCCAGGGTAGAAAGGGTAGTTCATCACTAATACAATTATTACAAGTAGAACTAATTGTTCTTAGATTTAATAACTAGCTCCATGGCTGGTCATGGATTAACTTTTTCTATTTAATAATTGTTATATTAGTAGGAAGTATTCTTTTTGATGCCACAAATCCTTTGATTGGGAGAAGTCAGGTTTGATGTTCTGTAACCATGATATTTAAAAATGACAGTTGACTTTGCCTATTTAGGAAGTATCTATACACATTTGCACAGAGAAAACACAAGAATTTAGAATTTTCTTCAGGGATTTGTTTTGGAAATGAACTGGAATCATGTGAAGCTGAACCTGTTTTTTGACTTTAAACAAGATTTATCCACAAAAGTTGATTTTTCATAGGCAGCACATATATTCTTGCAAAGGCTGATCACTTTTAAAGTGCTGGATTAATGACGTTAAAAAAAATTAAATAACCCTGTGTTACAACCCCAGCACACAGTCTTTGTCGTCAAGGAACTTACCTATTTGGAAAGTAAATTATGTACATGAGGTCATTTGTTGTCTGTGTGGACATGATAAAAATGCCTTCAACTTTTTCATCGTAAGATTCCTCCTGTAAGAAATGAGAGGATTGGATCAAGTAGCTGGCAAAGTTTATTTCAGCACTATAATTCAGAGTTGAGAATAATTTCAGAAAAATATGGGTAAAATAATTACATGGTAAATCATATGTTTATATGCTAAGATTGAAGGATTGTGTTGATCTGAGTCTTGCAGAATGCAAGGGATATATATGGGTTGGTAGGCAGGGAAGAAGGGTTGTAGTACCTTTTGTTAGGGCAGCAAGGGTGGCCTTCCAAATTGTGTCTGTTCCAGTGGAATCCAATTTGTTGCTTCTCTGAGCATATACTTTGTCCAACCCAAACAGGTCAGAGGTTCTCCATCATCTGCAGACTGAGTTTTGACTTTACAGAATCATTACCGTGCATTGATTTGGACCCAGCGTCCCTGAAGACCAAACTTGTGCTTCAGCTTTGGCACCTACTTACTCATTATTTACCATTTACCCCCTCTCAACTGTTCCCTCTATTGTTCTGTCTATGTTCCTCTTTTACACTGTACCCTCTGTCTCTTGTATATCTCAAAATATCTCTTGCATATAAGAACAATTATGTTTCTAGGAACTTGACTTTTTCCTTGGGAGACCTTTATGATCCCAGCTAAAAGCACTTTTTTGTGTGTGTATTAGTTTGGGTGGATAATGCTCTTCTTCCTCTCCCTACTTTCCCACCTAAGGTCGTAGAGAAGTGACTTTCTCCGTTACCTTTAGTGTATAATAGAAGTGTTGAGCATGTGTTTGTATCACCTTTCTGTCATTTCTTATTGGAGGCATTACTGTCAATAATGGTCTTGATAATTCTTCATTGTACAGAACTGTTCTTACTTTGGGACAGTTTAACATCCTGTGATTTAAATAAAAAACATCCCCCTTGATTTCAGTCCTTTCCCCAAGTGGTGTCATCTGACCCCCCTTGGGAATCCCTGAGTCCCCATTCTTGCTCTTCTCTTGGGAGGTGGACTGACTGACTTGGTCAGGTTGGCGGGAGCTGAAAATTCATTGGTTATGGTTCTCTAATTGACACAGATGAGGTGGTAAAATTCTGTCTTTTTTTTTCATTTTTTTTAAATTGAAATTTTATTGTTTAAGAGCAGTTGAGGTTCACAGCATGCATGATGAAGGTAGAGATTTCCTATGTATTCTCTGCCCCCACACATGCACAGCCTCCCTCATAATCTGTATCACCCATCCCAGTGTACATTTGTTATAGTCAATGAACCTACATTGACACATCATTAACACTCAATATCCATAATTTACATTACTGTTCACTCTTGGTCTTGCACATACTATGGGTTTGGACAAATGTATACTGACATGTATCCATCATTATAGTAGCATACAGAGTATTTTCACTGCCTTAAAAATTCTTGTGCTCTCCCTGTTTATCCCTCCCCTCCCCACAACCTCTGGCAATCAATGATTTTTTTGCTGTCATCATTGTTTTGCCATTTTAGACTGTCATATAATTGGAAGCATGCAGTATGTAGATTTCTTTCACTTAGTAATATGCATTTAAAGTTCCTCCATGTTTTTTCATGCTTTGGTAATTCCTTTTTAGTACTGAATAATATTCCATTGTATGGATGTACCACAGTTTATTTATCCACTTAGCCTACTGAAGAACATCTTGGTTTCTTCCAAGTTTTGGCAGTGATGCATAAACATATTTATATGTTTTAAATAAGAAACTGTTATAAACATCTGCATGCATGTTTTTGTGTGGATATACATTTTTAACTCTCTTGGCTAAATCCCAAGGAGTGCAATTGATGGATTGTATGGTAAAAGTATATTTAGTTTTGTTAGAAATCCCAAACTATTTTCCAAAGTAACTATACCACTGTATTCTCATCAGCTGCAACTCATATTTCACGTAGGACGTCTTTGTTTGTTCTTTCTTCTTGCGCTATGCTTTGGTGCATCTGGGCTCATGCAGGTCCTTTTGTTAGGCTTGAGGTGAAGGGCAGAGATGTCTTAGTCTACATTCTAGTGTATCAGAAATTCCACTGCATAGGAGCAGTTGGACTCTTACCTCACATTACTAATGCAGTTGCCACTTGGAATCACACTTAGCAGCTTCCATCTGTTCTTTTTAGTTAGGTACAAGTAGATTGGAGGGTGTCTGGGGTATCTGAATCCCTGTAAGATTTGGAAACTTCTTCAGCACTTACATGCGTCTACGTGCTTATCTAAGCATGCTGTAAATTTCTTGTGGGCTAGGATTATATATTACTAACTGTTTGTCTCCTAAAACTCTTTATCACCTTGTTCATTGTAGGTACTAGCTCTGTTGAACTGAATAATAGTAGGTTATACACACTGAACGCTTACTATGTGCAGGCACTGTTGTAAAGGCTCCGTATGGATTAACTCATTTAAAACACTTAAGAACTCTATAAAGGCACTTACTTTTATTATGGCATTTTATAGATGAAGACACAGGGAAGTTAAATAACTCCTCAAGATCACCCAGTTAGTAAATGGCACAGCCAAGTTTTAAAATCAGGCAATCTGGCTCAAGTGCAAACCACAGGGTGGTATCTTTGGAGAACAAAGTAAGATTGGTGATAACAAAAGTCACTTGAAAAGTACTCTCCATTACTCTTTTTAAGTTAAGTTTTAGTAGGATTTGAATAAAAAAAAACATTAGTGGTTGGAAGAGGTCTTGAGAGAATCATTTAGTAAGGTTACTTTTGAAACAAATTCCTGGGATCTCCTCAAGAGCCATGGTGTGTGTGTGTGTGTGTGTGTGTGTGTGTGTGTGTGTCTAAGGGATCCGTTACAAGCCCTCCTAGGGTGCCCTGGTCCATCTCCTTATTTTAACCAGTTCTATACACTAGACATCTGTGTGTGGTCTCTTTCGAGTAAAAGGTTCAGCTGCTAAAATAATTGTTTAAAAACTAGACAGAACAATACCTAAATTGCCTGGAGTGATTGGAATAATATTGATTTACAAGCTTTTTAAGGTGAATATTTTAGTCATTCACTCTGTTAAGTAAACTAGAGAACTAAAAAGCACAGTATTAGTTCTTTAATAGCTATATAACTAAAAATAAAACAACTTGGCTAGATCCTTTTCTTAGGAGGTTAGTAGACAATTTACTCAGTTGTTAGAAGCATAGAAATACAGCAAATCCAAAGTGCAGAAAGGCTTTTCAAAGGAAGGCAGTTAAGGTGTCAGATATTAGCAGGGAAGATATGTTTTGTGGTAGCTACAAATCACAGTTCTGCTTTATCTTTTGTACTTTAAGTGCTCAGACTATAAAATCAGGTTATGTCCTTGCTAGTTCCTTCAGCTTCCATAGATCAGAACTTATATTCATATATTTTCTTTGCATCCATGACCACTTCAAGGTTCTTCCCTCTTCATGTGCTTTGCCTGGTGTTGTTCGGTCCTCCTCAGTAGAAAATCCGTAATATTTGGTGTGTAATGTTTACCACTTCTGTCTCTGCAATGTGGTTGAATATAATGTGGGGTAATGACCATCTTTCTAAATCTTGAATTCATAGGCTCGTAACAAATAAAAGTAAAGCCTTCTAGGTCAAATGAATTGTTACCTAGGTGCCTTGAGAGATTATAAGGCAAAGTGTAGAGAAAAAGGCACCTTTCAATAGCTATATAGATTTAGTTTCAGAACCGATAAGATTTCAGAACAGATTTTTTGTTTTACCTCCATAGGCTGAGAAAGAAAATGAAAAGGATAGAGAGTAAAGTCTTAAACATTAGAAGCAAGATGAAAATCAGATCACAGATATAAATATATACTATTCTCAGGTATAGCTGAGCCTAAAGTTCTATAGCATTCATGTAGTTTATGTTAATTGCAAATCATCATGAAATAGGTTTGACAGCTTCATTTCACCTTTAAATTTCTAGTTTGAATCTACTTGTGTGTGGGAAAACAAATTAAACATAGATAGCTGCCGCTTCCTGGGGACTTAAAGGAATAGCTTAAATAAGCATCTAAGAATAATTAAAGAGATTTATTCTTAGAAGAATGAACTGTGAGAGATACTTGAAGTATGCTTTTTTATATATCGTATTCCAATTCTATAATAATTTTGTATCTGTTTAATTTGACACCTGTGTATATATGTGTTTATACTAAGCTTCAGCAAATTATAATAAGCAATGCATTCATAGTTTCAGGCTGTGGGGGCCCATCCTTTTTCTATCCCAATAGCTGATTGCTTAATAAGTAAATAACAGAACCTCCTTGAGAGTAGGGGTTGAGGTTAACACATTAAAATCAACAAGAATAAAAGAATACTTATGAACACAGTTCTTCAATGCTCTGGAAGATTGAGTCCAAATTAACCTTTTGCTTGGAAGCAAAAGATAAACACATAATTGGTTAAAATGATACTTTAAAAAAGTGGCCATTTCATTAAAAAAAGAAACACCTCTGTCTCATATATAGGAGTGTCAGTGTAGGTTTTTACCTTTCTGACAGTGTATAATTTGTCTGGAAATTGAGTAGTGACTAACGGTAGAGACAACCATTTTGCTACTTTCAAATTAGCCACCATCTGATGATGATTAGTAAGTGAGCAAGAAAGGTCATTCCTATTTATGTCTTACCTTGTGATGCCATAATTTCCAAGCCATCTGTTCTTTGGAGTATTTATGTGGAGGAAATGAAGAACTCAGATTCATGCAGAAACCTTAGAATCCATCCAGAGCGTATCCACAAGCCACAGAGTATATCAGACAGACATCAGATACTCCAGGACAAAGGCAGACAAGAAACGCCCAAGAAGGAAGTGCTCCCGACAGAATATCTGCCCTGAATACTTGATTGCAGTCTATGTATCTAATCTTTAACTGTTTTCGTCAGTAGAAAATTATTAAGTATCACAAATTCATTGGCATAATCACACTATTAATGATAATACAACTAGAATTCTAATTCTAAATGAAAACCAAACCAATCTAGAGAATATAAATTCCCCTAAGATACTAAAACAAGATGAAGGATGAAGTAAAGACTTCCTATTTTTCTCAAGGGCCAAAAAACAAACAAACAAAAAACCACCGGGAAAAAACAAGTTCAGACAACTGAAACTTTTCTTCTGGAGCTAATTTTTGTTCATTATCTCACATTTTATGTTCAGCAGTTCAGACTAGGGGGTTGGCAAATACCACTTACCCAAAAGCAGTTGGCTGTGTTAGTTGAAGCAGAGGTTGCTTGAGAGATTTCTGATTCTGTTATGCTTTGAATCAATGTTTGGCCAATGTTGAAATGCCAGGAGAGAGTGCAGCTGTGAGACCAGTTTTGCTGGTATATCCGGGAGACACACAATCTGTGTGTTTATGATAGGGCCTGGGTTTAATTTTCCTAGTTTGAGAAAAATCTGTCTCTCACAGAGCAGCCTGCTCATTTGACACATTTTGGCCTCAGCAAAATATGAAGGACAGGTAATGCAGCAAGGGAATTGACAATTCAGCTGCTTCAGTAAGAGTGATCTTATATCAAAATGTGCAATATTCTGGGGTAAAAGGATTTTAAGTGCCATTTTTTTTTTAATGCTCAATCAGAGACCACCATACTTGGTGTTCAGGGTGAATTCTCAGCTCCCACTGATTCACACGTTGGTAAGAAAGGGACCTATTGAACATAAGAAAAATGAGTCAGGATTCTTCACAAGCACTGTACCCTAAATCTAGACATTTTCTGTTAATAGTCATCATTTCTTCCATCTGCAGATCTGAGAAGTCATTCGGCCTCAAAAAAGAGTAGCCTTTGCAAAGGGGTCATTGCCTATGAATTTATCTTATAAAGTGTCTTGCGGAGGGTATACAGATACAGATATACCTTGGTTTATCGAGCTTTGCTTTATTGTGCTTCGCAGATACTGTGTTTCTTACACATTGAAGGTGTGTGGCAACTCTTCATTGCAAAAGTCTGTTAGCGCCATTTTCCAACAAAATTTGCTCACTTCACATCTCTGGGTCACATTTTAGAAATTCCCAAAATATTTAAAATGTTTTCATTGTTACTGTTGTATTTGTTATGGTTGTCTGTAGCCAGTGATTTTTGATGTTGCAGTTTTAATTGATTTGGGGTACCATGAACCATGACAGTATAAGATGGCAAACTTAACATATAAATGTATGTGCTCTGACTGCTCCTGCAATCAGCCATCCCCTCACCTCTCTCCCTCTCCCCAGGTCTCCCTGTTCCTTGAGACACAACAATATTGAGAGTAGGTCAATTAATAACCCTACAAGGCCTCTAAGTGTTCAAGTGAAAAGAAGAGCTGCATGTCTCCCACTTTCAGTCAAAAGCTAGAAGTGATTAAACTAAGTGATTAAGACACATTAAAAGCCAAGATGAGCCAAAAGGCTATGCCTGTTGCACCAAACAGTCGAATTGTGTAAGCCAGGAAAAGTTCTTGAAATAAATTAAAAGTGTTATCCAATGAACATATGAAGGGTAAGAAAGCAGAACAGCCTGACTGCTGATATGAAGAAAGCTTTAGCGGTCTAGATAAATGATCAAATCAGTCACAGCATTGCTACAAGCTGAAGCCTAATCCAGAGCAAGGCCCTAATTCTCTTCAATTCTGTGAAGCCTGAGAGCAGGAGGAAGCTGCAGAAGAAATGTTTGACACTAGCAGATGCTGGTTCACTAGGTTTCAGGAGAGAAGCCATCTCTGCAGCATAGAAGTGCAAGGTGATGGAGCAAGTGCTGATATAGAAGTTGCAGCAAGTTATCCAGAAGCTGTAGCTCAGATCATTAAGGAAGGTGCTGCACTGAACGACAGAGTTTCAGTGTAGATGAAATAGTCTTCTATTGGAAGAAGTTGCCACCTAGGATTTTCATAGCTAGAGAGGAGAAATCAGTGCCTGGCTTCAAAGCCTCAGAATACAGGCTGACTCTCTTGTTAGGGCTAAGCAGTTGGTGACTTTAAGTTGAACCCAGTGCTTATTTGCCATTCTGAATATCCTAGGGCCCTTCAGAATTATGCTAAATCTACAGTGCTTGACCTCTAGAAATGGGAATACAAAACTTGGGTTGCAGTACATCTGTTTGCAACTTGGTTTACTGAATATTTTAGCTGCACAGTTGAGACCTGCTCAGTAAAAAAATATCTTTCAAAATATTACTGCTTATTGACAGTGCACCCAGTCATCTAAGAGCTTTTATGGAGATGTATACATAAAGATGAGGTTAATGTTGTTTTCAGGCCTGCTAATACAACATTCATTCTACAGCTCATGGATCAAGTGGTCATTTTGACTTTCAAGTCTTATGATTTAAGAAATACATTTTATAAGACTGTAGCTACCGTACATAGTGATTCCTCTGATAGATCTGGGCAACATACATTGAAAACCTTCTGGAATGGATTCACCATTCCTGATGCTGTTAAGAACATTTGTGATGCATGGGAAGAGGTAAAAATATCAACATTCACAGGCGTTCGGAAGAAGCTGATTCTGCTCCTCATTGATGACTCTGAGGTGTGACTCCTGGAAAGAAAAAACATCAACATTCAGAGGAATTTGGAAGAAGCTGATTCTACTCATTGGTGACTCTGAGGGGTTCAAGACTTCAGTGGAGGAAGTAACTGCGGATGTGGAAATAGCAAGAGAACTAGATTAGAAGTGAATCCTGTAGACGTGACTGAATGGCTGCAATCTCATAAAACTTAAACCAATGAGGAGCTCCTTCTTATGGGTGAGTAAAGAAAGTGATTTATTTTCTTTTAAATAAGGTATCATTGGTATACAATCTTATGAAGGTTTCACATGAGCAACTTGTGATTCCAACATTCCCCCATATTATCAGTCCCCCTCCCCCACACCCCATTACAGTCACTGTCCATCAGCGTAGTAAGATGCTATAAAGTCATTACTACTCTTCTCCCTGCTATACTGCCTTCTCTGTGACCTGTGTATACTGGGAGTGTTAATTATAATGCCCCTTAGTCCCCTTCTCCTTCCCTTCCCACCCGCCTTCCCCAACCCCTTCCCTTTGGCAACCGCTAGTCCCTTCTTGAAGTCTGTGAGTAAGAGTGGTGTCTTAAGATGGAAACTTCTCCTGGTAAAGATATTGTGAAGACTGTTGCAATGATCACAAAGGATTTAGAATATTACATATATGTACTTGAAAAAGCAGTGGTAGAGTTTGAGAGGATTGACTTCAATTTTGAAAGAAGTTCTACTGTGGGTAAAATGCTGTCAAACAGGATCACATGCTACAGAGAAATCATTTGTGAAAGGATTGACATGAACTTGTCAATCAGTGCAACATTACACTGCTGTTTTCTTTAAAGAAATTGCCAGTGACCCCAACCTTCAGCAACCACCACCCTGATCAGACAGCCACCATCAACATGGAGGTGAGACTGTCCATCAGCAAAAAGATTATGACTCACTGAAAACTCAGATGATGGTTAGCACATTTTGGCAGTAAAGTATTTTTTATTGAAGTATGAAAATCTTTTTAGACATAATGCTATTGCACACTTCATATACTACATTCCAGTCTGTATATAACTTTTATATACACAGAGAAACCAAAAAATTAATTTACTTACTTTATTGCAATACTTGCTTTACTGCAGTGGTCTGGAACTCAACCTGTAGTATCTCTGAGGTATGCTTGTATATAAAATATATAAAATATAAATTGTGGGTAGGTGGTTCTTAATTCTGGAAATGAGCTTGAGGATTCAGCATTTCTATTTGTTGTGATTAACTTTCTCATAGTGCCTAGACTCTGCTGGGTTATGCAATGATGCTTATCATTCTCAGTGAGCCTGAGAATAAAGGCATCGTTTGACACTAGACCATAGATGTTTTATTAGCTTTGAAGTAGCATGACTGTTCTCATGCAGAGAGGATTAAAGGAAATTTGTTCACTAACACCTCAAGATTTGGAATCCAGAAATGAAACTGAAACAGGAACAACTTATTTCCTATTCCCGCTAATAGAATTTTCTTATTTTTGTATATGTAACATCAAGATGTAAATTATTCATGCCTAATGTCCTTTTCCATATGATTTACTGCTTCAACTCTTTCAGAATTCCACATGTCACAGGTGAGTTGGTTTTTCTGAAAGATATAAAATGAAGTAATAAAAATAGCCAGCTAATATGATAGCAGAAGGCCCCAAATGTCAGAAGAGTGTGCACTTTGGTTAAATATCAAGGCAGCTCTCATTGTGATATGGATTGTAGTGAAGGAGAAGAGCAAATAGGATGGTGACTCTTTTTTGTGCTAGCCATGGATGCAGGTTGGGAGGTTACCAGAATTTCTTCAGTTCTCATTAGACTTATTTCAGCTTACGCCTTCTCTGGAGTTTCCGAGAAGGCATAAAACATAATTTAAAGAGCATTCCTGTTGTTAAGAAGTTCCAGGCATAAGCTAATAATTACAAGATTTCAAACACAGTTTATATTCTGCCCCATTCTTTTTCCCTCCTCCAGTTTTTTGTTTCTTTTTGTTTTTAAATCACTCTTTGGGTATACTAAAAGGCACTAGTGTCTTGAATAAAGATGTTTCAGAAAAGATACTTTATTCTGTATTTGTCCTTTGTAACCAACAATTTCCAAATGCTTAGCAGCATGTATAGAATAGCCTCATAAAGCTTATAGGTAAGAGCAGTTTAAAAACTGTTTTCTCAGACAGAACAAAAGTGTTGCCAAGCCCAGGAGACTACTTAAGAATCACAGTACTAAGAGCTGGAATTGGTCTTGGAAATGATCCCTGTGTTCCAATGATAAACCAGAGGCCCAGAGAGGTGAAATTAGTTGCCTAAGATAAAAATGATAAATTGTGCAAGTGATCTTTTTATTCAGCCAGTGCACTTTAAAAGTTCCTAAGTGGGTGGTATGGCAATTGTACAGCAAAAGAGAAGTACACTAGTTGAAACAGTAGGAAAAATTTGAATATAATGTCAGAGGCCAACTCTTTTTCCCTAAGGCTTGATACTATGTCATTTGCAAATTTGAAAAGCTGGTATATGTGTGAGTGTGTTTATATTAAAAAATGTTTCTCATGGCAGCTACCTAGAAACCTGCTTTTAGTATGTTATCAATAAATTAATGACTTTCTTTTTTGAACCTTTCTCATATGTCTTATATGCAAGTTATAGTGTGGTAGACTCTTGAATGTCATTCTGAGATGAGTCAGTTGTAACAATCTGGGAAACATAGTTTGTAATAAAATTGTGTTTCCTTCAGTGATTGTTATGTTTTTCTGTTAAAGGCTCAGAATTTTTCTTTTCAACAGGCTTTTTTGAAATCTGGCAAAGAAACATCAGGCTCAGTCGCCTGATCGGTGATTCTTTGGTTCCCACTTGGCTATTCAGTATTTTCCATTTTTCTTCAACTTTTCCTTGAACATCTCCTTGACGTGTTGTTAAAGCAACTCAGCAGTTTTACTCACAGGAATCTGGATTCTGTGGGATGGTCCACCTCAGCTCTGCCAGGCAGACAACCCCATGGGAGACTTGGAAGGGTGAAGTGGGGGGGCAATTGAGCAGAGACCATGTGGGGAAAGGGTGACATTTATAGAAAATACTTGGTTCTTCAGGGATGCTCTGGTGGATGTTTAAGTATCAGATCCCCGAGTGGCAACAAAAGTTGGTTTCCTTGGCCTGCCAGAGATACTGTAAGCTGTCTAGTATCCTGTAATTAAGTGATTTCAGTTTGTATTCATCTGCCCAGGCTGCCATAACAAAATGTCACATTCTGGGTGGCTTACACAACAGAAATTAATTTCTCGCAGTTCTGGAGGATGGAAAGTCCCAGATCAAAGTTCAGCAGGGTCAGTTTCTGGAGAGAGCCCTCTTTCTGGCTTGCAGATGACCGTATTCTTGCTGTGTCCTTACTGGGCAAAGAGAAGGGAATAAGCCCTCTGGTGTCTCTTCTCATAAGGACACAAATCCTTTCGGATCAGGGCCCTTCTCTTAGGAACTTACTACTCTCCACATGCAGTCACATTCGCAGTTAGGGCTTCAACATGTGGATTTTTGAAGAACACAATTCAGCCCATAGCTCAGTTTAAACTATTAGAATGGATTCTGGTTTTGGTAATGACCTTGATCAAAATACATGGGTATAATTTCCAGTTTAAAATCTAAATGTATTTAGAAGAACCAGATGCTATTGTATGATCTTAGCAAATTTGATCTTGATTCTTTTTCTATCAATGTTAAATGTACTAAATACCCCTTAATAGTAAGAGTAGACAGAAAAAGAAGCTGAATTTTTTTTTTTCATTTCTTTCTCAGTTTAATATATGACTTAAAATTTTTAATACAATTTATTGGGGTACAATTTGTATGCAATAATTTAATGCACTCATTTTAAACATGCATGTAATCAGTTTGACCACAGTGTATACCCATTAACCATCATCAGATACTAGATATAGAACATTTCCATCACTCCAAAACATTTCCTTATGTCTTTTTCCAATGACAAGTATTTATAATAAAGTTTATAAACTTAAGGTATTGACTGGACCTTATTGTAACCCAGATAATGCCTAATATAATTTCTATCACAGTAGTTTAGTTTTGCATGTTGTAGAACTCCATATAGATGGAATCATACAGTATGTAGACTCTTATTCTGGCTCCTTTCATGTCAGTATTTTTGAGGCTTATCCACATTGTGGAATGTATATGTGATCCATTTCTGTTGAGAAACATTTTGTTGATGCCATCATTTGTTTGTTCATATTGATGGATATTTTAGCTGTTTCCAGTATGGGGCAATTATAAGTAAAGCTTCTATGAACATTCAAATACAAATCTTTTTGTAGACATAAGTTTTCTTTTCTCTTGTATAAATACCCAGGAGTGGAGGTGGCTCATAATGTATGTTTATGTTTGACTTTATGAGAAACTCCAAATGTTTCCAAAGTGTTTGTTCCTTTTCAATTCCCACCAGCAATGCAGAGGAGGTCCAGATGCTCCTTATCTTCACCAGCGCTTGCTGTTGTCAGTCTTATTCTTTTAGCTATTCGAGTGGGTATGTAGTAGTCTATTATAATTTGCATTTTTTAGTGGCTAATGATGATGATCTTAAGCTCTGTTTATTACAACTGTAGCTGCATATATAACCTAAAATCTTTCTGTGTTTTCTTTACATTTCATTTTGTATATTTTCCCCTTACTCTAGCTTTGGTATATCTTAGGTGATACACATAATTTTCTTTTATAGGAGTACTTGGTGATGTGCAAGTATTGCATTTATTATCCATAACCTTTTGGATTTGAACTAATGAGAAAAATCTGTTATGCCACCTTGATTTCTGAAAGTATTTTCTCATTTTCTTCCTCATAGTATTCCTTATAATAAGAGCCACAATTACCTTTGAAATGATCTCTTTGCATTGTGGAGTCATCATAGATACTTGTTTTTTTCCTAATCTTTTGAAATTTTCCTTGTACATTTATAAAGTTAAGGTATAGATTGGATCATAACTCATTATAATTTTACATTCACTCAATCATTTATTTATAAATTCAACAAAAAATTGTTGTGCCATTATTCTGCATCAGACATAATTCTATGGAAAAGGGGATACAGCAGAGAACAAGGCAAACATACAATGTTGGGGGATGATTCTAGATGCTATATGACCTAGGTATTTTCTGTTAGTTTTTATATTGCAACTTAACTAACTGTTGCTTGATTGCTTAAACATATTTTTGAGCACTTGCAGATACTAGGCACTGCCGGGAAACAAAATGAATGAATAAATATAGCGAGTTTTTAGTGCTTTATGAGGAATAGTTATTAGCTGAGTAAAAAATCACATAGTAGGAATGACACTAGGTGCTGTCCTGAAACAGAAACACCCATAAAACAAGCTTATATATTTATCAAAATGTTGACAAACGTTGTGACTAAAACTTGTATGAACTTACTGTGTATTTCCTCTAGGAGTTCAGTATTTGCTAATTCAGTCTTGACAGTGACTTTATAGAACTTATATAATTACAGCAAATATGAGAATCACCTGTGTGTGTATCCATATGTGCATTGTGAAAAGACACATGCAATAATTGCTCAAAAGATATGTATCTTCTTGAAGATAACAGTATATGTTTTATAGAGGAGTTGTCATTCATGATAATCCATGAAGAAAGTGTAGAATTTTATCTGGTATAGCTGTAGCTAATGGAATCCTAATAAAAGTCAAGAAAACAAAGTCAGAGATTTGGGAATGTTCAGAGATATCTAGGGAGTTGAGCTTAAGCACAGAGTTCAGATAAAGGGGCTTGTGCCATATTGTGTTGAACTTCACACAGAAGGGAAAAATGCTATGGTTTATTTTAAAATAATTACTAATTCAATATTCAGTCCTTGGGTTAAAAATAGTGCCCGAAATCCTCTTGTAATTTTCCAGTAAAATATCTACTAATAAAAATAAAGCCAAAATTCACAATAACACACAAAGTAGGCCTGATAATCCACACTGGTGATATTTGGAAGGCATTTCCAGCAACTGAAAGACCAATAGAACAGGTTGTCTCCTGGAAACGAGAGTAGAGTTGCTGACCCTGGCTCAGAAATATAAGGTCTTTAAGTGAGTCTCTCTTCTATGTGAATAGCCAGAACACTGTTCCTTCCTCCTTTAACACACTCACATGCTTTAGTCCAGGAACAAGTGAGAGAAAGAAAAGGAGCTGTAGGATGATGATTGCATCATCACATGTCCTGAGTTGTGCATTTTCTGCCTTACATACTGACATTTGATCCAGGGTCAGGCACATAGACAGCTGGACTTTTGTAACCCTGGGCATGAATGGGCAGCAAGCAGGAGCAGTTGAAAACCCTAAAGGGGAGATTCAAGTGGAAAGGTAAACAGTGGGGAGGATTGGTGAACTTTGAGGGGTGTACTCATTGAGGGTGAGCACATTAGGAAGAAGCGAGAAAATCAATGCCCCAACCTCACTTCTTTCCCCCGACTTGAGTTCTTGTTCTTGGATGAACCCAACCAGAAGCCAGAGGCAAAGGAGCATTTTGATTTAATCTACATGGATGAGTTTCCCAGAGAACAGAGGAAGATACAAAAGAGTGGTGAATGGATCTAAAGTTGCTAAAGGGGAGAACACATGCACAACACACATAATGCACATGCACACATGTATACATGGTACACAAACACACACATATACGCAGACCACACACATACACATACACATGGTATAGGTAATACCTAGGCATCAAGTTTCTTAAAATCCATTGTACAGTAAAATTTTGCAGTATTTTTCAGCTTATAATTAGATGTGCCAGTAGTTCAAATTTCTATGAATGGCTATTTCTAATTGTTGAAATTCATTAAACTTAATTCCCTTTAGATTTAACAGAATGGTGAAATATCTGTCTTCAGTATAATTTAAGATTAAGGCTGCATAAAGGTACAACACTTGGCTCTTTGAATGTATTAGTCCTGCGTCCCTTTAGTCCTGAATAAGAGAATGACACATTCCAGGGACTGTCCTGAGTGAGGAAATTACCAAGTAACAATGTTCTAATGCTAAGTCTAGAGACTTCCTGTTATAGCTTTCGCTGGGATGAAGAGAGCTTGGAAGTCTGGCTTTCAACAAATAATTACAAAGGATGCCAAGTAAAAACAGTCTGAAGAGATGAAGCAAACATCAGAATTGGGCTCAGTGGCACAGAATTTGGAATTAGCAGATGGAATGCAAAATCATTATGATTATCATGTTAAGAGCACTAATAAAAAAAAGTGGAGGACACAGAAAAACAGGTGGATTATGCTAGCAGAGAAATGGAAACTCTAAGGAAGAATAAAAAAGAAATTCTAGAGATAAAAAATATGGAAACAGAAATGAAGAATTCCTTTGATGGGCTCATCAGTGGATATGATGCAGTAGAGGAAAGAATTAGTGACCTGCAATATATGTCAATAGGAATGTTCTAGACTGAAATTCAAAGAGAAGAAAAAGAATAATAAAATAAAAACAGAGCATCTAAGAAATGTTGAACAGTTGTTAAGAGATGTAGCATATATCTAATTGGATTACCAGAAGGAGAAAAAAAGACAACTGAGCTAAAGAAATATTTGC
Source organism: Manis javanica (assembly GCF_040802235.1). NCBI lineage: Eukaryota > Metazoa > Chordata > Mammalia > Pholidota > Manidae > Manis > Manis javanica. The sequence goes on from NC_133167.1 coordinate 98,177,702, forward strand.
AGTAATGATGCATGAGAACTTTCCAAAATTAGAGACATCATATCACAAGTCTGGTTAGTTCAGAGAACATCTACAAGGGTAAATATTAAAAAATTTACACCCAAGGTTATCATATCCAAACTTCAGAAAACACAGAGACCATCTTGAAAGAAGCTAGATATGGGGGAGCATTTTACCTAAAGGGGAGCAAGGGTAAGAATTACAGATTTCTCATCAGAAACCAAGCAAGCAAGGAGAGAGCAGAGTGGAGAGAGTAATGAAAGAAAAAAAACCTACTAACTTAAAGTTCTCTCAGGAGCAATTATCCTTCAGAAGTGAAGGAGAAAGAAGGACTTTCTCAAACAAACACTGAGGGTCTTCATCACCAGCTGATATGCTGCGAAACAAACATTATAAGTAGTTCTTCAGGAAGAAGAAAAATGATAGAGGTCAGAAACTTGGATCTACATAAAGAAAGGGAGAGCTTTGGAACAGGATTAGAGGCAAGTAAAACATCTTTTCCTTTTCTTACTCTTAATTGAGCTAAAAGATGATGATCCTAAAGTAATAATAACAACCCTATATTGAGTAATTGTGGTATAAGGGTACATGAAATAAATGATAATGTATTAGTTCTCTCAGGCTGCTATAACAAAACAGCACAATATCAAAATACCAAATGGGTGGCTTAAACAACATTTATTTCTCATCATTCTGGAGGCTGGGAAGTTTAAGAGCCAGGGTTGGCCTATTGAGTTCCTGGTAAAGTCCTGTTCTTGGGTGGTAGATGGATGCTTTCTTGCTGTGTCCTCACCTGGTTGAGAGAGCTCTGCTGGCTCTCCTTCTTCCTCTTCTCCATCCATCATAGGGCCCCACCCGTATGACTTCATCTAAATCCAATTATCACCAAAGGCCTTATCTCCAAATACTGTCACTTTGGAAGCAAGGGCTTCAACGTATGTTTGTGGGGGGATACAATTCATTCTACAGCAGATAGCAAAGTCATAGGGATAGAAGGGAACAATGAAAAATACTCTGTTGTAAAGTATTTGAAGTGGTGGAGTGCTCTTTGGAGGTGAAATAGGCTTCATTAAAAGTGTATATTACATACTCTAAGGAATGCACTACTAGATTTTCAAAGAATGGAAATGTTGTGTGAGGAGAGGTGATGAAATAGAATCATATAAAATATTTAAGTAAAATGAGAGAAGGCAAAATAATGAGAGGAAAATAGATCAAATTGCAAAGAATAGAAGAAATTCAGATGGCCAACAGACACATGAAAAGTTGCTCCACATCGCTAGTTATCAGAGAAATGCAAATTAAAACCACAATGAGATATCACCTCACACCAGTAAGGATGGCTACTATCCAAAAGACAAACAACAACAAATGTTGGCGAGGTTGTGGAGAAAGGGGAACCCCCCTACGCTGCTGGTGGGAATGTAAATTAGTTCAACCATTATGGATGGAGGTTCCTCAAAATGCTCAAAATAGACTTACCATTTGACCTAGGAATTCCACTTCTAGGAATTTACCCTAAGAATGCAGCACTCCAGTTTGAAAAAGGCAGATGCACCCCTATGTTTATCGCAGCACTATTTACAATAGCCAAGAAATGGAAGCAACCTAAGTGTCCATCAGTAGATGAATGGATAAAGAAGATGTGGTACATATACATAATGGAATATTATTCAGCCATAAGAAGAAAACAAATCCTACCATTTGCAACAACATGGATGGAGCTAGAGGGTATTATGCTCAGTGAAATAAGCCAAGCAGAGAAAGACAAATGCCAAATGATTTCACTCATCTGTGGAGTATAAGAACAAAGGTAAAACTGAAGGAACCAAACAGCAGCAGAATCACAGAACCCAAAAATGGACTAACAGGTACCAAAGGGAAAGAGACTGGGGAGAATGGCAGGGTAGGGAGGGATAAGGGCAGGGAAGAAGAAAGGGGGTATTATGATTAGCATATATAATGTGGGGGGTGGGGGAAAGGGGAGGGCTTTGCAACACAGAGAAGACAAGTAGTGGTTCTACAACATCTTACTATGCTGATGGACAGTGACTGTAATGGGGTTTGTGGGGGGGACTCAGGGTAGAGGAGAGCCTAGTAAACATAATGTTCTTCATGTAATTGTAGATTAATGATAACAAAATAAAAAAAATTGCAAGGAATAAAACATTTACTACATGGTAGGTATTAATCGAATTATATCAATCATCATTTTAAATCTGAATGGTCTAAATACACTAATAAAGAGGCAGAGATTATCAGAGTGGATAAAAGAGTAATACCCCAGTATATGTTGTCTATTTCAATCCCATTTTAATGTAAAACTCAGGTTAAAAGTAAAAGGAAGCAGAAAGGTACACCATGCCAACCCATATGCTGTGTCTATGGCAGAAGTGTAAGAAATGAAGGCAGATTTGTATATTGCTGTTACAGTCTAAAAATCCAAAAAAAACCCTCCAACCACTTTCCAGCATTCTGATGCTGAGAAAAGTAATGGAGTAATTGCCAGTTTTAGTATTAATAAGCGGTTTGAGGATAGTAATTTTGTGACTGCATATAAAAACCAAACATTCAAATATGTTAGATTGGTCCTTCAGAAAGTTACCCACAATTCATGTTCTATGATATTTAAGATCCCATTTGTCTTACAGGGAAAAGTAAAATAAGACTAATGTGACAAGCAGAGAAAAAAAATCCTAAATAGGTTGACTGCTTAATTTTCTCCTGGCTTTACTCTTTTGAAGGTGATGCCTTAGTTGTGAGGCCCTACCCTTTGGAATTAATGACTTCATTTGGGTATCAAAAGTAAAGTCACTCTATGTCATAAGTAATCACAACGACATTTATTCTGAACCTTGGAGAGTGTATTGGGGAACATTTGAACAACTGACATGATGTTCTTTCTTATGACATTCCTTTGAAATTATTATTTCTAAGTGCCACCCACAGATTACTCTTCTCTTTGTCTTGTCAAAAAATAAGGTTGAAAATAGAAAAGGTTGCTGGGTGCTTTTGTGGAAATAACAAAGAAAAATACTATTTAAAATTTTCTATGCCAAAAAACAAAAAAACCCCACATTGTGTCATCTCTCTTCATTTGTAATATTACAATGGATTATCTTGCTAAAATTTATTTACCAAAATGACTCCTTCTTCTGGAGGAAGTAACACACATTTTTCCACCTAGAATTTAGTACATACATAATTTCCTTCCAGTGACGTTTGAGGATTTAGAATATTTGTTATATGTCAGGCTAAACTTTGGGAAACTGTCTGGTTCATCAGGATATAAGCACATTGAATAGTAAAAATCATAGAACTCAGCTTGACTTTAGAGGAAGTTCGACTACTTTGTAGCTGTTTATCAGTGTCTCATTGGGATTAGCTTTATAGTTCTGTAAAAACATTAAAGAGGATTTCATATATACATACATATATATATACACACATATATATGTATATATATATACATATATATGTGTGTATATATATATATAAATCGTATTTGATTTTCTATACATGTATTATCAACACAAAAGGGCTCAGAAAACATCCCTGAATGCTGTGATCCATAAGTAAGTAATGGTGATGCACCAAGAGGTTCAGCCTGTCTTACTTAAGGCTTCCTTATCCCTAACGTGGAGATAATATATTGAGCAGTTTCTCCGACCATGTGGCAGAACTATTTGGTGATGAAATAAGCATATATGTGTGTGTGTGTTTTATGAAAATAGTGAAATGTCTTCTGTTACTGAATATAATACCTTAATTCTGGCCTGTTTTAAAGTGCTGTTGAGCAAGCACTATTGGGAAACACAGCCTGCCTCCTAAGAAAGTCCAAAATTAGTTTCTCTTCGCTTCCCTCTTCTAGGGAAAATATAAATACATGATACACAATATACACAACAATATACACCAGTTGGAATATTGCCTAGTGCTGTGTATTCCAAAAGTGTACTCACAGGCTTCCACAGGCAGCTTAGTTTGACTTCATTTTTGGTAAGTGGCCTACATCTTCACTGTAAAATTTTCCAGGGTCTCAAGGGTAAAACTGTTACATGAGAACAATGTATTATTCAACTGATGATTTTATGAGAGAGCAGCATCTGTGCATTTACAAACACTGGCAAAGGTTAAAAGCAAGTGAGAAGGGAATCCCAAGTCTACAGCCAATGGAAATTTGCACCAGTAGGGAATTGGCAATCTCAGCTGCGGTGTTGGAGTTAAAGGTTGCTAACTGTATCTCAGAGTTCAGCGCTACCATGTTGTCTTCTGTTTGGGAAATGAACATTTTAGTTGTAACAAAAGCAGTTACTTATCTCACATAACTCCTTAGCCTGGCTGTTTGTTTAATCATCACTTCATGAAACTGTGCCATTGTTTTTTTACTTAGATTTCAACAACTATCAATAGGACAGTGCCCTTTATCATTCCAGACAAACAAAACCAAATCTTGCATATTTAACATTTTATTCAGCTTCTGAAAGTAGACCAAACAGAAGAAAAGTCTGGGACATATTGAGTACCAGAAAGTAAAGAAGTACTAAAAAAATTACACCCAAAAGGATGGGGACGTGTCAGAGGGACACAGGAGCCAACCTGAAAGAGCTCCCAGGGGCCAAAGCTTGAATGATTTAAGTGACAAAATAGGTAACGAAGTATTGGATTTTAACACAAATTAAATGAATATACATGTGTTTATACTGATGTTAAAATGATTAAAAATAAGTGAGGGAGGAGTTACTGAAAAATTTCATATACTAAATATAGTTATTTTGTTTTATAGAAGGTGCAGCTTTACTCCCCTCCATGCCACTCCCCTATCCATCATGGGTGCTTAGACCTAATGATTTGATTCCATAGGATGGAATATAGCACCAATGCTAGAATGGAAAAATCTATAAAAAAACTATTTTAAGCAAGTGATGAGAGTTAACATTTCCAGTGATGATATGTGGGTATCACACACCCCTAATGTGATATGATGAGAAAAGCACTTCATCTCTGTGCTGTTCCTCCCCTTACCCATAAACCCAGTCTGATCATGAGAAAGACATAAGGTAAACCTGGACTGGAGGGTTTCTGTGAGATAGCTGGCCTATATACCTCCAGACTGTCCAGGTCATGAAAAACAAGGAAAATCTGAGGAACTAACACAGACAAGAAGAGATGGGGAGACAGGACAACTAAATGCAATGTGGTCTCTGGATTGGATCCTGGAACAGAATGCTGGCATTGAAGAAAAATAATTTGGAGTTTAGTTAATAATAATAAACTGTAGTGGGGTGAATGGTGGCCCCCTTAAAAGCTATGTCTATGTCTTAATGTCTGGAATTTGTGAATGTTACCTTATTTGGAAAAAGTATCTTTTCAGATGTAATGAAGTTAAGGGTTCAAGATAAGATCATTCTGAATTACCCAGGCAACCCTAAATCTGATGATGTGTACTGGAAACACAAAGAGACACCCAGAAAGAGGAGGAGGCAGTGTGATCATGGAGACAAAGGTTGGAGGTTAGAGCCATAAACCAAGAAATTCCAGCAACCGCCAGAAACTGGAAGAGACAAAGAGTAGACTGTCTCCCAAAGACTTTAGAGGAAGTGTGGCCCTGGGAACACCTTGATTTTGGACTCTACCCTCCAGAACTGTGAGAGAATACATATTTCTTGTGTTAAGCTACCAAGGTTGTAGACATTTCTTACAGTAGCCTTATTTCTTGTTTTGAATAATGTTCCATGGTAATGTAAAATGTTAATAATGGAGGAAACAAGATGAAGGGTATACAGAACCTCTCTGAACTGTCTTTGCAACTTTTCTGTAAATCTAAAATTCCAAAATAAAAAGTATTAAAAAAACTCCACAATTCAACTTAAAGGAAGGAACCAATTGTACTTCTACTGTGTTATACATCAGACTTAATATTTCTCTGACTAATGTGACTACAATCCCATTAAATATCTTACAAATAAAAACAAGAATTTCTAGAAAGGAAATCTTTCAAGTGGACACAATGGCATTGCAAATTCAAGGTTTGAAGCAATAAATGCACAAATTTGGATTTCATTGTGTTTCAAAGCTAGGGTACTTTTCCTTTGGTTTGTAGTTGGTCAAGGTGAGTGGTCTAAACCAGTGCTAGTGACCCACAAAGAATTGCATGACCTTTAGCCAAATATAAATTTACACTGTTCTGCTTCCCAAATTCTGTTTATCTCAATGGTAACCAGTCAGGATTTAACCATTGATCCAAGCCAACTAGTTTTTCTTGTGTCTTCCTTACTTTAACTAAAAGAATATGACTCAGTGTTTACAAGGAAAGAAACACACTTCATTTAAGTTTCTTTATTTAAATTAAAAAAAAATGTGGGAATTCTCATCATGATCTACTAACACTCTTCTGAGCCCAAAGAAGAGCCATTTAGGTTTTGTCTTTAAGTGTATGAATGACTGAGGACAGAATTTGAAGATTATTGTAGTATTTAATAAGGAAGTGATGGTTTTAAAGTCTGGACAGCAGTGAGTCCCTAAAGAAGGTTAGACACTCAATTTTTCTGTAAGAGAAACTTACAGAACTAAAAGGGTTATTAAGTACCTAAAAACAAGTGCTTAATACTCAGGAAAAAGAATGTATTTTTTGACATCATTTTTAAAACAATTAAAGCACCCTAGACAGCCTTGCAGCTGTTTTTGAGATGCTATTGGTATTTCATTGATTACTTTGTGAAACCTTAGCTCTACTTATTGCTTTGATCAAGATTAATTATGAAAGACTATAGAGAGTACAACAGAATATATATTTTTGGTAATAGAAGAACTTTGTTACCTAAAGTAATCAACCTTTATCTACTAGAAATGGCCAGAAATGACTATTACACAATTTTTATAGAGTAAATAAGATATTCAACACTATAATTTTTTAGAATAATAGATGTACTTCTTTTAAATTTAAATAATTATAAAGCAGTACTCTTATGGGAGAAAACACAATAACACCATGATTCATACTTGTGGTAGTTGTTTTTTTTTTTTTTTTGCTTGTTTTCTTAGTTCAGAAAACTCAAAGTCTTTTTAAAGATTAGTCTCCCTGATTTATTATTTGTGAGAACACTAATTTTTAAATCTTTAGAATGACTGTTTTTTATGTAGGTATGTTTGGTCAAACTGTCCTTATTTCCAAATATAAAGCCTTAGTCTGGTAAAAGCAATGAAAAATTCCCACTGTAAAGTAATTTAGGCTGATAGAGAAAAAATAAGCTAAGTCTGTTATTTTTATAGTTTTAAATAAAAATAAATAAAACTTGTGATATTTCTCTTCTAATTTCCCCACTCATAGGGCCCACTCACTCTCAACCAGCAACATTCATCACGTGCCTGCTATTCTCTGAGCACGTCTCCTGGGACTGTGGAGGACTCACCTGAGGAGAGCATTCACGTAGTTTTACTTTCAAGGTCTAATGCTTTTTTTTTATGTCTTGTTTCGCTGTAGGCTCTGTTATTTGTGTAATGCCTGTTCTAATAGCCTCTTGGCCTTTCCAGAAATTAAAACCAGACTTTCTCACCTTCATTCATTACTATTGCCAATCAGGTCTGAATAATTATTTGCTGTGGGGAACTGTCCTGTGCTTTGTAGGTTGAGGCAGTGTGATGGCTAATTTCATGTGTCAACTCAACTGGGCCCTAGTTCCCAGACATTTGGTCAAAAATATTATTTTGGGTGTTTCAAAGAGCATTTTTTTTGGATTTGATTAACATTTAAATTGGTGGACTTTGAGTAAAGAAGATTGTCCTTCATAATGTGGGTGGGCCTCATCTAATCAATTGAAGGTCTGAATGTAGTAAATGCTGACCTCTCTAGAGCAAGAAAGAATTCTTTGATCAGGTCCCCTTTAGACTTGAATTATAACTTTTCTGAGCCTCCAAGCTTCCAGCCTATCCCATCAGAGTTTGGATTTACCAAGCCTCTGCAATTGTGTGTCAATTCCTTAAAATAAATCTCTATCATGTATATAAGTATATACATACCCTGTTGGTTCTGTTCCTCTTGAGAACCCTGACATATACAGAATTTGGTACCAAGAAGTAGAGTACTGGTATAACAAGTACTTAAAAATGTGTAAGTGGTTTTGGAACTGGGTGATGGGTAGAGGCCAGAGAGTTTTGAGGGGCATGCTAGAAAAAGTCTAGATTGTATTCAAGAAATTGTTGTTAGAAATATGGACATTAAGGGTGTTTCTGGTGAAACCTCAGATGTTAATGAGGAAGACATGGTTAGACTTTAGAAGAAAGGTGATCCTTCATATGAAGTAGCAAAGTACTTGGCTGAATTAAATATGGTGTTTTGTGGAAGGTAGAATTTTTGAATGGTGAGGTTGGATATTTAGCTGGGGAGATTTCTAAAAGAAGCATTGAACATGCAATGTGATAACTCTTACAATCTAATGGAATTAACCCTGATCGATTTTGGACTTGGTGGGGACCCCTGACCCTATTCTTTCTTACATTTCCCTTTTGGAATGAGAGACTTGTCCTATGCTTGTTCCACCATTATATTTTGGAAGCACATAACTTGTCTGGTTTTATAGTATCATAGCTGGAGAGGACTTTCTGTCTCAGGATAAATCATATCTTGAGTCTCACCCACACTTGGTTTAAATGATATTTAGGTGACATTTTGGACTTAGAATTGACGCTGGAGTTGGGTTAAGACTTTTGGGCTGTTGGGTTAAGAGTGAATATTTTGCTTGTGAGGAGGATGTGAATTCCAGGTGTCCAGAGGCCAGAATGATCTGGGCTCTTCCTGTCAGTCCCAAGCCCCCTTCAAGTCATTTAAAACTTGGAAAGTAAAATTTAAGAACATGCATGCAGACATTTCAGATGGGCTACCATCTTAATGTAAAATACTTCAGTATCATGTACAGCTGAACTCTTCTGTGGTGGAATATTTTGCTTTTGATGGTTGCTCTTTCTGTGGGAGGTGCTTAGCAAAATATTAAGGTGTCTGTGATATTGCCCAGGTATTTATTGTTCTGTTGTGCCTCATGTTCAGGCAAAAAAGGAATGTAATTGTCCAACTATTTTAGCACTTGAAGAAAGTAGTTTCAAGGAACTGGGATTTCTATTTCAGGAAATCCTAGAACTCCCATACCAGAAAAGGGACCTTGATAAAGTAAACAGAGTTGGAAAGAGAAGACAATGAGCATAGATAAAGCAGTGAACTCAGTGTAGCTTTCCTTGTTCCCTGAAGTCTGTGGCAGGGGCATGCAGCCATTGTCATTATTTAATAAATAGTACATTATAGGGGCTTGCCCAACCCAGAAAGCTTGGTTCTTGCTCTGACTATGCTCTTGGATTCTCAGGTCTTATGTCATAAGTTTGGAACAATATTCACTAATCATACTTGGACATAAAGAAATTTAAAAGCCTAAAACTCTCCTACCTGTTTCAACCAAACTCAACTTCAAGAAGACTCAGTCTTCGTGTCAGGGGAGAAGCAGAGTCCCTCCAGCCGGCCAGCAGTTAAGGGAGTTTTGTTTAAGTTTTGTTTTAATAACGTGGGCATCACCTTAGAAACTTGGGGGCAGAGAGTCCATGATTTCCCATTTCATCCTTCTACAGGAGAAAAGGGAGCTAATAATTAATATGCTTTTGGGTTTTGTGTGGGATGAGATGGGGCTAGAGTTGGACAACTGATAGGTGTGCTGGCAGTGATTTGATACTTCCTCATAGATGTATCTGAAGTGCAGAACTTTATATTAGTCAGAAAAAACTAAAGCAAGCATTGTCATAAATACTGTCTTCAATAGTTTCTTACTAATGTGCATTTCAGTTGTTTTTTAAGAATAGAAGTTGGCTCTTAAGGGAAAGTACAAAGAGAAGAGAGGGTCAATTCTCAAGTCATGAATAGTGGCAAGTGAAATTATATGGAGAAAGGAAATCAATCCCACCAAATGAAAAAGGGCAAAGGAGGAGTTGAAATAAATGAATCATTACCCACAAGAATCCAATTTCTCCACATTTGTTAGCTAGAATCTGAAAAAGGCCTTGATGCACTATAGGTAATGAAATATTATCAATGGATTTCTAGCCAGCTTCAGAGACAATAACCTGTTCCTGTTCAGGGTGTGTGCTTTGCATTGCTGGGAGAAAGGATTTGAAAGTTCTAAGGAAGAATCTCTCTTTATAGTTTTATTTTTTCTTCTCATTTATGGTCAACTCTGAAATTGGGTAGAGTTCAGGTGGAGTTGTAAATTTTATTTGGATATATCAGTCATCAAACTGTGCAAAGTAGTAGCACAAATCTGATTTGAATTAAAATATTGCATTTGAGTCTGAGCATTGCCTCCGATGAACTTACTGCCTTGGGAGACACATTCATTCATCCTCTTAGCTTCCTTTCCTCTTCTAAACACTTATACTGTAGATCAGCTTCTAATTCAAGTTTGTTCCAACTAAAATTCTATCAGGTAAAATATGATTCTGCTTAATTCCTTTATTGACGAAATGGGAGAAGATTCACATTTCCTTAAAAAATGTAATATCTTAATTTTAAACTATTACCTATTAGAAATTGGAAGGGAAATTAAATAAAGAGGAGGATCCAGAAACTTTACCAAAGCTACCAGAGTAAAATTTACCTCAGCTTTTGAAATCCAAATATATTCAAAGACATAAATTTTATTGTATAACTTACTCAGGGTTCTTCAGAGAAATAGAACCAAAAGGATATATCTATATATACATATGTAAAATAATAAACCAAGAGATTTATTATAAGTATTGGCTTGCATTTGCATGATTTTGGAGCCTGACAAGTCCCACAATCTTCAGGGTGAGTCAGCAAGCTGAGGACCCAGAAAAGCCAATGGCGTGACTGCAGTCTGAAGGTTGGCAGGACGGAGAGTCAGGAAGACCTGATGTTTTGTTAGGTCCCATTGTCAGGAGAAAGCTGTTCTCCCACTTGGAAGACCATCGGGCAGAAGTAGTCCCTTTTGCTTGGGCAAGGCCAGCTTGTGTTCTGTTTCGGCCCTTAAACTGATTGGATGAGGCCCATCCACATTATGGAGGGTACTTTGCTTTAGTCAGTCTATCAATTTGAGTGTTAATCTCACCCAAACACACCTCGTGGAAACACTCAGAATTGTGTTTGACCTTTTTTGATAACAAGAAATTAACCATTCCACTATCAAAAAAAGTCATAGCTACCATGTTCTGTGCTCTCATTTTATCAGATAGAGTATGTGGTTTAAATTTCGCAGGGAGGCTACGTGTGGCCTTAGATTCTTCTGAAATCCAGAATTGGCACTTTGCCATCTGAAATGTTTAATGTCATTATGCATACGTGTTCTTAGTTAAGTTAGTTAGGAGATCCCATTCTTTTGGAACTGTTTATGTTCTTGGAGGAATGAGGTATCCTCTCTGAAAAATCATTTGCCTGTCCTAGGATTGCACCCATTATTGTGATATAGAAGGAACTGTAGATATTGACTAGTGGGGTCATGTCTAAACAACAGTGAGGATTTCTTCTAGGGATAAAGTGGCCCATGGCCCATGGGATGGGAGGCCCTTCATTGAGATCTCTAAGTGGCTATTTCAATTCGAATGTAAGTGAGGGGAGATCAGTCTAGTACTAAAGTGAAGGAGTTAAGAGAGGAAAGGAATAAATAAAAAGAGGAGGACTCTAAGAGATTAGGGTCTGCTTATGTATGTAAAAGGTGTGTGACATTTCTCTTTAGAGCAAGGTTGTATTGCTCTGTGCTGAGGAACAGGGGCTGTTTCATAATTGGTGTTCTTGTCACCTGAAGCCTGGCTCCTAAGGGTTAAAAGTGATTTTCCCGAATGATCTTTTCTTCTCTTTATCCTGCCCTCTTCTGGGTGCTCATCTTATACACCCTCCCCTTGCACACTCCATTCAATTGCATAGTTCATTCCTAGGTTAGGCCATCTTTTTGAAACTAGATTATTAGGATAAGAAGGGGATTAAGAAGAAACTGAATATTAGCATATTAGAAATTGAATATTAGAAGAATAGAATTAGAGTATTAGAAGAAATTATTCCCTTTTTCCAATTATATTTCCAATGGAAAAAGGATTAAATTTTGGCTCACCAGTTTCTTTTCTTTTTTTTTTAAAGAAAATATTATAAAATGGTACCTTTTTATAACCTAATGTTATTCTTCCTGGAAAATTCAGGGAGGCATCATTTCTGAATCTCAATAAATTCCTCAAGCTGCAGTGGGATTCTGGAACCTCCTGGTTAATAGACATCCCTCATTAATATAAGAGCACATGCTTTATAGTGAAGGGATTTATGTGCAAATAAGGCAGTATTTATTTACACATAAATTTACACATCCTCATGCAATACAAAGAGTCACGTTTTATGAAATTCGGTTTGGTTTTGTATGTTCCCATTTCTCCTAGTTCTGACACTAGACCCAGATTCACTGTCAACACAACTGGGAAAGTGCTAGGAAAGAGGGAGAATTAAAGTCAGAGATGTAATACTTAATAGTTAGTGATACTCTGTAGGTAACAGTGATTTTTCTGCCTGGCTGTCCCCAAACAGCCCTTCCTGAGCTCTGGGATGCAGGACCTTTCAGAGGCGACCTCCTCCATAAACTCCAAGGCACCCCATAAACAGACACCTTAAAATAATATTGGTTATCTCTTAGTGAGGATTACGATGATCCAAAACAAGGACTATAGGATCTAAAAGACTGGATGGGCACTAAAGTAAACTCCACCAACTTCTTGATTTTGTCTATATGTAGTCAACAAATATTTATTGACAGTCTGGTGTGTTTTAGGCACAGTGCTAGCTGGTGAGCAAGAGACATTAAGTTCTGCTTCTTTAGAATCAATATTTCTTCTTGGTGGTAGTGGGGAAGCAGTAAAAGTGAATTAAAAAAACAGGAGAGGGAGAGAGATTATCAAGTAGTGGTATCAACAGAGTGATAAGTAGAGCTATGGATTGTTCAGGGAAGGGCTCACCAAATGAAGTTGGGACTGACACCTGAGTGATCAAAAACGGCCAGCAGAGCTCAGAGACCAGCCCCTTGCCTTACTCCATACACTCTGTGTTTATCTGTTTTATACAGTGGTATTTAAATCTTAGAAACTATGAGTTTAAGTAAAATTGAAAGATAACTTTAAGTCTCATAAAACTCTAAGATACAGGCAGCCCTTGCTCTTTTTGGGTGGTAGGGGTGGGTATACTAAGCATGCTTAAGTTTTTACTAACAAGAATAATTATAGCTTTATTGAACACTCACTGTATCTTTGGAAGTATCCATTATTTTTTAAAATTCTCATAACAATCCAGTGGGTTGATGCATATTGGTTTTCATTCTTCTACCACCTGATCTTTGGCACATAACATTTCTACAGTCAGAAATGCCTTTATATAACCTTCAATTTGTCTGTCCCTCTCTATCTAGCTTGTGAAATAAAACTTTTATGAAACAGCATTTACCCCTCTGCAATGTATTCTGATAGTTTCTACTTGATTCTATTCTAGTTCATGTTTTCAGTAGATGCTGGTCATTAATAACTAAATTGATTTACAACTCATTTTCCCCCAGCTTTACTGAGATATAATTGACAAAGTTGTGAGATATTTAAAGTGTACAACATGATGATTTGATACCCATGTACATTGTGAAAGGCTCCCCGCTATGTAGTTAATTAATACACTATTGCCTCACATATTTACTTTTTTTTTTCTTGGTAAATTCTTTTAAGTTCTACTTTGAGCAAATTTCAATTATATAACACAATGCTATCAACAATAGTCACCATGTTATTCATTAGATCCTCAGATCTTACTTATGGTTCATTTTGTAAGTCAAAGTTTATAACCTTTCACCCATTTCTGTTGTGTCTGATGTCAAAACTATGCCCTGAATCAAAATTATAAAATCAATCTATTTAACTTGTTAAAAGAAGCCTTCAATGTGGTATGGCTAAATTTGAATGTTTGAGGAAGTGTAATATATAAGAAAAAATAGTCTATGTTACTTTAAAGTAACATAGTAAAGGTCAGATCTCACCAAGAACAATGGGTTTAAAAGTAAAGCAAGTTTTGACTCTATATAAGGTAGAATATTCTAATTCTAAAAACTAGTGCTTGTCAACAATGAATCAGGCTGGTTTTTTTTCAGTATATTTTATTGAGGTAAAATACACATAACATAAAACTTATCATCTTAACCATTTTTAAATATCTAGTTCAATGATATTAAATACATTTATAATGTCTTGCAACCATCACCACCACCATCTCCACAGCTATTTTCATCTTGTAAAATGGAAACACTATCCTCATTAAACAAAAGCTCTCCCTTTTCCCCCCTCACCGCCCCTGGCAACCACCCGTCTACTTCTTGTCTCTGTGATTTTGAATACTCTAAGAATCTCATATAAATGGAATCATACAGTATTTGTCTTTTCATAACTGCCTTATTTCACTTAGTGTAATGTCCTCTAGTTCATCTGTGTTATAGCATTTGTCAGAATTCCTTTCCTTTTTAAGGCTGAATAACATTCCTTTCATTTTATATATAAAGCACATTTTGCTTATTCATTTGTCCGTCAGTGGACATTTGGGTAGCTTTTATATTTGAGTTATTGTGAATACTGTCGCTATGAACGTGAATGTCAAGTATCTCTTTGAGACCCTGCTTTCAGTTATTTGGGATCTATACCCAGAAGTGGAATTTCTGGATTATATGGAAATTCTAGTTTTAATTTTTTGAGGAACTGTTCTAAAGGTTGTACCACTTTACCTTCCCACCAACAGCGTAAAAGGGTTCTGATTTCTCGATGTTTTCACCAACCCTTGCTATTTTGTTTGTTCATTTTAATAGTAAATTGGGTTGTGTTTGGATATGTACAAACAATCTCTCAGGGATAAGAGAGAAGCAGTTTATGTGCCTACTGTAATTTAGTTGTTCTCCTTGGGTGGCCTTTTGAATATTAGATTCTATGCTTGTGTATATACTGAAAGTAGATTTACCACTACTGAGTGTGTCGAAATAAGCTAATGGCAAAAAGAAAATCATCATGGGGGGCATGTTCAGTTTTGCACTAAATACCCCTCAAATTCTATAGTAGATATTTGTGATTAAAAAAGCTTTTATAGTATTTAAGTGTACCCTTCATACTTTTAACTCTTCTTGATTGTAAAAGGTATAAGGTATTCATGAGAGCATAAGACTGAAAGAATGGGTGCTTAAACATTTGTGGGAAGAATGAAGCAACTCCTGGAATCAGTATACTGAGTTCCTTACAGTTGTTAAACATTACGGATCAGCATTACACTTCGTGCTGCCAAGCTGTGTCTTACAGACTCAGAGAGAACTTTCACAGTGAACTCTGTATAGATTGGGATTCCATGAGTAAAGTCTATAATACTGAAGGTTTCTCTTACATCATTTCAGCTGGGGGTATGCTAAAGGACCGTTTTACTGTTATGTTATTTTTGTTGTCGCTTCATGCGAAACAACAAACATCTTTGGATTCTGTTTATTTCTAACTCCAATATGTATGAGAGACTTCTAAGTTTAATAACCTTTCCTTATTATTTATTTTATGAGAGATATATTGAGGAACATATATTTTTGGCAGCAAGAGCAAGATGTTTTAAGATATTTGGCAGTTAGATCAGGAGAGAAAATGAGTATCTCTCTAGATTTCTTTTAGTTCCTCTGTTTTCTTGGGGCTTCTGTTCTTCTCAGAACTCTTAGTTTTGCTCCTTCTTAATTTTAATATTTGAATGAGGTAAAATTCCAATTTAATTTTTCTGGATTATTGTTTCACTTTTATCACAAGGCAGTATACTTAATAATTCAAGGAACTCAAAAGCAAAATTCCTCTGCCTAGCTCCTGTCCCACTCCATAGATCTCACCTGTTTTCTGCTGGTAATCACATTTAAATCCTAAATAATAGGATTCCAAATTGATTTATTGCTGTATCAATTACAAACTACAGGTAATAGGGAATCATTATTACAACAGAGGGCTGGCTTTGTTCACTTACTCTGACTCCCCTTGCTGCCTCATCTTTTATAAAAATGACATTATACTCTCTTCTCTGCTTTGTGTGCAGCTTGATCTAATAATTGAAAACCAGTAAAAATAAAAATGACATGTATTCCCAAACATAATTCATATATACCAGGTACTACGTGCAGACATGTGGGGAAGGAAAAACTTGGTAAGTCAAAGATGAATAATCCAAATCCCAAGCTGACATAGATTCTTTTTTTACACGTAGCTATTGTCTAAAAATCATATCACGTTTTATTTTGTTTCATTAAGACCATGAATTTTTGGTACTGTTTTATTGTTGCTTTCCCTTGAGTTTTTCATACAAAATTTCCTTCTTCTTTTGCTAAGAATAATACATCTTCACGTTATCACTAACCTCATCATGTAGCTTCATCACACAATTAAGACAAATCCACAGCCTTTTTCAAGTTATTCTCTGAAGAATCCTCAGACTCTTCATATGTAGACAGTCTCGTGACATTGTCCACCTGAATCATGTCCACTGTTTCTAGTATCTCACGTGCCCTTTTTTCTTAGATACTTCTTCTATATTATTAGAATAAACCATTAAGTAAAACTTTTTTTCCACCAAAAATGTTTGGCAAATAAACATTGTGAATTTTGGATATCCAAAAATGTCGTTTTCTCCCCGTTGATCTGTAGTAATATTTCAGCTACATGTAGTTCGCTAGATTGAAAATTTATTTTCCTCATTGCAGATGCCAACTTAATTTTTATTTTGCCAGTATACTATTATTTTTTCTCTTTCCTTTCTGAAACTTTTGTTACCAAATCAGAGATCATTTTGACTGAGTGTAAGGAACAGATTGGAGACTGTCAGACTGGGACCCTACAGAGCAGCTGGGAGGCCATTTGTTGGTTTAGCTTGGGGACTAGTGGACATGGGGACAAGTGGATGGATTCTAGAAGGATTTAGGATCTGCTGATGGACTAGACATGGGGAGCTAGAGAGAGGTGGTGTCCAAGGTGTCAGGTAGTACGGTTCTGGTCGTAAGACATTGTATGAATGGGTACCGATGTCTGCAACTAGAGGGTGGGATAGAAGAGGAACAGGTGCATGCAGAAAGATCATGGTTTACTTATGAATATGTTAAAGTTCGTTTGAGATGCCTAAGTGGTGAGATCAAATTGGATTTATGGGTCTGGAGTGAAAAACTGATGTCTAAACTGGAGATATAAAGTTGTTAGTTCTTTACTTATAGGTAGGAATTGAAACTTAATTTATAAAAGAGTATCTAGGGGGTGCAGAGATTGGAAAAAGAGAAGACCCAGGAGCCTGAGGAATTACACTACTTAAATTCTAGTAAGAGGAGAATGGATCTGAACAGGGGATGGATGGAGTGGCCAGGTAAGTTGGAACAGGAGCAAGCACAGTTTTGTGCACAGAAGCCAAGGAAAGCACTTGCTTCAGAGTGAAAGCATGGCCAGTAGTATAGCCAGTCTTCCTGAAAGGGCAAGTGGGGTGAGAAGTAATGTGTCTATATTCTGTGGTGGCATTATTGAAAGCTTATTTGTTAATTTGATAGTCCCTGAAGCCAATATGGTGTGGATGGATGAATGAGTGGGAAGGAAGGAAAGACTAACACTGAAAACTCCAGACTGATTTGGCTGGTAAGAGTAAGAGTAAGGCTGGTGGTGGGAAGGGAACAAACGATGAAGTGAACACCTTTTTATTTGCTTTTTTTTTTTTTTTTAATGGAGGTGACCTGAGTATGATTAAGAGCAATGGGTACATTTCTATTTAGAAGAATAGGCGGCTGTCAAAGAGAGAGAAGGAATAATCTATAGTCTATACTAGGAGTCAGAAAACTTTTTCTGTCAATATTTTAAGCTTTGGAGGCTCTCCAGTCTGTGCCACAGTATCAATCCTGCCACTGTGCCACTAAAGCAGTCACAGACAATACATAAATAAAAGAACATGGCTATTTTACAGTAAAACTCTATTTACAGACACATGTTTGAATTTTATATAATTTTCACATGTTATGAAATACTATTTAAAAAAATTTTTTTCCAAACATTTGATAGCATGAGAGTGAAAAATAATTTGGATAATGCATGTAACATGCTTTGTAGAAGACTTAGTGAATTAGCCAGTATCATATAATAAGTCAGTCTTTCCTTTAATATAAATAATTTATGAACTCTGGGATATATGATAAACTATAAAACTCTCATAGTAAAATCAAAGCCTATCCGCGGCCTGATTATTAGCAGTTGAGTTAAAGGTAGGGAAAAGAAGTTTTGTTAAAAAATCTAACAAATGAATTTCAAGCAATGAACACATGTTTTGATGGGAAGAAAATACATAATTATGCTTGCAGGCAATTACATATTCACAGAAGAGATATAAGTTGAGCATTATTCTGAATACATGGTTAATCATTTGGAGCAGGGCTCAGCAAACAAGAGCCTTGGCCTGTTTTTATGTCCACAGGCTAAGAATGGTTTTTGCATTTTTAAAGAGTTGTAAAAAAGAAAAAAAGGCAAAAGAATAAGATAGGACAGAGAATGTATGCAACCCACATACCTCAAAATATTTACTATCTGACCTTTCACAGAAAGAATGTGCTGACCTCTATTCTGAGTTTAGATAAATCAGCGCTGTCTAATCTCCCAAATCTAGCTTAATCTCACTTTGGGTCAATTTCTATGTGTGATCAATGGAAGTTCTCATTTTACTGTAAAAAAGTAAACACAAACTTATTTACTAAATCACAGTATTACCAAATGAAATCATAACAGAAATGCAGAAAAACCAAAGGCAATGTTGTTTAGTTTTAAATGTTTTTTCTGATCAGTTTAATGACTGGGTAATTTTTCATAGCTAATCCCTTCTTACATAAACTATCAATATATGATTGTGGAAAAAAATTCCTAAAAGAACTGAATGCCAATTATTTAATGAATGATGGCAATATTAACTTACTGGCAACAATTTATATACATTCATTTGGTTCTTTCCTTTTTTTGCAACATTTTCCCTTCTTTTGTTCAATAATTCCCAGGACTGTGGTGTCTTTATAATTTTTTAAAGGTAATTTCATTGAGAACAAATCTAATGATAGTGAATAAACAGTATTTTGGGCTTTATATACACAGATGTTTTTTCTTTTTTGTGAAGTTACATCTATTATTGAAAAAAACAATGAAAATGTGAACTAGTTCGAGGGCAAAGGTATATCTGGGAGACTGATTTTATAGTTTTGATTATTTGTTTTATATTTACATCATCTATAGTTGCCATTGTCCCTGGTTCTTTCATTTTCACTTCCCTCTTGAAAATTCTGTTAGATATGTATGATCTATCCTTAGATTGTTCTGTAAAGATGAAATTTTGTAGGCAGTAGTGGTGTTTATTCCACAATCATCTATGGATATCTTCTTACATGGAATATCTTTTAGTTTTTGTTTCTGGTGCTTAATTCAGGAACATTAAAATGTCTATTATATGTAATCACTCAATTTAGTCAGGCTATGTAGTTCTTCAATGGGAGTTCAAAAGAAGGTCATTCTCTGATGAAAGAATTCCATGTCTGTATTCTTTTGGCTTCTTTTTTGCCTTTTTTTTTTTGCTTTCTTATTGCAGATCTAAAAATGCATAACTGCTTTTGTCTTGATCATCTTTTGTTATAATGAGACACTAGTACAAATAACGTCATCTTCCCTCTTGTACTCATTGTGTGTGTGTGCGTGTGTGGCTCATGTGTTATCTTCCATATTTTGAGAGGGAAAGAAGTTACATTTTTTCCAGTGTAATTTTCCTTCTATTGATTTTTCTGTTCTGAAAGAACAATTGACCCATTATTAAATTTTTCATGTCCTATGAGCCCTATCTCATCCAGATTAAGTGGAGCTAATCTGTTAATTTGGATGTTGGAACAGTGAGCCAGCTATGTCAGGGACTGCTCCTCGTTCTGCTGTCTTCCTTCCCCACTTCTTCCTTTGAATACAGTCCTCCTCTGAATACTGTGGGGCTCACGGCCACTCAGTAGGGACTACTTTTTGAGCTAGGTATAAACATTGACGACAGGTATGTAAGAGGAAGTGATATGTGTCAATTCCAGATTGAGTCTATGAAAATAAATTTTCTCCCCTCCATACAGCCTTTCTCCTTTCCTAGGGGCAAGAATGCAGAAGCGTCATGACAACACAAGTGTGAGTGGGCAGGTGAGGGCAGTCCTCTCAAGAATAGTGAGTGAAGTAACACTAGAATTGTAATCTGGATACCTAGAAAGCATCAGGGGGAAAGTATACCTAATGGCCTTGGAAATCCCACCAACTTTTGGACTGTCATGTGAGAGAAATAAACTTCTTGTTTGAGTCACTTCATTTTTAAGTCTCTATTATGGAGCTAACCTTTACTCTGACACTTCCTGATCTACCAGGCTTGCTACCACATCATTCTTTTTTTGATAGCAGAAACATTATCTGATGGATCTTTTAATCTTCAGTTGCTGGCACAGTGCACAGTGTAGAGTTGGGGCCCATTCATTTTTTCATTGAGAAAATGGTAAATGCCGTGTCTGTGTCTAGGAAATGGTGAGAGAACAAACAAACAGAAAAATAGTGAACACAAACATGTCTACTGGTGGAGAAAGAGAAAATAAGCAAAAGAACAAATATATACAATGTATGTTTGCAATAAGAAAAGATGGAATTGTGTTAACCAAATAGAAAGTGATTAGGGTGCAAGGCCAGCACTGGCCTCTCTGAGGAGGTGACATTTGACTAAGAGGCTTATTAAAAAAAAGAAACAACAAGCCCCAAATGATGTCATTTGCTGCCCCACCAACAGCAAAGACTTAATTATAGTTTCAACCTATCCTAAGAATGTGACCTTTTCACAGTCAATATGAAATTTCCTGATCAACACTAGTGGGATAATCTGCATGATAAAAACCCTGCTTTCTCTTCCCTCTCACAGAAAAGAAGATGCCCTGACCAGGAACAGTCCTTTCTTTTTTTTGCTAGTAAATGTCTTGCCCCACCCTCCTGCTCATAAAACCTTCCATCACATACAACTCCTTGGAGGACTTTTCTGTTTGGTAGATGGGATGCTGCCTGATGAATGAATTGCTTAATAAAGCCAATTAGATCTTCAGATTTACTCAGTTGAACTTTATTTTTTAACAGCCTAAAAATGTGAACAGGTAGGGAAGAGCATTGTAGTAGAATAAAGATATTGCAAATTCTGTTATACTCCTCCCATTGAGAGATGGAGTCAGTTTTTTTTCCCCGCAATCTGTTTGCCCCATGACTTGCTTTGACCACTAGACTATAGAGGTGATGCTGTATAAGGTCCATGGTTTGGACTTAAGAGATTTGGAGCTTCTACTTTTGTAGTCCTGGGACATTCCCTCTTGTAACCAAGATACCATATCGTAAAAATCTCAAACCATGTGGAGAGACCCTCTGAAGGAGAACTAGCTTCAGCAGAATGGCCAGATACCAGCCAGCACCAGCAGCTGGCAGGTGAATGAGCTTAGATGTTCCCACTAACTGGAGGCTCTAGGTGACTGCATCCCTAGGTGACATCACGTTTCAAAGAAATTGCCCCGCTGAGTCCAGTCCACCCGTAGAATCATGAAAGATAATGTCTTTGTTGTTTTAAGCCACTAAGTTTTGTTACAATTTGCCACTCAACAATATACATCTAGACCAAGTATTTTAAGAAAATATAGCCTGTGCAAAGGATTCCAGGTGGAGTTGTGTTGGCACATTTCTAGAACAGCAAGGAGACCATTGTGATTGAAGTGGAGTTATTAAGAGAGAGAGTTTCAGCACAGGGAGTCAGAACCCAGATCATGTTTGGTCTTATCTACCAGGAGTCAGCAAGCTATGGCCTACTGGCCAAATCTTGTCTGCCGCTGTTTTGCAAACAGTTTTTATTACAACACAGGTCCATTCACTTATGTATTATGTATGGCTGATTTCAGGTTACAATGGTACATTTGAATATTTGCATAGGTAATGATATGGCCCACAATGACTAAGTTATTTATACCTGGCTCTTTTCAGAAAAAGGTTTGCTGACCCCTGTTACAGACCACTGTAACTCACTGTACTGCTCGAGCAGACAATTGACATGATATGGCTTATATTTTACCAATATCTGTATGGCTGTTGTGTGAAGAATGAACTGAAGGGGGAAAGACAGAAACAAGAAGATCACTAAAGAGGCTATACTCAAAAGATGGCTACATAGAATTGGTAGAGGTTGTGAAAATTGGTCAAATGCAAGATGTATTTTGAATGCAGTGTTGACAGCATTTCAGATTGATTAGATAAGAGAAAGTTCGAGTCTGATCCAAATATTTTTTGGCTTCAGCTGCCGACACCGTCAGTAAATATTTTTTGATTATGTTATTTTCGATGTAGTGATTGGGAAAAATGAATGGCTTTGGTATAATATGGAGCTCTATTTTAGGTATTTTCTGAGATGAATATTCCAGTCATGAGTGTATAAACCAGTATTTCCATGGAACATCTGGGCAAAGCGGCATGCTTGTTTGAATAGAGAAACACATTTTGTTGGGGAATATTCATTTGCTGGAACTGAGTATTCATTTGTTGAACCAGTCACTGAAAATCATCCAGTTGTGTATTAGGAGAAGCAGCCATGAGAGTTCCCTGATTTGTCGGCACTCAGCCTCTGTGAGGAGCACCTTGGGCACTGGGGGTCCTGCTGTTACTGAATGGGAAGCCATGATGGTTTAGTTTCTCTTCTTTCTTGGGAGTGATTTACCAGTTCTTAACTGTAGACAGCCATTTTGGACACGGCTGCTTAATCACACTAGTGAATCTTCACCTTTCAACACAAATTGTCTACTATATTCAGAGGGATCAGGAGAAGGGGAGTTCTCTAAACATAACTACAAATGAAGGCTCAAGAAGGAAGCAGCTCCCTGGGAATACTGGAGATGACCTTATTAGCGTCACAGAAGAAGGAGGCCAGCAAGGGGCTATGTGCCTCTGCCCCTCCGACTCCCTACAGTCCAGGTGTGGGAACATTCACTACAGGAAAAGAAAACAATTAGCGAACGGCCACTTCCTCCTCTAAAGCACCTTTCTCAGGGATGCATTCTTGCATCTGTCACTTCCAAATCTGGTACCTTATTAGTTTTGAGACCAAGAGGTGTGACCTGGCTCCTCTCAGGAAATAGGAGCTTTCTAATACCTAGACATTTTACCTTGATTAAAGACAATACTTTCTTAGTTGAAGCAACTGTTCCTGTTCATAGTGACCCCTCCAGCAGGCAACTTCCTGGTTCTCTGAAGAGTGTGGTCAGCAGAGGCTGTTCTAGCTGAATCTGACTAAAGCAGTGAGATATTGTTGAAAACTGTTCACTCAGCTCTCTGCTTTCTAACAGAGCTCTCAATTCTCTTATGTCATGGTTTGTGTGTGTGTGTGTGTGTGTGTGTGTGTGTGTGTGTGTGTGTGTGTGTGTTTTGTCAAGGCCTTGTTTGATCACTTTCAAGAGGAGCAGAGAAGGCGGACAAGAATTGACAGGGACAAAGTCCCTGGGGACAATGCATAATGAGAACTGCTTCGGGAAGACAAATGGGGACAGGACCTGGGAGTGCTGGGCCCAGAGGCCTCTGGTTTTCATTAAATAGATTTCTATTTGCCTTTGAAATTTTGTCACAAAAAATGCACACTAAGCACAATTCAGTATGGTTTTTTGAATTAAGTGAAAAGAGGAACTTGGTGGTGTGTAACTGTAGCACAACTGGGAAAATAAATGCAGCTCAAATGGCACTGGCCTTCCTTCTGATGGCTGCACCTCTGCTCTAAACTACTGACCAGAGAGAACAGAGGCTCCCACCTGGAGAGCAATGAAGAGTCACCCCAAATCACAGCCCTAAATGAAAACTGATATCAGATGGTGTGATTAAGCACCGACAGGTTTTCAGGCTTGGGAATGGCTTCCTTTTGCAGCTGCGTGGCAGACTTGTATTTACGAGCACTTGGTGAGTTCTGCGACAGGTTTATTATTTGTTGGCTTTCTCCAGCATTGCACAGTAAAAATTGTTTTCAAAGAGTATTCAAAAGTGGAGCTGGCTGTCATTGTAGCAGACTGAATCAATCTGCTGATATATTTCACTCTCTTGATTGATAACTGGCTCCATGACTTGGCATTTTGGGAAAAGAGTAGAAACAGAACAAGTCTCAGAGATCATTAATCCTTTCTCTCCCTCAGACTCCCCTGGGTAGCTGTTTGTGCCATTATCCTCATTTCTTACTGCTGATTTCAACAACTCCACACCCGCTGAAACACTGTTTTGTCATCAGTGCCCAGTCCACTCCGTCCCTGTGGTCCTCTTACCCTGATGACCACTTCCACACAGGCACCGAAGGGGCCGCTTCCTGGGAAAGTCCTCAAAGCCCAGGGTGGAGACGGTCCCTTAGATCACAGCTTTTGAAAAGGAGCCTTCCTGGCAGCTTTCCACCCTCCAATGAGGCGCAAGAGGGAAGTTTTGAGAAGTCCTTTGCTGCTGGAAGCAGCACAAGACACAGGACAGTGTCAAGTCTGCACTGGGTGTTCACCTGTACAAACGTGAGTCGGTTTTCATGGCCACTGATATAATTATTCTTGATCCACCTATTATGCCATGAGTTACTACAGAGGAGAGCCATAACTGTTCATCTCTTTGACAGCACTGAATAAACCTTCTTTGCTGTCAGGGAGAGAGGCTGTTATTTTTTTATTGCTGTGAAAAAGCTCAGAGTGTGCTGGATAAAATGTCAGGAATTGTTAAACCAAATCAGTCCCCAAAGAAAGAGCAGTCAGTGATTATGAAAACCTGGTATCTAATTAATCAGAACATGAAACGTTGGAGGACCCGGGGTGCATGTGTGTTTGGGGTAGATGGGAGGAAGTCTCCTCGGAGCCCTTTCTTGGTTTGCCTCATTTCAAAGAGAGAACTGAAGCTCCAGATGGATTCAGAATCCCTTGGTCTCAGATGCTGCTGAGGAGTCAGGATAAAGTGTTTCTGTCACTTGCCAGGAAACTGGGGGTGTTTCTTTGCTGCTAGAAGTGTTAACTTTTATAGAACAGTTAAACACAAATATCCTCTTCCTCTGTTCTCTACGGAATAAGCTCTTCTAGACAAAATTTTTTTTTCCACTCAAAAATTCTCCCTTTTCCCAACTAGAGCCTAAGAATTAATTCTAAGCCTAAAATTGCTTTCATTTCTATGGACTGCTACTTTGTCTACAGCAATGGCATGTTTATTGTTTGGGAGAATTACTTCAATAGGAAATTTTTAAGTGATATGGAGCAGAAAAGTGTTTAAAATTCTTTGTGTTCTACTCAGCGGAGATGAGCAATGATGGCTTGGAGGGATCCTTCCAACATCCTCACCGACTGCTCAGGGAAGGCTGTGGGATTTGGGGACTCAAACAAAAGGAAACACATGAGGCATTACCTCAGTGACTGTCAAAGAGAACACCAGGTTCACAATGACACTGCTTTCTGCCCCTGCAGTACTCTCTAGAACTTTAAAAATGAAATCTATATTTCTATTTGCCTAGCTTTGCTATTAACATGAGTGTTTATAATATGTGTGCATATTTGTTTCCTCTCCAAAGTATTTGTGAAAAAGACATTTGCAAAAATCCTATGGTAGGCTACTTAGCTGAAAATGTGGATTTTCAAGTACTCTTGATATGCTCTGATTTTTGAGAACTCAGTTGCATTAATGTACAATTTCCATACAGTAAAATTCACCCAATTTAAGCATGTAGTTGATGGGCTTTGATAAATGCATATAGTCATGTAACCACAAGCACAAGCAAGATATAGAACTTCCTCCTACCTCCAGAGAGTTCACTTGTACTCCTTTGAAGTTAATCTTCCCTACCCCTGGCCCCTAAAGTTTTGCTTTTATATAGATTCATATAGTATAAAGCCTCTCTGGCTTCTGTCACTTAGGGTCTTGTGTTCTAGGTTCATCCATGTTTCATATTCCAGTAGTTCCTGTTTACTGCTGAGTGGCGTTCCACTGTGTAGATGCATCCCAATTTGGTAACACGTGCATCAGTGACTGGGCAGTCTGGTTGTGTCTACTTTCTGGTTGTTATGAATAAAGTTGTTATCGTTTGTGCAGAGCACTTTGTGTGGATATAACGTACTCTGCTTTAACCTGGATTTTGGAGGCTGTAGTTTGTTTAGTAGGTTTTTGCCAGTTATCACCTGTCACTTGGTGAGTGGAGGTTCCTGAGTTTAGTTGTCAGAGCTAATGGTGTGGCTGCTTTAGGTCAGAATCTGAGACTCAAGAGTATTCACTTCCTGTTAAGGGATGGACTGTGACCCCCCAATTTATGTGTTGAAGTCCTAATTCTAGGAACCTCGAAATGTGGCTTTATTTGGAGGAGGACCTTCAAACAGGCAATTAAGGTCAAATGAGGTCATGTGGGTGGGCCCTACTCCAATAAGACTGGCATCCTTATGAGCAGAGAGTAGGGCAAAAACAGTATAGACCAAGGGCCAACCACATGAGGACACAGAGAGAAGACAGCCATCTCCAGGTCAAGGAGAGAGGCCTCAGAAGAAAACAAACCTGCTGACACCTTGATCTTGAACTTCTAGACCGTAGACCCTAGTACTATGAGAAAATCAATTTCTGTTGTTAAGCCCCCAGTCTTTGATACTTGTTACGGCAAACTAACAAACTAATAGACTCACTCATTCTTTCATAAACAATCATTTACAACCCATGTAGTTTGTGCTAGACGCTGCTCAAGGGGGTATAGATAACAATGTCCTGCACTCACAGAGTTACATCAGTGGGTGAATACAAACAGTGACAGTAAGTGAGCAAATGAGACAAAACAAGCAAACAAAACCAAGAGGACATCAGGTAGCAGTAAGAGCTATGATGGGAAGAAAACAGGTAATGTGATAGCAAGGGACTGGGGCAACTTTAGACTGGGTGGTCAGGAAAGCCTCAAGAAGATACGAAAGCTTAGAACTGAGTGATAAGGAGCCAGGCTTGTGACGATCCAGGTCAGGGGAAGAGGACTCCAGGAAGCAAGAACCACAAATTCAAGACGCCATTGTAAAACTAATAAATTAACGTTTACTGCCTGGTTTCTATGAATCTGGTTGTCAGACTCTGATGTACATTATCTCTAATCCTTGTCAGATTTCTGTAAAAAGCTATTTCCATTTTTACAGATGAGAAAACTGATGCTAATTGGTAAAGTAACTTGCCAGTCACACTCTCAAACCCACAGACATAGGCACACTCACATACACAAACACATCGATGTGTTTCTACCTAAATATACCTTTGCATATTAGACCAGTGGTCTCTAAACTGGAGAATGCACACGCTGAGGGTAAACAGAGGCTTTCCAAGAAATACTAGACTTGGATGATGATGTTAAAGGAACTACTTTCCAGATTCTAACTTCATTTTTGAATTTTCCTGAGACTGATCTCCCTGAGAACACGTCTGAGATGGAAGAGCCAGCCCTCCCTACTCCTGCTTTCACCACAGGAAAGCTCATCTCTCCCCACATATGAATCTTTTCCTGTGTGACCCAAGGAGATAAAAGCACTGGGCAGCCATACAGGGAGAATTTGAAACATTGTTGGTGTTGAGAGATCATATGGCTTGGATGACTTGGAACAAATATTTTTATAACTGGGGTAGCTTCCACTTTGCTCTGAAAGAGAACCTGTTGAATTATTAACAATGAATGAAATTTTTAATATATAAATCAGAAAGATTTTTAAAATACTGAGAACATTGCTATAGCCGAACTCCCTCAATTCCCATCTATTTATTTATGTGAACAAGGTTTCCAAAGATTACATCTATAAAAATGAAAAGTAGGGGTGAAATTGATGTTGAATCCCATCTCATTTCAACAGTGATATCCATGTATATGTGACACAATCAAAAATAATAATAAACCAGCTCCCTCCATCTACTAAGAGATGTATTTCTAGTTGACTTTAGGTTTATTTAAAAAATTAAAAATACATTTTTTTTTCAATTGAGTTCTTGTGCTAATTGTAATGAAAAGTCAATCCTAAAGAAATTTTAAACTTGGAGACTTACGGTCACATTATTTTACAAATTTCCATTTATATTTAGAGCATTGTTTGAAAGATTATTATGTTATCAATGAAAGGCTTTTAAGTGTAAGTACATGACATAGAAATAATATTGAGGATGAAAATGAATTTAAGTGAAAAGGGCAATGCAAAATTTCTGGCTATTACAAAAAAGCTTATTTACAAGTATACATTTTATATGATACTTAAATTTCACTGATATATTTCAATGACAAAGTTAACCATTTACTTAAAATTTCTATATTAAAATATGCTGAATTTAAGATTATTTTTAAAAAATGTCATTGCAAGGTTCTGTTCAATACGTTAATGCTTGGAGTCTAGCATCAGCCTGATCTTGTTGCATTCTACATTGGTCTCGCTCACACCCCTGTGTACTTCGTTACATCCATCCTTGGTCTACTTAGTTCAGAGAGTCACTCCTCTGTTCTTCTCAGAATATTAAACCTTTCTACCTCGGGCATTCTCCTTGGTGTATAGTGTGAATTGCATATGTGATTAATAGGGTTATAGGTTTTGAGGCTGCAAGAGGCAAAATATCATGCCATGGTTAATAGCTCAGTTTATGGTTGGAATCCAGACTTTACATGTTCATGGCTACTTTGGGCACTTTTGATTTTTAATTTCTATGTGCCTCAGTTTTTTCCATTTTGAATAAAGATAATCATAGCAACTGCTTCATAGGATTGTTATGAAGAATAAATAAGTTAATATATGTAAAGTGCTTGGAGGAATACATGGAATGATATTACTATGAATTTTCACATATGGCTGGTAGGGATATTTGTTACTTTATTAGTCACTTCTCTAAGTCAGTATATGTACTACAAAACTCAGTAGAATTTAGTGAATATATATTATCATGTCTTTTAGAACTACTGATTAGACCGTCTATGTATTTCCATGCAAAGTAAATTTAACTCCATACAAAATAAGCCTTTTGTGTACTGTTTTGATTTCATTTGAGTCCAAACTTCATCTACCTTATTTTTCAAACTTAATTTTTTATAACTAAAGGTATATTTTCCATAAGAATTTTGAAGACTTTTTATGAGTGTAAAAAAATGACTTAGGGTTATCTGTTACATTAGAATTAAAGAAATTGTCCAATTATTTAGTGATTGAAAACAGCATCCCTTTTTCTTTTCAATAGTTGTTAGATTTTCTAATATTTTGCTAAAAAAACCTGATTCATTTCCTGTTTAGTGTGTACAAAGAGTAGAAGTTAGTAGTCAGAAGTGCATATTTAAACCTTCTGTTGGGTTAGAAGGGTAGCCTCTAACTCTACCCTAAGCCTCCCTTAGTGTCTCTGGCCCAAGTACACCACACCTATTGTTTTGGGTAATTTCCTCTCTCCCTCCTTCTTTCTTTTCTTCTTTCCTTCCTTCTTTCCTGTCTTCCTTCCGTCTTCCCTCTCTCTCTTTTTCCTTTCCTTTCCTTTCTTCTTTTCTTTTTAAAAAATTTTACAGGCCACTGAGTTGTTAAATGTTGTGCTTACCTGCTGGAAGGCTCATCATTTATGTAACTTTATATGGCACACATATAATATTTGGAGTGTCCAGTGGTCATTACCTTGACTACTCACTGCTGGTGGAGCAAAGTTGTCTAAAAATTTCTGTCTTGCTGAAATATTTAAGAGGAGAGAATTAAGTGGCAATTATGTTATTATTCTGTAATATTTCACATCTTTGGGTAGGGCCCCTTTTACCTAAAATGCACTTCATTTGAACACCCAATTTGAACTGCATAAGGGGAGCAGAAAAATTATTAGTGCTATAAAATGAGGGAATTAATTAATTATTCAGGATCCTATAGCTAGTCTTTGGTGGAGGTTGCCTTGGAAGCAAAATATTGTATAATTTCATTAAACATTTTGCTTTATGCCATGTGAGTCAACATATAGTCAACCAGTCTTGAAATACTAAGAATGTATTAAAGCTAGTTTGTTCATTCATCGAAAAACTATTATTGAGTACCCATGTCTAGGTATTAAAAATTTCATTTTTTAATTCTTGAATTTTAAGTGGGGACATATGTTCCTGCTGTCTCTCACTGAAAGTTAACCTAGCGCTAGCTAATGAATATTCACACTTCAAATAATATGTGAAAAGTCTGGATGATCTTTCGTGTCTTCTTTCCCTAAAAAGATATCCAAATGCTCTGTTACTTCCTCCTAAGCAAACCAAATCTACTTGTTATTAGGCTTTCTGTTGGAGAAATTGTTACCTGTTATTTTTTTTTATCTTGTGGGACCCTTTATTTTAATTTATGTCATTCTCTTTAATAGGTGCAAGTGCCAACTCCAACCTACTTTTGAAAGACTATGGTTGTCACATTTCCTGTTCTTAACTTGTTAGTGTGAATTTTTGAAAGTCCAATTTTTGGCATAGCATTATGAGCATTTACTGTTTAACAGACTTAGGGTCTCAGAACTTCCTCTAGTTTTCAAAGCCCTTTTACTGTATGGGACTTCCTATATATGATATGAATTTAAATATTGTTAACTTTCATATCATTTTCTCCTATTAATTATTACATTAATTTCTTTGAATATAAAAATATCATTAACCATAAATATTATTAATTTAAACTTTCTGTTAACATTTAAAATATTATTAATCAATTATAAAAGTAATATTAATTCATTTTCTTAAACTAGGTTTCCAATTAAACCAAGAACTACATGTTACATCTTAATTATAAAAGATTCAAGTGATACTTATAATTTTAAGATCCTCTTCATTCGATCCATCTTTTTCTAATTCTACTAGTTTTCCCAGAAGTACCTTCAGTCATAGATTCTTATGTATCCTTTCAAACATTCTCTGAGACATAGTATATGGGTTTGTGCTACCTGTAGCATACACAGATATGAATACAGAGATATTTAAGCACTTTCTCTTCCCCCACTTTTATCTTTGGCATAAAATATGAACTAAATAAGGACTCTGGTCCTTTTCCATTCTTCATTCTAGGCATTTATTGATACCTTTTAGTCTGGTGACTCAAGTTGTCTTGTTCTTAAAAATTGTTTTCTATCATTTCTGTGATTTTTACACTTCTCATTTATACTCCTCCCCCAGTCATTTCTAATTTTTTGTAAGTCTCTCCATGTTTCTAACTCTGTAATATATTCTATTCTTGGAGCTTTTGAACAGTTTACTGGGGGAATCTTTTTCTTAATATTTCAACTAGCTAAGGAGTTTTTCAATTGAATACATTTTCCTTCTTAGCTCATTTATTGTTTTGGCAATCATATTTTCTAAATTTCTGCTATTTCCAGGTATTTAGTTACATTTATGTACAACCTCAAATATCCTTGTCATTATTTAATTATACTTATTAGTTAGATTGCACGGGTGTTCATTGATTTTGGTATATTTAGAGTTTGGTGTGTTTTGTTCCTGGCACAGTGCTTACTCAAATGCTTGTGGATTTTTGATGGTCAGCTCATCTTTTCCTTTGAAAATTCCTGTCTGTTAGGCCATTTAGTGTACAGGAATAGGACATGGGTGACTGTAGGTGGGGTATCAAACTGCTGTTTGAGAGACAGTTGGGGTTTGGTAGTTCCTGATGTAGCTAACTGGGCACTGTCTAACCTCTTTTGCTTTCTGAGAGGCAGATGCTCTTCCTGAATTGCTCATAAAGGGAAGCAAGGTGTAGGGATAGGGTCCAGGCACACCTGTTGGTCACCAGATTACTTACTCCTAATAACCATCTCACAGCACTTTTTTGTGTTGTGTGTAGTCTTAGTTCTGAGCTCCTTGCAAACCGCTCCCCTATCAATAGCATTTTTTCCTGATTGTGATTTCTTTCCAGCTATGATTTTCCCCCATGGTTGGCTCCGTATACTTTCTTCCTTTAGTAATTCTGAAGACCTCCTTTTTCTTGTTTCTTGATTGTTTTCTTTTTTTGAAAAATTTATCTTATTTTATGGGAAGTAAGATAGAAGTGATTTGTTCAACATAACATCTTTTTTCAGCTGTATTGAGGGATAATTGACAAATAAAGTTGTATATATTTAAGGTATACAACTTCATCAATCTGACTTCTTGATTCAGTTATTTCTTTCTTCACCTTTCAACAGCCATATGGTGAACCTTTAGGTTATGCATTGTTACTTGTCAGGATTGGCTCACATCAAAACTGGGAACTAAATAAAGTTCAGTTTTATATATTTCTTCCCACTCTGGAAGATTCAAGAATTTCAAAAATCACTTATACTCAATTTTAAATGATTACTTAAATATTAGTTTCCCAGAGGATGCTACATTTTTAAGAAATCCAAGTCATGTTCTAAAGCATTGCATGTGCTTACAAGCCATATGGTAAAGTTTGAAGCAAAGATAGAGGGCTGGCTTTAATGCATAAGATGTTGTTACATGTATATGTGCTTAAATGCATGTGGTTCTCATTTTCAAACTTAGACTTAGCTGTTCTCCACAGGTCCTTTTGCCATATCTAAAAGGTCTTGGGTTACATTTGCTCAATGAAGAAGAGCAAGTGTATAATAATTTCATCATATCATTCATTATTAATTTCAACCCGGTGCCATTCTGGAAGGCCATTAAAAAAAATCCCAGATAGTCAATATTTTTTTAATTGATAATTATTCCAAAATCTGGATAAGAAACATTCAGTGTGGTTCATGCCAAATTAATGGAGAATGAGTTAGTTAAGTTATTAAGTGATTTTGATATAAGCTTTCTCCTTTTAGAGTTTCTGAAAATACATATTGTTTTTATTTCTTAGTATTATAGACAGTGCTTAAGATAACTTAGAAATCAACTGGTCAGACCCCCATCCTACACCCAATTAAACAAGGAGGGAATGACGTCAAAGAAATTAGTTGATAAGTATGTTCACTCAAATGGCTATCAGCTAAAATTGGAAAGCAAATTCTTATTCAGGCTCCCATTTTCTCATTCTTGCCTCTCTGATATGCTGTTTACAAGGAGAATTTTTGGTGGTGTATGTGTCTCTAGTCAGAAATTATTCAAACAAACAAATATGGATATAGGGAAATAAACAGTTGTCCCTTCTGTCTAATCTCTCTAAGAAGCTGTAAAAAACATGCTTCCTAGTAACTTGTGTCTGATTTCTCTGAAAAAGAAGAATGAAGAAAGTGGAATTAAAAATACACCATATAGTCCTTGAGATGATGGAATGGTTTTGATAAATATTTAACAGTGAATAATACATTTTTACAGGGTACAGTGTGTGCCATATACATTTCTCTTAATGGCCCCTGACTTTTCTGCTACTTTAAAAAAAGGAAACAAAATAATGGGGTGTTTTTGCATGAAACCAGAAGTCACCTCTCTCTGCATAATCACTACCACAAACTGCATATACTGCTTAAATTTTCCAATTTTTTTTCCATCAGAAGCTGGATAATATGCCATGTGGGGACTCTTTTCTCACAAATGGTAATAAATCTAGAAAAATGATCATAGGGAGCAAGGTTTATGGTGACTCACTGGAACTCCTATGCTCCTTAGGTATCATGTGGAAATAACATGATGACCCATAGTATGTGTGTTTGAGAACACAATTTATGCAATCAGGAAAATGTCTGTCTTTCAAAATGATAATTTTTGAGTTGCATTTTAAAAGTTCATTTATCTGACATAAAGTGAAACAAAACAATGGTAATAGTAACGGTAATGTAATTGAATGCTTGCTATGTGCCAGGCATTTCTCTGAACTCTTTATGGAATTAACCCACACAATCCTTATAGCACACAAGGGATAGGCATTACTACTACTTCCACATTAGAGGGACAGGGAGACTTGCTCATGGTCCCCTATCAGGGAGGTCACAGAGTGGGAATTCCAGTCAAGGCCATCTGACTTCAGAATGCAAGCTCTCACCCGTCTTTAGGCTAAAGAATCCAGGTAGACTCATCCTCTTTAATCTCTCCATACGTCCAGTTCACACTGTCAATAGAAACCTGGGAGCACTCAGGATTTTGAATATTGTAAATTGTGCGTGCGTGTGTGTGTGTATTTAGGCAAGTAATAAAAGTGTATTTTTAAACTGCAACTTATTTCCTAGTGAATTCATTTGTAGTCTACTTTTTGATAGTTTAAACAATCTTCCTTGTTAACCATTGCATCACTGCCATGATTTCACCTCAGTTATATTATCTTTTGATAAGTGTACTCAAGATGGAAAAATTATAGGAAAAATAGCAGAATGGGCAATTATACATTCTTTCTTTGGTTGTAATAAATGCTTAACATAGGTTTATCCATGTCATAGAGACTGGAATTTTAACTTTATTGTGTATTACCTTAAATTGCAAGACATGAAAGTCTTGTATTGTTTGATTTAAATTTGTGCAATGTTATATGCATATTCTTGGTAAATACTTTAAAATTTATTATTATTTTATACCACCTTTTGGGGAAACTTTAACTGTTCTGATATTAGTATCTAATAGAATTCTAATCATCCAAAAAAGTTTTTTGGGACTATTTCCCCAAGATGCAATATTCTTAAGGTATCAGTCATGGAACAGGGACTTTATTTTTTTTAACTGTTGAATCAATCCCCAGCATCTTGAGCATGCTCTAGTATAGGAGGCATTCAATAAATATCATGATGAATGAACCAGTTGCAAGCATTTGCCTGATATGATTATCTGTGCATTTTATGACTTGATTTAGGTAATTTTAAATGCTGGGTTATTCTTGCTTTTTTAATATTTTGTACTAAGAGGCTAGAATATAGGAAGAAAATTACTTTTGGCTTGGATCCTGTACTCTATTATAACATAAAATTGCTGTGAGGATACAAATTAATATGGGTAAAGAACATTATAATGCCTGGAACATGATAGGGTTTAAGTAAATGGTAGCTATGACTATTAAGAAATTGAAAAAAAACCAATAAAACACTAAGAATATTCTCATGTGAAGTACTATGGATCACGGAAGCACCACATTTCATTTCATATGGCAGGTGAAATTTATACACATTTCCCTACCCTTAAGCTGTATTGCTGTTCTTTTGTTCTTAATAAGCTCTAATAATATGACTTGAACTATAAGACTGAATGTACTTATCATGAAAGGCCAAAAATCACTTTCTTCTCTGACCAGTCCTAGCTTGGGGTGTCATGTGGGCCTCCAAGTGTGATTGAATCCCATCTCCTCTAGGGAGGGACCTGAAGATCTAGTTCTTCTGCCTCTTCCTCCTTCAACAGATCTCTTCAGCAAAAGTCTTCGAGACTGTTTCTTGAGAAAAATCCTTCCTCTGCCCTGCAAGCTCCTCTAAAAGTGGTAGAGCCACACTTCTTAAATTGTCTGATCATCTGTAGGCAATACTTCCATTCCTTGCCACCCCTTTCCACTTACGGAAATGCCGCTCTAACACTTCCCTAACTTGCTGCTGCTAATGTCCTTGGTCACACTGCTAAATCCGGAGGCCTTTCCTGGCTTCATTTTAGCAGATCTCTCTGCAGCATTCAATAGAGCGCATCAGTTTCTCCTTGAAATATTTTCTTCCCTTGGCTTCCATGACATGCCACTGTATCTTTGTTTTCCTGCTAAGTGGACAGTTTCATTTATGGCCCTTTGTCAGCTGTTCTTTCTTTACTTCACGCCTAAGTATTGGAGATTTTTAGGGCCTTACCTTTCTTCACACTTTATACATTCTGTATAAGATATTACTAATTCTGTATGCACATATAAAGATGCGTTTAGAAAGAATATAGAATGTTCTTTTTTAAATTAAATTGAGAGCTTAAGAGGGAATTTAAACTCTCTCTGTCCCCCACCAACTTTGTCAATTTGATTGTTGTCTTCTGTTGGAATTAATTTACACATCGAGAAAAATGGACTTGCTTTTAGCAGAGCATATTTGGAATATCTACTTGTATTTAAACTTGTAGACCTAGGGTCTTCATTATCTTGTATTTATGCATTTGATGTGATCCCAGATGAGGGACATCATATTTATTCATGTGAAATTTTTGTCATAGTACTTTAAATTCAGCATTCCAACATATGGGGATTATTTTGAATCTTGAGTCTATCATTTGCCATATTCCTGTCTCTCTATGCTTAGTGACATGTAAATTTGAAAAGCATGACTTTGGCTTTGTTGGAATTAAAGGAAAAGTGCTAATGGGGGAAGGCTAGGAAAGAGCAGCGTGGCCCCACTCTAATTGATAAAAGGCACTGGACCCTCTCTAAAGAAAGTCATTCAGGGTGGTCACTGAAAACAGGACTTAAATGCTAAATATTATAGCAAACAAATACTAATTGTAGGTCTGGGGGGAAGGGTGTTACCAGCCCAGGGCAAATACCCCATGAGTCCAGTGAAACCAATATAAGTCAAGGGAAAGGATAGTTTGGGAAAAACTGTTTTTATTGATCACAGCTTGCTTGAATTTGCTGGCCATGCTTGGCACTGTCCATCTCCTCTGGCTGTGGCTTGGGCTCTGCCCCCATGGTGCACTCTGTACTTCCTGCTGCCCCTTCCAGGAAGAACCCCATTGGAGGGTCTCCTTGGTGACTGGCAGGTGCTAGACCAATTATGTACCAGGAATGGAGGGGAAGAGAGAATGGCCATTTTCTCTCCACCCCTTGTCCCAGATGAATGGGATGCTCTGCAAGGGTAAACACCTATTGATATGTAAGTTTACTAAGTCTAAGTGGGAGTTTCTGGAAATTCTGTCAGTTACCCCATACTAATGAATGTTCATTAGGAAGTTATTATGTAAACTTTTCTAAGTGCTTTTACATTAACTGACTCGTGTAATCCTGACAGTATACCCCTGTTGTAGGCTTTCCAAGTAATAATATTACCCATTTTACAGATAAAGAACCTGAGGTAAAGAACCTGTCAAGTAATTGGCAGAGTTGGACTTTGACCCCAAGCAGTGTAATTCCAGACGTTGTATTCTTAATTAATGTTTCATGACATAGTTACCATGGAAAATTGGGAAGCCTTTTTTTTTCTTTTGAAAAATACAGCCTAGATATTATTCTTTGGGAATGAGTCACATTATTTATTCAACCAGTGATTTAACTAAATCTCCAGGTGCTTTAAACTACTAACCTGTTGTGAAAAAAACAACTATTTGGAAGAAAGCATACATTCAAAAGCCACAAAGCTCATGTACTTACTATACCCCATTCAGAATGAGACTGTATTTTGAAGGCATAATTTCAAGTTCTTTCTTAAATTTAAAGTTTCTTTTAAATTTGGTTTAATTTTTCTTTTCTTATTTTTTTCTGGTACATTATTTACCTCAGATCTCAGTTGACATGTCTTAAATGTTGCTTTGTACCTAGTCAGGTGTTCCACTTTGAGGGCAGGGGTGTCCCGGGACAGACGTCTCATCATCTATAGGGCATGCCTGCAGCCATTTTCTAATGATAATGGACCATTTGAGGAATACTATTCCCAGTGCAGTTGTTCAGGGATTATGTTTTATAATCCAGCTGTTCTCTGTTGACACTAGTAAATATGTGGGACTGTTCTGGAAACTACATTAACTCTTTCAGAAGACTAGATACTGTGTAATGTTCTGCAAGTCAAGTTTCCAAAACAGTCCTCTTGAACCCTGAA
This sequence comes from Manis javanica, assembly GCF_040802235.1. Taxonomy (NCBI): domain Eukaryota; kingdom Metazoa; phylum Chordata; class Mammalia; order Pholidota; family Manidae; genus Manis; species Manis javanica. The sequence continues at coordinate 98,215,442 of NC_133167.1, forward strand.
GAAATGAATTTAACTTCCAGATGTGCCCTAGTTTTCTGAGAAATAGGTTTAGATCCCTAGAGAAGTGACTCAGTGAGTATTAATGATGACGATGATAATGATGATAATGGTATCAGAGCTGTAAACCGGTCTGTTGTCTTTGTAACTAGCATAAATGACCTTTTTGTTCCTGACATCACTAAAATATCTTAAATATTTGACCAATTCTGAACAGATATGAATTGGTCTGCTATCTGTTAGGCTGTAGCTGGCAGAACAAACCCTTAATTTTTCTAAGTAAAACCATAAGTACATTTATAAAAAAGCTAGAAAATACAAATAGAGAAAAAGAAAAAAATTCAAGTGACTCTAACACCCATGATTCAGACATAAATACTATTAGCATTTTAGTGTATGTTTTTCCAGTATTTTTCTATCAATGACTTTCTCATTTTTATATTTTGTAAAACATGGAATCACACTATACCAGTTAAACATTTTAATAGATTAAGAATCTCTTTCTGCATCCCTATGCAGCATTATACAACATTATTTTCAATTGATCCATATATGTTATTGCCATAATTTAACTATTGCTGTATCAAAAGATATTTTGATTCTTTTAAGATTTTTTGATGTTGTCACAGTAAATATCTTAACAGATAAGTATGCCTGAATATACATAGTTCCAAGAAGGAAAATTTTTAGTTCAGCATGCAAAAGTTTAAAGTTTTGCTAAACTGCCTTACGGAAGAGTTACTCAGTTTACACTTTTGCCACAGTATCTGAATATTGTTTGGACTGAGTTTTTAAATTTCTAGTGCTCACCTATAAGGATGGAAATGTATCTAAGAGATAACAGCAAGCACAGGATATGGGGTGAACTGAATTTCTTGACATTTGTTATACTTAAGATGACGAGGCTTGTCATCATGAGTTTGCCGTGCTCTCGTCAGTCCCCAAAAACCAGCAGGAAACAAACCTAAGGGAGTAATGGTGATTGCTTTCTCTTCAGAAAAACAATGAAAATATTTGTTTTCATGATGATGAATAGACTTTACATAGCATTATTGTCTATTTGACAACATTTATTGGTCACTTAAATGCAGGTACTACTCTAAACGCATTACAAACTTCATTTCATACTCTGAGTGCTAATTAATATGAATTAATTGAAATACCCAGCTCATGTTTTAAATTAACTAGGCCACAATAATTAAATGTGGTTAGTCTGGTTTACTAAGACTTACTAAACAACTGCCTCTTACTTCCCAGAAATACTGATTTAACTCTTAAACAGCATGAAAAACCCTTAACCACTCACCAGAGGTAGCACTTTACTTCTGTTTCTGGCTTTTCATGGTTACAGTTTCCTTGACTTATTTGGTAGTAAAGATTTTCAGATTATTAACACATTGATGTGATCTTCTGCATCTTATTTGATAATATAACATCTAGACAGTGTTAAGGGGAGACAAAGCATACACTTTATACTTTAGGTACAGCATTGAAATTTAGTAATTTAGTAAGACTCAACACATTGCATTCAGCTTTTTAAACTACTTTCTCAGTTTTTAAGTGAAGGAAACCATAAAGCTATGTAACTTTAAAGATTAATTTGAAGAAGGAAAACAATATGACCATCTGGATACTTCATACATAATTGATAAGATTACACATCCCTTTCTGATGAAGAAAAAACTAATATTTACCTTTAGTTAACTAGGAATAAGATTATTTTCTTCATATGACAATAAGTATCGATGAGTTTCTTGTAAACATTCTCAAGTTTCTTTCTGGGCTTATTCCAGTCTTGGTTAAACCCAACTCTGTCTCCTCTATGTCTGCCCTGCAGCTTAAACAAAGCTGAAGAAAGTCAGACAGCTGTGCCCGCTGAGACTCTCATCTTCCCCCTGCCGCATCTCCCAGGGCGGCAGCTGGATCTGTGTAGCTGTGCTCTCTTCCTCTTTCCTGCCTCAGCAGGTGGAGTCTCTGTGGGCTCATCTGAGGCCGACTTTGGGCTCTGGAGCTCCTTACATCGCCCGTTCCATGGACTTCTCTCCTGCGATTATTAGCCCTCACGCTTATGCCATCAACATGTCCTTCTTAATTTTCATTCATTGTAACTGCTATAGCATCTCCTTAGGCCTCACTTTCCTCTCTAGGTACTACCCAGTAATTCTGCTCCGAAACGTTGTGGGACTCCTTGATGGGGATCTTTACAGTTACCACTGTCCCTGCTTCCTCTTCTCACTTTTCCGTGTCAGTGTATATAATTCATAACTCCAGTAGCATCTATGTTGCCAAGTCCAATGGTCATGTCTTATTTTAATTGCCTCCTAAGCATCCCATGGGTAGGGAGCCATTCCTGTCCTAGGGTTATGGGAATGACTAAACGCACAACACTCAACGCTGGTCAGTGGCGCCGACAGCAGTTTATTAACCCCATGTATTCACATCCTGGGGGAAGAAGACTCTGCCCGCCGTCTGTCACCACACAGGCTGTGCTAGGGAGCGGAGTGACAACTAGGGAGGGAGGCTTACCAGACCAAGGGGATGAGGTAACTTCTTTCCCACAGGAAGATGTAATTGGCTTGTTTGAATAATTTTGTGGGTTGGTGGGGAACTGAAATTTGCGACTCAGGGATAAGCAGGAACTTCACTTGGTTCCCTTGGTAAAAAGAGCTGTCTGGCAAAGGGACCTCATCCACAGGAACAGAAACAGTTAGGCCATTTGAGACCCTCTTGGTTTTACCAGATGTCAAGACGGCATATAACATTGAGCCATAATTTTAGGCCTGGACCTACACTGCCTTTTACTTAATCTTAGTTAAGTTTCTTGGATTTATTCAATAAATTTTTCATAAAATATTTTGTTATATTGCTTTTGGTGAATCCTGCTTTTACTTTGAACTCACTGGCTGTCTCTTCTTGGTATCCTTTGCTGGGTTTTTGGATCCTAAAGGTTGGAGGTTGTAAGGTTTCAAAACTGAGTGTCTTGGTTTCTTTATTTACTACCTCTTTTTAGTTGATCACATTTACTGATGGCTTCATGTAACATCTACATATTGTTGATGCCCGTAATTCTGATTCCAGGGTGTTGTCACATTGAAGTCACCTCTTGGTAACTCTCATCTCCTAGCTTGGATCTGCATTTGGAAGTCTGAGATGCACCTCATGTTTAATGTGGACTACATTGTTTCGGTATTTTTCCTCTGATATTTACCTCCTTGAGACTTTCTCATCTCAGAAAATAACATCATAATGCAGCTAGTTGTTCACATCAGACTCCAGGGGTTGACCTTCATTTTTCACTTTCCTTCATCCACCTCCCAATCTATCAGCAAATTCTGTCAACCTTATTGTTAAAACAACGAAGATCTTTTTGCTCCTATCAGTACCACCACCACCTAAGTCCAAATCCATGTGCACCACCAGCATAGCCTTCTAACTGGTCTCCCACTTTCTACTCTTATTCAGTGAAATCCATTTTTGCTTAGATTATCATTTTTAAAGATAAAATAATTCATACTATCTATTTATTAAAACTTTTCAACAGCTTCTCCTAGCTCTTGGAATAAATTTGAACTGTTTCATGTTCCTGGTGTCTTCTTGATCTCTGCATAAACATCAACTAAACAGAGACATGACTGCTGACCACCACTCTATAAAAACCACCCAGCACACTTAAGTTATCATCCTATTTGAATTATCTGAATAGCTTTCCCCCCTAGCTGATAATTTTCCATGTTCATTGTCTACTTGAATTACTTTATTAATTATTTTTATTGATTTTAAACCAAATTTATTAAAATATTTTCATATTTTTGAAATCAGAATGTCTTACAATCACTTGTGTATAATAATTTAATTGGCACTTTTTCTTATCATACAACAATGAGTAATGGTAACTCTTAAAATCAATGCATCTTTGACTTAATTACAGTATTTAACTATTGATTTTTTTTTTTTTTGTGGCTGAAACTCTGTAATCCAATACATAAGACTGTCAATTCCACAAGAGCAGGCATCTTGTGTGGGTGGTTGTATCAGCAGAACCTAGAAAAATGCCTCTACTGAGGACTTTCTTGGTTGAGTATGTGAAAAAAACCAAGAGCAATTAGTAGAAAACCATTAAAGCAGTCTACTTCTACTCAATACGTAGGTAAGAAGGTCTGTAAGCATCACTGCATGTAACAGTGTTCTGGGAGTCCTAAGCAATGCAGTTAAAGGAAGAAGGAGGAGAAGAAATGGAAATACTAGGAAGGCCAATGACATTACTTGCAGAAAATATGACTACTTTCCTAGAAAAGAAAGAAAGTTATATTAGCATTATGCCTAAAAGAGGATTAAATAGCTTGTGGAGTGCATGAAAAATATAATGAAGTAAAAAATTTAGAAACTGACTGACATGAGATAGAAAACTTAATGATTAAAAAGTTTGTTGTACAACAGCAATAAAATAGAAATCCCAAGAAATTAACTGAACAAAAAACATGCAGGATATATGAAACTTGTTAGAAATATGTCTTCACTAAATAGAGCAAAAGAAGATTCATCATGGTGAACATACCATTTTCCCCTAATTATTCAATAAGATGAATGCAAATGTAATAAAAATGTATGTATTTTTATTGGACTTATTTTTGTCAAAAAAGAGAAACAGAACAGAAAGTTCAGCATTGAGTTCATGTATATAGGGTAAAAATTAAATATTAATTTTCTCTTTCTGCTTTCTATGGTTTTAACTGAGCATTTCATTTGTTTGTATTTTATCTCCTTTCTTAATGTATTAATTATATTCTCTAAAAACTTTTTAGTGGTTCCCCTAGAATTTACAGTTTACACTTTTAACTACCCTAACTTCACCTTCAGAAAGCACTGTATCACTTCACATGTGGTGCTTGTACCTTATAAGAGTGTTTTCCTTTTCTTTTTTTTTTATTAAGGTTTCATTGATATACATTCTTTTGAAGGTTTCACAAGAAAAACAATGTGATTATTACATTCACTCTTATTATCGAGTCCCCCTCATACCCCATTGCAGTCACTGTCCATCAGTGTAGGAAGATGCCACCGAGTCCCTATTTGTCTTCTCTGAGCTACACTGTCTTCCCTGTGACCCCACACACGTGAGTGTTTTCATTCCTCATCCCACCTGCATTTCTTGTGACATTATTGCCATTTATCCATATGTTATAATCATCCAATAAGCTGATATACTGTTGTTTTAAACAAACTATCATCTTTTAGATCAATTAAGAATACGAAAATTAAAAGATTTCATCTTACCTTCATTTTTCCTTATGTGATACTTTTTTAAAATGTAAATCCAAATTTCTGACCCGTATCTTTCTCTATCTGCCTGAAAAACTTAACATTTCTTGCAGGTTAGGTCTGCTGACAATGAGTTCCTTCAGTTTTTGTTTGACTAAGAAAGTTTTGCTTTTCCTTCATTTTAGAAGAATTATTTCACTAGATGTAGAATTCTAGGTCAGTGGTGTTTTTCTTGACATTTTAAGTATTTCATTCCATACTATTTTTGCTTGCAAGTTTTCTCGTGGGAAGTGTGCTGTAATTATTTTTCTTGTTCTTCCATAGTTGAGTTCTTCTCTATCTTCTTTAAAGATTTTCTCTTTGTCTTCAGTTTTCGGCAGTTTGAGTATGGTGTACCTTGGTATAGACATTTTGGAAATTATTCTGTATGGTGTTCTCTGGGCTACCTGTATCTTTGGTTCTGTGTCTATCATTCATTTTAGAATATTCTTAGCTAATATTTCTTCTCCATTTTCTGTTTCTTTTCCTTCTGACATTTCAATTACATATATGTTGCACCTTCTGATACTGTTCTGCAATTGTTGGGTATTATATTATGGTTTTATCGTTCTTTACTTTATTTGCATTTCAGCAGAAGTTTCTTTTTACCTGTTTTGAAGTTCACAGATTCTTTCCTTGGTCATGTTGAATCTAATAATAAGCATATCAAAGGCACTCTTCAATTTGTTGCTGTGTTTTTTATTTCTAGAATTTCATTTGATTCTTACAATTTCCATCTCTCTCTGCTGACATTACCCATCTATTTTTTAAAAATTTTTTAAATTTTTTATTTTTGAGAGGGCACCTCTCATATTTATTGATCAAATGGTTGTTTACAACAATAAAATCTATATATGGGACTCAATGCACAATCATTAATCAACCCCAAGCCTAACTCTCAACAGTCTCCAATCTTCTGAAGCATAATGAACAAGTTCTTACATAGTGAATAAGTTCTTACGCAAGGGCAGTCATATCACAGAAACTTTCAGTTTTGACCACACATCATGAACTATAAACAATCAAGTCAGATATGATTATTCATTTGATTTTTATACTTGATTTATATGTGAATCCCATCTATTTTTTCATGTTATTTTTTATTTTTACTTTGGAAACCTTACCATATTCATTTCAGTTATGTTAAATTCTCTATCTAATCATTCCAAAATCTGTATGATATCTGAGTCCATTCCTGATTATTGCTTTGTCTCTTCAGATTTCATTTTTTTCTTGGCATATTTTATAATTTTGTTGTTGAAAACCAGGTATGTGTGTCAGGTAATAGGAACTAAGGTACATAGGTTTTTAGTGTAAGGGCTTATATTAATCTGGCTAAGAGTTGGGGTGTATTTAATGTTTGTTGTAGCTTTGTGTATGAGAGATTTTAAATTCCTCTGGTATCTTTTTGTCTCCCCTCTTGACTTTGGGTATGTTGTTCTCTTTCTCAGAGAAATTCTTAGTCTTCCAGCTCTTTCAGTTGTCATCTACTCTGACTGTACTGGAGCCCTTTTGATGTGATAAAGGTGTAGAACAGGGGAATGTTCTGTGATCTTCCAAATAAATTTCAGTCTTTTACCTTGAAAGTAAGCCTTTTTATGGAGAAGGTTCTGGCATCTTTCACAATTGTTACTCTTCCTTTTTGCCTTGTAAAGCAATGAAGAGATCTTTCTCAAATGCTCACTGAGACTCAGCAGGGGTTCCCAGAGAAAAACCCAATGAATGTGTGTGTGAGCCCTAAAACTGTGGCCCCCCAGAGCTTCCTCCTCTCCTACCAGTCCATACTCAGCCCTCCAACAATTTTTCAAAATCACCATTTACGTGTTCCTGCTAATTTATGGCTCAAACAGTTTCTGCTCTAGGAAAGCAGATTTTGGTTGCTGTATCTCTGTAATGTGCCTTTCTCTCCTGTATTTTAGGTGACGGTTCATCTTACAAATTCAGACCCTTTGATGGGTCCAAGAAAGTTATTGATTTGCAATTTGTCCAGATTTTTCTAATTGTAAAGATAAGCATGTCAACATACTAGCTCTTTGCACACTGAAGCTGAAGCTGTATACATTAAAATTTGAATTTTAAATTAGTTAGAAAAGTCTGTTAAATTTGTGTTAGGATTTTTATCTGAGATAACATTTTTATATCCCTTGTCCACACTCAAATTACAAATGAACTAAAGGCTTCAGTATACAAAATGAGGTCATTAAAATACTGGAAATAAATTTAACATGATAAAAACATTTAAAAATTATACCTGGGCTAGGCTCTTGTGAAGTGTCACCAAATCCTGACACAGGCTGAAACTATACATGACTAGATTCACAGATTTGACTACATATACATAAAAAAGTTTTCCCATTCCATACTAAAGTAAAAACAAACAGGAGAAAAACTTTACCTTAAATAGTGTTAAAATGAAAATACTGAGGAAAAATATTTAAACCAATATGTCAGTGGAAATTTTATTATATCTGGTAAAGGAAACCATTGTATAAATAAATTAGAACCATTTAACTGTGCATAATTAGACTGTGGGTAAAAAAAAATGTACGCATGGTCAATAACTACGTGAATGTTTATATAAAAAGAAAAGGAAATGATATAAATTTTCATTTCTCAGGCTGGCAGTGGTGAAGATGGCAACATCAGCATGGTGTGGGCTAGGCTAGTGCCTCTGAGTTCATCAGAATTTGCACATGACAGTTTCTCAATGTCTGTCAGTACCCTTGAAGATGGTAAATCTTCAGAAGTACCAATTTTCCCCCTAGAATTTTTTCTCTAAATAAATGATCTGAAAAAAATGTTCCAAAGTATTCATTACCATAATATTTCATGTCTAAACATTGGAAACAATCTTAATATCTCTCAAAGGCAGAATGGCTTGATAACTTGTTACATTTGTATATGTATGTATGTATATGTGTTTATGTAATAATATAATGTAATATGAAGCGGTCATTAAAAATGATAGTGTAGAGCTTTAACTCTTGTCCTGGAATGATGTTCATGATCTTTTTTTTTTTTAAGTGTATAAAAACTTCTAGGAGATACTAAGCAAAAATGGGAACTATGGTTCTATCTAACTGATAACATTACGTAAAAGTATTGAGTACCTTTTGGTAGGGATACCTGTAATTATTTCCTGATGAGGAGGTCTGTCCAATTTAAAGGCTTTAGGCAGGGATGGGAGATTCTTAGAAGTTATTATGGACCCATTTCCAGAGCAGACTGGAAGAGGGTGGGATAGATTATCTCAGTGCAATCAAATATATATATATATTTTTTGTCTGTTGGTAGCTTTATTTTAGAAATAATGTCATTGGAATCAAATGAAGCTGTAAAAACATTTAGATTTAAAGACCGGAGCTGTTATGCTGGGTCACCATAATGAACCACCCATGTAATCAGATGGTTGAGCCAAGGAGGTGCTAGTGATTACAAGTCATGTTGGAGTAGCTCGGAGAGTGCAAAAGAAAGATCCTGCCACACCAGAGTGAGGAAGAGCATCAGTGAGAGCAAAAATGAGAGGGATTTTTTTTATTTTTGCCTGATTTTCAAGTTCCTAGTGCATTTCTCAGGAGACATAGCTGTATTTCTGCAGTTAGAATCTAATAACATTTTTGTTAATAAATTCTTTCTTCTGCCATGGGTTTGCCTGGATTTCAACTCTCTGTAAACAAATGATTATAAGGTACTTGTAAAATAAAATTAAAAAAACACTCTTAAAAAGGTGCATTCTCATTGACCTAGGAATTCCATATATGGGAATTTATCCCAAAGAAATAAATACATGATAAAAAACTGTATCTAAGAGTATAATTAGAATGCTGTTTGCAAAGACAAAATTTGAACATATCCTAACTATCCATCCTTTGTGGATTTTCTGGAATAGCTTAAGAAAATGGTTCCATTTTGGTAAAAAATTGTAAAGCATGGATGTTCCTGGAAACTGGAGACTCAAACTATTCACTGTTGTAATTTTGTCATTAAGGATTACTTTTATAGTTTCACTTTTTTTCTCTTTTTAAAAAATGTAATCAACAAACACGTATGATGTTACTTTAAAAAATATGAACAGCAATGTGTGTTTTTACTTTATTTTATTTTTTTAATTTTTTAGTAAGGTGTGATTGATATATACTCATATGAAGGTTTCACATGAAAAAACAATGTGGTTTTTTCATTATATATTTACCCATATTATCAAGTCCCCCCCATACCCCAATGCAGTCACTGTCCATCAGTGTAGTAAGATGCCACAGAGTCACTACTTGCTTTCTCTGTGCTACACTGTTTTCCCTGTGATCCCCCACACCATGCGTACTACACATAATACCCCTCAGTCCCCTTCTCCCTCCCTCCCCACCTTCCCTCCCACACCCCTCCCCTTTGGTAACTGCTGGTTCCTTCTTGGAGTCTCTGAGTCTGCTGCTGTGTGTTTTTAAATAGATAAAAATTGTTTTGCTGTGACTCAAGGGAACAGTCAGACTTCACCCTGGATCCTACCCCGTTGTCTCAGTACCCCCCAAATCTGACCTTTTCTTCTATTCCCCCTCCCCCATCTCAGAGGGTAGAAGAATCTTTGGCTCTTATTATTCTTCACAGCTAACACTTCATCAGGCTCCAGTTACTCAATCTTTTAAACATAAATTGGTTTCAATGCCTCTTCTCCATCTTCATTGCCACCATCACTGTTTTAGTTTAGATTCTCGGTATCTCCCCTTCTTCAGTGATCTTCCTGCATCTGCGTCCTCAGTCTCTGGCTTGACCTCCCCTCTGCTGACAAAAAGGCTATAACCCATATCTGTTATCATTCACATCTACTTAAAATATTTAATAAATCCCCATTACCTAAATCAGGTATTGGCAAGCTTTCTCCATAGGGTCAGATAGTAAATATTTTAGGCTTTATGGGTCATAGGGTCTCTGTCACAACTACTCAAAAGGAGCTAAAGACAATATGTAAATGAACATGTGTGTCTGTATTCCTGTGAAACTATTTTCAAAAATGTGGCGGGCCAGCTTTATCCACTAGCCACAGTTTGCTGACCCCAGATCAAAACAATAAGGTCTGATTTTGATTATATTTACTCCTTCATCTCAAATTCTATTCTCTAGTCCCCAATTCCTCCACTTTAGGCTTTTTGATCCCCAGTTTATTGACACTGTTTTATACTTCCATGTTTTTGCATTGGAGTATGGTATGTAATATTTTATCTTTTTAAAGGAGCTTTTCCTTTCTGACCCTTTGACAAATCCATCCTTCCTTTTTCTATTCATTATTCAAGGATCAATTATTCATCCTTCAGAGCTAAGATCTGGTGGCAATTCCCCTGGGAAAAATTTCCCTGGGCATCATGCTCTTTACTTTTCTACCTTTACCGACCTCTAGCTCTTGTACTTACCACACCGCACTGCAGTTACTGCTTTTATGTCTCTCTTTCTTACTAGACTGTGAGCTACCTAACCATAGGCTCCTGAGAATATGCCCTTGACAGATCTTTAGAGAGTTTAATAGACTTGCATATGAGAGTGGGGCTTTGGAAAACTTTCTGAAAGGGTGTTGGGGCTGAGTGGGCAGAAGACTTGTTGAGCAGAAGCAGAGGGCTTTACACAGCTTTCGTAAGAGCCTCCCTGCTTACATCTACAGGCCGAAGAAAACTTTAAACACAGAGTCACAGGGACCACACGGTGATATTCAGGGAGGATGGTCAGAAAAGGGAGGCCTCGCTCTCACCAGGCATCCAGCTATGAGGTCTAGGAAAGCTTACATCTTTTTATGTTAAAGTCCCTTTTGTTTTCATTTTGGATTTAGGTGGTTGGGGGGAGAATTCTGAGGAAATTAGAAATATGAAAAAAGGAAGCTGAAGCATTTTTTCCATTAAATTTTGCTTTAATTACTATCTTATGTTTTGTATTTTGTGATAATATGTATCTGAGGTCTTTTTGCTGATAGGTTAATAAAATGAAATCGTCTATCTTGAGTAGATGTCCGTGATCCTGAGTCATCATTGGAGAGCCTTTCCAACTGTTACTTTCAGCAAAGATTGCCTCAGACATCTACCACAGTGTTTCTACTATCATAAAATTAAGGAAAATAAGAAAATTTCTGCAGATACAATCATATAAGAACTAAGGGCCTCATTGCACATATGAAACAGTTCTTTTATAACTGATGAAAGGTGAGCACACATTGCCATGAAAATGTCTGCTCGTGTGCTACATCTTCCCTTTCTTTTACGTGACTGCTGAGTAAAAGATTCCTTTGTTTCCTCCGCCTCCAGTCTTCTGTGTTACTACCCACTTTTAGATAATCTCAGCTTCAAGGGACCCTGGTGATATAAAGGTAGAAATCCAAACTGAAAGCCTGCTTTAGCTACGGTTGTAACCATTTCCAATCCCCACTGGAGTTTAACTCCATTTGGAGCATCTAAATTGAAAAATGACTAGGCTTGTGAGATAGACACTCAGGTAGAAGAGACTATAAAAGAAAGAGCTAAAGAAATGGTAGAACATGTTATATGGTACCATCAATGTCGTTAGTACCAGAGGAAAGATGGACACATTCTTTTTAATCAAAGTCTATAGAGAAAATGCTACCATGAATTGATCTTTCCCTTTCCCTTTCTTGTACATAGACACACTCAACATTTCTGGTAAACTTCTCTAAACTGTAATATGCACTCAGAAAATGGCATGTGCCTAATTAAAAGCTAAAGCATGAAGTTGACCTTTGTTATTCGTTTGTTTTTCTAAGCCTAGCATTGCAACTGGACCATGGCGGGAGCATATATTTTTAAGTGAATGACTCTGTTTTACATTTTTTCATTTTCAACATCAGATTCTGATTTTGATTGACAGGGATGAACTTGAGACCTCGATTGCTATAGATTGCTGGCTTCATGATACTCAGTTTGAACTGGCCATTAGGTAACAGGTACTTTTGAGAAATGGAGGCTAGTGCTGATTCTTTTATACTCATAATGCAATTCCTTTCAAAGACAGAGATTTTGCAAGAGGATTTCAATCAGGCATCACATTGATTTGAGTGGGTTGAATCATTGAAAAGCCTCGTTGATGTGATCAGAACAAAATGTGCAAAGAAGTGCGTGCGTTGGTATGGGCTTCAGATTAGAACCCAGGAGTTGAGTAGAGAGGGCATAGGAAACAGAGAAGCTGGAAGGTCGATGACATGTCTGTTAACCATGTTTTGAGCTGATATTAAATATCTTCTGGCTGATTATGCAATGAGAGGTTTGGTTAAAGACAGTATGACTCTTTTTAAATTGTACTGAATACTATAAACTTATATAGAATCATACTTACATAGAATAGCATGTGGAAGGCTATTTTTAAAAAGTAACTCTGGTGCACAGAAACAGTACCACATTGTTCCATCAGTAGTCTCCCTTCCAGGGATTTTCTCTTTAAGTATTTACATAAGTTTAAAAGTTAAGCATTTAAAAATCTCTAAAATTAAAAAGAAACATAATGAATATGAATACCCATCATAGGATATTAGCACATATTAGCATTTTGCCCATTTCTTTTACATTACAAAGATCAACTGTCTTTTCTATTTCATTTCACTCCTCTTTCTCATCAGAGGTAGACATTTCCATGCATTTTTGTGTGTGGTCTTCCACTATAGCTTTTATATTTTTATATTCAGAAATAAACCTTACATGAAGGATACCATATGTAGGCATCATTCTTTAATTTTTTTTTCATTTTAATACTATCTTCCTAGGGACAGAATGAGTACAGTATTCTCCCTTTTGAATATATCATAATGTGTTACCCATTCTCATATTAATGGGCTACAGGCTGCTGTTAGGTCTTTCACTGCTTGTGTGAATGTCACTACACCTGTTTCCTAGTATGTGTGCAAGACCTTCTACAGAGCCTGTTGTACAATCTGTGTCCACAGTCCAGCAGCATCTGTATCACAAGGGAGCATCACAAGGGAAGCAGTCTCAGCTCTCACCACAGATGACTGACTCAGAAACTGCATTTTAACCAGGACCCCGATGACTTGTGTGCACACTAAAATTTGAAAAGCCCTGATTTGGAAGGTGTACCAGAAACTGAAATCACTAGGTCATTGGAAATAAGTGTTATTAACATTACTGCATGTTGCCAAATATTTTTCCTAAGTAGTTGTTACTATGTATAGTCCTGCGTATGACAGTTTATGATTTCTTACATTTTGGCCAACTTTGGGGGCTACCACAGGTTTTGAATTTTGCCAGTTCTGGTTGCTATGAAATAGTATTTCACTGCAATTTTAATTTCATATTCCTTATTATTAATCACTTAGCATTTGTTCCTTATTTCTCTTTTATCTTCGATTTTCCCCCTCTACAGAAAATATAAGCATGCTTTAATTTTTCCAACTCAAATAAACCCATCCCCACACACATAAGCTCCTTCTCACTTTTTTTCCCCAGCTGTCAACCTATTTATTTACAGCAAGCCTCTTCAGAAAAGTTGTCCATGTCTACTGTCTCAAATTCCTTTGTGACATTTGCTTCCATTTATTCATCTGAGTTTCTCTTTAAGAGTGCTCAGTATTTCCATATTGCTAAATCCAATGATTAATTTCCAGTCCTTAATTTATTTGACATTTCAGCAGCATTTGGTGCAGGTGATCCCTCTCCTTCATGAAATACTTCTTCACTGGCTTCCATGACACTAATCACTCTTTGTTCTTCTGCCTGCCTGGCTGTTGAGCTCTCTTCAGTTTTCCAGCATTTGGAAGGTCATTGGATCTCTTCCATCTCTACATCTACTTAAATGACCTGTTCACATCTCATGACTTAGAAAGCATTTATGTGCTCAATATTCTAATTATACCTACAATTTGGTTTTCTATCTTGAATTTTAACTTAGCGATATCCAAGTGCTTACTTAAACTTTACATGGGTATTATATTTAGGCATCTTAGATTTAACATGTCTATTATTAAATTCCTGATTTCCTTCATCTCAGCTAACAGATCTCTTCCGCTATCTTTTCCATTTCATCAAATGACCATTTCCTGCTTCTAATTGCTAATACTCAAAACTTACTGGACTCATTTTGTTCTGACAGTCTATATCCAATCCATTAGTATATCCTTTTAGTTATGAATTTATCACTCATGCAGATTCTGACTGCTTCTCATCACTTCCGCCAAGCTGACCCATGTTGTCTTAGTACTGGGTTGCTATTACTATGTCTCCTAACTGTCCCCAGGCTTCTACACCACTTGTTTTCTTTCCCAATTGTCTATACTGATCAGTCAGAGGGCTCCTTTTAAGCATAGGACAAATTATGCCATTCTTTTACCTAGAACACTCCAGTGACTTTTATCTCACAGCCTGTGCCAGTGATTGCCTAGTGTGGGCCCAGCATTGTTGCCACATTCTGGGACAACTGTCAAGAGCCATTTCAATCCCATAGTTTGGGTGGGTTTGACTGAGGCTTGAGTTGTCACAATGTGTGGATCTCTCTTCTCAGTCCCACCTTAAGTGCTGCCTTACAGATATATTGCTCAAGCACATGTTCCAAGAAACTTGCTATATGCAATTTTGTTTGTCAGACTCTGCTTTTAGGTAAGATAACAACTGAAGTATATTTTTAAAAAACAATACACAAATTCCATTACTATATTTTATGCCTGATTTTTACCTGGTTTTAGCCTCATTTTATACCAACCAGTTAATTCTACCAATTTGTATTCTAAATTAAAGAGCTATACTACATTATTAAGATGTGTACAAGGAGTATTATTAACAGGTATACCTGATAGGATAAACCATACACTTGTCAGTCACCATTTATTTGGCAAATGTTTATGTAGTGAATTTTAATAGGTATTGTAGGTTATAGAATACATAAGCACAAGATTCATATCCTCACTAGCTCATACATTTGAGAGAAATGAGACAAATAGTGCACCATTGAAGAAGAGGCATTGCAAGAAACTACCCACCATATGTCACTCCACTGTGCACTGTGCTACATCAGAGGGTGTGTGGACACTATGACAAGTTCTAACAGTCAGGACCATGACTACTCCTGTTTGCAAGCTGTTATCTTCTTGACGAGTATCAAAACAATATTAGAAATTTTTTGACCAATTTGACAGAATAATTTTAATCTGTGGTGCCCAGTATTTTTAAAAGGGGAGCTCCATTTTATATGTAATTTTAATTCATTTTCCTAACAATTCATTTTTACTATGTTTTACATAATTATCAGTCTTTAATAGGTTATAAATGAAACTGGTCCTTCTCTCAGTTTGAGAAGCAGTATAGTAAGGGAAAAGTGAATATGTATTTGATTCTATTTGGGAAGTCTGAGATATTTGACTTTGGATAAGATTTTAAAATTGGCAAGGAAGTTGACTAATGAAGAAAAATAGAAATGCTTGATGGCCATGACACATATGCCCCATTCAGGGGATTTTTGTAAGCATGGGGTGCTAGTTCCAGTGGAAGAATTTGGAAGGCATATGGGAATTTTGTAAACAGAATGTAATCACAGAGCAGAAGGGGAATGGAGGCATATAGGCTGACATGTTGATTTCACCTAGTGATAAGTTTGTCAAGAGAATTATTCCCCGTCATACTCTGGTGGTTGGTAGCAGGGATGGAGTATACTCATAACCTCAGAATTAATGTTGGGCCAGGAGAATCTTGAGGAAATCCTAAGGTCAGGTGGATATGTAGATTCCTATCTCTCTGGAAAGAGTCAGCTATTGTCTATATTAAGTGGGCCCAGCAGAAAAGGTCTAGACTTTCAGGGTGAGATTTTTCTGTTTTGAAACTAGCAAATAAGGGCCATTGGTCTTTTTTTAAAAACTTTTTTATTAAGGTATTATTGATATACACTGTTATGAAGGTTTCACATGAAAAAACAATGTGGTTGCTACATTTACCCATATTATCAAGTCCCCACCCATACCTCAGTGCAGTCACTGTCCATCAGTGCAGCAAGATGCCACAGATCCACTATGTGCCTTCTCTGGGCTACACTGTTCTCCCTGTGATCCCCCACACCATGTGTACTAAACATAATACCCCTCAATCCCCTTCTCTCTCCCTCCCCACCTGCCCACCCATGCCCCGCCCCTTTGTTAACCATTAGTTCCTCCTTGGAGTCTCTGAGTCTGCTGCTATTTTGTTCCTTCAGTTCTGCTTCACTGTTACACTCCAAAAATGAGGGAAATCATTTGGCACTTGTCTTTCTCCATCTGGCTTATTTCACTAAACATTATGTCCTCCAGCTCCATCCATCTTGTTGCAAATGGTAGGATTTGTTTCTTTCTTATGGTTGAATAGTATTCCATTGTGTATATGTACCACAGCTTCTTTATCCATTCATCTACTGATGGGCACTTAGGTTGCTTCCGTATCTTGGCTATTGTAAAAAGTGCTGTGATAAACATAGGGGTGCATATGTCTTTTTGAATCTGAGAAGTTGTATTCTTTGGGTAAATTCCAAGAAGTGGGATTCCCAGGTCAAATGGTATTTCTATTTTTAGTTTTTTGAGGAACTTCCATATTGCTTTCCACAGTGGTTGAACTAGCTTACATTCCCACCAGCAGTGTAGGAGGGTTCCCCTTTCTCTGCATCCTCTCCAGCATTTGTTGTTCTTAGTCTTTTTCATGCTGGCCATCCTTACGGGTGTGAGGTGATGTCTCATTGTGGTTTTAATTTGCATTTCCCTGATGATTAGTGATGTGGAACATTTTTTCATGTGTCTGTTGGCCATCTGAATTTCTTCTTTGGAGAACTGTTTCTTCATATCCTCTGCCCATTTGTTAATTGGATTATTTACTTTTTGGGTGTGAGACGTTTAAGTTCTTTATATATTTTGGATGTTAACCTCTTGTCAGATATGTTATTTAAAAATATATTCTCCCACACTGTAGGATGCCTTTTTGTTCTACTGATGGTGTCCTTTGCTGTAGAGAAACTTTTTAGTTTGATGTAGTCCCATGAGTTCATTTTTTCTTTTGTTTCCCTTGCTTGAGGAGATGTGTTCAGGAAGAAGTTGCTCATGCTTATATTCAGGAGATTTTTGCCTATGTTGTCTTCTAAGAGTTTTAGGTTTCATGACTTACATTCAAGTCTTTGATCCATTTCGAGTTTACTTTTGTGTATGGGGTTAAACAGTATTCCAGTTTCATTCTTTTGCATCTAGCTGTCCAGTTTTGCCAGCACCAGCAGTTGAAGAGGCTGTCATTTCCCCATTGTATGTCCATGGCTCCTTTATCATATATTTATTAACTGTATATGGTTGGGTTTATATCTGGGCTCTCTAGTCTGTTCCATTGGTCTATGGGTCTGTTCTTGTGCCAGTACCAAATTGTCTTGATTACTGTGGCTTTCTGGTAGAGCTTGAAGGTGGGGAGCATAATCCCCCCAGCTTTATTCTTCCTTCTCAGGATTGCTTTGGCTATTCAGGGTCTTTTGTAGTTCCATATGAATTTTTTTTTCTTGAAATCAAATGTATTGAGGTACAATTTACATGCAGTAAGATGCACCATTTTAAGTGTACAGTTCAACAAGTGTGGACAGATATATCCATCTGTGAACCACCCACTATAATCAGAACATTTCCATCACACAAAGCTTCCTCCTCTTCCCTTGCAGTCTTTGATTTCTGTTACTATTTTTGCCTTTTTAAAAAACTGCCATAAATGAAATCATGTGTGTCTGGATTCTTTTGTCCAGCGTAATATCTATGTTGTTGCATGATCAGTGGTTCATTCTTTTTCATTACTGAATAGTTTTCCATTGATGACCACACAAAGTTGTTGATGGATCTCTGAGTTGTTTTCAGTTTATAGCTGTTTTTAATAAAGCTGCAGTGAACATTCTTCTCCAAATCTTTGTGAGAACAGTTATTTCATTCACAGAGAGTGTCTTTGTTGTTGAATCTAAAAGGCCTCACCATATCCAAGATCATGTAGGTTTTTTCCAATGTTATCTTCTAGGGCTTTTACAGTTTTGCATTTTACATTTAGGTCTATGATCCATTAGAGTTAATTTTTGTGATGAGAATAAGGTCTGTGCCTAGATTCTTTTTTTTTTTAGCATGTGGTGTCCAGGTGTTCCAGCCCCTTTGCTGAGAGACAGACTCTTTTGGCTCCAGGCTGCTCCCTTTGTCCCTTTGCTGAAGATCAGTTGCCCGTATTTCCAGGGGTCTGTCCAGGCTGTCTTCTGTTCCATGGTTCTGTTTGTCTGTTCCTTCCCCTGTACCGCCCTGTCCTAGCTGTGTAGCTTTATGGCAAGTCTTGAAGTTGGGCAGTCAGTCTTCCAGCTTTGTTCTCCTTCAATATCATGCTGTCTGTTCTGGGTCTCTCCCTCTTCATATAAGCTTTAGAATCAGCTTGTTGGTATCCACAAAATAACTTGCTAGGATTTTGATTGGGATTGCACTGATTCTGTAGATGAAGTTGGGACGAACTAACGCCTTGATAATATTGAGGCTTCCTATCCCTTTTGCACTTTGAACACAGAACATCTCTCCATTTATTTAGTTCTCCAGTTTATTTCATCAAAATTTTGTAGTTTTCCTCATATAGAAATTATACATATTTTGTTAAATTGACATACCTAAGCATTTCACTTTTGGGAGTGCTCATGTCAATGGAATTATGTTTCTAATTTCAAGTTCTGGTTATTCGTTGCTGATATACAGGAAAGTGGTTGACTTTTGTACATTAACTTTGCATTCTGTAACCTTGCTGTGATTGCTTGAGCCCTTATGTTATATTTGAAAAACCATTGATAATCTAAGATTTCTACATCATGTTTTTTTTCTTTTTTTTGAGAGGACATCTCTCATTTATTGATCAAATGGTTGTTAACAACAAGAAAATTCTGTATAGGGGACTCAATGCACAGTCAATAATCAACCCCAAGCCTATATCTCAACAGTCTCCAATCTTCTGAAGCATAACAAACAAGTTCTTACATGGTGAACAAGGTCTTACATAGTGAATAAGTTCTTACATGGTGAACAGTGCAAGGGCAGTCATATCACAGAAACTTTTGGTTTTGATCACGCATCATGAACTATAAACAATCAAGTCAGATATGATTATTCATTTGATTTTTATACATGATTTATATGTGAATCCCACATTTCTCCCTTATTATTATTATTATTATTTTAATAAAATGCTGAAGTGGTAGGTAGATGCAAGATAAAGATAGAAAACATAGTTTAGTGCTCTAAGAGGGCAAATGTAGATGATCAGGTGTGTGCCTATAGACTAAGTATTAATCCAAGCTAGACAAGGGCAACAAAACATCCACGGATGCAGAAGATTTCTCTCAAAGCAGGGGGGGATGAGGTTCTGAGCCTCACCTCTGTTGGTCCCCAATTTCTCTCCTGATGGCCCCCCTGCGACTGTGCCTGTCTTAGGTTGTTCCTCCCTTGAGGAATCTTACCCATCTCTGGCTAACCAGTCGTCTTCCAGGGCCATACAGGGAAACGTAAAGTTGGTAAGTGAGAGAGAAGCAATATTCTTTGAAAAGGTTAGCTTTTTACTTCTTTGGAGATCCATGCCCTGTGGCTTCTATGCCCAGTATTTGTCTTGAGGTATCTTTACCACTTGGAAGAATTACGATACTCAGTAATTTTCGATATGAGGCACTAATTCTACTAAGGGGTTGTAATTAGGAAGGAAGAAGAAAAGCTATAGAAGTAGCAGACGGAAGAAAACATGGGAAGATTGATTATTTCTTTGACATATCTTCTTGTAGAGAAACATAAGCATGTATAGGTTTTAAGCTATTAATTAAATTGCACACATACATTAACATAATAGGAATACAGCTACATAACAAAAGCAGACCTACAATTACCAGCCATATCCAGTGAAACCAAGAAAACCAGTTAGGTACCCTAGGCATTTGTGAAAACTTATCAATGATATGATGGATATTGTCTAACTGAATTTGAATAGTATGAGAAAAATCAGACAAATTAAAACAACATATTGCTGGGAACCGTTCACATCCCATGTGTTCTTTTAACAGTAGATAGTCTATAGTCGCACGATTTTGCAGCACTGCAACTTGCACTTCTCCTAATTCTTGGTTGAGTTCCAACAGTATAGATCCAGTCAAATTTGTTGTTTTACTGTATGCACAGGCCAGCTTAGATATCTCCTTCTTCATTCCAATAGCAAGTCCAGGAACCAGTGGGATGACAGCAGCTACAACTGCAGCAGTGCCAGGATCTTTGTTGAAGTTTTTTGATGTTCATCTTCTGGAATGACTCTTCCAGAGGATGTTGATGTTGGAAGTTCTTCTTCATGTTGTAGCTTAATTCGTTTTCTGTGTAGCCAAATTAGGCTTTGATCATCTGTATAAACACAAAGAAACCCTTTGCCCACACTTTGATATGACCTTTATACCACTGTGAAGAAGCTATAGGAGATCACCACACAGGAACTGCTTTTTTTTTTTAAGAGAAAGGAATATCATCAGAAAAATGTACTTCCATAGCTGATCATCTGACACCCTTTGAAAGATCAAAATTAAGGATATGTAAAGCATGCATTACTCGTTGATTTGCAGTTAGTTTTATCCTATCAGGGAGTAATTCCCCTTTTCTTTCTTTTTTTTTGTTATCATTAATCTACAATTACATGAAGAATATTATGTTTACTAGGCTCTCCCCCTATACCAAGTCCCCCCCACAAACCCCATTACAGTCACTGTCCATCAGCATAGCAAAATGTTATAGAATCACTACTTGTCTTCTCTGCATTGCCCAGCCCTCCCCTTTCTCCCACCCCCCACATTATGCATGCTAATCATAATACCCCCTTTCTTCTTCCCCCCCTTATCCCTCCCTACCCACCCATCCTCCCCAGTCGCTTTCCCTTTGGTAACTATTAGTCCATTCTTGGGTTCTGTGATTCTGCTGCTGTTTTGTTCCTTCAGTTTTTCCTTTGTTCTTATACTCCACAGATGAGTGAAATCATTTGGTATTTCTCTTTCTCCACCCAGCTTATTTCACTGAGCATAATACCCTCTAGCTCCATCCATGTTGTTGCGAATGGTAGGATCTGTTTTTTTCTTATGGCTGTATAATATTCCATTGTATATATGTACCACATCTTCTTTATATATTCATCTACTGATGGACATTTAGGTTGCTTCCATATCTTGGCTATTGTAAGCAGTACAGCGATAAACATAGGGGTGCATCTGTCTTTTTCAAACTGGAGTGCTGCATTCTTAGGGTAAATTCCTAGAAGTGGAATTCCTGGGTCAAATGGTATTTCTATTTTGAGCATTCTGAGGAACCTCCATACTGCTTTCCACAATGGTTAAACTAGTTCGCATTCCCACCAGCAGTGTAGGACGGTTCCCCTTTCTCGACAACCTTGCAAACATTTGTTATTGCTTGTCTTTTGGATGGTAGCCATCCTTACTGGTGTGAGGTGATACCTCATTGTGGCTTTAATTTGCATTTCTCTGATAATTAGTAATGTGGACTTTCTTTTCATGTTGGCCATCTGAATTTCTTTTTTGGAGAACTGTCTGTTCCGTTCCTCTGCCCATTTTTTAATTGGATTATTTGCTTTTTGTTTGTTGAGGTGGGTGAGCTCTTTATATATTTTGGATGGATGTCAAGCCATTATTGGATCTGTCATTTACAAATATATTTTCCCATACTGTATGGTACCTTTTTGTTCTATTGATGGTATCTTGCTGTACAGAAGCTTTTCAGCTTAATATAGTCCCACTTGTTCATTTTTGCTTTGTTTTCCTTGCACCGGGAGATATGTTCAACAAGAGGTCACTCATGTTTATGTCTAAAAGGTTTTTGCGTGTGTTTTTTTCTATGAGTTTTATGGTTTCATGACTTACCTTCAGGTCTTTGATCCATTTCCAATTTACTTTTGTTTATGGGGTTAGACAGTGGACCAGTTTCATTCTCTTACATGTAGTGGTCCAGTTTTGCCAGCACCATCTGTTGAATAGACTGTCATTTCCCCATTGTATGTCCATGGCTCCTTTATCGAATATTAATTGACCATATATATTTGAGTTAATGTCTGGAGTCTCTAATCTGTTCCACTGGACTGTGGCTCTGTTCTTGTGCCAGTACCAAATTGTCTTGATTACTATGGCTGTGTTGTAGAGCTGGAAGATGTGGAGTGAGATCCCCTCCACTTTATTCTTCCTTCTCAGGATTGCTTTGGCTATTTGGGGTCTTTGGTGTTTCTATATGAATTTTTGAACTATTTGTTCCAGTTTGTTGAAGAATGTTCCTGGTAATTTGATAGGGATTGAATCAAATCTGTATATTGCTTTGGGCAGGATGGCCACTTTGACGATTTAATTCTTCCTAGCCAAGAGCATGGGATGAGTTTCCATTTGTTAGTGTCCCCTTTAATTTCTCTTAAGAGTGTCTTGTAGTTTTCAGGGTATACATCTTTCACTTCTTTGGTTAGGTTTATTCCTAGGTATTTTATTCTTTTTGATGCAATTGTGAATGGAATTGTTTTCCTGATTACTCTTTCGGTTGGTTCATTGTTAGTGTATAGGAAAGCCACAGATTTCTGTGTGTTAATTTTGTATCCTGCAACTTTGCTGTATTCTGTTATCAGTTCTAGTAGTTTTGGAGTGGAGTCTTTAGGGTTTTTTATGTACAATATCATGTCATCTGCAAATAGTGACAGTTTAACTTCTTCTTTACCAATCTGGATTCCTTGTATTTCTTTGTTTTGTCTGATTGCCATGGCTAGGACCTCCAGTACTATGTTAAATAACAGTGGGGAGAGTGGGCATCCCTGTCTTGTTCCCGATCACAGAGGAAAAGCTTTCAGCTTCTCACTGTTCAGTATAATGCTGGCTGAGGGTTCATCATATATGGCCTTTATTATGTTGAGGTACTTGCCCTCTATACCCATTTTGCTGAGTTTTTATAATGAATGGATGTTGAATTTTGTCAAATGCTTCTTCAGCATCTATGGAGATGATCATGTGGTTTTTGTCTTTCTTTTTGTTGATGTGGTGGATGATGTTGATGGATTTTCAAATGTTGTACCATCCTTGCATCCGTGGGATGAATCCCAGCTGGTCATGGTTTATCATCATTTTGATATATTTTTGAATTCTGTTTGCTAATATTTTATTGAGTATTTTAGCATCTACATTCATCAGGGATATTGGTCTGTAATTTCCTTTTTTGGTGGGGTCTTTGCCTGGTTTTGATATTAGGGTGATGTTGGCTGCATAGAATGAGTTTGGGAGTATTCACTCCTCTTCTATTTTTTGGAAAACTTTAAGGAGACTAGGTATTATGTCTTTTCTGTATGTCTGATAAAATTCCGAGGTAAATCCATCTGGCCCGGGGTTTTTTTTCTTGGGTTGTTTTTTGATTACCGTTTCAATTTCTTTGCTCATAATTGGTTTGTTTAACTTTTGTATTTCTTCCTTGGTCAGTCTTGGAAGGTTGTATTTTTGTAGGAAGTTGTCCATTTCTTCTAGGTTTTCCAGCTTGTTAGCATATAGGTTTTCAGAGTAGTCTTTAATAATTCTTTGTATTTCTGTGGAGTCTGTCGTGATTTTTCCATTCTCACTTCTGATTCTGTTGATTCTCTTTTTCTCTTAATAAGTTTGGCTAGAGGCTTATCTATTTTGTTTATTTTCTCAAAGAACCAGCTCTTGGTTTCATTGATATTTTCTGTTGTTTTATTCTTCTCAATTTTGTTTATTTCTTCTCTGATCTTTATTATGTCCCTCCTTCTGCTGACTTTAGGCCTCATTTGTTCTTCTTTTTCCAGTTTCGATAATTGTGATGTTAGACTATTCATTTAGAATTGTTCTTCCTTCTTTAAGTGTGCCTGGATCGCTATATACTTTCCTCTTAAGACTGCTTTTGCTGCATCGCACAGAAGTTGGGGCTTTGTGTTGTTATTTGTTTCCATATATTCCTTGGTGTCTATTTTCATTTGTTCGGTTATCCATTGATTATTTAGGAGCATGTTGTTAAGCTTCCATGTGTTTCTGAGCCTTTTTGTTTTCTTTGTAGTATTTATTTCTTGTTTTATTCCTTTGTAGTCTGAAAAGTTGGTTGGTAGAATTTCAATCTTTTGGAATTTACTAGGCTCTTTTTGTGAGCTAGTACGTGGTCTATTCTGGAGAATGTTCCATGTGCACTTGAGAAGAATGTATATCCTGTTTCTTTTGGATGTAGAGTCTTAAAGATGTCTATTAGGTCCATCTGTTCTAGTGTGTTGTTCAGTGCCTCTGTGTCCTTACTTATTTTCTGCCTAGTGGATGTATCCTTTGGGGTGAGTGGTGTGTTGACGTCTTCTAAAATGAATGCATTGCATTCTATTTCCCCTTTTAGTTCTGTTAGTATTTGTTTCACATAAGCTGGTGCTCCTGTGTTGGGTTCATATATATTTAGAATAGTTATATCCTCTTGTTGGACTGAGCCCTTTATCATTATGTAATGTTCTTCTTTATCTCTTGTTACTTTCTTTGTTTCAAAGTCTATTTTGTCTGATACTAGTACTGTAACCCCTGCTTTCTTCTCTCTGTTGTTTGCCTGAAATATGTTTTTCCATCCCTTGACTGTTAGTCTGTGCATGTCTTTGGATTTGAGGTGAGTTTCTTGTAAGCAGCATATAGATGGGTCTTGCTTTTTTATCCATTCTGTTACTCTGTGTCTTTTGATTGGTGCATTCAGTCCATTTACATTTAGGGTGACTATTGAAAGATATGTACTGATTGCCATTGCAGGCTTTAGATTGGTAGTTACCAAAGGTTCCAGGTTAGCTTCTTTAGTATTTTACTGTGTTACTTAGCTCGCTTATTGAGCTGTTATATTCACTGTCTGGAGATTCTTTTCTTCTCTCCCTTCTTATTCCTCCTCCTCCACTCTTTATATGTTGGTTGTTTTATTCTGTGCTCTTTCATGTTTCCTTTAACTGCTTTTAGTGGATAGTTTATTTTATTTTTTGCCTTTAGTTAGTATTTGGTTCGTCTGCTTTCTTTGCTGTGATTTTATTTTCTCTGGTGACATCTGTTTAGTCTTAGGAGTGCTCCCGTCTAGAACAGTCCCTCTAAAATACCCTGTAGAAGTGGTTTGTGGGAAGAAAATCCCCTCAACTTTGGCTTGTCTTGGAATTGTTTAATCCCTCCATCATATTTAAATGATAATCGTGCTGGATATAGTATCCTTGGTTCAAGGCCCTTCTGTTTCATTGTATTAAATATATCATCCCATTCTCCTCTGGCCTGTAA
Organism: Manis javanica; assembly: GCF_040802235.1. Taxonomy (NCBI): domain Eukaryota; kingdom Metazoa; phylum Chordata; class Mammalia; order Pholidota; family Manidae; genus Manis; species Manis javanica. The sequence goes on from NC_133167.1 coordinate 98,241,011, forward strand.
GGTTTCTGTCGAGAAGTCTGATGATAGCCTGATGGGTTTTCCTTTATAGGTGAACTTTTTCCCTCTAGATGCCTTTTAAATCTTTCCTTGTCCTTGATCTTTGCCATTTTAATTATCATGTGTCTTGGTGTTGTCCTCCTTGGGTCCTTTCTGTTGGGAGTTCTGTGTATTTCCGTGGTCTCTTCGATTATTTCCTCCCCCAGTTTGGGGAAGTTTTCAGCAATTATTTCTTCAAGGATACTTTCTATCCCTTTTTCTCTCTCTTCTTCTTCTGGTACCCCTATAATACGGATATTGTTCCTTTTGGATTGGTCACATAGTTCTCTTAATATTGTTTCATTCCTGGAGATCAGTTTATCTCTCTCTGTGTCAGCTTCTATGCATTCCTGTTCTCTGGTTTCTATTCCATCAATGACCTCTTGCATCTTATCCATTCTGCTTATAAATCCTTACAGAGTTTGTTTTACTTCTGTGATCTCCTTCCTGGCATCTGTGATCTCCCTCCAGACTTCATGCCTTAGCTCTTGTATATTTCTCTTTATCTCCGTCAGCATGTTTATGAGTTTCATTTTGAATTCTTTCTCAGGAAGACTGGTTAGGTCTGTCTGCTTCTCATGTGTTGACCCTGTGATCTTTGTCTGCGTGTAATTTTTCCTTTTCATGGTGATAGAGATAGTTTGCAGAGCTGGCACTGTGTCGGCTGGAAGAACTTCCCTCCTTGTTGGTTTGTGGCCTTCCTCTCCTGGGAGAACAGCGACCTCTAGTGGCTTGTGTTGTGCAGCTGCACACAGAAAGGGCTTCTGATTCCTGCCCTGCTACTATGGAGTTTATCTCCGCTGATGCAGTTGGCATGGCCTTCCTCGGGCTGCTGGTCCAATATGGTGGAGGTGCGTTGGAGGGAGAATGGCTGGGAGGCTATTTATCTCCATGAGGGGCCTCCGTGCTCCCTGCTGCTCAGGGCGTTAGAGTGCCCAGAGATCCCCATATTCCCTGCTTCTGGACTAAGTGTCTCAGGACGCTTCTGTCCAGCTGTGTGGTCCCTGTTCCTTTAAGACTTCCAGAAAGCACTTGCTTTTCTTTGTCCCAGTGCAACGTCTGCAGGGACCCACTCACAGGTCTTACTGTCCTTTTCCCCTGGTTTCCAGCACCCCACGCATGCACTGTGTCTGTGCTCTGGTGCGGATGGCTGGTGCTGGGTATTTAGCAGTCCCGAGCTCCCTCTCCCTCCCCGCTCTGACTCCTCTCCTCCTGCTGGGAGTTGGGGTTTGGGGCACTTGGGTCCTGCTGGGCTGGGGCTTGTATCTTACCCCCTTCATGACGTGCTGGGTTCTTGCAGGTGTGGATGTGGTCTGGCTATTGTCCTGTGTCTTCTGGTCTCTCTTTTAGGAAGAGTTTTCTTTGTTGTATTTTAAAAAATATATGTGGTTTTGGGAGGAGATTTCCTCTGCTCTACACACGCCACCATCTTGGCTCTGCCCCCCTCCATATGAATTTTTGAACAATTTTCTCTAGTTTGTTGAAGAATGCTGTTGGTATTTTGATAGGGATTGCTTTAAATCTATAGATTGCTTTAAGCAGGATGGCCATTTTGACAATATTAATTCTTCCTATCCATTTGCATGGTATATGTTTCCATTTATTGGTATCTTCTTCAATTTCTCTCATGAGTGTCTTGTAGTTTTCAGAGTATAGGTCTTTCACTTCCTTGGTTAGGTTTATTCCTAAGTATTTTATTCTTTTTGATGCAACTGTGAATGGAATTGTTTTCCTGATTTCTCTCTCTGCTAGTTCATTGTTAGTGTATAGGAGTGCCACAGATTTCTGTGTATTAATTTTGTATGTGCAACTTTGCTGAATTCGGATATTAGATCTAGTAGTTTTGGAGTGGATTCTTTAGGGTTTTTTACGTACAATATCATGTCATCTGCAAACAGTGACAGTAGCTTCTTCCTTGCCAATCTGGATGCCTTTTATTTCTTTGTGTTGTCTGATTACCATGGCTAGGACCTCCAGTACTATGTTGAATAGAAGTGGGGAGAGTGGGCATCCTTGTCTTGTTCCTGATCTTAAAGGAAAAGCTTTCAGCTTCTCGATGTTAAGTAGAATGTTGGCTGTGGGTTTGCCATATATGGCCTTTATTATGTTGATGTACTTGCCCTCTATACCCATTTTGTTGAGAGTTTTTAATCATGAATGGATGTTGAATTTTGTCAAATGCTTTTTCAGCATCTATGGAGATGATCATGTGGTTTGTGTCCTTCTTTTTGTTAATGTGGTGGATGATGTTCATGGATTTTTGAATGTTGTACCATCCTTGCATCCCTGAAATGTGTCCTACTTGGTCATGACGGATGATCCTTTTGATGTATTTTTGAATTCAGTTTGCTAATATTTTGTTGAGTATTTTTGCATCTATGTTCATCAGTGATATTGGTCTGTAATTTTCTTTTTTTGTGGTGTCTTTGCCTGGTTTTGGTATTAGAGTGATGCTGGCCTTATAGAATGAGTTTGGAAGTATTCCCTCTTCTTCTTCTCTTTGAAAAAGTTTAAGGTGGATGGGTATTAGGTCTTCACTATATGTTTGATAAAATTCAACAGTGAGGCCATCTGGTTCATGGGTTTTGTTCTTAGGTAGTTTTTTGATTACCAGTTCCATTTTGTTGCTGGTAATTGGTCTGTTCAGATTTTCTGTTTCCTCCTTGGTCAGCCTTGGAAGGCTGTATTTGTCTAGGAAGTTGTCCATTTTTTCTAGGTTATCTTGTTTGTTAGCATATAATTTTTCATAGTATTCTCTAATAATTCTTTGTATATCTGTGGTGTCCATAGTAATTTTTCCTTTCTCATTTCTGATTTTGTTTATGTGAGTAGACTCTCTTTTTTTATTGATAAGTTTGGCTAGAAGTTTATCTATTTTGTTAATTTTTTCGAAGAAGCAGCTCTTGCTTTCATTGATTCTTTCTATTGTTTTATTCTTCTTGATTTTATTTATTTCTCCTCTAATCTTCATTATGTCCCTCCCTCTACTAACTTAGGGCCTCATTTGTTCTTCTTTTTCTAGTTTCATTAATTGTGAGTTTAGACTGATTGTTCTTCTTTCTTCAGGTAGGCCTGTATTGCAATATATTTTCCTCTTAGCATGACCTTGACTGCATCCCACAGATTTTGTGGAGTTGAATTATTGTTGTCATTTGTCTCCATATATTGCTTGATCTCTGTTTTTATTTGGTCATTGATCCATTGACTATTTTGAAGCATGTTGTGAAGCCTCCATATGTTTGTGGGATTTTTCATTTTCTTTGCATAGTTTATTTCTAGTTTCATACTTTTGTGGTCTGAGAAACTGGTTGGTACAGTTTCAGTCTTTTTGAATTTACTGAGGCTCTTTTTGTGACCTAGTATATGATCTAATCTTGAAAATATTCCATGTGCACTTGAGAAGAATGTGTATTCTGCTGCTTTTGGGTGTAGAGTTCTGTAGATGTCTGTTAGGTCCCTCTGTTCTAATGTGTTGTTTGGTACCTCTGTGTCCTTACTTATTTTCTGCCTGACTGATCTGTCCTTCAGAGTGAGTGGAGTGTTGACGTCTCCTAAAGTGAATGCATTGCATTCCGTTTCCCCTTTTAATTCTGTTAGTATTTGTTTCACATATGTAGGTGTTCCTGTGTTGGGTGCATAGATATTTATAATTGTTATATCTTCTTGTTGGATTGACCCCTTTGTCATTATGTAATGTCCTTCTTTGTCTCTTGTGACTTTCTTTGTTTTGAAATCTATTTTGTCTGAACTGCAACTCCTGCTTTTTTCTCTCTATTAGTTGCATGAAGTATCTTTTTCCATCCCTTCACTTTTAGTCTATGTGTGTCTTTGGGTTTAAAGTGAGCCTCTTGTAGGCAGCATATAGATGGGTCTTGTTTTTTTTTTTATCCATTCAGGGACTCTATGTCTTTTGATTGGTACATTCAGTCCATTTATATTTAGAGTGATTATTGAGCAATTAGGCTAGGGCTATTTTTGCCCCATTACCAAGGCAAGAACCTTCTGAGTACCTTATTCAATGCCCAGGATATGAAGTTTTCCTGCCTGGTTGGAAAAGGTTTTATTTACACTTCTCTGTGTGCCTCAGCTCTTACTTCTGGTAGTTCTTTCCCTGGCCTCATAGTTTTCTCATATATAGACATTAATCCACAAGTAGTGAAGTATATAAAGGAACATTTCTCAGATCTCTGAAGTTGTACCTGTACAGCTATCTCCTTTACAGTATCTGTCCTACAAACTCTATCTCTTTTGGTCTTTCCATTCTTCCAGGCCTGTCTTTTCACTGTAGAAGACTGATGATTTTCACTGACTTCTCCGTTCTAACATATCAGCCTAGAAACCCTCTCTGGGCAGCAAGTTAGGACAAATACAGGGCTCATCTCATTTGTTTTTCATCTTCCACGGACCACTGTCCTTCATTGCCTAATGTTCAGTATCTTCAAAAATGTTGTCTTATGTATTTTGCCCATATTTTTAATTGATTTAAATGGAAGTATAAATCAGGAACATATTACTCCATCTTGACTACAAGCAGGTATCTTTTATACCCATTAAAGTTTGAGAATCATAATTATGTGGACTTTAGGGCTTCAGACCTTTGGGTTGAGCTTTGAGTTTGCTACTCAGTCAAGAATACTCTTAGACAAGTTATTTAACCAATCTGTGCCTCAGTTTCTCCATCTCTAAAATGAAACAACAATACCTACTTTGTGAGTTTGTTGAATTTAGGTGAGAAGAAGTCAATGAAAAGGGGCTTTAATTTTATTCTGTACATTCTCTAGTGTTTAATTTCTTAACATCAAGAATTAATGCATATATTAGTATGTAATTTTACAATAGAATAAAAACCTTTGTAATCTAGTTCTGTACTTAGCTGCCAGCAATATAGAAGGCAACAGGCTATGTTCTCTATTTCCCTAATCATATACAATATGCAATTGACAACAAACCTTTAATGGTTGCAGAATGTTCCTATAAAATTATAAGCAATATAGATTAGTTTATTTAAATATTGATAATATTTATTTGTTAAAATATTGATAATAGTTATTTGTTAAATGACTAAGGTAATAGAAGTGAGTAATTTTGATTGCTTTGGCTCTAATTATGTCAGTTGATGTAAACAGTAATATATAATAAAACTTCATTGAATTATATAGCATTAAAGATTCTCAGATGTGTGCTGCATGAATGTGGACCCTAAGAACTATTTTGAATTTATTTAATTTCTTCAAAACAAAAAAAATGACATGAATAATTAAATGAAAATGTGGTGTTTATTTCTAGTTATACACTGATGTAAAACACATAATAAATATTTTCTGTAAATGATCCAATTTTTAAAATAAATTATTTATTTGAAATATTCAGGTAAAATTTACCATAAATTTGTAGTAATGTAGAGTGTAGAGTGGGCATCCTTGTCTTGTTCCTGATCTTAAAGGAACAAGATATGAGTATCTTAAAGGAACAGTAATATGAATATTGTGGATTAAAAAAAGCAATCTGAATATGTTCTGATTTGGCATTCCTTATCTATTTTGGCAAAACTATTCAATTAAAAGTAGTGAATTATTTCAATTTAAGAGTAATCTTGCATTATGCCAGATTTAGCAGCATTGTTATGTTTTATTTTTTGCTTTCCAGGCTGTAGGATTGGAATGTTAATAGTTACAAATACTAGGAGGATGTGCTAATGACTTGTAAACTACCTTACAAATATCAAATAATAAAAAGCTACAAAAATAGTCACTTTTACCTATATATTTTTGAGAAACACAAATTGTCCCACTCACAATTAACCAAACATATATTAGCAAAGGAATCTTGTTTAATTGTGGAGCAAGTCTGCCTTTTGATGAAATACATATTAGGAATGTTCTGACAAACAATGTCTCATATGAGCTCATGTTACATGTATTAAGAAAAATTTCTGACAACTGTAACCAATGGTAAGGCTATATTTTGTAAAAAGAAATGATATTCTTATGTTTTTTTCTAAGTGACAGATTCCCTGTCTCCCAAAAGAAATGAACTTTAATTTTATGCTTTGAATCTATGTTATATAATATTCAGAAATACTTTAGAGTTATTTGGTCAAATGCCTAAAGTCAGGAACGTTTTATTTTTCACCATTTATTCTGAATATGTGTCTGATGAGATCCTCCTGTTTCTTATAAGCTGGGAAATAGCATTACAGGGCTTGCAGTGAAGGATGACAAAGGAGTTACAGTAAGCCCGCTTGTGCAAAATGATGTTTATGGCGCCCCGCAGGAGTTGCTTAGCTGAGATTATGAAATTATAGTCAAACATAGAAAGCTGCTGAATCCTGGAGTTTGAAATACAGTCTACTGTGTGACTTGAGTGTAGTCATTAGAGTATTTGCTAATTTGTGTTTTATCCTCGACCTCTGAATATTTGTGGTGGGAGTTTGGAGAAAGGGCATGAGCAAGGTAGTGGTTTTTGTGCTGTGTGTGTGATGATTGTGATAATTTACATTTAAACTTGACCCATTTCTCTCTTCTAAAGTATACTGTCTTTAGTTTATTTGTGTAGCATGAGTTGTCTGTGTAAATGAATGGGATGATATGTGTGACCGGGTGATGCTATTCCCTGATAAATCATAGTATAACAATTTGATGACTTTCTGAACATCTACAGCAGCACACTGCCTTACATGTACTCTAAACAACCAGTTGTCCTTATAACAATCTCAGTGATATCTGTGACTCTTTTTCTTAGATTAAACAAGAAAACCTGGTCCTATAAACAGACAAACAAATACATACATACATAATTTAAAACAAAAACAAAGAACATACCTACAGATCTATGACTAATGAACCCTTTCAGACCTTCTAGCGTGGGCAGGCAAATCAACATGATGTAGGGATACAATGTCTCTTCTAAATATGTGTTTTCCCCTTAAAAAATAGTCAACTAGAGAAATTCCCAGTTAGCCTATGATATGCTCCAATCTTGCTGAGGAAACTTCCTCTCACTCCCTTTTAAAAATATTTCTACATGAAGAATCCTTTCCATGCTCTGGATTTAGCATTATTAACTTAGTGGGTAAATTTGTAGCCAGAATGAAAAAGGGCAAGAAAAATGGTCTGTGTAAATGAATGGGATTATTATTAATTTAGTGGGTAAATTTGTAGCCAGAATGAAAAAGGGCAAGAAAAATTGTCTGTGCCTTAGATCCTGAAGGGATCCAAGTTTAATCCCAGGCTTCTAATAAACCCTCTAATAGAAAAACTCAGCTATATCACAAATTTCTTGTAGAATTCATCATCCAAATAAGAATCTTTTCCCCCACTTTTGCTTCATTCCTGTGCTGTATGTCTTGATTCAGAGAGAGACTGTGTCTACTGTAATAGATTTATAGCACAGTAATATGAATTGATATCCTAGCAATGTCTGTTATCTTTGATTTTAGAATTTATGTGTTAGCTCCAGTTTTTTAAAGTAGTTTTTTTCTTCCCCTCCTATGAGACATGATCATTGCTAAAACATCATAGACATCTAGAGACACCTATGATCTCCCAAATAAACAGCAAGAGGCTCCAGATGCCTGATGAAGCACTCCTTCTTTCTGTGAAGAAATAATTGCCACAAGTTAGAGCCAGATCTTCAGTTTTCAGCCCTGATTTCTGCTACTGAGATAAAGTGGAAGGCATAATGAATCTGTTTCTAATAACCAAAGGGGTAATGAATCTGCTAATAAGCATAGTTCTAGAATAAAGCAAGGGGCAAATAAAATGCCAATGAAGTTGTAATTATGACAAGACTCCCTTCTAAGAAAAGATAGATTGGATCATTTACGAGCAAGCTTTGGACACATTAAAGTTTTTAAAGTGCCCAATTTCTAGCACAGATATTTGAACCCTTCAAACTCTCATGATTGACTTGCAAGCTGGCAGCTTTGAACTCAAAGGTGTGCTACCTTTCAGGTGCAAGTTGCAAATTAAAATTGCAGTTTGAGAAATAAGAGGTTGTGTTTATAGTAAACAGGTGGCTTCTGTTCTAAGGAGAATTGCTGGGGACTCTTTTTTATGATGATGCTGATTCTGTGACATATTAAGTGGAGCTTGTCACTGCTCCATCTGGTCTGGACAACTGCTGGAGGCAGAACCCATTTAGATAGTGGCACACACCATGCAGCTGCTTCTCAGAGTCTAATAAATAAAGGACTCCATCATGGCTTCATTCTGCTTTATTAAACCCAACTTATGAGGATTGGGTCATTGTTCTCTTAGGCAATTGTCCAAAAGTATGGCTTTTAAGGAACTTGTTTTTGGATGTTATCCTTTAAAGATTAATCTGGTGTTAGAAAATTGTGAAGTGTATGCAGGGTTTATATTTGTTCAATTATACTTTATCTAAATGACTGTGCTCGGCAGAAAGTCCTTCTTTAGGAAGTACAGTGCCTATTTGTCTCAGAGGAACACTGTTGACTTGTTTTAATCTCCCCTTGAACAGACTTATTCTAGAGATTGTATCTTGAAAAGAAGCACTTTTGGTAGAATACTCTGTTCTCTGTATACATCATTCAACTCATTTAATTATTGTTGTATTCCTTTTGTGATTCACAGATAAAAGAACATCATTAAAAACAAGGTACTATTTAACAGTTTTTGTCTGTTTTTGCCAGTAGGGAGTTTGATGCTTCATCAAATGAGGTAATAGTTGAAAAATGAAAGAACATATCCCTTTTCATAGATACAGACTATTTTATTTAACTTTCAATAGTTTGCAAATCCTGACTTAGTGTTTTGCTCTGGATTCAAAGCCTTGCTATAATGAGCTTTGTGGTTGGGGATTTTTTTTTCCTTCCTTGGGTCTGGGTTATGTTCAAATCATTGTATAGATTAAATGACATTTAGTGCATATGATTTGTCTGCAAAATCCTTATTGTAAGGAAATTTTGACTTTTCTTGGCAGAACATTCTCATCTGTCATGATGTCACTTGCTGATAAAATACATAAAACCACCAAGTCTGATCATGTCTGTGGGCTTTCAATATGTGTGGTAGCAAAAAGATTCCAGTCCCTGTGCACTTTCAAAACTCACAGTATATAGCAGGCAAAGAGGGGTATATCTGTCACCAGGAAAACATTGAGGAAGGCTCAAAGCATACTGGTGTCTAACCTGTTCAGAAATTAAAGAGTGTAAGCTATCTTGAGAAGCCTTTCAAGTTCACTCAAGAGTCTTTTCTCCTCATTTCCACCGTATATCACTGTCGAGATGCAATATGTGTTTAGGAAAGACACACATTTTTGGTGGAGCAGACAAATGTTTTCGATTCTTTCCAGAAATTATTAGTCTGTAAAATATATTATCAACCTAATTAAACTAGTATATTCAATTCAATAAAGCAGAACAAAATGTTCAACATTGTTGTAGCTTGCTGAATTCTGAATAAAATGAAATAAGCCATGTGTTTGAGACATTAAATTTGAAAATGGATAGATCTCTGGGAGTTGAGGTGAACACAGGTAGATAGAATTTTAAAGGTCTGACATTTCATCATCTACTCTTTAACAACTGCATGTCTTTAATAGACTGCTTTTATGAGTTATGATCTTTGTTTCATTGTTCTCTGAAGCAAAATTGCTGAATATTGGCATTATATACTATCTCCAGAATTAGTTTCTCCCTATGTTTGATAGTTTCATCATGATTTAGTCTGAGTAGCATATAAATCTCTGAAAAGCTTTTAGGACTATAAATACTTCCAGTAGTACAACTACTGCATTTATATTTCATAACAATATTGTAGTGTTGGGGCAGTTATTAAAAATATACCTACTTATATGTGTTTGTGATCCTGGCTTATCTCATTTGGCTATTTTTCTCACATTCTTGATGTTTTGAAAAATGAACTAAAGAAGCTTGGGAAATGAGTGGTATTTAAATAACTTCAAGTTCAAGTTTATGAGTGAAATTATAAAGAAGAGATTGGAATTAAGCAGCTGTCTACATAGAAGTGTCACAGAGTGAAATTTCGTTATGTAGACATGAATTTTGATTCCTTATAAAATGATGGATTTATGGATAGAGATAGAGATGATTTCTGTTGTGAAGAATTCACTTTGTAGAAACTTACATCTGCTCTGTAGAAGAGAACAATTGGTGGAACAGTGCCTAGTGATTTTTCAGGACACTGCAGAGAATTTTGTCTCAGAACACATGAAGGAAGCATTAAACTTTAACAAAAGGAAATGATCATGCTATATTAGGTAACTAACACTCGTAGAGATAAAAGTCATGATGATATGTCAGCAGAAGAATATAATCATTTTTCAAAAGAATCTGATCTAAAAGGAGCATGGGATGGCAGATACAAATACACGCAGAACCACAATGGACAGGTTCTAATCAAGGGACTATGATAAAACAAACCAAAGTCGCAGTGTTGTGAGATAATACTAGAAATTCCCTAGCTAGTTGGAGGAGAAGATTAATGCTTATAATATGGTTCACAAAACCGACAGAATACCATGCTCATAGCTGACTTTAGATGTTCAGGTATCTGCTAGGAATCTTATTCTGCTAAAACTCAACACATAAGGGGCATTTGCCCTCCTTTGTGACAATTTCTTTCCTTCGTTAGTAGAAACAACCAAGAATTCACTACAAAGTGAATTCTTCACAACAGAAATCATACTTCCATACTTACCTTATGCTAATAAGGAGAATTTCTTGTTAAAATACACATAGGTATGTTGGGAGTCCTTGGAATTTGTCTAAGTGAGGTAGGGTATGTTTAGACATGTAACTTAGGCAAGGGAGTTGTGTCCAGAAGGTAACAGTCCCACAGTCAGTCAGCTAACAGAAAGTGAGGAGCTATTGGAAAGCATAATGTTGACAGTACAACTGAAGATAATTCTAGTGAGGAAGGTAAAAGAGAAAAGTGTATAAAGAAACACAAGTGACTGCATGGAGATCTTCCCTATTAAATCAGATGTTAATTGTTATATAAAGGTGAATGTAAACTGAAAACTTAAAGATTTATGTAAAATAATGGCTATCATTTGTTAAGAGTATCTGGAAATCAAGAGCTCTAAAAAGAATTGAGGTTTGTGATGATATGGCAAGCATAATATATGGGCTTCCTCAGGTCTGCTCCAACAAAAAATCCCTGGCCTAATGTAATTTATAATCTCATTTGTGGGAGAAAGACAACTTGTAGTGGCTGTAGTTAGTTCAGACTGCTATAACAAAGTACCATAAATGGGGTGGCTTATCAATAACATAAATTTCTCACACTTCTGGAGGCTCGAAGTCAGGGTGCAGGGTGCCAGCACTGTCAGGTTCTGGTGAGGGTTCACTTGCTGGTTTGTAGAAGGTTGTCTTTTCCTCTTCTGCTCACATGACAGAGAGCAGAGATGGGGAGTACATTCTCTCCTGTCTCTCCTCATGAGGGTGCCAGTCCCATTACCTAGCGACCTCTTAATACCATCATACTGGGAGTTAGAATTTCAGTACAAATACTGGGGAGACACATTCTGTCCATAAAAGCAATAGTAACAATAAATGTCCACCATATAATATGTTAGAAGGTGAAAAGTGTTATGGAAAAACTAGAGCTGGATCAGAGGCGGGGATGGGCAGGCTCAGTAGTAAATGGGGTGGTCACACTAGGTCTCATGAGGAGGCGATGACTCAGCAGGTGAGGAGATTAGTCATGATCTGAACAAGGGCAGGTGCATTCTAGGAAACACTAGAGCCAATGTCCCTAAGATGGGAGCCCGCTTGGTGTGTTTGAAGTGTAGTGTCTGGAGTAGAGGGGCAGTGGGGAGAGTGCTTGACAGGGCAGGGGTTGGGGGTGATGTGGGAGGTATGGTATGGGGTGAAGAAGAGACTGCACTATGGCTTTAACTCTTAATCTCAGTGAAATGGGGAGGTCTGAGCACAGAGGGATGTAATTTTACTTAAATTTCAAAAGAATCACTCTGGATGTTGGGGTGAAAGTGGATTTTAGGGCCGTTAGGACCAAAGTAGCGAAACTCATTGAAAGGTCTCAGCAAGCCAAATGAGGGCGATTGTTACTCAGACCAGGAGATAGCAGGGTGGAGATGGTTACAAGTGCCTAAATGGCAGTTGTGTTTTGGAGAGAACTTGGTGGACTATATGTGGAATAGTAAAGCCTTGATGTTGGAAACTCATATCCTTAACCATCAGTGTCCCCTGAGAAGCTCTTCACCTCAACAGACAAGCTTCTTATTTTGGGACACTTCTCATCAGCAGCCAGACCCAGGGGTCCAGTGATGAGCCATTCCATGGTGAAGATGAAGAACGCTGAGCAGCGGGCCTAGAGACTGCGCCCGGGGCTGTGCTTCGGCGTCCAGGCTTGATTGGTCAGGTGCCAAAGAGAGCCCCTTCCTGCCAGCAAGCGCCTGTAGGCCCGCCTGTGAACTTACTCTAGTTCTACTTCTCCACATTCTGTATTTTAATAATTTTATTATTTTTATGTTAACGGAGCTTGTATTACCTACCCACTATTTTAAAGTTTTTTGTTGGAATACAAATGTTTTAAAATGTGTCATTTTTAACTATTTTAAAGGGTATAATTCAATGACACTATGTCCATTCACAATGTTGTGCAACCATCAAAGTGATTTCTAACATGTTTTCATCATTGCAAACAGAAGCTCTGTAACCACTAAACAGTAACGCCTCATTTCTCTCTCTCCCCAGCCCCTCGTAAACTCTAATCTATTTTCTGTCTCTCTGAATTTGTCTGCTCTTGATATTTCATGTAAGTGGAATCATACAGTATTTTTCCTTTGTGCCTGGTTTATTTCACCTTTCATTTTTTCCAAGTTCATTCATATTGTAGCCTGTGTCCTTTTTATGGCTTAATAATATTCCATTGCATGTAGACACCACATTTTGAAAATCCAATAATCTGTTGATGAACAGTTAGGGCTTTTTCTACCTTTTGGCTATTGTGAACAATGCTGAAACATTGACATACATATATATATATATATATATCTGTTTGAGTCTCTGTTTTCAATTTTTTGTTGTATATACCTGGCAGCGGAATTGGTGGGTCATATGGTAATCCTATGTTTAACTTTTTAAGGAATCATTAAGCTGTTTTCCAAAGTGACTACACCACTTTACAGTGTCATAAAAATGTGTGAGGGTTTCAAATTCTTTCTTGTTGCTATCTGCTTGTTTGCTTTATTACAGTAATCTTAGTAGACATGAAGTTATGAAGGGGTATCTCATTGTGGTTTTGATTGGCATTTCCCTAATGACTGACAATATTGATCATCTTTTAATGGTCTTATTGACCATTTGTGTATCATCTTTGAGTGATGTCTAAATCCTTTGCTCATTTTCAATTAGGTTGTTTGTCTTTTTGTTGCTGAGTCTTAAAAACCCACTATTTTCTCACTTTTATATACCTTTTTTAAGTATGAATTCTATAATTAAATACATTCAGTACTTGCCACAGACATTTTTATACTTAAGACATCTCTAATTACTTTATGGTTTATGAAGCACATTAATAAATAGATTCCTCAGAATGGACTGATGAATACTGTATATTGTGAATTCTTTCATGTTCTTAACATTCTTTTCAGTGGCAAAGCCTCAAAGATAATTTGTCTAATACAAGGCAGATTTTATACAGTTTTGTTCTGTTCTATTTCTTTGGCTTTCTGTTTGGTAATATAAACTTATTTATCTTGAGTTTTTTCTTTTTCCTATTCTTCTATTTCCTTACTGAATATTCCATGATGTTATTCACTCTTGAGCTTTCCAAAATTTAGTCTTTATAAATTTGATTCTATCATAATTATTTCCTATGAGCTGCCAATTTTAATTTTGTATCTTTGTCTAATAATTTCCTTTCTGAGCTTATTTATTTCTGATTGTCCTATTACTTCCAAGCTCCTATCATTTCCCTAATTTATTTTAGCTCATTTTGCAATATTGGAATTATTCTTCTCTTTTGTTACCATGGTTTTCTGGTACATTGTTATTTTCTGTCGGAAGTTAGGTTCATTTCTTAATTTCTGATAAGAAATGTATATGGTATCAGTCAATATCTCCTCTACCAGACAGCATAATGAGGTGGGGTTTCTTGGGTTATTTGGAGGAGGTTCCTATGGAGGTCACGGCAACATGCAGAAGGGTAGCTTTCCTAGCTTTTAAGCTTTGGGGCTCCTGCCTCTCCTGTGACCATGAATTATTGAAATATGGTCTTTCTGCACATCCCTGAATGATTGAAATGTGGTCTTTCTGTACTGCCTTGATCTATCTCTCAGAGCTAAGTCAGCTTCAGGGCAGTGTCCTCTGGCTCCCAGGAGCCCTGTCCTTTGGAGTAGTGCCATCAGGGGTAGCTGTCACATTCCCAGGGCTGCTTTCTCCAAGTCTCCCCCCCACCGGTCCTCGCTGTCTCACCTCAGTGCTCTGCCCTGCACAGCGGATTTATTCCCAGTCATTTCCCCTCAGGTCTAAACTTTGCTCTTCTCAAGCAGCACTTACTTGGTATTTCTGAATTTCTCAGTTACATTCACAGAATGATCCTCGCAGATCTGTGTCATTTTTCTTTAATTGACTTTATTATTTAGAGCAGTTGTAGGTTCATAGTAAAATTGAGAAGACAGTGCACAGGTTTCCACTATACCTCCTGTCCCCACATGTGCATAGCCTCCCCCACTACTGATGACCCCTGAAAGAGTGTACATTTGTTACACATGATGAACCCACATTGACATATCATTATTACCCAAAGCCCAACGTTTTTCTATGAGGGTTCCCTTTTGGTGTTGTACATTTAGTGGGTTTGGACAAATGTAAGATGGAATGTATCCACCATTATAGTGTCACATAAGGAAGCTTCACTGCCCTAAAAATCTTCTGTGCCCTGCCTGCTCATCCCTTACCCCTCTGCTCCCAAGCCCTGGTTACCACTGATCTTACTGTCCCCACCATTTTGTCCTCTCCAGAATGTCACATAGTTGGAATCACACATTATGTAGCCTTTTCAGATGTGTTTCTTTCCCTTAGTAATACTTAGGTTTCTTCCATGTTCTTCATGACTTGGTAGCTCATTTCTCTTTAGCTCTGAATGATAATCCATTATCTGGATGCATCATAGTTTATTTAACCATTCACTTACTGAAGGACACCTTGGTTGCTTCCAAGTTTTGGCGATTATGAAAGAAGTTGTTGTAAACAATCATTGTGCAGGTTTTTGTGCAAACATCAGTTTTCACCTTATTTGGGTAAATGCCAGGGAGCATGATTGCTGTGTCATATGGTAAGAATATGTTTTGTTAGTAAGAAACCACCAAACTGTCTTCCACAGCAGCTGTACCACTTTGCATTCCCATCAGCAGTGAACGAGAGTTCCTGTTTGCATCCTCACCAGCATTTGGTGTTGTCAGTGTTCTGAATTTGGGCTGTTTTAATAATCATATAGTTGGTTGTGTGTAGTTTTCTGCACTTTCTGGAAAATTGAGGAATCTTCTTCATTTTGCTGGTTATTCTCGGGCTCAGGAAGGGCTCCTCCCTGTTTTGGATGTTCACTAATTGGCTTTATTTTTCCCGGGTTATAGGGCAGATCAGCAGTGTCCTCTCACTTGTCTCTTCCTAAGTCCCAAGGCTGGTGTAAGTCATGAGCCCTCTTGGACTTTTGGGGACTTCCTGTCATCGATGTTGGTTGAAGAGCTCATTTGTGCTGCTTTGTGTTTGCTTTGTTTGTGTGTGTGTGTTTTAAATCCTAATTTTTATTTATTTATTTTTTTTACGTAGTGTTTTGGAGAGATTTTAAAACTTCATAGGTATCATGACTGTGTTTCTGGAAGTGTGGCTGCTACATCATTTTATGATGTATATGAAGTATTCCTTTGTCAAAAGTCTTACAGTAGTTAGTTGACTGTATGCTCTGTATCGGCACTTTCCATTTTTTGGTGCTTTCCCAAGGATAGGTCGTTCAGGAACTTGGAAACACTGAGTTATCCTCAAGGATTCGATCAATATTGTCTCATTCTAATTGTTCTTTTGGGAATTTTGTTGTCATTTGTGTCTGAGCTGTTTAAGTCAGATCTCTTAACTACTATATGTTTATAATCTTGAGAATTTTCCTCTTAAAGTTTTTTTATCAATAATAGGAGAACATTTAAAATACTAGACTTTTCATGGATTTTATATTCCCTGGTAA
The DNA here is from genome assembly GCF_040802235.1 of Manis javanica. Lineage (NCBI taxonomy): Eukaryota > Metazoa > Chordata > Mammalia > Pholidota > Manidae > Manis > Manis javanica. Next base: position 98,257,237 of record NC_133167.1, read on the forward strand.
AATTCTTTTTTGTCTAACTTTTGGCATTGTTCTAAGTTGTACCTGCTTTGGGAAATACAGATTTATTGCCATTTGGTGAAAACAGAGATAAATCAGTGAAGTCTTCTCAACTTTAGTACTGCTAAGGTATAACATTCATCATTCATTTCATGGAAACAAGGCAGAATACAATATGGGGATTTTATTATGAATGGTTAAATGGCAACAATAGGTTTCTGCTAACAATAGGACTTCTTCTAAATAATTTTTGTTTTACATGCATTTAAATTTGCAAAATTTGATGTATTTCTTCATGATGCATTTGGACACCTGAACTCTATAATTTTTCCTAAAATTGGTAGGTATTAAACTGTCATTGTTTATTTTTGAGCCTTGGAATTGTGAGTGTTCATCCTTGTTACTCAAGTTCAAGTTTATTATTATCTTGTACATCCACTAAATCTCTGATTGTGATCTCCTGGAGGGCTGTTAGTGTGTCTATTTGTTATGCAATTATATTTAGTATAATATGTTGGCATTTAGGGCCACTCAAAGCTCTTCCCCTTCCTGTGTGTGTTTCCACTCACCATCTCCTGAGCTCCTTAAGAAAAGCTGCTTTGAATCAATCAGATTTAGTCTGCTGAGGAAGTTGAACCATATTTTCAATGATGTGAACATTAGAAATGTAACTGTTTGATTCTATTGGCTTAATTGCTCTCTCCTTCCCTTTTGATTTTACCCTTTGGTTTCTTGACCTGTCCTTTACTCCCTGTAGTAGCAAATTCTATAGCCATACTGGCAATAAAGAAGCAGCTACTGAGCATTTGAAATGTGACCAGTCTAAATTAAGATGTGCTGTAAGTATAAAAACATATAAGATTTCAAAGGCAGTATGAAGAAAGAATATTAAAATATCTCACTAAAAATTGCTGTACAGAGATTTCTGGTTGAAAGAGAATACTGGGATATTTTGTGTTTTATAATATATGTTATTAAAATTAATTTCACATATTACTCTTTATTTTTTTAATGTAGCTACTGAAAATTTTTAAGTCACACAGCTAACATCATATTTCTCTGGGGAAGTGATGATCTGGAGTGGCAAGAAAAGGCTATTTGAACTTGCACCTGAACAAAAGATTCTCTCATCATTCTAGTTCCTTGAGCACAGTTCATTGTAAAATTATAAAGGGTTACACCCCAAGTAAATTATCCTACAATGTTTCTTTTCTATATTTATATTGAAAACCTGCAGCACTTTGAGGGGTTGATGGAATATTGGGAGATGCAGAATCCCAGACAAATGTGGTCTCAACATTTTATCATAAATGTGCAAAAAGGCTTGTGACAATGTTATTAGTTGTGAGTTTTCTCCTTAATGGACAGAAGTTAAAAAGAATAGGTTTGATCAATTTTGGGATAGCAAACTCAGACTATAATATGTGCAGTTAAAGTTTAAAACTTTTATTCAGTGTCAGTAACTCTTTGACATTATTAAAGACCCCATTATTAAGGACAACTTCCCTTTTTATAGTCATCCAAGTCTGTGTCGCACAATTTCAGTAACAGAGTTTTCCCAATCTAAAAATGGTGGTAGTATAGAAAATGGATCTTCGTGGTATTGCAAACCTATTTTTCTATTTATAGTCAAGTGCAAAGTGATAACAATTTCAGGAATGTGCAGAAACATAGGGAACAACAAAAACAGCAATTTTCTTTCTTCTTAAATCAGCAAAATAGAATGTCCAGAGGTGAAGGAGTCTTTGTTGAGTGAAAAGATAAGTACAATGTGATAATGAAAATATTCAGTTTAGCTTGTCATTTATTTAGACCCTAGATGCACACATCACATGTCAGGATCCAGCTTTTCTTAACATTTTTGCACTCTGAGTGAGGTCTGAATCTTCCATGGAAAATAAAGAATAATAGGGCTATTAATAAGATAGTTGTCAGTTCTGAAAAGGATCTGTTATAGGTGAGGCCAAGTATTATTTACAAAAGGTCTAAGACATCTTCTGTACTGAAAGTTAGGCTTATCACTTGAAGATGCTGTATTTTGTTACTAATGAACTAATAAACTGATGAAATCCATGTATCTCCTTAGAGAGTTGTTACCAGTTGTCTTCAGTAAACACTAGGATTTCTTTTATGTATTTAAATTTCTAGAATGATGTGGAAGCTTGGTAGGATGGCCAATTTGAAATTCCTTGCCTTCCCACTGAAATACAGAAATATGGAAATGTGTATTTACCACAGCACTTTAAACTAGGCTTATTAATTTATCATCAGCATAAGGAGGAATTTAAGTGAACTAAAATATCTAAAAAGAACTCGAGCCAAACAGTGGCCCTAAGCAGTATTTTTCAAACATAGTACCACCCTTTCTGTTTTATTTAGAAATACGTATGTTGGGGTATGATATATTTGGGATATGACAAATTGTGGTATGACAGTGACTGCAGGATGCTATTGATACTTAGTGCAGGAAGGCTCGGGACACTAACAGTCCTGCATGTGGGCAGTCCTCCATCATAAACTTTGAAGCCAAATTCCAATTATGCTCCCTTTGAGATACACTGTGAGTGAAGATTTGGCCTGGCCTTCATTTTACTTTCAGACTCCACTAAAACAGATTCAACAGCACTGAGCTTGTTTTACAGCTGCTTCTCAGCTTCATTAGTTCTTTTTAAAAGTGAAGATAATAATGCAGAGATTCTACTTCCAATTTGGACACTGGCTCGCCACCATATTGACCAAGCTCTAGGACTTCTACTCCTTTATAGAAAAGAAACATATATCAGATATGAATATCTGTATAGAATATCTGTTGTGTTCTGGACATTGTATTAGACACTAGAGATGAAAAAATAAATAATCCATTGTCTTTACCCTACAGGAGCCTCCAATCCAACGGACTCTGAGGGCACTGTCCAGTTCTCTTGGGACCGGTGAGTGCGTGCTGTCAGTGACGATGATGATGTCAGCTGACTGCTGCCCATTGAGTTGGAGAGGGAGGGCAACAGTGAGCCGTGCCCCCTCACAGCCACGGCAATAGTATGGTTCGGTGATACAAGTCCCCCCTCTCGCCCAAAACCATCCTCTTACACTATGTATACCCTTTGTGACTATAAACATTTCCTTCTTCCACCCAAATGTCCCTAAATTTGGCAAAAATACAAATATGAATTACATTCTTGACATCATGAATCTATATTCTTGATGAATGACACTGTCATTACTTTTTACACATAGAAGATTTTCTCCCAAATTACAGAATATATTGATTAAAATGAGAATGAATTTTAACAATGGATATGTGTTACAAACTTCATGACATATTCTGTGAGCTATTTTAAAATGCTATGCTGTTATAAAATTTCTATTCAGGACTCATGTTGGCTATCATTTCTTCCTTCTGGCTTATATTAATTAGGCTACAAACAGGGATGAATACACTAGCTAGTGAATCAAACTACTAGACTGTGTGAAGTAGAATAGCAAATCAGTAACTGTCAGAATGAATACAAATTTATAAATTCAAAACTGGATTGTAAAACAGCTCAAAAAGACCAACTAAAAACAAAAATCTGAACTCAGGTGGTTAAGAAAATAGTGTAACTCATTCCTATGTGGTTTACATACAAATGATAGTGACTTATTTACATGACACAGATGGCTTCCTAATGCGACAGCAAAAGCAACTGTTCTGTTAGGTTCTGGAAAAAACGATGGCATCACATAGTTCAAAGATGATATCAAATCATAAATACAACAGTCAAATTTGAATTGAACATAGCTTCAGAGAAATGTATAACATGAATTTAAATTATTAATCTTATAGAGTTATTTGTTTATTCATTAATTTATGCATTGATTCATTTATTTATATTCATGGGAAGATTCAAGTGAACATAGCATCATCCCCTTAGGATTTCAAGTAAGAAAACAAAGGAATAGATATTCGATATATTTTACAAATTACCATGCAACTCTTCCAACTCTTAATATCTACCAGTGCCTTCCTTACAGACTTAGACTGAACTCCCTATCTTATGGGCTCTCAGTCAGTGTTTTCAAAATTAGATACTCAATAAATGATGGCTAAATTAAATTAGCGTATCTCTTACTGGCATCTTATTCAAACTATAGTCATACTTTCCAATAGACTTCATAAAAAAATCATTCTTTTTGAAAAACTTAATATATTTACCTACCTCTTCAGGTTCTTATACAAGTAAAATGATATAAATATGTATATGTATGTGTACTTTGTGGCTTCTTGCCCAGTTTCTGTGATACCTGAAGCTGGCACAAATTCAAGATAAATAACATCTAACAATATTAGAAAGCTTGACTTTTATGTGCCCATCAGATAATAGAAGATGGATGTTATTGTCAAGGAAATTCTCATTACAAGAAAAATGAGTACTGTTTGACAGATAATTCATTTTATAGTTTTCACAGAGAGATTATATCTCAAAAGATATGCTTCAAAGTCATCAAAAATAGGAAATACATTTTATATTTCTAATGGAAAATAGTGTTAATTAGCTTGTCTTTGAGGAAATATAATAAAAATATTAATGACTTTCAAAACTCATTAAAAGCACAAAATTTGCAATGATCTAAAATACATATTCTTTATACAAATTAGTATAGGACTATAGGTATATTTGATAAATGTAATTTAAAATTAGAGTGCTTTGGCAAATTATTCAGATATCTGTATATCAAAAGGATTACTTTTGTCTGTCTTTTGATAGTTAAATTTCAATTCTTTATTAAGCAAAAATATAAATCTTATGGAGTAAATATGTCCAATCATTACAATGACAGTATGTATGCTTCAGAAGAGAAATCTTGTCAGTACAAAGTATTTGATTTATATATCTTAATCAGAGATTATGATGATTAAAACACCTCTTCAAAATTTTTGAAATAGATGGAAAATAATTCAAAGTACCCTTTGAAGACAGTTCTATGTAACAAGCAAGAGACCAAAAAATCTTGAAGAAATACTTTATAATGGAAGTGAAGTTTTTTAAGTGCAATTTCATAAAGGGGACATTTTGTCAAAAATATTTTTTTTCACTTGATGGAGAGTTTCCTTCATTTGCTCTGGTGAATACTTTTCAGTAAAATGAGAAAGATTTGATTTTTTAAAAATATCAAATAATTTACATGTTTAATTGAGTTTTGATTTTCATAGTGCCACTTGTGAATTTACAGTTATGTTTGTAAGTATTGTCTTTGCTGATTCAAATGCCAATGCAGTATTTTACCATCCAGGCACCTGAGAAACTAGGTTCATATATAAAAATGAGAACTACATGCATGTTCTGTTCTGTGTGTTTTTTAATTCTCTGCCTTCCCCAACCTGTCTCAATGTCGTCCTTTTATCCTTTGTTGTAGCAAGCAGTTGATCTAGCGTTCAGGTCCTTGTCAGAGGGGAATGGTCCATATGTAGCTGTAGATTCCGAACATCCTTGGGACGAGGTGATTTAGAATCTTCCTCTTGCTGTCATCTTGGATCTCCTCCCTCTCCTGCCAGCATTGCTGCCATGAATGTGACTAGTGGGCTCCTGGCAGATGTATTTGGATTCAGCTATTGTATAGTTTCATTCATTAGCTACAAGGTGACTCAGTAGCTCTTCTCCCAATGCAGGCAAATCTTATCTGTACCATAGAATCTGTTCTAAGCAGTGAATCAGGGTACAGAGCCTAATCAGCCCAAACAGGTCCAATTTTTAAAGACTTTGTGAGTCACTTATGGCTGCATTAAACACTAACATCCCAAATATTCTCTTGTCACTCATTTCATGAAAAAAGTTCCAAAGACTGGATTGTTCTATATAACAGTTTGTATGACTGATTCATGATATAGAAATAAATTTTTAACTTTCGTCTGCTTCCCCTGCTCCATCAAATCTATAAAACTCATCCCAGAATTTTTAAGGAGTATCATTTTTCTTGCCAGCTTATCACCCGTCCTTTGCACTCTGCATCTAATAGTCTAGTAGGCATGGAGGAAATATACTTTGCACTGAATGTTAAGGTGAAAACTCACCGTACGGTGTGACTGGAAAGTATGGCTAGCTTCAGAGCTCCCTTAGGAGGATCCCAAAATATAATCCGGATAGCAAGACTCTCTGCTCCCTAAGTGTTTAGATATACATAATTCACACTCCAAACCTCTGATATTGGAGCTTACTTTATCAAGGATTCCTCTCCTAGTTGAGTCCACAACCTTACAATATCATCTGCTTGCACTACAAGGCCAATATGGGTACAAAATTCTCCTTCTCTTTTGGGCATGACAAGAATTTTGTTATTTATTTCTGAAGATGTAGAGGTTTCTGGAAAAGAGAGTCATGTCTACCATATATGGCCTTTGGGTCTACTTGCAGAATTTTTCCTGCATAGAGGTTTAGGATCCTGATCCCTCCTGCCCATCTCCTTTCCAACACGTCATGATCCTTCTATGGTCCTTGCTTTCCCATACACTGTTCAAGAAGAGGATGGGTGTGTTAGTGCCCTGCTCCCCAGCTGCTTTTGTGGGGAAGGAATCTTACAAACTGCCTATTTTTCAAAGTTCTTGAAGAAATTAAGTGGAATTCTTGCATAAACATTTTCTATTTCCTATAAAGTCAGTCAACATAAAAAAACGTTAGAATTCTTTTCACTTGTGAAACTGAATATTTCAGGATAGATCCATTTCATAGTCACAAAATCTGCTACAGTGCTATTTCTAATTTGGAAGTGCATGTACTAAAACTTTTCTGTCAGCAACTGAGCACATGGTTCTGGGTCCACGACATCAACATCTAAGAGCTAATATTTTTCATTCTGGGGATGGAAATCTGTTTATATTAGACATTTATATCAGACATTGAATTATATGTCAGCTAAGGCATACAAGCTTTCATCTGACACAGTTTTAAAGCACTCATGTCATGCACCTTTTTTTGGTGTTTTTCTCCAAAAGTTTTTGTTTAATTATACATTAAAGTAACAGTTGACTTAACAGATACTTTTCCATCTAATATGAGATTTAAAAATATATGGTAAAAGTCAGAATAAAATATATTTAGGAGTACATTTTAATGAAAAATAATTTTGAACTAAATTTCATGGTGATACCCTACAGTGTATCCTTTGACCCATTTTTAGAACGGACTTATATAGAGACTGAAGTTGTCAGGAGATGAGTTATGATTGTACTCTAAAATTTATTTTTCCATAAACATAAACCTAGAAAACTTTTATAACACATTTTTCCCAACTGGTTTGTAGTATGAATTGTGCATTGGAAAATACCATGACTAAACTCTATAAGGAGGGTAAGGAAAGATTTACATCTCTAAGTGTGATTTGTCATGTAGATTTCCAAGTTGTAAATGGACTCTAATATTTAAGAAATCAAATTTTGTCTAAATTATCTTATTGTTTCTATCAACATTTGGCATTGTATTTTATATTTCTTTTAGATATTCTGTCTGGTGAATACCTGTTATGTATCAGACTCTATACCAAGTGCTGGGACATGGCAAGATCACAAAGTTCCTGTCCTCATAGAGTTCACTTTCCCCTGGGAAAGGTAGATCATAAACACAAAAGCAAACAAAATAAAGTGGAAATAAACCAAGTGGATATCTGGGGAAAGACCATTCCCAAAAGGACCTTGCCTGCCATTTTTATGACCAGCAAGGGGGTCAGTGTGGCTGGAGCCGAGTGAGTAGAAGCAGAGTTGGGGGATCTAAGATTAGAGCCGAGTGGGAGGGCACACGTGATCAGGAAGCCTCTGGTCCGTGGGAGGCCATTGGCTTACTATGAATGATATGGGAACCAATGGAAAGCTTCTGAGCATGGAAGTAACGTTTTTTATAGTATTTAAAATAATCATTCTGACTGTTGTGCAGGGCACAAAGCTAAAGCAGGGAGAACAGAAACGGCGTTGCAGTAATCTGACATGACATAATATTAGCACAGACCAGGGTAGTGATGATGAAAGTGAAAGAATGGCAAGACCTGAATATATTGAAATGTGGTTTGGATGTATCTGGGAGAGTAAAAAATAGCCTATTTATTCTTAGACAACTGAAACAAAAAAATTGCTATTAACTGATGGTGGGAAGACAGTAAGAAGAGCCAGTTTGAGGATGTGAAATTGGGATTTGAGTTTCACACATGCAAAGTTTGAGATGTCTGTTATATTCCAAATGGAAATATATAGGCAAATCTGGAACCCAGGAGTTACATTCTGGAACTCAGGAGAGTAACATATAACTTTTGAAATCATCAGTGTGCAGTTGTTCTTTAATGTCATAAATTGGGTTGAGTTAATCTATACTCTAGAGTGAGTATAGCTAAGATTTCCAAGAACTAACTTCTAGTGAGTTCCAAAATTTAGAGATGGATATACCAGGTAAGCATACTAAGAATAAGCTGCTAATTGCATAGACACAGGCTCAAGAGCGGGTGTGTTCTCAGAAGCCTTGAGAGAGAAGGTTTTGGAGATGAGAAAGTATTCAATCGTGTCAAATACTGCTGATAGGTCAAAGAAGATGAGGACTGAGAACTGGCCAGTGGATCTTGTAAACCAGAGGTCAGTGAGGACTGTGAAAGGAACTTACTTGGTGGAGTGATTGGAGGAACATATGATTAGAAGTTGATGAAGGGAGAATGGAGAAAGAGAATCAGAGATCTTGCATATAGGTACAAATTTTGCTATAGAAGGAGACCAAGACAAGAGACAAGAGTGCACACATAGAGATAGTTTCAGATCAGAAATTTGAACTTGAATGGTTATGAACAAACATATTATTTTTAATTGAGATTTAAAAATTTCAAACTAAAGGAACATAAGTTAATATAAAATATCAGCCCAGGGCAAAATTACAGCCAGTAGTAATTAGGTAATAGTAACACCTTTTATATTTTTTAAGGAGGTTTGAGAAAAAGATTTTAGACAAAGGAGAGTAGCTAGAAAGCAGGAGTTACTTCAGTTCAAGTTCTAGCATTTCTCTTAGAGATGTCACTCTGTAGAAGCTATGTAACTTGTCTAGGACACAGTTTAGTTCAAATGTAAAGAGCATGTAATAGATGAGTATTTCCTCAGCCAATTCCATGTCTGTGAACTTCTTAAATTCTAAAAGTTCCAGGAGAAGAACAGAAGAGGACAGACTAAGTTTCAAGTGGGCACCATTTTTATTGAGAAGAGTAGAGAGTTGAGGGCCAGGGTATCAGATGGTAAAACTTTCAAACAGATGCTCTCTGATACTCTGTGTGTGGAAGAAGGGTAGACTCCAGTTCCCTGCAGTTTAAACTTCTTTTTTTACAATCTTATATTGGTTTCAAGTGTATAACACATTGGTTCAACAGTTGCCCATATTATTCATCCTCCCCCAACTAGTACAGCTACTGACAACATAGGAACATTTTACAGGATCACTGACTGTATTCTCCATGCTGTACTACTGTCCCTGTGACCAAGCTATAATTATGTTTGAGATACCTCTTATATTCCAAATGGAAATATATAGGCAAATCTGAAACCCAGGAGTTGTGGGGCCCCTTTATCCCCCTCAACCTGACCACCCACCCAGCCCAACCCCTTCTGCATGGTAACCACCAGGCACTTCTCAGTGTCCAAGAGTCTATTGCTGTTTTGTTCATTCTGTTTTGCTTTGTATTTATTGTGTCTATCAATGATGAAGTCAAAGGGGAAATATCTGATATGAGTTTTCTCTCCTTACTGCAAAATAAAATCCCATAAAAACTCAAAAACCAAAACCAGAAACTACTTAAGTGACTTTGACAGCTCTTTTCTTTCACTCCAGACAATTGATCACAAATTGCCTACTCCTTCATCATATAACCAACTTGTTTATTTCTCATTCATTCTACCACTAAACATCTGATCCAAGACACAATTACTGTTTTTTTGGTCATTGTTAAATAGGTTTTTTTTTTTTGAGAGGGCATCTCTCATTTATTGATCAAATGGTTGTTAACAACAATAAAATTCTGTATAGGGGAGTCAATGCTCAATGCACAATCATTAATCCACCCCAAGCCTAATTCTCATCAGTCTCCAATCTTCTGAAGCATAATGAACAAGTTCTTACATGGTGAACAAATACTTACATAGTGAATAAGTTCTTACATGGTGAACAGTACAAGGGCAGTCATCACAGAAACTTTCGGTTTTGATCACGCATTATGAACTATAAACAATCAGGTCAAATATGAATATTCATTTGATTTTTATACTTGATTTATATGTGGATTCCACATTTCTCCCTTTATTATTATTTTTTTTTTATTTTTAATAAAATGCTGAAGTGGCAGGTAGATGCAAGATAAAGGTAGAAAACATAGTTTAGTGTTGTAAGAGAGCAAATGTAGATGATCAGGTGTGTGCCTGTAGACGATGTGTTAATCCAAGCTAGAAAAGGGCAATAAAACATCCACGGATGCAGAAGATTTCTCTCAAAACGGGGGGTGGGGTGCTAAGCCTCACCACTGTTGGTCCCCAATTTCTCACCTGATGGCCCCCCCTTATGACTGTGCCTGTCTTAGGTTGCTCCTCCCTTGAGGAATCTTACCCGTCTCTGGCTAACCAGTAATCTTCTGGGGCCATACAGGGAGATGTAAAGTTGGTAAGTGACAGAGAAGTCATATTGTTTGAAAAGGTTAGCTTTTTACTTCTTTGCAGATTTATGCCCTGTGGCTTCTATGCCCAGCATTTGTCTTGAGGTATCTTTGCCACTTGGAGGAATTATGATACTCGATAAATTCAATATGAGGCACGAATTCTATTTAAGGGTTGTAATTAGGAAGGAAGAAGAAAAGCTATAGAGGTAGCATATGGAAGAAAACATGGGAGGATTGATTATTTCTTTGACATATCTTGTAGAGAAACTTAAGCATGTATAGGTTTTAAACTACTAACTAAATTGCACACACACATTAACATAATAGGAATACAGTTACATAACCAAAGCAGATCTATAATTACCAGCCATCTCCAGTGAAGCCAAGAAAACCAGTTAGGCACCCTAGGCATTTGTGAAAATTTGTCTATGATATGATGGATATTGTCCAAATGTACTTGAACAGTCTGAGAGAAATCAGACAAATTAAAACAACCCATTCCTGGGAACTGTTCACATCCCATATGTTCTTTTAACAGTAGATAGTCTGTAGTTGTAAGATTTTGTAGCGCTACAACTTGCACTTCTCCTAATTCTTGGTTGAGTTCCAACAGTATAGATCCAGTCAAATTTGTTGTTTTACTGAAAGCACAGGCCAGCTTCGATATCTCCTTCTTCATTCCAATGGTAAGTCCAGGGAACCAGTGGGATGGATGCAGCTACAACTGCAGCATCGCCTGGATCTTTGTTGAGGTTTTTTGATGATCATCTCCTGGTATGACTCTTCCAGAGAGTGCTGATGTTGGAAGTTCTTCTTCATATCGTATCTTAGTTCATTTTCTGGGTAGCCAAATTAGGCTTTGATCTTCTGTATAAACACAAACAGACCCTTTGCCCACACTTTGATATGCCCTTTATACCATTGTGTAGAACTCATTGGAGGTCACCACACAGGAACTGCTTTTTATTTATTTTTTAAATTTTTTTAAGAGAAAGGAATATTATCAGAAAAGTATACCTCCATAGCCGATCATCTGACACCCTTTAAGTGATCAAAATTAAGGATATTTAAAGCATGCATTAATCATTGATTTACAGTTAGTTTTATCCTATCAAGGAGTAATTCCCCCTTTCTTTCTTTTTTTTTAATCTTTAATCTACACTTACATGAAGAATATTATGTTTAGCAGGCTCTCCCGTATACCAGGACCCCCTATAAACCACTTTACAGTCAGCATAGCAAAATGTTGTAGAATCACTACTTGTCTTCTCTGTGATGTACAGCCCTCCACTTTCTCCCTCCCCCCATGCATGCTAATCTTAATACACCCTTTTTTCTCCCCCCCCCTTATCCCTCTCTACCCACCCATCCTCCCCAGTCCCTTTCCCTTTGGTACCTGTTAGTCCATTTTTGGGTTCTGTAATTCCGCTGCTGTTTTGTTCCTTCAGTTTTTCCTTTGTTCTTATACTCTACAGATGAGTGAAATCATTTGGTATTTCCCTTTCTCTGCTTGGCTTATTTCACTGAGCATAATACCCTCCAGCTCCATCCATGTTGCTGCAAATTTTCCTTCTTCTTATGGCTGAGTAGTATTCCATTGTGTATATGTACCACATCTTCTTTATCCATTCATCTACTGATGGACATTTAGGTTGCTTCCAATTCTTGGCTATTGTAAATAGTACTGCAATAAACATAGGGGTGCATCTGTCTTTCTCAAACTTGATTGCTGTGTTCTTAGGGTAAATTCCTAGGATTGGAATTCCTGGGTCAAATGGTAGGTCTGTTTTGAGCATTTTGATGAACCTCCATACTGCTTTCCACAATGGTTGGACTAATTTACATTCCCACCAGCAGTGTAGGAGGGTTCCCCTTTCTCCACAGTCTCTCCAACATTTGTAGTTGTTTGTCTTTTGGATGGCAGCCATCCTTACTGGTGTGAGGTGATATCTCATTGTAGTTTTAATTTGCATTTCTCTGATAATTAGCGATGTGGAGCATCTTTTCATGTGTCTGTTGGCCATCTCTATTTCTTCTTTGGAGAACTGTCTGTTCAGTTCCTCTGCCCATTTTTTAATTGGATTATTTGTTTTTTGTTTGTTGAGGTGTGTGAGCTCTTTATATATTTTGGATGTCAAGCCTTTATCGGATCTGTCATTTACAAATATATTCTCCCATACTGTAGGGTTCCTTTTTGTTCTATGGATGGTGTCTTTTACTGTACAGAAGCTTTTCAGCTTAATATAGACCCACTTGTTCATTTTTGCTGTTGTTTTCCTTGCCCAGGGAGATATGTTCAAGAAGAGGTCACTCATGTTTATGTCTAAAAGGTTTTTGCCTATGTTTTTTTCTAAAAGTTTTATGGTTTCATGACTTACCTTCAGGTCTTTGATCCATTTTGAATTTACTTTTGTGTATGGGGTTAGACAATGGTCCAGTTTCATTCTCCTACATGTAGCTGTCCAGTTTTGCCAGCACCATCTGTTGAAGAGACTGTCATTTTGCCATTGTATGTCCATGGCTCCTTTATCATATATTAATTGACCATATATGTTTGGGTTAATGTCTGGAGTCTCTAACCTGTTCCACTGGTCTGTCGCTCTGTTCTTGTGCCAGTACCAAATTGTCTTGATTACTATGACTTTATACAGCTTGAAGTTGGGGAGTGAGATCCCCGCTACTTTATTTTTCTTTCTCAGGATTGCTTTGGCTATTCGGGGTCTTTGGTGTTTCCATATGAATTTTTGAATTATTTGTTCCAGTTCATTGAAGAATGTTGCTGGTAATTTGATAGGGATTGCATCAAATCTGTATATTGCTTTGGGCAGGATGGCCATTTTGATGATATTGATTCTTCCTAGCCATGAGCATGGGATGAGTTTCCATGTGTTAGTGTCCCCTTTAATTTCCCTGAAGAGTGACTTGTAGTTTTCAGGGTATTGGTCTTTCACTTCTTTGGTTAGGTTTATTCCTAGGTATTTTATTCTTTTTGATGCAATTGTGAATGGAATTGTTTTCTTGATTTCTCTTTCTGTTGGTTCATTGTTAGTGTGTAGGAAAGCCACAGATTTCTGTGTGTTAATTTTGTGTCCTACAACTTTGTTGTATTCCGATATCAGTTCTAGTAGTTTTGGAGTGGAGTCTTTAGGGTTTTTTATGTACAATATCATATCATATGCAAATAGTGACAGGTCAACTTCTTCTTTACCAATCTGGATTCCTTGTATTTCTTTGTTTTGTCTGATTGCCGTGGCTAGGACTTCCAGTACTATGTTAAATAACAGTGGGGAGAGTGGGCATCCCTGTCTAGTTCCCGATCTCAGAGGAAAAGCTTTGAGCTTCTCGCTGTTCAGTATAATGTTGGCTGTGGGTTTATTATATATGGCCTTTATTATTTTGAGGTACTTGCCCTCTGTTCCCATTTTGCTGAGAGTTTTTATCATGAATGGATGTTGAATTTTGTCAAATGCTTTTTCAGCATCTATGGAGATGATCATGTGGTTTTGTCTTTCTTTTTGTTGATGTGGTGGATGATGTTGATGGATTTTTGAATGTTGTACCATCCTTGCATCCCTGGGATGAATCCCACTTGGTTATGGTGTATGATCCTTTTGATATGCTGTTGAATTCTGTTTGGTAATATTTTATTGAGTATTTTTGTATCTACATTCATCAGGGATATTGGTCTGTAATTTTCTTTATTGGTGGGGTCTTTGCCTGGTTTTGGTATTAGGGTGATGTTGGCTTCATAGAAAGAGTTTGAGAGTATTCCCTCTTCTTCTATTTTTTGGAAAACTTTAAGGAGAATGGGTATTATGTCTTCTCTGTGTGTCTGATAAAATTCCAAGGTAAATCCGTCCGGCCCCGGGGTTTTGTTCTTGGGTAGTTTTTTGATTACCGTTTCAATTTCTTTGGTCATAATAGGTTTGTTTAACTTTTGTGTTTCTTCCTTGGTCAGTCTAGGGAGGTTTTATTTTTCTAGGAAGTTGTCGATTTCTTCTAGGCTTTCCAGCTTGTTAGCATGTAGGTTTTCATAGTAGTCTTTAATAATTCTTTGTATTTCTGTGGAGTCTGTCGTGATTTTTCCATTCTCATTTCTGATTCTGTTGATTTGTGTTGATTCTCTTTTTCTCTTAATAAGTTTGGCTAGAGGCTTATCTATTTTGTTTATTTTCTCAAAGAACCAGCTCTTGGTTTCGTTGATTTTAGCTATTGTTTTATTCTTCTCAATTTTGTTTATTTCTTCTCTGATCTTTATTATGTCCCTCCTTCTGCTGACTTAAGGCCTCATTTGTTCTTCTTTTTCCAGTTTCGATAATTGTGATGTTAGACTATTCATTTGAAATTGTTCTTCCTTCTTCAAGTGTGCCTGGATTGCTATATACTTTCCTCTTAAGACTGCTTTTGCTGCGTCCCACAGAAGTTGGGCCTTTGTGTTGTTGTTGTCATTTGTTTCTATATATTCCTTGATCTCTATTTTGATTTGTTCATTGATCCATTGATTATTTAGAAGCATGTTGTTAAGCCTCCATGTGTTTATGAGCCTTTTTATTTTCTTTGTAAAATTTATTTCAAGTTTTATACCTTTGTGGTCTGAAAAGTTGGTTGGTAGAATTTCTATTTTTTGGAATTTTACTGAGGCTCTTTTTGTGGGCTAGTATGTGGTCTATTCTGGAGAATGTTCCATGTGCACTTGAGAAGAATGTATCCTGTTGCTTTTGAATGTAGAGTTCTGTAGATGTCTATTAGGTCCATCTTTTCTAGTGTGTTGTTCAGTGCCTCTGTGTCCTTACTTGTTTTTTTCACTGTGGATCTATCCTTTGGGGTGAGTGGTGTGTTTATGTCTCCTAAAATGAATGCATTGCAGTCTATTTCCCTCTTTAGTTCTGTTAGTATTTGTTTCACATATGCTGGTGCTCCTGTATTGGGTGCATATATATTTAGAGTGGTTATATCCTCTTGTTGGACTGAGCCCTTATCATTATGTAGTGTTCTTCTTTATCTCTTGTTACTTTCTTTGTTTTAAAGTCTCTTTTGTCTGATATTAGTACTGCACCCCTTGCTTTCTTCTCGCTGTTGTTTGCCTGAAATATGTTTTTCTATTCCTTGACTGTTTGTCTGTACATATCTTTGGGTTTAAGGTGAGTTTCTTTTAAGTAGCATATAGATGGGTCTTGCTTTTTTATCCATTCTATTACTCTGTGTCTTTTGATTGGTGCATTAAGTCCATTTACATTAGGGTGACTATTGAGAGATATGTACTTATTGCCATTGCAGGCTTTAGATTCGTGGTTACCAAAGGTTCAAGGTTAGCCTCTTTAGTATCTTACTGCCTAACTTAGCTCACTTACTGAGCTGTTATATACACTGTCTGGAGATTCTTTTCTTCTCTCCCTTCTTATTCCTCCTCCTCCATTCTTCATATGTTGTGTATTTTGTTCTGTGCTCTTTTTAGGAGTGCTCCCATCTAGAGCAGTCCCTGTAAGATGCCCTGTAGAGGTGGTTTGTGGGAAGCAAATTCCATCAGCTTTTGCTTGTCTGGGAATTGTTTAATCCCGCCATCATATTTAAATGATAGTCGTGCTGGTTACAGTATCCTTGATTCAAGGCCCTTCTGTTTCATTGTATTAAATATATCATGCCATTCTCTTCTGGCCTGTAGGGTTTCTGTCAAGAAGTCTGATGATAGCCTGATGGGTTTTCCTTTATAGGTGAAGTTTTTCTCTCTAGCTGCCTTTAAAACTCTTTCCTTGTCCTTGATCCTTGCCATTTTAATTATTATGTGTCTTGGTGTTGTCCTCCTTGGATCCTTTCTGTTGGGGGTTCTGTGTATTTCTGTGGTCTGTTCGATTATTTCCTCCCCCAGTTTAGGGAAGTTTTCAGCAATTATTTCTTTAAGGACACTTTCTATCCCTTTTCCTCTCTCTTCTTCTTCTGATACCCCTATAATACAGATATTGTTCCTTTTGGATTGGCCACATAAATCTGTTAGTATTGTTTCATTCCTGGAGATCCTTTGATCTCTCTCTATGTCAGCTTCTATACTTTCCTGTTCTCCTGTTTCTATTCCTTCAATGGCCTCTTGCATTTTATTCATTCTGCTTATAAATCCTTCAAGGGTTTGTTTCACTTCTGTGATCTCCTTCCTGACATCTGTGATCTACCTCCGGACTTAATCCCTTTGCTCTTGCATTCTTCTCTGCATCTCTGTCAGCATGTTCATGATTTTTATTTTGAATTCTTTTTCAGGAGGACTGGTTAGGTCTGTCTCCTTCTCAGGTATTGTCTCTGTGATCTTTGTCTGCCTGTAGTTTTGTCTTTTCATGGTGATAGAGACAGTGTGCAGAGCTGGTACAAGTGACCGCTGGAAGAGCTTCCCTTCTTGTTGGTTTGTGGCCTTCCTCTCCTGGGAGAATAGCGACCTCTAGTGGCTTGTGTTGGGCATCTGTGCGCAGGCAGGGCTGCTTCTTCCTTCCTGGCTGCTATGGAGTTTATCTCCGCTGTTGCTATGGGCATGGCTGTCTCTGGCTGCTGCTTAAAAATCATGGAGCCCCATTGGCGGGGGAGCGGTGGGAGGCTATTTATTTCTGTAAGGGTTCTCCATGCTTCCTGCTTCCTGCTGCCCAGGTGGTTAGAGTGCCCAGAGATCCCCAGATTCCGTGCCTCTGGACTAAGTGTCCTGCCCTGCCCCTTTAAGACTTCCAAAAAGCACTCTCCAAACCAGCAACAACAACAAAAGAATTAATTAATTAATTAATTAATTAATTTAAAAAAAGAAAAACACACGATTTTCTTTGTCCTCAGGTGCTGGTCTCAGGCACCCGCTCATCAGTCTTGCTGCCCTGTTTCCTTAGTATTGGGGTCCCTGTCCCTTTAAGACTTCCAAAAAGCACTCGCCAAAAAAAAGAGGGAAAAAAAAAAAGCACACTCCCATTTCTTTGTTCTCCAGTGTCGGCCTCAGGCACCTGCTCACCTGTCCTGCTGCCCTGTTTCCCTAGTATCCAGGACCTCGCGCACTGTGTTTGTGCTCTGGTCCAGATGGCTGGGGCTGGGTGTTCAGCAGTCCTGGGCTCCTTCTCCCTCCCTGCTGACTCCTCTCCTCCCACCGGGAGCTGGGGTGAGGGGCGCTCAGGTCCAGCTGGGCTGGGGCTTGTATCTTACCCCCTTCACAAAGCGCTGAGTTCTCACAGGTGTGGATGTGGTCTGGATGTTGTCCTGTGTCCTCTGCTCTCTATTTTAGGAAGAGTTGTCTTTGTTATATTTTCATAGATATATGTGGTTTTGGGAGGAGATTTCTGCTGCTCTACTCATGCCGCCTTCTTGGCTCCGCCCTCTCCACAATTACTTTTTTACCTGAATAATTGCAGCAGCTTCTTAACTGCTGCTTCCTTATCTTTAGATTTGTCAACAGAATCTATTGCGTTCAGAGTTAATTCCCAAATCTTCAGAAGTCCTACCTAGACCTCTCAGTTGCTACCACCTCCTATCTGATCTCATTTCCAACCACTGTTGTACCTAGGACTTTTGCAGTTACTGTTCTATCTTCCTAGAATGCTCTTTTCGCAGATGTTTATGGACTTTTTCACTTCCTTTGTGTCTGTGTTCCACTGTTACCTTATCAGAGGGGCTTTGTCGACTATCCTGTGTTACATAGCACTTCTTACCTCCTTTACTCATTTTCCATGGTAGTTATCACCATATTACCTAAGTTATGTTTATTTGTTTATATATTATCTTCTTTTTCCTGTTGAATATTAACTCTATGAAGGTAGATATTTTACATGTTTTGTTTATGCTCTATTCCTAGGGCTGAGAACTCTGGTGGAGCAGTAGATAGGAAATAGTCATTCACCAATGATTGTGTGAATGAATGAAGGAATGGTTTAGTGAGCAAATGAGTTAATTTGACTTTCCCTGATGAGAAATTGAAAATTAAGAAGAAAAAATTCAATTAATTTGATGCAGAAAATTTCAGAAGGTAGTTTTATGAGTTTATCTTACCAAGTACTGACTTAAGGAAATACTAGCTTTTATTGTGGAAGGAGCATGGGTCTGAATATCAGGGCCTCAGTTCTGTGTAGTAAATTGTAGTGGAAAAACACTGAATCTAGATGTCAATATTAATGCCTCCAAGGACTACACATACATGAAAGTTAGGGAAGATTGCCTACCTTTCTCCATACTTGAGAAGAAGTTAAATATTGACTTACCATATAACCCAGTAATTGTGTTCCTTAATATTCACTCAGATGAGCTGAAAGCCTATGTTCACACAAAATCTAGCACAAGATTGTTAATAGAAACTTTATTCATAATTGGCAAAAATGAGTAGAAACCAGGATGGCCTTCAATAGGTGAATGGATAAGCATATCCATGTAATTGAATATTATTTAGTATTAAGAAGAAGTGAGCTATCAAGCCATGAAAAAATACAGAGAAACTTTAACTTCATATTGTTAAGTGAAAGAAGCCAATCTTAAGAGGCTGTCCTCGATATGGTTCCAATATGACACTCTGGAAAAGGCAAAACTGGAGACAGTGAAAAGATCACTGGTTGCCAGGAGTTCAGGAAGGGGGAGAGATGAACAGGTGGAACATGGGATTTTTAGGTCAGTGAAACTATGCTGTATGATACTGTACGGGTGGACACATGACAATTTGAATTTGTTAAAATCCATTGAATTACACAGAAGAGAGTGAAGCCTAATGTAAATGGACTAATGTTATAGACCTTAGTTAATGACAATGTATCAATATTGATTCATTGATTAGAATTTATATACCACAGTAATGCAAGGTATTAATAATAGAAGAAACTGCTTGTAGGGGTGGGAGAAATATGGTACATGGGAACCCTATATTCTGCACAATTTTTTTGTAAACCTAAAACTGCTCCAAACATAAATTTTATTATTTAAAAAAATGCAAAATCATATACTTATCACTAAAATAAGTTTAGAATTGGAAAAGTAGCAATACTATAACCAAGAAAATTGGGAGGCAACATAGGATGTTGGAGTGTGAGTGAATGTACTATGTGTTCTTATTTTCTCATAGTTCATTGTAGGAACTCAATAGATAGATTAAGATATAAAGGTTTAATTATATGAAGTTATAATCATTGGGATAATTAAAATTCCAGATAATAAAATTTGTGCTTATGAAAAGAAAACACAGTCAATGAAAATACAAGTGATACAGTGAAAGAATGTTTTAATCAGAGAAAACATTGATAATAATAATACAAAATAAGATGGTGGGACTATGAATAAATATATGTCATGTCAAATCACTATCTCTATTTAATTAGTTTTAAACTGTATCATGTTCAGTATTACACAGGTGTATATCTCTGTTGTCAATAACAAGAGTAAGATAAGTATTATGATGAATATTACTTGTCATTTGTCTGTAAATTATAGGCAAATAAATGATATTTACAACTTAAAAATCACATCCACCCATGCTTTTTCCTTTCTGGTACAATCCAAGTAGTATCCTCTTTTTGCTGGCTCAGTTCCACCTCCTCTTAAAGCTATGTTTTTAACGTACATTTTAGTTACTTGTTTCTTCAACTTTTCTATTGTTTTACACAGCAGCATCTAAACATGCTCAGACCCCTCCCATCTCCCACAAAATAAACAACACCTAACAAAAATCAACATCTAACTGATGACATATATCCTGTTAGGCTCTGTGTCTGTTTGGTTGCTTGGAAAAATTATTTTTTTATCCTCCATGTCTTTATTATTTTGTTGTTGTGCTAGTGGTGGTAAGGGTGTTGCTGTTTGCTTATTTGTTTTTTGTTTAACTCAATCCTCTGCTCAGGGGAATCTTGCTTCCTCTCGTTATTCCAGTGAAAACCTGCTTCCATGCTTTATAACCAAATTTTGTTCCACCCAAATCTGATAGATACCATGTGTCTCTGTTTTGGTCACTCGGCAACACTGAGCTGGCTTTACTCCTTGAAGTTCTCTCTTTTTAGTTCCTAGGAAACTCTCCTGGTTTTCTTTTTGAATTCCACACATTCTCAGTGTAGTTTCTCTTCAGGGCCCTTTTCTTCTGCATCGCTGGGAATCTGCAAAATGGAAAATGTGAATGTGGGCCAGTTAAGACATGTGGAGGCAGCTTGAATACTTAGCACTCGGTGATTGCTAAGGCGTGTGCTAAGGACACAAAGGTGGCAAGGCTGACTTTCTAGTATCTGGCTCACTGAGTGGTGGATCTGATTTAATGACAGGTTATTTGAGGATAAATCTTTCTGAGAGTGGGAATTATGAACTTTTTGGTGCATGTTGAGCTTCAAGGATGTCAGTCACTTTCATGGTTTCACTCTTATCTGCTTTGCATTCAGAGTCTAAATTCAGCCAATTGCTGCTCTGAGCACAATCTCTGTATTTGCATTTGTTCCAGTATTCCTGCTGCAACTGTATTTCAATCTCCTTAGAACTTTGAGTCTAACTCGTAGTGCCCTTAGTTTCCTGGTATGTTTATTTTCATGGCACTCCTACACCCAAAGAAATACCTAACTATTTGCTCTGTTTGGTTGGTGGGTCTAAAAAACTTAATGAGCTTTCATGTCCTAATAACTTAGTAGCCATATAAAAAAAGGAAATTGAAAGAAAAAATATAATTTTTGTTCTTTCTAAATTGGAATTGTGGATTGATGGGATATGTGTGCCTGTTGGACACTGTAAAGAATCTCATACTTGGAATCATGTCAGACACTGCTGCCTTCAGATCCTGTTTGACACTGATTTTCCTCAAGTACTTGCTTTTTATTGTAGAAGCTTCAAAAAGATACGGTGTCATCTAAAGTATGTAGCGCAATTTAGTTGAAACTGAATGACTTCAGGTAGTCATATGGTATTTCAAAGAAATTGAGGGTCACTATTTCCTTGAATTTTACTTCATTCACATTGTAAATTCTTTAGTTCATGTCACTGTGGTCTTTTTGGTGTTACACCACCACCCCATAATATATTTTTATAATTTTAATCTTGTCCTCCATTTCTTACTTCACATTGCAGCCAGAGCCATCTTTTAATGACTGAAATCTATCTGTTGTACTATTTTCTATAATCCTTCAAAGGCTTCTTGTGAGCGTGAGAGTGTTCAAGGCCTGACCTTTTATGGTTTGGCTTCTGCTTGCTCCTGAACTTTTTCTTTCAAGTTCTACATTTATTACTTTAACTCAATTCTGTGGCATATTGCATTTCTTTCAGTTCTTCAGATGTGCCAAATTCTGGTCTTTTTCACCTTCTTTCATTCTGCCTAGGCATACTTCTCTTAATTTTTACCTCGCTATCATGTTTTTGCTTAGCTATTTCTTCCTAAGAGAGCATTTCCAGATCCCACCTGGCTCATTTAAATGCTGTTCCTATGTAATTCTTTTATTTAACTCATTGCAGAACTTACTGTAACAATGTGATTAAATATTTAATTGCCTGTACACCCTGTTTTTCCTTGACTAGACTACAAGCTCTTTGAAAGCAATGATTGTTTCACGATTATCTCTGTATTCTCTTTGAGTAGTATCAGGATGGGTTCATAGTAAGTGATCGAAAATATTTATTAAATGAATGAATTAAAGTGCCCATAGCAAAATATAGATAATAAAGTCATGCTTTGCCATGTAATAAAACCATTATATTAATAGTGAAATGACTGTAATATATCCTGTTATAACTGATAGAATTCTATTATATTTAATTCAGGAAACATATGTATTATAGCAAAACTATTAGAATATCAATCAGTGAGTTTTGAAAGCTACCCTAAACAATATTCTCCCTTGCATTTATATCATTTGGCTTTACTGATATGGAAAATCTACTATGAATCAAATTCAGTTTTATAACAGACTATCTTAGTTGTGTAATTTTATTCTTAAAATACTTAATGCATGAAGTACATATAATTTCACTAGTTATTTAAAAAAACTTGCTCAGTTTTTATAATACAAATGAATCAATCATTGAAGAAACATTCATTTCAATATTTCTTTTTTGAAAAACCTAGATTCAGTTTTGTTTTAAATAATTGAAAGCCAGCTGCACTTGAAGAATTTTGGTGACATTTATCTAAAGGTGTCTTAATGACCTTGGGTCATATTTGATCAGGTTTTAGATGGAGAGAACATTCCAGGTTATTAAGTCCCCCACCTCATAAAAGAAACTGATAGTTGGAGAAGGAAAATGTGCTCTACGTCTGCATGGGAAAGGATACGACTTTCCCCCTAGGCAAAGCCTGCCAGGCAGTCCTTTTTAGCAAAGGGCAAGGATGACTTCAGTGGAGTTATTTTCTAAAAAGCTAGGAAATAGCTACTCATTTCCCCCTACTACCTTGCTGTAGTTACTCCATATTTGAAAAGGTGAAATAAAAGTTGATGTGTTTATGTGCAGGCCATGCCAAAGTGCTTCTGGCCTGATTGCTTCCCTGTTTTACTGCCTTACTAAGTTATTGTCTCTAGTGCTTGCTCCAAATCTCTACTGTTTCCTCTGTCCTAGAGACATTTGGAATGAGCTGGGACTCTTTTTAAAAAAATATTTTTATTTTTTCCCAGCTTCATTGAGGTATACTTGACGAATAAAAATTGTATATATTTAAGGTGTAAAACATGATGTTTTCATATACATACACATTGTGAAATGAGTACCACAGTCAAGCAAATTAACATATCCACCACTTCACATAGTGGTAGGTTTTTTTAGGTGGTGAGTTAGATGAGGAGTAGGTCTCTCTATTGCTCCTTCTTTTCAAGGGAAATACTATTCAATGTTCTTTAGCCCTCGTGACAGGAAGGGTAGCGATTATGTGTATTTGATGGGTGCCAAAATCTGTTAATGAAAGAGAACATTGGTTCATTGGTTCTCACCACCAGGGGACCCAACATGCCTCACAAGGAAGAGAGGAATCTGAAACCTTCTTTTTAAAGGCCCATCGTAATTAGTTATGAACTTATTTTAAGATGATATTTTTCAGCTTTGAAGATGTCTTAAAAGCAAAAGTGGTATGTTTGGGAAAAGCACAGGCTGTAAGGTAGTGAGTATAAAAAAGTCTGCTAACTCCTTCGAGAAAGCTATCTATAATGTAAGCTCCAGGGTGGGCAGTAATTTTTTGTTTTTTGTTTTTTTTTTTAATTGCTGTAGCTGCTGCCTCTAGAATATGGTCCAGCACATTGTAGCTACTCAATAAATGTTTTTAGAGTGAATGAAAAAAACAAAACCTGGACACTCTTTGGATGACTGACAGTGGAGAGAACATTTCCACACAGAGATGTGAACTGAGGCCAACCCAACCATCCTCGTCTCACAGTCCTCCTTTATTTGATGAGGAAAAATGTGGGTGGGTGTGCCAGCAGAGGGCGGAGTATGCACAGCTGTCTGCATTGACTGCACCATCTAGACCCCAGGGGCACAGCTGGGTTAGAGTCCTAACTTTATTTCTAGCCATGAGTATTGTTTTACATGGATAATTGAGAGTTACCTGTAAATATTTAAAAACTCATCATTTAGCTTGTATTTTGTCTTTCTTCTATTCTCGTAAGTCAAGAGAAATCATAATCCCAACAAAAAGCCTTACATGAAACTATTACTGTTTAGGATCTGTTTTTTCTTCACAGAATAATATACAGTATTTGACCATTATTTGTACCCACAGCACTTCTGTTACTTCTGGAAGAAAATGTTGCTACTTTTCAAACATCCCATCTATCATTCTGGTGTCATGTGAAATCATCTGGGACTCTGTGACAGGTCTAATGCCAAGAGGTAGTAATGTAGACACAGTTTCTAAATTGTGACTTAAAACTGAGACAGATGTTGGGCAAGGAATACAGTCAAAGTCTTGCTTTTGAAATTATATTCTAATTGCTTTCTTTTTAAGATACAGGGGTTTACAACTTTTATCTAGAGGGCTATAAAAGTCATGAACCTAGGGAAATGTACAAAGGCTTACAAATGTAAAAGTGATGTTTCCTGAGCTGCAGAACCACTCTCTCAACAAAATTCATGATGATAATATTGAGTTGAACACAACTCACCTCCAGTGTTAATAAGCTTATGGTAGATGATAACAGAGCCAAGTCAAAGAAACACAGAATTCATTGTTATACATTAAATACTTATATTAGTACTCTTCACATATATATATGTAAACTACACAGTTAAATTACTAATAATTAAAAATGTGCTTTTGAATGTGTCTATTTAGTTCTAAATAGTTTAGTTTCTAAACTAGTGTCTAAATAGTGTCTGTTTAGAAACTAGATTCTATGTTTATAAAATTTTTATTTCTATAATTTGAAAATTGGTTTCTAATTTGTCATGATCTCAACTGTGAGAAACAAAGCACACACATGTAATTCATGCTGGAGTGATGTAACTGCCTATTTCATGCACCTGTTTAATGTATGTACAATCTATTCAAATACCCCAGTGATGCAGGGAAATAGTGATCATTTTTTACCACCAAATTGAAAATTTAAATAATATATTTATAGATTCCTCCTAACCCCCAGATTTGATAAAGTTTGTGCAAATCTCATTGAGCATTTAAAAAAGTGTTAAAAAAAAAAGAATTTACAAAGACGTTATATTCAGAATACAAGTCAGACTCTTTGATATTTTCAAACAATGCTTAGCTGAATGCTACAGGTGATTGGTCTGCCTTATACATTTTAATGTCAATTTATATATACAACAGGTATTGAATCTGTGCTAATCTTTAGCATTAAATCCATTATTTTTTGAAATTGATTTTCCCTATCAAACACTTGATATTTAATGAGAAAGTTAGGCTTATAACCTATTGAGATTATAATACCTATGATGCTGTGATAATGGTCATATTTTACTTGTATAATTTTTAATATCTAGAAGGCTATCACATATATACCACATTTACTCACCAATGTAATGTTTTAACATAGGTAGGGCAAGTATCCATATTATTAAGTACATAAAGTTTCAGTTACCCAGTATCATTATTAATAGAGAAGTGTTATATTTAATCAAATTAAGAAAAACCTAACATGAATCAAGCATCTACTATTTCACTCTGAAAAGTGTTCTACTTTTCACCCTGACACTCTGCTGGTGGGATGGTTTCCCAACAAGATTATGCCTGGTTGAGTGACAGAACTAGGATTTAAATAAAGATGTTTGTGTTTGATTATTGCTGATTTTCTTTCTATAGAAAATTTTTGCTGCTGCTTGTTAAAATTGCATGTATGAACTTGGGTTGTATCTTAAGGTGCGCTCATCAGGAGGAGGAGGGGATGGGTGAGCTGTTACTAGAACAGAGGCCAGGAACTGGGCTAGAATTTGGGAGCTTTTGTCCAGAATGCCCTGAAAAGCTATGAGACATGAGAGAGAATCTGGACGTATCCTTTTTGACCCTTTGGAAATATTGATACTCACATCTCAAACCATTAGCATTTCAACTCTCTTGATTTCCAAGTAAGTTTTTTGGAATTCCTGGCTCTCATCCTGTCTCCGGTTTTCACCCCTTCACTGATCTTACAACTCTGAATGTCACCACATCCTTCAGAGCAGGGGATGGAAAGGGTGCAGAGATTCTGGCAAGACTGAGGATGGTTTTAGTCTGTCTGTGTAGTTAGTAGGTGCACATTTCACAGTTCACAAACTTTGGTGTATAAAAATTCAGGGTTATTCTTCTGTAACTGAGTTTGACTTATAATATGATCTGCTATTCCTTTCTGGTGGGGATTGAGGGGTATTATAATTAGCACACATGGTGTCGGCGGGGGGATCATGGGGAAGACAGTGTAGCACAGAGAAGACAAGTAGTGACTGTGGCATCTTACTACACTGATGGACAGTGACTGGAATAGGATACGGGGGGGACTTGATAATATGGGTAAATGTACTAACCACATTGTTTTTCATGTGAAACCTTCGTAAGAGTGTATATCAATGATATCTTAATAAAAATAAATAAACAAAAATTTAATATCATGTAATTCTAGATAAACCCAGTCAATTCCACTTTCTCCCTGGGTTTCCATGTAAGTTTTGGATAGCTTTATTAGAAATGTCAGTGTTTAGGGAAGTAAAGGCTTGCTTGATTCAACTGTTCTCCATATTGACATAAGATGCAATATACATTTCTTGTCTGATCCTTGGATCTTTCATGAGCCAGTCTGGCATATTCTACCAGTTCCTGAGTTTTGAAACTCTCACAATACAACCCACCCTAGGGATGTAAGAATTATAGATATATGACTTGTCCTTCATCCTTAGTACGGAGGAGCTTCATTTCCTTCAGGGCAGAAAAGCAACTTTCACTTTGTCATACATTCTTTCTGATCTGTTATTTATAAATTAGCTTTATTTCTTGAGTCCTCATGGTTCTAGTACTAGGTTCTCAAAAGGCTTGAAAAAAACCTCGCCTCCCATATAGAGTATCTTCACAATGAGTTTTGAAAACTTGTTTGGAGAAAAGCCAAGACTAGTCTTTTCTGTAACCACTCTTCTCAGAGGTAAATAATGAGTGTTACCTACAGGTAAAAGGTATAAAGACCTAAAAAAGAGAAATATTTAGAGGAAAATAGGATGGTTAAAATATTATACTACTATGTTGAATAAATAACAAATTCTAAAAGAGTCAAGATTTGTTTAAAGTTATAATGCTCTTCCTCATGGATGAATCCAAGTGGCTGTGTTAGCGTGTGTTTTAAAAAGGATTATAATTGGATAATTCAACAATTGATTGAATACCTACACAGAAAACCAGCAAAGAAATAGAAGAGCTCCATCAACCAACAGGATATAATTGACATTTAAAACACACTACCCCACAGTTACTCAATAGACTTTCCTTTCAAGTGCCCACAGGATATACATCAAAATAGATGAAAACACAGGGAGTCAATTTCTGAACTCTGTTTCTCACCATTTCTGATTGGAAACAGTTACATTTGGCCTGAATTTAATTATTTCTTCTTATATCTTAAGAAAAAGTAGCCAGTATTAGTCCTAAACACGAATATTCTGACCCTTCCTAACTGTAAATTCTAATGATATAAACTTTCTTGGAAGCAAATAGGATCTTTCCAGCTTTGACCACATGATCATTTATCAAAAGCTTTATCTTGGCATAAAAAGGGTTATCAGATTTTTGGACTCTTAATGCTTTATTTTTTTACTGTTTCCTAATTACTGAGCAAATGCCGGATATTTTTATTATGGCAGCACCAGACTTGTGAACTCCATCTTAGGCTAGCTAAACTTCTAAATAACATGAGAACTAACAGTAATTTAGTGACTCAAACAAAATGAGGGTCATTTTATATCCCTCTTCATGTACCGGTCTGGGTTAATGTCTTAGGAAGTTGGTGGCATATCATTATTCAGGTACTCTGTCCTGGCATCTCTGCAATCCTTACTACAAGCTTCCCAGGGAGTTCTGCTTATTCCCATCCCAGCTAGCAGGAACAGAGAAATGAATATGTAGGAGCCATGCTCTGTCTTCAATGCCCCAGACTCAACTGACACATGTCACTTCCACTCACACTCTTGGTCAGATTGGTCATATGGCCTTGCCTAACTGTAAAATGGCTGGGAAAATGTAGCTCAGGAAGAAAAGGAGAATACATTTTTTGAACAGCTATCGGTTTTTGACAGAGCATTGTCATCAAATCAGTAAGAGGAGAGTACATTATAAATGAAATAAGAGATAGCGTAGTAGATAGATTAGAAAGAAGCAATTTGAAGAACAAAAAGAAACAGGGAAGAGAAGAATGTGTGTCTGTTTTTATTGTGTGACAGCTCTGTAATACCTGGGTGGCTCAGTTACAATAAAGGTGTAAGGCCAAACCACAATATAGAAAATCTATACTTGGGAAGATTTCTGAGTACAGGGAAATATAACCAGTATCATTATCTTTGAATGCCTTCACTGTAACTTTATGGAGTTAAAAAATGGGCTGCTGAATAACACTAATATACAATTATACAGATTTGAATATAACAAATATCAAATGATTATACTTATTGCTACATGAATCAGCTCACTAAAGAATTGATTAAATGATAAGAGTAAATTAGAGTGCCTGTTTCTTCCAAGGGTTATTTCCACCTCATCACTTGGTGAAGATACTACTTTGGTTATAACATTGGATTTTGGAATGTCAAAAGAAAAATTAGTATGTATTAACACACAAAAAATTGAATTAATAAAACTAAAAGATTATTTTAAATATTGTTCTTTATATTGAATATTAGATTTTAGAATAGATTGGTTAGAGCAAAATTTTGTAAAACATTAATATTTAGGAGAGTAATGAAATCTTTAATCCTTGATGGTTTTCATTAATATTTCTTCAAGCCATAATTTCTTGACCAACTGTCTTTGATATAAATACAAAATTTAATACCTTTATTTTATATGGTTTCAAAACTGTTACTGTGAAAAAAAATAATTTTGTCCAGTTATTCTTTCTGTATTTATGTATTATTTATGTTTTATGAGTGTTATGCATTTTTAATTTTTGAAGTTTACATGGATGAATACATTACAGTCTCAGCATAAATGCAAGAGGGAATTAAGGCTAGTAGAAGTACTTTGCATAAACAAAACCAGAAAAAGAACACATACATTTGATAATAGTAAACCAGTAACAAAGCAAAATGGGCTTTTTGTTGCTTCGATAAACCTTGTGTGGATATCATATGAGGTGCCGCTTAGGAATGTGACTTTTCATGCCGATGAGAGGCATGATCTGTTTGCCTGCAGCACTGGAAAAGCGACTGCTAGAGATTAGGAATTACACATGTGAACGTGAAGAAGTTTATCTACAACCAGAACTACAAAACATTCTTATTCTAGGAGACATTAGTGTTTCAAACAGATTTAGATTTTCAGTTAGTACTCAGAACTAAGCCAAGTTATTTTTGAATATCATTGAGATAAATAATAAATCTTAATTCAGTAGCAAATGGAAGATTGAACATTCATGGAGGAAGTGCCGTTCTGTATGTAACGTCTGTTGCATTTTAATGCAACATAAAATTGTTTTCCCTCAGTGTATGTTTTCCTTGAGTGTTCAAGTTACACAATGTGAAATATAACTTAAGGTGAAAAATATATAGTGAAAAAAGTTTGAATTGTCATTAAATTGTTGTTACTCTGCATTATAGTATGTGGTCCTGGGATTTGCACATGTGCTTCTGGAGCAGATGTGAGTGCTTTAATTAACTGTAGCTTGGTTTCTGTGTAAAGGTACAGGGTTCTTAAATGAAAATGAGACATTCTTGCCATTACATAATATCCTAAGTGATTTATTTCATAAAATTACTTTGAAAATCAAGAAGGACTCTGCTGTCTTACGGCATGTGATGTTACTCTCCTAAGCCAACTTGGTGATTGTTGCTAAGGAACCCCCTTTAAAGCAGTTTTACTCTCTTATGTTTAGATGATAATATGGTTCAGAGCCAGGATGTAGTAAATCTTTTGGCTTGAAATAGCACAAATATAATTGAAATTTTAAGCAGAGGCTTGTGAATGTTATATTGATGTTATATTACTTCAGGAGAATGCTGGCTCTCAGAATGTTTGGGTTTATTTTTTTAACTGAAATTTTTATCTTTAGAACTAATTTTTGTCTCTTAAAGGAAGAAGTATTTAAGTTGCTAAGAAACTCTGTTTAACTCATTCAAGAAAATATATTTAGTTAAGATCTTGTTATACAGGTTCAATTATCTTTCTTTTGCCTTTAATACCAATTTGATTTCTCTATTAGTTAAAACTATTTGATATTGAGAAAAACAGCTTCTTTTTTTATATAACCAAGGCTCTTCTTCAAAAGGAAGAAGAAATGGTCAGATTTATCAGTTTGCCATTATTTCTTTTTTTTAATTCACTTAATGAGAGGAATATGTCCTTTCTAAAGTGTCTATGATGACATGCAGTATGTTATGCATAGTAGAGTCTTAGTGACAAATTTGTAGAAATCATAAATAACATTTGACTAGAATACTTTCTTCATCTTCATAAAATACAGTTAGAATTTCACTCACAATTGCTCAGCATGTTTTCCAAAAGAGTAAGTTAACAAAGAAGATCCCTTTATAGCTTAGTGAAAATTGTAATTTAAAAATTTAAGTTTCTTAACAATAAAGATCATATTTGATCATGATCACATTCACATGACAATTTGGCATAGTATTCTAATCAACATTGGTGTTTAATGAATATTTTTTGCTTGAATTAACACAAACAAAAAGAGTATTGTAGACAAGTTACCCAGTTTAAGTTGAAGAAGTCCCCTCTCTTTTTTAGGATCTACAATATTTAGGTTTTAAAATTGTAAGAACAAGTCAACTACAAAATGCCACTGGTTTGCTAATAGACATTTTTTATAACATATGGAACAATTCAATGTGGGTGTTGATATCAAGGGATAGTTATCTTACTTGCAGTGATTCTGGAACCCTGTTATCTTCCTTGTAGTTTTTCTGTTTCCTGGGGTTTTGTCAATCTCTGTATCCACCTAGCAGAAAACTAGAATACGTGGGGAAGGCACAGACCCTTCTTAAATGCCCGGATACAATTACCAGTTGTATTTAGTGGCATAGGTAAGACATAGTCATGTGAAACAGAGGAAGTAAGATCTAAACAAGAATGCACCAAAGCACCTGGTACATTCCAAGAGTGGGGAGTTAGTTGTCTATTGTGTCTCCCGTATTACATGAAAGAGTGTGACAGGGCCTGTAGCTGAAAAGATAAGGTAAATCTAAAGTGTGAAGGATCTTGAAAAGGGAGCAGAGGGATTGCTTTGGATCTGAGTTTTAAAAGACAGTATTTATTTGTAGCCTTCCAGAGGACTGGAATCCTGAGGGTGGATGAGGCTTAGGCAACTGGGGAGGTTCGGAAGGAAAGCTGGCACACGGGGCACAGAACTGCCTCACATGTCTTATAAGTGCTGGGAGGCGGAGGAAGGCACTTCCTGTTTCCTGTGTGTCTGAGGGCCAGGTATCTGTGGCCTAGGGACTCCCAGCTGGGAGAAGAGAGGAATAACAAGGACACGGTGATGCCAAGCCAACCTGTGTGTGTTGTTTTCATCAGGAACCTCTCTGGGTTTGGAAGATGCCCGCATACCCACATGATAGCATTTTTGCCTGATCCATACAGGTCTTCTCCCCTGATTTTTATTTATTACAAAGAATTAACCTGTACCTGTTGCCTAGGTAGCATATATAAGTAACTTACACTTGTTCCCTGTTGCAAATACTTATCCTATAAAACATCATGCCTATTTCAAAACTTTTTGTCAAGATATGTTGACTTCTAGACTGAAATGCATGAGTTTAATTACATTATAATCTAATTAGATTGGGTTTGTCTATGAATTCAAGCAGCTCTAGAATGTACCTTATTCATAAGGTAGAGAGGACTTATGACAAATAAATACAGTTACTGCTGTTTGTATGAAACATTCGTCACTATGGATATGAATTGTCCATTAAAAAGTTAATGACGGACATGGAGGTGCATTTCTATATAGCCCTGGTTCTCTTTAGAAAAAGATGCAAAATAGAATGAAACTGCACTAAAGCATGAAACAATTTGACATCCATGGACTGTTGCTTTAAATGTGATCTGGAATATAATAATCCCTTATTCACAATAATTTTATTAATAATAATTTATCTTCTAGAATGACGTAATAAAACTATCTTAACTTTGTTGTTTGAATAATTGGATAAATAGTATCGGTAACAGTAAGAAGTAATTTGAGTTAATTTTCATTTATTTTCTGAACAATAAAAACAGTGGTAAGAAAAAGTAGCAAGTTGCTTTCTGGCAGTTTACCAGCATTGAAAACGCCAATTCTCAGTACTTGCAGTGGAGTAGCACAAGTTTACCTTGGGGGGAAAATGAATATTGAAATATTTTCCTTTTTTATTTTGGATTGGATTTTCATGGATCATAAAAGTGCTTCAAGGAATGAACAGAAAACTACATAAATTGAGATATAATACAAAGTAAAATACCAAATTAATCAGAAAATCTAGATGAAATCCCATCGTCCTGCGAAAAGAAAAAAATCATTGTGTATTTTTTACTCCTTGGTTAATTGTAACAGATGGTGTCCTCACTGTCAAATCTTAGGAGACTTGACAATTAATTTAGAAGAGAATCAAAGGCACTTTATTGTAAACATAAATGAAAGCCTCATATAGGCTTCAGTTGGAGCAGTCCGACTTTTATGCAGCATATGCGACCATATGATGTGCAGTGTGCAAGTGGAAATGACTTACTGCTCTTCGGTTCCAAAGTAAGGTCTGTTTTATGGATTTTCCCCTTTGGAGAGCACAGAGAAAGATTCAGCTCTCTGCGTGGCTGGCAAATGAACTGGCACTATGATGCCTGTTATTGGTACTTTAAAAGTTGTTCTGCAAATTGAGGACACTAAGGAGTTATTTCTAAATAATAGAGCATTTCCAAAACTATAAAATTTAGAACAAATTATTATTCCTTCAGTTAAGCTTGTTAATTTGTTATAGTTAGAAAACTTTTAGAACCAAGTTTTGTTCTGTCACATATCAGATTGGCAAATATTGAAAACTGGAAACACACTCTGTGGCAACACACTCTGTGGCAAGGTGTGGAGGATCAGGCACTCCGATATACTGTCGGTGGGGGTGCACACCAAGAAAACCCTGTGCAGGGCGATACTTGGTAACATCTAAGCAGCTTGTCTCTGTTACTCCTTGTCTTAGCTGTCCCATTTCTATAAAAATGGCTGAAAGGTTCACTTCCAGAAATATGAAGAAAAAAACATGAACAAGGTTTTTAGTGTGATATGAGTTGTAAAAAACAGAATGAGAAACAAAATTACATCCATCAACTTAGGGCACATCACCAAATGGAATATTATCACCCGTAAACACGCACATGCACACACTCAAAGAATGAAAAACATTTCTATTGCAGCAGTATGATTGCCAGGATATATTTGTAAGTGACCAAAGCAGGGAGGCGCAGGATATTGAATATACTGTGTAAAAAATAAAAAAAAAGGAGAAAAAAAGTACATACAAACACTAGACCTGTACTTGGTTAAAATAAACAAGGAACTAATGAGAATGATGGGTAGGAACAAAGGAGATGAGTTTGGAATAACACCAAGACTTTTCTCAATGTGCTTTTAAACAGTTTGACCTTGGGATCAGGCAAATGGTTTTACATACACAAAAAT
The DNA here is from genome assembly GCF_040802235.1 of Manis javanica. NCBI lineage: Eukaryota > Metazoa > Chordata > Mammalia > Pholidota > Manidae > Manis > Manis javanica. The sequence goes on from NC_133167.1 coordinate 98,291,100, forward strand.
AAAATTAAAGGCAACAAGAAACAACTGCTAAAATGAAAACAACAAAAACAGAATTCTTTTAGCTACCAAATTAGCATGACCATGTCAGACATCAAAGGCAAGAAGCAGAGAATGGATAGAGGCGTTTGTGGGTTATGAATCATCATTCATAATTTAGAAGGTATTCCTACCATCATGATGCTGAAATCCTCAGTAGACATTCTGTCTTCACATACAGTTGGCTTCTTTTCCCTAGAACTGAGGTGGCAGGGTGTAGCATGGCCTTTTCTAGTAAGTCCTTTATAAAAGTTTGGTCAGTTTGGTGTTCATTATGAGATGGCTGTGAAAATAGTACACTGTGCCCCCACTGACGTGTTCATAAGCTGTGATGAGCCGAATGACTGCATCTGTGCTCTGATTGCTTTATTCAGGATGCATAGAACTTGCCAAAGAGGTCATTGAAGAGAAGCTAAATAGAAAATGATTGCAGCACAAACCAGGTGTGCAAAGGAACACTGTAATCTCCTTCTAACTCCCCAGTGCTGTGGTTAGGTACTGTTTTATCTGTCTTAGGCAGTTCAGCATCATCCCTCATGCTCAAGCGGGGTCAATCCCAGCTCTGCACTGGTCAGGTCATGCAACATATCCCGGGCCCGTGGATGCTTTCATTATGCCTCTTCTAGGCCAGAGACCCACACTTCTCTAACACCAAATTAAAACTGAGCTACCAGAAAAAAGTAAAACATATCCGGGTGAAATAAACATATGAATATAAAATATGTTATTTAGATCTCCCTTACTATTAAAAAACCCATGTATATTGAAAAAAAATTACATAAAACATTAAATTGATATAATTTCTCCAATTTGGGGGAAAATTTTGATACCTATCTATTTATATACTATCAAGAGAAATTATGAAAGTAATTATCATCTACATATTTGTAATATACGTTCTCATCTCTTTTGAAGCCAGGCTGGTGAGATTCCACAATCAAGGCAAATAGTAAAGTAAGGTCAATAGAGAAGAATGAAAAAATAATAAGAATGAAGGATCTAAAGCCTTTCAAACCTCTTATTTTTGAAAAGTACATTAAAATTTTAGAAATAATTTGGAACAAAAATCCAACAACTGATTTAGGATGAAATTTACAAAAAAGCAAAATCCCATAAACCTAAACAATTATTGAGTATCCAGTATCTTAATATATGTTGAAGTCTTCTGAGGATAACCTTTGGTTGGAGGGTTTTAAAAAGTCACAATATGAGTTATTATGGCAGTTAGAAGTACAATTTTGTTCCAGTGATAGGTAACACCTGCCTTTTTCTTCCTGTTAACACATGTTCATATTTGGGGCTGTAATAAAATATATACAAATGATCCATTTCAGTAAAAACTCAGATATCCAATAAGACAATGCTAAAAATTCCATTTTCTATTGAGTTTTGGTTTAATTTAATGATATGCGCATCGTGTCACTTGAAATCACTGAAGTCCATGCAAATGGTAACTAACATGTTTAATTTTAGCTATTTTTTTCCAGATAAATACAGAATAAGAACAATTTAAGCTTAATCAATCCATTTGTTGGATGTCAGCATCAGCTATAAGAAGTTACTTTCTGAATTTTGTTTGCTAAAGATGGTGATATACACTGCTATTTTGTACTATTAAGTAATGCATGTATGCCTTAGTGTTGAATATTTTTTCATGATTATTTTTCTAATTACTCCTCAGTGTCTTAATTACTTAATTATTCAATAGGTTTTTAAATAAAACAGTAAATTTCTTCATTACAGACAGTTACTCATTAGATTGGCCAATGTAATAGACTTCCAGATAGACATTTTCTGGTTGCCAGACATGTACAAAGCTAAGGGTATAAGTGTATTGTGGTAGATAAGGTGTGGTCATCACCCCTGTATCAGGACATAAAAGATTACATAAGTAAGCATAGTTAAATAGATCCCATCTCCATTGTTACAACCCTGGTCTGAGCCACTCTGTAACGGCCTCTAAAGAAGCCGGACCCATTCCTCCCTTGTCCATGACAAGCCATTCTTCACACAGCAGCCAGTGGCATTTTGCATATAAAAGTTGGAGCATGTCATTTTTTTCCCCAATTAGAAACACTCAGTAAGTTTCTTTTATATTGAGAACAAAATATAAAGTCATGGCCCACAAGACTGAGTAATTGAGCCACTGTTTTGTTCTCCAAGTGGCCTGGTGCACGGGCCTCCTTGATGGCTTCTCTCTGCCATAGCGCCTGCTTTCACTTCCTGGCCTTTCCCTCCCCAGACCACAGCACAGATTCTTTCCTTTTGCCTGAACCAGTCCTTCCGTCCACTGTGTGCCTTGCGCCTTGCTTCATCCTGCAGGTCTGGTTTTAGAGTCGTTTTCTCTGACAAACTTTCGTTAAGTTCTCACTCTTTCTCTTATTCTTTCTCACGTTGTCCTGCCCTTTTCCATGGTAGAATTTAATACAAAATACACTTCTCAAACTCCACCCCAACCTTTTAGATTGTAGGCTGGCATGGCGTAGACCTTGGTATTTTCAAAGAACTCTCAGGTGATTTTTTAAAATTATCCCCGATCTGCATTGTGAAGCCCAAGCCTCGAGCTTGATATAAGAGGCCGTTTTCCATTTACCCCATTTACCTGCTTCTTCTCTGGTAATTTTCTTTCTTTCTTACTCACCTAATTATTTTAGCTACACATAGATTCTAGGCAAAAGAAACCAGTCCTTGTTACTGAATCCATCGCATTATTTGCCCCTGCCAGCATTTTCAGCATTATTTCAGATATTTTTGTCTCCAAACAAATCCTCGTTTGTTTCAAGTCCAGCTCAACCATTAGTGTTTTGCTTCTCTTCTGATTTCCTAATGAGGTAGGACCACTATCACCTTCACATCTATTTCAAGCACATCACTCTTCAGAGTAGATCAAGATTGCATGGTGGCAGAAGCTTCTAGAATGTTGTGACCTTTCCTTAAGAAAAAGAATATAAATCAGGTGCAGGTCCTTGGAAGGGACCATGAAAGTAAGAGGCCTTGAAGCTCAGTTGCCATCATAGTACCATCCCTGCCTCCATTACAGCAGCTTTTGTTATTTGTTTATTCATCAGTATTCCTCACTAGACTGATTCCTTGAGGGTGGGAATTTTGTATTATTCCATAGGTAGCAAAAACTGGTACAGAGTAGTTATTCAAGAATATTTTATTAAGTCACTAGAAGACTTCCTGAACTCTACAAGTATATCTTCATTGGAACAAAAGAAAATTTCAAATTGAGAATGAAGGTCCAGGCTCCATTCTACCAAGTATCCTCTTTTGCACAGAAAGTCCACTTTGTTGACTTTCATCTTCACTCTTGGTCACACCACACTCACCCTGCCAGTTGTAAAAGCTGTCCACTCCTTAATCTTTTTATATTTGGCTCACTGGTAGGACAGTTTGTCCCCAAATTTGTGCATCAAAATCACTTGGGCAGATTTATAAGCCCCACATCAGATTTTCTAAATCAGAATCTCTAAGGGATCCTGGGAATCTGTATTTTTAAGTCCCACCTGAAGCTCACTCAAATATGAGAACTCCTTGAAGTCCTTTGGGCTCACATCTTACCTCTTGTTAGAATTCTTACTGAATTTCTCTAGTCCACTGTGGTACCACCTTTTTGCTAAACCTTTTCCCAGTGATTGTTTGCATTGTTCGTCAGAAGTATACAAGTAGGAGAAAGCTCTGTGGGGTAGGACTATGTAAGGCTAACTCACCAATACATCCAATGCCTGGCATGATGACTGACTCAGGGTAGGTGCTCATCATGTTTGCATAGATGAATGAAGAAAAGTCACTGTTTTGGGGGGGGATAATGGGAGGGATAGAGGGTGCCATGTGAGAATAGCAGGAGTAAAAAGGACAATGGGAAATGGGAAATAACTAGACTTTCTGTAGAGTATCTGCTGAGGATGGTAAGAAGAGGGAGTTTGGAAGGGAATACATTAAACTTCTGGTAAGAATAAAGAGTGGAGGAAAAGAGGAAGCAGGCAGTGTTTTATGCTCTTTTGAGAGGAAGACTTAAAACCAAAAGTGCAGTCATGTTGCATCCCTGAGTCAAAAAATGGGTTCAGTTATGCCAATATGTTTACTCAGATTTATGATGGCAAAAGGCAACTAGTCGTTATACTTTTATGTTTCTACTCGATTTAGAATGTAGCTCATAGGCCTATCACATTAACCAGGTAAACTTCCTTCATGTAACAAATCTGGATCATGTCTGATTAAAAACTGATCTATAATGTTAGGTGGAAACTATGGGGAGTCTACATTGCATCATGTATTTTTAAGTGGCTGGGAGCACACATCGTGGTTTTGGCTGAGTCAGGAGTGTGGGGTGAATCTAGAACACATTGTGTTGTATCCATGAAGCTGAGGTAACTATTTTGAAAAAGGTCTGCAGATGCTTCTCACCAAGAATAGGAATTGAGTTTCATCTACCTCTCTTATGTACTGCCCCATATGATGATTTCAGATATTGTCAAGTGTTTCATTTGGTAAGGAAAATGGGAAAAAAATGATTAACGGAAGTACAAGAACACAGAAATATTAGAAAAAAATGAAATCACCGATTTATTTATGTTGAATAACTGCGAAAGTCCAGAACACAAAAATTGTATCCAGATATTTGTAGTACTAGGTATGAACTAAATGGGAGTAAGTAAAAGTGAGAAATCACTCTTCCAATAGCAATCTTTACATGTCTTCATATAACTTATTTTTATACTCTTGCTAGAGTATTTATACAATCTTCATGAATCATTTTAGAGGGGTAATTTCAGGAAAAGGGAAGAGATATGTGGTAAAGAATGGTACAGAAATTTAGGTGAATGCTTCTCAGTCAAGGAAGTGGGCTAGCTTTTGTTCTTCAGCTCCTATGGTGGAAATTCCCTGGTGGAAATAATAGCTACCACAGGAATGCAGTCAGAATACGGTCCCTTTGCCTATTAATAGATTGGGTTCTGCACACTGCTCACCAATACATCCCTAGTACCCACCTCAGTACCTGGAGCATATAGTAGTTAAATGTTCATAACATGTTTCTTGATCTGAAGCCAACTTTTATAAGGAGAGGCATGAACATTTTGAGTTTGGGTTTGTTTTGAGGATGTATTTTTAAGGTGTTTATTCTCTCCATATAAAATTACATGAATATGAAAGAGCTTCTTCAGTTCTGATAATACATGCAACTTGGATCAAAGCTGTGTTCTGTACTTCTTATAATTAGGAAACCTACAATTACATGTGAGTTTTACCTGAATGTACTTGTTTCCACAATGCATTTTCACTAGTGCATTTTTTTAGTTCAATTCAGTAAATTTTTATTATGTATCTACTTTATACAATTGTTATATAAAGTCCAAAGATGAAAAAGTTAGTTTTACACACCAAGATCCCAGCAACTACTGGAGGTAACACATATATAAAGAAACAATTTCAGTGTAAGTAAGACTGATGGCCAAACATGCTAGAGTGGGAAACATAGTGATATTTGAATATGAGATAAATATTAATTGTAATTGGCATAAAAATTTTATTAGTAGTAAAATTATAGGACATAGAAAACAACTCAAATTTTGAAACAAAGCATATTTTAAAATTTAATATAATAGCACTTAAAAAATAATGTGCTTAATTGTTTAAGAGAAAAACGAACAGGTAGATGGACCCTTTTGTGAGTGTTCTGAAGAGTAATTCTGGGACATTTTTTAACTGAGCAAGAATAGAACTGAACATTTTAAAATCTATTTCACTTTAAAGTTTAGATACCCATTTTTTCCCCTTGGACATCTGTGATGTATCCAAATTAGATTCTTCTATGCATAATGTAATTTGTGATTATTTAAACTACATTTAGGTAATGTCACATACTTTATGAAGTCCTTATTACTATCAACCTACCTTTTACTTTCACCTTTAAACTTTGGAGTGGCAGTTATTTTTTTCTGTCTGCTTTAATAATTCCTTGAACGCATATCTTGGTTATGCTTTAAGGTCAAGGACATGTTTAATATCTTATTGCTCATTTTAATTTATTTCAAAGCATCTGACTCAGGTCTTCACAGTCTCAGTAAGTATTCATTGAGTGGTATTTCTTGGATTAGTTAGTAATACCTTATATTTATAAACTGATTAAAGACTAAATGTTTGCTTGTAAGTCATATGAAGGTGAAATGGGAGTGGCAAATTTTGCTAGCTAAGGATGCATGAAGAAAGTGGAAACAAAGTGATAAAAATGTTGGATCATCATTTTACTTATTACCATGGTGCTATATTCTTAAATTTCTTAAACTGATAAACATAAAAAAATTTAGGGGGATTGTACAAATTATGAAGCTTATCTATGAAAATATGTCATTTTAACTTGTCTTTCAGTCCCTTTAATTCATAAAATGATATTTAGAGTGAATCCACACCTTTTGGAATATTTATCCTGATGATTCTTTCCTTTGCCACTCTTGAATGCATAAACTCTTTTCTAGGACAGCCATTCATTTCTTCGTTGCTTCATTCCTTCATTCTTTCATCAGCTATTTAATGTTTTAAGGGCCCTGCAGAAGAAGAATAAGACATAATTTTTACTCTCAAAGGACTGAGTTAACTATAAAGGGTAGATACATAAAGACTTAATTATAAAACAATATGGATATGCCCTAATGAAGTATAAAAAAAAGCGTTACTTTTTATAAGCTTAATTTCTAAAAGACAAGCATACTTGAAAATGAACCTATAGTCATAGAGAAGCATTTATTAAAGGCATACCTAATAACCAAACAGTTCAATACATTGAGAACATTATGAAGTATGCTTATTACAATTCATTTTGCGAATCACCAAACCAAAAAATGATCACCATTCTCCACTGGCTTATCTTTTCAGGTCTTTCTTACTATTGGGATTCAGGTGATTCATAAAAATGCTAAATTGAATTTGCCTTGTTTCCTGATTTAGTGTTAGTCTTTGCTTATTTATGTTAGAAGCAGTGAACTGTTCCACAAAAAAATAAATAAATAAAAATTGGAATATTTTTATTGACATTGAGAAATGTTTTGTAGAAAGATTTGGACCCTGGCTATCTTCCATGCTTTTAACCACTTTATAAAAGGAATCCAGCAGCCATCTTACCTTTCATTTTTAATGATTTGAAACTTTCTTGAATGAATTTCAATTAATAATTATTTCATTACCTTGTTGATTTTCCAGATACAGATTAAATTTTCCATGCCATACTTAAGTGCTGAGCATAGAGCAATGAACAGACTGATACAGTCTTTCCAAAATAAGCACCACTGGAGATTGCTTTCCAGTACAGGAGACCAATTTACTGATGAAATGTAATAATGTAGGCACTATGGGAGCACACAGAAGGGAAAAATGGTCAGGTAATGGAGCTCAGAGAAGGCCTTCTGGGAAAAGTCACATTAAACTCAGTCTCACCAAGAGGAGAATCCCTTCTGTGGTCAAAGATGGAAGGAATGAATGACACAGTGTGCATCCCAGTAAAATGGCCCAGAGGCCAGAAAGAAGAGCAAATTTAGAGATGTAACAAAATTCAGTTATATTAAAGAATAGACTGCAAGGAAGACATTGACAAAGAATTAGTAAAGAAGTGGGTAGAACTCAGGTGGCAGAGGGCTTTGTAAGCCATTTAAAGGCATCTAGCTGTGTCTGACATCAGTCAGAGGCCATGGAAGTCATTACAGTGCTATGTGAAGGAAGGTCACTTTGGCAGCAACGTGAGGAATCATACAGAATTCGAAGTAGTAAGGAGATAATTTGGTTTTATATCAGAAGAGAACCAGTGGAGGCCTGGATTAATCTATGGCCTAGGGACAGAAAGGAGTTGGGTAGCAATTGAAGCTGCCAAGATTGGGTATTTGTTGATGATGTTTTCCAGGGTTTGAGCTTAGATGATAGGAGAGGTGATAATGCCTTAGGCAGGGAACTTCGAAGTAAAAGATTTGTGGAGGTTGATCTAATGGGAGGGATGAGCAGTCAGTTTGGGTTAGTTTGAGTTCCAAGTGCTATGAGACCTCTAAGTAAGGATGTATAGAAAGCTACTAGACATATTTTAACGTTAGGAAATACATATGATGAGCGTGTGTCTGTGTGTGTTTAAAAGACATGTTGGCTAGGTGAGAAAACATTTAATGGCTGGATGGATAACAGTAAACCTCAAAAGATTTTGAGAAGATCGATAGGAGGTAGAGGAGGGAAACCATAGAAGCGGCATGCTGAGAAGAGAGCATTTTCAGAACAATGCATAGTGAACAACATAAAATGGCCCTGAAAAGGCCAGCACTGAATGATACTAGATGCAGTAAGAGGAGTGAGCAGTGGGGAAGTCATTTGTCCTTTGCAAGGTCACTTGCAGAGGACGACTGGGGCGAAATCTCTGTTGCACAACGTGTGGTAAGAGCTTCTTAGTTAAAGGGGGGATCTTGCAGCCAGCACTTGTAGATAATTTGACCTAATAAATTCATGCTTATAAGGGAGGGAAGACCAAAACAATAACTAAAAGGGAAGAACTAATCAAAGGCGGTCATTTTATTTTATTTTAGGTTGTGAAGTTGAAGGAGATCTGAAAAAATTTCAGTGATGTTGCAAGGGGGTCTAGGGAGGGAGTGTGAAAATACAGGAGAAGCCATAGAAGGAGTATAAACTGAAATAACTGAGAAGGCAGGAGCAGGCAGTATCCGGAGTCCAGGAAGAGAAATTAATTGTGTGCAGAAGAAACACTTCTGCCATGAACAATGGCTGAAGAAGGAGCATTAAGGTGTGGATTCAAGTAAGGTTCTATAGCTCAAGGTAGGACATCAGAAGGGGTTCCTTTCTGCTGATGGTTGTGTCCTCTAAGAAGTAGGAGACAGAAAACTACACCATTACTTGATTTGGCGAACTGTCATATTATCCTTCACTTCATTACCTTTATCAGAAGAATAGGGATATTAATAATTAACTGTTTTCCTCTGCAGACATCAAATGAATGTGCATGCCAAATTCATTTAGCACTTCACCTTGGAGGTTGCAAACCCTCAACTGAGAGGATGTCAGCTTGAGTGTTTCAGAGTTTGAAATAGTACATCGTTTCTTATCTCTGTATCCAGTGATTGTACATTCTTCTCCCACTTGCACCACCACCACCACCATTACCAGCACGGGACTACCAACACCACCATTAAACAACTGGTTGCACAGCAGTGCACTGGCCACTGTTCTATGCCCTTTATGCATATTATATGTCTCTTAACCCTCATACCTATCCTCAGAGCTGAGTAATAGTAACATTCCTATTTGAAAGTTGAGGAAGCTCAAACAGGAAGTTTGAATAACTTGGGATCACACAGTACATACGAGGTAGAGCCAGGATTCTATCTGACGGTCTGACTACAGAGTGACGACCTTGGCTGCTAAGCTGTACTCCTGGTTAGCACTGTCAGAATCACTCAGCATTTGAATGGATTACTTGGAACCCAAAGCTGATAAATGTCAGTCCTTTATTGATGCATATTCCAGAAAGTAAGAGAGCCAGAATGAAAATGTGGTTATCATTCTCATACATACATACATATTTTTCAATGTTTTCAAACACCTAGTGTGCATGAATAAGTGATTATGAATAGTATCCCATATATTTTAAGAAAATAAAGAAAAATAAACCCTGCCTTTTATTTTAAAACTACCTTTTTCAAGTTCTGAGGAGTGCTTTAAGGTAGTATGTAGTATTTCTCTCATTTTATTAACGTTTTGGGCATATATCTGGCATACCAGATTCCATTTCAACCTCTATCTTTCAGTTTTGTGTACTCCAATATGGAAAACAATTTCATTCATTATGAATCTTTAATTCATATCCCATTTAAATATTTCATACTGGAAATACAAAAAGCTACCTGGGTATCATATAGGACAAGTAATGTCTGTGTCTTTCCAAAGCTAGTGCTACTCTGGATTTGAGTAACAACAAAGACATATCCAACTTTACCAGATATGGGAGGGTGTAAACTGTTGGATTTGCTACACCTGGATTCTAGAGTATTTGTCATCATAAAGTTGGACTCACTTTCAGGATGAGAAACATGACATAATTTTGGTTTCAGAAAAACATGCCATCTTTTTGATCTACACACTCAGCTAGCAAACAAACACTGGGGCCGGGCGCTCACTTCCCTGGGGGGCCTCTTAGGCGATAGAACCTGCCCGCCTGCAACACGACGCAGTCAGCATGTCCGTAGGCCCTGATGACCTGGAAAAATTATCCATACATTTTCTGCATACCAGACTAACCATAGCCGAGGGAGAATTGTGTCCCTACTTGTACATTATCAGTCTGATAAGTTTAAATGGGAAAAATGCTTTTCAATGTTATACATAGTCATTGAACCTGGTATTTTCACCTACATGATAACCTTATCACCAGCATGGCATTTCAGAGCTACTTCTGCATGTCGTTTTGATTTCCTCCCTTTGGTGAAATAACCTTATCCAATTATTCTAAAGAGCAAATGGCCAATTCATTGTTTACACCAAAGGGTTTATTCAGTAAATTTCTGCATAAAAAGAAAATATATTTTTGTATCTTCTGTCATCTTCTGAAAGTCGCTAGGAAAGAATATACCAATCGTCGTATTATGTCCATTGTCTGTTTTATGTAATATTTATTTTCACAGAAATGGTCCCAGGTGAATACAGCTCTCTCCAGCTCAGTGTTCATGTTGTGGGGAAATAATTCAGCAAGTTCAAAGCTTCCAACTTTGATATATGTGTTGTCACTGCAGCACCAAGTATCTTTTTCTGATACTTGCTTACAAATAGAGGCTCAATGGGCCAAGTGACGAGAAGCAGGAATTTAGTGCAGGTGTGAGTACTAGTTTAAGCATATTTGGTGTTCAACTTCTGGTAATAATGTTTACTTGCATAATACATTGTTGTTTACAGAGGACTGCTGTATGTGCATTTCTCTTTGCTACAGAACTGCAACTGCTTTCCAAATAATTTCAAAAGGTCTACTCAAGAACCTATGCACTATCATCACTCCTGCTAAAACTGCACATATCTGGACATTGTTATTGCTTCTAGCTAAAATAATAGGGAGAGGAGATATGTTCAGGTGTAAGAATTGAGGAAATATGTTCACTTTACAAAGACCTTATCAGGAGTCTAGTGGAAATCAGTGACTGCTTTTTAGTGAAAAGCTCTTCCCTAGGTGGAGCTACTTGACCTGTTAAACTTGGAGTTATTTTTCACTCCTTGCTTTTTTTTTTTTCCAGAGAAAACAGCACCGTTATTCCTTGCAGTTATGTGGGGAAAGAATATGTGAGCTCTGCTCTCTTTCAGTGAATCCACCATGTAGAACCTGTTAGGGTCAACCCATCAATCAATTGGTATCCTTCCTTTGTGGAGGACACCTCAAAGATTTCCCTGCACCTGCAGAGTAAAATCCAAATTTCTTGGCATGGCTCATAAGGCTGTAAATAATTTTACCTTTGCCTTCTCCAAATCATCCTTATTATTTTTCTCATGCACCTTATGCAGTCAAATTGTCCTCCCAGATATTTACATGGCTGGCTTATTTCCATTGCTTACATTTCATTTCAAGGGCTAGTGCCATAAAAAGGTCTTTACTCACCAAAATAGCCACTGCGCTGCCCTTTAAGTCCCTCCTTATCTTAGCTTGTTTTATTTTCTTCATACCATTTAAACACTGTAATAATCCATAGGTATTCATGTGTCTTAATTTCTCTCTTCCTTAAGCTCCGGAACGTCAGCTCCATGAGAATAGAGACCATGCCATGACCTTGCTGTGTCTCTGATGCCCAAACAGTGTGTCTCCCTGGAGTTGGGGCTCAGAAATTTTTGGTTAAGAAAATGTATAAAACTCCATACTTCTTGTAAATGCTTTTCTTTAGGAGAGAAAAGGGGGAAACTATTTAAAAGATTCAGTCTCACTTTTGAAAATTAGGACTGTAGATTCATCCATCTTCTGAAACCTTTTTAGAGTTCTTTTTAAATGGAACTTTGTTGGCATCCCAGAATCTTTAAAAAAAAAAACACTTTTTGCATTGCCTTCAATAATGTGATGTGTTTCTGTTGGAAAACTGGTCTGGACCCTAGTTGCTAGTGTTGTCCGATAACCACTTGCAGTGGATGGCTGGTGTGGCTTTCATTCAAGAAGCAGACAATAAAAGGAACCAATTTAACTTTCAAGATACTGGTCATGGAGAAAAGGAGTTTGATGGAGAGTTTTCCTTACAGCTCTCTGTGCCAAGACAGATGCTGTGAGGGGGCAGGAAGTTGTAGGACCCTCGGAAGGACCACTCTCCTGCAGATGTGCAGAGCCCTGCCCCATTCTGTGGGCCAAGTGGGTCTGCTTGCAGTGTCTGCTTGCAGTGGGTATTGCCCTGTCATGGGCCTGCACTCACTGGCCGCTGTCTTTGCTCTTGGACTGGGCATCTATACCAAGATATCTATTTAAACCCAAAATAGAAAAATTATAATTGCTTAGTTAATACAGCATTTTAAAATGAATGGAACTTTTCTCTGAAGAGTAAGAAAGATGATCAGTCCCCAAAACCTGGTTCCATTAATGGTCCTCACAAATCCCTGGAGAATAAATCAGTGATAGCCCATTTACTGATCAAAAAGTCTAGTTAAAAAAATATAATAAGTGAGCAAAAAGACCAAAAAACAGAACTGAGCTGGATGGTATATATTTTTAACTAGACGAAGGCAAGTCATCATATTTACAGTGTGCTCCTCCTGGCTTCTGGGAAGCTTTAACTCGTTAATTTTCTTGTCTCACTGTGCAGTTTCATCTCTTCTATTTGCCACCTAAATGTGTGCATTCCTTTGGGATTTAACTTTGTCCCTGTTCTCCGTCTTCTGTGCTCTTCATCTGAGCGCCTTGTCCACTTACATGGCTTCAAATCACCTCTGAGCGTACCTCACATCTGTGTCCTTTTCCCTCATCTCCATTCTGAATTCCAACCTTATCTTCTACCTACTTTTCTACATTTTGGAATTTATCATTTATTCTGAAGATCATCAGCCTGTTCATACTACTTTATTTTTATAAGTTCAAATACAGTAAACTCATTGTTATGTGACCTTAGTTCTCTAATTTAGAGAGGCCATATATTTATGAAGCCACATATGTGTGAGGAGATTAGTCCCCTGGTCGTTGGGCCGTTACCTCTTCTTCCCACCACTTTGTCAGGACTGATGCTGCCTGGTGTGCAAATTCGTTACTAATCTATTCATTTATTTATATCACTTCTTAGTTCAGGAATTAGCAATGGCTGCATAACTGCTGGGATTAAATAAAGAGACATGATTTCATAAAGTGTGAATTTATGGAAAAGGCTTTATTTTAAAATGCCATTTTCATTTGTAATGAAATTTAAATTAATTTTTAAGTGAAGATAAGAAATACTCATTTTTAAGTATATCATTTTCAAGTTTTATTAAGCACACATTATCCACACAAGTGGATGCAGACACACACCTACACCCATATAAATGAATACTTCTTCATTCCCCAAATTCAATTTGTGTTGCCCCAGAGAATCCTCATATTTCTTTCCTCTCTCCTTCCCTTTCTTATTTCTGTCCATTCTGCTTTTCTTTTATTTTCATCTTCCTTTGTTTATATGTCTAAGAAGTTTGCTCAGATCTCTGTTTACTTAACTATCCATTATTGATCACTGATTTCTTTCAATGGCATTTTTGTTAAGTCACCTGAATGTAACTGATTTGGGGATTCAGACCTAAAATATTCTAATTCCCAGATAATTTTTTCATTTTTTTCCTTCACTAAGATGTGTCCTTTAAGAACATAAAAATTCAAGCTTGCAAGAACACATTACAAATATGTATTTCTACTTTCTCCTTTGATTGATCTACAAATATCAGTTAGCAAAATTATAAACAATACTTATTATTTTTATTACAAAAGCCATAAATCTACAAACCAGTCTTATAAAAATCTTGAATAACTTTAGAAACATCACCTTTTAAGCAGAATTATATGCATGCTATAATTTTATCTGAATAAAATTTTATCTGAAGTCTGTTAACTATTGGTTTGAAAATTATTTCTGATTTGTCATATTTCCCTTCCAAAAGTTCTTGGAACATATGAAAAATAATACTTATCCTCTTGCTGGAGTAATGTCCATCTGGTTAACTCCTGTAGTCCAACGTTAATTTAATGCTTGGCAAACAAACTTGGCTAAAGTGCCTCTCTGAAGCTATCAAACTCAGCTCCACAGTCTATCATGAAACAAAGTGTTTACATAGATGGGCAATCTTCTGATATCTTCTGATTGTCCAACTCCCTGATACTTCTCTTCAGTTAATTATTTTTGTATTACTTCTATCTGTTTTAGCATAAGTTGGTTTCTAGATTTTTGTATTTCACAGTTCAGTCAAGTTTCAAAACATAAATTGAGATAGCAACACAAGGTTATCTGAATTTTTATTTTTAAAGTTAGAATACTAAAACTCAAATTCCTCACCTAATGTCACAAAGTCAATTACCTAGTTATCTAGTACCTATCTATCTTTATTTTTCTAATTCCACTGTGAGCTAAAGGTTATTGATATTCTTGGGAAGAAGAAACCCTATTGGCTTTCTTTCACATTTGTAATATATTTTCTTTTTCCAGCTAGCTGCCTTTTGTTTATTCTTTTCCTAGTAAGCAATGTCTCACTCTCATTCTTCCATGGGAACCTTTTTCTCTCCTACCTATTCGCAACCTTTCCCTCCATCCTGCCTCTCACAGTTGCAGTTAAAACAGGTTTCATACATAAACAACCTTAATTGGAACTAATTTATCACTAAGTGAGAAATCTTGGTACTTTCACAACAAACAAAGCAGCTAAAATTGGCATAACATAACAGTGAAGTCTGATGGAATGAAATATTCCAGAACTATTTATTTCTTTGAGTTGTATTATAACTGTCTATATATTCAAAATACGTATCCAGAGGAAGTAAGGATGAAAGCTTCAGTCATTATAATTTTCTTTAGTCCATATTTTTAAAAAAATCAATGTATCAAGATCTTGTGGGATTATGATGTATATAGACTAGCAAAAATTCAGCTATCCAAATATTGAATAACTTCAAATTTTCTCCATTTGCCGTGAGATAACCTACATGCTAGAGGAACACAGGTACTTTTCTTTGAATTTTCTTCAATGATGGAGAAATCCAGAGGATATATTAACATTTCCTGTAAGTATAGTATTCACTAAATGAATAATATAAAACAGCTACCTCAGTAGTTACCTCATTTGTGTCTTTATAGCCCATTAGTTGTCTCTTAACACAATGGTGCTGGGATGATACAATCAAATGTTTTAACATGTGCTCAGGCCTATTGAAAGATTCTCAGACATTTGTTCAGTTTGATTCATGTGGGAACATCCATCCAAACATTCCAAAAATAGTTATTGTGCGCCTTTCTCCCCCAAATATGGCACCGTGTGCTGGAAATAAAATGGTAAATAAGATAGTTAACATATCCATATTGATATTGGCCAAGGTTATATTTGAAGAGGTAGATAGACAATAAAGGAGGAAGCAGGTAAAAGAGAATTTCTTAGGAGCAAATAAATAGGGAGGCCTAATTTTTAATTGATGGTCAAGGGCAGCTTCTTTCCTGTGCTGACATGTGAGCTGATGGATGGGAATAAGCCAGACATGCTTCCCCTGGGAGAGGAAACAGGAGGGGCAGAGGTTTCAGTGAGAGAAAGGGGTGGAAACTGACCAAAGGCCAGGGGAATCGAGATGGTTAGTGCAGAGGAGGGTGGACAGGAATGAGGCTGGGCTGGGCAGTGGGAAGTAGGAGGGCTCACTGAGCAGGGCCTTTCAGGCTGGGAGAGTGTCCGTGAACAATTCTGGCTCATTTCACGGGGCTTATTTCACTGCAGAGACAGCTTCCAGAGAATACACGGAATGCCTTAATGTTCACATACATGGATAAATGTATGGCAGAGACTGTTGAGGAAGTAAGGAGGATATTTACATGCAGCAGCAATGCAAATTCAATGCATTCTTTCCCCAAGAATCAGAAGCGAGCTTTAAACATAGACTGTTTTCATGAGATTCAGTTTACAGGAGCCCACAAACCACAGTTGAAACCCTGGTTAATGATCAAGCACAACCCAACATTTGAATCTCCGTTATGCAGCCCTCGTGGATTATTTTAAGGGTTCACACTGGTTGGTTTAACCACAAAAATGCGAATTATTCTGGATTTTAGAGTTGTAATTTCTTAAGGATGATATTTAAAGGAAAGAATCATAATGAACAGTGTTTGAACACAAGAATTTCTATGAGGAAAAGACAGGTTTTGGCCTTTTCTTCTTCCCTCTTTTCTTCTTTCTTTCCCCCCTTCCTCCCTCCTTTCTGTAAAATATACTTATTGGATATTTATAACCAATGAAAAGTCGCCAATGTCTTAGTAAGATACCATCGAGCAGAAGTAGGCGAAACATAGTAGTGGAAGAAAATCTCTTTCCTTATTTGAAAATAAAATATCACCAGAATATAATAGATGTATAACAGGAGCCCCTCTTCTCTGCTTTTCTGTTTCTCTACTACTGGTACCTTATGTGAACCTTGAGGGCACACACATTGCAGTGACTCCACTTCCGTGGGTAAGTGTTGCACGTGTGCACATAATCGGGGTTTAAGATTGTTGTTTGCAGAGAATAGCTGAGATTGGATTCAACAAATGGTGTTTACTACTTGTCATGCTAGTCAAGGCAGTGTGGTTGACAGAAGGTGTGTTCATTGATAATTGTCAAGAATCTGGCTGAAAGCCCTATTTTTAGGAGTTGCCAGACAATGAACACTCTCATAGAATTTGATTCTGAAATCACAATCATAAAGGAAATCACAACCATAATTCCTTTTTGGGTTTTGAATTTTAGGCTTGGAAACTTAATAGAAACTTCTTTTAGTTCTCAAACCAATGTCCTTGTTAAGAAGCTGAATATCAGAAACTAGTTTTCAAATAACTTTTTCTCTGACCGTATTTGTTTAAAAAAAAGTCTGAAAACATCCACATGTAAAACTCCCCTGTTTTCTCTTTTGCCTGCCATTAGGTTATTTGAGAACACACACTTGATTCAAAATATCTTTGCATTTTATACCTACAATGTAACTAAATAAGAGATTCTCCATTTTATTTAGAGCCAAATAGTTCTCTTGTGCTCAGGTATGATAATGAGGGGCATTAGCATTTACGTTTAATAGAGCAAAGACTGTAGAGACATTCTGTGATCCAAAGGACAAATCACTACGATGGCTTGCTAAAGAATTTAAATGACATTAAAAATGAACCCAAGTCGCTGGGACAAGGAACAGCGTGTTTCAGTGAGATATGTAAAAGCTTTGGTGTCTGGGTTCTTAGGCGACCAGACACACCTCTTTCTCGTTCCCTCTCTTTCTTTTTCTCTTTCTCCTTCTCTCTCTCCTATTCTTGCCATCAATACAGCTCTCACATAGTTTATATAAAAAATGTTCTCTCAAATTCTATGTTGCCCTCTAGGCAATTTTTGTATTTCTAAAGTTCCACATCTCCAAATACGGCCAAGTAGGAAATGTGTTAGTTGTTTTCTCTGTCACTTAAATGCCCAGTCACTTTATCATAATCTGTTTCTTTATATAAACTATTATTTGCTGAGTTGTCTCCTGGCATAGCCAACATGTAAGGACTGTTGTGTATTATATTTTTTCTTATTTTACAGTCACCTATAGTTGTAAGCCTTTTCCACACTGCATCATACTTCTTTAATTCTCCATAACTCTCTCTACTGAGTTGGTGCCTGAAGGGCAGGGGCCACGTCTTGTGTGCTTGCTACCATATCCATTGTGTCTCTTTAGTATAGTATCTGGCTCATGGAAGGCACAAAGCATTATTTGTTTAGTTAAAATCTTAATAAATAAATTGAGAAAATTTGGAAGCACAAAATAATGTAAAAGAATAAGAAACTAAAAAGAGTATAGTCTCATCATTCAGAAAACCTTAGTTAAAAATTCTTTGTACAACTCCAGATTTTCCAAATGTGTATAGATCGATGTGATTTATTGTCTTATGAAATTTTTGATTGATGATTTGGTTTCATAAAGTTAATGTTTCTTTGTGTTTAAGACTACAAAGGAGTTTTTTTTCATTAACATTACCTGTTTTTTGAGATGTTTTACTTTTTCTTTCCTCCACGTGGATCTTTTGGTATCTTTTTTACGTATATGCATATACATGCACCTTTCTGTCTCTCACATACACACATCCACACATCCACACATCCACACCACATACGTAACACAGATGTGGGGGTTCAATTTTGTGGTAGATATTTTGCATTGATCAATGTTTTTCTGTGCATTTTTTAAACAAGCTAGGTTTAAAAAAAGGAAGAGATCAAGAAGGGAATGCATGACTTCCCTGTCATAATCTGTTTCTTTACATGAACTATTATTTGCTGAGTTGTCTCCTGGCATAGCCAGCATGTAAGGGCTGCTGTGTATTACAGGACTGCTTAGGCCTACAGTCCTTGACATTTTAGTGTAGAGACTGACAGCAGCTTGGATGCTCATGGTCTTTAGGTTGTGTTCAGCCTTTAGATGTCTGGTGCTGTGGAGAGAGTGGGTTTCTGGGATTTGGGGTAGCTGGAGTTTTGGAACTTCATCTTTGCTCCCTTTCTCTGTGATTTTTAAAAATAATACACAGATTTCGGGGCAGCAGGTCTTCCGTGTACATGCAGGGGAATTCCCTGTTGCATCTTTTTATTTCTTTATCTCAAGGCGAGTTGACAGAGATTTAAGCCAATAATTGCTTCAGCCATTTGATGTGCCTTTTTAAAAATAATTACTTAAGTTCATTTTATTTTATGTTGATTTTGCTCTTTTGCTTTCTTTTCTTCTTTCAAGACGCTAGACCTATGTGATTACATTTCCCACATACTCTCCTTGTTTGCCTTGGCCTTGGGGATCGGGTGGGGGCATAACTTTTTTTTTTCCTTCTTCTTTCATGGCTAGAACTGAAGTAGTATTTGTCCTCTGTGAAGAAGGCTTCTAAGTGAAAGCCTACAGCTTCAGGTCTCATGACAGCACGTGGACATCCACTAAATTTATCCATCCAGTTTACTCTAGTGTACAATTCTCTAGAATCATGTTGCTCTAGAGTTCCTAGTACTGGTAAAAAAAATCTTCCACTTGGATGGACTTTAGCATTCTTAGTTCCTATGCCAGTGGCATATTCCTTACTCTCTGGTACTTTTTGTTTGCATTTTTTTCCAATCTTCTGAACAATATTTTCTCCTTAAACATTAAGGAGATTGATACTTTTCCAAGTAATTTTGTAAATAGTATTTTTGGCTACTTATTATAGTTAGGATATTTTTGACATAGAGTTCTTTAATAGTTTATGTAGTCAGATCTAGTCTTTAAAACAGTTCCTTCTATATTTATAACCAAGATCGATTTGTGATTTTTCTTTTATTTTGCTGTATTTCAAAAGCGTTAGTAGCAGCATTGTGCTCTCTTCATAAAGTGAATTAGGTAAATTCCACATTTTAAGGCATTTCATAAAATGCCTTAGAATGATTTCTATGGCAAGGGAATTCTTAAATGCTTGAAAGAATAGAAATGCATTTGTAAACAACCAAATTTGCATCCAATCCAGATTTTTAACTAAATAGTCATCCATTCCACTTTGAAGTTGTAAAAGCTTCTCAAATCTAACATAATTAGAGTTGGATGCAACACATCCCTGTTCTACCCCAAACTTGCTCTCTCTCTTTTTCATGCCACTGAATGAATTCATCAGGTTGTCATCAAACCTCTTAATAATATGACTGTCATGCTGACTCCCCTTTTTTCCAGAAACGCACCCATCTCCAAGCCCTGCCTGCTCTATATCACTCAGATCTGCAAATTCCATTTCATCTCTTCTGTTATCTTGTACTTTTAGGCCATCATCTTCTCATTCAGTTTGCCAACCAGTCTTCTTTCCTCTATTCTTCTCACCTTATATCATGCTTCTAGAATGTAGCATTATCTTTTAAACAAAACAGTTTTCCCCCCTAACCTATGTAAAGCTTTCCTTGGCCCCCCTCACCCTTGAGATAAAGTTTACATTCTTTATCTGTCTTGTATGGACTTTCATGGTATCACAAAGTCTTACCTTCCCAGCAGGCTGCCTCATCACTCCCTACCTCATGCTCTGAACTTTGATCACACCAAAATGCTCTCAGTGCCTGAATGTTTCATTCTTTTAGGGCTGTGCATGATGGCCATATTTTCTCAGTCTGGAATGCAAAACTTTGATATCCACTGGACTGCCAGCCACTCACTCCTCTTAGCTTCACCTTGATTTGATAATCATGTGTTAGCTCACCACACTTCTGTTTTAAAAAGCTTTTTCTTTCCTGAGTTGGGTGGATATCCTCCTATGGATGCAGTAAGTTACATACATTCACTTGCCTTACCACCTGTAGCACTGCACTCTCTTTATTTGTCTAACGTCTCTTATATAGGTTGAATATACATAATAGCATTGTTTTCTTACTAAATGGAAATATATATGGAAATTTTTTGTACAACCAATTTTGTAACCTGATTTTGTAATTTTACAAAAGATGTTGCACGTATTTCCAGTGAAGGAACTTCTACAGAAGCCTTTCCCAAAGTGTGTCTAAGAATACCAATTCCATGAGGAATTCTCAGCAAATATTCTTCAAGTGTACATACACAATATATAACAGCATATTCAGAGTACCAAAAGTTCTGAAATATAGAAATAATTTTAACATTGAGGTCACATGTTACAAATATATTTTAGGATGTGGCCTTTTTTTCTTACAGTTCCTTTTAGTGGGCTAAGTATAAATTCTAAGACGCCACCTTTGGGAGATGTTACTCAACCAGATGCGTCTTACCCAAGCCTTATGTCAGTATTTACTTTGTCATTATTTCCTCTTGTACAAGGAAAAATCTGTAGACACCAAATGTTTGCTGGTAGGGTGGATAGATTGTTCTTGTTTTCTAATACCTGTTCCTGATTAGTTTCATTATCCTTTCCTCAGACACTAAGCTGGAAGTTCAAAGATTTGTATAGTTTCTGTGGTATTTCTGTTGTCTAGCAGAAATTTTTCTAAAATGCATCTTCTGAACTAGGAGGAAGTTCTAGTTTTTGCTTCCTCTTAGTTTTGCTGTGTATCAAACAACATATTTTATGTTGTTTTCAGCAATTTTAAGGGGCTCTCCTTGAATAATTGCAAATGAAAGGTTGTAACATGGTGAGTTACATGTATTTATATAAACTATACATGTATCTATCTCCTATTGATTATGTTTCCTGGAGAACCCAGACCAATACAATTATTATTGGGAGACTGGTTTATTTCAACTACCTTGCTTTTGTGTTTCTTATTCTGCTTTTCTTTGCTTTTTCCCCTGTTTCATGCCTTATTTTGCAATTATCTGATATTCTTTACTTCATTTTCCACTCTGCTATCATAAATTTGTGCATTCTATTGATATTATTTTCATGATTGCCCTTTTATTTTGAAAATGCAAAGTTAACATTAAATTTTCTAAACTACGTGAATTTCCACCATGAATTTTCCACATGCTATGGGGGATTCAAAATCCTATAATTCCTTCTTACTGCCTCTATGTTATTGAAGTCAAATATTTTATTTTGGCCTTGATTTTTATCCCACCATTTTTTTCTAATTTTTTATACTCAGTGCTGATTTAGGTTTATTAGCCTTTTTCTCCTATTTGTTATTTTTTCACAATTTTTTTATACATCTTATACTGCTTGTGTCATTCAAGGTCTCTTTGTGTTATTATTTTAGCAAGATTATAGAAAATAAAGATTGTTGCCTTTGACTATCTGAAAAAAACTTTAGTTCTCACTGTTTTTGAAAGTCAATCTTGAGTTGGATTCTGGTACTATGAAAATAATTGTGTATCTACTGTTATAAACCCTAAACTCTATTTAGAGTTTTCTAATTATTTCGTTATAAATAATACTTAATTTCTCTCTGGTAGTTTTTGAAATTTTTGTCTTAAAGTCTTCTGATCTTGCAGCTCCTACACTGTGGGAAAATATAAACTTTAGCCCCTACACACCTTTGCCTAGCACAAGTGTGGTTTCCTCTTCCTCTTATGATATTCTGGTAAAAGATAGGTTCATTAAAAGCTTTTAAGTATTGTGATGTTTTAATTCAAAATATTCATGTTTGGTGTAAAGGAATAAAACTTTTAAGTGGGGAAAGTATATCATAATTATTTTTCCAAGATTATACCTCTCATCATTATTGTTGGAATTGTGATTAGAAATCCAAACATTTGGATCACAGCTCTTCCCACTCAATAAAATGACTTCATCGTTAACTGATTTGCCTAGATGTTTCTAAGGAAGTAATTCACTCATAGGATAAGTACTGGAAAGATTCAGTAGCCATTTCTGCACACTGGGTTAATCTAAAGCAACCAGTGAGGCACAAATTAAAATTTAATGGAACACAGTACAGCTGACATATTTGATTTGTTCTCTTGCAATTAATTCATTCAATAAACATTTATAGAACATATAGTAAGTACCAAGTACTATGCTAGATATTGGGAATATGAAAATGAAAAAGACTCAGACTCAAATAATTGCCAGTCAGGAGACAGCTGAACAAAAAAATAACAATAACTGTGTGGCGGGTAATAAATGGTATTAAATGAAAAAAAATTCAGGGTAAGAAAAATTATATATAACAGCAAACTTCTTAAAAACCTTTTAAACTTTCTTAATATTTCATCTCAGAAATCCTTTATGCTCATAAAAAATATTAAACATCCATATAGCTTTTGCTTAGGTAAGCTCTCCTATTTGCTTATTTATTAAATCTGTTGCAATATACTTTTTGGATTGAAAATATGAGGAAAATCTGACTTCACACAGATACGTATTTTGAAATAAGAGAAACGTTTAAATAGCCTTTGGAGATATTTGTTGTGGTTTTTTTTTTTGGTTGATGATAACATTTTAACTGCACAAATAGTAGTTTCTTAAAAGTTAATTGCAACCAGGAATCTGAAATCATATCAATGAATTTTTCATACAATTAATACTAAGTTAATTTCAGTTAAAATCCATTGTTCTTATTCTTTGAATGACTCTCTCACTCGTGCATGATCTTGGAAAATATTGGTTCATTGACTTTGCATGTGTTCCAAATAATATATTTAATTATATAAATAAAAAATTACATTAATTAAAATCACTACTACTCTCATCAGAACAGTCTTGAATGACTCTGAAGCTATAAAGCTCACAGTGGTAGTTTCGCATTTTCCAAGATTCAAATTTTCAATTGGAAGCCTGAATTTTATCATTGGCAACAAATACGTCTTTTGTTTTCCTTGAAGTGACAACTTTTCTGTGTTCATTTTTGAAAAATATCTTTGCCCAGTACTCACTTCTGGATAAATGTAGTTTCTTGTCAGTCATGGTGCCCTGTGGTAGAACTAGCTGGTCCTGCTCACAACTGAAACAGTGGCATAGTCGCTTTTCCTTAGGCAGCTATTTTACTTTCCTGTGCCCCAAAGTGTTTTATGCATATTTCTCATTTCATCCCACAGAATATGTAAAAAAGACATGTATTTAAGGGTTGAGATTTAATAAATGAATCAAAAATCACTGCTTCATCTAGGACATTCTTGAATAAAAATGCCCTCCGCCCCCCTTTGAGGAGGTGATGGTGAAGAATTCAATGACTGCTAGTATGAATTGGTGCCACTGCCTGAATTTTGGTTAAGGAGACAGCAGTTTTACCTTTACTTTCCCTTGTTATTCTACCATATTTGCAAGTGTGATCATGCCAAAAAATAAAAATAAAGTCATATTATTATGAATATAAGTTTGACCTCCCAGTTCCACTGAGTCTTAAAGACCTTCTTTTGTCTGAACGTGGATCACACTCTGAGAACAACTGATAAATGCTCTTAAGTATGCTAAATGCTTAGAGAAAAACTTAGAGATATTATATTTTTAAATATTATTTTCTCTTGGTAGTAAAATTATGGATAACATTTTTTCTTTTTAAAAACATAATGTATTTTTTTAATGTTCTATTATAAGTACATATTACTTTAAAGAAAAAGAAAGGACTTTCAGACTTCAGATCCTTTGCTGTGAAATAATAAGCTTCTGAATAGAAGGAGACAAAAGTTTAATTAAAGATGCTTTTTTTCCCCTAAATATCAGATATATTTGGGCATGTTTTGGCTGAAAGTAAACTCACTTGGAAGAGAGTTAGTCTAAAGTTACAGAAGATGATAGTATCAACAAAAAAAAAGTCCCAGGTGACACAAGCATGTAGCCCAATTACATAGACATGATTCAGGGCCGCAGCAGGAGAGATCCTGTCACTTATGTGCCTTCCAGATGACCTTGGAGGAAATAAAGGGGCCGAATGTCCTTGAACGTATTTGTCAACGAGAAAGCTAGGATACTGAGAAAATTCCTCTTTTCAGGACAGATTATATATTTTATACGTATAATAATATATACATACCTATATATTACTATATGTACAAAATGCATGGGGTCTTGTACAAGAGGAAACAGGGATTCCTTGTTCAAAAATTAAGAACTTGAAGATGCCAACAGCGGATCCTTCTGAGGACAGGGCGGGTTCCAGCTGCAATGCTGCAGGCTCTGGAATGCACTACCTCCAGTAACCTGCCAGTGTTCTAGAGCTAACATTCTAAGGCCCTGTGTATCTTGCTCCCTGGAGAAAGTCAAATATTTTCTCTCAGAAACATAGTAAATCTCCTAAACCAAATTGCATGTCTGCCACATATGGGCTACTTATTCTCTTGGTTTTGGGGACTTTCAATACAGTTCAAAAATATTGGGACTTCATGTGTGGAAATAAAACTTGAGAATCACAGTCTGTACAAAATTTTATATGTACTTCTAAATTTGACATGCTGTGTTTTTGAGTTTGTCCTTTTAATATTTTCTCAAATCACACCTTTCAAGTTTAGTGTGGTCAGTCATTTTGCCACGTGTTTCCTTATGGAACACCGGATGTCGTATCTTCATGTATAGGTGTTTGGTTGTGTACTCTTACTGAATATCTGGAAACATAATTTATGAGTGAATAAGAGGAATCATTTTCAGAAAATTAGAGCTATCATACAATAGATGTTCAATAATAAAGGTCAAAATTTACATGAAATTGTAATTTAATCTACATGTTGTTCTTTCAACTTGGAAAAAATTATTTTTTGCTTTTTTTCCCTTTTCCTTTGAGAAAAGGTGTTTGGCATCAAGTCATGTTGTCTCCTGGTAGCTCAGTGACAAAATATCCTAATTTCTAAAGACAGAAAATCAATTCTGTGAAATGGTAATAAATGACACAGGATTTTTAATGTTGATCTCACGCCCTTTTGATGTATTGTGAACAACTTTAATCTGATGGAAGTTTATCTTTTCTAGACAAATTTTCTTTAATAAGGGTATATTTTAAAAATTTAATAGCCACATTTATTCAATCTAAAGATTTTCAATCCTATAACACTACTTTTTTCAAGTTAATAATGTTTGTATATGATCAACATACAAATTTTTAATACAACAAAGAAATATGAATAATATATAGAAGTTCTTTGAAATGACATGTAATATTTTATAAAACTATTTCATGATAGGAAAAATTGTTGGGTTTCAGAAACAAACATATACAATCACTATTGAGATATATGTCTACATTAAAATTTTATTTTAATTAAACCAATCTGAGAAATATAATATTTTTCTAAGCTCACTGTGTGAAGTGACTGATAATGTGTAAAACTGAGTTTTGGTTTAGCTAAAGTAGATCTTTATTTACTTCTCTTGTGTGAATTTACTATTTTTAATTGCAATTTGTAGGTCTAGGTTCATACAGCTTACATAAAACTAATAATCAAACATGGATTAATTTTCTAGAACATTTATTTTAAATTAATGAACACATAGTATTGTGTAGCAGGCTCTTCTAAGCCTTTCATAAATATCAACTCACTTAATTCTCACTAAACCTGAGAATGAAGGTATTGTTATCATTCCCATTTCCCAAATGAAGCGTAAGGAGGCTGAGAGACAATACCCTTGGAGGCTGACAACAAGTCCTCGGTGCTACAAAGAGTTGTGTGGCTACCCTTGGAAGTGACTGGAATAGTGTAAGAAGAGGGGTTCATAGCTGCTCATGCCATTCTTTCTCTGGGTGTGGGTGCCGATTATCTAGGTTTGTTCACCTGGTTTTGAAGTTTTAAAAAGGAGGTTGTTATTTGTATACTTGGAATAAGCCTTTTCCATTTTGACCTGCTTATTTTATCAGTTTTGTGAATACAGTGGAATTTCTGAGGCTAAATACAGATACTTACAGCTTAAATTGGTTTTAATGAGGGGAGTTCTAAATTTCTGCCAATCTTGAACATTTAATTTGTTTAAAATGGTTCTTTTGTTGTTGTTTGATATATTTTTTATTGAATTAGAGCTGATACACAATATTATATTGATTTCCACTATACAACATAGTAATTCAACAGTTAATCACATTATTAAATGCTCACCCCAACTAGTGTAGAAAGACGTTGTAAACCATTGACTATATGCTGTAATTTCACCTTAGAATGGGTCCTTTGAATTCAAGTATAGTAAAGAATGTGTAACATCAGCAGGCTGAATCGTGCTATTGTGTGAAGTAAGGGGAAAAAAAGAGAATGGTAGATTCTCAGTCTGTTCTTGGTTACTAGGCTATCCCTGGAGAAAGAAAGAGGCAGGAAACTATATTAAAGGAGATTTTCATTCACACATATTGCAAATAGCATGACACTGACACTCCAGGGCTTTCCCAAGTCTGTGTAGTCAGCACTGGAGTCAGGGGAATAGTTGCTTTTTGTCAACTGAAGCCAGTAGTAGTGGCTTCTGGCTGAGTGGAGAATTAATTATTCATCTAGTCCAGGTCCAGAGCCACTTGGTGTGGCATATTCTCATTTTGGCCCAGATGCATAAAACCACAAAAGTGCAGTGTGGAATGTGCTAAAGGCCTAAGGTGGCTTTTGGGAGAACCACTGCAAACTGTACATAGTTGATTATTGCCTGGTCTTGAATTTTAAGCTCTCTAGGTGCCAGAAGACTGTTAACACTTTGTAATTTCCATCATGAGAGGCAGTTATTTGTTTGTTTGCTGCTTTGAGGAGCCAGAGCCCAGTGGTGAGTCAGACAGTTATCGTCCATGAGACAGCAGCTTGACCGGACTGCCTCTCATGTTGCCTTCCCTGTGCCCAGCTGCCCTTGGGGCTGTCACTATCCCCTCCTGCTGGGCCTCAGACTCCTTACACTTTCTGTGTGTCGCCATAAAATCTGCAATACAAGAATTTAAAATATCTTATTCTCCCTGTTCACTCTCCAAATATTAGGCCTTGATATCCTCCTTCTCTCCCTAATTCAAAATACATGAGCAGCATTACTGAATATGGAAATTTTATTCATTTTTTCCCCCTAGAAAATAAACTTTATGGTTTTTATACATAGGAAAATACTTCCTAGGGATGAATTTTCCACTTGGGCTTTTGCACAGGTTTACTATTTTGAATATCATGTACAAGATCGAAATGATTCAGGAACTTTTCGTGAGGTACAGTCCTAGGTGCTAGAGTGGAAACCAAGATAAGGCGTTATGGCGTAATAGTAGGGGGGTGAGAAAAGGACCATCTGAGTTAGTATTGAAACTGTTCAGAGGGAGCACCAGGGCAACACAGAATAAGCCATTGCAGCTATATTCCACCTCGCTGCTTCACTGAACCTGCTCTCCCTGTGGTCCCCTCTGAGTTTCTAGGAATCGTAGACAGTGGATTCCAGTTTCTTCTTGCTCCTTTCCTTTCGCTTACTGTCTTGAAGTGATTTACAATGAGGGCACTCTTTGTCTCGAAATTCTTTTCTCGCTTGCTTCTCATCCCCTCAATTTCATTTGGTTCCCTTGTTATCCTCTGACTGCTCCTTCCTGCATCTCTTCCCCACAGTTATTTATCTCCACCAACACCTTAAGTGATCCTCTTCTCAGGGAGTGAAGCCCAGGCCTTCTTTTCCTTCTGCTTCATTGCTTCACTCAGGCACTAGAGGTCGTGCCCGTCCATTCACCCGCTATTTTATCATGGTGAACCCAAATTTACTTTTCTATCCAGTGCTTTTTCATGCATTCTAGAATCATATATAAAATGACCTTTTAAATGTCCTGTGTACTCTTTAGACTCAGCATTTCTGCATTTGAAATCACTGACTTCCTATCTGTCCACTGAGCTGCTGCTGCTTCTCTGTTTCTTCCCTCATTTTGTGGCACAGACACTGGGCACAGACACTGGGCACAGACACTGGGCCAGACAGTCATCTTGTCAACTCTTTCTTCACTCTCATACTTTTGCTGTAAGTCATACTGTTTAATGCTCTTAAATTAAATATCCCTCTCAATTCATGGGTTTACTTCCCCCTTGCCTTCCTCACTCATTTGAGTCATTAGCAATTTTGATTAACTTTCTCTAATCCTGCCTGTCCGATCTCCCCTGTGACAATTCGAGATCTTTCTAAAATGGTCATTTGAACATCAATCCCTACATTTCCCATCTCAATGGCTGCCACAGTCGACAAAATATGACTCAATTTCTTACTGTGGAACGCACATATGATAATAATCAGGCACAAAAATGGTCATACAAAATGTTAATATAAAATCAAATTTTGGAATGT
Source organism: Manis javanica (assembly GCF_040802235.1). NCBI lineage: Eukaryota > Metazoa > Chordata > Mammalia > Pholidota > Manidae > Manis > Manis javanica. The sequence goes on from NC_133167.1 coordinate 98,319,944, forward strand.
CACAGTTCTATCTTTGCCTATTTAAGTAAAACAGCTTCTATTTATGTTTAATCTCATCTCAAGAAGTATTTCTTGGAAAGCCTTCAAGATTCTCCCAAGCTGACTCAGAAGGCCCCTTCCTCAGGCTGTATTACCAGAAAATTTGTTATCATTTAAAGGGAATTTCTCCCTAGACCACTTACTTATCATATTGTTTTTCCCTGGCTTGCTGGGAAATTTAATTTACCAGCATGTAAAGCTACCTGAACTCAGGGACAAAATATATCTTTTGCTTCAATTATTTAGCACATATTCTGTATTCAATAAATGCATATTAAGTAAAGGGATTAATGCAAATTATTATTAAATGTATAGTAAGTTATTATAGACAAGTCTGTTCATAAATGTTACTAAATGTATAGTAAATAAAAGCAATAAAGAAATCTGCTTTGAAAATGAAATTTCAAGGATGGATTAAGCTTTTTAAATAGAAATATAGAAATAGGGAGAGATAATTTTTTCCAGATAAAGAAAGTAGTGTAGACAGTGGCATAGGGTGTGTTCAAGTCCAGTGAATTATTTGATGAGAACATGTAAGGGAGAATTCAGGAATAATTGTAAAGTTAACCATATCACAGAGGGCCTTGAATATGTCTTCTGTGGTTAAAAAAAAAAAGGAAACACTTTAGTACAGACAGTGTTATAGAATGTTTATAGAAAGGTGTTAGTTTTAATCTACCCCAAAGATACTAGGTAGTATTTGAAGTACCTGCAAATAATCATAAATACCCATCCAGCAGTGGTCATTTGGCATTAAAAAGACTGTAGTGATTACACCCTCCAGAGAGCTGTCACAAGTACCTCCATTGTCTGTTATCTTGATCAGCACAACTCATTTCTTTTTAAGTAGCATAAAGAATGATAGAAATATGTTTTCACTGGTAAGATGTGTCTCGTTAGAGATGCACAGATGGGCTTGATGAAATGGATAGCTCCTCCACACTTGCACAAACAAGGCGTGAGAATGTAGGGAGCTCAGCCACCTGTAAGCCTGTGGCACATTCGTGAAGGTTAGAGCTTCATTCTATTCGTCAGTTCTGTCACTTGATTCCGACATGAAAGATCGTCAAATTCTGCTGCTGGATGACCCTTCCAGTTGCCTCATGTGAATCTTACATGCAAGATTGTAGCTGGAGAGCCAAAAGGAAAGACAGACCTGAGGTATTGTTGATCAAATAACAAAAGATTACATGATACTGTGTGTGCCAGTTTGCTGGTGTGTGTCTGAGTGTGTGTGAATTAAGTCTGACACTTGATTTCATACCACCTTGAGGTGATGTGGGGAGGGAACCTGTAGATCTCGTTATGTTGATCGATTAGCTGCTGATTATCTCTGCCCACAAAAATTAATAAAGGAGAAAAGCCAAAATGGATTAGATCAGTCCATGACACAGGTTAAGGCCTCTGGTTTTAACTTGTTAGGTAAAGGGAAATCAGTGAAGATTTTGAGAGGGCCAATTATCTTGTTAGTTAGTCCATGATGCTTTTGATTCAAGAAAAAGGGTTGATTCTGATATCAATTATCTTCTAGTCTTGCTACACTCAATGAACTTTTCTGTATTTAGATGTACATCTGGACTCTATAACTTGATGTTGATGAATTATTCTCAATCCATAACTTTCTACTATCACTACTCTAATAATAATCATAATCATAAATCTCAGAAGAAATATCTTTAGTGTAACCATTGAGTTTTTGTGCTTTGATGCATTTATCATCATATCATGCACACTAAGCAACTAAGTGCTGAATAATGTTTTGCATTTGTTTGTTTGGGGCTTTAACATTTAGGTTATTTTAAGGCATTATTCTTCAAACTGCTGTAATGATAGTTTTGGAAGTTCTTATATTATCCTTCCTTCATCTCTTTGTTCATTAGTGGTGTCTTTGCTTATTCCAAGGATTCTTAATTGTAGAGTGAGGGCAACCTGGGAGTCCTTTTCTCAGATCCTTGCAGGACACTCACCAAACTTCAGTAAAGGACAGGTTTTGCAGCAGTTCCTCTGAGACCAGTCCTCCCTTTCTGTTACCTTCCTGGGACAAAGGGAAGAGGATTAGGCAGTCAAATAAATGAAAAATAGTGGGATGAGAAAAGCTTTCCCAACTGTATTTCTAACTGTGTTTTGGTAAATTTGATCAATGCTAAATTTCTCTGTTTTAGAGTCATGAACACACAGGCATGACTATGCCTTATGAAATGATTAAAATTCAATTAAAGTTAAAACACAAACTTTATGGCAGAGCTACAGCAAATATTAAAATGTCTTTTACTCCTTTCTATTAAGCTTGAGATGCAGGAGGCATAGTTAAACCACTAATAACACCAGGCCATCTATTTGTCTTAAATGTCAACCTGTTGGGAAGAAAAAGTATCTGAAAAAGATGTTAATTTTCCAGCCTCTGACAAACTGTCCACCAAATGACTTTCCTGTGACAATAAATAGGTTTTGCTTGACACGTTTATTTACATACTATTTAATATACCTTGTATTGAAAGGAGACAAATAATCACTTGAATCAATGCCAGACTACTTTGCTCTATGCAGATGAGAAGATAAATTCAAGCCTTCTAATACAAAATGACACTAATCTTTCACTAGTGAATTGGAACCAAAAATTCTTCATGCCCTATCTTCTTTTCTTGTTCATTTAAAGGGAATACTATTCTTGTTTTCTCCTTCTGAATGGAGTAATTGAATGAGTAAAGAACAGCAAATGTGATAATATTCTGGAATTCATTGCACAATAGCTTTTTCTATTTCATGAATTTGCAAATAATACATTTATCAGCATATAATTATGGCAGATATTTTTCTCTCTTTTATAGTCTCATTATACCTTATTTTGAAATAGTTGTTCTTGGTTTTTAATCTTTTAGAATCCATCCTGCTTCTGTGGTTAAAGATCAGCATCAGTATCTTAAAATGTACATTATTAATTTTTTTCATAAAAATGTCTTCTTTGGTACAATATTGCTTTTATACTTGAAAGCAAAATGATCTGAGTAATACTTAAATTTAACATAACTTGGGGCTTTGTGGAGGTAAATTTTAGATTTGTAAAAATTATTGTTTGGCAACAGTCTCAGGATTGGTTAAAATATCCCTCTAATAGCCAAAGAAGAGCACTTCAATGATAGGTTTTATAGAAGATGAATATTAAACCACCATCCATAACAAGCCTTACTTTTTGATGAATGTAGTAAAGGGCGGGTTCTGAGTTTCTATCTAAGGAAAAAATGTGGAGGTTAACTAGGTAAACAATGCCCAAAGAGCTCTGATATCCTCCACATTTATCTCATTATATTTAAAATCTGGATATAAGGTAAATGTTTAAATACATGATCCAAATTGGCTAACTGGACATCAGTAAGTTCCATACAGATAATAAAATGTTTACTACCACAGAAATTGTTATATTACAAAAGTATCTTTTTACAAACAAGTAAATTAATTCATACTTCATGGTACTACTCTGCTTTTATAGTCCTTGAGATATGAATAATCACAGAAAGATTAATTCTAAAGTTAAAGAAAGAGAAAAAGTGGAACTAGTTACACTCCCATTGAGAGAGAGCCTTAGGTTTTCCTGAGGTGTCAGCATTCTTCTTTGTGTCCAAAACTTGTGTCTAAATGTTTACAAAGTAGCATATATTTCTGAGTCCACACATATCTGTGGTTTCCTTCATGTCATGCTTGAGAAGTTTCCAAAATCTTCTCCAATTCAAATCACTTCAGTGGGAAAATCTTAACCAATGTATCAGGTTGATGTAAACTAATCACATCATTACTTCCTTTGTGACTTGTTATGTAAGCACACAAAATTAATTCAGTGACTTTTTTCACCAGAAAATTTGGCAACCTGTAAAGAGTTTGGTTAAATATGTTGTAAAACATTTTTTTAAATAAAAATTAACTCAAGAAAGTATATTATTAGAATTCTAAAAAACAATATTACTATTAATTTATTTGAAGAGTTTCAACTTTATGAGTTTATTCTCTATTCATATTAATGGAAAATAGAATTCATAGACAAATTAGGCAGAATGCAATCCATTGAAATACATTTAATCGAAAAACTGAGGCTCATTTTCAGTTGGTGGCCTCATTAGAACTCCACAATTTTCTCTTGCCATTTATTGGCAGTACAGAATCCTGGCAGCTGCCTTGTATCACAATCATGAGCTGTCAAGGTAAGTAAGAGTAGGTATAAAATCTGATAACTTTGGTCAATTAAAGGACCAGTTCTCTAGCTGCGATTATATAGTGAGCAGAGTTCATGGCATTAATCCAACAGGTTCAAACTAGATTATCTGAGTCTCTCTTATAATTGAGGGAATTCTTGTGTTGCTGAGTAGGCTTCCAAGCCCACATTTATCCAAAACAACAGTACTTTCATCTTGGATTTTTCATAATGCATCTCCATTTCAGCTGACAAACACACACAAAAGAAGATCCATCTTTATAGAAATCAAAGTAATCCTGCCTGGCTTTTTCTGCTTTGCAGCACCATGTATCAACATTTTCATACATGCATTACTGACAAGAGGAGATACTAGACTGTGAAAATTAAAACTGTGTGATAGACTCAGAAGAAATTCAGAAAAACTTCTAGTGGCATTGTTTGGCATATGCAACACTGAATGCAAAATTTCTTAAAAGGAATATAAATATGGAATGAACATGCATAGTATTGACATTTAGCTGCCTGACAAAATCTTTTATACTGTTCAAACTTAATAGTTGGACATATTTTTTTCAAATATCTCCATATATTTAGATGTACAATTAAAACACACCTGTTCCCATATATCTCAGTTATACATACATTTTAAAGTTCTACTGATACTTTGATCCAGTAATCAACTACAGAGTTTGGCTAACCAGCCTGAAGTTACTTTGAACTTTGCTGACCTTTAGTAATAATAGGACAGCTGTTTGCAAATTATCCCATCTTTATATATCCCTCTTTTGCTATATAATATCGACATGCCACTCAAGTTATTTGTTTATTTCTTTGTTGTATAGGGAAATTTGCTATTTTTTACTTTTGCTTCAAACTGTTAAATAGAAAATAGGAAACACTTATAAAGATAGAGTCATGTGGGCTTTTCTGATTTTTCAGATTGACTATTTCTGTCTCTTGTAGCTCCTATGAGATTGTGGTAGCAAGTAGAGCACAAAGGTTGGTTAATTTCATCTAGCAGTTTTTTAAGAAGTATTGTTTAACAAACTTCTTCCATTTTTGCATTTGAATGCAAAATCTAAGTAATTTCTCCAATGAACCAGACTATAATACAGTGTGTATTATGTATATTCCTATAGTTCATGAAGGACCTTAAACAAACCAGTTTCAGGTTTCTAGAGTAGTTATAATGAAAGAGAAGAATGGGAAAATGTTATTGGAAAATCTGTTGAAGGTAACCTTTTTAGTTTTGTAGAACATAAAAATCAGTATTTGATTATATTTTTCGCCAACAAAATGTGTTTGCAATTTTTAGTAATTGCACGAGTAATAATTACACAAAATTATTACTCTAGTTTTAATATTTATTTTTGCAAATACTTATTTGGGTGCTAGCCATAAAAACTATGAAGAGTGTGCTGCTTGACAGCAACTTTCCTTGTTTGAGCTGACTCAAGAGTTCACAATTATTTGTTTTCACACATAGTAGGACTGAAATACATCAAGATTTCTAGAGTAATGAAAGATGAGATAAGTCAAATGCCCATGGAAGCAATTCATAATTCTTAGAGCATAGTCATAAATACAGCTATTTCACATGAAAATATATGTTTAAATCTAAATTTTATTCTAAAACAATTAACAGTGCTGAAATACTTTGGAAGAAATGTAAGTCTTTTTTGATACATACATAGGGCAAAACATTATTTTTGTTATGTAGTCCATCATGCTGTTATGTGTTCCCATAATTTTTTGTATATTATCCAACTCAGTGGGATTGTAGACATTATAGGCCAAATTCAGTATTATGCTGTCCCAAGTGATGGAACTTCTAAATAAGATTTTATATAGAGCTATCAGTCATCCAATTAGAATACATAAAGAATTCAAGTATTTAAGTCAAAGAATTAAGGACTTTTCTGTAATTTTTAGCTAATAGTATAGTAGGTAAATGGATAAAATTTTTTCTTAAATTTTAACATTATCTCAGTTTTCCACACCATGCATGGTGTAAGCTAGGGAAAAGACCTTCTAGATTTTGTTTCCATTTCTGTTCCATACACAGTTCCTCAGTTAAGATGTGCTATTTGACTCGGCTTGCTTGTTATCCTGATTCAGACTTTGTGTTGGGATGTTTGATGGAAAAGCTAGGGAAGGCAATGAGGAGTCTTAAAGGCAGCTCCCCTCCCCACTGCCCCACATGCCATTTTCAGTCAGCTTCGCCAAGACCAGTGAAAACCAATGAAGACCTATCAATGTGATTCATTGGGAAATGAGTCTCAAAATTGTAGTTTTCCTGACTTTGAGATTTTTAATGAGAGCTCTATTTTACTTATAGCTACTGGATTTCAAAAAAAAAAATCATCATCTGAACACTCATTACAACAGTGCACTCAGAAGATGAATTACAGGGAGTTACTGCAATAATGAATAGAAAAGAAATATGGGTAGGCAGAACAAACCCACTTTTGATTGGTTTATTTGGTTTAAAAAAAAGCCAGGACAAGAGACAGAAATTTACAGAAGACAGGGTCAAGCAGAGATGAAGAAAATGAGACTCAGAGAATTTAAATACTTTCCCCAGAATGAGCAAGTTAGTTGATGAAAGGGCAAAACTTTGAATCCATATATTCTCAAAATATGCTTGAGTTATTTGATAGGCATTAAATAAGCTGATTTCTTTAAATTCTTAAGATGTTTGACATTTGCCATAGTACATTCAAGCTGCTATAACAAAATACCATAGACTGGGTGGCTTATAAAAAGCAGAAAATTTTTTCTCACAGTTTTGCGAGATGCAAAGTCCAGGATCACATTGCCAGCAGATTCAGTATCTAGTGTGGCCCCACCTCCTGGTTCATAGGTGCCTGTCTGCTTGCTGTGTCTTCACATGGTGGATGGGTGAGGAAAGTGTCTGAGGTTTCCTTTAGAAGTGTACTAATCGAACTCATGAGAGTTCCACCCTCATGACCTAATCACCTCCCAAAGGCTCCGTCTTTTACTACCATTACATTGGGGATTAGGATTTCAATATATGAATTTTGGTGGACATAAACATTCAGTCTATAGCAACATTCTAGTTTCAGAGAAAGGTATTGGGTATAGCCAGTTCAGTGAGAAAGGATTAGAATTATGCTTAGGGAAAACATATTGCTTCATTAAAAAGTGCAAATACAAATCAAACAAATGCTGCAAGCAAGAAAGGAAAACGCCCAAGTGACTGTTGCTGGAAGAGGTCTAAATGCCAAATGGTTCATGTAAATATTGGAACCAGATATAGGCATATGGTCTAGGATTTTATTGCCAGAATGAGGACAGGAGGTAAGATTCCAAATCTGAGTTGAAAGCAAAGCTGAGCTCCCTACATAAAAACCAAGAGTCCTGAAGTACTTCTTTTGTGAAGTGGGAACTAAAAAAAAAGAGTGCCCATTATCCCAGAGAAGCCAACACAAAACTGAAACACCAGGCAGGTGCCAAGTAATGACGTGGAGTCTAATTTCATATGACTGAGATGGTAAAGAAATTCCTGTTGAAAAACATAAAATTAGTCCAGATTATTTGGAAAGCTTATAACCTTAATGGTAACAAATACTACAAACTTCTGATTCTAAGGGAGAATCACACACATCATGAACTCACTGTAAAAAATTATAATTGCTACCAGGAGAGAGACTTCTACAAGTGAGAGCTAGCTGATAAAAAAAACAGGAGGTATATTGTAAAAATTAAACTTCTGAGGGTTTAAATCAAGTATATTTGAAATGATAAGTGAGAAAGGGAAGAAATCAATATAGAAATAAGACTGTATTGAAAATAGATTTTCTAAATGTAAAAAAAATCACCAGATAATTTAAATATTAGGTTACATGAAACTGAGCAGTATTAGTAGGCTTAGTTAAGTGGAATATAGGTATGTTGAAATCAGTGAATATAGAGTGGAGAGGAAAATAAGTAGAAAATATTAAAAAAAATTGAAAAATGGAGGAGTGAAGGCAAAGCTCCAGCCTTTCTCTTTTAAAAGCTGCAGAATCAGGAAATTGAGAAAATAATATTCTAAGATAAATTTGAAATATCCTAAGATGATTTGTTGAATTTTTTCCAGTATTGAAGAATGACATGAATGCTCAGATTGAAGGCTTATACTAAGCTCCAAGCAACACAAATAAAAATAAATTTCCACCCACACACTGTGGAGCAGAGACCATGAGTCAAAGACAAAGGGACCCCGCAGATCACTTATAAAGGAACAGGATGGTAGACTTTATTTAGCATCAGAAAATGTCAGATGACAGTGCAATAGTTTGTGAGAAAAATACAAAGTCAATTTCAGTCATAAAAGACTGAGTTTACTGCTCAGAGAGACTCATTGAAAATCCTCCCATAATACATATTCAGCAATTTTTAAAAAATTTTTAAAAAGGACCCAGATGAAGAAGTAGATATAGAGCAATAGTATGCAAGAAATTGGTAAAAAGCTCTTACCTCTAGGCAGGTATTATTTGGAATTTAAAGGAAACCAAATGACAACTTTGGTGAATTTTTAAAAAGATGAACATTGAATACTAGATTTCAAAAGTATGGAACATGGGCAGAGTATGGAATTGAACTGTCTAGTAATATGAGAGAGATTGAATCACTTTTGTCTTTTAAAAAATAAGTATGGATGTGAAGTATTTAAAAATAAACCGAAAAGTATACTGCCTTATTTTCAAACCAGGGAAAGCTAACATGGGAATTAAGGAACTGTACTCTGTCCAGTCATGGACAGGAAAAGGAGAAATATAAGAACAAAGCAAAAATGTGGCAAATTAAAAACCACAAAATGAAATCATAGAATCTATTTCATAACGTCAGTCAAAATGAATAAACCAGTAAGTCTCAATTTAAAGTAGAGACTTTCTGAATTACAAAAACCCAATGATGTGAAAAGGATAAGGAACCTAAATGTTTATCAATAAGAGTCTGGCATAGGAAATTATAGTACATTTGTAAGACGGAAGAGTATATATAGTATTTACATGAATAAACTGGATCTGTGCATATCAACATGGGTATACCTTCAAAAAAATTTAGAGAGAACGAGTTAAGATGAGAATGATATACATGGCTTAATAACTCAGTGAATAAAATTCAGAGTTCATACAGTGGCTTGCACAGCTTACATACAGCATATGGCCCTTGACTATCTTATCTCTTTATACTTATCTTTCACTACTCTCCCCCTCAGTTATTCTGACCTATTCACAACTGACCTTTTTGCAGTGACTGAGCAAGTGTGTATACATGTCAGGGCCTTTCACAATGCCTGAAATGTTCTTCCTTCAAATCTACTCATGACTTGCATCTTACTTTCATCAAGGTCTCTGCTCACAATCACTTCTTTGGAAGCAGCTTTTCCTCACTGCCCTCTCTAAAATGACATCCCTTCATGGGCTCTACCCCTTTACCCTTCTTTATGACATTTATTTAGAAACTTGTATATTTTTATATCATTTTATTGAAAATTGGATACAAAAAGTTGTGCATACTTAATGCATACAACTTGATGTGTTTGAAGGTAAGTATAAATGCATGAAACCACCATAAACATATCCATAACCACCAAAAGTTTTTTCCTACCCCGTTTACTTATTGTTTTGTGATGAGAACAAAACTTAAGATCTGCTTTCTTAGCAGATCTTTAAGTTTCCAATACAGTATTGTAACTAAAAGCACTACAGGAGCTCTCTAGGACTTAGTAATCTTGCATAATTGGAACTTTGTACCTTTTGACTAATATCTCCCAATACCTCCCTCCCTCCAGCCCCTGGCAACCACCATTCCATGCTCTGCTACTATGAGTTTGACAATTTAAAATTCCTCATATAAATGGTATCATGTAGAATTTGTCCTTCTGCGTCTGGCTTATTTCATTTAACATAATGTCCTCTTAAGTCCATTACGTTGTCTCAAAAGGTAGGCTTTCTCTCACTTTTAAGGCTGAATAGTATTCCAGTATGTGTGTGTGTGTGTGTGTGTGTGTGTGTGTACACATGCATACATAGATACATGTATATATATATATATATATATATATATATATATATATATATATATATAGTTGATATTGTGATTTACTGATTCTGTTGGTTGTTTACTTTGCTATGCTTTTCTTAGTTAGATGTAATCCTACCTGTCTATATTTTGCTTTCATTGCCTGTGCTTTTGGTGCCATATCCATGAAATAATTGCCAAGGCTGATATCAAAAAGCTTTTGCTTTATGTTATCTTCTTGGAGTTTTATGGTTTCAGGTACAATTGTTAAGTCTTTGATCCTTTTTGACTTATTCTTGTGCGTGGTGTATGATAAAGTCCAATTTCATTCTTTTGCTTGTAGATATTCAGTTTGCACATCAACATTTATTAAAGACACAATCACTTCCCCATTGTGTATTTTTGCCGCCCTTGTGGAATATTAGTCGACTATATGTGTGGCTTAATTTCTGGGCTCTGTAGTCTGTCCCATTGGTCTGTATGTCTGTTTTTATGTCAGTTCCATACTGTTTTGATTCTATAGCTTTTTTTAGTTTATTACTAGATAGTTTATGTTTTTAATGATATTTTAAATGGGGTTGTTTTCTGAATTCTCTTTTCAGGTAATTTATTAATTACCTGAAATTAAATACCTGTTCAGGTATTAAATTTCAGGTAGTTAACTTTTGTGTGTTGATTTGTACCCTTCAACTTTACTGACTTTTACTAAACTTTTCTAACTTTATTAGTTCTAACAGTTTGTGTGTGTGTGTGTGTGTGTGTGTGTGTGTGCATGGTCCTTAGAGTTTCCTATGTATAAAATCATGTCATCTGCAAACAGAGCCAATTTTACTTCTTTGCTGACTGGGATGCATTTTATTTCTTTTACTTGCCTGATTGCTCTGGCCAGGACTTCCAGCACTATGTTGAAAAGGCAAAAGTGGATATCTTTGCCTTATTCTAGGACTTAGAGGGAAAGTTCAGCTTTTTGCCATTGCGTGTGATCTGAGTTGTGGGCTTGTCATGTCTGGCCTTTAGTATGTTGAGGAATAGTTCCTCTATATCCCCTTGGTTGAAAGTTTTTATTGTAAATGGATGTTCAATTCTGTCAAATTCTTTTTTGCTTCTATTGTGATGATTATATGATTTTTATCCTTCATTTTGTTTTTGAGGTGTATCATATTGATTGATTTGTGGATATTAAACCATCCTTGCATTCCTGGAATAAATCCCATTTCATTATGATGTATGAGCCTCCTCATGTATTATTGATTTCAGTTTGCTAGTATTTTGTTGAGGACTTTTACATCTATGTTCATCAGGGTATTTGGCCTGTAATTTTCTTTTCATATAGTGTCTTATCTGACTTTAGTATCACAGTAATAATAGTAATATAATAGAACCTGGCACATAGTAAATATTAGATTAAAAGGCAAATGTAATTATTATTGCCATTATGATTATCATTACTGTTTTTAATAGCTAATTGATCTCTTCCTGATGATAGTTGTAAACACGTGGACAGAGGAAAATGTTGGTCTGGAATCAGTGTATACCCAAAATCAAACACGCAATGGAATATTCACTCTGTGTCTACCTTGATCCTTAGAAAGTTAATGTCTACTTAAAAAATAATTACCTGGTGAAATCTTCAAAATTCTAATAAATAAACTCACTGGGTAATTTATTATTACTGGAAAGGGCCATGATGGGGAAGCTCATGCATTTTAGTGGTAAAATTGCATACCTATCAATAAATTTACTTGATCTCTGATATTTTAACACTATTTCAGAGTTGTCAGTGAGCCTTTTCTGTGTAATCACTGGTACAAAATTCTTCTTTACCACAATTAACATGGTTATGATAATACTATCTTTTTTTAAAAATTAAAGTATAGTTGATATAAAATCTTATGTCAGTTTTACAAATATACAACACAGTAGTTCAAGTTACCCATATTATTAAATCCTTACTCCCTCTAGAGTGGTTACTATCTATCAACATAGCAAGATATTACAGAATTATTGACTATATTCTTTGTGCTGTACTACCATCATGAGCAACTTATATTGTGATTGCAAATTACTGTGACCCTTTATTCCCTTCCCCTCCCTCCTCCTCCTCCCTCTTCCTTGGTAACCACTAGTCACAATAATGGTATCTTTAAAGGCTCAAACAACACCCCTATTTCCATTGAGCTAAATGAGATACTGAGTTATAGGACTTTATGCAAATACCATCAAAGATACAACCTCTCAGAATACTGATACTGTTTATTTGGCAATGCATAATGGTGGCTGAGTAGATTATGTGGGAAAAATTGTTACTGCAGTTTGTCACAGCAAATTTAACTTTATTAATGACATGATTCCAATTTAACACCAATGATATATCATAATGATGCCTTTTAATAGGATGAAGATACATCTATAAATTTTTACCCCAAAATATTTTGACAGTTTATGAAGTGGCATATAATACTGTTATCACAATTGATATACATTTTCTTTAAACTCTGCTCTTCCATGATGATGTTTTAATGAAGTGTCCTGCATAAGGAGGAAAATATGTTTATGAACAATACCAACAAATATTGCAGCCAATAACTATACCTTATTGGATTTTTCAGTTGCAACAATGTTTTAATGAAGTTTTAATGAAGGTCCTATATAAGGAGGAAAGTATAAATGGACATATTTGTTTGATTGCACTGCTCATTGTATGGCCCAGGTCAGTAGCTGAGTTTGCACATGGTTCATAGGTGCTGAAAGCCACCTAGTCTACTGAAGAGCTTTCTATTAAGAGCTGCCTGAAGGAGACTGAGGTTTATCATAATACATGTATTGATTAGTTGAATGCATTCATTCAGTACTTCATTCATTTATCACTTATTTAGCCACAGACTCATTCAGTAAATATATGGAGTAAGATTGTAAGATACAGTGGAATCAACAAGGATTGATTAAATCATTCATTCTTTCCATTTAGAGGGCATATCGTATGCCAGGCACTGGGATTGTGATTGATAAGGTATGTTTCCTTCCCTTCAAGCTGGTCACAGTCTAATGGAGGACAGGTATTTGAAAAATTTGGAACACTGTGATGAGAGCTGCAGTGCGTGTGCTTTTGTGTAGTGCAGTGGGGGTCCAGGGACATGAGGCAAGTACATTTTTGTGGTGTTCAGAAAATACTTCAAAAAGATAATGTAACTATGGTATGTTTAGGGCAAACAAAGTCTGGCAAAGGCACAGAGACATAAAAAACGTTGTTGCAACTGAAAAGTCCAATAAAAAATGAATTTTAGGCAATAGAATATATCATCAAAATAACCAAATGAATATATTGCTATATAATGTCATTTTAAAATGAACTTATTTTGCTCTTAATAAAAATTTCCAATTTATTTTCTGCCATTTTACTGCTTTATAAAGACATGAAGATTCTTTTTCAAAATTTTACAACACTCACAGAGGACTATTAAGAGGTGATGCCATCTATGTTAAGAAATATTTTATTCAGACAATTTTAATGCCTTTCAGTGCTTCTCTCCCCTCCTGAGTTCTCATTTCTTCCAAAGCAGAAGTGTACAGAGCTGGTTAATGATTTCTCTCTTATTTTTCCCCATTGCCTCCCTGAGAAATGACAGACAGTTTTTATGAAAGTATTCAGTTAATGGCTAAGAATGTAGATAACTGAGTTCATCAATATGATAATAAATTTATTGTTTAACCTTAGCCCAGTTATACTGAGCTAGATATGCTCTCACCTGTTTGATGAAGGAACTGGAAACATGAATTAAGCAGATACTGTCACTGACCACAGAGCAAAAAGGGCAAAACAAATAAAAGGAACTCTTGTAATCACCAATCCACAGAACAACCTTGGGTTTACGGTTGTACCAAGCCGGACATCACGTTAAGCACAGGGAGAGCAAGGACAAGTAGTAGAAACGACTCTCACCATGCATTTCATGGAGATGAAAGTAGAGTTAATGAGAAAATGTTAGTAAAACATTTTAAGCTCCTTTGTTGGAGGACACTGTATAAATACAGAGCAATAGTATTAGTCATTTTAATAGGCTGGGAATTTTTACTGCTTGAGAAAGATGCCCCATTTGAATTATGCTGGTCTTGCATTGCTGTATACTCTTTGCTTTACAATGAGCAAAGGTATTTTAAACTTCTAATTTTCTAGTATCTCTGAATACTAGGGACGTGGCTGTCTCAGCCCAGCTCCGTACTTTGAGTTCCAAAGGGAGAGCTTGATATTGAATGGCTTTGAATTCCATGGATTTTGAGTGGCTGTGTTGAGAGATGTATTATTTATTATTGCTACATATAAAAGAAAACCACAATAAAAAAGGCAAATGCTGAACTTGAGAATATAACCTCTTGGTTGGGTAGGTGGCTGCAGCAATCCCAGGACATACATTCTTATTATAATAACTCAGCATCCCACTTTCCTTACCCTCTCCAGCAATAAAAGGCCAAGCAGATCATAACAGGTTCAACCAAAAAGCAAAGTATTTGAGGATGAGAATCCACCGTTCATTTCACATAACTGCAAAGAGTTATGTTGGAGCCCTAAGTAGTATTATAGGCAGTATGATAAAATTCTTAGGAAACTAGGTTTTACTAATCTGTTTCATAAAGTGAAACGTCAGGTGCAAGTTTGTGAGCATATATCCAGGAGGGTCCATTTCACTTTTTCTCTGGCAAACATACCAATGTGGTAGGTGTTGCTAGGAAAAAAAAAAGGTTTTGCAGTAAGAAAATTTCTTATTTTGAGGACTGCAACACACCATACTAAGAAGCGTCCTCCTTTGTGAGTCTTCATGTTTGAATCACATTGGAAGAATAACACCTAAAGATTTGGCATTCACCCTCTTCATAATGCCATTGGTCTTTCTGTATCACTTGGCTCCTGTTTTTTGTGTGTTTTTTTCATTCTGTCCCATTCCATCTTCCTCACTAACTTTCATCATGCACATGAAAAGCCATCACCTTGGCCTCATGTAGCCTTGACTTTCCTGACTAGGAGAACTTTATTCTGCCTTCCTTAAACTTCTCTGATTGATCCCCACACCATGTCACCTTTCAAACTATTCAGCCTCTGAAACTGTAAGTCCTAGATTCTCCTCTTCCTTTTTCCTTCTGTCAGCATCAGCTTTCTCATGGAGCTGTTGCTTTATTATGACCTTTATTCACTTTGCCACCTGTCTAGTACCTTCCACTTTCCTGCTTCCCTGTCCTTCTACTGCAATAACTTGGACAGTTTCAAAAATGGAATCAATTCCTGGGTTTCTGTGTTCCTGCTTCTTAAGAAATGCCATTTAACAGTGACGATGGCCCCATGACACTTGTACAAGCTCTGACCTCAGCCAGATTCCCATAACTGTATAGGAAATCAGAATTCTATGATTTTGACTCTCTTCTTTCTCATATTCTCCAAATAATCTTTTTTTTCTCCCTCCCAGCAGATGGTTTATATGAAATTTAAAACATGGACTTTCCCAGCTTCTTGTACTTCAAACCCAAAATCTATATTCGCTAGTCTGGGAGATACTCAAAATATTTAACGACTTAGGAAGAAACTGTCACCAAATGTTCTGAAATAGAATGAATGTTTTTGAGGCCTTCTGGTGGGGCTTGGTCGGGGTAGGGATGGGCAACAGCAGCCACAGACAGAGCGCTGTGGTAAGAACCCCATATGGGATGATTATGAACTCAGCAGCCACACTTCAACCATTGGGAAAGTGTGTTGATAATTTAAAAATAGGCAGTAGGTACTACATGACTTATCAGCTATGCTGAATCTTTCCCCTTGTTATCAAGAAAGATCTTCTTACCCTATTACATGCCACAAGCACACTGTGCACTTCCGTGGAAGCCTCACTCTTCTCTGGGATGTTGTTAAATGTTCTCTTCCACTTCTCTGTGGCCAAACTCCAACAAGCTATCTGTAGACCTCTTGTGCTTTCACTATCCTAAAAGTAGTAGTCACTCGAACTGTCTTCACCCCGTCCTATTAGATACATTGGGGGCATTTGGCCATGTTAATTCCCTCCTTTCCTTGGTATTTTCTTTATTTTTGTTTTTTATGACACACTTTCTCAGACTCCATGTACTCAGAACATTACCTTATAGTCTCTTTCCATCGCTTTCCTCTCTGCAGCTACAACCCCTTAAATGGGGGCATTCCTTAGAGATATATTCTCTGTCCTGCTCACACTCTATACTCACTTCTTGCTTATGTTATATCAAAACATATATTATAAATAGCTTCAAATAATCAAATAAAGACATGTTCAAATAATAAACAAAAAATGTGATATATGAGTAAATAGGGAATATCAACGGGAAAGTGGAAACTATAAAAAAGAAACAAATTCTGGAGGTTAAAAATTAAATATCTGAAATGAAAAGAAGATTACTAGGGAATGTAACAGCAGATTTTAAAGGAAAAAAGAATCAGTGAACCCAAAGTCATAGGAATACTAATAACCCAATGTGAAGAAAAAATTTTTAATGAAGAAAAACAAGACTCAGTGATCTATGGGATAATTATAAACTCATAATAGAGCAATAATTGAAATCCCCAAAAGACAGGAGAGACACAAGGGAATGAAAACAAAATTTTAACTATATCCACTTACCAAATTTTATGAACATTTTAAGCTTGTAAGGCCCCAAAACTCAATCAGCCTCAAGTAAGATAAAGGCAAAGAAAACCACAGTTATATACACAAATTACTGTAAACCACAAGTAGTATAAATGTGTGTGTGTGTGTAGTAAGAGTGTGCTAATATTTATGCAAGAGTAGGGAATGGTGAATATCCAAAGCTGTGGCTCACAGCCAGTTTCTATTGACTTGTTTTGTTTTGTTTTCTCTGAATATGCCTGACAGTTTCCTGGTCTTTTCGTATGAAAATTGGCATTGTAGACAATACATTGTAGCAACTCTGGATTCCGTTTTGTTTTTCAGAACGTTGATGGTTCAATTTTGTTTTGCTTTGCTTTAATAATTAGCTTGCCTGGACTCAAACTGGAAAATGGTGTATAGCCACTGATGTCTCACTCATATCACGCTTTTTCTTTGTACTTTAAAAAATTTTGTCTAGCTTCCTGGGCTCTTCAATTCAGCTGTATTGTTTAGTGATTTTGCAAATTACTTGTTCAGAGGTTATGTTAATGACCCAAGACAGAAAATTTTCCACTCTTTGCCACCTGAGCATTGTTCAGGCTGAAGGATGCTTTCGAAGACATAGAATATTCACAAGTCTTTCCTAGGTTTTGATTTTCACTGCTCTCTAGTATTTCCTGCATGCATATTTAGTTTAGAAGTTGTTCAATGCTGTGTTTATTGTCCTTTTTATATATGTTTCTTTGTGGGTGAGCTTTTGTCACTTTAGCAGTATTATTATTATGTGTTAAACTGCTTTGCTGGTCCCCCCAAACCCAGTTTGCCATTTCAGCTGGCAAACCTATAAGTTTGCACTACCTAAGTTATGGAGAATGGAAATATCCTTAGGCAAAATTCCCCCAAAATGGCCATTTTACTTGATATAGCACCAGTTTTTCATGACTAAATAAATTCTCACATTTTTTTCTGGCATTTGGTTATTTTTCAATGTCCTGAAATGATCCTTTTACTGTTTTGTCTATGTTTATGTTTAGATTTTACAGATTAGAATTGCCTGACTTCTTCATGGTGCTTTTACAAAAAGTAGAGCCTAGATTGTGATTTTTAAATGGATATTTCATCTTCAGTTTTATTGAAAATTATTTCTGAGGTGTAAAAATGAATCACCTTATCATCCCCAAATTACTTAATGGCTAAAACTAACTCCTTTAATTATAATGATTAGCAATAATATTTGGTTATATTACAGGTATGAAAGTATAAATGTATAATTATTTGTCTAAATTTTATATTTGGTCCTTTATTTATCTATATGAAATGTGATTTTGCAGTGCTGATTTTAATCCAGAGAGGTACTTTTGGGATCCATGGACATATGAATTCACTTAGTACAACAAAAATGACCTCTTCTCAGAGGGATCCCTCTTCCTTCCTTGGACATCTCTGCAATTCATATACGCTTCAAATGTGCTGGCCACTGCTTTGTGAAAATGAACTCCTTTGAGCAAAGGGCATGAAATCTTCATTTTTCAAAATTGTAGCATAGTGCCAAAAACAAAGAAGATAATAAATAGACCATTATGTGGCGTCAGTTTTCACATCATCAATATATGGGACATTATTTTTAGTCGTTTTATTCATGTTGATCATGTTCTAATTTTACCAGCAAAAAAAGATTCCAAATATTATGTCCTAGATCTGGGACAGGGTGATAGAGATGTTAGAACTTGTGTACAAATTTTGGTCAAGATAACATGGTCAACTAAGTAATTAAAAATAGTTTTAATACTATGATCTAAGATTTTGCAAGTAGCCTAACAATAAAGATCTTCTTCCTCTTTTCTTATAATATTTTATGACTCATTTTAGTTATACCTAAAAGAAGGATTTTTCTATCTAATTAGTTTGAGGCAATATATTGCCTTATCTGAATGGAACTCACATGAAAGTACTCATATTTTTACAAGAAGAAATACAATGGTTATTGGCATATGTGATATTTTTGATATAATTCAGTTGTTTTTTTCACCCCCCAACTTGTTATTAATATGGCATATATTTGTTTGGTATTATTTGTCTTAGTAAGACAAAAAAGCTTCAGCAAGGCAGCAGTAAATTAGTTTTGTAAAACTGCTTTCTGGCAATTAACTTTTCCTTGTATTATGAAAAGCAGGTATTGATACACAAGCCAATTCCTGTGTGTTTCCTCTTTCAATATTAAAGCAATCTAAGAAGTCTTAGTTGTACTCTTCAGGCTAAATTCTCTGAAAATATGTCCCTATTAAGATCAATTGCAGTGCCTTTCTCTTAAAAGGATTCCAAATAAGCAACAGTAAATCATGCAGCTAGTTTTCCAATATTGCCAATCTGCATAGGAATAACAGTAAACAGTATATTGAAAACAATTCGCTGAAACTCTGGAGAATAAAATCAATTCAGAGGACATGCAATAATGAACCGCACTATAAAGCTGGGATTAGGAAGCATACTTTTTCTGCAAACAGTATTTGGCAGTCTTTCAGATTTATTTTTTATTGCAACATGGTTAAGAATTTTCTTTCAGAATATTAACCAAAATACAACTGAACATGCTTAACATCAAAATACAGCAGAGACTAATCAATGCAAATACATTTTGTCTCAAGCTATTTAGACAAGACATCCTTTTAAGTTTAAGTAAAATGACATTTATATCTGTGACCTCTGCCTCACACAAATTCCTTTAAATGGCAACTACTCGATTTCTGGTATTTTTAAATTGATATTAATTAACTACTAGAAGTTGGCGTGTATGAGACAGGAAAGTATTTTTGTGTCTCATGCATTAAAACCAATGAATTAAAGATACTTTATAAGCTTAGTCAATTTTTGGCCACTGTCTTAGCTCTATGTCACTGTCATATTTTTCTTCATTTTTGTTTTTGACCAGAAAAAAATCACAAAAATTAAAAAACTGAAGGGTAATGCTATTCAAGAAATATGTACATGTTAACATATTTTCCAACAAAAATTCGAAGTAGTGCCAAAGGGAACACTTCAATTTTTAAGAAAGATGCGAAATTAAAAAATTTTAGTGTTAAAACATGTAATACCTCAGTCTGAATGCCAAACTTTTTTCAATCCAGATCAAATCCAAAACAATTAAAAAAATAAGTTCATAAGGATTGCTTTATAATGCTATTAACATAATAAAATATGTCATAAATCAGCTTCCAAAGTGTAATTCTGAGTTTAGTGCAAAGACTTCTTAATAATACAAAAAACAGTCTGGTTGGTCAAGTGTATATCTAAACTCTCAGCAGTTTAGTGATCTACCTAAAAACTGTATTTTATTTATTGTCATCGGCTCCCTACCATCTTTGGAGGCTAGAATGAGAGGGTGTGTGTTTATCATCTCACAACTCATAACTATTCCATAATGCAGGATTACAGATTATCACATTTGCTTACTAAATTAATGAAATTTCTGAAATTGTGAGATTTCAGTGTTAGGACATCCAAGGTTATGTCCTTGATTCATAGCCTTTACTGTGCAAAACTGTTACTACAAAATTTTACTATTTTAAGTAGAATCTGATGAGAAAAGCCAAACAAGTGAAAAAAGATTCCAGCTGAGTAAAGGGAGTGTACCACATATGATCAACATTTGTTTTGTTCTTCTATCAATATCTCCTCATGCTTCTTACAGGGGTAGATGTAGGAATTTTATATTAGCCAAACATTCTTCTTTTACCTCTTACTCACTAGAAATAGATAGATGAATAGACAGGTAGATAAGTAGACAGTTTCCAAACTAAAATTTAAAAAATATAGCATACCCAAGGATTCCAGTTGAAAAACTTTCACTATATTGAAGTTGGTATCCCAAAAACAAAATCACCACAGGGCATAATCACCATTCCCCTGAACCACAAGAGGATCTTTATACATGTATGAGTGCCCTACTTTCGTGTGTTTTTGTTTTTCTTATGGTCTTACATCTGTGACCACACCGTTGTCTCCAAGTGATGCTTTACTTGTTAGGGTATCATTTCTGGAAATAGCGCAGCATGCGATTTTTAGTCCGTGAATAAAATGTTTACCGAAAGGGGGTATTTTCTGCTCTGATAATTTTCCTGGCCAGACACAGTCTAACAATAAACATTTGCTTTACTCCTGATCCCCATTACAGGAAGACGTCTGCCAAAATTGTGGCTGTGCAAAACATTTCCTCAGAAAGGGAAAAGGATATAGCTGTGGATTTGATTGTATAGTCTGTGAAATGTATCAGAATCACCAAACCTCAGCCAAACTTTTCCTTCCTCCTCTTTCCTCTTGCCTTCCATCTAATAAAAACGTGAACCTTTGGAGGGAGAATGGAATTGAAGACTTCACCATACAATTCTTAGTTTTAAATTTGTTACCATTAAGTACTTTTCAAACCTTACATCAATGTTCACACATAGTTTCTTGTAATGAAGAAGAAAAATGAAAGAAGTTTCTGACTAAAATGTTTGCAGGTGAGAGACCTGTGTTTTCTATGTCCTTTTCTGCTTAAGAAATGTCATGAGTGACACTACCTGTAAAATATTTGGACTCTTTGAGATACATATAAGAGAATTTTAAAGAGTCATTTTCCCCTCTGCCTATACCTCTAACTAAACATTGTAATTATAGTGACCTTAACTGTATCCTTACAGTTAGTTAAATAGTCTTTGAGGCCCATTATTTCTATTCTTAGTAGTCAAATAGTAGGAAGCCAGAGTACCTGGAAGGTTGAACCGTTCTTTAAGAGATGATCCTAGGATAATAGAATCAAAATCTCAAGGTTAGAAAGGACTTCTTAATCAATATCCCATCTGTTTTTAAATCTCTGTGCACACCTGTCTGCCCTACGTTGGTTGCTATACTGTGTTGAATATTCACTGTCTCCTGTAGCATCCTATTCTATCTTTGGATATCTCATCTTGATTATTTTTCTATAAAGTTGGTTGATATCTGTTAATGATGAAGCATCTTTTTTTGATCTCAATTCTACTTTATGTGATAATAGAATAAAAACATGATCCCTTTTCCATACAAATATCTTGCAAGCATTTGAAGAAAACTACCAGATTCCTAGTTAAGTCCTCTTACCTACATGCTTAAAATTAGCCATCATTACAACTGTGTCTCAATAAAAAACCTTCATTCCTGGTTGTTCTTTTTGGTACTTGGTTCAGAAAAAAAAGGAAAAACATACTCATGAATTGGAATGGAAAATGTAGATCAATGTCTGTTTGCAGATGAAATGATATTGTACGTAGAAAACTCTTGAGACAACCTAAAACACTGATAAAGATGATAAACAAATTCAAGATTATAGAATATAAATTAATATACAAAAATAAATTGTATTTCTATATACCATCAGTGGACAATCCAAAAATAAAATTAGGAAAACAATCCCAGTTACAATAACATTAAAAAAATCACATAAGAATAAATATAGTGAAAGAAGTTCAAGACTTGTACACTGAACAGTGCAAAACATTGTGGAAAGAAATTAAAGATCTAAATAAAAAGAAATTGTGTTCAAGAGCTAGAAGACAATATTGTTATATGGTGGTCCTACCCAAATTTATCTGCTGATTCAAACAATCCATCTCAAAATTGTAGTTTTTTTCCTCCAGACACTGACAAGCTGATCCTAAAATTTATATGGAAATGGAAGGGATGCAGAATGACAATACAATCTTGAAAAAAACTGAAGCTAGAGGACTTACACTTCCCAAATTTATAAATGCAAAATTTATCACAAAACTGTGAAGACTTTTAGAAATAATCAAGACTAGTGGTAACTACCATACAGAGATATATGGATCAATGGAGTACAATTGAGAGTCCAGAAATAATCCCATACATTAATGATCAGTTGATTTTCAACAGATGCCAAAACATTTTAATGGGGTAAGAATAGTCTTTTCTACAAAAGTGGCTGAGACAACTGGATTTTTACATATGGAAAATAAAGCTGGACTCCTACCTCATATCATATGAAGAAATTAAAATGGATCAAAGACTAAAATTTAAGTGCCAAAGCTTTAGAATTCTTGCAAGAAAATGGAAGTGTAAATCTTCATTATCTTTGGTTAGGCATTGGATTCTTTGGTAATAAAGCACAAGCAAGCAACCAAAGAAAAAGTAGATAAATTGGACTTTATAAAAAATAAAGCTTTTGTATTTCAAAGGATATTATGAAGAAAGTGAAATGACAACTGACATAATGGGAGAAAATTTTTGCAAATCATTTATCTGACAAGGGGCAGTGTCCAGAGTATATGAAGATTTGTTATAAAGACAGAAAGACAACAACAAAAAAATCTAAAAATGGACAAAGGATTTAATAGATATTTCTTTGAAGAAGATATGCAATTGGCCAAAAAGCAAATAAAAAGATGCTCAACATCACTATTCTTTGGGGAAAAGCAAATGAAAACCACAATGAGTTTCTACTTCACTCCTACAGGGAGTGGCTGTAATTAAAAGGACAGAATGTATCACATGTTGGAGAAAATGTAGGGAAGTTCTCATATGTTACTAGTGGGATGTAAAATGGCACAGCTCCCTCAGTGACTCCTCACATGGTTAAACATAGGGTTATCATATGACCCAGAAAGTCCGCATGTAGGCATATATCCATGAGAATTGAAAACATGCTTACACAAAAATGTTTACATACATGCTCATAGCAGCCTTATTAATACTAGCCAAGAAATGGAAGCAACTTGAATGTTTATTATAGGTGAATGGATAAAGAAAATGTGGTATACCCATTTTATTTATTCAGTCATGAAAAGGAATGAGATATGGTCCATACTAACATGAATGAACCTGAAAAGCAATTTTCTGAATGAATGAAGCCCAGGACAAAAGGCAATATATCACATGATTCTTCCTAGATGAAATGTCAAGAAGCGGCAAACCCAGGCACAGAAAGTAAGAAGATAAGTGCTTTGCAGGGCCAGGAGAGGGACAAGCAGGTGTGACTGCTAATAGGTTGGGTTTTCTTCAGGGGCAGTAAAAATTCCTGAAATTAGATACTAGTGATGATTGCATTAGCACATGAAGAAATACTGAATTATGTACTTTCAGGAGGTAGATTTTATGGTATATGAGTCGTATCGCCAAGCTGTTCTTGCTGATAGACCTTTTTCTGTTTAGTGTTCCTTCATGCCTTTACTAACAGAAAACTATCAGCAGTTAAGGAGTTCTTTCTCTCAGGTATACTTGTGTTATAAACAGATACTGTGAGATACTCTCCATGTAAACAAAACCTCTGTGTGTGTGTGTGTGTCCCCAAAAATACTCATTTTCTTTTTATTCATAATGCTAGGAATGGCATGCATGACTCTTTTATGGTGCTTTATTCTGCTTATGTTCTTTCTGAAGTACATGGATTAAGAGGAAGATCTGATTAAGTTGGCTTCTGACAAGGGCCACACTGAAAAAGGAATCTTACATGTTGACTGCAGTTTTATCTTGCAACAATATTTAAACACAGGGTACATTTTACTGTTTCAACATTTTACGTGCAAAATCATGTAGAATACATTTCCGTTCATGTCTTCTCCACATACTAATAGTCTTAGTATAATGGGATGGAAAATGCATACCAATGTGACTTATTTAATGTTTGTAATATAAAGTAAAAAACATAGCAAGATAGATGGAAACAAGCTATTATTAATCCTATGCATTGCTGTACATTTTAGTGGTGAGATGTCTAAAGTAAGGAACAATAAATTGGCAAAAGCCAAGAGTCTTCTACCAAATGCTGATCGACGTGTAACTCTGTGATATGCAGGACATGCATGGCACTGCCTTCGTAAGGTAGGGTGTACTGCACACACCAGCTGCACATGGCAGCCCTCATGCTGACACACCCCACCCAGCAGAGGGCGCTGCAGAGGCCACTTCCTACTGCCTTCTGGAGTCTTACCCACTAACTATATCCAGCTGTTAGGACCTTGTGGGAAAGCATTGATACCATTTGGGTTCAAAGTTTTTAAAAAATTTTTAAAATCAGGTGTATTGATATATTACTTACATAGTGGAAAAATTAACAAACGAAAGTGTACAATATGATGAGTTTTGACATATGAAAACAATTGTGTAGTCATCACCACATCTCAAAATGTTCTTCTGTAGTACTTGAAAATAATTCTTAAAAAAATAATATTATGGTGGTCATGGGGAATATAGTTGTGGGCCCTCAGTGCAATGCTTCTTTTGGGAGCAGTTGTTCAACTCTGAACTTATGATAAAGCAGCTGGAGAGTTAGAGATGGATCATTCATTGAAGACACACTCTTGAGAAAGGAAGACATCTAGGAACTTGTTAATATGTATTATGGGGTATTGTGGAGATTACTTAAATATCAATAATGAGAAGAAATTTTCAATGTGTTGCTGGTGATAGAAACTGAAGAGTTATCTGCACCTATAAAAATGAAAAAAAAAGAAAAATTTTGTGACTATATAAAAATAACACTAACTAGGACTGACTGATGTTTCTTATCATTGAATCTAGATTACTTTGGGTAGTATGGACATTTTAACACTATTAATTCTTCCAATCCATGAGCATAGACTATCTTTCCATTTTTCTCTTCCATTTCTTTCATTCATGTCTTGTAGTTTTGCATATTCAGGTTTTCCACTTCCTTCGTTAAATTTATTTCCAAGTATTTTATTCTTTTGGTGCTATTATAAATGGGATTGTTTTCTTAATTTCTCTTTCCGATAGTTCATTATTAGTGTAAATAAACACAACAGATTTTTGGATATTGACTTTGTATCCTGCAAATTTACTGAATTCATTTATTAGTTCCAATAGTTTTTGATGCAGTGTTTATAGAGTTTTCTATATATAGTATCATATAATCTGCCAATAGTGTGTTTTACTTCTTCCATCCTAGTTAGGATTTTTTACTTTATTTTTTCTTGCTTAAGTGCTCTGTGTAGGGCTTCCAGTACTATGTTGAATAAAAGTCCTGGCAGCGGTCATCTTATCTTTTTCCTGATTTTATATCCCCAGAAGAACAACATATATCCAAAGAGAAGACCCATAATGGCCCATAACAACCCAGGACTCTTTAGAGAAGGATAGGAGTTGGGGAGGTGGAGTTCTTATGTTTAAACTGGGAGAGAATCAGCCAGAAAATTAATGGCATTACCAGAAACTCTACCAAGCAGTAGCACTATGTGGTTCTTTGTATATGGTATATATTTATAAACACTTGCTGATAATGAGAACATTGGGTAATATTAGCTTACTAGAAAAAAATGAACAAATAATATTACTTTCCAGAATACATGGCAGAAACAAAAATACAGCCTGTGATACTGTTTACCTGGATTGTGCCAAAATGGAACAGAGGTAATGTAGAATATCTGGATGATTAAAGAAAGAAAGAAAGAAAAAAAACTTTGGGGGCAGATAGAGAGATATTTAAGAATTGTGGCAGGAATCAGAAAATTGAAAACATTCACTATAAACACATTTAGAATGCATTCCAAGGTACAGTTACCATGGTACCTATATTATTATGAAACCTGAGGAAAATGTTATAAAATTACCCAGTAATTTATCTGAATTGTCAATGGGAGAAAATAGTGCATCAAGTCCCTTACCATTTGACCAAGATAATAATACTTCTCATTCACAATATCCTAAACTGACCCTAAAAATTCAAGTTATATTTGTTGCAGGGGCTGGAAGCAGACAAACAAAAGATTGCCAAGTATAGTAACTGGAATTTTCTTAATGACTCAATAATAGAGGCCCAGAAAATTATTTGCCTAGCACACAACTCTGCACTGGCCAAATAAAAACTCAGGGCTTATTGCCACATTAGTAGCACAAGGCTTGGCTAATTCATTCCCCTACCTAACCTGCAGACCTTTCAGTCTCCATTTTGACAGATATCTAATGAGGAGTTGTTCATACAAATATGTCTTTATGAACTACTGTAAAAATAAGCAATTCTGGGATTTTTGTAGAGGACCAAAATAAGTTAATCAGATTTAACAAGAATGCGTGTTGAAAATATTAAACTGTTTTGGGAATAGTTTAAAATTACAATGATATGTTGTCTAATCAATTTTCTATCTTCAATTTTTATATTAATGAGTCCCTAATGTAGAATTTCCCCCATTCCATAATTATTTGTAATTATCCCTGCATGTGTTCTATGCATGATAAATGCTTTTGGTCCCCTTTGAGTTTCTGGATTACAAATTTACTGGCATAAAAGTTTTCTCAAATTTTTTATGTCTTTTTTTTTTTACATTTTGATTTGTTGACAAAGCAAAAAATCTTCAAAATATTCCGTGTTTTTTTAAAAAAACCTACTGTCAACAGGCTGACCTCTTTGATTTGGACTTCTCTATGTTTTAAGGTCTGTTTACCTTGGAATGGGCCTAACCTCTCATAATTCTTGCTGGCCTGTTTCCCTGCTGCCACCTCCAGCTCCAGGTGTTTATGGAAAAGTTCAGCACTGTAAAATGTTGACTTGTCCGATAACGTCTTCACTCAGAGTTAGTTTAATCCAAGCAGAAAAGGAGCTGCGGCTGAACACCTGGCAGTTTTCCTCTTCTTATTTACTACCATGACTAGAAAAACACACACACACACACACACACACACACACACACACACACACACAATCACCTACCACGCTTCAGACTTTCCCAAGGGTTTGACTCCTGGAGCTGTTGCCCGTGTTGAGATCACAGATTCCAGAGTCAAGCTGTCAGAACTGGAACCCAGACTCGGCCTTTTGTAGCTGATTGATCCTGGGAAAGTTTCTTGATCTTTCTGAAACACAGGTCTTCCAACTATAAAATGGGGATTAAAACAGTAGTAGTCACAGAGGGTCATTTCCAAATTAAATGAGACAATCAATGTAAATAAAGTGTTAATAGAGTGACTGCCACATAGTATATACTCAATAAATGTTAGCAATTACTATTTAATCCCCACCATTAGAAAAAAAAGAGCATTATTTTATTTTATTTTTTTTTGAGAGGGCATCTCTCATATTTATTGATCAAATGGTTAACAACAATAAAATTCTGTATAGGGGTCTCAATGCACAATCATTAATCCACCCCAAGCCTAATTCTCATCAGTCTCTAATCTTCTGAAGCATAACGAACAAGTTCTTACATGGTGAACAAATTCTTACATAGTGAATAAGTTCTTACATGGTGAACAGTCCAAGGGCAGTCATCACAGAAACTTTCGGTTTTGATCACGCATTACGAACTATAAACAATCAGGTCAAATATGAATATTCATTTGATTTTTATACTTGATTTATATGTGAATCCCACATTTCTCCCTTATTATTATTATAATTTTTTTTAAATAAAATGCTGAAGTGGTAGGTAGATGCAAGATAAAGGTAGAAAACATAGTTTAGTGCTGTAAGAAAGCAAATGTAGATGATCAGGTGTGTGCCTGTAGACTATGTGTTAATCTAAGCTAGACAAGGGCAACAAAACATCCACGAATGCAGAAGATTTCTCTCAAAACAGCGGGGGTGAGGTTCTAAGCCTCACCCCTGTTGATCCCCAGTTTCTCACCTGATGGCCCCCCTGCGACTGTGCCTGTCTTAGGTTGTTCCTCCCTTGAGGAATCTTACCCGTCTCTGGCTAACCAGTCATCTTCCAGGGCCATACAGGGAAATGTAAAGTTGGTAAGTGAGAGAGAAGCCATATTGTTTGAAAAGGTTAGCTTTTTACTTCTTTGCAGATTTATGCCCTGTGGCTTTTATGCCCAGCATTTGTCTTGAGGTAAAAAAGAGCATTATGTTATAGATAGAATTCACATACTGTAAAATTTGCCTTTTAAAAATGGTTTTGGCATATTAACAAAGTTGTTCAACCATCACCACTAAATCCAAAACATTTTCATCACCCCAAAAAGGAACCCTATATTTATTCGCAGTCCTTCTCCATCATCCCCTGGCCCCAGTCCGTATTAACACTGATCTTTCTTTCTCTACAGATTTGCCTATTCTGGGCATTGTGAATAGAATTATATACTGTGTGGCCTTTGGCTTCCTTCACCTAAAATACTGTTTCCAGGGTTCATCCATGTTGTGACATACATCAGTACGTCATCTTTTTCTTGGATAAATCATATTCCACTGTACGGCTATATAGTGCCCTGGGCGTGGAACATCCCCCCGTATAGAAGCTGTGTTCTGAACTGCTGCTTGGCCCCAGATTCTTCTTCCTTGCTAGGAGAAGCCTTTCCTCCATTCTGGGTATAGGGTGAGCTACCTTGTATTGCATATATGTGTGCCTCATGTGGCAGCTGGCCAGTGCACCGGGACACTTGAGGGAAGGGAACAGGTCCTTGCCTGCAGCACAATTGGGGTACGTGCAGTCCAACACATTGTGCCAGCTGTCAGAAGGGACCCGAGGCCATGGGAGACACGCTACAGACTCTGACATTGCTGCGTCTTTCCTCCTTTGTGTGAGTGAAACCTTGCTCTAACCAGTATCCTTTGTGTTGAGTCCTCCTTGGTCACTGAGCCCGTAAGAAGCAGTGGGCCAGCTCTGGGGGCCCTTCCTTCTGGTGGTCGGTCGTATCATGATCTTTGTCCTCTTCTCTTCAGTGGGAGTCCTCAGTTAGGATTGATAACTTAATCTTCCTGCTCTACAGTTTGCCTATGTGCACATGCAGATAGCAAAGAAAATAGATGTGATATTCTTTATATTTAGTGTTTCCATTATATAGTATACTTGTAACTTTAGCCATCTAGGAAATGTTGAAAATGCATTGGCTTTCAGCTAGAAGCAGTGGCTGAGATTTTCATTAAAAATGCAGACTCCAGCATTGGTCTTGGGGGATGAGGTGATTAGTAATAGTGATAGTTCTTCCTATCAGCCAAGATTTCTCCGAGTCATTAGGGCCCCGAAATCACAGCTGTTTATGTCCTGTTCATTGGCATATAACTTGAGAGCTTGGTTACCTGTCTGAGTTCAGTGATCCAAAGCATGAATAACATCAAAGCTGAAGCCATGACTTTAATATTGGTGGTTTTGTCAGAAAGGGCCTAAGCTAGTCATGCATTGAAGTGAATCCACCCTGCTTTAATCAGAGAGACACTGGTACAGGAATAAGGCCCAAGTGAT
The DNA here is from genome assembly GCF_040802235.1 of Manis javanica. Classification (NCBI taxonomy): domain Eukaryota; kingdom Metazoa; phylum Chordata; class Mammalia; order Pholidota; family Manidae; genus Manis; species Manis javanica. The sequence goes on from NC_133167.1 coordinate 98,349,994, forward strand.
GCCTTAAAGGCTAGAGCTGTCCTCATTCCAGTTTCCATTGTTTAAGGATATCATGTAATGTTTTTAAATTCAGTTAAAAAAAATTTCAGTAGTTTTTTCCCTGGTCTTGTTCCTGTCTCAGAAAAACCTATAACAAGTGAAGTTATGTTCATTTCACGTTGGGAGCTTGTCTGATTGGATCAAGTGTAATCTGATTTTAGGCCCTGAGTGAACTACAGCCTGTAAGGGAAAGATACAGCCAAGACTATTTTTTCACAATGGTTTCTAGCTTTGTCCTATGCCAGACAGACTGGAGGGGCTGGGAGTGCTTTATGACCCTTCATAAAGTCGGCAGCCATGAAAGTGCATCAGGATTATGTGCTACCATTGTGATCTAAGGTCAGGAATTCAAGTTTGAGATCCAACTGCTGACATAAACCTCTATGGCATGGCAGTCAAGGTGAAATGTTTGGCATTTTAAGAGAGGTTATTTGATAAGGAATTTGTAAGACATTTCTACTGTTACACACACACAACCCTTTCTTTTTTCCAAATCCCCTTTTAAAACAAATGCCATGGTGTGTGTATGGGTCTGTGTGTGTGAATAATTTTGGCCTTGTTATATTACAGGTTCCATTTCTTTCAGTAGTTTCTAAAGAGAAGTAAGTTTTGATACGTATGTTGAGGAAAACTGTTGTAACATAATCCTGAATCCTTTTAAAGCTGAATGTAGTTTTGGTGAGCATAGTTAGCTCCAGTGATGGAAGACGAGACACCAATTTTCAGGTCAGAGATGGAACTACCTTCCAAAATTATCTTTAGGCTTTGCATAAATCATGCCTTGAGATGCTTCATTTCATTGTTGAGAGCTAGTATCTGAAAATGCCTTCTAAAAAATAATTTGACTATATTCCTGTAGAGGAATATACATTTAAAGGAGAAAGTGATCACTTTTAATCAACAAAATTTAAGTAAATGGTTTTTTGACATGATATTTCTTGTTTTTTATTTTTGTTTTTCATTTTTTCACATTAATACTATAATAGTTGAGTGTGGACCTCTATTACCTGGAAGTTCAATCATTTTTCCCTAGTTAAGTTGTGTTAATAGAAAATTAGCTTTAATTCTGTACATGAACCAATCAATTTTCAAATAACTATAATATTACAGTAAAGAATATTTACTAATGATAAATTCTAATCAAAATTTAATCTTTGTTTATTTTTTAAGCATTCTGTAAAGTTAGTGAATTTAGTGTTTCTAGGATATCTAGCCAAATCTTTTGGTTTCCAGGGTATGTCAGAACCCAGAAAGGTCTTTTACTTTCTTACAGAAGTCTTACCTGAACGGGCCACAAGGGTCTCACCCCATAGAAACATGTTTCCCCTCAGAATCCCGGATGGTGGGCCGACCCAGCCCATCCGCTAGTGTACACCACTGGCTTCCCATCAAATCGGATTGGCTTCTGACATCATCGCATACGGGCTGCCGTAGGTCAAGCAGGTGAAATCCAGCATTTCGCCCCGCCTCTGCCCACGCTGAGGAAAGGAGAAACGGATTGGGGTAGGGCTAAGACTAGGGACCTCAGGCAGTCACGCCCCTCTGAACACTGTATTTGGTGAAGAGCGTAAAGATTAGTATCAAATTTATCCCCTGCTCTTCTATTCAAGGTGCGATCCACCATTGCTTGTTTCTTTCCTTTAAGCTTATAAGCTAAACTGGCCATTCCTTGTTCTGGAACTATTCACTGTGCATTTAGACAGAAAAGGAGTTTTGAGGTCCTTTTCCTTCTTCCCTTATCATTTGACACTGGAATGCAGTTGTGTGGAAGTGGGAAATAAAATAAAATAATATCTATTGAGCATATACCATGTACTGGGCACTAACTTTTGTATTTTACATAATTTTATTTCCTCATAACAGAATTGGTACAATTATGCCCATTTTGTAGATAATCAAGCTGATAGTACAAAAGGTGAGGTAAGAAGTCCAAGATTATATAATCAATTATTGGTGAACTTGAGATTTAAACCCTGTCCTTTGTGTTCTGACTGCTATGCCTTTTGAGATTTCTGTTTTCCTCTTAATAGTATATTGTAAATAAGAGCATGGGGACTTTAATTTGTACTGTTTGGAATACTTAGCAGAATCAAAAGCCATCGTATATTAAGAGACCCAGTTTCCTCAAATGTTTATTAAGTCGGTGGTAGTGTGGCATTAGCCTCTCAGTAGAGTTTCCTTAAGTTATGAAAGCTGAGAGAAACAAGTGTGTGATGATGCCAGGAAAAAAATATATATATTTATATAAGAAATGTCTGACATTTCAGTTCCTCCAGGCTCAATGACTTGAAAATAACTTAGTGCTACTTGCAAAAATATTAGATAGCAGCCATTTACCATGGAAATAAAATTAATGACTGCAACAGCAGTTATTATTTGTATGAAGCTATTTGGAAGCTGGAGAATCATTTTCCACACATGAAACATTTTGCTCATTAATGGAGAACATTTGATTCATTGCATACCATAGACCTTTTGGCGGTTTTTTGTTAGACAAATAAACTTAGGCTCAAGTTGATAGAAGGGGAATTACATATAGAGAAGCTACTTATGATCAAGTGTGACTGATGCCATAAGGAACAATAATTTGTCAGCCTCAGTAAGAATTAAGAACCCTGGGCTATTAATTCTGAGACATGACAGCACTTGTATTACATGTTGTTTAGAAATATGGTTCATCAAATTGATGGGAACATATGATTCAAATATCAACTGCTCCTTCACAGTTTTCATTTTGATGCCCTATAAACACTGTTTCTTCTTTGGAATTTTCTACCTTGCTTTTGAGAGGTATAGCATACATTTTCCTATCTATATATTGCTATGTATTTATTAGCTAAACATATGTGCGTTGACATCCTACTGTGGCACTGGCTTTATGCTGTTGCTCTTAGAACCATGGCATAGGCCACAATTACTCTGTAAGTTTTAATGTTCTTATTATTGCAGTTTACCATTCAGACCAGATATTTGGGTTGCCACAGACGTGTTTTCATTTCTACAAGAGGCAGTCACTTCATTTCCGTGCTGTTATTGACCATATGCTCAAGGTAGTTTTGTTGCCAGATGGTCTCAATTGAGTTGCCCACAATGAGCTGTTTGCATGTTAATACTTAATAACTTGCCTAACACCACCACATTTGTATTATTATGGAGAATATATTTAATGATTAGTGTTAAATTTCTGTATTTTGGGGCTTTCCTCTGCCTTTTCTAATATGTAAAAATAAATATAGTTATACCAACCTTTCAAAATATATAAAAATGCTCTGGTATAGAAAAAAAAAATGTCCTACTTGATCCACTTTCTCTCTCCCACCTGCAAATCTGTAGCCAGTGTTGAGTCAACATTGCTTATAAGTGGGGATTTTATTTTCCTTTTATACACCTTTGCATTCTGAAATTTGCTTTATCTGCAACAGTTCTTGTAACTCTCACCTTCTATTCAAGTATAGTTCGAGATCCTTCATACACAGTCGGGGTATAATGCTCAAATTTGATTATTTATAATGTATTACTAAAAACCAGAAGGTGCGTATGCCTCATTACTTTAGAAAAAATGGATTTAATGCTAGTTCAGCAAAGCATTATGCTATTCCTATTTCAAATCACTTGGTTCATTGATTAAATATAAGGCAATTTGACTTGTTTAACTGTGTTTATATGAGGATAGGAATTTAATGTGTCAACATGTAAAGATACTCTCTGTATTTTTAGTTTGTACAATGTAGACTACACACTGATTTGAGTGATCAGTATTCTAAGCATAATTCCTACCTGTGATGTCTTTGATTTATTTTCAAGCCTTGAAGATAGTATTCTATAATTTTATGCAATAGGCTTATGTTGCTTATTTTCCCTAAGAACGGATAACATACTCTCTTTAGTTTTCTACATCCAAGTGCAAGTCTGATTATAGGTTGTCCAAAGGACCTCTAAATACTGGTAGATCAGGAGCTATCAGGTGATTAAGCCAGTGAATTTCATAGCTTTATGGGCATGGTAGCCCAAATCTGCCTTCCATTTGTAAATAAAATATAATGCAAAGGGCATAACAAAACATGGGTTCAAATCTCTATTTTTCACATATCAGTTGTCTGAGCCACTGAGTCTCTATGATCAATTTGCTAACTAATTAAAGGGAGCAATAATTCTTACAAAATCTCTGCATGAAATAAATGTCCGAATAATGTCTCTATTCTGATAGTGTATATGGTCTATTATCTATAAATTAGCACAATTCTCTGCTTGCCTTGAGTAACCTAAAGTAACTGGGTAGCAAATTTTGACTCAAGGAAATTTGGAATACAGAGTAAAGGATAATTCTTTTTCCCCTTCTATCAAGGAGTTCCTATTTCTTGTGTCCTTCTATGGGCAGAAAAGAGAGAACCAAGACCAATGTTTGAAATAGCAATAGTAGAATACTTCAGAACCTGGAGATTGCAATATAAAATGTGAATTAAAGACAGTGTCTTAAAGAAGTTAAGAACTCAAGACCTGTGTATGAACTCTTAGCAGTTCTCCCCTCTCCCATCTCCTCTTACAGTGGCTCACTGAAGGTGAACAACATCCATGAGCCATCCTCAATGCCTGTGTAGGCTTAGATGCCACTACCAGCCTTTAAAAACATAATTGATAATCCATTTCTTTATCCTGTGTTTACAGAGCCACCAATTATCTTGGATATAAATACACTAAAAGAAGTTTAATTCATTCACAGTATTTATTGAGACTAATTTTATGTTTGCTACCCTGACACGTAGCTTTAATAACTCTGAGTTCACACTACTTAAAGACATGAATATCTTTGAGCTCTGTGAGTGGTGCTGAGAAAGGAAGGCGCATGGTGTATGTATCATAAAGACCAACTCAGATCAGTTTAAAACAGACACTCATGGAAAGCTTCAGAGAGATAGATGCATGGACCTGCCATTCTGTTATCGAAACAGTTCCTGGAGAAATAGTTGCTGTTGTCTGAGAGGAAATGAATGCCTCAGCAGTGCCATCTCCTCAGTTTTTACCAAAACTGTTTTTTGGTTCTAGGCCAAACTTATTTCCAGATCAAAAAGGCCCTACAGCAGGAAAGTGGGATTAAATACCCAGGTTAAGACCAAGGAATGTTGGCATTAACAAAGTGTGAATTGGTGTGGACAAATTCCTGGCACTTACGCTCAATTCCAAATGTAACTGAATCTCACTCTTATCTAGAAACATGACTTGAGAGCATAAGAAAGAGGAATTCTGGTCAGAGCCACTTTTTGGCATGGGTATGTCAGAAATGCCATAAGTACAGGCTTTTTCGCAAGATGGAATTTCATTGTTTGGACATCTGGCTGATTTGCTGAAAACATGCATTTATGGGAAAATATAGGAACATTTCTTTTTGATAAATAAGGAAATACTTCAGTAGAGATTTAGTATCGGATTCTGACTTTGTGTATGCTCTTTTATTGCAGCAATAATAACATTTTGCTCTTTCTTTGATTATGTTAGGGGAGAAAGAAGACTCATACTTATTGTACAATCCCAGTGGCTTTTACATTTTAGCAAGCTGCTCTTATAAAAACTACAAAGTCACATACATTATTCTATGTGTTACCAACTGTGTGGAAAATTAATATTTTGAAATTTGGGTGTGTTACATATAGATATACATACCTCATTTATCCCATAGGTAACGATGTGTCTTTGGAAAGTGATTTGATCAGGCAGTAAAGCAACAGACAAGATTTGCCTCTGAAAGATTGATGTGTTGTAAGCTCCTATTTCTTTTTTCTATGGTTCTATTTTAACAAAATATTTCTAATTTAAATTCTGGAACACTCTCATTTTTCTGCAATCCTGAGTGGTTCCTCTAATCCAATCTGTGTCATGGGTGCAGCCGTCCTTCAGTGTTGCAGTGATGTGGATTTAAATGTACTGGACTGTGAATGGAAGGTGAATTTATGAAATGAAAACAAGCCTCAGGAGTCTATTTTAAGGTAAGTTCTTCTAGTTTTATGAAAGCATGAGCTTATGTTGTTCAACTTACTATTTTGAATAAGGGTGAGCTTTAGCAGCCAGTTCATCTCACGCGGAATGCAGTCTTCCCTTTGTGATCCTGGGCCGAGGTCACTTCTAGTGGGAGGGAAAAGCATCATCTATGCTTAGTGCACCAAAAGCAAAATACCTGCCCGCCTGAGCAATATGTTTGCCGTACCCCTGCTCTAGGAGGTCATAAACAGCTAAGTGTTAGTGGAGAGTACAAACTGTCTTGTTTTGCGTCAGGTTGACACGTAGAATTTTCTAGAAGTAGGCAGGGTAATTCTGTCTTTTTAAAAAGGCCACACTTTTTCACGAGTGCCGTAGTGATTCTGCAGATACCTTACATGGACTTGTTGTAACACTGATATTGAAGCACCATGTATTTCTTTTGTCACAGAAACCGTGTTTTAACCTTTGAACAGTAACAGAGATCATTGATTGGAGAGGTTATTTAGCATTTAACTCTGTAAAGAACTTTCTTCATTGTTAGGGGACCGAAAATACAAAAGACTTGTGGTTGGAGTAGCATTTCCCTAAACTAATTAACCTACAAGTGCTCGATTAGTGAGGAGTAATAGTAACTACCACATTTGTTGCAAGCTTACAGTGTGTTAGCCACTATTCCAGGGTCCTCAGAAGGTTTAACTCATTTAAATCCCTAAGACAACTCTACTATTTCTCGTCAAATCTATGATGCGTGCTTTTTTCACATCTTAACAGTACTAAAACTAGGGTATGTCCTAAACTTGATAACTTCTTATAATTACTATCCAAAATGGCATTTTTTATGTAGTATCTGTACATGTGAGAACGTCAAAATCATGAACCTTAATCACTAGAGCCTAGTCAGAAGCTAGGACGGAAATCCCAGCACAGTAACTAGAGCACTTTTTAATTCCTGGGAGCCACACAGCCATTGCTTGGTAGTAGGGGGGACAGTGAGCACGCTTGTGTAGCGGCATTCCCAAAGCCGGTGTCAACAGCAGGCTGGTTCTGTAAGTGTGCAGCTGGACTAGGAGCCCAGGGCCAATGGCTTTTGGTGAATTTATGTATTTCTATTAAGAACTCAGGCAGTGATGACTGTGATTCAAGAACTGATTCAGAAGAGTTTGAATCTGAATATGAAGTCTTAGGAACATTTAAACCAATTTATATTGCTTATATTTTCCTCTTAATATATGTGTTGAGAGTAGTATATATTAAAAACGTCAATGTATAATTGATTCTAAGAGTTTCTTCATTATGCACACAAAATAGAAATTCATAGCATGAGATCATGTCCTATTTCAAGTGGCTGTGGCTTATCTTCCAAGTGGCATTTAAATTATTGTCTTACAATTGAGAGCTTTCTAGATTTGATAAGAATGGTGTTATTACTCATTTTATATAGATACAGATGAGGAAATTGTGACACAGTAAGTAGCAGAAGTGGGATTGAGATTCAGCCTGTGTCTATGCCATGCCACCTGTATACTATACTGTTTCTCTAGGGAAGTGATTACAGAAGTGTTAAAACATCTTTATTACACCAGTTATAATAAAGTTGCTACAGATATTTTCGAAGTTCAGTTCTCCCTTTCTTGAGTTCCTGCCTCAGAGCATAACACTGGGCCTTTCCTCCTGCTTTAAGAGAAGCTAAGAGAAAAAGGTTCGTCTTTTTCTTCACACCTCTGTGGTTCCTGCCTTTTCCAAGCTTGCTGAAGCAGTTTCAGTCAGAGAATCCAAGTCAGGACAGAAACTGGAGGAAGCCCATGTGTGCTGCCAGTCCAAGTTGCACCCTCACCCAAGACGCGCACTGCTACAGCAAGCACGGTACCTGTGCGGAAACACCACGTGAGGGCGTGTGGTCTCATAGGTCGTTTCTAGTCTTAATTGGTTCTGCTCCTCAATTTTTACCAGTTCTGAAACTACAGGGGATATGGATGGAGGATTAATAACTTCCAATCTCCCGACATGTTTACCTTTCTAAATCTATGCCAGAAAAATGAAGATATTTCATTTTACATTTATTTAAAAAAACCGTATAAAGAGAAAGTAAAACGTCTTTCATTTAATATTATTATTATGAAATACGACTTACAGAAAATATGTTAAAATGAAAATTATGCTTTGGGATCTTTATATCTATGTCAAATAGTAGAAATCATGCCACTTTTTTTGATCTTCAAAAGCAGACATAAAACCAAATTTTAACCTGTATAACATTTTTCATTTCAATGTAATATGAAGATATGATTTCACACAAGTATTTGGTCCCAAAAAAGAAACAAAGAAGCTGTATATTTTGTACCTATTAAGTATATTCCATTAGATTAATCTTAAAAGCCAGCAATTTCCTTTTTTTGGGAATCACTTTACTCCAGAATTTCAGAGGCAAAAGCCGATAACTGGTAGTCCTTACTTTCGAATATCACCTTTCTCTTTTAAACTTTTGTAAATGATTTGGGAACCATGATATATTGCTTTTCATTAAAAAAATCTTTATTTTAGACCTAGAGCTCTGGGGTAACAGGTTTTGCAGAAATACTTACTAGGCAATAAACAATATTATCACAGCTACAGGTTGAAATTAAAGGAAAGATGCATAAACATGGAAACATCAAATTGATGCTGTCCAACAGTACAGTTCAAAGAGCGTTTGTGTTAGTGTCTGACAGCAGTGGTTTTGTAGCAGTGTCTTTTATTCCCAGGTATGGCTCACAATTTGTTGATGGAGAAAACTATTTTTTCCTAGAATGAATTATGTATCTGCCTTTTATTAAATCCCCTTAATTAATGGTAGATTCAGAACTCATATTATTTTTCTTACATTATTTTAAAAATGAATTTCAAGAGGAAATAATGTCTATGTAGTCTTTATTCATTTTTATTTTGTTTTAGTCTCTGAAATCATTTAATATACATTTATAAAAGTAAATAGTAAAAACAATATCATTTCAGGAAATACTACTACAGAAAAAAAACTGCATGGTTAAGTATATGGAAGATGTCTTTGAGGCATTCTATACATTTGACAAAAATCTGTAAATCATTAAATACAGGTGAATTCTGAACAGTGAAGTTGAGGCCTTTCTTAAAGTACCACAGAGATAGGAACACTTGAAAATTAAAGGGGAGAGTTACTTGCAATGTTCATGTTTATGGGAGGAAAAACAGGTCCCTCAACTGCTGTTTCTACAATTATGCCTTTCTCTAATATTACACAAATTTTGTAATTTAACTGAAATAGTGTGAAAGGAAAACTTGATACTTTTCTCTCTTAAAAAAGTCTCACCCTATTCCTCAAAGACACAAAGCAAGTTTATGATGAAAGGATGCAATTTTTCAATACTGCAAAACCATGTGATTTTTAAAAAGAAAATTGTCAAAATCAAGTTTGCTTTTAATTGTTGGTCTGTCATATAGACAATGCAGTTTGGGATTTAACAAGGATGCTACCGGCAGTAGCTTTTTCTTTTATCTAGGATGTGATAGAGAATCAGATTCTTAAAATCATATATTTACATCAAAACCTTGTGACTTTGTAATTTGACATGTAATTTGTATATTGGTTATTATGTGGTTAGTGAAATATCTAGCCCAGATTGGCTATGAGATTGGATGTTTGGTTTCTGCTGCTGTACAAAGACTTCAATTATTTGCTTTTCAGTTCAGTAACATTTTCTATGATTCTCAGCATGTACATCCATTTCTGTTCTCTTGATTTTATTCCTCCTCTCTAATGAATTTAGATTCAAATGTGAAACATTGACATGTTTGATAGGTAGACATGCACTTGTAGAAATGGTTTTATTATCTTACTAGACATGTATGTGCAGTTTGGATGAAGAATTTTGCGTTTTTCTAAATAGTGGGGAAGATGGGTGTGGGTGGTATGTGTTCATTTGCAGATAAGAAAAAAATGGGGATTAATTATCTAGTGGCCCAAGGGCCAGAATTTGATTACTCATTATTATTTGACACTTTATATTGTGCTTCTGGGAATATCTGGAGAGTTGAGTAGCTGTGACTGGGAGAAAAGATTCACATAAGAATATTGAGAATCAACACTTTAACAATAACATACGTTCGCTCTCACTATTGATGAGTTTCTGTAAATCTGTGAAGTTAAGATACTCTTTTCAGGAGTTTAATCCATTCTGGGAAGTTTTAGAAAAATATACTCTAAGGAAGGAGTGTAATTGGTATTAGCCTTGCATAGAAAACACTTTAGCCAGACCATCACTCTAATGCTCAGTTTGAAAGTAAATAAGATTCAAGTAAATACGAACCAAATGCTTCTGTCAATAATCCTGTTTTGATATTTTATTTGCTACTTTCAGATGTTAAAATCATGGCTTACTTGTACATGGTTTATAGTAGACAAACTACAAAGATTTCATTTAAGTAAATTAATCAGGTCTTTTTATTATGTCTCAATTTCTAACTCCCTTCTGAAAATAGCCGATAAAACATTATGTATTTTGGCTCACACTCATTACTGTTATCCATGCATTCTTTGGGAATGTAAAAGCAGATAATGTCCAAGGCGGTTTGAATTTTCTCATACAGTCCTTGTTTCACATTAACTGACTTTAATTATCGTACTAGTTGGAATTGACCCCTTTGGGATCGCAAAAGGTCAATAGAATTTCTTCAGAAATATCTTGGATCTGGAAGTTTCTTTTGAACTTGGCATGGCTGTTTCTCCCTCTTGCTTGTTTTGTATTTTTTTCCAATAGGCTGATGATGGACTTTTCCAAAAATATATTCTATGCAATTTTTGCCAAAAAAGGTCAGTGTATAATATTTGTCATCAGCAACAGAGTTGACTTTGACCATTAAAAACCAAATTCAAAATACAGTATATTGTATGGCCTGGTGAAGTGCATGTCTTTTCATTGCTGAATAGAATTTCTGGATTCTCAGAAACTCAGTGTCAACGTTAAAATTTGTCCTTAAAAATCCATTATATACCCTAAAATGAAGGTTCTAGAGAAAAGCCTAACGTGGTTTACATGAGCCATCATGTGGAGATTTTCATCAAGGCAATAAAGAATTTGCGGTGTTTTTTTCCCCTTTGGGTTCTAGAAACAGGTGTAGTTTACATACAGGTAAACTATGTGATCAGACCTGATCTATCTAATTATTACTGAGGATAACTGAAACATTTAGGATCCTTACTGAGGTGTCCTTTTCTTTTCTATGGACTCTGCTTTTCATTTATTAGATGATATTTCTTTACTATTGAATGTGCATAGATATACTTTTCATTCAAACTAAAATGTATTAAGTTCTTCTGAAATGTCTTGCTCATTATTAACCAGAATTTGTTGCTAATGTATTTTCCCCTCTACCACCAATAAGGGGGACAGTTGCAATAAAAGCAGCATCAATGCTTGTCATGGTTTAGAAGCAAAATGTTGAATATGGCTTTGCATTTGTTCATGAAGCGCTTTGGGGAAAAACATTGCAGCAGTCTATTTTTGACAGTTTTCTAGGGAAAATTTTACCATGCAAAACAGAAGAGGAGGAGAAATCAGTGTGAATATATATACTCATGTATTAGATTTGACTCTAACGTGTTTAAATTTTATAGGCACTGACTGAGACTATTTTTTTATCACCTTCAGAATATTGTTCCTTTTAAATTTGTTTGGTGTCTTATATCATATTTCATTCACATCCATGATTGGGCCTCTACCTGAGTTCTAATTTTTCAGTGACCCTTGTTTTATTTCCTGATGATTTGCTTAGTTTTTTACAAGATCTAAATCTTAGCATAATGTTTCTTCTCAACATCATCTGAGACTGTAGATTCCATTCCGTGTGCCTTTCTGAGATGCTTCACATCTTCCACAAGAAACTTGGGGTTTTGGGTGATGCTCTCCCTATGCAGCCCATACGCTGGGGCTGTTTCCATTCTCTTGACTGCAGAGGGAGGGAGCTGGGCAGCAAGAGCATGAACTTGTGATAATGTCACCTGCATTTTAATGAGTCTTAGACCTCCTCAGAACCACCCTCTTCTTAAAATAATTATGCATCTGTAAGGAAAATGGAAATTTTATGGTCAGGATTCTCGTTTGATTCTAATATCACCCATTGTGTACGTGCTTAGCCTGCTTCCATGTCCATTGGCAGTGAGCTTTTTACTGGGATAGAGCCACCTGGAGCAAACAGTAAGTCACAGAGGTGTCACCTGGGGAAGGGCAGAGGGGAGCAGGAAGCAGAAGTAACAGAGGCCCGTGCTGGGAAGCAGGAGAGAGCGGAGCCTGCCACAGGGAAGCCGGGGAGCCCTGTGCTAAGAAGGGAGAAGAGAGTCCGCGCTGCAGAGTGGAAGGGCGCAGGAGATAGAGCCACCAGCAGAGGCAGTGCCTGGGGAGCAGAGGCGTAGCCAGGCCAGAGACGGAAACAGGATTGCTGCTTGTACGTAACCACGTGACTTCCCTGAGGACAAAACTTGGTATGAGCCTCTTTTTACTCCCAGTGCTGTTGTCATTCAGTCTCATTGAATTCATAGTGAGCGTGTCCGGAGCAGGGAACCCCCTCCTCCCAGAGCAACAGCATGTTTAGAAATGGTCAACTGCAATGCAATCTTTACCTAAGGATTTCCTAATCTCCTCTACTGGGAATTAGGTCTCCTTCATGACTGATATTGTTCATCCTTTATGGCACTTTGTTCGTTCATTAATTTGTTCATGCATTCATTCATTCAACAAGTTTTTGTGAGTACTCTAAGTGCCAGGCCTGTTCTAGGCCCTGAAAATATGTGAAAAATAAAAATAACAAAAAAACTCCTGCTTTCAAGAAACTCCCATTCTAGTAAGGGGAGATGGACAAAAAGTAAATAAGGTAGTAAAATACAATTATAAAGTATATTGGAAGGTGGCCAGTGCAATGGGGAAAATACGGCAGAAATACCATAAAGACTACCATGGTAGGGGACCAGAGGGGGGCTACCAAGACTTGGTCAGACAAGGTATCCCTCAGACTGTGACAGTGGATCATGGGTGTGAAGGGGTGACAAAGTGTTTCATGTGAACGTGGGGAGAAAAGCTCGATACACAGCTAGCGAAGGTATGACCAACATGTTGGAGCGATTCAGATGATCCCATAGAGCACTAAGCAGATAGGACTCTGCGTTGTATTCTGTTCATCCTCAGTGACTTACCACTCAAGGAGAAAGAACATGTCATTAACATGTTTATATCCCCTTAGTCCCAGGAAAACAATTGCGATTCAGTATATGTTTATTTGAAGTCTAACGATAGAGACTAGGTAACTTTGAGAATCAGTATTCCATGCAGAATGCACATAGAATCTGTAAAAAATTAGAAAAAAAAATAAAAGGAAAGAAGGAAGGTTCTGTGTAGCGTAAGTTAGTACACATAATGAGTACAAACTATCTCCCAAGCCTTACTAATTTACAGGTTATTTCATTTCACTTTTACAAGAATCTTGAATACTTGAATGTAAAGTTCAAGCCAAGCAACTAATGTCCTAGTGTCAGCACCGTATGAAAAGGTACCATCAGGTATGGCCAAAAAGAAGTAACCTTTCTTTGAAAGGACAGGTAAATTGGGGGATGTTTAGTCAATGTTCACATTCAGGTTAATTTCCAGAATCTGTTGAACAAAAACAGTTGGATAAAATGATCAAGATTTCAGTTGCAAAGAATTAGTGGTAAGTGGACAGACTTTTGAAGTCACCCAACTCTGTAGATATCAGGACCTTCTGCTTTGCAAAGGCTGGCACACTGTAGGTAAGAACCGTGGGACCAGAAAATAAACATCAGGGATTCTAGTAACTGGGGAACTGAAAAACCAAATGCCGAGAAGAATGTACAGGTAGAAGCACAGCTGATCCTTAGGCTATTATGTATGTCATAATCTGGGCCAGAATTTGTATCACAGTTTAGACTGAAGCAGACACTACAGGTGATTTATGAGTCCAGAGACAAAGAGCCAAGTAGCCCATTACTGTAAAAATGGATTCCTGAGGTTTATTTATAATGAGGAAGAGTCATATCAGTATTTATCCTTGGGAAACAAAGAAGCTAGAGGGAAAAAAAAATCACTTGTGTTTATTTAAAGTGAGCAGAACATATGAGAAGCAGAGCAATGACTCATAAATATTTTGGCAGACTTGACCTGTATCTATTTGGAATAAACCTAATCTGTTAGGTTGGTGTCCCCTCCCTTTTCTGCTGGCGTTTTAAGAGCTGACTTCACAGAGTTGGGGAGAATTGGCTGCACAGAGGCATTGTGTGGCCATCAAAATGAGTGAGTGGGGCAGTTGTAGTACAACCTTCAAGTAATGATTTGACTGTTGGGGCAGGCCAAATAGGGTGATCTTGTTCAGTTTTTAGGTTCAGTTTTTACATTTTGTTGCTGGAAGTCCAGTGTGTAGAGCAAGTTGATTCATATATGTAAGACATTTTATAGTTTTCTAAGCACAGTTTATGGTTTTTAATTTATTTTATTTTCAGAACTATTTTGTGCTGTCATATTATTCTTTCTCCCAGTCTCCGTGATGTCATATTATTCTTTCTCCCCGTCTCTGTCATGTCATATTATTCTTTTTCTCTGTCTCTAGATGAGAATATATAATCAGTGTCATCAATTCTTGCATTTACTCATCATACTTATTAAGCACCACTATATGCAACGCTCATTGCTATATATTGGGAATAAAGGATGCCTAATTAATCCTTGCCTTTAAACAAAAATCACAGTCTAGTCAGGCAATGGCTTAGCCTGCTTGGGCTGCTATAACAAAATACCATAGGCTGAGTAGCCTACAATAAACATTTATTTCTCAGAGTTCTAGGGGCTGAAAAACCCAAGATCAGTGTGCCAGCAGATTCATTGTTTGGCGAAGGCCTGCGTCCTGATTCTCGGTGTCTTCATATGGTAGAAGGACTGAGGGGCATCTCTGGGATCTCCATCCATATGACCTAAGCTCCCACAGGCCCCACCTCCAAATACCGTCTTGTTAGTATGGTTTCAACATATGAATTTGGAGAGAAAACATACATTCAGTCTATATAACAGGGAGGTAAGCATGGAATTCATGCATTTGATGGTTATTTCTACAATAATGGAGGTAACTTCCAAAGGTCTTAGGAATATAAGGGAAGAAGCCCTGATATACACAAGATGTAGTCAGAGTTGATGATAAAAATATTTAATAACATTCATACATGAGCTCCACATGTGACCATATTCAGAGAATTTGATTACCATGCAAACAGATTAGGGGAGATGCCCTACATGGATACAGGAGGAAATAAATTTCATGTGAAGAAATTGCACAGGATAAAGAGATAACTTTCTGTTTCTTAATCTTTTTGTGCCCACTTCCTTATCCATAAATTGGGAATAATTTTAGCAACTCTGTCCTAAGCCTATTAGTAGGATTAATTTATAAATTCAATTTATAAACTAATTTACACATATAAAGTATTAAGGACATAGTAAGTACTCAAAATATTAGCTTATATTTTTATTGCCATAGTTGTGCATCTTATTTGCATTTTGGGTCTATACATTTTAAAGATCATGTATCGAGTTAGGTGTAAATCTAGAAATGATTTAGCCTTCCATCAATTTTAATGCTGAGGGCTTTGAATTGGTGACCAACTTTGAGACTCATTTCCAAACTGAAGGTACATAAAAATCTCTACTGTTAAAGTAACTCCTTTAGGAAATATTTTTTTTCCCTAAGGATTATCAAACTTGAATGATCAATTGCCCACTGAATTGTTTCTCTAAAATGTTAGGTATGGGGAGACCACCTGAGAGAGAGGGCTGTCACCTGGACTCAGAAGTGCCATTGCCCCAGCACGAACCAGCTCTGCCCCCTTCAGGCAGTGTTTGAGTGAGATCAGTAGCAGCCGGCCCACTCAGGAACCCTCTGCGTAGCAGCACCAGGCCATTCAGAAGGCGACCTGCCACTGGCTCCCCTTCCTAATTACCAGGCATTTATTGTGCCCTCCTAATAGCTAATGACATTTTCGGCTCTCCTTCCAAACCGTGGAAAGTTTTGTGTATTTTATTTCTATTTTTCATCCCATCAAAGAAATGGATGTTGGATTGACAGATCTAGGATCTAGGATGTGTTTCTCTTCCTGCCTCAAGAAAACTTCAAGTATTTTGAAATTTGATTTTCTCATGTGCAAAATAGCAAAAATAAATTTTCTTTTTGCAGGTTTGGACATCTAAATACTTAATATTTTTGTTTTCAAAGATCTGTGGAACACGTGGACCTCCTTGAGGTTGGAATGTTGAAGTAGTAACTACCTTGAGTTTCTGGGGTTTGTCCAAAGGATGAAAGTCAGTTGGTATTTGTCGTGGTTGTGAACTCCGAGCCTGTGTATAGAGATGGCCCCAGTCAATGGCAGTAATGAATACAGTACAATATGAAACATGCCAGGATATCTTTGAGGCAAACCACTGAGTTCTTTGACGTCCTATTTTTCAAACATCTAAAACACAATTTATGAAAACTAAATGTTGTTTCCTTGTTGACATGATTGAATATGAGCATTACATGATGCTTTTTTCTTTCATAGACTTTATAGACATGCAGCAGGAGCCATTATTTCAGAAACAAGTGTTATAATCTGAAGCACAAAGCCACAATGGAAATTGATGTTTTTATTGGCTTGTATCTTTGACATTGTTGCATTTACACCAGAAATCCAGCCTCAATTTGACTACCTTTAGGAGATTTTGCAGGGTCTAATTATGTGACAGTTAATGAAGCACTCTGAACACACAGTGACAGTGTACTATGCATAGTTTCTGAAGAGAAGCCTATGCATTTGAAATAAGCTTGTTGAGAAGAGACTATTTTAGCTGAAAAGTGATGACTTAAAGGTATACAAAATGATAGTATAAGGTAAAAAACTCTCTAATGGATTTACTAATGCAGATTTTTTGCTTACTAAAAGCAGTTAAGCATTTGGCTATACAGTCTTTATTAATGTTTTGGATTAGTTATGATACTAAGGTAGAAAAACAAGGGAAACAGTGGAAAGAAGGGAAACAAGTGGCTGAGGCTGGAGAAGAGATGTGAAATATGTTACATGTTCACTTTTGCCCCTAAGATTTGCTAAGACATTGATGGCTGCTAAAGGGTTTACTTGATTGGACATGTGAAAGGTTCCCTTAATTCTAGCTCACTGCTTGCATCCTTATTTCTTCTAATGAGCCTGTTGCTCCATTATATGTGGGTATTTTCCTGTTAGCCAAGCTTTCAATTATCAGGTTTCTCTGCTTCTCCTTGACACTGGATAATTGAGAACACTGCACTGAGATTGGATTTAAGTGGATATAAGAACAATATAGATAGCAGTTCCTGACTCATAGCTGTGGTGTCCTCAATAATAGGTTAGGGGAACTAATTATCATGAACCTGAGAATTCTTGTTAACTTGTGAATGTAGGAAACCTGAGACCACAGTAATGTTTCTTCCATG
This sequence comes from Manis javanica, assembly GCF_040802235.1. Lineage (NCBI taxonomy): Eukaryota > Metazoa > Chordata > Mammalia > Pholidota > Manidae > Manis > Manis javanica. The sequence goes on from NC_133167.1 coordinate 98,367,517, forward strand.
CTTCATGATTATAGCAAATATTTAAAAATGTAAGTGATAAGAATAATAAAATAAAGAGGAAGAGTCTTGGTCATATTTCTAATTTTGTGGGTGTTTGACTTACAAAACTACAAAAAATCCAAATATTGTATCACTAAATAAATGTAAATTTATCCTTTTCATCATCATTTCTATTATCATTAATATTTTAATTATGTACACCTCACCTTGGAAAATTGCATTAACAATTATGCAAATAAACCTGACAAATTATAGGAGACTTCCAAAATTTTTGTGTGTCAAAATTTCAAAAGGGAGGTTCATTGAAAATTGAGATTTCTAGGTTCCACTTAGAGAGTTTGTATTTAAGAGGCTGAGGATCCAGAAATTTTCCCTTTTAATAAGCAACCAGATTATTCTTATTTTAGTGGTTCATGCTGTTGAGAAATAATGAGAAACAGTGAGAAATACTGTTTTCAGGTATTGTAAAATACTGTTTAAGTTTCTCCTTTTTAGAACTTAGTAGAACCACCCATGAGCTGCAGTGCCCACTACTGAGGCCCTTTCTGTGCCAGGCATCATTCCAAGTGTTCTGCATGTATTAACTCCTTTGGCCTCACCGCCTGGAGAGGGGTCTGTTATTGCCACCTTACCAAAGGGGCACTGGTACAAACTAATTTTTTCACTTACTTGCTGTAGATCTTTGAGAGAAAAAAATCATTCGAGCTCCCTAAATCAGTGTTCTCACTTGAAAAATAGGAGCAACACTGAACCACTGGGAGGATTGATGAGAAAGCACTGGAGCAGAGTAAATGCCACATGCACAAAATAACTCGTATAGACATACCACACACACACACACGCTTCCCCAGGGAACTGCAAATACTCAGAAACAGGCAGAACAAACTCTTATGGGGTTATGGGGTTGTTTTCCCTTCTGCTGGATGAAGAGCTCAACTGCACCCTCTATTCTGTACATTCCCAGTGGAAAACTAAGGAGAGTTGAAACCAAGCAGCCAAAAATCACCATTTTTTTTCTTGCCTTTTTAATGATGATCAAAAAGCAAAAAACTTAATACAAGCATATTTAAAACCAGATTTATAAAAAAAATACCTGGGATTATCACTAATATTTTGTTTTTAACTTACCTTAAATAAGATAAACATGTATTTTCATCATGTATTTTCCTTTCCCCCTTTTGGGATTTTGGGAATGTTAAGAGCTGTCACATATTTAATACTCCTGGTGGTGATAATGGAAGTACACATTAATTTCAATTATAGGATGTAAGGGGTCTAATAAAAGAAAGCAGCAGGAAGGCCGTGGTGAGAGTTAAAACAACCAAGATGGAAAGGAAAAAGTCATACATCTTGAAGTACCAATTAAGCTTAATGTTTTGAATAAATGGACAATCTCAAAAGGATTAGCTTGACTTGAATCGCTCATTTAGATGTTTCTACTCTATGGTCCAAAACCTTGACAAATGAAACAATAACCCCAACTTTAGTTTGCAAATGTAATGTTTATATTGATTTTTTTCTCTCATAAATTGTCTACCATTGAATACCATAATGTGCTTCACGATTACAACTTCTTCCTTTATGGGCTTCCACTACCTTTAAATTTAGCTGCCTGTCTTCTTTTAGTGAAGAATGGTGTCAGCATTTCTTTTTCTAGTTCCACATCAGACCATGTATCATGCATTTATTATCCATCTGTGTTCGTCTCTCTGTCTGTCTTTTAAAATGACAATTTATTTTTGGACTACTTGTAGCAGTATTTAAGCACTGAACCTTTTAATTACTTACACTGCTGACAAGCAGAGCACATTCAGAATTGGGGAAAAATGCTTGGAGCCTGAAAACTGAATTGAAATGGCAAATGTTTGCACCTTTCCCATTACATACCCTGCTGAATTTATAGTGCAATGAGAAAACTCAAGGCTAATGTTTACAGCGTTTGGGGGTGCCTACTCTGTATATCTGTGAATAATATGATGATGTAATTGACACATTCAGTTTGAAGCAGGAAAGAGTGTAGGGGAGAAAAAACATTAAAATGGGAATCCTTCCTCTTTCCAATTAAGAATTTCAGTCAAATAGGCCTTTATCTAATGGGTCATTTTGAAGAATTGTGGGACTGTCACAGATTTCTGTATTTGTGGAATGAATATATTCATCATTGTTCATCTAGCTCTAATTGGAGAAGAGATGGGTAGTTGCTTAGCATAGCATACCTTATTCATATTAGAAACACTACATCATCTTTATAGACAAGCAACAGTCCTAAAAACACAGTGATTTTTTTTCCCTCTGGTTTCAGAAAGCTTTTATTTAATACCTGATATATGCATCATACCATTCTTGAACATTCTGTTTGCATAATTTACCCCATTAATTTGAAAAGAAACTTGCAGTATTCCCTTAGCTAAGATGAGTGATGAAATTGTCATAGTGTTTATGAGAGACTTGAACCATTGAAAGATTCAGAGGCTACACGAAGTTCGTACTAGCTAAGTCCCAGGACTGGTATATGGTTAGACAATCTTAGGTCCAACATGGTGGGTAGAGAATGATTTGGTAACTAGGGGTTTGTAATTAGCTTTCTACATTTTTGGTTTAACTTATTTTTCAGCAACATTTTTTATGAGTTTATAATTAATATTGTTTCACATAAAAACAATATGCAAAACATATAAAGAAGGACAATTACCCATATGCTTAATACCTCTCAGTGTCTATTAATATTTTTCTGTTTCATTATATTTTTTATTTTATGCACATGTAAATGATAGATTAAACAACTAGGATCTGGCAGGGTAAATTATAAAACAACTACTTTATATTCAACATTTCCTGTTAAATATGTTCTCTTGAATTATTTCTCTGCCCCCAGATGAAATCTCAGGCAGTTCTTCTACTTTTTATAATAACTCCAAAATAAATACAAGTCTAATGTAACAACATAACTGCAAACTCTAGGGTTTCTGTCACATTCTGATTGGGCCACTTGTTGAAGGCCTTATAGGTCACTGGCCCAGGGGCAGTAGTGTGGTAATTTGGCTGGTACATATGTAATCTGATGTTAGATGTAGGTGGCATGTATAGTTACTGGTTCTTTCTCTCATGGAATATGGTTTCTCAAGAATACTGCTTTCTCACTGGCTGCATTGTCTTTGACATTGACAGCACCTAGCCTCCAGCAGGTGGTTTCCCCATCACCCTGTCCTGGATGCCGGGCCTTCAGCTCGGAGCCCGTCCACTGAGATCCTATCCCCTTTCTCATGGCCCTTTTGGCCGGGACCTGTCCTCCACCACTGGTGAGAAGACTGCTCCATCCCAGTGTGGCTGTTTTGTTCTTTATCCCTTTGTTATCTGAGCCAACATGTTGCAGGACCCGTGCCAATCTGAGAGATTTTATTAAAGCCCATCTTGTTCTGCTTGGGTAAGGGAGAAGCACAACCTGCCCTCAGAATAGTAGAATGCAAAACACACTGACCACTCCTACCAAATATATTATCACTTTTTTACCCTCAAAGTAGGTATTAGACCAATGCAGAAAATCTGCATGATCTGTAGGCAGCATGTCTTGTATAATGTTAGGGATAGAAATTTAGGATGTGAGAGGTATTTGATGTGCACTTATCTTGGCCTCAACTGATACTATGACAGAAAGGATCTCATTTTAATATTTTGTGTGGTCTGGCTTACACACAAATAAATTCCTGTTTTTTTTTCCATTTAACATTCCATCATGAGTATTTTTCTGTATTGTGAAGGGGAAGTATAATATTTGATGACTCTTTAATAATGGTACATTGTCAAAAATACCACATTTTAAAACTATTCCCATATTGTTATTTTCACTTTTGTCTATTAAATATATCTTTAATAATCATTTTTGAAATTAAATTCTGATCTATTTAAAAATTTAAAGGATGGATTCCTTGAAAAAGAATCACTGTATCTGATTGAAATGAACATTTTAGGACTCTGTAAAAGTTTTCAGAATTATTAAAATTAATTTACACTGTCATCAGCTGAGTTTGATGATACTCAATTCACTATGCTCTGGCCTGACCAATAGTGGATGTTATTTCTCTATGTTCATGTAATAACCAACTAGTGAACTCATCAATTTTAGGACTTCTAAATTTTAATTTTTTGTGTATATTTTCTAACCTGGACTATCTACAAAACAATGACCTTTTTTCTTTAAATACACATACTCCAATTTTCTGTGCTCTCTGTCTTACTCAGAGTTGAAGCAACAGTGTTAAGTGATTATGGAGAATACAATTGCAAGAGTGGAGTTTTACTATTGATATATATTTTTTGAAGTATAGTTGATTTCAAGTATGCAACATAGTGATTCAACAGTTATAAACATTAATCCTCACCCCGACTAGTGTAGTTACTATCTATCAACATGGAAAGATAAAACAGAACCATCGACTATATTCTGTATGCTGTACTTTCATCCCCATGACCAATTGATGTTGTGATTGAGATTTTGTGCCTCTTTATTCCCTTATATTTATCTATTTCACCTATCCACCTCAACCCCTCCCTCATGGTAATCACCAGTCACTTCTCAATGTCTATGAATCTATTGCTACTTTATTTTATTTTGTTTTGTTTTCAGATTACACAAATAAGTGAAATCATATAGTACTTTTCTTTCTCCACCTGGCTTATTTCATTTAGCTTAACATCCTCTAAATCCATCCATGTTGTCACAAATGGGATAATTTCTTTCTTTTTTATGCCTGAATAATATTCCTTTGTGTATTTGTACCACATCTTTATCTGTTCATCTATTTATGGAAACTTTGGTTGCTTTGATATCTTGGCTATTATAAATAATGTAGCAGTAAGCATAGGGGTGTTTTATATTCAATACATATGTTAATATGTATTGATATATTCAAAATATATTCAAGATATATTCAAAAACATTTTTTTGAATCAGAGATTTTGTTTACTTTGGGAAAATTCCTATAAGTGGAATTACTGGGTCCAATGGTATTTCTATTTTTAGTTTTTTAAGGACCCTCCATACAGCTTTCCATAATGGCTGCACCAATTTACATTCTCACAAACAGTGTAGGAGGGCCTCCTTTTCTCCACATACTCACCGACACTTACTATGTATTGACTTTTGGACAGTGTCCATTCAGACTGGTGTGAGGTAATATCTCATTGGGGTTTTATTTGCATTTCCCTGGTGGTTAGTGATGTGGAACATATTTTCATGTGTCTGTTAGTCATCTGTATGTCTTCTTTGGAAAAATGTCTTTCTTTGGTCCTCTGCCCATTTTTTTATCATATTATTTGTGTTTTTGGTGTTGAGTCATCTGAGTTCTTTATATATTTTGGATGTTAGCCCCTTATCAGATAAATTATTTGTGAATATATTATCCCATGCCTTTTTGTTCTGCTGATGGTGTCCTTTGGTATATGGAAGTTTTTAATTTTATGTAGTCCCATTTGTTTATTTTTGCTTTTGTTTCCCTTGCCTGGAGAGATGTGTCCATAAAAAAACTATTTATGCTTATATTCATGTGATTTTTGCCTGTTTTCTTCTAAGAGTTTTATGGTTTCTGTCTTATATTTAGGTCTTTAATGAATTGCAAGTTAACTTTTGTATATGGTGTTGGGGAATAACCCAGTTTCATTCTCTTGTGTGTAGTTTTCCAGTTTTTCCAATACCATTTATTGAAGAGCCTATATTTTCCCTATTGAATATTCATGGCTGCTTTGTCATATATTAATTGACCATATATACATGGGTCTATTTCTGGGCTCTCTTTTCTGCAACAGCATGGATTTTGATGCCAGGTGATAACACTGACAACTAATGCCTACAGCTTAGAATAGAATATATACCTGATTCAGAGAACTGCCATTTGGTGAGGCCCGCCTCTTCCTCTTATTGCCTGTTGAGATATACCAGCTAGCAAAGTCAGAATTACCTACCCCACACAATCCTGACTCCCTAGTCAATAAGAATACAACTAAGGAAATAGTTCAGTTTTAGGAAAGTGGCAGCCATAAAGATAGGCTGTTCTTTCTCTTAGCTCATAGAACCAATTGAAAGATTTTGGGTGTCTGAACTGTTCACCCTTCCTCTTAGAGGCTGGTTTTCATTTTTCATGTGAATGTTGCTTTACCATTAAGTTGGTCAAGTGCACAGAGTTACTCAAATGTGGAGAAAGCTGAAGAGAAAGAAGCAGAGCCGAGAGGAGACTTGGTGGGGTAGCCTGCGTTTTCACTGTGTGTTCAGTGGAAACCACAAAAGATTGTTGAAGCTTGAGGCATGCTGCTAATGGTGAATCTCAGATTACATATCCCATGTCAAAAGTGAGATTCCCATAGCGTCCTCTAAAATAACAAATATGGCAAACAAAAGAACTGGTCGGTGTTAACAGAACAGAAAGGGCAACCACCAGAGTCTTGTCCTCTTCAGTCGCAATCCTAAAGGGACCTGTTCTTATTCCTTCATTCCTCTGCCCCATCTGAACACTGGTGTGAGTGAAATATTCTAGAAAGTACATCTTTTCCCCAAACATGTACACATAGGACAAACACGCAGTCCATATTTTAGGTGGGTGGAAAGAGGAAAGAAGTATTTTTAATAAATGAGTTTACAATTTTAAAATGATTAGGACTGAGGCTCAAAGAACCCTGTATAATTATGAAATCTGACAGCAAGGGAAGTTTAGCAGGACAACACAGTTTTTAGTATTTACTGGAATAAAGAAAACAGGTTTATCTTGATACACAAGGAAATTACATTCCCCAGTAAGTCAGTTACATTTATTATGTGTGTTATTGATCATAGTGAGCGTGCATCTTACATATGTCACTCAAGAATGTTCTATGCTGTAGGTTTGAAAAGTAAGGTACATATTTTTTTTTACCACATTAAAGATATATTTGCTCTCTTCTTCCTGGTACTTCCTCTTATTATTATTTCTATTTACTCATTTCCTCCCTCTTAAAATCTAACTGCTGATTTTAACACATCACCCAAACAGCTTTTGCTGAATTCAGCTATTAATTCTACATTACATTATCTGGGTTCAGTTCTCATCTTACCCGACTTCTCTTCAGCATTTTCTGCTGTTGACTCTTCTGTTCCTTTGACTAGTTGGTTTCTCAATCTCTTACCCTTCCCCTGACCTTTCCAGCTTAGTTATTTTCTGGCTGCTTTGCAGGTTCATTTCCTGCAGGCCACTACATTTTTGAGCTCTAGAAGGCTTAGTTTGGGCAGTCCTCTCTGCACATCTCTCTCTCTCTATAGTCAACCTTTATGGCCGTGGCTTCAACTACCACCATAGGCAGATGATTCAGAAATGGCTTTTTTTCTGACCAAACCTCTTTATACTCAACATTGGAACTAATTTTTAAAAATGTTTTCCACTTACATCTTTTTTTTCTCATTTCTGAGATAATTCCTGGACTTTACCTTCCAGTTCTTTTTTGAGCAATTGGAGTAATCTCAACAGCTTATTTTTATTTTTTGATTATTCCTTCCTGTTATACCATTCTGAGCTCATCAAATATATATTTGGTTCTATTCGAAGGATAATATTTCAAAGTTCACAAGGTTGTCTTCTATTCTCAGAATTTTCTTTTCCTCATCTGTTTTGGTGTTTTTTAATTTTTAATTTTACTTTTAGCTTTAAGTTTTTGTTTTGTTTGGTTTGGTTTTATCTTTTGCCAGGTCTTTGTTAAAATGTGAAACACATAAACTAGTTGTCTGTGCTTTGGCTTATTGGCAAGAAGGTAAAATGCTGGGAAATACTTCCAACATATTGTAGGCTTTGCTCTGGGGCCAGGTTACTTACCTGACTGCTGAAAATCATGTGTATTCATCCTGTAGCACATTTTTAAGCCACCTCATAGTAACTTGGACCCATATTGTTAAATTTTAAGTAGAATTACTATGCTTCTTAGAAATTCTACCCTCAATTTTCATTAATTATTGCTTTTTTTTCTCCCAACAATAATCTCAAGTAGTCTGTGCCTTATTTTTAAAAAATATCCCAGTTCACAGTCCTTCTGAAGGGGTGGGTGTAGGCAGAGAGGAATGCACTATTTAACCTCATCTCCCTGGCCTCTGCTGCTTGGATCTATAATGAGTTCTTGCCTCAAAGTAAACTAATCCATGGCCTGAGCTAGTCACATTTTCTCTGTGGAAAATCTGAGCAGTAAGACTCAGACGAAGTCATCAGATAATGGTAAGTGTGGAACAACATAGAGTTGCCACAAAAAGAAGTCAAAGCTACATGCAAATAAAAAATTAGATAGCAGAAGGAAGCCATTATTGTGTAGAAGAAGCCACAGAGCAGAAACGGGAAGGGCTTGGGGGCCAAGCCTGAGTCACATAGCTCTGCACGTCTGTGACGATTCTGTGCCTAGTCCAAGGAGCTCGGAAGCAGGCTTGTTTCTCTTGCGCCAGGTTGACTGCTTTGCTGTTCTTTGATTCTAGATATTACTGGTTGGGAGTTTCTCCCGTGATTTGTAGGAGTAGGATTTCTCTCATAGCATGTTTTTCCAAATGTTCTCCTTTTCTAATGCTGTGCAATTTATTCATGCTAATATATTTTAAAGAGTTAGCAGTAAGACTGAACAAAGCAAATGAGGAAATATAAAAAGTATGTACATGTAAAAACGAAATGTATTTATTTCTGTGTAGAGTATTCTTGTTTATGTAGCAAAAAAACTGATATGCTTTAATTAATGTACTACTATGGAGTTTTACTTTGGGGCTTACAGATATAGTTTTGGGAGGAGCTGTAAATATTACTGGTTTATTATTGGTCTCATAATTTCATACAGTTTAATATTTAAAAACTTTGAATAAAAATGTTTTACTCAGAAGTGCTTCAGCAATAAATGAAGCTATATTCTTGCTACATATTAATGTAGCAAGCATAAAAGTCCTCCCTTGGTATAAAGACTTGTAGTGAACTAACACAATTTGTCTCAATATTAGTGGACTCCAAGTGACATTTTTATAGTTTAAGGCCAACACCAGCTTATTTAATAGAATTATTAATTGGCTTTGACCATACTAGTGGACAGTTCTAATTAATTTACATTTGTCTCATGAACTGAGTTTAATATTACATATTTTTCCACATTAAGTTACAACCAGCACCATTTTCAATAACCAAATCTCATACTGGCACTTTCTCATGTAATTTTATTTCTATGGGCATGATTTGATCTCTAGTAGTTTTTTTTTAAGTCAAAAAAATTCTGAATGTTCATTTATGCTATTATAATAATACTGAAGTACTAGAAACTTGCATGTTGTTAAATCATGCAATGAGAAATATAGTTGTGAAAATCTTTTAGAGAGAAAATGAACTATATTTAGTTTATGATTGAAGACAATTTGTGGGATGATGCACACATAAGAGACACCACATGAAAAACGTCCCCCCACTGCCAACGTTAGCATATGCTCGCTGGGAGGGCTGCCCCAACTGTGCTTACAGCTGCATGTGGCAGTCCACACACCATGGCAGGCGAACAGCCCTTGTCAGAAGGGGAAAATGGTGATACTGACAAAACCTAAAAAAGAAGGATAAGGAAGCCAAAAAGAGAATCAGAACATGTATGTAATGAGGATTTGGGATTACTAAAATGTTCATTTGGAATTACAAAAATATGGCCATATTTCCCATTATTATTGTTTTAAAGAAAAAACTGTTGAGAACCCAAGTTCTTTTTTCACTATTAAAGTGATTTGACATATGCCACATTTGATTCCAGAAACAGTCGCTACTTGGTGCACAGGGAAGTGAAAAGTAAATCCTTTATATGTTTTTATGCCCCAGATTTTAGCTACAGGATTGTGACATTAATTAAAGAATCCTATAAATTAATCTTGTCCTTGCAGTTTTTCACTATTTGTTCTTTTCAAAAGCCAAAGTCACTCCAATGAGAAAATGAGCTTTAGTATCAAATCTTCCTGATTGTGCTATTATTAATCTTTATATTTTCCTCAACATGAATATTTCAGCTGTTGGGATAGTTAAGAGTAGAAAACATGATGCCATATGTGCTTGAGTCACTATAACAACATGTTAATAATTAATTGAAATTTTCCAATAAATTTTCAACTGTGGGACTTACTTGTTGTGGTTTATGAGGCACATAGTGAAGTTTTTGGGAACATTCAAGCCTGAAATATTTAAAACCCATGACAGAAGCTAGTATTATGTTTACTGTTATACATAGACTTAATATTGAGTTTTCTACGGTTTTGTGGTCCTGCAGTTATTATGTATGGATACAGTGGATTACAGATATGAATTGTCAGAAAGCATTTGATAGGTTTACTTCTCTTATCAAATACTGTATCTAATAAACATTAAATGTTAAGGCAATTTTTAACAGCATGAAAAGTAAATATGTATGTTTACTTAATAGGATTTATTTAGTCTCCTAATTGGAACTCCAAGCAGGCTAATTAAAATAGAATAGCTAAGCTTGATAACTATTTTTTCCTCTCTGGTGATTCATTTGTTTTACTTTTTCCAAGTGGGAATCTCATTTTAATACAATATACTTCAGGAATAACAAATGTGTTCCTATATTATAAATACAGAGATTAATAAAGTGTAAAATTGCACTGTCATTGTAGCTGCACTTCAGGATGTTGTGGTTTAAGAACACTTGATGGGTTTGCTGTCTGTGCCCTGGTAAAACGGTGTCCAGGGTGTCTCAGTTTTAATGTCTTATTAAAGGCAGTAATTGGTGGCCTGTCACCTTAACTCATTCCTAGGATGTAGGATAATACTAGAATCATATCTTACTTTAACATTTCTCTTATAGTGATACCTTTCATACATTTATTAACATAATGGAAAATTTGTTAGGTTGGGTAATCTGTGTTCACCCTTCAAACAAATAAACCCTGGAGTGCAAAGGCTTTCATGCAAAAGCTTTATGTTTGTGCTGAAGCTTTGCTTTTTCCAAAATGACGTGCTGATCAGACTCCAGTGTGAAGGATAGCCAGAAGTTAAATAGGAAATATTTCAACAACTGTCGGACAGAATGTGATCATCTTTTAAATTCTAGAAGTGTGAACAATAAAAGTACCATCTCCTCTGTTTTGAATAAAAGTACCATCTCCTGTTTTGAATATATTTTCTTTGAATAGGATTTTTTTCCCTTTGGTAAGGGAAGAGTATAACTAATCATGCAGGAAAAAAATGATTAAGAATGAATATGAGGAAATTAAGAAAGAATGAATTGAGTTAAAGAGAGCCATACAAATAATTTTATGTTAAAAATGGCACATTGGTTTAGTAGAAAAGACAAGAATTTAGTATTGAATTTAAAGTTCTGAACATGTTCATTTTTTGTGTCATGTGTCATTTGTAATGGAGATTCCAAAAAAAACATAAAGCTTTTGCATGAAAGCCTTTGCACTCCAGGGTTTATTTGTTTGAAGGGTGAACACAGATTACCCAACCTAACAAATTTTCCATTATGTTAATAAATGTATGAAAGGTATCACTATAAGAGAAATGTTAAAGTAAGATATGATTCTAGTATTATCCTACATCCTAGGAATGAGTTAAGGTGACAGGCCACCAATTACTGCCTTTAATAAGACATTAAAACTGAGACACCCTGGACACCATTTTACCAGGGCACAGACAGCAAACCCATCAAGTGTTCTTAAACCACAACATCCTGAAGTGCAGCTACAATGACAGTGCAAAATTAACATAACCCTTTTCTTGCTTCTTAGAACATGTAACCAAGAGAATGAGTCAAATCACTGTTTCTTATTCATTGAGCTGACAGTACACATGACAGTGTATAAACCAATAATTTTTTTTATAGATTTATAGAGTTTTTGTTTTTTATCATTCACAGGGATAATATAGGCTTCCAGTCTGACTAGCATAAGTTAAAAACTTTGAAGTGTTTTGTCTTCATAAAAATTTCTGTTGCTTTGTTTTGCCCTCTGTTTTTTCACATTTTTTAATTTTAAAAAAATTTCTGTGGTAGTGGTTACATCTCATACCAGTCAGAAAGCAGAGAAAGCGATAAAAATTTCATGAGTTCATTAAAGTTTTACAGGCATTGCATTGCCTGGAAAAATAGCTGTTGGTCTAATCCCCTGCAGTAGTTCTGGTTGGGCAGCACCTTGTTCATTGTGGGATGACGGATGAGGATTAAAGGGGCAAAGAAGATGCTTTAAGCCGAATGCTGATATGTAATTTGGACTTTATTCAAGGTTCTGATAGCTTTCTGTGCTGCCATGTGTAACTTGACAAACACTGTCTGGGAGAAAATAGGTTGTGGGCACTTAAGCAGTTCATAGGGATCTTTGAACAGCAGTTCATAGGGATGTTTAGTGGTAACTATACTGAGAAGATACAGCATTTTGCTAACTTCAAGGTGAAGGTCACACTCATTCCTGTTTCACTGCCTTTATTGTGGCCTGGAAAACCCATTTGTAGATTTCTTAGGAGTAGAGTGACAAGTAATGAGAGTCTGTTTCTTTATCTTTCCAATTCTGTATAATGCAACATAATCATTTCATTGTAGCTTCCTGGCTAATCTTCAATCCTCTTTTGGAAAACAAATATCAACAGGAAAAAACAAAAACCCTCAATATTGACCTGATCTTTTAAAGTTACATAGTGAAGCATCTAATCAAAACATTTCTGTCTGTCTTGGAAAAGATTATTCCCAGCAAGACAGGAAATAAAGACACCAAGATTAGTATTTGGAAATATCATATAATTAAACAAGTATGGGTTCAGTCCAGTGAGGTTTTCCCCAGTTCTCCATGATTTCCATGTCACCGATGGTATGGCACCTGCTTAGGGTCATTGCCGTACTAGGTGATGGTTTGTTGCAGTCGTCATCAGTGACCCTGGCCGGCTTTGGCTGAGCTATAACTTGACCTATCTGGTTCTGACCCATCTACTTCTCAAGACATTCACAATCTTCCCTGTTGACTTCTACTGAATTTCCCATGTTTCCACTTTATCTCTGACATATGGTAGGTACACAAAGCTTTCTACTGGCGTGTCCCTGGGTTACAGTCATCAGATTCCTACATGGTTGCTAGCTTTCCCTGTCGTTAAATCCTGTACAATCTTATGGTGTACACACAGGTTCATCTGTCCTCCTTTACTTTTTTAAGTCACAGGAAGCCCAGGGGAGCTGCTTCTGATCTCCTTGGGATATAATTCCCCACTGATTACCCTTAATTTGTTTCTCCCACAAGCTCCCACAAGAACCCTCTGACAGAGATTAGGTCACTCATTTTTCTGGAATCCCCATACTCAACCAGAAATGCTGAATTCACATTAATCTCACAATCTGTTCATTTCTTTTTACTTCCTGAAACTTGTTCCAAAAATATCAAATTTGCATCTCCCTTCTCCAAAGAGCCATTAGCAATAACAAACTCTCTGGATCTCTTTTTCATTTTCCCAATTTATCCATCTAGAAATAGTTGGGAACTCTCTTGGAAAGAAGGGTTAAAAACAATTTAGGCAAGAATGTCCACTACCACTGGGAATAGAATGCAGTGCTGAAGTGGAGAGAATTCCTTCAAATAAAAGCATGGGAGTTCATCCATTGCAATAGGATCAAAAAGAGAGAGAGGTAGGGGGAGAGGTGAGAGAGCTGGTCGTGGGAGACTGTGAATGTACTTGGATTACTACTGTTTTCTCAATTAAATAATTAGAAAGTTATCAGCCAAGAATAAGAATGAGGGAACAGATAGTTGAATTTTGAAGAAAGAATGTCAGAGCAAAATATCCTAAAAGGAGGCATGACAAATGGACCAGGGACATGTGGTCTGACTACATGAAGCATGAAGGGCCTGTTTGAGGTTTGTGATCATGAGCTTAGAAGTGAGAGCAAGTGGCATGGTCTGTGGTTTTCTCTAGCCATGTTTGCTTCACTTGCAGTAACAAAGAAGTATGAAGAGAGTAGAATTTTACAAGGGTAATGATTTTGCCAGTCAGGTTAACCTGGAGAAGAGAACAGTAAGAGGCTTGAGGGTAAAGACAGTAAGCTGATTTATATGATGGACTATGGAATCTGAAGTGGGAGTGTGGTAGGTTTTGAAAAGGTCATAAGGTAAAAAGTTTGGAGATCTTAAGGCTTGGGGTGGGTCATCGATTCTTTTGGATTTACTGTCTAAGAGATAGTTTAGTCTCCAGAAGAAAGTGGTAGTTGAGATAGTTATGGAGGAAGTTATGACAAGAGTCAGTGTTACTATAAATATGGTAGGGATGTAGGAAAATAGAAGCCAAAGACATTTCTGGATTTCTGGAATATGTGTTTGTGTGTTTTTAATAATTCTGGATCATGCTGTGTTTCAATCAATCATGCACCAAATGAGTTTAAACACATAAAATAATTTATACAATATAAATCAGAGGGTCAGATCTCTTCGGAATGCTTTATTTGGATTATTTTTGACCAGCAATGATAAGTTTTGAATCCACTTGTTCCTCTGAAACTATAGTCTTGCTAAAATGAATGTCATCAATTACATTAAACTGAAGGATGTAGGGGAGAAAGGAAAGATTCTATATTGAATATCTATTGTGGTAACATCTATCCTAGGTTCATTTTTCAAACATTAATTTGATCCACTTAATAACTTCTCATTGTGGGGCAAATGAAGACATGCCATAACCAATTATTTGAGAATACAGTCTTAGATAAAATTCAAGATAAAAAGTGTGAAAACTAGAATCACTCCAACAAAGACTCCTTTTAAACTATTTTTTCAAAGATAATTTGATATCATTACAATTAACCAGTGAAATATTTATACAGTTTATCAGTGATCACATTGCAGGCCTGAACATATAACATTGCTATTTAAACTTGAAGCTCTGAAAATAACAATTAGTATGAAAATTGAGCAAATACTATTTTTTTTCTAATTGACAGGGAATAAAGATAATTGCCCCTTATAAAGAATTTATATGATGTGGTAAAAATAAATAAAGCAAGTGCAATTTAAGTTAAAATAACAAAAATTAATCTCTTTAATATTTCCTACTTGAATCCACTATATATTCATGATCATCTACACATCCCAAATCCTACCTCATTTCTAGTGTCAACCAGTCAAAAGACTACCAGGAACATACATGCAGTTGAACAGTTGGGCTTATTACTCATTATAGGGAGGGGGCACACCCACCTGGGATAACTGAGGTGTCTCAGGAAGAGGGTATCAGAAAGGACCTAGTATAAGACTTGAACTTTGGTTTGATGTTTGAGGGAAGGACCTAGGAAGTGGGGGGTTTGCTCAAATGGACATTTTCAGGAAGCAGGGGTACTTCTGCAATTGGTCATCTCAATAAATCTTGTCTATAGGGAGGGCAGAATACAGTGAGGACAAATTTAATTGGTAAAGAAATAAATGCCCTTATGTGAGCTGGTAGAGGGAGATGTTTGGCATTTTCTGGGTGCCACAGTGATTTTGTTTCTGTTCTTAGACAAAAAAAAATTATGAAGTGGCTTTACTTAATTTTATTTTATCATAATCTCAGAGTAATCTTATCTGAAGTTCTTCTTTATGACACTTTTTAATGGATTTTAATAGTGGTGAAAATAAATTGAGATGTAGCACTCTAGATTTAGAGAACTACAGGACTAAATCCTAAATCTACTCTTCCTAGATATGTGGCAGGACACCTTTCGCAATTTCTCTAGGCCTCAGTTTATCTTTACATTTTTGCAATAGCGACGTTAAAAATATCTTCCTCATAGAGTTTTGTGAGATTTATTTGACAATTTATTTAGGAGCCTAACATAGAATGTATAACACAAACTAAATATGTGACATATCTTACCTAAGAATGTTATTGCTCTTCCAGACACTTGGTGAGTTTTGATAAACTATCAGAATTATTTAAGAGGATCAGTGGATCAAAATTCTTTATGTAGTTTAATTCTACTTAGCAAAGTTGATTATTTTCAATTATTTCAGACATGCATTATAACTGAAAACAATGAGAACAGAAACAGTTTCCATGTAAGGAGGAAAATCTGCGTAACCAAGTCTAGCAAGCATTACAAATTATTCATAAATGTGCCACAAAGTGCTTTCTTAAATAGGTAATCAGAACATTAAAAAAATAAAACTTGGCTTAAAATATTTGTGTTTATGTGAAGTTACAGAAGTAAGAGCTAATTTTCATATTTCAAATACATGTCAGCAATACTACATAACAAAGAATCTTCATACCCAAATTCATTGCTTTTATTTTGCCATTTAAAAAAATGTATCATGTTAAATTTCAATTGGTAGCACTATTAACAGGTATTACATACCTATAACATGTTTATCCATTATTTTGATACATATTAAAGTAGAAAAATATGTATCTGACAGATTTATATTGACATCTGAAAATAAATCTGAATGTCCTAGAGCATGACCATATTTTTTAATTGACTTCAGAGAAAAATAATATTGTAACAAACCTTTCACATTCCAAAAACACATCATTCTAGACAAAAAGAAAATTCCAACAGGAAGTATTTGAAAACAACATGAATTAAATTTCCCTCTACTAGGATATAAGCTCCACACGTTCATGAGTGTTTTTGTTTATAAATTTTATTCTTAAATTTTTACAACCCTAGAATTTTGCCTGATGCATAGTGAATGACAAATTCTTAATTGAATAAATAAGTGAAACAATATGAGTGTCTTGTAAGCTGCAAATTTATAAAACATGAAAGAAGACATACAGTGTGTATAATAATTCTGGCTATGTAAAACACAGTTCAGTTTACACACTTTAATTATCTACTATATAAAGTATCACTCTGTATTTAAAATTATTATATTAGCCGTTAAACACTCAGAGGAAATTAAAGACCCAGGGAAATAAAGTCAAAACACAATACATTTAAATATTTAAAATTGATTATTTTAAGGAAAATATTATGAGACTTCTTTCTTCTAATAGGGGAAAGTAGTTTTCCCTTTTAATAACAGCACTGTAATTAGTCAAATAGATTTTCTGAGGTGCATTTCAAATTAATTTCCACACTGAAGACAATTAAAGTAAGTCCTATATCTCACAGAATCTATGATTTCCTTAACATTTTCTTAGGGCTTACTTCTCAATGGGCACAAAATAGTATCATTCTGTATATATTTTTAGCATTTAAATATGCTTAAGTTAACTTGTAATAAAATTGCTTAAAGGATTCTTTTAAAAATACTTTAAGGCATAACATACACAGTATAAAGTTTGCACTTTAAGTATATAATTCAATAATTTTTGTAAATTCAAAGAATTGTCCCACCATTTCCACAATTCTATGTTAGAATAGTTCTATTATCCCAAAAAGATTCTTCTTGCCCATGTGCACACTACCTATTCCCACCCATAAACCCAGGTAATCACTAGTCCACTTTCTGATGCCATAGGTAGGCCTCTTTTGGACTTTTCATACAAATGGAATCATATGTGGTCTTTTGTATCTGACTTCTCTCATTTAGCATGTTTTTTGAGATTCATCTGTATTGTAACATGTCACATTACTTAATTCTTTTTAATTGCCAAATAATATTGTATTACATGAGCATGCATATTTTGCTCATCCATTCATTCATTGATGGAAATATGAATTGTTCCCAATTCTGGACTATAAAGAATAATGATAGTATGAACGTTTTGAATACATGTCTTTGGGATGTGTTTTCATTTCTCTTGGGTAAATTCATAGTAGTGAAATTATTGGGTCACAGGGTAAATATATATTCAACTTTTTAATTGTTTTATCCTTCTCTCTTTTATTTATTTCTGCTCTGATCTTTATTCTATCCTTCCTTCTACTAACTTGGGGTTTCATTTGTTCTTCTTTTTCTAGTATCTTTAGTTGTGACTTCAGACTGTTTATTTGGGATTGTTCTTGCTTCTTGAGGTAAGCCTCTATTACTATGTACCTCCCTCTTAGAACTGCTTTTGTGGCATCCCACAAATTTTGAACCATTGTATTTTTGTTTTCATTTGTCTCCATGTATTGCTTGATTTCTACTTTGATTTGTTCATTGATCCATTGATTATTTAGAACTATGTTATTTAGCCTCCATGTGTTTGTGGGGCTTTTTTGTTTTTTAATGTAATTTATTTCTAGTTTCATACCATTGTGGCCTGAGAAGTTGCTTGATACAATTTCAATCTTTTTGAATTTATTGAATCTCTTTTTGTGGCCTAGTATGTGATCTTTTATGGAGAATGTTACATGAGCATTTGAAAAAAAATGTGTATCCTGCTGCTTTGGGGTGGAATGTTGTGTAGATATCTGTTAAGTCCATCTGATCTAATGTGTTGCTCAGTTCCTCTATTTCCTTGTTTATTTTCTGTCTGGATGATTTGTCTATTGATGTAAGTGGTGTGTTAAAGTCCTGTAATATGATTGAGTTGCCATCTGTTTCTCCTTTTAGTTCTGTTAATATTTCTTTTACATATATAGGTGCTTCTATGTTGGGTGCATAGATATTTATAATTGTTATATCTTCCTGTTGGACTGATTGCTTTATCATCATGCAATGTCCATCAAGCAGTGCTTGTTACTTTTTTTGTTTTGAAGTCTGTTTTGTCTGATATAAGTGCTCCTTTTTTCTCCCTATGCATGAAATGTCTTTTTCCATCCCTTCACTTTCAGTCTGTGTGTCTTTGGGTCTGAAATGAGTTTCTTGTAGGCAGCATATAGATGGGTCTTGTTTCTTTATCCATTTCTGCCATTCTATGTCTTGATCGGTGCATTCAGTCCATTTATATTTAAGGTAATTATTGATAGGTATGTACATATTGCCATTTTATTAATTGTTTTCTGGTGGTTTATGTAGTTCCTCTCTGTTCCTTTCTTCCTTTCTTATATTCTTTTCTTGTTATTTGATGGTTTTCTTTAGTGTTGTGATAAAATTTTTTTAAAATTTTTATGTATCTATTATAGGCTTTTAGTTTGTGGTTACCATAAGGTTCATGGATAGTGTCCTAACTTTATAACAGTTGTATTAAAGTGATGGTTGCTCTATTTCAAACACAACCTAAAAGTACTTTCTGATTTTTCTTCCTCCTCCACATTTTATCTATTAGATGTCATAATCTGCATTTTTTTGTATATCCTTTGACTGATTTTGCATGTAGTTGGTTTTACTGCTTTTGTTTTGTTCTGTTTTTAACTTCATACTTGATTGGTAAATAATTGGTCTACTACCTTTACTGTGGATTTATTTTCACTGGTGAAAATATTTAGAATTAAGAACACTTTCATCTACAGAAGTCCCTTTAATATCCTGTAATGCTGATTTAGTGGTTATAAATTTCACCCCTCTTCATTTATCTGGGAAACTTACAATCTCTCCTTACATTTTGAATGATAACCTTGCTGGGAAGAGGATTCTTGGTTGAAGGTCCTTCTGTTTCAGTGCATTAAATATTTCATGCCACTCTTTTCTGTCTTGTAAAGTTTCTGCTGAGAAGTGTGCTAATAGCCTGATGGGGTTTCCCTTATACGTATCTTTTTTCTCTCTGGCTGCTTTCAGTCCCCTCTCTCTATCTTAAATCTGTGTATGTAATTATTATATGCATTTGTGTTGTCTTCCTAGGGTTCCTTTTCTTAGGTGCTCTCTGTGCTTCTGGAGCCTGGGTGTCTGTTTCCTTCCCAAGAGTGGGGAAGTTTTTAGCAATTAATTCTTCAAGGAGACTTTCTGCTCCTTTGTCTCTTTCTTCTCCTTCTGCAAATACGGTTTCATTTGGAGTTGTCACACAACTCTCTTAGCATCTTCTCATTTCTAGAGATTCTTTTTTCTCTCCATTATTCAGCTTCATTGTTATCCTGTTCTCTAGTTTCCATGTCATTGAGTGTCTCCTCTACTTGCAGCATTTATTATTCATTCCCTCCAGTGTATATTTCATTTCAGTCATTATGTTCTTCAGTTCTGAGTGACTCTATTTCAACTCTTCTGTCTTTTTGTTCAAGTCCTCCCTGAGATTGTCAATACTTTTCCACAGATCAGTGAGCATATATATGTTTGCTACTTTGAAATCTTTATCCAGAAGATTGGTTATCTCCATTTCATTTAACCATCTTTCTAGTGTCTTATCCTGTACTTTTGTGTGAAACATATTCCTCTGCTTCCTTATTTTGTCAGGGTTTCTGTGTATCTTTTTTTTGTATTAGATAGATATGCTATGATTCCTGGTCTAGGGAGTAATGGCTTTTTAAGGAAGGAGTCCTGTGGTCAAGAGTCTTTACTCACCAGTGCCTGGTTCTCCTTTGCAGTGGAGCTATGGGTGGGGCTGCCTTTCTGCTTGTCTGCTAGCAGTGGCTGATCTCAGTCTGCTGCAGGTGGCACCTTGCCTTTGCCAGCCCTTTGTGAGCTGAGCAGCAGTGCTTGCGCTGGGATCATTGTCTTCATTTAACTTTTTATAAAGCCATCAAACTGTTTCCAACGTGGCTGCACCACGTCACATTCCTACCTGAGGTGTATGAGAATTCCTGTTTCTCCATATTATATGCACTAACACTTGCTGTTGTATATCATTTTTATTATAGCCACTCCAGTTCATGTGAAACAGTATGTTATTGTTGTTTTAATGTTCATTTCACTCATAACAAATAGCATTAAGCTTATTTTCATGAACATATTAGTCATTCATATATTTTCTTTGGAGAGCTGCCTACTCAAGTCTTTTGCCCATTTTTTTCTTATGGTTTTTGTTTTCTTACTGATTTTCAAGGGTTATTATATATTCTTGATAAAAATAGTTTCTCTGATATATGATTTATATGATTTGCAAATAACTCATCTTTGTGACTTTCCTTTTATTTTCTTAATGGTGTCATTTGTGGTATAATCATTTGAAATTTTGATAAAGTATCATTAATTATTTTTCCCTTTATTGGTCATGGTTTGGGGTCATATTTAAGACCTCTTACCCTCACCTTTAGTTACAGGGATTTACACCTGTGTATTTTTCTAAAAGCCTTATAGTTTTAGTACTCACATTTAGGTCTATTGTAAATTTTTAGTTAACTTTAGGTAAAGTTATAAATTCATGTTTTGCATGTGAATATCCAGTTGCCTCAGCACCATTTGTTAAAAAGACTATACTTTCCCCATTGAATACCTTGACACTTTTGTCACAAATTAACTGTTAATGTAAGGATTTATTTCTAGACTTTGAATTATGTTCCATGTATTTATAGTTCTTACACCTAAGCCAGTATCTTACGTCTAGATTGCATTTACATGTACATTTTAGACTCTGCAAAAACTAAAAAAATAAATAACAGCAACCCCAAACCAAACAAATGGAGGAACTTTAATAAGGGATTGTGTTTAATCTATAGATGAATTTAGAAAGAAATGCCATGTTAATGATATTGAGTCTTCTCATCCATGCACATGGTCTCTATTTTAAGATGTTTTTTAATTTCTCCTAGCAATGATTTTTAGTTTTCAGTATATAAGTCTTTTTAAAAGTTATTCTGAAGTATTTTTTAAATTGTATTATGAATGGATTTGTTTCTTAATTTTTTTTGGATTGTTCATTTATAGTATATAGATATTTATTGATATTGGTATGTAGACCTTGCATCTGTTGAACAAGATGCACTACTCTATTCTAAATTAGCTACTATAACACTTCTAGTGTTATAGAGGTGTTTCTGTGCATTTCTTAAGGTTTCTTTTGTTTTGCTTTTTTTACTTAGAAGATCACACTATATGGTAATGAAGAAAATTTTATGTCTTCATTTACAGTCCTTTTATTATAGATATATTATATATATATTTTATATAAAATAAAAGATGCCTTTTATTACTTTCTGTTGCTTTATTACAATGGTAACTTCCAGTACAGTGTTCATTAGAAGTAGCAAGGCATTACCCTTGCATTATTTACAATTTTAAGAGGAAGTTTTGTTTTTGTTTTTTTTAACTATGAAGTGTGATGTTAGCTGTGGGTTTTTCTTAAATCGCTTTTATCATGTTGGAAAGTGTTCCTTCTACCTCTGGTTTGTTTTTATAATGAAGAAGCATTGGGTTTATATTGAATCCATGTTGACTTTATTCAAATGTTTTCTTTCCTTCTTGTGTAATTGCCTTTGATATTAAATACTGGACACCAGAATGAGTAGAGAAGTGTTCCTCCCATTTTTACTTTCTGTACATTTTGTGAAGAATTAGCATTTCTTCTTTAAATATTTGAATGAATGCATCCATGAAGCCATCAGGGCCTAGAATTTTCTTTGTGGGAAGAATAAATGAATCCTAACTCAGTTACTTTATTTGTTATTGTTCTATTCAGATTTTCTATTTCTTTTTGAGTTAGGGAAATTTGTATTTTTTAGAAATGTTTCCATTTTATCTTTGTTGTCTAATTTGTAAATATAAATTTATTCACATTATTCTATTATAATTTTCATTTATGTGACATCAGTAATAATGTTTACCCTTTCATTTTTTATTTTGTTAATTTAGATAATCTCTTTTTTATTGTCAGTCTACCAAAATATTTGTCAATGCTATTGATCTTTTTAAAACAATCAACTTTTGGATTCATTGATTTTTTTCTGTTGTTTTTCTGTTTTTCTCTCAAATCTTTTTATTCACCCCTTACTTTTTGTCTGTTTTACTCTTATTTCTTTAGTTCTTAAGGTCGAAAGTTAGATTACAAATAAAGAATCTTTATTTCTTTATGTGGATTCAAGTTACTGTCAGGTTATTTCCTTTCAGTGTAAGTACCTCATTTAGTATTTTGAAGCTGGTCTGCTAACCATGAATTATCTCAGTGTTGGTTTATAGTAAATGCTTCATTTTGGAAGTGTAGTGGTGATGTAAATGGAACTCTTGGTTGACAATTTATTTTCTTATTGCTTCAGAGGAGAAGATTTAAGAATCCCTAATCAACCATTCTGGAGATAAAAAGAATTCTCAAAAACAAATTATTTTTATAAACATAATAATTTGAAGGGAAATAAAGGAAGAAAGATATAACATTAGCTAGAGCTTGATGATTGATGGATTTGACTATTGCATCTTTACAAGTCAAGACTGTAATGGATCTAAATGTTTGACTTCTCATGAGTAGTCAGACAAGATCTGTTGACTTAATTCTTGACCATATTTTAGTCACTTTAAATAATTGTACCCAATAAATAGAAAGACTCTTAATTATAGACATTATGTAGTTGAATTTTAAAAAATTCCTGATATTCTCCACCTTTTGATTGCATTTAACATAGTTATTGATATGGTTGGATTACATCTGCCTTTTTGCTATTTTGCTATTTGTAGAATGCAACCAACTGCACTTTTGCTGTGAAAATATGTGTTTTACCTCTACTACTTCTTCTCCTAACACCCACATGCTGTTTATTCAGTATTCTTGATTAAAAGTTACAGAAACCCAACTGACCTCAAATAATAAGCAAACAAAAATGGATGAATTTGCTCACATAATGGAAAAGTTACTTTAGGCACATCTAAAGGCTCAAATGACTCATAAAGTGCCTGTTTGTGTCTTTGCTTTCTTCGTATCCTTTTATTTCAGTAGCAAGAAGGTCATTATCAGACATGGGCTTGTACTCTGTTTGGTCACTGCAAAGGAAACTGATCATAACTTTCCCTAAAATTTGAGCAGAAGTCCCAGACATAATAAACATTGGCTATAACTTATTGATGAATCCATCAGTATGGTCAGGGAGATGGATTAATCTTGTTGGTTAGGTATGTATCAGTGACTACCACAGATGCCACACATGCCACACAGATGCCAAGAGATATTATAAGCCCATCCAGAAGCCTTAGCTTCCCCAAAATTAAACATATACTTTATTTAAAAAAAAAAGGCTGCTGGACCTAGCAAAAACTACAGCTTTTTAGTGTACCCTCTCCTTAATACTTTTTTACTCACCCATTATTAATTGTTTATTTTTCCCATAGTACTGACAGAATCTAAGTAATCTAAGTGTTTGTAAAAGTGTCCCAGCTAATAGTGCCCAACCAACTTATTGAATGGAGTAAATCAGCTCTTGCTCAATCTCTTGAAGAGAGTTCCAGCAGTTTCCAAATGCAGTAAAATTTTAAATTTCTACTGGAATTACAATGAAACCAAGTATGGCAAATCACCTCCCCCAAATACTTGTACATATGTGTATGTGTACATGTGCATGGACACACACACAAAAAAAACATACATCTCTGCATTTACAACTCATCCCATGTGTTCTTCTTATCATATGACTAACACCCCTCCTATGAAGAGGTGAGGTTTTTTGAACCTTCTTGAATAGAGTGGGGCTTTGTGACTTCTGACAATAGAATGTGACAGAACTGATGCTATGTCATTTTTGAGGCTCATTTATAAAATGATGCAGATCTTGCCCAGCTCTCTTTTTCTAAAGACATTTGCTCTTACAACCCAGCTACCATGTTGTAAGGAAACCTAGACCATATGCAGTGTCATCGATCTAAGCAATAGCACCAACCAAGGTTCCAGCCACATCAAGCATTAACTGCCAGACATTTGAGTTAGTGAGCCTTCAAATGATTCCAGCCCCAGACTTGGAGCTGCCCACCTAGTGCCAAGTGGGGCAGAATCAAACAATTCCACTCAACCATGCACAAATCGTAGACATGTGAGGAAAATTAATATTTTTGTTTTAAGTAATTATATTTTGGATACTTTGTTAAGCAGTTATATTAATTCCAGTTGTATAATATGTGAGTTTTTAAAACACCTATTACTCTTTTATATCTACACAGTTCTGCTGAAGAATAAACCATATGAAAAACTAGCCTCTAGGTTACTTTCAATGTGAAACCTGAGAGTAGCACAGCTTATAGTTAAAATACTGCTGGCAAATAATTGTTAAAGGAGAGAATATGATGACTGGTGTAGAGTTGGGTTTATCTGTCTTAGCACGATCTCAAGGTGTGCTGCTACAAATGCTTTGCATGTATTTATCAGGAACAGTGAAAATCAACGTGGATTGTTAAAGGTCTCAAAGGGATGCCTATGACTAAAGCAATCAAAGCCAAAGTATCTGCTTATTGTGTGTAATCTCTGACAGGCTAATGTGCCTAAAAATATGCCACTCATTTCTTTTTGGCATTTACTACTAATCTTCATTACAGCAATTACTTGAATTTTAGCTGTCCTCATTTTGGGTGGAATAATTTAGCAAACAATTTAAAACTAGTTATTCTAAATGTTAAGAATCATTGTACTGCATCCATTACCTATAACTTTAAAAAATTATCTGCAGTTGATTATTTTGAGAAATAATCTTTTTTTTGGATAAAAGTCTTTTGCTATGTAATTGCCTTGGTATGCTATAAACAGAGAAATGTAGTTATTGCATATTAGGATATGAATGAATGCTCAGGCCTTTGGCAAAAATAAATGGCTGAACAGACAGAACTATAAAAAGCCAGACATGGTGAAGGATGTGATTCTTAGCATTACATTCTACAAAAGAGTCAATGTGTCCATTCAAATAGAACAGCGAAGTTTTATTTGAGTAAACAACTTGTTCTATTAGATTATTAAAGATAAATATGGGTCAGTAACAGTATGTTACTGCTCAGGCATTTAAAATCAAATTTTAAAATCTCTTCTTGGAAGCATAACCAAGAGATGTCCAAACACATAAATTTGAGTTACAGTAAATTATTTGCTCTTTCCACTAGTTACGTTTTAGGACAATGGTGACTTGGTTAAGGATTCAAAACCCTTATATCAGAATCTTAGACAATAGGCATACTTTATGAATTGAATGTATGAAAGCCTCTCCTTAAAAATAATATAAATGTAGGTATTGTGTGCAAGAAGATACAGTATTGTATACATTTGTAGTCATGTAAGTATGTGTTCATATAAATATTCATGTATGTAAGCATGTGTGTGTGCATATAAAAAACATTCATGTGAGTAATCATAAGTTTTTACTTTGATGTAAAATTAATGCATGGTTTGGACAGTCAAATAAAATATTTAAATAACAAGGGTTAGTATGCTTGTTGAATGTGCCACCCAAACAAGAATGTATTGTTACATAATTTTAATAATATTACCAAGTTTTGATACTCTGGTTAGTTTGGTTTCAGATCATCAGCTTTTAAATTATGGAGATTTCCCAAAGCTATGTACATGAACGTATTTTCTAAATAAAATATTTCTATTACATTAATTATGAAAAGTTAAAGCCTGAGATGATTGTGTACATAATTCTGGTTTGGAAACATTTTCCCTTGGCTTTTGAAACCATTGCTGCATTGACTTCTCCCTTCTAACATTGCTGTTGAAAAGTTAGATGCTTCTCTGCTTTTCTTTTCTTTATAAGATTTTAGGATTTTCTCTTTATTCTTGTGTTCCAAATTTTCCTTTTATTTGACTTGCCACTTGCATAAATATTTTATGACTCATTGTGCTGTACTCTTTAAGTTTGGAATCTCCTGTCTTTCAAGTGTTAGATATTTTCCTGAATTATTTCTTTGATAATTTCTTCTCTAATCCCTTCCCCATTTCTTATTTTCTTTTTTTCTGAAACTCTTTTAATTTGGACTTAGGAACTTTGATATCTACTTCTAATTTTTTGTATTCTCTATTCTATTTTCCTTGTCTTTGTATTTTTCCTACCTCCTAAAAGGCTTTACGTTTTTTTCCCATTAGCAGTACTTAAGGATACCTATATTCCCACATCCCAACTAATACTGTGCATTATTCATCATGCTGATTTTTGCCTATTCAGTTAATATAAAATGATATCTCCTTATTTTAATGTGTCTGTATCTGATCATTGATGTGTTTGAAACCCTTTCATATGACTGGCCTTTGGAATGTATTCCATTGTGAAATTCCTGTTTCTCCTCCTCCCCCTATTTATTCTTTTGGGGATTCTTTTATATTGCTGCTCATGGATTTTCAGGAGTTTCCTCTATATTTAGGAACTACTCTCTTGTTTATTTTACATACTACATGTAATTTATCTTAATCTTTTCTTTAATAGTTAACTTACCCATAATGTCCTTCATTGGAAATATATTAACTACATGTAGTCAAATTTATCAATTTTTTTCCCATTTTTGGGCTTATGAATGTTTGTTTACTCAAGAAGTTCAGTGTGTCCCAAGGTATTCTCCTTTATAAGTTACTGTTACTAATATGTTAATCACTATGTCCAAGGATATTTTTTATTTTATTGACTATTAGTTTCATAGTTTTCCCCTTCTCACTTGGAGTTCACCTTCATATATTGTTTCAGGTAAAGATCTGACTTTATGTTTCTTGATATGGTGAGGTAAATTTCCCAATATCTGCCAAAACAGTGTTTTTTCATTAATTTATAGTAACATCATTACATACATTTTGTGTTCATATGTACATAGATCTCTTAAACCTCTTTTTTGGCCATAGTTCTACTTTTTTCTTGAATCAATACAATGCTCCTTTTGTAATTATAACCTTATAATGTATTAATATTTCCTTTAATAATCAACAGGAAAAATAATCTACTTGAGAAATTTGCTTTTGACATTAAACCTTTGAGAGGAACATGTTTAAAGAATAATGAACTATAAGATGACTTATTTTATAAATGTTTAAGAAAGAGAACAAATGAAACTGAAGTTACTTAAAAGTAATTTTCTATGACTTGCTTAAAAGGCAATATACACCTTAATTTGCTGATATGTTTTCAGAATTAGTCTAGTAGAATAGTAACTTCTTTGGCAAAATAAGAAAATTCTAGTCTGTATAATTTATGTAAGACAGATGGTTCTGGAATTTGTTAAATATGTTTTTGGAAACAAGCAAATAGTTTTATTATCTAGACTATATTTAATACAAAGAAAGGGGAGAGAAGGGAAACTAATACAGAAGTTCTATTCTGTCCACATTCTGTATCTTACTTCACTAAGTATGGTTCTTGCTACTTTCCGTCATTTATAATACTTTTTAGCTTAAGGCTGTTCTCTTCATCCTGCAATAAGCGTGACTTTTTTTCAGTTGTGTACAGTGCTCCAGTTGATGTCACTGTATCTGCGTGTATCCATGTGTAGTTACATTTAGTTGTTTCCTTTATATTATATTTTTCTCTACAAAAACTGATATTTGGTTTTAGTCAATTTATTTTATATTAGTTTTCATGTTAATACTTTATATTTTATTATTTATTTCCTTTATTCCAGTTTGTTTTAAATCATTAAGGTAACTTCTAGCTTCTGGAGTAAAAATTCATTTACATTTAATTTTTTTTACATTTATGTTTTTAAATCTATGTATTTTCTACTGCATACCACTTTCAGCTTTTCTCCCAGATATTTCTTTTCTTTTTTTAATCATATGATAATTTAGAAGTGTATTCTCACATTTCCAATTGTGTGTCCTAGACTTTTCCTTAACGATTAAATGAGATAAAGCATTATAGCTCTTGCACAGTCCCTTGTACCTAGCAAGTACTCAGTAAATGATCTTTGCTTTGATTACTGATAATAATATTCAACAAATTATCAACTTCCAGGCTTAATTGTGTTAATCTGAACTTACATTACCCACTTACAGCATTCCATGCATAGAGCACATCCTAATTTTGAAGCTCTTTTTGTCCTTTGATTACTTTTTTTTACACAGAACTCCCTATTATTCTGACCACACATTTTATGCTTCACATATTGGGGACTCAAACTCCCCCATAAACTGTCTGTCCTTAGAGTCTCTGGTTGATACCTGCATTACACTCTATGTGCCACATTCATATATGTTATACAAACTAGTCAAAACTAAACATGAAGTTCCATATTTATTTTTTCTCCTGCCTTATTTTCTGTAGTTCACCTCCCCCCTTGGCATCCCATGGAGATACATGTCCATTTATCTTTTACTGATACTCGTCTGTCTAAATTGCCTTGTCTCTATCATCCTTTCCTCAGTCCTGTCCCCTTTGCATTGTAGCCACCAGCCAGGTTTGCCCTAAGCACTTTCATTTCTTGGGAGATAATCCTGAGCATGCTTGCTGTAACACTACAGTATCTGTTGTAACTTCTCATTTGACACTTTCCTTGCTAGCTCTGTATGATCCATACTTCATGTCTCTCTCATACCATCTAAGCCATTGGAATGAAGAAAATGTATTATGCTTATCTAATCACACTCCCTTGTGGTCTGAAAAGTGAACCCCAGTGTTGTGTGGGAAACTGGGCATGAGTATAGAAAAATTAGAATCATTCTTATTCACAACTGTGGTGAAGGTCAGGTTACCACCTCCAAGTTCTACAACTGAAAATGAATCAGCACATTCACACAGAGTCTGCACACCCAAATCGTTCAGTTCAGAAACCAAGTGACAAAAGCCAAAACGTTGTGTGTCCTTCAGATAAGTCAGTGACCATGTTGACCACATGAAGTGAGCCTGAAAGGCCCAGGCTTCCACAGCAGGTAGAAATATCCAAAATCAAGTTCAAACATACCCAGATTAGGCAGATGGTATGGATGACAGAGTTGGATCAGAAAAAGATGTGAAGTCAGCCAGGGAAAATCTAAAGCAGCAGTGAGAACCGTCTTGGGTTTGTGCTTTGTCCCAAAAAATAACAAGAGGAAGAGTAGACATTTGTTGCCTCCAAATGTTTTATCTCCAGAATTCAAAGGTGTCGTTTTCCTAAAGTGATTTGGCTGAGATGTGTGGTGTTGTACTGGCCAGACATTACCTTATGCTCATAATGGTCCTGATGTTTTGAATAGACTAATCAGTATCACACACTCATAAGCCAGTGGCTATCCATGAGGCTCTTCAGAGAGAACCACGTCCCTAAACATACATGCACACATATGACCACACATGCACATGTGCAGATCTCCAGCTTTATGGGTACTGCTGCTCCCTAAACTGGAGGAGAGGATGTAACGGGAGGGAGGTAAGATCCAAATCCTGCATCCCACTTCATAAAGAGATCGTGAGTTTGAATGCCGGACCCTCCAGTGCTCTAGCCATTCCTATCCCAGTATTCCTGTGACCTCCGTGAAATTATACTTAAAATTCTGGGTCTTCTCTTCCCAATTATGTGATTAGAGATGAAATCAATAGCTTATACAGCTATGTGCCTGTGCCACATTAGATGTCTCATGTGTAGCTGTGGCTCAACTTCTTTCTTTTCCCCTCTTGATAAATCATCAACTTCATCTCTGTAGTTGACTGAGAGAAACTGTCATGGGGACTTTCTCTGGCTAAGCTGATAAGAGTGGACAAAATGTCTTGCTCTGGTCTGGGTCTGTTGCTACCCAAAGTTGATTTCTTTTGCCAAACTTTTAGGCCCCCTCCCCTATCCCACTGCCACATCAACTTTAGCCCCTGGAAGTACCAATTTTATTCTACCACAGTTTTCAGTATCCTATGATTCTCTTAATTTCTATATCATATTGTACTATTATTTGGTGGTATATATCTGATGGCTTTAACATCTGCTAAGATACTTTACATAATAAGTCCCAAATTTAGCTGATATTTTGTATGATTGAAGGGTTATTCTGAAAAGGTAGCAGCTGTCTCTGTGTTCTTGTGTCTTTGTCTTAACTTTTAATCATGCTTAACATGTCATGTATTTTCTCACAGTTTCTATGTAACTTATAATCATTACTGGACCTAACAGTTGTGCCTCCTTAAGCTCCTAATCTTATGTCTGTTCCCATTTCTCTTGCTTGGAGATTTAAAGGCTTCAGGTGTATAAGCCTTTTTTTGTTGTTAGTTTGATAATTCCTACTAATTCTAAATACTTAAAATTTTTTAATATTCAAATGAGCAGAAAGGTAAATAATTGGGTAAGCTCACCAATAAACCAAGACCACACTGGAGGAATATATGTATGCTTGTCTGTTCACAAATGGGCATGGGAATGTGTGCATTTTCTGAAAGGAGTCTGTTCAGGGGACAGGTGCAGGTCTGTGCATTGGGTCTGTGATTGATATGTTTATCCTTACCTTTGCCAGCTATGTTGTGATTGCTGTCAGATCTCCATGTCCCTTTGTATTTTTCACACAAATTGCCAAGGTTCAAGGTCATGGACATGTGTACTGTGTCATGAACTCACCCATTTTCACGTATTTTGGAAACAGAGAAAAGTCTTGGTTAACATTGAGGACGGGCTTCTGAAGGATGCTCAGTCTCGCTGAAAAGAATATGGCCAAATGTCAGGTTGTTTCTGGGGAAATGTGGTGTTACATAGTTACAGCTACAATGTAAACTAGGTTTTCAAAAGTAAAGAAACAAACCAAAACTAAATTCAAGTCAGATGTATTCTCTCACTCAATGAGCTATTAACAACTTAGTACAGAGACTGTGCTGCCAAAGTCCAATAAAAATTTAAGTGTGGCAAGATAAGAGTGAACAGAAATATGCTTGGATGAAGGACAGGGACACTGAGGCTGGTCCTGGTTTAAGGTTAAACATGAGACAGATTTTAAGAGGAGTTTTCTTCACTTGGGCTTTTTTTTAAAACAAAAGGACAAAAAAATTTCAAATTTTTTACTCAAAATTTTCTTCATTCTTAGCTTTTGTCCGTGGAAGTGGATTCTCCATTTCTTGGCTCCTTTTTCTTTTTCATACTAACTTCTGCTTTTGCTTGTGATAAAGCTTCTTAGTAAGTATTCCTGGAGCCCTAGGGCATGCATTTTCTGAGCTTTATCTTGGTATAAAGAGTGTAAATTGCCTTCTTTTCTGCAGCCCTGGTGTCACTGGGCTGTGCTGTCCAGCCATAGTGTTTGGTATTATTGTCACACTGCACTTGCCTTTAGTTGATAATTTCACAGCACTTCTGTCACACCTGGGTGCCGATCAGATCCAATTTTATCTCTCCTTTATCCTGTAGCTGTGTCTTCTTTGTGGTTATTAAATCCTGTTTGTTTGTTTGTTTCCTACTGTGTAACTATTTAAAGTTTCACTGACTGTCTTCTGGAGAAATTTCTGAGCTATTTAGATTTTTCAAAAGATGTCATCGACTTGATGACAGTGATTCTTTTAACTTGGAAGATTCAAACTTTTGATGACACAGTTCATACTTGTGTTTGGGCTCCAGAGCACCTTTCACTCCACCAGAGCACCTAAAAGATTTCTCAAAGAGACTCTGTGGCTTACTGTCAGATAGTTAATGTAAAATAGAAATATGGAGGAGAAACTTGGTGCCTAAAGATTTTAGAATATTAAGTTGAAAATGTGGTTGAAATAGG
Source organism: Manis javanica (assembly GCF_040802235.1). Taxonomy (NCBI): domain Eukaryota; kingdom Metazoa; phylum Chordata; class Mammalia; order Pholidota; family Manidae; genus Manis; species Manis javanica. Next base: position 98,399,766 of record NC_133167.1, read on the forward strand.
AAATGTCTCCCTCTCTCTGCTGCTTTTTGGTGTGTATTTTATTAACATAAACAAATTAGAACTATCTTGATATAAGCATCTTAGAAGATTTTTCTAGATATCCAACTCTTTGGAGAAATATGTATTTATTTCACCATAAAGGCATTTATTATTTAATTCTTGTAATTCAAAGGTAGTAAATATGGAACTTTTCAAAGTCCCTATGACATCTAAGTGAAAATTAGCAACACTGAAGCCTTTAAAGTTTTCCATAATTTTTTTGAAAATTTTTACTTTACGTTATTTTTGTGCACTGTTTTCACTGTGGTGAACTCAACAGTAGTTTGACACAGAAGATTGGAGATAGAAATACTTGGATTCAAAATCCATTTCTATGACTCACTAGCTTAGGAAGTAACTGAGTAGTTTAGAGAAAGTTAGCTAGGCTCCTAAGCCTTTTTTTCTTTTGTTTAAAAAAGAGACATAACACCTCCTCCTCTTTATTTCAAAGACTCAAGGTGAAGTATCTACTGAATTCATACATACACACACACACACACACACACACACACACACAAAATTTCTGAAACTTATCACTAAGTCCTAAGTGTAAGTCATTACCTCAAATGATATTCAATTGAAGAAATAATTTTTTTTTTCCAGTACTGGAGGAAAATCTGCTCCTTTGAATGTTAGTGTGTCCATGAGAAATTTTCATAATAGATTCTCATTGTTGGTTTTGTGTTTTTATCATTTTCATTTTATGCTCTCATTTTGTGCATTTCCCTATGGAACCTAACCATTGAATAAGAGAATAGTGTAGGATGTTGGAAGTGAAACTACATCGAGTCATAGGAAGTTATGGGTTAATGAAAGAAGTGACATGAGAGGATATGAGAGCTCAAAGGAAGCAACAAGCATGGCCAGCTTTAGTAGAGAGACAAAGCCAGGCAGGCACCATGGAGGAAGAGCCCGGCAGGATACATAAGGCTTATAGTAGAGATGGGAGAAGAAAAGCATTGTGGAGAGAAAGAATAGCATGTAGAGGTGTGTGATGGTCTGAGAAGGGAGGCTGTGCTTGGTGACTGGTAAGCAATTTGGTGGGCCGAAGGTCTGCCCACATGAGAGGCTGGAAAAAATGAAAATGGGAATTTGGGACAAGATGATCATGACAACTTTTGTGCCTAAGGAATTTCAAATTTATACTGTAGAAAGTTATTATATACTTTGAAGAAGTATTAAGGAACACATATATGTATGGGATATTTTTAAGGAACAGACTAGAAAATGGTAAGAACTAGGGGCCTCAGAAATTGTATATGCTAAAGTAAGAAATAAATAAGGATTGAACTAAAGCAGTGGCAATGAAATGAGAAAAGGGGGTGGATGGGATAAAGATGCATTTTTTAAAAGAAAATGTATTCGTATCTCATAGGTGTGGAGTTCAGAGACACTTGGTGTAATAAGAGATGTTATTGATAGGAATGCTTTATATGTGTGAAGAAAAAAATAAGGAATCAGAAAAAAAGAAGAGAGAGACAGACACACTGAAATAGAGATCACTGAGGTATATGGGGAGTGTGGGGAGGATGAAGGCAAGGATGCTTTGATGGCAGATGGGAGAAAACACCATGGCAACCCAGAAAGATTTGAGAGGAATATTCTAATGAAAAGGTTTTGCTTTTGCCTTAATCCTCCCCAAAACTACTCGTAGAAAATTTGAACAAGAAAGCAGGATTACTCATAAATCTGAAAGCTGAGAAACAAAGAAATGGTGGGAAGCAGCTCTAGTAACTGGCTTTCCAATGACTTTCATTCATTAAAATCACTGTATAACATGAAAGTTACAGAGATAAAATTATATGTAATTAATTAGTAACAAATTTATGCAGTAAGGGGAGTTAAATATAACAGTAGAAACGGAACAAAGAGCTCACTTAATTTTTTTTAAGTCACTGCTGTTATATACTTTGAACATGCTGAATGAAGATAGATTAGTAAGTTCAATATCAAAGAATATAAGATATCCAAGATCTTAGATGTGAGTCATAGATCAGATTCTTTTGTCTTTGTATAATATTCTGCCATCTGAGGCCCCTAGTTCTTACCATTTTCTAGTCTCTTCCTTAAAAAAATCCCGTACACATATGTGTTCCTTAATACTTCTTCAAAGTATACAATAATTTTCTACAGTATAAATTTGAAATTCCTTAGGCACAATTCTGCCATAATACAAAAGTACTATGTATTAGCCTGAAGAACTTTCTACCAAAATAATCCCATAGAGAAGAAACAGTGGCTACTGCTTTAGTAAATTCTGGGATATGAAAATATTTTTAATTTTGGATGTAAGAGTACATTTCAACATTTCTGCTATCACCTCTGTCTCTCTCATTAATATTTATGTGTGTGTTAAAATATGCATATTGTGTTTCACTGTAGTGAACCAGCTTTCCATGCAGCGTACACCATGCAGATCCATGATCTGAAAGCGTAATACCAATAAATGGTTTATGATTAGAATAGGGAAATGTCAGAAGATGGACAACACCAAATTTTAGCAAAAGTCATTTTCACTAAAACTCTCCTGTTATGTGCAACCATTTTCATTGTGGTGAACCTAAAAATAGTTTGGCACAGAAGATTTGAGATGGAAACACTTGTATTCAAAATCTGTTTTTATGAGTCAATAACTGAGTGATTAAGGGGGAGTTACCTGGCCTCTGAAACCTTTTTCTGTTGTTACAAAAAGGGACAAAACACCTCCTCCTCCTCTTTATTTCAAATACTGATGGAACTGTGAAATTGTATACTTTGGAGAACTATTCACCAGTGTCTTATAAAGTTAAACATATATCTTATGACACAGTAATTTCACTAGATGTGTTTACCCAAGAGAAATAAAAACATGTCCACAAAAAAGCACAAATTTTGGGGGAGGCAGAAAAGATGGTGGTGTGAGAACTGAGACAGAAACCTCCTTCCAAAACCACATATAACATGAAAATACAGCAAACACAACGAATCCTGAAAGACTGACCAGAAAGAAGATGGTAAGAAACAGCCTACATCTGGGGAAAAGAGAAGACCTCACAGAAAAGGATGAGGAAGCAAAGCTGCGATCTGACAGGACCCAAGCCCTCCCCCAACCCCAGCTCACAGGCAAGAGGAAGAGAAACGGAGCGGGGAGGAAATAGAAGCCCAGGACTGCAAACCCCCACCCCTGGAGATCTGCTCCAGGAGCACAAAACCACATTACATAGTGCTCTGGAGATTTATAAGGTTCAAAATCAAAGACAGGCAGAATACTCAGAGAGACTGAGATTCCAGCTGGTTATGGAGAACAGGTACCCACAACTGGCTGCTCCGGGGCAAAAGGTGGCACTTTGAAAGACTTCCCAACAGCGAGAGGGCTGCAAAATGGGCAAGGATTACACAGAGCTTGCTACTCAGGAGAGGTGGACGAGGCCACCCCTGCCCAGCAGGTTGGGAACTTCCAGGAACTTAAGGTGCTGCATCCCCTTGGCTGGAAATGGAGTGCTGATGCCTGACCCCCCCAACCCCCCAACTATGATACACAGCCTGCCACTCTTATCTCCTGGCAGGCAACAGACTGTTTGCCTGCTGCCCCTGCCATAGTGCCAGGCCAGCTGGAGGGTGGCCCTGCCTACATTAGCAACAAGGGCATAATGCAGAGGCTCCTCCCTGTGTTCTCAGCCCAGTGACCCTGGCTGTTGAGGCAGGCACTGCAGCAAGGAAGAAGGAAAGAGCTCTTTCCTCCTGGCAGGCATCAGTGCTATTCACCTGCAACCCTGCCATTGCTCTAGTTACTGGGTAAAACAGAGAGTAGAGCTTCTGGGCACTAGAGGGCACCATCTACACAAAGTTATTATTCTGTAGTAATTAGAAGTATGAAATGGCTAAAGAATCTTGTACAAACCGAAATCCCTCAAACACCAGAAAAGGGACTAAATGGAACTGAAAATACCAATCATCTTGATAAAGATTTCAAAATAAAGATCATAAACATGCTCACAGAGCTATAGAAAAATATTCAAGACCTCAGGGAGGACTTCAAGAAAGATAGAAGCTGAAAAATACAGTATTTGAAAAGAAACATATGATGGAGGGATTTAAAAGCATGTTAGAGAAATAGAGGAGATGGTAAATGAAATATAAATTAGAGAACAGGAATACAAAGAAGCTGAGGCACAGAGAGAAAAAGGATCTCAAGGGATGAAAGAATAATAAGAGAATTGTGTGACCAAACCAAGTGGAACAATATTGCATTATAGGGGTACCAGAAGAAGGAGTGAGAGAAAAAGGGTTAGAAAGTGTCTTTGAGGAAATAATTTCTGAAAACTTCCCCAATCTGGGAAAGGAAATAGTTTCTCAAGCCATGGAAGCACACAGATCTCCCAACAGAAGGGACCTAAGGAAGACAACACCAAGACACATAAGAATTAAAATAGCAAAGTTCAAGGAAAAGGACAAGAACAGAGTATTCAAAGCAGCCCGAGAGAGAAAAAAGGTCACTTATAAAGGTAACCCCATCAGGCTATCATCAGAATTCTCAGCAGAAACCTTACAGGCCAGAAGGGAGTGGCATGATATATTTAATACAATGAAACAGAAGGGCCTCAAACCAAGAATACTCTATATAGCAAGATTATCATTTAAATTTGAAGGAGGGATTAAACAAATCCCAGATAAGCAAAAGTTGAGGGAATTTATCTCCCACAAACCATCTCTACAGTGTATTTTAAAGGGACTACTCTAGATATAAGTGCTCCTAAGGCTAAACAGCTGTCACCAGAGAAAATAAAACGATAGTAAAGGAAGGAGACTAATTAATTACTAAGCAAATGCAAAACTAAACTACTCACAAAGACAGTCAAGGGATACACAAAGAGTACAGAATATGACACCTAATATATAAAGAGTGGAGGAGGAAGAAGAAGAAAGGGATGGAAAAAAAAGAACCTTTAGAGTGTGTTTGAAACAGAGTAATAAGTGAGTTAACATTGAGAAGACAAGGAATAAAGAATGCTGGTGAGGATGTGGAGAAAAGGGGACCCTCCTACAGTGTTGGTGGGAATGTAAATTAGTTCAGCCATTGTGGAAAGCAATATGGAGGTTCCTCAAAAATTAAAAATAGAAATATCATTTGACCCAGGTGTTCCACTCCCAGGAATTTGCCCAAAGAAAACAAGATGTCACATTCAAAAAGACATATGCACCCCTGTTTATCACAGCACTATTTACAATAGCCAAGATATGGAAGCAACCTAAGTGTCCATCAGTAGATGAATGGATAAGAAGAGGTGGTACATATATACAGCAGAATATTATTCAGCCATAATAAAACACATCCTACCATTTGCAACAGCATGGATGGAGCTAGAGGGTGTTATGCTCAGTGAACTAAGTCATGTGGAGAAAGACAAGTACCAAATGGTTTCACGCATTGTGGAGTATAACAACAAAACCAAAGTGAAGGAACAAAACAGCAGCAGACTCACAGACTCCAGGAAGAGAGACTAGCATTTACCAAAGGGAAGGGGTGGGGTGTGTGGGTAGGCTAGTAGGGAGAAAGCATTAAAGGGCATTATGATTAAAACACATAATGTAGGGATTCACGGGGAAGACAGTATAACACAGAGAAGACAAATAGATACTCTATAGTATCTTAAAATGCTGATGGACAGTGAGTACAATGGGGTGTTGGGGGTGACTGATAATATGGGTGAATGTAGTAACCACAATGTTGCTCATGTGAAGCCTTCCTAAGACTGTATATTGATACCTTAATAAAAAAATTAAAAAACAAATTATTCATAGAAATTTTTTTATTTATAGTATCAAAAACTGGATCAAATCAAATTTCCTTCAGTAGGTGAATGGATAAATACATATTTTTCAACCATAAAAAGAGCCACTGATATATACAAGAGTCAGTTTCAAAAATGCTAGTCTAACATTGCCACATTGCATTTTTATGCTTCTTATATAAAGTTAAAAAAGAAGCAAAATCAAGCTATAAGGATAGAAATCAGAACAATGCTTATGGAGGATTAGAAAAATTGAATAAAAGAAATTTTGGGGGAAATGGAAATCTCTGTACCTGGTTTAGTGTATTAGTTATTTGGCTATATAAATTGTCCATCCCTATTTATTGAATTCTATGCTTAAGCTCTGCATTTTACCATGTAGAAATTTTACCTAAAAAACAAGATGATGTGGTAGCTGCCTCCAAGATAAAAATAAACTCAAAACCAACAAAAACATAAATAGACATTAATAGATATTTCATGATATTATATTTAAACCCATTTAAATTTCATGTAGATATAATTGTTTAGTAGAAGCAATAGAGCAATTAATAGGTTTTTAGGCCTTGGAATAGTGAAATAAAATGATATCAGTATCTATGTAAAGAAATCACACCTTGAGTCTTACTCAAAATGAAGTATGTCCAAAGATATCTCTAGGATAAGAAGGTTTGTTCCTAGTAAGTGGATAACCTGAAAAAAAGTTATTGATGAGTAGAAGAGTCAAGTGGAGAGGGATCTCAAGAAAGAAAATGGGACTGGGCTGAAATAGGTAACAGGAGAAATATTTGGTATCCTTATGGAGCATAGACAAGTACCTCCATCAGCTCCTTTGTCAGCTAGACTTTTATATAAAATGATAATAGATGATTAGAGTTTGGGGAAGCAGACATTTAAGAATGTAAGATGGTGCCATTTGGGGCAAAATGATGAAGTTTCTTAGAGCACAGTCTGACCATTACACCAAGTCTTCAACATCCCCTTGGATGGTCCCTTGTCACCTAGCATTTCCTGCTGCCATCCTTATCCCATCCTTGAAGTTCCTCGTCTGTCTGTAATTGTCCAATTGGAACATAACTCAAAACTAACATAAGAAAGTTCTAGGGATCAGATGGCAAGTTGGTGTTATGTTCCCTGTCAATTGTAATAAACCAGCAGCCATCGCCGGAGAGCACTGTTCAGGAGGGATCTGAAATCTCGTGTAGGCTCAAGAGAGAGAGAGTACCATGACTGATAAGCAGCATCTACAAAGGGGGCATAAATGGCACGTATGATTGGAGATCCTAGATTTGAGGACATCCCAGCTTAAAGATAGGCACTTTCAGCAGTCGTTCTCTAGAGCAATGACTCTGGCTAGTGGCCTCTTCACTGCCTCCAGTGCTGGGAAATATTGTTCCCTAGGGGGACTTTTCAGCATCCTGTGCCATTCTGCAAATCTCTCTATTGTAGTTTTAATCAAACTGGTTCTCAACATATGAATGGGTCAGTTCAGTCAGACGTGCCATGTTGAATGGTGGAACAGTGCAATGTTTTAAGAAATAGAATATAATAATGAGGAACCCATATAATGTTTCTAATTGTATATGCATATATACATATATATGTATATGATTGGATATAAAATTATAAAGTATATTTATTACCAAGGAGAAGTGTCTGGAATATCTGAAATCTACTTACTGGTGGGCTCATTCCTGGTACAGTGGGTTTTAGAAAACAGTATTTTTTTTTTGTAGATGATTATTTTTTATTGAAGGGTAGTTGACATACAGTATTACATTAGTTTCAAGTGTACAACACAATGACTCAACATTTATATACATGATAATTCTAGCTACCAGCTATCACATACAAAGTTGTTACAAAATTTTGACTATATTCCTTATGCTATACATTACATCCCGGTTACTTATTTATTTTACAATTGGAAGTCTGTACTTCTTTCTTTTTTTTTTGAGAGAGCATCTCTCCTAATTATTGATCAAATGGTTGTTAACAACAATAAAATTCTGTATAGGGGAGTCAAGGCTCAATGAAAAATCATTAATCCATCCCAAGCCTAATTTTCATCAGTCTCCAATCTTCTGAAGCATAACGAACAAGTTCTTACATGGAGAACAAATTCTTACATAGTGAATAAGTTACATGGTGAACAGTACAAGGGCAGTCATCCCAGAAACTTTCAGTTTTGATCATGCATTATAAAATATAAACAATCAGTTCAAATATGAATATTCGTTTGATTTTTATACTTGATTTATATGTGGATACCACATTTCTCTCTTTATTATTATTATTTTTAATAAAATGCTGAAGTGGTAGGTAGATGCAAGATAAAGGTAGAAAACATAGTTTAGTGTTGTAAGAGAGGAATTGTAGATGATCAGGTGTGTGCCTGTAGACTATGTGTTAATCCGAGCTAGACAAGGGCATTAAACCATCCACGGATGCAGATTTCTCTCAGAACAGGGGGGGTGGTGAGGTTCTAAGCTTCACCTCTGTTGATCCCCAATTTCTCACCTGATAGCCCCCCTTACAACTGTGCCTGTCTTAGGTTGTTCCTCCCTTGAGGAATCTTACCCATCTCAGGCTAACCAGTCATCTTCCGGGGCCATACAGGGAAATGCAAAATTGGTAAGTGAGAGAGAGAAGCCATATTGTTTGAAAAGGTTAGCTTTTTACTTCTTTGCATATTTATGCCCTGTGGCTTCTATGCCCAGTATTTGTCTTGAGGTATCTTTACCACTTAGAGGAATTATGATACTTGGTAAATTTGATATGAGGCACCAATTCTATTTAAGGGTTGTAATTAGGAGGGAAGAAGAAAAGATATAGAAGTAGCAGGCGGAAGAAAACATGGGAAGTTTGTTTATTTCTTTGACATATCTTCTTGTAGAGTAATTTCAGCATGTATAGGTTTTAAACTACTAATTAAATTGTACACACACATTAACATAATAGGAGTACAGTTACATAACCAAAGCATACCTACCAGCCATCTCCAGTGAAACCAAGAAAACCAGTTAGACACCTTAGGCATTTGTGAAAACTTATCTATGATATGATGGATATTGTACAACTAAACTTGAACAGTCTGAGAGAAATCAGACAAATTAAAACAACCCATTGCTGGGAACTGTTCACATCCCATATGTTCTTTTAACAGTAAATAGTCTGTAGTTGTAAGATTATGGAGCGCTGCAACTTGCACTTCTCCTAATTCTTGGTTGAGTTCCAACAGTGTAGATCCAGTCAAATTTGTTGTTTTACTGTATGCACAGGCCAGCTTAGATATCTCCTTCTTCATTCCCATGGCAAGTACAGGAACTGGTGGAATGAATCAGCTACAGCCTGAGCAGTGCCTGGATCTTTGTTGAGATTTTTTGATGATCATCTTCTAGTATGGGTCTTCCAGAGAGTGCTGATGTTGGAGGTTCTTCTTCATATCGTATCTTAATTCATTTTCTGGGTAGCCAAATTAGGCTTTGATCCTCTGTATAAACACAAACAGACCCTTTGCCTACACTTTGATATGCCCTTTATATCATTGTGTAGAACTCATTGGAGGTCACCACACAGGGACTACTTTTTTTTTTCTTTTCTTAAGAGAAAGGAATATTATCAGAAAAATGTACCTCCATAGCTGATCATCTGACACCCTTTAAGTGATCAAAATTAAGGATATTTAAAGCATGCATTAATCGTTGATTTACAGTTTCATCCTATCAGGGAGTAATCCCCCTTTTATTTCTTTTTTTTTTTTTGGTATCATTAATCTACACTTACATGAAGAATATTATGTTTACTCGGCTCTCCCCTGTACCAGGTCCCCCCTAAAAAACCCCTTTATAGTCACTGTCCGTCAGCATAGCAAAATGTTGTAGAATCACTACTTGTCTTCTCTGTGTTGTACAGCCCTACCCTTTCTCCCCCCCCCATTATGCATGCTAATCTTAATAACCCCTTTCTTCCCCCGCCCCCTTATCCCTCCCTACCCACCCATCCTCCCCAGTCCCTTTCGCTTTGGTACCTGTTAGTCCATTCTTGGGTTCTGTGATTCTGCTGCTGTTTTGTTCCTTCAGTTTTTCCTTTGTTCTTATACTCCACAGATGAGTGAAATCATTTGGTATTTCTCTTTCTCCACCCAGCTTATTTCACTGAGCATAATACCCTCCAGCTCCATCCATGTTGCTGCAAATGGTAGGATTTGCCCTCTTCTTATGGCTGAGTAGTATTCTATTGTGTATATGTACCACATCTTCTTTATCCATTCATCTACCGATGGACATTTAGGTTGCTTCCAATTCTTGGCTATTGTAAATAGTGCTGCGATAAACATAAGGGTGCGTCTGTCATTCTCAAACTTGATTGCTGTGTTCTTAGGCTAAATTCCTAGGAGTGGAATTCCTGGGTCAAATGGTAAGTCTGTTTTGAGCATTTTGATGAACCTCCATACTGCTTTCCACAATGGTTGAACTAATTTACATTCCCACCAGCAGTGTAGGAGGGTTCCCCTTTCTCCACAACCTTGCCAACATTTGTTGTTGTTTGTCTTTTGGATGGCAGCTATCCTTACTGGTATGAGGTGATACCTCATTGTAGTTTTAATTTGCATTTCTCTGATAATTAGCGATGTGGAGCATCTTTTCATGTGTCTGTTGGCCATCTGTATTTCTTCTTTGGAGAACTGTCTGTTCAGTTCCTCTGCCCATCTTTGAATTGGGTTATTTGTTTTTTGTTTGTTGAGGTGTGTGAGCTCTTTATATATTCTGGACGTCAAGCCTTTATCGGATCTGTCATTTACAAATATATTCTCCCATACTGTAGGGTTCCTTTTTGTTCTATTGATGGTGTCTTTTGCTGTACAGAAGCTTTTCAGCTTAATATAGTCCCACTTGTTCATTTTTGCTGTTGTTTTCCTTGCCCGGGGAGATATGTTCAAGAAGAGGTCACTCTTGTTTATGTCTAAGAGGTTTTTGCCTATGTTTTTTTCCAAGAGTTTAATGGTTTCATGACTTACATTCAGGTCTTTGATCCATTTTGAGTTTACCTTTGTATATGGGGTTAGACAATGGTCCAGTTTCATTCTCCTACATGTAGCTGTCCAGTTTTGCCAGCACCATCTGTTGAAGAGACTGTCATTTCACCATCATATGTCCATGGCTCCTTTATCAAATATTAATTGACCATATATGTCTGGGTTAATGTCTGGATTCTCTAGTCTGTTCCATTGGTCTTTGGCTCTGTTCTTGTGCCAGTACCAAATTGTCTTGATTACTATGGCTTTATAGTAGAGCTTGAAATTGGGGAGTGAGATCCCCCCTACTTTATTCTTCTTTCTCAGGATTGCTTTGGCTATTCGGGGTCTTTGGTGTTTCCATATGAATTTTTGAATTATTTGTTCCAATTCATTGAAGAATGTTGCTGGTAGTTTCATAGGGATTGCATCAAATGTGTATATTGCTTTGGGCAGGATGGCCATTTTGATGATATTAATTCTTCCTAGCCACAAGCATAGGATGAGTTTCCATTTATTCGTGTCCCCTTTAATTTCTCTTAAGAGTGACTTGTAGTTTTCAGAGTATAAGTCTTTCACTTCTTTGGTTAGTTTGATTCCTAGGTATTTTATTCTTTTTGATGCAGTTGTAAATGGAGTTGTTTTCCTGATTTCTCTTTCTGTTGGTTCATTGTTAGTGTATAGGAAAGCCACAGATTTCTGTGTGTTAATTTTGTATCCTGCAACTTTGCTGTATTCCGATATCAGTTCTAGTAGTTTTGGGGTGGAGTCTTTAGGGATTTTTATGTACAGTATCATGTCATCTGCAAATAGTGACAGTTTAACTTCCTCTTTACCAATCTGGATTCCTTGTATTTCTTTGTTTTGTCTGATTGCCGTGGCTAGGACCTCCAGTACTATGTTAAATAACAGTGGGGAGAGTGGGCATCCCTGTCTAGTTCCCAATCTCAGAGGAAAAGCTTTCAGCTTCTCGCTGTTCAGTATAATGCTGGCTGTGGGTTTACCATAAATGGCCTTTATTATGTTGAGGTACTTGCCCTCTATTCCCATTTTGCTGAGAGTTTTTATCATGAATGGATGTTGAACTTTGTCAAATGCTTTTTCAGCATCTATGGAGATGATCATGTGGTTTTTGTCTTTCTTTTTGTTGATGTGGTGGATGATGTTGATGGACTTTCGAATGTTGTACCATCCTTGCATCCCTGGGATGAATCCCACTTGGTCATGGTGTATGATCCTTTTGATGTATTTTTGAATTCTGTTTGCTAATATTTTGCTGACTATTTTTGCATCTCCGTTCATCAGGGATATTGCTCTGTAGTTTTCTTTTTTGGTGGGGTCTTTGCCTGGTTTTGGTATTAGGGTGATGTTGGCTTCATAGAATGAGTTTGGGAGTATTCCCTCCTCTTCTATTTTTTGGAAAACTTTAAGGAGAATAGGTATTATGTCTTCTCTGTATGTCTGATAAAATTCTGAGGTAAATCCATCTGGCCCTGGGGTTTTGTTCTTGGGTAGCTGTTTTAATTACTGTTTCAATTTCTTTGCTCATAATTGGTTTGTTTAAGTTTTGTGTTTCTTCCTTGGTCAGTCTTGGAAGGTTATATTTTTCTAGGAAGTTGTCCATTTCTCCTAGGTTTCCCAGCTTGTTAGCATATAGGTTTTCGTAGTACTCTCTAATAATTCTTTGTATTTCTGTGTGGTCCGTCGTGATTTTTCCTTTCTCATTTCTGTTACTGTTGATTTGGGTTGACTCTCTTTTCCTCTTAATACGTCTGGCTAGAGGCTTATCTATTTTGTTTATTTTCTCGAAGAACCACCTTTTGGTTTCATTGATTTTTGCTATTGTTTTATTCTTCTCAATTTTGTTTATTTCTTCTCTGATCTTTATTATGTCCCTACTTCTGCTGACCTTAGGCCTCATTTGTTCTTCTTTTTCCCATTTCGATAGCTGTGACATTAGACCATTCATTTGGGATTGTTCTTCCTTTTTTAAATATGCCTGGATTGCTGTATACTTTCCTCTTAAGACTGCTTTTGCTGTGTCCCACAGTAGTTGGGGCTTTGTGTTGTTGTTGTCATTTGTTTCCATATATTGCTGGACCTCCATTTTGATTTGGCTATTGATCCATTGATTATTTAGGAGTCTGTTGTTAAGCCTCCATGTGTTTGTGAGCCTTTTTGCTTTCTTTGTACAGTTTATTTCTAGTTTTATGCCTTTGTGGTCTGAAAAGTTGGTTGGTAGGATTTCAATCTTTTGGAATTTACTGAGGCTCTTTTTGTGGCCTAGTATGTGGTCTATTCTGGAGAAAGTTCCATGTGCACTTGAGAAGAATGTATATCCTGTTGCTTTTGGATGTAGGGTTCTGTAGATGTCTATTAGGTCCATCTGTTCTAATGTGTGGTTTGGTGCCTTTGTGTCCTTACTTATTTTCTGTCTGGTGGATCTGTCCTTTGGAGTGAGTGTTGTGTTGAAGTCTCCTAGAATGAATGCATTGCATTCTACTTCCTCCTTTAGTTCTGTTAGTATTTGTTTCACATATGCTGGTGCTCCTGTGTTGGGTGCATATGTATTTAGAATGGTTATATCCTCTTGTTGGACTGAGCCCTTTATCATTATGTAATGTCCTTCTTTATCTTTTGTTACTTTCTTTATTTTGAAGTCTGTTTTGTCTTATACCAGAGTTGCAACACCTGCTTTCTTCTCTCTCTTGTTTGCATGAAATATCTTTTTTCATCCCTTGACTTTAAGTCTGTGCATGTCTTTGGGTTTGAGGTGAGTCTCTTGTAAGCAGCATATGGATGGATCTTGCTTTTTTATCCATTTTTTTTACTCTGTGTCTTTTGATTGGTGCATTCAGTCCATTTACATTTAGGGTGATTATTGAAAGGTATGTACTTATAGCCATTGCAGGCTTTAAGTTTGTGGTTACCAGAGGTTCAGGGTTATTTTCTTTACTATCTTACTGTCTAACTTAACTCGCTTGTTGAGCTATTATAAACACCATCTGATGATTCTTTATTTCTCTCCCTTCTTATTCCTCCTCCTCCCTTCTTCATATGTTGGGTGTTTTGTTCTGTGCTCTTTTTAGGAGTGCTCCCATCTAGAGCAGTCCCTGTAGCATGCCCTTTAGAGGTGGTTTGTGGGAGGCAAATTCCCTCAACTTTTGCTTTTCTGGAAATCGTTTAATCCCTCCTTCATATTTAAATGATATTCGTGCTGGATACAGTAGTCTTGGTTCAAGGCCCTTCTGTTTCATTGCATTAAGTATATCATGCCATTCTCTTCTGGCCTGTAGGGTTTCTGTTGAGAAGTCTGATTATAGCCTGATGGGTTTTCCTTTGTAGGTAACCTTTTTTTTCTCTCTGGCTGCCTTTAATACTTTATCCTTGTCTTTGATCTTTGCCATTTTAATTATTATGTGTCTTGGCGTTGCCCTCCCTGGATCCCTTGTCATGGGAGTTCTGTGTACCTCTGTGGTCTGAGAGGCCATTTCTTCCCCTAGTTTGGGGAAGTTTTCAGCAATTATTTCTTCAAAGACACTTTCTATCCCTTTTTCTCTCTCTTCTTCTTCTGGTACCCCTATAATGCGGATATTGTTCCGTTTCAATTGGTCACTCAGCTGTCTTAGAATTCTTTCATTCCTCGAGATCCTTTTATCTCTCTCTGCATCAGCTTCTCTGCGTTGCTGTTCTCTTTTTTCTAGTCCATTAATGGTCTCTTGCATCTCGTCCATTATGCTTTGAAGTCCTTCCAGAGCTTGTTTTATTTCTGTATTCTCCTTCCTTAGTTCTTGCATATTTCTCTGTAAGTCCATCAGCATGGTTATGACTTTTGTTTTGAATTCTTTTTCAGGAAGACTGGTTAAATCTATCTCCCCAGTTTCCTTCTCTGGGGAAGATGTAGCAGATGCCGAAGCTGTCTGGGTTAGTCTTGTCTGGATCATTTTTTTTGGCCTTTTCATGTTGACAGGTGCTATTGACTGTCAGCTGGGGGGGCCAAACTTTTCACTTGCTACTGGTCTTTCTTTACTGGGACAACTGCGTCCTCCAGTGGCTTGTGTTGGGTTATTGCATGTAGAGTGGGTCTTTGTGTCTTGCCCGGCCAGTGTGGAGGAAGCTCCCTTCTGAGGGCAGGGCCTGCCTCAGGCTGCTTCTCTGCTTTCACAGCACCTGGAGGGGTAATGAACGTGGGGCTGTTTGGCTGTTTACCTCTATGAGGGGTCTCAGAGCTGTTGCCCAGGGAGTTAGTGCACCCGGTTTTCCCTGTAATTTCCAGCCACTGGGCTGTGACCTGTGTTGTTTCTGTCCAGCTCTTACATCCCTGTCCCTTTAAGACTTTCATAAAGCACTCGCTTTTCTTTGTCACAGGGGCGTCAGCTTTGGGACCCGCTCAGAGGTCCTGCTGCCCTGTTTCCCTAGTTTCCAGCCCTCCACACATGCACTGTGTCTGCGCTCTGGTGCAGGTGGCTGGGGCTGGGTGTTTAGCAGTCCTGAGTTCCCTCTCCCTCCCCACTGTGACTCCTCTCCTCCCGCCGGGAGCTGGGGGGAGGCGTGCTCGGGTCCCGCCGGGCAGGGGCTTGTATCTTACCCCTTTCACCAGTCGCTGGGCTCTCGCACGTGTGGATGTAGTCTGGTTGTTGTCCTGTGTCTTCTGGTCTCTCTTTTAGGATTAGTTGTATTTGTTGTATTTTCAAAAATATATATGGTTTTGGGAGGAAGTTCCCACTGTAGTACTCACGCAACCATGTTGGCTCCGCCTCCCATATTTTTTTTTCTTTATTATTTGAAGTGTCAGTGATGTGAAATTTGTCACTGCAGATGTTCAGATAGTTGAAGCACAGGGTAAGGCCTGTGTGTAATAATTGATACACATCTGTAGTAATAAGACTTCTTGACTTAGGAAAAATAGGTAACAAATGCCACATCATCCTTTTGATGCTAAGTAATTACCAAAGTTCACATTAGCTCTTGCTGTACTCTGAGTTGGGGGTTATTAATAGAGTTGAATCAGTTGGCAAATGCCCCTCCTGCAGTGCGCTCCTGAGAGGCTCAGAGCTGTGGGTGGGGCAGTGGCTCACCTGATGTAAATCTGAGCATCACTTTAAAGCAGGCACACTAACTATGCTTCAAAGTGACACATCAATTCTTAAAACATTACATGAGTGAATGTCTTGCACCAAAGCACACAGTTCAGGTCCCTTCTAGTAAATATCCACCCATAGGTTTGAGGCTGACCCTGGCATGTTCTCAGGCTTCTGGGAGGTGTCTAGAAATAGCTGCACACAGAGCATCATCAAGTAAAGGAAGCCCCTGGGAGCCCAAATATGCTCACGTCAAGAGCTAATGCCTTATGGGGACATCTCAATATCGCTCTTTCTTGGCTGAAGAGCAAACCACATCTCTTTCTCTAGAGACTCTACTCAGTAATCGTTTCCATCTATAAAGAACACTTTACAGCTATGCTAGGGACATGGAGGGAAGCTGTGAGGCTGCTTTAGAATTTCCACCTTGGAATAAAAATGAGAATTTTCAACTTATGAAACACTCTCATTCCAGTTCAGTCAGCTCCACACCAAGCATGATGTTACTATTTTCCAAACAGAGTATTTAGGGCATGCACAGGTTAAATGCCTCTCTTGAGGAAGTGTTGCTGATTACATCTCAAAACTCCTTGAAGACTAATTTTGCTTCACAGATGGCACTTTACAGGAGGGCCGTTTTAGCTTGTAGGAAACAAAGTATTCTTCTAGTGGTTGCTTGTTCTGTAAGGGAACAACCTGAAAGCCAAATGCAATAACAATGTCACTTATGGAAACTGGGGGTTCTTATTAGAAGGTTAAATTTTATAGTTTCAGTGGCTACAGAGATTTTGCTGAGTATATTATAGGGGTTCATTCATTTTTGATGAATGAAATGAAAAAAATGAAATGAAAAAATGGAAGTTACTGTCCATTGCACACCAGCATACTCACCTACCAGGCATGCAAGCTGGAATTTGTTTCCTGAGGGCAGAGATGCCCTCACTGTGATAATATGTACTCTATCTTACCAGGTTTCCAGGGGGTTTGGGAGTGAGCACAGTAGGATCCAGTCATGGCTCTGATATTTAGCAAAGGAAAGTGACAATAGTATGGATCCATGACTGTGGTCTTTTAGCATTCATATTTGGTATAAAACCTCAGGTTGCTAACTTTTATATGAGAAAGTAAATTATGATATACATATCTGAAAATGAATAAACCAGGAAAGGTTTCAGATGTGGCTTGTGAGACTTGAATGTGGAATTGTTGCTGGTGCACAAATTTGTGAAAGTGCTTGCAGTCCTAGTGTATCCTTAAATCAGAATTGACCCCATTCTCTTGCATTTTCCTTGATTGTCTTTCACACCAAATCTCTGGTACACTATCATGTAGAGATTATAGCCAATATGAAGCAGGACTGGGTCTTACTTGCCCTACAGATGTTGAAGTAAGTCCGAGGCAACCCCAGAGAGAGGCAGGCTTTCAGTCCCTTCCCAAGCTCCCAGCCCTCTGAAACTGGTCCTCAGCTAGATCTTAATCTCCCCACTCACAGGTTCTGTTTTGTCCTAGATCTCAAACCGATCCTGAGTTGTGGCAGGAACTACTTAAGCAGTTTAATATTGAGGACATTTCTTATTATGTGGCCTTGAAACATTGTGGTGCCAAAGCTCCTGCTATTGGGTATCTTTGTGGCACCTTACATCACATATTTCAAACTTCACCTGGAACTTCTGGTCCCAGTGAAAACTTCTGAAATTCTATGCCAGTCCCCAGTGAAATCTCATGCTCTCACATTCCTTTCTCAGTGATTCTGTTTTGAATCTTAGTCTCCAATTACTTATGCATTGTCTGCATGCTTACTCCAATCTAGCAAAGCCAAGACTGCTAACCTATAAGGGATCTTTGTGCAAATTAGAACAAAAGAATATCTTCTGGGTGGACTGTGTCCTGTGCATGTGGTGAGTGACTCACTGTGTGGACCGTGCATCATGCAATTTATTAAAGGAGACTTATGCAACCCTCTGCCAGGCTAGATGTCTTGGAAAGCAGAATAGGTGCTGAAGTTCAGCACCACTAACCCCTCAGCCATATCCTATGTGCATTGGACAACTTATACAACTATACAAATTAACATAGGCCCATTTTATCAATTCTTTTTTCAATAGGCTGTCTAGAGCAGAAATTGCCCTAAGACCCCAACTCACTCTTACCTGGATTGTGACTTAGCTTAAAAGGAGCATAGAATCTATAGGCAGAAATTCTGTAGGTCAACCACTGCTAAAATATGAAATTCTAACATCATCGAGATTTAGCAAATAATTTCTTTCTAATGTCTACTTTGTACACCTATTTTCACATAGGTATCCTTATTAGAACCAAACCTAATACTCCAAACAGTGCCTGGCATAGAGAAGAAATATAAAGTTGTGGGCAAAACTAATGAGCCATTGCATCTCCCCATAATTGGTACCTTCCTGCTGACCAAGAACCAGATTCAAATTCCTCCCCACAGTGGCAATGTCTTGCTACCAGGATAATTACCCCACTTGGCTAAAAAACCCCAAGATTAAGAGTAAGTGTTAAACTTTGTGTTAAAAAATGATACTGAAGTGAAAATATCAACTGAAGACCTAAATATGTAAAAAGAAGTAGCAGTATGTATTGGAGGAAATGTTCTGTCAGAAAGTTTTGTGTGCAGTTGGTAAATTATTTTACCAGAAAGAGTAAGGATGTCATAGACATCTGTAGATACCACAGTGCATTGGATTTATGCATTAGATGGTTAATAAAAGTGAAGTTGATCCTGGGAAAACTTGCACTGATTTTGTGTAGCTTAACATCCATTTTCACTGTACCTTCATACTTATGACCTGTTCAGCATCTTAAAATCTCTTGTAATTAATTTGTTACATCACTTTACTCCCATGTTTCTTTCATGGACAAATAGTTTTGAATGCTTTCATTTGCATACAGACAGTGTGTGTGTGCACTGTATGAAGACGAGGACAGTATTTTGAGAGAAGTTTTATTTTCAAGCCTGAAGCATTGTGTACAACCAAGGGCAAACATGGAAACACATTAGTGGCCATTTTTATGTAACAAAGTTTCAACTGCTTAGTCAGCTTGGAAATGCTTCAGGAATGAAACGGATGTTTTCTTCTCATGTGTCATTTTGTATTACAGAGCTGAGCAGTTTGAGAATTATGGCTTGCATATCTGGAATTAAATTTCTAACACTTTGAATGCTCATCCTTTATAGCAGTGCCATGTTCTCAGAAGTTTAGGGAGTAATGGTGTTTTTGGCCACTATAAATACAAGTTGGCGGGAGTTCATCACAGCCGCTTTCCTTCCTTGTGGAACAAAACAAATGATCACCCGTTGCACAGATAACAAAGCAATCAAGAAAGAACATGTTTTTTTTTTTTCTTCTTTAGCTCAAATGGAAGGTAATAAGCATGCTTGCTGAAAACTGTGTGGCCAAAGAAAACACTAAAATAAGCCTGTAGATTTGCCCTTGTTTGGGCAACAGTAGATTTGATGCTCAGATGGCTTTCTGAAATGGACAGCATGGGACTTAGATATAAAATGCTTACTAAAGGGGGCAGTGAAATTATGTTCTAGAAGAACATACCCGATCATTTCCTCAGTCACACGTCTTCAAGCATTCCATTTAAGTGACAGTTACATTCATTTCCAAAGATGGAGGGAGGAACTCACAAAAAAGTAATCAAAAGTAGTATCAGAATGCAAAAAAATAAAGCTGAAGATGAACTGAGTCTTGTAACAATGTGAAATAGATGAAACGATGCTGTGAATCTATGATTGCAGTGCTTGGATGAGCACAGTGACATTTAAGTTGGGCCTTTAAGAACTGATGGGATTTTGACAAGCAGACTTGATGAGAGCAGGTTAGGCAGCTGAAATAGTATGTGGATAGGTACAGAGGGGAGAAAGGGCTCTGAGGGCATGGAGTTCAGTCATGCAGAAGGAACTTGCAAATTCCACTGCCTACAGGGAGCAGGCTAGTATTTGCCATTTCAAAGGACAGGTCCAGTTCATCAAAAGAAGTGTCAGATACAGATTTTTATGTGATATTTCTTGTATTTACTTTGTTATGTTGGACGTCAAGAGTCTTCTTCCAATTGCTAATCAACATGCAACTTCATGATGTGCGGGACATGTGCGACACTGCACGCGGTTGGGTTGTTCCATACACACGAGCTGGTCCTGACTGGATGCACCCAGCAGAGGGCGCCACTTCCTCCTGCCTCCGGGAATCTTCCCTACTAACCATTTACAGCTTTTAGCACCTATATGAGGGTGGGCATGGGAAAATGTTATCATTTGGGCTGAAGGTTGCTTTTTTTTATTGGCTTTAATGATGTGTAATTTATATACTATAAATATTAACAACTACAAATGTACAGTATAATGAGTTTTAACATATGAATACAATTACATAGTCACCACCACATCTCAAAATGTTCCTATGTAATGCTTTAAAATAATTCTTAAAAAATATATTACAGTGGTCTTGGGGAATATATATATTTTTTGTGGGCCATCAGTGTAAGGCTTCTTTTGGGAGCAATGATTCCACTTTGGGCTTTGAATAAATAGGTGGAGAGTAGAGGTGGATCATTCATTGAAGATACACTCTTGAGAATGACACCTAGGACTTTACTTGCTAATGTGTATTATGGGGTGTTGTGGGGATCAATTAAGTATAAATAATGAGGATAAATTTTCAATGTATTGCTGATGATAGAAATTGAAGTTATGAAAAAAGTGAAAAAGTTTTTTGTAACCCTATGTAAATAATGCTCTTTACTATGACTGATTGATGTTCATTATCATTTATACAAGATTATCAGTCAGCAGAATAGAAATTACCATTGATGTGATGTTCTTTCCTCACCTATACTATTCATGTGATGCATGAACTTTATATCATTATTACATTAAGAATGTTCTTCAATGGTAAAAACAGATGAAGTAGTTGCACATGTGTGATCTAAACAAATCTAGCATATTGAAAGGGTTCACTGGGGAAAAATAAAATTTGTGTGAGTTAAGGTTTTTATTTGTTCTCGCTTATTTTCTTTCACAATTGCATCAAGTTTTTTCTGTTATTGCTAGTTAATATTGTTTTTAATTATTTATTTAAAAATTTTATTCAATTTGTTTAAATTGAAATAGTTCACTCATTTCTTCCATTCCTCAACCTCTGCCTCTTGCAACCAGCAGCCTGTTGTCTGTATCTATGAGCTAGGTGTTTTTATGATTTTTTTGTTGTTTGAGATTCCTTATAGAGGGAAATCACACAGTATTTGTCTTTCTCTGTATGAGTTATTTTATTTTGCATAATGCCCTCTAGGTTGTCACAAATGGCAAGATTTCATTCTTTTTATGGCTGAATAATATTCCATTGTGTGTGTGTATATACACACACATATATATATATACATATCACAATTTCTTTATCCTTTTATCTATCAATGGACACTTAGTTGTTTCCATATCTTGACTATTGTAAATAACACTACAATGAACATGGGGGTGTATATATCTTGTTGAATTAGTGTTTTCATTTTCTTTGGATAAATACCCAGTAGTGGAATTGCTAGATTAAATGGTAGCTCTATTTTTAATTTCTTGAGAAAACTACATACAGTTTTACATAGTGATTATATCAGTTTACATTCCCACCAACAGTGCACAAGTCCCACCTTTCTCCACATCCTCACCAACATGTGTTATTTCTTGTATTTTTGATAGTAGCCATTCTAACAGGTGGAAGGTTATATCTCCTTGTGGTTTTGATTCGCATTTCACTGATGTTTAATGATGCTGAGTATTTTTTCCTGTTGACCATCTGTATGTCTTCTTTGGAAAATGTCTATTCAGATCTTCTGCCCATTTTTTAATTGGATTGTTTATTTTTTTGTCGTTGAGTTTTATGAGTTCTTTAAATATTTTGGATATTAGCCCCTTATCAGATATATGTTATGGAATTGTTTTCTCCCATTCAGTAGGCTGCCTTTTCATTTTGTTGATTGTTTCATTTGCTGTGCAGAAGCTTTTCAGTTTGACGTAGTCCACTTGTTCATCATCTTTCTTTTTGTTGCTTTTGCTTTTGATGTCAGATTAAAAAAATCATTGCCAAGACCTGTGTCAAGGAGGTTAAAACCTATGCTTTTTGCTGGGAATTTTATGGCTTTAAGACTTACATGCAAGTCTTTATGCATTTTTGAGTTACTTTTTGAATATGGTATGAGACAGAGATTCAGTTTAAATCTTTTTCATGTGGCTTTCCAGTTTTCCCAACCATTTATTGAAGAGACTGTCCTTTCCCCATCGGATATTCTTGGTTTCTTTGTCAGAAATTATTTGACCATATATATATGGGTTTATTTCTGGCCTCTCTGTTCTATTCCATTGATTTAAGTGTCTGCTTTTGGGCCAGTATCATACTGTTTTTATTAATAGAGGTTTGCAGTATAGTTGAAATCAGGGAACACGATGCCTCCAGTTTTGTTCTTCTTTCTCAAGGTTGTTTGGGCAATTTGGGGTCTTTTGTGGTTCCATACAAATTTTAAGATTGTTTGTTCTGTTTTTGTGAAAAGTACCATTGAGATTTTGAGAGCACTTTCATAATCTGTATATTGCTTTATATGTTTAGGTGCTCCTATGTTGGGTGCATAAATATTTATTTGGGTGCATAAATATTTTTAAATATATTCTCTTGTTGGATTAACCCCTTCATTATTATGTTATGCCTTTTTCTGTCTCTTTCTATGGGTTTGAATGATGTGTTTTAAAGTCTATTTGAATGTCTATTTTCAAAATGTTTTCCCTAAGCCAGTGTAAAGAATCTTCATGCATGTAGGTGATGATGAGAGTTCTGTGCAATAGCAGTGCGGCCTCAAATCCCTACATACATGGCATTCATTCAATTGTTTTTAAAATATTTATTGCATAACTTATTAGGCACTTGATCTGTACCAGGCAGTACAGACATATAGCATTAAACTATTTCTGTCTCCACTGAGCTTTACAACAAGAAATGGAAACTGATTTTTATTAAGTAATGCTACAAAAACATAGTTTGACAATTGTAAAGAAGGAAAAGTATAAGGAATTAGAGAATCTATACTGGGGGCTCCCAGTACTCCCTGGAAATTACCTGGAAGTTATTGAGAATGTAGCATTTGAATTAAAGTCTTAAGTTCAGGGCCCTGGAAGGAGGGTTAGGGGCCAGAGAAGAGACTTTTCAAGGGACTGTGGTTTGGGATGATGTAAGGTTTTGGGGGAAAGTGGGAAGATGATCAGTGTAGCCGAAGTGTATGGAGAGAGGCGTGTAAACATTGAAGGCGAGCAGAGCAGAGGTTCAGTTATAAGGGGATTCATAAGGGATGCTGTGGAGTTTGCTCTTTATCTTATCAATAATGGCAAGTTTGGAGGATTTTAAGCAGAAGAGCAGTGTGATCAGGTTTTGAAAATGTTACTCGGGCAGCAGTATGGAAAGTCATTCAGAAGAGGGTGGGAGTGGAGGCAGGACACCACTTGGGAAGCAATTCCAACGTGAAAGAGAGTGAATGAGACAATAATTTGATTATTCATGTCTTCAGCAAATAGTTACTGAGGACTCAGCATGGTCCAGGCACAGTTCAGGGGCTGGAGAAAGACATAGTGGAAAAATGACAAAAGCCCTGCTTTTCATTCTGGTTGTGAAATAGGGAACAAGCAATAAACAAACAAATAGCCAATATGTCTGAGTATGTCGAGTACTAAGAAGAAAAATAATAAAGGACAACGGGTTAGAGAAAAGAGAGAAAAATGTCAAAAATAAAAGTGTGTTAAAAGTTTGCACAAGTGAAAATTACAAGGTCTGAGGTTGGGAAAAACTACACTGGACCAGTGTTGTACAATTAATTAGCAAATTATAGGAATTTGTTGACGTGTGTGTGTGTGTGTGTGTGTGTGTGTGTGTGTGTGTGTGTGCATGTGTGTGCCAATAAAGAACATAAGGGAAATTTTATGAGAACCCCTTTTCTGTATGGAGTCATGGCCAGGGTGTTCACTTTCTATAATCTGGAGTTCTGTAAACATATATTTGCATTAATCATTAACTCTACATCTAGCCTACAGATTCACACCTAAAATTCAGTAAATATGGAATATCTGAAAATGCAGAGCTGACACGTTTGCTAAAACGTTTATTAAATAAAATTAATATATTGTTCGAATTGTGTTCTAAATGTGAATGTGGATTAGACAATTAACTGCCTGAGTAAATGAAAATAAATTATGTCTACCTAAATTGATATTTGAGAGGTGAAAACAAAATAAACATCTACCTCCAGTTAATAGCAGGTATTCTAATATTTTGTAATGTAGTTTTTATGGAATATTTATAGAAATAGAAATGACTAGTTTTTGACAAAAATTGTGTAGCTAGTGCAATAGTACTTAATTTTATAGTGTTTGACAGCCTAGAGCTTTCACAGTTAAGTGTTTTAACTTACTTAAATGATATTTAACTTAAATATCATATAATTTGA
The DNA here is from genome assembly GCF_040802235.1 of Manis javanica. NCBI lineage: Eukaryota > Metazoa > Chordata > Mammalia > Pholidota > Manidae > Manis > Manis javanica. The sequence goes on from NC_133167.1 coordinate 98,424,179, forward strand.
ATAATTATTGTTGAATTCTAAAGTAGTTTTCTCCCCGGTATTTACATTTCTTTAGTTTTCATGAGGGACTTCTTAGATTACCACTTAATAAAAACCAATCTGTCTATATAAAGTTTCTTAAAAATGTTATTAAGTATGCAATAGAGATGTTAAGACATTTTAGTTTTTACCCTGTATGTTTGATAACTGAATCATTGTGCAGATATGCCATACATGAGGGTGGCAATAATAAGACATTAATATTCTACTGAATAGAATACAATAAAGGAAGATATTGCCATCAGTTGATGATCAAAGACTATATTTCAGTATTGAAATGTTTTTGTTTTCCAGTTTAGCCCATAAAGTTGTATAAATGACTAAGTCATGTAAAGGATTGCCAATATCTTGTGCTGATGTTTACATAATCACGATGTTATAATATAAACACTGAAACCCTCAAAGTCTTACATGACACTATCAACCATTTCATCCAGCTTCATAACCCAAATGTTCACATTCAATTTGGTTTTAGTTCAAAAAGACTGATTATGCAGCAGTCCATTATTAACTTGGTTTTCCCACAATCAATTGACCTTTGGTGTAGTGATTTCAACAGAATGGTTAGGATACTAAATGGGAGAAAATAATTTTCTAAGAAAGTGAGACTCAAAAATTTTAAAACACAAACACTGTAAGATATTTATGACAAACTTCGAGTTAGTCCTTGAATCTGCTTTATTTCCATAGTAATCATAATTTAGGGAAACTTACATTGATGTTTTTCCAATTTTTAAAATATCTTAGTAAGTAAATATGAAGGATTTCCTTTTAAAACTACATATATATATATACGCATACATATATGTATAAAAATATATACATATGTATATATTTAAAACTATGTACCCACACACATAAGCACACTTACAAATGTACAAATAAAGATATACTTTTCAAAAACCCTTTCATATCTGGTATCTTTGTCATCAGCATTATTATACATGATCTCAAAGGCAGATTTAATTTCTTTATTATATAAGTAACCCAACTCAGGTTAATAAAATAGGTGAATGAGTCTTTTGTAACTTCACTTTAGCTTTAAAATTACCAGCAAATAATATAATAACAAATTTTATGTCATTTATTAGATTTGGAAGACAACTTAGATATTATCTAGTAATAAGATGCAATTTCCTAATTGATTTTAATTTTGTATAATTTTTCAAAGACTATATATCTATAGAGAAAATTTAATGGCTTTTGCAGTAAACAGATGTTTTTTATTTTAAACAATAGGATTTGGGGAAAATTCAGTAATTATAAATGTGTAGGTTGATGGGAAAAGGCTGGATATGCCCCAACCAAAAAAATTACTGAAAGATAGAAAAGGATGGTAAACATTTTAAAACAAAATATGGCACTGTAACTCCAGGGGGGAAGTCCCAGGGCAAAATACCTTTGAAACCGAAATCAGTCAAAGTAAGAAATAAAGTAGGAGAAACCCATCCATTGCCTACAGGCAGTCATCCACTTCTGCTCGTCTGTGTCTCTTGGGACCTGCTGGAGAGGAAGGAGGTCCCACCCAACCTCTCTGGTCCAGGTATGCCCTTGCTCACCCTTGTAACTATGGAGATGAACTACTTCTCTCCACCCTTGGAAATTCCTACTGATATGGAGATGTACTGAGGCCAGGCGAGAGATTCTGAAAATATTGCTATTTTATCCACAGGCAAACTTCATCAAAAATGTGAATTAGATATGTTGACGGTTAAAAATGGTGAAACTTGTAAAGGAAGAGAGAGGACCTTGTTTGAGGAAGAAGGAGAATAATGAGGAGTTTCAAGAGTTAGTGTGTCATCCCAAAGAAAATGACCAATGAGGATTTACAACAGGCTACATAGATTAGAAACTCCGGACCTAGCGTAAGATGTATGTGAGTGAACAGCCTGGCTCTGCCCTTACTAGCAAGCAACCTTGGGACAAACATTTAACCTTTCTATATCTTGGTAGTTTTATTTTTTTTAATAATTATGACCTCCGTATCATAATAATGAAACTCCTTTCCTTGTATCTTTTTGAGACTTGTATAGACTTGGTCTTTTAAAGCAATACTCCATTGTTATGCATCTTCTCCTGACACAGAAAACAGAAACGGTAAAGAAAGAAAAGTCCTAAATAGACAAAATAGACAATAAACATATTTTAGGAAATGTGCATTATGTATAAGACTCTTTCTCTTTAATAAACACCATTACATAGTCAATTTTCATATTTTTCCAGTTCACTACCTTTTCCCAATTCATTGAACTTGTCAGTGTAAATGGAAGGTAAAAGTTGTTTTCTTTAACTCAGATTCAATTAATGAGACAGACCATGTAAGAAAAGGACATTTGAAAAACAGTGTAATAGTTTCAAAATCTGAAAATGCATATTGTCCTCTGGTTCTTGTAAAAAGTGTTTTAAAAAGTCAGAGTTTTTCTTCACATTTGCATTTGTTTCTAGTGAATTAATAGTTCACTCTGACAATCAAGTAGTTCTCTGCATTTTAGAAAAAAATGAAAATTCTATAAAGTGTATATTGGATAGGCATTAATAGCACTTCATTTCATGGTTCTCTGACACAAAAATCTCATAAAATATCCCGAAACTTGTGGTATGGTACACTGTAACAATTGAAATGCCAAATGTGTAAGAAAACACATCTAGAGCAATAACATGGCTCTTCAAAGATGGCTGGCATATATTAGAAGTTTTTATATTTTGTTTAAAAGTTCCAAAATGGACTAATTTCACACTAAAGCCAATCAAAACGTATTTTACAGAGGAACTCTAAGTAAGGGGGAAATAGTAAGCAGATTGATGGAGATTCATTCACTCCAAACCGTATGCCCTTCATCAGAGACTCTGAGCTGAAGAATCATTTGTCTGAGGTGCATTTCAGTTTTTAAGTTGAGTTAAAAGTAATGGTGATAAAAAGCAAAAATATTTAGGCAGAACTGTATCAATGGAAGTTGCTGTAGCAGATTGTGGCATACTGCACTTTGAATAGATTTCCGTTTTTTTTTATTTTTTTTATTTTTTGCTAACAGCTGAGGTTCCCACATATGAATACAAGGAAGTTGCAACTGAGTCTAATATGCTAAAAATGAGAATCTGACAAAGTTTAAATGTGAATAACTTATGACATCCAAGGGCATAGAATTCAGAAGTGACTCATCTCAGTAATTCAAACTGTTAGAAAATATTTTCTTTTTTCATGTTTATCACAATTTTTATTGGTTTTTTGCCTGATTATACTTAAAACACATTACCAAAAGTATTTCAGTAGGATATTTACTTAGCAGAATCTGAAAGGCAAGTAAACGTGTTCTCTTCATTTACTAGAATGCCTCACTATGAATCAAAGCAGGTGCTTGGAAGGTGCCTTGAGTTCAGTTAGAGATGGGGGACCCACTGCATGGGTTTCCCTTTTGGTCTTTAGGAGACCATCTCTGTACAGATCATCTTAAAACTAACCTGAAATCAAAATTAGAAGAAATGCTGTTGATTCTGTCTTCTGTAATAAGCAATGTATACACCAGCAGGATCGTGGCATTCTACAGGGGGAGGCAACCAAAACAATCCAACAAAGACAGTAGCAGCTAGAGGGACAATAAACAGCTCTTCATTTTGTCATTGCTTGAAGAGACTACTAGGTTTTAAGAAGTGAATGAAAGCATTAGCTTATATAGGAAGAAAATAACATTTCGCCTTTGCTAGCTTCTGTTGTATTACAGAACCACTTTACCAAATAGAGCAGATAAAATGCTAAACAACTGGGGGAAAGACAACAAAACAGACAATAGCAAAACCTCTCTGGAAATTTACAGTTTATTAAATGGCACATTTGGAAGAACACGGTTTGCAAGATATGTAAATTTGATGACAATTGACTTTTTCTATGTGGCAATACATAGTTGCTAATGTAGAAGCATTATACATGGTTTGGGTTGCCTGTGTTTATTCATTTATTTGTAAATGCATTGAGTATATCCTTAGGAGCCAGAAGTGGTGCTAAATTCTTAGCAGATATTAACTCATTTAATCATCTCAAGAGTTCTGTGGAGGAGGTGTAGTTGTTCACCTCATTTAAATCATGGAAGAAACTGAGACTCAGAAGTTATTCAAACTTATGGATAATCGCTGAGTAATATCTTATTATTTGAGCATTAGTATACTACATTTGCTTATACTTGAAATAAGAGGTTTATAATAAGAGTTCTTTGTTCATGAGACCATTACAAAAATCAAATTCGTTATTCCTTTGTGTGGACTGTTTTAGGCAGAGAAAGAAATATATTTGTTGGTACAAGAAGTTAAGGTCAATACAATGAAGCTATTTTACAGCATTTTGTTATGGTTTGATTTTAGCTTGTGTTTAATGGCAACCTGGAATGCATCCTTAAAAATGTCAGAATACTGACTCATGGAGAGGTGATCTCCCTAACATGGCCCAATGAGATTGTTAGAAAAGCTAAGCTAGTGATGGTATAGTTTATACCTAAAAAAGAAAAAAGCACACTGGCCAGAGAATCGCTCCAGCAGACAGGATTTTTGTACAAGACAGGTTTGCAAAAACTTACCTGTTTCAAAGGTGAAACTGCATATAGTGAAAAATACCAGCAAGTTGGGGGGCATGGGGAGCAGGTAGAACTCCCATATAGTCCTACTGGGAGCATGTAAAGTACAACGACACAGGGAATATGGCAGTTCCTTATGGAGTTAGAAACACACTTGCTGTTTGACACAGCAATTCCTATTCTAGGCATTTACCCAAGAAATGCGAAAACATGCATGAAAAGATGTGTACTCAAGGATTTACAGACCTTTGTTCATAATCTCCAAGCACTGCAAACAATATAAATGTCTTTCAATAGATGAGTGAATTTTTTCAAAAGTAGTATATTCACACAATGGAATACCAATCCCCAATGGCTAGAACCACACAACCAATACACAAACCACAGGGATGAATCTTAAAAATATTTTCTAAATGAAAGAAGCAAGACACATAGAAAAGCATTGTATTTTCCTTCATATGAAATTCTAGAACAGGCAAAATGAGTGAGAGAAAGCAGACAGGGGTCCTTGGGGGAATGGGAGAGGGGGCAGTCGACCCAGAGCGGCATGAGAAAACTTTGGAGATAATGGAAATGTTCTGCATCTTGGCTGGGGGATTATGTAAGTATATGTCTTGTCAAAATTCATTGAACTGTAAACCTAAATAGGCATTTCGTGTCTGTATGTAAAGTATATCTCTAAAAAGAAAAAACTGCTAATACTGCATTTTATAGTTTAACCACTTAGCACTAAAGAATAAGATAATAGAAGCGATGAAAGTAAAGAAATGCATGAACAAAAGCCAAATCAAGTTCAGACTTTATCATAATTCTGCACTAATAGATTACCATTTTTCCAAAAGTGTTCTGGGTTCTGTGCTATATACCTGAGGGTTTTACTGCATAGTCAAATATTTAAAATATTTAAATAATAATGTGCCAAAACTGTCAGTAATTACTAAATGACAGTGACAAAGGGTAAAATACTTTGAACAATTTAAGTCCATTCTTACAAAAGGCCTTAAAAACTCAAATTCTTAACAAGGGAAACTTCACAACCTCCATTTGTTGAAAGAATGTATGGGTACTTAAACACAACCTCCTTAGAGCGGGCAGGGAAACAGAATAATAGGCAGTTTATTCCAGTAGGCAGTTGGTGACAATATTAGTCATTTTAACATGTCAATTTTCCTTGAACACATATTATACCAAGTAAATTGTTATCACACCTCCCCAATGAAGAGGAAATTTAAGCGAAAGCAAATAGGCATTAAAATAGCTGAAAACTCACTAAATATTCTCATATAATAAACAAATACTGTTCTTTTATAAAAAGTATCTGCTTTTCCCTATCAGTGCCCTCTATCGAGATTACGCTTGTGTAGAGAAAATGTGATTTAATAAAAATGTTAAGCCTGAGGCATATGAGCCAACAGCATGGGTTTTGATGAAGGAAATTTGCTCAGTGTGTGTCACATTGCTAGGTGAGCAGTACAGATGTGAAGCTATTAAAACACTTGCATGCACAGCACAGCAAGCGAGGTATTTAAATGGCTGTTGCACATATATTCATGGCAGTTTTCTTCCCTTAATGGAGTGCTGCCTAGTCACTCAATCAATCCTCACTTTTCATCTGATGTATGCAGGCACTTTACTAGAAATAGAAAGGTATTGTCACTGCCTGCAGGAAGTTTAAAACTGAACGGAGGAATTGTATAAAAATAAGCAGAGTCATTTTAAAAGATGCCTGTACAAAATAGTCTTCTTCCCACAAGGGAATTTTCTCTTATACACATGTGAATAATCTACTTGATAGGTTGCCTGTAGTCTCATGGCTATTATTATTTATCACAATCATGAATAATTTCCTTTGATTTGAGCTGATTGGTTTAATAAGTATGAACTATTTTAAAATGAGCTTATTAGCTTAAATAATTAGAAGAGAATTTCTGCCCATCATAGCCTATAAGCATATATTACTTATTAAAAATTATGCAGTGATTCCAAAGGACTACTGTGTTCTTCCTAGAGAATAGCTTTATTTTACCAAATCATTTGGAAAAAAAACTTCTGGAATTCCTCTAAATAAGTGATGAAATATGGATTGTCCTTGCCATGACAAGGTTCCAAACTTTGAGTAGATTCCTATTTATTTGAATAAATGTTCTCTGGCATGTGGAGTTTATCAATTTATCAAAAAGGCAAGAATCAGGAGAAAACTCCACCCTTCCCCTTATCTGGCTGTATGGTATCTGTTCTGCATGACTTGTGCTCCCCTCATTTCATACGTTGCAGTCTTAATTTCTAGTGCCTTAGATGTGAGTGTATTTGGAGATAAGGTGTTAAAAGATGAAATAAAGCTAAAATGAGTTCTTTAGGGTTTCCCTAATCCAGTCTAACTGGTGTCCTTATAAGAAGAGGGGACTTTGGCAGCATGCATACAAATGAAAGGCCATGTGAAGGAGGAGCGAAAAGACAGCGGTGCGCGAGCCGAGGAGAGGCCCAGGGAGAACCAGCCCTGCTGACACCTTGCTATTGCGCTTCCGGCCTCCAGAGCTGTGAGAACATAAATTCCTGTTGTTTGTGCCCCCAGTCTGTGGTTCTTTGTTACGGAAAGTCCAGGCAAACTCATACAGCCTCTACATCTCCATTGCCATTGGCTGGCTAGACTGGCTGGGCTTTCCTGCCGACGTAGCTGGTGAGACGCCCTGTGACCTCCCGCAGACCCCTTCCGCAACCAGTAACCCACTGCTGTAGGTACTGCCTGACTGTACAGCTCCCCAAACCTTCCCTCTTCTCAAGACCTAGACCGGGGAGTCCTTTGTATGCGTGGCCTTGTTTTTATTACCAATGACAACATGGAAGAGCAGTTTTCCACTGTAACGTATTACACAGGAGGAGTTAAAATGGAGAAAGTATGACTTATTTGATTCTGGTTTTATCCTCAAATGGAGTGTAAGGAATTCTTTCAATGACCGCTTTTGGGAGCTAATTAGAATGATTAGGAAGTCCTGCTCTCCACGTGTGAGCATTTCAGTAGCAGGATGCCGAGGAATCCAGCCGAGAGGATGGGCCTTTCTGACCTCAGTGTCTTCTTGCTAAGCCACGGTGCCATTGCTATGATGAGAAAGATTAGTGGCCCAGTGCAGGGAGAGGACTGTACCGTTGCCTCAGCTGGCTTTTACAAGATATAAATTATCCACTAATGTGGAAAGCTCAACTGTGATGTTTTCCATTATCTCCTCCTTAATTCATAAGGGTAAACAACAATGCTTGCCTCTTTTTTTTTTAAATTGATGAACACACAATAACATGCACCAATTTTATTGTACAGCTTGATGAATTATGACATGTATATATGTTCTATTTTTTTCCCTTCACCTGTTTCACCCATCCTCCCACCGCCCAGCCCTATGGTCTCTGTGTTTATGCATCTGTTTCAGTTTTGTTTGTTGACTGGTTTGTTTTGTTTTTCATATTCCACATATAAGTAAAACTGTACAGTATTCATCTTTCTTTGACTTATTTCACTTAACATAATATCCATCCACATTGTCACAAATGGCAAGATTTCATTCTTTTTCATGACTAACAGTCCATTGTATACATGTACCACATCTTCTTTATTCATTTATCTTTCTATGGATATTTGGGTTGTTTCCATACTTAGGCTACTATTGTATATAATGTACCGCTAAGATAGGAGTACATATATCTTTTTGGATTAGTGATTTCATTTTCTTCAGGTAAAGTCCCAGAAGTGAAATTAATGATTCAAACTTCTAATTTTAGTTTTTTTGAGAAACCTCTACACTGCTTTCCATAGTGACTGCACCAATTTGCCATCCCACCAGCAGGGTAGGAGGGCTCCCTTTTCTCTACATTCTCTCTAACACTTGTTATTTCTTGTATTGGTGATATTAGTCATTCTGACTGGTATGAGGTAGTATCTCATTGTGGTTTTGATTTGCATTTCCCTGATGATTACTGATGTGGAGCATCTTTTCATGTGTCTGTTGGTCATGTGTATGTCTTCCTTGGAAAAATATCTATTCTGATCCTCTGCCCATTTGAAATTCAATTATTTGTTGAGTTGTATGAGTTCTTCTTATGCTTTGGATATTAGCCCCTTAACAGATATATCTACAAATATATTCTCCTATACAGTATTACCTTTTTATTTTATTGGTGGTTTCCTTTGCTGTGCAGAAGCTTTTTAGTTTGATGTAGTCCCACTTGTTCATTTTTGTGTTTGCCTCTATCTCTGAAATCCCTCTACCAAGACAAGCAATAAAATGTTCTGCACAAAACTCTGCCATATGTTCACCTTACAGTGAGTGAGTTGACTATCAAAATACTCTATATTTTATTGTTCAATTATTTTTTATTATTTTAATTTATCTAGGTATAGATACATGACCATATGAAATAAATATTCTGTTTTCAACGTGTTCTGTGATGTCTGCTGCCTTCCACCTAGTATATGTTCTTGGAAGGCCCAAAGTACGCAATACGGGTTATTTTGTAGTTATGTTGTCCTTTTTTAGGTACTGTGCTCCATTCTGTTATTAATCAAAGCTGAATGCTGACCTTGGGGATTAGATGAAATAGAAAATTCATGCATAAAAAAATAGAAAATTCATGTATAAAAAAACAATAACAGAAATTTAAGTCTCATGTTTGCTCTGCACTGCACAGGAGGAACAGACATTTCACTGCTGCCTTTCTCTAGTCAGAAACTGGTAGAAAAGCCTAAAAATTTGATGATCATTAACAGGAAAGTCATTTTTCCATTTTCCATTTTCTTCCAATACACTTACTACAAAGCAGTGAGATACTGGGCAGGTAACTATTTCAGTAATGGAGCAACTTAATGAGTTCTCTCCTGCTCAGGTGATGTGCCTGGGACCTATTTGCCGGGAGTAGGGAGCCAGTTGCTTAACATAAACAAGTAAAAAACAACATGAAGATTGAGAATTAATACCTAGAAAGGAGGGAAGGATCGTGAAAGAAGTAGTATCCCCCAAATGATGATAATCTAAGACTTTAACATGAAAAAGGAGCAGGAGAAATTATCACTTGCATGTAAACAGTCCATGAATTTTTAGGACATCAATATTCTACTTTCAGTTGTTGGTAGTCAGTCAACATTCTGAAGTCCTTTTTATTAATTCAAACTTTTAGAAAAAATTTCTTCTAAATACTCCATCCTTATGGTAGTGGGTCTTTGGGAAATGAAAGAATTTGAGATCTGATATATTGGGGCATAGTACAGACATGGGCACAGCAGTCATTAGAAATAAGTCAGAGTAAGGATCAATAATTTAGAGAACAGAAAACTATAAAGAAGGAAAGAATTTACCAGGAAAAGAATAATCTATACCAAGCTCCTTGCCACTATCAGGCATCTTCTGTACCTTTTCTTCACACCAACACTTTTCTTCAGATCAACTGTATTCTTGCTACAGAGCAAACCCAGAGGTCCTGTGACTGACCTAAAGACACCCTGGTTTAGGAATGTGCCTCCTTTTCTGTGTAATAATGAACTGTAACATTAACTAATTAACCTTGGCTCTGAGAGTGGATAGGTGTGTACCCCGCTCCTTTACTAACGTCCTCTTATGACCGATCTGACTGAGAAATTTGGGAAACCATGCATGCTGTTCAGCCCTTCTACCTTTTGGGGGGTGAATTGCTGCTGGGGGCTGGTCTGGTGTGCTTCTCAAGGACTGTGCCCCTGGGATGGTAGACCGCTGCAAGGATGGCAAGCCTGTCTGTCCCATGCTGGGAGCTGGAGTTGGCACACCAACTAGATTGACAGCCACAGCCTTCACCAGAGTCTCTCAGTTTGTGGAGTGGAAAGGAGTATTTTTGTTGGGAAACCCACAACCATTTACTGGATATGAGTCTATTCTCCAACAGGAATCAGACAACTGTTGAGTGTCTGGGCCTTTACTACCTAGGAAAACATTTAAAAGTTGCTAAGACTCATCACCATGTACGTATGTGTGTGCATGTGTGTAGACAGTCCTAAAAAACAATACCCTCTTTTTTTCTAATAATTGCAGTATCTTAAAAATTCTACTTCCTTCCTCAAAATCACCATCTATACTCTTGACCACATGATACCGGAGATCACTTAGAAATAGAGATCTTAAATTATTGGAGACATCAGTGATAGAAACTATATTCCTTAGATAAAAGTAATAATTGCACATTTGTCACAGTGATTTGACATTTTGACTCTCATAGTCTTACTTTCCCCATGAGACAGACCTAGCTGTATGGCCAGTCAGCTTCCAGCCTTAATACATTCATTTAAACTTTAGTATCAATACTGTAACTATGTTATAAAATTTATAACTCATAGCTTTTTAGTATAGTCATATAGAAACAAGAACAGTATCATAATTGCACAAAGGGGCCGTTAAATAGGCTGGTTGCAGTGAAAATGTTTTTGAATGAACCTAGATTAAACTCTGTGCAGCAAGGGAAGGATTCTCTACTGCAAGGCCAGGGACCCTGCTACTTTATCCTGCTTTCCTCAGGCTTATGGGACTCTGGTGAGGTGACTGTCTTTAGCAGAAACTGAAGAAATGTCTATTTTCGTACATAGTGGCCAAGTGGCTACATTGCAAATACCTCCTTACAATGCTGAGAAGGTAAATGAGCAGCATTCAGCTCACCACTGATTTATATGGGAGTTATTACCTGCAACATCTGTACGCGCAAGTTGATTTAATTTGCTCAAATTTCCTGGTAATCAAACAGTACATCGACCTGGAAAGGACGTTCTTTTTCTTTCATTGAAAGGAGAACCACAACCCAACACCTTCATTTGAATTTAATGCACTTTTGCGTATCACAGCTTTTGAGAGTATCTTGCTAAAGAGAATGAAAAAGTGAAGATAACTTTACTTGCATCATTCTCTGGAAATAGAATTGTAGCACTTTTGCCTCTAGAGTTTATTTACTAGACAATGAAATGCAAAAACTGAATGAAGATAAACGCTCTATTTGCAGTGATGCTATGTGAAAAATGGAAGGTGTTTAATCACTGAAAAGACCAACCATGTCATTTCTGTCTTTTCCCTGCAAACACAGGATTATTCCCTCTGGTATAATCTTTTTATTTTTTCCCTGTCCAGTCCAGTCTTAAATGATACCAGATGTTGGCTGTCCAGCAACATTTTGCTCATTTCTGAGCTGGAAAGTCAGCTCTTTTTCCTCATTTATTCCTGAAACAAAAAGTGGAACAAAATTTAACAAATTATCATTGACTACAGCAAGTCATGAATTAATGTCAGCTATGCTCTGCTTCAATTATTAAGGATATACTAAGTGCCCACTCTGAACAAGACACTACACCAGGCACAATTTGTTCTCAACCTAGTAATATAAAAATTGCAAGGATTTGCAGAATTAACAACTTTATATAAAGAAAAAAATCATTATGTGTGTCTCTATACATATATTTAGTTATTTTATAGAAATTTCATTTTGTATAAATCAAACTGACATAATGTTCACCTAAATGTCTCTATATAAAGCAGCTGTTTTTGTATGGTGAATGCCACATCCAATATTCTTCTTTCGACAATCCATTAGAAGATACTTCAGCTGGGGACAGGCGTCTGAAGCAAAGTGGAAAGTCTCCACAAACAGCAAAACTGGGTTTAAATTTGCAAAGGTGTCAGTCATCAATATGATTTTGAATTTATATTGTCAAGTATATTCTGTGCTTTGCCTTGAAGATGCAGTATGCAATATGACACAGTAAATGATACGATGGTATAACTTGCAAGGAAACGTCTACAGTAGTGTTAAAAGCATGGGTTTTTAGAGCAAATAAGAACTGCCCAGGAAGGTTAAGGAATAATATGAAGGAGATTCAGATTCAGATTTGTAGAGGTTAGAAACAGGATGAGGAAACAGCAATGGTTAACATAGGGGAATGGCCGTATCAGCCTGTGAGGGCTGCTGTAACAAGTACCACAGACAAGCAGCTGAAACAAAGAAAATCGATATCCTCCACTTCTGGAGGCTGATGTGTAGGATCAAGGCCATGGCAGGTTTCACTTCTCCTAAGGCTGCTCTCCAAAGCTTTCATGCGGCTGCCAAAATTGTGTCCTCAGATGGTCTTTTCATGCACATCCCTGGTGTTTCTTCTTGTGTCTACATTTACTTTTCTTGTAACCACATTGTATCAGGGCCCACCTAAACTGCCTCATCTTAACTTAATCACCTCTGCAAAGGTTCTATCTTCAAATACAGTTACATCCTGGGGTATGGAGAATTAGGGCTTCAACATGTGGCTTTGACTGGGGTGGACATAATTCAGCCCATAACAATGGCCATGACTCTATAAGGAAAGTGGACATGACAGTGGGTAGGTGGTACCTACCGAGAGGCAGAGGTCTGCTCCTCACCAGCCAGTCTTGTAAGCCCCATGAACTAGAACCCTGATAATGCAGGTGAGCCAACACTTTAAATTGCTTTTAAACTGAAGATACACTGTAATGACTAAGATTGCCCCAAGAGCTCAAATTGATTTCTACCATCTGAAAAACATAGCCATTAAGTAAAATTATAGGAAAACAAGAGAGTAGTTTTCTCTGTCCTGTGTCTGTGACTTGGGATTATACTGGCCATGTCCATACTTCCTGTAGTACTTGGTGATGTCACAATGCTAGACTGCAAATGCCTGAGAGAGATTCAGGCTAATCGAAGAAAAGCAGTTTATTGAAAAGCTTCAAGAGAGGGCTGTGCAGAGCAGATACAGGAATGACAAGAACCAAGAAGCTCCAGAAAGAGAAGAAGCAGGGAGCAAAACAGTGGCCTTATAGCTGAAAGGATGCTGAGAACCATACTCCAGGGATTGCCACCACCCAGGTGAGTTCTGCTAGTCCTTGCATCACTGGCTCCAGATGTAAAGGCGTTTGCCTACTCCTTGTGGGGTACTGTGATGAGAGGAGGAAAAGCCAGCCCCTTTGCTTTGTGCTGCCAGAAAGTCTCTTGGAATTTCCCTCACTTCTAGACTACATACAGTAGGCCAAGATCATGGCTCAATAGGAAGTAGGGATGCTACCTGACAAGAAGAGTACAACTTAGGAAACCAGAATAAATGACTTTACCCCCCATACTAGTGCATAAAAATCACCCAATATAGCAGCTTTTTCTCCTTCTTTAATAATTATTACTGTAGCTATCTGTTCAAAAATTCCCTAGGAAAGTAGGAAAAGCAGAGGTCAATGGAGCCTCAGACAGTTGGGTAGAGTTTCATAGAGAATGTTGGAGGTGAGTAGGCCTTGAATGTGTAAGTCGTAAATAATTAGAAAAGGAGACAGAGCATATCCAGGAGGAGGCGCTTGAGCACGTGCAGGTGGGTGGAGGGGAGCATGGCGGAGGCTGAGGGCACAGGGTTTGCCCTGCCCCAGCTCCTTCTGCCAAGTTGTGACAGACCAGCTTGGATACTTCCATTGAGGGCTGCATGTAAAACTCTTATGTTTCCACAAAGAGGAGTTTGATTTTTCGGTTAAAAGGAAGCTATTGTAGGTTCTTAGGCAGTAGTTTCCCACTGGCCCAACATCTTCTTTGGAATTTAAGGACAGAATGGCCGAAGTTGTTCAGGGGTCTGGGAACCTCAGCTGTCATCAATTTTCCTCTTAGCTACTGTTAAGTGGCTCCGTTATAGCTAGTATTTCATTTTCTTTGGAAATTTTGTTACTGCTCTTCTGTCTTCATCATTTTCCTTCCAATTTAAACAAAAACCCTTGTCATATCTGCTATTTATTTCTGTTTTAAAACAATTTGAAACAAGTTCCATCACATCATGGAAAATCAGCTTTTTTAGATTTTTTCCTCATGGAAACTAGTTTTTGTTTAAAGCTGGAAAGTGTTTTTGTTACTAAAGAGAAACAACAAAAGCATGAGCAAGGGAGGTGGGACAATTTTTGGCACTCTTAAGTTTTGCATAAAACATCAATTTGTGAAAAGCATGTTGGATATAAGTGCAAATCAGTGTAAATGTCTTATTTTAGCTTTATAACAAACATTTATTTTTCCCACATGCCTTACTCTGTGGAACATTTTTCAGAGTTTATTTTTCTTTAAAGTCTGATACATTTGGCTGATTTTTTTTTTCTATGTGAAGGTCAACACAGATCCATGAGCTTAAAAAAAAAGATTTGGATTTAAAACAAACAAAAAAATAACTCTTCAATTACTGCCATAGCTCCTGCCCTCTGCATCCTGTTCCCCCAGCCTATAATCTGACCCACTTCCTTGGTAAAGTATTCAACCGAGACAGGGAGTGGGCCTTGAAAGGCACAATAGGAACTGCCAAACAGAATGCCCTGGACAGGGCTGGGGATGCACTGTGCCTCCAGTGAAGAAAGCATTGCCATATCCACACTGCTATGCAGTGTGACGTTGCTGCTCCTACCATCAGGAGGCGGGGTCTGCTTCTCCGACTCCTTGATGCCAGGCTGGGCTTTTGAGTGGTTTTGGTCAGTAGGTTTGGTGTAAGAGCCATATCGAGAAGACTGTGGTGCCCCAGACAGACAGCACAGGCTGCCAGACGAGTGAGTGAAGCCACCCTGGACCCGCCAGCCCCTCCATGCCATCAGGGGACTGCAGCTGCTTGAGGGAGCCCCAGCCAGACGAGCACCGCTGCCCAGATAGCGAGTCCACAGCATTATGGGAAATACTGTATCACTGATGGCTATGCCACTATTTTGGAGGAATATTATAACAGGAGCAATAAATAAACTGATACACATTCTTTTTTTTAAATATAGTTTTCTGTTGGCTTAATTCTCTGTTCTGGTCTCTTATGTATATAACACCAAATACGAGTCACTTTAATTATCTACTATGTATCATAGGTTAAGAGCTTGTGACATAGCTGACGAAAGATTGACTACTCAGAATGCCAGTTTCTTAAAATTAGTACTGCAAACTGGTTAAGATTGTTCATATATTTGTGCAGGAAATTCTGATCTCTGCGTGGAAAGCTGAATGAAAAGCCAAAATAATTCAGGAAGTAAAGAGGAGCATTTTGGATGATATTAAGTATTACAGGGTCCTGATGCCCCTTCTCAGTGATTATCAGTAGAATCCAGCAGTTCATCCCAGCAGATAGGATGTCTCCTCACTGAGTAGTGTGAGAGACCATAACCGACCCTAGTTCTTGTGTTAACTAGTAAACAAGTTAGTACTTTACCAATCTTATACCCAAATTTTGTAGCATGTCACTGTATTCCTCTTATGTCCTGATTTAACTACCCACAGATCTCTGAACCACTTTTACATCTTTGCACTTCTTTCAAGTTGTTATACTTATTTACATTCCTTATGAATATTTGCAAGCCAAGAACTTATTTATTATATTAGGAGCCCAAGTCCCTTAAAAGCAATACTTTAGCACATTATTTGCTTATAATGATGAGGCCAAAACATCATTTTAAATGAGATATGGCTTGAAGAGATTCAGCTCCACTGATTTTACAGCTCTTTTGTGCAAGACATAATTACTAGATGTCTTTACCCTGGTGGGGAAATGATATTTAAGATATTGAGATAAACATTTTTCCTCAAAATTAATACCTTTGCTAATTTTTGTACATTCTCAATTTTTTAACTTTTCCTTCTTGCAGTTCTATCAATAAAATCATTCCACCAACTCTCCTCTCATCTCCCAGCAAAACAAAAATAAGTAAAGTAGTCAGTTGAAATGGGGAAGGCATAAAGGTAGTTTATCAAAACTTTTAGCACCCAGTGTATTAGTAAACGTCTTTGATAGTGTGATAGATTTCTTAGAAACCTCAAATGCTTTTTATAAAAGCAGTATGAACAATAAAGTTTCCTAATCACTCCTGTACCTTCATATTTTTAAAAGGAGCATCTGTAACTGTACTGTAAAGCTAAGAAAGGGAAAGAAGTTATTTATGCCACTGTATTTTCAGCATTCTAATCATAATATTTAATTTTCTATCTTCTCTGATATATGTACTAAGGGAAGCACCACATTTTCTTTCATTTGAGGGGAATTATCAGCCAAATGTTTGGTTGGCACTTGTGAGGACAGGGGAACCCTTTGGATTCCTAGTCTTTTCCTCTGTGCACACACTGGGGTCAGAAGGAGCTCAGGAGTGTAATAGCCGCAAAGCCTTCCCCTCTCTGCCTCAGACCCAACAATGACCTGTCAACACAATGATTTTTGCCACCACCCCGTCCCTGTGTGTCCTGCCCAGCAGTGCACAGCTGCCTCTGATTCAGCTGACAGCCATGGAGTCAACGTCCGTGAGCCCGGAACAAGCATTCGGCCCAGCAGCTGGCATCCAGGTCAGAGTTGTCCTTGGTGGGTGGCCATGCTTGTCCCCGTGAAGTGAGAGACAAAAGTTACAGTGACAGCAGGTTTAAATACTCTGTGCCAACAGAGACAAAGGACAGACAAATCAGGAACTCGCTGTATCTTAAAAGCTGTAAAGAAAACCACATTTGCTAAGTTTACCAATATTTCTGATAGATTATTAGCTGCCTTGGTCCACGTGTATCTCTGATTAGATACTAAGTGTTAATTAGATTGATTATGACTTCTGAAAACTTATTTACATTTAGACATCTCAACATTGGATGCATAGTTGTTAGAATCTTTTATAACTCTGGTGTTGAGAAATAGGTGTAATATCTATCATGGAAACTGAAATAAGACATGTTGTTTTTCTCTCTCTTTGATCTTTTTGTGGGAGTGTTATGCTAACTCCCTATATTTCTTTTTTTGGGGGGGGGAGCAGAAATGGATATGTAAAAGTAATGTCTTTAGCATGGATTACTTTGCTTTCATTTGTAGTTACCATTTATAAGGACAGATACAATTACTTTTTTAATATGCTTGCATACTTAAATGTGACAACTAGTCTAAGAGCTACTTGGGTGGAGAGGCATTTTTAATATGGCATTATACCTCCAGTAGTAAAACTAACAGGGGTAATGATAGCATTGCATCAATAGTGCCTATTCACTGAGTTCTTTGTTCCAGGCACAATGCTAAACACTTGACATAGATATCTCACTTAACCCTTAAAATCATTCCATGAGGCAGCCATTATCCATATTTTATAGACAATCGAACAAGGTTCCTATGATAAGTAACTTGCTCAAGGTCACACGCGCGCCATCTGTTGTTTATGAGTGGCAGCAGTGTGCTGTTGAAGATTCCCTTCTCTCCATTAGATGGTCGCATCTTGAGGTCTTCTTGCTCATGCTTTATCCCTAGCACCTGTGAAGCTCTGTCATTAGTCCAAAGCTGAGGAATGAATGGGGTGGGTTTCATGGTTTCTGGCCTGAGCCCCACTCATAGAGTATCACACCTGTGTAAGTCAGGGGCTTCTACACATGGGAAACCATTACATGGGGAGCTATTATGGAGAGGTTTTGCTGTATGTACTTTGTAATAATTTACAACATTTGTTCAAATCCTACCCTACATGGTAGAGCAATTACACAGGTAATAAACTGTATATATGAGAACACAGAATACACAATATTCAGCCTTTTCATGCACACTTAATTTCTCCTGATTTATTAATAACTTTCTTACGTGTAAGTGATTTTTCTTATTATTCATTGCTTTATATCTCACTGTGTGGCAAGATCTTAGCCAAACAGTTGCTATATTAAAATTCTCTCCTGATACTTTTTAATCCCACATTTGCTAGCATATAAAAAGTTTCTGTTTTATAGCCAACAATGTGGTCAAGCAATAAGGAAGAAAAAGGAAGGAAGAAAAATGCAAAAAGGGCATAGAGAAGCTGATTAACAGCATGTAGAAACACAGGGAAAGTAGAACCAATTCGCTTCTGGTACAACTCGTCAAAAGCCTGTCATGTCATCTTCGGAAGCAGAAAATATTTCTACAAAGCTGTTTCCAACATACTATCAAACACCATGCAAATCTAAACACAATAGCTCACTAAATGACAGGTGATAAATTATAACACAACATTAAAAATATTGTTTTAATGTTAATTAAAGTACAAATGGCAAAGGGACCAAAGCCCCTAGCATTCTCAGTTTATAAGCTAATTTGTCTTTGTAGTTTAATCATATAATACTGTTTTCACCAATGAATGTGAATAAATTCTCATCCCAGTTTGACATTAAATCTGTTTTTAATTTGGTCTAAGAAGCTTCTTCACTGGAAGAAAGTAAGAGCAAGGTTATGGGGGCTCTAAATAACTGAGACCATGCTAACAGATGACATTGAATAAATGATGCAGTCTTACTGCTAAATAATTCGGTTTGTTAGAGTTAGTCCTTTTTGATTACTGAAGCAGGTGAGATAGGCAGCTATGTTTTAATAGTGAACATAATGGCAAAAATGAAAGAGAATCTGTTCTTAAAAGTGACATGAAAATAGATATGACTTTTAAAGATGTAAGTAGTCTGATTCCTGTGGCTCATTAAACTCTCTGTGAAAGAAGAAAATAGTATTTCGTGTTCACAAGCATCTAATACTTATAGTTTTATTGATTCTCTTTAGTTCAATTTACATATATTACTTCTCATTCTCATAAGAATATTATGAGGAGTAGATACTATTGTTCTCTTCATACAGATGAGCAAAGGGGCAGAATAGTTCAGTGAATTGCTCAAAATATCAGTAAATAAACAATTTAAATAGGATTTCAACCCCAGTCTGTCTGGGACTGAGGTCTATTTTCTTTCCAACATACCATTCTAGATCCTGATTTCTAGTAAATTGGAGCAACCAAATCTGTTTATTTCAAATTGTAATTATTATTCAAATTTGTAGCCACTATCCATAGATAATCACACTCTGAAGAGATAATTAAACCAAGACAAAAAGACTGCTTTCTATCATTTCAAGTTTCCCACATGGGTAGAACAGGTAACTAATTTCTGAAAACTGTACAAGCATTTTAGATTATCTTATGACTTCTATGTAGTTGAGTACTTCTATCTCAGAACTTAAACTACTTAGCATTTATTTATGGTCATGAGGAAAGGACTGTTTGGACATCTGAAAGCTCAGACTGGATTATTTAAATCTTTCTTGTACTGGGATATAATATGTGATTAAAACTCTCCACCAAAGCAAAGCACAAGTATGACAGACAAATATATGGCAAAGAAGTAATCTTCCAGCATTCTTCAGAGGAAATTCGAAGTCAGGCAAAACTAACACTAGACAAAAAAAAGTAATATTTCATGTGTAATAATCATTTAGTGGGCAGTTTTATATGATTGTATGATTCAGAAGAGGTATTTTATATGTAATTAATAAATGTTACAGTGGTATAGTTTTGGAATGGGGTGCTAATCTTTAAAGATTTCTCTCTATTTTTGATACATACAATATGGCAGTAAAAATGAGAATTATTGCCAAGAATTAGCATTTCCTTAGTGCTCAAATTTTCTTAACACTGTAGCCAACCACATAAAACAGAGAGGACATTCGTTATGTAGAATAGAGACCACCTTCTTCAAGAAGGAATCGGTTCAACAAGTAGATTCTGGAATCGTAATTCGCTGGAGAAAGTTTTCTTAAATGCTCTTCAGGGCTCTTTCCAAGTCCAAAATTCTATATTTTCCTCATTCTAACAGTAAAAGCTGATTTGTCCACCAAGAAACTATAGAGAAACCTTTATTCAAAGTACGCTGTTTTCTTAGGGATAGTGGAATACAAATGAGGAGTGTGCACTTGGCTAGAGTCTGGAGATCTTAGCGAGTCGTGTCTCAGCTACTAATAGAGTAATAATCAGGTTTGTCTAACTTGGTGCGGGTGACATTGCAATATTTCCAGAATCACTCTCCTGGCCTTAGTGCATCTCCATAACAATAGGTGTTTCCAAAGGGTGGAGAGAAGTAGTCCACCTCCATATCAATAGGTGATTACAAGGGTGAGTGAGGGCACATCTGGACCGGAGAGGTTGGGTGGGGCCTCCTCTTCTGCAGCTGGGTCACAAGAGACACAGGAGAGCAGAAGTGGATGACTGCTTGTAAGAAATAAATGGGTTTCTCCCACTGTATTTCTCCCTTTGACTGATTTCGGTTTCAAAGGTATTTTGCCCCAGGATTTCCCTCCCCTCCGGAGTTACACTTGGGTTCTGTGATTCTCAGCGCTGCTTTGTAATATGTGAAATGGAATGGAAAACTGACACCAGGCAAGTAAAAAGTGAGAAAATAATGAGCACAGGTTTGTGTATATCTTCATGGCAGTGTCAGCTGTTCAGAGACAACTGTAGCCAAGTCCGAGCATTCTGCGGCTGTGCTGAAGTAGAGGCTCTCTGGCTTTGGGGCATCTGTGTACACCTGAGACCCTGTACCCACTCTGTCACTGACCGTCCCAAGCAAGGCCAGTATATTCTTTGAGGTGCCTCACATGTAGAACAAGGCTCAGGGATGGATGACTTCCAAGGTTATTCCTTATTCTTTTTGATTCTTGAAAACACTTATACTCCTTAATAAAAGAGTGGAATTCAGGTTTTTAATTAAAGAGATGGAAGCAAGGATGATACCAAAAATATCCCTGACTAAAATTATACCAGAGTGATTGAAAACCTCCAGAGAAAAGGCATTTTCCTCTTTTCATCCTTTTTAAATCTTTTCTCTTTTTAAAGCTCTTAGTACAAAGTTAACATTGCTTTGTACTTCAGAGAGAGAAAGTCCTAGCCTTTTTGTTGGGAATTTTGTCAGGAAAATTTTTGTCCACTGTCTTCCGTTGAGAATGTGCATCTGAATTTATGGTTTAGTACTTGATTTGCTTAGTAAAGTTGGCTTAGAAAAATACTTTTATTTAGAAAGTTTTGAAAAGTGGTTTATTGGGTTTATTGGCTCACAGATGAAAAAAGTCCAGAGAGGTGGAGTTTAGTCTGAGTGTGAGCAGAGCTCCAACTCCAGGTTTCTTGATGTCTTTGCATCTCCATCTCTTGCCTGTCATCTTATTGTCAAGATGCTGTCCTTGTGGGTCGCTGATGACTGTCAGCAACTTTTGCACATCCATTGCCCTCAGTTGTTGGCAAATGTCCTAGCTCTACTCTCTCTAGACTATCTGAAGGTTGTCAGCTTTGACCCAGTTGGGCCATTGTGATGCCTGGTCTTGGTTTAGGACTAAGGAGATGTGATGAATGATGAAATAATCTTCCTGGTCAAAAGTAGTGGGAAAGCAGGAAGTACTCTTGGATCTGGCAATAAAGTAAATCCCACCCAAACTTCCTAATTGCTACACAAAATAAGGGGATGGTAGTTGGGAAAAATGGGTGTTGATGAGAGAACCATAGTAGCCATTGCAGTAAATGCCAGTTTAGTAAACATTACCAGAGCAGTAAGTTCCCCCACAGGATACTTGGAAACCAAATATGGACTCCATGGCTCCATAGCATAACAGTGGTAGAAAGAAACTTAAAGACAACCTAATCCAATCTTCGTGTTTCGCAAATGGAGAAGCTGAGAACCCAAAGAATTTAGGTAGTTTGCCTAAGAGAATATAGAACTGGTGGTAGAATTCACTTCATTAGTACTAATCCTATATGCTCTCTACTGCACATTATTCACTTACTTAGTTACTCAATATGGGGTGGGCTTTGCTGTTTCTAGCATTGCCAGTGGGAAAGAGTCTGGCTTCACAGCCCACCTCCAATACCAGCTCCTCTGAGAAGACTATTTTCAGTCTCCAAGTCAGAGATGCCTTCTCCATGTTACTCTTATGGCATTTTTTAACCTCTCTCCATCACCATCTACTTCTTATTTTAATCTTTTTCTTCTCCTTTTTCTTTCTTTCTTTCTTTCTTTCTTTTTTTTTTTTGCTGTATTTCTGCCCTGGAGTGTGACCTTCTTGAACAAAGAAGCCATGTGCCGTTCATTGCTGTATTTTTCAGAGTGCTGATGACAATTTCAGACATAGTCCACATATTAACATTTGAATATTTAGGTGAATGAGTAAAGGAATAAATAACTTCTTGCAACATTTTGGCTCAGGAAATATGTATTTGAGGATTTCTTAGGAGGTAACAAATTGCACCCTTCTTGTTTCACCAGAATCATGTGTAGCAGTAGCTGGGCTTGTTTTTGGTGACCCAACACATGGACTCAGGCAAAATGTTGACATGAACGAAGTTTGCCTTCTCTTCTGTGCTATTATTTTCAGCATCACATTTCTCCTGAGGAATCTCATATGGACATAGATAGTGACAGCACAGGAAGCTTTCCACAGCCCCAGCAAGATGTCAACTGTTCTACTCTATCTGAGCAGACTCTTCAGGAGTCATTTGAGATAAATTTATTCTATCTGTGTGTTCCTAACACTCTCATTGGTTTTTTAAAATTTGATTTTTATAGGCACCCATGAGGCAGAAGCTTTAAGAAATCTAAATTAATTTCTGCATTTGAAATAGCATGATAAGGTAATGGTATGACCTTTAAGCACTAGATAGTCTTCTTTATCCTTTCCTGACTTCATTTTCATTTCTACTTGCTCATCCATAAGCAAGCCCAGCCATGTCATGGTTCATTTCACAATATCCCCCCAAATTATATTATAATGGGGAAAGGAGCAGATTGAGAGAATGCGGTGAACTTCTTATGATGAAATGTACTTCCTTGGAGCCACTGAGACTCCAGACCTCCCTGACAAGTACAAAATTGATGATGTATTTGTTATGGGAAAAGCTGAAATAACTCCAACGTAAGTGTCACTGCCTCAAAGTCATAACAGAAGTACTGCAGATGCTGTTATAGGAGAGAATCTATGTTTATTAAGAGGCCACACATTTAAAATTTTAGGGCACTGAATCTGCCCAGAGGGAGATATATTGAGACATATTGAGGTAGGCCCCTTCTTTCTGTCAATACTACATTATGATTGATTTGAATAGGATAGTAAATCTTGAATTGTAAATGAGAGAGCGAAAACTTAGCAGTTTATCTTTGCTGACACAGTGCCACATATCAAAAAGAATACCCGTCAGAGTAAATGAAAATGATCTCTAAAAGCAATACTACTGTACCGTTAGAATTTCTATGTATGAAATAAGAGAAAATTATTTCATGAATAGATAGTCTCCTCTATAAAAAATAATGACTGATTTTTTACACTCCATCCTTCCCTTCGATTGTTTTTACTTGTCTTTGTCATAAGATTTTCCAGTAAAAAATTATATGGATTGACTTCTTAATATATGTCTGAGCAGCATAGGTTTGGATATAACCATTAGACTAGGAAATAAAGATGGGTGGTTAAGTGGAGTGTTTACAGTGGCAAACACAGTAAGGAAAGTGTGGCTTCAAGTTGCCTTTTATAATTCTATGTTTTCAATCCTTCGGGCATTCAAACCCTTTTGGCTTTAGAATTCAGCCTCATCGAAGTCATACAGTGTTACTTTTGGAAAGCTCTAAGAAAAATAATCCCCTCAGTTATTTTTTGAGTTATGAAAGAATAGGCACACCAATAACTAAAATGACTGATCACGACCATTTCAAATCTGGCATGTGGCTAAGCCCCTGAAGAAATCGTTGCAGTTAAGGAAAGAATGCAATGTAGAATGTAACAGGGAATCGCTCCTTCTAACTGCCTCATCGGCATTTAACTGAAGTTTGATTCAAGGCTAAGGGAGACATTTGTCACTGCCTGTGTTAGATGTGACGTTTCTGAACAAGATCTTTAAGGACATATGATTTTTATGGAATGGTAATTTGGGCTTTGCAGAAGTATGGAATCTTGATCTATTTGGTACCTCGGCCAGATGATTTGTACTTCAGATGACAGACATGCTCAAAACAGGGTGTAATTCCATTTTACCACATTCGTGTGTCCCCCATTCTGGTTTACTCCTTTCTCTTGCACTGCGAATATGGGAAGAACTCATTCCACCTTACTATGTTTTTGATGGAAATAAAAATAAGCACTCTCACATCATTTTTATTTTCCCCACTTAAACTTCATGAGGATCAAAGCTAACCAACACATAGTGATATATTAGCACTTCATTCATCTTTTTTGCTGTTAGATATTTTTTTCAACAAAATTAAAATGTAAAAAAAATAAATAAAATGTGTTCATTTAAAAGATATTCTATTGAATAAGGTTTTTTAATCCTGAAGTACCTTACAAATGTGTTCCTTATCCTTCTCAAAAAATGTATCTGATATATATTAAATCTATTAAAAATTGGTGTATGAAAATTTTATAGTATCTCAAAATCAATTTATTGTAATTGTTATTGCAATTTACTAAAATACAGTCATGTTGTGGGATCACACAAATATATAAAGTTATTCGACATGCCATAAAAGACTGGTTGTTCATTCTTCTATTTTAATAGCTCTTCAGTAATTTAAAATTAGTACACCTGATATTTGTGTCAGATTGTTTTTATCTCTTTATAGATATTCTTTCTTGAAACTGCCATTTTTTTGCTTTAAGTATGATCTAGTGGTCGTTCATTCCATCTAAAACACTGCTTGTAATTTTCTTTGACCTGGAAAATGAAATAACACTGTGTTTAAAAAAATTAAGCCCTTTCACCATGTAAGAACTTATTCACTATGTAAGAATTTGTTCACCATGTAAGAACTTGTACGTTATGCTTCAGAAGATTGGAGACTGATGAGAATTAGGCTTGCGATGGATTAATGATTGTGCATCGAGCATTGACTCCCCTATACAGAATTTTATTGTTGTTAACAACCATTTGATCAATAAATATGGGAGATGCCCTCTCAAAAAAAAAATTAAGCCCTTTCAAAATATGGTTATGACCGTGTCATTTTTCTGCCTCAAACCGGCAGTGACTCCCCATTTCATGCAATGTAGAAGGCAGTACTTATAACGGTCCACCAGCACCTACGTGACAAGCCCCGGGGCTTCCACTCTAACCCTTGCTGGTCCATTGTGTTCAAGCCTGTGGGTTGAAAGCCTCAGGGAAGATTTGCTGTCCTCAGACTCACCACACTTGCTCCCGCCTTGGGGCGTTTTTATCCCTGTTTACTGTTCCGAAATACTCCTCCCCAAGCCGCGCACCTGCCTAACTTGCTTACATCCTCTAAACCTTTGCTCAAGCTTCACGTTCACAGAGATGCCTCACCTGACACCCTGCCCTTTTTAAAATCAGAACCTGTGCACTCTCCATACTGTCCTGTCCTTTTACTCTGCCCTACTTTTTCCAAAATAATTATCACCTTAGAACTTAGGAAATACTTTAGTTATCTGTTATGCTTTTTTCCTTCTTCTTCCTTTTATGAGAAAATAAATTCTATGAAGAAAGGCTATTGGTCTGTTTTATTTACTGATAATATCCCATCAGATAAAATAGTCCTGCAAGTGGCACATAGGAAACATCAAGCAACAGATTTTGAATCAAATGAATATATTTTCAAATTGAGCCTAATATTTTAAAAGTCATTAAGAGCTATAAGTGTTAGTGCTGGCCGTGAATGTTCCAAAATTTTTCTCAAAATTATTTTATTGTTTATTTTGACCGCTCAGATTCCCACAGTGTAAATTAAAGATTTTTTAGTTTGACTTACTGAGATTTTTGTGTATCTGCTCTTTGGATAGAAAATATGTTACTGTTAATAGAAAGTGAAGCTGTTTGATCCAAAACTAGATTTTAATCTCATATGATAACTCTAAACTTTAGATAAAATACAAAAAAGTATGATATTCTTTTCTGTTCTATAATTTTCCTTAATTATTGAGATAAAATAGTAAAAAATTTTAAAAATAAACAAAATGTGTAATTCTCCAAGGTTACTGCTGCTTAACCCCCTCTGAAATAACCTCCTTATAATGAGTATTATGGATTCCCACATATTTATTCTGATAGAGTCACCCATCTGTTCTAGGTTGGTTTTAATCCCTAGGAAAACTGAAATTTCATTTATGAAGTCCAAACATTTATCTATAATGTCTTTATCAAACTCTTTAAAACATAGAGGTCATCCGCAAGAGTTGGGTCATTTCTGATATGTATGTGGAAGGAGGAATAGATATCCTTACAATGTTTTTTTTTTAAATTAATGTAATATCAGCCCTGGCAAATGTTTTTTGCTAATGCTATGTTTAATTAACACTACAGAAAATTAAATAATAAAAGCTATCTGCCCTACTTTAAGTTTTTCAGTGTGAGTTACATAGCTACAAATACATACTAAAGTTCTGATGCAAAAATGTAAATGGTAAAGCAAAGACTAGTAGAATAAAAAGATACATTTTTCTAGTAATTTTTTAAGGTATCATTGATAAACACTCTTACGAAGGTTTCACATGAGGAACAATGTGGTTACTACATTTACCCCCCATTATCAAGTCCCCCATACACCCCATTGCAGTCACTGTCCATCAGCAAAATAAGATGCCACAGAGTCACTACTTGTCTTCTCTGTGCCATATTGTCTTCCCTGTGACCCCCGACACACATCCTGTGTGCTAATCATAATGCCCTTCAATTCCCTTCTCCCACTGTCCCTGACCCCTCCCCTTTGGTAACCCCTAGAACCTTCTTGGAATCTGTGAGTCTGCTACTGTTTTGTTCCTTCAGTTTTGCTTTGTTCTTATACTCCACAAATGAGTGAAACCATTTGGTACTTGTCTTTCTCCACCTGGCTTATTTCACTGAACATAATACCCTCTAGCTGCATCCATGTTGTTGCAAATGGTAGGATTTGTTTTCTTCTTATGGCTGAATAATATTCCATTGTGTATATGTACCACATCTTCTTTATCCATTCATCTACTGATGGACACTTAGGTTGCTTCCATATCTTGGCTATTGTAAATAGTGCTGCCATAAACATAGGGGTGCATATGTCTTTTTGAATCTGGGATCTTATTTTCTTTGGGTAAATTTCTAGGAGTGGAATTCCTGGATCAAATGGTATTTCTATTTTTAGTTTTATGAGGAACCTCCATATTACTTTCCACAATGGTTGAATAATTTACATTCCCACCAGTGGTGGAGGAGGGTTCCCCTTTCTCTGCATCTTCTCCAGCAATTGTTCCTTGTCTTTTCTATGTTGAGCATTTAGGTTTTTTTTTTGTGAAACAAATATTTAGATATTCTTTTTTGTATACTTTAATAGCAGTTTCAATTTTTTTCTTCAAAGACCTTTCAATTTTTTGCTAAGGTATTTCCTAACTACATTCCATTTCTGGTTGCCATTGTGAATGGTAGTTTATTTTTTATCATATATGCTAATTGATTATTTCTAGAAATGCCATGATGGTTATAAGTTGGTGCTGTACCAGATAACCTTAAACTTTTATTAGTTTACCTATTTTTAATTTTTCTAAGTAATCTCTAATTTCAGTCCTTATACATATTTTTTTGAGAGGGCATCTCTCATATTTATTGATCATATGGTTGTTAACAACAATAAAATTCTGTATAGGGGACTCAAAGCACAGTCAATAATCAACCCCAAGCTTATTTCTCAACAGTCTCCAATCTTCTGAAGCATAACGAACAAGTTCTTACATGGTGAACAAGTTCTTACATAGTGAATAAGTTCTTACATGGTGAACAGTGCAAAGGCAGTCATACCACAGAAATTTTTGGTTTTGATCATGCATTACGAACTATAAACAATCAAGTCAGATATGATTATTTGTTTGATTTTTATACTTGATTTATATGTGAATCCCACATTTCTCCTTTATTTTATTATTATTATTTTTTAATAAAATGCTGAAGTGGTAGGTAGATGCAAAATAAAGGTAGAAAACATAGTTTAGTGCTGTAAGAGGGCAAATGTAGATGATCAGGTCTGTGCCTATAGACTAAGTATTAATCCAAGCTAGACAAGGGCCACAAAACATCCACAGATGCAGAAGATTTCTCTCAAAATAGGGGGTTGAGGTTCTAAGCCTCCCCTCTGTTGATCCCCAATTTCTCTCCTGATGGCCCCCTTGTGACTGTGCCTGTCTTAGGTTGCTCCTCCCTTGAGGAATCTTACCCATCTCTGGCTAACCAGTCATCTTCCAGGGCCATACAGGGAAATGTAAAGTTGGTAAGTGAGAGAGAAGCAGTATTGTTTGAAGAGGTTAGCTTTTTACTTCTTTGCAGATTTATGCCCTGTGACTTCTATGCCCAGCATTTGTCTTGAGGTATCTTTACCACTTGGAAGAATTATGATACTCGGTAATTTTCGATATGAGGCATGAATTCTACTAAAGGTTTGTAATTAGGAAGGAAGAAGAAAAGCTATAGAAGTAGCAGGTGGAAGAAAACATGGGAAGTTTGTTTATTTCTTTGACATATCTTATTGTAGAGTAACTTCAGCATGTATAGGTTTTAAACTACTAATTAAATTGTGCACACACATTAACATAATAGGAATACAGCTACATAACAAAAGCAGACCTACAATTACCAGCCATATCCAGTGAAACCAAGAGAACCAGTGAGGTACCCTAGGCATTTGTGAAAACTTATCAATGATATGATGGATATTGTCTAACTGAATTTGAATAGTTTGAGAAAAAACAGACAAAACAACACATTCCTGGGAACTGTTCACATCCCATATGTTCTTTTAACAGTAGATAGTCTATAGTCGCACGATTTTGGAGCACTGCAACTTGCACTTCTCCTAATTCTTGGTTGAATTCTTGGTTGAGATCCAGTCAAATTTGTTGTTTTACTGTATGCACAGGCCAGCTTAGATATCTCCTTCTTCATTCCAATGGCAAGTCCAGGAACTGGTGGGATGACAGCAGCTACAACTGCAACAGCGCCAGGATCTTTGTTAAAGTTTTATGATGATCATCTTCTGGAATGACTCTTCCAGAAGATGTTGATGTTGGAAGTTCTTCTTCATATCGTATCTTAATTCATTTTCTGTGTAGCCAAATTAGGCTTTGATCCTCTGTATAGACACAAACAAACCCTTTGCCCACACTTTGATATGACCTTTATACCATTGTGGAAAACCTATTGGAGACCACCACACAGGAACCACTTTTTTTTTTAAGAGAAAAGAATATTATCAGAAAAATGTGCTTCCTTAGCTGATCATCTAACACCCTTTAAAAGATCAAAATTAAGGATATGTAAAGCATGCATTACTTGTTGATTTGCAGTTAGTTTTATCCTATCAGGGAGTAATCCCCCTTTTCTTTCTCTTTTTTTTTGTTATCATTAATCTACAATTACATGAAGAATATTATGTTTACTAGGCTCTCCCCTATACCAAGTCCCCCCCACAAACCCCATTACAGTCATTGTCCGTCAGCATAGCAAAATGTTGTAGAATCACTACTTGTCTTATCTGTGTTGCACAGCCTTCCCCTTTCCCCCACCTCCCACATTATACATGCTAATTATAAAACCCCCTTTCTCCCCGCCCCCACTTATCGCTCCCTACCCACCCACACTCTCCAGTCCCTTTCCCTTTAGTAACTGTTAGTCCATTCTTGGGTTCTGTGTTTCTGCTGCTGTTTTGTTCCTTCAGTTTTTCCTTTGTTCTTATACTCCACAGATGAGTGAAATCATTTGGTATTTCTCTTTCTCTGCTTGGCTTATTTCACTGAGCATAATACCCTGTAGCTCCATCCATGTTGTTGCAAATGGTAGGATTTATTTTCTTCTTATGGCTGAATAATATTCCATTGTGTATATGTACCACATCTTCTTCATCCATTCATCTACTGATGGACACTTAGGTTGCTTTCTATTCTTAGCTATTGTAAATAGTGCTGCAATAAACATAGGGGTGCATCTGCCTTTTTTCAAACTGGAGTGCTGCATTCTTGGGGTAAATTTCTAGAAGTGGAATTCCTGGGTCAAATGGTAAGTCTATTTTGAGCATTTTGAAGAATCTCCATACTGCTTTCCACAATGGTTGAACTAATTTACATTCCCACCAGCAGTGTAGGAGGGTTCCCCTTTCTCTACAGCCTCGCCAACATTTGTTGTTGTTTGTCTTTTAGATGGCAGCTATCCTTACTGGTGTGAGGTGATATCTCATTGTGGTTTTAATTTGCATTTCTCTGATAATTAGCAATGTGGAGCATCTTTTCATGTGTCTGTTGGCCATCTGAGTTTCTTTTTTGGAGAACTGTCTGTTCAGTTCCTCTGCCCATTTTTTAATTGGATTATTTGTTTTTTGTCTGTTGAGGTGAGTGAGCTCTTTATATATTTTGGATGTCAAGCCTTTATTGGATATGTCATTTACAAATATATTCTCCCATACTGAAGGGTACCTTTTTGTTCTATTGATGGTGTCTTTTGCTGTACAGAAGCTTTCCAGCTTAATATAGTCCCACTTGTTCATTTTTGCTTTTGTTTTCCTTGCCCAGGGAGATATGTTCAAGAAGAGGTCACTCATGTTTATGTCTAAGAGATTTTTGCCTATATTTTTTCTAAGAGTTTTATGGTTTCATGACTTATATTCAGGTCTTTGATCCATTTCAAATTTACTTTTGTGTATGCGGTGAGACAGTGGTCCAGTTTCATTCTCTTACATGCAGCAGTCCAGTTTTGCCAGCACCATCTGTTGAAGAGACTGTCATTTCGCCATTGTTTGTCCATGGCTGCTTTATCAAATATTAATTGACCATATATGTTTGGGTTAATGTCTGGAGTCTCTAATCTGTTCCACTGGTCTGTGGCTCTGTTCTTGTGCCAGTACCAAATTGTCTTGATTATTATGGCTTTATAGTAGAGCTTGAAGTTGGGGAGTGAGATCCCCCCTACTTTATTCTTCTTTCTCAGGATTGCTTTGGCTATTCAGGGTCTTTGGTGTTTCCATGTGAATTTTTGAACTATTTCTTCCAGTTTGTTGGAGAATGTTGCTGGTAATTTGATAGGGATTGCATCAAATCTGTATATTGCTTTGGGCAGGATGGCCATTTTGATGATATTAGTTCTTCCTAGCCACGAGCATGGGATGAGTTTCCATTTGTTAGTGTTCCCTTTAATTTCTCTTAAGAGTGACTTGTAGTTTTCAGGGTATAGGTCTTTCACTTCTTTGGTTAGGTTTATTCCTAGGTATTTTATTCTCTTTGATGCAATCGTGAATGGAGTTGTTTTCCTGATTTCTCATTCTATTGGTTCATTGTTAGTGTATAGGAAAGCCACAGATTTCTGTGTGTTAATTTTGAATCCTGCAACTTTGCTGTATTCCGATATCAGTTCTAGTAGTTTTGGAGTGGAATCTTTAGGGTTTTTTAATGTACAATATCATGTCATCTGCAAATAGTGACAGTTTAACTTCTTCTTTACCAATGTGGATTCCTTGTATTTCTTTCTTTTGTCTAATTGCTGTGGCTAGGATCTCCAGTACTATGTTAAATAACAGTGGGGAGAGTGGGCATCCTTGTCTAGTTCCCGATCTCAGAGGAAAAGCTTTCAGCTTCTTGCTGTTCAGTATGATGTTAGCTGTGGGTTTATCATATATGGCCTTTATTATGTTGAGGTACTTTCCATCTATTCCCATTTTGCTGAGAGTTTTTATCATGAATGGATGTTGAATTTTGTCAAATGCTTTTTCAGCATCTATGGAGATGATCATGTGGTTTTTGTCCTTCTTTTTGTTGATGTGGTAGATGATGTTGATGGATTTTTGAATGTTGTACCATCCTTGCATCCCTGGGATGAATCCCACTTGGTCATGATGTATGATCCTCTTGATGTATTTTTGAATTCTGTTTGCTAATATTTTGTTGAGTATTTTTGCATCTACGTTCATCAGGGATAATGGTCTGTAATTTTCTTTTTTGGTGGGGTCTTTGCCTGGTTTTGGTATTACGGTGATGTTGGCTTCATAGAATGAGTTTGGGAGTATTCCCTCCTCTTCTATTTTTTGGAAAACTTTAAGGAGAATAGGTATTATGTCTTCTCTGTATGTCTGATAAAATTCTGAGGTAAATCTATCCGGCCCCGGGGTTTTGTTCTTGGGTAGTTTTTTGATTACCATTTCAATTTCTTTGCTCGTAATTGGTTTGTTTAACTTTTGTGTTTCTTCCTTGGTCAGTCTTGGAAGGTTGTGTTTTTGTAGGAAGTTGTCCATTTCTTCTAGGTTTTCCAGCTTGTTGGCATATAGGTTTTCATAGTAGTCTTTAATAATTCTTTGTATATCTGTGGAGTCTGTCATGATTTTTCCATTCTCATTTCTGATTCTGTTGATTTGTGTTGATTCTCTTTTTCTCTTAATAAGTTTGGCTAGAGGCTTATCTATTTTGTTTATTTTCTCAAAGAACCAGCTCTTGGTCTCATTGATTTTTTCTATTGTTTTATTCTTCTCAATTTTTTTTATTTCTTCTCTGATCTTTATTATGTCCCTCCTTCTGCTGACTTTAGGCCTCATTTGTTCTTCTTTTTCCACTTTCAATAATTGTGATCTTAGACTATTCATTTGGGGTTGTTCTTCCTTCTTTAAATGTGCCTGGATCGCTATATACTTTCCTCTTAGAACTGCTTTTGCTGCATCCCACAGAAGTTGGGGCTTTTTGTTGTTGTTGTCATTTATTTCCATAAATTCATTGATCTCTATTTTGATTTGCTCATTGATCCATTGATTATTTAGGAGCATGTTGTTAAGCCTCCATGTGTTTGTGAGCCTTTTTGTTTTCTTTGTAGAATTTATTTCTACTTTTATACTTTTGTGGTCTGAAAAGTTGGTTGGTAGAATTTCATTCTTTTGGAATTTACTGAGGCTCTTTTTGTGAGCTAGTATGTGGTCTATTCTGGAGAATGTTCCATGTGCACTTGAGAAGAATGTATATCCTGTTGATTTTGGATGTAGAGTTCTATAGATGTCTATTAGGTCCATCTGCTCTATTGTGCTGTTCAGTGCTTCCGTGTCCTTACTTATTTTCTGCCCGGTGCATCTATCCTTTTGGGTGAGTGGTGTGTTGAAGTCTCCTAAAATGAATGCATTGCAGTCTATTTCCCCCTTTAGTTCTGTTAGTATTTGTTTCACATATGCTGGTGCTCCTGTGTTGGGTACATATATATTTAGAATGGGTATATCCTCTTGTTGGACTGAGCCCTTTATCATTATGTAGTGTCCTTCTTTATCTCTTATTACTTTCTTTGTTTTGAAGTCTATTTTGTCTGATATTAGTACTGTAACCCCTGCTTTCTTCTCACTGTTGTTTGCCTGAAATATGTTTTTCCATCCCTTGACTTTTAGTCTGTGCATGTCTTTGGGTTTGAGGTGAGTTTCTTGTAAGCAGCATATAGATGGGTCTTGCTTTTTCATCCATTCTGTTACTCTGTGTCTTTTGATTGGTGCATTCAGTCCATTTACATTTAGGGTGACTATTGAGAGATATGTACTTATTGCCATTGCAGGCTTTAGATTCGTGGTTACCAAAGGTTCAAGTTTACCCTCTTTGGTATCTTACTGCCTAACTTAGCTCACTTATTGAGCTGTTATATACACTGTCTGGAGATTCTTTTCTTCTCTCCCTTCTTATTCCTCCTCCTCCATTCTTTATATGTTTGTTGTTTTATTCTTGCTCTTTCGTGTTTCCTTCAACTGCTTTTAGTGGTTGATTTTTTTTTTGCCTTTAGTTAGTGTTTGTTTGGTCTGCTTTCTTCGCTGTGACTTTATTTTCTCTGGTGACATCTGTTTAGTCTTAGGAGTGTACCTGTCTAGAACAGTCCCTCTGAAATACCCTGTAGAGGTGGTTTGTGGGAAGCAAATTCCCTCAACTTTTGACTGTCTGGGAATTGTTTAATCCCTCCTTCATATTTAAGTGATAATCATGCTGGATACAGTACCCTTGGTTCAAGGCCCTTCTGTTTCATTGAATTAAATATATCATGCCATTCTCTTCTGGCCTTTAAGGTTTCTGTTGAGAAGTCTGATGATAGCCTGATGCGTTTTCCTTTATAGGTGACTTTTTTCTTTCTAGCTGCCTTTAAAACTCTTTCCTTATCCTTAATCTTTGTCATTTTAATTATTATGTGTCTTGGTGTTGTCCTCATTGGGTCCTTTCTGTTGGGTGTTCTGTGTATTTCCGTGGTCTGTGTGATTGTTTCCTCCCCCAGTTTGGGGAAATTTTCAGCAATTATTTCTTCAAAGACACTTTCTATCCCTTTTTCTCTCTCTTCTTCTTCTGTTACCCCTATAATATGGATATTATTCCTTTTGGATTGGTCACACAGTCCTCTTAATATTGTTTCATTCCTGGAGATCTTTTTATTTCTCTCTGTGTCAGCTTCTATGCATTCCTGTTCTCTGGTTTCTATTCCATCAATGGCCTCTTGCATCTTATCCATTCTGTTTATAAATCCTTCCAGAGTTTGTTTCCCTTCTGTAATCTTCTTCCAGGCATCTGTAATCTCCCTCCAGACTTCATCCTTTAGCTCTTGTATGTTTCTCTGCATCTCCGTCAGCATTTTTATGATTTTTATTTTGAATTCTTTTTCAGGAAGAGTGGTTAGGTCTGTCTCCTTCTCTGGTGTTGACTCTCTGATCTTTGTCTGCCTGTAATTTTGCCTTTTCATGGTGATAGGATAGTTTGCAGAGCTGGCACGAGTGACAACTGGAAGAACTTTCCTTCTTGTTGGTTTGTGGCCTTCCTCTTCTGGGAGAACAGTGACCTCTAGTGGCTTGTGCTGGGCAGCTTCATGCAGTTGGGGCTTCTGGTTCTTGCCTGGCTGCTATGGAGTTTATCTCCACTGACTCTGTGGGCGTGGCCTTCTTTGGGCCGCTGCTCCAATATGGTGGAGCCGCATTGGAGGGGGAATGGTTGGGAGGCTATTTGTCTCCATGAGGGGCCTCCATGCTCCCTGCTGCCCAGGTTGTTAGAGTTCCCAGAATTCCCCAGATTCTGTGCTGCTGGACTATGTGTCCCAGGAAGCTTCCGTCCGGTTTTGAGGTCCCTGTCCCTTTAAGACTTCCAAAAAGCACTCGCTTTTCTTTGTCTCAGCGCCAGCTGCAGGGATCTGCTCTCAGGTCTTACTTTCCTGCTTCCTTAGTTTCCAGCACCCCACGCATGCACTGTGTCTGTGCTCTGGTGCAGATGGCTAGGGCTAGCTATTTAACAGTCCTGGGCTCCCTCTCCCTCCCCGCTCCAATTCCTCTCCTCCTTCTCAGAGCTGGGGTGTGGGGCGCTTGGGTCCTGCCGAGCCAGGTCTTGTATCTTATCCCCTTCGCGAGGTGCTGGGTTCTCGCAGGTGTGGATTTGGTCTGGCTGTTGTCCTCTGTTTTCTGGTCTCTCTTTTAAGAAGAGTTGTCTTTGTTATATTTTCAAAAGTATATGTGGTTTTGGGAGGAGATTTCCACTGCTCTACTCATGCCACCATCTTGGCTCCACCCCATTTTGGGTTTATTTTTGTGTATTGCATTTGACAATAATCCATTTTCATTCTCATACATGTAGCTGTCCAGTATTGCCAACAGCAGTTGATGAAGATGCTGTCATTTCCCCATTGTATATCCATGTGTCCTTTATCTGATATTATTTGGCCTTACATGCTTGGGTATATATCTGGACTCTCTATTCTCTTCCATTGATCTGTTCTTGTGCCACTGCCAAATTGTCTTGATTACTATGGCTTTGTAGTAGAGCTTGAAGTCAGGGTGCATAATCCCCCCAGGTTTATTCTTCCTTGTTAGGATTGCTTTAGTTATTTGGGGTCTTTTTTCATTCAATATGAATTTTAGAACTATTTTCTCCAGTTCATTAAACAATGCCATTGATATTTTGATAGAGATTGATTGCATTGAATCTATAGATTGCTTTACGCAGGATGGCCATTTTGACAATATTAATTCTTCCTATCCATGAGCAAGGGATGTATCTCCATTTATTGTTGTCTTTTTAAATTTCTCTCAGTGTTTTGTAGTTTTCAGGGTATAGGTCTTTCACCTCCTTGGTTAGGTTTTTTTCCTAGGTATTTCATTCTTTTTGATGCATTTGTGAATGGAATTGTTTTCCTTATTTCTCTTTGTGCAAGTTCATTGTTAGTATATAGGACTTCAACAGATTTCTGTGTATTAATTTTGTATCCTGCAACTTTGCTGAATTCAGTTATTAGTTCTAATAGTTTTGGGGTGTATTCTTTAGGGCTTTTTATGTACAATATCATGTCATCTGCAAACAGGGACAGTTTAACTTCTTCCTTACCAGTCTGTATGTCTTTTATTTCTTTGTGTTGTCTGATTGCCATGGCTAGAACCTCCAGAACTATGTTGAATAAAAGTGTGGAGAATGGGCATCCATGTCTTGTTTCTGATCTTAAAGGAAAAGCTTTCAGCTTTCTGCTGTTAGATATGATGTTGGCTGTGGATTTGTCATATATGGCCTTTATTATGTTGAGGTACTTGCCCTCTATACCCATTTTGTTAAGAGTTTTTATCATAAATGGATATTGAATTTTGTTCAATGCTTTTCAGCATGTATGGAGATGAACATGTGGTTTTTTTTCCTTTTTGTTGATGTGGTTTATGATGATGGATTTTTTAATATTGTTCCATATTTACATCCCTGGAATAAATCCTACTTGATCATGCTGGATGATTTTTTAATTTATTTTTTAATTTATTTTGCTAATATTTTGCTGATTATTTTTGCAACCATGTTCATCAGGGATATTGGTCTATAATATTCTTTTTTAATGGTGTATTTACCTGGTTTTGGAATTAGAGTGATGCTGGCCTTGTAGAATGAGTTTGGAAGTATTCCCTCCTCTTCTACTTTTTGGAAAACTTTAAGGAGGATAGGTATTGAGTCTTCACTAAATGTTTGATAAAATTCAGCTGTCAAGCCATCTGGTCCAGTGGTTTTGTTCTTAGGCAGTTTTTTTATTACCAATTCAATTTCATATGGTTTATTCAGATTTTTTGTTTCTTTCTGAGTCAGTCTTGGAAAGTTGTATTTTTCTAGGAAGTTTTCCATTTCTTCTAGGTTATCCATTTTCTTAGCATATAATTTTTCATAGTATTCTCTAATAATTCTTTCTATTTCTGTTGTGTATGTAGTGATTTTTCCTTTCTCATTTCTGATTCTTTTTATGTGTGTAGACTCTCTTTTTTTCTTGATAAGTCTGGCTAGGGGTTTATCTATTTTGTTTATTGTCTTAGAAACCAGCTCCTGGTTTCAATGATTCTTTCTATTGTTTTATTTTTCTCAATTTATTAACTTCTTCTCTGCTCTTTATTATGTCCCTCCTTCTACTACCTTTGGGCCTCTTTTGTTCTTTTTCTAGTTTTATTAATTGGCAGTTTAGACTGTTCATTTGGGATTGTTTTTCCTGTGGTAATCCTATACTGCAAATACTTCCCTCTTAGCATGGCAATCGTTGATTCTCATGGACTTTGTGGTGTTGAGTGATTGTTTTCATTTGTCTCCATTTATTGCTTGATTTCTGTTGTTATTTGTTCATTAACCCCTTGATTATTTAGGAGCATGTTGTTAAACCTCCATGTGTTTGTGGGCTTTTTTGTTTTCTTTGCACAATTTATTTCTAGTTTCATTGCTTTGTAATCTGAGAAACTGGTTGGTACAAACTCAATTCTTCTGAATTTACTGAGGCTCTTCTTGTGTCCTAGTATGTGATCTATATTGGAAAATGTTCCATGTGCACTTGAGAAGAATGTGTATCCTGTTACTGTTGGTTGGAGTGTTCTGTAGATGTCTGTTAGGTCCATCTGTTCTAATGTGTTGTTCAGTGACTCTGTCTCCTTACTTATTTTCTGTCTGGTTGATCTTTCCTTTGGAGTGAGTGGTGTGTTGAAGTCTCCTAGTCTTTCATTTCTAGAGATCCTTTTTTCTGTGTGTATCTCAGCATTTTTGTATTTCTGTTCTGTAATATCCATTTCATTTGCTGTCTCCTCTACTTCGTCTAATCTGTTTTTAAATCCCCCATTGTATGTTTCATTTCAGATACTTTATTTTTCAAATTTTCAATCTCCTTATATTGCTTTCTGTTTCCTCCTTTAATTCTGTTAGTATTTGTTTCACATAATTGGATATTCCTATGTTGGGTGCATAGATATTTATAATGGTTATATCCTCTTGTTGGACTGACCCTTTTATCATTATGTAATGTCCTTCTTTGTCTCTTGTTACTTCCTTTGTTTTGAAGTCTATTTTGTCTGATACAAGTACTGCAACTCTTGCTTTTTCCTGTTAGTTGCATGAAATATCTTTTTCTATTATTTCACTTTTAGCCTGTGTACGTCTTTGGGTTTGAGGTGAGTCTGTTGTAGGCAGCATGTAGATGGGTCTTGTTTTTTAATCCATTCAGTAACTCTGTGTCTTTTGATTGGTGTATTCAGTCCATTTACATTTAGGGTGATTATCAATAGATATGTAATTATTGCCATTGCAGGCTTTGGATTCATGGTTAAAAGGTTCAAGGGAATCTTTTTTTACTATCTAACAGTCTAACTTAATTCACTTAATATGCTATTTCAAACACAGTCTAAGGGTTCTTGTTTTCTTCCTTCTTTTTCTTCCTCCTCCACTCCTTATATATTAGGTGCAATATTCTGTACTCCTTGTGTATCCCTTGGTTGATTTTGTGGGCTGTTGATTTAGGTTTGCATTTGCTTATCAATTAATTGTCTATTTCCTTTCCTGTGACTTTATTTTTTCTGGTGACAGCTATTTAGGCTTAGGAGCACTTCCATCTATAGCAGTCCCTCCAATATACACCATAGAAATGGTTTTTGAGAGGTGAATCTCCTCAACTTTTGCTTATCTGGAAATTGCTTTATCCCTACTTCAAATTTAAATGATAATCTTGCTGGGTAGAGTATTCTTGGTTTGAGGCCCTTCTGCTTCATTGCATTAAATATATCATGCCACTCTCTTCTAGCCTGTAAGGTTTCTACTGAGAAGTCGTTATAGCCTGATGGGGTTACCTTTATTAGTGGCCTTTTTTCTCTCACTGCTTGGAATACTCTCTTTTTCCTTGACCTTTGCACTTTAATTATAATATATATATATTGGTGTTGTCTTATTTTGGTTCCTTATGTTGGGAGATTGGTGCACTTCTATGGTCTGAGAAACTATCCTTACCCAAATTAAGGGAGTTTTCAGCAATTATTTCCTCAAAGCCACTTTCTATCTCTTTTTCTCTCTCTTCTTCTGGTACTGCTGT
The DNA here is from genome assembly GCF_040802235.1 of Manis javanica. Taxonomy (NCBI): domain Eukaryota; kingdom Metazoa; phylum Chordata; class Mammalia; order Pholidota; family Manidae; genus Manis; species Manis javanica. The sequence goes on from NC_133167.1 coordinate 98,463,843, forward strand.
AATGAATATTGTTCCATTTGGATAAGTCACAAACTTCTCTTACTAGTCTTTCATTTCTAGAGATCCTTTTTTCTGTGTGTATCTCAGCTTCTTTGTATTTCTGTTTTCTAATTTCCATTTCATTTGCTGTCTCCTCTACTTCATCTAATCTGTTTTTAAATCCTGCCATTGTATGTTTCAATTCAGATACTGTATTTTTCAAATTTTCTATCTCCTTCTTATAGTCCTCCCTGAGATCCTGAATATTTTTCTGTAACTCTGTGATCGTATTTATGATTTTTATTTTTAAATCTTTATGTAGAAGATTGGTGATTTCAGTTTCACTTAGCCCTCTTTCTGGTGTTTGTGGGATTTTGGTTCGTGTTTGGTTTTTTTGACATTTTGTATTTGTAATGAAAAATATGAAATAATAACTTTGTGCAGGCATCACCCTCTAGTGCCCAGAAGTTCTCCCTGGAACTGCTCAGCACCTAGAGCAATGGTGAGGGTTGCAGGTGAGTGGCACTGGTGCCTGCCAGCAGTAAGGATCTTATTCCTGCTTCCTGGCTGCTGTGCCTGCCTCCACTGCTTAGACCAGTGGGCTGAGCATGGAAGAAAGAGCCTTATGCTATACCCCAGCAGCTGCCATATGCAGGGCCACCCTCTTTTTGGCCTGGTGCAATGACGGGAGTAGTGGGTTTGTGAGCCGGTGCCTTCCAGGAGGAAGGAGTGGCAGGCTGCATATCATGGTTGGGGGCCTCAGGACTGTGTTGCCAGCCAGTGGAATGGAGCACCTGAAGCTCCCAAAAGTTAACCTGCTGGGCTGAGTGTGCGAGGACAATTTTGTCCACTTGTTCTTTCTCATGAGCAGCAAGCTCTGTTCAGTCCTTGACACTTTACCAGCCCTCTCACTGTTTTGAAGTCTTCCTGAGTGCCTGCCTTTCTTTTGTCCCAGAGTGGCCTATGTGGGTACCTGTTCTCCATAAGCAGCTTTAGTCTCGGTTTCTCCAAGTATTCTGCCTGTCTTAGCTTTTCAACCCCACTAATCTCCAGAGCACATGTTATGTAGTTTTGTGCTCCCAGAGCAGATCTCCAGGACTGGGTGTTCAGCAGTCCTTGGCCTCCACCCATCCCTACTCCATTTCTCTTCTTCCACTGGTGTGCTGGGGTAGGAGAATTGCTTTCATCCCACTGGATCATCATTTTTTTACTTTATCCTTTCCCGTGAGATCTTCTCTTTTCCTCAGATGTAGGCAGTCTATCACAGTATTCTTTCCTGTTCCTCTTTCAGGATTAGTTGTATTTGCTGTATTTTCATATTATATGTGGTTTTGGGAAAAGGTTTCTGTCTCACTTCTCATTCCACCATCTTTAAGCTTAATGATCTATTTTTCTAATTCTTGTTTGAGTTTAGCATGTAACAGCATTTGATGCAGGATAGAATTAAAAACATTTTGTAATTCCCAGGACTAAGTTTCATGAGATGCTATGCAAATAAAGTAACTATTGTATTAGTTATAATTGAAGTTATTAATATTTAGCTGAAACATATTTGATAGTAAGTGTTAGTGGACCAACCATTTTTTAATTGTGACTAACTTCATAATAAGCTGACATAATAGTGTATCTCAGTAGATTAATCAGAAGTTACTATTTGTAATCATCAAGGGAACATCTGTGTTATGAAAAATTAATAAATTGTGTGAATAAGTGACAAAACACAATTAGATGTTACTTATCTTGACCATGGAACCTGATCTAAATGATCTAACAAAAAGAGACTTGCAAAATAAGCACTCCCTTTTGGGGCTGATTATAAAAGCCAATCAACAACCACACCCTGATTTATGGAACAAGATGGAATAATCACAACTAACTGGAACTCTAATGATTGGAAGGGGAAATCATTAATATGTAAAACTTACTAAGAAGTGAAATTTATAATCCATGGAAGTGACAACTCCACTAGAAATGAAAGGTCTCTGTCATCTTGTGATTGACACCACATTACTCTGTATATGAATCTTAATTGATAATTCGAAATACAGTGACAGACAATGGATGAAGGAGACAGCTCCACAGTGATGCAGCTAAATGAGGAAAACCAGCATAGGTGTCAGATGATCTTTTGTGTTTCTAGTTAGACATTGCCTTCACTTTTGGACTAAAAATGTTTGAGTAGTATTAACCACTACCCCATTTTTTCACAGCCCTGTATCATGGAGAAACCATTCTCATGTTTGGAAATACCTATGTCAAATTTATGCCACCTCCCCTTGAAAAAATTTTAATGATTTCCTTCATATGTTTTTTTATGTTTTCTTCTAGACTCTCTGTTGGCCAGAATATTGACTAACAAAGATGCTTCTTTTTTTCAGCAAATTAGTGAGGAGAGGGACAGCTATTGTATATAATAGACCCCCAAATGCAGTGGATAAAATTATATATTTTAATTTTTCTTTGATGTACTAATCTGTCTATGGCCATGATGATAGTGTCACTCCTTTAGGTCATTGAAAAGGCTCCTTCACTTTATTGTTTGGCCATCCCCTAAGATATTGCACTCATCTGAAACATTGAAGCTTGATTATTGCCCATGCTTTTTCCAGCCAGGAGGAAGAATATGTGAGTATGTGTTTTAGAGGGATGGAATTTGACTTAACTTTGAAATAGGTTAGACTTTTTACTTATCACTTCCCCTTACCTCTAATTAGTCTGAGTCAACCATATTGGCACATTTATTCCAAGTTAGACTGGAAAATTTAGATGGTATCTCTGTGCCCATGTACTCAGGACAAAAAATTCAGTTTGCAGGAACAACATGTGAATAATCCTGACTGGGTTCCCACATGTATGTTCCCACATGTTGTTTGTGAATAGTGGAGTACTGAATTTATATCTGAATGTTTATTCCAACATTAATCTTGCTTTATAGCAGGAGGGATGTGGGGAAACTTACAAAGTGTTCACTTGATTCATATGGGAATGATTTTATGTGCTCCAATTCTGACTTAGAATGATGAAAATCAAGTTCGTATCTTATTTCATCTTTGTTTCAATTGTTTTCTTCTTTTCTGGTTTTTCAGTAAATCTTATAGCAAAATAAGCACTCCCTTCTGTGTACCCAAATTCTCTAATTCTCCTGTTTCTGTAATATATAACTGGATTTCTATTTACTCACTCTGAATTTTAGAGAACCAATCTTAATGGTAGTCATGTTTTCACCCACAGGCTTCCGTCCTGTCTGTCTTCATCTCTACCAATTATATGCTGACCTTTTCCTCTGAGGTCTTAGACTCAGTGCCTGCGCATATATTTGTATCCTGCCTATCCTTTTGCCCCATGGACTGATTTATCAGTTTTGACCCATCTTAAGACCTTCAGTTCTGCAATTTGTATTGCTAAAATTAGTACACTTTTGCTTTGTTCCACTTAAGAAATTCCAGGCCTTTGCCTAACTAATTAGATATGTTTGGAATTCAGTTTTGCTTTCCTCTGGTCAGGATTTTCCTGACGCCACTTGAATTCTGACCATATCATCTTTCTAAACTACTATTTTACAAAATGTCCCACCAGAATAATAATTTCAGGGAAAAATAAGCTCATGTGATTTACATTTAAGGGCCGATAACCACTTTTACCTGCCCATGATAAATGTATATATCCTCTCTTAGCAAAATTTAAATATATACACATGATAGCAAAATGTAAATAAACACAAATGAATCAAAAGTAATCTTTTCTGAAAGGATGCTTTATGAAATATTTTCATATCAGTGGTCATGAAAACTACAGATGAAGATAATTTTCAGTATGTCAACTATAGTTTTTCTATATATTTATCACAGTGAATTATTGCAGGATTGATGTATCAAGCACTTCTCTGTGCCACATATATTGACAAATTTTCTTCAAAGTGGAGCCAGTAACTTCTCTTATGGACGGTTTTCGGTGTGAAGCTCTGTGCTCCTTTTGCCTAAACAGGTGCAAAGTCCTGTACACTTTTTATAGAATCCCTGCTGTCCTCTCAGTCAGGACCCTTTCCCAGTTTGCGAGCTGCTGTTTCTGCAATAGATTCTATGCTGTAATGCTTGTTTTCAGTATTCCACACAAAAATATAATATGCTCTCTAAAGCACATTCAATAGGTATATGGCTGCAGCAAGACAGAATGGAAGATATTGGGCAATGGCATTCTCTCCATTTGCTTCTGGCTTTTTGCATGGGGGAGCCATGCTGAGACGTCAAGTAGTTCTCCATTGACCCCTTAATGAAGTGGAGGCTGCTGAGCTTACGAAGACATTTTTGCTTTGCTGTACCACTTTTTTTGGAGGTGGACACTTGAACTATATGTTTGACTGGGTTCATTAAACTGCACCAAGCTTCCAAGTGCCGGGGCCAAGCCTGACCCTATCAAGTAGTGTTAGCCATTCTTAATATAGTTACTGTGAATATGAACAACAGTTTTCAAGTCTCATGAGAAGTATTTCTATAGATGATAGGTGTTATGCTAGTATAAGGAACATTAAAACATTACACAGAAAAGTCTTGTCTAGTATTATATTTGAAAATTCAAATCAATTCACATTTTTTACTATGAATGTTCTGGGAGTTCAGTTTGCTTCCATCCACCTGAAATTGAACAGTGAATCAGAACGAGAAAGATGGAGTCATTTTGGTGGTACTTGAGCAGCTTTTAAGGGTTCAGGTTCACTTGGATTTGATTTATTTCTCAACTAGCACACTAATCTCTGTTTAACTTGCTGCCTGTCATAAACTGTGTGCCCCAAACTGCCCCGAGCACAATGAATGGTATGGAAATACGACTGCTTGATAAGTGTGCCCAGATTTCCTCACCTAGGCCAAATATTCAATCAGACATATATTTATTTTGTGCTCTAGAGTGAGTACAAGGCCTCTGTGGTTATCCGAGCAAATCTTGCCTGCTGGAGAAAGTAACATTTCTATTGAAGAGTATGGTTACTATCCATGAGGAAATAAACTCTGAATCTTGTTTTACCCTGAGATCACATAGTATTTAGTGGATACCTTAATACTAATTGGAAATAGTTTAGGTTTGTGTAGTATTTGGGTTTATTCTCATGCATCTAATGTAAATTTAGGTAAACTCCTCCTTCTCCAAGCAATGGTCTTCCCTCTGTTCTACTAAGAGTATTCTAGGTGTTTTAACCTGGTCATGATCTGTGACTTCAAGGCAGGGATTATCTGAGAAGCAACCAACAGTTCACTTGCTCCTTATTTCTATTCTGCCTCATGTAAAAGGATAAAATGCAGTTGTGACAGCAGACCAATAGTCAGGGCCCCACACAGTCTCCTTTCTTTATGAGCTCACAAGTTGGGCCATAACCACTTGAGTGATAATTAACGTAGTAAAGTAAATTCAAGGTTCTTTTCTTGCTTTCATGCTTCTCTCAGTAAAAGCACTATAGGCATTCCGTTGATTCTATAGAAGACCAGCCATTTTCACGTATGGCCCATCTTTCAGACAAAGGAAAAGTCTCCTCCAAGATGCTTTTAGGTGTTTTACTTACTTGGTCTCTACTGAAACAATTTTTAAAATTGTCAACCATTGAATTTTAGTTGAGTTTAGCTTTTGTAATATGCATTACTTTGAAAAGCAAAATAACAAAAAAATCTTGGCTGTACACCAGCTCTTTTAATGATTAGGACAGATCTTTAGAGTATGGAAGTCACATTCACATGAAGTCTGCATCCTTCCCATCAAATATTCTTCATAGGCTCCCCTTTTTTGTCCTCTCAGTACAAGGTGTCTTTGAAATTGGCGACATCACATGGATGAAGGGGTAACAGAAGTGGGAGTCACAGGTGACAATAATGGGCACTACAGGGCTGCATTAAGAAGGAAGAAAAACTAAATTTTGAATAAATGAGTGATGAATAACATGATAAAAAAGTATGTGTATATATTTTGCTTTCTCAGAACTGCTTTATAATCAGTTCTTGCCCTATAATTTCATTTGACAGTAATCAGGACACTGTCATACTAGGTGGCATCTTCTTTTACTCTCTTTCTCTCTAATTTTCACTGTGGATAGCTGAGTCATTCATTTCTGATCTGGACCTTCAGTTGAACATTAAGAAATATGATTGTAATGGATAATTTACATTTATTATACATTTATTAACTGATTGGTTTTAAGAATACAGTATGTTATTATGCTCTGCCAACAAAATATATACAAGTAATTTAGTGAAGCCTCATAATAACAAACTTTATGTACCAGGGCATATTATCAAATAAATTATATTAAGACATATTATCAAACCAAATTTATTCCTTCCTTTTCTTCTTCCCACCTATACTCCCTCCTTCCATTCCTTCTCTCCTTCCTTCATTTCTCTCTTCTATCTCCAGTTGTCCTTCTCAACCGAGTTTTCTTATAATATCCAAAATCATATTTTGTTATTGGTGGTGTTGATTTTATTCAAATTAATATTGTTTCCTCTGAATTGAACTATTTTATGAAAATCACATTCAGCTATAAACTGTCCTTATGTTGTTGTTTAATTATTCTATGATAAAAGCTGAAATATCAAGTAAGCCACTCACGTATTCACAATGCTTTTAGTGCATACTCAAGAGGAATATGGTTTTTGTAATAGCCAACAATAATATTACAAATCTTAATGTCTGCTACCAATGTTCTTAAGCTTTATGTACATTCACTGGTAATTTTAAGAAATCGGATGAATTTCAATCTCATTCACTATTCCCCACTTGAAGGACATGTTTAAAATTCATGTCATGCAGGGTAATAGGTTGAGGGGAAAGATGATCATTGAGAAAAAGGTAGAGGCAGAACAAGTCCCCGTCAAGCAGCGAGAAGCGCCACTGTACTGTTCACATGTCAACTTCAGTTTCGCCAATAGCCACCATTTGTACGCCACCGAGATATTATAAGAGACAATATTAAACTGCCGGAAGTTTCCATTACATTTCTCATTATATCACTCATAAAATATTGGGGTAGGAACTGACACTCAAATTGCGTATCTTGAAGCGGCTGTATTTGACTGAACTTTTGGTTCACTATCAACATTGCTGCTTTAGAACAACAAAAATATCCAGGGGAGAGTAGACATGTTTCAGAAGAGAAGCAAAAAGCTGCTCCCTAAGTACTCTGAATGTGATAAGTAAAGTTCCGATAGGAAATACGGTCTTCAGCTTCAAGAAGGAGTTCGGGGAGCCCTCAGAAGGCAACAGAAGGTACAGGTCTGCTCTCCAGATGAAGCGCCCCCTTCCCATACTGACACCTATCAGTTGACTATTCATAAGAGCAGATGGCAGACATTGGTTTCCTTCTCAACATCTCCTCTTCCTTCCATGCTCATCAGAATCCTGTGTTTCAGCCACCCTGCCTCAGAGAGTAGCGCCCTGTTCCCAGGTCACGGATGCATCGTCACTGTCATTCCAGCCTTTTTGTCAGTGATTCGCATAGTGGACATATAACCACTGACTCACTTCTGGCCAATGAAACTTAAGGGAAAATTTGAGGAAGACAGGACTAGGGACTTCCAGAAAAGGTTTTTCCAGCCATAAGAAGAAGATTCTAAACAAAGGATAGTCCCTTTGTACCTGCCTGTGTCTGGGTGTGATTCCTGGAGTTGCTTTAGCCAGCTTGCTCTCAGAATGAAGGTGAGACAAACAGAAGGGAAAAAAATGGAGCCAAGAGAATTACAGTGAAGTAAAGAGCATCCCAGCAGTACATGCCACAAGTTAACCTGCCTGTGGACGGGGTGCTTTGTGAGCTAATACATTATCACCAGACTACTTCATTTAACTTGAATTGGTTTTTCTATTTACTTTTAGCCAAATATTTTCTATCTGATAAGACTTACTTCTTCCTAATTGAATTACTGGGCTTGGCTGTGGACTTTCTGTTTAGTAAGCTTCAGTTTTATATAAACATTGTGAGTTTTCATTACTTTAAATCAATTAAATAAAGCCAAGAAAACATTTCTATTTCTAATACAAGTTGTCTTGCCTCTAATCTTTCCCAGCATAATCCACCCACCTCACACCACTGTATTTTCACAAATCAAATCATAACGCTCGTGCTTAAGAGCTATCGAATTCTGTTTTACCTTGTAAATGGCAGCAGAAAACCACTTAGTACATCTCTTAAAACGTGGTCTTTCAAGTGTTATTTCTGTTATTCCATTTGCTTTACTTGAGGAATTTGAGGCCTCATTATGCAAAGAGTGTCAGATTACATTATCTACCAAATAATGTCAGGGCCCTCATTTCTCCATCCTCCAGCCACATGGACTACTTGGAGTTTGTCTATGGAAATGTTCAGAATTACATGAAGCAATCTGTAAATCTAAACATATGGTCACCAGTAACATCAGTTACTGCTGAGACCAATCTATGTGCCTGATATTCAGATATGACTTACAACATTTTAACTCAACTTCTTGTACAAGAATGTGTTGCTTTAGTTTCTTATCACTTTTAAAATTGGAATCTTAACATTCCAGAATAAATTGGATAAGGACAAAACTCTGGGTCCCTTCAAAGTGGTCTCCACACCATAACTACACAATTCTAACATATTTAGCAGCTTCCATAGCAATAGCAACTACTTATTTATTGTTTATTATGGGCTGGGCAACTACCATACACAGACACTCTGACACATAGACACACACACACAGGAATACATACACACACACATACCTGAAATAATATATGCTGATGTGCTGGAAATGCACTAGGAAATGAAAACACAAGACTATGTTTGTTGATCACTATCTTGTACCTTCCTTTGTGGTGTAGTTAACTGTTAGAGCAGCACCAGTTACTTTGTGTTTTCACAAGTAATGCAAGATTTTATGCCTCTCTAAAACTTTATTATATTTTTATGCAATAATTTTACTAATGTAGAGTTTCTATAATTCTAAGGTATGTAACTGAGAAAGTTTTGAAGGTTATTATTTTGAACAACATGAATGCCTTTTAGTTCTACTGCCTTTCTTTTTTGTATAAACTTTTCCCTGCATCAGTTCAGTTAGAGTTGAGTGGATAGTAGAATACTCTTTTATTTTGAAATTTTCTCTATGTGTTGTTGTTTTTCTCGGTTCCAAGGAAAATCCATTGCATAGAGCATCAAGGAGTGATGGCTGACACTAGCTTGGTACAATCCTTAAAGAGGTCAGAGAAAAGTTTTACAACAGGAGGGTTGCCGTGGCCATTCCCAGAGAGAACAGTCACTTGCATGACGAGTTAGCCCCAAACCACAGCAATGGGTAAGTGGGACCAGTCCTGTGTGGGTTGTGGAAGCTCTTGCTGTGCACCCCAACTCTCCTCCCTAGATCAGCGATTTAAATTTGTTGAAATACATGTGCACATTACAATTTGCATATTTACATCAGTATTTTCCCTTTCTATATTGTTTTACTATATATGATTCAGACATAAAACAAAAAATGGGAGAAGCAGTTCATCCAAAGTCAGCATGGGGAAGGGGTAAGACAGAGGTAACCTACAGATGGGTTCGAGGTCCTAAGTCACAGCTCGCCAGAAAAAGAGACAAGAATTGAAACTGTGTGATCCTTCATTCAGTGAAATTTGTGGATTTTGGAGCAGTTATCCGCTTCTTAGAAAGTATGCAACTGCTTACCTCTGCCTGCCACAATCTGGGTAGGAAAGATGCTGCCCAGTAATACAGTAAGTGCTTTGGACACAAATTCCTCAGAATATTAAGACAGTATAGGGAAGAGGGGAGGATTTCTTTGAATAACAATGAGATTTCTGATTTTTAAGATCTTATAATAGATTCCTGATTCATTTCGGATCAAGAAAACTTTCTAAATGAAATATTTGGCTGAATGAATGCTCTGTAGAAAACTCTTAAGGAAGCCCTAAGATCATCATACCTACATTGGCACGTGGGTTTTTAGATTCCTTACCTAAGAGTTGGTGTATGAATTCTGGGTGTCTGATTTTGTGGTATAACTTATTCTTTTGTGAAAAAAAAAACCTAGGAATCTGATTTCCTCTGTTTTCATTTTACCTCATCCTAGCCAAAGGCAGTCAACCTCATGATGTGAACTTTTACCTCTTATTAATTCTTCGCACGTCCATATCTCAAGCTCTGGTCAATCCCTGAACTACGATCATATCTCTCTAGCAGCCTGTTCAACTACTCAATATCTTAAATTGTGCTCACACTTTTTCCCTTAATCGATTGCCTAGCTGGTCATCTAAAACACAACAGCAATGCAAATAGTTACTAACATTTACTGAGAGGTCATGTGCCAAGCATTTTACATGGAATAGCTTCGTTAATAAATGATAATCCTCACAATCAACCTGACACGTGGTCACTGTTATTACTCCATGTCATAGTTTAAGAAAATGAATCTCCTAAATACTACAAATTTGCTTGATGTACCTCAATTGTAAGCTGTTGAGACAAGATATGGACCATATTTTTTTCTTTAGAGCTCATATGTTTAATTGCTTTCATTTCATCTATTAACATTTACTGTTTATGTCTGCAAATGTGCAGTTTTCCTAATAATAAAGTCGAATAAACATTTTGTATTTTTTAACTCCAAATGTAACTGCAATCAGTCATTAGGTGTAGTATTCTTTCTTTATTGTAGTTCTCTCATTTGTCCATTGCTTTTACTCCTATGATGAATACCATTTGTTTCCTTCACTAGATTTTGGTAATAATACATTATTAATTTCTCAGGTTCCAGTCTCTTCTACTCAACACCATTTGCATACAACTGCCAGCTTAGTCTTCTGCAAACATTGCTTTCTCCATGTCACCTGTGACTCCAACAAAATGTGACCTTTGTTCTTTTTTTTAGTAAGGTATCATTGATATACAATCTTATGAAGGTTTCATTCACATGAGCAACATTGTGGTCACATTTACCCATATTATCGAGACCCCCACACACCCCATTGCAGTCACTGCCCATCAGCATAGTAAGATGTTATAGAGTCACTATTTGTCTTCTCGGTGCTATACTGTCTTCCCCAGGACCTCCCTAATTATGTGTGCTCATAATAATGCCCCTTAAAACCCCTCCTCTCTCCCTTCTCACCCACCCTCCCCTCCCTGTTCCCTTTGGTAACTGTTACTCTCTTCTTGGAGTCTGTGAGTCTGCCGCTGTTTTGTTCCTTCAGTTTTGCTTTGTTGTTATGCTCTACAAATGAGTAAAACCATTTAGTACTTGTCTTTCTCCACCTGGTTTATTTCACTGAGCATAATACTCTCTAGCTCCATCCATGTTGTTGCAAATGGTAGAATTTGTTTTCTTATGGCTGAGTAGTATCCCACTGTGTACATGTAGCACATCTTCTTTATCCTATTCATCTACTGATGGACACTTGGGTTCCTTCCATAACTTGGCTATTGTAAATACAGCTGCAACAAACATAGGGGTGCATATGTGTTTTTGAATCTGGGATCTTGTTTTCTTTAGGTAAACTCCTAGGAGTGTAATGCCTGGGTCAAATGGTATTTCTATTTTTAGTTTTTTGAGGAAATTCCATACTGCTTTTCACAATGGTTAAACTAATTTACATTCCCACCAACAGTGTAGGATAGTTCCCCTTTCTCCACATCCTTGACAACATTTGATGTTCCTAGTCTTTTCCATGTTGGCCATCCTAACTGGTATGAGGTGATGTCTCATTGTGGTTTTAATTTGCATTTGCCTGATAATTAGCGATGTGGAGCATCTTTTCATGTACCTGTTGGCCATCTGAATTTCTCCTTTGAAGAAATGTTTAGTCAGATCCACTGCCCATTTTTTAATCAAGTTATTTTCTTTCTGGGTGTTCAGGCATGTGAGTTCTTTATATATTTTGGATGTTAACCCCTTGTTGGATGTGTCATTTACAAATATAATCTCCCATACTGTAGGATGCCTTTTTGTTCTGCTGATGGTATCCTTTGCTGTACAGAAGCTTTTTTGTTTGATATAGTCTCATTTGTTCATTTTTGCTTGTGTTTCCCTTGTCCAAGGAGATGTGTTTGGGAAAAAATTGCTCATGTTTTTATTCAAGAGATTTTTGCCTGTTTTCTTCTAAGAGTTTTATGGTTTTATGACTTGTATTCAGGTCTTTTTTCCATTTTGAGTTTACTTTTGTGTATTGAGTTAGACAATAATCCAGTTTCATTCTCTTATGTCTAGCTGTTCAGTTTTGCGAGCACCAGTTGTTGAAGAGGCTGTCTTTTCCCCATTGTACATCCATATCTCCTTTATCATATATTTATTGACCATATATGCTTGGGTTTATATCTGGGCTCTCTATTCTCTTTCATTGATCTATGGCTCTGTTCTTGTGCCAGTACCAAATTGTCTTGATTACTGTGGCTTCATACTAGAGCTTGAAGTCGGAGAGTGTAATACCCCCAGCTTTATTCTTCCTTCTCAGGATTGCTTTGGCTATTCACAATCTTTTGTGGTTCCATACGAATTTTAGAACTATTTGCTCTAGTTTGTTGAAGAATTCCAGTAGTATTTGGATAGGGATTGCATTGAATCTGTAGATTGCTTTATGCAGGATGGTGATTTTGACAATATTAATTCTTCCTACCCATGATCATGGGATGTATTTCCATTTATTGATGTCTTCTTTATTTCTCTCATGAGTGTCTTGTGCTTTTTAGGATATATATAGTTCTTTCACCTCCTTGGTTAGGTTTATTCCTAGGTATTTTATTATTTTTGATGCAATTATTTTCTTGATTTCTCTTTCTGGTAGTTCATTGCTAGTATATAGGACTGCAACAGATTTCTGTGTATTAATTTTGTATCCTGCAACTTTGCTGAATGCAGATATTAGTTTTAGTAGTTTTGGGGTGGATTCTTTAGGGTTTTTTATGTACAATACCATGTCATCTGCAAACAGTGACAGTTTAACTTCTTCCTTACTAATCTGGATGCCTTTTTTTCTTTGTGTTGTCTGATTGCCATGGCTAGGACCTCCAGTACTATTTTGTATAAAAGTGTGAAGAGTTGACATCCTTGTCTTCTTTTCAATCTTAAGGAAAAGCTTTCAGCTGTTCACTGTTAAGTATGATGTTGGCTATGGGTTTGTTATATATGGCCTTTGTTATGTTGAGGTACTTGCCCTCTATACCCATTTTGTTGAGAGCTTATATCATGAATCAATGCTGATTATTAAATGCTTTTTCAGCATCTATGGGATGATCGTATGATTTTTTGTCCTTCTGTTTGTTGATGTTGTGTATGATGTTGATGGATTTTTAAAATATTATACCATCCTTGCATCTCTGGAATAAATCCTACTTGACTATGATGGATGATATTTTGATATATTTTTTAATTCAGCTTGCTAACATTTTGTTGAGTATTTTTGCATCTATGTTCATCAGGGATATTGGTCTGTAATATTATTTTTTTGTCGTGTCTTTGCCTGGTTTTGGTATTAGAGTGATGCTGGCCTCATAGAATGAATTTGGAAGTATTCCCTCCTGTTGTACTTTTTGGAAAACTTTAAGGAGGATGGGTATTAGGTCTTCTTTAAATACTTGATCAAATTCAGCAGTGAAGCCATCTGGTCCAGTAGTTTTCTTCTTAGGTAGTGTTTTGATTACCAATTCAATTTCCTGACTGGTAACTAATCTGTTCATATTTTTTGTTTCTTCCTCAGTTGGTCTTGGAAGGTTATATTTTTCTAGAAAGTAGTACATTATTTCAGGTTATCCAGTTTGTTAGCATATAATTTTTCATAGTATTCTCTAATAATTCTTTGTGTTTTGGTGGTGTCTGCGGTGATTTTTCCTTTCTCATTTCTGATTCTGTTTATGTGTGTAGATGCTCTTTTTTTCTTGATAAGTCTGGCTAGAGGTTTATCTATTTTGTTTATTTTCTTGGAAAACCAGCTCCTGGTTTCATTGATTTTTTTCTATTGTTTTATTATTCTCAATTTTATTTATTTCTGCTCTGATTTTTATTATGACCCTCCTTCTACTTGCCTTTGGGCCTCATTTGTTCTTCTTTTTTTAGTTTTATTAATTGTGAGTTTAGACTCTTCATTTGGGATTGCTCTTCTTTCTTGAGGTAAGCCTTATTGCTTTATGCTTTCCTCATAGCCCGGCCTTTGCTGCATCCCACAGATTTTGCAGTGTTGAGTGATTGTTTTCATTTGTCTTTAGTTCTGTTTTTATTTGGACATTGACCCACTGATTATTTAGGAGCATGTTGTTAAGCCTCCATGTGTTTGTGGGCTCTTTTGTTTTCTTTGCACAATTTATTTCTAGTTTCATTGCTTTGTGATCTGAGAAACTGGTTGGTACAATTTCAATCCTTCTGTATTTACTGAGGCTCTTTTTGTGGCCTAGTATGTGGTCTATTCTGGAGAATGTTCCATGTGCACTTGAGAAGAATGTATATCCTGTTGCTTTTGGATGTAGAGTTCTATAGATGTCTATTAGGTCCATCTGTTCTAGTGTGTTGTTCAGTGCCTCCATGTCCTTACTTATTTTCTGCCCAGTGGATCTATCCTTTGGGGTGAGTGATGTGTTGAAGTCTCCTAAAATGAATACATTGCATTCTATTTCCTCCTTTATTTCTGTTAGTATTTGTTTCACATATGCTGGTGCTCCTGTGTTGGGTGCATATATATTTATAATGGTTATACCCTCTTGTTGGACTGAGCCCTTTATCATTATGTCCTTTTTTATCTCTTATGACTTTCTTTGTTTTGAAGTCTATTTTGTCTGATACAAGTACTGTAACCTCTGCTTTTTTCTGTTCGTTGCATGAAATATCTTTTTCCTCCCTTTCACTTTTAGTCTGTGTATGTCTTTGGGTTTGAAATGAGTTTCTTGTAGGAAGCATATAGACAGGTCTTTTTTTTTTTAAATCCATTCAGTAACTCTATCTTTTGATTGGTACATTCAATCCAGTTACACTTAGGCTGATTATCAATAGATATGTAATGTGAGTCTGTGCTCCCATAGCAGATCTCAGATCGCCTGGGTTTGGTTTTCAGAGATCCTGGGCTTCTATTCCATCCCCACTCCATTTCTCTTTCTCCTGCCAGTGATGGGGTGGAGGAGTGCTTGGGTCCTGCCAGATCACAGCTTTGCTACTTTACTCTTTTCCATGAGGTCTTCTCTTTACCCTGGATGTAGGTAGTCTGTTCCAGTTTTCTTTCCAGTTGCTCTTTCAGGATTAGTTGTATTTCTGTATTTTCATATTATATGTGGTTTTGGGAGGTTTCTGTCTCACTTCTCACACTGCCATCATTTCTTCCTGTCCAAATGTGTCCTTTCTTAAAGATAAACTCCATAACCCAAGAGTGGTATTCCAGAACTATTAACGTATATTTTTCATTATTCTTACACAAAGAGACCCACTAATCATGGCCTCAATATACCTTACAAATTCCTGTCAGGTTTTCACATACTATTCCTCCCTTGTGGAATGGACTGTCCCTTACTCCTCACTATCCATATTCTGTCTGTGCTTTATAAATGCATAAGAATTCTTTCATACATCTATTTTTTAAAATGTGAGAGATTATATTGGTAAAAAACACAATTATGAGAAATCATTCAAATTACCTGTGCAGTCCTGCACGGATCCTTCAATTCACTTTACCAACACTGCAGCTCATGTTCTTTAAGGAGCTTGGTTCTGTGGTGAAAGGCTCTCATCCACTTAGTAACCCAGTATCTGTCAGAATATGTTTTTATTGCTATATTTCAAGTTAAGGATCTTGAGATAACGCAATTAGTTGATTTCAGAGGAAGACTGAAACTCTAATAAACTTAGAAACCTCTGTCCATTTGTTTGATATGCAGGAATCCTGAGGATAATCTGACCTGTCCTGCTCTCCCTCTAAAATTAGGAATCAGCTGGTTAAAATTACTGAGACATCCACACTTCCAGCTAAAACTCTAAGAATGTGAGGAAAGCAAATAAATAATTTTGAGAGTATCCCTCTACCTTGGAAATAGCTTCACACTTAGCTTTTATAATTCAGGGCCTAAAGAAAAATTGGGTTCAATAATTTTTAAATATCAGTATTTTAAAAGCATTCTTATATTCACATCCTCAATTCAGTCAAGTTGATTTTGCAAACTTTTAAGCAATATATATATATTTTATCCTTTGTAAATACAGTGATAATATTCTCCTACAGTCCTTTCAGCATTATATGTGCATATGAGTGTGAAGAGATGTGGGGAATTGAAAGCATTACTATGTTTTATATGATTAATTGTGCCATTATGGCCTTAGTTTTCCGTCTCTCCTTGTGAATGAAACATAGTCAAAATATAAATTTTCTAAAATATTTTAAGTATCAAATTACTTGCATATTATTTCTTAAGGAAATTTTCAAAATATTGTGAATTGTATTACCTAAGTTAAGTGGGTATTAATGGGAGAACATGATGAATATTCATTTAAAATCAGTTTGCAACTGCAAACTAATCCTATAATATTTTATTTCCTATTGAATGAAATGGCAGGAAGTCTAGTTTTACTTTTCTCCTATGAGAACAAATGTATACCGAGAATCCCTACTCACTGTGAATTCACAATTCAGCCTAACATACCGCTTAAAATGATCTGCAGTTTGATTCTTAAATTTATAAGTGTTAGGCTCATGAAGTGGATCTAAAGGGAAATGTTGAATAGGGGTTCCAAAGTCTGGATGTAAAATACAAGGCAATTTGTATCTGGACATAATTATCTGCTTCTGTTACCCTGCATATACTCGAGAGAGAGTTCAGTCTAAAATGAAAGAAAATACTCAAATCTCTTTTTAGCTATTAACCAGAGCTTTTGATCTAGCATGATTTATTGCTATCCCCACGTGCAGTTAAATATCCATCTACTTTGAGCTGAGAAATATTCCCAGGTCTGTAATAGCAATCTGAGCCTAGTAGTTGGTGCACTGTCACCACTGTGGGAGTGGGGCACCACTTTTAGGCGGGAGACTCACTTAGCACTCAGTGCCCTTTCCTTCCTTCTCTTCTGCTTCTCTGGCAGTGAGTCACCTCAAATCTAAAATACCCATATCATGATAGCACTTTACAAGAAGGTAAAATCATGTTGATAGGATACACTTGCAGTAACTATTCTATATAGGTCCAATTTCAAATAAGATGAGTGACCCACCTAGCTAGTTTAGCTGAAATGAGAAGGCAGCATCCCCGTCTCCTTTCACCACATTGGTTCAGGTGACCTCGTGGTTAAAGGCTACTTCAGCTGAAGTTCAGTCATGTTAAGCGTTTTGCAATATAGTGGTGGGAATTGACACTGGGAAGTATATACTTAAGTTTGTAAAAGAAAACCACCTCAGATTTAAACACACAGACAAATAAAAAGGAAATAGTCCATGTCAACATAGGGAATAGAAAATTGGTGGATTGTAAGGTAACAAAAATATTTTTGCTCCATTTTAAGCTTTTCTCTTAATTATAAAATTAAGTACCTCTATTTTTAATTGGAATTCATTTATAGACCTATCAGATTACCAATATCATATTCCTGATTACTTTAATAGTCTCAGCCTTGTTAAAGATGAGGCTATGCAATTGAACTTTAGAAAGAAACCATGTGTCTGAATTTTGACTGAAAAAAAACCAAAATTTATATTAATATGAACTTGCATGTACACAGGCATATGGATGTCTTATAATAAATTCCATATATTCAAAAGCATTTTCTTACTCCATAATTTATATATATTCCATGTATTCAAAAATCAATTTCTTACTGCACAGTTTATATAATTCCACAATTGTATGATTCATCTAGCTGTTCATCATCCCTATTATTACTTCATTCTGGGCAAGTAGCCAAATTATTTCCTACCCTCCCTTGAGTGAGAGAGGGGAACATGTGACTGAATTTTGACAAATGAATGTGGGCAGAATGACTTAACACTTCCAGCTCTATATGTTACCTGAAGCTCTGAGTGTACTTGTCTTAGTGTGTCTCTCAGAAATTTTCATAAGAGCAGGGACCATAAAATAATAATGTTTAAATATTTTTTATGCCCAGTATGTTCTTTCTGCTGGGGAAAAAAAAAGTGCATGTGTTTTTATAAGTTAACAGTGACTTATTCATGCAGTAACCATGCGTTCTAGCTTACCCAGAATTTAACCATGTTTACACATCTTTCTCTGCATAATTATGAATATAGCCCCCTTCACTTTCAAAAACGTCCCAGTTTACAGTAGTCAAGCTTTTGTCCTGCCTTTTCTGTAAATAAACCACTCCTCAGGGTAAGCACACAGAGGAGGGCTGAGTCTCTGGGTCTATTCTCACTATCAGTGAAGAAGAATTGATAGACTGTGAAGATTTCCACTTAGCAACACCTAATGCAGTAATTGCTAATAGAAGCCATAATGGCTGCTGGCATCACATCTGAGAATGGCCTAGGCTAGTGTCGCCAGTGTCTCCAACACTACAAACCTTTCTTGGAAAAACAGCAAACCCAAATTTTATTAAGCCTCTACATTTACATAAGAATTTATAAGAAATATAGGGAACAAAGGACATGATGGATGACATCACTAGAAGAAATTCTGCAAAATTCATTTAGAACATTCTGTAAGACACAAAAACATCAGTTTTCAAAAAATAAATCACAAGGAAAAAACTGGGTAGGGAAACCTAGAGAACACGAGATGTAAATGTAGCTTCTATTTGTAACATATGGATCTGATTTAGATCCTGATTCAAACAAATAAATACAGGATATAGAAAAAATGCCTGGTTACTTAATTATTTTAAAGAATCACTCGTATTTTTAGTTACATAAGTTACATACTGAGATATTTACAAATGAAATGGTATAATGTTGGAAATGTTTAATGACAATCCAGGGGGAGGAAAAAAGAGAGGCAGTGTAGATGAAGTAAGATTGGCTCTAGTCTGAGAATTGCTTAAGCTGGGTGATAGATACAACAGTTTTATTATATATTTTCTCTATTTTGTCTCCATTTCAATTCTTCCAAACAGAATTTTTTTTATAAAAAGCATGTGTGTGTGTGTGTGTGCGTGTGCATGCACGCACATGTGTGTGTTTCTTCTTCCCACACTGGGTCTCTGTCTTGCCAATGGGTTTCAGCCCCAGGTAAGTTTGCTATGGATTCAACGTGACCAAAGAAATTGACAGCAAAACATTCTTGGGGTGAAAGGATTATACTCAACTTTATTTCCAGGTGGCAGGTCAGTTACTAAAATCCCATTCATTCACTCAGAGTGAGTCTGCATGCAGCAAGCCATTCTCTGCCTCTGGGCCTTTCTGCCTGCACAGCCATCCTCTGGGCCTCTCTGTCCTCACAGCCATCCTCTGGGCCTCTCTGCCAGCATAGCCGTTCTACACAGCCATCTCCTCTGGGCCTCTCTGCACAGTTGTCCTGCACAGCCGTCCTCTGGGCCTCTGTCCTCTGCTCTGCTCTCCTGCAGCCTTGCAGCCATGCCGCTGTGTCACACCCAGAGCACTGGGCGGAGCTCTTTATATAGAGTCAACAGCCATGTATTGCATGTATTGTGTGTCCTAGTCAACTAGGGCCAGGTCAGAATCCTGGCCACAGGAACTCTCATTTTATCCACAGTCTCTATTATTCTGCCTTTCAAGAGACACTTCCTTGTTCTCAATTTTTTCCTTCTTTTGTCATGTTATGAGGGATCCGACCATGCCTTTGGGCCTGAATCCCCAGTGCTGTGACTACAGTGAATTTGGTGAAGAGTCTAGAGGAGCACATGTTTCTCATTCCTTATGAAAATAATTGGGTATCAATTATAAATGAGGAAATAGCTGGTACGAAATAGGAAGAAAACCTCAACTCAAAGTGAATAAACATAGCTGTAGATGCACACCTGTAGTGGAAGAAATGAACAAAATGCAATAGACACAAAATAGGAGACAGAATATATCTGATATATAAATTTTATGAATACTGTTAAGTGGCTCAGGATCAAAATCCAACATTTATTAAGTAGGTGACCTTTGGCAAGTCTTTGAATAACTTTTGAGTCTCATTCTGTTAATTTGTAAAACAACAAATCGGAACTCTGATATGATAAACTTGTCTGAGCATTAAAAAATGTGTTGTATATGAAAGTACTGGCATATGGCAGGAGGAATTATTTTGAACTTCATAGGCTACTGTACAAGTACAGAAAGATTTTCATTAATATGACTAAAGGGAAACATTTATAAATAATCATATAAACTCAGAGTACATATACTCAGTTATTCTACCAAATACTTATCCAGCACCTACCAGTGAGCTGGCATTTTTCTTACTGCTTGAGGATACAGTCTTGAACAAAACAGAAAAATATCCACCTTCATAAAGCTTACATTCTGGCAGGAATAACTTATATCACAAATAGTACATGGTTAAATTGTTCTCAGTATATATTTCTTAACTTACTTATTTATAATATGCTTTAAAACTTAAGTTACTGTCTGAGTGGTTCTGCTGACCCCCTGCTCTACACATACATACACACTCTTAGAATAAACCTTCACTCAAATCTTTCTCTCAGGAGTAGAGATTGATAGTGAAATTCCAGTTAATTTAAGAACCATTTACTCATCAGTATTCTGTGAGAGTAGGAGTGCTGGTCGATCTGTTTTCTAAGAACTTGGCAATACACTTCCTGCACTTACTGAGCCAGGCTGAGAGCAGGTGGCTGCAATGTGCAGCAGTTTTATTTAACTGCTTTCCACCACTTTGCAAGCTCTGCTTTCTCAAGTTCAATGACACTGCACCTGAGACCTCATTAGTATGTGAAGACACGTGTGCCTGCCTACACCAAACATAAATCCTTCTGTTAAAAAAAAAAATAGGAATGCCCCAAGACAGCACTTTCCTTTGTGGAATTTGTCACTCATCATTTCAAGGACTGTGTTTTTCTGGGGGTAAATCTTGTTTTGTTTTTAAATGTGTCATTGATCCAAACGGTGAAGATGCACAGGTGTGAGGATTTAAATGGCAGTGATGGACCTGCCCACCCACAATGAATTCTAACTAGAAAATTAAGGTTGTTGGCAGTGTTTGCCAGCTTGATTGCTCTGTCCAACATTAATTCATGACTTCTGGGATGCTTAGCAGGCCACAAGGAGATCCTCCCCATTTTACTCTAAAACCTGCTGGGGAATCTTATTATACCTGTGACTAAAATTAACATACTCACACCTGGCAGTGAAAATCAAGTGATTTATTTTAATTGTTTGAAAAATAGTGTGTTAGATAGGTTCCAGTCAGTCCCAAGTCAACATGATAACACACGGCATTGATGTTCTGCCGCACCTCAGCATCTCTTTCTGAGCAGTGAGAAACAGTGTTCAATTAGGGTAGCGTTTCCACAATTGCTGGATTACAATTATTTTCTAAAGTGATTTTGAACACCTTACCCAAATCTTAAACAATCTTAATTTTCATCAGAGAGGTTGGAAATTTGTAATTTCACAGTTACTGATGAGGCATGTTAAACACTAATTTAGAGAATACAAGGCTGAATATAACAGATAAACTGTACATACTTGTGAACATACCATGTGAGAATCTGAACTGGCCCAGCCATAAAAGGCACTAGATGGTGACGTGAAAGCAAATGGTGTTTCTGATTTCAAACTGCTTATAATCAACCAGTGGGTGGACTGGGGGTATAATAGGTACAGTCTTATGATAGAAAATTACATTTAAACATTTGGAAATGCCTGGGGTTAGAGGCTGGACAAGATAAGTTGTAGATAAGTCAGTGTTTGTGTTTATAATATGTGTTGGGACCGAGTGGATGGTCTGGTATTTTATGGCTGCTCTCCTATTTCCAGAAAAAATGTAAGAAAGATGAAGACTTGTTAAGGCAGGATTATACAAAGTTATACATAGAATAGTTTTGTCTGAGCTCATAGCTGAGTAATCTTTCCAGACATAAATCTATTATCCTCAAAAAGCACTGACTCACAATTTGGAAATCTCAAGATGAATTATATAAATAGAATTATTTGAAATTCCAAGAGAGAATATATGCATATAATTTTTCATATTCATATAAGCCTTCCATGTTTTCCATTTCTAAGTTTCTCCATGTTTTCCAGTAATAAAGACCTTTATCTATCTAACCAAATGGATATTGATGTAAAGTAAATTAACTTAATATTTTAAAAAACTTTTAAAATCCTATCTTTGTTCTCCAAGTAGATGAAAGCTCTTTCTCAAAAGTTAACATGTATAAATCAATGATTTATGAACTGATTTTGAAGAATTATTTTCACTGAATGACAGTCAGTGTACAAGAAACATTTACATATCCTTTATGTAGTAACTATATGTGGAAACCTTTTATTATATATTAGCTTCTTTAAAGAAGAAAAGTTTAATATCCACAAGTACATATTCTTCTTATCCTCTGTAGCCATGCGTTTCACAAGAAATAATTCTGAACTTGTACTTGTGGAGTAGCTCTAAGAGGGAAGGTTTTCTGAAAATAATATTCATGGATTTTTTTGCAGTATTTATTGTTACTAAATGCAGTCTAGGTTAATTATGTTCATAGTATTTCTTTAGAAACAAAAACATTTCACACAAAACTAGTCATGGTAAGTTATCTTTGAATTCACAAGCACAGATAAAGAAAAATCCATAATTAAAATACTTTAGAAGTAGGGATGATTGAACTATTTTCCAGTTTCATTGAGATGTAATTGATAGAAAACATTGTCTATGTTTAGGGTGTACAACCTATTGATTTGCTACATTTACATACTGAGAAAAAATTATCACCATAGCATTAACTAACACCTCCACCTCATCATGTAATGACCATTTCTTTGGTATGGTAAGAATATTTAAGATCTACTCTTCATAACTTTTAGCTATATAATACAGTATTATTAGTGATGATCACCATGCTTTATATTAGATATTCAGAACTTGTTAATCTTATAACTGGAAGTTTGTGCTCTTTGACCAATATCTCTCCATTACTCCACCCATAGCCCCTGTTAACCACCACTGTACTCTTTGTTTATCCCAGGGCTTTCATAGATTCCACATTTAAGTGGTATAATATGTATTTGTCATTCTCTGACTTATTTAGCATAATTCCCAAGATTTATCCAAGTTAATACAAATGACAGTATGTCCTTCTTTCTCATGACTGAATAGTATTCCACTGTGTGTATAGGGTGCGTGTGTGTATCTCACATCTGTATCCAGTCATCCATTGACAGACACTTAGGTTGTTTTCATGTTCTGGCTATTGGGAATAATGCTTCAGTGAACATGGAGCTGCAGGTATCTCTTTGAGATCCTGTTTACATTTTCTTTGGATATATATCCCACAAACAGGATTGCTAGATCATATGGCAGTTCTATTTTTAACTTTTTTTGAGAAAACTCCATAGTATTTCCCAAAGTGACTGCCTCCATTTATATTCCCACCAACAGTACCCAAGGGCTCCCTTTTCTCCACACCCTTGCCAGCACCTGTTATCTCTTGTGTTTTGATGATAACCATTCTAACAGGTGTGGGTTGGTATTTCATTGTGATTTTGATTTACATTTCCCTGATGATTAGTGATGTCAAGCATGTTTAATTTACCTGATGGCCAATTGCATGTCTTTGGAAAAATGCTCTATTCAGTTCTTCTGTCCATTTTTTAATTGGGTTGTTTGTTGTTTTGTAACTGAGTTGGGTAGGTTCTTTATATATTTTGGGTATTAACCCCTTGTTTGATAGATAGTTTGCAAATATTTTCTCACATTCCATAGTTTGTCATTAGATTTTGTTGATTATTTGTTTTGCAATACAGAATGTTTTTTTGTAGTTTGATGTAGTGTCAGTTTATTTTTGCTGCTGTTGCTTGTGCTTTTGCTATGATATTAAGGAAGTCACTGCCAAGATGACTTTTAAGGAGATTTTTCTTTATTTTCTTCTAGGAATTTTATGGTTTCAGGCCTTATGTTTAAGTCTTAAAACTAACTTGCATTTATTTTTATGAGTGGTATAAGATAAGGGTCTGATTTCATTCTTCTGCATATGGTTATCTAACAATTTATTTGTTGAAGAGACTGTCTTTTCCTCTGTGAACACTACCTATTGAGAGCTCTCCTTTCCTCACTTAGTATTCTTGACTCATTGTCAAATATTAATTGACTGTATATGGGGGATTTATTTTTGAGCCTTGATTCTCTTCCATTGGTCTGTGTATCTATTTTTATGCCAGTACCATTACTGTCTTGATTATTGTAGCTTCGTAGTATAGTTTGAAACCTGGAAGTGTGATGTTTCTGGCTTTTTTCTTCTTTCTCAGGATTGCTTTGTTGATTAGGGGTCTTTTGTGGCTCAAAACATTTTTAGGGTTATTTGTTCTATATCTGTGAAAAATGACATTATAATTTTGATAGAGATTTCATTGAATTGTTGGATGGCTTTGGATATTATGGACATTTTCACAATATTTATTCATCTGGTCCCTGAACGTAGGCTATCTTTCCATTTGTTTCTTCTGTCTTTAATTTCTTTTATCAGTGTACAGGTTTTCAGTGTACAGGTCTCTAACCTCCTTATTTAAATTTATTCCTAAGTATTTATTGTTTTTGATGCTATTGTGAAAGAAATTGTATTATTTCTTATTCAGATATTTCACTGTTAGTATATAGAAACACAGCTCTTTTCTGCATGTTAATTTTGGATCCTGCAACTTTACTGAATCTGCTGATTAGTCTTAGCAGGTTTTTTTGGTGCATCCTTCAGGATTTTCTATTGATATATATCATCTGCAAACAAAGATGATTTTACTTCTTTGCTTATTTGGTTACCTTTTTTTCTTGCCTGATTGCTAGGACTGGCTAGGACTTCCAATACTATGTTGAATATGAGTGGTAAGAGATGACACCTTTATTTTGTTCCTAATCTTAGAAGAAAAGCTTTCAACGTTTCATCACTGAATATGATGTTGGCTGTGGGTTTGTCATATATGACCTTTATTATGTTGAGATATGTTCTTTCTATATATAATGTGTTTGTATTTTTATCATGAAAGGGTGTTACATTTTCTCAAATGCTGTTTCTGTGTCTACTGATATAATCTATGAATTTTATCTTTCATTCTATTAATGTGCTGTATCACATTTATTGCATGCATTAAACTACTCTTGGCATTCCAGAGGGATAAATCCCACTTGATCATGATGTGTGACTTTTTTAATGTGCTGTTAATTAATTTTGTCATTTTTGTTGAGAATTTTTGCATGTATAGTAATGAAGGATATTCCAATTTTATTCTTAGTAATGTTTTAAAGAGTGAATAGCTACTAATGGTATATCTATTTATTTTATATAGACACTATATTTTGAGAAATTAACATTTCTGCTTGTAAAAAATATATATTTTTAAGGAAACCAAATTCAAATTGAAATTTTGAAGACTATTGGTTTATTGTTATTAGTAAGTATAATAGTATTGTATTTATTTTGTGTGTTGTACATAGGGCATTGTGCAAAAATAATATAAATGACTTTGGATTTCAATATTTGATTTCATCTGATATACATGAAAATGGATGAATCAAATTTTCTGCTTGATGTTTTCCAGATAGCTACATGATAGTTTCCACATGGCATTCCCCAAGAATAGGTGATGCCTACTTAACATTTGTCTGATGAGACTTGTCCGTAAAGAAAGCTCTCTTTGTTCTGAGAGTCATTATGTATCTAGGAAACTTTCACATCTCAAAAAAATGCAAAGCCTGTTTCTATCAAAATCTTTCATTTTCTTTCCTAATTTGGCCTTTTAAATAAGATAAAATACATTCCATTGAAGTCTTCTTTAGCATTAACCCATATGATGTGTTTTTTTGTCTGTCTGTTTTTGTTTTTGTTTTTAAATTTTTTATTAAGGTATGATTGATATACATTCTTATGAAGGTTTCACATGAAAAAACAATGTGGTTACTACATTTACCCATATTATCAAGTCTGCACCCATACCCCAATGCAGTCACTGTCCACATATGATGTTTTTTTTTTGAAAATTCCAACCATACTGGTACTTAAAATTATTCTCTTTAAATCCTATGTGAGTCAGATAATGTGGATGAAGAACAGATGATGCAATTATAAGATAAAATACAAAAACAAACCAAAATTAAGATGATACTCTATGAAAACTAAAGTTATAATTTGATGTCCCCAATTCCAAGTTCCTCAATGTTTAGAATATATGAAGAGGTTTAATATTCCAAATGAAAACCTAAGTTAAATGCTTAAATCTGTATCTAATAATTAAAATGATCTCAATTTACAGTTTATAATTTTTTTTGAGATCAGCTATGAAAATATTTATTTATTTAAAAATTCATGTTTTGGCTCTGTATCTTTTGAACATCTGTTCTACCTTGACTAAGTTTATTTAAATGTAAGTATGAATGGTATAAAATGTTCCAAACATGTAAATATTATTTTATGAAACCTAACTACATCAGAATTGGAAATAAAGTGAATCACAATTTTTTTTTCTCATTTGATGTTTGTTTTGGTTGGATCTCACATTTTTCAGTATCATATTTTGATTTTAATCTTATTTAAAAAAATTAAATTTTTCCTGGTATATTGGAGAGAAAAGAGATTTTGGCAGTCAACCTGAGTTCTGGTTCTGTTTTTACTGTTAACTAGATGTCTACTCTTGAATATATTTCTTAAATTTGTGTGGCACTTAGCTCACTCATCTGATAAATTCAAGCTCGGACCAAGTCCATGTTTTTGAATCTCTGTGCTTCTATGTGCTCATTTGTAAATGAGGATAATATTATTAACTATAGTAAGAAAGGTATGTAAAAGAGTACAGGATCTGGCATAGGAGAAATACTTAGAAAAGTGTTATAGTAATATTTGGGTCAGATTTTATATAATTCCCCTGTATTGTCAAATACTTATGTATAGTTATTAATATTGACACTGTTAATATTTGAATTAACTCCACTAACATCTTTTTCCCATCAAAATATTGGAGTACAGTATTTATAGTAATAACTTTGCATCTGTTAACATTTAGGGTTGAAGTAAATTATCTGAACTTCTATGCCATTCATGCCACACAGGTTGAGAAATACTAAAATAGATAACTGGAAAATATCCTTCATGCTCTTTAATTCTGTGTTCTGAAGCATTTCTGTATTAGTCAGTTAGGGCTGCCATAACAAAATACCTCAGACTCGTGACTTAAAAAACCAATTTACTTTCTCACAGTTCTAGAGGTTCCAAGTCCAAGGCTTCTCTTGAGGCCTCTGTCCTTGGCTTGCGGTGTCTGCCTCCTGGTTGCGTCTGCCCGTGGCCTTCGCTCTGAGGCTGGGCTCTCCTGGTGTCTCTTCCTCTTGTCATAAGAACAACAGTCCTATCAGATTAGGACTCACCCAAATGACTTTACTTAACCTTAATTATCCCCTAAAAGTTCTTGCTCCAAATATATTTACATTGGGAATAAGGGCTTCATTTGGGGTGAAACAATCATGTTCATCACATAAGCATAAGCCCTGAGAACAAAAACATGTATTCCTTCATTGTTTTGTGTGTCCTTAAATTGCACTTCAGAAATTATTTAGGAAAAACTCACTACTCACCCAGCACACCTCTGTGAACAGATGAGTGGGGTTTTTCCAACACCAGCCAATTCTCTGACACCAGTTGGGTGTCCTACAGTTCAATTAAATTCTGCTAACAGAATTAGCTCCTACCCCACAGGTTAAAAGGTCAGTCCCACAAGAATGCCCCCCACTTCAGATGCCTGGATAGGGCCCAGGGTATCCACAACTTCTGTCCAACTTTGCTACAGATCAGAGGTTCCCATGACTCCCCCCCTGGGTTCAGTAATTTGCTAGAGCAGTTCACAGATCCAGGGAAATAGTTTAACTATTGCTGATTTATAGCAAAGGATATCTTAAATAATATAGTTGAACAGCCAGATGAAGACATACCTAGGGCAAGTTCTGGAAGGGTCCACGGCCCAGAAGCTTCTCTCTTGGTCAAATTGGAGTATGTCATGCTCAGGGCATCTAGATGTGTTTGCCAACCCAGGAGCTCTCCAAACCCTGTACTTTTGGGGGTTTTATGGAGGCAGCGTCACACAGGTACCATGGATGATCAGCTCCACTCCCAGCTCCTCCCCTCCCTCTGGAGAATGAGGGGTGGGGCTGAATGTCCCAGGCTTCCGGTCCTGACTTGGTCTTTCTGGTGACCCGCCCCCTTCAGGAGCCCACCCAGAGTTGCTTCATTAGAACTTAAGGTATTCCTGTCATCCAGAAAATCCCAAGGAATTTAAGAGCTGTTTTTAAGGAACCAGGGTCAAAGACAAATTTCGGAACAAACGATTCTTCATGCACCCCTATTTGCAAGGGTTTTAGGAACTCTCTGTCAGGAACTAGAGATAAAGACCAATACAAATATTTATTACAATTTCACAGAAATTGTTTTTTAAAATATTTAAACATGGCATAGTTCAGACTATATTTCTATCAGAACAGCAGAACACATATTCTGAAATGCCCTTCTGCCAGAAAACACACATATATGGATAAATTGCACCATAAACATTTAAATGCTTTGCTGAGTCTACATGAAAGTCCTAGAGATCCCAAAACGCCTCTGTCCCCAGGACTGGCTTAAGAGCCCGAGGAGGGCAAGGGCTCTTCAGCCACGTAGTAGGAGAAACGGTGTCCTTGGTGATTCATCTTAGTGTGCAAGAGCTCGTCTGTGATGTGAGACATAAACATGCAACATTCAGCAGAGCCAGGCTCCCGTTCAAACTATACCATATGATATGTTGTGTCCTATTATGGGAAACATCTCTGAGTTATCTATTTACTAGGTCAAATAAATTTTCACTAATGGAATAAATCTTTTTATCTCATTGGTCCAAACTATTTCATGTATTTTGTTTTTTCTACCCTTTTTATTATCAAAAAGTTCTGTTTTTCAGGCTTATCACATTTCATTTTAAATATAACATTAAAAGGATACTACAAATTTCCTGGGTTTGTGTATGCAAGTAATATTTTAAAAGGGACACCCCGATTTCAAATGACCTCATTACTCCTTCACGACAAATCATGTAATCGATGCCTGCAGTAGATGGGCCATGCCTATTGACTGAAAACCAGATAAACTCCTTAACTGTGCACTGCAAAAAATAAGTTGTATTCAAGAAAATGTTTTAGAAATCATACTTTTTGAATGAAATTGGAAGAGGGCTATGATAGTGGAGAATATGAAATGCAGACATCAGAACTGTTAAAGTCAAAGTAAGCTAGGATTTATTTGTATATTTTAATGGCCATGCAGAAGGAGGCAGGTGATATTACAGTGTTTACACCAAACCGCACAAGCTGAATAGGCTAAAAGAAACAGTTGGATTATCCATGTGTCAGCATTCTAATCCTATCGTGCTTGTCAGCACTATAATTTTCAACATATCACTTAGTTTAAAATACAGTAGGGGAGAGTCGGAATGTTTGTTTTCTTCTGATGAGCTGTATGACTCAGAGCAAAGACTTAGAAATAGAATCCTTCAGAAAATGAGGGAGTGTTTCAAATTATAGTGGTTTTGTTCACAGCTGTATAAATTTACTTTTCTGGAAAACAGGTACACACTGAGCCATATTTCCTAGGGCCCAAATTCCTGAAACGGTAATTTTTCACTCTTCTCTGGTTGCCTGAAACCAAGCAGCTTCCAAGTTTGACTAACTCCAGTGAAATAATTTTGGAAATGAGAGCATCTTGTTTACCTCTATAATACCTTTTGATAATAATTTTCAAATGTAGAAAAATTAAGTTCCACAACTTAGACATATTTCTAGTTTTATCATTATATATGTGTCCTTATATAATATTTAAGGAAGTGTTCCACAAAATACCTAAGGTCATGAGCTCCAGGCTTATATTTCCATCAGAATGACAGAGTAGATACTCTGAAATGCCTTTCTGGCATAAAACATGCAGATGTTGGAAAATTTATAACCATAAACTTTTAAATGCATTGCTGTGTTTACAAGAAGGTGACAGAAATCACCAAGGGCCTCTGTATCCTCCTTCTCCCAAAAAAGAGTAAGTTTATACCAGAATGTTAAATAAATGTGGAGACTGGGGCTGCCCTGAATGTTGGACTTTGGCAAGAATAAAGTGCTTTAATGAGCATGGGACACTAGAACTCAGGCCTGTCAGAGAAGATAATCTAAATCTGAGAATGCTGCATAAGTAGGGGACAACCCAAAGTGCCATGACCTCAGTATAAATGTTAAGCTGAGAACTGTCTCCTTGGGATAAAAGATCATTCCAGAAAAGTTTATTTTTGAGGGCTCCAAGTGAGAAAAGAAATGATGATACTGATTTTTCCTTGAGAATTGCTAAGTCTTTTCTTACGGGGGTGTGTGGTTTGAATTTACATTCCTTGCACAAACAGGAAAATTGCATATATAAAAACATTTATAAATTGCATTTATAAAAGTGCTCAGGAATAAAGAAATACCCTTTTAATGAATATCATCCTTAATCTAGGTCCTCAGGGTTCATAAGGATTAAGTTTGGACAAATAGTTAACAATAAAAAAAATAACAAATATATAAGCAATCAAGGCCTATCAGATATAACAGGAAGGACTTTATAGAGCAGGAATACCAGGCAGAGAATATAAAGTGTCTTCATATGATAAAGTTACTGACATTTAAAACTCCATGGAGAGCTTGGAAGTGTAAACTAAATACAACTACAAAGAAAAGTAATTTTGAGAAAATTATACACATTAAAGTGCAGGAAGGTAAACAGATGAAATATATGAAGATGGAATAAAAATAAAATTGTCTAAATTGCATCTTATTTAGGTTAGATGAATCTCACAGGTTTCCAAACTTTGTTGGTGACAGGGTTCATTTACACTCTTAAAAGCAATTGAGTAAGACCCGAAAGTTTTATTTATGTGGAGTTATATCTCCTGATAGTTAGCATATTAAAAAAATAAAACAAGAATTTTAAATACTTTGTTTTTAATGCCTTTTTAATAATAATCAGCCAATAATGTTAATATAAACGTTTTTGAATAAATACATATTCCAATATATATTTTCCATCACAGAAAATAATTATAGGACTTTTGACATCATTTATGTTTTATGATTCAGTAGGCTGGCAATTTGAGCTGGGCTCATCCTTGTGGTTCTCAGCTTGAGTGACTAGAGGGACAGGGTCACCTGCTTCTCATCATATGGCAGGTTGTCCTTGGCTTCTTCACATAACCCGGGTAACAGGGACCCCAAAAGTAGCAAAAAAAGGGAGAGCCAACACACCAGTAATTTTTAAGTACCTGCTTTTGTTAATTTCCTAGTGTCCCATCTGTCAAAAATAGTCATCTGGCTGAACCAGTTTCAAGGGCTGGAGCAAAAAACTCCAATTCTCAGTGAAGGACTTCACATTATAGGCCTGTAAATTCGGTAGAGGAAGAGTTTGTGGCCATTTTTATAATCTACGAAAACGCGTTTAATAACAGCCTTAAAATATATAAAGGAAGTATTGATAGAATTATGTGAAGAAACTGAAAATTCTAAAAATAAAACAAGGAGATATGAAAATATCTCTTTGTAAATCATATGCTTATGCCTTAAAAATATGAAGATAAAGGTGATTGGAGTAATGAGTGTCACCTAGTGTGTGTGTGCTTATATATACATACATATGTGTATAAACTGTGTGTGTCTATATATAAAACACATAAAACATTAAATTTGACCAGACATATTTTTGGAGTTTAATTTGTATATAATTGACATAGATTTTAAAGGTACAGATTTTATGGATTAGTAGGATGCTAACTGTAGGATTTCTTAAAATGCCCTAAATTATATCAGAAATGTTTTATTCCTAATTTTGTGAATATTTAAAAAATAATTAATAGTTCTTTAAAATTATTTTCTGCAACTTTTGAGAAGATGTATTTTTTTCCTCTTTTGTTTTAATACAGTGGATACATTGAATTTTGAATGTTTAAATACTCTTGCTTAAGATCATAGATAAACCTTTTGTCAATTATGAGTTTTGCTGGATTCTAGTTTTTCAGGTGTTTTTAAGGCATTGGAGTCTATATTCATGATAGATACCTGTTTGTAATTTTCTTCTGATATCTTTGTCAGGTTTTGATCTCACTTGTATGGTGGTTTTATTAGATAAGTTATGAATTTTTCCTTCATTTACCATTTTCTGAAATTATTTGTAAGTTCGATAGTGTTTCTTCATAAAATATTTGATAGAATTCACCAATTAATCTATTCATGCCTATATTTTATTTGTGGGAAAGTTTTAAATTATGAATTCAATATATACCTATTTTTTCTGTATCTTGATGTATCAATTTCAGTAACAAGTTTTAAAAGGAACTTTCCCATTTCATCTAACATGTTGAATTTATTGATAGAAAGACTTTAGTGTTTATATGATAAATAGTGACGTCCCTTCTCACTCCTCATATTGATAAATTATTTTATTTCTTTTTGTTTGATCATTCTTGCTAAATGTTAACCAATTTTATTAATCCTTTCAAAACACTAGATTTTGTCTTGATTTTCTCCATTGTCAGTTATTCTAATTCTTATTTTCATTTTTACCTAATCCTTTATACTTCATTTTTATCTAATCCTTTATACTTCATTTGTATTTAATTTGCTCTTCTCTATGTAGCTTTTTAAGGTACATAGATAATTTTTTACTTCTCTTCTAGTACGTGCTTCAAAATAAATATATATAAAATAATCTTTTAATTTCCCACGTGTTTTCTTCTTTGTCATGGGTAATTTAAAAGTTCATTGTTTAATTTCCAAATATTTGTGAATGTTTTAGCTATTTCATAATTTTTGAGATTTGTTTTAATAGAGCTGTATAATAAGAGAGTAGAACATACAATTTTTAATGATGTTGATCATTTAATGTCATTAGACTTGAATCACTAACCAACCTCTTATCTATCTTGGTAAAACTTACATGGTCCCTTGAAGAATGTGTGTTCTGAAGTTGTGGTGTAATGCTTGATAGTGTTGTTCAAATCTTCTGTTTTATTATTATTATTCTCTGTTTTCTATCAATAACATTACTCAAAGAGAGATATTAAAATCTCTTTCTATTCCTATCCTTGAATCTGACAGCTTTTGCCTCATTTTTGGTGGGCAACACTATTATCACATGTATTTAAAATTGTTTATAGCTGCCTGTTTCAGTGCACTTTTATGATCACGAAATTTTTATTTCATCTTTGATTATACTGATTGTCTTGAAATCTATTCTTTTTGCTGGTATATAGCCACACAAGTTTTCTTATGCTTAATGATATCCTGATCTGTATTTTTCTTCCCATGTATATTCCATGTCTTTCTTTATAATTAAAATGCATTTCTTTAAACAGCTTATATTGCTAGTTTGAGCTTTTTAAAAGATAAGTTGACATTATTTACCTGTTATTTACTATGATTATTTCTGCATGGTATGCTCAGTGTACTTTAGTTATGTAGTAATTAATATGTGTTATGTTAAGTCTGCCATCTTGGTATTTTCTATTTTTCTCACCTCTATTTTTTTGTTCTCTTTCAACTTTTCTGCTTGATTTTGGATGAATGAAGTAAATTTTAGTGCTAAATTTGACTTCTGTTATCTTTTAGCTATAACTCTTTGAGTGTGTACATCTGTGTGTGTTGAGTATTCTGAAGATTATAAATTCATGTTACAATAATATTGCCTCAATATCTCAGTAATAATGGAAAAAACACATATTAAGTAAAGAACGTAAGCAAATTACAAAATAATACATACAGTTTTATCACTATTTCATATGACACACATACACACAGAACCCATTTTAAAAACATTTTTAGTGTGTATTATATATTCCTGTGCATGTACATATATGCATGACAGGATAAATGGTTTGGAAATTTAAAAAACAAACACTTTCATTTTTAAAAGGTATCATTCTCTATTGTACCTTCAGTATTCACATATTTCCAAGTTCTTAAATTAATGTGTTTAAGAAAGCAAGGCCTATACTTTGCACTTATTTCTCTAAATCTTGCTTATATTACCTAGCATCTAAAAAGTAGGTAAAACTGAAAAAGTATAAATCTGTTAAGTATTGACCCTGTGCAAGCTATTAATAAATGGTGCACCTCTCTTGGGCAAAATAAAATCTTGTGCAATTGTGATTATCATAGGTTTTAAGTGATGAGTTCTCTGTTATTTTACTTAGCTTTTCATTCATATAAACCATCAACATTGTACATAAACAAATGTTTGTCCCCAATTCAAATCAACTTTAACATTAACTTTATAAGCAAAATTCCACATTTAATAAGAAGACTTCAAGTTTTATATTAACAAAATGATTGTTTATTGGATTCATTTAATTAGCGATCGTCCCTCAGGTATTCAACTTATGAATAATTCACCAGAAAAAAAATGCAACATCTATGTAGGAATTCATCTGTTGTGCCAAATGAAGCATGCCTGTTATTGAAAGTGTAACATGAAAATATTCTTTCAATCCTTTAATTTTCCCTTTTTAAAATCTTATTATAATTATGATTTATAAGAATTGTTACTGTAAGATCTTTGAGCAATGTTTTTTAATTTTATTATCCTTTAAAGAATGACATATTTTAACATTCACTGCTATATTATTATTGGTGCTGTACATTATCTTAGGGATGGTGAAATGCTTATTCATAACCTGATTTTTTTTTTTTTGCTCACTTACCACATCCTGTTTTGTTAAATTCTCTCTCAGCTTGAAACCTCAGGCAAAACTGTAATTTATCAATTAAAAATTAGAAGTTACATTTGCTAGTTACAAGTAAATGACAGTAAACTTATGACCCTAAAACTATTGGAATCTATACCATTGAAATGACCCTGTTGTCCTTCCATGCTGCCCAACACATTCATAAATATATTTTCAGTATAACTGTACCAACATGTATTAGACAGATGGCGTGCATATCAAGCCACATGTATTATAAAAAGATTACCATATATTCATAACTGTGTTTGGCAGGTACCTATTCATGAAAGGTAATTTTTACATGGGAAAACATGTAAATGACCAGTATATGAGGTAATGTATAAATGATAAGAATGACCAAAGTAGATAAACTCTTTCAATGTCTGCTCTGAGTTTTGAATAATATTTTAGACACTTAACAATTAATTTTCACCCGATGAACTAGTAACATATGAAATAAAAGGAGAGTTCCTGATCACGCCATGGTACTCCATAAAGGCAACTAGGCCATCTTCCCAGTGAGGAGCCTCGTTATCAAAAATCAAGCATATTATCATCATTCCTTATTATATGTATCATGTTTTATAATTTATATAAAGAACTCAAGAATACTCATGAAGGACCCTTTCTAGCTTTGGTTCTTTTCTGTGGGAATGGTCTTATTTTCTGTCTACTCTAAAAGATCCATTGCAGTTATATAGCTAGTGAATTTTTAAATCTTTTATTTTCTTTTTAGCTAAACTACTCTCCAGTTCTTCCATTGCTCATACTTGGTTATCAGTAGGACAAATCACAAGCATGGTCTCAGATTTTGTTCTCCAGTCTCTGGAAGGAAAAGTTGGGAAGGTTTGGAGTGGATCTTTTCTATCCCATGTTCTAATATTTGGAACTGTTGATCTTTACATTGTATTTTATGTGTCATTAGCCTGCACTAAAGTAAATAATTTGGCAAGAAGTCTCTTGGTAATGAAGCCTTCCTTAGAGCAAAGGTATCTCGTAGAGAAGGCCCACGTCTCTGTCTGAGTAGCCCTTCCACCCAGCCACGGCGGTCAGGTAGCTGTGCAGGAGAGCAGCTTCTTGTCGCATAGACTCATCATAGGCATCTGGAAAGAGGGCAGAGGCAGTTCTTGGGCTTGAAAGTGTTGCCTTTCCGATACAAATAGCACTGCTTTTAGATTTGTAGACTTCTCTAAGGGCAGAGTGACAAGCAAATGCTTCTCATGGCTGTCAATGCATGTGGCTCACCAGACAAAGGTATCACACCACTGAGAAGACAGACACCCAACGGGCCTCCTTCACTGGTTCTGTACAATTCTACTCAGTGCATCAACTATAAAAATAACAGAAACTAGGGGCAGCCCTCCTCAAGCCAGGACAGTCTGGTTGATGCCCTAAGTATCCAGCTAAACTGTGTAGCCACGTCCTTTGGATTAATGTATGGATTGCTCTGCAAATAGGTTAGCTCAAAGCCGTAAAATACTTTTGGAAATAAAGGGTTTTATAATATTTGTAATATATTCTTCATATCCCATATTCCTTAATTCCTCATGTGTGAATTGTCTTGCATCTGGACTCCTTGATTTCAAACAGACTTGTAGAAGGAAGTGGATATGCCTATCTTCCTGACAGAAATGCCAGTTGCTTAAGTAAAAGTTTAAGGGAAAATAAAACTCATCTCCTGACTTTACCCAAAATGTATAAGTGTAAATATTCAGAAAAGTCCAGTCAGCACTTAGGTTTCCTGAACTGCTTTGTAAAACCCAAAGGAGTGCCTGAGAAGAGGGTGAATTTGAGGGTCCATTGAACACAGAGCATTTTTCCAATTACAGGAACACCTGCACTGGATGGCTTTATGCTGACCTGTTGTGAGCATTTTACAGGGTGTTTAACAGTCCTTCCAGTTCCTCACTCCGCAATCCGAAACGGGCCGGGGGGTTGCTGGAGTGCTAAGATCCATCGGAGGCTTCTCACTGGGCTTGATTTGATACCCTAACCACAGTGTAGAATGTTTGGTCTGGTAGAATCTCAAATGCCACCCATAGACGCTCTAATTAACGGTCTCAGTGCATTGGCTTCTGGAAAAAAAAAGGTATTGTTTTCTTTTACTTAGTGAGAAACGATTGTTGGAAAAACCAATGACTCAGCTCTTCAGCAGTGAAACTACAGGGCCAAGAAAGGCCGCCACAGGCTTGTAAAAATCTTGCTGCAGATATTTTTTTTTCTCTTTCCTTATGAAACTGTGGTAGAGTCAGGTATAGCCAGGCATTTGCAAGCATATTTTGGACATCTATTGCTTAAAATAAACATGTGCTTCTCGGCCAGAGGATTCAAACAGTAATTACTTTAATCATTTCTGTTTATCCTTGGAGAAATGCAGTATCCGAAACTGCAGTATGAGAGTCGCGGGGCTTTTAAACACTCCTTTTCTGTACAGTTAGTCAACAGTAAAGGAGGAATATAATGTTTATCTGTATTTATGCAATGATTTTTAAAAACCACACTTTAAAATGCAGCACTAGCAATTTTTAAATCCTGCAAAGACACAATTTTGAAAATATCCTTCAGAGCAAAGCATTAATGAAGCGTAGTTTGCCCTTCTAAAGACAAAACTACATTTGGACTCTTTTCTAGCACTTGTGTTGCTGTGATTTAAACTTTCTAAGTCAGAATGGCATGTTGGTAGTGAGATACAATGAAAAAGTAACATGGCTAAGGCCCTTTCTATAAATCATCAAGAATAGACAGATACTAACCCTACCTGTATTTTGTTGGGCAAAGCAGGTACCAAGCTTCATTCCTTAATATTCTTGACTTTCACTTAAAAAAAAATATTCCACTGAAGTTGTCTACTTTTTATCTTATCAACACTGGTTGATTTTTCTGTAAGTTCAGTTATTTTAGATTTTTTTTCTTCAGCAATGCTTAAATTCACTGAAAATTAGTCCTGCCATTACAATGAACCACCAGTGTGGGAGCATGAAATGCAAAGTGCATTAGCAATCAAACAGAATTCTGCAGAAACTTCTATGTATATTTACCGTAAGGGCTATTCAATATTACTTTTACAGTCAAATTAATAACAAGCCTGTATTAGCATTGGCTGTGCCATTAAAAAGTCTCTGTGTATCTAAGAGTGAAATTCTTGTGTCTCAGTTCCTCATCTACAACTTAGAAATAAAATACGTGCCTGCCTATGGTAAGGAAACGTGGTTAGCCTGACTCTTTTCACATTGAATCAGATCCCGTTTATGTACAAAGGTGTTCTGAAGGTAAAAGGGCTCTTGGGTAATATTATTAACTCTTCCAGGCCATTTCAGTGGATATACTATAGTAGTAATTTATTGGTTGGCCTTTTAGCTGTGGATGGTGGGGAGTTGAAAGTCCTCTCAGGTTATCGTAACAATGTTAGAGTTTAACTGATGCCTAATATATTAATTGCTGCTAACAGTGTTCAGCTCCTTACTAGAAAATGTCAGAACTATAAAAGTTTGAGTGACTCTGGGAAGTTGTGTGAATTTTCAAGTGTGTATTCCATAAAAAGTTTGGAAATTAATACTTTTTCTCCTCCTCTCTTAGTTATCTTTTCCCCAATAGCACAGAAAGAAGTATGACTCAATGAGAGTTGAGTCATACTTAAAACCAATGGGAATAGAACTGCTAATAAGATCTAGAGACACCATTGTGAGGCTAGAATTCTTTGGATTGTATCCCTCATCTGATCCGAAGCAGGATTCTCCCTCTTGGTTTCTTTTCTTTTGCTAAGCAATTGAAACTGTGTTGGTTCTTAATTTGGCTCATCCTACAGTTGAACATTTTAAGGTTAATTCTGTGTTTTTTTTACAAGGATTATAATTTTGTAGAAAGGGTCTTGTATAAAAAGAAGCATCTTAAATAATATTTGCTAATGAGCTTTCCCTCACTTTTGTTCATCTGTAGATAGAATTAACTCTTTACTTAGAAGGGGAAGAAAACATGCTTGTCATCACCATTTAGCAAAATGAGGGCCCTCAGAGATCTATGTAGGAATGTAGTATCTTCCTGCCATGAAAACAGCAGTTAAAATGTTCCTTCCTCGGGGGTTCAATGAGTTTTTGTTCTGAAACAGCTAGCAAGCGCTGCGCCTTATTGCACACACGCTTAGCATTTAGGAATCACTTGCGGTTAACGATGACCAACACAAGGCACTGTCACTCAAAGTACATTTACAGTGATTTCTGGTGATCCATGGGCCAAATCCCTACCAACGAGTTGCATGGTAGCAATACTTCCACCTACAGGCAGGCCTTAAAATCAGCACAGTGCCTTAGCCTCCAGACCAATCATGGAAATTAACTAGTTTTCTTTAACAATGGCCTTTAAAAATATATAGTTTGTTAAAGCATTGCAGCTATGTGAATGTCCCTTTTTTTAGAAAAGCCTTTCTTGGTCTCTCTTCTTAATATAAATCCATAATTGACTGAAACTCCCTCTAATTTAGTTAAGTGCTGAATTATTCCAGAGTGACTTTATTAGGACTCCGTTTGAAAATCACCATAGGAAGCAAGGCTAGCTTCAGAAAAATCTTTGATCCTCAGCACCCTGGAAGGTTAAGGAAGGTTTCTTCACTATTACACCCAAAAGACAAAATATTTAGAAAACTTGGAAACTTTTTCATTCAGACGTTTCATAATTAGGTTAGTCACCATAAAGCCCGTGCATGGATTTGGGGAAATAAGGCTCTGCTTGTAGTAGCCTCTCTGAAGAGATCCTGGTTTGGGCAGAAAGGACATAGGGATTCTGCTGTTACTGGTCATGATCATATTTTTTACAGTGTTTGACTCTATTATATTGCAGATGTTGGATCGTCCAGCAAGTGATTTGAGAGAAAAAATCTACTTCCAATAAAAGAGGTGATGTAATTTCATCATAACCCTATGCAACAGCTGGCCAAGAAGACAGTGGCCAGGAGGATTCTTCACTGTTGAGGTGTACGAAAATCATCCCGGAAAACAGTGGAATCATAGACAGGTGAGTTCCTAGGAATGTTTTGAATATGGCTTTCCTTTAACTAGTGTGATTTTGAGGGAAAGAGAGAGTCACAAGGATGCAAGAAGGAAAATGAGAGTCACTCTGAAGAGATGAAGCCACACAGAGAAAGGTGAGATCTGGGGAGATTAAATCTATGTTCTGAGAAATGCAATTTTCATTCTGCAGTACTGAAATATCACCTGATAACATTTGCCTTTAAACAGTATACTAGTGGTATGAATGGACTTGAAAACACACATCTAATCACCAAATACAAATTATTTGCTAGAGATTTATAAGTAACAAAGAAGCCCTTCAATTCACAGGAAATGCGAGGTCAGCTATACTTACTTGTTCGCTTCCAAGACAACTTGATTTTCTTTCAGATTTGATCTAACTGGGTTAACCAAGTGGACCAGAAATATTGCTGACATGCAGGCTGGCCTGTTCTTATGCTCTTGGTATAAACTGGACTAAAGAAGCAGGGATTTTAGAAACAGCATTTTTCAAGTTTCCAATTTTGAAGCTATTATCTCTGTACTATAGAAAGTAACAACGAATGAAAATCTAAAACTGGATGGCATAAGAGAAGAGAGTGTATTTCTTAGAAATACCATACAGATTTTTGACCAGGTCCTAGGAGGACAAAGGTAGAAAAAGAATTTTTTTTTATATGTAGTATATTTAGTTGGAGGTCTGGGGTCAAATGATAGGTTCATGATGAATAGATACTTTGGGACAACTCAGAGGTCCCTTGGTTTTAAAATTCTCAATACTGTCCTTGACCTTTAGAACTTTCCAAAAGCATACTGCACACAAGTTGCTCCCTTGAAAGTTCCCAATTTGAAAATAAAGTCTAGAATTACAGAGAAAATTTTGACCCAGTGCCCATGTTCAAAACCTGTTTATGTGGCCTTTGAAGGAGGGATG
This sequence comes from Manis javanica, assembly GCF_040802235.1. Taxonomy (NCBI): domain Eukaryota; kingdom Metazoa; phylum Chordata; class Mammalia; order Pholidota; family Manidae; genus Manis; species Manis javanica. Next base: position 98,504,583 of record NC_133167.1, read on the forward strand.
CACCTGGGAGGGGAGTGTTGACTGAAGGCAGGAGCGGTGAGCGGTGCTGCGGGGCGTGAAACTGTGCCTCGCTTTCAAGCTAAGGGTGTGCCTTTTTGCACTGAGGTGTATCAGTAGGCCTTTTCATTTTCTAATCTCTGCCTCCTATCTGCGGCCTGCGTGTGCTTATTTGCTAAATGCAAATTCAGATTGCAGAAATTTTCTTTGATTTAGAATTTTGTGTTGCCAAATCAAAACTCGTTCTCCTAGAGAGTAGATGTTCGGTGAGTTTCAGTGCATGAGGAGCCACTGCAGACCTCTATCTGTGCGCATTCGGAGCAAGGAAGTGGTGAGGGGAATGTGTGCAGTAAGGGAGCCAAAAGGAGCCTTTTGCCTGCCCTCCTTTTTCACAGTGAGGACATAGAGGTTTAGACATTAATTCCAACTCATTTACCTGGGAATTTGCAGAACTGGGACATAAGCTCTTCTAACTCCCTCTTTTATTCCATTTCTGGGAAGCCTATTTACGGCTTATGTGGATTTCTTTGCTATTGTTTAACCATACAGAAATAATATGTAATCAAACCATTATTGATGAACTATCCTGAAGGTGGCATGATTTTCTTTTCTGTTTTCAAATCTTAAAGTATACATGTAACTTTTAAAACCATGAATAAGTATCTATAAATTATGGACATCTCAATTCTCATTCACCCCATATTACCCAGTGTCCTGTGAGACTCCAAACTGGAGACACAGGATTAGTGGTAACATTTTGTGTTCCAAGAGCTTTTCATGAATCAACTGAGGCGCAAGGAATATAAAAGTTCTTTAAAAACAAATAACAGGAATCAACCCAAGTGTCCATCAAGGAATGAGTGGATAAGTAAAATGTAATATATACATGCAATAGAATATTATTTAGCCTTAAAAAGGAGGGACATTCTGATACGCTATAGCATGGTAGAATTTGAAGATATTATGCTAAGTGAAATAATCCAGTCACAAAAAGACAAACACTGTGTGATTTCACTCATGTGAAGTCCCTAGGGCAGTCAACTCATAGACACAAAAAGTAGAATGGTGATTGCCTGGGGCTGAAGGAAGGGAAAAATGGTGAGTCTTCAGTTTTGCAAGATAAAAGAGTTCTGCATATGGGTTTCATGGCAATGTGAATGTTATCATTACTGAACTGTACATGTAAAAAATGGTTAAGATGGTGAATTTCACATTATGGGCAATTATCTCAAAACTTTTCAGAAAATGTAAAAAAAGAAGACACGAAGCAAATAAATTAAAAATAAATTAAATAACCCTCAAGGAAAAATGAGAAAGAATGGAAGGACAAGTTTCTTTGATTTTGCTTGATTTGGTTTTCAAAGAAAAGAGAATTATTCTGCCAGTTGGAAAGAAAGTAGAGAAGCCAGAGCTAATGATACAGTGATATTTATTTACGTATGATAAAGAATTACAGTTTGAATGTGTGAAGAGACATTGCACAACCCACAGGTCTACAACCCAAAGTGTGCCCAGACTGTGTCTGAATCCTAGTTGAGCTGTTCAGTGGTCATGTGCCCTTGGACATGTCATTTCGTCCCGTAGTGCCTCCTGTTCTCATTCTAACGTGGGGATAATTGTACTGCTTATCCCAGAGTTGGTGCAAGGACTTAAAAAAATTAATATGTACTGCATGTAGAAGCATTTAAAACCTGGCACAGTAAACATCATACAGTGTGTGTTTAATTTAAAAATCTCAAATAAATATAAATGCAAAAATAATTTATTTATAGTACCTAATCTATGTTGTAAATTATTAGTAGAAATTTAAAAACTCATAGTAATATTTTTGTTGCAAACCTATTTTACATTCATCCAAGATGATTTTATTCCATCTAAAATCTCTCTCAATATAAAACTTCGAGACCTAGAATATTTTTGTATTTTCTTCTTTTTGAAAAGAATTTAACAATACTGAATAATGTTTAACATTGAAAGAAAAGAGAAAGAATATCAACATTGAAAGAAAAGAGAGAGAAATAGGGAAATCATGTTTATTATCAGGAATACTGAACTGAGGAAGAACAATTACGATTAGTAGGTACTGAATGCTGGGTTCACCGTGATGATGAAATGATTCATTACTTAATTGAGCTCCCTTTTCTTTACGTTTTAGAATCAAATTTCATCAAGTTGTTTAGATTTGATATCAATGATACTATATATATATAAGAATCTGTTAAAAGGATTCAAGTGACTTGAATAGGAATATTGCACGTCACAACTAAGATGACTCCACCGTTCAAATTTGGCCATGTATTTTGAACAACATATTACAGACGGGTCTTTGGCAATACGTAAGAAATTAGAACATGATTGTTAGTTAAATTTAATTGGTTCACTTGTACAATCCATATTAGTACAAAGATATAAGTGCAAGAAAATGAAAAATTCCCCAAGAAATACATGTGAAAGATCACACATATAAGGTGAAATGGATGCTGGGGAAGCCATAGTAAATTCCTTGATATAAAGGCCAATCCAACTCAGTCAATTAGTCTTTCAGGGGAGTTTATTATTAAAATCATAGAATCAAGCATATATTGAGACTATTATTGCATGCACAATTATTTTCAAAGTTTTAATTGGCCACTATTTCAAAGTGTAATTTTATACATTGGACTTGTGCCCCAAAGTACGAATTATAACACACTGCAGACCACTTAATTGATCATCTGTGATCTTTAATTACCAAACAAAACAAACAAAACCCTACAACCAAAAACAAAAAGGCAACTTAAGTGAAGCTTGTCCTAAAAAAAATGTTAGCAATGTAAAATGCCTTAGAAAAAATATTATTAGGCTCCAGTTGTCAAGGAACCTATGAAAATCTGATAGGTTTCTGAACAAGGTGTACTCTATATCATGTTCATCACCTGTACACAGAAAAAGAAAAGGAGAGAGAGAATATGTTTTCAAAACGATTAAAATCACTCTAAAATGAAAATAGGGAGCTACAAGATACTTGTTAAACAGGTACTTAATGAAATTTAATGACTGAAATTGTGTGTGGAACATCATTGTTGTACATGATTCACATTTTTACCTTACCAGTTAAAGAGGTAGTGATAGCTTTGGAATCTGCTCTAGTCCTAACTATTCCATCAATATCTGGGAGATTTTCTCTTTCTTTTTTAACAGATTTAGAAATGGTATTTAGTAAGTAAGTAATTTATGACAACAATACCATTTCAAGGGCGGTTTTATTTCATCTTACTGATATCATAGTTTATTTTACTTTAACAAATACAGGGGAATGCTATGGATCATTTAATGTTCAAACCAATTTATAAACTTGCCCCTCTTCTCTGAAGAGTAAAATACTGAGAAATATGGCGCGGTGCCTAGTTTTGTCGGGTTGTGGTACTCTCAATTTAGGAAAATAGGTGACATTAAGGTGTAATAATTTTAGGTAAGGAAAAAAATAACTAAAAACAGCTAAATTTTCTTTATGTTTCAAGAGTAACACTTGTTCATTATGCCTAAAACAAACTCTTTTCTTTTAATTTTATTTGAATGAAATATACAAGCAGTATGTCTGTGAACCAGGCATTAGGTTAGGGAAATAGTACCTGTAGATATCTGAAATTAAATTTATTATAAAATAATTTAAAATACAGTAGGTTTCCTGAATTTTAATGTAGTCTACTTTTCAATAACTCGCAGTATTATGTTACACATTTACATCATTATAATAACTTTTACATGCAAACTCTATGTATTAGCTAAGACACAAGTATTTTGTATTATCATATGTGGGTGCAGCCTCCTAATGACCAATACAGATTTGTGAGTGGCATTATCTATAGCTAGGCTTGTAAAAACATTAAAATACTACATTGTACCTTTGTAATTATGTAGAAATTAGTGAAAATATTGATGCTGGGAAAAAGCAGAGGTGCCAAAGCTTCATAACATTGAGAGGAATTATAAATCAGCAGGTGTGCAGGGAACAGAGAATCTTTAGCCTTAATGAGTTGCTTATTGGACTGAAACCAGTTGAGTCTACATTCAATCAGGAGAGAAAAAAACAAAATTAAAGCTATTGATGAAGCTAGGCAATAAATTGTCTAAGGAATGTTTACAGAAAGTGGGTGATTAGGGATTAGGTAATACGTTGCTCTTCAGAAATTAAACCCTGACTTTCACATATTTTAAGATCATGATTTTTAGATGCATAGTTTAACTTAAACTTTTATTGAAAGTTAAAGTCAAGAAAAGTTTGTGAATCATAGTATACAGATGGATGATCTTACAGCGGACACACCTGTATAATCCCAACCCCAAACAAAGAATAGAACATGACCAGCACCCCCAAAACCTCACTCCTCCCCAAAGAATCTACTAGCATAGACTTGTTTTGCCTATTTTGAATTTTACATATGTGAAATGTAAAATACAGTGCATACTTTCCTCCTTCCTATCCTCCCTCCTTCCTCTTTTCCTTTTTTTTGTAGTTGATTTCTTTCATCCATTATTATATTTGATTAATTTATGTTATTCCATGTTGCAGAAATTTATTCATTTTCCTTGCTGTTTAATATCATGTTATATGAATATACTGTAATTTATCTATCTTTTCTAATTAAGAAACAGTATTGTTTCCAATTTGGGCAATTTCATATAATTCTGTGGTCACTAAATACAATGCTGTGACTTTTGGGCTCATATGTACACATTTATGTTGGACATATAAGGGATGGATTCCAGGGTCATAACATGTGCATATTTTGAACATTAATTGATAATAATCAAGCAGTTTACTTAAAGTAAATTCCTAAACTTATACTCACTCCTTTGCATCATATTTTTAGTAACTTGATTTGAATACTTTTTATTTTTAATAATGCTGGTAGGCGTGTAGAAGAACTCATATTGTCTTTAATTTGCATTTATGGAATTACTAATGGGCTTGAACATTTTGAATGTATATTGCCTTTTTGGATATTCTCACTGGAAAACACCCATTTAAGTCTATCCACAAAATCCTATCGATGTTCTTTTTCTTACTGAATTTAGAAGTTATTTTTATTTCTTCTGTAAGTTATATTCATTGAAATATCTTCTCCAAGTCCATGGCTAGTCTTTCCATTCTCAGTTCTTGCTCTCAGGCTTATATACAACATTTCTTTGTTTAAATGATCCTGTAATTGGTTGCTTTTTCTCAGGGCTATTTTCAACAGACTGGGTGTTCATATTCAGAGGTTTTTAAGTATAGTGAAGTTCAAATTATAATCTTTTCTTGAAGAGTTACACATTTTGAATAAAAAAAACTCCTACTTAAAATTCATAAAGATATGTCTCTATATTTTAGAATTATTTCCTTTTATTTCTGTGAAAAATGCCAGTAGGGTTTTGATAGAGATTGCCTTGAATCTATAGATGGCTTTGGGTAGCAGGGATATTTTAACACTGTTAATTCTTTCAACCCGTGAAAAATATTTTTGTCCTCTGTAGTTTAAATCTGCAAACGATCTGAACTTGATCTTTCTGGATACTGTAAAGTAGAAGTTATGTCCTGTGTGTTCTTTCCATAAGGGTACCCAGTTGATCTAGAACCACTCAGTGACGTGGCCTTCCCATCTCCACTGCTCTGCAATTCCACTTTCATCATGTATCAAATGTCTAATTCTATCTAGTTATATCTATCACATTTTATTTCTGCCATTGATTTGAGTGCTATATTTTCTCACAGATCATCAACTCTTTCTTATTTTCCATTCTTTCTTTGACAAGCTTATACTTTGTTAAATTACTTCAGCCGGTATCCTTAAACTTTTTTACCTGATTATTCTATGAACAGGACTGAAATACCTTCTTCTGGGTTAATTCCCTGTTCCCACTACTCCCATCCTCCCTAATCCAGCTTCACGTCAAGGTAATACTGGAGAACATTTCACAATAATGAAGATTGGTGCCATGTAAACTACAAACCCAGTGTCAAACAAAGTGAAAATATTTTGTCCTTTCTCATCCTCTTAAAATTGTTCCATGCCACCCCCAGACTCATTACTCTTAGCAGGTACTCTTGCCTTATATTTATATACATTTTGTTTAAAGCCATCAATCATGAACTTCTGTAGTTCTGCTTATACTTAGAATGTAAAAAAGCTGCAAGAGAGCATCTCTCCAACTCCAAAATGCGAAAAAGCTGGATAATTTATAAAGTTAGTACTCACTGGTGAGCACATCACACAAAAAATTTCACAAGATAACCAGCTAAACTGGATTCCAAAGAATAACAAGCTCATTCAGGAGTTAGAAGCTATGAACTGTTTGACATTTGGCAGACCATGGGCAGAAGAGGCAGCCACCATTAAAACAGGTAAGAAGAAAAAGAGCTTAAATTCTCATAAAGTCTTAAAGAATGGGGCAGAATACATATGTGAGGAGAACACAGACTTCTTGTCAAAAACTATACATTCTAGAAGACTGCAGTGACATCCTGAAATAAGGAGAGAAAAATAAATATAATTCAGGATTCTTCACTCAATGACATGGCCTTTCAGAAATGAAAGTTAAAGAAGACTCTTTTCAGACAAACAAGCTAAAATTCATTAACAGCAGACCTGAACTATAAGAACTATTCAAGGAAGTTCATCAGACAGAAGGTGTATGATATGCAGTGGAAATCTGAATCAACACAAAGAAATAAGAATCACAAGGAACAGAAAAACTGGGGTAAATATTAAAAGATAATTGACTGCTCACAGTAGAAGTAAAAAAAGGATTCATAACATATGTAGAAATAAAACATGTAACTAAAAGTACAAAGAATGGGTGTTGAAAATTGAGGTATACCACGCTAGGGTTCTTACACTATATATGAAGTGACATAATATTATTTGAATATAATAACTCAAAGATGCATACTGTAAGCACCTCAGCCACAACTGAAAGTAAGAAGTAAAACTAATATGCAAATAATGAGATAACATGGGAAATAAAAAATGCTTAATCCTAAGGAAAGGCAGAGAAGTGAAACACAGGTATAAAGTACACAGGCAGTACAGAGACACTAGCGAGATGGTGCATTTAAAAATCCAATGATATCAACGGTTTCATTAAAGTATAAGTAGTCTAAACACAACAACTGAATATTAGTAATTGCCAAACTGGTTAAAAATACAAGACCAAAGTACACTGTGTCTATGAAAAACTGACTTTGATATGAAGATGTATGTAGATGAAAAGTAAAGGATGGAAAAAATAAACAATGCAAACTTTAATTTTAAGAAAGTGTAATGGCTATATTTATAGATTAAAAAAGTAGATCTTAGAACAAATTTACTTTTCCAGAAAAAAGTTGGGCATTATGTAACTTAGAAAGAGGTCAATTCATCAAGATTTAATAATCTTAAAAATTTATGCACGTAACAACAGGGCTTGAAAAATACAACTTTCAAAAACCTCAACTTCAAAAAACCTGAAATAACTGAGAGGAGAAATGGACAAATCCACAAGTATAGCTGGAGTCTTCAAAATTTCTCTCTTGGCTACTGATAGAACAAGTAGGGGGGAAAGTCCACAAAGAAAACTACACTATCAACCAACTCAGCCATGAACAGAATGCATATTCCTTTTAAGCACACAGAGAATATTCCCCCCAATAGACCATGAACTAAATTTCAATAAAATTAAAAATTAAGTATGATACAAAGGATTATCTTAGACAAAATAGAACTAAACTAGAAATCAGAAGCAGAAAGGTATCTGAAATGTAACACTTGGAATTAGTCTACTTCTAAATAACCCATTGGTTAAAAATAAATCAGAAAAGAAATTAGAAAATATTTGGAATTAAACTCAACTGTAATATATCAAAATGTGTGGGCCTCAGCTAAAGCACTGTTTAGTGAGAAATTTATACTGTGAAATACAAATGTCAGAAAAGAGGAAATTTCCCACACTGGTGATTTAATCTTTCATGTTAAGGAATTAGATAGAGTAAAACAAAATAAACCTTAAACAAGTAGCATTAAGGAGATAATAATACTAGCAGAAATCATAAAATTTAAAAACAGAAAAACATTAGGAAAAATAGAGACTATCAACAAAATCAAACCTGGTTTTATGAAAAGATCAATAAAATAAATGATCAACCTGCAGCAAGACTGATCATGAATAAAAGAGAGAAGACACATCTTACCAAACATGCCTCTACAGATCAAATACACATTAAAAGACTATATAAGGCAATATTAGGAAAATGATGTTATGGTACTCAATTTGATAACATAGATAAAAATAGCATCGATTCTTGGACAGATAAGATACAAACTACCAAAGCTTACTTAAGAAGTAATAGATAGCCACAATAATCCTAAATCTACTGAAATAAAAGCTTAGTTCAAAACCTCCCCATACAAAAAAGTCTAGCCCAGACCTCTCTGGAAAGTTTTCAAGTGAATATTGATTTTACCCTATCTCGTTCAGAAAATAGAAGCAATGGGAATGCTTTGCAAACCACTCTATAAAGTCAATATTATTCTCTTACAAAATCAGAAAAAGAGAAAAAAGAGAAAACTACACATCAGTATCCCTCATGAACATAGACAGAAAAATCCTTAATGTTGGCAAATTGAGTCCAGCAGTTTCTAAGGATAGTACATCATGGCCCAGTAGGGCTTATCCTAGGAATGCACGTTGGTTTAACATTCAAAAATCAATTATTAACTCACCAAATCAACACACATATCAAAACAAAATCATGGAATTACTCACTAGATTCAGATAAAACATTGAATAAATTTAACATCCATTCACAATAAAACTCTTAGGAATACACGGGGCTAGTTAAAGGTCTGTATTAGTGGTTCAAGACTGTTTTCTATGAGCAGGAACTGAAAGAATGTCTCCCCTTAAGACTTCTGTATCTAACACGGTAGTGAGGGCCTAGACAGTGCGAGAAGATAACAAATGGGATCTTCCAACTTAGCAAAAGACTACAAATCAGCACCGATTCTCATTCCTCCCATCTCCTGTGCTGGCACAGCAGAGAAAGGCACAAAATTTGATTTATTTTTGTACCACCAACACCAAGTACACCACCTAACACAGAGGTAGACATATTTAATAAAAAACAAACAAATAAACAATAACCAGCTACCTTTGCAATTTATCTTTTCTTCCCTTGGTTAAGTGTTTTTTATAAAACTATTGAACGTTAAACATGCTGCTTATTTACTTAGCTGATTTTACTAGTTTACTTGTGTATTCCTGTCTTCTTTTTCCTTATTTTCTTCCTAACTGGATTGTCACTTATCTTTCTAAGTAATAAGAAAATACTTTGTATTTCATTTTCATACATATATCCTGTTGTTATATATATATATACATGAATATATACACACACTCATACACATATCACAGTTTTTTATAATCCATTCATCTGTCTACAGACACTTAGGTTGTCTGAGTACTATATTTATTGAATCACATGAGATGTGTATCTTTATAACATTTCCCTTCTCAGTCCTCTCAATTTGTCCACATTTAAATAAATTAAACTTTTATTTGAGAAAGGCAAAATGATTTCCTGTTCTTTTCCACTGTAAAAGTTCTGTAAATTAGGCATTATTATTTTTCAGATATGAAATTGATGGTCAGAGAGATTAAATAGGATTTCAAAGTCCAAAGCTAGGAAGAGGCACTGTCCAGATACAAGGTAAAGAAAACCAATAGTCAGAATATTTATTTTTTCAAAACAAAAAGTACTAATAGCACGTGGTATTCATTGGCAATACTAGATTTTAAAAAATCAAACTTCCATAAGAATAGGGAGAGAGACAATGATTCATTTTTACAGATGAAAATATAGTCAGTTGGAGTTTAACAGCCAAGGAGAGTAAATGCATTTTACTTCCTCAAGACAAGACAGTTGTGGTTGTTGCCATTTGCTTTCTGCCCGCATCTCCATGGGGCGGGGATTAGCTAAATGAGTACCCCCTCACCTTAAGGTGAAGCGAACTGTTATCTTCGATGGCAGATATAAGAAACCTATGCTAGTAAGGATGGTACAGTATTCGAACGCCCATTAACATCATCCACCACATCAACAGAAGGACAAAAATCACCGGATCATTTCTATAGATGCTGAAAAAGCATTCGACAAAATTCAACATCCATTCATGATAAAAACTCTCAACAAAATAGGTGTAGAGGGCAAGGACCTCAACATAATAAAGGCCAAATATGACAAATCCACAGCCAACATCATACTTAAAAACGAGAAGCTGAAAGCTTTTCCTTTAAGATTGGGAACTAGACAAGGATGCCCACTTTCAGCTGTTTATTCAACATAGTACTGGAGGTACCAGCCCTGGCAATCAGACAACAGAAAGAAATAAAGTGCATCCAGGTTGGTAAAGAAGAAGTTAAACTTTCACTGTTTGCAGATGACATGATATTGTACATAAAAACCCTAGAGAATCCATCCCAAAACTTCTAGAACTAATAACTGAATTCAGCAAAGTTGCAGGATACAAAATTAATACACAGAATCTGTTGCACTCCTATATACTAATGATGAACTAGCAGAAAGAGAAATCAGGAAAACAAATTCCATTCACAATTGCATCAAGAAGAATAAAATACATAGGAATAAACCTAACCAAGGAGGTGAAAGACCTATACCTTGAAAACTACAAGGCACTCACAAGAGAAATTAAAAAAGACACCAATAAATGGAAATATATCCCATGCTCATGGATAGGAAGAATTAACTTCCTAAAGCCATCTACAGATTCATTGCAATCCCTATCAGAATACCAAGAGCATATTGCAATGAACTAGAGCAAATAGTTCTAAAATTCATATGGAACCACAAAAGACACCGAATAGCCAAAGCAATCCTGAGAAGAGAGAATAAAGTAGCGGGGTTATACTCCCTGACTTCAAGCCCTACTACAAAGCCAAGGTAATCAAGACAATTTGGTACTGGCACAAGAACAGAGCCACAGATCAATGGAACAGAATAGAGTCGAGATATAAACCCACACATATATGGCCAATTAATATACAATTATGGAGCAATGGATAGACAATGGGGTAATGACAGCCTCTTCAACAACTGGTGTTGGCAAAACTGGACAGCTACATGTAAGACAGTGAAACTGGATTATTGTCTAACCCCATACACAAAAGTAAACTCAAAATGGATAAAAGACCTGAATGCAAGTCATGAAACCATAAAACTCTTAGAAAAAAACATAGGCAAAAATCTCTTGAATATAAACATGAGCACCTTTTTCCTGAACACATTTCCTTGAGCAAGGAAACAAAAGCAAAAATGAACACATGGGACTACCTCAAACTAAAAGCTTCTGTACAGCAAAGGACATCATCAGCAGAACAAAAAGGCATCCTACAGTGTGGGAGAATATATTCATAAACAACATATCTGACAAGGGGTTAACACCCAAAATATATAAAGAACACCCATGCCTCAACACCTAAAAGGCAAATAACTCAATTAAGAAATGGGCAGAGGATCTGAACAGACACTTCTCCAAAGAAGAAATTCAGATGGCCAACAGGCACATGAAAAGATGCTCCACATTGCTAATTATCAGGGAAATGCAAAATACAACCACAGTGAGATATCACCTCATACCAGTTAGGATGGCCAACATTGAAAAGACAAGGAACAACCAAATGCTGGTAAGGATGCAGCGAAAGAGGAACCCCCTATACTGCCGGTGGGGATGTAAAATAGTTTAAGCATTGTGGAAAGCAATATGGAATTTCCTTGAAAAACTAAAAATAGAAATACCATTTGACCTGGGAATTCCACTCCTAGGAATTTACCCAAAGAAATCAACATCTCAGATTCAAAAACACATATGCACCCCTTATGTTTCTTATAGCACTATTTACAGTAGGCAAGATATGGAGCAACCTATTCTCAGTACATGAATGGATAAAGAAGAAGTTGTGCGTATACACAATGGAATATTCAGTCATGAGAAGAAAACAAATCCTACCATTTGCAACAACGTGGATAGAGCTAGAGGGTATAGAGGGTATTATGTTCAGTGAAATAAGCCAGGCCGAGAAAGACAAGTACCAAATGATCCCACTCATTTGTAGAGTATAACAGTGAAGCAAAATTGAAGGAATAAAACAGCAGCAGACTCACAGACTCCAAGAAGGGACTAGCAGTTAGTTACCAAAGGGAAAGGGTGGGGAGTGTGGGTGAGGGGGGAGGAAGAAGGGGCTTAAGGGGTATCATGATCAGCACACGTAAGGTGGGCACGAGGAAGGCGGTATAGCACAGAGAAGACAAGCATTGACTCTGTAGCATCTTACTACGCTGCTGCACAGTGACTGCAATGGGGTATGTGGGGGGGACTTGATAATATGGTTGAATGTAGTAACCACAGTGTCACTCATGTGAAACCTTCATAAGGTTGTATATCAAAGCTACCTTAATTAAAAGATAAATAAATAAATAAATAAATAAATAAATAAATAAATAAATAAATAAATAAATAAAAAGAAAGAAAGAAAAAAAAACCTATGCTAGTAATACTTTGAAGTAGGAGAACATCCTTGTAAGCAGGATTTCTTTTCATCAGTCTTTGGAAGCCACTTCCAGTACAGATTCCTATAGCCATGGTTTATCACTAATTTAATTATGTTTCTGGAATGGGCTATGTTTTAATTTTACAATTCCTTGGGCTTGGTTACAATTTTATGACTACCTTATGCCTCTCTCATGGGCACAATTTTTATAAAGCAATCAAATGTAAACATTAGGTAAGACCAGGGGTCATTCATCCTCTCCTCTCTTTTCTGCAAACAGTGCTTTCTGTCGAGCCTTCGGAAGCTAGAGGGGATTACTTGAAACCATTTCTTTTTACTGCTGAGACTGCTTCTCCTATCAGACTGTTCATTAATTATGCCAGTTGCATTTTGAATGGTACTAGAAGGTGCAAAGGGTAAGATGTGAATCAGTGTGTGGTTTTAGTACCTGATTCTGTCCAGAATTTTATAGCCCTTTAGAGTTATTTCTGCTCAAAAACAATTCTTATTTCTAAACTGCATATTTTGAATACCTCAAAAATGGCACCCATGCAGAGCCTAATAGTCTTCTTTGTTTAAAACATATATATGCCTTACAATAAGATAAACCATATGTAAACTGATAGAATTGTTCATGTAAATGTTGAGCCTGCTAAGTAATAAAATGGACACCCATGCACCCACCACCCAGCTTAAAAATTTGTTACATTACAATAATGTGAAGCCCCTTTTGTACCTCTGCCAGGTTGTATTCCTATCTAGTGACTCAAAGGTGATCACTCTCCTCATCCAGAAGTGTCCCCTTTATTCCTTTGCTTTTCTTCATAATTTATCCATTTTTATGTACATCTTGATATAGTATTGATTAGTTTGTATCATAACCTGTGTTTGAATTGTATGACTATAAATTCACTGTATATATTTTTAAACCTTTTTTTTCCTCTGAATGACCAAAGATTTATCCATTTGATTCACGTAACAAACTATAGATCTTTTCCACACATCATTTATTATTACTGTTGTTATCAGATTATATGATTATGAGATTGTTTGCTCTGCTGATAGATATTCAGGTTATGTGAAATTTGTTGCCATGACAGCCATGCTTGTGTCAATCTCCTGTTACCATATGCAAGGAAGTTTCTCTAGGGAAGTGATTTCCCAAATTCTACACATAATAAAACAAATATTCATCTATATTACTGGGGAAGAGTTCGATCTGTGCACAGAGGGAGGTGACTCGCTCATGGGCTCTGGCTACCCTCAGCTCTGCCTTCCCCCCAGGGCTAATTTGGAGCTCTCAGGAATACACATAACCTCCTCCTGCGTAGATGATACCCCAACTTAATTGTGGGGTTTTGGGGAATAAGTATCTTAAATTTTATGAACAATCTCAAATAGTTTTTGAAAACAGTTATATCAAACTAGCAGCAGAAAACATGCTACTGTTAGAGAAAATAAAAAGAATTTAAAAATTCTTAAGAAATGAATATTTTTTTCAATCTCAGGCATAGAAAAGAGGAGGGCAAGCACTTAGGGGCTAGGAACTCCTGGGAGCTGTTTCTCAGCCTGTGTCTAGAGGGAAGGGACAAGGGGAGTGAACTGTCACAAAACTCAGGACAGTAGTTATGGGAGGGAGCTACCTGAAAGCGTTTGTGGCCTGATGGAGAGGGACACAGCCAAACTTGAGACCTTTCAGGAAGGGAGCAAACACATGCAAACTCGGATTTTGCTTCCCTAATACCTTCTGTTCTGCTGGAAACTCCCACACTGGCCAAACCCACTAAAAGCAGAAGGCAAGCATTGCTCTCAGTGTAGAATGTCAGTCATGCCTGTGGCGTTCACACGTTGATGGGGAAAAGTGGAGAGTGGATACAGAGTAGCCGATGAAAAATATCACAGTAATAGTGATTTATACTCCTGCTAGAAGTAGTCTGTATATTAAAATTTCCCATTTTGGTGGTGATTTTTTCCATTTTGAAATTATGCCATTAGGTGCATGCAATTTTAAAATTGCTATATGTTCCTGATGATTTGAACTTTTATTAGTAGTTAATGGCCTTCCTTATCTCTAGTAACACTGAAAGTCTAGATTGTTTGGGAGGAATATAGCTACTCCATATCATCATGGTTTCATACAACCAGGTTTTGTTTCCGTGTAGCCATGTGTTTATCACTTTCTTGGTTGGCTGTTCCTTCTTTCCTTTGCTGCCTTTCATACCAGCTCATTTTTTCTACTTCCTGAAATCTTATCATTTGTAATTTCCTCTTATAAATGTTTGGCCTTATCTTAATATGTTTTTAATTTTCTCTTGATACTGGAAATAGTTCAACTAGGTGTATAATATTCACTTGAACATTATTTTTATCTAAGCAAGTAAGCTCTCATGCTGCTATTTTAATAGAATGCTTTTTCTTGAGAAGTAAGCCATCTGCCTAAACATCATTCTGTGTTGGTAAACTGCTTTCTCTTTGATTTATT
Organism: Manis javanica; assembly: GCF_040802235.1. Lineage (NCBI taxonomy): Eukaryota > Metazoa > Chordata > Mammalia > Pholidota > Manidae > Manis > Manis javanica. Next base: position 98,519,626 of record NC_133167.1, read on the forward strand.
ATGAGAATTTTCCCTGGTGATTTCTGTTCTACGGTTTCATTACAATATGTCCAAGTACTGAATTCTTTCTATTTATCTCAATTGGGACTTGAACTCTTCCTGGATCCTACAGTTTGTGTGTGTGCGTGTGTGTGTGTTTCAGTTTTCAAATATTGTGAGCCAATATCTTTTCAAGTATGCCCTCTAATTTATATTAGGCTTTATTTCTCTGTTTCCCATAACTATTTGTACCTCATCCATATTTCACATAATTATCTTTTTATGCTGCATCCTGTTGTTTATTCAGACATATCTCTTCTACCTCACTCATTTCTTTGTGCCTTATCCACTGCTTAATTAGTCCATAGAATTTCTTTTGTCAGTTATATTTGTCTATTTTAGAAGCTTTAAAGATAATTTCCTATTAGTTTCTATATGCAGTTTTGTAGTTGATCACACACATATTTTATTAAGCATTCTAAAAATACTTACTTTATATTTCTAATTATATCAGTCCAATATCCAGTCTTAAAGTATCCAGGGTTTTGTTTTATTTTTTCCTGTTCTCACTCATTTTGATTTGTTTCTACATGTGTTTCATACTTTTTATTTTGAACTCACATTTTATGAAACGTCATTTAAAATGGACTTCTCTAGTCTAGAGACTGTTTGCTCTTTTGTGCTTCACACACAATACTTTGCATTACCAACCCAGGGCAGATTTAAATGTAATTCTCAACTTATAGGTTTTTTTTCCTGATGGGTGTGAATTCTATAAATTCTAGCCCAAACCCACTTGTGAGCCAGAATTCCTTATAAATTATAAGGGAAAACTTAATTTTCTCCTGTACCCACAGACATTTCTTTATTTCTTTACCATATTTCTTTGAGGGGTCAGTTCCCCCACCCACTCGTCTCAGTCACTCTAATGACAGTTGCTTTGGTTACTCCTAACTTGATACAGGAGTTTTGAATTTGGTATGTTTTATAAACCTCAGCCTTTTGTCTCCTGCTGGATTTGAAATTTGGAAGGATCAATTATGTGGCTACTACTGGTAGAGAGGAAAATTGGTATCTAGTTTCTCTGTATCACATGTGATCCTGAAATGATTTACAGCTAAGAAAGATGATACCACTCCCTAATATATTATTCAGAAAAGAGCACCTCTGGAGCACTCTCAACATCTGCAAGGGTAATAATATTTCAGAACCAGGAAAAATTATTTACATGATTGATTTCTGGTAGCTCCAGGGTGTGGAATTTTGTAAATTATAGAAAAGATGACAAGTTACAGGAAATTAAGAGATATAAACCTCACCATCTTAGATACCTAAAAATCATTAACTAATACAGAAGGTATTTTGAATATATTAGGTTTAGTATTTAACATTTGAAAATATATGTTCACTTTATTATAATTCATCTTTCATAAACATATATTGCCTTCCTTCTATAACTAACCTCCTGATGAATTTAGAAGAACAAGAGAGAAAATCTTTATTAAGCTTGGGACATCAATAAATTTGACAGTTAGCAAGGCATTCTGTCTGGGTCTTGTTAAAATAGAATTATGTTCTTTTAATTGTCTGGTTTTTTAAAAACCTGGTCAGGCTTCAACAATTGCCCACCTTGTTTATGGGTACAGCATAAGAGAAGGGTGAGAAAGCTCCCCATTCATTACTGACGGCTGACATGTCATCATCAGACATTATTTGGAGTTAGGCTTTGCTTTTATCTTACTCTGTTTTGAGATACTTACTCCCAAGAAGAAGTTGCTAATAACATTTGTATATGAATTTATAAATTCTCTTTGCCTCTTTTAGAGGAAATGAGAATAGTAGGCAAGCAAAGTCCATCAAAAGAGCATAGTCAGTATTTCAGAATACTGAAAAAAATTATAGAAAGCTGAAAGTAATAAGTAACATACAATTGCTGAGATGAATTCCTACTTCCTTTATTTGGAGGCTTTTACCTGAAAAAAATTGTTCATGTACATCAGTTTTGTTGCATATTCTCAAATAAATATAAGGTACATATTCATTATTAAGAATCAGCTAATTATTCCAGTTTTTAAATAATTACTGAGAAGTTTGGGATTCTTATTTTAAATTCCACATTGTATAGGGTTTTCTGAGGACTATATACCAGTTGAAGGAAGGAAGAAAAACCTTCATTTTTAAGGACATTCTCCATGAAGCAGAGCTGACCTTATAAAAAGACATACAAGTGGCTTTTTTAGTGGTCACTTTATTTAAAAAGCAGTGAACAGAGTGAAAAAAAAATTTGAGGAGAACCTATTGAGTTTCTAGGACCTAGAACATAGAATCACAATTTTAAAGTGAGTCTTCATTCTCAGTATAGAAATTATTGGGAAGAGTCTACAATGTTTAGATCTTTTCAGTGGACTTCCCTTCATGCTACAGTTTTTTGTTTTTTTTTTTAATGTTGTATCTCTGTTCTCAGCTTCCAGGCATGAAGTCAACTTCATGTGAACAAGTGTCTCCCTTATACTTATAGCAAAGACACTATAAGTATATGATCTGTCAGATCTTTTTTCTTATTTTTATTTCTTACATGACAGTTCTTTTTACAAACAGTAAAATTGGTATTTCATATTGTAGTTATTTTGTATAGAATTGGATTACTATGCTTTTATTGCCATGTTTAATTGCATTTAATTGTTGAAAAAAAGTTTATAGGTTCATCAATAACACTTTGCATAGTATTTGCCATTTATAAATCATTTTATATTCATTACTTATCTGACCTTTTGACCAAGCCTATAAGTTATGAAAGATAGATCCTGGGTTTCTAAAACATTAGACTAAAGGATTATTTATTCAATTTTTTAATTTTATACATAAGGAAACTTTCAAGAATTTTCTCATAGGCAGAAAGCAAGTTTGTGGATATATTAGCAAAATTTTAGATTTTAAACTGAAGACTGGAGGAAGTTAAAGATTTACCAAAAGCACAGAGCAGCAGATAGGCATTCAAAAACCAGACCTTTTATCTGTAATATCCTATATTATTTTCCATTATATCATGGTGTCCTCTGTTTGATCTGGTCTTTTTACTCTGGTTTTAAATTTCTGAAAGAAACTTCTTGATTTATTTAAAGAAATTAGTCTAGCTCCTCCAATAATTGACTATGATTTATTTCCTCAATTTGATGTATTTTAAAATTTCTTCTCTCAAGTGGAAAGTTGAATATCTCTTGCTATTTTTACAAACAACTTGTTGACCCCAGTCTTGGTCTGAACGTGGTCTAGGAAGCAGGGTTAGGAATGTTTCCACTGAAAATCCCAAATTCTGACCCTTAGCTCAAATTGACCTTTTTCTAAGAGAACAGGAAATTTCTTAGAAGATTTATTCCCAAATGAACCAAATTGCTTTCACAGAGAGAGTGCAATCAAAACTGCATATGAGAAATTTAAAAGGCATTATAAAGTCACCCTTGTTTTTGTGTTTTTTAGTTTTTTAAATAAAAAGTTTGCCATCAAATCTCTTCAGAAGCATTTATTTATTTTATGAAAATAATTTGATAATAAACCAAAATGAATTATCATAACTTTTGTAGTTTCAAATATGAACACTTAAGTTTCAGTCAAACAACAGCCCAGTTCATGTTATGATTTGTGTCCTTACCTCATGAGTGGCTTTGTGAAAAAAAACCCAAACCATTCCATTAAAAAGTATATACATATTACTTTACATATATAGAGAAATATATCATGTAATTTAGAATAGAAATTTAAATGAAAATAATGAAGTCCTAGTAAGAAAGAACAGGACAAGAAAGGAAAGTAAATCTTAAAAAGAATTGGACCAAATAGTTTGGGTTGGCTGAGCAAACTCAAGTATGTCTATTCAAGGTTAATTTCATGTGTAAGGTCTCAAGGTTGTCTGCAGCTGAGATCACCTATTGCCACGATGTGCCTGCTCTTGTACCTTTGGAAAAGGTCTGGTCAGCATCAGAAATGCTGACTTCTGTGGCAGTTTAGTTGAATTAAGTAGCAAAACAGAGTAGAGAGGGGAAGTAATTTTTATTAAGGGCTGGTTATGCTGCTTTATAACCATGAATTTGTCTGATCTTTATAACCTAAATGTAGACATGATTACCCACATTTACAGATTGGTAAACTGATATTGCTGGCTGGCAGGGAGCCAAATCTGCAGCATAGACTAGCATATAGGTAGGGAAGGTGAACTTGTGTTCAGAATATAGCACTTCCTGTTAGTATTTTTTTCTGTCTCAGGATGGAAAAGGTGCTCTGCAGGCAATGCCAAGTATCTGGTTCTTCTTGACGGTTGGTCCTCTACGGGATGCTCAGAGCTAACGTTTGCTGGTACGTTGGACGTCCAACCACAGCAATAAATTGATTGGACTTCGTGAGCAGGAGCCACTTCTGCTAGGACAATGCACAGCCCCCATCACTGCCACCTAGGCTCTGCCTGTCGTGTGCATATGTCACCACTGGGGTGGCTAATGACAGGCTGCACACAGCATCTGTCCCAGTAATTCTGTCTCGGTCATTTGGTAATGCTTCCTCACTGTGTTCTCTGGTGGCCGTTACCGCACAATAACAGTAATACCCACACCTCGTATCCGCTCCTACAGGTCCATAGTCCACTTTTCCAAAGGATTCCACCCTGTTCCTGATTCAAATGTCCTAGCGTATCACCACCACACAGGAGTTGCTTTATGAGAATATATATTCTAATCAAAGGTCAGTCTCTTTCTGCACAAAGCAAATAATTTATGTACCACCCAAAACTCTGTTAACTAAGAGGATTTCTCCTCCTCCCCATTGTCTTTTAAAACTACCTACCACCAGGGCTCTCCTGAGCCAACAGATCTCTGAACTTGGCTTTGGCTTCTTCCTTTGTTAGTTGGTGTATAATACTCTTTTGAAGTTGGCATGGCCTTGTTCCAGAATCTCAGGAGCATGTCTTGTGATTTTCCCCTTGAGGCTTACCAGAAATACCACATGGCATCCCTTCCCACTACTGAAAGTTCTAATAACACAGGTCATCTGACACAAGACATGGGCTACTTGCACCTTAGCCTGGACCATCTGTGCTCTAAGCTCCATCCTATGTTCACAGCATCTGTGTCTCCCTGGGTGTGGTCATATCAGTATTCCTGGTATGAAATACATCAGTTTCAGGACCCAAAGGGACGTAACAGACATTTTCATTCTTCCTTCCATGGGGGCCTTTCTGTGGGGAAGGGCGTGGCTTTGGTGAGGCAGCTCTTTTCAGATGAGAATAAATCCAGGGAAGGACTACCAGGTGAGATCAGTTGCTGGATAGTCTTCTTGGGCTGCTGGGAGAAAAAAAAATTTCAATCCCCGAATAGAGATCTGGGTAGTAGAACACAGCACTCATGGATGGTGCTGACATCACGAGGTTAAGCACCTTGCCCGTGATGACTGTGCCAGACACAAGGTTGGAACTGTGGTTTTGCTGTGCTTTTTGGTTTTTCCAAAGTCCACTAAGTGTCATGTTCAGACAGATCTTGTGTTAACTTGCCATCATTGCACATACATTCCTGTTGTTGTTTGTATATTTATTTAGTGCTTATTGTAGATAGGCATAACATTTTAGCCATTCAAAGTCATATAAATCAATTCTATTAATGTGCACATGAAATCTCTAGATGAGACCTACTTATTTTGTTATTTTTCTGAATGGGTGCGTTCATCTCCTTTGCACATATTCAATGGATTCATTTTAACCAATAAAATGAACAAGGTTAAATCTGGTAAACATTACTTCATTTTTGGCATTTCAAAAATGAATTATAGCTGAGCATAGCAGTGCTTGTAAAAGCATAGACAAGCAAATACAGTGATCTCCCAGGACAGACATTTTAAATCATTTAACTTTTTGAAATATAGGTAATGAAATGGTGACCTGCCTCATTTTTTTCCTTATAAGAAAGATAATGATTTCCCTGTAGGAGCTCATAATGTGGCAAATGTCTGAAGAAAATGGCATAATGGAAAGTGGATGCATTATAGTACTTCTTTGTCTTATTTCTGGGAAAAAGAAATAACACTGTGATAAATTATGCTCAATTCACAATTTATCCAGACGTTCTGGCAAGGAATGGAATAATTATTTCCATTAATGCCAAATATCTTTTGAAGACAGATAGAAGTCAATTCAGCTTAATTTTTTATCTTATTATAAAATCCTTACAAAAAGGCAAAGATTAAATTAATGTAAAGACATATCCACGTACTTTTGGGCCTTCATGATTAATTAAAAATGAAAAATGGGATTTTGAGTAAGATTTTAATACTTGTGTCAGCCAGTGTGTTCCTGTCAAGCAATGAGAGACCAAATTTGACATGCACATAATTTTATTGTCAATTCAGTTTGCCATTTACATTGCAGTAAAGAGAATAGATTTTTTAAAAACACTCTACTATGCTTCCTCTCAAAGAATACTCCTCTACCAAAAATTAACTTGTAAAATGGAATGATTTTTTACATATGTCAATCAAATGACCGCTAAACCTATGAATCATTTCATATAGCAAACTACAGGCGACCGAATAAGATAATTTGAACATCTGAAACAGGAAAAAAAAAACCCTTAGAATCCTTTCACTTTAATAAGTATCATTCTCATTCCCTCCTGAAAAAGTTGACTTTTTGTTTTGCACCAAGAGCAACAATACTTATCAGACCATTCCCAAGAGGGAATTACCCAAGTGTGAACTTTCCAAATAGCCCAGAGAAAAGATACAAGCATTTGGCTTCCTACAATACATCTTGAGAAGTCACACATCACTTTCATCTTCTCTTGTTGGTCAAGGAAGTCACAGAGTCCACAGATTCAAGGGAGTAAAGAAAGAGACTTCACCTTTAGTGGGTCAGAGGCATGGCCACTTACAGAGGGCATGGCCACTTACAGAGAGCATGGGGGGATGGCAGATATATTTGCAGCAGTCTTTTGAAAATATAATCTGATTTAGAATTTTAAAATCATGTGTCATGCTAATTACAAATCAGTTGCAATATCCTGAGAAAGAGAGGGAATATAAATACAATTTGGGGAAGAAATTCTAGCTTGACAAAATAAGAGCCTTCTTGTTGGAAAATATGCTGGATTATAATATTATAATTCCCAATCACAATTTCCAATAATGGAGGTTTCTGTGAATCATGCAACCCTCACACATGTATTACATGGTAGTTGCTACTACATTCTGACAACATGGAAACCCAAAACTACTTGGATTCCATCTCAAGTGTCATTATTTGTTACTAGTAAGTGCTACAATTCCTCATGTTAATAGTGTTGAGAAAACTCTACTCTAGCATTGAAAGAGTATAAAAGTTTAACTTCCTCTCAAGGAATACTCCTGTGACCACCTTCAGAAGCTCACATCTTCCTATCCAGGCTTTGCTATTCTCTAATAATCGTTGCAGTCAGCTCAGTTTTCCCCATAGTATTGGTGAATCCAAAACAGACTTTCTCTATGTGGGCCTAAAAAGCAGTGGACACATATTATAATGGCTTCTTTATCTCCCAACTCAATGTTATATCTTCTCTGAACTACCTGTTGCTCAAGATGAGCCCTATGCAGTAACTTTGTTACTACATTTTGAAATATCAACTCTCCCTGCAGGAGAGAAGAGTCACAATGACTGTTTAAAGCTGTAATGAAGTGTAGTCATGGTGAAAAATGGTGCTTCTCTACTTCAGATGCTGTATACATCACCCTGCCTCTCCTAAGGAGGGGAGCAAGCGAACTATCAAAAAGTTTACTGTTATATTAAAGATTCCACTATCTATTGCTTCCTCTGATCATAGATTTTACACTAGCAATCATGTGCTTAATTTAAATCCAAAATATATTTGAAATTAGATTTATATCAAAGTGACATTAAAGTGATTATTTTATAAAATAACTGCAATTTCCCAAATAGGCTAAAACTCACATTAATTTCAGGAACAATAAACAACTTAATCTATGTCAATTAAAATGTTTTCAGTTCCTAATATGGAAAAACCAGCTTAGACTTTTTTTTAAAAGGTAGTAGGAATTTACAGCTCGTGTGACTGAATAGTCCAGGTGAGGCTGAAATGATACGCTTAAAACCTGGATTCTCTCATCTCTAATGCCTTCTACAATATTTGCTCCATTGGAAGACCGATCAGCAGTGTTCCTTCTTGGAATTCAAGACCCAGAATGCATGGAAATCACAGAAAAAAGTTTAACAATGAAAAAGCATCTAACAGTGGTTGAAGTTAGTGTTGTCAGGTAAAAGACAGGGTATCCAACTGAATATCAAATGAAAGTTCAAATAAACAACAAATATTTTTTGTAATTAATTATGACCCAAATATTACATGGGGCTTACTTATTCTAAAAAGTATTTATTTTTATTTAAAATTCAAATTTAATAAGGCATTGTGTATTTTTATTTGCTACATCTGGCATTCCTAGCTAAAGTAGACATTTCAAATCAGTAGATTATTTTTTTTAATGGTGCGGAAACAATTGATAAACTATTTTAGAAAAAGTAAAACTTATAATCTTACACCATAAACCAAAACAAATTCCACATGGATTACTAACTTAAGTGTAATAAATAAAACTGTAGTTAGAAGAATAGATATGGTGAAATATATCTGATCTGGTACAGGGATGAGCATTACAGGAACAAATCCACAAGAAATAAAATGCTTTATAAAAATATAAAAATGTCTAGTGTTGAAAAACAAAAAAATCAAACCGTGTACACTTAACAAAAATAGTTGCATCATGAGACATTTAAAGGGTGAAACATTTTATTAAGTGAATTTACTCAATAAGGTATAAGTGAATAAGTGAATATGCCAATAGAAAAATAGGCAAAAGATACTGTATTACTCAGTGTTCTCCAGAGAAATAAAACCAATAGGATATGTACATTTCTTATTGGATATCATATGCACATACACATACCCTATGAGGTTCTGTGTGAAGTATATGTATATATACATTTATGTAATGAGGTATCAAATATATAGACATAGACAATAAGAAGTATATATATGTGTATGTGTGTGTGTGTGTGTGTGTGTGTGTGTGTGTGTATATATATATATATATATATATATATGTATGTGTGATTGAGAGAGAAAGTCATTTAAAGGAATTGACTTATATAACTGTCAAGTCCAATATCTGTAGAACAGGCCAGCAGGCTCAAATTCAGGGAATAGTTGGTGTTGCATATTTAGTCCAAAATCTACAGGCTAAAAACTCAGGTAGGATTTCTATGTTGCAGTCTTAAGGCAGAACTGATACTTCTTTAGGAAAACTTGTCTTTTCTCTTAAGGCCTTCAGCTGATTAGATGAGGCCCACTGTATTACAGAGGGTAATCTGCTTTACACAAAATCTACTCATTTCAATTTTAATTACATCTGAAAATAACAATATCTAAACTGATATTTGGCCAAAAACTGAGCAACATATCCTAGTCATATTGAGACATAAAATTAAGCATCACAGATCTACAAAAATAAATGTAATCCTTAAAAATTATAATACACAATTTAAAATGTATAAATTATACATAGTTTAAAATATATATTTATAAAATAAAAATATATAATTTGCAGAAATTATGATGTTTATTAAAATGTGTAATTAAACATATATAATTTTTTAAAGAAATAATAAACTCAATAAGCAAGAAATTTTTCAACCATGATAAAATAGATAAATTAAAACAAAAACTCAGTATAACAACCTACCTTCAGCTATATTAGTATAGGTCAATGTTTTCTTCAGACCCAGAGACACCTTTGAAAGACACATCTCATCCTTGAAACAGAAAAATATCAATTTTAAGTTTCTTTATGTCAGACTTGTTATATTTCTACAATGCATACCTAAGTTTATATTTTATAATTTCTATGTTACATATTAAATATAGTTATTATATTTCTATAATGCATATTTAATTTTAATTTAAAATTGTATAATTTATACTTAATTTATATTATTTGTGTTTGTATTTTAAATAGTTTCCAACCAAAGATTAAAGACACTTTGTTTGGTGGAATTTAATTCCAAGAGCTTTTTGAGTCAGAATGTATATTTACCTTACTTGAAGCAAATCTGATTCATAAGTATGTAGATTATGCTACATGTTGAGTGAGAAACAGGGATAAGCTATCTGGAAGGCAATGGTTCCCTTTAAATAGAAAGCTTCCCTAGTTCTTAAAAAAGTAATTTGTTTGGAATTTGTTTTGGAATTAGTAAGCTAAATTTTAGTAAATAATAACATCAAAAAGAAAAATTGTTAAGGAGTTTTCTGAGGGAGAGCTTTGGTGGGAAGTGGAGAAGGAAACGAAAAACATTTTGGGGAAATATATATGGGAGTGGAGAGTAAAAAAGTTTCATACAGTGTTACAAAGTTGTTTTGCTAAGGAAAATTTGAAATAAGTTCTGTGTATTCTGTATTTACCAGGATCTATTGTCTATAAGTGTTATGAATTTAATGAATGCCTCTTAAGACTTCTCAAAGTCACTTTTGGCAATAGCTTGTATTATATAGTGTAACAGCAGGAAGCAATTGGGACAGTATTATACCAAAAATGAAATGTCAGTGAACACTAGCATTACAACATCAAAGTGCTAACCGAAATAAAATTGATGTTTTGCATATTAAGAATGTGCATTTGCTTCTTATATGTATTGTTAATATTTATTCAGTGCAACCAAGGATAAAATATTCTCCATGGAAAGCCCAATATACTTGTTTCTAATGTTCAATAAACCTTATTTGTTTAAAATTCTGGGCTTTGCATATCTTATCTTCCCCAAGGCTTAATTATTTAGTCTCCATGTTACTTCATTATAGTCCAAGTACAGGTGTTTTTAAAGTAGGAAATTTCCACCAAAATGATAGATACTTGAATATATATTGCATATGCATTTACGTCAAGGCAAGTTACCTGCATAATTCCTATGGTCACGTATCTTCAGCTGGTCTAAAGGGTCTAAAGGAAGGATAATTTAAAAAGGAAAGAAAAAAAGGAAGGAAGGAAGGAAGGGAGGGAGGGAGGGAGGGAGGGGGGAGGCGGGAGGAGGGAAAGAGGGAATGAATATGTTGAATGTTTACTGAGTAACAATTGCTTTCTTTAAATTTGTGCTTTTCCCATACTTTTTATCTGTGCTCTCTTTTAAATTATATAGCAATAACTTAATTTATTAAAAAAGGAAAAATAGTTTTGAATAGTCAAGTAATTCTCCCAAGGTCAAATAAGATTAGTGAAAGAAATGATACTTGATTAAGATAAAGGCAAAAAATAATAAAAAAGAAAAGGAAAAAAATGGGAGGAATCCTAAGTGTTAGAGAAGCATCAAGAGCCTCACAGTTGGCTTAGCCTCTACATTGATATGGTGGTTATGAAAATGGATCTCAACTATGAATAGAAGAAGAGAGATTCAATCAGTAGTCTTTAGCCATGGCGCTATATCAAAAAATCGTGGGGATTTTTAAAAACAGAGACTGTGGCTTCATCACAGAATCTGAATCTAGATCTCTGGTAGTAGAAGATGGACATTTATACTCTAAAACAAATATTATGCCAATAAGTGATTCATATGTATGGTCCACACTGAAAAATATGGAATTCCATGATCTCTGAGGCCCTAGATTTTCCCCAAAATGCATGTGAAATCTTGGTAGTCCCAGTCTTTACCACCTGTATTAGGCAGATTTCCTAGAAGCAGAACCTGAGATAAGGTTTGTTTTAACCTTATTACTCTGGGTGATGAGGCTAAATGCAAATCAAGAGAGAAAACTGGAAAGAGTTTTACGGTTTTGTTTTACTCACAGTTCCTGCGGGGACACACCGTGCAGGGCTGCCCAGGGACAGCACTGGGTCGGTCACGAGGCAGAGGGAGGGAAGGGACTGTGGGCAAAAGCCTTTATTGTGGCTATTGTGACACGATCTGTTTGGTAGCTATCAGCTCTTATACCAAAAGAAGAGAACGTTTTTTGCTTTACCTGAAAACCTTTACAAAAAAGGTTTTGAGCCAGATTGGTCATAACAGAAGTATCAACACATTTAATAGAATTGCTGTAACAAATTCTAGTTCTCTGATCTAGATGCAGTTATTACCTTAGAAATTATGTAAGAATCAACAGTTAAAAATATGACTACACATATATACAGACTTTTAGCAACTAATTTAATGTATTCAAATTGATGGCATAAAGAAAATGTCAAAATTGAAATTGCAGGAAATAGTAACTGAAGTGCAATGTAAATCCTATATAACAAAGTGTGCAGGTGCAGTCAAAGCTGTACTCAGAGGTAAATTTCATTTTTAAATAAAAGGGTTAAATATTTAACTCAAGAAGGAAAAGCACAGCATAGGAAATCCAAGAATATTGAAAGACAGATATTGTAGAACTAAGAAAAAATTTTAAAAGGAAAAAGAAGTGACCTTTGTATCTTTAATATTGCTTATAAAATAGACAAAATTCTTGAAAGATCAATCAAAGTTAAAGGGGAAAAATAATCCAATAATTTATATAGTGTATAATACCATAAAAATAGATATTTTTAAACTATAAGAAAATATATGAGTGCAAGTATCAACAAATATGAAAACTTCTATTAACAAGAACATTTCCTAGAAACATCAATTTCTCTAACTAATTAAGAAGAATAGAAAGCCTAGATAGGAAGAAAATCCTATTAAGATGAATTAATGATTAAAATCCTATCCCATTAAAAACTTCGTAATTGAGTTCTACTTCAGTTTGAAGAAACTGTAATATCTATATTGAAAGAATAAAGGATAAGATACAGAACTTACGCAGCTAAAATTCATTATAAAAGCTACATAAAATTTTTAAAGTAATTCATAACTTATATTCTTCTCTTTATTCTTTCATCTGGTGTGCCCACAGGATTCGTATCCACTGTCACTACCTCCAAAAGGAACAGGAATATGCCTTCCCATATTTTCTTAATTCATTTCTTAAACCCATCCTTTACCTATCTGATCAGACTTCTAGGAAATGGAGACAGTGAATAAATATGCCATGAATCATCACTAGCTCAATTTTTATACTTGAGGGACAAGGATTAACAGTTACCAGCATCACAGAGTCCATGGAAACGCATGTATGCTTTTGTAAGAGTGACAGAATGATCATGTTGCAAACCACCAGAATATGAAAGTACCCTTTAGTTTGGAAGAAAAATATTAAACTCTCCTTACTAGAGATTTTAAAAGCTACCTATAGTAAAACAAATGTCCATAGAATTCGAAGTGAAATTTCATAAATTGAAAACTTGGCAGCCAGGTTGATTTTTTAGAGAAAAAAAAAAACATTGAATACCATTGAACATAAAGATATTTTGCCCTTCATGAACTCCCAATGTTTTGAGGAAATATACAAAATTGTAAGAACACTTTGTATTTTATACTTTAGTAAACTGCATCTAATTTTCAAACATCAGGGAATAACCCACTGAAATCCAAAACAGGACTAACAAAACAGGAAAATTGGTTTGTAATATCCTGTTTTAAAGAATGGGGTAATCAGGGTCATTTGTTATATCAAATTTCACCTCAAATATCAGTTTGTCACAGATTTCACCTCAAATATCAGTTCTTTGCTATTTCATTTCATATATTTCATTTTTATTATAAGTTCCATATTTTGCTAGTTGAAGAGATGAAGATCGTACCTCTCTTTAATTATGAATGTGTTTGAACCTACCCAACATCACTTCCTGTTCTTTGTAGACTTTGCTTTCCCAAACTGTCTGCCCAAACCCTTTGGTATGAACAAATGGGTCTGGCACAATTGACTATCCATTTGGGAGAAAAAAATAAAACTGGAACTCTACCTTACTTTTACATAAAGTAAATTACAGATAATTCCTTTAACCGACACAACTGAAATATATGACCAACAAATGGTTTATTTCCTTTATTTTAACAACTACATACCAAAGTTTTTTTAAAAATCTAAAAAAAAAATCAGAATAAGCATTCCTTAAGATACATATTATTTTTGTGTATCATATTAGCACCAATATTTGCAAGTATGAAAGAAACATCTATCATCTTAAATTTTGCATGTATATTAATTGGTGTCACTCTTGGGGAATATTAAGCAACATCTCTCAAAAGTTAGCATAAATATTAATTTTAGCAATTTAACTTAATATTTTTGGATGCAAAATGAGTAGTTCTATATTTCTATAGAAACATGATTTAAACTAGTTGGGGTTTATAACTTTATAATTGATACAGCTTAAAAATACATAAATTATTTTTAGGAGCTAGACAATGCAAATTCCAGTTTCTATCTGCTATGATGGTAAGGAATCGGCACTTCATCATAACTTGTGAGCTAGCATCAATGATCCATAAATAGTTTAATCTGTAGCTATTGCATTTATTTGCTGTCTTACAGCTGTTTTTATTGATTTGCCTTTCAGTGGCACTTAGGTCAAAAACCATATAAATAAATGGTTGAAAATGTTATCTAAGATCTATTATTTAATTCTGTAATGTAGGCTTAATTAAATCGAAATGTAGGTATTGAACATTAAGGACAATGTTCTTATTAAACAAAAAATTATAAACAGACAGCTGTCCAAGTGTATCCCAACAAATATTAAGACTTGATTTATTATTTGGAGGAAAAAATGACAAGATTTAATACAGTAAAACTTATTGGCAAAACACAAAGAATCATTTTGCCCTGGGAACATATACAACCTCGTTCTGAGATACTTTGTGGGACTAGCATAAATTTTTTCTCAATGTATAGTTGTTTGCTCTAACTTGGGTAGAAGACATGACATAGAAGGTAATTGTATTTTTACTGCTTTTTGAAATTAAGGTTCTTAAAAGAACATCAAGACATCTAGTTATTGACTCACTGGGAAATTACACCAGATTTCACCTTATGATAACTTTAATTTTATTTAAATATATAGTAAATTTGTTATAAAACAATTAAACTTTGCCCATATGGGTATCACTGTGATGTATTATTTTTGTAGTCTAAGTAAGGTGAATCATTGGTCCTTTAAGCAATGTGGTATTCAAGGCATTTCTGTAAATTATTAGGCTTTATTCTAAGGAAGTAATGTTGAATAAAATAAAGCCCCTGCTTCTAAATGTTTTATTTCTAGCTATTCAATGATTAAACGGAATAAACTTTTTATTAAAAAGAGAATAAATTCTTGTGCACACTTGTGCAACACAGGTATAAGTAGGGTAAACTGCAAATTCTATTTTATGGGGAGAAAGGAAATGAGTGATAAATTCTACCCGAGAGTAAGGGCTGAGGATCAGACATGATACCTTAAGGAATGACAACAGAGTGATCTAAACTAAAAAGGAAGAGACCTGAAAAAAGATTAATTGAAATGTGTTCAAATTTAAAAGTCAGAAAAATAACTTTTGAAAACACAGGAGGAAGGTAAATATGATTGCAATTGTTTGATCATTTATTTATTTATTTATATTAAAGTATCATTGATATATAATCTTATGAAAGTTTCACATGAGCAACATTGTGGTTCTACATTCAACCATATTATTATCAAGTCACCCTCCACATACCCCATTGCAGTCACTGTCCATTAGTGTAGTAAGATGCTATAGAGTCAATACTTGTCTTCTCTGGGCTATTCTGCCTTCCCTATGACCTACCTATATTGTGAGTCCTAATTATAATGCCCTTAATCCCCTTCTCCCTCCCTCCCCACCCACCTTCCCCAAACCCTTCACTTTGGTAACTGCTAGTTCCTTCTTGGAGTCTGGGAGTCTGCTGCTGTTTTGTTCCTTCAGTTTTGGTTTGTTGTTATACTCCACAAATGAGGGAAATCATTTGGTACTTGTCTTTCTCAGCCTGGCTTATTTCACTGAGCATAACACCCTCCAACTCCATTCATGTTGTTGTGAATGGTAGAATTTCTTTCTTTCTTATGGCTGAATAATATTCCATTGTTTATATGTACAACTTATTCTTCATCCATTCATCTACTGATTGACACTTAGGTTGCTTCCATATTGTAAATAGTGCTGCAATAAACGTAGGGGAGCATATGTCTTCTTGAATCTGAGATCTTGTTTTCTTGGGGTAAATTCCTAGGAGTGGAATTCCTGGGTCAAATGGTATTTCTATTTTTAGTTTTTTGAGGAACCTCCATATTGCTTTCCACAATGGTTGAACTAATTTCATTCCCACCAACAGTGTAGGAGGGTTCGTCTTTCTCCACATCCTAGCCAGCATTTGTTGTTCCTTGTCTTTTCAATGTTGACCATCCTAACTGGTATGAGGTGGTATCTCATTGTGGTTTTAACTTGCATTTCCCTGATAATTAGTGATGTAGAACATCTTTTCATGTACCTGTTGGCCATGTGAATTTCTTCTTTTAAGAAGGGTCTGTTCAGATCCTCTGCCCATATTTTAATTGGGTTATTTTCCTTTTGTGTGTTGAGACATGGGCATTCTTTATATATTTTGGGTGTTAACACCTTGTCAGATGTCATTTATGAATATATTCTCCCATATTGTAGGATGCCTTTTTGTTCTGCTGATAGTGTCTTTTGCTGTACAGAAGCTCAGCTCTCTTACTAGTCTTCCATTCTTAGAGATCCTTCTTCTCTTTGTGTCTCAGCTTGTTTTCCTGTTCCCTAATTTCTTTTTCATTTGACATCTCCTCTACCTCATGTAATCTATTTTTAAATCCCTCCACTGTATGTTTCATTTCAGATACTGTATTTTTCAAAGCTTCTGTCACTTTGTTGAAATCCTCCCTGAGATCTTGAATATTTTTCTGTACTTCTGTGAATGTTTATGACTTTCATTTTGAAATCCTTATCAACAAGATTGGTGATTTAAGTTTCACAAAGCCCTCTTTCTGGCATTTTTTCTTGTAATTTTGTTTGTACCAAATTCTTTTGCCCCTTCATTTTTTAAGTGTTTTCTATGGACTAATAACTTTGTGTAGTGGGTACCCCTCCAGTGCTCAGAAGCTACTCTAGAGCTGCTGTGTGCCTGCAGCAATGACAGCGTCCTGGGAGAGTGGGACCGGTGACTGCCTGGAGGAAGGAGCAGCAGGCAGGTTACTGCGGTGGGGAGCCTCAGGGCTTTGTTGCCAGCCAGGGGCATGGAGTGTCTGAAGCTCCTGAGAGTTCCCTTCCTCCTGGGCTAAGCATACAGGGTGGGTTTTGACTACCTGCCCCTTCTCCTGAGCAGCTCGTTCTGCCTAATCTTTGTCCTTTTAGCTCCCCTCTTGCCACTGGGAAGTCCGTCAAGCTGCCCACCTTTCTTTTGTCCCATGGATGCTGGTTGTGGGTACCTGTTCTCCACGAGTGGCTAGAATCTCAGTCTGTGTACTCTGCCCATCTTTGATTTCTAACCCCACTAATCTCCGTAACACCATGTAATGTGGGTTCGTGCTCCCGGAGCAGATCTCCAGGGCTGGGTGTTCATCAGTCTTGGGCTTCTGCTCCCTCCTGGCTCCATTTTTCTTCCTCCCACCTGTGTGCTGGGGTAGGGAGAGGGCTTGGGTCCACAGGATCCCGGCTTTGCTAATTTACCCTTTTCTGTGAGGTCTTCTCCTTTCCCCAAATGTAGGCAGTCTGTTGTGCAGTCTCCAGGTTTTTACCCAGATTCGTTGTATTTGCTGTATTTTCATGTTTTATGTGATTTGGGAGGAGGTTTCTGCCTCATTTCTCACACCGCCATCTTTTCTCCCTTGACCATTTATTATATGGCAGATATATTCAGATTGCCCCTTGTGTCTTCTCTCATGCACTTCACATCATAGGCTTATCAAATAATCAATATTATTATTCAGTTTTGCATATGAGGAAACTATGGTACAAGAAAGCTAAGCAACTATGCAAGGTCACATAGCCATCAAGCTAATGGTGCTGTATTTCAAACACAGCCTCACTCTAGTGCTTCTTACAACCTCACTATCTGACATACCCCAAAATACATGCATGCATGCATACACAAATACCAAAATACAAGAGTAAAAGATCAATTAGAAAAGAGGAAAATAGAGGACTTAATCAGGAATTCATTACTCGTGGAAATTAACAATAAAGTAAATAAAACACATCTAATCCAGAAAAGAAAAATAAGTACAACCATCATACATAAAAGAATTTTTAAAAAGATAAACCTGAAGCTTTAAATTTTGAAAGAAAACTGTGTACAAAAGTATTACTTGAAAACTGTAATAGAACAGATGAATTTATGGGAAAAATAAATTGTTAAAAATAATCCAAGAGTTAATACACCTAAATAGGTCAATGATAAGGAAATAAACTGAAAGATGTATCAATGCATTGTTTGGAAATTTTTCTTGGCTAAGCAATCTTTTAGGGGTAATGAATTTTATACCTTTGAAAAAAAAATACCTGCTTTATAAAATCTTCCAAAACTAGAAAAATAATGAAAGATTCCTAATTCATTGTATAGAACTATCATAATTCTGATAATGAAGCATTAACAAGAAAGCACATGTGATTTGTATGATCACATAAGATTGATTCATCTCAGATCTTTTAGAATGGTTCCAAATTGGGATATCTACTGCCACGAACCATCTCAAGAGTATGGCAAATGAGAGAAGCTAAGATTATGTAAACAGATGCCAAAAAAAACTTTTATTTCAAGAGAAAATAAACAATATTCGTTATGATTAAGACTATTCATAAATAAGCTATCAAAAGCATTTTCGTAAAAGGATGAAGACTATCCCAAAATAAAAATAAAAACATCCAACATGAAACCTAGTAGTACTAGAAAGGCATCTCCTCTAAAGCCTGGAAAAGATCAGGATTTCCATGGTCATTATAATTTAAGACACTTCTACATTTTCCAGCCAGTTTAAAAAAGGTTAGAGTTTAAAATCATAATATTGGCCAATGTTGTTATGGCATAGGTGGAAAAACCAAGAGACCAACAATGAGAAAATGCTATAGAACTCATGAGAAAGTGAAGAAAGGTCAACATTTGAAAAATAAATATGTAATATATATATATGTAAAATATATATAAAAATACATAAAATATTAAAAAAGAATTCTTTTTGATACAAGTAGATATTTGTTAAAGTAATGTAATGAAAAGAGATAAAGAGATACTGTGCAAAAATACTGACAAAAATGTATTTTCTCTTCTTCTTTTAAAAATATGTAATAGCAACTATGTTTGATTGGAACTATAGATGTGAAGGGCAAAGTTGCTACTCTCAAGCAGTATGTGTTCTAGGGTGTGTTTGGGAAAGATGGTTATTATATGTATAAATATAAATCTAATTTTAGGTAGTTAATGTGACTCAGAAGAAAATTAAAGCAGAACAACAGGGTAAAAATTAGCAGTGGTGGTTTATGTAGCATTAGGAGTATTTATCCAGGTCGGCCAAGGAAGACCTTCGAAGGACATGACATTATTTGTGAAGAGAAGAGAAAATCAGGTTTTTGTCCTGTTTTAAATTTAGATGAATATTTGATGTCCAAGTCATAATGTTAGATAACTAATGAATATGAATAAACAATTCAGTGGGAAGGTTAAGTCTTGAGATATAACTTCAAACATTTTCAATTCATAAATATTATTTAAAATCACAGACTGGATAAACTTACTTAACATATGCTTAAATATAATCTTCGTAAGACACATGAAGGAAACACTAGACAGATTTTTAAAAACTACTGTGGGATTAAAAAAATAAGATTTGAATAATTGGAAATTAATTTGCTTTCCTAGATTTGAAATCGCAAAACATAAAGCTGTTAATTCCCCCAAAATAATGAGTGCGTTTAATATCATTAAAATTCCAAAGAATTAATTTTAATATTATAAAATGTTTCTAAATTCCCAAGGAACAACAATGGTACAGGAAAGCAGATCAAATGTCAGGTAGGATGAAGAGAAATATCTTGTCTGGTATTTTAAAATTACACTAGTTACAAAAGTATGTTTATGACGTAAGAATTAACATAAGATACTTTGAGCACAGCAGAAAGTTTAGGAACAGACTCACACACATATAGGTCATTTAGTATACATGTGGGATTTTAAATGTGTGTAATTAATGAATTTATCAATAAATAGTTCTGGGAAAATATTTTTATATTGTCCTATTAGCCAATATAATTCCAGATGGCTCTGAAAATTAAATGTGAAGGTAAAACAACAAAATGTTGAAAAAAATGTCCAAGTGAATATTTATTTAACTTTGAAGTTAAGAAAGATATCCTAAGCACAAAAACAGAAGAAGAATAAAAGCAAATACTGATGAATTTGTGGACATAGATAAGAAAATCACAACTGAAATAATCTTAAAAGTTAATTGGAAAAAAAGTGGCAACCTGTATTTTAGGATTTTGAAAACCTCATGAGAAAAAATATAAATGCTCCAAAGAAAAATGACGGAAGGACATGAACAAACAAAAGACAAAAAATAATCACAAGTGGCCAATGAATGCCATAAAAAATGTTCAATCTCAAAGACCATTAAATATGTACAAATTTAAACATTTTACTAATATTTCCCTATCAAATTGGCAAAGATGTAAAACAGTGAAGACATCTAAATTTGTAGTGGGTGTGTAATTTATTTTTTTCTATCTGTAAGGGTAATAGAGCAATTAAAATCAAGGCTCTTGCTGTTACAAGCAGTATCTTTGAACTGACTATTCTACTTTCTGGGCTGTATTAAGAAGAAATTATCATTGTTAAGCACAAAGAGTTCTTCACAAAGATATTGCTGCCACAAATTAGTCAAAAGTACATTATTTGAATTAAGGAAGGTATATAGCATCTCCCAACATATCTAGTTCTCAAAAATCAATTTGAATTTCAGAGAATGCTTTAGGTACATTATTAAGTGAATCAAATATGCAACTGCAAGTTCATAATTAAATGTACAAATATATGTAAGTATGAAAATGTTTTCTGTGTATCTCTTGTTGGGTTGATTTGGAAGGAATCTATTTTATTCTTTTTATCACTATTTTTCTATTTTACAATGACTGTGCAATAAATTCATGATCACAAAAATGTTCTTAGGAAAAAAAACACGAATCAACTGTAATCTAAGATTACAACAGGGAAAAGCGCTTCAGTGTTTTTGTCAATGAAATAATTTTCTATTTACCTCCTGAGTTCTATAGGATTATTGTGAGAAATGAGAGGTATAGAATATTTTGAGAGTGAAAAACTCAGGGTTTCATGCATCTTTCAGGGTGCTAAGTTGCCACGTAAGCGTTTTGTCAGTTGCTTTTAATCTTTCACTTGGGCACCGTAAGTGCACTAATTATAGGTGGTGACCTGAAGAAATGAAAACACTTTCTAAATCAAGTAGTTTACTCCCAAAAGAAGCTGGTTCTCAGTAGAGCTTTGGCACTGTTTTAACAGCACATGTCAGCAAGACCACCCGCTTGCTTAAGGATTCAGCAAGCAGGGCTTGGCAAGTCAAGTTTATAAAGCATTAGTAAAAGGTTAAGAAAGGTTCTGGTTCCTTATTGAACTCGAGAGATACAAACACACTAGTGTGTACAGTTATGGTCCACTAAGCAAGAAAGCGTTTTATAGGCCCACAGAGGCACCAGAGGCCCAGCGCCTTGCTCGCACTCGGGGAAGGAAGCCAAAGAGAGTGAGTAGTTGGAGAAATCTCTTAAACAATGAGATTAGGCTCAGTAAAATTCTTTGAACCTGCAATGGGTGGGCAAATTGTAGAACAGAGTTTTAGGCCACTTACAGTTGTTAAAACAATTGCAGAGAGTTGCTTCCAATGTCTGGCTACGTTCCAACAGGAACACGTGATGTTTCTCATTACTCTAGAGGTTCAGGTTGTTTAATGTTGTAGGCCCTGTGTTAAACTCTGCTGTAATGTTCATATGATGCATACAAGAATCTCTGTATTTGCTTTACAAACAGAATAATTTTAGGACTATCATAAATATTTCATTATGCTCAGTTGACAAATTAACTGGAGTAACTGTACTCTGCTCTGAAGATTTCAGCAGAAAACAGAACTAGGAATTATGGTACATCCCTTCTGTTGCAGGGAGGAATAAATTTGCTTTTCTGATTCCCTGCTTGCACCTATTTTCTTTTCTGGTAAAATGTGCATGACAAAAGACCATTGTACGATGAAGGGGAATGGCCCACAGGAGCTCACATCAGAAAACCAATATGAGAAAATTAATTAGAAAATGCTTATATTATATTTCACTTACAAAATATAAATGAGCTATGTATTAAAAAATAAATGAACTATGAAGTAAAAAAATTAATGAACTATATAATTAAGCACTCAATTTCTGAGCTCTTGCTCATTTGTTCATTGACTCAACTAGTAGCTATGTCTTCCTATTATGTCCCTAAGTTCCAGATATCATTCAGTGAGAGATATAAAAATTAGTGGTATGCAGTCTCTGTCCACAAAGACTGAGGGAACAAACAAAACAAATGCTCTCACCATGAAATAAGTGCTAATAAAAACATGTTGCAAATGCTACACTTATTTTAAGATATAATGAAATTATACAAATAGAATAGTACAAAGGTGATATTGTGCTGTTTTATTTTGTAAAAAGTGCTACAGTGTATTAAATAATGCTTCATTTGACATAGTAAGTTGCTGCGTCATTATTGTATTGAAGGGACAGTCTGTCATTGAATAAGGAACATAAGCTTTTGACTCTGAAGGAATTAATTCACTTAATATCTGAATGAACTTTCATTCCTCTGAGTCTTGGGTTTGTATTCTTAAAATGGGCATAATTTTACTTATTTCACAAGTTTTTTCCAAGAATCTTAAAACAAGTAAGAAAATAAAAGAACTTTATCTGCTTTAAGAACTTTTATACTATTTTAATTTTAATAGTCTCCTAAAAGTCTAGAAGAATTAATATACCTTTCAGATTAATTGGGTGTATTATATTTTGAGAATCTGAAAACATTTATCACATCAATAATTTTCTGTTCAAAAATTGTGTGGCTAGTATGAGTCCCACATCCTAACGTGATAAAATGTGTGAAGTGCTTGCAGTTATCAATAGGGTTTTTACTTCTATGGCTGCCCCTACTATGGCCATTCCTACACCACCACCATTGTTACAAACAAACGTCCAAATTTCCAGACGCTCTATTTTTCAATTGCTGACTACCAACTCTGCAAAAGACTGCCAGAAAATTTGTTACAAAAAAGATTAAGTTCGTAACACTTTTTGTAAAATAGAACAACGCCTAGACATAGTCTTAGTAGTGTTTCAAAAGGGGAAACTCAGGACAAGATATTTATATTGTTTTAAGGTCTAGGATATGTGATTTTTAAGGCAATTCTTCAAAGGCTTGAAACTCATTGGAACTGGACAGAAATTGTGATACAAAAGTTTTAGACTGGTAGGCATGGTAGATAGTGGATCTTGAAGTAATTCTTGAAGAGTAGCCATTAGTCTTGATAAATAGGTTTTTGGTTGTTTCAGTCTAAACTCTCAAGAACAAGTATTTCTTAGAGCAAGCATTAAGTTAATTTTCTTTGTTTTCAGTAAATTTTAACACAGGACTAGGAAATATATTAGTTTAATATTCATAACCAGGAGCTTGAGGAAACATTCCATAATTGAGCCAGCAATTTAGATTTTTGATAATTAGAAGAATGAGGAAAAGCATAGGAAAGGTAATTGTAGTAGGAATCAAAATGTTGCTAGCAAACTCCTCCCCAAATCAAATTTATATATACACACATACATAATTTGATCATATCAAGCAAAGTTATACATATTTGGAAGTATGAGTATTACATATTTATAATAGAGGTTATGGCTTACAAAGGCTTTATAATGAGACATTTTAGAAAATTCTCCATATTAGAAATTTAATTCCAGAGGAATATATTATCTGGCCCAAAATTTCAAAGACAAAGTTACAGAAGAGCTTCCTGGGTTAGACTTCAGGTTTTATAAGACATTTATAAGTCTGGGTCTTTGTTTCACAAATGTCTTTTCAGTTATGACTTAGGAAAATCAAGTTCAGATGTTATTTTCTATTTACTACTTATCCCTATGCAGCAGATAAATCATCAGAAAAAAACTTTGAGGGATAAATAACAATATTTCTTCTTAAATATCTGCATGCCATTTTTCTACCGTGTCATTTCTTTTTTTTTTCCTATTGTTCATTTGTGTTTATTGTTCCCTTTTAGGCTACTTTTTTTTATTAAGGTGTAGTTGACATTAAAAAATGCTGCATGAGTTTAATGTGTACATCTTGATGAGTTTGAGAAGTGTCCACCTGTGAAACTGTCTTCATAAATAATAGCATAAACATTTTAAATAATGACTTTTTGAGACTAAATATTGCTACTTTCAGACATGTCATTAATGAAACTTTTTGGGAAGCAGCATCTTGTTTAGAAGTTTCAAACTCCTTAAAATCATTTAAGTCTGGTTTGACTCCTGAATCTGGCATTTGCCATCTCTGTGATGCTGGATAATTTACTTAACCTTATTGAAGTCTCACTTTTCTCTGCTCTACAGTGGAAACAATACCTTCCATGGGGCTGGTGTAGGGATAAATGAAATAATGAAAGGCAAGAGCTTAATCTGTAGTAAATGAGATGGGTTGAATTGTGTCCCCACGCAAATTCAAATGCTGAAGGTCTAATCCCCAGACCTCAATGTGACCTTGTTTAGAAATAGGGTCATTGTAGAAGTAATATTAAAATGAGGTTATTAGGGTGGATTCCAATCCAGTATGACTGCTGTACTTATAAAAAGTGGGAAGTCTGCATAGGAACACACATGCAAGGAGAGCACCATGTGAAGATGAAGGCACCTGCTTATCAGTGATGCTTTACAAGCCAAGAAATGCCAAAGATTGCCAGCAAACCACTAGAAGCTAGCCAAGAGCCTGGATCAGGTTGGCCCTCACAGTCCTCAGAAGGAACTAACCCTGCTGACACCTGGATTTTGGACTTCCAGCCTCCAGAACTGTGAGACAATAAATGTCTGTTGTTGGAGTCCCCCAGTTTGCGGTACTTCGTCAAAGTGGCCTTGGCGGACGGTACCGTGCAGTCTCAGCAAACCTTCACCTCTTGTGGTAGTTTTCCTGACCACCAGATGACTCAAACCTTTGAGTTTCATAAACTATTATAGGAAATAATTTAAGCATTATTTCATACAAATCATCAAAATGAGTAACTTATTATTAATGAGCAATACAATTTCTACTTGCTCCATGTTTCAACATTCTTATATTATTATGTCCTTTATGTTGTATTCCTAGATAGGGAGAGAAGTCCCCAGCAGCACATTTACACAAAACAGCAAAGCTTTATTATTATGTTCTTATGGGAACTGAACCTATATTCTGTATCCAACAACTCATTAACTTAAATGAATATGTATAACCAAAGTTAATTGATTTTTGTATAAATGTCTTCCAAAACATAGTTTTAAATATAAGCATTTTTAAGTGATTACTGAGTAATTTAATTTCAAGATGTATTCTTTGCTTTTTTCTTTACACACTCATTTTGGAAAAGTGCAATCTGAAAAAAAAAATGCACATTCTATTTCCTTTGCCAACCTTGAGGCTATGAAAAGAAACTAACATTCAAATCGCAATATTGTGGGAACTGGAGGCCTTGAGGCTAGAGAAAGATCCCAGAAAACATTTAGAAAGATTCAAGTACTCATTGGCTATGCCAGCTGGGAAGGTTTCTTAATTGAATGGTGTTATGCTGTTGGGGAAGCAGCAGGAACATACTGTCAAATGTGTAAAAGTCAATGTCTCTCCAAGAGGGAAGACAAGAACGGGATTGGGTTTTTTATCATATATTTTCCTATATGATGCTTTAAAGTAGCTGTAATATAGCATTTATATGACCAGTATGCAGGGCAAATTGATAATTTGCTAGAGGGCTCTGTATTGGAGATGACTTCTAAGATGAAATCAAGATAACAATAATCAAAAATTATTATGACCTAATAGCATGGAGAAGCACACAGCCTAATATCTAGCAGGAAATCTGTTTGCCTTCATTTGAGTCAATGGTACAATCAGAACAGGCATTTGTCAGGATTTTTCATTGCTTTGGGGAAATACAGAAAGTAGCTTTAAGATGAGAAGTCCTGTGTGATATTTTGATTTATACTAAGAAATACATATTTGGTCTTCTTCCCCATTTCTTCTTCCCTCCCCTCCACCCACCCTCCACCAGCATGGGGATTGGTTGCCAGGAGAACCAAGTATGTGATTAAAGGGTAAACCTTGCGGTCCTGTCAGTGACCTTCAGGGAGCAGAGAGGTGCTCGAGAATAATGAATTAATTAATCATACCAAGTAAATGAGAGAAGCTCCTGGGATTGGTGAAAATGTGGAGACTGGGGGAGAGTGGCGCTCCTAGAGAGGGCAGGGACGTTCCTTGCCCTTCCTGCATACGGTGCCCTGCGCATCTCTTCTGTCTTGCTGTTCAAGAGTTCTGTGCTTTTATAAGAAACCTGTAATCTAGTAAGTAAAATATTTCTCTGAGTTCTGTGAGCCACTGTAGCCAATTAGTTGAACCAGATGGGAGGGTGTGGGATCTCTGATTAAAGTCAGTCCATCAGAAGCACAGGTAACAACTTGGGCTTGTGCTGGGGTCTGAAGTGAGCATGGCTAGTCCTGCAGGACTGAGCCCCACACCTGTGGGACCCGAGGCTACTGCTGGGGAGACAGTCAGAACTGAATTCTTGGACACCCGGCAGGGTGTCTGAACATTGCCTCATGGTATGTGGAGAAACCCCCCAACAGTTGGGTCCAGGAACCCAAAAGACCTTCTCTCCTCTGAAAAATAAATATGAGGCCAATAGAGACCCAGTAGTCATTCATTCATTAAGAAATATTTGTAACATATTATCCATTAGATGAAAGGCAAGTAACTAGGTGTTGAGTACACAATTATGAATAAAGCAAATAAAGTGTCTGCCTTCATAAAATGTTTCATCTGCTATTGGAAGCAAGCAATGAAAAAAATTTTACATAAACTACAAATTCTGAAATTCTACAAAGGAAACCAAGTATATAAAGCTATATTTTCTGGGAAGAGTACAGTGAATTAAAGCTAGAGATGTAACAGCAAACAGAGAAGGCATTGTAGGTCATAGAAGTCCTGATTTTCAGTTTTCAAAAAGTACTGGAAAGTCATTGAAAGTTTTACAGCAGCAAGAGTTTTCATCTATGATTTGCTTTTTTGATTTGGGTCACTGTTTGGAGATTACTTTAAAGAAGACTTAAAGTTCAATAGGAGACTAGTATATGGGCCATCACAGAAGTGGAAGACAGGTGATAATGGTTTGAAACCAAGATGGTGAAGTGGAAATAGAGGGATTGGATGAATTTAAAGTGTTACTGTTGTTGGAATTAACAGAAGTTGGTTTGGACTGGTTTGGGGGAGATGAGCCCAAAAGTATGTTCTTCGATTGGTCAACTTGGGAGGATGGTGTTAACATTCACATGGCTGGGAAAGATCGTGGAGAAACATGAACCAATATAAATAAGTTTTCACCCTACTAGTGTCTGTTCTTTACCCTTAATGTGTTTAAAATACAAGGGTGTTTCAGGTGGAATCTGAGTTCTGATAGTCTTTCAGATAATTGAATAATTTAAATTATTCCATTTGTTAAGCAGCCACTGTGTTTAGTGCAAACACCTATGGTTTTCATCTCTTCTCATTTTCACTACAATTTCTCACCCGAGTTAAAAAACTGAACTAATACACAAGTGAAGTTGTGATAATTACCAGCTTCAGTCTTGATAATTTACAACTGCTTGTAAAAATTCTGTTTCTAGATCTATTATTTTTATTTTCTTTAGATACATTTGAAATGTGTAAGAACAAGTCTTTTAAGCAAATTTACTTGTAAAACAAATTTAACAAAATGTGCTTTGTAGAGGTTTAGTTCTTTGAATTGAATTGTGAATAAATGTTCAATGGTGAAGTACCTACTCTTCTTGATCACATATAGAAAACTCACGTCTTTATATGATTTATAATGCAGAGTAAAATTTGGAAAATTAAGTAAAACAATCATACATAAATGAAGCAGATTAGTCTGCCTCTAGCCTCATAATGCCTTTCTGGGGCAGGCACTCGCCCCAAAGACTGAGGTGTTCCGAATCATCTCACCATCCTGTAATCCATGACATAATAATACAGATATGTGAGAGGTTCTGTCGTGATAGATGGTTTCCTAGACTTCAACACCATATCCTTCTTTTAATGCTTTAAATATTTATAAATACAAATTGGTAACTAATATCCTGAGTAAGACCATGGCAAATACTGGGTATAAAGATTATGGGAAATAGCACCACGTGCCTGACATAGCAGTTTCTCTCAAAGAACATGTGATCATCAATGTACTTGTTTTTGTTTGGATTTGAACAGACGTTTATCTTTATCTGTAATGGATTTACACAAAATGTTATGTTAAATAAATTTAAATTTTAAGGAAACTAATATGATGGCCCACTTTGTTGAGAAGGTAGGGGCAACATGTAGTATTTAATGTTTTATGTTCTCACATTGATTTTCTGATGGCCTGGCTGACATCTAAAATTATTGCCTTCAACTTGTGTTAGGATATCTTTGTTTTTTTCTTTATTTCTATTTTTTAAAACTATTTTACCACCCAGATAATTACTCCTATGATTCTCTATAGATACTTGAGATGAAAAATGAACTTCTTTGTTGATTATTACCTGGCAAAAGCATTCCGTTCTTATTAATCAGGAGTTGTTAGGATGTAGGTGAGCTCATAGTAAAGACATTGAATCTTCATCAGGTATTTACCAAGAACCCACTTGACTTCAAAGTGGTTCATGTTTTCTTTGGGATTTACTCTGACATTTACTACCTGTGGTGAATAAGGATATCTAACTCAGAATTATTATGACAATTACATGGAATTGTTTCTGTTTGGGGACTTATTTAACACAGTTCCTGAATGTTCGTAATCATTCAACAAAACATAACAGAAAAATTAAAAGCTACATTGTGCCTACTCTGGTTGTCACAATTTTATAAGGATTAAAAATCACAATTCTTTTGGTGCCAAGGTAGAAAATAGATTAGAGTTGAGGAAAAGAGTCTTGGCCAAGAAATGAGCAAGTCCTAACTAGAGAAATTTTGGGGTGAATTGGGAGGTAGAATTTACAAGATGGTGCGAATGATTGAACGGTATGAGATGCAAATATGAGATACAAGATATCCCACAGTCTGTCCAGGGCAGCTTGATGGGTGGTGCGGCCCCGTCTGTGGTCAGGTGGAAACACCAGCTTTAATAAACTTACACGGAAAGTGGGACACTTTAGATTAATTTTCATGGCAGCATCTATGATTGCATTCCTCACAACTGTGTTTCTGAAGACCCAAAGTGACTGCAAGCAGCCGTCGGTGTAAATTTGTCATATATTGACCTTTATCAAAGTCCATGTCGTACAAACTATAACATCTTTTAGTTACCTGTCTTTGTTGTTGTTCTTATCCATGTTTACATATTAACTTGTTTGTAATTCTTGGAAATGAGAAAAGATCAAATAAAGCTTGTGATGACTGTCTATGTTGGGAAGGTCAAAAAAATAATCTGTGATTTTGTGGGAGTCAGGAGGAAGAAAGAGGAAAGGGAAGAGTCATTTATTGACTGTCCTAGGAAATCGAAACTGCTGTCTACTCTCCAAGAAAAAAATTAAATCATACAGTGTTTCAGTTTAAAAACATAATGTTGAAAGAAAAAGGATTGTAACTAGAGCTACTTTTTAGTAAAAGCTGGCGTCTGTCGGTATGCTAGTACAAATTGGAGGCACATTTAGTCAAGAGTAATTTGATTTCCAAAAATATGTTGTCTTCTTATTGCTTCCAGATGATGTAAATAGATTTTCTTCTTGAGATTTTTTTTCCTTATATCACTAAGTAACTGGTAAGATTCACACTTTAGGTTCTGTTGTAGAAATTAGCAAAGAAATATTATTGAAATCACATCTACTACCTCTGTGAATTCTAAGCCCATATTTCCTCTCTACCTTCTCCATCAGTTAC
Source organism: Manis javanica (assembly GCF_040802235.1). Classification (NCBI taxonomy): domain Eukaryota; kingdom Metazoa; phylum Chordata; class Mammalia; order Pholidota; family Manidae; genus Manis; species Manis javanica. The sequence goes on from NC_133167.1 coordinate 98,549,721, forward strand.
TCAGCTTCTGTCTTTCCCTCTCTCTGTAAGTATTGAGCCAGTGTGTAGATAAAACATCTTAAATTCACAGAAAACATGGCTCCTTTAGTATAAAGATGTCAAAATCACACACATAATTTCATTTCTCTCTAATGCATACCCTTTCTTGTAACAACTTTCCACTTAGAGAGTCAAGTTCAAGTTCATTACTTTGGGATACAAAAGTAGCAAGTAGTGCTTCCTGGTAACACCTAAAATATTGCTGCAGGAAGGTTCGCCAAATGATATTTGTACGAGTAATGCAAAGTGGGTGCTTTGTACACTGTTTCATGCAATATTCTAAGAACATTTTCCTTTCTATTTATTTATTTGTTTATTTTTATTAAGGTATTATTGATATACACACTTATGAAGGTTTCACATGAAAAAACAATGACAATGTGGTTACTACATTTACCCATGTTATTGAGTGCCCCCCCATACTCCATTGCAGTCACTGTCCATCAGTGTAGTAAGATGCCACAGACACACTATTTGCCTTCTCTGTGCTACACTGTCTTCCCCGTGACCCCCCACACCATGTGTACTAAACACAATACCCCTCAATCCCCTTCTCCCTCCCTCCCCAACCACCCTCCCACACCCCTATGCTTTGGTAACTGCAAGTACCTTCTTGGAGTCTGTAAGTCTGCTGCTGTTTTGTTCCTTCAGTTTTGCTTCATTGTTATACTCCACAAATGAGGGAAATCATTTGTCACTTGTCTTTCTCTGCCTGTCTTATTTCACTGAGCTCCATCCATGTTGTTGCCAATGGTAGGATTTGTTTCTTTCTTATGGCTGAATAGTATTCCATTGTGTATGTGTAACACATCTTTTTCCATTCATCTGCTGATGGGCACTTAGGTTGCTTCCATATCTTGGCTATTGTAAATAGTGTTGCGATAAACGTAGGGGTGCATATGTCTTTTTGAACCTGAGAAGTTGTATTCTTTGGGTAAATTCCTAGGAGTGGGGTTCCTGGGTCAAATGGTGTTTCTATTTTTAGTTTTTGAGGAACCTTCATATTGCTTTTCACAATGGTTGAACTACCTTACAGTCCCATCAGTTCTTTAGTCTGTTCCTTTGGTCTATTGTTATGTTCTTGTGCCAGTACCAAGTTGTCTTGATTACAAATAGAGCTTGAAGTCAGGGAGTGTAATTGCCCCTGCTTCATTCTTCCTTCTCAGGATTGCTTTGGCTACTTGGGGTCTTTTGTGGTTCCATATGAATTTTTGAACTATTTTCTCTAGTTGTCTGAAGAATGCTTTTGTTGTTTTGATAGGGATTGCATTGAATCTGTAGATTGCTTTAGGCAGGATGGCCATTTTGACAATATTAATTCTTCCTATCCATGAGCACGGGATGTGTTTCCATTCATTGGTATCTTCTTCAATTTCTCTCATGAGTGTCTTGTAGTTTTCAGAGTATAGGTCTTTCACTTCCTTGGTTAGGTTTATTCCTAGGTATTTTAATCTTTTTGATACAATCGTGAATGGAATTGTTTTTCTGATTTCTCTTTCTGCTAGTTCATTGTTCGTGTATAGGAATGCAGCAGATTTCTGTGTATTAATTTTATATCCTGCAATTTTGCTGAATTCAGATATTAGATCTAGTAGTTTTGGAGTGGATTCTTTAGGGTTTTTTATGCATAATATCATGTCATCTGCAAACAGTGACAGTTTAACTTCTTCCTTAGCAGTCTGGTTGTCCTTTATTTCTTTGTGCTGTCTCATTGCTGTGGTGAGGACCTCCAGAACTATGTTGAATAAAAGTGGAGAGAGTGGGCATCCTTGTCTTGTTTCCAATCTTAAAGGAAAGGCTTTCAGCTTCTCGCTGTTAAGTATGATTTTGCCTGTGGGTTTGTCATATATTGCCTTGCTTTTTATTTTTTTTAGCCAGACCTTCTTTTTTGAGAATCTAATCCACTATGGCAAGTTTAAGAAAAGCATTTATTATACGTATTAGATGGATTGCAGAATCATTAGGCAGACGGAAAGCAGAGACATTTCACTTGGTTTTGGGGAACTTCCCAAACCTGCCTACCACAGTCAGTGTTTCCATAGGATCTGCTGCTCCTTCCACTCCCAGAACCTGCCTGCTGACTTGAGACACTGTTGTTTCACTTGCCAGCTGCAGCCTACCTTTTTACCCACATAGTTCAGTTTCAAATTCAAGTTCCATGAAAATGCTATCTTGCAGTGCAAGAAGGCTCACTGGGATGTTGTTGGAATTTATGGTAAGAGAACAGCTTCTTAGTGTCTGCTGCACCTTTATTAAAGCATTGATTTATTGCAACCACCACCATAAGTGGTATCCCATTTTACAGATGAGGACAATGAGGCAAGACAGATTTGCATCCCTGCCCTGGGTCACACAACCAAAACAAAGAACCAGAATTTGACCCAGACATAGTGGCTCCTGAGTCTCCTCTATGACCATCTCACTTGGCTGCCTCTCCAGGAGGTCACAGGAACTTGTGCCCTGTGGACAGTGACTATGATATCTAGTGAGGGTTTTATATTTTGAAAGCTATTTCTACGTTGCTTATTTTTCCATGCCTGTTGGCTGTAATAATAGATAGTATATAGTGATGGGAGGAGAAATCAACGTGGAGTCTGGAAATTTGGATTTTAGTGATGGTTCTCTTCTGCCTATGACCTGGGTTACATTAAATAAAATTGCTTGGCCTTGCTTTCTTCTTTAGACAGTTGGGATAGATCTACACATTCCAAGGGTTTTTCTGCAAAATACAGTTTCTGATTATCTTCTCAGCACAGGGTTCTATGATCATGCTGTGCACAGTGCCACACAATGTGCTGTGCTCTTAGAGAGTCCTGACCACATGGCAGTGTAAAGGTTCTGCAAGTATAACCAAAGGAGAAAAAAGTCACACTTTGTGTAACTCAGCTTTCTGAAACCTATTTAATCATGCACCGTCTTTTAATCCATTATCTCAGAAATACTGAGATAGCAGATCATTGAGATACCTTTCAGAGTAAATGTTTACAGTAATTTTTTCCCAAGTACTCAACAGTATGCATTAGTGAAGAATCTTTTTGATTGCAAGAAACAAGGATCTCACCCAGCTAGCCTAAATAGAGAAGAAAGTGTGGTACATTACATGCACTTTGGATGAAAATAAAGATGAGGGATGCAGCAGAGTCTCGGGAAAAAAATATCACTGCAGGCAGTAGGATAAGAATGAGATTCTGTTTTTATCTTATATCTCTGATTTCTTTTGAATTCCCAAGTCTAGCAATGTCTTCTTTTGTAGTCCACATAGTTGTAAGCATGGTCATAAGAAATTCCAAGTTTGAACGTACTTGTTCAGTCTTCTGGATAGACCCCCTATGGCTCCATTGTAACACTGTTGTGAGAGAACTAATTTGCCTCACTTGAGTCAAGGGCCCATCCCTGAGCATCTGATCTTCACTAGATGAATAAGGTGATCTTATACATCATGACAGCTTCCACTGTAACATGTAAATGGAGCACAGAAAAAAACAAAGTGATTCCCAGAAATGGGGGCATCACTGGGCACTGGACGCAAGAGCTATATTTGTTCTATGCGGAGTTTTACTGACTGAACAGTCACGTTTTAGTCATTGGAAGGGACTGTTAAGATAATTCTGACTGAAATTCAAACTTGGGCCCAAGGATTTTATATTTATGATGAAGTTTTTATTTGTAGTCTTGGAAAATTTAGTTAACAAGGAAAGTAATGACTGGTCCATCAAAAGCCACACTTTTGTAATAGAATATTTGAAAAGTACTTAACTCTACAAATGATTATGCCTGTCCTCATGTTCTTATTTAAGTCTTTGGAACTGTTGCGCTAAAATTTTAACTTCATTAAAATAGGCAATAGGCAAAAACTACTGGGTGTTTTAGGAGTCTTCAATCACTGTAGCTCCACTCTATTTTATTGTTGACTTAATGTCCTGGCCATCACAGGGGGAAACAAGATCTGACTCAGTGCCTTCCTAAGAGCAAGAATTCGGTATGTTAAGACAGTACATGTACACAAATGAATACATTTATTCCATGTCCTCATTATTTGTACTTTCTCTAGGATGGGAAATCCTTTTGTGTCAAAGTCAACTTGGTACTATTAATTTCATTAAGTGCATTTAATTAATTTTAGATAATAGCTCAATTTTTCCCATTACTAAAATAGCTAACATTGTCACATTGCACACATTTTATGCTTCTGGAAAAGAAAAATAAGAGCCATTCTAGGATGTTCAAGAGCATCAATCCTCATTTCTCGGCTTTCCTGCAAATTCAATGATTTAGTATAGTGCCAATATCCTGGGACTATTTGATATTTTCTAGAGGACAAATACTATCAAGCAGGTGTGTCATAGAGATTATCAAGAATGGTATGTTTTGTAGCCTCTATATCTCTTCTTAACCTACATCTGAAGCATCTCTCCCCTCCACTCAAGCTTTACCCCATCTTACATGCCACCAATTAGCATGGCGATTTAAAAGATTCTTGATTGGGTGTATGGCAAAATTCACGTGGCAGACATAGTCTCCAGGAAAGAGAATTCAATAGCAATTTCGGCAAGAATACCAAGGAACAGTGTGGACCATATGATCAGAGCCAGAAAAAAAATTATACTGGCTGCACCACTGGAGAATATCCATAGGAGATACTTGGAGCTTAGGCAAGAGGAAACAGCTAGCTTTTGGCAAAGGAGACACTGCCTAATGACAACAGTAAAAGCAATAAGACAGGCAGCAGGGACAGCAGAGAGACAAAAACCAATGAAGAAAAAACTCTTGTCAGTTGAGGAGCCCAGAAATAGGACCCAGAGCAAGAGTATGTTCCTTAGGCTGTGTCCCTCAGACCGAGCGCTGCTCATCCCGTCGAGCCCATGGCCCAGAGCTCACACCACAGCCTGCCACACTGCCTACTTGGCTTGGTTACACAAAGCCTTCCTTTGTCACTACTCATGGGCTCACATCTACCAACATATAAAGTACAGATATTTGCCTGTAATTTCCTTATGGCAAGGAATATGTAAACCCTCACTCTCACTGAAAAGCATTAGACTTAATCCAGTAATTTCAAGCTGCTTTCAGCAATTTTTTATTCATATATGTCATTTTTTACTTAGAGAGTACATATAAACACTGTTGAAGTATGAAGTCTAAATAATAACTCTTATTTCTGGAAGGAACTGGTATGAGTGCTGCAGCCTTGTATAATTTATAAAGGAAGTTTTACTGGACAATGTATGAAATCCCTAGGAAATATAAACTATTTCCATTATTACCCAAAACAAACATGTTCACTAGAGAGCAGAGGCTGTATCTTTAATTAGCTCTATCCTTTATATATCCATATTAGAAAAAAATGGTCCAGATTAATGTATTTGGATTCTGAAGAAAATGTTTAATCCTTTATTATGGCCACTTGTGCCTAGACTAGACAATGTATTTTTAAGCACATTTCTAGACACATCCTCTCCAAAACCCAAAATGTGTTACTGTCCTCAGTTACATTGGCTAACCCTGAAGATGAGAAATGTAAAATAATTTGCTCGTAATTATACTAAAAATAAATCCAGCTTTGTTTCACTACATGCACAGTGCTGTTTCCACTATCTTAAGTCCGTAAATGTTCTGTGTTATCTATAAAGAACCAATACTATTGGTTTGTCATTTTTAAAGTATGTTGAAGTATTTTGTTTCTGAACAAGATCCTAAATTCCTGGAGAGAAATTTCTGGAGAGAACAGAGCATTCATTGCCTTCTACTCATTTTGGTATACCTCCCTTAATACCTAGCACAATCTTGATAAAATAGTAGAAAATATATATGAATAATTGTAAGATTTGATTCATTTACTTAACAATTATTTACTGAGCACTGACCATATGCTCAAGCACTGTTTCAGGCACTAGGATGCTCTGTTTATATTTATGATTGATCAGTTCACTCATTCATCCAAAGATATTATTGGATACTGATTAGATAATGGAGGCTGTGATATCACTAAGGATGTAAAAGTGTAAGTTTAGTTCATTTCCTACCTCAAAGAGTTTTAGTGTAGCTGGAGAAATAAATAAATGGACCATTCTACTTCATTGCTATGGTAGAGGTAAACACAGGGGTTTAGGAGACCCTAACCCACATTTGGGCAGAGAGAGCAATAAAGAAATGCTTCCTGGAGAGTGTGATGCTTAAGCTGACATGGGGAGACTAGGTTGCTTTGCCAGCAGGGACGCTGGAGAGGATTGAGGTAGGAGCTTGGAGGGGAGGATAAGTCCAGGCAGACTCAGCCACATGTGCAAAGGAGAATACTGAGACATGGCATGACCATTTCTAGAAGGGAAAGTAGTTCATTATGGCTGGAAATAGAAAAATAGAGCCTGGTGCAAGTAAGTGAAGCTACAAAGGGGAAGCTGCAGGCCGGGTGCCGAGAGCTTTGTACACCTGTGAGACAGGATGACCTTTTTCTAGTAGAGAGTTGGGAGCCTTTCTATCAATGCCGACGACAATCTAGTAAACCATATACTCTTGAGACTTAAAATGAAAGTGTAAGTTTTATCAAACTCTTAAATATTTTTGAAGACCTATTGTGTTTAAGGCATTACAGTAGACCAGTTGAGAACAGACAAATAATGTATTGTAAATCTTCTCAGAAAATTTTCAGTTTATTTGAGGACATGAGTTAACCTATGCAAATAAGGACACAAATGGTAGAACTCAATCAAGGCCCCCAAGAAAGAGACATGTTAAAAAGGACAGGAAGAAATAATATTTGATGAAAAGAGGAAACTTTAGGGTTGCGTTTGAATCAGGATTGAAGGAGGGTTTTACTTCAATGAGAAGCACTGGAGGAGCAATCATAAGCAATGGTGGCAGTGTGGAAGGCTGCACAGCAAAGGTCCGGAATCAGCCGGAAGTCAGGTTTTGGCTTGAGTGTATGCGGTGTGTTGAGGTTGGTTACTGTTGGGTTTTATTTTTGCGTATTCCTGTCAGGAATGCACTGCCCTCATATCTTCCCATAGGTAGCTCCCTGTTGTCATTCAGATCTTAATTCACATATCTGCTCCAGAGAAGCATCTCCCTGGCTACCTATCTAAAATGGAAACTTCTCTCCTTTATCCTCTGTCACATCACCTTGTTTTATTTGTTTATTTTTAATAACTTTTTTTAAACATCAACCTCTCTTGTTATTAATGTAAGTGGGATGAAAGCAGAGCCTTGTATGTATTTCATTACTGTAGCCTAAGTGTATATAATAGGCCCTCAATACTTGCCTTTTGAATGAATTAAACAAATGACTAAGTGGATAAGATCAGAAAGCAGTCTGAAGTAGTAATATAGAACTCTTGCATGCCCAGTCGACATGATTGCTGAAAAGTGCCATGGAAGGGCCTTTGCTGGGGGAATGGCCTCACTAGAGTTCTGTTTCCGGACACTTGGAAGCCATAAGAAGGTTGGACTCAAGACTGGGAAGATGAGAGGGAAAGAATACGTCCAGAGGCTGTGGCAAAATGGAGCAAGCATCAGAGTGAGGGCTGAGGCTGTAGAACTAGGAAGGACCGGACCTAGGGCAGCCAGGCTGGCAAGCTTTGGTAACTGATTCAACGTGCAGAGCAAGGAAGAGTTATTGAAGACTCATTCCTTCCTGGAATGAATGAATGAGAACACAGTGATTCCAGGACTCGCGAGTTTAAAGTGTTGGCAACCCCTCAGAAGATGATATCCATTTGAAAAATGAGCTTGAGGCTGGGAGAGAACATGGGCTGCTGATCCACGTCTGACAAGTGATTTATGGAGGTGTGTCGGGCTTCCCCCGTGGCCATCCTCCTGTATGAGAGCCTCCCAACAGTGGTCAAAGTTACAGCAAAGCTCATGAGCTTATCACACTCTACTGGGTTCCCTGTATCATTTTCTTGTTTCAACTGACAGGAGCATTTAAGTTACTTAAGCTCAAGATTGCACAATCTGACATCACACTGCATATCTCCCTTTCCCAGCAGGCCACTCTTTCCTGATCACGCTCAGCCCGATACATCCCTGTAGGGTCTCAGATCTCTCCTTGGCACTGAGGTGTTTTGGTTCAGTTGTATTTACCTGAGGCTTTAATATGGCTTCTCCTACTTGCTAGAAACTTTCTCCTCTCTCATCTTTCTACGTTTTACATTCCTTTCTACCCAGCTCCCCTTCTATTACCCAATAAATAAATATGTTTATTTATTTCTCTGTTTAAGCCAGATAGTGGGTGTATATAAAAAAAGAAGTTTTGTGCAATTTTGGAGGAAAAGATTAGTGTGGGAAACTGGTAACCCTTAATGATATTGGTGGTCTCAGTACCCGGAACCAAAGAGCAGTTGTGCCCAACAGTCTTCATACAGCATGGTTGTAGAGAAGTTAAAATGTCTGCCTGTTTTTAATGAGAGTTAATAATTTAATCCTTTGGGATAAATGGTCTTTCTGTGAGACTGAAGTGAACAAATAGCCAGGTCATGATCAGGAATGGGTACTTTATAAATTGTGATATGGAAACAGAAAAGGAACCAGCACAGAGATAGAAGAAGAACCAGAATAGAATAGTGCTGGTGAATAATGATAATGATGATAGCTAATACTTGTTATCCTTTTATCATAGACCCAATATAGATCTAACTACTTTATAGGTATTGTACTTTACGATTCAGTAGCACCCCATTATTTTAATGTCCAGAAGATAGTGGAGGATTCAAGATTAGAGAGGTTAATTAACTTGCTCATGGTCACACAGCTGGTATGTAGATATGACTTGGTTTGCTAGACTTCAAATTTCCATATATTACTGTAGGTTAAATCCTTTATTATTGGAAAAATAATAAGTGAAGCTATGAAGGGGAAGCTGCAGGACAGACTGCTGAGAGCTTTGTATACCTGTGAAACCTGTAGTTTGTAAGTTAAAGCAAAGGCAAAAAAGAAAAAAGAAAAAAAAAAGAAAGGAAAAAAGTGTTACAAAAAGGAATGGCAGGCAACTGTTTCAAATGCAGAAAATGATCCGTGAAAATAACAACAGGGGAAAAGGCCACTAGGTTTGATAATTAAAATGTCATTATTAATCTTTGGGAAAGCAGTATTTTTTAGAGAGAGGGAGTGGTAGAAATCAGATTGTACTCTATAAAAACAAAATTATGTTTTCCATAAATAGGAAAAATTTAGGGAAACTACAACAAATAGTGAATCAAGACTATAATTCGCTATTGATTTTTTATTCTAGATGTTCATTCATACATGCAATATGCAAGTAAGCACCCATTGATGAAGCTGTAGTTAATGAAAATCTTTCAGAGAACTTTATTCTGATCTTAATGAAGAAACAGAGAAGGACTATCACGGGTTACATACTTTAAGCTGGATGCTAAAAGGCCAGTGTTCTGTGCAGAGCAAACTTTTAAAAGAATAACAAAGATTTCTTAAAAAATATGTTAACACTGTGCAGAGGGTCCACCATGTATCTTAATTTCAGAGGTCAGAAACTAACTTCAATTGAAATTCAAGATTTGGCAATAGAATGACCTTTAAGGTAAGCTGCTCCAGTCTGTGACATGTCCTTGTATGCTTCTTATTCTAAATGTTAATGCTTTAAGTAATAAAACTTTGTCTTTTCTGTTAGCATTTTGTTACAATAATTATTTCTCAAAAGATATATATATATATGTTTATTTTTGACATGGCTAACTTTAAAAAAGTACTTTCTGTGTTTGACTCTAGTTTACATTTTTATGGCACATCAAGTAAGCTTAAATGTCATTGGACATATGTTTACATAAAATCCAATGTTAATTCTTTGGGGAAATGTTAGAGATTTGTTAGGTCTTAAATTTGCAAAAGATGCTGGTTCCCTAGGACATCAGTAATGGCAGATAAATTGGGTTTTCTTTCTATTCTGGAACTCCCCATAGGCTTCTGGTCTAATACAAAGTGGAATGGCTGCCTTGGAGAATTTTCTGCTAAAATATTTATTTCTACATTTTGTCAGTTGTAGGAAAGTCTGCCACGAAATATGGACTATAGAAATTTAAAGAATATCCTAATCTGTAACTTTATATGTTAAAGATTTAGAAATATGTAAATGAATATAGAGAGAAAAAATTGCATCCTAGAATTACAGTCATTGTAAAGGACAGAAATGTGCAGTGGCTTGAATATGGTTATATACTTGGAATGTTTTCCAGAAATTTCGCTTTTTTGGTGGCAACAAATATTTTATTATTTAACTTGTATGGAACCTCAAAGAGCTACTTTTAAAACTATGCATGGTTCAATGGAATCAGCAGAAAAATAAATGATGACTGTTCATTGGTTTGTTACTGGTTGGCAGGTCTGGATAGAGACATAACCAATGATTTTAAATGAGTATTGGCTTATATTCTTATCATTTGTACTAATAATCCATGTACAAAATAAGCAGCAAATTGAACTTTCCATTTTATTCTGTTGTGGTTCAATGCCATATTCTTGAAAATAATCAGTTCCTTGAATATGCACGGAGAGTGGATAACTGAAAGTGTTTTAATGATTATTCTAACAATGTTTTTCATGCTACCTTTTAGGCAGATCTCACTAGACTTCAAGAACATACCATGTTCAGTCCATATTTATTTACACCCATAAGCCACTCAGCCTCAAAGTGAGAGGTGCTGCTTTACTTTAAATTATTTTCATTTTAAGAAAAAAGAAAAATACATTCATGATCATAGTATCATTCTTGGATTCTCACCTAGCTTTTAAGAGTAATTGTTCTGTTTATTTTGCCTTAATTTAACTCGTGCTGGTCCTTCCTTCCCCTTTCTCTATAATCTATATTTGCTTGCTGAAATATCGTCTACAGCTTATGTACTAAATATAAATATTTCCTTCTTTATGCCAAGTAACCACAGATTCACAAACACACTGCTTATTGTTCATTAAGTTTGGGCTGAAAAGTCATGTTATCATTAACATGCATCAAAATCTGTACTTGATTTATTTTCTTTAAAGTTTATTTTATTTCAAAACTTCAAGTAACATCAGAAGGTTTTATCGTGATATTTCAGTTGTCCCAGTTGGGTCTGAATCTCACCATTATCTCCTATGAGTACCAGAAGTTTGTTTCTCACCGTCAGTCCAGTCATTGTGATCTCAAGTGTACCCAAAGGTTCAACAGATTTCACTCTATCTCTTCTATCTCTTCCGCATTTCAGGCATAATGGTCTGGGGAGCAATTGCAATTCTTCCAGTTTCTATGTGTTAGACAAACCACTTTTTTAAACCCATGGGGTAATTGCCAACTGTTCTCTCTGTGCTTCTTATACCCTGGTTCTGCTTAAACTACTTTCCTCTCAAAAATTCCACTATGTAGTGTGATGGTTATAAATTTCCTTTCCAGGTATGCTCTTGTAGTGTATGTATGTTGTGGCTTAGCTGAAATGAATTTTGAGAGGCTCATCCCATAAACGTCCTTTTCTAAATACTCTGGTCTTTATCACAGACATTGGAAAAGACAGGTAGTCAAGCCAAAGGGAATTGTCACTTAGATAAACACATAAGCTTTGGTCTAAAACATTTCTTTCTTTACAGACATTTGTGGTTTTGTTCAGTGTATAAAAATGACTTATTACTATGGGCTCAGAATATACATCATCTTTGAAAATTTGAAAGTATTTGTCAGCCCATAATCAGCTTCATCTAAATCCATGTAATAATCGCCAAGGATGCTCAGTGCAGTCACTTTGAAGCTTCCTCTCACCTTTTACAGATCAAATGACCTATGAAAAAGAAGATTTTAATTCTGAATATCAGATCTACAAGCCTAGAATGAATTCTGAAGTACTCGACCAATGCTGACCATTTATATGGTCTCTGATATTGGTAAATAAGACAGGCTTTAAAAAGGGGGGTTGGGGAGCAGAAAGTTACCCTATGATTTTTCCAGGGTCTCAAAGTTCCTCTTAGTCACTTTTTGGGAATAAGACCCTCACTTAGGAGATTATTAGTAAAATATATTCTTATATGAATAGAGGGAGAAATAAAACATAAAAGAGTGTCAATATATATATTTATTTATTTACTTACTTATTTATTTATTTTAATGAAAAAGCAGTACTGAAGACTTAAAATAGGAGTTGTTGTACAAGGGAAGTAATAGAGGGAGAGGGGAACAAGGAGCAGGGCACCAGGTTGGGAAAAGACAGGGTGGAGTTGGAAAGACAGGGATGAAGATGTTCCCAACGGATGAGGAGCATGTCAGTGATTATTCAAATCAATGGTACAAGGTTTATAATTCTTCCCAATCTTGACAACACAATTTAATTCTTGGGATTCATTTGAGTAGAGGAAAACCATTTTAGAAGGTTCTTTTTTGTGAGGTCAGTGCATTTTTCTTGGCATCGTTTGGTTTTTGATAATGCAGGTACATTATCTCATCACTTCATTGATGTTTTTCTAAGATATAATATTAGAAATACTTCAATTAATGTAATGCTTTTTTGAAAAAGCATTATAGCAAAGATTAGTCTGTGTGGAAATAGCAGCATGAAAAATTAATCACTGCAACATATTTTGTTAAAATATTGCAGTTAAATTCAGGACTCCACAGGTAAAATTATTATCATTTTTGCTTAGGTAGAAATTCTAGAGGATATGAAATATAAAGATTCCTTGACCAGAAATATATCTGCTGCAAGTATACTGAAAAAATCAAGTTAAAGTATATTTCTGATGTTAAAGTCACATCCAATAGCTGAAAGAGTTTCCAGATTAAATGATCAATTTTTAGGGAATGCAGAGAACATAGGAACATGTTTAAAAAAACATTAGGTGGATGTGATAAACCAAGTGCAGACTGAAATCACAAAACCCAAGATTTAGTGCCTTCAACAAATAAATTGTAGTGTGAAGATAGAGAAGAGAGAGAGATTGAGAGAGAGAGAGAGAGAGAGGGGTGGGAAGAGGGAGAGAAAGAAAAAGAAAGATGGAGAAAAGTCTATTGATTAAGGAGATTTAAGATGTGTGGACTTTAATTCTGATTCAAAGGGACAAATTGAACATAGTGTTATATGAAGGGATGTGTATAAGATAAAATATTTATGAAATAATTACTGAAAATTAAAAACTGGTTAGATACTTTATTAAAGAATAATTACTAATGCTTTTTAAGTGGTATTTTCTTAATGATTTTTAAAAGTTTTTATCATTTGAAAGCTATTCGATGACGTATCTACTCATGAAGTTCGATGATGTCTGAGAGTAGGAAAAGTTGGTGAGAGCATCAAACAAACCAGATTTTCCATGAGTTGTAACCTCTGAGGGTGCGTAAAAGGTGATGGGGATTCATTATACTGCTCTGCTTACTTTCAAATGTGTTTGAAGTTTCCATAATAAAAAAATCAAATATATATGTCAATTGTAGGGTATATGAAATGTTTAATATGAAAATATAACTTACTTTAAAGTCACCATTTTCCTAAAGAAAATCCCTTTACAGAAGAAAAATAGTGACCAAGAATTCACAAATCCTCTCCCCTCATCCATCTTCATCTTTAACAAATAATCTGTGTGTGGGTAAAATTGCAGGATTTCCAGACTCTCTTGCCTGGCCTTAGTGCATCTCCATATCACTAGGTGTTCCCAAGGGGTGGAGAGAGGTAGTCCATCTCCATTTCGATAGGTGATTACAAAAAAGGGTGGAGAGCAAGCAGGCACCTGCAACGGAGAGGCTTGGTAGGGTCTTCTTGCAGCCTGGTTGCAAGAGACATGGGTGAGCAGAAGTCGACGACTGCTTGTAGGCAATAAATGGGTTTCTCTCACTTTATGTCTCCCTTTGAATGATTTCAGCCTCAAAGGTTATTTGCCCCCGGGCTGGTAACATGGAAGTTACACTATATAGCAAGGTATTCATTGACCAAAAGTATACACATTATATGGAGACTCAGTCATTACACTACCATCTCTAACCATTAAAAATTGCTCTGGAGACAAAAAGTAAATAAAAAAGAAAATATAAAATAATCTTGAACAACATCCAGAGAGATAGAGTGGTTTTATCAAGGAATAATCACATTGTATAATGTGTCTAATATCAAATATGGTCATTATAAAATATCTTTAAAATATTTTAAAAGAACATATTAAAGGCATTGAATATATCCTAACTTCAATTTCTTGGTTCTCAAATTTGGATTTTCAGTTCTTTGTTTAAACTTCTTTGTGTCCAAATTCCCAGAATACTTTCAGTATAATGCTTATGAACTTCAAAGAGACCTTATTCCTGAAATTGCAGAATATAAAATAATAAAAAACATGTCACATGTATTTCTTTCTGTACTTAGCCATGTTTTGCTGTTGTGGGTAAAATTGCAGTATTTCCAGAATTTCTCACCTGGCTTCGGTTCATCTGCATATCAGTAGGTGTTTCCAAGGGGTGGAGAGTATTAGGCCATCTACCTATCAATAGGTGATTACAATGGCATGGGAGTGTTTATCTGGACTGGAGAGGTTGGGTGGAGCTCTCTTCTGCTGCAGCCTGGTCAGGAGAGAGATGGGACAGCTGCTTGTAAGAAATAAATGGGTTTCATAAACTTTATTTCTCCCTTTGACTAATTTTGGTTTCAAAGGTATTTTGCCTGGAATTTTCCCCTGGAGTTAAAGCTGTCCATTTTCAAAACCTTCCTAGGGCTTAGGTAATTACAATCATTCCTGTATGTTGTGTACAGAGAAATAAAATAGGGAGAAAAAGTTGACCAAGAAAATTGGTGTGCATGTTTATGTGCTTACCTGGGAATATTTTGAGGATGAATATAGGATTCTAAAGATATCTAAGAAATGTACCTCAAATATAAAATAACAATAACAATCTTGGTACATTAAAAAGAAGCCTCATTTGCTTTATCTCTTAGTCATAAAAATCCCTTTATGTATAATTACATATTTTATTACCAAGTTGGCCATAGACATAGATTAGCAGAAGATTGCACATTCTGATAAAGTATTAACAGATTGATTTTTGAATTATCTTTTCAGAACAATTTTTGAGTAATATTCATAGCACTTTGGTTAATTTTCTAATCAGAGTTTGGCATTTGTAATTTGCCAGAGGATGGTATACACTTTAATCTGTAAATTAAATATAATGCTTGGTGGACCATTGCAATTTGAGCATGTAAAAAGAGAAGAATTCAGTTGAAACTGTGCAGAATGCCTGTTCCATAGGTTTAGAGATGAGAACCAGACTGGCTCTACACTAGAGGAAAATGATGTTACATTCAAGTAACAACATTGCTATTGTAGCATTGTTAATTGATTCAGAGAATCCAACAGTATCAACAGTAATTCCAGAATATTCTTAGCTACACATTTAGAAAATAACTTCTCCTAACCAGATTTATTTTCTGATAGTGTTCATGCTGTCTTCTACCAATGAGAAAAACCTATTTGTATCTCAGTAATACTCTTAACGTTGTGCCTGTATGTCTTTTGCATTTTGCATGTTGCCTAAGAATGCCTTGGGTGCTTCAAAGCGTAACACGGATTTTTTATAATGCTTTTACATATTAGTTTTTAAAATATTTGGCTCCTTAAACTTTTTGGGGGGAGGGCTCATTTCAAAGTGGCAGAATAAGATGATTTGGGGGATAAGACAAAATCTAAGAGCTGCATTGAAAGACCTTTATTGATGGTTGGATGTCATTAGGACAGCACCATGATCTGGAGGAGAAAATTACAAATTGCTAGGGAGCTGAAATTTGGGTGAACAAGGGGGCAAATAGGCTATGGCAGTAGCAGATCTCTCCACAAGATGGCATTCATGGTTTAATAGTTGGTTTTAATTAGTATATTCAAAATGTATAATGTTGACACTACCAAATACAGACACATGAATGTTGCATATATGAATATGATTTAATTTTCTAAAGTATTTCATAATCTAACATATTTTCAACAGATATATACCTTTCTTTGTATCTGTGACACCGAGACATTAAATTACAATATTTAATGTATTTTAATGCAGGCAGTATATATATTCCTGCATTTTCTTCCTCTTGGTTCCACATTATGTTTAGCAGGTACCACCAGCCCAGAAAGAGAAACAGACTGAATGGAAAGTAGGTCACCAGTTCTAATCCTGAATGTGGAAAGAGAGAGGAGAGGAAGACAAAATCACCTAGTCATCAGACTTAGAGGAAACAGAAGCAGGAGCCAGGCCCTTAGAATAGTGGTATTTTTTGGGGAAAATAAGGGGTAATAAGGACAAAAGCTCACCCCTAAGCTGTGATTCTAGCTCTAATTATTAGTGAATAGGATGTAGAGGGCAAAACAGTCATTTGATGGGGCCCTGTCCTTGCATCCTATGCCTGGAATCATCACTGGTTTATTCCAAATGGTCTATAATCTGCCTCTGACTAACCAGACTGGTCCAGATGTAGAAGTGACCCGTGCCTACCAGTCTACGTAAATCATCACATTGGGTCAGTGACTAAAGAAGTTAATTAGGAGTTGCTTTTAAATCTGAATATAACTAATTGGAATCCTTAATAAGAGATAAATATGGATCTAAATTCTGTCCTTTTGTGACAAATAAGATACAAAACATGAAATGTTTTCTCTGAATTTGACAAAATTTGGGTCTTTTCATATGTATTATTTCTTGAACTGTTATAATTTTTCTTTTAAATAAGGCAATATAGAACTATATTAAATGAAAAAATGAAAGCTTTTCTAATAATATGAAATTCTCTCTCCTGCATGTAAAAAAAAATGGTATTTTAAGGAATTTAATATAATTTAGAGAAAAACTTTCCAATGAGAACTGTTTCAGAGATTAATAATTTACATCAAGTGTGCTCTTAGTTCCAATCACTAAAAAGGACTAGATTTAAGAAAGTGTATCTAATGTATATGTATATGAAATTCAATCTATACAGCACTGTTTGCACTCATTTCCTGGCAAAGCTAGTACCTAATTATAGGATTTCTTTTCTAACTAAATCTCAATTTTAGGAATTGCTCAAATTGTAATTAGCAAATCTCTTGTCCTATCCTAATTAATGCTATTCAGAGATCTTTCATATTGAACAAAACATACATCCCTTATGCTGAAATTTAAGGCCACTCCTAAATCTTTCATTCTAAAACTGATAACTAATGTCATGCTCCTTCAATTCAGTCTTTGACTGAGCTCAGATTTATAGACAGGGTTTTATCCCTCTCAGAGCTAAATAACACTAACCTTTCTATTCTACTTATTTAGTATCTTTGCCTTTTTTTTAACACTTCTCTGGAGTCTCCTTCTATTAGTATTTTTAATATATGGACATGCACATAGTAATAAGATTTTGACCAAAGATAAGGGAAATATAATGAATATATCACTGAATTTAATTAAGCCATATATATATGTAATAATTATATATATAATTGCTTTGTATATACTGAATTTAATTAAGCCATATATATATATATATAATAATTATATATATAATTGCTTTGTATATAAATGCCTTAAACAAAATACTTCTCATAAACAGTTCCCTTCCCTATCATGTCCAAAATCATGAAAAAAGAATCATCATTCACCTAAAAATGTCTTTAACTTCCCTTTTATCAACCTTCAGATCTTCAGCAGCAGTACTTTTCATGCTACTATATTCCCTTAATTTTTTTAAAATTAGTCTCATGCTTTCTCATTCTCATTATCACTGCCTCAATCCAGTCCCTCAACATCCCTTTCTGAGTTTTTACAAGCATTTTGCAGAATTTACTGAAGGGTTCTTCCTTTCAGTCTAAGACAGATCAATTCTGTTTTCTACATAGATAGCAGAGTATACTTTCCAAAATACAATTATGATCATATTCCATTAAAATTCTTCAATAGAACCCCATTTATTTCTAATGTAAACTCCAAATACTTTAGTATGGCATACAAGACAATTCAGTCACTTTAGACCTTAATCCATCAACATTCAGGCATCCTGCAATATTTCATACTAATACTACCTTAATGATATCTTGTTTTATATAAATAACACCAACATTCTTATTTACTTAATGCTTTTATTTGAATATATACACCCTTTTCAACTTAGTTGTAGTCTAACAAGCTACAGTGAAACTTTGACAAATAAAATAGAAACTTCTTCTGCTCAGGCTGGAGAAACTGGTACTGCATTGGACTTACTTTCCCACCATAAATAACTGGAAAGCTACACAAACTATGTGAACAAGTTGATTCCAGACATTGGACTTGCAAGACTATGACCCCAAACCAGAAAAATTAAACAGGTGACCCATACAATCACTAAGTTTCTGCCTAAAAAGACATTTTAGACCACGGTGCAGCCAGGAGAATCTGGAGCAGAGGAGAGCAATCTCACTGAATTAAAAGGTAGAGTGATTTCAGAGAGGCTGAGTTGGCTGGAGTTTACAGGAAAGAGATGTAGAAAGGAAAAACCTAAGCAGCACAATCCCCCAGAGTTCAAACTGTGCTGGAGACTTGATTTCTGACAAGTCATTTGGAGAAAACACAGTCGAACACCCAGTGTACTCACTAGAGACCCTGGAAGGCTTATGTCATAGTAATATGTTTAAACTAACCTAGTGAAAGGCTACTCTCAGTGGACTATGATATAATTTAAAAATTATCCTTAAAAGAACCAAACTGATCTTCAAGTGACTTAACTAGGCCCAGAGTTCAAAACTACTCAGAGAAACCAAAATCCAGATACTCAACAATATAGCATTTTTAATATCCAGAATCCAATTTTTTTAAAGTTACTAAATAGCCAGCAAAACAGGAAAATGTAACCCGTAACTGGTAGAAAATCAGTCATTAAAAACACATCATGCAATTATAGAGATGATGGAATTAGCAGCAAGGATTTAAAAACAGCTCTTATAGATATACTTAAAGATTAAAGAAGATATAAATATGGAGTCCAGAAAAGGAAAATAAAAAAGAAACAAAAGGAACTTCCAGAGTTAAAAATATAATACTTGAAATTAAAAATTCACTGATTGAATCTAACAGAAGATTAGACCCTGCAGGAAGAAAAAAGTCAGTTAATGTAAGGACATAGGAATAGAAACTATCCAAAATGAAGGATAAAGAGAAAAAAGAAAAGACAAATATGTACCAAATCTCAGTGAACTATGGGAATATATCAGTAGGTTCCACATTACGTGTAATTGAAGTCCCACAAGGACAGGACAGAGTAGAGGTAGGGACAGAAAGGAATATTTCAAGAAATAATGCCAAAAAAAGTTTCCAAACTTGAGAAACACTGTTAAGTCAAAAATCCAAAGATATTAATAAATCCTAATCAAATCAGAATGAAGCAAACTACATCTGAGCACACTATAAGCAAATTGGTGGGGAAAAAAGATAATAAAAAAATTATAAAATGAGAAAAAAGACACCTTTTATATAGGAAAACAAACAAATTACATACTCTGTTAGAAACAATGGAATTCTGGTCAATTGAATACTATCTTTAAAGTGTGAAAGAAAAACAAAAATTGGTAACAGAGAATTCTCTAGTAAACTATCAAAATTAAAAGAAGTATAAACTTTTTCAGGCACGTAGAAGCCAAGAGATTTGTCTCTAATAGACCTTTGCAATATGAAATGTTAATGATATTTCTTCAAGCTGAAAAGAAATGAAAAAGGATGGGAGTTGGAACTACAGAAATCATATACAAAATAGTAAATATTATAGTAAATATAAATATAATTTTATTTTTTCTATTTATCATATTTGAAAGCAAATATAATAATATATTTTTAATTTTCTGGCATAGGTGAAGGTCAAATGTATAAAAAGTCAGCACAGAAGATGAGAATTGTAATATGCTATATGCAGATGTCTTTTCATGCAAAATGTGCAGATAATATGCAAATAGTATTTGAAAGTATACTATATAACTTAAAAATGCATACAGTAAACTAGAACCACCACTAAGGAATGAAACATGGAATAAACCTGAAATAGAGATAAAATGAAAACATAAATTATTCTCAATTATTAGCAAAAAATTAGAAAATTGGAAAAAAAGAACAAAGAGTAGTTGGGGAAAAACAGAAAACAAAATAGCAAGATGACAGGACAAAAATGTAACATTTTTGTTACATTTTGAAGTGTCATGATAATTAATGAAGTGAAAATGACCTAAATAGTTCAATTAGAAATTGTCAGACTAGATATAAACAAAACCAATTTTAGGCAATCTAAAAGAAGCAGCATTTAAATTTAAACAGTGATATAAAAGAGTAAAAGAATTAAAAAGATACACTTTGCAAACATAAATAAAGCTGTACTAGCTATATTAATATCAAAGTAGGCTTCATAAAAAGTGATCTTGCCTGCAATAAAGAGATCCATATCAAATGATATTTATGCTGTTTAGGGTTTGCTAAGATTTTTGAAACATAAATATACATCTTTTAAAAATTTGATGGAATCTTTGGCCATCACAGTTTCACATGTTTTGTCTGTCTCATTCACTCTCCTTTTGGTAATCCAATTATATAAATGTTAGACTTTTTGATGTTTTCCTACAGGTTTCTAAGCCTTTGCCATTTCTTAATTTTTTCCCTGTTTTCCACAGATCAGATAATTCCTACTGAGCCATCTTCATATTCACTGATACATTCCTCTATGTCATTTGTATTTTGACATTTACTTCAGTGAAAATTTAATTTCAGGTGTATTTTTCAGCACTAAATTTTCCATATGAATATTTAAATTTTTTTTCTATTTCTCTTCTGAGATTTTCTATGATCTCCTTCACTGTGAGCATATTTCCCTTTATGTCACAGGCATAGTAATAACTGTTACTTTAATTCCTTTGTCTGCTAATTCCAACAATTGAGTCACCTTGGGATTTGCCTCAGTAATTTTCTATTATCTTAGAAGTGGTTACATATTCATGGTTCCTTATATGTCAAGAAATTTCGTATTTTATCCTGGACATTGCAAATATTCTATGGTAGAGATTCTAGATTATGTTATATCCACCAAAGAGTCTTGATGTTTTGTTTAAGGAAACAGTCAACTTGCTTGGAGTCAAACTGCAAACTTTATTGCTTGGGCAGGAGCTTAAATCTCTGTTCACTTATTTTCACTGCTCTCAGTGTGGCCTGTAGTTGCAAATTTAAGAGTCAGCCAAAGACTGGAAAGATTTCCTAAACAGAATGTGTAGCCTCCTATCTGGGTTTTTGTTTCTGGGACAGCCTCCTTACTTTCCAGAGCCGGTGATCATCTCAACTCTATCCTCTTTATTTAGGTGGGGAAAACCGATAAACTTCCTGTACAGCCACTAAATGCAGACTTCCGTCATGCTAAAAGTGGTCAGACAGAAAGCTTACTCTGTGTTGTTGTCTTCCAAGCCCTCCCCTCCTGAATCTGTACGCTTTTGTCAAGTCTCCATAACCATTAGATTTCTATTTGTTTATATATTTTTCAGAAATTATTGTTGTTACTAATGGGAGATTTAGTCTACTATGAGCTGACCCATCCATACCAAATGCAGACCTCCAGAGATTACACTTTTTAACCACTAGGCTAAATAAAGTAAAAATAATGGCTATTATATATTATCTCCTTATGATGAGCCAGATACTATGTATGGTTATTTGCCTACATTGCCTAAAGTAATCCTTACAATTACATTAAGAGGTAATTATTAGTTTCCCTTTCTACAGAGTAATAAACTGAAGAATGTAGTAGTTAAGTGATTTGTCTATAACACAAGTGAAAGAACAGTTTGTAAATTCATGTTTGTGTGATTTCACAGTGCCCCCAGACTTCTGCTACCTTATTGTACTGTTTAATTGATCTGATTATTAGATAAATGTTTTGAATTCTAGAATTAGATATTTCCCAAAAATATTTTTGGAAAATATATATTATTAATTATTGTGGGAAATTCCAAAGCTCAGGGAAAAAAAACCTGGCAATTTCAAAGTTATTTACTTTCTGAGGGCAGTCTTTATAAGAGTATACTTACATAAAATGGTCAATTAAACATGATAGAGACCTCAGAAAGCAATATATTAATTATAAAAATCATTACAGCTATATAATTTTTTGTAAAAAGAATGTTCAATGAGAAGATACTGGATTTTGATATCTATCATTTACTGAATATGTGTTATTCATTGATTAACACATAAGATCCTCATTTTTTTTCAGCTGGATATAAGGATTGAACAATAGGACGTAACTAGGACCAAATACCAAGGAAATAGGTTTCAGTAAATATATTTTTCTAAGCCTACCATGGTAAAATTTTCTACCAAACTGCTTCCTTCCTGCAATTTATATAGGAGAGAGAAATCATGAATTAATCACTTATTAACATCTTCCTCAATACCACTTCTGGAGCAAACCCTGTACTTGTCTCTGGAGACTAAGTGATAGACAGTCACTTCCTGAACAATTTCCAGGCAATGCAGCAGTCAGGGGGTAAAAGAGGGTCAGAGAAGAGGAAAATGAAAGTTGAAACTCAGTCAATGCTTGGTGGATAATACTGCCATGGTTAGAGCTCATGGAGTACAGAAACAGTTTTGAGAATAAAAAGAAGACTGAAAGAACACAGAAATAATTTTAAAAATTAAAAAAGAGAAAAACAGAATGTAAATGAGTTCAATGTTTACCAGGAAAAAATTGTGTGTTTGGGAAAGGAGGTGGATTTAATTTACATTATTCCAAAAAAAAAAAATACATGATTGTAATTGAAGTACAAAGATCCTGCCTTCCACATGTTATTTTCCTATTTTGGTTCTTAGATATCTACTCATCTAAATGAATATATTTGGAATTAAAACAAATCACTACCATTCTCTTATCTTCCTGTTAATACCACTTTTTTTCTTTTAAAAACTGCTACTATGTTTTAAAAAAATACTCCCTAAGTTCAAAAACATATGTCATTATGTTTAATAGTCTTAGGGAGAATTATAAAATATGTTCTTTCTTTTTAAATTTTCACTCATTTAAAAACTATTTGAGTGTTTCCTGTGGCTTAACACTGTCATAGTTATTTGGGATAGATTGGCAAACTATATTTTATTGTCGTATAATATTTGCTCCACTCTTCCTTGCTAGTATTTTTACATTCTTGAGCAATTTTACATTAACTGGTACAAAGGGTATCTATTATTCTATAGACATAAATATATATTTTTTAAAAATCTGAAAAGATATTACATTCCCTTGATATAAAATCCTTATATGAACATCTGTTAAAGTCATGGGTTAGGCATATAGCAATCTATCCTCCTAGCATTTTCCTAGTATCAAAATAGAAATTTATTTCATTAATAGAATATCTTAAAAAGAAAAATATATGTATTGATACTAATTAATCTACAAAGGGAATGACTGACCTCTGAGGTGAGGGAGGTCCATGAGTTGTTTTAATTGGCTTCATTTTTCATTGAAAACCCTATAATTAAAAATACATAGTCTTGCAATCTGTATTTCAATTTCTCTATCGCAAAATTTCATTTTCTTAACATGAAAAATTAATTTTAAGCACTCAATAAATTAATATTATATTCATAAGGAGTGTTATTCCAGCAAACCCTAAGCTTATTAGAAATTTTCTTTTGCCCGGACTTCTTTTCACTGAATTACCAAGTATTTTTACTATCTAACACTTCAGGCACATTTTTATATCAAAATTACTTGAAAAATGTGTTATTATAAATTAGAAGACATCGGTAGAACCTTGGGGAGCAGAACAGAGTAGGGAGTGTCCTGAGAGGCAAAATACTTCTGCTTTTAAGTAGGCATCGATGGCAGTTGAGATAGGTGCAGCAGTAAGATTATACTGCATTTCAAAGACCTCCTTATAGTAACCAGTATTGTAAAGATACCCATGTTTTGTTTCAATGAGCAGAAAGAAGTATCTTTGTTAAAGATCTTCTGTATTTTCTGTTGTTTTGCTCCTGTGGTAGTCGTGGTAAGTTGCCTTAATCAATCTGTACACACTATCGTTTTTTGAAAAATACCTACTTTCAAACGGAAAGGAACCGCACAACTAGAAGATTTCAGAAAAAAAAAACGGGTTTTTAGAAAACATGGCTATGGTTTTCTTTGAATGGCTAGTACGTAAAATAAATAGTTACATGTTCACTGTCTTGATGATGGTAGTGGTCTCACTGGTGTATAAATATATTCAAACATCAAATTGTATATTTTAAGTATGTGTGGTTTAATGCATATCAATTATATCACAATAAAACTATTAAAAACAGGCACACTGGAGTCTCACTCTAATAAAAGTGTCCTGAAATCTTGTGAAAGACCCTTTGGTACCTTTTGAAATATGACAAAAATCCTACCACTTAGTTATGAAGATCCCTTGATCAGATTTATTCCTAACTATACATCATAATGAACAGTTTTGTAATGAAATTATAATGAATGAATACACATAGTAATTTTAGCATATTTTCATGCAATGTAATTGTTTCCTGGGTAAATTGGGGATTTTAAAGATTTTATAACAAATTCATGCTCATTGAAATAATTTATAATCCACTGGATAATGTTAAGTGAAATTAGCAAGTGTAAAAACTGACAACAGTAAAAGAGTAAGAGCATATCATTTGTGAAAATAATTAAGGTTTTTAAAAGACAGTTAAAATAATTAGTGAAAGGTGTCTATTGCTGGGAATTAAATGACAATAGATGACATATTATGTTCAATCACAATTTGAGAATACCCCTTGAAATGACCAATTCATGTTAGCCCGTAGATCTCTGATTAGTTTTTCTCAGTTTGTCGAGGAAGAGTAAACAGCAGGGATTAATGGACAAGGTTAGTTCTTAGGAACCCGTTGAACTTACACAGAAATCTCTTAATGGGTTGTGGGATAAAGGGGATATGAAAAAACAGGGCCTCACAGAACATAACTGCTTTACAGGTCACAGAGCCCAGAAATGCTAAGTCTTCACTTAGAATGATTTAATGTGCACAGTTATGCCCTATATAAATGAAGGAAACTAATTTCTGAGAGATTATTATTGTTAATGAGTATTATACTTGGTTATGTTGATATAATTATTAGATTTAACTTACTGAAATTGCCATATTGCTACATCAAGAGTGGTTGTGGTCATTTCTTATAGCTCCTTAGAATGTGTGGTCTCACCTACATGAGAAATCTAAAACAGTCAAACTCACATAAACAGAAATAGAATGGTAGTTGGCAGGAACTGCGGGGAGAGGGAAACAGGGACATACTACCCAAAGGGTCCTAAGTTTCAGCCCCACCAGTGACTTAGTTCTGCAGCCCTGCTACACAGCAAGGTGCCTGTTGTTAACACTGTATTGTAAATTTCACTAACAGAGGAGTACTTATGTTAAATGTTCTTACCACACGAAAAAGCACATAATAACAAAAAGGGCAGGGGAAAATTTTTGGAGGTGATGAATATGTTTATGACATGCATTAATTATGTATAGATTTTTGTATGTCAGTCACACCTTAATAAAGTGATTTTTTAAATTACATTGTTGTGAATACAATAATGAATATTGTGAAACCTTGTATCTGTCTCAAATTAACAAAGAAATAAAATACAAGCCCCAAAACACCTTTTAAAAACTATTACAAAATGGTTCTAAAGCTGATCCACAGGAGCGACTAGACGAGAATAACTAGAACTTGATTCGAAAAACATAAAGCAATGAGGGAGACATGATACCATATGGCAAAAATATCTGAAAGGCCCCAAATACATGTGACACTGCTCAAAATGCAACAAACAATGAGCAAAACAGAACACAGAGCCCTGAAATAGAGCTACGATGTAAAAATACTGCATTCTGAAATGGAGAAGCTCTGCACATCCATTGGGCACTGATGCATCATTTAGCCACTATGTTTGGGAAATGGCTAAGTAATTTGAAATATTTAAGGGAGTCTTTATCCCATAAAATAATGTTATTGACTTTTTGTGTAGAAAGGGCCATTATTGAAAATGAATAAAGCTTACATGAGTTAACTCTGGTAAAACATGATGAAAAATTTAATACTTGTCAAGTGGCAGATTACAGCTGCATTCTTAACCATTTTAAATAAAAAATATAGTAAATAGATTTATTTACTAGATAGGTAAGGGGGTGATTATACTATGACAACAATTAAAAAGTCATTTCCATTAATAATCATGAAAATTAGTTGTTAATACTTACAGAACATAATCCTGATTGGTAATGTATGCATTCCATATCATATTTGTTAGAACACCAAAATTTGTCTCTGTAAACACGTGTCAAATGCAGTCTTACAAATAGACCTCATAAGGTAACGTGCTTTCTATTGGAGTCTGTTCTTAAGAATACGATGGACTACTTCTCCTGATCCCTTGGCAGATAGAACTACAGTATGTTAGGCTGTTTTTTTTAAATCTCTATGGATTTTTAATGAGTTTTTGAAAAAGTTACTAAAATTTAAAACATGGCAATTGAAAGAAATGTATTTAAGTCAAACATCTCAGATTATCATCTCAATGAGGAGTGAAATCAATACTTTCAAAACTGTAGAGAACTGAAACACATTTTTCTTTTTTCTGTAGTGTGAGAGACAGTGAGCAGCTTAACTTAAAATAGCAGCTTTTGTTGTTACTTAAGATTATCAGTGTAGACAAGCAGTAGACGTTATTATACTGCTAAAATAATTACAGGTTGTATTCAATTTTAACTTGTCTCTGACAGCCCTTCATTACATGGGTCAGTATTGAAATGTATGAAACATTTTTTCTCTCTGCTTTCAAAATTGCCAAATATATACACAAAAAGAATATAAAAATGACTTTTTCAGTTGAGATTTTAGTTTATAAATTTGATACTTTCGGGCTTAGAAAGTTAGTGGGTTTGATGGATTAAGAATACTAGTGATTTTGTCCTCAAAATAAAAAAAAACTAGATTTTTCAAGTTCAGGTTGAACTTGATTTTTGGTGGAAAGGCGAGTTTAGCTCTGATCTAAAAGCAGGAAACCTAGGCATCAGCCTTGTGTATTTGCCCCAAGCCTCCCTTCCCATTACTGACATGAAATGGAGTAAACACTCAAGCACACAGTTTGTGGGTTTGGACGGACTTTATTACCCTAATTAGTTCTTTTTATTTCCTTTGGTTCCATATTTTAGATTAGCTCTAAGGACCTCTGGAAACTCCTGTCAGCCTTGCTCTAATATATTTTTCTTAAGCAATTGAATGACTTAGCTCACACTCTAACAGCAAGGGATCGCCTGTTAGGGACCCTTGGGAATTAGCAGAAGATTTCCTTGGCCTAAAGAGAATTAGAAAACTTTCTCTAAACTGGGTCAGATCCAGACACACCCTGGGATGGTTCTTAGACTCCAGACAATTAATAATCTGAGTCAATGTATCACTTCCAATGAGAAGAATTTAGATAGTCGGTTTAGAAACCATATCTCAGTAATGTTAGGATGATAAGCTAAGAAAGTAGTAATTTTGCCACCCTCCTTTCCTCCCCATACTAACGTGTTAAAATTAGCTTCTATGTTTTGTTCAGTAAGAAAACTAACAGTGCTTTCTGAGTAAATGAAAGCCATAGTCCTAACAGATGAGAATACATTCTGTGTAAGTGAGTGTAATTCACTAGATTAATTAGTAACATAGCCTTACCATTACCTGAATCCCAGCACATCCAAAATACAAATTTTATCTCAACTTGTCCCAAAATCACTCTTCTAATATTAGAAATGTCAACTCTCTGCATCTCTCTTTCTCATTCAAACACCAAATCCTATGTATTCTTTCTTGGTAACATGGTCTTCTAGGTCAAATATTTAAGAATATAGCAATATCCTATTGAAATGAAACAGTCCATGTAAATAAAAAAGTAGAGTTTTGGAGTAACACAGTGTAGTATAAGAGAGCATTTGGTTAGTTTGTTAAAGTTTATATTTTTCTCAGGATGTGAAACTCTTATAAGCCAAGGATGATAGCCTCAACCAACAGGTATAACAAGGCACTAAGATATCAGAGTGGATTGATGTGACCCTGTATCACTGGTCTGGTCAGGTGTGGGTGTTAGTTGAGTATCATCCCAAATTATGAACTGAATAATAAACTCTCAAATGAGGTGTTTTTTGTCTTTTGTTTTGTTTTTGAGTAGGCTACTAAATGTCAGCACTTTTCCCACTCCTATTAATTAGTTAGTTCAGTGAAATCATTTACTGATCCACATTCCTCTAGTCAGTGTACACAACAGGATAAAAGCGAGTTGAAGAGACTTTCCTGAAGTCTTACAAAAATACGTATGTACAAATATTTGTATATATGTTAGAGACTGTATTTAAGAGAGGTGTGTTAATTGTCAGAATTCAGCAGCAGATCAACAGAGGAGATATTCTGAGGTAGGGTCTCAAGTAAATACTTGCATTAATTGCCTCTAGCTACTTCTCTAGTACATAATGATAGGCAAAGCATTTGAGGTTTAGTGATTCTGAGAGAAAAACAGTAACAACAATAACAACTGTGAACATTTTTTTGTTCCATTCTGGGTTGCATGCAAAGAAGTGCAAGATATAATGCAGGTCAGCCACATTAAATCCTTTCAAATAAGCAGCATATTAATAAATATATCAATAACAATAAACTAAATAGCTAAAACTTTGTTAGAAATACTTAATTACTACACTTTTTTTTCTTTCCCTTAATTCATAATATTTGCATTTCTCTTTTATAGCATTTGTTGGGTTGAGAGTGAGTGATGTTCTAAAAAGAAAACAGACCTTTTTGTGTAATTATAGATGAAACAATTAAGTGATTTTTTTTCGAAGAAATGTCACTGTTCAAGTGGCTAAGAGAATATGCAAGCAGATGCTAAAATAATAAACATCTTGCATTATTTCATTTAGAGGAAGCTGTATAAATACCATCATAAAATACTTGGTGCTCTCTGAGAAATATGTCATCATCAAACAAATGCCTTTTTTATTACTAGCAGGAAGAACACAGATGGCTTGGCCTGCTCATTTTGGTATTTATTAAAATAAATTTACTGGAGAGCAAGTAGGTGCCTCATTACTTTTAAGATACATTCAGTGCTGGAGAAGTATACTGAGATCTCCTTCAGAATGGCCGCCCAGGACCCATATGACATCATCACCTATGGAGATGTTTGATGGAAAAACTATTTTTCTCCAAGTAATCCTAACAATCAGTATCATTAAAATATGTGAACATTTCAAATGGCACCAAAGTGAGAAGGGCTAGGAAAAGTTTAAGGAATGCATCACCTTATCTATTCATTTTTTATTGCAAAAAGAGGACAGGAGTATGGATCTTATAGTTTTTATTACCACATTTCACTTTTAAACTGACCAGCTTTCAGTTTTTACAAGGAAACCAACTCTATGGAGTGAAAGAGACTCCCCTTGCCTTTCTGTCCGGTCATTTTCTGAGGATTTCTGTGAATAGTTTCTTTGGATAAAAAAATGAGAATCTCTCCTTTATTTCACTCATATTTTACCTATGTCTTTGTCTCAATATTGTATTACATGATCTTATCTTCAAGTTTTAGAAAGTTATAATACAGCTATAAACACTTTCATCATTTAATTATTAAATATATCATGCCATTCTCTTCTGGCCTGTAAGGTTTCTGTTGAGAAGTCTGATGGGTTTTCCTTTGTAGGTGACCTTTTTTCTCTCTCTGCCTGCCTTTAATACTCTGTCCTTGTCCTTGATCTTTTCCATTTTAATTATTATGTGTCTTGGTGTTGTCCTCCTTGGGTCTCTTGTGTTGGGAGTTCTGTGTGCTTCCGTGGTTTGAGTGACTATTTCCTCCCCCAGTTTGGGGAAGTTTTCAGCAATTATTTCTTCAGATACACTTTCTATCCCTTTTTCTCTCTTCTTCTTCTTCTGGTACCCCTATAATGCGAATATTGTTCTGTTTGGATTGATCACACATTTCTCTTAATATTCTTTCATTTCTGGAGATCCTTTTACCTCTCTCTGCATCAGCTTCTCTGCGTTCCTGTTCTCTGATTTCTATTCCATTAATGGCCTCTTGCACCTCATCCATTCTGCTTTTAAGTCCTTCCAGAGATTGTTTTATTTCTGTATTCTCCCTCCTTAGCTCTTTCATATTTCTCTGCAAGTCCATCAGCATAGTTATGACCTTTATTTTGAATTCTTTTTCAGGAAGATTGGTTAAGCCTATCTCCCCAGGTTCCTTCTCAGGGTAGGATGTCTGTGTGATTCTGGTCTTGATCAAATTCTTCTGCCTTTTCATGGCGATAGAAGTAGTCATGAGCAGTTACGTGTGTCAGCTGGGAGAACAAAGTCCCTCCCTGCTTGCTCCTCACCTTTCTCTCCTGGGAGAGCAGCGACCCCTAGCAGCTTGTGCTGGGCAGCTGCGTGCAGACGGGGTCTCTGATTCTTGCCCCGGCGACTGTGAAGGAAGCTCTGTGCAGCTGCTGTGGTTGTGGCTGGTCTCAGGCTGCTGCTCCACTATGGCAGGGCCTGGCCGGAGGGGGAATGGGAGAGGGGGCTATTAATCATCGTGAGGGGCCTCAGAGCTGCACTGCTGTCCAGGAGATTAGGGTGCCCGTAGTTCCCTAGGATTCCCAGTTACTGGGCTGATTGCACCGGAACACTTCTGTCTAGTTATGAGGCTCCTGTCCCTTTAAGACTTTCAAAAAGCACTCGCTTTTCTTTTGTTCCAGGGGCACCAGCTGTGCAGGTTTTCTGTCCCATTTCCCTAGTATCCACTACCCCCCACACACACACTGTGTGTCTATGCTCCTGGTGTAGATGACTAGGGCTGGGTGTTTAGCAGTCCTGGACTCCCTCTCCCTCCCTGCTCCAACTCCTCTCCTCCCACCGGGAGCTGGGGTGAGGGGCACTTGAGTCTCGCTGGGCCACAGCTTGTATCTTACACCCTTTGTGAGGCGCTGGGTTCTCGCAGATGTAGAGATGTAGATGTAGCGGGGCTGTTGTCCTATATCTTCTGGTCTCTCTTTTAAGAATAGTTGTGTTTGTTGTATTTTCAAAAATATATATGGTTTTGGGAGGAGATTCCTGCTTCCCTACTCATGCTGCCATCTTGGCTCTGCCCTCAAGAGACCACTTTTATCATTTAAAAAAAAAAAAGCAGTGCCCCTTTTGAAAGCAAATGTCCAGAAAAAAAAATGTAATCTGGACTGCTTCAGAGTTTTAACTCATGAAGTTATCCATTTCAATCCAAGAATATAGCAATAGTATATAAAATGCACTGTTGGATGTAAGAATAGCTGAATAAATAAATCACAAATGTATTTTGACTTGAAGTTATTAGATGATTGCTTCCATTCCCTATTTCCCTGAAGTGTATATACATAGTCAAAAACAGATGCTAGATTTTATGCTCATGGAATTTGGGCAGTAGTCACTAAGAAAAAAAAAAATTTCAAGCACATGTTAGTGAACATTCCGAACAATTACTTGTCATTGGTTTAATGATTACCTTTTTTCAAGTGAAGGATTGTATTTATATTTACTTATATCTAGTCACTTGTTCATTAATACCTAAATCTGAAGCAATATAAATTCAGTTTCTACCAGTCTATTTACTAGACAGAAAAATCTTTCTTAAGCAACACTCCAAATATATCTATTCTTTTAATTTAATATAGTAATTGAGCAAAAGTACAATTATGAAAGAACTATAATATGATATAGAGTGGAGCTTAAAATTACTTTTTAAAAATCTTAAAGAACTTCCTTACTTCCCTCAAGGTTTTCACTTTTGAGATCTGTGCTATTCCCTATTAGTAATGCTACCAGATATATATTTGATGAATGGCTCATAATACCTTTCCAATGGTGATAACAGAGCTTTTGATGATGGAGTGTATATTTTAAAACATCTGTTCTGAGGTAGAAGTTACACTTTACTGAGCAGAGTTGTAGTCCATTGTTAATTCAGAAGTTCCCTATGTAGCCTCTAGGTTTAGAAATGCATGGCCATGAAAGAAGATTTAATGTAGCATTGACACCTGCCTGCCCTGGTGTTTATGTAGTTGCAGCTTCAGCTATATAATCTATATAATATAAAAGTATTAAATATGTTTGTTTTTAAAAGGCTAAATGCCACCCATTAGAACTGAAAATTATTGACTGATTAAGTTTATCTTTTCTAATTAAAAAAAAATGTAAGCTCCTTCTCTGAAGAACATATATGTAGTAAAGGTGGTTTACTTTTGAAGTCTCAAAAGTTTTCTCTCCAAGGAAAATATCTTCTTTGAATAGACAATCAAATGGTACTTTCTTATTCATTTGCATTTTCATAAGAGTTGGGATATATTTATAAAAGAAAGCATTTTACTAGATTTATTTAACCAATAAATTAGCAGGTAGAGAGGACCTGATACTTCCAATGTATCACACAATTCACTTCATTAAACCAATGATAGAGCCAGAAATTTTACTCAAATTGAAGTGTGCTGAATATTTTGAAAAGAAATTTTAAAATATAGGCAATTATAAAAAGAAGTATAAAAGCATTAAATAAAATTAAGAAAATGAAGACAGAAATTATTACTCAAATGTTATTTTCCTTAATGTTAAATATAAGATGGAGAGGACTCTACAATTTCCATTGGCATCATCTCTAAGTTGTGCTTTGGCCATACATCTTTGTTAACCCTGAGAGCAATTTCTTTTTAAATTACTCTATTTAGTGGATGTAAAAATAATCTTATCACTTATATTTTCATTTATTTAGCAACTACTATGTGTGAGGTAGTGAGGCTATGTAAGTTAAAACTTGCTCTCATGAAAATTTGTATATCCTTTAATTTTAATTAAATTTAATTTTTTCTTAATTAAAAACTCCTGCAAATAGTTTTTTCACTTTTTAAAGTGATTTTTTATTTTGAGACACTTGTAAATTCAGGAAGTTGTAAGAAATAACATGGAAATTCAGTATACCCTTTATTTAGCTTTCCTCAGGGATAACACTTTGCAAAAACAAGATACAGACATTAATGCACTCAAGATAAAGAACAATTCCATCACCAGCACAAACATCCCTTATATTGACCTCTAATAGCCACACCCACTTCCCACACCAACTCCCCCTTAACACCTGGGAACCATTAATTGGTGCTACATTTCTACAATTTTCTTATTTCAAGAATGTGGTGTAGGTAAGATAATGTAGTATGAAATATTTTATTAGCTTTTTTTTCCTACTCATTCTCTGCAGGTTCATCTTGACTATTTTGTGTTTTTATTTTTTTCAACAATAATATTCCATAGTATAACTATACCAGTTTGTTTAAGCATACACCCTTTGAAAGACATATGGTTTAATTTCAGGTTTGGTTTACTATAACTAGCCGAAATAAATAAAAGAAAAACACTGCAAAAAATCCGTGAAACCTGAAGTCAGTTCTTTGAAAACGTTAACACAATTGACAAAATAGGTAGCTGGATTAAGAAAAAAAGATTCAAATGATCAAAATCAGAAATGAAAGTGGGGACATTACTATGAACTGTACAGAAATAGAAAGGATTATAAGAGCATTTCAGGTGCAATTATATGCCAAGAAGTTAGCATAAAAATAATATTGTTAAAATATCATATACTGCCCCAACCCATCTATACATTCAGTGTGGTCCCTACCAAAATTCCAGTGGCATTTTTCAGAGAAATAGAGAAAACAATCCTAAAATTTTAATGGAACTACAGAAGACCCTGAAAAGCCAAAATAATCTTGAGAACGAAGAACAAAACTGGAGGTATCAAAATTCTGATTTCAAATAGTATTATGAAAGTAATCAAAACAGTATGGTACTCTCATAAAACCAGGCACATAGACCAATGGAACAGAATCAAGAGCCTAGAAATAAACCCATGCATTGATGGTCAACTAATATTTGAGGAGGGAGCCAAGAATACTCAATGGAGAAAGATAATCTTTTTAATAAATTGTTTTAGGGAACTGTATATTCACTTGCAAACAATGAACTTGGATCCATGTTTACCCTTCTAACAAAAAGTAACCTGAAATGGATTAAAGACATATATGTAAGACCTGAAGCTGTAAAACTCCTCAAATAAATTTGCTCTTTGACATTGGTTTTAGCAATGATTTTTTTAGATATTATCCAAAATCACAAGCAACAAAAAGCAAAAATCTGATGAAAGGGGGAAGTTTCTGATCATGTGCATTTATCTTGTACTCTGCTTCCTTTTTTTACATCATTAATAATTCTGTGTGTTTATTAGCTGACACTTTTGGTTTAATGCCATATATTTATATTGCTTGAAAATAATGACAAATTTGTCTCATTTTCAAAACTCATTTTAGTTCTTCAACTTGTTTTATTAAATTGTAATTCTATCATGACAATTGTGAAGGTTTATTTTATTTTTACATTCCTTAGTTTTTAGGGGAAGGACTCTAGAATTACCCTTGAATATAATAATGGCTATTGCTTTCGGGTCACCCTCTGTTAAATTAGGGAAGTAGCCTTTTAGTCCCATTGTATAATGTTTATTATACAGAAAGGAGTACAACAGAAAGACATAGTTCAGCTGAGACTCGAACTAGAATGCATTTGCCACTAAAGCTCATGTTGTAAGCAGCTTTATAATATGGTCAGTTCTAACCGTCTTTCCGCATGTTAAAGCACATCCTTGTGTTACACCATAACTACATCTTTAATATAACCTCTGATTGTGATGTTCAGTAATTGATAGAGCCACCTGAAATTTATAGAATGTCTTTTCTGTAGTTGGGGTGGAGACGGACCAGCAAATAAACAAGCCATTAAAAACAGTTGGACAATGTGTACATATTTTTAATGGGGAAACCATGTTAGACTTAGAATTAATTTTATATTTTCCTCATAAAATGAGTTAGTAGCATTAAATATGTTTCTAGGCTTTAGAAAATATTCCTAATAGTCTATTATGCTAGGGAGTAACAAAACCTCATATTGGCCTTGGGTGTGTGGCCCACATCTAGTCCTGTGAAATCATATGTAGCCTTTGTGAAGGAATTGTGCTCCCAGAGTGAATTTTCTCTCTGCTAGTGCACCACATACTCAAGTGTATCACTGATCCAGTGCCATTTTTGTGTGTTATTTTCTTAGTAGAAAAATTTCCATACCGTGGAAGTAGTGTGAATTTACATTTCCTAATACCAAATCACCACTCCACTCTCCAGTCCCAAACACAGTCTGGTACTTTGAATTATTATAGAAATATGAATTTCCTGCCTACTCAGAGCCTAAAGGAAAGACATGCTTTTGTCATCTTCCTGATATCTAAGCCAGTATTTTCTGATATCCCTCTCTTGGAAGAAGGAATCTCTTGAGTGTTCTCTCTTTAGGTGGAAGACTGCCCTGCAACTATCTGCTTTAAATGGTCCCACGCTTGCTTCCATGCATCTGTGGCATAGAAGACAAAGCCCATAGTTACTAGGAAATCTGCCAGGTCAGATTTCCACCAAAATGTCTCCACAGACATTCAGAAGTCATGCCTGGAACCTCTGCTATAATATTTTCAATTATGTTCCGTTTCCAGTCTTAATTCTTTTTTACAGCTAAGTAAACTATTTCTGGGTAGTCTCATGAATTTTATTGTGAATGTGAACTGAGAACTTTTGCTTCTGGTTAAGATCAGGTGAACCCAAGACCACTGCTACTGTTTGAGCAGATTAGTCATTTCAAGAACTTACATATTTTTAATACATTGAGTGATAATTATAAATATTAATTAGGCATTGGTTTTGGCATTTTTATGTTTATCAAAATATCTTAATTAAATGGCTCTGTCTTACAAAGTTATTTTTCTCATTGTTAAACATTTTGTTTTCTTTGCATACTATTAAGGAAACTATCTTCTAGAAAAACCTCATGTATATACTTTTCTTCTTTTATAATAGGACTTTGAGACCCAAGTAATTACAGAATTGCATGTAATGAAAAAATAATACAGTTCAATGAATGTTTCCTATGTTCATATGGTTATGCACCGTGTAACATTTATTTTGATTGCACTGAAGATACTTTGCTTGTTTCTTGGCTTTTGTAGAGTATTGCATTTACTAAAAACAAAAAATTGTCTTCAGAATATTTTGCCTTTTCCTTTATTAGTCTGGTTAAAATTAAAATCCAAGAGGTATCATTTAAAGATGTGGAGTTGTAGATTCTGACTGCACAGCTGATAAGCCTTTAGCTTCAGTACAGTGATTTAATTTGGAGTCAAAGAAAACAAAGATCATGTATTTAGGTCCTAAAAGAGTGAAATAGAATTTCTTATTAGCTCACTTGAGATTTCCAAGATTACTGTTTCCGACTGGAAATACTTGGGCAGGGTAGGAGTTTGTGTGTAAGAGGAATTAAATAAGAGATCTGTCTTTATAGGCAATACACCTTAAAAATAACTAAAATGGGTTTGGGAAACATTAAAATAGTATGCAGATGTTCAAATTAAAAAACAGTCCATATTTTTCTAAATTCTTATTTTAATACCATTGATGTTAAAGAAAAATAGACTTTTAAAAAAAGGAACTGCCAGATGTTAATATCACATGTAAATAAAGATAGTAAATTTTAGTCATAAAGTGTATGTTGTGACAAAAAGCAATATTTATTAATGAAATTACTGAATGACAAATCCTTCTTTGAAAAAAATGAAATTGTTAACACCTTGCTTATGTATACTTGAAACTACATTAACAGATTGCTTTCTATTACAGATTTAGGAATTGTGCTTTACTACAGAAATTAAAATATTATAATTAATGGTATATTGATTTTGTTACATACAAGAATTTTATCAAGAATAAAGACAAGTAATGATTCTAAAATCTTTTTACTGTAAATTTATGATTTATGGGAAAGTTTAATGAGAAAATTAAATATCAACTATAAACTAACATATTCAAGTATTCATCTGAACAAATAATGGCTTCAGAAATCAACGGGCTTTGTTATGAGATTAATATGAATTTAGTGAACTGAAAAAATGGAAATGTGTTTGCCAATTTCTCCTAAACTATATTTTAAATAAGCGCATCATGAAAACTAAATAGTATTTCAAAAGATGTTGCTTCTGATGAATGAACATTTAGTCTGCTGTTTGCATCCTGATTCCTTTCACTGGAAAATAGCTTGAGGGTAAGCTAATTTACATACTCACCCCAAGTTGTTAGGCCCCCTAAGTGTTAAATCAGAGCTGACAAGGAAGCAGAGTCAGAGCTTCAGTTATAACACTTGGTGCTATATTTAAAGTGTGACACACATGAATCAAAATATAGCTCATATGTTTTTGGATGCCAACGCGTTGTAATAGGTGCCATCCCCAAAAGTCACAAATACGCTTTGCTCTTGTTAACAAAAATAGAAATGAAGATAATATATTAAAAACCCAAATAGGGCACTGCCTATTTATCTTCATGAAGAGTCTGCATATTTGTTTCTTGGATTTGTCGTGTGAGATGTTCAGAATCACTTCCCACATTCTCAGCCTCTACAAACTCTGTCCTATCTGACGTACAGTCTGTCTTCTGTGTGACTGGAGCACACCAACAGCAGAGGAGGGGAGACTTCTTTGGAAAATAAAACTTCCTACAGCTGAGGATGAGAAATTAGGAAAAGATTCCTTCAACCAATTATAACAGAGTGTTTTAGCTGAGCTTTATATTAGCGTTAGGGTCTGGCTGTTTGCTGCGCGGGTGGCCAGTCACCCACACAATGTGTACCTCCTTGTGTTGATCTGTGGGGGTATGGTGGGATTGGAGAACATGTATGGTTCTGTTCAGGGACTCCTGAGAGCATGAATGAAGTACAAATCAAGATGGTGATTGACCTGTTGCCCATCCTAACAGACTAATTTTGAGTGCCAGTAAAGAAAAGATCGTATCTTACAGAACAGTTTTCCTAACAGCCATGGTGAAAATCTCCCACATGTAATGCTGCCCTGTTGTCTCACTACTCCAAGACCATGACACCCTAGGCCTTGAGTGCGTCTTTTGTTTAGAACAGCAGGATAGCATTTTTACTTGATGGAGGAACATGCCATCTTTACAGTGAAGCCTGAGCAGACAAAAATTCATCGGGAAGATTTTGAGGGGAAGTGAAGTTTCTCTGTCTTAAGCATAGGGGCCAAAAAAACCTGTGTTCATATTGTCTCCTGTGCACCTAAACGGGTGAAGAGAAAGGATATTCAAGGTGCCTTCCTGTAATTGGCCCCTACAAAAGGGACTAGGTGAGCAAAAATACAGTCTTGTCTTTGCAGATATTTCATTCATGACATTTTTGGCTTTATACATCCAACATTTAAGATCTTTGTCTCTAAACATGCTCCTTTTACTCCTCCCACCCTAATTTTAAAGTGTCAACTCCAACATCCAAATTTCTTAGACAACAAAAACTAGTCATTCTTGACTCCATACTTCTAAATTCCATATTCAATCCATTCGTTTAACTGTACATTCTAAATATACCCAGAGTCTGATAACTTATCAATAGACCAGAGTTATTCACTGGAAATATAATGTAATCCATATGTGAAATCCACATAGAAAATCCAAAATTTTCTAGTAGCCACACTTAAAAGGAAAAATAGAGGTTAAAAATTAACTTCAGTAATATATTTTATTTAACTCAAAGTTTCCAAAATATCATCTTGATATATAGTCATTGTTTTTTTAAGTAATGAGGTTATTTACTTTTCTTTTTGCATTAAGTCTGATATATGGTGTATACTTTACACAGAGAGACCATCTCAGTTCAGACTTTTCACATTTCATGTGTTCAGTCGCGAATGCAGCCAGGAGCTCTCATACTGGACACCACAGCTCCAAATAATAGTTCTCTAAAGTCTCCTTCTACTGACCGTTGCCTCTTAAAATTCATTCTCAATACACTAGCCAGAATCCTAATAAAACCTATAAAACAGATCTCTATAAAATATATAAGCACACAAAATGTCTCACATTCTACATACATGATGTTTATTTCTTTAAATATGCAATTTCACATTTGCTATAAGTGTTAGGTTTCAATCCTACCCCCAAAAAGAGCTCCTTGACATATTCAAAATCTTAAACTGAAGCAATGTGAGAAAATGGCAGAAGCAGAAAGTCACCCTGGCCTCTCCCCACCCTCCGCTCCTCTTCCCTGAAAGCAGGAGATCAACTCTCCGTGTGAAAATTTCCCTCCCTGCACCAGAGGAAGGAATACATTTTTATCCCCAGAGAAGGGGAAATTGAGGCTGAGAATCTGTACAAACAAAATATGTTAAAACCACCCTTATCTTCCTACTTACTTCTTCACCACTTACTCCCTCTAGCCCAAGCCTCTTGGCCTTGTCAATTCCTCACAAATTTATTGTTTCTTTGACCAAAAGGTATAAAAGCTTCCTGCTCTCATCAATTTTGGGGGTCTTCATTTTCTTGTGAAGGCTCCCATGTATATGTAGACATTCAATCAAATTTCTCCTGTTAATCTCTCTTGGTCAGTTAAGTTTTCAGACCCAGCCAGGAACCCTAAAAGGGTCCAGGAAAACTTTTGCTTTCCCTTCATAAGTCACTCGTGTGCATTAATAAATAAAGCTGTGTACCTCCTTGTCCCCTTCACCTATTTCACTCATCCCCACCTCACCCCCCACCCCATGACCAACAGTCTGTTGTCAATATTTATGGGTCTGTTTCTTCCTTTTTTGTTTGTTTTTGTTTTATTTATGAGACTGACACACTGCCTACTGAGCAAAGAAGGCACTCTTGTTTTTTTTAGATTCCACGTATAAGTGAAACCATACGATATTTTTCTCTCTCTATTTGACTTATTTCCCTTAGCATGATACCCTCTAGGTCCACCCACATTGTCACAAATGACAAGATTTCCTTCTTCTTTTATGGTTGAGTAATAAAAACTAGTCATACAAATGGAGGGACATCACAGAGAATAGAACCAATAATGCTGTAATATCTTGGTATGGTAACGGGGAAACTACTTACAGTGGTGAACATCAGTATTGTATATAATTATCAAGTCACTGTGCATATCTGAAACTACTATAATGTTGCATGCCAACTATCGTCCAATAATAAATATATAAATAAATAAAACTATGTTAAAATAAAATACGGTCAAGGTAAGATGTAAATACAAATTTTACTTTAAAATTTGGCTTCAAAAAAGGGAAGAGAAGAGCACCTTACTTTTCTGATTGCATCATTTTAAAATGAAATGGTACTAAGAAGAATTAGAAAATTTTGCTTTCTGGTTAGATACGTTTAAATGTAAAGCTTATTCTTATCAAAACACGTTTCAGATAATGCTAAATTAATGCATTACTTAAGTCAATAGCTCTCTTACACATCACATCTAAATGATCATAATTAAATAAAGTCATGTCACAGTTATGTTCATTAGCCAAACATTCTGGAAAAAACATCTATGTATTAATCCTCTCAGTATGTATCTGTTGTCTTCCTAAAGTGTGTTCTTTGATTACTGAGAGTAGAGATAAGTCAGTAGGACGAAGCCGTTGGACTGTAATAGATGGAAGGAGTTCATTTTTGCGTCCTTGGTAACTAGGACCTACATGACAGAGAGACAAAAGCATGCTTTGACAAAGCATGAACTCATGCATCTGGTTTATGACCATATGTCCTATCATTATTAGCAAAGAATTGATCAGATGCAATATTTTATGAAATGATTTTCTGTGAAAGTCAGCCATATCATTGAGTGGTGATTCAAGAAGAAAAAGAAACTATGTTGGTTCTCATGCAAATTAAAAAATAAGTCAGAATCAATTCCTTTTTATAAAACTATTCACCACTCTGAGCTGTAACATAGTATGTCATAAATTTTAAACCAGCAATTTTAATAGTTTTTAATATTAAAGGCATGGTGACTCCATAGTCCCAAGTCATAGGCTTATGACAGTAATTATCAATTTTAACATCATCTGCTAACTTCTTTTTGAGAATTTGTCTTTTTTAATACTCTTTCTCAACCTCTTCCCAAACCTCAATACTGTTGCATCATTTCTTTTTGGTTAAATCAAGAGTCACTGTTTACATTAATATGCCTTGCAAATATTGACTATCTTTATAGACCACTATTGTACTTTTTATTGTATTTATTTTCCTTGGAAGTTATTGCATTTTTAATGTTTTTTTCATTGCTTGGCTTCTTATATACTCATCACTATTCATTTTAGAACTACTCTCACATCAAACTACTCTGAATATTATTTTGTCCAGAACACAAATCTATCCACCTACCTTTTATTTCCTGGAGACCTACCTCCTCCACTCCCTAATCCAGTTAAGACTAA
The DNA here is from genome assembly GCF_040802235.1 of Manis javanica. Lineage (NCBI taxonomy): Eukaryota > Metazoa > Chordata > Mammalia > Pholidota > Manidae > Manis > Manis javanica. The sequence continues at coordinate 98,591,078 of NC_133167.1, forward strand.
CCTGCTGTTCTAGTCTTCAGGCAAGTTTCTCTGTTGGATTTTCTCTTTCCTGTAGTTTGTTTGCCTTAATTGTTCTGAAACATAGCCTGTAATAACATGAGTTATATGTATTTAGTTCTAGGATATTTGAAAATATTTCTGCCCTGTCATCACACTTAAATGATAGTACGAATGGGTATAGGATTCTAGATTAAAAATACTTTTCCCTGGGAATTGAATCTTGACTCCACCATTTTCAGGAATTTAATTATTCGGATGAGAATTCTGATGCTCTTCTGTATCCCATTCTTGTACATGTACTGCCCACCTACCCTTTGTAGGCTTGTAGGATCTTAAATGTATGTTAACTGTTTTGTAGTTTCGTGATTTGTTCGTGTGACAGTCTTTTTCTTTTATTGTCCTAAGCACTCTTTTGACCCTTTGATCTGAAGACTTTTAATTTCTGTCTTTCATAATTTCTAAGACCATTTATCCTTTCATTTTTCTCTGTAACACGTGGAACAGATATTGCACATCTTGGGTATTGAACTTTTTAAATAAAAATGACCATATTTTTATTTTAAAATATTTTCTTATTTTCTGTTCCTTCTTGTCTTCCTGTTCTTTCTTGTTTTTATGTTTTCATCTTTATCTGTCTTATTTCCTTTGTGTATTTGTGCTTACTAATTTGTGCTGTCCTTGGTACCTACAAGTCTGAGCATCCAGGGGTTCTGCAGAGAGAGAGGGCCCAGTCATTGTCTCCCACCTCTCCACAGATGCATACCTTTCCCAGGACTCTGTGGCAAGGTTTAAGACACTAGAATTTTCATTCTTTTCTTTCTGAAGTGGTTGGGGTTGAGGTAAACTTTTGGAAAGAAACACAAGGAACATCATAGTTGTTAATTTTTCCTCAATAATGCTCAGCTCCTATTTATATTTTATATATTTTGATGGTTTTTTTAGAATTATTTGTACCCAGAGAAATTCCTAATATAATAGCATTATTAAGAAATAAGTTAGTCATATATTTTCAAGTAATAATGATATGTTTGCTAGACTTCTTTAGATAATTAATACCCACTTAAAATTTCTAGTATACAATTCCAGGTGAATATAAAAAATATAAAAAACACTGATGAAATATGGTATAAATTTCATTAACTTTGACATGAAAAAATGCATTCTACTAGAGAAAAAATTATCAATACAAAAATGTGCACCTGAATTCTCCAAGGCATGAATGATAAATGAAGAATAATTAACCTGTATAATTTCCTTACTGTAAAAAATGCCATATAAATACAAAATACAGTTTTTTATTCCCCAGAAAAATATATTGTTTTAGAGTCCTCACAATTTTCCAATTTTAAGAAATTTCACAGTGAAAACATCTATTTACATACCTGAGTAAATTTTTCTTACCTGAATTTGTGGATTTTTCATAGAAAACAGGGTGATTTTGTGATTCCTTCCACACTTTTACAAAAAAAAATTTAGTGCTTACAATTATGTGAACAAAATAGCAATGTATTTTGCCTTTTTAAAGCCTACAGTTTAATGAGGGTAATACATTTAAGTAGGTAAAAATATATATTACAAATTATAAAATATAAATGAAAAGAAAGTGAAGCTGTAAATACAAAGATGGTCCAAGAATTCTTATCTGAGAAAGGTCACACCGTGTTGGAGACTCAAAGGATGACTTAGAGATACGAAAGATGAGTATTTGACAATTTTTCAGAGAAGAAAAAATCATGTGGGCTATAGCCAGGACAAAGAGTTTGGCATGTTTCAAGGAAGTGAAAACTGACCTGGTTGTTTGAAAGTATTGAAGGGATAGGAGACTGAGTTTTAAGAGATATGGTTGGAAATTAGGCAGAAGCCAAATTTTAAAGTGGTTTAGAAGCCATGTTGAGAAGTTTGAAAATGTGAAAAATATAGGCATTTTTTCTAAGTTCAAAATTGTATACTCTCTTCCTAAGCATTTACTTTTTAATGTGAATGCAGGACATAGCCATATGGCTTAGCAAAAATTGTTGACCATATAGGCGAACTTTATTTTAAAATACGTAAATGCATGTGTACACACACATACACAAACACAAATTTACCACTTGAAAAACAAGTATTAGTCATTCAGTATGATATGTTCCTCTCAAGGCAGGGAGAGCTGCTTGCAGGAATATTATGGTATTGTATGTGAAATTTAAAAATATTGTTAACAATCCTTCTACAGTTTGAAGTCAACAAATGTAATTTTTGTTTTCCCATAATACTTGAAACAAATGGATTTTTGATACCATTCTCCTTAAACCTACTAAACTATTTCTTTCTTTTTTACTGAAGTGTAGTTGATATACAGTGTTACATTGGTTTCCAGTATTCAACACAGTGGTTCCACAGTGACACACATTATTAAGTCGTCACCCCAAGTAGTGCGGTTACTGTCAATGTAGAAAGATGTCACAGAACCATTGGCTATATTCTCCTTACTGTACTTCCATCCACATGACCAACTTATATTATGATTGAGATTTTTGTGCCTATTTTTCCCTTTCATGCACACCACCCACCTCTCCAAACCCCTCCCCTATGCTAACCACCAGTAACTTCTCAGTGCCTAGGAGTCTAGTGCTGTTTTGTGACTAAGCCATTTCTGCAATTAAGTGGCAAATTAAAATTTTCATCTGAAATGAATAATCTTTAAAACAGTATCTCCTCTTAGATTTTTACTCTTTTTGAGCCCAGAATGCCTTTTTCCTGTGTATTCAGTCATGCTAATAGCTGAATAAAGGCTATAAAACAAATTTAATTAGTTACCCTAGCTATGTTAAGAACAAAAGAAAACATGAGATTATGGTAAGAAATATATCTGTTTAAGGCATATATCCATCTGTATCTTGATAATAGTGATGGGGAGATAAAATACAGAAATACAGTTTGCTTGAAACCATTCTAGTGGTCTTTATCATGAGGACCACCAGCAACACGCCGGAGCCACCATGCTGTGTACGTCCTTGGGTACACTCTGTGTCTAGATTTGATTAAAACAAATATGATTTATTACTGAGCACAGTGTCATTACTCAAAAGATGGAATTTCTCTCCAATGGCACCAATTTAAAAGAGTGCTGTTGCCTACCTGGACAACTCCAGTACGTATCAAAATCACTGATTAGTGTCCATTAGGTTTGGTACCGCACTGTCATACATTTTAAAGTTTTTTTTTAAATATGACTTTAAAAATATAACTCAAGGACTAGTTGAAAATAAATATATTCACATCTAGAGAAAAATATAGGTATACTAATAATATGTGTTAAGTAAATATACTCACACATTAATAATTATGTATAAGAGCAATACAATTAGCATGTCCTAGAGACCTGCCTCTAGGATGATGGTGAAACGTTACTTAGTAGTAACCAGAGACGACCTCTCCTGGCCATGATGGAGCTGGTCTTCCTACATCATTCTGTTCCATATGCTTTAAGCTCCAAGCTGATGTATGAGTATTTGGGTTAAATGTATTTCCTTGAATCAGAATGAATTACTAATTGCTAACAGTTCTGTCCTCTGTCTAGAGTTCTTCAAAGCTCATCATTTAAATTATTGAAATGATCTGTCTCAGATAATCTCAATCAACCTCATATAACTGCCTATCTATATGCAGTCTTGTCATTTCACAACTTTGTGTGGTACAGGGGACGTTAGTGAGAATGAGATACAAAGAAGATTTTAAAATGTGTTCTTACTTGCAAATGTCTGTGAATAATGTCTTAAGCTTTAGAGAGAAATTTTGTAAAATTCTGCAATTCAAAATAAGGTGAACAGTATCTTCCAGAGATCAGTAAAAATTTTATTGGATAGGGTCAGATCTCACCGTAAGTGGTAACTTGGGATATGGGTGTGTACAGACTGATCACCATAAATATGCATCACAGAGCCTGCTGAGCAGATTCTAAAGAAAAAGTGTGATCCTGATGGGTTTGTGGTCTGAGTCATGGAACGATTAACCAAGAAAAAGCCCATTTTATTCTGAATTTCTCAATCCAAAGAGGGGTGGTGTTGGCTTGGTTGGATCTGATGGAAAAGCATGACCCAGGTATAGGAAGCCGAAGGGAGATAGACAATGAGATTGGCAACAGTGTGTGTAAGCAGAGCTGTGCGAGAGGGAGAGAAGGATGCCATGAGCATGGGACTGAAGAAATGAGCTGAATTCTGCCCCTGTTTCTATACATTACACCTTCAGGTAGAGACATACCCTAAATATTTGAAAACAGATTATCTTCCAGATTGAGGCTTTATACTTTCTACATTAGCATCGATTCGTTAGCCTCAGTGTTTTCTCTTGTCCTGCTCTAATAGACCTCAGCATAAATACAGTACAATAGGGTGCAGAAATAAACTTGAACCATTGGTTCAAGGTTCTGTTCCAGAATGTCTGTATGACATTAGGTACATTACTTAAACCCTCCAAGCTTTAACTTTCCAATTCTGGAAATTGATAATAATAATATCTCAGACTTAGGGTTGTTGAAAGAAAAAAAAATGTTCCAAAGAATTGCTTAGCAAAATCCTTAGTAAATTATAGGTATGCAAAACATTTTAGCTGCACTTTTTTCACAGAGGGAAGAAAGTTCCAGTCCTGGCTATTTAGAGACATTTTATCTTCACCATCTTCATCTCAGAAGTGAGAACTGAATCCCATGTTAAAATAATACTTTGTTGTTTTTAAAATTTAAACACTAATTTTAAAAGTTTTTAATTGGTTAAGACAAGAGTATAGTATTTTATAATGTATTTACAGTGTAAATACAATACAAAGCTATACTTTGTAGCTGTACTATTTGGAAATCTCACATACATTAATACTCTTCCTACATTTTGTATCTTTGATAGTGAATACTGTTTTTGATGTACAGTCAAACTATTGAAAAATCAGTTTATACTATTTTTACCATTAAGAGAATCTGGTAAAGGAAAATTTTTGGAAATGCATATAATTGCTTATATTTCCATTTTACTATACTTTTATTGTACGATATTTATCATACTGAAATTTATGTTTCTAAAACTGATGTTTTTCTTTACTTTTTATTTGTTTGGATTTTATAATAAATTTGCATATGTCTGTATATATGCAACTACAATATCACAAACTGGGACACTTATATAATCCATAATCTGGTTTAGTAATGCCTTCCCAAATGCTCCTGTTACAAATACTTAAATGTCTTGTCCACTTTGTTATATCTCTTGAGAAGTTACTTATTCCTACAAATTTTGTTATCAAAAGAGGAATGAATAATAATATGAAATAGTGTTGAAAGTTGGATAAGTAGTGATATTCACTGTGCTCTATGTAACAACAGTGAATTTTGAAAGTGAGACCAAATTGTCATTGGTTTTCATTGCTGTTGTACACATGAGGCAAGTGGTGGTTTTTTGAACAAATCTTAAAGAAACCAAACCTATAGATAATATGAAATTATTTTTGTTTAAGTTCATAAACTCCATAGTCTGAGACAAAAATCTTTAAACCATTTAACAAGCATTGAGTGTAGCAGTTCTGTACCATAACATGATACTCCAAATTAAACTTTTGCATCTCAAGTGACCTTTCTAGTAGTTTTACAGTTCATAAATTCTGTACAATGTTGCTCTGTGGAGTAGTTTTAATAAATCTTGATTCTGTTATAAATGTTAGTGCACCTACTTGAAATGGCATTTTCAGTCCTAACAAACAGATACAGGAATGGCTTTCCTTTGCTGTATGAGGTATTTGCCATAGAGCTCAAGAAATAGTAGACATAATTTCAGCAATGAGAAAAGGTGCCACAAATTATTTATCATTCCTATAGGGGAAACCAATCAGGTGCTTATTATTCACAAATACTTAAAACAGGTTTAAGAGTAATAAAGGTTTGTCTACCATGAGAAAAAAAAATGAGTTTTTTAAAGTTGTGAATGTTTGAGATTACATGATGGGAAACAGGAAGAACTGGTTAAGATAATAAAATCATTACCCCTTGTATCTTGTAAAGTGTGTGTATTCAGCACATGAGTGTTCAGCCCTTGGCCAGGTTTGCTTGCTGAAATCTCAGTCATTCTATTTCTTCTCTCATGATTTGATTCTCCTGGAATTTTAAACGTGGGATTATGTTTCGAGAAAAATTATAGAAATCTCTGTGTTGGTTAAGTAGAGCACACTCTTTCTTGTCTGAGCTACATGGGACCAGGAGAACAGTATTAACTGAAGGCAAATGAAACCACTGAAATTTAATTAAATACTATTTTACTGCTATGTTCACTATTGTATTTTACAAGAATATTAAAAAATCAGGAAAATAAATGGATAGTATTTGATCTTTTCAAACTATGTGTAAGATATTAAAGGGAGGAGATAATTTTTCAAATGGACTAAAAGGGAGAAGCAGAGAACTTGGATGATATATTCCCTTCTCTTCTTTCTCTCAGACAGCTCTCTCCCATTCTTCTATTTTGTCTTCCCTAACTTCAATTAGATTATTTTTAGAACTGTAGATATAATCTCCATGTACATTAATTTATCACCTGTATGCTCCTTTTCCTTCACCTGTTGTCTGATATTCTGAGAAAAATTCCTAAATTTAATCATTTTACTTGACTAAGTTTCTCTTCAAGATTGTCCATTCTGCTTTATTCAATTTGTTGAGCTTTAAAAATGAAATTTTCACTTCATGAAACTTGTCATTGTAGAAAATCCTGTTGCATATCTCTGAGATATGTGATACCTATTTATATTTTTTTCTCAAGTCTTCATTGGCTCTATTAATATCCTTGGAAATTAGTTCTGTCAAGATTGGCATCTTCTTATGGTATTGATTTTCTTCCAGTGTTGGGGACTTGGGGCTGTCTGCTCATATTTATATTTAAGAATTCCTGTTATGGTTAAATAAGTCTGAATTGGTAACTGAAAGAGGGGACTTGGTTCATGTGTGTGCGAGATGCCTGCCTTTCCCAGGATCAGCAATTACCTGGGGAATTGTCCTGAATCTCTGGTCCAATTCCTGCATTTGTGTTAAAACCTGGAAATAAATGCATCACTATTTGCTGCTTAGCACAAATAGTTGTCTACTTGTTCAACTTTCCATGTTTGTCAAATATTCTACCTTCTCCTAATTTAATCTCTACTTAAACATGCTAGATTTCCTAGAGCATGTTGCACTTCTTTCATCCATTGATTCCGGACCTTACACTTACACACATCATGCCTATCTGAAATACAGCCTTCTCCAGCACGCTTTAGACATTTATTTCTTTAGAGATAAGATCCCTATGTATTTTCTACCTTTCAATTGTCCTATAAAATTTCTATGCTCTAATGACAGTATTTCTTGTTTTCCCACTCTGCATTGGATTTGTCATATTAAAAATTATCTTTTCTATCACACCATGGAACTTGGGGCAGGGGTATGTATGCCTAATCTTAAGACAATGTATTCATTTGTTCATGAAATAGCTAATCAGGATGGTAATCTTTATATCACAGATAAGTATACAGCAACCTTCTAACATAAAGTTTTGTGATCAGACAATGTGTCTTATCATTTACTCAGTACTATGGAAACAATAAAAATAAGAAAAGTTCTTTGAGCATGAGCATTGTGAGGATTCTTTAATATGGGACATTTGAAAACCAGATCACAAAGTAGGCCTGTAGAAAGGGATTTGACCATTAAATATCATTCAGGTGAGATTGGTGATTGATTCAGACCAATCTGACATACAAATATAGATATAAAAATCCCGAGTTTCTAAATACAATATTAGCAAATAGAGTCCAGATGAAATTCTAGAGGCATTTTCATTAATGTCTAGAACATAAGTTGGATGCTTGCCATCATTGCTATTATGCAATATTATTCTGGAAGTTCTGTCCTACTGAATAATATGAGAAAAATGAGAGGTATAAATATTTTAAAAACAGTGACAAAAAATTACCATCATTTTAATTAGTCTCTTTTGAATGTTGGGAATAGAGACTCAAGTTATTTTAAGTGATAGGGATTTATTACAAGGTTATACATGGGGATAAAGTACTAGGAAAAGAAGAAAATTTCTTAATTATGATAAAAGCTATCTATTTTAAAAATCCTACAATATTCATCTTGTTAAAAGGTCACCTCATGAAAATGGGAGTGACACAAGAATTCCCTTTATTACCATTGTATTGGAAATCCTAAACAGTGCAATAAGAGAAGAAAAAGAAACTAAAAGCTTAAAAATAACACTATCATTATTTATAGAAAATATGATTGTGTACTTATAATATCCAAAAGAATTAAAGGGTAAATATTTGAATTGATAAATGAATTTAGAAAGGTTGCTGGACATGTAGTCAATATTGACAACCAATTGTATTTTTGTGTATAAACAGCAAGCAGTTGGAAACTTAAAAACTAGGAAAAGCCTTTACATAGTAAACTATGTGCAAGGCCTTTATATAGGAAACTATGAAAGATTATTGAGAAAAATTAAAATCTAAGTAAATGGAGTGATATACTGCATTCATGGACTGGGAGACTTAATAGCTTTAAGGTGTCTCTACAAACTGATTTATAGACCCAATGAGGTATCATTAAAAATACTAACATTTGGGGAAGTGAGAAGGGGGAAGGGTGAGGGAGACTTGACAAGCAAATTTAAATTGTATGGAAATGAAAAGGTCCAAGAACAGCCAAGGCAGTCTTGAAGATCCAGACAGGAAGACTTATTCTACTAGATATTGTCATGTGGTGAAAGTAATTAAAACAACATAATATTGGCCCAGTGATAAGCAAATAGACCAATGAAACAAAGTCCAGAAGTAGACCCACATATATATAACAGATATACAACAAAGAAGTCACTGTTCTTCAATGCAGGAAGGATTTTTTTTTCAATAAATTTTGCTAGGAGAGCTCTCTATGTTGTGATATGAAAACTTGACCACTACCTCATATGATCCACAAAAATAAATTCCAGGTAAATCATAGATACAAATATGCAAGGTAAAAAAAAAAAAAGATATGTGCCTATATATATCTGTATGCATATCACTCAGAAAACTTTGATTTAATTATTATTCATGCACAATGATTTGTCTATATTCTAGTCTTTAAAAGTGGACTTTTCTAAAGGGGAGGACATTGCAAAAGTTTTATTAGGTAATAAAATTTTTTTATTAATGACATTTAAAGTTTCCTCCAACTCAAAAGGGTACTTGAGTCATGAAAATGTTACATTGATTAAAGTTTATAAGATTTACAGTGTCAAAACTAAGGGGATCCATTAGTCTGCATTGTTAAATTATTTAATGTACTTTTCAATAACTTTACTGTTAATCCAAGTAGTGAATTAATTCAATACTAGTTATATCTGAAGATTTACTTCTCTCATGTAGCAATAAAAAGTTCAGGAGGTATATGATGGTTTTAAGGATGCTTTTTGCACTATGAGTAAAGGGTAAACCTGCTGATGTATTGCAGACAAAAGATGTCAAGTGGCAAAGTGGGGCCAATTATACTAGAATTCTTTCTAGAGAAATAATTTTTTTTAAATATTGACACAATATCTGGCCTTCCTTATCAGGCCACTACCAATCTAGGAACCTTCTTGAGAGAGAGAATCATGAATAATGTAGATTCATAATTTCTGTGTTTGCTATTAAAGATTCTGATTAATAGCAGACAACCTACAACAGTACTGAAATGTCTCGCCTTCTCATTCTGGACCCATGTCCTCCAAGGAGGTGAAGCTCTAAAGCATGATGTTCTGAGCCATTCCTTCCTATTCCCAATCAAGGGAGCATGGTGCATCTGCGTTTCTGAGAACCAGGTAGAAAACTTCTAATGTTGAGATGGTGGTGATTATGATGGATGTTTCTCGAACATGATGTCCAGGTTTTATGATTCCCAAATACGCTTCATGATCCAAGAATGAGAGGGAGACATGGGCTGAGGTTTCTGGGAGAACTGCAAATAAGCAATCAAGAGGCAGGGCCTGGGACATACACCATTATTCTCAAGGATACATCATAACAGCGCAAAGTACCTTGGCCTCCTGAACTCATCCAAGACTCCGTTGGTTATGTGAAGCTTGTAGTTAAAGCAAGTTTTAGTATATTGATTCAGTAACCTTTCTGTTTCCATCAAAGTATGGAGGGTTTCAAAGTTTCTTAATTTGATTTGAAAGTCAGATTAAAAAAAGAAAAGTTTCTGTTTCTTGTGGTGACAAGAATAAATTCACAAGCCATAGATAAGATGAGCTAAAAATAGAATTGAGGTTTTTAGAGGTCAGTGCCTTAGATGGTTAACACTTCAGCGGCAGCTTGAGGTAGAATCAGAAATGTGGTGATGATTGCATATTACATAACGATCTGCTTCTAACCACACCTGGACTGAAAAATCAGAGTGAGGGGCAAGTAGTCTCAGCACTGCTGGTAATTGATGTCCCCGGGAAAGAGCAAGGCTCTTCACTTTCTTGCTGCACTTTCTTGCTGCAAGTAAGTTCACTTTCTTGCTGCAGGGTAGGCCCTACTTAAACCAGTGGCTCTCAAGCTGTGCTGCAGATGGGAATCATCTGGGCTCTTTAAAACTTACTGATGCCTGGAACCCAGTCCCAGACCTCCTGATTTCTTTTGTAAAGGATGTGACATGTGTCTTGAGAATTTTAAGTTCCCCAGGTAATTGTAATTGCAGCCGAGACTGGGGACTACCGGCTTAGGCCACTATTAAAATGTGAGTTTTCACCTTTTCCTCCTTCTCACTGCTAGAAGGATTACGAATAAAATTCCTGCCTTACAGGGTTGTCAGGATGGTTAAATGGAAAAACTATGTGAAAGGATTTTGGAAAGAGGTAAAGTGATATTTAAAGGTAAAGAATCAATTAGTTTATGAGAAGCTGGAAGGATTATTAAGATTTTCTAGATAAGTTTGCAAGTCTGGTGATAGTCAAATATTGATAGGTTTAGATTCTTTAAATATTTAGAGTTCTAGCTGTGTTTCAGAATGTGTTTCTCTTTATGTTGAACCTGTATCCAGGTAGTGAGTTATTATTTAATGACTTATGCAGCATGGCCCCCCAGGACCACATGCAAATTGGCAGTCCCAGGTAGGTCCGGTTCTCTTTGAATCACTTTGACATCTTGAGGAAGATCATTTAACATTTCTACACTTCATTCATCTATAAAGTACAGAAAATAAATGTGCCCTATTTCCCTAATGTATGGGGAGGATCAAATGTGCTAATAGGTGAAAGTCCTTTGAGAAGTAAACTTTCTATTAACCTTTACAGAAATAAATATCAGCAATAATTCTAACCTGAGAAACAAGCAGCAGGGTGTTGCAAATAGAATACAGACCTGGAAAGTCAGTATTTCTCTTTCTCTTTTCTTTTCTTCTTAAAAATAGACATCTGACAAATACAACAAAATCTTAGAGATTTGTATATAACTAGTTTTTATATCATGTCCTATACTAATAGGTGTTCAAAGCATCTTTTAATTAAAATTTTGGAAATTTAGTATATGACTTCCAGTATTATTATCACTTGATTTTTGACAAGTCACAAATGTTTCTGGATCTCTGCTTGTCACATTATGAACAGATGGCTTTTATTGACTCTTCCAAACAATAACATTCAGATTCAAGTGACTAGTTGGTACTCTGACATATAATAAAAATTATTAAATATTTATGCAGATTTTAATAGCTATATTTATATGTTTGAAAAAAAGTAGAGACTCTTTCATGCAAGCCAACTGAGAAATTTATTAAGAGATGTCATCATCAAAAAAGAAATGGTCACATACAGTGGTGACTTCTTCACAATAAAGACACAAGATTCTAAAAGTGAATAAGATACATTGAATTTGGGCAAATGTGATACAATAAAGCTAATGTCTCCAGAAAACCAATGGTTTAGCTGTTAACCTCAGTCCAAAAAAACCTAGTTACAAACCAGAATGAGTGGACTCTAGTTTTCCCTTTGTGTTTGTGTATGGGGACGTATAGTTAAAGATACATATACCTATTAAAATAAGCATAAATATGTGTATGGATGTATAGCTGCATATAAAAATCATTGATCTGTTCAGCAACATTGCGTATTTATAGTCATAGTCTGAAGCCACTGTCTAATCAGCTGGGTTTTGGTGATTGTTTTTTCTAGGCTCAGTCCACAGATTTTGTCTTTTATTAAGTGTTTCACTTTTGTGATTTCAATATAGTGAACATCAAATTTTTCAACTAAGAATTTCTGATTTCATGTGTATTTTAATTATCTCCTGGAAATTATACACACACACATACATTCTTATTCCAATCTTTACCGTAATGTAGCAAGAGTCATAAAATTGTTTTTTACGTGGGTCCTTGTTAATATAAGGACTATACTTCTATGTCATGCTAAAATGGATATGGCTTAAGATAACAAGCATTTCATTCCCACAATTTGTGGGCAAGAATTTGGTGAGGACTTGGCAAAGTAATTGTTCTTTATTACACAGTGCCGACAGAGGTCACTTGGGGGTGCTCAGATGGTGCATAGGCCCTTCTGAAGGTCCAGTACAGCTTTGTTCACTTGTCAGAAGTCTGGCCAGGAAAGTTGAAGGGCTCGGCTCAGCCAGACTGTTAACCAGAACACTTACACATGACCCCTCCAAATGTCATTCCAGGATTCAGACTTCTTACAGGGCAGTTCAGGGTTTCCAGGAAAAAGCAATCCAAGAAGTTTAGGTTTTCTTTTTATGTTTTTTTTGTGTGTTTTACCTATATGTTTGAGTGCTTTCCCTATTACTTTTATTATACATACATTTTTACCATAACTTCCTTTATATCTTGGTCTTAAGCTTTAGATTCAATTTTTCTAGGCCACTTCAGTTAGAGTTCTTCTTGACTTTCTACCTCTTTTCTTTTACTATCAAGTATATGCCAAAGAGAAATATTTTCTAAATAAATGTGGATTGTTTCTGAAACTTCCATTTACATATGTGTTTCCCGAAATGTGTTTAAGCAGTTATGTCCTATAGCAATTACCCTATTTCCATTCCATCCCAAATGTAGGCCTTCATTCAACAAGCATTTTTAGGCACCACCATATGCATAATTGTTGTGAATTTAGGAAGAACTCAAAAGTGATAGAAGAAATGGTCTCTCGACTTCTGCAGTTTTTAATCCATTGCAGAAAGTCAGAGAAATATGGAAAACGTAATAGAGAAAATTTCCAGTAATAAAGAAAAATATAGAAGTAAAGAAAAATCCATGCATGAGTGCTGTAAAATTAAAAACCAATGATGAGTCTGTGTAGCAGGAGAGCAGGCAGGAGTTTGAGGCGGAGGACCTTGAGCCAGTTACCGAAGTAATGCTGGCCATTCACCAGAGAGGACAGCGTGGCCATTCAGAAGGGAGTTGAGCGGGAGAGAGGTGTCCTGGGTTACGGTTAGAAATAACAGGAATAATTAAGATAAGGATAATGTCTCTAGAGATGAGTAGAATGAATAACAAGTGGTTAAGGATCTTATATCGTAAAGTGAGATCAAGTTTGCCTCATTTCCATGTAAACTGAGTCATTCATTACCCACTTTTCGACCCTGACTACATGGAATGAAACCACATCCATTCACATATCTCTCCATCTATCATCTATTTAGCATCTATCTATTGACATATTGTCTGTGTATCTGTCTCTCTGTCTACCTGACTTAAAGTTCACCTTTGCTTCTTCCTGAGTCAATATCACTGCACCTGTGTTGGTGTCCTGGCTTTGACGATGACATCTGGCATGGTAGGTGTTAGAATTGAGGGAAGCTAAGTAAAGGGTTATGGAAACTCTTTGTACTACCTCTGTGACTTACTGTGAGTCTTAACAGTACTTTAAAATAAAAATTTTTGCTTTAAAAAATTTCCTTCTTCTTGAGTATACAAAAATACTTTGGGAAGAAAATGAAAATAAGGATTGTTCACTAGATAATAGGTCATAATTCAAAAGAATTTAGTAAAAAGTCATCCTTTTTTGAGAAAACGGTTACAGTTTGTATATAGGTCAACTCAAGCTAGACACCTGAGTTCCTAAGACTTCTTCAAAGTTCTGTTAGTCTTAACAAAGCTACCCAAATCTGTGCTGAAATTTAGGTCAATGCAATTTTTTTCACTAACATGCTAAAAACAGAGGATAATATTTTTTTACCCATCTTTATAATTATTATATTTTTCCTATATTTAATACAGAAACAGTATCTCCTAAATTATTTGCTACCTGAAACATATACTGAAGTACTTGGGAAGTGAAATGTGTTTCATGATCTTATTTTTATGAGTCCTTCTATAACTATACTTTGTGTTGTTATCAAAGCTTATTTCTGCTTTCCTTGGAACTTTCTTGTTTGCCTCCATAGAGAGTAACTAATCTTACTACATTTTAAATTTAGGAAACAATTTGATTTTTAGCAAAGTTGACATGTTTATGACTTGCTTATTTGTTTTCTCCCCAAGTTGGCATTTTTGAAAGTCCTAAAATAATCACTTGGATTTTAAGAGCCAAATCAAAGTACTTCTCTAAGTACTTCTTAGAATTAAACCTCTCTTCTGAATGACTTTTAAATGGACTGTTTCCTAAAGTTCTTATCATCTTTGCATCTCACAGCAACTTTTACCTGCAAATCTGCTAGTGTTTTAGAACTCTTTATTTCATTACCCATTATCCCTAAAATTCTTCCTAAGTATTAGGAAAATACTTTTCTCTTAAGGCTTGCCTAATATTCTGAATGAAAAAAGTGACACAAAATAATAGGAAGTGACTTTCCTTGACCAATTCTCATTTCTTGCAGGAGGGAGGTTATTATGAGAGCGGGATGGCCCTGTTCACCTGTTCAGAAGAGAGAAAAAGGTGTAACATGGTCTTGTGTGTCTTCTAACCAGAGACAGCAGTCATGAAAGAGTATTTCAGGGAATAGTGTTCCGTAGGTGATCTGAGCAACCTTAATGTCCAAGAACAGTGGGTGCTTCTACTTAGTAACTAACAAAACAAAGGCAAGCGATGGCAGGCCCTGAAGAATTTAATTACCGAATATGTGCTAAGTACTGTTTTTGGCCCTTGAGTTGTCCCCTTTGGAGTGTCGTTTGTTGTGTTGAACTTCTACCTCTGCCACTTACTCACTGTGTAGACTTTGTTAATTTTGTGTTTTTAATTTTCTTCCCTCAATTTATTCATCAGTAAAGAGGGCATTAAAATGAGAATACCTCCTTCATAAGTTTGCTGTGAAGGTTAAATGAAGTTATGTATGTTAACTAGTATTATTAAGACATAACCTCACACTGAAAGATAACAGTGTCAGTGTGGAGCTAGAGAAAAATCAGTGCTGTGATAATGTTGTACCTAGGATACTCCGTAAGATGAGGAAAAGGCGTGCCAAAGTATACAATGCAGAACAAAGAAAAGATCGAATGGATCTGACACTAGCGCTGATTTTCAGGAAGATAAGAATCAGTAGATGAAATGATTGGAGATCAAGTACAAGTGAAGGCCAGGATCAGTCTCTGTGAACACGTGGAAGCACAAGATCCTGCCAAAATTGGAGAGTTGCCGGAAATTGCATTCTCTGTGGAGAGAGGGCAAGGAGAGAGCAGTGGAAAGGCATGACAGAACTGAGGGCGCCTTTAGGAAGTGGAAGGCTTATAAAGCAGGAAATTCACACTCGACACAGGAAAATTGGTTAGTGGGGTTTAGCAATTGTTTGGATGATGGTTAAGGTAATGGAACTGTGGCAAGAGAAATTTCTGCAAGTTGTTAATAGACATGGGATGTGCGGATTGAATGGAGTCAAGAAAGGACTTGAAACACTGAATCTGAAACACTAAACTTGGGGGAGGTGCAGATGAAGATGGCCTGGGACAGCTGGGTATGGGGGCCTGCAGCTCAGAAGAATATACAAGGCTAGTGGTATAGACTTGCTATCTTAAGCAATTAAGAGGTGGTTGAGGTCAAATGAAGCATCAGAAGGCTAAAGATAGAGCTCTGATGAACCCTGATATTTGAAGGAATAATTGAGATGGCCAGTGATATAAAAAGGGTTCAGAAAATATCAGCATCAGAAAAGTTTGACAGACATAGTGTGTTGAATGATCATCAGCGTTAACACGCACTCATTGAATCTGCCAAGTTGGATGCGACCAAACACCTTATTTAGAGCAGCTGCCCTCATATGGGAAGGTAACTGGTGATCATATTCTTTCCATGTAATATTATAAAGTTGAAAGTTGATTTAAAGTTTTAAAATGTGTTTATCCTTCTTTACTACTGTATTTTCTAAAAACAAAACAAAAAAGTGTGTGTATATGTGTGTATATGTACACATATATTCAACTAATCCTTGTTCCCCAATGTGAAACAAAACCTATATACAGTCTGTATTTGATTTATCACTGACCACTATTGTTTTGCACCAATGGTTGCAAGCAAAGTAGAACCTCTTGAAAAAGTACGTGAGAGAAACAAATTATAAACTATAAATAAAATCTATCTGGAAAAATATGATCATCTAGCACTTGGTCTTGGCTCACAGTTTTGATTTTCCAGCATCCAGAGCACAATTCCAAGCTTGCTTATACTTCACCCAAACAAAGTTATAATTGTAACGTTTATTTCTTCTCATGAGGGGACTATGGCAGATTCTCAATTCTATATATCAGATCTATTCAACCTTGAATTATTACTTTGTTCATTAGAATAGGATTTAAATTTCTTCTCCAAAATACTTCTCAGATGAAGAACCTCCCAGAGTGCTTTTACTCAGCTCAACATGTATAAATGAACTATTCTCCACATATAGTAGATGTGTCATCCAAAGAATACAACAAAAGTAATTCCACAAATATACCCTATCATTTAAAAGCTAAGCATGTTTGTTTTCCAAGACAGTGAAATTTAAATTTAAATATAGAACTAATTATTTTTAAAGGAAGCCATTTGAATGTAATTTTAGATATACAAACATTAAGTGAAGAATCTTTTAAAATGAAATACTGGAGAATTATGATTCTTAGTAGCTTTAAGAAAAGAAAGAAAAAACGATGTGTTTTGAAGGAGCAAAAATGAGTCTTAATCGTAGGGAGACAAAAGATGACCAGCCCCTTGATCTGAGCAGCTGTCCCGTGGGGAAGACAGAAAGCTAATGGAACTCTTTTCATTCAATAGGAGGTGCATTTTGAGATGGGGATGAGGAACAGATATGCATATAAGGCTTTGCATGAGGCCTTCTGAGACTCCAGGCACAGGCTAAATTACTTGGGGGCCCGTCCACTCTCTGGATGACCCCAGATGGGAAGTTAGGGATGCTGCTTGGCATCCCACGGAGGCCATCCAAAGTGAGGTCCCTGCTCCGGGCCTCATGGCCACTTGTAAGAATCAAGCGAATGACGAAAGTAAGATGATGAAGTTCATCCTAAGAAGAAAACACAGTATCAAATGGCAAAGAGAATCAGGGTTCAGGTAATTGCGGGTTTATGTGAGGGTTTTCTTACATTTATCTTCCACAGTGACAGGACAGGACCTCTTACGTCAATTCCCATGAAAAGGGACGCATGTTTCTGCTCCAGGCCAACAGGGCTGGGCTCCACTGGAAGTTTGTAGGTTCCTTATGCCAACTGGTTGACCAATACCCAACCATCTGAATAACTAGTTACATACATTGTTGCTAAATGCTGTTAACACTCTCCCTCCAGAGTATTTTGTTCTATTTTGTGTGACTAGGAGGCTCACAGCATTGCAGCCACTAGTCTTAAAGCAAACAAGCAAACACCAACAACATCCGAAAGTATCGTTGAGCTCTGTTTCTCAGCATCTAACACCAGAGTATAAGGAAATCTAATAGATGAAACCAAATTACTGAAATTTCATGTTTGATAGAAAAATGGGTGAATTAGTCTTGGGGACACATATAAGGTAGCAGGTTCAATATGTACACAAAATTCAATGAAGTAGTAATTCCATAATTTTTTCAAAGGTTAAAAAAGATTTGTTTCATTTCTTTTTGCAACTTTCTTTGGATGATCGGGCATTGTGGATGTAGTAAATTATACTATAACACTATAATCTGAACATGCATACTATAAACAAGCTATACTACATTTGCACAGTCACCAGGTGATCCCCCAAAAAAGTGCTGATGAGATTTGGAGTAGGAGAGAGAATTTCACTGTAGAATCTCCTGCATGAAAATCCTACTTGGAAAAGCTGCTCTCCCCAAGAAAGGCCAGTGGGACCTCAGGGTGTACCAAAATTCTCTTGAAATATTATCCTAGTGTTAGAAATAGCCCCAGTTGTGAACACTGGTGATTTTTGAAAGCAACAACATGAAGAAAGTGTGAAGAAGGGAGGGAGAAAAAAAAAACAACATAAAATGCTGGAGTATTTGCTTCTTAAATTGTTCATTAAGACTGCTTGATAGAAATCTACCAGCTCATTTTTTAAGTTATTTAAGCGACCACATTAGCAATAATTTGTAGCAAATTTTCATCCAACAAATTTTAAGTAATTGTGAAAAGATTTAATGAAGTGCCAATTGGATATTAGAGTGCTCTGTGGGTTGAGTTTGCAGCACAAGTTATTCTTATTTCAAAAGCATATTCAATTCTCTCTACAGGTAAATGTAACGAATGAATAATTGTCTATATATAGTTCTAATTAATCACTTTAAGCATAGACAAATTTACTAAAAATGTGCTAAAACTCAACATTTATATTGAACCAGAACCCAGAAACTAAAAGTGAAATAAAATATGCTCGTGGGAGGTCCTCCACCCTATGAGAATTCTACATTATCAATTCTCAAAATAAAATTATGCAGCATTTTTCCCAAAAATGTAATAAAGAGCAATTATTTCTAGTAAGAATCAAGAAAACATCAAAAAATTCCAAAATTTAGTTGGAACATTAAATTTATAGTGATTAAGCATATATCTGTCTATATATATTTACATATATACTGTATACTTATAGACTAAGAGTGCATAATACACAGTATTACTCATACTGTATCATTCATTACTTATCTAAAGAGGGAGTTACCTAGAATCTCCATTTGGTAGAAGTGAGAGGTGTTGCTTTCCCTTAATTTCCAGTATTCTCCCTTATGACAGTAGCTGTCACTTGAAGATAGGCTAGCAGGTGAGAGAGCCTATTCTGCCCTTTTCAAGAGCAGACTATGACCTAGAGAAAACCCTTTTCTCCACGAAGACGAATGAATGAATACGGAGTGATCATTCGCGTTCACTAACAGATTTTGCAGCTCACCTCAACACCTCTGGGACTAAAATGACATCCAGGCTTCACATTTGTTTTCCAATACCAGCCCTTGGGATGAGTAGACTTTCTCTTTCTTGAAGATCTGACAGCTCCTCATTTGAGCCTGATGATTTTAGTCCACAAAATTCAGTCCTGTACCTCTTAAAAGACTTAGAGTCTCATGGAAAGAGGAAAGAATTTGCTTCTCACTTCTTATTTAAAGAAAACACATATAGCTTTTCATTTATATTAGGCCAATTTTGAAGCCTCGATACAACTGGATTCTTCCTTGATTTCTTTCTGCCTCTAGTTTACTACTTTCCAGGTTTAGTCCGGCTCTTCTCTTTTTTTAGAATTTTGAACTTGTTTTCAGACTTGACCCTAACCTTTGATTGTGGCACAAACATCTTGTCCTTGACTTCCATTTTTATTGCATTGACTGCTAAACAATAATATCACCAACTTGGTAATAAAAATTAAATTACAGATTTATTCAGAAACCTAAGTGCATTACTTTTTTTCATAAAACATTCTTTATCTGGACTATGCCCGAGGTTGTAACAAATTTTATTTTATTTTTTTCTTATGGATACCAGTATGAAATTTCAATTGCGTTTTGAAAGTGTGACATGTTCTATTTTGTTGTTTTTCCTATATTAGGTATCAGACAAAATTAGTTAATAAAGAAGCCCTTTGTTCTAGTAGCAAACATCCCACTTAAATGCTTGTAATTATATAAAAGAACATATTTAAGTATAGCTGATCAGAAAAACAATGAATATTCACTTTTAGTAGGTGCAAAAATAGGATCTAGCTTTTGCACTATAACTTAATAGTCATATCTCAAGAACATTTGTAACTTACTTGAAATAATACATTCATGCAGAGTTTTAAAATTATTTAAAGTAATATGTTTTATTCGTCTAGAACACTGTATCCCTATTTGTAGAAAGAGCGCAAAGAGAAGAACACTGCTTATTTTCTGTGGACTGCTAGCAACTAGTTCTTTCAACCTCAGGACTGTTGAAATCGTTGGCTAGATAGTTCTTTATGAGGGGCTGTCCTGTATATTCTAGGATATTTCAACAGTGTCCCTGTCCTCCACCCACTGGATTCCAGTGGCATCCCTCCCAAACTGTGACAACCAAACATGTGCCAGGCATCGACTTTATACCCAAGTGGGAAACATGCAAATTAGCCCCAGTTGAGCATCACTCTAGATTTGTGGTTTTATGCATAGTATCTTCAGTAATTACATTAAGATATTTCCAGCTACCTCTTCAGTGCCAAGTAGATATGACTCTAGCCTCTACCTGTTTTAACTGTGTCAATTCTAGACTCCAGAAAGTTTACACTCATCAGCCGTGTCTATAGAATTTCAAGATACCCTGCTGAATTCACACCATATGTCTTCCCAAGTTATAGCCTTGACCATAAACACTCTTTTATTTCTATTTATTTATATATTCATATGCCTACATAAGCAAGTGTTTGAATCTTATATGAAGTAATAAAATTAGTCTTTTATGGCTTATAAAACCAACTTCTAGTTACATAGCGAGGCTATTTCTCTAATTATAGAACTGGGTTTTTTGTAGTGATATTTTATTTATTCAGGAAACCTGTATCAGACACCTACTTTATATATATCAAGTACCAGGTGATTAGTCAGGAAATGGATGAATAAGACATGGCCTCTGCCCTTACGGAACTCACTAACTCATGTTGGATACAAACGTAAAAATATCTTTATAGTTTTGTAATAAATTCCTCTAACAATGTATGTGTGACATAGTGTTTAACATACTAAAGAAAACACCCCCCAAATTTTAAAAATGTGTATCTTGAGATCAACAATAGTTGTGAATATTTAAGCTGACAAATTCAATCATAATTTTGCATCTTTATCCTAAACTATCAGATTTGTTTTGCCTAGTAATCCTCTAAAGAACCTGGCTGAAAGGAAAGAAAAAAAAGTTTGCCATTATGGAACTACTGAAAACATTCCTGATTACATCAGTGGTAGTTCTGGGAGAAATGTCTCATTAAATCACAGCAGGTTAAGTAACCGTTGATGCATAAAAATTTTAAATTATACCTTCTAAATAAGGATTTAAAAGATATATATCTGTTCCAGAAGACCCCTCTCATGACTTGATTACCCATTAAAGTATATTGGAAAGGAATGGCTTGCTTGAAGTGTAACAGAAAGGAACACGGTTGTTGAATTTGATGATAAAAGTTCAACACGTTAAACATAAATGTTAGATCCATCAATTCCTTATGATGTTTTAATAAACAATTTGTATTACCTGGATGATCTGAGTTGTTACTTCATTATCACTTATCAAATCATAAAAGCATGACACTAAGAAGGACCCTATGGTTTAAAGCCCTCCCCTCCCCACCCCCAACCATTCCCCCTGTTATTCGTGATCTGAGGCTGAGCATTCATGTGGGCTGAAATGCCACCCACACACCAAAGCAGCTGATTAAGTCATCTTTCCCTTATCATCACCCCTGATGTTATACCAACTCCAACAGACACAATAAGATTTATATTAGATATATGTCATATATTTAATACATATTTTTGTTTCTACACATATTGTTTTTAAATGAATGATACATATTTTTAAATGAATAAGACATATTCCAAATGTCCTACACTTGGAAAACATTCCACGTTATTATTTAATAATGTGTAACTATAATTGTACTTAAAGTCCAAATAGGGGTGAATATCGTCAATCTTATAAAACATTGAAGCAGGATTCTCTTCGGTTTCAAAAATGTAACAATTTTGTACAGTTGGAAAACAATGAATATGACATTTAATCCTACATCTGCAATATCAAATTGATAACACTAACCTCAAAAGTAATCTCAATTCCTTAAGGGAGAAGTGAAAAGGAAGTTGTATATGGAGAGACAAAAGGGGAATGTTCAGACAAGGTAATCATGGCTCAGGCTGATGGAGATCGCTCAAATGCTCTGAGAGCAGAAGGCAAGGCTAGCACACAAGGTGATTGTCTTATTGCTTTTTAACAAGCCTTAAAGTTAATATGTTTTCAAAAACATTTTCATAATACTTGAAAACTGACCCCCCCCCAAAATGGAAATTTATACGAATCTGTCACTTTGTGGAGTTTCATGTCTTTATATCTTCCAGTGTAGTCAACAAGTAGCAATTTTCTTTACTTACACTTAAATTATTTTCAATACTTATGTTTTTAAATATCTTATTTAGAACAGGCATACAGTAGAACAGTTCTGACTATAGAAAACCATAATAATTAGGGGCATATTTTTAAAACATCATCACACGAAATTATTTAGCCTAGGTTCACATGTATATAATACTAATTGTAAAATGTACTCCTGGTGAAAATAATGGGAGTCTCTTACAGAGAAAAGACTATTTCATAAAAGTAATAATTCTGGTCATAAAAGGCAAAATTTCCTATAGGTAGCATATAACTAAATGTAATTATAAACTAACTAGAGATTAGAAGAAATTAATAGTATGTATAATACTGGTCACAAGGTCATCTTGAAGTCTATTACTAATTACAAGTCAGTATTACTGGTACAATTAGAAGTAAAATACTAGAGATTTTGCTCTAACTGGAAGACCCACAAAGTTCTTGCCTGGATGCAGTGTATGACTGAGGCGTCCTTCGGGAACCTAGTCATGCAGGCTTGCTACCTTAGGGAGTATGTGAAGGAACAGCACGACTCTGGCAAGGGACTGAGAGATAACAACTTAAAAGCGTTGAATTATATTAGGGAATTGAAACTTGATGTCCAGGAGCCAGAGGTTAGGCAAACACTCATTGGCAATGTTACAATAAGAGTTAAACACAAAAACATATTCTAGAAATCTGGGTAATAAGAACCAGATCTGAACCTTTGCCGTTTTTTTTTACCCCCATTCTACCATACCTCTAACTGAGCCCATGTCAACTAGACCTATGAAAACTGCCAATTTATCCAAGGAATTTGCTCTAAATGATGTTAACGTTGTTGACAGAACTGTGTGGTTTCTAACCAGATGAAGAATGTATTTGCTATTGTTTTATTTCTACAACTTTATGTAGAAAAACTTTTACTTCACCATTTTTTATAGAAATATATAAGGGGATATTGATTTCTCAACCCCCAATGAAGGGAATCTAAGGGGAGTAGTTTCTGGCCATTTGCATGAGTTTGAATCTTTCATCTAAATGCTTGACTGGACTGTTTTCCTAACCTTCATCCCACGGAAACAGACAGTTCTAACATGAAATGCAGGGGTCTGTGGATGCTGTGAGACCCAGCTTCAGATTTTGATGAAACCTTCATAGAGCTGAGCTTCTGCAAGAGCATGCCCTCTGAGGTTGTCAGAGAAGCTCTCTTTAGCACCACGAAGGATGTTAGGGTTCAGGGCCTTGGCTCTGCCCTAACTCTGGCTTTTAAAATAGATTTCGAATCTTCCTTAACTCTGACAATGTTTGAAGGGTGTCAACTGAAGGAAGGGTTATCTATTTTTACTTTTGGATGGTCCTCAAAAACTTTTCTAGAATCCGTAAGTAGAATTAACTTGATGAATGCAAAGGGAAGCCACCACCTGCAGAGGAGAACTGGCAGTCCAAGCCTTGAAGATGTAGGTCCTGAGAGTGCTCTGTGCCACACAGCCAAAACTCAGCCCACACGAAGGACCTCGGCTTCAAACTTAGTTCAGGAGTGATTTGCAATTATACTGCTTCATATCTGAAATTTGCCAGTTGGAAAGTGTCTCTGTGTCCTCGGGCTACTGTAACAAAATATCACAGTCTCGGCGGCTTAAGCAACAGACATTTCTCATGGTTTTGAAGGCTCTGAAATCCAAGGTCAGGGTGCTGGCAGATTGCATTCTTGATGAGAGCGCTCTTCCGGCTTACAGATGGATGCCTGTGTCACCACATGGCAAGGAGAGCAAGCAAGCAAACTCGCTGGGGTCTTATCTTACAAGGCCGCTAATCCCATTATGAGGCCCCATCCTTATGATATCTTCTAAACCTATTTATCTATCAAAGGCTGCAACTCCAAATACCACCACAATGTACATTAGGGCTTCAATATATGGATTTAGGGGAAACACAATTTTGTCCATAGCAGGAAGCATCCCAGATTTTTAAATCATGGTATCTAATTTGCATGATATTTTACTTTGCAAACAGTCCAACACAAAGTTAGATAAGAGGTGTATGAACAGTTCTCTCAGGGAAAGATTCAACTATAGCTCAGACTTGTGCATCATTTTAGTTGAAAGTCATGTGATGCTTAATTTAACAAAAACTACTTTCAGTAAAGCACAAAAGGAAATCAATACCAGGGTTACTATAATTCGCTTTGACCTAGCCTATGAATAGAAAAATCCAGTACATTTTCCATCAAGACAGGACTTTAAAACAAAGTATTTTTTACTTATCATTAAACCAATTCCCTTTAAGAAAAAGTGAAGTATCTGCTTTGTATCAGTCATTCTCCACCTACCTATAGAACAAAGGATCTTTAAAACTTTGCTATTTGTATGAACACACAATCAGAAATTTATTTGGAGGTTCCATTATAATTTTTTAGCTCTCTTTGAACCCAGCAAGAGATGGGGAATTTCTAACATGTGTGACCAGATGAAAAAACCAAGGAGAGGTTTAGTCCAGGCATTGCCCAGGGTAGATGTTATGGGAGCTGCAAGGATGAGTAAGATGCAGACACTGACTTGGGCGACGCTCCACCAGGGAAAACGCAGCGAAGGGCGGTCCGTTCTGGGGGGAGGACACCCCAGGAGCTGGAGCTAGAGCAGGATGTGCAGGCATGTCAGCGCCCTGTTTGACATGGGTGAGCAGACCCTATGGTTTCTTCAGCCCCCTTTCCTGGACCAGTGGAAAAGAAGAAAAGATGAAGAGATCAATAATATATTCGGTATAAGACCAATGTGCTTTAATAGGAAGTTATGCCTCATAGAGCATATTTAATTAAAGGAAAAAATTTAAAAGATGTATTTTTCTTTTAGGCAATCAAAGCAAACACAATAGAGAACCACCTACTTCAGGACTGTTAGATTATATGCTGTCATTCAAACAATTAAGAATAGACATATTTAAAAGAAATGCTTTGTGTCAGTCAAGAAGCATATTGGGCTCCCCCCCTACCCACCAAACATAACTTAGTGCTTTATTAATGTTGAAATAGTTGAAATAGTTCCAGAAATATTGTAAGTGAATGCCTAGCATGGTATGTAGCACATAGTAGATACGTATTTTTTATTTTCTTCCATTATTGGGACAAGTGTGAAGACGGGCAGGGAGGGAGACATAGGAAGAAAAGAAGAATGGAAAAAGGAGGTCAAGGTTCTTGATTACTACGAATTGTTTCCCAGGCTGGTCCTTTCCTTGGAGTTCAGGAGCTGACCCACAGCTTCTCCACATCAACTGTAGCAGCCACTTGCAGATTTGATGCTCTCTTTAGAAAGGCAAAACCTTTAAAGTAAAAATGTTTAAAACACAGACTTAAGGCTAATGAATGTATGTGCGTGTGTGCGTGCATAATTTTATACTATCCAGCCACTCATGTTCCAAAGAAAAGAAATGTTATATTCACTCTGCTTTTAATATGAATTTTTTTTATTCTTCGATCTTTTGAAATAAAATCTAATTTTGCAGTGGGCCTTTGAATAGGCTGTTTGAATAGTTTTCCAAACTCATGTTGTTATTTATTTCAATATGCATAGGAGCCCGAATGAGTTTCCATCCTGATAGTGAGGTATGAATGCAGAAAGTCCCTGTTCTTTCAATATTCCTATTTTTAATTCTCCCTAAAATAAAATACATTATTGACCTTTTCCTTTTGATGCTATAATAATATTAACTTGAAACAAGAGCCATTTTTTACTATTTCTTTACTGAATGTAAATAGTACATTTTTAAATAAAGTGGCTCTTCCTTTTCTACTGCAGAGAAACATGCTGTAGTAGACATTGTCTTTAGCTTATCAAATGCCACAATACTATGATCTTGCCTGAATAGTTAAATCTGCGTGTTTGGCAGAACAGACACATTTATCCTTAATAACTTAATTTTTCAATAAGCGATAAATCAGACATGAGCATTTTCCTTAAAAACCGATTTTCAGTGAAGGTGTGTATATGTGGATGGGTGTGTTTTTTACAAGTTACCAAAACCAAAAAATCCATATGAAACATTTTTTCACTACTAAAGAGATAAAAGCATCCTAGATATACTTAGAGATAGTGTTTCAGCTTTATCCTGAAAAAGTAGAACTATTGAAATAAAAATATATACCCAGTAGACCTCAAATGTAAAATTGGCCTTTAAAAACATATTTAATTTCTTTATTATTAAAGTTTAATAACTTGAGCTAATACGCTCATTCTTGAAAGACTATTTTCCTAAAATATTCTGGTGGCAGTGTTACATTCTAAGTAAAGGGCCCACCTGATTTACAGATGGACCAGACAATTTCTGAAGCAAGTCAACACTTTTCTTAAGCGGAACATGTACCATTTTAAAAGAACATTTCTGTTTATCAGCTATTATAGCATGTGATTTGCTTCAAGCTGTGAGACAAATCTGGCAATCCCGTTAAAATCAACATGAAAGTTTGTAAAGCAATTTGTGGTCTGCATAAAAAAGTGCTGGGTTGATCTCTAAATAAGTAAAGATGTTGATCCTTAGGGCAGGAAATGCAGGATAATTCACAGATAATGTTTTGTTTCTCTTTACACGTTCTCGCAAGTATAAGGTTTAATAAATTAACCTAGCGCTGGTATGACTGTCACTGATATTACAGAATTTGTATTTCTAATTTTCATTCATTAATGCATTTCTCTCTTAGTTTTGTTTTTCCAACACATGTACAGTTGGGTAAAGATATTACTACTTGTTTTAGTTTTCCAAAATGTGTATGTTCTTAAGTCCATTTTCACAAGGTGTAAGAATCGTTCTCCCTCAGTTAGTCTCCTGGTTCAGCAAACACACTCCCCACTTGGCGTGGGCAAGCCTCCGGGGGAACAGTGAGGCGGCCGGCGCTGTTCATTACTGAGTTGTCATTTTAACTGCTTCTTTAAAACTGCTCCTGACTTTCTGAATAATAATCCTTTTAAAATTAGCTATTTACTCTCCATAGTGCTGGCTTGTGCTACCATATATTTTAGCTTTCATCTTTTCATCATTTATTCGGAAGCTAGCTACCCATCATCTAAAATAGCATTAATCAGACAAAGGCTTGACTACCGAGGGAATAGCTCTGTGTATGAATACTGGCAAGCTAGCTGACTAGATTTCCTCAGAGGCAGCCACTCCAGTTCTAAAGATCCTTTTTAGCTAAATTACAAAATGGCAAGTTTAAATTGGGGGGAAAAAAAACCCACAAAAAGAAAGTCTTGCTCATTGATACTTCAAATCTCTGATTCCTTCTCTGGATTACTTATATTGAGACAAATCAGGTGCTACTTGCCATTGTAAAAAAACATAGGGATCAACATAACTCAAGTTGTTCTTTTTGTATTTGTATTTGTGAATCAGTTGCTAAAAAGTAATGTTAAGAGTTCAATCTCATCCGTGATTAACTTCACCAATAGAATTTGTGGAATCCAGGTTTAAATAAATTTTGACCACACTTCTTTACTGAATGAATCTAGTTAAGCTGTTTCTATTTCTCTAAGGCTTAGTTTAATGTCCTCTGGCAAATAGCCCACTCGTGTAGATATACCAGTTGTAACATAAAAGTGGGGCCCATTAGCCTTTTTTGCTGACATGTTATTATAGCACTTGACATAAGACTCTGGCGCTGGACACGCTGCAGCTCACCCCCAGGAGCAGGGAGGCCATCCTCTCCAAAATGAAGAAATGGATGAACTGTGTACCTGGATAACATCTATGCTGCACACTGAGGGCTTGTAGCCCAGAGTATCTTAGCCACTGACATGTGCCAAACACAACATAAAGGCACTATTGGCCATACCACAGGCTACTTATAAGTCTTTATTTTCCAGTTGGAAGTAGCCTCTCCTAGTGGCTTCAAAGACAACTTATTTGCAAGTCCCCTAGTAGCATTCATACCATTAGAGGATCTGTTTTTCACTATAGGTACAGAGAAATACATTCAGTTAATCCCATCAGGTCTGACACTGGCCTTTTCTAGCTACCTAGAAAGGATGCTATTGTCTTAGGAAATAGTGTAGTATATAGTACGGTGGGTAAGTGTGAAGATTATGGAAACAGACTTCGTAGGTGTGAATCATGCCTCTAACACTTGATTGATGCTGATTTATGGACCCATTACCTAACCTATCTGTGTCTTATCTGCGTCTGCTTAGCTGTGAAATGGAGCCAGTCCTATTGCCTAAGTCAAAGGATTATTGAGGGGCTTGAATGACTTGACATATGTAAAATACTCAAAGCAGCACTTGGTGGAGGGAACCACTCAATAAATGTCAGATGTTATTGTTGCTATTTATATCCTTCTCGTCCTCCTCATTGTTAAGGTAAAGTAACTTTCATTTCACGAATCCAATGCAGTTTCATGTCAGTGTCTTCATCTGCATGCATGCCCACTCTTAAACTATGCATTCATGAAAAAAATTGGAATTCTGATTTTAGCACTGATTTTGTGGTTATATTCTAAGACCTACAATGGCCCCTATCAGTTCACATTTTATTATTTTTAGCATATTCCCAAGATCAGATGGTCATGGTTGAGGTGCAGCTGAATGTTCAGCTTAAGTCTCCATGCAAGATCCTTGCCCCCACTGATGTCACCGTGATACAGCCAGCATCTCACAAGGACCAAACTTCGCAGAGTTCCTAAAGCAGCATGGTTCAGTCAGCAAACGTTTGTTTTAAAAAAATATGCTAATCCTTAAATTGTGCTTCTAGGAAAGGGCAGTCAGTCAAAACCCACAGCAGCATTTTTTAGAAGGACTTTTCCTTCTCACTATTCTTTCCCATTGTGAACCTCCCATTCTTCCCCTTCCTTTAAAAGAAGATTGATTTACGTTCTCAGGCTGAGGAACCAGATTGATAGAAACATAATCTCAGTGTGTGTGTGTGTGTGTGTGTGTGTGTGTGTGTGTGTGTGTGTGTGTGGAGGAGAGGGGATCAGCGGAGAAACATAGGACTGTCACATATATGTGAAGAGTCTGTCCTCAAATAAACTCAGCAAATCATCAAATGTGAAATATAAAACCAGGGAGCTCATCAATTGTAAATATCCTTTAAACTGCTACTTTGAAACATAAGAAAGTCCCAGTTGTTCAGGATGTTTTGAGCATTTCCTGTGTGTCAGACATTGGGAAGATTTAATACCTTTTTATCAAGGTCATAATACAATGGGAGTAATATTACAAGTAGAGCAACATTTTTGATGATAGACTTCTGCACAGAGTGGTATGAAAGTGTGAGCCCAGTGCCATCTGGAGGGGTCTGGTCTGTTTATTGTAGGGAGAAGGGAAAACAGGGAAGGAAAGCTTCCTGGAGGAGGTGACCCTGAAATCAACCATATTTGTTATCATTTATTTCAGATTGTTGTCATCTCACATGTGTAGAGATAATACTATTCCTATTTGTTTGCTTTGATTTGTATAATTTTCTTCTCAATTTTTTTGTTTTAATTTGTTTTTCTGGCCTTCTAACTCTAGCATAGTATATTATTTGCTCACATATTAGGATTTTAATTTTTAATGGCCTTACTGAAAGGAGCATCTTTTTCATAAGCATTGTTTATGTATATGGTTGTCCAGACATATGATGCCCCAGGAGAGTATTATCCCCACAGTCACATT
This sequence comes from Manis javanica, assembly GCF_040802235.1. Taxonomy (NCBI): domain Eukaryota; kingdom Metazoa; phylum Chordata; class Mammalia; order Pholidota; family Manidae; genus Manis; species Manis javanica. The sequence goes on from NC_133167.1 coordinate 98,621,186, forward strand.
ATAGACTAAATGAGTTCCCCAGGGTTCACATCATGTATAGCATTGTTTCTAAAGGAAAATATGCTCTGAATTCAAGAAGGTAGAATTTAGAATGGAGTGATAGATACCCTAAGTCTCGAATGTCAAGTCTTAATGTCACAATCTCTCTTTGTATAATGTTAATTGCCCTATTTATGTAACCTGTGTTTGCTTTTCTTTCTGTTAAGTTTATAACCTGCTAGCTTTATCCAAAATACATGGTTGCATATTTTCATGATTTTTCCATTGGATGCACTGAAATAAGAAATAGTATTTATTTGCTGCTGGTTATTACTTAGATGCTGGATTTATTTTGTCCTCTATGTCCTAAATTGTCTCTTATGCTGGTTTTAAGTTTATTTACTTACTTTGAACTGTGGATGGTGAGAGAAATGAATTGGTGCAGATGAAATCTAATCACAGATAATACAACTGCTGCTAATAAAAATGGTCAAATAAGCCTCCAGCAAAATAAGACTCTACCCCCAGCAAAATTGGAACTTTGAAACATGCTGACATTAATAGGGAAAAGTAATATAAATTCATTCAAAAAGTACAGCAAAGAAAAGCCTAAATGTTTCCCAGAAAATTCAAAAGATGTAGAAGCAAATTCTTCTATCAAGATTTATGGCTTCATTCTTTAATAAGTAACCTCTGCGTTTGCAAAACTAAAAAAAAAAATGTAGTTTACAAAATCCTTACAATTTTTGCACTTTCCCAAATACATTAAAGTTTTTACATCAACAAATACAGACCCAATTTCAAATTGTGCTTATTAACATGAAAGTTCAAAAAGATTTAAAAGGCCTTAAGAATGTGTCATTACCTCCTAAAGATCTTCCCTGACCACCCAAACGAAATTTTAATTGTCATGATGTTTCACATCAACCTTTCTCTTTTTATAGTACATTTAGCATTTATTCTTACCTATATTTCCTGTTTGTTTGCTTTATTGGCTGTTACTAGAATAGAAACTCTAGTAGAACAGGAACCACATCCATTTTATTTTACTTTCAATGTCTACCACTAGAAAATGACTGGTGCATAGCAGGGGATCAGTAAATATTACTGAAAGAATAAAAAAAGAAAGTATAATTCAGTGGACACTGGGAGCTCTCTAAAGGCTGCATATAGTGTCCTATAAAGAATAAAACATAAATATAGCTTGGGATTCTGAGAGGTTGGACAGGAGATGTTCAAAAGGAGGAAATCAGAGGAGCTAGATTTTGTAGTAAAGAGAGGGGATGGCAAACGCCAGTGTTAACAGAGGCTATGAAAGAACATGATGTGCAGAGGAGCCCAGAGCATGCGCTCTGTGGGAACGAGTTTAGTTACCACTGAGTAGCTGGTGAGTCTGGAATTTTGTTTGTTTTAGGTATGTATTGTAAAATGTGTAGCTCATTTTTAGGGATGACAATGTAATTGGGAGAACATACACAAAGAAAGAAATATAAATATAACCCCCAAAGCACTAATTAAAAATGTAAATTTTCCCCCAACGGTTTCACAGTGAGAGAAAAAGGGAGCATGTCGCACATTGAACCATGAAACTTACCAAGCGTGCCTGTGAGCCTTTTCTCTCATTTACAAGATTTCTTCACTTTCGGAGCTGCCACAAATCTCTTTATCCTCTTCTCCACAGAAACATGTTTTATCTTCTTTGATATTCCTCCCCTATCTCAGATTTCATTGCCAGGCTTCTCTCAGTCTTGTCTTGTCTTTCTTTTTTCTGAAGGTGGAAAAAATCTGCCACGTTTTATTACTGCAGTTTTCATCGCATCCAGCACCCCACTTAGCAAAATGGTTTTCCTCTGAATCCATCTTTGTTAAAAGGCATGAGAAAAGGAAAAAGTAATTGTGAAAAAAATAATTTAAATGCTTTATCACCACATCAGAAAACCACATCCATTATAGCAAGTGTTCTCGAGGGAATACCCAGCAGAGAATGTCTAGGTGCTGGGAGCTCAGGGGCAGGGGAGCAGGGCACAGGGCATGCTTTGCATGAGGGCCTGCGAGGTGCCTGGAGAATTTATAAAGAGGACTTCTAGAAGGGTGGATGTATACCTAAGAAAAGATATCAAAAGGGGAAAAAAGGAGCTAAAGATGCTCCACCTTCTTTGAGTGTCGCGTGCCCTGTCCTCGCCGGCAAGAACAGCATGCAACAACAGCAGGATTCTTCTGCAGAAAGCTTTATTCTTCAGCTCTTTGTGAAACAAATGAGTTGGGCAGGACCCAGAGGGGAAGGAGAGGCTTGCTTATATAGTTCTCATGCTCTGACCTGGTTGGTGCGGCTCCATATGCCTTATTAGCATAACCATTTGGTGGGTCTCATTGGTCCTTATGCCAAGGCGCAATTAGCATGTAGTTTAGTGGTGTGGGATGATTTGTCATTAGGAAGTTCGGGGCCTTCCGGCTGCCCTGCATGGGGCGCTATTTTCTGAGCGCGGCTGCCAACATCTCCCCCTTTTTTGTCTAACAGAAGCTCAAGGCGGAACTTGCCAGCAGAGGCGGAGACAGAGGCCTGACCTCCATCATACTTCCTGATGCCCCCTTTTTGGAGAGGGGTTCTGGGCATCTACCCCTATGCAGTCAGGCATGCCTCTCAGAGGGGTCCAAGACCTCTTGCAGTGCTTTGCCTCGCATCCTCTGGCTGGCGTTGGGACCGCTTGGTACAAAGGGTTTGGACCCTTTTTCTCAACCCTCTTGCACCATGAGCTTCTTAAAGAAAGCTGTGATTAAGCATTGAGGTACTCGGGCCTGGTGCAGTGCCACATGGGCTCAGGGTGCAAGAGCTACCTCAAGCTAAAGCTGAGCTTCCTTCTTAAGCATATTGAGCCACACTTGGGGAGAGGCGCCAATGTCTATCGCCATTAGGGCTTGAGCAAGGATCACCTTGTCCTTATGTTGATTGCGGAGTCTGCATAACAACCAGAGTAGGAGCATGAGACCTCCAAGCATGAACACGCCCATCCCAGCCATGCCCGCCCACTCCTTGACGTGGGAGAGAGCTCTGAGGAACCAGGAAGAGAGTCCTTCTGCTACGGAGATATCTAGACGGGTGGAGTTGATGTGGATTATTTCTCGCCGCAGTTCTTCTAGTGCTCCATCAAAGTCCTGGGACCAGTTTCCTGAAAGATACTGGGACAGGCCTCGTGACAGATTAGTGAAAACATTTAATACTTCTGTTAGTGATCCTGGCTTGTTTGTGGCTCTGTAATATGGCTGCGGCTAGGCCCGCGTTGGTGAGTGGCCCTCCTATTTCTCTACAGGCTTTCAACCAAGCGTGTATCCCTTTCTGTTTCCAGGGTGTTATCGCCTGTCTGCATTCCTTGGTACATTGTTCAAATACTAATTGCTCTACCAGGGGCATCGCTTGTTCCTGATCTCCAAATATTCTGCCTGCGGCCTCCATCATACGAGCGACAAAGTCAGAAAATGGCTCGCTCGGCCCCTGAATAATTTTTGTCAAATTGCCTGATACTAGGGAGCCAAGATGGCGGCGTGAGTAGAGCAGTGGAAATCTCCTCCCAAAAACACATAGAGCTATGAAAATATAACAAAGAAAAATCTTCCTAAAATAGAGACCACAGGACACAGGACAACATCCAGACCACATCCACACCTGCAAGGAACCAGCGCCTTGCGAAGGGGGTAAGATACAAGTCCCAGCCCGGCGGGACCCGAGCGCCCCTCCCCCCGGCTCCCAGCGGGTGGAGAGAAACCGGAGCGGTTTTTTTTTTTTTTCTTGGCGAGCGCTTTTTGGAAGCCTTAGAGGGACGGGCCCCCGTTGCTGGGGAGGCAGGGTGGCGGGACCGGTGAGCAGGTGCCTGGGAACGGCGCCGGAGGACAAAGAATATCCCGCGTTTCTCCCTGCGGGACCGGCGGGCGGGTGCCTGAGACCAGTGCCTGAGGACGGAGGAGGTCGCGCGTTTTTCCTTTTTTTTTTTCTCTCTTTTTGGCGAGCGCTTTTTGGAAGCCTTGAAGGGACGGGGACCCCAGTGCTAGGGAGGCAGGGTGGCGGGACTGGTGAGCGGGTGCCTGGGACCGGCGCCTGAGGACAAAGAATATCCCACGTTTTTCCCTGCGGGACCGGTGGGCGGGTGCCTGAGACCGGCACTTGAGGACAGAGGAAATCGCGCGTTTTTCCCCTTTTTTTTTTCCTTTTCTGCGAGTGCTTTTTGGAAGCCTAAAAGGGACAGGGACCCCGGTGCTAGGGAGGCAGCGCGGCGGGACTGGTGAGCGGGTGCCTGGGACCGGCACCTGAGGACAAAGAATATCCCGCGTTTTTCCCTGTGGGACCGGTGGGTGGGTGCCTGAGACCGGCACCTGAGGACGGAAGAAATCGCGTGTTTTTCCCCTTTTTTTCTCTCTTTTTGGCGAGTGCTTTTTGGAAGCCTTGAAGGGACAGGGACCCCGGTGCTAGGGAGGCAGGGCGGCGGGACTGGTGAGCAGGTGCCTGGGACCAGTGCCTGAGGACAAAGAATATCGAGCGTTGCTTCCCTGCGGGACCGGTGGGTGGGTGCTTTTTGGAAACCTTGAAAGGACAGGGACCCTGGTGCTAGGGAGACAGGGCAGCAGGACCAGTGAGCGGGTGCCTGGGACCGGCAACTGAGGGAAAAAAAAAAAAAAAAATCGCTTGTTTTTTCCTTTTTTTTTTCTTTCTTTCTGTTCCCTCTCTCATTGTTGCTGTTGTTGTTTTGGTTTGGAGAGTGCTTTTTGGAAGTCTTAAAGGGGCAGGACAGGTCACTTAGACCAGAGGCAGGGAATCTGGGGATCTCTGGGCACTCTAACCCCCTGGGCAGCAGGGAGCACAGAGGCCCCTTACGGAGATAAATAGCCTCCTGGCCGCTCCCCATCCAACGGGGCTCCACCATTTTGGAGGAACAGCCCCAGCCAGGCCAAGCCCACAGCAACAGCGGAGATAAACCCCAAAGCAACTGGGCGGGAAGCAGAAGCCCTGTCTGCGCACAGCTGCCCAGCACAAGCCACTAGAGGTCGCTATTCTCCCAGGAAAAGGCTACAAACCAACAAGAAGGGAAGTTCTTCCAGCGGTCACTTGTACCAGCTCTGCAAACTATCTCTATCACCATGAAAAGGCAAAACTACAGGCAGACAAAGATCACAGAGACAACACCTGAGAAGGAGACAGACCTAACTAGTCCTCCTGAAAAAGAATTCAAAATAAAAATCATGAACATGCTGACAGAGATGCAGAGAAAAGTGCAAGAGCAATGGGATGAGATGCAGAGAAAAATGCAAGAGCAGTGGGATGAAGTCCGGAAGGAGATCACAGATGTCAGGAAAGAGATCACAGAAGTGAAACAATCCCTGGAAGGATTTATAAGCAGAATGGATAAGATGCAAGAGGCCATTGAAGGAATAGAAGCCAGAGAACAGGAACGTATAGAAGCTGACATAGAGAGAGATAAAAGGATCTCCAGGAATGAAACAACACTAAGAGAAATATGTGACCAATACAAAAGGAAAAACATTCGTATTATAGGGATACCAGAAGAGGAAGAAAGAGGAAAAGGGATAGAAAGTGTCTTTGAAGAAATAATTGCTGAAAACTTCCCCAAACTGGGGGAGGAAATAATCGAACAGACCATGGAATTACACAGAACTCCCAACAGAAAGGATCCAAGGAGGACAACACCAAGACACATAATAATTAAAATGGCAAGGATGAAGGACAAGGAAAGAGTTTTAAAGGCAGCTAGAGAGAAAAAGGTCACCTATAAAGGAAAACCAATCAGGCTAACATCAGACTTCTCAACAGAAACCCTACAGGCCAGAAGAGAATGGCATGATATACTTAATGCAATGAAACAGAAGGGCCTTGAACCAAGGATACTGTATCCAGCACGACTATCATTTAAATATGATGGTGGGATTAAACAATTCCCAGACAAGCAAAAGCTGAGGGAATTTGCTTCCCACAAACCACCTCTACAGGGCATCCTACAGGGACTGCTCTAGATGGGAGCACCCCTAAAAAGAGCACAGAACAAAACACACAACATATGAAGAATGGAGGAGGAGGAATAAGAAGGGAGAGAAGAAAAGAATCTCCAGACAGTGTATATAACAGCTCAATAAGCGAGCTAAGTTAGGCAGTAAGATACTAAAGAAGCTAACCTTGAACCTTTGGTAACCACGAATCTAAAGCCTGAAATGGCAATAAGTACATATCTCTCAATAGTCACCCTAAATGTAAATGGACTTAATGCACCAATCAAAAGACATAGAGTAATAGAATGGATAAAAAAGCAAGACCCATCTATATGCTGCTTACAAGAAACTCACCTTAAACCCAAAGATAAGCATAGACTAAAAGTCAAGGGATGGAAAAACATATTTCAGGCAAACAACAGTGAGAAGAAAGCAGGGGTTGCAGTACTAATATCAGACAAAATAGCCTTCAAAACAAAGAAAGTAACAAGAGATAAAGAAGGCCACTACATAATGATAAAGGGCTCAGTCCAACAAGAGGATATAACCATTCTAAATATATATGCACCCAATACAGGAGCACCAGCATATGTGAAGCAAATACTAACAGAACTAAAGAGGGAAATAGACTGCAATGCATTCATTGTAGGAGACTTCAACACACCACTCACCCCAAAGGATAGATCCACCGGGCAGAAAATAAGTAAAGACACACAGGCACTGAACAACACACTAGAACAGATGGACCTAATAGACATCTATAGAACTCTACATCCAAAAGCAACAGGATATACATTCTTCTCAAGTGCACATGGAACATTCTCCAGAATAGACCACATACTAGCTCACAAAAAGAGCCTCAGTAAATTCCAAAATATTGAAATTCTACCAACCAATTTTTCAGACCACAAAGGTATGAAAGTAGAAATAAATTCTACAAAGAAAACAAAAAGGCTCACAAACACATGGAGGCTTAACAACATGCTACTAAATAATCAATGGATCAATGAACAAATCAAAATAGAGATCAAGGAATATATAGAAACAAATGACAACAACAACACTAAGCCCCAACTTCTGTGGGATGCAGCGAAAGCAGTCTTAAGAGGAAAGTATATAGCAATCCAGGCACACTTGAAGAAGGAAGAACAATCCCAAATGAATAGTCTAACATCACAATTATTAAAACTGGAAAAAGAAGAACAAATGAGGCCTAAAGTCAGCAGAAGGAGGGACATAATAAAGATCAGAGAAGAAATAAACAAAATTGAGAAGAATAAAACAATAGCAAAAATCAACGAAACCAAGAGCTGGTTCTTTGAGAAAATAAACAAAATAGATAAGCCTCTAGCCCAACTTATTAAGAGAAAAAGAGAGTCAACACAAATCAACATAATCAGAAATGAGAATGGAAAAATCACGACAGACTCCACAGAAATACAAAGAATTATTAAAGACTACTATGAAAACCTATATGCCAACAAGCTGGAAAACCTAGAAGAAATGGACAACTTCCTAGAAAAATACAACCTCCCAAGACTGACCAAGGAAGAAACACAAAAGTTAAACAAACCAATTACAAGCAAAGAAATTGAAACAGTAATCAAAAAACTACCCAAGAACAAAACCCCGGGGCCGGACGGATTTACCTCGGAATTTTATCAGACACACAGAGAAGACATAATACCCATTCTCCTTAAAGTGTTCCACAAAATAGAAGAAGAGGGAATACTCCCAAACTCATTCTATGAAGCCAACATCACCCTAATACCAAAACCAGGAAAAGACCCCACCAAAAAAGAAAATTACAGACCAATATCCCTGATGAATGTAGATGCAAAAATACTCAATAAAATATTAGCAAACAGAATTCAACAGTATATCAAAAGGATCATACACCATGACCAAGTGGGGTTCATCCCAGGGATGCAAGGATGGTACAACATTCGAAAATCCATCAACATCATCCACCACATCAACCAAAAGAAAGACAAAAACCACATGATCATCTCCATAGATGCTGAAAAAGCATTTGACAAAATTCAACATCCATTCATGATAAAAACTCTCAGCAAAATGGGCATAGAGGGCAAGTACCTCAACATAATAAAGGCCATATATGATAAACCCACAGCCAGCATTATACTGAACAGCGAGAAGCTGAAAGCATTTCCACTGAGATCGGGAACCAGACAGGGATGCCCACTCTCCCCACTGTTATTTAACATAGTACTGGAGGTCCTAGCCACGGCAATCAGACAAAACAAAGAAATACAAGGAATCCAGATTGGTAAAGAAGAAGTTAAACTGTCACTATTTGCAGATGATATGATACTGTACATAAAAAACCCTAAAGACTCCACTCCAAAACTACTAGAACTGATATCGGAATACAGCAAAGTTGCAGGATACAAAATTAACACACAGAAATCTGTAGCTTTCCTATACACTAACAACGAATCAATAGAAAGAGAAATCAGGAAAACAATTCCATTCACCATTGCATCAAAAAGAATAAAATACCTAGGAATAAACCTAACCAAAGAAGTGAAAGACTTATACTCTGAAAATTACAAGTCACTCTTAAGAGAAATTAAAGGGGACACTAATAAGTGGAAACTCATCCCATGCTCGTGGCTAGGAAGAATTAATATCGTCAAAATGGCCATCCTGCCCAAAGCAATATACAGATTCGATGCAATCCCTCTCAAATTACCAGCAACATTCTTCAATGAATTGGAACAAATAATTCAAAAATTCATATGGAAACACCAAAGACCCCGAATAGCCAAAGCAATCCTGAAAAAGAAGAATAAAATAGGGGGGATCTCACTCCCCAACTTCAAGCTCTACTACAAAGCCATAGTAATCAAGACAATTTGGTACTGGCACAAGAACAGAGCCACAGACCAGTGGAACAGATTAGAGACCCCAGAAATTAACCCAAACATATATGGTCAATTAATATTTGATAAAGGAGCCATGGACATACAATGGCAAAATGACAGTCTCTTCAACAGATGGTGCTGGCAAAACTGGACAGCTACATGTAGGAGAATGAAACTGGACCATTGTCTAACCCCATATACAAAGGTAAACTCAAAATGGATCAAAGACCTGAATGTAAGTCATGAAACCATTAAACTCTTGGAAAAAAACATAGGCAAAAACCTCTTAGACATAAACATGAGTGATCTCTTCTTGAACATATCTCCCCGGGCAAGGAAAACAACAGCAAAAATGAGCAAGTGGGACTACATTAAGCTGAAAAGCTTCTGTACAGCGAAAGACACCATCAATAGAACAAAAAGGAACCCTACAGTATGGGAGAATATATTTGAAAATGACAGATCTGATAAAGGCTTGACGTCCAGAATATATAAAGAGCTCACACGCCTCAACAAACAAAAAACAAATAACCCAATTAAAAAATGGGCAGAGGAACTGAACAGACAGTTCTCCAAAAAAGAAATACAGATGGCCAAGAGACACATGAAAAGATGCTCCACATCGCTAATTATCAGAGAAATGCAAATTAAAACTACAATGAGGTATCACCTCACACCAGTAAGGATAGCTGCCATCCAAAAGACAAACAACAACAAATGTTGGCGAGGCTGTGGAGAAAGGGGAACCCTCCTACACTGCTGGTGGGAATGTAAATTAGTTCAACCATTGTGGAAAGCAGTATGGAGGTGCATCAAAATGCTCAAAACAGACCTACCATTTGACCCAGGAATTCCACTCCTAGGAATTTACCCTAAGAACGCAGCAATCAAGTTTGAGAAAGACAGATGCACTCCTATGTTTATCGCAGCACTATTTACAATAGCCAAGAATTGGAAGCAACCTAAATGTCCATCGGTAGATGAATGGATAAAGAAGATGTGGTACATATACACAATGGAATACTACTCAGCCATAAGAAGTGGAAAAATCCAACCATTTGCAGCAACATGGATGGAGCTGGAGAGTATTATGCTCAGTGAAATAAGCCAAGCGGAGAAAGAGAAATACCAAATGATGTCACTCATCTGAGGAGTATAGGAACAAAGGAAAAACTGAAGGAACAAAACAGCAGTGGAATTACAGAACCCAAAAATGGACTAACAGGTACCAAAGGGAAAGGAACTGGGAGGATGGGTGGGCCGGGAGGGATAAGGGGGGGGAAGAAGAAGGGGGGTATTAAGATTAACATGCATGGGGGGGAGGGATCAAGGGGAGAGTGGTCTGCACAACACAAAGAGGACAAATACTCACTCTACAACATTTTGCTAAGCTGATGGACAGTGACCGTAATGTGGTTGTTAGGGGGGACCTGATATAGGGGAGAGCATAGTTAACATAGTATTCTTCATGTAAGTGTAGATTAAAAATTTAAAAAAAAAAAAAAAAAAAGAAAGAAAGAAAGAAAGAAAAGGGGGATTACTCCTTAACAGGATAAAACTATTGGTAAATCAAAGATCAACGCATGCTTTAAATATCCTTAATGTTGATCACTTAAAGGGTGTCAGATGATCAGCTATGGAGGTACTCTTTTCTGATAATATTCCTTTCTCTTAATTTAAAAAAAAAAAAAAAAAAAAAAAAGCAGTTCCTGTGTGCTGACCTCCAATGAGTTCTGCACAGTGGTATAGAGGGCATGTCAAAGTGTGGGCAAAGGGTCTCTTTGTTTCTATGCAGAAGATCAAGGCCTAGCTTGGATACCCAGAAAATGAACTAAGATACGATATGAGGAGGAGCTTCCGGCATCAGCACTCTCTGGAGGACTTGTGCCGGGGGATGATCATCAAAAAGCCTCCACAGGGATCCGGACGATGCTGCGGTTGTGGCTGCATCCAGCCCACCGTCTCCTGGACTTGCCATAAGAATGAGGAGGGAGATGTCTAGGCTGGCATGTGCATACAGTGAGACAACGAATTTGACCGGATCTGTACTGTTGGAACTCAACCAGGAGTTGGGAGGGGTGCAAGTTGTAGCACCCCAAAATCTCATGACTATAGACTATCTATGGTTAAAAGAACATATGGGATGTGAACAGATCCCAGAAATGGGCTGCTTTAATTTGTCTGATGGTTCAAGTACAGTTGGACAATATCCATCACATCATAGATAAATTTTCACAAATGCCTAGGGTGCCTAACTGGTTTTCTTGGCTTCACTGGGGATGGATGGTAATTATAGATTTGCTTTGTTTATGTCACCGTATTCCTATTATGTTAATATGTGTGTGCAAATTAGTTAGTAGTTTAAAACCTATACATACTTAAGGTACTATACAAGAAGATATGTCAAAGAAATAATCAATCCTCCCAAGTTTCCTTCATATGCTACATCTATAGCTTTTCTTCTTCCTTCCTAATTACAACCCTTAAATAGAATTCCTGCCTCAGATCGAATTTACCGAGTATCATAATTCCTCCAGGTGGTAAAGATACCTCGAGACAAATGCTGGGCATAGAAGCCACAGGGCATAAATCTGCAAAGAAGTAAAAAGCTAACCTTTGCAAACAATATGGCTTCTCTCTCACTTACCAACTTTACATTTCCCTGTATGGCCCCGGAAGATGACTGGTTAGCCAGAGACGGGTAAGATTCCTCAAGGGAGGAACAACCTAAGACAGGCACAGTCGCAGGGGGGCCATCAGGTGAGAATTTGGGGATCAACAGAGGTGAGGCTCAGAACCTCACCCCCCCTGCTTTGAGAGAAATCTTCTGCATCCGTGGATGTCTTGCTGCCCTTGTCTAGCCTGGATTAATACTTAGTCCATAGGCACACACCTGATCATCTGATCATCTACATTTGCCTTCTTACAGCACTAAACTATGTTTTCTACCTTTATCTTGCATCTACCTACCACTTCAGCATTTTATTAAAAATAAAAATAATAATAATAATAGGAGAAATGTGGGATCAACATATAAATCAAGTACAAAAATCAAACGAATATTCATATTTGACCTGATTGTTTATAGGTCATATTGCATGATCAAAACCGAAAGTTTCTGTGATGACTGCCCTTGTACTGTTCACCATGTAAGAATTTATTCACTATGTAAGAATTCGTTCACCCTGTAAGAACTTGTTCGTTATGCTTCAGAAGATTGGAGACTGACGAGAATTAGGCTTGAGATGGATTAATGATTGTACATTGAGCGTTGACCCCCCTATACTGAATTTTATTGTTGTTAACAACCATTTGATCAATAAATATGAGAGATGCCCTCTCAAAAAAAAAAAAAAAAAAAAAAAAAAAAAAATTGCCTGATACTTCTCCTTTGTTGGTGAGGGCTTTCCATGCCTTGGCAGCGCACGTGTTTATTTGTGCGTATACCTGTAAGGGGAAGGCGGTCTGGTTGGCTACCCACTGTCCTTGGCCCGTCAGCATATCATATGACCACGCAGGCTGTCCTTCGGCCGCGTTTGCGCGTGCCTGGGTCATACTGATATCATGCCACAATGCCTTCCATTCTATGTATTGCCCCATACTAGAAAGGCATGCCTTAGTTACATATTGCCAGTCTGCGGGTGTCATGGCTGTCTCTGTTAATCTCTCAACTTGTGCTATGGTATAGTTGGCACTGACTTCATAAGCCCGAACGGATTCTGCTAACTCCTTAACTTGTTTATGGCTCAGGGGCTGGTGAGAGCGTACGCCATTATCCTCAAATACAGGAAACATTTGTCTAATTGCCTGAAGAGTATCTGGGTGGCAAAAGGAGAGTGCGCCACTCACGTAAGGTGGCGGGGCAAAGGGCGTCGGGGGACACCCTGCTTTCATTTTTTCCTTGGTCCGCTTTTCAACTTTGCTGGTTCCCTTACTTCTACACTCTGCGGTTTTATTTTCTTCCCCTTCCTCTGCGGACGTTAATTCCTCCTCAGATTCCCTATTGGAGAGTTGGAGGTCCCTCAACTCTTTCCAGGGGTATTTACTATTTTCTCCGAGGCGATCGTCACTCGCTTCTCGGGGCTCTTTCGCTTTTGCCCTAGGCGGGCTTTCTCCCTCACTCTGAGGTTTCTTTACCTTCGTTTTTGTGGCCTTTTTTCGGCCGCGCGCGCTCTCTGTTTCCCGTTCCGTTTCTGACATGCTCTCTTGGATATCTGTCAATGCTCTCTGACCTTCTTTTATTACCTTTTCACATCTCTCATCTTGCAGACAAGCTCTAATCAGTTTCCAGAGGGGCCTGGTGCCTCCCCTCAGGCTACCCTCCTCCTCCTCTCTATCAAGATCTTTCCCCAGTTTGTCCCAGCTCGGGATTGAGAGGGACCCTGAACAAATGAACCAGGGGGCCACACGGTCTATCTCCTTCACAAAAGATCCTAAGACTTTGCTGGAGACCTTCAAGTTTCACTCTTTGAGAGCTGTCTGCAGCGCCGTGACTAATGACGGTGCATTCCCCATGGTGCCTCCTTATTTACAGAGAACCATCAACCATTATCCTAAAAAGCAGGGGCCTCTCGGAACTTACCCCTCCGGGCTTTCTTCTGACCTGCAGTTCTGAATCCTCTCCAGATGTCTGAAGGGTCCTCCCTGTGCCGGTGATGTTCTGGTTCCCGGGTTTCGGCACCACTTGTCGCGTGCCCTGTCCTCGCCGGCAAGAACAGCATGCAACAACAGCAGGATTCTTCTGCAGAAAGCTTTATTCTTCAGCTCTTTGTGAAACAAATGAGTTGGGCAGGACCCAGAGGGGAAGGAGAGGCTTGCTTATATAGTTCTCATGCTCTGACCTGGTTGGTGCGGCTCCATATGCCTTATTAGCATAACCATTTGGTGGGTCTCATTGGTCCTTATGCCAAGGCGCAATTAGCATGTAGTTTAGTGGTGTGGGATGATTTGTCATTAGGAAGTTCGGGGCCTTCCGGCTGCCCTGCATGGGGCGCTATTTTCTGAGCGCGGCTGCCAACATCTGAGGACAGCTGATTTGGTTAGGATCCTTGTGACTGGTCATTAAAGGGAGGAACGGCTGGTTAGCTGGGGATGTGACACTGAACCAGATGAGGCAAAGAGGAACCGAACTGGCCGCACACTCCTGAGAAAGTTGGCTTAAATACTAGGAAGGCCGTGACGTTCTTCAAGACCCCCACAAAGAGTTGTATTTAAGGCTGAGGAGACCCCATCTGCATGCATGAAAGGACCAACGGAGGACCGTCTCCGGGAGGAGTACAGCCGCGGCCGTCTCAGGCTGTTCAGTACGACAGAACACCACAGTGGCTGGCTGGGAACAACAGAAATTCCTTTCACACAGCTCAAGGGGCTGGGAGTCTGGGTCCGCATGCCAGCGGGGCATCAAAAAGGTCAGCATTTTTACTTGGTGCTTTGGGGGTTACATTTATATTTCTTTCTTTGTGGACATTCTCCCAAAGTGAGCCCACTTACATTGTCATCCCTTAAAACAAGCTACACGTTTTACAATACATACCTAAAACGAACCAAATTCCCGGGGAAGGGCCCTCTCCCGGTGGCAAGCTCCTTGTATCCTTGCAGGGCAGGGGCGGCTAGAGAGCCCTGTGGGGTCTCTTTTATAAGGACACTAACCCCATTCATGAGGATGGAGCCTCCTCCTAATACCCTGCCTCCTAACAGCACCCCCTTTGAGGATTAGGATTTCAGCCTGTGAGTTTGGGACACAAATGTTCAGGCCAGAGCAGCAGCAAATGGGGGAAAAGAAGCCGGCAATTGGCAAAATGGCCCCGTACACAGACCACGGAAGTCTGCCAGGGTGAAAGCAGGGTCGTTTCCATAACCCTAGAGGTTTTTCCTTAATCTGGGCTTTTCCCAAGATTAGTCTGATTTCTTATTGAAAAAGAGGCCTTCACCTGTCATGAGTTCTTAGCATCTGGCCAAGAATGTGGCATTTAGGGTAGAGGAAAGTTCTCTGAGTTGTCCAAACTCACTACACATGTACATTGTTATTCAGATCCATCATATTAACATCAATTTTACATAGGGCTAAATTCTTACTGATATTATTGAATTGATACTAAATGGATCCACACATCTTTGATTTTTCCAAACATTATTTTTTTTAATACCAGTCATTTATCAGATCTTGTGATTGCTTTCATAAACTTTTGTTCTCTTCCTGCTTTCAGACCACTGTCATGTTGTTTTGTCATTTTATATAGTCATTTGTATATAAAAGGCTGTATATATATATATATATATGTATATGAATATATTGCTATAAATATATTCTCTTCGAAATGGTCTCTTAGAAGTATTTCAGCTTGGACAGTATTTTTACTATGCCTATTTTAAATGACTTTAAAATAATGACTAATATCTAAATGGAAACAAAATGTACTCTTTTATAAGTAAAATGCTTGTGTTTCAATGCAGCAATCTGTGAAATGAATTTTGCATAAAATTTGTCCCTCTCACACAAACACAAATAAATACATACATATACTGCTATATAGTTCTACCCCACCCCTTACTGAGCAGGTTTGTACTGCAGTTTAGAAAGCCATAAATAAGAACGGATTTCAAAGATCATTTTTACTTCACAGGGACATACTTAGATCATTTAAAAAATTCACAAAAGCAAATACCACCATTCTCTAATTGTATTTTAATCATTCATGTATTCTCTTATTCATTTGATAAATATTTATTGCATTCTTGTTATTTACCAGCCACTGTTCAAGTAATTTGAGGAACAGTAGTTAATGATGATCAAGGCATTCTTTTTTTTTTTTGAGAGGGCATCTCTCATATTTATTGATCAAATGGTTGTTAACAACAATAAAATTCTGTATAGGGGACTCAATGCACAATCATTAATCAACCCCAAGCCTAATTCTCAACAGTCTCCAATCTTCTGAAGCATAACGAACAAGTTCTTACATGGTGAACGAAATTCTTACATAGTAAGTTCTTACATGGTGAACAGTCCAAGGGCAGTCATCACAGAAACTTTCAGTTTTGATCACGCATTATGAACTATAAACAATCAGGTTAAATATGAATATTCGTTTGATTTTTATACTTGATTTATATGTGAATCCCACATTTCTCCCTTATTATTATTATTATTTTTTTAATAAAATGCTGAAGTGGTAGGTAGATGCAAGATAAAGGTAGAAAACATAGTTTAGTGTTGTAAGAGAGCAAATGTAGATGATCAGGTGTGTGCCTATGGACTAAATATTAATCCAAGCTAGACAAGGGCAACAAAACATCCACTGATGCAGAAGATTTCTCTCAAAGCAGGGGGGTGAGGTTCTAAGCCTCACCTCTGTTGATCCCCAATTTCTCACCTGGTGGCCCCCCTGTGACTGTGCCTGTCTTAGGTTGTTCCTAAAAATCAAATTACATGTATTAACATTTTTTGCTATACGTAAATCACAGGTCAATTTATTTTTAAATATGTGCATTTCTTTCTGAAGACGTATACTACATAAAATGTTGTTATTTTGTATCTGAGTACCTTGAAAGTTTTAACACTTCATTTGACTTTCATTAACATATCAGATGATCATTTTATTTATTAATAGTATTTGGATACATATGTGTGCATATATATGTGCTGTGTATACATATATACAATATGGTATATTATATACCATATACATGACATATATCATAATATATAATATGTATGTATAATAAATATAGAAACATATAATGTGTGCATATATATAATGCCATTATTCTAATGGGTCATTCAATAAAATAAACATTGTGGATGAGCTACTCTCTATGTAATTAAAAAACTACTATGTGATAAAAAAACAAATTGTTACTAATCACACCCAATTTGCATAGTTTATAATTTGTCGATAATATTAGTTTTTTTATGAATTTAACAAAATAGGATTTAGTATACATTTTTTCAGAGCTGTTTATTTTCAGTAGGTTCAATCTGTTTATTTTCAGTAGGTTCAACATAAAAACAACGAAAGACATATACTTTTCTTCAAAAGTCAAATCATTAATTAGTAATTTAATTAGTAATTTAAGTCAGATGTTTACTTTCTATGATTACAGTTTTGGCATATGAATGAACAAGAAATTATAAAGTTTGAAGCTACATGGTTAGAAGTTCTTTAAAACAACATCTGTGTTTTTAGAAAGAAATTGTATGTAATCTTATTAGCTCATTTACTTGGACTTTTACCATTACTCTGGAGAGAGATAAATAGTTTTTTATGAAATTCATTTTGTCCTTTGCAATTTCTGGAATTCAGCAGTTAATGGAGTTTAAAAAGGATGTAGAGCCTAAGGGAAAACAGAAAGATTTTTTAGGTTAGCCTTATTAATAAAAATTTGATATAAAAAACTGTTTTTCAAAATTACTCTCTCTTGTCTTCGTTATGGATGACTTGGTTCATTGAACCATAGTCTTAGCATATGATAATTTCTGACTTTACATTAATTACATATGTATATATAAAATCATCTGTACATAGAGATTTAAATCTTATTTTCAGCTATAAAAATACTTAGGCTATATTTAAAGACTGGGAAAATTACTTCTGTAAATAATTCATTTTTTATTATTTCTTAAGCTAAAATTTCTTTACAGAGTAGCTCATTTTTCACAAATATTTATATTTCAAGGAAAAACATAATTAAATTTTTGTCTATTAGAATAATGAATATTTGTGAAAGCAGAGATGTTTTTTCTGTGTTTTACAGTGATTCTTAGACTAAACTTAATAATTTTACAATGAATGTTGCGTATGAGATTAAGAATCAACACTGGCTTCTCACTAGTTCTCTTTCTATAACATAGTATTTTTATGTGTTGTTCAGAATTTACTGCCATGTACTTTAAAATTTAACTTTTGTGCTTTCAAAATTATAGTGCTATATCAAAGCAAATAGATATCTGTCATCCAAAATGAGTTTATACTTACAGAATAAACTTAGAAAGTTGCATGAAATCTTTTGGGGTATATTTAATTTAGATGACAAATGCACAACTTGCTCTTTTTTAAAAATCTGTTTTCTTTTGTAATTCAGTTGCTATGATACTTGGGTAAGCTGATGGAGCATTCTCAGTCTCAAGGCATATTTGTCATGGTTTATATTTGATATCCTGATTTGTAGCCCTATTCAATCAACTTGATTAAATTGATTGTACACAAGGTTGCCATTTAAAAGAACAATCAAAGCCAATTGTGCTTAGTGTCTAAGTAGTAGTAATTTAGATGTGAATGGAAATACACGATGCTTTTCAAAGAACTAACTTATCACCAAGGGATGATTTAGGAACAAAGAATGACAATGTAAAATGGTATTATATAACAAAAAGTGCACCCCTGTTTTGCATATAGAAATTTACATGGTTAAACAAAAGAATAGTTCACCAAATGGCAAAATTAATTTTCCATATTCTTGGAACAAGTTAGGTGATTCCTTTTCTTTCTTTTAATGTCTTTATCTGAATCACCTTTATCATAGTATATGATAGATCCATCTGGCATGTATAAGCCAGAATACTCACGGATATGAGAATATGCAAGCTCAGTGTCTTAAACACAACAAATTGATTCCTGTGGTGACTTTCCTGCAGGGCTGTTCCATGAAGCATCTCATGCTGTCATTCCTGAAGTCCTAAAGTTTCATCCTTTACTTCACAAACTATGAAGATTGAAGGAGAAAAATTTTGCACACGTGATATGGAAAGCAAAGAATTTGCCCACTCTCCAAGGATATGATGGAGGGAAAAAAAATCAAATAAATTAAGAAGTGACCCCAAATGAATCAAAATCTCTTCTAGAGCCCCCAGTGCCTCCAGTGAAAGCAGACAGAGTCATGTACAATACTATTTCTAGGCTCATGTAATTGTCACAAAACAAAAACCCAGCTAAATTTAAGATCACAACTTAAAAATTAAAAGCCTTTAGAGACCTACATTTAAAAAATTATTGTTAGAACAATTTGAAAGAGAGCTTTAAAAATGTGACAATGGAGAAATGTGATCAGGGAGAAATGAAAAGAGGGTTTGAACTGTATCTGAGTGGTTTATTACAAAATAACTGAAGCAAACATGTTAGTGCTCACATTTGTAAAAATCTCGTGGTGCATGTTTCCTATACTGTCCACTTTTCTATTTGAAATGTTTCACTTAAAGGTCTCACAAAGAATACACATTTCAATCTTATCATCAACAATATTATTTCTAAGTGTTTTATATATATGTAACAATTATCACTGGATTATCAGGGAAATATTTTCTATATAGAGAAAATAAATTCCAGAGAACAAAAGAATGTATAACTTGACATTTTGGGGAAATATTTTCCATTAACTTCCTATCAGCAGATCAGACAGTCTGAAAGCATCCTCAATTTCTCCCAGCATTCTGGTCATTCTATGGCTTGGTATGATGAATGATGCTTTGAAGCTAACTTTCTGGCAAAGTTACTGACATGACATCTCAGATGAAACTCTCTTGCAGCAGCTGAAGACTTAACTAAAGTCAAATAATCTATACTGGGTTTAAAAAGCAAAAATGAAACTAGTATTATGGCTATAAAACACCTCTGTGCGGGGAATTTGAATTTATCTGTCAAAGAATTTAATTTTTGCTAGAATACTAAACTTGAAAGAGGAACCCTATTTCAAGTGATTTTTCCATTGAAAATGAGAGAAAATACTTAACTCAAAAATGCAGCTATAAAAAGATGTCTCCCAACTTGTAGGACTCTAGGTCCTTGTAATAAAACTGTGGATTTTATTCCTCCAAGAATATCTGATCGCATAACTCTGCAGCTCCTTGAGAGTTGTATTATTTTTGACTCAGTTGGGAAAGGTATACTTTATCTTCGTGAGGGGGGAGATATTTCTTACTCTATTTGACTCAATAGTACCAATAAGAGTTTCTTTCAGAAGTTAAAGTATTAAAATGTGAAATATGTACTTACTCACAGAAGACCAGTCTCTCATCAGGTCAAAAGTAGAATCCTCCCAGCATTCATTTTTCACTATCAATTTGTAAGTTTAGAAATTTAGATTCTAAATACAGGTCCTAGGATATTACTACTTCTTCAGGTCTGGTCTACTATAATCCAAGTTGACTAAAATGTTAATAGACCTTATCTTAAGGGATGTATTACACTTAAAAGGACTATGTTCTTGTCCAACCTTTCAGCAAGTACATTTGAAACATCTCTTCATTGAACTCATGCCCCTCAAATATACCAAACAAGAAAAAAGCATCTTGTTCTGTGCTGTTACCATTGTTTTATTGTTTCTAAATGTGAGAGATGGAAGAAGTCTCTGGAACACATAAGTACTAACTGTCAAAAACAATTTATTATCAATCACACTGAAGCACAGTGGTTACATTTTCTAAATGTGTTCCTACAGTAATGTGTATAATACTAAGTAACTCTATTTGAAATTATTTCTATTCAGCAGATTAAGGCCATAATGCAGTTAAAATCAGGGTTGTGTTCCATATCTGGCCTTTCCTTTAACTATGCACCTTTAGGCAAGCTACTTTATATTCATCAGTTTCCCCAACCGTGTCATGTGAATAGTAAAGGCAGGTCTGCCTTATGTGACTCTGATAATAGAACGAAATGATACACAGTACAGAAAGATTTTGATATGTGGGAGATACTCAGTAAATAGCTGCTGTTTCCATTTAATTCACAGTTGACACGTGATGGAAAGTCTGTCTTAAAAACAGAAGTTCTGCAGAAGCCATGTGGTTCTTTTCTTATTGAACGTTAAAATATTTTAGACTAAATTTGTCAATTTTATATTTAATGGCAATGCTCTCCATGATTTCAAGCAAATTCTTTTCTCAATTATCTGACCATGTTTTTATATTTCTTTCCAAGGATAAATTTTGATCTGTTTTTGGCCACCTCTAGGAAGCAGACCGATTCAGGCAATTCCACAAATCCAGATCTTAAATTTTCACATAATGAGAAACTCTGCCAAAGGCCATATGAGACATGTGATGTTTAAGAATCTGCCAAATAAACATTTTAATTAACCTTTTCTTCAGATTCCCTGAGGTCTATTCTTACATTAAGATATCATGAGCCAAAATACTTGGACTATATTATCTCAGGTGCTCAAAAATGAATGCTTTGCTGAGGTAAGATTTAGAGCAATAACCCAACACACAAATATTAGTGAAAGTAGCCATCAGAAATGCTCATTTGAGCCATTTCTTATAGAAGATGTTTTATAGAAGATGTCCACAACTTGCAAGTCCACAACTTGCAAGATTGCTTATTTTTTCCCGATACTTAAAATGTAATTCCCTTCTTTATGATAGGTGTGCTTTGAATTAAATAACAGTATAAAATGCTTGTTTCTGGAAATGAATTTATATGTTCCCCCTCCACCTGGTCCTCCTTCTAACTCAGCTTGTTTTTCTCTGCATTCTCCAGGAACATGAGAGCTAATGTTGGTACCTAAAGTAATCAACTGAATGCAGACTTTCTGGTAACAGTAATTTCTCTTCTCTTTTCCTTTTTTTGTTGTCTTAACTACTCTGATTTCAGTTTATCCGTGTGTGTGAATTGCCCCAAAACCTTTAGAGAAATATATATATGTATAACATACCATTCACTAAAATTAATCACAAAATTATTAAGTTCTTTCTACATAATACTATTCTAGAAAAGCTTTATTTCCATTCTTCTGTAACTTCTGCTATGGTAGCCTAGGACAAATTGCTCTGCAAGGTAGTATAAATTTGCCTCACTGCTCTCTGAAATACCTTTCTCTTCTTAATGCTGTCATTACATGATTTCACCTTTTTCCTCTGATTTTAACTTTTCCCATTTCTTATTACATGCCTCTTGATTCTAAAATAGAAAGGTTATGATTTCCCAAACTTTACAAATAATTCCTTCCAGTTGAATGATCTGGCCATGTACTTCCGTACGAAATGGCAGCAGAGAAGTATTCTCTCTTCTTTCCACCCCAGATCAACAAACCTCCCGAAATTTGGCATCATATCTCTTGCCTTTCCTTTTTTAAGTGAAATAATGCTGGTGTCAGAAGCTGGTTCCTCCTCTCTTACTCCCATACCCTCATCTTCTATAAAACATCATGACTATAGATGTGTGTCCAGGCATTGCTTTCATTCCTGTATAGGTTTCCTTTCCTATGAAAGGAATATATACAAAGTGAAATATACACATTTTTACATTCATTCAACAAATATCATAGCCTACATTTCTCCAGAGACTTTTCAAATACTGGGAATACAACAATGAACAGGAAAGAAAAATTCCTTCCCATCAAAAACTCTCATTCCAGTGGAAAAATATAGTATAGCAAACTAATAGAATTATCTGTATTCTGTGGAGTAATAATACACACTACAGAGAAAAATAAAGCAGAGGATAGGGCTAGTGAGTGTCAGTAGTTTGAGAATTTAAATAGTGTGAGCCAGGGAAAATCCTCGCTTGACAAGGTAGTTTTCCTGCAAAGACCTGAGGGTTGGCAGGAAAGTACATTCCAAGTAGAGGAAACAACAGATACCAAGATCTGTATCTGTGTTTAAGGAGGGAAAAAGTCTGATTTGGCTGCTGCAAAGTTAATTAGGGAGAGAGCAGCAGGAGATAAAGGGATAACCAGGCCGGACAGGTGGGGCCACAAAGAACCACATAATGACAGACGGCTACCCTGAATAATAGAAGAGTTTTGAACACAGAAGTGATGTGACTCACATTACATCCTGGCTGTTCCACTGAATATAAACTAAAGTGGAAAATGTAGGCATTGAGTACATGTTTGTAAATACATGGAAAATGAATGAATGAGTCTCATAAGATAACACTAACAGGATAGCTATTGCCATTGAGGAACAAATAGTATAGTAAATATTAATTAAAACAACATTATTGAGTTACAGGTTTCTTCATAGAGTAATAGTTGTCAGCATTAACCAGCTTATCCAAAATGTGTTCTTAAATTTTTCAAAATATACACATTTTTACATTAATTTCAAATGGTAATTGTTTTTTTATTCCCAGCATCAATTTTCTCATCATATACTCCAAATTTGGAATTGTCACCAAGTAGCAAAACAGTGATAAGTAATCATTATTGATAGAGATTTGGGTAGAGTAAATCAGACTGGAAAGGTCAGGAGCCCACATATGCTGGGTGGTTACTAGAAATTCATAAAAACGAAAAAACAATAAGGAACCAACTTGTCATTTTTTATTGCTGTGTAATATTTCATTATGTGTATCACCCTTTATTCTTCTATTCTATATTTAATATTTATATATAATGCTGCAACATTCTTGTGCATGACTTTTGGTGCCCATTTGTATGCATTTCTATAGAAGATACACCTAGGAAAAAAACATTCCGCCTCCAAGGCTATGTGCATGTTTAGTTTTGGTGTGCACTGACAGATTTCCAAAGTGTCAGGCTGGTTTTACCTGTATAAGCTTCTACCAGTAGTGGATAAAAGTCCCTAATGGTCCAGATACTTTCCAGTACATAGTATTATTGGGCTGGTTTTTACCCCCATTCTGATTGTGGCTGGTTAGATATCAACTTTGTGTTTATTGGCATAGCCCTGACTCTAGCTATTATTGTACAGCTTTTCATATTTTTATTGGCCTTTAGAAAATGGTCTTTGGTGAAACTCCCATTTAGATTTTTTTTTCATTTTTCTATTGTGTTCTTTTTAAATCATTTTAATGAGTTCTGTATGTATCATGGGTATGAGTACTTCTTCAGAAATATGGGCTACAAATATCTTTCCCACTCTGCCAAATTTTTTTTTTTTTTGAGAGGGCATCTCTCATATTTATTGATCAAATGGTTGTTAACAACAATAAAATTCTGTATAGGGGGGGTCAATGCTCAATGCACAATCATTAATCCATCTCAAGCCTAATTCTCATCAGTCTCCAATCTTCTGAAGCATAACAAACAAGTTCTTACATGGTGAACGAATTCTTACATAGTGAATAAGTTCTTAAATGGTGAAAGTCCAAGGGCAGTCATCACAGAAACTTTCGGTTTTGATCATGCATGATGAACTATAAACAATCAGGTCAAATATGAATATTCATTTGATTTTTATACTTGATTTATATGTGAATCCCACATTTCTCCCTTTATTATTATTATTTTTTTTATTTTTAATAAAATGCAGAAGGGGTAGGTAGATGCAAGATAAAGGTAGAAAACATAGTTTAGTGTTGTAAGAGAGCAATTGTAGATGATCATGTGTGTGCCTGTAGACTATGTGCTAATCCGAGCTAGACAAGTGCAATAAAACATCCACGGGTGCAGAAGCTTTCTCTCAAAACAGGGGTGGTGGTGGTGAGGTTCTAAGCTTCACCACTATTGTTCCCCAACTTCTCACCTGATGGCCCCCCTGCGACTGTGACTGTCTTAGGTTGTTCCTCCCTTGAGGAATCTTACCCGTCTCTGGCTAATCAGTCATCTTCCAGGACCATACAGGGAGATGTAAAGTTGGTAAGTGAGAAAGAAGCCATATTGTTTGAAAAGGTTAGCTTTTTACTTCTTTGCAGATTTATGCCCTGTGGCTTCTATGCCCAGCAATTGTCTCGAGGTATCTATACCACCTGGAGGAATTATGATACTCGGTAAATTCGATATGAGGCACGAATTCTATTTAAGGGTTGTAATTAGGAAGGAAGAAGAAAAGCTATAGAGGTAGCATATGGAAGAAAACATGGGAGGATTGATTATTTCTTTGACATATCTTCTTGTAGAGTACCTTAAGCATGTATAGGTTTTAAACTACTAACTAACTTGCACACACATATTAACATAATAGGAATACAGTGACATGAACAAAGCAAATCTATAATTACCTGCCATCTCCAGTGAAGCCAAGAAAACCAGTTAGGCACCCTAGGCATTTGTGAAAATTTGTCTATGATATGACGGATATTGTCCTACTGTACTTGAACAGTCTGAGAGAAATCAGACAAATTAAAGCAGCCCATTTCTGGGATCTGTTCACATCCCATATGTTCTTTTAACCGTAGATAGTCTATAGTCGTAAGATTTTGGAGCGCTACAACTTGCACCCCTCCCAACTCCTGGTTGAGTTCCAACAGTACAGATCTGGTCAAATTCGTTGTCTCACTGTATGCACATGCCAGCCTAGATATCTCCCTCCTCATTCCAATGGCAAGTCCAGGAAACGGTGGGATGGACGCAGCCACAACTGCAGCATCGTCCAGATCCCTGTGGAGGCTCTTTGATGATCATCCCCCGGCACGAGTCCTCTAGAGAGTGTTGATGCCGGAAGCTCCTCCTCATATTGTATCTTAGTTCATTTTCTGGGTAGCCAAGCTAGGCCTTGATCTTCTGCATAAAAACAAACAGACCCTTTGCCCACACATTGACATGCCCTCTATACCACTGTGTAGAACACATTGGAGGTCACCACACAGGAACTGCATTTTTTTTCTTTTTTTCTTTTTATTAAGAGAAAGGAATATTATCAGAAAAGAGTACCTCCATAGCAGATCATCTGACACCCTTTAAGTGATCAAAATTAAGGATATTTAAAGCATGCGTTGATCTTTGATTTACCAATAGTTTTATCCTATCAAGGAGTAATCCCCCTTTTCTTTCTTTCATTCTTTTTTTTTTTAATCTTTAATCTACACTTACATGAAGAATACAATGTTTACTATGCTCTCTCCTCTACCAGGTCCCCCCTAAAAACCACATTACAGTCACTGTCCATCAGCATAGCAAAATGTTGTAGGATCCCTACTTGTCCTCTCTGTGTTGTACAGCCCACCCTCCCCTTTCTCCCTCTCCCCCCATGTATGCTAATCTTAATACTCCCTTTCTTCTCCCCCCTCCCTTATCCCTCCCTGCCCACCCATCCTCCCCAGTTCCTTTCCCTTTGGTACCTGTTAGTCCATTTTTGGATTCTGTAATTCCGCTGCTATTTTGTTTCTTCAGTTTTTCCTTTGTTCTTATACTCCTCAGATGAGTGAAATCATTTGATATTTCTCTTTCTCCGCTTGGCTTATTTCACTGAGCATAATACTCTCCAGCTCCATCCATGTTGCTGCAAATTGTGAGATTTTCCCTCTTCTTATAGCTGAGTAGTATTCCATTGTGTATATGTACCACATCTTCTTTATCCATTCATCTACCGATGGACATTTAGGTTGCTTCCAATTCTTGGCTATTGTAAATAGTGCTGCGATAAACATAGGGGTGCATCTGTCTTTCTCAAACTTGATTGCTGCGTTCTTAGGGTAAATTCCTAGGAGTGGAATTCCTGGGTCAAATGGTAGGTCTGTTTTGAGCATTTTGATGAACCTCCATACTGCTTTCCACAATGGTTGAATTAATTTACATGCCCACCAGCAGTGTAGGAGGGTTCCCCTTTCTCCACAGCCTCGCCAATATTTGTTGTTGTTTGTCTTTTGGATGGCAGCCATCCTTACTGGTGTGAGGTGATACCTCATTGTAGTTTTAATTTGCATTTCTCTGATAATTAGCGATGTGGAGCATCTTTTCATGTGTCTGTTGGCCATCTGTATTTCTTTTTTAGAGAACTGTCTGTTCAGTTCCTCTGCCCATTTTTTAATTGGGTTATTTGTTTTTTGTAAGTTGAGGCATGTGAGCTCCTTATATATTCTGGATGTCAAGCCTTTATCGGATCTGTCATTTTCAAATATATTCTCCCATACTGTAGGGTTCCTTTTTGTTCAGTTGATGGTGTCTTTCGCTGTACAGAAGCTTTTCAGCTTAATGTAGTACCACTTGCTCATTTTTGCTGTTGTATTCCTTGCCCGGGGAGATATGTTCAAGAAGAGGTCACTCATGTTTATGTCTAAGAGGTTTTTGCCTATGTTTTTTTCCAAGAGTTTAATGGTTTCATGACTTACATTCAGGTCTTTGATCCATTTTGAGTTTACCTTTGTATATGGGGTTAGACAATGGTCCAGTTTCATTCTCCTACATGTAGCTGTCCAGTTTTGCCAGCACCATCTGTTGAAGAAACTGTCATTTTGCCATGGTATGTCCATGGCTCCTTTATCAAATATTAATTGACCATATATGTTTGGGTTAATTTCTGGAGTCTCTAATCTGTTCCACTGGTCTATGGCTCTGTTCTTGTGCCAGTACCAAATTGTCTTGATTACTATGGCTTTGTAGTAGAGCTTGAAGTTGGGGAGTGAGATCCTGCCTACTTTATTCTTCTTTTTCAGGATTGCTTTGGCTATTCGGGGTCTTTGGTGTTTCCATATGAATTTTTGAATTATTTGTTCCAGTTCATTGAAGAATGTTGCTGGTAATTTGAGAGGGATTGTATCAAATCTGTATATTGCTTTGGGCAGGATGGCCATTTTGTCGATATTAATTCTTCCTAGCCATGAGCATGGGATGAGTTTCCATTTGTTAGTGTCCCCTTTAATTTCACGTAAGAGTGACTTGTAGTTTTCAGAGTATAGGTCTTTCACTTCTTTGATTAGATTTATTCCTAGGTATTTTATTCTTTTTGATGCAATTGTGAATGGAATTGTTTTCCTGATTTCTCTTTCTATTGGTTCATTGTTAGTGTATAGGAAAGCTACAGATTTCTGTGTGTTAATTTTGTATCCTGCAACTTTGCTGTATTCCGATATCAGTTCTAGTAGTTTTGGAGTGTAGTCTTTAGGGTTTTATATGTACCATATCATATCATCTGTAAATAGTGACAGTTTAACTTCTTCTTTACCATTCTGGATTACTAGTATTTCTTTGTTTTGCCTGATTGCCGTAGCTAGGACCTCCAGTACTATGTTAAATAACAGTGGGGAGAGTGGGGATCCCTGTCTGGTTCCCGATCTCAGAGGAAATGCTTTCAGCTTCTCGCTGCTCAGTATAATGTTGGCTGTGGGTTTATCATATATGGCCTTTATTATGTTGAGGTACTTGCCCTCTATTCCCATTTTGCGGAGAGTTTATATCATGAATGGATGTTCAATTTTGTCAAATGCTTTTTCAGCATCTATGGAGATGATCATGTGGTTTTTGTCTTTCTATTTGTTGATGTGGTGGATGATGTTGATGGACTTTCAAATGTTGTACCATCCTTGCATCCCTGGGATGAATCCCACTTGGTCATGGTGTATGATCCTTTTGATGTATTTTTCAATTCCGTTTGCTAATATTTTATTGAGTATTTTTGCATCTGTATTCATCAGGGATATTGGTCTGTAATTTTCTTTTTTGGTGGGTTCTTTGCCTTGTTTTGGTATTAGGGTGATGTTGGCTTCATAAAATGAGTTTGGGAGTATTCCCTCCTCTTCTATTTTTTGGAAAACTTGAAGGAGAATGGATATTATGTCTTCTCTGTGTGTCTGATAAAATTCCTAGGTAAATCCATCCAGCCCCGGGGTTTTGTTCTTGGGTAGTTTTTTGATTACCGTTTCAATTTCTTTGCTGGTAATTGGTTTGTTTAACTTTTGGGTTTCTTCCTTGGTCAGTCTTGAAAGGTTGTATTTTTCTAGGAAGTTGTCCATTTCTTCTAGGTTTTCCAGCTTGTTGGCATGTAGGTTTTCATAGTAGTCTTTAATAATTCTTTGTATTTCTGTGGAGTCTGTCCTGATTTTTCCATTCTCATTTCTGATTCTGTTGATTTGTGTTGATTCTCTTTTTCTCTTAATAAGTTTGGCTAGAGGCTTATCTATTTTGTTTATTTTCTCAAAGAACCAGCTCTTGGTATCGTTGATTTTTGCTATTGTTTTATTCTTCTCAATTTTGTTTATTTCTTCTCTGATCTTTATTATGTCCCTCCTTCTGCTGACTTTAGGCCTCATTTGTTCTTCTTTTTCCAGTTTTGATTATTGTGATGTTAGACTATTCATTTGGGATTGTTCTTCCTTCTTCAAGTGTGCCTGGATTGCTATATACTTTCCTCTTAGGACTGCTTTTGTTGCGTCCCACAGAAGTTAAGGCTTTGTGTTGTTGTTGTTGTCATTTGTTTCTATATATTCCTTGATCTCTATTTTGATTTGTTCATTGATCCATTGATTATTTAGGAGCATGTTGTTAAGCCTCCATGTGTTTGTGATCCTTTTTGTTTTCTTTGTAGAATTTATTTCTACTTTTATACCTTTGTGGTCTGAAAAGTTGGTTGGTAGAATTTCAGTCTTTTGGATTTTGCTGAGGCTCTTTTTGTGAGCTAGTATGTGGTCTATTCTGGAGAATGTTCCATGTGCACTTGAGAAGAATGTATATCCTGTTGCTTTTGGATATAGAGTTCTATAGATGTCTATCAGGTCCATCTGTTCTAGTGTGTTGTTCAGTGCCTGTGTGTCTTTACTTATTTTCTGCCCGGTGGATCTATCCTTTGGGGTGAGTGGTGTGTTGAAGTCTCCTACAATGAATGCATTGCAGTCTATTTCCCTCTTTAGTTCTTTTAGTTTTTGCTTCATATATGCTGGTGCTCCTGTATTGGGTGCATATATATTTAGAATGGTTATACCCTCTTGTTGGACTGAGCCCTTTATCATTATGTAGTATCCTTCTTTATCTCTTGTTACTTTCTTTGTTTTGAAGTCTATTTTGTCTGATATTAGTACAGCAACCCCTGCTTTCTTCTCACTGTCGTTTGCCTGAAATATGTTTTTCCATCCCTTGACTTTTAGTCTGTTTCTGTCTTTGGGCTTGAGGTGAGTTTCTTGTAAGCCGCATATAGATGGATCTTGCTTTTTAATCCATTCTATTACTCTGTGTCTTTTGATTGGTGCATTAAGTCCATTTACATTTAGAGTGACTATTGAGAGATATGTACTTATTGCCATTACAGGCTTTAGATTCATGGTTACCAAAGGTTCAAGGTTAGCTTCTTTAGTATCTTACTGCCTAACTTAGCTCGCTTATTGAGCTGTTATATACACTGTCTGGAGATTCTTTTCTTCTCTCCCTTCTTATTCCTCCTCCTCCATTCTTCATATGTTGTGTATTTTGTTCTGTGCTCTTTTTAGGAGTGCTCCCATCTAGAGCAGTCCCTGTAAGATTCCCTGTAGAGGTGGTTTGTGGGAAGCAAATTCCCTCAGCTTTTGCTTGTCTGGGAATTGTTTAATCCCGCCATCATATTTAAATGATAGTCGTGCTGGATACAGTATCCTTGGTTCAAGGCCCTTCTGTTTCATTGCATTAAATATATCATGCCATTCTCTTCTGGCCTGTAGGGTTTCTGTCAAGAAGTCTGATGTTAGCCTGATGGGTTTTCCTTTATAGGTGACCTTTTTCTCTGTAGCTGCCTTTAAAACTCTTTCCTTGTCCTTGATCCTTGCCATTTTAATTATTATGTGTCTTGGTGTTGTTCTCCTTGTATCCTTTCTGTTGCAGGTTCTGTGTATTTCCGTGGTCTGTTCGATTATTTCCTCCCCCAGTTTGGGGAAGTTTTCTGCAATTATTTCTTCAAAGAGTCTTTCTATCCCTTTTCCTCTTTCTTCTTCTTCTGGTACCCCTATAATACCGATATTATTCCTTTATTGTTGGTCACATAGTTCTTTTAGTGTTGTTTCGTTCCTGGAGATCCTTTTATCTCTCTCTATGTCAGCTTGTATACGTTCCTGTTCTCGTGTTTCTATTCCTTCAATGGCCTCTTGTATTGTATCCATTCTGCTTATAAATCCTTCCATGGTTTGTTTCACTTCTGTGATCTCCTTCCTGACAGCTGTGATCTCCCTCCGGACTTCATCCCATTGCTCTTGCATTTTTCTCTGCATCTCTGTCAGCATGTTCATGATTTTTAGTTTGAATTCTTTTTCAGGAAGACTGGTTAGGTCTGTCTCCTTCTCAGGTGTTGTCTCTGTGATCTTTGCCTGTAGTTTTGCCTTTTCAGTGTGATAGAGATAGTTTGCAGAGCTGGTACGAGTGACAGCTGGAAGAGCTTCCCTTCTTGTTGGTTTGTGGCCTTCCTCTCCTTGGAGAATAGCGACCTCTATTGGCTTATGCTTGGCAGCTTTGCACAGACAGGGCTTCTGCTACCTGCCCGGTTGCTATGGAATTTATCTCCATTGTAGCTGTGGGCGTGGCCTGGCCGTGGCTGCTCCTCCAAAATGGTGGAGCCCCATTGGATGGGGAGCGGCCGGGAGGCTATTTATCTCTGTAATGGGCCTCTGTGCTCCCTGTTGACCAGGGGGTTAGAGTGCCCAGAGATTCCCAGATTCCCTGCCTCTGGGCTAAGTGTCCTGTTCTGCCCCTTTAAGACTTCCAAAACAGCCAAAACAAAACAACGTCCACAAAAAAAAAAAAAAAAAAAAAGATGGCCTCTCGCTTTTCTTTTCTTCTCCAGCGCTGGTCTCCGATACCCGCTCACCGGTCTTGCTGCCCTGTTTCCCTAGTATTGGGGTCCCTGTCCCTTTAAGGCTTCCAAAAAGCACTCACCAAAAAAAAAACTAAAAAAAACCGCTCCTGTTTCTTTGTTCTCTGGTGTTGGCCTCAGGTACCCGCTCACCGGTCCTGCCGCCCTGTTTTCCTAGTAGCCAGGACCCCACGCATGCACTGTGCCTGTGCTCTGTTCCGGAATCCTGGGGCTGGGTGTTCAGCAGTCCTGGGCTCTCTCTCTCTCTCCCTGCTGACTCCTCTCCACCCGCCAGGAGCCGGGAGGAGGGGCGCTCGGGTCCCGCCGGGCTGGGGCTTGTATCTTACCCCCTTCGCGAAGCGCCTGGTTCTCGCAGGTGTGGATTTGGTCTGGATGTTGTCCTGTGTCCTCTGATCTCTATTTTAGGAAGAGTTGTCTTTGTTATATTTTCATAGATATATGTGGTTTTGGGAGGAGATTTCCGCTGCTCTACTCATGCCACCATCCTGGCTCCACCCCTCTCTGCTGAATTTTTTACTCAGTTATTGTGGAGGTCAAGTTTTAGAGTTCTAAGTATTCAAGTGAGCTAAGGTAATTATTGCTTAGATTGGGGTGTGATGGTATTTAAGCATACATGATTAATAAAGATGTTATAGCATTTACCAAAATGGAACTTCAATCGTTATAATCCTGTTATTTATTGCATAAAGAAGAATCACTTTATAAAGTCAAGTTACATAGCATGCTCTGTATTATTCTTTTTATGCCAGTATGGAAACTATTCTGTGTATATAATCCCAATCCCACTTTGGCTCTTCTGCCATGGACTTTTGTGGTGGTCTTTAATAGGAAATCTTAGAGTACACCTGTGGTTTTTTTCCATCAGACCCAAACCTAGAGTCTTGATATATGGGCATTGTCTTTATTATCTCACCCTTTTTGAGAGCTTTAATATTCCTTCTTGGCCCTCTCTCTTCTGTTTGCCTACTATGTTTATTCTGTAGCAACTGTGAAGCCTCTTCTCCTGCCTTTGCAAAATGCCCCCTCCCACACCAAACTGAACGGATCCATGCTTTTGCAAGCTTACTTCAAGTTACCTGTCAAATTATGTAATAGGTTACTCCAGATAATGTGCTAATATATGTGTCAGGCAGAACCCCATTTTTTTAAAGGCATTTTAAGTGTATTGAGTAGAAAATCTTGTTACAGCGTGATAGAAATTTCCAAAACTGTTAGGAATGCAGAGGGGCAAAAGATACAGAAGCTTCCCAACCTGCTAGGACCCCAGCACTAAAGTGAGTAATTTGCGGAGTGTGCTGGTAAGTCATGAACAAGACCCCATGATGCCCACCTGTGAACCTGCACATACTCTCTAAAGTAGTGACTTTTTTTTCTTCTCTTTATTCTTTCAGTCTTCTGTGCCAACTCACACTGCTGTGCGCCCGTGATAACACAGTTGGGAGCAGAGACTGGATACTGTAGTTCCAAAGCTGTACTTTCTGCTGGTTGCAAGGAGAGAGCAGAGAGGGCGGAGATGTTTCAGAGCATCAGCGAGTGTATCTCACACAGTGGACCTGTAAGTACCTCCTCTCAAATAATATTTCCACTTGGAAAGTGGTCTTTTTACTTCTACTTCATGGAGTCTTCGTCATTGAGTCATTTAAGCCGAAAGGAACCAATTATTGTATATTGTTTCTTTAATGACTTAAATTAACAATTAACTAGGTTTTAAATTCCGTTATTTCAAGACAATGATAGGACTCGATGCCACCAGATGCCATTTTTATATTTTGTATTAAAAGCTTGATGGGCAGGTCTACTATGTAACATGAACTCATTCCTTCTATGATCTCCTATGATAACGGTACATTGACTCAGTTTCAAGCTTTATACTTCAACATTTTTCTTCCCAATGCTATTCAGAGCCACCAGAATGCAGGAATAAGTTTTTTAATGGCCACAGTCTATTTCCTTGACTTATAACAATCACAAAACTATGTTAAATGAGGACCAAAGAGAAGCTATGTTCTGCTTATCTTTGGTGGGTAAACTGATAAATGGGAGAAGCATTAACAGACTCTTTTCTTACCTAATGAATATGTATTTACTTGTCATAATTAAGGGACTTAAACATCTTTTGAACCTTTCTACAAACCATTGTATCATCTCTGTACTATGGCTCCTGAAATACATGAGTGTGATGTTCACTGATAATAAACAAACGTGCTGAAGATTTTATGTTAATTTGATTGTGTCACTTAGTCCCATTGATTACAGTTTCCTCAATTAATGTTTCTTCATATCCGTGTCACTGAAAACTGAACTCTGGTTTCAACAATTCTGAAACACATTCCCTACATCATTTTTATGCTATCAGTGGGCTCAGTTCTACCTAGAGTTATCACGAGTGTTTAATTGATCTTAATTTGTATGATTGTGGTTAACTAGCAATATTTACAAGATTATGTGATGGAATTTGCATTTTTATATCTGTTTCAAGCTGAGAAGATAATGTGATATCTCTTTTCACAATTCCGCACTTGTTTTAAAATTACTTAAGTATTCTATTGTGGGCTAAGAGCTGATTCCAAATGTGGAAATGACTGAATTTCAACACAATTAATTGAATGTTTTTTTGAGCAGTCCCCTAGTATACTAAATGTGTACTGCATGCTCACTTCATTCATAGAAGGCAGATATAGATTTTCTTTAGAAGTTTATTTGAAATCCAGTGTCTTAAAAATTTTAAAGGCAACATTTTGGGTGTGTGATAAGAGTAGCTCTGAACCAAGGCTGTTTAGTGTAACAAAAGAGGTCACTTCACTAATTAGGAATTGTAAATCATTTGAGGCTTTTCAGTTTTGTATATTTATGCCATATTTCTTAATACTAAAAAAGTGATTTCATAAAACATAAAGCTGGCATCTTATTAATTAAGCAGCATTATTTTCTTTGGAACTTGAATCCTCTTGTAAAACAAAAGAAATACAAAACCAGAAAAGCAATAATACCACTTTGAAAATAACAACAAACATTCATCACACTGTGTTACAAAAGATCAGTAAGCCTTCAGGGGACAAGGAACTATGTAGATGTCATAAAAATCAAGCCTAGACTTATAGGTAAGAGTCCAACTTTTGTGTGTGTTGTGAATTTTCTTATCGGGTTGAAAGTGTTTCATATTTTGAATTTAAGGAATAAGGCACTTGCATAATTCAATTCCTTTATTTCCTTGAAAGGAGTATTAGTTTACATCTAGGAGAAAGTCATAGAACATATACAGTATAAAAACTTCTCTTTTTAGTGCATAAGCATAAAACACAGCTTGGTTATGCATGCTTTAATTTCAGACAGTCATCTTTTATTTTTTCCGAATTTAAAAGAAAACTCCTAAAGCATGAAAACCTAAAACTGCTTCTTCATTGGAGGAGTTTAGAACATCTCAGGAATGTCTACATTAATTTTTTGTCAGTGTTTGTAAACCCCTTGAGGATCTTTGTTTCTAAAGATTATTTTATTTAAAAGAGAGCACACTGCTAATCTCTCAGGACTTCTGGATGACTGCTTCAGAGGCCCTTGAATAAAAGCCAAAGTAAAATGGGATTGAGGGTGCCAGTGGTGGCAGGGAAGTAGAAGGTATCACCCTGAGAGCTTTCACATGCTGTATAAGCATCAGGGCAGAATAAAGTATGTGCAAGGTAAAGTTGGGCCAAAATACACAGTTGTGTCAGCACTGAGTGCAATGCAGCAACTATGAAGGCCAATCTGCTGATGCCTTAAAGACCACACATGTGGAGAGGTGGTGAGCTTTTCAGAAGGCTTTGTTATTCCAGCTGGGCACCAGGAATAGTGTACCAGCCCTCACATGGGTAGGTTTACCTCCCTGAGCCTGAAATTCCTAAGTTATGAAATAATTGATCTTTGTAATCCAGCAACTATGAGAGATCATTGTTCAGAAATCACTTGGATCATGAAATGCTGGTCCTAAACTGTCTGAAGACCTATAAGGTTTTAATAACTAAGACAGTGGTTATGGTATTAACTGAGTCACAGTTGCCAGGCTAAGACAAACGGCACAGTTAGGCCCTGTAAGAAATTAAAGTCAGCCCACATGTGTAGAATAGATACCCTGAAAATGTGGGCAGTAACTTATTCTCCAGAAGCAAAATTGCTTTCAAACACTTTCTTTCCATGAATCTCATATTAAGGCAATAGGAGATCTATTTTCTTCTTATAGAAATAAATCTTGCAAATCTGAAATTTGATAGACTTTGGTTTGCTAAATTAAGATGAGAACAAACTCAGAAATTTTTATCCAGCACCCTTGAGGCCAGTATCTTTTAGATTTCAGAGCTTTTCATATTTTAGAAAGGTAATACTATGCACATATCATATATTAAATAATACTCCAGGGTCTGGGACAACACTCCTCATTCAAAACATTAATATTTATGCAGGGATGTATATGAATATGCACAGTAGGTGGGATAGGGACCAAGAATCAGAATAAGTTTTGCTGCCATAATTTGCCACAAACTTATTAACATATTTAGCACTTGCATAGCTTTTAACTTTTGGAATTACAAATCTGTTAATGGTTCACATTAGTCACTTAGTCATGTTAGTCCACTTTCTATTCCTAAAGCAATGTAATGTGATTTCATGAATATTGGAAGGACTCCTTCCAAAAGAAAATGTCTATCTTCAAGTGACAGAGATGGCTAAAAAACAATCCTCTCGGAGTGTTTCTAGAAGATGGCGGTGTGAGTAGAGCAGCGGAAATCTCCCAAAACGACATATATCTACGAAAATATAACAAAGACAACTCTTCCTAGAATAAAGACCAGAGGACACAGGATAACATCCAGACCACATCCACACCTGTGAGAACCCAGCGCCTCGCAAAGGGGGTAAGATACAAGCCCCAGCCCCGCGGGTCCCGAGCGCCTCTCCCCCCAGCTCCCGGCGGGAGGAGAGGAGTTGGAGCGGGGAGGAAGAGGGACCCAGGACAGCTGAACACCCAGCCCCAGCCACCCGCACCAGAGTGCAGACACAGTGCATGCGCAGGACCGTGGATACTAGGGAAACAGGGCAGCAAGAACAGTGAGAGGGTACCAGAGGCCGGTGCCAGAGGACAAAAGAAAAGCGAGCGGCCATCTTTTTTTTTCTGTTATTGTTGTTGTTTTGTTATGGTGAGTGCTTTTTGGAAGTCTTAAAGGGACAGGGACCCCAATACTAGGGAAACAAGGCAGCAAGACAGGCGAGCGGGTATCGGAGACCGGCGCTGGAGAAAAAAAGAAAAGCGAGAGGCCATCTTTTTTTTTTTTGTGGACGTTGTTTTGTTTTGGCTGGTGCTTTTTGGAAGTCTTAAAGGGGCAGGGTGGGACACTTAGTCCAGAGGTAGGGAATCTGGGGATCTCTGGGCACTCTAATCCCCTGGGCTGCAGGGAGCATGGAGACCCCTTACTGAGATAAATAGCCTCCCGGCTGCTCCCCCTCCAATTCAACTCCACCACTTTGGAGCAGCTGCCTGAGCCAGACCATGCCCAAAGCAACAGCGGAGATAAACTCCATAGAAGCCAGGCAGGAAGCAGAAACCCTGTCTGCGCGCAGCTACCCAGAACAAGCCATTAGAGTTCACTATTCTCTGAGGAGAGTAAGGCCACAAACCAACAAGAAGGGAAATTCCTCCAGCTGTCACTAGTCCCAGCTCTGCAAACTATTCCTATCACCATGAAAAGACAAAATTACAGGCAAACCAAGATGACAGAGACACCAGAGAAGGAGACAGACCTAACCAGTCTTCCTGACAAAGAATTCAAAATAAAAATCATAAACATGCTGACAGAGATACAGAGAAATACGCAAGACAAATGGGATGAAGTCTGGAGGGAGATCACAGATGCCAGAAAGGAGACTACAGAAATGAAATAAACTCCAGAAGGATTTATAAGCAGAATGGATTAGATACAAGAGGCCATTGATAGAATTGAAACCAGAGAACAGGAATGCATAGAAGCTGACATAGAGAGAGATAAAAGGATCTCCAGGAATGAAACAATATTAAGAGAACTGTGTGACCAATCCAAAAGGAAAAATATCTGTATTATAGGGTTACCAGAAGAAGAAGAGAGAGGAAAAGGGACGGAAAGTATCTTGGAAGAAATAATTGCTGAAAACTTCCCCAAAATGGGGGAGGAAATAATTGAACAGACCATGGAAATACACAGAACCCACAACAGAAAGGATCCAAGGAGGACAACACCAAGACACATAATAATTAAAATGGCAAGGATCAAGGACAAGGAAAGAGTTTTAAAGGCAGCTAGAGAGAAAAAGGTCACCTATAAAGGAAAACCCATCAGGCTAACATCAGCTTCTTGACAGAAACCCTACAGGCCAGAAGAGAATGGCATGATATATTTAATGCAATGAAACAGAAGGGCCTTGAACCAAGGATACTGTATCCAGCACGACTATCATTTAAATATGATGGCGGGATTAAACAATTCCCAGACAAGCAAAAGCTGAGGGAATTTGCTTCCCACAAACCACCTCTACAGGGCATCTTACAGGGACTGCTCTAGATGGGAGCACTCCTAAAAAGAGCACAGAACAAAATACACAACATATGAAGAATGGAGGAGGAGGAATAAGAAGGGAGAGAAGAAAAGAATCTCCAGACAGTGTATATAACAGCTCAATAAGCGAGCTAAGTTAGGCAGTAAGATACTAAAGAAGCTAACCTTGAACCTTTGGTAACCATGAATCTAAAGCCTGCAATGGCAATAAGTACATATCTCTCAATAGTCACCCTAAATGTAAATGGACTTAATGCACCAATCAAAAGACACAGAGTAATAGAATGGATTAAAAAGCAAGATCCATCTATATGCGGCTTACAAAAACTCACCTCAAGCCCAAAGACAGGAACAGACTAAAAGTCAAGAGATGGAAAAACATATTTCAGGCAAACAACAGTGAGAAGAAAGCAGGGGTTGCAGTACTAATATCAGACAAAATAGACTTCAAAACAAAGAAAGTAACAAGAGATAAAGAAGGATACTACATAATGATAAAGGGCTCAGTCCAACAAGAGGATATAACCGTTCTAAATATACATGCACCCAACACAGGAGCACCAGCATATGTGAAGCAAATACTAACAGAACTAAAGAGGGAAATAGACTGCAATGCATTCATTTTAGACTTCAACACACCACTCACCCCAAAGGATAGATCCACCGGGCAGAAAATAAGTAAGGACACACAGGCACTGAACAGCACACTAGAACAGTTGGACCTAATAGACATCTATAGAACTCTACATCCAAAAGCAACAGGATATACATTCTTCTCAAGTGCACATGGAACTTTCTCCAGAATAGACCACATACTAGCCACAAAAAGAGCCTCAGCAAAATCCAAAAGACTGAAATTCTACCAACCAACTTTTCAGACCACAAAGGTATAAAAGTAGAAATAAATTCTACAAAGAAAACAAAAAGGCTCACAAACACATGGAGGCTTAACAGAATACTTCTAAATAATCAATGGATCAATGAACAAATTAAAATAGAAATCAAGGAATATATAGAAACAAATGACAACAACACAAAGCCCTAACGTCTGTGGGACGCAGCGAAAGCAGTCCTAAGAGGAAAGTATATAGTGATCCAGGCACACTTGAAGAAGGAAAAACAATCCCAAATGAATAGTCTAACATCACAATTATCGAAACTGGAAAAAGAAGAACAAATGAGGCCTAAAGTCAGCAGAAGGAGGGACATAATAAAGATCAGAGAAGAAATAAACAAAATTGAGAAGAATAAAACAATAGCAAAAATCAACGATACCAAGAGCTGGTTCTTTGAGAAAATAAACAAAATAGATAAGCCACTAGCCAAACTTATTAAGAGAAAAAGAGAATCAACACAAATCAACAGAATCAGAAATGAGAATGGAAAAATCACGACAGACTCCACAGAAATACAAAGAATTATTAAAGACTACTATGAAAACCTATAGGCCAACAAGCTGGAAAACCTAGAAGAAATGGACAACTTCCTAGAAAAATACAACCTTTCAAGACTGACCAAGGAAGAAACACAGAAGTTAAACAAATCAATTACGAGCAAAGAAATTGAAACGGTAATCAAAAAACTACCCAAGAACAAAGCACCCAGGCCCGATGGATTTACCTCGGAATTCTATCAGACACACAGAGAAGACATAATACCCATTCTCCTTAAAGTTTTCCAAAAAACAGAAGAGGAGGGAATACTCCCAAACTCATTCTATGAAGCCAACATCACCCTAATACCAAAACCAGGCAGAGACTCCACCAAAAAAGAAAATTACAGACTAATATCCCTGATGAATGTAGATGCAAAAATACTCAATAAAATATTAGCAAACCAAATTCAAAAATACATCAAAAGGATCATATACCATGACCAAGTGGGATTCATCCCAGGGATGCAAGGATGGTACAACATTTGAAAATCCATTAACATCATCCACCACATCAACAAAAAGAAAGACAAAAACCACATGATCATCTCCATAGATGCTGAAAAAGCATTTGACAAAATTCAATATCCATTCATGATATAAACTCTCCGCAAAATGGG
Source organism: Manis javanica (assembly GCF_040802235.1). Classification (NCBI taxonomy): domain Eukaryota; kingdom Metazoa; phylum Chordata; class Mammalia; order Pholidota; family Manidae; genus Manis; species Manis javanica. Next base: position 98,661,040 of record NC_133167.1, read on the forward strand.
AATAGAGGGCAAGTACCCCAACATAATAACGGCCATATATCATAAACCCACAGCCAACATTATACTGAACAGCGAGAAGCTGAAAGCTTTTCCTCTGAGATCGGGAACTAGGCAGGGATGCCCATTCTCCCCACTGTTATTTAACATAGTACTAGAGGTCCTAGCCACGGCAATCAGACAGAACAAAGAAATACAAGGAATCCAGATTGGTAAAGAAGAAGTTAAAATGTCACTATTTACAGATGATATTATATGGTACATAAAAAACCCTAAAGACTACACTCCAAAACTACTAGAACTGATATCGGAATACAGCAAAGTTGCAGGATACAAAATTAACACACAGAAATCTGTAGCTTTCCTATACACTAACACTGAACTAATAGAAAGAGAAATCAGGAAAACAATTCCATTCACAATTGCATCAAAAACAATAAAATACCTAGGAATAAACCTAAGCAAAGAAGTGAAAGACCTATACTCTGAAAACTACAAGTCACTCTTACGTGAAATTAAAGGGGACACTAACAAATTGAAACTCATCCCATGCTCATGGCTAGGAAGAATCAATATTGTCAAAATGGCCATGCTGTCCAAAGCAATATACAGATTTGATGCAATCCCTATCAAATTACCAGCAACATTCTTCAATGAACTGTAACAAATAATTCAAAAATTCATATGGAAACACCAAAGACCCCAAATAGCCAAAGCAATCCTGAGAAAGAAGAAGAAAGTATGGGGGATCTCACTCCCCAACTTCAAGCTCTACTACAAAGCCACAGTAATCAAGACAATTTGGTACTGGCACAAGAACAGAGCCACAGACCAGTGGAACAGACTAGAGGATCCAGACATTAATCCAGACATATATGGTCAATTAATATTTGATAAAGAAGCCATGAACATACAATGGGGAAATGACAGTCTTTTCAACTGATGGTGCTGGCAAAACTGGACAGCTATATGTAGGAGAATGAAACTGGACCATTGTCTAACCCCATATACAAAAGTAAATTCAAAATGGATCAAAGACCTGAATGTAAGTCATGAAACCATTAAACTCTTGGAAAAAAACATAGGCAAAAACCTCTTAGACATAAACATGAGTGACCTCTTCTTGAACATATCTCTCCGGGCAAGGAAAACAACAGCAAAACTGAACAAGGCGGAGTATATTAAGCTGAAAAACTTCTGTACAGCAAAAAACACCATCATTAGAACAAAAAGGAACCCTACAGTATGGGAGAATATATTTGTAAATAACAGATCCAATAAAGGCTTGACGTTCAAACTATATAAAGAGCTCACACGCCTCAACAAACAAAAATCAAATAATCCAACTAAAAAATGGGCAGAGGAACTGAACAGACAGTTCTCCAAAAAAGAAATACAGATGGCCAAGAGACACATGAAAAGATGCTCCACATCACTAATTATCAGGGAAATGCAAATTAAAACTACAATGAGGTATCACCTCACACCAGTAAGGATGGCTGCCATCCAAAAGACAAACAACAACAAGTATTGGCGAGGCTGTGGAGAAAGGGGAACCCTTCTACACTGCTGGTGGGCATGTAAATTAATTCAACCATTGTGGAAAGCAGTATGGAGGTTCATCAAAATGCTCAAAAGAGACCTACCATTTGACCCAGGAATTCCACTCCTAGGAATTTAGCCTAAGAACGCAGCGATCAAGTTTGAGAAAGACAGATGCACCCCTATGTTTATTGCAGCACTATTTACAATAGCCAAGAATTGGAAGCAACCTAAATGTCCATCGGTAGATGAATGGATAAAGAAGATGTGGTACATACACACAATGGAATACTACTCAGCCATAAGAAGAGGGCAAATCCTACCATTTGCAGCAACATGGATGGACCTGGAGGGTATTATGCTCAGTGAAATAAGCCAAGCAGAGAAAGAGAAATACCAAATGATTTCACTCATCTGTGGAGTATAAGAACAAGGGAAAAACTGAAGGAACGAAACAGCATCGGAATCACAGAACCCAAGAATGGACTAACAGGTACCAAAGGGAAAGGGACTGGGGAGGATGGGTTGGTAGGGAGGGATAACCGGGGGGGAGAAGAAGAGGGGTATTAAGATTAGCAGCATAAAGGGGGGGTGGGAGAAAGGGGAGGGCTGTACAACACAGAGAAGACAAGTAGTGATTCTACAACATTTTGCTATGCTGATGGACAGTGACTGTAAAGGGGTTCATAGGGGGACCTGGTATAGGGTAGAACCTAGTAAACATAATATTCTTCATGTAAGTGTAGATTAAAGATAACAAAAAAAAAAGAAAGAGAAGGGGGATTACTCCCTGATAGGATAAAACTACCTGTAAATCAACGATTAATGCATGCTTTAAATATCCTTAATTTTGATTACTTAAAGGGTGTCAGATGATCGGCTATGGAGGTACACTTTTCTGATAATATTACGTTCTCTTAAAAAAATAAGTAAAATAAAAAAAAGCAGTTCCTGTGTGGTGACCTCCAATGAGTTCTACACAATGGTATAAACGGCATATCAAAGTGTGGGCAAAGGGTCTGTTTGTGTTTATACAGAGGATCAAAGCCAATTTTGGCTACCCAGAAAATGAACTAAGATACGATATGAAGAAGAACTTCCAAAATCAGCACTCTCTGGAAGAGTCATACCAGGAGATGATCATCAAAAATGCTCAACAAAGATCCAGGCGATGCTGCAGTTGTAGCTGCATTCATCCCACTGGTTCCTGTACTTGCCATTGGAATGAAGAAGGAGATATCTAAGCTGACCTGTACATACAGTAAAACAACAAATTTGACTGGATCTATACTGTTGGAACTCAACCAAGAATTAGGAGAAGTGCAAGTTGTAACGCTCCAAAATCTTACAACTACAGACTATCTACTGTTAAAAGAACTTATGGGATGTGAACAGTTCCCAGGAATGGGTTCTTTTAATTTGTCTGATTTCTCCCAGAGTGTTCAAGTACATTTGGACAATATCCATCATATCATAGACAAATTTTCACAAATGCCTTGGGTGCCTAACTGGGTTTCTTGGCTTCACTGGAGATGGCTGGTAATTATAGATCTGCTTTGGTTATGTAACTGTATTCCTATTATGTTAATGTGTGTGTGCAATTTAATTAGTAATTTAAAACCTATACATGCTTAAGTTACTCTACAAGAAGATATGTCAAAGAAATAATCAATCTTCCCATGTTTTCTTCCATCTGCTACCTCTAAAGCTTTTCTTCTTCCTTCCTAATTACAACCCTTAATAGAACTCGTGCCTCACATCGAATTTACCGAGCATCATAAATTCCTCCAGGTGGTAAAGAGACAAGTCCGGGCATAGAAGCCACAGGGCATAAATCTGCAAAGAAGTAAAAAGCTAACCTTTTCAAACAATATAGCTTCTTTCTCACTTACCAACTTTACATGTCCCTGTATGGCCCCGGAAGGTGACTGATTAGCCAGAGACGGGTAAGATTCCTCAAGGGAGGAACAACCTAAAACAGGCACAGTCGCAGGGGGGCTATCAGGTGAGAAATCGGGGAACAACAGTGGTGAAGCTTAGAACCTCACTCCCCCTGTTATGAGAGAAAGCTTCTGCACCCATGGATGTTTTATTGCACTTGTCTAGCTCGGATTAGCACATAGTCTACAGGCACACACCTGATCATCTACAATTGCTCTCTTACAACACTAAACTTTGTTTTCTACCTTTATCTTGCATCTACCTACCACTTCAGCATTTTATTAAAAATAAAAATAATAATAATAATAAAGGGAGAAATGTGGGATTCACATATAAATCAAGTATAAATATCAAACGAATATTCATATTTGACCTGATTGTTTGTAGTTCATAATGCGTGATCAAAACTGAAAGTTTCTGTGATGACTGCCCTTGTACTGTTCACCATATAATAACTTATTCACTATGTAAGAATTCGTTCACCATGTAAGAACTTGTTCGTTATGCTTCAGAAGATTGAAGACTGATGAGGGTTAGGCTTGAGATGGATTGATTGTGCATTGCGCATTGGAGCATTGACTCCCCTATACAGAATTTTATTGTTGTTAACAACCATTTGATCAATAAATATGAGAGATGCCCTCTCAAAAAAAAAACCAATCATCTCTGGGACAGATATAACATTGGTTTAAGTTCCCTCCGTAGTACAATTACTAATATAAGATCGTTTTCTGAGAATGGTTTGACAGTGGGATCAGATGCTCTAAGGTATTCACATGAAGACAAGTAAAGGTAAATTTTATTTAAATGTTGGAATACCTTAAGTTCACCATCTCCTTGTCTGAACCCATTCTAGTATTTCCATCTCCAATCTTTGCTTTATAAGTCATATCAATGAATTTGAATTTTTATCCTAGCATAACAAAAATTCATGGAAAGCCTATGCAAGAAAATGATCAAATCAGATGCACATTTTACAGAAAGCTCTGGCTTCACTGAAGAGAAAGGAGGAAGAAAAGGGCTGAAGGGAAGGAGGCTAACCAAGAGGTCATTGCAAAAATATAAGTAAGATTTGATGAGCTAGAATGACCAAATATCAACATTCAAGAACTATGAGACAGAACTGACACAACATAATGTTTGCTTGGATATACAGCAAGCTTGGAATGACACAGCAGTCAAAAATGGTTCCAAGATTTCTATTGAATGGTGTTATGTTCCACTGAAATAGAACTGAAGAGGTGGGGCAGTTGTGAGTGTGGAGCAGAGAGGAGCCCAGCTGAGATAATGAGCTCAGTGTTGAACATGTTGAATTTGAAGCTTCTAAGTGATACCCACATGGAAATATGCCAGGCAGTTCATGATAATATTTAAAAGTTCACGGCAAACATATAGACTACTGATTTAAATATTTTTCAGGACTATATAAAGATGTCAAAGCAAGAATGTAAACTGAGAGGGGAACCCTAAGCTTGCCATTAATTATAGTTTTGTTTCAGGAAGAGGTACCCACAGGCAGACTGGAAAGAAAAGGTCCGATGTTTAGGAGGAAAGCCAAAAATGCACAGTGGGTTGTAAAATAAAGAGAATGTTTCAAAAAGATCATATTGTTAGGAGAAGAGATTCTTTATTCATAGAAATGAGAATGAAAGTTGTTTAGCAGGTGAAGTGGCAAGGAGGTCAGTTGTAGCCATAGGGTAACAGCTTCATGGCATCTTGGAGCAGAAGGTGGACTGTGCAAGGTTGCAGAAGAGAAAGGAAAGAAGTTTAGTGTGAGGATCAACACAGAAGCAGGAGAGTAGCTGTTTCAAAAAAGAAAAATTAACGTGGAGAGACTTGAGCTTGTTTAAGAATTTGAAAAAATACTGAAAATATAGGAGAGACAAAGAATAGCTGCAATAAGGTCTCTGGGAAGAAAGACACCCAGGAAATTCTGTCTGTTGGGTTGCAAAGACTGCCCAGTTTATGGCTTCTGTTTACCCCAAGAATTAAGGGCTGACAAAGAACAGAGGCAGATTAGGTTTGAGGTGAAAAGAGAACATTAATGGCAACTGTGTAAAACGAGTGAACTGACTAGGGAAACATAACTGCATTTGAATATTGTTTTCAAAGGAAGTTGCAGGCTGAATTTATGATGACCTCGCAAGATCAATCCAAGAAATTAATTTTATGTAGACATTTCACAAAGGAAGAGTAATGGTGATTGGGAGATAGAAAGAGATGCCCAAATAGTCAAAGCCACGAAAGTAGGTGCTGGTGAAATTGATATTGATTTTTTCAGAAAATGTAATTGAAGAGAGAATTTTATGCAAGTTAAGAAAGAATTGAGTAAGAATATGTCATATTAAACTAACCTCTTTCTCCTTTAGTGGGAATAGTAAACTGGTAGGTGAGATGAATGCTATAAATATTACATATGTTATAGTTTATGAGGCATTTATTTGCTAACCTTTTGTAAATTCCACAGGTGATTAGTCTGTTTTTTATATTGCTGCAAAAACAACTATCACTGTTGCTAGCAAAGTAGGCCTACAATAATATTTGTTGAATGCATTAATTAATAATCTTATTATCAAAGATGAGAGACAGTCATACCAGTTCTCATGACTAAGAGTGTTAACTATAGGATTAATGTCAGTCTGGCACAAACTCTCCAGTTGCTGTTCTTTGTTGATCTTGTCTGGTAGGTACAATCTGGACGAGAAAAAGACAACACGTTTATGAAATTTTTTATATGCAAACAAGATGACCTAGAATTAGAACAAAAAGAAAGTCCTGCATTTCCATTTCAATTTAATTACACAAGTACAGGTTGCAGGAGGTTAATAAAAGATAACTTCATTGTGATGCCAAAGGTATACCTGTTAAAATTAATCCAGTTACAATTCTGTGCCTCCCCAGAAAATAATGCTCTTATTTAGGGCGGCACTGCCATCCCCTCTGCATTGGCGTGAGCATATTTGGAATATTGTGTTCAGTTCGATGTGCCTTTCTGGGAAACTAGATAGAGATTATCTGGAAAATGGTAACTAAGATCTCCAAGCCTCGGAGGGAAAGGAGGACGGAGAGCATAAAGAATGAGAGGCATAGAGAGAAAATTCTAGCACTGTCAAATATAACAAAAGATCACTGTCTGGTAGACTGTAGAACTTCCCGCCTAATGGAAGAGGTTGGACTCACGGACCTTTAAAATATTGTTGTACTCAAAGATTTTCCACCTCGCTTATCCTTAAGGAAACCTAGAGGGTTTTAAAGGCTACAAGTCTGAAACATTTTCGTTCTTTCCCACTAGCAGGAGTTATCACAAAAGCAATCAGCTCCTCTTCAGTTGAATCTTTTCAATGAGATACTTTAGTTTTCCATTCTCATTGAACCAAACCTATGTTCTTCCCGTATAAATGTGCATCTACCTTGCAATTGAAGGGAAGTTACAGTTAACAGACCCAAAGTCACTGTGTGTAATCTTTTCCTCCCTACACTTACGAGGTATGAATATTTTCCCAGAAGATAAATTTGCTCTCAAACAAAATATTTGATGATGCACTGTACTCCAGATTTTTCAAATTTGGTTTTCAGACTTCCTAAATGAAAATGCAAGCTTTATTTTTATCTGAATCAGTTTGAAACAGTCACTAGTTACTGAGGTATATATATATATATATGTATGTATGTCAGTTCAACTCACAAAAGCTGTTCAGATATTCAGGTTAGAATATATATTACTAAAATTGTGGAGCAAAATTCCTGTGTTTAAATACTTCATAATGGTTTTCCTTCATGTAAGCATATAACATAAAAATGGAATTAAGCCACAATTTATGCTTATATCTGGAAAGTATTTATTTATTTTTGGATACCTAAAATCTCACTAATCATATTTATACCAAATGAAATCTCTATAGATAATTTGTTTCTGATGTTTTTCCAAACAAGTTAATAATTTATACCTTTACACAGAAGATTGGCCAACTAGAATTAATATTAGAAAACAAAGGAAATTTTTGGATTTATGTACATATAATTACATTTTGAAATTTTTATGATTTTTAAAGATTCACAGATTCTTTAAAGCTGATTATAGGTATGTTTTTGTGTCTTAAATCACTTCATCGGTTTGCAAGATTTTAAGCTTAGCTCTAAATATGCAGTAGTCACCCCTTAACCTGTGATTTCCTCTTCTGTGGTTTCAGTTACCTGTGGCCAAGCAAGTTCCGGAATCAGATACCCCTCCGCTGAGGTAGGGTCGGAAGGTCAGCAGTCGCCCGGCGCTCCGTCACAGTGTCCGCGTCATCCTCCTCACTTCATCTCTGCAGGCAGGCGTTTCATCATCTCACATCACAAGAAGGGTGAGTAACCCACATTAAGATATTTTGAGTTATATATTTACATAACTGCTATTACAGTGTGTTGTTATAGTTCTTCTGTTTTATTAGTTACTGTTGTTAATCTCTTACTGTGCCTTTTATGATTACACTTTGTTATAAGTGTATATATATATATATATATATATGGGGAAAAAACTGTGTATGTAGGGTTTGGTACTATCCCCAGTTTCAGGCATCCACTGAGGGGGCCTTGGGGGAAGGGGTTACTATAATGTGCATCTAACCACCACCGTCCACACCATTGAATTTTGGTACCTGAGAAATAATACGAAGTAAACCTCCAGACTTAAATCTGCTTTCAGCATATACTGACTACAGAACTGCCTTAATGTTTACATAGCAATATAAATAATGTGGGCCCAGAGCATTAAAATCAAATAAATTAAAATTTAAAAATACTTCAAGTTAAATTGCATGTATTTCTAGATTGATTTCTTCACTCTCAGTTTTTGACCAGGCAAAACTGTTTTTCATCATTATTTTTCTTGGGCCAGACAAAAAGTTTTATGTAAGGAATATTTGAAATTATTAAAGGGGGGGGATTGCCTTGGCTTATACAATAGTATTTTTTTTAACAGTTCTGTCTGAAAAAATTGAGAACAAAATAAAAAATGAATTTGGATGAGTTTAAGGGAAAATATAAAGCATCGCTTAAAAAGTAGACATGATTTATTTTTACACATATTATTTAACTCTCATAGCATTAAATTTGTCTTTTATATTTTACCTTCTACATGTGTAATTACACAAGCACATTAGCAAGTGAAACAAAAACTCATGTGGAGAAATCAGTCTAATATTTTTCTCTAAATCTAGCTAGAAAAGCTGCTTTGACTTAAAATACAATTAGCTGAGTAAACGTTGGCTGCTGTGGGAAGGAAAATGCTATCGTGGAAATAGCACTGGTTTAAGTCAAAACAGCTGAGTTCTACTGTCGTGCCCTCCATTTTCTGGCTACGGTATTGTGAATTAGTCTCTTTCAGATTTAAATTCTTCTGTATAATGGACAATGGTATGTTCTTAGTTTATCTTTCAGGGTTGTTTTGGTAAAGTAGAGTTATAAGCCAACTACAAAATAAGTAAAGCACACTATGAAAATGAAAACCATATCTCTGCTGGCCTGCACCTGTGTATTTTTCACCAATCTGCATACTCAAATTGTTTTCTGAAAATGCCAGATTCTCTTTCTGTGTCAAAGGAAGTTCCTATCATATGTGTATAATGTTTTTCTAAAGTAATCCAAGTAATAGAATGAAATTAGATGAAGCCTTTTATCTTGCCAATGGGTTTCAGCCCCGGGCAAGTTCACTATGGATTCAATGTGACCAAAGAAATGACAGTAAAATGTTCTTGGGGTGAAAGGGTGTACTCAACTTTATTTCCACGGTGGCAGGTCAATCACTAGAATGCACGCAGCAAGCCGGTCTCTGCCTCTGGGCCTGTTCACCCCCGCAGCTGTCTCAGTCTCTGTCCTGGTCTTTGCCCTCCTGCAGCCTTGCAGCTGTGCCACCCTGCCGCCCAGAGCTGAGCTGTTTACTCTATAGAGTCAGTAACGGCGTACTGCCCACATGTGTGTAGTGAGCTAGGTGGCCAGGGCCAGATGAGAATCCTGGCCACAGGAACCTTCACTTTATCCACACCTTTATACACCATTTCTCTTGAACAGCAATTGAACTATTGAGTGTTTTTTTTTTTTAGATTTAAATTGGGTGTTTGTGGAAAGGTGTTTTGTCTTTTCACTGCTTTGTTTATCATTAGTGAATGACTGCCACTGTTTATGGAATTGCTTGTGCTGAGCCTAGTTGGGTTTTGAGATAGCGTTTTCCCTGGGGAACTCTGGAAATGCTACAGGCCTGAGCCCTGGGTTTAGAGAAAGAGTATCACTGTTCCTTGTGGTGTGTTTTCTGATGAACCATTTCAGCCCTGCACGATTCAGTCAGTCTTGCTTAACAGTTGGTTTTAACTTCTAGGCAAAATCCATATTTCTGTAGCTCAATTGAATTATATACAGAACATATAAATATGTCATGAAGAAATTTCTACCAACAAAGCTTGGAGTGGAGGGTATGGATTCTTATTTCACCAAACTTCACTGGAAGCAGCATTTACTATCTAATGCACAGAATAGTAGAGGCGAAAATGTGTTGTATTTGGAGTTAAAACTCAAGGTTGGATTTTGAGTAAATATTTTAGATATGCCATTTCAGATAAGTCATTTCTCTTTACTTCAGTTTTCTAATCTTAATGTTTGTGTAGAACTATGTAATTTATAGGTTTCTTACAAACTATTGATTCTATAGTTCAAATATTCTAGATAAGTTTCATCTTCAGGAAACCTTTTGTTGAAATCAATGCAAACCAGTTTTAATATCCCAGCTTCACACATGACAGAGGTTCTGGAACTGGCATTGAGTCACTTTTAGAAAGTGCTGTTATTTAGGTAGCCTCCTAAATTGAAACATGACTTTTATTATAATGTGTCATGCCAATGAAAAGAAGGGTTATGAATGGCTCTATGCTGTATGATTATAGCAGCTGTTGTTACATGCATCTTAGAGGAAAAGTGAGAATATATGTTTTGGTTTTCTTGGAAAAGGATAATTTACAATTTGGTTTACATACTTAATCATCATGCTTAGCGTGTAGCTTAAAAATTTGCAATCCAGATCAATAAATGCTGCTAAGCGTGTAGAAACAATTTAATACACTGCATTTTCAGTGTTTTGAAATTAGTGTACGTGTGTGTTGGAATGAATTTACATACGCACACACCAGTGTTTAAAAAAAAGCAGTTTTATAGAATAGTCCCAGATGCTTCTCCTTCCACTAAATAGAAGCAATTGATTATTTAGTTGACACTTTGATGATGATGTTGATCTTTTTGCATCATCTCTTACACCTACTATACAGTCTAAAGTTTTTGTTGGTCTTCCCAGGTACTCAATTATCTGGACCTATTTAACCTACACAGCCTTTTCCCTATTGGTTACCTGTCTCTACCTAATCTTCTAGGTAGTCTGGCCTCCTCCATTCCTTTCCTATTTCTTTCCTAATTCCCACCTCCGTGTCTTTGCCAAGAATGTGTTCTGCCTACAATGACCTCCATCTTCTCTATTCCCACACAAGCCACATTTGTCTGTTTTAAAAATTATACATGACCATTATAAAAAATTCAGGCACTCTAAAACATTCAAAAAGAACAAATGACTCCAGATCTTATCACAAGTCATAAGTATTGACATTCTGTGAATATTATTTGAGACATCTCTCTCTGCGAGTATATGCATATACCACCTGGGTAAAAATGTCCTCAGTAAAGACCCCTCTGCAGTTTAAAATAAATTACTAAAACAACTTAAGACGACAGGCTCATCATTTTTTCAGCCACTTTTTCCCTTTGAGGTATTACGAGTTGTCTCAGTTTTGCAAAGCGTGCTATTCTGGCACACGATGGCCTCTCACTAAATTGAACTCTTGTTGTTCTACAACAATGCCTAAATGTTTAGGGCTTACTATGCTCTCATTTTTGGGTGTTTTTATTTGTGATTGAAATCAAACAAGATTTTAGCTTTCTTAAGGATACGAGTTCTGTCATATTTCTTTGAATTTCAGTCTCTGCCTTATTCTTGCCTGCCAGTCACTTAGAAACTCAATAAATATCTGTTTGCTGAACAGCTCATAGAATTAATATATATTAGTTTTGTGTTGGACATTTATTTGTGTCTTCTCTGCATCCCGTCTACCACTTTCCTTTGAATAACAGCCATTTGGGCCATTAATAGTCTAATTCATTGGTATGATATAATCCCTTGTTCCCAATAGTTCGTTCCTGAATGGGTATATGATCTCAGTTAGTCCAATAAAACTAATGCTAATATAGCCTTTGCCACTAATAAGTAGGTCAGACTGAAGAAGATGCCAATAGAGAAAGATGGTTTGGAACAGGAAAATATTAGAGAAACTGAGCCATTGGAGACCAAATTAATCCACGTGGAAACCCACACTAAATCTGAATTTGTCCATTTCCTGAGTCAATAAATTCTCCATATTGTTTACATAACATTGAGTTAGTTTTTTAAATGATATTTGAAAATGGTTCCATCCTTATTGATACTTACATCCCAACTGATGCTTAGTGACAACTTTGAATGATTCCTAAGAAATATATATAGAAGGGTACATACCATATTTTTTTTTATTTTGGTATCATTAATATACAATTACATGAGCAACATTGTGGTTACTAGATTCCCCCCATTATCAAGTCCCCAGCACATACCCCATTATAGTCACTGTCCATCAGCATAGTTATAAACCATATTTTTTTTGAGAGGGCATCTCTCATATTTATTGATCAAATGGTTGTTAACAACAGTAAAATTCTGTATAGGGGGGTCAAAGCTCAATGCACAATCATTAATCCATCTCAAGCCTAGTTCTCGTCAGTCTCCAATCTTCTGAAGCATAACGAACAAGTTCTTACATGGTGAACGAATTCTTACATAGTGAATAAGTTCTTACATGGTGAACAGTCCAAGGGCAGTCATCACAGAAACTTTCGGTTTTGATCACGCATTATGAACTATAAACAATCAGGTCAACTATGAATATTCGTTTGATTTTTATACTTGATTTATATGTGGATCCCACATTTCTCCCTTTATTTTTATTATCATTTTTATTTTTAATAAACTGCTGAAGTGGTAGGTAGATGCAAGATAAAGGTAGAAAACATAGTTTAGTGTTGTAAGAGAGCAATTGTAGATGATCAGGTGTGTGCCTGTAGCCTATGTGCTAATCCGAGCTAGACAAGGGCAACAAAACATCCACGGATGCAGATTTCTCTCAACACTGGGAGGGGTGAGGTTCTAAGCTTCACCACTGTTATAAACCATATTTTTATATGTGTTTAAGAATAAGTTTTAAAGGCTATGGTAAGAAAATACTATAAAATTGATTCTAGTGCCTCGTTCTTGTATTTACGTCTCTATGAGTCTGTGTGTGTGCTTGAGAGAGAGATTCAGAGGAAGCAATACTATCAGTTTCAATTTATTTTTATAAAATTATAAGCTCCTCTTTGAGGTAACTTAATTCTAAGGAATAAAACATTTGACATTGGTAACTCAAATGATGCTCTTAATATGATTATTTAAAGAATGAACAACTGGGTGACTGTATTTATAAAATGAACCTTTTGAACTATAAGATTTGTGTTTATTATTTTGTAAACATTTTGGTTTAAGAAATGTTCTCAGTTAAAATGTCTGCTGTCTGAAAAAGAACAGTCATTTTTAAATAGTAGGAGTGACTCATAGACAGTCTATTTCCTTGACTTCCTTTCTACTGGAATGTGGACATCTGTACCCAGGCCAAGCCCTTTAGATTTTCATGAGCTGTGAAGCTACTTTACAACTGAAGGGGACAGAGTTGGCTTTGAGGAGGAAATAAAAAAGGGAGAGAACTAGAGATACATTCCAAATGTGTTGAACTGCTGCTATAGTTTCCCACTAAATATTAGTATGTGATCCATAAATTCATGTGTTCAATGTTTTAAAATATAAAACATTATTATTATTATATTAGGACATATTGTTAGGGCTTTTAGTGGTAACCACAGGGTATGGTTTAAATTTGGGTCCTGAAATTTTTTGAAGGCATACTTCTCTACCAATAGTCCGTGGTTCTGGCCCACTTGTAAAGATAGGAGGAGGTAATCACGTAAGGACTTTGCTGCCTGGAACTACTGGCAAGTATACTCATCAAGAGCAGCTGGATGGCACCATCTTGCATGAACTCTTAATTGCTTTCAAAGTAAGATGTACATGGAGTAAGAGAAATGGATTGTTGGAAAGAGGCAAAAACTGAATATAGAAATATTCTCCTGAGTTAATTAACCCCAGTTTTTTATATTCATATTTAGAGTTTTTTATTGTTGATAGATTGATTAGCAATCATTCGATGAAGACCTGTTGTGTGCTCGATACTATTCTAGAGGCTGGGGATGACAGTCACTTCTCTTATGGTGACTCTGGTCCAGTAGGGGAGTCAGACCACAAGCTATATAAATAAACATAAAACATAAATTAGATTAGGCAGTGATAAGAAATAAGAGGAAAAGTAAATGAAGGAAGAGGATTTAAAGTCATAGTGTGAATATGGAATTTGTGTGATTTTTAGATGAAATAATAAGGAGTACCTCATTAAGAAAAATTTCTGAGTTAAGAGTAGAAAGACTGATGAAACCAGCAGTAGGAGCATCAGGCAAAGAGCATTTGAGGCAGTGCAAATAGCATGTGCAAAGGCCCTGAGGCAAGAGTGTGCTTAGTGAATAAGGGCAGGTGGGCAGAATGGTAGATTAGTAGAAGGTGAGGTCAGAGAGGTAATGGGAACCGAATCTTATAGTTCAGAATTTGGGGTTCTACTCTGCCATTAGATTTCTGCATAATTAGTTCTGTCTTTTTTTATTATATAAATAATCTTTTTATTACTTTTTTTTCTTTCCTAATTTCCCTATGGTGCCATTCATTTTTATCTGACAACTTAAACTACCACATTTACCTATCACCAAGTTCCTACATTTCTGTTGATTTATGTTACTTAGAAGGGCTGTCTTTTTGCCATTTTTGGAACTCAGTAGATAATTTCTAAAGTCTTCTCTGGCTCTTTCTCCTTCCCCTTCCTCTCCTCCTCCTCCTCCTTATTCTTTTGTAATATATTTTGAGTATATTCATTTATCTGAACCTTGAAGGAAATGCCACTTTCTTTTGGCCTGTACTGTTTGGCAAAGTCTGCCAAGTCGATTTATTTTCCTCTGTTCTCATTCCTGGAAAAGGAGTGAGTTACTCCGCATCAGTTTGAGCCAAGTGCTCATGTCCTGTGCCGTCCTCGTGGTTCCCTCGGACCTTCTAGATTTAGCACCTGAGGTCTGGGTCTCCAGTTAGGCTGCTGGATGAATCCATACTTCATTTACAGTTACATATTCATTCAGGTGGTTCTGCTGGACTGAGGATGCTCTTCTTTTGTGAGTGCTGAATTCTCTGATACTGGCTTATTTTGCAGGTTCTGCTGCAAAAGGCAAAGGGTGTATAATTGAGAATTATTCTATAGTTCAGTCCTCTCAAGACCACACTTCACAGACACTCAAAATCAAGATATGATTGTTCCTATTTCACTTTTGGAAACACTGTAATTTTTTTGTTGGTGAATATCTCCTCAAAATTTCTGTATTTGCCTATATTTTAAAAATCCACTTTGAATTTTAAATATTCAAAAAGTATTTGTAAGATATGTATGAAGTATAAGAATAAGTTTATACTTTGTCAACTACCGTGGTGTAATAGAGGTCCAAAATACTACCAGTTAATCCCCCATGTGAAACTAGAGCTGCTCAGATAGTTTCTAATCAAAACTAACCTGTAGATATACCACTTCACATTTGCTAGTATGACCAAAATTTAAAAGTCTAAAACCCTAAAAGTTTGTGAGGATGCAAAGCCACAGGAACTCATACCCTCCTTGTAGAAGTTTAACATGGTACAATGCCTGCAGAAAACTGGCAGTCTTATGAAGTTAAATATATCTACTCTATGACCCTACATTGCTATTCCTAGATACTGACACAAAGGAAGTTAAACCATAGATACACAAAAAAACACGTTCAAGACCATTCATAGCAGCTTTATTCATTACAAAAAGAAAAAACAGAAGAAAAGGAACAGACCAAATACCTAAAAATAGGAGAATGACTAAAAAAAAATGGTATTTTCATACAATGGGTACTATTTAGGAATACTGAGAAGTGACACAATGACAATGATTTAAAAAAATATTATATTATATTCATGATACTAATAAATGTAGGTAAAAATAAATACATGTTGATAAAAATCAAAACACTGCTTGCCTTTGGGCCATGGGAATTGAAGAGAGGGGGATGCAAAGGGGCCTCACAGGCTGATGAACTTGCTTTCTATCTTGACTGGATGACAGTTTCATGAATTTACATATTTATCAAAACTCATCGAAATGTACATTCAGTGTTTATGCATGCAAGATATGAAAATTTTACCTCAAAGATTTAAAAAAACTAACCTGTGAACATTGTTACTTTTTCCTAAAATATATATGTACTGGCACCACTAAAACACTAGCAGATTTACAGCCAAAACTATTCATTTTTATTAATCTAAATTTTTTGTTCTCTTGCCTAATATTACAAATTAAGATAACATCATTAAATGTTACTGTGCCATTTTATTATATTGTTACTGGATTTCACTAGTTTTGTCAAATGTATTTTAAAGGTATCAAAATATACTCATTTTTAAAGGGGCTTTTTGTAAGTATTTTAAATTAAAAATCAAACTATGATTAAATATAATTATAAATATTTTAATTATCATAAGTATTATAAAGGTCAACATTGTTTTTTTACTTAAGCTATAATATTAACATTGAGCTGGAACAGTACATATTTATCTATGATTTTAAACTAGGAATCTGAATAATAAAAGACACTACATCAGTACATCCCTTTTAATAGTGTATCAGTATATTTTTATATTTAGTTATATAAAAAATTATATAATTTTGTATTTATCATGTATTAAGTTATTTTTATATTGATTACATTACTTATATTTACTATACATTATATTTTTGTACTTAAAACCATCCATACTCTCAATTTGGTCCCCATTGTAATTTTGACCCATACTTTAAATTTTAGGATAGGTGAATGTACCCAAACACCTGTCTCTCAAAGTTATAAAGCTAATTACTATGAGCAGAAAGGAAAAGAATGACCTCCCTTTATTGTCACTGTTCTCAGCTAGACTCTCACGGCCCACAGATAAAGTCTGGTTGATAAAAGCATTTATTGAAGAATATTGATTAGGCTTTAGTGAACACAGTACAAGTTTGCAAAATTTTAGTTGCCACTAACTAGTCATAATCATGTTATCAATGGCTGTATAATATAAGAGAGGCAGAGCTCTTTGCTGGAATTATTTTGAGAACTCGTGAAAATAAAATTATACTTACTTTCATTGAAATAATTTTGTATATCATTGTTTTAATTGCCCAGGTAATGTTTAATTGCATATTTCTAAGTTCTTAGTAAAAACAAAATCATGTGGAAAGAAATTAGAAAAAAATGAACAAAAAGGTGAACAATTTTCATATTTTTTAGAGAGCATATCATAGATTTTGTCATAATTTCAAATAAATTAATTGCCTTACCTATGAAAGTCCTTCAACTTGAAATAATGGATTTTCCCACCTTTAAAGAAAATCCTCTTTAGCTTGAATACTGATTTTACTATTCATTTTTCTCTACTAATGAGCATTCAAAATTACTCAGGTCCAAAAAGCCTTGAGTCAAATGTTTGGATGTGTTCAGGATTGCCACATCTAGTGTGTTTCCTTTAAACTAAGTGACATGTTTTTCATAAGGTCTGTTTCTCCTGGACAGGACCAAAAAATGTGCCCTATTTATATTTAAATTTCATATACATTTGATTTCCTACAGTTCTAGCAACCGTTATCATCTTTTCATCCAGAGTGTTTTCATTTTGATGGAAGTTGATATTTTCAGTGAACAGTTTAATCTGGAAATTTTGTTCAGTTTCTCTTCCTTTACCATGACATAGTCCCAATGTATGAAATAACACTTGGACTTTTTTTGAGGACATTATGCACTATGTATTGCAAGTATCTTCCCATTTTAAGCTTGTATCATGTAATATATGAAGGAGAGAAGAAATTAAATGGAAAGTCATATTTCTTGGCAGATTTTTAACTCAGCTTCAAAATCTTAATGCGAGATAAGTAATGCAACTCTCATTGCAGGTGCTCATTACTCTTTGAGTGCATTGATTTCCTGATAAATGTCTGAAAGTAGTAACACTAACATTGATCAGTAGCTGAGGGGGCTTTTTAAGTGAAAACATGTTGTCTAGAGCTCGATCACAAATCTCATAGAAAAGACAGCTCCGCAGCTGTCCAATGACCCTTCCTTGAGACTCAGGTCATGTTTTAGCATTTCCAAACATTTTATTCAAGGCGGTGACTTTAATAATGTTGTGATATTGTGCCGCACATACACACGTATGTACACATGCCTTTCTGAATATCAGTGAAAGTTTTAACTTTTTAAATGCTTTTTAGTTTACTTGTATGCCTAATGTAGGACAGACTCTAGGAAAAAAAAAAAGATTTCAATCTAGTCTGTCCCTCAAGCCTCTCTTGGAAAATTAAAGGGATTGTCACATAAGAAGACATTTGAATCTCACATCATTCACTTTTCTAAGGATATTAGTTTAAAATGTGGTATTGTGACTTTTCAGTAATTTTGGGGGGAATTATGATTGACAGTTCAGTTCACTAAATGTGACAATGTAGTGTTTCTGTAGATGAATCATTGAGAGATTTGAAAGCAATTTTAATATCTTGGAATTAGAAAACTATTAATGTTATGTAAATGCAATCATCATCAGATAACAGCTGTTATTAAATAACAGACTATCGACCATGGATATGCACACCCATTTTTAGATATCATGAAACAAGGGGAGACAATGGAGAAATCATTTGAGAATATGATGTTCAGAATGAAACTGCCTGATTTATGTCCTACAAGTAACAATTAGCTCTGTAGCTTTGATCAAGCACCCCATCCTCTCTGTGTCTCATTGTATTCCTCTATGGGATAAATAATTACAGCCAGTGCTTAAGGTTTATATAAAGACTAAATTAAATGGGAAGGAGATGATGATATAAACCACAGTACCTAATGGCTGTGTAATCATTAAATAAATGGCATGCATTCTTGTATACCTTAATATTTCAAAAGAGTAAGTTTCATAATCATTTATCTTGATAGTTTTTACAAAGATAGTAAATAGTATGCATACCTTCACTCCTTAATACTTAAAAAGAATAAATTTTATGTCTATTCAATATTGAATTTTAGATGTAGAGCTTGGATTAACTCTAAAAACAGACTCAAAAATTGTTGTTCTTAAAAATCAAGTTATGTTTCAGGAGCCTCAGGAGGAAGCATTCATCCCTCCAAGACTCCAGGAACATCTGTTATAAGAAAAGCAGGGATAAATCCACCCTAATTGTCTTTTTCTCAGCACTACTACCACACTATAGTGGGTTTGTATGTATAGTTGTTCAGTGTTCCACTGTACTTTATCAATGTTTGTGTGACCATGCAGATATATATTTTTGTGCAGCTTTACTTAAAGCATGACTTGAATTCTTTAAATTACTTAATTATTTTAACTATTTGATTATTTAAATTATTTTAAGTGTGAATTGAATTTTCTACATGTTTATACAAACACTGTTCAAGTACAATGGTATTGATTTTCTGCATGTGTACAGTCAAGTATGGAGACAGCCTGTGGCCCCTGTCCTTGAACCTGAGTGGGCTGGTGATGGCAGCAATCAATAGAAAATAGCAGATGTCATGTTACCTCGCTTCTGAGGGCACTTTAAAAAGCCATGCAGTTCCTCCTGCTTCCCTTGGAATGCCCCCTGTGAGGGGCATCAGTTGCTATCAACAAGTCCAAAAACCCTGAGGTAACAGGCTAGAGAGGGCACATGTCAGTGGTCTCCTTGAGAATGTGTCTCTTGGCGCAGTATTCCAGCCACCCTCCTCTCCTGGGGCTAGACATGTGAGTGAAGGCCATCCCATCCACCAGTAAAGGACACTGAGTGACCTCAGGGAGGTCATAAGCAGAAGAACCACCCCAGTCCCTGACCTGCACCATCCATGTAATACTATGAAATACTTGTTGCTTTAAGCTTCTAAGTCTTGGGGTCACTCGGTATGCAGCAGCAATAACTGGGAGATGAAGAGTGTCATTTTTCTGTATTTTAAAGAAATGAATGTAGTACTGGACAATTGAAGGTAGAGTACAAGTACTGTTAACTGAGAAATGTTTTCCTTCCATTTCAATGCTTTTTTAATATGATGCCATTGTAGCAATTCTCTATTTCAATTTTGATATATATATTTTAGGATCTAAAAATATCAAACTGAATTTTGAAATTTTATGTATGTGCCTTAGAAAGCACTTACAAAGCATTATCTGAAGAAACAGTACTCTGTTTCACAAATTTAAGGGATCAAGTATTAATGCACCAGTATGGATATCCTGTGTGAAATGAATAAAGTGTTAATTGTAATGTTATAAATAATTTAATTGGTAGTGTTTACCAATCTTATGGAGTCAATCAAATTGAGATCTAAGAGATTCTTTCTATCAAGAAGTTGGAACTTTACAGTATTCCTAGAGTAGGTTGGGTCACCTTGAAAGGTACTTGAATTACCAAGTCAAGTACTCAGAGCTATTGCCCTGGAACTGTGATGTTGGTAACAAGTAAATGCAATCTGACAGCCTGATATTATTTTGTGCCTACTGATAAACTTAATAGACCCTTGGGACATCAGAGCAGTTCATGTACCAGCTAGGAATTTAATTTAAAGCAAGTACATGTAGATAAATAGTAATTTGTAATTTGTGAAAAGCCTGCCTTTTCCTCTCCCACTGTTCAGTTACTGTTTGGAAAGAAACAGGATGGCGCTACAAATTAGAGTTTGAAATTCAAAACGGTCAGTATGATCCTCTCTCAGCCAACTTGTTCAATTATCTATCAGATCCATGAATTCTCAACTTCTCCAAAGGCTTGCTCCAGCAATTATTCCGTCTGAAATTTAATCTTGTCGTGTTTCCTGAATCATTCTAACCAGGCTATAAGAAAAATCCCCCCATTATAGAAATGAATATTCTCCCTTTATGTCACATCTTCATTTGGCCACTCACCATTCGTCTTTAAAGCAACGCTGTCTTGAGTTCCTGTCCTCTCGTTGGCTCTGCAGTCGGCTGAGCACGCTCTCCGCTGTCATCAGGATCGCCAGAGAGCATCACGCTGACAAAGTCGGTGATCAGTTTTTCAGTCTTTACCTGACTTTTCCTATCAGCATCATTTGATTCAGTTGATTGCTCTCTCCCATAGTCTTTTTTTTAAACTCCTCTTTACGGAATCTTCAACCTCTGAGGCCACTTTTATTTTCAAACTGCTTTGTTCTTCATCTTTTCCCCCTGACTTCTGCCTGTTAGACCTCTGAGCTCCAGCATCCCACATCTTTCCTCCTCTGTTGGCATTCACTCCCTAGATGATCTCATGGCTTCTAGTGTGACTTCTGTACTTATGAATTCCAGACTTACACCTTTAAACTGGATTTTTCCGATGAACTCCGTAGTTGTATATCCAGGTGCCTACTCAACATTTTAACTAGTCCTAAAGAAATCTGAATCTTAACATGTCCAAAACTTAGTCCCCTTTCTTCTCTCCAATTTGTATGCACCAGTAACATGCATGTTTTTGAAGAAAGTTTATCTCACAGCACTATTTATGGACTTGGAAATTGACAAACATCTAATGACTTTTACCTTGTAAATGCCAATGATCTGTTCTACCAAAAATTACCATTTTGTATGTAATTCTTAGTTTTCCTCTGTCTATCTTAAAGAGAACAACTCTAGTCCAAAAAATATTGCATCTATGTATTATAAATTGTGGCAGACTGTTGCATGGATGATTTTATTTTATCCTCCCTAAAACATTAAAGATTAGGGGGAAAAATACAGACTTTTAAGTTATTCTTATTTTTTAATCACACTAGTAAACTAAGTTACATGAGTTATCGAGGGTTCAGTGAGTGGAAAGACTAGAACCTGTTTTCATTCTAATTCTGTGCTTTTCCAATAATAAACATTTTCTTCTATTTGACTTTTGAGTTATCTATGATTAGGAAATTCAAGGGCTTTCATGAAATTCTCATAAACTTTGAAATACAAAATTCTCATATATATTTGTTTCTCTACTTTTTAATTCTATTATTTTGATCTATTTGTATATTCCTGCATTTAAGCTGACTGCTTCAATTATTGGAGTATGATTCTTGGAGTATGATCTAGTAACAGTATGGGGTCATTACTCACTGACTGGGCTGCTTTCAAAATGGTTCTTTTTAAACATTTTCTTATCTGAATAAATGCTAGAATCAGTTTGTCAAGTTCCATAAAAGGTCCTGTTGTGACTGCAGTTGAGTTTTGCACTGAATTTATATTTTAATTTGAAGAAATTTGACAGCTCCTTCTCAACCAGAAAATGGTCTGTTTCTCTGTTTATCCGAATATTTGGGCATGTCTTTTGGTAGGTTTTATAATTTTTGTAGTCTTTGTGGTGTTGACAGTGTTATTGTCTGGCATATTCTATGTTAGGCTTAGTCACCCGTGCTTTACAGAATCTTCATGGCTGTAGTTAATGGGGTTATATTCTGTCACATTATCTGGTTTTGCTCCACCAGAAGAAATTATTGATTTCTACACCAGAAGAAATTATTAATTTCTAAACTAAACCCTTATAAACTTTTTAGTAAGTTATCTTAAAATTTCTAGGTGGACAATTTTAGCACAAACAAATATGGTTTTGCCTCCTCCCTTGTTTTATTTTTTTGTTTTATTGCATTGTCTTAATTGTCTAGCTCAGTGATACAGTACTAATAGCATCTTTGCCTATTCCTGACTTAAATGGAAAAGTTTAAAATATTGCTATTATGTGGGATAGTCTGTGGGTTTCTTATAGACAGCTCTTATCAAATTAAATACAATTCCTCTATGTCTTTTAATCTTCTTCTCATAATTTTCATGTCATTTTCACTATCATTGCATTCTAGAAGATAGCTTCAGCTCAATTTCATAGCTTATTAATTTGATTTTCAACTGTGTTCAGTCTCCTCCTCTGCCCTGTTAATTTTGGTTTTAATTTTATATAATGATTTTATTATCCAAGAAATCTTTACTCCTTCTTTTTCATAGAAAACTGAATCTATTTTTAAAAATAGATTTCCCACAATATCAGGAAGGATTTTAATTATATTTACATTAATAATTTCATTTATTTTTTTCTAACATCTTTTGCTTTGGATTCTTGTTTTTTATTCTTGGGTGCTTTTTTTTCATGGTGCTAGTTTTTCCTGAAATGTTCATGATTATTGGTTATTGTTATCTTTATCACTAAATGCCTAAATGATAAATATTTCCTCAGCCTAATTAAAATGTCTTTGGGAGAGTGAATGCGTGTTTTTATTGTAAGAGCACCTTTGATTATCTCAGTATCAACAGTGTACATCCTCTCTGCTCTCTGTGATATTGAGTCAGCAGCACAACTTCTCTGGGCTTCAGTTTCTCATTAGTAAAATAAAAGTAATACCTATCTACCAATAATTAAGAAAAATATGAATATAATTAGATAATCATGGAGGTAAGTACCCAATAAATGGGAAGAGCAAGGAAAATTGAATTCTAGTATTTAGGAAATTCAAGATCAACTGCATTACTGGGATTAATAACAAAAAGTATTTCCTCCTCTTAGGAAATAAGACATGTGCTGTGATCATATATGATGCTATGACACAGCTTTTCAGTCTCAGGTTTCACAGCTACTATTATAAGGCTTACTATACAACATATTCCTAAAGCCTTTTAGAGTAGACTCATTAAGAAAATAAGAGAGAAGCCTCAAATTACTAAATTCAGGAATGAAACAGGAGACATCACTACTGACTTTACAGAAATACCAAAGATCCTAAAGGAATATAATGAACAACTGTATGCCAACAATACAGACAACCACATGAAATGAGCTACTTCCTAGGAAAATGTGAGCTGCTCAAACCAAGTCAAGAAGAAACAGTCTGAACATACCTACAAATTCAAAGTGATTGAATTCATAATTTAGGAATTTTTCATAAAAACAAATATGGGACCAGATGGCATCAGTGATAAATTCTACCACACATTCTTTTAACAGTTAATACCAATCCTTCACAAATTCTACCAAAGCATAAAAGGAAAGAACACTTCCAACTTATTCTATGAGACCAGGATCACCCTAATACCAAAATCAGATAAAGACACCACAAGAAATACAACTATAGGAAAATATTCCTTAATGAATACAGACCAAAACTCAACAAAATGCTAGCAAACTGATCAACGCAAAAAAGGATTATAGATAATGACCACAAGGGATTATCCAAGTAATACAATATTGATTAAGGTCTACATATCAATTAATGTAATTCACCTCACATAGAATAAGGGACAGAATGACATAATTATCTCAATAGATGTAGGGCATATTTTGCCAAGTGACTGATGATGGATGTGGTATCTCATTCTGGGATGATAAAAAATGTTCTAAAATCAGATTATGGTAATAATTGTGCAACTCTTTAAAATCCACTCAATTATACACTTCAAAGAGGTAAATTTTACATCTATAAATTATATCTCAATAATGCTGTTTTCTGAAGTTTCAGAAAAAAATCAAACTAAGCCTTTCATCCATAGCTTAGAAATTACTAACATAATGTGTCTAGTTGGAGACGGCCACCAAGTTGCTCATCAACATTGGCAACAGTTTTATAAAGAGCCACTCATTCTCATAAGATGATGTTAACACCTTTTTTAAAGCATGTAAAGAACAGAGAATACTTCATTCTCATATTACTTCTCTGTATTAGTCAAAGCAGAGCCTTCCCCAAAATCATTTTTCAGCATAAAATGGCTCGCTGAGTGGCTACTGATTCAAATGACTGCCTGTCTTTGGTTTAACATACAAGCTTCCTTGTAAAATCCACTTTCAGATGTTTGCAAGGCGTGAAATGTCTTTCACATTATCATATTCTCCTTCATTAGGTGCACCTGAGAAAATGAATCAAGACATGCTGCACCATCAGGTTGTGCCGTGTTTTCATGTGCGGTTCCCTTTACTTTTGAAAGTCACTGAGTGTGATGAGGAAAATCTTATTCCCTCATGTACAGCACAGTTTGAAGAAGGCTGAAATGTTAATGCATAATGAATTTTAAAGCTGGTTTGAGAAACACTATCCTCACTATTGATTTGAGAACTCTTTGGCTTTAAAAAATAATAATTAAAACAGCAAATCTTTATTAACTCCTTTCTGTACTGCCAGGCACTAGTCTAATTAATATCTCGTATGTAGTAACTGAAATAATTCTCACACAGAAGTATGAATGAGTATTACTATTACCAGGTTAGAAAGTAAGGAATTAGTGACACAGAAAGGTTAAATAATTAGAGGGAAAATTTTAAATTGGAGAAATATAGATGATATATAGATATGGGTGATGACAAAGACATAGATACAGACAAAGATACAGATAAAGATATAGACATATTTTTAAACACTATATAATTTCTGAAATGGTTGAAAATAATGTGTCCGTTCCAAAACCTTGTGATCTGTTCCTTTTTGTGCATTTATTCTACTATTGAACTTGTAGTTTTTTCTACATATGTTCAATTTAATAATTTTAGGTGAGTGAAGTTAAATTTTTCAGTGAAAAAGTTCATTTTACACTAATAGTTATATATTTGTTAAAATGTAAATGTGTCCCTGAGGTTTTGCAAACTACCATATACCTGAACTAATTTTCAATATGACAATACACACTAAAATATTATTTAAAAAATAAAAAAAACTTCATCTGAGCTGAAAGTATGAACAAATAATTTGTTTTAAAAGCTAGTACTTATTTATGTTATTATTATTAAGGGATCAGTTGTGACACCATCATCCCTCAGAACTAAAAGCAACATTTTTCAAATAGCGCATGAACTCTATCGTGTTTTCTCTCTTACGTTTACAACATTTTTGATTTAGTGTTTTTAAAGATAAGAATAGGTTTTTATTTTTAAGTCAAAATGAATTCCTTTCTCATAAAAATTATCACTTTATAAAGAAAAATGCAATAAATCTTAATAATATATCAGTAATTTGAACATGAAAATAATAGTTTTCAAAACTGCATGTGAATTTTAATGTTTTTCTTAATGTTTGTTTATATAAATAAAATTTTTATTTCACATTTAATTTTTTGCTAGTTTTTACCCATTTTAGTAAAACCTAGCACTTATATATTCTTATACCAGAGCAATGCTATACTCTCTATTGAAAAGGAAATAGAAAAACCTAATAACTTTTGGATGACCGCACTTTGGAGAACTTACAGAGGAGGATTAATGGCAGTACTTTAAGAAGTGTACTGGTATTCTTTAATCTGAAGGTGCTGGATTTCTAAGATCCGAGTGAGAGTAATTCATGAAGAGGCAAATATTGATTATGGTTCTGTAGGAATGGACAGGAATAAGATTCTGAAACAGTGTCCAGGGATTCATTGATACAGCAAACAAGACTTCACAAGGGACCTTCCAAGTGAAAGGTCAACTTACGTATAGCTCCTCAGTTTTCAATTAATAAAATATTGCTACGTTACCTAAGATATGAGTGTCTTCAGAAACTCCTTTATATGACTAATACTTCTAAAAACATTTTTAAACAACAATGCAAACGGGAACAATATATGATTCAACCATTTCACAGAAGCTCCACATCAGATAAGAGTAAGACTGATGACTTAGGCAATGTTCTCAGTCCTCCACTTTATTGGAACAAGTTTTATTTCAAAGAAAAGCGTGAGGGTTTTTTTTCCTCATCAATTGTTGAGGAAAAGGAACACTTTCACCATCTTATCTCTGAGATTCTTTTCATCAGCAGCAATTTTCAAAGCTAAGCACCAGAAGTCAGTTTGTATCAGAAGAAACCAGAAGACTTAACAAAGGAAGAAAGATAAAAAGAACATAAGATCATTCTAACAAATAGCATTTAATGTTTGAGGTTTTGCTCAAGAAACTCCACTTCACTCAAGACTAAGTACATTTTTTCCCAAGTCAAACCACCAATTCTGAAAAACTTTGGACTACTGTCAGATGCGCACAGGTTGCAGGGAATGCCTCTGGGAGGAATAATTTACATACTGAGACCTGAAATAAAGAGTGGGACGTGGAATGTTCCAGGCTGAAGGTAGAATGAACTAAAATGTCTCAAGAGGAAGAGCTTTATATGTTAGCAAATTCTCAAACTTTGTGTATTTTAAAGTGGAGTTTATCAATTCTCTTTGGCATTTTTTTCAAGTAATTCTGAAATACGTAAACAAAATTGGATAAATAGATAGATACCTGCAGCTTTCAAATAATGTAATTACATCTGATTAAAGTAGAGTATAAGCAGCCCTGTTGTTTTTATAAGGGAACAATTTTTCTTTTTTGCTGAGATCATTTGATTTTTTTTAAAAAGCATTTGGCCTGAAGTTAGTTCATTCCATGTGCTTTTCAAAAGTCCTAAGGAGGAAATTTTTAAAGCGTAAGTATTTTTTTTATAATATCTTAAAAACCATTTTAAATCTAGAATTTTAAGTCTGTAAAATGTTAATAAAAATGAACAAAGTGCATATTTCACTATGTAGTGTGACAGTTACCCTATAAAATGCTTGCCTTGCCTAAGGGAATCCATTAGATGAAGTTTTGGTGTCTCAGTCTCAAAGTTCACTGTATGAATTGGGGTCAAGAAATACCTTGTCTAAGGAGTGCAAAGTTAAGTGGATGAGTTCAAATAACTTCCTGCCTTGGCTGCTTGAGACTTTGTCTTCCGTGGTTCCTGGGCCTCTGGGAAACACACTGAGCTAAGCTGTCAGGCCTAGTGCACTAGATCTGCTTAGGAAGTGTTTGAAGTGGACTGTTTTTGAGTCCTCAAAGACCAGGTGGATCAGAAAGATTAAGGTGTAAGAATGATAATCAATAGGTATGTTTTTTTACAGGGACTTTTCAGCTTTCCAAAAAAGGCTAAGATAACTAAACCTAGAAAACACTAGGCCTTGCCACATTCCTGAAAAACTGTATTCTGTGACATATTTCAAATATTGCATAATTAGATGTGGTTAATTTTGAAAATAGTAGCATCACAAGAATAACAGTTATTTATTTGTATTAACCTGCTCTTGGTTGACATTTTAAAAAAGAGTGCAAACTCTACCATTATTTTTACAAGGAACATAGTAAGCTATGTTGTGGTCTGTGCTGCTTTCAATAAGTCCTCTTTAAATTAAAAAAGAAAACGCATGTTAATATAAAATTTTTTAAATGCACTATACACAAAGTCACAATTTAAGATCAGAATAAAATGTAAATAAAACTTTTGGCTTACTAAATATTTCCATGTCCTCAGTACCTAACAGATCACATGCAACAAAAAAATATTAATTGAATAAATATTTTTAAAATTAAGAAGATTCTGAAACTTTATAAGAATGTAGAATGTGGGATATTTAACTGCAAAAGGTGTCACACATTATGAGGGAAAGATGAATAAATGAAGAGGTTACTCTAAAAATAGTCAATATATATCCAAAATTGAATAGTTAAAAAATTGCAGAGATGTAAAGGCACTTCTTGCATGTCCAGTGATCTGAAAGGACTATGAACTCTGAAAGGTCACAATAGCAAACCTGTGTTAAATGCGGGAGTCATTTCTCGAGTGGTTTCAGCAAGATCGTAATTCTCAGGTACAGCTCTTATCCCTCAGCCTTCCCATCTGTGTAATTTGGTCTATGATGCCTAATACGTAAAAAAATTAATTTGGCGTGCACTTCTTAGCTCATTTGGTGAAATGATGAGACAGTTTGTTCATTTATTCGTTCAATAAATATTGAGGCACTACTAAGTTCTACACACTTTAGTGGCATTAAATAAGACAAAGTTACTGCAGAAAAACAGGACATTTGTCAAAAATGGAAATAGTTGCCTGACCATAGAAGCCCCAAAATAGTAGAGAGATGCTAGGGAGAAGGCACACAGACTTCACAGATGAAGTGACTTTCTTTTCCTTTTCTCCAAACGGAGTCAAAGAGTTTGTCTTTCTATAAATGTGCCTACCCTCACCAGTCATGAATCAGGGGTTGTGAATTGGAAAATTGGGCTGAATAACTGCCACATTTTTTAGAACATTTTTTTCCAGAAACATACAGATGTCATGCAGTTATTGCAGATGTCAGAGCTCTTACATCAGCCTCATACCACTGCAGTTTGATCTCTTTAAGACAATAGCTTTAAGGACTGTTGAGGCACAATTTGTTGCCTGGAATCAAAAATGATTTCTGACTTGTGTGGTTTTCTCACATCTCCACTGTAAAATGGTCTCCAAAACTATCTTTATACAAGTCCGTGGCTCTACAACATGGACAGTATTCAAAGGGTCA
This sequence comes from Manis javanica, assembly GCF_040802235.1. NCBI lineage: Eukaryota > Metazoa > Chordata > Mammalia > Pholidota > Manidae > Manis > Manis javanica. The sequence continues at coordinate 98,690,105 of NC_133167.1, forward strand.
GGTTCTTCCAACTGTATATGACCTCTCTCTCCACTGGTGTGTTTGGCAGTAAGGTCAGCTGCAACTGATCTGATTTTCCTATTCAGTGTGCATTATATCTCCAAGAAGTCGGTCAAGCCACAGGCTTTAGCTATGGAAGCAAAGAGGGAGAAAAAAAAAAAGTGAGAGAATAGCAGATAAGATCTAAGTTTCCTTGTTAAATAATATTATGAAATATGTTTTCTAAATTTACAATTTAGGAAAAAAATTTAACTCTTATTATATCTGTAAATACAGAGCAACCCATTTAGAAAACTTACCATTCCTTACTACAGTTCTAGGGTCTTGTTTTGGATAATATTAATTTATTTCCATAAATATTTTTAGGCATGATTTTCACATATTTATTCCTAGTGTGCTATTAATAGTGTGCTGTAACTTTTTCTGATTGCTTCCTGCTGAAATCCAGTTCCCCCCAAATGCAGGATTTTCAGATAAATAATGACACTTGAATTGCCTAGGGTATGTTTTCATTGACTGTTACCAATTTTACCTGCTGAGGTATAAAAGATACTAGAACAAAAATATTTTATTCAAAATATTTTGTTTTAAAATAAACAATATTACCAGTTACAATAAAAAATCCAGAATTCATAACAAAGTGAGCAAATGATTTAAATAACAAAAAACTTTTTAATATAGTTTGTATTAAAATTTTGAAAGGATACTCAAGTGTAGTCATAATCATCATTCTTACCCATTAAATTAGCCCAATTACATAGAAAAATATCACCTAGTTTTAATGAGGCAACTCTGGGGGACTCGTAAATGATGCCTGGAGGGGAGCCATGATTAGAGGCTTGGAATTGCCAGCCCCTCCATCATTATCTGGAGAGTGAAAGGGGCTGGAAACAGAGTTAGTAGTTGGTCACACCAAGTGATGAAACCTCCATAAAAACCTCAGTGGTGGGCGGCCCGGAGAGCTTCTGGGTTGGTGAGCGCATCCGGGCACTGGGTGGGTGATGTACCCCAGCTTCAAGGGATCACAGGTTCCTGCTCTTCTGACCCATCCAGACCTCACCCTGTGTGTCTCTTCATTTGGTTTTTCATCTGTACCTGTTATTTCATTTATTATAAACTGGTAAATATGTTTCCCTGAGCTCTGTGAGCCATTCTAGCAAATTATTGAACCCAAGGAGTGGGTCATGGGGACTCTGATTTATGGTCAGCCAGAAATACAGCTAACAACCTGGGACTTGCAACTGGCATCTGGAGGGGGACAGTCCAGTGGGACTGAACTCTTAACCTGTGGGATCTGATGCTAGCTACAGGTAGACCATGTCAGGACTGAACTGAATTGTAGGACACCCCCTCCGTGTCACAGAAGTGCTTGAGGTGTAGAAAACCCTCAGAACTGGTGTCAGAAGAGTTCCGGGGGTGATAGTGGTATGAGAGTAAAACCACACAGGTGTGGTTTTTGTTTTCCTTATTCAATGTCATCACCCATGTCCCCACCTCAGCAAAGGGCAAAAATGACTATTTGTCACATCCATCACTAAACAGGGTCTAACCACTACAGTAGGCATGAGAGACTTCCTCTTAAGCCACTGAACTAACACCCTGACCTGAATGAAGCCTGTGCTGGGACCAGGTTGCTGCTTTCTTGGTGGACCTGGAGCAAAGGATCGCAGAGGGACGGAGGCTGACACAGCACACTGGTGTCCTGACTAGATTATGGGCTACAAGATAACATGACAAATAATTTGTCACTAATAATATTTAAAGTGCAAAACTTTGCAAATGCTTCGGTTTTAAAAATTATTAACTACTAATGTGATTCCCACCTACTAATGCTGTATTTTATGTATAATAAGGTTTAAAAAGTTTGCAAATTGCTGACCCAGAGGACAATAGATTCCATAACTTTTAACATTGGCTTCTACACAACGTGTAAGTTGGATTCTTCCCTTTGTTGTGTGTTCTTATGGATAATAAAATGAAGTTCTAAGAGGGAAGAGGAGGCTGTGGGTACAGTTTCTGTGCATGTGGGTGCTGTCAGTGGTCTCCCCAGATAATGCCAGGCAGCTGTGGAATTGGTTATTCAGCCCAATTTTGCAATTCACAACCTCAGACCAGAAAGCTCTCAGCGTTCTTCACTTAGGAGAACAAGACCAAGGAACAAAATTCTCAGAAGCTGGACCCACATATGAAAAAGCACTAAAGTGTAAATCAGCGTCATGTATTCAGGGAGCTGGAGGCAGTGAATACTTTGAATTGCAAGGTAATAAATGATGACTATATGGGTTTTAAACAGGTATAGGACATAAAGGGGCCTTACCAGTCACATAGAAATAGTAGATATTACACATGTCTGTTCTCATCTATGTCCAAGAGCTGTTGTGAAGAAGGAATGAAAGAACAGACCTAGAGTTACTTTGGAAACTTCAATGTATTGTACAAATAATAGTCAGTGTAAGATATTTTGCATGTAGATTGTGTCAACCCTGACAAATATAAAAATGTAACCATGTGATAATTTTCCTTCAATACATATTATTGGAACTGTTTCTTTTAAGTTGAGAATTATAAATGAGTTCCTTTTTTACATTAAGTATAATACATTTTAATATCTGTTAAAAATATGGTCTAGTCCTTGACTGTTGCCACTTAGACCATTGGTTTCCAACTAAGCTGAACAAAAATTACCTGGGAAGCTTTTAAAATACAAGTTTCTAAACTCAAACCAGTCGATCAGAATATCTGTTATTAGAGCTTGCACCTCTGAGATTTTTGCCAACTGCTCAGTCAGTTGGGTTGAGGTGCCAGTCTGGGGACTGTGTTTGGGAACCGCTGAATGACAGCACCATAATGCAGGAAATGTGACAGAGCCATTTGGGTAGGCTTCCTGATAGATTTTGAAACACGTCTTTCAATATCTTGGTATCTTTCTTGTTGTTGCCATTATCACATCACGCCTCCTCACTCCTGAAATACTGCCAATATCTCTGATTCTACTACTTTTTAAAAAATCAGATCATTCTTTTCTTAGCTGTTCAAGGCACTTGAAGTTCTTTTCGTAATTTTAACTAATTCATGTCGAAAGACTGACATAAGAAAGGTCGTAAGAAAGGAAATAGGAAGTAAAACAATTAGAAAAAAGGAGGCATGAGTTCCAAATTCAATGTTATTTGAAGATAATATTGTTGTTTACTTTGAAAAACCAAAAGAATTAATAGAAAAGCTGTCTGTAAACAGGGAGAATATATTTTCTCTAACATGACCTTGGCTACCAAAATAGGATTTTAGCACTATTTATTTTTAAAACATATATATGGGATGTTCTAAAGCAAGTTTAAAAATAAATCATATTATGCACCAGGCACTATGCCAATTCCTGGAAACTTGAGGGAATCAGTCCTCAAAGAGATTAAGGAGTTAGCCACAGGTCATGAGCTAGTGAGTGGCAGAGGCATGATTTGCACCCACATCTGACTGACTCCAAGGTGATGCAGGAGACAATCAATTAGAAAAAGTGGGGACTTTTTAATTTATTTATTTTTAAGGAAGTATAGTTGATATAAAATCTTGTATTGATTTCAAGTATACAACACAGTGGTTCACCAGTTACCCACATTATTAAATCCTCACCCCAACTAGTACAGTTACTGTCTGTCAACATAGAAATATGTTATAGAATCATTGGCTATATTCTCCATGCTGTCCTACTATCCCCATGACCAACTTGTGTTATGATTGAGAACCTTTGTGCTCTTTTATCCCCCTCATCCTCCACACTTGCCCCACCCCAATTCCTCCTGCATGGTAACCACCAGTCACTTCTCAGTGTCTTTGAGTCTATTGCTATGTTACTCATTTTATTTTGTTTTTATATTCTATAAATGGTGTTTGTCTTTTTCTTCCTGGCTTACTTCACTTAGCATAACACCCTCTAGGTTCATCCATGTTGTTGTAAATGGCAGGACTTCTTTCCTTTATATGGCTGAATAATATTCCATTGTGTGTATGTACATGCAATGGAATAAATGAATAACAAACCATATGCAATCAATGATTCCTTATTTCCACCGACTCTGTAGGTCAGTAGGGCATTTCTTCTTCATGTCTCCCTCAGCTGCAGAGAGCAGGCAGCGAGGCTGGCTGTGAACGGGCCGAAAGGGCTGCTTTCATATTTCTCACCCAAAGTTTGAAGGCTGGAATGGTTGAGTCAGTTGGGGACCCCTCTTTCCACAGGGTCTTTCATTCCACACTTCCCCACAAACTGTCAGCTGTGTAATGGTTCCAAGAAAATGGATTCCATCACAAACCATTCCAAGAAAATGAGACTGGAAGCTGGAAGCCATCTTGAGGCCAAGGCTTGGAAGGCATGAGATATTAGAGATAGAGATAACTTGGTCAAAGCATGTTACAAGGTCAGCCAGAATTCAAGGGATAGAGAAGTATCTTTCACCTCCTAATAGGAGGAATGAAATAGTAGCTGTGGTCACATTTAATGAGCCATGGTTGAAACAGTCAGATTACCCACAAATATATGGCTCTGTAGTGATGTTCACGATGACATGGGAGGCAGGAAGTAGAGAGAAGAGAGCACAGAACTCAGAGGGCAAACACAAGTCATTAAGTCCTGATTTTCCTGCTGAATGGGTTTTGCTAAGCATTGACCTTAATTTCTTCAACCCACATTTCTTCAACTATAAATGAAAGTAATAATAACTACCTCACAGGTTTTTTGTGATGATTAAATGAGATCATATACAGAAAAGAATCAAAGTGTTAGGTGCTAAATCAATATGAAATATTACTTTAAATAACAAGGTGGGAACATTTCATTTCCTTAGATATCCTCTTAGGAAGAGCTCTGTTACTTTTTTGTATGAAGTATTTTTATGGAATGTAGGAGTGGAAACTGAGGTCTCAAAAAGCATGCTCATATTTTAAAAGGTGATTGCCAATCCCTGCATATAGTCAACTCATTCTTTACAAGGGAGCCAAAAACGCTCAATAGGTAAAGTGGAACAAGGAGAGAGCCCTGCAAACTAATGACTTCTGTCCCTTTGAACTGTCTCTTAAACAACTAGTATTGGGAAAACTGGATAACTGTATGCAGAAAAATGAAATTGGGCCACTATCTCATATCACTCACAAAAATTAACTTGCAATGTGTTAAAGACTTCAACAGAACTTCCAATACCATCAAACTACTAGAAGGAAACATAGGAAAGAAGCTACTTGGTATTGGTCTTAGCAAAGATTAGTTGAACAGTCACGAAAAGCAGAAGTAGCAAAACCAAAAATCAACAAATGTGACCACATGAAATGAACAGTCATCAACAAAATGAGAAGGCGGTGTACGGAATGAGAGAAAACATTTACAAATCATGTCTGATAAAGGGTTACTCTCCAAAATATATAAAGAACTCATACAATTCAGTGACCGAAAGCAAATAATCCAATTAAAAAACAGGCAGAAGCTCTGCATAAACATTTTTCCAAGAAGGCAGACAGATGGCCTGCAGGTATCTGAAAAGATGTGCACTATCATTAATCCTCAGGGGAATGCACGTCAGCACAAAAATGAGACAGCACCTCACATATGTTAGAATGACCATCCTCGGGAAGACAAGAGATAACAAGTATTGACAAGAATGTGGAGAAAAGGGAACCTTTGTATACTGTTGGTAAGAATGTAAATTGGTATAGCTACTGTGAAACAGTACAGAAATTCCTCAAAAAAAAGAAAAAGAAAACTATATTATAATCCAGCATTCTCATTCCTGGGTATATATCCAAAGGAAATGAAATCAGAACAAAAGGTATCTATACCTCCATGTTCACTGCAGCATTATTCACAACAGCCAAGATAGGGAAACAACCTCTGTTTTGCCAGCAGATGAACAGATAAACACATGAGATACACTCACACACACACACACACACACACACACACACACACACACACACACACACACACACAGGAATATTTTTAAACCATGAGAAAGATGGAAATCCTGCCATTTGTGACAACATGGATGGACCTGAGGGCTCTATGCTAAGTGAAATAAATCAAGCAAAGAAAAATAGGTGCTGTATAATACAACTTATATGTGGAATCTGAAAAAGCCAAATTCATAAAAATGGAGTAGAATGGCTGCTGGAGGCTAGAGCATTGAAGAGCTGGGGAAATGTTTAAGGACAGAAACTTGCAACTAGAAAATAAATAAGTTCTGGAGACCTAAGGCACAGTATAGTGATTATGGTCAACAATACTGTATTAGAAACTTCAAAGTTGCTAAGAGAGTAGATCTTAATTATTCTCATCACAAAAAAAATGGTAATTATGTAACATGATAGAAGTGTTAGCTAGCCTTATGATGGCAATCATCTTGCAATATTTACATGCATCACATCAACGCTTTTTACACCTTAAGCTTACATAATATTATATGTTAGTTAGATCACAGTTTTTAAAAAGGTGATTGCTGTACTCCCTGTATTATTATTAAGATAGGAGTTTTTCTGTTTATAGGAATAAGAAAGGAAAGAAGGCAAGGACAGGCAGCAGGAAGACAGTGGAAGAAAGGAAAAGAGAAATCAGGGTGTTGGATGACTAAATTATGTACAATAAAATTTCTTCCCTAACCACCAAATACTGCTTTTGGTAAAGTACACTGATTTCACTGGATGTTCTTTGAAAGCAGATTTTTAAAATCAGCTAACTTTAAACATTCCCATTACGGTTGGATGGGATATGACAGAAACAGCAACCACAGACAGAGGATTCGGGCAAAATGGACCATGAGAGCATAATTCACATAAATCATGGCAAGGGCCTTGGATTTACAAAGGCTGTGGAATGGGGTGTTTCAGGCTAAATTTACCTCTTTTCCAAAAGACAGGGATTAGTAGCTTACTGCCAGATTACATCCAACATATCAGAGGAAGATTCGCTTGCTTGCTCTGTGATCAAATTTCAAGCCACTGATTCTGTCAAACAAGAGGCTCTAACTTCAATTTCCTTTTTGAGTTATATGTATGATCGCTCTTTTTAGAAGATGAATGTTATAAACTCTCTGAACCACGGCTGATCATCAGTATTTTGCTCTTCTCAGCTAGAACTGAGAGTAAAGGTACAGCTTGGAAAACAGCTCAGCCGGGTTAACCTTCAGGAGACCAGATGCACATATCTAACATCTACGCTGCTGAAATGTGTGGTTGTCACTGTTACTAAGACAGGTCTCCCTCCCTGGCTGACGTTGAGTTCCAGAGCAATGAAGCTCGCAAAGAAAGGCAAATACAACTTTTATTGGAACAAGGAGAGAGTCCTGTAAAGTAATGACTTCTGTCCCTTTGAATTACAGCTGGCAGGGGCTTGATACAGAGAGGTGATCTCTTTCAAATAGCCCATCAATATCACCTCCACTGCTGTCAGCATCACCCTGCCCTTCTTTAGCTGGACCATCTCTCTGGAGGCCTTCCATACAGCGCTACATTTTAACTTTGAAACATTACGAGGTTAACAATGTATTGGACGCTCCTTGTCTTTCTATTGAATTTTTGTTTTTAGGTAAAATTTGTGAGCTCTTCTGAAAAACTAATGGTGAATGTAAGTTCCAGACTGGCCAGAGGTCAGATGTTTTAACTGACATTTATACTTCATGCAGCTTCTGGCCCCATCCCTGCCATCTCCCTTCGGGCATTCCACCCCTCAAAGTGATCCTGTGTGGTGGCACTGAAGTGCCCACTAGACACCCCCTGGATTTCCATTCTCTTACATTTTCCTGCTCCTCCCCCTAAACTCCTTAACTTTCAATATGTTCATCTCTATTAATTGGGAGTTCTCTTAGGTTATAGCTTAGCCAAAGTGTCAAACTATTTTTAAACAATACATGCATGGCTAATGTCGGCATGATGTCATTTTTTTAAATAAACTGTTTGATCAGACCTGCCCCTAACCCTGACATGACATTCACGTTTAAAAGAAACCTTCCAAGCATCAACCCAAATGAACAGGGAAGTGGGAACTCTGCGCTCATCCATGTGGCAATAAAATAAAGTCACATTCATATTAATATTCTTATTCTGATACTTACCAGCAAGCCCCCAGCTGCCCTTGCTGGGATTTCTGCAAGTCTCCTGGTAAGTGTGTCGTATGTTCTGGGCCAAAGCCCCCTCTGTCACTCTGCTGCTCTGTTTTTTTTTTTTGTTTGCTGTTTACTTCTCAAAAAAGGCGGTTCCACAGACAGGGCTATGGGGCAGTTTTCGCAGGGAGTGGCCCCTCGGGGAATGCACTGCGGGTGCCGAAGGGCCCCGATGCTGCCCCTCCCAGACCTGCGCTTCCTTCCTTCGCAGGACATGGCCCAGGCTACGGAGAACTGCCTCAAAGTCACCCACGAACAGAGCCTTGCACTTTTCAGGGCTCAGCTCCCCACCTCTCATACACAGCTGAAATAAAGAAAAAAGCACTTTTCCTCAAAAAAACAAGCAACAATTTTCAGATACAGAACAATCCCAATTCTTACTTATGAGAAGATATAAACGGTCTCAAGAGAACAGTAAAAAGTAGCTCAACACAATACGCAGACCCCATTTTCCATTACAGCATAGCGCAATTTCTTCCACGGAACAGAGCATCAGAGAAATGCCTTTCTTGTTGCGCTCTCTGCCGTGTACCTATTTGCCTCACTGAAGATCTGGGCAGGGTGGCACTTCCTCCACTGCCTCAAAGACAGTCTTCAAGCCGTATTCAAGCCTTCGCTTCTTGTGAGACAGGTCTGCTTTTTTCTGTATCTTCCAAATCAATGTTTGAAAAATCTTAAGGTTGTTAAAAGATAAACTGAGGCATATTAAAATTGTTAGGAGTGTATTTGAGCACAAGTGGATTCCAGTAAGTTAGTGCCAAACCAGAAATGGTTAGGACCACTCCAACAGGAGCTGGGGAGAGACTTTTATAGGGACAGGGCGAAGCCGGTAAGGAAATTATTGATTGGCTCTTGCTTAAAGCCTCGCGGGCTGCTTAGGATCGGTTTAGGATCGGCTGTCCCTGGTGTTTCGGATCCCGTAATCTTGAGGCATCTACTGGCTTAGATTTTGGTTTTCCTACATAGGCTATCACAGCCTGAGCGTCACGTCAATCTAATGGCCTTCTTGTTTAATTAATTGAACAAAGCCAAGTTTCAGTCAGAACTCACGCTCAAAAAACTAAGGGTGAACTCGTTTTGCTTTAGCAACACCGGCGAGGAGGAAGCGAGTTGCCCAGAAATGGAGACTGAGTCTTGATAGAACAACACGTTAAAAGGACTCACTTCATGATTTTGAATCTTACCAACAAGGGTAAGGGGCAATTCTGGACAGCAGTTTGCTGGTGAGGTGTGAGGACAGAGTCAGCTTTGCCAAAGTGAAAATGCAAACATTTCGAGACTGTGCGATCCTTTTCCCTCTTAGCAGCCCAGAACAACCATAGCTCCCTCGCTTCCTCTACCAGCTTCTTGGCAGCGTGTTGCCCTGGCTATCGCAGCCCCAACACCTCCCCACTCCTCTCTGGAGCCACGAGACTGAGTGCAGTAATTCATTCACTGTAGCTGGCGCTGATTACGCTTCTCCTCGGCCTGGCTCTCCCATTCCCGGGGTGCTTGGTTCAGTTAAGGAACCCAACTCCATCTTCTTGATTAAGGCAACATTATCTTTTGTTAAAACACAGGCGTCTGTAGAGTTATGAACTTCTGTGCATTTGTATGGTAACTCTCAAAGATTCAATGAAGATACTTAGCTAAATAGTCACAAAAATAACTGATAACTTTTCTATATTCTTTCTCTTTGGTCTTAAAATAGGCTTTCAAGCACTTTCAAATGAATGTGTTAAATTATTATGATCTGAGAAAAGGTTTACTTTTTTAATGCTTCTCCTCATTGGTCCTTTAGATGCTGCTCAGCCTCGCAGGCTGTAGACTGTAAGGAGTTAGAATCGAGGGAGGAGCATCTAGGAACCTAACGCTCGACAGCCTGTGAGACATTTAGCTGTCAGATGGCAGAGCAGTCAATAGAATTAAGTGGCTTCTTTTTTATTTTACTTTAATGACTCAAGGAACAGAAAGAAGAACAGGATAAAAGAAGAGCAAATCTACATGTCATCAACCCGAAGCAGGGGTTAGTCTGTTTCCAAGTGCTTGAAATGGTTCTTTTAACTTAATGTAATGCTTTTTCCTGTCCTGAACCATATCTAATGCTAAAACCAGTGTTTAAATCAGTTCACAGAGATGGATTCTTAAGTTAGGTAATAACTTATGAAGAAAGGAGTGTTAGCTTACTTTTTTTTACATATATAAATTCAGGAGCTGTATTTTTATATAAATAGGCCAATTATATTAGTCCGTGTTTATTTCTCTTATGGACATAGAGCACATATAAAATCATTTTGTCTCCTTTTTAATTATGGTGACGAGAGTTTCAGTTCTAATTTTCTCTTCTAACACCTAAGAGCTGCAACTAAATGTTTTCAAATTAATTTTTTTAAATGAATCATTTTAAGCATTTCCATATTGGATTTTTGCTAGAGATTTCTATATTGGATTTTTGCTGAATTAAGGTCAAGCTGCTAGGAAGAACAGCCTGAGATAATTCAAACCAGCAATACCAGAACAAAGACTGTCTTAACAAACAGTATAAAAGAAAAGTCTTATCATTTATTATATATAATATGTAATGTATAATGTATGTTATATATAATAGAGAATTCTTATCTACACACACAGATTCGGTGCAATGATACAAACTGACTTAAGATCCATTAACCTTGTTTGTAGTAGAATGTTGAATGGCAGCTAGTAAATGTGTAGGGAGTGCTAGAACTGGGAAAATCATCACTTGACACCCATTAGAGTAATAATTAGTGCAGGTAAGAATCATCAATGAGTATTAAGTCTAGGGTAGTATTTTGATGACAGTAGGACATTGCATGATTATAAAGTTTCTTCACATGGATCACCTATTGCATGGGAAAATATAATAACTATACAGTAGAGAAATTGGAAAACATCTTGACAGAGTGATCAAAGTTGATCACCAATGAGGGACAGATGAACATCATGTGAACCTGGATGTGACATGGCCAGGAATTCATAACCTGAATCTAATTGTCAGCAAACACTGGGCAAATTCAAAAGGAGTATTCTTTTTTAAAAAGCAAATGGTATAAAAGGAAGTATTCTAGATTAGTCCAGATTAAAGGTGTATTCTAGATTAGTCCAGATTAAAGGAGAATAAAGGGACATGAAAACTAAAGATAATATCTGATCTTAGGCTAGATCCTGTGCTGAAGGGGGAAAAAGAATTATAAAGATCACTAACAGGTGAAAAATTTGAAAAAAATAGGATACACCTGGTAGATTAGATTAAAAGACTTATTGATGCTAAATTTTCTAAAGTTGGTAACTGTGATTCTTTGGAGACTATCCCAGTTCGTATGAAATACACATGGATGTATTTAGAAAAAGAGAACCCAAACGGAAGCACAAATGGATAGAAAGTTAAAAATAGAAAAGGTTTTATATACATATATATATGCACACACACACGTACATATACATATTCTCTTTATATTTTACCTTTTCTTTACATTTGATATTTTCAGATAACATGTTACTACTGTCTAAAAAGCAACATATGTTAGTGCATATACACCACACATACATACATACACACATATCTATATTTTTTATAGAAGTAAAGTAAAACTTCCATTTTTCTTTACTTTAATGACTCAGGAACAGAAAGAACACACACAGGCATCTATATTTGCTCTCCACCTCCCCATACAGAATCAATGTTGTACAGATTACAGTCACTACAGAGATGCCTCTTTAGACTTCAGTTAGACAAATCTCACTAAGAGACAACACATCCTAAAGGCATGAAAACCTTGAAGGAATACAGAGTCTTAGCAAGTGGAAATGTGCCGAGATTCTGAGTGTAGCATGGTGTCTGAGATTAGAAATCTGATGGAGTGGGGAGGTGCTGTTAACAAAACCCTAAAACAGCAGTTTCCTGAAAATCTGGACCACTGGCCCCCGCGCCATCCTTCTCTGGGACCATTCTGACAGGTCAGCGCAGGGGAGAGCTGCCGTGCCCCCTAACACGTGTTTGCCTTGCAGCCTACACAGTTTGAGTCATGGCTGAATCAGGCAACAGGAGTGCCATGTGAGGAGAAGCAGTGGTATCTGTGCCAGGTGAACGTCTGGAAGGGAAGAAAAACAATACCAGAAATCACCTGATTGCTCACATGACAGCTGACCACTCTTGACTGAGATAGTCACTGGAGCTCCCAAGACTGTGGTCTCAGGAGAATAAAACCCAGTGATTGTCATGACTGCAACCCCATTTAATACCCACATGCTGATAATCTTGGGAAGCGTACTGTAATATGTGTTAAATCTACATCCACACACTTTCCTGTGGAAAAGGCAAACCGTCACCCCAATCAAGAGGCTGATCAAAATGTTCATATAAAATAAAAGCGGATTTCTTCAAACTTTTTTTTTTTTTGCATTCATACACATACAAGGGCCTCAAGCAGAACAGAAAATCAATGGAAAACTAGGATGAGAATGCAAGTCTCCTGTTTTTGCAATCAAATATTCTGCCTGGAGGATACTGCTTTAGGGAACATTAAAAAACAATGAAAACTATTCATCACACAGACACTTTCCTTCTACCCCTCCTTTATCAACAAAACTCAGTTGAACGGGCTACTGTTTTCTCTTGTCAGTGATCACGCCAATACCCACTGAGGAGAAAGAATGAAAACTCAGCTAAATTTTAATCACATACCTGTGGCAGAGCTCTTAGAAGGATCTCTCCTTAAACTAGGACTGTTTGTGGAATGAAAACAAAGGAAGATTGGGGAAAGGAGATGGTATTAGGGTAGGTCAGTTAAAAAAATATTGAGAGGAAAGGAGTTCATCTGAGAAGAAAAACAGTTAAAAAGGAGAGAGGGGAAAAAAGGTCATAAGGAAAGTGATTTATCATGCCCCTGCTCTCTTCGAATTGATTTTTAAGTCATATTCTATCTAGATGATCCACAGCAAGCAAACAAGTGCAACGAAAAGGGAGGAAAAACCCTGAAGTTTTGGCAACTCTGGTAGAATGTAATCTTTAGTTATCTTGTTAAAAAATAATGAACTGGTGGGGCAAGAATTTTGGCTGCCTCTTGCTGTCTGACTCTGCCAAAGAATCATGAATTTATAAAAGAGCAAAAGGTCTTTACCTACGTTTCTCTAGTAATGAAATAAGGAGCCGTCTATGTTGTTAGAAATGAAACATTTATTTTTATGTGAATCCTAGTTATACAAACAGTAACTCATAGCCCAGTTACTCAGAAGCCCTGACTTGAAAAAAAAAAGAAGTTTTTCCTTAGAAACTAAGAGTTCAAGATATCTATAAAGAAATGCAAAAAAATAATAATAATTACCTGACTAAAACTTTGTGTGATACTGATTTTGTGATGAACCATTTTACCATGAATATACTCTAAAGCAGTTTGGTTTAAATGACTTGAAATGCCCCCTCGTGTTGTTTATGCAAGAATGGGGGACTCACCATTAGTCATCTGGAACCCTCATGTAGTGATCCCGACACGTGGGAGCCCCTGATGATCAGAGACGCCGCACGCACTGGGGGAGGCTCAGCCCACCACACTCACCTCAGCCTGGCCACTAACACACCCTCCATCCTTGGTTTCTCATGCCTGCCTCTCATTCTTCTGAATAGCTTTCTTTATTCTTCTGAAAGCAAACTTTAATATTGACTTCTTTTTTATACCGTCAAAATCTCTTTTCTGTCAGAAGGTAACCCTACGTCCTTCTCCACCGAGAAAAAGTAAGGTCAGTAGAGAAGACTTCCTAAATTGCCAGGGGTTCCCTACTTCCCCATCCCCACCCTCTCTTTTGAGGAATTCTTATGGGTACCTTTCTGTCTCATGTTTCTCTTCAGCCCTAGGAAGCTGTTTGTAGCCATTTTTTACTACACAAAATGGAAAAAAAGTTCATTTACCAGTAGAGAGAACAATGATGTTGAGGTGCAGAGATGAAAAGAAGAGTCCCCGGTTCCTTATCACACTGCCTTCATCAGTTTCTTTTGTGCGTAATGCCAGCTCGATGGAGGAATGTTCCAGAATCCTTCCTAAAACATGTTGTGTTTTGCTTGAGTTTCTGATGCATGACACAACACACCTTGACTCATGTAGCCACCATAAACGTATCTAAGTTTAGGAGATGGTATGGGTTGAATTTTGTTCCCTAAACCAATATGTTCATATTCTATTGCCCGGTTCCTGTGAATGTGGCCTTATTTGGAAATAGGGTCTTTGCAGATGTGATCAAGGCACATGAGGTCATACTGAATTAGGGCAGGCTCTACTCCACTGACTAATGTGTAAGGTGAGAGAGATGGGACACACGCTCACACAGAGGAGAATGCCATTTAAAAACCTAGGAAAAGAGGCCCAGAGGGAAGACAGCAATGTGAAGACAGAGAGTTTGGAATGATGTGTCTATGAGCCAAGGAATGACAAACATTGCTTTGCTGCCCACACTTCCCAGAAACAAGGGAGAGGCATGAAACATTCTCCCCTAGAAGCTCCAGAAGGAACCCGCCCTGCAGACACCTTGATTTTGGACATCCAGTCTCAGAACTGCAAGAGCGTACATTCCCACTGCCTATGCTACCCAACTAGCATGACCTTGTTACAGCAGCCCAGGGAAACTGATGCAGGAGACATTCGTTAGACCAGGTTTGGAGCTGAGGACACTGAAGCTAAAAGTTAAAGAGACTGACTTAAAACAAAGTCAAGTGGCAAATAAAGGCCATGTCCTGTGATATTTCTTTCATGCCATGCAACTATCAAAACTGAGAAACTCTAATTGAATTGAATATATCTTAGTTTTTTCTATGATTGACCTCCTGCTTCTAGGTTATAACTAGTTTATCTTTATTTTAATCAATGTTATAAAGAACTGAAGATAAAGCATTATTGAAAGCAAAGTGTTAAGCAAAAAACTGTAACGTAAAAGGCTGTCACCATTACATATGACATTTTGTGAAATCTCAAGGTAGTCCTCAGCAGTGATAATATTATATGCACCATTGCTGAAACTGTCACATTATTAAGCCACTTTAAAAATGTGCCAGCCAAGCCTCACTGAGTCTTTAAAGTTTTTTTTTTTTTGTACTCTGGTTTTCTGATAGATTTTGGATTTTATTAAAGTATCAAAGTTTTACTTTTTCATGAGAATTTTTTTTTATGAGGCACACATTTATGAAGGATATAAAAAGGATAATTATTTCTTGAATACAGGTTATGTGCTGAGCAGTGTGCTAAACATTTGTATATCCTTACATCTATTCTATGTAGTATGTATTATTCTTATTTTAAACAGAAACTGAATCTTAGGGTATATGATTGGCCTTAAGTCACATTGTCATAAGAGCTGGGTGGATGTCTGCATGAGACCGTAACCCACGTCCAGTTCATTGTACAGACCTGGCTTGCTACATGCAACCACGATGATGATTTAATACACAGGTTTCCTGCTCAAGAATGAAATGGAAGAAAATGTAGGTTTAAGGAGAAAGAAGTCATAACAGAGCAGAAAAACCAGAAAATGTGTCAGGTATACTCTACATTTTTGTAGTGTTTCAGGAAAATAGCAGATGAGTTGAGGCTGATGTTTAAAGAAAGCATAGCCCAAGACATGAGAGGAAAATGTGGCTCTTACTCCTCTCTGGAGTAAATGAGTGAAAGGAACAATGTAGGGACACGGAGTGATCACAGGATGACTTGATACATGAGTTTTTTGAAATGGTTGTCTCCCTTCTCAATGAAAATAGAATGGCTTGTAGCTATGGCTTTTGACTACATAAAGAAGACTATGACCTTCTCCCTAAAGAAAGTAGCCTACTTATCCAGGGAGGCCGCTGGTGAAGATGTGCAACCCAAGAAAGAAGCAGGGCCTCATAGAACACTGGTTGTCCCCAGGAGAAAGGGATGGAAAAGCAAAGCTCACCACAGACCGAGGCCCTCCTTATTTTGCAATGTGGAAGTCCCCAAATGCTCTGCATGCCCCTGTAGTGGATGACATGCTGTGACACAACTCCTTCTGGATTGAGGGACTCATTCCCTCCAGGGTGGGGCGTGTTACCCAGGAGTAGGCTTTGATTGTCCACACTTCTGGGCAGTCACCCAAGGCTGAAGAAAACTGCTCCCCACAGCCAAGGGCCCCTTTCTCCAGCAGCCTGTCTGCTCCAACGACTTGTGCATGCAAGAACGTAAAGGCTCAGGCTATTTGGCCAACTTGGGGCAACCGGAAGGGCTTGTCCAGTTTCAGAATTCCCTCTAGGGGCTGGCTGAAGTTTTGGGTCGATGGCATCATGACCCAGCTGCTCCCTCTACACCATCCTGCTTTCTCTTCTTCCCCAGCAGGGGCTGATCTTGAGAGAAAGCGCCATTAAGCTTCCTCATGCTTACTTAGGTCTCAGAACTGGATTTCTGAGCAACCTCATCTGCACCACTCTGTCACACACCTTACAGGAAATCCCCCTGTCGCTGTGCTCAGTCACCCAGGTGCCCTGGCCATTCTTCCACGGGAGGGAGAGGAATTAAGGCTGCTCAACAGGGGAAGAAAGCAACATAAGCCACATTACACCAGTCAGCCATTTTCAATCATAAATGTTCATGTACAACTATGAATATCAACAGATATTTGAGGAAAAAAACTGTATGAAAGAGTCACAAAAGAACAACTGAGTACAGGGAAAACAGGTAAATTAGAGATTCTGAGGCAGTTTTTCAAAATGTATGACTCAGACACTGAGAAAGGTATTTAATACATCAATGAGGATATAATCCAACATCAGAGAAAAATGATCTCTTAAAAACTTGAAATATTCTGAAAGTATAAAAGAAATTCTGAATTTAAACACTGAATTTTAAAAAGGAAACTTGAAAAGATCAAGCCTAGAAAAATAAGATGACAAATAATTGGAAAATGTGGAAATACTGAGTGGTGGAAATACGGGAAGTTGTCAAAGACAAAAAAAGAAGAGGAGAAATAAATAATTAAAAATTATAGTAAAAGATTTTCCCAAGTGAAGAAAGGTAAGTTCTCAATGAAGAAAACCTCTCATGAGACAAAGACGATCTCCTGGAGAAATTATCACCAGCTTCCAATATTCTGATTGAAACACAAAAGCTGACCGGCCTCAAGGAGAAACAAGCAACAAGCTCTCCCGGGGGGGAGGGGAGGGGGGCTGCCCGATAGAAAGCCTGGCCGATGATGTGAGTGAGGAATGAACAGTGTAAAGACACTGAGATTTTTGGGGGGTTCTGTAATAATCTAGTATTATTTTAACATAAGCATAAATGGGGTATATTTCATAAGTCAAACTTAAGTGTGTTATTTAAAACAATAGAAACGAGCACTGAGTTTACAAATACTATTATTAATAACTGAGAATAATGATGGCAACAAAATCCAAAGGCAGAGAAAGGACTGAGAGGTGGTGTAAGTGTGAGAGATTGGCCACCATCATGGTGGAGGAATTGAAGATACAGAGATACTTTATAAACGTGACAGATCTGGAAACAGATGAGAATATATCATTGTTGCCATTACAAATGTAGCAACCATCATCCAATCTAAAACGGGTGAACATGGTGGTCCGTGCAGAGTACAGCTTCAGTGAAGGGTGATTCTGCCTTCCATTTTCCTGCGTTTTGCACAGCCTGACATCCTTTCCACCATGCGTGTGCATTACTTTGAAAACGTAGACATGTTTATTCTATTTCTTTTAAAAAATGAATTGCATACATCTATTCAATGGAACACTATCCAGCATCCTGAAGATAAACTGAATGAAATAGCACAGCGTTTACAGAAGTAGAAAGATAACCTTAATATGTTGTAAGGAATGAACAAAATAAGCTGCCCGATAATGTATAAAAAATGAACCCAACTGTGTAAACAAATTTGTGCAAATAAATGTAATGCATATAAAAGGATGAGTAGAAGGGGAGAGGGTACAGAAAGAGAGAGACAGAATGAGGGAATTCTTCCTGAGGCAGTAACCAAGGGGATCTGACCTCCCCCGGGGTGACTGTGTCTGGAAGAAACCGCACCCTCCGCGGTTGCCCCGAGGGTGCCCCAGACGGGCACTAAAGACGTAACAGCAGCAGGGACAGCGGGAGAGCAGCGTCGTCCATAGCCCAGGGTTTCCAGAACCATGATCATTTATTCTCTGGGTCTGAAATTTCCTGAATGTGAGTATCAATGTCAAGTAAGTAAATTTCAAGTTTCTCTAATGAAAATCATAAATTACTTCTACATGCTGACTAATACAGCTGTTCAAAAGCACCATATGTTATGGAATTGGCTTGCTGACATTTTCTTCAGGAGAAAAGCTCCATATAAATGTATTCCTCGTTTTTAAATATGACGGTTTGCTTGGAGTTTTACTTGAAATAACAAAACAAAAGAATGTTGTTGTTGTTTTTAATTCAATTTAAGTGACCCTTTTGTAATTGTGATTCCATTTAGAATTAGTCATATCCAAATTTCTTACCAAAAATATTCACTCTACTCTTTTCAGTGCATAATCTAGTTTCACTTAGTCAAATTTCTCATCTTTCAATAAAAGGCAGCAGACCTAGAATCTGGCAGCTACAAGTAGGTTGTTTCGTTGTTGTTTTGTTTTATTTTGTTTCCTCCCCAGAGAAATTGTGAAAGACTTGATGATATTGGTCAAAACATAATTGATAGTATTCTGGCCAGTAAACTGAAGCCAGGCATACAACACATGCAGCTTTATTTTCTTCTTACAAGCAACTAAAGGTCACTGACAAAAAAAAGAAAAGTGAGCATTGAATAATGCTTTTTTACTCAAGTGATTCAATGTTTTAAGCTTGGAAATAAACTGGTGTTTCCACAAAAGCACAAGAAGGCATGCTAGACAGTAACTGTTGATTCAGCTACTCAGCAAGCAACTTTGAATCACCTTGCAGTGAATATCATTCTAGGAACAATCATAAACCTGCAGAAGCCAGAGGTCATGTAGCAATTTATAATACGCAAATCCTCCATTGCACCAGCACAGGTTCCCTGGCAGAAGGGTGGCAAAAGCTGTCATCAGCTTCTGGTGTCATGGAGACACACTGTGCACTAATTCACTGATTGAGACATGAAGCAATAGGCCAGAGAAAGGCAGTGTGTGGCTTAGGAGATGGGCGTGGCAGCGGCGTCCTGCACTGCGATGCCCCTGACAGCTGCGTGGGGGGCCCTGCTGAAGATGTCACATTTTCCATCGTCATTTCAGAGTCATCCTTAACATCAAACGACAGGGCGCCGTCACCAGCAAAGTGGTTCTGGAAGCCTGCTAATTCCCTGGCAATGGAATTACACTTGGTGACACCTATCTGCTCGGCTCCAGGTGCCCCGTAAATGAAGACACCATTTCATGGGTATTGGATGAAAGATTTGAAACTGAAAATCTGTAGCCATGCTTCTGTGAGAAAGTGAAATGTCCACCATTGCGGAGACCAGCCCTGCAATCTAGCTGAACCTGAGAGGGCTGGACAGGAGATGCAAGAAAAACACAGAGATAGCAAGAAAGGCACAAACCAAAGTTGGGGTCAGGAGGTCCACTGGCTTTGGTGGCAGACAAGTGACGCAGTTTTAATTCAAAGCACAGTTTATATTCACAGGCTCACCCACAATGACCCCACTTCCGATGATCTCACATCCCGTGCTCTTACTGCCGGTGACCTCACCTCTGGTCCCCCGCACATCAAGACCAAAAGAAGAAAGGAGAAGGAGACCCAAAGCACAGCCTGAGGAATGTGCAGCGACAGCCTTGGCTTCTAGGAAACAGACAGGTAACCCTGGAGTACAGAGGTCAGAGGGGGAGATGTGATAGGAATTTCAGCCTATTTCCTCAGTTCTGGGGTATGATGCTCAGAGTCTTTCCCCCATTACACTTAATGTAATTGATACTCATCACCAAAGCCCCTGTCCCACACTTGTCTTTCTCTGTCTTCAATAAAGAAATTTGAACTTACTTCAACTCACTGTTTGTCACATGCTAGCTCTATGCCTGACAACGTGCAAGGGAGCGTAAGAATGCAGAATAAGACTGGCATGCTTCCTCCCATAGGGACTCGAGTAATTTTGGAATGACACGATCCATGAAATGTTTGGAGAAAGATATAAGACAGGCTATAATCAAGTGTCACAGAATGTATGAGAGGAAATAGATGCATGGCAGGTCAGGAAAGGTGGAGATCAGATCTTGGACTAGACACAAGAGAGGCGGTGGGACGGGCAATGCACCATGAAGCAGGGTGAGGAGCCAGAGAGAAGGGAAAGACCATACAGCACATTCAGTAGGCGGATGTGGCCATGGAGCGGATGGGCACGGTGATGCACCGTGTGCTCCTGTGGGACAGAAAAGTAGGTGCTGCCCCTGCAAATCTGGTCCCTGTGAATGCCGGAGTGCTTCAGGCTTGATGTACAGGGATCCGGCCACTGAGAAGTCTGCCGATCACAAAGTGTATCGGCATGGTCTAGCTTATAGATGAAGAGCTGAGAAAGAGATTTTGTAAATGGCTGATGCTGCTAATCAGCCAATTTTAGGCCCCAAATCTGCGGTGAAATGGGCAGCAGGGGAAATAAAATGGTATTACTGCCTCACCCAGGCCAGCTGCATCCAGTAAGAGGAGTTCAGCTAAGGTGTTTCGTAAGTTGGCAGAGACTGAGTGTACCCTGCCAAGACAAGAAGGGCCCAAGCGGCAAAGTGTAAAGGGAGTCCATATCTTCTTACAGAACTTTTCTATATAAATCCTACCAGGCTCTCAGGGAAATGTAGAGAGAATCCTGAGAAAGTCTGCCTTGTGTAAAACCAGGGGACCGAAATAGTAGCCACAGCAGAGGTGAAGAATTTCACCAGGATCCTTCTCCCCTGTCTCCCTTGTGGGACAAAATCCTTAATCTGTATATGGGCCAGAAGATGGGACTAAGGGAAGGACAGGCCGCATGAGGTGCCAGGCCTATGGCTTCAGGAAAAGCACACCACCGAGAAGGCCACATACACAAGACCTGGGGGTATGGCGCCTGCCTATGATTGAGGCTCATCCAGGACAAAAGAAATTATATAATCCCCCTTCGCCTCACACACACACACGTAACTTTTAGGCACTAGACAGACCCTCTCTGGGCCATAGCTCATAGCAGAGACCAAAACAAAAGGATAAAGAAGACATTGAAAAAAAACCTTCTAGTAAACACCATATTTCTAGAGGAAGTTTAAAACCTGTGATGCCCTGAGAGTGATTACAATGCAATAAACTTCAAACACAGCTCAACTGCTAATTAAGTTAACTCAAATGCCCACACTAAAGGCCTACCAGAAGCAAAGACATGACCATTTCCAAAAGGAAAATATATACATATTTGCCTCAGTGTCTTCAGTCCTGAAAGAGATATTTGACTTTCAACAACAAAAATTAGGAACTGTACAAAAAGGCAAGACAAAGCAATACTCTCACAAGGAAATAAGCAGTTATCCAAACCAGACTCAGATATGCCACAAGTCTTGGGATATCTGAGGATTTAATAATCACAGTTAACATGTTCAATGCTTTCATTGAAAAAATAGACAACATGCAAGACCAGATGGTTATTTTAGCAGAGATAAGAACTTTAAAAAAGAAATCTAATGAAGGTATTACAAATGAAAAACCATAGTAACAGAGATAAAGATTGCCTTTGAAGGGTTTGCTAGTAGACTCCCCAGAGCTGAAGAAAATATTAGTGAACTTGAAAAGTCTATAGAAATTTCCCAAACTGAGTGAACACCCAAGAGCTGTGGGAAATACCAAATAGTCTAAAATATGTATAGTTGAAAGCATAGGAGAGGGGAGAACAGGTTAGAAGAAATATTGGAAGTAGTAAATACAGTTTAATTATTTTAGTTGGCAAGCCAGCCCTTCTAGAGGCTGAATCTTCTGACAAAACTTCTCTCCAGGTACATTAAGTTATCTCTTAAATGCTCTTATGTCGCTATTCCTTTGACAAGTGATAAATACCAGACTAAACTACAGATCTAGTTTGGTGCCTACTACTCATCTCTCTCCATACAGGTCTCGTTATGGTGTTTGGCAAAGAACTCTAGTCCTGGGAGACAATCTATTGAAAAAATTACCAAGGACAATGAATTTGAAAAATTCTAATTACGATTTCTGCCTTAGACTTAACACAAATCAGGTCATGAAATGTCCCAAGAGGTTCTACAGCAAAACAAACATGCCTAATGTGTTTTTGGACCCAGTAGTTCCTAAATCTGACCATGTACCTCTTCTTTGTATACAGTGTTTATTAAAATTGTGTAAAACTGATGTTAAAATGAATCAATTTGGGGTATTTACAAACAAAAACTTGGTTCTTCTCTTATTTCCCTTCTTTTTTTGAGGTTTATTCTGCTCTATAAGGTCTTTTATGAACTGGCCCTTAACTCTTTCTCAAACTGCTCCTTCTGCTCTCTACCTCACTTACAGTCACAGTCTCTCTTGTCCCTTGAATACTCTAAGCTCATTTCCTCCTTAAGGCCTTTGCACTCTTTGTTCTTTCTGCCCCCTTAAAGGCTCTTCTGTTATATATTTATATGGCTTACTCTCTCATTTTATCCAAGTCTCTGGCAAATATCACCCATTCTGGCAAATCCTTGTTAGTGACACTTTCTAAATTAGCATCTCTCACCATCATCCTTTATCTCTTTACTCTGCTTTATTATTCTTTCTAGCATTAATTACTACCTAACATTATATTTTTCATCCTTTGTTTCTCATCTGGCTCCTATAGAAGAATTTTATAAGGTCAGGGGCTTTGTCTCTAATCTAATCACTACATCCTCAATGCCTGGAATGTTACATGGTATCATTCTGTTAAGCCAGGAAGTCATACAGAAGTTTCAGAGATTGAAAGATGAATGAAACAGTCTGAACCACCTCTATCAGGATGCATGCAGCTTTGATCCATCCCTAATTGGCCTTACCAGCCTATCCTTGTAAGAAGCGATACACTAATTGGGAAACATTCTGTCTCTTAGCCTTAATTTTCAAAAGATCAGACATTACAGTGTAAAGACTCTTTGACTTCAATGACTATAATTCTATTGCTCTCTTTTCTTGTTAATTGATATTGCACTCATTTATAGAGTGGAGGGGCATCTAATAATGTGCTCTGCTAATATCATCCATAAAAGATCTTACGAGCCTGTTTTGAATGATATGATTTGGCTTTCTCTAAATTTTAAAACCAAAAAAAATCTTGCTCTGGGAAATTACATACTACCTTTGAAAGAATGGTTTCAGATCATTCATTCTCAAATTCTTTGGACTGAGCAGCTGGGTTAAGTTTAGTCTGGCACCTTGCAATAAAATACAAACGTATTATAATATCGCTATTAGGTTGCTTTTTTAACTACTATACTATAGTTATATAACTATATACTACATGTAAAGGTTGACCTTTTCAGTTCAGTGCATCAACACATATTAAAACACCAGAGAACTTAATATACACAGAAACACAAATGCCCAAGCCTCACTTTCAGGGGTTTGATTGCATTAGTGTGGGGGTGAACCCAGGCATGGACATTCTTAAAGCTCTACCCATTGATTCTGATGAATGGCCAAGACTGTGAAAAATGGTCTCAGTCATGGAGAAATCAGGGCCATGTAGAAGGCAGCTGAAATCTGGGAAGAGGCAGTTCAGGGCAGCCTGCAAGTATGGGTACCACCTGAAATGAGGAGAGGAAAGTTCCAGGCAAGAGCAGGCAACAGAACAGCAGCCTGTGACGGGAACACTAACGCCCTAGTCAGTCACAGAATGCTTTGGGTTATACTTTTCTAGGACTCAGAGAACTGACTCTTCTCAGGCCAGCAGAGGACTGACTGCGTTTCTGTGAGGGTGCTGGCATTCTCTGCCAGCTTTGAAAAGCTCTCCATGGCTGTTTTGACATAAAGCTCCAGAGTATGTTCATGACTTCAGGAACCTGACAGGTGCACCCAGGGTGCTTCATCTTACGCATCTTCTTGTCCTCTAGGTTTCTCCATATCTGCACTTGGAGCAGATGGATGATTCAGGTTCTAGTGCCTAGAATCTTGTTCTGTTTTGATCTCGTAGTTAGCCCTAAACTAAATAATTTTAAGTTACCAGTAGAAAAGCATTCTTGTAACTTTAGAACCTGTAACCTTTATATTTTTCCTTTTTATTTAACTACAGTCTATATATATATATATGTGTGTGTGTGTGTGTGTGTGTGTGTGTGTGTGTGTGTGTGTGTGTATATATGTATAGGTATGTGTATATAAGAACTTTTTACAAGGATTGTATTGTCCTGGAAAGTAATCTCAAAAACAACAACAAAAGTGGAAGGATATTAATGTATATATGGCAGAACAAATATTAAAAGCTTTGCATCAACTAAGACACTAGGTAAAATGAACATGTAATGGACATCTTGCTATAATAAAAATATAACTAATCTTTGTCCCCCAGTTCCTAGAACAGAGCTTCAAAAACTCCTGGCATTTCCTGAGCTATAGGCATGTCTTCGTTATGCTAAGGAGGTGACTCAGCGTTGGGGGTTTGCCTATCTGGCTTCAGGATGGGAGCTGGTCAACAGAAGGACCAACCATGTGATTGGCAGGTTGAAAGTTTGGGCCAGCCTGATGTCTAGGGAGAAAAAGGGTACTAAGGATTGAGTTGAGGTCCTGGCCAATGATTTAATTAGCCATGCGTAGGTAACGAACCCCAGTAAACTCTTAGATAAAGGTTCAGAGGAGTTTTCTGGTTTCCCAAAGACCTGACACAGTGGTATATTATGACCCTACAGAGACAGACGTTCCTGCAGGCAGACCTTACCATACGCCCCTCTTCATCTGGCTGTTTATTTGTATCTTTATAATAAAATGGTAAGCACAAGTATATTGCTTTCCTGAGTACTGAGTCCTTTAGCAAATGATGAAGCCTGAGGGGATTGGGGGAAGCCTCTAATTTGTAGCTGGTGGGGCAGAAATGCAGATGGCTTGGAAACATCCAAGACTTGCAGCTGGCATCTAAACCAAGGGCAGGGGGCACTGACTCCAGGTAGTTACTACAGAACTGAATTGAGTTGTAGGTCACCCAGTTGGTGCCAGAGAATTGGTGTCAGATGTAACATCCTAACAGAAAACTTATCTATAAATACAAGTTTTTGCACATTTAGTCCTTCAGTCATGACCAGTAACTTTAGATTTCATGACAATATATTTCTTTCCAAAAATAAGGACTGTATTTGAATAATGTTTTAATTATTTTCAATTTTTTAAAATGTTTCTCATTTAAGCAGTTGAAAAGTGTTAATTTTGCTATCAGATTTTTCACTTTTTATTGTCAAGTTTTAGGATAACAATAAATTACTCTAGACTACTGTCTAAAATACATAAAATAATATTGGATAATTTGAAGAATTAAATGCATTAAACATGAACTCTTATTCACCTATTCATTATCTTTGTCTTAAATATTCTTCTTTTACCCTGTCGCCTGTGCAAGAGAGATTTGTACAGATGGAGAAAAAGCACAAAGCCAGAGGCTTAAAGAGAAAAGTTCTGTGACTCCAGGAGTGAGCGAGCAAGTCAACAGTCACCGTTGCAAATAGAATGATAATGAACTGGATTTATTTTTTTAAAGAAAAAGAAAGAAAAAGAGCCAGGCCATTTAAAAAATAAGTACACATATAAACTTGATAATGAAGGCAAAACAAATATATATATGTGTGTGTGTATATATATATATATATATATATATATTCATATATATGTATGCATGTGTATTTGTATTCTATAACATGTATATTATACTATATTTGCATATATAAATATATACATAAACACACATATATATACTCATGTATATACTTACATACACATATATACATATCTATATACATATTAATATATTATACACATGTATATAAGCATATATACATGTGCATATATGTATGTATTTTTGTATATATGTATAGCCAATGAATTTGAGCTGAAGATTAGAGACATTTAGAAATAGGCTCTTTTCTAAATTATTAAATTGGCCTTTTAGAATAATAAGGCATGGCATACTGTGATTTTAAAATGTGAGCTTTGAAATCAAACATTTTGAGCACCTTGGTGCTGGGAATCTGGGCAAGTTACATTTCTCAGTGTTAGTTAATTAGCCCATCTGTAACCAACAGGGATAGTGTAGAAAGCAGGGGAGACTGACTGATAATGTAAAGCACCCAGCTCATCACTGGCACCCAGGAATGAGAGCCGATTTGTCTGAATGACTCTGAACCTCACAGTTTGGGGGTGTAAAGGAAGATGTGAGAGAAATGTGTGGGAAAGGAAGCTTAAGTTTTACAAAGATTGCTATGGACTATGTATTGGATACCATCATCTTTTTAAACATGAAAACAAAAGATGGAGTTTGATTTAAATGACTTTTTAGTTTTTATCCTTTTTTCCCTGAACTCCATACCTCTCTGGGCCTGAATCACATAGGTTCATGCTTTTCTAGGGTTACACACCAGATGTTTAAAATATACACTGCTACATAATTATCATGAAAGAGAAAGTTCTTTTCTATTGATTTTTCTGGGGGAATCATGTCAAAATGATGTAGCAAAGAAAGGTAGGAGGAGAAGTCCAATGTCTAATCCATCATTTCCCTGGATATTTCAACCCATGCAGGTGAAGAATATTTGAAACCATTCAATTGGGTCTATAATAAAAGCATGAAAGTAACTCTACAATTATTTCTGTGGTTCACCAGTTCATCATTCATTTCTGAACTGAGCCACAAGGAATGGGTCCCGTGAAGTAGGTCTACAAAACTAAGTCAGATTTGAGTAAGATTATCTTACTCGAAACAATTATATTCTGACATTGCTTAAACTGTCAGATATTATGACAAAGTCAATGAAAATAGTCACCACCCACTTAAAAGTAGTCTTTACCCACTTATTTTAGGAGTCATTATGACTAATTTATTTGTTTAGTAAACTAATTGATTACTTCTTGAAATCATCATTTTTCAAGACAAAATGTTTCTCTTTGGTCGCAAAGTTAAATTTTTGTGTCGCTTGACTCTTTGTAAAACACCTCAAAATTGAAGCATTTAAGCTGAGTCACTCTTCCCAGTCTTTGAGTGTTAGTCTAGAAGAACTTACGTGATTTAGTTTTCATGGTATTTGCCAAGTTAAGTGAATCTGAATGCAACAGTCAGTTAATACTAACTATTCTAAGAAGAAAGCTAAACGAATCTGGGTTCAGATCTCTGCTTAATTACTTTGCAGTTTATTCTCTTGGCTGTGTGCAACTAAAAACACCCTAAGCATTTGCAACACAAAAAATTAAACTTCCTTCCCTTGACTTAATGTTTCTAAACTATTTTAATAGCATGGTGTCACAGTTGGGTTTTTTTTAACAATCTTTGTGGATATAGAAAGTATATCTTCTAGGCTGGGATCAACAGTTTTACATTTAACTTTCTAAAGGTTCACAGTGGCTTTCTGTTATGAATGAAGGGGCACTATCACTTTAGAAAGCAACAGCATGAAAAATATTGCCAATCCAAGCCCCACTGTGCAATTTAAATTTAAAAGTGCACAAGAACATTTGACAAGAATTTTATTTTATTTGATTTTCCCCAGGAGGTTTGTTTGTTAAATCTGGGCCATGTTCTCTGTTTTATTTGTTTATTCAAAAACATAGTCAATGTTTATATGAATTCAATAAAATCCCCTATTTGAAAATTAGAATGAATTGGAAGTCCCTTGGATTTCTGCCTTTAATATTTCACTCTAGCTAGATGGTAGAATATACGAGAGTGTTGTGGTAAATTGACCTAAAAATCTTGCTATAATTCTTGCACACCTGACCACCTCACATCTGGCTTCTTTTTCTTCAATGTTACCATTTTCTGACTTTCTGTAAACATATTACTCACGATAGAACACAAAGACATAAATCAGGACTACAGAATGAGGCAGGAGAGGTCAGGAGCACATTAATCACCAGAGGGGCAGAGTGATCCCGCAGAAAGTGCTAGAGAATCGATAAGATCTTGATTCTGTCATCATCAGCCGCAAGGCTTTAGGCCAGCGACTTGTATGCTTTTGTGGTCTCCCCTCTACAAACCTGAGGATAACAAAACAAAAATCAGATGGTTGCTCTGAAGATTAAATGTGACTATAACAGTAATAGCTATAATTTATTAAGTTTTTATTATTTGCCTTGGCACTGTTACAAATCTTTATATCAATTAATTTTTACAATATCCCTGAGAGGTGGGTACTATTATTACTCTCACTTTATAGAGAAGGCTTTTGAGGCCTGTCTTAAAAAACCAGAACAGTATTATTCAGCAAACAAGGACCCAGTAAGGAATCGGCCATGCTGGGAAGCCCACTTCCAGGGGAGCGTCCATTGCCCACCAGGCCTCGGCGGTACACAAGCCGCAGAAAAGAGGCAAAACACTACCTGGCGGAGGAAGCACTACCCACTGCAGGAAAACTACGATACAGCTGCCCAGGCCTGACGGTTCCCACCTCTGCACCTACGGTTCATCCCGCAATGGAAGAGCCCTTCTGAGGACGCGTGTCCGTGCTGTTTCCAGCTGCCGTTTCTGGACAACTTTTGAGTTCATCTCAAACCCGAGCCCAAACTGACACCCAAAATAAGGAAACTTCTTAATCTGGAAGCAAGACATTATACACTCAATTTTGAGGGAGCGTAATTGTGACAGAGTGCAAAGGCCCCAAAAGTATATTGTGGCTTACTTGTGAAACGTGCAGCAGAGCAGTTCACCATCATGCTAAAAACAGTTCTGTGTCAGCGTGGACGAGCACCCTACCCTCCTACAGATAGTCACCCTGCAGACACCAAAGAGAAAAACTCCTACTTCTTCGACCTCAGTCACATGTCTGCTTCCAAAGGCAAGAAAGAGCCCAGCACCACTCTTCAGAACGCCGACATCTGCTCAGTCAGCACCCACTGCTCCTCAACGAATGTGAGCAAAACAAAGCCACACTTCCCCCAACTACAAAGGTTGCTGAGGCAGAAGATCCGAATCACAGAAGATTTGAAGATGGACTTCAGACATGTCTTCTCTTCTCCATAAGGGATGGACTGACAATAAGAAACGTTTAATGCGATTTCTGAAACTAAAGTTAGTCACTAAAACAGCTATTTAAGAAAACTTATTTATTTTTTAAATACAGGGAAACTAGGTCCAAGAGCAAACTCTTGTTCACCTTCAATGATTATGGAGAAAACACCGTATTAGAGTGACTAACTGAAACCCCCGCCTGCCTCACAGAGTGGTGATGGGGATCAAAACTCTATGAGAGGTCCTTGTGAACAGTAAAGACAGGTACATACGGACACTAGAAAAAACCCCAGATCTTAGGCAGTCTCACCTGAGCACCCGCTCTTAGCCTCTCAAAGTTGTATGTAAAGGCACCTGGTTCAGAATCAACATGAAATGCTTGCTTTCTTCCTTATTTTACTCCAGAATGCTTTTTTTTTTTTTTGCTATAATTAGTCCTGGGAACTTTGAGAACTAGTAGAACAGTAGTAGCTCCCACTGTCCTGGGCGCAGCTCAATTCTAATTCCCTTTATTTAATTTTTTTATTTTTAAAACTGTATTTGTTGGAATATAGTTGATATACAATATTACATTGTTTTCGGATTACTGCATAGTGAATCAGTAATTATGTACATTCCTAAATGCTCACCGTGGTAAGAGATACAAACTCCCAATTTGAAAATAAACTAGTCAGAGGAATGGAAGCACAGCATGGAGGTACAACCAATACTATTGTAAATCTTGGTGCAGGTACAGGGAGTAACTACTCTTCCCTGGACTTGCCATATAAGGTGTTTCCATGCTGTCCTAGAGTAGAAAAACCCTGTGCAAGAAAGGGACTTTATTTCATCAACTAATTCCCATTAAATTATTAAAAAAGAGCACTTCAGGGAAATTACATATTAAGAGGACACAGACATAGGGAAATGGAAAGTCTAAGGGAAATAATTACAAATGTAATTTCAGTGTCCCTCTGAATTCTCTGGAAGGAAAAGAAGAGCCTCGGAACATCCCTGAAACCACGCATTCTAAGTGACGGTGCAGGCCAGTGCAGGGGAGCCTCCGACCGCTGGGCGATGTGTGTGCACGGACGGGTCCCTTAACTGTGTTCCCTGGGTCTTCAGGCCATTGTGTGTTTGCTTTTTAGGATGAAACATTGGTTTTGTCCCTACATGTAAAATGAAGTAAAAAAACAGAGGCACAAACCTACATAATTTTTCTAATCTCCCCCCCTCCCTGTAATCTAAGTATCTCAAGTTACAGACTATAAAACACTTCCTTCTGTGAAAGCTTGACAGTTTTGAGGGCTGCAATCCTTTTGATATAGACCAGAAACCAGAGGATTTATGTAATGGTCAGAATCAAGGCATTTCTAATATTGTTTCTGTCTCTGAGTTAGGTACAAAGAGATATATTATTAAAGATGCAGTTTCCCACTTTGATGACAATTTTAAGGACTAAGTCAGAAACCCTCATGGAATTTTATTTACTTATTGTTTCCCTCCTGGCCAAACCTCCTTTTTTCCCCTTAGGTTTTATTATTTGATTTTGATTTTTCTTAAAGCCTTATCAAGGTGTAATTGATACACAAAACATGCACGAAGTTCATGTGTACAACTTGATGAGTTTGGACTTAGGCAAACACACATGATACCAACATTGGACTAGCCCAACTGGTACATTTAAGAACTTTTTTCACAGTTTTAGTATTATGGCCAGTGAAATAACCTGGGAGGAGTTTTGGTGAATGGTTCCAAATCTCCTTCATTTGGAGATGTCTTAAATACATTTCCTACAGCAGGGATATGTACAGAAAAGAGAGTCCCTTATTAGCACATCAAGCAGTGTGGCATGGATACACGTCATTTGTGTCCTGAAAGATCATGCTGTGTGCATTCCAATGCTATCCATGTGTGAGAGGGAGGCAGGAATCAGGACAGATAGATGACTCCATCTTCCTTTGGGGACAGAGAGGGCACGTGCAACATTATCTTACCAACGCTGGCCAGGAAAGTCCTGGCTGACTACATTTCTTGGGGGCGGGGGTACTGGAACTGCCATCAGGTTAGGCATCCAGCCCCAGTTTGGTGACTTGCCCTAGCAGAAGTGACATCATGTTGGGTTTTTTTTCTTAACGGTGTGTTTCTGCAAATACCCAATGTCTGGACAAAAAGAAATTATTACAAATCATTGTCTTATGAGCTTTGTTTACTGGAAATATATCTTTCCATTTAGAATTCCATTTGTGAAACTTAGTTAGGGAATATAACACATAAAAATACATTGTCATTTGTAAGTTGAAGTTAAAAGCCTTTTTGTCCTGTTTTTAGGAAAAACATCATACTAAGTTTTATACCAACAAGTAGCATATTTAACATACTCTGTATTTTTATGCCTATGGCTTTGTTTGTGGTCTGTGTGAATATGTACAGATAATAGGCATGTTGTAATAATGACACACATAAGATTTTAAGTGGTACAGTAGTGTATATTTATAGTTCTGTCTGTATAGTGCTCAAGTTTTTAGACCTTTTTTCCGTAGTTCATTGAATTGGAAATTTTACTATTTCTGCTATGGACTAGAAGGATATAAAATACCTTGGGGAAAAACAGCAAAGAAAATATTACTCCCTGTAAAATGTGACTACCTGTGTGGTCTCTCAGGTGTAGGAAATACATTTATTATGAGTTAGTCTTTCCCCAAAGGGGGATGGCCTATGGAAGTAACATAGAAGAATTGGAAATAACTGGAGTAACAATGGATGGCTATTTAATTGTTTTATGGTTGTTCTGAAAAGGGGCTGCCTTCTCATTTTTCAATAAGATTAAAAAAAAAGGCTGGTTCTCCTGGCAAAGGTCCTCTCATTTCATTTACTCTTTTTCCTCTGCTGAATACTCAAAATAATAGGACTCCAAGGATGGAAACTGGCTTTCTATATGTCTTTTCCACTGTTGCAGAGACTAAACTTTCTGCCGTGAAGAAGTTAGGACTTTCAGAAAATTATAAAAATAAAAGCTGTTTGTCAAATACTTACAAGGTGTCGGGCCTTGTTTCCTGTGCATTGTATATAAAATGCCACTTAATCTTCACAATAAACCTGCAACATAGAATCATATTATTACCCTCAAATGAAAATAGGGCTCGGAGAGATTGTATCATTGGCATCACAACTTCAAGCTAATAAATCACAGCTCAAGTACCTAGTAGATCTGTCTGACTCTAATGCCCATGTTATTTGAAATTATTACCAAAAATCTTTTTTCAAAATTTTGCAACTCTAAATTCTACATCGGTGATTTTATGTGTATGTCAAGGTAGAAGCCTGGCTCATAGATAATTCCCAACCTTTTGAAGGTTACAGTGTGTTATAAATATATCAGAGTGAAAATGGAAGTTTACCCAGCAGTTGTGTAAAGAGTAGCAGCCTACTGAACTAACAGATTCCAACCCTGTCAACCTTGGTTTACTTTAAAAGTGTGCAGGATCTTCATTTGAACCCTAAGCTTCTTGTGTTAGAATTTTAGATTATACACATGTAAAGCAGAACCTTGCTAAACATAGCACTTTTTAAATGGCTTTTTGTCATTATTTTACTGAATTTTAAATGTTTCACATGTACATTGATTTATGCCACTTAGGTAGGTGTCAGTTTAGCCATTGATCTTTCTGCATATAAAACTATCACACTGACAAAAATTCTCTCCTTTGATCAAAGTTTAATGGGGTCCTGTGAGTTCTCTGCCCACCCTCAGCTTCAGTCTCAGCCCTTGTAGAGTCCAGTTTTAGGAAGAATCCTGTTAAGTAATTTTAGAAAGACTCCCGACCCTGGGTATCTGGACAGATTCCTCATTCCTCACCTTCCCCCAGGTGATGTCTGATCACCTCAGCCTGCCCTCAGTGAGAATCCTGGGAGATGAGTTAAGCAAGAATTGGCCTACCCGCCTAGTAATTTCCCTCTACCCTCACCCAGCTGTGCTCCTTGGTTATAAATCCCTCCTTTCTCCTGTTGTTTTTGGAGATCAGCCTAATCTCTCTCCCCTAATGCAAAACCCCACTGTAGTATCCCTTTGAATGAAGTCTTCCTTATTGTTCTTAACAAGAGTCAGAATATTATTTTCCTTAACAACATCTAGTTAGCTTTATCACAAACTTCCTAAAGAGGAATCAACATAGTCCATGAAAATCCCCTCAGGATTCAGACAGGTGTCTAATCCTTTTTCACTCTAAATTTTACTAGCAACCTGATTCTTAAGATGAAATGGATAGCAAAAAATGATTTTATTATGAGACTGAGAATTTGATAGGAAAACCATGTCTTGCAATTAAAAGTTAGAACAACATAAAATAACTTCCTTTTATTAGCAAACTCATGAATAAAATGTCTCTTTTGAAAATCAGTATCAGGGAAAGAATGCCATTAATTATTTGAAAAGTCCTCCTTTAAGTTATTCAGATGTAATGTATAGGCAGGGGAATTACTGCTAGTGAGGCGGAGGGGGTTTAATAAAGCCTTCCGTGATTTGAACAGGGCTGCCTCTTACACTGTGCAAGTTCGTCCCTAAGGGAAAAGTGGGTAGATTCGCTTGGGAAAAAGACCTCAGACTAAGAAAGAGAATGTGACCTCTACTGGGTTGTTTTTTTTTTTTTTTTTTTTGAGATTCAATGAACTTCCCATTGAAATCATACCTGAGTTTACAAAAATCTCTGGTTCCACTTTATATTTTTACCTAGACGGTGTCAGGCAGAAAGCAAGTTTTGTACTATGTAGAACTTGACCTCTTTATTGACACTGTGTAGCTGTTTCAGAAACATCAACAGTAGACAGCATGCGACTTGAGGGATGCGGTCATGAAAGGCGCCCTCCTCGCTGAGCCGCCCCCTGGGTTTCCCAGTCAGAGGGAGTCGATTCTCTGTGGTGAGGACACTGGAGCAGCCTTGTGGAGAGGTTCACATGCAAGGCAGCAGCCTAGAACTGAGTTCTCCATTTTATAGCCACGTGAGTGGGTCTTCTTGGAAGTGGTTGCTCCAGGCTCAGACAAGCATCAAGTGCAGCCTGTGCCCACGTCCTGATTGCAGCCATACGACAGACTCTGAGATATAGCCACACAACAGACTCTGAGTTGCAGCCGCCAAGCTGAGATGCTCTGAATTCCTGACCTGCGGAAACCAGGAGATAATA
Source organism: Manis javanica (assembly GCF_040802235.1). Lineage (NCBI taxonomy): Eukaryota > Metazoa > Chordata > Mammalia > Pholidota > Manidae > Manis > Manis javanica. Next base: position 98,724,493 of record NC_133167.1, read on the forward strand.
AATGTTGGTTATTTTAAGCCATTTAGTTTTGAAGTAATTTTTTTACAGATGTAAATAACTAATGCAGTCACTGAGCTTTGTACTTCATATTTGCACACTATTATATGTTGCATATCTTAAATCTTATGTTTCAGTAAATAATTAAACTCAGCTGAAAATATAACCAAGAAATTGGCAAAATGAGTAATAAATATGTGGAAAAGTAGCCATCACTAGAAATTTTTTTAGATGCCATTGAAATATATTACACCCTATTTTTAACCTTTAATTTTGGCAAATTATTAAAATGGACTGTAGTATTCACTGTTGTCATGGGTTTAAGAAAATGTTTATTCATAAAACCATTCTATAAGAAAGTATTTTGTTTAAAATTCTTAAACAAATATGCTTTTTTAATCCACTTCTAGAAATGCAAATAATCTAAGGAAATAATTTTACAAGATACACATACAAGGAAACATCCTCACAGTGTTGTTTATAATAACAAAAACAGAGCAATTTAAATGTCTAAAAAGAACATGTAGGTAAAATAAATTATGCTAATCCATAATAATGACTTCTTCATAGCTATTTATAAATGATAGGAAGAAATGCATCTTAGCCAAAAATGAATTTTTCTTAATAATGCGGTTCTTTTGTATATCTATCAGTTTATTTATAGACAGAAATAGAAATATTCTATGATTCAATGCAGTTTTTCTATTTAAGGACAAGGCAACTAAAGCCCAAAGGTGAAGTCAGCATCCAGTACCGCACAGCCTGTCCGTGCGGCAGCTGTACCTGGGCCACAAGGCGTCCGGATGTTAGCGTGCAGTTCTTTTTAGCACCTCAAGATAGTGTAATAAAACTAGGTAGTGTAGTAAAGCCAGAATAAAACATGCTGTGGAACTTTCTCCTTGGTTGAAATGGCCAGTTTGACGTGCCAAATTTGAACTGCCCATGTGATGCATCTTAAGGGAAAAAGGAAAGTCAGTGAACCAGAAAAGCTGTCAGTTATATTATCAGATAAACCACTGCTCAGATCCTGTTTTGACATTTACCACCTTTGTGACCTTGACCAAGTCCCTCAACCTCCCTGAGCCATTTCCTTCACCTGCAAAATTAATAGATTCTCCTCAAAATTTGAGGGAGGTACAAAATTATTAACATGATGTCTATAATAACTAGGCACCTAGCAAATGGTCAACCATTGCTAATTCTGTTATTCTTCATCATAGATAAATGTTAAATAACTATTAATATTTGGTGAAATATATGCTATTTGGTTATATTTGGTATATGTGGTAATATTTGGTTAATATAGGCTATATGAGTATAGCCTACTCAATGTTGATTAATAAATGCTGATTGAGAGGATCAAGTAGGATAATAATTTGCTTATAGTTGCTTAATAATGGGAATTTGCCTATTCTATTCAATTTTGGGCTTTCTTAAGAGAATATGACAAAACTTCTTAAGTAGAAATTCAATTTTTTCTATATCTGTGTATGAAGGTATTACAGAGTTTGATATATTGTTTGAAAAGCTTCTTAGAGTTTTTAGGATAAAAATTTACTGATAATTTCTAGGGGATAAGAATCATTTTACTTTGAAAATAGGGTTGCCAATCACAAGTCATAAGCTGTTTCTGGTAACAGACATACCAGCATAGTTTGTGCTGGAAGGGAATTATATACACAGTATGTTTTTTTCCCCTTTTTCTCCAGGATGTGGTTTTGCAAATTGCAGCAAACCTCTATAGAACTGAGTTTAGGCAAAGTCTGCCTCTATTAAATTGAAATTATATGGAATGATTTTTCAGCTGGTCAAGCCATTTGCAGTACACAAAACAGCATTTCCAACTGGAAAGAAGTAGTGAATGAGCACCTTGCAAGTGTTCATAAACACAGTCAACAATTCATCATGACATCAAGTACCACAAAGTAGGCAGGGTCTAAAATAGACCCTGGAGATAATCACAGCAGTGAGCATCTTCCCTGATGCCAGTCTCCTTCCTGTCATTTTTATCAAGAGTAAGTAAAAGATGCCCTTCTCTCCTTTCTTCCTTTCCCTTCCAGTTGGATGACCAGGCACAGAATTCTGTCATATAACATAGAAAATATTTATTTCCATGTTCACATTCTTTACATTCCTTTTATATCTTGATAAGAACAATGAAGGGGAAGAAAATAATTACAACTCATTATGTGAATAGAATTCCTTATCAAATTTTACTCATTTTATTAATTGAGCTTTTTCTGCATTGATTTTGAAGTTCTGAGTGTACATTGAGTTTTGGCATTGGTTTGGTGATTTCTGTTTGCTTTTTATGAGGATTGGGAGGGAATAGGGTTTACTTGTGTTTATATACTTAAGGAGTCATTATTCTTTCTATGATTCCTCCCAATATTCTTTCTATTCTCCCAATATCAGTCCTATGATCAGGAAATGAATCAAATCCTTACTCTTGTCTTAGCTTGGTCTGTTTTCCCTGCTATCCTATGAGTCCCCATATTGGTTTATCTGGTGCTTTTTTGTAAGAGTTTGAGCTCTTATTGATGGTTTCCCTACTCTTGAGATAAATAAGCTATGTCTATATATGCCTCTGCCTAGGTTGAAGTTGAGAAACTTAATGAGAAATTTTACCCACGTAGTTAGAAATTTTCAAGGATAAAAAAGAGTTCTATTTCTTTTCCCCTTTTGTAAGATGGGCTTTCTTTCCTTAAAAAAATTATCAAAATTATTTAGGGCTTCCTTAAATTTATCCCTAATTATTTCATGTTTTTGATGCTATTATAAACGGTCTTTTTAAAATTTCTATTTTTATATTTTTTGCCAGTACATAAAAATATAATTGATTTTTATAAATTGACCTTCTTTCATATAACTTGCTAAACTTACTAGTTCTGGGGAGGTTTTTCTTCTGTTACAAACTTAATCACATAGCCTACAAATAATAGTGACTTTTATCTCTTTATCTGTAAGCGTTTCATTTTTTTCTTGCTTTAATACAGTGGCTAGAATGCTCATTATAATGTCGAATAGAAATGGTAAGAACAAACATACTTGCCTTGTTTCTGAACTGCAGGATTTTTGTGTTCCCTTTATCACAATGGGAAAGATTCCTTGTTATTACTAGTTTGCAAAGAGTTTTTAACATGAAATGGTATCTCATTTTGTCATTGCATTTGCTCTACCTAGTGAGATAGGCTTATGTCCTTGTTTTAATTGCTAATATCTTGTTAATCTATTTATATTGCTTCATAGCAATATTACCACTAATTTAGAGGCATAAAACAATACATGTAACTTCTGTTTTCTGGTTTGGCATGTTTAGAGTTTAGAAGTCATCACTTTATCCTACAATTAAAAAATAAAACAGAATGAAAAATCTTCAACTCTTTTTAGATATGTCAGAGAATTGAGACCACAGGGCAAACCAGTGCCCCCAAAATGGGAGAGACAGGCAGACGACATAACCTGAGTAGACACTTACGAACCTTCTGTGAGAACCAGTACCAGGATAGGAAACCCTAAACTATAAGTAAAGTGTTACTGGAAGTTCAGTGTGGACAAGTCTGAAAATCGAAAACTCCAGGGGTCCCATCACTGGGGAGCCCCACATTTCTGTATGTTTTATTTCTAGGAGCATGCCAGATTCTAACAGTGAAGATGCAGAAAAATACCCTCATGCTTCTGGCAGGGGAAGGGAAAAGCAGCCATTTTGAAATCAGCTAGAGCATCCGGATACTCCTAACAAGCCTGCACTCAAGAGAAACTATTTCACCAGAGCCTAAGTGCTTGGGATTTCATCAGAGTCTAACCAAGCTGGGGTAGGGGAAGTACCCAACTCTGACCTCCTCTGGCCTGTCCCACTTAAGGAAGGAAAAAACTGAGAGGCACTTGTGATGTTCACAGCCAGAAGAATAGGCTCACTAAAAGACCGAGACCTAATCATAAGCTATATCATGCTTTCCCTTCCCCCGCACACTACTACTACTAGCATGAGAGTCCTATTTGCAGCATTTCCTTTCACCTAAAAAGTGTAATACCTAACAGACAAACGTAGTTGGAAAAGCACAAACATCAGAACCAGACTCAGATATGACAGTGATGTTGGAATTGTCAGACTGGGAATTTAACTAGCATGCTAAAGGCTCTAATGGATAAGGTAGACAGTGTGCATGAACAGATGGGCAATGGAAGTGAAAAGGTGGAAATCCTAAGAACCACCAGAAAGCATTGATAATGATTAAAACATTGTAACAAAAATAAAGAATGCCTTTGATGGACTTATCAGTGGGCGGGACACAGCTGAGGTGAGAATCTCTGACCTCCAGGATACCTCAATAGAAACCTACAAAACTGAAAAGGGAGAAAATGCTGAAAAAAAAATTAATCAAAACAAAACTAGACCACCCAAGGACTTGGGAGAACTCCAAAAGGTATAACAAGTGCATAATGAGGACACCAGAAGGACAGGGAAGAAATATTTACAGGCATAGTGGCTGAGAATCTCCCCAAACTAATGTCAGAATGTCAGATACCAAACCACAGCTCCAGGAAGCTCAGAGAATAACAAAATAAACTGAAAAAACAAAAACAAACACCTTTACCTACACCTAAGCATATAATTTTCAAACTTCAGAAAATCAAGATTAAAAAGTCCTGGAATAAGCTGGAGGAAAAATATCACCTTACCTATAGAGGAGCAAATGTAACAACTACATCTGACTTCTCAGAAAGTAGAGTGAAATATTTAAAGTGTTGAGAGAAAAAAAATCAACTTAGAGTTCTGTACCCTGTAAACTGTCCTTAAATGTGAATGAGACTTTCTCAAACAAAAACTGAGGGAATTTGGTGCCAGTACATCTGCCTTCTAAGAAATGTTAAAAGTTCTTCAAAGAGAAGGAAAATGGTAGGTCAGAAATTCACATGTACATAAAGGAAGAGCATAGGAGAAAGAGTAAGTTAAAGTAAAATAAAAACTTTTGCATTTCATATTCTAGATTGATCTAACAAATAACTGTTAGTTCAAAAGAATAATAGCAACAATATCTTCAATTATATATACATATTTTACAGATCTAATTTATGTAAGAATGAAATGAATGACAACAATGATACAGGGGTCGAGAGGGAGGAATTAGAAGCATTTTGTTATTATAAGGTCCTTGTACTACTATGAAGTAACATACTGTTAGTTGGTAGTGGACTTGAATTAGTTGTAATATGTATCGCAAAGTGTAGGGCAACCACTAAAAAATAAAATTAAGAAGCATAATTTACATGGGATTAAAAAAGAAAAAATAGAATCATATAAAATGCTCAACTAAAACCATAAAGACAGAGAAAGCCTAGAAGATTAAAAGAGGAACAATGAACAAAGGCACCAAGTAGAAGACAGTGCCAGATCTGATAGGTATTAATCAACCTTATCAGTAATCACTTTAAATGTCAGTAGTCTATACACACCAATTAAAAGACAGAGATGGTCAGAGTGAATCAAAAAAGTAAGACGCAATGATATACTATCTTCAAGAAACCCACTTTAAATATAAAGACACATAGATGAAAAGAAAGGGGGTGGAGAAAGAGACACCACGCCAACATTGAAAGCAGGAGTAGCTGTGTTCATCTCCCACAGTGCAGACTTCAGAGCAAGGTAAGTATTCAGGAATAAAGAGAGATGTTGCATAATGGGAAAGAGATCGATTCTCCAAGACTAGCAATCTTTAATATGCATACACCTAATGAAGTGTCAAAATATATGGCAAAAAATGATAGAACGTAAGGAGAAATAGATAATCCACCATTATAGTTGGAGACTTCAATATCCCTCTATAAAAAAAATGAACAAATCCTGTAGGCAGAAAATCGGGACATCTTTCTCAAGCTCAAATGGAACATTGACCAAAATAGACCACATCCTGGGCCAAAAATACACCTTCACGAAGTTACAATAATAGAAACATACAATTCTGCTCCAGACTAGAATAGATTTAAACTAGAAATCCGTAACAGAAAGATAGCTAGAAAATCCCAAATATTTGTAGATTAAACAACATGCTTCTAAGTAACACATGGGCCCTAGAAGAAGTTTCAGTGAAACTTAAAATTTTTTTGAACTAAATGAAAAAAAGGCAAAACTTATCAAAGTTTGTGTATTTTTCCAGGTTTTTAGTCATTTACTCTCAGAGCAACCTGTAATTTTTAATCCTTTGTGGGCAGAGTAGAAGTCTCCATAATGTCTTTTCAAAAGGTGGTAGAGTTTAGCAGAAAATAGAGAACACAGAATTTAGATTCAGAACAGCATTTGGAAACAGCTACCTATGTGATGCACTTAAATTATTTAAACTTTCACTCACTCTTCTCATTTACAGAATTAGAGTACTTATATCCTTTTTCTCAGATTTAATATATGGATTAGACATAATATTTTTTAAATACCTGGGGCTCAATAGTAAATGATAATTATTGTTATTTACAAATTTTAACTGGTATTACATGTTTCTTCATTCAGTGTTGGACATAGAAATAAGGCAGGTTCTGTGTGTATGTGTGTGTGTGTGTAGACACACATATATAATACATAATTTCAAAGGGAATAAGCTTAATACTTTTAATATAGGAAAAAAGTGGTTAGCACAAGATTCTTAGAAAAAATTTGATAAGCCACTAATTATTTTCAACACTATAACCAAAAACAGTAATTTACATGTACATATTAATTCTAAGGGGCAAAACACATATACTTTATGTACTTTAGCAGTGTAATTCTGAGATTCTTACAATTTTATCAATGAAGAAAGCTGTTTCAACAATCATAATGATACAATTGGTTTTGCTTATAAGAAAATATTTAGTGTTTTCTCTCTCCTTCCCTGTTGAGATTGAGATGATAAAGTTACTGAACAACATAATGTGTCAGTGCATTGTTAATATAAATTGGATGTGTTCTGAAACTGGTTTACGCAGTGTATTTATTGTAATTGTATAATTATATAAAGTACATATGTGTGTCAACAGGGGTATTTGTATTTAAGACTGCATTGAGTGCCTTGTAAACACTATAAAGGTGAGCCAAACATATTTTCAAATGAATTCCTAGGCCAGATTGAAGAATAGCATGGAAGAAAATCATAAAAAAGTAAAAGAATTTTTCTTCATCCAAATTGCTATAAGTGCTCTTGAATGCTCCTTCCTGTTTGAAATATCTGAAATATCTTGGATGCTACACATTGGCTGTGATTTATGTAATAAAGTCACACAGGACCCCTTTCAGCAGACCTACACTCAGAAGTAAATGCTTGGCCCTAAAATAAAAATTAAAGAATAAATTTACAATCATATGTCTTAAATTCAAATCAAATATCCAAGCTCTAAATCTTTTTTTAAAATTTCACTTTGAGCTTTATTTTAAAGGAATCGACTGCTCATTCTCACTGCATCGGATGGATGTTTTGTACTGTAATGCTCATGAAACATTCAACATAGTTCTCTGCCCCTCCTTCATTTCTTACCCATTTCCTTCTCTTATTTTTGTCCAGGCCAACCTCCCTAACCCTCCATCCCCTTTGGGGGCAGCAAGTCTCTTACTCAGATTATAGCCTTCACAGAATTTTGCATTTAGAAAGTGTTCAATATGTGATAAATAAATGATAATTGCTTGTAAGGTGTCAGTCTGTTAAGAAAAAATAATCGTGAACACTCATTGTCCAATACATGTACAGATTCTTGGAGTGAGAAGTATCCCAGTCAGTGAGCACCTGAGGGCTCTCAAATGATATACTAACCACTGGAATAACTGCAAAAAGACAGGTGAGTCACACTCCAGAAAGGATATTATATAGTGTATAATAATTACATAGTATGAACTTGGTGATTGAAAAATACGTAAATTGATATGCAAGCTCACAGGCCCTTGACTTATTCTGGTGAGAGTTCAAGGGAAATTTCCTAGCAGAATGAACATTTAACATTATTTGGGGACAAATGACTTTTAAAGATATAGAATATTAGAATATTGACATAGAATATTAGATATTTTAACATAAAATAAAGACATAGAATAGAAGAACAAGAATTATATACAATAATTCTTGTGCAGAAATAAGCCATAGAAGAAAGAGAGCTGCAGACAGAAAGAAAAGAAATGCTTGTCATATTCAAGGAGTGAAATGTAGTTTAGTAAAATTATATCGTAGACTAAAATCGGCATTAGATGCTAGATCATGAATCACATTATCTGGAGTTTTAAAATTAAGATAAAAATTTTTCTGAAAGTTTCAGCAAAAAATGAGATGGTAAAGTTTTTGTTTGAAAGGGATCACTTTATTCAGTAATTACAGCTATGATATTATAGTGTTACAATGGCATGTTATGGTCCCCATACTGGCTTTGATGGTCCTGGTTAGACACACTTTATTATATATTTGTGTGTGTGTTTATAATGGAGTCACGAAAGATACCCTGCATCTCGGGCCACCTGAAAAATGTTTTCTCCCAAATCTATAGACGGTTCAGAAAAATCCTTTTTTTCTGAAAAAAAAAAATTAAGGCGAAAAAGGAGGAATCAGGAAAAGAAAGAAATAACCTGCTCAATCCATGTATTTATGTAACATATTATTTGAGTGCCTCCTGTGTGTGTCAAGCAGTCTTATAGATACTAGGGACTTGGCAGTAACCACGAGCGAACATTCCTGCTTTCACCAAGTTTGCCTCAGATCCTCACTTTGGCTAATAGGTACCTGTCTGAACAATCCATTTATACCCAGAAAAAAATCAATGTACTTCTCACACATGAAAAACACAGTCCCCAGATTTTAATATATCATGGTTCTGTGGTGGTAATTAGGAAGTTTTATTTAAACTCACATTTCTGAACATCTTGAGAGATACTAACTGTGCTTGTTCTGGAAAAATCTCGGCAAGGATATTTATGTAGCAAATAGCCTCGAAAGACTGAGGTAACAATTATTTCCAGACCCAAGTTGCTATAAGTGCTCTTGAATGCTCCTTCCTGTTTAAAATATCTGAAATATCTTGGATGCTACACATTGGCTGTGATTTATGTAATAAAGTCACACAGGACCCCTTTCAGCAGACCTACACTCAGAAGAAAATGCTTGGCCCTAAAATAAAAATTAAAGAATAAATTTACAATCATATGTCTTAAATTCAAATCAAATATCCAAGCTCTAAATCTTTTTTTAGACAGGATTGTCTAAAAAGACAGGATTGTTTATTGTGTCCAAAGAAGAGAGTGTGCCTCCTTCCGAAGCAAAAAGCAGGAATGCTCATGCCCTGTGATTAGAGGAAGGGGCTGCCTAAGCTCAGGGCTTGCCATAATGCAGCACTGCATTTGCAGGTGGCATCTGGCCCTCTTCACGACACCCGGGGAAACCACGTCAGGGCACTAGAGTTCAGTGCGAGACTCTGGCTATTGCTGTGAGTAATAAACTGCTCTTTATCTCTAACTCACTAGCCTGGTGCTGCATCCGGGACACTGAAGGTAGGCTAAATTGTTCACTTACAAGCAGGGTAAACTCTCAGGTCCAATTGTTGGTAGTAAGTATCTGTTTTCCTAAAGTTTACAATGAATTTTCATCTAGGTCACAAATCCAAAACTGATAAAGGTGACAATGCAGTGATTTTAAGTTCTTGGAATTCCTATCAGTAAAATTATAGAACTGCCCTGACAGACATAAAATAAGACCCAGATCAATGAAAAGTTACACCATGTCCAAAGAGAAGATTCAGTATTGTTAGGATGTCAGTAGTGTCCAAATTAATCTTTTAATTAATTACATACCAATTAAAATCCTAACAAGCTGTTTTGTGGAATTCTTGTTGGAAAGTTGGTAGAATTTGAGAAAGTGGGAGAATTGGATTGGATAATGAAACATCAATTTTTACACATTCTATGCTTAATTTTACATGGGAAATGTTTTCATATATAACAGGTATTGCTTTATCTAATTTTAAAGATAAATACAGTTTTTAGAAATTGTTTAACACTGTAAATAGTAAAGATGATTATGAAATTATGGTGTATTCTTGGGTATACAATTAGAATCTCTGGTGAATTACACAGTCAGGCTTTCCTCTCCATCTGGGAAAGGTTAGTGAAAATACTTGGTCTTTGTTTTTTGTAACCATGCACTTTGATGGAACATACATAAAGGACTTGTGTTTAAATTATTTTAACTGTATAAAACATCATAACTTTACTGATTAAACTCACTGATTAAACTATTTATTTTGCAGTGTCACTAGAAAAGTATTTAATATATAAAGTGACAAAAGGAAAAGGACAGTTGATTTTGTCAGAAAAAAGCAAGATCATACAATCTTGTGAGGGATGTTGATAATGGGGAAGCTGTTTCCATGAAGGGCCCAGCAGTATGTAGGAAATCTCTATACCTAACTCTCAGTTTTACTGAGGACCTAAAATTTCTCTTAAAAAAGTCTTTCAAAAAATTCTAACACTTTGTGAAGCTCTATTTTTTTTGTCCTTTAATTCCATTGTTATATGTAGCCTTACAAGTCTGTAGTCATATATTTTAAATATTCTATTTATAGTTCATCCAGTCAATTAACTTTTTAAAATTCATTTAATAGAATGTGTTTTCTCTTTATTTTGAAGACAAAACATTATATATTCTTTAAACAATTATTTTGCTAAATTTTACTGAAAATGTCAAGATGCAAAATTTCTCTTTGGTTTCGTATTTACCTTTAAGCTATTTTCTGTATCATAAGCTTTAATTTGCCACTGAAAATATATATACGTAAAGACCCAAAATTAGATATTTAATTTGACCCAGTGTAGGCCTGGCATTTGATTCAGTCTTAGGTGAAAAGCTTGATGAACTTGAGCCAAGCAAAGGCAATCATTTTAGTGTTGCTGCTGCTGGTCTTCTCTTTCTTAATTTGGACATCATTTTCAGTGCAGAGAACACAGACAAACAGTGACTTTGGAAATTCATGTGGTTAACAGATATCTCAAAAATGAGATTTTCATCAGCTGATATGTTCATGCAGAAATCTTGAAATGGTTGAATAATAGCATGCAAATTTCCTACAATTATCTTTCTTCAATTGTAAACTTGAACTAGAACATACCTGTGGAATTATTTCATCTAAAGGTTTACTTTCTAGCTATATCCTGAAGCTAGGCATTCTCTGATGTTCTGTTCTTCCATTCCATCCTAATTTTATTAACACCTGTGATTGTTTTCCATTACAACCCTCTGACTTAATTTATCCAAAACTGATTATTTTCTTTTTTTTTTATTAAGGTATAATTGATATACAATCTTATGAAGGTCTCACAAGAGTAACATTGTGGCCCCTACATTCATCCCTATTATCAAGTCCCCACCAAATATCCCATTACAGTTACTGTCCATCAGCATAGTAAGATGCTATAGAGTCACTACTTGTCTTCTCTGTACTGTACGGCCTTCCCCGTGACCCCCCTACATTATGTGTGCTAATCATAATACCCCTTGATTCCCTTCTCCCTCCCTCCCCACCCTCATTCCCTTTGGTAACCACTAGTCTATTCTTGGGTTCTGTGAGTCTGCTGCTGTTTCATTCCTTCAGTTTTTGTATTGTTGTACTCCACCAAAGAGTGAAACCATTTGGTACTTGTCTTTCTCCACCTGGCTTATTTCACTGAGCATAATACCCTTCAGCTCCATCCATGTTGTTGCAAATGGTAGGATTTTTCTTCTTATGGCTGAATAATATTCCATTGTGTATATGTACCACATGTTCTTTATCCATTCATCTACTGATGGACCTTTAGGGTGCTTGCATGTCTTGGCTATTATAAATAGTGCTGTAATAAACACAGGGGTGCATATGACTTTTTGAATCTGTGATCTTATTTTCTTGGTTATTTTCTTTTAGTAATTTATTTCTTCCCTTTCTCTGAACTTGAGTTCACTCTGATCATACCTGTTTGTGAATGAAATAATTTAATCAAAACTTTCATTGGTAGTGTTATATCTTGATTCATTCTTAATCAGTTTATAAAAGAAATTATAAATACCCTTGGATTATTTAGTAAATTGCCACATCTCTATCTTCATTAGCCTATATTTCTACTGCTCCTAAGCCATAATGTTTATTTTGTGTGAGAATGAATTTAAATGTTTACACTTGGGGATTTCCCAACTCTGTGGAATTTGGACTAAGCTTTGTCTGGACCCCAACTGTTACTTCAGCGTAATTCAAATCCAACCAACTTGACCAAATCATTCAGGCTTTTTACATCCAGTGAAAAGAAATGACAAACTTAAGAAAAACCTAACCCAAATCACAGTTTTTTTCTTCAGTTGACATTATTGGTTGAATATACTTTCTGAATTATGCAAATAAGTGCTTTGATTTCTCCCACAGATGTTTTGTGCATAGAAAAAAACATATCTGATATTAAGAAAGCTTAAAACAGATAAAATATTCTCTGGAAATATTTTCCTGTTTCTTAAATATGGGCATTCCATAAAAAGTGGCTTCAGAGATTTTAAAGATGAGAACTGTGGTGACTTCCAAAATTAACTTATATATATATATTATATATATATATATTAACATATATATATACATACATATATATATGTATGTATGTATGTATGTTGCAAATGTTTATTTGCAAATATAACTTGCCTCCTGAAGTAAAGTTAGGATGCATAGGAAGATTGTACTCAAAGTTTTAATTTTATATATTCACATACCAACAGGGGACAAACACAGACCAAAATAATGGCATGTAATAGAAGTTCTCCATCTGTACTGACCCTTCCCATTAATCTAGGTGTATAGCGTCCATCGGATGGCTGATAAGTCCAGGTATTCATGAGTCTAGTAGGACCCACATAATCCACAGTACAACTGATCAAAGGTACATCTTAATATTTAATTAAGATTCAGTAAGAAATTATCATTGCTTTATATTCTCCTTATTTTATTTAATGTCTCTGAATCATGTTTTGTTTGTAAGAAATAAATGTATAAACAGAATCTAATCCAATTAAAAAGAAAAAAAAAACCTCTTATAGCTTTTCTTCTTCCTTCCTAATTACAACCCTTAAATAGAATTCGTGCCTCATATCGAAATTACCGAGTATCATAATTCCTCCAGGTGGTAAAGATACCTCGAGACAGTGCTGGGCATAGAAACCACAGGGCATAAATCTGCAAAGAAGTAAAAAGCTAACCTTTTCAAACAATATGGCTTCTCTCTCACTTACCAACTTTACATGTCCCTGTATGGCCCCGGAAGATGACTGGTTAGCCAGAGACGGGTAAGATTCCTCAAGGGAGGAACAACCTAAGACAGGCACAGTCGCAGGGGGGCCATCAGGTGAGAAATTGGGGATCAACAGTGGTGAAGCTTAGAACCTCAACCCCCACCCCCCTGTTTTGAGAGAAATCTTCTGCATCCGTGGATGTTTTATTGCCCTTGTCTAGCTCAGATTAGCACATAGTCTACAGGCACACACCTGATCATCTACAATTGCTCTCTTACAACACTAAACTATGTTTTCTACCTTTATCTTGCATCTACCTACCACTTCAGCATTTTATTAAAAATAAAAATAATAATAATAATAAAGGGAGAAATGTGGAATCCCCATATAAATCAAGTGTAAAAATCAAACGAATATTCATATTTGACCTGATTGTTTATAGTTCATAATGCGTGATCAAAACCGAAAGTTTCTGTGATGAATGCCCTTGTATTGTTCACCATGTAAGAACTTATTCACTGTGTGAGAATTTGTTCACCATGTAAGAACTTGTTCGTTATGCTTCAGAAGATTGGAGACTGTTGAGAATTAGGCTTGAGATGGATTAATGATTGTGCATTGAGCATTGACTCCCCTATACAGAATTTTATTGTTCTTAACAACCATTTGATCAATAAATATGAGAGATGCCCTCTCAAAAAAAAGAAAAAAACCTTAGACCTTCACAATGCAGATCACACACTACCTGTAAGTTGGCCGTGAGCGAACATGAAATGAGTGGTAACCAGCAATCTGACTTGATAGGAGAAAATAGCAAAGAAAGGAAATGTCAAAGTGCCTCCCATGTGGTATTACCTTGTGACTCATTTAGATTATGTATGTCTGTATTTACATGTCAGGATGTACAATGTATCTTTTACTGTAAATTGTGGTAAAAAAAAATTGCAATCCACTGTCTGAGACAGCAGAATGCCTGAGACTAAAATAAGAGTGTGACCATGAAAGCGTATGTTGGTGGTGGGCAGAGCTGACAAGCCTATGCTCTGGTGAGGGACTGTTACTATCTATAAACATCCGTAAGTTAAAAATTCTTAAGCAGAAGAATTTGTGCAAGTCCAATAAGCCAGACCTCACTGCTCCCTCATGTCTCAGCAGAATTCTGACCTCTCTCTGGTGTTTCAACTTCTCCTCAGTTGAAGGAACACAGCGGTCTGGTTGGGAATTCGAGATACTTTTTTGTGGGATTCTCCTTTAGGCTTTTCTGTAGCAGGGGTTTCCCTTTTTGCTTTCACTGACTCAGGAAGAAAGTAGTAACTGCTTCACTTTCCTCTTCCTTCTTCATCCAAGCAGAGCTTAGACCTGCATCAGAAAACCTCCCCATCATTATTCACCTTTCCTGACTTTTAATTTCTCCCTTGAGATCGTCCATTGTCCAATAACGCGGTCTCAGAAAACACCTATCAGAGAGAGGCTTGCTGGAAATTCGCTGCTTGGCGCCTTCTAACCTGTTCATTTTCTTCACTGAGCAGTGTTATGTATTGCTTCTCTCAGAAAGGAGAGCCACATCTGCCTGTCATCTTTACATGGACAACTTCCAGCAGCTTAATCATTCCACTCATGATTAGTATTTATTAGTATTTAGTACTAATATTAGGGGGCCCAATGGAAGGGCTACAGTTGGGCTTAATCTGTGTGATTAAAGGGTGCCTCCCCTTTTGTTCTAAGAGCTGAGAGTGAATTTGCTAACATTTGGATGAGGTAAGGACCTTGGGATGTGGGGTAGTGAGAAGGTCCCCAGCCCCTGGATGCCTTGATAGGAGCTTCTTGCCAAAAAAAAGGGACACGCGCTCTTCACTATGTCTGTGGTCCACAGTGGCTCCATCGATGCCCTCAGCATCGCAGCGTTGAGCTCACACCTCATCTTGATTCTTAGATAGGACAGTAAATCATGATGAGTCATGGGCCTGGGGGCCCTGCGAGTCTGTCCCCACCCCCCTACTCCCTTCCCTTTGCGTTTGTTCTCTCTCTTTCCCAGCACTCGTATTCCAAATATGATCATCACCGGATTAATAGAGAACTTTATAGAGAGAGATCATAACTTTTGATGTTAGCCAAGTGGCTTTCAGCCTTTCATAGCTGCATGGGCCTTTCATATCCATGTGTCCCCAAGACTTTAATTTTTCTGCTTCCTGGGACCCATAGTCTGAAGGTGAGCCTGAAATGTAGTCTCCCAGGGTTGGGGATACCAGAATTTCTCAGGATGGCATCTTAGCACGTGATCACTTGGTTATTAAGCATCCAGTGCTGTCAACACTTAAAAACAGTTCCCAGAGATAATAGTTTCTCTGATCTAAAAGTAGCTCTGAGTAATTCAAAGCATCCTTTGAATATCCTTAATATACATATAGGTCTAGGTTAAACTTTTTCTGGATTTTTCCATTTCTTAAATAAGAAAATACCGAATATCAGACCTACATATTTTCAGAATTTCTTACCTCCATGAAAAGATTGAAGAAAGAGCCATAGAGACTACACACTTAAATTGAAAAATAATTTAATTAAAATACACCTGTCCTCTCTAGTCTGTGAGAATGTAATCACTTGAAACAGCATATCTCTAGTTGAAAATGGTCACTGTCCCTATTTTAGAAATAAGACAAATTTAGTATTTCACTCATCTGTTGTTTTGGGAATCTGATAACCTATCCTGTCAAAACCACATCTTAATGGAATGTCATAATTATCTTTTGAAAGTGGAGAAGAATACAGAAGAAAAAGAATCAAATAATTTCAGAAGGCTTCTTAATTTTTAGGAAATATTCACACTACATACAAATATATATGGCATGTTATAAATCACAAAATAATATTAGGCCCAAATTATAAATTATTTTAAAAATCTGTAGAATTAAATAATACAGTTCCCTTTTTATCTTACACCCTGGGTAACCTCTTCAGCCTCACAAAATGAATTCAGCCAATTCCAAGGATAATGAAGGTCTGAATGTAATGTTCCGGAACAGTTACATGGCCCCAGAGTGCCAGTCATTTTGGGGATATCCACTGATTGAATATCAATTAGCTGAGGATAAAAATTTTATATATATATTAACAGATCCCTGTATAAAATGGAAAATTAATCAAGAACAGAACTTCATTGCTAAAAAAATATTTTGCAAACGAGGCATAGTTCTTGGCTATGAACCAAAAGTTCACTTAGGGGAAATGGAGGTTGTTATTTTTATAGTAAAGTTTCTGCCCCGATTCCCTTTTCTGTCCATTATGCAAATGAGGGATGCAAGACTGTTTAACCCGATTGGTTGGTGCAAGCAGCAGCTGACTGGCTGACCTCCCGCGGTTGTCTGGGCTGGTTCTGCTTCAGAGAGCACATGTCAGTTTGTGGTTCTTCCAAGGGCACAGAATACATGTGTGACCTCCTCTCAATACATGGCCACCCAACTCCATTTTGTTGCAGCCTCAGTTAGCCTGACAGAATTCATCTTGTTTTCTGGCATAGCAGAAGCTCACTTGGTTTTGTCTTATTTTCAGATAGGTAGGTAGGTAGGTAGGTAGGTAGGTAGATAGATAGATAGATAGATAGATAGATAGATAGATAGATAGATAGATAGATAGATAGATAGATAGATAGATAGATAGTTAGTTTATACATTTTCCATTTATTTTTCAACTAACTGAGTTGATGGATTGATAAGGTCCTCATTTCCACAAACACATTGTGGGGAAGCCAGTCTCCATGACTCCACTTCAGTGTTGTCCTCTTCTCTTTCTTGGAAGACCTGTGGTTTTTTTCCCTCTATCTAAATTATAGCTAAAGCTCCACTTCTTGACTGAACTCTCTTGCCTACTCACACCTAATGAAGTTCACTACTTTTCTTGTGCATTGGCTTCAACTTCTGATTTGAACATATGAGACGGTACAAGTTACATGTCACAGCTATTTTATACTCCATGCTGTCATCAGACTAAATATTTGCCGAAGAACTTGTGATGCCTAATACTAGAATGAGCTAAAGAAGTCTGAGGGTTATTTGTATTTGGAGATGGTTAACTAAAGCATCAACAATTATTTCTCCAAGCCAGCTTTGGCTTCACCTCTGTATAAGAAGAATTATAAGCAAGGTATTTCATTGAAGATAATTCTAGCTTTAAGATAACCAGAATTTTCAATATAAAAGAAATAAATAACATCTTAATGAGAAAGAAAATCAATTAGAAGAAATAGTCATGTGGTTTTGTTTGCCTGATCATGGAAGATCGCTTCATTTATTTTCTGTTTTTCCCATCTGTTTAGCAATGCTAAAGTTTAGCTCTCTTCTGACTAATTGCAGTTGCTTAGTGTTGATTGATGGTGATGCGAACCAAGGAACTATAGGGACTGAGTCTTGATTTGAAGCTTTTATGTGTATATATTCGCACTTTCCTTTTTTGCCTGAGCTTTCCTCTGGAAAGTGGAGTATGTACCCTGATGTGCCGTAATATCCTCGCGAATACCAGAACCCTTGCATTAACAATATGTGAAAAAATAATGCATCAACAGGGGTATTACAGCACATTTCCCCTAAGAGGGACATTATTATGTACAATAAATACATAGGGAAGAGACCCGTTGACCTAGAGCCCAATTAGCTAGTTGGCAACCACCTGTATTTGAGAAGCTGGTTCCTGTTTTGACTATTACTAGGGATTTAACTGTATTAGGATAATCCATATGGATGACAATGAGAAAGCTCTGCCCTACCAAATGAACATTGCTAATATCTACTTCCTTTTTTAGGAGGAAACCTTGATAATCTGATATCAAATTGTATTTTGATTCTGATATCAAGTCTGAATTTTATGTACCTCTACCTTTTTCTAATCTTTGTAGAGAATTGATCTTTATGACTACATGTTTTTATTAGTTGGTTAATTTGCCTTGAAGTGACTTTAAGACATGATGTTGTGGGCCTCTTGTGGTTCTAAGTAGATTGCAGTGAACCCTTCTCAATAAGTCAGGCTTATTCACTACTGTTTCGGAACTGAATGTTCCCACATGGTATGATTTGGAGCAAAATCATTTTGCACAATATGATTGCCCAGCAAAAATCCTGGATGCCTGAAAATGTACCAAAGGAGGCGGTATAGTCCAGAGCTGGGCACCCCGTCTCTGGTATTAGGGCTCAGGATGCATTTCTAGTCTCAGTTTCTTAGCTTTTTGCCTCACTTTCCTGTCTGTAAAGAACAATGACGGTTCTTACTCCTTAGGGTTAATGATTACATGAAACAACACATTTAATCTGCTGTGACTATACTTGTCAATAGTAAATGCTTTAGACATTTAGGTATTGTTACTATCATAGAATATTTATCATTTTGATCTACTTTATACCCTGTACCTAGTAAGAATGAACCTTTAAAATAATTCACAGCTAAGTGTTAGTTTTTACTCAATGAAAGAACATATGAATTCGCTTCATAAACTGCGAAGAGCTCTATAACAATAAAGCCATGGTGTAACTAGTATTTTAAAGGGCAATGTGAGAACAGAGATGGTTTTGGTACAAGGGGGAAGGTAGAAAAGACTGAAGGGAAATTCAGCTATTTCATACTTTTCCCAGTGCCAGCCTTTAATCATGTATTAGCGAATATTCTCCAACTTCACCTCTGTGTGGTTATTCACTGTAAGAAGGCCCATGAGAGATTACTCACTATGCAGGTTGAACTGAACGAATTCACGGCAGAGCCAGCCCTGTGCCTTTGGGCAGAGGGAATTGCTGGTCTGGGCACACCTGTGACAAGTGTGAGGCCATCCTCACCAGCCATGGAAGTGTACCTAGGGGGAATATGCATGTCTGTGAAGGCAGTAGCAACACGGGAAATCTGAACTCTGTGAACAGAATGAAAGTGAGTTTGGCACCATCTCCCTCCCTTTGACAGGCTCCGTACCCCCAGTTCCACATAGTGGAGGCCAGGCCCTGTGGCCACAGGCCATTTGTAGATGCACTACTCCACTATAGGTAGTCCTAGGTGGCTTTAGAGCTGTTAACAGAGGGCAAAACCTGGGGTGCAATATCAAGTTTTAAGAACACTACCTCATGTGTATCTTTACTGTGCAAAAAGCTGTAACTTACTTCCATTTAGTTTTTTCTTTTCTCCCCAAGTGTGTCTTCCTGCAGGACAGTGTGAACTCCTGAAGGACAATGATTATGTCATAATCATTTCTTTTTTTCCTAGTATCTTGCACAAAAGAAAAAGAAAAAAGAAGTACATAATAGCTGCTCATATTTTTTTAGTATGTAAATGAATGAAAGAGATCATGCAAGAGGTTGTCTTTGGAATTCCCCCCAAGATATACATGGGTTGAGATACAACTAAATGACAGAAATGTGGTCACAGCTCAGGTTTCACCAAGAGAAAGCCCTGGCAAGCCTCTGTTTTACCATGGTAAGATTGACACTGAGGCCTGACAAGACAGGATGTTCACTGTGTTGCAGTTCTACCTAAATCTGAGAAGATTCCAGATGCTGTCTTAAGCCAACATTATTTCTTCCTTTCCAGGAGAATCAGAAGACTTTCAGATTTCACAAATACTATTACCCTCCCCCCCCAGAGTAAAAGACAATTTTCCTACAAAAAACTGTTAGGAAGAAAAGGACTCAGCTCAGTGTCACAGGGAAGTGAGATATAGTGACATGAGAGACCAAAGTCAAGAAAGCAAAGTAAGTTTTACTGCGCTTTGCAGAGAGTCACAGAGTGGGCCTGCCCAATGAGAGACAGGCCCCGTGCTCATTCTGAGGCTTTTATGTGGTTTGGGTGGGGCAGAGAGGTCCTTGATTGACAGATGTCAGTTCTCTAGGCTTGTTCTGATTGGTGAAATGAGGACGGGGCTGTGCTGTGCCTGTGCCTTTGATGTTTCCTATTTGGGGGGACCCTGGACATTTCCTGAGCCCCTCTTGGACCCTGTGGCTTTATCTGATTAACTCTCTGAGTCATTTCTGGTTCTCTGGCTCTATCTGATCCACTTCCTGAGTCATTTTTGAGGGACCCCCCCTCTCATTTTCATCCCACTCATTTCTGTCTTTCTGACTAATAGAACTACCCACTTATTTTTATAAATGATAATTTTTTAACAAAGATGCTTTTTTCTAGGGAATTTCTTTTCTTATATGCCTGTGAGTACCATCTATTAAATATCCCAAGCAAACAGACTGTCAGACTGTGTACTATAGATAATAAAGTTATATTAATCTAAACTCTTCTCATGTAGAGCCTGACCACTAACTCTTATAATTATGTACAATAATATATTTAGCTGTATTTAGAATCCATTAAGCAAAATGAATCATTGTAACACTTTCATATTTATTCACAGCAAATTACATTATGTAGAGAATATATGTACATGATAACTGATCCCATTGAAATTAAGTTGTCTCAGGAGGGAAATTTGCTATAAAGTTGGTGTCAGTGACAGTACACAGATTGTATTGTGATGTATTATACATAAACAATAAAGTTGAATGAAATAACTTCAACTTTTTGTATTGTAGAAAAGGCACGCTTATGAAAAGATACACTTATGTCATCTAAGTATACTTTTCTGTGTATGGAGACAGGTGTCTTGCCGACTGTTTTATATGGCTGTCACTCTAAGAGCTGCTCAGAAAGCTATTTATACTTTTGGATTGAGAATCATGTCAGTCTCGGAACATATGATCATCCTTAAAATCTGTTTTGTATCTCTGAAAATAGAAATTATTATTTTATATTTAAATTATTTGAATTATAATTTTGTCAAATCAAAAATGGTATGATCAAACAGAAGTACACACATATTTCAGCATACTTTTAATTTTTAAAAAAAAACAGGCTTAGATTTAGCCAAGGCTCTATAAAGATTTGATGTTTGGAATTTGTTTTCCTAGCTCATCTCCCACTCAAACATGTCTTGAGTTTTCTAGGGGATTTGTGGGAATCAAACATTCTGTCTTCTTTTCCCATGACACAAACACTTTCTGACAGTGGAGGACAAGAACAAAATTGCCCAGGAATCCAAGCTGTATTTTACTATGGTTTTTAATCATATTTAATTTCTTCCTTACTCCGCGCTGGGTATCTCTGAAATTCAGTGCATACATTGCACAGTATTAAATACCCCTCTTCCATCTGAGTCCAGCTTTCCCTCCCTCCCTCCCTCTGGGTTTCACGCTGTATGTCCTAGGCACTTCATTGGCCATTATCAGGCCTCCAGCCAGGATCCACAGCTTAGCTGCAGCCCAGAGCCCTCACGTGACCATCCCCAGCCCTAAAGTCACCACCTCCCCTGAGGTGAGAGCTCTGTTAGGGACCTCTAAGGCAGTGTTTCCAGGAAGGCCACATAATAACACATAACTAGGGATCTAGTTAATATACAGGTAGCCAAGGCAAAAAAGAATGAAACAACTATTAATAAACTCTACAGATAATTCTTTAGATAAGAAAACCTTGAGAAACACTAAACTAGACCTGCCCCTCGATGCATATATCTTTCTGCTGCATTTCTGACACGTGGCCATACACCAACTTCAGTACGGTGACAAATACTTTTTGAAGAAAAAGCCTATTTCACTGTTTGACCATTCTAATTATAGAAAAAAATGTCTTCTGATATTGTTCTTAAATCTGTTTCCTATTCTGCAGGTTATGGTTTTATCATGGGCACATACTGCTATCCTTAAAAAAATAGGTGAGTTTAGAGAAAATCAAAAGTGCTCTAATATATATGATTTGACATGAGCAGGTTTTTGTCAGCAGGAAAGCAATGAAAATGGGATCAAGCCTTCCCAGCAAAGGAAATTAACCAACAGGAGCTTGACAACTGCAGGCTTATTTTAAGGGAGTAGTGATATGTTTTGAAGGTTATTAAGATGTAACCTCTTATTCATCTGGAAACTTAAATGTTTCTCCTTGAGAAAAATCTTTAGGAAAGTTACAAAGTGTTACCTGTAACAGGTGACTTGGCAGAGAATATTGCTACTATTATATCATTTTGATCAGAAAACTTCAGTTTAGATTCCAACTGAAACAAGCTAATTTTGCCACTTTTGGTAGACCATTTAAACTCTCTGAGAATTAGTTTCCCTGTGTGATACATAATAAGACAATTCTGACATGGTTATAATAAAGATTAAAAGTGAAAATGACCATCAACTATGTAGTTCTATAAATGTATGAAATGTTAAAGAAATCTCAGTCACTTGGCTAGCAAGGTACGTCTCTGGTAGAATTCTATTGCCAATTAATTCAAAAAGAAAAAAAAAACTTAACAGGTAGTTCGCATGCATGTTTCTAAAATTACATCTCTGGAAAGCATGCTGAGTGCTCTTGAACTATTGTTTCACTATCAGCAGATTTTTCTTTTGGACCCTATTAGTTTTCACATATTTATTGGGATAGGAGAATAGACATAAGGAAACCAGAGTGAGAAAAGACTACATCTTCAAACCCAAGTCAGACATCACTTCAAAGTAGTGGCCAAGCAAGACAGTAGAACTGTAGAGAAAACTAATGCTGTATGAATTTAAAAGACAGCAGAAGGAACTGAATGAATTAATGAAACACTGAGTTCATCTTAAATAGGTCCTGCTGAAGGGAATGCACTCAGGGCAGCTGTTTTTACTGTTGTTACTGTTATTACTGTACTTTTGGTACATTGTGTTATATTGAACAAATCTTTTTTTTAGGACACAAGTGTTCAATTTCCTCCTTGTACACAATATACCTTTGTAAATATTCAGGGCCATAATTTATTGTTTAACTTTTTAATGGAAGAAAAATAATTGGAGCCTACAAAAAAATTAAGTGATGGTTCTGACATTAGCCAACTGTTTATTCTTGGTAAAGATGCAACCTTCAAACATCACTTAGCTTATCTTAAAATGAGGGAGGACTGTTAATGACCTTTAAAAGCTGCATCTGGTTTCCAACTTGAAATTATTTGTATATGTATTTTTATTTAAAGAAAGTGTTTTATTATATAAATAAACAACTCAAGCATTACAGCAAAACCAAAGGATACACACAAAAAAACATGGGTTTGTGTTTTGAGTTCATTGTGTCAAAATGATTATCCAAGAAAATAATGAAAGAAACAATAGATGAAATTTCTAATTTCATGTTAGAAAAAATATGACACTAGAATTTTTAAAATGTTATTTTATTACTATTGTTCCAGAATTTTTTTTCTTTAGCCCTAATACTAAACATTTTGCATTTAGTAAAACACAGACAAATTTGATGGTGGTTCCAATTCATTTTGGATTTTAAAATATATGTATGTAATTCTTCTCAGGCATGTTATTTAACAGTGGTGAGGTCTGATCTGGGGATCATCTGCCAAATAAACATAATGAGGGGGGATGAAAAAATATGAAGAGATACAAATTAATTTTCTGAGCACTTTCTATATTCAGTGTGCCAGGGAAGGGAGAAGGAGAATTCAAAATAATGTGCTTATTCAACAGAGATTGAATGAGTTCCTCATACATTCCAGGGAAGATAATTCCACAGCAGGATGTACGTAAAGTGTTCTAAAAGAGAGATGAATGAAGTACTTCTGTAAGAAAACAAAATCGGATTAATTCCAACTATAAATCTCTGAAAAGATTGTGGAAGGGAGTGACTTACAAGTGCATCAGAAAATCCTGGGCAGCTCAACAAAATCACACTCAGCCAAGCATGTAAATGAAGAAAAGTCATGAGTTTGTAGGGATATAAAATTTCAGAGGCCTTTTTATAGTTAATTTCAGAGTCTGTATGAATAATGTAACTGAAGTCTTCCAAATCAACTAGCTTACTGGGGATTCATTTCACAATTTTCTGTGGTTTCAAAACTATTTCAATTTTTTGATCAGAATGTGTAATGTAAATGAACTTTTTTGCTAGGAGACTTTTGTAGAAGCAACAGCAACTTTCTTACCCGTGAAACTGATAAATTTCTATATTATATCTATGTATTTTCTCTGTATTCTATGTGTTTTCTATGTATTATCTATTTTCTATATATTCTATATATTTCTATATTATTTCTACATAAATTTCTTTATGCTTTTCTTGCTGTTTTTTAAGTAGTCTATAGGTATCCTTATAAACTTACAAATATCAAATTTTACTGAGCTATATACATGGTCCCAAATAAGCAAAATGTACAGTTAACATTCAAGCAATGATTTTATGATTTTACTCCTTTTTATGTTAATTGAAGCTATTTTCCAACAAATTTGCTAGATTTTGTGAGAGTAAAGATGTAGGAAGATTTGTACTTATAATTAATTTCTTCATGATTTAAATTTTTAACCCCATGAAATAACCTAAGTCTCTCAATTATCACCCACCTTTTGCTCATAATAGTAATTCAGCTACTATCATATACAGAAAATTTCTGTGTTCTTGTCACTGAACAAATAGTTTCTTTCCTAAATGAGCTCTAGTATTACCAATCTATAGTTACATAACTTTGTTGATCCAGTATTTTACCTGTTACAAAAATTAGGTGGGAGCCCTTTTTATTTATATTGTGGTATATCACCTTTCATGTTGTGTCAAATTTTTTTTTATTAAATTCTGAAGCACTCTGGTGATATTTCACTTCTTAAAACATTTAAAGTGTCCATTTCTTTGTTCTTGACAATGCTTCACATGGCTCAAGTGTGACAACCCCAGATCCAAAAAGCTAATTTCTAAAAGAGGGATTTACTTTGTATATTTGTGATTTTAAAATTTAATTTCTTCACGGACATTTATTGAGCACTTACCATACACAGTGTACTTTTAAGATCTTTCATCTCGTATTTTTCAGAAAATGATTATCACATTTCTTGTTAAGTGTTTAAAATATTCTTGTTGCTTAAATAGGCAGGTAATACAGAACTAACAGAAAGGACAGTGAGATGAAAAATAAAATGAAAATAAGGAGAAAAGTGATTTTTGACATTTTCCATTTTGGAATTTCCTAGAAGCAGTCTGTCACTGTGTTCAGTCATTTTTCTTCTAAAATGTCTCTTGGATTTACCCTTTCTTCTCGATTCTGACTACAGAGACTAAAGCTAGGCTTTCATTGCTTCATGCTTAGAATGCTACAATAGCTCTCTAACTGATGAGCCTGCCCCTACTCGTTCCTCCTCTAATCCATACTTCCACTGTAATGATCTTTCTTTCTAAAACACCACTATCGTTATGTCCCTCTTCTGCTCAGGAAACCCCTCAGCTCTATTGCCTTCTGCATGAAGACCAACTCCTCCTGCTTGGACTTAGAGGTCACTCCTAACTTTGTGCTTTTCTACTAATGAAATGAAACTTTGTTTCCTGCCTTTTCCCAGCCCACATACTCTGCCTGTCAGCCTGGGCATCATTTCCACCCCAGGCGCTCTGCTTCTGGTCAAGGCCGTGCTTCACAAGCTACAATCTCCTTTTTCAGAGTGGCTCACCTCCTCCCCTGCACCTGTTGCACCCTCAGTCCATTCTTCAAGGCCAGCATCGACCCCCCTTACTCCAGCAGTTCTAACCTTCCTGATTATCTTGCGTTTTCTGAATTCCAGTGACATTTCTAATCAGGATCTCCTGGGTTTTTACTCAAGTTCTTATGAAAGGGGCACTGGAATGCAATTCAGATAATGCAGGAACTTGTTAACTGTCGAGTGTTGAAATCATTTCTACAGCACCCTCTCCTCACACGCCCCCCTCACTATATTCTACTATATTATGGTCACCACAGTATCACAGGGGTGGGTTATGTTTCTTTTTTTTTTCTGTGCTTCTTTAGAAGCCCCTGGGAAGCAAACAACTCGTTTTAGCTTCCCATCCCCAGGGCACCTGGGTTGCCACCTTGTACTTAGTGGCTTCCCACTGCGGGTTTGAGGACTGCCTGCCATGAAAACCTTCTGACCCGGGGGTCATCTGTCAGATAAACATAATCCTGCCCTGCTTTGCTCACAACGTATTCTTGAGTAGAAGGAAAGGTGGGATAATGCTCAGTAATTGTAAGCAATATAGGAGATACTACGTGATTGTATAATGTTCTCTCTATAATCTGTTCCTAACTCTACTCCTTGAATCTACAAACTCTTATTGACACCCACATGCACACACTCAGCTGCTAATATGCTGTTGACTTATGATATACTTTAAGTAAAATTTACACAGATTTGTTGATTGACTGTAAATAATATAATACTAAAAGTCACCTGTTTTTATATCATGAATATGAGTGTCTCCCATACTTCATGGTGCCTAACACAATAACTTATAATTCTGATTCTGAGCATCCTGTTTCAAGAATTACATTTTTATATATCATGCCCTCTAGACATAAGAATGAAATAATGTAAAATTTATCAGAGGATGTTTTAAAGATTATCACCTTCTAGGAAAGAAAATAGAGTCAGCAGAGAACTCCTGTTTGGTAGGGTGAGTAGGTATTACCTCGGAAACCAAAAGTGCTGGTAAAACTGGGTTTTATTCTCAGTTCTGCTTACTGACTGGCTAGGGGTGGCCGGCAAGTCATTCACCTTCTCACAACTTCAATTTCTTCCTTTGCAAAGGGAAATTTTGTTTTAATTCCTTCCCTGTATCTATCTCACAGATTAATGGGAATAAAATGAGAAAATGTATATTAATATGTACATTACATAAGTGTTTTTAAAAAATTAACTTGCTTATTTACCTTAAATTGCCTTGTATATACTAACAGACTATCCCCAAAATACTTTTATAATGATAACTGTATGAAAAATAGTGAGTACCTGAGAAACCTGAGATGGCAGGTGTATAAATATGTTTAGATTTATGTTTCTGGGTGTTTTTGGTCTTGAAATTAGCTAGGTTGAGTAAATGACATAATAGATATTGTTACAAAGCAGAATGCTTTGGACACAAGGATTCTTTCTTTTTCCTTTTATTTATTTTTTCCTAATTGGATTCAAGCAGATGAGCCAATAGCAGTTTATTTCTCCCTCCTATAAATATGCTTTAGCAGTGAACTAGCCAGTGAGAAATAATTGCCAGCTTTGGATGCTGTTAATGAACTGAATGTCTGTGTCCCTCCCAAATCCCCATGTTGAAGCCCCAGCCCCCAGGGAGATGGTATTTGGAAATGAGGACTTTGGGAGATAATTAGTGTCAGATGAGCGCATGAGAGTGGCACCCCCGTGATAGGATCCGTGTTCTTTCGAGAAGAGAGAGAACAGACCTCCTCCCTCCCTCTTCTCCGTCTCTGTCTTACTCCCTCCCTTCTCCTTTCTCCCTTTCTGCCTTGTGGGGACCCAGGGAGGAGGCAGTGGCCTCCCAGGCAGGAAGGGTGCCCTCACCAAGAACCGATCTGCCTGCACCTTGATCTCGCGCTTCCCAGCCTCTGGAATTATGAGGCTGTTGTTCAAGCCCCCCGGTCTCTGGTATTTTGTTACAGCAGCTGGATAGACTAAGACAAATACAATAATTTTAGCAGATATAAATGACTCAAAAGCAAGCCTGGCTGTAAAGAATAAGGATGGGGATATGGGAAATAATGGCAAAACAAAAACCAGAGCAAATATCCAAGATACAAAATGGACCTGCTGAAATGGCCACACATCTCTCTGTCCAATTGGAATGACGGTGGAAAAGCCAACCACCCCTGCAGTCCATTCTCTCTACCTTTTTCTAGTAAAAGCTGTATGTCACAGGCTTCCTTGTGGATATTTGTGGCCAGGGACTAATTTCAAGCTGGTAAGACATTAATGAAAGTAATATTTGCTACTTCCCAGTCATGGCCGTAGTCTCTTTAAAGATGTTTGTCCTGGGCTCTCTCTCTTACGCTTCATCTTCTGGCTTCGATGTGGTGGTGGCTGGGGGTCTTGGAAGCCGTGTGTTGAGGACGGCAGAACCCCCACCCGTCCTGGACTGCTTCTCTGTGGTCTGTTCCATGAGAGGAAAATATGTTTCCTGTGTTTTCTATTTTGGGCTCTCCTCCTCGCTGCAGTTAACCTCCTCTACCAAGTTGACCCAAAAACCAAACCCTAATGCTACCTTTCCTTAAAACAAAAAGCTTTAATGTGGAGGGGAAGGGTAGGCAATTCGCCCAACTTGTGGTCTAGTAGGAACCATTAATCCTGTATCTTTTGTCACTTCATCCAGTATGACTGTTCCAAGCCACTGAAACTGAGATGTGTAGTCAATGCCGCTTCTTTCCTTGTCCGACACAGCTAACAGTTATGCCTCTTTTGTTTTATCTATTTTTTCTTCTAAGTGCCCGGTGTTAAGTGCCAAATTGAATCACACAGTATATTATGATTAACATGGATTAAGGTAGACTAACTTTAATTCCCGAGAAGCAATCTGTCTTCAAGTATCCATCATTGTGATGGATTTTCTGAATCATTCAAGGTAGAGTACACCTACTCAATGAAGTTCCAATTACATGTATTATTTACTTTGTGAAAATGGACAACCCATGCTCTGTATCCCTTTGCGTATGAAAGATGTAATGTAGAAAAATACCATAGCAGATAGTTGGAAGAGAAAGAGAGTCCTGAACTTTGCATTTAGCTCACTCTTCATGACTTCTCCATGGGAAGAAAACCTGCTATGACCATTGATTATCCTATTGTCTCTTTTTCTATCTTTTTTCTCCCAATTGATGTTGTCCTCCAAGACCTTTCTATCTCTTGTTTTACCAACAACCTACTAAGAATGCATTTTGTTTTGTGTTAAATTATATGGTATATACAACTGAGTGAATATAGAAGCAATTGACCCCTCCCTTTTTCGACCTCATACCTGTCAGGGAAGCTGGCAGTGTGTGAGAAAAACTTTTACATAACGAGGTCTATGCAGTTTACCCAGGTAATTTTATAGATATATATGATACATATTTAAAATATATGCACATATATAAGTAAATAAATCAACCTTTCTTTAAAGATAGGCATAGAGATACATATACCCTACATCATGTTACTTAAGCATGTCTCTAATAATGACTTGGAGCTCAGGATGTCCAGCAGTTCAGATATTTCCATGACTGCTGGAAATAAAGTAATTATTCATCTGGCAAAATCCCATGAACTTAATTATTTGTAGGAATATGTTACATAGATTTTTTTACATATATAATATTAATTCTGAGTCAGCATATTCACTTAATCAGATATCTCATTCCTCGAACATTCTGGATCAATACAAGCCTACTCTTTTGCTCACTATGGGTCCTCGATCAATATTATTGATTTTGAATTTGGAAATTTCCCTCTCTGACAGAACTGTTTTACATTCCACCCTTTCTTTGCCTTCATTAGCAACTGACTTGAACTTCGTTCTCACTGTGAGGTCTAATCCCCTGAACCTACCTTGTATTTCCAGTTCATCAACCTCTGACTTGACCTTTCACTTAGATTGTGAGGCCATTATGAGCCTCTTTAATGGTCTTCTCATTGATACTGAAAATCTCTCGCTCATTTGACTTTTGCTGCCCTCTTCTAATGAAACCCAACTCTAAGTAGCCCTTATAGGTCTTTCTTCACTGCCTTCAGACTATTCAGCATTGATCAAAAATGGTATTTGTCTCTTGATGCAAATGTTGTATGTCAATTACACTACAATAAAAAACAAAATGGAAAATGAGGAAAGAAAATTTCTCCTATGAACATCTGTGTTCCATTTTTGGTCATTGTCTGCTTTATAATAGTGCTTATTTTATATGAGTCTTACCTACTGTACTGTAAGCTCTTTGAGTGTAGAAATGTGGCCTCTTTATCATTGTATTGTCTGCTGCTCCTCATATACTTATGTAATCGGTATTTTCTATTTATGCATGTATCTGGATGAATGAAGAATGAATGATAAAGTACTTCAAATTTTGCAAAAATCTGTTTTGAAAGACCTTCTCATAGTATATTCATATGCTTCCCAATTTCACCTTATTTGGTGCCTTCTATCAAGAATAATCATCTCACAACAACAAAAAAGATAATGTGTGAGGCAATGGTGTGCTAATTAACAAAATGCAGGAATTTTTTCATAATGTAAATGTACATTAAATCACCACAATATAAACTTTAAATATTTTACAATTTTATTTGTAAATTATACCTTAAGAAAACTTAATTTAAAAAAAGAATAACCACAAGTATTCCATCCCATTATATTTTTCAGTTTATGTATAATTTTATAATTTTATTTGCTTCACTAAATCTTTCCCCAAAAGAGAAATATTTGTAAGGGTATAAGACTTCTGAAATGTCTTTGATTCAGTTACAGTGTTTATATGTCCTAAGGTATCCATGCTATTTGATTCCAAAATATGTAGTGCCTCCTAGGTGAGTTTTGATGAAAAATTCAGGAAGGTACATTTGTGTTTTTCTCTTTGTAATGTAGCTTTTTTTCAGATACTTTCCTTTTGTTCATGAGAACAAAAGGAATAATTCTTAACTTAAATAAAAATAATAAATATATACAGAGATAGATAAATAACATGATCATTTTCTTCCTCAGGAAAAATACAAGTGTGAATAATTGAAGATGAGTGTTTGTTAACAGCAGAACAGGCTCCTGGCTTCAGCCTGTGGACGGTGAACCCACACACCCTTACTCTAGGATATCTCCCAAGATGTGTGTAAATGATCTGTCAAGGGCTACCACAGATATCCTGTTAAAACCATTTTCCTCAGACTCGAGCGCCGATGTGGGTGGGCCTCCTTCAGTCCATTTTGTCTTCTTTCTTATTTAAAGGAAGTCTGTTCGCAAGGAGAGTAGAAGCCAAAGAGTTTGGTTTCTACCTGCACAGCCTCTGCAGATTTGTGATGAACTGAGGCTGACTTCCAAGTGTAGCATTCTCTTAATGAAACTATCTCTTTCTACTCAGAGTCAAGGAGTGGCTTAAAAAGTTTTCTGGGCTAACAATTTAAATTACTCTTTAAGGCCAAAGGGCTGTGTTATGAGATTATTCCTGATGTAAGGGAGAAATGAATTATTAAGAGGATATGAAGGTAATAAATCTTCCTTTATAATAAGACATGCTGTTTTATTGCTGAGACTGAAATAATATTGTTTTCTTGAAGGGTCACCTGCCCCTAACCCTGAATTCTCCATAGTGCCGAAGTGTGGAGTTAATGTTCGTTGGTCTAGTACTGCATACTTAGGTGGAATATTCCTTAAGGTGCAGCCTCTTGGTATTTTTTGTCAGGTACTTCAATGAGTGTAAGAAAAATCTTTTTGGGCATACTCAAAAATTTTAAAGGCTATTATTTAAAGTGAGTGCCTAACTTCATGAGACCTGCAGTATCTTAAAATACCTTTTCAGAGTTTGGCTTGATGTTGGAGAAGAAAGTAAAGAAAATAAAGTCTATGAGTCCCAAGAGCAAGAAGCTGGCCTTATTGATCGTAGTATCTCTAGATCTTTGCCTGGAATATAGTAGGTATGACAAGAGTTTCACTGAATAAATTAAGCTAGAAAAATCAATTTACAATCAACTTGCGCATATCAAATTTGGATATGCTAGCTTTTATCACTGCTTCTCCTAATCAGATTTGCATGTCTAAACTCAGGTTCAGCTTCTGTTAAAGACACAGATTTGTGTTCCTCTGATAAAGCTTCAGAAATACCTCTTTGCCTCTCCATTCCAGTAACATCGCAAGTGGTATGCCTTGTTTAAGACAGGGAGAATGTTTAGTATCATACTTTTATCTTGATTTTATAGGTAAACATACATACTTGATACCAAGGAATCTGAAATGGAACAGTTGATAATGGGTCCAGTCAGGCTGATAGACTAAGAACAGAAGAGGTGATACTGCCCCATACCTAAGTTTTAATTCAAGATAAACTATTTTATAAAAGAAACTTGATATATTTAATCAGTTTTCTATTTCTTATTTCCCTCATAATGACTAAAGTGATATCAGACATTAAGTTGTTGCTCAAATCTACATTGTTTTTATCTGTATTTATGTCTCTGTGTATCTATACCTATATCTCTATTGCTTTGATGTAAGTGTGTGCTTAGTTGAATAATCTGGCACTGACATAACCTCAAACAGAAAAGAAAATAACTAATTCTGACTTAGATATGTATGTGAGGTTCTTATAAGACAGGCATTTTGGTAGTAACAAGAAGGAAAAGGAGTGTGCAAGCCACTTTTACTAAAAAAATCAAATAATTTCTGCAAATTAAACATACAATCTTTTAGCATTTCTAAACAATGTATATTGATTATTTAAAATTGTTAATCATGTATTGACAGGAGATCTTGCAGTACCTTTGAAGAAAAATATTTCTTTCTACTCACATGAAAAATGACAATGATTCAGAATCTATCAATTAAAAATATTTTTAATTCTCTATCTACAATTTGGATGTAATGTATGCTATGAAAATATCTTCAAGAATAGAAAGGGGCACATTTCCTTCCTCTTACTCCTTACAAAATAAACTCACACATGAAACCAGTTATAATCATAAAAATCTGTTTTTAAATAAATAATAGTAGGGATGAAATTAAGTCTAAATTCAACCTATTCTGAGTAGATATTTATTTTTATTTCTTTTTGATTAAATAGGGTCATCTGAAGGTAAGGTGGAAATTAGTTTGAAAAGTTCATTAACTTTTATTCTCATAGGTAAGAATTTCATATATCCTAGGGAAAAATGACTTTTAAAGTCTACATACCCTTCAAATATATTGTTTGTTTTGATTTGTGAATTTTCATCCTTTTCATTATTTTGGGGTTTCTCTCTTTATAAATTAATTCTGTCTTTAAAGTAGTAAGCACCAATAAATCTAAATTAGGCACCACGATATTGTCCCATTATTTTAAAAGTGACAGAACAAAATTAAAATGTCCATACTTTCAGATGTGAAACAAAATGATTCAATTTTCTGAAAAAGAATTTAATTGTTATTACAAAGTTCTGTGAAATATGTTTGTATTTATTCCAATTGTGATATTTTAAAATTTAAGATTGAATCATATATGTGTAAATGTATAATAAATAAGGGCATGAATCATTTTTAAGATTTTTCAAGCAAGACTCACAATACCAACTGAATTAAAGTTCATTGTAGAATATCCACAAAGCCATTTTTTCCACCCTGCGACTATCATAGAATAAGATCTAAAAGTCTTTCTGTGTGAGGATTTCACTCCCAAGAAATTTCCCAAGAAGTTCTAAAGTCTGAACAATATTCTGATAAATCAGGAAACTGGATGTCATTAAGTATGTGCCAATGATTACATAGTTCTCAAAGTACCAGTTACTTCCAAATTACCTGGAATCTTTAAAAACATTGATTCATGGGCCACACATTTTGAAAATTATGATTGTAGGACCCTAGGATCTGTGTTTTTTAAAGATTTACAGGATAATTCTTATACATTGTTAAGGTTTAGAAATCCATGTTATGTTTCCTAACTTGACAAGCATCAGTTGCAATAAATCTAAGAATGTTAAAACAAAATTACCAAACTACTGTTCACTATCTCCTGCCCCCAAATATTCTGTCTGCTTCTTGGCACTCACTTTTGGGGCAGACATGTCAGAAATAGTCACCATTATCCTCTTCCATTGTACACTAGGCAACATAGATGTGGTCCCTGGATGATCTTGAGGAAGATGCACCTAGCAAGTATATCAAAGGAATCTGATTTAGATAAATCAATATCCTAGAGTGCCTCAATATTGTACAGTTCCTCTCTGTATAATGCATACATGCATGTTGGACGTGTTACCGTCCTGTGTTCCGTCTGCGGGATTTAGTCTCAGGTTGAGTTGCTCTTCAACAGGATAAATCAATAAAACGTGCAGTTCAGTAATGGAGGCTGGTGCTAACCAGCCTGGTTGGCAGAATTAGAGCTTTCTTAGTGACAGGGTTTGGAGTGGATCGGAAACACGTAGTCACCAGGGGGGACTCTAGGTAAAGAAACAGGCAGGATCCTAAAGGTGCATGCTACTGTGAGATGAGGCCGAACGGCCATGTCATCTCCAACCAAATTTTGCTTTGCATCATTTCTACAGGAATTTATTTTCCCTATTATTACAAATAAAGAGGTTTAGGGTATAACATTTATTTGAAAATTCAACTAACCATAATTTATTGAATAGTTACAGTAGGGAGGCAAGCACATCTACAACTAATTAAATACAAGGGAGCATGTAATTTTTTAAAGGCTGCAATTCTGATGTGTGCAATTGAAGGTTTATGTAGGTGGGAGCATCTGAGCTGAATGCGTGAAATTCTGACAGCTTGAATTTAGGATAAGGGCAAAAAGAAGAGAAGTGGGCAAGTGGTGTATGTTTTTTAAGACAAAGATGAGTTGTTTTATATGCCAAAAATGAGTAGTGGTTTGGTAAGATCATGATGTGAAAAAATAAGACCGAGAGAGAGAATCATAGATCAAGCTTAAAGTTTGCATTTCATTTTGTTAGTCAGTGTTGAGCCATGCAAAATGTCTGGTGAATATGACATAATCAGACTTGTGCTATAGGAAAACCTGAGAGAGAATAGAGGTGTGAGAACCATTCCAAAATCAAATGCAGCAACAGGGCTTTCAACCAAGCAACTAGAAGCTAATCAGGAAGCACATATTATTATCCACGTGTAAGTACTGGACAGACAGCTGAGAGAGGGTTTGAACTAAATGAGACAGAGCCACAATGAATGGAAAGAATGAAACAGACTTGAAAGGCATTGCAGAGAGAGAGAAAATAACAGCATATTCATAACTACCTTAATTTATCTTGCTTTAGCAAAAAAAAAGTTCCTTTGTGTTTTTAAAAACTTTATTGAGGTATAATTTATTTACCGTAAAATTCACCTACATGAAATGTGCAATTCAGTGGTTTTCAGTATATATACAGTTGCACATCCATTACCATGATCTAATTTTAGGACATTTGCATCATCTGCCGAAGAAACCTTGTAGCTATTAGTAGTCTCTCCACCAGTCTTCTCCCCTTCACCCAGCCATAGGCAACCACTAGCCTATCCATCATTTTCCCGGCTTGCATTTTCTGTTGAACTCTAAGCTACTAGGGGAAAGACTCAGTCTTTTAATTAATGCATACTCCGTAATGACAAACACTTATTTGTGTGAAACATCTGTGAACCCACTACTTTTCCCTCAGCTTCCGTCTCCTCTCCTGCTCCCCCCAGCCAGCCTCCTCTTCGCGCACAGCATAGGTATTTCCAGGGTGTAACGTTCTTCCTTTCTAGTTGTGATTATCAGAAAGCCCCGGATGCTTCTGAAGAAGCCAGTACAAGCAAACAACGCATGCTTGAAGGTAAAAAACAATGCCAGAGGCATGAAGCTCCTCCTGCTTTTTCCATTTCTCTCTTTGGGGGTTGCAATGTTAAGTTCTCTGAGGAAAAATGTAAATCTCCCTGACCTTGGGCAATGCCGGTTCTGGAGGCCCTGGGTCCGCCCAAGCCTGGGAGACACACTAGAATTAGGTTTATATGACTCAGTCCAGATTAAGCCTTGCCTGGGAAAAAAGTAAACATCTGCCTTCAAGTATGTGCCACAATTACCAATGGAGTGCTCACGGTAACCTTCCTCTCTTCTCAAGAAGGTAAAAGTTCTCAAGGGTTTTCTTATCTTTCCAAGCTACTGCTCGGTCCTAGGGTTTTATGGTGCTCCGTAATCTTGAAACATCTTTTTTTTATGATCATAATGATTGTGAGCTAAAAAGGACATATATACATACTGTATTTGCAAATGAGGAAATCACTTAAGTGAATCACACAGCATCTTAGCAATACCTCGTCTACCATCTTCCATATACATTTATCAGGTACTTCAACTTCCCAAAGACTGTCAGTCCAGGATCGTTTCTAGGATTTAAAAAGACAATGAGTAGAAATATAATTTGTAAAAAAGTGATACACGATGGAAAGTATGCATTAACTCATTCAAATTACCTGAGCCTGGCAGGAGACTTCATGTTTAATTCTTTGACTTTTCCTGGTGTCTCTGAAGCTTTCTACTGCACAGAATGCTCCTCATCAGACTGGGCCGCTGGGTGGTCCTGAGCCCTTGGTGGCTCCTGGGTGGTGCCACCAGCTCATTACGGCATACAGCGTACACTCCCCTCAGGGACAGTCATTTGACAAGAGGCTGCAGATTCTCTCTCGCTGTAGGAAACAACATGATTACCACGCTCCTTATCCTGCTTATTCTCCGTGTGTGCAGTGAGCTGTCATTACGTAAATCCCCACGTGTCAACAGCCCTCTTCTCTGTGTTTCAGAACTGAAGGATTTTGAAGGAGAGAATTTCATTATTTCCTTGCTTTACAATCCGGTTTCTTCCAGGCATCAGAAATAAATGACTTAGTTTTCACATATCACTTATAATTATTAGCTGATTAAAATTCTTGTCTTGAGGTTTAGCTTGCTTGCAAGAGGGCATAGACCTCTGGCCCCTCCAAAAGTAATTCAATTGATTTTACTATTTACCATTGTTTTGAAGCAGGGGTGCCAAGAAAATTCATATTCTCAAATCCATAAACTACTTGTAGCACTCTAGGTTTTTGAGGAATATTATATTACATTGTAAAAAATAACTTACTGTTTTTGTTGTCTTAAAAATCTTAGCCAAGAACTTCAATCCCTGTGACTTTTCTTTCAGACGTGATAAGTTAAGTAATTTCTTTTATGTAATAGAATCCATTATATACAGAACTAGCTGTAATGAAAAGCTTTCACAGTTTTTATATATAAAAATATTTTTTCAACATCAATCTTACCGTAAACACAAATACTTGATTTTAAGCCTACTTCAAGTCTCTAATAATATTAGAAGTTCAACAGTTGGCTTACATTAATTAGTATTCCCATAAGGTTTCTGGGGGAAATAAAAACAAGGAAATATAGCACCATAGGATTAAAGTAGCAGGAAACAAAGACATAATTTTTATGTTTACATTTAAATACACATCCAATTTGTGGTCATTATAAAATAATCATTATTAAGAGAATCTGTACACATATATTTTACAAACCCTGTGTACCAGTTATCTGAATTCAGTTGCTGAGAGTCAATACCTAGAGCTTTAAATATTAGAGTTCTAACCTGATCTACTATAGTTTCGATTTTTCCCAATAAACCTACAGTCTCTCTGGGACAGAAGCTACCAAAGTGGCGGGGTGTGGCTACCATTTCCACTTAATTTCATTAAGCCTGAAGGAACGTTTTCTCCCTCAGCCTCACTGACTGGCAAAGGTGATCCTGTGAACACAAAACGAACGTGGCTTTGGAGACTGGATTGCCACTGTGAACCTCAGGCCGCCTGTTGGAGCCCTTTAATCCAAGCTGATCACTTCCAGTGGAGGGCTCTTCCAGATCTGATTCCCAGCAACTTTCTCTGACATCTATAGGTGAAAGGTGGGGAGGCAGATAGACTTAAAGAAAGGTTACTGAAAGCATAGAAATGGTTACTCGCCAGTTCTCAAGTATTATGGACACTGTCCTATTTTGAGATTGTCACCTCTGTGGGAATGAGAATGTTTGCTCTCAGCCTGCAATGCTATGTTGCCAAAACAATTCGCATTTCTGTGGAGCCGGGTCTATAGACAATATTCCTTATCGGTTCTGCGTTTGGGGAGTGTATTGTCATATGATACAACTTGTGTTTTGTGATTCGATTTTGTTCTCCTGTTAATCTTGTACACTTACTTTGTATTTCAAACATTCCTATGACTCCTCCTCATCTAACTGATTTAGTCGCCTCCTCAATGTGGTTTCCTTGTAAGGCAATGTGTGCCTTTATGTTTTCCCTGTTTATTTATTCACCTCTTTCTTTGATAGGTGAAGTTCTCCTTCCATTCTCTTTGTCTGTACAAATCTTTGGCTCTCTTCCTAAATGAGGAAAAGTTTTCTTCTGATTAACCATATACCAAATTCAAAATATTATTTTTGCTTTGGAGCTCTCCCTACAAAATCAGGATTTCAGAGATCAAGAAATTTGAACATTTCTTTGTCACAAACCAGAGCACTGCTGAGGTAATTATGTGTATCATGACTTAAGTGAAGTAAATTAGCACAGCTTTTTATTTCCTAAAGTTGGTAAAAGAGAAATATTAAAAGAAACTGTAGTTCACATTTTCTTACATCCATAAATATTTACTTTTTTAGGAAATTTTCCTTTAAGAACTAATCACAAAGTTTACTAATTAGCAAAGGGTAATATACAAGCTGTTCATTTTAATAATAAGTAAGCACATTTATTTCAAATCTTATATGTAGTCCCACTTTACTCACAGAATAGAAAATTGAACTGAGTTCCTGCATTTAGGAACGAACCAATCAAGAAGAAAATGTCCAAAGGAAAAAGAGACATTTCATTGCCTATAGTGTCCCCAGCTTAAAGGGGAATTTTTGCTATTTTTAATCACAGATGGTCTGGCCAACCTTCATTTCTAGGAAAAGTAGGTAAAACAGGAAGAAATAAGAAACATCCCTGTGCATATATTGACACACTGTGAAATTGTCAACATTGGGCAATGATGCCTTCACAGGGACCTAGAATCTCTTTGCCAATAAAAGCAAATATTACCTGGATGACAGGTTTCCTGAAAGTCATATTTTGTACCCATTCAATGGTAATTCCCAAAAAGCAGCGCATTTGTTCACGTACTTCAAAATGTAATTATTTGCTCGCTGTTTATCATGTATCTCTAAGTCTTGTTGAAAACAAACAAAAAAACCACTTCAGGGCACCTCCTAGCACCCAGGCATACATGCCTGTCATTCACTCACACACACAGCCAGGCAAGGTCATTGTCCCTCAAAGGCTTAGAGCTAAGTTATGGTATTGTATGAATAGGGCACATCTTCTGCTTTGGTTTGCTTTGCTTCAAACCTGTAGATAATTGTTGGTCATGTAGTGAAATCACAACGATTATTTTTCTAATACATTAAAAACACGTATTAACAATGCTTTTTTCAGATGCTATTTCTTCCTATCTTTGTATCTTAAAAAGCCATTAGTAGTTTTTATTGGACTTTCTTATTTCCTTTTACAAAGTATTAGACATATTGTAAGTGGTTAGACAACCCAAATCTCAGCAGTATTTATCAAAAAAATCAATGTCATTCTGGCAGGGAGATGCCTGCAGGGCTCTGTTCTTGACCCTTTCTGGTTGAATGTCTTTATTAGTGGCTCAGGTGAGGTTGCACTGGCAGGCTCGGGACTTTGCAGGTGACACAGTTATGGAGGTGTTGAGAATATCACAGATGACAGGATCAGTATTCAGAAGACTCTCAGACTTAACAGCATGTCAGATCTATCTAGAAAGAAAATGTAACAGGAAAAAAATATTTGGCACCGTTCTTGAATTCAAAACACCAGTTCAAGACATCAGCATAAGGGAATCTAGCCTCAGTAAATGAAAAAATCTCTACCAAGTATTGTGGTTACCTGTAAGCTTCCATGTGCATGACCACTGTGATGTGGCCTTTCTAGAATATTCTGAGTGAGGAAGAAGAGGAGAAAACATCTCCTGGCTTAACCACTCTTTTAATGCTTATCTTAGCACTACACTCTAAAGGTGACATCGAGCCATTTTTAATATTTAGGGGTAACATTGATGATGGGAAGAAGATGCTAAATGCACGTATATAAAGAATTTAAAATATTTAAGATTGAAAGAACATACTAAAGAAAGAGTGTATATTAAAAATATTTATATATCTGTCAAGGTAGAATGATGGTAATCCCATTTGGAATTCTAGATCAAGAGAAGGAAGTCCCAGAAATATAGGTTTTAATTTGAGAGCTAAAGAATTCTTAGCTGCGGAATTATGAAATGGACAATTGAGAGGTACAATTTCACAGAAACTGGAGGAATTCATGCAGAAGCTGATATCCTCTGAGGAATGGCTAGAAAAACTCAAGCATTCGATAGTGCTGAACTAGATAAAATGTAAAATCCAATATAACACTGATATTTTATGGAATAACAAATCTGTTTCATGGCTAAGAGATTGGTTTTTCTTCTCTATGAAATTTCAATAAAGAGAGGTGAATCCTTATCCATTATAATAGTATATCAAAATGTCTATAATGGATAAATATCTAAATTGCTAAATCAGAAAATAGCATTATATCTATATTATTAATAAATATGTTGGTAAATACCAGAAAAAAATAAATAAAAGTGGCTACCTTTGAGCAATAGTACTTCAGGTAGGGTGGTAGTGAGTTTGATATTAAATAGCATGCATTCAGCACAACCTAGTTTATTTAACTTTGTTCTCACATTACCATAATCACTTTTTAATAAAGCAAAAAAGAATCATTGAAAATGTCAGTAGAGAAAATAAATATTTTACTTTTAGATATTTTCCAAGCTTTTTTGCTATGTTCACAATGTGCTATATGATACTTAGATTTTGCTGTTTTTTTTTTTTTCACTTCAGACTGTAACTTCAAACAAATCTATAGTGTCTCATGCATATTCAGAGCTAGGCCTCAAAAAATACATCATCTTTATTTCCAAAACTTGCTCTACAGGGCCAGTGAGGTAGTAAATGCAGAGAACTAAGCAGTTCATCTTCAGACTGCATATGAAAATATCACTTTGTTTTTATTTTATTCTGATTTCTAGCAGAGACTGGAAAAATTCTGCAAAGTGGAAAAAAGGGGGGTCAGAAACTGGCTTCTCTGTAGTTAAAATAGGTCATAAATAAGACTTAGCCAGATTATCTCTAGTCTGTTATACTTCTGCACAGTAATTATCTTTTTCAGCCAGTGACATGACCTTTACCCCATTTTTCTCATTATTTCACTCAGTAAAATATATTTGTTTCTCCTCTGGCATTAATATTAAATATGTTTAGAATGGTATTAAACAAATGGATGATGAGTAGTTAAATATGATAGACAAGATTAGACACATAGGCACATGTGCTACAATTTGAAAATATCCTTCTAGTAGAGATGCCTAACGTCTACCATTAGAAATTTATTTGGTGGCTTAGACAGGTTTCTGTATTGGGGAGCCATCTCTCAAAATTTAAG
Organism: Manis javanica; assembly: GCF_040802235.1. Taxonomy (NCBI): domain Eukaryota; kingdom Metazoa; phylum Chordata; class Mammalia; order Pholidota; family Manidae; genus Manis; species Manis javanica. Next base: position 98,765,760 of record NC_133167.1, read on the forward strand.
TATCTTTGGAGGCTGCTAGCCACTTAAGCCATTATAAACTTAAACCCTATAGAATGTAAAGTCAATAACATCAGTGAATCTCAGCAACATAAAGCATTGGTTATAAGAAGAGGGTGGGCTTCAGCTGAAGGCAGCTTGGTGCACGGAAAGCATGAGCAAGTGGAGCCTGCGGTTGAGTTGAGACAAGAAACCCTCCTACTGCCTGAGGACCGAGGGAAATAGTGACTTGGATAGTGTGAAGGCAGAGAAACACCAGCAACAATGAATGTGGATGTGGGCTAGAGAATTCAGAGAATCCTGGCCATGGGTGATAATGAGGATATTTTCTTTGGAAAGTAACCAGCCCAAATCACAGAGCCACATGGGCCTAGGATCAGGATGAAACCCCAGTCTCCTCAGGAAAAAAGTGAGACACAGGGTCCATATCTGTTAGGATGGGAGAGTGCATACTGAAAATAAAATGGAAGGGAGACAAGCCAAATCTGGCTCACTTTGCAAAAAGCTGGCCTTTCATTATTAATAGTAGTGGTGGTCCAGAAATTCCCTTCTCCAGACCAACAGCTAGCATGTTATGACCCTGGATGCGATTCATTGTTTTTACCAACAGGCTTATTTTAATGATGGTGTTAAGGTCATAATAACAAAATAACCAGGCTGAAAATCTACTCAGAGAGACAGCAGTTAGACCAGAGGTACCATGAATTTTTATTTGTTTCATTTTGTTTAACCTTCTTCAGTATTTTGTACTTTTTAAAAATGGACTTGTTTCCCATAAACAAATATAAAACTAGTGCCTCCAAAATGAAAATGTGATAAGATTTTTTGAAAAATTGAATAATGAGGAATTCTTGAAGGTGTCATTGATTGATGATAAGGCATTTGTTTCATTTACAGTATTAACCATATTATGAAGTTATCCATGTATTGAATACAGCTTCAAAAAAGAAGAAACATAAGGGAAGAAACTAGAAAGGAAGTACAGATCTGTAGCTGTACAAATTGGCATTTTGGCTGGCTGCTTTCATTTGAATTCATCCCATTAAAATTCATGGGATTATTGCTATATAATTAGAAGAGGGTGGTAACACCAATGGGGGGAGAGAAGCATAAAGTGGTGTATGATGGGCTGTATCTGGATGTAGCACCCTGGGATGCTAACTGACACATCGGTGAGGATGGATGAGACGTTGAGCATAAGGAGGGCTGCTGCTAGGCCTGATTGACAAAATGTGCGGTATAGTTTAAGTGGAAAAATTTCTGGATCCTCCAGTGATCTGGACCCCTGAGTGTCATGAAATGTTAGACCAGCTGGAATTAATACTTTGCATGGGTAATGACATTCTCATAGGGAGCAAGATCTTAGCCTTAATTCCCCAGAAACCAGATCTACTGCAAAGGCTTAAGTGCAAACATTTTATTGAGGCATGTGATCCGGGAGGCAGGGCAACAAAACAGCAAGGGGGAGCAAAGAGAGATCTTTTCCCATTTAGCCACAGAAATGGGCAACTGGTTTCTCCATTCCGTGCTGAAGACGTACAGGAAATGTCTCAAGACTGTCTAGAGAAATAAAACAGGAAAATGTTTTTCTATTTGCTCCCAAATTCCTTTGTTTCAAAAGGTTTCTCTATTAGGTTAACCCCCCACACTTCTAGGTAGCACTTCTAGAGCACCCACTAGGTCACCACGACGCTACTGTCCACGCGCCGAGAGAAAAGTCCACCCACACTACCTAGTGACAGGCAAGCAGTATGCGATTCAGTGGGGGAGTTCACGTGTCACTTGTATCAAGGACAGCGAGCACTTTGACTGGTCTGAGATGTTTGCCTATGACATTGACTCAAGCAATCATCCCAATGGGACTGAGCCCATAATTCCTACACTTGTTGGACCATGATTGCTCTTATTGCCTATTTACTATTATCCCTGGAAAGAGAAGCAGTAGGGGAGGGAACTTACCACTGCCCCTGTTGTGTAAAAACAACCCAATTCCTCATGGTAAACTGCGTCACTTACTTCCCCAGTATAATAAACCCTCTTCTTGCCTGGGTACATCCGCACGAGAAACACAAAGTAACCAGGTGGTAATGCCAACTCCAAGTTCCATGGAATCCTTTCTGTACCCCCTGTGGAAGTACTTCCCTCTTAGGAACCATTATCTCTAATCCGGAAGAGTCTTCTGTGTGGGAATGGGAAGCGCCAAAGATTCTGCGAGTGAATGACTTAGACAAGACTGGGGAGAGGGCTGAGCCCTGCTTCCACACTGTGGTCCTAATATCCATGTATTCTAGATATTTGAGCTTCAACATCACAGAATGGCTGTTGGATCAGTGTCTGGTGTCCATTCTGGAGGAGTGAGCCTCAAACATACAGTGTGGTTTCCCCAGGCTCTTGGGCCAAGAGTCTTGGCACAGATTAGTCAGGTCTTCTGCTTAAGGTTTGGCAGGCTGCAGTCCAGGTGTAGGGTGCTGTTCTGTCTTTCTGCTATTTGCTTCTTAGCCCAGTGCACCTCATGGCCATGCACCCATTGTCAGTTCCTTTCTCTGAGCCAATATGCAAAATACCATGATTTCTCTATTAGTTGCTCATGAGCACCTTCCCTGCAGTCTTAAGCTGAGGAATAGGCAATGGTGCTACTTAGGTACACGACAGAGCGTCTGGGCTACTCGGTATGTAATGTACTTGTGCTTTCTGGGTCTTCCCAGGCGTAGACCGGAACTTTTTCTGTGCGAGGCAAACTTTTGGATGGCACTCTATGATTCCTACCTTCTGGTGTTCATGCCTTCTATAATTTTGTACCCTTATGTGCCAGTGGGATCTGTGACTTGCTTCTAACAAACAGAATTTGGCAAATATGACAGGATGTCACTCATGTGATTATGTTACATTATACAACTTTGTCTTGCAAGCTAACTTGCTGTGGAGATTCTCCTTGCTGGCTTGATGAAGTAAGTGGCCACATGGCAGAGAACTGCAAGTTACCTCTAGGAGATGTGCGCATCCTCTGTGAACTGAATGTCACTTCGAACTTCAAACTAGCAAGAAACAGGGGCCCTCAAGCTCAACAACTACAAGGAATATGTGATAAAATCTTAACTTTTACTTCTTTTCTCATTCTAAAAAAAATTCCTTTCTGTATATAATTCTGCATTTATAATCTTGTATTTGCACATCATGTAGTTACAGCCAACTAAAACCAAACTACATATATCCTAACTTACCTTTTCAAGCCAGATCCCAAATATGCATTTTGATCACCACCTGGCCTGAAGAGGGTAGAGGAGAGGAAGTCAGAGTGGAAAAAGACAGCACTCTTAACCAATTGTGATTAAAATACCCCATTTTGTAAATTTTAAAGAAACATCTGATTATGTGAACCCTTTGCTAGGACCTCTCCCAGAGCTTTGGAAAAGGGCTTATGCAAGTGGAACTCGCCAGGTAATATTCTGTGCCCCACTGGAGTATCAGCTCAATTTCTCTCTGTAATTCACTGGCCATAGGTTCAGTTACTCATTCAACAACCTTTGTAGTGCATTTAGCACCTATCAGTCTCTGTTTTAGATGTAAGTATAAGCAGTGAACAAGTCAGAGGTCCCTGTTCTCATAGAGCTGTTTTTAAGCAGGGAGGTAGGGACAGCCAATGTGCAAGTAAATGTGTAAATAACCAGGACTGTTTTTACACAGTCATATAAACAACGGAGAAAACAAAATAGGAGATGATAAAGATGACAGGACAATGAACAACTGGGAATAGTCGTAGAAGGTAATTCTAAGAAGGCGATATTCTGAGATATCACAACTGAGGGTAATAAATGTAAACCAGCTGTATCAATGTTTGGGGAGAAATTGTTCTAAACAGAACAAATCATGCAAAAGCTCGGGGAAGAAGTGTTTCACATGATCAAGGAATGGAGGGATGGTGTGCGGCTAGAGCAGGATGAAGGAACATGGTCGGAAATGAGAAGTGAGCGACTGAATCACGTTAGGCTTTGAAAGCAGGCCTAGTAAGGGTCAGGGACATAGGCTGTGCGCCTGAATGCACCAAAGGTGCTTCACATTTAAATACTTCAAGCCAAATCCGTCATCTCTCTCCCACATGCTTGCTTAGGCTTCTGTGTTGCCCCATCTCATGTAATGGAATCCTTCCCTCTCAGGTGCCCAACCTGGAAAGGTCTCCCCAATTCTCCCCCACAATTCTTCCCTCACTTCCAAAGCTAGTCAATTCACCAATCTGATCGATTGATTCTGCCATATAAATATCTCTCGTGATGCACCCCTTTCTGCATCACTGCTACTCCTTCGGCTAAACACCACCATCTCTCACTGGAATTTCACTTCACTTCCCTCTTAAAAGCCCCAGTTTTATTCCCTTGAGTTAGTTTTACCCAGCAGTCCTGATGATCTTTGTAAAAAATGGCCTGTCCTCTCCCTTCTGTGTTAAAGCCTCCGGATGGTTCACCACTGCACAAATAAGAAACGCAATACCCGTAGGCATGGACTTCAAGAGGCTTTAGGTCCGGCTCTTACCTGCAGCTCCAGTCTCCAGCCTGTCTCACAAATTAATTCTCCCAAACCAAACTACTTCCAACTTCCTTTCTGTTCCCACTGTGACAGAGATCTATTCTTTGCACATGCTGTTTCTCACATTTGGAGTGACTCATCCCATTACATGCCCTGCTGTGTCCCTGCAAATCCCATCCTTAAAAACCTAGTTGTAGTATCCTTTTTTATTTTTTTGATGCTTCCCTTGAACACTCAAACTTTCCCTCCCGAGCACACACCACCACCACTTGACCTCCCAGTGCCTCTGCTGCTGCTCTACTTTGCACATAGAATAACTTCAGAACTCTGTTTTCCCCCTGTTGATATCTTTTATAATCGTTTTATGCCTGTGCCTCAAGCAATATGTGATCGGGAGCCTACAAAGCTTGTGCCTGAACAATACAACTATCAGTCATATAATAATATGTTAGACATGCAGGGAATTTAAAGAGCATCAAGGCAATCCCTTCATTTTACAAATGAAAAAACAGATAACTAGAAGGGTGAAGCAGCCGAGGTCACCGTAGCTAGTTTTTTACAGAGCTCATAGAACCCCAAATCTCCTGACTGCAGTCTTAGCCTAGGGCTTTGTGCACCACTGGGAACAGATTCCTTCATCTCCCCTATTTGCTCTTATGGATGAGGCTTTAAATGGGTAGCTATGGATTCATTTATTTTATTTATGTTAAGCATTCTATCAGTATTTGTGAATGAATGAAACAATAAGCTTGAGTTTGAACTTATTTAGTTCATACCAACTGTCAACAACTGAGTGTTACTAGGCGTCTACTTACTGCTTCACTCATTAATTCTTTAGTCAAGCACTCGTGAACCACCTCGAATATGTCGAATGGCATACTTTATGTTAACGAAAAAAGCAATAGAGAGTATGATCTTTGCACTCCAGGATAGCACAGAGAAATAATAACCAGAATAGGGAAGAAAAGTTAGAAAAGCTCTGCTTAACTGTGAATAAACCAAAATGTGCATGATTTGGCTAGGAAAGACCACCAAATTTTTTAAAGAAAACTACATTTGAGCTATACATTCATTCATTTATTCATTCATTGACAAGCAAGGGGCTTGTTAATAACAATATAAAAAAGGGAGGCTAAAAGATAAATCATTTGCCAGTCATACCAGTGAAATGCTCAGTATTAATTTTAGTGACAGCTTGAATTAATCTCGTTGATAGTACAACTTTGTTTATCATACTATGAAACCTGAGTCAAGATAAGTCAATGATATTCTTATGCCCGTAAAACTTAGAATTACCCTAATTTAAAAAATTGTACACTCTACCAGTTTAGTCTTAAATGTTTCAGCTTTGAAGTTTAACTTAATTTTTCTTTCTGTGATCCCTGAAATTAGAATAAGTCTAGAGGTCATTTCTGATTCCTTATCTACTGATATGGTAAATAACTGATTTATCAGCAGGAACAACATGCTGATTGAGCTTCCCACAGCAATGTTGCTGTGATGAGGGGGTACCAAGGATGGTTTGGCAAATTGAAATAAAATAAAAATTTTCTTCTGCTCTTATAATGACACTGTATCCCATTTCGCAGTTTGACAAATCTTGACAAATTTTTATTTCATTTGGCTTTTCATATTTGTTTGTGTATCCGAAGGTAAATATGTACATGTGCAAACCAATTTTTCCTGTATATCTTAGTCCTCAAACCCATGGATTGCTGAAAGTCTAAAACAGAAATAATTTTTGGATGTCGCCAGCCTGATTTCTAAGTATAAGTTTATGGTGTTTTACAAAAACCTCCCAAAGCTCTAGTCATGCATTTTAATTTATCTTGTTATGGTTGAGATTGTCCTATTATTTTTCAAGTCATTTAAAAATTTTGAATGGATCTTTCCCTTATTTCTCTGGAGGGAAAGGTTCTCTGGCATTTTTCTTCCTTCGGTTTGAGGAGCATTTCATAGAATTATAAGTATTATAAAATCTGTCAACTAAACTTTTTACAAGTGCATGAATACATATTTAATATGGAAATAGGAAAGTATAACCATTATTAGTTATGCAAATAATAACTATGAACATACATATAGATGTGTGTGGATATGAACATTATGTTTAAGATAATGTATTGTGGACTTGCTTTTACTATGTTTGTTATTATTGAATAAATGCATCACTATACCCTCACAAATCAGTTATTTATATAAGGAGACTGAAACTAAATGATTTACCCACGGTCACACAGCTAGATTGTTTATTAAAGTGGATTGTAATAGAACAACATTTAGGCCATGTTATAGATTGTTTTTATATATGCAAATTTGCTTTTTCGGCGTGATCTTTTGTTTTGTGATTAAATTTCCAAAGGGCATTTTTGACATTCACATTAGCTTAGTTCAAGTGGAAATTAATTTCCTCTTGACAAATGTTGTGTTTCAAAGTATCCCCTGTGCACACTTCCACTGAAAAGGTTCTTTGCATTACAAACGTTCATGGTAGAAATATCTTAAGTTTCTATTATGCATACCTGTCTTTATATACGTAGCACTCATTATATGTTAATGAGATCAGTTTTCTACAGTGACTTTTGAAAACTAGTGTACAACTTTATGATTATGCTGAGTGTTTCATATCTTATGTAACTATTTTGGGGGGCCTTTAATTTTTAACTTTGTTTCATGACTGTTTTTATACAATTCCATCGGAATTGAATACCAAAAGAGTAAATAAATAAACCTCTTCAGCTCCAAATTCATGTAACTGAAAGTCTCTGTTCCAGTCTTTGTTATTAGGATCAGTATTTTAAAACTCAAATCAAGGCTTTTGATTGGCAGAGATGCCGCCGACATGATCCGTGCCCAGTGGCCCAGCTGGCTGGGCCATCAGAGCAGGCGGAGGCACTCCTGCTGAGTAAATTCTTCATTCCTCACCTGCGGGATGGACCAAACACTGACGCATCTGGCAGGATATGTGGCAGCTAGAAAATCCCCGTACCACACATTTTAAAGCCCCTAAGATGCCTGTGGTTAAACACACATATGTCATTATTCTGACAGTCACAAAAATAAAGTGTGATTCTACATTACTGAATATACCTGATTTTACTTTATATCAGGATGGTTTCGACTGTCTTAATTTCCATTAATTTCCAATAACTCACTTGTATGCTAAATAGAAGCCTAAGCCTAGATAATAATTTACATTTTTCTTTTTGGTGAAAATTTAAATGAATTTCTCTAAAAAAGTAACCCATGGTCCTCAAAAGCTGATTATTCCCCACATTTCAAACTGATTGCTTTTTTCTTTAGAAAGAGTTTGATATTCAAGGATTATTTCAACTTCATTCATAACATGAAGTCTTCATTTCTATGGCATGTTTAAATTTAGGAGAAAATGATTTCACTTAAGTAAATTAAATATGTACATATAAGTGTGTGTATGTGTATACATGTACATGTATGTGCTTTTCTTCAGTAAGTTAATTTATAGGTAACTTATTGACAAGGAAAAGGGAATGGATGTGTATGAGTGTGTTTTAGTCTTTTCAGCAGTCCATAGATAAAAGGTTCCACCTAAATACTTGCTTTTTACTTAAGAAATCATATCCACCCTTTGCTCACCCAGATAAGGATATAGCCATTAAAAAAAAAAAAAAGAAGAATCTCAGCAGGTCCAGCGTGATGCTAGTTTGACACTAGCAGTTATACAAATATGCGCATATGTGTGCAGCTGTTTCCTTCGGTAAATGGTAGTATTTTTAGGGGACTTCCTGCAATTTCATGGCTGCTGATTCTTGTTGCCATAAACCATTCGAAGGGAAGAAGATCTGATGAGTGAGTATTGTACACTGGAAATGTCATTTAAAACTAAGGTGGTGTAGACAATGGCTCTGGGGCTGAACCCTTAACACCCAAACCAGCGCTAATAAATCTGACCCTCACGTTTAGTTACTCAGCTTTCATGGCATTTTTATGCTAGTGGAGCCATTTAATTTTACTTTAAACGGAGCATCATTTAGGGTGACATGAAATGCTAGCTAAGCATTGTTAATTCTAAAATATATTTCCTTATTCCCTTTCTTTTCTAGTGGTTATATAATGGCTATTACCATAATTTCTCTAAGATGCCTTTTCTTCATTCTTTTTAGAATAAGGTGATAAACTTGAGACTTTCATTGAAATAAATTCTTAAAACTTTAGTATTTTGAAGTTTGAGATAAGTAACTAAAAGAGTAGCATAAGAAAATAAAAAGCAAAATAAAAGGATACTCACTGGTACATAAATAATTGTGTGCATACACACACACACAATATATATATATATGGATATAGTTAAAACACCATTTTCTAGCCTGGGATATGGTTTCAAAATAAAACAGGAAATTATTATTATATAGCAAATTTTCACTTTTTATTTGCTAATATTATATATATAGCAAGTTTTCACTTTTTAATATTAGGTCAAAAGTAGTAGAGATTTTGTTTGTTTTTTGTAGCATTTTCTTGAGAGAAATACTTAAAACCAGTGCCAACTTACCTCCTTTCTTTATAAGAGGGACTGAAATAATTCTCATACTTGAGTTTTCTGTAGCCAAATCATTCCATCATCTATTTATGTATTGAATCAATATGAGACTTCAGTTCTAAATTCTCTCACATGGCACATTGGGAGAAACATTTTTTTCTTTAGAGGAAAAGGGTCTGATTGGTGGTAAGACTTCTGCTTTAGTTTTATTGTTCAGCAATTGAGAGAATCACTTGTTTTCCCTGCATCTCAGTCATAAAATGAATCTTCTCAGAAGATGATTATTCCCCAGAAGCAGTGCATAGTTACAAAGTTGTTCAGAAGCAGAGGGACCATACCTTCATTCTGTGTAATTCCCAGATAGCCCAGTTCAGATTTGTGTATATAAAAGAGATTGCAGTTCAAAGCATGCCAGTGATTTTACACTAACTTAACTTTTTGTGCTCTGTCAACATCAGTTCATGCTCTTTAGATATGTGGGAAGCTCCATAAAAAAAAAAATCTATTGCTCTTGGTATAAACTTCCCAACACAGAACTCTTCATCCCCTCTTGAAAATAATCAAGACTGCTTTTCTGTGATTGTTGTTGACAATTCCATTTGACTCTCCTTCTCTGCAGCATCATTTCATTCATTTCACTTATTGATCACCTAACATTTCAGGCCCAATTCACACTGCAAATACAAAGATGAATGATTCACGTTCTCTAAATTTATTGGAGTCCATGAGATTATCAGACCAAAACACTTGACCAAAATCTAATATTGTCAGCATGGTGGCATGTGTACAGCCAAGGGTAGGATGTGAACAAAGATGAAGAATACAAACTGAAGTTTGAGGGATCAGGAATTGCTGAGGTCACTAGCTCTGTTTTAGAGACCAAAGAGTAACTATCCAAGTAGGCAGCAGAAGATAGAACATTCTAAATTAAGGAGAAAACTTTTTAAAAAATAATGAAGTACAGATTTTCAAGTATAGAAAATCACAAATATAACTGGTATATCAAATCAACCCTACTCGGAATGAAAGTATAAACCAGCCCTGCTTGCCTTTCATTGTTCTTTATACTTTTTTGATAAGGCTAGCCCTTCTCCTGTCTGAACTCTGATGGATCTTCATGATTGTCCTAGTCAATTCCTTCAGTCAATTCCTACAATGTCCAGTTCTATAAAGTAGTCAAAATTCCCAAGTTGATTTAAAGTTAAAACTTCTCCCCTTCCCCATCTTGTGCTTCAGTGGAGGAAGGAGATGGTGCAAGTGTCTTTTCTCTTGCACGTAATGTAAGAGAGATTGGAATTAATTTCAAATAAAATATAGTCATTGAAAATGTATCTTCAGAAGAGTGGTATAGTCATATTTGAGTTTATAACTTTTCTTTTTTTGGAGAGTGGATTTAAAGGAAATAAGACCAGAGGCAGAAGAGAACAAAAGAGATTTTTCCAGTTATCCATGCTAGATCTAGTAGTGATGGAGAAGAGAGAAAATAGTTAAGGAAAACAAAGGAAATACAATCTGTGTTCACTGAGTCGATGCTTACATGTGAGTGGGGAATGAGAATGTGAGATCAAGGTAAATTTGGAGTTTCCAGCTTGAATGGATTGGTGGAATCTCTTATCTTTGGCTTCTGTGGAGTTACAGCAGGAGGTGGAGTTTTGGAGCAGATATTTAGTTCAGTTTTAAATATATGGAGTTGAAGGTGTGTATTAGAAGAGTGAAGTGGCCATTGGATGCCTGTATCTATAAGAATCTCCAGTGGAAAATTCTGGCTAAAAACTATAATATAGGTAGATATGAATATCTACATAGAATCCGTACAACTAGCTATGTATCTCCATCTATATAGATAAGTTTTCCTAGAATTTCTACTTGGTCCTTTAACATTCAGTTTTTCTGCTAAGATTTAAGAGTTTGTTCATTACATATATGTTTTCCTTTACATAACTGAGCCTGGCATCATAAAATCTTTTAAAACCTTGTCTGTGAATTCTTCATAGATAATCTCAGCATTTGATCCCATTGATTACCTGTTGTCCTAAAAGCTTGATTGAAATATAGTTCCCGTATCATACAATCTACCCTCTTAAAGAGTCTAATTCAGTGGTTTTAGTATAGTCACAAATTTGGGCATTGATTGCCTTTTGTTTTGAGTATTAGTCACATTTTAGTGTTTCCTTGTATAGCTAGTAATATGGGATTATATGCAACATTGTGGATGATACTTCACAGAAATTCTGGATTCTACATAGTCTATATCTATAGATATATATACATACATATGTGGCTAAAGTGTTGGTTAAGTCCCCAGAATGGGAAGGTCGGGTAGTCAAGGGCAGAAGACACAGCTGAGCAACACTGGTGTGTACATTGAACAGTCTATGAAGAAGACAGAAAAGAAAAGCAGAGGAAGTAGAAATTATGTTTTCACAGAAACCAGAGGATTATTTCCAACTTAGAAATTTATTGACTTATTAAAAACACTTAAGTTCTCAATTCCATCAACAAGATTACCTATTTCCATTTCACTATCAATGTCAGGTATGCTTAATAAACCATATTCTTGTAAACACATCCATCGTTCCATAAATTTAAGAAAGAAAAATGCAGTGTAAATAAAGAAAACACACTTGCTATTTAGATAAGTTCCCATGACTGCCTGGTAAATCTGGATTACTCTTTTTATTTGGGGGACGGGTGGGGGTAGTGAAGGGAATGTTGGGAACTGTTTTGTGAAGGACATCTTTCTGTTCTCTGTTCTTCACCATTTGTGAACTTAGCCATTAACGATGCCGGGCCTCCTCCGGGGTGGGGTAAGGGTGTTCTTTAGCACATGATCATTCCGTGATTGTGGATTCAGATGCTGCGTCTAGCTCCTTTTCTGGAACTCAGCGTCATTAGGAACATAAGTTTATCTCTTTAATCTTTATTTGGGGTGGAGTTTTTTTTTTTTTAAATACTCACCATAAAATATTGTTGTTACGTGTTTGTTTTAAATAGTCTTTAGAGCTACTTTTTATAAATGGGAACTGAAAGCCTCCTTATCTGAGTAATTATATGAAGTACAAGTTGTCACATATGAGAAGAGCTATCTAAACCCAACAAATAAAAGTCTTTCTGGGATAAGTCAATTACTTTTCCAGTTAAATAAGTGCTGTGGGCTTTATTGCCATTAATGACAATGTTACCAGCTTAGAACTTGAATTTTTATTATATGTTTTCAGAAGAAATTTTTATCTTCTATAATTTATTTGAATATATTAATCATTGTAAAAAGAAATGAAAGTTGTTATTTTTCTAATAAGCTATAACTATGACTCAGTAGGATTTTCTTTTACTAAACAATAGAAAAATCACATAAGAAAAACACATACAAGCTTTTCATGTTTTGTGGTATAAAAGATGTTCAAAACTATCTAGATTCAATTTCTAGAAATATTTGAAGTGGCAAAATTGCTCACTTCTGAAAATTAATTGCGTTTTTTCCTTCTTGATCAGCTTTAGCAATATCTGCACATTTGTAATTCCCAAGCCCCCCTGCACCTTGTATCCCTTTCAGGACCTTCTTTGTTCTAGTGTTATGATGTTACTCCTAAAATCTTTGTGTATCTGCTGACCTAGTTCCTGGCCTGGTGGTGAATTTATTTTCCTACTGTAGTCAGCCTGGCGTGCGTCACACATTGCCGAGTCTCCAGCTCTGCTTTGGTTTGGGAGTGACGCCATGCTCATGTTGCTGTCCTTGCACGGGCACCGTGTGGCACCCAGAGGTACACTTCTTTCCTGAATGAATTGGAGCCGAGGGGAGGAGAGCTGTCTAGCTCTCATTTGTCTGGACATCTCGTGTAGAAACAGGCCTCCTGGTCCCTGAATGAGTCTTTATGGGACGTCCTTCCATGTGCTGTGCACCACTTTCCCTGGACTCATGTCCCTTGAGGGTTGTGTAAGAATAAATGGAAAAACTGTATTTCATCCTTATCGGTCTTATGAGACCGAAGTTTAGACTCAGCATTCTTTTTCTGTTCCTAGTTCTCTTAAACTTCACTAATCATGAAAGTCAGTTTGTTCCAGTTCTTATGCATTTAACAATGGAGAACAATCCTTGGGGCGTCTTTTAAGATTACATTAAATGTAATTACCTGGTTTCAAGTGAATAAGACCCTAATTACTTTTGAAAGAAGGTGCCCGAATGATATACCTTGAACCTACATCTAATTTGTTTTACTCAGACAACAGCCAAAGAAAACATTCAGTGACAGAAATACAATGTATAGTCTAAGTTGGTATGCAATGAATATTTTCATCAAGGTTAATTCCAGCCTCCTAGAAAAAAGACTAATCTTCCTTTGTCACTGACAGGGTAGGTCAATAACTATATTTACATTTCTCATGTGGCATCTGCTTTGTTCTCCAAAAATAAAGTCAGTAGATATTAAATACTTTCATGCCTAATGTGATTTCAAAATATAGTAATTACACTTTATGAATCTGTTTCTCAAAACAAGCATATAAGTTAAACTATGTTGTTTTCATTAATTAGGTATGAAATGTAGGCACAGCTTGTGCTCAGAAATTCACCTACACAAAACAAATTACAACCAGTGTTAAAACTAAGCAAATTTTAGTGCAGCAAATACTTGTATAAAATGTGTCATTTTCTGTGAAACTGTGATTAATATCCCAGTTTGCCGTATGATGCGTATGAAAGTTGTTTTTTTTTTTTTTTTGGTAATGTTCAAGTGGTTTCTAGCCCTTGTCTGATAAGAAATTGAAAGATTATATTTCTCTTTTATTTTGGCTTGTTTCTCTAGTTTTTATTTACTCTTTCTGATTTGGTCTTGTAAGCTGATTTGGTCCTATAGAAAACAATTTTGTGTGTATATGCCCGTATGAGAGCAAATGAGTGACTTTTCCCTCCTGTGGGTATTAATCTTAAGGTGTTTTAGGTTTCCTTTCTCCCTTGGGCAGTATTCTGAGTACATACTCTAACTCGGCCACTTTGAAGTCTACAGATACTCTTACAAAACTGCATGTGGCTCCTTTCAGATTGCATCTTCCCTTCCCCAGTCTCCCAAAGACAATTTCAAGAATTCGATCAGAAGTCATAAACCAGCAGCCCGTGAGCCAAATCCATTCAGCAGATGTATTCCTACTGCAATGATTTTTGTGGGTTGTACTGTTTTGTTTTTACGTCTATAATAGTTTTTTAACTGAACAACTTTACATTTAAAACTTAGGAAATGTCATGTAGTAACCTGGTTTTTGTCAAAAAACTGTAAGATTTTTGTAAGCCCAGAATCCACTTTCTACCAGGCAGGAATCTTCTGGAGGCAATGACTGCTGTTTTATCCATGGCAAGTAGACATCTGGTTACCATAGATGCCAGCGATCACTATTTTTTCTTACCTTAGTGTACTCCATTCATTTATTACTTGCCTGGCCCAAATAGCCATTTGGGAGTGTGATACATGATTGACATGCATTCAGAGAGTGTACGTGTGGCAAATTTTAAAAAGTATCTGACTCCTCACCTCTTTATGCCGAGGGGCTCCAGGCCTAGTAAACGCACCTTTACCTTTCCTCTGCCCAGATCTGTCTACTAAGATCGGGCTGTTTTAAGTTCAGGGCTGGATCCTGGCAAAATTTCAAAGTAGTAAAGTTTATTTTCTACTGTCCCACTTCTAATTCCTATGCCAATTCACAGCCTGTTTCAGATTATGGGTACATATGTCACATATGCATATATATATAACATGTATTTCCATGTACGTATGTGTGTGTATGTATTATATGTGTGTGTGTGTGTGTGTGTGTGTGTGTGTATAAAACTCACATTACATTTTGTATCTATTGTTTTAGGGCCAGGGAAATCCCTAACAAAAATAATAAATCATTGAGCCTGAATGAAGTAATATGGCAAAAGGCACAATGCTGTGGATGGCTGGAGAGGAGAGGGCACTACGCTTTCTTGGAATACTCACATTATATACAATAGATGTGTACAGTCAATCACCTTGATCTGAAGTGAAATCTTTCTATGGTTGAAATGGGGTTGAGTTCATCCAAAAGAAGCCCAAGAGCAATTTTGATAACCCATAGGTTGGTAAACCATAGGTTGGCCAAGTTATTTCCTGAGGTTAAGGTCCTCCAAACTCCACAGTTTCTGAGAAAATATTCCCTGGTAAGGTTATTCTGTACTAGCAATTAACCACCTTGACATGCATCTGAGGTGGAGTAACTGTAAATGAATGCTGCCCTACGGTATGTGAAGGGCATCTTCAGGTTGAAAGTCCCACTGAATGACTCTCATTCATAAAAACAGCCCTTTGCAATTACTCCTCAGAACTGTGTTTTAGAACATTTGATTTTATTCCTTTTGTTGTTTAAAGTCTTATCTCTATTTGTAAAAACAGAAATAGAAATAAAAGTAAACATTTTTCTGCATGTACACAACCCCACAAATCTCTAACATTTGGAATTTGTTTCATTCAAAGCAATTATATAGATGGGCATTTGAAATCTTTTATTTAGTGTCTCCTATATTGCTCCATATGGAATAAACGTTCTAATTTCCCATTTTACTTTCCACATTATTTCAGGGACATCAAGGGAAATTGAAATCTTGATTAAAAGTACATCATTTAAGTAAATTATAGGGACTAATTACCTTTTGGACAGAATTACACATTTAAGTAGCTGAATACAAAGGATACAGGCAAACGTTTTAGATAACTAAATTAGAACCTTAAAATTTGATTATTTTATTCGTATACAGATCCTACTCCACTCTTGTATTCTATGTTGAGAATTATTGGTATGCTTTGACTTGCTCTAGAGATTCACATTAAATCCTGGACTTTAAATAGTTATTTTGTTTTTCAGAACTTGTCTCCCAAGAGATCCATATTGCAAGGGTATGTTGAGATCTACCCCAAAAGAGTCCCCCAAACTGAATGATCTCTTTCCCCGGTTCAGTTCCTTTAGATGGACATGTAGTATAGTTTATTTTTCTTTTAAAAAAGGAAAAATCTATTCTCACAAAACAACAAAGCCATGAACCTGCATTATATCCCTTCAAAATATTACCATTGAATATTTTTCATAACAGTCTTTAGATTAAATCTATATATTATTAACATTTTATAAAAAGAATATGTAGGTTTTCTGTGCAGATATTCCTTTATAAATCGCTCACATATAGAGTTTCAGGTCACCAAGAACATACGTAAGATTTTTTAGCACATATCACTTAATTATGAGGCTTTGAATCTCTCCAGATAAAAAATCATCAATCAGAAAATTGTATGATCTCATAAAAGCTATAAGACCAGAAACACTTTTACATGGTCTGCTTCATGATACAGCATCCATAATTAGTATAAGAAAAGCATTTTGACAAATAAAATTCTAATTCGAAGCCATGGCCAAAGGGATGTAACCCCACATCTCCTGCCTCTTAACTCTGGTGGGATCCTGGGGGCTGCTGGATGACTTGAGTGCTATCACTTTGTACTGGGAAGGAGAACAAATAATCTTTCTTTATGTCAAAGACATGGTCTTATCATTTAAAGCCAGAAATAGCCTTAGAATCGACTAGGCCTGCTTTCCGATGCCTGTGGATTTGACTATCAGCCACAAAAAGGGAAAGTGATAACCTCCAAAATTTTGAATGGAGCTACTAGGGCAATTGTCCTACAGGACAGTTCATTCATCTGCCTGATGATACATTTTATATAGAACACTCAGCCATGTACCACACTCTATCAAATTAGTGTAGTTTAAAAAACATGACACAGCGTGTTGGTGGGGCATGAGGAAAGCATGCCCTCTTAGGCACTGCTGATGCAAACAGAGACGGGTACGATCGCCACAGAGGACCTTTGGCAGTATTTCTTAAAACTGAAAATGCATCATTCCTTTTGCCTGCTAATTCCACTTCTAGGAATTTATCTAGTGGACATGCACACTCTCTAAATGATGTCAGCACAAGAAGATTCATTTGGAAATAACCTAAAAGTCCAACTGGTTAAAGCAATTATGACTCACTCCCACAGCCATTAGGATAACAGGGTGGCTCTTTGAGTGCTGATGTGGAAGGAAGAGAGAGGGTGAGAGGGTGTGTGTGTGTGTGTGTGTGTGTGTGTGTGTGCACGTGCACGCGCAAGCACACTTGTTTCTGTGTATATGGCTAAGTGATAACAGAAAGATTGAACTAACGTGTAGGAAGAAATCATTTGCACTAAAAAGTAAAAGACAGGAAAACAAAAAGAAATCATGCTCCAATATGTTCTCTGTGGAGATGTGATTGGCTGGGACTCTTTGGCCGCAGCCAGAGACAGGCAGAAGACAGACTTCAGTTCTGCGCTGTGTATCTTAAGATGTGTGCTGATTGTGTATGTGTGTCTTTGAACTTTAACAGTATTCCTGGATTTTTTTTTTTATATTTACTAATGGTTGCCTTTAGGAATTTGAATGACACTATCCTTACTCTCACAAACTTATTTTATTGTACACCAAAAGAAAATTTGATATATGCCCATCCATCACTAATGAATCTTATGTATCAAAGGGTATCAAAATATTTTTTATAGAATTGTAAAGCAGGTTTTTCTCTAAGAGAAAAACATGATGCAAAAAGGAATACAAAAGCAAATTATTATGGGAAATGTGAATTTTTCGGAAGGCAACTCTAATAAAGCATGTGTTTAGGTTAGCTCATCAATGAAATTATTACAAAATTTCCTGTTTCCTTTCTTCTGCCTCTAGGCACAAATGCTCTCATGCCAGCCCTGCACTAGAGGAAAGCTGAACTGTGCCTGCTTCTCTTCCTGTGTCTGTCCTGAGAATTCTGCTAATGAATTAATTGGGCCTTTGTGTTTCTTTCAAATCTCTCCAGGCTTCCTTCTTCTGTATTAGGAAAAGCATAATAGGTTAATTTCTATACCCAAGGGAAATGCATATTTACATATTAATGATGGTGAGATTAACTCCCTTAATACATTTTATGGCTCTTTCTATAACCCTGTCAGATGTTCAGGGGAGCTATTCCAGGGCACAGTGGTCTTAAAGAGTAAAGCAAGATGTGTGATTACCTTAGCTGGCTTAAGAAGGACTCTCCTTTCATGGAAAAGTAGTTAAATTCTTGAATTGGAGCAAATGTGGGCATTTTTTGATACATACTGTTCTGTATGAATGTCAGAATTTCTAAATGGAAATGACCTAGCCTGATGAAAAATTGAAACAATATCACTATTTAAATGCAACATGATTTTTAATGTCTTTCATAAAAATCTCATTTTACTAGAAATAGCTCTGGAGCTATGAACAAGCCACACACAGTCTTTAAACTAAAATGTTATCTGAGTGATTTCACAGTGTCTAGGAGGACAAGTTTTAACGTAAGTTAGACTACTTAAAAAAAAAATTTAAGCATATTATCAAACCCTCCTTACCTCACACAACTTCTGCCATTTCAAGCATTTTCTCAGAATAATAGAACTCTTTGAGTAGAAGCAAGCTCTTAATTGAAACAGCTACAATAGCACTTTCTTTTGGTAGACAGAACAAATAATAGATCTGAGAACCAATGAAATATGATTGTTCAGGCCTTCTGATACTGGGAAATACTTACAGGTTTCAGTTTTCAGTTTTCCCTTTCCGTGGTTGGTAGCATGTATCTGATGAGCCGCGTTTTAGACTGGGCGGCATCGAACCTGCGAGAACACAGGTAATGATGTCCAAATCAGGACAACTTCTCCGGCCTGGGTACAGACTGGCCTCCAGGAACCGAAAAGCAGGAATGCTAAGGTGAGTGCTCCACCTGCTTCAGGCGCTGGTGCAACAGGCACCACTTTCTAATTATAGCCACTTACTCCCTTCGTATAGGCAACCCGACTGTTTGCACAATACCATATCAGAGAGTTCTAAATACATCTGAAGGTCTATTTAATGTGACTTCACTTCAGTGGTTTAGAGATACTGCTGTTGTTTCTGATGGGAACTGGACACTGGGGACAAGGGAAGCATGGTCATTATTTTTCTCCACTTATATGATGCTGCATCCGAAGCCTGAGCCTGCCCAGAGGAGATAGATTGGTTCTTGTAATAGGAGCTGATCACTGCAGGTTAGATTAGTGATTTGTGATCACAAATGGCTTGCTTACCAAGACCATTGTGTCTTTTTTTTTTTCCCTTCTTATCTAATGTCTCAAGTCAGTGTCTAATCAATCTCTGATAATCTATTTTTTGGATGTTCCTTAGAACCAGCATTATGATTTTATTTAATGTTCTTAAATATGGTATAAAAAGAATCAGGTTGTTTCAACAGAAACAAAAGCATGACATCTTTATTTTTATTGTAGAATAAGCCACTGCAATTCATGAGATGTATGTCTTGAATTCATAGATACCATTAGGTTAGAGACAGGTGCTGAATCATTGGTGGCCTAGCATGATTCACCAATATAGTGAATTGATAATTCACCAATATTCCTCCTATAGGCCATCCCCATGGTTCATGTATATATGGGCTATGTGATTATTTTAGGAAACTCATACAACAATCCTATACTGTAAATATTATTAATGCTACCAATTTACTTTGTGCCAGAGACCTCAGTGTTGATTATGAGAAGTAGAAAAGGAATTTAAATCCTAAATTCAAAACCTGTACCATAGATTCAGTACTCATTTTTCATTGTTTAGGCTAAAGCGTTTGTTCATCTTTGAGTCATGAACCTTTTGAGAATTTGATGAACATTATCAGGTGGTCTGGAAATGGTGTCTAGTGCCCATTTCCTCTAAACTAGAAAGATCGATACATAATTCCCAAAGCTTTGAGGTTGATATTTACATAACATTCCATGGTTTCTAAGGTGGCCTTAGGTCTTTGTTCTATTTCTAAATATCAGTGTGATTTCCAGTGAAGTATGTAACTTTTCCTTTCTTTCTTGTTCTTATCAAGAAAACCCCATCAAACATCCTTTCGGCTTTAAAATTCTGTGAGATCATATGCCTTATCTTATTCGATCCAATATCCTCTTGTTATCCACCCCTCCCACTACTACTACTTTTATTATAGATCTCACTAACAATAATTCTGCCATCTTCATTTGACTTTTATGCTGTAATTTTTGACCGACTACCCAGGAACAAGAGTTCATACACTTCACATACCTACAGACCACCTACAGACCCACACATGAGCTTACATCCAGAGTTGTCCTTCACCTTGTTTAATTTAATAACATTTTTCACCCTTTGTAAGTGTGAAGTTTGGTGAAAATTTTTCTCACTTAAATCTTGAATCCTGCTAAATTTCTATGAAATAGGTCACTTCATAAGTGAATAAACCTAGCTATCACCTCAGTATTCAGCTCTTCATTATTTAATGGGTCAGTATCTGAACAGAAAGCAATGATTTTTTTAAAAAGTCAAACTAAAATTTTATTTCATTGTGAAAGATATATACATCAGGTGAAAAATAAAGTTTAACACCTAAAAAACTTTAAAAATACCATGTGAAAATAACCTTACAAATAAAGGTAAACTGTTCTTTAGTCACCACTTCTAATCCCTATTCATCCTAGATGGCAGGTAACAACGTATCATGCATCCTGTACTGTGTCATTTATAAATGCTCCTTTGTATTCAGGGACAGTTATGAAAATATGACTTTGTTATGCATGTGAATGTATGTACCGGAATG
Organism: Manis javanica; assembly: GCF_040802235.1. Lineage (NCBI taxonomy): Eukaryota > Metazoa > Chordata > Mammalia > Pholidota > Manidae > Manis > Manis javanica. The sequence continues at coordinate 98,786,495 of NC_133167.1, forward strand.
TGTATCTTACATAAGTGGCAGCAAATCATCCAGGTTTTGCATCTGGATTTTTACAATTATGATCACTCGATACCAGTATCTGCCCCATCCTTTCAAAATACTGCATATATTCCATAATGTATTTGACAAAACTTTTGCCATCCTCCTACAACCAGCCATGAAGATCCCTCTGTGTTTGTCTATTTCAAGATAGAAGGCACTTTTCTCTACTGTGCGGGTGGGCAGTTTCTGCATACAATAACACTTGGTCATTTGATAGGAAAAAAAAACCCATTGCTATTTTAACATGCAATCCTGATTATTACTGAGACTGAACATACTTTCATAATGATGTTTTTCATAATTTTGTCCCATTATACAGGTTTTCCTGTAAATTTGGTATTTGTATCTTTATCCATTTTCCGTTATTTAGTATTTTGACATATCCGTATTTACTGTTCTGTATGTATATGTAGAATGTAACTATCTATCTATATCTATATAAATAGTGAGAATATTTTTTCCCAGTCTGTAGTTGTCATTACTTTTCTTTAGGGTTTCTTTTACCATGCAGAAGATTGTAAAGAATGTTGAAGAGACAGTTAACTTGTGGTATGAGGATGTAAGTTAAAACATAATTCCTGAAAATGCAACATGAGAAATCCAAAAGCTATTGAGACATCTCTTTATTCTCACTATTGGTGATATTCAAAGGCTGCAGAAGGTAATTCCCACAAATGGAAAAGGACATATGTCTCCATATCTCCTTCCTCCTAAGGCTGCAATCTTACAATCTTTTTCTTAGGTAGTATTAACATTAGCCCTCTGAATGAAAAAATTATAGATTGAAGAATGTTGAATAATTGCTACAGGGCCCTGTACCTTTTACACTTTAAAGATCTTGCCCTCTACCTTTCAAGTCCCAGGATTCTCCACTAAATGTCATTGTCATGGTCACATTCTGTTATTTTTAATTTAAAAGATCTTAAATGTGGGTGAATAAATTTTGATTGAAATACCAGTTTCAAGGATCAATGCTAAGAGGGAGTTTAAGTCTGGAGACCGGTGTAACAGGTGGACAGGCACAATGTGAGTACCAGCCTGTAGTCACAGTCCGTCCCATAGGAAAAGTCCCAGGCATTGCAGAAAATGATTTGGGGACCTCCACGGTGGGGTCTGAGGTGTGAGCAAGGATAGCATTGTCCCCAGAGGAAAGTCTGGATTCAAGGATGGAGATAAACTTGCTCTAAATTGACTTCATAGACTCAGATGAGAAGTGATGGGAACTTGAACTCAGACTGAAATAGACATGGTGAGGAGAAAATAGTTTTAGGACACTTTAGGGAAGGAGAGCACCCCCCAGGAGAGAGAGACTGGGAGGGAAGTAAGCCTTGGGTAAGATAAAAAGAAGGAGCAGGGGAGGTGGGGAGGTGCCCTCCGTGCTCTTTATGCCTGGGGCGCCGCGGCCTTGAAGAGGCGGGGCGGTGCTTCAGCAGGGGGCCCCCTCCCGGTCCTCAGCTTGCTTCTCGGAGGGGTGCGGGGGTGCGCATGACATGAAAGCGGCTGGGTGAGCAAGAGGAACAAGCACTGCGCTGAAGTACCCACTCAGGTGTACGAAGATAACTTTGCAAACTATAGAGAGTCTGGCCAATGTTTGTCTCCCTTTTTATTTGTTTACAAAGATCATGAGCTCATTGCTCATTGACTCAGTTCTCCTCACAGAAATTTCTTGCTTGGTCTGCACAAGATTTAACTTTCTTGAGTCAACATGTAGGAACTTTCACATGAGGATTCTTGGCTTGTCTGTAAGAATCTAGAAGCCCTGGAGGTCCCCGTGCTCGTTTCCCCAGGGCAGCAAGCCGCGGAGCTGAAGACAAGCTGCTCACTTTTGCTGGAGTTTGAAACTCCGTTCCTCGTCCCCAACGGTCCACGACACAGTCTGCTTCTTACACAGGGCCCTCTTCTCTGACATTTTGTTTCACTTTTCTGGTTTTAGCTTCTTCCTTTTTGTTGCTGGCCTCGGTAAGCATTTGAGTTTAGGGACTTCTCGGCAATATAAGAATCAGTGTTCATCTTTAGGACATGCAGATATATTCATATATATGTAAATATATATTTATATGTGCATGTATGTATGCATATGTATATATAAATATGTGTGTGCATACATGCATATATATTTGCATAGTTATGTAAATGGGTGTATATATATCTCATTCAACAGTTAGCAATGAACAGAAGATAACTTGTCTGTAACTTAGCCTTATACTCAAAGAGTATAAGCAGGCTTTAATTGCCTTTAATGCCTAACTTAGATACTTCTGTGAAATTAGGATTGTCAAACCATCTTCCCTCATGACATATATTATTTGGACAGACATGAAGCACCTAAAATAATCACATGACCTATTGGAAGCTTTCTTTCCCAGCCACCACCAGGTACCTGTCTTCTAGACTGACAGCTCAGAAGAAGGGGCACCTGCTAAAGATGCGTGAGATTTGTGTCTGGGGGTGACTTATCCTTGCCGGTAGGGAGGAGACGGTCCTGATAGTGGATGGAGATTCTGAGGCAGAGGTTAGAAGCAAGTACTCTGAAGGCAGGGGATTGAGGATAGGAACGAGTATTGCCACTGGAAGGTTCTCTGAAAGGTGTTATCTTTTGCGGTGGTTTCTCCAAAAATATGCAAGGCTGTGTTATTGGAGACAAAGCATCAAGCTCGAAAAAGACCCTTGGTCCTCTCTGACAGCCACCTCTGCTTTTGTATTGACATTCACAAAACAATGGGCTGATGTTTCCAGAAAGCAGTATAACCTAATACAAAATTCATTCCGTTAGAAAAGAGAAAATGAGGCTCTAATTATACTGATTCTGGTGCTTCAGGCTGAAGCACTTTCCTGGTGGAGAGGCGATTAGATTATCTGCTCATCTGATTCTCTGATTATATTCTGGTAACAGTATGGCCAGAACTAGGTTACTGGACAGACATGGCAGCAAAGGAGAAAAGTGTTCTAGAACTCCTCCTAGGTTTTGAGCTGGAAGATGTACATATTTGATGCGCCTCCTCAACTTCCTCCCTACACGGACTGGACTTGAGGACTCACCTAGTGTTTTGGGGCGTGGGCCAGGCAAGACTGTGGTACTCCACACGGGGGGCATTGATCTTGCACACTGGGCACACTCCAGCAGCTGCTTTCTCCACACAGACTATAGTGGGATTGGCTCTGGGCAAAATGTAGAAGGTGAGGTTGCTTTTTTGTTTTGCTTTGTTTTGTTTTACTCCTCTACCCTTGCCCATGTTACTTCGTGGTATCACCTTCTTCTTTCTTCCCTGACATTTGTGCTTCATATTTTTCACTGACTACTAAAACGCACCAAGCTTCTCTTCTTTAAAATTACCCTAGTGTTCCAAATTCATCTCTGCTTTCCACTAAAAAACCCACTTCTTTCTTTTTGACTAATCACAGCTAAGGAGGACACTTTCTTGAAGTCAAAGTGACTATCACATCTTGCTTAAGCTCCTTAGAAAATATTTGCACTTAATCGCCTAAGCAAATGCCACCTTGGTTGAAAGCTCGGGCAGTTTGGCAGGGCAAAGAGGTTCAGAGGGAGAGGACAGACCCTGTCCAGGCTCCTGAGAGCCTTCCCACACTCCTTCAACCCCGTCCAACTGACGACGGCATGCTTCTGACCCGGCTAGCTCCCTCTCTTTTAGGGTCTTGACCCCACAGTGAGGACAGAAAACCAATATTGATGGTACACATTGCATGCTAAGTCAACTAATACGTTTTCAACGGCACATCTTCCAATTTCCAAATTACGGCGGCACTTTATTTATCACCCCTCACTCTCACTGAGTTTCTATCGTTTTGCTTTTAATTAGCACCCTGACAAGAGGATAAACAGGAATTAAAACAGCACTATTAACCCTGCTTCTGACAGCAGCTTAAGGAAACGTTCAGTAGCAGGAGGGTAGAGTAAAAAAGACTATGCAGTTCGATTATTTGCATATTTAAACTACACAAGTTATCTGAATCCTCCATTTGAATAAGTAATTCAAACTTATTTACATTTGGTACTTTGAATATTTAATCTTTTGTGGCCTAAATGTTCTCAAGATGTGGATGAGGCATTATAGGAATGATATAATAAATTTAGATGATTTGTATATTCAAGAAAGTTAAAGTTACTAGTGAGAATTACAATGTAATTACAAGAATGTGTATCAATGTGTGAGGTCAGATTTTATGAACAGATCAAGAAAATTGTAATAATAACAATATTAACATGTATAATGAAAACACTGACCTTGTCTGAAAAATAGGGAGCATGTGGGAAACATATGTGTATGGGAAACACGCAAGAAACATTAAGAGAGTTACTTTGACTATAAAACTTTAAAATACATAACTTTATGGATTCCACAGAAGTTTCATGGATTCAGATACAGTGTTTATATAAAATTGGTTCTTTCTGTAATCTTAAAGGCCTACCATACTGGTAATTTTTTTTCCTCTTTAGTTGGAATAAATTGTGTTTCTCCTGTCTTTCTTTGATTCCTAAAAAAAGAGGTCACTTTCTACAATGAATCATTATAGAACCCCTTGCCCTTTTTTTTCAAAACTACTTTATACATTTATACATAAGATACGTAGTGGGATATGTTTTATCATTTTACAGATAGCCAAAAAGGTTATGTATTTTGCCTGAAGCACCAAAATCAGTATTATTAGAGCCTCATTTTCTCTTTTCTAACTGAATAAATTTTGTATTAGGTTATATTGCTTTCTGGAACAATCATCCCATTGTATATCTATGTCTGTATCTATATCCTTCATCCTGAAGTAAAGATGTATTACTAAAAAGAGTGATCACATTTCAGTTGAGGAAGATTAGTTATCTATATATTGTATATACAATATGATTGAAATTATTTAAATGATGGCAGCATTTATGAGTAAGCAATAGTTAAAATAGTATGGATTTTTATTCAATCACTTCTCTTGCATTTCTCACGCATTCTTCTTATACTTGTATTTCCCTTAAGCAGTCCATTTTTCAGATAACGTCTCTGTTTTTACAATACACATGTTGTATTTTCTTAACCTCTGTTTCCCTCTCCTATCAGCAAAATCAAATCTCTTACGCCTTTGCTTTTATTTATCTTTCAGCCCAAAATGTAAATATTTGCACAAATATGGAGTATTATGTGACTTTGATTGAGATAGTATTTAGTCACATTTTGAGGACAGAAATGAACGCTTTATCAGATCCAACAACCTCTGAACTTGAGATGATATGCACAGAAGGTGTGTTTCAGAGAAGGTGTGCTACTGTTACAAACAGTATAAGAAGACTGTAAGTAAATGGCCCCTCAGAATCACAGAATACTTTAAAGTAACATCTATAAACTCCATTAAAAAAGAATAGTCAGAATGTTGAGATGTATTTTATGCATTTTTTTTCTTTTTCCATCATTACTGCCAGGAAGGACAGTGTAATTTCTTACCTGAACTAGTCTAATTGCAATATTACCCCTCTCTCAAGCATTCCTTATATATATATATATATATAAACCAGAGTGATCTTCTCTAAACTGAACCATGATCATACCGCTCTCCTTTGATAATACAAATCAAATCAGGGTAAAGGCCCAAGTCCATATTGCAACCAATCTGCTGTGGCGTCGAATCTGTGTTGCAGTCATCCTCAACCTGTGGCTCCTTCTGCCTGGGGCACCCTCTCTCTTCCAGGAGCTCAGACCTGGTTAGCTCCCACTGAAGCATCATTTGATCTTCAACACCTTCCCTGAGAAATAGCTCTGCCTAAGGTGGGCCAGTAGCACCCTGAATAAATCCCTGTCTGATAATTTCTCTCTCTAACTGGCATTGTTTCCTGTCTTCGTTCCCACTTGGCTATAGGCTCTTTATGAGGACACAGGGACGTTCATTCATGAGTTTTACTTAGGAGCCAACAAATACGTGTTTAATGAACATTGGATGAATGAATAAATGTCTACAGCTACATTTTATCTCACTATGAGTTGTGAGAATCTTGGCAAATACAGCTGCCGTTCAGAATTGTCAACATTGCATGTGGTGAATGTACACACACGGTCATGTCTGTCCACTTAAATTTGTACATTTGTACATAAGTTGTAGGCTAATTCTGATTTTCAACTTTAGATATACACTCTACATTTCCAGAGATATTTCAGCTTTGATTATGATATAGAAAATAATAAAACTGAAGGAAATACTACATGAATTAATGACAATACCATATAATAAAATAGGGAAACATATTTTAAAACAGGCATTTATGGCTTAGTAATAGCATTCCTGATCAGTGTTCTGTGAGAGCTAAAGTGTGCCTAGTGTGAAAATAAGCCTATTTTATAGAAAAGCATTGGTAAAGAATTTTCATGACTGATGATAAATTTGAGCTGGCTTCCTACAAAACAAATTATTCACCTACTCAGTGACTTTCCCTAAGAACACATTTGAATGATCTTCAAGTTCACTGCTGGAGAAACTAAATAATAATCAGGTCATAAAGCCAGAGAAAGGCATTTGAGATTGCTGTATAATTTGCACTGAGAACTTCAAGAACTCCAATAGAGGCTGAACATTACTGCTCCTTCTTGGGTAATAATGGAAATAATTAGGAAAGCTTCAAACAGTCTGTCTCTGTAAAAGTTTAATGTCCTAAATGTAAGAGAGAAAGAGCATTGAAAGTTGTTTAATGGCTTTTTTGAACAGATCTAATCAACCAAGTTTTACCCTCTGACACAAATTGGGTCTTGGGTGATGAAAACGGAAGTAACTGTTGCAAAGAACATTCAGAGTCTTGCATACTTTTCACCTGTGTGAACAAATCGTATGGGAAAGTAATGATATAGAAGTAAACTGGAAATATTTTCAAAGTGAGCAAAAAGAAAATATTTCAAACGTTTATATTAATTTCAAAACTTTTCCATAAGTCATTTATACAGTCAAGGTAGAATCTTAATTCCATTAGAAAAACTAATGAAATAATCAGAGGAACTTTGAACCTAACATCTGAATTTTCTGAGATCTACCTTTATACCTTTCATTGAATTATAGTTCATCTTTGGGGTATTTTCAAATAAACATCCTTATAGGATTTCCCTTTTATTATTCTGCTGCAGAATCAGCATCAGCAAGAACAAAATCAATTTAAGTTAATATAGAGAAACCACCCATTCCAAAATGTGTTTACCTGCTCTCTTATACTATTGGAAACTTGAAGAGTTTGCTCTTGATTTGTGATCAAGACAGCAATAAAATCAATACCAACTAGTACTTGACATAACTTAGACCCAATCCAGAGATCTTACAAAGTAAGACCATCAACTTGGAGCAGGGCCCGCTGAGGAGGGACCACTTCTGAGCGCTGTCGCTGTTTGGGAACCTGCTCAAATAGTATTCCGAAAAGCGTTTGTTAACATTTATGCTTCACTTTGCACATGTAGGAATTCAGATCGCTGAGAAGGACAAATTTTTAAAAGTCTTGAGAGAACTACTCATTTAACTAATCTATGCTAGAGATTTGGCTATTGTACTGGAAGCTCTCTAATAAATTTGGATTATATGCAGTATTTTCAGATTTATTATAAATACTGAAACAGTTATGGACACCATTCACAGAAATTAACTCAAAATAGATGAAAGATCTGAAACGATAAAATACTCCTAGAAGGAAACCTAGGGAAAAAGCTCTTTGACATGGGTCTTGACAATGATATTTTTGAATATGGCAGCAAAAGCACAAGCAATAAAATCAAAAATCAATGAGTGGAACCACATCAAACCAAAAGCTTCTACACAGCAAATGTGATGATCAACAAAATGAAATGGTGACCTTTTGGAATGAAAGATAATATTTGCAAATTATATGTATGATAAAGGGTTTGTATCCAAAATATATAAAGGGCTTATACTACTCAATAGCAAAAAAAAAATATTTTTAATCCCCACAAATACTCCAATTAAAAATGGTCAAAGACTCTGAATAGACATTTTTTTCAAAGAAGATAGATAGATGGCCAAACAAGTACCTGAAAAGGTGCCCCACATCGCTGATCATCAGGAAATCCAAGCCAAAACGACAGGGAGGTATTACCTCGTGCCTGTTAGAATGCCCACGATCAAAAAGACAGGAGACCACAAGTACTGGAGCGGATGTGGAGAAAACAGAGCCCTCGTGCACTGCTGGTGGGCTTGTAAACTGGTGCAGCCACTGGAAAACAATATGGAGGGCCCTCAAAAATTAAAACAGAACTGCCATATGAGCCAGCAATCCCAGTTTTGCATATATACCCAAGGAAATGAAATCACTATGTTGAAGAGATATCTGTACCCACATGTTCATTGTGGCACTATTCGGAATAGCCAAGACATGGAAGTAACCTAAATGTCCATCAACAGATGAAGGGATAAAGAATATACGGTGTGTGTTATGTGTGTGTATGACTGTGTGTGTTTGTATATGAATGTGTATGAATATTATTCAGCCATAAGAAATCCTGCCATTTGAGATGACATGAATGGGCCTTGAGGACATTACATTAAGTGAAATAAATCGGAGAAAGACAAATACAGTATGATCCCACTTATTTTTGGAATCTAAAACAAACAACAAGACCCACAAAAATTCACAGAAGAAAAGATCAGATTTGTCATTACCAGAGGTGGGGTGTGAGGGTTGAGGAAATTGGATGAAGGTCATCAAAAGTACAAACATTCAGATACGAGGTAGATAAGTGCTAGGGATGGATGCACAACGTGATGGCTGTAGTTGACACTGCTGTATTATTTGAAAGCTGCAAAGAGAGTAGATCCCAAAAGTTCTTATCACAAGGGAAAAACTTTTGTGTGTGTGTGTGTATCTATATGAAATGATAAATATTATATAAACTTACTGTAGTGAAAATTTCACAATGCTGTATGTCAGTCATATCTTAATAAAACAGAAAGAAAAAGAATATGTTCTGGAAAGGCATTCTATATGTCCTCTGATGAGACAAGGCAGTTTTGTAGAAGCACCACAATAATTTTAAGCAAGGCATTTATTAGAAATATTCAGGCTGAGAAATTATCTCCATGCTTTTCTGATAAAGAATAGTTTCTAGTCCATGAGCACATCCTTCTTTTCTTTCTTCTGAAAAGTACAGGTGGGATGACAGAGTTGACCCTTAACAAACTGTGTGTGTGTGTGTGTGTGTGTGTGTGTGTGTGTGTGTGTGTGTGTACAAATTTTAGTAACATCTGTTGGTTTTAGTCTCTAGGAGTAAGCTACTGTGCTGGAATCAGTAAGTGACAGAGTGGCTCTCCTGTCTGACATCAACGTCAACAGTAAGCTTATTGAATTAAGCAACTTCACGGAAATATGAAGACACATCATTGTAAATCTGCTGAGGGAAAGAGTAAAAGTAGAAATTTTTTCCATCACATTTCCCACGTGAATTAATCAGTTGTGACTTTACACTTGTAACGTTGCTAATGGTTCTTGGCAAAATAGGTCTTAAACTTCAAATGCAATGTGTGTTTAATTGTTCCATTTGTTGTTGCTTTAACAACTTTATCAAGAGTTTGCAGAGGTGGTCTATCTTTCTGCCTCTTAAGTGTGACCTCTTCTTGGCTTCTTTGTTAAATATCATGTATTTCAGAAATGTGGATCACTAACTTTCCAGTGATACCTGATCACTGTCTTTAACAATAAGAAATGTACTTATTCCAGATCAACTGTTTTAGAGGATATGGGACCCAGGAAATCATAGCTATTTTATTTCTCCCAAAATTATGAACAAAATTATTTGAGATCACTTTTCAGTCTAACTTTAAGAATTGCCAGTGTTTTATAAGCCTTTCTCTGCCTTTCCAATGCTATCAAGTACCTTCAGAGCACATTGAAAAATGTTACCTTTCTTTTGCACTGGGGTCAGAAACACTTGAATAAAAAGCCACACAAAGAAATTTCAGAAGCACCAAAATGCACCATGAGATAAAAATTATTCCCCACCCTGTGTTGTTTTGAAGACACAATAAACTTCTTCAACAAGATTTGAAATTTCACCATGGGATTATTCTTTGAGCAAACAGGAGGTTTTACCTCTAGAATGCTATTATGTAACGATAGATAATGTATATGGGGATATCCATATAAACTGTCAAATAAGACAGCCCCATCTAATTGTGGACAAGTCTAAGAATTAGAAAGCTTTTTGATATTTTGAATATAATGTTCAAATTTTCATTTTCTTTCAGAACAGTCTCTTTCTCTTCACTCTTCCTGTCTTCTACCATGTTTCATTCTAAATGTGCTCCTACTAATTTGACTACTATCCAGACTCCTTTTTTTCTACTGTCGCTCTCTTGAAACTGTTCTCCAGGCACCACCATCCTGTTTTGCTCATCAGTATTCTTCCCTCCCTCTGAAATCTGGCTGTTTTCTCCACCGCTCTCCAAGCACTACCCTCCAGAACCAGATCTAAGCTTCACAAATTATACAAAAATTAACTCAAAATGAATCATAGATCTAAATGTAACATGCAAAACTACAAAACTTCTAGAAGAAAACACTGGAAAAATTTTTCCTGTGCTAAGGTTAGAGATTTTAGATATGACACCAAAGGCATGATCCATAAAGACAAAAACTGATATTATCGACCAGGAAATTTAAAAATGTTTGCTCTGTTATGATCCTGTTAAAAGAATGAAAAGCTAGCCATCGCTTGGCAGAGATAATTCCAAATAATTAAGAAATAATCTTTATCCAGAATATATACATAATTCTCTAATTTCAACAATTAAAAAAATTCAATTAGAAAATTGGGGAAAACATTTTAGCAAAAGTTTCACTGTAAAGGGTATAGAGAGGCCAATAAGCACATGAAAGAAAAGGTGTTCACCTTGATTAGCCTTAGGGAGATGCAAGTTAAAGCTCAAGGAAATTCCACTGAAAACCTATTAAAATGGCTAAATTTTTTTTTAGAAGAACTGACATTATCAAGTACTGACAAGGATACATAGCAGCTGGATTTCTCAACATGATTGATGGAAATGTAAACTGTCATAGCCGTTAAAGAAAGCAGTTTGGCAGTTTCTACAAAGTTCACAACAGATACAATACAACCCAACCCTCCTGGCCAATTTTCCTAGCGACGTTAAAGCACGGTCACATGGGAACATGTGCACAAACATGGGTAGCCCCTTTATTTGTGGCCAAAAGCTGGAAACCACACAAAGTCTTTCAACTGGTAAATAAATAAACAAACTGTGGTACAATAAGTACAAAGAAACAAACTATTGATACACACAATGATTTAGAGGACTTCAAGGGCTTTATGGTAAGGAAAAAAAGCTAATCTTAAAATGTTGCATATGATTCTGTTTTTATAACATTCTTGAAATGGCAAAATTATAGTGATGGACAACTAGCCAGCTGTTGCCAGAGGTGAGGGTTGGGAAGAGTGTTTGTGCTGATGGAACAGTTTTGTGCCCTACTTGAACTACAGACTGAGTGGGGGTGATCAAACAAATTTACACTTGTGATAAAATTTCAAGAAACTATACAATAAATAAAGAAAAGAGTGTACTTAAAATCTACCTAAGTCTGTATGTGAGTCAAGAGTGTTGGGCCAATGTCAGATTTCTGGTTTTGACCGTACACTGTGGTCATGGAACATATGATCACTGGGTGAAGGTGAGTCAAAATACACTGTGACTCTGTTCTGCAGCTTCTGGAAGACAACATATTTCAGAATAAAAAGTTGCAATTAAAATAAGAGGAGTACACTGTATGTTTAGGGACAGTTAGAAGTCTGCCGTACTCAATAAAAGTTTATAAGTATATTGAAAGAGTCACACCTTTTTATGTTTGTATTTCCCTCACACTTAGTACAGTAGCTTAAGCAAACTTGCATTTAATAGCATATGCAATCTAGAAGAAAACCAAGTGATTTAAAATTAAATTGTCAACTGAACATCTTAGTACTATATTATTGCTTTTTTATTATTTCTTAAATTTAGTTCTTAAAATGATTAACATTGATTAAAGCCAATATGTTATTAAATTCTTTTTAGTTTTGAAAGAAGTAGTCCTTTTAAAGAAAAAAAACCTTTTAAAAACTTTAGTATGTCTATATTAATTTTTTGGATAATAAAGTATCAAATTTGGATGGGATCGTTTAGTTTCTAATTTATCACATTAATCTTTGCAAAGATTTTCTGAAGAAATCTGAAAAAACATCCTCATTATTTCATGTTCAACTCCATGCAAATTATTCCATGTAAACTTCTCTAAATGGAATATTTTAATTTCCAGATCATCTGAACATTTGGGTAAATTTGGACATTAAATCCTGACCTTTGGTCCTTAGAGATGCTTCACGTGCTTTGAATATGATTGTTTTCTTGTTAAGTCCAGTTATTGTTCCCATGCCGGTGAGATTCTTAAAAACCCTAACATTTGCAGGAAGTGACCTTTATCCTATGCCATCAGGCATCAGCTGTCAGAGATGTTTCTTCTGTCCATTCTCTGTCATGCAGAGACAGGGTTTATCCAGGAAAAACTCTGTTGTTGGGCCAGTAAAACTGCAGACCTTCATTTTTTTTAACAGTCTTTTAATGGCATTGATGAAGATACCAGGTGACAATAACAAAGATAAATGTTAGTGCTTACCATGTGAGATTTATAGGTAGTCCTTCTTGTGGCAATGGAGATAGTTGGGAGCTATGTCAGTACAATAAATCCTAAATTCTTTCATACTGAAAATAAATATTTGTATTGAAACCAGGAAAAAAAATGTACTCATCAGTTACTTTACTTTAGAATGAAAATTCCGCCTGCTTATAAATTCTTACAAAGCCAGTTCACTGTCCCAGAAAGCTGGTGCCTAGTTTGGGCTAATGAATAGAATTAAGTTTTCATAATAATCAGAAACATCAGAGGACTCTAAAGAAAAGAGTTTCCTGAGTTGTAGTTTTTCCCTCAAACATGAAATCTGCATTTAAATCAAACTATTCAGCTTTAGCTCAAAGTAGGGAAAATATAGCCTAGCTGGATATAGTTTTTTTTTTTTTTTTAATCTTGATGTTTCTCTTTTGTACTACTGGTTTTCCTCAAGCATTTGGTGTTCCCTGGCTGGTCAGTCACATTAATTGCCAAGCAATTAGAATAGGTTGGCTTCCTCGCAGGACTTTCTCAGAGCAGGGCCTGAGCAGCAGCTCTGTAAGTGAGCAGGGGGTCACGGGCCTGGCCTGCAAGGTACCTGGGGAAGACCGGGCAGCCAGGATGCTGGGTGTCCATGCAGTCTCCAGCTGAAGGTGTTTCCTCTGAGATAAAGGACTTCCTTGTATTGCATCGTTGCAGAACGTTGCTGTTCACGTTTTCCTTTCCTTCCCCTCCTTGCCTTTAAGGAGGCCCAGCATTACCTGAAGCCCTGTCCTGCCTTTCTCTCAGATCCAGTACTCATGCTAGGAAACCTTCTAATGTTGAGCGTCTGTTTTGCTCAGAGGATTTCCTCCACACTTAACTCTGGGGTGGAAACCAACGGAGCTGGTGCCATCTTGAAGCAGTACCACTCTTGGTTCTTTCATTTCTTCCCACAAATTCTAATACTGCTTCACAGATTATAATTATATCCCACGCCATTTATTTCCTTCTATAAATGCAGTTTCTGCTAGATCTATGGCATTCCACTGAATGTCATTATCAAAATTTATTTGGTCTTGTACCTATTAGTGGACATTTAGTTTATTTCCAATTTTATCATATATAACATTGTAGTGAGCATTTTTATGTCGTATAGTTGTCCATCTAGAATTATTCCCTAGAAGTGGAGTGGGGTTATGAAGTAAGTGAAGAGTCTCACATTTTGGGTTTTCAGGGCTATGGTACTAATTCCCACAAATTTATTAATGATTTTTTTTTCCTCAAGGATCAGAAAAGAAGTTAGTATGTGATTTGGGACGTTTATTCTAAATGCTCATTATATAACTAGACTTTTTTAAAGCCTTTTGATGTCTTCCTGTATGTAGAAGTTAAGGTTCAAATGTTTATGTCTCACAAGATAGTTTAGGGCTAGGTCCATGCGTTCATTTCCAGGATGTTTTGCCCTTCTCTAATCATTTAAAGAACTATCTTAAGCAATCACAAATAGCTTTCAATGCCCTCAGCCCTGAGACAGCAGTGAGAGAGGATCTATCACAAGACAGAGATGAAGTACGAATGCAGGAAGAAAAGTTGTGAACAGCATCGGCTGTCCAGGAGCAGGGCGGCGGGTAAATACCTGAGTAGGTGCCTGCATTCCCTGACCATTTAGAAGCCAGGCTGCCCACATCCTGACAGCAGCTCATGTGGCTTCCCCAGAGCTCCAGGCAAATGTGTTTTTATCCTACCTTCAAACCCCACTTAATGTGTGTGTCTCTTTCTGTTACCTTCTATGTAGTTCATGCACCTCTGTTCAGACCTGTGAGTTTAAACCTGGCTGCACTTGATTCCCAGTTTTGCCTTTGCTCCACAGACATCATCTTTTGAATGACTTGTAGACCTGTGTGGTCTCTAGCTAGTCATTTCTTACTCAAGGCCCCAGATTTGGCAGGAAACCATCTGGGTAATAGCAGGTAAAAAGGAGAATAGCATTTATTAAATTGATGTTAATGCCATGGCTCTGGGTAGAGGGGCTGGTGAATCAAAGATGGTGCTTTATATGCAGAGGGATGAGGAAGGAATTACCGCCTACAGTGCTGCCTATGACAGAATAGGAACTGGTTTACTGACTTAGAAAATATATGAGAAGGAGAGGGTCTCCCACCCAAAAGAGAACACATGCAGTTTTGTGTATGTTGAGATGGAAGTGCCTTTGGGACACCAGAGAGCAGTTGCCCCCAAAGCAGTTAAATATCTGAAGCTCTACAGAAAAGGACACCATCAGCAGAACAAAAAGGCATCCTACAGTGTGGGAGAATATATCTGTAAATGAAATATCCAACAAGGGGTTAACATCCAAAATATATAAAGAACTCACATGCCTCAACACCCAAAAAGCAAATAACCATAACAAAAAATGAGTGGAGGATATGAACAGACACTTCTCCAAAGAAGAAATTCAGATGGCTAACAGATGCATGAAAAGATGCTCCACATCGCTAATTATCAAGGAAAGGCAAATTAAAACCACAATAAGATATCACCTCACACCAGCTAAGATGGCCAATATAGAAAAGACTAGGAACAACAAATGCTGGCGAGGATGCGGAGAAAGGGGAACCCTCCTACACTGCTGGTGGGAATGTAAATTAGTCCAACCACTGTGGGAAGCAATATGGAGGTTCCTCAAAATACTAAAAATAGAAATACCATTTGACCCAGGAATTCCACTCCTAGAAATTTACCCTAAGAATGCAGGATCCCAGTTTCAAAAAGACATATGCACCCCTATGTTTATGGCAGCACTATTCACATAGCCAAGATATGGAAGCAACCTAAGTGTCCATCAGTAGATGAATGGATAAAGAAGATGTGGTACATATACACAATGGAATATTATTCAGCCATAAGAAGAAAACAAATCCTACCATTTGTAACAACATGGCTGGAGCTAGAGGGTATTATGCTCAGTGAAATAAACCAGGCAGAGAAAGACAAGTACCAAATGATTTCACTCATCTGTGGAGCATAAGAACAAAGCAAAAACTGAAGGAACAAAACAGCAGCAGACGCACAGAACCCAAGAATGGACTAACAGTTGCCAAAGGGAAAGGGACTGGGGTGGGTGGGTGGGAGGGGAGGGAGAAGGGGAATAAGGGGCATTAGGATTAGCATGTATAATGTAGGGGGGGCACGGGGAAGGCAGTATAGCACAGAGAAGACAAGTAGTAACTATAGATTCTTACTATGCTGATGGACAGTGACTGTAATGAGGTATGTGGTGGGGACTTGATAATAGGGGGAGTCTGATAACCACAATGTTGCTCATGTGATTGTATATTAATGATACCAAAAAATATATATATCTGAAACTCTGGACAGGGTTGGGACTAATGAACATGTTGTGGTAGTTGAAACCATAGCAATGGGTGCGATTGTTCAGATGAATTGTGAAGTATAAGCAGAGAAGAAATGCCACATGTGGATAACAAGCCTGAAAGCATGGACAAAGGAAAGGGGGCCCAGAGAAGGACCCGAGGAGTCAAACAAGCTGGCAGTGCGCCGCAGGGGACAATGGTAACCAGCAGGACGCGTAAGCCCGGGTGAACTGCCGGGCGCTCCGCGGGACGGCGGGAGCTGCGCCGGTGGTGCTGGGGAGGGCACTTTTCTGTAAAAGTCCTGAGAGGGGAAGTTAGGTTAAAGGGGAAGTGAGGAAAGGAGGTACCACAGGCTGCTGTTTAGATTAGCTCGGCTCTACTGGTAAGGTGAGGAAGCTGAAAGAGAACATATTTATAATTTTTTAAAAAACAATCTTGTTTCTGTAGTGAATAGAATGATCTAATAATGACGGAGAGACTGCAGATTTGGAAGAATGGGGCAGGTTTCCCAAGGAGGCAGGGTGACATATGTAGATTTCAAGAGTTGGGACTGACCCCCGAATAAAGGGAGAAAGGACACTCTCTCAGAGCAGAGGGAGACCTTCACGTTGGTGTATGGGAGAATGGGGGTAAGAGCCTTAAAGGACAAGGATTAGCTCTTTAGCAACATTGGGTAAGAGAATAAGGGCTTTATCAATTTTAAACCTAAAATAAGTCCACAACAAAAGGCATACCATTAAAATATATACTCATTCATTCAAGTAAATTTCACTGAGAATATACCATGTGTGAGACATTTTACCAAACACTTGGATGTAGCAACTAAAAAATCACCTGTAAAATTAATGAGGAATTAATAGGAGAAATAAACTTTTTAAATAGGCAACTTATTTAGTGTGGTGAGTGCCCTCAAAACAGAAGTATGAGAAATCTGTCTTTATAACACAATTTTTTAAATTGTTAAGATATTTTAACTGTCTCTCATGTTGTGGTCAAAAGGAGAAAAGTCGGGGCTGTACAATCCTCATGGCCTGGAGTTCTGTGCATGAGATTCTCCGCAAAATGCAGTTGTCTATAGAGACATCTGAAATCAGAGGAATGTCTGAATTAACTGCTGGTGCCAAACTACTTTGGGGAGAGAACAGATGGGTGGCATTATGGAGTTTCTATAAGCAGTCAGGAAAAACAGTCAGTGTTAGCAAACAGCATCCATGGGAGCAGGTCTAAAATCCCCTCGAGGAGAGTTTCCATTCTCGATGGGCAAACATTTGCCCGAAGTTAGGATTAGCAGAAGCTTCTAACCTGGTGGTGCCCAGCGTTTTCCAAGGGCACTTCATTTCGTTCATCGTGCCCGTAAGGCATTTCACCCAGTCGACCTTACTTAATCAAAAGGTATTTAGCACCTTACCTGTGCTTTGTGCATGTAGGATATGTGTGTCCCAAATCAGATACTGTTCTTTCTAGATTACTAGAGAAGGTAACAGGAAAAAAGTCATGAATGACTTTATGGAAATTAGAACAACAGCTGTGAAAAAGCCAAAGAGTGGATTTGTTTAGAAATAAAATTTGACTACAAAAGAGTAATACATACTTATTCCTGTGTGTATTACATATTCCTACATGTAATTGGAGTTATGTGAATAGCCTCTGTGTTGGTTTTCTGTTACTCCCATACCAAATCACCACAAACTCAGTGGCTCAAAGCAAAATATCTATCTATCTATCTATCTTACAGTTCTTAAGCCAGAAGCCCAGCAAGGACCTCACTAGGCTGACGTCAGTGTGTCAGTCGGGTGGCATTCCCTTCTGGGCTCTGGGGAGAGTCTGCTCCCCTGCCTTTTCCAGCTTCTAGAGGCCCCCAGCACTCCTTGGCTCCTGGCCCATGGACTCCAACTTCAAAGTCGTCCACACCGTGTTCCTCTGAGCATTCTCAAGTCAGAGAATGACTCTCTCTTCTGTCTCCTTCATACAGTCTCAAGGAACCTTTATGAGTGCACTGGGCCCACGCAGATAACCCAGGATAATGTCCCTAACTCAGAGTCCTGAGCTGTCATTACACCTGCATGTCCCTGTTGCCCTGTAGAGTGACAGGTTCCAGGCTGTGGACATCTTGGCTGGGGGGCATTATTCTGCTCACGACAGGCCTAGTGCTTAATAAAAAGTTGATAACAGGGAAAATACAAAAAAGACAAGATAATTCAGCTAATATTGATTATTTTGATGCAGGTTTTTTTAATGCAGATGTATTTGTGAGATTAAACAAAGCTTTCTATTCCATGTGGCCCCAGCAGTACTCTTCTACTATAATAACAATGATAGAAGCTTAAGCATGTATAGAATGGCAGCGTAGGAAGTAGTGAGGTACACAGGAAAAGCAAGCAAAAGGCTTGTAGGATGGTATTGGCTCATGCGCACACTCTGGAATTTGGGGAAAGTTGTAATTTAAAGATCTTTTTAAAAAATACGTGAAATGGGAATATCAGGTGCCATGATTGGCATATACATATGAACTTTGTAAATACAATTTCTCACTCTGCCCACTTGCAAACATTTTTGTAAAAATTACCTGGGAAATCTGCAGGTGAAAGTTCTCTGTAAATTGTAACTCACCATATAATTATGAGGCATTTTTATAAGATTTTTAAAGACACTTCCCATATGTTATCATTGATATCAGGAGACCCAGATATATTTATTTGTTACCATTGTTAGGCTTGCTTTTATTATTCTCCTTTTAATAACACACCAGTTGAGACTGACAGGGTGTTTGCTGTCCTTGTCTATATAGTCACAGAGTCCAGATTCTAATGCTCTGGAGATTGGATTCTTTGCCCTCACCTCCTGGGTGCCCAGTCCAGCTTCTACTTGTGAGATAAGGGATTCAACAGCCAAGAAAAAACATGTGATATAATTTTAGTCCATCCCTGAAACCTCAGCCTCTAACAAAGTGAAAACATAAGGCATCACGAAACAAAAAGGGAATATTGATGTGAGGAGAATGCTCAACCTGAAGGAAAAAAAGAAAATTTGGATGCAGAGAATTCTGGAGATACATAACGAGTGTGGAGGTGGGGGATGTAAACCAGAAATCCTGACAATTTGAAGTTAAACTTCAGAGTTTGTTTCAGTTTGGTTTTAGAGGAAATTGCAGACAGTGTGGAATTATGCCAATGAAATGCTATCTGTTTTTCTTTGGAGAAGACTCCCCACACATCAACCAACAAGTGTATAAAATGACGCTCAACATCATTAATCATCAGAGAAGTTCAGTTCAAACCAGTGAGACACCACCTCACACCGTTTGGAATGGCTCCTCTCCAAAAAGTCCCAGAAAACAACAAAAACTCTAGAAGCCACAGGTGTTGGTGAGGCAGCAGGGAATCGATCTCTGTGCACTGTTGATGGAGAGGTATAATAATGTAGCCATGACAGAATGCAGTGTGGAGGGTCCTCACAAAATTAAAAATAGAGCTACCATATGATCCAGCCATCCTACTTCCAGGTATTTATCTAAAATTTAAAAATGGGAAACAGGATCTTAAGGGGATATTTGCATGCCCATTTTCACTACAGCATTATTCACAATAGCCAATCACCTTAAATGTCCATCAACAGACAAAAGGATAAAAAGGAAATGTGGTGTATACACACACGCATACACAGACACACACATACACACACGAATATTTGGCCATAAAAAAAGAAGGGAATCCTGTCACATACTACAACCTGGATGAACCTTGAGGGCATTTTGCTAAGTGAAATAAGCCCGTCGCAGTCACAAATATGGTATAATTCCACTTGTAGAGTAATCTAAAATAGTCAAATTCATAGAAACAGAAGTAGGATGGTGGTTACCAGAGGCTGGCGGGAGGAGGAGCAGGGGAATTGTTGTTTAATGAATATAGAGTTTTGATTTTTCAGATTGAAAAATTCTGGAGAACTGCCCCATAACCTAAATATGCTTAACGTTAAAAAAATGTACATATTTTTGCCCCAACTAAAAAATTAATAAATAAATACATCCTGCTCTGGGGATGCTCACCTGATGAGAATGTGGTCGAACCAGCGAGGGCCAGCAGTCAGGAAAAAGTCATGCCTCCTGATGACTTCACATGCATGGCCACGAATTCTGGGGCAAGTGCCTGCAGATCACAACAAAAGACGAAATTACAGTGATGTAGCAAGTTAGAGTGACTGCCCTCCCCCCAGAGATGCTGTGAATCCCAGGACCCACTCATTTCCTGCATAGCCATAGAGTCCTCCTCATAGACACAGCCACCTCCTTAGGGAAGAAGTGGGGAGCATGAGAAAAGTGAAATATTAAGCAGTTACCCCAAAGCAATCATTTAAGATCTAATAGGCAGTTGTATTTTAAGTAGCTTGAATATTTTAGCTGAAGGGAGACACAGTTGCGACTGAAAGAAACCTAACTGATAGCTGGAGATTCTGCATTAGCCAGCCACCTGCTGAAATGCTGGCTCATAAGCAAGAGCCTGGCTGTGTTAGACAATAATGAACCCGTATTTTCTGTGAATACTTCAGTTGTATGTTAAAATGAATATCCTTTTTCTCACTCTGAGCTGTGGGCTCAAGATAGTAACTGTCAATCATGCCCACACTGCAGAAGAGGATGTGAGTCCCCCACAGCAGACCCTGCCGGCAAGGTAACTGGGAAGGATTTTGTTTGGTGACCCTTAGAAGACCACCTGCCTCTCTTCTTTAAAAAATGTGGGAGAGAATTTTAGGATTTCTTGTAGGAGAGATACTGACGCACTATTGCCCCATTGCTGTGCCTCCAGGAATTTCCTGAGCGCCAAAGACACCCGGGGTGGATTCCCTCCATGTGCCAGGAGGTGAATGGCTCCTTGGACCCACGTGGAGTCTTGGGGTGTTGTCTGAGTCATTTCAGGCTCCTGTAACAAGATGCCATAGGCTGGGGGCCCGGAAAGTCCCAGGTCAAGGTGCCAGCAGATTTGATGTCAGGTAAAAGATCTCTTTCTGGTTTCTAGAGTGCCATCTTGGTGAATCTTCACATGGCAAAGACAGAGAGAGAAAACACTCAGGTCTCTTCACCCCCTTACAAGGGCAGCAATCCCCTCAGAAGAGGTCTACCCTCACACCTTCATGCAAGCCTGGTTATCTCCAAGGTCCCCACCTCCATATACCATCACCCTGGGGAGGAGGTCTTCCATGTGACACTGAGGGGAGCACAGACACTCAGTATACAGCAGGTGTCTGCTCTGGAGAATGTCATTAAGTCTCATTTAACCCTTTGTTGTGACCTACTAACACCTGTGCCTTGAGTCCGTGGCCCTCGCTCTTTCACCTGCATTTGAAGTCTTTGCCAATGGCACCCTCTTCATCCTGACCCCAGATGAGGCAGAGGAGCAGAGTGCCAGTGTGCCAGTCTGGGGTTCTTCTTAGATCCTGTCCAGGGGGACTGCTGGGAGGACTGGGTGACATCAAGAAGGGATACATGTGCAGACTCCTAGGAGCTGAGGGAGGACACATAAGTGGTTGGCCGCAGAGATGCAATCCTGCATCTCTAGCACTGTCACTGCCATGCCTGTAGTGCCTTCATGTCCTGACTGTTCAAGGCATAGGCTCCATATGACACCAGAAAAAAGACGATGGGTGTAATTACTGCCATTCAGCAGGCACTGGAATTGAGTGTCGGCTTGCTCTGTTTCCGGGGGAGTATGTGTGGCCCCTCCTGCCATGCCTGCATTGTGACAGCTAGCATGTCTTGCTCTCTCTGCCCAGTAAGATAGAGCTGGAAGGAGGAGGGAAAACTGCTGCATTTTTAAGTGAAAACATTTCCTGAAGCAGAAATTTTACCATGTCCCCCACAGAAATAATTGGTAGACTGAAAAGGTAAATTGAAAATACCTGACAGTGTCCACCTTGTGAATTAGCATAGACCACCCCAATTAGAGAAGTATTTCAATGCTTATTCCAAATAGACATATTACATCTAATGTGCCCGTGTGAATTTTAAGTAGTCTGCTCCCTAGAAAGCACCAAGGACTGCTTTGCACAGCACTAGAAATGGCCCTGAATGCCAAAAAGTTCCTTCAGAAATCACAAAGCTATTTGATACACAGTTCACCTGAAAAAAATAAAAATTCCCACAAGGTATCTGTCACATATTAACTTCCTTAAACATATTGCCCACCATAGAGGAAGCAAAATAGTGGTTTAAGTCAGCAATAAATGCTGCATTCCTTTAGATAAATTACATCCAAAGGGAAAACATTCAAAATTAAAGATACTATATTAAAATATGCAATTGTAAGTTGAAAATTCTTTTGCATTAAGTGAAAAATATGCATTAAATGAGAGAGAAAGGCACATGAGAAATTGTCCAAAAAGTGGCTGATCTGACATCCTCAATTTTTAAATGGGAATGACGAACCAGTTAGGTCAACTTTAAAATAATTATTCTTAAAATTAAGCCCACATTAAAAATGTAAGACTTGGAGATTTAGAGTACCTCAACAGAGAGGAAAAATGGATTTATTTAATCACACGAACTGTATTTAACTATTTTACAAAATTTCTAAAAAGCTTCCTAAAAACTGATGCTCTGCTTTTAAAGCAAATTCCTTTAAATGTGTATGAAATTGTCATGCTAACTAACATACTAAGGTAAGCAGGAATTATTCTTATTTTTCCATGGCTGCCAGAACTGCATTAAAAAAAGTAGCAATGTGGTGCAGAATTACTTTGCAGTTAGGTTTCTCAGTGCTTCTCCCAGAACTGTGAATATGAAGGAAACTGTTGTCACTGGGATGAGGTCCAAAAAACCGCCTTCAGACTTGCAACAGTGATACCAGTGTCTCCGCAGATATTTAGTAAACATTAACTGTATCAACCACATTGGTCACTGTGACCTCCCAAGGCTGACCCTATGGATTTTTCTGAAATACAAGTAAACATCAGCGTCAACTCCTCTCTACAAAAATGTGCATACAAATTTGTGGCATGCAAAAAGAACATCTATTTAGAAATCCTGAGCATGTTTATAGTGCGCATAAGCTCTGAAAAGTTAAAACACAAAACACAAGATTAATAGGATGCTGTGGTACAGAACAAACTGAAGGATGACAGAGTCATTTAATAGGAAACATTTAGCGCTTCTAGATGTGCTCTGATGATCACATTCACCTGCATGAAGAGTTTATTTATTATCTAAAAGCCAAGCTATGCATTACATAGTAAGATAGCCTTCAAAGACTGAGATTGCTATGGAAGAATACTTGATAATGTTTAAGTTTGCTGAGCTGGGTGTTTATTGCAAGATAATGGAGCATTCCATGAAAGGAAAAGTGTAATTTTATAAAAACCATGAATTAGAAGAGCCTGTTCCCTTCCACAGTAATTCATATTGCCCAAGGGAAAACGTAGACTTGCCAGGACCCACAGTACCACATCCCATGTCCTTTGGCATAAAATCGAAGTGTTCTGGCTTCGTTTGGAGCCAGAAGAACTGTGAAGGCAAGATGGAGTGGGGAATGAGAAAGAACTGAGAAGATGCAAAGCCATTATTTTTTATTTTGGTTGTTTGTCTTGTTTTAAAGTAACTTCACAATTCATAAATGGAAGAAAAACTATAAAGCTTAGAGCAAAACAGAGAAAAATACTTAAAATGAAATTTTGATCATAAATAGATTTCTCCACTTAATAGCAAACTATTCTATAAATTTTTCATATTTCATACATGAATACAAGTATACTTGATTCCTTTCAGGCAGGGAGAATTAATTTCTCTAAAATTATTAAATTATTATTCCAATAACTATATATTGATGAATGTATATTTTAATATGTAATATTAAAATTCTCTAATCAATAAAAATAAAATGTTCTAATACATATTCTCTAATTATTATTTATGTGGTAATTTTAATTGGCTTGCATGATGCATAGAAAGATGTAAATAAACTTCATTCTTCAACATTAATAGAAATGGCTAAAAGGGAATATATTTTAATATAAAAATATCACCTAGTGACATAATTTAAAAATATTGACAGTTACCTTGAGCACTAAAAAAACCCTAATTTTTAAGCAAAACATATTTAAATTTACAACGGATCCTACAATCTTTTTCAAAGTGATTAATGGTATTTTAGAGAAGAAACATGTTACATGAATTTACTGGAAATAAAAAAAAAATAGTCATCTAAAAGTTATCTCACTCATATAATCCTTGATTGTAAAAACTGAAGTCACCTTTGAGTAAAATATAACCTTTGTTCTGGAACTGCAGTTTTGCTCCATTAACTTTACATCACCACATTTTTCAAAATTTTTACCCAATAAAAATCAAGACTGTCATTTTACAAATTTGGAAACAAAATCAACACATCCCCCGTTGATGATAAGAGTATATTTTGTAATTTATTCTGCAAGATAATGGTCAGATACCAACATATATGTACAATTCTCTTTAATGAACATAATGGATTATGAGAACCTGAGTATTTTTATGGCACAAAGTGTGAAGCTATGCAATGTAAAAAGACCCAAATTCCTTTTCAAGCTGCCTCTAATGAGTCATGTGGGATGAATACTTCACCGCCTTTACTTATTTTAAAGAACTTTACATCTGTTCTTCTTCAGCAACCCAAACCCACAGCCACACCTTGAATCATTTTATCGTGTACTGTGGTTTTGCCTCTTCGCCATTTATTACACTGTCCTCCCGTTTCTGCCCATCTGTTCTCCGTGAATTTGCTTGTTCTCCCCCTCTTGCTTCCCTCCATTATATACCAAGCTGTAAAGCCACTCTTGGACTCACTTGTTTCCCTACCCGGGCCAGGACTAACGGCCTGTGTATGATTTCATCCAAACACACACTAGAATCTACCATGTTGTTAGTATCTCCTGGAAACTCCCAGCTTGAAGCCAGCATCGTGAAAAATGGAGAATTTTTGGAGTCATTCAGACCAGCGTTAAACCTGCCCAAGTCGTTAGCGAAGTATCCTGCTGCCATTATCCTCAGTAGATTCCCTCATGGGATGGTGCCTGTAATTCACAGATTGAGAGAGATGCTGCAGAGATTAACTATGATGCCTTCTGTGCACATTCTAGAGTCCCTGACATATGGCAGCTGCTCAGTAAATGCTAGCACTTTTCTATTAGTTCCCAGGGTAGTAACCAGAAGAAGAGCAAAGC
The DNA here is from genome assembly GCF_040802235.1 of Manis javanica. Taxonomy (NCBI): domain Eukaryota; kingdom Metazoa; phylum Chordata; class Mammalia; order Pholidota; family Manidae; genus Manis; species Manis javanica. The sequence continues at coordinate 98,811,707 of NC_133167.1, forward strand.
ACGCTCACCGTGGTACCATTGCTACTGCAGAGGCATGCCGTCAGTCAGAGCGGCATCGTTGACGTGGTTCAGAATAGCACGTTTATCTGACTAGTTATCTTCAGGTAGCATATCAAAGCTCTTCCTTCAGCCTCTTAGCTTTGTCAGCATTCTGAAAGCTCAGGAAGTGATGTCAATATCTATTTCACCAAGATTATCTGCACAACCTTCAAAGCATCCCCCCATCAAGGATCACATTAACCATATAACCTTCCATTGCTGGTGTCTTCTGAAGCTGTAGGAAAGAGCCAGTGTTCAGGAATCTGTGTTTATTGAGAAATAGATCTTTTTTTCTAATGATTATCATGGTTCCTTTTTTTTTTTAATCAGAACAGTTGCATATATATTGCATTAGGAATTAGGAATCACGTCTGAAGTTGAGATGCTATTTGCCTAGTTTACAGTATTTACATAATCCATGGTAGGTATGAATACAGATGAGCAGTGAGCCTTATATTCACTTTCATAGGCACAAGTATATTGAAACTGCGGGTGTAATTTTTATTATAGCCCCAAAATTATAGCTCTGTGTTCTTTTAAATTTAAGTTCATGCATGATTGCAAACCAACTGGAAACATTGTGCAGAACTGGGACCCCAGATGCAGCCCGGGGCCCACTTATGGTCTTTGACATGCTACCTTCTGTTATTCCGCTTAATTCATGCCTCTAGAAGGCTAACAGCTCTCTAAATGCACTTTGGAGGAATTAGTGATCGTAATGCAAATTGCAGCCCTTATCCTCTGCGGCATGGGTTGATAGAAGCATGTGTGGCCAAATGTAACAGAGCTGTGAGGAAAAATAATGCTTTGCCCTCAGGAATGTGACCCTATTTGAACTTTACTCATGCTTTAGAGGTCTACGGACTATTCCACCATTGCAAGGGAGGGCAGAATTCTAAATGATGGCTTCAGATGAAAAAACAGAAAAGCAGACACTGCTTGGGTCAGCGTTTTGAACCAGCACCTGTCTTTGCCTTTGATTATTGTGAAGCTCAGCATGTACCAAGTTCACTATAACAATATGTCATAATAATACATGAAGGGAATATAGCCAATTAACCAGCACATACTATGTATGCCTCCTACCATGGTTTCATGCTTGACTAGTTATGCCTTTTCGTCTCCTGTGTCATCTAATCACAAAAAGACCAAGACTACAGTGATTAAAAAAGTAAATTCCTAATTGCAGTGTTAGAAACCATATCAAATGTCTATTTGTGATTATAAAGTAATTACAAATCACATGATTATTTTTCTTCTGTAAATCTGTACAAACCTTACTGAGCTATATATATGTATTTCTTCAGGAGACTGTATATATATATATATACAGTCTCCTGAAGAAATACAATACTGTTATTTATATCCTCTCTCTGATATTCCCTATGTAAGCAAAAAGAAAAACACAAGTAAGAAAATCTATTTAAAAATAATCAGAGATATGCTATGAAGAATATCCCCCAAATACAGGGTCATCCGGGCCAAATTACAGAGATACAAAGAATAAAAATATTACCTTCCAGACCCTGAACATAGTAATGATTTCGTAGAGAATTAGTGTCCTGAGCACCTAAAAAGAAAATACTTTAGTTGGAACAGTGAAGACCAGGGCATGTTAGAACGCCATGGGAGAAGTGGAGAACATCCCTTTTGAAAATTCAGCTTTTAAAAAGAGAGGGACAGAGCGAGGTGAATCTATCAGAATCTAAGGGTAAGACCCATTGATCAGTAATATCATTATTTATTTCAACACAGACTCCAACCCTAGAGTTTAAACACAGAGTAAAATTGCCTAGAAGTAAAACACAGAAAAAAAGAAGAAAATTGGAGCCACCTTTGCACTAGCAGAAACTAAACTGAGAAATTAAAAAACAAACAAATCTGAACTAAAGAGCTTTATTAGAACGTACCTACATCCTCTCTCAGAGTTACTCACTCAGATCAGAAATGGGTGCAAAACTCTGCAGTGAAAAGTGCTTTGAAAAAACATATCCTCAAACTGAAGTGTCACCCACCTTCCATTAAACTATTTAAATATGTTTAAAAGCAGTACATTAGAGAAAACATGTATAACACTATGAACAAGACTAACTTCTTGATACATGAAAAATTCATGAAAATCAATAAAAAAAGTAATCTAAGTCTGGCCAAAGGATATAACCAGGCAAGACATAAGTGGAAAATAGTGTATGAAAGGATAGAGATTCCCAATCATAAACTGAGAAGTGACTTGAACATTGTGATTAGCTTAAGTGAACAGATTGGCATAGAGTCAGAATTTTGCTATGTGACAATGTTAAAAAGTAAAGAGGGCACTGTGGGATTATCCTATTCATGTTACCATGTAGGAATGTGAATTGAAACAGTGCCTTTGGAAAACAGTTTTATGTTATCTTTCATCCAATGATTTCACTTCTGTGGAACACGCAGATATCTCTGCGAACAAACTTATTTTTAAAATCATGATACTTTCACACTACAATTCATACAATGACACCAAAAAAGTGAGGTAAGGATCTATGTCATAATAGGAATAGATTTTAGTGATATAAAATGCATTACTTAATTTAAGAAGTTACTTGCAGAGAGTATATAGAGGATAATTCATTTATGATAAATTTTATGGTATTATGCATAATATGCTTTCCATGTATACAAAATATCTGGAAATCTGTACAAGAAAGTTTCCTCTGAGAACTAGAATGAGAGCAAAAAGGGACAATTGTTTTTCCTATTCTGTTCCCTCTTCTGTTCAAAAATGGCTTCTTACCAGCATATAATACTTTGAGGATGAAAAACAGTATTTTTAGAAATTTCATGTTCATAAGAAAATTTTAAGAAGGCATCATCAAACATTACCACCTTCTACTTACATGATTTTTTAATCTGAAGTCAAACTTTGAGGAAACAGGGATATATTAATATTTAGATCAGTTTCTCTATGTAAAGAGCAGGTTGAAATTAATTTGATTATTATATGAGTAATAAGTGGTAAATCTGTTATTTTTTTAGATGAGAACATTTTTTCATCTGAGAGAAAAATTTATTTTGCTAAGGCAAAAAAATTAACAAAGAAATCTTATTTCTTAAAATCTGTGAACTTAGAACCAATTATAAACCTATTTCCTTATTATTATTGCAATAATGTCTAAATAAACAAAAATACATGAAGTTAGGCCAGAATTTGAAACTTAGCACAATAATGATCAATGTCTGTGAAATCATAAAATCCCAAGAGAAAAATATTCAAGAAAATAGTACTTTATAAAATAAAATAAAACTATTTGATTTTATTGTTTCAATTACTGTTACTCTAATAGGGAAAAAAATGTTAGTCAATTGATTTGGTGGGGAGAAGGGAGACTTTTACGGTTTTCAGATAGGTGGTTTTAGGAAACTAATTATCACCATTTCATTTTCACTTTCGAAATCTTGGCAGTGAGGGTGTGTGGGTGCGTGTGAGTCCCTTTTTCTTCCTCCTCTTTCTTTTTTTAACCAACATACTTGTGACCAGATGTGGGTATATAACAACGTTGCCGTAGTGAATAAAATTCCCAACATGGTCTTTGCTTTTGCAGAAGATGGAGTAAGCAATAATCCCACTTCCTTCATGCCAGTAGCAATTGCCATATGATGGAATATCCACTGTTCCCAATAGCACAAACTCCAAGTCTGCATTTACTGATAACTGAAACTGAGACTGATAAAGAAGATTAACCAAAGACTATGAAATACTTCATGATATTGTCATCTAATTCCTATTTAATTCACATGTATTTACTATTATCTGCACCAGTTTTAAGAAGTGATTATTATTCCTAAAGATGTGGCAATCAGGATGTAAGCATGCTGCTCAGATAACAAGGAGCAGGACCTGCATCTTCTGACCCCAAGTGCATGCTCTTAACCACTGCACCATGTAGCTGGAGGTCAGGCATTGGTCCTCAAACCTGCAAAATTCTACCCTAACTCATATGACTACAGGGACCACCAAAACACTTGCATATATTCTGATTACTTACCAATGAAATTTACCTTTAAGTTGTTTCTTAGAGGGCATTTTCCTTTCTTTCTTGAGTTTATTGTAATTATACTGTAGGTAAAAATTCATCACTCCTATTGGTTATACTATTTATTATGCCTTATACTTTTTCAGAATAAAGGAAGCTCTACTATTTTATACTTTCATTCAAACCTATTAGCTTGAAAATACATCAGTATAATACAATTAAAATAAAAAAAATAGATTGATGGAACAGATCGAGTCACACCTTCAGACAAAGGCATTCACAGGAACAAATATGAGTTTTCTTGACTTAAATCCCATTCTGTCACCCAATATGTAGTATATACAGTTTCCTAAAACCATATTTAGACTCTTGAATATAATATTGAATATAACTTCTGACATGGTATGGTGGAAGGCTATTTAAAAAGTGAAATCAAGACTTAGTATATTGGTGACACTTAAGAGAGATAGCTGAGCAAAAGGGAATTACCAAACTATGCTCATGTGTAGGTCCCAGGGAAGAGAAGGGATCCCCAAGAATGGCAGGGGGTTCAGTGAAAGGCTGGTCCTGTGGAAGGACTAAAGCACATGCCAGCACAGGTGTGGGAAGGGGGCAGGAGGAGCTGATGGAACTAAGCTTGCCTCTGCCGTCTGCGGACTCTGCCCTCAACGCACTTCTCAGCAATAATGGACTTGTTCCTGTTCAAAACCAATTTGTATCCCAGGGCAGTTTCTCTCCAGATTTTATAGACAATGTGGTCCAGGATAAAATGAGCAGTTATAGATTAAGTATTATATGGCCAAGTCTGTAAAATACCTTCTAAAAATCAGGCAAGCATCCATCTTCGTGTTTGTATGCCAGACCCATCACTTTCATTGGTATTTGTCAAAGGATTTCCAGACCGTTAGCACGGCTGGCGTTAGTTTAATTAACACGGAAGCTTGTAAATCAAAGGAGTCTCCTCTGAGACTTACGGTCCTTGCTGCTAAGAATATTGTACTTTCTGGAGAGAACTTCAAATTGGAAACCAAGAGTGCAAATTTGGTTAATTTGACAATTGTTGTTAGAGTTGTTACAGCCATGAATTATCTGCTTCGAAAAAATGCGTGAAGTATTTCATTGCCCGCAGTTGACACAAGTTTTATAGAATTGGGATTATTTATACTTCATTTCAAATCCTCCATCTTTGATTCATGCTCATATTACCCTGAAGTTATATTTAAAAGCAGATCTTCATCTTCTCTCATAAAGTTATATAATCATTTAATTAGGAGGGAGATTAGTGGTTCTCTTGTTCCACTTTGGGAAGGCCTACTCACGCTAATATTATCTCATTTGCAGTGCTTTTCACCAACAAAAAATTGCAGCCTCTTTTTTTAAACTAGCCTTAAATTACTCTAAGACCAGTTTTTATAACTTTCCCGCCAATAACGTTCTCCCAAGTATTTTATCGGAGCCTGCAGGCCCGGTCGCTGTGGTCCTCTGCGCCAGCAGGGGGCGCCAGGGCCCACGCCCTGGAGGAGGTCCTGCCATTCCAAGGAGGAAGTGAGCACTGCTGAGCTCCGGAGGGAAATGGCTGTTCCAAGACCACCTCCCCATGCCGTCCTGCTCCTCCTGGGCACTGGGGCAAACGAGGGTACCACCTTCTCGTACCCGGGAAACCCAGGCCCAGCCTCCCCTGCTCTCTCCTGAATTCGTATCTCAGTGGCTCTGGTTAATGTACTTTGAGTTCTTTGGAACTCACAGTGTTCCCGGCCTCACCGCCCCGCCCGGCCTGTTACAGTGACCACTGAACAGACGCCTCGCTTGGCTCCGGTCTAATGAAATGCTCTCACCCGTCCGTGCGGACTCTGCTTAGCCCTCACTGCCTCCCTCCACCCGCTCTGACGCTCCGGGTGCCTGAGGGGCTGTTGGGAGCCTAAGGTCACCGCAGGCTGCTCGGCCGAGCAAAACGGAGGCCGAGGCAGCAGTACCCTGGCGTGGCTTAGCTGAACTGTCACACTCAGCGCTGTCAGTTGTGTTGCCTGCAGTACAGCATGGAACATCCCAGCCTTATTCTCAGGGTCTGGTGGTCTTGCATGATCTGGCCCCAATCTACCTCTAAGTCTCTTTCCCAGTCCTCCTATCTGGACACCTCTGTGCTCCAGACACAAGGTAGTACTTCATTCCCTGCACCGAGTTTCGTAGCATGTAAGGGCCATTCTCAACGCATTCTGCGGTGTCTCCCTTCCCCGCCTTGACTGCTTCTCCTCACGTGACCTTGCAAGGCCCTCCGCAGACGGCACAGGGGCCCTGACGCTTCTGCCCTTCCCCCGAATCAGAAGTGGCCTCCCTGCTGTGCTCTCCGGGGTGCAGCGCTCTGCCTGCAGCACAGCCCGCCTTTGAGTCCTTCCTGCACCTACTGCCTTGCCGTGCTCTCGCCACCACCGAACTGATCTCGCCAGATCCATCTTTTTATTTGTCTGAATGTCTATCACAACACCTTCCATGTAGTGGGGACACGATCAACAGTGGCTGCTGAGGGAAGTACCGCGTCTCCCCAGGGAAGTACCAGGTCTCCCCAGAGCCCTGCAGCCTGCCTCGCTCCGCTCTGATGCGGCTGCGTCCTCCTGATGTGCCCAAGCTTTAACTCTGCCTGCCTGAGACTCCTCACTGTTTTTCAAGTTTTAAATGGAAACAGTTGTAGGCAACACTGGGAGAGAGGCACGGGCAGCTCAGTTCCACCGGGGCCCCAGTGGACCCCACCTCCCAGTACCCGCACCAACCGTCTGCTTCTCCTGCCGCTGATTATTAACTGAGGATGCGCAGCAGGAGCTCCCGAGGGTGGCCTCAGGCAGCTCTAATTTCTCAGAGCTCCGCTTCAGCAGCACCCGTCTGTGCATGCAGATTGTCCTCCCCACAGTCAGGTTGTCTGCCCTCCCTCCCCCCGGAGTACAGCCATCCATCTTGGCACACACTGGCTCCTGTCCTTCCACACTAGGGAGGGGAGCAGGGAGCTTGGGATGCGGCTGCCTCACAGGTCTGGGGGCTGGAGAGTCAGGGTGAGTGAGGTCACAGGAGACTTGGGGCTCATCAGAGTTGAGGGACCTGCAGCTTGGGCATCTCACTGCTGGCAAATTGCAGGCAAGATGCCTATGCCATGTGGGTGTGGGTGTGTACAGTCTGTGCACGTATGTGCCTGTATATATATATATACATGCACATGTGTGCATGCACTGTGTGCATATTATATGTATATGCATGCATGCACATGTGTGCTTGTATATATATTTTATGTGTATAAATGTGTGTGCACATGTGTCCTTATATATAGTACATATATATATGTGTGTTTATATGGGTGTTCTCTCTATGTGTGTGCATGTGTATATTGTGTATATATGTTTAATTCTGTGCATGTGTATATATATTGTATGTGTGTGCATGTGTATATTGTATGCATGTGTATGTGTTTGTATATAATATATGTGTGTGTTTATTCTCTGTGTGTGTGCATATGTGGTATGCTTATGTATATATGTGTATATTCGTATTTGAAATAAAAGAAAAATAAATTGTACCTAGTACCTTCAGCCATCTCTACACTATGATTAGACCAATAAGTATAAAAAGAATAGGTCTAGCATGTTTCTGTTCATCTAATAAACATGTATGAGTATCTACCCTCGTGCTGAAAGGGAAGACATATACTCAATATGATTTGTGTCACAAAGAAATAAAGGACTGTCATGAAAACATGCACGGGAGGACCCCACAGGGCAGCTCCCTGAGGGCACACCGGCCCCATAAAGGTGACTCTAAAGGTGGAACTTGGGGAAGAAGTAGCCCTTACCTCCAGGGAAGGAAGGCTTGGAGGAGACAGTTACAGTGTACGCTGAATCTGAGAGAGGAGGGGCAATGTGAGCAACCAGCAGGATTTCCTTGGGGCTGGAGCAGAAAATAAGAGCAGTTAGACCAAAGCAGGGGGTCAGACCAGAACATGGGAGCTTCTGGGCTGGATTTGATCTGTATTCTCGAGGAGATGGGAGCCTGATAGGGGTGCTTGTCAGGTGACAGATTTGCATTTTTAAGGCTCTGTAGCAAGCAAGAGGACAAAACTGAAAATTATGGTTTGGATGATGAATAGCAACATAGTGGCAGCATCTTTGTGAACTGCAGGACTGTCCAAGCCTATTGACACTATCATGTTGTAACAGTTATGTGTGTCCTTACATATATGTCAGATTAGCAGTTTGCTCATTTGACAGCAAATGTGTGCTCAGCCTGCATACATAATATAGCATGGTATCAATAGAACTAGATATAGATTATATTTTTCCCAAATTTTCCCTTGTTTCCTTTCAAGATTATGATCCAGCTTCTCCTACCTGCTTTATTTGCTCCATCCGTACAATGGGAAATCCCTAGTAACTTCCTGTAGCCCAAACATTACCAATCATTTGTTAGCTTAAAGAACCTGTCCCAGAGACTTTTCTGCTCAGTTTAGAGGTCAGAAAGCATTATTGATTGTGAAAAACATTCTTTCCTGCCCAAAAGAAAAAGGATTGTAGCCACAACTCAGTCTCATGATACAGCTGTTGAGAAAAAGAATGATGTTTCTGCTCAGTAAATTTTCCATTTCTTCTCAATAGCTTACTATCAATAGCTGTCTACTTTCTACAGCCAAAGTTAATTTTGTTTGAGCTTTGAAATTTGGCAGGACAGACTTGATGCTCAAAATAATTTAGTAGAAAATGCACTAATTTTCCCTTTAATGACAGGGAATATCAGAGGTCAATTTATAGAGAAGAACATTACTAATGTTATGTGACAAATATCTTTTAAATAAATCACTCATGGCTTAGTTCTCCTTCTAAATTTAAATTCAACCTCATCTCAGATTTTGTACACAGATTTTAAAGATTGTAAGTTTTATAGTTAATAGAAATTTCCAAATAGTAAAGAGAACCTTGAAGTTAGAAATAAATGTTCACTAGTCTGATGCCACCTGATACTTGAATTTTCTTGAGGTTATTCCAGTGAGGTGGTGGTTCAGCCTGTGTTTAGACATTTGAAGTGTCAAGGGTCCCTGTAATTTCTCCTGGCGATGACTACTGTCTCTCACTCACCCTCGGGGTCAAGCTGACTGCGTTTACTTCCTTTCTACTGAACAGTCTGGTAACACATGTTCCCCATTCTCCACCTGGCCCACATTTGACATGGTTCTTGCTGTTTGTTTCATCCTTCAAATGAAAACTTCATCTTTCCCCTTCACTTCTCTTGATTTTGCCAAGTTTGACTTTAAATGCTTACTGTATAACCAATTAACAGGATTTGAAGGTCAATGGAAAACAGATCTTAGAGAGCACCCTCTAAATACCAGCGCCCTATGAAGCCAGGTTTGGAATGTGCGCGGTCGTCCCTGCGGACACTCTGACCCCAGTCAATTACTGGGTGGTTTATGAGAGTCCAAACAGCATTAATCAAACTGACAAGGAAAAAAAAAAATCTTGCATTTGTACATACCTATTAGAAAACTTTATTTTAGTATAAAAAATTTTGCTTTAGAAAATTGGAAAGCATGAGGTCACCGATTCCTTTGTGTATTCAGGAAAATGCAGTGATCGCCGGGGGACACTCCGTACAGAAGCTTTCCTTAGCCTCCCTCTTCTGACCTTTACTCCGAAACCAATTAGGAAGGCAGGTAAAGGCAGAGGTTCCAAGGAGGCAGAGAAATGGTCAGATGGCACTGCTGCTCCATAACAGAATGTATAGGAGGTGCTTTCTTATCCCATGACTCTCAATAGGTCCCTTAGGGCTTAAAAACTACCCGTGTCAACTAAAATCATCCTTCCCATATCATACTACCTTCAGCCTTGCGTTGTTACAAATTACACCTAACAGTTCCCAAAATTGGGAAGTAGGATGCATTCTACAGACACTGCTTACTCTTTTTAGCATCATACAGGCATTTGATGAGGCTCACTGGGTTACAAATGGGATAGAATATGTTCCTTAGATTCCTTTTCTCTCTGTGATAAAATGATCTCATGGGACTGTTGCTGTCACTTTTATTTTTTGAGGGAAATACAGTGTCTTTCCAATGATCAGAATAGTCAATTTCAACTCTTTTTTTATACCTTTTACCTTTATAACTTTAATTCTTTTTTTTTTACTACTTTTTAAAGGGACATCTTCCTAATATCCTTTTAAACTAGTCTAATCCAGTATGAATCTGGCTCACTTATCAACTGATAAGTTTAATAGAAACAGTGCCTAATCTTAAAAAATTGTTTAACACTTTACTGTTCAATATTTTCTACTACTCATGAGGGTACCAAGAAAAAAGATTTAAAAAATCATTATCAGATGAAAGATACTCATCAAATAATATGATCGTTCTTAAGGAAAAATAGCAGATTGATTTTTTTTTTATCCTTATTTGAAAATATTGACTTCAGGCTCATTTGTAGTAAAATGATTTATTTATCATTGCTGAGCAGGGGAAATTGCTTTTCTGAAATAATAACATTGATTATTTTCTAAAAATAGATAATTATAATAGCATATGAAGTAGTAAGATTTTCTACTGCCATCCAAATTCTCCCTCTCCATTCAGTTCTAAATGTGCTATTTCCCTGAAAGTCTTAAAATCAGCAAGCTTGAGCTGACTTTCCTAGAGGTGTTTTTCTGTCTCTTCCCACATTTCCTGAGGTTACTGTCTATACGTCTAAACACCAATAATTGTCTTGAATAGACTGCAGTAAAATAAATGAGATGACTAGAACTCATTTTTGTCTCATAAATGTATACCTTGTCAATTAAAACAAATACTCCTTTTCGGTGCCAAGAAAACATTTTCTGTTACATTCACAATCTGCTTCAACTGCCATTGGGTACAAGAAAAACCTCCAGCAGATGGGAATCAGTAAACAGCAATTGCAAGTAAAACCGACTGTCTGCATAACAAACGGAAGGCGAATTCTGTGAATTACCTTGACAGGCAGCCCACCTCGTTAGGGCTTTTTGCAATCTTATGCTACTTATTTGAAGAAGATTCGGACCCAGACACCAAATATATATATTTGTTGTTGGGTTTGTTATTTTTTTAATGCAAGTCTTTACCGTTTGTCTGTGTCACACAGAATCAAAGTAGCCAAGACCTCTCTGTTCTTAGAAATGTGTGGGGGTCATGAGATGCAGTGAGGAGGGCTGACAGAGGAGGCATGGAGGTGCCCATCCTCGGCAGGAAGGACGACATGGACGCTCTGACCTCAGGAAGCACAGTGTCCTTCATTAACCAAACCACACTTTTAACGAGGTATAGACAGAAATATTATTCAAGCATGTAAATACGGTGATTACTTTCTTTCTGGGAGCACAAACTGCTGTAGAACTGGGTGCCTAGAAAAAGGCTAGGTCGTGGCCAGTGGAGACAGGAAGTTGGCTTCCCCGCCAGATGTCTGAAAAGAGCCATCAAGTCTCTGACGTCTTCCAAGGTGAAATAAGTAAAGCTGCCCATGCCTGCTTTCCCCCGCCTCACCCAGCCTGCTGGGCATGTGGCTCCTTTGAAACGTCTACTTCAGGTGTGCCCAGCACTTGCAGACAAATGCCAATGGTGAAGGGAGAGCATGTGTCCAACAAGGGTCTGAGGTGTGTGCTGGGCAGTAAGGGAGGGAGGAAAGACACAGGTGGAGACCCCCCTGTGGCCTTTGCTCTTCCCCCTCATCTATGCTCATATATCAAGGTTTGAAACTTTAAGGAGCAAGCCAGCTAGTTATCTTTGCACGGACTGGTAATAGCCTGAATTCTTTGCTGTCTATTAGAGGGACACAGATCTGGGAAAAGGGATGGGGCAGAAGAAAGCAGGCTTAGAAGAAAGGGCCCCTGTGTGTGGTTAATGAAGGTTCTCTGGGCTTCTCTTCCCAAGTCAGAGCACCTGCTTCCACCTTCCCTTCGCCTCGCCTCCCGCAGGGTCCTGACCAACGGAGCCCCTCAGAACGCACTGCCAAGTTTACTCTTCTCCCAGGACCGTCTGTTTGCTTTCCGAAGTAAGACTAGAAGCCACCAACCTGTAAGACACATGTATTCAAATTACGCATGTTTCATTATTTTCATTAAACTTTGATACGTTCCTATGAAGCAGTGAAATACGGTTTGGGATGGTAATTGCTCCAAGTGAGGTTTAAAATATCATTATGGCTTTGCAGGGTTTAGGAATTGGGTTTTATACTGATTGCTTTTCAACCGTTCAATCAACAAAAAGTTAAACAGGAAATATACCAAGTTTTCTTAACCTCATGTTGATGAAGAGCATCAGAGATTTTTTTTTAACAACTTAGTCTTTGAACAGATAATCGTAATCATGGTATATTTGTGTTCAGAATCATCATCTCAATATCATCATCATCAACATCAAAAAATAGCTTTTATCCTGCTTTTCCGCACCTCCTCGTCTATGCGAAGGTCACACAGACGAGTGGAACAGGCCCCTGCTTTTCCCCATGAGCCCCTCTGGGTTTTCTTGGAGTCGTCTCTTTCCCAAGTCCTTCTTCCAGCTCTCCAGGGGGCCGCTCCACGCTAGGTGACTTCTCTGTACCTCTCACCATCCTTCTGTGTCTCTCACTGTACAACAGATAAAGCCAAACACTTTGTGCTCCATATATTTTAATAAACATACAACCTAGTTCAATTACAGTTTGCATGTGGCAAAGTAAACATTTTGGGGAACCTCCTGCATCCGTGTGGTATATTGCTGCCAGCCTGCCAGGAAACAGTCTGCTATACCGTGCAGTCTATCTGTCTAGCATCATCTATCTAACTGTGCAAGTTCTACAAAGAAAGAACTTGCGCTATGAAACACAATGAGCTCTAATATGAAAATGCATAGCTACTTAATCATAACAGTAATATTTATATTCACTATTTATACACTCTAAGGAAACTGGCATAACAAAAATATAAGCTACAGATTCCTGGGCCTCACATACACTGGTATTTGTATATTGTGCTTTTCTAGAAACAGCAGGATACTTGAGGAATACTATAAACCTTTACTGTATTATTTTTAAGGACAGGACACAGGAGTATCACCCAGGGTTAGTATCGGCCTGTCCAGTTAGGAAAACAAAATAACTCTAGGTATTTCAAACAGAGTGGATAATAAATTAGTTATTAAAATTAGTTTTCAAACAGATTGGATAATAAATTCGCTATTAAAAGTAACAAAAGAGTAGCAAAAGAGAAATAGAAAGGACGAAAAACAACAACAAAAAAGGTTTCCACAAAGACTGGTAATTTGCTATTAGTAACTCTAGGATGCCTTGTCCACTTCTGAGGCCACGGGGACAGAAGGGACCTGGTGTGGTCCCGCCCAGATGGCTCTGCCGCTGCAGACCCAGTGCCCCTCCCACAGCCGTCGCTGCTGGGAGCCAGGACCCCTGTCCTGACAGCGCAGAGGTCAGGGCTGCCGAAGCCCCCGGAGCACCCGGGGCTGCTGACGCTCTTGGAGCCTGGCAGCCGCAGTGGGACCCCAGCCTGGTGCTCACCTGAGAGAGCTCAGTGCCTGTCTTTCTCAGTCTTACGGGGTCTCATAAAATTCAGTTATGTTTAAAATAACTGATTATTCTCTCACTAATTTTGAAAACCTTTCATAGGTGTGCCTGTAATCTCTAAAAAGGAAGAAAAAACATGCACCTATTACAGGATCAAATATGGAGTTCAGAAAATAGCGCAAAGTGCCCTTTACCTCGTTTCCTCAAGTTCTCCATCATTCTGCACTGGCCGCACATTCGTCTCCATACTTCGCAGCTGTGCAGTCTCTTTGCCCCTTGCTCCCACCACAGGGTTTCATCTCCTCTCTTTTCTTCCACCGCAGAAGGCCTGTTGTTCGGTCTCCTCTGGGCATTCCTCTGTATGGCCCAGAAGAACGTGGTTTCAGACCTCATGTCATGAGCATGCGACAACCATCTGCTGTTCCTTTGAGAACCCACAGGAACACGGCTACCAAGCCAAGAGACTCCCCCTTGCTAATACTGACCATAACTTGCACAATCTAGAGCATTATTGCTCTAGCTCTTTCCTCACCTTTTCAAACACCTTATTTATTACCTTAGCTCTATGACTGATACGCTTTGCTGCAGCTGTATACATAATTAACCACTTCATAAATTGGAGAAGTAAGAACAATTAAAACTGAACAAGGCCATAGAACAAGGAAGGAAGGGGAAAAAAACATATTTAGTTTACTTACCTTCTTGGCCTATAGCTGTATATTTCTGTACACATGATAACATGAATTCTTTTTTTCTCTTGATAGCACTGGTTGCTTCAATAAAATCTCAGCTAAGGGAGTTGAGGAAAGGGGACTAAGATTGTTAGAAAAGGGTATTGGTATTTATTGATAATACTTAAATCAGAGGTGTATATCAAAATGATATTCTAGGACTAATTTTTATATTTGAGTAGAACAAAAATAGCTTATTTGCAACCCGGTATAATATATTCCAGCTCTTGTCCAGGATTCCTCGCATCTGCCCTTACTGTTTAGAATTAGTTTTTTAGTCACTGCATAAATCAACACTCTAAAATTGTTGATAAGGAATATAAGAAAACACATGCTTGTTTTTTAAGTGCCCAAAGGCCTTGGGGATTCTTAGCAAAATTAGAAGGAAAGCTGTAATAAACAACAGCAATATGGACATTTCATATATTTGGAGGTTCACCTGTTTAAATGTTTTCAAAGCCATTAAATGCATCTGTTAACCTTTTTTTTCCTATAATAAACAAATTATATGAAAAAATAAGTATATGTAAATATTTAAAGCCATTTTAGATGGGCTTTCCGATAGAAAATTACCAGGATTCAAAAGATATCTAAGATTCAATAGCTAGTCCCTGTTTGGGAGCTCTTCTAAGTGGGCTTAGCTATGCAATCTTGGGTCTCTCTCTGTGTGCTTCATTTTCATCATCTGTAAGGTAGAATTTTATTATTTATCTCTAACAAGTTTTATGATGGATTTCTGAGCTCATGTAAAGTACAGGTAAGGCGTATAGTCATCCTTCCATTAATAACAGGGATTATCATTTTAAAGGATACGTAGTTCTATATGCCTGCATCCACACGTATTTCTCCTTTCTGTGCCTTTGCTCTCGCGGAATCTCAATGAGGCGCAATTTCTCTCAGTGGTGTGTTCAGAAGAGCACTAATCATCAGGTGTCCATCAGACACACGGTCCGGATGGGCTGCTAGTTCTGGCTCGGTGACTACATCCTGCATCACCTTGAGCGAGCCGTACACCCCTTGCCCATGTCTCATACTTAAGTTAGGAGGTGGTAGGAAGTGGGCACGAAGGTGACTTGTAGTTCTAATATCCTGTGAATCTTTGAAGCCAAATCCTACATGTTGTTATTTTGTTTTATTTCTGTCTTTTTCTGCCTTCTACCCTTTGGGATATTTCATAATCAGGAACACACAAATTCTTTTGAGGTATAAAGTCAGACTCCTGAATGACTTAAATGCATTTTCAGCATAAATAATCATCACCCTGATGCTTGTGATTTTACTTAATCGAGGAGCTTCATATCACTGCGTAACCTACATGTGACTCTACGGTATGGGCAGCTTTCCTCCTTAACCTGTGACATCCCTGAGCAGTTCTCAGCATTGCATGCTATCCTTGCCTCCAAAAGAAGAACTGACTTCAATAAGCACTAGTGAGAAATAGATATTTTATTGAATATCTCCTGACGAAACATGGATGAGGGAAGGCTACTTCACAAAGAGCACAGCAGTTCTGCTCCATTCAAAATTAACAGTATCCATTAGATATTATAGTCTAGGTCCTCTGATAAGTGGACACTGGCACAGGATTACATATGCAAGGATTTTATTAGGAACAATTCCTGTGAGAGACAATGGACAATGGGAACTGAGCCAGGGCCAGCTGGAAGTCCCTTTGACTGCTCTCCAGTCTAAGGAATGTCCAGCAAGGTCACTGGGGAGTCCCTGAGCCAAAGCCGACCCTGAGGAACTCCTGTCTCTAGGAACAGGCTGCTTCCCTCTCCCCTTGGCTGGGAGCAGCCCTTGGGAGGTGTGGACCCGGTGCAAATCTGAGATGGATTTCAGAGCTCATCAACAAGGCCCTGGGTCAAAACCTTGCCTGGAGTTGGGGTCTGTGACTTGCAATGTCATGGCCACCACGGGTACCTCCTCCCAATCTCGCTGCTCCAGAATCTGCTGCGGAGTCTGACCCCCACCCCAGTGAACCTCCCTTTGATCCTGTTTTTCAGAATTCCCTTGCTTAAGAATTCTCCACCCAAGAATTTTTCCCCATGTCTTCACTTTCCTTCTACAGGCTCATCCAAATTTGCAATTTGTCTCCTCTACAGGCTTATAAAAATTTGCATCATCCATCATTATTTTCAGGTATATTAAGTTATGACTTTGTTTGTACTCAGGAAATGAAACATCTGTTAGTTAGCAGGAGGCCCCATCCCTAGAAAGCAATGAGTACGCTAGATAAGATCGCTCACAGGTAACATAGGACACAATGTTTCCTGCCACGTTGTAGCAAAGCTGTGCTGTCTTCAATCCGTTGTGTTCATTTACTGTGCAGCACTCCCTCATCTGGCTTCTGTATCCACCAGTCTACTGAAACTGCTCTCATAAAGTCAACAATGTCTTTTTTTTCTCATTAATATGTTTTAATTTTAATTTTAATTTTTTATGAATTTTAATTAAGGTATCACTGATATACAGTCTTATAAAGGTTTCACATGAACAACGATGTGGTTTCAACATTCAGTCATATTATCAAGTCCTCCCCCACACCCCATTGCTGTCACTGTCTATCAGCGTAATAAATGCTGTAGAGCCATTACGTGTCTTCTCCATGCTATCCTACCTTTCCTGTGACCTCCCTAAATTGTGAGTGCTAATTATAGTGCCCCTTAATCCCCTTCTCCCTCCCTCCATACCCACCCTCCACACCCCCTACCCTGCAGTAACCTCTAGTCCCTTCTTGAGTCTGTGAGTCTGGTACTGTTTTTTTCCCTCAGTTTTGCTTTGTTGTTATACTCCACAAATGAGGGAAATCATTAAGTACTTGTCTTTCTCTACCTGGTTATTTCACTGAGCATAATACCCCCTAGCTCCATCCATGTTGTTACAAATGGCGGGATTTCTCTTCTTCTTATGGCTGAATAGTATTCCATTGTGTATATGTACCACCTGTTCTTTATCCATTCATCTACTGATGGACACTTAGGTTGCTTCTATATCTTGGCTATTGTAAATAGCACTGTGATAAACATAGGGGTGCATATGTCTTTTTGAAACAGGCATCTTGTTTTCCTTGGGTAAATCCCTAGGAGTGGAATTCCTGGGTCAAATGCTATTTCTATTTTCGGTTTTTAAGGAACTTCCATATTGCTTTTGACAGCAGTTGAACTAATTTACATTCCCACCAGCAGTGTAGGAGGGTTCCCCTTTCTCCACATCCTCACCAGCATATGTTGTTCCTTTTCTTTTCAATGTTGGCCATCCTAATTGGTGTGAGGTGATATCTCATTGTAGTTTTAATTTGCATTTCCCTGATAATTAGTTATGTAGAGCATCTTTTCATGTGCCTGTTGGCCATTCGAATTTCTTAGGAGAACAGACTGTTCAGATCCTTTGCCCATTTTTTAATCAAGATATTTGGTTTTTTTAGGTGTTGAGGTGTATGAGTTCCTCATATATTTTGGATGTTAACCTCTTATCAGAAAAGTTATTTATGAATATATTCTCCCATACTGCAGGATGCCTTTTTATCTGCTTATGGTGTCCTTTGCCGTACAGAAGCTTTTTAGTTTGATGTAGTCCCATCTGTTCATTTTTGCTTTTGTTTCCCTTGCCCAAGGAAATGCATTCAGGAAAAAGTTGCTCATATTATATTCAAGAGATTTTTGTGTATGTTTTCTTCCATGAGTTTTATGGTTTCATGACTTCCATTCAGGTCTTTGATCCATTTCAATTTTACTTTTATAAATTGATAATTTTTTATTAGATTATCAATTTTATTAGATTATCAATAATTTTATTAAATTATTATTAGATAATAATCCAGTTTCATTCTCTTACATGTAGCTATCCAGTTTTGCCAACACCACGTGTTGAAGGGGCTATTTTTTTCCCCTATATATATCCATGGCTCCTTTATCATATATTAATTGGACATATGTGTGTGGGTTTATATATGGGCTCTCTATTCTGTTGCATTGTTCTATGGGTCTGTTCTTGTGCCAGTACCAAATTGCTTTGATTACTGTGGTTTTGTAGTAGAGCTTGAAGTTGGGGAGCATAATCCTCCCAGCTTTATTCTTCCTTTTCTGGATTGTTTTGACTATTCCAGGTCTTAAATGGTTCCATATGAATTTTAGAACAATTTGTTCTAGTTTGTTGAATGCTACTGGTATTTTGATAGGGATTGCATTAAATCTGTAGATTGCTTTAGGCAGGATGGCATTTTTGATAATATTAATTCTTCCTATCCATGCGCACAGAATGTATTTCCATTTATTGATGTCTTCTTTAATTTCTCTCGTGAGTGTCTTGTAGTTTTCAGGGGATAGGTCTTTCACCTCCTTGGTTTGGTTTATTCCTAGGTATTTTATTCTTTTTGAAGCAATTATGAATGGAACTGTTTTCCTGATTTCTCTTTCTGCTTGTTCATGATGCAATATAGGAATTATATAGGAGTTAGTATATAGGAATGCATCAGATTTCTCTGTATTAATTTTGTATCCTGCAACTTTCTGAATTCAGTTATTAGTTATTAACAGTTAATAGTCTGGGGATAGATTCTTTAGGGTTTTTTATGTACAATATCATGTCATCTGCAAACAGTGACCATTTAACTTCTTTTTTACCAATCTGCATGCCTTTTCTTTCTTTTTGTTGTCTGATGGCCATGGCTAGGACCTCCAGTATGATGTTGAATAAAAGTGGGGAGAGTGGGCATCCTTGTCTTGTTCCCAATCTTATAGGAAACGCTTTCAGCTTTTCACTGTTAAGTATGATATTGGCTGTGGGTTTGTTACATATGGCCTTTATTATGTTGAGGTCCTTGCCCTCTATATCCATTTTGTTGAGAGTTTTTATCATGAATGGATGTTGAATTTTGTCAAATGCTTTTTCAGCATCTATGGAGATGATCATGTGATGTTTGTCCTTTTTTTATTAATGTAGTGGATGATATTGATGAATTTTCTAATATTTTACCATCTTTGCATCCCTGGAATAAATCCCAGGTGGTCAGGATGAATGATCTTTTTGATATATTTTTGAGTTCAGTTTTACTAGTATCTTTTTGAGTTTTTTTGCATGTATGTTCATCAGGGATATTGGTCTGTAATTTTATTTTTTTGTGGTATCTTTGCCTGGTTTTGGTATTAGAGTGATGCTAGCTTCATAGAAAGAGTTTGGAAGTATTCTCTCCTCTTCTACTTTTTAGAAAACTTTAAGGATGATGGGTATTAGGTCATCCTTAAATGTTTGATAAAATTCAGAGATGAAGCAAGACATCATCTGGTTCAGGGGTTTTGTTCGTGGGTAGTTTTTTTGATTACCAATTAAATATCATTGCTGGTGATTGGTCTGTTTAGATTTTCTGTTTCTTCCTGGGTCAGTATTGGAGGGTTGTATTTTTCTAGAAAGTTGTCCATTTCTTCTAGGTTATACAATTTGTTAGCATATAACTTTTCATAGTATTCTGTAATAATTCTTTGTATTTCCGTGGCATCTGTAGTGATATTTTCTTTCTTATTTCTGATTCTGTTTGTGTGTGTAGACTCTTTTTTTCTTGATAAGTATGGCTAGGGGGTTATCTATTTTGTTTATTTCCTCAAAAAAAAAGTTCCTGGTTTCATTGATTCTTTCTATTGATTTATTCTTCTCAATTTTATTTACTCCTGCTCTGATCTTTATTATGTCCCTCCTTCTACTGACTCTGGGCTTCATTTGTTCTTCTTTTTCTCATTAATTGTGAGTTTAGACTGTTCTTTGGGGGTTGTTCTTTTTTCTTAAGGTAAGCCTGTATTGCTAAACACTTTCCACTTAGAACTGCCTTCTCTTCATCCCACAGATTTTATTTTAGGGTGTTGAAGTGTTGTTTTCATTTGTGTCCATATATTGCTTGATCTCGGTTTTTAATTGGTTATTTATCCATTGATTATTTAGGAGCATGTTGTTAAGACTCCATGTGTTTGTGGGCTTTTTTGTTTTCTTTGCATAAATTATTTCTAGTTTCATACCTTTGTGGTCCGAGAAGCTGGTTGGCACAATTTCAATCTTTTTGAATTTACTGAGACTCTTTTTGTTGTCTACTCTATGATCTATTTTGGAAAATGTTCCATGTACACTTGAGATGAATGTGCATCCTGCAGCTTATGGTTAGAGTGTTCTGTAGACGTCTGCTAGGTCCATCTGTTCTAATGTGTTGTTCAGTGCCTTTGTCTCCTTACTTATTTTCTGTCCTGTTGGTCTGTCTTTTGGAGTAAGAGGTGTGTTGAAGTCTCCTAAGATGAATGCATTGCATTCTATTTTCCCCTTTAATTCTGTTAGTATTTGTTTCACATATGCAGGTGCTCCTGTGTTGGGTGCATAGATATTTATAATGGTTATATTCTCTTGTTGGACTGACCCCTTTATCATTACATAATGTCCTTCTTTATCTCTTGCTACTTTGTTATGAAATCTATTTTATCTGATACAAGTACTGCAATTCCTGCACTTTTCTCCCTATTAGTTGCATGAAATATATTTTTCCATACCTTCACTTTAGTCTGTGTATGTATTTTGGTTTATGTGAGTCTTTTGTAGGCAGCATATAGAAGGGTCTTGTTTTTTTATCCATTCAATGACTCTATGACTTTTGATTGGTGCATTCAGTCCATTTACATTTAGGGTTATTATCATATGCACTTATTGCCATTGCAGGCTTTAGATTCATGGTTACCAAATGTTCAAGGGCAGCTTCCTTACTACCTAATGAGTCTGTGTTAATTTACTTATTACACTATTTCAAACACAATCTGTAGGTTCTTTTCCTTCCCCCTTATTTCCTTTCTCCTCCACTCTTTGTATATTAGATGTCACATTCTGTACTCTTTGTGCAACCCTTGACTAACTTTGTAAGTTGTTGGTTTAGTTTTGCATTTGCTTAGTAATTAATTGGTCTACTTCCTTTACTGTGGCTTTACTTTCTCTGGTGAAAGCTATTTAGCCTTAGAAACACTTCCATCTAGAGCACTCTCTTTAAAATACAATGTAGAGATGCTTTATGGGAGGTAAATTCCTCAACTTTTGCTAATCTGGAAATTGTTTAATCCCTGCTTCAAATTTAAATGATAATCTTGCTAGGTAGATCGTTGCATTAAACATATCGTGCAGCTCCCTTCTGGCCTTAAGGTTTCTACTGAGAAGTCTGCTAATAGCCTGGTGGGGTTATGTTACCTTTATAAGTGATCTTTTTCCTCTCTCTGACTGCTTTGATAACTCTCTCCTTGTTCTTGATCTTTGCCACTTTAATTATTATATGTCTTGGTGTTGTCTTGCTAGGGTTCCTTTTGTTGGGATATCTCTGCACTTGTATTACCTGAGTGTATTTCCTCCCTGGATTGGGGAATTTTTCAGGAATTATTTCCTCAAACTGACTTTCTATCCCCTTTTCTCTCTCTTCTTCTTCTGCTACCTCTGTAATGTGAATATTGTTTCATTTGGATTGATCTCACAGTTCTCTTAATTCTTTAATTCCTAGAGATGCTTTTTTGTCTCTGTGCCTCACCTTCTTTCTTTTCCTGTTCCTGAATTTCCATTTCATTTTCCATCTCCTCTACCTCATCTAATCTACTTTTACATCCCTCTATTTTACATTTCATTTCTGATACTGTATTTTTCAAAGCTTCTATCTCTTTCTTGAAGTCCTCCCTGAGATCTTGAATATTTTTCTGTAGCTCCATGAGCATGTTTATGCTTTTTATCTTGAAATCTCTATCAAGAAGTTTGGTGATTTCAGTTTCACTCAGCCCTCTTTCTGGAATTTTTTCCTGAAGTTTTGTTTGGACAAAATTCTTTTGCAGTTTCATTTTTTTACTGATTCCAATGGAATAACAGATTTGTGTATGTGGCACCCTCTGGTGTCCAGGAGCTCTACTCTGTGGAGCTGCTGAGCACCTGTAGCAATGGCAGGGGTTGCAGGTGAGCAGCACAGGTGCCTGTGGGAAGAAAGAGCTCCTTCCTGCCTTCCTGGCTGCAGCGTCTGTCTCCACTGCCAGGTCCATTGGGCTGAATGCACAGGGAGGAGCCTCTGTGTTACTCCCCTGTAGCTGCCATAGGTGGGACCACCCTTTTGCTGATCTGGCACAATGGCAGAAATATCAGGTGTGTAGGACTGGTGTCTTCCGGGAGGAAGGAGCAGCAGGCTGCACACGGCAGTGGGAAGACTTGGGGCTGCATTGCCAGCCAGGAGAATGGAGCATCTGAAGCACCTGTGAATTCCTAACCTACTGGGCTGATTATGCTGGGGCGATTTTGTCCACCTGCCCTTTCTCCTGAACAGCGAGCTCTGTGCAGTCTTTGCACCGTTAGCACCCATCTCACTGCTGCCTTTCTTTTGTCCCAATGGGGCCAGTGTGCATTCCCGTTCTCTGCAAGTAGCTGGAATCTCAGTCTTTCCCAGTATTTCACCAGTCTTTGCTTTCCAATCCCACTAATCTCCAGAATACCATGTAATGTGAGTTTGTGCTCCTGGAGAAGATCTCCATGGGTGGGTATTCAGCAGTCCTGAGCTTATACTTCTTCCCTGCTCCATTTCTCTTCCTCCCACCTTTGTGCTGGGGTGAGGGGAGGGCTTGGATCCTGCTAGATCACAGCTTTGCTACTTTACCCTTTTCTGTTAGGTCTTCTCTTTTCCCCAGATGTAGGCAGTCTGCTCTGCAGTCCTCTGGTCACTCTTTCAGGAAGAGTTGTGTTTGCTGTACTTTTTTCTTCTATGTAGTTTTTGAAAGAGGTTTCTGCCTCACTTCGCATGCCACCATCTTTCTCTGACTGCTTAGCAATGTCTTTTTAATTGCCAAATCTATTGAACATTTCTCAGTCATTATTCTTGATTTTTATATCCATTTGACATTATTGATCATTCATTTCTCCAAATTCTATTTTTCCTGGACAACTGTGGTGCAATATTATGCACATTCTCCTTGCATCTTTGTGGCCATTTCTTTCATCTTCTTCCTCATGGTTTTTGTTCCTCCCCATTCCTTAAATATTGGTGCTTCCCAGGTATTGTGCTCCTTTCTCCCTACATAACTTTCTAGGGAAACTTTATTTTCTGCTGTGTAATAATTTTTATTTATTCATGTGATGTTGCATTTATCAAACTCCTAGTACAACACCAATTACTCTATCATGTCCTAAGGATAAAATGATGGGGAAAAAATCTCTGGCTCTAAGGAATGTATTATACAATGGGGGAGTGCTTGTGGTTTAGGGCACACATAGAAGGGCATCTAACTCAAAGTTAGGAAATTAGAGAGGCTTCTTATAGGAAAATGATAACTAGTGTGCTGAAAACAATAAGAGGGGCAGCAGAAAATGAAGAAAGCACCACATGTGAGGGCTATAATTAGCTCAGTCTGTCTGCAATATTGAATGGAAGGGGAAAGGGAGAGTTTAGGTCAGGAAGGTGTTGCAAAATAAAGCCACACAGATGAAGGGACGTATACGCTATTTTGTGCTCTTTGAGTCTTTACTGAGAGCAGTGAAAACCCACTGATGAGTTTCAAATAATAACATGACTTAATTTCTTTAAAAGTTTTGGAAGGTCACTACACAAAGGATGGATTGGAAACAGGATAGCCTTGAAGTAAGAACAACATCTAGGAGGCATTTCAGCTCAGTTCAGTAAAATATCATTTAAGCCTATGATGCATCAAGCACTTTAAAATGTTAAGTGGCAAAGAAATGCTGAGAGTTATGTGTATTACATAGTCCCATGAATCAAAGCCTAAAATCAAAGCCAGGCAAGAAAGAACATTAAAGTGCCTATGTGTACACTTAGTTTATATATCCATAGTTTATATGATTACGTAGTTTGTATAACCCAGTTACCAAACCCAGAAATCCTTCACTCTTCCATTTTCCTCTTCCCTCTTATGCAGTTGTTCTGTCAGGTCTAACTCCCGGTGCACCTCGTTGAGAGTTATTGCCTCCACCTCCACTGTCTCCATCCCCATGCACACCACCATCATCTCCTGTCCAGCCTCTGGCAATAGCTTCCTAAATTGGTCCCATGTTTCCACTCCTCCCCACTCTGACTTATTCTCCAAATACCAGACAGAATAATCTTTAAGGATTGTGAGTCAGATTATGCCATTCTACACCTAAATTCCTCCACTGACTTCTCATTATATTGAAAGTAAAACAAATCTCTCCCAGGCCCTGGAGAGAATGTAACACAGGGTGCCTGTCAAACTTATGGCTTGTGTTTATAAATATGAGACTGAACAAGCTAAACAGAAAAAAAGGATGAATTCTAATTTTGAAATTAACATGGGCCTGCAGGTTGATGCCTTATAATTTTCTTTTAATGAAGTGCTTAAAATCACATTTAAATTACAGTTGTTTTAAATATAATATTTCTTTTGATGATACTAAAATATCTAAAACTATATCAAATTTAATTCTAAAAACCATATATGATAATCATTTAATTTTTTTGAAGCCACATTTTCTTCAGTTTCAGGCATCATGCAGTACTGGTACTGGGAATTTTTCTATTAAGATATCCAACATTAGAGAAGAACCCATGTTCCACTTTGTAGTAAGTATGCAATGGAAATATAAAGAAGCACCTCACATAGTACATGCAGTGTGTTTCCTTGATTGACTGAGAAGAAAAATATACAAGTATTGATCGATTAGTGGTGCATATAATTATGTCAGTGAATTAATAGAAAACCAAGGGACTGTAAGAAGCATTGGCAAAAGGAGACACAAGTGGGAGAAAGGGAAAAAAAGGTAAAATGGGAAAAAGCTGAGGGTGACAGACAGCAGAGAGGATTAATGTAAAATGTCACAAACTAATAGCAAGGCTCAGTGAGAATGCTGAGCATCATAGACTTTGAAAGCAGAGAAAGATCCTATTCTGAAAGAACACAAATTGGGTGCCTCTGAGATTGTATATGTGTGTGTGTGTGATGGTAAATTGAGAGAATTCACAAAATATTATTTTGGAATTGTCCCTAAGGGTATGTATTAGTTTTGTCTTACAGCCATAATAAATTACCACAAATTTAGCAGCTTAACACAACATGCATTGTTATCTCAGAGTTTCCATGGATCAGAAGTCTGGGCATAGCATGGCTGAACTGGGTTCTCTAACTCAAGGTCAGCAGGTCTGAGGTCTTATTTGGAGACTCTGGGGGAAAATCTGCTTTCAGACTCGTTCAGATTATTGGCAGAATTCAGTTTAATGTTATAGGAATGAGGTCCTGTTTCTTTGCTGGTTGATGGATGGAGATTATCCTTAGCTTCTAGGAGCCTCCCACATTCCTGGCTTGTAGGTCTCTCTCCATCTTCAAGGTCAATAATGGCATGTCTAATCTTTCTTGGACTTACAGTCTGTATGGTTTTCCCTTTTGCTTTCCTCTTCTGCCTTTAAAGGCCTCATGTGACTGTTTCAAACTCACCTGGAAAACTAGGATAATATCCCTATCTTAAAGTCAACTGATTACTAACATTAATTACATCTGCTTTTACCACATAGCATAATATAATAATTATAGATGGAACACCAGGAGACAGAGATCTAAACATACTTTAAAAAAATTGAAAAAACAAGATTTCAAACAGTCAAGCTAATCCATGTGTAATTTTAATACTTGCTAAAATAATATGATCACTTTAAATGAAGACAAAAAATCATTCATTAGTGTATACATTAATATAGCATAGCATGTAATCAAAATGCTAGATAAGAAATAAACAAAAAATATGAATTATAGCTATGATAAAAATCACAGAAAAATAAAAGAATAATTAAAAAGACAAAATATAAAGATGGTGGTATTTGTGGACAAGAACCTTAAATACCTTAGAATAGGTATTTCAAATGTGTCTAAGAATTAAAGAAATACATAATTAATGAAAGTTTTAAAAAAAAGGGGACTAAATGGAGCTTCTGGGGCAAAGAATACAATATATAAATTGAAAACTTCATTGAATGGGCATAAAAGCAGATTAAAAACTATGGAAGAAAAGAACAAGAAACTTGAAGATATTGTGTCAGAAGCTATTCAAAATGAAACACCGGGCAAGGGAAGATGAAAATAAAATAGATACTTAATGAACTGTTGGAAAACAGCCAGGGGTATAACATACAATGCAGTAGAGTCCTAGAGAGAAATAGCGTGATAGGGAGGAGAAATACTTACTTCATAAAGACTAAACATTTTTCAGGTTTAATAAAAATTACAAACATAATTCCAACAGACTCAGGAACCTAAAATCAGGGCAAACCACAAGAAAAACACCATAATTCACAACAATATAGAATTTCTGTAAACCGCTGATAAAGAGAAATACTTTAAAGCATTTACAGAAAAAAAAAAAGGCAACATCCACACAGGGGAAAAAAAGCTAAGACTTCTCAACAGAAGTAAAGCAAGACAAAAGAGAATGGAACAACATGAAAAAAAGAAAAGGTTAACCTAAAACTGTATATCTAGCAAAACAGCAAAAATATCCTTCAAAAATGATGGTGAAGTAAAGACTTTTTTCAGGAACAAAAGCTGGAATAATTTGTTACAAACAGACTTGTACTAAAAGAAATGTGAAAAGTTCTTTAGAATAAGAAAATTGATACCAAATGAAAACTTGGATTTACACAAAGGAAATAAATGCACCAGGGTGTTACTTTGGGGGTAAATATAAAGTACCTTTCTCATTTAAAAATTTTCTTTAATTTGAGATCATCTGCAAAAAGCAAAAATAAAATAATGTGAAATTTATAACTTATGCATAAGTAAAACACATGACAGTTCTAAAACCCAGAGGGGGAATGGAAGCATACTACTGTAGGGTTCTTACGTGACTTTTGAGCTGTTAGGGAAATATTGTTTGGAGGTACAATGTGATAAGTTAATAGTGGGAAGGAGAGAGTGAAAACTTTCAACCATGATAGGTGAAGAGGTAAAATATTATTTAAAGGTAGATTGTGATAAAAATGTATATTGTAAATTCAGGAGCAACATCTACAAAAAAGCAATGGTGTAGATAAAGTCAAACACTAAACAATATTCAATCAGTAAGGAGATAGAAAAACAGAGAAATAAGGAAAAGATGTAACTAGCAGAAACCAACAGGAAGATGATGTAATAGCAGGTAGATTTAAACCTTACCATGTCAATAAATATATTAACTATAAGTGGGCTAAATACTACATTTAAAAGCAGATATTTTTCAGACAGGATATAAAAGTACAGCTAATAACATTATAAATGAAAAACACTATTAAATACATACATAATTTTAAATTTATACTTACATAGTTTTATATATGTAAATTATAAATACATTTATAGAAATATAAAAACACAGACTGGGTAAAAGTAAAAAAGAAGGAAAACTATGTCACATAAGCACTATTCATAAGGAAGCTGACATGAGTATATTAGCATCTGGGAGAAACATCAAATAAAGATATTTCATAATAATAGAAATAATTCATTAAGATGGTATAGCAATCTTAACTGTGTGTATGACAAATAAAAGCTTCAAAACACATGAAGCAAAATTGGATAGAATTGAAAATAGGAATAGACAAATTCACATTATAGTTAGAGCAGGAAAGATAAAGAGAAAATTTTTTAGGTATTAATTCATTTCTATTCATGCTTTCCCACTTCCTTCTAACAAGTTTTCAAGATCTTGTAGCTCCGCAGATGCATGTATTACCTCTTCCCAGACCATGTCTTCAAACAAAAGATGATTTGAACAGAAAAGGCAGGACTGATTCTGCCAGCAAAGGACACAGAGTCAGACCATGAAGAAAACAATGTGTTTTCCTCAAAGTCTAAGTGAACTTTTAATTTTATCATGTTTCCCATATGGGAATCATCCTTCACTCAAATATTGCTGGCAGGTAGGAATCATTAAATTATTTTGCATTGTCTGTTTTGCCTCATGGATGTACAGGGATGAATATGAAGATTTACTTTTAAGACAAAGAGTTTATGTCATTTTTTCTGCCATGTAATTGATATACTAACTCCCAAAGTAGAGACATGGTTTCCAAGACCAGCCACATATGCTTCCTCGTTAGTATTTTTGTCCCTCAAGCCTAATAAATTGAAATGAATGAAGTATCTTGTGGGGATATGGCTGACCAGAGATACTGCATCTCTCCTGCTATACAACAAATAAAAGTGCACAACTGGGAGAGATGAATGGACACACATCATTTTTAAAGCAATGATGAGCCTATGTGTAAGTAAAGGAAGGCTGTGTGGGCAGGAGCTAAGCAGGACCAAAACCACGGGAAAGAAAGTAAGCATTGAAGCCACAAGATCCCCTAGGACCACAGAGTATCCTGAGCCAGACCCATGGGGTTCAGAGTTTCCAATATGAGACGACTTGCATAAAACCAGAACCCAGGAAAATCAAAAATCAATCCAAACCTGACTGCACCTCAGTTTGAATGACAGTGGATGAAAAATCAAAAGATTTCCCCTGGTAATCTGATGTCCACTGGTTTCTTTGGTTTGGAGCCTGAATCTATATTGTCTACATGGGCCTCAATACACAAGCCGAAAACTGTAATTAATATAAGTGGACCCAGGTCCGTAGTGCTCACAGGTACTTGGAGGAAGCAAGTGCCAATCCTGCCAACGTACAAGTTAGACTGACAACTAGCTTACCCGCAGACTCCAGCAAAATGTCCTCAATGTGTTCGGAGAAAAGAATCATCAATTTAGAATTGTTTACCCAGCTCAAGTATTGTTTTCAAGAATAAGAACAAAATAAAGACAAACTGAAGGGAAACTGAAGGAGTTTGCTTTTTAAATGATCCTCAATAAATAACTTACACTTCACAAAGCAGGAAAATGGTCTCATAAGGAAGGTCTGAAATCCATCAAGGAAGGGAAAGTAAGGAATATAAGGATACATCTAAAAATACTCAGACTGTTTAACATAGTAAACAGTGTTTAATTTGTGCATTATAAAAGTAAGCTACATATTTTTAAAGTTGGATGATTGCAAATGTGCCCTGGGAGTGGTGATGGCAAATAAAACATTCTTAGTTCCTTGGATTGAGGGGGAAGGAAAGATACTTATTAACTTTAGGACTATTGTTCAATATTCAAGCCCAAAATTATAAGGTTAACTATTCAAATAATATAATAAAAGGCATAAGTTCTTAATAGTAACGGAGAAGAAAACTAAAAACTTTAATCACTATGTAAGGAAACAGAAGGGAGGCCTGTAGGGAGAAAGAAACAGGAAAATCAAAACAGAGAAGATTCGATAACACTATTAACTGAGCCTTATCTAGTGTTTTGTATTTGCTAATGTCTGAAACATGCTTAAATATACCAACTCATTCAATATTACAATAATCTTTTGAGGCACCTGCTATTATCCCACTTTACAGATACAAAACTTAGGTGAACAAAAGTTAAATGATTATCCTGACTCTTGTCACTGCTTTTAAATATCACCACAGCATAGAATTTAGAAATAACTACCTTTCTTTTTCGGGGGGTGGGGGGAGGGGTCTAGAACTTGTCCCAGAATCTCGGATTTTCCTTCTGCTGTTGGCAAGCAATGAAAATTTAAAGAACTAGAGATGAAGTGCTTTTTTTTATAGTTGATGTACAATATTATATTGGTTTCAAGTACACAACAGTGTGATTCAACAGTTATCCACATTATTAAATCCTCACCCTAACTAGTGCAGTTACTATCAACATAGAAAGATTTGCAGAACCATTGATTGTATTCTTCATGCTGCACTTCCATCCCCATGACCAACTTGTATTATGATTGAGATTTTGTGCCTCTTTATGTCTCTGATCCACCCCACATGCCCTCTCTGACTTCTCCCTCATGGTAACCAATAGTCACTTCTCAGTGTCCATGAGCCTACTGCTTTAAATATTTCTGTATCAGTATTAGAGTGGACATATGTTTCCATTTCTTTTGGTTAATATTTAAGAGTAAGAAACTGTTAAGTAGTTCGTACCATTTTAAAAAGCTATCAGAAATATACAATCTGGTTGTTCCACATCCTTGTCAGATCTTGTTATTTTAGGTTTTTAATTTTAGTCAAATTAGTGTGTCTCATTGTGATTTTAATTGCATTTCTCTGAGAACTAATAATGCCTAGCAGCTTTTCATGTGCTTGTGGTTCGTATACCTTATATGGTGAACTGTGAATTTCAAACTTTTGCCTATTTGCAATTATTCTTTATTATTATTTTATTGTTTAGTTGTAAAAATGCTTTTACCTTTTGGATACAAGTCCTGTGTCAGATACATGTATTACAAATATTGTCTCTCAGTTGGTGGTTCGACTTTTCATTTTCTCAATTGACTTTCTGAAGAGAAGATATTTTAAATTTTTCCCTGCACATAAAATTTTCTATGAAATCCAGAAAAGGTCTATTAAAACTAATGAGTGAATTTAGCAAGATCACAGCATGCAATGCCAAAATGCAAAAATCAATTGCATTTATGTATTTTTATGTAGCAACAAATAATAGGAAAAAATTTACATAGACCTTGTATAAAATCATCAAAAGTATATACAGATACATTCAACAAAAGATATGAAAAATTTTTCTCAGTGGAAACTAGAGACATTGCTGAGAGAAACCGAAGTTCTAAATAAATGGTGAAGTATGCCCTTTTTCGTGGTGTGACAAATTCAATATTTTTAAGAAGTTATTTTTTATCAAACTGATTTATACATTCAATACAATTCCAATCAAAATGTCAGCAGGATTTTTGTGGAAATTGGCAAGGTGATTCTAATATTTATGTGGAAATTCACAGAATAGCTCAAGTCACATTTTCTAAAAATATAGAAAGTAATTAAGATTTACATATTAATTTCCTTTTTCAAAATCCATTCATTAAATCTATTTCAGAATAATATTCCTTGATTAAAATTAATTAAAACCTTTTACAGAAACTCTATGGAGCTACGCTCTTTAACAGATGAAACACAAACTTACATAGACATGCAAGCAGCTAATAATTGAAAATCACCTAATTTATGGCTGATTTCGCTAAAGCCCAATCACAGAAAGGAATTGTATATCTTTGTGGAAATGTAAACATTCTTTTTATTTACATATGTTTATATAAGTTTATTGTCATTTTTAACTTTAGTTTCTTCTTCCTAATATTTTTATCAGAATGATGTAATTTTTTTATTATCAAAAACTGTAGGTAGCTCTGTGAGGCCAAATGAGAACTTACTGTTGCACACAGAGGAGCCCACACTGGCTTCCAGGGGGTCCATATTTACTTGTCACACTGCTGCTAGGACCAATATGCAATTTAGAAGGGAGGGAAAAGAGATTAGAGGCAATGAGTGCTTCTCCTTTGTCAATATCATTGATCAAATAATCTGTCTGTGCCCATATAACAGGCCTGAGAAAATAGTGTAGTTTTATTTGTGGTAACTTTCCAGAATCAATAACTTTCCTAATGAATATAAAAGCCTGGGCACCTTGCAGTCTAAATTCATGCAATTGGATTACTTCTTGTAATCAAGCACTGGCATTAATGTTCTGATGTGATAAAATAAGTGTTTAGTAATTTAGTCCTCAACTGCTTCTGGCATTTCAACCCTTTGTTGGCATATAGAGCAGAAATTTCTCCTGTAGTAAAAAGTAATTTATTGGCTTCTTTCTTTATCACCTGCAATGATTTCGTTATTGGTCTTGCAAGCCTTTCTAGTCAAATGTTGCTGGACAGAAGTTGGCTTGCACCAACCTTAGCAAATTGAAATTCAATCCAGATCAATAAGGTGTTTTATTTATTTTGGCACTGGAATGGAAATAATCATCACATTTTATAATAAGTATGTCCATTTTCAATCTTCATAGTATGTATTTATTCTGTATAATCAAGCATAACTGTTGGCCTGTTCCTTTGAGCTGACAGATGCATCCATAGATGTGCAATTAGGAGGTAACCATTTCAGAGGTGGTGGAGAAGACCTAATAGTGAAGATTTGATAAATGTCCCCCTAGAACTTGTAAATGCTCCTAGGACTTCAAAATAATTATATTTCCTCATTTTCTAGATAGATAACAAAAAAATCTATCATTTTATTTACATAGCAACTAGTTTGCTTCTATGAAATATTTCCAAATCAATATATAAAAGCCTTTGAATATGATTAAGTAATAGCTAAAATATCCTATGCTGAGCTCTCAGCTTTGAAGTGGTTAAATATACTGTATTAGTTAGCTTTTGCTGTGTAACAAACCATCCCAACCTACTGGTTTAATACAATAGCCATTTGTTTAGCTCATTATTCTGTGAGTAGCTACCTTGGATTGGACTCAGGTGGGCAGTTCAGCTCCAGGTAGATGCTCCTCTGAGCACCTGTGATAACCTTGATTAGCCTGTGGGTCAGCTGGGACAGCCTAGCATTTCAGATATCTGATGGCTGATCACCTGGTAGCTGGGTATCTGTTACCTTCCAGAGGGCAGGTCTGAGCTTATTTGCTTAGTGGTCTCAGCGCTTTAAGAACAGCAATAAACAAGCAATAATCACAAGCAGTTTTTAAGTTTCTGCATGCATATATTTGCTAATGTGCTGTTTGTCAAAGCAACCAGATGGCCAGTCCCAAAGTCTACATGAAGGGTTACCTCCAAAGTTCATGGACACAGAGAAGTATGAAGAAGTCAGAGTCATTGCTGAAATCATTTCTACCACGTGGCCTGACTGAAGCACTGGCTAGGTTTCCTGTCCTTTGTAGCACTCTAATCTGCTTATCTTTGGTTGGCTGTATCATGTTCCTATTTCTCCTGAGCTGAGCTGTATTTTTGAAGATTTCTACATCCTATTTCCTAATCCATGAAAACAAAATAAAGAAACACCCTTATGAACATAATGCATTTTAGTTACCCTGCTATAATTGAATAATTTCAAAATATTCCCAAAATATTAATTTTGGATTTCCAGTTTCTTTCTTTGCAGCTATGTATTTTAATTCCAGATTAATATTGCTGCCAAGATTTTCTGAAATGTCATTGAATACATTTGCAACACTCGAAAGCATAATTTTTAAGAGACCATCCTATTTGAAATTGCAACCCCAAATTCTGTAATTCCCACTCCTCGTCACCTTTCACTATACTCTTCCAGTACCACTCATCTCCTCTAAACCTATAATTTACTGTATATTGTGCTTCTCATCTGTTTTCCCCACACTTAAATGTATGTTACTTATATATCCTAAAGTCAGAAATGTACCATCCCATGATAAGTGCTCAATAAATGTTTTTGTAATGAATCACACTGTTGAACTTTGCCAGAACATCAAACATGGAGCAGGTAGCTCAACATTCACTCTGAGGCTTGATTTGGAATGCATAGAATTAGGCTTAGAGTCTCGGGAGCCCCTGCAGACAGCTGCCTTCCTTTGTGTGAATCTTGCACACTGCCCTCTTCCCAAGAAAATATACAGATAATTGTGAGAGTTCTAGGTTAAGAGAAATTCAAGGGTGTGTGTGTGTGTGTGTGTGTGTACGAATGTACAGATGTACATATATTCATAGGTATGTTTACATATGCAGAATACATATTTGTAGTGGAAATTCATTCCTGATTTATTATTTATAATTCATTTCATCCTTCCAATAAGACCTTATCCATGAAACAGCATAAAAAAACTGAGTGTCTCACCTGGTTGAACCTGTGATTAGATCTAATGATTTAAAGAATCCTTGTGTTAACATTTTGGGATAACAGCTTAGTATCCAGCCATACAGCATAGTAATTAAATGCACAGATTCTAGATCCAAATGGACTGGGATATATTCCATTTCTTCATTAAGTAGTATGATCTAGGACAAGTTTCCTCATTTTAAAAAGTGTATTCCCCAAGTTCATAATACTGTTGTGAAGACTGAATGGGTACTTACCTACCCGGCACTTAGAGCAACGTCTGCATGTATCCATGATGAAGGCTCAGAGGGCACAGCAGACATTCCCTGTCTGGTCACAGAGCCCCTGCCTCAGAACTACGCGGTCCTTCTCATGGGTGCTGAAACTATAGGGAGAGGATTCTCAGAATTCTCAAATCTGTGAAGTCTCCTCTGCCTTTTGCATCCCCCCAACTTACCAGATCCTCCTCTTTCTCACTTCTGTGTGGGTCGGGGTCTCAGGAGGGGACCAGAGGACACGTGCTCGACTGACCACTTCTGCTCTCATGTCACGTCCATCCTCCAAGATTGAAAAAGAGTTGGCTTTCCCCTATTCTTCTTGATTACGTCTTCCTTCTCGGTGGGATAACAAACCTAAGAC
Organism: Manis javanica; assembly: GCF_040802235.1. Lineage (NCBI taxonomy): Eukaryota > Metazoa > Chordata > Mammalia > Pholidota > Manidae > Manis > Manis javanica. The sequence continues at coordinate 98,846,322 of NC_133167.1, forward strand.
CTCACCATCATGGTAGGAAAAGGTTTCCTACTCTGTCGTTTCTCTGGTTATCCAGGTTTGTGTTCTAGCTAAAGGAGAATCAAAGAAGTGTGGGAGATTCTTTCTCACAGAGTCCAACTTTCAAGTCAGTTGTTTCACTGCAAAATCTTATTTTGAGTGTGAGAAGTTAAATTTTATCTAACTTTTTAACTTGGTATGCCTTCTGTAATAAATGGTGGTTTCTCCTGAGGCTGACTGATCCCTTGGAGCAAATTGGAAGGAAATAATACACTTAAGAAGCAAAGAAAAATTCAAACTATTCCACATTTTCACACTTATTATTTTAATACTGCACAGGCTTTTTATATTGTGCTTTTCTCAAAAAATAACTTTCACAGGATCAAAAACTGACTGCAGATTTAAAAATTATAATAAAAGTCTAGGCTGTATTTGAGGGCAATAAATGACTTTAGTAGAACCTTCTCTACATTAGTGAATAATTAATAGACTGGTGAATAAGTTAGATATGTTTTAGGAGACCATCTGTAAGGGTTTAGTTAATGAGGTGCTCTTTTATGAGGTTGTCTTAACTATGAAACAATTTCTAAGCATGTGTAGTGGGCTGAATGGTAACTCCCCCCAAAACATGTCCATGTCCATGTCCAAATTCCTGGAAAATGTGAATATGAATTTTTTTGGAAAAGGCTCTTTTTAAGTGTAATTAAGTTAAGGAACTTGAGATCACGCTTCACTACTCCAAGTGGGCCCTAAATCCAAGGACAAATGTCCTTGTAAGAGACAGAAGAGGAGGCAGAGGTCAGCGTGAGCAGCCTCAAGCCCAGGAACGTCACCAAGCACCAGAAGCTGGAAAAGGTACAAGTGTCAGATGATAAATGCAAACCACGCAGCACAAGGCCTGCCATGTCGTAAGAGCACAATGAGTGGTCTTTGTTCTTCTAGCACTGCTCTTAGCAGTAAATTCTTGGTACACTGTTCTCCTTACCTGTACCAACAGGGCAGTAAACAACTTACAGGATTGGGGTGAGGATGAAATTCTCGAAAGGGTGTCAGTAAGCGTTAGTTTCATGGTTTCATTTTACATAAAGTATCACATTCATCGTGGGTATTCAGTTTCCTTTTTCAACCTTAAGACAATGTTTCTCTTGTTCCTACTGCGTTGTCAGGGAAATGTTTATTGTATCTGCTGTAGTGAAATTATTTTTTACACTGTACTCACTGCTTCCTCTTCTTGAGATTACAAACTTATGCAATGCCTTCCTCCTTTTCATATAATTTTTCTGCCAAACCATACTCCCATATAATTACTTAAACTGAATAATATGACATAGTAGATGAGGTGCCAACCAAATGTTTGTCTGTAAAGTCGTCATTACCAGGGCCTCGTTGTAATAGCCTTTTTCAAAGCTATTGCCACAATCTTTAGCTGTTTATATTCTACTCAGTAAACAACAAGATACAAGTTGCCCTTGACCGCTAAGACCTGCGTGCTGCCATTCTCTCAGGCACTTTTCTCATATCTTTAGATCACAAATATTATAACTTTTCTTAGCACTTGCTTAGATTCTTCAATTCTGACTTTTGTTGTGGCTTAGCTTTACTCAATATGTATTTTTCAAAAAATTATACCATATGTCAAACAGTGTGGTAGGCATAGAATAGAATTAGTGGTCAAAATAGACAAGAAGCTTGCCCTGGAAGCTTAGGATATCAGATCATCTGTACAATTCCAAGCAGTGTTAAAAATGTCATGGTGATGGGACACAAAAGCTATTGGATACCATGGACACACACGTAGAGGTTTCTTGGCTTAACTTAAGGATTTAGGGAAGACTTTTCTTGAGCCAGTACCCAAAATGAAGATCAAAAGCATAAATAGAAGTTTTCCACGTGAAGCATGAATTGTGGGTAGAAAAGTGGAATGTACTAGACAAAAATCCTTAATACAAGAGAGGATGTCATGTGGTTTAGGAACTGAATCATCAGGATGACTGGAACCTATGTACATATGTTTGTGAGTTTGGAACTAGAGGAAAGGTGGATGGAAAGGTTTGGAGGAGTCAAGACTGATAAGGCTACAGAAATACTATATAAAAGATAGAATTTCATTTGAATCTTACAAATCGTGACTTGTTCTTCAGAATCAGCTACCTTAAAAATACCTAATTTGGAAAAAAGTGTTCAGAGTCTTTACATATGTGCGTCTCCATGTGTGTATGTACACGCACATACATATACTCAATCACTTCCATACAGAGGCTGGATTTGGAAGGTCATCATCCTGCAAAAAAAAAAAAAAAAAAAAAAAAAGGAACTTACTAAGACCAATCACCAAAAAAAGCTGTGAGGCCAGAGGGCAGAACAAACCATGACTTTGGTTTTCCTCCCTTGCAGATTGTCCACCCATAGGGGGCCTACCGTCAGTGAGCATGAGGAGTGTTACGCCCCATGGGGCGCTGCTGCTGCCCCCTGTTGTTTCCCCCACCTAGTTTTTTCCTACCCCTTAATTGTGGCTCCTCCTCTACCTGCCATGAAAGGGCACCAGATACCTGTTGGTAGTGCACTGGAAACCCCAGATTGTTTTGGTGAATCTGAGAGTACAGAGGTGCTACAATCCTGAGTAGAGTCCAGGGAAACAGCAGCCCCTCTGGGTCACCACACGACCCAGCGATTACACAGTCGAGTGTCTTAGGATACAGGGCAGAGACGCATGGTGGCCCAAGGCCCCTGGGAGGCCAGAGAAAGACCCAAACACTTTTGTTTGCCAGAGACAGATGAAGCCCCAGCTGAAAGAGAGATTTGGATGTAAGGAGGGCTTGTGCAAGAGACTAAAGGGTTCAGTGGGGAACCGATAGCTGGGGAGTCCGAACAAGATGTGCATCTCTGCAGACGCCACCACGGAGATGACTGTGATCAAAGATGAGAGGCGCCCTCCACCATGCTTTCCTCACACAAAGAATGCTTCCAAAAATTTAGATCTGATCCTGAAGAAAGGGGATACCTAATTGTACAAGAAAACTCGTAACTCTTAAAGCCAGCTAAAACCAAAGAGCAAGTTTTCCATAGTTTTACTCATTGCTGTTTTCTTGAGTTTTCTTATTGCTTTGAAGAGCTTTTTTTATGTATGTTATCAGAATTTGAGAGAAAACATTGATTTATTGTCTTGAAATTCTCAAGCTAAAAATCTGTTACTGAAACCATTTTAATCAAATGTTTGCAAGTTACGCATTGCTTGAATCTTTGAATGGTGTTTGTTTTACACAGATTGGTTTTAACAAAAGCATTGTATGCCTTGAAAATTGACGCTTTTAGTTTATTTTCTTAAAGACAAATTGAATAGCAAGTTTTGTTGAAAGGAAACATTGGCAAAATTGAATTAACTATGAAAATGCAAACCTCCTGAAATTAATGGAGCCTCACAAAGTAAGAAATAAATGCACAGTGGTTATTTTACACATACAAATTGTGATGTAGAATTGTGTTTAGTTTCCTAACTCAAATTATGTTCCATATCCTGTGTTCCCACATCTGGAGAGAAGCAGTAAATTAAATCACACAAGAATAAGCTCAGTTTATTTTGCCAGTGATGTTTGGTGAACAATTGCTTTAGTGATCATTGTGGCTGATCAACTTGATTAGACATCATAATCAATGAACCATAGGCGTATGGGGCGAGCTGCAGCAATGCAAGTCTCACCCTTTATCCAATGCAAAGATGTGCCGAATTTGGGTGTTGTTTTAGACTTCCATGATTTAAGAATACCAGCAGAGGGCTTGTCTTTCTCTATTTAAAATCTATAGTTCTGCAGTGTCCCACAATAGTAAATGCATCTAAAGCTTTTACATATTTGGATCTGAATTATTAGGTGTATAACCCAAGCGCATTTGGAAGTTTCCCCTATGGAGCCCCTCTGGGCTAAGTGCTACCCGGATATTTGCCAGCATGATTAAACTGGGATTGTACAGAGAAGATAGAGCCTGGAAATATAATGGATGGACTCTCACTGCAACCTATCTGATAGAAGCGCACGGGTCCAGATAGCACCAGGGTCTCTAAGTCAAACTGATTAATGGGTGTGAGCAGCTCAGAAGCAATGGCAGTTCAAAGACAATAAATCTTGCAGTATAGTCAAGTTTTAACCAGCTCTTTTGAAGAAGACAGGAAGGCAAATATGTGGCACAATGGCCACAACTGCAAAAAATATAACTCTCTGGATTTGTCTAGACAGGTTAGACAAGTTGGGTACAGTGGGTACAAGTATAGAAAATATCCAAGGCTCCTAAAAGAAATCAGCAAAAACATCCAATAGAACATGGAACACAGCAACTGTTCATTTCGGTAAAGACAGTTTTTCAAATTTTAAATAATATTTTTTTTAAATAGTATCAGGTAATCTGATTCCAAAGAGCAGAATTTCCTTTGAGAAACTTAAAATCAAAAAAGAATATTTTTTAAAAAGTCATTTCTATTTAAAAATGCCAAATACAGATTATGCCCTAAAAGGAAACGAGCTATACCTTTCTCAATCCGGAGAAAGGAAAAGTTTTCCAGAGATGAGAATCTTTTCTTGAAAAATGGCGTATATCTAATGTTCAGTTAAACACACACACACACACACACACACACACACACACACACACACACACACCAGCTAATTGCTTTTTTGTTGATCTTTGACTTCTCCAGATGCTATAATGATCATGATGATCTATTTGGGAAAAGATCATCTTCAATTTTACTACATTCTGAACAGGGATTTATAGATTTGACTTAGCATCCCAAATATTGAAATCAGAAGATGCAGTCTTTTAGTGGAATATGATCTAGTTGATAAGCTAGAACCTGATATTCAGCGCTAAGCTGAAACACCTCAAGATTGTCTACAAAGATTGGTGCCTGGATATATTGGGAACAGGAAACAGGAAGCCCTGATTTCTAGGTCTCCAGCCCCCTCCCCACATTACTAGGCATGACGATGTAGCATGTGGGTATTTGGAGCTGTAGATGAGAGATTTGTGGGGGCCACCCTCAGGTATGGAGATTAAACAGGAACAACAAATGAACTAATTTTCCTTAAGAACCAGAACAGTTGAAAAATATCTAAGCAGGGCTGAGGCAACCCTGAAGTCTTTTCTCAGTGTCCTGGGGAAGTTTTATCAGACTTAATATATGAAAACAGCACTGATTTACAGAGGATATAATCCAGAAATATCCTGGCAAACTTTGACATGTACACAGATGATAAAGTGGGTGCTATGGAGCCCTTCTTATCTACCAGCAACTTTAAGTGAATCCTTTTATTCAATCCTTTCAGCAACCCAAGATAGGATCCCTGTCCTGCAGATCAAGATTATACAGCTGGTGAGAGGTGGGGCTCATCTTTAAGCCTAGAGCAATCTGATTTCAAAAAATATGCCCATTCTACAACAATCTATCTCCCAAGAAGTTCTCTAGGAAGGAATGCTCATGGTGGGGCAAATACGCTCTGGTTAGAAGCCACTTTTCTAACTAGATGTTCCTCAAGCACTTGAACTATTATTTTAAAATCAAACCATAGAATTATTATTTCTGCACTTTCAGACCTACCATTCCCTTTCACCTTTAAAATAATTAAGCACAGAGACAGTCAAAGAAGAGAAAAAGCTCTGTGGCTGGTCGCATTAAGGTTCAGATCTGTGGGCCATGGAGAGTGTTCTAATGTGACAGAGACAGGAGACTTCAGACTCCGAAAGACGTCAAGGTGCCTTCCACGCAGAAAGTAGATTAAAGGCTACTCAGTGCGTAGGGAGTTGGGGTATTGCCACCAAAACAATTTTCACTTGAATTACCCACAATGGACAAAATGAGTACAAGTGCAGGGGGAGGGGAAACGTGGTATGAGATCAATGACCTGGCTGGGCTGCCCCTGAAAGAGAAGCTGAACTCACAGAATGAAGACAGTGCTGGTGGCTAACACCTCAGGAAACTGTGAGTTTAGAACTGGTTTTCATTAACTGAAAGTAGTAAGATTAAGATGAGACAGTGAAAACAAATGCTTTTGGAGGAAAGGACACACTAGTAATTGGTAAATCTCAAAATCCTAGGGATGCAACATACTGAGTTTATTAGATCAGGAGGAAAGCATACAAGGTAATTAAAATCTTCAAATTTGTAACTTTTTTCATTGAAAGTGTCTGTTCTATAATATATCACCTGCAAAGCCTTACACCTACCAGTGTAAATACAAATGTTAGTTCTGTATTCATTCAGGGGGAGGGGAAAGGCATGAGTTGAATCTTCCAAACTGTACTACTAAAAAAAAAATTTGACCAATATTACTGCTTTGAAACGTGACAACTTTTAATATTCCATCGTGGCTTAAGTGCACACATACTCATTACAAAGTAATTAGAATATTAAAGAGGTTCTAGAAAGAAAATGGAGAAAAAAGGAAAATCTTACATGAAATTCCCTTTGAACTACCCCTGCTCAAAATTCTTGTTAAATGTGGTAGTTTGAGTACATATGTCATCTGCTGTCCCTTAAGAAAATCAACTCAAAGGAGGTGAGAGAAATTACAAACGTATAAGCCCACAAGCACCAAAAGAATGGGAGAAGTGATAACAGCAGATAAGGAGTTGAACATTTCTTTGTGAATTTAATAAACTAGTGGTAGTTGATTTAGTGGCATAAAAAACACTGCAATTTAAATGCCAGAAGAGAAGAAATACAATTCACCCAAAGAATCTCAGCAAGTTTTATAAGATATGCGGCTAAAAACTGGGGGATTGGTTGAAGTTCTGTAAGACACTCAGGTCTCCAGGCAAGAGTAATGGATTCTGTCTCTGAAGGGTTTGAACAGAAGAAGCCCCATCAGAATCTAGTGGTGAAGCACGAGGCTAAAATTAAAAGATTAAGTGATAACATACATTTTAAATAATGGAACTTAAGCCCCTTCTTGTTCTGCCCTCCAAAGACTTAACTCAGACAAAACCCCGAAGAGGAGATTTTCCTCCAGAAACTGAAGCTCTGTGATGCCCAACAAAGAAAGATCATTCTAGGTCGGAATCCAGTTGCCAAAAAGCCTACTCACGTTCCGAACTTGCAATCATTTCCTAGTGCATCACAGTTATGTACGAATGGAGAGCAAAGGATCAATGGTCACGTGAGACGCATGTGTAACACGAGAGGAACCCAGCAGGGAGAGAGGGATTCCGGAAGTAGAAGTGATTTTTTTTTTTAAACTGTTTCTAAACTGTTTTTCTTAAAACTTTGTATCTTGAGGATACAAAGACCTACAAGTAAAAGATACAAAGGAGAGGAATCATCATTTAGTAGTACTTGTAAATGGCAAAATTAGAATCAAATTAAGAAATGATTACACTAAAGGCAGAAGGGCGGCTGCCTGTTGAGGGTCTCTGGGCATTGAGGGCAGTGTTGAGATTGGGAAGGGGCACATCGCGGACTGGCGAGGAGCTGGCAGCACCGCATTCCTTCTCCTGTGTGGTTGTGAGGTGGTGTTGACTTCATTACTACTTGCGAGACTGTACATTTAAATGCTGCGCATCTTTCTGTAGGTATGTCCGTTGTCATACACATGCGCAAATGATAAAGGGCCAAAAGAACAATCAGGGACACAGAAAGGGCTCTTGGAAAATACGATTCTGGCAGTGCTCCTGGCCACCACCAAAAAGAGGAAAGAATGGAAGAAATTGAGAAATCTCCTGGAAAGTAAGGAGAAAAAAGGCAGAGAGCTGTCTTTGCAGTTGGAAGATGTTATGCAGATAGCATTTCCCCCAAACAACCCATAGAATTAGAAACAGAAACCAAAAGGCAGTTCTAATTAAAAACCACACTGTGGTGACAAACCAAACAGAGAACAGAAGCCAGGGCTGCAAGCATGGCACAGATTGGGCAGGGCCGCTTGTGGGCAGAAGGAGCGGAATGACATTAGGGCTGCCAACACCGGCCGGCCCAGCAAAGAGCAACTGCCCAGTGTGAGGGCCCATCCTGCAGGGCGAAGTGGAATCCTGTGCTCCAGACAGTGGGGTGGCAGGCGTGGGCCAGGGGGCGCAGGGCTGCAGGGAAGGAACAGCTCTCTGCAATCATCCAGAAGCCCGCTGGTCTTCCACGTCCCGATCAGGGTTCTAACCCACCTTAAACTTAGATAGTGTTACATGTCATTTCTCTCTCAATTTCAAAAAATTAATTAAATACTAAAGATATGTGAAATTTTTATAAAAAATCAAAATCATGCTCTAACCTCCCTGTAAAATGTGTTCCTTTATCTACAATGAAGAGCTGGTTGGGGAAAAACAAAATATCTTCCAAAATGCATAATCAGAATTAATTATAAATTATTGATTATTCAAAAATGTAAAAGAAACAAGAGGCCAGGAGCAGAAAAGAAATTAACAGGTAATGAAAGTTCACCAGCAAAATAATTTATGGCCATTGAGCAGCTGACAATTGTAACCCTATATTTTTAAACTGTAACCAAATGTTTTGCTATTAATAACAACAAAAAATTCAGCATAATGAGTCCATCAACCCACTGAGCTAAAAAAGCAGGACAGAATCCATAGCATGAGGAAAAGATCATGAGAAAGCAGGTGATGATGAAATCTGAAAGAACTCAGGGATAAAGGAAGAAACCATGAATAATCTCACAAATTACATTTAAATGGAAGTAGTATAAGGGAAATAGACATTGTAAAAATATAGGAAGGGGCACTGAAAATAGAAATAAAAGAAGCGATGAAAAGTAGAGCACATATTAAAGGATTGGAAAGAAAAAAGTGTGGAACTCAAGGGAAAGAGAGATTCAGCCTAAATAAATCTCATTTTTTTAAATTGACATATAGCTGATAAACAGTATTATATTGGTTTCAGGTGTACAGTGATGTGTCAGTTATCTCCATTACTAAATGGCACCAGGGTAAGTGTAGTTACCATCTGTCAACATGCAAAGATATGACAATATTACTGACTGTATTTCCTATTCTGTACTTTCATCCCTGTGACTAATGTATTTTGTAATCGGGTGTTGGTGCCTCTTTATCCCCTTCACCTATTTCACCCATCCTCCCACCCAACCTCCGCTATGGCAACCACCAGGCTGTTCTCTGTATTTACATCTATTTCTGTTAATTTCATTTTAAAGAGGAAAAAAATCAGGGAACAAAACACATTTTTTTAAATGTCGTAATTGAAGATTCTCTTGGAAAAAAAGATCTGCATGAAACATTGAAAAGGGACAGCGTGTCCCCCCCAAAAATGGGCTGAGAATAATCAGCACTGAGACATATCCTAATAATATTGGTAAACCCTAAAGTCAAGGAAAGAATCCTTTGGATAGCAAGGCAAGAGAATAAAGTCACTTACAGCGTTAGGGGGAGAGCGTGGGCATGCAGTGAGTGGAGCATCAAGCTGGCTCCAGGGTCTACACAGCATTTGTATGTAAAATCTTCCTGCTGAGAAGGACGTCGGAGTTGGTCTTGTCACAGTACCGTTTCCTTGGTGTAGTGACATTGAGGTGTCCTCTCTCAGCTCAGCTATGCCACTTGCTTTGGCCCATAGGATGCTAATAAATGTGACACGAGGAGAGGCTGGAGAAATGCCTGTTCAGTCAGCGCTCTTCTCTTTCGATGCAAAATTGAAACTCTGAGCTGGCAGGTGAATGAGGTCTGTCCTTCCTCCTGAGCGTGAGACTCCTAGTCCTGTCATCTTCATGCCTGGATCCAGAGGCAGCCCACTGCCTGAGTGGGAGTGCGCTGGGCGGGGGCTGTCTGGAACCAGCCAGTGCTCACAAAGTGCCACTGATCTCACCCTCATGAACATGCCCCGGTGACTGGTGGTGTTAAGAGAAAACTTTAAGCTTTCTTCTGCACAGAGATTGTACAGCTAATAAAAACCTCTTACTGGTCTTTGGAAACCCTAAGTAGTAAACTATATGTTTATTGACTACTTACACTTTCACTGAAATAATCCTTTCAAGGTAGAGTGTAAACATGAAGCAATGCAGTGTAATGCCTACAAGTGGTCTCTGCTTCAAAAGTTTTAGCCATTGAATCAGATCTGTGAACAAATGATTATTTCATTTGCTTCCTGCACGTGCTGTTGGGAAGTCTAAATACCATCTCAACTACAGCATAGCCACACTGATAATTTAACTTGTTTTATATAGGAATCAAGTTTGTAAATATTAGGGAATATAAATAATAATTATATCACTTACAGCCATCTACAAATTTGGATCAGAAAACCTCTGGATACTAGAACACTTTACAGCTCAGTTTCTTAGCAATGGTATAATCACAGACTGTATTTTTTAGTTAAAAAATGCTACTGGTAAATTCTGACTACTGGCCTGATAATAAACTTTTTAAACTTACAGATTTTGATCCAGGAAAACTGTGATAGTTTTCTGATAGAGGACACATAGATAGCCCATTTGCTACTACGTGTTCTTATAAAGATCTGTGAAGTACTGTAGTAGATTAAAACGATTTTCAAGATACTATGTAGAAAACCCTAGATAAATTTAAGATGTCATTGCTATTACTGTGTAGGTGCATGAAATTGGCATTCAGCTCTCAAGGTCTGTAAATGATAAGCAACACGCATTCTAAATGGAGATCCACCCTTAAAGGGTCCTGTTCTCTGCTTATATTTCTCTGTTAAATGCCAATCTTCGTCTGCCCAAGGGAACAGTGTGATTAAAGAGCTCTTGTCACCCTATTTGAAGCTGGCCCTGGCCACTGAAGGAGCACAGTGAAGTATTTTATAAATAATTCATGAACCTCAGAGGTCTGGCTCCAGGTGATACTCACCTTTCCTCTGTCTGAGCACCACACCTCATTCATCAAAACCAAGACCGGCCCATGCGGTTACGCTTCAAGATGGGCAAAGCTATATATAAAGTAAACAAGTGAGTGACTCTGCAGGATAACTCCGCAGCCAACACGCCACTTGCAGTAATTCTAGGAGCAATCTGTTTTGACCATGAACCCTGACCAACTATATTACAGAAAAGGAAGGTCAAAATACCTTTTTATAAGTGATAAATACTACTCTGAAAGGAAAAATGGAAGCTGGTTTGGGATGTCGGCAAAATTGCCTTTGAACTTCAGTTGTGCCCATGTAGCCAGGCTGGGCCCACAGTGCTTTAGAACTCTGACCTCAGAATGCTCTGTGGAATGTGTTCCCAGAAGAATTTCTCTTATAACAAATTCTCTCAAATGAATTTGCTTTCTCAATTTATATAGAATTTAAAAGAATTTTACCACCTATTTTTTGAGCAGACCCAAAACTTTTAACAGAATACAGGCAGAAATAGGAAGGGCCTTTTTATACTTTTTTCACAAATATTCCAAGTTTCTCATTTATATCATTTTACTATTCATATAAAAGGTTAAGTGATAACAGTTAATTCTATTCTATAATTTGAAGTAGATGTTCTTACACTGAGAGACCCCTTACATCACTTCATTAGATTTTCTTAGTCTTTAAAGTAACACATAATACCTTTAAATTTAATTGCATTAATGCTTTCTGCCCAAGGACACTTATTAGAGAGTCATAAGTCAATTTTTGCTTTTATGTGAACATACTGCTCACTTGGTAAAACATAATTGATTTTATAGGTAACTGCACATTAAAAATTATAAATTCTTAACATATATAATGATAATACACTATATTATGAGATATATATTATCAGATATAGATAATTCCCTATATTTTAACAAAAAATAGTTATTAAGAGATTTTCAAGAGCGTATTGAAGAATAGACTTTTATTATTTTCTCTGAAGCAAAATTATCTTCCTTGATTGCAAGAAAATCAGAGTTGTGTCTATGTATCTGCTTATGTGTACAAACCTTTTTTGAGTGACAATTGGAGGATAAGTAAAACAAAGATACAATTCATATCTTGAGGATGTTCACAATTCTTAAAGAAACAGATTATGAATTATAATGCAATAATGAAATTATCAAATAAATTATAATAATAAATTATAACAATAAAATATGAAGTGAACGTGTGGGTAAAATTCTACAACTGATTGATTCTGATTGAAGTTTAGGGACATCTTTATAAAAGAGACATCATTTGAGGTAGGTCTTGATGAATGAGTCAGATTTCATACACAGAAAAATTGGGGTTAGATGGAGGAATAGCATAGAGAGAGATGTTTTTAAAAGATGTGTTCTAGTGACTACTGATGCATGACTCAAATTTATACATGCTGTAAAATTTCCACATTAGTTATCACAAGTAGATGACAGGAGTGAACTAAATTTTGAAAGAAATAGTAGCAAAGGAATTCAATGATCCCAACAGCGTTTTTTGCTATTTACTTGCTATTTCTTTGTTTATTCCTTGATGGATTTGATTAGTTTCTCTCCAATTACCTTCATTCTTACCACATCAGTGCACACCTCTCTGACTTGCAAATGCCAACATGTGCATTTTTTTGCATAAGGGCTTTCTCTCTGACTCTGAAGTGATCTTGGACAACTTTGCTCTAAACATAAAATACTGGAGAGTGAATGCTTATGAATGCAGCCTCAACCAATAGCTAATGGAAATTGGTATAAATGTGCATATATATATATACACACACACACATACATATACATATTTGTATATTTTTTATATTTATGTAACTATAAATATCCCCTGCTCCTACGGTGGTATTATTCAGATGCATGGTTTACATTAGCTTCTAGAGTTCCTTAGGAAGATTAAACTCCAGTTGTCCATAGTGATAACTCATTTGAAAATGAAGGCTTTTAGGTTTTTATTCCCTTCTCTATCTTGGGATCAATTCTCCTGGGATCACCAATAAAATAAACCATTTGCACCTAAATGGTTGTTTTGGTCTGGGTCCCATATTGAATTGCACACTGGGATAAAAGTACATGAAATAAAATGAAATTACATGAACAAGAAATAAACTTTATATATAGTCGGCCACTGAAACCATAAGGTCATTTGTTCCTGAAGAGTAACAGAGCCTGTCCTGACTAAAAAATTATATATGAGGGAAAAGAAGTCATCTGTAATATTAGAATAAAATGTTTGTACATAACAAAGAAGGTACCTGGGAAAGAGGCTCTTGTATGACAGGAGAGAGAATGTCTTCACCAAGGAACACAGGTTGGGCTAAAATGTGGAGATTTGAAAAAAAAAAGAGACATGTTCAGGTTGTCTGGCAGGAAAAAAAAACAAGTTTTGGAAGCTGGTGAGTAAAGAAAATTGAAAGGAAATGAATCTATATAAAATGAGTTCAGTTTCTCAGCCCCCAAATCTGCTTCTCCCCAAGGTCTCTGTCTCCTTGAGCATCACTGCTGTTCTCCTAGTGCCCCAAACACAGTCTTCATAGATTTGCTCCTCTCATCTCAGACCCACTGCCCAGCACCTTTCAATGGCCAAGTCTTGCCATTCCACCTTCTAACTATGTCTCAAAGTTCCTCATTTCCATCGCTGGTCGCCTTATGAGTCACGTCCCCGCCTTGTCCATCCAGCACCTTGGCTATTCGTCCATCTCCTTTACCCCTGCTGCATCCTCCAGCTTCCTCGTCCGCACATGGACAGAATGAGTGATGGAAACGGCAGATCTGACTACCTCACTCCTCCTTTAGGACCCGTAAACAGCCTACATGTCCTCATGGGGAGTGAAAAAAGACAGTAAATTAGGAATAGCAGAAAATAGTAGAAACTTCCCATATTCTTATGTTATCTTACAAAAAGAAATAAATTACCAATTTCTGATATACAGAGACACAACAGAATATGCATGAAATTTATAAGTACATATGGATATATTAGAGAGGACTGTTCAAAAAAGTTTTATTCAAATGGTTGTATAACCAAAAAATGTCTGGAGGCAATTAGCATCAAGGATGCAACTCTGAGTCCTTTCAACCCGCCGTGCGAAGCTCCAGCTCCAGTTCCCTGCCACTCTGCACAGTGAGCTTCACAAATTAGCAACACTGGCTTGTTTTTAGTTCCTTCATTACATATTGTGCAATTTTGTCTTCCTGTATTTGCTTACATTGCTCTATGTCAGAAACAATCTTGTCACTTGTCTTCAGATAATCAAACTTAATCTCCTTGAGGAACACTCTCCTGCCTTCTCATGTCAGGTGGAAATAGGTGCACCTCCATGCTCACAGAGCACCCTGTGAATACTGGGGTCATAACACATGGCTCATGCCATGCAAAATAATGTGTATGTATCACATATGTATTTACGTGTCTGTCTTTGCTACTCAGTGAAGGCCTTCTGAGATCAAGAATCATATTTTTATTTGTCTTCGGGTTTTTAGAACATATAAGAGTGTCTGTTAGAAGATTTAAGTCCAGTATGTGTTTGCCGAACTACTCTACATGACAGAGAGAATGGTTAGGAGTCTCTTATAAAAGTCCAGATGTAAAATATAAGAAAAGAAATAAAAATCTACATGCCTTGAGTCTTCAGCTTTGTGGAAACAATGTGGAGTCGGTGCAGGCTGTAAGGGCCTAAGGGGTCACTCCGTGCGCAATCTAACAAGTCACGTTATTGCTGTTCCATGAATACGGGTAGAAGAAAGATGCCTGGGTCCAAGACATAGTGGGCAGCGCGAGCTTCATGGGCACACCCATTCCCAGTGCTTACCAAGTCCCATTTGGGTGATGTGGAGCAGGCCCGAGGGAGGCTGGACAAATAGAGGATTCTCTTCATAGTGGAGGAACTCCAAGCTTTTATAATGGACCACAAGAAAAATTGCTCAGACATTTCCCTGAAAGGAGACATTTTCTTGATTTTTCAGAACAAGCAAACTTGCCCTCTCACCCAGGGAGAGACACTGTGTCTAACTTCCAAGGCTGTTGACTGTACACATATTGTTGGAAAAACAGTCCAGAATAAAAACTGCCAGAATCTGCTCACATGACTTACAGAAGCATGAGAGATTCATGCAAAATTATCTGAAATATGTGCAAAGGTCCTGGGGCACTTGGCTTGGTCATGTGTGATACTCTACTAAAAATGAACTGTTTTCATTCTTCAATTTTAACCAGAATTTCAATAACTCTGGTATAATGAGTTTAAAAGCATTCTTCCCTCTAACCCAAACTAATTTAAAAAGTTAATCATCAATTAATTTTATACTTAAGAAATAATTTTCAACATTTCTTCAACCTCCAACCCCAGTTTTTCGATACCTGTAATATTCGTGTGCTTAGTTTCAATCAGAGCTCTTTGAGTTTCCCATTATGCACATAAAATGAGGTTTTCTTTTCCTTCTATGTTTTTGATTTGTATATTTAATGTTAAGCCATAAAACAAGTTTATTTATTCACAATTATATATAGATACACCCCCAATCAGAATTATCCTATCTACTCTCTACAATTTTGATTCTCCCACTTTAGGGTATGTAACAGTCATTTGAAATAATTGACCAAAATATAGATTCCCAAGCTTCCAAAGATTCAGGTTTCATTGATCTTAAGTGGGGTCTTACTTATAACAAGATTCCCATATAATTTTGAGTTGACATTGTGCTTTTAAGATTACAGGCATACTTATCAATCACAGATTTTTTAAAAAATTGCTGTGCTTTAAGTGAAATAACTCTAGCAGGCTGCATTTGGTTGCTGTCATTTAAATAGAGGAGATGCAAGTGATACCACAGAAGCTAGAAGGCTTGGGGAGAAAGGATAGGATTGGTCAAAGTCATGTTGAAAGTTCAGAACTATTGGTTCAGATATTCAGGAGGGAATGTCCAGAAGGCCACTGCAAGTGCTGGACCAGGTCACAGGACTGAGGTCCTGTTGCTTGTGGTTCAGGAGTCATGTGAGTAGATGGCACCAGTGTAGCTATAGTTACCAATGAGCAAGCAAAGCAGACCCTTCAGAGGGCTTATAGAAGAAGAAATGTGAGGACAGGAAGCCTGTGAATGGGAAAGGGGAGTGACAAGAGAGGCGAGGGATAAAGCATGATAGTGTGGGATAGCAGAAGCCACAAGAGACACTGGAATGAAGAATGGATGAGAGTAACAAAAATAAATAAATACAACATACACACACAGGTAAATATGTAAGTAAGTAGAAAGGAAGTGTCCCTTACAGAACACTTTCTATTCCAAGACCATGCTCTGTACCTTTTTGAACACATTTCAAAAATGTAATTCTTCTGGGATACATAAGAAATTGGAATCCCATTTTTTAGTTGAAAAAACAGAAGCGAGAAGGAAATTTAATACACTGCGCAAGTACACCTAGACGATATGTGCTGGAGCCAGGATTACAGGCCAGGCAGTCAGCCTCAAAGGCCATGCTGCAAGCCCCCAGTCTAGCAGGAGGACAGACCATGTCCCAATGGTTCCCAGAGAAGAGAGAGTACAAGCCAGATCAGGAGAGGCCTGTCTGGAACCAGGTGGTGAAGGAGTGTAGGCAGTGTGCACTGTTTTACCAAGATGTGTGGTGAGGTAAAAGAGAGAGATGGTTGTAATCATTTCAGCATCTGAAGGCCTGAACCAGCTTAGAGGCAAAGAGAAAGGAGAAAGCTGGGTAGGGTGAAATCTGAGATGCAGAAGAGAGAGAAAATTACAGAAAGACGCAAAAGTGGAGAAAGTAGAAATCGTAGATGGAAGAATGACTCTTGAAATGTAGGCTGTACATCCATCTTAGGTAATGGAATTTTAAACCAAACTTGCACTGGTACAATTTTATTATATAATTTTCCCCTTAAACTATTTCAGTTGAATCAAGTGACATTTTATTACCTTACTTTTCATGAACATATTTTCCTTTCATGCTAAACTTTATCCCATAAAAGTATTATGCTAAAGCGCTTTGAAATTCATCAAATGAAAGCTTCATGTAGATCCAAGGCCTACCACAAGTTCCTTCTCT
This sequence comes from Manis javanica, assembly GCF_040802235.1. NCBI lineage: Eukaryota > Metazoa > Chordata > Mammalia > Pholidota > Manidae > Manis > Manis javanica. Next base: position 98,863,207 of record NC_133167.1, read on the forward strand.
CCTATGTATTTGTGTTTCTACTCATTTTCAGTATGCATATCATTCATCACCATTATGGGCGTACTCCTTCTTTCTCTTTCAAGAAAGCTATTATTTTCTACACGTGGCTCACTTGGTACAGTAGGTGTTCAAATAATAAAAGTGATGCTATGAAAAGTGTTCCCCTAGTTGAAGCAAAGACACTGAAAATAAAATGCCCTTTGCATTCTCGGTTAGCCTTACTGTGTAAACAATGGCGGCAGAAGTGTTGGAAGAAAGTCTATGCTCAGGACCACAGCGAAATGCAAATGATTCCCCTCAGGAAGGGAAGACAGACTTACTGTGTAATTTTCATTGTTTTGATGGTCACTGGCGCCATTAAATTGATAGTTAGACATAAAAGTGCAATGTTGTTTGAAAACGGAAGAGCCAAATCCTTATTCATAACCGGCGGTCAAATTACCATAGACGACCAAGCAAAACAGGGCATCTTATACTAGGAAATGGTCATTTGTAGTGACTTTGCCTTGCCTCACAGTAATAAAAGAGCAGATACTGGTAAGCATCGCCTACAAAGGATTATGGTGCAGGGGCCACGATGCTTCCCAAATGTACGCAGCCGGATCAATCCTGTTCCTTCTCTGAAGGAGCCCCTGCAGCTTCATTCACCCCATGACTGCCTTTCTGCACTGGGCATCACCCCGCACATTTACAGTGCCGGGGATATAAAGGCATTAGGATTCGAGACTGAGCCCTGCGGCCCAGGCAATTCCAAGCTGCCACAAATAACGCAAACCAGGGTGATCCGGAATCATGCTGAATTAACAGAGAGGGCAGAGCACGACGACAAAAGAAATCCAGGACCTTGAAGGAGTTTTGGAGCCTATGAGCAAGACCTATGGGAGTAGATTTCTCCCTGGTAAAAGCTCTGGCTGAGAGTAGGGGCCTGTCCTGCAGGTGAAGGCACTCCCCTGAGAAAGTCAGTTGCACACTGATAGGAGAACAAAACCCAAGTCTCAGAGCCTTTCTTGCCAAACAGCAAAGCTGAATCCTCTATGCCAGGCTCTCCGACTTCAATGTCTCTTCTCACCAGATTTAGAGGAGTCAAGTCGTGGTGTCATGAATGCAGGGCAGCACAAGACAGATGCAGTGGGCACCTTCTCACTGACAGGGCAGCCATCCTTCAGGAGGAAGGGAAATGCTTCCCCGATGGCTTGGGAAGGACATCTGAAATGATGTGTTTAGTCACAAGCTTGCTTGTTTGTTTAACATCCACTGAACAAGAAGAATTCAAGTTAGACCATCGCGCAAGTATAGGAGTAGTTTAAAAGATTGGCTAAGAGCAACAGACCCCTCATTTCCCAAAAAGGATGTTTCCAGAAAGGAAAGAAGTAGAGAGGAACACCATGGAAATGAGTCATTTGGCAATTAGATACACAGTGGGAGAACATGTGAAGAAACAGGGGCATATTTTGTGGTAACTAATCTCTAGAGTATAAAAGGAGAGGGTTTAAGAGGCATCTTTAGTTTTACTTGACTGTTAAGATTCTCGCGCGCGCGCACGCGCGCCTTCCAGAGGTCCAGCATCCTGCCACTAAAGCCTCTTTAGTACTGTGTGTGTGTTTTAATATCTTAGTAATTACTTTTTAAAATAAGTTTTTCTTTCCTATGCCTGGGGAATGTTTTTTTTTTTTTTTTTTTTTTTTTTTTTGTAGGACATATCTATGCGGTGTTCAGTGTGGTTGGGAAGCCAGCAGTATACTCTGCTTAAAATAGATGAACTGCCTTAGTTGTTGCTGAGGCTAGATGAACTGCCTTAGTTGTTGCTGAGGCTAACCTTGTCTCACTTACATTCTGAATCTCATCCCCTTTCATCTGTTCAAGAATTTTGTTCTCCTTTGTCTCCTGGACCATAAATTTTGTTTGCTGTAATATCCAATTCCCACAAGCATCTAAACATGCTCTAATGACCCAGCTTAACACAGAACCTCTCTCTTGATAGGACAGTCACAATTCCCCGTTTCTTGTTCCCTATTATAGCAGATTTCCTCAAAATATGCTGTATCCACTTGCTTCTCTCTTACATTCTTGCCAATAAGACTTTCATCCAACATTCCCACTGATTTCTGACTTGCACTTGCTATGTCCCAGGGTTCACTTGAGGCTGTCATCCTTCTAACCTCTTATCAGCCTTTGAAACAACTGACCACTCCTCCTCCTTGAAGTCCTTCACCTGATAATCCTACAAAGATATTTCTCAGATCTGTCCCATCCTTCACATCTGCACGGCGGCGTGATCTCGGAGTCACTTTCACTTTTTATATATACTGCTTGTTACTCCAATGTGCTATTCCTACTATCTTGCTAGATCTTTCTTATTCCAATTTTTCAATGTGTAAAGCACCCAGGGCTCATGAATTACCTTTTCTCTTCTCCAAGTGCATTCACCGTCTAGATGACCTATATGTTCCATAAGCCGCCTATTAATCTGTGGTTCCTAAACTAATACCCTCCGCCCAACATTCACCCAATGAAATGTACCCGGCTGGGTATCATAACATATCCACTTGGGTGTTTAATGATCAAATGATCATCTCAGGTTTAACATGTCCAGGTTTAACAGTTTTCTTTTCTCACCCCCTCCCTGCTCCTCTCCTGATTTTGCAAATCCATTCCTTCCAAATCTTTTCCATGTCAGGCATTGTCAGATCATTCAGGATCTCAAGCCAAAATTTTCTTACACCTCATATCCTATCCTTTAGTAAACATTGTTGTTTCTCTCCTCAAAATATAGGAGGCCATGGAGGTGCCCTGATCAGATCTCCCTTCGAAGAGCATGGTGATCGACAGCCTCTTGCTGCCACTCTATTCTATCCGTCAGCCCACAGTGATCCGAGCTCTCCCAATGGGGGCTCAGTAGCAGGGGAGGAGGGACTGGAACAGATTCCTCTAAAGTGCACCTTTTACTAGGGGCCTCCCATGTACCTTGCCAGGGCCAGTGCCCTCGTAGACCCGTGCCTTAGTCTGAGGCTGTTGGACCTGGCCCCTTTCATTCTTGATTAGCACTTAAGCAGCATAGTGGGCAGACTTCCCCTGCCTATTCCTTCCCCTTCTGTCCTTCACAGTGATTTAGACCTTGCCACATCTAATCCTGCTTGGCATTTGCTTCTCAGAAGACCTGAACTGACACAAGTACTTCTCATGGGTACTTGATCCTAGGATTAGGCCACACTGTACCATTCCTTTGCTTAAAGCTCTCCAGTGGCCTATCGTTGTTCTTAGGACCAAATATAACCATAGCCCTAAAGCTTTAAACATGTGGCCTCTGGCTGTCTCTCCAAATTTCTCCTTTGCTCCTCTGGGCCTGCTACATTGTTCTCCTCACTGGTACCTGAATTCACCTGACATAAACCACTTCATAGTCTTTCCACGCCTGATTTTCATGCAGAGAGCAGAATGCCCCTCGCTCAGGTGTCCGCAGGGGTGATCTGCTTCCTCAGAGTTCCTGTTCCCCTGCCCCCCAGGAAGACCTTCCCCAACCCCAACTGTACCTAAAACAGGAAGTATGTTCCACAGATACCACTGCAGGCGTAACTTCCATGTACTTAAGGGTCCAAATATTCAAGCAGTGTTTTGATCAAAGAATCCTTGAATAAACCCAAAATAAATGTCAAATCAGGATGCAAAATAGAATTATAGGTCTTTTGATGGCACAAAATGTTAGATATTAACAGTCTCTGGGAAATATTTTCCTCTGAGATTGAAATTACACTTCCTATTTTCTTCAAATCATGAGAGGTTGAGTATAATTTCCACTATCTGTCAGGTATTTGTAAAATAAGATAAATGCATTGTGCAAATGGATGTAAATGAACTGTGACAATGTATGTTTGCTTTATATTCTGAGTACATTTGCCATAGTTTGCATTTTAATAGCCTGCCTGTAAGCTTTTTGAGAATATTGTTAGAGACCAATAATTCTCAGAAGACTATTATGAAGATGGAGATTTGATAAAGTGCTTATTATTTTAGTGGCTAAGCTATAAGAACTCATGTCTGAAACTGATTCAGGACTATTTATTTAAAGTGACAAAAATGTGATTAATTTCTAAATGCTTTCTGTTGTATTTATCTAATATTAATAATTTAGAATTTAAAAATCATAAAAGTATTTGCTTGACATATATTATTAAGAGTCAAGTTTCTAGAGGCAACCTGTGGTATGGGATAATATTTTTGTAAATGATTTATCTACTAAGGGGTTAACATCCAAAATATATAGAGAAATCAGACAACTCAATACCAAAAACAAATAACCCGATTAAAAAAATGGGTAGAGGTGTTGAGAATTAGGCTTGGGATTGATTAGTGATTGTGCATTGAGTCCCCTATACAGAATTTTATTGTTGTTAACAACCATTTGATCAATAAATATGAGAGTTGCCCTCTCAAAAAAAAAAAAAAAAAAAAGGGCAGAGGACCTGAAAAGACATTTTCCAAAGAAGAAATACAGATGGCCAACAGGCACATGAAAAGATGCTCCACATCACAGTAATCATCAAGGAAATGCAAATCAAAACTGCAATGAGTTATCACTTCACACAAGTTAGAATGTCACTATCCAAAAGACAAGAAATAAGGGTTGGTGAGGATATGAGAAATAGGAACCCTCCTACACTGTTGTTGGGAATGTAAATTGGAGCAACTGCTGTGGAAAGCAATATGGAGGTTCCTCAAAAAACTAAAAATGGAAATACCATATGACCCAGTAATTCCACTTTTAGGAATTTACCCAAAGAAAACAAAATCCCTGATTCAAAAAGATGTATGTACTCCTACGTTTACTTCATTATTTACAATAGCCAAGATACAGGAGCAACCTAAGTGTCCATCCATAGATGTGGTAGTTACACACAATAGAATATTATTCAGTCATAAAAAAGAAAGAAATCCTGACATTTGCAACAACACATGGATGGACCCAGAGGCTAATTATGCTCAGTGAAATAAGCCAGATGGAGAAAGACAGGTGCTATATGAATTCACTTGCTTGTGGAATCTAAACACAAGACAAAACAAAAGGAACAAAATATCAGTAGACTCATAGACATTGAGAAGTGACTGTGGTTACCATCGGGGAGGGGTTGTGGTGAGTGGGTGGGGAGGGTGAGGGGATAAAGGGTCACAACAATTCTCAATCGTAATGTTAGTTGGTCATGGGGATGGTAGTGCAGCATGGAGAATATAGCCAATGATTCTGTAATATCTTTCCATGTTGACAAGTAGTAACTGCAGTAGTTGGGGTGAGGATTTTATAATGGGGTAACTGATGAACCACTGTGTTGTATACTTGAAACTAATAGAAGATTGTATATCAACTATTTCAATAAAAAAATAAAAGGGATCCTTAACCACAATTTTTTTTAAATCAAATTTCTATAGGCAGATTATCAAGAAAATATCCTAAGGCACTGAATTATCCTGGAGATGAATCATTTTATAATCTAATAGGTATACAGCAAATTCACACATAAGGAAAACACAAATATCAAAAAGGTAGATTTGCCAGAGCTTTTTGTAAGATGAAGTGATGATTTAACTTAGTCCCTTTTTTGTATTTGTGCCAATTTAGATTTTGAACGATTTTTTTTTTGAAACAGTTTGTTTTTGAAAAGTAATACAATTTTAAAAGTGAGGAAACTTCAGAGATAATCTGATCAAATCACGTCACGTTTTTGAAATGAGTAAACTAAGGCCTAGAGGGTAGGTGACTTGTCTAAACCCACAGAGCTAATTGAAATGAATCGCGTGACATATTTCTGGAGGCTGAACTCCAGTGTGGTAATTCCAAGTTAATGTTCTTTTCATTAAGCTGCAGTATTTTTATTCCACAATAACTTTATGAAGGAATGATTCAGTTTTTCTTCCTCCAAATTTTTATAGAACAAGTGTCACGCAAGACAAGATTCTGCTTCAAAGAGCTTGAGGTTTAATTAAAAAGATAATTTGCATTTACTGAAACAATTAACAAAGCAATGGCATGTGACTATGTACAGAAATTGTAACATGCAAGTTATATGATTAGCAATTTTGATATTTGAAACAGAGAGAAAATACAAGTGCATATAATATCAATAGTAGTGAGAATAGCCATGAAAAAACAAAGCAAAAAATATTTATTTTTATAAGCTATCACAACAAATATCCCACTGTGAAAGTCACAACTTTCCCTACTTAACATGCACTGTCTCTGTTAAGGTGCCTCAATGGTATTGCCAACCAACAGCAACTTCTGAAAGGCTGGCCGAAGGAGAAACCACACTCAGTGCCTGCAGTTAAAGTTGTGGGTCCCCTGTGCTCCCCGTGGAGTCTCTGCCCAGACGAGATTCTGCAAAAGTGAAACGTTCTCAACAGAAAAAAAGTTCAAGGTGAAGCTCGCTGTGCAGAAGCCACAGTGCAGCTGTCGGCAATCAGCACAACGCTGAGAGCGGGCCGTGGGCCCGTGCAAACAACCAGGGGCCAGAGCGTCCCACCTGTGCGCAGCCCGAGCGAGCATGCGGCCGGCCCCGCAAACGCCAAGCAGCGGCCTTCTCTGCTCCGCTGCCCTCTCCGTTCCCTCCTGGGCTGCTGGAGGAGACAGAGCGTGCGGGGCATGGGCTTCCCAGCGTGCCGAGGGCCGCCCGTCTGAAGCGGAGCAAACCGGGAGAGGTAAGAAGCTTTCATTTGGGGAGCGTTTGCAACGCTGGTTTCCGCATGGGACTGGATCCCTCGGTTACTGAAATGAGGCTTTCTATCTCCAGGTGACTTGGGAAAAGTTTGGTATCTGAATATTCAGAAATGTCATGGTGCATGAAAAGCCAAGGGACAGAAGAGAAATGGCTGATGGAAGAGCTGTAGAGAGGTAATGGGGTGGGAAGAAAGAATGAATTTGCTCTCTGGCTTCATCCGAAGTCCTGCTTGGTCACTGCCAGGATCACACAATTACAGGTTGTGTGGGTGTGCGTGTACACACACGTCAATGATCTATGTGACAGTCATTTTTTTTCTCCTTCTGAGACATTACACACCTGCACACACACATAACCGTGCATTAGCACCCAAGAAAAGTCATAATTCACAAAAGCTAGGGTCATACAGATTATATTCAAGGAACTCAAAATGATGAAATTAGAAATTTCATCTCTCTCTCTATATATATATATATAGAGAGAGAGAGAGAGAGAGACCACATAGTCCTCTTTTCAAAACCATAAAAGGGAAAGAAAACAAAGAACTCTGCTTGGGAATTTTCAAACATTCTTTTGCAAAAGCCTCACTCTAGAAAATGTTTGTAACCAATAGTTGTGCCTGTTCTAAATGTGGAATGCATCCTTAAATCCACCGACAGAGTCAGGCCACATTTTATGAGGGGTTGGGTGCTGAAGTTCATGAAGGAGGGACATACAGACTTACCCTGCTGGGGGGTCTGAAATTGTTGGATAGAATAATGCCAGGAGACAGTGGGGAAGAGTTGGCCCTTCTAGTCAGGGAAGTATGACCCCAGGGGACAAGGTCGGTGGCCCTGGAAGTTGGGGGGGAGGGTGCCGGGGGGGTGAGGCCCAGCTCTGGCTTCCCTGGGGTACAGTCTCAAGAGAGGTGTTAAAATCTGGGAGCTGGCAGGCCTCAGAAGGTCTATCTGGGCAGATCCCCACCCTGCCATGGGACCTCATAGGGGAAGAAATAGGGACCTCTGGTAAGGTGTGGGGAAATAGTCAACCCCAATGCATGAGTTGCTGGTTTGGTCAATTATTACTCTATTCTTATCTAGATATTCTGTGACCTCAAACACTGTCGATGCGAGTGACAGACCTGCCCACCAGGTTTCTACGTCAGGCCCCAAGGATGGGCTTATCGTGTTAAATGTTAGGACCCCTGGTGTTGCTGGGCATGTGCAGAGGGCTGACATTCACTTGTGGGATAAATCTCTATAGAGTTCGCTTCAAAGCAGGTGCTGGGAAGAGATGGCGTATAATTCATCCATCTGAATGTTTTTGGTCCGTGTTTTCCAGACAAAAGAAAAGGTCTGTTTTAGGAAAGATGGACTATCTGGGATCTGCCTTCACAGCTCTCTTTAATGGGCCAATGGTAGTCTAATTTTAAGTGCTATATATTGCATACCCTGGCAGAGCTGCATTTTCTCTTCTTTGTATAAAAGAAAATGTATGTTTTGGCTCAAAAAGATGCATTAAATCAGCAGACATATGTAAAGGTCACAAAGAATGTTGAAAGCTACAATTTCCTTCAATATAGCTAATGTCTTCTTAACAATAAATAACAAGGGCTAAAATTTAGAGAGTACTTTGAGATAAGTAGAGTTACTACCCCCATTTTACTATGGAGGAAGTCAAAGCCTAGAAAAAAGGAAAAATAAATGAACCACCCAAGGCCACACAAGTAGGGAATCTTAGAGATTGGATTCAAATCCACTGCCTGTCTGCAGAGACTGCACACTTTTAAGCCCTACAGAAATGCTGCTATCCTTGACAAATAACATCACAGAAAAAGGAACCAGGAACCAGTGATCAATTTTAACTTATAGTTGGCCATTATAACTGAGTTACCTTATTGGTAACATCTTTTAACCAGAAAACCTAATTAGAAGAGTTCACTCCAATGAAATCTCTATAAATAACTTCAAAAAATAGCAGTATTTACAGTCAGAATGTTCCACATCTATGGCTTCTTTAGTTTTTAAGTCACTTTGGACAGCAGATGAAGATGAGGCGTCTGCCTCTCTCTCCTCCTTGCCAAATTATATGTAAACTTAATCGGAAGCAGGTGGTTTTTGTCCATCAGGAAATGGCTATTTAAATTCCCTGAATTGTACACTTGGCCCCACTGAATCCAGTCATTGAAAAGGATTTAATTTTTATCTAGGAACATACACACCTTGAGCTAAGGAAACCTGTGCTCCGCAAATCAAGATTCTTTTGAAACTACTTCTTCAGCAAATTGGTAACTGTGTGGTGATACAATAGGAGACAAAGGCAAAAGTGTATTTGTGATGCTGAAATTATATTTGAAAGAAGGATGAGCGGTTAACATGAGGCTGAACTATAAGCTGTGTCTGCATGTATTCCATGAAGTGGACAGTAGAAACTATTACACAGATAATTCAAGCAGAAATACTGCTTTCCCTTCTATTACATGGATATTTCAAATAGTATACTGTTCTTGGCTTCAAATTTTTGGCAATTGCTGGTCTTCACCTCTTCACAGCCCTTTTATAGTCTTCTATTTGAAGAAGTGTAAATGAAGAAAAATTTCAGAACTCATAGATAAAAATACATAGAATACCTATTTCTACTAGCCTGTGTCTGTTCTTTTTAAGTGCATTTCTATACTTTAATCTGACAACAGTAAGTTTTTCTAACAGTAGGCTCAGTAGTAGCTGGTCCTACACGGGAATTAGAAAATTGTTAAAGGCACGTGTGGTTGGAAAAAGCAGGCTCCAAATTCAGGACCAGGCAGAGTGTCCCCATTGCTTGTCCATGGTTCAGGAATCCTCACATGCTCCTGCACTCCCTGAACACTGAACAGAAGGCAGACCCAGAGGGAAGTGCTGAGTGCAGTGAGAAGGAGAGAAACATAAGGAAATTAAGAAGAGAGAACTTTCCATCAGAATGACCAGAATGGTTTATCAAGAAGAAGGCATATTATCTACTTTATATCAGATAAATAAGATGTGGATTAATGAGACCACAAATCTCTCAGACATGAAGGTAGAGGTAATGTGAACAAAATGCTGTGTGTCACAGAGCAGTGACCTGGTCTGTCAGACTCACATTATGGAAGGACACAAAATCAAACCTGCCCTGTAGGAACTTTTTCATGTACACTTGCTGAATGAATGAGCATAAATACCATTCCAATTGGTCGCACTGTAGGAGGAAATGATAGGTAATGAGGCCAGCAGAGTAAGGACTTCAGTCTCGGATTAAGGACTGTGAACTTCATTCAGGAACTGTTGTGAGCTTTTAAGAAAAGAAGTAACATAAATGGAACTATGCTTGAAAATGTACCTCGTCTCCATACGTAATCTGAAGTATGGGACAAAGAGGAAATGGAGTCGACAGCAGACTCCAAGTGAAATGAAATGAGTCCTTAGACCAGGATAAATATACTCTTTTGCTTTGCTGAGGCAACCTACTGGAGATACAATGATAGTAATAATAATGGCAATAGTGACGATGATGACATTAGATTAAAACTTGGCAGCACTTAGCAAGTACCAAGTCATGCAGTAAACGTCTTACGTCTATTAACTCAGAATATGTGACTGAGTTCACTAGAGTGACATGGAAGAACTTCTGTTCCAGTGTAAGGAATGTCAGGCTTGCTGACAAGAAGAAAACAAGAGTTAAAGCAAACCTATATGTCCCATCATTTGAAAAAATTTGCTATTTTTATTGATGGAAAAGGAGTTTTTGAAGGCAGTTTTCAAGGAGAGTGGAAAGAGTCATTTCATTTTGGGATGTCAATCATGGAATGTTATTATAGAATGGAAGTAATATTCTGGAGTCAGCAGGCCTTCTGGGCCTGCATCATGGTTCAGAGATCAGGAATTATGACTCCTAAAATGTAAACCAGAAGCAAATATACATTTTGGAATTTATTTCTAATTTTTCCAGATATACCTCTTTTCTCTCCAGGTAGATTATGAATCTCCATCAAGACACAGAAACTATTTTTGTAGTGTTTAACTAGACACTCAGATATATTAATATATGTTTTTTAAATACATGTGTTAGGAACAAACCTGCATGATATTTTCCCCATAAATTACAGTGAACATAGCAATTCTAATTCTGGTAAGATGCAATCCTAACAAGTTTAATGCCAACTTTAAAATTAAAAGCACTGCATTTAATCACTGATAATCCTGAGAAACCCATTAACTTGGAAAACAATCCTCACCTAATTTGCCAGTGATCCAAGAAGCAAGGCCCTGGTGGTGCTTTGATTCATAAACTGGATAGTGTTGGAGCCATCTGTTATGTTCAAAAAGCCAAAGTCTATGTTGGGCTATTTTCAAGCATTGAAATTAATCTTATTTTTAAACACTGAAATTGATATCAAATATTTTCCTATTCATAAACACCTTGATTTCTAATTGCAAAGTGAACTTTAGTAACCATATTTCAGTAGTGTATTTGAAAGCAGCAATCTAGGGTGACAATAGTATTTGTCCATTGTTTATTATTTTCAATTTTAAAAATTAAACTTGTGAACTTGAAAAATACATGGTGAGAATATGGGAAGGGAGAAGGTATTTTTGAGGGGGTAAAAGAATACGTGAACTATTTACAATAGCCAAGAAATGGAAGCAACGTTGCTAAGTGTCCATCAGTAGATGAACGGATAAAGAAGATGTGGCACATGTACACAATGGAATATTATTCAGCCATAAGAAGAAAACACATCCTACCATTTGCAACAGCATAGATGGAATTGGAGGGTATTATGCTCGGTGAGGTGGGCTGGGCGGAGGGTGACAGGTGCCAGATGATTTCACTCATCTGTGGAGTGTAAGAACAAAGAAAAAACTGACGGAACAAAACAGCAGCAGACTCACAGAACCCAAGAATGGACTAACAGTTACCAAAGGGAACAGGACAGGGGAGTCCGGGGGTAAGGGAGGGAGAAGGGGAATAAGGGGCAGTACGATTAGCACACATACCAAAGGCAGGGGCACGGGGAAGGCAGTATAGCAGAGAAGACAAGTAGTGACTCTATAGCATCTTACTATGCTGATGGACAGTGACTTCAATGGGGTGTGTGGTGGGGACTTGATAATGGGGGGAATCTAGTAACCATAGTGTTGCTCATGTAATTGTAGATTAAAGATACCAAAAAAAAAAAAAAGAATGCGTGAGATGAAGGCGGGGTGGCAGCAAACCGAGGCGAGAGCTCCAGAGACAGCTGGAAGGAGCGAGAGGTCTTTGTTAATTACATATGAATGTGGCATTATGTTCCCTGCAAAAAAAGAAGAAAGGAAACAAATGATCTGTGTTCTATTTTAGCAAATGCTGTGACTCTCCCGCTTCCATTCTATGTATGCACGGACTAGAATCCATTCAATATGAGGCAAATGTTTCTGAAACATTTCCCCCCGCTCTTTGGCTATCTTTAAGAAGCTTGAGACGTGTGTAGATAAAGCAGAAATGCGAATCACACCCATTGATAAACAATTAGGAGGCTTTGGCTGAAAAATATCCCTCACACATGGGTGTAATTAATCAATTAGATTAATTAGAAGTATTTCACCGAAGGCTGACCAGGTCTGAAGTGGAGAGCTCAGCCCTCTGAACAGAGTATTTTGGTTATTTACTAAACGGATGCTTGCTGCTGAATGAAGACAGTTTAAATCCCTTTCTGGCAATACACCAACTGTTTAGCTAGGCTTTGACCAAAGAAGAGAATTCAACTAACTTGCCTTTAGTGTGTTACCTCTCAGGACAGATCCTTGGAATCCAACTTATTACCTATTTATTCATTTATATATAGTATACTGTCCATTTCAATTACTGTGTTATTGAACAGTTTTGGAGAAATTTCTGTAAGAATACCAATTTATACCATTTCTATAAGAACACCAATTTATACCACATAAACTTATGGTTTCCTGCCTTAAGTCTATTCAGTGTTACTCAGCAATATTTTAGATAAAAATATGAAAAATGAATTCTTATTTATGAAAATGATCAAAGTTTAGAGCCTGACTGTCTTTAATTTGGAAGGTACACTATCTTAACTTTATACACTACTGTTTTATAGGGTCAAAATTGATTGCATGGTTCCCCGTAAGTATAATAGAAATACTTCTTCAAAAATCATTTCACAAATACAGCACATAAAACTGACGTACTGCAGGAGTGACGTCAGCAAGGTGACAAAAAAGATGTGTCTCCCTCCACCCAACAACAATCTTGCATCCATCCACAGACCAAAGCACTTTTCTGGGAGCTCTGGAATTCAGGTGGTAGACTGAAACCCCGGTATAGTCTGCAATAGACGAGCGCTTGTCTGAGAAGGCAGCTGACTTGATGGCCAAACTTCTGTGGACCTGGATGGCTGGGGACCTGGACGTGGTCTGTGACCTGCCTGCAGGCTCCCTCAGCCACGGTCCAGGGGCCCCTGGAGAACTCACTTAGGCAATCACCTGCAGAGCAGAGAGTCTGTGCAAATCTGGATGTCTGGCAGAGAACTTCTGCCATTATGTTTCAGCAAAACGATAGTGGAATATTACTATTCAGCTATGAAAAAGAAGATTATCCTGCCCTTTGTGACAATAAGAATGGACCTTGAGGGCATTATGCTAAGGGAGATAAGTCAGAGAAAGGCAAATGCTATGAAAGATCACTTATGTGTGGAATCCTAAAAAGCTGAACTTAAAGCCACAGAGAATAGAATGGTGGTGACCAGGTAGTGACCATTCCAAGGAGGCAGTGGCTTTGTTCAGAGACAGGCCTGGGACAGAATGGATGGAAATTTTGCAACTGGGTAGATGTGAAAGTAAAGAAGAGGGAAAAGGCTGGAATAGACTGGAATGAGACAGAATGGAGTAGGATGGAATGGGATAGAATGGAATGTCAGGGAGGTGATAATGCTAGAAACTGGTATCATTAAAACAGGAAAATACATATATACAGGTCATAAAAGAAATGAATTCGTTTTTGGCCATTTGAAGATGCTTTGGGAAATCCAGTAGATACATCAATAGTCAGAAATAACTGAATCTCAAAGAAGAGATTAGGCAGAGAGATATGAATCTGGAAGTAATCTGTAAAGAAATGATAATTGATGTCATAAAAGTGGATGAGATTTTTCTGGAAAGTGCAAAGAGAAAACCTAGAGGGAACTCTGAGCAACTGTAATACTCAGGGAACAAAGACTTATGAGTCAAATACCCTACTTATGAGTCAAATACCCTACAGTTTAGCACAAACTTAACTGGCTAACATACTTTTCTCTAGCATGCTAGGAAATCGAGGATAAAGTAATCATATTAATGACAAGAGGAGTAATAATACTAAAATGCATAAAACAACGCACTATCACATATTGGTATTAATAGGGGAATTGAAACTTAATTCACAGGAAAGACCATTGTATTTAACCAAGGAATCCAGGCATGCCTGAATCACCTCTCCACAAGGTTTCCAAGGCACATTTATGTGCAGAACAACAATGGAAAGTGTCTAATGGACCAAGGATCACAGCTTATTGTTAGCCGGGCTCTGGCTGGCAGGCTCCACTGCAGAGAACTTTAATAAGCTGGGATGGTCACAGTGCTTTATCCTAAAATCCACAGGTCTAAATTATGTTGAAGTAAAACAGAAATACAAAAAAACGAATACAAAGCTCTCTACCGCCGGCTGAACATTGGATAAAAACACGAGATGGCTGGGCTTCTGTCATTGCCCTGCAGAGATGGGAGAAAGCCAGACCTCAGCAGAGGCAGCTTGACACAGTGACTCACTGGAAACGTGATGTTCTCTGTGCCCTTCAGTCTGGTCATTGCTAATGGGTGTTTCTCTCCTCCGGGGGTGATGTAAAGAGGAGAAAGTTGTCTTGCCTACCCTGCAGTCATACATGATACAATAGCTCAGTGAATTCTCATTACAGCCTCTTATAATGTACATTATCATCTCTATTTTGCACATTATAAAAAAGTTTCCAGTGCAGTAAATATTACTCATGATATTTTAAAAATTAAAAATTAACAAAGCTAGAATTCAGATCTGGTTCTGACTCTGAGTACAGTCTGTCTTCTACTCTATTACCCTGCCCAGTGTGGAAATGCCTAACTGTATGAGGAATTCATCAGTATTTTAGGCTGCTTGGGTTTGCTTGGTGTGACAGTTGATTTCCATGCATCCCCTAAAAATGTGCTTTCAAAAAGTTAACTTGGTACCCAAGCATTGCTATGACTAGGGAAAGTGACCCCATACTCCTGGCATATAATTTGCACTACCAGCTTAAAAACTAATTTCACACCTTTCAACTTGACCTGTATTTTGCAACAGAAATGGAATCCAACTGTGCAATAGGAAAAACCTTGACTAATTTTAGAAGCTTTGCTAAAATAGTTTATAAAGGTTTGTGTCTACAAATTACCTATATTTAAGGTCCACTCATGTAAAGATGCCTAATGTATGAATTTAAATATAAAATGAGGATGATTAACAGGGTACCTAGAGTTGGGAGTGACCATTTGATGCCCTTCTTTCAGGTGTCATGAAATTAAAGCTACTCAGTGATTCTGGGCTTCACGGGCTGAGCATATTATAGGATTTGGGTCTTTCTGCTTTTCTTAAGGGTGAGTGCCCAAGTATTTCAAGATTACTGTTTCCATTATCCAGGAAGAACTTTCTGTTACTCTGATTGAGTGTGAAATTCCGCCTCTTTTGCATGTGCCTCTCTTATAAGTGGAAACTTATTTAGGAGCATCATTTGGATGAATCATAGTCCATGCAGGCAGTCCATCAGTTGAAGGAATGCATCTCAGCTTTAACTGTTCAGAGTCCAAAAAGCCATAGACTGATACTCAAGGCAACTGGTTTGAAATCCACAGTTGATTGCTTTTTGTATTCTGCCTCTATGCAGTGCAAGTCCCTACAAAAATGTGCTTAATAAAGACATATTTGTCAGAAAGGCATGACCAATCTAATCTGGGGGCCTTTTAAAGTCTTTACATGTAGACCAAGAAAGATATTTTATGTTATGTCACTGTTTCAAGTGTGATGACTAGAATACTGATCACCTCACAGAAAGGAAAAAACTTTGTTCCACCTTGACAAATAAAGTATCGACAGCATCACTTACAAGTTCTTCAAAGCTATTAAAAATGCCCAGGTATTTGGACTTTTCTAATTAACTGTCATTAAACAATTGGCAAATAAGTGAAGTGAATCTGAATTTTGTATTTAATTTTACCTTCTTTTCAAGCAGTTGTTGGAGAAATACTCATGCAGTATCTCTAAGTTGCATCTGATTTGCTTTACTTAGTACCTGGATGTTCATTGGTGGCATAGGAGCTGGGTTTTTAGGGAGAACAGAAATTTGGGTATGTGCATTCAAGTTACTAACAGAAATTTCATACAAAGTTTGGTCATGGATCATCGTTTTTGAGCCCTGAGTTTCGTTTGTATAAATTTTATTAAATTATTATGCTTACTTTGGTCAAAGTTTTGTACAGAATTTCTTGCAAGATAGTTTCTTGTAATTTCTGCATAGAAAGTGGCCAAATTGTGATGATCTCTCCTTCTTGTATCAAATTAATCCAGTTACTGAAAAGCGTTAGTGTTCTATACTCAGTTACACTGATGAGTTAAGTCTCAATTGATGTAGTCCTTGACATCCCATGATAATAACAGACAACAATACTGAAGAATCTAATGTACTTGAAATAAGAGTCCTGGGCTCAAATTCCAGCATTTCATTCTGTCTTAGTAAAATTAATTTAAAAAAATGTCAGTCTCACGAATAAGCAGTTCATATAGCTTTAGGATGTGGTCTTCGGTTCCTTTTTAGAAGACCCTCATCTTTTTTATTTTATAGGGACCAGAATTGAGACACAGTAGAAATCTAACTCAGTCTCATTAAATTTTTTCACAGTTCAACTGTTGCCTTGTAAATGAGAGAGATGAGAGAAGGCTTTGCCAATATAGAGCTCAAATATAGCAGAAAACCAGTTATGAGTGTTGACCAAGCACTGCTAACTGGTACCGATTCAGACCTAGAAGAGGAGAAAGGGATGCCGGGAAGAGATCACTATGAGAACAAAGCCACACTATGAGATGCGAGAGGGGCAGGGTTTTATAAATGACATTTACATTCCTACTTTGTCCATGGCTTTGGCTGTTACCAGGAAGGGGAAAATGGTGTTAGTTGAAGCTATAAAAATACCTGTTTTAAAGTATTTAAAACTGAGTCCTTGGTAGTATTCATGCACATGCACACACACACAAACTATATAACTATATATTCTAGACACTAAAGATTTTAGTATAGTAACAGATTAAACACATATTCTTAAGACCCATGGAAACTTATTTAAGTGAACAAAACTGGGGGGCTAAACTTTCATCTATATTAAAACTTAGAGATGTCTCATATCCCAGACTGCAAACTATAATGAATATTTATCAAATACAGGGAAATTTGGTCAAAGGAGGAACTAGAAAGCTCATACAACAATGAATTGCTTGCATTACCATTTTTACTTTTCTACAGCACGAATGGTTAACTCAGAAACTGTCAGATGAAGCAAGAAAACAGAAGGTAAGTAGTCACCAGCTTTGAAACTGCTTACCAGAGTCAGTTAACCTTCCATAAACACCACTAGTAGTATTTCTGCTCACACACGTGACTCATGGTCACTGTGATCCTAGCTCAGCTCTTGCCTGAAAGAAGGGTAAATGGTGAAAGCTGAGGGAAAGACTTATCTTTAGCAAAGCTGAAAAGAAATGTTCAGAGACATACCCAGTTTGAAATATCAGAGTATGTCCAGCTTTCCTGATCACTGACCTCAGGACCAGCACACGTTACAGGCCTTGATTGTACCACTCTTCCAGAAAGAACAAGGTAGAGAAGCTATCCGACTTGGAATTAATTCCTATAATACAGTGTGTACCAGTTTCAGATATCGAAGCTCATAAGTACAAGAGATAATTGCATTTCCTTGTTTTCTTTAATTTGATTTGGTTCCAAGTCTCCTAACTGCAAAGTTGGTGGAAAATTCTAGCACATTCTTGGGGATCCTTTATGAACCAATGTTCTGAGCATTAGGGAGGCTCTGCTTATCCTCACACCTCACTTCACACTGATTAAGACAGATTCTTGTTGTTGTGGCCTTTGCAATTACTAAGGCCACTAGTTCTGCCATTTCTATTGATCTTTGGGAACCGAGAATGTCCAGGCCTTCAGAATCGCCTTTCTACAAGCACCAAGTGGCCAAAGGCATCCTTCTTGAGTTCTTGGTGCATCTAAGGAGGACTGATGATGACCATCTTGAAGTAGGTCCCCACTCTCTCCATCACCCACCATCTCTCTCCATCACCAACTGACCCTCTCCCACGCACAGGCTCTCTCCTTTGAAGCTGCAGTTCTTTGAAGCCACAGTTAAGCGTGACTGCTGTCACTGTTCTCAAGATCTTCCCTCTCCATCTTCTTCCAAGACACAGCTGAATCCCTTTGTCAGTGTCAGGCTTGTAAGACAGACAGAGAAGTTCAATCAACTTTGCTTATACTCCTGGAACATCAATCTTTTCGAAGTACTTAACAACAGAACCTGACCCCTGGCTTGAAACAAGGTAAGAAAAAGTATATAGTCACAGAACAAAAAGTATATAGTCACAGAACAAAAAGTATATAGTCACAGTCCGTACTCCAACTGAAGATGGATATGCAATAAAAGGCAGAGGAAAAAAAGTCTTCAGGGGAAAAGTTATTCCCAAGAAACAGCATAAAATTTTAGGCAAATATTCCATATACCATTGAAAAATATAATAAAAACAGATTATTTAGAAATAATAGAAAAATAGAAGAGAACAAAGAAATATGAAATAACAAGATGCAAAATGAAATAAATCATGAAGCAGTTGAAGAAATAAGCACAATAAATAGAGCTGAAAATAGTTAGAAAAATGATTAATTTGTTTATCTAATTCATTATTCATTCAACAAATCAAGAATGTGCCAGGCACTGTTTTAATTTGGGAAATATAATAATGAGAATAAATCACAGAAGGGAAAGGAAAAGCAAGCTCTATGATAAGATGAAAATAAGGAAGAACATATAAATCCAACATACAGATAATGGGATCAACAAAGATAAAAAGCAATGAAAAATATTCAAACTCAGAATCAGATAAAATTTCCCAAAATGCAAGAAACCTAAATCTGCAAATCAAAAATACATACAGAAGGGAAATAATAAAAAACAATCAACAGTGAAAGTAGCTTGGTGAATTACCAGTTAAAATCAAGTTTAATTTTGATAAAAAAAAACAGAAAAGTAGAGTGACTTTTCTCATGTGAAAACCTGGAGGTGTGCATCACAGTGGCCTCTGCTCCTGGGTGTTTTCAGGGACCATGAACTTTTCAGCTTCCTGCTCCACCACGCTCAGGGAAGTCCTTTTTTCTCATAGTCCCAGGCTGCATACTTTGTCCTGGCTGGGGGATAGAGGAGCAGAATGAGAAGAAAGAGCAAAGGACTCACGCCAGTTGCCCTTTAAGAGAAGGTTCCTGGAAGCTGCTAATCCATGCTGCACCTTATATCCCGGTGGCCAGAATTACCTTGTTGTAGAGGGTCATGTACACAGGTAAAATTTATATTACATATGGAAGTAGGAGAAAGTAGATTTTTGAGGGCAACTGGTTATCTCTACCACAAAGTAGGATGGGAACTTTAAGGGTAAAGAACTATAGGGCCATCCACATACAAAACTCATCACACTCAATGAGGAAAACTTGAAATTTGTCCAGTTTTTTCTCATTATCTTCCATAAGGTAATTCACTGACTGCATTTTAATTCACTGATACCTTGTGAGAAATGGAGGAGCAGTCAGTATTGTTTTGCTTAACCACTAGCCATCATTAATACCTTCTCTGTGAACTTGAAGGGCTGCCTTTGTGCTTAGCAAGATTGAAACATAGAGATCTGAAAAGAAGTCAACACCAGCAATAAGACAACAGATTTCCTTTGGAAGAGGGAAAGTGGGTGTCCTCAGAAGGCTTAGGTATTAAAGGATGAAAAATAAGAGATACTATAAAATTTATAACATCCAAATCAAAATAGTCTCCTAAAATCATAATAAATTCTGAATATATAAATGTATTTTTGCATTGACAATGCAAAATAGATTTTCTAAATGTATATTTAATATAAGTTGACACCCTTGTTACCTATTAAATCCACGTATTACAAATACTTAAATAGCTTAGTAGAGAATATTTGCTTAGAAAGTAATTAAGGAAATCAGTTTTTTAATGAAAGCAATTAACATATTCACAGTACTTCCATTTAATGTAATTGCTTAATATTAATGTGCAGCATAGATGGTTTAGTTAAATTAGTTTTAATTTGGTATGGAGCATCACAGCTTCCCAGTGAGATTCCATTTCACCAAATAACTTGTGTTTCTAAATGCATAAAGTGTTTAAGGACAGTGATTGGTGAAACATTTCAATATAATTGAAAATCATAGTAGAACATCTTCTCATTGTCCTTTGTAGTCCCCGCTGCACTTTCGAATCATTCTGATGTAAGCCTGCCTAAATCTTAACAATACACCATAGGATCCATGACGCTCTGAGATGCCCACCGCTAATGTTCCAGCTTTGCCATAGATTCAGAACTGCTTTCAACAGCAGTCTTGATGCAACCAGCAGGACTTCCTGCAGCCCACTCTGGTGTGGGAAGAGGGATGAGCTTCTACTGGGAGAAACGTTGAGTTTTCAATTTTCTTTACAGTTCTTTTTATTCGCAGACTGCATGGCAGGCGTCTGGAGGTCACAGGTCTTCTTCCAGTCAGAGCGAAGTACCTCGCTTAAAGGTAAGACCGTGCATTGGCTGTCACGCTGGTAGGAAGGGCATTGGAAAGCGAGCCGAGAAAGGACAGACCAAAAGGTGATGATTTTTCATCTCTGCCCCACCCAGTTCGCTGAGCTGCCACATAGGATGCTTTTAGAATACATGTTGCTCCTGGCATTGAAGTTATTTGCATATTTGCAATTATATGTGTTGATCTTTTCTTAGAACTAAGTGTTGATTAAGAGTGGAGGATATGGAGCCACAGAGCTTAAGTTCATTACCAGGCCTGCCACTTGCTAGTTCAGAGATCTGTGTTGTTACTTAATATCTCTGTTCCTTTGCTTCCTTAGTTAAAAATGGTTAATAATAGTAACTCATAAAGTTGTTGTAAGAATTAAAGGAATTAATACAAGCAAGGTTCTTAAGGTAATACCTAGCACATAATGAACCCTCAGTAAATTATGATCATTAGTACTAACTTGTAAGCTCCCTATGTGCAGAATTATTTATAACTGTGTTTACTGTAGTGTTTAATTCAGTGACTTGAACCACGTAAATTAGATTACCTCCCAACCCTGCTATACCTGACTCTGATTCATATTTGAGTCTCCGAAAGGCCTGTCCTGATCGCACAGACATCGGAAAGCCCAGTTCTCTATGTCCCAACAGTGTGTCGATGCTTGGCATTGTTCTTGTGATAATTTTTTTCACCTTACTGCTAGTGTATAAGCGCCACAAGGCTGTGGACTTCATGGATTCACTGTTGTGTCATTAACAAATATCTCAGTGTCTAATGCATGAAGGGTATTCAGTGAATATTTTTTGGCCAAATTAACTGTGATAATAATTTAACAGGGCTGACCTAGATACTAGTTGCTCACACTGATAATAAAACTAAGAAGAAAAAAAAAAACCAGAAACCTGACAGGAGATTGAATTAAAAGAGACAATGCATATTTTCGTATTTGCACATTTCTAATAGGACAATCATCCACTTTCATATGACTAAGTAATCATGTCATTTGTATTAATAAGGAATGTGTATAAATGAAAGCAGGTAGTGCTATGAAAAAAGGCTCTAATCTCGATTGGTTTAGTTTTAAGGTCTTTTTCTTCAACTCTTGACAACTTTTTCTTCAACACTTTCACTTTCTCCTTGGCCTGATTACACTTAAAACATGACAATCAGTCTTGCTCTGTGCTCCGTCCTGTACTTGAAGCAGAAAGACTTCACTGCTCTTTGAGATCAGCCATCCTTTGAGATTACCTCTCAGCAGTGCTGATTTTGCCTTGGGAATGGCCTTCAGAATCCTTATTCCTTTGCTGGTGCTAATTCCTTGTATGATGTGACTTTTCTTAATACTAGCTGGGATTGTGGTCTATGTATGTTAGCATTTTGAAATTGAAATTGTGCCTAGAGAGATTTATTTTCTCAACAGACATCTTTCTAGACAGTGGAAATACTTTTCCCTTTGAAAAATGAATATATGACCTTATAAAGGCTCAAAGTCAACACTGAAATGCTAATTGCATACATATTTCTCTGAGGAAATTCAGGAGTTATGTTTTGTGAAGGGAAGAGATGCAAATGAAAGAATATGTTAGTCACTCTAAAATTATAGATTACTGTGAATTCTACTTATTGCAGTAATAATTTGAAATGTATTATATATACCAGAATGTTAACTCATATTTTTGTAAATAACACTGTAAATAATGTAAAATGTTGCAAATAACGTAAAATGACAATCTAATGAGATTATCTCAGTGGTTTTATACATCTCTGTTGATTTTATACTATATTGTTATTGATTTTCATACCTTGATACCATCTAGCACAGAGTCATACATTGTGATTCATTCCCCATTACTGATAACTCCTCACATATGTGGTTTCTATTAATCATTTCTTTTGTTTTATTCAGATTTACCTTTTAAACGGATTATTTAATTTTTTTAGAATTGGTGGGGGGTTCAGGAAATTTCTGTCTGGGCAACAGGGGCCAGAGTGAAAGAACTATCTAAAATAATTTTAGCATAGAGCCGGACTTGGTCCTTTTTGAAGGAGCTACTTAGATTTTGAGATAGCTAGACTATTTCAAATCTTAAACCGTTTTTATAAAGGAGGCAATTTATACCACCATGTTTCTGCTTTCTTTCTCTCCTTCCTTACATTCAATCCATAGATCCAATATCTTCTGCCCCTAGAAGGCATTCATTTGCAATTTAATCAGTCACTGGACCACTTTTTCAGAAAGATGGCGTAACTGGGTGTTAAAGGAGACCCCGGGTCTCACCTGCTATCTTCCTTTTCATGAGCCCACGGGGTCATGAGACCTGTGGCTCCCTGGCGCTGGCTTCTCACGGGTGAACTGTCCAGTAGGGACTGTTCTTTAAAGACCAACCTGAAAATACCCCTTCTCCTTCATCCTATCCCAGTTTCTGTGCAAAGACTTGGAGGGCAAGTGTGCTAGAATCACTTTCCTCTGTCTACACTGGCGATTTAAGGAAAGGGAGGAGGAAGCCCGAGTCTTTACATGGGCCTTTTGGCCAAAGGCAGATTCTCAAATGTAGCATTAGCCGGAAGGCCTTCCAAATGGCCTATTGAGTATTTGTTCAGCCAGAAATAAATTGGGATCCTGTTGAGTATTACTCTTTGTATGCAAACTCCCTTGATAGAAAACCTCAGAGGAAAGGAAAGGTGTGTGGCAAGATTCAGGGACCCACCCACCCACCCCTATCTGTTCCCCAAAAGGTAAACTTGGGGCACACATTCGGGAATGGCTGTGCTCCAGTGGACTCCCTGCAGACAGAACAGAGGTCAGTCTTGTAACAGTTCCACATTCTGCACCTTTAGGTCTGAAACTATCTCACTCCAAAGAGGCTCAGAAACTGAAGAACTGTGGATATTCAGTTGTAGTTAAATGCCCAAAGCCGAAATGAGCTGGAGAATAGTAGTAATGATAGTAATACAGTATACTGAACAATTTCTAGTGTAAAAAAAAATCTGTTAGGAAATTCTTAAAGTCTGCAAGATAGAAATTATTATTGTTTCCATTTTCGGCATACGCACACACACACAAAAAAAACCTCAGGGAAATCAAATTGCTCAAAGGCAAATTTAAAATTCATGTCCTTAACTACTACACAATTTTCCCTCCCAATCAGGTATTCCCTTAGAAGATACAGACTTACTTCACCAATAATATTGATGCATGGAATTCTACCCTGAGATTTTTCATCTGTCTTCCGGCTGCCCCCCCCCACCGCCAACCCCCTATGTGGGGGAACACCTTAGGAGAAAAAGCAATTGGGAAGTTATCAGTCATGTTTGTCTCAAAGTAAGTGACTCTAACAGATCATAGTAGAATTGATTCAATGAAAGAGAGAGGTATTAAAGAGCATGAAAGAGCTGAGATGTTCTTCAGGTGCATAAAGGATTACAGAAAAACAGGACACGTGCCCTGGAACACACCCTAACACCATCACAATACTGCTTTATGCAACCCTTGCCCATACGGACTCTTCTTTAAATTATAGTCCCCTCATTTCAATTCTTTTCTGAGAAAACATAATCAGAGATCCGAACCATTAGCAGGAAAAGAACAACATGATTTGCCTCCAGATGCTCATGGGCTCCGAACTGCCAAACAAAATGGTTCTTATTTGGTCCTGATCATTTGGGTCCCTAGACCTCTGATCTCACTGGAGTCCTTAATTCCCCCCACATCCTCAGTGCCCCTGGTGTCCTCAGAACTTCTTCTACCTGCCTCTGTTCCCTCCCCCCTACACATTCCCTACCACATCCCACCAGTGTGCGACCAACTCAAA
This sequence comes from Manis javanica, assembly GCF_040802235.1. Taxonomy (NCBI): domain Eukaryota; kingdom Metazoa; phylum Chordata; class Mammalia; order Pholidota; family Manidae; genus Manis; species Manis javanica. The sequence goes on from NC_133167.1 coordinate 98,887,596, forward strand.
CGCAGCATCTACCTTGCTGCATCTTCTCTCTAACCACTTTTGGAACATTTCCTTAAATGCCCTCCTCCTTTCTGATGTAGACAAAAGAGGAAGAGGAAGGAAAATAGCAGAGCATTCCATTACTGACAGGAAAACAGAAAAGTATTGGCATTGATGCCTGGGTATGCAAGCATGGACATCATCCTCTTACCCCACTAGTAGGAAAGATGCCTTGGCTGCCTGGACAACTTGCCCCTACTATGGTAGCAGAGTCCTTGATTCCTCACCTGGTTGACTTGCAGAAGTGACCCTAATAGAAACCATTTGAAGGATATTATAACACAATTCAGACGACAGCTCCCTTATTGGAGGAAATGCCTTCCAGTACTTAAGATCACATCTATATAACATAGTAAAGGCCTTGCTTGGGATTACAAAACTCATAATTGAAACACTAGAGAGGGCATAAACATCCTTTTTACTCATGACATTCTTTTTTCTCTCTCTTCTACACAGTGCCAAAATCTGTGTTTTCAAGATGGCTACTCAATTTCATATTTGAGGGTCTTTGTTATCTCTGTTGAATGAGCAAAATATTGATGAAGGCCAAGTCATAAAGGGTACATGCTTTGCTGGAGAAAATGTCACAGAAATTTTCTGCTAATCTCCTTCATAGGGTGTTCAGGGAACAATTTTTACTGAAAAGTATCAACAATAATCATCTCTAACATTCAGTGATACAGAAAGTAATTTCTAAATTGTCACCCACATTTTACCCCTGCTCTTGCTTTAAGAAACTCAAATATTTGTGAATAAATAGCTGAGTAAAAAGCAGACCTAAAATAATCCTTCATCATTTCTCCTATATCTGAAGACAAAGAGGAAAAACATTGTTAACTTTTAACTATCCATGGAGTTCCATAGATATCTCTTTGATGTTAACCCTAAGAGCATCTATATGTAATGGCTGGTATTTAAAAAGTCCAGTACTTTCCAAAGCATTTCAATTTACTTACTCTTTATCCTCACAACTATTCCCTTTGTGAAACAGAGCAAAAGTTATTAATGCCATTTTACAGCTAAGAAAACTAATGTTCAGACAGGTGAAGGGAGTTGCAGGAGGTCACGTATCTTGCAAACAGTTGGGTTAGGATTTATCAAAGAAATTTCTTATTTCTGATTCTATGATCCCCCACTGTATTATGTTGCCTACCTGTAAAAAAGGATGATGCTTATCATAAATCTATATCAAGGTTAGATTGAATAATATTATGAATTAGTGAAGTTTAACTTCAGTTCATCCTTATTCCTTATGTGCAGGCCACTTCTTGTTTGCAAATTCTCTCTACCTCCTAGAATTCTGCCCTCATCTTGGCTCTGGTTGAATAAACTGTCCATTGCAAGGCTATTCCTGTGCTTTCTACCCTGTGCCCCAGAAATACTCCTCTTAATTCTGCTCCCTGTCCACAACAGTGCTTTTCAGACTGCATTAGTCTTCGGTATGGAACTCCAATTCTTGTGCCTTAGACACAGTAAGAACACTTAGGAATGGAGTGAATGAACTTGGGTTAATCCATTGCCTTAGGACATACTGCTATCTCATAAGGAAATTTAAAAAAAAAAATGAACTGCTGATTATGCCTTACAATGAGGTTGCCCTTCCTTTTCCCCCACTAGTTAATAAAGCACATTTCCAGCAATGCTAGCCCACTGACAGAATTTCTCGCCAGGATTATATCACAATCCCAAGGTCAAGTACGAAGTGCAGGAAAGTTTTCTTCCCCCAACTGAATGTTCTCCAGAGAGAAAGGACAGCCCTACCTCTGTAGACTCAGGCTCCCCCACTCTTGGTACCATGCTTGCATTTCAGCAGGGTGCAAGGGGTGGTGGAAATAATCGCCAAAAATGGGTTTTCCATTGACATAGGCACTTTAGCCCCACCACTTTCAGATTTAAAACAGAACCGCTGGCTCAGGTCTGGTCTGTGGAGGTTTGTTTTAAGTAATATGGAAATATGTGCAGACTCAAAATCTAGGCTGGACTGAAAGAGCACAAATATAAAGGGATGGAGGAGAAAAGAAAATGAACCTTTATCTTTATTGAATACTTCCTCACTGTCATGCAATTTATATATGTTAACTTCATATAAAATCCCAAGTCATTATTAGTATCCTTATTGTGTAGGTTAAAGAATCAAGCTCGAACAGGTAAATACCTCCCTGGGGCTCACTGAACGGTACATTTGTGAGTACACTTTGCACTTTAACAGGCTCGTGAAATAGGGGCACGATATGTTCCTTGTTAGTAACGTCAGTCAGACTTGAATCCCAAGCCCCTCACCCTTCTACCAGAGCCTCCTAAATATAGATATGATGCTATGTGTGCTCTTAAAATAGGGACAAAATCACTTTTGTGGGACTCTTGTAACCAACCTGCACACAAGGCCAGTGGTACTATTTTATAAGAAAGTATATTTGCTTTTCAATATCTAATCCACTAAGATGCAATGAGAAAGATACATGAAATGCTATATATTGGGATCTAGCCAGATTCCCATGTAAAGTACACATCTGAATGGAAAGGGAATGGAGCCCAGAAAAATATAATAATTCTCAAAAGCTGAAACACATTTTGGGTTGAAAAGGACTGTATATGGATTAGCTTCATGGATTTCAGTCCAGTGTCTGAGTTCCTAGCCCAGCTTCCTGGTGCTGAGGATCTGACAAGTGAAATGACTTCCTGTATTGTACGGCCATTATCTGCTACACACACATATCTTTCGAAGAAGACCTTCCGAGGATGTCAAGGTGCCCTTCAGCAATTGTGGGGCCACCTCTGCAAGCTGTCGTTATGAAGATTAATTATTTGTTTAACACTGATGGATCTGGCACTGTACCAGGCATAAAGAATATGTGCTCAGGGCTCGAGAGACACACCACCTAAATTAGAAAGACAAATAAATGTTTTAAGAGCTCAAAGGGTGGTTAGAACCTTGAAGTGTAAGTCACCGTGTTCACATTTATAAAAAATGTTCTTCTCCCCTTTCATTACCTTAACGGCTCATCAATACCACTGAGATGGGAAGGTTGACAATAAGAGCATTTGTGAAACTGCATGCAATTGCTTGAGAATATTATTCACTTTGGTGAGTTTATTACTGGACAGCTGTTTACAAATTTAGGAGCAGATTGGCCCATGGATGAATGAATTTTGGTTGAAGAAACAGGAACATGAGGGGCCTTTGAGGTCCTTGCTGATAATATTCGTACTAACCAATGTTCCATGGTTTAGGGAGCAGTTGGATTTTTCCACATGAGTTGATTAGTGGAAAATATTGTCTGAATTATCCTGACAATGTATAGGACATAAACATATCTTTAGGGACACTGAAAGGCCAGGAGTCCATATGGAGCCAGAAAAAAAACAAACAAACAAGTTTTCAGACTTGAGCATTGAAATGGAGTGTGGTTTAAAAGACCTGCAGGCTGTTGTCTACTTGTCATCAACCAGGTTATATTCATCTGGCCCATGTAAATGCAAAAAAAAAACAAAGTTCAAGAAGAACTTCTTTTAAAAGTAAAATGGTTGAAAGTACACATCTGTAAACATCAGAACTGATTTCAAATCCAAACTGTGTCTCTTATAATGTGGCTTGGGCAAGTTACTTAATCTTGGTGAGACTCAATAGGAATGATAATACCAGTATCTTAGAGTTATGTTAAAGCTAAAGTGAGGGATTTTCATTTGTAAAAAAGCTAGTGTAATGCTTGGAACAACGTAGGTACTCAATAAATAGTAATTTGCATTATTACTGTTACGCTTGTCACATATGTACCTTCACCAATTTAGGGATGCTTCCTACACAGAATTAAAGCTGTGGTTCTAATGTGCCATAAAGAAAAGCGTTTGCTTTGAAATCAAATGGACATAGCATAAGCTCTCAAGAGGTTTACATTCACTAAGCCTCAGTTTTCTCACTGAAAAAAAAATGGGACAATAAGGTATAGCTCAGAGCACAGTTGTGAAAAATCAAATAAGATTTTATGTGTGAGGAAAGGGCCTGAAGCATCATAAATATCCAGAAAATGTTACCTAGCATATACAGAGCTCTGTCTGAATAGATCACATTTTATTGCAACTGATGGTATCTCATCCATGCCACTGTAAAAACTTAGAGGAAATCAACCATTTTTTCATCTCCATAATTCCAGTACCTGAGTAGCAAGCAGGTGTTAATTTTGCTGAGTGAATAAATATATATTTTATTTATTCCTCAAACTGGTCACTAAAAAGTTGTTCTGGAATTATGATATGAACTTATAGGCTACAGGATGTCTGCATTTTATTTCATAAGAAGACAATGCTTACCTGCATGCAATATACAAGAATTTATCCAATGAAAGAAAGAGGAGCAAGCAGAGAAAACAAATACATGTGATTGGTCATTAGTTCATCCAATCATTAATTCAGAAATGTCACATGTGAGACTTTGGGTAAGCCCTTAAGATATAAAACAGAATTGGGCCCTACCCACATGGACTTACTACAGAGGAAAAGACAGGTGCTGGTCAAACAATTGCCAAAGTAAATATAAAATGACAAGTTTTAGAGTTGCTATGAACAGTAAGATCAGAATGCCATGGAAGCATATGTAAAAGAATGTCAAGTGAGATTTTTTTCCTTTGGTCTCAAAGGTTTGACTGAGGTCTTCTCAGATGATGACTGTATGGGTGATAAGTGACACCTTCTAAGCAGGACTCAGCAAGAAGTAGCCCAAAAATCTCTATCAGTGCTAATGACCTACCTCCTGGCACCATATAAAAGAGGGTTGGAAAATAATTCTGAAGGAAGATTCATCAAAAGACAATTATCTTTGAATGGAATTCATAGGAATAAAAGAGCTGGGGCTCTTTCCATCGCTGTTTCTGCACCTCACAAATCCAAGTGAAATGTACGCCCCTGACAGAGAAGGGGGTTGTCTGCTTTAAAGGAGACCCGAATCTCACTCCAGGTGGGGGTGGTCAGCTACAGAAACTCATGGGCTGTGTCATACACTCATCAGAGACCCCCAGAGAGCTTTGCCCACATCTCCAAGAGTTTCAGCACTTACGTGAGGCTATAACTAGCGGCAAGTCTTGACGACAACATCCTAAAGGGGGAGGAGTCGGAGAGAGCTGGGCTGCTGCCAGCAGCAGGGCAAGGGTCTCTGAGCCAAGTAGACACTGTGTGGCCAAGCTTGATTTGTCCCGGAACGATCTCTGTCAGGGGTGACTGTATGTGCCAGTTTGCCTGGGTCATGGGGGTGCCCATATATTTGGCTAAGCATTATTTCTGGGTATGTCTATGAGGGAGCTTCTGGACGAGGTTGGCATCTGAACTGGTGCACCGAGTATGGCTGATGACCCTCCTCAATATGGGAAAGCATCCAACCCACTGAGGGTCTGAATAGAATGAAAAGATGAAGGAAGGAGGGTTAGCTCTCTGGGCCTCACTGCTTGCGCTGAAGCAGCCGCCTTCTTCCGCCCTCAGCCCGGGGATCACACCGTCAGTGCCGCTGGTTCTCCTCTGCACATCAGAATGAATTTCACCCCTGGCTTTCACGGCTGTCCAGCTTACAAATGGCAGATCATGGTAATTTGCCTCTGTGATCACATTAGCCAGTTTCTTATAATAAATCTCAATCTCTCTCGCTAGCTCTAGATGATACAGATACTAACTATTGCTTCTGATTCTCTTGAGCACCCATACTCAGTCCCACTAGCAAGGGTGACCTGCCAGAATGGGGCAACACTGAGCACAGGAGTTTAAAGGGATTATCAAAGGAGTGTATGAAAAGGGAATTGTGTTAGTTGAAGTAAATAACTTAACAGTCTTTTCCATCTGCTGATTAGTTCATCCAATCATAAATTCAGAGGTGCCACATGTGGGACTCTGGGTAAGCCCTTCAGAATGTGAAGCAAAATTGGGCCCTATCTGCATGTACAGGGGAGAAGATGGGTGCTGTTAAGCAACTGCAAAAATAAATATAAAATTACAACTCTACAAGTTACTCTTCCTTTCCTGGGCCCACTATTGTTTTGCTCAGTTTTGTTTCTTAGAGGAGAGGGCTAATTATTTGAGTTAAAATGCATGTTAAATAGAATACAGCTCCTAGTAAAGTTGAGATACAAAGCAGTAGAAGTTGTTGGAGGAAAAACTGCGAATTGGGTCACACAAAAAGTGATTCATTTGTGATTTGAAAGTAGGACAGTACAGAATGAAAACACGGTCTAGAGCTGAAAAGAGGGAATGGGGGTAGTTGACATGAGGAGTTCAATTCTAAACAAACATTGTATAGATAAAGAAAATTATCCCAATTGTCCAAACTGCTTCTCAAGAAAAGATGAAATGCTGATTATGATAGTCTTTGTAAAAATATTCTAGGTCCCAATGGCCTGAAAGTTGACAAAACAAAAAACAAAAACAAACTTTTAAAATTTAATTTACCCTTTCAAAGTATGTCATATACTATGTAATCTACTTTTTAAGTGAATATGGAGTCAAAAATATATATGCACACCTATGCTAGTTGCAGCATTATTTACAATTGCCAAGAGATGTAAGCAACCCAAGTGCCCATTAAAAGATGAATGAATAAAGAAGATGTGGTACATATATATACACAATGGAATATTACTCAGCCATAAAAATGAGTGAAACTTTGTTCTTTGCAACTATATGAATGGACCTAGAGGTATTATACTAAGTGAGAAGACAGAAAGCAAATGCCATATAATTTCACTCACATGTGGAATCTAACAAAACAAAACAAACAAAAAAAGAAATCAACCCATAAATACTGACAACAGGCTATTGGTTACCAAGGGAGGGAAGTAAGGAATTGGTGAAGCGGATAAAGAGGTACACATTTCAAATTTAAAATAAAATAATCATAGGAAAGGAAGTACAGCATAGAGAATATAACCAATAATAATGTAATATCTTGGTATGGTTAACAGGTGGTAACTGTACTTACTGTGGAGAGCATTTAGTAATGTCTATAATTACCAAATCACTATGTTGCACATGTGAAACCAACAGAATATTGTATGTCAAGCATATCCCAATAGATAAATAGGTATGGAGAGGCCAGAAGAGCCTACTGGAGAACCCAAGGGAAGTCCTCACGTGTGCAGGACAAGAGGGAGCACCTGGGAATGTGGGGCGTGAGAATCCATCTCCACCTGGACAGGCACGTGGGTCTGGATGACTCCCTGGACTCATGGCCTTGTCATTCCTGTGTGAAGAATATCTTTGAGAAGGCTAAATTGTGCCCTTAAGTCCTACTTAGAAGAATGCCCCAAAGTTCCTGGCTCTTCTGGTGCAAGAAATGGCCCTCTGAGGGTGGCATCACGAATCACCCTGATTTCTGGGCGGCCTGTTTCACGTCTGCAGTAGCTCCTTTCAGTTCTGTGCCTTGGGCCATTTCCCAAGTCATGGTATATAAATACCACTGGTTTCTTGTACCAATTTACTCATTGATTAGCTCTCCCACCAGTGAGGAAATGAGAAACCGTTATAGACATATATAAAACCTGACAACTAGTGTGCAAGGACAGGATTTTGCAAAACAATCTGCCTTATTTCAACAGCCAGATAGCCGTAGCATATATTTAAGAAATCTTACCAATTTCCACCATATGTCCCACATACCAGTGTTCATTGGAACCTCCTTTGTCAGAGAAGCTAATCACATCCTCTTATTAACTTCTCATACTGTACTTCTATTCCGTATCTGTAAGATATGAGCATCATTTTCTTTTCTCCATGCACTTCTCACAAGGATTGTGCCCTTGAAGTGTCTATATTCCAAATTCTGTCATCCTCCATTCCTAGGATTCCTAGGCCTCCCTCCGAGTCCCCAGTTTGTTCTCATAATCTTAGCCATCAGCAGTAACCCCTGCTGCCCTGGGTCCATTCTATCCCTGGAAGCTTCCTCTTTAATCACTTTCTTTCATTTTCTGTGTCCTTGGGCAGCTCTACAGAGTCCTCAGACTTCTCCACTGTACCTTTTTTTTCCTACCTAGGAGGAAATTTGAAAGCAAAGAGTGACATGTTATTAATCAAAGGCAAATTCATGCATGCCTTTTCTTTTCCCCAAAGCATTCTTTCATGGAGCAAATGCAGATTTTTAAATTTAAGGCATGGTAGCCTTAAGTGTCATTGTCCTATTATTTATTTAAAAATGTACTGACTGTGCGGAGACTATGCTCAGTATAACAATATGAGGAAACAGAGATTAAAAACAAATAAAACATAATAATCACATACAAGGAACTTACCACATGGGATTCAGATCAGAGTATATCACAAGAAATATGATAAAAATAGACAAGGATAAATCTCGGAGGAGGTCTAAAAGGCACCTCTCAGATCATTGAAAAGGACATACTCAGAGTGGATTAAGGCATTCTTTAGAAAGAGATACATTTGAGATTTACAGAACCAATAGGAAAGGAGAGAGAGAGGGGGCTGGAGGTCGAGGACAGCATCCAGGAAGGAAGCAGGAGCAAAGACAGTAAAACCGTTCCTGGAATTGATAGGCAGTGATGGCCAAGGAAGGTGTTAGAACAGAAAAGAAGCACCATCAAAACTGATCATTCAGCCTTGAAATTGAACGCCGCTGTGAGCAAAGAATCATTATAATACAAAAACTTTTAACAGTGTCCCATTAGAATAGATTTGTAATCGGAGTTATTAGAATCTATCACATTACCTGTAACCAAACGACCACCCTAACAGGATGTGTGCATTACCAATTCGTACTGATTACAGTATAGAAATACCCACTTCCACAGCAAACTCATTGAACGTAATGTGACTTTTTTAGTGATTCAGGAAGAATTTTAAAAACTTGCAGCATATCTGAGCCCCTGTTATAAACAGTGGTTGTTTACAAGTTTATCAGGGCTGTTTCATGAAGTTGTTTAAATAATGACCTACAGCAATCATTTTATTTTATTCTTTATAGACATTAGGCATGTGGCTCTGCCAAGATTATAGACACAACTCAGCTCTGCAGACACAAACTTTTAATTTGTCCATGATTAAACTCCACTTACTCTGGTTCCACATAGCTTCTGCTAATGTTGAAAAGACCTGAATCTCACTACTTTATCGTAACTCAGTTGTTACTGGTTTAAAATTTAGACTCTCTTAAGTAATATTTAAACAAATTTACTATTTTGGTCTCTCACAATTAAAAATTTAGACTTAGCGTCGGACGGTTTCCTACTCTTCAAGGCAAGCCCCACCTCTTGCACCCTGAATTTGTCTGAGGGTAAAAGAATTGTAAGAGGACATGCATATTGGGGAAAGGGGTTCTGGCCTTCAGCCCTTGCTGGCCCCCCGGGATGTCTAAGCCCACTTGGTTTGGAGGTTTCCTCCTGTAACACCAGTAACTCTGCTGGGACATCAGGAAGTGTCGTTTCCCTTGGCACATGCACCGTGCCACAGCTGCTACTGGGGGCTGAGTCTCATTCTCCTCAAAAGGCAGCAACTCTTGGCAGGCCTCTTAACTCTCAAAAGTTCACTAAGGACTTGCAGAAAATCTCTGCACCCCACAGGCGTCAGAGGAGTGCTGGGAGGCTTTTTCTTCTCTGCCAAGATACGCCACACAGACATTCTGACCGTTGGAGCTGCTCACGTTGGTGCTGGTCCTCTGCAAGGCGGGAGCCTCAGAGCTCATGCCCTGGCCATTCCAGCCAGGATTTCCCCTCCTCTCCACCCCCTAAACAGGCACAGGGGTGGGCATGCTGTGGCACTATTTTAGGGAACCAGTCAACCTCTGCCATCTGGACCCACACCCACTACATCTCCCCAGCTTCCTTCTTCCTTCCCAAGAAAACCTGTTATTTTCTTTGCTCTGTCCTGGAATCACATCCCATTTTCCTCCAAGGCCTCTGGCATCTACCAAGCCTTGATATTCTTAGCCCTCCTAAATGTGGCTCTTGTTTAAAGGGAAGCTTGGGATTTAGAAAACCCCATTTCTCTCAAATGCTTGGCTCTGGCAGTTGAAGGTCTGGTCTTTGAGACTGGTGTTTGTTCTCTGTTCCCTTTCAAAGTATATTTTGAAAGTCAAAGCTGAGCAAATGATGTATGTGTTCTTATTGAATTTTCTATTCTTCCAAGGAAAGCATATACAGAAAACTATCAATACTATTTGACTAATGGGCTTAAGTATAAGGAAGGTAGAAAGGTACTAAAGCTTACTAGCAAACTGTCATGATACCCATCTGTGGGCGTCCTAACCCTTGCATGGATGCATCAGCCTGCTCAGGCCACCATGTCGAAACCCACTGACACAGCACCTTAAACAACAAAACTTATTTTCTCATAATTCTAGAGGCCACAAGTCTGAGATCTGAGCACCATCAGGACGAGTTTGGGTAAGGCCTCTCTTTTCGGCTTGCAGCAGCCACTTTCTCACAGTGTCGTCACCGCCCTTTGGGTGCTTTCTAGTGTCTCTTACTCACCTTTATGATCGCATTTAGCTTTAAGTGCCTCCTTAGAGGCCCTGTCTTCAGTCACATTTGGGGGTTAGAGGTTCAGTATGCGAATCTGGGGAGCAACACAATCAGTCCATGTCATGGGTAATAACTTAGATAAATTAATTGCTTATACACAATTTATGAGGACTTAATCATACTCATTTCTTCTAAAAAGGAGCAGTTCTTGCTCATTGGAGTGACTGAAGGACACCTGTAGGTGTCCCTAGCTTGCTCTTGTGAAGGTCTTAGCAGGTTCATCCCAACCAAGACCCCAAAGTCATTAAGGAAAGGAGTAGGGGAGGGGCTTAAAGAAGGAAATAGATTAGAGGTGACCCATCTGCCTGTGTCCTAGCCTGAATGGAGACAATACTTGTGTATGAATAGATACTAATGCAAGTGACAGTGATGGTATAAAAGTTACAGTTAAGACCATTTTAATAACCAACAGGCAAGAAATGATAACTATGTGGTATGACCGAGGTGCTAACACACACTACAATGGTGATCCTGTAACAGTATATAACTGTATCAAATCAACATGTTGTGTACCTTAAACTTACACTGTTCTATGTCAAATATATTTCCATTAAAAAATAAAAACACATGCATTAAAATAAATAGCCAAGAGGCCACAAAAATAGGATGACTTAAAATAAAATAAAAGTTTGTTTCTTTTTTCCCAAAGTGTCTAGCCAGCATTTTATAAATAATGGCCCATGGGCTAAACCTTGCCCACTGTCTGTTTTTGTATGACCTGCAAGCCAAGAATGATTTTCATATTTTTTAAGTACTGAAAGAAAATAATCTAAAGAAGAGCAATACTTTGTGATACATGAAAATGACATGAAATTCACATTTCAGTGTTCACAAATAAAGTTTTATTGGAACCCAGCTGCACTCATGCATTTCTATACCATCCGTGGCAGGGCGGCATAGTTGTGACAGTGACTGAAAGGCCCATAAAGCCTGAAATACTTATTCTCAGACCCTGAAGGTGAAAAATGTAATGACGTTCAGTCTAACCAGTTCAGGCTGATAGAGCAGCTCTACCCCTGATGTGATGCAGAAACCCTACCTGTTCACGGCAGCACCGCCACCTTAAAGACAGGCCCTAAGCTTGCTCTGACTGGCAGGGTTTCCAGCAGGTGGGAAGTGTGGACTTAAGAATGTACAGTTACTTACATTTATTCATTGTCATGAACTTTGCTGACTGTTCTCTCCTAGCTGCAAGGGACAGAGGTGAACGTAGTCTGTAGTTGTGGCTAGTGTAAACTCTATTTCTAATAGAAGATAAAACTAAACAGCTGCTCCTTATATCGTCTATCTAATGCATTCTTACCCTCAATTCTGACTCTAAACTCTCTCTATACATAGAATTTCTATTCTAACAAAGAATGGGATGAAAAGAGACATATAGAAAAATATACAAAAATGTGTTTTGTTTCCAAGCATTACTGCATCTTTCTTTAAGCACTCTTATATTGATCTTAAATAAGATCAATATATCTTAAATCTGCACTCAGAGGCTTAAGAATCTAGTTCTAAAAATGACATTTTCTCTCTTTGGATCCTATTAACTGATAACTCAGGGTTTTCCATCATTCCAGAACTTTTCCTCCCCCTCCTCAGTTGCTTCCATGCAACTCTTCAATGTGTGTTCCCTCTATAGAAAGACACACAAAGATTATTAAAGCAAAGCTCATTTAATGAGTCTCTGTCCCCACAGGATTATGGGACCTAAGAACTGGGTTCATTGTCATTAGTCTACCTTCAGGCTGGTTTTAAGTTATTCTGGACTGGAAATATTAATAATCTAAATTTTTTCTTGATAATTTTCATTAGCTCTGCATTATTTAAGCACATATTTAAGTTTGGCTTAATAAAGGCACTGAATGGAATAGTACATCAGAGAGATGTGTTCCCTTGCTACTGATCCTTGCAAAACCAAAGTAAATGAGAGCACTTCTATCATTAAAATAAACTGTATGCCTATAGTCAAGGTTAAATTATTATTAATTTATATTTTACATTACCTGGATTTGCCTGGAAAAAGAGAAATTAGTCATGCTCCTGTAGGGGCAGAAAACTTCTGCCTTCCTCCATTCTGGGTTCTTGGGCTCAGCTAATATTTGCATCGACATAAGACAGATGAACAGGAAAAAAAATTTAACTTTGTTTATGTGGGAGCCCCATAAAAATATGAGACTCAAAGAAATGACCAGAGTAGGCAGCATTTATGCCGTTTAGACAAGGGAATAATAAATGTGTAAAGAATTGACAAGGCGAAGAGCTTTGGGCTTGGGGGTAGTAAACTGGTGAAGAGGTAACAAGATTTGGTTGTACAGCCTTCTTGGCTCTAAATTCCCTGTCACGGGTGATAAGATGCCCTCCGGCCTCCTGGAGGAGGGAGGGTGCTTTCACATGGGAGACTCATTCCCGACTTTCAGGGGGACAAAGGAAGGTCAGAGTGTCCCTCTTGTAGGGGCTGTTTCTTAAGTAACTTTAATTCAAAATAATATTTTAAAGGCATATTTTGGGTGGCATATTCTGCTCTCCTTCATTCCTTTGCATAAGCATTATTAACTTTAGTTACGTTGTGACTCGTTTTTATCTTCTTTCATGAGAGTCTGTGATTCATAGCCATCAATATAGACAGGTGAGTATCCACATTGATTGTAGCAACTAAGGAGTGATACTCAGTTGCCCCCTTACAATGGGAAGAGCAACTGTAATGTTATTTTAAATGCACTGATCCAAAGATATGCTTCTCTGTGATTAAAATTATCTGAAACAACACAACTTGAAAAATAGAGACACAACAATAGAACTATTCAATGTCGATGCAGGAGTGTTTCTTAGGATTATCTAGCACAGGGGTTGGCAAGTGCAATCTGCAGGTGACATCCAGCCTTGGCCATTTGTTTACAGATGACCTGTGGCTGCTTTTGCACTATAGTGATGTTGAGTAGTGGCAACTAAGACCAAGATGGTATGGTCTGCAAAGCTGAAAATGTTTACCTGGATCTTTGCAGAAAAATGTCCCCATGCAACTGAGTTAGTCCCACTCCTCTCATGTACACCAAGTGCAGGAGAGACTAAGAGGATAATGTCAGAAGTAGATCCCAGATCTCTTGTCTCACAGGCTAGAGATGAAAAAAATAAGATACTAAAGTGAAATTCCTTTTCCGACTAATTCAGTAACAGTCTAAGCTCTTGCCACTCAGACCAATTATCGGCTGCCCCTGAAAACATATGTCGTGCTTGTATGATTATGCCACAGCTCTAACACTTCCATCTCTGGAATGTCATCTCTTTCCACCCTGTCTGGAAAACTCCTACTCATTCTATAAGACCCAGCTCAATGCATTATCATCTGACTAGCTTTCTTCAAGTTGCCCAAGCAGAAAAAGTGGCTCTCCTCTATATGCATACAGCAATTTATGCGTGCCACTCAAAAAATGTGTCAAAGAGACACTAAAGAAAGAGTTATGCCACTGAACTGTAAAATGGTTAAAATGGTAAATTTTATGTCATATACATTTTACCAGTATAAAAAAGGAGGGGGAGAGAGAAAGGCAAAGAGAGCCTCATTCTGTACCATTCTGGGAGTCTGGCCTGCGCCTTGTGGGGCCCGGTGTTAGACATTTACCAAATGTCATTACTGTCTACTCTTTTGGGGGAACTTTTTTTCTGTAACAGTAACTGCTGAATTTGCTCTTTCTAATGAATGATAGATAGATAGATAGATAGATAGATAGATAGATAGATAGATAGATAGATAGATGGATACAGACAGGGTGAAAGAGGAATTGCATAAAATATTGTTCTTTTCTGGCATTAACTACCATCTGCTCCTTAGCAAGAATAAGCTATTTAAAATATGTGTTCATAGTGTGTTCATATGTGTTGACTCTGCATCTTCATCTTCACCACCACTAGTGTATTTCACTCGTCTCCATTTGTGTCGTGTGCTGGATGGATTCGCACTAGGGCACGTCTGTGGGGGCAGGGGTCACTGCCTTCCTAGCTTGAGGAATGACACGGCCTTCACAGGCTCTCTGCGGCTGGAAGTTCAGTCTTAGGAGACAGAAATGATTGTTTTAATTATAAAATAAATAGCCCTTGGTATTTCTTTCTTCATTGGTAACCACACAAGTTTGAACGATACAGAAAGTATGATTCTTGCGCCTTTCGGGGAGTGCCCCCTGCTGATCTGGGTAGACTCTTTGTTTGCCCTGCAGAACATCATATACCACCTCCCCTCTGACTGAGAATCCTGAACTCTGTTAGTTCCTCTGTTTTCCTTCAATATTCTCTCCTGACAGCATGAATGGGAGCAAAGGAAAAGGATAAAAAAATAGAAAAGGCCTCTATGAGGATTTCTTGGTTAACCGTTTCACCCCTGCCTTCAGAGGAGTTACTTATATCCACATGATTGTACTCGCCTAAGAACCTGCTGTCCCCTGTGCTTTAAGGTATCTAGCTGCCGAGACACAGGCTTACTCACCTTTAAACCTTCACACCTAACATAGGACCAGACACATAAGAGGCGAACATTGAAAACCTGATTGTATCATGTAAAGGAGAAAGGAAGTGGACTGAATGTTGCTTAAAAATTGATCATACCTAAGAATGTGGTAAAGTCAAACATTTGCAGGTTGAATTCCAAGCATCTAACCAACTGGACAACTTGCCAAATTAGGTGTTTAGGGAAGATAAATAAAAAGCACATAAAATAATTCAAAAGATGAATTGAAACTGAATAACAAACTTGGGGAACAAATACTCAGTGTCATTAGTAATCAAAGAAATGCAAATGACATTTTACTTTTAATGTGAGAATGTGAATACTTCTCCCAGGCTTAAGTAATATAGACATTTTAATGTGTAACTATTTAGCATAAGTTGGTGAAGCTTTTTAAAAAGCAATTTGACTAAATCTATCAAAAGCCCTCAATATATGTATATGTTATAATCCACTAATTTAATCTATTTTACAGAAATAACATGTGAAAAACATGCACAAGATGTTCAGCTTGGTGTTATTTATAACAGCAAATCTTGGGGCCCTTTAAATACAAAATTTTGCCTCAATGGTCAAATAAATGGTGGTATGTTTACTCAGTAAAATATTATCATCTATTTAGTGTATGTTTATAGTGGGTTCAAAATAAATTGTAAGCAAGACTAAATGTGTAGTTAGGAAAAACAACAAAAGAAAATTGAATAAACACTGTGATCACAAATATGTAAACTAACAGGCCCAAACAAAAGAAAAGGAAAAGAAAGGCACAAGACACTGAAAGAAATATCACAAGAGGAGAGGCTGTCTTTGGATTCTCCAAATATAGTGTTTTTGTTCTTTGCACATTTGCTCTAATCATTGTCTATAACAGATATAATGGAAAATATAATTTAAAAATATTATCAAGTTCTTACTCAAGTTAATAACTGTATGCATCTTTAAGTCACTAATGAAATCAAATGTTTAGCCATTTAATAATTTGCTCAAAATCAATTATTGTAACACCTGGGAGAAAGCCAAAACATTCTTATAATTAGGATTTGAGCTCGCCAAGTGTGCTATTCAAGTCCTGTTTTGCTGTTATTGCCACGTCCTTATTATGCCAGCTTGGAAACGTCACACGCATATGTAGCTTTTGGAGTCTCAGTTTGCCCGTGTGTAGAATGTCAGTAATAAAAACAGGAAGAAAAACAATGACTTCCTAAGGATTTTATGAGTTATTAGAGGAGATAACAATGGTGATATTGAGAGCTGGTACTTAAAAATGTTTTCTTCCTTTAAGAATATCTCTCTGATGTCTGATAACACAAACCACCATCATAACGTTCCATTACTCTGTCTCCCATCCAGCCTCTTGGTTAAAACTAGGAAAAAAACACCAAGACAGTAAATTGCATGTGCTTGAAATTGAGGTAACAAGCCTTAGTAAGAATAAGAAAAGTTTATCTAGTCTTATGGAAATTATATGCTCTTGGGAAACGCTTTAAATAGCCTTTGGAATGAAATACTTACACCATTTCAAATAGGACCCGAAATACTATTAAATATCTTAGGCTTTTTCAACAATAATGGTACAAGTACATTTTGAAACAAAATATGAGTCTTGTTAATATGCTAATTTCACAGGCATATTTCTACTTGACAACTGTGGGTATTATTTTAATTAGAGTCATACTTACATTCTAATATAAGAATTACTACTAAAAGCAGTCTTAATTTCCATCAAGAATAATTTATTACATTCTTTTCACTTTCTTCTTGAATCCACACCCATTGCAAATTATCTTGTCTCTTTTAATTAGTAGCCTAAAGCGGTCTTCTTGTTTTCTACTCTTCTCTGCTATTTATATCAATTATCTTTATTTCTTTCTCAATGTTCCCTTCATTTAAATCTCCATGCAATAAAACTTTGATAAAACTTCAGAATAAGAAAATAATTGAGGAATTTTGTGGCTTTTAAATAAGAATCTATTCAGTATTATCTCCATTAATTCCCAAATAGTGGAAAAGGTATACAACTTGGTGGCATACAATGGAAGAAAGAGGGGATAAATAAACTTAAATCATCAGTGTGCTCTGGTTAGAAATGTTCATTTTATCTAACCACATGGGCCTTGAGAATAATCAAGAAATTAATCTAAACTGTTTTGTAGTTTGCCATCTTCCCAGGGTAATTCCAGTTCAGACCAGTTATGTCACAGATGTGAAGCAATAAATCTTTTTGAAAAAAATACTTCCTCTTTAAACCACTGGAGTATCATCACAATAATATGTAACCACTATACATATATACCTTGCATATACAAATGTGAGTTTTTATTTGTGCATTATTAATGGTTGAACAGATAAAATTAAGTGTCTCATATGCACATTTTAAAAATTCTTATAAACACTTATTTCATTCATTTAATCTATTAAGCTTCTTGTTGACGTTGGTGACTACTTTAATTAAACTCAGAGCAATATTCAATGACTTAAAATGTGTAATACATGTCTTGGAAGCCACTTACATATATACTGGGCCAATTTCCAGTGGAAAAAACATTCTAGTTACACAATTAGGTCTGAAGATTAACTTACATATCAAATATGTCCATTTTGCTCAAATATCTATTCAAATATAACTTTGGAGGAAAATTCACCTGAAGTTTTAAGACAGATGGGCATTTTAGCAGTGCTATTATGTGAACTAAATGTTTAAAATATAAATATTCCGTGTGTCCCTATAATGGGAATGTATAAATCAGACAGTATTTCCCAGTATAAGATACTTCATTTAATGCTGCTAAGTGTGTTGGAGTTTTGTCTACATCTTCATCTCTAACTCTAAACTGACTAAAATACCTTTTTTTATTTCTTATGGAAGTACTTGTTTGGCACACAATAATATTTTATGTTATCCCATCTCTTTTCCAACATTTGGATAATTTTTTCTAATTTAATGACCTTCTGTAGACTGCAGATGGGTTCAAGTGTAGATTAACTATGAAGAGAACATACCTTTCACCATACATAGAAAATCAGTGCCATGCAGTTGCTTGTCTGGCAGCTAAAATTGTCTCAGTTGAGGTTGGTATTGATCTTCATCAATGTGGGATTGTAAATCTTCCTCTCTTACACATATTTCTCTTTCAGATATCCTAATTTAACAGCCACTTATCTCCTTAGCCTGTAGGAGAGTCTTTAAAACACTTTGGTTTTAGTTGTTTGGGATGTTGGGGACATCTGAGAAATCTAATGAAAGCTATGAAATTTCATCCTTTTATTCAATTGGTCTCTTCCCAGCCTACCCCCACCCACACCCCACACATATACCAACACCATTTTCCAGGCCTGTTCAGGAGATTCGCAAAAATCTCTTGAGCTCCTTGATAGACCCCTCAACCAGAGGTACCCAACAAAATTTCCTGAGCAACTTCTCAAAATCCCTCCCTTAAATACCTTTCAATGATTCCAGTTCTTTAAACCTGGTCTTTAATTAAATGTCTCTTCTCTTTGAACCTCCAAAATACCAGACCATTAGCCTGAATATTTCCTGACTACCTCACTACGTCCTTCCATCTCCTGATAATGTCCTTTCCACCCCTCGTCTGTTCAGCTGACCTCTGAACCAGTTTTCCCAGCACTCTTCCTGCAAACCCTGATCCTGGATGGCATTCATCCCTGAAGCTTCTCTGTAACAAGATTGTTCCTGTTTTTCTAGAAACAATTCATCCAGAATTCTTAATAAATTGTAATCAGTGGCCCAGTATGACCACTTTTTCTTGCAAACCAGTGTATTTAGAGGCCTACATTACACAAATATTCCACATCTTAGGTGAAAGGAGAGACGAAGCTAAGTAATTTCATAGGAAGTATACTCATCTGTGCACCTCACATGTGATTGAGCAATTCATGTAAAAGAAAACTAGACAGCAAATCATAGTAGAAATCTACATATAATCCTCGTCTAACTTATGACAAGTATTCTCCTATTGCCATATTCCTTTTTAGAGACTGCTTTGTGTGTCAGTTTTTCTATTTTTCCTATCTGATCATTTGATGGACTTCAGTGACTAAATGTAGAAAAAGTAGGCATCAAGGAAAATAAGAGAAAGGAAATTAAAAGTCTACAATCACCTGTAATGGGAAAATATTCTCTAAGAAAGAGTTAGTGATGGAGAATTGTGGGCAGTTAAAAGCTCAATTCCATGAAATACTTTAGTTATGCTGTTACTCTTCTTTTTTGAACAGTCTCTTAACCATGTGTTAACCAGAGGCCTCCCATTCTGTTTAATTTGGAATTTTAGTACTAAAAGATATTTCCCATAGTCCTTATTGCTAACATGCTATCTCTGAGGCAAAGAACACACTAAATCTGAAACAGTCAATGGCAGGCTATGCCCTGGGCCATCATTTGGCCTCAGCAGTAACCATGTCATGTGGCAAATACAACTCCCATCAAAGGCCCTGGTGGGATCGTTAGATTGTTGCTGTTTGTAAATAAGTCCCTGGTTAGCATTTATTACAACAGCAGTTTTTCCTCTTTGCTTTTGAATTAAAGTAGAATCCTCAGAAAAGAAGTCAAATGAGACATCTAGTTTTCTAATTTTTGATTAATTTAAAGTAATTACACAGAGAAATTTATATATTGTTATTAAAGAAAAAAAACTAGTAAAACTTCTGGGCTTTAAATATTTTAGCTAAAGTAACTTTTTGCTCAGTTATAGAGTTAGTTAAGAAAGGAATTCTTATACCTGACCTTTGAATGCATATGAGATATTTTTTATTTTTTTAATAAACCTTAAAATTAGATTGTCAGCAGCACTCATGATAAATGATTTTTATAAAGCCTAAGGACAAGTGTATTTTCCAGCTGCAAAGCCTGGTGTATGTGTGTGTGCTGGCCAGCTCCTCGTGGGGGGCTATTAAATATTGTTATTAATGATAAAGAAAACTATTAAATATTGTTATTAATGATAGAGACAGAAAACAGCAGCAAGTCAATGATATTTTCAGCCATTTCCAAAGCAGAAGACAGTGAAAATCTAGTCAGAGAACAGAAAAAAAACTCAAAAGGAATTGAAGAGTTTATGACAATTGAGAGGAAATAACTAAATGAGTTTCCATGGAAAATCAGGAGCTTAAGTTTCTGGGAGAGTAAGTGAAGGAGAGGATGTAATCACCAGGAACCTAGCTATTCAGCAACTGAAGAAATGTGGAAAACAAGATGGTTAAATGTGAACTGAGGAGGATAACAGACACCAGTATAACAGTTTTCAATTGTTCTGGCAGACAGAAAAAAAAAGGCCAAAGCTAATTGAAGCAGAATACCAAGAGATGCATTTCAACCCCAAGTACAGAAGTCCAGTCTTAATAAGGGAGTCCCCAAACTTGGAATTAAAAAGGGTTTTTTCAGATTGAGAACTAGAAACTTACCGTCTAAAAGCTAAATGATTAATTTCTACTAAAATCACAAGTGAAATTGACAAATTAAGTGCCATCAGTCAAAACTTCTCAGATTACATCTTAAATATCAAGGTCTGTTGATTCTGTTCACCAAATCTCTGTCAAATCTACTCTTCTTTAATCATGAGGTCACCATCCTAACCCAAACCACCATCATTTTTCACATGGCCAAGAGTCCCCTAAATGTTCTCCCCACATCCTCTTCTGCCTCCTTCGAATTTGTTCTCCAAATGTTCACTTTAGAGGAGTGTTTTACAGTGCAAATGGGTGCAACCAAAGCCTCCTGCTAGCCAAAATGATTGCCTTTGTGTGAATATATAAAGGGCACGTTTCTCAAGACAATTTACTTCCATTTGACCAAAAACTGTCATAAGGTATTTATTTTGGTAGGATGAGATATTTTATCACCACCTACCAGAAAGTCAGCATAGTAAATACCTAAGTATAGGATGTCTGCTGTGTGAATAGCACCCACCTAAAGGCAGCGCCTTCTGCACTGCACCATGTGTGCAGGCACACATACACTGCGCAGCAGCAGCCTTGCGTGTCATTCCCACAATGAAAACTTCCAGTGGTTTCCACTGCTCGCCAAGTTAAAGGCAGAAAAGCCTAGGATGTCTGCCCAGCTCTAGAGTGGCTCTCCCCCTGTGCTGTTCTCTCTGCCTGAAAAATGCTTTTTTCCAGTGCACCCCACAACCTCTTTGCATTGCTGTCTCCCTCTCATCCTCCATTCCTCTCTGTGAATGCCCTTTCTTCCCAGCGGCCCCCCTGTAGGATGAGGAGGGTCAGCGTGTTGCTTGGAACACCACAGTCGCCCTTCAGTACCTCACGTGGTAGGATGAACGCTCCGTGAGAGCAGAGTATGCGTCAGATCTGTTCAGAGCCTCATGGCTTTTGACCCAGGGACATGCAGATAGTAGGTCCTTAATACGTATCTGTTAGATATATAAATGAAAATTGAGTATATAAAACAGTGCAACACAGTAAATAGGCATATATTAAATTATGAATAATAATGGCTTAAAATAAATTATAAAGAGGATAAAAATCAGAGGAAGAACATGACATTAACTTTTGGTAAATTGGCTTTGAGCTAAATGATCTGCCTCTGTCAGTCTCGGGTCTGCGAATTCCAAATTTATTACCCTTCTTAAGTTGAATTCTATATCATAAAAATAGTATTCTTCCTCACTTTTCCATGTAAATTTTAGGTGCTTCAAAATTAAAATGCTCTTTTATTTCTTTTGTTCTCAAATAATCTTATTTAAAAAATATTGATGGCATTATAAATAAAGTATTACCTGTGGGAAGTTTTAAAGAGGTACAAATAGACAGGGGTGTGGGTAAAATTACAATATTTCTAGAATTTCTCGCCTGTCCTTAGTGCATCTACGTGTCAGTAGGTGTCTCCAAGGGGTGAAGAGAAGTAGTCTATCTCTATGTCAATGGGTAATTACAAGGGGAATGGGGGGCATGTCTGTACCAGACCAGAGAGGTTGGGTGGGGCCCCTTTTTTCTGTAGCCAGGTGGTGAGAGACACAAGGAGCAGAAGTGTACAACTGCCTGTAAGCAATTAATGGGTTTGTCCCACTTTATTTCTCCCTTTGGCTGATTTTGGTTTCAAAGGCATTAGGATTTACCCCCTGGAGTTACAGGGGTATATAGAAGTTGAGTATTTAACTTTGGAAGGAAATATTTATGTGGATTTTTTTCATGTAAAGATTTCAAATAAACATATAATCAGATACCTATGTCCATTTTGTCCTCAGAGATCAATAGGTCATAGGTTCTACTGACATACATAAATAAATAAATACAAAATTTTAACAAAAGCAGTTTTAAAAATAAATATAATTGCTTCTCCTTGCAATTTTAGAAAATATACCATAAACGATGTATAAATAAAATGGGCAGTTGCCGGTATGTTGTACCAGGGACCAAAGGAGAACCAGAGAGGCCTCACCCTGTGGCCTGAAGAAAAGAGTATTTGTATTTTTTCATGTCAGAAAAAGACATAAAATGGTGCACTTGGATTGAGAGGTTAGAGGCATAAACCTGGAGCTCCACAGTGTGTGTCCAGGCCCACAGCTTTGCTTATCAAATGCGTGAGAGAAAGAATCACAGAGAGAAGAGTGTGTATAAGGTCCCCTCCAGTTTTGACCAAGGTTGGTTCTGAGTCCCTACTTTCAGTCAAATGAAGTATTGAAGCAAATTTGATAAATTTGGAAGAGGTTTTGTTTCTAATCTTTTCTAAGCTCTTCTACAGAGATATGGACTATTGATGTGATTATTCTTTTCAAAACAACAGGTCTAAATATCTCTAGAACCTTAGTCATTTCATCTTCTACAGAACAAAATAAGGATACAAGATTAACTTTCAGCACCTTTGTCTGAAAATACAGGCTACCAAAAGAACTAGGAAGCCCATGGATATTATAGGCATCCAGATGTGCCAACCAACAGGTCACTGGCTTTATTCCGGGTAGCCCACCTTCTGCTCTGTAGCTCACCATAAATGTGACTCCCTTCCTAGTTGTCTCTTCTTTGCTCAAGGTATTTGAGTGATTTCATTGCCAACGTTTATTTCCAGTAAGTTCTCCAGTCATCTTGTAGGATGACACAGGGCAGTCATATTTTCAAGTGTCTCTATGAGGACCTTGGCTTTCTGTCCCCTTACCTTGGGGCACTTGCCCCCATAATGGATAAGTACTCAGCCTCCTTTAATAGGCTCAGCTTCACCCAGGACTCTGGGACAGTCTTGTCCCTAGATGACACATTTGGGAAAGATTGTTTGAGTTCCTTCAACAGACACAATAATTTTTCCTAATCTCTTGGTGAAATTCTGAACCAAATGGAATCTAGTTCCTTTCTTTAGCTGACCTTCCGCTGTAGACTGAATATGTGTCCTCCCCACACTGACGTTGAAGCCCTGCCTCCCCCCCCAGTGTGATGGTGTCATAAGGTGGGGCCTTTGGAGGTGTGTAGGCCCTGAGAGTGGGGCCTGCTGATGGGATTAGCAGTCTGAGGAAGCTCCCTTGTGCCCTGGCAGCTTACAGGGAAAAGACGCCCCTCTACCAAGGAGGTGCTCGCCAGATGCCTAGTCCGCCAGCACCATAATCTCGAGTTTCCCATCCCCCAAAACTGTGGGCTGTCAATGCTGTTATCTAAGCCCGTAAGGTCTGTGGTGCTTCCATTACGGCAGATTGAACGGACCAACACCTACACCGCAACTAGGCTCCCATTTAAGTCTGTTTGTACATGGGATGAGTTCTTAACAGCTTGGATCTTGCTTTGCTTTCATCATTCTTCCCAGAGACCGATGACCTGTTTTTTAAATCCCTGGCCTCAAAATAAAGTGCCAGCAGCAGGGTACCTGAGGACATGGTGGTCAATGCATAGATACTTGCAGCCAGAAGATGAATAAGTTATGGGGATCTAATGTATAGCATGTGATTAGAGCTACCAATACTGTATAATATCCCTGAAAGCTGCTAAGAAACTAGATTGTAAATGTTCTTATCACAAAAAAGAAATGATAATTATGTGACATGATGGAGATGTCAGCCAATACTATGGTGGTAATCATGGTGCAATACATAAGTGTGTCAAATCCACACAGTGTATACCTTAAACTTCTACAATGCTGTGTGTCATTATGTCTCAATTAAAAGAAAAAAAAATGCAAAAAGAAGTCCTACCCACACACCTCTACTGAGATCAGATCCCTTGCCATCCACCAGTCTGCTTGGATTTTCATCTGTTGCCTGTTCATTAGTTCTTATTGGCCATCTTCATTCCATATAGGACGTCCAGCCTGGGTGACCTGCCAAGATTCCCACTCACTCTCGGCGTGGCCTCTGGGTTCTGCACTTCATCTGGCTGGAAAGCCTCCTGTTGCCATCCGCCAAACCCGGGCATGTCTAGACACCAGGTCTCAGCTGCTCCTAGTATGAGCGATTCTAGAACCATCCTGTTGGCTTCCATATGGAGAGTCCCTCTGTGTTGGGTGCAAATCATAGCTCTAACTGCCCGATCGGTATCTCTACTGCCTGTATGCCTTTCCCTCTCACTTCTCCTTCTCCTTCTCCTATATGCCCCCTCCCCAGCTCCCCGCCTCACCAATCATCTCCTTGTCCTTTTCCACAGAACTCTAAATTACTACTGCTTTCTGTCTGCTGGACACTGTACTGCGGGCCTTACACGCATTATCTCATCTAATTCTCAGAATAGTATAGAATGATGGTAGAAATGGTGTAGTTATTATTATTCAAGTTTTGAAGAAATAATAAAGTAAGGCTTAGAATATTTACTGATTTGCATAACAGTAAGGTGAAGAGCTGAGACACAAAATCAGGTCCATCTTATACTAACTGTAGGTTTTTAATTACCAGACAAAAATGGCTTCCCTAGCTCAGTGGTGACTGAGTTCCTCACCCTCTTTGGAAAGAGACCCTCTTCTAGCTGAAGGGATACATGTCGAAGTGCAGCCAGAAAAGCTGACTCTTTGAGGTACAATGGATCAGACATTTAATGGATTAAATCATAGGGGAAATGCATGTGGAAGCATCAGGCCAATCGGAAGGTCAGCCAGAGAAGGAGTCACACGTCCAGGGTGGGGCCGAAGAAGTAAGTGTGTTCTCAGAACCTGAGTCCAGCAGGTAGCCATACTGCATTTTAAACATGTTCAGTGTCTTCCTGCACTGGGAGAGGAGGAAGGGAGAAGCAGACAGCGTGTACAGCGGTGCGGTGAAATCCAGGGGCAGCCGTAGCGTAGCTACCGAGACCTGCAGGGGGCGTTTAGTCCCAGTTAACAAAGGGCGGGTGTGCTGGCTCTTCGGAAACCTCTCCGGATCCCACTTCTGTCCGTGGCAGGTCCCCATCTCTGCTAAAATGCTCGCTGAAGACGAATTCAGTACTTGTTCTACTGTTGAATGGAAAGGCTTATTAGAATACTAAAGTTATCTATAACTTTCATCAATTAGCATTATTGGTTTCTTCTGGAATGTATTTTATTGGTGATTATTCATTTTCTCTTGATCTAGACACTAATTCTTTTAGTGCAGGCTCCATTTGCTTCAATATTTTTTAGTAATCACATCAATCTGACAGCATTTTTTTTTCAAGTTGTGGTTAATTAAACCCCTCAGATCCTTTCCACATGCATTCTTGCCATTTAATCACTATTTATTTCCTGAAAGTAATTTTTTAAGTTAAATAAGTACAACTCTATGGTTATCCCTGCTTTGTTAATGTTTCCTCTCTTGAATTTAGTCAGAATATCCCTCCGTGCTGATGGCTTTTATGAACTGACTTGGGTTCCCCCAAAATTCACAATTGGAAGTCCTAGCCCCGAGTGCCTTAGAATGTGACCTTCTTTGTGATTAGGGTCACTGCAGATGTAATTCATTCAGTTAAAATGAGGTTATAACTAGAGTAGGTTGGGCTCTAATTCGATGTGACTATGTGCTTATGAAAAGAGGATGTTTGGGCACAGGCAACACGCAGAGGAAGTGCTGTGTGGAGGTGAACGCAGAGGGCAGGGTGCTGCTCCTACAAACCAGGGAGCGCCAGGATGTCCCGCAGACCACGGGAAGCTGGGGGAGGCAGGGAGCAGATCCTTCCTTGCACCCTCAGTGAGACCCCGCTGCCAGTGCCTTCCTCTCAGACTCTTGGCTTCCAGAGCTGTGAGACAACACATTTCTGTTCCAGTCACTCAGTTGGCGGTACTTGTACTGTCAGTCTCAGCCAACTAATAGAATTGCTTTAGCTTTGGAATGTGTCATTTAATCATAATGCATCCTAGACATAGGTTAAAAGCCTACCGCTGGGATGCTTCAAGTCCCATCTTAGATGCTCACCAATCTGGGCCTCTTCGCATCAGCATGATCTCTCCCTCCATCCGTAGCTCACTTATTTCTGCCTGTTCTGATATTGAAATGTTAGTAATATTTAAGAAGCCAAGAAAGACAAAATAACTGATAAACCATGCTCTTGGAAAAAGTTGTCAGCCTGGGCTCTTAAGATTCCAGGAGTTCTAAGCTATTTCTTTTCTTTGTATTTCAAATAGCTTAGGTCCACATACTGCACCCATGTTAAAAATGTACAAGCTAATTCAAAATATCAAGTATTTTGGGCTAAATATCTACTAACTTGATACCTCTATTAACATCAACACTTTTTTGAGAATTTAAAAATTTTCAGGTATGACATTTTAAAAATTGCATGCAGTATTTCATTTAAATCTCATGAACATATCCCAGAAGGTGATACTATCCCCTTTTATACACAAATGCACCAAGGGTTAGAAAAGTAAATTAAGTATCTTGCTCAAGGTTACATCATTAATAAGTGATAGAATAAGAATTCAAATCTAAATCTAACTCTGGTGTGCAAACAGTGAGCTGTATATATGCTTCTGCTAACTAGAGAGGAAAGAGACTTATTGCTTCAGCCACTTAACGGTTATACAATGTTTGGCATATTAATTAACCTTCATTTTTTTCCTTTGTAAAATGAAAACAGTAGTGGCACTTGCCCTCAAAGATTAGTGCATGGATTACATGAGATAATGTGAAATTCAGTGTGCAGTGCATGGTAAATAGAAAGCTATTATTTTTGTTACTTAGTAAATCCAGTTGGCTCAGTGAACAAAATCTTTTATAATATTAGAAAAATAGTACAATGGATGAAAAATTTTATAAAAATGAATATTCCTAAATGTAATCTAGGAGAAGTAATAATTTACCTTCCCAGCCTTACTTCCTGTACTTAGACAAACATACTTTACTGAAAACAAAATATGATGAATTTCTTTCTGAATTTAATATTTGAAGGAAAAAATATGTGCCTGCATGTATACATATATATATACTTTGTGTGTGTGTGTGTGTGTGTGTGTGTGTGTGTGTGTACCTGTAGGAAAAGTCTTTGGAATTGTCGAGTTAAAAGAACTCACAATGATACAGCATATAAGAGATTGAGAAAGCATAACAAAAATAACCTGAGAAGACACAGGCAGATACCTGGAGACCTAGAACTCGGAGGAGGAACCATATCCTCTCCACACATTGATTCTCTGCCATGAAAGATGCTATAATCACCAAATTTTAAACAAATCCAAATTTCCTGGCCAATGTGTACTTTCATTTGTTGAACTAGCAACTCTGCCAAATGGGCACTTCAGAAATGGATATTGGTTTGTATTTTATAGAAAAACTAAAATTTGCAGGTATATGTTTTAATCTTTGCAGTAAGTGCCACCATCCGGGGCTTGTCGTTAACTCAGTCTCATTCAGTTTGTCTCAGACCCAATGTAATCTTGTGGTCCAGACAACAGGGATGGTTTAATGATTAGATGGATTTTTTTTCATGAGAAATCAATTTATTTTTCATTACTTAACCTGGAAATAATTAAACTAGTCAAAATTGTCACTGTTTTATGATAATTTGTTTTCTTTTCTACATCCTGTCTATTCCTTCAATTCAACAAGTAGTACACAAAATATACTTCTCTCATGTTTTTTAACTTCATTATTTACAAAAGAGTAAGAGATAGAATACTTAAGAAAGCTGTATTAATACGTGTTTTTAGATGTCCTTTTAATACCATGTTCCGTATAAAGGGAAGAATAGTCGGAATTATTGTTTCGGAAGACTCTTGGGTAGTTGTCCCCCATCCTGGCTTCCCTTGGCCCCCATGGGGTGAAAATAAAAGACGCAAATCTGTGAGGCATAGTCAAGTTTAAGGAACACACTGAAATAATGAGCCTGTTTTCTCCAGATGAGTGTTCTCAAGAAGTGCACTTAGTAGAGGCTGCAGTAGCCTTATTACATTCATTTTTGCCCATATAATTACTCTAACTGAACTAAAATCTGATATTTTATAGTCCCCACATCATCATTAAGCTAAAAATCAGGCATTCTATCTTACCCTGAAAAATTCCGATTACACCCATTTGGAGCTCTCCACTGAATGTCAGCATTAATGCCTTCCTGTAAAAGATTAAGGGTGCCAAGATGTCACACCGGAGAGAGGCCCATAGTCAGCTCATAAACAAGACTGATAAGCTAGACTGGCAGTTCTTACTGATGTGAGCATCTCAGCTTGGACTAAAGCTGCATCCTGGGAGATGGTATGAGAAATCTGCACAGCCATCTCTCATTTAAAACAGGTTTATGTGGACAGGTCAAAATGGAAGGATCTAAAGACCTGAATTTGGAACCATGTCAAATCTTAAGAGAAAGACAAACATAGTTAGGTGCTTTTTTGTATAAATGGTGTCTACTGATCAAAGCAACATGACTAATGCTTGTCTTAACTCTTTCGTTTTACCCCAGTGGGAAATGCAGTATAAAAGCATACTTTCCTCCAAACTTTCTCTTTATCATTAAGATATGATTCTGTTTTCTCCAAAGCCAGAGTTACAAATGAAACAGATCAGTCTTCCTGCTATTTTTGTCATCAGTAGGGCAATGGCACTAATTAGGAGGTTCTGTATTTTTTATATTCTTCAGTGAATTTAGAATATGGCCCTTTTACATAAATAAATTGGCCAGCAGAGTTGTTAGTGTTGAAGCATAATTGCACAGGAGGCTATGTGGACAAGTAAACAAAATGTTGTAAAAGTGTGTAGTTGAGGCCACAAAGTTGTCATACAGGAATCTCATTGTCAACCTAGCCAGGGTCTTCCAGCCTTTTACACCTTACTTGATTTCTCAGTTCCTTTCTTGATGCATCACAAATGAGGGTCCAAAAATGGAATATTTTGCCGGGAGCACAGCATTGAAGGCACTCAGTAAGGCAGGCTAACTCTAATGAAGTACTGGAGTCAGACTAGATTGCACATTTCTGTTTTAGCTACTTGGGCACTGTTGTCCACTCTCCATTGCACCCAATGTGCTGTGGAAATGAAATTAATCTTTGAAGCCTTCAGCAGTCAACAAAGGCCCTGAGCAAATGAAGAAAGATAGTCTTGAGGAATATTTAGCTCATGTCATGATGAGATTGGAATTTAAAAGAAAAAAATCTTGCCACCCAATTGAGGATACAACTCTACTGAAAATAATGCACATTTGCAAAACCCTCTATGCCTACCCTGAATGAATCTTTACTAACTCTGTGCTTTAATCTTTCCTTTTCCACAAAGAGTGTGTCTCTTTGATTAAAACTTTTTTTCTTCTTCTTCAAGTTTACAATGAGCTTAAAGGAGTCAAAAAATATTCTTTTGACTTTGGTCATATACTTATGAGATACTGCCATTGAAAGCTTAATTGGAATGAGGCATTTCCAGTTAATCAAAGATGAACAGATCTCTTAAAATAAGTCACACTTCAGAAGGTAATCTCATTCGTGTCATATTGTTTCTTTCGGTTTTAACTTTACTCCCCAATTCTGGAGACATCTTAACTCATCTTTAAGTAATGAGTAGAAGAAGTATTATATATTGAACCTTTCCAGGACATGGGAGGGCAGGGGATTCATAACCTATACCCTTCTCTTCAATTAACAGCATAATTACATGTCTTAAACTTTGTTAAAGGTTGAGGGGCTAAGTGGAATAGGGTTACCTACAGTGCTGGTGGATAGGTAAGGGGTAAGAGATGCAGAACCCTTAAACTAAATACTCCTTCTTCTAAAGATAAACAAGTAGAAAAGGGTATCTATAAGAAATGGAGATACATACATAAAGTTATTCACTACTGAGTTGCTTTTCTTTGAAAGTTGAAATTAAAAGCTGTCTGAGGTAAATCTCAAAGGAGGCTTGGATCTAAGGAGAAGACAGAGTACCCAAACTACTTTTCTAGCTTCATTTCCTACCATTTTTCTCCATTTTGCTTCATTCAACCACATCAAAACCCAGTTACATAATTCTGCTCATGAAATACAACCTATTGTAGTATTAGGGCACCAAGTATTTTGTGTTTGTTTTCTGCTTTTTACTGTTTTTGATAATAACAAACCTGGTCTTAAGTCCCCTTTTCTATCACTTTCTACTTTGTATGACTTTAGTCAAATAAGAATAAATCTCTAAGTCTCATTTTCCTGTACTTGTAAAACCAGATTCAGTAATACCTAAGATGGATGTAATAGAATAAAAACCTCAAATCGAGCTATTTAGAACATGCTAAAAAATAATTATAAAAATAATGTAAAAAGAGGAATCATTAGAAACATTCAGAAGGAAAAAATTAGGATAGGGATTAAACCAAAATCCATTTCCAAAATCCAAAATCCATTGTCGCTGGCTGTCTTCCCAACCCTATGGAGACTAGATGTGGGCAGATAACTGGAGCAAAGGAGCAGAGCTCTTCTGCCACAATTGCAGAATTTTACTGCTAAGGAGAGAACATTCCAGGTCTCTGGTGCACCTGCCAATGTAAGTACACCCCAAAATAAATCCCGCATATATTCTAATATCACAAATGTCGAAAATTGATTCTGTTGATGTCATGCTTGACTGCTAGCATATTATTTTAAAAAACTGACTCTAATAATAATAAATATTTTGTCAGGTGTTTGTGAGATTACAATGCCTGCAAAAGTACCTACCCTGTATAGCCAGTTGGTCTTTGCAAGAAGACAGATCTGAGTTTGAATCCTGATTACCCCACTGTTTAACTATGTGCCTTGGATAAGTTACAGAACCATCTTAAATCTCAGTTTTTTTCATCTATAAAATTTGATCAGTTAGCATTAATCTACCTGAAAGGGTTGCTCTGAGCATTAAGTGAGGTGAGCGTGTGCAGGGCCAACACGGTGCTTGCCTGGCTCTGCTTGTGAGCTAGAAACTTGTCCTGCCTGCAGTATCCTCCATCTTTCCTCCTTCTGTTGTGCTCCTAGCAATTCTGTAATCTTTCTTCCGCCCTCAAACTCCAGTGCCTTGCACCATGCTTGATAATAAGGAGGGACTCAGCAAATTTTTGATGGAAGAATGAAGAAACGTAGAAACAAGTGAATTAATGGAAAGAGATTGAGCAGGTTCTTGGTAGCGATGAGTGGCCCTTAAGCCTGTCCTCATAAGGCATGGGTCAGCAAACCTTTTCTGTGAAAGGCCAGAGAGGAGATGTTTTGAGCTTTGTGAGCCATAAAGTCTCTGTAACAGCTATTCAACTCTGCCACTGTAACATGAAAATAGCCGTGGACCATACATAGTGAGGAAGCATGGCTGTGCTCCAATATAACTTTATTTGTGAAGCTGAAACCTGATTTCATATAGTGTCATGTATTATAAAATTCTTTTGAAGTTTCTGTCAACCTTTTAAGAGGATAAGAATCAGTCCTAGCTCACAGGCCACAGAAAAATAGGCAGTGGTCTGGAATTGACCCATGGCCATAATTTTCCAGTCCTTGAGCTAGAGAAATAACAACATTCTGGGATTATGTTCTGACTTTTTAGTCAATGTCCATCAGATCCATTGTAAGAATTCCTGTGTTTTTGTGAAAATGCGAGAAGGCCTCTAAGGATATGTTGCACGTGAACTTAAGACTTAATTTTTGTGAAATTCCTGTTTCTTTTTTAAGGCAGGAATGTCTAGAAAATCACTGGAGTTTTTGAGCTTGAGTTGTTTTTAGTGGAGGTACATACAGTAAATGCACAGACCTTAGTGTACAGCTTGATGGATTTTGGCATGTGTATATACTCAGGTAACTACTCTACTGATCAAGACACCAAACTTTCTCACTAATTTTTTTCTTACCTTTTCTACCTATCCCTCTACCCCTGTCCATGTGATAACCATGAGTCTGTTCTGTATTTATGGATCTATTTTTAGTTTTATTTGTTCATTTGTTTTGTTTTTTTAGATTCCACAAATAATTGAAATTGTACAACATTCATCTTTCTCTGTTTAACTTATTTCATTTAATATCCTCTACATCCATCCATGTTGTCCCAAATGGCAAGATTTCATTCATTCTTTTTTATAGCTAAGTAATATTCCACTGTAGATATGTACTTCATCATCTTTATCCATTCATCTGTCAATGGACATTTAAGATGTTTACATATTTTTTGGCTACTGTAAAAAATGTTGTGTTCAACAACTTATATCTTTTCAGATTAGTAATTCCATTTTCTTTGGGTAAATTTCCAGAAGTGAAATTGCTAGGTCATATGATATTTCTATTTATAGTTTTTTGGGAAACCTCCATACTGCTTTTCACAGTGGCTGCACCACCTTATGTTCCTACCAGCAGTGTATGAGGGTTCCCTTTTCTGCACATCCTTGCCAACACTTGGTATTTCTTGTTTTTATTAATATTAGCCATTCTGACCAATGTGAGGTGTTATCTCATTATGGTTTTGATTTGCATTTCCTTGGTGACTAGTGATATTGAGCATCTTCTCATGTGTCTGTTGGCCATTTGTATGTATTCTTCAGAAAAAATATTTATTCAGAACGTCTGCCCACTTTTTAATTGGATTGATTGAGGATTTTTCTAGTGTCAAGTTCTGAGTTCTTTAGATACTTTTGATATAACCCTTTATCCAATACATCATTTTTAAATACCTCCTCCCATACAGTAGGTTTTCTTTTTGTTTTGTTGATGGTTTCCTGTGCTGTGCAGAAACTTTTTAATTTGCTGTAGTCCCACTTGTTTATTTTGCTTCTGCTGCCCTTGCCTGGAGAGACACATCCAGAAAAAAAATTATTAATGATGATGTTCAAGAGTTTATTGTCTATGTTTTCTTCTTGGAGTTTTCTGGTTTCAGGTCTCAAATTAGGTCTTTAATCCATTTTGAGTTTATTTTTTGTATATGTTGTTAGACAGTTTCATTTTTTTGCATGAAACTGATTTTCCCAATACCATTTATTGAAGAAACTGTCTTTTACCCATTGTATATTCTTGTCTCCTTTTTCATAGATTAATTGACCACATAAACCCTGGGTGTGGGTTTTTTCTTTTTTGAGCAGGAGTTTTAATCTCTCCTCTGTTAGCTACCTAGCCTTCGGCAAGCCACTCTAAATCTTAGCTTTATCATGTGGAAAGTGAACATAATAATTCCTGTTCTTCAGCATTGCTATTAATATCGGAGTATATATAACACCCTGTCATTTAGAAGGTGCTCCATAAATTGTAATGACAATTGCATCTTAATATTTAGTTTTTGGAAGTTATTATTTCTCAAAACAGTTCCATTTTTCTCCTGCTATTTCCCAAGCCATATGGGAATTCTACTCATCTAGCAGTGTCCTTGTAGCCACAACTAGATTGTCTGTTAAGACAGACTTACTGCTGAAATAGTAAACTGGCAAGAATGAAAAGGTAACTCTTCATTCAATATCATCATCTTTCCATGGCATGCCAAGTACACATGAATTACTGTATCATAATGTTTTAAATATAAACTCCATAAAAGTGGGGACTTTATTTACCTCATCCCATGCCATATCCTTAGCCCCCTAAAAGTATCTTGCACAAAACGGCATGGAAAGTTATTTGCTCAATGAGAAAAAAAGTCTAAGTCAGAGATTGCAAAGTGCATGCAACCTGAAGATTTCTTTTGTTCAGCTCACGGTGATTTTGAAGTATAATAATTATCAGCTGAAAACAAGACACAGGAGATACATGTTTTTCTTCTATGTAAAAGGAAGTTAAATTTCTGTAACAAATTAGAACTTGCAAGTTTATATGACAACTTTGAATTTAAGCTGTAACTGTTTCTGTTAGAAGAGCCATGCTTAGCTATAGGACTGCAGTAAAAACACAACAAGCCTTTGTCTGAAGACTAGAGAGAACAGAGAGCCTGGTGTTTTATAAGCAGAGAAGAGTGGCCCAACTCAAAGGGATGGAGAATGAGAAAACAGACAAAGTACAGTTCTCCTGGGAGTTGAGAGCCGTGCCTCACACCCACGCAGCATTATGGAAGGTGGCAGGACCTCAGAAGGGCAAGGTCTGTGCACACCAGAACACCTAGAACTCGCCCCAGAGTGCTCATTCTTGATGGCAGCCATTGACTGAGTGGCAGAGCTCAGGTCCCTGGGGCAGTTTTTAACTTAACTTAGGCTAGAGCACCTGACAGATAGCTGAGAACTGTGTTATGAAAGTAATGCTAACCACTCTGACAGGTTCCAGTATGTGTACAATATGGGTGTGTGTGTGTATTCCCAAATATCCCAAACACAATAATAGTTTGTTTCTTATTTAAATCAAGTCAAAAGAGCTGTTGTGATTAAGGAGGTGGCTCTCCTTCACGTTCCTGTGTTCCTTCCTCCTGGCCTCAACCATCTCCTACACTGTCTTCTAAGTTTTCCTCTGACGCAAGTAAGTATATGGGAAAGAATAAGTAGATTTAATGTATGAGGAGTTTTTTTAGGTTGGGTTTCCCAGTTGTCAGACCTAGAGGTGGAGATCTGCATGTAAGTGGTTTTGGAGGAGGGCTCTCAGGAGCAGCTGTATGGGAGGTAGGTCGGGGAGGAAAGTGAACCATGACCAGTTGCCAAGAAAACTTAACCTGGTGCCACAGAGAGATCAGCAGCTGGCATGATCCAGCTTAGAATTCTAACTGGACCTCTGATTTCAGTCCAATGGCATAATAGGCGCTGAATTTACTCTCCCACCTTAAATAACTAAATAATCGGTTTAAAAAAATGAAGTAACAATTTTAAGACATTGGACAACAGTTTAATTTTGCTATAATAGCTTGAGACATTGGATGACAGCATAAGACAGGATTGTTTTAACTTTGCTGGGAAATTACATCCTTAAAGTGGATACCCAAAAAGAAGAAGAAATAGATTTCATAAATATCTAGCCAGTCTCTCCCAGAAGAACGAGTGTTTAACTGCCCTGACACACAGCAGGGCGGGGAGGAGAGCGCAGCACACTGTTGAAGATCGGTAGCATTTCTGATCTCAGAGCAGATGCCTGCTGCTGAGTTTTGAATTCTCCTATTGCCATGATAAAATCCCTCCTCTGTCTCACTAGATCTTAAAAAATAAAAAAAGCTTCTAGCTGCATATAAAGAAAGGTCTTTGGCTTTTTTATGTGTTTGTTTTGCTTTTGGCTTTGTTTTGTTGTGTTGCGTTTTTCGGTACAAAACCAAGGTTAGGAGTGAGTTCAACATGTGCAGGAATGGCAGGGTAGAAATAAAATAACTGCAGTAAGGATCTAAAAGACAAGAATTAGGATCTAGAAAAGCGCCCTAATTATAATCAGTCCACTGCATAAACACACACACACACATCCTCAAATTCACAGAATTATTGGAGAAGGATTTGAACTTCCCAGAAGATATGAAGAAGAGTTTTAAATTCATCTTCTGTAGTTATTACAGGTGAAAGGGAACTCAAAGAGACATGGAGCTGACAACTCTTTTTTCATTCATTTAGAACACACCCATACAGAAACAGACTTTTCTTTATCTAAAGATCCTTTACCATAGCACAGGCCTTTTGAACTAGGGAAATGAACAGAATCTCAAACAAAAGAACCATTGGCAATATGCCTCAACAAAATGGTAAGAAGTTAAATATATACATGCCCCTGGACCTCCTGCTCTGAGGGTAACAAATATAATTCTAACTGTGTGCTATCTTTCTAGTCCCCACTCACTGGATGCCCCATCTCACGCTGCGATTGCAGCAGTCAGTACCAGACTTTTCCAGCACTTGAAACCCAGCCGACAGAAGACTGTGTTACCTCCTTCAGGAAGGCTAGCAGTCATTGCATTACATGTCTCAATACACCAGTCACTAAGGGACCAAGTGCCATTTTGACTGGCAGTTGAGCAGTCTCCATGTGGAGATGCTAGGGTCGCTGTGTGTGGCCGTCCATCACCAGCAGAGGCCCCATCTCTGCACTACGAAAGTCAGGTGTCAGACCCAGAAAGACTGCTGAGTAGTGACAGAAGAGGGAGCACTTAGGGCCAAGCCCACTGTCTCCCGATAAATGCCTGGCTCTTAGGAAGAGTCTTCTCCCAACACTTTATTCTTTCGGTTAACCACAAACCACCTTTGATTAACTGTCAAAACTACCTTCAAGGACTAGGTCATTTGATAGTTATTTTTGCTTTCAGCAAACTCACAAAATGAGTAAGTCAGCCCACAAGATCTGAAGAACTGGAAAGAGATCACAGATAGGCATTAGACAGTAGAGAAGAACCACTGGAGAAGATTTCTTTCTAAAGCTCCAAGTGGATACAGCAGCATGCCTCAGGAGTCTGGGGAGGTGTTAGAGTGGGATGTGCATGTTTTTAGCCCCACCTGATTACCTCACCTCTGCCTCTCCAGCGCCTCCCAGCGGGATTCTCACGGGCTTACATCTGTGCTGCTTTAGTAAAAAGCCTGAAAGAGATGCGCACTGCTAATGGCAGTAGCCAACATTTATTGACTGCTTACTATGGACCAGGTTTTGTTCTAAGTGCCTTACGTGCATCTACTCATTTAAGAACTACAGTGTGAGAAAACAGAGGAGCAGCAATGTTAAATTTCCCAAGGTCTGGCATGTCACAGACAGAAAGCCATCTTGAGCAGTTTGAGAGCAGAGCCTCATTCTTTTCTACTATACTATAACCAAGTTTCTTTCCCTACTTTGAATCAAACCATTCTTCAAGACCAAGGACCTTTGTGCCACACCATTCACCAAGTATTGCTAATGTCTTCATTGCCCTCTATACTCCCCGCAAGACTGTGGGTGGCCCTAAATCCAGCACTCCCTCCCCTAAACATGAACCCCATTCATAACACCTGCCCGGATACTCTGTATGGCCAATGCACTTACAACTTCCGGGGCACCAGTCGCATGAACTGTAATGTGAATGGCTCCCCTGAGGCTGTATAACACGGCAGCCCTGGGCCTGGGCTTATCTCACAAGACCCTTTCTTAATCATAGTTCAGTTTCCTGCTATGCTAATCCTCCATCCGCTTCCCCATAAGGATTGAAATCTTTTTCTTAAACAGTGATTTCTTAGTTCGGACCTTCACATGCTTCTAGCTTTTACCATGCCCTTTCTCCAGAAATGAGGTTTGCTTCCCTGAGGCTGATCAAAGCTCCTGTTAGTAGTGGTTCTTAGGAAGAACCAGCCAAGACCTGCAGTCCCCAGCCAGCAATCCCTGTCACCACGACAGCGCTGGCTCTCTAAGGATCTGCACCCAAAGGACACTCCAGGCAAAAGAATGCTTGTCGTTACTAGTTAGTCTTTCTGGCCTAATTTTCTAAAGTAGCTGCTTTTATCATGACTTGGAATGAGTAAAATGGAAACCCTAAACACTTTATTTACTCTGTTTCTAAGCTACTCAGCCCGTTTCCTTCCCTCTCTTCCTTCCATGCCTGTTTGATCTTTCGAAGACCAGCAAATGAAAGAGACGCACAATTACATCTTATTGTACCCACTGTACATAATAAAAGAGAGCCTGAAAAAAAAACATATAAGTACATTATAAATGTAACCATATTTTGAATATATTTCCATCTGATCACTATATTAATAATAGTTCATGGTTGGAAATTTGACAAATACAAAAACTAAAAAAAAAGTCACATGTTTATACCACCTAATCTCAGTTGCTAGTTGATAAATTCTTCCCTTAATTATCCTATAATTATATACTTATCTTTACATCTGTATTATACTTGTGCTTGTAGTTTCACTTGTTTAAATGGTTTTGAGCAAAATAGAAATGTGGTTAAAGCTATGCCCCCATTCAGCTATCTTTAGCAGTTGCATAAATATATGGGAGAATCTAGAGTGTAGAAAAACACATGAGAAAAACACAGGCGTGAGCAAATATTAATGCAGTAAAAATGAAAAGGTGACAGGGAAGAGGTAAACCTATTGTGTATAAGCATTCCCTATGATAGTCTCTCCCCAGAGTTCTGGAGGGTCAGAAGGCAGCTGCCTCCGGTGGGTGATGGTTTCAAATGTAACCACCTCACTTTTTTGAAATTTGGGTACTATCATAAACACACACTAGTATTTATTTGCCTTCAATTTTCTCATCTTACTTCTTCTAAGTCTAGCAACTAGAAACAAAAATTAAGGTAGGAAAGAGAAGAGAATGAAATGTATGATGTCAGTGTTTTAAGACTTAACACTGCCATCATGTCATTTTTGTCGTTTTTACTAATTTGTGTGATATCCAGAAATATCATTTAGAGAATGTTCAGATTTTTAAGCTTTCAAATATTACATTTTGTGCTCCCTAACCTAAGCTTACTTGATATGTTCTATAGATGTGGCACATATACATTCTTTATTGTTTACCCCAAATGAAATATCAAACATTCTGATCCATCATCAAATGTGCATCTTATTCTCATTTCCGGATTAGGGGGTCCAGGAAACACAACTCCTATTTGAAGACAGAAACAATGCAGTGTCCACATTAGGAAACTATTAAATGCGTGAATGTGTTTCGGCAGGTATCATCAGAACTAAACATTGGCACTGATTTTTAAATGGAGTATTTGGAACGAAGAGGTGATTAATGTAAAGTAAGATAAATCTTTAAACTATGTTCTATTAAGATAACTCAATAGCTTCACTTGACATGTGATGTGAAAGACTGCAGAGTGGAATTTTTCTTCCAACTACTCAGATGATTGTTTCCCATTCCTTGGTGATTCCTGAGCACCATGGAGGTGGGAACATAACGTCATCTCCATGATGGCCCTTGTCTTCTTTCAGTTTACATACCCCTGTAACCCAGTTGAGCAGATTGTTCCTCAGGGAAGGGATGTAGCCCCATTAGGCCACTGCCTTCTGATGTAAACTGACAAGGAGTACCTGCTTGCTGTAGACTATCCTGAAAGATGAACACTGAGAAAATTGTGCAATCAGGGAGCTAACGCTGGGGAAAAGGAAAAAACAGAAAATTGCCAGAACGTACGTCTGTTTCTTCTTTTGGAGAATTAAGGAGATAAAACCTTCAAAAACCCAATCAGTGAATTTTCAGCCTTACTTAGAGCTGGCTATTTTCAGCAACTCCCTTTTCTATTATACAGTGTGAGTTGCAGCCATTGTTTTCCTAGAAACAGCAAGTAGATTGCTGTTTCTAGGAATTAATTTCATCACTCTAAAACAACTCTGTGTCCAAGTTAATTTAAAACTGTATATAAATAAATACATGGGTAGATTTTTTGCAAGTCTGAGGAGTAATGTCATGGTTACTATGAAAAGCACAGAAAGAATCTGTCCTCGTGGTCTCAGCCTCTAGAGTGTTTCTCTTTTGCACTTTAAGGCCTTCTATGGTCCAGAAAAAAGACAAACACTAGGTCGTGTCTGATTAAACTAAGCAGTTTTATATTTTCCCACACTATTTGATACTTCGTGTTGTAGCTTATGAATAATTTCCACAAAATAGTTTGCCTTTCTTTTAAGAAAATTGTTAGCTTAAAAAAGAAAACAATTTTGCAATATATTTCAATTTAGTAAGTATTTATCTATAAACTGTTAGCATAAATACTGGGGCTTGGCAGAGGGATTATATGACTGAATAAACATTGATAAGGCATTGATTTTGCACTTGGAGGTGCAGAAAATCCACCATGAATTACAAGGAGCTAACCTTACACAGGTAATGGAGGGACTGAATACAAATCTCTTAGTTTTGTTGATTTTTTTTTCTATTGTCTTTCAATTTTCTATTTCATCTATTTCTGCTCTAATCTTTTTTCTTTCCTTCTGCTATATTTGGACTTAGTTGTTCTTCTTTTTATAGTTCTGTGAAGTGTAAAATTAGGCTGTTTGAGATCTTCTTTCTTAAACGTAGTAGGCATTTATCATAATAAGCTTCCCTCTTAATACTGCTTTTGCTGCATCCTCTAAGTTTTAGTACATTACGTTTTCATCTTCGTTTGTCTCAAGATAATATCTAACTTCCCTTTTGATGTCTTCTTTGGCCCATTGGTTGCTCAAGAGTGTGTTGTCTAACTTCCCCGTATTTGTGAGTTTTTGAGTTTTCCTTCTGCTGTTAATTTCTAGTTTTATCCTATTGTGATCAGAAAAGATAGTTGGTATGATGTCAGTGTTCTAGAATTTGCTAAGACTTGTTTTGCATCTTAGCATGTGAGTGACCTATGCTGGAGAATATTCCATGTGTGCTTGAGAAGAATGTATATTCTGATGCTGTTGGGTAGAATGTCTGTATTAGTCTATTAGATCCATTTGGTCTAAAGAAGGTGTTTTAAATCTTATTTTAACATCGCAGAAAGCATCCATGTTCATAAAGCCTTTGCTCAAATCTCAGCTTACATTATCCTATTTAATCCAACAAGCTGCTCTCCCAGAACCTCTCCAATACTCCAGATAACTCATATTCTGCTGTACTTTTTTTCTATTATCAATAGTATTTATGACCTTGTATCTTGTTATGTCATCTACTTATTCATTACATGTGTTTTATTGCCTATTTCCCCCTTTGGAATATACATTAAACAAGGGCAGGATTTGGGGCAGTTTTGTGCACTGGTA
This sequence comes from Manis javanica, assembly GCF_040802235.1. NCBI lineage: Eukaryota > Metazoa > Chordata > Mammalia > Pholidota > Manidae > Manis > Manis javanica. Next base: position 98,928,492 of record NC_133167.1, read on the forward strand.
GGCAGTGCTTGCCATAAGGTAGGTGCCCAATAAATATTTTTGGAATAAGTGAATGAACAAATAATATCAGTAATAGCAAATTACTATATATTCATTTATTAAGGGCAGTGACTCTAATGTTAAAATAAGAGCTTAAATCCTAGCTTTAACTTTTCCCAACCTGGGTTAGTGTTGAAATGTTCTGTGTCTCAGCGTTTTCATTTGTAAGTGATAGAATCTGATTCAGTTGGTCATGAGGAGTAAGTGAAATGTCCACAGGTAGTGCTCGGTCTGTTGCTCTCCCAAGGAATAGTAATTGTTGCTGTTGTTATTAGAAGGTAAACATGCTACGTTGAAGTTAAACTAAATCCACCATATTTGACAAAAGTAGTAAAAGGTGTACTTTTCTTACCATTTCCAATGAACAGAAACGTAATTGGCACTATTCAAGTCAATCTAGATGTTGGAGACTTACCCAAGGCATAGAGAGTATTTCCTTCTATATATTTGAGGGTGTTACTTCTAGGTAAGAGCCAGTGGACAGAGGTAAGGGAAGTGCCTGGAAAGGATCATGCAAGGTTTAGAATTAAAGTTGAGTAATACTGCCAGAAAGAGTTTACCCAGGTTATAATGCATCAGCTTGGACATTATGGTTAATGGATTTGCACATTGTAGCTTTAAACATTAGAAATCACCACGACATTTAGAAGTAGTGTGATTTAGGGTAAGCTACTAACACTAAGAAATTTCTTGCATTTTTAAGAACAGCTCATTAGAGGAAAGGCAAAAGATAATTAACTTGAACATCCCAATGCTGTATTAATAATATGGTGGCCTAAATGGAAAGCTTTTAAAGAGCCATTCATGGCTATATGACTATTTCCTTTTGACCTAAAGATAACATTCTTCATTTCTTTCTAATATTCTTTTCTACCGCAATTCCTAGTAAACGTTTTCCCTCACAGCAAACCATCCCTTCTTCCCTTCTATGTCCCGCCTGGACAGGAGCCCATTGAGACCCATCCCCTAGGTTTCTCTCCACAGTCACAATCGTGCCTCCTGAAATGTCAGCTCCAGCCGTCTTGGAGAGAGCACTGCAGCTATGCGTGCAGGTGCTGGTACGAGCTGGTTGGAGGGGAAAGAAATCACAGAGGTTGGACATAGAAATATTTAGTAGTCCTGTACGAAAGTGTTTCCAACCCTGAAACTGTGAAAGTACAAAACAGGTATATAAGGCACAGCTCAGAGCAAAACGAGAAGCATGATTTCCTGCCAATGTTTTCATGTATACGTAGATCGCCTAACGCTGTTCAGGCACCAGTGTTACCTGAGGCGCCTTTGACCAGGGTGACTTACTCCACTGTGTTAATCAATTTCTTATTATAAAAGTCGAGTCAACACATCTATTTTATATTTAACATTTCCAGTTATTTATTAAATCCCAAATGTACATATACATGAGTGTGTGTGTGTGTGTGTGTTGTTCATGTTTTAGGTATTAGTGGTTTGAGTAACTTACACAAATTTCCTGTATGATTCAGAAGCAAAGAAATAAATTGCATATGAAAGGTAGTCTACCATATGGGCTAATCCACAGATTTCTCACTGTATCCAATCTTAATGCACTTTTTCATTTTGTTCTGTTCTTTGCTTTTTAATTGCCAAATTATAATTCACTAACGGAAGGTTAAAGGATGTCATCCAAATGAGTTTAGTCATAAAGACAGCCAAAAATTTGTCACAGCTCGCTAATAAACTCAATTGTCAAAGGATGTCTTGGAGGAAAGAAAATACATTTGTGATAATATTTATGAGCCTTTATTAACAGTGTAGTTTAAATTCATGAAAGCTAAGCAAGCAAACAAAAATGAGAATGAAGGTAAAGCCCTGGTGCATAGATTTAGATTCTTATTCTACACAGTTCTTTGTCTAAAATATAGCACCTGAAATTAGCCCTAAAATGCACCTGTCCTTTTGTATCCACATTTAACCGAATTCCCATAATACTTAGGTTAACGAAATGTAGCAGGAATTGAGATTTCACTTTTAATAAGACCGTAATAGAGATTTCACTTACAAGGATGTCTGATGCAAGAGTATCAGCATTTTGCTTTTGAGATATCTTTCAGAAGGTTTAAACAACTACCCAATCAGTTTCTCTTTTACTTTAAGTGCCTCTGTCGGCCCCGTGGGTCTTTTCTAGAACCAGCCAAAGATCTACCAGTCTTCTCAAAACGTATGACTAATGGTGTAACTTTTTGCTTTACATTCAAAGTAACAGCTGTACAGACACACACACACTGACAGGCAGTCAGCATTTACTGAATCTTCATTTCAATGTAGACTTTCAGAAAGTCTGCCCATTTCTAACTGTATTCATCAGAAATGTTTGGAAACCCACACAATACCTTTTACTTCATAAATCATGTAACTTTGGAGCAGTCACAACTACTTTTTGTCAAATCAAGTTTCAGCCAGCCCACATGACCAAATTGCATCACTTTTACTGGGAGATAGTAGCTTTTTGTCTTTAAATTCAATTTGAAATTCTCAACACACTTCTTTCTTTAACCTCTGACTCAAGAAAGAAAACTCTTCAGGCAATGCCAATCCAATTTAATATGGTGCTTCTTTGTTTAACTACATTTTACCAAAAGAAATAAAAATCTGTATTAGAATTTTATGCACCATGGTTTTTATACATCATTGGTTTTACAGTTTTGCTGAATATTACTTACTCTTTCTCATTAAATTGTGCTAGAACTTACTATATTTAAGATGTGGTAGTATTTCCTTCTTTTAAAATTAAATATGAGTATCCATTAAAAATAGTTTACTGCTAAAGATTCAGTCTTGCTTTCAGGTGACATTTTTTAGTGTATTTACCTTCCACTTAATTTCAGAAATGTGTTGAACTCTAGTGAACTGAGTTTATTTGTTTCTCCTTAATGAATCAGTTCTAATTATGTTGAGTTTGTCAGTGTACATGTCGCTATTAACTTAAAGTAAGTATCCAACTTACATTAAATTCCCTATTTTAAAAGTTTTTATTTTATTTTAATGAAAACTGCGTATGTTAGTAATCTAAGTCGCATTCAAGTTACGGAAGTATATTCACAATCCGGATAACTCTTGCATGGTTAAGTATCGGAATTTGACATTTTCCTCTGTCCCCAAAGCACGTGACCCTTTACTTTTCCACAGTGCAAAAGTCTAGCACAAAGTCAGCTACATGAGAAAAATTAGCTTTTGCTTTAACATTCCTACAGCATTGCCAGTTCAAGAAAACAGATTGCCTACTCTCAACTAAGTATTAAAAAAGAAAAAAGAAAAACAAAATTATGAGCCTAAGTTACCAAAAGGATGCATGTGGAAGGCTACAAGTATTTTCCACATATGCAGTTCTCCAATCACATTCCATTCCATCCTGTTTTTATGTACTTTCTATTAAACTTTATTATTATTTATCGCATTTCCTTAGATAAGCTCCATCTCTTTTTTCGAGCAGTAGTGAGCACAGCAGGGCTGAGGACCTGGGCCTGCAGCACACTGTCCAGACATTTGTCCAGGATGGTGATAATGGACCATCAGGAAGGATATTTATTTTTATTTGTTCTCAGGTAATGTGGTCTCTCAGCTACAAATTCACTTGGGTGACCATCCAGGGTACATTTCACTGTCTTGCCCAGAGTACTAGCAAAAGTGTCTTGGTCCAATTTCTTATCAAATTTCAGATATGTCATGTATAGCATACTTATATTTTCTGTTCAAAAGGGCTATTTTTGAAAAGTATTAATAATTCAGAATTATTTAATCTTGTTCATTCACCCTCCCTCATCATGATTGCCATTGCCTTTCTGAAAGCTCAGAAGCCATCGTATAAAAATTCATTCTAGAATCTTATCATGATTTTAAACTCCATGAAATATTGTTGTATTTTGTAAATGGAATTTATCATTACTTTTTAGAATAAGTGCCCTTTCTTATCCTAATTTTCATTGCCCATAATTCCATGCTTTTACCACAGAAAGGAGAAAAAATCAACTACAATATGTAAAGTCAGGGAACTCATTAGGTTTTACCCCTTGGGGTCCAAGAGTTCCCCAAATGGGAAGTGGCCCAAAGTAGACCAGAAGCAGAAAGAAGAAATAGAAGTTGCCAAGTGTTGACATTTTTATGGTAGATACGGTCAGCTCTGTAAACTACTTCTTGAGACTTTAATTGGATTCATTTAGAGAATATCACAATACCTACATTTCAACAGATTTACACCCTGAGAGTTTATACCAGCCCAAATCTACCTCACCTACCCACCTCCATTTTTTTTTTCCCTTTCTACACACTGGAATAATAAGGTTTACAATGGGATTAAAGTACCAAGCTATGGCATAGTGACATGACTGGAGGAAAGAGTTTATTTACATTTGACTTTCTGGGATCAAGAACATCACTGTTGAGAGAAAACAATACCAGAGGTGGGACACTCACTCTATGCGTATGTCTGTCTGGACACCGTAGTTTACAGGAACTAAGAGCAAAATAAATATGGCCCATCAATATCTATTCCACATAGGCTTTGACAATCTTTTCCTGCAAGTGAATCACTGTCCAGAGAACTCACAATACTTTATTTTGGATATTTGAATTACTTGGACTTTTTCAGATAAGGAGTTTCCAAGGAGATGTACATTAATGCTGTGTATATGTTCTTCCCATATTTTAGCTGATTTCCCTACTGGAATATATATTTTGGAAGTCTCTGCAACATTGATAGTTTGTAACATATGGGTTTTGAAGATATAATATATATACTGAAGACAGAATATAGATAGATAGGCAGATATTTTAAAGATCCCTGTAACACCCTATGTGGTTTCTATTTCAAATGTATTAAATTATACAAAACTGGGAAAATTGATAATCATATCCATAGGCCTATGCTTTAACCTCTAAAGTATATATTTCTATTATCTTTTTAGTTTTTTCCATTTCCACTCACTTACCTATTCATGTATGTGCTTAAAAATTGAGAGTCTACTATGTGAAAAGTCTTCAGTTAGGTCTAAAGAATGCTATGAGTAAAAGAATAATATACTGTCCTTCCCTCAGTTGTCCCTGATTTTTCAGAACTGCTATCAATAGAAAAACAAATGTATAAGTCAGCAATTATCTGCCAATGTGATACTGTGACTGTATGTGCCGGGTACAACGGAAGCGGAAAGGAAGGCTTAGCCCTGTGGGCCAGTACAGGGTGCTTAGCTGGTGGCAAAGAACCTCTGCCATGTGCTTGTGGTATATCACTGCTCCTTTAGTCTCATTGCTCAGAAATAGTCAGTCCCTCTACTGCTACATAATCCATCATCTCCTAATTGATGCTGCAGATTTATTTTTCATTTCTTAGATTAGTAGTACACATGGCCGTATTACTACAAGTATTCTAATGATTGTAGAGAGCATAGAAAGTGCTTAACTTACAGTTAGGGTTTAACTCAAAAACTTGGGAGAGAGTGTATATGCCTGATTAATATTAATCAATGATAGTAATGACAGCACACTTAAGACTGTTCTTTCTTTTCTTTCTTTTGCAAATGAAGATGATAGATGAGAGGAAATCTGCACTGAAGATTTTTCAAAGCAAGGTACTTTCTTTCTGTTCCTCTTAATCAACTGCTTATGTCTACTTTTAAAAAGTATACTTTTGTAACAAGGGTACAATACCTCCTGCCAATACTTGCATAAAAATTGTCTTTGGGAGGGTGGCCGAGAGCTGGGGAGAACAGGTCCATCTGTGGAAGACTTACTGTGATGGAGTCTCTCGCGTTTCTCGTCACGACCAGGAAATGAAGAGCTCGCCTTAGTTCCGTCAGCCTTACTTGTAGTCGTACCCCTGCAGCATCCTTGTGCTTCAGCCCCAGGGCATCATGCCAAACGAGGAGATGGCCTTTTGATTGGATAAATCATAAAGCTCACAGGTGTAAGGCCAGGCATCTATGACTTAGGGTTTTTGGGGTTTTTTTGCAGTCCATGATAATAAACACTCAAACATGATGATGTAGACATTGCAGGGCTCAGCACACAACAACTCAAGCAGACAAAGGCATCATAACTCACAGGCCTTATAGCTCATCCATAAACTACCAGCAGCTCCAGATGACAGTGAGGAACTGACCCCCATCCGTCTCCACATTGCCATTCAGCTCTCAGGAAATCTACGGGCAGAGAAGTAAAACATGATTTATGGTAAGTTGCAAGATACCCATGCTTGCATATTGCTGTGTGTAGAGCAGAGATCAATTCCTGGCTTACAAATCTGCCACGCGACAGTGCATCTTTTCAGTCTGCCACCTTCCAATTAAGTGTCATGATGAGGGAAAAAATATGGCAATGCTCTGGGGAGGAGAAATACCACATTTTGATTAGGTTATGGAAATGGTGTGAGGCAGCAAAAGATGGGGAACCTGAGGGCTCATTTGGCCCCAGCATTCAGCCTGAGATCTGGGACATAGACCCAGGAGTTCACCGAATGGGAGACCAGGAATCCTTATACCTGCAATCAGGGAGGCATCTGAGATCACAGCGTAAGAGAAACTGCTACTGGTCATCCACACAGGAAGTGTCCTGTGTCTAGCTCCTAACATTAGTCTGCAAATACTGTAAACAAACTAGCTCCTAGCTTTCCCATTCAAAAAAAATGTATGCAGACAGCACTGTGTTGTGAATATTTATTTGAAAACCTTCTTCATTTATGCATTTTTCTCATGGCTTTGAAGATGAGACAGCTGGGGCTCATGATCAAATGGACAATTTTTCTTTATCAACAACTGTCAATGATTCTTATTTTGAGGCTTTGACTTAAAATCGATCTTGAGCTAGTGAGTAGGGCAGTTAAACAATTAAAACTTGCTGACTGGTATAAAGATGATTCTGCAGATGCATATCCCTCTGTATAGGACTTTCCAGAAGCTTTGTGGGTTTCATTGGCACTCACTCCAGTGGCTTCCATCAATACTTGAAAATAGAATCAGCAGATAAGAGCTTGGCCTTCAGCTTCCTCCTGCTGTATATAAAGATCAAAAGAGCTATATTATATATCTAATTAATTTGGGGTTTCAACTTGGCAAATGAAAAGCACTCAGATATTTGTTATGATGAAATTCCCTCTTGGATTTTTAAACTTAGTATGTCCACCTCTGAATTCCTCATCTTTTTCTTACACTCGTTTCTCAGTAAAAGGCATCTCCATCATACCAGTTGTTTATTTTGCAAATCTGGGATCTCTTTGATGCCTTCCTCTCTGTCACCTTTTACTCCCTACATTTCCCCAAGCCCTGCCAATCATCACCTCCAAAACAAACATCAAGGCCGCCAGCTCACCTCCCATTGTGCTGTACCCAGCGGAAGCCGCCAGCATCTCTTTCTGCCGCTGCAGCCACAGCTTCCCACTTGGTCCCGCCAGTCCACTCTCTACTCCAGTGACCGTTCTTAAGAGTATCTAAATGTGTTTCTCCCATTCTGTAAAGCCCTCTGTTTTCCCACTGCAACTGTGGTTGAACTGCAAATCCTTCAAGTCACCCATGAGTTTCTTTGTTTTCCTACTGCTGCCCATGTCTTCAGCTAAAACCCGCACGGCCCCTTCCTGCCTCCTGGCCATGCCTAGGCATCCAGGGCCCCCTTCCGTCCCCTGCCTCTTCCTCCTCTTTACTCGTGCCGCTCTCTGTGCTCAGACTCTCTCCTCACCCACCCAAGCTCCTAGGCGGTGATCTTCATCCTTCTGTTGTCACTTTGTTCCTGAGCCATAACTGGGTGGATCTTCCCTGCCATCTCCTCTCAAAGCATCCAAGATTCTGACAACACTGGGTATTTTTTTAATTTCATATTTGTTTATTTCATATCAGTTTCATCCACCCGACTGTAAACGTCACTAAGCCAGACTTTTTTTTCACCACCGTGCATGCTACATGTGGCACAGTGCTTGACACAGGATTTGCATTCTGTCAACATTTGGTGTGGAGTCGTTAGGAATCGCAAACCAGATGTCCAGATGCATCAGACATGACCACAGCTTTATTTCCTTTAAGGACAGTGGCTCTCACTCTGAGCGTCCATTTTATTGGGCTGGTAGGAAATTAAGTACAAGCATTGTTAGGACCCTCTCCCCTTGAAAAGTCCTCCTGGAATCCAGTGGGGACTCCCAAGTGGGAAACTTCCATGATTCTTAGGCCTCACTGCTCACCGCTGACAGCTGCATGGGTGGAAAGGAGAATGTCAGTCATCACTGAGGAGCTGCCCAGAGCTCCGCCCCCTTGGCATGCATTTTTTCTGCTGTCCTGTCAGTGTGGGACTATTAGAAGATTAAATTAATAAATATAAATGCCTCGGCAAAAAGACTGATTCATAGTAAACACAGAAGAAATGCTCGTTTTTATTGCTCTGACAGGTACAATGCAGGCAGCGTCTGCTTCCGACTCAGTAGTGAGCGCTTCGCGGGGAGCCCCGAGGCACCGAGGGTTCGGCTTTGACCTGCCCTTCCAGTGCATTATTCTAGGGACCACCACTTGTACGCCTTTTCCGCCACTCTGTCTCTGACACCTGGAATGGGCTCCATAAATAGTTGGGGAAGAGCTCATTAGAAATCATGCCTCATTTCCAAAGTGCTCCTGGGGAGATGGGAGCCCCCTAGGCCCTGCTTGAAGTGGAGAGCGACAGGGAGCGGGACGTCTCAGCGCAAGGCCGGTGCGGTGACAGCCCTGAGCCGGGTGCTGCTGGCACAGGGCAGCCGTGGCCCTTGCACGAGGCTGTCTGGAGGCAAGAGGAGAAGCTTGGCATCACAGCAAGGGGCCAGAGCAGCAGAGCCTGCGGGACCTGATACTCAGCGGATTGAGGCCAGTGCCCGGGGAGTGGGATGGGCCGGGGCTGCTTAAGGCGCAGGCATATCCGCGTCTGGTGGTGACCCCTTGGGGGCTGGCAGCAGGGCAGTTTCCTCCTGCCTGGGGTGTGGCGGATGGTGCCTGCCAGTGGGGTGGCTGAAGGACTGAGCCACCTAGTCAGGTCCCTCAGGAGGATGCCCGGAAGCGGGTGAGTTGGGTCATGGTGGCAGGGGCACCGAGGGCACCCGCGCTGGGTCCTGAGCTCTGAGAGCACAGCGAACTGGCCTTATGCATTCAGCGCTCCGCGCCTTGCACGCCTTGCACGCCTTGCACGCCTTGCATCCCTGAAGCGCAGCAGGTGCTCAGTAATCATTTATTTAGTTAATGAGCAGGAGGGCAGTAGAGTCAGGATAGGAAACAGTATGTGAGCTGGCTCCTGCGGGGGAGTTGCTTGTGGAAGGAGGCAGAGGATTCGTGAGGGCTCCCAGGGGACAGGGGGTCATTTGAGCAAAGATGGTGGCCAGGGGAAGGCACAGGGCGGCCCTGGGAGCCGGGGGGAAGGCCGCAGGAGAGGCGAGGGGGTGGGCGACGAGGCAGGGGCCCGGGACCCTGGGCTTCGTGCGCCATGCACATGTGGGTTTTGCCAAATGTATAGTTTTCTTTATCCAATTAATTTGTTGACCCTGCTGAGGACAAAAGCTTTGTTAAGCCTTCAGCCGCAAAGCTTTAGCACACCTAATTATCCTTCTCCGCTGCTTCTCGTGTGTGTTACTCTGAACATTCCCACCTCCCAGACTGTTCCTTGCTAAGTGCTGCTGTGTTTATGAGGTGCGGCCAGTAAGGCTGAACCCTGATGCCACGAGCCTAATTAGAGAGAAACAATAATGACACTTGCAAGGGACAAGAGAAAGTCCAGTCAGACTTCAGGCCCTGCCAGTCCGACTGTCATCATCTCGAATGTTGAATTTTTTAGATTATTGGCATATCTCTGTATATGAAACAGTAAAAATGGGATAGTAGTTACAAAACCAATAAAACTATTTTGAAGCCTTCATGATGCGTAATTCCTATGCTCATCAACATAAAACTTATTTCTGTTGTCTGTTATACATATCACCAAAATCTTTTTCTCACAGATAACCACTCTCACAGATGAAAAATTAGTCATTTGTCTTATCGAGAAGCAGGTTTTTGTGGAACCTAAAAGAAAAACACAACTCATAATGAAAGTGATCAGGCTTGTGGTGATCAGAGGCATATGGGAAGGGCAGGGGGAATTGGAGGTAGGTGGCCACTGGGACCGATCGCCAGTTATGAGGAAGTTCCAGGGATGTACAGCAGGAGGACCGTAGTTAATTCTGCTCTGTGATAAACAGGAAGATTGCTCAGAGAGGAAATCCAGGAGTTCACATCACAAGGATACTTAAGCCTTTATCCTTTTCTTTCTTCTGTTCTTTTTGTATCTACATGTGAAAATGGACGTTAGCTCAACCTATTGTGGTGATCATTTCCCAACATATGTAAAGCAAACTACGCTGCTGCATGCCTTCAATGTACACAGTCATGTATGTTGACTATTTCTCAATAAAACTAGGAAGAAGTAGCCTGTTACCCCATCGGAAACACATACATATTTTCCCTATGTGTTAGGAGCTGAAAATGCACTTGATTGAATTAGACAAGCCTATCTAGTCATCACCAAAATTTCCCAATGCCCCCCAAACCCCTGTCCTCCTGTCTGGACTTCTGAAATGCTCCATGTATATCTCTTCCTTGGTATTTCTCATCTTGCACATTGATTTTATGCATGTGGCTTATCATCCCACTAAACTCTATGTTCTTTGAATAGTGAAAAAGATTCATGCCTACAGGACATTCTGACATATCATGTGACCCCCTCCCCCACCACCAAACAAAACAAAATGAATTGAATGAAACAGATGTTTAATAATCTATTCCTACACATATGTAATTTAAATTTAGAATATCCATTATAGAAGAATCCATAATAAATTATATTTCAGGTTTCCAACCACAAATGTACTAGATATGGAAAAATACGAAGAACTGTATATTTTTTAGTCTGTCTTCTGAATATGAATATCTCTTTAGTCTCATATGGTTGTGATGGTTGCCATCCAGCATAACAGAGAATAATGGGCAAACGGCGTGGGCAAAATGCTTTATTGTTAAAACATGAAGTTTGCTTGGGAGCTGTTCCTCTGGGCCTAGTGCCTTCAGGCCCCTATCTGTGAAACTGACTTTTAGAGCTAGGTTTCCTGCATATCTAAGGAAATTGAATCATCATGACAGTCTATTGCATAGTACACTTCCAAAGGCCAGTTATAAACAGTTATGGACACGTCGTCTTGGTTTTTTGTTAGATGGGAATCATGTAAAACATGATTTCTCTGAGTCCCTATAATTGTAAAGCAAAAGTTTTTAACAGTGCTGCAAACACCAAGCACAGTCATGTGTTTTCCAAATCACAGCATCTTAGCCTGATTTTAGGAGACATGCACAGTTGTTACCGATACAGCAAAATGGCTCTGAATCTTCTAGTTCTTATATGAGAAAAACTTGACAGAAGTTTTCTGCAATGTGACAATCCTAAAAACCTCACGCGACATTACCAATAACAAATTATGAAGCTGAAAGAAATCTTTCTAAAACTCAAATTTTGATCAGCCATACAAGAAGAAAGACATTTTTTTTCTCTTGTCCCTACAGAAAATATTTTTAAATTCTTATCTAAAAATATAAATAACATGTATGTAAGCCAAGTACAGGGGGAAATAGTGTAGAGGCCTATCAGACTATCACTAAATGTTACTTTTCTGTGTGACATGATACTTGTGACATTTTTCAATTTTGAAAACAATATATATAGTGATTCATTTTCTTTTTTCAAAATATTCACTTTTATACATAATTATATAATTCATAGGTTATAATTCATAATATTCTTGAAGAGATTCTCCAAATTTGTATAGCTGCCGACCCCACAAAATCTGCCCCTCTGCCTAATGATTCTTTATTTTCAAACTCAAACTAAGGAGCTTTCTTTCATACTGTCCATTTTCTAGATTTTTAAAAATTACCTTCTAAGACTTACTTTCTTGAGACTCAAGTGTTGTAGAAAATTCTTTTTCTTGAAGGTGTCTGTCTTCATTTATTTATTTATCTTTTTGTGCTCTCCTCTGGACACAGAAAATTCCTTCTGATTCCAATAAATCATAAAGCCAGAAAGTTTTGACTTCCAGCACAAAAATTCTTACTCATGATAACTACTCACTTTTTCACATATTTCTAATCCAAGTATTCACTGCTTTTACCATTCAAATTAATACAGACTATCTCAGGTTGAGTAAAAGGGTTTCTGTTAGTATTTTTATGTTGGCATTTCTCGTGGAAATAATTGGCGATGTATGATGATTTCTGAGTTTATTTCTAAAAAACTATGATGAACTTTTCTGAGCCATTCACAGTTGGCCTAATTCTCAAGCTGGGTTTTGGATTCTAGGATGTAGTAAGTAAATCAAAGAGAAATGCCCCACACAGATGCTGCCACCCGTGCAGTTGGTACAGTGCCTCCTTTTCTCCCGGGATGGGACCTCATGCCCATTTGTCTCCTGCCGTGCAACTCTGTGTCCTACATTGGCCCCTCATTTCTTTTCTGAAATCCTCTAGAAATGAGGGAAGAGAAAAAAAAATAGATTTACTCTTCATGGTGGTAATTCATTTTCTTTCTGTTTATATGACAGTAGGAGATGCAGAAGACACAGACGCACGCACGTAAACCACTCACTCATTTTGGTAGGTAGATAAACTGCTCAGACTCTCAGCCTCACTGCAGACAGGAACCGAAGTGCTTGCCTGCTTGTTCGGCATAGAACAACACCCAGCAGCGCACAGACCATTTGGCGGTTGTGGGCATCAATATATACTAGTGGATAAGCAAATCATATAATTCCTTTATTAATTTTTATTTTGAATGACTTTGATAATGAACAGATAATCTGTATCTGTTTACCCCCAAAATATGTTGATCATAGAGTCAATGAATTGTCAAATTGGAATTTTTTATCATTATATATTGATTTTTAAGTTCTTGTTGTGTATAATGGAAACACTAAATTGGTATTTTTTAACTGCCTGATGGGCTCAGTTAAAGGTTTCCATATTTAACAGCATTAAGTAATAAAAATTATACTTTTCAGAAATAAGTATAATATTTAAAACAACTTCTATAAAACAGGTGGAGCTTTTTGAAAACTTCAATAATGCTGAATTTTATATTTCTAGGAAAAATATTAAAGATACCAAAGGACATACATGCCTTCTAATACACATACAACTCTTAGTTCCTTTGGCTATTATTATATGGATCATAGATTGGTATGCTATGCTATTCAATGCCATGTTATGTTACATTATATTATGGGAGAAAGCTTATCCTTAAAGTGAATAGAATTCTGCAGTGGCTATTAGCTTTCAAACTGTGGTATAAATATGATTGCTATCCAGTAATGTTGGCATACATCATTAGACTGTTGAAGATTGGTGTATCTGCCTTTCTCCCCAGGGGAATTTAACCCATTTGCAAATATGAACATTGACATGTATCTTCTTTGACTGCTCTTCTCTGGGGATCCTACTTTAGACCTCGAAGGACATGGTATGCGCTAGAGAAGACATACCCCTGTGAACGACAATAGATTAAACTGTGAAACTCAAAGGTCCTTCCAAATACACTTTATATTTCGCTTGTGATAGTGTGTTGCAAATAAATCTCAATCCAATGGCTGCAATTCCCCTAGTCTTGAGTGAAAAAGAATGGAAAACATAAGAGAAATACAACTGTTTTATATTTATCCACCTGCACCTCTATGCAGTCAGCCCCAGTTCTATATATGTTTTATTTAACTTTAGATAACTTCTTGTTTTACTTTACCACAAAAACACTATCAATGCCTCTACTCAATTATATGGATGTCCTCAGATTGGTGAACTAGTATAAATTCAAAAGGTGTTGGATGTTATAAAATAACATGATTAAAATCTTTCTGGAAGACTTCAATAAGTAGCTAGCCTTGAAATTTTTACATTGGCGTTATTACATTTTAAGGAATGCTTTCTTTCATGTAAGAGTGAATTGATCAATTGAGCATAGATACGGGTCCTTTTAAAAATCACATCATGGTTTGTGTCCATTCACTTATTAAAGATCATATGCTATATTTCAATAATACTGAAGCATCAACTTTAAAGCGTGCTTCTAATAAGTAATCAAATAGTGAAATATATGGCTAGATTCACCTAAGTTCTAAATTTTTTTATAGTAAACAGAACAAGTTAGGAAAAAAATTGGACTATTTTCATTTTTAAAGATATATGCTTAGAATTGCCGAGGCACAGGGAGACCCGTGAATCGTGTTGGCTTTTTAGTCATGGTGACGCTACTCTGCTAATTTAAAGCTTGCAACATTATTACGCATGATCAGTTTAAGTCAAAACTGAAACAAGTTGAAATAATCATTAATATGATGGCTAATTTTTCATACACTTAAATAGAGCTAGAAATTTAATCAGGGATGCATATGAGAGGAAAACAATTATCCCACTTAGCCCTATGGGGTTTTAATTTTAATTTCTAGACTTCCCAACAAATACTACCCAGAGTTTTCATTTCCCTTTTCCAGTGAAAAATAAGTGTTTACTGCAGACAACCCCCTACTATTGTAGACCCATCCTGGAACTCAGACTGAGGAGCAGCCTCCTTACCACATACAAATATGGTACAAATGTCAGGATGAATAGGGAAGTCTGGACCTCACATACTGACATCAACACCTGTTGCCACAAAATCGACCGTCAGCAGACTTCCATCTGCTTTAGGATATGCATTCAGGGTATTCACCCAATTTGGGTTGGAAAACCAAACTGTTTCTAGTAGCTGACCACTAAATGTGATATGTCCGCAGGTGTGTGTGTCTTGTAGAATAACAGGTTGTCTAGGTAGCTGCTTTTTTGCTTGTCCGTGTGTTTCATGTAGGGCGAGAATGACCATGTTCAGTGATTACCAAGGTCTTGATGTCATCTCCGACACTGCTGAATCCCATCCTTTGTTTCTTTGCAAGTGTTACTCCCACCATAGGTACTGACTCTAAAAATGACTCTAAAACCTTCAAATCCTCAAAATATTTTTTTCTCTTCCTTCCTCTCCCTTCCCTTCCATTATTTCATTCTGTTTTGCTAGATAGTGTCAGTTTGGTATTACTAGTATTGAATTAAAAAAAAAGGAAACCAGTAAAATTTATCCTTCAGTTCATCATAACAGAGGAACCGCTTCCCCTAATCTCCATGAACAATAATCAGTTGATTCCCAAGTTAGTAATTATAATCTGATTTGCTCGAGAGTCATTTTTAACGCTAAATAGACTCACAGCATTATGTCAAAAGGTCCAGATTCTGTTCTGTTTTTCTTGGAGCTTATGAACTCAAAGCCAAGGATTAGTGGACAGTTGCTCAATATCCAAGGAACTTTATCAAGAAATATAGCCAATAGCAATATATAAGATTTCCTAATAATGATATGGATTTTCTTTCTTTGTTGTTAGATCCATCAGTATAATTGTTCCTATTCTAGTAGAGGTACGTATTCTACGCCTTCACATTAATAATTAACTTTCTAATATCATTACTAAATAAATATATTAAAAGGTGACTTAAAAGTGGTCAATCAAAAAATATTCTAAACAGGCTAATGCTTTTCACAAATTATTCTTATACTGTGTCTTATTATGACCTGTCTGGCCTCTTAACTATTCTTTCATTGAAGATAATGGTATTTAAAACAATTAAGTGCTAGTAAATTTCATTAGGTGATATATTTTTAGTGGGCTAGCAAGATAGGAAAGTAGCATGAGATTGTCCCCCAAAATCAATTCTCTGGAAAAAACTATAGAAGGTTAGATTCTCAAAGTGGGAGTGGGAGAATGGGAGAGGGGACCATGGAGGAGGCTTGAGAGAAATTCTTTTTCATGTTTATGGTTTAGAAAATAGCATAGCAATTAGGGTTTTATTATTTAAACAAAAATTTTGTTAATTGGTATTTTTATAGATACAGATATTAATAGGTGACTGCTGGACTTCAATCAGAGAAGCAGACCACTAGGAGATAATGACAGTAGGGACCTAGCATGCCCTACCCTCCCTTCGTTGCCTAACTCCCACATGTTACTTTTAGTGTTATTTGTACTTGACGTTATGTAATTATAGGATTTGGTAACACAGTCTACATGAGGCATTTGCTTGTGTGTCTGGTGCTGGAGAATGAAGTCTTCAGGGCTGGGAGTTTGGGAAAGGAGCATGGATATAAAGTGGGTAGAGAAGGACAAAATTGGAACTTGTACATATGGTCCAGAATCAACACAAAGACAAACTGGAACCCACATTGGTTTCTCACCATATTTAAGCCTTCTATCTCAGTGATGGGGTGTCCTGCAGGAGAAGGATTATCAAATAAAAGAATGTGTAGCTAGAAATAAAAGTACTACCTCCAGATTGCAAGAGTCTGAGAAGAGAGAAAAATAAAAATGAAGCTAAGAGAAGTATAAGAAATAATGGAAATACATTTCCCAGAATTAAAGATGGATGGATGACTTCAAGTAAAAGACCTCACACAGGATCAAACAATAGGAAGAAGAAAAAAAATGTATAGAAAAGTTATTAGTAAATTTAAGAATATTGTGTACAATGGCATTCTTCAAAAAGATTCCAAATAGAAAAACAAAATCACCTATAAATTAGCAAGCTGTCACATTGAAGGCAGAAAGATCATGAAAAACATGTTTACAGTTTTGAAGGAAAATCATTAGCCTCGAATTTTCTATCTAGGTAAATAGTGCATTGATTATAAAATTATAATTAAGATATTATCAGGTACACAAAAATTTTAAAGGGATTTGCAATACAAAGACATTCATTGAATATGCACAAATAATTGGAGACATTATTCAGTTATGTTTTAAGAAATGTGGAAAGTAGAGATTATACAATATACAGAAAGTAGTTTTTTTTTTATCTTTAAAAAAATAAAGCCAGGACAAAAAGAAGAAAATGTATCCAAACCAATCCAGAACTAAAATTAGTCAATATCAGTATGATGTGACTAGGGGTAGATGTGGGAGCTCGTAGACAGAGAGATGTGAAAGAATGTTAAAGTGCTTTTCTTATTCAAGAAAAAATTTTTATTCAATAAAAACTTGTTCTATAAAACAAATTTATATGATCTAAAGGAAAGAAGGGGTGGACCTAGTATCTGACAGCACAGAATGCAAAGCAAAACATGATGTTCGCAATAAAGAATATTTTAGACATCTATATAGTCGTAAAGGAAGCAGTAGCCCTACTATGTCAGCCATAAGACGCGTGAACCTGGCCACACAGGCTCAGAGTGTATCAAGCAGCAGTTAATCCAACTACAGGGCAAAGTTACTAAGCCCACAACTGTAGCTGGTGATTTCACATACCCCTCTTAGAAAGTGATACATCCAGAAGACAAAAAAAATAGAAACCTATCAATATAATTTAAGACCTGAGCTACTTAATATACTCTATATAGAACACAGAACATTTGAAGTCTCAATAAACACTAAAGAAGGAATATAACAGACATCTCATTACACACCCAGAATTAGAATAATTTTATTTTTTAATCAGTATCTTGAGCCCATATTTTGTATATTACCCAATTTTAAGGAAATTACCTGACAACAAAGATTGAGTGATTTTAAAAATAGATGTATCAAATCTTAAGAAAGATAATTACAGTTATCTTAAAGTGAGTATAAGAATATACAAAGAAGATACAAAATTTTTAAATAGGAGAGATGCATGTGCTCATCAACATCTATTATTTTTATGCAAGCTTACATTTTATTCTCCTTATAGAAGAATTTGGAAATTATAAGAAGCATTAGCACTGGGTTTTTTTTCTGAGAGCTTAAATAATTGTGAAAGAATGTTAACTATTGGGAAAAATACTGAGTTCTAACAATGAATTCATGTTCCATCCTGTCCTTTACTGCAAATGTATTGGATCTATCAACTTCATCTCACAGTTACAAATGCTGTCAGAACCCAGTGGGTTTAGTACAGAGGGATCACCTAGGATCAGTGGCTATCATATACCCAGCTTAGGGGTCCTAGCAGGTCTCCCATTTCTAACTAAAAAAAAAAGCAAAGACACAGTTCCTTAAGTAGTTTGCATTTCATCTATAATATTATCAGAGCTAATGTCATCCCTGATATGTGGTGTTTAAGTTCATTGCTTTGAGTGGCACCTTGACATTTACTGCCTTTGAATGTCAGCTGAATATGGTTATAAACTCCAGCAAATGCCTTCTGTCAACCTTACTTGCTGTTTCCTAATAGGAGGTTCCAAGGGGGCGGACTGTATTAGGTACATTTTCTTCTCCTGTATCATATAGTTTAATTTTTTTTGGTTTATGTTATATATGATCAAGTTATAAAATCAGTGGAATGATAGGAAGCAAGGCAAATACATCAGATATCAACCATCAACTCCAATACAAAGACAATAAGAGCAAAAACACTTGGCTTTTAAAATAATCCACATTAACAAAAGTGATAGGCAAATAGTCTGACAATTGTAGTCTGCTCAGTGCAATAAGAACACTTCAAAAAACTTACAAAAGAACTATTATAATCTATCAAACTATTTACAACTACTTATACATTGGCTGTCATTTGACATTAATATTTCCCAACTGCACAAGTGATTCTAACTAATGAAGGCCAAACCATTCAGAAGGTTACTTATTAATGAAGCAATGGATTAGTGATTATAGACAGACATTGTGATGTAATGTTTCACAATTCATCTCCTTGTAAAAATGACAATTTCTCATTCATGTACTCTAGACTTTCCTATAATGAGGACCATGACACTCATTAACTAGCCTGATGATTACTGGGCTTCTATTGTAAAACATTCCGTCAAATTTCATTTACTTAAACAAAACATAAATAATGGAAGAAGTTGCTTCATCTCAAGTATTCCCCAGAAATAATATCTTTTTGTATAATGATTCAAACCACTGTTTGAAAATGTAGACCTGTGAGTCGTCCGAGAATTTAGTCCTGAGAAATCTGCTTGTGTCCTTCATAGTCATTAATCCTGTCATTATAATAGTTATATAGGACTCTGTTCCACCGCATGCACCAGGGACTGAATTTCCTGAGTAGTGAGACAAACTTAGCAAAACGTGCAAAATGCTGAAACGGGCAGTGAGTCCTCAGCCCCCTCCACCTGGATGCCTGTCCTTCAGGCCCTCAGTACTGGCCCCCTTACCTCTGACTGCCAGAGATCCTGTCTTGAATAACAAAGTTGGAGGGCTTACACAACTTACACGACTGATCAGAACTTATTTTAAAGTTGACTCATTTATGTCAGTGGGATATTGGTGAAAGGACTGCACAGGGATCGCAGGGACAGCATAAAAGCCCCATGCAAAGTTAGGTATGGAACCTGATGGGTGACATAAGTGGCACTGCAGACACACGGGGAGAAGACAGTGTTTTAATAAATAGACATAAATTGGAAGTCCACATGGAAAAATAACTTAATCTTGACTTCTTCCTCAGTCATAAACAAAAAGAATACAGGACCCCAGTGTGAAAGGAAAAGAAAACAGGAGGTATCTTTTTGCCAGTGGAGTAGGCAAAAACAGGACATAAAAAAATCACTATTCATAAGAATTAGAACTGCATTAGAAGAACTTCTGTTTGTCAGGAGATCCCACTGAGTGAAAGCCACAAAGCAGAGAAAGATACACACGATCAGCGTGACCAATAAGGGATTCATTTCCAGAACACGTACATTATTCCCACACATTATAAGAAAAATATAGACAACTCTATACAAGGCTGAGCAAAAAGTATCAACTAGTTAGTCACACACACAATAACATCCAAATGGCAAATAAGGAAACACTTCCTTGGATGTGAAAGGGAAGCTCTTGATTATTTTCCCAAGACAACTGGTATACGCTAGGTCTGCCTTGGGCAAACTGCCGATGAACATATGGAAAGATTCCCAACTTAGTTCGGAATCAGGGTGATGACGGTTAATTTTATATGTCAACTTGAAGGGATGCCCAGGTAGCTGGTAAAACATTATTTCTGGGTTTGTCTATGAGAGCATCTCTGGCAGGATTTGTATCAGTAGACCAAGTAAAGAAGAGGCCTCACTGATGTGGGAGGGTGTCACCCAGTCCCTGAGGGGGGCTCTCCTTGTGGTGGGATGCCCAGCTCCTCCTGTCCTGGGACATCAGAGCTCCTGGTTCGCTACTTGCAGACGACAGATCGGAAGACTTGTGAACCTCTATGATGCAAGCCAGCGCTCATGATGACTCTCCTCTGTCATATCTATATATTCTATTGGTTCTGTTTCTCTGGGGAACCCAGACTTAAGTGATCAGCGAGATGTCAGCCAGTGCCACAAAGAAATACTATTACCAGAATGGCTAAAGCTAAAGAAACAAGAAAAGAAACCATACCAAGTTTTGTCTAGGGATGTGGTCCATTTAGATCCCATAAACTGCTGGTGTATAATACTTTTGAGAACTGATTGGCATTTTTTTTATCAAAGTAAAAGATGCAGTTCTTATGGTTCCCTGGTTCCAGTCCTCGGGGTATGTTCAGCTGAGCTACGTTCTAATGTGAACCGAAAGACATGCAAAAAATTGTTCCTAACAGCAATTATTCACACTAATCAAAAACTGGGGGAACGCCCTATGTCCAGCAACAGTAGTGTCAATCAATAAATTTTTGTAGGCTCAGACATAGAATATTATTTAATACTGAATATGAACAATTGCCAAAGAGGAGCCTCAAAAACATAATATTAAGCAAAGCAGCCAGGCTAAAAAGAAAGCATGTTCTATTCCATTGCCATAAGGTTCTGAAGCAGCCAAAGCTAATCTGTGGTGACAGAAATCAGATTGTGGTTGCCAGTGGGGGGAGGGGGGAGTGAGGTGTCGTGTTGGCGAGAAGGGCCAAGGGCACTTCAGGAAGGAAGCTGATGTTCTATTTCATCATCTAGGTGTTGGCAGCCTGTGCAGTCATTTTCATTTATTCAGCGTACTGCAAATCTTCTTGTTTGTCCCCTTTTGTTATACTTTATGCTTTCATAAAGGAATCATTAAAAATATGTTTGATAATTGCATCAAATTCCTCTCAGGATAACAAAGAAAATAACGCATAGCATACATGCCAATGCAAACAAAAATGATTAAATGTTCAACTAGTTCTCACAATGTAAACAACTCAAGTGGAAAAAATTCCTCAAGAGCCTGAGTTTAGTGTGGATTACCTAGAAACTTGCTCAAAGTTTCCTTATATAAGCAGAGTCCTGGTTTCTTCGGGGGGAGAAAAATCCACAAATGTAGACATAATTCCTAAAGATATTAAATACACAATCTCATATGAGAATGCTATTTTTCTAGTCATTAAGCATATGGATTGATGCAATGCAAAACAATTGTTTGGCAGGAATAGATGTTTATTAAAAAATATAAATTCTCAATTATCCCAGGATTTTCTGTGTCATGTTTGTACTAGAAATGGAAAAGGATCCCGCGCAAAACTTGACCGTGTCATTTAAACGCCAGAGGTCCCTCGCTTGTCGGTTCAGTTTTATTTATGACTGTCAACACTGCAAAGCCAGTCAGTCCACATTCTTAGTCTGGTTCAAGTATCATCAAGAAAATAAAACGAACCAAGTAAAAAACACACACCACCCAAACCAGGGTGCTTGATTACAAATACTAACTAATGACGGTACTTCGATAGCTTTCTGAGCTCGTAGCTGGAAGAAAGTGACCTTTGGAGAAATTTTAAATAGGGATGAAAGGGCAAAACATAGTAACCGTTGAATGTCATATTGCCATAGTCAGATGCTTTGACCTCTATTTGTTGAGTAAATACTAGGGTCCAGGCCCACAGTTTTAGGCTAGAAGTCATTAACCTATTCCTTTTGTTGAACTGACTTGTGAAATCCCCCAACTATGCATTGCTAGTATCAGAAGCTATGCTAGAGCACTTCTGACTCAGTGGCCAGTACCAGGCAGGAATCCCCAACGGATGCCCGCTTAGCCTCCCCAAAACAGTGAAAACAGTCCAGGAAATTCTTCTTGAAGGATTACATGCCCTGGCCATCAGGGCGTGGGCTAGTTGTGACAGTAGTGATCTAGAAAATTGATGAAAGATGCTGATACTTCAAACCAAAAACTCTTTCCTTCCTTGGCTATAGATTTCATTTAATAAAGCTTTTCCTGATACCTGTTATTATCTTCGTTTCTCTTCCTAGTAGGCTCTGGTAGGGAACTTTTGCTCTCATATCTTGAAGCCCAAGAGCAGTGCACGTGTACCAAGTGACACAGCTGAATTCGTTTCCATAAAAGAACTAATATATTTTTTTCCTCCAATCACATGAATTATGTAAATACAATTTTGCTTTGGTTGCAAGAAATCTGAGAAAAGTGCCCTGGGTATGATTAGATTGTAATGGTCTTTGAATCATTAATACAGAGAGTATAAAACAAAATAATGCTAAACTTGGTGCTGCCCTTGATGCAGTCCAGGCACTGAATGTGCCCCCGTGGTAATGAGCGGTAGCCAACCAGACTTGGGAAATACGCTGATGAAGCCTTGTGCAAGGGACGAGCTGTTGCCATTAGGAAGGGCGACGTCCTGCACCAGAAGGACCTATGCTTCAGACTGACAGTGCGTTAGCACTCGGGCAGGAGAGGGAAAGCCGTCCTTCCACTGTGGTAAAAACAGCTTCCTTGTCTTACAGGGCTTAGCGTGTATTTTAACCGGAGTTCTAGAATTGAAGGCATGGAAATCCCTAAAACCTCTCCAGTCAGAATAGGAGCTGCTCTGACCACTGGAAATGGGATTAAGGCTGAGAGCTGGCCTCTGAGGTGGCCTTCTGTGACTGCTCGGGGCCTTTTTAATAGCTGTAGATTATTTTCTGTGTGCAATGCCCCTCGGTTGTCCAAAAACTTGAGCAGTGTTTATTGAACGTTTTAATCTGGTCCCTATCATGCTGTGGACAATAAAGGTAAAACACATCCCATTCTCTGGGTGGAAGAGCTAAGAGCCCACAGCCCCTGTGGCAGAGAGAGGGACACCCCCACACCCTGAGCAGTTACACCCCCAGGGGGGACAAGCTGCTAAGCCAGCAGTGTGGGGTGCATGAGCAGAATAGAGAACTTGGAAGAATGATTCCCGGGCAAACGTGAAGCGAACTGTGGAGACCGGTTGGAATTAGCTGAGGGTCACTCTGCAAGGATGTCATTTCTAAAAACTAGGCGAACGGGGCCTCATGCTGTCAGAAGCTGAATATGAAAAGTAAACAGTTTCGATTTTTAGTCACAAGCTGGTAAGGTCTGAAGGCTTTGGGATTATAGTAAATTTAAACATTAGGCCCAAGTGATAACTAATTAAGTTTCTACAGCCTACATTTTGTTGGGTTTTTACTTATTTATTTATCTACTTTTGGAGATCAGCTTTCTCCCCTTATTTAAATGTATTTTTGTTTCCACTCTTTTAGGATTTAATATTTTGTTGCATGTGTTCTTGTCATAAAATGCTTGTGTACACAAAGGCAAATGTGAGGCAGGAAATTGTTAAAAATAACAGTAATAAAGAAGCCCCCCAAAAGTGTCATTCTAGGTTTTCATTTTAAATGCATTAGTTTTTTAGCTGGCAGTGTGACCTCAGGAAATTCACTTTATATGACTGGTTTAGGTTCTCTCTCTGACACATGAGGGAGTTGAACTGGATAATTTCTGAGGTCCCTTCCACCACTAGGATTCCACCATGAAATTTATGTTCATGTAACTTGGTATAATATCCTGAAAACATTTTCTATTAAGTGAAGGATTTCATTTTGGGGAACTTTGTAACTAAAAAATATGGATTGACTGTCTCAGGGGGTTGTGCTATTCTTTCAAAACAGCTAAATATGAATATTGTGAGTTTTTTCTGAGAGAAACATGAAAAGCTGGTAGTTTGTAGTCAGAGGAATGAGAAAAATAAAATAGGTTTCAGTGTATTTCCCTTAGTGGACGAATCACATGACAGTACCTATGAATTTAATATGGAGAACTTATGGATAAATAGCATGTGGCTGTGAGATAAGGTGCATGTGAATAAAAGAATTGCACTTGAGGTTAAACTAAATAAAACTAATTTCCTCCCGTTTTCCCACAAAATCAAGTGAGGAAGGAATATAGCGAACTTAATCAAAAGCTGAATAACTTTTGCCTCATACTTTAGGCATACAAGGGATATTTTAATGAGACCCATCTCTATTATTTCTATTCACCTCTTCACTTTTCACTAATGCATTATTTTTTCATGCATTTAATCAACAAACATGTATGGACCATCAGTGCATGCCTAGAAATTAATGTGAGGAAGTACATGTAGGCAAACTTCTCTTCACTCTAAGGCTTGCAATATTCTTCAGTGATCCTTCCAGCTCAAGGGGCTTATAATTGGCTGCAGAAGGAGGTAGCGACCCAATTGAGCAGTGGGGTTTGGAGCTATAGGTTATGAGGCTAATATTGATAATAACCATTAGTCTCCTAGATAAGGTAATATTCCTGCCTAGTTGCAGCCTGAATTTCCTATCTATCAAGCAGAGCCTCCCAGTAATGATCTTGGGGAGCTCTCCAGCTTTCCCTCAGTAGAGATGTAAGCCATGGATAAATCAGATCTTCAGTGTTAAACTGTGAGTTTTCAGTCTTCAGGAACAGGTGCTGAGCAGTCTCAGAAAATGCCAAGTCTTTACAAAAAGAACACAAAAGGAAATCTCTGGACAGAAGAATCTCCAAATTGAGATGACAGTCATTTGCAAAGGCTACTCATTCTTCCCATGTTTTTCTAATAATCCTCCCCTACTGTTCCTTTTACATAAACTGAGATGCCGTTTTGCTTGTTTCCTGAACCAACAATGGAATCATGAGGATGGGAGATAAAAATGAAGTCCAGACTGGTCTTTATGTCATTACATTGGTAGCTTCAAGTACTGTGGTTTATGGAAGAAAGTCCTGATACTAATGAAAACTTAGAATTCTTATTACTAGTTATATATCTAATTATACAAGTATTAGAATTCACATAAGAAAATTTTAGAATGTGGCTAAACTTAGGGTCATAGGAGGGCATCCTCCTAACAAAGTGTTAAAGGAGGAAGTAGATGTGACTCTTCAATCCCTGATAAATAGTGACCTTTACTGAGGTACTAGAAGGGTTCATGATTGGGGGACTGGCAGGCATCTGGACTTGGGAAGACTGCAGTTTGTATGAATTTTGAACTGGAGACTAATGGCAGTGGACAGTATTACATGTCACTTCAGGATAGACATAGATCAATGGGATAGAATTGGGGGTCTAGAAGTCAGCGATGCATGTATGGCCAATTGATTTCAAACAAGAGTGTCAAGACCAATCAATGGGGAAAAGAATGGTCTCTTCAGCAAACAGTTCTGGAACCACTGTATACTCATATTCAAAAGAATGATGACTTTGGCCTTTTTCCTCATGAAAAATGACTCAAAGGGAATAAACCTAAATTTAATAGCTGAAACTATAAAACTCTTGGAAGAAAACATAGGGGAATTTCATGACCTAGGATTTAGCAATAGTCCTTAAATATGAAACCAAAAGTGCAAACAAAAAATAAAAGAACAGTTAAATTGAACCTCCTCAAAATTGAAAGCTTTTGTGCATTAAAGAACATTATCAAGAGAGTGAACAGGTGACCACCGAATGGGAAAAAATATTTGTAAAAGAGTTATATGATGAGAGTCTGGTACCTAGAACATATAAAGAACCAGTATAACTCAACAACAAAAAGACAAATAGCATAATCAAAAACTGGGCCAAGAGATTGAATAGATATTCCTCAAAAAAAGATATACAGAAGGCCAACATTCACTTTAAAAAGATGTTCAGGATCATTACTCTTTGGAGAAATGAAAATCAAAACCACAGATAGCCTTTCACATCCACTAGGATGGCCATGGAAAGGCGAGAAAGAAAAAATAACAAATGTTGGTGAGGACTTGGAGAAATATGAATCCTCGTACTTTGCTGTTGGAAATGTAAAATGGTGCAGTTACTGTGAAAAACAGTTTGACAGTTGCTCAATAAATTAAACAGAATTACCATATGACCCAGAAATTTCACTCCTAAGTATATACCCAAGAGAAATGAAAACATACGTCTACACTGACACTTGTAAAAGAATATTATAGCATTATTTGTAATAACCAAAGATCAAAACAACCAAATACATATCAACAGATGAATGGATAAGCAAAATGTGGTATATAATCCATGCAATGGAATACTATTTCACCATAAAAAGGGCTAAAGTACCAATACATGCTACTTTAAGGAGGAAACTTGAAAAATTTGTGTTAAGTGAAAGAAGTCAGACCCAAAAGACCATATCCTGTACAATTCTGTGTATATGAAATATCCAGAATAAATAAATACATAGATACAGAAAACAGATTGATATTTTGTAGGGTTGTGGTAAAAGGGGAATAGGTTGTGATGCTTAGTCATTATGGGGTTTCCATTTGCAGGAGCGAGTTCTGAAAGTGGACAATGAGAGGTGGGAGTTGCACATTATTGTAAATTTCTTTTTATCTTAATTTTACATTTGGTTTAATATTTTCAATGTCTCCTGTGCTGTTATTCTTATTGAAATTTAGTTTATATACAATATTAGTTTCAGATTAACAGCTGAGTGATTTTATCAGTTACATACTTTGTTAAATGCTCACCATGATAAGTGTAGTTACCATCTGTCACCCTACCAAGACATTACAATATTATTGGCTATATTTCCTATGCTATACTTTCATCCCTGTGTCTAAACTATTTTATAATTTGAAGTTTGTACCTCTTTATCCCCTTCACTTATTTCATCTGCTTCCCCTGCCCTCACGGTAACCAACCTTCCACTGCCTGTGTTTGCAAGTACATTTCTGTTTTGGTTGTTTGTTTTGTTTTTCAGGTTCCACATTTAAGTGAAACCATGTGCTGTTCATCTTTCTGCACCTGGCTTATTTCACTGAGCATAATACCCTTTAGGTCCATCCATGTTGTCACAAATGGCAGGATTTCTTTCTTTTTTAATGACTGAATAATCTTCCGTTGCGTAAACATCCCACATCTTCTTTATCCATTCATCTCTTCAGTTGCTTCCAGATTTTGGCTGTTGTAAATAATGTGGCATTAAATATAGGGGTGTATTTATCTTTTCAAATTAATGATTTCATTTCCTTTGGGTAGATTTCCAGAAATGTAATCACTGGGTCATGTGGCATTTCTATTTTTAGTTTATTGAGAAGCCTCCGTACTGCTTTCTAGAGTGGCCGCACCCATCTGCAATCCCACCAACAGTGTAGGAGGGGCCCTTTCTGCCACATCCTCACCAACCCTTGTTATTTCTGGCTTTGTTGGTGTTAGCCCTTCTCAATGGTGAGGTGATACCTCATTGTGGTTTTGATTGGCATTTCCCTGATGACTAGTGATGTTGAACATCTGTTCATATGCCTCATTAGCCATGTGTAGGTCTTCTTTGGGAAAATGTCTATTCAGTTCATCTGCCCACTTTTTAATCAGATTATTTGTTTTTGGTTTCGTTTTGTTTTTTTGGTATTGAGCTGTATGAGTTCTTTATGTGTTTGGGATATTAGCACCTTATCAGATATACCATTTGCAAACATAGTCTCCCATACAGCAGGGTTGTGTTTTCATTTTGTTTGATGGTGTCCTTTGCTATGCCGAAGCTTTTTAGTTTGATGTAGTCCCACTTGGTTATTTTTGGTTTTGTTTCCCTTGCCTGGAGAGACAGGTCCAGGAAAAACTTTCTAATGTTCATGTTCATGAGTTCACTACCTGTGTTTTCTTCTAGGAATTCTATGGCTTCAGGTCTTATATTTAAGCTTTTAATCCATTTTGAGTTTATTTTTGTGTATGGTATAATACAACGATCCAGTTTCATTCTTTTGTATGTAAATATTCTTAATGCCACTGAAGCATACACTTTAAAATGACTAAAATGATCATTTGATTATGTGTATTTTATCACAAATAAATTTATACACGCACACACACACACCATGCTATTGCCAAATGCTATAGAAAACCACTTGTGCCTCAATAGCCTTGGCCTAGTCCAGGCTACTCTCCAGCAGGGACCAGCGAGTAGCCCAAGACACCACCTGGCTGTGAGAACAACCTCCTCATTGGCACACATCACCGCACACCCAACACTTCATCCAAAAGAACAAGGGGACAGAGGATATCTGAGCGGCTACACCAGAGAACGTGCTTTTACCTAAAGGGGCATTTTTCCTCAGTGCAAAAGAGTTGCATTTACAGGATTATAACAACATATTTTATACTTTTTACATTTCACTTTAACTTTTTTTGAGTTTATGGAACCCACTTAATGGGCTGAACTGTGTCCCTCAGAAAGGACATGTCGAAGTCCTAAACTCTAGTACCTCAGAATATGTTTATTTGGAAACAGGCTTGTTGCCAGTGTAGTTGGTTAAGATAAGGTCATCCTTGAATAGGATGGGGCCTTAATGCAAACTGACTGGTCCTTATGAGAAAAAGACAGAGACAGCCAGGGCGACGGCCAAGTGACGCCAGAGGCAGAGATGGGAGCGGGGCAGCCCCGAGTCAAGGGGCAGCCCTGATGGCCAGCTCCCAGCGGAAGCTACAGGAGGAGAGGAAGGGTCCCCAGACTCTCAGTGTGGCCCTGCTCACACCTGGACTTTGGATTTCTAGCCTTCAGAATGTGAGACAAGTTTTGTTGGTTTATGCCACCCAGTTTGTGATACTTTGTGTCAGAAGCTCTAGGAAACTAGCACAGGGCCCAGAGGAAGAATCAGGTGAGCTGGACAGAGAGACCTTTGTCTGAGTAAAGCATGAGTCAAGTGAAGACTCTTCTGTCACAGAAGAGAACCTAAAGTGTATCAAGCCCTTACTGTGTGACTGGCAGTGTTATAAGCAGGTTATAAATATTATTGCCTTAAATATCAGGTATCAGCTATCCATCCATGGAATGAGGTTTTAATAGCCTCCCCGATTTAGAGACAAAATCTGCACTGATTCTCTTTAAATGATTGTCCTTTAAAGGGATATATTTTTCTATTCAACAGATTCTTTCTGGAGAATAATGCAGATCTTGTACCATTAGGCAACTTTGATTGTCTTAATTACTGGAAATGTAGTGTTTAATTTCAATGAGAAAAATAACTGGCAATGCTCTCTGTCTTCAAAGCTTGCTATATCAAAGCTAAATCTGTGATAAAAAGAACAATCCACACCTGTTCTCAGTTATATTAATGCAGTGTGCTATTAATCATTACATAAAATAATTTGCAGTGGCTCAAATATTACTCTGTGATGCACAGAGGAAAGCCTTTTAAATCATTATGTTCAAAGCAAATTTAGGTGGATTGGTTACAGGTAAAAATATAATAAACTAAAATTATAATTAAAAATAAACTCCATGATATTATAAATTGTTCTAGATTATAACACTTCAGAAAATATTTCAGTTTCTTGATTGCTAGTAATTATTGGACGTTTTACTGTTATGTTCTACTTCTTTATTTTTTCTATTTCTCTGCATTTATAAAATATTTCAAGACAACTGCACAATGCTACCGACTAATAGAAGCCCTCAGAAACTTGCAGTGCCCATATATCAAGATGTTGCATGGAATATCAACAAATCCCTAAATTCCTCCAGACATATGGTTTACAATGATGTAGTTTATTGCTGAATAAACATTCATCTCCAACAGAAGTAAAAGAAGTGCCATTTTTCCACTTCCACATTTTTCTAATTCATGTACTTTGTACTGAAAGCAAACACAGTTTGAATTCGCTTTATTCTTGCACACCCTAATTTCAAAATATCAGGAACTTCCATTGTCTGGCAAGCCATAAAGCTTTGCAATTGATTTTTATCATTATTATCCATTTGGGCACTCTATCAAAATCAGCAGGCTTTGCTTTATAATTTAACTGCTTAATGGTAGACATGAAGTACTGCAAGCATATATCCCAGTTTTTCCATTGACAAATTTATCATGCATTTAAATATTGTAATTTATCTCTTGCTATAAAGTAAAATATATACTTATAGAATAATAAAGTTTTATAATTTGTGTTTAAGCAGATAAAACACCGATATATACAACCATATAATGTGCTTTTGAAATCCAAAATATAGTGATCTGTAAAAGCAAAATCTATGAAAACTAAAAGATGAAAAATATCCATGTGTGGAAAAGTTCTGTTATGGTATACATAAGCAGAACACCTTTAGTGGGAATCTGGCAATGGTTGCTGATAGGAATTGGTGTCAAGACACATAATGTCATGAGTTAAATGGTCTGGCCTTTTAACTTGACCAATTAATGAAGTCACCAATACCCTCCCCTACCAAGCCAAAGACTCCAAGTATACACTTTTGTTCTAAGCTGTGCAAGTCAGGGGACAGGAGACTAGAAACTTCATGTACACAAACAAATGTGTTCATTCACTTAATTAACAAATATTTATTGTTAAGTATCAATAAGCCAGAATAAAAAAGATGCACTTCCCACTTTTAGATCATTTTCAAGTAAGCAGACTAGCAAATGGCACCGTTTGAGGCATATATTCGTTATCAATTGGTAAATTGCGTATTACCCCCAAATTGAGCAGGTTATAACAACACACACCTAATATTTCAATGTTTCTGTGTGTCAGAAATATGGGCTCATCTTAGCTGTGTCCTGGGCTTCTTGGTCTCTCACAAGGCTGCAATCAAAATGTTGGCCCAGGGTCTGTGGTTTCATCTGCAAACACTCAGGGGTCTGGGGCAGCATTTGGTTCTGTCTGCCAGAAGCCACTCTCAGTCCCTTGCCACTCGAGCTTCTCATACGTGGCAGCTTTCTTCACCGAAACAGGCCAGCCAAGAAGGCACTGCAGAAAGTCTGCTGGCAAGTTGGAAATCACAGACTTTTATAACCTGATCACATAAGTAGTGTTCCATCCATCTTGTCATATTCTATTGGTTAGAATCAAGTTACTAATTTCAGTCCACTCTGCTTACACAAGGCACTAAAATGGTCTCCTTCCTTATTTTTACCACTGCAGTAGTCCATGCTTCCCAAGATCTGTGCTTGTGGAGTCCCTCTGGGGGGCTAAAAATTTGTGTCTTCTAAAACAAATCCTGCCATTTGCAACAACATGGATGGAGCAAGAGGGTATTATGCTCAGTGAAATAAGCCAGGCAGAGAAAGACAAGTATTAAATGATTTCACTCATCTGTGGAGCATAAGAACAAAGCAAAAACTGAAGGAACGAAACAGCAGCAGACTCACAGAACCCAAGAATAGACTAGCGGTTACCAAAGGGAAAGGGGGTAGGGAGGGAGGCAGAAGGGAATCAAGGGGTATTATGAGTAGCACACATAATATAGGGGGGTCACAGGGAAGGCAGTGTAGCACAGAGATGCTGATGGACAGTGACTGTAACGGGGTATGGGGTGAGGACTTGATAATGGGGGGAGTCTAGTAACCATAATGTTGCTCATGTAATTGTACATTAATGATACCAAAAGAAAAAGAAAAAAATTGTGTCTTTTAAGATACTCTTTATTGTACAAATATACCACTGTGGCTGTGTTAGGTGATGAATTCTCTCATTAAGTGTCAAGCTATGGTATATAGAAAGATAAGTTTAGGTGAAATGCAATAGCAAAAGGAATTATGGCCTATGAGCTGAGAGAATCAGCCTGGAGAGCACCACACCGAGAAGGGGGAGAGGGGGCGAGCTAGTCTTAAGCCTTCATTGATTGTCTGTTAACCCCAAGATATTAAGGCTAATAAGGGTCGGAATAAGGCTACTCTTATGACCAGCTTAGATACGGTCCCTAAATATTTCTGCAATCAGGCCACTCTTAACCTTTGTGGCTACTACTGGTAAGTAGATGAGTAGAATTTAGAATCGTGAAGAACTCTTCTCTGCAAATCCGAGTATGTGTGCTTAGGAGAGAGAAGAGAAGCATATCAGAGCTTTAAGAACAGAAATACCTATTACAATTATTTAGGAATTACAATTTAGGACTTTCAAAGTCATTTCTGCCTGTGGTGAATATCCAGTTTTTACTAGAGTCAGTACATACTTGACTTGGTTGGTGAATTTAGAATTATTTTTGAGTATGCATAGGCCCAGGGCTTATACTTGTTTTTCCAAGTTAGATGTCATTCCCACCAACACTTTATTTTCATTTTGATTTTTAATTCTGCTGTTAAGTTTAGGCAACACACCTCCCTTTAGTTTTCTCTCTGCTGTGAGGTTGATGCTGCAGTGGGAGAGGGTGAAGGTCTTGCATACGTGTGTTCCTTCCGTAAACCCTAAGCTCCTGATTCATCATTGTGTACCTTATTTCTGATACGTATAGGCCACTCATTAATGTTAAAGAGAGGTTAATGGGTCATGGTGACATCCAGGGAACAAATGGAACAGCTTCAAGGATTCCCAAAGTCTGTGTGTTGTCTTAATGCATTTGCTAAAGACAAGGATTTGCTTTATTGAGGCCACCGGAGACGTGATTCATGAAACAATCTACACGGCAAAGCCATTGTCATAATCATGTATGATGTTTGAAAAAAGAGAGGAGTTGCCATTGTATTTTTCCATATTTTATTAAGTAGGGATTACTGTTCCATTCCATGTGATTTCCATGATACACTTAATTTCAGGAGATGTAGAATAAAACAAAGACTTTGGTTTCTAAGAGGTGGATGAAGACAAGTGCCAGTGTACTACTGACCAGTGACGGTCATACGGCTCAGATCAGTTAGGGGGTCATTAGTATTGGAAAGTCTGGTGAGATGGGTGCTCAGCCCTTTCCTCAAAGATATGCATTCAATCATGGTAACTTTAATTTTTAAATCTGTATTGCTAGGAAAAAGATTAATTTTGAATATATTTTCAGGTAAATAAATGAGATATTTAAGTAGACTCTCTCTCTAGTCCAACCTTACTCAAGTTTAGATAATACATCCATGTGCCCAAGGTAAAAAATTATTTACAGAAAATAGACAGGAAACACAGCTGCCTTTATTTTACATTAAAAGTTTAGCAGAACCTATATGTCTTTTTGCTCAATGCTGTGACTTAATCGTGCACTTATGGCAGAGGTTAATACTGTTCTCCAAAATCTGTGTTTCCATGTTTCTGTGTTTGTGCCTGTACAAGAAACTAGACTACATTTCCCAGACTCCCTTGCTGATATAGGGGTTCTGGCCAATGAAATTTGAGTGCAAGTGACATGTTCTACCTCCAGGCCTGGCTCTAAAACTCCCGGGTGTACTCTTTAATGTTCTTTTCCTCCACCACTAAGGCAATTATGACAGTCTTGGAAGCTGTGTGTTAAAGATGGCAGTGTCCAAACAGGATCTCTAAACAATTATAGAAAAGAGAGCCTTCCCATTAACTGACCCCCATCCAGGACTGTTCCCATGGGAGTTAAATGAACCGCTATTATGTGGGGACTATTGTTGTTATAGGAGCTACTGTTACCCTTGCTACTACTATTTGCACATAATTTTGTAGGGATCTGGCTCAGAAGTATCTAATCATAAAATAGTATCTTCATTACCCAAAATGTGCCCCTTATTGTGGATTATATTATAATTTGAGTTTATTTATATGAATATGATTTACTCAGAAAACTATTGTAAGATGGTTCCTTCATTTCAGAAAGTACACCAAGTACTTACATATGTCCCGCTGGAGCCAACAATATCCCTGAGTGTTAAATATTTCATAGAGACCCAAAGAAAGGACATTTATAAACAATGTCTCCAGTTGCAGTACCATATCATCACCGGGTGTGGCTTGGGAGGGCAGGGGGCAGGAGAGCTCGCAGTACTCTCGAGCCCTTTGAACTTAGAAAAAATAATTTAATCAGATATTATAGGAACATAAAAAAAAAAACACCCTTGAATGAGAATTAATTTTTATTGCCAAATAGAATCTCTCTGGAAATAGAGTTTATAATGAAATTACAAGCAGACTTTTAACCATAATGGCACAAATGAAAAGCTTGTAGCTGTTTAAAATGAGTTTTTTGGTTTGGGAATCTGTCAAAATAATAAATCAGCTGTTTTTTTATTTGGTTGGTGCTTTCTTCCCTAATGCTTTACTAAATATTCACAATCTGTGGTTCAAACTAATTTTCTATCACCTCACCTAAGATTTTAAATATTCAGTGTTGTTAATCTTTTGAAAGGGCATTTATCACAGTAGATAAGCAAGCAGTAAAAAAATAGGCAGAAATCAGCTTCCGAGTGAGTTATTTGCTTGGAATAAGTGTATCCTATAAAATGCTCAACCTGAAGTATTTGACTGTAACAACCCAAGAGAAAATAAAACCTGGGTTCCATAGAGTTCATCAAAACTTTTATGAAATCTCAAAAAAAAATTAGGTCAGTGATATCCTGAATGCTGTAAACTCATGCTACTGAAAAGAAAACAGAACAAAACCCTCAAAAAGGTATTCAACGAAAATTTCTGGAACTACACTTATCATTGGAGAAATAAAGCTTCACAGTATAGTAGGCTTCTTTTAATAGCATTTCTCCACTCACAAAATTCACATTATTTTATTTATACTCTGTAGGTAACACAGAAATTATTACCACTTAACAGATAATCTACTTAATGGATGCTTTAAAATACCACTTATGTAACAAAATTGCCATTTTAGATGCTTTGGGTCACTAACCTTATGATTCATTTAAAAGACAAAAATAAGTGATGTTTTCCATTCTAAATTACAAACCACCCTCTTACGGTTCTTTTAAACCACATGTCTATTAAAGTTTTGAAGGGCAGAGATTAAGAAATATAGCCAACTTCTCACAATTTGTTCTAGAACCAGAGTCCTCTCTGCTTGCTAATTCAGTGCTTATACCATAGTAGTTCACTATAAACACAGTCTTTTCAATGCATCACCTAAACTGAATTCTTCATTAAGATCTGCATATTAATTTAATTGAGTAATTGCAGTCACCTTCCGTATACAGATGCTGAAGTTTTACTAGGTGCTGAAGTTACAGTGGAGTAGCTATCACTCTGCCTTCCTGAGATTTAGTCTCGGAGGGACAGTGCACGTTTTCTAAAGGAGGTGTTGATGGCATCTCGGTGAGTAGGCAGCAAGACAGCCTCGGTTTCCTCTAGGCATGATTCATTTAGAATGCACATCCCTATAATACTCATCAGCATTTTTTCGCTTTTAGGCTCGAAGGCTTAACTTTCCAGGTATAATATTCTGTAGACAAGACAACTACAAATGAGTAGTTAATACTCACAATCTTGGCTTCTGGCTGTGAGGACCAGCTAGTTTAACTCTAGGTAAGCTGGAAAGAAATATGATACAGTAGGCAAAAACTTCATCTCATCAACTGACTCGTAACGCCTGTCTATGGAGGAGCACATTTATCTCACCTTGCCCTTCCCACCATCCTCCCAGCTGGGTCCATGGTCAGAATGTACACGAAGACTCAGTCCTGTCATGACTCACTGATTCATTTAGTCATTCATTCACCTAGTACATACAGACTAAGCACCTGCTATGTGCCTGCATTGATGGTAGGTGCTGAGGCTAACAGCCACAAAAACTGAACAAAACGGATGAAAATTCCTGCCTTGTGGAGCTTACATTCAGAGAATAAACATGTCACGTGGGTTACATACATATAATGCTTTAGAGATACTATTTAGTATTACTGATACGTAGCTGAGGAGAATAGAAAGCAAAGCAGAAACAGGACATATGAATTGCAGGACACAGGGTCAGGGCTCCTGGGAAACTAAGTTGGGGAGCAGAAAAGTTCCCTCTGAAAGGGCTTTGATTTGTGTTAGTAAAGACTTAAAGACTTGAAAAGTTTAGTTTTTTATTAACTTGACTGGACCAAGGGGTGACCAGTGAGCTGGTGGAACATTTTTGGGTATGTCTGTGGAGGTGTCTCTGGGAGAGAGAAGCACTTGAGTTTTGGCCACTGAGCAAAGCAGATGGTGCTCCCCAGGGTGAGGGGGCGTCACCCAATCCTTTGAGCGCCTGAATGGAAAGCAGAGAGAAGCAGGGTGAATTCCTTCTCTACTTGAGCTGGGCCATCTGCCCTCTCCTGCCGTGTGATGTCAGTGCCCCTGTCTCTCTGGCTTCAGCCTCACAGCAGGACTTACCCCACGGGTCTCTCACCAGTCTCCCAGGCCTTCAGATTCACACTGAATCATACCACCCGCTTCCCTGGTTCTCCAGCTTGCACACAGCAGAGCACATTACTTGTCAGCTTCCTTAACTGCACAGGCAATTCCTGTAATAAATCTCTTCTTGTATAGAACTCTGGGTATCCTATTGGGTCTGTTTCTCTGGGGAACCCTAACACATAAGGATCTGCCTCAAGTGAACATGATTAAAGCAGGAAATGCCCCTCTAACTGGGGCGTCACTGTGACCTCACCCTCCCCAGCTGCAGGGCGCCTGCCTTGCTCCGCAATCTCGTAGCTCCCCTTCGCACACAGTGTCTTGCATCCCTAGGACCAGTGTGGTAGCTTTCTCCCTGTGTCTCAGCTCTTCTTAAGCTCCTGTTGTTGCCAGGCAGCACATCCGGAGTGGTCCCTCCCTGCACATGGGTGAAACCTCAGCCTGGATGGGGGAGGGTTCTTGACTCTGATCAGGAAAGATTTCTCGACCAGGTCAAACAAGTGCCAGCAAGGAAGGGATTCATTAAAGCAAGAGTAGCAGCAAATGGCAGCAGCCAGGTAGGCAGTAGAGAGCAAGGAAGAGCAGAGGGAGGAAAGAAAGTTCACTGAACTCCTTGCTGGTCGTAGGGCAGAGCCCTTGCCAACTCGTAAAGCCAAGCTCACCGGCAGGCATCCAGTGTCTGCTTGGATCTGCAGTGTGGGAATATGTCCCTGCCACCCCACAGAGCACTGGATGGAGTGAGTTTATGTTCTGAGAACTTCCATTTCCCTGCTTGTCTGAAATAAAACAGGAAGAGAAAAAAAGGATTGTAAGACTAGAAAGCTGAATGTAATAGTAACATGACAAAGACATTTACCCCTGGAGGTGGAGATCTGCAAGTTCTTGTCTTTATCATGGAAAAGAGTTCAGGGACAAGGGCCACTGGCTTATGCAGTGGAAGTTCATTTGACGTAAGACAGTGCCACACACTCAGACATGACGGCGGGCAACCTCAGGAAGCGTGCTTAAGACTTAGGGTTTGGGGTTTTATAGGACCTTTTCATAGGGCTTGGCATAAGGCAGGATGTTTACTGGTGATTCATATTTCCTTTGAAATTTTGTCTTAAGAATAGGGTTTCTTAGGTGACTGTGTTGATCTAGATCTCGGCATTCTTTATCCACAGAGGTTCATTTCCACTTTGGAGGTCTATCACTTGTCTTGGTTACAAAGTTACTTAATTGATTAAGGGGCAGGAAGAAGAGAAAGAACAGGATATGGATGAATTTTAATGAATAAACTGGGCCCTTCTGGCAGGCTAAGTAGATTTTACGATGGCATGACCCTTCTGCCATTTGAGTGCCCTGTTTCACTAAGACAGTTAACAGGTGGTAATCTTAGAATATTCAAGGTACTGTTCTGACACACGTTGCTTACATAACATATCCCTAATCCTACAACCCTCTGAAGTAGAGCTCTCAGTATTTCCTCTTTAGAGAAGAAGAAGCTGGTCAGACACCCTGTGTGAGGTCACATATGAAGGAAGAGGTGGAGCTGGCCTAGGAAGCAGTCAGTGCCAGCCTGAGCCCACGCAGGGATGATCTGAGCAGGGCACTGGCCTCTACCCTTCACCCTTGATGCTAACTGTGACACAGTACTCTTCCTGGGACCCCTGTGGGCATCTAGACCAGCAGTCCTGATCCGTCCTCCACCCCAGTATATTGGCCCCATAAACGAATGGTCTGGACAGACAGCCTCACCCTGGATTCTAAACTGCATGCTAACCTCCCACCTGGGGGTGCTCCCTCATGACTGTCTCTTTCCAATAGTTTCTGGAACAAGGAATGGTTTTGGGCACCCGCCCATTGCCCTCTCCAGAGCCAAGCCTAGGACTGATCCCATTTCTCTACTTAAAGACTGTAAGAGGCAGGCTGGCGTGGGTGCAGCAGGATGTGGCCCAGCCCCCCGGAAACAGAGCGAGGTTGAAGAAGGCGACTAACGGGAGCGTGTGCGGGTTGGGCACTGATTGATGCCGAGGGCCATGCTAAGAGCTTTCCGTTGAACTCATTTAAAAGGGAGATTCATCTCGCCTGGCCACCTTCCCAGGGGGGATCCCAGATCATAGCTTGAGAGCGTTTTCCTCTTAGGGAGGTCCAAGGCCCTTTGAACTTCTCTGAAACTCGAACGGTTAGAAGAAGAAGAAAAAAAAAATTAAAACAGAGCAATGCTGTTTGCCAAAGGTTAAAAAAAATCTAGAGACACACAGTTCCTTTGTTCTAGGAAACCACTTGAATGAGTTATTTAGTTATGCAAATGCAAAGCAGCTCTCTGTGGCTCCCAGGAGAAAAGCTGCTCAGCCTACAAACTGAGAAGAAATCATCTATGTAGCAGGCGGAGTTACAGCCATGCTGTTGATCGTTGTTAATATCAGGGAAGGTGTGTGTTAAGTGTGAATGGAGATCACTGTGCCTCTAAAATCTACCGACTGTTCAAGCAGAGGGTATTTTTTTTAAGCTGATGCCAGTAAGAAATCCACAAATGTTTATGCTAAAGATATGCATGTGAGCAGAGCCGCAATGGGATTCTGTGTGCAGTCAGGAACAGCAGCTGTGCCATCAGAGGGAGAAACTGGAGAAATCTGGGCATGGACCTTGACGCCCTCAGGGGATGGGACATGGGTGACAATGGCGTTCCTGAAGGCAGCTTGGTAGGCAGTGGTCCACAGTCTATAGACATCGCGAGCAACAAAAAGAGATCCGAGACTCTACCAAAGGTGATAATGTCAGAATGCATGTAGTGCACATCACACATCTTTAGGAAATTTCAGAAAGTACTTTTTCATAGGGGCAGGGAGATGTCCAGAAATCAAATGGTCCATGGCCTGGAATTATTGTAATGTGGGCCTTACATAATAGTGCTTCTCGTGTGCACTTGTAGGCACAAGCCAGAGCCCTTGGTTACACAGCTTTGCAAACATCCCCTTTATTAGAGCTGGAAACCACCTGTTCTCTGTTTGCTCTGGTATTACATCTTCAGAGAGACTGGCCATCAAATGCCTTAGCTCCCTTCCTGGACTTCTCAAATAAGGTTTTAGTACTCAGTCTCCTGGGCTTTCCTACTTCCTCCAATAACTCCATTTCTGAGATGTTTCATTTCCCTAGCAGCTTCTCTTTCCCATATCCTTACTTTTTAAGCACCCCTCAAAAAAAAGAAGATAAACAAGATTGTCAATATCTGTTATATAAAGAAAGATAATAATGAGATTTACTGTGGGTATTTTTTTCCCTCTGTTCAACATTTAAAGAAAATCTTAACAAACTCTATTTTTAATAAGTTGTGCAGTAGATTTCATAAATGAGTGAAATGTCTCAATTGTGAGCAAGATATCTATGCATAAATTTCTAGATGGATCCAAAGAGTTACAGTGACAGCAAGAAAGTTAGATAATAAATTATGTGAAGTTAAAAAGGATTTGTTAAATGAGTGAATAGGATGTCGAACAATACATTGGATGGGTGATAATCTGTGGAAGTTTGTGCTTAAAAAGCTAGAATATTTCTACATAATAACTGTACATTTATGGGTAAATGACAGAGTAAAGATGCCAAATATAGTTTCTGAATTATACCGCTAGAAGCCTGACAGAAACAAACACCGAGGGAGACCCATGGGGGGCTAACCCCAAGAAAAGAGCAGGAAAGGTAAAAATAGAGACGTATTTATTTGTTTTTTCAAAAAGTACAATTACAGCAAAAGATACCATAGAAAGTCAAAACATTTGGAAAATAATCTTGGTACTTTTTTTCTGCAGATGACAACTAAATGGTTAATAAGCTATAATATATGAAGGTCTCTAAAATTAATATGAAAAAGACAAACCAATAGGAAAATGGGCAAAGGGTGTGAATAGGAAAGTTCTAAAAAGGCAATTCCAAATGGCCAGTAGATATTTTAAAAGGTGCTTAAACCCACCAGCAGTCAGAAAAATAGAAATTAAGTGTGATTAAATTGAAAATAAAATGCTATTTTATAGACCCCCCAGGGACACAACAATTTTTAAAGAGCTTTAATCTCTATAGAAAGGTGAAGGTGGATGCAGCCACAACCGCAGCATCGTCCAGATCCCCTGTGGAGGCTTTTTGATGATCATCCCCCGGCACGAGTCCTCCAGAGAGTGCTGATGCCGGAAGCTCCTCCTCATATCGTATCTTAGTTCATTTTCTGGGTATCCAAGCTAGGCCCTGATCTTCTGTGTAGAAACCAACAGACCCTTTGCCCACACTTTGACATGCCCTCTATACCACTGTGCAGAACTCATTGGAGGTCAGCACACAGTAACTGGTTTTTTTTTTTTTTTTTTTTTAATTAAGAGAAAGGAATATTATCAGAAAAGAGTACCTCCATAGCTGATCATCTGACATTCTTATATATGCTGGTAGAAATGTGTTATTTTCTTTATATCTGACACCATCTATTAAAATTTAAAGCATACCCTTTCTCCTAGCAATGCTATTTCTAAGGATCTTTTCCCTAACAGTTGAGAGCTACAGTTGATAAAAATATGTGTGTGAAGATGTTTATTGAATAAGTCTTTCACTTCTTTGGTTAGGTTTATTCCTAGGTATTTTATTCTTTTTGATGCAATATTTGTTTTCCTGATTTCTCTTTCTATATTCGTTGTTACTACAGATTTCTGTGTGTTAATTTTGTATCAACTTTGCTGTATTCTGATATCAGTTCTAGTAGTTTTGGAGTGGAGTCTTTAGCATATCATATCATCTGCAAATAGTGACAGTTTAACTTCTTCTTTACCAATCTGGATTCCTTGTATTTCTTTGTTTTGTCTGATTGCCGTGGCTAGGACCTCCAGTACTATGTCAAATAACAGTGGGGAGAGTGGGCAATCCCTGTCTGGTTCCCGATCTCAGTGGAAATGCTTTCAGCTTCTCGCTGTTCAGTATAATGCTATCATATATGGGCCTTTATTATGTTGAGGTACTTGCCCTCTATTCCCATTTTGCTGAGAGTTTTTATCATGAATGGATGTTGAATTTTGTCAAATGCTTTTTCAGCATCTATGGAGATGATCATGTGGTTTTTGTCTTTCTTTTTGTTGATGTGGTGGATGATGTTGATGGATTTTCGAATGTTGTACCATCCTTGCATCCCTGGGATGAACCCCACTTGGTCATGGTGTATGATCCTTTTGATATACTGTTGAATTCTGTTTGCTAATATTTTGTTGAGTATTTTTGCATCTACATTCATCAGGGATATTGGTCTGTAATTTTCTTTTTTGGTGGGGTCTTTGCCTGGTTTTGGTATTAGGGTGATGTTGGCTCCATAGAATGAGTTTGGGAGTATTCCCTCTTCTTCTATTTTGTGGAACACTTTAAGGAGAATATTATGTCTTCTCTGTGTGTCTGATAAAATTCCGAGGTACAATCCGTCCGGCCCCGGGGTTTTTGTTCTTGGAAGTTTTTTGATGTTTCAATTTCTTTGCTTGTAATTGGTTTGTTTAACTTTTGTGTTTCTTCCTTGGTCAGTCTTGGGAGGTTGTATTTTTCTAGGAAGTTGTCCATTTCTTCTAGGGCATTCTTATATATGCTGGTAGAAATGTGTTATTTTCTTTATATCTGACACCATCTATTAAAATTTAAAGCATACCCTTTCTCCTAGCAATGCTATTTCTAAGGATCTTTTCCCTAACAGTTGAGAGCTACAGTTGATAAAAATATGTGTGTGAAGATGTTTATTGAAGCATATTTATACTGACAAAGGGAGAGTGAATATGCACCAATATGGGGCGGCACTGAGTAAATGACATTACACCCATGCCTTAAATACTGTGTGGCCAATAGAAAGAAAAAAAAATGTTTCTATACCCATCTATTATAAATTATTGAATAAAAAAATGAAATAGTATATTGTATGCAAGTTTTAAAACAAAAATCCTCTATAAATGCAAATACATGCATAAACATTCACATATAAAATTTATATGTGCTAATATGAGTATTGAGAAAAGCAGAAAATAATACACATGGAGCTGTTGCCATGAGTTACCCAGGAGAGATGTTGGCAGTAGGGGAGGCTGGTACAGGTGGAGGGAGAAAGACTGGGTAGGAGCACAGGGACAAAGGCTGGAGTGATATCTCACCTGCTAAAATAGCATATTTATGTCTATATTTTATATTCATAACAAATATACCAAAAAATCTAACCATTTAAGGTCAATGGCTCTCTGAGATTTTGATGAAAACAAAGTATCCAATTACCAGAAAAATCCACATTTGTGCATAGATACAAAAATGTACCTGTAGTTTTAAGGGGATTACAGATGCCCTGACACTCACTCATGCATGGATACCAGATTAAGGCTGTCTCAGTCAAGCTGTGGCCGTGTGGACCAGGCAGCCTAGCCAGTCAAGTGTATTCCACCAACATGACATCTGAGAAGATCAAATGCACTGCTCTGGCCCACAAATGACTGTTAAGAGTCAAGAAGTTTTCCCATTTAAATGTCACCTGTGTGTATTTAGGGATTAGCTGGTTCAGCCTGATCCATTCGCTCAGCGTGTCCCCCACGAATCATAGTGCAGAGTCTGTGCTGCTTTTCTGTTTATGGTAGAAGAATCTTTGGCTGTGCATTTTGATACAAAACCAGCTTTAATTTCCAAGGAAATCCTTCTTGGAGCCAAATTAAATGAATCCATTCTTGTTGGCAGTTTAAACACTGAACAAAACGTCCAGGTAGGAAAGGGGCTAGAGCTAACTTGTCTGGGAATACAGACCCGAACCTGAAGGTTAGGGATCTACGGTTTTCAAGTCCAGCTTTGCCTTTTTCTAACACACAAGGCTTTCAGCTCTCATACTGGAATGTTTTTTAAGAGCAAAGAGTTTTTAGAGAAGACGTCTTAAGAGGGGCACGTGGGTGAGACCTCCTTTCAGTCACAGCCTTCCAAGAGCGTCAGGTGTAACGTGAAGGGCCAAGGCAGGTGGCTCTTTTCTTCTCCTTGCTTATTCAGTCCTGAGGCCACCCCTGCTGAAGAGCTGCCGAGTCGCATGGTGACTTGGTAATGGGACTGTTATAGGCAAGGCACTAAAAGAGTTCAAGAAACTCATTCATCTTATTGATTGTGCTCGCAGTCTGGAGAGAACGCATTCAACTCTTGAGTACAAGACAAATAAACTTCGACAGCACCTTCAATGCAAACACGTCCCAAGGCACTTTTCAGCAAAGTACAATAGTAAAATGTGCAATGCACCGCAAGAGAAAATGAACCGGTTCAAATATCTAAAGCCGAAGTTTAGGTTTAAATAAGGCTTTAAATTTAGCCTGTTGTTTTCTACGTGATATCACATTCAAGAACTGGAGGGAAATTGCAAGGGCATGATCAAGTTTTGGAAGTTTTCGACATTCATTGGAATAAAGGTTGTACTGCGTGACCACAGAAATACCTTCCAGATATTTTATTATTGAGATTTTAAATCTGTATTTTGTAAGTGTCTCTGTTCTGACCAAGCATTGACTAACTTGTCGTACAAATTACTCCGGACACTATTCATGTTGAGCCTGAATTGTCTGGCTTGACTGCTTCCTTTAGCGGCCCAGCCAGATGATTACCTTTTCTTATGTGGACATGGCCCAGCTGCGTGTCCCCTACAGGACGTTCTTCACAGCTCCGTAGCTGCTTGCTAATTTGCAGTGTCTTCTTATGCTCCCCTGCTCCTGGAACCACCTAGGGAAACCTTCAGAAAGGCACTATTTCCCCAGTGTATTTTCAGCATTCTCTGGAGACACAAGTAAGCTCCTTGTAGTTCCTCAAAAATGAAAATCCATGTAAGACACGCCTGTCACATTTCAGCATTCTGATGATACCCTAAACATATATGATTCTTCCGTGAAATCTGTGGCGTTTCCATGGGAGGCTGGTGTCCTCCACTGATCAATAAACCACATCTTTGCCAGACTGCCTTTCACATCATACTCTAGGTGTTCAGTTAAGTAATATATGGGGAGCTGCTAAAAAAAATCAGTGGTTCTCCTTTACACAGAATTGGTAGTTCTGCTAGCCTTTTTTATAATTCTGCAGGTTATCAAGGAATCTGTGTTTGTACTACCCGTATTAACTGTGATATGGTGAATGTAAACATTCTTCTGGTGATGGCAAAGAATGGTAATTTGTTTAAATAGAGCCTTGAACTTGAGAACATACCAATGTGTTCTAATGATCATTCCTAACAGTAAGGTAATTTCTTGTGGGAATAAGCATTAGACACAAATATGTTATCTAAGATACAGTGATCTTATTTTAATTCAAATATTTATGGTAATAAAGGAAGTCTGCGATAAAGGATGAGTCTGAAAGACTTCCATGTGCCATTCACAGATCACCACATCATCGATTTTATCTGTAATTTGAAGTAACTATTTGGCCATCTAACTGATTCCTGAACCAGAGACATGCTGGAGAAACCCCTCTTCAAAACTATGACAGTTGCCTT
The DNA here is from genome assembly GCF_040802235.1 of Manis javanica. Taxonomy (NCBI): domain Eukaryota; kingdom Metazoa; phylum Chordata; class Mammalia; order Pholidota; family Manidae; genus Manis; species Manis javanica. The sequence goes on from NC_133167.1 coordinate 98,973,225, forward strand.
TGTATCCTCTGTACCTCTGATATCTGTGAATAGCATATATTTATGAGTTTCCTATTGCTGTATAGCAAATCACCACAAATAGAGGCTTACAATAATACAAATGCATTCTCCTGCAGTTACTGTAGGTGAGAAGTCAGGGCACAATGTGGCTAGAATTTCTGCTCCAGATCTCACTTGGCTGAAATCAAGGTGTAGGCCAGGTGTACCCACCTGGGGCTTGGGTCGCCTTCCAAGTTCACTGGTATTGACAGGATTTATTTCCTTCCGGCTGTAGGAGCGGATCCATTTTCCTATTGTTTGTCAGCTCTTAAATCCTAGAGGCTGCCTGCAGTTCCCTGCCACCTGACCTACTCTATGGGCAGAGTACTTCACAGCATGAATGCTTGCTTTCTTCCAGGCCAGTTGGAGAATATTTTTCTGACTTCCTGTCTGTGATCAACCAGAGAGACTCTTCTTTTAAAGGGCTCATGTGATTAGGTCAGACCCACCCACCCAAATCACCTCCCTATCTTAATGTCAACTGATACAGGTCCTTAATTACATCTGCAAACTGCTTTCACTGCAGAACCTAGATGTATATTTGATTGAATAACAGGAAGAAGATGAGTTTACATCAGGATCCTGGAATCTTGGGGCCATCTTAGAATTCTGCCTTCTATAGTAAGTAAAAATCTCTTTTCAGACAGTAATAGTAGGCAAATGGAACACAGCATTCAATCAGGGAAAGTCTGTCTGCCCCTTTGAACACCAGGTTTCAATTTGAAACATGGGGATAATGACATCTACTTTGTAAACTGTTGTGAGGATTATAACAGGACACCGTGGAGAGGAGTAGGCATGACCCCCAGGCATTATAATGAAGTGGTTGGAGTGGACAAGCGGACCCCTCCAGTGCCTGTAGTGGGATGCACCGGTGAAGGACCTGCTCACACCGCTGCCGTCCTTAGGAGCTTTGGACTGGAGGCCACATAGAGCATGAATGGGAACCAGTGCTGGGACCCACCCATGTGTCTCAAGCCCAGGGAGTCTCTACAGACCCTCTGTAGCCCAGAGCCCATTTCTCTCTCCTTCCAGCAATGCTGGGATCAACCGTACGCATCCCAGGCTCAGATACTGCTCTCCCCATACCCTCAACTTGAAACAGTCTTCCCTTGACTTTTCCCATGGCTAGCTGTTTCTCTTCCTTCAGGTATGATCACAAACTAATTGCCACAAAGCCCTTTCTCTAATAGCACAACCTCATATTATCTCATTGCCTGATTTATAGAATCTGTAACTTTATTACAACCTGAAATCCTCTTATATGTATTCATTTCTCCCAGCACAATCATAAGCTCAATGAGAAGGACTTTTGTCTTTCTTATTTATTACTATAGCAGAGTGTTCCATTCGTATTATTGAATAACAGTAAATGAATGAATGAGTAATCTAGAAGTGCACAACCTCCTGTGGGCGGAAGCCACATCTGTTTACCCTTCTCTCTGTGCATGGAGTTGTAACTTTGTAACCAAACTGTATTAACAGATGTTCTATGAGATCATCAACATCCATGGTCCTAGCCTGGAGATGTGGTGGTATCTAAACAAAACTTGGGAAATGCTCTATTATTACCTGAAGCTTTATTACTCGGGAGCTTGGGGCATTTCTTGAGGAGCCATGTGATACCACATAAATCTAGGAAAGAGATGCATACCTGGTGTATAAGTATAAACTTTGCCACAAGGCAGACAGAGGGTAGAATCCCAATTGCACAGCTTTGTCTCATGTACAGCTGAGCAAGATCTTTACATCTCTGAGCCTCAATATCCTTTCATAGAGAAAGATAAGATGTACTAATGCATTAACATGAAAAGATGCCAATAGTATATATATGTGAACATGTGTAATAGGTTTTTAAAAAGTAATTTTTTGCTAGGTGCCACGATGCAATTATGCTGAAGTTGCACAGTGAAATCCCATGTCAATTTATGCAGATTGTCAAAGGAACTTTTTAAGAACTGTCACCACAACCATGATGCTCCTCACTCCAGTGAAGGATATAAGAGGTCTGAGGAGTGGGACGGGGACTCCCAGTGGCAGTGTTTCTTTGGAGGGAGTCACTGCTGAGTGGCCTGTGCCCATTCTTTCCCCTTGGATTACAGCTGTGCCTCCTACTGGTGTCGGGCATAGAGAGAGCGGGCTGGCTTCAAGGCAGCCCCGAGGGAGTTTGCTGTCTGTTCCTTTGAGGTCAGGAGCTGGTGGCTGAGGGTCTGGCTCTAGTCCAGGGGTCTAGAAGATTGGAGAATGGCTCGCAGTTGGTGATGGGGCAGGAGAGGGTTTCTGTGCTGCTAACTCAGAGATCATCGGGTCTTCCTGCCTCTCTCCCCGCTGTGTCCTCCGCCCTCTCTGCTGAACCCACCAAAGCTCCCAAGAGCTAACTGGTGGAGAAAGAAAAGTACTAGGTGAAAAAAGGCACAAGAGATCAACCAGAGCCCCCTTCCACTGAGATGCTTCCAGCCTGTAGCAGCCAGAGCTGGGGAAAAGACAAGCTTTATTACTAAGCTAAGTTGGGTTTCAAATTTCTTGAGCTGAGTATTCTGGTTAATGAATCAAGATTGTATGGCTAGACTAAAAGAAGAGGTAAAGTTAAAATAAATCTTTACACTGCCTTATTGGGCAATCACTCAAGGTAAACAGACTTATTAATAGGAGGAGTTAAATCATGTAAGAAATGACAGTACCCATGTAGTCTGTACTCTATGTTAAAATGCATAGTCACTTCATCTCCAAAACCTTTTTTCACAGAAATTGCAATTGTAATGATATATAATATATATATACACACATACCTTTTGCACTGACTGGAATAACTGCAAGTTGCAAGGGGAGCCGCTTATTCATCAAGAAAGATGATTACTCCCAGGATTACCAACAGCAAGGTGTTTCCAGTGTCAATTCTGCAGCTATTAAAGAGCGCAGAGAAACATCACCTAATTTGGCATTTAAGAGGCTGTTAGAAATCTTTGAAAGTGCAGTTTCTGAGGTGTTCTGTGGAAAGAAAACAGATCGCAGGGAATTAAAAGAAAATGGGAAGGAAGAAATGGAGACAATGGCTACTGACATGCCAGGGAAGCAAGGTGGCAGAATACGACATTGGCTTTGAGTAGGTCAGCAAGATCAAATGGGGGGAAGGTTTTAGGAGGAAGGAGAGAAGTCTGTGGATAACTGTGAATCAGGACGGAGACAGCAGGGACACAAGAAAGATAAGATGCAGAAGAAAGAAAGGAGTAAGAAGAAATGGAAAGGTTTGCATCTAAGCAAAAAAAGGAGGGAGCATTTTATTTTCCTAAGAGCTGCTATTTCTTTTGTCCTGGCTATAGGCTACACATTTGACTACACATTTATGGAAGGCATCTCAAAACAACCTAGTGAAGCAGGTGACCCTTATGCCCATTTTCAAGATGAGAAAACTGAAGCTTACAAATTTAAATTCTTAGTTTGAAGCCGTACAAGGTTAGCAGACTCTAAAATTTCCACCCTTCCCACTATCACACACTGATTTTCAGGTTTTGGGGTTTTATTTTTTTAATTGAGGTATATACAATAAAATGCATAAATCTTAGCACATAGTCAATGAATTTTGACACATATTCATCTATGTCACTCACCCCCCCATACACACGCAAACACACACACACACACACACTCCCACACTCTCCCCCACACACACACACTCTCTGCAACCACCAGTCTGTTCTTTGTGTCTGTGAGTCTTTCAGTTTTGTTGCTTTGCTCATTGGTTTTGTTCTTTAGATTCCTCATATAATGTGAAATTGTAGGCATTTGTCTTTCTCTGACTTATTTCACTTAGCGTAATACCTTGTAGATCCATCCATGTTGATGCAAATGGCAAGATTTCATTCTGTTTTATGGCTGAGTAATATTCCATTGTATATATGTACCACATATTTTTTAACCATTGATCTATCAAAGGACATTCAGGTTGCTTCCTTATTAAGGCTATTTTTAAGTAGTGCTGTGATAAACATAAGCATGCAAGTATCTTTGTGAATTAGTGGTTTGCTTTCTTTGGGCAAAGTCCCAGAAGTGGAATTTTTGGGTCATATGGTATTTCTTTTTTTTTATTTATTTAGTTTTTAAATTTTATTTTAGTATCATTAATCTACAATTACATGAAGGACATTATGTTTACTAGGCTCCCCCTTTACCAAGTCCCCCCCACATCCCCATTCACAGTCACTGTCCATCAACATAGTAAGATGCTTTAAAATCACTACTTGTCTTCTCTGTGTTGCACAGCCCTCCCCGTGCCCCCCCACACTATATATGCTAATCGTAATGCCCCTTTTCTTTTTTTCCCACCCTTATCCCTCCCTTCCCACCCGTCCTCCCCAGTCCCTTTCCCTTTGGTAACTATTAGTCCATTCTTGGGTTCTGTGCTTCTGCTGCTGTTTCATTCCTTCAGTTTTCATTTGTTCTTATACTCCACATATGAGTGAAATCATTTGAAACTTGTCTTTCTCCACCTGGCTTATTTCACCGAGCATAATACCCTCTAGCTCCATCCATGTTGTTGCAAATGGTAGGATTTGTTTTTTTCTTATGGCTGAGTAATATTCCATTGTGTATATGTACCACATCTTCTTTATCCATTCACCTACTGATGGACATTTAAGTTGCTTCCAATTCTTGGCTATTGTAAATAGTGCAGTGATAAACATAGGGGTGCATCTGTCTTTTTCAAACTGGAGTGCTGCATTCTTGGGGTAAATAACTAGAAGTAGAATTCCTGGGTCAAATGGTATTTCTATTTTGAGCATTTTGAGGAACCTCCATACTGCTTTCCACAATGATTGAACTTATTTATATTCCCACCAGCAGTGTAGGAGGGTTCCCCTTTCTCCACAACCTCACCAACATTTGTTGTTTGTCTTTTGGATGGTAGCCATCCTTACTAGTGTGAGATGATATCTCTTTGTGCTTTTAATTTGCATTTCTCTGATGATTAGTAATGTGGAGCATCTTTTCATGTGTCTGTTGGCCATCTGAATTTCTTCTTTAGAGAACTGTCTGTTCAGCTCCTCTGCCCATTTTTTAATTGGATTATTTGCTTTTTGATTGTTAAGGTGTGTGAGCTCTTTATATATTTTGGATATCAACCCTTTATTGGATCTGTCATTTTCCAATATATTCTCCCATACTGTAGGATACCTTTTTGTTCTATTGATGGTGTCCTTTGCTGTACACAAGCTTTTCAGCTTGATATAGTCCCATTTGTTCATTTTTGCGTTTGTTTCGCTTGCTCGGGGAGATATGTTCAAGAAGAGGTCACTCATGTTTATGTCCAAGAGATATTTGCCTATGTTTTTTTCTAAGAGTTTTATGGTTTCATGACTTACATTCAAGTCTTTTATCTATTTTGAATTTACTTTTGTGTATGGGGTTAGACAGTGATCCAGTTTCATTCTCTTACATGTAGCTGTCCAGTTTTGCCAGCACTATCTGTTGAAGAGACTGTCATTTCCCCATTGTATGTCCATGGCCCCCTTTATCGAATATTAGTTGACCACATATGTTTGGGTTAATGTTTGGATTCTCTATTCTGTTCCATTGGTCTGTGGCTCTGTTCTTGTGCCAGTACCAAATTGTCTTGATTACTGTGGCTTTGTAGTAGAGGTTGAAGTTGGGGAGTGAGATCCCCCCCACTTTATTCTTCCTTCTCAAGATTGCTTTAGCTATTCGGGGTCTTTGGTGTTTCCATATGAATTTTTGAACTATTTGTTCCAGTTCATTGAAGAATGCTGTTGGTAGTTTGATAGGGATTGCATCGAATCTGTATATTGCTTTGGGCAGGATGGCCATTTTGACGATATTAATTCTTCCTAGCCACGAGCACGGGATGAGTTTCCATTTGTTAGTGACCTCTTTAATTTCTCTTAAGAGGGTCTTATAGTTTTCAGGGTATAGTTTTCACTTCCTTGGTTAGGTTTATTCCTAGGTATTTTATTCTTTTTGATGCTATTGTGAATGGAACTGTCTTCCTGATTTCTCTTTCTATTGGTTCATTGTTAGTGTATAGGAAAGCCACAGATTTCTGTGTGTTAATTTTGTATCCTGCAACTTCGCTGAATTCCGATATTAGCTCTAGTAGTTTTGGAGTGGAGTCTTTAGGGTTTTTTATGTACAATATCATGTCATCTGCAAATAGTGACAGTTTAACTTCTTCTTTACCAATGTGGATTCCCTGTATTTCTTTGTTTTGTCTAATTGCCATGGCTAGCACGTCCAGTACTATGTTAAATAACAGTGGGGAGAGTGGGCATCCCTGTCTTGTTCCCGGTCACAGAGGAAAAGCTTTCAGCTTCTAACTGTTCAGTATGATGTTGGCTGTGGGTTTATCATATATGGCCTTTATTATGTAGAGGTAGTTGCCCTCTATACCCATTTTGTTGAGAGTTTTTATCATGAATGGATGTTGAATTTCATTGAATGCTTCTTCAGCATCTATGGAGATGATCATGTGGTTTTTGTCTTTCTTTTTGTTGATGTGGTGGATGATGTTGATAGATTTTCGAATGTTGTACCATCCTTGCATCCCTGGGATGAATCCCACTTGGTCATGGCGTATGATCCTTTTGATGTATTTTTGAATTCGGTTTGCTAATATTTTGTTGAGTATTTTTGCATCTCCATTCATCAGGGATATTGATCTGTAGTTTTCTTTTGTGGTGGGGTCTTTGCCTGGTTTTGGTATTAGGGTGATGTTGGCTTCATAGAATGAATTTGGGAGTATTCCCTCCTCTTCTATTTTTTGGAAAACTTTAAGGAGAATGGGTATTATGTCTTCTCTGTATGTCTGATACAATTCTGAGGTAGATCCATCTGGCCCGGGGGTTTTGTTCTTTGGTAGTTTTTTGATTACCGCTTCAATTTCATTGCTGGTAATTGGTCTGTTTAGATTTTCTGTTTCTTTCTGGGTCAGTCTTGGAAGGTTGTATTTTTCTAGGAAGTTGTGTGTTGACTCTCTTTTCGTCTTAATAAGTCTGGCTAGAGGCTATCTATTTTGTTTATTTTCTCAAAGAACCAGCTCTTGGTTTCATTGATTTTTGCTATTGTTTTATTCTTCTCAATTTTATTTATTTCTTTGCTGATCTTTATTATGTCCCTCCTTCTGCTGACCTTAGGCCTCATTTGTTCTTCTTTTTCCAATTTCGATAATTGTGACATTAGACCATTCATTTGGGATTGTTCTTCCTTTTTTAAATATGCCTGGATTGCTATATACTTTCCTCTTAAGACTGCTTTTGCTGTATCCCACAGTAGTTGGGCCTTTGTGTTGTCATTGTCATTTGTTTCCATTTATTGCTGGATCTCCATTTTGATTTGGTCATTGATCCATTGATTATTTAGGAGAGTGTTGTTAAGCCTCCATGTGTTTGTGAGCCTTTTTGCTTTCTTTGTACAGTTTATTTCTAGTTTTATGCCTTTGTGGTCTGAAAAGTTGGTTGGAAGGATTTCAATCTTTTGGAATTTACTGAGGCTCTTTTTGTGGCCTAGTATGTGGTCTATTCTGGAGAATGTTCCATGTGCACTTGAGAAGAATGTGTATCCTGTTGCTTTTGGATGTAGAGTTCTGTAGATGTCTATTAGGTCCATCTGTTCTAGTGTGTTGTTCAGTGCCTCCGTGTCCTTACTTATTTTCTGTCTGATGGATCTGTCCTTTGGAGTGAGTGGTATGTTGAAGTCTCCCAGAATGGATGCATTGCATTCTATTTCCTCCTTTTGTTCTGTTAGTATTTGTTTCAGGTATGTTGGTGCTCCTGTATTGGGTGCATGTATGTTTATAATGGTTATATCCTCTTGTTGGACTGAGCCCTTTATCATTATGTAGTGTTCTTCTTTATCTTTTGTTACTTTCTTTATTTTGAAGTCTATTTTGTCTGATACTAGTATTGCAACACCTGCTTTTTTCTCTCTGTTGTTTGCATGAAATATCTTTTTCCGTCCCTTGACTTTAAGTCTGTGCATGTCTTTGGGTTTGAGGTGAGTCTCTTGTAAGCAGCATATGGATGGGTCTTGCTTTTTTATCCATTCTATTACTCTGTGTCTTTTGATTGGTGCATTCAGTCCATTTACATTTAGGGTGATTATTGAAACGTATGTACTTATTGCCATTGCAGGCTTTAAGTTTGTGGTTACCAAAGGTTCAAGGTTAGCTTCTTTACTATCTTATTGTCTAACTTAACTTGCTTATTGAGCTATTATAAACACAGTCTGATGATTCTTTATTTCTCTCCCTTCTTATTCCTCCTCATCCCTTCTTCATATGTTGGGTGTTTTGTTCTGTGCTCTTTTTAGGAGGGCTCCCATCTAGAGCAGTCCCTATAAGATGCCCTGTAGAGGTGGTTTGTGGGAGGCAAATTCCCTCAACTTTTGCTTGTCTGGGAGTTGTTTAATCCCCCCTTCATATTTAAATGATATTCGTGCTGGATACAGTAGTCTTGGTTCGAGGCCCTTCTGTTTCATTGCATTAAGTATATCATGCCATTCTTTTCTGGCCTGTAGGGTTTCTGTTGAGAAGTCTGATGATAGCCTGATGGGTTTTCCTTTGTAGGTAACCTTTTTTTTCTCTCTGGCTGCCTTTAATACTTTGTCCTTGTCTTTGATCTTTGCCATTTTAATTATTATGTGTCTTGGTGTTGCCCTCCTTGGATCCCTTGTCATGGGAGTTCTGTGTACCTCTGTGGTCTGAGAGGCCATTTCCTCCCCTAGTTTGGGGAAGTTTTCAGCAATTATTTCTTCAAAGACACTTTCTATCCCTTTTTCTCTCTCTTCTTCTTCAGGTACCCCTATAATGCAGATATTGTTCTGTTTTGATTGGTCACACAGTTCTCTTAAAATTCTTTTATTCCTGGAGATCCTTTTATCTCTGCATCAGCTTCCCTGCATTCCTGTTCTCTGTTTTCTAGTCCATTAATGGTCTCTTGCATCTCATCCATTCTGTTTTGAAGTCCTTCCAGAGCTTGTTTTATTTCTGTATTCCTCCTCCTTAGTTCTTGCATATTTCTCTGCAAGTCCATCAGCATGGTTATGACTTTTGTTTTGAATTCTTTTTCAGGAAGACTGGTTAAATCTATCTCCCCAGGTTCCTTCTCAGGGGAAGATGTAGCAGATGCCGAAGCTGTCTGGGTTAGTCTTGTCTGGATCAAATTTTTTTGCCTTTTCATGTTGATAGGTGCAGTGGAGTGCTATTGACACATCTATCAGCTGGGAGAGTCAAGCCTCTTTCCACTTGGCTCCTGGCCTTTCTTTACTGGGGCAACTCTGACCCCTAGTGGCTTCTGTTCAGCAATTGCGTGTGGACTGGGTCTCTGTACCTTGCCCGGCCTGTATGGAGGAGGCTCCCTTGCTGTGGGCGTGGCCAGCCTCAGGCTGCTTCTCTGCTATGGCGGGGCCCTGGAGGGGTAATGGACAGGGGGCTGTTTGGCTGTTTACCTCCGTGAGGGGTCTCAGAGCTGTTGCCCAGGGGGTTAGTGTGCCCGGAATTCCCTGGAATTTCCAGCTGCTGGACTGTGACCTGGGATGCTTCTGTCCAGCTGTGGGGTCCCTGTACCTTTAAGACTTTCAAAAAGCACTCTCTTTTCTTTGTCACAGAAAAATCTTCAGGACCCGCTCATAGGTCTTACTGTCCTATTTCCCTAGTTTCCAGCACCCCACGCATGCACTGTCTGCGCTCTGGTGCGGATGGCTAGGGCTGGGTGTTTAGCAGTCCTGGGTTCCCTCTCCCTCCCTGCTCTGACCCCTCTCCTCCCGCCGGGAGCTGGGATGAGGGGCCTTGGGTCCCACCAGGCTGTGGCTTGGATCTTACCCCTTTCACCAGGCACTGGGTTCTCGCAGGTGTGGATGTAGTCTGGCTGTTGTCCTGTGTCTTCTGGTCTCTCTTTTAGGATTAGTTGTATTTGTTGTATTTTCAAAAATATATATGTTTTTGGGAGGAGATGCCCACTGTCCTACTCATGCTGCCATCTTGGCTCCGCCCCCCATATGGTATTTCTATTCTTTCTTTTTTGATAAATCTCCATACTGCTTTCCATAGAGGCTGCACAAATCTACAATCCCACCAGCACTTTTAGTTTTTAAAAAAAAGAAGTCTAGTTGACTAGATGTCAAAGAAAACATACACTGAGATTAAGATGGGAGTAGTTTAGTCACCTCCTAGACAAATAACCTATATTCTTCCTAATACAGAAACTAAGCTGATTTTCAAAGGACATGGAAAAACATGCATGCTAAAGCTAATGAGAAGTGATAGTTTGAAACAGGGAAGTTAGGAAATATGCAAGAGAAGCTACCAAACATTCATCAGTTTATAGTTTCTTATCCCTGTCAAAAAATAAAAAGTGGCATATCTCGAGACAAGTGCTGGGCATAGAAGCCACAGGGCATAAATCTGCAAAGAAGTAAAAAGCTAACCTTCTCAAACAATATGGCTTCTCTCTCACTTACCAAATTTACATTTCCCTGTATGGCCCCGGAAGATGACTGGTTAGCCAGAGACGGGTAAGATTCCTCAAGGGAGGAACAACCTAAGACAGGCACAGTCACAGGGGGGCCATCAGGTGAGAAATTGGGGATCAACAGTGGTGAGGCTCAGAACCTCACCCCCCCTGTTTTGAGAGAAATCTACATCTGTGGATGTTTTAAGGTCCTTGTCTACCTCGGATTAGCACATAGTCTACAGGCACACACCTGATCATCTACAATTGCTCTCTTACAACACTAAACTATGTTTTCTACCTTTTTCTTGCATCTATCTACCACGTCAGCATTTTATTAAAAATAATAATAATAATAATAAAGGGAGAAATGTGGGATCCACATATAAATCAAGTATAAAAATCAAACGAATATTCATATCTGACCTGATTGTTTATAATTCATAATGCGTGATCAAAACCACAAGTTTCTGTGACGACTGCCCTTATACTGTTCACCATGTAAGAATTTATTCACTATGTAAGAATTCGTTCACCATGTAAGAACTTGTTCGTTATGCTTCAGAAGATTGGAGACTGACGAGAATTAGGCTTGAGATGGATTAATGATTGTGCATTGAGCATTGACACCCCTATACAGAATTTTATTGTTGTTAACAACCATTTGATCAATAAATATGAGAGATGCCCTCTCAAAAAATAAAAAATAAAAAATAAAATAAATAAAATAAATAAAAAGTGGCCATAAACTTCATTGTCCATGGGGTCGTGAACAATCCCATTCACTTTAGTAATCACTGTATTTTTAGTCACAAATGTTATTGATTTGACACTCAAAACTTCTGGTCTTCAGATTATGAAACTGAGGTTCAGGGATTATAAACATTAAGTGACCTGTGCTATCCATGGTATAATCAAATCAAGGTAACCCAAGTCTTGGAGTGCTGCTGCTTCAAACAAGCCATGCTACTTTCTTGTCTGGGGAAATTGGTCCGTTTCTAAAAGTTACTTTGAGATTATGTCTGCAAGGGGCAAGAGATTTTGTCAAAACATAGCTTTATGTATTGGGAGAATAAATGGCAGGACAAAATGGGATTGTTATTAACCTCATAGTCATTTCATTAGGCTCATCTTTTCTGACTGTTAGAGAAATGTGTTACTAGTAAAAATGCTTTCTTTGCATTTTGCCGCTCTACCGGAAGATGACTTTATTTAAATTATAGCTCATTTCATTGAAATGATGTTATATATTAGAAATTGATTACCCCATTTCTTCTGTAATAGCTTCATTATATTGGGGGAACTTTCTTTTATTTTTTTTAAAATAAGAAATAATGAGTGTATGAAAGTGAGATCTTTGTTTTTATTGTGTCTACGATTTAAAATAAAGCATACTGAGTATAATTATAGCATTAAATTGAATTTCAGGGCAATTATTTTCTGAGTACAATGAGATTGCTTACAAGGGTTTTTTTTAAATCAAATATCACTTATTGTCAACTTTTTAAAGCATTATAAGCCTGACACCACTTTTAAGCAAGTAAAAAGAGCACTAGGCCAAAGTATAAACTCTTCCCAGCCCTACATGTAGTCAGGGGTTTTAGTATGCCCCTGTTAAATGTAGAACATTTGTCTTTTCTGGTATTTTGAAATATTTTTTAAGCATTTAATTGTTAGATATTTAGCATTTTTTGATAGCTCAACTGGTGAAACTTTGACTTAAGCTCTCAGAAAATAGTCCTTAACACATTTCTGAGGTGTTGATGGGGAGAGGGAACAGGGAGTGAAACCAGAAATTGGGGAAGTTAGATGAAAAGCCATTCATCTGAACATTGAATGCCTTGCATTGCGTTGAATATTCCCTTGGAAATGTATTAAGTGGGATATAAAATAATCTGACATTACTGTTGCTGCTCTGGAAAAATTTGCAATCAATAGGTAAGTTCACATATAAGTGAAAATGCTGGGAAAGAACCCCAGGCTAGCATATTGGCATCATCACGTGGAAGAGCCCTCTGCATGCAGGGGTGTCTAGGATATCCCCCTGAGGGTCTTGAGGGTCTGCAAATAAGAAAAATGGCAACGAGAGGTGAGGTTAGTTCCCCTAGGTCGGTCCCAGGAGGAACTCCACAGGAAACAGAGGATTGCGATTCAGGCTAAGCTGCCAAACCAGGATTTCTTCTTTACAAATTTCCCCAAGCGACATTTAATATACTTAGAAATTCAATCCTTATGCTGTTCCCTTAAATTGGATCATACACCTTATTTATTGAAAAAAATTTTTCACAAAATCAACCATAGGCTTCTCTTTATTCAGTTATTATTTCAGACAGGGTATGAGGCCTTTAAAGAGAGAATACTGAATACAAAGCAATGGGAAGTTACAAATTATAATGGACACCACTTAAAGAGTGAGAAGTGAAACCATCACTGTAAAAAAAAAATTTTTTTCCTTCATCCAAAGATGTCCGGAGGACTCTCAGAAGTCCATGTTTTTATGAAATTCCATTCTCAAACAAGTTCTAACAGGATTCTCATGACACTGACAGAGAAAAAAATCTGTGCTGCTGTTGTCTTTCATATTTGCATTTGAGAAGTAGTGGCGCTCAGTGTTCTAAATTGATTTTGGACATAGGTAATCATTACAAAACAGTTACCTAATCTTATGGTTCTATTATATCAGTCCCAGCTCTTACCTCCTGGCTGTCCACATAACTGGATCTGAGATTAGTGACTGTGATTCATTCATTCCTGTGTCTGTAAAGAGTAGGTGTATCATTAGTAACAGAAGAAAGAAATGAGAGGAGGGAGGGGAGGGAAGGAGGAAGGAAATGAGAGCCGTCTCAGGCAGGGAAGCTGGGGAACACAGAGCCAAAATTCAGTCCTGGGAAAGTTCTGCATACCCAAAACAAAACAATTAAATTTAAAAAAAACATATACCCAGAAGCATAAGCAAAAGCTAACAGCACCCTGTAGTACAGTCTCTGAAACCCTCCTTTGTACGGTTCCCATTAATTTCTTGGTAAAGCACCCCCTTCCTTTGCAGTCCCTCCCTTGTGGACAGGGAGGCTCTATCCTGCCAGTTACAGTGTCCAGGAAGATAAACCAGCATATTAGGATTAACTAGATCTCTTCAATGTGAGTTGATTCCCACTGTCTTTCATCTCTTCCATATTTAAGCTGCAGTAGATCTATCCTGGGCTACACAGTGGAAATGGAAAAGGGAAGTGTTTATTAATGCCTCCCCCACGGAGCCGTTTCCCCCAAATGCCAGACCCTTTCTTTGAGTATCAAGAAATCAGGCACAGTATTGTGTATCAGCTATACTACGATTTTTAAAAAAATCAGGCACAATGTACAGAGATAGTTGTGATTCTCTGACACCACAGTCATGGGATGATGAATTTGTAAATGTGGTCCCCTCACTACTTCTGAGACTCAAGGAAACCTAATAGACATAAGCACCTCTATATAGATGATGATCCTGGATACAAGGGGAAAATATCTTGAATACATCACTCAGGAGAAGCTGAGTGATGTATTCAAGAAGTAATCACTTCAAAGTTTATTTTGTAAAGAAAAATTCCTCCTTGGATGAAATTCATCAAGTTTAGCAGTATGCTAATGAAGGAATTTGGACCTTCAGGAGTGTGTTTAAGAACCTGGAGATGTTTTCCCTGTGTATGCCTGTAATCCCCGGGAGGTGCTCCCCACATTATTAATATTCAGCAGCCCTCAATTTGTGCATCTTTGCTGGCTGGGAACCAAGCTGTCTGTTTGTTAGTATGAGGTTGTAATAACAGGACAGCCTTGAGGCTGACAAAGCTCTTCCAGACCTATTCAAGGAAATAATGAAAACGGGGAATTGTAAAAGGTGGCAATTAAAGATATGCAGTAACTTCAGAAATCAATTCAGGAAGAGAAATAGGCAAAGAATGCCATTGGTCAGCTAAGAACATGTACAGGGATAGAAATGCCCAAATCTAAAAACTGTTATAACCGTAAGTGGTCGTAAATAGGTTAACTGTGCACAGTTTGTGCCCAGGAGAGTCCTGGTTTGTGACTACAATAGTGACCACGTGATTCAGCACTTATCCTAGAAATTTTTCTCTCTTAATGAGGAATAATTATTAAGTTACAATAAAATAACCTAGACACTTTTGATGGACTTTCTTTGTACTTCTGGCTTCTACCTTATCTCATCTGGAACCTAAGAGGCTCCTGGGCGCTGAACGGGTTCCCCCCGTAACGGGTGGTTCAGTCTGAAAGACTGAAGCCTGCCTCTCTCTTCCCAGTCTTTTCAAGGTCCTGCATAACTAATTCCGCCCTCAGGAACAGCTTGTGGGCTCTCTGATAAAATGGAATGTTCTCATTAACCCCACTTGTAGGGTTTGCCCAAAGAATTAGGTGTATACCCAAAAGGTGAAAATAGGGTGTGTAGGCTATCCCGGCACTCCTGCATTCATCACCGCATTACTCATAGTAGCCAAGATACAGAAATAACCTAAGCATCCATCAATGGACGAATGGGTCAAGATGTTCTTTATATACATGTACATATATTTATACATATACCTATATATATACACACACACACACACACATGTATTTGTATGCATGCATACATGCACACACAGTGGAATATCATTTTCCCACAAGAAAGAAGGAAATCTTATTGGACTGGTTTAGATTGTTAATTTCATTTATTTCCACCGTAAGCTTTCTTGCACACCTATGAGAAGTGAACCGATACCTAATCATGCAATGAATTTTGAAAATGCGTAATGACAGATTACCTATTAATGTCATCAGATGTTTAAAAGAGAAAATCTGCTCATCCTAATTAGGGTTTAACTTTTCAGTCAATCCGTACAGTCAAAATAATGTCTCTGGAAATCATTGAGTTGAAGGTGAGATATCCAAGATGATTGTAAGTGGCAGTGTAAATTCAGTTTAAAAATTCAACAATAAAAATAAAATTCTGCAGTTTTGTAGTAAAATTTAAGTACAAATTTTGGTGGAACACAGGACACAGTAAAAAAAAAATGTCCTTACTAAAGGACATGTGAGCCATCAATATATTTGAAATTAGTTGCAATGCTCACACAATTATAATCCCATCCAAACAAGCTTTCAAAATTCTATCAAACAAAATTGAAGCTGATAATTAATATTTGCATAGTCACAGAGCCCCACTATTACAGAGACTGAACCATAGAACTTCAGTGATGAAGCTGACATTAAATCCAAAAAACAATACACCTGCCTGGCAATACACACATTCTCTCTTTGGCACCCATTATCAACAACTTTTAAACATGTTTGAGAAACTGGAGAACTGTCTTACAAATCAACCTAAAGGTAACCACTTTGGTAAATGAGTCCTGTGGATTTCAGCTGCACTTTCTTCAAAATCAGTTATAAATATGCCACTTAATTAATGAAAGAATAGAGCAGCCCAAACTTCTAATTTTTAAGCTTTAGGCAAATTGTATTTACTAACAGCAAAGTTTGCCATCAGGAAGACATTGAAATTTATCCGTACAAAAGTAAAGGAGAAACTAGACAAATACATCAATGAGAGTTTAGTTTGTAAGATTTAATTTTGAAATTCTGTGATTTCCTTTTAAAACAATTCAAGCAATGGAAAGGACCTTGGATACATCTCCCATTTTTAATTACATAGATTCTTACCCTTTCAAACAATGAAAAGAAATTGAGACTTCTGATTTTAAAGTCTAAATCTGAAGCAATGCTCTGAAGAATCATAAAAAGACAGCTTAAGTAATAAGTTTGTTTTATAAAATACCATCAACATGTCAAAAGTCCATTGAGTTGCAAAGACATTGCTTTTAAAATACTTGGCCAAAAATACTACACATTTCAATTTTTTTCTAACTGGGTATTGAGAAATCCTCCATCATAGAATTTGCTCTACTTTTATCAGTATCTCAACATATACAGAGAAGATATTTTCTCAATTAAAAACATTTTGGTTTAAAAGAGATATTAACTGAAAGTCTCATTTCAAATGTGAAATTATGTTGTACACCTGAAACTAATATAATTTATGTCAGTTACACCTCAATTTTTTAAAAAGGAGAAAAAAGCCTCAAGAGTTAGTATAAAATACAAATTAAACAATACTGAACACAATTTTTATGAAAAATTCAAAACAATAAAGCTGTTCTGAAAAAACAAATTAGAAAATGAACTCTGACAGTGTGAGATAGAGGTCTGGCTAGGTAACTCATTTCAGTGTGAAAATATATCAAAATGAGTATTCTGCTTAGGTTGAAAGTTAATGTTCTAATTATCATGATAAGTTACTGTGAAAGTGTTTTCATTTTACATTAAAAAATAACATTTTTGAAGAGAACTATCACATAGATTCACCAATATAATAGAACTAATTTTCATGCAATAGAAAAACATTTCAAATAATTTTTTATTAGCGTCTTTCACTTTCAAAATGGTCTTTGTTTAGATGATTAAAATGTCATCATTGTAGTAATCAAGTACAAAGTGCCAGATTTAAATATATTTATGTGATATACATGGCCACGGTTCCCAAGCTCCAAAAAAGATCAACCAGCCAGACAATTTATTTTGTTTGGGTGAATGTGTATCTTCCTATTAGACTATACGTACAATGTTAAAATACACATGTACATTCTTTTATCTCATTAAAACATATGTAAAAGTAAAACATGCATAATCCAACCTACTCTTAATTTTTTTATATCCTTAAATATGCATATATTAGACACATATGAACATGCATTCATAGTCACATACATGTAAGTGCTGCATATATTCTACTTTATGTAACTATATATGATTTCATGCCCAACTTTTTTTTACACTCATTGATTAATCACTGAGATCTTCTATTACTATAAGACTATTGTGTTGCCCAACAGTATGAATAAGTCATAAAAGCCATTTTTGAAGTGCATGCATGTTTCACTAGATGTTTTTAGAGACAACAGAATGAGTGATTAACACTATAGATTCTTAAATATATATATATATATCTTGATTTGAATTTCAGCTTGTTATACCAGTTTAATGGCCTTGAGAAAGTTCCCATGTCTTATCTATAAAAAAAAATATTGCTACCAATGTTATAAAAATAGGTTAAAAGGCTGATGAGTTAATAAGGGCACAAGTGCTATTTAAGTTTTTGATATTATTTTTTATTAAGTACTTTATTAAGATAGTCTATAGGATCCAAAGTTAAAATATCCATGCCTTCCATTTAATGGAATTCTAATCCTTTTTTTATATCGAGGTACATGCAATAAAATGTACAAATCTTAGTGTAGAGCTCAATGAATTTTGACATGTGTATACCCTCATGTAACTAACAAATCAACATATTAAACATTCTCACTGACTTCCCAGCCTTCCCCTATTTCAGCCATATTCCCACCTACCTCCCCTATAGCAATCCACCAGTCTGTTCTCTGTGTCCATGAGTCTGTTTCTGTTTTATTTGTTCATTCATTTGCTTTGTTTTATAGATTCTACATGTAAGTGAAATCATATGATATTTGTCTTTCTCTGATTTATGTCACTTGGAATAATACCCTCTAAGTCCCTCTGTGTTGTCATAAATAGCAAGATTTTGTTCTTTTTATGGCTGAGTAATATTCCATTGTGAATACGCACTACATCTTCTTTATCCATTCATGTACTGATTTATGGACATTTAGGTTGCTTCTATATATTCTGGCTATTTGTAAATAATACTGAGATAAACAGAGGAGTGCATGTATCTTTTCAAATTAGGGTTTTGTTTTCTTCAGGTAAATTCCCAGAAGTGGAATTTCTGTGCCATGTGGTATTTCTATTGTTAGCTTTTTGATAAACCTCCATACTGTTTTCCATAGTGGCTACACCTAGAATTCTAATTCTTTATTAAAGTATTTCCAACTGTTGATTAAAATGTTGATTTTCCCTCTTCATTTAGTGAAGGAAAAAAAAGAAAAAAATAATTCAAAAAGGTTCAAAATAATTCATAGGAAAAATAGGTTTTTAAAACATTGTGACTTGGTGATGAGGGGAGTCCAGTAAACATAATGTTCCTCATGTAATTATAGAGTAATGATACCAAAATTAAAAATTTTTTAAATAAAAAAAAAGCATTGTGCACATTAAACAGACAGTTCAACTGGGCAGGGTTTTTATTTCATCACCCCAGTCTCTAACAAGAAACCATTGGTAATCATGTGAAAACTTTACCCAGGGAGAACCTGAGAAACAGAACTAACCTATATATAGAAGATAATAGCTTCCATTTATTAAGAATTGATTTTGTGCCAGGCACTGCTCTAAGCACTTTGTGAACCTGATCCATTCGCGTAACTCCGAGAGGTCTCTCGCGAGCTGGGCTGGGGTCCAGACGGGAATCCCTGGCTTCACAACCTGCTGCAACCCACAGGGCAAACTAGATGTGGAGCAAAGAGCGCCCACTGTGCTGTTGCTTTGTTTTCATTTTTATTTTTCTCAAAGCAGCTGAACAGGTGCAGCTGGGGTGGCAGGCACGGGCTGGAACTTGTGGGGAGGCAGGAACCCAGATTCCAAGGAAGGAAGAGGAGACTTCCCCATCAGGTGGTGCTCACTCTTAGGTTTTACTCCCTGCCAGAAGAGCAGGACCTCATCTAGGGGACAAGAGTTCAAGAAACACAGTAAGAAACACAGCTCAGTGAGCTTGGGAGGACTGGCTGCCTGGACACCCTGATGGCTGCAGCAGACTCCAGTCCAGAGAGAATGACCAGGCACACAGGCTTGAAATGTGTTAAATGGCTCATCTGGGCTCACTGAGAATCTTCTAGGCCACTCATTGCCATGGTCAGAAAGATGCAGGACACACCGACTATCTTTGATAAACCAGCCCTGGGTCCAGCTGTCGTCACTTTACTCCAGGAGCCCTTCAGCACCCCAACTGCCCATGACAGAGGAAGAAGTCTGGGTAGAGGCTGCCTGCAGCCAACAGTGGGCCAACTTCCCTTTCCTATCTGTTAACTTCGGAAAATTAATGTACTTCCCCAGGATTCAGTTTGGTGTGATGTTCATGCAATCAATCCAGCAGAGCAACCGATAATCACTTAAAATCCTCTTATTAATTCATAAGTGTGTTATCACTGAGAGGTGACCCCTGGCTGATGGCCACTTATGACAGTTCATGTTTCCCTGGCTCTTTTGAAAACTGTACTTTTTGCATGTACTTGAACTTAAATGTAGTGTGTGAGTGTATTTAATCAAATAGAGTGTGAGTGAGTGACACTGAGTATATATTTTAATATCTGTATTTAGTAACAAGTCCCAAAGTGCATGTTATTATTAACTCTTAAGGTCAGCAAGAAATATATATGTTATGCCAGGGGAGCATGAAAAATGATCAAATGATATGAAAAGATAGTTCAGAAAATAGTAAAAGCAACATATAAACATATTTGTGAAAAACTAAAGGGAAATGCAATGAAACACATTTTCATTTTAAACCCAATTCAGTTAGGACAAGAAATGGTTTTAAATGATAATATCTCACGCTGGCAAGGGAATAAAGAAATGGGTAGTTTCTCTCACATACGATTGTATTTTTAAATGCTCCAGCATTTTAGGAAAGCAACTTGGCATTATATTGGAAGCCATAAAAATATTTGTACTTTCTATGCCAGAACACTGTTTATGTAAATCTGTCTTACAACAATATCCAAAACACTGAAAAAGTTATAAATTTAATTCAGCATTTTTTATCATAGCCCCAAAATAGAAATAAATTAAATGCCCCAAAATAAATAAAACTATAGACATTCAGTAAGTAGAATATTATGCATCCTAATATATTTAATGATTATAAACACTTATGCAGCAATATGGAAAATGCTTATGGAATAATGGTCAATAACAACCTCCTATCTTTTTGGAGCAATGGGTAGAAATAAGACAAATACCATTTTTTTAGGAAATACTCATTTGAACAATTCCCCCACAAAACAAATATGCATGTGGGAAAAGATGATAGAAATGTAGCAAATGGACCTCAATAAGTATTTTTAGCACGATGAATTTGCTTTTTCTTCTTTCTGCACAATTTCGATGTAATTATACTACCTTTTAAATATTAAATACAATGTGTAGAATTTTTAAATTGGTTGTATGAATGTAACCACCAAATACCACACACTGGGAGATTTAAAAGTACTTTCCTAAATAACACATTTGGTCAAGAGAAAAGAAAAAGCTGTGAAAATCAAAACATTTCATATCAGTTCCCATGGGATCTAATCAAAACATTGCCTTAGAGTAAGAGCCCTACAGGTGAATGCTTTTTCTAAGAAAAAGTTAAAGTAAGTTGAGTAAGCTGTCGGCTAGGCAATGTTTTAAACATACACCCAAAGTAGAAAGAATGAAGAAAAGAGAGAAGAAAGAGGCAGAGGAAGGAAAAGAGAGAGAAGAATTTAATGCCTTTCCTCTATTTCTGGCAAAATTAATAGAAATTATTATCTAAATATTGGATCAGGTAACTAAACCTGGTAACAGATTGGAAAATATAATTTTAAAATACGTGTGGTTGGCATAATACCCTCTACTAGGATCCTGTTTTCTTTCTTGAGCACATATTGATTCACCTTAAAAGTACCAAGTTCTGCCTGACAGCACACTCATTAGACTGTAGACTGAATAATCTCATTCTTTTCTAACTGCCTGCCTTTTCCATTTTTACTCTTTGACACCACACGCACACACGCACAACCCTCAAACCTGCAAAGCTGGATTCTATTTGCTGAGTTCTTACTCCAAAAGGGACGGCCCACTACTTTTCTATACCACCTGTTAGTCACCAGGCCATGCTCTGGGTATGAGATAGAATTGAAATTGCTACACTTCTTCGTATACTCATCTGTAATGGGTTAGAGGGCCTCTTGAAATCTTCAAAATTCTCTTTTTTAGCTTTCTCAAATCTCTCGTTTCTACTTCTTGTTTCCTTTCCTTGACCTCCCCTTTCTGTATATCTTAACTATTGAGCTTCCTCAGTGTTTCTTCTTATTCGCTCTTTACATCAAAACCAAAATATCCAACAGGTACTATAATTTGGCTTTTACTGTCTCTAACATATCTGCTTCACCCGCTAGACCACAAGCTTTGTAAAGAACAGGAACAACATCTAATTCATTCTCCTATTACCGTAACACAGAGCTCAGCATGTAATAGATGCCTAAGAAATGTTTGTTAAAGGAATAAACACAAAATGAATTTATTTTATGCTAACTTATAAACTGAATTCTAAATAAAATTTTGGAAAGAATTTGTAAAGTGTTTTTCAAAGTGTTCTGAAACATTTTTGGTCAATGAAATATTCTTGACTGTAAGAGTATTTTTTAAAATCCGGAAGTTGTGGGAGTTCTCCCGGACTATATTAGACATCACGAAGGAAAGCCATTTGGCAAAATCACAGTGAGCTACAACTACCCACCCACTAAAATGTCTAAACTTGAAAGAACTGACTATACCAAATGTTGCCAAGCATGGGGAAGAATTGGAAATCTTGTGCTGTGCGGGGAATTTAAATTGTACAGACCTTTAGAAAACAGTTTGACCATCTCTCCTAAAGTTAAACATATATCTACCATATGACCCAGCCAATTTTAGACATTTACCCAAGACAAGTAAAAGTATATGTCCATACAAAAAGTTATACCCAAGTGTTTATAGTATATATTTGCAGAGAAAGAAGAGAGGGAGAACAAAACCAGAAAACTCCATGTGATAACTTTCTATATAAAGGTCTTTTTATTTTTTATTTTTTGGCTAAGCCTGTTAAAATTTGAAGGACAGCTACATTGTGGTTCCAGAAATTGGGAGATATGTTTGGGTCCCATCCAGGGAGGGTGCCTGACCAGGTGCAGTGAGTAAGACAAGACAGAACATGATGCATGTGTTGATACTCTGTGCCCTAAGCTTGACTTTGTGCTTCTGGAATGGGTTTCACTTAGGAGATAAGTTGTGAGCAGGGATGTTTGTTTGTTGGGTGTGAAGTCAGGGAGCCTGCCTGAAAGGATGGGGAGAATGGACTCTGAGTAGAAAGCATCAATCTGAAATTAAATCTTCCTTGAAGATGCCCAGAGTAACTTATTCCGTCCTTTCAAGGGTGAGATGACTGATAGCCAAGTTACAAGTACATGGATCCTTAAATAAACGTGCTGGTGTGGTTCAGATTGATGCCCTGCCATGTACTATTTCTGATACAGAGTCACGAGCCGGTTGCTGCTGCCCCTGCAGCATTTCCATGTATCTGTCTTTCTCTTGTATTGTTGTGTAGCATATGAAATGATTTATTCCCCACAATAGTCCAGAATTACACACACAATGTGCAATAGAGCAAGGCAACAGAAATGTAAAATAAGTGACAAATAATGAGAAAAGTAGGACGTAAGATGGGCTGAGGTGGTGATTCACAGGCAAAGACAACTTGTAGCTTATCTAAGCAGGAGACGCTTTTTAAAGTGAAGGAGTGAGTGTGTACCAATATAAGTGGATGGCAGGCTACATAAATAAATGGAGGAAAAGAGACAAATCTCCCCTGCTGAAGAATTCCAAGTAATTTATGGAGATGCTTCCCCCTTGGGGGGGATGCATAAATCACGTTCACGAGTGGGCTGCGTAAAGTGACTTCCTTCTGAAGAGGACAGTGTGGAAAAGAGCAGGATGGGAAAAAGTATCTATACAGCGGAGACGCAATCAGCACATTCTCAGATGGCGGAGGTCAATAGCTATAGCTACAATGATAAATCAAACTGATAGTATGTACCCTTGATGTGATGAAAATGGCATTTTACCTCTGTTGTATTCCTCCTCAAAGCCGTAATCCCATTCTAATGATGAGAAAAGCACCAGAGAAATTCCAGCAGTCAGACAGACTGCAGAATAATTGAGTATACTCCTCAAAACTGTCATGGTCACCGGAATCAAGGGAAGTCTGATTAACCATCCCAGCCAAGAAGACCCTAAGGGCACAGGACAACTAAATGTGCAGTGAGCTCTTGGATGAAATCCTGAAGCAGAAAAAAAGATTATTAGGTAAAACTAAAGAACTCTAAATAAAATATGGACTTCAGATAATATTCATGTATCAAAATTCATTCATTAATTGTAACAAATATACCATCCTAATATAAGATATGGGAAACTGGGTGTGGAGTACATAAGAACTCTCCGCACAATCATCTCATTTTTCTATAAATCTAAAACTGTTCTGAAAATAAAATTAATTATTAAGAAGTGCAAAGATACAATCATCTAGGCAAAGGAGGAAAGGATTTCAAAATCAAATTTCCCTGAAGGGTCAGATAGGCTTCAAGAGCATGATTTTCTTAGCCAATATTTACAATATTTTGCAACTACGCCTCATTGGATTTTGAACATCCGTTTTTAGACAAATGTGTACATATCACATATGCTATACTGCATTTTCTTTTTCCTTTTTTTTCTTTTTTATTGAAGTATAGTTGATATACAATATTGTATTGGTTTCAAGTATATACAACATAAGTGGTCTGACAGTTAAGTACATCATTAAATGCTCACCCCAGTTCTATTGGCCAACATAGAGAGATGTTACAGAAGTATTGGCTATATTCTCTATGCTGCACTTTCTTCCTTATGACTGATTTATATTGTGATTGAGATTATATGCCTCTTTATCCCCTTCACTTATTTTACCCCCCAAACCCATCCCCCATGGTAGCCTCTAGTCACTTCTGAGAGTCTGTGAATCTATTCCTGTTCTGTTCATTTGTTGTTGCTTGTCTCCAGGTAGGGAAATAGGTGGCTGGGAGACAGAGAAAGGAATTTTGGATGTTTTGAATAATATACTGTGTGGACATAGTATCTGCTAAAAAGGAATAAAAACTTATTTTTTGCTTTTGGGGAGGAAGGCAACAGAGACATTGAGGCAAAATTGGAGTAGTTTATGAAAGGGTTCGGTAGTGAAGGAAGGGTGTACACCTTCATTATCTGAAATGATCTGTAACTGAAGGATAAAACAGGCCCCATCTGCATGCAAAGCCGGAAGTAAACGCTAATAACTGAGCCAACTAATTTATGGGTTATTCAAAAGTTTCCCTTATGCAAGTGGCAAAGTCTGTGATATATTACTTGTACTCTATGTTTGCCATTTTTACCTAATGTCTATACTGAAGAAGATGCATAACTTTCTAGAAAAGTCTATAGTTTACAGTGGTTTGAAACCTTGGCACCAAATTCTCCTATACGGTCTTAAAAATATAGTCCTGTGTGGTCCCTCTCTGGAATTAGGAATTGGAATTTCCAGTGCCAAGGTCCAAAAAAACCACTCGTTTGCAGTATTTAAAGGCAGGTAGCGGGCAGGGGGAAGAGACTGGCTTAGTACCAGGAAAATTCAGTGAACAGAGTAAGACACCTATTCTAAAATTGGATCCTTCTTTCCCCACCTTCTTTCAGTGAGGGGCCATGAGTCCAGGCTCTGAAGAGCTCTATGTTCTTGCCAGAACATTATTCTGAAAAAGTAGTAATAGCTACCAGTTAATGAACACATATCTCACTCCACCGCTGTGCTAGGTGTTTACTTCTGTCCTTGCAGCTCAATGAGGAAGACACGTCTGAAGCATCTCAAGCTGAGAGTAGAGAGAAAGCAGCCCAAGGGGCGGAGGGCCGCAGCTCCATGTCTTAGTTACTTTGCTCAACTGCTTTCCAGTCTCAGAAGACTGTGGCTCAAAGTCAATCTTAGACTCTTGGAACTGCTGGGGAGTGGGTTTACTTAGAGGCATCGGGGCCACACATTCAGGAAACCTCGTTGTGTACCTCATCCTCACAGATGCCCACAGACGCTCTTTTTTTTTTTTTAACCAAGGACTGAAGTCCTGAGTTTAGTTCATTCGTGTACTGCCTTAGATTCCAGACTGGTGTGCCCTCTGCAGAAAGCCTCTGTTTCATATTGGTGGCTTCCTCGTACAGTGTCTGCTAGCAGAGAGAAGAAGAAATAAATTTTGTGGAGAAGCAAATGCTTATAGTTTAGAGGTCTGAATTACCATCCCCGGCTCCTGTGCCAACACTCTGGAAAGTTACTGGATTACTCAGTTGAACTCATCTGTGTGGCACTCTTTCTACCTTGACGGGATTCTGAT
The DNA here is from genome assembly GCF_040802235.1 of Manis javanica. NCBI lineage: Eukaryota > Metazoa > Chordata > Mammalia > Pholidota > Manidae > Manis > Manis javanica. The sequence goes on from NC_133167.1 coordinate 98,998,894, forward strand.
AGCTAGTTGGACTCAATGATAAAATGGTCTTTGTCTTCTCAGCTTACAAGTTTTAGTTTTACATGGAACATATCCTGTGCATATTGGTCCTAGAGAACCTGACGTTTTAAGAGGGTCCTAGTTTAGCAAAGCTTATTAGACAAATGCTGATAGAATCCCCTAAAGTGAATGAATTCATAGCTGTTTTTTAATCCTCCAGCTAGATTGTATACATGTGGGCATTTACTTTGTCACTTATGGGTATGAGGAAAGTGGAAGTAGGGGGAGGTTTAGATCGGGGAAAGTGGGAAACAAATCCAGTGGCTGTATTGCCCTCAGTTAAACTAAAGAAAAGACCATTCATGGGATCTGCATTTTCTTTAGGTTCCTGAGCTAGAACGACACCTAAAGATATCATTCAAGATGTTTCAAAAGCCAAAGGATTCTTTTTAAAAAAAAGGGAAATGGAGTAATAGGCAGTAGGTGTGGATGTACCACATAGAACTTCATGAATTGGGACCAGAACTTCAGATGAAAATCTGCTAAAATTCAAGATCAGTTTAACATTTGCATCTATGACAGTGGAAACCTCTCTGAACATATGCCCTTTCTGCTTTCTCTCCCACCTGCTGAAGCTCCCTGGTGTAAAACATAGTTGTGTCATATCCATCTTTAAAAAGAAAACTTCCTTCAAAGACTGTCTTCCTTCTCTAGCCAAGCTCATTTTAAGAGCAGTAATTCTTATTTATTGTATCCACTTCCCCTCCTATTCTCTACTTAGTCTCTTAAAAAGCTACATTTTCTTGCAAAACCCCATGAAACTTCCTCTGAAGACCAACAGTTCAGTCCAATGTGTATATTTATTGTTATTACTATTGTTTAATATCTCTAAAACCTTTAATTTTTTGACTGTTCTAATAACTGTCTTCCTTTTAGTTCCTGTGACACCATCTTGCCAGACGTTTTTCTGACTTCTCTACCTCTTTCCAGGGGGTCCTCTTCTCCCACCTGGTTCTGGGGTGTTGGTGATCTTCAGGAACTTCTTCTAGGCCTTCACTCCCCACCTCCCCAGTGTTAGCTTCTAATAGAGCACTGTATTTTTTATTTTTCATTTTGTTAGTGTACAGCTCAGTGCATTTTGACACATACATACACTCACATAGTCATCACTCAGATCAAGATATAGAACATTCTCACTAATTTTCCCTCTTCCACTATTTCACCCATCCCCCTACACCCCCCCACCCACACCCTATGGCAACCACCAGTTTGTTCTCTGTGTCTATGAGTCTATTTCTGTTTGATTGTTTTGATTTTTAGATTCCACATGTCAGTGACATCTTATGGTATTTGTCTTCCTTTGTCTGACCTTTTTCACTTAGCATAACACCCTCTAGGGCCACCCATTCTTTTTTATGGTTGAGTAATATTCCACTGTATATAAGAACCACCTCTTCTTTATCCATTCATCTATTGATGGGCACTCAGGTTGCTTCCATATTTCAGATGCTGTAAATAACAGAACGATAAACATAGGGGTGCATTTGTCATTTAAAATTGGTGATTTTGTTTTCTTTAGGTAAGTTCCCAGAGGTAAGGTTGCTGTGTCATAGGGTATTTCTACTTTTAGTTTTTTGAAAACAAACAGAACACTTCAGTTATGACTTTCCCACCTAAATCTGCATTTCTGGTATTGCTCTTGAGCTTTGGGAAAGAGAAGGGGAACTGAGAGGTGGGAAGGGGAGAAACCCCGAGAGGCGTGTGAGGGAGATAGAGAGGCAGCAGCAGAGGCCAGGGCGGTGGGGCGGTGGGGGACTTTATCATTAATTATTATTATTCATAAAAATAATGTGCTTGTTAATATATTCTTATTTCTGAACAAATTCAAGAATAGATTTATGAGTGTATTAGACAAATACCAATTGGAGACAAAAGAGAACTATTGAACAAATTACAAAATTTTCAAGTGATATTACAATTTTCTATCCAATTAATATTAAATTCTTTAATAGCTAAAAGTAAACCTTTAAAAAGATTTCTTGGAAAATGCACACGTGCACACAAACATAGAAAAAGTCAAAAGATGAATAATAAGTTATAATAAAAATATTTGCCATGAGTAACACATAATGTAAAAACAGCAGAAAATTTCCATAGAAAAATGAACAACAAACACAAATGCCATTTCACAGTAAAAGAAAAACAAATGTAAACTAATGACAATATGTTTAATGTTCCTCATAGAAAAATGCAAATTTAACCTATACTGAAATACAATTTCTTAGCTCTCAGTTGGGCAAATTTTTAAATATTTAGCAATGTACTTAACAAATATGTCATTGGATAAATTCTCACATATTCACAGCATAATGTTTCATGAGGTCATAAAAAAAGTGACTTCATGTTATAATCTAAATACCAAACCCTCCCAGGAATGCTATTCTTTGTGTGCATTTGTATCCTTTTCCAAACTGATACAAAATAGTTTCTTAGAAGATAAAACCAAAAAGAAAAAAAAAACAAGTATATAGAATTTTTCAGGCTGATATCCAGGGTTTCATCCCCCAAGCAAGGAGAAGCTACTTGTTTGAGAAATCTGACTTACTCAAGAAAGAAAACTTTAAATCAGCCTGAGTGGTACTCCCCCAAGTCAGCCCGACTAAACCACCCTGCGGCGCGGGCCTCGGTTTCCTGCCTCACCCCACGGGCTTCTAGTGCCCCATCCTCAACGTGAGCAGGTAGCCAAGGGTCACTAGGCAACTGAAGAAACTCTCTACCCTAAAAGGTAAAGTCCAAACCAAGAAAAGAATAAGTAACTTGGAGAAAACTGCAACTATTCAGGGAAACAAAATGCTTTAAAACGTTTTTCATGTACACAGAGAAATAAGAGGGTACATTGCATCCATGAAAGAAAAAAAGGATTAGAAAAGAGGGGTGAGAGAAGGAGAAAAAGGAAGAGGATGAGGAGAGGAATCAAGAGGAGGAGATTGTTTTTTTAGATGATAAAAGATATGACAGAAACTTAGAGATTTACAGGATTCTATATATCTATGTGAATAATGTTTAGTCATAATTAAAATGCTGAATGCTCATCTCCCATTTATGTCATGACATAAGTAAATCAGGAGAATGGTGTATGAAAATGTAAATGTATGGGAAATGCAATGAAAATGAATGAATTTCATCTAGAGAGAAGCCAATGCTTAAGTCTAGGACTGAGAAAATATGAAGAATTACTCATACAGTTATCAGAAAGATAGAATTAAAAACCAAAAGAAAATTCCAAAACTTGAAGTTATCTCTGAAGAGTGAAAATTAAAAGTAATGGATTTACTACAGTTTTGTATACTGAGCTTTGTTGAACTATTTGAGTTTTTGCAATATGTGCATTTGCAACTAAAAATAATTATGATATTTTATGTATTGATATGCAACATTCACTGGGATATATTAAGTGGGGAAAAAAGGTCCAGAGAAAAAGATGGGTTAGAGGTAACGTTAGGATGGGAAAGTAAGAAGGCTTAAATTATCTTTGATAAAATACATAACTTGCTAATAGACTTGGCTGCCTAAAGGAACGGTAACTTGGTACACCAGGAGCAATATGTCATTTTAATTCTGAATTATGTGTATGTACTATTATTCAAAATAAATAATTTGTTTAAAGACCAAATAAGCTTACTTTATCTAGTTCTTTTCCCTTTTATACTTAGTGCTTAATGAGTCAGTCTAAATAATCTTTGCCCACAACAAGTAACATAGCTATTCTCCTATGTTTTCCTCTATAAGCTTTGTAGATATAATATTTACATTTAAGTTTCTGGCACACCTTGGATTAATTAAGGAAGAGATAGATAGATAGATAGATAGATAGATAGATAGATAGATAGATAGATAGATAGATAGATAGATGATTGATAGATAGATAGATAGATGATAGATAGATAGATGATTGATAGATAGATAGATGATAGATAGATTAGATAGATAGATAGATAGATAGATAGATAGATAGATAGATAGATAGATAGATAGAGAGATAGATAGATAGATAGATAGGCAGGCAGACAGGGAGGGAGAGAGGGACAGATTTGAAGAAACAGTTGTTTATGGAATAGTACACATTTTCTCCACTTGATGCAGAGTACCACCTCCTCATTTATCACACCTTCATTGTGCTGTTTCTAGACTCAGATTCCTCTTTCTTATTGGTCTGTCCCTGTGCCAGTAGCATTGTCCTACTTACTGTGAATTATAATGCGTCTTGATATTTGATAGATCATGTATTCCCACCTCATCCCAGTTGAAGAGTTTCTCTTATCTATCCTTGGATCTTTGTGCTTCCGTGTAAATTTGTAAATGAATTTTTCCCATTTCCTGATAAACTCTGTTGGATTTTTATTGTTTTGATTGCTATAGACCAGTTGACAGAGAATTGATATCTTTATGACATTAAGTTCCCCTATCTAGAAACATGGGGTCATCCTCATTTTCTCTAAAGTACTTCAATAAAATTTTCAATTCTCTCCCTAGAGATCTTGTGCAACTTTTGTTAGATCTCTTGTTATTCCTTGATATTATGTATGTGTGTGTGTATATATAATTACACACGCACATATACATATATATGTTGTTGCTCTTGTAAATACTATTTTTTTTTCAAATTACATTTCCTAAATCTTTATTGTTAATGCTATTGATTTTAATATCAGCATCCCGTAACTATCCTGAACAATCCTATCCTAATGTATAGGTACTTCTGTGAATGTATGTGGATATGTATGGGGAGGGAATTTCTGTGTAAGCATTTGTGAATACTGACAAGTTTTATTTCTTCCCTTACAATCTTTATTCCTATGCTAGCTTGGACTTACATTACAATGTGAATTAGAAACCGTACGAACAGGAACTCTTTCCTAGCTGTAATTGAAAGAGAATGGTTCTTTAGCATTTTACCACAGAGAGTGATGTTTGCTTGTTTTAAATAGGTAGATTTTTTACTAGACTTGAGAAGTGCTCTTATATTTTTAACTTGCTAAGACTTTTAGCATAAATAATTATGAACTTTACCAAATGCTTTTTTTCTGTTTTTGCCAGATAATCATGTACTTTTTCTTTAACTTCTTAATGTGATTAATTACATTAATCAAATTTTTAGTATTAAAACACCATTGCAGTACTGGAATAAACCCCAAATGGTCATGATGAATGGACTTTTTTATGTTCTGCTTCCTACTATTTTAGAAATATTTGGGGGATTTTTTTCTTAATATTTTATTCTAATTTTTTTTCTAATATTGTGTTTAGAATATTTACATAGGTATTCTTTAACAAGATTGCCCTTCTCCATTTTGGTATGTAGAATTTATTGGTGGGGAAATTCCCTTTCCCTTGTCACTGTCTGATTTTATATGAGACAAAAATTAGGATCCTGGTCCTCACACTTTCTTTGTGGGAAAATTTTTCATTACCAATTAAGTATCTTTAATGATTATGAGACAACTCAATATTTCCTGTCACCATCTTTACAAATTACATATATTTTTTAGTTCATTTAGTCTAAGTTTTAAATTTTATTTACATTAGATTATGCATCTTCCCCTTTTCTCATTTTAGATCTCTGTTCAGTCCTTATGACATTTTTCTTATCAGTTTTGCTATGGGTTTGTTCATTTTTTGATATTTCAGGTATCTCTCTGGAATATTAAGAATGCATTCCAGCATGTGACTTGTCGTTTGGAGTGAGAAGCTGCAAGCATCCACCAGATAATTTATTGATTTTCCTTCTCTGTGTTTTCTTTGGAAACATTCAGATTTGTCTTAATTGAGTGGGAATCTGGTGTTCAATTTCGGAAAGATTGCTCTATAAGTCTCCCTTCCTAGAAGAGCTATAATTAAACAGGGCGTTTCATCAACACTCCAGTCCAGTGGGAAATCACCCACAGTCACATCTTGGATGACTCCTGTCAGGTGATTGTTGAAGAGAGCTCTGAATGTGAGACCGGGCCTTTGTAACCACACCAAAGAGTCTTGGACAATCCTAGTTAAATCTGGTAAGTGTGTGCTGTTCACATTGCCCAAGTCGTTGTTGCTGGTTTTATCCAGGCAAGCAATCCGCTGCACTGGCAACCTCGCGGTGACATCTTGAAATCTGCTTCGTAACTAAATGCAACAATTTCTGTTGGATATACATATATGAAATCCAAAGGCTAGAGACAAAAAGCACCAGCAAACTGGTCCTCAAGAAGTCATCAAAGCCAAGTTCTTAGAACTTTCCACTGAAAGCAAATGAATGCTTAGGATGGAGAGGGACCTTTGTGGCAGTGGGGAATATGAATTCTCACGTGACACGAGAAAACAGGAGCTAAAGGAGAATTAGGAGTGAATTAGGATGGACGAGAGGGCACTGTTTGCTGAGCACTTCCTCGCTGCTTCTGAATGTAGAAACTCCCCAAGGGCAGGCCAGGAGGTCTAGGCAGACGTCTGTGTTTGCAGGAGCCATCTCCTCACGCGCATCGCAGGCTTTCAGTTGGATTCTGATCTGGTGATTTTCAAATCTTCTTTTCTAACACATGAATTGAAATTATAAACGTTCCTCTAGATACCACTTCAGCTAAAGCCTTCAGATTTTAATGTGACAATTTTTTCTTCCGGTTCATTTTCTGATTTGCAATTTGACTGTAAATAGACACATCAATTACTTAGAAATGTGTTTTTTAAGAAATGCATTGAAAATGTTTGTTGTGTTTTCTTACTAGCTTTTAATTTAATGGCTCCCTAACTCAGAAATGTGGTCTCTGTGATGCTGATTTTTTTTAATGTATTGACACCTGCTTTATGGCCAAATATGTGTTAATATATAGAAAGAATCTATATGCATTTGGGAGACAGTAGTCAGTATACCTCCATCGTTATTATAGAGATCTATATGCACCTATTACATAAATCTTAGGGGAGTGGTTTCTTCAAAGTTTCAGTACTCTTACTCATGTTTCTTGCTCCTGCTTAATCTATCATTTACTGAGTAAATGTGCCCAAGTCTCTCTCTGTGAAGATGGATTCATTAGTATTTCCTTGCATTTATATCGGTTTTTGCTATATGTGTTTTCAAGCTATTCTGTTAGTTCTGTATTGGAATTACTCATTCCTCCTGGTGAACTGAACCTCTGAGTAACTCTTTTTCCTCTTCTAATGCTCCTTCCATAAAATATATTTTGTTGTTGTCATTACAACTACACATGCTTCCCTTGGTCAGTATTTGCACAGTGTGTCTTTTCTGTTGCTTGACATTGATCCTTACATTTTGCTACTGTTTTAAGTGTGTCTTGTTCAGACTTGGGTTTGCTTTCTATCCAGTATGACAACTTATTTCTTCATTGGAAGAGTTCAATTAAATAACATTAATCAGTAGCAGCGGTAGATTTTTGTCCAGTTATACCATCATATTTCCTTTTATGTCTTACTTTGTCTTTTCCTCCCTTCTTTCCTTCTTTTGAAATAATTGAGTTTTTTCCTCATTTGATTGTTTCTCCCTCTATTGGTTTAGAAGATAGGCAGCTTGTATTTTCCATGGTTCTTACTGAAATTTTTAACATAAAAGCTTTATGCCTCACTCAACCTCAGAGCCATACTCTTGCACAAATCCAGGAGTTGTGCACAGGAGCAGCCCAGCCCACACCTTGACTTGTTAGCACTGAAAGAGCCTTAAAATGATTTCACCCCGTCAGCCCCTCTTGTCTGAGAAGCTATTTTCACCCTCTATTTTAGCTCTCTCTATGTTTTAGGGATTTTTTCATCAATGTTTTATTCAATCAGTATTTGTTACAATTTATCCACATTTTGAATTTCTTTTACATTTCATTCTTTCTTGAATCTCAGACCTGCGTTTCAGAATCTCTTTTGGTTTTCCCTTACATGTGTCCTTCAGGTAATAGTTTAGTGAGGGTTTTTGTTCTTTGGAGTAAACATGTGTTCTGTATGTTTAAAAAAAAATTTTCATGCTTGTTCTGGAGAGTTTGATAGTGTATGATTTTTAGATTTATATTTGTGGTCTCTAAACACTTAGAAAATTTAATTCTGTTGACCATCTCCATTGTCCCTGCTGAAGACAGCTAAGAGTCTAACTGCTGTTCCTGTGTAGGAAATCTGGGGTTTTTTTGTTTTTAATTGCCTGCTTTCATGATTTGTTATTACTAGACTTAATTTTTTTTAGAAGTGTCTTAGGTTTATAGAAACATTGAGCAGAAAGTACAGAGAATTCACATATTCTTCACCATCATCACCAGCAACCACAGTTCCCCCTATTAGGAACATCTCACATTAGTGTGGTACATTTGTTACAGTCAGTGAGACAATAATGATCCATTATTATGAACTAAAGTCCACAGTTTACATTAGGGTTCATTCTTTGTGTTGTACATTCTATGGGGCTTGACAAATGTATAATGGCATGTATCCACCATTACAGGACCATGCAGATGAGCTTCGCTGCTCTAAATATTCCCTACGCTCCCCTCCTTCCTTCCTTCTGTAAACCCTTGGCAACTAGAGGTGATTTTATTGCCTCCATAGTTTGACTTTTCCAGAATGTCATATAGCTGGAATCATGCAGTATGTAGCCTTTTCAGATTGCCATCTTTCACTTAGTAATCAACATTTAAATTTCCTCCATATGTTATTGTGGCATGATAGCTTTTATCTTTTTAGCATTGAATTATATTCCACTATATGGATACACCATAGTTTATTTATCCATTCACCTACTGAATGACATCTTGGCTGCTTCCAGGTTTTAACAATTATAGTTGCTGTAAACATGTATATGCAGGTTTTTGTGTGAACATAAGTTTTCACTCATTTGGGTAAATACTCAGGAGCACAATTGCTAAATTGTAATTATACATATAGTTTTCTCAAAACTGCCAACTGTCTTTGAAAGGGGCTGTACCATTCTGTGTTCCCGCCAACGGCGAATGAGGGTTCTGGTCACTAGCAGCTGTGACAGCATTTGGTGGTGTCAGTGTTTGAGCTTTTAGCCGTCCTTCAGGTGTGTTGTGGCATCTTGTTTGAATATGCTGTCCTCTGATGATACATGATGTTGGTCACCTTCCATATACTTACTTGCTGGCTGCTTGGGTGAAGAGGCTGCTCTTTCATGATGTCTTACCATTTTTGGTGTTCTGATGCTGTATTGTATATTCAGAAATTGATTTGGCCTTATTTATCCTTCTTGGGATGCATTATGATTCCTGAATTGGAGGTTTTGTGTCTTTCATTAATTCTGAAAAAAAAGTTTATCAGTCATCATTTCTTTAAACATTTCATTTCTCACATTTTTTTCCTACACTCTGCCTTTTAGACTCTGGTTAGACATCTGTTGGATGTTTTTTCTCTCTTTTAATCTTATTTTCAATATGTTGGTTTCTTTGAGTTATATTCTATATGTTTTCTTAGAGTAATCAAGTTTGTTAATGCTTTTCCCATCTTTCTAATTTGCTATTTTAACCCATTGCTTTTCTTTTTTTAACTTCAACTATTTTCATTTTTATTTTTACTGTTTTTTTCCCCTGAACCTGGAAATCTCTTCATCCTTACTCATATTTTTCGCTTATGCTTTTATTCATTTTATGCAAACACCGTAAGCATACCCATCTGATATTCTATATTCAGCAGTTCCAATATCTAATGCCTTGGTGGGTCTGTTTCTGTTGGCAGTTCCTCGTGACGACTCCCTCTGATGTGTTGTATGACTTTTATTCAGAATTGTTGCTACTGTCTCTCTCTGGGACAACTCTGAGGCTTAGTTTGAGGATTTATTTCTCTAAGGAGTTTTGGCATTTGCTTCCCTGAGATACCTGGGGGCATTGTAGACTCTGTGCACTTTAAAATTCTCTGCTTGCAGTTTTCACACCACCTGAGAGGTAGAAATTCAGACTCCCGACCCAGGTGAGGGCTGGCAAGAGGACTTTCTGCTTTCCTCTGGCTCTATGAATGGGATTTCCAATACGACTTCCCCCCTGTCAGGAACAGAGACCTTCTACTCCGCCCCCTTCCCCTTCTGGAAGGCAAAGATCTGTTTCAACATACCTGGAGCCTTCAGGCACTCCCTGGCCTCAAAGGGTCTTTGTTCCTGAGTTCATTTGATTTCCCTGTTTTGTAGCTGGAAAGGTTTCAGGGTCCTTGGCTTAAAAAGAAGTGTCTGGAATAGTTACTTGTCATTATATATCTTCTTGTACTTGAATTTTGAACCATTTATCTGCACTGTATATTACAAATGAATACAATTAAATACAATGTAATATAAATACTCTGAAAGTCATTTTGGCCCCAGATTTAATAATAATAATATTAAGATGTGCTTAAGTATATTATTTTTGTCTTCAGCTTGGTCTCACAGTTTAAATGCAAAAAAAAAAAAAAATCTTCTCAAATTGAAAAGAAAACTTTCATTTCTAGTTCATCCAAACAGAATGACTCTTCAAGACTGCGTTTCATAAAGGAGTGGGACGTGAGGCTGTTTACCTAGTCCTACCAAGTAAGAAGAACCTAGAGGGCTTTTGATGTTACAAAGGATTTCTAGAGAAAAACTGAAGTCATTATTAAGTTACAGTGAAAATGATATGCTGTTTATTTTGCAAGCTTATTTGCAAAAAAGTTTTTATATCTTGTTATAACAATATATGTTGATATGTTACAATAATATAGATAAACATAATAATATATAATATAATTTTATAATAGGATTCTCATAAGTTTCAATATATATTCTCCCCCCACAGTGTGATTTCAGGGATAGTCTCAGTTCAGCCTGGCCTGGCCCTGGCTGTACCTCTCTGCACATCTCCCTGTCTGCCTGCCAGAGTTGTCCCCCTCTTCCCTCAGGGCAGTCCCTAATCCCTTGCATTTAAGTGTTTGCTTACATACTGGCTGGAAGCCTGGTCTTCCCACGGTTATCCTACCAGACGCGTCCGTGGACAGCTGTGCTTCCTGACGTGCTGTAGACCCATCCAGGCAGCTGTTTCCTTACCTTTCCTCTTCTGAACCCTCTGGTCTGCAGTGTCTAGTACATCTTTTCCTCTGTGTCATCAGTCCTCCTTGTAGATTGGCAGCTGGGACAGGGCTCGGAGAGGGGGCACAGAACGTCCTTAGGCTGCAGATCCTTTCCTGCCTGGCATTCTAGCTTCACTGCAAAGCACCCTGGTACAGCACTTTCAGGCCACCGAACATGTTTTCTATGCTCTCCACTATAGCAGTTTCTCAAAAGATTGCTCTAACCTAACGTTTGGGTGATCAAATTAAGGTACAAAACATATCTGAAGTTTAAATATATTAATTAGATAATTCCTCAGTAATAAACATTTTTATTCAAGAAAATAACTCATACCACCAAGCCTTCCAACAGAAACTTCATCATCTCCTGCTCCAGGCAAAGGAGGGCAGCAGATTATTCCACATTGTGAAAATGCTGATTTCTCAATCTTGACTGCCCTGAGTTCATTTGTTTGTGTTGGAGTGTTGTTTTGTTTTCTAACATAAGGGGGCATTTTTCTCCTGTGCACCCCTGCCCGCATCTCTTTAGCTCCATGGCCACCTGCAGGGACTGCAGAGCAATTAGTGGAAGGTTTAGGAAGCTAGGGGTGAGGGACTGGTGTCAGTACAGGGCCGCCTCAAAAGTAACTCATGAAAGGGATTAGGGGGTACTCCCACCCTTCTCCCAGCACCTCCTGCTTTGCCAAGGTAAAACAGAAACCAGAGAAGGTACGCAGTTATTCACTAACAGATTTGGTGGATTTCAAAGAGCGCTCCTGTGCATAAGTCTCACATAACCTACATTTTCTTACATCATGCAAAGGAAGGAACCTCCTACATTTAGAAAGGAAGGCGTCTCCAGGGACCATCCCTCCCTCCCTGCTCCATCTCTCTCCATCCCTCCCTGATTCAGTCCCATCCAAGTGCCCTCTTTTCCTCCTTTTAACAAACTACCTCCTTCTTGCATCTCACAAATGTACAAACTGTGCGTAGCTCATGGCTCCGTCTGTTGGGTCTGTCCCTCCGTGCTCCTACTGGCCTGGAAGGGAAGGAAGGAGAAAGAGCAGGTCCGACAGCTGTTAGCTGGAGCGCTCAGGACAGACACGATTTCTCAGAGCCCCAGCCTCAGACAAGTGCACTCAGTGGCTGTGATGGCAGCACAAAAACCAGACGACTTCACAGATGTGTGCGAGCACAGATTAAAAACCAGATCCTAGTGCAAACCACCAGAGTGTCGAGACATCACCCACTGGCTGCTGGCTTACCAAGCGCAGCCTGAAGGGTCTGCTCCGTTCTTCCTGCCTCCTCGATAAGGATGGAGATATGTTATCATAGCATTTCCTCCGTTTGCGGACAGCACCAGAGAAAAATCATGATTCATTGGTTCCTCACCCAGAGTCACCGACCAGAAGTCCAAACCCTGTAACAAGCCCCTTCCCACACTCTGCCTGAGATGCCCTGTGGGTCCCCAAGGTGTGGCCCCCTCTTGCCAGGACCCATGATCCCGCGTGCTGACCTCAGGGTGTTCGGGTGGCCATGGCTGGCAGCATGGACCCCAGTCACTGCCCTTGTCCTTCCACCTTTGCTGTCGGGCTGTGCGACAATCTTACACTTTACCCAAGTAGCCAGCTGCGCTTTGATTTTCTTAGAGGAAGCAATCTGATTTCATGTAAGGCAAAAAAACGCTGTTCCTGTTAGTAGAACTTTGATCTCTGTGAATCAACAATCACAGTATTACTGTACTCGGGGGTATTTCACTCATTTTTAGCACACATTACATCACGATGACTACCATGCTGGCTGTAACAAGCTGTCTTACAATGCCAGGAGCCCTTATATGTGCTTCTGTTAACTCAGTTCAAAAATCTCATTTCCCACCTGTCCCAGTCAACAGGAAAAGGGGCTGTTTGCCAGTAGGTCTGACCCCATAATAAAAGTGTATTCTTTTTTTTTAGAGTCATTCTTATATCAAGATTATTTTCAAACATTGGAGACTGACCAAAAACTCGCTGTAATTTCCCCCAATCTAAGGAGTTACCTTCATGCTAATACTGTTCCCACACTGTTCCCGCAGTTGTTATTTGAAGCTAGTCATCCCCAAGGCGGTGTTAGTATGGTTTGAGAAGCCCAAATAAAGATTTCCCAGCTGAAAAATTTCCTTCTCACTAGGCTGCCATTAGGGAAAAGAAGAAATTAACATTTATTGAGTTTCTTCTAAATGTGAAGCATTCTCCTAAAAATTTATCTCATTTAATCCTCACAGCATGCTGCAAGGTGGGCGCTGTTCTCCAAATTTTGACATTTGAGGAAACTTAAAAGCGGATGGTTTTTCTCTGCGGGGCAGGCACTGTGTCCTGTATTGGTTGTCCCTCCAGGGCAGCTCGGTGGTGGGTCCAATGCAGGGCCTCCGCAGAGGGTCAGTTGAATAAGTGAGGCTTGAAAAGGTTAAGAAAAATCGACTGAGCAAAAAACCTTCTAAGGAGTGAAGTGAACATTAAAACCCCGTTTTGATTTCCAAATTCCCAACGTTTATGAAAAGTCTCAATTACTCTAGGTGCTAAGATTGTGCTTTACAACAATTCAACCTACACGATGGTGTTCTATAAACACGGTAAAGAAATGAACTATTTGTAGGTACCCTGCCCTTTAAGCAGGGCTGAGAACGTGGTTGGCATACGGTACTGTTGTTACTGGTTAAGTTCCTCTTCCTCTATCCTTGTTCCACCTCAACAAAGAACTGAAAGGCACAGACACAGCAGCGAAGCAGACGGAAAGTTTTATTTGAATTCCCTCCAAGGGAGGAGCGGGCCAGAGTCAAGGTGGACCAAGGCCTCGATCCGTCGGGCAGGAGGGCTATATATTGCATTCTGGTTAGGAGGCACCTCTTGATTGGCTAGCTGGGTCATTTGATTGACAGGTCCACCTGTATAGCCATCCCTCTCACTGCGCAAGTCCTTTCCTATGATGAGGCATGTCTGAGGCAGTCCTTTGTTTTGTTCCATTGCACCCACGGTGGGATCACACTGGGACCAGTTTTGTCTGGTCCTTTTAGGCAAAGAAGTTATCTCCCTGCAAAGCCTCTGTTGTCTTCACGTGGGACCCCTACTTGGGTGGTTTGAGCAGTTTTTCCTTGGACCTCATCTTCCCTTTACCCAGCTACTTATGTCTACCTTTCTACCCAACATTATGACGTCCCTTTTCCTGATTGAATTGAGCTACCTTAGGTTTTTCTGGAGCCAGTTCTCTCTTAGACCACCCAGACCACAGAGGTCACTGACACCTCACATTCTGGGACTAACTGTTGTCCATGTATCATCTTGACTTGACACTACAGCAGGATTTTCAGAGCCTATATTCTGGACTTCTGATGTGCGTCCATCACTAGGATATGTGCCATGAAAGAAGGACCAGACAAAAAGCAGCATTTGTTCTGTAGTCAGTGAGTACGGCGGGTTCTGGTGGTCTTGCTGATAGCAAGGGAAGGGCTTGGAATCCCACCCAGCTCTGCCTGACTTCGCACTGTATCTTGTAAAGAGTTTCACAGCACAACGGAGGTGACGAGGTAGGGAGTATACAGGCCAGCGTACAACAGAGGGTAAACCACATCTCTGTTTAAATCAGTGAAACCTACATGCAGAGTCAGATGGGAAAAAAGACCAAGAAATACAAGGAGAGGATAGAGGAAGAGGAGAGAAGCTAACTTGTCACTCCTGACTCCATCACGACCCAGAAATGCGCTGACCCACTTTGCGTTTTCAACCTGCCCCCTCCGCTCAGCTTGGACTGTTCTACAGTCTCCTACACATGGACATTCCGGGCTGTACAACAGGCTGCTCAGGACCCACCACGTAATCACCGAAGGATGCTACCCAAACCTGAGTGCGTCAAATGGGTCCCTACTCGAAGGAGCCCTCTGGAGTCCTTTATTGAAAATCTTTTATGCTTTCAGTTTTGTTCATAAACATCATCATTTACAAAAGATACTGAGTCAATTGCAAACAAAACGTGTCCGCAGGAATCCGGAGGGTGCGTCTGCCTGGAACCCAGCCGGGTTCTGTCTCTGGCGTCTGCCTCGGCCCCTGGAGCTGAGCTGTGCTGTAATCCTTTCTCTCCAGTAAGACCTAAACTCTTCCCCTCTGCCTATACCCTTAATATGTATTCGTTTTCTCTTTTGGCTCGAATTATTTCTAACAAATCACCTCAAAGTTAGTAGTGAAAACAGCGCAAATTCATATCTTGCAGTTCGGCGATCAGGAACCTGAACTTGTTTTTCCTTGGTTGAAATCCAGGGATAAGCAGGCCTGCGTTCTTTCTGGAAGCACTAGAAGCTGTGCCTTTGACTTCTCCAGCCTCTAGAGGCCACCTGTAATCCTGGCCGTAGCCCCTTTCTCCAGCTTCAAAGCTGGAAGAACAGCCTTCCATCCCTCTTGCCCTGTGCTTGCATGCTTACATCGGCACATCTGCTCTCCTGGGCCATCATCTCTATTTCTTCTCACGCCCAGTGACACCCACCTGAACAGTTCTGTCAAGCAGTTGCAGCAGGATATACAAAATTGAGTGTTGTGTATTTCAGACCGCTCCAGCCAGACTATGGGCTTTTTTTTAGGCCTGAGGCCAGTACATTCAGCTGTGTAATCACAAGCTCTGTCTGTCCCAGGAGCCCGAAGTCCTTCCTACTGAGGGATACCTAGGGCCCCAAGTGCACAGGATATTTTCCAAAGAAAGCCTCCAATTTCCAAATAATCCTCCAGCTGCTTGAACTTTAATACTGTCCCACCTAAAACAAGAGTAAATGAAAAAGCAACATTTCTTCCTGCTTCACAAATTTAACATAAGAAAAAGTGAGGAGGTTGGCACATGGGTGATCTTGATCCTCAGTTGAACCCTAAAGAAATGGTGTTCCATTTTAACATCCTGTCATATAATGTCAGTTCTGCTAGAACGCTACATATATGTTCCTGAAAATCACTGCATTATGCAAAACTGTGCAGTAAAAACCACAGTCCTTAAGGGTTTATGGGCATAATACTTCAAGCGTTTCTCAGTGATGCATTAAAAAAAAATAGGGCCCTAATAAATATAGAGCACAGTTTTATACTTCTTAAATATTAAGAAATACATAAATGCTACAATCAATATGGCACTTTACCTAGAAAAAACCTGAAGTTTGCCTGGGGACATGGCCACCAGAAGGATTAAAACTTGTGAGTTTAAGTCAGATGGAAGGTGGTCACCCCGTGTGTGAATGGGTGTGCATCATAACAGGCAGCTATTTGAGGGAGCTGGCAGGTGTTTGAAGGGTGTGTGTGCACACATGCACTTTGTATATTCCTGGGTGGCTAGCTTCAGTTGAATGCAGTTTTCTGTGCTCACCTAGTGTTTTTCATGGATGAAATCATGTATAAGCAAACATGAGATTCTCATTATGCTCGCATTATTCCCTGATACATCAATTGTGTTGGAACAGATTTGCATTTGCAAAACAAGCATTATAGCAAAACAGATTACCTTTATGTGAATGCTCTGAACAGGTCCTCCTGCAGGACATAGGCCAAAGGATACTAGCCTATCGAGCTATTATTAAACATCCATTGTTTTCAGTTGTCAGGCATTTTTGGGTATTTCTGGACCGATGGTGAGAACTGCATTCCCCCTACATCAAAGCACTGAGAAGAGTGTGTGAGGGTGTCCCGCCGAAGCACAGGAGACAGTGCAGATAAAGAAACAGTCAATCCTGGCCAGAAGGAAAGTTCCACTGAGTTCTCAGTCCAAAAATTTCCAGCTACATACTGTATGATTCCAAATACATTTTGGAGAAGGAAAAACCTTGGAGATAGTAAAAAGATGAGCGGTTGCCAGGGTTTAGGGAGGGAGGGATGAATAAGCAGAGCACAGAGGAGTTTCAGAGCAAGGAAACTATTCTGAACTATACTGTAGTGGATGCGTGCCATTATCTATTTGTTCAGACCCATAGAATGTACACCAAGAGCAAACCCTAATGTAAACTGTGAGCTCTGGGTGATAACGAGGTGCCGGCACAGGCTGGTCTGCTGTAAGCAATGTTCACTCGGGGTGGTGGGGGTGATGTTGATGGGGAGGCTCTGGACACAGGGGTGAAGCAGAAGGGACCCTAATGAGACCTCTCTGTACTTGACACTCAACTTTGCTGTGAACTTAGAGTCTGTCTAAAAAGTAATAGCTTTTTTAAAAAACCTTTCTTTGATAATACCTTTAATGTAGACATTACAAATATTTGGGGAGGACAAACTCAACCCACCTACTAGTTTCACTAGCAAAGCCTTACAACTTCCACCGTGGTTAATGTTGTGGCCTGCATAGAGGTTCCCCAGCCCCCAAATCTCAGTCCTGGTACTTGAGAAAAGCTGAGAGCATCCAGAGAAGGGGAACCAAATTCAGATTTCTTATGATTGGCCCAACCGTTTGTTGCGTTAAGACTCCTGTGTCAGACCAGTTTTTCTTGAGAACAAGAAGTGGTCGTTTCTGCATCCTGCATGGTGTTGACTGCGTGCAGAGAGGCAAATGAGCATGTCAGTGTGAGTGCACGAAGGGGCCCTTTAGCAAGCCCAACTGAAAGTGCATCTGGTTGTTTCTCTTGCAAAAAGGATGGGGGAGAAAGAAAGCACAGGGTACTGCTTGGAGGCAGAGGCCTCATCTGGTTACAGTCTAATGGGGGAAGGTCCTGGATGGGAGAGGAATGACATTTTGAGTGTCACTCGACTACCTTCTCTTCCACTCATGCTGCTTCTCTAATATGTTCTTCTCATCATCTTAACAACTACAATACCAATATATTCCCTTACTTAAATAATAACCTTTAAGTTTTTCCCAGAGATCACAGGACCCTCCCTTTCCTGCCACATCCCCCTCACTCCTGCCACCACTACCAACATCCCAAGCCTCGTTGCTGCTGAGCACAGAACAGGTTTAGCTTTTCATGCCTAGACTTCCAAGCCATCCAGTCAGTATCTTAGGTGTAGTTGTCACAAAAACAGATGTGTGTCTATAAGCAGCCATACATTTAAAGGACTAGAACTTAAATAAGAATTTTTGACCTCGAACCATCATCATAGCTTCTACATTTTTCCTTTTAAATTACTTAATCCTGCTTGAATTACATGATCTTACTATTAATTCAGTTCCACAGTTCCTTAGCCACAATTTCAAAATTCAAAGCGAAAAATGTTTTCCTCAGTTTGGTGCGAACTTATTTGGAGGCAAAATGTGCCCTGCACTGCCAGGAGGATATTTTTAGTATTTATGTATCCCACTTAGTGTGAATACTCTTACATTTCACCAGCAATATTAACCGATTTGCTTAAGGGTGGCTGCCTCAAACCCCACTGGGGTGTTACACAGCATAGAGTATGTGTAACAGTCCTTTTCTATACACCAACAATCTTGACTTGCCAAACATTTAGGATGATGAGGAATTGCAAACCTGCATGATTTTCAAAGTATTCCTGTCAACTAGGACACATAAAGTTAAGTTTTAGTGTAGTTGCTCAAGAATTGGCTGGTTGATTCCAGCTGTGTTCTCTCTGAGCACTTGGCTATGTGTAATTTCCAACATGCTGTGCAGGTGTGTGTGACTAGATGACTAGGGGAACCCGAGATGAAGAGAGATGTGAAGCTCTGTGTCACGTGGGTCACAGGACATCTCATGCTCTGGACTTCAGCTTGTCCCTGCCCAGCTTGCTCCCCCTGGCGATGGGATGGTCCTGGCGAAACCAACGTGGAAGCGAGGGCTGGGGGCCACAGAAACACACTCCATTCACCTTAGTCCCTGCAGGACTCTGTGGAGCAGAGACCACCCAATCACCCAGGACTGTTGACATGTGAGGAAGGTAAAATTCCTGCTCTTTTATGCATGGTATTTTGGAGTTCTCTTTATTAACATACTTGGCCTTTACTCCAACTGCTACAACAGCTATGCCCACGAGATCACCGACTGGAAATTAGCATGTGTCACCTTCACGAGGTTTTATTGTTTCTCTTAAAAAGAGAAAATTTATCCACAACTTTTTGAGTAGGTATCTGAGTTCAAATAAGATGCCCTTTTAGTGCATTGATTTTTTGCCGCCCTCACTGAATCTTCATTAGCATGCAAAATAGTTCACTGGTCAGCCTTGGCCCACATCAACAAAACTGTCTTTCTTTCTGTTGTATCCGGTCACTTGATAGTAAGTTTCTTAACACTAACTTCCTCAAACTGTTGTTTTTTTTCTCACAAGATAAAAGTACAGGAGTAACAGTTGTAGAGGCTGTCCCTGTATAGATCTCAGGAGAAGGAAAAGATAAAAGTCACATTTAAAAAAGACCTGAGTCCTTATAAACTCTGGGAACTATTCTTTCTATTGATTGTTTTCATTGACACCCCAATTGCTAATCAGTTTGGCCTTGATCCACCATCTTTTAATAATATTCTAAACGAGATGTCTGCTACCCAAGATGCTGACACTATCCAGTTACACCAGGTTGTTAGAATCATACCAATGGACATCTCCATCTGCCAGTCAGCAAGTCCTCAGCCACGCCGAGAAAACTACTGGTTGTTTCAGGATGCAGAGTATTGATATTTGGCTTGAGATGCTGGTGGTACCCTCTAGTTACTTAGCCGAAAGTACCAGATCTTACCATATTGATCCTCTGTTTTTATGACTAAATTTTGCACTCATTTTAAGATTGTACATTGTGTGCCTAAGAGAACAATAAAATTGTTCACCTGTGCTATTCAACTAAATGCAAAATGGAAAAGAGGAAGGGCATTCAAACATGGGAAAGAAAAAAAAATTGAGTTTATGTAACATCTTACTCCTCCCCATCTGTGATTTCTTTTCTCTTAGAAATTCTTTATGAATGAATCAGATACATTAAAGTAGTAATCTTCAATATTTCAGTGACCACTGTCTTGATTCCAATGCTGTTTCAAAAGATACTTATTTGATATTCTTCACCCTCCTTTACATTAAACTGAGAATTTCTTTTAAAGCTCAATACTTGACCCCGTGTCCTTCATGATCTTCGGTCTTTACTAGAATGAAGTGCTGCTGCTGCCTTACGTCTCCAGTTATTACGTACATGACAATCGCTATATAAATCCTTCCTCAAGCCCCAGCTTGTCAGCAGAACTGATTTTCTGTCTCCAAAAGCCAAGGGATCTGCCGTTCTTTCCACATTCCTGTACCACAATCTCCTTCAAACTCAAATGCTCCGTTAAACACACTGGCCCCTTCAGCTAACTAATTCCTATTGAAGAGTAACATAGCCCAGTGGTTAAAAACTAGGCTCCAGGTTAGCTGGTTCTTCCATTTAACAAAGTTGTGGCGTTGGGCAACTTCTTGGATCTCCTAATAGTGGTGTAAATATTACGGGCGATACTTGGCCTGTGATAGATGTTTAATAAATATAAGAATTTATTTTCGCCAGGGATGTGTTATCCAAAGTAGCATAGTATTATTAGAGAGAGATGCATGTGCAAAGAAAGTACTTCAAGTCACAGGTGTTCTGTTTGCCTTGATTTCATAAACCTATGAAAGAAGCTTTAAGACAGTGGCTCAGCATATCACAGTGGGCTTGCTCATCTAGGCACTAAGCTGGCATGATTCGCCATCTGGGTAGAAAGACAGGGTACGGTCCCCCAAGGGCCAAGCTTCTGGGCACAGGGTAAGGATGTGAGCCAGGATATGGTGCATAAAGTGGAAGGTAAGGGTGGTGAGAGTTGAGAGGAGGTACAGAAAGTGGAACCTGATTTCTAGAAGCAAAATGCTAAGGCGCTGTTAAATAGATCACGTGTCTTCCTCATCTTGCTCCTTTTAAAGACTTAATCTTAGCCTCTTTTGGAACTAATAAGGAAAAGAGAATCAAATTATCTGTTCGACTCTTGAAGAGTTAATAAGCATAGCTTTATACATTCAGTATGGGAAAGATGTATTTTATTCGGCAACTAAGATGGTAAAAATCGCGGACTGGGAGGCAGATCACCTGAGAAAAAGGTAAATTTCATGATTGTCATTGGTTGGCTTTAAAAAAAAATGATCCTGGGGATTTTCAAGAGCAGCAAAGAGGTAGTAAAAATTCAGAAAGAGAGGAAAATTGAGAAAAGGTTGGCCTATAATCATAAATGAAGTAAGGAAAGAAATACAATTTAAACAAAAAATAATTTCCGCCGCAGTGAAGAATCTGTAGACCACGAGTCTAGAAGCCAGGTTTGATTTGGAAGCTTTTAGAAGCCACAAAGCCAGAAAAGCGTACAACCTCAATCTCTGGAGTCATTTTTGCTAAAAGCCCAAATCCTAAACTGTGGTTCCTGAGGAAAGCAAGTTAGCTTTGGCTGAAGATCATTTCCCTACTAGAAAAAGCAAGTGTATTGTGATGATCCTGGTGGGTCTCAAGATTTCTCTTTTTTACTTTCTGATTCTGTCTTCTCTCCTCACCCCTTTTTATGTTAATGTGGGTACTCCACAAAGTATACCCTGGAGGGGACTAACTGTGCAGGGATTTTATGAGTCAAAATGCTGTTGAGGATCATAGTTGGGGGTAGATAATTGTAGAACAACTAGGTCTCAACAGGGAGAAGCCCTGGTTTGTAGTATCTGCAGACTGCTTAATGCAACTACGCCCACCTTAGTTCATTTCACACTAGCAGCATGGCATCCCTGGACTCTGACTTGAGAAGCAGTGTACAGAATCCTCCTGGGTGAGCGCACCCAGAGCTCCAGCACACTCTTTGTAAGGGAAATGTGCAAGGCTCTGGCTGGGGCTGCCCCCAGGGTAAGGAGAGGGAGAAAGGAAACATCAAGGAGTCTGTAAACCAGAGCCAGCCACAGAGGCATCCTGTGTGTGTGTCCTGGGAATGGCTCTGTCCCGGGATCCCCGCTGCTCAGGAGAAGTGGTCCTACTCTAGAGAAGCCTGCAGGAAGCATGGTTCATGTTCAGATGCTGCAATCGGTTTCACGGCTGAGCAGCTGGGCCCTTGGTCTGCTGCGCTCCCTGTAACTGGGGGTCTCCTACGTGCACTCTTAAAGCGCTGCCATACCTTTCCAACTTGTGCTCCCACTGCTTCTTGTTTCCATTCTGAATGCTCTCACCTAAGGAAGGGCAGCCATGGGAAGAATGAATTTGGTAAAGCTGATCAGAAGCATGTCATGAAGGACAACAGTCAGCCCGTGGATTAAACAAAAGCTGGTGTCCAAAATGGGATGAAAATCAAAAAATGGACGTCAATCCAAATGAAGGGTAGCAAATACTGACTAAAACAAGACAGAGGTAACAAATCAGGGACAGGGCATTTTGTGGAAGACTCACATGGAAATAAACTGACATACACATGAACGCTTACGCTTCAATTTGAGATGACAAGCCTGCATTTAAACCTCTGTGCACAGAAGAATCAGCTGTGTATGATTTTAAAATCATGATGCTAGCTTGTGGACATGTGAAACATGACTTTAATTAAAGGAATACACCCACCTGGATTTTTTTAGTTAAATAATATAGAGCTTTAAAATGGAAGGCCAGCAGAACTTTGCTCCACCTTCCCTGCTCAGGTCCCAGCCTCCAGCCTCAGAAGGGATGTTTTAGTGCGTCTCCCAGATCTCCTAGTGGAGAAGGCCTTGTTGCCCTTCTTGCTGGGAATGCCATGGGCGGATGGAGTGCATGCAGCTGTGAGCCTTCCAGGAAATGCCTCAGCAGAAGGGAGCTCCTTGCCCAAGGGCACCCACGTGCAGTGACACATCGGTGGCAGTGCATAAAGGCGGGGCCACCTCAGTCAAAAGGGCCATTTCAACTCCAAACCTCCCCCTGTGCGTGGCCCAGGCAGCCTGCCACTAGATTTGCATGTCAGCTAGATTACTCCCTCTGCACACTCCTGCCTCCTTACTCTCCATTGAAAAGGTCTTGGTCAAACTGAGAGAAGCAGAGAATAGAATGGTACTTGTACAGGCTGGGAAGAGGGGGAAACATGGAGTTGCTAATCAACAGGTATAAAGTTTCAGTTATGAGTAATGTTAGAGATCTGCTGTACAACAGCCTGTGATCTGCACAACAGCGTGCCTGTGATCAGGACCATTGCACTGTGTACAAAAAGTGTGAAGGCAGTAAGCTCATGTGGTTTTCTTACCACAATAAAAAGAGCAAGAGAAAAGCAGGGAAATGGGTATTTTTACAAGGTAATGCTTGGAAATGTTTAATTTAGCCACTTAAAAATATAAAACATGGTTTTAATACAGAAAGGAAGGAAGGAAGGAGCAGGAGACAGAAAGAAAAAGTGAAAAAAGAAGGAAGAATGAATGAATGAACCAATCAGTCAATCCATCCTGGTTTCCAGAACATTCCTTTAAAGAGTACATGCTCACCTCCCATTCAGCACCTGCTGATGTAGACAGAGACCCAGCCTGCAATAAGAGGCAGCCACTTTTTTGAAAGTTGTTACAGGAGTACAATTTACATATACAAATTGAACATATAAATTTCCAGCTCAGTGTATTTTCTCAGACTGAACATGAGGTGTAATCAGATAAGCATAGACCATTTCCAGGACCTCAAAAGAGACAACACATTTCACAGTTAGTCTTTAAAATGTCTAATAAAATGTTAGCAGAGTGTAACAGTTCTTTAGATTTATGCAAAGGGAAGAAAGAAAGGAAAAATCTTACATTATTTCTTAAGATGGTGCCCAGAACACAAGCAAACAAGCAAAAAAACAGACTTTAAGTACAAAACTTAGAATATTGTATAGAGTATAATGTTGCTCTCAATATTTATATTGCTGAAGACTGACTTTTTTGAATGACGCTCATTAATACAAAGGGCTGGTGATAAAATGACTAGGGTGTATATAAAAGCAGCATGAATTCCTCCAGAAAAGCCATGAGAGGGGCTCCTGGCTGCTTCTGTAGGAAAACAGGTATGTTTTGGGATAATACCACCAGTAATCAATCTGGCCCTGCCCCATGTTTTCCATAGCTTTCCTCATTCACGTCTTACCCTAGGCCATATCACATCATCATCATAAATGAGAGTACTCAACAAATAGTACATATTAAAAATTTCCCAATTAGCCTTTTGGTCTTTCTTATAGCTGTTTTTTAGTCTTCTGGCATCCAGGAATAATATAGGATCATTCATTAAATGTAATTGTCTTCAAAAATATATTTAATGGGAGTTATATTTCATCATGTGAGTGTCCCTCATTTATTTAATCACTCTCCTACTGGGGAACATTTCGACTGTTTCCATTTGTAGCTGTTATGAACGGCACAGTGATGAACACACGTGTGCATAACCTTTGGGTGTATCTCTAATTCTTCCCCAGTGTGTCTCCTGGAGGCAGGAAAGCTGCCTGGGGATATTGTGCACATGTATCTGTAGGTTACACGTCCCCTGTAAATGTCTGATGTGCACCGCAGGTAGTCTGAAGGGTTTTACTCACTGGCATTTCTGTGGAGACAAGTGAAAGAACACGTTTGCCTGCTGTCCTGTGGTCTTGCCAGACGCCCTGCATTTATTCCAAATAAGCCTGTGCTGGCGGGAGGGAGAGAGCCATGCTTAGGTTCTGACACCAACAGTCCTTAGCTGGAATACCTGCCCTCACCACAAAGGAACTGTCTCAACTTTAACAAGTTCTTTTAATTCTCAGAGTCTTAATTTTCTCATCTCAAGAATATCGAATTTCCCTATTTGTTGTGATGATTGTGTGAGGACACAGACAAATGATCTGTGTAGCATGGTGAGATTTTGTAAGATGCTCCCCCACCCCTTAGAGATTCCAGTTTCAGAAAGGGGACAGAAAAGCCATAAAATGCTTATGTGGAATATGGAAAACATTGGCACCAAAAACTGAAATATTTCCAAGGTAGGTGTCACTATTTTAGGGAGAAAGGTGTTAATACAAAATGCAGTTGGGGAAAAAGTAAACCTCTCTGACTATTCTAAATTTAAATAGTGAATACAATGAACAAAAGAGGTCATGATCTGGGATCCAAGGTCTAGTTCGTATCTGCTCCTCTGGTCTGAGAGCCCAAGATTCAAGTGTACGAGTTTGAAAGAAAAAGATCTAAATTAATGAGAAGGGTAACCGTGGACCCTTAAAAAAAACCATTACTAACTAACCTCCTTCAGTGGTTTTCTGTGCTGATTAACAGTTTCAACGATCAAATTCCCCTTAGTTTCTAATTTACAGACAAAAATCTGTGACAAATTTTTTTCCAATAATTATGCAGCTGTGTGAGGGCTCAACATTATCGGTTTTCTTGTATGAGACTGGAAATGCTGACACTGACTTCTCTGAGTGGGAAGACGAGGTCATCCCAATCTCGGTGATTGGTGACATTCTGCAAGGGGAGCAGGAAAGAAGGAAAAAAATCCCAAACCCTGCAGGGACAGGGGCCAAGAGTGGATTGCATGAAAGCAGACCTCCAACAGAAGGTGGTCTGACGCTTGCCAAATGCAGTTCTGCTCAGACACCATCCCCGTCTTCTCAAACCCTGTGCTCCGAGGTAGACAGTGGGCTTAATTTGGAATCAAATTAAGTATTCAAAGGGATTTGAAGGCTTCTGCTCATAGCAAAGAGCAAAAGCCCAGGAACTAACCTTCTATAAATCTCAGCAACGTCACTTGACACCCACAGCCGTGACCCATTTATTGCACAGAGACTTTGTGCTGTCGTCGTTGAACATACTAACAAGCAGCAGAAGGTTCCAGCCCCTTGTGATTATGGTAACATGACTGATACCATGATATTCACACACAGATTTGCAGCTTCTGAACACATATGTCTCGCTGGGTACAAATTCTCCAGGCCCCATGGGATGGGAAGAAAACTGACTTTTCAGGGAAATCTGAATTACGAGTCTGTCTCTCCTGCCTTGGACGAGAGAACCCCCGCCTCCAGCACTCTGGAAGAACTGGGATTGCCCCAGAGTGCAGAGCTCCCCACGCAGAACAAAGACACGTGCAAGTAACAGAGGTCTTTAGAATCAAATAAACGCACTTGAAAAATAATGATGTGTATTTATATAAAACTGGACTATGACAGTGGAATCCAGGATTGTAGGGGCTATAGTACTCTCTTTTTTAGTGACCAGCCTATTCATGCAGCAGCCTAGATAATGAATTTGGTTAAAGACACCAGACATGATGAGCTTTCTCCTTTCGGTGTGGCAAGTTGATTGTCCAATTTGGCTGTTCCCTGCAGGCTCAAGTTAATGGACACTCTTTGGGGAGCTTTTCTTTCAGATCACCTGATGTTAACACTGTCAACACATTAATCATCTTAATTACTAGTCATCTGTTGGTCTTAGATCTCATCTTCCAAGAAGACTCTGGGGCATCTCCCTTAGACATGGCTAGTCAGTGAGCAGATGGTCAGAGGGTCTGTGTTCGTCCCTTCATTGGGGAGGCAAGGCGAAAAGAGAGGCCAGAGAGCCCCTTGGAAAGAGGTTGGAGGGAAGCTGTAGATAAGGGACGCTTCTGTCACATTGTAGAATGCTATATGTCCAGACTTGTAGTCTAAGAAAACACCAACCTTCTGCACAGGCTCTCTGACGTGTTGACCTTTTAAAGGTGATGAGACCCAAAGACTGTAATTATCTCCAATTTTCAGGCCTGTGAGGGAGAAGAGGTCCCCGGGTGGCTTTGGGAGGTTCCCCTTTCTGCTCACTGAGTCCTGGCAGAGGCCCACCTCCCACTCGGTCTTGTTGCTCACCACCATCTCCCAGTAGTGCCTCCCGCAGGTGAAGCTCTGAGCCCCCAGCACTGTCGCCCACTGGTCAGATCTCTCTGGGCTGTCGGGGAGCTGCTGTCAGATTCCTCCATGCCTCACACTTTTCAGATCCTCAGACAGGATGAGACAGGCACTGGCGGTGGCTGGATCCAGGGTTACATCTGCTGTCAGAGGAAAAAACGAATCTTCCTTTGCATTCTTGAAAGACCTCTTATCTTTGTGGGATTTAGAATCTGAGTATTCAGCCCTACTTTTTACAGTGTGGTTTAGGTGAGTTTGATTGGTTCAGGACAGACTATCTGAGCCCCTCTTTCACTGTTTCACAAACACAGTGTGAGCCTCACGGGGAGAGTGACAGCCTCAAAGGGCGACAGGGACCTCCGATCAAGGAACGGAACTCGCTCTGTTTATGGAGAGCTTCAGAACTCAGAGATTTTTATCCACACAGGGTGCGCCCTTTGGCCTTTACACTCACCTCAGCCACCGTGGGCTCTGACGCCCCAGTTCGGATGGGAGGGCCATATAGCCAGTTGTTGCTACTGAGCTCCACCCTGGGTGTCAAGCGTGTGGGAGACATCATCTCATCTCACCGTGGCACATTTTCTTTTTCTCACTTTTATAAAAGATAAGACTGAGGAATTGTGGCCAAGATGACAAAGTTACTGAGTTTGAATGGCTGCTTCCAGCCAGGGCCTCCCATTATGCCGTGCCTAAAGTTGCCGCGTGTAAGTCGGGCAGCCACCGAGCCCCCCCAGTGGGGTGAACGCACTGTGAACCAGCCAGAGACCTCCTCGCCCATCATGCTGAGGGAGGGCACAAATGGTCCTCCCACTTTCCCCGACTTTCCAGACAAGATCAGGTGCCTCCATCATATAATCTTATGCTTTTGCATACAGATCAAATCCCAATCATCAACTAATTACCTGTTTCCTCAATTCCACTGAAAATTCTACACAAGCAAAGGCAGGTCTGTCTGATTCATCATTGTGAGTAAGCTCAGAGCTTAATAACACAGGGCTGGGCACACAGTAGGCACTAAAATGTCTGCTGAACCCCCAGCCCATTAGGCCTTCTTCTGAAGGTTAGGTCGTCCACAAAGTAAAAGCTGAAAACCAACGCTAACCTTTCTTGGACTAGGCCAGCCTACATACCGGGGCTTTCCGAGAGGACAGTTCTTTGAATGTTCCCCCTTTGGGACTTAAGAGTTTAAGTCAGCTTTTATCCTACCAAGAACAGAGGTAGAAATGCAGAACCCCCCGAGGAGGTGTACATGTGTGTGCACAAAACAGAACGATTCAAACGAAAGCTCCGGATGCCTTAGATGGAAAAACAAAAGCCGATGAAATATCAGCCAAGGCTCTGCTCCTGCCGCTATAGCATGGAGCTGCTCGGCAGCCCAGCACCCCTGATGTTCGGTGCTGACTCAGGCTGTGTTCACCCAGACACTGGCACCCAGACAATGAGTACTGTTAGAAAAAGCTGCCTAAAAGCACATGTTTGCATCCCTTAATAGATACTGAAGTTAACTCAGGAAATCCCTGCAAGTCTGAAAATGAGGCCGACTTACTGCTGAATTTCCTCAGCATCTCTCTCATCCCAGTGATGCGGCACAATGTCAGCTCCATGGTGGTGGCCTCTGGACACTGAAGCAGGACTGCCTCGCCCCTGCAAGAGGACAGGGACAGTGGCTCTGTCTCTCCACGCAGACCACAGGACCTGCTCCGCAGGGAGAGCCCAGCTGGTTTTGCCCCATAGCGTGGATACTCTCATCCCCCTGCAAGAGGCTATCTCACCAGCACCACACCCCTGTACCTTACGTAAGTGAGCATGCAATGGAAACGTACCTTTCCACGGTTCCCCTCACATCCTGTGGGCAGAAAAGAGAAGAAGGTCAGCATGTGTGCACTTTCACTAACTGAGGCTGAACCCACCTGCCAAGGATAGAGTCCTTGGCAAAGTCCACAGAATCTGCTTCTTAGGGCTCTAGAATGCCTTGAGTGGGAGACATTTGGTAGGAAAAGTTCCTACAAAAATCCCTCTAGCAGTGGATTTTCAGGCCTGTGTTTCCCACAGTGAACAGAGATGACTTTGTCCTCTTACTCTCACCTCATCCCATTGTCAGGACCTGGTGCTGACAGTGGGGCCAGACCTGGTCTCATCATTCAATGCCCTGGGATGGCAGAGGGAAGCCTGGTGGCCCCTGAGACCCGCACCAGGCCTCTGTGTGGTTGGAGTAGTTTGCTGGGAAGACACCGTGTTAAATAGGCATTCCGTGGAGCCAGTCCAGGACAGAGACCTGACGCAGGAGTTGGCTCACATAGCAAAGGTTTAAGAAGGTTCCTTGTGCATGTAGTGTAGCCTGGAAAAGCAGGGGAGTGAAGAGGGTGGGGAATACGGGCTCCCTACACAGAATGCCGCCTTCTACCACGTTAGCTCTTGGACAAGCAAATCGCCTGACTGCCTTGGGTCTGAGCGGTTAAATGAGCCCCACTCTAAACCCACCTTGTAGATAACAATCACCTATAGTACAGATCAAAATAATATTTAACTTCATCAGGTCTTGATGGACATGAAATGTAATGCGCCAGCACATAGTAAATGCTCATTCAACTTGAATGTTTGACAGAGGATGCATAGAGGCAGGCACCACAGAAACTGCCGCCGCCGTCAGGCTCGGTGTGGATGGGTGTTCCTACATTCTTTCCCTCTGACTCTTCAGGACTTTATTTATGCTATAGAAAGTTAATTCTTTAGGAAAGCTGTTCGGGGTCCAAACTTATTTTTTCAGGTAAATAAAGAAAAGTTGATTTTGCATGGCTGAAAATGTTATGAGTTACTACATGGTTTTTTTCCCTATTAAGTTTTCCAGTAGTCTTACCTCAAAAGATTTTAAAATCGAGTTGTGACACATGGACTCCATCTGTTCGATCATCTTGCTGAGGCTTCCTAACTGCTGGGTCAGCGTGATCTCACTGTCCCTCAACTTCTTCAGATTCTCGCTTTCCTCCTCCTCTAGTAACAGAGTAGCTGCAGCTGCTCCTCCTCCTTCAGGAACTGGTCCATTTTTATGTATTCGCACACAACAACCTGTTTCCGGGCCTTTGTCTCTTCCTGCCATCACACGCACACACACACACACACACGAGCAATGGAACAAAGTTAGTCACAGAAACACCTATGCAGAACTTCAATCCTTACCGAGGCCTGGAGTTAGACTGTGACAATTCTTAAAACATGATTTTCAAAAAGTGTATATTCTATTAGCTAGCTGGGTAGCTAGTGTGATATTAGCAGGTTTGTGTGCGATAGCGACCGTGGCAAACAAAACCAACGTCTCTATTCCCAGGACCCTGTCATTCTAGGAGGGAAAACCGAAAATAAACCACACCAAAAATATATGATGGGTGGCGGCCAGTATCGTGATAAAAAGTAAAGCAAACGAAAGTAAGAACAAAAAATATGAAAAAAGTGTGTTCACTCGTTCATTTAATAAATATTCTTTCAATGAAAATAGGTATTGGATCACATCCTAGGAATAGACGTTAGTCACAGATACTCCCATTTGAGAACTCCAAGTTTCTGGGGAGAAGCAGATAAACACATAATTTTTAAACATCTAACCATGTGTTTTGCTTTGCTAGTCACCTCACATTCCAATCTGTGCCTAACCTTGAGCATGTGTTCAGGTCTGCAAATCCAAATTCCTGTTTTGCCTTTATTTCCCCTTCTCTGTATTTCTTTTTCATTTGCAATCTCTTTTATCCCCAAAGCATTTGAGACATTCCTCTTTTTTTAATTGATTTGCATCCTATACGTCTATAAGTGTAACTCGTATTTGAAATCATTATAATGGGACCCATAATAGAGTCAGCCATTGAGTGGTAAAGGTGCTCCAAGAAGGAAAACAGTACACCAGCGTGGGGTGGGGGGATCGTTTGAGCTGAGTCTTGAAAGTCCCAGGTCAGCCCAGTGACACCACACGGTGTGAATCGCATACTGTGATATTGGTTCATTTTGTCTTCTTTCCCTAAGTGTCCCTTTAGTCCCTGTCATGGAATCTTTTCCAAGATCTGAAAGTAAGACAGATACTGACCTTACACAATATCACTCTCTCCTTCTCATGGGTTAATATAACCTGAGTTTCCTTCTTCTTTTTATGCAAACTCTCTGTGGCAAGTGAGCAGAGCCCCAGATCATGCAGGGGCCTTGAGGACCAAAGGCAAGGTGACTGGGACCCTAACACAAAAGGTGGAGTGGGATCCCTGCTAGGTGTGCGGTCTGGTGCCTGTAGGTCAGCGCCCATGCCTGGCACCAACCCGGAATATTACGGGAGTTCAGTGATGGAAGGTGATTTGTGTTCTGAGATTTGTATCGAGCGGCCAGTCTTACTTTGTGATGCTTCTCAGCCTCACGCGAGAGGTACCCTCTGTTTACTCCATGCCACTGGGTTGAGAAAGGGCTTGCACCCTGCTCCTCATCAGAGAACACCTTAGAGTCGGCCAGCGTTTTCCCAGAGCTGCCTGGCTCGCCCTCACTGTGCAGCACCTGGGATCTGAGCTGCCTGCCCATAGCAGCCAGTCTCCGCAGATGCTCGTTGGGCTGGAAATGCGGGGTCTCCAAGGTCCGCCAGCACTCGGGGCAAGATAAAGGGGTGCTTTGCTCCTCCCAGCTCCGCAGGAGGCACACCAGACAAAAGCTGTGCCCGCACTCGGGGGTCACTGGGCTGTTGAAATAGTCCAAGCAGATGAAACAGGTCAGTTCTTCCCTGAAAGTCTCCATTAAGTCTGCTGTAGACATTTTCTCAAAGGACATCAGATCACACCTCCATTCGGGGATTAGAAAAGCCCTCCCTGAGGTTCTGTTGTTTTGAGTAACAAGTAGGGGAACAAATTGCTATGATGTTAACACAAGAAACTCTTACACTTCTCTGCACCTCATTTCACCAGCTGACATGGGCGCCCCGACACAACGCCAACTGTGATGTCATGTGGAACTTCCGTACCCTGGCTTCATCATCGACCCCAAACTTTTAAGGAACCTCTCCCTGTGGCAGCCACATGTGGGACATGGAGGATGCTTGCCCCGAAGAGAGTTCTCATTTCAAGAGTCGGTTATATATATAAAAAGCCGTGGAAACATTTAACACATTGGTTTTAGGTTGGAAGTTTGGGTAATTCGGTGTAAGCCAGCATAGAGATTTGAACTATGATGATCTCTAATAGTATCTGAATTGTAAATGTGGTCCAAATCTTTTAGAGAACTCCGTGAATGGAATTTAGTTGAGAAATTGCAAGAAGATGACCGTGATATGTATAAACACCTGCTCCCCTCTGACCCTCTTATGTGCTTGGCCAGAGCCTAGAATTTTCTTGTTCCTTTATCAGATCCTGTGCACCTTTATTTAATTGTATTCATCCCAACAAAATGAAAACAATTCCATCAAAGTATTCCCTGACTTTAGATGTACAATGGATTGCCAGAGTTATATTCCATGCTCTGCCTACAGACCGTGGTACTCACTGGTCTGCCATCATAAAAGTGTCTAAAACATCATTCTTGGATGGAAGGTAGATGGAAAGAATTCGATTTTACTGTAAACATAATTTTGCTCACTTATTTCACTCTTTTAAAATGGCTAAACTTCTTAAACCCCTCACCAGTTCTTAACTGGGCAGAAATTAACTGTGCAGACATTCCTTTTAGACCTATGAAAAAACCGACGTACAGTACGGAGACTGTGCACAGTGACCACTGAGATGCGGGCCAGACCCTGTAAATTCACTCTGCTGTATGCTCGGGAGCTGGCCAGTTCTTGGCGTGGTCCGACCTCCACTCGCTGTACTCCAGAAAGTGGAAGCGGAGAAGCTCTTCCTCAGAGTCTAACGCGTCTGCCCTCCCCTAAGCTCATCACACCTTATTTCTGTTTTTAATCCTGTCGCTTTCCAGCTTGGCAGCCTTCCATGGCTCTCCATTACCCCTGTTACTCCCGACCTTGCTTCTGACTTTCATGGTTCCAGCTGATCCTTTCCCCTCCCTCCCCACTGATCGCCAATGGGGTGTTGATTTCTCTTACCTTGAACTTCTGTAAAAAGAAATTTTCTGGCCTGAAGTGGTTTTCTCTGGCCTCCACCTTTCCAAAGTCATTAATACAAGATATTTTGTGAGTAACTGGGATGACAGTTTCTGCTTAAAAAAAAAAAATGAATGAACGGAAAAGAACTAACCAGAGCAGAGTTATACTAGTTTAAATAGGAAAACGAGATCAGTTTGGGATGATGAAACTTCAGCTACCTTGATTAAAGCTTCGAGGTTAGCAACTGAGGCACAGCTTCCAAATATTGTCAGGAATTAGTCTTAAGCAAAGGTCTTGGGAAAAAAAATCAACAATAACACTAGCTGCCTTCACTGGAAAAAGGATTTTTGGACAACCACTGTTATTTCCACACAAACCTGCACGGTGTCTTTTATGTTGACCCAGATCATTAGAATGAGCCTTATGGAAGCGATACGTGACATCACAGAGCCTGCATTCCAGTGTGGAATGGGGAGACTGACATGTTCTAAGTTCAGGTCCCATCAGTCTGTTCCATCCCACTTCCCCCTGCCCAAGAAATCCCTTTCGTAAAGTCCTTAACACAATAACCACACTTTATTCATCAGTGACTAGAAGAATTCTTTGCACATAGCAAGGGGTCCACTGGCCTGTAAATACATTTTACATGAACAAATAAAAGGACCATATTATTATAGAGCTGCAGTCTCTTTTATCTAACTGGAAGCCAAGAGATCATGTGGTTCAACTACCTTCTATAGACAATGAAGAAAATTGAGACTCATAGGAATTGCGTTGATCCCCTAAAACCTTGCTTATTACCTTAGTCAGGTCAGGGATGGGAAACTGGGTCTCCACCTCCCTTTTGTCAGCACACTACACTGCAGTTTGCTCGCTGACTTGAGAGTGGTTGAAAATTTCTAGTCATCTCAATGATACGAATACTACTCAGATGCTCTCAGAAGGCAATGGGGCGGCTGTCCTTACAGTGTGATGTGACAGCTATCTGAAATTTCTAGGGATGCAAACTTCTTTACCTTGTCTCTGAACATACTGACTAGGCTTAATTCATAGGTGTAGAAGTGCACAGAGTGGGCCACACATCCCAAAATACATCACATCAACTGCCAAGGCACCATACTGCCAGATGTGACAGTGGAGACTGACAACTCAAATAGCTTCTTCTCTGGCCTGTCTCCACCTGAGGAGGTGACAGTAGGGACACCTCAAGGGGTCCACAGCCACCACTGTCACCCACATGCAATTAGGGTTGGAGCATGCAGGAAGGAGAAAGCTTAAAGATACACTGAAGGCTTATTTATTAGTGGAAGCAGTAGGCTAAATGAGGACTTATTTGAAAAATATCTTGCATGAAAGCCTGGTATTAAATAAAAACATCATTTCATATCACTGTGGAAAAGATAGATGATCTAACCAATGGTTTGGGACAAGTAGGGGTAGCCATCTGGAAAAAAAATCAAGTTGAGACTCTACTTAACAACTTACACCAATGTGTATTCCAGATGTGTGTATTTTTCCCATTCTAGTCATTAATTTCTACTGTTATTTCCCTTTGTATTGCTTTTTTCACCGTATTTATTGATACTGTGTGTTTTTGTTCTGGATTACCACACATCCATTTGGCAAGTAAGGAGCATACTTGTTAAATGTGTGGCCAATTACTGTGTCCAAAGAATGAAGCACATGGTAAAAAAAAGATAATTGGTAACATAATAGAAACTTGAAATGGACTGTTTATAGAGAAAGAAGGCTTTTTACAGTGTGCTTCAGAACTTAGACACCACTAAGAAAAGGATGGATAGATTTAAATAACTAAAATTTAAAGACATTTATACAGCAAAGTAAGTAACACATTTTTAAATGACTATCTATGGAAGATAATTTGCAACATATGCATCAAATACCTCATTTTAAATTATAAAATTATGAAGCTTATATTCATGTACACTTAAAAATAATAGTTCTTATTATTATTATATAGCCATTTAAAAAATAAACCTGTTTATATACACTGACATGAGATGCAACACATTCTAGGCTACTAAGGGGAAAATACATTTTTACTGCTCCAAATACTTGAAGTATAAATAATAAAGATTAGGTTATATGTGTATTTTTTCCTATAAAAATGAGGTCATGTTATAGATGTTGTGAATGCATCTGTGCACATAAAGCCATGGGAAAAAGTATAAATTTTGTGGATATGACCCAAAAAGCACAGGCAACAAAAGCAAAAATAGACAAGTGGGACTACATCGAACAAAAAAGCTTCTGCCCAGCAAAGGAAACAGCAACAGAGTGAAAGGCAACCAAGAAAATAAGAGAAAGTATTTGCAAACCATGTATCAGAGAAGGGGTTAATTTCCAGATAAATAAGGAAGTCTTACAATAGCCAAAAAAATCTAATAACCCAATAAAATTATGGGCTACAGATTTGAAGGAACGTTTCTCCAGAAAAGACACTCTGAAGACCAACACATCCATGAAAGGTGCTCAGTGTCACTAACCACCAGGGAAATGCAAATCAGAACCACACTGAGATGCCACCTCACACCTGCCAGCACAGCCACTCTTAAGAAAAAAAAAAGTGTCAGTGAGGAAGTAGAAAAACTGGAAACTTTGTGCACTGCTGGTGGGAACACAAAATGGTGATTTATCTTACCACAATAAAATGAAATGTATAAAGAAAGAAAATGTATGGGAAGACATACCCCAAATTAGCCAAGTTTTTTGCATAAAAGTCTAACTTCATTTTTTTAACTTTTGATATGTTTTCAGCCTTTTATACTAGTAAATACTAGGGACTGGGGTAGGACCAAAGAAATGTGTGTCACTTTGCAGTAAACCAATTATCAAGGCAGTTTTCTTCAGGTGAACGGATGAAATCATCTCAGAGGATTGTTTTCCGCTGTGATATAGTATTTTTAATGGTGTTTTGATTTCAATGCAGTTTTTATTTGCTTAACTAGTATATACATTTACTTCTGTTTATAGACAACATGTATAATAAGTTCAACGCTGGAGTGATTAAATATGACAAAACCATTTCTCTGGAAGCAGTAGATACATGTACAGGAAAGAACTATAAAGCAGTAAGAGATGTTTGCCTTAGGAGTGGTAGAATGTTAATTTATTAAAATTTTGGCATTTTAGTGGAGGGCATATTTCATTTCTGCTGGAAAAATCAGGGAAAACTTCTTGGGAGACATGACATTTGATCTAGACCTTTAAGCTAAGGACTTAATTGCACTTCAAACAAAGGCGTAGCCGGAAAACTCTTGGAATATTTGAGAAATAAAATACCATGATCTTGGCAGTCGGTCACATGTTACAATACCAAAAAATCTAGACGGTAGCATTCTTTTCATCACAGATACATTAAAGGACCCGAATCAGAGAGGGACTCCGCGCCTTCCTCCTCTTTACAGGCAGCCCGCCCAGCGCCTCGGGAGCC
The DNA here is from genome assembly GCF_040802235.1 of Manis javanica. Lineage (NCBI taxonomy): Eukaryota > Metazoa > Chordata > Mammalia > Pholidota > Manidae > Manis > Manis javanica. The sequence continues at coordinate 99,035,170 of NC_133167.1, forward strand.
CAGCCCGTGGGGGGGGGCGGGGGGGAGTGCCCAGGGGCTGCGACTTCAGACTCGGGGTGGGGGCCCAGCCAGGGCCGCAGGGCGGAGCTGCCTTCCTGAAGGCTGACATCTTACAGGAGGACTTAAAGTGGGGCTTTGTCTGTTCGTTTTCCCTTTATCCTTCCTCCCTTTGCTTTAAGAAAAGTTACCTGTTGCGAGTTGACGTGCACAGGCCCCCCGCCAGCTGTGTCATGGACTTGCCCTCTGAAGGGGTGAAAGGGAAGCAGGAAGGGAACTGGGTGAGTTGGAAGCCTAAACAGAGAACTTTTTTAAAGCAGTTCAAACAAACGGTGACAAATGAGAATAAAACGACATGGTCTACGTTTAGGATGGACTATTAAGAAAGAACAGCGAAGCCTAACTTCTTTCCCCAAAGTCACTGCGTGTGAACAGGAATCGGTTAAGGGCAAGGCTGCCGCCGGTTTCTCTGGAACCGTGAGAGGCAGGCGTCACCTGTTTCTGTCTGTGGTCGGACACCGGGTCCGCGGCGCCAGCGCCTCGCTCTGCAGGGATCACTGCACTCCCCGCAGCCTGCAGGGTGCACTGCGGCCAGGGGGTTAGGGCGCAGTCATTCCCGCATCAGGCGGGGACTTCATAGAACGGAACAGATGCTATAGGTATGCATGTCTATCCTCTTCTTTTGAAGGGAAGTCCACTTTTTCTTTTCTTAAGGAAATCGTAACATGTATTCATAAGACTCTTTCTCTCTCCCCATCAACGGAATCTTTAGGGGGAAAACCGTGAGGCCTGCTAATGTCAGCAGAGGACTGGCTCTGGACGGGTGCCCTTCTCAGCACCCTTACGTATTTGCTTATTTAACCCTCCCAGCAGCCTGTGAGGTAGCCGTTGGTTCCAGCCCCACTTACAGGAGGAACGAACTGCTTGTGAGCCATACCTTAGACCCACAGGGGCGGCCTGCCTCAGAATCCACGCTGTCACTCGCAGGGCCGTGTTGCCATTTCCCCAGGATCCAAAGAGCCTCAGGTACTATCCTTGAGGAGTTTCCAGCTGTGACCACAGCAGGCCTGCAGGTATCCGGTCAGACCTCTCCAGGGTGATGGTGCGGGACGCCGCCTGGGGGCGCTCCTGCCTTTAACAGATTGTTTGCCAGAGCAGATGTTAAGGTCCGAAGACAGCATTTGTTGATTAAGTTTATGACACAGGCTTTTAAAGAGTCGGTGAAATTTCTTGAGCAAAAACGTATTGGTGCCTCCTATACCACCCTCTTGTAAGACAAGTATTTCTGAGGAAGTCCAAAGTCAGGGTGCCAGGACTGTCCCTTCTAGTGAGGACCCTCTTCCGGGGTCTCCCCGTGTCTTCACACATTGGAGGGACTGGAGAGCATCTTGGGATCCCCTTTGTAGGAGCCCTGATCCTCATGAGGGCAGCCGCGGCTGGGAGGTCTCTCCCTGCTCCGCAAGTGCAGCATTAGGGAATCCTCAGCCTGGACGGGGCAGGGTGCTTGACTCTGGGCGAGAAAGAATTCTCGAACAGGTCGGAAGAGTGTAGGTAAGGAAGGAACTCATTTAAGCAACAGCAGCAGGGAATGGCAGCTGCCGTGCAAGCAGCAGAGAACAGGAAAGTGCAGAGGGCAAAAGGGAAAGAGAGAAAGTTCTCGGCCTGCGGCAGATTCCCTTGCCAGCTCCTGAAACCAGGGTCATCTGGCATCCTGGGTCCACTTGGATCTGCACAGCATGGGGACTAGCCCCTGCCACTCCAGGGTTTGGGGGCACCACGGAGCACAGGGTGGAGTGAGCTTATGTTCCGGAAACTTCCCAAAGAAAGGAGATTTTCAGGCAGGCTGGTCAGAGCAGATCACACAGCAGCAGTTCAGTCCAAGTCACCCAGGCAACAGAAACATGCAGGCCCAAATCTGAGCTCCTCAGAGAGGAGGCACGCTGTAAGTTTGGGGATTCTGTCTCACAAGGCTTTCAAGAATGGAACAAAGGGCAGAGGGGAGGTTGTTGGGCGTAGGCTTGACTTGTGGTCTCAAGGTGCTTATCTCTGGTGAAAGACACCCTGTCTCCTTTCCTTCATTATCAGTCCTCCAGCTAATTCTGCTAAATAAACCAAACCCAAGGGATTTATTGATCCTGTTCTTCTCCAAGATAGTTGTTACCCTCAAGACGTGGGGACATATCAGTTAAGACAGCCTGCCTGCCTTAGGATAGGCTGTTGAGTTATTGTCTGATTGCCAAGATATGTTAGGAATCTTCTCAACTGTCTTTTTAAAATGGAATCTTAGCCTTAAGATGGGGTCCCTCCTGTTCTTACTATACTGTTCGTATCTCAGCATTTTTCATCATAGGCAGGGAAAGTTAATCATGATGCTTGTCCCATGTCCCTGGTCTACCTCAATCTGATTACCTCCCAAAGACCCCCACCAATAATTCCATCACATTGAGAGATTAGGATTCCAACATAAAAACTTTGGGGGGATACAGACCGTAGCAATAGCTGACTTGTGATTAACCACAGAAATATGGAGAAGATACTCAATGATAATACCTTTGAGAAACAGAGTAGAGGTGGTTGCCTTCCCCACAGGGAGAGCACATGTGTGTGACCCCAATGAACTTTATTTTGGACATGTTGACTTTGAGATGCCTACATGATCTCAGAATAGAGATTTCTAGTAATCAGTATGTACACATCTATGAATCTGAAGATCAGCAGAAAGATGTAAACTAGATATAAAAGGTTGGCATGTAAAGTCAGCTGAAGACTAGAGAAGACATAAGTGCACCGGAAGAATAAGGAGAATGCAACTCTGTTGGAATCCTCATAGAAGGCAGGTGGAATCCAGAGTTCAATGAGATGTCCAACATCCTTGGCGTTGTCCTATTAGGACTAGAAGTTGAGATAGGGCTAGAAATGACATGCTCTAGAATGCAAAATATAGGAGTTGTGACAAAATCGCATTGGTTCAAACATGACTTTCCCAGCCCATGGAAGATACTCCAAGTAAAAGCAATTGAAGGTGAGGTGCACTAACGTGGGCAAAGGCAGCCTACTCCCCTGTGGTCCCCTCTCCACCACCATGATGACCTTCCTGAGTAAGGACATATGAGAGAGACCAGCCGTCTTCAGGTTTCAGGATAAACATCCCACTAATAAAAGCTGAGTATGTGTCTCAACATTAAGTAGTTACCACTGTAACATGTATATTAGACAAAATAAATTGCAGGGGCATAAAGATGCTCTGTCTTTCTCATTCCTCGTTGCCCCCTCTACCACCACCTCAGGGGTGCACTCTGATATTTAGGGAGGCCAAAAAGCATGACTATGGATGAGCCGAAGAAGGAAATGATACTTGATTAGGATTATTTTTTTTGTTAACACTCTGGTCCTATGTGTGTTTTGTACACCCTCTCATACAATGTTCACACGTGCATGAAAGATGGTTTTACTTAGTCTCATTTTGCAGACAATTACTATTCCATGGCTGCTGAAGGTCATGGCAATTCAGCGGTAGAACTGGACCCTGAACCCACTTTCACCAATTAGACATAATACTTTTCTCTATTATGTGACCTTTGGCAAAAATCTGAACTTCATTTGCTCAGGGCCATATCTGATCCCCACTAAAGCCAACCCATTGTGTTTTGCTGAAGATGTTCTGTTAAAACAGAGAGGGCTCCTCCCCCTGTTGGAGTAGGGGAGGTAAAGGTGATCTCTTAGGTTTCTGTTGGGACTCTTCCCTGGAAGGATAATCTTCCTTTAGAAAAGTAAAACCAAACTAAATGGGTTTAGATAATCATTAATCTTCTACAACACCAAAAGGGCAATGGCTTTATCACCAAGTCACCCATAAATATTTGTTTTTTAAGGAAATAGTTGAATATCCAGACTTCCCAACCACTTTGCGTTGCGGAAAGTCAGTCAATGAACGCTAAACCCTGGCTTCCAATAGAAAGGCCTTACAGAAAATAAGTCAGAGGGAGGCTGGTCCTTCCTAGAGAATGGTAAGGTGCACCTGATCCGGAGCAGCCTGCCCACTCCTCTCTGAGACGGGGCGAGGTGGTGTCATCTGCGGTAGAAGGCGTCCAGAAGGAGCAAATATGACCTCCCTTGGTACCTGCCGTGTTGATCCCGCCCAGAAGCTGCGCCTATGCTCCCACGGGGCCCGCGGTGAGGGAACAGGTGGCTAACACACCGGGCACGGCTGTTAGAAGCTCATGGACTAAGTGGGGAGGACCATGACTCATTGGCCACTTCTTTCTTTGACAGCAGGGAAAACAAAAAAGACCACTTTTCTTCAGGAATCTTTTTTAATCAAGAGCTTTCCTGTATAAAAATCTGACACTTTAAAATGGTCTAGCCTCCCTAAAATATTGTTATCTAGGCCTATAAAAGTATCTTGTGATAAACTGTAATGCAAATGAGGCTTTTCTCTTAAGACTGGCAAAATACTTGTTTATCTCTTCACAGAGATAAACAAGTTATCAAGTCAATTCGGCATCAGAAAGGCTGGGATTCAAACCCCAGATCTGTAACCTTCTGCGCTGAGTGCGCTGGGGAGCTGCTTCCTCTGAATCCTCAGCTTGTCAGCTGTAAAATGTATTGTGAAACCACCAGCCTCCCAGGATTGCGGGCTATATGAAGACACAGAGCTTGGCACACTGTCTAGCCCTTATTTTGAATTACCTTAAGTTAAAATATTTAATCTTCTAGAATTAATAACTTGCTATCTACTTACCTGAATAATCTAAGATGGGCTTTAAGGGACCCCCAAGCCATGAGACTTGTGCTTGATATCTTACCACTTGATTTAAAGATGATGAAGGTTTTCTGTCAAAATGAAATCATGAATTATAAAAGCTTTGGGTGGTGGGAATAAATATGGCAGTAAGAGGATAAAATCTTTACAGAAGCTGGCTGCACCAAGGCTTAGAAGAGAAAAGAGGATTGGGTAGAAAAGGAAGCTTGCCCAGCTAAGGAGGGGAGGGGCGCACAGATCTGAAAGTGGTCTCTGAAAGAGCTGAGCAACTCAGATTTAGAAGAGGGAGTGGTTGTGCAAGGTTGTCTGAGACAAAGGGCTAAGAAGTCCTCCAGATTCCACAGGTTGGAGCCCTGTTTTGGAAGATCAGAGCTGGGAATGTTCCTTTTATTCTGTTAGCAGTTTAGAGAAAAAATAATAATCATGGTAGTTTGACTTCCAGGGAATTGATTGATGCAAAAAAAACCTTCCAGAGACAGAACTATAAAACTTGGAAAGCTGTGCAGATTTTCAGAACTACTGGGGGTTGTCCCCTGACCTCCCGTCTGTGACACAACTCCTCCCTCAGCAGTTATTCCAACTCTTGATTTTCTATCTACAAATAATGGAACGATCACTTCCTTCAGCAAACATGCTGGAAACTAACAGTGAAATTAGGCATTCTCTAGTGAGAATATATTTAATGGCTAAAGACAATGGTAAGGTTAAGGGGAAAACACATGAGATTCTTGGGTAATGGCTTATAGAAGGAAGGCATTCCTGTGAAGTTGTTAATATGGACAGGAGGTTCCTTTAAAAAAAGAAAAGACTTGTTAATGGGCTACTATGCAGTATCCACCCTAACATCTTGGAGATGCAACAAAAAACACAATTTCCCCATTTCCCCATCCACAGAGATCAAAGCTCCAGACCAAGGTCACTGGCTATTTAGTACTTTGAGAAGCTCATTAAAATGTAAATGAAGACTCCACCCCAGATCCATCAAACTGGAGACTGGTGGGATTCAGAAATCTGATGTAATAAAGTCAGATAATTGTACTGCTCACTGAAGTTTGATAACCGCTGTCCTAGATTAATTATATGGATAAGATTTGAAATTTACAGGCTTTCTACCTGATGATGACAAGGGAGGGACTGAAGGAGCAGCTGCACAGATAAAAGCCTTCTGTCTCCCCTGTGCCTGCTCTTTTTCCTCGAGGATTATAAAAAAAGGTGAGCATTTCCCCTTAATCATAGTTCTCTTTAAATACCTAAACTTGATGTTAGTATTTCTGGAGCTTGAATAGATATATTTATTTATGGAGCTTATATGTATATTTAATGCAACAGTATAAAAGGATAAGAAAGAAAGCTAGGGCAGAGAAAAAAATTAGAAGAAACGGGTAGGTGACAGTTTAGCACACAAACGTTACACGAGGGAGACAAATTATTCTCCAATCTGGCTTCCTCTTGTTATCGATAAAGTATTTAATCTCTATTCTCTGTCCTCCTGATTTTTCCTTAACCGTGCACTGCTTTGGTTTAATATATTACTAGAAAATATTTATGGAGCATCCAGTATGTCAAGTGTAGACAGAAGGCATCTAAGAACTTAGTTTCTTGGGGATGAAGAGTGACCAACTGGTAAATCTGTTCCTACATCAATCAGTTGAATACAAGGACAACAAGACAATATGAGTGGTGGGAAGGCCCTTCGAATTGCTTAGTTAACAATAGAGCCTCTCTGGAGAAGTGACCTTTCTTTTGAGAACTGAAGGGTAGGTAGACCTAGAATTTCAAAAACAGAGAAAAGCATTTGCAGCTGACAAGGCAGAGCGGGCACCTATGAGTTTGTCCTAATGGGAACTGACAATGGCTGGGGAAAGCTATAGGACATGGGGGTGAGGGGCAGGCCATTTAGAACTCAGGTAGCTATTTGCATTTTATCCGATGTGCCATGAATAGTTACAAGAAACCTAATTTAGGTTTTAAAGTAATATTCTGGTTGCTAAGCTGAGCGGAGTTGGGGCTTGGAAGGGGCAGGGCTGGATGTAATCCAGTTGCAGTGATGAAACGAAGGTGGGATGAACTGCTTCTCAGTGAATCAGTTTTTTAACCTCTATCTTTCCCAAAGTGATTTGGGGTGTGCTTATGAAGCATTTCATTGCAAATGGGTTAGAAATTCTAGGTCTAGGTAGAGATTGAAATTGGAAAGCAGTACTTAAATTTTTGGAAATAAGTATGATTACCTAGGGTGACACTGTGGAACTTGAATAAGGGACTAGAACTGATCCTTCAGGCACCCCAAAACAGAGGTTCAAGAGAAGTCAAAACAAGATGCTGAGAAACAGACCAATAAAACAGGAGATATCTCAGATACCCAATCTTGGTAGCAAGGAGAACAATCTAAAAGGAGCCTGGTCGACTGTTAACTGCTGTTGAAGTTCTAGTAAGATAAAGCCATAAGCAGCCACTGAGTTGTGAACTGAACATTTCAGTGACTGTTCTTGCAGCCGGAGTAGTTCGGGATACATTTAGGGAGGCAAGACAAGGGAAGCTTCAAGAGGGTTTAAGAAACCAGGTATAAAAAAATAAAAGAATTGGAGCAAATTCAAAGCCAAATGACAAGAGAAAGTATTTACAATTTCTGTAATAACAAGGGGATAAACTTTCTCAATATGTTATCACTTAAAATAAAGGGAAAAAGGCCAAAAATATAGTAGAAGAAAACAGGTGAAGAGCTTAAACATAGGTTTCACAGAAAAAGAAATGAAAAATGGCTTTTAAGCATATAAAAAGAAACTTCATTCTTAGTAAAATAAATACAAGCTGAAACTATGTAAAGATACCATTTCTCACCTACCAAGTGGGCAAAGTGTTTGATAGCTTTTTCAATGTTGCCTGGAATATAAAATTGTACAGCCCTTGTGGTTGGTAATCTCATAAAATGTACCAGAATTATAGGTACATTACCCAGGAATCCCATTTCTAGAGACTATTTCCTCCAAGACCACAGCTCTGAACTTTAGTCTCAGGACTCCTTCGTACTCAAGTTACTGATGGGCACCTGAAATAAGCTTTCTTTGTGTGTCGTATCTATAGTTACTGTGTTAGAAATTAAAACTTTTTAAAAAATACTTAATTTAATAAAGTACACATAACCCTTTAGAACCTTCCCTAAACCATTACTGAGAAGAGTGGCATTGTTTTACAGTTTTGCAGATCTGGTTTCTGGTTTATCAGAAGATAGCTGTTCAATCGGCTGCAGCATTCCATCTAGTGAAATGTCATTTGAGTTGAAGTATATGAAGAAAATCTGCCCTCATGCAATTACATGGTTGGAAAGGGAAAGAGCATTCCAATAGCTTTTCAGATAATTGTGACTTTTTACCAGAAATATCAGTGAACATTTTTGTACTCTGATACATTAAAATCCATACTTTTTTCTCCTTTGTTTCCTTAAAATGGCAGGGCCAGTCAATGTCTTCCAAATTACTACATCTGAATAACCAATTTGTCTCATTTGTTCTTTCAAGAAAAAGATATTCTATGGAAAAATGCTCCATATTCTATGGAAAAATGCGACAAGTGTGGCCTGTCACTTAAAGAGCCATAGAAAGTATTTTTCTTCAGACAAACACTATTTCCATACACAGCGTAAGTGCTTTATGCATACTTTCCATTTTGTCACCCAGAATATGAAACCCTACACTCACAGGTTGAGACTTATTATTTTACTTCATCTAGGAGTAAGAACACACTTTTAAGTAAAAGAGGACCTAAACTGGGAGGAGGCAAGTATGTAGAAATGTAAAGGTATACAATAAATGACTACAGTACTCTTTGGTGTTCCTTCCCCCATTAATAGTACGACCCCAGGTTTTATTTAGTATCAGTGCAAATCTCAACACAGTGAAAAAGGCCAGTCACGTGTCAGAAACCACACTTTCAAGACTAGTCCTTAAGTATGTAGCCTGCAAAAACAAAGCCCTACCTGCAAGATTCATCACCTTCAGAAGTGTAACCGTGCTTTGCCTGTCTTAAGACTAGCACCTAGGGATGGAAGGAGAGGACGTCCAGTTGACGGCAGAGTGTGGGTGGGCGTGAGAGCCTGAGGGGTGCGGAAAGCCCAGATGACCGGTCGGTGAGGCGGATTCTTGACAAGAGATACTGTCAAGAGAGCTGCTGGTCAGAGGTAGAGTGGGGACAAGTGTAAATAGAAGACAGGATTTTGAGGAATTAATAACCTGGTGTTAGGATATCACTGATCAAAGGCTGAAGATAAGGTTAGAAAGGAAACGAAGTCAGTCAGGGTCCTTCTTTATTGGGAAGTTTTCCAAATTCTGTACGTAATGCCTTTTAAGAATGTAACTAAACTGTTTCTAGAAAAAACGTAGAATTGTTCAGAGCTAATTAGGTGCTATTTTTGCAAAGTTTCTAATGCTTCGTGGAATCGTATTACTGTTTTCAGCCAATATCCTTTATTGTCCAGTTCCCAGAGGAGGCCTGTTGAGTCTGGGCACAGAACCGAGAGGCCTCCCTCGGGGGCACGGGCGCCTAGGGGCCTGGGAGGAAGGCCTGCTGGGCCAGGACCCGAGGCCCTTGCTTGCAGGGGCAGAGTGAGGCCCTCACCTCGCGGCCCCGCCCGCACTGAGAGAGGGGGTGCCTCCTTAACTGTGTGGGAAGTGGGGTGCTGTGTTCTCCCTTCTAACTCATTGTCAGCCATTTGTTCCCAACTCTCCAGACTCGTGAGAGGCCTTCTGATCCTGTGACTTCTGGCGTGACCTTCTCCGCACGTGGCCGCCGGTGCGGTGCGCTGACCTGCTCGGATGTCCACCCCGGGACCCCGCCGCTCCTGTCCAGCTCAGAGAGCAGCGTCTGCCGAGATGCCCCCCGGGCTCAGCCCCCCGGTGCAGCAGAGAGCCCCAGGGGAGGGCTGCCGGGGGCAGCACCCCGCATCCCCGTGGTTGTTCTGTGAAGATGACCACGTCCTGCTCGGCGGGCGGTGCTCCCAGAGCCGGGAGCACAGGCACCACATGGTGCACGGGCTGCAGGAGGCCGCCGAGCGCGGCCGGGTGAGCGTCCCGCGGACCCCAGAGCACTCTGGCTGTCTCCTCTTCCTTATTAACTTACCTACTGGGGGACAGATACTGCGATGCCCCAAGCCCATCCCTACTTCTTCAAAGAACACTAAACCTTCAACGTCAAGGTTAAGTAAACCCCTAGTCAGGGATATAGGCCTTTCCATTGTCTAGTGTTAGGGATCCCGGTGTCTAAAGTGACTCCTTCACGTGCAATTCTGTGATCTTTTTCCCTGAAGAAGGTATTCCAGAAGATCGCCAACACCCTGAAGGGGAAACTTGAAGTGGCTAAAAGCATATTGGCCGATGAGCAGGAAAGAATGGTGATGATTCAGGTCAGTGCTTATCTTGATTCTTAAGAGGCAAATTCCCTATAATGTTGGAAAGTAAAAAATATGAACAGTCAAAAGACAAATGACAAAGCAGAAAAAAATACTTGAAATCCATAGATAAGAAACGTGTTAATTCTTAATGTAAAAGAGCTCTTAAAAGCCAATAAGCAAAAGACTCAGTAGAAAAATGAGCAAAGAAATTGCAGGTCACAGTAATGAAAATACAAATACCTTCTGAAAGTACAAGAGGATTCGAACTTTGCTCACTGCTCATGGTAAGAGTGACAGATTAACTGCCTTAAATTTGTTAGTGAAATCGAATATGCAACCCGTATTGAAAAAGACAAAATAGGTTGGTAACAGTTTATGACAGTGCCATAGGAGTGTGCATATCTTACGTACTTGCAGTGGCCATATAAATCCTGAAGCCATTTAAAGAGCAATTTCAGTATATTACTATCCAAAATGAGGGCTCTGTCATCATTATGCACATGTTTCCATTTGGATTTCAAACCTCTCTTCAAATTTAAGTCCATTCTGTGCCAGGAATCCCAGATTCTGAATCTTCTCTTTAATTTTTCAAGATAGTAAATGTCTAGTTGAGGAAGTCAGGGAGGAGAGTTGCCTGTCTCTATAAGAAATTTTCAATAGATCTCCATTTTTTTCAGCCCCAAGTACCACATATTTAACAAATATTGGGGTCTCCCTGTTTGCCAGAATCTGTGCCAGGCACCGATGCTTCAGCGGTAGGGAAAAAATATCTGCCCTTGTGAACCTGACATTCTAATGGAAGTTAAAAAAATTATGAATAAAAATAAAGCATATATTGTCTTACATGGTAACAGCAATCCAGATTTTTCTAAAAGCTTGAAAGAGTCATGAAATATACTTTTGAAAAAAGTTATCAGGTGTTCAGAATGGTCAAGGTAGTGAGGAGTTGAGCTCTGCGGTCCAGGGGAGAGAAGTCTAGGCAGAGGGGAGGGCAAGCGCCCAGGTCCCAAGGCTGCTGTAGACTTGGTTAGCATTGGGAAGGAAGTAGAGACGGTCGAGGATGATGATGTTGAAGATGAAGGGGCCAAATCACATACGGCAGTTGACTTTCAAGGAAATAAGGAAACCACTGGGACGTTTTGAACAGAGGGAGTGACACGAGCTCATGTCCATTTTCAGAGAAATACTTGAGCTGCTGAAGGGAGAACAGAGTGTGGGAGGGTGACAGCAGAGGTGGGAGGCCTGGAAAGGGGGTGCTGTTGCAATAATCAGAAGCAGCAGATGGTAAAGTGGAGCAGGGGGCCGTGGTAGAGGTGGTGAGAGGTGGTCAGGTCATGATAGATGATGAGATCATGGTCTCCTGAGATAAATACCATCAGTAAGCTGACTACTCCCAATGTGTATCTCAGACTTCAAGTGCTAGGCATTCACGTCCAACTTCCTCCTGAGCATCACCTCCAAACCTGAGCTGCTGACAGACTCCCCACCTCTGGATCCTCTCCCTGCCACAGTTTCCCTTTTTTTTGGCAACTCTAACCACCAGCTGCAATGTCTAAAAACCTTGCAGTCATGCTGAGTCCGCTTTTCTCACATACCCTCCCAAGCATCAGCAGGAGCCACTGGCACAACCTTCCGGTGTTTCTGGTCTCCTTCTGTTCGGTCACTAAGGTTACAGATTGATTTTCTAAATCAATTAACATTCCTTCACCTACATTCTGTGTTCTGAGATGGTGTTAAAGTCTTGGTTGATCTTGACTCCAAAATTCCCCTTGTACTTTTTATTTATGCCTTTCATTCCTTCCCTTATACTTTGTCTTTATATTGAAGTTAGATAAATACTGTCACTTTCCACATCTATCTGTGGAGCCCAACCTGAAGTCTACCATTATCTGTATCCATGATGAAGGAGGAAGAGCAGAATTTTAGAGAGATGATTGAGTCTGAATATAGGATAAGGTTCCGGTTGATGATTGAAGATGAGATGAAGTTCTGGAGCCTGCCAGGGGCCGTGTCCAACCTGACCCCGAGAGAAGCCAGCCTGAGTCAGCTGAGCACGTGTGCCGCAGAGCTAAAGGAGAAGGCCCAGGAAACGCTCCAGGTGAGATGCCAAAAACCGCATCCTCACGTATTTGGGAAATGAGAGAAAATAGAGCTGAGTCGTATGTCACTTGCAAAATAGGCCATCCAGTGACAACCACAGAAGTATTACAGTAATGTGTCTAGTTGCCTAGCAATTCAATCTGATGATTAATCTTGGGTTAGAGGTAGGTGGTCTTTGGAGCCAGACTGATGAAGGTCCTGCCTGGGCGCTGCTCTTTACCAGCCGCTAGGTGGCCTCACACCTATTGTTTTAATTCCGACTCAGTTTTCTTAGCTGTAAAATGGGGATAATAATGGTCCATGGCTCATAATATTGTTGTGAGGATTGGGTATGGTCACCTACAAGAAGCCTTTAAGTAGTGTTTGTACATAACATTGCACTTGGTATGTGTTAGGTATTATAACTATTATAACATTTACAGATAGCAAGAGACCATATACAGCTTACATCCATCAACATGGGACTCACAAAACTGTATTATGTACATTCAATGGAAGGCTCTTCAGCATTTAGAAAAGATTAACATGGCTCAGTGTGTATGGGTAAGGAATGTTCTTGAAGAGCGTATTAAGAAAAACGCAAATTGTCAGATCAGCAAGAGTATAATATGCCACAAATTGTGTTCTTTGAGAAAACATGGACATGTGCTTATGTGCCCAGGTAGAGCATCTTTGCAAAGGCAAAAAAGGAAACAGATATCATTGGCTTGATTATTTAATTCTTACTAATATTAACTTTTAAATTAGAAATAAGTGTTTTTATAATGAAGGAAATAGCAAAGTTTCTCAATAAAACTGCACATCAGTAAATGTGTTTTTGGTCCAGGTTGTTTCTGAGTAAGCAGACTACATGAATAGCATTCATGTCAGCCTCAACATATTGTGTCAAAGTACCAAGTTTCTGTTGAGGTGTCCTGGATGACACAGGATATTCCCACCTTAACTAATTACGTCTATTTCTGGGGTGGCAGGCAGGAAAGTGCGCCTGTAGAGAGATGGTTGAAATAGCAAATGAGAGAAATCCCCAGCTGTTCCATACTAATAAGGAGATGTCCCCGCAGAAACTGAAAGATTTGGCGAGAGAGAACATGAATAAACTGAAGGAGAGTGAAGTCAGACTTGCTGATCAGGTCTGCAGCCTCCACAAGACCATTGCAGAGCTAGAGAAGAAGTGTGGGCAACACCCGTCCACACTCCTCGAGGTAAGATTCTAGGAATAGCCTTCTCGTTCATGACAGCATTTGAGAAATGAGACGTGACAGGACATACCAGGGGTGAGTCCTAGAATACAACCTTCAGTGGTTTTCAAATATACACGAGGCTATGTGGTTATTTTCCAGTCTCCGAAAGCAATATGAACTGTCAGAAAATCATGGTATGGATAGGAATTCTCACCTGAAAACCAGTAACTGGCTAGGCAAATTGATATCATCCGTACAGTCACATACTGTGCACATACATACAGCAGCTCCATGATGCTAAAAGATTATCTTCCAGACACGTCATTAAGTGAATACACGCAGGGCAGGTGTGCGTGTGGTCTGAGTGTGTATGTGCACAGACAGGCATGCTCACTGGCTAAGTGAACACAAGCACTGAGCAGTATTCTTGGAAACAAGGGTGAGATGTATCTGTATGGTCCTGTATATCTTACATTTTGTACAGTACCATGCACTGCCTTTACAACAGGCAAATGATTATCTCTTTAAGACTTTTGGCCGAATCCCTCTGCCAGGCCCTTATCTGCAGTGTGAGTGTCGTATTTGAGCAGCCCCTGCATATAATCCCTCAAGTTCTGGTCCAGAGCCAGGCTGTGTTCAGACTGTGAGGGGAGGTGCAGCCCACTGCTGCTCTGGCTCCAGCCCCTTCCCAACTCTGCAGGCCCCTGCATCTGCTCACCTCCCGTACCACCCCCAGTGCAGGAAGCAAATGGATAGGCTGGATCCGAATGGCATGTGTTCTGGGTAAGGTGGCAGAAGTGAGGTATGGAAAACTCCTCCCGTGGGAAGTACAAGTCAAAGCCACAGCGGTCGCCCCTCACACCTGCAGAATGGCTGCCATCAAGAAGAGAGGACAGTGGGTTCTGGGGAGGATGTGGTGACAGGCAAGCCCTCCACACTGTTGGTGGGAATGTCAATCGGTCCAAACTGAAGACAATATGGAGGTTCCTCAACAAATGAATAGTTGGTCCACCATATAACCCAGCAACTTCTCTTCTGAGTGAATACTCATTGGAAAGGAAAACAGGATTTTGAGGAGGAAAATGCACTCCCACATGCCTCTCAGCATTATTCACAACAGCTAAGATAGGGAAACACCTAAATGTCTATCAACAATGAAAGGATAAAAAAGATACAGTAATATGCACTGTGGAATGGTATTCATCCGTGAGAAAGGAAAAACCCTCCCATTGTGACAGCGTGGGTGCACCTTGAGCAGCACATTATTCTAAGTGAGGTAAGTCAGAGGAAGGCAGGTCAGGTACTGTATGATATCACATGTGGCATTATTAAAAGTTAAACACCATACTCTTACCCACCACTGTACTGCTTTTTAGCAAGTTTAAGGGTACAGATTTGTAATGATCAGTAAGTGACCCGTAGAGATCTAATGTACACTATATGCAATATAGACAATAATATTATATAATGAAATATTAGTTTAAAAATCTAAACTTGCTAAAAAGTAGTACAATGGCAGTTACTAGGAGATCGGTGGGATAGCAGTCATGGTGTTTAAGGGTACAAATTTATAATGGGCAGTAAATAAGCCATTGACATCTAATGTACTGCATATGCAATATAGATAATATTGTATTTTAATTATATAATATGGTAAACATTGTTACTTTGGTAATATAGTACAATATATAAAGGTGTCAAGGTAATGTATATACCTTATACAATATTAACAAATCAAATTTGTTCATTAAAATAGAGAAAGGCATAATACAGATTTAAATATCAATCTTGTCAAGACATCATCTGGTTTAGCAGGTTGTTAGTTCCATGGAAAATAACTATATAGTCTCTGACTGTAATAAGACTAAGAAAAAAAGTAGGAGGATGGAGAACACATTTCCCCTTGGGAGTATGACAGTGATTTCAAGTATTTTTCTGTCTTTGTCCTATTCAAGTGTTAATATTTAGTATCTCAGAATCAGCACCATGAGGCTGGAAAAATTACATGGAATTGAGTTTCATCACTAAAAGAAAGGTGTTTTCAAAAGCATGACTTATAAAAGGCGTGACTCAAATATGCAGTAACTTTCTCTTTTCCATCCCCATAGAATGCAAGGTCTTCTTTGGAAAGGTGAGTTTTGATGTGGAATCCCTTGGGTCAGTTTGTGTGCTGCGCGAGCACAGGGTGGAGATGCTGGGGTAAGGATGGGGGTCCCGTGCTGGCGTGGTTCCTCTGCAGGGGGCAGGTGGGCGCCGGGTCTGCACTGATGCCTGGTATTGCCTTTCTCCCGCAGGAGCGAGGCACTGCTGCTTCAGTGTCTAGAGCCTGCCCAAATCACAGACCTGAGTTCATGCCAAATAGCAGGAATGAGCGAAGTGCTAAAAGGCCTCCAAAGTAAGTTGATCCACGTCTGTCCCTCCAAGGTATTTGATTTTTGTACTTGAGAACCAAATGACCATCCTACCGTAAATAAGTTGCCTAACCTTGAAACATAATCGCAGGAATATTCTGCTACTTTAGAGTTTTCATCATCTAGGGAAATACATCAGCATGTATGATGAAGGATTCATATCTCTTACCCTTAGTGCTGCCTTTTCCAGAATGACCTGCCGGTGGATTCATACAGTATTAGCCTTGAGTTTGGCTTCCTTCCCCTGGCACCACGCATTTGGGGTACATCTGAGTCTGTTGCATGTGTAGGAAGTTTGATCCCTTTTATTTTTGTGTGGCATTCCATTGTGTAAATATACCACTTTGCAATTCCATGGACACTTGAGTTTCTAACTTGATGCTATAAATATTTGTTTAGAGAATTCTGTGTGGACGTGATTACATTTGTTTTGGTTGAATATCTAGAAGTGGGATTGTCAGACTCATTTTGCAAACTGGCTGTGCCATTTTTCCTACCATTGATGTCTGAGAAATTCAATTTTTTCTATATCCTCATAATATATGACTTTGATACTTAATTTGCATTTCTGAAATGACTAATGATGTTAAGCAAATTTTTGTGTTATTTACACCTTACTATTTCTCTTTTTGAAGTATATCTACGAACAACATTTTCTCCGTTTTAAAACTGTATACATTCTTACTGAGTGTTGTGATCTTTATATATCCTGATTACCAGTCCTTAATCAGATATGTGTTTGGAACTTTTTCACCCAGTCTGTCAGTTGTAATTTCAATTGGATAATAGTGTCTTTGGAAGAACAGAAGTTTTAAATCTTTAAGTTTAGTTCATCAATTTTTTTTCTTTTATGGTTTGCTTTTTTTTTTTTTTTTGTCCTATGTAAAAAATCTTGTCTATCCCAACAAAGATTTTCTCTAGAAGTTTTACAATTCTAATTTTTACTTTAGGTCTGTTAGCCATTTGGAGTTAATATTTGTATATGATTCTAGATATGATGCAACTCCTCCCCTTATTTTGTACATGTATATATCCTATAGTTCCAGCATCATTTGTTGAAAATACTGTCCTCCATTACATTTACTTTGCACCTTTGTTGAAAATCAGTTGCATATATGAGCAGGTCTGTAACGACTCAAATAGGTCAACTGACCATTACGCTAGTCCTTTTGCTAACACCTCACTGGCTTGTTGGAGAACTCTATAGGAACTCTTAAAATTGGGCAATGTGAGTTCTCCAGATTTGTTCTTCTAAAAACAATTTTGGCCTCTCTAAGTCATTTTGCTTTTTGGCATAAATTTGAAAACCAATTTGTTAGCGTCTACAAAAATCCTGCTGGATTTTTGATTAGTGGGGTTTTTTCAGTGCTATATTTAATGGTATTAAATATCAGTTTGAAATTTAAATTTCATCATGTCCTGTTTATTGCTAATATATAGAAATGATATTGGTTTTTTTATATGTTGACATTGTATCTTATAACTGTTGAATTCACTCATTAGATTAGTGGCTTTCTGACAGAATCTTTGGGAGTTTCTACAAAGATAAGCAAGTAATCGGTGAATGAGACCGTTGTATTTCTTCCCTTCCAATATGTAAGCCTTCTCTGTATTTTTCTTACCCTTTTGTACGGGCTTTCACCTCCAATATGTTGAATAGAAGTGGTGAAAAATATTGGCCGTGTTCTTAATGCTTTCAAGAAAGAATGAATTAAGTCTGTACCTTTAAGTTTGAAGTTAGTTTTCAGTTTTTCATAGCTGCTTTTCATCAAGATGAAAACATCTATTCCTGGTTGCAAAACTTTTTATCATTCATGGATGTTGAATTTATTAGATGCTTTTTTCTGTTTCTGTCAAAATACTCATGTTTATTTCCTTCATGTTATTTATTTTAATATAGTTTGTATTTTTATAGTGTTGACCTAGCCTTTCATTTTCAGGATAAACTCCTGGTAATGGTTTGCCCATTTTATGTACGGCTGGATTCAATGCACTAATATTTTTTAAGGATTTTTTTTGTATTTATGTTAATAAGACATACTGATTTGTATCTTTCTTTCCTTGTAATCATCCATTAACACGTTACTCAATTTTCTTTTCTTTTCTGGATAACCTGTTTGGTTCTTTGTCAGTTCCACCTGGTCTTCCTTTTTCTTTCTTATATCCTGTAGGTACTTTTAAGCTTTTTTTTCCTCCTTCAGAGTAAGCAAAAATTATTTTAGAGCCTATGCCTGGCAGTTCCAGTATCTAAAATTCTTCAGGTTTATTCCTCCTAGTCTCACTCAGCAGTGCTTTCTTCTTCTTCAGGAAGTGGGCATTTAATGACTTTTGAATAGTAAGCTTCCCTTTTTCCTTTGGATATTATTTTTTGAAATTCCTTAAGGCCAAGAATGATGGGGTGCATGCTCCTGCAGAGAATCTGTATTCCCAGAGGACTGGCAGACACAAAGGCAAAGAGCCTGGGACAACCTGAAATTTTAAATTCAAAGCTTGTGATTTTTAGACCATTTTAATGATGCAAACTGGACCTAAGTCAAGAGATTTAAGTTCATTTTGGAATAGAAGTTGCTGCTGGATTAGGTATTAAAGTAAGAGAGTACTACCCCAGGTCTATAGCTTGAGCAACTGAAGCAGTCAGTGAGCTGTTGACTGAAAAGTAGAAACTGGAAAGGGGTAGGTTAGAAGTTCCATCTTGGATGGACTGTTGGAAATGCCTGTTACGTCCAACTGGTCTTTGGCAGCTTGTTTAAAGAGTAAGTCACAAACACAGAAGAGATGTAAAACTAAGGTAGGTGAAGTTACGTGGGGAAGGAGCACAAGTCATAAAAAGAAAGACCCAGAACCAAGTCCAAGAAGTCCCAACATTTAAAGGGTGAATGGGAAGAGGGAAAGGACAGTCAGATATGAAATCAATATAAGAAATCTTATTGAACTTTCTTGGTCTCAGCTTGATTTCTCTGGAGAATTCTCACAGGTTTGAAGCCTCTGGTAATATGTTTTGTTTTGATTTGCTCAGTTTCGAGGGCCTGTTGGCAGCAATTGGTAGGCATCTCCATCACACTGTGCTGACACTGACGGTGAGGGGAGCAGCTCAGTCCCAGGGGAGAGCCGGGAATCAGGTGCCCTGTTTGGAGGCTCCAAATCGCTGGCTGGTCCAGGCTTGGAGACCAACTTGAAGGAAGCAGAAATGGGTCCCAGAGGACATGTAGCTGGGACTGGATACTGGGTCAGCCTTGCAGCCTGGTCAAACTCCTTTCAGGTTGGAAAAGTACTTCTAAACCTCTCCACAGTCCATCATCCATTATTTGCGGTTCCTCGCCTCTCCTTCCATTGTCTTACTGACTCCATTCCACCGTGATGTCTATTTCCTGGTACCAAGCGAGAAGGTTCCTCTTCCTGGACTGGACGCCTGTAGTCTGCCTCTCCCACATGGTGCATCTGCGGAAATCAGCCGTCTCCAGCACTGGTGTGGACGGACCCCTGGGTTAATGAAATTTCTCTTTCCCTGCAGGACCTCTCACTCTGGATCCTAACACAGCTCATCCTTGTCTGGTCTTAGCCGAGGATCTGAGAAGTGTGAGACTCAGAAAGGTCCAGCAGGCTGTGCCTGGTAACCCAGGGAGATTTGACTTCAGTGCCACAGTGTTGGCTGCGCAGAGCTTCACCTCAGGGAGGCACTACTGGGAGGTGGATGTGGACAAGGCAGCCAAGTGGCAGTTGGGCGTGTGCAGAGATGGTGACATGGCCCATGCTTGTGGACAGAAAGTCTTACTCATGGGATGCGTGATGGGAACCGACTACACCCTGTGGGCCTTTCCTCCCCTTCAAGGGGTCCACTCAAGAGAGCAGATGCACCACGTAGGAGTTTTCGTAGATTATGAGTGTGGGCAGATAGCATTCTATGATGTGACAAAGGGAGCCCTCATTTATAATTTCTCTTACCTTCCCTTCCAGGGAGCCCTCAGGCCTATCTTCTCTCTTTGTATCCCCAGTGGAAGCACAGATTCAGACTCTCTCAGCCTCCGCCTCCCTCCTGTTTCATCCTGTAATATTACTGTTGGCCCTCAGTCTTCCTTGGGGTAATATCTAAAACCACAGAGGCCAGGATATGAAGAGCATGGCTTTGTAAAAGAATTTATGTAAAGTAATCCAATAAAAAATTTTCCAGCATTGAGTTGGAACTCCAATCAATACCCAAGAGCCTTTGCGTCCATGTGGCTTTCAACACCCATTTAGTGGAAGAGGTTACATTTGAGTGGAGTCACGAGTGGTAATATCTGAGGGGTCTTTTTCAGATTACAGCAACAAATTGAAGAGATACAGTCTGGGATCCTTAGGACTAGGTTGAGAACTCAAGAGATTTCTGGAAACTGAATTAGGGATAATCAAGAGTTTAAATTTGAGGGTGTTGTCATAGTGACGTATGAAAGGAAGATAGCCTGTTACTGACAATGTCAAGACCTGCTAACATCCATCATTCCAAACAGAGACCAACCTAATTTCCCTGGGTATTTTAGCTGGGTGAGGAGAAGCATTGCAGAAAAGGTGACTATGTTAAAATGATCTTTTCAAGAATTCGACATCATTCTTACAAGGAAAATTAGATTTCTCAAAGGGAGTCTGATACTAATTAATGATTTGAATAAAAGTCTCTGACACATGTCCATCTCTGTTTGTGTGAGGATCATATTTGAAGCCTGTGAAAATACTCTGACACTGCCTACTAACCTTCTGAATAGAGATGTTAATGCGCCCTGCTGGCCACAGAGACTGTCTATACGTCGTCTAACAGAGTTCCCACCATCTCCTCTTGCTAATTCTGGTTCATTCTTTCCATTTCACCCTCATCACCCCTCAGTGAAGTTTTGGCATCCTTCCCAAGAGAACCCTGGGTAGCACTGTACCAGGGATAACTTCGTGTTACAGCAAGCACAGCTGTGATCTAGTTGAAGACTTCCCCACTAGACGGGAAGTTCTGTGAGAGTGAGAATCTGACTTCTGTGGTTCATCCTCTTACGTGCTTTTAAGCAGTCGCTAGCATGTAAATCTGCGGAGTCGGAGAGAGGGAAGAAGCAGAAAGTAGTGTGGTACCGTACAGGACTGGGTAGGTGATGGTGGGTGTCAGAGTCCTAGAGGGGAGGGATACCTGCATCCAAACTAAAAGGCGCGGAGAGTTTTCAGGTGAAACAGTGGTTCGTTTGCCAGGGCAGCCACAATGATATACCACAAAGCATAAGACATAGGCAACAAAAATGTCTTTTTCAGAGTTTAGCAAGGCAGTGGTGCAGCATGAAGGTGTCGGCTGGGCTGATTCCTTCTGAAAGCCGTTCCATGTTACTCTAGCTCCTGGTGGCTTCCTGGCAATCTGCTGTTCCCTGGCTTACTGATGGCTTTCCTTTACCTTCATGTGGTATTCTCCTGTGGCTCTGTGTCTTCATTTAAAATAAAAATAGGTGTACTGGTCATACAGGTCTAGGGGCCCACCCTACAATATGGCCTCATTTTAACCGGAAGACCCTGTATCCACATACGAGGGACATTCTGAGGTAAAGGGAGTTAAGACAGGCTCTTCTGCTGTTTTGGGGCATAGGGATAACGATTTGTTTCTAAAAATCCTGATACCCATCCCAGCCCTCCCCACACACACCAGTTAACATGAAATCTCAGGTTGGAAGCTAGGTATTTTTTACAAGCTTCCTGAGTGGTTACAGTATGCAGCCAAGATTAAGAAATAGTAGAAGCCAAAAAAGAAAAGAAAAGAAACAGGACAGAAAACAGCTGCGTTAGTCAGCCTTTTGTATGGTTTGAAATTTTTAAGTCTTAAGATGTGAAGACCTGGTGGTGGTGCTGGAAAGGTGGATATTTAGTGTGCAGATGAGAGTGAGTATGGCGTGCTGCCTCTGGCGACAGCAGGCACGCACGGTTCATAGGCTGGGACTGCCCATCGCACCGCTGTTCTGGGAAGATTGTTGGTACGTAAGGTGTAATTGGAAGTTGCTTTAAGAAACTGTATCTTGACATCTTGACATCTGGGCTAAGTAAGACCTAGGAAATCTCAGACCATCTAGAAGCCTCTAGTGGTTTGGAACACCTAGGATTTTCCCACCACACTGGGGAGATATCTCTACCTTTAAAACACTTTGCACAACATGGTGTGTGGGGGAGTCACAGGGAAGACAGTGTAGCACAGAGAAGACAAGTAGGGATTCTGGTATCTTACTACGCTGATGGACAGTGACTGCAATGAGGTATGGTGGGGAATTGATCATAAGGGTGAATGTAGTAACCGCACTGTTTCTCTTGTGAAACCTTCATAAGTGTGTATCAATGATTCCTTAATAAAAAAATCAATAAAATGCAAAATAAATTAAAAAAATAAAACACTTTGCATATAAGTTTTTGCTCAGGGTACATACAAGTAAAAAATACAATTTCATTCCATGGCTACAACTTGGAAATAGTGCTCTATAAATGTGTGCAGAAGTCACACTGTGAGATTCTTTGTAGCTGAACTACTGGTAACAGTTCTAGGTTCAGAACTACCAGCAGGCTCACAGCTCATGCCAATCTCGATCTCCTCCTATCTGCAGCTGAGGACTGCCTGCCTGAAATATCCTATCAGGCTGGAAGAAGGAAAAGTAAGTGACCTCACTGCCAGCTAATTTTCTTGATCGTGTAAAAAGCAAGAGAAAGATAAAGAGGAGATAAGGGATTTGTGGGGAATGGAAAAAAGACCTGAAGCTTTGATTTCCTGATCAGAATGTGGTAAACAACATCAGAGGTCCATTGAAGTTAAAAATAAGCGCATAGCCAGGAAATGAGGAAAGATGGAGAGAGTTGTGTTTTAGTCCTCTTGACAAATTCTACAGAAGAATGGGGCATTTGCCCCGAGGAGAACCAAACGAAAGATTGGAAGTTGGCCCCCACCTAACAGGAGGGAATTCTCTGAAGAAATAGATGAATGTGATAGAATGGCAGTGTTGAATTTACATTTTACATATTAAAGTTAATGTTTATCAGTGTGCTATCTATAAGGTGTGGCTCAAAAAGGTTTTTATGTATCACCTCATTGAATTCTTTCAATTCAGAGGTAGATACTTTTATTTTGCCAAGAGAGAAATATGCTAAAAATCATGAGATAGTGATGCAAACTTTTGAAGAACCTGTTTATTCTTTCCAAACACACACAAATTCTATCGCACTAAAGGTATTCAGTCTGATGGTTGAGGTTGACCGGAGGGGAGAATGTGAAAGTGGAATTCAAATTTCTCAAAAGAAGCAGTTGATGTAAAATTATTTTCATAGATTAGATTTATGTGTTTGTAATGTTTTTCATTCAAAAATATATTTAAACCTTGTGGGAATAAGTGTTTTCTAACTGAATATTTTAATGAGCTCTATGTTCCCCCTGATGAACATGTGCTAATTAAAGATCACCCTGTGTTGCGGTTCTTGTTTCAGATAGGGGAGCTATGTGGTCATTCCAGATACTAGAGATAGTGCGTTTTCTGTTTGCAGATGGGGTGGGCCTAAGTACTCCTTGAAATCTCAACTCTTGTTCTTTGACCTGTGAAATTTCTGAAACTAAAAGCTGTTCCTACATTTGATGCTGACATTCAGAACTTGAAAGACGAGTGAATTTTAGTCTAGGGACAACCAATGTGAATTTCCTCCGAGGCTATACCATCCTTATCTTCATTGTGGAGCTGGATGGCTTATTGTGGAGGGAGAAGCAGAGATACTAGTTTCTGGGCCTGGAGTAATTTGGAAAACTGGTATGTGACATAATTAATCCCCCTCTCTTAAGACCAAAGCTTCTTTTCAAAAACTTATGAGAAAGACACACGACTATCAAGAATGTGTTCCCAACGACATTCCAAGTATGCTGACCTCTCAGCATCCGGTGCTCACCTTGTTTCAGTTTGCTTAGGAGTTGGCACTGACAGTTTTGCTCTTGTTCTACTTTCAATCCATCAGCAAGTTCTATTAGCTTTATCTTCAATCCAGACATTTTTTAAGCCCTCTTCCCTCTTACCACACTAGTCCAAACTCTTGTCCTTCTGAGATGACCGTGGCAGCCGCCTAATGGATTGCCTCTACTCCTGTCTTCCTCGGTCCACTCTCCACAAAGAAAGGCCTTCCAGAACATTCTAATGTTCACTTTCTCACCCTGCATTAGTTTCTTTATGGCATCAGTCACTACGTGAATTGATAGTTACTTAACTTAACTGTAAACTCTAAGATGTAAACTCAGTGATGGCAAGGGCTTTGAATGAATGGTGAAAAGCAACAAAAATTAAGTGATCGCTCCATGCCACGTACCTTACATGAGAGAACAAAATGGATCCCTGACACCAATGAGGGGATGAGACAGTTTGACTTTAGAGCTTCAGAATATAAATCTGTCCAAGGAACTCTCTAAGAATATTTTGATTTTTTGTTTTGTCACAATGACAGCTGCTAATGAAATAGACTTCTGTAGTATCATTCCATCATGATCTATTTTATCATCAGGTCTTGCCAAGTATGCGGGTATGTGATTTTAAAAATCAGAACTAAATATCTTCTGGCCCAAGAGCAGACAGGCTTTCCAGCTCAGATACAAAGCCTGGGATATACCCCCAGGAGATGGGTGTGTAGCCTAATGCACTTCAAATAAGATAATGTACTTTGAGGAGGGGTTAAACCTTTTCAGTCATCAAGAAAAGATGATCTCTGTTTACATACACACAGCAATGTATTCTTGCATGGATGGAATATAACAATTCTAACATTAGCAGCAAATGCCACATAAAGTGTGTGCTAAAGAGAAGGCTACAGCTTACTCAGATAAATGTGGACCATCACAGGTCACATGACTTCCCTAAGAAAGTACTGAGTTGCACGTTACTGTGGCTAGGAAACAGGAATAGAGGTTGGGGAAGGGCCAGGGCCTGTTTTTGGTTACATTTTTACTTGATTTGTTTCTTTAATTATAAACTTTATTGTACTTTTTGGTCATAGAAACTAAAGTATATGTATGACTGTGATAAAAGTAAATTAAATTTAGAACACGAGGGTGCATAAATGGTGGGCTGTATTTTCTTTAAACAACCAAGGAATTTTAAAGTCAGGTTACCCAGGATGTCAGATTAGTTCTCTTGACAATCGTAGTAGGAGGGATTTTTTTAAAGTCTACTAACATAGGTGTTATCAAGACCTTTGGCTCTCCTGAGAAAGTCTATATAATTTCAAAGAAAGGGAGAAACAAAACAAAACAAAAAAGGGAAACTTCATGGATTTAAGGAGGAAAATGAGAGGAAACAAACCAATAGGAGTCAAGGTAATGAAGGCCCAGGGAATTTCTCAGGCAAGCTGGAATCCTGGTGAGCGAAGTGAAAATGTGGTTTAAAAAATCAATCAATCAATCAATCAATCAGTCAATCAACTATCAACCCTTGTGGGCTTGTAAAAGTTGACACTTCTGGAAAATTTAATAAAATGGAAACAAAAACAATACAGAAAATTGTTCTTATAGGAACATACCTAAAGGAAAAAGCGAACCAAAACCCATGGAGATGTTCCAGCTGCCATTTGGTACAGAGGCCAGTGGTCTGTACTGGTTATTTTGTGAGCAATTTTGTCCTCCAATAATACCACAGTGATTCCTTAAACTCACGTCTAACAAAACACTTACACTTCCTAGGTTGATGGTTTGCAAGCTTGATTGTAAACAAGTCGTAAGCAATGGTTTGAATCCTAGATGGATGGGAATTGTTTTAAATATTTTAAATTAATGAAATCTATTAATTTTAATAAATTAATACTTAATATTATATTGTGTAATTATTATCAACAATTATGTCATGCTTAATAAATTGACCACTGTAGGAATGTGGGGGTCTGCCAGGTACCCAGAATAATGGGAGGATTGAGAACAGTAAATCTAAGCACTGGCTGTTTTTTCTTTTTCCCTAGGATAAAAATGTGTTCTATGGACATTTCCTGAACCAGGTAAGTGCCAATGTTTATAGAATTTCTATAAATGGAAATACGGTGAACATACACTGTATGTATAAATATTTTTGGATAGTAATTAGTATTACAATAATGTAATTACTAATAATAGCATTATGTATAAATCATGTATGGTTTGGCTTAAAACTCCTTTGGGATCCATCACGAAACTGACTTGTACAGTGTGTCAGGACAACTGGTAGATGCGGAGATTCCTGCTTTTGCTCTGTGTGGCTACTTTACTCCAGTGAAGTTGCTCTACTGTTTATAACAACACATGGGGAAGTTATCTGACTTACCAAGGGCATGTGCCTCTGTGTCTGTGTGTGCTGGCTGGCATGCTCTGGCTGCCAATCTGTGGCTCTCTGGCAATGCCCTCCATTTGCCACAGCTGCATTGAATGACGCGGCAGCAGTGAACACTCCAAGCCCCATGAAAAGGGCGGACAGACTGGGTCATGTGATTTCACTGCACAGCAGTCTGAACACAGGTCCGTGTTCTTTCCGACCTTGCGGTGCTCCATCCGTTCGTCTCCCTTCCCTTCTCTATACTTTTCACTAATCACAGACGGTTCTAGTTCTAGTCATTACCCTCCTCCAAACAAAAGCATACAGAGTGGGGGCAGGGAGGGGAGGTCCCTATTTTGAGTTCCTCTCCTGATTGTGATGACTGCCTCCTCCTGTCATACGACAGACTTACTCCAGGAAGCAGAAACTCTTGACCGGCTGTAAGTAGGGTTGTATATGCGGAAATCAGTGAACAGTATTTATACAGTTTTAGGCCTTGTGTCATGTAATTTCTAAGGTGGACTTTGCAAGGCAGAGAACTGATGGAGGTTGGGCCAAGTGTATGACATCATGACATCAGATCGGTGATGACAGAGGCAGGGGGCCTAAACCGGTATTGATGAGCCTGTGGTGGTGGTTGTGAATCAAGCTATGTTATGTGATTCACAGTCTTCCAGGAGTGAAGTTGCATAAAACCAGTTGCTAAGGCATCTTTGGTCTTAGTATTGTTTAGCCATAGGAGTAGGGCATTGTGCTGATTTCAGTTCTCATTTCTTAGGCAAGAAATTGTTTTCCAGTAGTTTCCAGAAGACTATGCCTTCCCTTACCTGGGTCATGTACAGAAATAGGGCACCTTAATATGGGTATTTCTCTGTATCTGTGGGTAGTTGAGAGATACAGTCACGAAAGTGGGATCCCGTTGGAAATGTTACTCCTTTTCCCGTCTCTGCTCCTTTTCTTTTTCCTGTGTTTAGTTGAACTAAAAGCACTTCAGCTTCATCCAATTCTTATTTCTCCCTACTTCAAGTCAGTAGAGTCCTTTCATCTGAACCCCCGACAATTCTTTTATATTTGTTCCCCCTGCTCATTGTTGTGCTAGAACCTGCCAGGGCCAATGGTTACGTTTCCAGGGATTGTGCCATCCAGTTGACAAAGCATTCATGTCTTGACATCGGTCATGGTGCATGTATTCACACCACAGAAATCAGCAAATGCTACAAATTAAGGCCCCCCACCCGCAGCTGGTTTTTCAACATTGATCAGACACCACTGCCTATAGGTGCTACTCTTAAAGTAGTCCATGTTAAAAGGTAGTCTTCAGAAAAAAATATTAAAGAATTGTTGAACTTAAATACTTGTTTGCTATAAAGAATGCCATTTCCTGTAAGCCCTCTAAGCAATTTTGAAAAACAATTATGAAAAACGAAAAGGTGTTTAATTTTGCATGGGTTTAGAAACTGCTTAATTAGGTTTTGGTGTTCTTTGTCTCTTGACTTTGACCCACCCACCCTCTACTGTTCCTCCTTTTCGTTAGCTGTGTTACTGTTCTGAAGATGTCATGGGCTCTTGAGCAAGCTGGCTGGCTGGTGAAGAAAAGCTGAGAAACTCCCACAGGTTGGGGGCAAGTCCCTTAAGTGTGAGGTCTGATTACATTCTCATCCTTTGAGCTCATTCTGTTTTGTGCATCTACAAACCACCCTTCCCCCCCACCCTCCAGTTTAACTTTCAAAACATCTGAAAAGCCCCTGGAGAAAAATGCCTGGTCGCTAGTGATGCTCAGAATTGGCATCTGTTGTTATGTGATTAGAAAATTAGAAAATTGTCCAATGATGTGTCGGGTACTTTCTTAGTTTCCTACGATTGCCTGTTGTAGCAGATTATTACACACTGACCAGCTTAAAACAATAGAAATGTATTCTCTCCAGTTCTGGAGGCGGGAAGTCTGAAGTTAAGATGTTGGGAGAGCTGTATTTCCTCTGAAGGCTCTCGCAGATAATCGGTCCCTGCTGCTGCCAGTTGCTAGTGGCCCCAGGCCCTCCTTAGCTTGTGGCTGCACCCCTCCAGTCTCTGTTTACATCTCTGTGTGGCTTTCTCTGTGTGTCTCTTTCTTATAAGGACATTTGTTGTTGGGTTTACTGCCCACAAGATAACCCAGGATAATCTCACCTCAAGATCTTTAACCTAATTTTACCTGAGAAGACACTTTGACTAAACAAGGTCACAGTCACAGGTTCTGGGAATTCGAGCACAGACATCTTTTTGAGGGCCACCCTTCAACCCACTTATAAAACCAGTGCTAGAAAAATGTGTACAACATTCACTGAGCTCACAAGTTCACAATCTAGACAACTACATAGTCTTGAAGAATCATTTATAAAGTATTAGCAGAACGCAGAGGTGGAATGCCTGAACCTCATTAGAGTTGGGGATAAGGATGGTAATTGCTGAAAAATCTCAGAGGGGTAGGATGAGTTTGGGTTATCTAGAACAACGTGGGTCCTTGGAGAAGGCCATCTAGGCAAAAGAACAGCACCCCAAAGACCAGGATATGAAAAGTAGCTGCTTTGAGTAGGAAAATTACAAGAGGTTCAGACTTGCTGGGATGTAAAATTGCACAATAGTAGGTGGTGAGTAAAGGGACAGAAAATGATCAGGGCCTCTCAGACACTGTGCAGTGAAACCACCCAGGGCTCTTGTGAAAACACGGACTCTCATTAAGCAGATACACAAAATGGGCCTGAAATTCTTCCTTTCTGAAAGGCCCAGGTGATGTGGTGCTGCTGACCTGCAGACCACACAGAGTAGCACAGATTCAGGCCAGTGAACTGAAAGCCTGTCGGTGTAGGGAAGACATGAACGGAGCGAAGCAATGCTAACTCTGATGAATTGAAGGATGTTTCTGTAAAACGCTCCAAGAGAATGTTGACATTTTCCTGTTCTTTCCCATGAGAAATAGGAATCTGTATTTTTATTTGAAGTCATTCAAATAAAATTCTAACAAACAAAAAAACAAAAAAATTAATTGGGTGGGGTCCTGATAGTTTTGACCCTTATGAGGACTCTGGAGATTCAGAGAAAAAGTTCTAGTGTCAGTGTGCAACCAAGGAATGATCTAGAGAAATAGCCTGACATCTGAGAAGCTGAGATAAGGATGGCCTGAGGGCTCCGAGACCTACTATTGACTGTTGAATACCTGGTTTTGTCCCACCAGAAAAAGGCAGAATTAGCAAGTATCCTGAAGCAAATTCCAATTGATGGAAATGATTATTTTATTTTGAGAAGGAATGACATATGGATATTACTTAGGATCAAAAAGAAAGGAAAAAAGCTCCTGATTTTATCATGTGACTCTAGACAAGTGAGACCATGGGGTTTTTTTTAGTATGACCAGTGTTTGGGATAAGGTGGTTTTCTGTTTCCCCAAGGTATCGTTTGGCTTTGGACAACTGGTTTTCCTTCCAGCTGATAATCAGAAAAGCACCAGAGAAGGGCTTGGGTGCCAAGCCT
Organism: Manis javanica; assembly: GCF_040802235.1. Lineage (NCBI taxonomy): Eukaryota > Metazoa > Chordata > Mammalia > Pholidota > Manidae > Manis > Manis javanica. The sequence goes on from NC_133167.1 coordinate 99,064,794, forward strand.
TAAAATTAGAACTGCTGTACCTAATTATAATTTGAATCTGATCATTGTCATTGGTAGACATGCATACCTGACAAAGCCAAGCATCACTTCTGTCACTCAAGGGAGGGGCTCACTTAAGGGAGGGGTCCCCTGGAGCAGCTCAGGTCAGGCTGGATCGGACACTCCCACTTGTATGGTATATGTGTCCCATTTCCATTCTCAGGAGCAGAGGGGCCGGTGAACTGATACCCAAAGCTGCCGAGATACATTGGGTTGGGTTGCCTGGTACCAGCAGTTGGTCATAAAGGCAGCTGCATCCTCTCCATTGGCTACAAAGCCTTAAAGTACATAACCTCTCTTGTATCTCAATTTCCTCATCTATAAAATAGGGCACAATAGTATCGACCTCATGGTTGTTAGAAAATGTTAAATGGATCAGTAATTCTAAAGCTCTTGGTTCGTGGCACATAGCGAGCATGTACACAGTGAGGGTCCCTTGATGGCTCTCCTAGCCAGTAACGTCGCTGATATGATTGATGGCCAAGGACAGCCAGGCCGCCCTGGTTTGCTGGATACCAGTGCGGATTGGGTATTCATGTCCCCTCCCCATCCCCTGACCGGGCTTTCTACCCAGGTCACAGTCTTACAGAGAATACATTATTTCATTTCAGGAAATTGACGATATTATGTACAATCCTAAGGAATTTGAGGATGAGAGACAGATTGGTAAAAGTAGAGTTTTCCTCAGAGGAAGATTTGTGTGTGGTTCCATCTTTTTCTCTTTTCTTTTTTTTTTTTTATTAAGGTATGATTGATATACACTCTTATGAAGGTCTTACATGAAAAAACAGTGTGGTCACTACATTCACACACATTATCAAGTCCCTACCCATACCCCAATGCAGTCACTGCCCATCAGTGCAGCAAGATGCCACAGATCCACTATGTGCCTCCTCTGTGCTACACTGTTCTCCCCGTGACCCCCACACCATGTGTACTAAACATAATACCCCTCAGTCCCCTTCTCCCTCCCTCCCCACCCGCCCTACCACACCCCTCCCCTTTGGTAACCACTAGTCCCTTCTTGGAGTCTCTGAGTCTGCTGCCATTTTGTTTCTTCAGTTTTGCTTTATTGTTATACTCCACAAATGAGAGAAATCATTTGGCATTTGTCTTTCTCCGCCTGGCTTATTTCACTGAGCATAATGTCCTCCAGCTCCATCCATGTTGTTGCAAATGGTAGGAGGTTCCATCTTTTTCTCTGATGTACAGGTTTACACAGAAAAACTGTAGCTATAAGTTGCATCTTTCTATACTTGGTCACATTATATAGAAGGATGGTCTTCTACCATTAGAGTATGTGTTCCCAGAAGATAGTCTGTCCTAAAAAATATCCTAGTGCCTGGCATCTGGGAGGCACTCAGTTAAAATGTGCAGAATAAGGAATGATCTGTAATCTATGCAAATGCCCATTCATTCAAGGTTTATGTCTCTTTATTCAGGATATCAAATGATTTTTTACAAATGTATTATACTCAATAATTTGAAGGGAGGTTTTTTTTTGAGGTACATATCATGAAATGAACAAATTTAGTATACAGCTTGATGAATATTGACAAATGCACACATGTAACCATCACCCAGATCGTTACCAAATTCTCACTAATGTTCTTCCCTTTACCTAACTCCCCCTCCCCCATCCCTCTCCCTATGGTAACTCCCTCCCCCTCCCCCACCTGCTTTCTGTATTTATGAGTCTATGTCAGTTTTGTTTGTTTTGTTATTCAGATTCTATGTATAAGTGAAATCATACGGTATTTGTCTTTCTCTGACTTATTTCACCAGCATAGGACCCTCTAGGTCCTTCTATGTTGTTATAAATGGCAAGCTTTCATTCTTTTTTTATGACTAATATGTACCACATCTTTTTTTTTTATCCCTATGTCAATAGATATTCAGGTTGTTTCCATGTTTTGGCTATTGTAAATAATACTGTGATAAACATAGGAGTTGCATATACCTTTTGAATTAGTGATTTTGTTTTCCTCTGGCAAATTCCCAGGAGTGGAATTGCTGGGTCATACAGTATTTCTGTTTTTAGTTTCCAGGGAAACCTCTATACTGCTTCCCACAGGGGCTGCACCAACTCGCAATCCCACCAGCATGTGCAAGAGTCTCCTCTATGCCCATCCTCCCCAACACTTACTTCTGTCTTGTTGGTATTAGCCATTCTAACTGGTGTGCAAAGGTCAATCTTTTGTAGTTTTGATTTGCGTTTCCCTGATGATTAGCTGCGTTGAGCATCTTTTCATGTGTCTGTTGGCCATCTCGGTCTTCTTTGAAAAAATGTCCATTCAGGTCCTCTGCCTAATTTTTGATTGGATTATGTTGCTGTATGAGTGTTGAGTTGTATGAGTTCTTTATATATATTTTGGATATTAGCCACTAATCAGGTATATCATTTGCAAATGTGTTCTCCCAATCAGTAGGTCACCTTTTGTTTTTGTTGATGGTGTCCTTTGCTGTGCAAGCTTTTTGGTTGATGTAGTCCCACTTGTTCACTTTTGCTTTTGTTTCCTTTGCTCGGGAGGAAACTTTTGTAAGTGTATTTTGATATAATACATTCCCGCCGTCCAACCAAGTACCCTTCTCCGGAGAGTCAGGCGTGTATATATTTCTTATTAACAAGCCAGTTTCAGCATACTGTTCCACATGATTTTTCACAAAATAACTTATCATGGAATTCCTCTTGTCTGGCTGTTTTTTCTTTATTCTGTTGTTATAGCTGCATGTGTATTCAAAAGCATACTACTGTGTTCTATATACTAGAATGCCAATTAATAACTTGTTTTCAAACTTCACTGTAACATGCAATCTTAGAATAAATTGGCTTGTATGCTGAAATCTCATAATACATGTTCAGTTACAAATTTAGAGTGAATTTCCTGGAAGGTAGAAATATTGGGTCAAAAGTATGTGCCTTATTGCCAGTCAGCACCAGAAGCTGGGAAGAGCAAAGGAAGGATCGTACCTAGAGTCTCGGAGGGAGCACGGTCCGCTTCGGTTTCTAGGCTCCAGAACTGTGAGACAATAAATTTCTTCTATTTTAAGCCAAAAAAAAAAAAAAAAAAAAGAAAGAAAGAAAGAAAGAAAAGGGGGATTACTCCTTAACAGGATAAAACTATTGGTAAATCAAAGATCAACGCATGCTTTAAATATCCTTAATGTTGATCACTTAAAGGGTGTCAGATGATCAGCTATGGAGGTACTCTTTTCTGATAATATTCCTTTCTCTTAATTAAAAAAAAAAAAAGCAGTTACTGTGTGCTGACCTCCAATGAGTTCTGCACAGTGGTATAGAGGGCATGTCAAAGTGTGGGCAAAGGGTCTGTTTGTTTCTACGCAGAAGATCAAGGCCTAGCTTGGATACCCAGAAAATGAACTAAGATACGATATGAGGAGGAGCTTCCGGCATCAGCACTCTCTGGAGGACTTGTGCCGGGGGATGATCATCAAAAAGCCTCCACAGGGATCCGGACGATGCTGCGGTTGTGGCTGCATCCAGCCCACCGTCTCCTGGACTTACCATAAGAAGGAGGAGGGAGATGTCTAGGCTGGCATGTGCATACAGTGAGACAACGAATTTGACCGGATCTGTACTGTTGGAACTCAACCAGGAGTTGGGAGGGGTGCAAGTTGTAGCACTCCAAAATCTCATGACTATAGACTATCTATGGTTAAAAGAACATATGGGATGTGAACAGATCCCAGAAATGGGCTGCTTTAATTTGTCTGATGGTTCAAGTACAGTTGGACAATATCCATCATATCACAGATAAATTTTCACAAATGCCTAGGGTGCCTAAATGGTTTTCTTGGCTTCACTGGAGATGGCTGGTAATTGTAGATTTGCTTTGTTTATGTCACCGTATTCCTATTATGTTAATATGTGTGTGCAAATTAGTTAGTAGTTTAAAACCTATACATACTTAAGGTACTATACAAGAAGATATGTCAAAGAAATAATCAATCCTCCCAAGTTTCCTTCAGATGCTACATCTATAGCTTTTCTTCTTCCTTCCTAATTACAAACCTTAAATAGAATTCGTGCCTCATATCGAATTTACCGAGTATCATAATTCCTCCAGGTGGTAAAGATACCTCGAGACAAGTGCTGGGCATAGAAGCCACAGGGCATAAATCTGCAAAGAAGTAAAAAGCTAACCTTTGCAAACAATATGGCTTCTCTCTCACTTACCAACTTTACATTTCCCTGTATGGCCCCGGAAGATGACTGGTTAGCCAGAGACGGGTAAGATTCCTCAAGGGAGGAACAACCTAAGACAGGCACAGTCGCAGGGGGGTCATCAGGTGAGAATTTGGGGATCAACAGAGGTGAGGCTCAGAACCTCACCCCCCCAGCTTTGAGAGAAATCTTCTGCATCCGTGGATGTCTTGCTGCCCTTGTCTAGCCTGGATTAATACTTAGTCCATAGGCACACACCTGATCATCTGATCATCTACATTTGCCTTCTTACAGCACTAAACTATGTTTTCTACCTTTATCTTGCATCTACCTACCACTTCAGCATTTTATTAAAAATAAAAATAATAATAATAATAGGAGAAATGTGGGATCAACATATAAATCAAGTACAAAAATCAAACGAATATTCATATTTGACCTGATGGTTTATAGGTCATATTGCATGATCAAAACCGAAAGTTTCTGAATTTTATTGTTGTTAACAAAAATTTGATCAAAAAATATGAGAGATGCCCTCTCAAAAAAAAAAAAAATTATACCTGGATTAAAAAAAGGTGAATTGCCTGAAAAAAAAAAAAAAAAAAAAAAAAAAGTATGTGCCTTACAAATTTTATACATGTCATAGGTCTCTACAGAAATGCCAACAAATATTTTCACTCAGAGTTGTGTCTTTGTCCTGGCCCATAGTGTAATCAAAGCTTTTAAAATTTTGTGTTTTTTTTTGAAATATACATACAGAATAAATGTGTGTAGATAGATCTTTATGTGCACAAGTGTGTATATTACAGACACATATCTACACAGAATGACTAAAGAATAATAAAACAGCTGTGAGCCCATCACCTAATTTAAAGAAAAAAAAAGAATATTGCTGTATCTAGAAGCTTTCTATGGGCTTCTCCCTGATTCTTTCCCTCTTCTTCCCTCCCAAAAAGATCTATTTTGAATTTCACATTTATGTCTTGTGGATGTTTCTGTTGTCTGGTTTTCGTGATATATAAAAGGTACCTAGGCATTAGGGAAGTTCCTCTTTTGTGATATTAGTTGCAGACTTCTCCCAGTTGTTTTGATAACTGCTTTTCGTAGTTTTTGCCAGGTAGCTGAATGTTCTGCAGTTCCTGGGTTTCATGCTGTTAAGAAAAATCCTAATACCCACTGTGATACTATTTATTTTTTAAGCCCTTTTTTGAGGATGAGTTTTCTCTTCCTCTTTTCAGTTTGTATCTTTGCATGGACACTTTCTGAATTTTGGAATTGGTAATTGGTACTTGGAACACCACTCCTACCACAGAATTATTCTTGGCATTGTTTGAGGCCGTATATGGAGCCTTTTACATTTTCCCTTTTACAGACTCGCCATCAGTCGAGGTCCATTGTTGAATAATTTTAAAACCTAACTTTGGGATTACCAGTTTGCATGAAGTTGTAGCTATGAATTTTGCAGAAAACAGTTCCTAATTCAGAATTTAGAAAATATCTGCCCTAGAAGTACCTTGCTGGAATATGCTGTTTTCATTTTTAAAGAGGGTTGATACCAGTTAATACAGAAAATTTGGATTGACTACGTCAAATTCTGTCACCTGGAGATAAACCAGTGCTGTTAGCATTTTAATGTATTTTCTTTCAGTCTACTCCTCTATGAATGTTTACATATTTTTATATTAAATTGGGATATGGACACTTATTTTATATCCTGTTGATTTCATACTGTAATTTGATATAAATATCCTTGTATTGATACAAATCTAAATCATTTTAGTAGCTATAGGACTACATGCCATGGCTTTATATAATTGAATGACCCAAGTTTTTACTGGATCCAATTAAGTTGTTTATAATGTTTGTTTATCTGTACATGCAGTTGACAGTACAACCTGGTTTGGGTCACACATAGTTCTGTTATTTGGGACGGAGTCTCCAGTAAGGTGTTCTACAAATGGAGGTAATAAGTAAATAGATTAGGAACATTTTGGTATACCTGCAGAACAGTCAGACCCCTTAAAAATAATCTAGCATTTATAGTCAGTGGTGCGAAAAGCTCTTGCATTAAAAACTTCCTGCTCAATTACTTGAATCATGTTAAAAGAGCAAATCTAGCTTGGAGAAGTCCATTATGCAAAATGACTTGTGTTTGATAAGAAGCAAACAACTAAACTGATACTGGTTCAGGAACTACTAGGCCTAAGGTCAGTGATTGTGTAAAATTTAATCCCATCTGTAAAGAGATACAGCTCAGTGTAGCACAGAGAAGACAAGTAGTGACTCTATAGCATCTTACTACGCTGATGAACAGTGACTATAATGGGGTATGTGGTGGGGACTTGATATTGGGGGGAATTTAGTAACCACAATGTCGCTCGTGTAATTGTATATTAATGATACCAAAATTTAAAAAAAAAAACAGATACAGCTCAGAGCTGTGACATTAGAACTGTACTGTTCAGCACCCTAGCCACTAACTACATGTGGCTATTTCAATTTAAATGACATGAAATGAAAATTCAGTTCTCAGCCAAACTGGCCACATTTCAGATACCCAATACTTGTCGCTAGTGGCTACTGCATGGAATGGTGGCAGCTACAGAATATTTCCATCATTGTAGAAAACACTGTTCTAGAAAATTAAACAGAGAGCATTTTGCAAAGTACTCTGGGGCCAGAGATTGTGTGGGGGGGATCCTATCAGAAGGCTATTTTTGTAGACTGTTTGAAAATGGCATTAGTGAAAAGGGAAGATTTATACGAGATGATACTCAGTTATTACAGGATATAGAACATGACACTCTAACTTAATTTGGGAGACTGGGAAATAGAAATGTCATAAAGAGAAATATAGGTCACATAAGGAGGAGCAGGTATTGGAAGAACAATCCCCTGGGAACTGGCTGCATTGAATATTGGGGGCTATATAGATAAAACAGATCAAACCGTTGGTGCTTAGAATGAGTCTTATGGTCAAGAGTGGATTTTTGAGACACGCCAACTACCTTCTTTTTTGTCTTTTCTTTTTAGGGGTTGAAGGGTTATGTTTCATTTTTTTATTATTATTTATTTTATATCATGGTACATTAATAAATTCACAAATCTTAGGTAACTCATGATGAATTTTGACATGTGTAAATCAAGCATACTAATTTTTTTGACATTTACATAGTTTACCCATCCCCACACTCACCTTTACCCAGTGGCAACCACTAGTCCGTTCTATTTGAGTCTATTTCAGTTTTATTTATTTTTGGAATCTACATGTAACTGAAAACATATGGTATTTGTCTTTCCCTGCATGATTTTTTTCACTTAGCATAATACCTTCCAGATCATCCATGTTGTCCTATATGGCAAGATTTAATTCTTTTTTATGGTTGAATAATATTCCACTGTATATGTACCATATATTTTTTATCCATTCATCAGTCAATGGACATGTAGGTTGTTTTCCTATCTTGGCTATTGTAAATAACACTGCCATAAACATAGGTGTGCATATATCTTTTAAGATTATTTTGTTTTCTTTGGGTAAATTCCCAGAAGTTGAGTTGCTAGGTCAAAATGGTATTTCTATTTTTATTTTTTTGAGAATCTATACTGCTTAACATAGTGGCTACACAAATTTGCAATCCTACCAACAGTGCATAAACATTCCCTTTTCTCCACATCCTCATCAACAATTGTTATTTCTCATCTTTTGGGTATTAGCCATTCTGACTGGTTATGGTGTGATGTCTCACTGTGGTTTTTATTTGCATTCCCCTGATGATTAGTAATATTTAACATCTTTTCATGTGTGTTGGAAAAATGTCTATTAAGGTCCTCTGACCATTTTTAAATCAGATTATTTGTTTTTTGGTGTTCAGTTGTAAAAGTTCCTTATATATTTTAGATATTAGTCCTTTATCACATATATCATTTACAAATATATTAATGCTAATGTTCAAGAGTTTACTGCCTAGTTTTTTTCAGGGAGTTTTACAGTTTCAGGACTTATCGTATAAGAAAATGATCTAATTTCATGCTTTACATGTAGCTGTCCAGTTTTCCCAGCACCATTTATTGAAGAGCTGTCTTTTCCCCATTGTATATTCTTGCCTTCTTTGTCATATATTAATTTACTATGTAAGTATGGGTTTATTTCTGAGCTTTTATTTCTTCTCCATTGGTCTATAAATTTCTTCTTGTAGTATCTATAGCTTTGTAGTATAGTTTGAAAATGGGGAGTGTGATACCCCCAGCTTTGTTCTTTCTCAAGATTGCTTGTGCAATTTGAGGTCTCAGGGTCTTTGTGGTTCCACATAAATTTTAGGATTATTTGTGCTTGTTCAGTGAAAAATGCCACTGGTGTTTTGATAGCGATTGCATTGACTCTGTAGATTGCTTTGGTCAGTGTGGCCATTTTAACAGTATTGGTTCTTCCTATTTTTTTGTGTCTTCTTCAGTTTCTTTCATCAGTGTCTTATAGTTTTCAGAGTACAGGTCTTTCACCTCCTTGGCAAGACTTATTCCTAGGTAATCTATTCTTTTTGATGAAATTATAAATGGGATTGTGTCCTTAATTTCTCTTTCTCTTAGTTCATTATTTGTATATGCAAACTTAGCAGATTTCTGCTAAGTTTGATTTTTGTTTCCTGCAACTTTAATGGATTTGTTTTTTTCTATTTTTTTTTTTTTTGGTGGGGTCTTTAGGGTTTATCTATTTATCATGTCAACTGCAAATAATGACAGTTTTAGGTCTTTGTTACCAATTTGGATGCTTTTTACTTCTTTTTCTTGACTGATTGCCATGGGTAGAACTTTTGAAGTACTATGATAAATGAAAGTGGTGAGAATGAGCAAAAGCTTTCAATTTTTCACCATTGAGAATGATGTTAGCTATGGGTTTGACATATGTAGTCTTTATTATGTTGAGGTACATTCCTTCGGTACCCTCTATTGAGAATTTTTATTATGAATAGATGCTGAATTTTGTTAAATGTTTTTTCAGCATTTGTTGAGATGACCACATGGTTTTTATCCTTTCTTCTGTTAATGTGATGTATCACATTGATTTGTGGATTTTGAACCAGCCTAGGTCCCTGGGATAAATCCCAGTGTATTGTAGTGAATGATCCTTTCAATGTATTTTTAAATTTTATTTGCTAATATTTTGTTGAGTATTTTGCATCTGTGTTCAACACAGATATTGATCTGCAATTCTTTTTTTTTTTGTAGTGGCATCTGATTTTTACATCAAGGTGATGCTGGCCTCATAGAGTGAACTGGAAACTTGCTTTCCTCTCCAATTTTTTGGAATGGTTTTAAGGATAGATATTAACTCTTTAAATGTTTGGTAGAATTCTCTTGTGAAGCTGTCTGCCCTTGGAAGTTTTTGATTACTGGTTCAGTTTCATTGGTACTAATAAATCTGTTCAGATTTTCTATTTTTCCTTGGTACAGTCTTAGGAGATTCCATGTTTCTAGGAATTTTTGCATTTCCTTTAGGTTGTTTCATTTGTTGGCATATAATTTTTCATAGTAATTTCTTAAAATTGTTCATATTTCTGTGGTACCAGTTATAACTTCTCATCTACCATTTCTGTTTTTATTTAAATCCTCTTTTCTTGATGTGTCTAGCTTAAGGTCTATCCTTATCTTTTCAAAGAACCAGCTCTTATTTTCGTTAATTTCTGTTCCGATCTTTATTATTTCCTTCCTCCTACTAACTTTGAGTTTTGTTTATTCTTCTTATTCCTTTAGGTGTAGAGTTAAGATTGTTTTGAGATTTTTGCTTCTTGAAGTAAGCCTTTAGTGCTATAAACTTCCCACTTGGAACTACTTTTGCTACATCCTGAGGATTTTGCCTTGTTGTATTTCTCTTTTTATTCTTCAAGTACTTTTTAGTTATTTCCTTTTTAACCCATCAGCTCTTCAGTAGCATGCTGTTTGGCCTTCATGTGTCTGTGCTTTTTCCAGATATTTTCCTGTGATTTCCAGTTTCATACTGTTGCGGTCAGAAAAAAAATGCCTGGTATGATTTCAGTCTTCCAGAATTTATCAAAACTTGTTTTGTGGCCTAACCTGTGATCTGCCCTGGAAAATGTTCCATCACACTTGAAAATAATTTTTCTGCTGTGTTGGGATATAATGTTCTATATATGTCTATTATTGGGTCCATTTGGTCTAATGTGCTCTTCAAAGCCGCTGTTTCCTTATTGACTTTCTGTCTGATCTATCCATTGATGTATGTGGGGTGATCTTTATTTTAGTGATGGGATATGTGCAAACCTATTAGCAGCATTTTCAAAAATCAGTTAAAATATATATTGAGTAAACAGAGAAATCTTAACATGTACAGTGTAATTAACTGTTACACATTTAGGTAACAGTGACACCATATAGGTTTAGATTCAAAAGATTTCCTCATATCCCAAGGTCAGCCAGTGTATCTTTCTAAACAATATGTACCCTCCTAAAAGTAACCACTGTTCTGACTTCTCTTGTAAGACTAGTTTTGCCTTTTCCTGAACTTCCCATGAATGGAATGATAGCAATCATAAGTCTTTTCTATGCTGTTTATCAGTAGCCAACTTTTATTGTTGCTATTTCTTCATAGTACTATCAGGATAAACAAGTCACAATTTATTTTCCTGTTGGTGGACACTTGGATTGTTTCTAGTTTTTAGGCCATTGTGTACAAAACTGCTATAAATATACTTGAACACATTTTTTTGGTGGACACATGCATTGCTTTCACTTGGGTATGTCTAGAAGTGTAATTGTTGGGCCATAGAGTTCTGAGGCCAGTAAAATGCATCCAAAAGTTTATATATATCTCACATCTTAGCATTTTATTTGTTGCATGACATTTGTGTGCATGTGCACATGCATGCAAAGATTCATAGCATTTGGTAGATTATTATTTCATAATTTTACTTGTGTAAATATCATTTTTTGGAAGAAAAAACTCTCAAAATTGTGGTAAAATACCTAGGGATTGAGAAATGTGAAAGACTTTAAAACCTTAGGAACATTAATGGGAATATTTAGTTGAGAAAGTGATTCCAAATGTAATTCCTTCGTAATTTTCTTGGAATACTACAAATGTTTCTCAACTATATATAGAATAATGTATGAAAAGAACCAATAAAAATTATCTGAAAGAAAAATGAGAGCCTCCACCACCCCAAACCTAAATTTAAGTCATGAAACCATAACACTCTTAGAAAAAAACATAGGCAAAAATCTCCTGGACATAAACATGAGCGACTTCTTCATGAACATATCTCCCTGGGCAAGGGAAACAAAAGCAAAAATGAACAAGTGGGACTATATCAAGCTGAAAAGCTTCTGTACAGCAAAGGACACCATCAATAGAACAAAAAGGCATCCTACAGTATGGGAGAATAATATTCATAAATGACAGATCCGATAAAGGGTTGACATCTAAAATATATAAAGAGCTCACACACCTCAACAAACAAAAAGCAAATAATCCAATTAAAAAATGGGCAGAGGAGCTGAACAGACAAGTTCTCCAAAGAAGAAATTCAGATGGCCAACAGACACATGAAAAGATGCTCCACATCACTAGTCATCATAGAGATGCAAATTAAAACCACAATGAGATATCACCTCACACCAGTAAGGATCACCACCCTCCAAAAGACAAACAACAATAAATGTTAGCGAGGTTGTGTAGAAAGGGGAACCCTCTTACACTGCTGTGGGAATGTAAATTAGTTCAACCATTATGGAAAGCAGTATGGAGGTTCCTCAAAAAGCTCAAAATAGAAATATCATTTGACCCAGGAATTCCACTATTAGGAATTTACCCTAAGAACACAGCAGCCCAGTTTGGAAGACAGATGCACCCCTGTGTTTATTGCAGTACTATTTACAATAGCCAAGAAATGGAAGCAACCTAAGTGTCCATCAGTAGATGAATGGATAAAGAAGAGATGGTACATATACACAATGGAATATTATTCAGCCATAAGAAGAAAACAAATTCTACCATTTGCAACAACATGGATGGAGCTAGAGGGTATTATGCTCAGTGAAATAAGCCAGGCCGAGAAAGACAAGTACCAAATAATTTCAGTCATATGTGGAGTATAAGGACAAAGAAAAAACTGAAGGAACAAAACAGCAGCAGAATCACAGAACCCAAGAATGGACTAACAGTTACCAAAGGGAAAGGGACTGGGGAGGATGGGTGGGAAGGGAGGGATAAGGGTGGGGAAAAAGAAAGGGGGCATTACTATTAGCATGCATTATATGGGGGTGGGGGGCACAGGGAGGGCTGTGCAACACAGAGAAGACAAGTAGTGATTCTACAGCATCTACTACGCTGATGGACAGTGACTGTAATGGGGGTTGTGGAGGGGACTTGGTGAAGAGGGGAGCCTAGTAAACATAATGTTCCTCATGTAATTGTAGATTAATGATACCAAAATTAAAAAAAATCAAACATACAAGAAAAAAAAGAATGCTACAGTCTAGATTCTTTGTTATTGTATCATTTGATTCACTGCCAAAGATCATGTATTTTATTCTTCAAATATTCCAAGTTATCTCCCTTCTAAAATACTGGCTATGCCTTTGTTTGAAATGTAATTAAGTCCTTAGCTTAAAGGTCTAGGTCAAAAGCCATGTCTCCTAAGAAGTTTTCCCTGATTTTTCCAGCAAAAATGAAATATTCCCTCGACTAAAATACAAAAATGTTAATAAGTTTAACCTCTACCACTCCTAAGGCAAACATCTCTTAATGCCTAATTGTTTTTCTTCTTTGCACATGTTTCCTGCTCCATAGAAGAGAAATAGTTTTGTCATATTTAATCACTTTCAGCATTGAAATTATTATAAATGGTCTCTGTGTAATACAGGTGCAATACCTATTAGTTAAATGAAAACTGTATTGAAATCACAAGAAAAGTTTTTTAAATGTTTTATGTCACAGCTGAAACCATTCCTCAGAAATGATTGTCCCTCATCGTGAAGAAAACTGCCTTGCTTACTGGTTTACTGCAAGTCATGCATCACATTTCTTTACCCCTACCCCAGTCCTCATTATTTCTTTACTGGAAAAATGCTGAAAAAATAGTAAAAAGTTAAAAAAAAAAAAAGGAACTATACTTTTATACAGAATTATACAGTAAATAAGTAAAAGTGATTCCTTCCAATGCTCTAATTCCACACACCAAACTTTGCCAGTTTGGGGGATATCTTCTCATAATATTTTTTCTTTTTAAATTTTATTTTGTTGCTTTCCATGAACAGTACACAAAGGTTCCAGTTTGTCTACATCCCCGCCAACACCTGTCCTTTCTTTTTCTTAACAGTGACCATGCTGATGGGTGTGAGATGGCCTCTGATTGTGGTTTTGATTTGCGTTTACCTGATGATTAGTGACGTTGAGCATCTTTTCATGTGTCTGTTGGTCTCTGGTGTGTCCATTTTGGAGGAATTCCTTTAGCCCATATTTTTATCGGATTATCAGTTTTGTTGGCTATTGAGTTGTAAGGCTTCCTTATGTATTTTAGAAAGTAAGCCCTAATCTGACATATGGTTTGCAAATGCTTTCTCCTGTTCCCTCAGTTGCCTTTCTCTCTGCTGATGGTGTCCTTTGCTGTGCAGAAGCTTTTTAGTTTGATGTAGTCCCACTTGTCTACTGTTACTTTTTCTTCATGTGCTCTTTATGACGTTTCCAAATGCATTATCAACATCTATAGCATGACCTCATTTTTACAGGAGAAAACCACACATAAACTAATTTTTATTACTTATATTTTAATTATTTGGGGGAGCAAAAATGTGTTTTCCCCTTAATATCCTGTAATGGATATCATATCATGTCAGCGTATGTAAGTAGGTCTGTTATTTTCTAAATGGCCACACAGTGATGAGAAGAGCTATTATTTTTAAGTATACATGAATGTCAGAACTCTTCATAATTTAAGATTAGGTATTTGATGCATGTGTTCCACATTCTTTCCTAGATTGCCATTTAAAAACTGTTTGGTTGTTTATTTCTATGTACAAATGTATTAAAATTTTAGTTATTTAAACTTACTGAACTTTTCCTTAGTGGTGTCTAAACTCCGAAGCCTGCTCAGAAAAGTCTTCTCTTAGTCCATTTCATATTTCTACCATGTTGCCAGTTATCTCCTTTTATGATGTGCTTCATTCTTTGGACACAGTAATTGGCCACATATTTAACAACTAAGCTCCTTACTTGCTAAATAGTTGTGGTGTCATGTAGAAGTAGCCTAAATGTTCATCAACAGAAGAATGGATAAAAAATATATGGTACATATAAACAAGAGCACCTTAGTCATAAGAAAGAATGAACCCTTGTCATTCGCAACAACATGGATGAAAGTAGAGGATATTATGCTAAGTGAAATGCTTCAGACAGAGAAAGACAAATACTATATGACTTCATTTTTATGTGGAATCTAAAAAGCAAATCAAATCAACAACAAAAACAGAAACAGATTCATAAATACAGAGAACAGACTGATTGCCATAGGGGAGAGAGAACGGGGAATGGAAGAAATAGGTAAGTGGGGGAAAATTAGATGTTCCACTTCTTACTCATGAGATTAGCAAAAATCCAAAATTTTGATTTCTCTTGGCAGGACTGTGGAAATGTAGGCTCTCTGTGATCATAGTGTCTGGGACTGGGAAAATCTCCACACCAGACCCACTGGCCTTTTGTATCCTTTCTAGCATCTCCCCCCTACTGGTCCTTTTGTACGGTGCCCAGTAAACTCCTATTTCATTCATCAGAGCAAAAGTTAATCTCCTGAAGGAAGGCTTCTCTGACCTTCCTCCCCACTCCCAATCGCATGCCTGCCCTTAGAGTACCTCTCATAAATGGTATTTATTCATCTAGCATTCGTTCTCCCCATTCTGATACAAAATTAAGATTGATGTCCTTAGCTATCATTTCCTCCAATACTTGGCACCTAGTAGGTACAATTGTGTAGCAATTAAAGAAGAAATTTTTAGTTTTGGGTGCCATTTAATTGACTTCTTTCAGCCTGTTTCATCAAGAAAATACATATCTGTTTGAACTACTGCTACTGTTAGGTGGATACCATAAAGTACATAGCATAATGCTTGATACAGAGTAAACCCTCACAAGAAGGAAGCTCTTCTAATATTTAAGGATAATTGTCATCATTGCCATTGCAGTGTGATCCTCGTTGGCATGTGATAGATCAACATTTGCTAAACTTCATTCATCTTTCTCTCTGCTATGCTAGTTTTGCAATAACTATATTCTGTCTAAACTCTGATTTAATATTTTTTACAGTGATTGACTCCTCAAAATTAATGTCTACCATAACCTCATGCTAAATTAAAATCCACAAAATTATTAGTTTTTGTAATATATTTTCTGCAATAAATCATTATCTAATAAAAATATGTTTCTGGTGATCAACTGAAATCATCATGAGAAAGTACCATGTGACTCAATCTTTGGAAAATGCTGAGAAAATCACTTGATGTTTATCATTTATCTTCTTTGCATGTCTCAATTGCACCTATTAAAGTTATTTATCTCCATGTTTATCTTCATCATTAACTGGGATCTCTAAGGGCAAGGATTGTGACTGTAAATTCTATTGCAAGCTATTACCAAGATACTTTCCCAGAACAGCAGCTCAATAAATGTTTGCTAAATGAATTAAACAGCTTTTGAGTATCTACATTGATTAAGGAATGTGCTAGCATGTTGGCAGAATTCAAAGAATAATCAGACACAGATTCCCAGTCAAAACAGATAATAAGCCACAGGAGAAATACTTTCATTCTTCTGAAAAAAGGTGTATGTTATTCATTTTATATGTACAGCATGCATACATAGTTAATTTTCATGAGTTTTAATAATAGAAAAAATAACTTTAGCTCAAAGTTACATTCAAGCCATATCTTAAAGACAAGGGTGTGAATAATTAATGTGTGTGTTTGCATGTGTATTGGTTAGATATAAGCTTTGTATAAAATTTAAAGGTTCAAAGGTGTTGCTATGACAGGTAGGTCTAATCTGTTTCCACTTACCCAGTTTTCTACCCAGAAACGATCCCTGTTACCCATTTCTCCACTCCATCACCACCTGGAGATAGTCTGCATATGGCATTAAGATTACAATTTAAGATTTAAGGAAATACCGGGGAAAGGCATTTCAGGAAGGGAGATTTGCAAATGCAAAACCAGTGGGATGGGAAAGTGAGGAAAATGTGATGAATAGAGATGACAATAGAGTAGAAAATAGTAAAAATAAGTTGATACAGAGTTCCTGACAAGGCATAGAAATGAAAATACAATGTCTTTAAAATGTGAGAATAATTAATAAAATATGCATATTTCATTTATATTTAAGGAACATGAAGGTTACAGTATACCATCATTTTTCAACTCTAAGTTATAATGACATTAAAATCTGACAACATTGGGTTGGCCCCTGTGAAAGACAATGGTGGACTTACACATTGTTGATGGAAGTATAAATTTGTATAATGTCAACAGAAATCCATTAAAATTTTAAATGGATTTACTCTTTGATTTAGCAATTCCATTTCTAGGAAATTATCCTCCAGATATTCACACATGTGGGCAATGATATTCACACAAGGACATTTGCTGTGACATAGTCTAAAATCACAAAATCATGGTGGTCTAAATGCCCCCAGTAATAAACTGGTCACATAAATTGAGGACAACTCATTCAAGGATTACTAAGCCATCTTTATAAAGAAGAGACAGTTTCCCCAAAATTAATATGTAATCACCCTCAAAATATTACAGATGCAAAAGGTAAGGTATAGGAAATGTGTATAGATTATTCCCATTTGAGGGGAGAAAAAAGGATGGCTGTAGTGTACACACACACACATATCTGCCTATCTACATAAAATGCACACATGCTTAATTGGGCTTACATCTCTGAAAAAAAACAAAAGAAACTGGTAAAGTAGTGATAAACACTGGATATCTGGAGAGAGAAGGGAAAATTACACTTTATACCCTTTTGTAGCTGATGAATTTTGTAATCATTGCATCAGCAAATATTTGTTGTGTACCTACCAAATGCCTGGTACTTTCAAGTATTGGGGGTAAAGCACCATCCCTCATGTAGTGTATGGTGTACATATGCATCCAATGCCATTGCCATAAAAAACCTTAAAGCTCATAGGACAAATGTTAATATAGTTAAATCTCATTTATTTTTTATTTTGTCTATATGCAAAAATAATAATTGTGTAAGCCCTTGCTGTGTTTCAAACACAAAACTCTTAATTTTTAAATATTAAACACACACATTAAAAATTTATTCTTTTCCTATCAGTTTAAGTGCCACTAAAACCTATGTATTTAAAATTGTTTTTATTGTAAATTTCTAAAAAAATTAGGAAGGCAAACCTGAAAGCTGAGTTAAAAAGTTAGGGCTCAGCTAAAGGATGCTAGAGTTTAGATACTAGGTTTCACAGTTTGAGAATAAAAGTCTCAAATCTGGTGGATTAATTCAAACATCACCACAGTGGTTCTCTCAGCAGGGATAACAAAGGACACAGTGGGAGGGCAGCAGGAGGAGCAGAGAGAAACCCCAAATAGAATGAGCCGCACGTTGGGTTTGAAGTTTGAAGGGCCAGGTCTCAGTCACGATCCTAAGGGTTTGAGCCTTCTCCCCTTTGGGGCAGGGTGCACCAGAATTGTGCTTCAGTTCCAGATGATTACAAAACTCCTAATCAGAAATTGCTGAGGATTAAGGTCTGGAGGGAAGCAACTGGGTGTGGGGGGTGGGATGGGGGGTGCAATTTAGGTTTCAGTTTTAAGATCAAGCCCACAGAAAGAGGCTGCGCCTTTTGGGGTAAAACCTGCAAGAGGAGCCATTGATGATTGAAGAGCCAATACGTGGATTCTGGGCAAAGCAAGGACTTGAGAATCAAAGCAAGGCGGGAGATGAGTTTACAAGGATAGCAGAGTTAATGGGGCCATCGTGTCAGATAAGGAGGGATAAATAAAAGAAAAATCAGCCACTAGTTGTGACATCTAAGATATTCGCCTTTTAAAGGTACATTTTGGAAGCATTCTGAGGCTAGAAGGCATTCTGTTCGAAGTTAAATGGTGAGCTTCAGGGAAGGCAGCAAGAATGTAGGGAAGAAATGTAAATTATGGTGAGGTCAAAACAAACAATCTAGGGAATGTTTACTTCACACATTTCTTGCAGGTCAGCTAATTAAAGCCATTAACGAACGTGCCTTAAACGTGCTTTTGGTGTATCGTGGCCATAGACTTCATACCCTGTGCCCTAGTGCTCTATTTTCTGTGATCCCTCTCCTTATTTGACTGATTGAATTAAGTTGTTTTGTTTTATTTAGCTGTCTAATTACTCCATTATAATTTCTATGTATTCCCCCAAAGACGAGTTTTCTTGTAGGAGAACACAATGAAAGAGTTCACACGGATACACAAAAGTACAGACCTATTGTCCTCCTTTTAGCTGAAGTAGAAGTGTGTGTGTTTTTGTGTTAAAATTGGATTGGATAGGGAGACCAATTCTATTAAATGACACCACGGAGCAGTTACATGAATATGGATGGATGGAATGTTTGTCAGTGACTCTCCCACTGTGTGCTGAAACCTGAGAGGAGAGACGCATAGCAACACTGGGGTGTCCTGGAACATTACAGTTTTTGCAAAGCTGGGGGCACCAGGTGCCTAGGTGGTTGAGCTAATATAAAACAAGAGACATCTTTGTCAAACGTCATCAGTTATTTCCAACATTTTCATGTAAAATTTTCTTGGGTATATTTCTAGATAGTCTCTAATCATTTAACCAGTTATTTTGTTATTTTTAAATATATGTGGAATTACAGGGTATGTAGGGTTCTGAAAACCTACCTTCCTTACTAAATGAACCTTGCCTGGCATTCTCTGTGCATACAAACCAATTTACATAATTGCCTTTAGTGGCTGCAGAATATTTATATTACAAATGTTCCACACTAAGTTGAGCTAGTACCCTCTTGATGAACCCTTGGTTGTTTCTACATTTTTGTGACTAAATATTTCTGTCTTGAATATCCTTCTGTATTTCTGAACTTGATAAGTATCTGTAGAATACTTCTAGCTGTGGAATTAGTGGGACAAAAGTAAATGTCTAATTTTATAACCTAATTTTTAAAAATGTGTCGATATTTCATTCTTGCTGTTTTTTTAAAGATGTATTTATAAGAAGCTATGGAGTGTTTATTAAAATCAGTAAAATCTCACTTATACTCAGGTTATATCTGATTTGAATAAAAAATAAACAGGAGTTTTATGAATGTGGTACAAACAATTTATTGTTTAAACAGATGATGAAATTACATTGCAATTTAATAGTAACTATTAAATTCAATAGTAGGAAAGCTAAATATTATAAGCCCCCTAATGTGATACAATATAAAGTATAGAACAACTTATAAAACTTACTTGCCAAAACTCCTTACCCCATAGTTAATGGAATCCTCCATCTCACTTTCAGGGAGATATAGATAATACAGGCGAAAAGAAAGCTAAATGATACGATAAGGAAATGACTGGAGAAATCCAGATGGTAGAACATTATAGTAACTCAACCAGTCTCTTCAGTATATCACTGTGATTTTAAAGCAAAGAGGACCTACTCTTCTGGATTAAAATATACCTAAGAGATTTAACAATAACATGAGAAAGCTTGTCATTTCTTGTATTTTGGTTTAAATAAGTATCTTCTTGTACCAGAAACCAAAGATGTGTTCAAAAACCAATAAGGGCATATACATTTTGGAGGGATATAGTTCAGCCCACAGAAATGGGTGTTCAATGGATTGTTCCTGCACCTTTTCTGCAGATTTGAATATTTTCAAACTAAAAAGTTGGGGGGAAAAAATTAAGCGCCTGGATGGTTTCCATATACTTCTCTAAAATCAGATTATTTTGAAGATTAGAAATATTTTGGTGTTTGCTTATGGCTAAATTACTTAGGTAAGCTTTGTAAGATACTATAGGAGGAACTTGTAAAAAAATTATTTTTAAAGAAAAATAAATCAACAGAGGCTGGATTGTGTTAGTCAGTTTCTATCCGTGAGGACAGTCTGGGGAAGGAAAATAATGCATGCCACCAACAATCCATCTACATCCCTGCACACTAAATAAAAACCTCCTACAAAGTGGTACACCATTTGAAATTCAAAATGGAAAACACCCTCATTACATTTTCCAAAAAATCCTATCTTCATTAACTTACTAAACTTAATGTCTCATTGACAAAGAATATTCTTAATGTGGTGTAGGTCAGCCTTAGGATGCTTACTAATGCATGCAATCACAGTCTTCAGATTTTTAAAATAATTTGTATTTTAGGTTTTTTTTCCTATGATAATTTAGCTATAGAATAAGTGAATATAATTGCCTTCACCTTTCATTTCCCATTCCTCTTGATATTTTTCAGTCCTGAAGCTTTTTTTTTTCATTTCCAGCTGGGATTTGTCAGGTTTTATAGCCATTCAGTATGGTCTGTGTTGCCTTTGGGTGGATAGGAAACCTCTAGAGAAAACTGAGGTTCCACAGAAAAAGGCACTGGTGATTCAAGAAGTGCTGTTCATACCTCGGAGTGAGTATTGAACCAATGTCCCAGCACGAGGTGCTATCTTTTGAAAAAGACATAAAACAGAGGTCTTACTTTACTATGACACTCTTTCATAAAAAATAAAATAAAAATTCCAGAAACTACCTCAGTTTCAGATTTCATGGGCAGTCTTAAACATTTTTTTAAAGATATATACAAAAGTTTTTATACTTGAGGAGATGAATTTTACAGTTGCATAGATATCTTTATTACACCATTGCTGTTTTAAAAAGAAAGTATGTTGTTTTTCTGATTGTAAGGTTAGACGTTTTTCATTTAAAATATTTCTGAAATAAGAGTGTAAATGAAATGAAAATTCACCCATAATCCCAGCATCCAGAGATGAGAATTATTATTTAATCAGTGTATTGTTCTAAAATCTAGTAAATAACAAAAAGAATAAAGCGTTTATCCTGATTTTTGTGTGTGAACACTATTTAAGGAAAACTAAACAATTAACTTTTATTTGTTATCCATCTTTTTTATTTCTTGATGCATATATTTAAATTTATTTCCCTCTGGATACTGTTTTGACAGTGTTCCACAAATAATAACATGGAATCTTTTTATTGTTTTATTATAAATTCTTCAAAATTATTCTAATTTTGCTCAGGAGCTTTTCAATAGCATGCTATTAATTTTCCAGACAATATTTTAAAACACCTGTTGATGATCTTAAACATATTGAGCTATAGCAGACCGTAATCTGTCCGATGTTGGTCTTTAGAATGTATTAAGGGTATTTTTGTCTCCTAGTACATGGGCAGATTTGGCTTTATTCCATGTATGACAAGTTATCCTGTGTTTTTTTTCTGCATGGTGACTGAAATTCTTTCTACATCTAATATTTCAAACATTATTTTTAAGGGTTCCTTTTCAAATTTCGGTTCACCTAAAAAATTGTATCTTTTTAGTCCCAAAACATAACAAGCATTTTGATTGTCTGTTTTAATAAAAGCCGACTCAGACAAGTGTAGAAAAAAGAGTAACTAACCTTTAGTACACAGTCTGTTGTTGCAGTCACCATCCAGGATAGGGTCAGTATCTATAACCATTGGTGATCCCTTACCTCTTGGACTCTCACCCTCTCTACTCTAACTCATTAGCTTCCACAGTTGGTCAGATCTCCAATTTATCACTTTCCCTAATCTCTGGAGACACATAATAAGGTCTATTCAATTTGAACTGCAGTAGTGGTAAAAAAAAAAAAAACAAAAAACCTCCCCTTTATAATTCAAATACATTTCATTTTAGTGAATAAACACACACAAAACATAGACACACAACAGGATGGAAATAATTGACTATCTAGACTTGTGAAGCAAAGTGAAGTTTTAAATCCTACTCTTACTTAGGAACTAGTAACTCAGTAATGTTTACTTGTGATTAGTTAGTGGGTAATTTGTATGCGTGATGGTGGGCGCAGAGGAGGAGAGGAGGGCGTAAGCAATTATTCTGAGAGGTGGAACAGTTTCCTTGAAGTTTTGTTTACGTAGCACCTATTACTGTGTTCCTTTGGGGAGGAGGTGAGCAGAAAGCCCACCTCTTCTGCCAGTATCTTTATAGGTCTTTCTCATTGTGTCTGGAGTGTGCTTCCCGCTGGGAGGTCTGCTTGTGACATGGGAAGACAGAATTCTCCTGGTTTTCGCCGTGAGGAGCCCTACAACCTAAGAAATGGTAGCCATTTTAGAATAAATACGAGATATATTGGGAGTCTTTAAAGCTTCCTCTGATGTACAGGTTCCCATCCATTGTGTTCATAGATTTATCATCAGGCCATACCATGTCACAACTGCCATTCTTAATGGCGCTTGTATCCTGAACCCTCTGTTTAGCTCTACGGGAGTCCGTGCCAGGACCTGTGTTACTGCTGTCCCCTCTCTGGGGGCCCCGTGATGCTTCCTGAGTCAGTCTGCCCTCTGGACCCTTGTTATTCTTAGGACCATGAATCGCCCACTTCACTCTTTCCTTTCTTTGCAAAGATCTTAGTTTTGCAGGACAAGTCAGCTTTACTGTTCAGAGAGAAATCACAGTGTTTTGGTTCTAATCACAGTGACCAGCTGTGATACTTTCAAGGTCAGAATTGCCTGTCCTCTGATTGGGATCAGCAAAAACATATTTCATCTTTGGGGAAAAGCAACCAGATCCTTTTTCCTGCTGAAAAGGGGTTTTAGAGAGTGAAAGTACAGTCTACCCAGATCATGCAGAAGTGTTCAATGATAGGAAAATAGGTAGCATGGGGTAATCATCGGGCTGTGAAAATCACTAGTCGGAACTCTGCAGGAAACCAGATGGCCAAGCAGGGGCTTTTGGGGGCACGTCAGTGGCTGCTCGGGAATACTGTTCTTATTTTAAACTTAAGTAGCTATGCAGGTCCAAACTTGATCTTAAAGACAAAAAAGCATTATCTCTGAAACTTGGGACACGAATATATTCCTGTCACCTTTCTAGATGGTGTATGTGACTGTCAGTTATCTATCGCCATGTAATAAGCCATTTCGAAACTCAGTGTCTTCATACAACAATCATTTATTTAGCTTACAGTAGTTTGGATCGCCAGTTTGGACTGAGCTGATGCGGACACTTTCTCCGTGTCCTTGGTGGGGCGCACTCGTGTCTGTGGTCGAGTGTTGATTCTTTGCTCAGTCGGGGGACTAACGGGGGCTGCTTTCCCAGACGGTCTCACCCACCTTCCTAGAAGTGGCTGCCCCTAGGCGAGGATACCTCAGTTCTCTTGCCCTGGCCTCGTCCTTTCTCAGGAAAACCCAGATTTGTCCACCCGCCAGCAGGACTCCAGAAGCAGTGACCAGGCAAACCTCAACACACAAACTCTTTTCAAACCTCTGCATCGTGTTGGCTAATTTCCCACGAGCAAAAGGCAAGTCGCAAGAGGCCAAGCCCACATTCAAGGGCAGAAAAACGGTCTTCATTTTTTCACAGGAGAGGATGCAAAATCACATTGCAAAGAGGCACGCGTGAAGAATGGGAAACAGTGTGTACCCATTTTTGCTGACTTGGCTTGAATACTCACAAAAACCTTGAGAAAATAAGAAAAATAATGCTCAGGGAATTAAAGTTATTAATCTACATCAGACAGCAATACCTGGGGGTGGTATTGGTGTCAAAAAAATTTATGTTGGTCTCTAAACACCGTTGTTCTTTTGCATCATGCCACCAAACCACAGAGCTGTAGTCACAGGAGGGACCTATGCTCTTCCCATCCACCACCATTTTAAATATATATATTTAAAATTATAAATCTTTATAATATTATATATTATACATACAGTGATTGTATGTATAATGTGTATATATATATGTGTGTCTGTATATGTGTGTGTGTGTGTGTGAGTGCGCATATATACAGTTGATATTTTTGCAATATGCAAAGATCTATGCAAACTCAATTCAAATGACCTGGCAGCCCCTTCCTTCTTAGATGTTTGCTGACCCTAAGGCCATCTGGAATAGGATACACATACCTTCAGCCATCACCAATCACACCATATTGTAATCGTCTATTGGGCCATAAGCTCATGCAGTGCGCCATGTTGTGCTTCTCAGGTGCCTAACAGAGGGGCCCCTCTAAAGATGTCCAGTACGTATTAGTTGAGTAAATGAACAGTTAATAACTGTTAGCATTTATTTTCTTCATTTAAAGGTATAATGGAACTCTCTCAGATATTACCACAGACTGGGTAGCTTTATTTCCCACATTTCTAGAGGTTGGGTGTCTGAGATCAGAGTGTCAGGTTCTTATCGAAAGCCCTCTGCCTGGTTTCTACACAGCCCCTTCTTGCTGTGTCTTCTCATGGTGTAAACAGAGAGATCATCTCTCTGTGTCTCTTCTTGTCAAGGCACTAATCCCATGTATGAGGGCTTCACCTTCATAACTTAACCACCTCACCAGATCCCCTCCTCTAAGTACCAGTGCACTGGAGATTTGTGCTTCACTGTATTGGGGGGAAGAGGGGTCGCAAACATGCTGTCGGTAACACTAGTGAGATAGAATGAACTGGAGTTTGGTTAACAGTATCCATGTTGGTGTATGTTTGTGACAAATGTACCATCATGATGTAAGCTGTTAGTGTAATAAGGGAAGTGAGTTCAGGGTATGTGACCTCTCTCTGTACTATCGTTCCGACGTTTCTGTAAATCTAAAACTATTTGAAAGTAACAGTTTATTTAAATTAAAAAAAACCACTATCTTAGTTGAGACCAAAAGAGACTACATTGACTTCCAGTTCTGAAACAGTTCATTTTCTGAAGTGAAAGTGGTTATTGAAACAATATAGAGTACCTTGAGCTTTACTTAAAAAGGGAATTATAAGCCCATCTTAAATCATTGCAACACTGGACAATATGACCTGTTTAGGAAAACAGATGAGAGCTGAAAATGCTGCCACATTTTCCAGTTATTAGGACTTTTCAACAAGTTACAAAACAAAGTATTGTAAGTCAATCCTGTTCTACCAAAGTTTCGTGAACTGGTAGGAGACTGGTGGCTGGAGTATTGGTATGAGGGAGGGGGGGGACTTAGTTTTCTTTGTAAATCATTTTGTGTATTTCAAATTTTGTATTGTGTGCGTGTATGTATTACCTACCCTTAAAAAATTAATTAGCAGTTGGCTCTGTTTGAAATTAACAAATATAGCTAAAACCCTGTACGGAGGTGAAAAACCTGCCTCGTTCAGCCAAAACTGACAAGACTGAGGCTGATAAGCTATAAAGTTGGTGGGCAGGTAAATTAAGCCAGAGAGCAGAATGCCTTTTTGTGCCTGGCAGAGTTGCAGAATGGACACTACCTCAAAACATGACTCGTGCCAAGTAATACAGCCAGGGTTTAAAAGATTAAAAACAAACAAAAAATTCTGAAGTCTGGGACCTTTCTACCATGAAAATTAAATATTAGTAGAATTAAAAGGCAGTTTGAGGTGTTAGCATGGTCCTTTAGCAATTAAGTAAAATTGTAAAATACAGTTTTATAGTCATAAGACAGAATCTATCCAAAAATATCATGCCAATGATGGTGGTCTTTGAACAGAAGATGAATATATATTCAGGATTCATGTGTTTTATGATCACAAGGTATGGAAAATTGCTTTTAAATTACCAAGGAAAATTATAAATTAGAAGATTTTCCAAATTGTATTAGATGTGATCTTATTTACAGAGAGGTTTTCTGAGACCCTATAGAAAATCTAGTAATGTGTAAAGTCTTAGCTCTATTCTTAGCAGTTACTAACCACATGGCTACTGTATCTCTATAATTTATCAAGATCTTAAATAAGGAAACTTCTCATCTCTCATGACTGTTGTCCCATGAGTAAACTTAGAGAATCTTATAGAAATCTGAGCCCCCAAAAGCAAAAAGTTTCTAAAGACTCAGGATCTAGAATGGGAATAGACTTTAAGGATCAATTTAGTCAAATCCTTTTATTTCATAGATGAAAAACCTAAGGGTCATAGAAGTTAGGTGACCTGCTCATGGCCACCCAGTTACTACCTGGTGAGCAGAGCTAAAATCCAAGTTTCTTCCCAGGTTACCTTGTGAGGGATGTATGTATACCTACCATTAAATATATATATGTCATTTACTTATATTCCCAATATAGACCTGGACATAAGAATACTGAGGTAGAAAAGAGGGATGCGGGAAGCAAACCAATTCAATACAAATGAAGGCGCAGGAAAGGTTTTGAGTCCTAAGAAAAAGGAACAGAAGTTAAACAAGGGACAGACAGATGCCTGCCCAATATTTTGTAAAATGAACCCCTATTCTTGATTGCATGACATATTTTCTTCCAATAGGACATTCTAAATATCTACTACATATGTACATATTCTAAACATGGTGTGGTTTCCAATGAAGTTCCCCTCTCTGCAATTCACCATGGACGGTATCATTTTTGAGATATTTTCTGATTCAGATTTATATTATCCCTGCCTCCCACTTATATCAATGCTGGATAGGAAATCAAGTACAGAAATTAGGCAAATGGCATGAAGCTGGAGCTCAGAGTATCAGTAGCCAGTTCTAGGGATCATGTCAGTAAGAAAAGCTCTCATTAATAAGAGGCCAGAAGGTCAATTAATGTACTCAGCATTTTAAGAATTCTTAAAAGGTTGGTTTAAGAACATCCGTTCACCAAAATCCCAATTTTCCTGGTGTGCTGCCGTACCTGGCATCAGGCTTTTACTTGAGGACTTTAGCTAAAACAAATCTTTAGTATCTGCAATTATTAGCAGTATTTAAAAATCATTTTTTCTCCAGTGCTGTCTTGCCACAGTCATCCATAATTATATGGCTTATATTTTGATCCATTATGCGGAATTATCCTTGGACTTTGTATGAAAAAAATTGCGAATCATGCAAATACAAATCATGTAGTAAAAATGCAAATTCTACTAATTTTGCTATTAGATACACACATGAATAGTGGTTCCTGAATGTACGCTTACAGAAGACCTCTGGCATTTTTATTTGGGAGGTTTTGTTTTGTTTTTTAAGGAAAATGATCTTCCCCCTATTTTCTTCTTGCCCTTCTCTTCACTTGAACAAGAGAGAAAAATGCATCCAGCAGTCTCTCAGTAATTCCCTACTCCAGTATCCTGCAGGGGGTGCTTGACATTTTGATGTAGGGATTTTGATATTGCAATTTTTATATGTCTATTTCAATTCAGACAGAAAACACAAACTCTGAACTTTTCCTGGAAATGAAAAAGCTTTCTTTTCTTCTTGGTTATAAAAATAAACAGAATTCTTGCAGTTAAGAATGGAGACTTGATGTCACCTTTTTATTTCATATGTGTCCTGAAATGCTGAAAATGTCCTTATTAGTAAAGAAGATGAGAGATTTCAAAGAATTTCTGGGAAGAGGGTAACAATGGTTGAGACCAAGCATCTAGCACCATGTAAAGTAAGTCATTATAAATATCCTTATCATTGATGAGCTTACTGCATAGTTGGGAAACAAAGCCACGGACGTGAAGTATTAAAAGACAATTCACGAGTAAGAGCTAAGTTGTATTGCAGGGACTGAGAATGCTCCAGTGTGGAGCCGAAGAGAGTGCTGCATGCCTTATATGCCTCCCTCTCCCCACTTGCCTAGTTCATAGGTTTTTACCTCCAGGAAAATGATTAATTTGTTCTCTCACAAAGAATACGTAAGAGTGCTACGAAGGAAAGAAAAACTCATCTTGGATGATAAAAAGTGTATAGGAAAGATATTTCAAATGAATTATGATTTTGTTGGATGCGATGGTGGTATAATTATTTTTTTAAATTCTCCTTATCTGTTAGACATGCATGTTAAAATCTCTACAGGTGATATGATACATCTGAAATTATTTTAAAATACACAAAAGACTCTGGAGCAATGAGGAAATAAAAAAATAGGATGCTGATCCTTGATGAATGTAGATAATAGATATGGGAAGATTGCTCCTCTTTCTACGTTTTCTATATGTTTTGATTTCTTCATAATAAAAGACAAAAGGGAAGAAAATGAAAACAAAAAACATAACCTAGAGCAAATGTTCCACTGAAATGCAAGATTAATGGTAGAAACAAAAATAGAATGCCTTCTGTCATTGTTATTTCTCTGGCATCTCTAGAGTTCAGCTGTGGAAGGAAATCAGTGGGCTGTGCCAGTTCTCTCTTTCCCTACATATTGTTCATGAATAGCATATGTACGTAGAAACAACATAAAATATAAAAACTCGAGAGGGATTGTGGGGATTTGTTAGTAGACGACCAAAATCCATTTTCTCTTCTGCAGTGATAGAGACAAGGCCTTGCTGTTCAGAATGGCCATGTAACTAAGGAGTTATCAATGGAAAGAGAGAAACTAATCAATGTCACTTGTGAAACTTAGTTTTTCAAGTTCATTTTCCCCTAGCCCACTAGCTACAACAGAGAAGTCATGGCAACCTAACCTTACCCATGTAGAAAGGAACAGAGGGGATGGCAGAGTAAAGAATAGAAGTAACTCGTGTCCCGGAATGACCACACAGACAGAGCTGTCATGATAATTTGAACTGCTCACCTTGAGACTATAGACAAGAAAAAAAAATTTTTTTAAACCAATGAGGGGAAATTT
This sequence comes from Manis javanica, assembly GCF_040802235.1. Taxonomy (NCBI): domain Eukaryota; kingdom Metazoa; phylum Chordata; class Mammalia; order Pholidota; family Manidae; genus Manis; species Manis javanica. The sequence goes on from NC_133167.1 coordinate 99,093,778, forward strand.
TCTTTTTTAATATCACTGTTTTATATATCTATCCTTATATGAAAACATGTGTATGTAAACACATTTCTACAGGAAAATCACTGAAATTTGTACTGAAATTTTTAATGTATAGGAAGCTAAATTATTTTTAGATAGACATATGTACATATTTGAATTCTCATATGGAGAAATTAAATGTCAATATTTAAAGTCCATAATTACATAGGTTATATTTGTGCATGCATTTTCACATCTGCTTCCAAAGACATTTTAATGTATAGCAATTTAAACATTTTTTCTCTGTGATACTACTTAGGTGGCATTATTTTTTTGTTCACTGCATGTGATGACCTTTGACTCTTTCAGCTATGTAACTGATCTTAGAAATTGAATTATACCCACTTTGTTTTAATAAATCTTATTTGAAATTCTGAAGAAAGATAGAAGGTTTTTTGAGTAAAACTTTTTTAATTGTTTGAAACCTAGAGAAATATATACAAAGTTTATTTTAAGGAGATAGCCAACTGACAAATATTTGACATGTGTTTTGCTACAGTGAGTAGCCACATTAAAAAAAAAAAATTTTTAAAGAGGAGAAAACTTCCTAAAACATGTAATTTCAATGAGAGATTCTAACAAATTAGACTTCCAAGAATAATTTTGAAAATCCTTTTAGATTTCCATGCACAGAAGGTATTTTTAATTTTATTCTATCTTGATCTTAGTATGAAAAATTAATTGTACCACACTGGATTTAAGTGATAAACTTATCTGGAATGGATGATTAAACTGTAGGTCAAGATGACAGTTTTACTGAACAAAACCGTGGTGTAAATTGTTGAGTGCTAAGCATTGTTGAATGCTTCAGTCGCTTGCCTTTGTGATCGCTGAATAAAATAATGTGACAAGTCAGAAGCAAATAGTTTGTGGTTCTTAGAGGAAACACTGTCAAAACCCAAAGGACCATTGGTAGGGATCTGTTAAATGATTAGTCAGTGAAAACACACCGGAGGCAGATGGACACAGAAAATGAGGATCCTCTCAGGGGACTAATAGGAAAGAGTTCCAGGATAGGTCGTTCAGTGAGAAAAGCAAGATGCAGAGCAGAAAGTATCTAATATGCCGCTTTTCCATAAAAAAGAATGGGAAGGGTAACTTCTCTGTTTTTTTTTTTTACTACATGGATAAATTATAGTTTTGTAGACACACTAGAAAATTAAAAATTGTGCTAAAACATACCAATAAGAAGAAACAAACAAGAGGACTCAGTTTATTTTATCAACAGGTCATCTTTTAAATACAAAATGAATGTTTCTGAACCTTTAAAGGAGAGAAATAAAAGGGGGAGAGAAACAAGAAGAAACTGAACTTCATCTTGTCCTAGCAACCTTTTTTAAAAAGAATATTGCAAAACGGCCTGTTTTTTATAGTACTCACTTTCACTGTTACATAAGCATCACATCTGTCCACTTGTAGGTTTGTTTTGTTTTTACTAATTTGTTTTATAATTTGAAGTTTGTACCTCTTATTCAATCCATCTATCTTGTCCATCTCCCCAACCCCTTCCCATATGGCAACTATCAGTCCGTTTTCTGTGTCTGAGTCTATTTATGTTCTGTTTATTTGTTCATTTGTTTTGTTTTTTTATTCCACATGGAAGTGAAATCATGTGGTATTTGTCTTTCTCTGTATTACTTAGCATAATGTCAAGGTTTCCTCTTTTTTATGGCTGAGTAATATTCCACCATAGACATGTATCACTTCTTATTTATTCATCTAGTAATGGGCACTCATGTTGTTTCCATATCTTGGCTATTGCAAATAATGCTGCAGTAAGTGTAGGGATGCATATAGATTTTTGTGATTTTGTTTTCTTTCAGTAAATTATCAGAAGTGGAATAGCTGGGTCATAACAGTATTTCTATTTTTAGGTTTGTGAGAACCCCCCATACTGCTTTCCATAGTGACTGCACCAATTTACATTCCCACCAGCAGTTTACGAGAGTTCCCTTTTCTCCATATCCTTGCCAACACTTGCTAATTCTTGTCCTGTTGATATGAGCCATTCTGGCTGGTGTGAGGTGATACCTCATTGTGGTTTTGATGTGCATTTCCCTGATGATTAGTGATGTGGAGCATCTTTTCATGTGCCTGTTGGCCATCTGCATATCTTCTTTGGAAAAATGTCCAAGCAGGCCCTCTGCCCATTTTTTAAATTGGGTTATTTGTTTTTTTGGTATTGAGTCATATGAGTTATTAATGTGTTTAGGGTATTAGCCCCTTATTAGATATCATTTGCAGATGTGCTCTCCCATATAGTAGGTTGCCTTTTTGTTTTGCTGATGGTTTCCTTTGCTGTGCAGAAGCTTTTTAGTTTGATGTAGTGGCACTTTTTTTGCTTTTGTTTCCCTTGCCTGGGGAGACAAAGCCAGAGCAAAATTATTAATGTCGATGTTTAAGAGTTTACTGGCTATGTTTTCGCCTAGTGATTTTATAGTTTCAGGTCTTATATTTGGGTTTTTAATCCATTTTGAGTTAATTTTTGTGTATGGCTTAAGACAGTGATCCAGTTTCATTCTCTTGCATGTAGCTGGCCTGTTTTCCCAGCACCATTTATTGAATAGTCTTTTCCTCATTACGTATTCTTGCCTCCGTTGTCATATATTAATTGACTCTGTAGGCATGCATTTATTTCCGGGCTCTCAATTCTGTCCCATTGATTCTATATGTCTATTATTTGTGCCAGTACCATACAGTTTTGATTATATCCACTCATAGGACTTTGCATTATTTTTTTATCAGACATAAATTTGCATTTTAGCACTTTATTAATCTCTTTACTGTTTCTGTTATTACCATTTCTCTCTATTTACCTATTATCCAGCAGGGCTTGAAAGGGAAGTTTCAGATTTCTTTATAACATAATAGCTCACCTATATGACATTTTTCAAGTCAAAGCAATTCTCCTTACCTGTCCTTCCTGGAGGACACTGAGCAAGAGGCTTAAATCTGTACAATCTTTTGGTTGTTCTGTCACATCTTTCTAGAAAGACTTGTTCTTCCATTTGGAACATACTCCTGACTTCTCAGATTATTAGACATGACCACATTCAATTTAGAATCCAAGACAAAGCAGTGTTATTTCTTTTTATCTTTACAAATACGTACTATAGTTGAGAACCTTATGCAAGATCACCCAGCCAGTAAGTAGCAGAGCCAGAATTTAAAGCCATAGTCTGGCACCAAAGCCTTGATAGCTTTACAGCTTCTCAAATGAAATAGATATTGGGCCTCTATTCTGAAAAGGTCAGTATTAAAATTTCAGAAATGCCATATTGTTTACAGACTTTTTAAATGCAGAAATAATTATTTTAAGCAACCAAAGTATAATATAATACGACTATTCCTAGAATCTATGGCAACTGTTTTAGGTTTAAGTGCATCTAGTTTGCCTGTTGTATATGTTTCATTAGATACTGGAAGATCCGACGCACTGTTTTTTCAGCCTTGTTTCCTGAACCTAGATAAGGGCAGACAATAATCTGGATATTAAATGTTAAAATTGAATTCTTTGATCTCATAAGTATGTTTCTAAATAAATTAAGTCTGTTTTAAGAAAAAAAAAATTCACATCCGTAGCATCTTTAATTCTCCTATCCTCACACAGGATCCAATTTGTTCCCAACCTGAATACAGTCCAATAAGATGGGTGATATTGTTTGTATTTTACAGATGACAAAATTAAAGAAAAAATAGTAAGTGTATTGCCCAAGGTCACACAGCTAGTTAGAGAGAAGGACCAGCCAGGAACTGAATTCTCTGAATTCATGCATCAGAGTCTACATTATTCTGCTGTTACAAGAAACTGTCGAACTTGCTGAATATCTTCTGTTATTTATTTTCATTGTTTTTTTCCTATGGTACATTTTTAGAAGAATCTTGACAAAAGCCTTGATTTGGCTTTTTTTTAGAAATCATGGGACTAATTTGAATAGCATTCTTAATAGTTTAAACACTTGTATGTATTTGGGACTTCTTCGTGGGGACGAGTAAGAGACGTGAGCTGTGTGCTGTCTTTGAATTTCCTCATGGGCAATGACTAATAATTATGTGGTTGCCAAATTAGTTCAGCTAGTTGGAATGTTAAGCAGGCAGACAAGGGCAGAGAGGTGTGCCCCTAACTCTGACAGGAAACTAATGACAAAAACTATAATGGAGGGAAAAATAGCTCCAGAGCCAGTAAGGAGGTCTTTAATTCAGGATAATTATCATTAGTAAGTGAGTAGAGTAAAGCTTTGTAAGGTGTGCTGGTGGACAATTTGCATCTGAATCACCCACAGGCATTTGTTCAATCCTGGGCCCCACCCGCAGGTTACTGAATCAGAATCTCTGGGCTGGGACTCAGAATTTATAATATCATCTAACTTCCGGAGGGACCAATGATACAAAAGTAAGTAAGAGCAGAATATTTAGTGGCTTTCAAATGCTAAAATTTCCTGTTTTGAAAATAACCACGGATGGAGAGGGAGCATGACTTGCCATTTCTTAACTATGGGCTGCACATAGTGACTTCCCTCCAAAAAATACAGATGGAACAGGTTACAGTGAGGAAATCTGACAAAAAAGCAGCCAAGTGATGAAGGCCGACAGTGTCTGTGGTGAGTCACAGAACCTCCTCCTAAAACGAAGTGACACCGGGCACTTTCCCGCAGTGATCCTTCCCCCCAGAACACATTACTCCAGCCTAAGGGTGAGAAAACCAGCAGACAAATCCCAGTAAAGAGGCGTCCTGCAGAATACAAGACTGGTACTCTGAAAAAGCATCACGTCATCCAGAATAAGGAAAGTCTGAGAAAATTGTCACAACCAAGAACCCAAAGACATACCTGATGCCGGGGTTCTTGTTTGCGGAGCCGAAGAAGGAGCTTCACAGTCAAGGTAGGAGAGCAAGGCACAGGCTTTTATTTAGAGATACAGTGAAAGGACAGAGCTTCCAGGAGGGGACAAGAGAGTCCGCAGTGGTGCGTTGACTAGGGGGTTTTATAGGCAGCTGAGGATTTTTCCAGAACATGAAAAAACTTAGGGGTGTGGTCTTGTTAAGTGGTCCCTGAATATTTAGAATTAACTTAACACAAGTAACTTCCTCTGCTAATTTCTCTCTGAGATACCAGCATCTTGGTCTGGGAGCATATGAAACAAGACCACCTGCTCAGCCCCCCCAAGGTGAGCTGAGGTATTGTTTGCTAAAGAGTAAGTTAAGAATTTCTAACGTCTTAACTTCTTGGGTATTAAAATGCAACGTTATCTTTAAGGTGGAATCCTTCCTGCCTTTCACTGTGTTGTTTATGCCTGGGCTTACCTGCTAAATTAGTTGCCCAGTTTGCAGAATCACTTCAGATCTGAAGGAGAAAGACAGCACATAGGCCTGGGCCTTTTAGCATGCTGAAGAGAGCCTTACACATGATTATAAATGGTTAGCATAATAAAACATGTGCTACTCTTCTTTATCTGGGGAACATTAACTGATTTTACTGCAGAATGATTCTAGAGCTCAATGTCTAACATAGAGTTTTAGCAGGGGGGTTTCCTTGCATGTAGTTACATTGCTCTGACTGCAAATAGCCTGCCCTGCCCCCTCCGGAGGCCCTCACCCTACTTTCACTACATCCAGGGTCCCTGTCTCATACCTAAGGACAGAAAGTGGTGTAGGATCATGGATAGGTTCCTTGAACAGGCCCCCCGCCAAAAAAAAAAAGAAAAGAAAAGAAAAACTCAATTCTAAGCTAATTACACATATAGAAATAACCTCAAAATGGATTACAGACCCAAACGTAAAAATAAAACTATAAAACTTATTGAAGAACCCAGGGAAAAAGAAAATATTTGTGTTCATAAATTCGGTCAAAGCAGGGGTTGACAAACTATGACAAGTAAGAAAAATGTGACTCGCTGCTTTTTTTTTTCTTTGTAAATACAGTCTATTGGAATTTAGGTCATTCATGTACAGATTGCCTGTGGCCTGCATGCTGTAGGAGCTGAGTTGAGGAATTGCAAGAAAGATCATTTGGACCATTAAGTTTAAAATATTTACAATCGGCCCTTTACAGGAAAAGTGCGCTTTTCTGACCCCTGGGCTAGGATATTTTAAATGGAAACACGAGGTCCATACCACTCAGAGAAATCGGCTGAGTGCCTTTAATGTTTCCTCGGCTGGCTGCGACCCTCCGCCCTCTTCTCTGTGTCCAACCCCTGGACTCCTCCCTGCCCCCCTGCCCACCTGCCCCTGGCCATCTCAGGGTTTATCCAGCCGAGCAATCAGCTCTCACCCCAGGGCCTTTGTCCTGAATGTTCCTGTCCTGAAATACTCTTTCTGCCACTGTCTACTTGGCCCTTATCTACTTCAAGTCTCAAATCAGACACCACTTTTTAAATGAGACCTGTATTTACCACACGTTGCCCTTTGTAACTCATGCCTGCTTACTCCCCTGCATCCAGTTTAAGCCAGTTCAGCTTCGTGCCCCTTCCCATAGCCATATAGTACAATATAATCTCTTAAAATTCATTCCAACTGTTTAAGATTCATGCCCAACCTCCACCTTTCCAGAAGGTAAGCTCCACAACGATGAGGACTTTTGTCTGATAAAGCGCTGAGGGAACTTTTCATAGTAGGAATGATTTTACGTGTGTTAGCATATATAGCCCTTATGGAGACATCTAATCCATATTGTCTGCTTTGATTGAAACGTATTAGCCCTATATATAATTATTTGGCTTAATGATAGCTACCAGCTACACATGCTGACTACAGGGTCAGTGTAGAGACCCACATTGTCTTATTATTCAATCCTCACGATAACCTGGAGTCCTAAATTGTCATACTAATATTAGAGGAAAGCAAATTAGGGCTTGGGATGCTTAGTAATTTGCTCAGGGTCACATAATTCATTAAATTGCAGAATCAAAGATTCAAACTAGATCCCCAGTCATGTCCTTGACAGTGACAGTTCCGTTCAGAGGTTTACATTCCAGGTATGCTAAACTCCAGCCCGCAGTCCCTGGACGCTGCTGGCACCCGAGGGCAGCCACCTGGGTTTCAGGCAGAGTGTGGTAGGAGCAACATAATTCTCTAAGACATGTGCTACTTGAGTCTTATTTGAGATTCTTTAATTTCTTTATGTTGATACCTAAAAAATTCAAATATTCATTTTAATGGGTATACTAAAGTATTTGTTACTGTTAATTAATTATCAATTGATATATTAACAGTATAGGTCCAAAATCCTTTTTCTAAAACCTTTGAGGCCAGCTCTGGCTCAGTATACAGCATCGTTTTGGGGAATGTAGAGCAGTATACACTATATATTAGTTCTTCTAAATGAAATTCAGGGCAGTACTTTGTAGTTGTAAAAATTTCTAGAGGAAAATGTATAAATGTCCACATTTATTGGATAAATAAAGATTTTAGGAAGCTTTGTTTCAGTTAGCCTCTCGAGAAGGTCAGAGAAGTAGAATCTCAGCTCTCTGACCTCCTAGCTGTCTTTCTTCAAGCAAACTATTAAACCATCTGTGCCTCAGTTTCTCTTTTTACAAAAGTGGATGTTAATATGGTACCTACATCCTAGCATGGTGAAGATGTTTGACTTAGTATATGTGTAGATGTAAAAAAATTAAAATGTAGTCAATATGGATAGTTAAGTGCTCAGTAAGTATGATGAATATTATGTGTGTTTGCTGATAGGAAGTGAGAACAATCACCCAGCTTTTCTTAAGTAAAAAATTAGAGAATTCAGTTCTCTGTCAGAATTACAAAATAATTTGTAATTCTTTGTAATATACAGCTCTTGTTTTATTTATTTTAATTTATAATTTATGAAATATTAAGAACATCTAAAAGGGTGACCTTAGGATCAGTTTTTCTTTTAAAGCAATTCCCCTGCTTCATTTTGATTCACAAATAAACCACTCAGCGTGATGCAGAACTAAGCCTGTTTCTCATTATCTCACCCCTGTCTGTATTAACATGATCTATTATTTATTCTCAGACCGAATTACCATCGTATGTGATGTTTCAGCTAGGTTAGTGACTTCTGGCCAGGACCTGGATAAACTGATAAAAGTGGTTTCAGCATTTTAATGATTCATACCATCCTGGGTACAAGCAGAAATTTTGCCATCCTTTCATCCTGAAATGAACAAACTAAAATCAACGTTAACTATGTCAAAACCTCTCCAAGTGATAGGAACATTCTGTGAGTAACGTGAATCAAGCTGTGGATAGTAGAGGCAGCTTCCATGCGTGCTGACCTCACCTGCCCTGTTCACCGCCGCCAGCCACCTTGCTTGCCATCCCATCTCTCAATGTTCCTATTTTAATGACAGTGCCTGCATAGCCTCAGGGTCCTTGAAAATGTTCTGTGGGGTATTTGGGACTCCTCTACCACCACCAGCCCTCACGTCTACACTAGCTCCTACTCATTTCCATGGCAGCCTAATCATAAACTCCCTCGGCAGTCTCCCCGACACTCCAAGCCTGATTCCCATGCCTCTCAGCACACGCACAGATGTTAGTCATACTGTTTGTAAACACTGAGCACAGTGTGTTATCCTTGGTCGTTTGTTGTCTGTCTTGCCCGGATTATAAGGGAAACCATTTCTTGTCTTGTTCCGTATTCTATTCCCAGTACCTGGCACAGGATAGTAACTATTTGTTAAGTAAACTTCTTAAAGATTCTTTTATGTGTAAAAAGGTGTAATGCAACCACCTGATAGAATAAAATAAGATGCTGGGTGTGAATATGTTTATGTATCACACAGTGCTTAGCAGATAATAGATAGTCAATAAATGTTAGCTGAATATGAAATCTGTACTTTCTCCCAGTTGCAATATTACAGCTCTTTAATTTTGTTGTAGATTGAATTCAAACTATGTGTATTATATATATTAACATTCCTTTTGTTCTTTACATGACCAGTTCATTGCTTGTTATTAAAATATGCTGAAAAATTAAATGGCCTTTTTAAACCTTTTTAAAAGGGTTGGGTAACTCTCATCTCTTAATTTTCAAATATGTTAAACTTTTTTGCAAATACATTTCATTCCATAAAACCTCCAAACTCATTTTTGTGAAACACATTTTCTACTATATTCTAAGTAAACATATTTTACAGAAAATTGAATCCATACACTTTTTTATTTGTTTACAGTTAGAATACAATTAACATTCTGCTTCAAGAAGTGTCTAAATGGTTAGTTATCATTAGATGTATGTATAGAATGTTCCCTCTCTTTTGAATGCAGGTAAAACTAAGGGGCGAAAGTTTGATAAAGACCAGGATATACACATAGTCTCCAAATATTTCTCTACAGATGACTTACGAATGACGGAGGAAAAACAGTTAACTTTCCAGTCTTGAGACAGAGCAGTCACCGCCTTAACCAAAGCTCAAAAATAACCTCGTTTGGGAGCAAACCAACATCGTGTGCCTTTTGATATAATGCATGGTGAAGGCTCCAGCGTCACAATGGCTATATTTCTGCCAAAAAGACACAGCCCGAATCTAATCACAAGGAAACAACAGACAAAACCAATTTGAGAGACATTCTACCAAATAACTGGCCTGTACTCTGCAAAAATGTCAAGGTCAGAAACACAAAGAAAGGCTAAGAAACTTTTCTGTATTAAAGGAGACTAAAAGGTCATGACACTTGTCAATATAATACACGATCCTGGATGGGATCCTCAACCCAGGGGAAAGGAGAGGTGGTAGCTATAAAGAACATTACTGGGAGAATGGATGGAATTTGAAATAAATATGATGGATCAGATCATAGTTTATCACAGCTAAATTTGCTAACTGTGCTGTGTGTATGTAAGTAAATACCTTCATTCTTAGACATACTCACTGAAGTACTGAGGGATAAAGGGATATGATATTTATAACTTATTTTCAAGTGGTAAGAAAAAATGACAGAGAAGGAAAGAAAGAGAGAGAATGAGAAAGTAAAGATGAGGAAATATAAAGGGTATATGGGAGATCTTGTTCTATGCTTACAATTTTTCTGGCAATTTATAATTGCATTAAAATAAAAATCACCCTAAACATGCCCACCTCTGAAATAAACTTGTGGTTTCTTGTTAGATATTCAAATATAATAATTGAGCAGTCAATTATTCATTGGTTTCTGAGAAAAAATTTTCAGTTGCTGAGGTATTAAAAAATCTCAGCTCAGTAGCCTAAAACAACAATTTATGATTTTGTTATAAACTTGAGTGTGGACTTGGCAGGTTTTCTGCTCCGCAGTGCATGAGCTGAAGGCATTCCCTTGCTACGTTCAGCAGGAAGCTCACCTGGGGCTGGAACATGTGTGATGGGCACTCATTCCCCAGGGCTTCCCTTCATTCAGTACTTCAGTCTGAGTGTCTTCATAATTAGAAGCTGGCTCAAGAGAGGAAAACAAAAGCTGGCAGGTATCTCAAAGCCTGGGCCCAGAAGTCCTAGAACGTCTCTTGCGTGGTATTCTATTGTAAGGAGCAAGTCACAGTTCAGCCAGCATCAGAGGGAAAGGAGATAGAACCTCCTCTTGAATGAGGAGCCGTTTGCTCATGGGTGGGCTGACTTACTGGCAAATATATTAGAAGGCTATCTACCACAGACCCCAAATAAACTCATTTAGATGATTTTAAATAGATAATTTAGGAATGCTAGCATACGAAATAAATATCAACCTGGTTTTAATTTGAATGGAAGTTAACATAATTTGTTGTGTATTTGAATTCAGGACCATCATTTATAATTGTGGATTAGATGCAGTCTATTATAAATTATCTTGTCATTTTAAAAATGTCAGATAGGGTGTTCTAGCTTGAGCCTCTCGGGATTTAAAACACTTTGATTCTTGTCAGCCACTAGGAGACCATTTTATACAATGTATTTCTGAGTAGAGAAAAAGGAGTGTTTCTGGGGAAGGAGATGGATGGTGTGGATCACATGATCTCATCTTCAGATATGGTCCCGCTGCCTTGATCCTGTAGACTTGTGTCAGAGAATTCATTCAGTCTTCATTCATTCATTCAGTTTTCTCTCAGAATGGACCTATTAGAATTGCCCCTGTAATATGTGCCTATCATTGCTCCATCCTAACTGCTACAACTGAATGGTGTCCTGATAAATCTTAGTCACACAGTCACAACACCTGTAGAAACCTGTAATTTTTTCTAACACGCTGCTCTCTCAGCTCAGTATCATTGTATACAAACTGACTAAAAGCACATTTTCAAAGATCTTTAGTTCCATGCAATGAGAGTAACGCAATTTTTTTCTGTCGTTTAACTTTTCTATCAATGACAAATAATGCAGAATGCTCATAAATGCCAAAGATGTGAATTGTGCTTCTTTTTTCATCCTAAGAGTCCTGTCCTGCTTTCTGTTTTGTTATAGTATCTCTTTATTACAGAAAACTGAAAACATGCATAAAAGAGGAAAAATAATATAACCTTTTTTATGTACCTGTGACCCACTCTTAGCAATAATCAGCATATCACAAATCAAATTTTATCTTATCTCTTCATTCCACTTTTACCCAGATACCTGTTGGATTTTTTTCAAAAGCAAATTCCAGTCATGATAATTTCATCTAGAAAAATATCAGTGTGTATTATTAAGCGATAAAGACTTTCAAAATATCGTAACTATAACATTATTTTTAGACTTGAACCAATTAATAATAATTTCCTAACATTTTCTAATATGCAGTCAGGGGTCAAATTTCTCAGAAAATTTCAGAAATCTCTTGTTGGGGTCGTTTTGTTTCAGTTTGTCCTTACCCTGTTGATTAGCTGACTGTCCCTTGTAAGGTGTCTTCATATATTCTTCTAGACCCAAGTCTCTTTTGGAGGGAGGGATTTTTATCCAACCTATGACTTAGATATAGTCTACAGGACAGGATTTTGAGAATGAGGTACTCTAAGAGGTAGCTCTTTTCCTTTATACAGAGTAGAAGATGGAGGAATTAGAACTATAGTAAAAGGGTATACACAGAACACTTGGTCATTCTTGTATATACCACTCTAGCTTTACTTTCGTTTGTTACTTTGTTTTGCAGTGAATAAAATATCCCTTGTTATTTTTCTCTCTAGATTTTTTAGACTTGTAGGACATGAAAATTGCATTTTGTATCTTCTACTGACTAGAGTTTCCTAAAATATAGAGGGTAAAATATGCAATGAATTTCAGCTTGATTTTTGTCCAATGGGTAAATTTCTTCAGTGTCTGTTTTGACTCAAGGAAGATACTGAGAAAGGTTGCAGCATGCAAAAGGTCAAAAGATAAACGAGTCTATAAAACAAATATTTGAATTTATTTTGTGTCATCCATGAGAAGACATCATAGACATCATATTATATAGACAGAAATTATAGTTTCTTTTTTTATAGGCTACTTGTAAGACTGTGTTTTTATAGTACTGTGACAAATTTCAGGCTCTTCATTAACAGAGGGTCACATAACATCTCAGTAAGTTCATTTATTCACTTGGCTTATATTCATTGTGGGCCCACTGTGCTCCGGGTTCTCTTCCTGGTGCTTGGGATATAGCAAAAAAACAAAAATGTTAGTGAAGTTGTGCAGTATATAAATATGACTAAACATTCCTGCTCTCTTGGTGTTTATATTTCATAGGAGAGAGATAGCCAATAAACTAAATAAAGAATTAAAATATACTGTATGTTAGACCGTGATGGGTGCTTTGGAGACAAAACAGGAAGGGAGATGAGGAGACCTGGCAGAGGAATGGGGATGGGAGAGTCCATTTCGAACAGTGATGAGGTAAGACCTTGCTGAGAAGATCTGCCTTGAGTGAAGGCTTGATGAAGGTTATAGGGTGGGGTGGATACCTTGAAGATTCTTCCAGGCAGAGTGACAGACAACAGGGAACACAAAAGCCCTGCAGTGGAGCGTATCTGTACGCTCAGTGTATGTAGGAGAGGAGGACGTGGTGGGCAAAGAGGAGCCTGGCCGTGCAGGAGTAACACCACATGGGAACAGAGTGGAAAGAGGGGGATTGGAGGTGGAGAGAGAGATGAACACGTTGAGCTTGAGATATACAGAGGACATTTAAGTGCAGATGATGAGTAGGCAGGATAAAGTTGAGGAATTACATCACCCACAGAAGATATTTGAAGGCCAGAAACTGGATGAGATCATGGAAGGAGAGTCCATCAAGAAGACAACATACAAAGACTGAGTCCTGGGGGCTGAGATTGAGCAAAGGAGACTGGGAAGGAAAAGGCTCATGTGTTGTGACATGCGCATCTGATAAAGAACTCCAATCTGACACTTTAGAAAACTCTTTAGAGGAATTTACTCTCTCACATTGGGAAACTGGAAATATCTTTTAAAGTTCACCATAAGCATATCCAAAGAATGAGCAATTCTACTTCTAATTGCATACAGAAGGAAGGAGCGCATTTTTCTCCAGAAGTCACAACAAAAATGTTCATAACAGCACTATTTCTCATAGCCCCAAACCAGAAACCTTCTCCATCAACATTAAAATTGGTATTAAGAGATCAGTACAAGGGTTACCTTTTAGGCGAGGCTGGGTAATGTCCAGAAGGGGTAAGTAAGATGTGAGTGCTTTCATGACTTATACATTTTTCTGTATCTAATGCTTCAATAATGGATTTGCATTAAAAAAAAAGAATTCCATGAGTGAATGAATAGTTCCTAATCTAAGAACACCTGTTACTTCTTGTCAATACATGTCCTTGAGCTGACCTTTCCAAACATAGTTCTTGCCTTTACTATGTGCATGCTAGACACTACTCTAGTCTCAGAGGAGGCAGAAATAAACAAAATGTTTAGTTTCTCTCTCTTAATGAATTTGACTGTATAGTTTGTTTGCTTGGAGCAAAAGAGTATTGGTCACCACTTCTGTACATACGGACCAGAATTCACTGACAGACCACTTTATGGCCCAATTTTTTCTGTAGCTGTTGTTCATTCCTTTGAACTATTTCCTTGTTCAGGAAGCCCCCGAGTCCAAAGAGAACTTTGTATGCCAGAATTTCCTCATTTCTGGAGGTGTAAAGGATGTCAAATTTACCAGTTTCTAAGACAGGAAATTTCAAACTGACCATATTAAGCTCAGGGAAAGGATAACATTTTCTTGAGACCACATTCTTGAGACCATAAGCTTTTTCCTTAATGAGTGAGTGATTTGCAAAAATGCACGCTCTACATTTTCTTCCTTTAAGGCTTATGGGAGACATTATCAATTCCCCGTATTTCTTTTGGAAGGACACAAGAGGGACATCGTTATCTACTCCCCTATCTTTAAATGTTAGAAGCATGTGTCCAATTAAACCTAGTGGTTCCTCTTCATTGTTCTCTATGAATAATTAACCTTTCCAAGTGCTGACTTCAGGAAGGTTTGGAATTGCCCCCCTTTCTTCCAAGGGACAAATAAATGAAGAGCAGACTGAGGTTTCTTTAGAGTTTTCTTTTTAATCACTTTGAAAGTTAGTTAGTAATAATAAAATAGAGTGTTAAAGTCTCAAATGTTGTTTCTGAAAACTGTTATTTTGTTTATTCTTTGGTGACAGTGATTTGATTATTAATGCAGGCATCTCTAGAGTAATAATGTTCCCTAATGCAATAACTTAGAACAATATGGTCACTAATCTACTTTCATTAGTCACATGGGAACATTATAAATCAATTTATATGATCTTTGCAATTGGAACCTGCTGGATGCCAGCTGTGTCAATTTCTGTTAATTACCATCTTTTTAAACCTCATTCTTTCTGTAAGTAAGATACGCACTTTAGTGCTTTTTTTATATATAGTTTAAATTGTTCTACTCATCCTCCTACAAATCTCCTACAAGGTTTTTGCCCCTCTAAGTTGATTTATAATGTAACCTTGAAGCAAGGAGAAGCATTTAGTCGACTGCTGTTTTAATAAATGGCTTGTCAGCTATTTTACAACTATGGTTATTTCTTTGGCTAGAGAACTTTCTAGATAGCAGGTCTTTGAATTCCCAATTATTTTCAAGATCTGGCCAGAGAGTCTTGATCCTATCTCTCTTCTGTGCAAATAAATACTTGACTGTAAGAAAGAAAAATAGTTTTGATTTTGATTTTACATATTTTGACTTTGTCATAGTCAGAAATAACTCTGTTTATATTATATGTATGCTATTATGTACTAGTCACTTTGGAGGGTTGGAAATGTAATGAAACCATTTGCCATTTAATGCTAATATCCTCTTTAATCTCTTGTAAAATATTCTTTAATCTTTCTGCTGTTTACTTATTTTGCAACTGTGGGGAACTTGGGGTTCCTATGTCCAGGATCCTCACTGAACTTAAACCACCTGATGATGTAACTGGCCTGTTGGTGGGCAGCCACTTCCACACCTTTAGGCAATAAGCTATTATTGCGCTATATAGAGAGCTCCGCCCAGTGCTCTGGGCGGAGGCAGAGACGCTAGTGCCCAACCTACCGCCGGAGAACAAGCCAGGTAATAAAACCTTTCACCTCAAGAACGTTTTGCTGTTACTTCTTTGGTCAGAGTGAATCCATAGCGAACTTGCCCCAGGGCTGAAACCCACTGGCAAGACAGCAACACAGAGTTAAATTATCTGAAGGAATCAGTAATTGTTTTTGGAAAGTGAATTCTGCAAAACTCTTAGCTTCTGAAGTCAAGTTTCATTAGGTCAACTTTTCATTGTTATTTTTTTCCCCCAACATGCACGATTACCATTTCAAAATAAGTTTCGCCTTGAACTGAACTTACCAAGTATTCTCTCCTTGCTCTTCTTTCATTCCCAGTTTCCACTTCCCTTCATGGCAGCGCAATCCCTCCACTCTGCCGCTCTGCAAACCTGAAGACCATTCTAGATGTGTCTTCCTGCTCTCATGGGTCACTGTGGCCTGGTCATTTTCCCTAACTATTCCCTTCCTCTTCTCTCTCCTCTTTATCCCCACAGTCGCCTGTCTTTGGGTCTGCAGACAGCCGCCTTCTCTCTGTGACCTCACAGGGACTTTCCTCGATGGGCACGCACCCCTGGTGTCTCTTTGTAGGTCGAAATTTCCTCTTCGTATGAAGACACCAGTCAGATTGGATCAGGGCCCATTCTAACCATCCCATTTTAACATAATCACCTTTAAATGCTCTGTCTCATATTCTGAGGTACCAGCAGTCCAGGCTTTAACAAGTGAATTTGACAGGGGCACCTTCGGTCCGTAACATGCCATCTTATGCTCACAGTGACCTTCCTGTGTTCCAAGCACTTTGCAAATGTGAATATAGACCTTTACTATTTAATCTAAGCTAAAATAACCACCTAGGACTCCCTCAGAAGCCAAGGCTATGGTTTTAGCAATACTGTCCACAAGTCATTAGTAATAATAATAAAACAATAATTTTTATCTCTTGTACCTTTTACTGTATTATCTTAAAATGATCCATTTATCATTTGTCAACCCCGTTAAATTGGAACAGACTTTCAGAACTAAA
The DNA here is from genome assembly GCF_040802235.1 of Manis javanica. NCBI lineage: Eukaryota > Metazoa > Chordata > Mammalia > Pholidota > Manidae > Manis > Manis javanica. The sequence continues at coordinate 99,110,279 of NC_133167.1, forward strand.
AGATCTTAGGTTTATATTCTAGGAATGGAACTCTTTCAATTGGCATCTTGCTATCTTGTCATTCAAGATGTCACTAGTTGTAGTACTCGCATATTTCATGTGTCTCAGATCCCACTTGCAATGGATGTACCTAGTGGCCAGACATATCACCCAGCTTAGAGGTCCTCAAGGAGACAATGTATTTCCCCCACACCAGATCACACTTATTGCTGGACCTGAACCTACAGGCCAGGCAGGAGGACCACCGTGAAGATTTCACAAATGCAGACCAGGATGGAGCCTGGGGTTGGGGTGGGTGGCATTCACTGAGTTCCCCTCATTTACTATCTTAGAAAGGGACCAAGACTCAAGAAATTGGTAAAAATTCTTTAAAGTTATAAATACTCTTTATGCATTAGTTTTACTTTCCAAAAAAGTCTGGCAATAAAAGAGTGCTAACATTTGTAAGGAAAACTTTGGGGAAAACCTAGGGATTCCATCAATTCTTGTGGATGACAGAATCCAAGGACACTCTGTGGCTTTGCCTGGGGAAGTAGAGAGAAGTGGCCCTACTGAGGGAAACATCCCTGAATGGTCTTATTCGCTTGATGACAGAAAGTGTCCACGGAGGCTGGCTGGTGTAAGGGGGGTGGTGAACCGGGCTTTGAAATATCAGACCTACCCATTTTGAAGCTGTCCCTGGAAAACCTTCACATGTATAAGATGTAGGGGTTTGTGTTTTTATGTGTGTTTTAATTTTAGCCAACAGGTGAAATTACAAGGTACTGACCTTAAATATTTTCATGTTCAACACACTTTTGAAAGTTAATAGATATGCTCCTTAATAAAATATAAACATGATAATTTATGTCAATCACCTATAATGTGGTAAGGTTAGAAGAACCTCAAGGGGCTTGGCTATGGTCTTGACACAGTAAACCTAAGGAGAGGTAATATTAATAATACAAAGAATAACTTTATCTAACATGAATTCTTAGGCACTTTAGCTTAGGACTTTTTTGTCTGTTGTCTCATTTAAACTTTACAACATGTCTGAAAGGTGTTAGTTCTATTTTACAGATGACAAAAAAGTTCAGAGAAAATATGTGATTTGCCCAAGGTCACACAGTTTGTGATGGAACTGAGTTCCCACTGAGTTTGCCTGATTCCAAAGTCTATTTGCAAATGTAAATATAGACCTTTATTATTTAATCTAAGGTAAAATAACCCCAGCTACCTAACCTCCTGGGTGCTCAGTGTATTTCATTATTATTTTTGATGACAGCAACTGTAAAATAGTCAATAAGATGATACATCTTTGCATAAGTGATTATTAAAATAACAGCTTTACGGAGATGTAATTCACATACTATAAAACTCATCCTTTTAAAGTGTACAGTTCACTATTTTTCAGTCTGTTTGTAGAGTTCTGCAATTTTTGAGCATTTTTAGCATCTTAAAAAGAAACCATTGATGGTCACTGCCTGTTCTTTGCCTGTTGTAGCCCCCGGCAACCACTAGGCTGCTTTCAATTTCTATGGGTTTGTCTGTTCCGGATATTTTAAGTAAATGGAGTCATCTAATATGGGAACTTTAGTGCCTGGGATCTTTAATTTACCATGTCTCCAAGGTTCATCCACATTGTAACGTGTATTAGGATTTTATTCATTTTTATGGCTGACATAACATTCCATCGTATGGATACACCATGTGTTTTTTATTCATCAGTTGGAGGACCTATGGGTGATTTCCATTTTTTGGCAATTATGAATTATGCTGTTTTGAGATTTCATGTGGAAACGTTCACGTGAACAGACTTTTACTTTCTCTTGGGTATACACCTGGGACTGAAATTGCTGGATCCTATAACGACGCTTAACGGTTTGAGGCACTACGAAACTGTTTTCCAAAGGCGCTGCACCAGTTTGCATTCCCAAACGAAGGTAACGAAGGTTCGTGTTTCTCCATTTGCTGGCCAACCTTTGCAATTGTTTTTATCATGGCCATCCTAGTGAGAGTGAAGTGGAACAATGGTGGTTTTGATTTGCACTTTCTCGGTGACTAATGAGGTTGAGCATCTTTTCGTGTGCTAATTGGCCATTTATACATCTTCTTCAGAGAACTGTATTCTATTCAGAAATGCCTCTGCTCATTTTTAGATTGCAGTGTCTTTTGATTGTTGTGTGTCAGTGAATTAAGTTTAGTTCATCTGTCACTTCCCCATATTTACTACTGCTTGGAAATCCTTTTAGTTACGTCTAGTCAAGCATTTATTCAAACATCCATTAGTCATTTATTGTATTCTCTGCCTGGGCTGAAAATCTAAAGACCAGTATGACACGTCATCCCTCCTGTCAATTATGGCAATAGCTGCCTGTTTTCCTCCTCCCAAATCAATCTTTCATCCTGCATCCGGAATGGTTTTTTTTTTAAAGTGAATTTGATCTTACTCGCTTAATCCCTTCAATGTTTCCTCTGCTGGCTTCAAGTCCTAACTCCGTAAGATGGTTATAAAGCCTTCAGAATGTGTGCGTCGCCCATCTCTGCAAGGTTCTCTCTCTCGTGTCCATCCTATAGCTCCATCTGGGGCAGCTTTAGGAATCTTCTAGTTAAATACCCAATCTAGACACACTGAGGTCAGTAAGCTAGGGGAATAAGTGGGTCCTCAGGCAGAAACCCAAACCAGCTCTCAGGTAAAAATTAAAGGACTCACTGGAGCTTTTCTCTTAAATCTGGATCCTGACCTCAACAGGTGGATCTCTCTTAAGCCTGTTAGCTGAGAAAACAAGCTTTATCAGGTCACCCTCTTAACTTTAGTGGGATATTAAAATGTTCCAGCCTCATTTCTACTGCTGAGTAATAAAGGAAGAGCTTTGTGCTCATGCTTCGGGCACTAAGTTCATGCTTGGGTCAGTGTCAAAGTGGACCTTTCGGGATAGTGGTGGTGGCTGCAGTAATTACTGGGATCCTCCTCAGGGAGAGGCAACCTGCCCAGGATGACATACCTGGTTGGTCAAGAGAAACTGTCTCAGGTGGAGATTCTCCCTCCACCAACCCTTAGAGAGACTGAGTTTTTAGACTTATTAAAGGCGGCTGCAGTTCCCATATAGAGATCCTACTAGATAGATAAATCTCTACTTGTCTATGAACAGGCAGCACGGTGATGACTCTTGCTGAAAATAAATCTAATATAGAAATTTGAAAATGTATTAAATAATTCCTTTTGAACTTAGTCATTAATTTTATAGCAAAATCTCTTTATCTGTATGTACATACAAACACGTACACATGCACAATACTCATACGCAAATATAAATCAGAGACTGCAAAATTCAAATAACACATCCAAAGTTGGGTTTGTTATTTAAAATCACTATTTCAGTTTTTCAGATGAAGATATTTACAGTGTACATGGTGATTTGAAATGCATTTACATTATGAAAGTTCCTCCCATCTACTAACAGGCCCATCACCTCACACACGTATATATATGGTGTGAATATTTAAGTTCTACTTTCTCAGCAAATTTCAATTATATAGTACAGTGTTATCAGCTTAGTCACCTTGTAAACAGTAATTTTATTTTGTCCATCATTTTATGGGTCAAAAATCTGGGAAGTGACCACCCATGCAATTTGCCTATAATTCACTTGGCATCACTTGGGGTGATGCTGGATGACCCTAAGATGGTTCCTTCACTCACCTGTCTGGTACCTCACTGCCCCCCTGGCCTGGCTCCGTCCACCTCTTAACCTACAGACTCTTTATGTATGTGGCTTAGATTTTGCCCAAGACGGTGGTCTCAGGCAGTTATACTTCTTGAATGGTAACTGGTTTCTTGGGGAGCAAGGCAGTAGCTGCCGGCCTCTTCTTAAAACCTAGGCCTGGAATGGGCATAGCTCTTGTTAAGATCATTTACACTGTCTGCTATTGATCAAAGCATTCACAGACCAGCAGAGACTCAAGAGGGAGGGGAAACAGACCCCAGCTCTCAACGGAAGTAGAAGCGTTGAATTTTCAGCCATCTTTAGTCTGCCCTGAGTGTCAAGATCAGGCCACATATATGAGAAACACAAAGATTTCCTCCCCTGGCAAAAATACCAGTACCACGCTGAGTCATCTGCAGTTTGCAAATACATTGGTTGCTTAAAGATGAGGTGGCTACTACACATGTTGTGCATAACTTTAGCAACTTTTTGAATTTAATGGTCATGATAATCAAAATTCTTTAAAGTTTTATTACTCCTTTGATTTGTACATGTGTATTTTATGACCAACATTTTGAGTTGCAGGAAGCATGAACTATGCTTTTTATGACATACCCGAGATCTCAGGAGCATTTAAAATAGTTTACTAATATCCAGGGTATTATTGTAGCCTACCTAATACCTTTGATTTACCAAAGTCATAAAAGCTATGTTGGCTTCTTTTATGGATGTAACTTTAGCCACATGGTAAAGCATAGCTGTGTACAGGTGTTTCCACATGTCTGGTCCACCGGCATCTAAGAAATTCAACCCTGGGGTCATAGAGAGAAGACGCAAAAGACCTAATAAAAAACACTTGCTAACCGTTAATATTCATTTACCAAATCCTACTTAAACTCTTGTACTCTCAAAGCTAATTTCATCCAATTGCCTTTTAATTATAGTCTCTTGCTCACAGTTGCAAATATAATGGCTTTTTAATATAACTTGCACTGTTCTATGTCCAATGTAGGATGTAATCATGCAATTTATTCAGTCCGAGCTAGTGCATTAGGTAATTAAAACATAAGCACACACAGATTCTGCACATGTGTATTCGTTTGGAAAGAAACAAGAATTTGGCAGACCTGCTTTGTAGAGCATTCTTTCTGGATGGACATGGGATAGAAATCCTAAGTCCACCCTATGCTGGAGCTAAAGTGAAATACAGAAATCTAGTATGTGAGTGTTTGGGAGACCTGTGCACATATCACAGAGGACAGGATAGAATAAACTAATTTAAAGCACGTATCTAAGTGGTTTAACACATTTTTAACTATCTAATCACAGTCTCATAGACAGAATTCTCAGGGCAGGTTAGTGTTCTTTTTTGAAGACATTAGGTGAACAGACAGACCCTCAGTCTCCTTTTTAGAAGAGGAAGGCAGGAAAAAAGGTGAGATTCAAGTTAATGTTCACTATTGATAAAAATGATCAAAGAAATCTCTTAAGAGTGGTGATTATTTTTAGACAATAAGAACTGATGTTGGTATGGGGAACAAATACATACATACTTCTGTGTTTTCTTTCAATGTATGTATGTATGTTACTTTAGTAAAATTCTTCATCTTTATTTCACAGTAACCAGATTTTATGTAAAAAAACAAGTAATTTGTTTTTGAATCATAGAATTTTTATAAGTTTATAATTAGTTTTTAAAAGCATATTATGCTATATTTTTACACTTTCCCACTCCATAATTTATTAAGTGCCAACTAACTTTGCCCTATTTGTTAGAGATACAAAGAAAGAGAACGGCTCTGCCTTAAGATTTTCAGTTTTAGTGTAAGCATTTCTCTAGTGTTACCCTCCTTTGACTATTAATGTTTGGCTATTGAAAAAGAAACAAAAAAAGAATATGAGCCATGAATGCAAATATCAGCGTAAAAACAAAACAAATGATGCACTCATCAGGATGTGGGGCTTAAAAAAATGCTGATAGAGATATGTAAAAATCTAGATGGATTCTTTTCCTTTTCAGTTTTCTTTGGATATGTGTTCACACATGTTTATTCTTATTTAAAATATAAATATGGAAGGTCTGTGTATATTTCTTTTCGGAAACATTAACATTGATTTCAGATGGCGTGTCTTCATCGGCTCATCTCCTTTTCCCTTTTCTGTTTTCACTACACCCACCTGCCTTCTTCTGTTATATTCTTTAAAGTCTTAAAAGTCCTCTTTGGGGAAAACAGACCAAACAGCTAGACAGTTAGCTACACGGCATCCTGTTCCCAAAAGAATTGCAGCCTTGGGATCCAGATACAGAGCCATTTTTTTCTCAGATTGATGTCTCTTGTACATTTAGGCTTTAAGGCTCAACATACTGAGCTTCTGGGCTTCTTCACCTCCAGAAAGAGTGACCTGCAGTAGACCAGCCTCTCTGCAGAGGGGAAGTCAATCTCCATTCCTCTGGACTGCCCAAGTCCTAGGCCTCAGGAGCTTGTTGCCTAACCAGGCATTGACTTGATCTAGTCTGGACTGTTCTCTATTTAATCCCACCATTTGCTTAGTCTTTAGAGGAGCTGTGTCCTAACTCAACTCTGAAGGAATCCATAGAGGACCAAATCAAGCACACTGAGGTCAGAGCAGAACCCAGACAAACATGCTCCATCATCTTGATCAAATACCAGATTCCCATCCTAAATTCTATGTTCACATGTCTGATTTACAATAAATTCCAAATTCATGAATAGATTACATACCTAATGTTCCTTATAATTTCAAGACTCAGGACCCACATTCCTGTGTTATAAATGCCATAGTGAATATATTATGAATAAAAAATACAATTTCCATAATAATCCAGTTACAAATAGCTCATTCTGAAGTCAGAATATAAGCCCTTGATTTTTTCTGTAAGTCCTACATGTTTTTTACATATTGGCGTTTCTAAAAGCAAGCTTTATCTTAATATAGATCTGTTTATATAGTGTTGATTTTTCCCCCCTGAAAAGCTAATAAAGTCATGGTACATATTACCATTGTCAACAATGGTCTCTTAAATCTTAAAATCAAAGAAATAAGATATAACTATATCTAATTATTTAATATTGATAGGGATGGGGGTGGGAAATGCATTCTAAGTTTGATAGGGGCATATCTTCTGCACATCATAAGGTGATTCCAGTCAGGGATTCAATTTATAATCATAAAGCTCAGTTAACCCTTATATTAAAGCTATAGTTTTATTTTTACAGCCATCTCTAGATAATCAGTTTCCCCCTTAACCAGAATATTTAACCACTTTATCTGAATTTTCTTCTATGGCTGTGTAGTCACCTAATTCTGTACCACCTGTTAAAAATGACAAACTTCCTCCTATTCTATGGCTTCCCTGTAACTGTGGTCCTATTTCCTTCCCTTTCCAGCCACACTTCCTTTAGAGATATTTGCACGTTTTCTATTGAATGGAGGTATCATGATTTATGCAACTTGTTCCCTTTTAAGAGACACTGAAGTTATGAATTACTATTAAAAATATGCTTCAGTTAACACCCTTGGAAAAATTCCCTTTGAACAAAAACATCTTGTATGTGAGCGCAACTATTTCCATATAATTCTAGAAATTACTGGGTCTAAAAGATTTGACATGATGAGTTACACTGTGTACCCCCAAGAATTCATGTTGAAATCCTAACCCCAGGGACCTCAGAATGTGACCTTATTTTGGAGATGGGGTCTTTCCAGAGGTAAGTTAAACTGAGGTCCGTAGTGTGGATCCCAATCCAGTATGACTGGTATCCTTGTAAGAAAGAATCTGGACATGGACATGCAGAGGGAGTAAGGTGAAGACACAGGGCGTACACCACGTAAACACAAAGACATATCAAGGGAGATGCCTGGGCAGATTCTTCCTTCACAGCCTTCAGAAGAAGCAGTCCTGCCAAGACCTTGACTTTGAACCTCTAGCCCCCACACCGATAGGCATCTGTATTCCTTAAAGCCACCCAGTTGGTGGCACTGTTATGGTAGCCCTAGAAAACTTAGATCTCACTTGCAAAACACCCTCCAAAATGGCTGTGAGAAGTGATCTCTAAACCAATCATGTTGAAGGGTAATTTTTCACCACCACACATAATCCCGAACTGTCAATCTTTACAATGGTTCGCCAATTTCAAAGACAAATAGATGGTATATCTTTTTAACACACACTTCTTTGATTTTGCATATATTTCTAGGGCTTTATTCCCTTTTATGAAAAAAAATCTAAAATGGCTTTAAATGCACTGACACTATCAAATAACCACCCACATCTAGCTATGATTTCAATATCATTTGAAACAATGATTTAAAAAAAATATTAAAATACAGATGGAACTTTAAAAAAATGTTTACTACCCATTCACATAGAATCTACTGCAAAATTTTCATTCTCTAGGTTTATCACATGTAGCATTAAGTACATTCCTGAAAGGTAAAAGTGAAACAATTAAAAATTACAAAGTTAAAAAAACAAATTAATTTCATTTTAAAGATGAAGAGATAGAGCATGTGACAATTAAGTCCCATGTCCAATAATCCAATTCAGAATTTATTAAGGATTATGCTTTTGAAGTAAATTCATTCCTGACCTTCTTGCTTGAAAGCACACTATAATCCTATACACAACGTTGTAAAATGGCATCAGAGGCCGCAGGAGCATCTTAGTAACATTAAAATTATGCCTTGTAGGATTGTAACATTGATTTTAAATTTCCTTCTTAGAAACCATAGGCAATTGGGCATATTTGTCTCCACTCACTCTCGTTAATAGGCTTCTCCTTGAGGATTATTTTCTATCTTCTCTTTCACGGGTTTTGTGTGGTGTTCACATGAGTTCCGAGGTGAGCTTTCAGGTTATTCGACTGAGTGAACTTCTTGTGACAGCCTTCAAAGGGACAGACAAAACGTTTCTCCCCGGTGTGGATGCGCACGTGTGTGCGCAAATTGAAGTCCAGGGAAAAGCGTTTCCCACACCCTTGGAAAGTGCACTGAAACGGCTTCTCTCCGGTGTGAACCAGGAAATGCCTTTTCAGTTTCGTGCCCTCGTGGAAAGCTGTCCCGCACTCTGCGCACACGTGGTGTCGGGGACCGTGGACGATGAGATGCTTCTTCATGGAGACCTTACTTTTAAACTTTTTTGTGCATCCATGCTGAGGACAAGCAATTTGCCCCAGAGCATCATATTCTTTGTTTTGAAGCGACTCTGCGAGCTGTTCAGGATCTGAGACGTCAAGGCTGGGAACTCCTCCCTGCAGAGGCCTCTTGCCTGTGGTGCGCTCAGGGTGCTCAACAAGTGAATTCTCTCCAACAATCTGTTGAGGACCTTCTTTTGCCTCCTTTTGCATGTATTCCAGCGAGCATTCAAGCAGTGGACTTGCTACAAGACCCTGCTGAGAAAGGTCTTGTTCTGACCCTCCTTCCAGGTACTCAAAGGACTTAAGAAGAGAGTTCTCTTCCAGGATAGGTTCAGAAAACTCCCCTCTTATGATGCATTCTATGTAACAGTCACAGAAGGAATCTTCTCCAAAAGCCTTGTGGCTGCTGTCCTGGTACACATCTTCAGTGCCTAAGGCCAATGTCATGTTGAAAGTCGGCTGGGGCTCGGCCGGCCCTGGCTTAGCCTCACCAGGAGCTCTCGTACCCAGGCTCTTCTGGCTGTGCGTCTCCACCCTTGTCTTCAGCTGCTGGTCCATGTTGTCCTTCCCGCTTCCTTCTTGGGTTTGTGCCAGGATCTGTCAATCACTTCCAGGCAGTAGTGATCTGGGTATGTTGTCTTCAGCAAGCACCTACTTTGAGATAATAACCATTAGGGAAAATACATTCAAACGTTACAACCAGTGTCAGAAAACAACTTAAAAAATGGCCTAGAACTCACTTTGCTATAACCAAATGGCTACCATTCACATCTTCCCTGACAAACTCCCTGAGAAAGTACGAAAATGAGCTCTCATGGAAGACACGGATGATAGCCACATCTAGCCTCAGGTATCCCCACAAGTTATCGGACCTCCCTAATTGATCACCTCGTTTGCTGGACACTGCACTCCCCTTAAGCACTGGCCCTACGCCAGCCTACCTAACGGGTTGAGATTCTTCAGTAAATAGACATACAAACAAATCTGTGCCTCATGGAGTATACATTCCTGTGAGCATACAGAATGAGTGAAGAGTGTTTTGTCATTAGGTGATGAGGCAGAGGGCTACAGATGAAGTATGCTGGTCGAAAGTAGCAGTTTGTAAATTTAAACAGAGTGCTCAGGCAAACCACGGCTGACAGTGGCAGCTGACTAAACACTTGAAGCAAGTGAGGAAGCAATATACCCTATTGTATGTGACATTGCTGTGAAATTAAAATTAAATAATGTGTATACAGGGCTTAGCACAATTCATGGCACAGAGCAAATGATGAATGCTTGTATGTGAGTTACTGTTACTTTACCTCTGTATTCATTCTGTAAGTATACGTTGGATCCTGCAGTAAACAGTCACTACTCTAGACCCAGGGTGCAAATTTATTTTTTTCTATAAAGAGCCAGATTTGAGCTTTGTCACAACCATGGTCTATGTCACAATTGTTCAGTCCTGACACTGAAGCACAGAGGCCGCAACAGAGAATAAATAAAGGAGGAGCATGGCTGTGTCCCAGTAAAAGTGTATTCTGTCCATCCTTGTAGAAGATGGGGGAGCCAGAGAGCAGACATTCTGAAATCCATGCATTCCCATCTCTCTTGAGTGCAAAGCAAAATAAAGACACAGGAGAGTCGGGTCCTGAACAGTTTTCAATCTTTTTCTTAAGAATATAAAAGCAAATATCATAAGGTTATACTATGAACATGTTCCACTCTTTCTAAAAGCCTTTTGCTTAATGTTACAATTGTGCGCCTTATATAAGATCTCTTAATTTTATTGTCCTGATGTTCGGCTCTTGGAACAAAAATTAAATCCTTTTTAAACACAGGCAAATGTGAAAGTAGTATAGTGAAAACTAACAGCTTGAAAATATTTTTGACTAACCACATTTAAAAAATGCCACCTCAAAAGAAACATGCCATTTACTCTGGCAAAAAAAATACGTAGAATAAAAACAAAACATGCTTTTCAATTGCAAAGGGAAGTTTTTAATGTCTTCCTAAAATTTTTTATGTATATTATATATAAATATATACAATATATAAACACTATATATTTTATATAGACATATTTAAAATAAATTATGTATGTATAAAAGTTGCTAAAGGAAGTTTTAAATTTCTTAAACATTTGTATATATATATGAGTATGTCTATGTCTATTTATAGAATGTATATACATACATATAAATGTTTAAGAAATTTAAAACTGTTCCCATAGCAATTTTAACTGTGGCCATTTACAAATGTCAAGCTGATACACATATATAAATATATAAACATGTTAAATGGTACAAGTGTTATTATTTCTTGCATCTTTTAAAAAAGTGTAATAAAGGGAGACTGTGTGCAGGAGTAATTTCCTAACAAAATCTTGTTCCGGTACCTAAAAATAATTTTTGAATCATTTTGTATTAATGAATGTAGCATATTTGGGGCAAAATCACTTGTAATTAGTCTTAGGTATGATTAAACAGAAATCCAAACCCCATCCCCCCACTTAAAATGACTGAAATTTGATTTGGTTCCAGGTTTTCTCTCCAAATTTATGTGTTGGCACCTCCAGTTCTATTTCATTTTCAGCCACAAGCTCTCCCTCCAATAGAGAGCCATGCTCTTCCCTCTCGATAAAATACCCACCCTTACTCCTCTTTCCCATCTGCAAGCACACAGGTTCTCTCTCACACAGACACATGCGTTCATTTACCATCTACACCTCAGATCTCTTCGACGTCACTTCCTTAGGCAAGATTCTCTTGATTCTTAAGCTCAATTAGGTCCCCAAGCTAAATGTTCCCCTCACTCCCTATTTTGCACAGATCTGAGTCTCTTGGTACTTATTATTTAAGGTCTGCCTTACCTACTAGACTGTAAGTCGTGGGAGGGCAAGTTCCTCTTCTGTTTTACTCGGGTGTCCCAGCACCTGAATGACATGAATGGAGGAATATGCATTAGGCATCATACTGGCAATATTTGACTTAGCAACCCTATAAAATTAATTTACTAGAAAAATCACTTGAAACTTTACACACACATGATGTGGAAGTTTCAGAGAGCTGGTTATCAATGATGCCGAGGTGTCATCTACAAAGACATCTATGAGCACAGGGTTAAAAGAGAGGTTTTCTCTTTTAGAAGTTACCAAAGTCCACGTGTAATCCTTAACTTTCTAAGCTAGAGTCGTTGTTTGTCAGATCTCTGAGCATAATTCCATTTCTCACACAATATACAATCTGTGAGAATGAGGTATAAAATTGAAAAGGTTATTTATTAATTTACTATGGGAAAACACCTTTCTATATGACGAGTATTTTGCTCGTGAAAATTACATGGAAAACGTACTGGGTAAACAGAGTATAAAGACAAAATCTGGATGTTAAATGATACTTAATGGCATGGGATTAATCTTTTATATTTCTCAAACTAGGATAAAGCCACTTTCAAGGGTGCATCGTTTACTTATTCAATCATTTGACAAATAATTACTAGCAAACATTGTTCTAGGTGTTGACCCAAGAATAGAGAAGAAATCCGTCGTTTTCATGGAGCTCCTATTTGTGTGATAGAAATGTAAATAAAGGGTTTTTAAAATGTTAACTAAACAAAATAGTTCAGATTGAGGAAAATGATCTGATATGAAACAATTAGCATATGAAGAGGAAAGTAAGCAAGGGAGGCCATCTTTACAAAGAATGTCTCCAAAGACCTCCAAGCAAGGGGCAAGAAAGAAAAAAGCAGAGAATCAGCCAGTGATAAGAGATGGGAGAAGAGAGGCCTTTCCCGGCTGCAGCAGGAACTGCGAAGGGACCTGCATGCTGGGGGGCACAAAGGAAGCTCCGTTTACTCCAGAACATGGCAGCACAGACCCTGATGGTCTGAGGGAGCCATTTGCATTTCATTCCCAAACGAATGGGAGCCATTACAAAATTTCTTTCAAGCAAGGAAATGGCCTGCTGGTGAGGGTAAAAGATTACTCGGGCTGCAGTGTGGAGAATGGATTGAGGGAGAAAAGAGTGAAAGTAGGAATATCTCATTTTAGTACTCCGGGAAAAGTGCCGGCTGTGTCCACGGGGCGCGTGGTGGTAATGGAGATGCAACACGGGGAGGCCGGGAAAAGCATGGGGACAGAACTTTGCACACTTTAGGGTGGACTGGACAAAGCAGCTGGAAAAAACTGAGGAATCTGAGTGAGTGGGCCTCGTTTTTTTACTAGAGTAAACGGGTGGATGGTAGTGCCACTGGCAGAGATAGCGAGAGGAGGGCAGCCAAGTATACCTCTGATAACAAGGACTTTATAAACACTGTAACGGAATAGAATAGTTATATAAATTTTTGAAACAAAACTAAAAATGCAACTTCAAGGACATTTCAAGCAGGCCTCTGCTCTCTTGAAGTCAGTTTTCCCCTTTGTCCGTTTTAAAAGTTCGAGGCCGGGAGCCCAGAACAGCGGCCGGTCAACGCAGCCTACGCGCTAGACGTCTAGTGGCCAAGGTCCACTCCCCACCTGGTTCCGGAATGATAAAACGCTCCCCGTCTGTGGTTCTCAAAACCTTCTGAGCGGCACCCACGGTAAAAAATACATTCTAAGTAGGGAGCTCCATATACACCCCTTCCCCCATATCTGAAAAGAACTAAGTCCCACCGAATCAGCACTTACCCAGGCCACCGCGATGCGCGCGCTCCGCTGTTTCCCGCCCCACTTCGTCCTAAGGCAGCACGGTGGACAGACTGCGGCCCGCGCCCCCCGCAGCAGCTGAAATGCTCTCGGCCGGGGGCCCAGCCGCTTAGACCCACCCTCCTAGTGACGGACACATTCCAACACAGCCAAGCCTACGGCGCATCTCAGCAGGAGCGGGGCTTGTATTCCGAGGGGCGGTGCTACCTGGCGCGCCCAGGTGAGGGATCAGGTGGCGGGGGCGTGGCTACGGGCCCCGCCCGGTGGGGTGGGCCGCGTGCCCCTCCCCGGCGCGGTCCCCTCTGCACCTGGGCGCTGCAGCCGCCGGTCCGCCCCGTGCACGCGGCTTGAATCCCAGCGCCCCGCTTTAGCGGGTAGTAGGCGCTCCTAAATGTCAGCTGGACAAGTGAACGGAAGTTTAACCAAATTTAAGCAGTTGTGCATCAATGAAATGAAAATCAAGCGGTGAAGGCAGTTTTTACCCCCGGGAAACAGAGGTTTGTCCTGACTCTCACCACACCTTTTTCCCTCCGCGCTCCCTTCCCCGGCTTCGCTTCCCCTCCACGCTACCTCCAGTCGCAGAATGACTGCTTTTTCTTTTCCAGCCGTTAATGTGACTGTTCGCAGCCCTCCCGGTAACACAACTCACTTCAAAAGCAGCGGTCAGTCAACAGTCACCATTGGCTATGGTCTAGCGAAATTTAATAGTTCCTGTAAGTGCACAGACCATTAAAACGAAAACCAAATCAATGTTTAAAAACCTCTTAAATTTTAATTTGAGGCGTATCTGTAAATCACATATATATGTAGGAGCAGTTCTCTACTGTATTTTTTTTAAGTCTGTTTAGAATAAACGTCAATTGTACGATTCGAAAGTAAAAGATCATTCCCAATGGGGGAAATGTGTTATTGTCTGTCTCCCCCAGTAGGAAAGCCCGTTTTTCATTCATTTCAAAGCGAAGTTAGATAAAGCTTCCTTAGCAACTTACCTTAGAACGTTTTTGCTGGTGAGTTTCTGAAGGAAGAAATAGTGAGATACGACTTTTCTCCTGCTTTCTATTGTGTCTTCCTATGTATGGTCTGTAGAAACTGCACAGGCAGGTTAGAGCAGGTTTGCGCGATCAGTTTTTTCTTCTTTGGTCATAAAAATGTTAAAGTTTTGGGTTTGATAAGATGCGACCTCGGTGAGCCAAAAACCCCGAGGAGCGTATTCTTTTCCAAGACTTTACATGATAATGTTACTGATCAGTGAAAGTCCCTTTCCTCACTAAAGGTGTCTATGTATCATCACCACCATCATTGATCTAGATAAACAAATAAAGGTATAAATGAATGATATTTATCATTTATACATTATATGCTTCTGTATACTATATTAACTGTATTAACATAAATGTATTTATACATAATAAATATATATCATGTAATATGTTAATATAATTTATATTTTAATATATAACATATAAACCTGTTTATTATAAACATGTTTACTATATATTATAGAATATGTAAAATTATTTATATTTTATATATTAAGAAAAAATATATACCATTTATATCCTTATTTATTTATACATATCATGTATATAGGTGATGATGATGGCAATAATACCCAGAGAGAGAGAGGTACACACACACACACAGCTCAGACAGATCCTGTCTTTCATCCTTTTATCTGCTCACCAGCCCACACCCTTTTGTTATCATTCCCTGAAACTTTGAGGCAGTGCCTACCATCATCTAGATTTATTTATAATCCCTTCCCCACTAATAATTCAATCTGGTCACTTGGTTTGTGTTCGTGTGACTCTGCCTGGAAACTGAAGACAACATTAGAAAATCTAGGTTTACATCTCACATACCACCTCTTACATAAATTATTTTTGCTGCCCTTTTGTTTCAGCTTTCCTTTGCATGGGCCTGGACAAGTAGACCACAAGGAAGGAATTCATCTGTTGTCATATGAATGCAGCTCAAGGGAAACTGATTTTCTCCAAAATCGAGCTAGGGAATGAATGAAACCATGAAACCAAAGAGGGCTGCCTCATAAAACAGAAAGAAGGTGGTTCACAGGAACAGGTAATTTTGGGGATTACTGGAATTTTAATCATAGTAATTCTTCCACCAATAACATTAGGCCAGCTTTTTTTATTTTGACAATTTATTTCTGTGTTACAAACCAGTATTTTCCTTAAAAAGCTTAGAATGTGAAAACTGCAGGTGTATTTTCATGCACTCTACACCTATTTGAGCTTCTACCCCAGCCAGGCCTCTGGTCTAGGCCTTGGGGATATACATCCCTGGCCTCCAGGCTGAAGTTGCTGGGACAGAACCAGCATGAAGCAAGGAACTCACTGGTTTCCAGCAGCAAAATTTAAAGGGTGCCCCCCAAAATTCAGTAATGAAAATTAGTAATATTTTAATGCAATTAAAGAAATTCTTGAAAAAATACATGATGAGCAAAATATCAAAAAATTTAAAAAAGGCGGACACCCAAATAATCATGCTTTGTAAACATCCAAGTGCAGCTGCTTTTAGGACAATGAAGGGTGGGTATGTTTGGTGTTACTGAGAGCCTCTAGCGGGATCCCGACTGAAGAAAGTTCAGAGAGGGTTTCCCTAGAGCTGCTGCTGAGGGCAGATCAGAGGACGAAGGTGGTCAGAATATACCAACCTCCAGTTAAGATACTATAAAATACGTAAGTACTAGAAACAATGTACAACATCCCGACAATAACTAACACTACTACTGTATGATATCTATAGGAAAGTGATCAAGAGGGTTAATCCTAAGACTTATCACAAGGAGAATGTATTTTATTTCCTTTTTTCTTTCTTTTCTTTTCATTGTATCTATATGAGAAAACAGATGGTAGCTAAACCTAGTGTGGTCATCATTTCTTCATAACAGGTAAATCACACCATCCGACTGTATGCCTTAAACTTGCACTGAGACGTGCGTCAATTATTTCTCAGTATAACTGAAAAACGAAACCACTTGAGTGTGCTAAAATGTTTGAGAGAAAACATTGTACATGATGGTATTTTACAAAGTCCATGGTTGTATCTTTCATAAAAAGTCTCTTGCACTATTAGTCTCTATAATTTATAATGCCTTTTTATATATGTATTTGATCTTAATAGCAATCTTACAAGTTGCTATCACCTACTTTATGGACAAACAAATGGAAAGTCATTAATGACAAATGCCTTACCCAAAGCTGCACAAGTATTAGTTTATGGGCCAAAGTTTAGACCCCAACTCTTGCTGTCTTAACATAAAGCATAAAGATAGAATTAATTTTTTCAATTTCAGAGCTTTTAATGCATTTTTTTAGTTTTTCTACCCCAAAAAAAGTCAATGATATATGTTTCTCCTTGGAATTTGATATTTTTAAATGAGTCTAGATTAAAAAATCTAGAGTATGATTTTTTAAGAGAGCATACTAAGGCACCATTTTACAGCATTTTTAAAAACTGAGGTATAATGGAAATGTGACATTAGATTAGTTGCGGGTATACAACATCCTGATTGGATATGTGTATATTATATATATTGTGAGATGATCCCAAAGAAGTCTAGTAAACATCCATCACCACGATAGTTAAAATTTTTTTCTTACGATGAAAACTTTTAGGATGTATTGTTTTGGCAATTTTCAAATATACACTACAGTATTATCGATTTTAGAGACACCATGTTGTACATTACATCCCCAGAACTTAATTTACTTTGTAACTGAAATTTGCACCTTTGACGCACCTCACCCAGAGGGTAAGAGGTGGGTGAAATGGATAAGGTGGACTCTTTTTTTTTTTTAAAGCTAAATGGAAGCTGTTTGGTACTTGACACTGAGGAGATCAAGATTCGCCATAATACTGTCAGGAATTTTCAACAGTCTTTGTGCTTTTTAGATAAACACTGCAACCACATAAATATCGGCATGTTTCATTTTCCTCTGTGAGGATTCTGCAGTGAGCCTACATGCAGGACCTAAAGGCTATTTTGTAGACCACAGATTCTCCTCAGCCATGGCAATGATGTGTGAATGTTTTGTCAGTTTCTCTTAAGATCCTTTCTTCCTCTTAAGGATAGAATATCCCCACAACCTCCCTTTCTGCTAAGAAACCCATTCACATCGGGCTCACCTGGAAAATACTTTGAGAGCTTGCTCTAACTTACTCAAGATTCTCTCTCATTCACTTCCATAAAAACAGATTTTGAGTCAACCTCACATTGCATGGTCTTTTACATTTTTAAAAAAATGTTGAGATGCTTTTGGACGTAGGGAAGACCTGCCTAGGCTCATTGACAGGATTTTTGCCCTTGTGCTGCTTCGCTCTGAAATCTCAGCCCCAGATGGCCCAAGCCGGGTTCTTTGCCTCACTCTGATCTCAGCTTCATTGGGAGGCAGGATCCAGTGACCAGGAATTTCCTTAGTCAAACCGTCGTATGTCTGTGGTTTATTTTCTTCTTGATACTTTTCACATGGAGGGTGTTAACCACCCCAGTGCTGGAGTAGAGTCTAGGTGGAGAATAGAGGCATCCCAGAACCGAGTTTCAATTGCCTCACTTAGAAATGCAGTCTGTAAATAGCAAAGGGCAAAGGGCGAAGTGAGTGGATTTTCTGTAAGGCACTTTCTGAATTTCATCACTTCTGCTGGGACTTTTTGCTTGGATGAATCCAAAGACTAACGGCAAAGGTTTCTGGGTGTATTTTCACTCTTTTCTACAGAGGGAGCCAGGAAGTCCCTGGCGTGGTAGGACACTCACAGTACTTCTTGCTGGCCCAATCCGGGGGTACTTTGTACCTGGGAGTGGCTTTCACATTTCCTGGCTGGGAAAGACTTGCAGAGAGCCCCTAGGATGGGGTTTCCCCTTTTTCCAGCCCTCAGGGTTTCACCCAGAAAGGTCAGTCATAAAATCCAAGGGAGGAAAGTATTTTAAGAAATTGTCATAGAAAATAATCCTCGAACCTCGAGAGAAAATCACTATAGCTCTGCTTCCTGCTGGACATGCCCCTGTGGGTCTCCTGGCCTGTGTGAACTCCCTCTCCCATCTCACTGCCAGCGCACCATCTTGCCCTCCGAGTTCTGCGGGTTAAATCTCTTTAATGCTCCCAAATACTCTTTTGCTGTTTGTCTCTGTGCCTTGCAGGCGTTTCCACTGCCTGTAATCCCAAAATCATTCCCTTTCAGGGTATTACCGGATTGCTTTTCCTTCATATGGTACCTTTATCCATAGTCACAGTATGTTCATACAGGAAGTGAATGGTGTGTTTAATATTCCTTTCAATGTTGCCACTGAATGGCTTATAGTTTCTCAAACAAAGGGATCCCGGACATTTATGATCCCTCTGAGTAAATGTCAAGGCTTCTGAACTGGCACTCGGCAGCCAGCCTCTTGTCTCTCTTCTCCATTATTCCTACTACAACCACTTATTTACGTGAAACACTGATGAGATGATATCATTTGCTTCTCTGACAGCTTTGAGTAGGTTCTAAAGCATATAAAAAAAAAGGTGTAAAATCCTTTGCAGGCTTTGTAAAGCCCTCCTTAATCTGGTCTCGGCCTCTCCTTCCCTTTTACCCTCCAAATAATTAAACCATTCCAGAGGTCATCGATCCACAGCACCTTGTCCAAATCTGGCCTGCCACCCACTGTGAGCTAAAAAAGGTTTTCACTTATTAAAATTATTCCACACAAAAATCAAAAGAAAAATAGTATTTCCTGACGTAGAAGATTCTATGACATTGAAAGTTCAGTAACCACAAGCAAAATGGTTTTGGAACAGAATCATGCCCGTCCATTTGCCCTTGAATATGTCTGCTTTTTGCATTACCATGGCAGAATTGAGTAACTGTGACACAAAACTTAAAATATTTATTATCTGGCCCTTTACAGGAAAAGTTTATGGAGCCTTGGCCCATTCCATTTTAGCTGAATTGAGTTGGTTCTTTTGTAACATTCTGCTGTTGTTTGTATGTAATCTTAGGACTGAGCCCATTATTCCCATTTATCTTGGTCACTACAAGGGGCAAAACACTCCTTGGCTAGCCTTGTACGCTGGACTCTCATTACCACATGGCTCTGTGCATGTCCTTAAGCGAGCCAATCTCATACTCTTCACAATGCCCCCAATCCTTTCTCGGTGCCCTCAGATACCGATGACCTTTATTGGCTAAATATTTTGTGCCTCATCCGCTTCTTCTTCTAGCCCTGGCTTCCTCTGAAGTCCTCTCAGGCTGCGTGTGTTTTTTCTCCACACTGCAGGGAAGTGTTCTCCTGTTTCCTCATTGCTCTCCCAGACCTTCGTCTCTCCTCCCTCCCACCAACCTGCTCTTGTGAAGCCTCGGCTAACGGACTAGATTACCCACCTCTGCTCTTGGCTGCCAACAAACCTAGGTGCCCAGTACTAATCCTGGTGCATGAAATAGCCACAAAGACAATTCTCCCTCTCATCAGTCCCCTCAGGGTCCAAATTCATTATTATCTGTAACCACACGCCAATTCATATTCTCAGTAAAAGCATCTCCACCTGTGACCATCGAGTCCCTCTTCCTGGCCCACTTCTAATACTCCTGGCCACAGCCAGTGCCACCCGGTGACCCGCCGTCTTTTCACAGTCCCTTCACTTCTCTCACCCTCATTTCCTATCTGGTCCACCTTAAGTGATGTGGCCCATTATGTTATTAATTCCTTTATGTATACAAGTCCTTACTTTATCCCAAACCCCTGAGGTATTTCCAAATTAAGATTATTTTTTTTAAGTTTAGAAGATAGTACAGTTCCTATACCATGTTATATAATGTCATCTGCAATGAAATTGATGATTGTTCCCAAGTAAGTGGGATCAGTAGGGTTCTAAATAGGTTCTAAATAGCTATGTGGCTATTCAGATTGACGTTTGCTGCTGAAGGAGTTAGGAACCACCTTACGGAAAATAAAGTTTTCCGTTTCCTGTGGTCTTTTCGGATTATGGAATCCAGGGATTGTAGGCCTGGACTTGAACCTTCCTTGCTCCATTCTCTCCCAGCAAAGCTGCCAGCATGCTGAAATGCAAATCGTTGGATTCTGAACTTGCATCCAAGCAGGTGAACAAAATGTACAGCCGTGCTGATGGTTCTCCCCCATCGTGATGGCTGAAGCGCCGGGGACACTTAGGCAGTGTGATTCTCACCAAGGGCAGTATCGCCCCCTAGAGGGCATCAAGCATTTCTGTGGAGATATTTTTGGTCGCCTAAGCCAGTGTCCTCATGCACTGAACGTGTGTGCATGGAAATATGTATTTTATTATGAACTCTTTTCCTTTTAATTCTTTACATTATGGTGAGGGCATTGTATGATTTAAAAATATCTGTGCAGGTAGGTTAAATTAATTATCACTTTATTTTTACAATGGTAGCAAGGGTGTTAAAACCATGTGTTATATATGAGGTAATCGGGAACAGCTTTTGGAGGTCACCAATTTATGTCCAAATTGCTCATTTCAAAGATCAGTTTTCACTGCTCATCTTCCTGGATCTCTCCATCATTTGGCACGGTTGACATTTCCATTTATTGTGCCTCCTCGGCTTTAAGGCCACTAACATCTTTGTGCAGGGGCTTAATCCTTGGGCCTGTTCTGTTATCTTCCCTCAACTTACTTCCTAACTGGTCTCATCTACCCCATGACCTATAATACTGTCTGTGGATAAGGCATCTCATGGTTCATATTTCAAGGTTAAGGTCAAATATTAACTTCTCACTGAGAATCTTACTGATTCTCCTAGAAGAAATTAATTACCCTTTCTTCAGAGTGATTATTCCCATTCCTTTATACTTCTAGCTTCTCACTTTTCCCATTTTACTCTATAGTTTATTTGGTAAGTTCCTTGCCGAAAGGATTCATATCATACTCGTCTTTATATACCTACATTTCATCTTTTATTAAAAAAAAAACACTTTTTTTTGCTTGTAACAAGTGCTCAATAAATGCTTATCAAAGAGAATTTTTCCTCCCTCCCAGGAATGTATGTGGAGCTTAAATATTGCTTGTATAATTTACTCCTGCATCATGGAAATCTGCACCTACTCTCTATCCTGGGTCATCGACATGAAGCCTCATGCGGGAAGTCTGCATCAATCTTCCCTTGTAAAGAGCTAAAAATTTAGGTAAGACAAAAGATAATTGGGCATGTACTGGATTTGCAAAGTGACCTTCTCAGGCACAATGAGTGAGACCTACAGAGTACTGACACTCAGTTTCTACTTGGAGGGACGCAGTCTACACCGTAGGCAGTGGAAATTGGATCCTTAAAATGCTCTCTTTCAGATCTTTCTCTGGTTCTTCATCACTTACATCTCAGCCCTGGTGGGATCAACAGAAAGGTTTTTCCTGATCGTCCTTTCTGAAGCAGGACCTTTTCTTGAGTAGGTAGGCGCACTCTCTCCTACTATGCTGTTTTTATTTAAGTCATTTACTCATGACTATCTGAAATTATATTTTTTGTGTTTTTGTTGCCCATCTCCTACGCGTCTGGAATATGAGCTCCATAACTGTAGGAACTTGGCTTGTCTGCATTCTGTAGTTATCAGTAAACAGAGCACAGAAAGGGGTCTGGCACTAATAGGTGCTCAGTAAATATTTGTTAGGTGAATGGATAAATACATCCTGAGGATACTGGAAAGCTGCTTTGGTCCTGAACCTTATCTGCAAAGAAGTGAATTATAAATCTTATGTTAATGTAATGTGGTAAAGAGGAGATAAGGAGAAAGGAGCAGAATATTTATGGTTGATGGGCTACTGATGCTTTTGAAAGACATAGAAGTCTTTTGCATTTTGAAATAGCCAATAGTTTAAAAATGACTATCACACTAAAATGAAAATCTTTTACTAGGGGCTTTGAAGTAGGTATTCAACAAATAGTCTCTGTCAGACTGATTTATCTTTACTTGGCAGAAATGATACATAAGTTACTAGTATCATTTATTCTGCAGAGCTTGTGTTTGGAACCCCAAAACCTATCATGAGTTACAGTAGAATATTTTAAACCAATGTGGGATCTCAGATCAGCAGGCATTGGCACCATCTGGGAGCTTGTCAGGAAGGAAAGTTTTTAGGCCTGATTCCAGATCTACTGAAATAGAATCTAAATTTTAATAAAATACCCAAATCACTCATGTGCACATTTATGTTTGAGAACCAGTGCAAAAGAAACCATATCTAAGAATGTTTAAGTTGGATCCAATGAACAAGTAACCAGCAGGTGATTCTAAAAGCAGATAAGGAGGGGGTGTAGGCAGTGGTTGGAGCTGGGGTGAGGGGTGTCTGAACAGTGAGTTAAAAGGAACAAGTTATCCAAACAAGGCTTCAGTGGTATTCATTTTCACCTCATGGTCAAAATAAGCAACTTGGCTGAACACACACGTCATGGAGTCTACTGACTAGTCTAAGATAGCACAGGTGTTTGCCATGGAGGACGAATCTATTTTTTGACTTGATTATAATGAAACACATTTTTTTTTCCTCCACTGAGAATTTTAATAATGATGCATCATGAATTTCCTCAAGGCGCTTTCAGTACCTCTGGGGGAGTCAGAAGGTGAGGGGTTGGTTCTATGCAGTAGGTACACTTTAGCCACAAAGGGGAGAGAGAAAGAAAAATCTGGAGAAATGGAGGAAAATTGCCTGTGTGGGGGCTTTATGGAATAAGGGTTGTTGAAATAGTCAGATGCCTGTATATATTTATATATAGGAAGGGATTTGCTTTTCCCTCGGTGGGGAGGAACATAAATTGTGTTACAGATGTAATTTAGGAAAGAAGAAAAGAAGTGAAATTGTGTTCAAATAGACCTTTGGAGTGGGCAGGGGACTCATATCCTGAAATAAAATTCAAGAAGAAATACATCTATGCTTATGCTCTTAGATCTGGGGGAGTTATGGTGATTTACTAATGCACTATATTGCCATGACATCTTTATGAAGTCACTTTAGGTTTCCTATATTTTTAATTAGAAGTCATTTAACAAATGCCTCTGCTCCTTGGCAGCAATGGATTTAAATGGTTATCGAATAAAAAATGAATAATGAGTGTTGTCCTCCCCTCTAAACATCCCAGATTGACCAAGGAGAGATAATCACTCTGCATGTCAAAGATTTTTCTGAAGTAGACTTTGCAGAAATGAGTTTCCCACTCCATCTCAATATTCCCTCTGCTTTAATAGTCTGCCTGACACAGGACCCAGTACAGTGTTTAGTACATAGTACAGCCTTTCTTTACTGTTCAGCTCCTTCAGTGACTTGGCCAGTGAATCCTGGTGGCTTTGAATTCAAAGCACATTGAAAGACTGCAGCCACAAGTCTTCAGAGATGCACTCGGTGTGAACCATGAGTCACCTACGTCAGCATCACCTTGTGAAAAAATGCAAAATCTCCAGTTCTACTCCAGAACTATTCCTGAACCAGAATCTGCATGTTAGCACATCCAAGTAATCTGGGTCCACGTAAAAATTGACAACTATTGTAGATGCATGCATGTAAAAATTGTGAACCTGAGTCTCAGCTGTAGCACTTTTGTGAGAGCAACACAGGAAGGCAGCCTACGTTCCTTTGCAACTTATCAGCATCCATGTCTCAGTGTTGCCTCAAATCCCTAAAAGCTACAGCCACATGGGTGAAGCTGACAGAGCCAGCAGGTAGGTTGTTCAGATCTAATAAGATCAACACAATAGGTTTCGCCTGCTTTGTTGCATACAGTTAATCTGAGCAACTCTGTGAACAGCAGTGTACCCACAAACCCATGGAATAGAACAAACTGATCACATCAATTATCCCACTACCGAGGATAAAAACTCACACTCTGATGTTCCTGCTCCCTTGATGGAGTGTTTGCATCACAGGAGAGGAGATACTGTGTCTCACTTTTCTCCTGATACATAACAGTGGTAAGGCTTTAAGATGGAGCCTCTATTTGGAAGCTTTAGGACTCGCTCTGGTCAGGTTTCCCATATAGTGTCCAAACTGTTTCTTCTATGGGAAAAGGATCATGGGAACCTCCACCTAGAAGATGGGGTACCACTTCTTTCCTTTTATCTCTATTAATACATACCATATGTGTATGTAGTGGTATGTATTAATAGAAAGATTTGTTTAGATTGGTTCATTTTCATTTAGTTTAGGATGCACTGTTTGTTAATTTGATTAATCCTATAATAAATACAAGTACATTGAAAAGCAAATTTGAGTTGGTTTCCACTTATTAGATGCAACCCACTGCAGTGAATATGATGTAGGTCATTGTAAGTTTTAGGTATCTGTGGTTTCAAAAGATTGTTTGTGCATACATAAGTAAACACACACACATTCTCTTTCCTCCCCTTTTTATAAGGTGGGAGCATAAGCAGTATTGCAGGTCCCTTCAGCCTGGCCTTCACATTTGCATACTTTCTCTCTTATTTCAACAGCAAGGACTCGCGCAGCCGCTCAATTATGAGGCGGTGTCCGACGTAGCTTTATTTAGCGTAACTCTGCGTGAGAACCCCCCCACTCCACCACTGAGGCTAACATCATGGTAAATGAGACGAAAGCCACTTGCTGACGCTTTTTTCATTTCTTGAAGTTTTTTATTAAAAACTGTTATGAACTTACTTTCTAAAACTAAAATACATGTACATGATAGAAAGAATAAAAGGGACACAGGAGGACCCAGAAAAGGAAGTCTCTTTCCTACTCCTGACCTCTGGCTACCCAGTTCTTGTCTCAAGGGCAACCCATGTTTCATTGTCTTCTGCAGCTTTGCAGTCCAGCTCTCTTTGGCTTTGGCTTCCAAGAAGGCAGTTTATCCCAGCTGAGCAATGGGTTGCATTGCATGGTTATTTTTTCATAGGTGTTTTTTAATTCAGAGGCAATCGTCAAAGCCTCCTAGGCTTCCCAGATGTAAACCTGGAAGGTGAGTCCAGCAAATTTGACTTTGTAGGAATAACAGAAATTGCAGAGGTCCTGGAGTGGGCTGGTGGCCTCAGTGTGGAGTGCATACTGCTGCACCGATGCAGCAAGTCCTCCCTCCTGGAATTCCTCTGCTGCTTATGGAGATGGGTATTCTGGAACAGAATCAGGAAAATGGAGTCCATGAACTTGGACTCCATTGCTCTCTTTTTATATGGCGATTTAAGGCTACTAGCCAAATAAAGAGTTGGTCCGTGAAACATTACTGACTCTTCACGATGACCCCTAAATTTCTGTTTAGCTGCATCTGCTGAGTCTCTGATTCCAAATTAGGCTGGGAACACATAGCGAAGCCAGAAGATTTTTGTGACCCTATGTGATCAATGTAATTTAACTGGTCAGTTTTAACAATTAACAGGTCCGTAAGAATGAACATTGATTCATTGTGTATATTTAGACACAAAATTCATAAGAAGTTTTAAGATGTAATAGAAGCTTTCAAAGAAACATTAAGCCTGTGCTGGCATAGTTTTCTCTACCACTAGAGGAAATCCTTGGAAAAGTTTGGCAAGCATCATAAAGAGAGAAATCTCTGGAAGTTGAATGATGAGCTAAACTTGGCTTATACAATCTGAAGAGCAGAGTGGGTGTTAAAATTGGAATGTGGGAGATGAATGGTTCTTCTATGGCTCAGCCAACTGAACACAATTTAATGCTGTAACTCTCCGTGATTAAAATAAGAAAATATTGATGGAACCCAATTGCAGCTAAGAATATGTCCAATGTTAATAGGATTTTTAAAAATATGTGGTACAATGAGAATACTTTTCCTACACTCCTAAAAGTAAGATAATTAAATTCTACTGTCAAACAAATGTTGCTTTTTAATCACTATTACCTTTATTAAATAGCATTTTAATAGATGCTAAAGAAAGTAGGTTTTATTGCCTACAGACAGACAATTTGTTCTTTGTTCTCAGAAAAACTGGAGTGGTAGTTAAAGAACAGTTATTAAAAGATACTAGAAAAAATGTCAAAAGCAGTTCATTTTTTCACAATGTTGGGTGCCTAAAATCCCATGATTTCCTTTCACATCACAAATTTATTTTATTGCTCTGAGACTACTACCCCCAGTTCTATTACGAGGGTTATTTATTTATTTTTTGGTAATTTTACTTAAAGTATTTTAGCATAATTTTTAGTGTATTGATTTATACACTGTTGGATCATAGGACTAAATCTATTTATAATTAGTGTGGATTCTGCTATACACGTAAGTGTAAATTAATGTTAATCTACACCTGGGGGTGGCTAATTAGCCTTCAGACTGCCTCAGTTCAGCAGTCTTTCCTGAGAGATGGACATAGCAAATTTTCAAATACTGATGCCTAGATCTAAAACAGAACAATTGTTAATTAGCCCAAGGAATACAGGGAAAATTTTTCACTGGTGAAATGAGCAATGTTGAAGATGCATCGTAGGCAAAAAGATTTTGCAGGGTTTATTGCCCTTGAATAAAGGAAGTATAAGTATCTCAAAAGACCCACATCCTAATCTGATCAGGTAGTTTGTTAGGTCTGGGGCTCCATTCCATCCTGTGACTCCACCTTCACAGGTCATGACTGTGTAACCTGATAGAAGAAGGTAGCTGCTGATCCCATCAGCAACATATGGCATCTCTTTGGGGGTGAATTTTGTGTACCGTGTGCTTGTAGAATACCCAAGAACGGAGAATGGCAAGAGGTTGTATGGTTGTTTTTCTGCCTGTTTGCTGTTAGATACTTGCAGGATTGACAGAATGAAGCCTGGGACTTGCTTTTCTGTAAAAGACCACTTAGAAGCTAGATAGTAAGGGGCAAGATAGATACAACCAATTGGAATCCGACGATTTTCATCATCAGATTGACAGTAGTCCAAAGAATGAATACCTTTTACATCAGTATGGAACATTTCAGGTTTTTATACACAACCAGAGTTGGAGAGGATCTAATGGTCTATCAAGGTGAATGTTACATATGGACATGGAAAAAAATGTGCATCTTGCTGTTGGATGGAGTCTTCTATAAGAGCCAGTTAGGACAAGCTGGTAGTTGCTCCTGTCCAAGTTGGTCACTTCTTACTGGCTTCTGTTTGCTCTATTGGTTACTGAGTTGAGAATGGAAGCCTCCAACAGCAACCATGCGTTTATCTGTTTCTCCTTTCATTCTGTCAGCCTTGCTTTGCGTTATTTTGAAGCTCTATAATTAGCACATTTGGGGTCATTACTTCGTCTTGATGAATTGACCCTTTTATAATTACGTAATGTCCATTTTTATCGCTGGTAATTGTACTTGTTCTAATATTACTATCAATGCTCTACTTTATTATGATTAATGCTTATATGGAATATCCAGTTTTTCTTCTTGTTAAAAGCCTTATAAGCCTTTAGACTCCCTGTGACACATGATGTCTCTAATGGTAGAAAATGGGGTGTTGAGGAAGAATTTCAACCCAGATGCTTTACTGTGACTAAATTGCATATCACCCAATACCTTAAGAGGTGACTTAACAGAATTATCAGAACTGTTTCAGAATCCAACTCTGAGACATATTTTCTAGGTCTGAATGTGAACTCCCTCTCCTCTCTAAATATTCAACTTCTCTGAAAACAATACCTTTAAAATGCATCTCTTACAAATGAACTACTCATTTTGGATATTTTAAAAAGGAATCTTATTATATGAGACACAGCTATTATACAGAAAGTACTTTTTCACACAAACCTACAAAACGTAATGTTGATCCTCTTTTGCTGAAACTATTGAATGGCCTATGATATTCTTTTATGTGTTCAATAATGTATCTGTCCAGTCTAATGAAATATGGTGCCTCAATTTGTGCAGGGATAATGGCACAATAAAATGTAGGCTTAAGCATGGCAACCTTGTCAATACAATTTACTATGTTTTTTTCTGTTGGTTTACAGTGCAGCAAAAAATCATGACATTGTAAAGCTGTACCGATAAAGCATCCAGCACGTAATTCTCCTCCTTCCTATTAAGGAAAATATATTAACAGTAATTATGGGGATAATAATAACATTTTATTTTTAGAATAAACTGGTATCCCCTTGTGAATGAAAACATCGTCACTTTCATTTTTGATCAAAGCAGTGTTTTCATTTTGTCTTACATGCCAGAGTAAAGCAAATATTGCCTTTTTCTTCCCAGTCCTTAAAGAGAGTCTTCACTTGGCAAATCTAGTCTTACGAGTAAACAGCTGTTGGTTTATTTTTTTCTTCCCTGAGGATTTTGATCTCAGTACTTCCAATTTTTCAGTCTATTAGTAGAAGTCAACATGAGATGACAGACCACAAAATGCAGAAATATATTGTAACAAGTATGTTTAAAATGATATCCTTGAGGTGGCCATCACTAGGCTTTGGAAAGGGGAAGATGCATTTATTTGATTTCTGTATTTCAAGCAGAGCATCACGAAGAAACAAAAACAAGAAATTAATCGCTTCATGGGTTTGTCAGGAGCTTAGCTCTGTTAAGGGAAGCTACAGGGGTAAAGTTCAGCCACTAGGTCACAGAATAGCAGCGATAAGTACTGAGGAACAGATGCTAGCCTTGGACAAGAGACTTGAAATGCTAATGAGGACGGCAGGCTGCCGGAGCAGGGAAGAATCCAGAGCTGCCCTGGATGAGGTCATCTGAGGCATTTCGAGATAGCTGGAAGGAATCATTATCTTCGCACAAAAGATAAGCATTGTTCAGGAATTTAGAGAGACTGTCGCTTAAGAGCATTGCACTTTGTATCACAGTCTCAATTACGGAGAAAAGTTGAATATACCAGCAAATAGCTGCACAAGGAATTTTGCATTAAACTTCAGTATGGCCGACAAGATATTGGGCGTGAAATGTTGAAGCACTGATGTCCCGAGTTGCTGTTGCTGGAAGAATGTGAGTTATACACATCATGGTGTTATACACCGTGTGGTGCACAAAAAAGGGATCTGTTTTCAGTTCCAATTAATAGCAGAAAAGACAGTGAGTTATAAAATCCCTTATGCACCAGTTTCAAATTTCCAGAGATACTCATTTGTGTGAAAGGAACTCAGACAACCAGCATTCATTCTGAAGAGACAGAAAATTGCAATATTCTACAATAAGGGCACATACAGTGTTAAAGAATACATCGGAGGGGAGAATTTAGCAGAAACCAATGGGTCAAACCTCTATAATCAAAATATACAAAGATTATATTTTGAGCAAGTATGGTGGGCCCCCAATGGTAGCTCCTAAACTACCTTAATATATTGTTTCCAATTTGCCTGGACAATGTGCAGCCTGCCCCCCCACTAAGTCCCACCTGAAAGGAAAGGAGCGACACACAGCAGCAATTCACCGGAGAGTTCCGCTTTATTAGGGAAAGGTGCTGGGTTATATAGGAAGGGGCATGAATTGATTGAGGTGTCACTTCTACGGGGCTGTTGGCTGTTGGCTAGGTGCTGGGATTGGGAGGGGAGCGAGAGGTGATTGGGCTTCAGGTGGCGCCGGCGGGAACAGAGGACCCCCCGAAGAGAAGCCGGAAGTTTGCCATCTTACTGGTGGGGGCCCTTCACTACTCCTAGATGATTTTGCCCCAACAACAAAATACTCTAGTCAGGAATAGAATTGCATCCTACTGACCTCAGTAATTGGCTTAAGGGATGAGCTAACTGGTATTTCTCTCCCAGATGCAGTTTCATCATTTCCTCCAAGTTCTTTTTTTTCTTTTTATGATTCCTCTACTTCTCCAAGGGTTATATCTTTGATACCATTTATTAATTTCATACCATTTATTATACAGTGATGCAATTACGTATATGTATGTGTTAATCCTTAGCTTATCACCAGACTTGTGAGAAGCTTGAAAAAGAGATTGTATCTTATTTGTTGATTATCTCTAGCCCCTAATGCAAGCCTGGCATTGAATAGCCATTCAATAAATACTTGCTGAATGACTACTTTTCCCTTTCAATATTCTTCTAGGAAACTGTTGCCCCTTTTCAGTTTGAATTCCTCTTATTCTAATTCTTCAGCATTATTCTGCTTTGGAACTAATGAACTTAGCTGTGGAAAAAAGACATCCTATTTGAATTCAATATCTCTTTAAGTATTATTGCTTTTACAGCATTTTTTCTCCATTTGTCTAATTTTATAGGTGAATGTTTTAGTTCAGATATTCATGTTTATGAGTATTATTACAAAGATAAATTAATTCATAATTTGATGATGGAAAAAAATTCATAGAAGTGGTATTATAAAGGCACCAATTTTATTTAAATTACAGAAAAAACCCACAAACATTGTTTTTTCATGATTGTTATTACATAAATGAAGCTAGTGATTTATAGTAAATTAGGGAACAAAATATCATTTCATGAACTGAAGCAGTCAAGTAATTCCAGGGCTGGATAATTGTAGGGCTCAGCTTGAGAAAGTAGGAATACTGCAAAGGGAATATATTCTATTTACCATTTTTCTGCCCTCAAGTTTTGGCAATTGTTATATGTTCCATTGCAAATCAATAATGAGAGATTATAAATGTTACGACTAGATCCTGATCTGAAACAAAAACTTAAAACTAGATTCCCACCTCACTTTATAATAAGGGAAAACCACAAATGAATTGGAGAGCTTAGCAACGTAATGTTACTATCAATCTCGTTACATCATGTCCTGAAGAGTGGGTGAAGGAGGGTGTGCCCTGGAGGCTCCCATGAGAAGCTGGCAACGGCTCCCCATTTCGAGGAGGAGCAAGAGGGACATGGGGTCTGGACCCCGAATTATGTTGGGGCTGTGGTGGAACCTCCGGTATACCCAGCCCGGAGGGGAAGGGCTCCTGGTTTTGTTTGTAGGGCTGCCTGCTTTGGAGTGTCTCTTGTTTCCTGTTCTCTGCTGTCTATTGAGCTTCCTGTGTGATGTCATATGAAAGACCTGCTCCTCCTCATGCTTAGCCACTCATCTGCTCCCCTCTCAGGGGGCCAGGCAGAGACCCCGGTGTGGCTCCGAGGAAAGGGGCGGGATGAGGTAAGCCTTCTGCTTGGCTCATTAAGGGGGTTGTCTCTTGCTCCCGTGTGGCTTTCCCAGCTCGCTGCTTGGGGGTGCCCCTTCCTTGGCCTCACTCCCCATGCATCTGTCCCCAGGGATCCCCAGGTGGCTGTGCTTCGGTGGGTGGTCACCTCCCTGGAGCCGACACGGATGTCCTTTCTGCCTCTCTCTTCCTCCCTCACGCCCTCCCTTCTCTCCTTCCTTCCTTCTTCCCTTTTCTTATCACTCTTATTATTATTTCTTATTACCAAAACAATCATATTTTTACTGGGATATTCCAAAGACACAATAAAAGCTAATCTTTGCATAAGGGACCATCTTTAAGGAGGCAAATAAGAATTTAATCTCAGAGAGTTTTTCTTTTCTTTTTTTTTGATATCATTAATACACAATCACATGAGCAATATTGTGGTTACTAGATTCCCCCCATTATCAAGTCCCCACCACATACCCCATTACAGTCATTGTCCATCAGTGTAGTAAGATGCTGTAGAGTTGCTACTTCTCTGTGCTGTACTGCTTTCCCTGTGCCCCCCCCCGCCCCTGCCACGTTATGTGTGCTAATCCTAATGCCCCTTATTCCTCTTCTCCCTTCCCACCCACCCTCCCCAGTCCCTTTCCCTTTGGCAACTGTTAGTCCATTCTTGGGTTCCGTGAGTCTGCTGCTGTTTTGTTCCTTCAGTTTCTGCTTTGTTCTTATGCTCCACAGATGAGTGAAATCATTTGGTGCTTGTCTTCCTCCACCTGGCTTATTACACTGAGCATAATACCTTCTGGCTCCATCCATGTTGTTGCAACTGGTAGGATTTGTTTTCTTCTTATGGCTGAATAATATTCCATTGTGTATATCTTCTTAACCATTCATCGACTGATGGACACTTAGGTTGTTTCCATATCTTGGCTATTGTAAATAGTGCTGCAATAAACATAGGGATGCATATGTCTTTTTGAAACTGGGATCCTGCATTCTTAGGGTAAATTCCTAGAAGTGGAATTTCCTGGGTCAAATGGTATTTCTATTTTGAGCTTTTTGAGGAACCTCCATACTGCTTTACACAATGGTTGAACTAGCTTACATTCCCACCAGCAGTGTAGGAGGGTTTCCCTTTCTCTGCATCCTCGACAGCATTTGTTGTTCCTAGTCTTTTCTATGTTGGCCATCCTAACTGGTGTGAGGTGATATCTCATTGTGGTTTGAATTTGCATTTCCCTGATATTTAGCGATGTGAACCATCTTTTCATGTGCCTGTTGGCCATCTGAATTTCTTCTTTGGAGAAGTGTTGATTTCCTCCGCCCATTTTTTAATCGGGTTATTTGCGTTTTGGGTGTTGAGGTGTGTAAGTTCTTAATCTCAGAGAGTTTTAAATGTATTTCTCTGTCTGTTGATTCACATGCAGTTCTTACATCAGTATGTCAAGGGTTTTTCTGTACATGTGGTATGAATGTAGTACTGGATGCGGAACCTGAGAACTATAGCTCAGAAACCTTGAAGAATTCCCTATTTTACAGTTGGAAACATGAGGCCTTGAAGGTTAGGTGACTTGCTTAAAGGCTCCTATTGACCTATGACAAATTTGGAACTCACACCAAGTTCTATTAGCTCTGTACTCTTAAGAGCAAAGTTGCAAATATTTGTTGACCAGTTCCTATTTGTTAATTTCATGGGGCTTTACCCAAATCGGTATGGCATGTTCTGTGTTCTCAAGATACTTAGAATCTAGAAGAAGAGATACAGTTAACTCTTATGATGCAAAGTAGAATAAAATTGAGACTACAGGCTCAAGGGAAAAAGAAAAGGCTTGGAAACAGTTTAGGGGCTAATTTCGATAGAAATAATTGTGGACAGCTTGAAGAAAGTTTGCTTTGTTTGCACCATAATGTTCTATAAATGATGAAAGGTAAAATACATGAGTTTTAATTAAACTTGAGATAAATAGATAATGAAAATATAGATTGAAAATACGAGACAAAGTCAGAAATTATATGAAAACATGCATATAATAATGGCTACATCTTCCATGAGTGGATCACAAATTTGCTTTAACCACTTTAGTAGCAAACTTGTAAAGGGAAAATTGGTGAGTTCAATGCTTCCTAGGGTCCCCAATGTACAAAGAAGCGCTGTTGTTCATGAAAAGTGTTGCTGGTTTTATAATCAAGAATTAGAAGAAATTACTCCTGGACGTTTACCATGAAAATGAAAAATTGTCATATGATATGATGTACATCTTTGAAAACACCTTCGCAGTTAGTGAATTCATGAAAAGGATGAATTTGGCAGGGTTACTGCTTTTAAGAATAATATAGGCTGATAATATCATGTCAGTTACACCTCAGTTTAAAAAAAAGAACAATATAGGCTGATGGTGACATGTCAAAGACTACATGGTGACATGTCACACAGATCGTTCTGCCGAAGGATGGCACAGTTTGTTTCCAGTCCTCAGTCTATCTAGCTCAGTCTAACAGTGGATTTTTTAAAAGCTGGAAGAATATGAGGATTGCTTCATGAAAGTGGCATTTGCGTTAAACCTGGAAACTTTATAAAAGCAGATTGAGAGCAATTTAATAACATGAGCGCTAATAATATAAAAATACGAGCAAAGGGAACAAAAGAGCCTTTGATTGGGTTAAGGTAAATAGTTCAGTGGGGGAGGGCCGTGGTTCTCAGCCCAGCCTATGCTTGAGGATCACCTGGGAAGTTCTATTCCTGGAGATTCTGACTTCATCAGTCCCAGCTGGGTCCTGGGCATAATTTTTAAAAGGTCTCCAGCTGATCCTATAGCGCAGCTGGGACTGAGAACACTGAGCTAACACCTTGCTGCTGCCGTGTGGATCGCGGACTGGCTCGGGGCCGCCTGGTCTGGCAGTGTACGTTATGAGCCGTGAAAGGTAAGCAGGGCCTGGGGTGGAAGGTCTTGAATATTGTTCCACGGAAATTAGCTCCTCCAGGCCCCTCAAGGGCAGGGACGGGCCATTTAGCCTAGCACCACGGCCTTACGGTTTTATTAATTGCTTTTGTAAGTTATAAAACTTGCCCCTTACCGCTGGTATATTGCTACAAAACTTACAGCTTGGTTTTTCAGTAACAACTGGTTTTCCATGTTTTTAGCAATGGCAAATATTCTTTTAAAATGTACCCTTTCTCCTACATCCTCACCTTTGCAGAAACTGTCACACACACTATGCTGCTGAAGGGTCTTGGTCTCTGTTTCTTTCCCCTCCAGCTGTGCAAAGCCTTCTGTGTTATTCTATCAAAATTCTACTCAGCCAATTTTAGTGCACAGGTGATACCATGAAAAAGTATTTCAGGTAAAACATCACATGATTTTCTTGAATTCTTTTAAACATATTTTGAAAAGAAATATGATGTCTCATAATTAATCATCCAGACACAGCAGGAACACTCATGGCCGTTTTAGTGAAATCTGTGTCTCCATAGTTTACTAATGAAAATGAATGGGTAAGGTCTGTGTTCCCACAAACTTTTCGGAACCTTTTTTGGCTTCTCAAGAGGCAGCAGCTGTAATTGAATAGAACGCTGAGATTGATGTTAGGATTAAAGGTTATGAGCTATGAAGACAGCTAAAACTTAGATCCATAAAGCCTATGAAAGGCAGGCCACTGAAAGGGAATATTGTGGCCTCGTTTGTGGCTTTTGTTTATGGTGTGTCCAAGGCTAATTAGACTAATTAGATCAGAAGGCATGAATGGAAATTAAAGAAAAAAGCTCTTCAGGAAAGAAACAATGAAGCATCAGGAATTGCTTTGTTAGTTGATAATGAAGGGGAAGGGATTGAAGAATGGTTTCATCCTTCACCAGGCTCTGCAAATAGGATGTGTGGAAATGGAATTCTGTGCAGAGGTCATATTCAATGCTCATGCATTGCATCGTCTTGTCATTGAGTTTGAGGACTAAAGATGAAACAAAGTAAGCGCATATAAAAATAAAACAGTACGGAGAGGATCAGAAAACCCATAAAGTAACATCAGAATTATCTCTGAGTTGAGTATTTGGTGAAAATTTCTATGAGATGTCAGTAGTCCTACGAAAGTAAGAAACTTATTTGCTGAAGCACCTCCACAAGGAGTAATAAAAACATCTTGTTGCGTAAGAAGAACATGTGTATTTTGAGAATTTGTCTGTTAGGGACAAAGAAGGATCTTCATACCATTGTCACAAAATGGCATTTTAGTCCAGTAAATGGCATAGCAAAAAGAAGTGTTGAAGTCAGAGAAACTGCAGGTCGGATTCACTGGCTTCTTTTTGGGGGAATCATTTATTTATTCAGCAAATGTTTGTTGAGTAACTCCTATGTCCCAGGACTATGTTGGGTACCAGTTAAAGATCACAGAGCCTAGGACAGGGTACACACAAAAAGGCATGTGAACCCAGAGACCGTTGTCCAATCCTTGCATTAAATAAATCTTTTGGAAGAAAGTGGAGTAAAAACTTTGATTATGAGCAGATGGTTGAGTAGGCATTAGTATTCTGAGATGATTTAGGCAAAGAGTAACATCTAAAAGCCTATAGTCGATAAAAAAAAAAAGACAAATTCAGGTATAGTTTAAGTGTCTAATGAGAGGGAATTGAGTCAAAAGGAGAGTCTCAATAACAGGCAGAAATGTGCTGGTAAAGCACCTTGTCAGCTGCTTTCGGGACTATTGGCTTCATCCTGAGACAGAAGGGAGCCAAGATATAGGTTTCAGGCTTTCAAAATGCATGACATGTGCAGAGGTTACTTTTGAAAGGTTACACTTACTGCCGTGGAGAAAACATTGGCAAGATAAAGCATCAATTAATGTGACTTCTAAAATTACCATAGAGGGTACAATTAGATGTAAACACAAAATCTGTCCAAGTATAATATACTACCAATAATATGATTTTGTGTTTTGAAGACAATGATGTATGAGGCAGACAATAAGAGGCTACCTTAGAAATTGTATGTTAGCAGCATTCTGATCTGAGAGAAAGAAAATCCATATATTCTTGGAATATTACTCATGTGCTAATGTATAAGTTATCCTGAATTTAGTGTCATTTTTTTTCCCCTGAAAATCACAGGTTAACAATAATAAATACTTATCACCTGGCCACTATCTGTCAGATGCTGATCTAAGCATTTGGGACATCAGCAAGCATCCTTGTCCTTATGGAACTAGCATCCCAACAGGAGGCATTTATTTCCAAAAAATAAAAACAATTAATATCATAAATAAGTAAATTGTATGATAATCAGATGACAAGCATTACAGAAGAAAAACTTAGAACATGGTAATTGAAACTGGGAGTTTGGGATTAGTTGCAATTTTAAATAGAATGGGGAGGTTGCATCTCATTGAGATGGTGCTATCTGAGCCAGAATTGGAGGGAAGTGGAGGAATTTGGCAGGTGGATCCTTGGGGAAGGGAGTTCAAGGCAGTGAGAAGAGCCAGAGTCTTAAAGGCGAGACTGTGCTGTCCATTGAGAGGCAGAGTGTTAGAGGGGGTAAGTCAGTAAGTAGATAACCGGGTGGGAGAGATTCAGGCTGTGGATTCCGGCTTTTACTGGGTGAAGTACATGATCTGAATTAGGTCTTAACTGGATTTACTCTGCTGCAATGTTGAGAACAGGCTGCAGCAGAATAAGGCCAGAAGCAGCAGTGCAGGCAGAAGTCATGGTGGTAGAAGTAAAGGAGGTCCGCTATGGAATATATTTTGAAGTCCAGTTAAACAGGGTTCCCTGAAGGCGTGGATGTGGACGGTCAGAGAAATGGAGGCATCAAAGGGGAAGCCATAGAACTTTCATCTGAGCAATTCAGAGGAATGGACTTGTCACTGCCTGCAATGAGGAAGGCTGAAGATAGAGCAGGTTTTGGGGGAGAAAATCAGGAATTAAGTTTTGGACACTTGACTTTTGGAAGGTCTTTTAGATAGCCTAATGGAAATCTCAAGTAAGCAGTTGAATATCTAAAATAAAAATTATGTCTAGAGATAAGCATTTGTGAGTTGTTGGCATCTAGATGATATCAGAAACCATGAATCTAATTCACTTATGCATTTGCACATTGTAGATGGAGTTAATAGGCTGCCCTTCAAATTGGTCAAATTATCTTAAACCTTAAAATTGAATAAAGTGCCAAATAGGGATTATTTTTAATATAAAATATGAATACCTTGACTTTGTTTCCCTTAAATCTTTCAAAATAGTTCTTAATGTTCCTCATGTGGAAAGATGTCTTAGTGTAGGAAGATACCCCACCAAAAGGAGGTTGTCTAAAAAATAGGTTATAGAAATTTGAGCCTTATTTTTCCATTTCATTTTAAAGGTTTTTAAAACCTTGTTTCATTCCTTCATGAATGGGACCAACTTTTTTTTCTTTTTTTGAGAGAGCATCTCTCATATTTATTGATCAAGTGGTTGTTAACAACAATAAAATTCTGTATAGGGGGGTCAATGCTCAATGCACAATCATTAATCCATCTCAAGCCTAATTCTCGTCAGTCTCTAATCTTCTGAAGCATAACGAACAAGTTCTTACATGGTGAATGAATTCTCATATAGTGAATAAGTTCTTACATGGTGAACAGTACAAGGGCAGTCATCACAGAAACTTTCAGTTTTGATCACGCATTATGAACTATAAACAATCAGGTCAAATAGGAATATTCGTTTGATTTTTATACTTGATTTATATGTGGATCTCACATTTCTCCCTTTATTATTATTTTTATTTTTAATAAAATGCTGAAGTGGTAGGTAGATACAAGATAAAGGTAGAAAACATAGTTTAGTGTTGTAAGAGAGCAATTGTAGATGATCAGGTGTGTGCCTGTAGACTATGTGTTAATCCAAGCTAGACAAGGGCCTTAAAACCTCCACGGATGCAGAAGATTTCTCTCAAAACAGGGGTGGTGGTGGTGAGGTTCTAAGCCTCACCACTGTGGGACCAACTTTTTAATGGCTATTTAAAATGATAACACATTTACTGAAGTAGGTATCTGATGGTACATATTTATACTTTACAATAAATGTTATAACTTAGAGGTGAAGGAAGCCTCAGGAGGTTCCACTTACCTGTTGGTGGTTCAGTGGTGTTAGCACCTCCTTTGAGGCTGGGTATGAGCAGAGCAGGACGGCAGGGAGGAATGAAAAGCTTGTATTTTGTTGTTGTTATACAGCGTCACCACTTATTTGATGACAAAATACCTGCTCTAAGGAAGGCTTCCATTACAGAAATTAAAGAGAGGAAAACGTTTTATGAATTCCGCCTTTTTACCTGTGACCACTGTACTAGTCCACCTGCGTCGTAATAGACACTCCCCATTGATTTCTTGTACACATCCCAGGAGGGCTGCTGGGCGCAGCCAGTTTTCCTGTGAGGATTCAGGTTGAAGAAGATAAAACTTTGTTTCATTCCTTCATGAATGGGACCAATTTTTTTTTTTTTTTTGAGAGGGCATCTCTCATATTTATTGATCAAGTGGTTGTTAACAACAATAAAATTCTGTTTTTTTTGTCAGGAGAACAAAACTTTTGTTCTCACCGCTCATAATGGAAAATTAAAATATCAGCAAGAAAACTCCCTCTTTCTAAGTATCTTTTTTGGCTGCTGCTTCGGTGACTTTTTATGGAGCCTCAAGTTCTTTCCAGGAGACTGGTAACAGCAATGAACAATTCCACCAGATACGTGACCATATCGTTTATCAACCAAACTGAGAGGTTTCTTAAGAGTTAAAGGCCATATTATTCATGCTTATTCATAATTATTCATGCTTAAAATGGGCTTTCATGGGCTAACCAAGATATTCAGGCACTCCATGTTTAGAGGATATTTTCAGAGGGCAGTCTAATTTTTTTCCTCCTTAGCTCTATAATATTTTGTTACCTATAAAAGTCCTGAGAAAAGAAGGGTGTTCTTTCTTTTGTTGAATGGCCCTCAACATACACATTGGATTGGAATCATGACAGTCTATCATTCAACTCGTTTCATACTGCACGGCTTCTCTGACCTATTCTATGCTGCATCTTTTGGTCACTATAGTATCTACACCTCATTACACACTTGAATAGCTATTTAATCTTGCACAAACACCCATATGGTGAGGTTTGAAACCTGGCACGAGAGATAAAGGCAAGTAATTACTATCCACACTTAACATTTTATCTTCTTGCCATTTAAAAGCTTTTTATAGAAGTATTGAGAGTCTGGGTGATTAAGTGGC
Source organism: Manis javanica (assembly GCF_040802235.1). Taxonomy (NCBI): domain Eukaryota; kingdom Metazoa; phylum Chordata; class Mammalia; order Pholidota; family Manidae; genus Manis; species Manis javanica. The sequence continues at coordinate 99,150,006 of NC_133167.1, forward strand.
TAGGTTCTGTATTTTTCCAATGTGTTTTTATGGCCTGGACTCAACAAAATTTAGGTTTTAAAAAGTTATAGTTGTAATCTTATCTAAAACCTGAAGATGGTTTATCATACCTGCAAAAAATGAACTCATCTGAAATGAAAAATATGAAGGAACATTGTAGAAAGTGCACTTTACTTTGTTAAAAATAGACTCTGCTCACAAAATGGATAGGCTAAGATGAACACGGACTATTGAAAAAATGGTCAAGGATGTCACAGTAATGCCCCCTCGCCCTCTTCCTCTATAAAATTATTATAGTAAAGTATGTTTAAAGTATCTTCTTAAATCATCATTTTGGAATACAATTTAATGAATACCAGGAGTTCAGCATTAGAATAGACACTGTAGTAAATCTGGAAGTAAGGTTTTGTGCCACCATCCTGATTCTGACATTGATCAGCTCCATGATTTTGCAAAAACAAATACGAAAATAATCACTTTCCTGAAGATCTCTGACTTGCCTTTTTATATATGCTATTAATCCTCAAAACAGGCATCAGGCAGGAATTAGTCACAATGAGGGACTTTGGCTACTGACTGGCTAGTCCTCGTGTACTTCCCTTCTCCCATCTCAGCCCCAGGAATGCTCCAGAAACCCCAGGGCGGAGATTAATGTGTCAACCTTATATAGCAAGTGTGGAAACCCCATGGGCAGAAATTGTTTTGGCCCTTGGTAACTGATAGCTCCAAAGGGAAGAGGGCCAGGCATTGCAGAGAAAAGAGAGAGGAGGCGGGTTTCTGGGGTCACTCTGTGCCCTGTTGCTACTGTAGGGCAGCGAACCAGCAAGCTCAGGGGTGGCCTTGTGGCTGTGCTGGGAACCAGCTGGCATGGGGACAGGAGAGAGGACAGCTGTCAGGCTCAGACTGCCACCTCAACTTCCTGTACTCTCCCCTCCTCCCTTCTCCCCCCTCCCCTGTGTCCCCCCTCCCTGCCACCACACACACATGTGCACACACACGCACACCCCCGGGAGGGCTGGGACATCACAGCCGCCCCTGTTGAAGGGGACTAGAACTAAACCGGGTACTGTGCTTCTCACATTTGGTCAAGCAGCTACTTGTAGTCCAGTGGTGCAGAAAACATCGACTTTACTGGGAAAGAAGGGCTATAAATATACTGATAGGAAGTTGCAAATCTTATTTGGCAAGTTGCAGAAAAGTATTTACTGTTCCTTAAAAAAACAAGATGCCATTAATATATGTACATAAACACCTGTTTGTACACATAATACGGTATATGCATAATAAAATAAATATATTTTACTTACATTGGCGGTATTATCCAAACTACTAATACTTATAACCTTGCAGAGGTGGTCTGGCTGACCTGCATATTTTCCTGTAGAAACCTCTAAATTAGTTGCCTTTGTTGAACTGAATATGCATTACTATAGAATTGAAAAAAAAAAAATTTCAAATTCCATTTTATTTTCTTGTAATAGCTTTCTGAGATACAATTTAGAGCCCCATAAAATTTGTCCATTTAGGTATAGAGGGCATGTCAAAGTGTGGGCAAAGGGTCTGTTTGTTTCTATGCAGAAGATCAAGGCCTAGCTTGGATACCCAGAAAATGAACTAAGATACGATATGAGGAGGAGCTTCCGGCATCAGCACTCTCTGGAGGACTTGTGCCGGGGGATGATCATCAAAAAGCCTCCACAGGGATCCGGACGATGCTGCGGTTGTGGCTGCATCCAGCCCACTGTCTCCTGGACTTGCCATTGGAATGAGGAGGGAGATGTCTAGGCTGGCATGTGCATACAGTGAGACAACGAATTTGACCAGATCTGTATTGTTGGAACTCAACCAGGAGTTGGGAGGGGTGCAAGGTGTAGCACTCCAAAATCTTATGACTATAGACTATCTACGGTTAAAAGAACATATGGGATGTGAACAGATCCGAGAAATGGGCTGCTTTAATTTGTCTGATTTCTCTCAGACGGTTCAAGTACAGTAGGACAACATCCATCATATCATAGACAAATTTTCACAAATGCCTAGGGTTACCTAATCTTGGCTTCAATGGAGATGGATGGTAATTATAGATTTGCTTCGTTTATGTCACTGTATTCCTATTATGTTAATATGTGTGTGCAAATTAGTAGTTTAAAACCTATACATACTTAAGGTACTCTACAAGAAGATATGTCAAAGAAATAATCAATCCTCCCATGTTTCCTTCCATATGCTACATCTGTAGCTTTTCTTCTTTCTTCCTAATTACAACCCTTAAATAGAATTCGTGCCTCATATCGAATTTACCGAGTATCATAATTCCTCCAGGTGGTAAAGATACCTCGAGACAAGTGCTGGGCATAGAAGCCACAGGGCATAAATCTGCAAAGAAGTAAAAAGCTAACCTTTTCAAACAATATGGCTTCTCTCTCACTTACCAACTTTACATTTCCCTGTATGGCCCCGTAAGAGGACTGGTTAGCCAGAGACGGGTAAGATTCCTCAAGGGAGGAACAACCTAAGACAGGCACAGTCGCAGGGGGGCCATCAGGTGAGAATTTGGGGATCAACAGAGGTGAGGCTCAGAACCTCACCCCCCCTGCTTTGAGAGAAATCTTCTGCTTCCGTGGATGTCTTGCTGCCCTTGTCTAGCCTGGATTAATACTTAGTCCATAGGCACACACCTGATCATCTGATCATCTACATTTGCCCTCTTACAGCACTAAACTATGTTTTCTACCTTTATCTTGTATCTACCTACCACTTCAGCATTTTATTAAAAATAAAAATAATAATAATAATAAAGGGAGAAATGTGGGATTCACATATAAATCAAGTATAAAAATCAAACGAATATTCATATTTGACCTGATTGTTTATAGTTTATAATGAGTGATCAAAACCAAAAGTTTCTGTCATGACTGCCCTTGCACTGTGCACCATGTAAGAACTTACTCACTATGTAAGAATTCGTTCACCATGTAAGAACTTGTTCGTTGTGCTTCAGAAGATTGGAGACTGACGAGAATTAGGCTTGAGATGGATTAATGATTGTACATTGAGCATTGACCCCCCTATACTGAATTTTATTGTTGTTAACAACCATTTGATCAATAAATATGAGAGATGCCCTCTCAAAAAAAAAAATGAAAAAAATAAATAAATAAATGAAAAGTTTGTCCATTTAACATGTACAATTCCGTGCTTTTTAGTATATTTAGAGATGTGCAACCATCACTACAATAAATATAAGAATATTTTCATCACTGCAGAAAGAGACTGCACTCTTTGGTCCTTGTCTCCCTATTTCCCCATTCCCCCCAGCCCTAGGCAACCACCAATTCACTTTCTGTCTTATAGGTTTGCCTACTCTGGATCTTTCACTTAAATGGAATCATAATATATGGTCCTTTGTGACTGGCTTCTTTTACTTTGCATTACATCCAGTTTCACTCATGATGTAGCATGTGATGATACTCCATTCCTTTTTATGGCCAAATAATATTCCATCTCATAGGTACGTCACATTTTGTTCATCCGTTAATCAGCTGAGGGATGTTGGGTTGTTTCCAGTTTGGGGCTCTTATGAATAATGCTGCTGTGAACATTTGTATGCAGGTTTTTTTGTGTGGATATATGTTTTTATTTCTCTTGGGTGGATAACTATGGGCAGAATTACTATATCATATGGGAACTCTACACTTAACCGTTTGAGGAATCGCTAGGCTGTTTTCTAAAGTGACTGCAGAACTTTACATCCCCACCTGCAATATATAAAAACTTAAATGTCCCTCTATCCTCTCTAACACTTGTTATTATCTATATTATTTATTATAACCTTCCTAGTGGGTATGAATGGTATGTCATTGTGGTTTTGATTTGAGTAACTAGTACTTGATACTTTATAACTTGCCTTGATAACTAATGATTCCATTTTAATTCTAATCATACTTGGATATAATGTTCAGTGCTACGAAAAATTCAGATGAGTTTTTGAGATGAAAATTTTTTGTATCTGAGATCTGATTTTTTGGGAGACCACGCATGTCTCTTAAGGGTGTGCATGTTCTGTTCTTCACCACTGAGTGGAAAAGTGTGAGACACACTAAGTATATGCACTCCGATGGAAGCACATTTCATATCCTGAAGTCCCACCAAAATATTTATTTCCTGCTCCAAAGTATTGATTCTCCTGTTTGCTCAGATGTTTTTTTATTCAAATTGGAATGTCCTTCCCCACATTTCCCAAAGGCTTGGCCATCCTTCAAGCACCTGGGAAGACATAAACCAAATGCTAACATCTGCTACTTTCCAACCTATATTCTTTTCCCTCAGAATTCTGCTAATAGTTCATCTCTGTGTCTCTAAATGCCGCTTAATCATTTTTCTAAATCTTAAGTTACAGTTTGCTTCTCTGTTGTGTTTCTGATCATGCTTAATTGCCCACTAGGGAGTTTGGCTCTTGGAGCTTGAAGGCAGGCAGGTCCCACCTTTTTATTTATTTTCATTTTTGATACTTCACAGCCACTAGCTAGGCATACTAGTGAGTAAATGTCTGAAATATGAAGTAGTCTATTTTCAGTTTTTCTGATCATAAATATCCTGAGGTCCCACCAAAATATCTATTCATATCATTTATGGCAGTGGATAATCCTAACATACACACTAAAATACATGACGATGTGATGAAATTTTCCACTCAAAATGCCCTGTGCATGGTGTGCAGACTTATACCTGCACTGATGTTTTCATTCATCAGAGACTTAAATTTTATGCATGTAGCTTTAATAAATACCAGCATGTAGACAACTGGAAGAGGATGTTTTTAGCTGCTGCTGACGAGAAGCGGAGAGGAGTGTATTTACGTGGCATATCCAGATATCCTTACTGTTTTTCCAGTAAGGAAAAGGCCATGCATGGGCTTGTCTGGAGTTACATTTTCTTCTTCCCCTGGATGGCAACCAGGTTATATCCATCAATCATGCTGGAAGCCGCTTTGCGCCTTCAATGAGTGATCTAGACCTGAAGAAGCCAGCCTGATGTTCCTTCCCTTCTTTGCAAATGTGGAGTTTTGGGGATTTTTTTGGTATTTTCTACTTCCCCTCTTTGTCTTCCTTTAGTGTTTCCTGCGGGTTTCCTTGTCTCTGGTGGTGTAGTCTGGAATGCATTCATCAGTATTAGCAGAGGGATGAGCAATCTTGACGTTCTCATACTTAAAGTGTACAGTGGTCCAACGCGTGCTTTGATGAGGGTTCTGTGTCTTAAACACACCACACGTTCAGAAGGTATTTTGGACAATCACATGCTCCTAGGTCACTGTTTGCATTCCTTGACATGCCCTTTCATTGACTTACATCATTTATTCCTTAGCTTCCATTTTGCAGGTCCTCAGTGGAAAACACACTTTACACTCCTTGTTTTAACGAAAATGCTAAGTGTCTCTGTCTTAGAAATGGGAATTTCCATGTCTCCAACAGAAGTAATTTCATTAGGGTTTATTCCCACATTAATGCAGGAGTTCTCCCCACCGTCATTGCTAAAGATCCTCTTAATGAAAATTTGGATTTAACTGACAATTAACTGAGTCCTGGATACTCAATCCTGAAATCCAGGAAAGTAATTTTAACTTTTCAGTCAGAATTTTGTTCGGGTCTTTTCAACACTGTTATCAACCTTTTATCTGCTTTCTTATCTTCTCTGTTGGCCCTTTTCCTACTGAAAACTTCATTTTCTGGTCTCACCCTTTTGGGGGTTAATTTACATCCTCTGTGAATTTTCCTAAGGCTAATTAATCTTGGGGCTTATGGGCTTTCCATATGCCAGATCCATTTTTGCATGTTCTGTTGCAGTCTTTATAAATTTACCTAAATTTGAGTCCTTCCATCATTCTTGTTCCTATCACACACATCAAACGAGAGGAGACACATTCATCTGTTCTTCCATTAATGCCAGAAATTTTTGCTGTAATTTGCTCAGCTCTCTCAAAATAATATCTGGTTTCTGTGTCAAACCTCAAAGCTCTCTCCCCTCATAAATGGAAACTCTGTGTTCTTTCTTATCCCTCTTTTACCACTTTCCTGGTTATCATCTCTGGTGCTTGAAAACACAGCACAAAAGGCCCTGTAAAGGCAGTAAAAGAATTTCTTTTCCTTTATCGTCCATTTGCAAGGGGCATTTAGCCACCCATTTTATAATCTTCTAGCTGCTTGTTTGCTTCTCTGATTGTTGTCTTTTTGGACTTTCCCAGACTCATATCATTGCACCTGACAGAGGGCAAGCATTTATTGCTTCCCTTCTACTTGGCCAACTCATGCTCAGCATCAACCATCAGGATAAACCCTCAGAAGAAAAAGAAAATATCTGCCCCTCTTTACTTTGCCCCAAGGGAATGTTCACTTCCCAGCGGCCCCTTCTTAGGGTTGCCTGATTTAGCAATTAAAAACAGGAGATGCCCAGTTAAATCTGAATTTCAGATACATGATGGTGTTTCAGTATAACATGTTCCAAACATTATAGGTCTCTCTGAAATTGGAAGTTCACTGGGAATGTGTATTTAATCTGGCGACCTTGAACCCTCATCTTCCTTCTGCGTTATTTAAGTCCCAACACGATGGGGGTCACAATAATGTCCTTGGGTTATGATTAGCAGTTTCTGCTTGGATCATCTCGGTGTCTCTGGTATTTTTATATGAGAATAAAAGCGAATGCTATTTCCATTTTGGATACATATATTAGAGCATGATTTTATTTATGTAAAAAAAGAATTAGATGGGGGAGCCCATTTTTCCAAAAGGTTCCCCTATTCAGCCCACTTAAGGTATTGCGCTGACATAATGTTTAGGACTTTGATGAGCAGTTTGAGGAAGCAGAAGGAAGAAAAAGAGCAGAAACGGGTTGGAAAAGTAGAAGAATGGTTCCTGACCAACAGTGCCAGGCCCTGCCAGACCTGTGCCCTCTAGACCTGGCTCTGCTCTGTCTCAATTTTATTTAATGAATGAGGGAAGGAAGGAAGGGAAGGAGGAAGGGAAAAAATGAGGCAAGAAAAATGTTTATACATTTTGAGAGGCATTAAGTTCAGTATTTCTTGAAATCATCCTCACTCCATTCCTAATCCTTCCGGAAGCCTTGATGCCTCCTGTGTCTGAATGAGCGGCTCCTGCTTCTACTGCCATGAGGAGCTACAGAGAGAACTTTAAAAGCTCCTTCTGTACTAAACAAGCCACTGTTCTGCTGTTAAAAACTAATCCTAAAAATAATATTTCTGTTTCAGACTTTGGACTAAGATTGACTTTAGTCCAAATCATTGTTTTGGCCAAATTCATAAACTCTTTGCTCAGGAGATTTTTTTTTTTTTTTTGTCAATCAAACAAAGACAAGAGCAGTTTTACTGGGAGTTTGAAAGAACAAGAGTTTGAAAACCTGCTGCATGTACAGTCTGGCAAATGCTCCACATATGCATCACCAGAATCTGTTTAATTTCTTCCCCTTTTTCATACTGACTGATCCCTAAATATTCAGCGTGTGAGATTCTGTTCACATAACAGTGGCTCAGTGCCAGCTCTGGGTGAGTACTTTGCCTGAGGACAGGAACAATTACCAGCTATGGAGAGTTATGTATACCCAGTGTTGTCAATATTAGCTGTAGTAATCAATGGACTTTTTTGTTTTATTCTTGTACTTAAACCAGCATCTGCTATATCCTCATAATAAAAATGAATGGGTTTTTCAGACTGTATTTTATTATTTATTCAGCTTTGCGTTTGAAGATCAATATTATTGCACACTTGACTGTCTTTCTCCGTTACCAGTCAGCTTTCCCCATAAGCTCTTTTTAATTTGCTGAAATTAACTGCAATCAAGGCTTCTTATTCTTGTCTATAAAGCCCACATTTAACTTAAAAATGAGCTCTTGTCCCAAAATAGTTTAACGCCTCTGGCTGTGTGCTACTCGCTATCAAAACACACACACACAGAAAAAAATTTTTTTATTTTTTCAGCAAATAACAATAACAAAACAACTCTGATGAGAAAAATAGATGCCAGTATATTCTGTAAACATAACCGTTGCATCAACTTATGGCTATTTTATGTTAGAATGTGTAAAGTTGGGCAAATGGAGATTTACATGGGTCTCATAGAGTTGTATCATGGCATTGGTTACATTCTGACCTTGCCACATGAGGAATTTCAACAGTATTTGTAGACATCAGCTTTTTTTATTTTTATTTCACCTACAATAAAAGGTAAATGAATGCAAATATTTAGAATCTATAGTCCTTTAATTTTGGTGTACACCTCATAGAAAGATAAGAAGACTTTCTTCCTTCTTAAGGTCAACAGGAATGAGTTTTACTAATAAACTCTATTTTCAAAGGTTTTGATTTCTAAATTTGGAATATTCCTTATAAATTTCAAGCATAGACTCTCCCCTCTGCTGCTAATTAAGTTTTTCAGTCTGATCAGTGTCTGAACAATTATATTCTACATATGTTTAATAATTTGCATTGGAAACATTTAGCCTTTTCAACATTTCACTGTCTGAAAGTATATATTTGGCAGTATGTCTTGCCTGTGACTACCCATTATTAATTTGTAAGCACTAATATGAAATTCAGACATATTTCTTGTTTACTTAAATTTAATTCTAGGGGAAAATGTATATATTTTCTCTACATTTCAATATACATATTAACCTTTGTTTATAAGAGATAAGAAATATCTGCTTTAAATGATATTTTTTTTTGAGTAAGTGAAAACAGAGGTTAGAAGAGAAAATCCCATAGAAGCTTACATAGGTGATTACATTACATAATATAATAAGAACGAATTATGTTTATTTCTACTTTGTGCCTTTTTTCTTTCATTTTCTTTTCCATCTTAATCATAACAAATTGCAGTTGTTCTGGTTATAGATAGATCCTTTCAAGTCTTTTGTCAAAAGTGTGGTGCCAACCATTTTTTTAGAAAAGGTTCTTTTAAAAATTCAGAATACCAATGGGACTGATTTCATAGAATCAGGGGACATGCAACTCATCTAGAATTTATTCTAGAAATGCCTTTTATTGTTGACACTTATTTAGCCGACATTATAATGTACCTCTGGGGTGAAAAGCCCTTTCTGGCTTGTCACGTATACTTACGTCATCGGGAGATACCCTCCTAGTCCTTGATTTGCCATCTATTTTGATGACTCGCCCAACTCAGAGCTTTAATGCTTAAACCTTGGTGACCTCTGCTGTGTATACCTGTCTCCCACGCCAGCCCATCCCTACTCCTTCTGACTGCTTCACTGTCCTTTGTAGTGCTTCTTACCACACTAGGAAGTAAATGTTTTTGTTGAAATATGCAGAAAAAAGAAAAGATGAGTTACTATCTGCTATCCAGATGAGATAGATCTGCTATCCAGACCAAGAAATAGAATAGTATAGATTAATTTTGTCTCTGTATCATCTTTGTGCAGATGAGATCACACCATATCTAATTTTTTGCATCTGGTGTCTTTCACTCACATTACATTTGTGAGATTTATCTGTGTATTTTTGTGTAGCAGTAGTGATTCAATTTAATCGTTTATATTATTCCATTGTATCATTAAATCCCAGTTTTAAAAAATCCATTATACTATCAATGGACATTTTTATTGTGTCCAGTTTTTGACTATTACACATAGCACTATTATGAACATTCTCATATCTTTTAGTACATGTATGTGGGCACTGTAGTTGAATGTACCCCTAGAGGTGGAAACGTTTAATCATAGAGAATGCAAATCTGCTTCGGTAGATTCCACCAGTTTTCTAAAGTTGTACCTGTTTCCACTTTCACTAGAAATATGAGAGTTCTAGTTGCCCCACATGCTTGCCAACACCTAATGTTTTCTATTTTTTAAACTTTAGTCATTCTGTCTCATTCTTTGAACTAGAATGTGACCTTCAAGAGAACCAGGATTTTATCTATTTAATTAATTACTATATCCACTAGTGCTTGAAACTGCAAATATTCAAGTAGTGTTAGATGAATGAATACTTGAGTCATAAGGCTTCCAGAAAAACGAGAAAACTTCATTCCAGGGTCTGTGGCCCTTTATCTGCTTGGGCCAACTTACCCTACTCTGAATTGCTATAACATTTATTACTATCTTTGCCATGACATTCAAATAGTCATACCATGAGTTACATATTTTTAATGTATATTTCTTATCACGGTTTCTCAAACTTAACCCTACTTACATGTGGTGCTAGATAATTCTTGTTATGAAGAGCTGCTCTGTGCATTGTAAAATGTTAACTCAGTTTATGCACTAGTTGCCAGTAGCATCCTCCCCATCCCCCACCCTACCTGCATAGTAATAGCAACAAAAAATGTCTCCAAACATTACCAGTGTCCCCGGGGAGGCAAATTCACTCCCAGTGGAGAATCAGTCTTCTAAATAATAAACTACATAAGAATAAATGTTGGATCAACTTTCCCTCCTCTCAAGTTTAGCACAGGGTTTTGCCCGTAGTAAATACTTCCGTTATGAGAGCTTTATTTAATTGTCTCCTTCTTGTACATCATTATCACCTTCTTTCAAGAAGACCAGCGTTCCCAGAACCTACCCATAACCCTACTAAATCCAACTCTCTGTGATAGGATCAAGGAATCTATGAATGTAAAAGACATCCAGGTCAATCCAGCGAGCATCTTAGTCTGAGTATGACTGCTTCACATGTATCATATTTATTAATTGACAAATAATTCAAACTGAATGTCAGAGCATGCTGGACACCTACACGTAGATACAAAGTGTTTCCCATTTAATACATGCAGATACATGTTTTATCCTATTCATTTATTACCTGGAAAGCATATTCAATTCAGGACTATTGTGTTGATCTAGACAATCTATTGTAGTTATATTTAAGAGTTCTTATTCTCCATAAAGCTGTTAATTTGTTTTCAAACATATCTGCCATTGCAAGTATTTTTTATGCTGCCAGCTTTCTCTGAGAAATGCAATGAGAAAAGAATTGTCTTAATTATGCACCATCTTTGCACTGTCATATTCAGGGTAAAAATCGTAATAGTAAAAATTGTAATAGTAATCAGAGCAGATGGCAATGAAAGAAAAATAGTGATTTCTTCAGAAATAAAAGAAGGAACCAATTTACATGTGCCTCTGCCTCTTGATTTTGAATTGTAAAAACCAACAATATAAAGCAGAAAAGAGATTGCATTTTGCAACTACATTTCTTCAAGTAATATATACGTTGGCCTGGTGAAATTACATTTTTATACAATGGATAGGCAATTTTTATATTTAACTTTTAGTTTTTATTGATTCTAGGATAGTTTACTGTCAGGCTTCTATATATTTCCTTAGATTTACAAGTAAAAGGAAATATATTTGAACTTGCTGTCAAAAACTACAATATTCATAGTAAAATGCAAATTTTCTTTATAGAAATTCTGGGGCCTCTGAAAGCTGTTACTTGAATGGTGAAGGAAAAGAGCCCCTCACTTTCCATTTTTCTGTCATTCCCCAGTTTCCTTTGTTTTGGTCTCTTTAGGGGTTGTTGCCATACACCCACAACACAACCCAGAATGATTGTTTACTTCTGGGCTTCCTTGATTGTGCATGTTAATTGATTGCCACCTGGAATTGAATTTTATGCCTGTTATGGAAACATTCTCATTTTTGAAAGATCATCGGTGCTATATGTTGCTAGTTCCCTACCTAATATTTATTCTCTCCTCTTTCTTAAAACTAGAACTTGGTATTTTTCAGAGTGGTAATGGGTCCAGCATACAGTAAACAAACCAAAAACCCCACCTACCTCTTGCAGCTGTAAGTGCGCCATGTGATGCAGTTTTGACCAATAATATGTAAGCAAAAGTCGCCGAGCAGGGTTTCTAGGGGAGCTCTTACAGAGATTCACTGACATGTGCTTTTAGCCCCCGGTCCTTCCTTTTCTTCCCACCAAGAGCTGGAAGTCATCTTTCAACAGTGAGGTGAAAAATCACGAGGACAAAGGCACATGGTAATTCTGACTCAACTCAAGGGAGAGAGAAGAATGTGGGTCCCTGGGCATCAGGAGGCATGTCAACCAGCCTGCCTTGTAATATCAGAAAACAAGATTATTTTAAGCACTTTAAATTGCCCTTCCTATTATGTTCTCCTGAGCCAATTCCTAGCTGATAAAGCCCATCTTGTACCCTAACCTATGACAGACCTTGTTCTTGCCGCTCCTGTTCTTTTTGGAAACCTTTCTCCTCATTCTTGAACTCAAGCGATGCTCCTACTCAGTCTATCCAAGCAGGACTGTTGCCAGAGCTGTCAATCCCACTGCTTGCCTTGTTCATGTAGCTTCTGCAAGTTTCCAGTTTCACTTCTAGTATATTCTACAGCCTCTGTTTCGGAAAGCTGGTTATTTTTCAGAAGATTTCCATTATTTACACATGCTTATTCCCACAAAATTACAGTGGTCCTCAGCTACCTGCTTATATTTAAGAGTAGAGCTGTAAAAGACTGACTTAAAATTCCATGCACAAGCTTCACATTGACTTGGGCTTCAGTGTAGTTTAAAAGAGGCTTGGCTCTCTCTGTGGAGACCCCTAATATAAGTATATTTATGTCCCTTTTCTTGATTTTCTCAAATTCCCTAGAAATACCTTCCTATTTCTTGCATAGAAGATTTGTCTGCCAGCTGTTTAGGAGCCACACGGCAAAAAGCTGAGTAGTTTCAACGTTCATTTTCTAAACTTTTACTTCACTTTCTTCCAATACAGTGTCCACGTCTTCCGTGTCTCCCATTGCAGAGATCCTCTTCCAGAGAAGAGCCCCCAGTCTTCTCCCTGGAGGGGAAAGGGGAGCAACTGGCTGGCTTGGCTGGTGTGGAAGTGAGGACTGTGTCTGCCTGCTTCTCGAATAGCCTTTCATTCTGTCACCACCAATTTCTGAAGCTCTGTGGGTTCTGATATGAGCCGGGTGGAACTTCTCCTTTCCCCGTTGTCAGCCCCGGTTTGCAATTTCATAGGCTTCCTAGTACCACTCATTCTTCCGCTTTCCAATTCCAATATTGTGTTGTTTTTGTCTCCTGTCTTGATATTTTTGCCCTTATGAGTTTGTGCCTTAGAACAAAACAAAGCAAAACAAAATAAACCCCCTCATGTTGTTTTGTGCATGCTTGAGAGAAAGCAGAGCTTAATACCCGTCCCTGTCTCCAGTTTCTCATCTTGAATAGGAAATTACACTTGCATCCCAGATGTTTATTATTAATCTAACAAATACATTCATTATATCAAATGCTGAAATGTACTTAAAAATTGATGGATAATAGTGTGATTCCTTTGGGTATCTATTTTCCCTAAACATCTCACTACCAACTTAAATATATCAAAAATTCTAATTTATGATGTATCACTTACAGATCATGTAAGTATAAAATGAAATTACATTATATTCATGCTCAATCCATGTAAAGTTATTATCATCAATTTTGTAGCTTGCTTTTTATTTTCCATTATGCCATGAGCCCTTACTCAAAATGAAGTATTAATTGGAAACATGATTTTTAATGGCTACAAGGTATTTAATCTTGTAAGTGAACACAATATATCAAGTATTTATTTTGGACACGAAAGTTGTTTTCTGGCATTCAGTTTGTTCTCGAAGGGCATCCTGCTCCCATTTCTGTGTTGCACAAGTGATGCACTTACTTTCGTCAGACTCCTGACAAAGAGGAGGAGTTCCTTGACCTCTGTTTATTGATGGGGGAGTATTGCTAAATCAGCTCTGGAAGATCCTTCAAAAATATTCAAGAAAATCCTTCCTAAGTTGCTGGAACCTCTCACGGTGCAGGTTCTTGCTGCATTAGGTGCCCTTGAGTGTGTGTGTGCATGCATGTGTGTGTAGTGTGCTCCAGGAGAAGGACATAGAAATTCTTTTTCTTAAATTCACAAGGGCTACCCAGAAGGAATGGACCTTTACACTCTCACGGGGCAATGTGGCCAAGCTAACCGTTATATAAACACTAGCTCATTTGATGTTCCCATGGCATACAAATGAGATTTATCGTCCCCAAACTGCTTTTGGGCTTGAGACCAGGCAGTCTATTAATGTAAACCCTTTACACACATACTGACATTTACTTTGTTTTGCTGGGTTTGATTGAATCCTGAACGTACAATAGTGGCGCCTGATTTTCTGACAATCATGCTTGCTTTTTACCAAAACCTGTGTCTGGTCTGCAAAGTTATTTTTTTCCAGTCAGACGCTATACTCCATGCCCAAGACTGCAAATGCGCAATAAACTATTTTGCACAATACTAAGTACTTCTCGAGCCTGAAGACTGGCTTTTGCCACTTGGGCATTGTTTAAGCTACATGCTGAAGGTTAAGTTACTTAACCGGAATGAAGCTGTTTATCTCTTCCAAGCCTCACTTTTCTCATAATAAAGAAAAAAAAAATTTCTCTTCTCTACAGTCAGAGAGCTGGTAACAAGGTCACATGAGATAATTTCAAGTTATCCATCAAGCATTTAGGGAAGGCTGCAGCAGTCAAGTCCTGAGAACAGGAGTTGTCTCCTGGTTTCTCTAGCCTAAACACCAATTCCTTTGTGGCAAACTGCCCCCCACTGCATTTCCAGGGCATTTTCCTCAGAGTGCACCCCTGTACCGTGAGCTGCCTGGGGGTAGGGATTTTGTGTCTTAAGTCCTGACACCTAACAGAGTCTCAGTCAATGACTACGAATTGAATGAAGTAGGGAGTGATTTGAAAAAGACTTTATAAATATAAGGTAATTCGTAATAGCGCCTTTTGTGCAGGGCTGTGCATTGTATGAAGTTCTTTCACGTATATTATTCATTTGCTCTCATTTGATCTTCCCTGCAAGCCTATGAAGGAAGATGTTAATATCTTCCATTTTGCAGAGAGGACTTACAGAGAGAGATAAGTTTTGGGGTAAGAAGGGACACCTACTAAATTCCCCTTGAAGTTTATGTGAACTAATGAAAAGGAGTCCCTTGGTTATTGAGTCTAGGGTAGCACTTCTCTCAGCCTGGCAGTTTAACAGACCAAGGCACATTCAGGCTTCATTTCTTCAGCATCTTTCAAAGGTTAATAATCATCCTATATCTATTCATCTTTAAACATCTGAATGAACTAATCAGAGATCTGAATTAAATAATGTAGCACTCTTCTTTCAGAAGAATGAAAGCCCTATTTG
This sequence comes from Manis javanica, assembly GCF_040802235.1. Taxonomy (NCBI): domain Eukaryota; kingdom Metazoa; phylum Chordata; class Mammalia; order Pholidota; family Manidae; genus Manis; species Manis javanica. Next base: position 99,165,207 of record NC_133167.1, read on the forward strand.
CTCATTATAATGCAATATTTTAATGTTTAGTTCTTGTTTATAACTTGCTCTCTTTACACCGGTGTTGCAACTTAATTTTGTATTTCTTTTATCCATAATCTCTTTACCTTTAAATGATCTTTTATCTTTTCTAGGAACAGCTGACAGTACTGTTTTTCAGTTTGGACTTTTTCATAATTAGATTTTTAGGCTTGAGGGAAAAACTGTATACCTCATCAAATCCTCGGGCTCTGTAATTGGGCAGCCCCAATGTCTCTTGCTGCTATTATAACTTAATGGTGAATTAGGAAAAATGGAACTGCTCGATGATCTCTTACAACGTTAAGTTCTGTTTAAATTGAAGCATCTTATATGTTTTGGTTCCCACTAAGTCAATAATAAATATGGACTCTCGCAAGTGTCCATCTCCAATGAGAGGCATTGACACCCTGGACCAACATCAATCAACATCGATTTGATCACCTTACAGCATGTGGTGCAAAACTAATCCTCAAAGTGACAACACATGGCTGGGGCTTTCTGTTTGTGTAACAGCCATCTTTTGTTTGTAAATCCAAGCCTTCTCACTACTGTCCTTCAGCTAAGCTATTTTCTCACACTTTGCATGCTGTCTAGATTTTTATGATGAGGGGTAACGGGCTAGCTTAGGCAGACCCACCAGTGGCTGCAGTGAATGTTCCTACCAGCAAATCAGCTACCATATTGGATCCATGTGGAAAGGTCTTCTGTTAATTTCAGTTCTCCTCGAACTTCCTCGCTCTTGCGATAGTTGTGAATACCGGGCCAGTTGTTGCCTTAGTCTCAGTCATTTTGTCTTCAGGGAGGAAAAAGGAGGATATTGTGGAATGTGTGAACAGGAGGAATTAGGACTTGCACATTTAGTTACATGAAAAATAGAGCGCACAAGGTCCATCACCATCGGATACACGCCCACATGTTCTCGGCTGTAGTCACTTTTCCCTATAAATCTTATGCTTCAGGCAAACTGGAATTCTTGCTATTCTAGTACTATTCCAAGGCATGCTCCTGCCTTTCTTCATGCCTCTCCCTCCAGAAATTCCTCACGTCGCCTCGTTTTTCAACATCCAGTCCCAACCTCATCTCCTCTCCGTAGGCTGTCCTTTCCCTGTGCCCCATACCTGTCCCTTGACCCCAAGTAAAGTAGGTTTAAATGTTTGTTCATTCATGGTAAATACTGTTTCACTATATTATGATGATCTATTTTCACAGTGTTTAATATAATATAGAGATCAAATTTCCCTCTAAGCCTAGCATTGCTTTCCCTGAATTTCATGATTTTTGATATAGGTTTTTATTATATTGTTAAAAATATTTTCCACCTCCCCTTGTAATTTCTTCTTTGACTCTGTGCTATGTGTAATTATGAATTATCCATGAGTTCTGAGTAGTGGAGAGTGACTGTAAAAGGGCACAGAAACTAATGCATAATAAACCAGTATATGAAAATCTAGCACTTAAACTTGAAATGTAAATATAGAATATTGAAGAACTATCATATAATAGAACATAATATATTGAGACTAGGATATATTAGAGAACATAAAACTCATATGTGCACCATAATTGTAGGACTAGTATTTTCATGATTTTTTCACTCCAATTTTGCAGAGGTTATAATTCAATCACATACTTCCAGTGTCAGTTTTCTGTTTCACAAGAATATTTCATCACTCTGAAGTATTTTTTGCATTCCAGATATCATTTAGTTGAGTAATATTGATCTCATCTTAAAAAGAAATATAAAAACAGGATATCCTTACCATGTGGAGCTGGAAAAGTTTTTCTAAGTAATTTCCCATTAAGAGTATATGGGGAAAAAAGTTAACTTCAGCTATAAATTTGTATCTCAGCCTCAAGTAGCCTGATTAAATATCACTCAATAGGAATGACATTCTTTCCATAAATTGAAGAAAATGTCGCCATAAATTCCAATCTGCATTCTATCCTGTGGCATTCTTTGTGATATCAAAGCAAAACATTGTAAATCGCCCTCCTTCTACCACCTCTTAAATATGGCATTGTTTTTGATCTGTGATCCAGATTTCCGTCTTCCATGTGTATATTTCATCTAAATGTTTTCTGAGAAATGCTTTATTTGTTAGAACAAGATGAAATAAAACTATAGAAATGTAAAGAATCTGGGGGAAAAGAATAGAAATACTTGTCAATTGAGATACAAATGTATGCTGTAAAATGGAAACTCATGCTCCAAAAAATCATGGGTATTTTAACTGTTTTTTCAAATGAAGCTAAAAAATATGAATTCAAGATCTGGACTTGTGAAATGTCTTAAACTGTAGTATCAAATGTGTTCCCTAAAGTGCCAGTAAAACAGGTTTTTCCCTTGATTCTTAATCTGAAGAAAGACAGCGAACTCATAACTTACACTAATTTGAAGCTACAGTCTGGTTTTTATTTTTTCAACAATCTTCTGCCTTTCTCTTTGACCTTAGGTTGGTACCCTCAGAACACTTTAGAGAATGGAGGACAGTGCTTTGGTTTCCAGAGCTGGCCAGTTTTCCTTTTAAGAGGGACCAGTTTTATTGGTGTCTTGTGAAGAGACTATTTCAACAAACCCAGGGCCCCTCCGCATTTGTAGACACCGACCTTGGCGGGCCCTAAGCTCTGAGCTGTAATTCTTGCACGTCCAGCAACCTCTTATGTTCCCCTTGATGACTTTATCCAAACTCATAAATCTCCCTCAAGACCCGAAAAATTCTCTTTCTCATTTTCTCTCTCTCCTCCACTATTTTCCCCAGATGATGTTGCTTTATACTCTACAGAGAAAATGAAGCCAATGCAACCATATAGGTAGCCACATCCGCCCTTGTCTTCCTGTCTTGACCCCTTGCCCTTCTTAAAGGTAATTTCCTTTACCTAGAGAACGTGCTCCTTTCTGTCCTGCTAATATCTTCTTCCTCACTCATTCCCCTCGCCACACCGTGTTATAAAGATCTGTTTATGGATCTTTATTACCAGATGCTGAGCTCTTTGAGGGAAAACACTAGTTTTTTTCACTTTGCATTCCTCAACCCTACTACAGTTCCTGGAACAAATTCTTTCCTTTGTTCGTTTCTTTAAAATACTGATTGATATCCTACTGTGGCTGGGCGCAGTTGTGCTCTCTAAAGATATTGTGGTAAATAAGACAAAGTCGCTACCATCATGGAGCTTTTATTTTAGTGGTAGGAGAGATATGTTTTAAACTAATACACAGACACACACAAGTGTAGGTATATATATATATGTATATATAATATGTGTAAAAATGATTTGATAGCAAGAGACAGGCTGTGTACTAAATTTGGGTAGTCATCAGTGAAGACTTTACCATTATATAAACTGAGGAAGCTTTTTGTTATTACTGCTATTTAAAAGATCCGAATAAAAGAAAGAACACGAACAATCTGAAGGAACGTGCCCGGTAGAAGGAAGAGATACCACGAAAGCCCTCTGTGGAAATGAGTTTGGTTTGTTGGAACATAATGGGTAGAGATATGGAAGATAAAGATTAAGAAGACGAAGCTGGAGAAAGGGGCAGGAAATGGGCCACGTAAGAGTTAGTAAGTCAGGGAAGGAGTCCCAGTTTTGTTCTAAGGGTGAGAGGTGGTCATGGGGGGATCTTGCAACATAGCTTGGCAGGAGCTGTTTACATTTGGGGAAGAACTTGCTGACTGCTGGGGTCAAATATACTGAGGGGCAACAGTGGACACAGGGAGACTGAAGAAGAGGTTATTTACAGCATTTACATATGGTGGGAGCCTGAATGGGGGTAGTCGGAGTGGAAATGGGAGAAGCAGTTGGATTTAGGGTACGAGTTGGAGGAAGAGATGACAAGTTCCTGAGTGTTAGCTGTGCAGTAAGGGAGAAAGAAATCAAGGATAATGCCTGGCTTTTGGCTTGCACTGTAGGGTGGACAGTGACGTTATCTACTGAGATGATCCCACAGCCACCGCCCCACTGCTGGAGAGGAGACGCAGCCTCTAAGCCCATGCTCCGGCTACCGTACCCGGGGCCACACATGTCACACCCACAAAAGAAGAGGCTCCTTTGTGTGTGACCGCCCCTGCAAACTGGCCAGGCTACCGTCCCTTTAGAGATAAGAAGCTGTCCATCATAGTTGCCTCAGGTTCCAGAAAGACTAATTGTCCCAGAGCCTTCTCTCCTCTCTGTGGCCATACATGGGCACCTGCAGGAAAGAATGGCCAACCACTGGACCCCTGACGTCTGTTTGAGCTGTCCACCTCCCTTCAGGGACTAGTCAGCACCCAGCTCATTGCGCTTCACACCCATCTTTTCTCCATTCACCCCGAAACCAGGTCTCTGAGTTTTTTGTCATCCCTCTGTCCCCCCCAGCTTGTGCAATATGTATAGCCACTAACTGGATTTGATTTCCCACACCTCTCTGTGCCTTCTTGAACACATGCTCTGCAGGTCTTTAAGATAAACGCTTCTTGCCCTGAGGCCCTTTAAGTGAGCACTGCTTCTCCTGTCAGCACTGCCATGCGGGGAGGGGGGTGGGGGGTGGGGGTGGGGCGGCAGCCTTCATCTCTGTTTTCTACCTTCAAGCAGTTGCATTCCCATACTTTGTTTTTCTGCCTGTTACGGTAGATGACTGCCACCTACTCCTACAGAGAGCAGACCACCCCCCACCACTTGCACACAGATTCCACCCCACCTCCTTGGGGAAGTACATCACACCAGCAATTTCCCCCTACATCCAATCAGTTACCAGGTTTGGTTGGTTGTACTTCATTGAAATCTCCTATTTCCCCCTTTCTTTTTTCACCATCCTACCTTAAACTAGACCTCAATGTTCTTACTAAGGCTGTGGGACAAGAGTTTCCTATCATCCCTGCTTCCTGTTTTGAAAACTCTTATGCACTGAAGCTAGAATAAATCCCGAAGATGTTCAAATCATAGGTTTATCAACAATGCGAGTCAGCAAAACCATTTACCGAGATAGCTTTTATTTTAATACATTATTATTTTAGCAGAAAGATAGTAAATTTCTCTTAATTTAAATGTGAACAGTTTAGGAAACTGAATTTTCATTCATAGAACAAATTTGCATTTGATATTCTTGCACATTATCGAGCCATTATGCTAAAAGATCTACTATTTGAATGTTTTCCAGTAAATTATATCATTTACTTCTGAAGTAAAAAATTTTGCATATTTAAGCTATGTTTAGTGCTATTTATGTCAACTATAAAATATAATTAGTCTAATATGCTTCCTATGAGAAAATAATATAATTCTTTCAAAAAGGTTTCTTTGATAACATGAATAAAATAATTGAAATAACAAATTCCAGGAAATGTAGCCCAGAAAACAAGGTTTCTTTTTATATTTCCCTAAGAAAATAATTTTTATACTGAATAATATTTTTTTACAGTCTGCAAACTTTAATTTTCCTTATCTTCTACATGTTTTGTTTCTATTACTAAAAAGTAAAATAGAATAGCGCCTGTTAGCCCAGCAGATCAATGAAAAACTCTCTTTTAAAATTGGTTTTTGTTGTCCAGAGTAGGTAAATCTTTTAGAGACAGAAAGTTAATTTGTAATTGCCACGGGCTGAGGGTGTGGGGATGGACGTCTGATGTTTCTTTTTGGAGTGATAAAAATGTTCTGGAATTGGATGACGGTTGCACCACTTTGTAAACATACCAAAATTACTGAATTATACAATTTAAAAGGGTGACTTTCATGGTATGTAAATTGTATCGCAATTAAAAAAATTGGTTTTGGTATCAGAAAGCTACATTTTCTTGAATTCTATAAGCACCTTGGGCCCTTGCCAGGTTGACAATCCATTCAGCAATGGAGAACTGCCCCTCTAACAGCGCACATCTGCAGGACAGTCATACATTTAACAATCCTATAAGGGAGTAAGAGTACTTACTTGTTTACTGAATATTTGCCTTATGGCAGATACTTCAATTTTCTTCATTTACCAAGTAGGGATAAACATAAACAGTGGAAGAATTAGAATAATGAGTTGTTAATAAAAATATGTATAAGGTTGATTGAAACTAAGCTATTTATATCCTGGATGAAGTGGATTACATTTAATGATTCTTCAGAAAAGCTTCTAGTAGCTTAACCTGCTGGGACTGTTATAAAATGGCATATCTGCTCATTTAGAAGAAATATCACTAGAACATTTATTAATGATGTCTCTGCACTCTTTTCTAGAGGTCTTGATTCCATAAAACATTTTTTTTTCTTTCACGTGATACCCTGTGAGATTTTGTTCTATATAAAAATTCTAGCATATAAAGGAACTCATTAGAGGAGCTGAGTATTCGTTTTATGAATAAATTCATTATAGTTATTTTTTTTTAAGTCAGTTTCTGTAGGACATTTTCAACTATGTATCCTGTCTCTCCCCACTTAAGACTGAGTCTTCAGAAATGCATCTAGCACACACAGGGGTGATGACGCTGCACGCTGGGGGCTCCCATTCACATCAAGGAGAATAGCTCTGAAATGCCACAGCCCATTTTACAACCCAAGGTAGACAGAGAAAGCTTCAAATGAAAGATGTCAAACTTAATACTTTTGCCTGAAATTTTAACCTTTTAAGTTTGACACATTAAGGGATCTCACAGTATATTGAAATGTGTTCATAGTTCTCCTGCCCTTCAAACTAAATGAAATAGCCTTTCAAAGTACAGTGTTGTCTCTCCAGACACGGATAAAATCAGCCCCCCTTCCTTTCTAATTTGTCATTTATGAGTTAAAATATTAAGTATCGAGCTATTTGCTACTAACATTTTGTGAGACCAAAAGAATCCAATGTAAGTTTTTAACGCAAAGTTGAATTTGCTTTTCATACCTGTAGTCCAACTAAAGACAAAGAGGGGGAATTTGATACTGGAAAAAAAAGCAACTTTGGCATCCCACAATACTTTTCTGCCAATTAAAAGAATTACCTATACAACATATTTGAATTTAGTGTGAAATATTAAAAGTGCACATAGCAGCTAGTGCCTCAGTTATTTGACATTCAAGCTTTTGGCAACTCCACCTTGCCAGGACAAAGACATAAGCATGGACATAAATTGGAGAGGAGTTTAAAGAATAAGTGAAAAATATGTCACAAATGTATGTGCTTTATTTGTTTTTTGATTCATACATTTATTTATCACTCTTAATTAAATTAGATTGCTGTGATGATGCAGGACTTGGGTACTTAGTAATGAACAAAAATAAACTTAACAGAGAACTCACAAAACTTCCCACAGGTTCTCAGAAAAGAGCCTATTGATTCTGAGGGTGTTTTTGAAAGTCCATGCAATTTATTTGACAACATTAAATTTTTTTATTTCATTTTTTTGTAGGCTACCATGAACAGTGATTTAAGCATAGAGTACTGTGAATGGAGAAAAATGCTAGAAATTGACATAAAAATCCCAGCATTCTGGGGCCACTTAATCTAAGGACAACATTTATTCATGTACAATGGATTAAAATAGTATATTTTAGAAAAATGCATTTGTTATGTTACTTTAGAAAAAAGACCTAATATAAATAAGGTATTATAAAATATTTTGAAAATGGTATCACTGAATATTTTTATTATCCAAATTCCATATTTGATGGGATTAATTTTAGATTTAAAGAAGAAATTATCAGTGAATTTCCTGTTTCTGTGCTCATGAATCTTTATAGATTTTTGTGTATTTTCCTTTTGACCTTTGTTAATGCTGATTATATTTCTGTTTTCAGATTAAAGTCCATATAGTGAAATTTCCATGATGTTTGTTTAATCATACATTATATATTATTGTATATGTACGATTTCTATCTTTTCTCTCCATTCATTATCTGTTTTTTTACATATTCTTAAAGTACAATTTCAAGCTGAGTATGTTTGTTACAATTTTAGGGTTTTAAGCTGAATTCTTTGTAAGTAATTATTTTTATACTATTTCTTTGCCACATTCCTTAATATTATTCTCAGAACCCAAATAACTTCCAATAATATGATTGTTTACTACATGCAAGTTAATCAGGAGTGGACCTTTTGAAAATGAAATAACTGTTCACCACAAAAAAGCCAACACATAAATGCTGAGTACAGAGGAAATCTCTGAATTGTGAAAATGTGGCACAGCAGGTGGTGCTTACCTTTTGACTTTCACTGTTTCCGGTCATTGGAATTAACAGGTTGGGTTTTGCTGAGCACAAAGCAATTTCTGTGGCAACTTTTTACATAGGGCCAAAGAGCAAACTAAAAAGCAGAAAGTGACTTTGTGTGATTTTCTGAGCAGCACAAAGACATCATTGAAATGTTTCTCTATGTACAGTAAAGGAAATGTTTAGCTCCATTGTGACTCTTAGAATAGGCTTTTTAATTGTTCAGTCGGCAATCAAGAATATCTGCCACAATTTTCCAGGGCTTCTTGCTTTATTTTGACAATACTTGAGTATCTAGCAACACTTTCAGTTTCAAATTTCTGAAAGGTTTATTTACATATTTTAAGATGCAATACAAATAGGCTTCCCTGTATCCTTTGTAAATTAAAATTTTCAGTGAGCTGGTGAAAAGTGATGCATTATTTAGATTTATTACTTCCATCTATAGGTTTATATTTTATCCTTGTTAATGTTTAACTCAGTAGTTACTTTTGTGATATAGAAGGAGTGAAAATGAGAGAGGAAAGCTTCATATAAAAGGAATTACTATCACATGCAAGAGGGTGCAATCGAACACCTGATGTACATGGAAGAGAAGTGAATATATCAAGACCCTGTACGAGGTATGGAATAGTCTGCAAGGTTGACCAAGGAGTGTAAGACCTGAAATTGATGTTAATAGATAGACCTAGTTGGAGAGGCAGAGGAAAGAGAGAAGGAAACCATTTGTCCATCCATAAGGAGTGGAATTTAGTTTAGACGAGGTCTTGGAGGTCATCTGGTCCAACCCTTTAAGTGGTACATGAACTTCCTTTACTTCTATGATCACTTTTACATTTGTTTTCATTTAAAACTGACCTATAGACCACAGTAATCAAGACAACTTGGTACTGGCACAAGAACAGACCCATAGATTAATGGAACAGAATAGAGAACTAAGATATAAACCCAAGCATATATGGTCAATTAATATCCAATAAAGGAGTCATGGATATACAATAGGGAAATGACAGCTTCTTCAACAACTGATGTTGGCAAAACTAGACAGCTGCATGTAAGAGAATGAAACTGGATTATTGTCTAACCCCATACACAAAAGTAAACTCAAAATGTATCAAAGACTTGAATGTAAGTCATGAAACCATAAACTCTTAGAAAAGAATAGGCAAAAATCTCTTGGACATAAACATGAGCAACTTTTTCCTGAACACATCTCCTTGGTCAAGGGAAACAAAAGCAAAAATGGAACCACATCAAACTAAAAAGCTTCTGTATAGCAAAGGACACCATCAGCAGAACAAAAAGGCATCCTACAGTATGGGAGAATATGTTTGTAAACAACATATCTGACAAGGGGTTAACATCCAAAATATATAAAGAACTCACACGCCTCAACACCCAAAAAGCAAATAACCTGATTAAAAAATGGGGGGAGGATATAAAGAGAGACTTCTCCAAAGAAGAAATTCACATGGCCAACAGGCACATGAAAAGATGCTTCACATTGCTAATTATCAGAGAAATGCAAATTAAAACCACAGTGAGATGCCACCTCACACCAGTTAGGATGGCCAACATCGAAAAGACTAGGAATAACAAATGCTGGCATGGATGCGGAGAAAGGGGAACCCTCCTACACTGTTGGTGGGAATGTAAATTAGTCCAGCCATTGTGGAAAGCAATATGGAGGTTCCTCAGAAAACTAAAAATAGAAATATTCGACCCAGGAATTCCACTCCTAGGAATTTACCCAAAGAAAACAAGTTCTCGGATTCAAAAAGACATATGCACCTGTATGTTTATTGCAGAACTATTTACAATAGCCAAGACGTGGAAGTAACCTAGGTGTCCATCAGTAGATGAATAGATAAAGAAGCATATACACAATGGAATACTATTCAGCCATAAGAAGAAAACAAATCCTACCATTTACAACAACATGGATTGAGCCAGAGGGTGTTATGCTCCGTGAAATAAGCCAGGAGGAGAAAGACAAGTACCAAATGATTTCACTCACTTGTGAAGTAAAACAGCAAAGCAAACCAAAGGAACAAAACAGCAGCGGACTCAGACTCCAAGAAGGGGACTAGTGGTTACCAAAGGGTAGGGGGGAAGGGGGTGGGGAGGGAGGGAGAAGGGGATTGAGGGATATTATGATTGGTACACATGGTGTGTGTGTGGGGTCACAGGGAAGACAGTGTAGCACAGAAAATATAAGTAGTGACTCTGTGGCATCTTACTACACTGATGGACAGTGACTGCAGTGGGCATAGGGGGACTTGATAATATGGGTGAATGTAGTAACCCCAATGATTTTCATGTGAAACCTTCACAAGAGTGTATATCAATGATACCTTAATTTAAAAAAAAATGACCTTTAGAGCCTCCCTTCAAGTCCTAGCAGTCAAAAAGCGCCATTGATTTATCTTTTAAAATGCCACTCCTGTCGTCCTTGCCTTCCCAGCCTTCACTTCCCCTGTGCCTGTGGCTCTTTCCTCATGCTTGGCTTATTTTAAGAGCTTCCTAACACATCCTGCCTGTAAGACATCCCACTTCCAATTTATACTGCACACTAGCCTGCCCATCAGATAAATGATCTTAAAATGACTCTTTTCATCATATCATCAACCACAGTTTATAGAATTGTCTTAAAAGCCTAAGCTGTCATTTGAGGCTCTCAACATGCTGCGAAACTGTAATTTCCCTCTCATCTCCCCCACGTGGCTCCATAGGAATAGTCTTCTTTAGCAAGGCTAATCTGTATTTTTCTCTAAATATGTCATGCCCATTCCAGACTTGGTGATTTTCCTCATGCTATAAATGCATTCCTGAAATGCACTCTAATCTTTCTATGTCAGGCTGAACCATGTCCATTTTTGAAGGTATGATTCTTTTTCTCCGTGAAATCATGAAATCGGCCAAGACTATGCCCGTTGTAGTGAAACTCACTTCCCTGAAGTCCCGCAGTGCAATTTCATTGACTTAAATGGTACTTAGGTGAATTATACTGACTTGTTAAGTAACTTTTCAATGTTTGCCTATCCTGTCGCTGTATAATCTCCTTCAAGATAAGTACTGAATAATATTTATTTGACTAGCGCACATTGTCTAACTAAACTCTGTACAGATTAAGTGCTTCATTAAGTACTTATTTGATTAATCAAGTAGAAAATAAAGTTAGCTCATCTGAGATGGGACCACTTGGAGAACGCTGGAAATTTGTTTTTATTATGCACACGTGAACCAGTAGAACTCAGTGCTTTCTTAATTTTGACTCTAAGATTCACAGACTGGAATCTAAATCCAAAATCTACATAAAATGTTCATTCATTCATCATCTGAAATTGTACAGTGCAGATTCACTCAGCCAGAAGTGGGAGGAATAACTCTGACCCTTAGCATTCAAAACAAACAAAAATTACCTGTGATTGCTAGAGTCTTCCCCACCCCACTACATGACCTCTAAGTATGGGAAAGGATCTTAACCAAAGTACTGTTATTTTCTTTTAACACAGTCTTTTTCAGGTTAAAAAAAATCAAATTGTTTTGGGTTTCCTTATGATCTGATGCTATTTCTGTAATGAGTTTATTGATTGCTCACTCAACAGTTATAGAGTACCTGTTATAGGACCTATTACAGGCCAAGTTCTGCAGAAGGGGATGGAGATACACGCAGAGGTAACACAGACGTGATTCTTTTTCTTGTGGAACCCATCACATGATAAGTTCAGTCAATTAAGAGGTTGGTCATCTAAATGATATCTAATTCATTTATACTTTCAAATATAAAATCCACTGCCATTTGTCTATTTTATGATATTATTTGTCATATGTAGCTCAAAATGATATTATAATTTGTGAAAAAGTTACTCCTAAAGAGTAAAATAATGTCACGGTTACTTTCAGTAGAAAACAATTTGTATTCTTTTCCTTTCTCTTTAACTCTCTATCAGCATAAAATAAAATATTGAGAGACTTGAGACACTCTCAGAAGTTAAAGACCAGACCATGTGAATATTGCTATCTACTTTAGGCAAAGTCCTATCTCCAACCTGTTGAAAAAATTTCAAGTATTTAAGTGCAAACTCTTATGTTCAAATAGATTATTCTTCACTGTATTAGAAAGCATATTAGTTTACACTTTTATTTTTAGGTCTGTGTCTATTTTTCCTCCTTTTTCCACCTATCGGATCTTATGAAACCTCTTAGGCTAAACTTAAATTCCAGTTATTATGTGAGGCCTCTCTGATGCTTCTAGTACAAAAAAACCTGCAATGGACAGAGCACATTTCTTTGTGCTGTTCTGTTCACTATTTCTTTAATGGTGCTTTTTTACCTGTATATCTTGAAGGACTTTTGTGGGAAGAGCTGGTTTTTCCCCATTGGTTAAAAAAAAAATCCTCTTTGCCTAACACAGTGCTATTTATGTACGGCATTATTTCATTCTCACCTAATAAGAGTAGCTTGGTATAACCAGGCTATGATTGTGCTTTTTCACATATGCTGTTAGGGGAAGTTGCAAACAAACCCAGCGAATGAGTGGGGATTGGATTGAATTTCTAATGATACCCATTATTATTTATGGAAAGGATTCTTAATGGAAGGGACTTGTCTCATTCCCTGGTGGAAAGGGTTAAAAATTCATTGTTTTGCTTTGCTGAATTGAAGGGATATGCCAAAGGCGGGGTTTCTTGAAAACCAATTTGGCTTAGAAATTGCTTAAGTATTGTTTTCTTGCCTTCGTCAATTGGTATACTTTCAAGAGGTACTTTTTTAATTATCTGGCTTCAATATGGGAATATACTTGAAAGCCTTTTGTTAAAGGCTCCAGACCTTTTGTTACACAGCTGATCAATATTAGCACGTACCCGTAATAGAGTTTGCCTGGAAAAGAAGGCTGGCATCGAGATTTAGCAGCACGTGCCCAGACTTACCGGCCATGAACATACCCTTTCAGTAATGTGCAACTGTACCAGTTAGAACAAATTTGAAATGAATTCAACAAGCTTTATATAAGTTTCGAGTATAGATGATTTAAGAAACAATAAACAAAAACACTAGCTCAAAGATTAAAGTTTCTTTAAATAGCTCATTCGTAGATCTTGGAAGACAGTTTAAAGATATGTCTTCCTCTTGTTTTCTTTCTTTCTTTCCCGTTTTCCTTCCTTCAACATGGCAAGAAAAATATGACTTCAGTGTGAAGAAATATGTTAAAATATCTTACTGGGCATTCAGAAATATAAACCACCCATTCTTATCAAGGTAATTGAAGGATCTTACTTAAGGAGATGTTTTAATGGTTTCAGGCACTAAAATATTGGGTCTGTATTAGTTCTAAATACATCATGTATATTGTAAATAGAATATACATTGTCTGCAGGGTCTACACATGCCTGCCTGCAACTTATACAGCAGTTTTCTAGTTTGCGATTATTTTACAGCATCTTAATTAGTATGACCTGCTGAAAGTGTAGTCTTGGTTTAATATTTCTACAGATTTCCTATGCTTAGTAGCCACCCAGTGTGAGCAAACATAAATGAACCTTTGGTAAACTGTATGTAATATAATCATTTTCATGTGCTCAAGCCATTTTTCAGCATCTCTACATGCATTATTTATCTCCCTGTCCTCTGCCTTGCAGATTTGAAATGAGCTCAGAGGCAACTGTTTACAGGCTCGGTCTCTTAATATATGCTCTTGCGATAGAAAGGATGGAATGAGGCTGACAAGGAATTACTAAACAATTATCAGTGATCAGCCGCAATGGTGACATGTTTAGGAACAGCTTTCTGTTAGTGTGGGTTACGAGTATGGTGTATGTCATAGGTGCAGTTCTCAGGTCTGCTGAGTTGTTAGTGTATGCGTATTTGGAGACCAAAGAGTTTCGGTGCCTGTCCACATGTTTCTGCTTAGCAGTGTCCGCCTGAGCTTCCGGGAGAGCTGAACCCCTCCCACGATGTTACCAGTAGCCACCAGCTACACCAGTTCTGGGTCTAGGGCTTTTTGTTGGCCACCAGAATGTAATCTTGGCCCTGTACTTAACAAAAAATAATTTTCTTGGTCACCAGAGCATCATCTTGGCACTGCATTTAACATAAAATAATTATAAAATGCATCATGTCTTTTTTTGTTCGTCTTGTGCCCTCATTCTCCTTGTGGAATAAGTATAAATTCTGTGATACCTATTTGCATCTGCTTAGGTGTCTACGTATACGTACGTTCATTCATTTTGAAATCTGAAATTGTTAGTTCTTGCCTCAATATGAAAGGGCTTGGGTTGTGTGTGTGTGTGTCTATTTTTTTTTCCCTCTTTCAGTATGCTCTTTCACCCCATCACAGACACTGGGGAGAGTGAAAATAAAGCAGAGGTGTAGAAGAGACAAGGGTGATGTCAGGGGGGGCTCTTAGCAGTAAGACGCTGAAGAACCGCCCTTCAAAGTATTTTGCATTTAATTGTAACTCGATGTAGAAGTTATAAAATTCAATAGCAATTTATACCCTAACCTTCTAAAGGTGGCTTCCAACTCTGTGTGTGTAATTAGGGGTCATTCACTAACATTGGAACTAGTATTTTACATTTTCCTTTCAAATCATTTTCAATTAGAAAAATTTGAATAGTGCCTTTTTTCTCCTTTTATAAGCCCCTATGTCCATTCTGGGCTCTTTTTTGGCTGGCTTTTGAATACAGATAACTATGTCATGAAATGTACCATCCTTACATTTCAGTATCTGTAATTTTGTAATTGCTGAGTTCTTATAATTATGAAATAATAAACTGGAAGGAATAATATGCTACATGAACTTGGGATCTCTGTCTTTATGGTACGGACAAAATAGACTATCCTATAGAATGTATATTTTCCCAAAGACGTAAGAAAAACATTTTCTTAAAAAAAAACCTAGAAATCATTTTACCCTTGTCTACCTTTTTAAAAACAAGCTCAGCGGCATATATCTCTTGGTGTCTCTTTAGTACAAACCATACTGCCTTGAACAAAAAAAGTCCATGTTTATAGTATGAAGGAATAAATGATTGGCTAGACAGGTGAGCAGATAATGCCTTTGGATCTTAGGAAAGGAGGGACTTTGGGCCTATGAACAAAGGGGATGGTATGGTTTTCCCAGGGTCAACCACCTAAATAAGCACCATGTAGCCAGATGGTCATTCGTTTTTCCTACTGCGTGTCCTAGAGTAATATTTCTTAAATAAAGGTCTTTGATTCCCACTCAGTGAATTCCTGTTTTAACTTTTCTTGTCCTCTTTGTGTAAGGTAAGTCTCCAATGACATCCAGCTGCTTTTTGCCTAGAATTTGAGTGCAGAAACAAATTACACGCTTAAAATGGATTAAAATATTTCATCACACACTGGTCTGGGACGAATACCCTGCACGGAGCAGCCAGCTCTAATTAGAATGTGCTCCTGTGGCAGGGAATCTGATTAGAGATGAGAAAGTTATAAATGCTTCATGAGAAGAAATTGTCTGATAAAATTAAAAATTACCTGTATTTCATGGATACTCTCTCGGCTGCTTATCCCGCAAGTCAATAATTCCAAACCTTGTAATACCAAGCTCCATGAATAAGCATGTAAAAACTAAATTGGTTAGCAGAAAATAAATTTAAAATATTGTAAAATCATAGGTAAAAACAAAGACAGTGGTTAAACTTAGTGCTGAGAAGCAGCCATTTTTTATGCAAGTGGTTTACATATAATAATTTTGTGGTCTACACACATAAATAAGAGCCCCTCCTTTTAAAACTTCTTTTCAAACTTATGTGGATGGGAACAGTACACAACAATAGCAGTTGTAGAGATAATTGAAGCATTTGGTGATGGGAAGTTATCTAAATATGTTGCAACTTACAAAAGGGGAAAAAATACCATACTTGCAAAACACAGAGATGTATTTTCTCTAAAAGAAGTATATTCTTTATATGCTAGCGCCTGTAGGCCTCTTATACTCCCCATCCCTAAAGTCTTGTCTCATGTTGCCTCGAGTCCAGCTTTCATAAATATATTGAAGAATTCAAGAGCTGGGGAAATTCTTCAGAATTTTCATATCATAGCTTCCCCTGTAACTGAAGGCATTATATGTGGAGAAAGTGCCTCTCTTACTTAAGCAAATACCCAGGACATTTAAAGCAGATCAAGAAATCCTTTAAGAACACTGACACTTCAGGAATTTGGAGGAAAAAGACCACTAAAGCTAAAACTTAGGCTTCTCTGCAGAATCCTGCTTTTCATCAAAGACTATAGAGAATGTGACACCTTTTTGAAACCTATCAAATATGAATCCTGTAAACACTGAACATGATTCAACACTTTGCAGACATTATAATACATTCAAGGAAAAATACCCACTGACTTCTAGTTCTAAATGGTACAATCCTGGCTCGTGATTGCCACCCCAGTGGTGGGGCTGGAATAGGGATAGGATATGTAGGGAGGAGGGGACCTTACAGGCCTGTGCCAGGTGTCCATTGTCTGTATCCTATTATCTGGCCTGCTGTCAGCTGCTACTCTATCTACTGCCTGGTGATACCACCTTCCTTCCATTGATTTTTGTTTTCTTACTGCCTTTCATTAGAAAATTAGCTCTAGGGCAGTGGTTCTCAAAATGGGAAGTTTTCACACACACACACACACACACACACACACACACACACACACACACACACACACACCACACACCTCAACCCCCATGGGACATTTGGTAATGTCTGGAGACATTTCTGTTTGTCCTATATTATGGATGCACATGTGTGTGTGTGCTAGTGGGATCTATGGTAGAAGTCAGGGATTCTCCTCAGTGTCCTATAATGCACAGGACAGCCCCCAAGGACAGTGAATTATCTGACCCTTAATATCAAGTACCAGTGTTTGGAACAAAACTTCTCTAGGCAGAAACAGCAAAACAAATAATCATTTTAGTGCTTTGTGGAAGTCCTATCACCTACTAAGAGCATTTTCATGTTTGGTACAAGTTGGGCTCCTTGCGAAGCAGACTCTGAGATGGAAATTGGCAAAAAAGGTATTTATTAGGAAATAATTTAGGGACTAGCATCTGTGGAAGGAGGGGAAGGAAGCAGGACTGGACAGAACAAGTTGAGCTGAAATGAGTTCCATGAAGGACTTAGCCAAGTCCACCTGGAACTCTGAGGTTGGGATGAACCTCTGAAGCTGCTCCAAGCGGTGAGTGGGCAGGTCCTTTAAGCCACCTGATAGGTCAGTCCTTAGATGTGGGCTGGTGTGGACAGAGCCGTGACTTGAGCGAAGCAGTATTCTTTAGCTAAATTAGCAACCTCCAGAGAGTTGACAGCGGAGGGCCGTCTTCCGACAGCACTTCCGGCCACTGGGGAAATAGGTTCTTCCTGAAGTGGGAATATAGCCTGGGATTCCCACTGCCTCCACAGGTTCCTACAGAGCCCTGTCATGAAGCTGGCAGCCAATTCTGCTTATAGACAGAAGTAATATTTATTTAGTTAAGATGCTGATTCCAAGGTTCAGTTGAGTGATTTGTCTCAAATGCCATCATACGTTTAATTATTGTATCACATACAAAAACAGTATTTTTTGAAGGATGCAAATATGTCAAAATTAAACTGATATATTAATAAGAAATAAAATAGGAACATAAAGGCAAAGAAATAAAAAAGTTATTTAATCTATCTGTAAACCTGGTAGGTATTTTAAAAGATGAGTTTATTTCTGATGTTATTAATTAACAAATTCTGATATTACTGCATTTTTAATTTAGCTAAGTCATCATTGATTTAATCAGATAACCAACTCTGTTTCCCACAGCAAATACCTTCTATTCATAATAAAACTTTGGCTTTGCACATATTACTCATATAAATACTAAAAATATGTTGGGAAAGACGTTTCATTGACAAGGAAAGTATTTAAAACAACACAATGCAATTAAATTCAGTAAATATTTATTGAAAAATTGAAATGCTCAGGCACATGCTAAATATATCTCAATGATTAAAAAAATAAGAAATATGTTGTTTTTAGTATAGAGACATTTACAACTCAGTATTGTAAAAGGAGTACATAAAAGGTAATAAATATGTAAGAGCAGCACGAAGATTGTCTCTGGAGGACTAGAGAGAGGGCCCAGTGTATGCTGGGTTGGGGGGATCGGAGAAAGCTCCAAGGAGTTGAAATATAGACAGGAATTTGACATGTAAAAATGGATGATACGTGGGGTTATACCAGGCAGAGGAAAGAGCATAAACAAGTGATTAAAATGAAGATGGACTTTTTTGAATAATAATGTATATATAGAGAACTATCTTCTTTTCCATTTGACCTATCTATTTAATAAAATGAGACCCCCAGAATAGTAGTTTGGCAGTTTTAAATATCTAAAATGTAAAAGTAATATTTCTTGGGATTAAAAGTCTCTTTTCATCATTTCAGGATTGTGCTTCCATGAGTATCTGTATTTTCTTAAATTTTGGTAGACATTTGTGATTAGATAGGGAACTTCTACTGAGGAGGAACTTACAAGAGGTAAATTATTTTGCTGGCGGGTAAATACTTATCAGAACCCAGGCTCATACAGGATTGGCCCAATCAGAACAGATCAGTTAGGAAACCGGGAAGACCCAGAGTCAGGGGCGTGGCAGATGTTGTAGTGTGGGCGTAAGACGTGGGGTTAGTTATTCAGGAAATCACTACAGAGAAATTCTAAACGTTAGTTCTGAAAAGCAGTCATTAGTCTGTGGGGCAAACACAGAAGTGGTAAAAGCACTATTAGCCAAAGGTACAAACCAAGTCTACATTCCAGAGTATCCTAACCAGCTGTTGAAGGCTAGTAGATGGAGATTTAGCACCAGGAAGTCAGGAAGGGTACACGGGCAGCATTAGTATTGAGAACCCTGTCATTTGGTTCAGGAGTCAAAATGTAGAACATTTGTTAATAGATGAAGACAGTATGTGTGCAGGAAATAAAGGGCCAGATGACCAGGCAGGTATTCAGTTATTAAGAACAAGGCTAGAACACCATGCTCACAGAACCAAGGTATCATGCAAAAAAAGAGAATAAACTGGGTTTTCAGGAAAATGAGGTTCTAAGCATCTTATTTGATTAAAGGCGGAGATAAAGGATGACTTATAGGGCCTTCATGATGGCAGGAATGATGCTCTTTCTGGTATGTATCATGGGCTCTAGGGGGTCCCCAGTCTCTGCTTCCTAATATCCATGGCCTGGTGTGATCTTCTTCCCTTAAGCATGAGTGGTGATCTGTTTCTCACCAAGAGAATTTGGCAAAGGTGGTGAGATGTCGCTTCCATGTTACATAAGGTTTTGGCTTCTGTCTCGCTGTCACACTCTCTCTGTTGACTCCCTTGCTGGCTCTGATCTTCATCAGCTGCCATGTGAAAAGGCCCCTGGGGCAAGAAACGGAGAGCCAGCAAGGCCCTGAGACCCTCGGTCTGAAGGCCTGCAAGGAACCAAACGTGCTGAAATGCAAGCAAACTTGGAAGGCGGTCCTTCCCTGGTTAGAGCCTCTGAGAGACCCCAGCCCTGGTCAACACAGTCACTGCAGCCTTGCGAGAGATGCTAAAATGGAAGACGTAGCTGAGTTGTGTCCAGGGCCCTGAGCACAGGAACTGTGGGATAATACACGTGGGTTGTTTTGAGCCACTAGGTCATGGTAGTTTGTTATCCAGCAATAGATAACTAACGTAGGCATTGAGTTGGTGATGAGGCTAAGTGGATATTGGTTTGAATGACCTTGAAGGCAAAAGTTGGTGAGAGGACACAAATGGGGCAGGGATCCAAGTGCATCTCTGTGGGATCAGCCATTGTCAACAGTTGCAAGGAGAGGTCATGACAGCTGTCCACACCCTCCTGTCTCCTCTGTTTTTTTTCTTGCTGGGATATCAAATTTTGCTGTATATGCTTTCTGAGTGCAGGGCTATAAGCCAACAAATGGCTAATATACAAAGATCTAACTGCCTTTTAAACAAGTATCAGGTCCAGTTCCACTGTTATTACATGGAAATAGAATTTTGGGTGAAATCCAAGGGTGTAGAATCCAATTTTTGAATAGCTGGAACAAGAACAGAATTTCAAAGCGATGTTCAGAAAC
Source organism: Manis javanica (assembly GCF_040802235.1). Lineage (NCBI taxonomy): Eukaryota > Metazoa > Chordata > Mammalia > Pholidota > Manidae > Manis > Manis javanica. The sequence continues at coordinate 99,185,480 of NC_133167.1, forward strand.
GTGTTCAATGTTCTTAGTGAATTAAAAATAAGTTTTTTGGATGATGTTTGAATGTCTTCTTGTTCTTGATCCAGGTTTCTTTTTCCTCCTTTAATATTTAATGGAATCAATGATGTTTCATGTAGATACTTAGAAGGCAATGTGCAAAGTCTTGATCCCTAAGGATATTATATTCTAATAGCTTTCCAGGGGGGAAAAAAAAGTAAAATTCTCTTTCTTCCTCTATAAAACAATCCTATATTTTAGGAAATGAAGAGAAATGAGGAGTTTATTAGATACAACTGTGAGGGATGAAATCTAAATTATGTTCCTTGTTCTACCACTGATTGATTTTATAACCTTAGCCAACTTCTCAACCTTTTGGGGTGTGGGTATGTTTTCTACAGTGCTTTCAGAAATAAAACACTATATAAAAAGAAAGCTTTTCAAAAAGTTTTCCAGTGTGTTAAGCCATGTTTGAATACTTATTTGAAAAGGTTAGATCATAAGATTTAATAGATCAACAACAACCTTATATATCATATCCGTTCCTTGTTGTAGAATATGTTGGCATTTTCTATTTTAATAGCTATTTCTAGGCGGCCAAGGTTAAAAGCTAGTTTCTTTTGTTTAAAATTTAGTTGCAGGAATGGACATTTTTAAAAATTTTGTTATCATTAATCTATAATTACATGAAGAACATTATGTTTACTAGGGTCCCCCATTCACCAAGTCCCCCCCCACAAATCCCATTACAGTCATTGTCCATCAGTGTAGTAAGATGTTGTAGGATCACTACTTGTCTTCTCTGTGTTGCACAGCCCTCCCCATGCCCCCCCACCTCACTATACATGCTAATCGTAATGCCCCCTTTCTTTTTCCCCGCCCTTGTCCCTCCCTTCCCACCCATTCTTCCCAGTCCCTTTCCCTTTGGTAACTGTTAATCCATTGTTGGGTTCTGTGATTCTGCTGCTGTTTTGTTCCTTCAGTTTTTCTTTGTTCTTATACTCCACATATGAGTGAAATCATTTGGTACTTGTCTTTCTCTGCCTGGCTTATTTCACTGAGCATAATACCCTCTAGCTCCATCCATGTTGTTGCAAATGGTAGGATTTGTTTTCTTCTTATGGCTGAATAGTATTCCACTGTGTATGTGTACCACATCTTCTTTATCCATTCATCTACTGATGGACACTTAGGTTGCTTCCATTTCTTGGCTATTATAAATAGTGCTGTGATAAACATAAGGGTGCATATGTCTTTTTCAAACTGGGCTGCTGCATTCTTAGGGTAAATTCCTAAAAGTGTAATTCCTGGGTCAAATGGTATTTCTATTCTGAGCTTTTTGAGGAACCTCCATACTACTTTCCATAGTGGTTGAACTAATTTACATTCCCACCAGCAGTGTAGGAGGGTTCCCCTTTCTCCACAACCTTGTCAATATTTGTTGTTGCTTGTCTTTTGGATGGTAGCCATCCTTACTGGTGTGAGATGATATCTCATTGTGGTTTTAATTGGCATTTCTCTGATAACTAGCGATGTGGAGCATCTTTTCATGTGTCTGTTGGCCATCTGAATTTCTTTGGAGAACTGTCTGTTCAGCTCCTCTGCCCATTTTTTAATTGGATTATTTGCTTTTTGTTTGTTGAGGTGTATGAGCTCTTTATATATTTCGGATGTCAAGCCTTTATCAAGGAATGGAAATTTTATATGGTTAGAGAAGAGGAAAAAGAAAATGAAACTGGAAACCTTAAATTAAAATTGTGACTAAATCAAATCAGAAATCATTTTTCACATAAAAGGCCTTCCCTTTGTAACAAACCAAATCTGATAAGAAATCTATAGTGACAAATACCTTCTTTTCAAAGTCTAATACAAGTGGCATTTGATGTTTTTGGAAGCTGGTTATAAACAACTTTAAATAAAATGCTCTTGTAATTTAAGTTCTGTTAAAGACTGTAAGTAGAGCTTTGCAGAAAAAAATTCTTGAAGACTGATAACTGGAGCTGCACAATTTTGAAATGGTATTTTCCTTAGAGGGCAAGCTAATGTGTACAGTGACAGGTCTTTTGCAGGGCTAAAGAGGAAGTAGAAATAGTTAGACTTACAAAAAGTATCATGAGCAAAAAAGCAGACAAAAATTCCCTTAATTTTTAATGTCAAAGAATGTTACTTGAAAGTGACTTAGGTTAATTTGGGGAAATAATTTTACCTAGGATGAAGTTATACATATTTTATCTAGGTCTGTGTTGACAGATAGTTTATATGAAAATTTGTAACATTAAATAAGGATAATTATATATAATCTATAAAAATTATATATATGTAATGTAAACATTAATGTAACCTATATATAAATATAAATTTATATAGATATAAATATTTATATGTATATACAGTTGATTCTTGTTATTCATGGCAGTTGGGTTCCTTAAAGTTCAGCTGCCAATGCTGAATCAGCAAATTATTTGGGGAAATAATTTTACTTAGAATAAAGTTATACATATTTTATCTTTCTATTTTTCATTGCTTTGAGGGGGACTATGTATACTTATATACATGTCTTACATAGGTGATGAAGTCTTAAATCCTGAAGTTCCTCTCCTGGTATGTTCTATTTTCTTTCTCTAATTTCTAGAATTTTTTTTTTCTATTCTATTTTGCTAAAAAGAAAATGTATTCCTGAAGTGTTAAGAGACTTGCGTGAGGCTGCTCCACCAACAGGTGCCAGAGTTGGGATTTAAGTACACATCCAGGCAGCCCCAGAGCTGGAGTGTCGGGCACGATGCTGGGCAGTGCTGTCCCCTGGCTCCATCCTCTGTCCTCTGTGCGACAGCTAAAAGAAGACAGAGGTCGCCTCCTTGACCTCATATGAAGCAGAGGACTTATTTTTTCCCCACTCTGTGCGTGTCCATAAATGACCAAGAAAGCACCACAAGTACCGATTTGGGGGTTCTAAGTAAATTTTAGTGAATAGGTGACTCTGTAAATATCGAATCCATGAATAATAAGGATGGACTGTAGTTAACCCAGGGAGCCACTCACAGTATTTACCAACTAGTACCGGGCATGGTAATGATACTTAGGCATGGACTATGAGAATGCGTGTCAGCAGTAATCGATGTGGCTGCGTCGGCCTGTGCTATCATCCTGAGTTACCCCAACTGTCAAAGTCTAAAAGCTTTCAAAAACATATTTCTGGTTTTTCACTTAAGACTGCATTTCTGGAGCAGTTTTATGTCTGCACAGGTGTACTAGATAACTGCACTTTCCTAATTTTTTGACTTTATACAAAGGCTTACAGGCTTATTCCATTTAATTTTTGATATATAAACTCTGAAAAAATATTACTATCATTTTTTCCCTTTTACTCTCCAGCCCATTTTATTGCTTAATTTATTTTCATTTAAAAAGCTTAAAAATTTGTATTTGGTTTAAACACAATAATGATCACAAGTATCTGAAGATAAGTGGGTTTCAGTAAAAATATCTGTGAATCAACTATCTGTGAATAACTCCCAGAATACGGGTAAATGAGGTTAATTGTTTCACTTTATACACTATATTCTTTCAGTAGCTTGTGGTTAATTACATTCCTCCAGAAAACACTTTTAATTTTGATTTAAAGATTTCACAGTCCAAGGGGCAGCAATACCATTTATTTAATTTTTATTTTTGTAGGTAATTTCAATGGAAACTTTAAATTCTACATGTTTATAAAAGATACTTGATAAATCTTAAAGTGTGAGCTATGAATTTTCTGTACATAGTGAACACTGGTAATTATTCCCAATCTATTTCCCAAAATGAACTAAATTAATTACAAATAAAGTGTCAGTACTTTATTAATATTCTACTTGAAAACTTTCCTCCTGATAGTGGGTGTTTATAGCTTCTTATTTCACCCTCCACTTTCTAGTAAAAATGTTTTCCCCTCATGTTGAGATTTTGATTTCATACATTCAATTTTAATAGCAGAGAAGGTATTCAAGAAATATATCTGCTCTAATTTTTTTCCTGGACACATCTCCTTAGGCAAAGGAAACAAAATTAAAAATTAACAAGTGAGACTACATCAAACTAAAAAGCTTCTGTACAGCAAAGGACACCAGCAGAACAAAAAGGCAATCTGCAGTATGGGAGAATATATTTGTAAACTATTTATCCAGAATGTGGTTAACTTTTGAAACATATAAAGCACTCATATGCCTCAATACGACAAAAAATAACCTAATTAAAAAATGAACAGAGGACCTGAACAGACATTTTTCCAAAGAAGAAATACAGATGGTCAACAGGCACATGTCAAGATGTTCCACATCACTAATCACCAGAGAAGTCCAAATCAAAACCACAATGAGGTATCACTTCACACCAGTTAGAATGGTCCCTGTCCGGAAGACAAGAAATAACAACCTGTTGGAGAGGATGTGGAGAAATGGGAACCCTCCTACGTTGGTGGGAATGTCAATTGGTACAGCCACGGTGGAAAGTAGTATGGAGGTTCCTCAAAAACCTAAAAATGGAAAGACCATATAATCAGCAATTCCACTTCTAGGAACTTACCCAGAAAAAAAAAAATCCATGATTTGAAAATATATATGCATCCCTATGTTTATTGCCTCATTATTTATAATAGCTAAGCTATGGAAACAACCTAAGTGTTCATCAATAGATGAATGGATAAAGAAGATGTGGTACATATATACAATAGGATATTACTCAGTCATTAAAAAAAAGAAATCCTGCCATTTGCAACAACATGGATGGATCTAGAGGGTATTATGCCAAGTGAAATGAGCCAGGTGGACAAAGACAAATGCCATATGATTTCACTTACTTGTGGAATCCAAAAACAAAACAAAACAAAATGAACAAAATAGCAGTAGACTCATAGACACTGAGAAGGGACAAGTGGTTACCCTTGGGGAGGGGTTGGGGTCGGTGGGTAGAGAGGATGAGGGGGGATAAAGGGGCATAAAAATTCTCAATCATAATGTAAGTTGGTCACAGGGATGGAAGTGCAGCAGGGAGAATATAGTCAGTGATTCTATAACATCTTCGTATGTCGACAGATAGTAACTGCACTAGAGTGGGTGAGAATTTAATAATATGGGTAACTGTTGAACCACTGTGTGGTATACTCGAAACCAATATAAGATTGTATATCATTGATACTTCAATAATATATATATCTCCTCTAAAATAAATAAAAGTCTTAGAATAGGCTGGTGGGTGCCTCTGGCAGCTGAAACAGGGCAAGTGGCCTACACACACCCCTCTTGTGCTGCAGTAGGACCCTGAGACCTCCATCCCCCATGGAGTCTGAAATACTGAAAATTGTGGGCATGTCTGAGACAGTGACACAGAACAAAGGAACAGCCATTGGACCTGAAACAGGAAAAGATACCCCCACACAAGATGATAAACCTGGCCCAAGCTGTGTGCACTCTCTATCTCTCGGTGAGGAAGTATTCCAGGTCCAGGGCCCATTCCTACACGGCTGAGAGGCGGTAGAAATGCTACACACGAGAGACTGTCTTTCCCAAGACCCCATGAACAGCTAAGCCCCACAGAAAACCAGAAACTCCTCCCAAATAAAATAAATGAATATAATCCTTGGGAAAAACTATGCTACTTCAGCAATCTCTGTGATATATTGTATTGAATTTACTTTGATTATTCATAAAATTGGCATCATAAAGCTATGAATGCAGAAAAATCTGGAATCTGATGATAAAGTTGACTTCATTTTTAATCATGGATGGACTGAACTAAAATATATGCATAGTCTCATTACCTGTAAAGCAATAAAGGCATTTCCTATGACTTTTTAAATACATATCATCACATCCTCAAGTAACAGGATGGCAACAATTGCTGTTTGTTGATACCTGCTGGCAGGAGAATTTGAGTGCCAGATGTGATCGGATGGGCCATAGGGCTTGAGGACATGCAGAATTACACTATGAACATCTTATGATGAAGGAAAGAAGTTCAGAAAGCAGTATAACATTTTCCTTATTATATACACTGGATTTGAAAAAAAAAAGCATTTGACATCATAACTCTGTCTAGAATCTGGCACATACATAATACTACATAAATCTGGACATCTCAGTAACCTTATTAAATTCAAAAAATGTCTCTCAATCCCCAAAGGCAAAAAGCAGATCTGTTTCTTTCTGATAGTTCAGGTGGCAGATAAGAAGAAACTTGGAAGCAAATTTTAGAAGGTACTTCTTCTCTTTCAGCTTTGTCATCTATAGAAATAATTGAAGTCCTTGAAATGTTTATCCACAAATGACTATAGTTCCAAACTCAAATCTCACAATCTAATTTGAGCAACATAAGTTAATATGACATATTCAAGCCTGATTAGCAAAGTGGAATCACACCTGTGCATATTATGTAACAGAATGAGACAGAAATGATACCCTACCCTATGTCACCCTATGTCACAGAAACACGTGTGAAAACACAGTTTAAGAAAAGATCCTCATTACAACACTAAACTATGTTTTCTAACTTTATCTTGCATCTACCTACCACTTCAGCATTTTATTAAAAATAAAAATAATAATAATAATAAAGGGAGAAATGTGGGATCCACATATAAATCAAGTATAAAAATCAAACGAATATTCATATTTGACCTGATTGTTTATAGTTCATAATGCGTGATCAAAACCGAAAGTTTCTGTGATGAATGCCCTTGTACTGTTCACCATGTAAGAACTTACTCACTATGTAAGAATTCGTTCACCATGTAAGAACTTGTTCGTTATGCTTCAGAAGATTGGAGACTGACGAGAATTAGGCTTGAGATGGATTAATGATTGTGCATTGAGCATTGACCCCCCTGTACAGAATTTTATTGTTGTTAACAACCATTTGATCAATAAATATGAGAGATGACCTCTCAAAAAAAAAAAAAAAAAAGAAAAGATCCTCATTGAAGATAATTAGCTAAAAATTAATACCTTTTACCATCAATAAAGCATGGTGTTAGATGTATTAGATTTCAGATAAAAGTTAAGATCTAGACCGCTGTGTTCAATGATTCATTTTTCTATACCCATAGAATGGAGAACCTATGCAAACTAGGAATGACTTTTAAGGTCACCAACATACAGTCCTCGGTAACGTTTCACTCATGTCCTTGCTGCATGGTCCCTAGGCTGATCTGGTCCCCAAATCTGTACTTCCCTCACATAACACATCACCTCTGAGTTTACCAAAAAAGATGCCCAACTCCTCTGGCTAAAAATTATTACTCAAATTTTAAAAAATAGAAGATGCTGCATGGTATTTTATTAAACCACTTCATTTGTTTACAACTTTCCCACATATTTTCTTTGAATGTAAAACCAAAACAATGTATTGGAGCTGCAAGTTTGCTGAACAGTCCTTTCCCTGTGAAGCTCATAGTGTTTCTGAAGTACTGCAGCAGAATCTAAAGAAAATATTAGACAAAGAAGAAGCGCTTCTAGTAAAATGAGAGATTTGAGTTTGGAACTATAGTAGTTTACATGTGAGAAGGTTGCTGATCACACACAGGAGCAAACAGGACAAATGGCAATTACACATGGCGTTGTTTTCTTAGTTTCCTTAGTGGTCTGTGCACTTAGATAAAAAGCAATTGCTGAACAGAGGGATGTTATTTCAATATGATTAATTGAGTGAGTAGGTTTGCAAAGTCTACATGTGTGATAAAACATCAAGCTTTCATCAAAAGTATTTTTGAGAAAACACACTTTTTTTTGCTATTCTCTTTTCATCCAAATTAAATATAAAAGTTGTATCATTGTAGACTGTGAAAATGATTATCAACGTATGTTTTTCAACATACAAGGAAATGCCATGCTCATTACTAAAAGCACATGAGCTAAATGGTGAGTTTTTTTCCCTCTCACACATCACTAAAGGTTTTTTAAGAGAACAGTTTTCCTGAGACCTTTTTATGTGTCATCTTATTTTTAATAACTGTAGTGGTTATCTGTATCATCATCACAATTTGGCTGCAAATGTGTTAAGACTGATGAAAAGTTCAAGATGTGTAACTAGAAATTTTGACTACCTTGCTGCAGTTATGATTAAACCTCTTAATTAATCTGTAAAGAAATGGATCTGTTGGTTGGGAGAAATTTGATTTTGGAGACAAGAGGACTGACTTTGAATATGTGCTCCTCCACTTACTCTATGATGAGGTTCTTAAAAGGATTGGGGACTGAGCATAAGGTAGGTGCTCAGCACAGCAGTAGATAGTAAACAGTAGGCATTATTGTGAACTCACCTCTTACATCGATCCATTCTTATCCAGCAAATAAGATACATCATTAGAACTACATAGTGATGTTAAGGATTAGATTCTTGTTTCATCCATTCTCATAGTCTGTCTTTAATAGAGGCCTCAAAATGTGTTTTGTGGAAGAACATTTTTGGCTTCCATGACACATGCAAAAATATGAAGGAAAGTTCCTCTGAGATCCCCATTTCCCATTATAAATCACTATAGACTTATTATCCACTATTTAGTCAACAAACAATAGGAAAACAAGTTTTCCTACTTACAGGTGCAGGGTTTTTGCTGATTGTTTCTAGGAGGCACAAAAGAAACGATATGTTCATCTTCTCTGGAGTCTTACAGTCTACTAGAAAGAGAAGGCATACAAATAAACGACTTTAATGCAAAGCATGATTCAGAAAACAATGAGTAATAAATATGAATGCATGTGTATGGTGTGAGAAGTTTAATGTGCAGGTATGTTGACTCAAGGAGATCTAGTAGATTAGGGACCAAGGGACTTCACGAGAGCGGGACTCATCCTGGGGAATCATAAACACACATGTCTCTAGGAGGGACCTGAGTTGGTTGGCAAAGGAGAGGGATGGTTTTGAGTATATCACAGTATATAGTACTCACCTTTTCCTCACGTGTAAAATCCGTATACATAGGCTCATCCTGGAGAAGGACACCAAAATAAAGGAATAAATCAAAATGAATGCATGTGTCAATCAAATAGTTTGCAAAGATGGTGCAAGTCTACCTTGCTTAATATTTTGGACAAGTGATGTGTCTTAATATATGAGTAATATCCACTGCAAAATCAAGAAAGCACAGAAAAATATAAATAAGAAAACAGAACTCATTACTCTCGTTTTCAGAAATAATCACTTATGAATGTTACTTCCAGATAATTTTAAAGGTATTTGAATGGATATAGACAACTTTTTTTTAGTTTTCTAAAAATAGATACATATCACATATAACTTTTATAAAGTTTTGTTTCCTCGTAACAATATATCAGACACTTTTTATTCCTTCACTTAAATGGGCTACCTATGGCTCTTTACACTTTTTTTCCTGACTCAAGGAGATCTCTCTATCTCTCTATCTCTTTAGGATAAATGCTTTGAATTCTTGGGCAAAAAAAGGGCATATTTAAAATTTCTGTAAATATATTCCAATCTAGAAAGGTTGTGCTAATTGGTACTTCCAGCAAATTTGGAAATGTGTTTGCCAGTGACTTCCCCTTAGTGTGTGGAGGAATGAGCACTTGCACACAGATTATAGATTTAAAAAAAAAATCAGTATTTTGTTTCTGTCTTGATAAAGAAACATGGCATTTTATTATTTAAAATTAGTTGTAAAATCACTGTTAGAGTTGAAGAGTTTTAAGTACATTTTTAAGTGAAAATTGGCTCTTTATTTTTCTAACTTTAGCAATTGTTTTTCATGAATTTAGCCCATCTGTTTGGTTTAATGTATTGATGAGTTTTAAGAGTTCTTTATAATTTTGCAATATTGGTTTCAAGGTTCCAGTAATCCTATTATGTTTTATATTTTCAATCTTAAAGTATATCTCCTTTTTAAAATTCCTGATATTGTACCTTGTATCTTATTTGCTTTTTTCTCAGTTCTCTTAGCTTATCTTGTTTATCTGTAATATCTATAAATCTATAACATCATATATATAGATAGAAAGAATGGCGCACACTCTCCCCTGACGTGGTGTCAGTGTAACGTTGGTAATGGTCATACCCACATCATATGTCAAACACACATTAAATTTTGACAAAGTTTCCATTTGACTTTAGTAAGAGAAATAGAAATTATAGAAAAGCTAATGGAAAGATCTGGAAGATTACTAAAAAAAAAAATTAAAAAACCTGAAGGATTTCAAAAGGGGGAAGGGTGTTTTGGTGGTGGGGACTGCTCAATTATACATAAATAAGAAAAAAAGAAGAAATATGGTCAAGATCCCAGCTCTGGAGTTGAAGGCATTCTAACAGACATAGCAAGTGCAGAAGGAAGGGAGGAATGAGCCAGAACAGTACAAGGAAGTGGCAAAAATAAAAGACTAGGAACCTGATGGAGCCTATCCGAGCAGATGCCGTGAGCGGACCCAGGGGTCGGAGAGCGGGCGCATCCAGGTAGATCGAGGGGTGGGGACAGTCAGATGGGAGGAGACAGCCCTACAGGCTGCACAGGCTGTGCCTTGAGAACTGAGACAAAAATCAAAGAGCTGGGAGACGCGAGGCGTTTTCTCTGTTTGCTTCCCTCCTCCGCGAGTGCCAGCCTTCTGGTTCAGCTCCAAGTGTATTTTCATATTTACACTCCATGCACCATCTGCTATTTTCCTGCCTGACTCATTAGGAAATCCCCCTACAGGCTGGAGCAACTGAAATCTCTGAACCTTTACTCTCGCTGGGAATGAAAAGTGAGAACACCAGGTAGCTGGAGCTGCAGGCGATCGTTCACCCTGACCCGACCTGTCTGATGCCCCCCGGGTCGCACCCAGCCTCCCCGGTCTCGGACGGCTGGTCATTGGTGCGCTGCTCCTGCTTGGCCTGGTGAGTTGGGGGATGCTTTAGGGTAGTTTATAAACAAACGCTCTAGGGGGGCCTGGGACATGTCCAACACCTTGCTCTGAGGGATAAGGAAATGGGGACCTATCACAAGCATCCTGGCTGCATCTGAAGAGTTTGAGTAGGTTTGATGATCTCCACACCTCCCCCAGACCCCATGTTATTTAACTATAGGGAACAAAGACTGGGAAATTAAACCTGAACTCCACTTTCTACCTAAAGAAACATGTAGAGTCTTCGAATCCATTTTCTCAATTCAATTTAAAGGTCAGTGCTTACATTCAAAGGATCAACTCACATAGGACAGTTATCCTTACATTCAAAGGATAACTCAAATATTAATGGTGACAAATCTTCAAATTAGAGCCGAAGTGAAGCTTCTTTACTCATCTACTTTAGATAACGAGTTTTACTTTTTGTAGGGCTGCACAAAGGAAGTAGGAATCACAGTCAGTGAAGGATTTCTGATCTAATGGCATTTGTTTTAATACGAAGGATCCACAGCCACAGCAGAGTCGTGGACTTAAAGAACATGCAGCAGAGCCAAAATGCACGGGCTGTGGTGCAGTGGCCTCCAGCGCTGTCTCTGGCTCCACGTCTGGCAGCACAGCGCTCCGGCTTCCATGGTGGTTTCTGTCAAAATGGCAACACTGTTCTCTCTGAGCAGGATGGAGGTGGCGTGGTGTTCCAAACGTGCAACACGTGTATGAATACTTATATATGTTTATGTGTATATATGTATAAAATTGTGTGTATGTATATACATATATACACCCATGCATTTACATCTCTAACTGTAGTATATATCATATGTAATATATACTTTATATGTAGCATATATGTGACAGATCTCAAAAGGATGCTTTTGAGATTGCTGACCTGTCTTTTAATGAACAGGCAGTACAGTTCTTCAAGAATCACAGCTGGAGGATAAGCTTTTAAACCTTGAAAGATGAGACCCGCTCTGGGGCACAGTACGAAGAGGTGACATGGTCACAGAATTCTCATAGATTATTCTATCCTACCATAAACTGTCATCAGGTCATTGAATTTTCTGATTTTGATATGAGGTGCATTTCTCTTAAGTGGTAGAAGGAAATTGTTAGTCTTTGAGGACATCCATTCCCCGAAGAGTTGCAGGTCCCATTCGATTAGTTTTGCCTATTGTACCAGCTCTGGCTCCCACCTATTCACCACGTTTATGGGTGAGTATTTTCTCATCCAAGCAGTCTGTAGCTTCTGCATACTGAAGGCTCTTTAAAATTCTAGAAAGACAGCACATTTCCTTGACTTGAACAGAAAATTAGTTCTCATTACTTTCCCTGCTGCTTAACTTCTCAGTTGTAGGTCAACAGAGAACAACAAAAAAATATCCAGCAAACTCAAAACAAAACAAAACAAAACATAATATATATATATATATGTACATATATGTATGTATGTGTATGTATATATTTCACTGTCTAGTGAATTAGACTATATTTTCAACAGACAAATGGCATTGTGAACCCTAATACTTGTCAGGTTGCTTTCTGTGTGCTAAAATGTAAAAAATTAAAGGAAGCATTTCTGCACTTTGCAGCAGCCTCAGCAGGAGTGTGAAGTAATTCTTCCTTTCAGTCTGTTCAACTTGTACTCTGTTAGTCTATTGCACTATATAAAGGCTATGAAAAAGAACAAAAAGCAGACTTCAAGTGTGGTGTCTGTCACATTCCAGACTGGCAAAGGGTACTAGACTGTTTGCTCAAGGATATAATTTTACCCTTTGTCTTAATTAGCGGTTGGAGGTATGCAAGGCATAAAAATGGGGTGACAGAAAAATAAATGTGTGTTCACCTGCAGTCAGAAGTGCCCTAAATTGTTTTCTCTTCCTCTGAAACTGACATAGCCATGCTAGAAAAATAATGATCTGATATAAAAATGTGAGTGAATGAATGGACCAGAAATGCTGTAGTTTAAGTATGAAGATCTTTCTATGAACTGCCTAAGTATTCTTTACTCTCTACATTTTCTTTTTGTTAGCAGTCACAGTTTAACAGTGTGATTCCTATCAAGTATTGCCTCTGACCTTTGAAAAATCATAAGGCACTGCAGAAATATAGACAGTACGGATGTTGTGGCTTTAATTATTATTATTGGTGTTGTGATTTGTGTCTAGAATCAGATTAGGTGATGCCATCCCAAAGGCTAGTGGAGCCATGAAACCGTGCCACTAGGTGGACTTGCAGAAAATGCCCTTTAATATTCAAATGGCATTCACTGAACATCTTCTCTGACAGGGTTGTATTTGGCATTTATCTCTAGGTGGATTACCAGATTTAGCAAAAAATAAAGCTAATGAAAGACACCAGTACCCAGGACACCCAGTTACCTTTGAATTTTAGAGTAACAGTTAATTATTTCACTAGAATAGTAATTTTCTTAATCCAATGCTATGCACATATTGCATGGGCCTACTTGTACTAAAATATGATTTTTTGTTTACTTGAAATTCATATATAAAGGTACCTTGAGTTTATCTGTTGGCCTTATTTCAAAGATAAAAAATCAGATTCTCTGGTCTTGGGAACTTCCTGTAGCGAAGGGGGTTATTGTGTAGACCTTATGAGTTGGAGCTGCAGCAGACATTAAGAAATACAGATCTAATCCCCAAACGCAAATGCCTACAGGTGTCGTTTGGTAACCAAATGGTGACTAGCCAGATGAAGTCCAGATGGTGACTAAGAGCACATGCGATTTCAGGCTGTGTGGGGGAATCTTCAGGTCAACACTGGTTATGGTGAGGAGATGAGGCCATTGTGGATAGATGCTGAAAAGTCAGCGCAATATTTACAGTACGTGAAAATGTGTATTTTTCATGAAATCTGATTATTCAATGGCAGTAGTTAATGCAATATTTTTTAAAAGTGTGAAAAATAATTCCACCATGTGGATGTGGTCTTTAGGCCTTTAGTTTCTTCCTGATTAAAAATACCATTATGTACATAAGTATTTTTTTTTCCAGATTTCAAATTCTGGAGTTTTCGTCCTCATTTATTGTCTATCTTTTTTGTTATATTTGGAAATAATGTGCAGACTTTTGAACAAATGTTCTGGAGTTTGCGTGGGTATATTAGTGTTGTCCTCTTCCAATTAGTTATCTAGTAATACTAAACATGATTAATATCTATATGAGCATTTATACAGTCCAGAAATTATTCTAAGTGTTTATGTGTTTTTCATTTCATCTTCAACAAAAACCTGTTACATAAAAGTCATTATTATCCCATTACCAAGTGTTTCAGTTAATATTTACTCTTTAACAAAATCTTCTGCATCCGTGGATGTTTTGTTGCCCTTGTCTAGCTTGGATTAATACTTAGTCTATAGGCACAGACCCGATCATCTACATTTGCCCTCTTACAGCACTAAACTATGTTTTCTACCTTTATCTTGCATCTACCTACCACTTCAGCATTTTATTTTAAAAAAATAATAATAATAAGGGAGAAATGTGGGATTCACATATAAATCAAGTATAAAAATCAAACAAATATTCATATTTGACCTGATTGTTTATAGTTCATAATGTGTGATCAAAACTGAAAGTTTCTGTGATGAATGCTCTTGCACTGTTCACCATGTAAGAACTTGTTCACAATGTAAGAACTTGTTCGTTATGCCTCAGAAGATTGGAGACTGCTGAGACTTAGGCTTGGGGTTGATTAATGATTGTGCATTGAGTCCCCTATACAGAGTCTTATTGTTGTTAACAACCATTTGATCAATAAATATGAGAGATGCCCTCTCAAAAAAAAAAAATTTACTCTTTAACAACGTCCTCCCCCTCAAACTTAATGACTTTAAACAACGATTCATGATTCTGACGATTCTGTGGGTTGGCAGTCTGGATGGTCCGTCTGGTACCACCCGGGATGATTCACGTGACCACCGTCATGTGATGCATCAGCTGACAGTGGAGGGACCGCAGTGGCCTCGCTCGCATGTGTGGCTCTTGGCTGTCAGCTGGGGCGCCACATCACCTCCCCATGAAGTCCCATCCTTCAGGAGGCTAGACCAGACATCTTCATAGCGCGATGGTCTGATTTCAAGAGGGTGAAAATGAAAACCGGAAAGCCACTGAACACTTAGGCCCAGAAGTTGCAAAATGTCACACCCATTATATTCTTTTGTCCTGAGCGATTCATGAGGCTAGCTCTGATTCAGCAGGGTGAGAGAACACTCCACACAGGCATTTACGGAGGCACTGTTTTACATGATGCCATCTTGTAATATCCACCATATACAGATGCCTAAACTGAGGCACAGAATGTTTGAATAACTGGTCTTACAGATCATACGCTTTGTAAGTAGCAGAACCAGGTTTTGAATCCGGATAGGCTTTTCACTGTTACTTCAGGACAGAAGTTATAATTTCAGTAATATTGATATTATCCAATGTAACTTACTTGAAGGGCAACATATTTATAGATGGGAGTTTTTTTACCTTTGTTTTTAAAGTCACCCTATAATTATTCTTGGAAAGCCCGTTTACTAAAAATGCTGCCTATGGAGAATTTTAAACAATTACAATTAATACTTAATGTTCTGCACTTCGGTTTAAATGCCAAAAAAGAAAAATATGAATTCACATTTAGATCATTATTTTTGCCTTTATAAATAGAAAAGGTGAGTTAAATGATACGCAATTAATTGAATCCATTCTTTCCATCTAGAACAAGGTGAGGTGAGGGAGGGATAAAGGATGGTAGACTAATATAGCTTCTGTTCATAAAGACAGAAGATAAAAAACAAATCCATAACTGTAGATAATTCTGAGAAGTACATTATAAAAATGTTCTTAGCTTGTCTTTAATGGGGTGAGGTGTGCCTTTGAGACTTGAATGCATTATTGGAAATGATTTCTCCAAGCAAGTAAAGGTTTCATATCCTAGAAAATTAAGTTGCTGACCAGCATGTCAGATTAGACAAATGAAATATTATTTCTTGTAATTCTAGGAAAAGTACTGAGATACTTAATGCAAACCCAAGTGGCTGTTTACTGGTAAGGATCACTGAGTGTTCTGTTTCGAGACACAACTCGACCTGTTAAATTACATTTACAGTACTTTATTCGGTGCTCAAAAGTTGACCAAACTTTTCTTTATCAACTGTGAAAGAAACTGGTTTCCTTTTGATTGCTCATCAATTATTTATAAATTGCCTGTTTTCTCCAAATAGTATTGCATACTATTTTTCTGATCCTATTTAGATTTGTATACAAGGAAACGGACCAAAGAGAGTGTTTACTGAAATGGGTTAACTAGAAACAAGAAAAAGTAGGAAATTCCTGGGACTATGTTTAAGTTTCAAGATTTGTGAGATTTCAGAGCTCAAAATTTGAGCCAAAGGCACAATATTTATTCACTTTTTGGTGATAAGAAAGTTTGTGCTCCTAGGATAACATATAGGAAAACTCAGAGGCTATGTGTTCTCATTCTAGAGTTCTTAAGACAGATTTGAACTTGTGGAAGAACTTCCCTTTGGCCTAGTTTCTATGTTTTGTGATGGGTATAAATGCATAAGCTTGCCTGAGGGACAGAGCACGATATTTTTGTTCTAGATTTAAAATAGCCTCAAGTGACTGGTGAAGACTGCAGGCCTCCTCCTGGCATTGCTTTTGATCTGCCTTTGTGTCTGTCTGTCTGGGGCAGTAATGGATGGAAGTCATGTGGGGACGGAGAATGATGCTGGCACTCCTGAAACTGAAAGGCTAAACTGGGTCCCCATTATGAACAGAATAGGGTGACTAGGCCATTTTCCCCTCTACAGCCTTGTGAGTACACTCTTGCGTTCAAAAGCCCGGATGCTTCCAGGCTGTGAACACACTTTGTGACAGGGGCACATGTGTTTTCTTATAATAGTGCAAGGGAAACTGAACTCCTTTTTATTTTTTTCCTGGGAAAGTGTGATTCTGTCAGAAAAGGTAATCAAATGTACAAATATTTATTTTAAGGGAAGCTGGTGTAAATGCTTCAACACTAAAAGAATATCGTGAAAACTATAGAGATATACTAATAGAGATCGCTATACTTGACAGATCTTTAAGTTAGATATTTATTATGCATTTATTCAACAAACACTTACTACACAATAATTACATTTTAGGTACTATTTTTGACATTAGAGATACAATCTTGCACAAATAAGGCACGGTTTTATGTGATGGAGCTTATATGTGAGATGCTGCTTTCAAAGGGAGATACCCAATTCTTGCCAACATCAGTTGAATAAAAACCAACAGGATTCAAATAGCAATAGTCTTCACATAATGTGATTCCAAACTACACAGTAATAAATGCAGCAGTATATATACAGAGACGATTTTGTTTTATGTAACAAGGACATGCTCTACAGTTTATTACAGCCTGTATGCAAATAATTTTTGCTGAGATATTTCCAAGGGCCAGATTTAGGAATAAAATAGAAAAGCAGCTGTATTTATTTGCATATATTTACATGAACACTGCACACTCTTCATTGGAAATTAGAATTTTAAAGTTACCTCCAAACTGTAATTTCAAAGTTTTCTTGTCTCAATACCTTCTTCTAAACCTATTCGTGGTTTCCCAAGTATCCCTACTAGAGGTTTGGAATTCATATTTAAAAGCTTTTCCTCACTAGCCATATTCAAAAGATATAACATTTGCCTTTCATAAATGTCACAGATGTGCAACGTGCTGAAATCTGAGCCCAGAGAAAGCGACAGCCAGAGTAACAACCAAGTGTGTAGTGCTGGGGAACAATGAAAGAAAATGAGTGAGCCCCACATCTCCTAATGTCAGAGCTAAAGGTTGGTTCCACTTGTAAGCCTCTTCATGTCCAGAAAGAATAACAAGCCTTCAGTGTATTTTTAGATAGTTCATGCTTTCACGGAAGCTCTAAGAGTTAATGCGTGTTTGTAATAATTAAAAACAATATCAACAATGGCTATCACATGTCATTTCTTTGATGTATGCCAGTGACTTTGCTAAATGTCTTTGTCATTTTATTTCATTGATAGCAAAAAAAAAAAAAATCCTACGAGGAGGGCAATATTACTATATTTCATTTTTTGTTAAAGAAATTGAAATTCACACAAGTGGCCTGAACCAAGAGAAAGAGTTAATAAGTAGGCTAGCCAAGATTCAAGTTAGATTCCAAATATTGAAAGGTTTGCCTCGACTTATTCTGCTAAGAAAAGCTATAGGCAATAAGTGAAACAGGATAAATCATGTGTGTGAGAAAAGCAAACTAAACCATTTAGATAGGAATGGAGATGGTGTTAATACATATGTAAAGTGTCTGTGTGGTAATATGATTATACATTCTTTATATAAGTTACATGCATACAGAATATAGATAGTTAAATGTATTAAATGTATTTTAAAAAAATATTGTCATCCCCTTTACTGAAAGCAGCAGTTAAAAAAAAAGCAAAATCTAAATGATCAGCCAAGAAATATTGGAAAGGTGAATGGGTCTGGAATACTAAATCAGCCTGTTAGCCCCTTTCACAGTGGCTGTTCAGTATCATAATAGAGTATACATACCACTTGAACTGAGAATTTCAGATTTCTTGGTACTAATCTGTAATCCTTAATCCTTAAAAGAATCTTAAAAGCCACACATTATAAAAAAGAAATTAAAATAAAAACTCCTAAGTGGGACTATTACATTAAAACTTGACTTTTAGCCCTTTAAATAATTTTGCTTAGAAAGAAAATGGCAGTTTTCATAATTTAAGAACTGGTCGACTTGCTTGCAGATGATGCTCAGATTTACCAGAGATATGTTCCTGTTTTAGGTTCTTGAAAAAATGTAACAGAGATTACCAGGCTGAGAAGAGGCATCATTGTCCTTAAAAAAATTACTTTTACATCTTCTTCTGGTACTCCAAAACCTATAATTATCTTCATCAATTCAGAAATTTGGCTCCAAGTTCCTCCACAATCTGACTTCTCTTTCTATGTCTAACCTTCTTTCCTTTCAATCAAGCCAACATCTTAATTCTATCTGACACGATGTCTTCATGTACTTCCATTTCCTCCTTCACATCATTGCTTCTGTTTATAAATTACAGTTTCTGTATATAAGCCATGTCTGTTCTCCTTTTCTTTACCCTGTGCAGATTTAGTTTCAGTTTTCCTGTTCCACAAGACACATCCTGAAGAGTCCTATTACACTTGTAATCATTACCTCTTACCATTGTGTGTGTGTGTGTGTGTGTGTGTCTGCTTTTTGTTTGGAGAGCACTTTGGTAATGATACAAAAGAAAAAAATGTGCAGTTTCTTTACTCCACAACGACACTATTAAAGATACATATGTGTGTGTGTGTGTGTGTGTGTGTTTCTGATTTAGCCCTCACAAAAATTTTACTACAATAAATGGTACTATTGCCCCATTTACAGACATATGGATATAGGTTTCTATCTGCCCATGAATGGTGAAACGTAATTCAAGACATAGACAATGGTAGCCTAAGTGGGGTCCAACTGATGTGGGGGAGACTTGCTTTTCATTATATGTCTTTCTATGCCATTTTTAAAAATTACTTATACAAATTTAAATGCATAATAACAACAGAGAAGAAAACATCTGATTTTTCCCCTGTAGCTGGACTGTGAACCCTTTTGGGAGGATGCAGTGATCTATCAAATTGTATTGATACATTCAGTAGATCTGCTGCTGGAGCACTTACGTTCATTGGAGACAAAATAATGCAAATGCAGCTTTGACAAATAAAGATTCTTAGAAAAGGCAAACTCTGCTCTCTTTTTTGGGGATATAATATTTTACTTATTTCATATTTGCAGTGTTGTAAGAAGCAAGAAAACTGCTTTTTAACAACCACTATAGAAGAAAACTTCTATAAATTTTGTTCAAGGTCGACACTTGTAAATATAAGATCTTTTGGAGTGATTCTGCCATTGTTCGAACAATTCATTTTTAAGAATTTGTAAAGCATTATAAAATACATTTATATGCTTAAACTTTTAGTGATTTTTACCTGCTTATGCCTGAATATTAATGAATCAAGTAGTTACTTTTATCAGAGCCATTCAGGAAACCAAAACTCATGTAAAGTAATTCAATTAAGTAGTAATAATTTAATATGGGGAATTATTTTCAAAGGTGTTGGGAGACCTAAGGAGCCACTAGCGAATGATGAGATTATCTGTTGTTGGAAGTTGCCATACTCTCTGATAAGGTCAAAGGTCAAAGGCTGAGGCCAGGAGCTGAGGCCACCAAGCTGAGGCTAGGACCTTGGCGACTGGGCCGTTCAGGGAGAACAGGAGCCCTGGAGGAGAATGCCAGCTGCCAGAGGTGAGACGAAAGCAGAAAGAAGAGAGAAATACCCTGGCTTCTGTTTTCTGCCAGGTCCTTCTGCCACTGCCTCCCAGTGACTGAAGTGGGCCAGAGGTCAATTGGCAAGGGATCTTGGGAAATCCAGTTTGCAGAGACCATCTCCCCACCCCGACAGCAAAGGACGGAGGAGAATGTTGAGGGAAAACATGCAACTAAGCTGCCCCGTATTGAGCACTTAACACAATAGACAGAGGCATCCTGCATTCTCCTTCCTTTGTCCCGTGTCTTCCCTGCAGAGGCACTTTTAACTCTTAGCTGTTTCTGCTGTAGTTTTATTCGTATTTCTAAATAAAATTCTACATTGCTATTGAGTAAATTTTCAGGTTGAAATATTATCTATTGATCTTTTTATTATGATGGATATATCTTCCTCTCCATTTTTGTAATAGAATTATCGCAACAGAATGATCTCAGTTTTAAATGTAAATCAAGAAGTGTTTCATCTGTCTGATAGAAATGCTGTGCTTACTCTCCTTACATTGTATGAAGATTTGATTGGAAGAATAATCAGTTGTTCTTTCACTTGCATAATTTCCCATTCTTATACCCTAATTGTTCTCTGTGACCTACAGTATCATCTACCTTTCTACTAAGGTGGTGTTTTGTTTTGTTTTGTTTTGTTCTGTTTTAATGAGAAGAACCTCTTTTTGGAGGCTGCTTTCTCTTGCTCTGATCTGGACTGGCTGCTCTTTAGTTTAGCTATGTGCTGTCATCTGGGGCTTTGTGTTACTAATTTCCTGAATTGGATACACTGTATTCTAGAACCCTCTTCCTCCTTAGTGACTTTGTTTTTCTGTGGCATATCTTAAAGGAACTTTAAAAAGAAGGATGCAGAAGAAGCAGTGCACCTGCAAATACAGTTTTTTTTGTTGTTTATTTTAACAAAACCTCAAGGACGAAATTGTTTTTCTTCAAAATTTATAAGGCTTTGGTCCATTGTCTTTTAGCAAACAGGTTTGCAGTTGATCAGTCCAAAGCGATTCAGATTCTTATTCCTTTGTATGTGATCTGTGTTCTTTTTTTCTGTAAAATATTTAGGATCTTTATTGCTGACATAGGCATTGTTACTTTCTGGAATGTAAGATACTCTAGATGGGGTGTCAGCCTTTTCTTTCATTGACCCCAAATACCAATAGTTGGAGGTCTTCTCTGTGGAGACTTTTAGTGTCTTCTGAGAAGAATTCTTTGACATCTTGCCTGGAGAACAGATGTAGCTGGAAATCGGGATAGCCTAAATGGTCTCGAATCCTGATCACTGGGGAGTGGGGCTGTGGTTTGAAAACACAAAACAGAGGTTATTCAATCAAATTTGATAAATCAGGGAGACAGTAATGAAACAAAAATATGGTTTAGTTACACAACAAACTGCCTGTCTTGTGTAGCTCAAACGTACTGTTCTGTAATTGGCTCTGTGGTGCTGGGATGGAAATGTAGAGACTCCATCCATGTTTTGCAGTCTGGCTTCTGCCAACAGGAGACACTAGAGGGACACAGGGAGGCGGGAAGTGAGGGGTGAGTTTTCCTTCCTGTTAACATTGCTCAGGGGCAGCATTCGCTTTTGTAGTAGTTGATAAAACCTTTGTTCCCCACTCCCAGAAACATTATCATCATCCCCTACTGAGATGCCAGCACCAGCCAGGCAGCACCGCCTCTTTCCCGCCCCAAGAAAATCTGAGTCCTGGCTCTCCAGGGTCCCTTCTCAGATTTTGAGCTACTCCATCAAAGTAACCAGGCTCCTTTCATGGGTCTGGGTCACAGCTCTGCAGGACCCTTTTCCCAAGATTCTAGGTTATGGTGAGCCCATTGTCTTCCCTTTGTTCCAGCCCAGGAGGCGTTACCTAATTATCCTCTTGTCTTTTGGCTTTTCAGGCCTCCAGGACTCCTCTCTGTTAAAATGTTGGTATGGTTTCCTTTTTCATGACAGGGCTGTGACTGAAATACTTCTGACCTGACCTTGAAACAAGTGCAGAAGACATTAAAAAATGTGAGTAATGATAGCATCACTTGAATATTCTATAGGAGAAAGAGCACAGTGTTTTCAACTAACTGCTGCCTTTTAAGTCCCCTAGACTGAAACTTGTCTCAGTTGCTATGGTGTGAGTTTGATGTTTCTGAACTCCTGTTTCCACATGGCTAAAGTAAGCATAACCTATTTTCTTGGTCAGGTATCAGCCGTAAATGAGATAGTAGATGTGAAATGCTTAGAACAGTACCTGGCACATAAGTTTTCAATAAGTTCTATTTAACACATTAGAAATAAAGAAAAGTTGGCTAAGTTAAAATGGTTGTGTGTGTTCACGCTGAGTAAAAAGTCATCAATGTATGTTCTCCGTGTGTGTTTTCCCTTTAAGAACTTAACAATGCTATGTCACTACTAGGAATTCAAAAAGATTACTTTATTTATTTTGGAAACTAGTATTGAAATTGAATTCCAAAAGATTCTGTCTAGTGAAAGCTAATTCACATGTGGTTAGGTGAATTTCTCACTGGCTTTTCCTGTTTTCCACTTAAATAAATTCCCTTTATCTTCCTTCATTTCCTTTTTTTCTCCATCAGGCATTTGCATTTCTTAGGTGCTTAATCTGTGTCCAGCACTGAGTTTACAAATATAAACGGTGCTCTTGTTTGGTTACTTTATAGCACACTAAATTTGTTTCAAATACTCTTTGGGTCAATTCACTGAAATTAACCAATGCTCCAAATCTCTTTCAATGAAATGTCCATTCATTCTTGACAGTCTCTACTTTACATTTTCTCACAGGAATGGGTAAATTGCATCATGCAGATAATAGTTTGAATTTCAGAGCATTTTACAGTTTTCCAAGTTTCTAAAAATATGTTATGAGCCTCATCTCTCACAATGAACCTATTCTGGAATTATGCACACAAGTAAAGAAACATTGGTATTTTAAGTCTGCTCCTCCAGGCCAGATGTATTCACTTCACAATTAAGTCTTTTTTCTCATGCGGCAAACGCTCCTTTATCAGCAGTTTCGCTTTCAGCACTTTCAGTTACCTGAAGCCAGCTGGGGTCTGGACGCCGAGGATCCTCCTGAGAATCCTGGGAAGTTCAGTAGGAGCCCACCGCTACGTCACAGCGCTGCGTCATCCGAGACACGTCATCTCCCCTCGCAGGCGCTTCACCGTCGCATGTCAGCACCCGAGGAAGTGGGGTGAGTCCCGCACCATGAAATTTTTTTAGAGAGAGCCCACGTTCACAGAACTTTTATTAGAGTGTTACCATTGCTCTATTTTTAAATTGTTGTTGTTAATCTCTTGCTGTGCCTAATTTGTCAGTTAAACTTTATCAATGGTGTGTGCTTGTCGGAAAATCCCTCGTGTAGATACCCGTGGTTTCAGGCGACCTCTAGGGGATTGATACATAAACCTAGCGGACAAGGGAGGGACTTTAATGTCACTTGACTATCTGCTCTGTAAGCTTTTCTAAGGTCCCACAAACGTGAGCTGCCCCTCCTTGGCTGTAACAATCACTGAGGAAATGGTTGAACCAACCTATTCTTTACGTCCAGTTTCTCCCCTTTTGTACCTTGTTCTCAGAATGAGGGGTGAGACATAGCATGTTTGACTCTTCTGGGGGACTTTTGTTTGCTTGGTTTTGTTTTCGGATGACTTTGGGGTAGTGTGGGTGCATAGCCGGTGGGCAAGGATTGACAATTGGAAACCTGTGTGTTAGAGTGTTGCCAAATGAGCCCGTGGAGTTTCCTTACCTGAAAATCTTAAAACTAGAATAGAATCTCTGCCTAACATGGGTTTTATTTTTTATTAAAGTTAGAGAAATCAGTTTATATTAAAATAACTTAAGATACATTCATCTTAATCTGTTTTATGATACTGTTATATAAAAGCTTCAGAATAAATATCTGGGATCACATTTCACTAAAATGATTTATTTTGTCAGTTTTTCAAAGACTCAGCAGCAGAATTAATAGGAAATATGAAGCCGTTTGTGTGGCAGGTGCAGTATGTTAGACTACCACTCAGTTAAAGATTAAAGAATTTAGGCTCTAGTCCCATCTCTCTTACTCATTAGCTTTGTGGTCCCTGGAAGGCAGTATGTTTGCAGTATCTTATAAAATGAGGTGAATGAATGAAGTAGTCTAAAGATCACCCAACGCTAATTCTCTAATTTCTGGTTAAAAAAAAAGTAGGTTTTCACCTACCAGATCAGTTCAAAGACATGGGTACAACTATCAAATCCCCATTCACATAGACACACATAGACACACACAGACACACACACACACACACACACACACGATACATATATCTGACTGATTTATGATTTTAGGTGAGTGAAAATACAGATGATGATTATTATATGAAAACATGTATATCTATTTCTATCTCTGTCTCTCTGTCTACACACAGAATGGCCAAATTAGCCAAAGGGAGGAATTCTAACGAGTAGACAAGGGGTTAAATTTGTTCCTTTGCTGCACTGCGACCCCCAAAATAAGTTCTGTATATAGAATATTCCTAGCTTTGGTTTAGGAAGGAAAAATATAATTTATTTTATGTTTTGAAGTAAATGAAAGTGGGATAAATGTATATATATAGCTACCTAGGTGTATATATTGCTACATATCAGATGAACTCTGACTCATTATCTTTCATGATATGACTAAGAATAGAGCCACATCAAAAGATAAACTAGCATTTAGTTAGTATAACAATCTAAATAATATGAAACCAAAAGTTTTTACTCTGAATTATCCATACTTTTTCTGAGCTTTATTTTGACACAAACGTTTTTGAACACTCTAGCAAGTGAGAATTGAAGATGTGAAAAGGGGTCAGAAAGGACGTAAATTAGGATCAGTGGCCCCAATTTGGTTTACTCCCAATGGGCCAATCAGAGGTGATGAAGAATAGAATTCAATGGAGAGCTCTGAACTTGGATGTGAGAACAAGATAAAACTCCCTGTAGATTCCTGTATTCGTTTATCTCTCAAGTTCTTAAATCATTTTGATATAGCTGCTTGACTTCAATACCAAATCAGATGCATTTATGAGCCCTGTCTATTTATTCAGCTTGCTTGCAATCTATTTCCTGTTGTATCTTAACCAATCTTAAGTATACACATTTAAGAGTTTTGAGCAATGACAGGATAAATTGTCATGCTTTTAAAATGCCCTACTTATTTGCATTTGCAAATCCCAAAACTAGACATCTTAAAATGTGGTATACTTGTTGAAATAGTTCATTATGGTAACTAGAGATGTAGTTGTAGTAATTTGATCTGAAATATTGAAAAATTATATATTTTCTTTAAAAATATGAGTTCTGCATAATATTTTATATCGTTCGTTAGTTCATTTTTTTTTCCTTTTGTGGTATTTTGTCATGGTCTTGTGTCATATAATATGAATGGAAGACTGACTTCATAGACTATGGAAGATAAGTAATTTCATTGAAAATACTTCTTGATGAAAGCCTATGTCCAAATTACATGTATACTCCTAAAAATAACATCTTAATGATTTCTTTCTAGTCATAGCATCTCAATGCTCTACTGCATTAGGACTTTTTGGTAAATATTTTATACTTGGATTTATAACTTGATGTTTGCCAGAAAATGTAGGCTAACGACTGAAATCCTAAAGATATTAGGAAGCAGAGAATTGGTCCAAATAGAAGTTTAATTCCACGACCAGAACTTTGAGTTTGTGTTGTTCTGGTTTGCACTAAGAGTCACAGTTTCTGTGGAAAACAAGAAAAAATAAGTTGATCTCTTATTCAGTAGTTTTAGAAATCACTCGTAGGAAGTATTTCTGTATCTAGCTGTTTAAAGGAAGAAGGAGGAGAACTCAAATCATTGAGAGATAACTTAGAAAATTAAATAAAAGGAAGGTTTACTCACAGAAAAGCAGTGGGTGGGGAAGAAAGGCAGGTTTTAAAAAAAAGTAAAGAAGTGATGGGGAGATGTTCAGGGGGGAATGTAAACCTTGGCCCGAGATATTGTTAGTGAAGTGTGATGAGAAATTTGTAAGGAAGAACAAACACTGTTTTATATAAAGTAAGTTTTATGTTCATTTGAGCAGTTGTGGAGGAACACATGCTTCCCCGGCAGACCTTGGAAGTGTTCCTGAGCCCCAGAGCTCTCGTGCTACACACACCATCTCCACTTGAAACTTGCTTTGACCGCCATGTATTTCTTCCTTGCCTACCAAGTTATTACCATGATAATTGTTGAATTTCTCATTACAGAAGCCAGCCTTCCATGAATATTATATGTAGCTATTATTTGCAGACATGGTGTCAGTTTTTTAAGAAATATGGAAATTCTGTAATTTGAGGTGATTCATTATTTATCTTTTTTCATAATTTTAATGAATGCAAGTATCTCTTATTCATTAAAAATAGAACAACAAAAATACCCATCTAGCCATTATCCTTATGATTGATCTGTCCCATTTTAAGCTAAAGAGCCAAGCAGAGCACCTGAAAACATCTTAATTCTTCTTTAAAGATCATCTTCACACTAAAATTATTTGCTTCTGGAGATCACTAATTTCATTTTATGGATATGAGGGTATTTTTTCTAGACTGAGGTAGATACATTCCTTTTCACTCATCCCATTCAAGAAATTCTTAGTAATAAAGCAGAACCAAATGGCATATATTAAATCATTCATTTCATCTTTGGGGAAGACCGTTCCAAGGAAAATTTGCAGAGTAAGTTGAGAGTGGTTCTTTGATGTCATTGTAGGAGTGACAACCAGGGGTATTTGTTTTATTTTGTTTTATTTTAATTAACTAATTAATTAATTAATTAGTATTATTAAGGTATTGTTGATACACACTCTTATGAAGGTTTCACATGAAAAAATAATGTGCTTACTGCATTCACCCCTGTTGTCATGTCCCCCTACACCCCATTGCAGTCACTGCCCATCAGTGTAGTACGAAGCCACAGAGTCACTATTTGCTTTCTCTGTGCTGCACTGTCTTCCCCATGACCCCCCCACACCATGTGTGCCAATCATATTATAGGGTATTTGTTTTAAATGCTGGTAAATACATAGCAACATACGCTGCTTATGCATATCAAGAGGTATCTAAAATGATCACATAATTACTCATCATTATTTAGATGCCAGAAATTCCTGGAGTTGATACCCATGCCCCTTTCTCAGCTTTTAAGGAGCCTCCTGGCCTCTGTGATTTTGCTGCTTGGTGGTCATTAAAATGACCAGTCACTGTCCATGAACTGCTGTTTTGATGATAGGGAAGGATATCTTCTAAAGATGGCTTGGCAGTGGGAAATATTTCATGTGATTGTTAAGAAAAAATATAATTTTCTAAGAAGTAATCTTTAGTTCTTCTGTAATTCTTTACATATGTACCAAGCATAAGGCAGTTGTTATTTTCCTCAAAATTACCCTTCAGCAAAATTACCCTTCAGAAGAGAGGACTTTCTGTATCCATAAGAAGTCTTTCAGTCATTTTGTTTTGAACATCCAAGTTCAGGTTTCCCTGAAATGATTTCAGACTGTGCTAAATTTTGATGTTTATTAAAGTCACATTACCTAGTGCATAGAAAAGAAATTTAAAACAGTTTTTGTAATTATTCCTTGGGAAAACCTCACAATTGCAAGTGTTGGATATGGTTATAAAGCAAGTCTTTTGACAGTTTCTTGAAAATAATCTTTAAAATGAAAGACTTTGTCATTTTCATACAAATCCTTTGGTTCTTGAGAACTTGGAAGAACAAAGTGCTAAACTCCAACATACAAGGAGGACTATTTCCAAAGAGAGTGGTGCCTGAATTTCTTGCCTCCCCCCATCAATCTCATTTTAGAGACAAGTATCAGGGGCATGCTTTTCTTGTTCTATGCTCCTGTCTTTGCACATATGATTTTTTTCTAAATATTCTTTGTATTTTAAAGCAACTTAGAACTGAAAAATTTTATGCTGTGGAAAAGTTTAGATACCTATACACCTAACATCACTGTAGTGATGGTGGAGCTAATGCTGTCTAAGATGTATGTGAAGAGTTTGAATGAGAGAAAAGAACAACGTTTCTAAAACAATTTTTAATTTTTTAGAGCCATGTTGTCCAATTTGTTTAGTACTAGACACATAAACCAATTTAAGTTTAAATTAATTAAAATTAAAGAAATTTAAAAATTATTTTCCTCGGTTGTACTAGTCACAATTCAAGTGCCCATCAGCCACATGTGGCTCGTGGCTACCTTTAGACAAAAACTGAGCAGAAAGTTCTGCAGGACAATGCTGTACCAGAGTATGTTTTTAAATATCTGATAATTAAAATAAGTAATATTGTAAATAGGAATTTGACAATTTCATTTATATGGCTATATTTTAAGTTAACCAGAAATATTTAGGGATAAAATGGGGAATTATTTTACATTTGGGCATACCTAGAAATATATTTAAATATATTTAAAATATATGTCTTAAAATATTCAGTGCAGTTTGTTAATTTGGGGGCAAAGCTGATATTGACAGCATATTTTCAAAAGTAGGTTTTAGAGTCACCAATTCTACGGTAGTAAGTACAGTGTTTTATTCTTCATGAAAGTTTCACAACTTTCATAATCCCTGATTTCATTAAATCATGACATTTACTACTACAGGTTTCTGTTCTACCAAAGGCCCAGGGGCACCAAATAACATATTCTGTGAGATTGTACTACTAGAATAGTAAAATTTCTATTTAAGAAAGAGTGAGAATTGTATTGCCTTTAAAATATTTCCTCTCTGGACCTGATAAGAAATCCTTGTGGGATTAGTGGCCTGTCCTACCAGTTGATGTGGAGCGCAACCTCTATAACTGAATCTTAATGGAATTTAGAAAAAATATCTAAGACTGGTTTCTAAATTTAATATTACAAACCTGCCTAGAGTTCTAATGAGAAGCCCAAGAAGTTTTCTGCAAGCGTATTTCTTTGGTTATATGGATTTCCTGAAGGAATATTAGCAAAAGCCTTTTGCTGGCATTACATTTTGCTTTAGTGTTTGTATGAAGAAGTAAAATCATTAACTTGTCAGGGTTCTCACTGTCTTCCTCTGCATTTGGATCCCTTAGATTTAGCCCTCCCCTACTTTTCTGAATTTAAGAGAACAAAATTTGCCCAGTGCAAGTCTTCAGAGATTGACAGTGTTCACTGTGGAAGTCCTCTGCACCTTCTTCCCAGGGTGCTGCCCCGAGATATAAGAGAAACTGGTGAGAAAGTGGCGTATCAACAAATGTAATGTCAGTGCAAGAGGGGCATTCCAGAGGAGGGGTATTCATTCATCAAGTATGAATTGAGCCCCAACCATATTATTATGGACAGTGTAGAGGCTCCACCTAAAACAGTCAGCTAACAGATGCATTTCCATGACCCCCTGGAATTAACTGTCAAGTGAAGGAGAAAGAAAGTTTAATCATCCCACAAACATATTCAGCAAAGATTATTCAGTCACTTCTGGGTTTTTCAGCCACTGTTCTGGGACATAGCAATAAACAAGGCAGAAAGGATCCTGCCCTCAGTGAATATACATTCTAGTGAGAAGAGGCCAACAACCAAGCAAATAAATAAATAGAAAGTAAACCTTGGAGAAGGTTATGAGACAGTGATCTGTAGACTGAGGAGAGGCTGTAACAGAGGTCTCTAATTTGGTCTGAGAATTTGGGGAGTCTCCTATAAGGAAGTAATATTTGAGTGACGCTTCAAAGGCGTACTATAAGTCACTGAGATACAGCAGTAGGGAGGGAGGAAAGGAGATTGAGAGGAAAAGAACATCCTGGCTAGAGTGGACATCATTTGAGAAATCCTAGAAAGGGTAGGACATGGCACATTGGAGGAGACGGGAGAAATCCACTGTGTCAAGAAATGATAAACAGGAAGGGTGACTGGAATGACACGGAAGAGGTAGGTGGAAGACATTATGTGGGGTCAGGAAGGCCAAGGTGAGGGGTCTGTATTTAGATTTTATTGTACATGCAGTGAAGGTTTCAGGCAGTGCAATGTGGGGGGATGGGATGGGATAGGACATGAGTGGCCATGCGCAGATGAGTTAGGAAGCTTTGTGACGTCAGATGAAAAGTGGTGGCCACTTGGATTAGGGTGGGATGTTAAAGTTATTTCCAAGTTATAATAGTTCATTGAATTATGTTTTTGGACTGGGAGGGGTTAAGCAAGCCTCAGAGATATCCAGCCTTTTAGAGTAGAGCTTGAACACTGAAGCTTGAGAGGATTTTCATCTTTAGGAGAGCAGAAGAGATGGTCCAACAGGAGAAAATAATCCAGTAATTTAGGGGTTAAAGATAGGATTGTTGTTGAAGCCCATCAACTTGAAAAGGAGATCATAAGGAAGTGCAAACAACAAAAACAAAAACAAAGCCATCTTTTCTTTCTCTTTTTATTAAGGACTGAGCACCTTCCACACTGTATCTTATTTACTCTTCACGACAACTTTATGAGGATGGTATTATTTTCAGGTAGGAAATCAGCCAAGGTGTAGAGAAGTTAGGTAATTGACTAGAAGTCATAGAACTACTGGTGAGGTAAGTTTCATAAACAGAGAAAAAACTTTGAATTTAAGGATTTTTTGGACATTGTGTGGGGACTCGTAGTTCTGAAATTAACAGGTTTTTAGAGAAGGTAAATGATTACATGAGAGAAATCAGGATTCAAAAGATGATGATGCCTTATGGAATTCAGACATTTCTTACAGTGAGAAATTGCTGGTGTTGATAACATACAGGTTTTTGTTTATTTTTCGCAAATGAGAAAAGCTGGGTATGTGTGTGTGTGTGTATATGTGTGTAAAGATGTGGGGAAAACTAAGGCTGTTCAGAGTCAAGAGGAGAGAGAGACTAGGGTGGTAGGTGGCAGATAAAGGACCTGGCTCCCGATAGACTGTGTTCCTCCAAGAGAAGTCACACGGTCCCCTATAGCAGTGAGGAGGAATCAGTAAAAGAAAAGAGTGTCCTTCAGGGAGATGCCCCCTTTCCAGTGCCTGTGCTCGCCGGTGTTTCCACGACGAGTCTAACCTGAGAGGAGGCAGGAGAGCAGCGCCATGGCAGTGATCTGGAAGAAGAAAGTGGGGGGCGTCTGCGTGCGCGGCTGAGGGACGTCCCGAGCAGCACGTGGATGAGGAGGGCCCTGTGGAGGTTGAAGCCTGTGCCCGACTCACAGTTAGACACTTACTATAAAAAGAATTTCTTTATCTGTCTAGCACTTCATAGATGACTTGCAAAGCAGTGGAAGAAATAACAAATGACTAAGTGACCAAGATGTTATTCTTTTCAAGTGGGACAATGGTAGTGTGGTATTAGTGATATATGTGACAAATAGTGAATCCTTTCACATTTTCAAGGACTCTTGTGTGAATTTGGTCTCAGAGTTTCAGCTAACGAAAGGAGAGCTAGCTCCCTGGTAGTCTGCTCCAGTGTCTTCTTCTCCATGTCTCTTCCAATCTTCGAAGATTCAGGGAAACATAATTTGATGGACTGATTTGCAACTGAGCAAATACAAAATATAGAGAAGACTAGAAAAGATAATTCTGGGTTCAAAATGATGCCAAATCTTGCTATGAGTTTCAAATACTCTTCCTTTTGCCAGGTCATTTCCCCTTCTCTTTGGTCTGTCCCTCTTTTCTCTCTGTGTTCTTAAGATTTATGCTGTCAGTTTCCATAAATGCCGTAAGTATTAGTGCTGCCTCATACATGATCACATGAGAAGCCAGAAGTTAATACTGATCTGAAAGCACAAGTAACACCTGACACCACATAGTAAAATATGTAACTTAAAAAAAAATTAACACAGCATTTCAGTACTCATTAAAATAAAATATTAGTAGTATTTTGGAAGTTTTAAATGAATAAAAAAAATTTTTTCCCCATACTAATCTTTACAGGACTTAAATTTTAAGGACTGTATTGTTTTTGGATTAAATGATAAAAATGGAAAGAAAAAAATCTGAACACAGCAAAGGAGTGACCACCCAAAGGCCCAGTGTGTTGGTAGTTTGATGGGTCAGGGCATCCTACTTCTAGGGCAGTTGAGCTGGTTGGCCCAAATGTTGGAGACTACAACTTCTTAAAGGCCTGTTTTGAATCTAAGAAAGGATTTTAAGGCTTACTTAACCCGAACTAGATTCTCAATTCCCTCACAAAGCAAACTCATTATTCAAGTCATCTTAAATCCACCTAAATTTTTCAAAGTCCTGGAAACAAAGGAAGGAAGACCTGGCTGAGCTTCAGGATTTATATATAGGATGTCAAGATACAAATTGCCAGGGAGCCCTGAAATGGAATTTGCATAGGGCTTTGGAGGCCAGATTGATCATTTGAAGCAAAGTGGAGAGAGACGGTTCTTGTTTCCTATCTATATTTTTATACACTGTGACTTATTAGTAGACTATGAATGTCATAGCTGTCTCACATAGCTGGACAGGACTTTTAAGAATAATAATAAGTAACATTTGTAGAACATTATGTTTAGTATTTTATTAAGTACTATCAAATTAACTCCCACAACATTCCATGAAATAGATACTATTGCCATCCATACTAATGAGGACATTGAGGTTTAGCCTGGTTAAATAGATTGCTGATGAGGTTATGTAACTCAATATCTTTAATTTACAGATGAAGATTCCAAAACAGACATGAGAACTAATCTCTCTCTGTAGACTGGATTATTGTTAATTCTGCACTTCCTCCCTCTTTCAAGTGACTTTGCAGACCCATAGAGTGGGCAAAGTATATTTCTCCTTACCACTGATGTTGGGTATGACCCCATAACTTCGCTCAGCCAATGTAGTTCTAGCAGAGCACCAAGAAAAGTGTGCCATAATAGCTACTTGCCTTCAGCCTTAGCCCCCAGATGAGACAAATGGACCAGACCTGGAGCCTAGAGCCACATCCTGGTAACCTGCACCCTGTGGCCAACCTGCCCCAGTTGGCCTGCAGACCTTGAAATCAGGAAAACCAACATTTGCCATTTTAGGCCACTGAGTTTGGGTTGATTTGATCAGCAGCATTACTGCAGCAATAACTTAATAATACACTATCCTTAGTTACTTAACGTATTTTAAGATATGTTAATACTGAAGAGAAGTCAAAAGGCAAATTAGAAACCTTAAGAGTTATCAAGGAAACAATGAATAAACAAAACCAGTGACCCAAGATCCATCCACCTAGAATGAGAGGTACTTCTTTTTTTTTCATTGTCAAAACCACCTATGTAACCTGTAATAAAGTTTGAATAAGTGAAAAAATAATCAGATGTAACTACTCTTTCAAAATACTGCTGACATGTATTTGTGTGTTTTATGTCATATTCCAAATGAACTCATAAATTTTACCTGATAGCAATTGCCTTGTATTTATAATTTTGTAGTATAAGTTTCTACTTGTAATTATAAAGATATTGCCCTATTTCTACAGATCTTATAATTTTAGTTTTTAGTGGATACTATGTTAAAATGAATTAATTTATAATTTGATTTTTTCCTAAGAATATGTTCTTTGCTTGTTTTAAAATGTTTTAAAATTGAAGTATAGTTGATATAAAATGTTATATTGGTTTCAAGTATACAGCAGTGATTTGACAGTTGCATACCTTATTAAATGCTCACTGCAACTAGTATAGTTACTGTCTGTCAACATAGATCTTACAGAACTATTTAATATATTGTGTATGCTGAACTTTCATCCCTGTGACTAATTTAAATTATGATTGAGATTTTGTGCCTCTTTATCCCCTTTACCTATTTCACCCACCCATCCCAACCCCTTCCCCATAGTAACCACCAGTCACTTCTTAGTGTTTGAGTCTATTGCTGTTTTGTTCATTTTGTTTTGTTTTGTATTTAGATCACACATGTAAGTGAAATCATATGTTATTTGTCTGCCTGGCTTATTTCACTTAGCATAATACCCTCTGGGTCCATCCATGTTTTTGCAAATGGCAAGATTTCTTTCTTTTTTATGGCTGAATAATATTCCATGCTATATATGTACCACATCTTTATCCATTCATCTGTTGATGGACACTTTGTTTCTTCCATATCTTGGCTATTGTAAATAATGTGGCAATAACATAGGGGCATATATTTTTTGAAATCACAGATTTTGTTTTCTTCAGGTAAATTCCTAGGAGTGGAATTATTGGGTCATGTGGTGTTTCTATTTTTAGTTTTTAGCAGAATCTCCATAGTGCTTTCCAGAGTGGCTGCACCAATTTACATTCCCACCAACAGTGTTGGATCTTTTCTTCACATCCTCTCCAACACTTGTTGTTTCTTGTCTTCTGGATAGTGGCCATTCTGACTGGTGTGAGGTGATATCTCACTGTGGTTCTGATTTGCATTTCCCTGATGGTTAGTGATGTGGAGCATCTTTCATATGCCTATTGGTCATCTGTATGTCTTCTTTGGAAAAGTGTCTATTCAGGGCCTCTACCTATTTTTTAATTGGGTTATTTGTTTTCTATGCTTGTTCTGAACCAGAATTACTGATTTAAGGCATGTAAAGACTTCCAGTTCATAATGCCTAATTGCTTTCCATGTGAGTCACAGAAATTTGCTTCATTGTTGTTTTAATGTAAATTTTTTCATACTTATTTTTGACACTCTTCCACATTTTAAAGCCAATATTTAGTTTAAAATGTGCTCTTTTTGTGAATTGTATATTCATATCCTTTCATTGTTAAAGAAATTTTATACTTTTATTTTTCTAATTTGCATGATTTTTAACATAAAAATTCCTTGTTTTCCAATATCCATTGATGCTTTTATTAGTTTATGAAAGATGGAGATTTTGGGGAAAAACTCAGCCTTTTTATATATATCTTTAAAGCACTTTAGGTAGAATTATTTTGGTTTATGGTGTGCAATATGGTTTTAAATTGGTTTTCCACACAAATTGCAAAGCACTTAAGTGAAATAATATTCATTAAACATGCCTTCCATTCTGCATAGTTTTGTTATGTATTTATTAGTGTATGCTAACAGGTCAAATAGATAATTCTTATTAGGTTAGCTTTTCTTTTCCAGTGGTTTGCATAGCTATTTTTTAGGGAGCTTTTTGAGAACAGAATAACTAAGTGGCACTTCCTTTTATTTTCTAGTATTCTGCATGGGAGACAGTCAGTAAATGTTTATTATTGTTGACAGTGGAATAAATCATGGAGGAGAGAAAAATCTCAGTACCCTAGTCGGTACTCTGTGTCTGCTATCCTGACGTAAGTCAGCGGTAACAAGGCATTTTCCTACATTCAGCAACAAGACATTGATTACATGATTATCTCTGAGAGATAAATGGATCTCACAGGTGGGTCCAGTTGCTGAACATTGAGACTGATTTTGGGACTTTAGAATGTAATGGATAGGGAAGAATATGGTCAGAGGATCTGGAAAAGACTCAGAAGAATGGTCTCTGAAACAAAAGATAATTGTAGTTTTAGAAAATGTGATGCAAAGAAGGCAAACATGAAAATTGAATCAGTGAGGTTGCTGAGAACTGTCAGTTTTAGTTTCTTTTTATGTCAAGGAACATGAATACAGGCATGCCTCATTTTATTGCCTGTCAGTTTATTGCACTTTGCAGATAATAGCGTTTTTTGCAAATTGAAGATTTGTGGCAACCTTGCATTGAGCAAGTGTATCAGCACCAGTTTTTCAGCAGCATTTGTTCACTTTGTATCTGTGTCACACTGTGTTAATTCTTGCAGTACTGCAAACTTTTTCATTATTATATTTGTTGTGGTGAAACTGTGATGAGTGATTCCAGCTCACTGAAAGCTCAAGTGATGGTTGGCATGTTTTAGCAATAATTTCTTCATTAAGGCATGTACTTTTTTTTAGATAAAATGGTATTTTACATTTATTAGACCCACAGTATAGTGTAAATGTAACTTTTGTATGAACTGGGAAATAAAAAAAAATCATTTGACTTGCTTTATTGTGCCATTTCCTTTATTTTGGTGGTCTGGAACTGAACTGCAGTGTCTCTGAGGTCTGCCTTAGTGAGGTAAAGCAATTTAAGGTCCATTTAATTTTATAAGTTCCTTATTGTTGTATTGTTAAAAATCCCATTCTCTTTACTTGGAGTATTTAGCAGCCAAAACTGTTTTAAATTCAAAAGAAATGCTATCTCTAATGGACAGGAGGGAAAAGAGAAGCTACAACCTATTCTCAGTATATCCAAAAGATGAATATCTCAGAGCTGGTACCAAAGAAGCAGGCCAGGTAGATCG
This sequence comes from Manis javanica, assembly GCF_040802235.1. Classification (NCBI taxonomy): domain Eukaryota; kingdom Metazoa; phylum Chordata; class Mammalia; order Pholidota; family Manidae; genus Manis; species Manis javanica. Next base: position 99,221,958 of record NC_133167.1, read on the forward strand.
ACCACCAAAGCGCAGAGAAACGCAGAAAGAGAAAGCTTTGGGGCCGTTGTAGACACAGAAGTGATGTGAGGATGTGAGCTGGTAGGAGGCCTAGGCTATGTTTAGCATTTGTTTGCTTTTTCTCTTCCTTTATGCATAGCCCTCCTTTCTGTGCCCTTTTTACTTTCCTTCCACTTCAGCATTTCCTGCCATAAACTCTTCTCAATTTAAAATATCTTGCTGGGTGGTATCAACTATATGCAAATCATCGCCAAGTTTATGGCTCTGAGTTCTGCCATTCAATTAACTTAAATATCCCACACATTGCTTCTGAGGTGATTTTTGTGAGGGTCCCACAGACAATTCAAATTCAGTATTTTCAAAACCAAGTTCATTATTCTTCACCATCCTTCACCAGCTACTCTTCTATATTCCCTCTGTTAATGAATAACTTCAACATCCACAATCACTCAAGCAAGAAATATTGTAGCTTCCCCAATTTCCTTCTGCTTCTTGCCTCAAATTCCAATGTTCACACTCTGCACTCACGTCAGTCTTACTCTTTAAAATGTCTCTCAGTTCAGTCTTATAATGGCACCACTGTTGATAAGGCCTTTTTAAGTGTGACCTGGTGGATTACCCTAAGTTCCTATTTTACTTATCTTCATCTTTTTCCATCCTGATGCATTCTCCTTTCTGTTGGGCTTATCTTTCTAAAATACATATCTGATTTTGACTAATGTCACCACTTTGTCTACTGTATGAAATCTAAGATGTGACCTCTACCTACCTTTCCAACCTTAATAATTGTCTCATCCTTTCATGCACTCTAAACTTAAGCCATGCCAGGCTACTTTCTTTATCTAAATATGTTATGCATTGTCAATCTCTGTAACAGTATGACTAGTTCAAATAAACTGATTGAGGTAGAATTAACCCTTCTCCTATTCTCCAATAGCACATTCTCCTCTACAACATAACACTGAATTGTTTTACAGTAGTGGTGTTTGTCTTTAGTTACAGAAACACACAACTAATTGAAGGCAGAGCCAGTGTGAGCATGCCATCTTTTACCCTCAGGTGTCTTCCGTAAAATATGTTCCAACAGTTTGCCTATGGAAGGTATCAAATGAATGTGCTTTATTGAATTGCATATCGTGGCCTCTTTACCTAAAATATTCCACTTTGAACTCTAGCTCTCACTTGTTCCCTATAGTGTTAACATTTCAAAACCCATGTGTATATGCTTAGAAAATAACTTGACTGATGTGCAAAAAATGTTAATTTTGGTTCACTCTAGAGAGAAGATTGGGTGGAAGGGTACAGAGGGAAACTTGAGCTTTTCACTCTATGATCTTTTGTACAGTTTTAGTATTATACTATTTATTTCATAATAAAATGAAAGCAAGTGAAAGTCCTTGGCCAACACAAACCCAGTCATGCTTGTTTAAAGACTTGAATATACTTTAAGCCAACCTAATATTGATTCAACAGTACAGTTCAAGAGTGGAGAATTGTAGCATTATGTAATCTTATTTTTTCTTTTAATCATGTCAAATTCTAGAGGAAAAACTGACACGAGAAGAGTTTAAAACTTCTTAAATATAGACATAAAAATATTATTTGAGACTTTAAAACAGCAAAAAAGATGAAATTGAATGTAGATAGCTTACCAATTGCTTTAACTTCTAAATATTTAAAAAGATAATTATTTGATTTTTGCAATCATAATTTGAATAGTTTTTTTTTTCTTTCCTTTATAGCTTTAAGTAAGGCTGAGAAGAAACTAATTGTAGTCAACATATTTATCCCAAGACATGTTGGGGCATTTGTGTCATAATATTAAAAAATAGTTATTTAGAAATATATAAAATTACTATCCATAAATTAAAATGTGTGAGAGTAAGACCATGAAAGGAGTGTCACACAACAGAGTTAATGAGCCGTAACCCTACCCTGAATGGAAGGGCTTCTACATAATTTGCAAGTTCATTGATGTGATCTTCCTTCTTCCTTTTACCCTACTATAATTAGAGGTGTATGAAATATAAATTATTCTTTTCATTGTGCATGTTGAAGAATTACATGTCATAAAATCCCTTGACAACTTACTATTTTACCAACAGTGGTTGTGAGCTATAAACGATGGTTGTAGAGATTCTTCTCAGAAGTCGACACTAATCTCTTGAGAAGAGATGCAGAAAGAAAGAAGCTGGCAATTAGGGAATTACTAATAAAGCTCCGGGCTTCTACCTAAGTATACAACATTCATTCCAGCTAAGCAAATGTTTTTTTCTTCCTCAGAAGACACTCCATTATTTCACATTATTTTAGAAACATAAAGACTATCAACACTAGGATTATTGTGAGGCTAAAAATTACTGGGAAGTGTGATTTCTTTGATAACCTAATTAAAGCAGAATTTAGATTCTTGAAAGAAAATAGTTTCATCTAATTCAAACTGGGAAAAATATACTCGATGTCCATTCTCTCTTGTTATTCCTTATTGTAATTTTTATGTTTCTACATTTCTGTTTTAGTGCACAGAATTTGTCTTAAGTACCTTTTGGAACTGAATTTTCTGTGCTAACCTAGAATCATAGTGTAACAATTTCAGGTGATTACATAGTAGTGGTCTTAACAGTATTTGTTTCGATAACCTGTTTTGCACTGATTTAAAACATCTGCATCAAAATGTTATTATTACAAAATAAGAAAGAAAGGTCACTTTATTTTGAGTCAAGCAATAATAATAACCAAAGATTTAATCCCACTGGAATATTTGTTCTTTTTCTACATGGTGATTGTTCCTTATTTTGATCTGTCACATGCAAGCTGATCTCAGCACAAAAATATGACTTTAATGGCTGGTTTATATTTTCTTTTCCCCTCTTGCTAAAAGAGGTTTCCTTATGTGGAAGCACTGACAGACTTAAGGACCGATATTTGCTTTTTGTTTCTTTTATTCTTTTCTAATTGAAGTATAATTTTCATACAATCAAGATGATGAGCATATCCACCTCATGTTTTTGAAGTGAAAAATATGTAACATTTCATGTAGCGCTGTAGTTGTCACATACAGTAGTACATTGTAAACAAGCAGATAGTGTGGAGTAAGATATCATTGTAAATTTCATCCAAGGTAACCTGCCTGCCGCCCTCTCATCTCTAACCCCAAGCCCTCACTCATCTCTACCTCAGATATTTGAGGAACAGACCATCTGCCCATTCTTCTTAATGGTGTTCTTATATGGTACACTACTTGGCTATCAGTGGGCAAAAATATGAAGTCATTTAGGGAAAATAAAAATCTGATTGACAATGAGATCCAGTAATATGTATCATCTGTTCCAGTCACAATGTTTTCCTTATGTGGAAGCACTGACAGACGTAAGGACTGAAAGGTGTCATTTTGGTTATGTCTTTTAAAAATTGCCCTTAATTTCAAGGGAAAAGAATAAGATGGACAGAGGAATACAGTTACCTGTGTGGAAGATTCTGCTTATTAGGGATTATTATTTCATCATGTCAATAATACTAGAGAATATCTTTCTTACATTTTTATTAATTAAACTAAACCTGTCATCAGTGCATGAAGCCAAGTCTGTTATCACATTACAGAATTGGTGCATAATTTATAAAATACTGTACAGTAGTGTTCATTTGGTTCTTGGATTTGATTCTGTTTTTATCTTTACTGATACATTAAGTAACTGAATCTGGCATTGTTGTTTGTGCCTTGATATCAACCTTCCTTCTAGGGATTCAAAAGTTGGGTTTTTAGAGGATCATAGGTAAGAGCTCTTCTCCATGTTTGATGTAGGTCCATACTTAAAGAGTAGTGCTTATTTGGAAGGAGCTATGATCTTTTTGCTGAAAACCTTCCTAGGACAAAGCCGTGCTAGAAAATGCTTAAGCTGTGATCAGATTCTGGAATGAAAGGCCTCTGACTTTGACTAAGTGTGAAAGAAGAAAGAAGACTCATTTATCTGAATTAAAGTATGGAAACAAATGTTTTAGAGTATTGTTTTATTCACAAAGGAAAGAAATTTAGAGCCCAAGTATCAAGAAAGAGCCCAAAAGTATTTTGAAATGTATTGGTGATCTTTATCTTCCCCTTATATCCTTTTAGTAGGAAGAATGAGGATATTACAAAAGTTGTCTTTTGGGGGCTTTTGCTCAATTTTGCTTTGTTGAAGTATTATGAAGTATTAAATAAAATACTATATAATCTAAAAAAATAATAAAATAATACTAGAGAGAATATGAAACACTCTTTTATATTTCAAGTGGCAGGATGATGAAATGAGCACACTGAATCTGGAAACGGAAGACCTAATTCTAAGTCATATGTTACGATGTACGTGACCATGGGCAAGTAACGTTTTTCCCAGGGGTTCAACTACTTCATTGTAAAATGAGGTGGATGAACGAGATTGTGGGTAGCAGCAGTCTTTCTGAGGGCTCGATAGTGTATTTTTGCTTTGTGGGCCCTGGGGTCTCAGTTGCAACTGCTCAACTCTGCCATTGCAGTATGAAGCATCCCCAGACCGTATTTAAGCAAATGGGTGAATGAGCCTGAGAGTGGCTGAGTTATAATAAAATTTCATGTACAAAACAAGTCAATGGTCAGTAGTTTGCTAACCCATGAACTAGATGAACTCTAAATTTTTTTCAGTTATAAATGCTGATTATTGCATTAAAAATGTACTTTATTTCCAAATATTGGAAGTTGTCGTAGAAGTATATTACTGAAAGACACCTCAATAGGTGATGGTGATTTAGTTCTATCTACTTGAGGCAAGATTATGCTTAAATCACCAATGAAGCCAGCTATCCAGCTACTAATCTAATAAAAGCATAAATCTCCCTTTAGTTTCTTTTTTTATAAAATTACTGTATAATAGGTAATATATGTGGGACTAGTGTAAGATTTTGGAAATATCTTTAATGGTTTGGGTTGAGTATCTTGCCATTTTAAAAACTGACTTTATACATGATAGAAGATAAAAGAATGACATACCTCTTTTTCATTATTCTTATAGTTTGAAACCTTAGGAAATCATTCTTTTTCTTAATAGATCTAAACATTATAAAATTTTTCTTCCATACAAAGAAATTGTTATAAATGACTTTTTTAGATATGGAGTATATATTTAATAGGTTAAGAATCGTAGTATATCTCCTCTGTCAGCCCTTCACGCTTTTCATTTTGATCATCTTTTTATTTAAGTTATTTTATGAACTTTACAAATAAAACATAAACAGTGCCCAAGATAATGTAGTAATTAGAGATTTCATGCAGAAAGAACTATTGAAATAATACAGTCTTGAAAAGTAATATTTATTATTGCTGCTTTATATAGTAAAAAATTCATTGATGTAACTGATCTTACTCAAAATAGAAAAATGCAATACAATTATATGATGTATTGCATCAACTAGAGATAATACTATATTTTACTTCTCCATTTTCTGCCCCTACATATAAATAAATATTTAGCAATCTTTTGGAAATGAATTGATTTCCCTAAATTATATTTAGTATTTCTTATATATATTTTACTCTCACATTAATCAGATAGATGCATAAAGACATATTTAAACTCAAAAGAGACAAATACACCTTAAGATGAGCTAGAATTTACTCTAAGACCTACAAATATTTGCATGAGCTATACAGAGAATGTGCTAAAAAGTAAAAAGTTACTGGAAGGCATTCCTGTTTTCATCTTCAAAATCTTCCTTCAAATGTTCTTTTTCTATTAAAGTCAACTCAAAAATCACTAGCTTTCACTACCTAATCTTACGAAGCTTTGCTCAAGTTAGAAGTAAATACTGTCAGGGCTGGAAAGATGTCTGTTGTATGTACTCCCATATTGTCGGCACACAGTAAAATATGTAGCCCAAATAGGTGTCCCACAAAGTAGATTGGCTTAGCTTAATATAAGTTTGTCTTCATCACCATCATTATTACCACCATCATCATCAAATTGCTCTCCCACTTACTATGCCATACATTGTGTCAACCATTGAGATATTTATAATCACACAACAGAGCTACAATTTGATTTCCTTTTTATTTTTTTTCTCCCAAATTTTAATTTTGTTTAGGTTGTTAAAATCTGTTGTAAAGTATCAGAGCCAGGATTTGAACATAGGAATCCAGATTCTTACTATACTACTGTGTTTCTCTAACATGTAACTCACATATTAGACATCTCTAACAGTTCAACATGTAACTGATATCACAATATAAAACCAGAGATATCTTGGTTAGCTCTGTGGAAAAATATCTTTAAATTAGGTATTCTGTTTAAAATGTTTGACCACTATCTTACACCATACACAAAAAATGAAGTATTAAAGAGTTGAAACTCCTAGAAGAAAACAGGTGGTAGGCTCCTTGACATAGTTCTTGGTAATGAATTTTTGAATCTGACACTAACAGCAGTAAAAGCAAAAATAAATTAAGTGGGTCTATATCACACTAAAATACTATGCAAAAATATTATTTACAATAACCAAGATATGCAAACAATCTGTCCATTGATGGATGAATGGCTAAAGAAATTGTGGTATATATATATATATATGCAGTGGAATATTATTAAGTTACAAAAAAGAATGAATTCTTGCCAGTTGCAACAAAATGGATGTTACCTCAAGGCATTATGCTAAGTGAAATGAGACAGAGAAGAACAAATACAATATATTGTCTTACATGTGGAATCTAAAAACAAAATAAGACAAATCAAGTCATAGATAACAGAGAACAGATCAGTGATTGCCAGAGGCAGGGTGTGGGTGGGAGAAAATGGGTGGTGGAGGTTAAGAGGTAAAAACAAAAATGAAATGAAGTTGCTTTCCTGATTTTAAAAAAAGCTATGACTCAAATTACCTAATACATAATGTATGTAGCACAGATTCAATAGTCACATAGAGAAGTAAAGTGGTTGCCATAAATACATAATGAAACGTCTCATTCAGTGAATTACTTGTGTATATTTCAGAAAGTCTTCTCCTTATAAAGATGGCAATTTTTCAAGATACTGTTTCTTGTCATTTTTTTAAAAAAATCACTCAAAACACCTAAAAATGGGATCCAATCCAGTAGGGCTAAAGAAAAAATGTCCGAAGTATTGACCTCTTTGCTCCTCAGGAATCCAGACCGATTTCCTCCCTGACTCTGCCATAAATAAGTTCTCAGTTCAGGGTCCATCACTCTCTACATCACTTCCCCCACATACATTTGGGAGGCTATTTCACCACAAAGCTGATATGAATATTGCATATTTAAAATTTATTGTTTTGAAAAAGGTTAAAAGGACTGACGCATGAAGCCCCGCCTACGGTGGTAGTAGTTGCTTAATTTGGAGTAGCACTAACTGTTGTCGGAGTTAATGCAAGGCCTATATATTGTGGGGTACATGACCTGCAACTTTGGCACCTCTGAAAGAAAAGCTGCTTTCAGTTGTGTGAGTTTCTCCTTAATGAATCCCTTTATTTTGCAGACTCCTAAACTTCAGGAAATAAATTGGAAGACTTCTCACTTAAAGGCATATTACCTTAAATAACTATGGAAAATGAGAGTATATTGGTTTCAATCACTGGATTAAGTGGCTATTTTGGCTAATTTGGTCTCACCAAGTTATTAGAGAACCATTACGCTGTTAAACACAATTTGCAAATGTTTTCAGAGCTGGTTAGGCTAAATTATGTGGGTTACCTAATGATTAATGGGCTACAGAACAACCCTGACTTTGAAAGAGCTGCATCACTTCAAGTTAATATCAGCAAGAGGATAGGGAAATTTCTGATATCCTAATTGGCCTTCATCTGAGAAATCAGGAATGGTTTCTATAAAATGTGTTTGGTCTCCATTATAGGCAGAGAATTATTCTGATACTTTCAAAGGAGCTGTTGAAATTCAATGAAAAGTCTCCATTAGGTAGAAGAGCAGAGCAATGTGTCCTTTATATTGATATTTGCATTAGGAAGTGAATTCACATATTCTGTACTAGGACATTTTTTTTTTTTTTAAATACAGTTTTAAGGAACAAAGGGATAGGAAAACAGAGAAAACCTAACAGACCTCTATCTAATACTAAATTGTATTGCAGTGTTCCTTTCTTATTTGGAAAAATAACAATTATTACCTTCCTGGTGCTTTATTGTTTACAAAGTTTATTAACATTATTTTAGATAAATAATAAAATGTCACTGTAGCCAGCTTCTACTATTGGTAAAGATCACTGTATCAAAAAACTGCCTTTTCTCCCTGCCTCTCTGTACCTCCTCCGTCTACACCAACTGATCTAGAACCAGTTTTTGAAAGGACTATCCTTTCCCTACTGTTACTTTTATCATAAATCCATATTCCCTCTTCTGCTCTATTGATCTATTTAACCATTAGCCTATACTTCAAAGTACTAATTACTATAGCTTGATAATTAACATTTATATCTGGTACTGTAAATCCTCAAGCTGTACTTCTTTTATTTAAGATTTCCTTGACTATTCTTGATCCTTTACATTTCTATATAAATTATAGATTTTGCTTGTTAGTTTACACATGCACACACCCACAACCTGCTAACATGTAAATTGGGATTCTGTGGAATTTATAGATCAGTTTGGGAAGAATAAAGACTTAACAGGCACTTAAAGAAAGAGAGTATTTAAGTGACCAATATATGTACCAACACTTCATTACTCATCAGGAAAGTTAATTAAAACCACAGTGAGATTTTGCTACATACGCACCACAATGTCTAAAATGAAAAAATGCAGACAATATCAAGTGTTAGTAAGAATGTGGAGTAATTAAAATTCTTAGACAATATCACTTATGGAAGCCATTTAGCAATACCTATTAAAAATGGCCATATACATGTCCCATGACCCAGCAATTTCATATCTAAAATATACCCAGTGGAAAATATGTTCACCCAGTCTGTGTGTGAGTGTTCACTGCAGCATAGTAAGTAATAGGCCAAAACTTGAAACTGCTGGAATGGGAATGTGACCTTGGTCAAGATACTTACCTCTCTATGCTTGCTGCTCTTTATCTATAAAGGCAGGAATCATATCATCATCATCATTATTAGGGTGGCTTTGAGGATTAAACAAGTGAATATGTATAAAGCACTTAAAACACTGTCTGATATAAGTGACAGATAAATATTATTAAGGTGAAACTCATAGTAGTAAGAAAGATTTCCATGTCTTAGTGTGTTAGGTTCTTTCTGTGGCTGGAGCACATTTTGCTTTTCTTCAGAACGATTTTGAGGAAAATCGACAGGAGAAAAATCCATGTTTGTTCTGCTTGTCTCATCATCCATCAATGAACATTCATTAATTGTCTCTCTGCTATGCCAGGCATCGTCATTATCAAGTCAGACAACAGCATTTATTACCTGTTCCCTGTGTGCAATTGCAGGAAGCAGTATTTATTAAATGTCCATTTGCACATTGTATCATGTTCTTTCTAAAGCTGATCAAAAAGCAGAGTTGATTCTCTAAAATCACAATTTACAGTTACAGAAGAAGGAAATTACTGTGGCTTTGCATAGCACACTGCACAGTGTGAATTCCAACTCATAACTGATGTTAGACATTTCCTTCCTATTACTTAGCATTTAGAATGATGCTTCTAGAGATCAGTTAGCAACATTCTACTGTCCAGGGGTAATTCTCTTGAGACAATAATATCGATCAACTCAGTCTGTCCTCCATTCTCTGCAAACCGATGTATCCATGGTCAAAGACCTTCCTGTTATTAGCTGGTGTTCCACTTCATCATTTTAAGAGCCGTTCAGTAAGAATAGATACTCTGCTGACTAAGGTGCAGACAGGCATGGAATGAGACATAGAAGGGCAGAGGAGATTTCTGAAAGGCTGTTTACAAGTGACTCTCAATCTCAGCATTTGTTTCAGGGGCTTTGATCAGTTCTAAGGTGGAGACTGGCTGGAGGCCAAAAAGTGTTCTTCATGACTTTGAGTTGTATTCATCCACTCTAGATCATATATAAACATAGCAATTAGTAAGGTCTTGATGAAGTTGCTGGACACAGACAAAAGATGCTGATTTCAGTTTAGGATGAGTAGATAAGCTAGAAGAGTGCTTCTTATGTATCTTTTTTGTGAGCAAGATACGAAACCAGTGAGAGTTGTAACTGCTTTCTTACTAATAAAGAGACATAAACCTTTAGCTACTATTCTTTCACACCAGAAGATAACTTAATTTTCTGTTTTTTAATTTTTAACATATGCTGATTTTTTCTAACTAGATTTGAATATAAGCATCTTTTGGAATTATCAATTCTCTTTCATCATCGATATGCAAACGATTACTTAGGTCTAGAACTAAAATATTTTATTAGAATTCCAGAATAATACTAATGTTTGATCCAAGTACCTCCTCCTAGTAATAATTTTCATGTTAAGAACCTCTCCAAATAGAGAACCTAATGTTTTCAAAGTATCCATCAAACCTATTCATTTATCTTTTCCTTCATTCAGCACATATTTAATGTTCACCTACTATGAACAAGGCACTGTTGGAAAGACTAGGAGTAGAACAATGAGAAAGACATATCGGGTCCCCACTGTGCAGTTTACATGATAATGAGGGAAGACAGGCCATGAGAAGTAGCCAAATACATGAACAAGATAATTTCAGGTAGTCAGTAATACTGTGAAAATGGTTAAACAAAATGATACTGTAGCAAGTGCCAGGGAACATGCAGCTGTTTCCTATAGCATCACTGAGGAGGAACACAGGCCCAAATAATAAGGACTCAGCAATGATGAGGTCTGGAGGAAGACTTAGTGTCATTGAATGGTGTCCTCCATTCAGTAAAGAGCTGGTAAAGGTCACAGTTGGGGGACAGAATTGTATGACTTCATCCTGGACTTCCAGATTTGTACAAGTTGTTAAAAAGAAAGGATGCACACCTCCTTGTGTATATACATGTGTCTGTGACAGAAAACCCAGCAACTCTTCAAGTCTTTCTGCATCAGTGAGCCATGTAAGTTTTACAGATACTTGGTACTGAGGGAGGAGCAAATCCCTGAATAAGCTTTATCAGTCATGTCTTTCCTCCAAAGTCTGATCTTTGAACCATTGCCATAGGTGCTTTCCTTTTGCCCTTTCTCCACATTTTCTTAAAATTGCCATTGTCATCTTCTCCTAAATTCCTTCTTTAGTCTCAGTCTTAACAGCTCAAATGGCTTCAGTGTTTATTTAGTCCTGTCCCAGCTTCTGGGTCTACTTCTTTCTTTACACCTGTCATAGGTGCTGCCCAAACAGAGGGCCTCATGGACGACAGTAAGGTATTATAGAAAGTGATGTTTATTTTCTTATCGTCTGTGAAGTCCTTATGTATTCACAGTCTCCTCAAAAAAGGTCATTGTTGTTGCATGAGATGTCCCTTACTGAGTTCCTTGGAGTTCTCACTTGGCTTTGGGAAGTGAGAGTAAACCCTTAGAACATGTCCACTGCAGGCAGTAACTCAAGATTCCCGTGAGTCTTGCGTCGTTTATTCTCCATAATCTCTGTATGTAGATTGGGAAGTGTGTGTGGGCATGAATGCAAGAGTGCTCATGAATAAATAAATATTAGCGGAAAGGATAAATTGAAACAGTGCCCCATAGTGGTTAAGCCAGTTAGGAAACTTTTAATTATAATGTGATGGTTTGCATTGACCTACTTTGGTATGTTAAATAATCCTTGTATTCCTCAGATAAACTCCACCTGAAGGTGATGCTTGGATTTTGCTTGTTAAATTTTTTTTGAGGATTTTTACTGCTGTTCATAAAAGCTAATTATCTGTAGTTTTCTCTTGAAATATCTTTATCTCATTTTGGTATCAGAATAATGTTGGTCTCATAAAATGACTTGGGCAGCACTTTCTCTTCCTCAACATTCTAACAGAGTTTGTGTTAAAAATGTAGTATGTTCATCATAAGTATTTTGAAAAATTTAGTAGTAGAGGTCTCCAGACACACAGTTTTATTGTGCGAAGATTTTAATATGAACTAAATTCCTTTAACAAATACCAGGCTATTTAGGTTTTTCAGTTTTTTCTTGTATAGTTTTAGTCAGTGGAATTGCTTTAAAAAAAAGTTCTTCCATTCAGGTTGTCAAGGTTATTGTCATAACATTGTTCATCATAATTCCTTATAGTCCTTTAAAATCTGCTGAATCTGTTACGATGTTCCCTCTTTTATTCCTAATGTTGGTAATTTGGGTCTACTTAACTTTATAGAGTATTATATTTTAAGACATCAATTTCATTGTTTATTTCAATGAACTTCCTTTTTGTTTAATTGATTTCTGTTTTATTGTTTGCCCATTTTTTTTCCTATGATCTCCAATTTTATTTTTATTTCATTCTTTCAACTTAACTTTGGGCTTAATCTTATTTTTCTGCCTTTTAATATGGAAGTTTAGGTCAATGATTTTATACCTTTCTTTTTTAATAATATAGTAATATAAAACAATGTAATATATATTATATGTAATACTATAATATAAAAAAAGATGCTAACACCTTTGTCATACTGTTTCATTATCATTCAGTTAAAAATGTTTTCTAGTTTCCTTTATGCCCTCTACTTTGACTATGGATTATTTAGAAGAGTAATACTCAATTTCTGAATACTTGGATTTTTAATTTAACCCTATTATGGTTGGGAAATATGCTTTATAGCTCTTCAAAGCTTTTAAATTAATTGAAGCTTGTTTCATGGTTCAGCAAGATCTTACTTGGTATTTGGCATCTGTCCTATAAGTATCAATTAGATCAAATCTGTTGATAATGTGATTCAAATTTCTGTATTCTTTCTGAACAGATACCTATTTGTTCTGTCAGTTGTTAAGAGAGGAGTGCTAAAATCTCTCAAATTGTGAATTGGCAAATTTGTCATTCTAGTTAGTTTTGCTTTTATTTTAAATTGTGTTATTAGTCAATATATACACTTAGGATTTTAATATATTCTTGATGAATTGAAGAGCCTCAAATGTCCCCCTTTATTCCTAGCAACTCTGATATATACATATAAAGCTAATATTAATAATAATAAGCTGAATTGACTGCTGATAACAAAGTATACATCAGAACTATGTATATACACACACACACACACACACACACACACATATATATATATATATACATACACACATGCATTAAAAAAAAACCTTTTCCTATATGTTTAAAGTGTATTTCCTATAGACAGCTGTATTTGGCATCTGTTTATTTTTCCCCAGTCTGAAAATCTTTGCCTCTTTTTTGAAGTCTGTAGACCATTTGAATTAATTGATTATTTCTTAGTATTCTGTTTTATTTCAACAGTTGGATTTTTTAGCTTTATGTGTGTGTGTTTATGTTTTTTTTTTTTTTAATGAGTGGTCTTGGGTTCACAATGTGCATATTTAATTTACCACAGTTTAAAATATTCCATTTCATGTATATTTTAAGACATTACCATAATCTTCCTTTTATCCCTCCCATTATTGGTGAATTCAATTTTTATTCCTGCTTATATTATTTTACTATTGTGTTGGTTACTTTTTTGTATCGATTTGACTGGGCCACAGGCGGCCCAGATACTTGGTCGAATATTATTCTGGGTTATATCTGTGAGAGTATTTTTGGATTTGAGTAACATATAAGTTCGTAGACTGAGTAAAGCAGATTTACCTCCCTAATGTGGGTGGGCCTTATGCAGTCAGTCAAAGCTGACTAGAAGGAAAAGGCTCACCCTCAGTTAGGTGAGAAAGACTTTTCCCTGTATGACTGCCTTCCAACATCGGCTGCTCTTGGGCTCTGAGCCTGCCATTCTTTGGACTGGAATTGTTCCATTGGCTTTCCTTGTTCTGTTTCTCTGGGGAACCCACACAACTATTTTACTTTGGCATATGTTATTCATCCCTCAATTCATTATTACTTTTTTGCTTTAAACAATCACTTATCTTCTAAAGAAATTAATGGGAGTTTATGCTTTTTATTTACTTACAGGTTCTCCATTTCTGACATTCTTTATTTCTGAAATTTGAGTTTCATGTGATATTATTTCCCTTCCTCTTAAAGAATGTCCTTTAATATTTCTCATGGCACATGTGTTTGCTGACAATAATTCCTCAGATTTTATTTGTCTTGAAGTCTTTATTTTACCTTCACTTTTGAAAAAAAATTTCTTGCCACTTGCATAATTATGTTTTAACAGTTTTTTTTTAATCCTGTTGGAACTTTCAAAATATCTTTCCATTGTCTTTGTCTCCCATTGTTTTGATGAGAAATCAGAGACAGTTGCTATTTTTGTTCCCTTATAATATTACATGTATTTTATTTTCTGGTTGCTTTTAAAATGTTCTCATTGCCATTCATTTTCCAAATTGTCATTGTGATGTATTTTGGTGTAGTTTTCATTTTGTTTACCCTGCTTATTGTTGAAACTCTTGAAACAGGGTTTATAATTTACAGTAAATTTTAAAATGTTAAAACATTATTTTAAAAAAATGTATTTTTATATCCCCTCTCTCTTCAGGGATTTTAGTATGTTAATCCACTTGGTATTTTCCTCCAAGTCCAAAGCTCCATTCATGTTTTTTTGTTTCTTTGTTTTTTGGTCTTTTTCTCCCCATGCTTTACTTTGGGTAGTTTGTATTGCTATAACATTAAAGTTCACCTACCTTTACTGTCAAAGTGTCTGACACTCTTCGATTACTTGGGAGAGGTATTAGCTCTACTTTTCTCCAGCTCTAGTTAGAAGATGGAAGTGTTAATATCCTTTTATCCTTAGCCTTGGATACTAGTGGTCAATTTGGGGACAATAAGAAAAGCCTCATTTAGCATTCAGTTCCATATATTCCTTCTATATGACTTCATTGAGTGTTATGTTAATAACCCTTACTTGGTTAGGCACTGGACCCAAAATAATGAATAATAAAACACTGGTCTCTAAGTCAGACATTTTCAGTCTAAGAGATAATTGCACAAGTAGCCAGCAGTTCTCTAGAGAAGGTGATAAGAAATGCAGTAGAGGTGGGAGTGGGAATCATAACCAAGCAGATCACATCGTATTGTGTGTTATGGCAAACTTTCTGAAGGAGGAAATGCTAAATGATGAACATTTATGGAACAAGGTAAAGGGGCAAGGAGAAAGGAGAGATTCAGGTCACACTGATTATTTGAAAGACCTAAGGAAACAAGAGAAGGAAGTCATTTGATGAAAAAGAGATTCATTAATGGTAAAATGTAGGCTGGTGGAGTGGGAGCGCTGAGGCTTGTTATGAAGCAGATGTTGCAGAGTTATGCAGCGGCTGGACTACAAAGGATGCTCCAAGCTGTGTTAAGGAGCTTTTATTTTATCCTGAGCACAAGGGGGACCTGTCAAATGATTTTAAACAGGAGAATGATATAATCATATTTGTATTATAGAACTATTACTCTGACTCCAATGTGGAAAATGGGTGGAAAAAATAAAAGGCAGGGAGATGCAGAAAGAGATTATATCATTCTAAGCAAGATATATGATAGTCAAAAATACAGTAATGGCAGGGAGAACAGAAGAAGTGGAAGCATTAGAAAGAAACTGAAAGAAAAGAGGAAATTGTATGATTGACTGTTTGGGGAGAAATGGAATGAGAGACCAGTCAAGGATTTTTTTAGGTGTTTAACCTGAACATGTGGGTACCTCTCATGAAATAGGGAACACACGGAGAGGGTCACGTTTTTTGTTGGTTTTGTTTTTGTTTATTTGTTGGTAGGGGAGGTGCTACCACATTTAAACTTTCATTCCTTTCTATGCTTAATTACTCAGGCATTTAGTACATACATATGAGCCCCTGTTGTGTGTCGAGCACCATGTAAATCACTCGGTAGAATCGTAAACTGGCAGGCAAGGTCGTGTCCCCATGGAGCTCACACACTAGCCAGGGAGACAGAGAAAACAAATTAAAAAGTGAAAGAGAGTTTATAAAACGTCAAGGTGGCATGTTGAGTTTGAGATGCCTGTAGTGTACTTAGATGTATAATATACCCCCAAATTTTACAAATATGCCTGTTTTCCCTTTGTTGTTCACAGAGTTCCCCCTTTAAAGGTAGTTTTCTTCTGTTCACATAAGACCTCATCCCATTCCTCTTTTATCCTTGACATCCTTCCAGCTATTCCAAGCACAGTGACTTCTCCACCTCTTCTGCACTTCCATTGTCCTCATTACGTGTGCAAGTCAGTGGGCACCTGACATTTGCCCCCTTTGCTAATAGGGGAGGCAAGGGAATATAATAAATAGGAGCACAGGCTCAGGAGGCATGGGTGGGGTTCATGTTCCACCTCCACCATTTCTTCCTTGTTTGTCTTCCATTTCCTTATCTGCAAATGGAAATAATCATAATAGTATCCATCCTGTGAGGTTGTTGTAAGTATTAAATTAATTAATACATGTTAAGTACTCAGACGTATGCCTAGCATATAGTAATCATTATATATTTATGTACTGGGTTGTATTATTTATAAGCATTATATTACATGTACTTTGTTGTATTTTTGTTTATTTTTACTGTTTTTCTTACTGTCACTATAAAACTTCTCACCATAACTAGACCTGGGACCTGGACACAAACTTGCTATGTCTTTCTGTATTAAGTTTCTAACACTTAATGGATCTTTGATGAATATTTTGGAATGTGATGTTTTTATTTTAAGAGTTACTTCCATGAAAAAAACAAATTATTACTGTAACTTTTTTAGTGGGCATATAGTTTTGCCTTGAACCAATAAAGGGCTCTGAATTTACATTTTTAACAAATCATAAATAGGGTTCATCAGATGGGAAAATAATTACTTTGTTATATATTATAAATTAAGTGGGAGAAGAGTTTAAAAAATGGAAAACCCTCTTGTGCTTCCATCGTGATGCAGTTTTGAAACTGGAGATTTGACAGGATATAATTTATTGTAGCAAATTGAAGTAATCTTGCCTCCTTGCCTTTTTCCTTCTAATGCTAAGTTGTGCCAGTGCTTGAAATAATTATATGCAGCAGGGTTAAGTTTTAGAAAAGAACATTATTTCGATTTATATTTGAATTATTAAGGATCTGGGAAAAATTCCTTGTGCTCATAATGATAAACCCACAAAGTAACTTTTAAGAGAAAGTTACCTAATAGTCCTTCTCTGCCAGTGTGTAAACATAACTTGGCAAATGACAAATGGTTGTAGTTCCTTCACTGCTTATGACTGTATTAGTATTTTTTTCCTATGTGGTTTGGTGTAAAAGCCAAATTTAGTTCAATCAGTGGTATTTAAGACAGTTTTTTTTCAGTGTATGGAAATACATTATACATTCAAAAAAGGAGATAAATACAGAAAAGTAGAAGTCTATGGAAAACCTCAAGTAGTATATAAATGGTTTGCTTTAGTTCAGGATTAAAAAAAATGAACCTTAAGGAGAACCTCTACCTACTAATGTAGATAGAGCTTTCACTGAAGTTCAGTGTGGGTATTTGAAAGACTTAGCTTTATATTTAGAACATTATACTTTTAGGTTGTCTAATGGAATCATTCTCAAAATGAGGGGACTACATTTAGAACTTCATATGGCCCTTTTTATTCTATCCCCTCAAAACATGATATTTATCATGTTTAATCCCAGTGAATTTCAAATTTTATTTTATAAATGTTGACTTTTTAAATCCAGATCTACCTCACATATCCTAAACATAGCTTCCCATATAGATTACTTTCTCACATTTTTAATGGAAAACTCACGATTATTAATATTGTGCCTCCTGAAACCACAACCTGAGTCTTTCCTGTACTCTGTTAAACAAAATACACTGGCTTGAATTTTGGTTTCAGAATGATTTCATGAAGTACAGTCATTTTGCTTAAATAATTCTGCAGAATGGCATGTCTCTTGTATTTAGCTATTCACCTTTGCAAAGTAAGATTAAGCCAAATTGTGTAGAAATTTATATTGTGTTAAAAGTGAAGTCAGGCAGGACTCTCAGGCTTACCTCTAAGTTTAACCAATCAATTAATTTTTTTCTTGTTTCCCGTGAGCATCTGTGGTGCTCACTAGGATATATTATTTTTAGATAATCCCAGTTTTCCTGAAAAATCCATCCTCCTCATCATCATATATGTTACTTTATCTATAACTTATTTAGGCTTTTGACATAATGCATTATATTAATTTATTTTTTTGAATGTTAAACCAGGCTTGCATACCTGAACTAAGATCCAAGGTGTAACAACTGTGTGCAATTCTTTTTATATGTTATTGAACTCAACAATTTGCAAAAAAACACAATATCTTCAAGGTACAACAAAGTGAAGCACAATAAAAAGAAGTATGCCTGTAATGAAATAAGCCTCAAAAGAATGGCATTTGATTTTTGCCTTGAAGGGTTGGATGGGATTTTCAAGAGGTGAAACAGAAATACATTCCTGAAAATGGGATTGTCTTATGAAGTGACATTTATCTTAAAGGAATGTCAGGTCAATCTGATAAGGCGACTTGATGCTTAGGTTGCCTCCACGAAGAGAAAGTAGTTCTCTGCTGAGCAGAAGAATTTGATGTTTAGATGGAACAGGCTGCAGTGAGCACGATTTATGCCAGCCTACTCTTGAGAGACCAAATTATTTTTTAACATTTTAAAATCAGAGATCTGATGTATGAGGCTGTGTCATCCAGACTGCTGAATCACGTTTGGCACTTGGTGAAGCAGCTTCTTGCTCAGCCAGAACCTTTGTAGGCCTGGTGGGCCCTGCTCATCTAATGTCCATGTGAAACCTTTCTTCCAAGGCAGTGGTAGAAATTAGAAATAATACATATAAAGAATACGCATTGTTACTGCATCTCTGCCTGTGGTCTCCTGCGTTTGCTAGTTGTAATTCCTTTGAGTATTTAGAAGTGACAGAGCCCAGTCTGATTGACAGAATCCGAGGAAGTCTCTTAGCAGCGTGGGGGCAGGCAAACCTGGCTCCAAGGGTACCATCAGAGCTCTTTTCTCCAAGCCCAAGTCAGTAGCTCAGCTAAGTAGGTCTCAAGGCAAGCATCTGGGATATTTCTGAATAGGTAAAACGGTTGAGCTCATAAAGTGAGCTCTACCAACAATTCAGATCTTAGCAGGAGCGTGACTCGTATTTTAGATGGGACTGTTCTTCATTTTGCAGAACCATCCTGGAGATTTAGGTGTTTAGTATTAGTTAGCTTTTATCCACCAGTACCTTTCCCAGCTCCTTGTAATTGTGACCTCAGTTATCTCTGATTTTCATGCCTTCTGGGCCTGTAGCCATTATCACTTCATTGAAAACCACTGAATTTTATGTTTGACTTGGGATGAGGGTGTGGGGTAAATGGGTATCAGTGGGAAATCTTTCTCTTGTTCTGTAGCTCCTCCTACTGCCTTATTAGCCTCCTGTCCAATGGGGTTCGGGGAAAGGAACATAAGTATCCACATTTGATCACTGGAAAAATCCCCAAATGGCTCCAGACTCATTTGACATTTTGGCATCAGTAATACCAATATATTTCATTGATTGAAAGGTACTCCATTTTGTTCTGGACTACTAAAAAAGAGAAAATGCTGATTAATCTAAGAAATAAATTTTATTGAGTAGATTTTAAAAGTTTCATACTTCTGAAAGAGGTTCTTTAGACTTAGACAAGGTTTATCAAAAATTATTTTTGTGGATTAAGAAAGAATGCCATAAGCAAAATAAATTAGGAAGGTGTTCCTAACTTCTTCATATTGAGTGTGACTTTTCTGAAAAGCACTGTCACTTGGTATCTATATTTTTCTATGATGTTGCTCATTATGTCATCAAAAGAATGGTCTGTTCTTGTCACTGGGACTTAGCCTTATCTTCTGTTTTCCATTGTATTTTTTTCTTTTCTTTTTTTTTTTTTTGCCTGTTAGAGGTATTAATTTTGCCTGGATATCAATCCTAAAATATAACACAGCTTCATTTACCTATGGATATCTTCTTTAAAGCTCTTTGTTGTTTATTTGCAAGAAAATGTGGAATTTTGGTTATTCCTCTAACACCTAAGGTTTTCTTTTACTTAGATCAAATTATCCCCTTGCTTTATTCTCATGTTTTTTCTGTGAACACAATAACTTTTTGTTACAAAGACAAATTATAGTGCAGTCTCCCTGAAGATATTTTAAGTAACTAAACTCAACATATGGAAAGTAAGAATACACATAATACATACAACTCAAGTGAAATCATGACAGGTGAACCACCATGACCAAGTGTGCTCATGTGCTTACAGACTGTCACTTGATGCACACTGATTGCAAGAAGCATCCTGATTACCAAAATGTTAAAATGAAAAATATGTTTATCTCCTCATATGAAATTTGGGTCTTCCAAGAGTTCCCAAAATAAATAGATTAAACCAAAATTGTATCTATCTCATATATCAAGTAAGATAAAAGTGAAGATAAAAGCCTTTTAAGACAAAAGATTCTGTCTTTCATGGTGTGGCCCCGTTTGATAGAGAACACACTGTATGGCATTGGGCCCGAGAACACAGAATCCCAGGGGTGAAAGAGGAAGTAATACCAGCTAAAGGAAAACCTCTGCCAGTGGGAAGGGAGCACAGTACAGAACCCTGAGTTCTGAGAGAAGCAAGCCCACAGGGTCCTTGGTGCAGTCAGTACCCGGCACATGGTGGGAGCCCAGTGGATGGCAGTCACTTAAATATTTGGAGAAAGCAAAGAATAAAGGTAGAGAGTTCAATGAGGAGATGTTTTGCAGTAGTTTCCTGTGTGTAGAGGTGGGTCATGTTTCATACCACATTCTGAGTCCCAGTGTCTCAATTCTGCTGACCTCTCCTGACAACTTCCCTTCTCTCACTGGCTTCTTTCCATTCTTCAGGCACCCAGAGTTCATTGCTCTTTCTGGGGCTTGCCTGTGCTGTTTCTTCAGCTTATAACACATGCTGGATGTGAGAATTCCTGAATAATTTCATTTTTATATTTATTTAATCTTAATGTAATATTTTAATATATACTTTATTATATTTATGCCTGAGATTCGGATTTAGATTAATTATAATCAAGATAATATGTAATTGTATAGTAATTATAATTATATTCCATTATATTTAACATTAATATATAATTATTATTATCTCATTTCATTTTAAATTTATCTTTCTATCCTTCTAGTCACTTAATTATGCCTGTATTTGTGAATGTAATTTCAATCCATATGTCAGGGTATTTAAATCTGTCAGATTTATCACTGAATCATCACACCAGGAATGGTGCCTGACACACAGTTGGCCCTCAGTAAATGTTTGTTGGCTTAATGATTTGAATACGTGTGAAGCTGCTGAACCAGAGCTAATGCTGCCTGGTTACCAGGTGAGCTCACGGGACGTTCTCCCAAGGCTTTCCTGGCTCCTGGCCTTTTAGATAGAAGCATTTCCCAGCATTCCTTGAATCTAGGTGTCACCAGTACCTAAGTGGAAACAGAATGATGTGGTGGCTGAGGCGTCTCTGAAATAAATGGAAATTATGAATGTAAAGGTAACCCTGATGAAAAAATGGAGAGGGACAAGAGAAGAGGAGAATGGAAATCCATGTACAAACGATGGGAGTAAAACAGAGTCCAAAAGTGAATCAGGAAACACATGTCAAGAGGAAATCTGAAGGAATGAGAACTGAATTGAAAAGAATCAGGTTATGCTAAAAGGAAAGGGCATTTCAAGGAGAAGTAGGCAGAAAGGTCAGGGAACATAGAGAAAGGCACATGAGAACTGATTCTAGTCGCACATGTTTCTGTAGTGTAGGAACCAGTTCTTATTGCAACGTGCATTAGGCTTTTTATTCTGTCTTCCAAAATGTAACTGGAGTTCTTATCTATATCTACATTTTGGCTTTATTTTCATGAGTTAAGGAATTAGTCTTATAGTTCCATGTCATCCAAGCCTATTCTTTCTCATCTACCCCATTGCTCATAGTTTTTCACTCTTCTTCACAGTTTTCTTGTATTGTTTAAGGTTTTAAATATAACTGAAATCAGTCAAAAAAGTACAAGTCTTAATAAAAAGGTTATTTTTTCAAACATGGGTGTATGAAAGTTGGCTTATATGTCCTTAAAAACTTGAATATTTCTTTATGTGAGGGACAAAGAAAATAACATTTTGAGACTGAAATTATTAATGAAAAATGAATTTTTAATATTCTTCAGTCAGCAGGGAGATTTTAGAAGTCATGTAGAATGAACTATCCTATAATATTTTGCCCATATTGGCTCCACTCAGTGGGAATATTCTCAGTTGTGCAAACAGGTAATAATGATGTATAATATTTATTAAGCCCTTGCTCTGTATTAGACTGAGTAAAAAATGCTTATTAATTCATTGTTGCACTTTCACACAAACAACAGACAGAAAAGCCCGGGCTTAGTAAAATCAAGTGAAATGCCAAGCTGCCGACCTGGTAAATAATGAGATGGGTTTGTAGAAACTCAGGCTGTTGCAGTCTTGTTTAATTAGCCATAACTATATATTATTTAATTTGAAAGCAGGAAACCTATCATATGAGATAAAGTATTTAGGAAATAAATTTAGTGAACTGGAAATATATGTTGTAAGGGATGACTTAGAAGGATTGCAAGACTTGCCATGTATGCTGAGAGGACTTTATAGTTCACAGAAATAGGGTATGTTTTTACTATTAGCCTTTTTTGGGGATTGTTAAAATATTTCTCCAGTTATCCCTTAAATATAAATAATTGTCCTTTTGTACCATAGAAGCAAAACATTAAATCAAGTATTTTTCTTCAAAAAAAAAGAAAAATGTTTTGTTTTATTAATTTTTTAAATTATAAGATCGTATTTACCAATTTTTTCAGATAGAATTTCATTAGAGCAATGACGAACAATACCCATTGGATTTTAGACTGCTTTATTTAGGAGTGCCTAAGACTTGTGTGTCTGAGGCAAAACAAGTTTAACAGAAACATAGACATCTCATTTCTAAAGTGCGTATGTACTCGAAACTTCTTGAGGGCAAGGATTTCATCTGACTGGCATCTGCAGAAGGACTATGCTTTGTCATAGAAGATGTTCAGAATGTATTTGTTGAATTTGTCTCTATCAAACGAACATACTTGGTAGATTTAAATTTTCATTTGTTTTGTTAGATCAGTGCATCCTCTTCAAGCGTTTCCACAGCTGAGCAATAGGTCACATACCCTCTGGTTTCTTCCAGCACTGTGTAAATCACAGATTGAGTTCATGCTTATTGTTGTCCCCAGCAATTCAAACAGCTGAGGAAAACACGAAGACTAATGTGTCACCAAGATGATACAGAATTACACCATTAGAAAAGTCAAAGCATTTTGCTTTTATCATTTTCCAGCTTTTCTGGGATAAAGAATTCATAGTTTTAAGTCCATGAAGTATAAAACTCCCCTAAAAATCTTTGAATAATGTTTTTAAACAGTAGCAATATGCAGACACACACAGTATATTTACTGCTGGCAAGACAACTAGTTAAAATATGAAAATGAAATCAGTAATGTATGCTGTACACCTATTTCTCTTGCTCAATTAGTTATCTTTTAGGTTGTGTTTTCATGTTATTTACCCTTTAGCATTCAAAGTTGGTCACTAAAGAAATTTTAACTTTAATTCAGTAAGACAGATTTAATGTGACAAAAGTTAAGGATGCAAATATTTTCTGAAGTATTATCCATTGGGAATTTATCTTTATATCTGCGAGAACAGGCTTATAATACTGTGAATATTTAATCTTCATTATATGTGATACTTAAAAAACCTACACACGCTTCAGAATTTTATGGACACTGTACAAATCTCACAGGACCATGTGATGAAATAACAAGCATAATATCCTCCAAAAGGATCTTGAAAATTATCATTTAAGGTAAAAGTCACTACCAAGCCAGTCGATGACTAGCTAAAGAAGCAGTTAGTCTTTCAGGCACTTACATGGCATAATTTACATATTTTATGAGAAAAGTCACACATTGAATTTTATATCACTTGGCAATTAAAAAAAAAGCACGTTTAATTTTCAAAACTAGGAAAACCTCCATGTTACGAAAAAGTTGTGAGAATTAAAACCAATGCTAAAGATGCAAACAAAATTTTTTCTCATATGAATAAAATGAGAAAATATGTCTTATGCCACAGTTCTAAAGGATTTCTTTCTATCTCTAGGTCTTTGAGGTCTTTGGGGTTTCCAGTGGGCTACCAGATGAGGGCTCCAAGACAAAGTCTGGTTTAGAGACCATTTCCTTTTGTAACTACCTGCCTTGACTTCCGCCACTGGGCAGGTGTGGTCTGGGAGGCAAGCATGAAACCAACAGCCTAAAGAACAGGGACCCTGCTGGTCACAGCTCTCTCTCTGTCTTCTTGCCTCACTTAAGACCTTTATCATCTTCAAAGGTTTCTCCCTATCATCACCTCCCTCTTCTTTTCACCAGCTTTTTGTTCTCTATGTCAAACATGTATACCGATAGTTTTTACTAGAGTGTTTGCTTCAAAGTAATTCTCGCATTTTTACAAATATATTTTATAAATATTTCTTAAACATCTCTCATTTGTAACCACCCCTTACCACTTCATTCTCACATCAGCTGTCTTGTTTGGAGTTTTGGTCTAATCCTGGCATGCTAGGATTATAAGAATAATTTGCTTTTATTGATATGGCTGTAAAATCAAGTCCTGTTGTTTACAGAGTATTAAAAGTAATGACCACTTCCCTCGGTTTACTGCTTTGCTTATATTTGTCTATAAACAAAATTTATCAAAACATCCTGGGTGTCACTCCCTGTTGGAGATCAAGAGAACACACAAGGGAAAATGCCAGAGAAACACATTATCTGAGGACAAATGAGCAAGTGCAGAAGAGAGCACTGATCGAGGCATTGCCGTGAAAAGAGATTATACAAAGTGAAACACAGCTTTATATTTTTCAATAGTTTTTGCATTGGAAAATGCTAGTTCTCTCACGTGTTTATTTAAGTATGCATTTTTTGAAATGATGTTGACACCACAAAAGTTTGAGTTCTGTTCATTGTTTTCACTGCTCTTCCCGAGATGCAAGCAGAACCTGCAGTTCTGTAATCATGTCCCTGCATTGATAGGAATGTAAATCGTTAACTAAGGACACTTGTACACCCCTCTCCTGTGACAGGGATTCCTGCCAATTTTCCGTATTCAAAACTCATAGATTCATCAAAACAGAGCTAGCATGTATCTTGGAGGTCACTTTTGTCTTTTGCAGGCGCATATATGGAACCAAAAATACTTTCCATCTATCTGCCCATAAGGATTAAGAAGGTTTTATTTCATGGGGTCCCCTTTCCTAACCAAAAGTTTATTAATATACCTGAAAAGAAAAAGCCAATAACATAAAAACCTTTATAATGAGAAGTTGCCTGGAGCACAGTGAGAGTGATAATCTGACCCACTTTTAGTTGCACTTGCTTATTTATTTCTGAGACTCATAAAGGTGTATACTTTGGCTTTCACTTCCTGTCCCAGGATAACAAGAATAAAAAAGGAAAAACATAAAAAAGAGGATATTAGTTCATAGATTCTTCTCATATGTTCATCTAACATTTTGAGGAGGGACATATCCAAAAGTTGAAGATTATGAGCATCACAGTCCATCATTCACATAAAATAAATCATCCACTCCTCTGTGAAGGTGGACATCTTGATGTCAACTGCAGCGTTTTACTGTCAAAGCCGGGGTTGCTTTGTGTTTTATGTAGGATGATTATCAACCTACTGTTCACAGAATTCTGGGCTTAAATGGGTGAATAGAAATACATTTTTTTGTAAATCAACTTTCATATTTGCTGCCACATTGTAAAACTAGTACTAAGGGCTACTCAACTTAAAAATATTTCAGAGCTGCTGAAAAGGCAAGTATCTGCAAACAATGTTAAATGAAAACCTCTTAGGCATGCACTGTCCTTTAGTTATCTTCTTAGCAAGTCAAGTTTCTTGTAGCGCTACTAAGTTAGATTTGATTTTCTTAAAAAGGGTTATTGTAAAAAACCAAAAGAGCATTAAGAAGCTCTTTTTAAAATGTCCTGTTCCATAATGACACAAAATGCCATCTGGAGTGTTAGAGCTTTCTTTTTTTGTTACACTGTCTTATTCTTCTGGCAGTGAAGCTGTCTAGGGCTGTGGGCTTGCTAAGTCACTGCTGGAAACCATTCTTGCATTGAAGCTCATGTTTGTCCTGACCAGGAGAGGTAGTAGGGGGGAGACAGGGAAAGAAAAACAGGTGAACATAACTAGTCATGTGACATTAAATGACTTGTGACTTCATCATCGAAAAGGGCTCTTTTACCTGTGTCATTGTAATGATAGCGAAGTGCCTTCCTTCATAAAGGACCACAGACCTGTTTGGTGCCAGCCAGAAACCTACACATAGGCCTGAGAATTGATGCTGACCTTGGTGCAGATCCTCATGACCCTTGTGAACTCCAGTCTGTGATACACACAGTCCAACTCTTGATAGAATCTATTGTTAGCCTATAAAGAAACTTAATCTGTACACAGAAAAATGTACTGCATTCAACTAGATTGCTCTTCTAGTAGCTGGAATGATTATTTTTGATCCAGCTTTAGAGCTAGTTATGTTATTTTAAACATTCACAGTGGTAACTGTTTTATAATTTGCTGGGTTTTGATATTTTATTGGTACATAATAACTGTCCTCATTTATTAAGTTTATCACTGCTTTACAGGACCATGAATACATTTCAATTAGATTTGTATAAAAAGCTGAGTCTCAAATTCTTTTCAACTAGAATGAAGTGGTCTATCATCTGAGTTCAGCCCACTCAGATAATTTGATCCTTTGACTTAATACACATGTAAAACTAATTGCTCTAGTAAATTTGCATATAAAATAGCTTCAGTCCTGAAGGCTCTAATATAAACAATTCCATGTTTTATCTCACAGAAACACTGGTTTCCCACACAACAAAAACAACCTTGTAAAGTTTATATTTCAAAATTATGTTAGGGAGGAAATGGTACTTGATACAAATAGTCCTCCTTTTCTGCTTTGCTGTTCAACAGTGAAGAGTTCCCTAGACCACTTCAAATATATTCTAAAGATACATACTTACACTCATTAAAATCAGGAGCACTACAAGAAATTACTATAATTCTGAGTTTAATTTATTATCTAGATTGAGCAAAAATTCTGGAACTCTGATGTAATCTTGGAAGAATAAGCTTATCTTAATATGCAGGTCTGAGCAAGCTATATTTAGAAGTCAAAAAGAGTTCATGCACGTCTTATTAAGAGAAAAAAGTTCGCCCTTGATGGACCTAGAATTTCATAAAGTGTGAATAGAGTTTATTTTTAACAAGTGTTAGTAGTTGGTCCTTGACTAAAATGTGTTCAGAATATCTGAGCCGTTACACAAAGAATATCATGTTTAGTTCTGTCAACGTGCCAGTACCTCAATCGTAGATCCTGAAAGCTGATTGTAGAAGCCACAGTGGAATTTTGTTATATCAATTTTATCATTTTTCCAAGCTGATATATGTGTGGCACATTGTATGGCGCAGTATTTTTTTTTGGCATCATTTATGTGACTGTGGACAGCTCTGACATGCTTTAGAAATTAGCATTAGGAAATCAGTACATCCTCTAAGAACATTCTTACTCTTCACAACTTTCTTATTCTTCACAAATCTCAGCTTTAACAAAGGCACATACTCAGAAAGCAATAAATATTTACTGGTAAATTTGTAGAAATCCAATAAGCCATTGGTATCATAGGGATGGTACCAAAATAATTTTGAGATTCATTTTTTTAATATATGCTCAAAATGAACAATCCAGCAAATCTGCATCAGATCTTGTTTGATTTAACATGTTTGGGTAAAAACATGTGTGCAGTTTTAGTTGGTGCACGTGCCTGAGTGTGTGTGTGTGTGTGTGTGTGTGTGTGTGTGTGTGTGTGTGATAATCTGAAACAAATAAAAATCTGTACAATAGCTATGGGAAGATTTACTTCTCTTGTCCCTTGAATAAATCAATAGATATAATAGTTTATACATCTCTTCTGGTGTGTATGTCAGCTCTAAGATGCTTTTTGTACTGCACAATGAAATAACATTGACTTTTTTTTGAGAAATTATTTCTTTTGCAAATATTGCTCTAAAATATAAAACTCAGATTCACTAAGATTTTTCATGGTGAGATATTTAGCAAATAAACTGTCATTACCTACATGATGTGCAGGTACCAGGCAAGATGACTAAATATTTAATCAGACCATTTAAAAGTATCAAGAAATCTATATCTCAAAAACTTCATTACATTTTGAATAAGCTAATTATTAAAAGTTACTATGTATACATGTATATATATTTTTTTTCTCTTATTTTTTATTTTGGTGTCATTAATCTACAATTACATGAGGAACATTATGTTTAGTAGACTCCCCCCTTCACCAAGTCCCACCCACGTACCCCATTAGTCACTGTCCATCAGTGTAGTATCATGCTGTAAAATCACTACTTGTCTTCTCTGTGTTGCACAGCCCTCCCCATAACCCCCCGCCACATTTTACATGCTAATCGTAAGGCCCCCTTTCTCCCTCCCTTCTCACCCATCCTCCCCGTTCCCTTTCCCTTTGGTAACTGTTAGTCCTTTCTTGGGTTCTGTGATTCTGCTGCCGTTTTGTTCCTTCAGTTTTTCCTCTGTTCTTATACTGCATAGATGAGTGAAATCATTTGGTACTTGTCTTTGTCCACCTGGCTTATTTCACTGAGCATAATACCCTCTAGCTCCATCCATGTTGTTGCAAATGGTAGGATTTGTTTTCTTCTTATGGCTGAATAATATTCCATTGTGTATATGTACCACATCTTCTTTATCCATTCATCTACTGATGGACACTTAGGTTGCTTCCATTTCTTGGCTATTGTAAATAGTGCAGCGATAAACATAGGGGTGCATCTGTCTTTCAAACTGGGCTGCTGCATTCTTAGGGTAAATCCTAGAAGTGGGATTCCTGGGTCAAATGGTATTTCTATTTTGAACTTTTTGAGGAACTTCCATACCGCTTTCCACAATGGTTGAACTAATTTACATTCCCACCAGCAGTGTAGGAGGGTTCCCCTTTCTCCACAACCTCGCCAACATTTGTTGTTGTTTGTCTTTTGGATGGTGGTGATCCTTACTGGTGTGAGGTGATATCTCATTGTGGTTTTAATTTGCATTTCTCTGATAACTAGCGATGTGGAGCATCTTTTCATGTGTCTGTTAGCCATCTGAATTTCTTCTTTGGAGAACTTGTCTGTTCAGCTCCTCTGCCTATTTTTTAATTGGATTGTTTATTTTTTGTTTGTTGAGGTGAATGAGCTCTTTATATATTTTGGATGTCAACCCTTTATTGGATCTGTCATTTATGAATATATTCTCCCATACTGTGGGATACCTTTTTGTTCTATTGATGGTGTCCTTTGCTGTACAGAAGCTTTTCAGCTTGATATAGTCCTACATGTATATTTTATATTATGAACACTTAACATGAGATTAACTGTCAACAAATTTTTAATAGCACAATACAGTATTGTTAACTGTAGGCACAATATTGTACAGCAGCTCTCTAGGACTTATTCACCAGCCCTGATTAAGATAATTTTCAAAATTATATTTAAATAAAAAAGTTTTATTACTTAACCAATAATAATTTTGTAAATTATTTTTCTTAATATGATTACTTTCTATCAGGATAAATTTGCTTTTTCATTGAATCATTGTTTTTATTATTGTTTGAAGAACATTGGACATAGTCTGATGAAGCATACTATTTCCAGAGCTCTGTATTTGACAGACTGGTTCACTACTAACTTCCTGCAACACAGGCTTGTTACAAGAGTTATGGCTCATGGCAGCAAGCACCCATCTTAACATCTGCTTTCATGAAACCTAATGAAATTGAAGATTTGCTGCTATTAAAAATCCATATTAAAAATTTTCAACTTCTGAATTTGCTTTCATATGTCTAAATAGCTAAAAAAATTTCTCAGCAAGAAACTGTTTTGCGTCAGGTAGCTCTGGGTGGCAGTTAATGACATCTTTGCAGTTGTTCATAATTAACCAGGAATCTCCCCTTCCCCCCTACCCCCCACCGCCGGATTTAACCAGTTATGGAATGACAGAAGAATCTATTATATTCTATAGAAAGTAACTTTTAAGTTCTCTTTGAGTACCTTGTCAAACATGGGGAGCTAGGCATGGATAAAGTTATTCAATGCTTCTCTTACTAAACGGCAGGAATTATATGTTTGATAGAATGTGGTGCTCAGTGCAAGGAGCATTACATGCCTGCTGGGGAGATGGTGGGTGTGAGATGCCCAGTAGCAGTTTGTGACTTCAGATAAAAACCATTTAGACTTTTTCCCTAGCAAATGGTTTTATTTGCTAAATTAAACCAGAACCCATGATAGTCTTCATTGATAAATTCCTCACTAGATTATTCTGTTACTTGGGACATAACTTTAAGGGATGCTTAAAGATTTCTCAGAGATAACAGTTGGCAATGATCTTTACACACTTTAGCTCATTTGATTCCCCTTCCCCAATGTAACACACAGTTAAAGAATATTTAATATCAGAAAGTGAGTTAAAAAGTTATTTATGTTTTTTGCACTATTTTTGTAACCAAATTCATAGATCTACTTAGGTTTTCACATGGTCTGGCAGTTAACTGATATATCTCAGGACATAGGTTAATTCCAAAGAATCAAGTAGGACTTTGGGTAAACCTTTCATTTACCAACCCAACAAATTTTTCCAAACTATGTTTCAACCAATACTAGGGCATTTCTTTGCTCAAATAAGCACGGGAAAAGAATGGGTAAATAAAAGCTAAACAAATTTTTTTGCAGGACTTCTCAGAGCCTTTAATACATGAATATGAATGACAAATCTCTAAGCAAGGTATTTGGTATGCATCAGCTGGTGCTGCCTTCAGTGCTCTTTTTAGAATTCCAGTTTCCTTTCTCATCACTTGGCCACGCAGTGGGTTTTTGAGTAAAGTTTCTCAGCGTAGCATTGCAGTAAGCTGATTTCTGATCTTTAGCCATGGTGGGTTTGCTAGTCTGGTGAGGACAATTTTTTTTTTCTTTCTAATGCCTACGTAATGTAACTACAGTGTACTTACCATTTATGGAGTTTATAACTTATAATTTAATTTGTACTGCTGCTAATACTCATATTTGACTGCTGTTCTTTGAAATGTCTCATTACTAAGCTGTACAGAAAGAGAATCCTCTGAATTATGTGGAAATTAAGTGCTGATATATTTTGAATCTGACAATGATGCTTTTTTTTATTTGATCAGTATTTCTAAAAATTGCATTATGTTTTAATATTTCTCTAGCAGGATGTCATGGGAATTAGCATACCTAGAACAAATTGTTAGATGATAATGCAAGGAAACTATAATCACACATGTCAACAATGTGTGTCCATTTCTTAGCAAAATGAGCATTTTTGGAAATAAACAAATACAGTTGGTCTAGGGGCAAGGAAATGAGGGGACTTTTATCTTAAGTTACAGTGATGCTGAGAGCCAGTGTTTTCTGAACTTGAGAAATACCTGGAAGAGAAAGACTCTGGAAGGGACCTTGATATTTCAGGAAATTGGTTAGGTAGATAAAAAAGAAAAGTTACTCTTTTCATCATGATTTTTGGCAGTGATTATATTGATGTCATCTAAAAAGTCCAAAGCATATGTCTTCAGCATCCGTCAGTGAAAGAAAACTTCCTGGAGCTTGCTAAATACTCACTTCACATTTCGCTTGTAATTCTTAGTAGATTCAGCAGTAGACTCTTGGTGTGACTATTTTGTCTGAATATCTGTCGCAGTGACACAGTCGAGAGACATACTATTACTGGACTCTGACCTCGGTGCCTATTCTCATTGCTCATCGGAATTATCAATGTAAATTGAATACTCAGGGGAAAATATAAAATTTCTTATAGTGTTACTTTAAAATTCCACTTTTCCTCCTATTCAGCTTCCACTTAAGAAATCAGCCTCTCCTTGCCTGTGATTTCCAGTATGTGTGCAATAAGAGCACTACTAAATGGGAAAGTTTTACACTTCACCCTATTTCCCAGGTGCATTGTTACATTGCTTTCTAATCACTACCAATTATTTTGCATTATTTTTGAATTCATATGACTCTGGATCTGCTCTCCAAATAGTAAGAACTTTTCCAGGATTCCTAAAGATGAAATAACAATATTCCAGTAAAAAGCAAGCTTCTGTTTGAAGTTATGAGTCCAGTTCTTTATTAATGTCCAATCATGGTACAACCAGAGGACAGTTGCTGTGTTAAAGAAAGAGCAGAGGAGGCAGAAAGAAGGCCATCAAGTGGATTATTCCAGGAATACTTACTCTCCGAGATCAAATAAGTAACTGTGACTAGGCCTGGGACTTTTTGGGAAGAATGAATTTGGCCATCTATCTTAAACTCCAAACTAAATTTAACTTGTTGGAATTTGGGTCAGAAATGTGTTTTTGACATCAGCGTGTGGAACTCTGAGCAGTTAGGCAGCTGCACCGTGCTGTGCTCACGGTGACTTTCCCCAAGGACTGGAAGGTAGCCTACTGTGACCCATGCCCATTATCTTCTCTGGAGTGTGACTCCTTTGATTCTGCAGTGGCCTCCATGGCCTCCTTGATGAGCTTCTTTGTTTTGCATCCAGCAGCAGTGCGCATTTGAGCTTTTTATTCTTCCTCTTTGAAAAGAAAACAAACCCATCATTAACTCTGTTAAATGCCAGTCTGCCGTTGCTCTTCAATTGAACTAATAAAATGGATAGCAGAAATTTTTGATGGATTCCTTCTAGATGAGTACTATTATTGAATACCTTAAACTTAGGTTAAATAGTGACCGTGCACTGTTTTTAGAGTTTATGGATAGATAAGCTCAACAAAGGAAAAGAAAGTTATTTTTTCCTTTGTAATTTAAAATAAAATAAAACCAGATTGGTTTGGCAGAGTTACTCTCCATTCTTTTTTTTTTTCTATGTTGTCTAAAACCAAAATGAAACAGACCAAAACAAAAACTCCTCTTATGTCTACATATCAAGGATTTATCTTTATAGAGTTTCAGACTTGCTATTAATTATGAATCTTCCAAAATTTATTGTCAATATATATTATTTTGTGGCAGAAGGAAGTTTGCTAATAATATTTTTCTAACATATTTCTCTAGTATTTATCCTCAAACTAATAATGAGAATTTAAATTTTTTAGCAAAGAACCAATGCAGACAAAACTATTAGCAAAGTAACCTTTGTTTAACTAGTCCCATTTTAATTGCTGACTTTTCAGATGTCTGAAATATTCATTGAGTATAATTTGTAGTTTGGCCATAGGTATACAGTAGGATTAACTAGCTTCAAATAGATTTAAAAGCATCTGAAAGTCTCATTGTGTTTAGGAAGTCACAAACACTACGTGTTAATTTCTGTGAGTCAAACAAGTAAGAGAAAGGAATAAATACCCCTGGTATGCAGGTTATTGGCAAAGCCTATGAACCCCCTTGGACAACATACCCTAAATCTACTTGACTCCACGTCTCCACAACTTCTGCCTTAGCCCACGTATCCCATCTCTCTCCCACTGCTACAACCCTGCTTTCTGGTCTCCTGATATGACTCTCTTCCTGACCCAGTTCTTCAGAAACATAAATGATCCAATCACAGCCTCGGAAGATCCTCTGTTGATCTCCCTTTACACTTAAAATAAACCCAAAATCTTGGGTCTGACCCGCAAATCTCTCCATTTTTAGCTGTTGCTTTCTCAATGAAACCCACCCCACCCACACCATTGAGCAACTCACCCCTTCCTCCCCCCGCCCAGCACTCCCAGGTCCCCCTATCTCACCCATGTAGTAATGGCTAGTTTTCCTTGCTATCACAATGATTTCTTGTCCACATGCAGGTTTGTGTAGCTCTTCAGAGAAGCCAGTTTTGAAAAGTGATGTCATGGAAAAGATGAGGCATATGAGAAATGCCCCGTTCTTGTTCTCCTTTCTTCTTACATTCCTTTCAGAAAATGATTTTGGTAAAGAAAACCAAATAAGGTAAATGAAACCAGGACTTAGTACACTCTTGGGGCAGAAGCATCTTAGGAACCCAAGACACTCCAATTAGAGTTTCAAGGTTATGATGGCACCTCTAGGACAAGGACAATTCTGTGCAGTATTTATTGACACTGTATATACAAAAGCCACTCCCTGAAATAGCACATTTATTTTCCCAGTTCCCATTTTGACTAGAAACCTTTAAGTTGGCACCGTTATGTGTGTAAGAGTAAGAGTTCTGCCGTAAGAACATGCTCTCAAAATCATGTTGATTTCTGTAGTTTACTTAACAGAGGCAGAAATAGGGAGTCTCCCTTTCTAACACTTGTGAGAAAGACCAAATAGCAACTGAATATATAAAGAGAGTGCCTCAGAGCATGTTTCTTGCTGCAACTTATCCAGAAATAAGGAGCAAGATTATACCAGATGATGCTTAAGGAGAAGGTTTGCAGTTTAAACTTGCTAGTCATGAGATTTAAGATAATTTACTTAATGTTTATAAACACAGACTCTTCAACTGTTGAGCCTCAGAAGAAGGGTTGTTATTTCTACTTTAAAGGGTTGTGAGATTTAAATAAATACATATAAAGTAGCAAGCACATAATAAGAATGCAATGAAATGTTAGTTTTCTGTCCTGCTCTATTATTCATCTATATTTACATTAACCTTAGGGAGGCTTATAATGTAGTGGTTAGGAGAACAGGCCCTGGAGTCTATTATAATCATAACATACCAAAACAGAAACAAAAATAACAAAGAAACTAGGTTTAAATTAAACTAGATTAAATGTAGAATTTAAATAGCCAAAGAAACTAGGTTTAAATCTAAAATTGAACAATAATTTTGCCACTTAAGTCACTTAGTTTTTCAGGCATGGTTTCTTCATCAATAAAGTAGTGATAATCATACAGTTGCACCTTGACCAATGGAGGTTAGAGGTGCTGACCCCTGTGCAGTTGAAAATCCATGTATAACTTTTGACTCACCAAAAACTCCTGAGATCCTACTGTAGATTTTGTGGTAGTAAATGATAAAATAGACTAATAGCTACATATATTTAATGAATTCATGACATACCTTTTTCTTTTTTACTATATGGTTCACCTACCAGGTTTTTCAAATTGTTGCATATCTCGAAAAGATTTCCCAGTATATTTATTAAAGAAAATATGCATGTAAATGGATCCATGCAGTTCAGACCCATATTGCTCAAGGTTCAACTGTAGTGTCCATGCCGCCCTGCCCGAGAGTACTCAGAAACCTGTAGTTGAACAGAGCTGGTTCACTGACACGTCGCACCGAGGGAGAACACCTGCACGGGGATTTGGGGGGCCCAGCAGGAAGAGAGTATTAGAAAGAACTCACAGGACTTGGGCTTGTGCCAAGTGGTTTTGGAGAGTGCTCAAACAAAGAGTTGGTTCTGGATTGGATGCTATTGGGAAGCAGGAGTACTTCTGTGACTCAGTGTCTTAATCAGTCTTATCTAGAAGACAGAAGGAATGGAGGAGGCTAAATCTGCAATTGGTGAAAAAGCAGCAAACACTCATTTTAGTCAGGCTAAAATGGTAACATTTGGTTATTTTTGTGGTTTGGGAAATGCTCTTGTTTCTGTCTATCTTTAGACTTGGTTGTGAAGTGGTGATATTTTTGTCTGGCTCCGTCGTGGTCAGAAAATGGCCCTTTCTGATGGTTCTCTGTGAAATGGTTTATGTTCATCAGGAGAACATCAAGGTCTGGCCCGTGGTGCCAGGCCAGCTCCCAGTTAGCAGGACCACTTTTTCCTTTCTCAGAGTCATAACCATGTTTTTGTTAAAAAATGGGCACTTTGACAGCCTGAGATGGTGCCTGCTGCCTCAGAAATACATTCTGAATTATTATTTTCATCATGCACCCCAGGTTTCTGAGACCGTCCTATTTTAAGATATGCTGACTATGTTATGTGTAGACATGATTTCTCATTAGGGAACTGGGGTCACATTTCCTGCATTTTATAAGAAGCTCCCAAGTAGGACAATGACTTCTACTATAGTTGTTGCTATGCCTCCTGGTTTCTAGCCTAATTTAAAAGAAGTTGAGAAGATGATAATATCAAGAGGTTTTATAGTTTCTTCCAATACTGAAGTTAAATATTATTCTTGTAAATAATATGAATTATGGGTAATTCCTAAATGTATTATTAGTTCATGTTAAATAGAGATTAAGAGCATGGTCTCTGGAGATTGTCTGGGTTTGAACCTGCCCAATCTTGTACTATCACCTTGGTATAAAGAGAAAACACATCTCCATGTTTCTACTTTACTCACACACCCCATGCTTCTGAAACCAGATGTGTAGGTTTTCCACATACCAAGTAATTCTCTGACACCAGCTGGGTCTTAAAATTAGATGTATTCTGACTCTACCTGGAGATAGAGTCAGTGCCCACAGGGTGAGACTTCAGTCCCCCACCTTTTCAGATGTCAGTTGCAAGACCCTGGTTGTCCCCTGTACCTCTGACTGACCAGCTATAAATTGGGCTTCCCATGTATCATTGGGTTCAGTAATTTGCTAGAATGGCTAACAGGGCTCAAGAAAATATTTACTTATATTGACCAGCTTATTATAAACTATAAAGGATATGACACAGGGTGGAGACAAACACCCAGAAGGAAGAGCTGCATAGGGCAAGGTCTGGGGGAGAAGCACAGAATGTCCCAGGACCCCCATGTGTTCAACAACCCAGAAACTCTCCAAATCCCATACTTTGGGATTTTTATGGAGGGTCCATCATATTGGTATGATCCATGATTAACTTAATTTCCAGCCCCTCTCCCCTTCTGGGGGGAATGGGGTGGAGCTGAAAGTTCCAAGCTCTAATCATGGCCTGGTCTTTCTGGTGGGTCCCCATCCTGAAGCCATCCAGAAGTCTACCAGAAGTCACTTCATTGAAAGGAAAGACAGTCTTATCACCCAGGAAATACCCAGGGATTTAGGAACTCTGTGTCAGAACTGGCATCAGAGACCAAATATTGGAACAAAGATGTTCCCTATTGCTCTTTTCATTTAGGAAATTACAAGAGTTTCAGGGACTCAGTGCTAGGAATGTGAGCAGAGACCAATATATATATTTTCTATTATTTTACTTTAGAAAAAGTTTTTTTTTTAACCTTCTGTACCTCAGTATCTTCAGATCTAAAATGATTTAAAAAATACCTACCACATAGAGTCATTATGAGGACTAAATGATATACAGGATTAAAGTGTTATGAACTAAAGCCTGGGACATGATAAGCATTAACAACAACATATAAGAAAAGTTGGCTAATTAGATTATGTAGCCATTTAACTCTGACTACTTCGTCCAATGATGAAGTCTTTGAATTTATTGTATGTTGATTAGACAACAAATACTCATCGTTTGCAACTCTGCAAGAAACTATATTAGATATGTAGCAAAACAGTCCCTGCCTTCAAGGAGCTTACTGTGTAGTTGAGTAATGCATGAAAAGACAAGTACCTAAGTAAGCCTATCAGAATTAGGTGCAGGTGTCTGTTACTGACAATAACAACTGTGATGCTTTTGAGGAAGGACAATCAACTTCTATTTACAGTGGACTGACAAAATGTCGAGGTATAGATGATGGACGAAGGGGGATGGAACTTCAGGGGCAAATACATGAGGAGTGAGGTAATAAAAATTCCAACGACAACAGTAATACAACCACAAAAGCAAAATAGGACTCACACCAAACATAAACCAAGCACTGAGCTAAGCACTTAAATTCATTATCTCATTTAATCTTCTTTATGACCTTATAGGAAAGGTAGGATCATTATCCCTATTTAGTGAGGAAAACAAAGTTTAGACACTTTAATTAACTTGCTTAAGGTTACTAAATTAGCAAGTGCTGGGCCACAGTTTAATCCATATCTAATGTACTCCAGGTCCCAGGCTTTTAACCTCTGTTGTTCTCTTTCCCCTTAAATAATCTTTGTATGCATTATACCACATAAAGGTTTTCAGAACTAACCCAAATCCCTATGACTGTGGTCAAATTATGCAAGACATTTAAAGCAATGCCAGGAAATTTTTATTTTCTCTTGTATAGTGTGGTGAATCCATTGCTGTTTGGAACAGTGAAGTGGTATAGTTTTTTTTAAAGATGGTTTAATCCATAATCCTATCTTTCTGATTTATGCAAGTATTCTTAAAATACTCTGTCACCACATGCCCTATTATTTTACCTCGCCAGACTGAATTGTTGTTTCTTATAAAGAAGAGCTTAATAAAGTGAGGGAAGGTTTGTATTCGAACACTGTTTTTTTTCATTCCTATTTGTAAAAAAGCCCTCCATAAAGTTAGAATCCATATCATATATGTATACGTTTTCTATGAGGCTGTAAGCCATGTTTTTTTCAGGTTTTAAGCCTCACATATAGGGATTCAGCCTATGTACCGAGGTCACGGAGAAAGAAAAAAAAACACTTCAAATAATAGATTTAGCCATTGCTCTCACAGACCAATACATTAAGAACTATGCTCTTTGATTAACTGTTCAAAAAGCAATGCAAGGGGCCAAACTGCTTAAAGAAAAAACTAGATGAAGTTTTTTCCAATCATCAACCCATCTGTGTTCAAGCAACCAGCGGCTCCCTTTCCATTTGCTACTTACTGAAATGTCCATAATTTATCCATCTCAGGATATACTTATACATCTGTAGTCTCATTACTTAGGCTTATCTAGCTGTCTTTGAAATTAAGCCAGTAAACAAGAGAAAAGATAAAACTCAAGGGAGAAATGTGGATGTAGGAAAAGCTTTGTTAAATAGAAAATATATTCCAACACTAAAGGACTTTTGTCCAGTGTTCAGTAGATAGACTGTGTACCTTGTCACTCAATCATGAATTTAAATCCTATAAATGTACATTTGTAGCTCTTTGGATTACATGGTATTTATTTTCTGATAGGTTCATTCATATTTCACTAATCTTTTGAAATGTCGCAAGCAGAGTTCTTAAAAAATAACAATATCCTCTATCTGCAATAATTAGCTACCCAGGATTAACTTTGATAGTTCAGAGCTGAGTCCTTCATAGGCGATTCCAACCGGAGTACAGAGCTGCATTCCACACATTATGTGTCTGGTTTGGAATTTGCTCTTTTAAATTTTAATTAGTATCTTTTTAATTAACTTCTTGAATTCATTTTTTCTGGAACATTTGCCTCTATGAAACCCTCCTAGGCTTCCTGGGAACCAGGGATCGAAGGAGTCACTGGGAATGTGGTGTCTATCACTAGAATAAGGTGCCAAGACTGCTGTCATTCGTGCTGGTGAATCTATTGGCCCTGGTGGAGGAGAGCCTGGGCCTTAGGTAGGAAAGATATGAGATTAGATCCCTTCTCTGTCA
This sequence comes from Manis javanica, assembly GCF_040802235.1. Taxonomy (NCBI): domain Eukaryota; kingdom Metazoa; phylum Chordata; class Mammalia; order Pholidota; family Manidae; genus Manis; species Manis javanica. Next base: position 99,261,481 of record NC_133167.1, read on the forward strand.
TTTACTAACAGCGGTATGTTGGGCAAGTTATTTACTTTTTCTGAGTTTTAATTTCCTCATTTGAAAAAAATCTCACCTCAGGAAATTTGAAACAATGAATATATTTTTAATATATACTTTCACAATGTTTTACATAATAATAAATTGAATAAATGTAAACTCATTCCTAAAGTGGACTCAAGCATTAGTAAGCTATAGGACTAGAAGGTTTTAAGGACCTTGCCAATCATGGGATTATATATGCACTACTTTTATTTCTTATATTAATTCTCTGTACCTAAGATTCTGTACCCATTGTCAATATGTGGGGGTTTCCCCTGCATCACCAGGCAATTTTCTGACACCAGGTAGGTGTTCCACAAGTCAACTCAATTCTGAAACTATCTAACAGGAGACATCATCAGATCTGACAGGTGAAGGGCTTAGTCCTACAAGACCACCCTTCATTTCAGATGAGAGTCAAGAGTCCCAGTTGTTACTCTTGTATCTGACCCATTGGCTATAAATCAGAGGTTCCCACAGTGCCATCTTTGGGTTTGATTAATTTGCTAGAGTGGTTCACAAAACTCAGGAAACTAGGATACTGACTGAATTACTGACTTATTACAAAGGATGTTAAAGGGTATGAAGAACAGCTGGATGAAGAGATAAGGTGAGGTCTGGGACAAAGTAGCTTCCTCTGTCCTCTTGGAGCCTGGGGCACAGTGGCAGATGGAAGCACCTGGTTCCCCATGCTGGAAGTGCTCCCAAACTGGTCCTTTTGGGTTTTATAAAGGCTTCCTTACAGAGGCATAGCTGATTGAATCACTGGCCATTGGAAATTGGTTCCACCTCTGGCCTGTTGCCTCCCGGGAAATCGGGGGCTGAGACTTAAAGTTCCAAACCTCTAAGCACATGGTTGGTTCCCTTGGCAACCAGTTGCCAACCTTCAGTGCCTTCCAAAGTCATGTCATTAACAAAACAAAAGACACCTTCATCGCTCTCCTCACTTAGGAAATTGCAGGTGTTTAGGAGCTCTGTGCCAGAAATGGAACAAGATCAAATAATATTTCTTGTTATAAATCACAATATCACAGTACCTCTTATTTTGCATGTAACTTAGGCAGCCCTTTTGTCGTTGATGTTCTTATTTATCTTTTTCAGGGGTTTATCATATCTTTACCTAGACAATAAGTTCTTTGAGGGCAGGCACTGTGCTGTATGTCATTGTCATTCTCTCCAGGGGACTTTGGAGCATGATCTGTACAGGGCAGATGTTCTAGATCTTGTTTCTGTTCTAGATGATGCTGACAGGTGCTTTTGAAAGACTTCTTTCCCAGCTTGTCAGTAGTATTAGTTAGTTCAGGTTCCATAGATATTTCTGATACTCCTAGGGAGTAAGACAGGTGCTTTAGAATATGCAGAAAGAGTTTTACATGTCCTAAACATCCCTTTTATTCCTAAGAATAGTTAGGACACAAGAAACATCTGGCTCATTAAATGAGTATTTACACATTTTCTGCATGAATTTGCTTAAAGATTCATAGAGTGACATCTTTGCACTAAATTCTCCTTTAGTGGCTTCCAGTGTTTTTAACACTGGGGAAAAATCACTGTGTTTGTTTGATAGTTTCAAAATACACACACAGGCTGGCTACACCACTGACATGGGAAAAGAAAGAGGGCCACCTGCAGAGTACAGGCGGACCCAAATGAATGTGCAAACATTGCCAGGATAGATAAATTCTGAAACACCCCAACAATTCTTTACAAAGATAGCTAGCAGTGGAAATCTGCTTCTGAGAATTCTTCCTGCTCCTGCATTTTCATGGGGGAGGGTAAACTTCACATCTGAGGGGTCCCCCAAGGAGGCAGCATGCCTTCTTTTTCATGGTGTTCCCCATTGTTTTAGGCAATGCCAAGAACAATAGTATCTAGTCTGTCTGCCAGAACATCATGCGTTCCCCCATCGAAACTTATATCTGCCTAGCTTGCTTTAGGTAATTCCGTGTGAAATTGAAAAGTGTACTCACCCTGCTACACTCAGCAATTAGTAGCTAGTTTTCTTCCTGACCTCTTGAGATTTTTCTTCTCCTTACAAGACTACCATCCTGTACCGCAAATGGAAAGATTTAGGGCAGGAGGAAAGGGAAATGCGACCTTCTGCAGATTTCTTCCCTAGAGTTAGTGAGTCACTCAAAACACAATCACACCCCTCCATTTTGAGGTCAAGCGGGAGTGTATAGTCAGTGCAACTCAGTGCAATGATAGAGCCGGAAGAAGCCATCGAAAGGGTGTCATCGAGCCTGTTTTTACACACTCACCTTTGCCGAACTCTTTTGTGCAATACTCACCTTGGAGTTTGCTCTCCAGTGCCATCTACTTTTCAGCACTGAATCCATTCAGCATCTGCCCTTTCAGACGCTCTAATTTTCAGGCATTTAACCTTTAAAAAATTGACAATTTTTTTCTCCTCTACAATTTTATGACTTTGAGTCTATAGAAAGCAGGAAATAAAATGCCATTTCCTTTCTCCAAATTAAAAATAAAAGAAATCTGAAAAGAACAGAAAACGAATTGTTGGACTGTCAAGGTCTTCCACATTAAGACACTGGGTAATGAAATCAAAATGGATCATCAAGTATAGGTCAACTATTTGCATTCAAGCATGTCTTTAAAATAATGTGACACAGGAGGATTTTCAGCAAATCCCAAATGCTTCTTATTTTGAAGTCATCTAAAACATACTATTTATATTTAGCCATTGTTTAATGAATAATGGCTTGCAGAACAATATTAGGACATGCAAGAGTATCCAAGAGTTAATGACTTTGAAGTCATTATTACTTATATTTGTTTAGAAATGTTGTCAAAGATTTTAAGATAATTTATCAAAACATATAAAGTAACTATATTTAGACACATGGTCAGATATAATCTAATAATGGAACAGATATGTGAAATCAGGACTGTCTTGGAAAATTCTAGACATTCTAAAACATTCAGTTATCCAAAAAGATTGTGTGTGTGTGTGTGTGTGTGTGTGTGTGTGTGTGTGCGTGCATGTGTGTGCAGCTATGTTTTAAAACAAGCCATTAATTCTACATAGAAGTCCTGTGAAAATGTTTGACAGCCAGTCAACAAGGATGAAGGCTTTCCTAAGTAATACAAGCTCGCAAAAGGCCTATTTCAAACTCTGGTCTACTGTTTCCTTTAGATTGCAACAATCACAGATTACAGGTAGCTGTTCTCCTTTTTTATATCTTTAAAAACCATTATAAATAAAGATAAACATGATACTCAGAACTAATACTATTCTAAATGTTAAAAATTAGCAACAACTAAGGGCATGTTACATAGAACAAGATATTAATAAACTGAGGTTCAGCTATAGAATAAACAAGTTTCCAACTACAGTTAGTACAATGTTTTTGTCTCACCAGGTTGTGCTTAGCCTACTTGGGTCCATTTTGTTACTGTTTTTTTCAGTTTTTAATACCATATTGTTCTTGTAGTATTTTGAGCAGGCAAAGATTATTGAGATTGGGGAAAAGAGGGACTTTTTTGAAATGGACATTTTTAGTTCATGTCATTGGACTGTAATTGTTGCAGAGTACAAATTCAGTAAAACTCATGCACCGAAATCAAGACTACTCCTTTGTAATAACTGTTGTTCAGTTCCAGTGATTCCTAGAAGACAGTATCTGCCCAGTCTCTTTGTACAGGTAGAGGGAAGTTTTTTTTGTTTTTTTTTTGAGAGGGCATCTCTCATATTTATTGATCAAATGGTTGTTAACAACAATAAAATTCTGTATAGGGGGGTCAATGCTCAATGCACAATCATTAATCCATCTCAAGCCTAGTTCTCTTCAGTCTCCAATCTTCTGAAGCACAACGAACAAGTTCTTACATGGTGAACGAATTCTTACATAGTGAATAAGTTCTTACATGGTGAACAGTACAAGGGCATTCATCACAGAAACTTTCGGTTTTGATCATGCATTATGACCTATAAACAATCAGGTCAAATATGAATATTCGTTTGATTTTTATACTTGATTTATATGTGGATCCCACATTTCTCCCTTTATTATTATTATTATTTTTATTTTTAATAAAATGCTGAAGCGGTAGGTAGATGCAAGATAAAGGTAGAAAACATAGTTTAGTGCTGTAAGAGAGCAATTGTAGATGATCAGGTGTGTGCCTGTAGACTATGTGCTAATCCGAGCTATACAAAGGCAATAAGACATCCACGGATGCAGCAGATTTCTCTCAAAACGGGGGGGGGGGTGATGAGGTTCTAAGCTTCACCACTGTTGTTCCCCGATTTCTCACCTGATGGCCCCCCTGCGACTGTGCCTGTCTTAGGTTGTTCCTCCCTTGAGGAATCTTACCCGTCTCTGGCTAACCAGTCCTCTTCCGGGGCCATACAGGGAAATGTAAAGTTGGTAAGTGAGAGAGAAGCCATATTGTTTGAAAAGGTTAGCTTTTTACTTTTTGAAGATTTATGCCCTGTGGCTTCTATGCCCAGCATTTGTCTTGAGGTATCTTTACCACTTGGTGGAATTATGATACTCGGTAAATTCGATATGAGGCACGAATTCTATTTATGGGTTGTAATTAGGAAGGAAGAAGAAAAGCTATAGAAGTAGCAGGTGGAAGAAAACATGGGAGAATTGATTATTTCTTTGACATATCTTCCTGTAGAGTACCTTAAGCATGTATAGGTTTTAAACTACTAACTTGCGCACACATATTAACATAATAGGAATACGGTGACATAAACTAAGCAAATCTATAATTACCAGCAATCTCCAGTGAAGCCAAGAAAACCAGTTAGGCACCCTAGGCATTTGTGAGAATTTGTCTATGATATGATGGATATTGTCCAACTGTACTTGAACAGTCTGAGAGAAATCAGACAAATTAAAGCAACCCATTTCTGGGATCTGTTCACATCCCATATGTTCTTTTAACCGTAGATAGTCTATAGTCGTAAGATTTTGGAGCGCTACAACTTGCACCCCTCCCAACTCTGGTTGAGTTCCAACAGTACAGATCCGGTCAAATTCGTTGTCTCACTGTATGCACATGCCAGCCTAGACATCTCCCTCCTCATTCCAGTGGCAAGTCCAGGAAACGGTGGGATGGACACAGCCACAACCGCAGCATCGCCCGGATCCCTGTGGAGGCTTTTTGATTATCATCCCCTGGCATGAGTCCTCCAGAGAGTGCTGATGCCGGAAGCTCCTCCTCATATCGTATCTTAGTTCATTTTCTGGGTATCCAAGCTAGGCCTTGATCTCCTGCATAGAAACAAACAGACCCTTTGCCCACACTTTGACATGCCCTCTATACCACTGTGTAGAACTAATTGGAGGTCAGCACACAGGAACTGCTTTTTTTTTTTTATTTTTTTATTTTTATTAAGAGAAAGGAATATTATTAGAAAAGAGTACCTCCATAGCCGATCATCTGACACCCTTTAAGTGATCAAAATTAAGGATATTTAAAGCCTGTGTTAATCTTTGATTTACCAATAGTTTTATCCTATCAAGGAGTAATCCCCCTTTTCTTTCTTTCTTTCTTTTTTTTTATCTTTAATCTGCACTTACATGAAGAATACTATGTTTACTATGGTCTCCCCTATACCAAGTCCCCCCTAAAAACCACATTACAGTCACTGTCCATCAGCATAGCAAAATGTTGTAGAATCACTACTTGTCCTCTCTGTGTTGAACAGCCCTCCCTCCCCTTTCTCCCTCCCCCCATGCATGCTAATCTTAATACCCCCCTTCTTCTCCCCCCCTTCTCCCTCCCTGCCCACCCATCCTCCCTAGTTCCTTTCCCTTTGGTACCTGTTAGTCCATTTTTGGGTTCTGTAATTCCGCTGCTGTTTTGTTCCTTCAGTTTTTCCTTTGTTCTTATGCTCCTCAGATGAGTGAAATCATTTGGTATTTCTCTTTCTCCGCTTGGCTTATTTCACTGAGCATAATACTCTCCAGCTCCATCCATGTTGCTGCAAATGGTAGGATTTTCCCTCTTCTTATGGCTGAGTAGTATTCCATTGTGTATATGTACCACATCTTCTTTATCCATTCATCTACCGATGGACATTTAGGTTGCTTCCAATTCTTGGCTATTGTAAATAGTGCTGCGATAAACATAGGGGTGCATCTGTCTTTCTCAAACTTGATTGCTGCATTCTTAGTGTAAATTCCTAGGAGTGGAATTCCTGGGTCAAATGGTAAGTCTGTTTTGAGCATTTTGATGAACCTCCATACTGCTTTCCACAATGGCTGAACTAATTTACATTCCCACCAGCAGTGTAGGAGGGTTCCCCTTTCTCCACAGCCTCGCCAACATTTGTTTGTTGTTGTTTGTCTTTTGGATGGCAGCCATCCTTACTGGTGTGAGGTGATACCTCATTATAGTTTTAATTTGCATTTCTCTGATAATTAGCGATGTGGAGCATCTTTTCATGTGTCTGTTGTCCATCTGTATTTCTTTTTTGGAGAACTGTCTGTTCAGTTCCTCTGCCCATTTTTTAATTGGGTAATTTGTTTTTTGTTTGTTGAGGCGTGTGAGCTCTTTATATATTTTGGACGTCAAGCCTTTATCGGATCAGTCATTTTCAAATATATTCTCCCATACTGTAGGGTTCCTTTTTGTTCTATTGATGGTGTCTTTCACTGTACAGAAGCTTTTCAGCTTAATGTAGTCCCACTTGCTCATTTTTGCTGTTGTTTTCCTTGCCCGGGGAGATATATTCAAGAAGAGGTCACTCATGTTTATGTCTAAGAGGTTTTTGCCTATGTTTTTTTCCAAGAGTTTAATGGTTTCATGGCTTACATTCAGGTCTTTGATCCATTTCAAACTTACTTTTGTGTATGGGGTTAGACAATGGTCCAGTTTCATTCTCCTACATATAGCTGTCCAGTTTTGCCAGCACCATCTGTTGAAGAGACTGTCATTTTGCCATTGTATGTCCATGGCTCCTTTATCAAATATTAATTGACCATATATGTTTGGGTTAATTTCTGGAGTCTCTAATCTGTTCCACTGGTCTGTGGCTCTGTTCTTGTGCCAGTACCAAATTGTCTTGATTACTATGGCTTTGTAGTAAAGCTTGAAGTTGGGGAGTGAGATCCCCAAGTTTTTATAGGATCTGTGCTCATGAGGTTTTCCAATTATCTGTGCACATGTGTTATTAAATTTTTGGTCATGGTATAAATGTATACAATTACAGAGGGTTAGTGTTTGAAGGATAACTGGAGGCTGTACACACACCGGAAATGCAGACTGGTATTAACCCACCCAGGACAGAAATCTGCCACGTCTTGCTTTTCCATATAATTTCCTCCTCCAAATGTATTTTTAAGCCCAAAGTGGAGGTAACTTAATGATCCATTAAGCATTATCTTCTCCACTGCTACTTTAATTCCTTTCCTCTCAGAAACTTCTCTGGGAAAAAACAATGTACTAGGGTAGGAGAACATGAAACCTAAGAGCGTAGGTATCTAAAAAGACTTAAGTTAGGTGGCAAATCAATTTGTGATGACACTTGTTTGAGGAAGGACTTGAGATCCATTTAACCTAAGGCTGTATTTGTTCCCATCCCTGTCTTTATTCTAAGGATGATATTCTGCCGAGGAAAGAGACAAATATCTAAAACCATCAGTCATTCTTGAATTAGGCAGCATTATCTAATCTTCGTTGGTGTCAATTCCTATTTTCTTTGTTCCTTGCTGATATTTTAAATGAAATACCTGATCATATTGTTCTTACTAAGAGCCAGTTCCTTTATGCTCCACAGAGTTGAAGAACCTTAACGTTTCTTTGAGCCAGGCTGTATAAACGGTCCAGCATTAGGTTTCTCATGACTGTGTAGGGAGTGATGAACGGGTCCATTTAAAGGCAATTCCCTTGATCTCTCTTAGCTGGGTGTGGAAGGAGTGGTGTCCTAGAAAAATCTGCTGCCTTGGCAGGGAAACTGCCATTAAAATAAATTGGTTACCAAGTGTTTATTAAATTTTATGTTTGCCTCTCATTATAATCCTTCATAATGTGTTTAGAACAATTAATTGCCACAATATCCAGCCTTCTGAGGCTTGGAAAGGGACCCTGAGTTGACTGAAAGAGCTATGAATCCCTATTTGAATAACAGGGAGAAGAGATTTTGCGTCGTCATTAATCAATCACGTATTACTTCTGCATTTATTGAGTGTTCACAAGTTAATGTGGACAACCAAATGTACTTGGGCATATTAGATTCTTAGGATCTTTTCACACATTGTGCATTCAAGAGTGGGAGGCTGTTTCACACTGGGGGCAGAGGGCATGAGGCAGTGATTCGAGAACTTTGCCTGTGGGAAAAATTATTGTCTATAAAGAGCCCTGCTGTTTCCTAAAGCTGTATTAGTGTGTAAGGTTCAAGGTTTCTGACCATCTGGCTCCATGTGCTTTACTTTGTGTTCCCAGTAATCCAGCTAAGCTAGAAAATTATGTTTCTTATGCATACTCTGCCTTGTTTTGGTCAATTGTAATGAAAACATTTACCAAGTGCTTAGGAGGCATGAAACAATTCATTTCATGTGCTCATCACCTTTTTAAGGTAGTAATTGTTACCCACATTTCACAGATAAGGAAATTTAAGACTTGAAAATTTAAGTGACTTGCTCCAATTCACTCAGCAAGAGCAGAGCCAAGTGTTCTAATCCAAGCAGTCCAGTCTGACTCCAGAACTCTTATCTACCTGCCTCTATCTGTCTGTCTGTCTATCTGTCTATCTATCTATCTATCTATCTATCTATCTATCTATCTATCTATCTATCTATCTATCTATCTATCTTATCTGTCAATCATCTGTCATCTTGCCCTATCTAGCTATCAAAGGAAGCTTGCTTTCTAGCTTACTTATTAGAGGCTATTCTCAAATGTCTAGTAATCCTTGTTTCTCGGATCACTAATCAAATGTAAGAATGAGATGCTAAAAACTTGAGGAACTGTACACCTACCTAAGTTTATTGATTGATGAACCTCCCCATAGTTGATTAAACAGTCAAGTCATTCTCTTGGTAGAAATTCAAATGCGTCATCCATAGTTCGTTTATTGTGAGCCATTCTTTTGCTTCACTGATAGTATCTGGGATGCCGGTGTCAGGGTGCAAGTGTCACCCCTCAGAATGCAGACCTGAATTTAGTCCCTCTGTTTTTGGTGTAGAACCTTGTACCGTGTACTATACACAGCTTCTCTGTGTAAGCATCTCCAGAAAGAAAACCGCCCATCTTCTGGGTTGAAGACAGACAATTTCCTAATTGTATGGAGCCAGGCGGGTTAAATGGGAGCCCTCAGTGCTCCTAACACAGACTGCTCCATCCCATCCTGCTGCCGTCAGCTCATCCTCATCTAGTATTTGGGGGAAGAGGAGATGTCTCCAACCCTGACCTGTTCATAGCACTCCAGCTTGGCAATTCTCATCTCTTAATATGTCCTTCCATTAACTCCTGCCAGTGTCCCATGTCCAGATATCTTTTTCCTTCAAATCCACCGCAAACACTACACTCTCCATGAGGCCTTTGTTGATTTCTTCAGTCAGGTGTTACCTCTCATTGCACTTGGTATGAAATGTCATATTCATGATTTATTATGCCCAGTAAACATCATTTCTTTTCAAGACTGAACCTGAAAACTCCTCATATTTCTTTCACTGTCTAGCACAGAATATTCAGCACATTTTGTGTAGCAACAGTAATAAAGTGATCATTATTTATATGTTCCCTGTTCATATGATTGTTTTGGCATAGGAAAAAAATCCCTCCCAGTAATTATGTATTTTTCATAACTTTGCTTTGTAATTAATTGTTAGGAATAAGCTAAATAAATGAGGTAAGTTTTACAGTTTTTTAATGCCTACTTTCGGCTAGGCATACATCAACACTTAATTCTCACCACAAGCCTGGAGGGCAGGTATTGCTATATCCATTTTTCAACTGATGGAACTATAGCTTAGAGAAGTTTGTATTTATATAACACATAATAAATAAAACACTTTCATTTTGTGTGATGTCATTTTATTTTGATCCTCCAACAAGTCTTTATGATTTATATTATCCTTTTTTGACAAGAAAAAGAGAACTTGGAACAGTGTTTCTCATAATGCTTGTGGTTTGTGAAACTCTGGGGGTACCTGAGACCTTTTCAAGGGGTTCCTGAGGTCAGTCTTAACAAGGAGGCATTGTTTGCCACTGTCAGTCTCATTTTCCTACACAAGTATGGGGGAGTTTTCAAAGGTTATATAGTAAGTGATCATGTCATCAGTCCAACAGGTAATGGAAGGTGCGCTTGTGTATTTTTCTGTTTTAAAAACTTAGTGTTAATTTTTTAAGAGGATAAATAGCAGTTTACCCTCTTCCAAGGTGTACAGAAGCTCTTTGGAGTTCCTCAATAAATTGTTAAAAGTGTAAAGTATCCCAAGACCAAAAAGTTTAAGAACCATTGACTTAAAGGAATGCAGTAATTGTGTTTCACAAGGAATACAACTCATTCCAGCAGAAATGAATTGACCATACAGATATTCTGTGATCTTTTTAGTATACTAAACCTACCTCCCCAATATGGCATATTTTTAGATATCAGAATCTTCTCTATTTTAGTAGGGAAATTTAGTTTTTCCTAGAGGACTTTATGTGTCCAACAGAACAGTGCATTCAGCAGAATAGCTCCAATTATATTTATCTTAATTAGTAAGATTGTTAAAACTTTACTGTGTGGATAGTTATGATGCCTGGACTACATACCTTTCTTCTAGGCCTTTCGTTTGTAGTTTACTTTTACCAAGTTAGCTTCTATGGGAGTTAATCTCTTTGATATTCACAATATAGGGGAAAAGAGAATCAAAATTTTTTTGCAAGATGGTCTTTGAAAAGGCTAGATATAAGAATTGTTGAGTCCTTTTAGGTTGCCATCTGATTCTGATAACTGGATGACTACCTAAAAAAGCTGCCAAATTTGACATATTTTTCCATGTGATACATACTAGGAAAAATTTTACAGACTTTTTTCTCTAACATATTGGACTTTTATCTAAGTTTCTATGAGCCAAACAATGTATTTTTAGACATTTAGGCTGTACTATCTTGGAAATTATGATGGAATCTTCTTTTGAGTTTTAAATATATGACATATGGTGAGAATCATAATAAATTACTGATAATATTTTAGAGAAATTATCAGTAATTAGGTTTTGAAGAGATTATCTTGAAGTTCCAAATATATAGAGACCTAAAATTTTGACTCAAAAATGATTAAATTCCAAATTGTTAAAAAAAATAAGTAAAAGTTGATGAGTTTTAGTATGTCAAAGTTCCTTAAATCACATAAGTTAAGGACACTTTCCAACTCCCCACCATTCCATTTGTACCACATTTCCTGGAGTTTCTGAATAATACTGATTGCCGCAGATCAATGAGACAGCTAAAAGGAGCAGATTAGCCAGGGGCAGTTTGTTTATTTATGTGTATAGACATAGTCTTAATTCCCACCACAGAAACATCAAAGAAATATTCTTAATACAAATATTTTTTCGACTGAGTACACATTAAAGGGTCATTTTCTTCCTTGCTGTAGGGAACAAGAGCTTAGGGACATGGTCTCAGCATGTTGACACTGCACTTAAGGGTTGTAACAAAGTACCTTACTCTCCGCCCTAAGGGTTAGAAACTCAGCTCTGGTAAAACTACACCAGGAAATCATCTGCAGGTGTTTTTAGAGTGAGGCAGGAATGAGCCTCTGTCCCCTGAATGGGAGAAAGTGCCCTTGAGCAGTGTGATTATAATGCTTTCTGAGTAATTGCAATTTGCTCTCCACATCTGGTGGCAAGCAAGTCCTGGATTATGTAAGAGATGCAGGCCTCCAAGAGATTCCCAAATGAAAAGTCTGACTCTCCCATAGGAGTTTCTTGGACAAGTCCAAAGTCTAAAAGCTAGCAGCAACACAAACTAGGTGTTGATTTGGATTAAGCATTTGGGAAAGAAAGTTTGCTGTTTGCATTCAAACTTCTGAAATATGACACAGGAAAAAATAAAAGAATATTCGCCGAGTATCTAATAAGATAAATTCTATGTAATCAGATGACAGAATCCCAAGTAACAGCCTTAATCCATGTAAACACATTTTAAAATCACTATAAAATCCAGTAACACAAAAGAATTTAGACAGGAGGGCCGGAATTTATAAAACTCAAACTTGACTTTGATTTTTGTGGGCAGCTAATTTGGCATAATATAACGCTTTTTATGTGACCTTGATTTGCCACTATTTCTATGTAACTATAGATTTAAGTAATCATCTCCTTTCCCCCTTTTAACTATACACCTTTAGAGCAAAATGACTTGTTTCTAGATTGTTAGCTACTCTTTGTTATCTTCTTTGAACTTGTACTTAGCTTAGCAGGATGTTCCCTGCCTGCTCTTTCTGTAGATTCTGGGTGTTGGTTTCCTTCTGACTCTAGTTGGTATATAAGGGTTGCTTACTATTTTTTTGTAAACTTTTTTATTTTAGCAGAGAGAAGAACAATAAGAGAACTCATGAACACAAATAACTGATGAGTTTTTACTTTTACCAGGGCTTTCTAAATGGAACATTGAGGCATATTAGGAAAAAAATGTCCCTTTCAGAAAGCTTTCTCCTGTATACATGAATGTCCCCTCCCTTCTTAGACATGTCAGGTGTTCTTTGAAGTTTTTGGAGAAGCCAGTCATCTGATGGAGATTTGACTGGAGACTCAGAGTCAGTTAGAATGACTTTCTTATCTGGACCCTTTGTCAGTGCAAATTCACTCTTAAGTGTTGGTTTGATATGTGAATCCATTTGACACAAGCGTCAAGGCTTCAGAGAGTTTTTTGAAGACTGAAATCAACGCTACTCTGACAAGTAATTCAATATTTGTACCTCATAGTAGCCAAATAATATAATATAATATATATATTTATATTTTAATCACTTTTTTAATAACCTATCAAAAAATAATAATTATCCTTTAACTCTTTTACTTTGTCCTATTTAAAAGGTCCCAGATAAATTTCTAAACCATTTAACAAAAAAAATAACATAAATAATGTTAAACACCCAAATGATGCATTTCCCTCATTTTCCTACTAGATTCAAATCAAAATAGTAGAGCTGGAAGGAACCATCTAGCCCAGACCCCACATTATATGGATGGAGAAGCCAAGACACAGAGTGAAGTGACTTGCTTAAACCCAGCTAATTATTTACCAAACTAGGGCTAGAATCCAGGTATTCTGATTTGTGTTTTTGATATTTTGATATTTTATATGTTTAACTTATTTCACATCTATCATCATATTAGCACAGTATTAATTATTGTGCATGATAATCAGTGAGCCATCATTAAACTGAATTGATATATTTTAAACATTGTTATAGATAATGCACATTCATATAACAGATTTTCAGATCTGAAGCTTTCTCTTTTTACACTAGTGATTTTCATTTCATTCTATGTAAGTGATCCATCTTTTATGTGCATTATTTCCAGCAAGATACATCTTATGTTGTTAATGTCCTATATGCAACGCACATTTACTTACTTTTTCTCCAACCATCAGCATGGAAGTGCAGTGGCTGGGTAGGGTATTCAGATATTGGTGTGTGTGTGTGTGTGTGTGTGTGTGTGTGTGTGTGTGTGTGTGTGTGTGTGTGTGTGTGTGTGTGTGTGTGTGTAGGGTATTCAGATATTGGTGTGTGTGTGTGTGTGTGTGTGTGTGTGTGTGTGTGTGTGTGTGTGTGTGTGAGTTTTGCCTTGTTTTATTTTTCCTTTCCTGTACTCTGCCTTGCATTCATGAAGATACCACAGTGTCTCAGGAAAGGTCACATTGAAAAGTCTGAATTCTTAGGAGCAATGAAAGTATTCAGAGGAAGAAGAAATGCAAAAAGAATTCATTGATAAAAGGAGAGTATCTTGGAGCAGCAAGCAGGAGAGAAAAGCTGTTCTTCTACCATGAATTAGAAAAAAAAGATGTGTGGTGCTTGAGGGAAAATGAGAAGAGGGCCATGTATTCTGAGGTCTCCACATCAGGAGAGAACTGGGTTTGAGCCTGCCCAGGGGAGTGGCTCCATGGAGCAGCTGCACAGACGGAAGTAGCTGAAGTCTCAAAAGATCTCCTTGTCGCCCAAATGGCAAAGATTCAGGCAAAACTGGTCTAGGACGGGGCCATGTGGAATGAGCCCACATCAGTCTCACCTTTAACGTGGGTACTGATAATTCTCAAACAGCTTATCTTGGCACTAGCTCCACTCTTTTGACAACTTTAAAGCTCTGAAACTGTCTGTGGCACAACACCATGATAGGCAGGAACCCTCAGCCTCATGAGGCTGGTGTTCAGCCAGCCCTTTGAAACAAGACTTTAACATCAGAAATCTGTCCAGCTAAAAAGTACACAGTTAAATACTAAACACAGTTATATTCTTATACAGTGGATTTTGAAGCCTGTGATTCTTATCTGGGACAAATATATTATCCCCACCATAGAGAAGAGTAACCTGAAGTTCAGAGAATTTAGATAACTTACTCAAGATCACAAAACTGGTAAACAAACAGACCCCAGTCTGTCTGACTTTGAGGATCCATGACCCGTGTGCTGTGTTTTCCTGTAATCCAGGATTACAGCAACAGTCTCAGCGCGTTAGCTGAAGCCGCGTCCAGCGACCGCTCCTGGAGAGTTGAGTCTACGGCTGGGAGTTAAACCTAGTTTAGGACAGGAACGAGCAGCTTGCAGAACAAAACTGAATTCTTTAATTCAGTTTACAAGTCATAGAATTGTAAAACATCTCATGTTTTCAAGTGTGCTTGATTCCCTAGCTATTTCTCAACCAGATCAAAATGTTTAGGACAAAGTGATAGGATTAATATACCAGTATTCAGCTCTTCACTAACTGGCACACATAGGCACAGTATTTGGAAACAGAATTAAAGATGGATTCATGGCTATAAAATCTATTTTTATTGTCATAACTGAGCCAGTTAGTTCAGAAAAATGTATATAACATTACATAACACTGATATATGTATTAAAGACTAAGCAAATTTAATGCCTTCAAGAAGTTTATAAGATAAAGCTTTCAAGAGCTCCTTCAAAGCAGTTCCAAAGCACATGACCTTGTTTGCTTTATTGCAAGTTTTTCTGTACTCCCATCCCCTCTGAATGTTTTGAAGCATACTTCTAGTTTGTATTTTAGCACTGCTCTCTCTTCAGACTTTCTAGTTTGCATTTTTCAAAGTTGTTTTTATTATGGCTCATGTTTATTTCTTAGCAACACTTCTTTCTGTCAATTTAAGCTTTGTATTTGGCTTTACCATCTTCAACTTGAGTAGTTCCTGTTTTGTTAACTTAATGGGGTCAGTAAGTTTTTAACCCATGTCTGTGGAGACTTTTTGGTTGTGATTTTAAATGTCATTTCACTTTTCTGTCAGAGGCCTCAAGTAAGGAGGATCCTTCTTTTGGGAGGTGATTACAGAGAGAATGGAGTCGTAAACAAACATTATGTATTGCAACCTAGACCAGTTCAGATAAAAGTCAGGGGAATATTTTCCTATTGGTATGTTCAGTATAAAACATCATAGCACACATTCTAAAGATAATAATTATCATCATAACATTTAACATTCTTTGTGCCTGGAAACTTTACAAGAAGTTTATTTATATTAAGGTATATAATCTCCATAATAATCCAAAATATTAGGTACAATTACTAAGTCCCGGTTTGCAGCTCCAGGGAGCCCCCATCTTGCATGTGCGTGTGGCCAAAGGGTTAAGGTTAGTGAAATCTCTTGCCTAATCATAGTGGAAGTATTATTTGAATCAGATGGAAAGGTAAAGGTTTATTCATGATTAAGAGTATAGGGTCATTTTTCTCCTTGCCAGACAAAATTACTGCATTCCTTCCTGGATCAGTATGAGGACCCTGTCTACTCTTCCACTGTCCCTGGATGGTGACTTGCTCTCCTTAGGTGTGACCAGAATGGAGAGGCTGACTCAGAGGTCATCACCTCAGTGATTTCATTAGAAATGCTTTCATCTGGGTTTAGGATGTGAAATATAAATGGCTTCCTTAGGACTCCCAGTTGACTCCCAGAAACTAACTCTAATGCTGGCCCAAATTCAGTTCAGATTGTTGTCTAAAATGACTGTGAAATCTACTTGACAATTTGGGGGCTTTAGAATCAGAATCTAGGGGCAAATCTCAGTTCTCTTGCCAACTAGCTGGGTGGCCCTGGGCAAATACCCTCCTTTCTGATACTCAGTTTCTTTATCTGTCATATAGGGATAGTTGCTTTTCAGAGTTCGGGGAGTGGTTAGAACAGAGCATGAAAACACCCATGTGCATAGATTCTTAATATGTTTTAATCATATTGTATCCAAAATAAAAAATATTCATCAAAAAAAAGAGGGGAGCATTTACTGATACTTTATCCTAAGTGATGTTTATTTCCAACAATAATAAAATGTTTAGAATTTTTTTTCCTGAAGACTACAGAATAACAAATATGGTGACCAACAGTTTAACAGAATGGGCCAAGCTAATTTGGGGTGACTGAAGGCCACATATTTTAATTCACCCATCATGGTCAGTGTTAAAGAATTAACAACATACAGTTGGTGCAGAGGTTTTGTTTTGATGAACTAGTTCCTCTCCTGGGATTCCTTAGCCCTGTGGGTGCAAGGAGGTAGCCGTGGCATCGAGCAGGCTTGTCTTCTGTTGGGCTGCTGTGATGAGGTATAAACTACGAACACAGATGCAGTGGCTGAAATGACAGACATGTGTTTCCACGCAGTTCTAGAGGCTGGGTGTCAGAGGTCACATGCCAGGACGGTCGGGTTCTGGTGAGCATGCTCTTCCTCACCCGCAGGTGGCCGCCTTGCTGTGTGCTCGTGTGGCCTTCGGTGCATGAGCATGCGGGCGGACAGAAAGATCTTTCTTCCTTTTCTTTTAATGGTACCTTCTCTTCCTGTTCTAATCCTGTCTCTAATTCTGTCATAAAGTTCTCATCCTCATGTCCTAATCAAAACCTAATTACCTCCCAAAAGTCCCAGACATCACATTGGGAGTTGGGCTTTAAAATATGAATTTATGGGAGACACAAACACTCAGTTCATCACATAGTTGTTTTAAAAATTTCCAGACATGAAGTGGGATTCATGTTTTTGCCCTCTCTAAAGTGGCTCAGGCTAATCAAAACCACAAAATTCTTTGCCGCACTTTTATTGACTCTGTGTGGTAACAGTTATCTCACACTAATGATAAACTTAGATTGATAAGTCCGGCTGGTAAAAACAGAAAAAGTGTTACTTAATAAAAAGCAGCTTAATAGATAAATACAGTTCCTTTGGTGCTGGAAGGAAAAACAGGATAATTTCAGGTTTGGTTGATAATAAGAATGGTGGCGTGGATTTCAAGGGAAAAAAATGAGGACATGCCTAAAACATGGTGACTGTTTGATACCCCAGAAGGATGATCTTCCTGGCATTATTACTTCACCAGATAACAAGAAAATTTCCTCAAAGAATTCAAATACATGACCTGTAAAATTTATGGTTCAAGCGACCCAGTAGCCATGGTAGGATGTTCTCACCCTCTTAGACTTAAAATCAGTTTTTAGAGTGTGAGTAGTCCCAGGGTCTCCCTCTTTGTTGTGGAGGGAGACAATAGAGAGAGAGAAGGGAGAATGACTCTAAGTGGTAACTGCAACGGGCAAGGGCGGAGGACAGCTGGGAAGCCCAGCTGGCACGCAATCAGCAGGAGTATATATATACCCCGCTGGATGAAGGAGGGAAGGCATGTTGGATGAGACGGGTGACTGCGGAATAGTTGGGTGGTGTGGCATGTTCCAGTGCAAGGAGTATATGCTTTTGCAAGAAAGAGGAGTTGAGTAGGAAAAGATTGAAGAGAAAGGACAATTGCCCTTAGAAGGCTTTTATCCCAGATAATCAAAGTGCTAGTAACAGAATGTTGTTGCCAAGCAAATGTGTAAGGGGTTTACCTTCCCAGCTCTATATATTCTCAGTAGAATAATATTCTCCCATGACAAAGTATTTATGAACTGTTGCCCTAGTCTTTCCTGCTGCTTTTGAGGAAGACTGAATATAATCATCCCAGACGCTGACCTACTTCCAATGATTTTTTTTTTTTACAGGAAGTATTTCTACCACCAAGTCCCACATTCCATAACAGCCTTATTTGTTTAGCCCTTACAATTTACAAAGTGCTTTTCATACATTTTCTCATTTGGATTTTCACAACTTAAGGCAGGAAGCATACAACAGTTTATTTCTGTTACAGATAAGCAACGGAAGGCTCATCCAAAAACATGGTTAAGTTCACGTTGCTGATTAAGGGGTAGAGTTGGGTCAGTGATACAGGTGGTCTTCAAATTCCACTTCTTTCAGCTAAATTATGTTGACTCTAGATAAACACTATCAAAAAGTATTTTTTATTCCTAAACTAGATTCCTCATACAATAATGAGGATTAAATTTTTTTGATCTGTAAAAAAACCAAGATAGAGAATATTGCTGGCAGACATCTGAGACAGTTAGTTATTAAATTGTCATGCTTTCTAAAAAAGATTAAAATTATCCAGTATAATTGTATTAACCTTTCTACTTAGGCCATATTTCCTAACTCTTTAATCATCTAGGTGGGTCTCATTTCACTGTTTAGTTGTTAAAATTTGTGGTAAGCAATGAGATAAAGTTACTTCTCTGTGTCTTGCAAAACACAGTCTTTCACAATAAGATAATTATCTGTGGGAAAAAATGAACATTTAAGAATATAACAGCTCCTGTCTTCTACAAATGAGTGAATAAAAGAACTGCTGACAGAAAGATTATTTAATTCGCTCTTTCACAATACAGTGCAGTGAATTAGAAGCTAACAGTAAAAATGTGCTTACATATAGATTTGGTACAGTCTTAAAAAAGTGTTATTCTCACAGTACTATGGTTTTAAATTATAGTTCTTGTTTTCAGATGTTAAAATTGGAAACTTTATGTCCTCAGACCACATCCTTAAACATTTCATAATATTGTCTGGTCATAAATATATAAATGCATTTTAGGAATAACACTGTGGACATATGAGTTAAGGACAACAAATGTAGAATGAATGCTTTACATTTTACACATAAGCCTTGCATATATATTATTTGTTTGCTCACCCTGTAAAATAGGTATTATTATCTATAATTTATAGACAAATAAACATGAGTGCCAAGAAGTCAGGAATCTCCTCCAAATATCACACAGTTCTTTTGCTGAACTCAGGGAATAGAATCAATCTCCTTATTTCAAATTTGGGATTTGTTACATTTTTTTTCCACTTTACCATTCCATCTTTCCCACATGATTCATGCAGCAATTTTCTACCATCCATCCAAGCTAAAAAATTGATGACATTCAGTTTTGAAAGTTTCAGTCCCTTTTGTCTCCTCTGTACTGACAGAATGTACAGCATGTCCTTAATAAGAAGAAATCACCTTTAAGCATTCAGAATATTAAAATTTATAAGTTCACTGAAGTTTTCTAGATGTTAGTTAATCCTCTTTGATGTTTATGTGTTGGACTTGAGGCTTTTCAGAAGGAATGTAATTTGCTGTCTGTGTTCAGCACTGTAGCTGCCTTTGCCCAAAAGACTGAATTATTTTTGACAACACATGCAGAAAGATGGCTTCCTCACCATCTGAACCTCAGGTGGGATCCAAGCGTGCAGTTCACACCCCAGTGTGTGGAGTTGCAGGAGCTTACAGAGACAGTAGTTGCAAGACCCAAGGGCTTTCCAGTTTTTTAAACCCATGTTTAAGAAGACGCCTTAGTCAGCCAGGGCTGCTGTAACAAAGTACGGTAGACTGCGTGGCTTATAAACAACATAAGTTTATTTTCCACAGTTCAGGAGGCTGGAGATCAGGGTGCCAGCAGGGTAGAGTCCTGGGGAGAGCCCTCTTCTGGGTTGCAGATGGCCAACTTCTTGTATCTTTACATGGGTGAGTAGAATGAGAAAGCAAGCTCTCTTGTGACTCTCATACAGGCACTAATCCCATTCATGAGGATTCCATCCATCTAACCTCATCTAATCCTAATCATCTCCTAAAACCAGCCCATTTGAGGATAGGGTTTCAACATATGAATCTTGGGGGAACACAAATATCCAGTCTGTAACAGAGGGTGGTGGAAGTAGGTTGAATTTTGAAATTGGTCAGGCATAGGTATCTGAGTCCCACTCTATCCTTCCATTTACTGTGTGTAAATGAAAACCACTTTAAACCTCAATATTCCTAGGTATAATATGGAACTAGTAATCATTTAACAGAACTCATGCAAAAATTGGCAATAATAGGGAAGCTTTGTAGCACTATGCCTGACACAGAGGAAGCATTTAAGAAATGGTGGCTACTATTATCTTTTAATAATTTTATGCTAAGTTTCAGAAGGTAGAACACTTGCTTCCCTTGGAAACAGATCACACAGAAGGTGCACAGTTATAACACTCAATGCACTAATATCTCTAATTGCAACCCCTTCTCTAAATTGAGAATGAGTTTCCCTTTACACATGCTTATTCCTTTAAAAATTAAAAGTATTTGGCCTGAAAGCCTGGACTATTATTAGAATCCTGACTTAGATTAGACTTGCTGACTGTGTGACTTTGGTGAAATGACTGCAATGGATTGCATGTGTGCCCCCAAAATTCATATGTTGAAATCCTAACCCATAAGAGGCATGGTATTAGGTGGCAGGGCCTTTCGGAAATGATTAGTTCATGAGGAGGAAACCCTCTTGAATAGGATTAGTGACCTTAAAAAAGAGGGCTGAGAAATCTCCTTCACCCCTTTCACCATGTGAGGACATAGAGAGAAGACAGCGGTCCATCTGTAACCCAGGAAGCAGGCCCTCACCTGACACCAAATGTGCTGTAGCCTTGAACTTGAACTTGTATCCTCAGAACCGTGAGAAACGAGTTCCTGTTGTTGATGCACTACCCAATTTACGGTGCTTTGTGATAGCAGCTGTAATGGACTAAGGCAGTGATTTGACCTGTGTGCTTCAGTTTCAGCATGGCGACAGTAAGGATAGTAACAGCGCCTGCTTTGGATGGTGGTTATGACGATCACGGTGATAAGGCATAAAGTGTGTAGAACGATGCTTGCCATGTAGCCATCATTGCACAATGGTTTTCTATCACTGTCATCAACATACAGTATTTTTACAATTTCTCCCCTCTTTTCTTTATGAAGTTCATACCTCATTCTCCTTAACTACTACTTTCCTACTACTACTCATATTTTGCATATTTACAATGTAGATCTTTTTATTTACAAAAAACCTTTTCCTTCTCCCCTTTAATAATGGTTCCTATAATTCTTTTTTTTTTTTAGATAATTATTTTTTATTAAAGGGTAGTTGACATACAGTATTACATTAGTTTCAGATATACAACACAGTGATTGAACATTTATATACATGATAATTCTAGGTACCAGCTATCACCATACCAAGTTGTCACAATACTTTGACTATATTCCTTATGCTATACATTACATCCTGGTTACTTACTTATTTTACAATTGGAAGTGTGTACTTTATTTATTTATTTTATTATTATTATTTTTTTGTGAGGGCATCTTTCCTATTTTTTTTTGATGAAATGGTTGTTAACAACAATAAAATTCTGTATAGGGGACTCGATGCTCAATGTATAATCATCAATCCACCCCAAGCCTAATTTTCGTCAGTCTCCAATCTTATGAAGCATAACGAACAAGTTCTTACATGGAGAACAAATTCTTACATAGTGAATAAGTTACATGGTGAATAGTACAAGGGCAGTCATCACAGAAACTTTTGGTTTTGACCATGCATTATGAACTATAAACAGTCAGTTCAAATATGAGTATTTGTTTGATTTTTATACTTGATTTATATGTGAATACCACATTTCTCTATTATTATTATTTATAATAAAATGCTGAAGTGGTAGGTAGATGCAAGATAAAGGTAGAAAATATAGCTTAGTGTTGTATGAGAGCAAATGTAGATGATCAGGTGTGTGCCTATAGACTATGTGTTAATCCAAGCTAGACAAGGGCAATATAACATCCACGGATGCAGAAGATTTCTCTCAGAACAGGTAAGGGGGAGCTTCTAAGCCTCACCTCTGTTGATCCCCAATTCCTCACCTGATGGACCCCCCTGTGACTGTGCCTGTCTTAGGTTGTTCCGCCCTTGAGGAATCTTACCCGTCTCTGGCTAACCAGTCATCTTCTGGGGCCATACAGGGAAATGTAAAGTTGGTAAGTGAGAGAGAAGCCTTATTGTTTGAAAAGGTTAGTTTTTTACTTCTTTGCAGATTTATGCCCTGTGGCTTCTATGCCCAGCATTTGTCTTGAGGTATCTTTACCACTTGGAAGAATTGTGATACACGGTAAATTCGATATGGGGCACAAATTCTATTTATGGGTTTTAATTAGGAAGGAAGAAGAAAAGCTATAGAAGTAGCAGGTGGAAGAAAACATGGGAAGATTGATTATTTCTTTGACATATCTTCTTGTAGAGTACCTTAAGCATGTATAGGTTTTAAACTACTAATTAAATTGCACACATTAACATAATAGGAATACAGTTACATAACCAAAGCATACCTATAATTACCAGCCATCTCCAGTGAAACCAAGAAAACCAGTTAGGCACCTTAGGCATTTGTGAAAAATTATCTATGATATGGTGGATATTGTCCAACTGAACTTGAACAGTCTGAGAGAAATCAGACAAATTAAAACAACCCATTGCTGGGGACTGTTCACATCCCATATGTTCTTTTAACAGTAAATAGTCTGTAGTTGTAAGATTTTGGAGCACTACAATTTGCACTTCTCCTAATTCTTGGTTGAGTTCCAACAGTATAGATCCAGTCAAATTTGTTGTTTTACTGTATGCACAGGCCAGCTTAGATATCTCCTTCTTCATTCCCATGGCAAGTCCAGGAACCAGTGGGATGAGTGCATCTACACCTGTAGCAGTGCGTGGATCTTTGTTGGGTTTTTTTGATGATCATCTTCTGGCATGAGTCTTCCAGAGAGTGCTGATGTTGGAAGTTCTTTTTCATATCGTATCTTAGTTCATTTTCTGGGTAGCCAAATTAGGCTTTGATCCTCTGTATAAGCACAAACAAACCCTTTGCCTACACTTTTATATGCCCTTTATACCATTGTGTAGATCTCATTGGAGGTCACTACACAGGAACTGCTTTTTTTTTTGTTATCATTAATCCAGACCTACATGATGAATATTATGCTTACTAGGCTCTCCCCTATACCAGGTCCCCCCTATAAACCCCTTTACAGTCACTGTCCATCAGCATAGCAAAGTGTTGTAGAGTCACTACTTGTCCTCTTTGTGTTGTACAGCCCTCCCCTTTCTCCCACCCCCCATGCATGATAATCTTAATACTCCCCTTTTTCTTCCCCCCCCCCTTATCCCTCCCTACCCACCCATCCTCCCCAGTCCCTTTCCCTTTGGTACCTGTTAGTCCATTCTTGAGTTCTGTGATTCTGCTACTGTTTTGTTCCTTCAGTTTTTCCTTTGTTCTTATACTCCAGAGATGAGTGAAATCATTTGGTATTTCTCTTTCTCCGCTTGGCTTATTTCGCTGAGCATAATGCCCTCCAGCTCCATCCATGTTGCTGCAAATGGTAGGATTTTCCCTTTTCTTATGGCTGAGTAGTATTCCATTGTGTATATGTACCACATCTTCTTTATCCATTCATCTATCGATGGACATTTAGGTTGCTTCCAATTCTTGGCTATTGTAAATAGTGCAGCGATAAACATAGGGGTGCATCTATCTTTCTCAAACTTGATTGCTGCGTTCTTAGGGTAAATTCCTAGGAGTGGAATTCCTGGGTCAAATGGTAGGTCTGTTTTGAGCATTTTGATGAACCTCCATACTGCTTTCCACAATGGTTGAACTAATTTACATTCCCCCCAGCAGTGTAGGAGGGTTCCCTTTTCTCCACAGCCTCGCCAACATTTGTCGTTGTTTGTCTTTTGGATGGCAGCCATCCTTACTGGTGTGAGGTGATACCTCATCGTAGTTTTAATTTGCATTTCCCTGATAATTAGCGATGTGGAGCATCTTCTCATGTGTCTGTTGGCCATCTGTATTTCTTTTTTAGAGAACTGTCTGTTCAGTTCCTCTGCCCATGTTTTAATTGGGTAATTTGTTTTTTGTTTGTTGAGGCGTGTGAGCTCTTTATATATTCTGGACGTCAAGCCTTTATCGGATCTGTCATTTTCAAATATATTCTCCCATACTGTAGGGTTCCTTTTTGTTCTATTGATGGTGTCTTTTGCTGTACAGAAGCTTTTCAGCTTCATATAGTCCCACTTGTTCATTTTTGCTGTTGTTTTCCTTGCCCGGGGAGATATGTTCTAGAAGAGGTCACTCATGTTTATGTCTAAGAGGTTTTTGCCTATGTTTTTTTCCAAGAGTTTAATGGTTTCATGACTTACATTTAGGTCTTTGATCCATTTTGAGCTTACTTTTGTATATGGGGTTAGGTAATGGTCCAGTTTCATTCTCCTACATGTAGCTGTCCAGTTTTGCCAGCATCATCTGTTGAAGAGACTGTCATTTTGCCATTGTATGTCCATGGCTCTTTTATCAAATATTAATTGACCATATATGTCTGGGTTTATGTCTGGATTCTCTAGTCTGTTCCATTGTTCTGTGGCTCTGTTCTTGTGCCAGTACCAAATTGTCTTGATTACTGTGGCTTTATAGTAGAGCTTGAAGTTGGGGAGTGCGATCCCCCCTACTTTATTCTTCTTTCTCAGGATTGCTTTGGCTATTCGGGGTCTTTGGTGTTTCCATATGAATTTTTGAATTATTTGTTCCAGTTCATTGAAGAATGTTGCTGGTAGTTTCAGAGGGATTGCATCAAATCTATATATTGCTTTGGGCAGGATGGGCGTTTTGATGATATTAATTCTTCCTAGCCATGAGCATGGGATAAGTTTCCATCTGTTAGTGTCCCCTTTAATTTCTCTTAAAAGTGACTTGTAGTTTTCAGAGTATAAGTCTTTCACTTCTTTGTTTAGGTGTATTCCTAGGTATTTTATTTATTTTTTGCTGCAATTGTGAATGGAGTTGTTTTCCTGATTTCTCGTTCTGTTGGTTCATTGTTAGTGTATAGGAAAGCTACAGATTTCTGTGTGTTGATTTTGTATCCTGCAACTTTGCTGTATTCCAATATCAGTTCTAGTAGTTTTGGGGTGGAGTCTTTAGGGTTTTTTATGTACAGTATCATGTCATCTGCAAATAGTGACAGTTTAACTTCTTCTTTACCAATCTGGATTCCTTGTATTTCTTTGTTTTGTCTAATTGCTGTGGCTAGGACCTCCAGTACTATGTTAAATAACATTGGGGAGAGTGGGCATCCCTGTCTAGTTCCTGATCTCAGAGGAAAAGCTTTCAGTTTCTTGCTGTTCAGTGTAATGTTGGCTGTGGGTTTATCATAGATGGCCTTTATTATGTTGAGGTACTTGCCCTCTATTCCCATTTTGCTGACAGTGTATATCATGAATGGATATTGAATTTTGTCAAATGCTTTTTCAGCATCTATGAAGATGATCATGTGGTTTTTGTCTTTCTTTTTGTTGATGTGGTGGATGATGTTAATGGATTTTCAAATGTTGTACCATCCTTGCATCCCTGGGATGAATCCCACTTGGTCATGGTGTACGATCCTTTTGATGTCTTTTTGAATTCGGTTTGCTAATATTTTGTTGAGCATTTTTGCATCTATGTTCATCAGGGATATTGGTCTGTAGTTTTCTTTTTTGGTGGGGTCTTTGCCTGGTTTTGGTATTAGGGTGATGTTAGCTTCATAGAATGAGCTTGGGAGTATCCCCTCCTCTTCTATTTTTTGGGAAACTTTAAGGAGAATGGGTATTATGTCTTCTCTGTATGTCTGATAAAATTCTGAGGTGAATCCATCTGTCCTGGGGGTTTTGTTCTTTGGTACATTTTTGATTACCACTTCAATTTCGTTGCTGGTAATTGGTCTGTTTAGATTTTCTGTTTCTTTCTGGGTCAGTCTTGGAAGATTGTATTCTTCTAGGAAGTTGTCCATTTCTCCTAGGTTTCCACGCTTGTTAGCATATAGGTTTTCATAGTACTCACTAATAGTTCTTTGTATTTCTGTGGGGTCCGTCGTGATTTTTCCTTTCTCGTTTCTGATACTGTTGATTTGTGTTGACTCTCTTTTCCTCTTAATAAGTCTGGCTAAAGGCTTATCTATTTTGTTTATTTTCTCGAAGAACCAGCTCTTGGTTTCATTGATTTTTGCTATTGTTTTATTCTTTTCAATTTTATTTATTTCTTCTCTGATCTTTATTATGTCCCTCCTTCTGCTGACCTTAGGCCTCATTTGTTCTTGTTTTTCCAATTTCGATAATTGTGATGTTAGACCATTCATTTGGGATTGATCTTCCTTTTTTAAATATGCCTGGATTTCCGCTTAAGACTGCTTTTGCTGTGTCCCACAGTAGTTGGGGCTTAGTGTTGTTGTCATTTGTTTCCATATATTGCTGGATCTCCATTTTGATTTGGTTATTGATCCATTGATTATTTAGGAGCATGTTGTTAAGCCTCCATGTGTTTGTGAGCCTTTTTGCTTTCTTTGTACTATTTATTTCTAGTTTTATGCCTTTGTGGTCTGAAAAGTTGGTTGGTAGGATTTCAATCTTTTGGTATTTACTGAGGCTCTTTTTGTGGCCTAGAATGTGGTCTATTCTGGAGAATGTTCCATGTGCACTTGAGAAGAATGTGTATCCTGTTGCTTTTGGGTGTAGAGTTCTGTAGATGTCTATTAGGTCCATCTGTTCTGGTGTGTTGTTCAGTGCCTCTGTGTGTTTACTTATTTTCTGCCTGGTGGATCTATCCTTTGGGGTGAGTGGTCTGTTGAAGTCTCCTAAAATGAATGCATTGCAGTCTATTTCCCCCTTTAGTTCTGTTAGTATTTGTTTCACATATGCTTGTGCTCCTGTGTTGGGTGCATATATATTTAGAATGGTTATGTCCTCTTGTTGGACTGAGCCCGTTATCATTATGTAGTGTCTTTCTTTATCTCTTGTTACTTTCTTTGTTTTGATGTCTATTTTGTCTGATATTAGTACTGCAACCCCTGCTTTCTTCTCAGTGTTGTTTGCCTGAAATATGTTTTTCCATCCCTTGACTTTTAGTCTGTGCATGTCTTTGGGTTTGAGGTGAGTTTCTTGTAAGCAGCATATAGATGGGTCTTGCTTTTTATCCATTCTATTACTCTGTGTCTTTTGATTGGTGCACTAAGGCCATTTATATTTAGGCTGACTATTGAGAGATATGTACTTATTGCCATTGCATGCTTCAGATTCATGGTTACCAAAGGTTCAAGGTTAGCCTCTTTAGTATCTTACTGCCTAACTTAGCTCGCTTATTGAGCTGTTATATACACTGTCTGGAGATTCTTTTTTTCTCTCCCTTTTTATTCCTCCTCCTCCATTCTTCATATGTTGTGTGTTTTGTTCTGGGAGTGCTCCCATCTAGAGCAGTCCCTGTAAGATGCCCTGAAGAGGTGGTTTGTGGGAAGCAAATTCCCTCAGCTTTTGCTTGTCTGGGAATTGTTTAATCCCGCCATCATATTTAAATGATAGTCGTGCTGGATACAGTATCCTTGGTTCAAGGCCCTTCTGTTTTATTGCATTAAATATATCATGCCATTCTCTTCTGGCCTGTAGGGTTTCTGTCAAGAAGTCTGATGTTAGCCTGATGGGTTTTCCTTTATAGGTGACCTTTTTTCTCTCTAGCTGCCTTTAAAACTCTTTCCTTGTCCTTGATCCTTGCCGTTTTAATTATTATGTGTCTTGGTGTTGTCTTCCTTGGATCCTTTCTGTTGGGGGTTCTGTGTATTTCCGTGGTGTGTTCGATTATTTCCTCCCCCAGTTTGGGGAAGTTTTCAGCAATTATTTCTTCAAAGAGACTTTCTGCCCCTTTTCCTCTCTCTTCTTCTACTTGTACCCCTATAATATGGATATTGTTCCTTTCAGATTGGTCACATAGTTCTGTTAGTATTGTTTCATTCCTGGAGATCCTTTTATCTCTCTCTATGTCAGCTTCTATACGTTCCTGTTCTCTGGTTTCTATTCCTTCAATGGCCTCTTGCATCTTATCCATTCTGCTTATAAATCCTTCCAGGGTTTGTTTCACTTCTGTGATCTTCCTGACAGCTGTGATCTCCCTCCGGACTTCATCCCACTGCTCTTGCATTTTTCTCTGCATGTCATCCCATTGCTCTTGCATTTTTCTCTGCATCTCCGTCAGCGTGTTCATGATTTTTATTTTGAATTCTTTTTCAGGAAGACTGGTTAGGTCTGTCTCCTTCTCTGGTGTTGTCTCTGTGATCTTTGTCTGCCTGTAGTTTTGCCTTTTCATGGTGATAGAGATAGTTTGCAGAGCTGGTACGAGTAACAGTTGGAAGAGCTTTCCTTCTTGTTGGTTTGTGGCCTTCCTCTCCTGGGATAATAGCGACCTCTAGTGGCTTGTGGTGGGCAGCTGTGCACAGACAGGGCTTCTGCTTCCTGCCCAGCTTCTATGGAGTTTATCTCCACTGTTGCTGTGGGCGTGGCCTGGCTGGGGCTGCTGCTCCAAAATGGTGGTGCCCCGTTGGAGGGGGAGCGGCCGGGAGGCTGTTTATCTCCGTAAGGGGCCTCTGTGCTCCCTGCTGCCCAGGGGGTTAGAGTGCCCAGAGATCCCCAGATTCCCTGCCTCTGGTCTAAGTGACCTGTCCTGCCCCTTTAAGACTTCCAAAAAGCACTCTCTAAACCAAAACAACAACAGCAAAAACAACAACAACAACCCCCCAAAAAAATTAAATAAATAATTTTTTAAAAAAAGAAAAAAGAAAAACGCACTATTTTCTTTGTCCTCAGGCGCCGGTCTCAGGCAACCGCTCACCTGTGTTACTTCCCTGTTTCCCTAGTATTAGGGTCCCTGTCCCTTTAAGACTTCCAAAAAGCACTGGCCAAAAAAAATGAAAAAAAAAAAAGGCTGCTCCCGTTTCTTTGTTCTCTGGCGTCGGCCTCATGCACCCACTGACCGGTTCTGCCGCCCTGTTTCCCTAGTATCCAGGACCCCACGCATGCACTGTGTCTGCACTCTGGTCCGAATGGCTGGGGCTGGGTGTTCAGCAGTCCTGGGCTCCTTCTCCCTCCTGTTCAGATCTCTCTCTTCCCGCTGGGATCCAGAGGGACAGGTGCTCACGTCCCACCGGGGCCGGGGCTTGTGTCTTACCCCCTTCGCGAGGCGCTGGGTTCTCGCAGGTGTGGATGTGGTCTGGATGTTGTCCTGTGTCCTCCGGTCTCTATTTTAGGAAGAGTTGTCTTTGTTATATTTTCATAGATAAATGTGGTTTTGGAAGGGGATTTCTGCTGCTCTACTCACGCCGCCATCTTTGCTCCTCCTCTGGTTCCTATAATTCTATAAAGCTCAATCTCTGTGTCTGTAATATTTCACTCAAATGTAACTCCTTGCTCCTCTCCTGGACCTTGAAGATCTAGAATCTGTTTGTGTGCTCTTTAATCATTTAGAACATTTGCATTTTCTGATTTTTTTTTCTCAACAGCCTAACAAATAATGAAAAAGAAAGAAAAATCCCAGCTCTATGCTTGCAGCCTTCTTGTAGGTTAGGAGAGGGAATGTCCTGTAATGGTGTAAGAGGAGGTGGTATATGGAATACAAGTACATGCAACAAACCGTAGCATGTGTAATACAAGTGTATGTGATCTGAGGTAATAGGTAGAATACAAACATATGTAACACTGTTAGCATGTGCTAAGCGGCAGATGAGCCGAACATGCCGTGGGGCTGCAGGAGTGTCCGAGCTGAGGAGGTCAGTGTGGTCTGGGGCAGCTGGGAAAGGTGGCTTGGAGGAGAGTCAAAGAGCTGGCCTTGGCTCGTAAAGGGCAGGACCCATTCCAGTTGATCGGAAAGGCACAAAGAAGAAGTAGATGAAACTTCTGAAGTTTGGAGGAAAGTCTGCTTAAATGGCCTGTAGGCACTTCCAGCTCTTTTGATGTTTAAATGTGAGTTATTGTGTCAGCTCTCTTGCCCCAAATACCTACCCACCCCAACACACACACATGCACACTCACGCTGCAGTCTCCCAGTCCTGCTGTGCAGCACCATTGTACACTGTGTGTCCAGTTTTCAGTCTAGATACTAGTACATTTTCCTGAAATTTTGCCCTGTACAGCTCCGGGTCTCTGAAAAACCATGGAACACTCTTGATTTTCCTCCTAAATCTCTCTCAGATATCCACTTTTCTTCATTGCAAGTGCCACTACTTCCCCCACAAGGCAGACACTATAATTTTGTGCCTGGATTGTGATGGGAACAGGCTCCTAATTCTCCCTAAATCCCTTCCCCACCCAGCAGCCGGAATGATGTCTCTAAACGATCAATCTCATTGCGCTTTCCACCCCTGTGCCCAGGGGGTGTTACGTCCACAGTGACACTGATATAGGCTTGGTGATGGTGCCACCTGAGGTGAGCCGGCAGTGTGCTCCTTGGGGCAGTTGGTACAGCAGAATGTGAGTGGCTCTTTCCGAGCACCTTGGATATTTCCTTGGAGGTACCCAGATGCAGAGCAGGATGACTAGAGAACATTTGAGAAGGGTGTTGGCTGATGCCTTTCAGTTTGGCTAGTAAGGCTGAAGGGGTTTGCATATTAAAATGTCTATTTTTATATACAAACAGGTTATACACAAATACATACTTAGTGATTTAGTGTTTCTCCATGATTTATTCTGTGTGGGACATTCTCCCATATTTGCCCACCTGTCAAATTCCCTATTTTCCCATAATAACCAGTTTAAAAGGACACTCTCTCTGAGAAATCTCTCTGACCCTTCCCTGCTCCCCCCAACATATTTGGGGACCCCTCTGTTCTTCCACAGTGCTTACTCTGACCTTTGTGACACGGTTGGGTCAGAAAACGTGTATGTGTGCTTGCCGTGTGTTCTCCGTATCTGCTTGCTCACTGCTGCCCCCCCCGAGCCACATTCCCACACGTGGCGGCTACTGCAAGGCTGGCATGGAGGTTCAAAGGCTGGCCTCACTGAAAGAAGGATTTGTGTGAACACCTGTGGAATGAGATGTTTTCCTCCCCCAAACTTGCTGTGTGTCTGCAGAGAAGGGTGAAGAGGCAAATTGGAAAGAAAAGAAACCTCCCCATTTATCTCCCACACTGCCAAGCAGCACCTGAACCACTTTAAGTTTTTCAGGAAGTGAAGAGAGCAAAAAACATGTTTTACACTTTACATGTATAGTAATAGCTGAGCAATAATTCGATTCCAAATATTATGCTAGCTGTTTTTCCAATGCTCTTTCATTTAACTTTATTTTCAAAGAAACTTTCTAATGTAGGCATTTTACCCGCATTTTAGGGGTAAAGCACTAAAGCTCAATGATGTTAAATAACTTACCCAAGTGACATAAGTAACGAATGGCAGTTCTGAAATTCTAACTAACCCACCAAGTCCAGACTTGATCCTTATGCTACTCTGCCCCTTTGCTTTTATTCTTTTATACTGATTTGTAATTTTCTGTTTCCATATATGTCTGTGAGTTTGTGGAAGAAGCAGTCTTGGCTTTTTTATCTGTATACCCAAAACTTAGAAAACTGTGTGGCATGTTGTTGGGAGTGCAACGTAACTGAAGAATAAACGAATGAATGAAAGGAAATTTGGGAGAGTAGAATATCAAAAGGGCAGTAATGAAGGGAGCTGCTTGTCTGGGATTATCCCTGCCCCTGGCATCTCAGGGAAGTGGTGTTATCTTAAATGAAAGTCAGTGTTGATTTTGTCCTATTTGAATTACTCTGTATTGACTATTTCAAATGGGCGTGAGCAAACACAGGTGTTCACCTGCCTGCACCACTCATCGCCGGCACCCAGCAAGCCTGATGTGCACACCTGCTCTCTGCCCTCCCTCTGTTCTGCTCACTGAGATTGTGATGTTCCAAGGGTCACTGGCTATTCTGCAGAATTTCTGTGCATGTTAGGTGAGCTGAACTAAGACACTGCAGCATGGGAGGAATACAAGGAATTTTAAGACATGAGTGAAAGGGATCAGGCTCTAAGATGTATTTGCTAGAGGGAGTATGTTCTAGAGTTCTCTTGCATGACACAGTGCCTGTAGTTAGCAATACAGTATTGTGCACTTTGAAATTTGTTAAGACGGTAGATCTCACATTGCATGTTCTTACCATATACACAAAAAAGCAACCAGAAACACAAGGAAATTCTGGGAGGTGTTGGATATATACATCACCTTGACTGTGGTGATGGTATTGCACATGTGTACATAAGTCCAAAAACTCATCAAATTGTATGCGGTAAATCCATACAGTTTTTGTATATCAGTTATACCTCAATGAAGCTGTGAAAAAAAAGATGTATTTACAATAATGACTACAAATCGAAGAGCAAGAATGAAAGTAAATGGGAATTACTGACAAATTAACTCTCTGCCTAATGGCAACTTCACCTTAATCTTTCTGACTTCTAAAGACGCATCGATAGCCCACCTCTGCTCTTTTCTGCTTTTAGCTCAATTAGTTGACACTTCTTATGCAGAATCTTCAAGGTCAAGTCCTTGCACTTATGCCAGGTACCAGCTACTGTTACTTACATTTTGTTAACTCACACTGAGTCAGTTTTCCTCATTTAGTTTTGATATAAATTGTTTCTTGTGAAAGTAGCTACTTTTATTCTTGTCTATAAAAAATTTCAAATTAATACTTCTCAATTCGTGGGTCATTTATGTCATGGGCCATGAAAGACCTTGCTCTTGTTCAATTACTTACCAGTTACCTTTTCCACATGCTCACTATTGCCATTCTTATTTTGAAAGGAATTTATTTTTTAAAGGAAGATGTTAAAAGCTAAGGTATATTCATTTATTCCTTTGTGAAAATTTAGAAACTCAGATAAGTAAAATGGAAGAAAATAGAAATATTGCTTATGCATTTACTTTGTAATAAACATTATTAAGATTTTAAAGAATATACTTTATTTATCATTTATGTGTTTGTATTGACAGAGTGGAATCATATTGTACATAGATTTTTAAAAATCTGCTTTTCCAAAATAATCCTACAAGTAAACCATTAGTTTCATAAACATCATTTTAAATAATGAATTCATATTCCATTTTACAAATGCACCATCAATTTAACTAATCCTTTTATTGAGTATGGAAAGGGTTTCCTATTTTTTGCTATTATAAGCAACACTTGATAACCATCTATGTAGCTAAATCTTTGCTTACTCTCATGATTATTTTCTTTGGATTTTTTGAGTAACTTTATATTTTAAGGCTTCCAACACAGATTACCCAGTTGTCCTCAAGAAATGGTTTCCTAGTTTACTAATATTACCATCAGTGTATGAGAATATTTATCTCTCCTCTCTACCTCCTGTTCTGCAGATAGCAATTCTTGAGTTTGGTGAAATTCAGGATTTATCTCCTAGGATAAACTATGTTTCCCATATAACCAATTGCTAAATACTTATCTATTAAATTTCTCATGCCTTCCCCCACCAACATTTAAGAGAGGTTTTTTTCATTGACAAACCTCAGTGCTTTTAAAAAAGTTTAAAGGATTTTTTTTCATCATCTTTCATTTATATTTTTAATGTTAAGATCTTCCTGACACAAGAACAGAGGTACATGATCAAAGAAGGAAAACACTGTCAGCATTTGTTTTCCTTTCATTTGGGAATTAAAGCAAGATATGTATAGAAATATGCTAAATATATAAGAAGCTCCAAAGAATTGAAAGTTACATGGGAAAATATAATGATGAGTCAAGAATGATAAATGGGATCCATGGAAATGAAGGTGGCCTGCATTGAGGGTGAGTGTAGTACATACATATTGATCAGAGAGTCTGTCACACACTGCCAGGGCCACTGAGAAAGACCCTGGATTCAGCAGTGGATGGATGGCAAAACAAAAACAGACCACCACCAACAACAAAAAAACACAAAAGCCTACAAGATAAGAGAGAAAGGCGGGATTGTCTGCCATCCAGTGTGTGTGTGTGTGTATGTGTGTGGGTGTGTGTGTGTGTGTTGGAGGGAGGAGGATAGTGGAAAAGAGAATAAAACAAATTCATTTAACATTTATAATAAAATTTCAGAACTTCTTTCTTTTTTCTGAGAGGATCAGATAATTGAAAAGTTCAAAAACTGAAGTGTTTCTGACAATTAAAGAGTTATTAGAACTCAGGCTAGGGGTTCTATTACAAACATAAACTGTACCTAATGCAAATGAAGGTGACCAGGACAGACATGCCGCCACTAGTTAGCTGGAGAGGATCTCCTGGTGGAATTCTAGTAGAACTGACCGCTATCTTCCAAGTAATATATTTCTAATTAGAAATTCTCAAGTTCTTGTACTAGAGTTCAGTATTAGATAAAATCTTAAAGAAACTAGCAGTATCTTTAGGATGAAGAAAACATTTGAAATTTTTAATCTGCAATCCTTTTGTAAGGAGTTAGATGGGTGCTCTTGAAGACTAACTCAAAGTTCTAGAATTCTACAGCCTCAGAGAAAAGAACAGTGCAAAATTCTAATAGAAAGCAAACAAGTATGGGACAAGTACTCTGTGCAACGTAAGCAATGTATGTGATAGTTTTAATCCTTATGTATATGAATACTTTGAAGGTAGAATTAATCTGCTGAAAATAGTAGTGGCATTACTTCCCAATATGTTCCTTTCAAAGAAGAAATTAAGCAAAAATGACTGATGGTTAAAATCCATTATTTGATTGTAACTCCGTAAAGAATGGGACTGTAGCAGTACTTTGTTATTAAGCAGCTGGTTCATTCAGGTCTCCTCATTCTCTCTCTAGGGCTCACTTTTGCTTAGCAATGATGATGTGGAGGCCCTGTGTATTCCAGAGAGCCTTCCTGGGTCCTCCCAACTTCACCACATAGTATGGCAGATCCAGAGCCACTGTTAAGGCAGATCTGGCCTTGCCTTTCATAGGTATGATGAGTTCACCTCTGCACAGGGCACACTGGTGGCCGTCAGGCTGCAAGTGCCCAACTCCACTGGACTCTCTTCACACTGAGCTGGGAAACACGCTTCCCTGTCCGCCCAGAGGTTTGAAAGTCTGTCTATTTGGGCATGTGTCTTGATAAATATCATTAATTCTCTGAAGAGAGGGTTTACCATATCTTTTAACTGGTTGATTTCCAAAGTGAATTGGCAACATAAATATGTGCAGTGCAGATGGGAGCCCAAGACACAAACTATGAGCTGTCTTCTGTTTCTCTTGACCTAGAAAAGAAAAGAGCTCCAAAGAGCCAATAGAATCTACCTGTACTGTTCAAAAATGTGAAGGGGAATCAGAGCAATGAGATGTTCTGAAGGTGTGAAGATGATGCTTTAGTGATTCTGAGAGAGCGCCCTTTGGAGCATGGCGAGAAAATCATCCTGACTGTAGGCAGTTGAGGGAAGAGAAAGAAAAAATAGAGTTAATGTTCATAAACACTTAAGTTTAAGATTTTTAGTGGTAATATTTGAAAGCTAAAAAGACTGAAAGGTGCAGTAGGATGCTGGGGTGCTGTTTTTTTAAATTGGGGAAGATCCTTGAGGTGTTATTTCACAGAAGGAGAAAGAGAAATGAAGATACTGAAAAAGGAAAGAAAGTGCTGGGTGGAGAAGGGGTAGCAGGGTACCTGAGGCATTGAGAGGGGGTGCCACTCTGAGCCTGGGCAGCACGGTGGGCTGGGAGAAGCACAGGGCCTCTCCTGTGGGAGACCAGCATCTTGGGGGGCACCCACCTGCGTCTGAGACAATCTTCTCAAGCTAAAAATGCATGTTATTTGTAACAGCTGGGTCCTTCACTAAGGTGTTGAAACCCAGGGCTATTGTCCCCGGGCCTTTGGATTTAGGGGAGCACGCAGAGCTACAAATTGAGCCGTGTCTCATGTCAGCCAAGTTAATCATGTTATAGGAAAACATAAGAGAGATGTCTGAGGCTCCCACACAAGCAAATTGCTCGTAACTCTTCCATCCCTTTCCTCAAAACACTACTGGGACGATGTCTTTCTGCTTTTACACACATCTCACACTATTATCTAGGAACTTAGTTTCTCCTCCAGGACTGCCTTTAATGCTCACTGTGTTTATCCTGGTTCTGCCTGTAGAAAACGTCCCTGGGAGAAGGCAGGAAACACACATTGAGGTTTGCCTTAGGGCCTGCGCTGCCAGGGGTGCTCCTGGCTACAGCCCCGAGGCCACCGTGCAAGGGAAAGTAATGCTCACTTTCAAAGACATAAAGTCTCTTTTCTGAATAACTTTTATGCAGACAAACGCAGGGTAGCACATAGCCAGTCATTTCTGGTTTGTTTCCCAGGTATAATTCTCTCCAGCATTTTGAATGTATGAGTCTTAGGTCAATCATTATATAGTAAAATAGTTTTTAACCTAGTGAGACAGATAATTTTGATTGTATGAGAGGACTGCACTTTAAGGGAAAAGGATTCCAACCTGTATTTTAAAGGAAGCAAAGCTTATTCTAGGCTCTGAATTTCACAGATAAATATGTTACTACATATAAACGCAAAGGAGCCTCTGTACTATCACCTCCATCATGGCAGCAGTAGAGTCCAGAAGAGGTAAAGGGTGGTCATATAAAAGTCAGCCATTTGATGTCTGGGCAGCACAGAACCATTGTCTAGGCATGAAAAAGGGCACTGGCTCCTGGACAATTACTAGAATCTTTGCTCATCAAGCATAATGACTCAAAAGAGAGAAATGCAATTTTAAAGAGAAATATGAGTTATAGATATGGAAATGTCCCATCCCAGAGATTCATAATATGATTTTTTTTAAGTTGTATTACTTCAGAGAACAAAGGGACCACATATATAGTAGCCATTTTCATCAACTGCTTTATGCTGGGATAGAAATAAACATGACAGCATTTTAACAGTGGCACCTTGCTCTATTAGGATAGTAACAGCTTACCGCTGAGAGTCTGTGATGGGCTGGACATTATGCCAAGCACTTGACTTCTGCTAGCTCTAATTTTCACAGTAACTTTAGAAGTTAGAAACTATCGGCCCATTTCATGCATAAGGCCACTGGGGTTCAGAGAGAACTATGGTTGGAAACCTTGTATGTGGAAGTGCTTGGGACCTTCAGACCAGGATCTTTCTTCTGTCACTTGGTGCCTTATTCTGTTGGACGAGATTGCTATTTGCTGAAAGGTTAAGGTCCAGTGTGACCATCAATATCCAAAGTAATTAGGGCAGTTGAACAGAACGTAGTCATTTCTTATAACAGTTAAGTTAAAAAATTAACAACAAAAATGTGCTTAGAGATTCAACTGTTAAATCTTTGAAAATAGTATTGGTGCCTCCAGAAAAATGCTACACAGGTACATGGCTGGGGAACCTTGAATAGACTGAGGTTATTGGGAAGGAATAACTCTGGACCCTTTCTTTTTGGCTTCCCCTTACTTCACCCTTGAGGAATTGTCTCTCGCAAACCACCTGGGCTGTGTGTCTGACATTGAGACTCATTAAATATCTCCTGAACAGAGAGCATGAAGGTAAATCTCCAATAGCAAGGAGATGACAGTACTGGACCATCCTATTGCGACTTCCACAGTCTTGCCTAAGCAAGTGATCTCTCTCAAATTCCCTTTCCACTTTGTCTTTAAATATACATGAATAAAGCCCTTGCCATGTGTAAGATTTTGCTGCCAGTAGTTATGAAAAAAAGACAGATTTATCACATTTGGCCCAAAATCTATTTCCATCTTTACAGAAAGTTTGTCCACCCCTACTCTAGATAAATTATATTCCTTTTATGTTGAATAATATTTACATAAATATAACTTATTTAGAAGGCAATTTTTACAGTATCCACAGATGTGGAACAAAGACAATGAATGAGCTTATGTCTGGTACCTGTTTTCCATGGTGGAATCCCATTAAATGCCTTAGTTGGCATTTTTGAAGATGAATGTAGTTGTTTGTTAGTAGAAAATTAATGCTGACCACATTTTGAAGTTCTTAACTCTTATCTTTGTGTTCCAAACATGAGATCACTTGATAAATTATTCTTTCCAGAATCAGACTGGCAGACCAACTTGTCTATTTTCTTCCTCAGAAAATAAAAACAAAGAGGGACTTGCTTCATTCCTTATTCACAAGTGAAACCTCGTCAACTACTTTATCAGACCCCTAAACTGAGAGACCTAATACGCAAAACCTAAATTCTGCAGCAGGCATGTGTGAACAAGCTTCAAAGACAGCGTCCGACCTTACTATCCTTTTAGGATTCCAGACTAGGAAACCTCAAGGGGTATGGTGGCTTCTCTTGAGGAAAGCCGGGCTGCGCTCTTAGCATGAGTGATGTACAGAGTGACACTAAAGAAGACAGGTGTTTGAAGTTGCAACTGAGCCTGCTCCAGCCCTTCAGACAGCCTGCATGATTTCCATCTAGTTCAGTGCTGCCAACAGGTCATT
This sequence comes from Manis javanica, assembly GCF_040802235.1. Lineage (NCBI taxonomy): Eukaryota > Metazoa > Chordata > Mammalia > Pholidota > Manidae > Manis > Manis javanica. The sequence goes on from NC_133167.1 coordinate 99,300,130, forward strand.
TCACCAGAAGTCACAAGTTGGAGTCGCAGTGCTGTTATTTCCAAGTACCTCACTTGCAAAATCCAAGAAGGAATGACACAAGGAGCATTTTCCTGAAGCCAAGCTAATGGGTGCACTGAAGGCAGCATAAGGAGGTAAGAAAGACCATGGCCCTTGGGGTCCAAGGGACCCAGACTTACATTCAGAGTCTATTCCCTCATCAGCATGGCAAGATGCACATAACTGGTGTGAGTCTCAATGCCTCAGCTGGAAAATGAGCTGTTTCTCATGGGTTGTTTGAAGATTAAATGTGGTAATACAGGTGCCATTCCTAGCTACATACCTAGCAGGTGTCCCTCCACTAGGATTATAAACCTTTTTCATATTTTGAGACACATGATACTTAGAACAGGCCCATAGAAACGCTGTACCTTTAAAAAGGTCAAGAAAACAGATACACACAGACTAGCACATGCTACCTACTTGTGTGTAATGTAAGCATAACCTTGCCATAACTTAATGGGGAAAGAACGCCCAGCCTGAGCCTCAGAGCCCGATGAGTCCCTGCCTGGGCTAAGTCTTCATCTGCAAAGCAAGGGGGTAGAACCTGGCATTCTTGCAGAGCCGTGTCACGTGTGCGTTCTGTGATACTGACATCCGGGTTCCTTTATGGGACTGTCCGTATGTAGCTCACATGTCTCAGTTATCTATTCTTCTTATTTATTTGAAGTGGTACCCAGTACAAGACACATTGGTGTCTGGCTTGGGAATGTCATTTTGTACTTTAAGGTATGTATGAGTGTGAGATTTTGGAAATATGCTTTAAACAACATGACGAAATATGCTTTAAACAACAACTCTCAGGCTTTTCCTCCTGCCTGCTGTTCATGGGGCAGGGCTCAGCCACACAGAATCACTTCCTGACGACAAGTACCTGATTAAGCCAGGCTTCTCCTCTGTTTTCTCTTTCTCTCTCACTCTCTTGCTGTGGGTTTTTCTCATCACTGCTTTTGTCATTTGGGGAAGGTAATGAAGTACTTTGGTTTAAACATGTCCTGCTGATTTGTACACTGCATGTGGAGATGAACACCAAAGATACTGAGCAATATTAACAATTAGCTAGTCTGTGTAATTATATCACTGTGAACCATGAGAGTGAACTGAAAGCTTATTAAGTTCTTTTCCAGAGTATGATTATTATTTATACTTTGTTTTGTCTTCCTGTGGCTGATTTCCTGTACAGAATTGAAGTAGTGTCTCTGTTCTCCTGAGACTGTATGCTTTATTCTCTCCTTTTTATATCCTGCTGCAATCTATTATTATAAGTACAGTAATGAACAAAACAAATCCACTTACTGTGGGCAGATAATCTCTACTCCATGAGATAATTATAAGATCTCATGGGAATTTGTTTTTATACTCACTTTGTAATGATGTCTCTCTTCTCTGAAGATGCTTCATCACATCTAATAGACTGTAATCACAAACCATGGTGGGATGTGTAGTAGTTGTTTAAAATCGTCTCCTACGATAAAGGGAATGGGGAAAGTTAATTATATCTAATTTCTCTTGATCTCCCAAGAGAACAGTCCCTCCTACCTGACAGAAAACAGTGGTTTGAGAAGCCAGAAAATCTGATAAGTAGCTTAACTGTTTTGTAAAAGGAGAGCGGGCTATTTGTGTTATATGTCAAGGCTGTGGTCTAAATGAGAAGCACTTAGAATTGCATATTCCTTAAAGAAAGCTGACAGGCAGAATAAGGGTCAAAGCTAATGCCATAATAAAAGAGGCAAAAGTCCTTTTGAATCTGAAATCATATAACAGTCTGCAAATATAGGTTTTTCATTTAATTACAGCAACTGCCTGAAGGTTTTGCATATTGGCAAATAGAGCAGATAATGAATTATTGATCGAAAAGAAGTTCAGGAAATGCAGAGCTTAACTAAATTGTCTTTTCTCCATTGGAAGGTGCAATAATGTAGCAGGAGAAAGGGGGCCATCTATTGATCCACCCCCAACATCCCTCTGACGTACACTAAAAGAAAGGGAAAAGCTGAATTCAATCTAAATCTGCTTCGCATCTAATAAGTAATCCTGCAGAAAGTACATGGACCTCCTCAAATCTGATGTCATGTCATTATATACTGCCTTGTGGCCCATTTTGATTTTTATCAGCAGCACGTGTTTAAAAATAGCAGTTGAATCATTCACCTGGAAGCAGGCACTTACCATATGGTGCTAAATGAAGTGCAGTGGATTTTATCTTTCTGACAAGAGACAGGAGTACTGATAATCTTTCCTAAGATGTTTTTCTTTTCACCTATTTCTGAAATAAAGTGAGTTGGGGCCAGGTTGCAGTGGGAATTCTTGCTTCTAAGGGGAGGCGGACTACGTTACCTCTAAAGCTCCAACTAATCTTAAAATTCTAAGGTGGCACCTCTCAGAGTCAGCCTTAATGAAGAGAGAGTATCACAGTGAGCTGGGAAGGGGAAGCTCATTATCTCCATAACTTAGGTTTCATTTAAACATATTTACCCACTGACTCAGCAGATATCCATTGTGCATCTACTATGTTCCAGGCACAGAGTCTCACACTGTCAGATCAAAGGAGGAATTGGGCATGGTTTGATTACTTGGGAGACGTAAGTAGCAGATCATATCTGCACCAAAATTCAGTCAGCCCTACGATGAACATACAGCCACAGGCTAAGAGACAATACAGTGCAATCTAAAATTTTAGGGAAGGTTCTCTAAGATCTGAGTAGGCATGAGCCTGCTAAGTTGGAACAACACATGCCTTATGGTACGGACACGAGTTTAGGGTAAAAGATAATGCGGTATTTTGTGGATATGCTGAATTTGAGCTGCTGGTTGGACATCTACGTATTTAAGTTGCTCTGTACCACTTGTCACCTAGGCAATCCTAAGAGCATTCTGTTTTTCTTAGACCCTTGCACTTTTGAGAATTACATTTTCAAAAAACCTTTTGCCTCCCTACCCAGCGGTGCTTAAAAAACACTAACAGATGTTAATTACTGTTTGTGACAACCTATGAATTTATTCCCCCAAACTATAGATGTGAAAATACAGGTAAAAAGTGGGAATTTAATTCAAGACACTCAACAATACATTGCTATGCCTTTCCTTGGTGTTATTTCACAACCTATTTTATAAGATTTTGCCTCTAGCCCATAGACTTTTATACAAGGGGGAAGTTTTATTTTGAATTAAAAGAGAAAAAAAAGGAAAGGAAATTAACGAGACTTGTGATTGAGTGCTGGGATCTTTAAACTGCCATGTGGGAGCCATAGCTCCTCTGCATCTTTGTTCTGCTGGGCCGCCCAGCAAGGAGGCGAACGTACCGCTTATGCCAGGACATGCTGGGCTCACCCACCGTCCCTTGCTGTCAGCTGACCCTTCATCTGAGAGCCATCAGTGCTGTGGGAGTCCAGCTCAGCCTGGACTTCCGGGGCCAATGGTGCTGGTCACACGAAGGTTCAGGGAGAGGCGGACAGCTAACATAGACGTAAATACACATGTTTGTGTGTGTATTTCATCAGATGGGCATAGTAGTGTGGAGGAAAATGATCTGGGTGAGAAATAGGAAAAGTACTTGTTTGGGAATTGGAATTGACTTCGTACAGGGCTGTCATGGAAGACCTTGCCAATGAGGTGACATTTGGGTGGGGACCAGAACTAAGGATGGGACAGCACCGTGCAGGGAATGGTGTCTGAGGGAAGAGAGTTCTAGGGCATGGCTCACTAGAACGAAAGCTTGCAGTGGCAAGTCAGCTTTGTTGCACTGCTGCACTGGAGGGATGTTTTCACTGGTGTAGACCAACAACCTCTGGCAGTTTATACGTGTTTTTGTGAATAATGTTTGACGTTATGTCCAATAAGATAACAACAGACTCACCTTGGATACAGTCTCTCTCTAACCACCATGTTTCCCAGAGCAGCTTCATCCCATGCATTGGATTTAGAAGAACTTTACTGATGTGCAACAGAAAAGCAGGACCTAACATCCAAGGTAGTGACTAACACTTAAATTCAGCTGTCAGGCAATATGTTATAAACCTAGCTTTTCTGGATCTCAACACCAAACAACACATGCTTAACATAAATTTGATGTTCTCTGGGCAAGGCATCATGAAATTTCTTCCAGAATTTCTTTATTCTTCCTTAACAAAGCCATTTCCATAAATTGATGATTACTGTGAAGAAACTTAATGATATCAGTCCCAACCTGTGCCTTGAGGAAAAATAGCTAACCAATGAATTAATTTTACAGGGGTCTCTTTGGATACTTCATTTTGAACTATTTGTCCTCTGTACTCATAAGGAATAAATAAGATTTTGACAAATCTTCCTAGTTCCAAGTTTAGGCTACGTTAGTCCAGTATTCATCTTCCTGGCTTCCTCTTGAGTATCTTAAATGCGTCCTGCCTTACTTTCTTTGAAACAGTTATTCTCTAGTTGCCTGGGATGTTTGTCCTTAGTCTCTTTTGCATCGAGCTGAGCTTCTCTGCAAAATTTCACTGTCTCCTAAGACAGAAGTCTGTTTGGATGTCTATCCTCTCCTAAAACAAAACCCTCCTCATTTACCTCCCACTCAGTGTCAAACTCTCCTATACTTTTTAGCTTACACTCTGCCAAATTGGAAAATGACTACCATCTCATCAAATTTTATGCATCCAACATAGATAATAAAATATAGACAATTAACAAAGAAGCTGTCTTTTTTGCCAACGCAGTGCTACAGCATTTCATAGTTCTGATAAACATATATGTGTGGGCATTTCAACATTTTGATTTCAAGTATCTTATTAGTAAACAGCATAGATACACATCAGATTATTTCCATCCTTTCAAGGCCAAGCAAAGAAATAATTATAATTCCAGAGCAGTAGCAGTAAACACTTCCTTGTGGCCTTATTCTAATGTCAGCACTTCATTTTAATGATAACTGTATCTCTGCTGTTCATTGTGAAATCCTTGAATGTACTTAACAACCTGCTTAGAGTGTATTGAGTTTATGGGGATGACCAAATGAGGTCTGAAAATTTATCATAAGGAAATTGTGCAGATTATATGGGAGATATTTATTCTAATTTAGGGCTGAGCAGTCACATGCAGAATGTAAAGATTTGAGTAGAACAGTGTTTGAGCGGGTACATCATCACCCTCATTATTCTCAGGGGTCTCTCCTATTTAATATAGTTCTCTTAATTCTTGATTAGCAGCTGTCAGAGCTCTCCCTGGAGGATGATAACACTAATGTGATAATTCATATAGCACTTTAAAGTTTGCAGAGCATTTTACACATGTATCATCTTTTTAATGCTTTCAACTATCATAAAAAACAGGCATTATTATGGTTAATTCACGTATGAGGAAAAGGAGGCCTAATTAAATTGACTAAGTTGAGTAAGGACGGTTGTCTTCATCCCAGTAACGTGCCTGTGTGTTTGTGTTGGGTTTTGTCTGGATGGCAGGCGTGCGCTTCCCTTCCCCCGTTGATGGGGAATGAGCTGACTATCACCATTGTGAGCGGTCCTGTGGGTAAGCAGGCTCTGCCTCCCACTCTAGAAATTGTTAAGAGGCTGATCCCCTTCTTCTCAATGCCTGGCAGCAAGGGTGCAACTCATTGCACCCTGACATAACATTACTGTGCTCAGCCAATTTAATTTCCAGAACTGTGAATGTTGAGAAAAAATTGTGAAGATAAAGGAACGATGGAAATATACTTTTGTTAGATATGTCTGGTGATGGCAGCATTTGCAAGACCCAGCAGTATACGTGGAGGCCCAGATACTGTTGAACTAAATATTTAGCAGTTATAAATCAGTCTAACAGACTGTTGAACAAGACATAATATATTTCTATTCTTATACCTTGACCATGTAATTATCATAAAAACCCAGGTGGTCAGGTATGAACATTCAGTTCTCAGGTCCCTTGGAGTTCGTGCTAGATTTTGGAAGCTTATGGAGGGTGGACCTCTGTTGCTTGACCCTAGTGTGCTAGCCTTCTATCTTTATCTTCCTGTTTCTGGCTCTACCTATTCTGTATGGAGTTTGTGCCTAAACAGGTAGACACCCACAACAGAAAGCTGTGACTGGACTACCCCTCAATGCGGTTCATTCTTGAGAAGATAGAATCTATGAAGAAGCATGCACAGGACCTAGAAGTGGGCTCAGGACTATTTGTGCAGGAAATTCTGGGTTGTTATGTATCCAGAACATGGTCAAGAAGGCAGGGCTTGGGCTCTGAGTAAGCATGTTCTCATAGTTCCACAGACTTTTGCTTCTTGGAGAAGGGCATATTCAGAAGAGGATCACGGTGTTCCCTTTAAAGACCAGAGCTTAGAGCAAGGGCCCTAGTTGCCTGAACATAGGGGTGGTACTACCAGTGAAATTTGTTACCACTTGACTTCTAGAACCTTTTTCGGTTTTGCTGGTTTTCTTTGGTTAGCATATATTTTGGCTAAGAATTAGTAAAGTATGATTAAAACCCAGTATTCAAATCCTTTATATTAATTCAGAGTGTTACATACACTGTTATTTTGGCAAAATCTTCTAACAGAGGTGGAGGAAAATGAAGATATATTTCATTTAATACCGGCCTGTTTTCCTTTTTCTTTTTCTAAAAATAGGTTTGTTGTAATATAATTCACATACCATATAATTCACCCACTGAAGTGTACAACTTAGTTGCTTTTAATATATTCACAGAGTTGTGCAACCATCACTATAATCAATTTTAGATAATCTTCATCACCCCTGCAAGAAACCCTGCACCATTAGCCTCCACCTCCAAACCCTATCCTCCATTCTCCTAGGCTACCACTTCCCTACTTTCTGCCTCTATAGCTTTAAATGGATATAAATGGAATCAAACAATATTGGTCCTTTGTAATTGACTTCTTTCATTTATCATAACATTTTTATGGTTGATTTATGTTGTATTAGTAATTTGTTCCTTTTTGTTGATTGAATAATATTCCATTGGATATACCTCATTGATTTGTCCATTCATCAGCTGGACATCTGGATAGTTTCCACTTGTGTCTATTATGAATAACAATATGAATGTTTGGGTGGACATGTGTTTTCATTTATCTTGGGTGTGGATGTAGGAGTGGAATTGCTTGATTTCATATGGTAACTCTGTTTAACCACATGACAAAATGCTGGACTCTGTTTTCTGAAGCATTTGCACCATTTTACATTTCCGCCTGCAGTATATGAGAATTCCAGTTTCTTCACAATCTTGTCAGTACATGATATTATCTGTCTTTTTTATTGTAGTCATCCTAGGGGATGTAAAGTGGCATCTTCTGGTGGCTTTTATTTACATTTCCTGTTGGCTAATGCAGCTTCTTCCTTCCTTCCTTCCTTCCTTCCTTCCTTCCTTCCTTCCTTCCTTCCTTCCTTCCTTCCTTCCTTCCTTCCTTCCTCTCTCTCTCTCTCTCTCTCTTTCTCTCTTTCCCCACCCACCCATCCCAATGCCTACCCCATGGTAACCACATCTTCTTTATCCACTTGTCTATTGATAGATTCTTAGGTTGCTTCCATATCTTGACAGTTGTAAATAATGTAGTGATAAACATGGTGCAAATACCTTTTTGAATCAGGGATTTTGTTTTCATTGGATACATTCCTAGAAGTGGAATTACTAGGTCAAATGGTATTTCTATTTTTAGTTTTTTGAGGTGCCTCACTGCAGCTTTCCATAGGGGTTTTACCAGTTTACATTCCCACCATCAGTGTAGGAGGATTCCCATTCCACAACATCCTTGTCAACACTTGTAATTTTTTTCTTGTGGATAGTGGCTGTTCTAACAAGTGCAAGGTGATAATCTCATTGTGGTTTTTATTTGCTTTTCCTTGATAATTAGCAATGTGGAACATCTTTTCATGTGACTATTAGCCATCCATACTGCTTCTTTGGAGAAACATATGTTTTGTTTTGTTTTTTTAAATGAAGGAAGGAAGGAAGGGAGGGAGGGAGGGAGGGAGGAAGGAAGGAAGGAAGGAAGGAAGGAAGGAAGGAAGGATGGATCTCATTGCGGTTTTTATTATCTTTTCATGTGACTATTAGCCATCCATATTGCTTCTTTGGAGAAACATATGTTTTGTTTTGTTTTGTTTTATTAAAATCAGGTTATTTATTTATTTTTTGGTGTTGAGGCATATATATTTTAGATTTTAACCCCTTATCAGATAAATTGTTTAGCAGTCTCCAGTGCTGTAGTTTGCCCTTTTGTTCTGCTGATGGTGTCCTTTGTTGTACAGAAGCTTTTTAGTTTGATTACTACCATTTGTTCATTTTTATTTTGTTTGCCTTGCCCAAGGAGGTGTGTCCAGGAAAAAATTGTCCATATTTATGTTCAAGTGATTTTTGCCTATTTTATTCTAAGAGTTTTATGATTTCATGTCTTACATTCAGGTCTTTGATCCACTTTGAGTTTACTTTTGGGTATGGAGGTAGAAAATAATCCAGTTTCATTCTCCTACATGCAACATTCCAGTTTTGTTAACAGCATTTGTTGAAGAGGCTGTCTTTTCCCCATTGTATATTCATGGCTTTTTTATCATATACTAATTGATAGTCTATGCATGAGTTTGTCAGGGCTTTCTCTTCTGTTCCATCGCTCTGAGGGTCTGTTCTTGTGCCAATACCAAATTGTTTTGAATACTGTACTTTGTAGTAGAGCTTGAAGTCAGGGAGCATAATACTCCCAGCTCTGTTCTTCTTTCTCCAGATAGCTTGGCTATTCAGGGTCTTTTGTGGTTCCATATGAATTTTACAACTGTTTGTTCTAGTTCATTGAAAAAATGCTGTTGGTGTTTTGTTAAGGATTGCGTTGAATCTGTAACTCACTTTGGGTAAGATGGCCTATTTTGACAATACTAGTTTCTCCTATCCATGAGCACAAGATAGATTTCCATTTATTTGTGTCTTCTTTAATTTCTCTCTTAAGTGTCTTATAGTTTTCAGAGTACAGGTCTTTCATCTCCTTGGTTGTATTTATTCCTAGGTATTTTATTCTTTCAGATGCAGTTGTAAATGAAATTGTTTTCCTGATTTCTCCTTCAGCTAGTTCATTGTTAGTATATAGGTACACAATGGATTTCTGTGTATTAATTTTGTATCCTGCAACTTTGCTGAGTCCAGTTATTAGTTTTAATGTTTTTTTGGTGTAGTCTTTAGAGTTTTCTATATATAGGATCGTGTCATCTGCAAATAGAGACTGTTTTAATTTTTCCTTACCAATTTGGATGGCTTTTATCTTTTTCTTTTCCAATTGCTGTTGCGAGGACTTCCAGTATTGTGTTGAATAAAAGTGGTGAGAGTGGACATCCTTGTCTTCTTCTGATCTTGTAGGAAAAGCTTTCAGCTTTTCACCATTAAGTATGATGTTGGCTGTGGGTCTGTCATATATAGTCTTTATTATGTTGAGGTTTGTACCCTCTATACCCATTTTGTCAAGAGTGTTTATCATGAATGGGTGTTGAATTTTGTCAAATGCTTTTTCAGCATCTATTGAGATAATCATGTGGTTTTTATCCTTTTTTCTGTTATTGTGGTGCATCATGTTGACTGTTCTTTGAATATTGTACCATCCTTGAATTCATAGAATAAAGCCCACTTAGTCATGATGGATGATCCTTTTGATGTATTTTTGAATTTGGTTTGCTAATGTTTTGTTGAAGATTTTTGCATCTATGTTCATCAGGGATATTGGTCTATATATATATATTTTTGTAGTGTCTTTATCTGGTTTTCATATTAGAGAGATGCTGGCCTCATAGAATGAGTTTGGAAGTATTCCCTCCTCTTCTACTTTTTGAAATACTTTAAGACAAATGGGTATTAGCTCTTCTTTAAATGTTCAGTAGAATTCAGCTGTGAAGCCATCTGGTTCTGCACAATGAAAATTTATTGGGAATTTTTTGATTCAATTTCATTGGTGGCAGTTCTTCTGTTTGGTCTTTCTGTTTCTTCCTGGGTGAATCTTGGAAAGTTTTATTTTTCTAGGAATTTGTCCATTTTTTTTTGGTTGTCCAGTTTCTTGGCACATAATTTTTCATAGTATTCTCTAATAATTCTTTGTATTTCTGTGGTATATGTTTTAACTATTCCTTCTTTGTTTCTGTTCTCTCTCTCTGTTTTTCTTAGTAAGTCTGGCTAGGGGGTTATCTATTTTGTTTATTTTTCTCAAGGAACCAGCTCTTGGTTTCATTGATTTTTTTCTATTGTTTTATTCTTCTGTATGTTATTTATTTCTGCTCTGATTTTTATTATATTCCTCCTCCTACTAACTTTGGGATTCATTTGCTCTTTTTTTTTCTAGTTTCTTTCATTGTGAGTGTAGACTATTTGTTTGGGATTGTTGTTTCTTAAGGTACTCCTGTATTGGTATGCACTTCCCTGTTAGAAATGCTTTTGCACCATCCCACAGATTTTGAATTTATGAACTGTTGTCTTCATTTGTCTCCATGTATTGTTTAATTCTGTTTTAATTTGTTTATTAATCCATTGATTATTTAGAAGCATATTTAACCTCCATGTGTTTGTGGGCTCTTTTATTTTCTTTGTGTAATTTATTTGTGTTTCCTACCATTGTGGTCTGAGAACCTATCTCATACAATTTCAATCTTTTTGAATTATTGAGGCTCTCTTTGTGGCCTAGTTTGTGATCTATTCTGGAGAACATTCCATGTACACTTGAGAAAAATGTGTATCCTGCTGCCTTTGGGTGGAATGTACTGTAGATATCTGTTAAATCCATCTTATCTAATGTATTGTTCAGAGCCTCTGTTTCCTTTGTTTTTTTCTGTCTAGCTGATCTATTGATGTGAGTGGTGTGTTACAGTCTCCTAAAGTGAAACTGTTTAATTCTATTATTTAATTCTATTATTTAATTCTATTATTATTTGTTTTATATATTTAAGTGCTCTTGTGTTGGGTTCATAGATATTTATATGGATTATGTCCTCTTATTGGATTGACTCCTTTATCATTATGTAATGTCATTCTTTGTCTGTTACTTTCTTTGTTTTCAAATCTATTTTCTCTGACTTAAGTACTGCTACTCCTGCTTTTTTCTCTCTATTGGTTGCATGAAATATCTTTATCCATCCCTTCACTTTTAGTCTGTGTATGTCTTTGTTCTGAAATGAGTCTCTTGTAGGCAGCATACAGATGGATCTTGTTTTATTATCCATTCTGCCACTCTGTCTTTTGATTGGTGCATTCAGTTTATTTACATTTAAGGTAATTATTGATAGGTATGTACTTAATGCCATTTTATTGTTTTCTGTTTGTTGTTAAAGCTCCTCTCTGTTCCTTTCTTCCTTTCTTAAATTCTTCTCTTGTTATTTGATGGTTTTCTTTAGCGTTGTGATTAAATTCTCTCTTAATTTTATGTATATCTATTGTAGGCTTCAGGTATGTGGTTATCATAGGTTGAAGGATATCTTCCTGACTATATAACAGTCTATATTCAATTGATGATTACTCTATTTCAAACACAATCTTCAAGTACTTTATTCTTTTCTATACTTTTAGTATTAGATGTCATAATCTGCTCTTGTGTATCCCTTGATTGGTTTTTGTGTATAGGTGATTTTGCTACTTTTGTTTTAATTTTGTACTTCCTTAGCATTTAATCAATATACTACCTTTACCGTGGATTTATTTTCACTGGTGGAAACTATTTAGCCTTAGGAAAATTTTCATCTGCAGAAGTCCCTTGAACATATCCTGTAAATCTGGCTTATTTATGATAAATTCTTTTAGCCTTCATTTATCTGGAAATTGTTTAGTCCCTGCTTCAAATTTAAATTATACCTTACTGGGTAGGGGATTCTTTGTTGAAGGTCCTTCTACTTCAGTACATTAAATATTTCATGCCACTCCCTTCTGGCCTGCAAAGTTTCTGCTAAGAAGTCTGCTGATGGCCTGATGGGGTGCCCTTGTAAGTAATATTTTTTTCCTCTCTGGCTGCTTTCAATACTCTTTCCTTATTCTTAATCTTGGCCATTTTAATTATTATATGTCTTGGTGTTGTTTTGCTGGGATTCTTTTTGTTAGGGGCTCTCTGTGCCTCCACAAGCTTAGTGTCTGTTTCCTTTCCCACATGGGAGAAATTTTCACTGATTATTTTTTCAAAAGATACTTTCTATCCCTCCCTCTCTCTCTTCTCTGGTACCCCTATTATGAGAATATTGTTTCATTTAGATTGGTCACACAGCTCTCTTACCATTCTTTCATTCCTAGAGATTCTTTTTTCTCTCTGTTCCATAGCTTCATAGTCCATGGGTGGAAGGAGCTCTGGAGCTGCCTCCTGCAGGTATGAGACAGGGTGGAGAGAGCTGGGAGGGTCTCCTTCTGCCTGCCAGGTAGCAAAATCTGTTACTGCTGGACTTATTAGTTCTTATTCTCTAATTAGTTCTTCTAATTATTCTCTAATTTCCATCCAGTTACTGTATTGTTATCTCTTTGTTGAAGTCCTCCTGAGAGGCTCAATGCTTTTCTGTGGATTAGTGAGCATATTTATGACTTTTGCCTTGAAATCTTTACCAAGAAGATTGGTAATCTCAGTTTCATTTAGCCCTCTTTCTGTTATCTTGTAGTTTGGTTGGAACATATTCCTCTGTCTCTTTATTTTGTCAGGGTTTCTGTGTTTCTTCCTTTGTGTTAGATGGATCTGCTCTGCTCCTTGGTCTAGAGAGTAATGACTTTGTGAAGAAGGCATCTTGTGGTGCTCACATGCTCAAGACTCATTACTTACCAGTGCCTGGATCTCCTTTGCAGTGGAGCCCCCATTGCTGTTGGTGGGAAATGGGCAGGGCTGGCTTTCTGCCTGTCAGCTGGCAGTGGCCTCAGTCTGCTGTGGCTGGAAGCTTGCCTTAGTCAGCCTTTTGTGATCAGAACAATGGATTCTGCTAGGATTTTTGTGGGTTGGGCTGCCCTCTACCTTCTCTACAGTGAGGGCAGAATGGTTGCAAGGCCCTGGGGCTGAGTGGGGTTCAGTGAGTCTCACTGCTGTAGCTAGTCATTCAAGTACCCCTGATAGAGGTGTAGCATGCAGCAGCAGGTAGTCAAGTTCATGGGTGGAAGGAGCTCTGGAGCTGCCTCCTGCAGCTGTGAGACAGGGTGGAGAGAGCTGGGAGGGTCTCCTTCTACCTGCCAGGTAGCAAAGTCTGTTACTGCTGGGCTGAGCAGGCTGGTGCACCACTGGTGTGCAGGGAAGTGTCTCAGGGTTGAGCTGCTAGCAACAGTGATGGTGCATCCCAGGCTCCTGAAAGTGCCCCATATGTTGGGCTGAAGAAGGGCTGAGGAGGTGTCATCTACCTACTTTTTCTGCTGCACAGACAGCTCCATCCATCTCTTGCCCTCTGGCACCCCTTCCACTGCTGGCAAGTCTTTTAAACTGCTGCCTGTGCTTTGGGTCTCGGCAGGACGGTCAAGTGCTGGAGACGCATCCTCTCAGAGTGTTCCAGCTGTCCCTGGTGTCCAGTCCTGCTAAGCATTAGGACCCCAAAGCAGGGTCGACTGGTGCTTCCCTAGCAGATCTCCAGGGCCAGGTGTGCAGAGTTCCTGAGTGCTTATCCTCCTCTGTCTCCTTTCCTGTTCCTTGCACCTGTGGGGAGAGATGGGGGAAGGGCTTGGGTCCCACTCCATCCCTGTTCTGCAACTTTACCCTTTTCTGTGCGGTCTTCTCTTCTTCACCAGGGTAGATGGTCTGTTTTTCAGTATTCAGGCCATTTTTAGGTTTAGTTGTATTTGCTGTAGTTGCTTTTTTGGTGTGGTTGTGAGAGGAGGTTTCCACCTTACCTTCCTACTCTGCTGTCTTTTTTCCATCCCTTCAAAATTTAAATCTTGCTGCAGAGAAAACAACTCTGTGACAATACTTTGAAAAATATATTTGAATAAATACTAAGCTTTGTTTTGTGTTATAGAAATGACATTCAGCCCCTGAGGTAATAAACTTTGATACACTTGAGATTTTAAGGAAAGAATGAAGGGTAGAGTGGTGATTTTGCTTTCAATACAAAATCCACATGCGTGTGTTGTAGTACTCAGATGAATTGGCAGAAAATCTTCTCCAATGAATAAAAGTCTGCAAACTCCTTTGAATCAAGAATAAAATTCAGAGAGCAGTATCTGCAGTATAAGCTGGAACAGGTATTTTGAACAAACTCAGAGATGGCTCACAGGGCTTTCTGAAGTATCAGGCTTTATATTGGTATATATTCTAAGAAAGAATTTCAGTTTCCTATTATATCTAGGACAAGATTGACTGAGATTCAGATCTGTCTCCTGACTTCTGGAGGATGGACCAAACAGATGACATGGCCAGACTAATGTAGTCATAATAAATCTGAGTAGTAAAAATGCTGTGAAGAAATGCTAACATTGCTATAGGATTGTTACTGCTAGCTTTGGCCTTGATTTCCTTGACTACTATGTAGTGGTGTGACCTTGAGCAAATTGCTCCATTTCTCTGGCCTTCATTTTCCTCATTAACAAGATGGAGGCATCTATACTCCAGGGTTATTAGATGGATTAAATGGATAAAGCACATATAAGCAATTATCCAAATTCTTATTGTCAGCCTTCTCATTGTCTTTAATATATGGTAGGCATTCTATTAAAAAAAAAACAATAATGAATTAAATACTTGCTCTATGTCAAGCACTTCTTAAGTGTTCTACATCTATTTACTCATATCATCTTCACATCAACCCTAAGGGGAAGGTATAGTTTTGTTTTCTTTTGTTTTTTGTTTTTTTGACAAACACAAAAACTCAAGTACAAGGAAGCTCAGTGACTTAAGACCACACAGCTACTAAGGAGTGAACCTAGGGTATGAACCACAGTAGTAGTTTTAAGCATTACACTATTGCTAACCAAATGTGTTCAGATGAATACAGCTTTAGACTCATAACACAAAATCGAGTATATTTTAATGTATAATTATTATCTTAATACCAAAAATTAAAATTACTTTCTTAAAAATTAGTTTGTCAATAGTAATTAATCTAAGAAATAGAAATTTAGAAAACAGGATTATTTCATGGGTTTTGTAGCCATCCTTAAGGTGACTATGAAATGACAGAAATTATTTTCTAATTGAGCATTTGATATTGTTTCCCATATGTCACATAACATGATTATTATAGTGTTTAAATCAATAAAATTGTCTTGGACATAGTTCTCAGTGATTTTTAAAGGCAGGTAACTTCATGACTTTAACAAATACATCATCTGAAACCAAAAAGAGTCAATACACCACTGTTACAATTAAAGGTGTCTGTTGACTCAATCACCTTTCAACCACTTCTTAAGAGTACTGACTGCAGGTCAAGCCCACACCCTAAAATTTAAGCCCTCAAAGTACATTCCAGATCAAATTCCAGATTCAAATTAAGAGTGGGACCCTTGGTAAAGCAAAGGATTTCCACTTTAAAGCACACATTGACACTCTAAATCTGGTTTAGAGCTCAGACTCCTCTGTAGATGTAATAGCAAATTTTTTGTTCCAGAGACAGGTGACTGATACTACTAAGGCCCCCCAAAATGCACTAATGTGACAGCCACTAGGCAGATATGCTTTTGGGGCACTGAAATATGGCTACCCGGAAATAAGACGTGCTCAAAGAGTAAAATACACAGTAGATATAGAAAACTTAGTACCAAAAAATAAAAATAACAAAGCAAAATATCTCATAAATATTTTTTATAAGTACATGTTGGTGTGATATTTTGGATTTATTTGGTTACAAAAATATTAACATTAATTCCATACTTTTAAACTTTATTAATTTGGATACTAGAAAGTTGTAAATTATGTGTATGACTTGCACAATATTTCTGTTGGGGATTACTGCTATAAGAAAATAGAAGGATTTTGGTGCTTTCTTGGAAGACAGAAAACTGAAGTCTTCAAGTTAGTGGTCTGGGGAGTTTACTCCTAGCCAGAGAAATGGAGTCAAACCTTAGGGTGAGGAGAAAGGGCCCTACAGTTTAGACTTCCAGTAGAAACTTTGACCCCATAAAAGAGACAAGTTTACTACTTGTGTGGAGTCAGGGAGTTTGGGTTAACTGGAGAGTGTTCCAGGGTTGAGACTGCATTCCCAACTGTGCAGTCCTCTAATAGCCAAAGCCATTGTTGTATGTTGGCTCTTGGGAAATAAACTCTGAGACAGAGATTAGCATATGGGAAGTTTGTTGGCAAATGCTCTTAAATTAACCCCGTGGGGGTAAGAAAAGGAACAGGATTAGCAAGAACGAGAAATTCAGCCTCCTCTGCTCACCCCGTGAGGATCTCTGACGTTGGGATGGTTCTTCAGAGTTGTTCCAGGTGGAAGGGAAAGCACTGTACCTTTGTACAACTGCATCAGCCAGTCATGGGATACGGTTTACCCCAGAGAAGGGAATGTGGTCTTGGGTGAGAGGCTCTCTTCAGCCAAGGGAAAATCTTGGAGAGGTCCAAGAGCTAAGTGCTATGGGCAAGGAGGTTGGACTGGGTCTCCCAATTCTGAGGAAGACTGGGCAGAACAACACTGGCGATTACATTCGTTCTTTGAGATGCTTGTTCTACTTCTTTGTACAAGTTTAGAGCATGACCTCCAAGGGTTCTAGCGGTCTACTGGAGGGAAATCACGGGCCTTATCACCGCAGCTGATCTCAAGGCCACGTCTCATTTCAGTCTCTGTCTTCTACTATCCATTCCAGGTTCCCCTACCCTCAAATATCACCTGCTCCCTTCTAGATGGATCAAATGATGATGTGAGACCATGGGCACTATCATTTCTGCAGGTTGTGGCTGATGCACATATCCATTTACTAACACAATTGGTCAGTATATTCCAAAAGTGCATTACCTGAGCGCCCAATGCATACCTCTTTCTTAGTTGATTCAGGCTACTACAGAAAAATATCATGGACTGGTGACTTAAAAAACATTTATTTTGCACAGTTTTGGAGACTGGGAAGTCCAGAATCAAGATGCTAGCAGATTTGGTGTTTGGTAAGGGACCACTTCCTAGTTCATAGGTGGACACTGTCTTCTTGCTGTGTCCCCACACGGTGGAAGGGGTGAGGGAGCTCTCTGGGATCCCTTTTATAAGGGCACTAATCCCATTCATGAGGACTCCACCTTCATGATCTCATTATATCCCCTAAGCCCTACCTCCAAATGCCATCATACTGGGGGTTAGGATTTCAGCATGAAAATTAGGGGGTAGGCAAAGACTTCAGTCTATTGCAGCGCCCCTCACCCCCTCCATAATGGCAGCTCTCCCTCCTGAGATTGAGGATCAGGGATTTCAGTATCCCTATCAGGATGGTGATTCCTTTTCTTGGCTGCTGGCCCTTTGTCATAAGAAATTCTAAATGCCCAGGCAGCTATTATAGCTAAAATTTCAGTGGGACTGATGACATGCCCATGGCAGATGTTACCTGTTTGAGAATGAAGATCTTAAAAGCTATAGACTCCAGAGTTGGATAAACAAGAAGCACACATTCCTCAGTATCCTTGGCAGTGCTGACAACAGGGACCACTTCATGGCTCCTCATGTCCTCATCTATGTTCTCTACTTACTGGGGAACCAGAGTCAAAAAATGCTCATGCTATGTCTTGGGAAATGTTATCCCATGTCACAGGGAAACTTACCCAAGTTTGTACCTGCATTGTGCTTCAACGTGCTGTTTCTTCACTCTGTGCACTTGGCATCTTCTGAGTGGTGTGGCATGGGATAGGACCAGTAGATCCCATCATCACGCACCCATTGATGGACCTGCTTTTCTTTAAAATGGGTTCTTTAGACTGACATATGATATATGAAATCATTACTATTGAACCTAACACCTTGTAAGCTCTCAGAAAGTGTTAGCTGAGACCTTGCAGGTAGGAAAAGCAAACCCACGTTCAGAATATACATCTGTCACTGTCATGGTAAGTCACTACCCCCCTTCCAGGATGAAGGGAGTACACTGTGGCCACCTCACCACCTTGTGGCTACCTGGTCTCCTCAGGGAATGGTGAAATTCAGGGGAATAACATTTAATCTTTGTTTCTGGTAGGTTGATATTTGGCAGTACCAGGAACCAGACCACCTAGGCTCATCCACCTTGATGATCGGGAGTCCATGCCGTTCATCTGTGTAGGACCTCCATCCCTAACACCAGCGCTGCTCTCTTTGTGTGTCAGTTATGCTGTCACCGGCAGAGCCAATGACAGAAGCTGCTGATGTCAACTGGCTGAGTCATGCTGTTCAGTTGCCCCCTTCAGGATAGATGCTCTGTGGTGGGTGTTAACATATCATACACATTGTGCCCACTCCCGCAGTTCACCTGCATGCCACTACCCCGATAGGTTTTAAGATAATAACTTGTCTGCAACCTTCTAATATCTCTCACTTTACGCTCCCTACTATCTCTCCAGGTTATTCATCACCACCCATGAATCTGTGTGTATTCCTACCTGAAGCTACATCTCTTTCTCTGCATTTAGATGATTAAATGCACTGCCTGAGCTCTGCCCATTGAGAGGATTTCCCCTATACCTGTCTCTGAAAGTCACACCTGAGTGGGAGAAGAGGCCAGGCTTCATCAACTAATCATTGGAGAAAAACTGCCATAGGAAGGATTGTGACATTGGCAGAGGCTGTTCTCTGTACCAACAGGCAATTCCAAGAGAGGGTAGACAGTTGAGGACTGTCATCAGCAGCTGAGGGAATGTGTCCTTCAAAACTGAGGAAGGACTTGGTTAAAGTATCCTATTCACAATAGTCTATTTTACCTTTGGGCCATCTAAGGATATGAGTTGGAATTGTATCTTAAAACCTCAAATTCAGGATGAACATAGAAATCTATGTAGTGGAAAATTGGGAGATGGAAGAATATTTAATACACTGTAAACTATTTGCTTCCCTAGCCATATTCTCATGATTTTTCTTTGATTGCATTTAAATATATTGGCCCTCTCTGGATGTGTGAGATGGAGCGACTGCCTAGTTCCACATTATGGAGAAGAGCATAAAGGGTTATGCCTAAAAGCTGGTATGGGATAACGTGGGCAGGTTTTGCACATTAGTAGCAGAAAAGGACATCTGTGGTGTGTTGGGGGGCTGCAGACTAGTTGGACCATTGTAACTGAATCATTATGCTAATGTGGGCATAGGCACAGGTGTCTGGATCATCTGTGTTCAGTCAGACTCCAGGATGGTGGAAAGCCTCACTCAAGTCCATGAGATCTCTTGGGTTCCTAAGTTACCATTTAGTAAGTTCTGCCTGCAGTGAGTTAAATGGTTCTGCAACAGCCTGGATGAGTTATTGCAGCTGCAGAAATACTTTTATTAACTCCCTGTGAGTAATTTATGCAGTGAATGATTCTGGCTGGGTTTTATCAGAGTCCCAGTCAAAACAGAAATTACAACTGTTGTTTTACAAACCAAGTGCTCTAGAGTTTGGGAAACTGACATTATTTTACATGCATCTATATTAATTTCCTGAGTTTTACAGCTCATTTTAAAGAAGAGGATTATTACTGCAACATCTTTTAGCAAAATAGCTTGGCAGACAAAGTTACTGAAGCTGAATATAATTTCAGTAGAGCCATTAAATATCTTTTGATACCACAGTGAACTCAGAAGATACTACTGTCCTTTCAGGAATCCCTTGTTCCATGGGTTTTTTTTATATGAATAACACTAATGATTCTTCAAAGCTCCTTTAGTTTAAACCATTTAATATCTGTTTTACCCTAAAACAGTTTTGGTAAGACATGTAACAAACCCTAGCTGGTATATTCATAATAGAAGTATCAGGAGGGCTTTTATTAAAGTATAAAGGCAATGAGTATCTAATAACACAATTAGAAATAAGTCATTTTTTCTGTAAGAATTCTTGTAATGGTCATTTTAATTATAGTGACACTGACAAGACCAACTTAAAAAATAAGAAAAATACTTGAAAAGTAGTAAAAAGTACCTTTTTAATATATTACCAAAAATCCTTGTCGTGCAAATTCTAGTTCTGAAAACAAAACAATTCAAGTTCAAAGTATTTTCTACTGTAAGAACAAAGCCACAGATAGACTTTTTTAATCTAGTAACACTATATCCCAGGTTATTGAATTAAGAAAGAGGGGATTTCCATTAACAAAACACCGTCCTTCAGGAAGTAGCCACAACTTACGTTGAGCTAGAAGTCTGAATCTGCACCTAACTGTTCTCTCAGTTTTCTTAGAAGTATCTATTGTTGATAACAGACAATTGTGTGGTCCTTCTGGGAAAAAAGCTGAGTTAATAGAAAAGTGATGAATGAAGAAGATCTCTGGAGAAATGGAAGCCAATACTCCTGTATGGCTCCCACATTCTTTAATATTTAGGAACATTTTGTATTACCTGAAACATACTCTCAAAGTAACACAAAAACAAAAAACCACAAAGATAGAGAAGAAATAATTTTATCTCAGGATGATAAATGGTGAATAAGATTGAGCATATTAGTGAATGCTCTTTCTTCTATATTAAATACATCTATGTAAATTTAATAAATGAAATATGTATATTATTTGGCAATATTTTGTGACTATGTGTATCATTGAAATATTACCCATACCAACAAATACATTTCTAAATGGTTTATTGTCTGAATCATAGTTCATTATGTAAATCCACCATAAGTTAATAAATCAGTCCTCTATCACTGATCATTGAAGTTGCTCACAATTTTCACCATTGAAAAATGCTATGTAATTAAGTATTGCTAATAATAAACTATTTCACCAGCAAAAATTCCCAGAATTAGAACTGCTGTGTGCATATTTTAAGGATTTTGATAATTTTTAAGGTCATCACTGTTCTTAAGCTTAGTTTAATTAATTGGGTCACATTCATGGAATAACAGCAGAAATTAATTATGTGGACGTGAATCTGTTATCTCCAGGCTTATTTGGCTTTCCTTGAATACACTCCTGAAAATTTCATGTATTGGCAAAGTACCTGATAGGTACTGGAATGTAACAGTGAATAAGATTTATAAACAGAGTCACTTCCTCATAGATCTTACATTCTGATGCTGAATATGAAGAAATAAACAGGAATTACAATAAGTAGTGTTTCTCAATGTACAGACAGAGATGTTGCCTAAAGGCATATCAGATCACTCACAAAGTGATTCCAAATCTAATATATACCTTTAAAGAAAGTATGGATCTCCAGTTAAGAATCTCAATACCAG
Organism: Manis javanica; assembly: GCF_040802235.1. NCBI lineage: Eukaryota > Metazoa > Chordata > Mammalia > Pholidota > Manidae > Manis > Manis javanica. The sequence continues at coordinate 99,321,373 of NC_133167.1, forward strand.
TATGTTAGTGAGAGGAGGGTCTTTCAGGTACAGCAACGAAGAAAATTTGAGTATCACTGAAACATTGTATAAAAATTGATATGATAGAGGAATTAAGAAAGTACATGAAAGGCATCTAGACCAGCTTTGAGCATCAAAAGAATACATCTCAGAAGAAATAATACCTAAGATAATCTATGAAAGACAAAGATTAGTGGGATTAGTTAGTTGAAAGTGAGCATGTGCATAGTGGGAGGGAAGGATTTCTGGAGTGTTCCAGCCAGAACTAGCAGCAAGGAAGAATGCTGAAAGTGAGAAAATTTACAGAGATGTACAGGAAATGGAAAGAGTTCAGAATAGCAGTACTGTTGAGCTCAAAGGTATTTTGGTGGGAGCCAAGTGAGGTTAAAAAGATAAGAAGGGAAAAGAGACATGAAGGGATTATAAACCATCCTGAACAGATTTTACTTTGGAGCTATGAGAAATCATTGATTGTTGCTAAGTACGGGAATGGCATGATGGGATTTGAATTTTACAAGGATCACTTGGACTACACTGTGAAAAGTGGATTGCAGCAGGGAGGTAAATTATAATGAGACCACAAGAAATGATGACAGCGTGACATGTGTTGGTGCCAGTGGGGAAGAAGGGCAGGAGCTGGTTTCTAGTGCTGAAATTGATTAAGACTTTGTAATAGCTGGAATGGGAGTGTGCGAAGAGAAAGAGCAAAGAATATGCCGGAAACTTGGATCTCCCAGTTGGGAGGCTGGAATGCCATCACCGGGTCAGGGAACACTTACAAGAGAAGCAAGAGGGGAGGCGACAACATTGCATCCAATGTGGACAGGATGGACTGAAGGCACTTGCGAGGTAACTCCTGGTGTTCTTGACCAAGTGGACAAGTCTGAAGCTTAGGAAAAAATAGGTGGAGATAAAAACTAGGACACTGGAGTAATTAATATATACATAGTAATCAGAGCCAACTAAGAGGATAATTACCTCAGAGAGTAAGTAAAGAATGGAAAAGAATGAGTGTAGGCTAGAATTTCCCAAGATACCAGTATATAAAGGGCAGATGAATACAGCAAAGGAATCTGAAATGGAGCAACCAAAAAAAAAACAAGGAAAAATAAAAATAAAACAAAACAGGAAGAATGCGGGTCAGAAAATCAAGGCAGGAATATTAACCTGCCCATTTATGGATAAGATAAAAAATTTCTATACATTTATATTTTTAATTAGTTGATCTGTTGCATAGGAATATATAAACTAGTGAGAAGTAGCTATTTGGGTTCAAATCACTCAATATTCAGTAAGCAAGTTCCAGGGGGCAAAACTGATCTGAGTCATGAACAGTAAATCAACCTGGCATATGGGTGACTGAATTTAAGAAAAGACTGAGTAATGATTCTCTGTTTGCATAAACATAACGTTTCTGCCTGGTATTTCTGTGTGACAAAAAAGTACTAGACAGATTTTATCCAAATGTTAGAGGGTATGTTTGAAATCATTTGACTTGATATAAACTACATGACAAGGAGCAAGTTCATGTGTGAAGGGCCTCTGAGCAGAGGCAGACAGGCATTTCCCAGTGGGTGAAGTTATGGGAGTGGATTGCTGACTTAATTGCATAGCTCGCTGGACATTCTCAACTCTGCCAGCAGAGTTCCAAGTTGAAAAGAGGAAGGATTGATTCATTTATTTTAAATTTTTTATTGAAGTATAGTTGATATACAACCTTATACAACACAGTGTTTCAGCATTTACCCATATTATTAAATCCTGACCTGCTCTAGTGCAGATACTATCTATCAACATAGAAAGAGGTTACAGAATCATTGACTATATTCTCCATGCTGGACTACTGTCCCGGCGACCAACTTAATATGATTGAGATTTTTGTGCCCTTTTATCCCCTTCACCCTCTCTACCCACCTACCCCAACCTCTCCTCCATAGTAACTACCAGTCATTTCTCACTATCTATGAATCTACTGCTATTTTATTCATTTTGTTTTGTTTTCAGATTCCACAAATAAGTGAAATCATATGGTATTTGTCTTTCTCCACCTGGCTTATTTCACATAGCATAATAATCACTAGGTCCATCCATGTTGTTGCAAACAGCAGAATTTCTTATGGCTCAATAATATTCTATTGTGTATATGTAGCACATTTTTTATCCATTCATCTATTAACAGCTATTTTGGTTGCTCCCATATCTTGACTATTGTAAACAGTGGGGAAATAAACATAGGGGTGCATATATCTTTTCAAATTAGGGATTTTGTTTTCTTCAGGTAAATTCCTAGAATTGGAATTACTGGGTCACATGGTATTTTTATTTTTAGATTTTGAAGAACCTCAGTATGGCTTTTCACAGTGGTTGTACCAATTTATATTCCCAACTGTGTAGGAGGGTTCCCATTTCTCCACATCCTCACCAACACTCATTATTTCTTGTCTTTTGGATAGTGGTCTTTCTGAGTGGTGTGAGGTGATGTCTCATTGTGGTTTTAATTTGCATTTCCCTGATGATTAGCGATGTGGAGCATCTTTTCATGTGCCTGTTAGCCATCTGTATTTTTTCTTTTTCAGAAAAATGTCGGTTTAGGTCCACTGCCCATTTTTAAATCAGGTTATTTGTTTTTTTGGTGTTGAGTGGTATGAGTTCTTTATTTTTTTGAATGTTAATGCTGTATTGAATTAATCATTTACAAATATATTCTTCTATACTGTAGGTTGCCTTTTTGTTCTGCTGTCCTTTGCTGTATAGATTTCTTGTTCATTTTTGCTTTTGTTTCCCTTGCCTGAAGAGATATGTCCAGAAAAAAAATTGTTCATTATTACCTTCAAGTCATATTTACCTATGTTTTATTCTAAGAGTTTTATGGTTTCATCTCTTAATTCAGGTCTTTCTGAATTAAGTTTACATTTGTGTTTGGAGTAATTCAGTTTCATTCTCTTACATTTAGCTGTCTAGTTTTCCCAATAACATTTATTGAATCAACAGTCTTTTTCCCATTATATATTCATGGCTTCTTTGTCATATATTAGTTGACCATATATGTGTGGGTATATATCTGGGTTCTCCATTCTGTTCCATTGATTTATGGGTTTGTTCTTGTGCCAGTTCCAAATTGTTTTGATTACTGTACCTTTGTAGTAGAGCTTAATGTCAGGGAGCATAATACCCCCAGCTCTGTTCTTCTTTCTCAGGATTGCTTGGCTCTTCAGGGTCTTTTGGGATTCCATATGAATTTTAGAACTATTTGTTCTAGTTCATTGAAAAATGCCATTGGTATTTTGATAGGGATTACCTTGAATCTTTGTATGAACTCACTTTGGGCAAGATGGCCATTTTGACAGTTATTAATTCTTCTTATCCATGAGCATTGGGTAGATTTCCATTTATTGGTGTCTTCTTTAATTTCTCTAATGAATGTCTTATAGTTTTCAGAGTACAGGTCTTTCACCTCGTTGGTTATATTTATTCCCAGGTATTTTATTCTTTTTTGATGAAATTTTAAATGAAGCTATTTTCCTGATTTCTTTCTGCTTTACTGTTGTTAGTATATAGGTACACAACAGGTTTCTGTGTATTAATTTTGTATCCTGAAACTTTGCTGAATCCAGTTATTAGTTCTAATAGTTTTTGGTGGAGTCTTTAGAGTTTTCTATATATAATATCATGTCATCTGCAAATAGTGACTGTTTTACTTTTTCCTTGCCAATTTGTGTGTCTTTTATCTCTTTATCTTGTCCAGTTACTGTGGCTAGGACTTCCAGTATTGTGTTGAATAAAAGTGGTGAGAGTGGACATCCTGTCTTGTTCCTGATCTTAGAGGAAAAGCTTTCAGCTTTTCGCCGTTAAGTATGATGTTGGCTGTAGGTTTGTCATATATAGTCTTTATTATGTTGAGGTATATACCCTCTATACTCATTTTATTGAGAGTGTTTATCTTGAATGGATGTTAAATTTTGTCAAATGCTTTTTTAGCATCTATTGAGATGATTATGTTGTTTTTATACTTTTATTCTGTTAATGTGGTGTGTTATGTTGACTGTTTTACAAATATCATACCATGCTTGCATTCCTAGAAGAAATCCCACTTAGTCATGATGGATAATCCTTTTGATGTATTTTATAATTTGGTTTGCTAATTTTTTTATTAAGGTTTCATTGATACACACTCTTATGAAGATTTCACATGAAAAACATTGTGGTTACTACATTAACCCATATTATCAAGTCCCTGCCACAACCCATTGCAGTCACTATTCATCCACATAGTAAGATGCCACAGAGTCACTACTTGTCCTCTTTGCATTCCCCACACACAGTGTGCTACAGTCATGATACCCCTCCATCCCCTTCTCCCTCCCTCCCCACCCAGCCCTCCCTTCTTGTACTCTGTGCGTCCGCTGCTGTTTTGTTCCTTTGGTTTTGCTTGGTTGTTATACTATACGGATGAGGAAAATCATTTGGTACTTGTCTTTCTCCCCCTGGCTTATTTCACTGAGCATAATACCCTCTAGCTCCATCCATGTTGTTGCAAAAGGTAGGATTTATTTTCTTCTTTTGGCTGAATAGTATTCCGTTGTGTCTTCTTTAATTTCTCTTATGAGTGTCTTATAGTTATCAGGGTATAGGTCTTTCACCCCCTTGGCTAGGTTTATTCCTAGGTATTTTATTCTTCTTGATGGATGGTGAATTTTGTCGAAGCAATTGTGAATAGAATTGTTTTCCTGATTTCTCTTTCTGCTGGTTCATTGTTAATATATAGGAGTGCAACAGATTTCTGTGTACTGATTTTGTATCCTGCAACTGTGCTGAATTCAGTTATTAGTTCTAGTAGTTTTGGGGTGAATTATTTAAGGTTATTTATGTACAAAATCATGTCATCTGCAAACAGTGACAGTTCAGCTTCTTCCTTACCAATCTGGATGCCTTTAATTTCTTTGTGTTGTCTGATTGTTGTGGTGAGGATCTCCAGTACTACGTTGAATAAAAGTGGGGAGAGTGGGTGCCCTTGTCTTGTTCTGATCTTCAAGGAAAGTTTTCAGCTTTTTACTGTTAAGTATGATGTTGACTGTGGGTCTCTTATATATGGCCTTTATTATGTTGAGGTACTTGCCCTCTATACCCATTTTGTTCAGAGTTTTTGTCATGAATGGATGTTGAATTTTGTCAAATGCTTTTCCAGCATCTATGGAGATGAACATGTGGTTTTTGTCCTTTTTGTTGATATTGATGGATTTTCTAATATTGTACCATCCTTGCATCCCTGGAATAAATCCTGCTTGATCATGATGGATGATCTTTTTGATGTATATTTGAATTTGGTTTGCTAATACTTTGTTGAGTATTTTTGCATCTGTGTTCATCAGGGATATTGGTCTGTAATTTTCTTTTTTGTGGTGTTTTTGCCTGGTTTTGGTATGAGTGATGCTGGTTTCATAGAATGAGTTTGAAAGTATTCCCTCCTCTTGTACTTTTTGGAAAACTTTAAGGAGAATGGGTACTAAGTCTTCACTAAGTAAATGTTTGGTAAAATTCAGCAGTGAAGCTATCTGCTCCAGGGATGTTGTTTTGGGTAGTTTTTTGATTTCCAGTTCAATTTTGTTGCTGGTAGTTGGTCTGTTCAGATTTTCTGTTTTTCCTTGGTCAGCCTTGGAAGGTTTTATTTTTCTAGAAAGTTGTCCATTTCTTCTAGGTTATCCAGTTTGTTAGCATATAATTTTTCATAGTATTCTCTAAAAATTCTTTGTATTTCTGTGGTGTGCATAGTGATTTTTCATTTCTCATTTCTGATTCTGTTTATGTGTGTAGTCTCTTTTTTTCTTGATAAATCTGGCTACAGGTTTATCTGTTTTGTTAATTTTCTCAAAGAACCAGCCTCTGCTTTCATTGATCCTTTCTATCATTTTTTTCATCTCAATTTTATTTGTTTCTGCTCTGATCTTTATTATATCCCTCCTTGTGCTGACTTTGGGCCTCATTTGTTCTTCTTTTTCTAGTTTCATTAAATTGTGAGTTTAGGCTGTTCATGTGGAATTGTTCTTTCCTGAGGTCGGCCTGTATTGCTGTATGCTTCCCTTTTACCACAGCTTTTCTTTTGTCCCACGTATTTTGCAGTGTTGAGTTATTGTTTTCATTTGTCTCCATATATTGCTTGATCTATGTTTTTATTTGGTCATTTATCTATTGATTATTTAGGAGCATGTTGTTAAGCCTCCATGTGTTTATGGGCTTTTTTGTTTTCTTTACATAGTTTATTTCCGGTTTCATACCTTTGTGGTCTGAGAAACTTGTTGGTAAATTTCAATCCTTCTAAATTTACTGAGGCTCATTTTGTTCTCTAGTATATGATTCATTCTTGAAAATGTTCCATGTGTACTTGAGAAGAATGTGTATCCTGCTGCTTTTGGGTGGCATGTTCTGTAGATGTCTGTTAGGTCCATCTCTAATGTGTTGTTCAGTGCCTCTGTCTCCTTACTTATTTTCTGTCTGGTCAATCTGCTCTTTGGAGTGAGTGGTATGTTGAAGTCTCTTAAAATGAATGCATTTCATTCTATTTCCCTGTTTAATTCTGTTAGTATTTGTTTCACATATGTAGGTGTTCCTATGTTGGGAGCGTAGATACTTATAATGGTTATTTCCCTGTGTTGGACTGACCCCTTATGATTATGTAATGTCCTTCTTTGTCTCTTGTTACTTTCTTTGTTTTGAAGTCTATTTTGTATGATGCAAGTACTGCAAGCCTGCTTTTTCTCCCTATTAGTTGCATGAAATATCTTTTTCCATCCCTCACTTTTAGTCTGTGTACGTCTTTAGGTTTAAAGTAAGTTTCTTGTAGGCAGCATATAGACACGTTTTTTTTTAAATCCATTCAGTGATTCTGTGTATTTTTTTATTAAGGTATTATTGATATATGCTCTTATGAAGGTTTCCCATGAAAAAATAATGTGGTTACTACATTCACCCATATTATCATGTCCCCCCCATACCCCATTGCAGTCACTGCCCATCAGTATAATAAGATGCCACAGAGTCACTATATGCCTTTTCTGTACTACACTGTCTTCCCCATGATCCCCACCACACCATGTGTGCCAATCCCCTTTTCCCCCCCTCCCCAACCACCATCGCCCACCACTAGACCCTTCTTGGAGTCTGTGAGTCTCTTGCTGTTTTGTTCGTTCAGTTTTGCTTCGTTGTTATACTCCACAAATGAGGAAAATTATTTGGTACTTGTCTTTCTCTACCTGGCTTATTTCATTAAGCATGATATCCTCTAGCTCCATCCATGTTGTTGCAAATGGTAGGATTTGTTTCTTTCTTATGGGTGAATAGTATTCCATTCATTGTGTATGTGTACCACATCTTCTTTATCCATATATCTACTGATGAACACTTAGGTTGCTTCCATATCTTGGCTATTGTAAATAGTGCTGCAGTAAACATAGGGATGCATATGTCTTTTTGAATATGAGAAATTATATTCTTTGGGTAAATTCCTAAGAGTGGTATTCCCACGTCAAATGGTATTTCTATTTTTAGTTTTTTGAGGAACCTCCATATTGTTTTTCACAATGGTTGAACTAGCTTACATTCCCACCAGCAGTGTAGGAGCGTTCCCCTTCCTCCAATTCCTTGCCAGCATTTGTTGTTCTTAGTCTTTTTGATACTGGCCATCCTAACTGATGTGAGATGATATCTCATTGTGGCTTTTATTTGCATTTCCCTGATAATTAGTGATATGGACCATCTTTTCATGTGCCTGTTAGCCATCTGACTCTGTCTTTTGATTGGTGCATTCAGACCATTTACATTTAGGGTGATTATCGATAGGTATGTACTTAATGCCATTGCAGGCTTTAGATTCATGGTTATCAAAGGTTCAAGGGAAACTTCTTTACTATCTAACTGTCTAACTTAACTCACTTAGTATGCTATTACAATCACAGTCTAAAGGTTCTTTTTTTTTTCCTCCTTTTTCTTTCTCCTCCATTTTTCATATATTAGGTATCATATTCTGTACTCTTTGTCTATCCCTTGACTGACTTTGGGGGTAGTTGATTTAATTTTGCATCTGCTTAGTAAATAATTTGTCTACTTTCTTTATGTGATTTTATTTCCTCTGGTGACAGCTATTTAGCCTTAGAACACTTACATCTATAGCAGTCCCTCCAAAATACACTATATAAGTATTTTGTGGGAGCTAAACTCTCTCAGCTTTTGCTTATCTGGAAGTTGTTTAATCCTTCCTTCAAATTTAAATGATAATCTTGCTGGATAAAGTAAACTTGGTTCAAAGCCCTTCTGTTTCATTGCATATATAATGCCACTCCCTTCTGGCCTGTAAGGTTTCTGCTCAGAAGTCTGATGACAGCCTGATGGGTTTTATTTTGTATGTGATTTTTTTTCTCTCTCTGGATGCTTGTAAGAGTTTGTCCTTATCCTTTGGTATTTGCCATTTTAATTGTTATATGTCTTGGTGTTGTCTTTCTAGGGTCCTTTGTGTTGGTAGGTATGTGTACATGACCTGAGAGACTATCTCCTTCCTCAGATTGGGGACATTTTCAGCAATTATTTCTTCAAAACACTTTCTATCCTTTTTTCTCTCTATTTTTCTTCTGGTACCCCTTTAATATGAATATTGTTCTATTTGAATTGATCATACAGTTCTCTCAATATTTTTTCATTCCTAGAGATCCTTTTTTCTCTGTGACTCAGCTTCTTTGTATTCCTCATCTCTAATTTATATTTCATTTAATGTCTCCTTTACTTCATCTAATCTGCTTTTAAATCCGTCCATTGTATGTTTCATTTCAGATACTGTATTCTTCAATGTTTTAATCTCATTGTTGAATTCAGCCCTGAGTTCTTGAACATTCTTCTGTAGCTCAATGAGCATGTTCATGATTTTTGTTTTGAAATCTTTTTCAGGAAGTTTGGTGAGTTCAGTTTCACTTGGCCCTCTATCTAGAGTTTGTGGGATTTTGGTTTGTACCAGGTTCTTTTAACGTTTCATATTCATAGTAACTTGGTCTAGGCACTGCCCCCTAGTGCCCAGAAGCTCTACTCTCTGGAGTTGCTTAGTCCCTGGAGTGATGGTGGGAGTCCCAGGTGTATGGCACTGGTGCCTGTAGGTAGGAAAGGGCTCTTCCCTGCTTCCCAGCTGCAGTGCCTGCCTCCACCTCCAGGGCCAGTGGATTGAGCAGGCCTGGAGGAGTCTCTATGCTATGCCCTTATAATCGCCATAGGCGGGGCTGTCCTCTGGCTGGCCTAGTGCAGTGGTGGGGGCAGCAGGTTTGTGAGCCTCTGCCAGTCAGGACAAAGGAGAGGCAGGCTGCATACCGCTGTGGGGGTGCCTTGGAGCTGTGGTGACATCCAGGGGGATGGATTGTCTGAAACTCCTGAAAGTTTCCAACCTGCTGGGCTGAGTGCACTGGGACAATTCTGTCCACCTGTCCTTTCTCTTGAGCTGCTAGCTCTGTGCAGATCTTGCCTCTTTAGCAGCCTTCTCACTGAGGGGAGGTCTCTCAGAGTGCCCACCTTTCTCTTGTCCCAGAGCAGCTGGTTGTGGGTCCCTGATCTCCACAAGCAGCTAGAATCTCAGTCTCTCAAGTATTCTGCCTGTCTTAGCTTTCCAACCCCACTAATCTCCAGAGCACCATGTAATATCATTTCTTGCTCCCAGAGCAGATCTCCAGGGCTGTGTGTTTAGCAGTCCTAGGCCTCCACCCCATCCCTGCTCCATTTGTCTTCCTACCTCAGGTGACCTTGGTGGGGGAAAGGGCTTGGGTGCTGCGGGTTTGAGGCTTTGGTACTTTACACTTTTCCATGAGGTGTGCTCTTTTCCCCAGATGTAGGCAGTCTGTTTCAGGCTTCTTCCCAGTCTTTCAGGATTCATTGTATTTGCTATATTTTCATATTATATGTGGTTTTATATTATATTATCATATATATTATATGTGGTTTTAGGAAGAGGGTTCTGTCTCTCCTCTCATGCTGTAATCTTTAAGCCAATCTGTTTTGCTGTTTTGTTGAAGATTTTTGCATCTATATTCATCAGGGATATTGTTCTATTATTTTCTTTTTTGTAGTATCTTTGGTTTTGGTATTAGAGTGATGCTGGCCTCACAGAATGAGTTTAGAAGTATTCTTTCTTCATCTACCTTTTGTAATACTTTAAGAAAAATGGGTTTTGTCTCTTTTTAAATGCTTGATAGAATTCAGCTTTGAAGGCTTCTAGTCACAGGATTTTGTTGGGAGTTTTTTTTTATTACTAATTCAGTTTTGTTACTGGTAATTTTTCAGATTTTCAGTTTCCTTTTGAGTCAGTCTGGTAAGGTTGAACTTTTCTAGGAATTTTTCCATTTCTTCTAGGTTGTCTAATTTGTTGGCATGTAATTTTTTATTTGTTTCTTTATTAATGATTAATGAATCTTCTGAGCAGTGCAGAACTGGACAGGGATGTTTATACTGGAAAGCCATACTAGGCTGAAGTTATTAATCTCTGGATAGTATAGTGGAAATAAGATAAGTACCACACTTCAAAAAACAATAAAGACTGGTGTCATTAATGATTAACTTTGGTGTCCTGTCCATTATTGTACAGAAAGAGAGCTAGGGAAAGGTTTTCCTTTCTCTACAAATTGACTGAAGATTATTGGCATCCAGAGTTAATTTTGATCAAGTTTCTATTTAGATTTCTGGTTTTCTTCTTAAGGAAACTTTTCATTGACTGCTCCTCCATTCAGCAGTGTGTTTTGTCCCTGTTTCTTTGTCTATTCTGAAAATCCACCCAAAGAATAAATGTTAGTTTTCTCTAGCAGCATAAGATCCATACCAAACCTTTTATAATCCAATCTATTCTTTTTCTTTTATTCATGTCTATTTTTTTGCACTTCTCCTGAGAAGTCATTGATTTTTTTTCTATCAGAAATTTTAAGTAAACCTGAGAACAATAACTAAATTAACAATATTTCACCAGGTATGTGTTTTCTTTGGCAGCTTTTCCAAGTTAGCAAAATAAACATTCTTTTTATGACACAGAATCCATTACACTGGAGCATAAAATTGAACAAATAATTCAGTCACTTTTTTACAGATGAGATAGTGGTAGTTCATTAATATATTGGGATATCTGTGCTTTGCACACAAAGCTTTTTGTCTTGGTCTTGCTATGGCTTTGCTGAAACTAAGCCATGGTTGGTGTATTGTGTTAGAACTTTGGGTTACTTGTTTCTCTTTTCCTACAATACTTTGTTTTGTCACATTTAGCTTTGTTCCTTTTCAAAGTGGCTTTTAATATTCTAGGTTCTGTACTCCATTTGATTTTGGAATCAATTTGATTGTCAGTTTCTTTAAAAACTGCCTTCTGGGATTTTGAGTGGCATTGAATTGAACGTATAGATCTCTTTGGTGTGAATTGATAGTTAAACAATATTGAGTCTCTGGTCCATGAGCACAGTAGGCCTTTTCATTTATTTAGTTCTTTGATATCTTTCATCAGTGTTTTATTGTTTGGGACATCTAAATCTTACATATCATACTTTGTTAGATTTGTCCTTATATAGTTGATATTTTTGATGCTGTTATAAATGTTAGTCATTTAAGATTCAATTTTAAATCATTCATTGGTATCATGTAGAAATGCAATTGATTGGATCATTGCATCCTGTGGCCCTGCTAATTCATGTATTAATTCTTGCTCTTGACATACTAATTCCAATAGCCTTTTTTTGTAGCTATTTTGTGTCTTCTTGTATAGATAGTCATGTTGTCTGAGAATAAATACCATTTCATATGTTCTTTTCTAATTGTGTACCATTTATTTCTCTTTTTTGTCTTTTGCGTGACATCAGCAAGAGTTGGTTAGGAGTGGTGACAAACTGTGTGAAATATAATGTCATTACAATATGATTAGATTTAAACCTACCATCTTGTAATTCGTTTCAACTTAATTTTTTTGGCTTGTTTTCTTTTTTTTTTTTGCTTTATTTTGGATTGATTACATTTTATAATACTGTATTATCACCATTTTCTTGCTAGTTACAGTTTTTAAAAATAGTGGTTGCTTTAGAGTTTATAATATGCATTTTAACCTCATACTGTATCTTGAGATACTATATAGCATCAAATATAAAAAAATAAAACATTTTGTATTCTTTTAAATATTGTGGGTTGTATATGAGCATACAGTTAAGTCTCTAATCCTCAGTTCGAGTCTTTTGAGGGTTTATTTCAAGCCATATTAAAACAGTATCAGATAGAAGAGCCATTAGTTTATGGCTAATTGTCCCCATTATTGAGAAAATTCCCTCTGAGGACACTGCCTGATGTGCTTTCAATTAGCAAGTTTTTTCACTCTGGCTTTGTAAATTCCCAGAATTGTTATACTACTCTTTTTGGCAGTTGTTTCACCATCTTGTGTAATTTCTATACATGCATGTGCAGACCTATATTCATCAGGAGTCTTGGGACACCCCTCTGCACTCTATGGAGTTCTCTGTGTTTCTCCAGTTCTCTGCCCTGAAAACTAATATAAGGGAATGTACCAATAGAGTGTGTATGTGGGGAGTGGGGAAAAGGGGTGGTACTAACCCATCATCTATGATTTTACCAGAAATCTCAGAGGGGTTTATTTATTAGGACATAAAATTTTACCCTGTGGGTTTGCCCAGCACAGAACTGTGAGATGTTATCATTAAAAGGGAAACTTAGCAATCACCCAATTTTAAAGGTGAGAAAAGTTGACCAAGGTTACACAGCTGATTAGTAGAGAAAAGACTTGGACCAAAGGCCTTTGATCATGGGTCAGTTGCTTTTTCCTTTATACCGGTAATTCCCAAACCCAGCTTCTCAAGATGCCTAGAGATTTAGAAGATATTTTCATTATTTCAAGAAGCCAAATATATAGAAACACCTCACAAACTAAAAATGTCATTGTATAAAGCCAGTGCAGTAGTAGTGAGTGGTTGTCTTGTGGTGTTGGGGAAAAAGTATTTTTAAGCCATGGATACAGATAAAAGGGACATGAAATAATAAAATAAGTGCTTGCTGGGAAATTTGGGAGCTATTGCTTTATACAGTGCATGTGATTAACCTTATTCTGACATGAAAAACTTAAGTTTTATCAAACTCTTCCAGGAACCAGTGCAAAATATTATCTCATTGGTTTTGTAGCAGTCTAAGAATTAAGAACCATTCATTACTACAAGTATTCCATGCTGGTTTCCTGTTTACGACAAGAGTCTTTGGTAAAAACTGGCTTTAAACTGCTTATTAGCCATCTCTAATAAAAACTGAATGACATATCTCACCATGACATACACCTGAGGCTTGTTTTCTTTTTAAATATGAACAGCCACCCTGTCACTAGGCAACTGAAAAATTAAGCTTCAAAGAATAAACATTCTTTTGAAAATTAATTTAATTTTCTATTAATATGGAGACATGGTGCTGTGTGATCAAGATAATACAAATTGTTGTGTTTAAATGATTTCACTTGTAGGTATTAGCATTTTGAATAGCTTTTAAAAAATACTGTTGTATTTAAGGTTGTGCATTTACTCATAGTCTTATGAATAAAGTCTTTGTAATTATTTTTCTTCTTAATGTTCTAGTTTTCCTGTTTGTATAACCAAGTGATAATCCATATATGAAGAATCTTTCCAATTCATATACTTGTTCTTTACATTACCTTGTACCTATATTATCTATCATAGGTTTTGTCTTTTAAAAGACCTAAAAATAATTCAAATGATCTTGCATTTACATAAATGGTGCTATATTATTCTGATAAAAATGAAGTTATAGAAATTAGGTATTGATGAAACCTAAACTTTAGAAAGATTTTTAAAAGGATGGTATTCATCTTCAGTAAAGAATGTTTAAACAGAAACAGAACATTTAGATCAATAAACTGGGAGAATTTCCTGACCAAGAAGTTTGTTACTGAATTTCATTTGGGTTTCACCAAATGAATATTTATAGGTTAACTATTTACCCAGCTTAGATGACTATCCCAATTTAAGATCTCATGGGTAGAAGTAATATATTTAAATTTGTGTGAATAATTACATAAATAGATGTAAATATAAATTTGGAGCTTATCTAAGCTCATTGAAATCTTTAAGAAAATTTTTATATTTTAGAACTAAGATGGGCTTCAGAGGTTATCTAGGCACTAAAATATAAAAGGTTAGAACTACTAAGAACATCTAAGATACCATAAAACCTTCAGATTTATGTAAGAATACTAAAGTTCACGAGTCTAAGAAAGTTGTCCCAAATGATTTATCTGGTTTATCTGGCAAAATTCACATTAAAATTCCACGTTGCAATTTCTATCATCATTCCACATATAATGAGAAGAATGGATCCAGATCCATGTTTAATTTTCAACTCGTAAATCTGTTTCATAAATATACTCTCTTTTACTGGATTCTGAATGAGGGATACAAGCCTAGGTGCTGCCATGCTGGGAGTCCAGGTCTAGTTAATTCTGTCCCATTGAACAGCTTCTTGATGCAACTGTGTGATTTAGAATGAGAGCCTGCTTTGGATGATCAACCTCAGTCTGGATTTAATCTTAGGGATTTGATGGAATAAATCCATGGAAGACCTTGGATATTCAAATATGAGTGTTAGAAAAGAGCATTACCAGTGTCAGCCAGGAATTTTTATACAGACAGGAATTAGTCTTACAGTGCTCTTTGTTTGGCTTGACTTTTATTTTAATTGTTTGTTTTTGAGCATTTGTTTTCCAGGAAAGAAAAATATCTAGCATAATTTTCAGGGAAGACAGGATGCAAATCTTATGGAAATCGTAGTGGTTGAGAAGGACAGTTTCCTGAATTGGCTTGAAGGAGATGGCACAGCTGTCTAGAGTGATGTGACCTATATTTAACATATATGATACACTGGGTTAAACAGAAGGCCGATGATCATTTTAGCTTCTACATGAATCCTTTATCAGTCACAGGCAAGTTGCTTGATTTGACAGTGGTTGAGCCATCTGTGATTCACAGCTCCACACACAAGAGAGGATGTAATTTCCTGGTCTTCATTATTGAGATCAATAAGCAAATTGTGTAGGAGGCCATGCATGTCTGAAATAATGAAACAGAGTTACCGGAACCTGTTTTCTCTATTCCTTCTCTTCACAAAGGACTCTGAGAATGCTGAGATTTGAAAAATAAATGAATAAAAACAAATCACCCAGCTAGTTAGTTATTTGCGGTGAAGCGTACTGCACACTTCCTGAATTGTGTGAAGTAAAAGCACATAAAAGGATGCCATTGCTTTCCTAAGGTTAAAAGAATGAATAATGAAAGCAATAGTGAAAATGTGTAAGATGTGATGTTAAGTGTGTCTGTGTAGGAAGTTGAGGCTTGAGGATAGGAGGGGGCAGAGAGAAGACAAATATTCTATTCAAATAAGGCATAAACTAGAGGCTGAATTATTATACTTAATTCCTCTCTTCTATATGAAAGTCACCATATGCTGACTATATTCCACTTTTTTCCTTCATAAATTGTGTAGCAACAAATGCTTTTCATATAAATCATATTTTGTCAAATTCAGCTCTGAGTGGATACATGGAACTTTAAGTCCAGTGTTAACCATGTTTTTTCACTCATTCTGAATGAATTCTTTATTTTTTAATCTTAATCTATTACTTAGTCTTTAATTTCTTTTTGGAGTTACCAGTTACTTAAATGCTTTCATACTAAGAATTTTTATTCATTTAGGGTATATTGAAAACATCAACTCTCAAATTAAATGAGAAAATAGTTTGAACGTCGGTTGTATTTCTTTCAAGGACTTATTGATATTTCATGGATATAGATTTTAAAGCAATTATTAATGCCATTTATTTTAATGACTCTGTTTTGTCTAACTTTATTCATATAACAAATTGTGATTCTGTCCAGAGGCACAGATATGAACTTAGGGTAATATTAGCCTCATAAAATTATCTTGGAATTGTTGCTTCTCCCTATATATTCTGAAACATCATACTAAGTGATGAATTGGTGTTATGGCCTCTGAATATTTGATAAAATTCACCATTGAGGCCATGAACCTAGGTGTTTCTTTGTGGAAAAATTTCTGATTCTTAATTCAGTTTTTGTATTTCTCTTAGTTTTATTCAGATTTTCTATTTCTTTTTTACTTGGTTTTGGCAATTCGTGTCTTTTTAGGAATTTTTCCATTTCATCTGAGTAGTCTAATTTGTTATCATAGGGGTGATCACAATGTAATGTTCACATTGCAGTTCCTTTAGCTCTAGGAAGGCTTTCCTCCTCTGCCACTGTATTTGTGTGTCATAGAGAAGCACACTCAGAGTTTAAGTAATCTTCAAGTTCACTCTGGCTTTTACTGTTTTTAATAGCTTTTCACATCTGTGATATATCGTACTTTTTCAACCCTAGGATCAACAAGAACTGTTTGGCTAGTTTGAATCCTTTTCAGGGTCTCCTGTGCCTGCAGGCAGTTTCACACATTGCTTCGGCCAACCTCAAGCTAATGGAGTAGGGCTAGGCACACTGTCGTCCACGGCAAAGCAGCCCTTTGCTTGTTTTTGTATGACCTGCACACTAAACACAGGGTTTACATTTTTTAAGTGATGAGGAGGAAGAGAAGGGTGGGGGCCTGGGGTATGGGGAGGAGAAACAGGTATTGTATGTGGCCCACAAAACACAAAATTTGCCATCTGGCCCTTTCAGACAGAGATTGCCTATCCCCAGGGTAGAGATGCCAGTCCTCCCAATTCTGTCAAAAATACTATTGGATGTGGGTGTCAAATCTAAGGAATCCCCTTCTACATGGCAGAAAATGTGCTAGCGCTCCCCCTGGGAGAAATGGGAGCAGCCCTGGGCCAGACTGATGGGTCCCCACTGTTCTTACCTGAAAGCTCTATAGATTTTTAAGCATCAGCACCTCTCAAATTTTTGCAGTCCTTTGTTTAGTTTCTAGAGTACAGAAATGGATATTTTTGTCAATTTGTACTGCTTTCTCGTTGATTCTTTTGGAGAGGAGTTCCTGATCTCACTTAGCCATGGTCAAGAGGTCCACCTCCTTTTATAATTCTTTTTAAAGAAAACCAATTACAATACTAAGGAGAAAAAAAAATTGAGTACTAATTTATCATGACAATACTTCATTTGCTAAATATTAGCTGGAACAGTTTGGTTACATAGACTTTTGAGAATTTAAGAGCTAAGAAAGCAAGAATGTTGTGACTTTATTTTTAGGGTTGAGAAAGGTCACAAGATTGAAAAATTGCCAGGTGGCTTGCTAGAGTGGCAGTACCATCATTTACAAGTATGGACAGATCATTCAATTGATAGATTGAAACTGGAGACAAAGTAATTGGTGGCAAATTTTCCAAAGGATCATGTTTCTTCTAAATATGAAATCTGCAGCCAAAGCACCTTTTCTGATAGGAAATAAATAAGTCAACCCCTGGTTCTGAATCCTTTTTTAGCACCATGGTTACAAAGATGATAAACCCCTGATATGGTACATTTATCTGTCCTGTCACCATAACTAAATTTTCTCAAATATGGTATTACTGCCACTCTCCTCTGACATCTTACATAGGAGCCAGGAAGCCCAGAAACACATGATATAAGAGTTTTGAAAGCATATAAAGTGTGGCTTGATCCCTGGAGTTATATCACTCTATTTTCCATGACATATTTTGGAAACTAGTTTTAAATCACATCACCTTTTTTGTGACTCTACTATAGTAACCTGCCCATGATTTTCTTTTGGGAAACAAAAAATATCTGCTTAAAATGGCATCTTCTATTTTCACAAAATACTTCCCCTTACCTCTCCCCATCTCATATTCCTTAACACATCCCCCAAATGCCCCTTCCTTTTGAAGATAGAATGTTAATGTTCTACAGGGAAATAAACTGAACCAACCTGCAGGGTGGAAATGCTTTGTGAAATGATCATAACTATGTCTCACTTCATTGGCTCAGGTTTGGTTGAGGGAAAGTAAAGAGACAGGGTCTGGACATAGTGCCTGAGGTGAATCAGGGCCTTAGTGAATGAACATCCAAAATGAATGACTGAGAAATGAAGACACCAGTTTTCTGGCAGGGAGTTACCAGCTGCCATTCCAACTCATGTTTCTATAGCACTGAAGTAGTTAAGAAATTTGGAAGACAGGATGGCCTCAGCTACAATTTTTCTTTCTTAATTTCTCTTACCAATCCAGGCTCAGCTACATGTTGCTTAAGTTCAGATTCTTTAAAAAGTAGAATTTACTTTCAGAAATTTTTTTCTTTCAATCCTCCTGTGCTTATTATTTTTTATCAATAAATTAGCTATTTGATATGCTCTCCATCAAAGACACAAACTGGTTACTTCCGTGCTTCTCTTCAACTTCTGATTTTGCACTATTCTCAAGAATTTCTTTAAGAGAGTTCACTGGGAAAATGACTCCCCCCAGGACTCAATCAAATTTTCATATAAATGAAGAAATTTGACAGTGGTTTAACAGATTTCCCAATTAAGAATACAAGCACTTTGTTAGAACAACTCCTTTAAAAATTCTTCCCTAAGGTTATAATCAATAGAAAACTGGGCAAACAATTCAACAGTTATCTATACAGCAATGATTTTTTTTTTGTAACAAGCAAAACTAGGAATTTTAAGATAAGTAACTGATCTTCCCACCTAAAACAATTCAAGGAAAACCTTTACATAAAAGAAAGCAATAATATTTGGCCAGGTGTAAAAAGTATTTTATTTTTAAAAGTAACTTCTTAACGTAGCTAGCAGTAAGTATTCACTTGTTCCAGCTCACAAAAAATAATCCCTGTTTCCTGCTGAAATATCACATTTGTTTTTGCCAATTTACTATTATAAAATCAGTAAAGAAAGCTGTTATGAAGCAAAATTGAAAAAATTGTGTTATGCATTTTT
The DNA here is from genome assembly GCF_040802235.1 of Manis javanica. Classification (NCBI taxonomy): domain Eukaryota; kingdom Metazoa; phylum Chordata; class Mammalia; order Pholidota; family Manidae; genus Manis; species Manis javanica. The sequence goes on from NC_133167.1 coordinate 99,340,312, forward strand.
ATGGGCTTGTGCAAACTTAAAAAGCAAAGAAATTATAAATCTGAATTTCATTGGGTTTTGATCTGAGTTTGCAAAAAAATAACATATAGTATTCAGGTTTTTTATCAATTTTGAAATTTAATATCATTGTATGATTTGATACCTTTGAATTGTTAAAAATTACTTTATAATTGAGGAAGACATTTTATTATCAAATGTTTGAAGAAATGTTTTGAGTAAAATACAAAAATCTCAGAAAAATCAATGAAATTCTCAGAGAAAATGACCTCTTTCAAGGACAATGAAGAAGCCTTATATTTAGAAAATACAGTATTACTGAATAGCTCTGTAAAGAGCGAAAATTTTGCTTAAGACAAACTGAAAAAATATGTGCATTTTAAAACCATACTTATATTCCCATATTTTTTTTCTTGAGGAATTTTCCTTCCCTTATCTTCCAGATGAAATCTGTTGCCTAGTGGCTAATTCTTGGTGCTTCTCCCCCTCACTACACCCACAATCATTTCCTATAGGCCTCTTTCCAGCCAAGAGGGAGGGTGAGCAGCTGCCTTTACAGCAGAACTCAGGGCTGCAGCCCACAGGGGCGTTAAAAACCAAAGGCAAGAGTCGTCCTCCCGCTCGTCTACCTGTCATTCCTACATTCTTCTGCAGCAGGTGCTTCTTGCTGCCAGACCAGCTGAAAACTGCTCCAACTCTGACTTAACTTTTATCATCATGTGTGGCCATTGGCAATCTTGGTCGTCAACCTATTTGCTGTAACTGATATGCTGACGGCTAACAGAATACTTTCCTTCATTTTGAACTCAGTCTGAATCATTATAAATATTTCATTTACTTTAAAGGATTCCAAGATATGTGTATAATACCAGATTTTCCATTTTTTTTCAACTATGGGCTGTTCGAATAAAAATACTATGATATTGAATTAGACTTTCAAGAAAGTGTGATTCAGGTTAATACACGCAAGAAAACCAGCTTTGTTTACAATATTCTGGTTCTGCCAAGAGACTATCTGGGTATCCTCGGGCAAGATCTTTAAACATTCTCCCTAAGATTCTGCAACTGAAAAACGGGGATACTACAATATAAACTTAAAATATAGGGTTAGTAAAAGCCCCACCAAAAATAAATAAATAAAGTACAAGTGATAGTTGAATACTTGTCATTGTAACAGAAACGTCTTCAAGATCAAGCTTAATTCATAACTCCTGAAACACATAACCTATGCCAGTGATTTTTCTTTTAACTTTAGAACTTCTATCCATTTTATGAAATTTCCATGGAGTTCCTAACTTGAATAAATTTCCTCCCACTCTGTGGGACAGCGACTGTTTAAATCATTTACAGTATTTTATGTTCATTTAAAATATTAAAATTAGTTGGAATGGGAAAGAGGGGCTAGCTCCTTTAGTAAGGCAGTCTCGTTTAGTGGGGAAATAGCATTTGACATAAAGCCAAACCTTCAGGAGCAAGGATCCTAAAGTATTCTTCATGGAGTAGCCCTTGATTAGGAAGTATTGTAGCACAGGCTCATAGTAGGCGCAGAAGTTACAGATAGACAAACGTCTTGGGGCTATATTTGTAAAAAGATCATTAAGGGTTGCATTATCAGCCTCCATTATGCCTGAATCACTGCTTATCTTTATCAATTTGACCGTATCAGGGAGAGAGAACGTCACCTTACTAGAAGGCAGCATGTCTCCTTGATGGGGCTCCTGGGCAATTTGGCGACATAGACAACCAGATGCTTTTCTGTTTATTGGGTGGAGCTTTTGGGTAGGGGGGAGGGTGGTGAGGAGAGGGGTTAGGGATTGTTGAGCCCCTTATGATAAGACTAAATCTAGATTTACTTTGCTTTTAGTGAAACTCTCTTCAATAAGAACCATCAATTCAGTGGTTTTATGGAATATTTTCAGATATTATTTCCAAATGTCTGAACGCCAATGAAACCTGTGTGTCTGTGGAAGAGCCTGACGAAGCCTAAACTTGGGGCTGCAAGGCAAATGCAGGGTTCATAAAATGAAACAGTGATTTAAACTCATAAAAAAACGGGGAGAAAAAACAGAACTTAAAGAATTTTTTTCTTAATACTGTCATTTGGCTTTAGGTATAGTTTTCTTTAGTTGTGTTTATTTGGTCTGTTTCCTCCGTGTTGACAAACAGAATGTAGTGCAGACATGTTCCTGAGTTCTCTGTAATGAATGGAATACCATGGGACCCCTTGGGGAGAGTTCTGCAGATGAGGTGGCGGTGAGAGCAGCACTGCCACCTACTGGTACTTATCTCACACTGCAGCTCAGGTTAGCGCAGACCCTCGATTATATTGGAACTAGCCTGGGAATTGCAAAACCAGATCATTCCAGAATTAGTTAAGAATTTTGGAGACTTTTTCATTTATGTGATCCCTTAAATTTTACTGTTGATGCAGAGTGAAGAGAGGGTTTTCCATTGGTTAAATAACACAGTACACATTTTTTTAAGTAAATATGTACCTCTTGCCCAGAATTAGAATGTCATCCATTAAAAAAAAACAAAAAAAACTTTTGTACTCAGGGCATTAAACTCTATGCTGCATAAGCACTTTAAAAATATTTTGATCCTGTTCTTTAATAATCTATAATTATAGAAAAAACTAATTTCAGGCACAAATGTAGAGTAACCCTAAAAAAAATAGTATTTCATTTTAGTGGTTCAATTATATATCTGAATTGCAGCCTCAAAGAAGACACTGAAAGGAAGGATCCATCTCTGTACCAGAGCAGGCGGGAGCTGGGGGGTTCGTATTGGATTCCCAAGTCAGGCAGAGAGGACTTGGTGAATAAATTCATACAAAAAGGAACATAAATGGTGAGATTGTTGAATAAACAGAACTTCTTTGAAAGAAACACTATAAATAGCAGAAACTCTTACTAAAGGGCAGGTGACCAACTGTATCTCTTTTGGCCTTGGGTTACACAAATGTACAGTAGTTGATCATTACAGAACTAGCACTAGTTCAAATATTAATATTTTTTTGCTTAAAATATTAATACATAATGCTTTTTTCAGATAATTTCACACCCAGGTGATAAAAAGCAATTTTGAGGTGGGTGGTGTGAATGTCCATTGGTTTAGTAATGCAACTGTAGAAGTTTCTTCCAGATTCTATTCTAGAACTTGCCTCTGTTATCACTAAAGAAGCCTCATACTTCAGCTTGATTTGTCAAAGTATTATGTACTGTCACGATATTGAATCTACTGCTCTTTTTAACTTTGCAAAAATAAAGCACACTCTTTGCAAATTACATAAAGTGGGAAATATATATCCCCCCATTTATAGGTTTTTTTGGAAATCAAATTAATGGGTTATGGCATTGTGATAAAATTCCTTGATATCCATGTTTGCTTTAGAATAAAGTTATTGATGATTCCAGTATGAAAACTTAATTATAAAACAAAAAGGATCAAAAGATTATCTCTAATCTATTCTCACAACGTACCACTAATAAATAAGAATGACATTTCTTCACGTGACTTATTAATTCGCTCATTAGATACCTTCTCATTGGCCCACTCTCCAGCCTGATACAAGATTAGGAAAATATTTCACTAGTGGTACGTTGAAATGTGAATACTTTGAGGGACTAGGAAATTGGACCAACTGATAAAAGTTATATTATTATTATTTGCCACTGAAATGAAAACAGGTTAAATCATTTTCTACAAAGCAGACTTGCAGACTTTTCCAGTAAAGGGCCAGGTCATCAATAGTTTAGGCTTTTCTGGTCATATTGTCTCTGTAACAGTTACTCAGCTCTGCTGGTCTGATGCTAAACACTCTGTACATGAGTGGATGGGGCTGGATTAGGCCCATGCGCCTAGTTTGCCAGTCCTTGCTCTGGAGTATATATATTTGTTTTCTAACAGTATCTAGTGTTTCATTACAAAGCTAGCTATATGCATATGTGTGTATGTCTGTTATCTATCTGTCATCCAGCTGCTGCTAAAAAATACCACCAAAATAACCTGCTGCTAGAGCAAAGCTGAATTTACTCTTTATGGTGATAAAGCAAATCACATTTGACAGAATCTTAGTAAATTCTTAGAGGAGGGATAGCAAAAGTAAAGTAAAAATGTTGCAGTTAGTATTTGAAGGTGGGCTCTTTCAATGCACAGGCTTTATTAGAATTGGGTAGAGTTCATGATGTAATAATTTAGGGTGATGGACACGGGTGAGGGTTTAGTGATTTCACCAGTTTTGGAAATTCAATGGTATATAACATTGTTTATTGGCAATTGAGTAGTCTAACATTCTTTAAATGGATCTGGGTCCCCAAGTGAGCAACACAGATATTTGTAATGTTTACCTTTTTGGACAAGGACTTCTTGAAAAAGTAAAATCACGCTTGAGAAAGACAGTGGAATAATCAAGTCACATTAATAGAGACAGTAACTTACATGAGTGTGTTATGTGTCATATGTGTTATGTGTAATGTTATAGTAAAAAACACATTTTTAGGAAAATTTTCTCTTTGGAAAAATATTTTTGAAGCAAAGTGTAATATTTTTGAATAATGGCCTTATATTAAGTACATTGCCCTATGTTACTCTTATTTACTTCATAGTAAAGTATAAAGTTAGTATGCTATAAAATTGTAACGTAACAGTAAGGAAATTACTTGGGTCAGTTGACAAAGTGGTATTGAAATATGCACAAAATAACATAAAAAGAAATGAAGGGTAGCTTAATTGCATTCCACAAATGAAAAATAAATAGACTCTAGAACTAAGAATCCTGAAACTATATATGGGTGATGTAGATTATTAAAGCGAAGTAATAAACCAAATTCAAAAACTCCTCTGATTTTGAAGGGAAGATCCCCAAAATAGCTGCAGTTTTTTGTTGGTACAATACAATAATAAATAGCCAGAATAATACAACAACTGACTTTATTTCTTCACACAAATTAAAATCCAGCAAATTAGTCTTTAAAAAATCAGACTTGTTGATTTGAATATCAGATGGCATATTAAAACCCATACATATGTAATATATATTCCCTATACATATATATTTAAAAACATACATAATAGCTAACTAGAGAACAGCTATCAATCACCTGCCTTGGGGGAAAGTCGGCAGGAAATGCTACTGTATAAAATGCCAACGAATAAACAAGAGAGACAGGCATTCAAGGCACTTTGCCCTGGCATTGCTATTTGAGAAAATAAAACATGATTTCCAAAATGGCAACTAAAAATATCAGAGTAAAGGAATAACATATTAGGCATATCTATCATAATTCAGAAAAGTGGACTTAGGAGTTATTATATTTATCATAATGATTATCTCTCCTCTTTTTTTAAAAAAAATGAAACTTTCTTTGGTGGCTGTGGGCACTTTTTTCCTTTTGAAATCAATGTGTCAGCCATACTAATGTCTTAACCAAAAACCTTAAATTGTACCCTAACTGGTTTTATGAAAAGGGGATCCTGCCTCATACATATTAACAGTTAATCCTGTGGAGAAGTTTTCAAATGTCATATTATAAGAAATGATTTAAAATAACAGGCTCTAGGATTGCAAACTAGAGAAAACTTCAAATACAGAATGAGCAGTTGTTCTCATTATAGATTCTCTTACTTGGTAAATCATAAATCCCATGTGCATTATCTGCACTAATGGCTATTGACACTATTTCCTGGGGGAGCTCTCTTACACTATGACCCTTAAACACACTTTGAGCCCACAATCAAAACCGTTTCTCTGTAGCCCAAATAATAAATTGCAAAACTGAATGCGATGTGATTTATCTGAGATCACTAAGCTAAAATTTATGATACCAAAAGCTGGCATTGTCTAGCTATCAGAAATAATGCATTCACTTTTAAAATTTGTTTTCTGCCCAGCAAGAGAGCTCCTTGAAATTACCCACTGTCACATATGCAAAGCACTCATTTGCAAACTAACAATTTATTATTAAGTATGGATTTACTTTTCTTACTGTACCAGCACTTTATGTAGAGGGTTACTACAAATATAGATCACATTTAACTTTAAAGAAAGTATTTGGGGCCATTTGAAGTCAATGGTACACCACAGAATTATGTGAATTCCTGTGGGAGCCCACCTTTCAGCAGCAAAGCTTGTGGTTTTTGCAAATTCTGGAAATAAATGGATGGCTGTTAGCATTTTTAGACATGCACATCACGTGAGGCAAAAACGTTTCAAATCCAACTTAAGTGGCAAGAAGAATCAAGGAACAGCTAATGCTCCTTTTCACCAGAATTATCTAGGAAAAAGGGTTCTTTGTATCTTTGAATTTGTAACTCTAAATCATTTATCTTCAGGGTTGCTCTTAAATTGAAGACTTGGCAAATTTCAAATCGTTGTTTTGCCAAAATTATTCAATGCTGAGTGTAGCTTCAGGAGCTTCGAAGTCTTCCTTTTCATCCTCAAATATGTAGGAAGTTTAGCTGCAAGCACACCAGAGCCTTAGGCATGGTTTGCTGGCAGACATACTGATGACAGCGACATGGCATTTTTGTGGCAGGAACTGCTCTATGAAAGAGAGCAGAGGTGTTATTTAGCCCAAAGGGTAGCAGGTAGGAGCAGGATACCCCAGGAATGCAGTCTCAGAGTTGGCAGGGAGTCAAGTTCTCAAGCCGAGGGAGACAGGTAAACAGGCAAGGTGGGAAAGACCCACAGGGCCGGCCTGATTCTCCCGATGCTACTACACATTCAGCACGGATGCACAGCATTCTCGGGGAAAAGAAACGATATTCCCAACTCCCTTTTCCCTCTTTTGTCAGAAATCCCTACTCTGCAGAAGCAAATAGTGATGTGTTCACATTGGAAATATGGGCAACACTTTCCAAGCAGCAAATTAGTATCACTTCCTCTGGCACTCATTATACTAACATTAATCATTATACATTCTTTTGACATGACGTTATTTCCTCTGCTTTGATCTCCCAAGAAAACCTCAAGAATATATGTGTCATTTGCCAGACAAACCAGTGAAGAGGATTGACTGATTTCCTTTTTTTAACTCTTTTTGGTCATAACTAATTTTAAAGGAAGACTCTAAGTCTGTGAAGAAAAAAATAGGCATGATTAAAGTTTTATTGAACTTTATTCACATTGATTCATCCCCTAATACTAGCCAACTGAGACCAGCATTTGCACTCAAGATTTAAATTCTGTCAAGTGCTAGTGGCATATACACAAATAATTTAGGATTTTTTTCAGTAACCAGTAGATAAAAATATTTCTTGTGTTTAATAATGTTTATAACCTTGTTCAGGTGATCATTACTTTATTTTCCATATTACATTTTCAATTAAGTTCAAAAATTTTCTTCTATTTTGACTCCATATCTTCTCATAATAATAGGACACATAGTTCAAAACATTAAAACTAGCTCATGGACATATAGTAACCTCACTAGTGCAGGTAAGGGTTTACTAATATGAACCACTGTGTTGTATATTTGAATCCAATCAAAGATTATTTATCGGTGATCCTTCAGTAAAAAAGAAACATGAACTTTGAAAATAAGATACTCTATACTTAAGGTAGCAGGTATAGGGGTACATCTAGGAATGCCAAGATTAATGCATGCTGACTTCAGTATAACTGCAAGAATGGACGCTTGAGCACAATTAATTAAAAATATCTTATTCAATTGAAAAAAATTAGCTCATGGTATTAGACTGTTTAAGGAATCCTAGTTTGAGAATTAAAGAACTGACTCTGGAGTGCTTAAAATGATGGTTTTATGTCATGGTCCATTTATATAAATTAGCTCAATTTTAAACAAAAATGTTGAAGTTTAAGTTACGTTACTCGTTCAGAAGAAGAAATCTCTATTCTTTCTTTACACAGACATCAGAAAGTTCATGATACTTTCCTGATAGAATATACTTTTCTCTTAGCACAATTTTATTTATTATTGTTACTTGCCTTTAAACTGCCTGCTACTGACTGCTATAAATGCAAAATAACGTTTTCTTCTAATTAGCTGTAATGTTAGGTACTTATTTAGTTATATGGCTGTATATGCCATGGTCAGTGAAGAAGGCTATATTGTCCACTTTGAATTGGACTTGTTTGTTTTTCAAATAGCAAATCACTAACTGGTATGCAACTTGGATAGCCCAGTTTTTTTTCTTTTTTTGTTTCAAAGCTTTTCACTGCTTTTTTCAAAATGAAAAAGATCTTATGCTCCTTCAATAAAGTACTTACACAATGAGAATGTAAATTATGGACCAAAATATTGTTCATTCATGAGGGTTAAACTACTACACATTTATGCTTATATTTCTCTCATGGGAAACAACTTTTTCAATTAGAGAAGTTCCTTTTCCTTTAGTCTTAGGGACTCAACTTAATTCCAGAGTTACTTAGGTTAGTGCATTCTCTTCCCACCCCACTTCAGTGAGGTAATTTCATGTTTATAATATAGTTAGGTTCTCTTGTCATATTCTGCCTTCATTTCAGGGATCCCTGGCCTCCTATATTTTAAAAACGTGCATATATTAAGTTTCATTCCGTGCTATAGAATTTTATGAGTTTTACCAAATGCATAATGTTACTCATCCACCATTAAGGTTTCATAAAGAATAGTTTCACCATCCTAAAAATCCAGTGCTTTGCTTATTTACTCTCTTCTGCCCTTGCAGTCACTGATACTTTCACTGTCTCTGTAGTTGTGGCAGCCATGAATAAAGCTGCTGTAAATATGCATTTTCAAGTTTTTTTGTGGACATATGGTTTCAGCTCCTTTGGGTAACGACCAAGAGGTGTGATTGCTGGATCTTATAACAGTATGCTTTGCTTTATAAGAAACCATCAAACTGTCTTCCAAAGTAGCTGTGCCATTTGTCCCACCAGCAATGAATGAGAGTTCCTATTATACATTCTTGACAATATTTGGTGAGGTCAGTGTTTAGATTTTGACCATTCTAATAGATGTGTAGTGATTTCCCATTCTTGTTTTAATTGGCATTTCCCTGATGACAAATGATATGGAGCATCTTTTCCTACGCCTATTTGCTATCCATATACTTTCTTTGGTGAAGTGTCTGTTCAGATCTTTGGCATATTTTTAAATCAAATTACTTGTTTTCTTGTTGAATTTTAAGAGTTCTTTGTATATTTTGGATAACAGTCTTTATCAGCTATATCTTTTGCAAATATTTTTTGAAGCCTGTGGCTCATCTTTTATTCTCTCGAGTGATACAGATTTTTCTTCTGTGTTTTCTTCTAGAGATTTTATAGATTTTGTTCAACATTTAAGTTGAAAATCCATTTTGAATTTCTTTGTCAAAGGTGTAAGGTCAGTATCCAGATTGTTTTTTGTTTTTTGTTCTTTTTTTTGCATATGGATGCACAATAATTCATTCAGCATCATTGCTGGAAGGCTTTAAATTGCCTTTGTCCCATTGTCAATAATCATTTAACTATATTTGCATGGAGAAGTTGTTATATTTTTAAACAATATTATTGAGGTATAACTTCAACCTGTAAACTTCCTGAAGTTAAGTGTACAACTCAGTGAATTTTATGAATTTATAGACTTATACAATGATCGCAGTAATCCAGTTTTAGAGTTTTTCTTTCACCTCAAAAAGATCTCCTGGGCCTGTTTTCAGTTAGTCTTCATGCTCATCTCAGGTCTAGGAAACCACTCATCTAATCTGCTTTCCATCTCTGTAAGGTTTGCCATTTCTTACTGGTCTGAACATCTGCATACAAGGTTTTGTGTAACTATGTATTTCATTTTTCAGGGTAAATTCCTAGCTGTAGAATTCCCAGTTCAAATGGTATGAGTTACAATGTTTTTTTCTGGTTTTTGATTATTTTCATTCTAAGGGTTATGAAGTAGTTTCTCATTGTGGCTTTAATTGGAACCTCCCTGGCTGACTAAGGACATCGAGCATCTTTTACTGTCTATATCATCCATTCATATACCTCCTTTAGTGAATGCCATGAATGTCTTTCCGCATTTTTGCTCAATTTTAACTGAGTCAGTTATCTTCTTCTTACAGATTTGTAAGAGTCCTTTATATATTCTGGAAACAAGTCCTTTATCAGATGTGTGATCTGCAAAGATTTCCTCCTCTCTACAGACTATCTTTTCATTTTCTAAGGGAGGAGTTTGAAAGCATAAAAGTTTTTAATTTTGATGGATATCAATTTACCATTTTTTTTTCTTTTATGGATTGTGCTTTCAGTGTCACATCTAAGCTCAATAAGTGGCTCTGTCATTAATCAGGTCAAAGACCTGGGAGGCATCATTGATTTCTCCTTGTCATATTCCATGCCTAATCCAGCGTAAATCTTGTGGACTTGATTTTCAAAACATAAGTTGTATCCTATCACTTCTCATCATATCCACCATTAGTACCCTAGTCTCAGCCTCTGTTATCCCTGTTTCACTTCTACCACAATGGTTTCCTAATCTATTCACTGTAGAGTAACCACAGTGATATTTAAAACCTTAAATAAAGCATGCCCCCACTTCCGGGTCTAAAACCACTCAGTGGCTCTCCACCCAGAGTCAAAACCAAAGAAAGTCCTTATGTGGCCTGCAGTGCAGTACGTGGCTTGAGTCTTATTCTGTCTCCGGTCATGTTTTCTCGCACTACCACCCTGTCTTTGCTCTCCTCTGGCCACTCAGTCTTTCTCAGACACACCTGCTCCCAGTTCACAGCTGTTTAATGCCCTTGAAGTGTGCCTGGCTACAGAAGATATTTGTTGATGAATAAATTAGTGTAGTTATTATTAAATATAGCCGTAAGCAGTGTTAACTTATTTTTCATACCGTAGAGTATTAGAAGTCATCTAGGAGGGGGTGCGGGAAGGAGAGGTGAAGGCAAGTAGCCATGTCCGATAAAAAGTAGTGATGGCTAGTAAGTACCAGTACCTCAGACAAATTCTATGAAGAATGTACACTGTCACTCAAAGACCAAAGCCCTGGTAACCATTAACGCCCCCTCTACCATAACAGGCCCTAAGCAGGCCTTTGTGGAGACATTAACAGTAACGAGAATATCTGTGAATTGTTAGGAGATTGAAATGTATCAGCCACATCAAGAAAGTGAGAAAGGAGCTTAAAATGACTTAGGAGAAAAACAGTTTTTGTAAATTAGCTTAATGTTCCAACCATTTTTCTTCTGTAAAAAGTGACGTTGCTTGCTTGGAGAACTGAGTTCTTTGCAATAATTCATTTCCTAGTGATGCTGAGTGTTGTTTCACCCAGGTACCCTTAATATGAGTAATGAGAGAAGTTTTTATTTGTATGATGCAAAGAGTTTCAAGCTCAATAATAATTTTATTGTTAGCATAAAGGTAATATTTTGCTTTTATGTAGTGTATTGCTGTTATTTTACCCATACTTTACAAAATTTTTCTTCAAAAAAGTAAAACTGTTTTTACCTTTTGTAAAAATAGTTCGTGCTAATTATGAAAATGTAGAAAGAATGGAAAAATCAGCCGTAGTCCTACCAGCAAGACAAACACCATTAAAATGTCATTTCAGTCTTTTTTCTTACATAATTACATAATTTCACGATCTTCTAAAACTTAATTTTTTGTTATTAATATAATTAAAGTCATTTTCCTTTGTGTAGCAAACCCATGTAACAACTCAATAGTTTACCATATAAAAAATCCTTTCACTATCACACAGGAAATGATTAATCTTTTGTTTATCTGTGTATATTACTCTTATTTATGTGACAATGTCTATGATACACTTTGTTTATTTTAAATACTTTAACAAAAAGTTCTATTAGGAAAAAACAAGACTAATAGAACACAACATTTGGATTATAACATTACAATATTTATAATGAAAAGTATGAAATATAAGTAACTACAGTAGTCTCTTCTCTAGGGGAAAAAAACTTAATTCCAATTTAAAATGTATTACAGCTACGTAGATAAGTTAGGATTCCAAATGAAATATACATAGGTTATTTAAAAATGTTATAATTTAATTGCCATATATATTGCCAAAACAGTAGAGAAGATGCAGTTTGTGACAAAAGTGGAATAGTACATTGCCATTCAAATTAAATATTTTATTTCTTTTCTGAAGGGCATTTTAATTTTGTAAATAAAATTAAATCTGCATAATCTACTTAAATTTGCAGAAGTGCTTTACTAAGCTTTTACTTGCCAGAAATCTTAACCTTTGTTACATTTTTATTTCACTCTCTATCCGCTTGGTAAATAAGAGTATTTTCTAGGCTTTTCTAACAAGTCTAATGTTTAAACTACAATAATATTCAGAACTGTAGCTTAAACTATAATAATAATCAGAACTGTAGGAAATACTTACTTACTTGATCTCTGAAATAGTTTTACATTTAAAAGCATCTTAAAGGTCATCTAGGCCCATCAGCTTCTTTTAGAAATCCTCTGTGAGGTCTTTGACAGGGTCATCCAGCTTTGCCTGTGACTTTTCTAGTGGCTGACACCTCCCAGATTGTTCATTCCGTAATTACTTATTCAGTCTTTTATTACTCATTTAACCAGTATTTATTGGCTGTCTACTGTTTGCCTTCCAGTATTCTTGACACTGAATACACAAAGATGAATAAACCTGGACAAATGTGAATGCCATTCGAATGTTTAGTTTTGTCTTGATGAAGCTTATATATCTCTTCTTGCCACTTCTGTCTTTTCCTGATAATAAAAATGGCAGCTGTGAAGGATAATCCTAGTATTTCTGTGTTTAAGCATCTATTTAAAATAAAATACAGGGTAAAAGGAAGTAAATGTTTAGTCCTACAAATATGGATATAGTCACAGCATCCTTTTACTTCCTTCCCAAAAAGGATGCATGCAAACACAAATGCACACACCTTATATTTCTAGGCTGAGAACACCTTTTATGTGTCCATGTGACACAGTTCCCAATAGGGTTGCCATATTTAAAATTACCTTTTGTCTAAAAGTGTGTTTAATATGTTTTTAAATATGTTAACCAGAACTAAAAATGGTAACCAATTATCCTTTAAATACGGTAACCAGAACTAAACAAAGATTTCCAGACCTAGACTAACCAAAGATGTGCCTCTGCTTCCTTATGTGTTTTGAACACCAACTGCTGAGTTTAAATTGCAGTAGTTTTGGAAGTGGGCGAAGGGCAGCCAGTCCCACTACTGACTCATATTGAGCTTGTTTTGAACATACAAAGTATAATGTCTTATTCATAGAAACTATTGATAAGCTAGGATTTTTCTTCTTACTACTAGCAAGATTTTTCCTTATCTTTTTTACATTTCTTCTCATTGTTTTAACCTCATCATTTTAGCCTATTAAACTTTTGAAATCATGGTTCTGTCACTGGATATATATTAGTCATACTTCCTTGATTTAAATGACTTATGAACTTGATACTCTCTGTATCTTCAAGTTATTGATTTCTAAAAATGTGAGCTAGGTCAGGATGATGGGAAAAAACTTAAGAAGAAAACAGATATTGAACTGATAAGTAATGCCTGAACTTAATGAACTTCAATTTGATAATAAACCAATAATCAATCTTTTTTGTCTAATAAGCAACAAGACCTCACTGTCTACTTTTTTCAATCTTCAAGTTAAAAATCTTCTATTTCAATAATGACCTAAGGGCATGTAACATTTCCAGCAATTTCTTCATTCATTAGTCCAATTAACTAAGTTTTTTTTTTCTAAAAGGATACTATTGTTTGATGAAATTTCTTATGCAGCCCTTACTTAATCATTATTATTATTTTTCAAGAATTAATGAACCACATCTTTGATAATCTGTTTTGGAATTTCATCAGGGATATGTCTATATTTTATTTACTTCTTTACCATCTATTTATAATTGATTTAATTTTATATGAAATTGTTTTATAAAGAAAGCACATAGTTAGATTTAGATTCATTCTTTGTAACTAGAAGGTAGGATTAAATCATCTAATCCAATTTCTTTCTTAATGAACAAATTGGGGCAAAGAGAAATACATTTATGTCAATGAAATCTAATCATGCATTTTATTTAGTGAGGTCCTTCACCATTTGCCAAGGACAATCCTAATTTACTCGAAGAAGTTAACTTCCAATTTGAAGATACCCTCGGAATTTCCATATATGACTTTCCATCATTGTAAAGTTGGGCATATTTCATAACTGCAGTCAAGGGAGTTTATGATTGGCCTGACTCCATCTATTCCACATAACTTACATTAACAAGAATTAGCATTAGATGAGAAAGGGATAAATTGGATACAACCATTACATTAAATATAATATACCAAACTGTTGACCTTACATCTATTACTGAAGGACAAGCTAAAAAGTGACTGAGATTTCTGTAATATGAGTTGAAGGGCAGACCCAACGTTACTGATGTTTCTGTGGCATAAACCTGTCATAGAAAATTTAACATTTTATCTAGAAATAATTTGAATTTTGCAGAACTTGTCTTCAGAGATTTCAAAACAGCATTAACTGTATCATATTTTTAATCTAAAAAAACCTGTGGCAATTTATCTTTGCCTGTCTTAAATAAATTACACTTCTGTTAGCTACGTAGACATAGCATATTCATGTGATTCATTTAACAAAATGAAAACAAAACATGTATAAGCAAAACAACAAAGACACAACCCTTAAAGTGCAAATTCTCTCTTGCACTTCATAAATAAATGAAAGTGTGCTGTCCTTTATCCGAGCTCTGGAAAAGTTAGGCCAGGCCTACTATAGTAAAGAAAAGGGAAGACTGAGGCTTTTCTCTCTATCTGGACCAATTCGGCTATTCCTGGTCACTTGGAAACTATGCAGGCTTCCACTTTGCTTCTGTTTTACGAACTGGTTTGAAAAATTGCAGTGCATTTAGAGCAGTGTGGTATCCTGATTGTCAGAAAAGGTGGCTTGAGAGCAAAAGACTAGCATATGGTTTCAAGATTAATCATTATATTCATGCCTACAATAGCAGCGATTATTTGTTGGGTGCTTCCTATAAGCCATGTGGCATTGTGTTTATTACATTTTAAAATTTCACAATCAGTAAGTGAATGCATTCTTATTGTAAATGCATCAGTCAATACAAGTAACATAAAACTCAACCTTGATAGCATTCTTTTCCTGCCCCTCCCCACCACCCCATTTCTTCATCCAGTCATGCACTGATGGGCACTTAGGTTGTTTCCATGTCTTAACTATTGTAACATGTTGTGAACATGGGGGTGCAGGTATCTCTTCAAGATGATTTAGTTTTCTTTGGGTATATTCTCAGAAGTGGAATTTATGGATTATATGGTAGTTCTATTTTTAATTTTTTGAGAAAGCTCCATGATGTTTTCCAAAGTAGCTGCCCCAGTTTACATTCCCACAGTAGTGTACAAGGATTCAAGAGGGTGTATTTCATCAAATAAACATGTACAATTCTTATCTCTAAGACTCATAATGACTGTGCCAGGTCAGAGTGTGAGTGAGTTCCCAGAGATTAGGTGGAAGGGCAGAGCCAGCATCAGGAACGCTGCAGAGAAAGGGGAAGCTCTTAGGAGAAGCGAGCTGTGTTTTTCCCTTCTTTCTGACCTCTCTCCGATGCCCCTGAGAAAAGTGGCAGAACCTGATGGTAAGGGGACTGGCATCTTATAACCCAAGCATCACGCCAGTTAAAGTCAAAGCCTCCATGATTGTATCCTATAGTCCAAAGTTACAGAACTATGAGCAGGTCTGAGCAGAAGAAAATACTGATCAATCTGAATTGCCCTTTGTAACCAGATAGATTTCTGGTCCTTGCTATTTGCTTAAACTAAATGGATGAACTGCTGTAAATCACAACAGCCACATTTCCTTCCAGGACCATTTGGCAGCTATCATATAAATATAATTGCAGGGTTCATTTGGGTAGAAATATATTATTATCTGAGATTGAAGAGTTTGGTAAATATCACTGATTTTGATAATATGTTTTCTGCTTTCTGATTTCTACAACTGAATATCCATGCTTTTGGGGTATTGTGAAATATCTTTCTCACCGTTGTTTTTGTAGCTATCATCCATCCTCTCTGCAGTTACCACATTTTTCTGTGAGACCTATGCTTTTAAGATTTTCTAATTTTCAATATTTGAATGTTTTCCCTAAAAGTGCCTCTTGTATAGATGCAAAACATATCTTTACTTTTTGAAAAATTAAATGTCATGTTTAATAATCAAAACTGAGACTATCTTTAAGAAAGCAGAATTTGTAATAACTTCTGATAAGTTTCCTTGCTCTGTTTAATAAGTGTTCTTTCACAGCAAAATTTTACTTTAGGTAAGAAGTGACTCAATGTACTCTCTGTGAAATGAAGCAAATAATCCTAAGATTGATAAATTTTATCAGAAACACTTTACAGGAAAGATGGAAATTTCTCTCGTTTGTGTTTCTCATCTTTGATCCAAGTATGCTAATAAATACTACATATTTTAGATAAGAAAGTAAATGAGTTCCTTTTCCAAAAAGAAGGTCTTCCTAAGAATTCCATTTTTTTTTCACCAATCTTGAAGTGCTGCTGCCCTGGGGAATAGAGACCCTGGACAATGGCACTTCTACAAATACTTAGGACTGTTTTCCCTCTAAAAAACTCCTTCCCTTCCTGCTGGTGTAAAATGAAACTGCAGAGCTTGGTTGGCGCATGAGCATCCTATAATCAGAAAATGACATTGGGATCACCTGGCAAAAATGGACACCATTCCACAGAGGAGAAGCTATAAATAGTAAATGTATGGGAGAATATTTTGTAGTAATTAAAGAGATTCAACCTGAAAAGACAGGTATTATCTCATACCATTAATTTTTCTTTTAAACTAATATCTAATTCTAGTAAAACAGAAATGCTCATACACCATTGGGAGTAATGAAGGCACTGCAATCTCTCTAGAGAATGATTTGATAATGCATATCAAGAGCAAAAATAATGTACTTTCATTGTCCCAAAAACCTCACTTACAGGTATTTAGTCATCAGATAATATTTATTTAGCAGATATCAACTTAATATCTGCTCAATTGTTGAAACCATTTCTGTGGGATGAATTGTTAGCACTTTCATGGATGGCAATTAGCGCAGGTCCCATGATTCTCCTAGTCATTCTTAGATAATGAAGAGTCCTACCAACCTTACAAGAATAAACAAAAATAATTTCTAAGTTGCATTTTAGTTTGCTCTAGTAGAGCACTTACAACTCCAAATTTATTCAAAAGATAGTTCTCTTCTCCCTAGTCCCAGTTCTAAGATAGGAAGAGGGGGCGTGGTATATTGCTTCTCTCTCTCCCTCTACGCATACCTCGCATTCGTCTTCCATCCCTCACACACTGCCTTTCATTTAAAAAGGGGCACACAGTGTCTTACTTGACTGATGTTCTGAGAAAGCGTAGGCGCTCCTTGAGCTTGTCATGTACTGGAACTGACCCACCCCTCATCAGGTGCTTACATGGCTTCCCCAAAGGCCTTACTTCTAGGAGTCCGTTGCTCATAGTCCCCTTGATATTGGTGAAACATCTTTAATGACAGGGTGCTGGTGATTTTGCTAACCCTTGAGGTATCTGGTAGTCTTTCTTTTTCTGACCTTCCTAGAGAGTATCTAAGATAATCCTCACATACCCTTTTCCCCACATGCACTAACCTCTCCTTAGCAGCCCATAGTCTCTTGTGTTTTAGATTTTCCATGTCTGAGCCAGCCCAGCCTGCTGGCTCCCAGCTCTTGACCTTGTAGAGACCTCTCTGATCCCTTTTCATGCCTTGAGGTGAGGGGGAAGCACCCTCGCCCTTGCCCATGGGTGACCTATGGCTCATGACGGCTTTTCCCAGAAATCTGTGTCTTTTCCTCTAATTTCCCAAACCTCTGGACCTTTTGCTTACAAATCCTTCATGGTTTCTTGAACTTCACTTTGAAATATGGTATCTATTATTTGAGGACTTTGGTGAAACCGAGTTTTAAATACTCCTATTTTAAAACTCTGAGCCAATTACTTTGTTTATTATAATTACAAAGCAGAAGAATTCTAAACATTCAATAATAGGGAAGTGGTTAGGTAAATTATTACTCAAATACAGTGAAGCCATTAAAAACCCATTTAGTTACCACTTGGGGACACATTTAGGGTAAAACACTAGGTATAGTACAAATGACACAAAATTGCATATGCTCTATGAGAACAGTTATGTTAAATATGTGTATTAAAATTGAGACTCTCTTAAATAGTATTTTAACTTTTCTTACAGAATAAATTTTTACAAATTAAAAGTTTAAAAAAGTAATTTATTGTGAAAGACTAATAACTCAAAGTATCTCCAAATGTCTGTGCTTACTATAGAAATGGTGTTTGTTGACATTTGGATGCTGGGAATTATGGGTATTTTTTTTTTTTCACATATTTAGCTGGGATCATATTTATTCATTTCTATATTCCCAAAACTTGCACAAGTATGGCACAAAGAAGGGACTTAATAAATATACATGAAAAGTTAGTAACTTAATTACTGAGTCAATTAGATATTTATACTGGGTCCAATTATTATATTCCTATTCTGTTAACCTTTCTAATGCTCTTCTTCAGGTCATGAGATACACTGCATATCTCACTAATTTATAATGTTAAAATGCTTTGTGTATATATTCCTTGAGGTGTTGGACAGATCTAAGATAATTATTAGCTAATGGTGATTTTGTTGTCTGTCTTGCTTAGCACCCAGCCTTCTCTCTACTTATTTAGCACAGCCCTTGGCTAATGTCCAAAGAAGCTATTTGTCCTATTTTCACCTCCTGAATTGATAGCAAATTTGTATTTGGGAATTTAATTTTTCCTTGTATTTCACAAAAAGAAAAGTGAGCAGCAGCATGAAGAACCAGTTATACAGTGTACATGGAAGTCAACTCGAATAGATTAGATGTCAACTTTATGATTTTGAATACATGAAAGTTCTCTTTCTCTAGTCTTGCTTCTTGATCAATTTTCTGACAAAATTTTTACTTCACAGTTTTCCCTTTAGTGACCATCTTAGATTATAACATGAGAAGGAAAAATACCACCTTGGTGTCTGCTGCTTAGGATAGTGGGTGCATCAGCAGTTCTCTACGCATCATTTCACTTGATCTTCATAGCGCGGAGGGCATGCCTTCCTGTTCTCATTTTAAAGGTGAAGAAACCAGGCGTTAAGGCAGTAACTTGCTCACATTCACATATTCAATGCACATGTTGGGTTTAAAACCATATCCTTCTGACTCCAAAGGCCTAAGAGTCAATAGAGCTGATTTGGTTCCCATTTGGTATAGGATTTGATGCAGGAATGGGCAAAACCATTTGCTTCTCTGGGTGTTAGTGTCCTCACCCATAAAATAAAAATGGTCAGATTAGGTGATCCTTTAAGTTCCCTTCTCCCTTCATTCATTTTGAATCTCAGATTTTGAAAAAATAATAGCTTTGCTTTTAGAGCTTGTGAACAGTCCCGTGCAATTCATCAACTCTTAGAATGACCAGCTATAGACAATAGCATGTCCCGTTAAGGAAAGCACACACCACCAGGCTTAGAAAAATATGCTTCCTGAAGGCTTAGTGAGCTCACGGCACTGTGTAAGGCATAGTACTGGAAGCCGAGAGCAAGTCTACACTTAAGAATTCAGGGATATTGACCCTTAGCCCTTTCCAAGGCATTTCTTTAAAGTAGATGGAGATGAATGAAGCAGATTGATCAAAATGCTATCCTTAAAACTCTTTGTAGTATGATTGCTGCAAGCTGTTCTTGTGGGAGCATTCAGGGCCAGGTTTCTGTCATCTATATTTTATCATATCCATGGATTGAGAATTCTTTGTAATTCTCACTTTTATGTACATTACAAGCAGCTACAGTGGTAGAAATATAAGCCTATTTCAGTTTAGAGGAAGACCTTTAAAGGACAATTTTTTTTAATGCAAAGGCATTGCTGTACTACATACAGGATTAACAGTATAATTAGAGTAAATCAGAATGTTCTTGCTCAGGTTTCATTTTTAGGAAATGTTAATTGCGTGTTGCTTTATGTTCTTGTCTGTATGATGGACTTCCTTAATCAGGTTATGAGTTTTGGCTTGAAGGTCCAACCTCAGGGTAATGAGAACACTGGCTAATTAACCATATTTCCTAAAACTTACATTCTGAAAGTATTTTTGTAGCTATAGTGAACATATGATTTTTCTCCCATATGAAAGAACAGTGTAGAGGATTTGCATTGATGGGCTGCTGTTGTAATAAGAAACGGACTTTAATTTGGATGATCATATTCCTGGTATATTGGCTAAGCTGCATCCATCAGAGAGGCTGGCAGTGGTCATTTAAAAATCCTGCCTCTGCCAGGCTGAGCTTGAGCTACAGAAGCCCCTGCTTGTGCAGAGAGGTTAAGCATCATTTAGTTGTTGGCCTATCTTTCGTAAATTCCTGGGAACTTGCAGGTAGTGTAAAGTAACACCCCTTATGGTTAAATATCAGTCATCGTAAACAGCCGCAAAGGTTTACCTGCTGGGGAAGGGAGAAAAGGGAGAAAAGAGGATGAAAACAAAACAAGTGACTATAAGATTAAAAAAACCCACCAAGACACTTAACTTCCAAGAGAAAAAGACAAAGGAGATCATGTAAAATTATGGATGCTTGTGAAATCAAATGAGAGGGGAAAAACCTTGGCCATGCAATCTGTAAAAGAGCATTTGACCGACTCAGTTTTGTGTAGGAGGAAAATGATTCATCAAGATGATTGATGGATTACAGAAAATGGGACTTTCTCATAACACTGAAACTTCAGAAGTGCTGTGTCCTCACACACTGGGCATTAATTTCCCTGGGGTCCAGCAGAAACAGAGGCAGCCACAGCCTGGAATCCTGAGCCTCCTGAATCCCACAGGATGGCAAACATGGATCTTCCCTACCCCATCCACCTAGATCGGGGGTGGTGCAGGGGGGCACACGGGTCCCTGCTTCACAACTCACTGATTCAAGACAGCTTCACTCAACCCACACAGTTTCCTTACTGGCAAAAGGAAAGTGATAATAAATGCTTTACAGTAGCCAGAACTAAATAGTATAAGTAAATATCTATAAAGCCCTGTGACTATGCTAGAAAATCAATGCATTCTTTTTCATAACCTGTTTCTTCTTCTGATAATAACAATACCTCTGCTCACTTTCAAGGTGACATTGACTCTTCGTTGTTTAGGGGATTAGTTTCCTGCAGGCTTTACCTGCTCCTGACTCTGTGGCAGTGCTGGCCTTTCTAGAACAGCAAGAAACTCTGGCCTCTCCACACTCCTTTTTGCAAAGGACCGTAAAATACTTCAGCTGTCTTTATGCCCCCATGACTTACATGCTTCTGTCACTTCCTTTAATCTTCTCTCTGTATTTTAAACTCCACAAGACATAATAATAGTTTTATGTAGTTGATATTTATTTAAATGCTGTACATATTCAACAGTCTCGAGTCCTTTGTGTATGTACAACTTTGCAACTGGGGTTGTTTTCCTTCTGCCGGGAAAATTTTTTTCAGTGACAAGCTGTCTCAGTTCACTTTTGCTGAAAATAGCTTGTTTTACCTTTATTTCCATTGAAGGATTTCTGCTGGCTATGGATTTCTGAGTTTTCTCTTAGCACTTTGAGAATATGGTTCACTATTTTCCAGCCTCCATTATTTCTATTGAGGAATCTGTTTTCAGTTAATGCAGCACTTTACATGTGATTTTTACCTCTGGCTGTTTTTAAGATTTCCATGTATTTGATGTTCAGTGGTTTCAGTAAAATGTATTGAGGTATAGATTTCTCATCTGGTTTAGGATTCCTTGGGATTCTAGCATTTATGAATTGATGTTTTTCATAAATTCTGGAAAATTCTCAGCCATTCACTTTAAATATTGTCTTTTTCTTTTCCCATCCTCTTAAACTATAAGTCAGCCTTTTCCTTTCATTCCTTTGGGAACATTTACGTAAGAAGAATGTATATTCATGGGCTCCACTTCCTTATGGAATATCACTGTTGGTTTTTCTATATCTTAATTTTTTCCTATCATACTAAAACTGGTTTCTTTAAGTTTTCCTGTTTATTCCTGTTCACTAAATCCGAATACTATAACTTGCTTTTCATGCTCTTGTGTTTCTCTTTAGAATTAAGCAACATTTATCATTTCTTTCTTTCCTCTTACAACTCTCTTCCTGACTTTAAGGGAAAATCAATTTTGTGTCACATTCTTATCTTTCCGATATCATCCTTTCTTCTCTGCGCCTCACATCTGCAAGGTGTGGATGGTCCCTAAGAGTTTCTTTTCCTCTAACTCCTTCTTTTCTCTCTGTCATCTCTCCCTCAGAGATCTCACTGCCCACCCACCCACTACTATGGCTGTCATACCGCATCCAGGGCCGACAGTCAGCTGGTCTGTCGACAGCACTGTGTGTTCAGTCAGCAAGGTGACTGGTTGTTAAATATTTTGAATGCCAGCTCTGATTAACATCCCCAACTTCCACCTCCCTAACAAGTTCCAGTACTGTATTTTCAGTTGCCTTGGAGACATTTCTATTTGATTTATTTCCATCATCTAAAACCCAACATGCCTAAAGCTAAAATCATCATCTCTACCCCCCCACTCCTCCTGCACTTCTCTCCCTAATTTTCTTGGTGATGTCCACACATCTCTTAATAATAGCACTTAATTTTCCTCAGCCCCTCAGGCATGAAACATCAGAAACATTTTACATTTTATCCTTTTTTATTCTAAGTTCATCTATTGATAATTTCTCCTTTTTCTCCTTTGTGTATTTTTCTGATTCCTTTGGCATAACTGGATCCAAGCCCTTCATAACATGTGACTTCCAGCTGGTCTTCATGTGCATTTGTCCAATGCACCAGAACCTAATTAATGTTGAAATAGCACCACTTTCGTAAGATCGTTTCATATTCACAAAAGCCACTGTGGCTTAGAGTAATACTTCTTAAATTATGTGTTGAAGGCCAAGTTTGGTCTTTGTTCTTAATTTCCAATTCCCAGGGAACAGTATCTTTGTAAAATATAATACCATGATTATACAAGAATAAAAAATGGCATACAAAATACAGTGCTACTTTTTAAGTTATATGTTTTAGCAGATAAAAAAATTACTCCTTCAAATTGCTGTACACTTTGCACACTCTTGCCCTCAATTCTCATCGTCAATGGTAACAGCCTGAAGACTAGCATAGTCTTCGGACAGCACATTAGGCCCACACTTCAGTCACCAGGCCACTGATTCTCCTGTGCCGATAGGACAGAATCAATTCCGGAGTTTTAAAATATACAGATATCTATGCCGCTGCAAACTGATGAATGGAATTGGAATCTCTGGGAGTGTTGCCAGGGCATGGGCATTTCAGAAAAGCTGTAAAATTGATTCTGATACCCAGCCAGGGCTATGAACTATTGCCTTACTGAGAAAAGTGAGAACTTGCAAGTCTTTATAATCTGGCTCCAATCTATCCTTTAAATATTGTCAAAATCAGTCCCATATTTCAGTCATCCAAGATATTTGGCCTTTCCAAAGTATCATCTGCTCTTTCCCATCTCTGCTGTCTATTCCCAGCCTGGAATGTCCTCCATCACCTACACTGTCGACATCCATCCAGCATCCTGTAAGAATAGAATAATGAATTCTGCACGAGTCCCCAAAGGAGAGAAGAATGAAAAGAGAAAACATCTGTGAAAATTAAAGTTGAAAGAATTCAAATCAGCAGGGCTTATGAGGGGCAAAATGGAGAGATAAGGAAAAATTCATACTAGATATTATAATGAGAATGAAGAATTCAAAGACAAAGGAAAATAGAAAGAATTTCAGCAAAAAAGATCATCCGCAAAGAAACAAAACAATCAGATTAGCAATTGACTTCTTAACAACAAACCCAAAATAATAAGACAATGTGGTGTTATTTTTAAAGAATTCAAGGAAAAGTACCATGATCCTAAAATAGTACACCTAGAGAAATAGATGTATAGAGATTAAGACTTAGTAAAAGTATTCTCATACATAAAAGGATTCAACTTTTACCACAAAATGACCCCCATTGAAGAAACTTTTTGAAGAACAAAAGTAGGAAATGCTGAAAGAGAAATGGAAAGTAAAGATGAATAAATATTTTAGTTAAAATTATTTTTATATTAGGTAAAGAAAGTAAGGATGGAAAAAAGTAAAAGTATATTGACAACAATTCAGAACTAAAATTCTAGATTATAACAGAATAGTGAGGACAAAAGAAATGCTAGAAATGATCCAGTTTTTACTGTGTTAAGAGGAAAATATAAATATTTACAAATTTAGGAAATCAATAAGAACAAAAAATACTGTCTGAATCTTAAGATAAAGACAACACTGGTCTTTTCCTTTTTTTTTTTCTCTTGGGGATATAAATAATAAAAATGAGGATATGTAACTTTTACCCAAATCCTATCTACTTAAAGGACAAAAGGAGAGGGGAAGATATAAAAAGAGAAGACTAAATTAAAAATGCAAGATAGCAGCAATGAGTCTTAATTCAACAATAATTACAATTTACATTTAAGTTGAAAATGTGAATTAAGATGGCAGAAATAAGATCGAATTTCATTGTAATTGTACCAATTAAAACTCACTAATTAAAAGACCAAGACTCCCTAATTGGATGAAGAAAGATGTTTGGAAGAGACAAAGTGAAAACAGAAGTACTCAGAAAGACTGAAAATGAAAGGATGGAAAATACAGACCAAGCAATCATGAATCAAAGAAGGCATGGCATTCTCTTAACAATTCACACATTGCCAACAGACAAGGGTCAGCACTACAGTGCAACTAGATCAAGAGTCAGGCACAGTAGAGATTAGAAAGAACTTAGCAGTGACCCAAGGAAATACACGTGGGCCCAGATCAAGGCCTCAGGAGTGTCAGCAGGGTAGGAGTGCAGTCTGTAGACGAGCCACTGGACTTGGGAAGCAGGCTGCTGGTGGGAACTGGGTGGATTAGATGGAGCAGCCTTCAAAAAGAAACACTGAGTCTATTTGTGGAGCGATTTTTATGGGGTATGTCAGGGCTCTGGACTGCTCTGAATGTCTACTACCTATTATAAGTGGGGAGTAAGAATTCAAAAATACATGACTAGTTCTAAATAAAAAAAGAAAAAGAAGGTGAGGTGAAAAAATGAAGATAAAGTGCTGAACAGGCAAAAGGAAAAAGGGAAACAAGAAAGGAGGAGGGAGGAAGGAAATACATAATAGGTAATAATCAAGAATAAAATATGGCCGAAATAAAAGGCAGAAACTTAGGGTTTTACTAAATGAAGCAATTATTTGTTTTGCTTTGCCTATAAAATAGCATTATTTCTGCTTTAGATGATGCAGATTGTCTTGCATGCAGTCCTAAATATTTCAATATTTGAATTTTTATTATTTTGTTTATAGGTAAATCTGAAATGAGGCTCTGTCATAAGAAAAACTAAACAAAAATAAAACAAATTGTTTTGGTTAGATAACCAAAGCTGCCAACACTTGGCTTCCTCCCCCGGGGTCAGCTGTGGGACAGAAACAGACCTTTACTCTGTTTAACCTTTTTCTCACATGTTCTGGAGTACCAAAGTAGGTGTTTTGTGGTGACCGAACAATACTCTCCACCAGATCGTCACTGGCCTCATTTTGCAATGGCATCTGTAACTGACATCCCAGAGAGGAGAAATTCATACAATTCTTATTTTCTGAGATAACAGAGAAAAACCAGAGTAAAGATTGACTCTACCAAAGTTTTCTTCCAAGAAGGGGTTTGTTTATAGGGCATAGATTATCTTTCCTCATTATAAGAAATTCCCATTTGAATGCTGAGGCCAGAAGCTCATTCTAAAATGAACGCTGAAAGGTTAGTACAGGACGTCTACCCACACAGAGATAGAGATATCATTCCCTACCATTTTTGTTATTTTAACATTAATTTTTAATATTCCTTTTATTCAGTATGTAGAGGAGATGCAAGTATGTATCTCATGTTGTTTTTCTGCAACAAACATCAAAATGGAAGACGCTACCTTGATTTGCCTGGTTTTCATTGTTGCCTCTATTAATGGACTTTTCCTCTTTTAAGAGTCTGTGGCTGTTCTCAGGTTTAGCAACTATGGAATCATTACTTTTATTAATGGGGATTATTAATATTTAGCTGAATATTGATAGTATGTAATAGAATTAGGTTGGTCTTTCAAAGAAAAACCTGAATGTAAATTTCATTTCTAAGGGTTTTAGTTTTTCATAGAGAGATGCTTCAGAAGGCTGTCTCATGCATGGGAGGATATATTAACTGTGGTGCTTAATAAAGACAAATGGACACAGAGAAAGGTTTGTCAGTCATGTTTTGTTGGGCTCTGCCCTTTTTAAAATAAGTTAATGACTTTTGCTCCATGACCCATTTCTAATGGTAGCTTGGTCTTTTCAAAGAGGATGCCATTGTCATAGTTCAGAGGTATTAGGCAGTCACTCTATGGTGCAAATTAAAAGCAAGTGGATAAAACTTAAATGTTAAACACCTCACAGAGTAAAAGGCCACCAACTAGTTAAATAAATAAATTGTTTGCAGATAATGGATTTTAAAGAAGTTATTTAGTAAGAAAATATCTTGATGGTGAAGTTCTGTTTTAAAACATAGTTACAATAGCTAGAGTAAGCATTGTGAATGCACAACTTTTGTTTTTCAAATACCATCTCCTTGTAGATTATGTATTTTAATGCAGATGGCATTTTATTTATATACAGGCAGTACTTTTGTCTCTACTCAGAAAGAAGCCATTTTGCCTCTTCTGATTCTGTTTCACTTGAATTTTGGTCAAAAGACAATAGGGAAAAACAATGATTATTTCTCATTTGTGATTATAAATTATTCCTATTGATCTGGTCTGTAAATCAAGTCAAATTAACAAAATCATTTATTTCACTTTAGAGATACCTTTGTATTTGGTAGACAAAGCATAGATGTAAGAATCAAAATCTTGTGTTATCTATCCCTGTCACTGAACTGGATGCATGAGTTATTTAATATCTCTAATCAAGGAGGTTCTCTTCAGAAAAAAATGATTTAATTCCCATCAATTACAAGATAGTCAATTCATTTAAACACTGCCACTTACTTACTAGTTACTTTAATGTCCTGCCACATTGGGGGTTGTTATGGGGACATAACATTTCAAGTAGGTAAAGCAGACAAGATCAGCAACATGTGAACAGGCCAAGGTCAGAACTGAGTGAACGTGATTCCTCACCTTAGAGCACAGAGCATTTACTGCAAGGGAACAATTTTCATAGGTGAGATTTAGGGATGACATTATGTAGGAAGTATTTTTGGATACTAGAAAAATTTACTTCTTATGTCTTACATTTATTCTGAGGGATTGATCATTCCTAGGAACCCAAGGTTGTGTTGAGTTCCTAAAATATCTCAGATATGATGCTACCTATAGAGGTACAGTAACAAAAGGCCAGCAGTATCTGAAGCATAATCAAGTCATAGGGAATTCTGTATACGTTATGTCTTACGCAGAGTTCTTTGCATCTAACCTGTCATTTGATCTTAGTATGCACCTCTTTTAAGTAGATCTACTCTTTCCCTGGCTATCCACTGTGCCTCTAAGATTACTAGCTCTATATCAAGACAGGGGTGAGTTAGAATCTTGACCCTATTGTTTTCTATGACGAGACTTATACTTATAAATAACTTGTTTTGGAGGCAGCACATAGAAGACAATAGTAGAAGGAAGGCACTGGAAGTAGAAAGAACAATTTCTAGATTATTACAAAGCCCTGGAGAGAGATTAAGGATGCTTGAATTAAGATACTAAGAGTAAAGAGGAGATTGACCCAGTATTTCTGGAAAACTCTACCTACATCTGATGTACAATTAGATATGAAGGGAGACTATTTGTTTATCACACAATGTTAGTCTAATGTTCTTCCACAGTCATCAGGAACCTCAACACCTGTTGCTTCACTGCTTGAGGCATGCAGCTTCCACCTTGTACAAAGGAGCTACTCTGTCTCTGCCATTGCATATGCATTCTTGCCAGCAGCAAGAATAAAAGAGCATGTTACTTTTTTAAAAAGCACTTTCTCTCCAATGCTCATGGATAGGAAGAATTAGTATTGTCAAAATGGCCATCCTGCCCAAAGCAATTTACAGGTTCAGTGCAATCCATATCAAAATACCAAGGACATTTTTCAGTGAACTAACCATCCTAAAATTTATATGTAATCACAAAAAACCCTAGATAGCCAAAAAAATATTTAGAAAAAGAACAAAGCTGGAAATATAGGCTCCTTGACTTCCAGCTATATTACAAAGCTACAGTAATCAAAACAGTATGGTACTGGTACAAAAACAGACGCATAGATCAATGGAACAGAATAGAGAGCCCAGATATATCCCCACACATATATGGTCAATTTATACATGACAAAGGAGCCATGAGTATACAATGGGGAAAAGACAACCTCTTCAACAATTGGTGTGGGAAAACTGGACAGCTACATGTAAGAGGATGAAACTGGATTATTGTCTAGTTCCATACACAAAAGTAAACTGAAAATGGATTAAAGAACTGAATGTAAGTTGTAAAACCATAAAACTGTTAGAAGTAAACATAGGCAAAATCTCTTGAACATAAGTATGAGCAGTTTTTCCTGGACACATATCCTTGGACAAGGGAAACAAAATAAAAAATGAACAAGTGGGACTACATCAAACTAAAAATTTTTGTACAGCAAAGGACACCACCAACAAAATGAAAAGGCAACCTACAGTATGGGAGAATACATTTGTAAATGATTTATCTGAAAAATTGATTTATTATCCAAAATATATAAATAACTCATATGACCTAACACCAATAAACAAACCAGCAAACAAATAAATAAAGGAATTAAAAAATGTGCAGAGGACCTGACAAAACAGTTCTCCAAGGAGGAAATACAAATGGCCAACAGACACATGAAAAGATGCTCCACATCACTAATCATCAGGGAAATGCAAATCAAAACCACAATGAGATATCACCTCACACCAGTCAGAATGGGGGCTATCCAAGACAAGAAATAACAAGTGTTGCTGAGGATGTAGAGAGTAGGGAGCCCTCCTACACTGTTGGTGGGAATGTGAATTTGTGCAGCCACTAGGGAAAGCCATATTGAGATTCCTCAAAAAACTAAAAGTAGTAATACACACAACCTAGTAAATCCACTCCTAAGAATTTACCTGAAGAAAACAAAATCTCTGATTCAAAAAGATATATGCACCCCTATTTATTGCTGCTTATTTACAGTAGCTGTGATATGGAAGCAACCAAAGTGTCTGTCAGTAGATAAATGGATAAAGAAGATGTAGTATATACATATGTGTCTTTGTGTGCATGTGTGTGAAATATTATTCAGCCTTAAAAAAAATGAAAGAATCCTGCCATTTTCAATATGCATGGACCTAGAGGGTATTATGCTCAGTGAAATAAAATCAAGCAGACAAAGACAAATACTATGTGATTTTACTTATATGTGGAATCTAAAAACAAAACAAACAAAACAGCAATAGACTCACAGACACTGAGAAGTGACTGGTGGTTACCCTGGGGGAGGGTTTGGGATAGATGAGTGAAATAAGAGTAGAGGATAAGGAGGCACAAAATGTCAGTCATAATATAAATTAGTCACAGGGATGAAAGTGCAACATAGAGAATATGGTTAGTAGTTCCATAACATCTTTCTATGTTGACAGTAACTGCACTAGTTGGGGTGAGGAATTAATATGTGTGTCACTGTTGAATCACTATGTTGTATCATTGAAACCAATATAATATTGTATGCCAATTATACTTCAATAAAGAAAAATACACACACAGAAAAAGCATGTTCTGGAAGATCTACACATTACTACTGTTGACTTCAAGGGGAGAAAATAGATACAGTCTTTACTGTGAGTGGCCACATATCCATCTGAAATTCAGAGTTTTATTAAGGAAGTAGAGAACAGATAGTGAAAACAACTCCCAGTTATAAAAAGAAAGAGGGTTCTCTACACTCCCAGCCACTGAGCAGAGTTGAAGAATGAAATGAAACATGGATATTCTCTTTGTTTTGTTGGTCCAACAGTAGACAAGACAAATACATATATTCATGTGTGTGTGTGTGTGTGTTTGGGGCAATAATGTCCAGGAAAACCAGTTTGCACATACCCACATGTTGACTTTTATAGGAAGGCAAAAAAAGTACAAAACATTTAGTTTGAATTACAAGTACCTCATGAGAAGGATAAATTCTCAAATCAAATGGTATTTTAAAATCTCTTTGATTTAAGTTATCACATTATTTCCTTTGGGTTGGAGTAGAAATGGAGGGATTAAAGAGTTAGAGAAAAGCTGCCGGAGTATTGCTCATAAACAGAACAAACTCTTGTAACGTATAATTCTAAGTACCATTGTTTCAATCATTAAATTGTTATTAATGATGTTATGTTTCCTGATATATCTTCAAATTTGTTTAATATATGGCTTTTGATCATTTCAGTTTCCATGCCACTCTTAATATCATTTGAAAATGCAGATTTAATTTTCATATCCACAATTAGTATTACTGAACAACTCCACAAATAAAATGATAACCTGCCAATTTTTTCTTTGCAGAAATCAATTTCATATCAAAACACTGGAATAAACAGGGACTTCACTATAGTGGTATCCTGTTGTATATCCTACTGAGTGTACAGTTCTAGAATTTTATGGCTTAGTTTTTTCTGTTGTTGTTGTTCAGACACAGTTATTGCTCTGGGCCATTTCCTGCAAGAGGAATGATGAAGTGTGGAAAAGAAAATAGATCAAGCGGATCTCTAACATTAGAACCCAGCACATTGAGGGAAATAGCTAAAGGCATGTTAAGCCAGAGATATTTCAAGGTAGTTGTGTTTGGAAAAAACAGCCAAACCTTTGAGTTCTTGGTGGCAGAGATAATAACCAGAAGGTCTCTCCTAAGTTTTTTTTTCAGGGAGATAAGAATGTTAATGAAGTCAGAGAGCAGTTCAATGATGGCAAATTAAGTCATGTTGATATTGTGGTGAAGAAAAGATGAAAAGGAGTTTAAGAAAGGAAATAAGATCTTAACCTTTGGGTTTGACAGGACTTCCCCATTACTCACTACGGTCACTCATTTTAGACTCAATAGCAAGACCAAATAGCAAGACCAGCTATTGAGCACTTGATTTTGCAGTTTATATTCCATCAATACCGATATTAAATTACTGCATTTTAAACCTCAGAAATTACATATAAATAGATGCTCAGTCACATTGGCACAAAAGGTCTACAAAAAGTTTTTACACATAATGGGAAGGAAAGGGAAGACATGTTTTGGCTTAGAGCACCCATATTCTCACAGCTTGAAAGCAGAATAATTTTGTCAGCATAGAAATGCTTTTTCTTCACCACTGAAACTATTGTAGGTTTTTATAGGTGTTGTTTTTACAGACTCTATAAACAGAAAGTCACAGTATCGGGAATTTACTAAATAGTGATACTGAGCTGAGTAGGCATTTTACATTTGTCATTTCTGTAGGCTGTTTGGGGAGTCCTTTTAGGATATGTCTGATTTCCATCTAATGATTTTCATCAGTAATTATATTTAATACTTCTAGGAGTATCTAGTTCTATCTTGCCTACTTACCAAAACAAATTTTGCGTCCATGTATAGGAAAGTATTTTATAAGCTAGGTGCTCTCTACATGTGAGTTACCGTCATTTTAGAGCCGACAGTAAAGGAAGCCAGCTTTGTACAGTACGAGGGCAGAGGCTGGACCCATGTCCGGGACGCAGGTGACAGGGTACCACCAGACTCAAGCCATCTAGACTCAAGATTAAATTAAATTAAAATCTAGATTAAAAGGTGGTTGAATTTAATGATCTCTTTTTGCCTTAAATATTCAGATTTTAAAACTGGTAAATCACAGAAGTTCAAGTAGCAGTGAGGGGGAATGCTTCAAAAAATATGGTAAATTTGACTATAAAAAGCAGTGAAGTACAGATACAGGTTCAACCTGGGACCTCAGATATGTCATGTTAAGTGAAAGAAGCCAGGTCCCAAGCTCTGCTTTACTGTGCAATTCCATTTATGTGAAACGTTCAGAATCAGCCTGTCTATAGAGACAGAAAGTAGGCTAGTGGTTACCTGGGGCAGGGGGACTAGGGAGTAATGGCTAAAGGATATGGAGTTTCTTTGAGGGGTAATTAAAATATTCTAAAATTGATTGTGGTGGTAGAATCACAACTGTGTATCTGCTAAAAACCAGCCCCTGAATTGTGAGGCATGTTAATTATTTCTCCATAAAACTGTTTTTAAAGAATCATACAGCTTTAGCAGTGTCAAGGATACACATTGGAAGCATCTCAATGGCTCTCTTTTACTGTGACGGCAGTCTCCAGTTAAAAATTAGGTGATTGTCCTCACCACTGAAAATGATCATTGGGTGGGAAACATAAGACTCCTATCAACCTTTTGCCATGCTTTTACCTGCTATTAGTGTTATTGTTTTCACTCGCTATCATTTGACAATGTAGTCTTTATTGCTGTGGCCTCTTACGTTCCAACCTGTATTTCCATCTGCAGCCACTCCCACCTATCACAGCGATGGAACAGGATTTTATCCTAGCGATAAACACTGATCCCGAGAAAGGGTCATTCACAGCAAAGCAATATTAACACACGCATTTGCACAGCATGTACATCAGAGAATTTTGCTCTTACAGTTCTGTGAAGTGATTAGAGGAAATATTATTATCCCCAATCTATAGGGGAAAGAACCAAGGACCAGTGAATGTTTTGTCAAACAGCTATGAAATTGCAAATCTGGGATCAGAATTTAGTTCTACCTGATATCAAAAGCCAAGCTCTTTTTTCACATGGTGCTCTTTTACCAAAATGAGAAACAGCTACCCTTTTGGAATGCTTTGTACTTTTAAAATAGAGTTGTTATGGGAAACCCCCTAGCAATACAAATCATCCAGAAAGCTCGGAGAGAAATTGAAACTTGGAAAATCTACCTGACAAAGGTTTAGGAAAAATTACCTAATTAGGGGATTTTTAGTTTTACAAAAAGTTTCAAAACAGACTATTTAGAGAGTTCTCACATGCTATTAAAATGTGATTCAATTTATGGAAATCAGAGGCAGTTGCTGTGTTGAAATATGAATCAGAGAACCTAAATTTTAAGTCCTACTTCTTTCCCTAAGTACATGAGTAAATTGTGAAACCTACAGGACCTTTAGTTTCCTCAATAATAGAACATGAGTTTAAAAATGATCTTTTATTCATTCATCTGTTGATTCAATCATTGATTCATTAGTTCATCAAATATATGCCCAGATGTTCTTCTAAGCAACATAAATTCCAGTTATTTTGATGAAGAAGGACAGAAACACTGTGGTAGAATCAACTGCTCCTCGGCTCTCAGCCGTTTCCAGCCTTCTGTTCATGACAGGGGTTGACATTTCTTTCTGCACTCTCCATCTCACCTCTAGGTACATTCAACATGCAGGAGGTACTGACAGAAGATTAGGGAGTAGGAAGTGTGGGAAAACCAAAGTGTTTTCCCCTCAGCCTCCTTTAGTGAGATCTGCTCCTGCCAGGAAACCCCACCCTGACTACCTCTGGAAATACCACCCACACGCTCCTTCCACTGTCTCTGCAGCCATAGGAAACATAGCAGTTCACCATTGCTGGTATCTCAGTGCCTCATGAACCCCTTTTTTGATGAAGAATATGACCCATAGGTCCAAGGAACTCTACAAAACCCAAGTAAGGTTAACACTAAGAAAAATACACCAATGAGCACTATTATCAAATTGAGGAAACCAATTATAAAGAGAAATTCTTGAAAGCAGTCAGAGCTCAAAGAAAAACAATGATGAGGGGGACTAACTTTTTATCAGAAACAATGAAAACAAGACAACAAAGCATCTTTAAAGGGCTGAAAAAGAACTAGAGCAACATTCCTCTCAACTTAGACTTCTCCACCTTGCAAAAATATTCTTCAAAATTGAAGGTGAAATAGACACTAAAAAGAAAGAGCTGAGAAAATCAGCCACCAGCTGATCAGCCCTATAAGAACTGTTAAAGGACATTTTTTAGGTTGCAGGAAAATTATACCAGAAGAAAACTTAAATCTGCACAAAGGAATGATGAACAACAGAAGTGATATAAGGGTGACCAAATGCGGAACAGTCTCTTTTGTTTTTGAACTTTCTTTATAATCATAGATCTTTCAAGCAAAATTATAACAACATATTGTGGGCTTTATAAAATACAAATTGAAAGGTAGCCCAAGTGATGGAGTCAGGGGTATGGGTAGTTGGAAATGTAATGTTCTAAGTTTCTTGAATTGTGTGCAAAGTGCTATAGTATTATTGAAAGTTAGATGTGAGAAGCTTAAGATGCATACTGTAAATCTTAGAGTCCTCTAAAACACTGAAAAAAACCCAAACAAAGTTATAGAACACTAAAAATGTGAAGACCTTTATGATTCTACAAGCAATACCTGAGCAGCCAAGTTATTTGCTAAAACACACTTAGGTTTGATTCAAAACTTTGATTAAATCTTGATTTTTAAAATAACCCAAATGTAAAGTTATGAAGAGCACACCCAACTTTCTCATTTTCATTTGGGAAAAATACTAGGTTAAAAAAAAAACACCTAGGTAAAAACTGGAGCAACTTCAGTGCCCTTCAGATAATTTGCACCCATATCCTCAAAGAATCCTGGTCGCTTGGCCATTTTAACTCTATTCATGGGGGTGCTTCTTCAATTACATTATAATCTTGGGATTCCCACAGTTATTGACAGTCCTAGATCTGTCAGCTTGTTGAAGGTCTTTGATGTTTGCATGGCTGTGTGGGTCATATTTACGTGTTCTTGGTTGGACAGGCTTTGTTCTATTCAAGTAGAGCTCTGATTAATTTCGAAGTTCATTGTTCAGTCCACATACAGTTTTTACTTCCATCTAGCACGTTGCCATAGGGTTGGATAGTTTCTGTGTTTTTTGAGAACTTAAGACCAGAAAAATGAAATGGTATTTACAGTGCTTTACAAGAGAAATAAGTAACGATATCAAAACTACATACCGTTCATCTGAAATTAACAACAAAAACCCAGAAGCTTCTGCTGCAATTCTTACGTAATTCTTCTGTTGCTCTTATAAAACTGAGTGATGCATATCTGTACACTGAGATTCCTTTATGAAAGACAGTGTATCTACTTTTTTAGTACTATATCTGTTAGTCTCAGCATGCTTCATTCTGAAATTATCCTAAGACTTTAAAAAATATAGACTACAGTTTAGATACAACACCTCAAAAATTTGACAGTATTTGACACTATTTATCATATTTTCGAGAAGTTTCTGAGTAGGAAAGGATTAACCTTGGTAACACAAAGACTTTTCAAAATGAACCCTAGGCCGATTATCATACCAAGACAGCACTCATTCATAGCAGAACAGGCACTTATTAAAAAGCTCATTCATGCTAAGTGCTGTGAGGGGCACCTTCATGCACTAAAGGCTCATATCCACATATGTAGGTTAGAATTTGTATGGAAGTATATTTGAGAGAGAATATTCAAGGTAAAAAATGTTAAAGTATTGTCGGGATGGGAGCAAGAGAGACAGAAGAAGATACATAGAGAGATCAAGTGTAAAGTGATTACCAGAGTAATTGAAAAATACTTTTACTTTAAACTTTCTGATTTGGGATTTAAATCATTAAACCAAAGGAATATGGGTCAAATAGTCATAAGACAGTTAGTTTACCCTTTTGTTATCACCTTTGAGGACTACATGTTTGTTGACATCTTAAAAAATGCTGAGTATGCTTGCCATCCTCGGCTCACAAATTTGGTTAAACAATGAAGGACTGAGAAGAAAGCGAAGGACATTGAAGGAGACAGAGATGGAAGAGAAAAACATAACTTGTTCTGTCTTTTATCCCACTCACCAAGCAAAAGACAAATATACATTAAATTTTCTTAAAAGAACAATTAATCACTAGATAGTCTTAAAGCTCTTGGTAGCTTTCAGATGTTTGTGGTTGTTATTTCAAATATGAAATAAATACTGTGTTCTTATTTACACACATGAAAATGTGCTAAAGCTATTGAATGAAAACATGTATTTGATTCTAAATATTTTTTTAAAGGAAATAATTCAGGGAGCAGAATAAATGTAAGTAAATATGTCACTTGCAATATCATAATAAAAATTGTATTTTAGAAAAATGCAAATTGAAGAGCTTTTTATATTTTTATTAATGTGAAACAACTAAAATTTTTCTTATTCTACATTTGATTAATTCATTTATTGTTACATGTGTACTATGTCTTGAGATTGAGTACAACTCATGTATATATGTTTTGAAAACAAAGGCCCAGCATGTAACCTTATACATGCTAAAAAGCATGAATTTCTCTAAAGAGGTCCTAGGAATAGGACAGAGCACTGTTTTGAGATTACCTACTTTTATCAGTTACATATTGTCACAAAACAAGTGCTGCATACAAGCACCCAAAGTCAGTGGCTTCAAATGACAACCATTTCTTATTTCTCACAAGGTCGCAAGGGTTGGTGGATGTAGACAAGATGAGGAAGGAAGTTCTAGTTCAGCTCACATCTGTGCAGCCCACTGAGTGTGGTCTGTCTGTTTGGATTTGGGGTCCCTGGACGGGGCTTCATTCAGTGTGTCTTTTTCCTCCTCATGGGACCCAAGGACTGGCTGGGGCAGAAGCACAGAAGAGCACGCAGAAACACTCAGGGCCGTTTGAAGCCCAGGCACACTGTCAGTTCCCCCTCATTCTACTGGCTAAAGCAGGTCCTATTTTTGAATTCAGAATCCATTATTATTAATGAATTGCAAAGACACATGGCAAAGAGGATGGAAACAGGGAAGGGTGAATAATTGAAGTAATTAATCAACTCTATCTAGTCTATGTTACAAATGGAAAGGCATTTAAGACATTTGAGAGTGTGTCAACCATGAATAGTCCATTGATATTAAGAGGATCTGCTGCTCAAGGCTATAACTGGGTCCCAATATTCAAGGCCTTCACTGCATAGGTCTTTGCTTTTTGTCTATTATTTTCACGCTGTCTTTGGAAAGAGTATCATGTTCCTTAAGTGGCGTGATCACAGAACTGGATAAGGTTGCAGGGCTGGGGTTGCCATTTGTGTATTACATCTGACCACCTTATCACTGACCACGCATCTTGTTTTCCAATGGTTGTCTTGTTACCATAACACTTCATTAAGTCTTCCTGTCTGCCAAATCTGTTGTAAACAGAAAGTACAAAAATAACCCCATCTAAAGAAAACCCTCTTTTATGGCCATCCTACCTTTCCCTCCAATTCTTTTAGGAAACAATACCTAAGAAAATAAATCAAGGGTTTGGAATTAGAAGGCAACAAAGACATGCTTTTCCTTAATAGGGTTGGCAAAATGGAAGGGCAAAGATGTGGCAAAGGGAGGGAGGTTCATGAAAAAATTGCGAATTCATTCATATTTTAGTTCCTTTCCTGTATTTATCTCATAACAGTTTAAAAGTGCTTGCTTGCCTATGTGATGGTCAGATCTGTTGCTTTGAATGCTCCCAGAATAAACAGCGGTTGTTAAAAAAAAAAAAAAAAAGCAAGTGCAAAGCCGTGAGTGCACACTAATTCTCTACTCACAAACTTGATCTAATTGTGCCAATAGGATGTTGTAAGAGAAATCATTTTATGAAATATATTCTCTCTTTCACTGCACACTTGATGTTCTTCATGCTTTTTTTTAGCAAATGAAATCTAAAGCTGTGTAAGCAAAGAGAATAAAATAACTATTTTGGTGCTGATTACTGCTTTCTAGGCTTTTAAATTAAAAATTCTCTACTGCAGTCATTTTCAATAGAATAAAATATCATCTATGATAGCTAAATAGTTCTATATTTAATTAGTTTTTAAACAGCCATAAATGAGTGTTAAGGCTTTTTTTTCCTTTTCTTCAGTTATAAAAATGAGGTGGTAATATGAGCAAGCCATTTTAGTCACATTCTTCCAGTTAGATTTTTTATTTTCTTTCCTTCATCATCCATCTTAAAATTATTGAGCAATATGCAGTACTGAGACATGTGAATTAAAGTATTTCATTAAAATGTCAAGAAAATGTTAGCCTTAAAGGTATAGTTATCTATTTATAATTCATTCAAAAGGTTCTTTTCTGCTTAAAGCTGCAAGAGGTCATCTCTAAATAATAACTAATATTTGAACAATCTATTATGGCTTGCGAAGCAATCCCACCTCTAGTTAGATGTGGTTCAGAGAAAAGATATGGTTCAAGTTACCTAGCAAGTAAGATGCAGAGCCCACACCCATATGTTCTGATTTTTAAACTTCATATCTGTAAAAACAGTCTGCAATCTTCATCACCTTACAAAACTCTCCACTCCTTGCATTTTTTCTCAAGTTTATATGAACTCAGTTTATACTATATACATTGGCATGGTTCCCCTCAGTTGCTCTTTGGATGGTATATCCTGTCTTTGTAACCAATTGAGAATGTCATTGCAAGTAGAGATCTCCTGTGCTGGCTGTTTCTCTCCTGTACCCACCAGCCCTTAGCCTCTCCAGGCTCATCATATATATGCTCGATCACATTTGGTGACTGAATATAAAGAAACGGTTAGTCATTAGTATAATTTACAACATTTCATAATTCAAATTGATTTGAAGTTTCTTTGACTTAGTAGACAAGACTTAAATGCATGTGTTCATCTCCCTAAACCAAGGATTCTGCAGCAGTAAATGGCATTGAGTTTCCAGAATATATGGACAGAGCCTGACTTATGCAGGGTTTGCAGAATTTTGTTGATCCAAACTATCTTTCCTGAAACTTACTAATTTCCTCACTTTTCCATTCAGTAAAGCTCCTAAATCTCCTTCTTCAAAAATAAATTAATGTTTTTCTGGTCCGAATGTTGAAAGGCTTCCAAAAGGTCCAGAAAGCACAGTATTTCATCTCCTGGAGTTTCAGTGAACTTTTTTTTTTTTCTTAATAGCTCAGTGAAACTGGAGAATAATTACTTTTTCAGTTAATGTTAAACTGATGGCATTTTTAAACAAAAAGCTGGCAGCAAATATTATGTCAAGCTGTAGTGCATTGAGGGGTGGTTTGGCCACTTTGCAGCTCACCTCTGAAACATCAGACTTCCTTTGTGGTGCCAAGTGCAGCATTAAGAAATAGCACAATGGAGATGGAGGGGGATGCTGGGATTTTTTTTTGCCGAGGGTATAGAGTTCTCTGTCTCCACAAACTGCTCCATGAGGCTAACCTTCCAATCCTTTTATAACCAGGCAGTCCTTTCGCAAACACCCCAAAGTTCCATTTTCTCGCTATTTGAAAAGTACGTAGACATAAAAATGTTAATATTAATAATCCATTAAAAAGCTTTACCTTTTTTCTGGTTTGTTTAAAATTTGGGACAAATTCAGAGTCCTCTGTTGCACCTTTTGAAATGCCCTGAGAAGACTGGAAGGTGGCATTTTCCAGCAGTGAGCTCAGCATCAGTGCATGCTGTCCTGATCACTGCAATGGACCAGTGCAGAGCCAACCCATTCACACAGTCACGAAGATACTTCAGTCAGTACACATCTGAAAACAGACTTTTTTTTTTGAATGAGCAAAACTCTGTGATGAATACTGTGGGGCACTTCTAGGAAAGATGAAACAGTTGGGGTTATGACAGCTGCATAAGTAACAATAGTTCATTTAGGGTGGAAAGTATTAAGTTTGAGAGTAGATGTATAGATAAAATGCTTTGTATATGGAAAAGAAAAGAGAGGCAATCTCCTCTTTGAAGAGGCTGAGAGAGATAATGAGGGAGGGGGAGGGGCAGAGCCAGAAGCCCTGGGTCAGAAGGGGATGTGATGTGGCCCGGGTTGGATTTCTACCAGAGACAGACACGCAGAAGATGAGCAATCCAAACTGAGAGAGATCGATTCTAAGCCGTAAGTGCAGGGTCAGGAATCAAGACGGGGGTCGCAGAGTTGGGAGTTCAGAGCTGGGAAGACCAGAATGAGCAGGGAGAGAATTAGAATGAGACCAGTTTGGGACTGCACCAAGGTGGATGCCAGAGAAAGAACCATAAACGTTGAGCGGTGTCCATGGGACACGGGACTTGAGGTGCTTGGCTTGGGCTCGCCCCTTTAAGGGGCAAGAAAACCACATGGAGGAGACGCTATATGAGCAGGAAAAGGCGGTGCCTGATTTTGCTGGCACTGATGGCTGTGTGTGTGTGTCTGTGTTTGAAGAACTAGATGGCCGTTACAGATGACATGATTGCCACCATATTTACTTATGGAGTGAAGCTTTCTGTGATCTAGAAAGTAGCTAACAGATGAATATATCATTCAAAATCTAAATATTGCTTTAAGCCTTAAATTATCCATAATGGGTAGGTTGAGGTAATCAACTGAATAATAGTTTTTTAGTCCTAACTTTAACTGAGTAAATGCAATTATAGTGGGCATAGTTTCTCTCTATACATAAAAGAAGCAGTAAGAAAATTGGCATACTTTGGCCTTGATTCTGTTCTCTTTTTTAAAGAACTTTGTTGTGGTACAGTTTGCATACCATAAAGTTCCCCCATTTCAGGTATACAACTCAATGGCTTTTGGTCACTTTGACAATTAGTGTTAACATTATCATAAGTCAGTGTTAGCCCATTTTCATGTAGCACCTAAGATCCCTCCTGCCAATGTACAGTCAATCCTTTTTCCTGCAATCAGCCCAGGCAACCACTAATCTACTGTCTATCTTCATAAATTTGCCCTTTCTGGACATTTCATATAAATGGAATCCTAAGTCTGTGGTCTCTTATGTCTGGCTGCTTTCACATAGCATTGTTTCTGAGGTTTGTGTATGAATGTAACATGTGTTCATAGTTGATTCTTTTCTATTATTCAGTAGCATTTCATCACGTGGATACACTACATTTCTTTTTCCACTCACCAATTGATGGAGATTTAGGTTGTTTCTGGATCTTCATTATTATGACTAATGCTGCTATGAACGTTTACATGCAAGTCTTTGTGGGATTGATGTTTCATTTCTCTTGGAAAGACACTGAGGAGTAGAATTGCCCTGTGATGTGCTAGTTTTGTGTTCAACATTTTGAGAAGATGCCAATGTTTTAAAAATGTTTTTCAGAGTGGTTGCAGAGGTCCTGTTCAGTTAAAGTTAATGATGAAGACAGTAACTGCTAATTCCTTCTTGTACTGGCTGTTTGTTTTATCAGTGCGCCAGGATTATGTAAGATTATGTACCTATTCTTCCCACTCAGTTCTCACAAAAATTCCATGTAGTAGGCACCAATATGGTTATTCCCAGATATATGTACGGTGCTTTCATTGTGTTCATCATTTTAGTTGCTTCAACATCTGTAGCCTTGAATTTAACAAGCATACCTAGTCCATCAAGGGAAAGGATTCCATGTGGTGTAAGAGAAAACAGGGAAGTAGCAATATTTGTTGATAGTAGTAGGGAAGGTAATATATTAACAACTCTAAAGTCATGTATAGGATGGATTGAATGAGATGGATGAAGAGGCATATTTCTTTCTGGGGTTTTGGCACATTTATGTAGGAAATGCACAGTTTAGAAGATGAGGAATCAGACTGGTACCTGAGATGTATCCCATGATTGGTATTGTGCCAAACTGATGGTGACTCCAACTTAGCTCATACCAGCCTGTAGATAAGTAGACAACTTCTTCCAGGGCAAAGGCTAGTGCTATTTATTGTTTTATTCCTGATGACTAGATCATAATGAGGGCAGAATATATATTTTGGTTGATCAAATGTGGCAACAAATACATACTTTCCAGAGATATCCTTAGCGGTATTAGCGTTAGATGATTGTGAGTACCTACCACAAAGAAGCGGGAATACCCAAACCGCAGGATGGGTAGGTAGGTCATGGTTGCTAAAACTCTAAATCCTTTCTAGCAAGGTAGCCTCCCTCCCCGCTGTGCTTTAAATTAACCATTATAAATTTCCTTCCAGGGCCAAACTAAATCTCTGGGGGATACTTTTATTGCATGCAGCCACTTGTACTTGATCTCATAGAAGAACCTAAGTTAAAGATGATCCAGCCATGTGGAACTCAAGGGTTTGCCAAGCTTATGTTGGGAGGGGAAAAGAAGGCACACCCCAACTGTGTGTGTTGCAGTAAATGAAACAAAATAGCATCTAGATAAAGCATCAGTTTTCATGTCAGTTAAGATTTAGGGCTTAGATCCTAACAGCTTCTCCAGTATTTATTTTTTATAAAGGAGATTTAACTTAATAAATACTTAATATTTTTCTCTCTTTTTCTAATCAACTTTGAATGAAGACAGATAAACAAAGGCAGATAAATAATGAAAGCAAAGATGTTGACTGATTAATGACATTGACATCTTGATGAAAGCTGGGGTGAATCCCGTGGTGGAGAGACAGCACATGACTGACATTTTCACGCACTTGCTCAGGGAACAACCTGGCAACACCCATCCAAAGCCTCAAAAATCCTTGGGTCTATTGACTAGGTAATCCCTCTTCTTGAAATTTAACCTAAGAATATAAAGATAAATGTAGGAGATATGGAAATACTAGAGGAAAAGCTATCTGCAGAAAAATATTAATCACAGGCTCTTCTTTCCGTTTTTTAGGCACTAGAAACAACTTACTAAGACACCAGTCAGGAGTGATTGGGTATATATCAAGTGACCCATTTAGTGGTATATAAAATAGTCATTAATAATGCTGGTGATTACAATTATGTAGCACACAGGAGAAGAGTCATGATAAAATACACGAAATTGATATGAAGTATTAATACCTTTTGAGAGAGATATATATATTTATTTATTTTTAAAAATATATTGAGAAAAAGATTATCCCAAAATACTAATAAAAGAACACTTACACTTTTATGTTTTCTAGTTCCTGTATGTGGTTGTTATATAAAGGGGAAAAAAATGAAAATAAAATTAATCATTAAACTTTTTAATTTTAGTTAAAAA
Organism: Manis javanica; assembly: GCF_040802235.1. NCBI lineage: Eukaryota > Metazoa > Chordata > Mammalia > Pholidota > Manidae > Manis > Manis javanica. The sequence goes on from NC_133167.1 coordinate 99,383,421, forward strand.
TATTTAATTTTAATAGATTATCTAGCTGTAAGTAAAATGTATTGATTGTTAGCCATGTGCTACATAGGTTTCTATTATCACATTATTTAGTTCTATTATATTTCATAGTACAGATTCAGTTCTTACCTCTGTTTTATTAAGTGGGAAATTGTGGCTTATGAGAGTCCATTGTGTTAATAAAATAAGGAGGTAAATACAGCATTGTGTAAAATCCCGCTCCTAGCCAGTTCCCACCAGAGCATAACCTCTTAAACCATATGCTTGTCCGCCTCAAAACTGGAACTGGGGATTGGGCCATCAACTCAAGACCCTACAGATAAAGCATCTGAAAAGAAAAGAAATGTGCATTGCTTCTAGATTTTGGTTTTGCATAAACAGAATTATCATGTCTGAATTTTTCACTTGTAGTCACTTGTAGTCAGGACATGGGCAACACAAAGTCAGATGTGTGGGATCGGAAGTTGGAGCAAGCAAAAGATTTTGGCGTGTTTCCTCATGAATAGTTTTACTTGCCTACCCAACTCAACTCTGAACCACAATCCAATTCTTGCCTTATCTTGGGGATAGGAGTAGCTGCTGGCTGTATTTGGTGTCCAGGACAACCTTCCGTCTTCCAAATAGGAGAGTTTTTGGAAATGTGCAGTCTGTACACAAGGAAACAGGGGTTTCAGTTACAACTGTAGCCCCCACCCTGAATCCAGGGTTAGTAAGAGCTGGATTGTATGCCACCTTTCCAAAAGAATTTTCAAGGAGTGGGCAGGTGGTATTTCCTTTTTCTTTCCTTAAGATTGTCTGACTCACCCTGTGTGGTCAGGTAAGGCCATCCTCTAAAAACAACTCTGAATGAGAATTACAGTAACAGTTTTTGTCTGACAGCAACGAGATTTCCCTGCGCCAGTGTGTTTAGACTGGAGATGAGCCTAAAGCAGTTTTACACTAGAGCAGTTGAGTTTGTCTCAAAAAAATATTTGTTTGTACTGACTGTTTGGAATTTGAATGGAGAGTAGGAGGATCCAGCTGGTGGCTGTGAAGTGTGACAGTGTTTATTTCAGTTAGATGGCTAAAAAAGGGAGTATCGATTCCGGGAAAGAGCCTCTTTTCATTTGAAATGTCTGTACTTTCAGTCTCTGCATGACGTTCCTACTCTCTCCTTTAGAGCGGATTTGACACTTTTGGTTTCAGAGCAAAAACAAGAAGAGAATCCACCGTGACGTCTACTACTGCCTTCTTGTTGCGTAGCGCAGTAGCTAAGCGTGCCTCATGGACTTATAAGAAGAGAGCCGCAGTTTCCATGTTGTTTGCAACAGGTTATAATGGAGCCCAAAGGCACCTTGACATGTTCAGATCTGTCTAATTTAGAAAAATGAAGAACTGAGTAGATCTGGGTGGAATGACTTGCAGAACTGGCATCCTCGGGTCACAGTGTGGAACTCCATGGGGAATAAAAACACATCCTTTCTTCCATATGCCTGACTCAGCCTTCTCCTTGAGTTGCTAGAATTTCACCCAGGAAAGGAGTTTTTGGTCTTAATCTCCAAATTCATATATTCCATGGTCCTACTGCCCCGAAAGAGGAGCAATTTCTAACAATTTATGCAGCAATAAATGAATCATCCTATTGCAGTGAGACAAATGGCCTTTAATCATGGAATTTTTGTTGCATCCTTCATGAATATTGATTACCTTCATGATTATAATTATGTGATCTGTTACAGTAAATTTTTAAGTAAACACTGCTACACCTGCCTGCCACCAGAGGAAGGTTTGAAGTCAGCTCAGCCACTAAAGTTCTCTTTCTGACCTTTCTCAATCTCAACTGCTTTTTGTTTAAAAGGGATGTTAAATGAACATTAAACATTTCACAAAACTTGCTTTCTGTGCTCAACAATTTATTTCTTGTTAGAATGTTTTTTTCAGGCTAATTAAGATGAATTGTTTGTAATGAACAGGAACCTGGCATTCATAGATTGGCTTGAAGTCTGAATTCTAAATGACTAAAAGAATAAGAACCTTGAAATTAGAAAATGGTTGCTTATTCTGTAATTTGCTGGTCAAAGACAGTACATATTCATGATTCTAATTACCCCACATATTTAGGTTATGTTTTTCTAAAACAATGCTGATATTTAAAACAAAACTTACTGGCTAATGAAAGGTTTAAAAAAAATCTAAGCAGATCAGAGTTTCAATCTGAGTACGTCTTGAAGGATTAGCACTTTTCCCTGAATTTTGTTGGTTGGCTTTCTTCAGAAATCTGTTTCTTTCCTTTTATTTTCAACTTTCAGATTTTCTTCACTTCTTCAATTATTAGTCTAAATGCCATTTTGAAGGCAAAGAATGTTCAACTGACCAAACTCAGTGACCCTGCTTACGTAGCCTGTTTTTTCTCTTCTGTAAAGGCATAGGGTTGAACTAGAGGATCTTTTAAGACCCTCTTCAGCTCTTTCAAATTCCAACTAGTTTTTCTTCACTCTCATGTGTTCTCATTGTACTTCTATGCCCAGGAGTTGCTTCCATGCCCAGGTTTTCTATGAAGATCTAGCCCAGTGGTCCTCAGGCCACATTATGAGCAAAAACACAGGGGGTGAGGCATCAGCCTTCTGATCTGTGGCCCCATCCTGGCCCTTAGGTTTAGTAAATGCAGCGTGGCCTTAGGAATCTCTGTGTTAAGAGAGCTCCTATATTAATTCTGTGGCAGATGTCCTTTGGACCAAATGGTTTGATTGTTTACTAGTTTTATTTACTAAAACACCCTTTAGTTGCAGATTGTGCAAAGCCCAGCTCACTTTGTGCTGATTATCATCTATCACAAGTGGACACAACTTAATTAATATCAAAATTCAGGTTTTAAAGAATTTTGCTTCATCAAAATGTCTCTTTTTCTTGAAATAGCTTTTTATATAGAAATATAAAATATAGAGGATATTGAGACAAGGAATAAAAAAACTTCAATTCTGACTACCAGAAAAATCATTTCTCAGTCTCTGGAGAAAACTGTGGTTTAAATTCCATGGTTTAAATTAAGATGGCTGATGAATTGGAAGCACAGTTATTTTTAAACCATCAAAAATGAACTGGACTATGTTGTTTACATCATATCACATTACATTCTGAGGCGCCTTAAGATTTCTGAAGTTGAGCTCCTTGGGTTTACTACATGTCAGCACACCTCATGTTTCTTGCTGCCCTGCGGAGAACTAAGTGAACTTGGCAGCCTACGAGTGAGTGAGGTTCGTAGTAGATGCTTCTGTGCCTTGTCCAGGCAGGTTGTCTCTGTGGCCACTTCTGTGCTTATCTCTCCTTCACTGTTTTCTGTAGGACATCCACTACCATCAGCAGACTTTCACTGAGGATTTGAAGAGATAGGGAAGGACCATGTGTCAGAGAGTCTTCTGACTTCTTCTCTCTACCCACCTCTCCACTGGTCTCTCTAACCATTTTTTTTTTAATCTTTAAAGTAGAAATTGCTGTCTTGTTTCAGATAAGAGAATATCCCTAATACATCCCTTCTTTTTATCAAGACAACCTTAGTGCTGCCCAAAAGAAAGTCAGATGAATATTTCTCCTCCCTCACTTTGTTACCTGTGGAGCCCTAGCCATGTTAACAGATATTCCATATAAAGAGTTTAGAATGCTGTTTCTTACTTGTGTTATTCTAAAACTTTTAAAGCCTTTTAATGGGCTATTGAACTGTAAGCGTTTCCATATATGAGGATTAAGAACTATAATAATCTGCTTTGACCACATGTATGAAATCTTTTTTTCCCTAACATCTTTTGTACGTTGGCATCTCATGGAGCAGTTTTAAAACTTCTCTTAGGAAAGAGGGCACTGATTTCCCATTGTACACTGATGGCGAATGTGAACCAGAATGGATATAGGAGGCACAGCCTGGCCTGGTGGGGCTGCACTTGAGTTTCAGGCAAAGGTGTGGCCAGAAGGTGAAACAGGACATTTTTACACACATTTGTACTTTGTAATGTGCAGTTTTCTCACTGGGATTCCAACCTTTGTGAATATGAGGGTCCCTCTTTCAGATCAAAATTTTGAGTTTTCCTACATGATCAAATTACTATATTTTTTAAATAATGTATGTATTGAGAAAATATATAGTAGTAAAAAGCTACTATGATAAAACAGTGAGCTACAACTACATACATAAGAATGGCTAAAATCCAGAACACTTACACCACCAACTGATAGCAAAGATTTGGAGCAACAGGAATTTTCATTCATTGCTGGTGGGAATGCAAAAAGGTACAGGCGCTTTGGAAGTAGTTACAAGATTAAACATTTCCTTATGAAATTAAGCAGACTCTTGCCATATGATCCAGTAATCACAGTCTTTGGTATTTACCCAAATAAATTGAAAACTTCTGTCTGTGCACACAGAAATCTGCCTACAGATATTCATGGCAGCATTATTCATGACTGTAAAAACTTAGAAGCAATCAAGATGTCCTTCAGTAGGTGAATGGATAAAGAAATGGTGGTGTTTCCAGACAATGGAATATTATTCAGCAAGAAAAAGAAGTGAACTATCAAGCCATGAAACTTAAACACATATGACTAAGTGAATGAAGCAGTCTGAAAAGGCCGCATAGTGGAGGATTTCTATTTCATGACATTCTGGAAAAGGCCAAATTATGGAGTCAGTAAAAACATCAGTGGTTGTCAGGTGTTCAGAGGAAGGAGGGATGATTCAGCAGAGCACAGAGGATTTTTAGGGCAGCAGAACTCTGTAGGATACTACAAATGGTCAATGCACATCACTGTGGATTTGTCCAAAGCCATAGAATGTATAATACCAAGAATGAACGCTAACGTGAATTCTAGACTTTGGGTGGTAATGATGTGTCAGTGTAGGTTCATCGATGATAACTCTAGTGCAGGCTGTTGCCATGCATATGTGGAAACAGAGGATATGTGGGAACTCTCTGTACTTGCTGTGAAACTAGAACTGCTCCAAGAAAATCATTAACAATTAAGTCACCAAAAAATACACTTACCATATGATCCAGCAATCACATTCTTGGGCATTTATCCCAGAGAAATAAAACCTTATGTACACAACACACATCACATACATGCAAGCCACTGTGACCTTAGCAACCCATATGAGTTTGTTTACAGTCAGGTAGTTCAGGATAGCAGCTTGTGATTAGTTTAAAAATAGAACTTAGTGCGGTTGTAGAATAGGGGACCCTTAGAGGTGGTTGGGGACTGGCAGATTGGGAGCCATTGCCTTATGGTAAAATGGCCTAATTTGGAGCTTTTGAGATTCTAGCATCGAAGTCTCCATCTTGCGCAGGTTATCTGCACTCCATATAAATACCATTTGGAGTTGCCGTACACGTCTGCTCCTTGCATGTTGATTATTTTCAGCCAAATTCTTCAAGGTAGGAGCCTGATGTGTGGAATCAGCATAGATACCAGCACCAAGCGCACGTGGCACATCTCTCTTGGGCTCCCTATTTCAAAATTGAGGATAGGAAGTATGGACCCAGGCCTTTCCTCAGCATCTCAGTCTCTGCTCACTTGGCTTCATGTAGTTTACAACTGCAAAACAATTTGTCTAAGAAGTTCTTTTTAGTGACTTACACATTACTTGAAATATTTGGTTGAGGTCTTTGCTACTTTAGGACTTATTTATTTGTGGTCAGGCTTTGTAGCTGCTTAGTCACTTAATGAACATTTCATTTAATATATATTAGCATCCATTTATTGATCTCATTATCATATTTGTAATTAAGATACCCTTTGTTGAGTACCTGCTATGTGCCAGGAAACTGTGTTTATATATATATTACTATATAATATATTATTAATCTCACAATAACCCTGCAAAACAGGTATGGTACCACTTACAGCCAATAGGATTGTAGGACTCAAAAAGGACAAGAAATTGGGTGATGATGACAGAACTCATAAATAGGCAGAACTGTGGTTGGAACCCAAGTCTACCCAACATTTAAATACAGAGATGATGATATGAAGATTAATTTCCATAGCTTAGACAGGGCTCATTCTTTCACAGCCTAACATTGTAACACCTAGTGGTTAAGAGCCTCATCTCTAGACCACACTGCCAGGATGGAAGTCTTGGTTACACGACTTGTATGCTGCTATGTGAACCTGTGCAAGCCACTAGTATGTTGTACTTGCATTACCCATATAAGATGGAATATAGTATACTTATATTTTAAAATTATTGCAAGAATCCAATGAATTAAAATATTTTAATATGTTTAGAACAATGGCTAGAATATAGTAAGCACTCAATCTGTATTATTATTATTATTATTATTATTATTATTATTATTATTCAATATCAAATAAACATTTCAGGCAATATTACTACAATGCAACTGTTATAGAATGTTTACAAGTTTTCAATGCTAATGGCCACTGCTTGAAATTCTGACTGGCCAATCTTCTCCATTCAGTGTGGGATTCACTGGAACCCAGAGGTTCCTGCCCATCACTAGTCTGATTGGATTCATCGCTGAACACCTCTATCAGCAGCCTCAGGGTGTTGGCTAGCCACCATATCCCTGATTGCAGAGATGGCATACTCTTGAAAGATGTTTAAAATGAAGGCTGCGGAGCCAAGAATTTCTATTTTTGAAAATCCCATGAAGCATAAACTGCACAACATCCTTTTATTGCAGAGAATGTGAGATATTTCTTATCTGTGTGTTGATAATATTGGTACCTGGGATAACTTAGGGTCAGTGTTGATAAGGACTCAAGGTATTATGAAGTCGGTTCAGAAATGTATTTGTGAGTCCTGATATTCTATAAGAAAAATATCTTAAAATGTCAAGGCTGCTCTGTGTTAGGTTACATAGTTTGAAATTGCATTTGTTTTAGAAACATCAACTCTGCTGACATCAGATACATTTCTCCCCGAAAGGAGAATTGAAAACAACATTATAAAACCGTTAACCAGAGCGAGATGCTATATTTTTGACACAAACTGATGTTCATTCCCTAGGACTGACATGATTATATTCAGCATCTCACATAAAAAATATACTCATTTGTACATGTAAAAAAATGTATAACTTGTTTGTAGCAGAATCTGATACACAAACTCTTTCCTTTATTGATCTTTTAAGATCAATATTTACATTTCTAAAACTGTGTTTTCAAACCATGACTGTTTACCCTGGGTTGTACTCTTCTTTGATGTTGAAAGAACCTTTTTGTTTTTCTCACAGATACATGGAAATACGCAACTAGAGCTGAGCTCCAACTCTGTCATTAAAGGAGATGACTTTGACCTAGGCTCAATCTAGTGGGCCTGGCGTGAATAACATGCGGGATGTTTCATTTCATGGCAGGTCAGGAGCAGCAATATGTAGGAGCAAAACGAAGATCTTAGGCATATTGAGGTAGGACAGGAGCTATGGGACAAGCATCATGGTTAATCTTTCCTGCCTATAATGAAAAATGCCGAGATATAAATAGTATAGTAAAAACAGGAGGGACTCCATCATAAGGCTAAGATTCCATTTAAAAATCAAAACTAAACAGGTAGTTAGGAGATAAGACTCCTAACATATTTTATGGTAATCAACCAATAGCCTATTCTATCTTAAGGCAGGCAAATAGTCCTAAATGGTATGTCCCCACTGCTTGAGGGTAACCATTATCTTGGAGAAGAACAGGATCAAGAAATCCCTTGTGCTAAGTTTACCTTACAGAGTATGTAGAGGGCAGACGATGGATGGTGACACAATGTTAGTCACCTAGAGACAGACACCATGAGACCACAGGTCAAGCCTGCATAGCCCCACTCCCACCCCTGCTCTATGCCCCTTTCTTGAAAGCCTTAAAAGACAGAATCCTAAGCCCTTAAGCACACCTCCCTTCTGAGGTTTCCTACACTCCCCTTTCTTTGAGTGTGTACTTTTTGCCTTAAATAAAGCCTTCTTGCTGCTCAGCTTACTGCATTTTGTCCAGTGGTAAGCATCTTTGTTACTTTGCTATTTCATTCAGTTTTCTAGATGTAAGCACTAATCTTCTCTCTCTTCTACTTTAGACAAGTAGGGAAGGCTTCTAATTTGGGCCTGCAAATTAATTTCACCAGGGTGACCCAGACAAGACTGCAGCTGTACATTCATGCTCTTTAGTAGCCTGCCTGAAAATCTCCTTTATTTGTTTTGGGAAGTTCTCAGAACATATTCACCCTCCATCCAATGCTCTTTTCTCCCCCAATCCTCGGGAGGTAAGAGCTTAGTTCCCACACCATGTAGATTCAAGTGGACACTGGACACCAGGTGAGTCTGGCTTCAGGAGTCGGCAAGGGATCTGCCCTGTGCTGAGCAGGAGTTCAGTGAACTTTTCCTTCCCTCCCTCTGCTCTTCCTTGCTCTCTGCTGCCTGCAAGGCAGCTGCCATTCCCTGCTACTCTCACTCTAATGAATTCTTTCCTTACCTACTCTGGTCCAACCTGTTCAAGAATTCTTTCTCAGTCAGAGTCAAGAACCCTCCCCATCGAGGTTGAGGTTTCATCCAGTGCACAGGGAAAGGACTCCCAGACACAGCTGCCCGACAACAATATGCCCTAGAATACTCTTTTATAACCAACTTGTAATTTTTTTAAAGAACAGAAGTATACAAGTAATTTGGCAAGAATATTCCAGATGCTTAGGTAAATAGTTGCCACAAATAAGCCTTAGTTATTTCATCTCTTTGTGTGGGACAGAACAAATGTGCTATGTGAGATGTGTTTAATTATGGAAACAATAAAAGAAGATAAAGAATTCTTGAACTAAACACGCCACAAGAACGTATCAGGTGAGGGCTTGCAAGAGATGCAGACAGAATTCTTCTGTTTTTTTTCGCTCCCAGACCCCCTGCGGCAAGGCTTCCATCGGAAAAGGAATGTGCATCTCATTAAAAATTGTAGTCTTGAATATGTTGTAAATCTTTGATTTCCAACTCAAGAATGTAGTCCTCCTGCAGCCTGACAGAGACAGGCAAAGACAGCAGGGTTTTTTCTTCTTAAGTTTATTGAGTCTGCTGTGTCTGTACTTTTATTCTTACAATGAAAGAAAATGATGCCAAGGGTGTTTAAAAATGTAATAGATGCTTCCTCCAAGAAATTAACATAATACATTTGGGAAAAGGTGCAGTGCACACTGAAATTGTTAACTATCATATTGTAAACTCAAAAAACTAGAGGAGCGTGGCTGGAAAATGTGGATTTAAATAATATTTGGTGAGTGGCTATAGCATTTTGTGGAAATTTCTGAATAGAGTAATCGAATCAATTAAATAGAGTATGAAGCATATTTCTATTTTGTTGGATTCTGAGTTGGCTAAATATGAAGTAGAGAATTGTCATAAAAACAAAATAGAGTACAATTAATATATACATGTCATCAGTAATAAATGCATCTTACAACAACAAAATATTGCAAGACAAGTACGATAAAATATTGGGTAACAAATTCAGGAAATTATTTGCCTATATTTTGAAAAGAATTGATGGGCTGAATCTGTTCCTAGGGCTTATTCCAAAGATGTCCACCAAATGAAGAAATTCACAAAGGGAATCGCACAGGGGCCTGAACAGAGCAATCAGTCGATTCATCTACTTCTAACCCACTTCCTCTAGAATATCTTTAAGTCTTGCCAATTAGGCTGCAAGGGAAACAGACACATGTGTAGTCCAATTGGAGGACTGACAAAGTACTGATGGGTAAATCTTGTTCCAAATTTTGCCAAAGCAATATCTGTTAGTAATTCTATTATAATCCTTTAGAACACTTTTTAAAAAATCCAGAATAGTGAATCGACTGTTTAGTGCCAGTCCGAAAACTCTTTAGTACCATTTTGCCACTAGATAAATACAGAAATTGAAAGTTAGTGTTTAGAATATGTTATAGCAACTTAAGATAATTCTGTTTGTTGATTCTAATAATAAAATAGGGGATATATTTTGTATTCTTTTCAAAATGTCCATTTTCTAGTAGTTCAGCTCATTTCTTTTAGTGAAGTATTGGTTCATCCACAAACTGGGCAAAAAAAAGTGGTTCATTACCACAGATCGATGAGATATCTAAGTTTGCATTGCAGCTGCGTGGAAGTCAACTGGATGGAGCAGGGGTCTAAAAACTACAATCTGCTGTGGACTGATCCAGTCCACTGCCTGTTTTTTTTTTTTTTTTATAGGCCAACAAAGGAATCTGACTTTACCTATGAATATTTGTAGTTGATTTGATGATAGGGAATACTAACTTTCAGTGTCAGCTAAGCAAAATATTATTCCCCAAGAAAAAAAATCCATTCTTTTCATTAGTGGATATATGTTACAAAAGTGTATATTCAATTTTTATTATATTCTGAATTTCAACAAGAAAAAATTGTGGAAATTTGTTTTCTCCTTTCATTACATATTATGCATGATATCCTTGATCTTTCCTCTTGGTCCACAAAGCATAAAGTATTTATAGTCTGGTCCTTTCAAGAAGAAGTTTGTCAACCACTGTGACAGAGACATGCTTTTCAACTCGTAAGAGTTCTTACCAACGCAAAAAAATACATGTTCTTCAAGCTCACACATAAATGTTCACATATATACATAGTAATATAATTCACATACATACAGATATAATTGTAAACAACTCCAAATTTTCAAAACATTTTATTTTCATGTTTTTATGTACACACTTGTGTCAAAAAATAATACATGAAAGTTCTTTTTTAAAAAATTTGAGAAGGGTATCAAATGAAAGCTGGAAGACTCCCTTCATTTTCTTTCCAAAACCAATCCAACTCTCTTGAGAAAGCTTTGAACCATTTCTCTTTAAAATTGTCCCAGTGGTTATCACCGTAATTCTAAGTAACATGCTTCCTCACAATTGATTAGTGTTAGGTATTATCTCTTAATTCCTTTCTGTGCAAGAGGGAAGACTCAGCTTAGTTAATACTATCTGCTTTCCTTCCCTCTCTTCTTAAATTAAGGAAAATTATGATTTTATTTCCTCCATTGGTATCATTGTACTTTTAAATAATGCATATAAATGTTTAGATTTTTTTTCCCCAGCAACTTGAAACTTCTTTTGATGTCCCAGTTTTTTAAGGCATCTATTTTTCCCTGTATGTCTCTTCTCAGATTCTTTCTCTCGCCTTCTATTAGCTGTATCTTTAATAGGCAAGATTGATAACATTGCACCCAGATTTGTTAATGTATTAAAACTTTTTTAAAGCCAGTTTTAACATTTGAAAACAAATACATGGCTTCTGCTTCTTCTCCATATCCTTAATAGTACTTGCTTCAAGGATAGGCTTACAATTCAAGTTAGTTCAATATGACTCAATCCTAGGACTTTTGTTATAACTAGTGGAAAAGAGACACTTTCATTTGTCCCAGACTTCTTTAAAAACTTCTAGTAGATGTTTATATTGGACTGTCTGGATCTAGCCTTCATTTCTCCTGCTTTCTCTCATGTTATCTTTTTGCCTTTTTATTCTATATTCTTGGAAATTTCCTGTACTTTTTTTCCCAGATGACTAATATCATCTTTAGCTCATTGAGTAATTTATCTGATAATCTTAGTATTAATTCCTAGCAGCTTTCTCTTATTTTTTCATGGCTCTTTTCTCATAGCAACCTCTTCTTATTTTATGGTTGTACGTGTTCTCAAATCCCCTAAGAAATTAGAAGTGTTGAAAGTTCTTTCCTTATTTTTACACTGTTATTTCTGTGTCTCCTAGGATCAGTTGTCCTCATTATCTTTAATAGTGTTTCTCTTTCATTATCCTCTTGTCACAAATATCTGGTGTCCTCAGAATCAGGACTGTAGTCTTGTCTCCTGTGGTCCCTTCTACCATCTTTCTGGTCAGTGGAGCATCACAGCAAGGATTTGCCAAGCTGGGACAGAGGCTGTGTGAGACAAGGGGAGAAAACCCTCCCAGGGAAGGCTCCTTTGAAGCATCCACAAATCAGAGGGCATTTCTGAGACAGTGGGAGCAAAGAAATTCCTCACACTGACTTCACATAAACAGTGGATTCCATTTGGATGCATTTCAGTGAAAAGAAGATGTAGGGAAAATACAAAGGTCTGATAAACATCCTACTTGACTGAAACATAATGACCACCCAAACAGACTGACTTTCTTGATAGATTTTCCACTCTAGACAGCTGGACACGTTCAGATGCAGTGAAAGAGCTGGGACCCACAGATCAATTTTTTATTCTGACAGCATAGGGATGTTGATTATTCTAGGTAGACTGGACCAAGCGTACTGAAAGACTAGTATATGCAACACTCAATACAAATGACACTTCTCAACACAGAAGAAGATAGACCACTCCAGATATACTGCACATACTCTGGAACCCTGCCCGCACTGCCTTGCCCATCATTGTTGGGGAGCAGGTTGGACTGAGACCATTAGAAACTTCAGGGACCACCTTTTATTTATTCTATTTATCAAATATGTAGAAACATTTCCCTAAGTCACACTCATTCAAGCCAATGTGCATTTAAAAATTCGGTAATCACAGGACAGCCATGTCAATTTAGAAACGTTGGCAATGACAGACAAAAGGTCAATAACAGGTCCAAAGAATTATATGCATTTATAGGGTGTACTTAATCTTTTTGAAATTAATCTAACAATTTCTACCAGCATCCAGGTTTTTAACATCTGTCATGATTTGGATGCTAATAAGGCATTTAATAACAATTTCATACCCCTTAATTCTTCTCAGGCTGTAGGCAATCAAGCAAACTTCAGCAGAATTTGCCGATTTCTTCCAAAACCTGTTTTAGTCATTGACTTAGGGTTACTCACAATATTATATTGAAATAACATAATGATTAATTATATTACCAATAAAATACACGAATAAATAAATAAATAAATATATTAAGAAACGTTAGATAAAAAATAATGGCCCTGGAGGTCTAATCACCAGCCTGGTTAAGGAGGCTGATATCACTCTCAGATGGCAGAGAGAATGTGTTGAGATGATTAACTTTTACGAATAAAATATTATTGATCTCAACATGCACTTCTAAAAAGCTTATTTATTAAAAACAATCCTGAAAAGGAGTAATATCTTTAAAGCAATGAGTAGACCATCTAAAATGAAGATAAAAGGTGAGTTGAATAGACTGTTCACTGTGTTCATTGTTCTTTCTTAATCCACGTTTTAAATGATAAGATTTCTAGTTGACACTTCATAGTCTTAAATACAGTATTAGCCGTTATTCAAAATCAGTAAACTTTGGTTTGAAAAAGATGAACATATATACATCTTAACAAAAATGCATTTCATGTTTCTCAACATGTAAAACAATACCCCTATGATAACTAATTCCCTTTTCTTCTGTAACCCTAGCAACCATCCCAATTTGAAAACCTTCTATGTCATCTTTTTTTTTTCTAATTTAAAAGTTCTTTGTATTATAAGTTTTCAGTATACTTATTCATTCAACACAACACCTACTATGTAACAAACACAGTAACTGGAATTTGGAATTTCCAAAAGGTTCTAATTTCTTTTTTCTTTTTCTTTTCTTTTTTTAGCTTTGTGAAACCTCTATTTGGTGTTGCTTGGTTGTGAGCTTCTGAGAGGTAAGAAATTAACTTTTTAATCTATTTCTATTTTACCTGTTAAAAGATGTCCTATAAATGGAAGGATATCCTATGTAGTCTCATGTCTGGCTATTATCACTTAGCATAATGTTCTGCAATACATCCATATTGTTGTATATATCAGTTATTTCTTTTAGTGCTGAGGAATATTCTGTTGTAAAAATTTATTGCAATTAGCTCATGCATTCATCAGTTGATGAACAGTTGGATCCATCTACCTTTGAACTATTATGAATAATGCTGTGGTCAACATTCTTGTCATGCCTTTGTTAAACATATGTTTTTATTTCTCTTGGGTAAATACATGTAAGTTCAATTGCCGTACCATCTTTTAAATATATACTTTATATGAAACTTCTGTCGCTTTTCAAAAGGCATTGTATCAGTTCACAGTTCTGCTGGCATTCCAGCTCGTTTTCACCAATAGTTCGTATTATCATTCTTATATCCATTCTAGTGGATGTCAAGTACTGTATTAATATGGTTTTAGTTTTCATTTCACTGGTAATTAATGATATTGAGCATATTTTCATGTGTTCGTGTTAATTGGTCTTTGTCAGATTGTCTAAGTCTTTGACATATTTTACTTGGGTTTTTTGTTTCATTATCAAGTAGTAAGAGTTCTCTTTATATTCTGGATGCTGGCATTTTGTCAGATGTATGTTTGCGGGTATTTCTCCCAGGCTGGCTGGAATTTTCATTTTCTTTGTGGTGATTTTTAAAGAGCAAAAATAATTTGAAGTCCATTTTATCATTTTTAAAAATGCTTACCTCTTTTTTGTGTACTCTTCAGGAAATCTTTGCTTATATCAAGGTCATGAAAATTTTCTTCTATGTTTCCTTTTTAAAATTTTGTTGTTTGGGGCTTATATTTAGTTCTTTGATACACTTTGAATTAATTTTTGTGTTTGTGTGAAGTAGAATTGCTTTTTTTTCCATTTAGAAATCTACTCTTTGCACTGTTTGTTGAAAATGGTATGTTTTTCTCTTAATAAATTACACTGATGCCCTTACTAAAAAAATCCATGCCCCAATGTGTGGACCCATTGTACTCTGGTGTATTTCACTGACCCTCATGCCAGTACCATGCCAGGCTCTCCTGCTTACTATAGCCCTGTAATAAGTCATGGAATCAGGTGGAGTAAATTAGGTAAGTTAAACAATTTTATTGTTCTTTCCCTTTTTTTAAGATACTTTGGTTTCCTAGGTTCCTGATTGATTAGAAATTTAAAATCAATTTGCTAACTTCCCAGAAAAAGGAAAAAAAAAAGCTTGCTGGGATTTTGACTGGAATTGCGTTAAACATATGGATTTTGGTAAAAGGGACATTGTGTTAGTATTGAGTCTCTCCCGTACTTTGCCTGTACACACCAGTCCCATTGGCCATCTCAGACTCACCTCCACTTCCCATCTCACCGGGCCCCCCTTCTCCGCGTGGGCTCTGGCTCACTCCCTGTGCGGCTCGGTGGTCAGCCCTCTCCTGCCTCCCGCTTATCTCAGGAATCACATTCTTTGCCTGCCTTTTGGCCAATGCCTGAAAGCCATTTTCTCATGTATTCTGTCCAGCGTTAGAGTTGCTTATAAAGACAGTTACTCCAGTGTGGCTGGAAGTGGAAATGCACCCGTGCTTGAATCTTAGCGTCCGTCCTGTGGGTGGAGTTCCAAAGCCAATTGCCATTAATACTGTTCCATATGGGCCTGTGTCTTTGGGCTTTGGTTTCTGCATCTGTGTAGTGTGGAAAATGGGAATCTCTACCTCATAAAGTTTTTGTAAAGATTAAATGAGGAACACATTCAACACATGGTTTGAAACATAAGAAGTATGTGAATGTTAGCTATCTTATTTTTGGATCACTCCTTTATTATTCAAAATTCTGGACCAGAACCATGCGACTGGCAGATCCTGGGTCACAGGCTCTGCTGATTCCCTTTGTGCCAAGAAGAGGGCCTGTATCCAGTTCTTTTAACCTCATAACCTGGGAGTCTCTTGAGAAAGTCTCTTGTGATGTTGGGTAGCAGAAAATTTAAACTGTCCTCTGGTACATTAAGGAAGGAGTTTGAGCACGGAACCATGGGAGACAAAATCAATTCAGCTTTGGTTGCAGTCTAACCATAAGAAAATAATGAAACATATATAGTATACAGTAAAATATATACTAAAAAAGCTTGAAGGTATTTTGCCACCATCTACCAACCTTTTATATGTTTTTTAATTTCCTTTTTAAAATTATGTGTGTGTTTACTTTAACATAGAGCTGAGTTCTCATGTTTGTGAATGCGAATATCCCTCATAGTACAAATAGTCATACTAATGTGTTTAGCAAATGAATAAGTGTTTTTTAGAATCCATTTTATGTAATTCAAAGCACTTTTTTCATTAAAGATATATCACAGTGCATCATATATTTATATGTTAACTTTCTCTGAAGTATTTAGGTACTGCTTTGAAACAATCCTAAAATACATAAATTTTCAAAATGCTGCAAATTAGTGGAAGGTATAGAATAATAAAGACATGGTCAGAAACTGAGACATTAGACAAGGAAGAAAAGAAGAAGAACATGTCAGAGCAACTAGGTGGGTTCAGAGAAAGCATGGCAGGTATTCGTACACTTTTGGCTTGTTGTTCTGTTATCTGTAGGTATGTGTGTGCTGAGAGTGAAGACTGGGTAGGAAGGAAGAGAAAGAAACAATGGAGAGGAAGATGAATTTAGCTTTAATGATCCTGGATTCCCTGACTACAAGTAGTAAGCACACCATTCTCTCCCAACTTAAAGTAGACAGCTTGCTCCTGAAATATCTCAGTAACAGAATTTTCCTTGTTTTAAGTGAACTACCAGGGATAGAGGCAAAAGCCAGGATGAATTACATCACATACTGCAAAGGCAAATGACCTCCCACTAGTCAATATTTGCCAAACTGTATTGCTCAGGATCCCTTCACCTTTCATCTTGTTAGCTGTATCCCAGTTGTATGCACCGTCTTGCCCTTGAAGCACGAGTACTTTGTGGAAGCTGACCGCCTTGCTACTCACCCCATCAGAATCATAGCACGATTTGGGCAATGCAGATTGTAGAGACATTTTCTGCAGACTCTTGGAAAGAAGTTGGATTGTTTTTCCAAGAAGTATTTTGAAAGAAACAATCTTTCCTCCTACGGGGTATAATTAAGCAAGCATGTCTCTCCTGCTAGCAGCTGGACTCATTCTTTTGACCAGAAGGAGAGGTTTAGATTAAAACTAAAGCCAGTTTTGGATTCGAATAAAACTGTAGAAGACAAGAGAGAGAAGAGATGGAAGAAATCTCTGTCTTTGGTAATATCATTGTGCCCCTAGACCAAGTCATCTACGCATATGATTTCCCTTCATTGTTTATGGCAATTTAAGTTTAATTTGTCATTTAATGCAAGAGATTCCTAAATAATGCACTCTCTATAGAATATCTGCTTCTATTCACTTTCTATCTGAAAACATTTCAAAACAGAGTTCCTATTTCCCTTAGTTTGTATTATTTCAAAGAAAAAAACATAATTTGAAATCAAGCTCTTTGTCTACTTAAGTTCAAGTTCAGCCATTTTCTCACTAGATAATGTAATTTCAGTCTTTTCCACTAGACCCCAAATATCTACTTTTATATTTTGATGATTGTTTTTATTTTGATATTTCTCTCATATAACTAGATACTTTTTAACTGGTCATTAACTGGTCATTTCTTTTTCCATTATTCCTTATATATTTCATCTCAGACTGCTCATTTAGCCATTTTTCATTCTAAAATAGAGAATCCCTAAGAGGGAATCAGATAGCTCACTAAAGCTACCATTATCTTAAAAGGATAAGGAATCTAAGATGCCGTAAAAGTAACTTTACATGATGGAGGAGATTAAGATCACAAAATAAGAATTAATAGCCTCTGTTAAATAGAAAATAAAGGTGGTCATTTTATAGTTATTACCATCTAGATTAGAAGTAGTATATTGCCTTTTGGTTACCAGTGACATAAACTATATTCATTTAAAAATTGACTTTATTTTTCCAACTCCCCTGAAGTCTTTCATAATTTCCTGGTTTCTCAATATCTAAACTTTGAATGTATAATTAGAATATGAAATTTGTTAGTTTGTTCATTTTTTGTTAAAAACGTGTTATGGAATTTTAATAGAAGAATAGACTGAAAGTATTGGTTCTAGATAAAGGAATAACAATGATGAATAAATAGGAAACAGAATTATTAGCAGCAGCTTCCCTAGGAAGTCTCCATGGATTCATAAGCATCCTTGAGAGTCTTCTAGGTTCTAGGAACTGATCATTCATTCTATTAATGTTATAATGGTTTACCATTATGATTCTATTATGAATATTTAATTTGTGCTATTTAGAAAAAAGAGACTTCCTTATTATATTTCATCAACAGTAATTTTATTCTTTATCAAAGATATCACCATTCTTCACCTAATTCAGCATTTGTCTTTTCCTAGTAGAATCAGGGATAGGTGGGAATAAGTGGTCTGCAGATTCATCTATTCCAGTAAAAAATAACACTAGCAGAAAAGAAGTTGAAGGTGTTTTGCATCAGAGGTGGTTAATACCTGTCTGAGTAAATGTAAAGCCGGAAGAGAATTCGGATTGGTGCTGCAACATGCTTCTGTGATTCTGTATCTGTGTGTTTGTATGTGTGTGGGGTTCCTAAGTGAGGCCAGAGAACAGGCCTCACTTAATAATACAAAGAAAGGGCTTTAATACCCAAGGAAATAAACTATTTGCTTTTTATGTATATGTATTTTATGACTTTATCTCTTATCTCATTAAAAGTTCCTTGGTTCATGGGAATATATTAAAAGGTGGGATGTAGCCTCAAGTTTTTAAATATACTTTATGTATGGCATCGGACATTGTGTGATGATAACAAAGAGCTATCTATTACAGGTGGAAAAAGGCCCAAATTCACTAGAAAATCATGCTAAGTGCTTTGCCAGTCACGTGGATGGATTTGAGTTAAACAACTGCAGTTTCTCACCTCTTGGTTGCTAACTGATACATTATATGCATTTTTAAGTAGAGTCAAAATGAAGGAAGGCTGTAGAAACCAGGGACCCAAAGGCTAATGGAACTACCTTGACGAGGTGAAATAAATGGGACACCCGGGGCACCTCTTTTGGATGCTGTCATAGACAAATACATGCCAGTGTAATGAGACGTTCCCCAGCAAAGACATCTCCTCTAGAAGGGCATGTTCTTGTCCAACATAGGATAGTGGGTCTCCTCATTCTCTTCTTTATCTTCAATTTTTTTTGTATTTTGCAATTAAAAATATTAGCCATAACAGAAGTTCATTTTAATAAAAATAAGTATATTATAATAATAAAGTCACCCAGTACATAGTATACTAGCAGAATAAATTTTTGAAGAACAGTACTTTTTCAGTCAAGTTGAAGTATTTCTTAATTAAAATATGTTTATGGTAGATGCCCTTTTCTGTTCATGTATATGCACCCAATCCTGGTTGATCTTCTATTTACTGCTAGTACTAAAACTTCGTGCCTGCTTGTGGGGAGTCTTGATGCTGGCGAGGCTCTTCAAAAGAATGCGTCAGTGCTCGAAAGGGAGAGGGGAGCTTACCTTGGGGGACGACGGAAAAATGTTTCATAAAGTGAAACAGGAGCCTAAAAAACTGAGTGACAGGTAGAGTTTGAGAAAATGAGGGAAAAAAAGCAAGGTGAAAATAGGGAAGGGCTTGTGAGAGAGCCTATTAGCAGAAACAAATTAAAATAAATCATTAGGCACCCAGTGTGATTGTAAAGCAATGAGATAAATGGTCCTGTGTGGCTTATAGAAGCATCTTCTTACTTCAGAGTCACACCGTGCTCTTAAATTTGCTCACTTTTGTCTCATGCTGATCCCCATAGCAACAAATTTCCCACTAAGCAAAAGTTGAAAATATGAAAGTCCTAATTTATGAACTTCTCAAGAGCAGAAATGGTATCATTTATAATTGCAAATCTAGTCCCTAACACAGTGTATGGCACATAGGGGACATTCAGTATATATTTAGTGAAAAAATATTTTAATAAAAATTATATTTAAAATAGAAATTTGAATATAATGGAAATTAAAATTACACATTAAACTTAATATACAGGTTCTATCAATTTTCTGCATTTTCTTGAGTTTTAGCTGATTTATTCTATATGGCTAGTTTATCCCATTTTTAAACTGTTTACTAAAGATGAGCAAAATTTTAATTAGTTTTTCACAAAATATAAGTAAAACTTTTTCAATGATTATTGAGCTCTGTTCTTTCTTCCAACACTGAATATTGTAGCAGAAAGGCCTTGCCTTTAGATTTCTATTTCTGGCTTTAAATTTCTGACCCACTGCTTACTGTGCCATCCTGGGCAAGTCATTTAACATTTCTGAGCCTTAAATGGGAAAATAATGTATAATTTTTATTGTTAAGATTAAGTGAGATAATAGGTGAGATGGTATATAAATATCAATTCCCAGGAATTTGTTTATGTTTAGTTGGAAGTTACTATTTTCTACACTTTGAGAATATGTTAAAAATACGTTCTCCACTCTTCAACTTACCTCCATTGGTCAAATTTCTATTACTATTTTTCTTTGAGAATTCAAATGCCTGTTTATTTGCTGGATGTAGATTTCTCTAGTGGAAAATAGTGTTTTGGGTCTATATTCCTGTGGAAATATATTTAAACAGTGTTCTAGAAGTGAAAGGCAAAAGTTGTGAAAAGTAAATATTATTGTTTTCCCTTGTCATTCCTACTTGCCCTTCCATGACCAACTTAGGTACATCATTTCCCAGTAAGAAGAGCTGTTTCCTGAACTTCTTGATGTCCTATTCAGTGTGTTTTCAGCCATAGGCAGTGCTATTTTTATTTAATTAACATATATATTAAAGGCCAACAATGAAGCAAGCTGGGAATATAAAGATAAATAAGACAGAGGACACACGAGTTTAACTGTTACATAATGTGATATCTACAATGAAGATATATTTCTTCTAGCTCTTCTTTTATAATTAAACACTGTTACTACCTTTACAGAGGACTGTGGAAAACTTTGGGAAATTAATTTTCCTATTATATTTTATTTTAATTTAAAAAAACACACACAACTAAATTTTAAATGATTTGAACAATACTACTTAGGTAGAATCTAATATTTTCATGATTAATTTTCTTTCCAAATAAGATTTGCTTGCAGTCTAGCAGTTTACACAGAAGTGAGACCAAAGTTTCATGAATAGTCTTAGAACTTAATCTTGCCAAGGTTAAAAGTAAAATGCTCAATACTCATCAGGTGATTGTCAAGCTTATGCTATTCCTTTCAGATGTTATTAATTATTGCTCCTTCTCTGTTTTTATAGAATGCTTTTCGACTTCAAAATTGAAACCAATATTATTTTGCATGCATTGTATGTAGGAGAGTCTCATTTGCCCTAACAGACCTTGAGGAAAAATTTTAAATTATATATATTACTTAGAAGTCAACCCCTTCCCCATTTCAGCCTGGATCTCAATATAATATAAATGCAAATACAATAGATCAATGTATATTGTATCCTTCACGCAAAAGTAGATCCTCTTATATATGATTATCCTGTGCTTTTTGTAAACACAAAATATATCTCCTTGTTCATCATCCCCAAATTCATAATGAACAATAGAGAAACTGTTAATAGACATTGATAATGAAGGATTCATTAGTTCCTTGGTCATGCCTGTCTGATATACTTAATTTAAAATGCCTTACTATGTAAATATTGTACTGTCTTCATTCAATATAGGTTTTTTTAAAATCCATTTTTAAAATATACTACTTTAACTCTAATGAAAAATAAGTGACCATTAGATCATCCTTTTGTATGAATTGCCATTTAACTCTGTTTTCTTTAACAATTAAAAAATGGTAATGCTACTATTACCTGATATGATTAAGGTAAAGAGACCCAGGGATATTAGAGACACAGTTGAAATTAACAGTAAGGGACATAATTGACAATGTTGCACATTGCCTCTGGAACTTGTTCTGATGATAAAGAAATGTGTTCAAGTAGCATCATCCTTGAATTATACTAGGCAAAGTCCAATTGAAACTTTATTGAAATCAACTGTATAGCAAATAAGTAAATGGAAATCTGAATTTATAGATTAAAACAGACCTTAATATTTTGTCACTGGCATTCAAGTGAAATTCATATATTAACTTGTAGTCATTCTAGGTTATTAGAGTTACTGATTATTGATCTGCTCAGGGAGATTTGCAGAAGATTGCAAATCTACGAACCGCATATCAATATTAGGGAAGGACTGAAATAGACAATAATTTCCCTATCTCCTCAAAGTTAGAGCTGAATAGTCACTGAAGAGCTACTTTTGATGCAAAAGGTCTTGTTTTCTAGGCGTGAAATAATCCTTTAAGAAAGTTGCATATGGGTGTATCTATGTATCACAAAGTCTGTTTAATAGATTTGCAAAGATCTCTTGACACTTCTGAAATTCTCACCTCCCCATATACTAAAAAAGCATAGTTTTTGTTTTTTTAAATATATAATTATTACTAATATGATTTTCATCATTACAGTCAAAATAAAACCTAAAGTTTTTGTTAGCAAAGTAATCATATATGCACGTGTGTGTAAATTGCTTTAATGTGCCAGATCATCCTCTATAGAGTTTGTGAGATTCCTACTACAGTAATTATTACAATAGCCTAAGAAAGAGAAAACTAAACCATAGTTACAGAAATATTTAACAAATGGAACTAATGATGGCATAGAGGATTCTTCAAATGCTTTTCAAAGTAGTGTACATGCAGCATCTTACTGGCATTATCATCTGCCATGAGTAATTAAACCTTTCTCTCTTAACAGTAACTGGCAGAGAAATGGTCTAAATCAGAACACTTAATTGCCTCTGTCCCAGGAAGATCTGCGCCCAAAAGTTAGAGAGATAAGGAAATTGTGCTCCAGGCTCCTGTTTCTCATCAGTATGTTAAACAATGCAGCCCATTTTTAGTGTGAATCACACAGAAACTTAGGATACTGGGGAGAGGGAGACAGGTCTGACCCAAGCATCATCCCCACTTTTTGATCCACCTTCCAAGTGTTGATGTCACCATTTAGATTGAATGGCTGAACATCAATCATGCCTACATTCAAATGTAAATATTAAAGTGTATTCTAAAGTAAAATATAAAATGGATTTTGGTCCATTTGGTGACTTAAATTATCTCTGTGCATGCTTCCTTCTTCCATTAGTGTGGATAATAGAGAATTGACTGAACATCTTTGCCCCAACAATCGATAGGCTTCCTATCTACAAAAGTGACTTCACAATTACCGAATGTGTTTAATGCCCACCATAAATCCTTCCTGAAAGGAGGTAAAGAATAAATAATAACTCCTTGAGGTATTTAATGGCTAGGAAAAGGTAAGTTAAATTCCACAATTATTTCAGAACTTCAAGAAAAGAATGTGTTGGCTACCCAAACTCTAAGAGCCACAGACTTGGTTTATTAAGTAAACATGAGTTAGAATTTCCTAAACAATAGTTAGCCACCACACCACACCTTAGCTCGTAAATATTTATGAAATTTGTCTAAGAAAGCAAGACAAATGTAGTCTATACAAACATTTTCTTTTAAAAATTCTGCTTTATAAAATACTCATAGTGTAAGTCTCAAAAGACCATCTTTTTAGTAGGAGCTACAAAGAATTTCTATGAACCAAAAAGGCATTAGCATCCTTTGCTTCTTAAGGGCATTTTAGTTGTATAATGAAAGACTACTCTATCACATAGTGATGCTTGAAGACTTCCTTTCTGTCAAAATAAAGAGAGTTGAATAAAATTAGAAATTAATTATAATGTCAGGTTAGTCTTCCGTCTATCACTCCCTCTCTCTCAACAATCTATGATTGTATTTAGCATCTGTATTTTAAATACTCCAGGACTAAAACATCTAGAAGAATGTCTCTAGAAGAATATTTAACAAACAAGCTCTATATTCAATTAAAGATATCAAGGGAAAAATCTCTAAGAGCTTGACTTCTGAAATCCTAGGCCAGTAGGTGCTTATGGATCATGACCTTACTCCTTGTTTGACAGGTGAGAACTCAAGGCTCAAAGAGCTATCAGTTTGAGCTGTTCAGCATCACACAGTAAGATATTTCAAGAGCCCATCCTAGAACAGATCCAAGTTCTGCCAATAAGATTGTTCTGAGAAGGATCTAAAACACGAGGAAAACAGTATCTTCATAAAACCTACTTACTCTGTATTGTTGTTTAATATGTTTTTTGGCGATGCTTTTTTTTCCTCTCTGAATCTTGAATCAATTTATGCATATATAAATTTGCCTTATCTATCCTGACTTTCTACTATATTTTGAGTTTGTCAGGCTGATGTGTGATGAGGAACATGATACATGCCAACTCAGTAAACCTCCAACTATCCCATGCAGCATGTCATCAGTACAGGTACCCCAGAACATGGTATCTGAAGGACAGGGTTGCATTTTGTTCATATTTGTGACCTAGCCACTAGCCATATGTGGCTATTTAAATATAAATTTTAAAATTGCTTCCTCAGTCATACTAGCCTCATTTCAAGCACTCAATGGCTTGAAATGGCTCAACAGCCCAAGTGTGGCCAGCGGCTACTGGATAGTATGCATTTGGAACCTCGCTGGCATCACAGAAAGTTCTACTGGACACGGACAGTGCTGGTAGAGATGATTAATAAAAAGAGAATAAATTAGGAGAGAATAGAGGGAGGGAAAGATAGAGGGAGATAGTTGATAGATAGATGATAGCCAAGTAGAGAGATAGATAATAGATAAGGAGGGGTGAGGGAAGGAGGAAGCAAGGAAGGAAAGGAAGAAAGGAAAGAAGGATAGCTGAAAGAACAGGAGAAGGGGAAGAGAGATAACTAGCTGATATCTTGAAGTATTTTAGATATATTCTGCCGTAGGGTAATTGTGTAAGAAGTTGACGCAATACTTTTCTCAGCCTTAGAAAATGTGAATCAAATCCGCAGTGCACAGTGCAGAGAAGCCATGACTTAGTACAGCCCCCCCCACCCACAACCTTTCAGTTAATACTGCATACCCACCATGAGGCAGGTGCTTTGAAGCAGAGTAAAAAATAGTGGCTTTCAAATTCTTCAGGCAAAAAGGAGACAAAAACAGCAGTAATGATAATTTAGGACACAGTGCCTCTGACATTTATATTGGTGGCATAGGGATACAAAAATGATAAAAGCGTCTGTATATGTATGGTTTAAATCCATATTTATAACTTTTCCTTGAAGATTGTATACTGCATTCTCATTGTACCCATCTTTCTGTCTTTTCCTACTTGTTTTAAAATCATACCATTATATTCTCCTTAGAATTAAGTTTAACATCTTACAAGCCATTTACCAGAGCTAATATGCATCTGTTAGTAGGTATTACATATTATGAATGAAGATTATGATCCTTGTCTAATGGCTACATACAGGAATTGTTTTTATTATTTCTTAGAAATATATAACATGAAATTTAAAAAAAAATGAACATATTAGGTTACATAATCCTTTCCCAGAGCTCAATAGTTCTCCAAAGAATAGCCTCAGTGGTTTTGTGTCACCCCAGTTGCAAATGGCCCATGTAATGGTGTGGCTGGCTGCTCCCTGGGGAAGCTACAGTACCTAGAATTTAGGTTCAGATGCATCATACGTTCCTGTGCTAGCAGAGTGAGGTTTTCCCATCTACAGGACAAAAGAACACTAATTATAAGCAATAACATATAAAAAAGATTTTATTAAATAATCTAAATCTGTATAACTTTTTGCTTAGATCTTATAAATTGTATATTGTTGTTCACAGCATTGAATTATTCTAATGGGAAAGACTCAACCTTTTCTTCAGGAATGGTGATAAATATAGCCAATTGCAGAAAGGAAATTTCCATTTGGATATGTCAGTTTATTGAAATACTTTAAGAAGTCAACAGTAGGACCCACAGGGAAAATTGAACCAATATTAGGGGTATGTGACCCAGACTCGAAACCCATTTCCCTTTAAAGCAAAGGATGCTCACAATCCAAGGAGAGCTTCCAACTGATAT
The DNA here is from genome assembly GCF_040802235.1 of Manis javanica. NCBI lineage: Eukaryota > Metazoa > Chordata > Mammalia > Pholidota > Manidae > Manis > Manis javanica. Next base: position 99,409,167 of record NC_133167.1, read on the forward strand.
CTGTAAGTAGGCAAACTTTATTTTTGTCTCCATCACATATGTTCTTTTCCACATGGGTCATATGTTAGAATTCTTTTTACCAAACTACTCAGTGAATATATTTTGCTCTGCCAACTATATGCTGATTCTGTGGCAGTGAATAAGATGTTTTTATGGAGCTTAGTGTTTAGTTGTAAACATAAACATCCAACAATTCTACATATTTATTTCATTAAAATTACATTAGGATTTTTAAATATATATATTCGTATATGTATGTTTATACGTCTATATATATATATGCACACACATATGTATGTATGTATTAATGAAGGACAATTACTGGCTGCAAGGAGAATGTATAATAGGTGGACCTAACTAGGCTGGGAGGTTAGAGAAGGTTGAGCAAGTAGCCTTCAAGCTAGGTAGGTATTTCCATTGAGAGACTAGGGAAGAGTGTTCCAAGAGATTCCAAGAAGAACCTAGAATGTTCTAGGAACTGAAAGGGGATGTACCTAAAACAAAAGGGAAGTGCTGTATTGGGAGGCAGGAGAGGGAGGCTGAGGCTGGCAAAGGAGGGGGAGGGGCAGGAGGGTGTAAGGGCTGCCACCGAGCTGCGTAAGTGCCTCTGAGAGGTGCAGGGGCATGAGGACTTGAAGATGCCTCCTGCAGGATGGCAATGCAGTGTTAGTGCTGAGCAGGTGACTTTGATAAGCCATAAAGACATGGATTGGGAGCAAATGCAGAAGAGGTGATGAACACGATTTGGAAAGTGTTGGCTTTGAAAAGTGGAGGTAAAACAACAGTTGCAGCAAGTAATTTTGCATTTATTTCTAAGGATGGCAAAACACTAAATTGGATATAAATGCTGATGGGAAAGGTCCAGTAGAAAGGGAACAAAAGGAGGCAGAAAAATAAGAGTCAGAGAGAGAGAGAGAGAGAGAGAGAGAGAGAGAGAGAGAGAGAGAGAGAGAGAGAGAGAGGATAATCAACAGCATAAGGAAACCATGGAAAGAATTGGATTTTGAGTAGTTATGTTCCTTTCAAATATCATACATGTAAATCTGGAAAAATACTCGACTCTGTACTCTCTTATGGAAATGCTCTTTGTAGTTCTTTCTCTTTTAAGTTAATTCATTATTTTAACTCACTTTTTAATCATTTAGTGTTAAATTGTTTACTATGCATTGTCCTGAAACGTTCACAACACTCTTTGCTAATAATTGCTTGTATTAACTTAGCATTCACCTTTTACTGATAACTTTCTCAGTCATGTCATTGCTCATATCACTACCGAAATTCTGGTTTAATTGGCCATTTTCAATAGTATGTATCTATTCTAGATGGAACCTTGTTCTTGAGGCAAAAAGAACTTTCGTTGTGCAGCAGAGTCAGTGTCTTGACCCTCTGAGAGGAGAGAGGAACATGCCGAGTGAAGGAGAGAGGGATCACAGGGATTACCAGGGGCTGCTCAGCCCAGGCACCAGCGTGAGTGCAGGGACCGTGGCCAGGCAGGGGCGGAGCTGTGAGCACACGAAGCCTAGGGCTCCTCCGGGCCTCGGGGTGCAGAGTTCGAGCAGGCTCTTCTCCATGAGCTAAGGGAAGGCAGAGAGACACCCTCTTAAAGCTCTGGGTGACAGTCCTAGAGAGAGCGTGACAAAGAGCTTTTGTGATCCATGGAAAACAAAGATGGTGTCTGAGCATCTGAGTGGCTCAGGAAAGCCATGCTAACCTTCCAGAAGCAGGAAGAAGTCACAGGACCTGAGAAGATATTTCAAATCCTCTCTACCCTTGACGTCAGAGGATGTTAGCCTCTGAATCTGGACCATTAGAAGAAGAGAAAAAAAAAAAACAGTTGAATTCTTATATATCAGCAATCAATATCTAAAATGTATAATTTAAAAATATTTCTTGGCAAAAGCAGAAGCAGAAAAAGAAAAGGAGGGGGGAAGGGCAGGAGGAGCGAGGAGAAGAAAATCTTAGTAACTTTTATGAACAATATTATAACATTTTGTTGAACTCTATTAAACAAAGCCGAAATATGTGGAATGATAAAACATATCTTAGATAGGAAAACCCTGGAGAATAGTTTGGCTGAAAGGTTGGATTTACACAGATCCTGTGATGCGGCAGTTCTAGTCCTAGTGACACAGGCCAGAGAAACTCTGATGCTCATGTACATACAGAGACATCGTCCTTCTTGTCGCCTCGGTAACATTCGCGGAATGTGTACCGTACAAGTGTGATTACAAACATATATGTATGAGCCCATTTATTAGGTTGCACTATATGAAAATGCTGGTATTTGGTTATTTTAGACCTACAAAAATCACAACTGCATACGCTTCAAGCTAGTATTCTCAATATTCTTAGGACGTAGTTTTATTATCTCCACCTGAAAATGGTAAACTGAGGCACAGAGAGATTAAATAAGTTTGCCAAGGTTGGTCAAAACCAGACGTTGGAGTCCATGTTCAAAACTGCTATGCTAACTGGCTTTTCACGTTGGGAAGAAAGTTCACAGCAGCACACCTCAGGATAGCAAAAAGCTGAGAACTACATAAATATCCACTAACAGGGGAGTAGATAAACAGCTTCATGCATGTTCACAGACTATAATGCTACAAAAAAGCAAAAATGAATAAACTAGATTTACTCATATTCATACTGAGTAACAAAAAGAGGTTTCAGCAAAATATGTAAAGTATGACCATTTGTATGAAGGTTAAAAATGTATAAAACAGTGTTATATATTGTTGAGGGACAAGGTGTATATGACACACATTTGAAGATATTTGTGGGAATGACACCCACCACACTGGGCTGCTGGTTAGTGCGGGTGTGGAGGGGTGCCACTGGGTGAGAGACAGGGGCCGATTTCAGCTATATTAGTCACATTTTAGTTCTAGTGAGGTGGTGGGTACATGGATACCATGTGGTTTTACTCTTCAGGCCATTCTGCAGTCAGAGAGAAAAAGAGAAGGAAATACCCATAATAAGCAACTCAGTGAGTGGTATGAGGGGAAAAAATCAGTTAGAGTGGGGGCAGTAAAGAAAGCAACACCATAAAAAGTCTCCAGAATATAACCAAAAGCATGATGTGGTCTCATTTATGTAGAATTAACCTATATTTGCATATATACTCACAAGAGGAACATAAAATAGAGGTGCCAAGATCTTAACAGTGGCTGTCTCAGTGTGATAATATTTCAAAGTGATTTTTGCGTTTTTTTCTCTCTTTTTTTTTTTTTTTTTGCAATTTTCAAATGTTTAACAGTGTACTTGCATGTGGTCAGAAAAGCATGCAGCATTGTGGATGAATGCACGGGGAGATTAAGATGGCTAGCAGGGAAGATAGGTGTGGGCTAGGCCTTGACGTAAGGCAAATACAGGTTTCTTTCTCATTTCAGGGTGATAAAGAAGCAATTCGTTTTCCCCACCAGTATCACTCCTGGGGTTCAAATTCTAGATCTGATGGTGGTGGTGGTGGTGGGTCAATCTAATTAATATTTAACAAGGCCCCTAGGAATGGTAGGGTTAGGACCCTATCTTGTTCTTGTGTGTGCTTTTACCTTTGGCACCCATGGAAGCCACTATTTTTAGCTAGAATGGGTGGGGATTGTTGTGGGGGCTGGGAGGAAGGGAAAATTCTAAGATCGAAATTTGGGGTATATTTTAGGAGGATAAATAACATGGCAGGTGGATCTGAAACTCTAAATCGAGGCAGAAATCAGGAGGATTACATGAGGCCCTAGAGGTCTGTCCCGCACATGCCTCTTGAACTGCAAGTGAGCCTTGGGTTACCCCGGAGGACCGGAACCTGGCAGTGCTTTTATTCATGAAGAACTGAGGTGAGCGCAGGCGCACAGCCGCCTCATTGCCCAGTTGCGGAGGTGTGGGCCATGTCAGAGAGGAAGCCATGCCCCCTACCTCCGCCCAGACCCTTGTCGCCGCCGGGATGAGGCCTCCGCAGCCTCCGGAGTCAGCATCTTGCAGGGTGAGAGCCCTTCTCAGGAAGGGCAGGTGAGAGGTAAAGCGGCCCCAGCGGGCTCCCCGGGCCGCCGAGCAGGCGCGCGGGTGCGAGGGGGCCTCGGGGCCTCTGCCGGCACAACAGGCTGTGAGCAGGGGTTTTGAGATCTCCTAAAAATGACGGGAGTACTTGGGGGAGCTAATTTCTGATAGCAGGAAGATGGGTCGTTTGTTCATTGAAAGCAAATATATCTCATTGTATAAGGCCATGGTTAAAAGTAAGAATATGAGCCCCACTTATTTATGATGAATTTATAACTGTATGTTGTATAAAAAGCACGCTGGCAGTGCTTTTTAGTGTTATGGATTATTTTTTAGAAAGCAGAAATGTATAAGATGGCTCATTTTTATTTTATTTTTTTTTAATCATGAAGAGAGCAACGGAGTTTGAGGGACAAGAGCTAGGGAGAGAAGGAAATGGAGAGAGAGAGACGGAACTTCAGCTGGACACAGAAGCAGAGGGGATGGAAGAGGACACGAGGCTTGTGATAACTCTTCAGTCGGTTTCATAGATGTAAACAATCCTTAATAGTGAAAACAGAGCTGAAATTTTAGAGCTCAACAGAGCCTTAGATTTCATAAATTCCAAAAGGCTCATTACACTGATTAGGAAACACAGGCTAAAGACTTCCTTTGAGGAATAGTATCAGAGTGAACAGATTTCTGTTGAATGTCACATATTAACTTAAGGCTTAATATATGTATTGTTAGCATTTTCTGAATTGAGTATTCAGCAAATTAGTAGCAAATGCATCATTCATAATTACCCATGTTGGATTAAAGGAGAGTGTTTTCCTACTTACAAGGTAGACTGGGGTCAATTTTATAGCCGTGTTATTTATGTTTATGCATAAAGACATCTGGTAGCCTGAAATTTCCATTTCCATTTCCATGCCTTTTATGTTTCCACAAGTTTGTACATGTAGAGCAGAAATGGTCTGTTAACTGCTAAATCCATCAGAACCTGATACAATGGATGTAATGGAACAGGTAAGGTATTAGAATTTAAAAGAATGTAGAATAACAGACTAGACTGTGGCACTTTAACGGGTGGAGAGAATTATCCTCAGCTTCAGAATGCAAAATCTTAGGCACAAAAAGTTAAATCAGATCTATGTTCTGCTCTGGTAATGGATGCCCCTCAGGTGGGTGTGAAATGCTGTTTTATTCTAGTTTTAATTTGCTGTTCTCTGATTGCCAGTGAGTTTGAGCATGTTTTCATATGCTATGCATTGATTGTGCTTCCTTTACTGAGAAATGCTTATTCATATATTCACCAGTTGTATTATTTTTCATTTAAATTCTTCTGTAAGAATTCTTTATATACTTTTCATGCCAGACCATTGTTGGTTTTGTGTTTTGTGAACACATTCTTTCCATTGAGAACTTGTACATCCACTTTTTAATGGTTCTTTTGATGATGAGAAGTTCTTCATTTTAATATAGTAGAATTGTCAATCTTTCTTTCTTTCATGGTTAGCTCTTTTATGTCTTTCTTAAAATGTCTTATCCTGAGGTAATTAAGATATGCCTTATATGTCCTTTTAAAAGTTTGTAATTTTGCCTGAAGTATTTAATTCTTTAGTCTACCTTAAAGTTGTATGTGTGAAGGATGTGAAGTAGAATTTCAATGTCTATTGCTTTAACTAAATGTATTGTAGTTCTGTAATATGGGTTTATTTCTGGAATTTCTGTTCTTCTTTCTTGACCCATGTTTCTATCACCAGATAAATCTTGTTCTATCTTAATTACCTTTACTTTACAGTAAGTTTTAATATATCTCATAATAAGCTTCCACCTTGCTTGGTCCTTTACTATATAAATTTTAGGATCAGCTTGTTAAATTATATAAAAATTATTATTATTTTTTTAAATTGGAATTGCACTGAATGTAGAAAAATTTGAGGAGAATGGAAACTTTAATGATATTGAGTCTTTAAAGTTTGGTTATAGTTTCTGATGGGAAAAATATTATATTCTTAGGTCAATAGGCATTTTTTTTAATGTTAAAAAGGAGTTTTATCTGAGGCGGAACTTAATAAACCTGGACTTAAAAGAGGGTTAGAATTTATAAAATCTGAAACATTCTCTTCTCCAGTACTGGAGGCCAAGGGGAAGCATATAAAACTAAGACACAGTTTCTAAAGCACTTGTTACCTGAGACACTTGTTCTTTATAAGATTCATTGAGTTATAAGAAGTGAGAAACAGGTTTTGTAATTTTAAGGAACTTAATTAATCTGCTTTGAGTTCACTGATAACTAAAATAAAGTAAAAGCTATTTTTATATGTGGTTACAAGCCTACAGTCATTTGAGTTTAGTTACAGTTCCTATATGGAATTAGTTAAAAAAAAAAAAGTTTTCCCAGAAATAAATACACTTTGAGTAACAATCTCTTCAAAGGATTCTTACTTATGCATTTCTGATTTTATGCATTTTTCCCTCTCACAGTGAACTTCACAACCGACTAAGCTTAAAAGGGTCAAAACTTCAGAAGCTTCTTTTCATGAAATTTGAGGCTCAAAATTCACTTACAGGTTCAAAACTGGTCTGAAGTTCTTATTTTTGTTGTTCATACGTTTGCATAAGTAAAGCTTTCTGTTCCCTCCCATGGGCAGAGCACAGCTCTTCCAGCCCAGGGTGTCTAGTTAGTTGACCACAGCATGTTGACCAGACCTCCTGTTGAGCCCTGGGTGATGCGTGGGACATGTGGGCAGCTTGGCTGTTGGCCTCACTGATGGGGTCCCTGCTCAGGCGAATGTGGGGAAGGGCAGTGTACCTGGGAAGACAATCAGGTTGCCCCTCACACGGTGTGCAAAGGCTATCTTGCACATCTGAAGGGCAGGAAATAAGTCAGCCACAGCGCGACAGTGCTCGGGCCCTGAAAGAGGAAGGGGGTAGGAGGCCTTCAAGCTAGTGCCTTGCAGGTAAACACCCACTCCTGTTAGGGAATTGGAGCCCAGGAAAACTCTGGTGCTCTGACCCTCAGTGGGGAAGAGAAATGAAGGGAAGAGAATGAAAACAAGACAGTTCTTGCCTTCAAACCAGCTGCTCAGACCCGGCATTTTGTATGAGCGCAAGCCTTTCTTCTGCGCGCACACCTGGAATTGACTGCCGTGGCCACACCCAGGGAGATGTGACATACTGATGATCCGTATTTGCTTCAGTTCTTCTCGTGGCTCCTTGTGTGGCAGACGTGACTTTCAGTTTGGGCCAGAAACATTTGCTATGTGTTGTTATCTTCTCGAGTAGAGTGAAAGTTCTGTGAGGGCATGGTTCATGCCTCATAGGTGTGTTTCTTCCCTGCGCATAAAACTCTGCTCTATCTTGTGAGGAATCGTGGTCAGAAGTCACCCTGGTCTTGCAGGCTCCCTGCGCAGAAGTCTGCATGTGGCTCTGTGAACTAAAACAAAGCATCCTAAGGGAAGTGAGATTATGGCAAACAAAAATGGCCAAAAAAATCACTATTGTAGAAGAGAAGTCACTCACAAAGCATAACTCTTAGATTGTCCTCTGACTTAGTGTTCTTGAATCCCATCAGTAAAAACAAATGAAAAATAAAGCAAATGAAACTGAGATACACGCAAACATATCTGTGGAGTGGAAGATGTAAGACATTTCTGTCAGTCATGGAAAAGCAAGTGCCTTCAGCGAGCTGCGGGTTCCAGAGCATGTAGCGCAGTTTCATCCATACGCCCAAAGCCCTGGTGCTCCATGACCAACACACACCAAACATCCAGGAGACCCTGTCACCTCAGTCACTATTTTGAGAGTGTAAGGTGACCCCATTCTTGGCACTGATGTCAGACCCATCGCCTATTTCAGATGCAACTGAACGCATGACGTGCTTCTGTTTCCTTGTACAGAAGTTGCTTCCATCATTAGAAGAAACTAAGAAAAACTGCTCCTGAGCTTATTTGGAACATTTGCACTTAGCGTGTGTGGGAACTTTTGAAGAGCTCTCAGAGCCAGAAACCCACAGAGGTAAACGGAGCACAGGGGAAACGCTGCCACTGTGGTCCTAGTATTTGTCTGTAGCTGGTGGAAAACTCACAGAGGCATAAAACATATTTGTTGACTAACAGCCAATACTCAAAGTTTTATTTATACTGGAAACCAATTTGGAATTCTCAGAAAACCATTGAAAAATAGAGGCATAGATAAAACGGAAAGAGAGAGTTTTGTTTCTTACAGTATGTTTTCTCAAATTCTTTGTCCTCATCAATCTTGGATTTGGATTTTTAGAATTGGATTCATGGAGGCTCATTTTTTCCTTCCTGACCCGAAGGTTACAATTTGTCCAACAAATAGGAACCTGGGGTTACAACCAAACTAAATGGATCCACCATCTAGATTTCCCCAGGCCAGAATGGCTAGACATGAGGTCTTTCTCTTGTATTTCATTCAGTTCGTCTTTTTCTATGAAATACCATTATTTCTAAAGTAGTAAATATAAAATGCTAACCAATCTCAAATTATTTGCCATAAGCAAAATGGGTAGAACATAGAATAAATTAAACAAATATCTAGATTTAAGTTCATATATTTGTTTGTAGTGAATGTGATAGATTTCTGTCACTATTTCATCCAACCCTGGCTTTCCTTAATACTTAAAGAAAAACAATTCAGTTTTTCTGACTCTACAGGCATCAACAATTCCAGAGACTGGCCTGTCATAAAATTTCTGGAGTGGTTGCAAATTTTGCCTACTTCAAATAAGTGAGACTTTGTAACAATTTAGTGATAGTCATAGCCTTCTTAGGCTTATCTGAGGGATGAGTTTGGTCTGCTCAACCAACACTTCCCCCTGGCAAGTTCTCTTTTACCCCATTTCAGCAAAAGGACCACTTGCAGCCCTACCCCTTTCTTGCTTATTGCATTGGTTATTTACTTCCTTTCATTTTAGAACAAAACTGGAAAAATCAAAATTAAAAAAAAAAACATAAAATAAAATGCTGTTAAGCATGTCTCAAAATTATAGTCCTTTATCTATTTTTTGTTGTTTTTATCACAATTGGCACATATTTTTCTTGATGCTTTAGCTACAATATCACTTATTCTAAGTAAGGGCTTAGGCTTTTCATATGCTATACTTCAGCAGTTAAGATAAGAAACAACCGACCTAGGAGAATCATAACACATGTTTATGGTTGCTTCTTAGTAAGGCTTTGCCTTTTCCCCTCTCTGGCTATTGTAAAATTCAATCAAACAGAACTGGCAGTGAATGTTACATTTGGGGCATGTCCTCTGTTCTCTCTCCCTGCATTCGGACTGCACCTGATATGTCTGGGTTTCTTATTTCCTTCATTGAATAGAAAGAGTAGCCAACTTCTTTGTAGCTCAGAAAATGTAGGTTTAAGGGTTAAGTGATAGCCATAGAGAATTATAAATTTTGGGTTGGCATGTATGATATCACTAAGCAGATTATTTCAAGGAATGACTTGGGCTTTAACATCCTATCAATCACTAATGTAGAAAATATACTTTTGGACTCTTTAGTTGTAAAAAAAAATTTACATATAAACCACTGTTACTCCTTAAGAAAACATTGTCTATTACAATCAAAGGCACAAAACAACATATGGCAGCATTATGAGTATTTTAGCAAAATGTACTTTTCAAAATCTAAAGTTTATGTTGCTTTTTTTAAAATGATAACGAAGTGGGCTTTTAGGCCCAGTGAGAAACCCTCTTCAAATGGTCTATAACTTTAGAAATGCTTTAAAACACCAAATTATTTGCAGAAGTCTGATTTTTAAGAACTGCAAATAGGAAAGGCATAATAAACATCTTGAGGATCAAAATTGAGGAAAATTAACATTTAAGGGTGAGCATATTGTAGTACAAATTCAAAGTGGATACTTTTAATCTTTATGTCCTATACACACACCTCCTTTTAAAATCTAAAAGATACATTTTGATGAAAAATTATGTTATAAGGCATATTTTTATTAGGAAGACATTACACAAATAAGAAAAAATTGTTCATGAGTTCAGCCTAGCACTGAGCTAAAGCTGCCACTTGGTCTCAAAAGATCAAAATATATTTAACATTACAATCTAGTTGTTGTTTTCTCCTCATTTATTGAATACTTTTTTTTTTAAATGAAATAATCTGAGCCTAAGATCTCTTTTCCACCTCTTTAGGACTCCAGTGTGTATGTCCATTTCAGCAGTTTATGAATTCAGGAGCCATCATTTGTCTTCATATGACCAATCTTATTTTCTAAGGTACCTCCAGGCAAAGCTGGGAGTTAGGACATTTGTCTTTGGTATTTTAAGTTTCCCCACTAACTAGCTTTAGCCCAGATGCCTAGAAACTAGCATGCTGCTCTCCCCAGCCCCCAGCCCATTTGTTCCTTTGACCTTCCTGGGGAAGCCTGGTCTTCACGGTGCTCCACACCTCCCCACCCCCCAAGCATGCAATGCTTGAATTATCAGGCTCTTTATTCTACTATTATTCAAGATAAATTTTGGGTGGCCCTACCATTTCTCAGTATATACTTGCCTGTTCTAAGACAATTTGTAGCCTTGGCACATTCCTAACTCTCTGGAGACAAAACATCTTTCCAGGACTGTCCCAACATAATTATACCCCAACATAATTTTTAATAACGCCCCTTCCCATTTGGACAATAATTTATATGGCCACCTTAGCTATGTATAGATGTATAGTTAACCTTCAACTTTTACAAAAGAGCAAGTGGGTTGAGGCTTGACACGGGAACAGTGGTTTTAGTGGTGTGAATATTTTGCTGGTCTTTGGGAAAGCAGATTAATTGGGAATTTGGTGGCTTGAAGTGAAATGGAATGAGTTGAATGCAAAGTTGAATAAAGGAAGCCTCATTTTAAATGGAGGTGAGGCCAGAAGGGGGCGCTCTCACACTGTACCAATCCCTGCAGCCCTTTGCAGACCCAATAGGAAGAAGCCTGTACTTTGTTACCCCAGCAGGAAGAAGGAAGATGTTCTTTTAGCCCAGCCAAAGCCCAGCCAATGAGAGATGGACACAATTCAGCCACTGCATTTTGAATCCCATTTCCTCCAATGGAGTTTTTGTTTGTAACAGCCCCTCCCCACTCCCCACTTTCCTTTATAACAGAGTGGTCCTCTCCTTGGCCCTCTGGACTTGCCTATGATTTTGTGGTAAACTTGCATTTTCTTAATTGCAATTCTCTACTATTCCCAAATAGCCCATTTTACTGGTGAAATAGGTCTTTTATTTTTATGGTTAACAAAAGTGACTGAGATGCAAAGAAAGGACCATAGGGGAGAGTAAGGCCGATCTTTCACAGTAATCAAAGCTATTCAGATTTGACATTTCCAAAATAAACCTTATCATTTTTTCCCCATCATATTCTACCAGCACTCAAACACACTTTTCTTTTTTCACTCTCCTATGTCTCTTCATCATTCCCCTCAATGTCTTCTCAGGCTCTGCAATAGAATCTACCACTTCCTGTTTAATTTTTCTCCCACATGTAGTCTCCTATTTCTGTCTGTCCCATCTCGGCCATGATATCTGTGTCAAAGGTTCTCATTGGTTTTGCCACTGCTTGGATTACTATCAACCTTTAACCAACTAGTTTCTCCTCCCTTCTGATTCATCTTCCACACCATTGACAGTTATTTCCTGGAAAAATATTTATCATGTCACAGCCTGTTTTAGAATTTCTGTTTTCTCTTGCCAAATAAGATACATATCAGACAGCCTGGCACAATGTTCAACACTGTGTCCGATGTAGGTTTTCGGTGGTACTCTTTGCTCTCTCTTCACCAAGCTGAAACTCCATCTGTGCGAATAAAGTCAGCTAGTTCCTGAGAACACAGGTCCTTTCTCCCCTCTGTTTCTCTTCTGTTTCTTTTGTTAGAATGTCCTCTTCTTCCTCATTCCCACCCCACTGTCTTCTATGCTTCATCAGTGCCCATATGGCCTTCAGGTCCAACTCAAACGCCATCTTCTCTCTGAACCTTTTTCCAACTCTTTTTTAAGCAGAAGTTTGTGTTATTTTCCTTTCATCCCACTGACTCTTAAAATACCATCACTTACAGTGTGGCCCTACTTGGTAAATGTCTCTCTTTCTTAAGATTGTCAAAACTTTGAGGACAATGGCCAAGTTTCATTTGTCTCTGTATTAACAAAACAAATTTAATACATAATTAGTATTCAGTATGTATTTGTTGATGAAGATGAAGACTGGTCATAAATTTCATGCATGAAAGCACTCTGTATTTTCTACCCTCTATTGGAAAACATGTATTCACTTTATGTGAATGCTGGTTACCTTCAGTCTTATTATTTTACTTTTATGTTTCTCAAACTTAAGAATGTGCAGAGTCCCAAGATGATCTCAAGGGTTCTGCTGATCCCAGTTGTATAAATATAACATTATAGATTAGTTTTGATTTTTTAGGTGACCACTTAGCACTACAGTGATAACATGCAGCACTTCCTGTTGTGGGTTCTGAAATTGCATAGCGGTGCACGATCATCAAGTGGTCAGCCAGATGATGCTGAAAATGCTTATGTTAATTTTTATAAAATCCATCACAATTAAAACACAGAATGAAAAAGTCTTGCAGAGAATCCCAGCCCCGTAAAAGATCCACTGAAGCCATTTTGAGAGCCACTGCACTACGGAGAACTCACTTCCACTTGAGTGCGTTGCTGGTTAATGATCCAGAGAACACATCAGGGGTCACAAAATGAATACTGTGGCTATTTACCCACAGAGGAAACTTACATTACTCTTACAGGCATGCCTCACCAAAGAAGAAAAAGAGTTTGACTAGGAAATAGGACTGAGATTAGAAGAGAAAGTGAATGGAGAGGAAGAAAAAACAACTGAGAGAAAGGAGCCATGAGGCAGCAAGGCAGAGAACAGAACTAGCTCTGGGGAGGGGCTGTGCTCACCCTCCTGAGCTTGTCAGGGACACGATGCACCACAGACTTCAGGAGTCTGCCTTGAGCAACTTGCCATGGTGTTTCTGTATTTTTCTGCTCAAGCAGAAATGTCAGTGTGCAACGTATTGCAGGAGCCTATTTCTTGCTTTAGATAGGAACGTTGTTGCTGTAAACATGCCCGTGTGTTACAGGAACAAATAAAAAGCCAGACCAAGCGTTCTCTTTAATTTCCTACAGTAATTTGTTAGTATAGGTTGACTTCCTTTTAGCCAACTGAGATCTTCAGAGGTATAAAAAATTGAGGCCATGACACGTAACAACAAATATAATAATAAAAGCTTAAGTGCCAGGGAATGTTCTATTCATTTTACATAAATGAAATCATTTAGCCCATAAAATCATCCTGCGAGTTAGGTGCTATTATAACTGTCATTTTAGAGATGGGGAAGCTGCCAGACATCACATCTATTGATTTCGCCATTATGTTCATCCACTCTTCTTTTTAATAAAACCGTCAGTCATGAAGAGGACTAAACATAAGGACAGGTTGACTCAGAAGAAACACATCTTTACATTCTGAAGTAAGTTCTGACCATATATGCTATGGAGTATGAGTATTTTTTAGTCAGTTTGACCAGAATAAACATTCTTTCAATGTACATTTATTAAGCTCAAAGTTACAGGCACTGGGCTAGGAGCTGGGAATGTAATATGAATAATAATTCCCTAAACCTTTATGATGGACTTGTTGGACTACCAGTTGCCAAGAGAATGTGGAATAGAAGCCCCACCTACAATTATTATTTACATTATTAATAATAATAATGTAATATAAATGTGAATTGTTGTTATAATAATAATATAAATAATATAAAAAACAAATATATGTAGAAACATCTTGTAATTGGAAACCAATCTGTCTTCCAAGAGGAATATTTTATGCATAGGACTTTGAGAAGTACCAGGCAATCCTCCAAGCTTCTGGTCTAGTCTTTCTAGCCCTTTCAAAGAATTTACCAAGCAAAAGCATTTTCACTTCAAAATGGGTTCCCTTGTGTTGGAAGACTGAAACTCCATTTATTGCCTGCTTTTGGTTAGAACTGACCAAAGAACACTGCACTGTATTTAGATAGGACTTTCATTTGTTTGCTCAAAAAATTTAGTTGAGCACCTACTCTGTGTCAGGTACCACTAGATGCTAGGTGGTGTTTAGACAGCACAGAACAAGACACAAGTGGTCCCGAGTCTCATAGAGTTCACTGCCTAACATGTGCTTTGATGAGCTACAACTAAGTGCAAAAAACATCTGCCATAAATCAACCAAGTTACTTATTCATATTTCCAGCAGTAAGGTGACACACCTCCAGTGATTTATTGTACAGGAATTCTTGCCGTGCATGTTCCTGCAAGGTCTCGTTAGGACCTTCAAACTAAGAATATCTTATCCAGCTAAATTTTGGAAAAGGAAACTATTATTTGAGGGATTCATTTTCGTCAGCTGAGTCTTCAGGAAGTTAGTAATGCCCTGTGGAGCTTTATGCCTCTGGTCCTCTCATTTGAAACCAGCAGAGGCTGGAACAATTCTTAGTTATTAACATCTAATGGCTGTTCTGTGACTTCTCAAGTGCGCTGGACTCCTCTTCCCAAGTTGCAGGGAATGTAAAGAGACTTACTTGGATTTAATTAACTCAGAGGAGATTCAGCCTAAAGGATAACAATTGGATGTACTTAGTACTGAATGTTCCTACATTTCTCTACACTTTATGGTGGATTTGTTGGACTCCTAGTTGCCAGCATAATATGGAAGAAAAGCCCCGCCTAGAGGTAATGCCAAGAGCAGGACCTCACTGTCTGTGCCCGCTCTGTGCCAGCAGTTGTTTGTACCTCCGTCCCTGCCTGTCTGCTGCAGTCCCCTTGCAGAATTCTATGCCTCTCGCTGTCTGGGTAAAAGCTCTGTAAAACAGAGAGGAGAGAATGGCAACAAAGGAGACTTCCAACTTCCGCTTCTTCGAGGCAACCTCTCAGTCTGTCTTCCTCTCCTAAATGTGGGTGTTCAGATTTACTCTGTCCATTTGAAGGATCCTTCCATTTGATAAATCTTCTATGACTTCCTTTTTGCCACCCAAATTCTTATCGTGCCTGATGAGATGCTGTATATAGTAACAATGTGATTTTTGTGGATGGTGTGAATACCAAGTAATTCATTTACATATTCATTGATTCTCAAATATTCTCAAACCTTTATTGCTGACATGCTGTGTGAAGCACTGTGTTAGGTATTGTAGGCATACCAGGAGTAAAACAGATATAATTACTGCTCTTACAGAGTTTACAAACTTGCATATATGTGTATCTACTCGCCGATATAACTAATACATATCATGTGCTAGGCACTGGTTAAGGGCTCATGAAAGATTCCAAAATAAGTAAGAAATCATTCTGAGGAAAAAGTTCAGGATCTCTGGAATAGGACAAAGGCATTGGGATCATAAAAGTGAAGAAAAGTCTACAGAGATAGTTCAGAGGTAATTTGCAGGGAGTAGAAGTGGGGTAGATATTGATGTGGGGGAGGAATTAAAATGATCTTAAAGTTTCTATCAAAGGCGTTTGAGAGGATTGCTGGTGCTGTTAAACCAAGTTAGAAGATGAAGGAGAAGGAACAAGTGGTGGAGGGCAGGTCAAGGGGAGAGAAAATGGAATACTGGTGGGCGGTAAGGCAAGCACTGGGTTTGGCTTGGGGATATACTGACTTTGTGGCAAGATACCCATATATGCCATTTCAGTTCAAATGAGGGCGGCTGAGATTCTCTATAATCTCAAGGAACAGAACTACAGCTATTTTTATTAGAGATATGTGTTAGACATTATTTACTTTTTATTCCAGATCTTGTTCCCAAAGAGTTTTTGGTAGCTCAGAATGCCGTGCACAGTTAAATAGGATAAAACAGAAATGAAGGCTGTGGTGGACATCTCTTGCCTGTGAAATAGATCTCTCCCCAGAAATGAATGCCATTCATTTCTGCTGCTTGTATTCCTGGAGCTTTTTGAATCTCATTCTATCTAAAATCTGGTCATTGACTTTTTCTTCATTTCTCTGAGCTAATCTAGACCTTTTGAAAAATGTGGGGTTTTTGTTCCCATAAATCAGCCAGAGTGAGTTTTCTGGTTTTCAACCAAAGAAACCCTAACCTGATTTTTAAAAGTTTCCTTGAAGTGAACTGTTGTGAATCACAGAACCTTCATGTGTCCCCAGCTGAGCTCAAGTGACATGAGGCACAGGGAGACCCTTCTCCCCAGCGGGGCAGGCTGAAACCCCGTGGGACAGGAGCAAAGGGCTCAGATCTACCTGCCGTGCCTCGGCGATCAGTCCACCTGCTTCCAAGTCTGGGATTAGTAAAATGGTAGGGAAAACAGGATTTTGTCATATGTTCACTAATTCTCAAAGGTTCTATCAAAAGAAACAAACTTTACTTTTGTCAAAACTTGATCATATAAAAGCATAAAGAAAGGCAAAAGAAAAAGTAAAACTATTTGTGTTTGGTTTCATTTTGTCTCTTGAAGAGCCCTTTTCTGGCCTGTGGCTGGAAATTTGTGGTAGCTGAGAGATTGGCATTTTGGAGGAAATAATGCTAGGCTGGATGGGCTGAGCTAGGTCAATATCCACAAAGCAGAAGGTAAATAGAGAAGAGGGCAAGATGGGGACTCAGCAAGGATAGATATGTCAGGCCCGCCCAAGCCCTGCCGAGGAAGGTCTGTCTCATAAAAAGCCAAGACTTCCGTAGTTCTGGCCTGCGCCCTTCGGGGGACTTAGCCGCCCCATTCTGGGAGAGACCCCGACATGCCCGTATTAGCTCCGGTGGGGCAGCCCCAGACGGAGAATCCTGCTCAGTGCCGTCTCAGCCATGGCAGTGGAGGCAAATTAATAAAAAAGATACTCACAGAGAGAAGAACTGGGAGGGCAAGGTTGGCTGACTGAGAACAAGGAACTGAATTTCATTGGATTTACTTGGGTCAGTCACTTTAGGTTTTTGTTACTTATAACTGAAAGATTCCTTATGTATGCTATACCATTACTATACTATATCTATATTGCAAGGAATTGCCCAGAACATGCCGAAAACGATCAAACACTGGTAATTTCATATGCTCCAGCGTTATGCAATTCATGGTCCTACATAATGACAACAAACCATTTTCCCAGCAACCCAGCTTTCCTGAGAGTAGATTTCTACCATGGGTCATTGGTAGAGCTGGCTGCACAAAGTGTGGTCCACAGAGCAACAACGTGGCCGTGCCTGGGAACCTGCTGTGAACACAGCTTTTTAGGTCCCTCCCAGACATGCTGCATCAGAATGTGCGCTTTCACAAGGCCCCTAGGTGACATTATGGCACGTTAAAATCTGAGCAGTATCTATATAGAAGACTCTATGTGATATAAATATCTTAAAGAACACCCTGTAATAAATGTCTTAAAATATTTATAAGAGTGTACATTTATCATCATAATTTAATTGCATAATGTCAAGTAATTCTAGGAAGGGTGAAAAAATATCCTAGGAGGGGGTTTTGGAACCAATTCAAATGATAAGATCCAGGAATCAAAGCAACTGATAAAACCAACCAGCTAGTAAACCCTGTGCTCCCCCAACCCGTATGAAGTGAATCTGAAGACTTCATTGACCCAAGTAAAATGTGGGTCCCCTCGTGGCATGGTCTCCTCCCCAGTTCAAATCTATTCCAGTCTGGGTTACAGTTGAAGTTACCAGATAGTGATTGACCACATGCATTTAAATCCAGATGGATACTCTGGGCCTTGTGGCTCAGTGTGACTCCCAGGGCAGCAGTGGCGATGTTAGCTGGTGGCCCTCATTCATGCCCGTGAGCATGTCTGGGAGATCTTGCCTGGACAGTATTAGGGACTGGAGATGGACTCTCACCCTTCATGCTTCTCCACACCAGCTTGCTGGCCTTGTCATAGCCCAGTTTCCCCCCGCCCCCCTCCTGCTTTATTTTTTCCTCCCCCCACTACAAGATAAGAACTTTTATCTGCCAGGTTAAAGAACAATCTGGGCAGAGGACAGAGCCAGTCTCATATTATGTTAAAATACCATTTATCACTAGGATATATTATATTCTTATTTTCAATATACAGAGAATGAATTCACCAAGTAAAAAACTAGTAAGAGAGGGGCAGTTGACTTTATTAAGCCTGAGTTCTCAATGCACAGTAGTCACTGCTGGGAGCCTTGGTGTGTCAGACTATATATTGCAAATGTTCTGCCTTCCCATTAATCAGAGGGTGGGTCATGCTAACCCATGGAGAGCAGTATGTATGAGTACAGCTAACCTGGCTTCAGTTCCCAGAACCAAGCAGAGGTAAAAAGCATCTGGTGAAAATCATTTAAAAAATAGATTTTTTAAATCTCCCTGCTACAGCTCCTGGGATAAATTTGCAGTTAGGGAGAGCTCTAAATACAGACTTAAGCTTTTAATTAGTGAAGGTAATGTTTGGGTTTATCTTATCCATCATAAGTAAGCATTCTGAGCTCTTTCATTTGAAACCAACAAAAATAATATTTCTTCTTTTCCATTGTTGCTGCTTCTGACTTTTTTCTAAAGGGAATTAACTTGCATATCTCTCCCATTTGAAGAAAAGATGGCACTAGAGACGTTTATTTTTCTGAATTAAAATTATTTCTTCATTTGTTAAAGGAAGGAAAATTGACAGTGCAGGTCGTTTTCCTTCATTATTAATATGAATGCATATTTTGGACATGTTCTTAGATCTTCTACCAGTACAGCAATTCAGATTCAGAAAAACCAAAAGCCAAGAGCCTAACAAGTATGTGGCTAGTCATTTGTTTCCCTTTCTATTCCAGTGGATGCTAAGTCAGGCGATGTGGTGTCCACTGAAAATCATCCTAAGAGCAAATGATGTGGGCGAACATGGTGGCAAAAAATGGACAATGTTTGGGATGATACTGACTTAGTATTCTTAAAACTCATTTAAAAAGTCACTTTACCTCTACTCATATAATGAAGTAAAATATTTCTTTGTGATAGTTTCAGGTCACATTTTTTCTAAACAATTGTAAATTCCATGACTGAGGGATGAGTTTGAGAAAACAATGTATATTCTAAACTCATTAACGTAGCTATTTTGGTAATACCATTTGAGGACATAAGACACTCATGACAATAAAAGAAGGAGGAATATACAGAATAGGAAGAGAAGCATGTGAGAAACACTTTATAATGTACTGAAATATAAATACAGTAATCCTATGTTTTAAAAATCAAATACACGCTGATTTTAACAGCATTTATCCCTTCTTCTTTCTTTCTGTGAGTTTTGTTCTTCTTTTTCCTTTAGAGAATATCAATAAAGTATTTAAAACATACTAAAAAATAACCTGAAATGTCCCAAAATCAGTGTTCTGGGTCATATCCTTAAATTCAAAGAAATAACTATTTTGATGGAAACAACATATTAAAAGAAACAAACATACATCATTATATATTTAGAAAAGTATGCATGTTCATCCCCTATTAAAATGTTATCTTTTTTTTAAACAAAGGATAGTACATTCATAGTCCATGTATGTTTTATTGAGCACTTACTGTTTGCCATACTTCTGCTGCATGTACTTCTTCCATTGACTCAGTTAAGTTTTACACCATCCTTTAGGAATACTTTTCCTTTGAGGGGAGAGGGTTGCCTACTGGGCAGGCAACCATGAGTGTGTTACGTGGTTTTCCAGTTGGGGAAAGTAAACAAAGGCTCCCAAACCAACAGATAAGGAAACCGAACCACAGTTTCCAAGTTGAAAAGTAGAGATTTGAATGGAGGACCCTGATACTGAAACCTCTGCCTCTACCAAGAACCTCTTAATTTTTTGAAAGCAAAATATTGTGCATATACTCACCCTTACTAGTTCAGTGCTAGCACAACACCTGGTAAATTTTCAATAAATCCTGATAACTTTATCTTTTAAGCTTATTTCCTTCTATACCGTCTGCTTCTTTTAATCCCCACATATGACACATTAGATTATTCCTGCATGTGGACAATTATAATAATCTCTGAAGTAGTTTTCCTGTCTCTTACTTTTTACTTTCAGTCAATTCTCCCATACAGTTCATGCCTTGCCTACTTCTTCAGTACCTCCTCAGATTGCCATACACACTTTACAATGGACCCATGAAGCTACTTAGTATTTCCTGACACACAATGCAGATTCTTTGACAGTATTTCTCGATGACAATAACCCTTTTTCCCTTTGCTAAAGATGACTTTGTCTACCTATAAAAAATCTGACCTATCCTTCAAGACTCATTTCAAAGTTTCCTCTATGGAGTTGTTTAGAATTTACCGAGAATTGGCCACTCTCTTCTTTTGCTAGCATTGAGTCTTGTATAAACACTGTTAAAGTGGATATTATACTTTGTTGTAATGATTTGGCCTTATGTCTGTTTTGTCTACTAAGCTGGAAGTTCTTGGAAGGAGAGACATCTTACTTGGCACTGAATTTTCAGAACAAATGCACTTGGGCTCAATAGCTGTTATTAAATGATTTTTTGTTACCCAAATGAATGGATAATTCTATGCTTGAGCAATAAGACATTAACAAGTGCCAACAGAACATTGTTTCCCTTATTAGAGGTCACAATTTCTGACAAAGAAATTTATCTATAGACAAAGCATGAATTCTCAGAGTCATGAGTCTCTTGGCATGCTGGGGGTAGCAGTATGACACCAAGTATCCTGGGAAATTGGAAGCAGGCTAAGGTATTAACCTCCTACACTGCCTAGAAATCCACACAGATACCACCACATTGTCTGAAACAACATCAAAACCTTGAACAAGAATATTGCTCAGTGAAATGATATGGTTAGGTCAAGAGAACAGTGTTCACATGGAAAAAGAATCTAAAAATAATGCCCCAAGAAGTGACAGTGTTTCCCTCAGAGATATAATTGTTTCAGAAAGATATTTCTTACTATGGGCAAGCTGAATAATCTTAGACTCTGCAGATCAAGGTTGCATAGACTATTAGGACCCCTTGATTGCAACTTCCCATTTCTGGAGAGATGCAGATATAACACGAACACTTCCAGTCTTAGGAATCTCACTGTTTTGGTGGCAGCCACTTCATTTTGGATATTCGTATTGAGTTGAAATCTGCTCTTTTGCAATTTCATTGACTGATCCCAGTTCTTTTTCCTGAGGTAACATCTAATTCATTTTCTGTATGAACACTTTTCATGTTCCCAAAGCTTCTTTTTTCTGAGATTAGAGACACTCCAATTCATATGATAATTCTTTATGTGATGTTGTTTAAAACCTTTTAACTCTCTGTGGTCTTATTCCAGTGTGGTATCAAACGTGAATACAGCACCACAGACATAGCTTAAACACTGTAGCCTATAAGGAGACAGTCCTCACTTTATGTGTATAATATATAACCTCAATATAGTCAAATATTGTATTGGATTCAATAGATAAATGGATCAAAATACTATATGCCAGGAATTGTTCTTAGGGCTGAAATAGAAAGGTTGAGTAAGACAGAGTCTTTGCTTCAAGAGGTCTACAACCCCATATGTGTAGAAAAGATGGCAGTGTGAGAAGTGAGACAGAAACCTCCTCCCAAAACCACATATACAGCAAATACAACTATTCCGGAAAGAGCAACCAGAAAGAAGACTGTGACAGACTGCCTACATATGGGGTAAAGATAGACCTCCCGAAAAGGGGTAAAGTAGCAAAGCTGCCATCTGGCAAACCCAAGCCCTTCCCCCACCCTAGCTCACAAGTGGAAGGAAGAGAAACAGAGCAGGGAATGGGTAAAAGCCTAGGTTGCAGAACACCCAACCCTGGAGATCTGCTCTGGGAGCACAAACCTACATTACATGGTGCTCTGGAAATTAGTGGGGTTGGAAAAGCAAAGACAGGCAGGATACTCAGAGAGACTGAGATTCCAGCTGCTTGTGGAAAACAGGTTCCCAAAACTGACCACTTCAGGACAAAAGAAAGGCAGACACTTTGAAAGACTTCCCAATAGCAAGAAGGCTGCTAAAGGGGCAAGGATTACACAGAGCTTGCTGCTCAGGAGAAAGGACAGGTGCAAAAATCATCCCGGCACACTTAGCCCAGAAGGTTCAGAACTTTCAGGAGTTCATGCGCTCCATTCCTCTGGCTGGCAATGCAGCGCCAAGGCCCCCCACTGTGATATGCAGCCTGCTGCTCCTTCCTCTCGGCTGGCACCAGTTTGCAAACCAGCCCCCACCATTGTGCCAGGCGAACCAGAAGGCAGCCTCTTAAATAGTTCTAAAATTCATATAGACTCACAAAAGACCCTGAATAGCCAAAACAATTTTGAAAGGAAGAATAAAACTGGGGGGCATTATGCTCCCTGACTTCAAGCTCTACTTCAAAACCACAGTAATCAAGACAGTTTGGTACTGGCACAAGAACAGACCCATAGATCAATGGAACAGAATAGAGAGCCCAGATACAAACCCAAGCATATATGGTCAATTAATATACGATAAAGGAGCCATGGACATAGAATGGGGAGGTTTCAACAACTGATGTTGGCAAAACTTGACAGCTACATGTAAGAGAATGACTGGGTTATTGTCTAACCTCATACACAAAAGTAAACCCCAAAATGGATCAAAGACCTGAAAGTAAGTCATGAAACCATAAAACTCTTAGAAGACCACATAGACAAAAATCTCTTGAATATAAACATGAGCAACTTTTTCCTGAACACATCTCCTCGAGCAAGGGAAGCAAAATTAAAAATGAACAAATGGGACTACATCAAACTAAAAAGCTTCTGTATAGCAAAGGACACCATCAGCAGAAGAAAAAAAGCTTCTGTATAGCAAAGGACACCATCAGCAGAAGAAAAAGGCATCCTACAGTATGGGAGAACATATTCATAAACAACATATCCAACAAGGGGTTAACATCGAAGTATATAAGGAACTCACATGCCTCAACACCAAAAAGCAAATAACCTGATTAAAAAATGGGCAGAGGATCTGAACAGACACTTCTCCAAAGAAGAAATTCAGATGGCCAAGGCACATGGAAAGATGCTCCACATCACTAATCATCAGGGAAATGCAAATCAAAACCGCAGTGAGACACCACCTCACACCAAATTAGGATGGCCAACATCCAAACGACAAGGAACAACAAATGCTGGTGAGCATGTGGGGAAAGGGGAACCCTCCTACATTGTTGATGGGAATGTAAATTAATTCAACCATTGTGGAAAGTGATATGGAGGTTCCTCAAAAAACTAAAAATAGAAATACCATTTGACCCACGATTACACTCCTAAGAATTTACCCAAAGAAAACAAGATCCCAGATTCAAAAAGATCCCTATGTTTATCACAGCACTATTTACAATAGCCAAGATATGGAAGCAACCTAAGTGTTGATTAGTAGACAAATAGATAAAGAAGAGGTGGTACATATACACAGTGGAATATTATTCAGCCATAAGAAGAAAGTAAATCCTAACATTTGCAACAACAGAGATGGAGCTAGAGGATATTATGCTCAGTGAAATAAGCCAGGTGGAGAAAGACAAGTACCAAATGATGAGGGAGTATAACAGCAAAGCAAAAGTGAAGGAGCAAAGCAGCAGCAGACTCACAGACTCCAAAAAGGGACTAGCAGTTACCAAAGGTGATGGGTGGGAAGGGCAGGTGGGGAGGGAGGGAGAAGGGGATTGAGGGGTATTATGATTGGCACACATGGTGTGTGTTTGGGGTCGTGGGAAAGACAGTGTAGCACAGAGAAGACAAGTAGTGACTCTGTGGCATCTTGCTATGCTAATGGACAGTGACCGCGGTGGCATGTGGTGGTGGGGGGCTCAATAATATGGGTGAATGTAGTAACCACAGTTTTGCTCATGTGAAACTTTCATAAGATTGTATATCAATGATACCTTATAAAAAGAAAAAGGAATTCGTGCAACAGGCAGACTTAGGACAACTGAAATATTATTTCTAAGAAAAAAAAAAGAAGTCTACAAACCAAGTTATTTCAGATGACTTGATTTTCATCAAGGTCACCCTAATTCCAAACTTGTGCTGTTGATTTTTGAAAATCTGCATCTCAGACTTTACACATATCTTTTTAAATTTCATCTTGTTGGTTTTGTTACAATTCCAACATGTCAAGGGATTTTAAATCTTTATTCTGTCATTGAGTGTGATAGTTTTCCTTACTGAGTTTTCTGTCACCCAAAAGTCTGATAGTAACAGAGAAATTGGCTGCTCTGTACATGAACAAAATGGTTTGTGTTCTGTTTTCCCAGCAGAAATATGTGTTTGGGAATTTGGTTAATGGGAAGTGGTAAGGCATATATTTAGAAAAGACAGTTTATTCAACCCTAGACAAATATAGGCACTTGGAATTCTATCCACCATGACTCATAGAAAGTACAGAGGTTTCTCAACCTCCAATTGTCACATGGTGTTAGCTGTTGGCAATATAGTGAAGTCAGGGCCTGAGAACCAGAAAAGGATGATAATCACTGATTTTTTGTTACACCAGTTTCTGACAACCAAGTGTCATGTTGCACATTGAAAAGTCACCTTAATTCCAGCCATCCAATGTAGTATACAAGGTGCTTATGACAGTCAAGTTTTCTTAATATCTCTGCTTGAGTGACATCTCATTAGAGAGGCTTCTCCGACTACCCTATATAAATATAAATAGTAACATTTCTGCTGCATTTCCTGTCTCTTGCCCTACCTCATTGTTTTCCATAGCTCCTGTCGCTATTTGGCATGCTACTTATGTCTTGTTCATTGGCCACTCTCTCCATCCCCCAGGCGCATGCACTAGGGTATAAGCTCTGGGAATGCACAGGCTTTGGCTTACTTATTGCAGTGTCCCAACTGCTTTGCGCAGTACCTGGAACTAGCTAGTACATGTGCTATTGGAATGCGCTCGATAAGTGGAGAAAAATGGTGGTAAATTATTTATGTATTTAGCTGGCCAAAGATTTTTAAAAATAACAACTGATAGAAACAACTGAGGAAGTCATGTTTACTTGATCCTTCCAACAAAGATAAATTGTACAAAGAATTTTGAGTTTCTCTAAGTAAAAGAAATTCATGTGTACTCTTAGTGTATGCTGTGTTATGTAGTGGATAATATTGTGGAGAGTTTGTGAAATCTACCCAATACTAAATAATGGGCTGACTGCTTAACAACTATTTTGTCATTAAGCATCACAATATTCCCTTAAAGCAGATTTTAAAACAGAAATGGAGGCTCAAAGGACCTCAGTCATTTGTCAATGACCCACCTCTCAGCGCCAGAGCCCAAAACTGTGTCCATTAAAACTCTTCCCAACTTGCAACGTTGACTCAGAAGTAATAAGCAAAGAAGCAAATGTTTCTTCCTTTTAGGAAACTTCTTAATCTAGTGACCAGCCAGGGAATTTTCTATCCAGAGGAGGCTTTTGTGACAGCTGATCACAATTCTACAATGAGAATAACTGCATAATCAGGATAGCTCTGCTCAGGAAAGTGACAACCAAAATGACAACCGGGTATTTTCTAATCCCTGCTTTTCTTACAAATCAAATTCACCAAGAAAATCAGGTAATGTCTCTGAAGCTATCAGCATTCTTTACATCTGAAGCAAGTGGTGTGTTTTCTGTAACATTCATCACCCCTCAACAAAGACTTTATAATCCAAATGGGAGAGCTGTGTGAGGGAAAGTTTGCACTTCTCTCTTGCCGGCAGTCTTGTTAGGTAAGATAAACTACAAAGCTTGCTCTTCATACACTCTCTGAATTCTGAAACTCTCACAGAAGCAATTTCCACCCAGGGGTGACCACAGGGAAGTAAAGAGATTGCCCATAAGCCAGACAGATATTACAGGGAAGGGACAGAAAACAGGAAAGTACTGTGACATGAACCCCTTTGCAGAGCGGTTCTTTCAGCTTTACCCATGCCAGATTGCCTAATGTCAGCAATGACTTTGGCTATCTGAGCTTTTGGAAACCATTAGAGAGACCCTCCAGGCTTGCACCTCTGGCACGTGGTGTAATTATTGATCCCACTCTCATACACTTTGTTGAAACTTATGTGGTCTGCACTTCTGTTAAGGCTACAGCTTTCCCATTTGGAAAACCCTCTCTTTCCTACATGTCCAAGCATCATGTGGTTTCTGTCGGCACTGCTTACACAGAGCAATAAAATATATGAGAAGGAAGTGAGAAGAATTTGACACTCAGCAAAGACTGCACCGAGGTGCAATTCCTGACACCGTTTCTTCAGCTTTGCCATAGGTCCCCTCCCTGTCATCAGTTCTGTGAAGGATGAGTGGATGCCCAGAGCAGCTGCTGTACGGTCCTCGTCTCTCTCAGCATACTTCAAAGGATCTGGTTTAAGAAGGCTTGGGTTTCTTCCCAAAGGGCATGTCAAGCCCTGATCATAATTATGACAGGAAGTAGAGGTAGGTTACTATCCAACAAGAGTGCTCATCTGGGCTAGTGCATTTGAAGAGTTTGTGATGAAAGATGTTGAGCTTATTTACATGTAGATAGAGCATAAACAAAAATAAGACCAACTCCCTCAAGACTTCATCCTCAGATCCCATATTTGTTTGGAGGCAGCCCACTCAGGAAATGGACGGTTCCCATGTAGGCCCTTCCAGAAGGTCTAGAGAAGGGTACCCAGAAATCTCACCCTTCAACAGGCATTGCTGTCCCGAAAGCTGTGCACTGGGACTCTGAAGCCTAGATCACTAGGCAGAGTCTTCCCAGAGCGCCACATTTCTCCAAGGAAAAGTCAATAGGGGAACATGTAATCATAGCCACCTTTCCCTGAACAGTATTTTCCCTCCTTCACTGCAAGATTAAAAAATAATAACATAATATTGAAACATAGCAACTTTAAAACTCTGTATTCATAAAGTAAAAACATTGTTAAGTATATATTATGTATGGGCATTGCATAAACTTCCAGGAGTGATGCAAATGTGGAATAAATATAGTACCATCTCCTTCAAAATCTAGATTTGTTTTGTGAGGGAAGCAGACATTTAATACTGGATTTCCATGTGACCTCTGCTCTTGTCATTTCTCATCTGTATCTGTGAAAGTTGTTCCTATGCCCTCACATCCCTCTGTGACCAGTCAAGCTTTGTCATGGCAAACAGGACTATCCATGATCTGTCTAGGCCAGTCTGCCTGTCCAACACCTCTTTCCCTTTACCCTGCGTGGCATCCTGTGCTCCAGCACCAACCATCTACCCACACGTTATCAGTGTTGCACAGTATTTCTCATCTCTGTCGGCCCTTTCATCTAGAATGCCTGGCACTCACTTACCTGGAAGACTTTCACATTTTTAAAAACTCAGTTCCAGTCTCCTTCTGAAAGTCTTTTCGAAGTTTCTTACATAAACTTGGACATCCATTCTTCAAATTCCCTTTGAACCATTAGTTCCATCAGGGTTTAAAAGGCACTTACTTCAAGTCACTGTCTTTATCCTAGAACATGTGCTTCTTCTTGAGAATGAACAGTTTCTCTTGTCTGTTTCTTTAGCATGGATCCCAGGGTCTGCTACCCCCATGGCCCTTAAAGGTGTTGTTAAATAGATTAATAGTGAAAAAAGTAAAGATGACACAAAATAGTTAACAAAGCAAGAAAAGAATGCTACAACAGAAATGGAAAGCAGATGTTAAATGTAGTCAGGAGAAAGGAGGAGTCCATATGTGTTGGCGATTAGTGATGGTTAGGTTAGAGAGGTGGATTTTATTAGATTCAGAAAGGGAAGAAAAGTTTTTAGGATGAAGATTCAACATGAAAATAAGCAGAGATGTCTGAAACATTCAGCTGAACAAAGGGCTACAAAATAAGAAAAAAACTGAATAAGGTTGTTTATGGAACATTAAGTCTATCATGACAAGACTGTGGTCTTTATTTAGAAGGCAAGTGGGAGCCATTGATGATCTGTGAGAAAGAGAATTACATAGTATAATGTTTGTTTTAGGAAGACAATTATGGCAGCAATGTGCAGAATGGTTTAAAATTCAGTATCTTAGAAAGCCAGGAAAGAAAGTATTTCAGATACTTTTTGCTGTGAAATTGGATGAGAACCGAGAAAAGGCCACTTGTAGGTATAGGAAAAGTAGGAGGGTGGAGGGGAAAAATAAAAATATTACCCAGAATAAGAAGAAGAGACCAAAGGGATTGAGACTGCAAGCCATATAAAAGAACTAACTTAGAAAATGAGTGTAGATTCTTTCCTCTAAGACAGGAGAGCAGAAAAAATGATTGATGATACAGGATCCTGGGGTAAAACAGGGTAGAGAAGATTTAATACTGATAATTCAATATCAAAGCAGGATATCTTTTATATTTTCATTTAGGGAAAGACAAGGTCTTGAGATGATGGTCAGGAGAACAAGGGATGTGTTTTGAGTTTGGGTAGAGTGGGACAAGTCTGGGACAGTGCTACCAAAAATGAGAGAAGGAATCAATTAGTGTGTAGTAAAAAACTAAGAAGACCACTGAGGTCTTGCCTACAATAACAGTATGAGTTTTTATTTTCTTTCTGTGGAAGCAAACACCGTGGTTCCAGTTATCTACTGCTGACTAGCAGACCATCCCAAATTCAGTGGCTTAAATCAATGCTTGTTGTATTATGTTCATGATCTCTGGGTTATACTTAAGGGCAGAGCATGCCGGGGTGTTCTTCTGTTCCATGTGGCATTGACTGAGGCCACTCAGTTTATTCAGCTGGTGGCTGGTGGGATTTGGAGGGTCCTAGAGGCCTTCAGTCTCCCATCTGGCACCTTGGTAGGGATGGCTGGGAACACCCACCTGCATGCCTGTCCACGTACCCTTGGGATGTTTTACATGGATTCTCCATCAGATGATCTGGACTTCTAATGTGGTTGCTCAGGAAAGGAAGCAGCCAGCCTCTGCAGGTCAGGGAACTGGAGACCAGCAGAGTCATCTCCATAATAGTCTCCTGGTTAAAGCAGACAGAAAGCCTGCCCAAGTTCAAGAGGAGGGGACTGCATCCCGCATCATGCTGGAAAGAGTGTCAAAGCACTTTGGCTAGCTTCTATCTTTTTCATAGCATTAATCTTTCATTCCATGAATGCAGCCATTCATACCTGTTAATTTTCTGTCATTCCCACTGGGATGTAAGTCAGGTAGAGCAGAAATTTTGTCTGTTTTGTCCCAAGTGTCTGATATGTAGTAGACATTGAGTAAAGATTTGTCACACAAATGAGGGTAAAATATAGACGGAAGAGTGGATAACGTGGACAGGAAGTGCCCTTGGTTGTGATCCTCTAGCAATATGGGGAAGAATGACTATAAGGGGCACCTCAAGAATGACACTCGGGAGGGCGGAGCCAAGATGGCGGCGTGCGTAGAGCAGCAGATATCTCCTCCCAAAACCACATTTATCTATGAAAATATAAAAAAGACAACTCTTCCTAAAATAGAGACCAGAGGACACAGGACAACATCCAGACCACATCCATACCTGCGAGAACCCAGCACGTCGTGAGGGGGGTAAGATACAAGCCCCGGCCCGGCAGGACCTGAGCGCCCCTACCCCCAGCCCCCAGCGGGAGGAGAGAAGTCAGCAGGGAGGGAGCCCAGGACTGCTGAACACCCAGGACCAGTGAGCGGGTGCCTGAGGCTGACGCCGGAGAACAAAGAAATGGGAGCAGCTTTTTTTTTTTTTTTTGGCGAGTGCTTTTTGGAAGCCTTAAAGGGACAGGGACCCCAATACTAGGGAAACAGGGCAGCAAGACCGGTGAGCAGGTGCCTGAGACTGGCGACTGAGGACAAAGAAAATCACGTGTTTTTCCTTTTTTTTCTTAATTATTTATTTAATTTTTTTTTCTTTTGTTATTGCTGTTGTTTTGGTTTGGAGAGTGCTTTTTGGAAGTCTTAAAGGGGAAGGACAGGACACTTAGCCCAGAGGCAGGGAATCTGGGGACCTCTGGGCACTCTAACCACCTGGGCAGCAGGGAAAACAGAGGCCCCTTACGGAGACAAATAGCCTCCCAGCCGCTCCCCCTCCAACGGGGCTCCACCATTTTGGAGGGGCAGCACGAGCCAGGCCACACCCACAGCAACAGCAGAGATAAACTCCATAGCAACCGGGCAGGAAGCAGAAGCCCTGTCTGTGCACAGCTGCCAAGCACAAGCCAATAGAGGTCGCTATTATCCCAGGAGAGGAAGGCTACAAACCAACAAGAAGGGAAGCTCTTCCAGCTGTCACTCGTACCAGCTCTGCAAACTATCTCTATCACCATGAAAAGGCAAAACTACAGGCAGACAAAGATCACAGAGACAACACCTGAGAAGGAGACAGACCTAACCAGTCTTCCTGAAAAAGAATTCAAAATAAAAATCATGAACACCCTGACGGAGATGCAGAGAAAAATGCAAGAGCAATGGGATGAAGTCCAGAGGGAGATCACAGATGTCAGGAAGGAGATCACAGAAGTGAAACAAACCCTGGAAGGATTTATAAGCAGAATGGATAAGATGCAAGAGGCCATTGAAGGAATAGAAACCAGAGAACAGGAACGTATAGAAGCTGACATAGAGAGAGATAAAAGGATCTCCAGGAATGAAACAATACTAAGAGAACTATGTGACCAATCTGAAAGGAATAATATCTGTATTATAGGGGTACAAGTAGAAGAAGAGAGAGGAAAAGGGGCAGAAAGTCTCTTTGAAGAAATAATTGCTGAAAACTTCCCCAAACTGGGGGAGGAAATAATCGAACAGACCATGGAAATACACAGAACCCCCAACAGAAAGGACCCAAGGAAGACAACACCAAGACACATAATAATTAAAACGGCAAGGATCAAGGACAAGGAAAGAGTTTTAAAGGCAGCTAGAGAGAAAAAGGTCACCTATAAAGGAAAACCCATCAGGCTAACATCAGACTTCTTGACAGAAACCCTACAGGCCAGAAGAGAATGGCATGATATATTTAATGCAATGAAACAGAAGGGCCTTGAACCAAGGATACTGTATCCAGCACGACTATCAATTAAATATGATGGCGGGATTAAACAATTCCCAGACAAGCAAAAGCTGAGGGAATTTGCTTCCCACAAACCACCTCTACAGGGCATCTTACAGGGACTGCTCTGGATGGGAGCACTCCTAAAAAGAGCACAGAACAAAACACACAACATATGAAGAATGGAGGAGGAGGAATAAGAAGGGAGAGAAGAAAAGAATCTCCAGACACTGTATATAACAGCTCAATAAGCGAGCTAAGTTAGGCAGTAAGATAAGAAAGAGGCTAACCTTGAACCTTTGGTAACCATGAATCTAAAGCCTGAAATGGCAATAAGTACATATCTCTCAATAGTCAGCCTAAATGTAAATGGACTTAATGCACCAATCAAAAGACACAGAGTAATAGAATGGATAAAAAGCAAGACCCATCTATATGCTGCTTACAAGAAACTCACCTCAAACCCAAAGACATGCATAGACTAAAAGTCAAGGGATGGAAAAACATATTTCAGGCAAACAACAGTGAGAAGAAAGCAGGGGTTGCAGTACTAATATCAGACAAAATAGACATAAAAAATAAGAGAGTAACAAGAGATAAAGAAGGACACTACATAATGATAAAGGGCTCAGTCCAACAAGAGGATATAACCATTCTAAATATATATGCACCCAATACAGGAGCACCAGCATATGTGAAACAAATACTAACAGAACTAAAGAGGGAAATAGACTGCAATGCATTCATTGTAGGAGACTTCAACACACCACTCACCCCAAAGGATAGATCCACCGGGCAGAAAATAAGTAAGGACAAGCAGGCACTGAACAACACACCTGAACAGATGGACCTAATAGACATCTATAGAACTCTACATCCAAAAGCAACAGGATATACATTCTTCTCAAGTGCACATGGAACATTCTCCAGAATAGACCACATACTAGCTCACAAAAAGAGCCTCAGTAAATTCCACAATATTGAAATTGTAGCAACCAATTTTTCGGACCACAAAGATATAAAACTAGAAATAAATTCTACAAAGAAAACAAAAAGGCTCACAAACACATGGAAGCTTAACAACATGCTTCTAAATAATCAATGGATCAATGAACAAATCAAAATAGAGATCCAGGAATATATAGAAACAAACAAATGACAACAACAACACAAAGCCCCAACTTCTGTGGGACACAGCGAAAGCAGTCTTAAGAGGAAAGTATATAGCGATCCAGGCACACTTGAAGAAGGAAGAACAATCCCAAATGAATAATCTAACATCACAATTATCGAAACTGGAAAAAGAAGAACAAATGAGGCCTAAAGTCAGCAGAAGGAGGGACATAATAAAGATCAGAGAAGAAATAAACAAAATTGAGAAGTATAAAACAAAAGCAAAAATCAACAAAACCAAGAGCTGGTTCTTTGAGAAAATAAACAAAATAGATAAGCCTCTAGCCAAACTTATTAAGAGAAAAAGAGAATCAACACAAATCAACAGCATCAGAAATGTGAACGGAATAATCATGACAGACTCCAAAGAAATACAAAGAATTATTAAAGACTACTATGAAAACCTATATGCCAACAAGCTGGAAAACCTAGAAGAAATGAACAACTTCCTAGAAAAATACAACCTCCCAAGACTGACCAAGGAAGAAACACAAAAGTTAAACAAACCAACTATGAGCAAAGAAATTGAAGTGGTAATCAAAAAACTACCCAAGAACAAAACCCCACGGCTGGCCGGATTTACCACAGAATTTTATCAGACACACAGAGAAGACATAATACCCATTCTCCTTAAAGTGTTCCAAAAAATAGAAGAGGAGTGAATATTCCCAAACTCATTCTATGAAGCCAACATCACCCTAATACCAAAACCAGGCAAAGACCCCACCACAAAAGAAAATTACAGACCAATATCCCTGATGAATGTAGATGCAAAAATACTCAATAAAATATTAGCAAACAGAATTCAACAGTATATCAAAAGGATCATACACCATGACCAAGTGGGATTCATCCCAGGGATGCAAGGATGGTACAACATTCGAAAATCCATCAACATCATCCACCACATCAACAAAAAGAAAGACAAAAACCACATGATCATCTCCATAGATGCTGAAAAAGCATTTGATAAAATTCAAGATCCATTCATGATAAAAACTCTCAGCAAAATGGGAATAGAGGGCAAGTACCTCAACATAATAAAGGCCATATATGATAAACCCACAGCCAGCATTATACTGAACAGCGAGAAGCTGAAAGCATTTCCTCTGAGATCGGGAACCAGACAGGGATGCCCACTCTCCTCACTGTTATTTAACATAGTACTGGAGGTCCTAGCCACGGCAATCAGACAAAACAAAGAAATACAAGGAATCCAGATTGGTAAAGAAGAAGTTAAACTGTCACTATTTGCAGATGATATGATATTGTACATAAAAAACCCTAAAGACTCCACTCCAAAACTACTAGAACTGATATCGGAATACAGCAAAGCTGCAGGATACAAAATTAACACACAGAAATCTGTAGCTTTCCTATACACTAACAATGAACCAATAGAAAGAGAAATCAGGAAAACCATTCTATTCACAATTTCATCAAAAAAAAAAAAATACCTAGGAATAAACCTAACCAAAAAAGTGAAAGACCTATACCCTGAAAAGTACAAGTCACTCTTAAGAGAAATTAAAGAGGACACTAACAAATGGAAACTCATCCCATGCTCATGGCTAGGAAGAATTAATATCATCAAAATGGCCATCCTGCCCAAAGCAATATACAGATTTGATGCAATCCCTCTCAAATTACCAGCAACATTCTTTAATGAACTGCAGCAAGTAATTCAAAAATTCATATGGAAACACCAAAGACCTCGAATAGCCAAAGCAATCCTGAAAAAGAAGAGTAAAGTAGGGGGGATCTCACTCCCCAACTTCAAGCTCTACTACAAAGCCATAGTAATCAAGACAATTTGATACTGGCACAAGAACAGAGCCACAGACCAGTGGAACAGATTAGAGACTCCAGACTTTAACCCAAACATATATGGTCAATTAATATTTGATAAAGGAGCCATGGACATACAATGGTGAAATGACAGTCTCTTCAACAGATGGTGCTGGCAAAACTGGACAGCTACATGTAGGAGAATGAAACTGGATTACTGTCTAACCCCATATTCAAAAGTAAGCTCAGAATGGATCAAAGACCTGAATGTAAGTCATGAAACCATTAAACTCTTGGAAAAAAACATAGGTAAAAACCTCTTAGACATAAACATGAGTGACCTCTTCTTGAACATATCTCCCTGGGCAAGGAAAACAACAGCAATAATGAACAAGTGAGACTATATTAAGCTGAAAAGCTTCTGTACAGAAAAAGACACCATCAATAGAACAAAAAGGAACCCTACAGTGTGGGAGAATATATTTGAAAATGACCGATCTGATAAAGGCTTGACGTCCAGAATATATAAAGTGCTAACACGCCTCAACCAACAAAAAACAAATAACCCAATTAAAAAATGGGCAGAGGAACTGAACAGACAGTTCTCCAAAAAAGAAATACAGATGGCCAACAGACACATGAAAAGATGCTCCACATCGCTAATTATCAGAGAAATGCAAATTAAAACTACAATGAGGTATCACCTCACACCAGTAAGGATGGCTGCCATCCAAAAGACAAACAACGACAAATGTTGGCGAGGCTGTGGAGAAAGGGGAACCCTCCTACACTGCTGGTGGGAATGTAAATTAGTTCAGCCATTGTGGAAAGCAGTATGGAGGTTCATCAAAATGCTCAAAACAGACCTACCATTTGACCCAGGAATTCCACTCCTAGGAATTTACCCTAAGAACGCAGCAATCAAGTTTGAGAAAGACATATGCACCCCTATGTTTATCGCAGCACTATTTACAATAGCCAAGAATTGGAAGCAGCCTAAATGTCCATCGATAGATGAATGGATAAAGAAGAGTGGTACATATACACAATGGAATACTACTCAGCCATAAGAAGAGGGAAAATCCTACCATTTGCGGCAACATGGATGGAGCCAAGCAGAGAAAGAGAAATACCAAATGATTTCACCCATCTGAGGAGTATAAGAACAAAGAAAAAACTGAAGGAACAAAACAGCAGTGGAATTACAGAACCCAAAAATGGACTAACAGGTACCAAAGAGAAAGGGACTGGGGAGGATGGATGGGCAGGGAGGAATAAGGTGGGGGAAGAAGAAGGGGGGTATTAAGATTAGCATGCATTGGGGGGGAGGGAGAAAGGGGAGGGCTGTACAACACAGAGAGGACAAGTAGTGATTCAACAATATTTTGCTTTGCTGATGGACAGTGTCTGTAATGTGGTTTATAGGGGGGACCTGTTATAGGGGAGAGCCTAGGAAACATAGTATTCTTCAGGTAAGTGTAGATTAAAGATTACAAAAAGAAAGGAAGGAAGGAAGGAAGGAAGGAAGGAAGGAAGGAAGGAAGGAAGGAAGGAAGGAAGGAAGGAAAGGGGGATTACTCCTTGATAGGATAAAACTAATGGTAAATCAAAGATTAATGCATGCTTTAAATATCCTTAATTTTGATCACTTAAATGGTGTAAGATGATCGGCTATGGAGGTACACTTTTCTGATAATCTTCCTTTCTTTTAATAAAAAAAAAAAAGCAGTTCCTGTGTGGTGACATCCAATGAGTTCTACACAATGGTATAAAGGGCATATCAAGGTGTGGGCAAAGGGTCTGTTTGTTTTTATACAGAAGATCAAAGCCTAATTTGGCTACCCAGAAAATGAACTAAGTTACGATATGAAGAACTTCCAACATCAGCACTCTCTAGAAGACTCATACCAGAAGATGATCATCAAAATACCTCCACAAAGATCCAGGCAATTCTGCAGTTGTAGCTGCATCCATCCCACCGTTTCCTGGACTTGCATTGGAATGAAGGAGATATCTAAGCTGGCCTGTGCATACAGTAAAACAACAAATTTGACTGGATCTGTACTGTTGGAACTCAACCAAGAATTAGGAGAAGTGCAAGTTGTAGCGCTCCAAAATCTTACAACTACAGACTATCTACAGTTAAAAGAACATATGGGATTTGAACAGTTCTCAGAAATGGGTTGCTTTAATTTGTCTGATTTCTCTCAGACTGTTCAAGTACAGTTGGACAATATCCATCATATCATAGACAAATTTTCATAAATGCAAATTAAAACTACAATGAGGTATCACCTCACACCAGTAAGGATGGCTGCCATCCAAAAGACAACAACAAATGTTGGCGAGGCTGTGGAGAAAGGGGATCCCTCCTACACTGTTCAAGTGTAGTTTGACAATATCCATCATAACATAGACAAATTTTCATAAATGCCTAGGGTGCCTAACTGGTTTTCTTGGCTTCACTGGAAATGGCTGGTAATTATAGATCTGCTTTGTTTATGTAACTGTATTCCTATTATGTTAATATGTGTGCACAATTTAGTTAGTAGTTTAAAACCTATACATGTTTAAGTTACTCTGCAAGAAGATATGTCAAAGAAATAATCAATCCTCCCATGTTTTCTTCCATCTGCTACCTCTATAGCATTTCTTCTTCCTTCCTAATTACAACCCCTAAATAGAATTCGTGCCTCATATCGAATTTACCGAGTATCATAATTCCTCCAAGTGGTAAAGATACCTCAAGACAAATGCTGGGCATAGAAGCCACAGGGCATAAATCTGCAAAGAAGTAAAAAGCTAACTTTTTCAAACAATATGGCTTCTCTCTCACTTACCAAGTTTACATCTCCCTGTATGGCACCGGAAGATGACTGGTTAGCCAGAGATGGGTAAGATTCCTCAAGGGAGGAACAACCTTAGACAGGCACAGTCGCAGGGGGGCCATCAGGTGAGAAATTGGGGATCAACAGTGGTGGAGCTTAGAACCTCACCCCCCCTGTTTTGAGAGAAATCTTCTGCATCCGTGGATGTTTTAATGCCCTTGTCTAGCTCGGATTAACACAGAGTCTACAGGCACTCACCTGATCATCTACAATTGCTCTCTTATAACACTAAACTATGTTTTCTACCTTTATCTTGCATCTACCTACCACTTCAGCATTTTATTAAAAATAAAAAAAATAATAATAATAAAGGGAGAAATGTGGGATCCCCATATAAATCAAGTATAAAAATCAAACGAATATTCATATTTGACCTGATTGTTTATAGTTCATAATGCGTGATCAAAACTGAAAGTTTCTGTGATGACTGTCCTTGTACTGTTCACCATGTAAGAACTTATTCACTATGTAAGAATTCATTCACCACGTAAGAACTTGTTCATTATGCTTCAGAAGACTGGAGACTGACGAGAATTAGGCTTGAGATGGATTAATGATTGTGCATTGAGCATTGACTCCCCTATACAGAATTTTATTGTTGTTAACAACCATTTGATCAATAAATATGAGAGATCCCCTCTCAAAAAAAAAAAAAGAGTGACACTCGGCAGACTACAAGGCGGTGGTTTCCTCCACATACATGAGGGTTACAGCATTTACCACGAGTAACGGCTCATCAGGCTTTCGCCTTCAGAGAGAGGCCACGTCAGCATAGTCCAGTCATATGCTCTAGTGCACTAGAGAATGTATTTCTGATTATTCCAGTTGGGAGCCCTCTTTCAATAAAAATTATTGCACTGACGAATCACGAATTAATCATATAGTTTGGAGG
The DNA here is from genome assembly GCF_040802235.1 of Manis javanica. Classification (NCBI taxonomy): domain Eukaryota; kingdom Metazoa; phylum Chordata; class Mammalia; order Pholidota; family Manidae; genus Manis; species Manis javanica. The sequence goes on from NC_133167.1 coordinate 99,446,875, forward strand.
GGTCTTCATCTACATTTCATAGAGCAGCTTTAGGGTTGATGAATCCCTCCAGAACTGTGTGGGCAAATACATCATCTCAGAAGAGGCTCTGTGATTTCCTCAGTCTGTCAAAGTGTGATTTGACCCAAAAATATTAAAAAGCACTGTCAGAATATTCTATATTTGGGCTTTACTTTCAGATATTAAAGCTAAGTTTTTCAAATACTAGGAAGGAAAAATCACCTGGAACAGGAAAAAAAAGCTCTTCTACCATTAACTAAGGCCACATATGTAGCAGTAAATTGATGCAATAATCTTTAATGACTCCCCAGGGGCTATTAAGTTCGATGGCGCTAGCAGAGCATAAATCTGTGGGGATTTACAGGTAAAGTTTTTCTAGCTACAAAGAGAAGCCATAGCATCATGTCAAAAAGTCACTTAAAGAGAAAAAAAAAGTTTTGAAAGCAGACTATATACAAAGGTATATTTTCCAATTAGTGCTTAAAAGCCTCTGATTATAATGTGGTTTTCTTTTTTAAAAATCCTCTAAGTGTATGTTAACAACTGAACTTGAACTAAAATTATAACTCCATTATTTGAAAACACTTTCATATAGTTTTCTTTCCTCCTCTTCTATTATATTTCTAAAAATAAGTTTTTTTTTTTAGTTTTAAGATTGTCAAACTTTAACAACATACCAACATAATGAAGATATATATGGTCAAGTATTTAAAAAACTGAACAGTTTCTAAATTGAGGAGTCTATAAAGATATCAGATATATTACATCTAGAAACACAAAATCTATAGATAACATAGTATAGGTTTAAAATGGTGCAGGAATATTAAATGCAAGGACTTTTAAAAGTTTTGTTTCGTTTCTTATTTTTAAGCACAGCTATCTAAAGTCTTTCACTATTATAATTTCTTGCCGTGATCTAAATTTCAAGCAGGCAATGGAGCTAGAGGCATCATCTCAGCCCAGCCAGACTTCTTTCTCAATGCCTGCATTGCATCTGATGCACCATTGCATGGAATCACCCTTGACTTCTTACGAAGATCGGGTTCCCTCATCTCAACTGGAACCTCAGATTCTTGAGTATTCTGGGTTATAGCCCAGGTGGGAAATGCACAAATATGATACAAACACAAGTGTGAAATAAGCACACTTGCATCTCTATATTTTGTTTATAGCTCAAATCTTATCAGTTTCCCCCTCTCCACTCTAAAGTCCACTCTCTTACCTAGATCGTCATAATTTTGCACCAAGATAATACTCTTACCTCATCTTCCTAATGGTAAATTATTTTATTTTTTCTTCAAATGCTGTGAAGGATAAAACTTTTTCTAAGAAATAATTAAACTTTGGGTATTATAAATTATTATTTTTTAAATAGGAAACATAAATATAGCCATGAAGGCACAGAATTAAGACCTGAGAGTAATGTTAAATATCATCTCATCACTCAATCTCCACAATTATTGGAGGAGGAAATGATATACAGAATAATTAGGTAATTCACACAAAGCTGTAGTAAACTAATGTTAGACTCAAGGCTAGAACTCAGGACTTTCACCCCATTCTAAAGAATTCTTTGCAAAACTGAGCCATATAGCATATAATACTTTCATGAAGTACAAAATCGAATCAAAATATTTTAACTGTGCTTGTCTTCAAGATTATATTCCAGCATGCCTTCTTATAAGCTGCAAAATAAATAGTTTGAATATGACTGTGGTTAACATTGTTGGTTGACTACCCAATATCCATCCCTCTTTCTTCCTTTAGCACTTTAATATGTCTATATACAAACACATGCAGAAGGATGGCTATGTGCCCAGTTAAAATCTAAAACTTATCTGTCGTTTTTGTGTTGAATACCCTTCCAAAAAAGGAGGAACTATATCCTTATGTGGAGAAGGTTTTTGGATCTTTATCCCTTTGCCTTCTTTGTGTCTGGAATACAGATGTGATACTGGATGTTTAGTAGCCATCTTGCGATCATGAGGCTGAAAGCCACAACTAAGGATTAAGAACATCATTGTGGAAAGGAATCCAAGTCCCCGATAACATTCATGAGAAGCTGACTCTGTCCTCAGTTGACTCCAGATTTCTAAATGAGAACTAAAAATACTTGTCTAATCCATTAGTTATTTACAATATATAATTATATCAAATCAACATGCTACATTCTTAAATTTACACAATGTTTTGTATCAATTATATTTCAATAAATCTGGAAAAAAAATACTGAGCATGTACTCAGCAAATTCTTATAGTTTCAATGAAATATAATAAATGCTAGAATATAGCGCTTTGGGAGATAAAAAAAAGAGAAAGATTTACTCTCTAGAATGCAGGGTTTCAAGTGGAGGTTCCATAAGGGATGAAACTACTGAATTGAGTACATTTTTTGACAGAGAAATTAAACATTATATGAATAACAAGCATAGAAATATAAGAGAACATCAGTTCAGGAGACAAGGAATTCCATTGTACCCAGACCTTAGGAGGCAGGAATGAAGGTTGAGGAAGCCAGTGGGGGCCAGAAGGTTCAAGTGGGGTCAGATAATGGAAGCTTTGTAGGCCAGCTAATGAGAGTTCAAAGTCATCCACCAAGAGGTTGCTATGAAATCCATGCAAATGAATGATGTCTTCAAGGGAGAAAGTACATATTAAAGTAGAAGAGCTAAGAGTAGAGAAAGATGAATCTACTTCCTTTCCTAAATTTACTTAGGAAGGCCAGGAAGATTGGCCTGCATTAAGTACTAGATTTACTAGTCTTCATCTGTAACACAAAGATTATCGATGTACCATCAGTAGGTCCCAAGTTTAGTGGTTTTCCCAGCATTGGGGATGAATTTGCATTAAATGTCAAGGCTGCCTTGTTAGCACCTTTTCAAGGAGGCTGTGAGTTATTAAGAGTTGTAGGCTGGGGCTTAGATATAGACAACATTCGGAAGTAGGCAAAGTTGTTTTTTAGTTCCCACCAAATTTGCTAATGGGGCAGGGGGTGGTGCAGAGAGACAGAGCGAGAGAGAGAGAGAGAGAGAGAGAGATATGTGGAGAAGAGAAAGGGCACAAAGCATTTTTCCCTTTGGATTACAGATTTAAATATAATCTCAAGGAAAATGTAACCTATTTCTCTTTAAAATAATTATAACTCAGCAATATTTGATTTGGCATGAAATATTAGAACACTGATTCCTCACCACTTCTTTTCTAATCATCCTTAAATCTTTTTCATTTGCAATAAGAATTCATGGCGTGCCAGCTCTGAATCTTGAGAGACTTGAGTTTTGTTCTTGGCATTAGAATGGCGAACTGCCTTCTACTACTCCTAATCAAAGGGAGAGGAGATTCTTGTCAGATTGTTCTGAATATCAGGCAATTAAGCATGAGCAGGAATTTCTGAGAACATAAATGCACAACTGTGAGCCAATTTCATTCTTCTGAGATGTGTGTCAGAGGGAATCACAGAGAACATGGAAGGAGTTTGCTAAAATAATAATGAGCAGAGCCCTGTAAAACAGCTACTTCAGGCTGGCTGGCTGCCTAGGGAGTGACCTTGGGCCATTTCAGAAGCAAAGAAAAGGAGATTTGAGCCAAAAGGTGATAAAGGGGATGGGAAAAGGGAGAAGAAGTAGTTATGAACTACTCAGAAGCTGTGAACACTCTTCAGTGACCAAGAATCGGTTGCACATATTTATGAAATATGTTCTAGAACTATGAAACATGTTGTGGCTCAGGGATTAGAACTTCAGCATCTTCGGAGGGAACATAATTAACTATTAAGTATATCATGTTTAATTTTAATGTGCAGGAGTAGAACAGTTGCTCCTAATAACATATGTGACATCTCAATTTAATTTTTATTTTCCATTGATGATTTTTGCAATATAATGTTACTTCTACCCACATTAAAGGATGTGACAATCTATCAGTTCTAAGAACAAGAATAAAAATATTTTGGCTCATATTCATCCTGAAATGAATTTATTGAAAAGCTCTTGATATTCCCTAGATACTCATGTCAGGGACAACTGATTTTAATTTGTCTTTTTGAAGTCTTCTCAGAACACTCATTAAGAAAGACAAGGGCTGCAAGAATTCATACATCAAGGATTTTATGCGTGACAAGTTTCTTGAAAAAGACTTAAGTACCACGTGATTCTTGAAAACATTTACCACCAGATGATTGCAATTTGCGTATAGTTGAAAAAAAAAAAGAATGTGCATTTGGTTCAAGTTTAAAACAATGTTTAAATCTTCAACTTTCCAAGACATAAATTCAGAAATGTGGTCTGCAAAAGAAAGAAAAAAAGTCACTTTAAAATGCAATGCTTATTATTTCAGAAAAAAGAGAAAAGCATATTCACTTTAATATAAATAAAAATATCTGTTCTGTGTAGATAGTGCTGATTATTTCCATTATCTGGTCAATAGTAGAAAGGGAATCATGATGAGAAATGGATGGGCAAGTTGCAGTTTTCAGCAGATTTATAGTTCTAGTGCATTTTAGCAGATGAACTTTAAATGAGAAGATGTATTGCTTACTTTGAAGTTTTTAAAAATAGATTCCTTATAAATAATGCTATGGATGGAGGCTTCATATTGTATCCAGCGCTTCTTTCCATTCCACTGCCAGGACCCTAATTAGGCTCTTGCTGTTCAGGAGTACTGCAAATTCCCCTCTTCTGCCAAACCATGTCTTCTGTGAAAAATGACTTAAGTAAAGCCACTTCTAAATAGGACCAGAGCAGCCATGTCAGAGGAACTGCCTTGCATGTCTTGTTTTCTGAACCTTTGAAGTGGGCAGGCCTCCAACTTTCCAAGAAGTCAGCGAGAATGAGATTATTCTGTCTGGAAAGACTGATGAAAATGACTTTTTTTGCCTAGTGACCACTTTGCCTTAGGTACAAATGTAGCTTTGCTTGTCAGCAGCGATTGACTGTTCTTAAAAACAACTTAACTGATTATCGTCTTACTTCCACAAAAATCCTGAGTCCACCTTCTGTAATGGGCCCACGAGTTGAATTTCTATCTAAGTCTGTACAGCCCAAATGGCAATTCTTTGATCCCAAATAATTGCTTTACCTCTTGAGCTAACTGGCTGCCTGTTTTTAGGTTGACACTTTCTAAAGCATTGAACAGAACTGGGTTCCCCACTCCTCACCTTCCCACCTCCAATCTGTAAGGGCTGAATTGTGTCTCCCCCTAAAGACAACGTTCTAACCCCTGTACCTGTGAATGTGACCTTATTTGGAAATGGCGTCTTTGCAGATGATCAAGTTAAGATAAGCTTGTTAGGGTGAACCCTAGTCCAATATGATCGTGCCCTTATAAAAAGGGGAAATCTAGACACAGAAACAGAAACAGGCACACAGGAGAACAGTGCGTGAAGATTGGAGTTAGGCTGCCAAAGCTAAGGAACTCTGAAATACTGGGAGAAAGGCCTGGAACAAACCCTTCCCTAACACTTTCGGAGGGAGCCCCTTGACTTCAACTTTTAGCCTCTGTAACTATGACAGTCAATTTCTGTTGTTTAAGCCACGTTGCTGCAGCAGCCCCAGCAAACTAAAATGCAGGACCACATTCTATTTTGCTGCCAATGTTAACTTTCTAAAACCGATGTGATTTTACCACTTCTCCAATGATGATGGGGCTACATTACTTCCCTTGCCCACAGAGTATCAGACCCAGATTAGGTGCTCATAATATTTGTTGAAAAAAAATGAAAAATAACCACATTAATTACCTACCACATTAAGGAAAATTACCTCATTGGAAACATTAAGAAAATGTGCCATCTGTCTTCAACCCGCTTTTCTGGTCTCTTACATGTATCTACGTTACAGTCAAATTTGGCTCTTAGCTACACTTTCAAAACTGAGTATATGTATTAACCAAAATATTTTCATGTACTATGTGTCAGGCTCTTTGATGTTCATTTTGCAGTGTTCTTTAATCTCCTGTTAGCCTCTCCTTCAAATATCACTTGACCTGCATAATATTTGAGGCCCATTGCCCCACCTACTTCATGAATCCTTCATGAATCCCTAATCCAGTGTTTTATCATCTCTAAATCCCCAAGCACAGTTGTGACTGTTTTAGGCCATTTATATTCTTCCTTGAAATGTAGGTACCTGGGAACTAATTTGATATAAAAAATTAAGTGATATATTATTTGAGAGTTGGGGTCATATTTTAATCAGATGAGCACTTCGCATAGTATGAGTGAAAGTAATCCACAGAGTAGATGCTCAGTACATATTTTGAGTTAAATAAGATTGTATGAAATTAATGAGACATTTAAGTTTGATTCTAGGACAGTCTGCCAATTTTGCATGAAAAAGGAGATGAGAGGACATAGAAGCAGAGGTTGGAGAAGTGCGAGGGGCTGAAGGATGGGCCGTCTCTAGAAACCAGGGAGGGTGAGGATATGGGTTCTCCCCCTGGAGCCTGCAGAGGGGGTGCAGCCCTCACCCCACCTTGACTTTAGCCCTGTGAAACTCATTTCAGAGTTAAAGCCCCCAGAACCATCACCAAATCAGTCTATGCTGTTTGAAGCCACTAGTTTTGTGATAATTCTTTACAGCATCAGTAGGAAATTTATACACAACTAAAGTATTAGTGTCGGATACACCAGTATTTCCCTGTGAAATGTTGTGTTGTAGTCAGACACTGGCAAATGGGGCAAATGTGGCAAATGTGGCAAAAGTGGCGCGGCGGCGTATCCCTCCCAGAGACGCGAAGTTCAAATGAGTATATTAGGCTCTGTGTGGACTTAAAATATAGAATCTATTTAATCCAGTAGTTAGCAGAAATATTTGACCATATCACCACCTCCCCCACACACACACTGAGATCACAGATCGCCTATTAATATCCCACAAGAACGCATTTGGGAAATGCTCATGTAAGCTCATAGATCATTAGGCAAGTGTTACTCACAGCTGCAGTTCCACAAAGGTGTTTCCTGAGGGTGCACTCAACTGTTGTGATCTGAAATAGGAACTCCTAGTTCTCAGATTTGAGCTCGTCAGGATTCGTGCCGCATTCATGGTGCACATGGCGACCGAAGGGTAATCAAGAGCATGTGATATTCTAAATAATTTAAGTATTTTGACATTCAAAACCTCAGCACTTTAGATATTTAGGAATTTTAAGTAGCCAAATTTTAAATTGTCCCCTTCTAAGAGAGCATCAAGAATTCCTTCTTTGATACAGCACTTATTTAAGGAGGTTTGTAGATAATCAAAAAGTGATTCCGTACAGATGTCCTCCTTTTGATTTTCTAGTTTATAATAGGCAAAGACAGATGAAGATTCGTTGGGAGGAAACATGTGCCCCAAAGCAAGGGACATTCTTTGCTCTAGACTTTATAGTGGCATGAGGTCCTTTTGGCCACTTGTGATAGAGTGTCCCATTTTTTCCTAACGTTGAATTTTCTGATTCTAAATCATCAGAAACCACATCATGAAAGCAGAATTCTTTGGATCATCCTGTGAGATTGTTATGCTATTTTCCTTAAAGCCTGTTAGCAGATACATTATCTGAAACCCATGGCTCCTTTACTGCATGATTGTTGATTAATTCACTTATTTTATTCAACCAGTATTTATTGATTGCCTATTATCTGCAAGTTGCAGGAGCTGCAGTAGTGAGGAAAACCAAAAACCAAAAATCCCCAACAAACCACTCCCCTGGTGTTCATAAATCTCACCGTCTAGTGGGATGGACATTAATCTCAAAATCAAATGAATAAATCTACTGCGCAAGCCATAGAATAAACTGCTACTGGTAATCTAATTACAGCATTCCAGTGAAGGCTTTCATTCCAGTAAAGGCTTGTCTCGAGAATGCACATCATACTCCGGATCAAAAACAAGCAGCATCCTGTCAGATGCAGTTTATTAGTAGAAATATACTTGCTTATTTCAAAACAAGGGGACTCCAGATTTTATGTCATAAAATGTATCAGGTCTGCTCAGTCTTTTTTCAGAACTTTAGGTTTAAAGCCATGATTTACAATGGACCGATGAAAGAAGCAAGCATATCAGAGCACGCAGTGCACTTCCGGGTAATCATCGCAAAGCAAAACACAGGACTTCGATTCTAATTACCTGGGCAGATACTAGGGGACGGAGTGAGCAAACAGCCTGCTTACAAGGTTTACAGTCACCAAAACACTTGGTAGTTAAGGTAAATTATTATAGTGATATTAATTTTGATAAAAATCAAACTGCTTGCAAAAATACATGAGGAACAAAATATAAAAATTTTAAATAAAAACGGAATATTATCACAGATATTTCCTTCCTCGGACTTCACTGCGGCTCAGCACAGCACCAGCCATGACCCTTCGGCAGGCCTGCTGCGCTGTCTGATCTGTCCATCCACACTCAGCCTCCAGCCTTCTCCGACCTGTTTTGAACTTAAGGCAGCTGATCTTCAGAGACTTGTTAACGGACTGTCTTGCTCTCTGCCTTCTTGCTTATGAAATGCTCCCCATCTCCTTGGTTCCCACAGCCCTGCTCACACCTCTGTAAATAGAGTCTTTCTTAAACCCTCCTCCAGTGACCTGTGTGAACAGGCCAAGTGTTCTCTGCTGAGACCCAACAGCCTCGCGCCAAGCCAGTCTCATGCAGTGCCAAAATAGAAACCATGACTTAGCAGTGTCTTAATCTACATTCTGTGATTAAGAATTCAGCATGAATAGACCTTGTCCCTCCTTATCAGCCCTCATGTTTCGGCCTGGCTACTTTGCCCTCACAGCACATGCCCCTGTGCAAACCTGCCGGCTTGTTTGATTCATGTATGGTGAGCAATTTTTGATGTTTGTTGGCACTAGACAGAAATACTTGCCTAATGAATGAAACTGAGAAAGGTTTGCCAATATATATTGAATTTAGAAGACACAGAGCATTTATTTCGTAAATCAGGTATCTCATCAAAATTTCTCTTAATTATTAGGCTAACTTGAACAGAATTGTTTTGTTTTGTTTTTGACCTGACTAGTTAAGGTAATATGATCTATGGTGTGATTCTAGAATGGGCTCTGGGCTGAGCTGAGCTCAAAGGCATGATTCATATGATTGCACCAGTTTTCATCTTGAAAACTGTGTATTTGTCACATTAATACCAACAAAAATAATATTAAAAACAGCTTGTGGGAAGTGACATAAAATATTTATATAATAGCATAATTCCTTCTCATGAGGATTATACATTTTGGTTAACTTAATTTCTTCATCATCAGTTATGTGGTAATAATTGCGACATTATTACACTAATTTTTCTTATTTCTTAAATTTTAGCAAATGTTTCAACTTTTAATTTTTAAGTAAGCATTTACAAGTATGCATTGTGGTTCTTTATTGTAAGAAAATGAGCTATTTTATTTATAATGGACTAGTAACATGAAAGAAAGTAATAAAAGGCAATGTATTTTTTTCAAATTTATTACTTATTTTTCTGTTTTTTTAATTTTAAACAGGTATTTAGGTAAATTCATAAAGACATTTAGACAATATTAATTTTATTAAATATAAGAGATAATTTATAGAAGTAATAACCACTTACTCCTTATGATGAAAGGTAATAATAGCTTGTTTCAAGGCAGGGCATATTGTAACAACAATGCAATGTCTACTTTTCATAGGCTGAGTTAGCTTATGAATTAATATAAACGTTTTTGAGATCCTTAGAACAAGCTATATAAATGGAAATTAGTAGAAAATCTGTGATGTCCTGATTCTAAAATATACAATTAAGGAGGGAAGGAAACAACTTAGTTATTGAAATCTTTCCTGTATTCTCTAGCTTCTCTATTTTAAGTATTGGAAATTTCATTGCTGACATTGATTTTTCTGTATTTTGCAAATATCCTTCATAAAATAAAAGTTCTGGGTCTTCTAATTTGGTCAAAATTTTATTTATCCACATTATTTGTTTTGGCTAAAATTCTGCAAAGTTATGATATAAATCCACAGTATATTGGAGCCCAGAGCCTTCAAGTGTATCCAAACAACTCAAATTCCAAATTCTTCTCAAAGTTAGAGGGTGCAGGCAAAAAAGGAACAAATTATATATTTTTTCCTGTTGAAGTAGTTCAGTCAGGATGCAATGAAATCAGTCCAGTTTTGGCAGCCACAGAAGCATCCCACTAAGTACAAACACTTGGCGTATGTGTGTTCCTGAGCTTTCATTTGAAAAAGCAAAGGAGTTTAATTAAATGTGGATTGAGACTCCCAATCATCAAATCAGACCTGTGTGATGATAGATGTAAGTAGCTTTCTAGCTCTAAGACTACACATTTAATCCACCTATATTTTTCAGCTGCCAGAAATTAATTAAATAAATAAATCCCTACACCTAGCATTTACCTGGTGCCTTGCTTTCTAAAGATTGAAACAGCAAGTCACATGAAGGAAAACTTCGCTAAATGTGTCACGATTGGGAAGCCTCCATCTATTTCTGGACACCCCCAGTCTTACCCTTCCCTGAGAGCTTAGCAAACACAGCGGGCACATGTTCACACCCACCAGTATCAGTGTAATAGAGAGTCTCTCAGGGCTATTACTTCACTGCCCATATATTTTAAATGTAAATGAGAGCACCTACTGAAATGGATTGAAAAGAAAATTCATAAGATCAATTTCACAGGCCAAAGGAGAGCAAACTAATAATGTGGATATTCAAACAATAGAGCATATAAAATAGCAAGGATATCAGGCAGTTTGCCCCAAAACTACATATTCCGGGTGACCTGGAGTCCATTTACATATGCCACTGCGCTGCTGCTGCGGTGGTGTGTGTTTCCCTTCAGTAGTTTTAGGGATCTGCTAAAATCCGGCCTGCGAAGTTGATGAAAGGGCTTCTGCTCTATACCTTTATATTACAATAGCATTAGCATGACAGCAAGTGTTGTAAGTAACCCTCTCGGTGGTGTGCCTTCATTGCAATCATTATCAAAACCCTGTGGACCCGAGTCGGGGAGCTCCAGGCAGGAGAACCTAGGTGAGCCTCTGGAGGTAGTGGCAGGATGCCTGAGATGGGCCTGGGCACAAATGCTTGTTTTGTTTTGTTTTCTATCCCCTCTGATCATATTCCCAGTAACACCTATTTTTAAATTAGATATAAGGCATAGGTTTGGTGACTCTATGCATATACTTTGGAGTTATATGCATCTGGGTTTGGATTCTGATTGGACTGTTTGCTCACCTCATGTTTGGGCAAGTGACTTAACACCATTAAGCCTTTTGCATCTGCAAATGGAAATGATGGTAAGGATACCTAATCCACAGTGCTGTTTCAAGGATTAAATTAAATCATGCATGTGGCTAGCCTAGCAGACTGCCTAGTGCTGGGGAAGGCAGCTGTTTTCATAGGTAGCTTCAAAGTATGTTTTCCTTTCTGCATCTCTCCTTTGCTCTAATCAACCCTTCCGTTCATTTCTCTCTCCTGCTTTTCCATCAGCGTCTTGCAGCCCCCAGGACAAAGGGCACAAATCCCTCCACACCTAGACTCAGTCCTCCTCTCCAGTTTTCGCTCCAGCAGTGCCTTCCCCAGACTCTGCCATCCAGACCACTGAACTTCGCCCAGTTTGCAATGCTGAGGGCCTCTCCTGAATCCAGGGCTTTGTACATGCTGCTCTGCTCACTGCACGAGCCGACTCCGGGTTGCTTTTTAGGACTTCCACTTAGGTGTCCCCTCCTCTTCTCCATGCTAGGTTTCTCCTTTCTCTATTCCACTGAACTCAGCAGCACTGGTCTCCTTGTTTTGTAATTACTGCCTATGTGTTAACATCTTTCACCAGATGATACCGATCTGAGGTCAACCACAGGCATCCATGGATTGTTGTTCTTCTCATTTTCCTGCTCTTGTCCAAGTGCACTGACAGTCATACCACAGGGGTTCAGTTCATGTTTGTTGAATAGGGGCCTGGGTGTCTGTGAAGCAGAAATGGGAAACAGCCATGTTGTTCAATTAGATTCAAAGTTATACAGCATGGTAACTACAGTTAGCAATACTGTATTATATATTTGAAAGTTACAAAAGTGTAATCTTAAATGGTCTCATCACAAGAAAAAAATCTGCAACTATGTGGGTGATGGATGTTAGCTCGATGTATTGTGGTGATCATTTTGCAATATATATGTATATTGAAGCATTACATTGTACACCTCATGTGTACAAAACATAACACTACAGTTGTGACTGTAATTATATCTCATTAAAACAAATCCTTGTTTGCCAACCCATTCCCCCAAAAAACTTCAACATATGTTCATACATCACACATATATAAGACCACCCCAAATGTCTAGACACTGAATAGCTTGAAGAGAGATGAATATATAAATATAAAAGTACAACATAACATCCAGTGAAAGGGGCTATGCGTAGGGGAGGGTCACTTATTTCAGTATGAAAAAGATAAAAAAAAAAGGCCTTCTGAAAGATTTGAAACCTATATAGCAAAAAAATAGTCTGTAGATCATTATCATTATTTTTTTCAAATTTTGTAAGTATAGCAAATTCCAAATGTATGATCAGTAAGGCTATCTACCAACTTACTCTTCTAGTTAAAATATAGATTATTAGTCCTAGGTAACAATTTCAAATAATTCATATTAGCATAGTTTAGCATGAAAATTAAATTGACCATAACTACATCTCTGATCATTCAGAAGGCACTGTGGGATGCTGTAGTGACTCAAGATCAGTGTGAAATTAACTCCTAATACATAAAGGAAATGGTTATCTGAACATTGCTTGAATTATCTCTAAGTAAGCATTTGCTGAAACATCTAGAATTTTGCCACCTGATATATAGGACTACATAGTCAAAAGGCCATTTGCAGTCATAAATCACATGACAAATAACATACATACCCTCATTTCTTCTCTTCCTCTCTCCAAATTTAAGAATACAACTCTATAGGACTACATGTGTAGATATGAGGAATTTCTACAAAATTAGAAGACCATTTTGTTAACTTTATCAAATTCTTTAAAATAATTTTTATCTTTAAAATTTTTATTCAATTGACACAGAATTAGTAGACTAAAAGATTTTAAATTAATGACTAAGGTGGTGAATAAACTGAAATAAATATTCATAAAGTACAGTACTTTAGTCTTGATATAATTTGCTGGGTTGGCCAACTGTGAGAACTCTTTCATACTCAAATGCCAGTCACACATGAAACAGACCATCCTTACCCATTTTTCTTAGTACTTTTTTGTCTACCAAATCCATTCGCCAAGTTTTCACAGTTTATCTTATCTTGAGACTCATTTCTCCTAAAATGTTTGGAGATTACACAGAAATTCATGGTCTTGTAATCCTGTTACTAATAATCCATTACTAATATCTATAGAAGTATTTAGAGTCAACAAGTCATGAAACAACAGTCCCAGCGGCTTTTATAGATTTTGATGTATGGATTATGGATTATACATATTTCATTTTTGTATATATGTATTAGCCATAGGTGGTATGGATAAATTAGTCATCAAAAGGGAGTGAGATCCATGAAAAATGAACTAAGGACATTACAGATCACTGAAAAGTTAATTAATATCCATCAACTTGCTTTGTTTAACCTGCCTCTATAGACTGACATTGCTCTGTCTTCCTGCTGTATGGCAAAGACGGGCACCCTGCGAGCCTGCTTCAGGGTTCACCAGGAATAGGAATTAGAACTGTGATTGCTCAGCAAATGAAAGCATTCAGTGTCACACAGAATGGATTTATTTCACTGCATTAATTTCATCCCTTCCAAACACATCAACCCAAGCAGAGCATGATCACAGATAAGCAGAGGACATGAGCTTCTGCTATGTGTTCCAGGGGCCCCTGGCAGACACGGGCATCGCAGCTCTCCGATTATAGCTCTGAGCTTCCAAAAGCAGCTGTGGCCCAAAATAAGTTTTAATTCTGAGCAAATACCAAAAGGACGCTTCTAAAAGCATTCATTTTGCAAAACACAGTAGCCTGGCTAAAATAGCAGCATGCTTTTCATCCTCTCAGTTGCATAAATATAAAGACCACAATTGGAAAATAAACAGTGACAAGCTTGAGTCTTCCTTCTATCCAATCTGCTTCCAGAGAAGGGAACAAGAAGAGAGAAAGAAAACCCTCCTCTTTTTGTTTATATTTTGTTTTGTTTTACCCCAAAAGATAGTAAGTTAAGCTTTGTTAAAGTTTTTGAACAGGAAATGTATCCCTGGGTTTAAAAATCAGAGTGATGTATAAAGGATATAGGTGGGAAATAACCATGTTTTTCAGTTTCTTTTGTATTCTTCAGTGTTTGTTTATATATGCAGATATGGGTATATGTTATTTCTCACAATTTCTTAGCAAAAAATCACATACTATGAAGATGTTCTATACCTTCCTTTTTTGCTTACAATATATACTGATGGTTTTTTCAATATCAATATAAAGAAATTGTTGGCATCCTTTTTTACAAGAGAATAATATTCCATTATATAGATGAACAACTGTTTAGATTTTCATTACTTTTAAGGTTAGGGAAATGCAAGATAAGAGTTTCATGCCTTTCTTTAAAAATAATAGCTTTTTTTTTAAATAAAAGAGATGAGATTATTTTAGGCTTTTTTTTTTTTTTTAGAGAAATAGGAAGCAAAATCATCAGTGGAAACTGAGCATGATGGGGAAGTATTGCAGGTTTGAGGAGAGAGAAGAATGGACAGGGAAAAGTTGTTTAATTGCCTGGTTGCATTAAATGGACACACATTTTAAATGATGCTAGTCGGCATGACCATGAGCTTTAATGTTGTCCTATCTGGCCTTGGGGAACAGATGTAAATCATTCCCATGTCCCTCTACTGAGAGTAGTGAGCAGAGACATGGACAGGATCAATTCTGGTTTGGTTAGGGAAGTAGGAAGAAAAAAGAGGGTAGTTGAGGGTGGAGTTGGGAAGTGATTATAAAAGATCGTTCATGCAATTTCAGCTGGTAAAAAAGGGAGTCAGAACAAGGAGTAAGAGACAGTGAGTCCGTCAGTGAATACAGGTCCTGGGGGCAGAAGGCTGCGTTTTAGAGGAAGTACTCCAGAGCAGTAAGAGGGAGGAAGCACGTGACATGAAACGTTAAGAGACCCACGTGACTCTTAAGATTCTGTAGAGGCTGTGCTTGTAGTATTAACCAAGTCTAAGATCTGAAATTGGAAGGGAGGAGGAATTTAGGGAGGAGGGCCAGAGTATTTGAGAGGGGGTCAAGTATCCAGTGGCCCATTTAAGCAGCATTGTCTATGTGGATATCAAAATCTCTAAGAATAATGAATATATGGTGTTGGAAGGCCATTAAGCCAGGAAGTAAAATCTTCCAGGAATAAGAGGAATGAGCTCGAGATCAGTAGCTGCCTACAACTCAAGAGTGGTGGTAGGTAGCCTGATGACATTAGATTCCAAGCCAGGAGATTTTACAGGAGAGAAAGGGAAAAATCATGTAGAAATGGCAAGGAGGATTAAGAGGGTCCCCACCTTAGAGCATCTTGGTATGACATTTGAAGGAGAAAAAGAGTCATCGGTCCAGAAGGATTGTAAGAGGAGCAGTAAACCAGAGGGAGAGCCAAAAGCCAAGATAACCTTAGAGCAAATACACTTTTCTGTCATCTCCATGTAGAAAAGGCTCAAAAATGGTTTTTGATTGGCCCAGATTGGATCACGTGAACATCTCTGGCCAGTTGTATCAGGAGGGTGGGATATTGAACGGGGCGGTAATTTGCAGGAGTGCATTTCTGTTGAAAGAGTTAACCATTGAAATAATTAAAAAGAAAGGAAAAAGAGTACAATTAAATCAGGCCAAAGCAACGGGACACACAAGAGCTTCTTTATCAAAAAAATATTTAATATAGCCTGTTGTACAATATCAAGTATAAAAATATCGGTTGTACCAAATTGGTAACAATACATCATTACATTGCTTAAGAGTCTGGGGACAGGAAAGAGAGAAAGAGGTGAGCCAACGTCACAAGAATTCTAAAGAACCTGAATCTAAAATCTATAAATGCTAAGTGTTCATTGAATTTCTCTTATTATTGTTATTTTCTCATTGACACGGTACTTTGTAATGTTTTTTAAATTGGTGGTTCATCACTGTAGACATATTCTGAAAGGTGGTTCTTTTTAGATTATGGAAGTAGTAAATTCAGAGGAAGTATTTTTATAAAGCAAGCAGTTGTAGCTTGTTCTAAATCTGTATCACTTAAATGAAGCAGAGAGTTGAATAGCATTACTCAGCGGATAATTTGGGGAAAAAAATGATTGGTCAGTTTAGGTTATTATCATGCTTCCGAAAGAACTGGGGTTTCAATTCCATTGTATAATTATGCAACTTCCCAGTTCACTTGAATATATGCACGTGGCTTTTAATGATCAGCTTCTGATATGAGAGGGGCAAATTGAAAGAGATAGAAAATCAAAGTGCATGTCTATTAATGTAACTCACAATTCAAACACCTAGAGTGAAATAGGACAGAGGTGGGAAAGAAGAAAAGTTTACTGAAGATGTCAGCTCCTTGACCTGGAGCAGAAATCTCAGTATTCATTAAAGGCAAGGAATTATGCCACAGATATCCTTCAACATATCTTAAAATGCCTTTTCAGTGGAAGTCTTAAATTTGAGCATAGTCTTGATTCCAATATAACTAGCTCACTTGGAGCAAGCCACTTACCATCTTTGAGCCTTGGTAAATAAATTTCAAAAATTGTAAACTCATGTGAAATAATTATTGATCTTATTATGATGGTCTCTTATACATGGCTATATGATATATGTGTATAATGATATGTATAGATATGCATATATATGCATACTGTATATTATATGTATATGAGCTGGGTATATTTTATTTTATTTAGGACCTATACATTGCTTATTAACTGTGTAGCCTTAGGTGACTTGCATGGCCTCTCTGCGCTCATGTTTCTTCATTTGTACATTTGTAGTTTTTCCTGAAGGTCACACACAATTTTATATAGTTATTGCCACATGTAGGTACTTAAAACTAGAATTATTAATAAAACGATTCTCATCTAGCTTCACATTCTTTGGCTTTAAATATTACCACACATTTTGAAGATTTGTAATTACCTAAACTTTTCATTTATTCATTTTTAGTTCTAAAACCAAAAGAGGAATAATGCCATGCACATTTTTACCCTAGGGCTCTATATCATTATTCCTATACTGCTAGGACTGGATGCAATAGGGAGTTTGAACTTATTAGGAAAAAATTGTGACTCAGAAGTAGAAATGAGTTATATCACATACTTCTCAGAAAAGTGTACTATGAGAACGATTGGTTACACTGCTACAGTGATAGATGGCTCGGCTTGAGGCAGCACGCTCTTGTAATATCAGTGACTTTTCTAAGTAGAGCAGGATCTCCTGGCAACTATGAAAGAGATCATCTTTAACTCTTTTGACCATCATTTCTGCAGGAATAATGTTAAAGGACTTGTCTTACATTAGGTTCCTTTAAAAATTAAATGATATTGCCAGAAATACAGAAATTGAATTGGTAGGCAACTGCCAAGCTCATGGTCATACATTTAAATAAATGGAATTAAAATAAATGTAAATATTATTATAATTAAAGTATTCTTTTTTGATGCAATTTTAATATACCATTATATGTTCATATTTGAATGAAATTTCCACTGCATTTTTTAATGACTTTAATCATCTTCATTGTTACATAATTGACATATGATAAAATTGGTATGGAACACTTTTATCAACAAAAAAAAAACACCTCCATTTCCGTTAACTCCATAGTCCTTCCTCCTGCTTTCCCCAAGCCCTAGGCAATAGGGCAATATACTTCCTGTCTTTGTAGATTTGCCTATTCATATTTTGTGGAATTGCCAAAATATTTCCAGCTGCCATTTTATATTCTCATCAGCAATGAATGGGGATTCAAACTTCTCCATATCCTTGTCAACACTTGTTACTGTCTATCTCTTGGATTATACCTATCCTAGTAGGTGAAAATTAGTTGTATTTCCATAATAACTAATGATGTTGAGCATTTTTTTATGTGCTTATTGTCCATTTGTGTATCTTTGTAAGAATGTCTACTCTAGCTCTTTGCCCATTTTTAAATTGAGTTGACTTTTTATTATTGAGTTTTTAGGGTGCTGTATATATTATAGATGTATACAAGTCCATTCTCAGATCTGTGATTTTCAAATATTGTCTCCCAGTCTCTAGGTTGTTGTAACTTTCTTTTTGGTATCATGTGCACTCCAACATTTTTAAGTTTAATGTGGTTTAATTTATCTTTTTGTTATTGTTGCTTGTACTTAGGGTGTTATATCTAAGAAACCATTGCCTAAACCTAAACATGAAGATTTACATATATATTTTTCTCTAAGAGCATTATACATTTGCTCTTAAATTTAAGTATGTAATCCATTTTGAGTTGACTTTTGTGAATGCTGTAAGCTAGAGGGGCCAAATTTATTCTTTGCATGTGTATACTGAGTTGTCCAAGCATCCTTTGCTGAAACTCTTCTTTCCCCATTGATTGGTCTTTACATTCATGTCAAAAACCACGGTTTTTAACCATAAATGTATGGGTTATTTCTAAACTCCAAATCCTACTCAGTTGATCTATACATGTATCTCTAGGCCAGGACCACAAGTCAGGATTGCTATTGCTTTGTAATAAGATTTGGGATTTGTGAGGCCTTCTAATTTGTTTTTGCTTTGGAGTTTGTTTTGGTAATCGCAGGTCCCTTGCATTTCCATATAAATTTTAGAATTAGCCTGTCAATTTCTGCAAAAGTCATGAAGCTTTCTGGTGATTCACTGCAGCCCTTCCTCCCAGAGTAACCAGCTCTTCTTGCCCCAGCTGCTGCCTCTGCCACTGGGGCTACTCTGGGAAAAACACGATGTCTGCACTCAGTTCAGACATTACTGTGTACAACACCGGCCCTCAGCTCAAGGGCGACTGACTCAGCTTTGTGAATTGATCAGCAAAAGTAGGGAATTCCTTGCATATAACTTATCCCATCTGGGGACTAGACCTGGGGCTCTGGATGGACAGTTCTTGGAGTCTCTTGTTTGCAAAGTTTTCTATGCCCAGCATTCCTGACTTTGAAACATTATTCTTACAAGTATAGCTTTTCATTAAAATGGAGTACTTTTTTCATTAAAAGGGTGTACTTAAAATGGAGAGCATATTCAATATGCAACAAATATTTTTGCTGGACTTTTCCGTCAGTTAACAAATGCACTTATGGAAAGAAAACAGCTCCTGGGAGAAATCGGCATCCTTAACATAGCCAAAGAAAAGCTGCAGATGAATACACACCAGCTCGACCTTCATACACGTGGACCTCTGCAGGCATTGTTTGCAGGCAAAATGCTTTAAGTCTTCCCTTCCAGATCTTGATATAGATGCGATGTTTATCTGTAAAGAGAATGTAGCTGTATTAATCATTTTTTTTGTTTTCTTCATTTTATGATGTTTTGACAATCTTGGGGCCCTGCGGATGTGGGTTGGGTTTAGCTGATTCCTAGAGATAGCTAATAGCTTGCCTGTGAGCATGCATTTGGTAAGCAAACCAAACAATTCCTCTGTCTATATCCCTGTGGGTCTCATGATCAGACTCCTGAAGTTGGTGCTCTATCCATCTGGCCCTAATTCACAGCTGAGCCAAGTATGGGACAACTAGGGACCACCCGTGTAGTCCGAAGCCTGCCAGAGTTATTCACATCATCCATTCCTAAGCCTGCTTAGTTTGCCTACGCGATCTTGCTGGCTTCTTCCCACGAAAACTACCATAAAGGCTCTGGCCCCTGCTTTCCCCTGGTTTCTTCTGCCAAATGACTGACCGTAGTACTTCCTCATGTGGCCCTGTGAGGGGTAGCATGCCCCCTCCTCTTGAAAAGAGGTAAACTGTCTTTTCAATAGCAATCATCTCTGATTTGTTGACCTCCCCATTCCTAGTAAAAACAAAATCCCAGGTACATTTTAAAACAGAAGGCTATGATGCAAAGTTACCCTTAGTAGGGAAGGATGATGTGAGGCAAGCAAAGAGAGCTTCACTTTTCTGAACAGGCTGACCAATCTGCCTTGGTGATCAGTTGTATCATGTTGGAATCATGTAAAAAATGTATTCTAGTTTCCTCAATATTGCTTGACAATAAACCACACCTACCAAAACATACATCTCAAATTATGGTAGATTCACTACATCCTTTGGCAGTGTATACCATTAGTACAAGTTTATTTAACCAATAATCTCTAAGAACTCTGAAATCTGATAAACAACTACAGTGAAATTTTCACTTACGATAACAGCATGGGACTGGTGAAGCAAAACTTGTCATCTCTTTATAAAAAGAATATTTAAAGTCTTGCAAAGACTTTTTAAACCTTATTGTTACAAGATATGGCAAGATATGTGCAATTATCTGGACCTCAAGGCAGAAAAATATATATTAAACATGATAGAAGACTGAAATTTTTGCAGTATTAATCAAAGGATGGTATGATCATATTTATAATGACCCAGAAAAATATAATACATAACCCAGCAAAGAAAGGAAAAAACATTAATCAGGAAATGTTGAAATAATGTAGAGCTTAATGAGCTCCTAAAAGCCATGGATAAAGAGATGGCAATGAATTCCCAGCTTGTGTAAAGGAATATGGGAATCACAAGAAGGTGAATCAATAAAAACAAATGTTCAGTTACTTTTGGAATTAACATGCATCCTGAGTTGGAGTAGTCATCACTTTGGCCAGTTGCAAGTATTATTAGGAGGATGGCAGAGGACTCTTCTGTCTGGACACTAGGAAGGTAAATTTTGTTTCGGTATCTTCAGTCGTACATACTTGCAGATACCATTCTCACTGCAAAGAGAGGAAAAAAATTCTCAGACTCAAAGTATGCTGTGAATTTATTTATCCTCAGGTTCATGTTCTTGCATTAAGTCTATCTTTTTGTTTTAGATTTTTAAAAAGACTAGATTTTGCTGTTGATTGCACAGAATCTGTGGATGAATTTGAGTATATTATTTTCTGATTGCTGCTTTAACTACCACAAACATAGTTGTTGAATACAGCACTCATGTGTTTTCTTATAACCCTGCATGTCAGAAATCCAAAATAAGTTTTGTTTCGCTAAAGTCAAGGTGTCCACAGAGCTTGGACACCACAAGGTGTCCACAGAGCTGAGACCGTTGAGGGGAGACTGTTTGCTTCCCTTTGCAGTTTCTAGTGGCCACCTCTATTCCTTGGCTTGTGTACACATTTTTCTTGTCTTCTATTAAATTGATAGCTAAGTATTTTATTCTTAATGATCTATTACAACTGGAATTGCTTCCTTAACTTCATTTTCCAGTGGCTAATCTAGTCTAGAAATGCAATTTATTTATGCATTGATATTGTATCCTGCAAGCCTGTTGACTCATTTATTAGTTCTAATAGTTTTATAGTGGATTATTTAGGATATTCTCTACACAAAATCATATCTTCTGAAATAGAGATTATTTTACTACTTCTTTTCCAATCTGTATGACTTTTATTTCATTTTCTTACTTACTTGCTCTGGGTAGAACTTCCAGTACAATGTTGAACAGTAGTGAAATCACACATCCTTATCTCCATTGCATGTTTATTATAAATGAAAGTGAAAAGCTAAATAAAATGTAAAAAATAATTTTTGATAGCATCAGAGAACTGTGGAAATGGTATGTACCAAAGGGACTGTAGTTTAGGAGAGAAGAGACGCTTGGAACAGTGAGTTGATAATCTGCAAGTGCATGTTTTGGAGGGCATTTGAAGTCATGGATGTGGTCTACAGTCTGCGATATGAACTTGGCCTGGGTTGAAAGCCTTAGAAGCAAAAGACAGAACAGGAACAGGAATGAGCCTGGCATAGGCTGAATCTTTAAAATAGGTCCCTTTTATTCTGAGTGTCCTTGAGAGCACATTTTGTTATCTTAGTTTAACATGGTATAATGTCCTGAGATAGGAAATAATCAAGAGCATAATCTCCAAACAGATTATTGCAATGAACTCTGTAATCTATTTGTCTTGAATTATAAAACTGTTACATACTAATTGAAAGATAGTAAACAAATACATAAAAGTAGAAAAGGAAAAGGAAAATCCAATCTTCCAAAAGAAAACTAGTATTAACATTGTTGAGTAGGGTTTTTTATATTGTATTTTTGTATAATGTAACTTTAAGTAATTTTACACACTATACTTTTTATGAGTCCATAATATTCTATTATACAAATATATGTCATAAGTATTCTTTCCTTTCTGATGAAAAAGTAAGTTTTGATCCTTTTCTATTATAAACAGTGCTTTGATAAACTTTTTTTTCATAAAATATTTTCTGAATTTAGGATTATTTCCTAAGTCCATATTGCCTAACTGTGTAACTGTTGGGTAAAAAAATATGCACTATTTTTCAGTGATTCCTGCCTAATGTCAAATTGCTATCTAAAGGAAATGCTACTGCCCACTTCATTAGGAAAATATGCCCATTCCTTTGAGCTTTTCCTTAGACTGAATTTTTCTAAATTGTTAAAATATTTTCTACTTGGGAAATAGAAACCATGTTTTGTGTTAAAGAAAAATTTCTATTTTATTTTAAGTACTTTTTATAGCAGTTCATGGTTGAATTACATATTCTTCTTTGTGTACATGTTTTTACTCATTTTTATATTGCAAGAAAATTATCTTCAGTTGGTAACTTTTCAGACCACTTAAAAATCATCAACAGTTAAGTTACACAGCACACATGCATAGAATAGAAAACAATCCATAGATGCCTTTAAGAACAGACATGGGTATTCATTTTCTTTGAAAAGTACTTGAATTGACCTTCAAAACGTTCATTAGGTAGTTTATAGAAAATAAAATTCCTTAATTTGTTGTTCTTTACTACCCCTTGCAAAACACTATATTAAACATAATTAAAAGCAGAGTTCCTAAGGCATATCTGCTCTGTATTGAAGAGTGGTTGCTGATAAAATTGTTAATTAGCAATTTATCTGGATATCCATGTCATTGTGTATTGCAAAATGCCCGTAGGCCAATGTAAATTATTCTTAAATTAACATAGGAAAAGCAAAAGCTAGATCAGCAAGTTGAAGGTCATATCTACCTGAAAGACTAAAATGCTAATCAACCCATAATTATTGAAGATGAAACTAAGTAAGCATTTCTGAAGAAAAAATATACATGATAGTCTACCTTAATTAGCTTAATAAAACTTTCAAGTTAAATTTATGAAATCAAAGATCATTCACGATTACCCTTTGTTAAGTCTAAAATTTTTCGAGTGAAACCTATGTAATGCAGCTTAAATTTTTAAAAAATCAATTGTGAAAAATACTGCAGGAAAATGAAGAAAAACAAGGATTGGTGTTCAACACTTCTGATTCCTATGAACTCTTTCTAAATTCTGTTCTGTTTTAATCATTTTTAAATACAATGACAGTCTCCAAAAAAATTCATGTCAGATACATAATGGCCTTAGGGAGAACCTCACAAAATTTATTTTCTGCCAGTAGCAAAGAAAACAAAGACATTGTTCTGATTTGTAAATTCGAATGTATACCTACCTGGCCAAGAACTGAATACATCTGTACAGCAATATAGATGATCTGCCATTCTTGGTCATTTAATTTTACTTTCCATTAAGGAGTAATTTTATTGCCATATGGTACAAAATAATGTTTGTTATCAAGTATGTCAGATCATTTCAAGCTAGCACATATTCATGAGGCCCTATATCATTTGCAGCATTTACTAGGTTCTAGCTTTATCACAATGAAGACAACCCACGTCCTGCTCTCAGTGGCACTACAGTAAAGGACATGTTGCTGATGGAATTGGGGCTGTTAGTTCACGGGCAGTTCTGTTAATTAACAGTTTACTGCCACCAGGACTGTCTGCTTAGCTCTGCCCCAGGAAGCTGACCCAGGTATCTCTAGGGGACAGAAGACGTCAAGTGGGTCCAAATCAAGAACTAACAAAAAAGTTATGTTTCAATATTGGACATTTTTTATGTGGTCTCTCCCGTGAGGAATTAATATATATTGGTTGCTTTTTTAATGTTTATTTATATATTTATAATATATGTTATATATATTATTTCTAACTGAAACATTTTTTGTTTATATATAGTATGTTATATATTATATATAAATTACCATATTCAAATTATTATATATAAAAATTACTTATTAAATATTTTTAAAAAATTTTTCCTTAGCCCTTACAACAATGCATAAGAAGGTATTTTATGAAAATCACTTTACCAAGAAGGAAATTGGGGCTTAGTGAGGTTGATGATTTCACCAAGATCCCGTAACCCGTGACCAGTGCTGCTGACCAGACCTCCAACCCCACAACCTGTCGTGTTACCATTACGCTGCATCTGTGCTGGTCAAGAACACTGTCTTCTTCAGGGCCAAGCCATGGACTCCAGTGTCACTTTATTCTTACAACGAGATGCAACATGTTTTGTAAATTGCTCTCCTTATAAGAGGAAAGGAATGAACTGGTCTCTTCTAGCAGCTCCCAGGCCCCTATTTCTGATCTACAAAGCAGTGGGGTCTTTACATGGCTTTGCATTCCAATTAATGTTTATTTTCTCTTGCCAGTCAACTTTGGTGTGATACTCACCAGAGAAAGAGGGAGAAGCTTCATGTTAATAAATTTTGTAAAAGATCATGTTAATGGACTGCAAAGATGATCAGAGCTGTGGGAAATGAAATCCAAGGTAACAATGACAATGTGCACCTTCCACACATAGCAGACACCTGATGTTCAAAGATTTCAATGACCTGTTGATGAAACTGTATTTCTAAGGGAACAAGCCTGTGTTCCTGAGTATTTTTCTGAATTTTAATGAGCATTCATATGTTAAAGCAATCTGCTTATTCCTTTTTATTCTATTTGTATTGAATAAGCTTATTCAGCCACCAGGAAATGTGCTCAGCCTTGTGTGATAGCTGAGACATAGAGAAGTTTGTGAACTGTTTTGAGAAAAGGAAGGTTCTGTGGAGAAAAAGCAGAAGAGGAAGAAATCATGGGCTTTGAGGATGTTACAAAATAAGCAAGTTTGGTATCCAAGAAACCCAGACAGAAAGGGGGGTGTTGAGAGAAACCAGCCTTTCCAGAGAGGCACTTGGCCCAGGATCTCAGGAGGGTCAGTTGGGGAAAACAGAGCACTTCTGAGGCCTCTTGTAGTACACATGGTCCTCTGGCCCCAGAGTGCTGACCCAGGCATTCACAATTGCTTTAAATAGACCAACTCTAACTGGACACTTACAGACAGGTCAACACAGCCTTATGCGCAGTGTACATGGCCTCGGGTATGTGCTGCCAAGCAGGTTAGCTGCTTCTTGGCAAGGCTTGGATGATCCCAGGACCACCACCTGCTCTCCCAGAACTGTCATCAGGCTGAAGGGAATGTTATAAAGGTGAAAAATGAGAGATTATATTTTTAATGTTTTATAAAAATGTACCAATTACTCTTTTTCTATTCTTTTAAAGTTTTATAAATATGAAAACAATTATTCTAAAATGCTGCTCCTCAAGTGCATGTCTGTAGAAGAAAAAGTGCTGTGCCTCAGTATATGCAATTAACATGTCTTTGAAAGCCCCTCTTTTGCTTTTTGGTAAACTTTTGTTAATATTTTCAATTATTTCCTAAATGTTTCATGTTTTACTGCATTCTAGAGTTAATTTTTACTGAAACTCAAAAGTGGTTCTATGGAGATGAGTCACTGATATCTTTGGTGGTGATGGGACACTGAGAGTTTCGGATGAGATTGTGAAAATTGCTTTGAAAACTAACACAGTATGCAAAGTGAAGGTGTTATTTTGATTTGTACTAAAAAAAAGAATAGCAACAAACACATGTTTACATTTTGTGCTTTCTAATGAAATGCACAGCCATATATATATATTGGGTTGTATTGAAAATGAGGAGTAAAGAAACACTCAACACCTACTCTTCAAATAAGGGAAAAATATGAAGCCAGGTTTAATTTTCTTTCAATACCAAGAATATGGCATGGTCTCTCTTGCCTTAGGCATTTCCACCTGTAGTTTCCTCTGCTTTGGACTCCTCAACTTCAGCATCTTGGTTAATTTTTTTTAGTCTTAGCTTAGACATAACTTGGGAATATGAGTTGATGAGATTCTTGCGAAACTTGAGGAGGAAACAGTGTTTTATGTCAGTTGTCCTGTGCACAGCATAAAGCTAGGCCATGTGGGCAACGCTTTAACAGAATATACTAATTCCAGTGAAGCCATAGCCTGGGACAGAGGTGATCATGAGAATGTCATCCTCATCTCCTGGCTCAAATTCCCCTTCCTACCCCCAAATTTACAAAACTTTTGTGGAGGTCTTGGTCTCTCCAGTGTTCGGAGTGGGGCCTGAGCGAATCTTATGGAGATTCCAGGGGGTTGGTAAACCTCAGTTGGTATCTTAAAAAAAGACACGAGCACACACAGAAGAGGGCAGCGTGCTGTCAGGAGTTCCCTCGGCAGAGAGATGAGGGGAAGAGAGGAGAGCAAACACTCTCATTGATGATACATCTCAGTACGTACAGAGATGCCTGCATGCTGTTTATGTGATTCACTGATCTGCCCTGTCCATCTCTCTCTCTGGATCATAGATTCACCATGTTTTATGGTTGCCAGGTCTGCTGGACTCCTAACACAAGCCTCTTTTATGAGTGGAAGTCAGATTTATAGACAGAAGGACAAATAGCATGCCTGAAGATAGCATCTTATAGCCCTAGTAATCTTTCTGGAAAATTCAAATCTATAAAAACCCTTTCACAATGTACCAACAATACAGAACTGGCAATATTACATACAAATTGTTAAAGGGCTCACATAATAAAACCGTGGCACATATAACCTAGCGAAAACCTTTGGACCTGGCATTGTCCTCATTAGCTTTTGTTTAGATTTTCAACCAGTGTCTGTGGGGTGAAAATAAGTAAGTAGATGAGTGCATTTGGTAGTTTTGTTTTCTCCCTCTGATTTCTGAAGATGGCCTGTGCCTGTACAAATGATTTATTGGTTCATAAAAGCTTTTTTTTTCTTTTTGCTAATTTTAGGGACTGTAATTTATTTAAACTGCAATATTTATCATAAAAGCTTGAATAAAGAAACAATAAAGAAGGCCGATATCACATATTGACACTTAAACTAAATGATTCAGAAAGGTACATTTTGCAAAGCCTATCAAACTAGTGGTGGCAGTTTCCAGGTAGACATTCGTCCCTCTGCTTGAGGGCAGTTGGAGAGGAGTGTGAGGTAAAGACTGCAACGAACACTTGGTGAGAATAGTGCCCATGGCTGTTGAGTTATTGGTGCAAGTCTGCAGTTGGCAAATGGGCAAGTGCTACTGATTTTTTTGAAATTTGAAACAATTGCCACAATTTAAAAAATGGCAACATTAAAAGAAAAGTTGGCTAAGGACTCTTACTGTGGACAGGTGGGGAGTGATCTGGTCAAGACTGTGGCGTGTTCCTTAAATCCTATAGCTGCAGCAGGGTACAGTTAACACATGGTATACATATGGTGAGCATTCAGCTAGAGTCCTGAGAAACACGCTTGGTAACAAATAGCAGTGCTGGCAGTATGCTGATCCTCACAGTAATCATTTTGTATGTGGGTCTGAAGTCACAAGAGCATTCCCAGTTCTGGCTCCACTCCTGCCTGCCTGAGTGACTCTTGGCATTAGTTAACCTCCCTGGGCCTCTCTTAGTCCACTGTGATGTGGGGACAATTATAGCATCTACCTCATCTAGATGTGCAGGGATAATAATAGTACCTACCTCAGAGAGTCATTTTGGGACTTAACATAATACATGTAAAGCACTTAGAACAGTGTATACTTACCAAGGTCTCAAAAAGATTAGTTATTAACAACCTAAATTTACAAACAAGCAAGCCTGAAGCTCAGAGACCCCTTGTGCATGCTACAAATTATGTTTCCCAAAAGTGACGGGCAAGGCATAAAATCCAGGTCTACGTGATTACAAAGCACTTCATTCTTTTCCACATCTTCATACGCTAGGTCTGCATATAGGTCACAATAAATGAGGAAAAACAAGCAGATCATTGGTTTCCTTATGTAAGTGAGAGGGAAACGAGGGCTGACCGTGGCAGAATGGTAAGGTTATTTGAGCTGGTGACTTGGTCTAGAACGTGACTGTTGGGAATGTCTTATACAAAATAACAGTGATTATACTTTGAAACTATCCAAAATTTCATCCTATCTGGGGTTATGTGATATAGTATTGAAAAAAAATCTTCATATTCTGTATTTTAATTTTCTAAGTCATAAAATGAAAACAACAGACCAAATCATCTTTTGGTCCCTTTCATGTTTCAGTCTTTGACTCAGTTACTTGGTATTTAGCACTAGCTTTTTGTCTAATCAAAACCTACCTTCCACATTTTAAAAGAAACCTTGCTACCTAACTCATAAATATATATATATTTATGTATTTATGTATATATATTATGTATATATATATATATGTATTTATTGAGTCTTTACTGTGCATGTAAACTATACAACTATTTTAAGAGTTAAAGAGATAAATTATTGTTAATTCTGCTCCCAAGAATGCCACATTCTGGTAGGAAGAGCAAGGAATACACAAAACATTCTGTATAAGGTAGGAAGCAATTGTTTCCCTTTTGAACATACAAGTAAAATGCTACTGAAAATCAAACATGACTTTTGGATGGGGTTTAGGAAGGATCATGGAAGATGTGGTCTGCCCAGGTTTGAGCAGGGTCTAGAATTTAAATGTGCAGAAACAGAGGACGAGAGAGATTTTGATCAAGTTTAATGAACATGAAATACGTGAACCAAAACAGCTTCAGTGGAGTAGAGGGGATGTGCATGGAGCAGCAGGAAATGAGATACAACTTGTAGACAGGTACATACTAGATGATATGGGCCTGCAGGGTCAGGGTAGGTACTTGCCAGCAGCCTGGGAGCAATGTGTGGCCACTGAAAGTTCTAAGCAGTAAATACCCAGATTAGAATGATATTTTTAGAGGAATCTGACAGCAGATGATTTGGCAAGGAAAAAGAAACTGAAGGAGGAAGGTCAGCCAGTAAGGAAGTGCAACAATTCTTAATCTGCATCATTGAACAGACAAATAGGTGTCTTTGATTTGTGGACCTGAATAGCCTTTTGCTAGCCCATTAATATGCTTATTGAATGAATAAGTAATGGTTTAGAATTAGAAAAAAATGAAAAAGTGCTCTGCTGATCCTTAATAAGACCCAGTCGACTTGAGCAAACAAGGATTAAGGCAATCCTGACAAAAATATAATGGTTTATAGAAAGCAGATTAAAGAACAGAAATGTTTTTGTCTGCATGACCAGAAATATAATCCACTATATTAAAATGTCCCTGTTATTTGCAGAATGGCCCTGTTTAATATTTTATTTTCCCTCATTTCCATATATGCAATCACAATATATTTCACACCCAAGCTTAGGCTGTGAAATATGATATTGTGGTCAAACAATATTGTAATGATACCATCTATAAAAATTTACACAAAATCTTTCAAAGAGTTTTCTCCACAATCTGTTGTATAATCAGTTGGATAACATTTCTCCCCCACTTCAGGTCATTTTTTCAGTGTGTGTGGAGGGTCCAAATTAAATAAAAGTGGGTAAGGGAAGCCATTTAATCATTAGTTAGTGCACATCTTCACTGATGGCAATGTAAGAGCCTGGTAAATATAAAGACTATATTTAACAGGTCTCCTCTCCTTAAACATTTATCTGATATTGTTAGCATGAGTAAAACATTTTCTTTTTATCCTGGGACACTTGGCTAGTGAAAACTTGCAAGTTTACACTGGAGCTTACAAAATTATCAGCTCTTATATAGGTGATTGCTGTGATTTTTTTATCTGCCTAGATAGCTTAGTGTCTATATCTTTTGTGATATCACCAACTTTCTTGGAAAGAGAGGGAGATATGTACCCCAGACTCTCCCATAGAACCATAGATACCTCTCTTAGAGAAATGTCTCCCCCTTCCCATTTGCATCCTAAGCTACAGCCCTAAAGCAAAAGAAAGGGGAAATTAGATGAGTGGTTACTGTGGAATGTCTCGTACAGTAAGGGTCCAGGAGTAAATACTTCCTGTGCTGAACACTGTGCCTGTTTTGCTTCTCCATGGCCATTTAAATACTTATGGAGACATGGAAGACCTCCAGCAAAAGTAGAGGAAAGCTATGTCCTCTTATCTGATTCATTTTAGTCTTGCTAACTGGTTATTTGGAAAAGTAAATGGGAGTTATAAAATACGATATTTCTGTGCCTTGATATTTTTATTTCATTTTATTTTATTTTTTATTTGGTATCCTTAATATAAAATCACATGGGCAACATTGTGGTTATTAGATTCCCCCCATTATCAAGTCCCCACCGCATACCCATTACAGTCACTGTCCATCAGCATAGTAAGATGCCGTGGAGTCACTACTTGTCTTCTCTGTGCTATACTGCCTTCCCTGTGCCCCACCTCCCCATTATGTGTGTTAATCATAATGCCCCTTAGTCCCCTTATCCTTCCCTTCCCACCCACCCTTCCCAGTCCCTTTCCCTTTGGTAAATGTTAATCCATTCTTGGGTTCTGTGAGTCTGCTGCTGTTTCGTTCCTTCAGTTTTTGCTTTGTTCTTATGCTCCACAGATGAGTGAAATCATTTGGTATTTGTCTTTCTCCGCCTGGTGTATTTCACTGAGCATAATACCCTCTAGCTCCATCCATGTTGTTGCAAATGGTAGGATTTGTTTTCTTCTTATGGCTGAATAATATTCCATTGTGTATATGTACCACATCTTCTTTTTCCATTCATCTGCTGATCTAGCCCTCCCTTAGGTTGCTTCCATATCTTGGCTATTGTAAGTAGTGCTGTGATAAACATAGGGGTGCATAGGTCTTTTTGAAACTGGGATCCTCCATTCTTAGGGTAAATTCCTAGGAGTGGAATTCCTGGGTCAAGTGATATTTCTATTTTTAGTTTTTTGAGGAACCTCCATATTGCTTCCCACAATGGTTGACCTTGTTTACATTCCCACCAGCAGCGTAGGAGGGTTCCCCTTTCTCTGCAGCCTCGCTACCATTTGTTGTTCCTAGTCTTTTCTATGCTGGCCATCCTAACTGGTGTGAGGTGATATCTCATTGTGGTTTTAATTTTCATTTCCCTGATAATTAGTGATGTGGAGCATCTTTTCATGTGCCTGTTGCTGTGCCTTGATATTTTATACATATATTTAATTGGTAAATTTTTCCTTCCTTCTTTGCTCCCTCTCTGCCTCCTTTCCTTCCTTTCTTCCTTCCAGTCATGCACGTTATGACACTAATCAGTGCCCTAACTGGTCTCTCCTGCTTCCACCCTTATCCTCCCACCATCTGTTCCCGGCGCAGTGGTCAGAGTACTAAAAACCTAAGTCAGACCACACTGCTTTTCTATTCTGACCTTCCAGTGGCTTCCTGACTTACCAAGGGTGGAAACAAATCCCTCAAGACACTCAGGCCTTCAGGGATTTGCTTCTCCGTCTCCTCATCTTCCAGACTTCCACCTCCTGCTTCTCCCTCCCTCTTCCAGCCACCAGCCTCCTTGCTCTTCTTGAACACACCTGCCTGCTCCTGCCATGGATGCCCGTATTTGCTGGTCCCTTTCTCACAACCCATTTCCCCCTGATGTCTACCGTGCCCCACACTCATTTGCTGGTCCACTGTTACCCTTCATTGATATCGTCGCCCATCTTAATTAATATTATAAATTCCAACATTTTCTGTCTCCCTTTCCCACTTATTATACTTTTCTCCATACTGCTCAGCACCTTCTAACAGATATGTATTTTGCCCATTTTTGTGGTTCTGTTTGATGTCTCTCTGAGTTAAATGTCTGCTTTGTTTCCCTGGGGAATCCTCAGGGCCTCAGCCAGTGCTCAGCACAGAGTAATGCCCTCTATTGTGTTGGATGAGTGACAGAAAGGATGAATGAGAATTTCAATAAAACATTTCAAAAAGTCATAATGGATGTGGGTAGGAACCTGAACATACTGAAAAGCATTTGTGAAACTGTAGGCAGTTTGAAGATCAGATATTTAGACATAATATTTAAGATAGGAAGGATAAGTTAATGAGATATAGTGGTATTTTGACACCTGAAAATTGTTATTTAATCATAGGAGAGATTTTTAAATGTTGAAATTTTATCACAGCGATAGCAGAAAGAACGTATCTGTATACTATACATATAAATGACATATGTACATTTTACATGCACATATGCTCATACATACAGGGGCGTATCTTTACATTAGAATCTTAGAAAGTATATGCTCAGGTTTTATTCAGTAAAAACACCACAGTACTCTGTCTTGTAGTATTTTATAATTTGTCAAGCCAACTTCATCTAAGTCTGTTATAATTAAAGGACAAAGAACAGTTACAAATGGACTGCATCAAGTAGTTCTTCAACTTAAAAGCTTGACTAGGAGGGAATTACATCAACCTGTTCTTAAGATCTTGAGAGGCCTAAGATTTCAGGCCGATTCAGTTACACAGCTGAAAGAAACATTTTCACATCATGCTTGCTGTTATGGGTTTCCATGAGAAATTCAGAGACAAAAAAATCAATAACCAAAGTTTTAACTTGGCCCAGAACAATATGACATGCCTGCTCAGTTAGTAGACATGGAAAAATTATGCCCATGTCTATTTCAAAGAAGTATTATGATTTTTTGTTCCATGTTTTTGTCAAAATAACACCAGCTCATTTGGTGGGACAGATTCATCGAGTGTAATTTTCAGTTA
The DNA here is from genome assembly GCF_040802235.1 of Manis javanica. Taxonomy (NCBI): domain Eukaryota; kingdom Metazoa; phylum Chordata; class Mammalia; order Pholidota; family Manidae; genus Manis; species Manis javanica. The sequence goes on from NC_133167.1 coordinate 99,479,763, forward strand.
ATATGAAGGGGAGGCTTTTTTACTAACAGAACAATCCCGCCATAGCCACATCTGTCATATTAATACAAGGGTTAGAACTAGAAAATCTGTTTCTCCCCAAATCTGTTGGGGTATGATGCTAACAAATGTCAGAATTCATAATTTGTTAAATTACCAAGTTTTCTGAGGCTCAGACCACATCCTCTAACTCTTAAATACATTACAACCTTGTTCACAATTTTCCATGAACATTAGCTGTTGTTTAGCGTTCTATTCAGGAAACTGCTCAACTAACATATGCCACTCGCAGTTTACTATTTAGATGTGGTGCCCTGGCCAGAGGGACTCCTTGAAAAGCATCTCTAGGAACGGATATGTGAACAAAGGAAGCCGGAGGATGACCCTCTAGCAGGTGTAACACGTAAGAACACTTTTTTCAGTTGAAAACTTCACTTTTTTTGCATATTCAATTCTGAGTTGCTTTTGGATAGGCAGAGAAAATAATGTCTGTTTAATTCAATATAAGGAGGGAGTCCAGCTCACTCAAGTTCTCAATTAGTGGGAATATGAATTAGGGTTGTATTGAAATGAGCATATTTCGGTTTGTAAAAGTCTTGAAAACAGGTCAACAAATGTAGTGGTTTTTGAGAGATGTTACAGATTTCTAAAAATGAGTCTCCTCCTTCACTGGATCTGTTTCCATTCCCGTTTCCCCATGTTCTTGGAAAGATGTCTTGGAAGAAAATCAGACGGCATACTTTTCTTACCCTCCCCTTTTTGAATAGGAGAGGATCTTTATTAGCCATGCTGAGCCAGTTATTTCCCTGGCTACTTACTACTTCCTACACCCATGTCTCACTCCTTCCTAAGCAAGTACATAAAGGATAGATAAAGAATTTCAAGCAACTTTTAAGTTATGTTTTATTAATTTCAGTTATACAAAGTTGAGGTGGGGGTTAGAAAACTAACATTGCTTTTTCTATGGTCTCTTGCCTACCAGCATCATGCAAAAGCATAGAGCTTTAGAGCTGAGATGCTTAGATATTCCTCTTGGAAGTTCTCCAGCTTTCATCAGACCTCCTCTTTCGTTCCTCACGCCACCACTTTTTCCTTCTCAATTTTTTCTCCCCTGAAATTCCAGTCTTCCCTCATGCACAAGACACATTATTGCATTTGTCAGCATTCATGGAGTCACAGCTCCACCCTTGTTTTATAAACTGTTGCTTTTTCTATCACTGATTATAAGTCAAAATTATTCCACCTGTAAGTGGTTTTATTTCTGAGTGTGGAAGGAGCAAGCCTGAGCGTTTTAGTACTCTTCCAATCTCAACTTGGAATTGATCAAATTTACTCCAATTTCCATTCATCACATCCTTGAAGGTACAACTAGAGATTTACCTTGTCTGAGAAGTGTTTTTTATGGAACCCCCTGAAATTGCTTTAGGTTCCATTAGCACTTATCTGCATTACTCAAATATTTGCTCGTATTTTTAATATTTTTTACATACAAATACTGCATTTCTCCATCCATAAGATTAAATCAAGGAAAAGCACTTTGTTCTTTCTTTTAGAAATTTGCATTTAGAATCAGAGTATAAGATAAACTCACCTTAGAGGTCGTCCAGTTCAGTGGCCTCATTGTAATGACAAGTAAGCAGAATCATTTTACAGCCTCCTATTAACATGTAACGCAATGTACACAGTAAATATGCGACAAGAGCTTGTTGAATGAATGGAGTTCAGCTACTCATTTAACTGTTCTCATTACCTTACATGGCTGGCAGCATTTATTAAGTCCCCACTTCTATGTGAAACAGTGGTAGATGTTAAACAAATGGAATTGAAGTGAAGCAGTCATGGTCAGTGACATAACATTGAAGCCGGCAACTCTATTAAAGCTATACACGTGGCAGAGTGTTGGGTTGGTGTGACATGCCAGTAATGAGGTGATTTCCAGAGAGAGAATTTCTAGTGGGAAGTGCTGTTTGCAAAGAAGCAGCCAGTCCTCTGCAAATTAGTTAAAACTGACTTAAATGAAAGAGTAAAATTTCAGAAGTTGAATGATAGTCCTGAAGCATCCAGGAAGATGTAGTGCTCATTCATTTTGTTGTATACTCTGTTAATAATTCATTGAGTATACAATCGGTCCTCCTAAGAGAATGTATTCTAAGGTATATTTACATTCCTAATTAGTTATATTCTTCCCTATATCACGATTCTTCCAGGACAGTTCTTCTAATTGTTGAATGTTTAACAGGTATTCATGGTCGTTAGAGAAACCACCTTTATTTAAAGTTGTGTTCCTCATGTTGAAAGCATTTAATTTAAATATCTAACTTAAAAATGCAGTTAATTGGTTTCCAGCATAAGAGGGAATATGCTTTAATTCTCGCTGAAGAGGTGGGGATGGATGATTGACTAAAGCTATTTAATAGGTTTCTTTCCTGGGAGAGGTTGACTTTCAAGCTCAAAAAAGAGAAGAAAGGCAGAATCCAAACAGTAAGCCTATTTCAGACAAAGGGCAAAAAGTACATTTAGGTAATATATGTAAGTTGGAGGATAAATGACTGAGTAAATATAATCATTTAGGAAATAAGGCAGAATGTTTGGAGTGCAAAGTAAATATTGCATACAATAGAAACATGATTTTTTAAAAGTATATACATTCAAGAAAAAGTTCAAAAACTATGTGAAGGTGTTTAGAGAAAAGCAAAAGTCTCATTTCTCACATTTCATTTGAACACCCAGGAAATAACATTTGTTGCCAGTATCTACTGATTCCCTCTGAAAAATTTCCAAGCATACCTCCCTATCTCTGTTTCTGTATCTGTTTGTCTACCTGCCTGCCTGCCTACCTATCTATCTTTCTATCTTTTAACTGATCTATAGCTATAGATATCTATGGTTCTCTGTCTATGGGTATATGGGATTTTAATAGAAATGAAATTATTACACACTTGGTTCTGCAACTTTCCCTTTTGCTTTAAAAGTTTAGAATATCTCAACATTTTTTCAAATCAGCAACTCTATTCTGCCTCCTTTTTTTCCTGTTGCAAAGTATTCCATTATGTGAGCATACGGTTTTTTAAACTTAATTGCTTCTTTATTGATAGACATAGAGATTTTATTTTAAGGTTTGTTGGAATTAACTTCCCTGGGCATATATCTCTGTGATAGATTCAAAGCATTTGGAAGGCTTCTAAGAGGAGAAGTGAGCAAAGTTTTGAAGAAGGGTATATAGTTAGAGGAGAAATGAGTAAACATGTTTTCAGCCAGATGGGATATTGAATGCACTCAGAGTCAGAACCACACGGCACAGTAATATACACACAGGAAAATCCTCGCCATGTGCAAATTAGTTTTAGTTAAATCTCAGAGAGTTAGTGAAATCTTCCATATTTTAAAATCCACTTAACACTGATTTTATAATTCAAATCATCATTCTGGATACTACTAGTTTTTATGTTTAAGACTGAAGGAAAGGCATTTGTGTAGAATGGAAGTAGCGTTTTGTCCTGGCAACATTTTCCTTTTTTTTAAATCAGAATCAGCAGTGAGTCTTTCCTGGAACTGAGCCTTGTACTAGACCATTCCCTGCTTAATTGTTTGTCAGGCTTCCCAAACGACCAATGATTCTTTTCCTCAAGCTTTGTATTTCCTGCAAACTTTAGGACAGAAAGTAATTCCAGTTTGGAAAAGCTAATCTGTAATACCTTCAAAATCCATTTTTAGTCCATTCCAAATCTGTAAGACAGGACGAATCAAAGGATCTCTTTCACAAGGATGACAAAGACGAGGGTTAAACTGTGGTACTTGCAGAAAAACTTCATTTTCAGAAAAAATGTTTAATAGTGAATTTCAGCTACTTTAGTTATGTACAAGGAGATATGAGGGTCAAAATGAGGAGAGATACAATCTTTTGTTTTTTAAGTCATTCAAGCAGTTCTTTAAAGTCTTCAGTTTTGTGAATGTGGTACCTTGGTGGTAGGCCCATGTATGGAGGTGAGCGTACCTGCCATGACTGTGGGGGGTGATTGTGCCTCTTTGCCCTGCCCAGACATGGGAGGAGTTTGCACAGGGTGAAGGATTCACACAAGACCTAACAAGAGCTTTACAAGCAACTACAAAGAGAGCTAAGGATTGGGAAGAGCATCGCTTTCTTTTTTAGGATGGTTGGTGCATCTAGATTGTGCTTCTCAATCTTCTTTTTGCACATGAATCACTTGTAACTTTTGCTGCAACACGGATTCTGGCTCAGTAGTTCGGAATTTCTCACAAACACCCAGATGATGCCAATGCTACCATACTTGGCTTGGCTAAATAGTCTAGGTATTAAGGGGAAGATTAGTTCTAGAAATGACGACAAAGCTGATTGAAACTGAGAATTGATAGCGGGGCAAACAGTTTCATTTCCTTAGAGGACCTAATGCTTGTGCATGGTGTCAGGGGACTCATATGGAGGTTGATGAAATATTTATTGTTGGAATGTTCAGTTCAGTTGTTGAAGAAAACAGTTTTGGCAAACTTAGTGTCAGAAAATGAACTATGGATGGGCATCCGGTTCTGAGAAAACTATTTTGTTCTAGAGATATTAATCAACTTCATTAGACTCCAGAGCATGAATGGGAAGTGAATTGAAGGGAACCAAGAGGAAAGGGGTCAAGAGAATGGAGAAAACTGGAAGAAAGTGACCCCAAAACTTCTATAATCTACTGATGAATCAAGGAAATGTTAGCTCTTCATGGGTAAATTAGCAACTTGTTAGCAAACAGATATTTACTGTATCTACATCTAAAAATCAGCTTCATTGAATTAAAAAGAATCCATTTGTTTATTCTTCTCTACTGTGATGTCAAATTACTGATCTAATGCATTCTTTCATTTTTAAAGCAGTTTTTCACCTCATTTTGGTAAAGCCATATACTTTGAAGTTTAGATCATTTCAAACAAGGAGGATGACAGAAATCATATCACAGTGGAGGTACAATTTCTCCTTATTTTATCATGTCTCCTGCTAGTGCCTTAACTAAGAAGGTCATGCAAACTGTGTCTAAACATTCCTTAATTTGTCCATGAAGATCTGAATCTAAATTGTCAGTTTATTCCAAATCTCTAAATCACTTGTGTAAATGAATACAACCTGTATGTTGCAGTCATATTAAAGCAAATCGTAGTTAAAAGAATGAAAATCAAAATATATAAAGAATTCACATGCCTCAACAACCAAAAGGCAAATAAGCCTATTAAAAAATAGGCTGAGGATATGAACAGACACTTCTCCAAAGAAGAAATTCAGATGGCCAACAGGCACATGAAAAGATGCTCCACATCGCTAATTATCAGGGAAATGCAAATTAAAACCACAATGAGATATCACCTCACACCAATTAGGATGGCCAACATAGAAAAGACTAGGAACAACAAATGCTGTTGAGGATGCGGAGAAAGGAGAACCCTCTTACACTGCTGGTGTGAATGTAAACTAGTCAACCATTGTGGAAAGCAGTAAGGAGGTTCCTCAAAAAACTAAAAATAGAAAATCCATTTGACTCAGGAATTCCATTCCTAGGAATTTACCCTAAGAATGGAGGATCCCAGTTTCAAAAAGACATATGCACCCCTATGTTTATCGCAGCACTATTTACAGTAGCCAAGAAATGGAAGCAACCTAAGTGTCCATCAGTAGATGAATGGATAAAGAAGATGTGGTACATATACACAATGGAATATTATTCAGCCATAAGAAGAAAACAAATCCTACCATTTGCAACAACATGGATGGAGCTAGAGGGTATTATGTTCAGTGAAATAAGCCAGGTGGAGAAAGCCAAGTATCAAATGATTTCACTCATCTGTGGAGCATAAGAACAAAGCAAAAACTGAAGGAACAAAACAGCAGCAGACTCACAGAACCCAAGAATGGATTAACAGTTACCAAAGGGAAAGGGACTAGGGAGGTGGGGAGTGGGAAGGGAGGGATAAGGGGACTAAGGGGCATTAACACACATAATGGGGAGGTGGGGCACGGGGAAGGCAGTATAGCACAGAGAAGACAAGTAGTGACTCTATAGAATCTTACTACGCTGATTGTCAGTGACTGTAATGGGGTATGTGGTGAAGACTTGATAATGGGGGGAATCTAGTAAACACAATATTGCTCATGTTATTGTATATCAATAATACCAATATAAAATAAAATGAAATAACTAAAACAAAAAGAATGAAAATCATTAGAATGTATAGAGAATCTTTTACATTTTTGAAGACAGAGGAATTTTTAAAATCCAACATAAGAATATGACCTGAATAATTACAGTTTTAAAATGTGAATAGGGAAAGAAAGTACTAACACATAGGGAAAAGTGAAATAAAATATTTAAATTCAGCCTCAGCAGTCAAATGACTTTTTCCCCTCTTTCTATTTATCAACACCATCATTTCCAAGAAGCATAGCCAAGGCATGTTATTTTGCAAGTCTTGAGAAAGTATTTTTTATTACTTGAATAATACTCAAGTGAATGTACTGACTTCAAAATGACCTATTTCAAAACTTTCCCACTTTATACTTGTTTTTTATTCGTGTACATTTTACAATTAATTTTCATGTTTTGAGCAGAACATGATGTGTCTTTCAGCTGTTGTTACGCATGATTGTACTTGGTGTTCTCCATATGTAATCACATTTTAAAATTAGACTTAATGCCTTAAACTTGGGTCAAAGTGTTGAGAGGAACACCAGTTAATTTGACTTTGCAGCAGTGCCGCCTTTCTTATTGGTCTGCCTGTCTCTCAATACGTTTATTGTTCCCAGCCTCTTCTGGTAACATAATTGAAATAGCTCACACCGTTTCTAACCACATTTAGCTACTTTGAGAGTCTAAAATACTGAAGTGGGGAAATGTACTGAAAGTATGTTTAATTTCCTCACATGTTCTAACTAGATAGGAAGTAGTCAGTCAACAACATTTATTGGGTTCTCACTGGTTGCTGTGAGCAGTGGGGTAGATTATACGCAGAAGTGTTGAAACACCCTGGGAAAAGGATCTGTTCTAGAAGAGATTTGCCTCTCTCCGGTGAACTAACAATGCTCCACAAAGGAAAGACTCCTGATGTCAGTAAAAGTTCAGATGACATGACAGAGAGGTGAGAAACTGACCCAGAATCAACGGCTAATTACAAAATCTAAATAGATAATCCAAAACACTGGTGGTGATGAGGTTGAATAGTAAAAAAATAAGAGTAAAAAATAATAAAATTTGTTCTCTATTTGGAAATCCAAGTCAAGGAAGAAATAAAGGCATAACAACTATGTAAATTCATGCTAATGTTTGCTGAGGTTTCTTTGTCTATCTACTTACCTATCATTTACTTTGATTCAAAGTCAGAATGTAAGGAAAATGTTAACTTCCTCCTAACCTGATAACTTTTATAGTTTACGCCGATATGGTAACAATATAATCATTAAAAAAATAAATTCTACTCTTCGGTGCCAAAGAAGGGACAGGACAAGACTGTAAGGCTGTGTCATCACCACACCCAAAAGTGGGTATTTGAGTCATCATATTAGCTTGATTAAAAAAAGAGAATGTCTATTTTTGTGGGTGGGCATAATTCAAATGAAAATTTCCACAGCTGTATTTGATTCAATTAATTCTACTCAGTTAAGAGTCATTAAATTAAAATAAAATAAATAATGCAATGTTTCTTGATTTAAAAACCACATTTAAAAAGTAGTGTATACTATGCCAAACCATACCAGCAAATGCACAAAGAAATAATACTGTAAATATTCTACATATCCTTTGTAATGGGATTATTGGCTTCTGTGACTGTTAGCTTCTTTGACTTCATAAATCACGTCATTGCAGCATTAGAGAGCGAATGTCAAAATCCATTGTCTTCTGTCTTTCAAGTCTATGGCCATTTATAAAAAATTGCTACCACAGTAACAGTCCAAATGTTATTATTAAGAGGTGATTAAAACAGCAACTACAAGTGGAGGTCATAACCTTGATGTCAGCTACTAAATAGCTCTTCCACATTTTCAGATTAATATTTAATATACAAAAAGTAGCATTACCAATTACCTTTCTAAAGAAATTGTAGTATCATAAGCATGATGTCTATATGATAGGCCAGAAACAGCACTTTCTTTCTCTGAAGTGATAAGTACTCATTATATAGGCAGTGTTGATTGTTAAAACCTCTGGGGTTAAACATTAAGGTGAAAAGATAGACAATTTCAAGCTCCAATTTGTTTGTTTTGTGGATTTGTCTTTATTTGCTTAAAATTTAATACACAAATACTTCAAGCTTTGAGGATTCACTCTCTGGATTCTGTTTTTCTTCTCTGTCTTAAATTTGTACCATGGTATCTGTGCAAGGAAAAAAACATATCTTAACTATGCCCTCAATTTAATATCTGTCTTGAAGAATTCTACTTCTAGGGTAATGGTGAACTGTTCATCTCATTTCTCTTTTTCTCTCTCTCTGTTCTTATTTTTCTCTTCTTATGAGGATGTGTTGAAACAAGATTTCCTTTCTCCTGTTTAGAGAGGCACAGTAATTAAAATGAAAAGTTATAATGAAATTCTGCTTTCTTTACTTACCTGTTTTGCCAAAGAATGAGAGAAGACCCTCCAGTAAGTCAATATTTTTTTTCCTTTAAATATGATGAACAAAGCCATTTTGATTTATTGTTTTCCTTCAAAGGACAGGTGACATTTCCAGCAACACTGACTTCCATTCCTAATCCCCTTCTGGCAAGCCAAAGAGAATTACAATGGGGAATGGTTTCACAGTCAAACACTCCACTATAATGTAATGCTATAGAGCGCTTCACTTCAGCCAAACCAGCAAAATCTTCCCATTGCCAATTTTTCTTTTATATTTTGAAGTTGGCCTCTCAGCACAGATTTGATTCACACCATTTAAAAATAAATCTGGCATCTATAAAGCAGAAAATTCGAGCTGTGTTGTCAGAGTATCAGTATTTCCATTTTTATGCCTGTAGACAATCTAGACTTCTAAAAAGGGAGACAATCTAGATTTCTAAATAGAGCTCCAGTTCCTAATTCTATGGTAAAAGTAAAGGCTAATTTTATTACAGTATACCTATGATTTTTATATTCACCAAAGAATAAAAGTACTATGTTTATATGTGACACATTAAATATTTTTATGAGTGATTTAATTCCATAAAAAATATATATTTGTATGAAGATGTAATATCCTATGGCAACAATTTGTTTCGAGATACATACCTTAAATTAGAAATTGAATTCAATATCAACATGCCATTTTTGTTCTCACTTTATTGTAACAATTTCATCATTACCTGCTTAGAAATCAACCGAACGCTCAATGACAATAGCCTGGCATGCGTGTGGTAGCTCACCTCTAAAGATGAGCCTTGACGATCCTGCCCACGCTCCCTGCATGCACGTGCTGCTCTGCTCTTCAAGATGTGGAACGTTTGTCCCCTCCCTTGGGTTTGGTGGCGGCGTTAATCGGAACGATGCAGAGGAAGTGTTGTCCTGGGACTTCTCAGCCTGGCCTCAGGGTGTGATCCTTTCCACTTCCTCCATTTTAGAACCAGGAGCCACCATGCATAACATCCCAGCACCCTGTGATTACATATGAGTGTGTGTGTGTGTGTGTGTGTGTGTATGGGAGACAGAGAGAGAGACTAGGCAGAGGGGACCTGGAAGACATAAAGAACAAGGCCACTCCCAGTAAGAGGAACCTAAGGAGACCTGACAACTGAACGGACCCGGGTGTCCTCCATGAGATCCTGGGATAGAAGTACATTCAGTGCAAAGTAAGGATATCCAGGAAAAAAAAGTACAACTATGGACTTAATGATTATGCTCATTATTAGTTCATTAATTGTAACAAACCTATCATGTGAATGTAAGATGTTAGTATTTGGGAACACTGGGTGTGATCTGGGTGGAAACAGCTATCTTCTCAAGTCTGCTGTAAACATAAGACTGTTCTAAAACATAGATTCTATTTAAAAAGCGAAGAAGGAAGCCACTTGGGGGGAGCATTAGGGACATGGACACAACTGCTCCCAGCCCGTTAGTCTGCAAGGGCGTGAGGAAGTCCCAGCAACAGGCGCCCAGCAGAGCCCCAGCCAACTCACAGAATCAAGCATTAATGAAACTACTTAAAAAAAGGAATCACTAAGAATTTCATTCCATTGAGAGGAATGAGATGTCTGGAGAAGGGTTTGCTTTCTGGGGAAGATGAGAACTTAATTTGAAATGTGAACTCACAGGTTCTGGGCTCAGAAACCAGGGTACCTATGTTCTATTTTCCTCCAATCAGCAGTGTGCACTAGCAGGTCTCATTTAGATGCAGCTTTTCCTCCATTAAATGTGTTACCATGCTTAAGCTGTAGAGTTAGTGTAGTAATTAAAAGAGTAACACATTTAGGCTCTTAGCCATTCCAGGCACACCGCGTTTATGGATTAGTAGTTGGGCTACCAGGCCATGCTGTCAAATTCGGCCTCTTACTCTGTGCACCAGGCTGCACGAGAGGCCCTCTTCTCCATTGCTTAGTCAGAGGCAGATCCGGGTCTGGTCTGGTTCAAACCACATCTCAAATATTAACTCTCAGTTATCGACTAAGTAGTGTATATTAGGTACTTTTAAATATATTATCTCATTTAATTTTCATGACAACTATCCAAGATGGATATTACTACTTTCTTTTATACAAAAAGAAAACTGATACCATTAATCTGTTTTTAAGTTACTTTTCCAACCTGAAATAGGTAGTAAGTGGTAGAGCTGGGATTCCAGCCCAGGCTGTCTGATTTCAAATCCTGTGCACTCAAATGTGCTACTCTTTATTTCTCTTATCTGCATCATTTTATTTTTGTTCTTATTAATTGAATACTGTTCTAAATGCATTATTCACCTTGAGCTTGGAAATGTTGGGTTTGCATTGTGTTTTGCCAAAGGAAGTGCTTCATGTTTTTAGGTTACTAGGTTAGCACTTCACGAGTTAAAATTATTTTGCATCTAAGAAACAAGCTGCCTATTAACCAGTCTGATCTAGGTCAGAATTTTTATTTTAATTGCTTTGCTGTGAAACCCTATCAGAAAGAAAGAGATGGAAATTGAAAAGGCCTAGAAGTAGAATACTCAAGTAGTGGACGGATGTATTTTTATACTTTAAGAAGAAAAAAAAGCTCAGGGCAGCTAGATAAAGATCAAGAAAAAATCCCTCCCAATTCTTTAGTGATTGAACAGAAGAATTGAATTAGGATGTGATGAAGGGCAACAAATGGTAATGACAGAGATATGAAAAAGATATAAATTAAACAAGAGAGGAGAAAGGCAACATGGTCTGCTAAGACTGGCAGTGTTCCCAAGAATTCAGCCACAGGGAGACAATCGGAGTCACATAATCAACTTTGGATCATAATCTCTTAAGGGTGAAAAAAGGAACAAGATAATTTCTCTACAGATATCCCACAAAGTAGCATTTTTTAAAGAGCCTTAAAGTTGATCATCTGCAAAATAGCCAGCATGCCCTAGTCCATCTGTGTAGGAGCAGTATTTATTGAGGATGGGAAATGGTTTGTCTCTTGATAAAAATGGCATTTACATTTCCTCTTTATGGCTCTGTAACTGCTATGTGATAGAGAATAGGGGAGGCACAAGGAGATCAGCGTAACAAAAAACAGCCCTTATGAAGTAGAAAGTAATCCTTTTTTAAAATTTTTTTTTATTCATGGGCAAAGAAATAGTAATATTACTTCTAATTAGATACTTGATATTGACTTATATTTGTGGTTTCCTATAGCAAGATGCATATTCTGCTGTATGTGACTGTTATTTATATACTTGTTTTATTTACTTTCCTATAAAAAAAGTTTAAAGTTTGTGGCAGGTAGAACAGTTGGTAATACTTAAGCATTTCTGTTTCTTTTTTAGCTTTTCAAAGCTGTAAAAATAACTTGTGAATGTACCAATTATGGTAGACTTAAAAACCCTTCATATAAAAGTTCAGCTAACTACCCATATATATGTTAATTATATAGACATTCATCATAAACATGGGGTAGAAATTTTTTCATCAATGTCACATTTAAACAATTGATGTAATCTATTTTAAAAGTAAAAGCTTTCATGTGTATGTGCAAGAGCTCAAGCTTAATGAATCAAACTTTTTATTGTGCATTCAGAATAGGTCTTATTTGTTACCCCAAACAATCCCAACCCAATTAACAGTTCACTTCAAACTAAAAAATAATGCCCAATCCAAATAAAGGGACTTGAATAAGTTCTTATTCTTTACTTCTTGTGCTTCGTATCTCCCTGTGCACAAAGAATGTTATAAATATTGTTTAAGTAAACTACTGATGGCAAGCAGGTTAATTACTTAGCAAAGAAACTGCAGGATCCCTTGAAGAGAATATCTATCTGTCAGGCTTAGTGTTCACCCAGGGCTAACAGATATTTAAAATAGTAAGGAAAAAATCGCAGTTTTATCTGGTGAAGGGCTCCAGCCTTCTTGTCTGGAACAAGTAGAATTGGGTGGAGCAGCATCAACACAGAGCTTCCTAAGATAATAATGAGGAGGGGGAACAAAGCTCTATGGATTGCATTTTACACCCGTATCTCTCTGAATTCCCCACTAAATTGTAAGCAACATTTATAAGCATGGAAATACAGGCTTTGTGTGCTTGGATATCTTGTTCAAGGACACAGATAAAATACACAATGTCTACATATGAAGGAGTCTAAAATTAACAAACTTCTCTGTGTATATATTTCAACTTTTCATGGTTTCTCTTTTCAAAAGATTCTATCCTGAAATTACTTCAGGACCTCATCAAGGAGAAAAAAATGAATTGACCCAATTAGTAAATGTTTAAATAGTATTTTTGTTGTTGCAAGTGGCATTACTTGATACGTAAATGAATTTTGCTCTTAGAAATATTTCTATTACTTCTTTGCTCAGCCAAGTCCTGCATGTGCTGATTATGATTGCTTATGCAGAATATCTAATGTGTCACAAATTAAAAACACCAAATACTTTAAGTTCTAATATTCCTAAAATCATGTAATAAGTGGGATGAAATCAGGGCTGTGTGTGTATTCATATATACACATATATACATATGAAATATGTATCTGAATAATGCATATCTGAAAATATCTAAAAAATATATACCAGAAATACACATATCAGGAATATATACATATATATAATATTTCAGATATATGACAGAGCCGTAAATATTTCAGAGATAGATAGATAGATAGATAGATAGATAGATAGTTGATGGATTAGTGTATGGTGTATTTGAGTTTCCAAAGTAAGTTCTCAATCAATTCATATTTTCAAGGTTTTTTATATTCCACCTTTAAGAGACAGGCCCTGAAATAATGAGGGAGAATATAAATACAAACCTGTATAGTTGTTTCCAGAGGTTTTGAGTGAGAAAACCATGTTTAATATTTTCACTTAGAATCTAGGATCTCTACTGATCAATTATTTAATCATTGAGTTTACTCATTTTTCCCATTAATTCATGTGATTAATTCTTTCAAAGATTTATTTTTTGTGGTGTTAATATGCGACTCCAGCAAAAATAGTCATATGGGAAACAAAAACACTTATAAAAACTACATTCATTTCAACTTTACCTCTAAATTGTGTGACTTCATTTGAGAGAATAATCATACCCCCTTTAACATATGTAAATCTGGATTCCTATATATATGAATGTAAATTCCACAGTGCCGGCAATTATTCTGTTGCCAAGTGATTAAGATTTTGAAACAGACTCTTTATATTTCCCTGTCTATAAAAAAATTGTAAATAAAAAAAACAACAGTAAAGATTATGAAGATAACCTAATATTTTGTGTAGTTATGAAAATACTCCACAACTTTCAATAAAATAAATGCTGTCAGAGTAATGTTTAACAACTTGATGTTTCAAGTGGAGTAAATGTTTACCCAGTATTTTAACATGTAGAAATTTAAAAGATACAACTTCTGCACATTTATTATATAGTAAAAAAACAGTGTTCATCTTTAATTTGGTCATTTATTCCAGAATTAATATATTGACCACTAACATTTATTGATAGGATAAACTTAACACAGATAAGAAAACCTTGTCTTCACACAGCATTTTGTAGGTGAGATGAATTTTATTTAGAGATCTTCAGAGTTCTAGAATCCTGTGTCCTGCTCCGGCTCACAGGGGTCCAGCCTACTGAATTCATTGTCTAGTGCTTCCCTCACAAGTTACCACAAACAACAGGACTTAATTCATTCACAGTTGAGGAAGCAGATGTCCAAAATCAAGGTGTTGACAAGATTCATTCCGTGGAGGCTGAGCTGGAGAACTGGTTCTGTACCTCTCTCCTAGCTTCTGGTGGTTCTGAAATCCTTGGCATTCTTTGACTTATAAACATGTTAGTCCAACCTCTGCCTCTATCTTGCCATCACCTTTTCTGTGTCTCTATATCTTCTCCTCTTCTTATAAAGACATGGATTTTTGGGTTCATCCTAAATCCGGAATGAGCTTGAGGTCCTTAACTTGAGTACATCTCTAATGACATTTTTCCAAATAATGTCATCTTCACAGGCACTGGGGACTAGGACTTGGACATATCTTTTGGGGATGCTACTATTCAATTCACTACAGTCATCTTTAGAAGTACATGGCTCTTTGTTCTGTGATGCGCACCGATCACTGGACCTCAACATCACATGTGGCCTGCCTTAAGGAACCAGTAGAGTGGCGTCGAAAAGCGTGGACTCCTGGGCCAAACTGCTTTCAAATCCTGTTCAAATCTTACCTCTGCTATTTTACTAACAGTGTAAATTAGAAATTAGAGCAAGGGACTTCATGAAAGAGATGAAATATATATATATATTAAATGCGTTAGCAATGTCAAGGGTACTGAGAAGACAATGGCCTTTTCTCAGTTTGCAATTAGAAAGCCATTATTGATTTTTAGATGAGCAGTATTTATAGAGATTTGGGAAATCCACTAAGAGCACACAAGGTTACACACTGTATGTGTTGAGGAATTGGAGCTGATAATTATCGTGGAAGCTTAGCAATAAGAGAAATGCATGAAAAAAAGGTTGGTAAGAGGATTTATTTTAAAAGTAAGGTTTTTGAGCATATCTGAAGTAGTGAAGATGAAGCTAACACAGTATAATAATTAAAGGATAATTTTTGTGAAGGCTTAGAGGATGGAGGGGAGAGGCTGTAGGACAGGGGCGGAGACCTGAGGCCTGGAAATGATTTGGGTCAGTCACAGAGAACAATTGTTTCTGTGGTGCAAAGCACACTACTGCTTTTCTGCATTGCTTCAGCAAATATTTATTGAATACTTACTACAAGGTAGGCATTAAACACTGGACACTGCACAATATGGACCACATTTTCGTTTTTAAGTGAGCTTAGATCTCATCTGTAGAATAACAAATGGCATTTGACATTTAATAGTGGTGTCACCTAGGGTTCCACAGTTGATTACAGCAGAAGATTAAAAGATTGAGTTGTTAATCGAGTCCTAGCTGGGGCAGGGTTTCTCTATCTCAGCACTGTTGATGTCTGGGTTGGGTGGTTCTCATGTGAGGGGCTGCCCTGTGCACGGTAGGATGCAGCATCCCTGGTGTCCACCACTCAGGGCTAAAAGTACTCCTTCTCAAGTTGTGACAACCAAAAGCATCTCCAGACATTGCCAGATGTCCCTGAGAGGGCACAGTCACCCCAAGTGAGAAGCACTGAGCTAGGGCAATATCATGGATATGGTGACCAGAGGCCCAGCTATGGTGGGGAGTCAGAGAAGGTGACTGGAATTATGTGGAAATAGAGGAGTCCAGAGAGAAGAGGCCATAGGGATGGTGAGCTGCAGATTCGGTCTGAGGGGAAGGAGGGTTGAATTGATGGGGGTGTATGATGGTCAATTTTCTATATCAACTTGACTAGGCTAGGGGATGCCCAGAGGGCTGGTGAAATGCTAACGTATGGGTGTGTTTGTGAGGATGTTTCCGGAAGAGATTAGCATTTGAACTGGTAGACTGAGTAAGATGCCCTCGCCAATGTGGATGGACATCACCCAATCTGCTGAGGACCTGAATAGAATGAAAGGGTGGAGGAAGGAGAATTGTCTCCCTTTACCTGAGCCAGGACAGCCATCTTCTGTCCTTCAGTAGCACTGCTGTTGGTTCTCAGAGCTTTGGCTGGGACTGAAATTCCGTCACCTGCTTTCCTGATTCTCCAGCTTGCTGGGGTTTCTTGACCTACGTAAGTGTGTGGGCCAATTCCCATAATGCATCTCTTCTATACATATCTATATCCTTTTGGTTCTGTTCTTCCAGAGAACCCTGACAAACACAGGATGTTGTCAACAATATGACACAGAACTTGAAAGTCAGAAGACCTGGGTTTGAATTTTAATTCCTTATGTGTGACCTTCAGTAAAACATTTACCTACAGAGTCTTAACCACTTGTTTATTTGTGTTGTAGTTATATGAAATATAGCATAGTAATGTATTTTGTACATTGGTAAGTGCTTTACAAAAAAGTAACACTTTCATAAAATTTGAGAATGCGAGGAGGAAAAAAATAATCAAAGGTAAAGCAAAGGGCTTAAGCTGTTTGGCACAAATGCTTTCAAACATGCAACACTTCATAGATGAGTCATTTGTAAAACCTCGGCTTTTTAGGTTCATTCTTGAAAACTCTCTGATGCTTTCAGTGCCCTCTGCATTATCATGATGGAAGACAGATTTTAGATAAAATCAGACTACAGAGTTTGAAGAGTGGCCTAAAATGGTGTGTCTTCTTTATGACCTATGAATTTAGAAATAGGATATTTCTGATTAATTTTAGTGTTTAAATGTGTGTAGTGTACAGCTCTATTTGGGCTTGAAAATCCTGTGTTCTTACCACCCTTGTAGGCTACATAGACTAAAAATATAATACTTTTCCAAAAAGGTTTTAATACCTAGATCCTGCCTGACTTTTATAGTCACCTTCTGAAATCCAGACATACAGGTTTATGATGAAATGCCGACAGTCTCCTAGGTCCACCAGTTCTAACTTCTTGGCCCGACCTGTAGCCCTACATACTGCCACTGTTAAAGGTTATTCACTATGATCTTTCAAGATGGAAGACTCTCAGAAAATGAGTTTCGGTGAATTCACACCATCAAAAAACAAGGTGTTTGACAATTCATTTAATATAGTATTCTGCTTGTTCAAGTTCTGGCTGAATGTCAGACTGTTTCTAGTTTTAAATAAGTCACCTCTCCAAATGTGTGTGAAGAAATGCCTAGGAAAGTCCTTTTTTAAAAAGTGAATAAAATATTACAACTATTCCTTTTGACTAAATCAGCCTTGAATGCCCACATATTCCCTTCCCCAATGGTCTACTGGACTCATGATTACCTTACTGCTCTCCTGATGTGTTTGTGTTCACATTTCATTCTGGCTTCCACTCGTCCGTACTTCTTTTATGAGCAGTTGTCCTGAACAGACCTCCATGTGTTAGCAAAACCATCAGACCAGCAAGACCAAGAATAACTAATTTCATGCATGTATTAGAAAAACACTTTATATTGCTTTCTTTTCTGGAGGTTTCATATATATATATATGAAACCTGATTATAAGTACATACTGAAGTTCAAGTAAATTCAATAAATTCTCAGTTTCACACTATTTCCATTAATATAAAATTTTATTTGGTAACCACTATTGTGGTTACCAATTTTAAATCTTTTGGAGCTTTGCATGCATGGCAGAAATGAGCATTAGAAAATAAATCGATATAGAATGCCATGTCGTATAATTTCCCAAGCCACTTATTAAGAACTTTTTTTATAAAATATGAAAGGCATAATTTCTATATGCCCATAAATGATGCTATAGTCATTTTTCTAGTTTGTCTTGCTTGCCTTAAAATTGTACAGTAATCTACTTATTTGTCTATGAAATGACAGCAAACTTTTTATTACAGTAAAAGATTTTACTGAAAAGATGCACACTGATATAAATCAGAAATATTGAAACAATTTTTTCAGTTGAATTCTGTATTCCTGCTTTTTAAAAGTGGTCACATGAGAGGAGAAATAATATTGAATATCATCGGTGCAAAATTTTTACTATTCAGAAGACACATCTTCCATGTACTGCATCTTCTCTTACCAAACAAAACATCGTTTTCTATTGCTATTGCATCAATGCAGAGGTTTCTTTTCAATTACTTTTTGAAGTGCTTATGTTTGGATTTTGGCATCCTAAACACAAAAGCCTTTTTATAGACTATTCTTGTTTAAAGTCTGCTGTGTTATTCTGAACATTGTATATATTGTCCTTTATTTGTTTGCAGACCTTCTGGGCATTTTCCCCAGTACCATACAAATTGGATCCCAAGAGACTTTTCTATTGAGTACCTCTTTCATATTGTTTCTCCTATTTATTTCTAAAAATGTGTTAATATTGGATGGTACTGAAAGATGGAGAGTGTGCCGTGATTACATTGCATTTGCAAGGAGAGATTCATTGCGGTTTTTAGGCCAACTGTCTGTAAGCCAGGATTGTAGGGAGAGAATGTATCATGACTTGGATTTCTATGGAAATTCTGTATTTTTAAATGTTAGGCTTTCTTTGTTTGTTTGAGTGCTGTCCTGCAGTTGCCAGACTTACTTGGAAATGATCTGCTCTCTTCTAAGGTGCTGTTTCTATTAGTTCTAGGACTATTGCTTGTGTTTGTGTGTGTCTGGTATATGTACATAGGATATATGTCTCTGTGCATATATATATACATACATACATATAGGGAGAAGACAGAGAGGAAGTTAGGTCAGACGTGAGGCACCAGAACTAACCTCTGTTTTATATAATCTTTTCCTACAACTTTTGCTCGTTAACACTTTATCCTAATCACTGCCATCCTTCTCTACAAGGGTCCTATGTTATTTTAACCCCCCTCCAAACTTGTAAGATTTTAAGATGCTGCTGTTTATAAGCCACAGTTTACATCTTTAACATAACTTATCTCTATCACCTGAATTCCAACACTGTGAATTGGTTTAAGTCCATGACTATCATTAACAAGCCAATGCATGATTAAATATTGCATTGTATGTTGCAAAACTTTCATGCATTATATTACTTTTAACAATTTGACAGTCATATAATTTTGCAACAATTCTGAGCCAACTCCTTTTCCCCAATATTGCTTTTGATTAAAAACTAATTTTTCCACTCGTGTACTTGTCTCCACTATCCTGTGCTTGGATTCATTCGCTCTTTCTACCCATATTCTCTCTCTTTGCTAGTTGTTTCTATATTTTTCACATTATTTCTGTTTCATACTTAACCCCCACTTATACTCCACTATCGTTCAATTAATAATTAGAAGTTATTTTAGTGGGAAATGACAGAAATTTAATTTAAAATTACTTGTACACAAAAGTGACTCCATTCACTTCTTCAACTAACATGTCCCATCATGGAACTATCCTTAGGTAAGGATTTGTACAGTGGTTCTAACTAGCAGTGTACTAAGGGTGTGCGTATGTTAGGGGTGCCAACAGAGTGGTGGGTCTCCCAGTCAGGGAAGGAGTAGTTTACCATTTACATTGTTTAGAATCATTGGTATGTGATGATAACCAATAGTACTTATTTATTTTTATCTTTTTTACTTCTGGGATTTTTTTCTTGATACCATTCTTTTATTTATTATGTAAATACTTACATGGATTTAAAGTAAAATATAACACAAGGTCCATTCAGAGGGTAGGGGTGCCATCGTTATCCTGAAAACCCTGTTCCATCTGTCTCTCTTTAGGTCACCCATCATTTCTTTTAAAATATATAAGTGGGCGCATATATTTAATGCACACATACACACATTTAGATGTATGTCCGTAATTTATATACCATATATATTATACACAATATAGAATTTTCCATCTTTCATACAGCAAATGGAGCATACTATGATCTTCTGCATCTTGTTTTTTGTCACACTGTGTTCTGGTGTTGTTACTCCATTACATTCTATTTTACAATTGCATTAGATTGTACCTTATTATGCAATGGTAATTTAAATGGCTAGGCCATTTTCTTCTAATTCAATAAATATAATTTAATAATAAATAATAAATACATTTTAATTCTAAAGCAACTTTATTGTAGATATTGTCATAACATATGTAAATATATTCCTTTAGCCCTACAAGTCCCTCTCTGAGAGCTCATATTTGGAGAATATATTTACTCAAAAACACTCAGTGTTAAGATTTTTTAAAGCAATTTCCTATTACGAAATTTCCAGTCTAAACTCCAGAGTGCAAAACATTTTGGGGAAGTTTTGCCTTTCTTTTACTAGCAAAGATTTTCCCTATAAATTGGTGTTGCTTTCTCTGTTCAAAAGAAATTACAGTACAGTTTTCTTTTCCAGATCGACCACTTGACTAAAAGGTGTATTTAGTTATTTGACAACTTCTGAGTTTAAGAAATCTGATGAGTTATTGTCCAACTTCTTAGTTCCTTCTTATATAGAATCATTTGTGGTTCCTGAACATGCTGTTCCCCTCTGCCTGGGAGTTCTCCTCCCACTGGTCTGTTCACTTCTTCATACTTGGCTGCCATCTCCACTTCTGAGTAACCTACTTTGATCTACCCTGCCATAGGCGAAATTAGGGGCTTCTACTCCAAAGATACTGTGTGCACCCCTCACTCTTAGCACCTATCACACTAAGTTATTTATTGATCAGCTGCTTTCCTATCTAATTGGAATTCATCTAGGGTGGGATTATGTCACTCCTCTCAACGCTTCAACATTTAACAGAATACCTGGCCAGGTTGGTGCATTGAGAAGTTGTTATATGTATGGATTGTTAATTGTCATATTCATTTTTATGCTGTGGTATGCCTAACACAATGCCTAGACATAGGGTAGAAGGCATCTTTCTTGAACTGCAAATTTAAAAACAAAAGGGGACATTAGCATCTCTTTAGGCTCACTTAGCGTTAATACCTCTATTTTTACTTAATATTATAAAAAAAGACCTTACCAAAATTGTTCAATTATAGAAAATGGATATGGAACAGAGTCTATGGGTTTAGAAATACTCACAACAACAATAATAGCACATTACCCAGAGATAATGAGATTTTGTTTATCTCTTTTTCCTAGCCTGCAGCTACAGTATTCTTTCTAGGTCATTCTGGCATGCATTCAGTGTTATTTCTCACTGAGTTGAATAGAATGCAGAACTTTCCCTCTGATTATAAGAACAAATTTTTTTTTTGAAAAAAATCAGTTAAGAGATTATTGAAGGGTGACTATGCTCTCAGATATTCAGAAAATAACATTGAGAAAATAAATACAAATTCTTTTTGGTAGATTGAATTCTTCTGGACTTTGAACATTTTAAATGTGATTTCTTTGATCATTATAGCAAGAATTTATTACTCTTATTTTTTGCCTACATATTATTTACTCTGACATACCCTCACGAAGCTTATGAAAATTTCACATTAATTATTTGTACTTCAGAAAATAACATCTGGTCTGTAAACTATGAATAGTAGAAACATATTTGCAAAAGCAGAATGTAGACTTTTTCCATTTTAAAATTGGGTTGAATATGAATATGTTATTTAGGAAAGTATAATACTCCATATAACTTCATGATGGAAATGAGCTGTATGTTTCTTTCTAGAAGGTCTTAAAGTCATTTGCTAGGAAATAACAGACAACACTTTTTCTCCAAAGAACATGTTGGACTATACCCATATGCTCTTCACTAATTCTCTATTAACAATTATCAGCCAAAATAATAGTTGTTTGATATTGGGAGGTCCCTTTGTTGAGGCTGGTGTTTTCTTAGACTTTATAGGTAGTAAAAGAATAATCTTAACTTTTTACCTTGAATTAAGGATTAGCATCAGCGCACACACACAAAAATGTCACTGTCTTTCTGAGACTGTTTCTGAGTTTTAAAGATAATTTGTCTTAAGGAAATTCAAAAGAGATGAATTACATTACAATTACATTAGTTATATATTTATATTGTTATTGAGGTAAAAACAATATTATTCAAATTACAACATATAATTTAATGTGCTGCTCTTTTGCCGAGGCGGGTTCATATTTTCATATAAATATGGATATCTTCCGGCTGCCCCTCCATAGCCAGACCCCCATCCAGCTCCACCTGCCATCTGCACCCAGAAGTCCAAGTAATACAAATCGAATCTGTGGGCTTGCTTTCTGACTTCCGATTGCACTTGCCAGGTGGGAGATACCAGTCACAAATTTAATGGCGGAAGGAAATTGTGGTACGGTTCTGTTCCCCTGCCTTTCTCCCTGCTAGTTATCCATAGGCTGACTTTGTATGTCCGGGAAAGACCCCAGCTCCTCTCAAACAGCCCTCTTGTTACTCAGTCTCTTCAGATTTTGGTAACAGCTTTCCCTGTTTGCTACTTCAGGCCTAGCCCTGGACAGAACTAACTCCCTGTTACTAGCCCCAGCTATGAGATGATCCTTTTTTGCTTTTCCTAAACCCTGCCTACAGCTTTGCAAATAGTCCTCTATTAAGTGCTCCTCAAAATGACCAAATTTTGTTTCCAGACAGGACTCAGACTGATGGGTACACTATTTTTGCATATCATCCATTGATATCAGTCCTTTAATTTCTATGGAGATTAATTCGTGTTTGTATATATATCATCTGAATAGATACCTAATAGCAAATTTGCACACATCGATGGCACAGGAAAAAATGAGAAATAGCCACATAAGATGGACTATCTGTTCTTAGACTTTGATGTCTAAAAACTTCATTCAGAAGCAGGGTGTCATTCAGTCACATCTCTCATTTTTAGAACACAATTATCATTAGCTTGTCTCTGTTTGCCCTACCTAAGACGTTTTATAAACTACAAATTGGAATATAAGAACTTAACAGCACACTAACAGCAAAATTTAGTGACATTTGACAGTGAAACAGCAAGAAAGGTGACAGAAAAAGATAAATAGAAGACAAAAGTCTTTAAAAAAAACCCCAGCTGTGTAGAGCAAAAGGAAAAAGTAAACATTTCTAGACACCTTGATAGACCCTGGAAGCATCAGTGCATCCCAGCCCCAAACTTGTATTTGTCTTGGGGATCCCACGCTACACTGTACTGTGTCTAAGAACACAGACAGGCATACAATGTTAGAAAAAAAATATCCATGATAGTATATTTTTTTGTTTTTTTTGCTTTAAGTGGCCTTATTTATCTGGGGAACTAGAACTTACATGGGAATTTTGTACACACATGCAAATATCACATAAAGACTGAACAGCATGAAAGTACCTCTATGCTGTTTTCATTTACTCCTTGATTTACTACTTCTCTCTATTCACTTCAACTACTTCTAAATCTTTGACAATTTCATTATGCCTACATTTGATCTTTCCTTCTGTTTGATTTCTCAGTTCCTTGACTTCCTCTTCAATAATCTTATCCTCCACCCTACCTCCGCCATGTTTCTATTCATAAATTAACATTCCATGACCATCACCTCCTATTTTTCCAGCTCTATCTACACCGATCATTCTAACAAAGCTAAATTACATGATCAATCATTGATCTCTCCTTTCAAATCACTAATAGAGCTGCCACACTCATTGCTTCCTAGAACTAATCTCCGGCTCTCCACCTCCTGCAAACTTGATCAAATCACAGCCGTCCTTATCAAAGTTGATGTAAACTCTATCTATCCACTTGCTTGAGTCAGGAACATTGAACTCATCTTTGATTTCCTCTTTCTTTCATATCCCATCTCTATTACATGAAGAAATCTTTTTGACTTCAGAATACATCCTGAATCTAGACCCTCACCACCTCCTTGTTACACTCTTTAAACCACCATCATCTTCCCTTGACTTCAGTGGCATCTTAATGCATCTCCTGCTTCGACTCTTTTCCCCATAGTACTTATTCTCAACACATGAGCCAGTGTTCCTTTTGAATGTAGTTCAGAACTTGTCACGGCTCCAAGCTCTAATTTTGCTTGGAATAAAAGGCCAGAACCTTGGAGTGTCCTACACATTCCTACGTGATAAAGTCCTCTGTTACCTCTTTGAGCATGTCCCTCAGAACTTCCATTTCACACATTTTTCAGAAACATTGACGCCTTGCTGTTCTTCATATATGCCAGGCACATTCCTGCCCCGGGGCCTTTGCATTGACCACTCCTTCTGCATGTAACTCTCCCTAAGGAGCTCTCATGGCTAAATTCCTAATATCCTTTAAGTGGTTTCATTTAAAAATACTTCTTAATAAGTCCTACCCTGACCACATCATAAAAACTGTAGTTCCTTTGAACTCTTCATTCTCCTTGCCTTGTTATAGTTTTCTATTTCTCAAAGAATTCACTACCTTCAAACATACTACGCAGTTTGTTTACTTTTATGTGTTTTGTTTATTGTCTGTCTCCCTCCTCTGGAATGTAAACTCTTCAAAGGTGATATATTTGTTTTGTTCACTGATGCATTTATAAGCATTTAAAAGCTGCCTGGCACATAGTAGGTGCTGAAATATTTATTACACTGTAAGAATTAATTAAGAGTTGTCTAAGAGGTATAAAATTTTTACCAGTAGAGATATAATAAGTATAAATTAATATTGTAGTTTTAATAATTCATGTTAATCTGTGAAGCTAATTTTAAGAAATCTCATCTCTTCAAATATTTTAATTTTGAGCAAAAGCACATTGTTTTAGTCTGATACTTTATTATGTTGACTTAGAAATTCATGGTTTTATGTTGAAATTTCTGTTTCAAAGTTACCCTGAAAAATGGAACAAACCCTCCTCCTCACCAGAAGAGATGTCATGGCCATACTCACGGGATTATGCAATGTTGACCAATTTGGTACTATATGTGTTCGAATTTTTACAAATAACCGACACAGTCCATAGTATTAGAATGTTAAAGAAGCAGAATAAAGAACCAATGCATATTAAGTATCCAGTTTCTGTATTTAAGATATCGTGTATCTTAATTCCACTAGTCAAGTCAGTTTGCGTTTCTCAGCACTGTGCTGGTAATTTACATATGCCATTTCAATGAATTACCTCAACAATTCTATCTGATGAATATAACTATATGCATTTAATATGTGAGGAAACCAAAATGACAAAATGAGGAGAATTGAAGTCCTCTGCTAAGAGTAGCACTAATAGAAAATATCAGAGCAGAGTTAGATTTATGTGTCCATGATCGCAAAGCTCCTGTGATATCCACCTACTGTGACAGGCAGCTGTGCTAATTTGTGTTGGAGGCTAGATTCAAATACCATTTTTAACTTAGAGACACTCTTTTTCAAAAAAGGCAAAGTCTCACAGTGAATGGAATGCTGTTCCATAGTAACATGCATAGTAGCTGTTTTGATATCCATTCCAGAAACTCATGAATTCTGAGTATAACTTGTTCTCAGCTTTTAAGACACCTTTGGCTGCTTCTTCATCCAGAACTTCGGCTTAACTTTTTTCACATGACATAATAAAGTGCAGATGTAAAAGGCATGTTCTTCACCAGTGGACGGGAGGAGCCCAACCGCTGATGCCGACCCTTCCAAGAGGATTCAAATGCACACACAAAAAGAGCTTTTCCAAAAGGAGAGAGGAAAAATTCATGTTGTCCACATGAATATAAGGACAAGTAACAAAGGAATAAGAAGTAACAAAGAAAAAGTCTACTCATATTTACAAAGTTGATAGGCCATCCCTAACAATGGCACATTAGAAATCTATACTTTACTGTCACTCTTATTAAATGTCACTGAGGAGGTCTCCAAACAAATATGCCTTGTGGTGGGTGAATTGTTGTGAAAAATATGAAGGGGGAATTCATCCATTTTAAGATGCTGAGAGCAGTAGGATATGTGACCATTGGCTGCAGTTTCAAAGCCTCAGATGACCTCCATGATGACATTCTAGCTCTGTACTCAAATACAGTTCCTGGGTGTTATGTGCAGTTTTTCAGATGTGAGTAATTCCTGATGCATATTTACTCTGCAATTAACAGTGAAGAATTACATTTAAAAATTTTTTTAAATTTTTTTCCCCCAGAGTATCTGATAATCCTAAATAATCTATTTAAAATTATTCTTCAAAGTAAATGTTTGTCATTTTTCAGCAATAAGTGAAGGGATAAACTAAAATTCAATAAGAAAGGCAGTTATTAATAAGCTAATAGTAAAAATGAGGAATTTATATTTCTGTATATTACTCAAAACTAGCAAAACAGGCCAATGGCTTTTTTGAAATATGTGTGATTTTTGAGAGTCTATTTTTTTTTAATTTGATGATCATGAATTTCCAAATATTTGATATTTCGTTGAGAGAATTGCTTTCTCCAAGTATTTTTCTGATTTGTTTTTAAAAATAGCTTTATTGAGACATAGTTCACACAATACCATAAGATATGCCAATTTCACATGTACAATTAATGTTTTTAGTATTCACAGAGTTGGGCAACCTTCACCCAATCACCACAATTTTAGAGTGTTTTCATCACCCCTAAAAGAAACTGCCTAGCCTTTAGTTACCACATCTCTCCTCAGTCATCGCATCCCATGTAGCCCTAAGCAACCACTAATCTACTTTCTGTCTATAGATTTGCCAATTGTGGACATTTTATGTAAATGGAATCATATGTTATGTCATCTTTTATGACTGGCTTTTCACTTAGCATAATGTTTTCAAGGTTCGTCTATGTTGTGACATAGGTTAGACTTCATTCTTTTTTGTTGTCAAATAATGGTCCACTAAATGGATTTGCTACATTTTATTTAACCATTGGTCTGTTAAAGGACATTTGGGTTGTCCAAGATTAGTTGTGGTGGATACTGCCGCTATGAGCTTTGTGTACACATATTTGTATGGACATGTTCTTATTTCTGTTGGGTATAGACCTAAGAATGGAGTTGCTGGGTCATTTTATAACTCTGTATTTAGCCTTTTGAAGAGCCACAGACTCTTTTCCTAACTGGCTGCACATTTTGCATTCCACAGGCAATGTATGAGGGTTCCAAATTATCCTCATTCTGTCAACACTTATTGTAGTCTGTCTTTTTTATTGTAGTCACCTTACTGGGTATGAGTAGCATTTTATTGTGATTTTGACTTACAATTCTCTGATAACCAATAGTGTTGAGCCTCTTTTAATTTGCTTATTGGTTTGTGCATCTTCATTGGGGAAATTTCACTTCAAATTCTCTACCCATATTTTAACTGCTTTGGTTGCCTTTTTTGTTTTGACTTGTAGGAGTTCTTTATATACTCTAGACACAAGTCCTTTAGAGATATAATTTGCAAATATTTTTTTCCCATTAGGTGGGTTTTCTTTTCACTTTATTGATGGTGTCCATTGAACCAGTACTTAATTCTGATGAAACCTAGTTCATTTTTCCTTTTGTCATTCATGTTTTGGCAAGGCTTTGCCTAACCTAAAGTCGTGAAATTTATTTATATGCTTTCTTCTAGGAGTTTTATAGTTTTAGCTCTTACATTATATCTGTGATCCATTTTCAATTAATTTTTGTATATGGTTTGAGAGAGAAATCCAACCTCATTAATTTGCCTAAGGATATTCAGGTGTCCCAGCGCTAGGTGCTGAAGAGACAATTCTTCTGCCAGTTGTCATGGTGCCCTGGATGAAAATCAATTGGTCATAAATGTGAGAGTTTACTTCTGGACTCTCAGTTCTGTTCTGTTGATCTATATATATCTTGTTTATCCTTTACCAGGGTCATATTATCTTGATTACTGTGTGTTGTACTAAATTCTGAAATAAGAAATTAAAAGACTTAAAAGTTGTTCTTTTCAAAAATGATTTTGAGTAAGTACAGGCTATGATGGGCTGACGGAAATCAATAGATGGAATAGAATGGTGTTGCCCCATCATACCAACTGAGACCATTCTCTACTAGCAATAGTAAACCAGTCCCCAGACATGTGGTATCTAGCCCAAATCAGCCGATCTCTTAGCCAACCCACAGCTGCCTGCAGAGTGAGCCACTGAGCTCGGCTGAGTCCAGCTAACTCCACAAAGTCATAAACTAAGTAAACCTATGTCTTGTATGCCTCTGAGGTTTTTCAGTTGTTACAGAGAATTATGTTTGCAATAGTAATTGCTAGAAGACTCAATTATAATGCTTTTATAAATTTAAAAAGTCTTATTACTTTAGTAGACTGAACACATGACTAAATTTGAATAAATGTTAAAATTTTAAATAAAAATGTTAAAGCTATAGGCAATCCAGCTATTAAGGCTTCTTCTGGATTTCTATATAAACTTGTGAAAAATATTAAGAATAGAGCCACTAAAAATATTTTTGAATTTTATTCATTACTGCCAGACATGTCATAGAAAATAAGGAAATTACTTTTCAGTCACTCAGTTTTGTTGTTTATATTAGTATCATAAATTTGTTACATTCTGTTTTTCAACCTAAGGGTTCTTAGTTATCTAGTTCGACTATTTTTTAATGGAGGTATCGCTTACTTCCTAGGTTTTTATGATGGTGTCCTCTTTTCTAATTCTTTATTTTCATTCATATTTTGGTCTCACTCATAAGTGCTAAGTACTTTCATGTTTGAGAATGTCTGATCTCATCTTTATGTCTGAATATAATTTAGCTAGATCTAATATTCACAGATATGTGTCCCTACGCTCAGGACATTAGCTACTACTCCGTTAACTATTAACTTTGAGTGCTTTTTCATATAGGTTAGTAAAAAATATTTTAAAAATTCCACCTTTAAGTTGCTTTCTTTTTCTACCTGGGTTTCTGGAAGTTCTTAATTATTTAATTTCAATGAATTGACCAGAATGTGCATCAGCTTCTGTACCAGTTTTTCCTAGAAATCTATGTGATTTTTTTGTTCTTCAGATTCAATCATTTCAAAGAAATATATTCAACAATATCTTTGAATAGGTCTTCTTTTAATGTTTTTGTGTATATTCTTCATGTTAATATCACCAATTAAACTTCTGTTTCAGTGACATTGCCTCTGCCCTAAACACCTATTAAGAAATCTCTCATTGATTTAATGTCTTTGGGTTTTTCTTATGTATTCCATAAAATTCCTTTTTTTTTGGTAATTTAGTCCTACCTTAGGGTGCTTTTCATCCTAATTTCTTGGTTGAGAAACGGTTTTGTTCTTCCATGTTTTATGATAATAGCTTTCCAATATTCCCTTTAATTTCAGTGTGACTTTATCTTTGAGATTATATTTGATCGAACTCCTATTAGTTCCTTGAATCATTGCACACTCTCAGAATGTTCTTCCCTTACCTGGTTATTTCCTCTTCTAGCCAGGAACATCAAATTACTTACTGTTCTCTCTTCTTTAAAAATTTTTACATTGAGAAATTGGTAGTGGAAAAGGTGGTTCTTGGAGGTGTAATCACAAAAATTGTGGCATGGGTCCCTGAGATTGTGGCTTCCTGGAGTTTCTCACTCTCAGGCTAGTCCACACTCAGTAATCCCCAGTTTGTCAAATTACCCATTAAGTGTGCATATCAGTTTGTGGCTGCAGTGGCTTCTACTCCAGGTGAACAGATCATGTTTGTGGATCTTGTATACACCTAACCCTCCAGTGGAAGTATGGGGGAGTTTGCCTTTCACTCCCAATTTTCTGAAAGGTCCAAGCAAAGTCACTGATTTTCAATTTGCATAGCTTTTATTCTTGTTGCCAGGACAGGGGTGACAGCCTCTTAACTCTCTACACATCCAAGCTGAAATTGGAAGTCCTGATACCCTCTTCTTATCTGAGACCTGTTTGTCTTTCTTTCCTGAGCCATAATTTTTATATACTGAGGCTATGATAGTCAGAGGAGAACGGGGAAAACTAAGGTTAGCTAAGCTAATGGTAGAGTTTTGATGAACCTGAGTTCTCTCCTGAGACTGCTAGGAAGTACTCTATTTCCTGGGGATAATTTGTCTTCAACTTGAAACCACTTAGTATGGAGCCTTGGATGTTTGTTTGTTTTTTGTTGTTGTTGTTCCCTTTATTCTGTTAATCTTTGGTAAGTACCACTTACCAAAGAGTGGAGACAAAGTTAGGAGATAAACCACAATTTTGTGCTTCCTTCCTTTCCTTTTTTTACTTTAATTTTTTTTCCTTTCATTCTCTCTCTCTCTCTTTCTCTCTCTCTCTGAAATTTATGGCCTGGAGTTGTTCCATTTTGTTTGTATAATTCCTGCTAGTGGGTTTTTTTTTTCTAATTTAAAATGTTTTCATTACTTATCGGAGTTGGGAAATTCTGTGTCTACTGTCGTGGTGACAACTGTTCAGAAGTTTGAAGCAAAGTTTTAAAGCAGAACATTCTGACTAATATTTTGCACAAACATTTAGAATTTTTTTTTAACATGGAAAGCAAAAAGAAAAGATTTTTTTCCTCCTAGTAAAAGACAGCCTGGGAAGAAGAATTCAGTGGCAGAAGCCTTGACTAGTGATCGGTAGATTCAGGGCTCATCCTGGTTGTGACCACTGACACCTCCCCTGTGTGACTTTGGACAGGAGCAGTCTTCAAATATATATTCTTCAAATATTATGTGAGCATCTGTTATATTCCTAACATTATATCCCTAGGGATTTATTA
This sequence comes from Manis javanica, assembly GCF_040802235.1. Classification (NCBI taxonomy): domain Eukaryota; kingdom Metazoa; phylum Chordata; class Mammalia; order Pholidota; family Manidae; genus Manis; species Manis javanica. Next base: position 99,510,413 of record NC_133167.1, read on the forward strand.
ACGTAAAACAAATTCCTACCTTCAGGGAGCTTCAAAGAATTAAACAGTCCTATGAAATAGAAATTAAATTATAGAGTTTTACTGTTTCTTAATCTACTTAGAGCTCACTTTCCCATCGTAAAATGAGAGGCTTGCCTAAATGACTGAATGGCAGAGCACCTTTAGCTCTACTGCTCTTTGATTCCCAAGGACAAAAATCATAGAACTAGCAAGGTATATGATGAAATAAGAAAGGATTTCATCTTGGAAAACTCATCTAAAGACAACACAGACCTGACAGGTCCCCACTTAAAGCGCTCTGAAAGGAACAGGAAGCGCACTGGCATATTAAATGTCCGTACTTTTAAACAAATGTTAAGTTCTTAAGTTACTGAATAGGCCAGTGGAAAATCTGATGCCCTTGGGCTTTGTTCTGTGTGGTTTCTTGGCAACTTAGATGAAGCAACTTCTCATTGCTCTGTCCATGTAATAAATTTTTCAGTTAAAAAATTACCAAACCTGATACTATGTTTCATAATTCTCAGTTCAGTAATCACTGAGAGAAAATGTTACAGTGGCTTCAAATGACAGGTAGACAAATGGTGAAAGGGATATTATTAAATCTTCTCCTAATTCAGGGACAAAAGATCACATTAAGAATCATTGTTCCTGTTTCCAAATTTTCTTGTGACCACATGACTGAGCGTTGAACTCCAAGGGGAGGAGGGATGGAGGATTTGATTGGAGCCTTCTGTTCTTCCCTGTGCAAAAGCTGCTGTTGAGAAATACGAAGGGTATGTTAAAAGAATTTAACACTTAGTGAGAATACCAGGAACCTGTTCAAACCTTGTTTCTGAAGCTGCTTCTTCTCCAAGTGATTTATATATTCCATGCACAGTTCATTAGAACTTCACTTAAAGATGAAGAGAAATAGCAAATAATAGTATCTTTCATCTAAAACCAGAAAAATGCAAGCCTTTTCAAAAGGGATTACAAAAGGACTAAAGTAATAACTACATAGGACTTGCTTGCCTGTCTCAAATCCTACTCACAGATGTTAAACACCAAGACTTTTTTCTACAAAATCTAATAGCTAGCTTATTCTTTTTTACATATATAAGTGTATTCACTGTAGTATTGCTAGCAGAACCCTGAAAATAATTCAGATGTCAATTGTTAAATTATGGTATAGCCATACAATGAAATTCTATACAACCAATCAAAAAGTTAGATTGACCCTGTTAGTGTGTGTGTGTGTGTGTGTGTGTGTGTGTGTGTGATCAAGGCAGGTTTTCAGTTGAATTGAAAGAATGTCTAAGACATTGGCTATCATATGAGTAAAAACAATGTTTTATAGATGTTCTAAAATAAAACCAATCAACCTCCCTGATGACCCCTGAACTTTGGACCAATATTTAAGTTCTTCATTAGTATGTCCATCTCTTGGACACCAAATGAGTCTTTGTTCCAGACTTGTCTGTAGAGCTGTCTGGAGCAGCCCAGTAACCAGAGAAGGGATGTTCAGAGCCTCAGGAGACAGCCTTTAGTATAAGTGCAGTTTCTGGAAATAAAATGGATTTAGAAGGTTTGCTCCATGGGCAGGAGTTGACCTGCAGCCCTGGGACTGGCCCGAGGCTGCTTTAAATGTCTGCCAAACCACCAGCACAACTAATTTCATCACGTTCTTTCTGTGGGTCCATTGCTTTATATTTATTAATTCACTTATTTTTCATAGTAACTCTATGAGGTCAGTGCTGTTATTGTTCTCATTATAAAGATAAGATTTGAGGAAAGTAGGTGACTTATTCAGGATGACACCCTCACTAAGGGGTTGAGTCAGACCTGGAGTCTGGGCAGTCTGACCCCAGAGACCTTGCTTTTGTTCACTATCCTAAGGCTCAGTGTCAGCCCAGGATGCTACAAACACTGTTCAAAGATGCTTGTAGTTTAAAAAAAGCTCAGCTCATATAGGCCCACACCCCACCCCAGCATACTGTGGCAGCGCAGCAAACCGGCATGGGAATTTGGCTCAGAAATGCCTCTCACACTAGGTAAGATTGTCTGGTGTATGTCGAATGGTTTTGTGCTGGGCTACTTTGAAATGTTTCATCAAGTCATTGTTAAATGATGCCACCATCATCCTCTGGGCAGCTAACAGCAATAAACACACCTACCTGCAGACATTCCAGAAGGCCTACCCACTAGCCAAATAACTGATGCACTATTCTCCACAAAAGGCTCACGTTCTTTTCTGCTTTCTACCAAGACTTATAGCTGTGCCAGTCTGAACGTTGCCCATCCTTCATGGCTCAAAAGATATGCAAGCTTTCTTAGTCTTCCTAACTGGAAGTAACTGCTCCTTCTGTATTTTCATTGTGACATTTGAAATTCATTAGCCTTCTTATCTAACAGCTATTTTATTTTCTTCCTTATTTCCCTCCCTAGCCATAAATGCATGTTTTTTATACCGAATTTGGTCTTCTGTACATTGCAGTGCCTTGCTCAAAGTAAAAATTCAGCAAACAGTTTTTTTTTTTAAGTGATGAGGAATGAATGGGGTGTGCTGGGGTTCCATAATACAGGGCAGTGAGGGGGTGGCATCAATAGAAGGAAGCCCTCACGGTGCAGCTGAATAATCGAGCATTGCCTTCATAAAGCAAGTGCAGTCACTCAGAGAACATGGTGCTTATGTTCATGCAGCACTGCCAAGTGCACGTGGAACTCCTCCAGCAGAACTTTGTGGACATCCAGCTATCCTATTCCCTCCAGTGGAGGAATGTCGAGGCACGATTGGAAGACAAAAGCAAGATAAAGTCAGCGTGGAGTATTGCGGGTAAAAGAGCTGCCTTCACATGTGGGCGTGTTTGGGGGTTGCACACGGACACTTACACTGAGGGATAAGATTCCTCCACTTTCTGTATCAGTTGTCAGTTGCCAGACTTTCTTTCCTGTCAAAAGTCTGGCCTGATCCTCCTCAGAGTGCGTGGTAGAATGATTTATCTAACTGTGACCAAGGGGCAGCACAGGACCCCTATGCCTCCCCCTGTTCCCGGCCCAGCTGTGGGTGATGCATCAGCCTCTCAGGTTCCTTCGTCCCTCTCTCGTGTGGTCCTCAGCCTCTTTGTCTGGACCCTTGAGCATCGCCTGACCTTACATGTTGGCGCCTTTGTACTTGGCATCCCAGAAAGGTATGTGTGAAGCCAACTGTGAATGTGTCTATTTATCATCGTCTCCTCACTCCTACTAGAGCGTATGCTTCCTGCAGTAAGGTACTGGACAGCCACTCAGCGGCTTTCAAATCAGAGTAAGGGAGGGTAAGTGAGCATTGAGAGAGTTATTATTTCGCTGCAACACAGAGCAGACACCCCTCTGGTCAGTTCCCTGGGTCCACGTCTGCTTACGCAGCACTAGACCCATCCTGACATACGCACTGCTGCTTTTCTAGGCTCCCCATTCCCAGCTGGCATTTTCTTTCAAGAAATGATTGACACTGTTTTCCTATCCCAGTTCCCACAGACCAGGGGTTGTCCTGTGGGGTGTGTCCTCACCGACCACCTTTGATAATCTAACGTGCATGGGCCCTGAGCGCGCCAGTACTGACCCGCCGTGGGGGAGCCATTTACCTCCCCTTCTAATGCCTTTTCAAGTCACAGTGACACACTCAGCCAGGGAAGTCTACTTTTAGGATTCCCTCAATTTTTTATTCTGAATTTCAACAGCTTTTCTTGCTTAACACATTTTTCAAGGACTGAAATGAATTATTATTCTTTGTTTGCTAAGAAGCTTCCTTTTCATCCTTCAGAGAGCTCTCAGATTTCCCTATCTTAAGCTTCCCAATTAAATATAAGATAGCAATTTCTCTCTTTTCATTGTCCTAGCAACCAGTTCCCATATTGCAAATAATCCCTCAAATTTGCAATACACATGCAAAACTTTCCTATTCTAATTTGTGCCCTTGCTGGGATGTCCATCATTTCTATATTGATTGGACAGGAAATGATAAAAGATTTCAAATATACAACATTTTCTATAAACTTCTCAATAACATTTCAGTTGTTCACTGTGTTGGTTCACTCAAACTCCTGTAGAGGTTTTCTCTATTTGAGAAGGTTGCACAGCTAAACGTTATACTTTCCAGATCCTTTGATGCTAGGATGTCAGATTGATGCACTCATGAGAAAATTGGAAGGCAAGATGAGTCCATTTTCCTGAAGGTTCCGGGTGGTGTTGCTAGCAAACAAGTTTATGGCAATGTGAAGTCCAGTGTCCATTATACAGACTCCTGGACCTTGGGAGGCAGTGGTGACACAGGAACCAGTTATAGCTTATTTTCAGCAAAGCTCCAGTTTGGTGTCCTCAGAGATAGTAGTTCTGTTTTCTGATGTGTGTTGTTTGGTGTGTAATTCCAAGAAACGAAACCTAGACCTCTTCCTCAGACCTACAGATCTTGCAAACATCCAACTTACTGTATTAAATGCCTTTCTGCTTAAAATACTGAGTTGTTTCAGGTTCCTGCACTGCACCCTGACTGATACATTTGCCCTATACTTATATAGAAAATGTGACATCCTGGGATCTCCTATAAGGTCTCCATCGGTCTTGGTGATCTGAGCTCTTAGAAATCTTGGCCACACAGTGTGCTCTCCTGACGCCATTCAGAATCTGTCGTGCTCTTCCATGTTTCTGACTCTGGATATGCCACTTACTCCTCATAATGCCCACCTGCTGCTTCTCGCCTCCTCCCTCCCTGCCTCCCTTTCTTGAGCACCAAGCTTCCTTAAGCTACTGCAGAAAAGCTGCCCACCTCTCCTGCATCGGGTGCACAGTTCATTACGATCTTGTCACACGGCATTGCCGGTGTGCCTCCAGATATCCGTCTCCTCTTGTGGACTGTTAGTTCCTTGAGCTCTGGCATCTTGTACACCGTGTTCTGTCAAACATCCAAGAAATTAATAATAATTACTTAATAAAATTTTTGAATGAGTAAATGGTAGTTATTCATGGCTGCTCATTAACTTTATGTGATTCCTGCGCTTTATATCTGATATACTTTGCAGTTGCATGGAAATAATAGTGGCCTGGTGGATGACCGTGTTGTCCAGCAATGAATGAAATAAAGCATGGAAACTTTCCACTCTCACAAACAATATTTACATATGTTTTCTGGCTGTTCTCATGCTGATTTACCCCACTGAGAGCACATGGTCTGATTTACAGCATAAATTCTCAGAGGGGAGAAGTTGAATCTGTTTGCTTGTTTGATACAGATACTGTGCATGAGTGCTTCAAAGATGTAACTGGAGGATAATAGTTTATATACTCATGCTAAGTGGGACGTTCTCGTCAGGGACTTTTCCATTCTGTGCTTGAACAGAGAAGTGCCCATATTTGCTGCTTGTTGTGTCTGAAGAACAGACAGTGGAAACTGTTTCCCACTACGAAGGGCAAATTGCAAGAGATGCCTATTCTACTGTTTCAGAAGGCTGGCGTTTCTTCTATTGGGGTTAATATTGGAGTGTGTCATGGGAATTTTATTACAGAATTTCTGCTAATACTGAAATGTGCAGCTGAAGTTTTTGTATAAAATTTTACTTTCTGCTGTCTCATTCCTTCTGGTCATTTTTCTTTATCCAACCAAATACACATTTATTGAAATGTCAAAGCAAAGTATGTATACAAGTTTGTCTTTGCTTAATAGAATTTGAGAGGCTTTGTTTTTCTGACAGTATGTGCTTTTAACTCTTTAAAAAAAAATTTATGTGAACTTCTTCTTTTTTTTAGGAGAGATGTTATTCCAAAGAAACATTACAGTAATTTTTAAATGAATATTGTAGCCACCATGTCATGCTTTTATGTTTTCTTTATATCATACCCAAAGTCAAAGGTGCGTAATGAGTGCAAAATATTTATTAGGAATGAAGGTATAAAATAGGGTCATAATGGAATACTGACAGATTTTATATTGTTTTCATAAGCATTGCTAAGCTCTCTAAAGAAATGTATATTCCCTCCAGCAGAAAACACATACTAAATGTGTTTTTGTAAATCTGTTTTCACTTTTATGAGTCAGAAATCTTTGCATGTTTGAGAATAAAAACTGAAATTTGCCCGGTAATTGTGCAGTATTGACAGTATCAACATAAACTTGTACAGTGAATTTGGGTACTTTTATGTTAACTAAATATCTACTAACAGTAGGCTTCATTTTAGAGAACTTTATTTTATATATTCTGGGGAACATTATATAGTCCATGATTTTATTATTAGTGGACTCTATTTATTAAATGCGATTAATATGTACTTCTTTGAATTTAAACCTTTAAATGGCCATCATTGTTGCAGACACTCTGAAGGAAGAAGACGAACTCTCACATAAAATTTGGTTTGGAGGTCAAGACCGGCAGCATCACACACACACCAAGCAGAGCTGAAAGATTTATCCCTCCCAGAACGAGGAGAGCAGGGACCCTGTCTTCAGGTGTTGGCTGGAACAAATAGTAGCTCTTTTTTTTTGGCAGCCTCCATTTTCTCAGGCAGGTGCATTAAGGGGGCCTAAGGGCCATCCTAGGGAGGCAGCCTTGAGCAGTTAGGAACTATATTAGTGTTTGTTCAAGTCTTTCTAAGCTGGGGCTGAGGCCTCGTTGGGAAGAAGGGTCAGAGAAGCCTGGCTAGAAGTCAGTCAAGAAGAGAATCTTTGTCACCTTAAAAAGGAATATTAGAGAAACAGTTCTTGGAAATTTTATACTAAATTTAAAAACCGCTAACATTGGTAGTTAACACAAATTTGAAAATTCTTTGTCTTGTTTAAAGTTAAAAATCTCAGCATATTGGAGTCATTTACATGAATAGGGGGTTGAAAAAATGTGTGACATTGCTTCTTTTTTTGGAAAAGTGTTTGCAAGGCAGTTTATAGACCACTCACTCCGATTCCTCAAATGTTAATATTGTATCACATTTGCTTTATCCATTCCTATTTTTGCTTCTTCCTCTGTCTACACACATATACATACACATTCACCTGTTTTCTCCTAAGCACCTCAGTGTGTACCTCAAAGCAAGGACATTCTCTTTGTAAACCCAGTACAATTGGCAAAATCAGGAAAGCACATTGACACAGCACATTCTACGCCCTACAGACCTTACGCAGATCTTGCCAGTTGTCCCATTGAGGTCCGAGGTAGTAAATGCATTTGGTCGTCAAGTTCCCTTAGTCTCTCCCACAACACTGACATTTTTGATGAATTACAAGCCAAATATTTTGTGGAATATCTGTCAATTTAGGTTTGCCATCTTTTTCCTCATCATTAGATTCAGATTGTTTCTTTTTAGCAATAAACATACCATTCTAGTAATATTATATCCTTCTCAGTGCTTCATATCAGGAGGTGGAAAATGTCTATTTGTTGCCCTGTTGGTTATATTGACTTTAATCACTTGGCCAGGGTTGTTTAGACAGCTTTGTCTAGTGTAAAGTTGTGTTTTTGTTTGTAATTATTAGCCTATGAGAACACAACCTTGTTTCCCTACCCCCTTCTCCCATTCCTTCAGGTTTCAACTCAGATGTTGCTCCCTCTACCTGACATCCACTGTACACCTATATTACTAAGAACAAGTTCATGATTGCATTTGTTATATTGGAAAATAACTTTTTTTTCCGTAGCATGTAGTAGATTAGAAACCTTTGCCATCATCAGCAACTTTATCTTATCATTGTATATTTGAGAAAAACACTAAGTTCTCAATAATTATTCATTGAATAAGCTAGTAAATGAATAAGATGAGTTCTAAGAGAATTAAAAGGTATTCTCCATTTTGTAAAGAATACTGAAGGTCAACACAGTATGATTACATTATGATAGCAAGATTTGATGTAGTTGTTCATTATGTAATAATCAATAGTATTGATTCATTTTCTTTGAATGCAAGAGTCTAATTTACTATACTGAAAGAACAGAGAAGGAAAAGATTTTTTTTACACCTAGGTTCACAATCAGAGATGGATGAGAAAATGTCTTGTGACTGATGATAGTATGTAGTATATTGTTGGCTAGTGCATGACAGCGGTACAAAGAAACTACCCACAACATAGTGGACTATGATAGCAATCAGTATTCTCTCTCATGTGTTTGTGTGTTATCTGGGAGCCAACCGATCTGGACCGAGTTCAGCTGGGCTGGCTCCAAGCTTCAGGCTCAATCCAGTTATGCTCCATTTATCTTTTTCTCCTTAAGCCAGCATAGTATCCGAGAGAACAATGCGGACAGGGCACACATGCATGCCTCCTGAAGTGCAGAATCAGAGTATTGTAACCAGCTTCCATCTACTGACTGTTCTCAGAGCAAATCACATGGCCACACTCAGACACACAAATACACTTTCTCCAGTCAAATGGTCAAAGGTATCATACAAGAAGGGCAAAGAATTAAAGAGAATGGGAACCAGAATGCAATTACCACAGAAACACAAACACAGGAATTGATATATGTGAACTTGGAGTTAAGGTGGGACATGGCAAGATTGCAAGTCACACGGGAGGTCTCTCGAGTATCTGTGTGCCTGCGCGCAGGCATGTGTGTGCGCTGGGCAGGTATTGGCCTTCCCTCTCTTCTCCTTGTGTCCTAGCAGAGGCCATATTCTCATTTACATCCAGAGGTCCTGGCTTCCCTAGTGACCACATATGTGTGCAACCGAAGACCTTTAAACATGGTAGGTTCACCGTATGCCCAAACTAATTCATTCAGCTGTTGTGAGAATAAAAAGTCACAGGAGAGAAAAAACTGAAAAGTTGCAAGTCCTAGCTGAATGTCTCATTGTTATTACTATGCTTTTGTTTTCTAGTGTAGATATAAGTTCCTGTCCATATGGCATGATGATGCCATACCAGGAATATAGACTTAACTCCCTCTGTAGAGACACATCAAGCTTGTATTAGCTTTTATTGGTTGGAAATAAATTAATTCTTCCATATCTGTAATTCTAAGGAAGAACACCAGAAAATATCCTTTATGTCAGGTAGTTTTTCAGCATTTAAAAAAAAGAAACAAAGGAAGAGCAAGAAAATTCCAAAAGCAAAGCATCCTCCCCTATAGTTCCAGGTTTCAACAAATATTTAGAACTAAGTTTTTAACATATATTTGCTGAGTGCTACTTAAAAAATAAATTCCATCTCCAAACACAATACAATCAAGCAAAAAGTATAATAAATACAGGTACCATTCATTTCAAGTCTCTACCTGCTTCACAAAAAGCAGATAAAAAAAATGCCCTCACATTTGTTCACACTCTTCCATCATTCAAGCCATAACTACCGAAGTCGTGATCAGCTTTAATGGTTCTGTTGGTTGTTTTTGGCAACGTAAAACAAATGTTTCAGTCTTTAATATGAGAATGCGAAGTAACTGCTTTCTTCTCCCGTGTAGTCATGACAAGTCTTTATATCAAAACCGAAAGCACAACCAGTCATTTGACAGGTTTCTTTTATCAAGAAAAAAAGAACAAGCGTTCCTAGTTTTAAACAAAAGAAGTATAAAGAAACTATTTCCTCTAAGAGATAAAAAGGAAAAGAGTACACAGAGCCAAAGGGTTGTGCATCTGTTTGATGACAAACTCAAGAAAGCTGTTTACTACCTCCACAATCTCATTTACCCCAAACTAAAAATGTGTACTTGCATGGTCTTTAAATGAAAGGTTTGCTTCTCTAATGCCAACATTCCTTTCTATTTATTATCAACCATCATTTTTTCTTAGCCATTTTCCTTGGTCTCTTTTCAGTGGAATGACTATGTAAAGGATAATAGTTTCAGAGTCTCTAAGCAGCTTCTACGAATAGATTGGTCAGTGATAGCACTAAAGAGGCCTAAATTTGATAAACACAGACACCATTCTTGGAGTAGCTGTCTTAATTCTCCTCTCATTTTCAAACTGAAATATTTTCAACCCGTACCATAATCACATGTTTGGGATTGGCCTGAAACATGTTGCTAGATTTCATTTTGGTGATTTGCATTTTACAACAAACATCTTACACCAACATGATAGCAGGTATCATGCCTGCAGTGTGTGAAGCACGCAGTCCTTCCCTGTTACATTTCAAACCTCTCACCTGTCTGAAAATCACTATTAATACCAGTCATTTTAAGCAAATAGTATAGTTCTCCTCCAGAGCCAAATAAAATTCCTGGGAAAAATGCAGAATTAATAACAGTCTGGTTCTCTTTTTGTACAGAATGAAATACCTGGGCTTCTGGAACTATCCATTAGATGTCAGAAAATTTGTCTCTTTCTTAATATTTTTAAGCCCCACGCCACTTGCAATGTGTGTCTTTCAGATGACAGGCTCTGAAGGAATAAGAATGGCATAAGGCTTTAAGAACTAAATCTTGCGATGAGGCTGTATTATCTCCTTTCTCCCTCCCTCCCGCCTTTATTTCCTTCTCTTTTTCTCCCAAATTTAACTATGAGATCTGATTGACCAAGCAACAGATTTGTTGAGTTTATATGTTGTTCATAAAGAGATTTCAAATTTGTTATCACAGAATATGCAAGAGAGGGAATCTTGGGAGTTCATGTAGGTCATTTCCAGATCATGGTTATGTTTAGGTTGTTTGCATTGCCTTTTCTGTCATCCTTTAAAATTGCCGTGCCTGCTCGTTTGCTGGGGTACGTCTCACTCAGTCTACGTATATTATGGATTTCACTAGTCAAGCTTTCTGATATTAAAAGAGTGTTTTAAAATGTAAAAATAGATTTACAATCTCACTTTGTATTGTGGTAAAAAAAACACATAAAATTTGCCATCTTAGCCATGTTTAAGTGTGCAGTTCAGTACTGTTTATTATATTCACATGGTCATGAAACAGCTCCCAGAACATTTTTATCTTGCAAATCTGAAACTCTATAAACATTAAACAACTCCTCTTTTCCCCTCCCTGTCTCTAGTAACCACCATTCTATTTTGTTTCTGTGATTTTGGTGACTTTACGTACCTCATTTAGGTGGAACCATACAATATTTGTCTTTCTGTGATACTCTTGTTTCACTCAGTATAATGTCCTCAACGTTCATCCAAGTTGTAGCCTATGTCAGAATATCCTTCTTTTTAATGCTGAGTAATATTTAGTTGTATGTACAGACCACATTTTGTTTATCCATTCCTCCACTGAGGGACATTTGAATTGCTTCTCCTTCTTGTCTATTATGAATAATACTGCTATGAACATGGGTGGACATTAATCGGCTGTCTCTTGTACAGAGCAGAGCTGTACGACAGGAGCTTCAGAATGTTGAGTCATCTGAATTAAGTCTGGGGTGTATCTTCTCAATTTCTGTAATAACTAAAGACATATTTCAGATTAAATACCCTGCCCTACAACTTATAATGGGGAGTAACAGATATACACATTTATAAATTTAAAAATACATTACAAATTTATAAATTAACAGTGTGACTTAGGCCTTACTTGCGTGGGTCAGGACCACTCTTACAGCTTGAAAGGGAAATGTATACAAGGGAGGGACATATGCATGGTTGCTGGGGTGCCTTCCTCCTCAACAGAGGCCGAAGCCAATCTTCACTTTCTGGACTCACTGCACGTGGAAGGGCAGCCTGGTTCTTCTGGTGGCTTCTTGATAACGACTGTTACTTGATCACAGTGCTTTTCTGATCACTGAAGTCTCAAGAGTCACTTTAGGAACCTGGTTCATTGTTGTGGCTACTGAAAAATCATTAAAAATTCTTTTTTCAGTGATGTCTGTGACCAGTGATTAAACTAAAGGAGGGCACAGTAAAATGATAGAGTAAGTAGAAAGCATTGGTCTAAACGTTGTTCAAAGAGATGCTCACAGCTGCTTTGACAACATCATGATAAATGTTCATACAGTGACTACCCAGCTTGCCCTACTACGTTATATGACCTGCTTTCTTCTTGGTCTTCCCTTTCAGACCAAGGAAACTCCCAGGGAACAGATGCTAGTATCCCACCTGTGATGTTATTTGCTATTTACTCATAATCTGTACTAATAACTCTACATGATACAGAATATGAAACAGATTTCAAAACCACTGAAGTTTTTAAAGGATGAAGGGCCTGTAGCATGTTAATGTATTTATTTCTTGGTAGCAAACCACTTACAAGGAGCTTCTGATACATGTCTAGTCAGAAAACAGCAACGGATTCCATTGTAAATAAATTTGCCTTTGTAAGACCAAGGAAGCAAATTCTCACTGAGAAAAGTGTGCATCATTCGGAAAACAAGTGGCCCTTGGGCCCTTCAGTTATTTTGACCTGCATAAATAATTATAACAAGTTACACAGCTTCTAAGTGGTTTAGATGCTATAGAGAAGCAGTATTACAAAGAGGCATTTCTTTTAATGGTTAGTGATTCACTTCTTTGTGTATATTGACCTAGAAATCACAAAATTTATTATTTGAGAATTTACATTGGCATATGTGGTTAATAGAATAAATAAAATAAAAATCATTTCTTTAATCCTGCTTTTCATAGTAATCCAGAGCTATTAGCACCTCATCTACCCTCCCAAAGCAGTATCACTAGGGGGCACATGGACAGGAGAAATTCCTGTCGGTACCAGGAATGCCACAACTGCTCTGTAGTAAATCAAGGAGCTCCGATGGGTTGGGGGAAGGGAAGCTGCTGTAAGGAAGCCTAATTAAACCCCTCTTTGAAGGCAGAATGTGAAGGTAACTAAATCCATTTATCCCTTCCATGAACTCACTGGTATGTGTGTTTACCAAGGCTGTATCAGAAAACCAATTACAGATGTAGCTTCTGCAGCTTGGCTGCTATCACTGAAGAGCAGCTAATGTCCTGTAAACACTACTCTGTTATCTTATTAATTGAAGAAACTCAACTTGAAAGGGAAGTGTGTTTACGTTCAAGGTAATTAAAAGTAATATCTAAAAGGTTAGGGACTAGCTATCAACCTGCCTGCCTTTCAGAAAAAGTGAATGACCTCAAATTTCCATTTACTGTTCTGGTATATAAATTCTCACCAGGAAGCTCTGAAGGCATAGAGTTAAATACTTGGCTATGTTTGTTCTGTAAAGATCTATAATCTAAGGAAACATTGTCTTGAGCAGAAAAGAAATATTTATATCCTTAAGCAAGGAACTCCAACCCCGTAACCAAGGCAATCTAGCAAGTATTTTTGAAGGTAAGAATGACAACTCATGAGCAATTCAGTAACAAACAGAATAAAAAAGAAAGAAATTAGCTGAGAATTTCTCACCTGCAATTAGTGAGAAAGGCTTTGTGACCAGGTACAATTTTAAGAACTTGATGGGTGATGAGGGTATTTGAATTGATGACTTTAATCTATCATTTATTCTAGAAATAAACAGTGACACTAAAATTTTAAACTATATGCAGAGAGATACACAGAAAAATTAAAAAACACTCAACTAAATTTTCTCCAATAAATTATGCCCTGAAGCATTGCAGCAATTATTCACTTGAATGGTCTAAAGTAGTGAATGTGCTTCCCATAGTACCTAAACTGTGAATGGAAAGAAAATGGGGTTACTGAAACATCAAAGAACTTTTTGGTGTAAATTACCAACAACCAAAATATAGTATATAATTACAGCTTAGTTTAACAATCTTTAAAGTGTCTGCATTATAACGCCAACTCTTTCCATATAAAGGACTTCCTGGGCCAATTTATTTTTAAGTCCCAATCTCCTTAAGGATGTTTTTAATGTGCAGGTTTAACTCAATTTTCTCAAATCATTTTTAATGGGTTATTTACAAAAACAAAGAACTAATGTATTTACCTGTTTCTGCATCTCATATAATATGCATAAGGATATTAAAAGAGAAATAAAATGGAGAGTACTCATGAATGGTGTTTGCTCTATGTTTAACTCTGAATGGAAATATCTTTAATGTTGTCTTCAAATACTTAAGAAAATTTCATGTGTCATTCTCAGGCAGTCAAAGCACATGGTAAGTAACTAGCAAGACTTTAAACACAACATTGTGATAATAAAAATGGTCACATAACATTCCTATGAATTTAGTAAATGAGTATTGTCAAGAATAAATCTTGACAGTAGCCCCTTTGCTAGCATAACTCAACTGAGCTTGCAAGATTATCTTCTAGAATGTCATGACTTCACTGAACGGTAGTAAGAACTATTTGGATAATTCTCTTCTGTGATACAGAACTCCAGCCAACTCTTGGGGTTATGTAAAAATTACATAGAAGGGTGGGTAGTGATATGGAGATTTTCCTGATTTTCAGTAACTTAATCTTTCTGGGCTCCTTTGCATTCTCTCAGGAAAATTTTATGGAGAATAAATCTTGGATCCATTTCAATTAAATCAAGTTTTAGATCCACTTAGTAGAAAATATCCCAATAAATTATGTGCTGTATACTTTTATTTTTATAATTAATATGTCTAGTTACAAAAGAAAAAATAATTCAGAGGGAAATCAAGTTCCTAAACGTTGAAGAAGACAGGAGTCCACCTGGGTTTCTGGAACAAAAACTTTCCCTTTGGTTTATTCCTCCATTGTGGCCTGTCTCAGATTCCCCTTCAAAAAACAAATCCTCCCTGGACTGGGATATACGTTAGTACGTGAAACCCTTTCATTCTGCACAGCATTTCTGTGAAGAAACTTTACCTCATTTCACAGTTTCAAACAGGGAGACCTAAACCCCAAATGAGTTCTGAGATTTAAACCCTGTCTTCTGACTCCCCAAACTGGATTTTTATCATCATACCTGCCTTAATGCCTTAATGCGAATTACTTCAGGAAATGGAAATTTTAATGGGGGAACTGACATGAAGGATTTGTACTTTCTGTTATCCTCATGTTGCATCAAAGTAAAAACTACAGTCCAATTCAATTAAAATTTATAGGGCATATCCTGTGCTCAGGGCAGTATGCTCAGCACTGAAAGTTACAGACAGATGAGAAAATTCAGTCTGTGTCTTCAAATAATTTATATCTGGCATGAAAAAAGAAAATATGATGAAATTCACCCAATCCTCGACAATCTGGTATGTGTGAGGAAAGCATTCTATGTTGCTTTCTATCTATGCCATTAGAGAGGCATGAAATGCTGAGGGGCTGGGAGGAAGGAAAAATTCATACCCCAAGGAAGGGCAGCAGCTAGGAAGGGACCTGATGGAGATACGACGACTGAGAGAAGAGAAACAGAAAGGGAAGGTGCAAGGGAGACATTCTCACACACACATTTTCTTTGCTTCCACAACACGGCTTAAAAGCAATAGAACTCTTTTTTTAGTCTATCTAATCCGTGTGCAAGTAGGCTTTATGTGGTGTAGTCTTCTCCACCCAGAGACAATGTTAACAGTGATGGCACACAAAGGAAAGACTGGGCCAGGTGAATCAAGCCCCGGGGTATCCGTCAGCCCTGAGGAAGCAGGGGCCCCCGAAGAAGGCCTGAGCTGGTGTCCCGCCGCTGCCTGCTCTCTGCGCCTGAACCTCCCTGGCAAATCTTCACTCCTGCCCCCTCCAGCAACACTCATAAACCTGAAGTTCAACATATTTTAGAGCTGACTGTCTGGATGGAGGATGGACTGCATGGAAAATACAAGGGAGCATTGTTCTTGGCCTACCAGCTCTTAAGACTTGTGGCGAAAGGCTTCCCTGAGGCACAAGGAGAAACAAGACAGGACAAGATAATAACCCAAGGGAGAAAGGGGAAAGAAATACTTTTAGAAAGACATACGTGCCCTAGGGAAAAGCAATGCCCAGCGATCTGCCTTAGGAAGGAAGAAACAGAAATTGGCAACCTGGGACACTAGGAGCAGTTTGCACCCGTGAGCAAGAAAGAATATTTTCCTACTTTGTGGTACGCTTCCCAATACACAGAAAATGACCATCAGTTTTTAAATCTTTCCTCAGGGTTGCTTCTTTCTAACAGTTTCTTATACATGGATTTTCTCATTTAAAAATTAGTTTATCTTGGTAATGTTTACCACTTCCTAACTTTGTTTTCTTTTCCTCATCATGCTTTGAAAAATGTGGAGATATTACCCCGTGAAATCACATGTGCAGCATAACCTTATGTGTCTTTGAAATGTTGCACATAAAGCTTGGGGATAGTCCCACCACCGGCGTGGAACATGGGATGCCTAAAGTCTGTTCGGGCGACTAGGTGGCTTCTAAACAGCAGAGGTTTAGTTCGCACAGTTCTGGATCTGGACATGTGAGGTCAGGGTGCTGGCATAGCGGAGTGACGGCCCTCGGCCAGGCCCGGACTTCCTGTATCCTCCCCTGGTGGGAGGGGTGAGCCAGCTCTCTGGGGCCTTTTTTCTATAAGGACCCCAGTCTCATTCATAAGGGTACTGCCCTCATGACCTAATCACCCCAAATGTGCCGCCTCCAAGACCGTCCCCTTGCATTATGTTTTCAACATATGAATTTTGGAGGGGCACAAACATTTAGACCATCGTGTAGGAGGATTCACACAAGAATTTTTACATCAGAGATGACTTTCCACACTTTAAAATAACTCATATAACTCCATAAAAGAACAGAATAAGGGATACAAAGAAGAGAAAGGTCAGGGAATTTGTGACTGAAAACACAAAATAAGAAATGAACTTTCTGAAAATATCAAAGGATTCTAACTAAATTCATTCAGTTCAACATAGAATTTACACATAATTTTACTTGCTAAATAAGGTGCCGGGTAGAGTTCCCACTAAGTGAGAAACGTTTTTCACTGGTGATTTTATTAAGGTTTCTCAAAATCAATATAAATTGGACAATATTATTCTTATATAATAGTGAAAGAAATGAGTCTCTGAGAGGATACATCCTTAGTAATTAGAGAAGTTAAGCTTTGAATCCAGCATTGTCTGATCCTGTCTCTGCATTTTTACATTTCCAAGGTAGTTAACTCAGAGGTCTACAGGACTCAGTCAAGAAGTGCAATTGCAAATTCAGAGTTGGCAATCCTCAAGCTGGGATGCAGTGATTCTGACCAGTGTTTTACACTAAAAAAGAAAAGAAAAAAAAATCAAATCATTAAGTATGTCCTGAAAGGACATTAGGGGATAGATTTACCCTGAAGGTCACCATCAGTTTGTTACTGTATCATAAACACATTACTTCACTAATTTAATTGCTCTAATATAGACATGGCCTTTAAGTATTTTTCACGGGTTTAAAATTTGTTGCCCAAATAAAAATCTGTGTTTACCTCCTTTCTGTAATAAAAAATAAATGCCGTTTTTCCTTAGCAGAAAAGCAGCTTTGCAATAGGCAAATATACCAGCAAAGTTCAGATTATTTTCTCCACTATACTCCCTGCTAAAATGTCTAAAGAAACAGTAGCTGCATTTGAGTTTGGCAGAGTGCCACAAGGAAGGAAGTACAATACCAAATGCCTGAAGTTTGAAATTTCTGCATGAGACTTCCACCATAACCACCACCTGGTACTATAGCTCTGATTGACACATACAGATGCATAAGTTTGAAACCTTATATGCATGCTGCCATTATCATTGCCCTGGACACTCTGAATTTCAAATAGGATAAAGAATTACCACTGCATTAGGAACATACAAATGTTAATTCAAAGGCGGGGGAAGAGATGTGGATGAGAAGACAAATGAGTGATTAGAAAAGTACACAGATTCTTTGCGCACCGAATCAGCTTTTGAAGAACAGTTGTTATTCATATAAAACATACCTCTTAAAGTCAGATCAAGACTTTATTTTCACATTTGGTAAGATTATTGAATTTCCATAAAATACCTAATTATGTGAACACTGGGCTAGTTAGAAATTTCCACTTGAATCAGACACGGTTTTTTTGTTCATATCTCCTACCACATCAGATTGGTTCCTATGTCTAGAATCAAATATAATTTCCCTTGGCTGAAGCAAGATTATGTAGAAATATGACAAAAAACGAACATTCTGCATGATTTACTATTTTAATTACCAAAGAAGGAGAAGACAAAAATGACTTGTCTGTCAACAGTTGTCTCAGAATGCGAAGGGAAAGTGCATTGATGAAAATATGCCTCTGTTCTTGATCATTGCTGTTATCACTAAAACAACATTTCCTCGTTGGTTTTTATTTTTAAAATTAAAAAAATAATAGTAACAGATCTATGAGGGGTTAATATCTAAAACATATAAAGAATTCATACAACTCAATAGCAAAAAGATAAACAATCCCATTAAAAGCGGGCAAAAGACTAGAAAAGACATTTCTCTGGAGAAGACACACCACTGGCCAACAAGTACATGAAAAGGTGCTCACCATCACCATTCATCAGGAAAATGCAAATCAAAACCACAGTGAGATCTTACTTCATGCATTTTAGAATGGCTCTTACCAAAAAGACAAGAAATAGGAAGTGTTGGCAAGGACGCAGAGAAAAGGGAACACTTGGGCACTGTTGGTGTCAGTGTAAATTGGAGCAGCCACTATAGACTGCAGTATGGAGGTTCCTCTAAAGACTAAAAGTGGAGCTCCATGTGATCCGTGGTCCCATTCCTAGGAATAGAGCGGAAGAAAACAAAATCGCTATTCATGAGATGTCAGCACCCCCATGTTCATTACAGCATTATTCACAATCAGCAAGACATGGAAACAACCTAAATATCCATTGACAAATGTATAATTTGTTTTACACACACACACACACACAGAATATTATTTAACCACAAAAAAGGAGAAAATCTTGCGATTTGAGACATCATTGAGGGTGTTATGCTAAGTAAATAAATTAGAGAAAAACAAATATTGTATGATCTCACTTACATGTAGAATCTAAAAGAGAACCGAACTAATGGATACAGTGGTGGTTGTCAGAGGTGGTGGTTTAGTGGAAAGTAGGAAAGGGATGGAGGTTATCAACAGGTACAAACTTATAGTTGTAAGATAAATAAGTCCTAGGAATTTAATGTTCAGCATGGTGACTGTAGTTAACGATACTGTGTTGTATACTCAGCAGTTGCTGTGAGAGACTCATTGACCTCAATAGAACAACAAGAAAATGGAAATTATGTGAGGAGAAGGGCTTAACTAAGTAGTAAACATTTTACAACATGTACATAATCATATCATCCCATTGTACACCTTAAACTTACACAGTTTATATCTCAAATAAGTAAATAAATAATCTTCACCAGCACCTCAAACTTAACATTTTTATTCAAGCTTTCATTATTCTTCTCATAGAATAAAACCTTCTAAGTGGTCTTGCCACCACTATTATCTCTGCAACTGCAAAATATCCTCTATACTGTTTCCAGAGTATTCCTCCTGAAACAGGAAGCTGGACATGTCACTCCACCAAACTGAGGCACATACCAAATCCTACCTAACTTCTTAATACGACATACGGTGTCTTCATGATCAGGCTCCCCCGTACAGGGCCTGCCCTCTACCCTGCTCCCACCATAAGCACCCCATGACTTACAGATGCTCCCCATTCTCTGGCCACATCACGTATTTCAAAATGTATACATGCTTTATACACCCCCTCTGCCATGACATGCGCTGCATCTTTTATCAAGATATCCCATAATGTCTTCCTGTTTCTCCATACCAAGGTGAGAAGACTGTAACTAGTATGTGTTGTGTCTGGTGCTCTGTGGGAGCTGGTTAATCCCATCTTAGGAGGGGTTATCATTTCATATTCAGTAACTTTGCAAACTGCTTGTTATATTGTTAGTAGCCTGAAATTGATCCTGGTAAGTATATTTACATCACAGACTTGGTAAGCATCCCATATAAAGACTCTTTTTTTTCTCAAAGAGAAGCTTTGTGAGCATAGCTGGGTTTTTTTCCCCATAGTCTAGCTAATCCCCATGTATTCAATAGCATTGCTTGATTATTAATGTGATTTCAATTAGCTGAAAATTATTTGGGCATAAATGAAACACAGTTAACTATAGGTTCAGTGGTAAAATTCATATATTGTTACAGTACAAAATACAATCAGATTACAATAAATATGTATTTCAAGTTTAAGAGTACTTGGTGATTTTATTCCAAGACAAAATGATTGGCAGGGCCAAGTAATGAATGGCTTAAATGCAGGGATATTGGCTTATTTATCTTTAGGTTTTATACATCATGTAGTCTCTGGCTGCTTTTCATTAAATTCTTTTTTTTAATTGATATACAGCCTTATTTAGTTTCAAGTACACAACACAGTGGTTCAACAGTTACCCATATTATTAAATCCTCAACCCCACTAGTGTGTTTACTATCTGTCAACATAGGAAGATGTTACAGAATCATTGGCTATATTCTCCATGCTGTACTACTACGCCCATGACCAACTTACATTATGATATTAAATTCTTAAGCAGATTTCCACATGAAAGACCATACACTCTATTTCTGTTTCTGAAAGATTGGATATTTTATATCTACTCATATAGAAACACTGCTGCAAACTGGCAGCACCCATATGGTAAAATTTTTGTTCAAAAATAAAACAATAAGCTAGCTTAAAGCAAATTTATAAAGAAATTTTCTGAAAAAAATTCTGAACTGTAGTTACATAGCTACTGTTTCTCCAGTGCTATTGAATTTTGAGAATCTTATATATTGAGTATTTTGTCTGTTTGCTTATTTTTATAATAATCATGTATTTATGCATATTAATGTATAGAAACCATATTTATATATTTTATTATATTAACTATAATTCTGTAATTTCTCAGAGTAACTAAATATATATAAATATATACTATGTATGTATGTTCATAACTACAGTATTATAAGTAACCATAGTCACAGTATATATTAGGAAAACATTATGTACAGGATAACCGTAAGTTTTTCACTTATATTTGTGTTTTAAGTTTTTGTTCATTTCACAAGTCATATATAAATCACCTTACTGTCTGACAGTGTTCACATCATCATCGCCAGAGGAGCTGCGTAAAGCAGTGGACCTCAACTGCAAACATGCTGAAATCCACAGAGTCATATGCAAACAAGCCCAAACTTCAGACTACCATTTTAGATAAACTTTGTCCACACACATATTTTACAGACAGGGTAGTAATGTCACGAGAGGTTAATTTTATTCATTCATCTTCATACAACTGGCCAAGGGCAAAGCTAGAATTTTACTTCAGGTCCTTGACTGTCAAGTTGGCATATTTAATGGTATAGAGCCCTGGGGGTATGTGTGCGTGTGTGTTTGGGCTGTAGGAAAGCTAAGAAAGCCATTCAAGAATTATTGAAGACTAAGAAACAAAAGAAGAAATACTTTAAACTTGGAGAATCTAATCTAATTAGCAATGTAGTCACGACCCACGTGCCCCAAGAGGGAGCATCACGACTTGAATGACGGGCAAGTTACACACTCAAGCCTACAGCCCAGATCTGGGTGATGGAATATGGATGTTCCCAGATATTTTTTTAAGGGTGTGTGTTCTTTATCCATTTTCTTTATTCATTACTGTTTCATTTTATTAAATAATTTTAAACTTCCTACTATAATGTAGCATGATCACTTTCTGTATTGTTTCTTTATTTCTGATTTCATATTTTATGATTGTGCAAAGCAGAGGAAGACCATTAATAAGCACTTTCATCAGACTACCATTGACACAGTGAGGATTTGAAAAATGGTTCTCAGCATGTAAATTATTCCATCATACTAGATGATTGCTTGGAGATGGTGATCCCATTTCCTCCATCTGTAACAGAAGAAATTTATGAAACCCATTTCAGCTAAGTTAATCTGATCATTAAAAACTCTTAGATGAGTCTATTTTTTCACATATCTTCTTTTGGCCAAAATATTTCCCCCCCATTGTTCCCTTGATCTTTTAGGAAGATCAAGATACTCCTTACAGCTTAGGTTAAATATATACCTCACAGCTTAAATTTTAAATTTATGGTCAAAGAACAGAGAGTCTCACTCAAGGTGTCTCCATAGTTTATCATAGTGGATAACCAGGTCCAAACATTCATAGTCTCTTGTTTTAAGTAAACCTTTGGTAACAGTTGTCTTTGTCTCAGTGAGTTAATTCCATAATTCAAGAGGTAAACTTGCTAGAATAAAAAAAAGTATCTTTAAGTTCTTGTTGAGGGCAATGATCATATCTTTATCTCTTCAGCAGTTAGCACAATGACATGCACAAATGAATTGTCAATAATTGTGTAGTCATTTGAATTTTAAAAATTGATTCATTGAAAATGAAAATGATCTCAGCTCTCCTAGAGGAGTTATAATTTTTCAGATTTTCAGTTTATAGTCTGTATACTTAATTTTAATGGCTATGTCTGTAATATTATTTATGTTAGAAATGTATATCTACTTGCTAGCTTAATAAGTTCTTTAAAATTAAAAACAAATCATTTAGGAGAATCTTTTTTTTTTAATACAGACACAATTTCAGAATCATCTTCTACTGTTTGCCAACCATGAAAATATTCTTTGTACTAAAAAAAGTTCAAGGGCATAATATGCTCTAGAAAAGTGAATTAGGCACAATTACCCATTTATTACAAGTCATTGTAACCCACTCCTAGGAAAATGCGTATGTACTATTGTCCTGTGTTGGGAGAGGGAAGGTTTGGTGAGATTCTGACTCTTCCTCCTCTCACTGTTCTTTTGTAATATATTTTTTGAAATAAAGAAGAGCAGAAATAAATATCCCTCAAAGTGCCACTGTGAAAAACATTTTAGCAGATTGCACATTATTTCTATATCTCAGTGATACCTAAAGATATAAAAATTACAAATTTTAAATTTGATTTGAAAAGTAAGAAAACGGGTATGTAAGAAAATGGAAAATAAAATTATACAAAAAGTTTTGGTTCACTAAATAAAATTTTACTAGATACATTGAACTGTTAATATTTTTAGCTCTTAGAAAAGAATAAGATTCATATAATTTTGTTATCACCCTTTCTTAATTACATAGTTTAATTCTGCAATCAACACTCAGTGATAGTAAACATCTTAAAACTTAACTCTAGAAATGTTCATAGTAAAATCGTTGTATACCCAATTATAAAAATATGATATATATTTTTAATTATATTTATTTCCTAATTTTTCCTCCATTGTTCTATTAGATTCATTATGATATTTGATGTTACTTTGGGGTACATTTTCAAGTTTCAAATGTTCAGATATAGGTTTATGTTGATTTTCAGATACTAATGAATATTTAATTCCCAGATATTTAGATGTGGTGTAATATCATGTAATTTACATTGTACTAACAATAAAACGCAATTAAATTGAACATAAGAATTAACTGCCTATTTCTATCCCAGATAGATCATAAAATTTTAAAAAATGATTATACAGTTGCTAATTCTAAATATAGTCTTAATGTAACAAAATTTTCTTTGGAGTCTTATGAACACCTAAGCAACAATATATTTCACTACCTAAGTAGGACAGGACTGTATATAAGCTGATATAACTGTCTGAAAGTACTTACATGCAAATTCGTAGGTAGGTAGGTAGGTAGGTGATAGTTTTATTAATTATCCTTACTCTCATCAAATATAGAAATCCATTCTATTACCTGCTTCCTGAATATTGTTTCTATTTTAATTTGTATTTATATTAATCTTCCATGATAAAAAAATACTAGTAAATTGTGTGTAGTGATTCTTTGATTAAATGATAATACCACATTCAACAAATAATTATTCAGCACCAACCATGGTCAGGCACTAAATTAGACTCTGTAATACCACCACGAACAAAATTAAGAGTTCTGCCTTCATAAAATTATATTTATGTGTGTGTGCTCATGGGGGTAGAGGTTGGAAAAAGGAGGGCAGACACTAAACAACATAACTGATATATGTATGATAGCTTACATATTGCCTAGCATTATGATAGATGCTGTGGGGAGTAGGGGAAAGGGCATGGCAGTTTTAATTTGTGTGTTCAAGGATGGCCTCACTGAGAAGTTGATACACAGTTATCAGCAGAAAGGCAATGAATCTCAGAAGACTCTTAACAGGTAGAAGGCACATTAGAGCCAAATCCCCACGGAATGTACCAGCATTATTAAGGAAGGGCTCCAGTAAGATTGGGGCTGAGAGAATGAGTAGCAGACAGAGGGAATGACATCAAAGAACTAACAAAGGATCAGACCGTATTTTTGTCTGGTACTCTGAAATCAAACAATTTGAGGGCTGTAAGCAGAGAAGTGACATGGCGCCTTCCTTTTAACAGGGTCATGCTGGCTGTTGGTGATGAGAATAGATTACACAGGAAGGCACGAGTGTATAGAAGGAGGAGAATATCAAAACAGTCTATTAAGGGGTCTTCATATCTTTAAGGCAGGTGCTACCAGTGGAGGTGGTAAAAATGGTCAGATTTGGGGTATATTTGGGAGACTTTCAGCAGAATTAAATGTGTGAGAATTAGAGGAGTCCAGGAAGACTATTGATTTTGGACCCAAACAACTATGAAAATGTACTTGCTATCTGCTGAGATGGGGGAAACTATAGGAAAATTAGTTTTTTGTTTTGGCCGTGGGAGAGTAACATCAGAGCACATTTTTGGACATGTTGAACTTGAGATGTCCATTAATGGAGAGTTAGACAGTGTGTGTGCGTGTGTGTGTGTGTGTGTGTGTAGTCTCAGGAGAAGAGCAGGTTGAAGATATAAATTTGGGACTGGTCATATATCCATGGTTTTCAAGCTATGAGACTGAATATGATCTTCAAAGGAGAAAAAATGGATAGTAAGAAAATTCAAGGACTGACAACTTGAAACAGTCCACAACCATAAAAGGCCTGGGATACACAGAGGAACCAGCAAAGGAGGCTGAAAAAAGGGGTGGCCAGTGAGGTGGAAAGAAAACCAAGGAGAAGGTTGGGTATTGGATGCTGAGTGAGGAAAGTGATTTTTAAGGTGGCTGACATGCTCATCTCTGTCAAATGCTGCTGATAGATCAAGTAAATGGGACTACAAATTAAGTATAGGATACAGCAATGGCATTGTCATAGGGGAGATCGAAAGAAATCATTTTTGTGGAGAAGTAAGAGTAAAGCCCAGTTGGACTGGATTGAAGAGAAAAGGGAGTTTGAAATAGTCCTATGAATAAAAGTAGAGAAATACTTTGGATAACTTTAAATCTGGAGTGAATTTTAATAGAAAAATAGTCTAGCTTGGTTAAGTAAATAGCCAGGTTATAAAGATTTCAGAGTGTTGGCAACATAAACTGACACTTAAGTTTCTGTCCAAGGAGTCAAAGGGAATCTAATGAAAAGTGACAGAGAGTGAGTTAATATTCTTAACTATGTAGAATAACATATAAGAAAAACACATTTTTAGGAGCTAAAGTGAAGTAAAATAAAATCACTAATTTTAATAAAAACTTGTATGACATTCACCAGTGGATGTTTTCCTTTTTATTTCATGTTGAAATTACTTTTATCTGTAGATTATTAAATTCGTTCAGAACTCCTATTCACAAACTCTAAGTTTTCTGTTTATGATTTATGTTGTCTTTATGTTCACACAAGCCCTGAAGTTCTTATGGTGCGTTGCTGTTTAACCTAAGGATGTAATGAAAAAGTTTGCTGTGCCCTTAAAGACTATGAATGATTTTCACATTGTCCTATAGGACAGATTTGGGAGTGGTGCTGGCTGCAGATTTCACAGTGTGGTTTTCTTCCCATTCATAAAGTATGGGGTGGTGTGGAGGGGAATGTCAGATCTCTGGTGCCAGGTAGCATACAGCTATTGGAACTATGAACAGAGTTCTTCTGTTGAGGGCCATATACGTGAAGAAACTGAAGTCACAGCTAGACTTCTCAAACACTAGCTAGTATTTGCGCCCCACCCACCTCAGCTGCCAAATGGTATCTGCCACTTTGTATTGTTACGGTATGGCTGGCCCACCTCTGCAGTACTGAACTGCCTGGCTCAGCTCAAAGATCTTCACAACATCATTCTCAGAAGGGGTGAAAGGGCAGGGGCCCCTTTGCTGGGAGATAGCAGAGCCAAAGATGATTCTAAATGCCTTCACTCCCCCCTTTCTGGCTATTTGTCACTGCTTCTATGAGACCAAACAGAGACACAGACAGCCTAGGTACAGGAGTAAAGAAAAGAATGTTCACAATGACAGAAATGAAATAACCTCTGTCCCCATGGTGGACAGTCAGCAATACAGCAAAGCATTTCACTTTGGGCATAACATTAATTTAAATCTCATAAAGTTATTTTACCCAGCTTGTCCTGAAATTTCTTTGGGTTGCCACAAATCTGTCAACACTTACAATCTGCACTTACTTTGTTTGTGCTGATTCTTCTGAAGAGTGAGTGGGCTTTTATTGAGGTGGCAGTGGGGAGATAGAAGCTTTTGAGGGAATATGAATAGTGCTAAGGCCACAGTTTGCATGTACCGCTAAACCAAAATCAGGACAGATCATTTAATCAAGAATTCTTATGCCATTTCTAAATACAAAAATAAGTTTTGACAGATGAGGCTTGATTGCAAAATATTATGATTTCCATGATAATAATAAGGTTTATGGGACCAATAAAATGAGAAAGTGCTTCAGAAAACTCAGAGTCATATCAGAATATTTAGAGTGTATGATCACTATGGGTATAGTAAATAGTGCAACAGTTTATTAGAGAGTTTCAGTGGGATTTGTTCTTTATAGCTTCCAAAGAACAGGGAGTCAGTCTATGTATGACTCTGCTGTGATTATTTTAATGGGCCAGGCCCACAGAGATTCTTTTATACTCAAGGTGATAATATAAACCTACCCAGTGTGATTAGATCAATATATTGGTGGTTGGAAACCAAGGAAGCAAAGGTTCTTTGGAAGGACAGTCTATGAAAAATTAAATAAGTAAGTAAAATCGTAGCATACATTTAATTAGTGTTTTCTCTTTACACTCAGTACTATCCTCAGGCTGTGGGCTTTAAATGGCACAGAAGAGAAAAATTCAGAAGAGTTGCACGAACTAAAACGAAGTGCTCAAGGGCCTAAAGCTTCCCTAAGTGACTGAAGTGCCCACTTCCCATCATAGCCAGGGTGCCAAATGATAGCTCATAGGTAGTCAATTTCTGCTATTGATTTTAAGGTCGTACAGGGCAGGATAATTCCTAGAACAGCACTATGCACATCTGAACATTTCATCAGTACCACTTGATAGTGAAGATAGGCTTTTACAGCACAGAATCAAATTGGCCCCAAGAGAAAAATATCTACCTCTCGGAGCTAAGTGCTTTCTTCTTAGCTCCTGAGTAGCATCTTCCCCAGCTCATCATCATGGTGCATCCTCAGGTAAAGAGCCACTTTCACTCACCTTGAACCTCCCCAAGGTCAGGACTAGGGATGACTATAAATAAAACACAGCGTACATGGTCCACTTTACTTAAAAGTCTAGAAAACTAAGAGTGGTTCTAGAAGGGTCACCCATACTTAAGGCCACTTGGCAGGAAGGTTATGCTGTCCCCAAACTGCCACACATTGAGAAGCTCTCAAGGCCCAGGGGTCCTTAAAATGTCTTGAGAGAGACTGTTGAAAAGTTAATTCATCTCCAATATCTGAGTCATGATTCCCCTTACCACGTGAGACACTGCAGCAAGCGCTACGTATGCGCTCATTAGACTCGCCTCTCCGAGCACACTGAGGAGCCCTGACCAAGCTGTCAGGCCCAAGGACGGCAACACGGGCGCCAGGCGAGAGACCGAGATGATGCCTAAGGCTCCTTCTAGCCTAGTCCTCTTCCTTCCTTCTGCTCAGACCCATCTTTGAATTTAACTGATTCTAGGAGCGATCCAATATCCTTTCAATATCTTCTTTTCCTCTATAATCAATCAGTTTCTGTTTGTTTATTTTTGAACTCAAGAACCCTGGCTAGAAAAAATAGGTGCTTTATGCACATCTTCAGTAAGAAAGTGTATTGATAAAGGAAAATACTAGAACTGTGTTTATTATGTAATACCACTTTTGTTTGAAATGTATTAATATATGCACAGAAAAATGATACCAAACATTTAATAGGGGATGATACCTTTGGAGAGTAGAATTGCAGGTATCTTTTATTTAACTCCTTATACATCTCTGTGCTATTTTGCATTTGTTAACCAAAATGTAATACTATAAAATGATGTAAAGATGCTCATTACTAGAAAAGTTCATTGAAGAACCAGTATTTTCACAATCCTCCTGATCCATACGCTCTTGCAGCTCCACCTATAAATATGGTTATGGTTATATGAAGAAGGTGTAAAATACTAATATCCCATTATGGACGGGGAAGAACAGGAGAAAGACCTGATATAATGATGGGGGATACAGGTAATGATACAGGTAATGATGTAGGTTGTGCATGGCTCTTTACTCATGAGAATTAGGAATAAAATTTTAGCATACTTTGTGTTCGTGTGTCTTTGAGAGAGAAGACAGCTAATAAGTAAGTTGTCCCTAAAATTCAAGAAGAAGAGGATGGAATCAATGCAATCCTTTCAGTTAAGCTTAGAGACAAACATTCCACCAATAATTCCAAGGTAACTGGACTATACTAGCAGAGAGGCCCTGATTCATTTAGAATATGCAGTATAAGATGGAAGGTAACACTATCGCTATTTTGTATTCAAAACTATAAGACTACATGGTTTTCCCCAAAAGAAGAAAAGTGTAAAATGTACCAAGACATTCATATGTGAAAAATTAGAAAAGAATAATATCAATAAAAGTTGTGCACTCTCTGAAGCTCAGTGGCATACAGTAGCAGTGGCTGATTTCTCGTTCATGTCCCCCGTCCACGGCGTTGCCATTCCTTCTCAGGCATCCTTCATTCCTAGGCTCAGGGTGATGGAACTGTCTCTTTCCATTGGCCAGCGTTAAGTCACATGGTCAACCTTACCTTTTAATCCCTATTCAGGGAGAGGCAGCAATTTCCAATGAAATAATACCTTTAATCACAACAATTTATATCATTGTATGTAATTATGACATTCGCCAGGAAAGAACACTGAGATAAGCTAATAGATTATTCCTGTTTTTATACTGTGCACATTATTAAAAGGAAAGGTATTTAATGTGATCATATCTTTAAAATTGTCTATTGTTTGTAACATAAAATGATGGTATAACTAATGCTGGAAAGACATTATGTAGCTTCTGGAACAGTTTTAATTTTCATAAAATTAAATAAATCTTAATGTGTAAATTTTAAGTGTGACCTTGACTTAAAATTCAAACTTAGTCAAGCTGAATAAATAACTTGAGTGGGGGGTTGATAAAACTAGGGCAAAAAAAATGTGGTTTTATGCTTGAGAATTCAAATTCACCTAAAAAACTAATGAGCAGACACTGAACTCTATGTAGACATCAGAAACTATAACAGGTGGTCATACCTACGTTTTTTAAATTAACTTTTCCTTAAAAATTATTTGGTTGGGTAATTTATTTTTTGCCAAAGAGAAAATATATTGAATTCATCAGCTCCCAAGTGGCAGAACTGAGCCTTATACCCAGGATATCTGACTCCAAGTGCATTGCTTTTTTCTATCAATCCACATATTTAAGGACCTAAAGGTCTGCCTGTGAAATTTTTAAGGGAGTTGCAAGACTTGGGGTCAAGCACAGAGAAATTCTCTAACATCTGGGCTGCAGCATCCAGAAGAGACTCTGTCACTGGGTAATTTGGCAGCTGACAGAGGGCTGCCATCTTCTCTCCAAGCAATTCACAGCTTCTTGCTCAGTGCCACCTGGCATGTCTGCCCTGTGAGGTTACTGCTTTTCTGCAAGAGGTAAACAAATTCTTCCATGATCCAAATTCTTCAGGAGACAGAAGCTCACAGTTAGGTTGAAAGAAGGAGCTCAGACATGGCTGCAAATACATCTACAGAATTCAGGCTCTGGGCTTGGAAATTCCTTCATGGTGTTGCCGCTTCTAGAGTAGGGAGAGGCCTTGGCATAAGGTGTATTGCAGTTGGTGGAATAATTGGTGATTGATTAAATAACCCATTAATTAGTAGGGCGTGTCACTTGGGAGTTTTGTGGTTGCTGTTTCGCTTTCAGGTTGAGTAACAAACGGGCATTTCATTCCACCCTGTCTCATATATGTTCCCCAGAACCTGTCTGCAAGATGAGTAGCTGAATCCAGAGCCACCTCTGCACTGAACAGAGCTAATAACTGGGGCCCATGGACGGATTTTTGTACATGAACTAAGCATATAATTTTTCTACATGAACTAAGCATACATAATGTACCATATAATTCCTTAGGTGACCAGTGGTGATATTTATTTTTCACATTTTCCTTAGAATAAAAAGAGTTACCTTATGGTTGGGAACTAAATAGGTCTTGCTCACTCTTAAGTCCTCTGTGGCAGGTTGGGTTTTCTGGGAAACAGACCTTTGATGGAGTTTAGGATGCAGGTTTTCTATTTATGTCTGTGGCATCCACACCAGTGGGAGGGAGGGAGGGAGGGAGGGAGGGAAGGAAGGAAGGAAGGAAGGAAGGAAGGAAGGAAGGAAGGAAGGAAGGAAGGAAGGGAGGAAGGGAGGAAGGGAGGAAGGGAGGAAGGGAGGAAGGGAGGAAGGGAGGAAGGGAGGGAAGCGAGGGAAGGGAGGGAGGAAGGAAGGGAGGAAGGAAGGAAGGAAGGAAGGAGGTTGAGAACTGGAGCTCTGGCAGTAAAATGACCTATCCGAATCTTCCCACGTTGGGGCAAAATGGCCAGGCATTTATACACTCATCTTCATTGGTCCACAGACGTGGGCTCGTGCCCGTGGGTGAGGTGGCTCTCTGTGGCTGAAGCAGTATCTGAGAGGTTGCAAATGGAGACTGTCTCTGACAGCACCCTTAGCGTCTGGGGCACCAAGCCCTGCCTTGAAGGGGTAACCATGCTGTGTGTCTCCTTATCCGTCACAGTCAAGTTGTACCTGGGGTGACAGCAGTAGTTTGATCAGTCTTGTAAGAAGGAGTCAGCAGCAAGCCTCTGTTTCTTCGATTGTGACTACTTTTCCCTTGTGCTCTTTGTACCAGGACAGAATTGGCTACTGATAGAAGCTGGCTGATGCCAAATAACCACATTATTTTGTATACTAGGTGCTTTGGTGTTTCCGCTGTGGTGGCTCCCTCTTGTAGGTGTTAGTATGTGATCCTGTGGAGATCGTCATGCCACTGTCCATCCCTATATGACCATCTACATGCCTCTGTTTCAGACTCCCTGTCCCTGATATCACAGTCTTTCTTCTTCCAGATTCATGAACACCTTGGCGAGACCGTTTGCCGCTTCCCATGAGTTTATATATATTCTAACCTTGGGTCACGTTTCTTCCTGCCTGAAACCCTGGCCATTGTGGGGATTTTTCCTCACCACCGTCTTTCAAGGCCACCCCTGAGTAAAGCTGTAGTGAAGCCAGTGTCCAGTTTGGGATTGCTTCCACATTGCAAGCCAACCCATATATGAATTCAGGGTTATTTTTTCCCTCCTATCAGATATTTACAAGAAATACTTTCTCTCTAGGGCCGCAGGTGTGGCGCGCAGAGGGTGCTACTGCGTGGCAACGGGTGGCCCGGAGGGCGGTAGCTGCTTGTGCCGAATGTTGTTTCCTCTCGTTCTGCTTCTGTTAGACTCTGTGAACCTCACTTCCATCTGATGTTGGATTGTTTTTGAGTCCGCCTGATCCAGTTCACTAAAAACAGTTCCAGTCATGCAGGTACTTGATGTACCGTTGTCTGTTTTCAGAGCTCAGTAATATGCCAGGAGTTGTTTTTCAAAACGGCTGTGGCTCTCCGCTGCACTGTGATTCTCTCCCTGGAGCTGGCCACGTATCCCACATTTTCCTTTCTTGTGACAAAAACCTCTAATATTACAGGGTCTGCAGAGTTTTATGGCCCAAGTGGCAGGGCTGCTCACAGCAGAGTCTGAGCATGAAGTAGAATTCTCTCTTACTGTGGGCCCCACTCCAGGCTGGCGGCCCTTCTGTAACAGGCCAGATCAGTAGTTCCAGGTGTGGAGTATGCAGCCTCCAAAATCCAGAGGCTCACCAGGCATTGCATTTTCTAATTCATGATGAGAGGTATGATGCGAAAATTTCCCTTTTGCTTTGGTTGGTAGTCTTGGCATGCCCGTGGTCACTGGCAGCCTAAAATTGCTAGTGATATGGAAGAATGCTGACTGCTCATAAGGTTTATATCCCACCCTCTGGAGCCTGGCTTCCAGCATGCTGGCCACTTCTTGCATGTCTGACTTGTTTAGCATGAGGCTGTGGATCAATGGGATGTTCTGCAGGACATCCAGAGGGGGGAGAGTTAACACAGTGCCAGGGCAGAACTCTAAACATATACTTTTGTACTTTACAGGTGAATGTGAATTGCTTCTGATTCTTGTTTCTGATAGGGACAGGAAAAAGCTCATTCACCAAATCGAAGGTCACATGCATGTACATTAGGTCATATTGGTTAAAGATACAACATCTGGCAAGGTAACTACATCTGGGGCTTCTACTTGTAGTCCACTGTCATCCTCAGGATCCTTCTGGCTTCTGGTGGGGTCAGGCCATTGAATTAAATGGGGATGTGATGTGAACCATCCTTTAGATCTTAGCTGTGCAATGCTAATTTTTAGCTACTCATTTGGCAGTGTAAGTGGTGACTTCATCTGGAGGATTGTAGCTCTTACTCTATAGACAAAGAGGTCAGTGTGCATGTACCAATACCAAGAATATCTGCCCCAGTTCTTTGTTTGGGAGCCAGGAAAACAACCCTATTATTGTCTTAGCAGACCATGTAGACTGATTATTAGCCTAGGCTCAGACCGAATCTCATTTATTACCTGACCCCACATTTCACCTTGACAGCAGAGGGACTGTACTAACACTGTGGGTCTGGGTATCCATATCACCTCAGGCCTTGTTTGTAGCATTCCTCAGGTTCAATATTCCCCTTTCCCTTTCCTCAGTGTGACGGGACCTGAACAGATGGCCATCAGTCCCTCTAGGGAAGGGCGAGGAGATCGCAACTGTAAGCAGCTGCCATTTGTTCCAGGGTCCTTCCTCCTGGAGACCTAGTCCTTTTCAATCAAGAGGTTCTAAGTCTGGAAACAATCTCAGGGCCAGAAATTGGACACAGAAATCTGTGTTGATTCCTGAGATGGGAGAGAGCTGAGGACCCTCTTACACCAGCATTCCAGCAGAAGAGGCATCAAAGCTCCCCTTGAAGGGGGACATGGGTGCTGAATCGCCATGTCCCTTATACCCTCTCTCTGTTATTTCTTTAAACAGTAAAGTCCTCTTTGAGAAAACACATGAGGCTAAAGCATCTCAAGCAATACTACTTTTAGATAATTATAGGAGGCACCTGTTCAGATTCAGTAGAAAAGGGCACAGAGATTGAACTCTGACTTAGTGATCATTTTGAGCCTCACTATTACAAGTGTTCAATGTCATTAGCCAAAGCCCTTTAGAGATCATTAAGAGCCATACAGAGAGTGGTTACAATGTGAGATCAAAAGCATAGCCATACAACAACAGTATAGAAAAGAAAGCGAAAGCAGTTGTAATGTTCTAGGCACTGACAACCAAGGATTGTGACCAAAGAATCTCAAACAACTTAAACAGAATGAGGATTTGGGGCTGTGGAAAAGCGTGAGGTGATTCAAGAAATGACACTAGTCATGATCAAGACCCCAGTGTTAAAGATGCACAGGAAAAAAGTGGCTAGATGGCTTCTCCCTCCCTCTGCGCTGAGTAAGTCTAAGGGTATGTTCCTCTCCTGACCAAGTGATGTGTGTGTGTGAAAAGCCTCCCTGAAATTTCCCATGAGCTCCTTTTACATCCCTAAGTTCAAAACGGCATGGCAGCATTCCTCAAAATAACCAATACAGTCCTTCACTGTCAGTAATGCAGTCTCTACAGAATCGAGGTTTAACTCAAATAGGGCAAGGAAAAACAACGGGAAAAATTTGGTATAGGAGAAATACTCAGACATGGAGCAAACGAAGAGGAGAAATGAAAGAGCAAAATATATGAATTTAGAATTTAAAAATAGAAAAATAAAAACTCACAAGTGTGCACATACATAATATCGCTCTGGAGATGAATGCATTTTGTTATTTTATGCATTTCATTTTATCTTATGCTTTAGGCCTTTGTAGACATCTTCAGGAAACCTCATTTTGTGGACAGTTGGCCTATTTTTTAAAGTTTATCAGAATCCTGTTATACTTTAATCCCCTCCTAAAGCACTTATTCTTGGCTCTAGATTATCTGCATATACAATTAGCACACTCTCAACTCAATTTACCAAGTATTTAATAACAAGATTGAGTAGAATGAGATTGAAAAGGGGTTCCTCTAGCACTCCAGTTGTTAGGGTGCTAAGAATAACTGCAATTCATATTCTAAAATTTTTCCCTTAAGGTTGGGATGAAATCAAAACTATTACTGTAACAGCAATAACAATAGCCACCATTAGCCTACCATATATATTTTTACAAAACTGGTTCACAACCATCATTCTATTATTCTTTTCAATAATCCTTGGCATTACCAAATAAATTCTTGATACAATATTGATCTGACTTGGGAAAATTCAAAAACAGCCATTTATCCTGTAGTACTGATAAAAAACCTAAAATTGCTTAGGCAGTTTGGAATATATGAAGTCTACACTTTTGTTCAGTATTTTAGTATTGCCTGTGAACCCTGTCCCACAATACCAAACCATGGTTTTCCTTTTTTCAAAATATTCACCCTTATCTGTCATCTAATAAAAATCAGGTGCTCTTTTCAAAAATAGGAAGAGATACTGTACTACTAAATTTTCCAATAGTCAACATCTACCACAGCACGCGGCAAAGATGCCCCGAATCACTGTGTCTGGAGCCCACGCTGGCGTCAGTCTCAGCGTTAGCAGGTGCTCGGAGCTCATTCTCCCAGCAGACGGCTTCTTCTCGCATATCGTCTCCCTTCTCCCTTGCACTTCCCGCGGAAACCTCCCTGCAGTGCGCCGCTGCTGACCACGTGATGAAGGACAAGTCCGCGTGGACGTTTTCGTGGAGCTTCCTCTGAATCTCTAAAAGTCAGGACCATCCAACTGTTTTCTTTGGAAATCTCAGACCATCACTAAATCACTAAGCCTACTCAAAACACTTAGCACATATACATGCGCTCTTCTTGTAGAAGCAATTCTAAACTCTTGTTTTAGAAACAACTGTTCCCAACATTCAGTAACCCCACTCAGGTGTTTTAAAGTTACCATGATACCAGCACAAATTTATAGTGCTTTGCCTGGAAGGAACTCTGCAGTGCCTGTCTGTCTAAAAACATTGTTAGAATCTTTAAACTGTAACTATTGTTTACTGAGAAATCCACGCTGGGCTCCCTGATGGCTTCCGTAACATAGAGGGGGCATCTGTGGAGCACCCGTCATGTGTGCCGGCTGGCTGACGCCACTCCTGGTTTTAGAGTGCCCCTCTGTGCCTGGTTTATCTCTCCTCTTTAGCAGAAGTCCACTGACTTGAGAAAATGAAAGGCTTTCCCTCTGCCACACTGCTGAGCCATCTCTGGATGTGCATGGAGCTCTTCCCAAAGCCCCCGGGAGCAGCCCCCCGCGGTTACTCTTCTGCAGCAGAATTTCCAGCTCTACCTTTAAGAGGCTGAAGGCTCTGAAAGAGTCTGTACTGAGCCCGTAGAAATTAGCTTCTATTTTTAAAAGGCTTTCTTAAGATCTTTGATATTTATAATGATGCTGTGTTTTTATAAGACTATTATTTCTCAATCAATCCTTACGCTTTTCCTCTTTCAGACTCTCCTGTCATCTCCTGTGATTCTCTAAGGTGCATTTGCTCTCTTTTGCAATCAAGGGTGGGCAAGCTGCCAGGCAAATGTTATGAATGTCCCCATCTAAGTGGGAAGATGTATTCAGTTTTCACATGATCCAGAGAAGAATGTTTTCAGCATAGAAGAAAAGATACTATACATACTCTGGCTATGCTTGTTTTGATTCACATTGGCTGTGGACCAGGGTGCAAAGTAAAAAATATATTTTATCATCATTGTCTTAACTTGGGTCCCCTGAAAGCAAAGGCTCTGATGACATGTGCTGCTCTTTTATTAGGGAGTGTAATCCCAGGGACAGCAGTGGGTGGAGGGGGCAGTGAGTGGGAACAGAGTTTGTTGAGCAAAGGAGGGAGACTGTCCCTTCCCAGGTCCTGTTGCCACAGCAATCCGTTTTTACCCAACAGTAACTGTCAGTGAAAGGTGTGTATAGTTTCCAAAATATAAATTCCTATCACTTTGTAAACTGTATGCTGAAACAGATTTAACATTCAAGCAGTGTGGTCATAATTTTGGTAATCACGTGGTATGTTTTAAAAATTTATTATAGCTGTGAAATTATTAATTTTTGCAGGCTTGATTAAATCAATAAATTACATTAACACAAGATTTAAGGCCAAATAGGTAACCTCTCATCTCTTTCTCCCCCAAGCCACAAATACCTTGTGAACTACAGAAAGCTCCCTAGAAAACAGAAGGTATTCATAGTTACAGGAAAAAGATCAGAACAGGAAGGGACCTCATGCCCTGTCTCTTGGGGCGATAGGACATCCTGTTTGCAATGATGTCTCCAAACTCTTCCAGAAGAAAAGGTATATCTTTGATGTCTTGTATGCATACACCAAGGATCTGATATCACTGATAGGCTCAACACATTTCTGATTACAGTACTTTAATTAGAATCAATCCCATCACAACTAAATCCTACAGAAATCCCAGGCTTTTCTCACACCATCTTTATCTCAGCTTAGAAGTTCTGGCTGTTATTCACACATAACATGTAATGCAGTTATCCTACATAAAAACTCAGTCGTTAGCATTTGACCTCTTTTGTCATGTTTGTTTTTCAAATAATGAAGCCTCTGTGAGCCATAAATCATCACCATTTTTCCTGATTTGCAAAAATCACTTCTACCTTTTTTAAGCTGAGATTCCCTTGGGCTAGATCAAATTTAACGAGATGACCTCTCTTGCATAATTCCCTTCAAAGATGTACAGATAGATACTCTTTTACTACATTTATAATTATAGACCAATTTTATAGAATTCTCAGCAACATGCCTGGAAGAAAATTCACCCAGATTGATATATGTGATGAGAAATTATTCACACAATTTTGTATTCTCTCACTCAGTCTGCTTGTGGCAATAGAAAGCATTAATATGGAGGAGTGTATTTTACAACAGTAGCAACTGGATGAATGAATCATATGCCTGTAGTGCAATAAAGCAGTAAAGTTTTTGGTTCCACCATAATGTCTGCAGGAGGGTGATGTGCAAGTATGTGAAGTGATCTGACCCTGGGCTGGGCCAGCAGCCAGAGCCTCCCTCAGACCCGCGGTCATTCACATGTGCCTCCATGCATACCTCTGTCCTGTCGGTGTCAGTGTGTCCTCTGTTTACTGTTGGCGGGCCACAGGGGGGACAGTGTGGTCTTGGATGAGGAAGATGGCAAGGTGAATGGGGACATGGCGCATTGAAAGGGTAACGTGGCAAAGCTCAAGGGCAATTGCTTTGAAGGCAGACTTATCTGAAGACTTACAATATGGTCCTTGTGGTGAAATAATTGCTTTTCTCTCTTCTGTAATGTGTGTTTATGGGTTGGTGGCCTAAAGGAATGCCCCTTGAAATGTCCGATTTACAAACTCAGCATCTCTACCTGAGAAGAATCCTGCCAGATGGGGAAGAGGGAAATCAACCTAAGATCAGTACGTGAACATTTCAAAGAGATCAAGGTCCCAGGAAATAAACAGAATGTTCTATGAAGATGGAACAGAGTTGGCTCATAAAAGACTGCTCTAAGCTTGTCCCTTCCTATTTCAGTGAAATCCTTGTTCAAAGAAATAGGTAAAAGAAAGGCGAATTTGATTTTGAATGCAGTAAAGGCTTTCTATTTGATAGAATTAGCATTCATTACCCCATGCACTTCCCGTAGATGGACCTAATTGTAGGTTTGGGTTTTTTCTGAAGGCTATCAGAAGTAAAAAGTTAGCGCTCATTTTTGTATCAATGTGAAATATCTGAGTTACTAAATTCCATTTGGCATACTTTATAAAGGAGTATCTTCTCAACTTCTGCTAAAATCTAAAGTGGATTAGAGGGCTGATTCCTTTGGGGCTTATATTTTAATTCTGTACTAGTTATTCAATTGGTCTCCCCAGAGAAGCTTGATATATAACTAATTTTAGAATTTAAAAGTAATTAAAGATCTAATTAAATTGAACAATGAAAGTATGATGTAACAGAAATGAAGCACGTAACAGAAATGAAACATGTGTAAAGGATACTATTTTGGAGGTTTTTGATCTTTGACAATTTTTGTTTGCTCAATTTTAACACATGAAGCATTTTTCTGTATTATGAGTACAGGGTTAGTTCTCAGCTTTACTGATATCTTCTGAATGGTGCTATAATGTCAAGGATAGTTTCTGTGGGTTAAGCTCTCCTAAGCAGAAGAGCAGGCAGATTACATGTGTGTGTGTGTGTACACATTTATATATGTGTGTATGTATGCACACGTCTATACATATATATACACACATTTACATATATACACATATACATGTGTATATACACATATATTTTAAATATATATTATTTTATATGTTAATATATATATGTGTGTGTGTATATATATATATACACACATAAATCAGAAGACCAGGCAAATTATATACACATATGTAATATATAATGTAGATAATGCATTATGTATCCATCACCCATGTTTTCACAGGTTATATACCTAAGGAGATTTAAAATGTACCCACAAATTGTTATAAATCAACATTTCTGGGGTGGTATGTATATCTCCAGTGTCTGTAACAAAACTGGCAAGAGGCCATGTAGTCAAGGATATGTTCTTCAGAGATTATGTGAATGACAAAAGTAATAACTTTTCCCGATTTGTTAATGATGTGCTGATGTTCCGCCCCATTCAGGAGTCCCACCCTTGCTCCAGGTCTTGGCCTTGTGGTTTCCTTAAGTCCCGGGTTATGGTTTTTCTCCCTCCATTCCCTGAACACATTTGGTTATAAGCCTGGCATTGGCTACATGTTCAGGCTGCTCTGAACTCACACATTCTCACAGAGCTTTAATGAAATAGTTTTTCCATTTATTTTGTGGCCGTCTCCCTGCCTAAGAGCTTTAACACACGTCTCTGATGTGGGTAGGGTGGGGAGAAAGTGGAGGGAGAAAACCGTACAAGCAGGATCTCACCCTGACTCATCGTCCTGGGGCCTGACGTGTGCACCTAGCAACTCTCCCTCCTACAGTGAGCTTTTTTCTGTCTCTCGTTCATGACCAAACACATCTGAATTTTCTGAGGAATAAAGCTCAGGCTTAGGAATAACGCTTGACATATGCCATTCTCCATTGCCCATTTTTTAGTGTATTTTTAAAATACATGATACTGAAAAAGGGAGACATGTCTACATGAGTTCAAATTTTACAACCCAGACAATGTGTTCTGCTCAAGATTCCATATAAACTCTAATGCCAAATGCAAACACCAAACTCAGCTGTTTAAGGAAATTAATTGACAGTGCAAAACAATCCTTTTCTTCCTCCACTTCATGCAGTCCAGAGACGTGGTTTCCCATTTTGCAGATATCTTCAAGTTCTCCATCAGGGAATTCTCACTAATTCGTGTGTGTGTGTGTGTGTGTGTGTGTGTGTGTGTGTGTGTGTGTGTCTGTGTGTGTGTGTGTGTGTGTGTCTGTGTGTGTGTGTCTGTGTGTGTGTGTGTGTGTGTGTGTCTGTGTGCTTGTAGCAAAATAGCTATCTCCTGTTTAGGTCTCTGATGTTTTCCTTTAAAATCCTAGCACTCATTAGATTTAGTCATTAATTTCCTCCTACATTCATTTATAGTGCTTTTTAAAATATGCCTACTATGTAGTAGGCCCTTCTTTGTGCTGTTAGTTTTTTCATAAATACAAATGATTACCGTGCATTATCTTTAACTGGCACAGCTTATCAATTTGTAGTCCCCTCATACAGAGTCAGGTCCTACAGCAAAGAGGAAGTTTTGATGTGATTTTTGGAAATACAGCTGTTCCTAGACCCAGATTGTTTCCTAAATGGAAAGTCACACTGAGAGATGATGTTGAGCAGAGTACCAAAAGCAGGAGAGGTGGTGTGTGTCAGCAAAAAGGCAGCAAGCGGTAAGAAAAGGAAAGAAAATGTGTCCTTTAGATAAACTTGCCAAGACTATAGTAAATGAGGCATCGAGTTAAATGTCTCCGAGGCCAGGCAGAGTGACCAACCATCTAGATTTGTCTGGCACTGGAGGGTTTCCTTGGACATGGGGCTCATAGTGCTGAAGATAGTTGCTCATCCTACCTCTGAACTAATTGGACACCACAGAGTCCTAGCTGAGGTTGTGACACTCAGTCAGAACAAAGAAATTTCATGATATTGCAAAGAGGGGACTAGAAGATTCTCTCTGGATATCAGTTTTATTTCTACTTTCTTATTAGGACAATCAACTGAAGTCACTTAGCTCTTAGAACTCTTTATGCTACTTAAAAATAATTCATCACCTATATTCACTTGATGCTGCTAAAAATGGTACTTTGAGGAAAAATATCATGGCTCATTAACTCAGAAAATTAGTTGAAAGGGCTCTAGACACCCTTATAATGCAGGGAAATTTATTTATTTTTCTATTATTCAAGTTATTGGCTTTTAGTTCAAATAGATAAAAACTTTGTATATTATTATGATTTATAAAAGGTACTTATCTTACACTATTAAAATAGAATAAAATATACTCTAATACCACTCATTTACTTTTGCTTAACTCAATTATAAATAAATGTAATTAACATTTATATAAGACCATGCAGTATACAAATGTATTATGCTATTTCAATTGATATACATATAAAAAAGCTTTTTCTCTCCTCAGAAAAAAATTAATTTAATATCACCCAAATAAACCTCAGTGGGTCTTCTACCAAACATATCATGTTCAGCTTAATTTTATTTTCCATATCCGGACTTGAAATTGTTTCATATTCATGAAAAAGTACTCTTGTAAATACAGAGTGTCACATTTCACAAATTAATTTTAGTAAGGCCATTTAGTGAATTAAATATTGTTAGGTATAGATAGTGTTGACTAAGAGAGGTAGTCTAAGCCGAGTCTATAGTTTGGGAAATAGGTGAAAAAGAGTTGCAGTGCATGTATCCTAGTCATCATGTAATAACAGGAGTGAAAAATGCTTCCTGGACACCCTCAGCTGATAAGATCATATCCTAAAGCAGGAGAGGCGCCCATTTTTACTGCCTCCACTTACACACATCCACTGTTATAGAATGTGCCAACAGTTCAGCTCTGGAGTGTCAAGCCATGCGGGCTCCTGGTGAGGGCATTCTATGAATGATTCATGATGGTTTAAACACATGGGAAGTATTTTTAAAGACATGTTTTCTTTTTATTTTACCATTAATAGTTGTGATTATCTCGTTTTCACATAAACCAGTGTCCCAAGTTAGAAAAACTGATGCACTGCATCTGAAAGAAAATCTGTCAAG
The DNA here is from genome assembly GCF_040802235.1 of Manis javanica. NCBI lineage: Eukaryota > Metazoa > Chordata > Mammalia > Pholidota > Manidae > Manis > Manis javanica. The sequence continues at coordinate 99,551,926 of NC_133167.1, forward strand.
GCTTCCAAACTTATGTTCATGTTTTTGTTTGTACTTGTAATGATTCAGGAGCCTTTAAAAAAAATTTTTTTTTAGGTGTTACCATTTGACTTTCACTCACTGACTTAGTCCAAAGAAAAGCCAAACTGGTAAGGAAGAGACACTCTGGCATCTTAGTGACTGTAGACAGTCAAGCTAAATATTTATTGATCATTGGGAATGAAAACAAATTTAAAAAAATATAGAATGGAAATATGTGGAAGAACTTGCTAAGAGGAAAGACACTGACCTCTCTGTGTCTACTGCTAAATAATGCTAGACCTGTGATTAATTATTGAGAGTACCCCATCCTGAAGCCATCTTGTGAGTTTGTGAAAAATGCATTTGCCAGTCCAGTTTTATCTATTCCAGTTTTATTTATTCCAGGAGTAAGTTTTTGTTTTCGGTTAAACTTTTCTTCAAGAAAGAGAAAACAGGCCTATGCGTAATATTTGTCTTCAAAAACCTCAGCTACCCATAACATGATGGATCTTGCTCTGTTTTATAACTTCCATTGTTTTATGAATAGTATTTATTTTAATAATTTGTCTCATTTTGAGCAGGTAATCAAAATGAGAAGCCTAACCACAGTGCACATATTTTAGGAATGCAGTCACGGAGCAGGAAACCCTGAGAAAGTTAAAGACAGGGAGCATGGTTACTCACGGAATTAATAAGTATTTACTGAGCATTTACCATGAGCCAAGCCCTGCTGATTGTCTGGGGATATAGTGGGAAACAGAAGAATAAGGCCCCTGACATCCAATAGCTTACGTTTCAGTAGGTTCATGGGTGTTAAACTTTAAAGCAAAAACTGAGAAAATAACTTCCATTTGTGATATGTTAATGAAGAAAACAGACCAGGTAGCAAGATACAAAGTGGTAGGTACCTTATACCTTGAGAGGGTGATAGGCAGTAGGATGGTTTAATGGGGACACAGCTGGGGCAGCCGAGCAGTTCTGGAGGGGGATGGTGGTGATGGCTGCACAGCAATGTGAATGTATTTATTGCCACTGAGCCGTATATTTATAAATGGTTAAGACAGTCAATTTTGTATGTATAGTTTACCCAAAAGTAACATAAAAAAAGCAGTAGGGAAAAAGATGCTTTAGAAAGTGATACAGAAGACCAACCCAGAGAAGACAACACCTCGAAAAGAGAAAGAAGCAAAGACACAAACATACAAAGAATGGGGCGAAGACCATTCTTCTTGCCGAGGGAGCTGGAACTGGGTGCGGGAAAGGGATCGAAAGGAAGCTGGTGCGGCTTGAGCAGGCGAGCCTGCAGCGTGATCCGTAAAGATGGACTTGGAGGAGTTTGCTCGTGTGCCACAGCAGGCAAAAGTCCATAATCTTTTTCAGATTGTGCTCAGCCTGAAAGGCACGCCCTTCTGCCCCAAAGAGCCGAAGCTGTCTGTAAAGTCACTGTTGGTGACATTGAAGAGCAGATGCCCAGAGCAGACCACCGAGTACACGGCCTCTCCCCGGGTAAGGATCAGCAGCGGTGACTAAAAACAGCAGTAGAGATACAGCTGGAGCATCCGTGCTTGACTCTTGAGTCACTACAGACGGGAAGCCTGGAAATGCCGTGCAGGCATGATAAAGGCCCGGAAGTAAGCGTAAGGTGCGGTCACCCGTGTGGATGGCCCCTCCCCTTTAATATCCAAGTGACATGACTGATACCCACCCTGCAGAGCAACAGCGTCCACCTTGCCTTCTTTCTCTGCCCCTTGGGGACCACCTTCCTCAGGACTTGAACATGGGGTGGGTTTTCTCTGCCTGCAGCCTGCCTTCCCACCCTCACCTGGGCCATGGCCGCTGCTCGAAGCTCAGCCTTGGGCCTCTGCACTCAAGGACTCCTGCTTCCTGCCCGCAATCCCCAAAGTGTCAACACAAGGCAAGTGTGTTTCCATGCATTTTACTGAGGATGTTTCAAAAAAGTAGCTGAAGTTTACTTTTCCTCGAAATTTGTTAACTCTTCTCTGTGAAGGGAAATTTCATTGCCTGTGTCCTGCCAGCGGTCTAGGAATCCTGCCATCCTGCCCAATCCCTGTTTCCTTTCTCCTGTCTACTGCTGTAAAGTCCTCCTTTCCACAGTGCAGTTACACCTCCAGGCACATTAGCAAACTCCAAAGTTCCTATTGCTTTACTGGGCAGCACAGGATAATTCTTTTTCTGAAGTCTTCCTTCTTTGATCATTCCCCAAAGAGCTATTACACAAAAGGGAGTGCTCACAATGACGATCCATACTTAAGCCATTAAAAGAGTAAAGTGAAATTTTCTCATTTTAAGAAATTGTCAAAGATGATGATCTAATGGAAACTCCTTATACTTAGGCCTTCAATTTAATGGAATATAAAAGAAAATAGTGTTTGATTAGCATTGTTTTAAGGTCTTTGACCACGTCATCACATCAGCTCTAGGAGGCACACAGAGATTTCTGCCCAGTGCTGGAGGACAGTGAAGGTCCAAGAGGTTTGTAAAGTCACTGCGGAGCTGAAGGCAAAGAGAGATGAACAGGCACACACCTGTTCTCCAAGATCGGCTCACCTCCTAGTGCCCAAGCAAGCCAGCCAGTGAACTATGTGCTGGGGAAAGAGGTGAAGGGACACCTGCTTGCCAGCTGCCCCTCATCTCCTGTGAGGGGGGAAGTTCTTTCCCTGTGCTCAAACATACATGACACAGGGCTTCCTGATATTGCGATTTATAATAACCAATATTCATTGGGTCTTTGTCACCTTTTCTGGCACAGAACCCCAAAACTCTTGGGATTTCCTAAGTGATGAGAAAGTAAAGGTGTCTTATGCTCATGAGCTGACTTTCAGACAAAACTCAGGATGGGGGCTGGTCGCCAGGAGACCCAGTCACGTGGTTCCAGGGCTGGAGCACTCAGTCCCACCCCAGTCTCTAGGGGAGGGAAAGGGTCTGGAGGTTGGGTCAACTGCCAGTGGCCAGTGTTCCATCAGCCGTAAAGCCCCATAAAAACCCAACAGGACAGAGTTTGGAGGGCTTCCGGGTTGATGACTGTGTAGAGATCTGGGGAGAGGATGGAAGTTCATAGTTCCTAACCGTTACCTTGCCCTGTGCATATCTTATATCTGACTGTTCCTAAGTGATATCCTTTTATTAAATCATTAATCTCATAAGTTAAATGTATCTCTGAGTTTCATGAGCCACTCCAGCAAATCAGTCAAACCCGAGAAGAGGTTTATGGGAACCTCCAAGCTATAGTCCATGGATCATAAGCACAGGTGACAACCTGGATTTGTAATCAGCATCTTCAGGGAAAGGGATAGTCTTGTAGGACTGACTGCTTAACCCATGGGATCTCATATATCTCCAGGTAGGTAGTGTCAGAACTGAGCTGAGTTGTTGTACACCCAGCTGCTGTTGGAAAACTGCTCTGTATGAGGAAAAAACCCACACCTCAGAACTGGGTGCAAAATCTTAGGCTTCTTTCTGGAATATCCTGAAAGAATATAACTGCTCCTAAGGAGATTCTTCTCTTCAGCTGAAAAGAAGTGGAAAGATAAGGCTTATTCTTGTCTCAGAGGCAAAATAGAAGAGTGCTTTAAAGGCTTCACTTTGGAGTCAGAATATCCAAGGTGTGAATTCTGGATGTGCCAAAATTCTATGATATGCAGGCAATTTAAACCCGCTAAACATCAGTCCTCTCCTCAGAAAATGATGATGATAATTGCACTTAGTTCATAGGATTGCTCTGAAGATTAAATGATATGATGCATACAAAGAATTTGGCACAGTGCAGGATATAGAGTAAGCATAAATGAATATTAGAAATTATATATAATGACCTTATCTACAATGTTTTAATTTTCAAAGGGAAGTGTGAGTTATGTTCCACTTTGTTTAAAAAGAGCATTTATTCTAACAAACTGAATTCATGACTTTGATCAGAAAAACACAAATCAGTTTTAATAAAAGTTAAAACAGTTGGAACCTATTTCCTGTCTTCAGATACAGACTTTTATAAAGATAACTAGAGATGTCTTAACTACAGGATTCTGTCTCCATTTTTCCTCCCAAACACAATTGTCCTTTAAGATCTTCCAAATTTCCACAGCCAAAGTTCTATCATCCTGAAAAGATAAAGAGCTCTTCTTTCAGTCTTTCTTTTTTGCATAAAATAAGTGGTTCTAAAAGTTAACTCTCATCATTATGAAAGTAGAATTATTAATGTACTCTTGAAGATACATATATGGAAAAGTAAGCCTATGTTCATACTTCTTATCTGGCCTCAGAGACATCATTTGGTCACAGCTTGGAGGCAGCCATCAGCTCCACCTTGGAAAGAAATGACCTATTTCACTTTGGTATTTCTCACTGGAGATTAATATATATAAAAGTTAAAGGGTGGTGTCTGTCTGAACAGACTTATACACAGAAATCTGTATAAATATAAATATATACGCACACACATACATATACATATATTCTTAACTTTATAGAACTATAAAAATTATAAATGCATTTCAAATGCATGTATTTTAGTTACAATTTAATATATCAAAATTCTATAAACATTTTATTAATAGCTTTTGCTTTGCCACTTCCAGAAAGAAAATATAAATTTTAATTTTAGATTTGTATTCCATGAATGTTCCACTTTTTTTTCATTCTCCGTTGAAAATAAATGGGCCAGATTTAATTCCATCCCACTATATTTTAAAAATAACTCCTCCAATAATGAGATCCTAACAAGGTTAAGTCCCAAGTTGATTATAGAGTCATGTGCCAGGACCCAGCCAGGGCAGTCAGATCATAGCAGCAGAAGCTACCTCTGCGTGGAGTGGAGCATCCACGGGATGCTCGGAGAAGGAAATCAGCCCTTCTGGAAATGGCTTCTACTTTCAGTCATTCTTATCCACTGGGCATCTGACCCAGGAAATGGCATTGTTAACACCTGCACTGTTCCTGACTTTGAAAAGAATAGCGTCATACTACAATGGCTGTGTTGTATACACAAGGACCAAATTAAGTGCTAAATTAAGGAGTTGAGTATGTGTGGACTGAGATATTCAAGAGAATGTTTGGTCTTTGAATTGAGAGAATTGCCTGAGGATTGGTTACGGTTTGGGTAGATGGGGAGGAGGGCTTCACAGGAGTACGCACTGTGGGGACTCGAAGAACACACTGTTGGGTGGATAGGGTGGAGCCTGTTTGCACAGGGAAGTGACAACCAGACAGGAATCTGGGGCTGATAATATAGAAAATGGGGAGAACTCGAAAAAGTGTTTCTGAGTAGGGGGAAAAAAGCCTGATGAAAAGCACATGGCCGTATTAATACTAAAACCTCAATTTTTCAATGGGTAGGCATTGACGTGTTTACACATTCATATATTACAGGTATAACATGTAAGGAAAATGCATTTGGGGAGGAAGGATAACAACAAATGTGTTCTGACATTCCCAAGTGAGAAACTCATAATCTTGACTGCATTAGCACTAAAAGCACTGACTCTTCTCAAAGTTGGCCGACAGTCTTCTCGTCACTCACTCATTCCTCCAGTGTCCAGGACAGTTCCATCTACAACATGAAAGTAACAAAGGTAAACAGCACAGCAGCGACCGTGTCTGTGGACAGTTAGGGAAGACAGCCACTGGTGTTAGTTCACTTTTGGTTTGGAATCGCATTCTTGTTGCTGGGGTCCTAACACACACCATCTAAAGAAATCTCAAGGAGACTACAATCTCACAGAATCCAATAGGCAGCCCAGGAAAACGTGCCGTCCATTCATGTGAGCTGGGATGGGTGCTGGCTCCCAGGCGGGGCTGCCTGGTGAAGCACACACGTGGGTGCTGGCTTCGATGCAGGGCTGTGCCAGACAGAAGAACAGGAGTCACCATTATCTTTGTAAGCGAGGAATGAAAGGCATGACCATCAGCACATCGTGAGGTCTACGTCACCCTGGGCTGGCCGAGAGAGGACTTGGGCCGAAATTACAAACTAGAAAGTCACTTTCTGGAAATCTTGCTTTGTATTCCTATTACTACATTTCTCAAGGTTTCTGAAGTGCTTACTAAATTAATATTTTTATGAATGAATCCTTTAAAAAAGTTTTTATCTGACAGCATATTATATAAACATGCATAATGTATGTATATAGTTTTTAGTGTTTTATACAGTTGTCAAAATTCACATTTTGTAGTTTAATTGCTTAATGTGTCTAAGATTACTGTTTCTTTAAACAGGACAAATACTCACAGGCATCCTCTACTTAGAATGCTTTCTGTTCCTACCATATTAATGGAGACAACTGGAATTCATGTTCCCAAATCAAGGCAAAAAGTTCTTTGAAACAGTGATAATTGTTATGTAGGTTTTCCCCTTTAGTGCTCTTTTTAAAAGGCACTGCAATTCATCTTTAAAAACTAAAGGCCACTGACATGCAGAATGATAATAAAATAGATGTTTCATTGTTAGTATGGAAAGTTTCTATAATTGGGTGTATTAATTAAGTTATTTTAAATGGCTATTTCAAATCTTGAGTGGGTGTTTTAATAATGTGTTAACATATGCATTTGATAATGTCTTTTCTCCTATTGGATTGTCAGTAACTTTAAACTTTTATCAGGTTTTGCCCATGTCATTTATTACTTGACACCCTCTTTTTGTTCTCTGCGCAAGTATATGGTGTAACCTTGAAAATACTAATAACTAGGAAGCAAAGCTGTAAAGCCTTATCCCATGACCTCAAATCAAAATGTCCACTGTACATCTCTATCTCTATGTCCACATTAGGATGCCAAACAGCATTTATGGTTCAAAAGGAAGCCTATAGTGTGTCACCTGAAGGTCAGGCACAAGAGAAATCGCTCTGAACACAGACCTTGCTATTCAAAACTCTGTCATCTGCTTGACATATTGGAGGAGGAGAATGAGCAGTGGATATAGAGCAGTCTGTTGGCAAGCAAAAAGTCCCTTCTTGCAACCATTTCATCCCGTCTCTGTTACTGGGAATTCAGAGATCTAACTGGTACATACAAACTGTCAGTGAATCCACTCCAGACTTCCCAAGATTTTAGCCAACAAAGAAGATGGGCCTGCTGCAAGCACTGGTTTGATAATACTTCCTCTCCCGAGAGTGCCCCAGGGCTGGCCCAGAGCTGAACTTTCTGACTCCAGACTATGTTTGCAGTTCATGTAACACGCCTGGCAGACTGTAATTCTAATAGCTGCCTTCTTGTAATCTAGTAGCTGCAGCAAGCTCCCACACCAGCTGTCTGTGTGACTTTGGTCCTCTTGATGTTGGTGTACCTCTGCAGCATCACGTTGCCTACAGCATCCTAGCCGAGGCTGAGGCATTGCAGAACATTCAGGGAAAGGCAAGACGTGTGAGTTAGATATGTATCAACACTGAGAGCCCCTTATACCTGAACATGCTGTGTTTGAGTATCAAGAGGAAAAGAAGAGGTCGCCATACTATTCTTCAACCTGCTGGTCAGCTTTGGGTAGCTTACGGTAATACATTCAGTTTTCATGCCTAGATGCTACATGGACATTATGACAGAAATACACTGATCTGAAAAATGGATAAGAATACTAAAACTTCAGAATATAAGAAAAATAAATATGGCATCCTGAACTTAAGTTGCAAATTCTGGAACACAACGTTCAGTTTCAATCAAACAGTCTGTAATGCTAGTTGTCTTGAGGAGTGGTGAAGAGGAGGAGGCCTGGAGCTGGTTCATTTCATGGTTTTACTATTTTTATGACTTGTGTGTGATGTTGGACAAGTTCCTGAACTTCTCTAAGCCTCAGCATCCCCAACTCTGGGATGGTAATGCTGACTCTGCCGTGAGGATTTGTGTGATTAGAAAAGCACCCAGAATTCCTAACTGTAACTTTATTGGATCAAGGAACAATGTTTGAATGGATCAACATGATCAATGCTAGAAAATAACTTTGACTCAATTAATGGCAAGTCCAATGAATGTTTGAAGAAAAGCACATCTAACCTCTCTGCGTAACAGATGAGAATCTGGCAAATCTGGTCAATACACAAATCACAAATCTAAAAGACACATAAAGTAAATTCCAAATAGATTTATTCAGTAAGTCATGTCCTACCCAGCTTCTAGTATCAGAAAGCTTTACACATTCCCTTTTAAGCTCCTTCTTGAAAGTGATTTTACAAACTTGTTCGTTTGTCCCTTTATCTCAAATTTCCCACATGTACCAAGTCTGCATTGCCTACCAGCCCTTCTTTAACCTGCCAGGACTGGCCCACATTCTTCCTATGCCTTTAACTAAGAGAGCAGTACAGAAATGAGTATCTCCACATTTTAATTCAAAACAAAATATTTCACTCTCCTCAGGAAAAATGCCCAAATTATCTGTATTATAATGCCTCTCGCTTGGCCCAGCACAGAATCCATAATGGACAAAGGAATAGAAAAGTTTACTCTTTAAGGTGGTCTCAGAATTCAGCTAGAGAAAACCCCACATAAACAACCACTACAAAATTAAATGAAGTTCCTAATTCAGTTAACCAAAGATAGAGACACAGTTCATGCCAGGTCGGGTCCTGCCAGAGCAGAACATCCTCGGGGTTTTGCAGCTGTTTCATTCCCATTCAGGAAAAACATGCCGAAGAATTACACGGGGAAGGGCAGACATCAGCACCCCCCTTGGTTCTTGGTAAAAATCGGAGACCAGCAAGGCCCTGTGTGCACGGGGACGTGTCAGCATGGTGCTCCTGATCCGTCTCCGTTTCCCAGAATTCCCATTTCCCCTCTCCAGCCCTCCTTTATCTCTTACCGTGCTGTTATATTGTCATTTTGGTTATGAATTTTGTCTGATCAAAAATCTAGTTACCACAAACTGCTATATCCATCCAAAAAGAAAATTACAGTAGGTGACATCCTTACTCCAAATATGGGCATTTGGCCTGTAATTTCACAGCATAGTGAAAAAATATGCAAACTTATGGTTTACTTATACAATTATAATTGTGATTATAGTTACATATATATTAGTCTTCTCAAGCTACTGTAACAAAATACCATGGACTGACTGGCTTAAACCACAGAAATTTAATTTCTTAAGTTCTGGAGGCTTAAAGTCCCAGATCAGGTTCCTGCAGGGTCAGTTTCTGGCAGGAGCGCTCCTCTTGGCTTGCAAATAGTCACCTTTCTGCTGTGTCCTCAGGTGGCCTTCATCCCTGAGGGTGCATCGAGAGAACTCTCTCTCCCTCTTCTTATTAGGCCACCGATCCTATAGGATTAAGACTCCACTCTTAGGAGCTCATTTAACCTTAATTATTTCCTAAAAGCATTATCTCCAAATATAGTCACACTGGAGGTTAGGCCTTCAACATAGGAATTTAGAGGCAGGGCAGAATTCAGTCTCTACCATGTAACAGTCATGTGAACATCACTCACATAAATTTATTCAGAAAATTAATCTACTACAACCAATTGTCGAGTCATCCTATTCATCCTTTAACCCTCACCAGAGAGTCTCTCTCTCACCATGAGGCCTGTCTCAATGAGAGGATGACTTTTCTTACCGCATTTATCTCCTGCTAAGTTCAGTTAACACACCCACAGTTACTTCAGCGGTTGCTGTGTGAAATCAGCTACCCGGTGTCTCCCGTGCCAGCCCTTTCATGCCAGTTCTATTTTATGGGATTGGAACCGGTGGTGCTCTTCCTGTTCAGTCTTCTCCAGTTCCTGAATTACACATGAAGACCCCTACAGCTCCTTATGTCCCACCTTTCTGAGATCTGGAAGCTGCAACATAAGTGCTGTTCACCTCACATCCCTGTATGTTCACATTTCCTATCTGAAACCCGAAACCCAAGCTTCTGAAAACTCACTGATTTGTCAAAGGAGAAGAGAACTTATTTCATTTAATTATAGTCATGAGATTGTACTCTGTTTCCCTGAGGGTTTTTGGTTTCCAACCATTTTATCCCTTCTGACTTCCTTCTCTTACAATGAAGTTCTCTGACTACTTCTGTGCCTGCCATGCCAACTAACGCATATGCCATCCCTGCCACCACTTTACCACCAAGCACATAAACACCCCTCTTTCCAGTGGGTGTTCAAGGTACTGCTCTGTAATGAGCTCTTTTGAGCAGAAATAGATCACATCTCATGGGCCCCCTAGACCCTTCCTAGATACATAGACAATTTTCAGAACTCAAACAGCCTTGAGGCCTAAGTGTATTATCCTAATTACAGGCATACACAACTTGGAGTTTTCTTAAAGATGTTAAGCTAACTGCACAACAGAGTATCTTGACAGTCTTTGCAGGCCCTAACTATGATGTTAGAATACTAAACTTTATCATTAAATTGTGATGGAGATTATAGTCTAAACCTAGAAACCAACTTAGGTGGCTTTGAGGTATTTGGGGATTTGTTTTAAAAACCTAAATGGTTTCACAATCAACACTGGAAAGGGTCTAAAAACCTGTGATTTATTATTCATCTTCAGTTGATTGTGTCTTTATTTAATGCCTTTCCCTCCCAGAACCTTACTTAGCTGACCATTCTCTTGGCTAGAGCTGAGGGGCCACATTACAGAGGCTTGAGCTAAACTGGCCTGTGAACTTATTTTTGTTAAGAATTTGGAATGGAGACTGAAAGAGGGTAATCACCCTCTGTGCACTTCTTGAGCTGAAGGCATGTAAGTCTGAGATTTGCAAGACCCCCTTCTGTCATAAGAGCCAGGCTGCAGAGAACTATGGTTGAAGCTGATAGGTGAGGCAGATTAAAGATTCAGGCAGCCGCAGAGGGAGAGAGTAGGACTGAGAGGATGAACTTTGTTCCACAGGGCTTCCTAATTGCTATTTCCAGTGGCTACTTCTTCACTTGAGCTCTGTTACCTTCCGCCATGTGGTGGACTGAATGTCTGTGTCCCTCCAAACAGACGTTGAGACCTCGAGAGCCTAACCTTCAGTGTGATGCCGTCTCCTACCAGGAGGTGGGGAATTAGCTCATGAGGGTGGAGCCTGAGGAACAGGACTAGTGCCCTTCTAAGAAGATCATCTGAGAGCTTGCTTTCTGTCTCTGCTTTCCGTCATGTGAGGACAGAGCAAGAAGATGGCCATCTGTAGACTAGGAAAAATCTCCCACCAGACACTGGATCTGCTGACACCTTGATCTTGGACTTAACTAGCCTCGCAGAACTGTGAAAAATAAATCCTTGTTGTTTAAGCCACACAATCAATATATGGCGATTCATGATCACAGCCCAAACTAAGATAAATGGTGGTCCCCAACAGATATATCCACTCTAAACCCCAGAATGTGGCTTTATTTGGCATAAGGCCCTTTGCCAACATAAAATCTCTAGATGATATCATCCTGCCTTAGAGTGAGCCTTAAATCCAGTGGTAGGTTTCCTGTTAAGAGACCGAAAAGGAGAAGACAGACAGATACACAGAGGCAGAGATGGGAGTGGTTCTTAGACAAACCAAGGAATGCAAGGATAGCCAGGTATCCAGAGAAGCCAGGAGAAAGGGGGTCGAGCATGCATTCTCTTCCAGGGGCTTTAGAGGCACTATGGCTCTGCTGGCACTGGAGTCAGACTTCTGGCCTCCAGAAATGTGAAAGAATAAATTTCTCATGTTTTAAGTCACCTGGCTGTGGCAATCTGTTACAGTTACCCTAAGAAACTAATACACCCCCAAAATCTTATAATTCATCCTGCTTAAACTAACAAAAGTGATACTCAATTTTACTAATAAAAGTTATTTCACTAAGAGGTTTTTAAAATATATGCTATTAAGAAGATTAAAAAATTATTGCTAGTATAAGACAATTAAAAATTATTGAAAATAATGTTTAAAATATTCAATAAACTGTTGAATCACAACAAGGAGGTAATATATAACTGGGTAATAACCTCCAGAATAATTGTGTGTTTGGCCATTTGACACAAGCTACATCTAATATGTTTCCCTTCCCTAAGATTCTAAAATACGAAGGTTCTTGCATGAATTCACTTTCTGTTTGTTTCCTAACCATCCATGGGAATGATAATTGCCTTTTCTTAATATACCAAAGTGCACTACAGATCCGTAACAGACTAAACTGACAGAAGGACAAAGTCATCCACTGGGAGAGAGAAAAAGAGGCACTCAATTCTGAGGACTGTAGGACTCTAGGACTCCAGACCCCCACAGTCTCCTGCCCAGATCGATGGGAATGCTCTGTGGCTGCAGCCCATTAACTAGCTGATGTCCTAGTATTTGGGGCCATAGAAGAGATTCCACCTCTCTACAGGGGGACATCCGAACATTAAACCAACCCACATAGATGTAGAAAATAGACCAAAACACTGGTGCAGGAAATGATTGAATCAAACTCTCTCCTTTTGGAGAGGAGCAGCTAAGGTGCAGAGAAGTGATGTGAATTCCCTCTAACTGCATAGCTACTTAATGCATCTTTACTGCTAAAAGTGCAGGAGACAAGAAGGCGGTAAGACTGGACTACTTAGAAATTCCTGCAAAAGAAAATAAAATTATTAAAAAGGGCAGCAGAAACAAAACAGTACAAACCTTTGAAATGTTATTTTGTTGTCACTGGAGGAAACTGAATTCTGCCTTAAATTCAGTCTCTGCCCTGAAGTGAATCAGAAAGAGAAGTTCATGTTTCTTTTGAAAGCTATGTTGTCTGTTCAATAAAATCTGAATAGTAAGAAAATTAGGTTCTGCCCTGTCCTCATCTGTATATCAGCTGGGCATATATTCCCAAGCCATACCACAGATCTGCAAGTAAGTTAATCCACTAGAAAAGAAAATGGTGTTTATTTAAAGTTCAGGGCATTTCTTAAACATAAGCATTTGTCCCAATGGGTTACTGATTCCATTTCCAGTGCACTAATAACACAATTCATATATTTAAACACTTAAAAAATAATAATAAGGAAAACCTTGTACTTGGTTTTGCTGTTCTCTGTGACATTTTCTTGAGGGTTTAGGCATTTGGCCCCTAATTTTATTTTTACTTCACTGCTCTCACAGCTGAGCTGCATAGCTTGGCGTTAAAAAAGAAAAAAAATCCGTATAAGTGTTTGAAATAATGCAATATCCTTAGTTTTGGGAAGCCTGCAATGTCTGGTCACTGCTTCCCCAGCCTTCTTTGTTGTTTCACTGACAGGCTGGGTCACACAGCTTTGTGATGAGAGAGAAATGGGAAAGGAAAGCGGGAATATAATTATCTGGTCTGAGAGTCCAGGGAGTGGAGACACGCTAGAAAACTTACAGTAGCCCAAACCCTGTCTTCTTGCTCAAAGCAGGACGGGAAGGTCAACTGGCTGGTGCTCCTGGTTTCATATTCTTGCCATTTCTCGGGAATGGCATTTTGGGTTTTGTTTTTTAAGCAGTGCCACTGTATTTCCTGTGTTCTTTGTAATGGTTGACTTCTACTCTCAAGTCCTGGGATTCAGTCTTCAGACTGATCAGTAATATCTACAGCCTTATAGAGATTCCTGGAAGGACTGCTGCTCCCAGGCAGTAATGTTTACCCAGGCCATTCACAGGTCAGTCCTGCCCTTCCTCCCAGCCCCTTGCTAAACAACTTTCTCGTGAGATTTTTAGATTCTGAGAAAATCAGAGGCTCTGTCCTGCCTTCCTTGACCTATATCTGTGTTTGCTACTACTTCTCACAGCCAACTTGCAGTGACCGAAGTCACTCAGTCCGTGGGATACAGTATTAAGTAGTCTCCTAATCTTTGATTATACTATTTGGGGACAGAGGAAAGACCCTGCTGCCTTTTAAGCCCAAACAGGAACCATACAGAGCCACTTTCTTAACTTGATTTGAAAACAAAAGATCTGGTAAATCCCAGAAGGGCCTCCATTTGCCAAGTTTGTAAATTGTGGATGAACTGTGTATGTTTTGCATTGTCATGAAAAAGAAAAATATAAATTTAAGTATCTACTCATCAGGAATAAGCAAGAGAAAAGTTAATTAAGAGAAAATATAAGTTATTTTGTTTTCCTACAAGGCCTGAAGCAGGGCACATATGTGGCTGGGTGGTGTTCGACTCAAAGGTGCCTGCCGTGCACCGAGGAAGAGGCAGACGCTTGACTGGTTCTCTCTGGTTTTTCAATGCCATGGCCCCATGTTTGGGGCAGGGCCCGGTGGAGAATAGGCAGGTATGGGGTTGATACCGTCTCACCTTAACTGTCCCAAGTGACAGTGAAGGGCCTTGTGAGAACACCCTGAAAAAAATCACAGGACTGGGAAAGAAGACCCCCACCCCCATTGGACTGGGGGCTAGAGACTGACCGTAATTTTCTCCAGCTATTCAGTGTGTTCTGCTTGGAATTGGGTTTACCCAGCATTTAATACCCTGCTCACCACCCAACCCCCAACATTTTTTTAAAATGAAAGTATCATTGATATGCAATCTTATATTGGTTTCAAATGTACAACACAGTGGTTGAACAGTTACCCATATTATATAAATCCTATCCACTCCACTGTGGTTACTGTCTGTCAACAGTAAGAAGATGTTACAGAATCATTGACTATATTCTCTGTGCTTTACTACTGTTTTCGTGATCAACTTATATTGTGCTTGGAATTAGTGTTCCCCTTATCCCCCTCACCCTCTCCCTCTACCTGCCCTAAACCCTCCCCTTTGGTAACCACTAGTCAGTTCTCAGTGTCTGAGTCTACTGCTATTTTGTTCGTTCTGTTTTGCTTTGCTTTTATATAACAGAATTAAGTGAAATCATATGGTATTTGTGTTTCTCTGCCTGGCTTATTTCACTGAGCATAATACCCTCTAGCTCCAACATGTTGCTGCAAATGGTAGGATGTGTTTTCTTCTTATGGATGAATAATATTCCATTGTGTATATGTACCACATTGTCTTTATCCATTCATCTACTGATGGACACTTAGGTTGCTTCCATTTCTTGGCTATTGTAAATAGTGCTGCAATAAACATTGGAGTGCATATGTCTTTTTCAAACTGGGATCCTGCAGTCTTAGGGTTAATTCCTAGGAGTGGAATTCCTGGGTCAAATGGTATTTCTATTTTGAGTTTTTTGAGGAACCTCCATACTGCTTTCCACAATAGTTGAACTAATTTACAATCCCAACAGCAGTGTAGGAGGGCTCCCCTTCCTCCACATCCTTGCCAGCATTTGTTGTTCCTTCTCTTTTCGATGTTGGCCATCTTAACTGGTGTGAGGTGATATCTCATTGTGGTTTTAATTTGTATTTCCCTGATGATTAGTGATGTGAAACATCTTTCATGTGCCTGTTAGCCGTCGGAGTTTCTTCTTTGGAGAAGTGTCTGTTCAGATCCTCTGCCCGTTTTTTAAATGGGTTATATGCTTTTTGGGTGTTGAAGCATGTGAGTTCTTTATATACTTTGAATGTTAATGCCTTATTGGACAAGTCATTCACGAATATACTCTCCCATACTGTAGGATGCCTTTTGTTCTGTTGATGGTGTCCTTTGCTGTACAGAAGCTTTACAGTTTGATGTAGTCCCATTTGTTCATTTTTTATTTTGTTTCCCTTGCCTGAGGAGATGTGTTCAGGAAAAAGTTGCTCATGTTTATATTCAAGAGATTTTTGCCTGTTTTCTTCTAAGAGTTTTATGGTTTCATGACTTACATTCAGGTCTTTGATCCATTTGGAGTTTACTTTTGTGTATGAGGTTAGGTACTAATCCAGTTTCATTCTCTTGCATGTAGCTGTCCAGTTTTCTCAGCACCAGTTGTTGAAGAGGCTGTCTTTTCCCCCTTGAATATCCATGGCTCCTTTATCATATATTAATTGGCCATACAGATGTGGATTTTTATCTGGGCTCTCTATTCTGTTCCATTGTTCTATGGGTCTTTTCTTGTCCCCATACCAAACTGTTTTGACTACTGTGGCTTTGTAGTAGAGCTTGAAGTTGGGGAGCATAATCCCCCCTGCTTTGTCCTTTTTTCTCAGGATTGCTTTGGCTATTTGGGGTCTTTTGTGGTTCCATATGAACTTTAGAACTCTTTGTTCTAGTTCGTTGAAGAATGCAATTGGTATTTTGATAGGGATTGCATTGAATCCGTAGATGGCTTTAGGCAGGATGGCCATTTTGGCAATATTAATTCTTCCTACCTATGAGCATGGGATAGATTTCTATGTATTAGGATCTTCTTTAACTTCTTTCATGAGTTTCTTATAGTTTTCAGAATATAGGTCTTCTACCTCATTGATTAGGTTTAATCCTAGGTGTTTTATTCTTTTTGATGCAATTGTAAATCAAATTGTTTTCCTAAATTCTTTTTCTGCTGGTTTGTTGTTAGTATATAGGACTGCAACAGATTTCTTTGTATTAATTTTGTATCCTGCAATTTTGCTGAATCCAGTTATTAGTTCTAATAGTTTAGTGGTGGAGTCTTAAGAGTTTTCTATGAGTAATATGTCCCCTGCAAATAGTGACAGTTTGACTTCTTATCAATTTGGATGCCTTTTATTTCTTTGTGTTTTCTGATTGCTGGGCTAGGACCTCCAGTACTATGTTGAATAAAAGTGGGGAGAGTGGGCATCCTTGTCTTGTTACCAATCTTAGAGGAAAAGCTTGCAGCTTTTCTCTATTAAGTATGATGTTGGCTGTTGGTTTGCCATGTATGGCCTTTATTATATTGAGGTGCATGCCCTCTAACCCATTTTGTTGAGTGCTTTTATCATGAGTCAATGTTGAATTTTGTCAAATGCTTTTTTAGCATCTATTGAGATGATCATGTGGTTTTTATCATTATTTTTATTAATGTGGCATATGATATTGATTGATTTACAAATACTGTACCTTCCCTGCATCCCTGGAATAAATCCCACTTGGTCATGATGAATGATCGTTTTGAATTTGGTTTACTACTATTATGTTGAAAATTTTTGCATCTGTGTTCATCAGGGATATTGGTCTGTAATTTTCTTTTTTGTGGTGTCTTTGCCTGGTTTTGCTATTAGAGTGATGCTGGCCTCATGGAATGAGTTTGGAATTATTCCCTTCTATTCTACTTTTTGGAATACTTTGGGCCTCATTTCTTTTTCTTTCTAGTTTATTCAATTGTGATTTTAGACTGTTTATTTGAGCTTGTTCTTGTTTCTTGAGGTAAACCTGTATTGCTATGTACTTTCCTCTTAATCTTGAGAAGAATGTGTGTCCTGCTGCTTCTGGGTGGAATGTCCTGTAGATATCTATTAAGTCCTCCTGATCTAATTTATTGTTCAGTGTCTCTCCTTACTTATTTTCTGTCTGGTTGATCTCTCTATTGATGTGAGTGGTGCTAAAATGAATGTGTTACAATCTATTTCCCCTTTTAATTCTTTTAGTATTTGTTTTACATATTTAGGTGCTCCTATATTGGGTGCATAGATATTATAATAGTTATATCCTCTTGTTGGATGCATTTTGCAATGTCCTTTTATGTCTCTTGTAACTTTCTTTGTTCTGAAATCTATTTGATCTGATGTAAGTACTGCTTCTCCTGTTTTTCCTCCCTATTGTTTGCATGAAATAACTTTTTCCATCTCTTCACTTTTAGTCTGTGTATGTCTTTGGGTCTGAAATGAGTCTTGTAGGCAGCATACAGATAGGTCTTGTTTCTTTATGCATTCTGCCACTGTATGTCTTTTGATTGTGCATTCAGTCCATTTACATTTAAGGTAATTATCAATAAGTACGTACTTATTGCCATTTTATTAGTTGTTCTCTGGTTGTTTTTATAGCTCTTCTCTGTTCCTTTCTTCCTCTCTTGTACTCTTATTATTACTTTTTTTTTTAGAGTACACAAGAATATTTTTTAATATCTTCAGGTTAAATTTGTTTACAGGATGACAGAAATGCCTTCAACTTCAGATAATGAAAAAAAAATAACCTAAACAATCAAAAAAGATATGATAGGGCAAGATATTTCTTAGTAAAAATAACAATCATATCATTCAATTCTTAAACTAATCTTTAAAAGTATTCAAAAACACTTGTGTCTTTTAACTTTAAAACAATGAACTCATGTCATGGAAGAAGATATAAGACAACAGAAATTTTAAGATCTCACGTGACAACAGAAATTTTAAGATCTCAAACTATTCTAATTCCTAAACTAAGATATTTGCTAATTAAGAAATTATCACTGCTGCTTGGAAAATTGCCTTACATGTAATCTCAAATGAACTTGACGTATAGTTTAATACCTAGAAATACTGTAGGTAAGTTATGTGTTATGTACTCTTATTATTTGATTGTTTTGTTTAGTGTTGTTATTAAATTTCTGTTTTTTAGTTTTTTTGTGTATCTATTGTAGACTTTAGTTCTGTGCTTACTAACAGTGCAAGGATAGCTTCCTTACTATAGAGCAGTCTATCTTAAGGTGCTGATTATTCTATTTCAAACACAATCTAAATGTAACTTTTTATTTTCATTATTCTTCTTCCTCCACACTTTATGTATTCCATTTCATAATCTGCCCTTGTTGTGTATTTCTTGACTGATTTTATGTATAGTTGGTTTTGCTTCTTTTGTTTTGTTTTAATTTCATACTTGCTTGGTATTTAATTTGTTTCCTACCTTTACTGTAGATTTATTTTCACTGGTGAAAACTATTCAACCTTAGGAACATTTCCACCTACAGCAGTCCCTTTAACATACCCTGTAAGTCTGGCTTAGTTGTTATAAATTATTTGAGCCTTCATTTATCTGGAAATTGTTTAATCCCTGCTTCAAATTTAAATGATAATCTTTCTGGGCAGAGGATTCTTAATTGAACGTCTTTCTGTTTCAGTACCTTAAATGCTTCATGCCACTCCCTTCTGTCCTGTAACATTTCTGCTGAGAAGTCTGCTGATAGCCTGATTGGGTTTCCTTTATAAGTAATTTTTTTCTCTCTCTGGTTGCTTTCTACACCTTATCTTTGATCTTTGCCATTTTAATTTTATATGTCTTAGTGTTGTCTTTCTGGGATTCCTTTTGTTAGGTGCTCTCTCTGCTTCCATGACCTGAGTGTCTATTTCCTTCCCAAGACTAAGGAAGCTTTCAGCAATTATTTCCTCAAAGCGAATTTCTATCCTCTTGTCTCTCTCTTCTTCTTCTATTATCCCTATTATGTGAATATTGTTTCATTTGGATTGGTTACAGAGCTCTTACCATTCTTTCATTCCTAGATCCTTTTTTCTCTCTATTCCTTAGTTTTATTTTGTTTCTGCTCTCTAATTTCCATCTCATTGATTGTCTCCTCTACTTGCAGTAATCTACTCTTTAATCCCTCCACTGTATGTTTCATTTCAGGTACTCTATTCTTCTGCTCTGAATGGCTCTCTTTCAGCTCTTCTATCTCTTTGTTTAAGTTTTCCCTGAGATCTTCAGTGAGCATGTTTATGACTTTTACTTCGAAATTTTTATCAAGAAATTTGGTGATCTCTATTTATTTTAGCCCCCTTTCTTAGGTTCTGTCCTGTAGTTCTGCTTGGAACATATTCCTCTGCCTTCTCATTTTGTCAGAGTTTCCACATTTCTTCTTCCACTTTGATTGCACAGCTATGCTTCCTTGCCTGCAGAGTAATAATAGCTTTATGAAAGAGGTGTCCTTTGGTGCCCAGAAGCTCAAGACTCTTTGCTCTCCAGTGCTTGGTTTTCCTTTTCAGGAGCCCAGCTCTTGGTGGTGTGCACTGGGCTGGGCCATCTTCCTATCTGTCTGTCTATGTCTGCAGCACCAGCAGTTTGCTTCAGCCGCATCTGTGATCCGAGCAGAGGTCTCTGCTGTCATCACTTTGGGTGGGGCTGCTCTCTACCTTCCCTGCAGCAATGGCGGGACTGCAGAGTTAATGGTGTGGACAGGGTCATTGTGTAGTTCTGAGGCAGGGCAGGATGTGCAGCACTCGGTTTGGACACCCACAGGGAAGAAGGAGCTCTCAGGGATGGCTCCTGCAAGCACCTCCCTGGTTGGGCTGAAATGATGGTGCTGGTGGGCCAAGTGGGTTGGCTTGCTGGCAATGCATGCCAGGAGGTTGTTCAGGGCTGAGTTGCCAGCAAGGGGGTGGGAGCATGTGGGGCTCCCAAGAGTTACCAACCTGTTGAGCCAGTGGAGGGCTTGGAAGGTATTGTATGCCTGCCCTTTTTCCTGCAGAGATAGTTCCATAGAACCCTCACCCCTTTTGCACCCCTCCTACTGCTGGCAAGTCTTTCAGACTGCCACCTGTGCTTTGGGTCTCAGGACCAAAGCGTGCCTGTCCTCCACAAGCATCTGGAGTCTCAGCTTCCCCCAAATGTTCCAGCTGTCTCTCGTGTCCAGCCCCACTAATCCTCAGAACCCAAGGTAATGTGGACTGTGCTCCCAGAACTGATATCCAGGGCCAGGTGTGCAGTGTTCCTGGGCTCCTGTCCCCTCCCTGCCCCTCTTTCTCCTGCCTGTGGTCTGAAATGGGGGGAGGGCTTGGTTCCCACTCCATCGCAGCTCTAATACTTTACCCTTCTCTGTGTGGTCTTCTGTTCTTCCCCAGATGTAGTTGCTCTGTTCTGCAGTCTTCAGGTTTAGTTGTATTTGCTGTATTTTCTTATTTTATGTGTTTTTGGGAGGAGGTTTCCACTGTGCATTCCTACTCTACCATCTTTTCTCTGCCTCCCACCTCTGCCCTTTTAATGTAAGAACATATATATGTTATTTATCTCTTTTATCCATTCTTATATATTCCAGCCTTTCTAGCTTATTGACATTATTTATGGCTCTACTAAAATGTAAAACTGGCTTCAGAAATGTCAAACAGAATAATGGGAATGGAGAAATCAGAGACAGAAGTCAGCTACAATGAATCCCATAGCTCCCACTCCTACATGGCAAATGTGAATTATTTTCTTATATAGAGTGCTTTTGTGCCAGTGTGAAACTGCCATTCTTTAAAATGCACACACACACATACATGCATACACCAGCTTGTCCACAGAGGTAAAAACACCATTTGTTGAGATGTCAGTTTACTGAATTAAGTCGATGTTTAGTACTGCCTCACTTTCATATTAAAGGGGCTTGGGGCTCTTTTTTTAGAGACAGTATTCACTAGTATTCTGTAAAAGCTCATTTTGATCAGCTACATTTATATCAAAAGGGAAAATGGAAATGAAAAAGAAAGAAAACAAAGCTAAATTATTTGAAATGGAAAAAATGGAATAATTTTTACAAAACTGTGAATGCCAGTAGGTAGGGATTACAAGTCAAAAACAATTTGACTGTATTTCTTTTCCCTCTAAAATAAAACTTACCTATCAAGCACTAGGGAAATGGAGAGCCCTACTTTCTATTTGTGAATCTTTTTCTGGCTAATCTTACAATAGAAAAATTTCTCAACATTAGGGTACCTCTGTTTCCTCATGTGAGAGAAACAATTAGAATAGACAGTGTCTACAGACTTCTGAGACTCTAAATATTTATATTTTAAGTCATTTATACAAATTCAGAGTGAAAAATTAGAGGGTATTAAAGACGGTATGATTACAAAAAACTTAACTGATTATTTTTAATAATGACGTTTTTCTTTTTTTCCAATGTGATAACGTTTATAAATGATGACCTATTTCTAGTTTACAAATTAATTGTTATGTGTCTGATCTCATTTGGAACACCATCAGAAATTCATAGGGTAGATGCCTTTAAACTGACTTTTAAATGTAGACACTGAGGCACAGAGTAGTGGAGAGTAAAAAGCAAAGCCCAGAGTCAAAATCCAAGTTTTCTGAGTCTCAGGACTATGCTTATTCTTTAAGCCAAGCTACTTCTCCAAAGGTACAGGAAACATAAAGAACTTTTTTAAAAAAATATTGAATACATCCCTAAAATACTGAGATTAATTCCAGTAAATTTGAGGGGGGATCATAGGAAACAGGAAAGAAACTGAGCGCTGGAAGTCTCAAACTATCACGCATACAAATCTCTTCCTTGTGCAGAAGCAAGCATGAGAACAGGCTGTTATTAATGCCTTTTATGAATATATGCTGTCTTAGCTTGGTTCCCTGGAAAGAGACTCTAAATGGGAGATTTGTGTGTTCAAGATTTATTGGGGATCAGCCTTGGGAATTATAGTAAGACTGAAAGAAGCAGGGCTGAGCACAGGGCGTGGCTGAACCACGATGCAGTTGCCACACAGACCTCAAACGATTCTTCAGGCAGCTTGAGAGCTGATCTCCCCTACAGAGCTGTCCCTGTTTGAGGCAAGGGGACAGTCCTTTTTATGCCCACGTTGCTCAGCATTGGATGCAGGTTTCCCCTGGGACAAGACTAACATTGGGCCAAGTGATTCCATTCTGCCAAGCGAGGTTTACACATAAGGACTCAGCTATGAGGTGTCAGCACCCAATTGCCCAGCAGGTCCGGTAACCAGTTCCCTCTATCCTAAAGGGGGATCTACCACCCATTCCATCTACCCATTCCATCTCTTGGTTAGGTGGACTCCCTTTTACCTAACCACCAGGAGCTCAGTCTATAACAATCTAATTGGCAAAACTGAAGAGAGGAAGAAAGAGCCATCTCCTAAAAGTCTGATTGCCACCCCCTATATCCTCACATGAGTCTCTTTATGTATGTTTGCACACATTAGGAGAGCCTTCTGTTTGTAAAAGACTGTGGACTGACCAAGAAATCTCTATTCGGAAAAGTATTTGATCAAACAATAAAATAAAATGGAATCTACGAGCTGACGCTATTCTCTTTCTTTGTGAGAGAGAGTGTGGAATAGTATAAAAGATGACGTCAGTTCTGAAGACAGATTTAATCTAATTCTATTAACCTCTAATCATGTTCTCATCAAAACCATTCTATTAATCATCTAATTAAACAAGAAACACTTATTGATAACCTGCTGTCTATAATATGACACTTGTCTAGACAATGCAGGAAGATAAAAAAATATAAAACCCAATCTTGCCTTTCTCTTGTATAAAAGAAGGAATATGTCACCAAATAGAAGACACAAAGGGGTGATCACAATGTGAAGTTAGAAACACACAGAAACTATTTTAAAATAGAATTACATAAAGTACACAAAGAACCATGAGTGAATCATAGAGAGTGCATTGGGGATGCTGGATAGTGAGAGCAATAGATTTAAGGTTAGATATGACAAGATTGTAGAAGGCCTTCAATACTGAGCTAATAAATGAGGACTTTGGTAAATAGTTTTTAGGAAAGGGGTATAAGCAAATTGGCCTTTAAAGAAGCATGTAAGAAGCATGCAAAATGGATTGGATTAATGCCACAACTCAGGGGTCTGAAAATAGTCTGACGTTCAAGGGCAAGTTGACTTTCCTGCCCATCAGCTTGACAGGCATGGATAATCAGGTTGTTATGGAAATAGCATAGGAGATAAAAATCATTGAAATCAAAATGTCCATATACATTTTTATCTTTATATGATATTACTATTGTATTACTGATAATGCTTTCTTAAAAATGAAGTATTGGCAATTATTTTATATCTAAGCCCATGATATTCACTAGGTTTCCCAAAAGATAACCTTCCTTTCTCTAGAGTTTTGATAAAAATATAACACTTGTAATGCATTTGCCTAGACTATTTGAAGATTTTCCAAACGTTTTCCAAGATGTGTTACCTCTGTTTCTTTATATTCTCTGTTAACTTTACTTCTGATGGAAATCTAAACATTTCTTCCCTCTCAACAAATACATTAAACTACAAAAACATGATATCCAAGGTTTGAATATGACAAAGCAATCCAACATCAAGATATTCATGAAGTTCAAATCATTCAAAATTCACAAATCTGTATACATTAGACTGCAGGAATCTTAGTAATATGTGTAATATGATGTGCTATCTGCTTTACTTCTAGACAAAATAAATAAAAAGGGTAATGGTTTTGTGGAAATCTTAATACACATGAACATTATAATATACTTTAGGTAGAAAATCTGTTATGGACATTAAAATAGCATCTTGACTATGAACTTTGCACTAAAGAACCTAACCCACATCTCCTCTATTTTGTTAAGCATCCACAGTTTAGACAATTCTCAGTAAAGAGGAAATCGGACTGATTTTAATGTAATTTTTTTTTTCAGTCACTGCCATTTGGTTATAGACTCTATGCATGAGCTCTCCAGTTACCCTTTAAATATTGAGTTTCTCACAACTGGGTTCTAAGTGTTCATCTCATTCATCTACACTTTTTCCCAGTTGAGCCCAACCATTCCCATGAATGTAGATGCCATCTCTAAACTGATGACTGTGAATTATATCTTTAACCCAAACTTTCCCCCTAGATCCGGGCTTATGTCCAACTGTCCATTTGAAATCTACACTGACTGCCTCTTAGGCATCTCAAATAGCCTAGTCGTCGTCCCAAATATGTTGTCTGACCCTCCCACACATTCCCGGCATAGTCATCCATATTTCAATCAAGGGTGCCATCTTCACTTAGTTACCAGCCGAGAACCTATGAGTCACCTTTTCTGACACCACCTCCTTCTCCCGTCCCTCCCATCCACCCATCAGTGTCTTGGTGCTTCCAAAACCACCTACTCTTCTCCACTTCCACCACCCTGATCCAAAGCACACTTATCTTGCCTGGATTTTTCATTAACTGCTTCCTCAATTTTTATTTTTACTCTTTCAACCTATTTTCCCAGGAAGCCACAAAAAATGTAAATCCTATCATAGGAGCAAGACACTTGCCATTTACCAGCCTTGACTTCCCCTGACTAGGGGGTCCTGTGTGGCTTTCCGTTCCAATCCTCATTTCCTAGCCACTAGACACACTCAATCAGGCATACACCAAATCTCTGCCTTCTCAGGGCCTTCAGATTTTCTCTTTTCTGTCCTTTGACATGACTGGGATTTTCCTCATCCATTGAGTCTCAGTTGTAACTTCACCTCCTTAGGGGGCTTTCCACTGCAGGCCATCTTAAAATAGACTCTCTAGATTTTTCTCTATTTAAGACACAATTATTATTACATAAAGACCTAGAAACCCCATTTGTTTTCTTTATGACACTTTCACAGCCTGGATTTTTGTTTTGCTGAGTACTTGTTTGTCTCCCCGAGAGGAACTTGAGTCTGTAGTCAGGATCTGTTCAAGTTAGACTCTAAATACTGAACACAGTGCCTATCACCTGGAAGATAAGACAGAAATACTCCAGCATTTGAATTAAAAATGTCAGCAGTAATAAAATTAAAATTCTCTTCTAGAGATTATTTCCTGAGAGTTTAGTAGTTAAGTGTAATGGTAAAACTGACAAACAGCCACCATCTTGGAACAAAGTTCTTCTGAGAAACATAGTATGGAAAAATATAGGGAGTAAAATATTTCCATGGGGAAAAAACTCAGACCATTTGTAATAAGGTGGCCACAAATTTCTGTTCCAGAAAGAATTGGCAGTGTCCCGTGGAAGCCAAGCCAATGACAGTAAACAGGTGTGGCAATACATCTCTGAATTCATGTGTATTGGCAAAGCTGGTTTTCTATGTCCGGGCATAAGATAGTATTATTAGTTTTCTTCTTCCTTTCAAAACTTATAATTTTAAGAAAACTAGTTCTTTATTCCTAAAAAAGAGCTCTAATTTCCTATTCTTAACATTTAATAAGGTGTGAATTAATAGTGCCTTATAACGATGTCATAATGTGGAAATGTATGAAACACTTCGGTTTTATTTAAATTTGCTCCAGAAATCACTGTTACAATTAAAACCTTTGGGCTTAGTGTACCCTGGCACTGCAAAAGAGGACAAATGGGTGAGACACATTTCCGATGCTAAAACTAATGAATAATCTTTGGTAGCTCATTTTGTAATTCTGGAACCGAGACTAAGTTTCTTCCCAGAAGGAGTAATTTTCTTCTGACTTTTAACATTATCCCTATTCACTGGGTTTTAAACTTTATTGCCAAAATTCTAGTCCCCACTCGTGATTTAGAAAAACAATGATACATTTTGCTTGCTGAGACAGAGACAAAACTATATGTTCACTAAACCTTCTTTTATTTTCTTCCTGGGCCTACAAGGCAACTGTTTTCCAGCCTTGCTTCTAATTCGGATGTGGCCACCTGATTGAATTCTAGTCAGTGTAATGTGTGTGGAAGTGACTTATGTGACTTCAGGCTCGACCACTGTGGCATCTTACAAGGTCTTCTGTGGTTCCTCTTTCCCGGCAGAGGAGTCCAAAGATTCGACCTCACCGCGGAGAAGGATCCTAGGTCCCTGCAAAACAGAACAGAGCAGGGGCACCGCCCTTCGTCTTGACCCCGCTGATCACCACTGGGCTATGATGGGTGCCAGAAGGAAACCCTTATTTTGTTAAATAACTGGCATTTAGGGTCAGTGTTTTATAGCCGTTAGCCTTTCCTGACTAACAAATACATCTGTAAACTCAGCTTTCCTAACCAATGAAAGGTTCTGACTACTTTTTGTTTTAATTATATTAAATGTTAGGTACTATACTGGGGACTTTATGGGAATTACCTATTTAAATGATGTGAATAATTTTTAGGTATCTTCTTTGCCAATTATCAGTATCATTTTATTACTAACTTCTTTGTTTGGAAAAATAGTTTTTGAAGTCAGGCCAACATAGGTTTAAATTCTGGTACTGTTACTACTTCTGGTTTTGTGGAGATACAGGTAGTTGAACTACCTCTCTGAGACTCTTTCTCTTTATCTGTAATATGGGCCTGTTAATACCTAATATCCTTGGTTCTTATAAGAATTAATAGAAGATTCTATGCAAAGCACTTAAAGGACCTGACACATGCTGGGCACTCTGTAAAGAGTGACTTAGGAATGTCACTTATATGTCAAATAATTTTTTTTTTTTACTTCTTAACATAATTATCAGTCATAATGAGAAAAAAATGAGAATAAGGAAAAAAATATGCCAGATGACTTTTCTTAAAGATGCTTTTTGTCAGTTCATCATTATAAAAGCATATCCTGTTGGATCAAAAGAGTTGCCAGACCAATTAATGTGGGGAACCCTGATATGTAAACAAACGTTATGATGTTTAGATCATGCTCTAGTCTGTAGCGGCAACAGACCAATAAACATCTCCTAGAGGGGTCCTTTCATTTTTAGGGAGAAGTTTTTCTTACTAATGATTATATGGACTAAAGAAGGGTCCCAGTATTTAGCAAGAAATTAGGAGAGAACAAACAAGGAGATGAACAGTCAAATTACATGAATAAAATAAAGGTATATGTCAATGCATACTAGGAAAAAATAGTTTGTATTATTTAGGAATCATAGATATAATTTTTGTGTTTCAGTTTAATCTAATGATTAAAGCAAATTCTAACAAAATCCTGTAAATATTTTTGTAAGTATAGAATATACTGTAATTTATAACATTGCATGATATAAAAATCAAACGTTCTTCCACAATAAGGAAATTATTCACACTGTAAATGCATGCCAAACACTGAATATTTGCTTTTAAGTATTAGAATACCTTTTAGGACTCTTGAGAAGCATGCTTTTGCATATATTTTATTCTACCAAATCAGTCCAGAGCATTCATCTTTGTATTTTCATTGAATTATTTGAGAAAGTTTTCTGATGGACACTGAAGTTTCCTTTTCCTCTTATAAAAAAGCACATGCAGATTTTTAAAATAAATTTTAATATTAACATTAGTTCCATAATAATCAGCAATCTAAAGTAAACACCCCCCTCTTCCTCTCCCTTCTCTTCTTCTCCTCATTCTCCCAATACAGTTAAGGTCATCTAGGGAGTATCCATCCTATTAGATGTTTTCTTACTCGACACTCTCAAAATGATCTTAATCATATCTACAGTCAAGGATAATTGTTTATTAGGTTCTCCCTAGGTACTTTAGGAATCTGAGTCCAACGGAGTAGTCATCTTATCATTAATTGCATTAATGAACTGGACCTAAAATTTCCCACTTTATCATAGTGGAAGGTGCGGGGCAGCAAAGCCTTTCGAGGACAGCATAAATGAGACGCTGGTCTGGAATGTCAGCATCAGTGCCTCCACTGGAAGCAAGGGGTGCCCTCACTCTGCCATAATTACCATGACCGGCTCCTCCAGGACTTCAGGGAAGCAGCTCAGGGCAGATTGAAGAATTATGCTGTAGATCGTATAAGTTCTTCTGTCTTATGATAGAGTCTCACTGGGTTTCTTCTCACCCCCTGGCTCTGTAGGGCCTTACAGAATATCCTTTCTACTGCTTGAAAAACTTTCCCAAATAGAACTATCCCTGTGATGTAGATACCTTACACAGTCATCTTATGACCCAAACTCCCCACAGGAAGAGATTTCCATTGAAAACTTTCCCAAGTAGCATCACTGATTCATGTATATCACATAATCCTTCAGGAAAAAAAAATGTGATTTTGAATTTGTGATGCATCTGGAACAAAGTTAGCAACCATGTGGTTAATAAATTTCAGATTATTTAGAAGAAATTCTAGGGGACAGATTCTACATGAACAGTTAAATTGTTATGAAAACAACATAAAATATAGTTTCTATATGTTAAAATTATTTTCACTCCAATAGCTCTCAGTTAAAAATCGAGAAAACGACTTTCTGTACAATCAGAATTTTACAGTCTCTTCAGTAAAAGAGTTAAAGAAGCTTGATTTGTGTTTAGAAATGGAGTTTCTCAAGAACTTTTATTAACAAAAATACAATATTAACCAAAAACTATAATGCTTGAAAAATCTTTAGTGAATCTCCAGCTGCCCACACCAAAGCCACTGAGCTTATTAATACTTGAGAGACTATATACATTCTACAAGTGTCTTAGTTCATTAGGGCTGCTCTAACAGTAAAATACCATAAGCTTGGTGGCTTATAAACAGCAGACATTCATTTCTCACAGTTCTGCAGGCCTGGAAATCCAAGCTTAAAGCACTGGCAGATTCAGTGTCTGTGACGGGTCAATTGCTGGTTCATAAATGGCTCTCTTTCTGCTATGTCCTCACATGGGGACAGGCAAGGGAACTCTTTGGCTTTTTTGTAAAGGCACTAATTCTGTTCATGGGGTGCCACCCTCATGACCTAATCACCTCCCAAAGTCCTCACCGCTTAATACCATCACCTTGGGGGTTTGGATTTCAATGTATGAACTTGGGGAGGAGGCAACCTCAGCATTCAGTCCATTGCAACAAGGTTGTGTGGATTGGGTCAGATGAAGCATTTGGAATTTAGCATAAATGAGTACAGTGGAATCTGAATGTATTAAAATGGGTCTTGATATAAACCAAAATAAGAGAAGCAGACTCAGGAAGGGAAGTTGGTTTCCCACAGTATGAGCGTCCTTGAGCCCTAGAGGTGTCTTGCCTCTCCTTCCAAGTCCATGCATATCCCATGATGTCACTTTCTGCCAAGCGGGAACTGGGCTTCATGAACCACTATCACTACCTCTACAAATTCATTCTCCTGGGCAGATGACTGCAGACCTGAAAGAAGGGAGCAGCGCATGCACACACATAGCATGAGTAAATGTGGTGAGCATATTAGCACAGTGCATTTAAAAGACGGGAGGGATTCTTTATGCATTCAGTCAACAAGGGTTTATGTCTGCCTTCCGTGTGCCATGCTCCAGGTGGGATGCTAGGTACACTCGTGAACCACTCCCATGCAGGCTTTATACTCATCAAGGTGGTGCTCTGGTGGGGAAGACAGATATCAGCAATCATGCAACAGATGTGTAAAACTCCAGGTGTGCTAAGTGGTATGACACGGAAGATAAAGGTACTCTTGAGTGGGTACTAGAGGGACCAGCCAGGGTGGTCAGGCAGAAGTTCTTAGAGGAAAAGATTACTCAGCTGAGAGCTTAGAATGAGCAGGAACTCACTAGGCGAGAGTAGAGCAGCGCCTCCCAAGGAGATAAATCATTGTGTGCACAGACCCTGTGGCAAACATTGCTTTTGTCAGAGAGAGCCTGGGTGGTTAGAGTGAGAAGTGAGGGCACACATGGTTTGGGATGGTGCACATGGACTTCATTAAAGAGATTTGTTTTTGTCCAGCTATCAGTACAAATCCATAACAGCATGTTAACAGGGGTGTGGCACTATCAGATGTTTTCATTTCAAAATTATTACACTGGATACTGTGTAGAGATTGCTTAGGAACTTTGACAAATATGACTAAGCAAATGCTAAAGAAGGTCAATTCGAGAGGCCACATGTAATGACTACTCAATCCATTTTCTGAAACGGCAACCTCAGTTCAACTGCTGTGGCCCTGAAGAATCAGATTTTACTCTTCAGTGCTGCCGTCCACAGCCAGAAACTCGACTTGTTTATTCATAGTATTTTTAGTTACTCAACATGACACTTGGTAAGAGTTTGCTCCTAGCATTTAAAAATAAAAGATTCCAGAAAGTGTATACATACCATTATCAGAAATGATATTCATTGTTTTAACTCTCAGAATTCAGTTTTGAAGAAACCAAGTGAAAATCTGAATGGACAAAATTAATATATTATGACTAAATTCAAGAAAAACCCTATCAGGTTGATTACCTTCTCTGTCATAAATATTTGTAACTCCCTAAGGACATGGAGTTAGGCTAATATTTATAATTTCCTTAAGTGACCAACATCGTACTTTTCAGGCTGTCAGAGTTCAGTGAATCCTTTCTGACTTAATGAGTTTTCTAAGTACTAACACATTCTACCTTAGAAGAGCATTTTGATTTATTAGTTAGGGTAATGGCCATGCACTAGATGTTTTATGTTCTAGAGAATGGAAATGTCTAAACTATTATGTTCCAACTTTCGTTAGATGAAAAGAATTTCCTGCCTAGTGAAAAACATTTTCCCCTATAAAATAATTGACTCTCATTGAAATTCACATTCAAAGAACTAGAAGCAGAGACTCAGTCATAGACTAAATGGTTAGAAAGAGGATGTGGAAAGCACAGTTGATTTATAGTGCTTGGACTCAAGGTGGAAGTTTATGGACAGGACATTTTTTGTCATGTATTTTCCATGTAATGTGACAGGGCATTCACAGATTAGCCAAGTGTTACCGAGCTGATGAATTTATTGGACTGACCTGACACCCCAGGGAGTTTTCATCTGGGGCACAGTATGTCCTGGCAATGAGACCTTTAGGAACTCTCTCCTCTCCTGGAAGGAAAAGAAAATTCCGACAGTCAGTGCTTTTATTTTAGCTTAGGAATATCTGGGCTGGGAAGTCGGATCCTGGCCATGTGCTGGCCTGGAGAACTTCCCCAAGGGCAGCTTGGCTGCTGGGGAACTCAGGGTGAGGGTGGCAGATTCATCGGGGACCATCCCACCTTCAAACTACCCCTGGAGACAGAATCTTTCAGGATATTCCAATCCTCCTAGATACATATTAAAGCAGTTACACACTGTCCATTTTACAGGTATCCATTCCAGTGTTTGCAAAATGGAGTTCCCTTTAGAACTACTGATTTGGCCAAGTTAAATTTTGATCTCTTTCAATTTAAATCATAGAAGCAGACTATTTGAATTTCTAATACAAAGGCCTTAAGGGCATGGGTTAGTCTACCTTGCATTGTATCTTCTGGTGCTTTATGAGACTACACACATTCTTAAAAAAAAAAAAACTATTATAGCAATGTTAAAACATATAGATAGAATACTACATCAAAGACATACTTATCATTTACATTTAACAGTTGTTAATATTTGCCTTTTATGTTAATCTATATCTATACTCTATATGTAAACCTACACTTATTATTTATGTCTCTTTTTGGCTGTATCATTTTAAGTAATTTACAGATATCATGACACTTGCCCCTTAAACCTTCAGTATGGAAGGAAATGCTCCCCCGTATGATCACAAAAGCATTATCACACCAAACAATGTCAACACTTTTACCCTAATAACATCAGAGACCCCATTTATGTTCAAATTTCTCTGAATGGTCTGTTATAACTATTTTTTTTTCTAATTCAGGATTAAATCAAAAAGCACTAAATACATTTGTTTATGTCTCTTAAATCTTTTAAAATCAAGTACAGCTTCCTCCTTTTCTTTCCTCCTTTTTCTTCTCTCTAAGCTATTAACTTTTTAAAGGCCTCAGACCAAATATCATTTAGAAGGTCTTACATTCTACATTTGTCTGATTGTGTTTAATGATATAATTTATGTGTTTCTCTATCCACTGTAAAAGGAAAGGAAGAGACGCAAACTCCACAGTCCAAGCAGGTTTATTGGTGAACCTGTTCTGGCCACCAGAACAAAGAAAATATCTCTTATAGGCTAAGAGGCTTTTTATGGCTCGGTTTTTCAATGGGCTTTTGAGGGGATGGATTAAGGAAAACGTGGGCTTGTGGCTTGCTGACGTGTCCTCCGGAGGATGCTTGTAGCCTAGGGAAGATGACACCTGGGTCTCTCTGAGATGACAGGTGGGCTTATTCAAAAAGGCAGGACTCCTGTCCTGGCTCTAAAGGGGTATAGGCAGACCACCATTCTTTTCCTGGCTATTTCCTGCTGAGAGGGGGTAATGAAGGGAGTTTTCTGGTATTTTGAAGCAGAAAGGCCGTTTGGAGGCATTCTCCATTAGATCCTTCTCCTTGCATTCCTTGTTATTTAACTATAGACCTTACATTAATTTTCAGTTCTGGTTCATACTAAAATCTAATTCAATTTGGTTTTCCCAACCTTTCATTCTACATTTCTACCATCTCTCTTAATTATTTTTAAACCAAGACTCCTCCCTCCAAATAAAGAAAAATCCCACGTTCTCTGGCACTTCAGTCCTTGCACCAGGTCCCTTGATTCCTTCCTCACTTTCAGAATTAATCCACAATCTTCCTCCAGATTAACCAGACCTTCTCTAGTAACACCAGCAATTACGTATTTTGAAAGACACTTGGTTATATTTTTGTGCTGTTTGACATAATTATGAATAGAAAGGGGGAAGTCATGTTAAACATCATGGTACTCAGAAGTTAGAGTTAGGTATTGGAAATAATCCATCACTGAGTTGGCGAAGGGAAAGTCTTGAGTCGAAACAACTGCTCTGACATCTCAGAGGAGAAAAAAGAACGTAGCTGAGGAATAGTACTACTGTGGAAAACGTGAGGAATTTGGCAAAAATTATCCCAAGTGAATGCCTAGTTGGATCAAATCCTCAAAACAATTGCTAGGCTTTCCGTTTTTTCCTACCTGACGCCATGGGCTTTTTTGCAGTCTTTGGAAAATCGTGGAAAATTTCATAATACAGTCTTGCCCATTATCAGAGTTCGTGTTTATTACCATGGCTTTCAGTGTTTTCTTTGTGTAATGACCTTGCCCCCCTTCCTGGTATTTAGGGTAGCATTTACATAGTAGATGATTTGTTTCTCGAACAAATCTTTTGGGGGGAAATTTTATGAAATAGAAACCTGGTGGTGCTCTCTATAAAATTCTGCCATTTCCATAAACTTCACTAGTAATCTGCCCTGATTCTTTTGACAAATCTGAATTGCTTTTTTCATCTAAGACTCAAGATAAAATGATGTTAAAAATGATTTTGACTTCCTTGAGAATGCCATCAAAGTATGTCAAATATCCACAATTACATTTTTTTAAAAAAATGAGAACAGAGTTGATTACAAGAATACTTTATGAAATTTATATTTGTATAGATCCTTCTAGATCTTGGACAACATTATATAAAACATCAGTTGAGTGTCTTCTATGTGATGTTTTGACTGTAGTTTATTTAATCACAGCATGCACACTTTAGATATCAAGAAGTCTCAGATAAAGGAAATATTAACTAAGGGGAAACTACAGTGATCTTTAAAGGAAATATAAGCATAGAGAATTTAACTGCATACAAAATCTTTAATCCTCTGAGTTCTCAAATAGATACCATTGTGTTTTATTCTATGCAGTATTTCACTGTCCATGTGCATTTTTAAGAGCATCTAGCTTTGAGGAAAACAAACAGAAGAGAAGAACTTATAGAAATGTTTACTGCTTAATACTTTGGAAACCCAAACAATGACTTTGAAGATTTATTACTAATATTGAAATGGACCAGCATTATTTGTGAATACAGAAATCTAATAGGGTGAAGCTCAAGTTCATCCCTTAAAATCTGAAATTTAATTTTTCTTTTGGATAAATTTTAACAGTAGACAGAGGAATAGTACAGAAGACTGAGAATCGGATATTTTGGTATGTTTGAGAGACCCAGACATTAACAACATACTGATGCATATGAGAAGAAATGAATTCAATTCACAATAATATGATGATGTTCTTCAGCCACTAAAGAACATAAGCAATAATCTATCCAGTCATAGACATCTTAAATAGGAGCATTTGGATGTGTGACAGCTGTGGCAGCTAGATAAGGAAAGCATTGTGAAACAGTAGAGAAATAATTTTCCTGCAACTTATTTATAGTCACCAGGGCTACAAAGGTAGAGGGTGTGGGTGGTGTCAAAAATCTCCAATGCCAGCATTGGAGAGAAAAACTCAATATACTTATTTTGTAAACATTATACATTGAAACAGTGATACTGTTGTTCCACTTGATTTCCCACACTTTTTAGATATAAATCGGCCCAGTGAAGAATTCTCACTGATGCTAAAATGTGTTTCTTGGTAGTTGTCAAATGTTGTAAGACAGCTGTAAAGCTGCTAAGAGTAATGCGATTTTAGCAGATTCTAATGACATTTGTGTTGACAGAGTAATATTCACGGCATGTAGCTGGACGGAGCCTCATGGAGATCTAATAACCTTCTGGCCTAATGTGAATGCCTATTATGTCTCCCTAAAGAAGTCAACGAGAGTTATTTGAAACAACATACTGCAGCACACTGTCCTCTGTTCCTGAAATTTCCAATGGGCATTGAGCCAAGATATCAGTTCAGTTATAAAGTACTATACAGTGTGAATGGGGGGAAAAGTCTAAATATTGATCAACACATTTTTGGAGCATCTTTAAATTCTTTCCTCTCCCCAGGACCTCTAAATACAACTGCAAGAACAAAAAGAGGGGGAGGAAAAGAGAAATATTTTTTCTTCCCTTCTAGGAGGGAGCGGCTATGAGATCATAGGGAAAAAATGTTCTCACAAAATACAGTCTACAATCTCTTAAAATATACCCTGTATGCCCTTTTCCCTGAGTGCTTCAACTATGAAAACAACCTGCTTTAACAATTATAAAATACATCTTTTAAGAATTAAACTTTTAAAGTAGATGAGTGATATAACACCGTGGCTGTTGTCCCTGCAGTAACTCCAAGGGGATCAGCTAACTTTTGCATAGAAAAAGTAATACTACATTTTACAGCTCCTAGGAAGACCTGAACCTGCTCTTGAAATAGCCATGTAGTATTCCAAAAATAAGAAATTTATGACTATGGGAATCCCAGTGTCAAAAATCCAGTCACCAGAGACCCTAGTCCCATGCCAGTCTGCACCCTGTCCTTTGAGAGAAGCTGAGGACCTGATGCTGCTTTAAACACCGTCTTTTTCAGAGGTGACCCAGGGGCCTCGTGACTCAGATGAAACTAAGGCATTTTGCCTAGGTTTGCATAGGTCAGCAGGAAGGGAAAGAATGGAGAATAAAATCCGAGTGCAAGGCCCATTTATTCTGGAGCACGTAGGAGCCAATATAGAAAAACTTAGAAAATCTAGTTTCTCTACATAACTATGTCTATAAAATCAAAAATAATTTTTTATTTTGCTAACTCTTTTAAAAGCTCCATTAAATCTTGCGGCCTTAGAAGTCTTCTTTTATTATTTACCTTTCCCCTACAGACAGGTAGTGCGCTAGGGATGTAACAAGTGCAAATAAATTCAGCAACACTCGGCCTCCCTTGCCTGAGGCGTATGCTTCCCTTGCTCTGTTCACATGGCAGTTTGGCACACGCTGCCTTACTTCCTGATCTTATAGATTTATCTGTGTCTGTCTTATTTCCCTTAATAAGGTATAAAATTCTTCAGCACAGGGACCTTGTCTTATTCAGCTTGTCTCCTTCAAAGTGTGATAGATCCTTAAGGAAGACCACAGTTGGTAGGATAAACTAGGTCCACAAAGGCACAGGCAGCATAAAATGAAACTGTGTCACAGAGGAAACGCCCTTCATCTTCTCCTTCTAGGCAGTAATGCCTATTTACATAGAACAGGAATATCCTGACAAAACTGAAAGTGGCAATAATAAAGGATTCCACTTTTAGGAAAAGGCACACTAAAAATTTTTAAATATAATTTTACTCTTCTTTCCCCAAATAAATTGTATATCTAACCCACCAGTAGCTGGGTGGCAACCACAGCTATACATATTTAGAAAAAAATGTGTTTTAAATTTTCTGTAGTAGATCTAATCTTTCTCCCTCGCCATCCACCTGGGAATTAGAGAAAAGAATACTTTCACTTATCCATTAATGGTATTATTTAAACAGTAAGTGTCCATTACATTCACTTCAGTCTTTTGGATTGCAGCTGATGCCACATGCATATACATAGCACATGTGTGCACAGACATGTGAACTATAAATGCACATGGACACATACATACAACTTTCCCACAGTGGTATCAAGGTGAATGAAAAGGAAATCACATGCCCTATCAGCAAAAGGAAAGAAGGGACTTAAGTCAACAGGCTTTTATTTGCATCCCCACTAGTCTTTGCTCCGGGTGAAACTGTCATGTGTAGTATTACTCATGAAGGACGGGGCCATTCCTTGCTGCCTGGTGCTGTGCGATGCCTCACAGGGCTCTCCCCCCAGCACTGGTCTCTCACCATTGTGGTTCTGTGGCAGCTTGTTGGCCCTCAGCTCCAGTACATTTCAGTGTGACACATGGGGAAGGAGCGGACATGGGGAAGGGAAGGGCAGCAGAGTGGGGAGATGAATCCCACAACTTGGGTTCACCGCATAGGTGGAAATGCTTTCTCTGTTTATGCATCTCTGTTCCTAGATGTGTAAACTTTGCTCTAGAAAGGAATTGCAGTATAGAAGAGTTTGCAGTAACATGATTCTGCATGTCTTTCGGCAAGCCCACTGAGATCCCCAGCAGTCCCACCGTGGGCAGACTTCTTTGGGAGAATGTGTAGACCTGGAAGCCAAAAGGCAAACAAAACTACTGGATGTAATTTTACCAGATTCCAATATGGAAAAGAAAAACATGATAAGAAACAAAACAGAAAAATTAAAAATAGTCGTCTCTTAATTAGGGCACCCTGGAGAGGCAGCAGTTCTGGAAAAGGAAAGTGGTGTCACCTACCTCACTCTTAATGGTGGGGTAAAACCAGGCCAAGCAAGAGTAGGGAAGCTGTGGACAGTGACTTGGTGTGAGTCAGGGGAAAGTCTCTATCATCCAGGCAGATTCTTCCAGCTTTAATTAATCTAACTCTGTGAATATTGACAGATTTGTTTAAAGAAACACACAGTACAGGAAAGAAGCTACATGGAACTTGCCAATAAACAGAGTATGTCAATTTCTGTGCCAAGTTATCCTGTTGATGCTATTTAAAAATAAGGCTCCAAATCACTATTAAATGACAATTCGAAGGAAAACATGTTTTACTCTGGCTTGATTTACTCATACAGTTTGAAAGACTTATACTTGATAAACTTCTGAGTAAATTCTGCTTTGTAGTGGACTGACCCAGGCCAACATATATGCTTTTATTGATTTAAAATGCCAACATGTACATCATCAAATCCACCATTTTTCTTGCTATAAATTTAATCATTAATTCATCGTGAGTTATGTCATATAAACATCAAACACTTTTTTATTTGATTTTTGTAAATTCATACTTTGAGAGAAAAACTAAAGCCAGCAACATTCCAGCAAACAAAAGAATAAAGGAACAAATAGCACCTTAACAAAGATGTCTCTGAAAAGTCTAAATCAGATTGGAATAATTATAGAGGCTTTTCTTTATCCG
Organism: Manis javanica; assembly: GCF_040802235.1. NCBI lineage: Eukaryota > Metazoa > Chordata > Mammalia > Pholidota > Manidae > Manis > Manis javanica. Next base: position 99,589,791 of record NC_133167.1, read on the forward strand.
AAGTTAATGTCAATCTGTACAACATATAAATTCATGTCATAAACTAGTGTGGCTTTTATGATAAACCCAGAGGATAATGGGAAAGCCACCAAATTAGACCATTCTCTCTGAGAATATTTGATTCTTGTAACACTTTATGCACTTACAGACACTTAAAATCAAACTGCATGCCATTTTGCCATATGCCTCATTCATATAGGTGCATAATACCATGATCCCCTTGTTCCTTAAGTTTCCAGGCCCAGGTTACTGTACCATTAGGCTAGCCCATGGGAGTGGATGGAAAAAAGAAAGAGAGCTCTAATTTCTGCCTTTTAATTCTTAGAGCACGTAGGGTAACTCCATGACCTGGTGTCACAGCGTAAAATGAGATGTTACTTTCTGTTTCAGACTGGTGTTTCAACGCAATGGTGGAAAAATCCCCACTGTGGGGTGGGATGGGGGGTGGGGGGGTTGGAAGGCTATGATCCGGGTGTCTTGCAAACTCCCAGGTCCAAGATTCACATTTGGTTTTACAAATGCAAGTTTATTTCATGACAAACAATGCAACTCTACTTGAGCTCTACTCTCTCTCTCTCTCCTACACCTTTCACAGTGGCTAAAGAAAGTTTGATCCAGAAATCAGAGACCTGGGGTAATTTGCCTGAAAGGATGTGGGGAAACACAAAACTGCTTTTATAGAAGTCTTTCTAGAGATGAGACTGCTGTGATTAGGATGTGAAAAGGGAGGGGTTTGCTTCCTAATATTTCCTTTTTCATGCTTCCTTCTGGGTCATGACAGTTAATTGGCCTGCTTGGGACTAAGTGCAGCTAGTGCTGTGATAATTGCTAACAACCTATCTGGGAGTCAAAATAACTCCTTGGGAATTCCACCTTCTAGTCAGTGAGACACTCCGGGACAACTGCTTGATCTCTGTCTGCTACATTCTTCCTAGTTACCTTTGCAGAATGACTAAAGCATCTGCAAGTCAGCAGTAGTTTTTCCAGTGCTCACGCATGAAAGATTGTACGCAGTCTGAAGCTACACTATTACATATTAGGTTGACAAAATCTTCTTAGAGCTGCTGTATTGAGACCTGCTGACTTTCATCTAGTTTGCCCATGACTAAAGTGATCCACATGGATTAAGGCAATAATTCAATCTCAATGTTTGCTTTGTATTTTAAAAACAAATGAAATGTTGAACATTTGTCAGGTGTTAGCTTGATCTTTATTGTAACTCTTTGCTGAGATTACAAGGATTATGGTGAGCACTTGAAGTAAGATTTGAATAGTGACAAATACCAGGTTACCATTAGCTTGTTTCAGCATCAATCAAAGAAGTAATATATAATCAGATGTCTCCAAACACTCAAAAAAAAGCTAAATCCCTTTATGCTAGTCTGCACATGCTACTAATCATAGGGCAACCACAGGAGCTACACACAAAAATAGCATATATGGTTCCATTCACAGATCCTGTATCCAACAAAAATTAAGAATTTTCCGTTCTGATTCATCCACCCATCATACACCTTTAGGCATATGACAAAATATCTGCGGGTTGCAGGATCTCTTCTGGTTTGTGAAGCTCACTGTGGGATCTTCCTGCCAGCTTCCAGCGATATCTTTGCACTTTTCCCGTCTTTAGACCGACCATCAAAAATCGGAATATAATTATTATAGAAGCATGACATTTTTAGGTCTGAATTCAACCTTCAAAATGGTTAAATCTAATCCATCCTCTTTATAGGTAAGAAAAGGGAAGCCTACAGGGTTATAGTTAGTTTGTTGTAGAATTTAAAACTTCTAACCCATAGCTCAATTCTATTTTTATCACACCAAATTACTCTTTGTTTTAGAATTTTATCATCTGCCTGGCTCTCTAATGCACATTATTTATGAAGAGGAAGACACTTAGAATTTAACGAAACTAGAACATTGCTTTCCATTTTCACTTAATGATATGGCACCTGCACAGACATTTTCAGGAAAAGCAAGGATTCTAAGTACGCCAGAAAGTTAACACCTTCACTTTAGTGTGTGCTTGGTTGGTAATAATGTTTGATTGACTGCTTTCCTTTCCTTCTACCATCTCACTTTTCTCTTTCGTATGTTGCCTGCATTTATTTGATCAAGATGGTTTCTTGCCACCCACTGTCCACTTCTTTCTGCAATTTGGCTTCCATCTTCTCTAAATTCACTGACACCTGTGATCTTTCCTGGATCAAAGGAGCAGCCTTTCGTCTGCCGTACATCCACTGCACTAGACACAACTGAATAACCATCTTCCCTCTTTAACCCAGCCTTACTCTGAGAGATCCCTCCTTCAACTTCTGTGTCGCTTGGTACTTTGTAAGACTAAATCCTTCACCTCATGTTTGTTAGAAAAAATTAAGGATCTTGAAAACAATTTTGAAACCCTGAGCAGTCTCAGTATAATAGGATTTTTAAAAGATGCACTCTTGGAAATAAGAGTTCAGAAACAGATCCACTCATATGTCATTGCCTGATTTACAGTAAAGGCATAAATGAAATTCCATAGTGGAGGTGGAGAGCATGGTCTTATTAATACCTGTTGGTGCATATCTTATTTTTAAAAAGAACCTTGATCCTACCTCTCAGCACACATGCAAACTAATTTGAGATGAATCTTATGAATCAGACCTAAATATACAAGAAAATGCCATAGGGCTTTCTCACAGAAAATAGAAAAGTATTTCATAAACTTGTGATTGTATAGGACACACAAAATCCTAACCATGAAAGAAAAGACTGTTAAATTGAACTCTGCTAAAATGAAGAACTTCTGTTTATCAAAACAACACATGTAAGAGATAAAGATGAGCCATATGTTAGGAGATGTTTCTAATATATAAATCTAACACAGCACTTTTACTCATAATAGAAAAGAATTATTTCAAATACATAAGAATTGTTTGTTTTTGATGAGCAAAAGACTTGAACAGGCACTTCATTAAAGAATATGTTCCATGGGCCAATAAGTGTATACAAAGATGATTGACATCATTACTCATCAGAGAAAAGCAGATCAAGATCATAGTGAGACCAATATACTTCCCCACCAGATGGCTAGTTATAAAGACCCACACCAAGTACTGACAAGGATTTGGAGCAAATGTCCTTTCTGGAGGGAGACTAAATTGGGACAACCATTTTGAAAACTGACATATTCTGGTAACAGTTAACGTATTTTTATTCTATCATCTAGCAACTCTACACCAAAGTATATACAAGAAACAATTTCAATATTCATTAGCGGTAGAATGCATACCTAAAATGTAATAAACTCATGCAGTAGAATACTACACAGCAATAGAAAGCAACAAGCCACTGCTATATGCAACTACATGGTGAATTGCAGACAACATGTTGAGTGAAAGTATCCAGACACAGAAGGGAATATATTCTATATAACTCCATTTCCATGAGATCAGAAAATAGGAAAACTGTTATGGTGTGTAACTCCAGGGGGAAAATATGTTCCCAGCCCAGGGCAAATAACCTTTGAAGCCAAAATCAGTCAAATGGAGAAGTAAAATTGGAGAAATCCATGTATTGCTTGCAAGCAGTTGTCTACTTCTGCTCACCCATGTCTCTCATGACCCAGCTGCAAAAAGACCCCACCGAAAGGACTCTCCATCCCAGTGTATGCTTACTCGCACCCCCTTTGTAGTCACATATTGATATGGAGATGGACTACTTCTCTCCACCCCTTGGAAACACCTATTGATATGGAGATGCACTAAGGCCAGGTGAGAGATTCTGGAAATATTGCAATTTTACCCACACAGTGATAGAAATTAGAAGGGTAGTTTTCTCATGTGTGTGTGTGTGTGTGTGTGTGTGTATGTGTGTGTGTGTGTGTGGCAAAGGTGGTGTGGTGCACAGGGATGGGGCAGATCTTGACTGAGTAGGAATATGAAGGACCCATCTTGAAATATGTCCTATATCCCTTTCTTGGGAATGTTTATGAACATGTAAAAGTTCATCAAGCTGTACACTTAATGTTTTTTCATGTGATTTTAAATTAAAATTACATACTTTTACAATTTTTTAAATTTAAAGATTTTAATTAAAAATCTTTAAGTTTTACAATAATTTTTAATTTAGATATTTGCTAAAACAAAATTATCTTGGTTATATATAATCTTTTTCATTTCCATATATATTTTAGAATCTTTTTTTTAAATTTCTAAAAATTCTACCATATTGGATTGAAATTACATTTAATGCATAGAATCAATTTAGTCAGGATTATCTTCTTTATAATAGTCAATCTAGGAACACTGTGAGATAATTTTTAAGTTCTTAAAATGTTTTATAATTTTCAGTGTAGAGGCTGCTTCTCAATTATTCAATTTATTCCTATTTGATAACTTTTATGTTTTTATCTTCATTTTCAAATACTCTTACATATATATTTTCATTATATACTTGAAACAACTTATTTTGTGAGAGGTACAATTGGTTTTATTATCACTACTAAAGTCAAGATTGGTTAAATTACTCATTGAAGTTCACAGTAGTTTAAGAACAATGCCAAGAATAGATTCTAATTATGTGACATCCAGTCAAGTGTATAAATTATCAGGGGTCACAAAGAATGTGACAGAGTAAATAGGGATGGAGAAATAACACAAGCTATTATTACTAAGGATAGATTAGACTGCAATCTTTTTACCTTTCTGTTTAGATTTTAGTCATAGGAAATATCTATACTTCTTAAATTCATACATATAAATTTGAGGATAAATTAAGTCTGTTTTAATTTTCTTTGCTATGGCCAGTACAAAAATGTCCATGTGAAGACAGAATAAACTAACTCTAAAACACTCATTAGACATCTGTTGATACCAGTATTTACTGATATTTATTATTATGTGCCAAACACTTTTTTGGGTATTTCATGTATTAATTTTTACTATCATCTATGTTTTATTATTTCCATTTTATGTAAGAGGATATTAGTGCTTAGAAAAGATAACTAAATTTTTTAATGTAATATAACTGTGAGGTGTTGAAAGATTCTTCAAAATCAGGGTTGTCCAATTCCCCAGCCTATTGTTTTAATCAATCATGATTTTCAATCAATGACAACACACTGTGTGTTCATGACATACATTTATTGAGAAAGATCCATACATTGATTGAGAATGAGATTCAAGATTCTAAATGTAGCCAAGTTCTAAACCAATAGTGGAAATTTTCATACCATGGTTTCAGTGTCTGAAGTCATTACAGTTTCAAATCTCTTTACCGTATTTTCATACAAACTGTCACTTTGAATGAATGAATTCCTTAGCATACAAACATTCATACTATTATAGAACTGTGACATGAAATAGTTTAAATGACCAGTGGATGCCTAATAATGTCGATGTAACTATGCTAAGAATGAGTATGTAAGTTATCAAGTGTTAAATACAGGCATAAGTACTTAGAATAAGGCAACTACTTTCTAAAGCTTGACTTAATCTTTAGCTCTATTCTGCCTTTCATTCTTTTATTACCAAGTGAAGTATGCAGGTATGTATGTGTGTTTGTGTGAGCGCAAATGTGTGCATGCATGCACCTGTGTGTGTGTGTGTGTGTGTGTGTGTGTGTATGTGTGTATGTGTGTGTGTGTGTGTGTGTGTGTGTTTGCAGGTAATGCTGGACAATACTGCAGTGCTCCAGTAGCCAAGGCATATCTAGGGCAAGGGAACTGGTACTTCAGTACCTCGCTGCCCCCGGGGAAGCTACCTTGGATTGCAGGAGTTGATCCGACAGACTTTTTGGCCAGAGTCCACCTCAGGGTGAGGTCACATTTTTCAAAAGTGAGTTTTTAGTTTTGCATGTTTATTTATTTTATAACACCACTGGGGCTTGTCAGGATTTAAGCTCTTTTAAGATATAGTCTGGTAAGGATATTTAGATGTTCTCTTTCATGTATAGCCCCAAACTGGGTTCAGAAACCCAAAGCTAAGGTTTTCTGCGTCTTCTGACCCTTAAAGTTAATGACTTCTAATTAGCCCAGCAAGAAGTTAATGACTGGTAATCATTTGGCAATTGCTTCTGAGTATTTTCTTTGTAAAATTAGTTTTGAGTGAAACTGGGAAGACTCTGGCTGGTGGGGAAAAGGCCGAAGGGGATCAGGGTTTAGGAAGTCACAAGGTAAGTTCTGGAAGATATTCAGGGAAATAGAAACCATATTTTGTGGTATTTTACCAATTATTATAAGACCTATGAATGATGGTGTAAATAAAGCAGCATGTATTAGAGATTGTATAAATAAAACACTGAGAAAATCATTACCTAATGCTAGCTCTGTGACCTTAGTGTTTATCATTTGTATCCATTCAGCTACAAAATGAGGAATAACAAAATTATATATCAGATAATTGATTTGATGAGACACTTCCTTTATGAAGATATGTTTATTTTACTTGATTAAAGTTGTTCCATCAGAAAAGAGAGAGAGCATGTATGGTTATGAATCCTACAAACATTTACTGAGAATATGTACATGGGTCAGACTCTGGGCTGTGCTTTGGGCCTTGAAAGGTGAATAATCCACACCCCTTTCTCCAGGAGTTTACAGTTTATGGATGAGTTTACATTGTCCCTGATTAGCAAATGATCACCTAGAGGAAGGAACTCTTTGACAAAGAGATACCCTGTAAGAATATCAAATTTGAAAATACATGCGTAGTCTTCCCAGGTCCTTCATACAAAGCATGCATATATTTTTGTACCTTTTAAAATTTGCCATTTATTAGCCACACCGACTTTCCAGAGACTGACAGAGGAATCTCAATACAAGGAATGTTTGATGGAACAATGGTGTTGGCTAACTTGGCTTGAATTGCAAGAAATCTTTCAGAAAATATTTGAAAACAGTTGTCTAGCTCCTACTATGAAATAAGAAATGTAGTTTAAGACTAACACTATTTAAAAGCATTATGCATAAAGAAGAGTGGCTTATGACTAAGGTGTAATTAGTTGAAGAAGAGTGATAAGCAATCAGAAAAAAATTGTCATTATTAACTACTGTTCTTCAAGATAAGAAAACATGCTGACATCATGGAACGATTTTCACAACCATGATGTAAAGAGCTGTGACAAGGATAATTTCAAAAATAAAGCAAAAAAGTTCAGTGTTTCAAACTTCTGCTTTGAAAATGGCTAAAGAGCAATTTGGGCCCATAATTTTTTTTCCAACAGAGAAACAAGAAGGTCAGAGTTATCAGCACCACTAGGGACCCATTAAGCCCTGGCCCTCTCTGCCTTTAAACACTGTCAATACCTGATTTCTCCCCAGTCCTGCCACAGCATCACCCACCGACTCATTCATTTTTACCTTTTCTAAGTGCCTACCAAAATACCCTACTTTATTATGGTAAGAAAAAAATTATCAAGTTAGGAAAATAAAAAAAGAGTCAGACTATTGTGCACGCAGGTACCTTCTAAGCCTGCCTGTCATTTTCCCTGGGAGGGAGCTCTGAACCGAATACCCTGTGCACAGTCTTAGGATCTATTCTCTGACCAACCACTGGGATTCTGTGTGGCCTCAGCCAAGCCCTTTGCTCTCACCAGTCTTCCCTCTTCAGAGCTCCTGTGCCTGAGTGTGTACGTGTGAGCATCTGGGCATGGCTCATCACTCAGCCTACATCTTAGCTTTCACTTTTTGAAGGAGTGTCACTTTAATTTTGTTTGTTTTCTTTTATTTGGTGGTGTTAGTTCTGATATAATTTTGCATATAAGTTTATTTTGATATAAATAATATTCTGATATAAGTTTGCATGCGTACTCATGTACTATCTATGTGTGTATGTGTAATATGTAATGACCATATATAGACATGTAATTAGGTAGTCTTATATTGAGCAACTTGTTTGTTGTACACTTACTAAGTAGAAAGGCCAGCTTGAGAACCTTTGGAACAGTAGTCAGAATCTCTATTTTTTAAGGTTTCATGCTTCTGTATGCCCCTAAGGACAGAAATGAAAATGACAATTCAGCATGATATCACTGACATATTAGAAAAGAAAATAAACTCATTGGTTCTCCTTACAAAAACAATGATAGTTTCTGCTGTTTTCTTAGTCCAAAAGCTAGCCTTGCCTCTGATTTTCATTCTCAGCCCCAAAAGCCATTTCCCGCCCCTACTGCTGTCTGTGATGACTCTCAGCACCACTAAAACCAAGAAGACATCTAGTTTTGAAAATATAGTGAAGTTCAGCCTGTTAACTGCTACTTGCACCTGTAAAACACAGTATGTTATCCTTGCAGATAAAAACAGAGAGGATCGTCAGTTGATCTTTCCTCCAAACTCCACAATCCCTGAGTAAAATGAATCAGAACAGACACTATTTTGCCCTATTAGCATAGGTAAAATGTTTATGCCAAGAGCCCCTAGCTAAGCAAATGCAAAAGATAGTAAATCATAAGCATAGAATTTTGGTCTTGTTTTTTCCTTTGTCTGGAAGGATATTTCCGAAGTTCTTTGCATAGTTTCTTGCTTTTTATTACTGGGAGTTCAGCTGAAATGTCATCTTCTGAGAATGGCCTTTCTTAATGACCCCTTCTCATAGAGCACCCCAAACTCCTCTGTCCCCTTTACTCTGTTTAGTTTTTATAGCACTTTGATCTTTATTTATTATTCTTTTGTTAGTTGACTGGCTGGCTCTCCCATTAGCCTGGAAGCTCATGAGAGCTGAGAGCTTGCTTCTCTGATTCACCACAAAATTTGCAGTGCCTAGAACAGCACTTGGCATATGGTAGGCTCTGATGAATATCTGATCAGTGAATGGACGAATAAATGCAATGCTCATCTTCTCATTGTAAAGGATGATTGCATGGAAATGAAAGGTGACCAGTTGCAAACCAAGCTCAAGACTAATTTTGCATGGAAGTTCTCATGGCTTCCCAGCAATGCTTACTATACACTTGAATCTTCAGATCTCAGTATATTTATCTTCTTGAAATTTTACCTATAATAGCCATCTTATATAAGTGTGGAGAATATGCAAAGAGAATATACAAATAACAATGACAAATGGGAGGTATTACAGTGAAATAAAATTCACAAATCCAGGCTTTTCTAGGTGACAAAGTTCCTAAATAATTAAATTAGAATCAAGTTACCTGCTTTAAGTGAATTTGCAGATTGAGACATACTAACTCTGTCTACATTATAAACTTATGAAGCACAGCAATTATAAATTAATCAAAATAGAGTGTAACACTAAAAATTCATATTCCAGTTCCTTCATAGGTCACCCATGGACAACCGATTAAGCAATGTAATACAAAACTACAGGAATTATTCATTTCAGTATATGTTCTGGTTGTGTTGCATGCTGGGGCACAATTTGATTTTGAATTCTCATTAAAAGGAAAACCTTAAAAAACAAATGGCATTTTCTTGGCTGTAAAATCACTATGTAAGTTTTATGATCCTTAAGCACTTCTTCTGGCTAATCTTTTTTGCTATGAAAAATGTGATAAATTATTATGTGATTGAAAAATATAATATAATTAGAAGAAATGACTGAAAGGATTTTGATTAATTCGCATTTCAAAAAGTATTTGTCTGAAACACTTTCTTTTCCCCCCAATTTTTAAGTGTCAAATCTGCTGTAAGGCAGAATTGTACTTAATAGTTGTAAGCTATAAAAATTTCCATAGCAGACTCAAAATATGCACTCTCACTATATTTAGAATAAAGTAAAACCATATGAATTCATTCTGTATTAATAGAGGAGTAGCATATAAAAATTGTTATTTAACTTACACACCTTTCCTTGGTCTTGCCATTTGGGAAAATTTTTGTTTTATGTTAAACCCCAGGACAAAGATACATTGATTCATTTCAATATCTGTGATGAAAAAATGAAAATTAGATTCAAATATAATAAGGAAATTTCAGAATCAGAACTTGTTTTACTTGAATGGAGGCTCCTAATGAATCGTTAGTAATGGCAAAGCAAAAGCATTTTGAAATGTTGTTAAAATCCAAAATTTGTCAGTCAGAACAGTTTCTGACCCTCTTTTTTTCACTGTGCTGGAGAAAACTGTACTTACTTACCCAAAGATGCTTGAAAAGTACTCATACCCTGGGAGTAATCAATAAATGCTGGTGATTGATTGACTGATGTTTCAGTCCTAGTCAGAAGAGCTTCTAAGTTACACATACCTTCTTGCAAGATGAAGACTTAAGTATGGAATTTTACATATTAAAAAGTCACCCTCTGGACTTGTATGTAATTCATACCATCTCTGTAAATTCTGAAAATTTTATATAAAACAGACAAGGCCATGGCTATATTCAAAGTATATTGTGTAAAAGAATATTATTTAATAGTTTTTAATTAAGAAAAATCTTAATTTTATAATTTTATTTTTAGTTTAAATGATTTTGAGCTCATACTTTCCAAGTTCTCCTGTGTTTCTTTCTCACAATCATTGGGGAACATAAATTCAGCAATTTAGTTTCCCTTCCCTTAATAGAATCACTGCTAAGAACATAATCATTTGAATATGATTTACTTTTAAAAAAATCAAGTCCAGAAATGGTATTGCCACACCACATTCCAGTGGCACCTTGCTCATAACCCTGTATAGGTTCTTGCTGGTTTATTTGATAATTTGACCAAAATTTATCAGTCATCTGATATCTAGGACCTTCTGGTTTAACTAGAACCTGGTACTGAACTGAGAAGCAAGAAAAAAGTTTATATGCTGTAGAAGAGCAGAGAAGAGAAGAAATGTAGACCATTCCATCAATTTCTAACATCAATTCCTGGCTAGTAGATGTTGCTATATCCTAAATAGACACACTTACTTTCAGAGAGCCTTTTAAAGGTCAGAGATAGCAAATATCTAGCAGGTGTGAACCAACTCTCCCTTGGTATCCTTGGCACTCACAGTTTACTGACAAAAGCACTATTTCACAAAACCTGAATATGCCCTAGAATTCTTCATGAACATCCTCTAGGAAGCCACTGACAATTAAGTGGAGTTTGCATGCAAGATGAAACCTATGTGCCAGCCAGCCTTGGGTTAGGTTAGTGATAATTACTTTGAATAACAAAATCATTATGACCCCTTCTCTCTCTTCTATATGTAGTGTTCCCCTACTACCAGTTGACAACTTGAAGGCCTGCATTCAGGAACCTATTATTCACGTATGCCGTGGAGGCAGCTTAAGCCAGGATCACCTTTCCCAGTGCATGTGCGTTTTAATCCTTTACTACAAACATTGGATGAAAGGATTTCCTTTTGGTGATAAAGAATTCTAAGCATCTGAGGACAAATGGAATAGTTATTTCAGGAAGACTTTTCCCAGAGCCCCTGAAAGCCCACCATGTGTTTGGGGCTAATCCACATTTTCAGAAGTCGCACTGGGTATCTTCCATTCACCAGGCCCACTATAGACAAAGAGAATTTGAGAGAAAGTCTGACCTGGTTCATTAATAAAGGCAAGGACTGTACATGGTTCATTGTATAGAGCAGTTCAGAAGTCTGAAAAATATTATTTCAATATCCCTCAATATTCTGTAGACTTAAAGTTAACAAGTGATACATATTTTTCCACCTGGTATATTATCTCCTTCCTCTTTGCCAAGGTGGTGGTGGGGGGGGGATATCAACCAGTTGTTTCTAAAATCTAAGCTCTTGAATCCTTGCAACAACTGTTAAGAGCCTGTTCTGTTATAAACACACAGACATACATCTGTAAGCACACACATGCACAAATTAAAGAGATTATGACAAACCAAGGAAATCACATTTATTTAATGTATATACTCATGTTTATACCCAGGGCAGCAATTCAGAAAGTGTGTTTGCAGGGAAAACCTTGTCCCCTTTTTTCCCCTTTTGACATAATCCCATCGATCTATGTCTTTTTCTCATGATGTTATTCAGAAAAATGAAGGGTTTGAGAATTTATCCTAACTAGAAACTCATGTATGAGCATGCCATGGTTTCATGGATTCTGCCAAAAGCCTTGAGACTTATAGGTCAGAGATAAAGGACTTTATTATTTAAGAAATAGCAGTAGCCAGAATATCAGCATTGTCTTGCTCCAGTTCCATAAGCCTAATTCCTAAAGGACAACTCAAAAAAGTCAGGCAAAAAAGGTCTGTGAATCTGTAACTACCCTAGTGGGGGTGAGGATTTAATAGATTTAATAATGTGGATAACTGTTGAACCACTGTGTTGTATACTTGAAACCAAGATAAAATTGTATATCAATGATACTTCAATTAAAAAAAAAAGGTTCAGGTGACACTTGTACTAACAGTAGGTTATATTAGAGGAAGGAACCCCGAGTTTAGGAAACTCAAACCTTTTATAATGGGCAGTAAACTTGTTCTATACAATTTTATTATTATATCATATCATATCATTATTATTATATTAGGCAAACCGGTCCTGTGATCTAGAGAGAGCTACTATCTCTATCTTCCAAGGATGTTTCTTATTAAAAATATATATAGTCTTGAAAAAATAGTACGGAGCAGCACCAGTAAGTGCCTCTGCTCATAAGACATGTAAAGATGAAAGAGACACATGGAAAATTATCTCCCAACGGATGTGTATAACAAATTCTCATTTGTTAGTGTGGTTTGCTTGCTATTAAAAGCAATATAAGTCCAATTAAATTATCAGTGATCAATATATTTAATAATAAATGATTTCATTGAGAATTTTTAAACTGTAATCTTAATTGATTACTATCAAGTAACTGTAGGAGAAATACTGGCAATATATAAATTCAGAAAATACTAAATTTCAAAAGGAAATAGTTGCCATTTATCCCACTCTGGTTCCCAAAGTGGCATATACATCTAAAAGAGTTGGGAAAATTTTTTAATAAGAACAGCTTCATCCATCTAAAAATTAGTCATTTAAAGATGATATAGTACATATTGGACATTGGTTCGCTTTTGTCACAAATGTGTAACAAATGTGAAAATTGTATGTGATCTAGAAAAGCAGCTTTATTTTAGATAAAATATGTAATTGACTAAAATAAACATTGTACATATATTTATATATAAATATATATATGCCCCAAATGACAACTTGCTTCAGATTTTGTAATCAAAATCTGTAATCAAGTAGTAGTTAAAAAATATGGTATTGCTAACTACAAATGAAATTTGACACATACCACCCTGTAATATTTAATTGAGTGATTGAAGTAATTCAATATTTTGACCATAAATTTGTCAGGTTTATAAAATGCCATTACCTGTGCACATGACTCACAGAACCTTTGCTCACAGTTCTGGTGTGAGCAACGGTCCCACTTCAAGCTTATTTGTGCTAATGAAGGTTCCCCCACCTCTCATTCTGGGCACAAATTGAGCCCTGCCTACAGTGATAGGTGCAAGGTTGTATCTTTTCTAGATTAGCACCTCATCTAGGGGACCCTAAACAAGAGGCGTTTTTTGAAGCTGTCACAGAATGAATATAAATCCTTTGAGTTGCATGCCAGTCACTAATCCAGCACGAACATGATCCAAGACCACAATCTGGTGGGCTGCAGATTGGACTGGATCTTCTGGGCCACCTGAGTTCATGCTGTTATCTAGGACAGCATCCACGATTTTAAGGCTCTAAATACTCCACACTCTTAGTGTTTCCTTTGGCTCCTGTTCTCCTTATTTTAACTTGCTTCCAGACGTAAGTTCAAGGTACCTTACCCCGGGTGATTACAGTCCAGTGATGGCTTTTCTGGAGGCAAAGTTGTGCACCTTTGGAGTGAGCCTGCATAAGTAGATGTTCAAACATTTCCTCTCTGCCATGCCCCTTATTTGTGTATTTCACCCGTATACCTGAATGTTAGCTCACATTAATGTTTTGTTTGTCTTCAGGCTGGCCTGTTCCTTGTGCTCATGATTCCCTCTTTCTTCCATCACTGCACATAAATCCTCACCCTATCCAAATCAGCCCATTTCCAGTTATTCTCCTCGAGTGTGGCTTCCTGAGCAGCATGTTGCTGCCAGTTTCCAACATGGAAGAAAACCAGTGTGCCTTCTACCTCCTGGGAGTAAGTTGGCTCCTTGTTATCGTTACCATTTTCAGACCACTGTAACAGCACGCAGTATAATGACTGCTTTTGTTTTTTCTTTGCTTCCTGCCTGTCTGAGCAGCAGAGAGTACAAACCTGAATGAACCCGGTAAATATGGTACCGGTTTGTGTTTTTCTTCAATGTAAAGCCGTAATTAGTTTGTTTCTTTTATACAGTGTAAAATGAACAAGATGGATTAGAGTGGTTGCTTCAAGTAATTATGTAATTAAGATGCATGTGCACTGCTACGTGAACTCAGAATCTTTAGGAAATACTTTTCAACTATGACTAGTGCATAGTAAGCAATGTTTTAACATTGAAAATCTCAATGAATGTTTATTTTTTTCCTTTAACATGCCACAGTTGATTTTATTGACATGTTAGCCTACAAATTTTCCTGTTTTTATTTAAATTTTGGTTGGCATAGAAATACCCCAGAAAGGCTCATGATCAAGTCTGAATTACTTAAAGAGCACTTGTTAAGAATTGCCTCAATGCACTTACTGAAACTAACAGTCAACAGCTTGGATTTTATGTACTTCATGCTTCTAAGAGCTTGCTATGAATTAAATCTGTATGGCCTGACAATAACATTATCTGAACATTCAAAATTAATTACCTTGCTGTGAATATTCTGCAGAAAGCTAAATCAATATGAAATTCAAAAGTGCACAACACACGTATTTGCTTCATAATACATCCATTTACTTTTTAAAAATTATAGCAATCTGATTTTTGAAATTATTCCATCCTAATTTGTCTAGCAGTACCACCTAAATACAATCAATCAGAAGTGAACAGAGAATTTGTTCATTCAGTATTTATAACCAGCATTCAATAATTCATATCTAATGAACCAGAAAATATTCTGTCTTGTGTTATAATTATTTTTGTCCATGTTTTATGTCACCCTGTCTTATTGTCATTAGCCAGAGCACCTAGTTCAGTACGTTGAACAGGGTTATACACATATTTTCTGAAGGGGGAATGGAGGGAAGGGGAGGAAGGATTGGAAATTTATCCCTGAACATGAACTATTCCAGATAGCTTGGAATTTCTATACTTTTCCAGTATTTCATGGAGACCCTAAATTCTGAGGATTCTGAGTGTGGCCAAATTCCACAACAGTTAGTGCGGTGAACAAATTTGATGTCACTGAATTCTTATTTTCATTAACTTTTCCAAGAGCCCATTTTACCCTACTCTTGGATTAAGGGGCAAAAAAAGGTAGTCCCATTATTTTCTGAGCATTCTTCAGTAATACAGAGTTCAACAGTGACTTTTAAGATGCAGAATCCACACTCACTTTTTGTTGTTGTTAAATAGAATGTTTAATTCCATGAAATGATGAACATGTTGATCCTCGTTCATAGATAATTCTTCTCTGTTATACAGCCAAGGAAAAGGAAACCATCAGCCTCTCCCCGTTTCCCTTTCTCTTCCTTTCTCAGTAGCTGCTACCTTTAACCTTCCTGCTATGGGCGGGAGGGGTCAGGAGGTGACTGAAGCATCAGGGAAACCCATATTGAACAGGTTCTGGTGGTGAGCAGGCTTCATTCTATGAGTCTGGAAGCTGTGTGAAGAAGACTTGCACATTACTAGGTTTTTCGCAGCCTCCCTCCCCTTCTCCTGCCCCTCTTTCCATTCATCAGGAGCATCTCAGACTTGTGGTTCTCTGTTCTGGCCACTTAGTCCTTCTGTAGCTTTTCAGAATTCAGCAGTGGAGGTTCAGCAGCCCTCTTCCTGAGTAGCCGCTTAGGCTGCGGGGCGCGGGGATAAGGCAGGGGGAGGAAGGTAATGAGTCCAGCCGCGTCTGCACACTTTTCCCACCTTATCCCTGTCATCAGAAAACTGCCTTTGCGTAGGGAGGAAGGATTGTGAACAGCCACACTGAGATGAGACGCTGGGGAACGAGAGGCATAAAAGGAGGTTAGATTGGCCCTACAGCAGAGCCACTTCCACTCGGCATATAAAAAAGGAAATAATGTGGTTGATGTTTTAGATTCATAAATTTATTTAAACATCCATTGCCTTTAAAATTTCTGAGGATCTGTGAATCTATTAAAAAATTATAGAAAATAATTTTTCTTCTAGCAACAGGAAGATAGCTTCTGCTTGTTGTTGTTGTCGTCGTCTGTCTTAGAAAGTTGGAGCGAAGTAAGAAGCCCAAATATTTTGGTTTTATCCAGAGTCCCCCCTTGACTGTGTAGATCTGACCTAACTTGCTCACTGGTAGAATTCAGTCTCAACCTCCATTCTCTCTGTTTCACAGCATTTTTAAGCTGAAATTGCCAAAGACCTTTAATTTGACTTGCAGGCAATGGTTTGGAAAATCCCACAGTGGCAAAAAATTTTGGCAGCAAGCATGGAAAAGTGAGCTCTGACAGCACAAAAGGACAGACCTAACCCCTGAAAGTCATCAGACACTCTTCAGAGAAGCCTTCTTAAAGTCAAAGCATGTCCTGGCTGGATAGAAACTCCATACCAACCAATTCTCTTGGACAGTTATAATCATACCAATTCAGTATCAGAGCTCGCAGTGATATTGAAGTGTGTTATTTAATTCAATGGGATAGGATTTTCCAGTATAATTACATCCAAAGCTATGGCTAATGTGAACTGTAAAAAGGACATTTGGTTATGCAAGGATTGTGACTCAGGGAGTATGTTTGTTCATTTAAAGTGCTCGAGATATTCAGAACTAAACTGATGGTATGTGACTTGTCCACCTCCACCAGAGGGGGGTAGGGGAAGTAGGAAGAGGATGGGGAAAAAGACAAGAAGAGGATTAGAAGAAAACTAAAGTAGACCCTTACTCTTTCTATAATTTTTCCTTTGCTTTTTAAACATATATTATAAAGCCTGAAAATGTGCTCATTCATGATCTTAACAGAAACAAATACATGAAAAGAAAAACAGCAGTCCAGTTGATTTCTAAAATTGTTGAAGAGCAAATTATCAATTCAGAACAACTTCTTGGAGAAAAATAAAATCAGATACTGACGAGAGCATGCACTGTCTCTGCATCTTGTGAACCTGTAACAAAGCCCAGAGCAGCTGAACGCATATTAACCAGAGCCAAGCTATAGCCAGTCAAGGCCACTGAGCACCATGAAGCAGGTGTAGAAAACCACAAGACTGGATGAGGACTACTTATGCACCTTCTGATAGTAGACATTGTTAGACTATTGCTGTGAAATTTGAATTTATACGTCCTTTCCTCTATCTTCACATTATCAATTTGCTATAGTCATTCCCTACCACATACTGCCAGCCTATTACAGTCTATATTCATGCAAAATCAGCCATGTATAGGGAACTTATTTATTACTTAATGAAAATAATTGCTAATTATTTATTTCATAATACTCCCAACAAAAACTAAAATGCCCATTTTCCATATGGATGAATGGGAGGCTTTGCTAGTTCGATTAAGTTACCCAAGACCATTTACACAGCTAGAAAGTGTCAAAGTCAGAAATTGAATATATGTCTTACTTAACTCAGGGCCCACGCTCAAAACACCGTTGCTTTTTTCTTTTCCCCCATGGGGTTGGCCTCTCATTCTTCATGCTTCTCCAGCCCTGCCTGTCAAAAGGGAAGTGCTCTCTGAAGCCAACACTCACTATAGTATTGGTTTCCAAAAAAAATGCAGCCAACTTCCATTGCCCATCAAGTGGGGCAAAAAGTCTTCTATAGAATTTTTTGAGCACTTATTTTTTAGTAAAAATTGCTATTAGTATGCAAGATCAAACTCCAGTTCTTTTCTTAAAAGATCTTATAGGGACTAACAATTCTGTCAATATCTTCTATTAACAAATTTAATTTCCAGAAGTCAAATACATGATCTTTCTCAAAACGTCATAAAAAATCCGGCTGTCTTGCCTCAGCTGTTTCATTAGCTGATGTGCACAAATAAACTGCCATCCTTCGCATTTGTGTGCATTTTATTTGCAATACATATTTACTTAAGTCGTTTTCCCTCAGGATCCGACCTAACCTAAGTGCTGGGTTATCTTTCTTCACATACACTGATTGCCCTCTGGTCCAAATCAGAAGTCCTTTTACTCTGTGATATGCTGTCAACTAACTCTTGCTACCGAAATCCCTGGGGCCCTAAAACATCAATGGCGCTTCTACCTGAAGCTGCCCTTTGAAGGAATGCACGCTTTTCAGGCATGTGCCTTTAAGTGCCTCCCTTTGCTTTCTCCCCGTCTAGTTTCAGTTAAGTATTCCCTGGCATTTGAATGGCATTACTGAGGCTGCTCATTACGAATGTCATCTAAGAGTTTCCACAATCTGCAGCTCCCTGTGCATTATTAGCTCTCATCTCTGGGAAACGCAGCGACCTCCGAGGTCTAGTTCCTGTGTCACTTATAGCTGACACTCATCAGCACTGGAAGAGTCGGGGCTGCCAGAAGGAAGTCGAGGGTGGAGCGGAGTGAACAGTGCTGACCTCGGGGGTTGATGATCACCAACACTTACTGAGCACTCCCTGCAGGCCAAGCGGTGCGCTCACTTCGTTTCTTCTTCATCGTAGCTTTATAAGAATGTATTGTTTTCCTTTGACATTTCCAGAAGTGAGAAGCTACAGCACAGGGAACGCAAGTCGTCTGCCCAGCCTGCCACCCGAGCCAACAGCAGAGGAGAGATTCTGCCCCCACTGCCCTGCCCCAGAGCGTGCTTTTCCCCGATGCTGCCAACCGCCCCGCTACTGGGTGGGCACACCACGAAGGCAGACTGCGGGCAGCGAAGCAAATGAGGATGGATGAGCTTTCTGGATGAAGGGCGCTCAGTGTGCCCTAGCCTCCACCCTGTCTGAAAAGAATATAAACCGACAGGAAGGGGATCTCAAGGAGGAACGCTTTCAAGACTGTAAATTCATTTTACTCAATCGAGGTGCAGAAGAATGCAGATGCCTGCATGTTTTAAGCTGGTCTATGTAAATGATTGGCAAAATAACCAAAGCCCGTGGCCTTTGGGAAAAATGCCAGTGTGGTTCCAGATGCTTAGAAGATGTGCTCCCTGGGCTGAGCCACACAGGGTCCCTTCAGGGGATTACTACCGTTCTGTGAATCACACCCCAGTCGTGTAGGCCGTGTACTGTATTTTTATTTATTAAGCAACCATGAAAGACAAAGCTGCAGAGAATTCCCAAAGCATCAATAAACAATGGAAGGAAGCCCAACTGTTGTTTTGTGCACATTTTCAGTTTCCCCACATGGCCCTCTTCGCAGACTGCAGAATTGCTCTTCATCCTCATGTTGACTTTAACGAAATGCAGTAATCTGTAGGGATCGTTTTCTTTTAGGAGCAAATAGCAATGAAGCTTGCTATTTAAATCTTCTCTCCATTGACGCACTTGAGTATTTAAATTGCACAGTTAAAAGTAATGAGCACTTAGCACCATTTTCTGTCTGCATCGAACTGCTCTCTCTCATTATCTAAGAGAAAGTATTTCATTCTGAGCTTCTCCAATGAAATAGAAGAGAATTTTTACTGTTTTTTTTTTTAACTCTCATAATTCCTTGGTTCTTCCAAGTCTTGGCCCAACTGCATGCTTGCCTTAAATGATAAGCAGCTCCTTGAAGTTGTCCAAGCAATAATGCCTTCTGCCTGCTTTTAAAAGAGATGTCAGAATGAGTAAATCCACAGCATAATGCATTTTCTCGATCACACTTCCTCCCTTCCCTACCAGAGCTATTAGCTGCTTCTGCTGTAATTTTACAACAGGGAAGATATGATTAGCATATTTCATGTGTAGTTCAGTGGGTGACTGGCTGTTCTGCCAAGGCAATGATTTCCAGACAGAAGTGTCACAGTGAAAAAAAAAGTGATTTAAAAAGAAACTTGCTGAAAGAGAAATCAGGAAAACAATTCCATTCACAATTGCATCAAAAAGAATAAAATACCTAGGAATAAACCTACCCAAGGAAGTGAAAGACCTATATCCTGAAAAAACTACAAGACACTCTTAAGAGAAATTAAAGAGGACACTAATAAATGGAAACTCATCCCATGCTCTTGGCTAGGAAGAATTAATATTGTCAAAATGGCCATCCTGCCTAAAGCAATCTACAGATTCAATGCAATCCCTATCAAATTACCAACAGCATTCTTCAACGAACTGAAACAAATAGTTTAAAAATTTATATGGAACCACCAAAGACCCTGAATAGCCAAAGCAATCCTGAGAAGGAAGAATAAAGAAGGGGGGAATCTCACTTCCCAACTTCAAGCTCTACTACAAAGCCACAGGAATTAAGACTAAATTTAGTAGTGGCACAAGAACAGACCCACACACCAGTGGAACAGAATAGAGAGTCCAGACATTAACTCAAACATACATGGTCAATTAATATACGATAAAGGAGCCATGGACATACAATATGGAAATGACAGCCTCTTCAACAGCTGGTGTTAGCAAAATTGGACAGCTACATGTAATAGAATGACTGGATCACCTTCTAACCCCATACACAAAAGTAAATTCAAAATGGATTAAAGACCTGAATGTGAAGTCATGAAAACCATAAAACTGTTAGAAAAAAACATAGGTAAAAATCTCTTGGACATTAACATGAGCAACTTCTTCATGAACAAATCTCCCCGGACAAGGAAAACAAAAGCAAAAATGAACAAGTGGGAGTATATCAAGCTGAAAAGCTTCTGTACAGCAAAGGACACCACCAATAGAACAAAAAGTCATCCTACAGGGTGGGAGAATATATTCATAAATGACAGATCCGATAAAGGGCTGACATCCAAAATATATAAAGAACTCACCCACCTCAGCAAACAAAAAGCAAATAATCCAATCAAAAAATGGTCAGAGGAGCTGGATAGACAGTTCTCCAAAGAAGAAATTCAGATGGCCAACAGACACATGAAAAGATGCTCCACATCGCTAGTCATCAGAGAAATGCAAATTAAAACCACAATGAGATATCATCTCACACCAGTAAGGATCACCACCATCCAAAAGACAAATAACAACAGATGTTGGCGAGGTTGTGGAGAAAGGGGAACCCTCCTACACTGCTGGTGGGAATGTAAACTAGTTCAACCATTGTGGAAAGCAGTATGGACATTCCTCAAAAAACTCAAAATAGAAATACTATTTGACCCAGGAATTCCACTCCTAGGAATTTACCCTAAGAATGCATCAGCCCAGTTTGAAAAAGACATATGCAACCCTATGTTTATTTCAGCACTATTTACAATAGCAAAGAAATGGAAGCAACCTAAGTGTCCATCAGTAGATGAATGGATAAAGAAGAGGTGGTACATATACACAATGGAATATTATTCGGCCATAAGAAGAAAACAAATCCTACCATTTGCAACAACATGAATGGAGCTAGAGGGTATTATGCTCAGTGAAAAAAGCCAGGCGGAGAAAGACTAGTATCAAATGATCTCACTCATATGTGGAGTATAAGAAAAAAGAAAAAAAACTGAAGTAACAAAACAGCAGCAGACTCACAGAACCCAAGAAAGGACTAACAGTTGCCAAAGGGAAAGGGATTTGGGAGGATGGGTGGGAAGGGAGGGACAAGGGTGGGGCGGGAGGGGGAAGGGAGCACTATGTTTAGTGTGTGTAATGTGGGGGGGCATGGGGAGGGCTGTACAACACAGAGAAGACATGTAGTGATTCTACAGCATCTTACTACACTGATGGACAGTGACTGTAATGGGGTATGTGGGGGGGGGCTTGGTGATGGGGGGCATCTAGTAAACATAATGGTCCTCATGTAATTGTAGATTAATGATACCAAAAAAAAGAAAAGAAAAGAAAGGAAACTTGCTGATATTCGATGACTCAAGCTTTGGAGTACAGGTTTCCCCAGAGCATGGATTCTCCACAATAACAAGAATTTACCCTCAGAGATGTCAATTTAGATAGAATGTCTGTTTTTCAATTAGACTGTACGTTTTCCTCCCTCGTTGGGTTGGATTAACTGAAACACAGGGCCGTCAAATAGACCGTCCAGGGTTGCTCCCTGAATCAGTGGCCCAGTTTGAACTGAATAATGTCCATCTGGCTGGTATTTGCTTGCCGTTTTGCTCCCCACCACCTCTGGCCTCCCTCAGCTGGTCTCCCTCACTGTTTGAGGGGGCAGTGGGAAAGCCACACATTTCCCAAGCCTCCTCTGTGAAGAACAACGGTAGCTCCACCCAGTAGATACTAGACCTGCTCACACCCGAGGAAACAGCCAGCCATGCCCCCCCACTGCACCCCTCACCTGTCTCTAATGGCTTGATAATGCATTACAGTAGTGTTTCCTAATGAGAAATGTTTTTCTAAAGAGGAAATCCAAGTATGAATCCAACAGTAACTCACTGTTTCTTGGAATACACTGATTTATAGATGTTGAAATGACATACAAAAATAGAAATTTGTGAGCTTTTTAAACAGCAATCAAGGAAGCATGAAATGTTGTTGAAAATACTGTCTAAGACATTTAACCAAAACTGCATGGAACTATATTTAACATCTGAGAGAATATTTTTAGAAACAGACAGGGGAAAATCTCTCAACTCTCTCTTGCAACTTGCCAAAAAAGGAATTTATGTTGTAGCTTCATTATTTTTTTTCATCGCATTATCTCATATTACTATTTAAAATGTATGTCAAAAATATATAGAATATATATTTAAAGAATGATAAGACAAACACCTGTTTACCCACCATTGTACATTATCAATATCTTTCCATTTAATTGAATTTATTTATAGTTATTTAAAAATATGAGTATTCCTGAACGATGTGTTAGTTTGGCCTGATTTCATTCTTATAATGGTGGAATCATACCATAGATATATATATATATATGGAGACTTGTGTGATTTTCTCTTATTACTCAAAATTAACTTTTTGATATGTATTCTTTAAATGTATCTCTCATTTATTCATTCTGATCTTTGAAGACAATGAGTACTTCCAGGTTTTTGCTTTTATGCAAACACAGCTATTAACATTACTGTACATACTTCCTGGTACATATAGGCAAGAGTTTCTTTAGAGTATATGCTAAGAAAGGGAATTGGCTGTGTTTTTAGGTAATGTGTATGTTTACCTTTACTAGGTAAAGTCCAGTTGTTTTCCAAAGAATCACTGCTTAATGAGAATCCCAATCTTCTGAACACTTAAAATCTTAGAGTTAAAATTTCCCAGTAACTAATTGTGATTGTATCTTTATTCCTCTGATTTCTAACTGAGGTTTGATTTATTTCATACATGTATTAGCCATTCACGATCCCTTTTTTTTGTGAACTGCCTGCTCACATTTTTGCACATTTTTCTTTTGAGTTGTTTGTTCATTTCTTTATATATTCAATTCTATGTGTTCTGAACACTAACTTCTATCAGTTACGCGTGTTAAGTGTGGTTGATCTTGTGTCCTTGTTTGTCATCCTTTTCTCTTTACTGTGTTTTATGAAGAACAGAAGTTCACAATTTTAATGTGGCAGAATTTAGCTGTTTTTCCTTATTTGGCTATAATGTTTTTAATTTGACAGTTATGTTGCCACCACTAAGTAATAAACATACTATCTTACATATTTTTAAAATGTTCCTGTCACATCATTTTTTTGATCAATCTGGAACTGATTTTTAGCTGACTGTCCCCAAACCAAGCCACTGATCTACAATTTCATTTCTGTCATGCTTCCACATTTCTATATGCATATGGCTTTATTTCTGAATTCTTTATTCTTTGTATTCATCTCTCTGGCTTTTCTGGCATCATTATCTACTATATTAATAACTATAGATCTTAAAAAGAATTCTTCGGTGTGGCTGGCCATTTATGGCCCTTTGCTCTTCATACATATTTTTATATCTGCTTATCTATTTCCATGCAAAAACTATTTTGGAAATTTTATTGGAAATACCAGGAATCTTTGGATCAATTTTGGGGGAAACTGACACATTTATGACACTGAGTTCTCCCTATCAGTGTGCATGGGCTAACTTTCCATTTATTTAGATCTTCTTTAATACCTGTCAGCTAATGTCTCATACTGAGCTTCATAAAAGACTTGTACATTGCTTTTAGATTTATTGCTGTGGCACATTTTCGCTGCCATTGCACTTAGTATCCTTTATATAGCAATTTCTATGCATTATTTGCTAGCACATAAAAGTAAAATTGATTTTAGTACCTTGAATCTTTTGTCCAGTAAAGCACCTTATTAATCCCAAAGATTTGTAGATTACTTTGGGTTTTCTCTTTACTCTAAGGCAGGGATTGTGTAATGGTGCACCCTGGAAAAAGCTGGAAGAAATGCCCATCCACTTTAGATCTGAGATGCACATGGTACACTGTACACCACTGATTTACAGAAAAATGAGAACAATAATGAAGCCGCCCAGCACCCTCAAACTGGGATGTTACTAAAGGTGCTTGTGTAGAAGATGTCTGAATGAATTTCTTTGAAATTATCCATTCTACCAAACTTAGAATCAAACTATCCAAGAGCTTCTCCCACAGGTTTGTTACTCTTTACTCTCTCCTGGTTCAAAAAGTAATGTTGAAAAATTCATTAAAAACATATTTGTTACCTTTTAAAGAATGAAATATAGAACACTAACATTAGAAAGTAGATAAAATGATAGCATTTTAAATCAATACAAAATGTTTTGAAAGCGTTCCTAGATTAAGGTTTAACTTTTACAACAAGTATTTGCTGCGGGCCTTGTGTATGCAAGACACTGACCCATTAAGAGAAGTATTTGTTTGGTCATCCCTGTTCTAGGAAAATTATGAAAGTAAGTTTAACTAATTTAAGCAATCAGTCTTGGAAACAGAAGCAACTCTCACCCTATCTTTGCTCTGTAAAAGGTTTTTCACCTTGATTTATTGGATAATTGCCTAATTCATCTTGCATCTGTAGACAAGAATTAATCAACCTGAGGTACTTAAATGTATTCATCTTTGAAAGAAAACTCCAACTGGCTAACCATTATGTCCTAATTCATTACCTATGGTCATCACTCAGCACTTTCTAGGGAAAGTCATACAAAGGAAATACTTATGAAAGTACTTTTTCTTACTCACTGAAAATTCTAGTGTTTTTCAATTCATGCCTAAAACATGGAAACACTATGGTAATATTTAGCCAAACCCAGTCCACACAATTCTAGGCAATGAATTCCTAGCTTTACCTCTTATGAGAAGCAAATCCTTGTAAGGATCAGAAACCCCTGAACACATCCTGGATCTTCAATAATTGTTATCTTCTCACTTTCTGTCTCCTTTCCTCTCTATGGCAGGGGTGGGGGAGTGGGAAGAAAAATCGTTCAGAGGAGGCAACTCTTTGAAGACTCAGATATTAGGTATTTACAATATTTAAAATATTCAATGTGATTCCATTTAGTTTCCTATTTATTGGAGCTACTCAAATCTTTTATGCTTGCTACATCTGCTAGTAATATAGGACTATATTTATACACAATAAATGCAAACAATATTTTTTTGCAGTAAATGCAAACAAAAGAAACTGAGGTATATTTGGAAAAAGTGCAAATCCTCCACTGTTGTCACGCAGTGTAATTTCCATCCCCAGAGGGAATGAAAACAGTGTGTTTTGTAGCCTTTAGAACATTCTTCTGTGCTTTTACAGAGATACATGCGTACGTGGGTAAAAGGAACATATAGGGTTTATAGTTTTTGGTGTTTTAATATAAATGGAATAATGTAAATATGTCTGCAAAATCATGTTATAATAATAGGTTTTAAAGATGTTTCCTTGTTTTGATGGATCTTTTCAGATCTTTACCAATCAACTACTACAGAGTAGTTCTTTATATAGTTGGGGATATTTCCTAACTATTTACTTATTAATGAAAATGTATACTATTTACACCTATTAGGCCATCCTTCAGTGAATATCCTTATATATGATTCCTTTTACAAAAGTGAACCAGTATGAGAGAAGATACCTAGATGTTTTTTTTTCCCAAAGAGAAAAAAAATCCTTTGAAGTCTTGCCCACTTACATATTCTTAGATTAGCAGAATCAGAGACTGGTAGTCCCAGAAATTGCCTACCTCCTTTCTCAATCTAGAGCACACCTGCAGAAGCTACCTTTAAATTCAGCTGTGTGTTTCCAATGTCTCCCTAGTAAATTCTCATGCCTGAGCACTCTCTTTCAGACACTGTTACCAGATCCCGCAAAACTCGTTCTCTAGATTAGCTATGATTTCTAGTAGCCCAGGGTTGACTAAGATGTGACCCAATTCAAGGATGGATATGGTAGACAAAAATTGCTTAATTTGGCTGAATACACGTTAGCTGAAACCCAGCTACTCAAACTCAACAATTTCCAGAAACTAATATGTACAAGCATGCTGCTAAAAATAAATATATATAGGAACTGATTTTTCAAGTATTAGTTATTTTGTTGCATTTTGTGAACCTACCCATTAACCTTTTTAATATTTATACAAACCCCTTTCTAGAATGCAAAGCTAATATATTACATATAATACAAATATGTATGTCTTATTTGTCAGTAGAAATAAGATGATAACATTATTTTGTAACTTCTCATAATTCATTGGGGCTATTGTGTTGCATGTTGTGGAAAGCCTGAATTTTGGCCTTATGTTAGAATTTTCTAGATACAATCTGTCTCTAATTTTTCAATGCCAATTATCAGGCAGTGATAATGACATAGAAAAATAATTGATATCTCATCCTAAGTATTGATTATCTTTTGAAATATTCTGTAACCTGGGTAATACAACTCCCATTATATTTGTTTTGGATTAAAAAAGGAAAATATCTAGAACTTTGATTTTCATATTTTAGTGTGTATAGGAATCCCCTGGGGGATTTTTTAGGAATTCAGATACTTGAGGCTGCAATTGAGAAAATGGTTTAGTAGGTTTGTTGGGACCCAGATATCTACAATTTAATAATCATCTCATGAACCTGAAGCAGATGAATGCAAGGGGAGAAACTGATCTAGATAGTAAAAATCTACTCCAGGACTATCTAGAAACAGAGAGACAGAAGGTGGGTAAGGAAGAATATTCTGTTCTGGTGGACAGTTCCCAGTGAAATGGTGGTCCCAGTTAGCAGAGTTATTTTCACTGTATAGATTTAGTTCATACTTGGAATCTTAAGTATTAAAATAAATGACCAAAGAATTATAAATTCTCAGACTTGAAGAGCTGTGCATTTAAATGTTCAAGAAGTTGAAACCATCTTGATATAAAAAGAATTATTAAATAATATATTTTCATGTTAAATTTGAAAGATATAATGGAAACAAAAATAAAAGAATTGCCAAGTATAGGTACACATGGAAATGTATAAGTTGTTAGGGATCTCTATTTACAAATTTTGGGTTGAAAATAATTACTTTAACTCATTTTCAGCTAGCAAAGTGTCCCCCATTTCCCAGATGTCCCCCATTTCTCTGGTAGCTGCACCAGATGCTGTACCCTTGCCTCTGCTGGACTTAATACATCTGCTTGCCTGGTGATTACCCTTGCTTCCAAAGGGTAGAATAAAGGTTTTGCCCCCAACAAACATAACTGTCTGTTCCTGCCTGGGCTTCTGCTTCCCAAATGGTCATTGAGCAGGCCAGCTGTGGGAGCCTCAACTGTACATGTCCTTTTCCTTCAGGCCTAACCCAGAACTAGAGAATCTAGACACTTGCTTCTTAGTGCTTGAACCCCAACCTGACTTTTCTAAATTCTCCCCAGGAAAGGGGCTTCAAGAGCAAAGGAAAAGAGAAAAAGCTGTATGCTCTCAGACATTCTTTTGAAGTCTTCCATTGTTGCCTAAACATCTGGTGTTCTCCAAGGGCAGAGTTGACACTAGACTTTGTGCAGTGACCAGACTGTTGAAAATTAGCATTTCAGATCTGTGGGGAGAGAAAGCATGGTCCATATTTGAAGTCTAACAATTATATTCCAAATTTTTGCATAATAATGCCTCTTAACTAGTCTAGCAACATTTCCAAGTTGTTTTTTTTTCTTTTAAGCATCTTACCTTCCCCCTTTTCTTGAAAAAGAAAATTTTAGCATACTCCAATTCACTAAGAAATTTTTAGACTTGAATAAGGGGGAGGGTGTAAAAACAATTTTCGAAATACCTGATTGGGAAAGGCAAGTAGAGAATTTAAAGAGAAAAATTTGAAGTCCATGTGCAAATAATATTTACATGAAAACTTAAAAGGATTATCACCATTTTTCCAGAATATTATTTTGCTCAGCTGCATGATTTTTGTTGGAACATAAGGAAGTGGACAAGCAGTGAGAAAGTGTGGAACTTGGCAAGTAAGTTATGACTGCGCTGCTAGCTTCTAAGAGGAAATTAATTATGTCTCTCTTAATAGAGGGATAATAAGGGGAAGTAGAAGTCTTCAGAAGATAGAGAAAAAGGCTATAAAATTTTTGAGACTTGAATAAGTTATTTTAAATCCCAGATCAGGAGCTGGTGACAAGTACCATAAAATCAGGGTGACCCAATAAAGGCTTCAGATGAGCTCCTTTTACTCAAGAATGAGAGAAAACCAGCATGAATAGTAATGGAAGATTAGGGGAAAATGTATTTAATCACACTAAAAAAAAAATCTCACCTAAATTATATACTACTCATTTGAATGCACTAGATAGTAATTCTCAAAGACACTAAGTATAGCTCTTTGTGTTTTAAAAGAGCAGAAAAGGGGCATTTGTTCAAATCTCATGCCTAGAGGAAGTCTAGAGGTTAATATGAAGACTTAGCCCAGCTATCTCCATACATGTAGTAGATAAATATGGAAATTTGGAAAATAATGCCCAGAAGATAATTTTTGTTAAATCTTTGAGTTGTAGTCTACAAAATACATAGAGATAATTTTTTAAATATCAGTGTAAATATATCCAGTGTTTTTAAAATTTTCGACCAGGTCAGTTTTTGCCAGCTGCTAACTTTAGAAAGCTTAGGGAAGCCCACCCAGTATGTACTATTAGAGTTATGATCCTTCATCATTGAAGCATACTTTCAGTGAATAATTTTCTAAGTTCTTTGTCAGATTGGGAGGAGAAAGTTTAATGCATTCTTGAACTTTGTGGGATAGATTCAGATATTGCAATCTGTTTTTTCAATCGTTGGGAAAACCATCAACAAAATGAAAAGGCAACCTAGGAAATGGGAGAAAATAGTTGAAAACCATGTGTCTGATAAGGGGTTAATATCCAAAATATGTAAAGAGCTCATGCAACTCAACAGCAAAACAAAAAACTTAACCCAATTTAAAAAAATAGCCAACAGGTACTTGAAAAGGTTCTTAACACCACTAATAATCAGGGAAACACAAACCAAAACCACAATGAGGTATCATCTCACACCTGTTAGAATGGCCATTATCAAAACACACAAGAGAGAACAAGTGTTGGTGAGGGAAAGGAAACCCCTTATACATTGTTGATGGAATTATAAATTGAAACAGCCACTATGGAAAACAGCATGGAGGTTCCTCAAAAAATTAAATATAGAATGATCATATGATCCAGCAATCACCCTTCTAGGTATTTACCCAAAAGAATTGAAATTGGGATCCTGAAGTGGTATCAGTACCGACATGCTCATTGTGGCTCTAGCCACAATAGGCAAGTTGTGCAAACAATTTTGAAGTCTATCTGCAGATGAATGGATAAAGAGACTGTGATGTGTACATGCAATGGAATACTCTTCAGCCTTAAAAAGACAGGAATTCTGCAATAGTGACAATATGGATGAACCTTGAAATGTGCCATGTTAAACACACCCATCACAGAAAGACAGGTGCTGAATGATTCCCCTCATATGAGGCATCTCCAGTATTCAGATTCGTAGAATCAGAGCGGACGGTGGATGCTAGGGTCTGGGTGTCGGAGAAATAGGGAATTATTAACCAATGGACACAAAGTTTCAGTCAACCAAGATGCATAAGCTCTAGAGATCTGCTGTGCAATATTGTCAACAGTAGTATATTGTCCACTAGAGAACATTTTAAGAAGTGGATGTCACGTTAAGTATTCTTTCCACAGCAAAATTTAAAAATTAAATTAAAAATTTTAAATAGGGCCATTTCTAATCCCAGTGTCTAGCACAGGGCCTACACAGATTTCAGACAAGGTAATAAGTATTTGATGAGTAAGAAAATAAAAAATAAACCATGGGATTTATTTGATCACCCCTCCCAATAGAGATATGACAGGGAAATTCTTTTTTTAACTGGCAGTTTGCTTGTGTCAGGGAGAAAGTACAATGAAAGAAAAAGTCAATTTAGAGAATTTTAAATGGACCAAGAGTCGTCCCCTGAAAAGTTAAGAGTTGTCAGTTTGACTTTAGAGCCCCACCCCGCCACCCCCCATTCTGTGTTTTTCTGCTTCCTCGCATACTGTGAACAGCCAGGACTGTCGTGGACCCGCCCCACCTTGCATCCCAGCAAAGATCTGAAACTGTTCACATATTTTAAATAAGCAAAAGCCAGTTCCTTCTTAGTCTGTCACTATTCAGAGCCTAGGTGCTAAGTGTTTATTACTAGAGATCTTTTGCTAAACAAACGCTTCCCTGGGTGCCCAGTAGTTCAGCCTTGCCTTGGGTCCCCATCATGCTTAAAGCCTAGGTCAAGACTCGGTTCTTAAATACTTACCCCACATCTAATGCCTGCCTGTCTTGCCCAGACCGTGACCTTGCGCTAGATAGTATCCGTAATGAGTTCTTGCTTCTTTATAAATAAAAAGATAGAAAGAAATGACTTTTCACTTGCTCAGGGGAAACACTGATTGACTGTAGACGTGGGTGGGTGGAAAGAAGAAAAACTGAGCCAGAGATACAACACTGTCTTCTTTCTTTCTCACCTTGAGGAGTTGGGCAGAAAACACACACCAGTGGGACAGGCTGTGTGGCAATGAGCTAGAGGTGCAGAAAGGTGGGAGAGTGTGTGCCCAGAGACCAAGAAGGGGCCCAAGTGGGGACTCCAACCTGCACACGTGCGCCCGCTTGCCCGTGCTGATCGCTGCGGCGATGAGACACCCAGAGCTTCAGACAGACCCTCTGCGGACTGTCCTTCCCTTACGGTTCCTGTGTGACGAGGTGTTTTATTGAATGTCTGGAGTAGCAGCATAGGAAAGTATCATAAAAGTGGAGGAAATTAAACGAAACGTGCCCAGTAGGAGCTGAGCACGAACGTGCTAGTTCCTGTTCTTCACTGCTGTTCTTTCCAGATGTGTAGAATTTTCTTGAAATGGAAGAAAAAAAGCCAGAACGGTTAGTGGTGTCTAAAAATATGTAATTGGATTCAATCACTCTTGTGCTGGGAGAGGTGTTTTTCACAAGTACTTCCTGGAGAGGAAAGTCGTAGGAGAAACGATATTTTGGCCTGCCTGGTGGCGTGACCTCCCGCCTGGAGGAGCGCGATGTTTTATCTGGCGATGACCCCCCCTTGCTCTGCCGAGTATTAGCCTTCAGAACACGTATGAAGGACTGGGTGCCAAGGTGGCTGCTCCGTGTCTCCGCCTCGGCTTCGGTTGGCTGGCAGTAGCTGCATATTAAGAATATAAGACGTATTGCTGTGGAATACAGGGGAATAGTTTCCTTATGGATCGAATAAATGTGGAAAAGAGTCACTAGTGTTTTAAAAGCCTTTTCTTTTTATTTAAGGCCCCTGGAATCTTCGCTTCCTTACATTCAATGTTGTTGACTGAAGTTTACCTCGTTCTGGGTTAATCTTTCTGAAGGAAGCTCATTTTCTCAATAACTTCCTCAGTCACCTGATTTTAATGCCTTTCCTGATGAGGGATAAAGCCTCACTGGTCTTTTCCCTTTTTCCTAACATCACACACACACACACACACACACACTGGTCTTTTCCCTTTTTCTAACATCACACACACACACACACACACACACACACACTATTTTCCTTACCTGAAAGGGGAAACAATTGTAACTTCATCTTCAAAACATACAGCATGACATTACATGTGCTCCTAAACCTCCCAACTTTCTACGCTTCCTATTTTTTTGATCTTGTCATTTTCCAGCCCAAAGTTTGAAATAAAAGACTGTATAGGTGAAGTCTAAGGAAAGGCAGAGAGGTGCCCTACAGCTGCAAGGCAGCTTTGCCATTTGTCCTCTATTCAGAACATCCTATTCATGAGTCCATTCATTTACTATCTATTGAGATTTACTAACTCTAAGGTTAGAGAATGACATATAGTTTAGGGGATACAAAGATATATTAAACACAGTCTCTGCCCTCACAAATTTAGATTCTAGTAAGTAATAAAATATACCTGTGGAATAAAAGGATACTTTAGAGTAAAAAGAATAGGTCACAGAATAAGCTAAAGGTTACAAGAGAGAGACGAGCGAAGTGCTGACACTGAATAGGCCAAAAGGCGTATGGAAGCATGAATCAAGGAATAGCTATATTCATTTCATTTTATGAACTAGGGGATTATTTTCGGGGGAAAGCTCCATTTGATTTCGGATAGGAAACTGGTTGAATTTCCATAGGTGGTGAAAGGGTAGGAGGGAAGGAATTCAAACAAGGAGGAATGCTATAAACACAATTGCTGACGTGGAACTGAGAAGTATTGTTTGTGCCACGTGGTTTTCACATTAAGGAAAAGACTGCAAAAGTTTTGCACACTGGTAATGCTCAGCGTAACGTTTCCCCCTTTGGGTCCTCATGCTGTCCCACCTAGCTCGGCCTTTGACCCCTGCGGAGCCAAGGAAAATATGAAAGCCTCTCTGGTGCCCTCCACAGTGGTCCGCTCAAACTGGACTTTAAGCCCGTTCACTGACCTTGAGGCCTGGGAATTACCCATAAATGATGAAGACTTATACAACTGTATCCCCCAAATGAATTTTTAGAAACATAGACTCAGCTTTGGAAAGGCACTTGGGCCTTCTGCTTGCTTTTATCGTTTTTTGTTTTTTTTTAACAACTGCTTGACTCCCAGTAGTCACAGAGGTCTCACTACTCCTAAGGAGAGTCCACTTTTCCTTCTGAAAACCCTCCCTATATGAAACTTATTTTTCACATGTTGCTAGAAACTTTGTCTTCTTCTGCCTTGCAACTCTTTTCTCCAACAGAACAATGAGAAAATCCTCTTCTGCTGCAGAGCCGAACTCTTCTCCTTGTGTGAATTAAGCACTGGCCTCTCTCTATAGAGCAGCGCGCATACAGAATGCTTCCTGCTCTCTGACCCATGATTTGCAATATTGGATGGGTCATTTTCTGTATTTACTACTAAATTCCTAAGACCTCAAAAATACTTTCTAAAAATAAAACTCTTAGCATTAAAAATCATGAAGAAAGAAAAAAATACATTCGGTTCTCTTAGCAAAAGAAAAAATAATAATACCTTTATAAACCTTTTCTTTATGACTCGTACCCTTATAGAACCAAACAGCCCGGGTTTATAGAGCCTTCTTCGTTCCAGACGGTTTAACCCTGAGCTTAGAAGATGGTGCAGCCACTGAGGAGGCACCGTTGGCAAAATGGATATCACACTCTCAGCAGTTGTTCACCACAGGCTGGCTGCAAAACTTTGTTCTGTGAAGGGAGAAAGTGGCAGTTAGGACTTTGGGGAAAACCACAGGTTGTCAAAAGTGACGTTGACTCTTTTATTAAACAAAGGAGTAAAAAGCTCAGAAACTAAGATTCCTACATGATTTCAAGTTTTGCTTTGTCTACAGGAGCCTGTCTGCACCTCTAAATAAAATAAAAATAAACATAACAGTTCTGTATTTCTCAATGTCTTGGCGAGAAATGCTTATTTGTTGCCAAATATTTAGTCAAGCCAAGTCTACTTATAGAACATCCAAAATGTTTTGGGTTCTGAGGGAGGGAGAACGGGATTGAGAAGTATTATGATTGGCACACATGGTATGTGTGGGGTCACGGGGAGGACAATGTAGCTCAGAGAAGACAAGTAGTGACTGTGGCATCTTACTACACTGATGGACAGTGACTTCAATGGGGCATTGCGGGGAATTGATAATATGGGTGAACATAGTAACCGCAATGTTTTGCATGTGAAACCTTCATAAAGAGTGTCTATCAATGATATGTCAAGAATAAAAAAAAAAGAAATAGATTGAATAGCTAAAAAAAAAAAAAAAACAAGACTGTGCCCTCAGCTGGCTAGAGAAAAGCCTTTCTGTAAGGTTTCAAATGAGTTGCTGGATGCCAAATCTAATGGTCTCTTCTAAACTCATTCTTTCAGCATAGAGGGCTGGACACTCTCTCTTTGAAACTACATCAACCTATTGGCTGTGCACAGAAGAAGGGCTAGAGTAACACCGTGCTGCACCTCAGAGCTTGGGTGTTGGTGAAACTAGTTGGCCAATGACATTTTTAATCGTTTTACAAAAATTGTTAGATATGATGGCCTATCTCTCATTAGCTTTATAGATTTGCTTTTAACATTTAGCTCTACAGATCATTTGGAGTTTATTTTGTAATATGAT
This sequence comes from Manis javanica, assembly GCF_040802235.1. Taxonomy (NCBI): domain Eukaryota; kingdom Metazoa; phylum Chordata; class Mammalia; order Pholidota; family Manidae; genus Manis; species Manis javanica. Next base: position 99,624,331 of record NC_133167.1, read on the forward strand.
GTGAGGTAGGCTCAAGTCATTTTCCCTGTATAATAAGTCAATTTTTCTCATATGGTTTAACAAATATTCTATCCTTTATCATTGATTTTTCATGCCAGCTCAACTATATACCAAATTCTCATATATAAAAGGATTTGCTGATGCACTCTTCTACTCCAGTGGTCTGTTTATCTGTTTCTATGCTAGTGCCATATTCTTTTAATTTCTATACCTTTGTGATATCTTAATGCCATAGTTTGGGTTTCTTTTTTGCAAAACTGTCTTAGCTGTCGATCTTCAATATATTTCTAAAATTGGTTTTTCAAATTCCCCAGTAAAATCTTGTTAGAAATTTATTGGGAATATTGAATAGTCTATTTCTACATTAATTTGGCGAGAATTCACAAAAATAGTGTTTCTTTCCTCTTGTTTTGATCTTTTTTAAAGTTCTTTATAATAAAATTTTAGCACATGAATGCACGTGTGTATTTATGAAAGTCTTATGTATTCCCAGGAAAGCTAAACTCAAGATAATTAGATAAATGGTGTTTAATTTTCTATTGCATTTTAGTTTCTTATTATCGATGTAAAGAGGTTTAGTGCATTTTTATATTGATTTTATTATTGGCAACCTGCAGAATTCTTATAAGCGTGAATAATTTTCTGTGCATATTCTCTTGGGTTTTCTGTGTAACTGACCAGAGCATCTTCTAATACTACTTTTTATCTCTTCAGTCCTATCCTATCTCCCTTGGTCCTTTTTCTGGAAATTATTTTTATTTTTTGCATTGGCCAGAACCTCCTGTATCATTTTACCTCTTTCAACTCTTCGTTCAAATTTTACCTTCTGATGAATGTATTTAAAGTTGTAACTCCCACCTTTCCCCATTCTTTTATTTTTCTTTGGAACAGTATTACCTACATACATACTAATACATACACAATTATTTCATTTATATTCTACTTTTATTAGAATTTAAGTTCTGTGAAGATAGGATTTTTTTTTGGTTGGGGTGTTCTATTTTCTTCATTGCTGCTTCCCCATTGCCCAGGAGAATGCCTGGCACAAACTAGTTTACAAATATTTGTTGAGTGAATAAAGGATGGACAGGGAAGGTGGGTGGGTATTTTTTCTTAATTCCTTAAATTAAAGGAAATGTATCTAAACTATGAAGATTTTTGTAAACATAGCTTTTTTAAGCTAAAAATATTTTTTTCTAGTCTGTTTCCTAAATAAAAGTTTAACTTTATCAAGTGACTTTTCTGCATATAATACAAAAGAGGTAGCATAAAATAGTGGTTAAAAATTTGAACTCTGGAGCCAGATTGTTTGTATCTGAATTTTAGCTGGATGAGCTTAATCAACCTAATTAATCTCCCTGTGCTACAGTTTCCTCACCTTTAAAATGTGGATAATAACACTACCTACCTCCTAGGGTTATTATGAATAAGTTAATCTTTGTCAAGCCCTAGACCAGTGTCTGGTACAGCATAAACACTTTAATGGTGTTGTTGAATAAATACTGAAATAATTTTCTCCTTAATTCATTAATATGCTGTTTTCCTCATTATGAAAATACTTATATTGTAGAGAAACATCAGGCTTGATCCCATTCTGTTCATTTTTTACTGTCCTATTGGATTCAATTATGTACAGGTGTATCTAAGATATTTGCAACTTCTTTAGAAATGAAGAACTTTTTTTCTTCAGCGCTGAACTTTTAAAAATATGATACTAGTCTTATAAAGTGAGCTAGGAAGTTTTACATAAGATATAGATATTTTTTATCTTAAATTTTTGGTAAAGTTTACCCAGAGAATGTTCTGAGCCTAGAGCTTTACCTTTGCGAGCAGATGTAGTGAGAAAATAGACATCGAGAACTTTGGTGCATATATAACCCATTATTTTGCTCTAATATTCTTTTATAAATAATATCTAATTTAATTCACAGTAGTGAGAAAACGTACTGTACATAATGTTGATTCTTTACATTTTATGGACACCTTTCAGGGATATTTACATGTGTTCTTTATATCGTGTGTTTGTGTTTGTTGGGGATAAATTATATCTCTGTATGTACATATATATCACATATACATCTATGTAATATATGTACACATGTCATATGTGTGTATATATATTTAAGGATTTTTAAACCATATTTTAAAATATTATATCCTTATTTTTATTTCTTAAGGTGATGGGTGTAAATGACTATGATAGGAACTATAGGCAGTTCTGCAAATTGCTGATCTAAAATGAGAATGAACTGCTTGACTTCGGAGGATCTCAAAATTAGAAGGAGAGAAAGCTGTTCACACATAGATTAAAAGGGCCTTTGATCACTGGTGTTTGATTTGAGACACTTAAAGTAAATATTAAAGAGACTAATATTATAGAAAATATTGGGATGTGGGGTGCAGAAAGGCTTTATTGAGACTTTGTGATTCTGTAGATTGCAAATCATAAAATAAGTTTATTTTTAATACAAATAAGATTATAATTGTATAAATTCTAAGACTAAAAATCGAATGTTAGTTTATGCATTGGACTTTTATTCTTTCTCATAATGTTGTATTATAGAGGTATAGAATTTCCTACTTCATCTTTTAGTTAAAATAGAATTAATACATTTATTATTTCTTAAAGGAATTCTTAGCTTCCATCTATTTCTCCCATTATCTTTCTTAATTCTTTGATGGTTAAGACATTCTGTTGCATTTATGTATTACTCATCTACTTCATTTCTTTCCCTTTCTTCAGTTATTTCCTGGCCTACATCAGTAGACTTCCATTTGTCACTGACTTTGTTGTAATTGGAGCAGTTGTTTCCTATCACTTTTATTGGCTGTGTGAAATACTGCATGTTTTACAATATTCACCCTTTCACTTAGCTAGAGTTTTATATTATATTTCCATTGTATTGTTGAATATCTCAGAAGTTGCAGAACCACTCCTGTCTTCATGGCAGGGACATATTGTAACATTAAACCACAAATGTGAAATCTGCAAGAGCAAAGATTTCATCTGCTTTGTCTATAACAGTCTCTTCCAGGGTCTAAATGCATAAACTTCAATTTCTATTTGCAAGCTGCTATACCTACTATATCCAATCTCATTGAGCCCACAATTTCCTCTTTTTTTAAATCTCTAACAAGATAATTCTAGTCTTCTGGAAAATACACAGTTGTAAGTCCATGAGCCAGACTTTCTTGTAGGAGTACTCATAGCTGGGGAGGGATTGATGACTTGGTACCTTCTTGCAGTTTTAACCCATTCTCATGGAGTGGCCTCTAGGCACCAAGAGAGAAGGAAAAGCTTCAATACCTTCTTTTCAAGTGCTAACTAATGAAAACCAACAATTGTATGTATGTATCTATTTGTTGTCTTCTGTCTGATGGTTATAGTTCAGATTTGTCATATCTATAAGTCTCTCAACAGGATAAATCAATATAATATAAACACTGAGTATAAAGTTACTCATCCCTCCTCTGCAGCTTTTCCCTTTGTCTCCTTTCCTCATCCCCCCTCTTCTCGTGCCTCACACAGTGCCTGGTTCAAAATAGCTTCTTAAGTAGCTGTTGAGTAGAATAGCCAAACATTCCAAGCAAGAAACCTAGTAATAAGTTTTATGTTTAACAATACAGAATTACTTGCAAATGTTAGTGGTAATAAACTTCTCTGCTCCACCTTGAACAAACAGAAATTTAAGTATAAAAATGTCATTGATTAGAAGGAGTCCACTGAACATTTTGCAGTTTCCACGATGTGTTGATGAAGGTCAGTGTGACACAACTATGGGGTCCATTTGCATTTACCAGACAAGTGACAGACATACTCATGAATTGATTTTTTTTAAACAAAAACATGGTACTTTAATGATCGGGTATGAGCAATGACTAGGCAAAGTTGACTGCCATTTAAAATATTTCACTCTGGCTCTGGGAAAAATCTAAGGCTTCCTAGTAGATAAACTTTTGGTGGTTCTTTAGTTTCACTGACCAGGACACTGATTAGTGAGGCCCAAATCAGAATCAGAATTCCTACAGAGATGGCCACCTCTTAACTCCAAACAGCAATTCTGAGTTACTGGTCTCAAGGTGATCTGAGTGAGAAAAGGGGGTGAAATTTTAGGTTAAACTCATCACTACAACTGGAGAAGCCATCACAGCTATGTAACAATTTTCATTTGGGGCTATGGAGACTTCTTTTCTGCAATTACAGGTACCCAAGAGAGCCAACCAAAACATGAAGTAATCTTTTAAATAAGGTACTGGATTTTGCTTTGTTACAGTTGACCTGAAAGTAGATCCACCAGAGCAAAGTGACACCTTTAGTAAAATCTAAATCTAACCCACTGGATTCTTAGGTAGGGTTAGTGAAATAGATTCAGTTGTCATTTGCAAAACGAAAATGGCAGCTACATTTTTGACTTTCAGACAAAGAATTACAGGATCCCAAACCCAATTTATGCAGAAAATTTCAGTCTGGGGACAGAGTTACAACATAATGAGGCTTATTTTCTTTTGCCTCTCTGGCCAGTGTAGTAACAATGGGATGTGTTTCCTTTGTCTTTTCTCTTGTTGATGCTGTAGGTTCTTTGTTTTGTTTTTAGCCCAACTGCATATGGATTTTTCCCCTCAAGTAATGTGAAAACATTACATTCTGTTTTTTTTAACTAAGAAAGAATATCCTTTGTTGTCATTGTACGCTTAATAAGTTACAAATTTAGTATCGCTAAGCCAAGAAAAAAGCAATATTCTGACCAAGTATTTGGTATTTGTCTTTGTTATATTACTATCTTTTAATAAGAAAATTGATACAGATATTAAAGATGATTACATTTTTGGACAAATATAAAGCAACATAGAGCAACTTAATTCACTTCAAGAAATTTTCATTATAAAATGTCAGAAAGGCAAAGAAAAAATAAAAATGTTTTTATATTTTGTGAATAATAATTGTTATAAGTAAGTAAATTTTATTTATTACAATAAAAATAGTCAATAAGACCCTCATTGAAATTTAAACCTTTACCTTCACATCACCAACACTGGCATATTGTATTTAGATACTGAATCTTTACTGTAAAATAAAATATCTGATTATTTTTTGAACCATTTTCTATATGAATGTTTTGTTACAAGTGGGTAGAGGCTAAAGTTTTAATCATTTCTATTAAGAAATGAGTTTCATTGAAGTTGGCAAATGTATACCAGTCCTCATAGGGTCTATTTTAAAATTTTTTTTCTGGTATGGGATCACACATTGCTTTTTAGTTTTTAATGTTTCTTTAGTCTCTTTAATTTAGAGTGGGCATCGTTCTTTGTCTCTCATGGCTTGATAGTTTTGAAGCATATAGGACAATTATTTTATAGAGTGGCCTTAGCTGGGGTGTGTCTGATATTTCCTGATTAGATCCAGCGTATGTGTTCTCAGCAGGGCTATTAACATAAATGATGTTGCACCCCTCTCGGTGCGTCCTACCAGGATGCACACAAATGAAAACATCATGAAGGAAAAACTTTAATAACCATCCTGCCATCTTAATGACTAAATTAGCTTCTCCTTTTCCCATGAATATATGTTTTCATAATTTTTAATGATGTAATTTTTATTCTGCTTCCTTTTCCAATGGTATAGCATTTTGTATGTCTTTGTATAATGTTATCAGTTCTCAGTTAATAAACGCAAAATATTTGGCTAAGTTGATCTAACTATTTAGTTGTCTGTTGGGCACTCAGGTTGTTTTACATGCTTCACTATACATTTTTTTAAGTGAATAAAAACTGTTACGTTGTATATTGTTGATGGAGCAATAAGGTTCAACCAGACAAAAAATTATGACAAAATGTCATGCTAACATGAGTGAAGTTCCTTTCTATTCTTAAGTCTTCAACAACATTCCCTCTATTCTCAACCAATAGGCACAAATGGAAGCTTTGCAGCAAGCCGATCTGGCAGGGAATAAGGGTAGGACCAACATGCATTCATACCCAATCCTAAAAAATAATTTTAAAAGTACACCTTGTTGACAGCGACTCAGCCATGTTATTTTTGTTGATGGACTACAGAAGGCTTTTGTATATAAATTTGCTATAGGGAATATGTAATATAAATTGGCTTAAATGTGCTTAAAATCTTCATTAAAAAATAATTTATCATGGAAGGTTTAAGCATATATCTAGGAGTTTTACTCATGCCTTCTCCAGGCATTTGCACTAGAAAATAAAATACCTAAGAGAACTTTTTGCATACTTACACAGAGAAAGAACAATGTTTTACATAAGGAAGCTATTGTGAATGCAACCGAAATACCATCAAGTGCTCAGAAGAGGCATGTCGATGCCCTGACCCTCCACTCTACGTGAGACATTCCGTTAGTGCTGGCGCAATTAGGGCCACTTGGCATGTCACACGAATTAAACTTAGAATCACAATGCCAGTCTTTCTAACACAATGCCAACCTCCCAAGACAGAAAGATACAAGGAAAGAAGAAGGAGAAAGGATGAGAAGAGGAGGATATTGCTTATCCCTCCTTACGTTAACTCACCTAGTTCACAGCAATTAATTGTTACTGCATCCTAAAACTTGTTCAACCAGCGTGTGCGTTCTCAGCAGGGCCTACCTAACCTATCAGAGAATCAACTGCTGAGTGGGAAGGAAAGAGTTGGTGTGGCTCTCATGAGCTACATCCCTGCTTAATTTGACTCTTTCTTGTATCTAATCGACTCACAATTATCTGCTCTAATGGGCCTTGGAGGGAGGGATGGGAACGGGTGGTGGTGACACAGATAATACTGAGAAGCAAAGGCTGCCAAATATTTTCTATTAGGCTTTTGCATATATTATATGCTTAGGAAGGAAGTATGTTTATCTTTCTAATTATGTTTTGCTTAGACTGATTTTTTTTTTAATTCTCATGCCAATGAAAAAGCTATTTCATATGATACAGATAACAGGGGAAAGCAGCCTAGGTTTTAAAATCTTCAAGATAAAATTCATGAAGTTGATAAACTGCAAGCCTGAAACATGTTTTTCTGAAAACAGGGCCTCTTTGGTGTTCCTGTGCCTAGGGTCAAGCCCCCACCACCTCGTAACCAGACCCCCCGTATTTCTTCCTCTCTCTGTGTTTCCTCCTCTGCAACCCTTTTGTAGCCAAAAAGGGCACAGGCTGCAGAGGGTGGGTGCCGAGTTCCCACCACCGGCCTGACCCACCCATGGTCCAGAGGTTGGGCAGTGGGAGTGGCCCTTCCCTCGGTACCACGAATCCATCAAGGATTCCATCTCGGGATCAAAAGGCTTGTGAGTATTTTAACCCACTGATAGAAAAACCCAGATAGTGGAGGGCAAGTGGCAAATCTCTGCTCTGCTGACCTAAAAGTAGGTGGGTCCAGGTGATTGCCACACCAGGGATGGCCTTCCCAGCAGAGATGAGGACAGACTGCATGGTCAGCGTGGGCAGAATGTGGCGCTCCGTGAACCTGGGGCCGATGGTCTGAGGTCTTGTCTTGACTTCCCAGATCTGGAAATAGCTGTGCTTCCCTCTCCACACCAACTCCATCCGTCTGCATGCGGCCATCCATCCCCGCCCCCACCCCAGAACACCCGCGTCCTGCCATCTTGGCCCTCCCTTCTTTCAGAATAACAGTCCACCCGGCCCCCTCTGCTCTGATACCACACCCCAGCCCAGTGACCCGCGGTGTGCCCTGCTCATTTTCTGGCTTAAAGTTTTAAAATAAACAATTCCTTGGTCCATTCAGGTTCTGCTGTTGATTCCCAAGAATCTTATCTTTCTGTAAAACACAACTTTTGCAAAACAGATTTGTTTTGTCTCCCCAAAGTATTGATGAGAAGGTGGATGAGCTTCAAAAAAACTATTTTGGAGAAGAAGACACACCAGCTTTTTTCTTTCTCTGAGTTTCTGGCATAGCGATCGGAGCTCGCCTCTGACAGGCAGTTGGTTAGCTGTGTTCATCAAGGAGATAGGTCGCTTGCCGGAACAGTTAGAAAAGAAAAGCATGGATATAACTGTTCATCTGTTATTTCAGGAGAGGGACTGTTCTAAAGCAGATCTCTTCATGTCATTCCCCTATTTCAAACCCTTCAGGGACCTCCTAACATCCATGGCATTGAGACCACACACCCAGAGGTCCACAGTTTCCAACTGGCTTTTCCAGCTTAGTTTGTCACTCCCCCCACCAGGCCATACCCAACAGACTGTTTTCCACTCATCTAAGGCATCACAGTTCAAGTTAATACACTTTTAGGATAGTTATCAGTGTTCAGAGAATATGGACTTGTAAGTGTAAATACAGGCTCCAGACAACCAATACAACACATTGGTCAAGCATCTGAAACTTTATTACCCCTAAAAAAAGGCAAAACAGAAGGCCACTCACCCTACCCTTTCTGTCTGTTTCTTTATGGATCAAAAAGAAAATGCTGTCCCTGAAAATTGCATAATAATAAAGCACTGCCCTGGAGTGTCTGGGTATGTATAGTTCCCTGGGTCTGTGGTCATGGTTAATGAGGCTGAGAAGGGTTATTGCATTTCTCCCCTCCATGCCCCTTCCCTAGGCCAAAGGGAAGATTTTTATTATAGATAAATTCATATCTTTCCTTTAGTTTTCACTTTAATTCAGCAAAACCATTGGATCATTTACAATGTACAGTGTTCTGGGAGGCATACTGGGTCGGTGCTTTAAAAGTTTTTGACCTAATCTGTTCTAAGAATAATTTTTAATACTGACCCATACATATGAAAACATCCTTTCCTTCATACAGGAGTGTGTGTGTGTGTGATCTGTATATATAAATACATACAAATGTACATACCTATTTTCCTTGCTGTGTGTGATATACTGTGACACTCTGCATTCTTTCTTTTCTATTCTGTTTTTTCAATGCTGGTTGCAAACCATTAACTAGATTTCATGACCCAGACCATCTGCCTCTAAATGACCACTGGCTGTGGCTTCTTAAACAATGCTTGAGGATACCAGCTACTCGGGCTACATCCAAATGGCCAGGTTCCCTGGGGCAGATGAAGAGATCGTGGTCCTGAGATTATCAGCTACAATTTGGTGCAAAACTCAGTTTGGCCTCTTTCTTGCTTTCACTCCTCAATATTAGAAAATCCTGTGGCTTCTCTCCAGCGTAGATTCCAAATGGGCCACCTCTCAGCATCTCCCCAACCCCCAGCCATGACGGGCCCTCACGTGGACCCCCACAGAGCCCCGGAAGTGCTCTCCTGTAGAGTCCATTGCCTTTAGGTCTTGCTCCCGAAGGAGACAGAGTAAGCAGGCTCCGATGTGAGCTGTGTCACCTCACTTTTCCCTCAGCACCCTCCAACAGCTTCCTCCCACCACACTGTGCATCAGTCAGGTCAAGTCAGTTCCGGTCACATGCCGTTCCTCCTCCTGCAATGTACCTGATCTGTCTTGCTACATCTTCAGTCTCATCTTCTACTTCATTTCCTGCCCCTCGCCCTTGCTCACAACATTCCAGCCTCAAACAAGGCCCCTTATTTTTTCTCAGCACACCAAACATGGGGCCCTCTCAGTTTTCTGGAATCTTCCTCCTAACTCCTCATGCAATGATTTGCGTATTTGTCACGCTCATTGCTTATTGTTTATTTCTCACCTGTAGAAGGTGAGCTCCTCAAGGGCACAGACCTTTGTTTCATTCGCTGATGTGTCCTAAGGAGCTGGAGTAGTGCTCGACACATTCATGGGGCTTCTTAAATATCAATGATTGAATGAAAAAATGTTAGGTGTCATTGTTAATTCTACCAAAAACACAAGCTGGTCTTGCTTCTACACATATAAACAAAGTCACATAGCTCCATTTTCTTCAGCATCAGACAAAGCTGAAAAATAGGCCATAGATAGGCAACACCAATAAGAGATTTAACATTTTAAATAACAAGTTTATAAAGTAAGAGTAGGAGAAAAAATTGATAAACTTAATTCCTTTGTACTGCGTTGGTCAGGAAAGGCTTCATGTAATGAACATTTCTCAAAAAAAAAAAAACGATCCTTTCTAATAAGTGGTGAAGTCCATTATCTACATTTCAGGCTCTGTTTCCACCATAATCCAACTGAATATTTATAACAGGTATTCAGTGCATGTTTTCTAGAAAAACAATTCTAAATGCCTGCTTAGGCATTTCAGACAGCCATCTCTATACCTCCAAAATTACAGGCTCTCCGGGACTCAAGGAAACGAATGTCATTTTATTTAACACTGGCTGAAAGAAGGCCAGTTTGCAATGTGGGGTCTTCGTACACCCTTCTGAGACATTTTGGTTTGGCATTTTTCTTTCAGAATATTCCGATGAGCCCATTCAAGACCACGTAGGTTACAATTCTGATTAATAAACTGCAAACCAAGTAAGCACAAGAGTTGGCAGCGTGGGGGCCCAGTAATGATAATTCCTTGTCCGTGTGAGCCGCGGTCTTCCCATCACTGCAGCCATCTTCAACTGTGTAATCAGTTAGAATTAAATTGAGTTCAGGATTAATCTCGAAGTTGCAGCCTGAGCATTTCTCCAGTGCAACGCTGCTGAGGATCAGCCCAAGTGGATTTTAAGTCCAGAGACCAGGAGTGGCAGAGGGGAGAAAGCGCCGTTGAGGAGGGACAGCCAAAGTGAAGGTTGGCTCGCATGGGCGTGTCTGCTTTGTCCCCTTCACATCGATGAAATTCTGGAAGACGAGTTTATTTTGGAAATTAATCTCTCCTTTAGTACACATCACATTATTTGCAAAAAATAATGGTTTATATAAAGATGTCTATACAAAAGTTTCCGTGGTGTACATTATAAGTGCATATATATTATATAAGGCAGAAGGAGAGAAATAAAAAAATCTGGTTCATATTTCTTTCCTTGGGCAGATTCCAATATGCACCCTGCCAACAATAGGCCATTTGATCTCTGCTTTGTTTCGCTCTTTTTGGAAGCAGTGAAACGTGTATGATTGAAATTTAGAGAAATCCTCATGTGGTGTGCAAAGCACTTTGAGTACAGTTGCTCTACATTAGCCAGTTCTACCCACAGGTTCTGTTTAATTAAGTGGGAAACCATCCTTAATATAAAGCAGAGAACATCAAGGTAACTGCTCACCTTAGTTGAAAGACGCTGTGCTATAGGTTGACAATATAAACCCCGGCTTAGGTGGCCTGAGTTCAAATCCCACCTCTGCCACCTACTAACTAGACAAGATTTCTCTGCCTCCAGATTTCCCTTCAAAAAATAATAATGAACACCTTCCTTATAAGGATAGTTTAGGATCTAACTGAAGTAGTACTGTATTGGTCTGCTAGGGCTGCTGTAACAGATACTACAGACTGAGAGGCTTAGACTACACTGATGCCCTCAGAGTTCTGGAGGCTGCACTTCCAGAATCAGCGAGCTGGCACAGCTGTCGGTGGGTGGGTGAGGGCTTTCTCCCTGGCTTGCAGACAGCAGTCTCATCGCTGTGACCTCCAGTGCCCCCTCTCTGCTCACACACTCCCTTGGTACTCCTTCCTCTTCTTATAAGGACACCAGTCCTATTAAATTAGGGTCTCACCCTGTGACCTCCTTCAATCTTAGTTACCTCCTTAACTGCGCCCCCTCCTCCAAATACAGCACACTGGGGCTTAGGGCTTCAACATATTAATTTTGGGGAGGACAAAGTTCAATCCATAACAAGTACAGACACAGTGCCTGGCACATAGTAACTTCACAATAAATACTAGCTCTTATATGTGATAGGTTTTGCTTTTCTTTCAGATGTATATATGAGTCTTAGTTTCAACATTTGTCTTTTTGGTGGATTAAAATTCCAGTTTGCAAGTAGAGGCAAATTAATCTGAGTGAACCCCAGTGAATGTATTTATTTAAAATGACAGGGAATGTAGTTACATTTCTAGTGGGATGACTTAAATGCAGACATATATATCCTACCCTTTAATTTACATAGGCCTTTTAGAAGGCATCTGACTGTAATCTCAGATAGTACATCACTGCTCACCCTGTGGGCCAAGTCCAGTCTGTGGCTTGCTTTTGTACAGCGTGTGAGATGAGAATGTGGTTTACATTTTCTAAGTACACACAAAAGTAGATTCTGTGACTAAGAACTGTGTCCCACAAAGCCAAAAATATTTACCATCTAGTCCTTTACTGAACGAGTGTGTTGACTTCTGCTCCGTGAAAGGAGTTTAATGCAAGCCCTTCAAATACACCCACTTCTTGGTATGCAAACACCTTGTCTTCCCTCCATCCTCAGCAAAGTTGTCCTTGTTGCCCCAGCATTTTCTTCTTTATCTTATTTACTTTGAGGAGGATTGGTCTACAGCTCCATCATGTCTTAGCAACTTCTGAGAAATATACTGAGTGTAATTTCATGTCTTCTTGGTGACTGTGACCCAGTGGGGGCCTCAGAAATGAGGAAAAATCCTGGAGCTTTTGAGTGACTTTCCTGTTTGACATGTTTTGTGGTCAGGCTGGACCTGTCATTTCTTGCCCTTGTCTGTCCATCTCTGGAACCTTCTCCTCTTCTGCTTCTTATCTGTAATGGGATGGCTAAAGAAGGAGAAAAAAAGAAATCACTTTTGAAGAATACTTGCTATCAGATTTCATCAATTCTTTTCAGAGGTGAGCTGCTTTAATTCTCATAATAAAGCATAATGGTTAAATGTCACTATTTCAGCTTTACATATTAACAAAATAAGCCTCAGAGGGTTTAATTTACTTGAATTCAAGAACAAGTCCTTATGGCTCCAAAAATTCAAGGCCTTTTGTTGCAGAAACCAAAATCCTGTTCTAAGACATCTGTTTTGTTTTCTTCTCATTTCTTAGGTATGCTCCAGATAATTCAGTTGTCTGACAAACCACCTCCAAATTAGTGAGGTGTTGTGATAACACTGCCCTTGTTCAAATATATCCTTGGGTATCATTCATATAGTACACTCATTCAAAAATAAAAATTGAGGAAGTATATGTGCTTAGGATCCTAGAGAGGGTCCGAAAGTGAGTACGGCCCTGTAGTTACAGCCTGTGTATGGTATGATGCACTGTCTAGAGCTATATGAACACATACACACACGCAGGGCTTATCCAGCCACGCTCCTCAGACACCCAGCGAGACCACTTCCGCTCGCTTCTGTTTCTCTTTCTCCCGAGGCAGGCTTTACGTCACACTCGTGGGATAATCTGACTTCGGTTCTTCCTCTAAGCTTCCTCAGCGACATAGGTCCTTGCCCATAATTCTGCCCATCTGGAACAAACAGGAGAGATGAATCACTATTAAGAAACATGATCACTAGAAAACAGGCTCCAGAAGTATAGGATTTAATAAGTTATTTTGATTTTTTTTTAAATTACCTGATATCAAACTTCCTTATCAGCTAAATATTTTAATGTCTACAGTAGACTATTATTCCACAGACACTATATATGATTGTGTTTGCACTATAACAAACACTTGACTAAAAAGACAAAGAGCAATGTCAACACAGTACCAAATTCACCATGAGATTTAGTTTCAGGCAATCCCGCAAGCTCGCCAGAGCGTGGAGGAAACTGGGCTTTAAGGACAGGGGCAAAAGATAGCGATAAGGGGGCCCTATGGTCTCCTGCCCAGTGATTTTCAAAAGCAGCTCCCAACTGAAGGCATGGGAGAGGATGGTCACTCAGCTGGAAACTTACTTCTGCACTCTGTCCATACTGCTTTCCCAGTGACAGACAGGAGGGTCTCATTGTTTTCTAGGATTGGACCCCAAGTAGACCGTCAGAATGTGGTTAAAGACCCTCCTTTCCTCGATTTCATGTTCCAAATGCCTGAGCTCCCGTACAGTGCTTTGCGGGGGCAGACTGGTGTGGGGGGTGTGGGGGGAGTCTGAGCGGCTAAGGAGAGGATTGTTTATAGAAAGGTGAACTTGCTGGACCCCCAGACCACAGTGACCTCTGGCTCACCCAAGGAAGGGCCTCCAGAGAGGCAGAAGGTCTTCAAGGGGAATGGCTGCGTGCATCCCAAAGGAACGTGAACTCTGGGGACTGTGCCTCCTACATCAGGAAAGTTCCTAAGCCATCTGTACGAAAGGCCCCATGGCTCAGTTTAACAACTGGTGTGGCTGTGTGGCCATCTGTACCGATTTATACTGTTGGAGTTGTTAGCTTGGGGTATGTTATGATTCTTCATAGTTTGTGTTTTCTTCACTTAGCAAAACCTAGTGAACGCTTTCCTTCAGCGAAATGTACTCCTATACATGAGCACCGTCTAACTGGTCTTTGGTGACGAGCCATAGGCATAGCAGGGTAATGATCCCCTTACCTTTTGCAGTAGCTAGGCGGGCGTGTGCCACCAGCATCCAGACCAGTCACCTCCAGTTAACCTGACTGTTTACCCTAGCATGTGATAACAATATTGCCATTTTCTTCATGTGTCGCAAAGTGAAAAAAGTTGAGAACTGCTTTGCACCATGGTTTTTTAACGGGAACACATCCCATTATATGACTGTAACATGCGCAACTTAGCCAACCCCTTCTTAGTGCACTTTCATGTTGTTTCTCACTTTTTTCAATATTTTTAAAAAATTTGTAATGTTCATACTTACATATATATCTGGTTATTTTCTTAAGACAAGTTCCAGGAAGAGGAATTTTGATATATTGGGTGCTATTTAAGATGTGGACATAGAATATCAAACATCCCTACCTTTTTATGAGTACCTAAGAACCCAGGCTCTAGATCTAGCCTGCTGGGATTTGCGTCCCTATTCCATCACGTTATTTGATGTGTGACTCAGTGCCTCTGTGCCGTTAGTCTCCTTGCTGAAAATGATAATAATCATAATATTCACCTCACTTGATTGTTGTAACAAGCAAAATCAGCTCTTATATATGGAGTACTTAGAACAATTCCTGGCTCATTGTTAATTATTAAATATTAACTCTTTTCTTTAGCAGTAGTTGTTTTGCTATTTTCAAGTTTGCCAATTTTCACTCCTCCAGAAATATATCAGAATATCTTTTGTCCCACAATCCCAAAGGCATTGGGAATTTAAATTCTTTACCATCATTGCTGTAATGTAATAGGGTCATAAAGAGTTTCTTTGTAGAAAAATACTTTTCAGTTGCTTAGTGAATTCATGAGATTGCAAATCTTTGATAGACATAGATGTTTTGACTTTTGTTCATTGTCTATTAGGCTGTTCGTCCAATTCAGGGATAGTTTTTAAATGAAAAATTTCCTGGGAGTCCTATGCAGCCTCTTACTCCATTCTGGATAAAATGAAAACTAGAAATACCAGAGTAATCAGAACTCCGTGTGCTTTAGATAGGGCGTTGCAGTTTTACAACCTTAGCTGCCCACTGTAATCACCTGGGAAACTTTAAAAGCTGCCTATGACTGGACCACACCCCCCAGAGATGGTAATTTAATTGATCCGACTTAATTACCTGGCACTATTGTTAAAAGCTCCCCAGGTAATTCTAATGTGCAGTGAGGACTGGGAAGAGCAGTGTAGGTGGGTACTGATTAAGTCGAGATCATTTGGGTGTGTCTGTGGGTCCCTGCACTGGATAGAATGACTTTCATAATCAGTCAGCTCTCCAGGCCAACTGGGTCAATTGCCACCATAAAAACTGGCTACAGAGCCTTCTGACTAAGACTGAAAAGAAAAAGTTCAGCTAGACTTCACAAAATCTTCAAAGTTTTGCTCTGGACAGTTACTTTCACTTCCAAAGTGTTCTCTTTCTTAAAAATCAACCCCAGTGTTACATTTGCATTTTGGTGGTGTAAAAGATCCCTACACAGCAGTATTTCATGTTCTTGACTGTTTCTTTTGTATTTTGTTGCTACTAATGAAGCAAACAATCTCAAAAGGACTAAACACGGATACGAAACAGATTTAACATGCACCCTGCATATGACGCATATGACAGCTTTGATCTTTTGCCTACTTTGAGTGTAAGTGTCTTGAGAGTCAGTACTTTAGGGAAAGAATCCTTCACTCGGACTGAAAACTATAAACTGGGAATATTCAACCACAATATGTTTTCAAGGAAAAGATTTAAGAGCAGCTTCAAAGAAATCAGAAACTTAAGAGAAGGACAAGAAGATGCTGATGTGTTAGGAAAGTCTATATTATTTGCTTCTGTGGTTTTGAAGATATAAATAGAAACAGCTAAGGCAAAGAAGTTCTAAAATTAGCTCTCATCCTGATTCCAAAAGTTGGTTATTTTAGAACTTTTAATAGTATGTAAAAACCACTGTTTAAAATTCTTGGTTTGAATGTTCTGGCACTTCAATCAAAAAATCAGTGTTTTCAAGCTTTGTGGTTTCTCTAAAGTCATGTGCTAAACAAATAGACCTACTCTGTTGCCGAATGGTTTGAGGGGATGGAGGGTGCTGTAATTTTCTTCTCCTCAGGCAGTTTTCTCCAAGAGCCAGAGTATGAGTTTAAATCAGAAATTAAATGAATAACTGATCTAAATTGGGTATAGGTATGGACAAACACTGGTGTTTAGACCAAACATGCTCTTTAAGCACAGTAACCTTACCCAGTTGTTCTTCCAAAACCACGGCAGAAAGCAGTCTTGCTCAGCTAATCATACCTCCCTCCCTAAAGAAACCACCACCTAGGGGAGCAGCTTTCAGAAGGCACTCGGCAGCAGGATGAGCGACCACATCCCACCCTGAAAAGCGAATCCTCATCACTTTCCCTCAATCCCCACTGCCGCTCTCTCTCCTGAGCTCACCAAGTGTGCTGTTTCATTATTGTTTTTTCATTCTGGTGAGCTCTTTGTAGGTCTAAGTCCCCTAGGATAAAAACTGAATCTGGAGAAAGACTTGCAGCAACCAATTTTACCCCTTACCAAATTTTATCCAGTCGCAAACAAGAGAAATTATATCATGTCTACAACTGAAAGAACAGCACATTATTTATTGGTGAGTGGTCAAAGAACATTTAGGGAGGTCTTGAGTTCCCATTTAACATTTTGCTGAGAAGTTTCAGGAAAAAAATTGAATAGCAATGATGACTGATTGAATCAACTAAGTGAATCATGTCAAACTACAATCATGTTACTCTTTATGTACTAGAAAATATTAATTCTGCATTAGCCTCTTGGGTGCTAGGCAGGGAAAATGTAGCTTGGTGTACCCCTTAATCTTCAGGGATGGCAGGGAGCCTTGGAAAACACCTATTGAAATTATTCAAATCAGATTAGTTCTGGGTTCCTTCAAGAATGCAAGAATGCAAGAATTTGATGATCACTGTGGTATTTCCCAGGATTTACTTGAACTTACTCAATATGAAATAAAAAAAAAAACTTCCAACAGTGGTTTTCAATCTTTATTTCTCAGAATTATTTGTAGAGAATCTAAAAAATTACTGATAACTTTGGCCCATCGCAGAATGTCTGAATAAGTGTATGTGTTTAGAAGAAATATCCAGAAGTGGATCTGATGCATAGCAAAGTTGAGCACATCTGAATTTAGACAAACAGAAGACATCAAGTTTCCCACCTTTAAAAGATCTTTTCTAAAGGTTGGATAACTAGAGATTTTTTAGTATTGGTCCAAATCATCTCATCAGTCCCTTTAGAGGAACTCAAATCATTCAAGATGTTCTAATGAGAAAGACTATCACAGAAAGGACACTCTTTAATTGCAAGGGGTCTTTGAACATCAAAGAGCTGTACCCTTAAAAGCATTATTCCAACTTTTTTCTTCAAGTGCTAAATTTGAAGATGACTTTTGTTTTTACTGTTTGCAAATTTTACCAAAAATATATGATAACTCTTTCAGTTATCTTAGATTTCTGTTTTCTGTAAATATACCTTTATGTAAATGTTTTTTTCTGTTTTGTATTTGTCACTTTATGTGACATTCCCAAAAATGTTGCCATTAGAAATTATTCACCAAAATATGACTGTATAGTTCATAAATAAATTTTATATAATTTGATGAAAAAGAATGTATGTAGGAGAACAAGTTGGATTAATATTATTTATTGAGCTCCTCATAGGCATCCTTTTAATAATGGATTTGTTATTATTCTCATTTTACTGTGAAAAGAACTGAATGAAGTTCAGATTAAGAGAAATGTCCAACATCACACAGTAAGTAATAAAATCAGGATTTAAATTTAAGTCTGGCTGATTCCACAGCTCATATTTGCTAAATTGCATTATACTAGGACAATTAGAAAAGTAAATGTTCTTTCAGAGTCCTTAAAAGCATTTCATTGAATAATTTGTATCGTGGAGGATTATTCTGTGTTCACAGCATGGCCCTAAAGAATATACAACAGGATATCTAGTAAGACTTTTTCATCTCTCCTGTTTTCCCATTTGTCATGAAGGAGTACATAGACACTTTAAGGAATAGTTAAGGGAGTCCAGTTAAAAAAAAAAAATCTACCACCTTCCTAGCCAACCAAGAAATTAGACGAAAGTGTAAGTTAGATGGGGCCAAATTATTGCCTTTATCATGAACAAATTTTAGGTTGAAAGGCATGGCTTAACTTTGGAAGAAAGTGGGCCTTGTAAAATTGAAACCCAGTTTTACACAGACTTATCCAGCCAGTCTCAGGCAGTGCCCATCCCTTGAAGCTTGAAGGAACAGAGATAAATAAATGTATGCCTTCTGTATCCAAGCTTCCTTTTAAGCGGAAATGAAGAGGGAAAGCGTAGACGTCTCCAGACTCACCAATCAGATCAGCTACTCTGCCAGGAGTGGAGAAATTCAGCATTGCTATAGCAATGGACTTCCCTTCACATGGGGGGAAAAAAAAACATTAGAAGTAAGCAGAAAGTACTTCCTCTGGACAGCAAACTATACCCGAGAGTTTTTCATATGCTCACTAAAGATGTCTGAGGGCACATCTAAAGTTCAACTTCATTCGCTGAGTTTAATGAAGAAACAAAAGCCTAGCCGAACAGCTACCCCATTCACCTATTTACAGGCCAGTTGACTGAAGAGGGGAAATGAAAAGCCTCACGTGGGTAACTATTCAATATTGATGTTTCTCTCAAGTACTAATGAAGCAAATTAATATTAAAGTCGAGGGCTTAAGGTGACATGAAATATCATTCAGTGTCAGAGAAGTTATTAATTAGGACATTTCTACTATACTTAAAAATCCCATGCTTGCTTTGTATTTCTAACATCTTTTTTGTAAAATTTGCTTTAAGTGATCTTTGAAGAAACATTCCAGACAAGAGAAACTGAAATAGTTTGTCACCATAAATCCTGTTTTGTATCAAGACAGACCCTGAAGAGATGACAGAATTATCCACTTAGTTTTAGATGCTCTTTTGATTCTTTTGCAATGTGTTTGAAGGATTATTTCCATAATTTAATATTTGTTAAACATGTAGAGTATTTGTTCAGCTGACAGCCCGTTTACACTAGTACACAACAAATTAATTCAAAATTCAAATGAATTTCATTTGTTAACTATTTCTAACAACGCCCTATGCTTTATGAGGTTTGAGTTTACACTTCAAAAATGATGTGTAATATTAAGGCAGATTTCTGAGTAAATGACCCCATTCTTCGAAAAAGTTTCTATGTCAGATTCCCTCAATTTGAGTCAATATTGTCTGATTTAACATTTCCAAAATGAGAGAAGTACTAGAGCTGGAAGACATTGGGTCTAATGCCCTTATTTTTGCAGATAAGCAAACTTGGACTTAAAAAGATAAAGTGATATGGCAGAGATGGCAAAGCAACTTACTTAGTAGAGCTGGACTGGGGCTAAATTCTTCTAACCCCTGAAATGGCTCTTCCATGCCAGTTGCCTTTCTTTTCCAGTTTAGTCTTATACTACTGAATTTTATCTAGGTTAACAATTCTAACTTCTAGGATGTTATTTCTCAACCCTACTTGCTCTGTTTTGCAGTTTAATTTGCTAGCACAGTTTTTTCTTTTTTTTTTTTTTTTAGAAGTTTAGTGCCATTCTACAGGAGAGAAATGTTTTCTATTACTTTTATTGGGGCTTTTATACTGCAAAAAAGAAATCACATGCTATCAAAAATCTTACAAAGCATTTGGTTTCCTTCCATTCAGCTCTAATTTTAGTGTGCAGTTCTAGCTTCATGAAGGAGACGCATGGGCATCTTCCATTCATTAACGTTTCAGTGCTTGGTTTGTTTTCCCATGCTTGCTATTTCATACAGATTTGATGCTCCATACCTGCCTTTTGCAGTGGTTCCATTGCTGTTTCCAAGTGGACAGGTCCTATTGGGAGAATCAGCTCAGGTTACAGAGTTGGGTACAGTTATGTTTACTTACTGTTTTTCAGTAAAAAGCTAAAGGGTCCTGGCCTGTTTATCCCATTAGAAGATGTTGAAGTACATTTCCCAAATAAGAAGCCCTTGTTTTTCACTTTGCTTTGAGTAACTTCAAAATCTCTGGAGATGATCAAGTCTGTTCTTGGAGGTGCTCCTTGCAGTCTGACTGTGTAAAACAAACCTGCTTCCTTTCCAACACTCTTGGAAGACTGTCCTCTCTCTTTGTTCCCACTTGATTTTAAAACCTGCTCAGCTGCTCCAGAATAGAAGAAAACATTACTTTCATAGCCAAAGATTTTTGCCTTGACTAAAGTTAATTAAATGATCAAAATGTATCTTTCAAATTTGAGATCAGAATTTTTGGCCCTCTGGGCAGTGACTTGCGTCAATGTGATACAGCCGTGATACCTTTCCAGCAGGTATACCTATGAATAAGGGCATTAATGTTTAGAAATATCTTGATGTGAAATAAACAGTAAAATACAACATAACATAGCATATGTCAGCACAGGGGGAAACAACCTATTCCCCAAGAAATGAGCCTAATTTTCTGACCCACTGGTGTGAGAGTAACTGGGCTCAGATGAAATGCAAAAGAAGCCATCTGAGGATTCAGCTTGCCAGAGGATAGAGATATTTTGATAATTCTGCCTTTCTCGGGAGCATCTCCTCTTTGGTATGAGACCCGCTTGGATTGGAGTGGGAGGACAGGGGAGTGTTAGACACGGTCCTGCTTTCCTGTTACTTCCCTCGTGCCTCATGGTCAGAGCCAATGCCTTGTGTACACATGGAGAAGCTCAGTCAACAACTTCCAGCATCTCAGGACAAGGAAGAGTTGGAGTCGTCACCTACGAGCCAGACCTACTCTGGCTAAAAGAGCCACATAATGGAAGTAGGATTACATTTTTCATGTTGCACTATTGATTCGTGTCTTCCATCCTCCTATGTGTATGCACCCAGCCCAGCACTCTGAATTGGCAATCTAATTCACCCTCTAAATGCCTCCCCCACCATCTTTGGTCTTGTCACAACCTTCAACCAAAAAAAAAAATTAAAAAAAAGAAAGAGAATGGAATTTCTCAGGAACTGTTAGGGAGCCTAAATGTGTGCTGAATGCATTAGGTTTTGGTCAGATCTAGGATCTAAGCGAAACCACAAGTCCAGGACAAGTGTAAAACTCTGATCCATTGTAAGAGGAAGCTGACTGCCTTGGCACTTTAACCGATAGCAGGAGTGATGTGGGGAGGGTTGTAAGTCACTCATTACCCAATTAGACCTCATTTTCCCTGCGGCACAATAAAATCATGTCTCCACACAGCAGTAAAATTCATATTCCACTGATCAGTCGGGTTCTTTATTGCTGATTAGGTTTCCTGAATAAAGAAAGTTCAGTAGTAACCCTAATGAAAAAGCTTCAAATTTGATGGATGGGGAGAGCAAGAGCCTCATTTAATAGCACTGCTTCAGCTAAGGTCTTCAAGACTCTTGGCAAATTGAACTTGAAATCGAGTTTCAGCATATCCAACCAGACAAGCATCACCAACACGAGTCCTACACGGAAGGTCACAGGCAGTGTGGCCTATGGGAGAGGTCAATGGTCAGATTATGGCCCCAGTCTGTCCGGACTCATTCACTGTGTTCCATGGTGAAGAGAAGTTCCTTCTCTGTGAAATGGGAAGCTGAACGGGAACCCTCCTCCAGGGGAAACCGCTAGGGTTCTGGGCACAGGGCAAACGAAATGCCCTAATCACCCCGAGGCTGGCTTCCTTCCTGAGGATGCTTCAGCCCCAACAGCCACAGCCAAAGGAGCGTGTGAGGAATGAGTGCTTTGGGTGCATCAGGCAACGACCCCCGCCCACTGCCGACAGGTCCCTGGGGTTCACTGGTCCCACGGCTGCCATGTCACAGAGACTGTGTGAGAAAGACACGGGACTAGCTGCCTTCTGCTTAGACCCATCACAGCACCATCTTGGGAACAAGAGATGAAGTAAGGGGTTTTATAGGACAGCAAAGGTTTAAGAGCTATGAGAATTTCATGTCAGATTTCTGTAAGTTCCTCTGCTTATTTTCATGGCAAAAGTTGTGTCCACATAGAAACAGCACCATGATTTGCACCTGAGATTCCAAAGCTTCAGATACTTGTTTATAATATGTTTGTCAGGTAAAAGTGAGGACCATCCTAACCTATGTGCATGGTGGCCAGGGGGGCCCTCAATCTGCAAGTAAGCACCCAGAAATCTGGGATTCTTGTCAGTTTTAGAAAACTGCCTTAGAATTGAATGGCCAGAAGGCAGTCCTGCGGCAAGATGAACAATACCCACACACAAATTCCACTGAGCAAGAAGAGTCCTCCTAGTGTGAATTATCTGCTATTTTTTATAATATAAACCTACAGAGTGGATATGAAGTATTTGCAGTGGTTTTTTAGGAGAAGAGAAATCCATATGGTCTCTTGTGGACCTGGAGGTAGAGACTAGGCTTGGAGGGCAGTTATCATGAAGGAACCTACCTAGGGCAGTAGGAGATTGTTTTTCCTTCCCTCCATTAACATGTGCTGGTGTGAGCCTCACCCTCTGTTCCTCATTTGCCTCCCTTCCCCCTCCCTCTTCCCTAAGTAACCCAGGAAAGGAGAGGAGGCAGGCAAACGCTGACTAAAGTGGAGAGTGTGGACAGCAGGCCCTAAACCATTTGCCACAGAGGACGTGGTTGAAAGAGAGCAATCCCTTCCACGAAGCCTTACGGTTCCGACCAGGCGCCGGCTGCTGTGCAGAAAGGGTGGCCAAGGGTGGCAGCCTCAGGTCTGCATGGCGCTTGCCCCCTCTGGGCCCTGGACAAATTTCACGTGGGCAGAGCTCTTTCCTGGCTCTGCCCAGATTCCTCCATGGAGTCTTCTCTCTCAGTTAACACATAACAGCCAGATGCCAGTTCCAAGAAAACCCTCTACCCCCATCCCCAGAACCCCAGGTTCCCAATTACCCTCCTCTCCTTTCTCATTATAAAACGTTCCATTCAGACATCCTATGTCAGTTATGTGTTCCTGTGATGACAATAATTTTCCTGTGAGAACATGAAAAATAATCTTCGGTCCTACAGTCAGCAGATGTTTGTGTCCTGAAGGACAGCTGCTAAGTAACTCAGAGGAGTTCTCGCTGTGGTATGTGGGGTGGTGCATCTGAGCAGTGGGTTTTACGGCAACACAGCCTCCCATTTTTCAAACTCCTGTAGGGAATGAAACATAATGAAGTAAATGAACTCTATTCATCTCATTTAATTTGTAAAAAATGATGAGGTAGGCTTTATTATTTCTGTTTTATTTCCATTATTTCTATTTATAATGAAGTGACTCTCAGAAAGGCTAAGTGACTTGCCCATAGCTCAGTTACTTGAGGTTCCAAATGCTCGATGTGTTTTGATACTTTATCACATCACAATTTTTAATGTGAATATTTAATGTGTATTAAGTTTGAGGGCAGATGAAGAGTCTTTTCCATGTATGATGTTAGAACATAGGATTGTTATATCTAACCTAGCAGATGCTCGTAATCTAGAAAGACTTGAGTCTGAATCTCTGCTGACTAGACCAGAGACTAAGAGAATGGCCTTCAAATGTTCTAAGAGCCATTCTCATCTGTCCAGTGAAGGATAGTGGGTGTTTAAAGGAATTAGTGTATTTTAAAACCTCACCACCAGTAGACCTAATCCTTGTTTAGTGTTTCATATTTTTAAGAAGTAGAAAAATATCCTATCTTTGGAATAATGCTCAGATTTTTAAAAATTATAGAAAGCTAGTCACAATTGTTATCATAAGGACCTGCTTATTATATCTTCATTTTAAAACAAAGGTACCAATTATAACAGGTGAATTTTTAAAATTCCTCTTGGAAACCTACAACATAGGAGATTTGAGCTAAAAAAAAGAAAAAAACACTGTTCTATATTGAGAATGTTCTCCCAAATAAGAAAAGTAACTGTATGAATATTCAAATACAGTTCAAATCCAGAGTAATGTGAGACAGATGCTAAGCACTTTAGGTTGACATGAAGTCTTATCTTCCAGTATCTAGAAGGAATTAAGTAAGCCACACAATAGGCTATTTGTAGTGACTTAAAAACATGCCGAAAGCTTTATTTTCTTTTCATGGTTCCCCACAAGAGGCACCAATGTATGTAATTGTCTGATACATAGAACTTCTGAACAACAAATAAAATTCACCACCTACTGAGCTTAAGCACTTAAATGAAGATCATAATTTCCTCCTAGAGACCTTGTAAATTTAAAAATCCATTCCATTTCGGACATGGTCTTAGCTCCTTTGCTCACAAATTTTGCTGGACATTAGAGAAAATGAAAGAATGACCAAGTTAAGATAAGTTTAGAGAATTAAATGTGATGGGAAAGTGAGCCCAGCATACAATGCAGTCAACCCAGAGTGGGTGGTAAATGAAGTGGTGTAGGAGGAAAGAGGAAGAAACGCTGGTTCTGCCTGAGGCACTTGAAAAAGGGTTTGGAAAAAATGACATTGAATTGAGACTTCAAGAATATATATAGGATGGGAGGAAAGGATAATTCAGACATAGAGAAAACAACATGCAGAAAACAGAAATGTAGAGGCGAATGATGATTTGACTAATAGTAAGCTCTCTGGTTTGACTAGAGCATAGAGTGCATGGTAGCAAGAAATGCCACGGTGGTGGGCAAAATAATGTAATGCCTCCCCATCCTCTTTATCTGCTCATCCCCTAACAGACACTTGGGTTGTTGACATGTCTTGGCTCTTGTGCGTAATGCTGCAGCGAACATGACCAGGTTTATCACATTAAGACAGTGATTTCATTTCCTTTGGATCTATACCCAGAAGTGGGATTGATGGCTCCTAATGGTAGCTGTCTCTTTAATTTTTTGAGGAACCTCCATACTGCTTTCCATGGTGGCTCCACCAGCAGTGCATGAGGGTCCCCTGGAGAAAAGGCATGCTTGATGATAATTTTGAATCACCTCATGTCTGAATCTACTTACCCCTTGAATGTCCTAGTTGAAGAACCTTTTAAAGAAAAACTAGTTTGATTCCTGGTACTTACTATTGACAAGTTAGTTCTTGATACAAAAGCAGCCCAAGCCAAAACCAAATCAGTAATGGTATTTGGTTCTTTCATAGGTATTCTTAAAAGCATTGAAGGTGTCTACATCAGAAAACCATTCATATGGGCAAAAATAACATTCATATGCACATACACCTATACAAACACTACTTCTATATTTGAAGCTGCCAAAAATTCCAGCCAAATAGGACGGGTACCCCTAGGCTTTAATGCACCAGAATTGTTTCAATTCATTTTTTTTTCAAAAGAAAGATTTTATTTCCCCAGTTGATCAGAGAGCACACTTGGAGAAAAACCTGTTGATATTTCCCTTGCTGAGTTTTAAATAGCCTGAGTATGTGTGATATATCTTTTGTAGTGAGTACTTTAGAGAAAAAGCATTGCTTTTAAATCTCAGGCATGCCCCAAAATGTAATGTGAAATAAATTTCACCGTGAATGAGCTCCTGCCATGTCTAAAAACTGAATCATAATATGCAAGGGTTCTCCGAGACAAACCCTTTCCTTTTGTGGTCTTAAAAGCAGCAAAGCTAAAAGGATTGATAAGTTTTAAATCTTTCCATCAGATTTCAAGTCAAGCCATCCATTTATATCTTCATCCAACTCTAGTAGCAAAAACATAAGTAATTCATTCTGAGGTTTCCTAGTCACTCAATTCTGTTCAATTAATAGGATGCATTTTACTCAATATCGGAAAGTTGTAAAGAACAATAATGATAATGTTGCTAACAATGCTGGGTCTGCCCTCCAGGAATTTGTGTTCAGTCTCTGAGATAAATCCAGATTCTGAGAGTAACCTCTGAATTTTCCCATCTTGTTTTCAGCACACCTCTGAAAATTTCAGATTGTAATTCATTAAAAGCTCTGAAGCAATGAAATATGTGTTTGGCTGCTCCCTGCCCTGCTAGGGAGTAAGGAGCCTGTGTAACTCTCACCCCTCCAGGGTGAGGAGTCTTTTCTGAACTCTGAAGTAACCTCTTGACTTGCCTGAAGATTCTTCTCCAACTCAACAGGAATAAAATTGGAATGGTAGTATCAGCTACCATTTAATGAGCACTTGCTACATGCCCAGCACTTCTCCAGCTTTTCATGCATCATCTCCTTTAATTCTTGTTATTTTCAACTTGAAGGTGAAGTTAGCCTGAAGACGAGTGGGGTTAATTAACTGAACTAAGATCATGAAGTTCTCAAAAGGAGGCCAAACCAAACCCCCAGCTCTCTGTCCACCAAAGACCCAGTTCTTACCACTCCACTCTGCTTGCCTGGAAAACTCCCTCCAGGGCCTCATATGGAAGCTATGAAGTAGCCCATTAGCATAAATACACTTAGAGAGGCTCTTGGCTGGCTTTCTTCTTCCACACCTCAGATCATTACACGAAATACTAAAGCTTACTCTGTAACCTGAGAAAAGGTCTTCCCAGAGGCACTTCACCTGCAATCACTGAAGATAAGACAGCATTCCAGAGCCAGGCCAGTCTTTTAACTAAACCCGCAGAGGCCACCCTTCCCCGTTACCAGGGTTTCGTAGCTGAGCCGAATGGTAACCAGTGGACCAAAGGGACATTTGAGTTAACAGATAAGACTTGCAAATATCAGCCCCTGCGTAACAGTCACGTACCATTGACTGGCTGCTCTGCATACCCAATATGAATTGAAATATGCAAAAATAAATAGTCAAACACACAAACTGTTTTCCAAAAACAAAAAAAATCCGTTTGCAAATGCAAATTGAGGCCATCTAGGCATGAACTGTGCAAATAAAGTGTTAGGACATTCTGTTTCAGCTCTTAAGCTCCAGGAGTGTTACAGGTGCTCTTAATGTGACCATGAATATGGTATGTGTGTGTTTTGAAGCGGGTGGGGTATTACCTTTCCGAAAATTCTCTGTCAGTGGCAGATTAGAGCAGGAATTTCTTCTCAAACACATAAGCTTTTCTGAACATTGAACCTTCTCAGAACCAGCATGTTAAGAATGAGGTAGCCCAGTGTTACACTTTTGTAAGAGTTTTTTTCCTTTAAAATAAAGTATCGACTTCTGAAAAACATTTATTTGAAACATTAGATTTTATAGATTTTTCTATTTTCCTTTCCATGCTCTTATTGTTTTCATGCCATAAACTGACTGGGTGGTTTTATGGGTTAAAATGACAGAAAAGGAATGTGTTCCAATGTTAAATTCCACTCTGTTAAGCCATGTATCTTTCTTAATTGTGTAAAAATACACATAGCATAAAATTAAAAGTCCCTATAGTTCCTACACTCTTTTGCCAATTAGTAATTATATTAATCAATAACAGATTTACTTTTCTGAATGCCAGGGCATGGCAATGAATTTTCTTCAAAATTACTACCTATGTATACTAACTGCTACTTTTTGATGGACTGTCTTAATGAATAATGGTTGTCTGGAACAGAATTCAATCAAATTAATTCTACATTGCCTTATGTTTAGTTAGCAAGACTCACTGAAATGCAGTACCACCAATGCTTTTGGTATTGCATGTATGTAGGACTTAATTTAAAATTAAATTTGTTATGTTTTATTGTTCTGTTTTTTAGCCATGTAACTTTATAGCAACTCTCTCAGTTTTTGTATATCACTATATAACCAAATCTTATGAACTCTTTCTTCCATACACACACACAAAGCACACACATATATTCAATATATATTTGTATATGCTACTTTACTTCAAAACTAACTTTAAAATTAGTTCAATGTATGTATGATAAAAAATATTAATATTTGTTCATACATAAGATTAATATTTACTTAATTTTTTAAATATTGTCCTTGTGTCATTAAGAAATGTCATACCCTTCTGCTAGTCTTAAATACTGGGAAACTGATACTTTGAATAATAGTCTGTTCTAGTAGCCATGAACCACATGTGGCTATTAAATTTAAATGAATTACAACTGAATAAAAATGAAAGTTCAGTTTCTCAGCCACACCAACCATATTTCTAGAGTTCAATAACCACGTGTGGCCAGTGGTTACCTTATTAGACAGTGTGGATAAAGAGGGATGTCTGTTATTGCAGAAAGTTCTATTGGACACTGCTGGTCTATAGCATTAAATGTTAGAATTTAAATTAGAAAATAATGGATTCTTTAAGAAGAATGTGAATGTGGCCCACTTCACTAATTCCAAAATTAGATTTTAGGTCTGTCTACTACAAAGGCCAAAAGAAAAGGGGAAGTAAAGGATGTAAATATTTACAGAAAATACTAAATATCCAGATGTCCTATACCAATTTCCTCTCTTTCTTCAATTCTGGTTCACTTAATTCTCAGTCAAGGTCATGTGCACCTAATAGCTTTATTTTCCCATGACTTTCCCACTTATTTCAATAATTTGCACACTTTCTATCATATACCCAGTCTCTGGACAGTAGTGTGATAAGTCTTAGTTACCTGGCTTACAGTGTTCATCTCAGTGAGAGATTCAGCTAGCTTTCTGAAAAAATCCAGATCTAATTCTAAATGACCCGATACATAAAAGAGCATCATGTGAAAGAACATTATGTATAGTGTCTTTTTATCCATGTTACAGATAAATTCTAGGTGGATATAAGAATAAAACATATATAATGAATGTGGTAGCAATACATGTTTTAAAAACTATACATAAAATTTTTAATTAATGCTTTTCCTTTTTCATATGTTAATTCAAGATGTACATTCATTTTTATATAAAGTTTGATTCCCCACTCTGCATAGAGGAAGGGAAGAGAGAAAATTCATGCAAAAAAAATTTTCCCTTCCTGTCATTCATAATTTCTAGCTTTTAGTTTCAAAATGAATGTGAGATAAGAAAAGTGATCAAAGTATCCCTTTAATGATTCTTAAATAATATGTCACAGTAATTGCTCAGGGGCAATGTTCAAACACCTGTCCAGGAAGCTTCTGACTAACAAATACTAGCTTCAAAGATGCAGGGGAGCCTCAAGACAGAAACAGGAAGAAGGGTTTTCCTACAGAGATTATTGCTGTAATGGTGCATGCTCCTAGGAGAGAGTTTGACTTTAATAATGCAACAAATCTGTCAAAAACCCACAGCAATGTCCTACAGTGTCTGACCAGAGAGATATCTGAGCAGAGATATACTGCTCCCATTTCTTTTCCAGGACATCAAAACGAGAAGAGTTTCTCTTCACTATTTCTCAGCAGACAGTAGTTCCTTGTTATTAAAAAAAAAATGCACAGTACCTAGAACATGTTCAAATTGTAAGGCTAATTAAAGATATATTAATGTAACAGGACATGCCATGAAATTGCCTAAAAATTATAAGAACGCTCACTGAGCTATCAATCACCAGCCCACCATGGAAGAATGCTTATTCTTAAACAAGTAAAGATAAACATGATTCATGAAAATAATAAGGAAGAGAAGAGGGAGTAGCCGGGCACCACCTACCAGTACCTTTTCAAATGCTGTTTCTCCTTTCTTCTTAACCTCTTCTCATCTCTTTGACTTCTTCAGCTATTTCCCCTGGAAGAGTCAGAAAAGGGAAAAAAAAAAAAAAAAAGGTGAGCAAGATAATTAAAAAGAAAGTGTGTGGGGGAGAGAGAGAGGATTTGGTTGCAGTGTAAATTAGGTGTAATCAATAAAGTGTACATGTGTGTATTGATAGTTTGCCATATCTATACCCTGAAAGTGACGCTAATTATAGCAGATTCAATCTAATTGCAGTGAGGACACGTATGGCGTGCCGTAAATTACTTCTGGAATCAGATAGGGCATTGGTCAATGAATTAGAACCATACAAAGAGTGATATCATAAAAAGCGTATTTAGTGCCACATTATCCTGCACAGACACATACCTTTATTGTATTATAATGGCTCCACTGTAGTTCCAAGAAGGGTGGAAACCGCAATTGGTTGGATTCACCTTGATGAAGGAAACCAGAGTTCATTTGGGTTTTGATGGATTATTCACATACATAGAGTAAGAAAGAGGGAAACCGAGCTACAAGGAAACCGAGCCAGAAGTGACCGTCTCATCTTCGAACGCAGTTCTGGCTCGATTGGAGAAGCAGGGTTGTTTAGTTATGTGCTGTAAAGTTACAGAAAATCAAGTTATGAAGGTCAGATAGAGGCCATATCAAGGACCCCAATAGGCCTTCAAAAGCAAGCACAGCTTTCTAAGCTGGATGGAGATCAGACATTTGCATTTGCTGCTGTACTAGGACCTCAATGAAAAGAAAACCCAAGAGTCCAGTGAGGAATAAACCTAAACTATGAATGACAGTGACGCAGATGGGTTCCACCAGCGCTGAGTCCCCTCGACAGAGCGCCGCCTGCTCTCCGGCTGTGCAGCTGAGTTGCTGGGGCGCAGGTTGAGGGCTAGGGGCTGGGCAGCAGGCTCTGCTGAGGCCTGAGGTTGCCGTGCAGCTGGAGAAAGGTTTAATTGAATCCGCGTGCATATCCCTCATCCTTACCCAAAATGAAAAGCAAATAAAAGCTGATGTTACCCCAGTGCCAAACCCCAGACGTCCTGCCCGAAAGGGGAGCAGGATTTGAGGAGTGCTGATGCTCCCGACATGGATGCTGACTTCCCAGAATGAATCTTCGTTCTGCTCTTTCGGAGATTTGCAGTCTGACAGCTAGCTCCTTGGCCACCTACTGGACGCTAGGCCGCGCCCGGGCCTCCCTTCACACGCCTCCTGGTCAGCTTTCCGTCCGATGGGAGACTAGCCAGAGGGGTGCCGTTACGTACATAGCCGTAAATGGTGAAATTCACACCAGATTCCTGCCCTTCTGTCTGAGCCTGAATTAATCATCAGTTGTGCAGAACTGCCTGTTAACGCCTCAGCATTTCTGCTTTTTATGCACAGACTGGAAGCCTGGAAACGACATTTCCTTGACTGACTCAACAGGAGGGCCTTGCACGAAATCCAGAAGGCATAAGAACAGAAGCCTTTCTCACTCCTGCACTTGGTGGTTTCCTGAAACCAGGACCTAAAACACCCCAGTGCTTCTGATGACTTTGTAAACCTCTAATTCCCTGTGTTCAGTTACTTTCTGTAAAAATATACTCAGAGTTGCTTCTCTTTTTCTGAGTGAGATTTTACTGTCTTTTCAGAGATATATGAAGACATTCAACAAACAGATTTTAAAATTAACTCTTTTCTTTCCTGTGCATACATCAGTTTTTTCTCATTAGTTTGTAAACATTCTCTATTCCTCTAATTAGGAAAAGAAGTCCGTTGGCCCTCTGCTTCCCTCCATTATATTCTCTCTTCCTTTTCCTTAGGACTGAGCCAGCCTTTCTGAAAGACATCTCTCCACACACTGGGTGTCCCGTGGTAGCACTGGAGCCAGCCAGCTGGGGGTGAGATACAGCATCTAACACTTGATGATGTCCTCTGACCCATATGTCCAGTCACTTAAATTAGATTACTTGTGACAAGTACACTCAGATACTAGAGGGGTCTGGTGGAATTAACCAAACCATCAGCATTCTGAATGTCAGCCACACACTCAAACTGGTTTGAACCACTAGACATTCCCTTATAAGATATTTAGTTGTAGACGGGGAAAGAAAAATACCCATCAGTCTTGAGGAGGAGGCTGAACGGAATTACCTACCCTCGTAGGCAGAATGTTGCCTTCCGTAGAAAAAGAAGTTCTATACAAGTAATAAAATGGAACAGAGAAAAATTCAAGGGTAACTGTAGTCACTGCAAGATGAGTAGGAGCAAAATCGAAGGCAGGATTCAAACATATCTACCATAGAGTGACCTGTGTCCTCAAGTGCATGAGGTTCGTCTGAACTCCTTATGTAACTTGAAGTTGAATAAAACTTCTTTTCAAGCACTTTGAGAAGTCGGAGCCCAAATCCTCATGCTTGTTCGGAAAAGGCAGTGCAGCAGCAGCATTCGGAAGTAAATCCCAGCCCGTCAGCCTGCAGAGAAAGAAGGCAGACTCTGCCGCTCATTAGTTCTGCCACTTCTCTGTTCCCTACACAATTCAACTGAAAAAAACATTATAGTAGTTTAGCTCTTACAGATAATCGATTTATTTTGATAAATTTCCAGAACATTTTGTATGTGATTATTTTAGAGTGTTAGTGTCTATCAATTACTCCATCCATAACAGATGCCTGATTCTACAGCCTTAGTTGAAAGCTTGGCAAGGATTTCTCTTATACTCTAAATGCCACTGCCAACCACACTCTGCCTGTTGCCCTAGCCAGCGGGATGGGTGCATGAGAAAGGAGGACAGTACGTTGCAGAAAGAGCTGGTGAGTTACAGGAAAGAAGAAATGATGGGCTCACATAAAAAGACTGAAAATAGTCCGGAAGCAGCGCGTTCCTCAGTCACACCACCATTCAAATTTGGGATCAGACCATTTTTTTATTGTGAGCAGTCATTCTATGCATGGAGTATCCAGGCCTCTGCCCACTAGTGCCAGCAGCCCCCAGTTGTGACAATCAAAAATGTCTCCAGGCTTCCAAATGGCCCTTGCCCAGTTGAGAACCACTGCTCTAAAGTAAGATAGTTTTCAAATAGAATGATGATAAATTGGTGCTCAATAACATTAACTAATTTCTACGGTGCCTCGTAAAGTAGACACTATGAGTTTGTCTTAAAGGGAAGTGGAATTAGTTCAAGTAGGAGCAAACAATGGCCCACAACCCATCAACAGTCCTAGCTTCTAATGCTAAATGTATCTGGCCCTGTGCTGGACCCGGGTCACTCAAAGTGACCAAGACATAATTGTTGTCCGGAGGAAGCTCCTGGTCCTTTGGCAACTGGCCGAAGCATGGTATGAAGACATGCTATGGGACTGCATCAGAGGGTCTCCATGCCGCCTGGAAGTCGGAAGTAGACATGGTCAGTGGTCAGAGGACACTTTCAGGAGAAAAACCTGAGGATGGAATTGGAATCAGCCAGACTAACAGGGTCTGGAGGTACAGCAGAGATGAAGAGCATTCCGAGGAGCAGAAATGGGACTTAAAAACACCAGGAGTTAAAAGAGAGCATGGCACAGCTCAGCAGGGCTGGGGAGGAGAAAGGGGAAGAACCGCTGCACTTCTGAATGTATCGCAGAGCAAAATGATGAGCAGAAAACAGGATCAGTTTTTTTCTGGGACCCTCATCATGTGAAAAAGCTATAGCCTGTCTCCAAAACGTCGACTATGATCTACATTACCTTTGCTTCAAAAGAAATCCACGTCTATATATGTGGACCAACCATGGTATTTGCTTAATATTAGGATTAATGCTGTGTTCTTTATTAAGCATTAAAAAATGAAATAATAACAATAAAACACTAAGATATAATCATCTTAGCCTGTTGAAAATAAGAAAAAATAGGTAGTCCATTAGTGTTAGCATTATTTAATTTTCTTCATGTCTCATGTCATTACTTGCCGCCATACAGCTCAGCTTTTTTTTTTTTTCAGAATATTCACATACACACACACAAATATAGTGGAAAATATAGTTTCATTAAATCAAAAAGGTTGTCTGAACTCTTGTGTTGCCCATGTAATTAAACAAGAGGTACAAAGGTACTCAGAGGTTTATTCAGAGCCTGAGGGAATCAGCTCTGTCTCCCAGGGCTGGTTTAGGGGAACTGTACTGAGAAGACTGACCTGTGGAAAGGACACAAAAGCAGACAGTTATTTACAGCCTGCTCCTGTTTACAGGGGGGGCATTGCCTGTGTTTCATGGGCAGATTTCCTGTGTCTACTGACAGTAATTTCCTTCAGACGAGAAATGCTGTCACTGTATCTCAAGATGTACATGAGCCAAACCATCTCTTTGGTGTTTTCTTCAATATCTTTGACTTGGGTTTTCATGCTACGAACTTCATGAGTATACATAATGCATTTGAAAGACCAGCAAGATGTCGCTTGGTTAGAAAAATGCACTGGCATGACAGCCAAGAGGTGTGAGTCTCTTGACACTGTATGAATAGCAAGACTGACGTTGCGTTGCTATAGATAAGTCACATGAATTGATCGGCATGTGTCCTGACAACCTCAACAGGTTATCTTGGAGATAAACATAATGAATTCATATAAAAGTGCTTTAAAAAGTGAGATGAGTAGTGAAAATATGTTTGGACACGATATTTGCAATTCATGGCTCCCTAATTCTAAGCACCTACATTTTTTAACATTTTAAAGGCTCCCTTTGCTTGCTGAAAGCAAGAATAAGATTTCAGCAGGACCTTAAGGAGACAGCTTCCTGTGGACTCCTGTGAATCTGTTCTCATCCTCCTCTCAGGCACCACACTCCTTTTTTTAAGGTCCCCACTCTCAGCCAACCTCCTTCCCCTCTGTAAGGTCAAAACCATTGTAATGTCAGTAACCATAGTTTCTCCCAAATTTAGAAAAGAAAAAAAATCCCAAACCCTTCTTTGTCTTCCCTTTTCTCTAGTTACACCCTATTGTTTCTCTTTTTTCCTCCTTTATAGCCAAACGTCTTTTAAAATTGACTTGCACACACGGTCTCTGTTCCCTCGCCTCCTGTTAATTTGTCAACCCACTGCAGTCTGCAGAGGCTGGCGGAGCCCATGTCACTAAATACTGAGGGTATTTTTTACTCCCCAACTCAGCCAATGGTGTCCTCCCTGCTTTCTTCTCCGGAGAGCCTCCTTGCCCAGCTCCCTGGACTTCCCTCCTCCCCCTGTGGCTGCTGTCCTCCGTAACCTTCCGACTCGTCCTCTTATACTTGATCGCTAGTTTTTCTAATTCATCAAGGTTCCGGCCTTAACTGATTCTCTTCTTACTGTGTAATCTTTCCTAAATGGATGCCATTTGTGACTGTAATTTCAACAACCTCTGTGGCTGATGCTCATTGACTCCTATAGACATTTTCTTCTCTCGTAGCAGCTTCTACATTTCCTTCCTAACACTTGTCACAGTCTGCACCTGTCTCTCTCAGTCCCCCACTGATGAGCAACTGTCTTCCCCATTCTACTCTAAAATTAATGTGAGAAAGGACCATGTCTGTTTTACTGACTTTTAAATTTCCAGTGCCTGGCAGAGTGCTGGCTACATAGTAGTAGGCACTCAGTAAAAATGGACTAAGTGAATGACTACAAGACTGAATATAGAAAAAGAGAATGGTAAAATTTTCAGGCATCATAAGGCTACAATGGGAAGCCCAAGCCCTATTTTTTTCTATTTCTCTGATTAATAAAAACAATGTGTGCTTCCTCAGTTTATTCAGGTCTCTGTATGTCACCTTTTAAAGAGATCATTCTTAATTGCCCTAGCTAACAAATACCTCTTCCCACCAGCTGCTGTCTCCTTAGATTCTGCTCTATTTTCTGGTAGAAGTTAGCACTATCTGACATGATTTTTTATGTTTGTTTATTTTCTATATCCCCAGACTAACCAAATGTTGAAGGGGAGAGGGGTGTTGGGAACAGCACACCCCAGAAGGAAAGACTATTTTACCACTAACATTATTTAGAATTGAATGATATTAAAAAGATGACCAACTTTTGGTGGGTTTATTATTTTTTTAATTATCGATAGCTAAATGCACCCTTCACTGCCTACATTCAGGATGGACCACTCCCTTGGTGCCCAGTGTAAACTCCATGAGAACAAAGACATATGTTTTGTTCATAGCTCTTTTCTGTACTAGACAACTGAAAGGTCATATAGGCATTTTAGAAAATAAATCAGAACACATAAAGGAAAAAAAAAATATCTACCCATAATCCTTTCACCAAAAGGTTTAAATGCTTTTTTTTAACATTTTAACATGCTTCCACATTTTTCTGTGTTTTCTTTTTTAAACATAAGTAAGGTCATGAAATGTGTTTGCATATCTGCTGTTCAGTTTTTCCCTAAATATTTTCCAAGTAGTTAAATGGCCACAATCTGAGAGCAGATGGCCATAGTCACAATTCCTGAGCTGCCACTTCTGTCTTGTGAGCTCTTTAAACCAGATACTTAACATCTTTGAGCCTCAGCTTCCTCATTTCAAGAAGAGGATAATCACATTACCACCTCACTGGGATAGTGCAAAGATAATCTATATGCCTGACTTGTGGTTAATGATAGTTTTGGGGATGTGAAACTTCTAAAACAGCCCCTAGTGATGCTGGCCTGAAGGGATAATCACTTCTGAGAACTGGTTATAGAGAGACCAGGGCTTCTGCCTCGCACACCATCTCACACTCTTATTGACTCCAAGGGAGGCCAACCGCCATGTTGTGAGCTGTCCTGAGAGACTCACGTGGCAGGAACTGAGTGGGACCTCCCGCCCACAGCCAGCAAGAAGCTGAATCCTGACGTGAGTGACACTGGAAATGAGCTCTCCCCGTCATGCCTTCAGATGAGCCCTCAGCCCTGGCCCAGATGCATTTACCACCTTGTGAGTGGTCTCGAGGCAGTGGCACTCAGCTCAGGCATGTCTGAATCCCCACAGAAACTGCGGATAATACATGTCTGTTGACTTACAGTAGCTTCATTTGCAAGTAAATTGTTACATAGCTTTTATTAGTGGGTAAGCTTTAAATAGTGTGCCTGGTGAGTCCTCTAGAATATAGCACTTTTCTTTCTCACCAAGTGTTTTGAAAAAGAGATGTACAACATAACGGGAAGTGGGGGGAATCAATACGCTACTTTTACTAATAAAAACTAAGCTTTTTAAAGCCATAATTGTGGTTTAGCATAATAGCCAAATAATCTTTCTCACTGATTCTCAGAAGGGGGAAGACCTAGAACCCTATCTTGGGCAGCACTAAATGGGGCAGGCTTTCCTCATGTGCAAAGAATATGACTCTAGAAAAATATTCTGTTGCTGGGGAGAAGCAGAGAGCAGAGGCTCCCTGTAAGCAGCTAGTATCCCAAAGGAAAAAAAGGGTAGGGCAAATGGTGGCTGGTTTTTCAGTCCCAAATTTGCCCATCACAGCAGGGGCAGAGTAAGACCAGGAATCCACACCCGTGAAATTCCCTGCACCTACAGGGAACCTAATCAGTACAGATTAAGTAGTGCTCTTTCAATAGCTGAGTCATTACAAGCTACTTCTGAATATCACTGTAATGGTTGTTCAATATCCATCATGTAGTGGTACTCTAATTTATTAAACTAAATTTAGATATTTTCCTAATTTGTAGTGTAAATATTGCTGCCATGAATATCTCTCTCTACTTCCTTAGCATTAATTCCCCCCGGAGAGTTACCAGCTCAAAGGTCATGTGCACTTGAAAGTTCTTTGCACATTGCTGCATTGCTTTCAAAAGGTTTGGTTAATTTCCACTCCCATCAGCAGTGTGTAAAAATGGGCTTTGGACCCTTGAAGCCCTGGGTTTTAGCCTCTTTGATAATCTGTGCTAATTTGATAAGTGAACTACATCTTATCCTTATTTTAATTTGCAGTTCCTTAATTATTAATAAGGTTGAAAACTTCTCACTGTTACTTGGCCATTTGTATTCCCTTTTCCCCACATTTTCGGCTTGTGTCCAGTGCTCACAGATCTGCTGGCATCGTCCACCTCCTTGGGGCACATTGTCCATTTCCCTCTTGTCTGGAGCAGTGTAATCTCACAGAGAAATGGGCCTGGGGCAAACACCAGCAGATGTTTGGTGTTATTTTTTTAATATTTCTGTAATTCCCCCCTTTTAATTTAATTTTTCTACAGTGTTTTATATCCTGTCATGGCTCATAATAACACTTCAGATAGCATGATGGAATGTTTACATTTTGCCATGTATTGTTCAAAGGTTTTTTTGTAGATTAAAACATTGAATGCTCACACAAACCCTGTGAGGTAGTTACTATTTTTATAACCATTTATGGGAGAGGAAGCTGGGAAGAAAAGACACTGAGGATCTGTCTTGCCCAAGGTGAAACAGGTAGCAAGCCTCAGAGCCAGGATCTAACTCCACAAAGTTCCTTGCACCTAGAGGAAACCTAATGGGCTCCGATGAAGTAGTAGCTGTCAGATTTGCTTCCAGGCCATGTCTACGAGCTTACCTAACACACCCAGCACAGTACTATGCTTAACCTTAGGGGAACATGGACTTGATTTTCTGTAACATGTCATCCTTAACGGATAATGTGTCTACAGCATTAGAAATGGTAAGGGTTCTCCCTCACCCTGATAAGGGCTTAATAATAAAATGATTGTTTTCAAAATAAAAGCTTAGTTTTCTCCTGATTACAAAGATTGTGTGTATTTGGATGTTTAATATGTTCAGAGAGTTCCAGAGACAAAAACAAAAAATTATGTAATCTTATCCTCCAGGAGTAGAAACAGTGCAGTGTAAAAAAAAAATATATATGAATAACCTGACATTCTATTTTAATATTGTGACACCTAAATCTGATAGGATGAAGGAGGGGATTAAAAGCATAAAATTTTATTTCTTTTCAAAGACTTTCCTAACACCCTTTAACTGTATATGTTATACTATAACATCTAGATGTTGCCAAAGAAACAGATACATTGGGGGAAATTTAATTATTCAGGTACAACCATTTTAATTGCTTTAGAAAGGAGGTATACCTTAATTAAAGAAAAGAAATAAAGCATTTAAAAACAGCACAGATAATCTAGGTTATTTGAATTGTTTCCTCTACTTTATTTCTCCTCCTATTTGGAACACTAATTTGTTCCATTTATATTAACAAGAAAACTTACCACACATTTAAGTTAATTACACTTACACAGTAAATCATGGGTGAATACAATTTAGGCATACCAAATCCCCAAAGCTATGCTATTAAAAACTGATGACTTTCATTTTACTGAATGCTCTAAAAATTATAGCAAATATTTTAGATCAATTAGGATTGATTTTTGGTTAATGGGACCATTCAAAAAAAATGCAATATAAGAACTAAAAAGCAAATCACACTATTATTAAATGTCACAATTGTTTAATTTTTTAAAAATTTAAACAACAGTAATTTTTAAAGCCTAAAATAGCCTTTATTTGAAAACCTTTTTAAACTACACAATTGATTATTCCTCTCAAGTCATTAATTATTTCATGTCATAATTGTCAGTGTTACAAAGCGAGAACTGATCCCAAATGTATTTTTCTGGTCTTCAATTAATACCTGTTTCACCTGCTTCAAAATACTGTGAAAAAAGTATACTTAACAATGTATGGACATAAAAAACTTGTTTAAAGGCAAGCACCATATCTCCATCCTCAGGTATCACCACACAACTGGTTCATAGGAGACATGTAATCAATAATTGTTGTATATATTTTCTATTTAAAGGTAAATACATTAGACAGAGAAACCTTTGTTTTCATGCTAGTATATCACTAACTTCTCTTTCACTAAGTGTTTTTAAAGTGTTAATAAATTGGGAAAAACAAAAAATATGATCAATTTGACAGCCATCAAATGATTCCTCTGTACTTAACCAATTTTGACTCCCTTTGATTGAAAATCAGATATTTGACTGAATTTAAACTAGTCTTTTTTGTTGCTTGCTTGCTCTGTTTTGATTTGCTCTATTTCCTGTCCGGTGTGGTGGGCACTGAGCTAGCACACAGTTATACGAGATACTCTAACAGCAGAACTAAGCTATATCCTAACTTCACCTCTTACAAACAGGTGACTGAGCAAATTACCCATTTGCAAAATAATAGATCTCATAACACCACCTAATGAAATCATAATACTACCTAGCATAATAATATGTAATAACCTCCACAGTCCGTATCTATTCTTAGGCACCCTGTCATTTCTTCTCAATATTATTTATATTTCTAATTTGTCAAGGTAATTGAAGATGCATCTTTCAAAAATAGGCTTCCACAAAAAATAGAAACATTCTAAAAATGTTGATTATAAAAACCTAAAAAGATAAGCATTTTGGAAAAGGTTGAAGAAGAGTTGAAAGGTTCCAAAACAGGTGATAGGATGATGAGATACTGTGTGACTGTGAGCAAATCCCACCTTTTCTATTTCTGGATTGGTTCAAGCCCAGCCCAGGAATACATGGGAATCAGCTAAACCAATCTCATACCCCCTCGCCTGTTCCAGGTCTGAAGATCCTGATATGTCTCTGTTACTTAGAGAAGTGAGGCACACACTCGGCACTTCTCAGCTCACCTGTAACATGGGGAACGTCTCTCTGCAGCACCAGGTGCCATGGGTGGCCGTGCCAGCCTGTCAGCTGTGGTAGGTGCTCTGCCACAGAGCCTGGGCTCTGGTGCCCAGTGAGCAACCATCGGGCCTGTGCTAAGGACTGATCAGAGACGGGTGCACATACTCCTTGCTTCTCTGCCCATTCACCCTCTGTTAAATCTGTTCTGCGTGTTGCTTAGTGGCGGTGTTGAAACAGGTTGTGTAAGCCCCAGGAATCATTGATGTTTTAAAAAACTGGGCAAATCATACTACTTTGCTGGACAAAATTTAAATTTTGGTCAACAGGCTTATTTTACTAATTTATGAACTAATCATTTTTTTTCCTTAAAAAATAATAAAACCAGAAAATAATTCAAGCAGAAGCAGAACTACATATGTTCTAAAACTGTTAGAGAGAGTTATCAAATTAAACCTATGCTTCTGGGCTAAGTCCCTAGATGACCCATTGATAATACACAAGGAAAAGATTAAAAACCTATCAAAGTCCAGTGGGATCGATCTCTCTTCCATGAAGTCTTCCATGATTTTTCTATGTGGAAGCTTATCAAAACGTGATCGATACATCTTGCAACATACTTTATACTACATTAAAACAACATTAACAACACATGGTGCATTAACAATCCCTGAATCCCTGCTAGGTGCAGGTTTCAGCTGAAAATACCAGGATACCTTAACAACAGCCCTGAAACAAGAGGGCCTTCCCTCGACATTAATTCTGGAAGTAGGCAGTTGCTGGGATAGCTCCTGACCTTTTCTTCTTAGTTACTAGGTGGAGGAGCAATCCTAAACATTATATTCTTCTGCAATAGTATGCAAAGGCGGGAAGCAGGCAACTGCATGGAAGAAAAAGCCTCTTTGCCAACTTCCCTGTTTGTAAGAAGGGCCTAGAAGTCTTCCCCATGTAACTCATTGCCCAGTAGAAGTCATGCCTACCTCTAGAACATAGCTCTAGAATAAGTGATGGCTCCACTTACCCTAAAATCAAAGTATCTGAACCAAATCAGGGTTCTGGTGGAAAGAAGAGGAGAGCCAGCGATAGGATACCTTGGGTAGGCAACTTAGTGTATGTAACTTAAATGAACACATGAAATGCAACAAGCCTGTGAGATAGGATATGATTTTGACCTTGTGACAAAGAAAAACACCGAGGTTCAAATACAGTAAGTAACTGGCCCTAGACCATACAACTAGATAGGAGTGGAGCGAGACTGAAATTTAAATTTCTCTCACGCTATATAGTTTCTGTCATAATATTAAATTCATGAATTATTTCCCCTTTTCACTGTTAAATAATTTAACCAAAGTGGATGTGTTTGTTGTAGCTTTGTATATGTACATATTTACTGCATAAATAAAAACAAAAAACTCCCTCAACTCTATTCAGTATGATACTAATTTCCATAACACTATTGAAAGGCTTAAGTAGAATTGACAATAGAAAGGGGAATGGAACCTCAGGAAATAGTAGAATTGTATATGCGGTAGGCAGAGAGCCGGAGGACTCACTGAATTTAAAATACAAGGCTAGCTCCTAGTTATACGGCAAGACCATTATTACTGTTAATAATGAGTGACAATACTACAGCAGCAGTGCCTGCAATTCCCACAAATAG
Organism: Manis javanica; assembly: GCF_040802235.1. Taxonomy (NCBI): domain Eukaryota; kingdom Metazoa; phylum Chordata; class Mammalia; order Pholidota; family Manidae; genus Manis; species Manis javanica. The sequence continues at coordinate 99,666,407 of NC_133167.1, forward strand.
TTTTTTCTGCTAGCCTAATGATGTGGAGAACAAGATATTATTTATTCTAGTTTTGCTATTGACTTCTGCATTTTACTAGGAATGTGTCTAACAGGCTTTATGATCACTCGTGATAACTGAAAGACGCCACCATACACCTAACACAGTGGGTGACTCAGAGACCGTTTACAGTAGAACGCTTTTGAGTTGGACTTGTTTTGCTTATGCTAATGGTAAAACGAGTTTGTTTTCTTTGAGCGTATTCCAGCTGGTCTAAGTACCGCAGAGCCCCTGAAGGAAGCCAGTATTAAATCGACTCTCTTTTGTATAGTTTTAAACTCTCACACTGAATGATTTCACGCTTTTTAAGCGAGGACAAGTAATTCTGTGCATTAAAATGTTGTGTTCAGAATTGGCACCACTATTAGTAACTGCCACCATATTCCCAACAAGTAGCTGCGCAATTTTGAAATATTTTTAAATAAGATGTTTTTCTGTTGAATGGAACACTTATAAATGTAGACTTCCAACATTAGAATTAATTAAACATCAAGAAAAGCTAGTGTGTGTTCACAGGGAATCATTGTCTTTTTTGATTCCCGTAAGATCTCCTGTTCAAAGCTAGCATTTATGTAGAATTTCATTTATAAATGTATCTATAACCACTGTTTTGTTCTGCTTTCAAACTGATCAGAAGGCTTCAGGCTGCCATATCTTACACCCACATATTACAGCTGCCTTAGTTCTTCCAAATCCTTTTTATTCTCTTCTTACCTTTAATTAAAATGCATTAAAGAGAGAAAAAAGAAACAAATGGTTGTCGAAAGTAGTATTTAAATGGACACGATTGCTCTAAATGTTGCTGTTTAGGAAATAGATGCCATGGTGTGCAGCTTGGCCTGCTGTCAAAGAGTACAGGCACGATAACCTAAGTATTCTTTGTTACGGTGTTGATGGTAAAAAGGACTGTTCCTGTGAACTAACTTCCAGATGGAACTTCTCAGACTATGAGCCAAAGTAGCTCCTGAATTTTTCACTCTTTGGAATTACTGTGTCTTCATAAAAGTCAAAAATGCATATAACATTGTGTTCATTTTCTATTGCTACTGAAAACATTACCACAGATTTAGTATTATGGACAGTATGAATTTAATATCTCAGAATTCTAGGGACAGAAGTCTGAAATGGGTCTTTCTGGGCTAAAGTCAAGTTGTTGGAAAGGTTGCACTCCTTCTGGAGGCTATAAGGGAGAATCCATTCCCTTGCCTTTTCCAGCTTCTAGAAGCTGCGACACGTAGCTCCGGTCTGTCTCCAAAGCCAGCCACAACCAGTTAAGTCTGTTCTCACATCTTATCACTCTGACACCTCCCTCTTCTGCACTTAAGGGCCTTGGCGATTACATTGCATCCACCAGAATAATTCAGGATAATCTATTTTAAAAATCAGCAGATTAGCAAATTTAATTATGTTACCTCAACTCCCATTTGCCATGTAATTTAATAATAGTCAAAGGTTCCAGGGATTAAGACAGGGACAGTTTTTAGAGGTTGGTGTTCTGCCAACCCCAAACATAAGCAGGTGTACCCCACTCAGGTACAAGCAGAGATGTAAACACATAGTAGACAAACATGTGCACTCACTCATAGATGTAGACGTATTTAAAGATCTATATATGATGCATATTTAAGCACTTATATGACATATATGGTATACAAATGAATGTCACTTTTTATAATAGATATGTATAGGGACATTGATGACCATAGCTTTTATTTCTTCATCTGTAAAATGAGGGTAATTAAGACTTTATGAGTTATCTACTTTGTGTAATAAATGACCCCCAAGTTTAAAGGCTTATGGCAATAAACAATAAAAATGTATTAATTTCATTTAGTGTTTATGAGTCAGGAGTCTAGAAGTGGCTTGGCTGAGTTACAAGAACCACGATCTACTAGCCGTGGGGCTGCGGTCAGGAAACTGGTCAGAGCTGCAGTCATCTGAAGGCGGGAGTGGGGCGGGAGCTTTGCTTCCAGGGTGGCTCCTCACCTGCATGGCAAGTTGGCCCAGGTTTTGACAGGAGACCTCAGCTCCTCAATGTGTGTTCCTCTTAGAATGGCCTGAGGGTCCCAATGACATGGTAAGCAGCTCCCCTGAGAGAGAGATCAAGAGTGAGGAGCGCAGACGCCGTGTGGCTGGTGTGACCTCTCCTCAGAAGTCACACACCGTCATTTCCGTGGTGCCCTGCTAGTTGCACACAGTGACCCTATTTGCTGTGGGAGTTGATAACACAAAGGCATCAGTGCCAGGAGGCAGAATCATTGGGATCACCTTCTAGATTGGAGACCAGAGATTCTTAGTGGGATGGTTGTGGGCATTTCAATAAATGATATATGTAAAGTACCTGGCCTGGGGCTGGGCACACAGCAGGCAATTAGATGTCAGCTCCACTTAGTTACTCAAGTTTGCTGAGCTTCTTGCATAGTGGTAGAAGAGCCTCTCTCAGTGGATCTGCAGCCATCTGTGTTTATCTATGAAATTTATATTGCTTTCTCCTTCCTTCCTTTATTCATTCATTCAGCAAGTCTGCTCTCCTCAGATACTGTGGAACTCTGACCACCTCATCCACCTAAAATATAAATTTCTGATACTAACCACATGGTGAAAAATGACCTCCAAATTGCTGGCCATCCCTGTGGTATCAGAGTGCCCTCTCTCTCTTGGCCCCTGTGCAGTGATACCATCTGCTGACTCTCCAGGGCGCACCTGGGTCTGTCAGCGGTAGATAAGTTGGCCGCCTTCTCCGGCCCGCTCTGGCATCCTTGACCCTTTCAGCATTACATGCTATGCCTCCCACCATCCTACACTCAGAGATTTCCCGTTCCTCAGCTTGGGTGTAGCAGTAGCAGTGCGCTACAGACCACGCAGGTGGCACACCATGGAACTACCCCCGCGTGAGCGATGCAGAGCTGTACAGAAACGCAAGAGATGAGGAGGCAGAGGAGAACAACTTTTTGGCACAGGACTGAAGACAAAGCTGGGAACTAGAAAAAACAAAATCCTTCTAAAAATGAACTTCTCATCAAACCTGAGATTAATTAGGAAAAGAAGACATTTTGTAAACCTCGTTCCTCTTGATTTTTTTCAAATGATAAGCTGATTATGAAGCACTTCCCTAAGCATTATTTTGCACCTTTGAAGAAACGGATCATAAGCATCCCCTGAAGCCAGCACCTGTTCAATTCTGTGTTGCTGGCAAAGGTGCCCCGAGAGTAGAGGCCTCACTCCAGGAGGAGGCAGAGGATTGAGCTTCAGCCGGAATGCTGGGAGCAGCTGGTATGCTGAGTCAATACCAAGTACCAGGTTTAATGTGATGTTTTCCACGCATGATCAAAATTGTGAGGTTTTTCTAACTGGAGATCTTTTGCCCCCTCTGCTTCCTTTTAAGGGTTCCCTGTAGAGTGTATATTATGCTCTGATATTTGAAATTGATCGCTCCACTTCTGTTTCACAGGTGGTAATAAACCTCATGCCAAAGCCGTGGTTAGTGAAGGTGACTATTAACCTTTCTTTTAATATGGTCGATTTATTTTGCCTTGTGGCACAAACTGATCCCCAGTACGATCTGCTGATAACTTCAATTTAAATATCACCCATAGATGAATAATGTAGAATTAAAGGAGAAATCGTCTGAAACTTTGCAGGGAGAGCTAGAAGGAGTTATCCCTTTTTAGCTTCTGATTACCATTACAAATTTTGCCACTGAGGAATTCGTAGATAAATAAATAAAACCTCTTAGTACTTGTCATGTAGGGATTCACATGTATAGAATAGAAAGAACACTTCTCATTTACTTATGAAGGCAAAGCTCAGCATGCTAAAAAATCTAAAGAAATTATAAATCATCCTTGCCAGTGTGTGATGAAAATAACTTTAATTTTGCAATTAGACAAACCAGATTTATAGTCTTGTCCTAGGCAAGTAACTTAATTTCAGCCTCTCTATCTGCAAAGAGAACTGGAATTCCTGCCCTTTACTTCTGAGCAGGTTAAGTGAAAGCACCTAGAAGAATGTTAAGTGGATATTGAATAAAATGTGAATTCTCACCTCTCCTTCTCTGAATGGTTCTTACAATATATTAATAGTTTAAGAAATGGTTTTTTTCCTTTCTGGGTCTAATCCCAGACCTAATAATCCCAGGTTTTATTTTCATTGGCTACAACAGATTTCCTTCAAATAACACATTGGCAAGATGACAGATGAGTTACCCAACTCATGGTTGGGAAGTAGATTTGAACTTCTTTTTGTCATCTTGAAATGTGGATGTAAATAGCTCAGCATTAATAAAAATATATGCAGTAATTGTAGGTGTTCTTTCTGCAGCAGTTTGTATTAGGTGCCTTCAGACCTGTTTACTCTCTCAACTGGCAGTCCAAATAAATTTTATTTCATAGTAAAAAAGTTTTCATTTCCAAAATGATTAGTCAGTCAGAAAAACAATAAGCTACCTAAGGTAAGACTTGGGTAAGAAAGTTATTAGATGCTTCTTATAAATTCCCTATTGCAAGCAAGATCAACATTGATTTGATACAAGATTCAGGGCTTAGTAAGTGTTACCTGTTATCAGTAATATATATGGCTTTACGTTTCCAAAATTAGGGTTAAAAAGGTACCCAACAAGTCCCAAATGGGATTATGACCCCCTCGGGGAGCTTGTCCTTCGTGCCAGGGGTAAGCACTATCTAAAGGGACTTGGTTTTTATGGGTGAGAATACAAATGAACCTAAATAGCTCGGAGCAATGTTGCAGAAATGGACATATGCTGTGTCAGTACTCTTTTTTGGTCCAAGTAGAAAACCAAGTGTCTTATTTCTTCACATCATGTTCTTTCAGGGTTGGAAGGAAGAGAAGCAGTTCATTTAAGGATTTTAAAAATAATGTGAAAACAACTCAGAGCTCCAGAGATGTGGCAACAGTGGGTCCTATAGAATGAGGCAACGAAAGCTGGGTCTTTCACTGAAAACAATAGAGGTGGAGAACAGCTGTGAAAAGACTCCAGCTTCTGAACACTTACTTAGCTTAAAAACATGAAAGACAGACCCAATGAGGTTTTCACTGAAAAATCTCTCATATGTTCAAGAAAATAATACATATTCAGAGGTATGGCAGATGCACATTGCATTTGGAAATATGTGGAAGTGTTTAATGCGCATTGTTAAGGTAATATATTCAAAGCATTGTGTGCCTGTCATCCATGGTATGTATTTGAATTAAGCAGTAAAACAGAAGGCCTGCTTTGTTCATTGTATGAAAGGTATCATTTTAACAATAAATGAGTAAAATCTGCTCAGGGACTCCATTCGGAAAAGGGCCCTACACTTGGTAGCCGGTCTCCTTGAACTGGTTGTGCTTCTAAGCACTCGGGAAAGGTTGGAGAACAGGGACCTTCCTTAGGTATCTGTCCCAGGGCCCTGGGGTGGAGAGCTGGCGTAGGTTTGACGTCTCACCAGACTCACTAGCCCAACAGAGCCCATAATAGCCCTTTCTCCCTAGGTTTTCTGTCTTCCATAGTCTGAAACACTTTTTCTCTCTACATGTAAAATTATATGATTAAAAATGACTTAAAAGTGCAAAGATAGTATATTTGTTAAAGGAATGGCTTGGGTGGGGCAGCTGCAGGCAGATGTAGCCAAATGTTCACATAAATTAAAAAAACTTTTTTTTATTAGAAACTAATCTGACACCTTTAAAGTCTGGATATGAATAGGCAGACTTTATAAACTCAGGGTTGGGAGGCCAGAGAGAGGCCAGTTTGCTGCCTTGGTCTTGATTCCCGTTGAAGTGTACTTAGGTTTTCTGTTGCTTGAAAATTTCACAGTTGTCTGTAAGTTAAGACATGGACTCATCCATTGTATGTGAGCCAGACCTGACTGTAACTCTCGGTTCTGTCACTTACTGTGTGACCTCTGATACCTTCTCTCTCTACACCCCGGGTTCCTTCTCTGGAAAATGAAGTCAGAAGGTTACTTGTTTCTCATATTGTGGGGATTCGATTTGCTCATGATTGGTGCGTATTAAGCTTGTAAAGCACAGTGATGGGTGCATCTTAAGCTTGTTAAACTTTTTAGCTTTTTTTATTGTTTTTCTCAGTAGGTGTTGGTTTTACTCAGTCCTTCTCTGAAGAACTCTTAGCAGTATTCTTGCTTCTCATCAACACAATCAGCTCGTCCAGGTGTTTTTGGTACCCCAACCATGAGCTCCGATTCCTAGAGCTCCCTCTCTAGGCAAGTAGACATGCCCCCAAATAACGGGAACAACAGTGTGGATGCTAACAGTTGGAATAGAGAGATAAAATCATTCACTTTAGGAGTCCTGGAGGAATACCCAGGTGTTTCATTCACAGGTCTAGTGCAAAGCAAAATGTGGGGGCATTGTTCAGATGTCAAGATGGCCCCCACAGAGCATTAAACCAGGCATGGCTATACCTGAGCCTGGGGCCTGTGTGAGTGCACAGGGCCTGCACCCACACAGCTGTCCTGTCTGGATGGGCACATTAATTTCATGCAACAAAATTAGGGAAGCTTTACTGTTGGAAGATCTAGAAGAACTAGACCTGGAAGGATGAATAGAACTGTGAAAGAATGAGTAGAACAGTGCAGGCAAAAGGAAAACTTTGGTGTCAAGCTCCCACAGAGTTTTTTTAATTGTTTTTAAGTGAGACTCCGTGGGCCAAAGTGATTTGGCAATCAGGGAGGGGGGACAGGGAGATGGAGGGACTAAGTTTGAGCTTTCTGCTCTAAAGAAGCAGTCGATAGGATTTTGAGGATAGAAACAAGATCAGATCAGTTTAGAAAGATGTCTCTGGTGGCAGGAAGACAGGACTGGCCGTAGGAAGGAGGCCCAGGCTGCAGGAAGTGTGCAGGTAGAAGTAACATATCCCTTAACTGAGGAGCGGTGTTGCTCTTCTTTTTCTCTTCAGTTTTCTGCAGTTTGATGTATGCCTCCCCTTGCCCCCCACACAAAGCAATGCCACGGTCTGTTTCTGTTTTGAAGACGTCTTCAATTATACAATATGGGCCAAAGAAAAACAAAATGGAATTTTAACCAGATTGCATTTTTCTCTGTAGACAGCTTTTCAAGAACATCTCCGTTCTGGTTATAGAAGGAGAGCTTGAAGACACCCAAATGTGCATTAAAAACCTATCACCTTTTCTTGGCCTTTCAAACAGAATTGTATTCCAGAAATACCATGTCATTGTGTATTCCAGACAGAGCTTTACGGACAACCTGGGGGAAACCCTTGCCCTCTTCATGGCTGAAGAGAAGTGCAAGTCTGTGCACGTTCTGTGTGTTTGTCTCATCCTGACAAACTGTCTTCAACAGGGAGAAAGTAAAACCTTCCTTCCTTTTCTGTTTTCCTTAGAATAACTCTGCCCTGAGTCGGAGGTGCATGTTCAGCTTCCCCAAAGCCTGCTGTCATGGAGAGAGTTCCTTTTGTTCCCTAATTTATCAGGTCTTTAAGAAAGCTAAAAAGTTCAGGATGACAAGGGTAGAACCAGCCGTCCTCTGAAGTGGAGAATATGTGCACGGGAAACTGTATTTCAGCCTCTATGAGACGCAGGGCATAGACTCTTATCCATGTTGCAGATTCCAGAAACACAGACCAAAAGGATGAATATATATTTTAATGCCAATAGAAGCATTAAAACTAAAATTTTTAAGAAAGAACGAACTGTCCTTCAAGTAAAAATTCAGACCCTTTTCGTCTTCTGTTCCCTCATTAACCTTTCTCTCTGTTGGACTGATGATTTTAGCCTCTCCAGTCTCAGATTCCTCCCCTGTGAAGAGAATAGATGCTGGCAAAGGACCCTCAGCCCGAGAGCTTCAGCATTCCCGTTCTCTGGCTGGGTGAGTCTCTGCCTCAGGGGCTTACTGCTGGGACAAGATAGGAGGGTCCACGTTCCTGCCCGCATGTGAGGCCACCAAATGCCCTACACTTGAATGGGGCATTAACATCTTTATCTTGTCAAATAAGGGTAGTTACCCTTGTTTTTTTCTGCATGACTCTGTGCAGATTACAGGTGCCAGTTAACATTCCTCTAACCACGTGTAACCAGTGTAGGACCGAGTCAGCAGCTGCTGGTCAAGCCCAGTTAGGCGAGGAGAGCAGCTCACTCAGAGGTGTCATGAAATGCACGCATTTCCAGGCTCTAAGTATTGGGCTGAGCAGCCCTTTAAGTAGAATTTCTTCCGTGGGTCTATGGCAGAAGTTCTAACCAGATTCTAATATTGTTTTCTCATTATAGTGGCTTTTTAAAAAATATGACCATTTGTTTCTTGCATTTCTTTTGTGCTAACACACACACACACACACACACATACACACACACACAAAGAAACTCTCATATTTGCACTGAAATGATTTTGCCATTTGGAAAACGCACAGCAGTAGTGGCTAAGCAGAGTGGCTTGGGAAATCTGTTATCTAGAGCCTGGCTTATGGAAAAGGAGCCACATCAAAATCTTATAATATTATGCCAGATAGTGGAGTGACTAATGTGTTAGGCAATCCCAGATGGTCTGGGAAGCAAAGCCTTCTCTAGTGACCCCAGGTGACGTAGGTGTGGTGAGGGTACGTATGAGTATGAGATTGCTCTAGGCATTTGCTGCTTTTCTGGAGAAGGGTCATGGGGTGAGAAAGGGCAGTTCCCTTAGAGCACTTTCCACCCAGTGACTTGTGGGAAATGCCTCTGAAAGGTGCCAGGAATAACTCCCAACTTCTGTCACTGAGCTATAGAAATGGAGCAGAAAGCTGAATGGTTAAGTGACAGAAATCCTGTACCTAGTTGCTTAAAAGTACTAGTAACCATGATGTTAGTGGTTTCATTTTCTTTATAGATTTTTCTGGTTGTTGCAATATGGGAGTTCAGGTATCTGTTGATAAACAACAGCAATAGAACCATACATTGGTAATATTGACACTCTCACATGCATTATTTCCACCTGTTTAATGTCTATTGAAAATAAGGCTCAGAGAGGCTATGTGATTTGTTCCAAGTCACTTAAAGAGAGGCTGACCTGATAGGTCCCATGGCTTAGCCTGTAAGCATCTTGCTGCTGGCACTGTAAGGGTGGTTTTCCCAAAGGACAAGTCTTTCTGTTTTCTTTAAACCACTCCCCTGCTTGTGTCTGTCTCATTCTTCTTAAAAATAGTATCTGTCAGTTTTAATTAGGATATTATGCACAAAATATGAAAACAATGGAGAGAAATATCTCTCTTGCTTCTAGTCTTGGGAATTTCCCTTGAAGATAATAATACATTGGATTTGTAGTTATTTTCATTTTCTCTCATTTTTGCCTCTTACTATTTCTCGGATGGCTATGCAGTGCCAAAAGAGAAAAAAGAAACAGAAGTGCAAGAATTTTTATAATTCCAGAATTTGCAGCAGAAAGGATAAAACGGTACAATCCCAAAGTCACTGATGTTTGGTGACTTGAGTAAAATCCGTAAGACACTAGTCATGAGTTTTAATTCCAACTCTATTGCCAATTCAGAATGGCAGTTATATTTTTACTAGAGCTGCTGGATAAATCTGAATTAAAGAAGCATCAGGGTTTCCTGAGCTTTGTTCTGTATTACGTTGTTTTCTCATAATGTTTTATACCCAGGCACTCCTCTTTTTTCAGAACTGCCTATAGAGAGGCATCTTCTTTCTCATTCGAAGTTAGAATTCATTTGAAAAGCATGAGCTGCCCTGAGTCCTGGTCTCCCTTTACCTTCGCCATCTTGTTGAAGAGGGTTATACGTTTTGCAGTTTCTCTTACCATTTGCTTCCAGTGCAGTAGCAGGGCTGACCGAAGACTGTGTGTCTGACAAACCACTGTGGGCATGAGAGGCTGCAGACGCTGGCAGACCCAGAATACACTGGGTCCCTTTTTATTGGCCTGTTGCAGCTAAGAGATGTTCCTTCGATTTCTTGCTCCTTTTCTGATCCAGCACTTTGTAGTGCTTTCAACTTCATGAGCTGCATTCAGTCTTAACAGGGAGAGAGCTCAGAGATGGGCAGACAGGTCGGTGTCAAGTCCGAGGAGAAAGTCTTAGAAAAAACGATTCTGGGTCAATCTGTTTCTTTTGTGGTCACTGTAGCAATGTTACACCAAAAGAAAAAAAGAACGATTTAATTTATCAGTAAGTTCCAAACATACAAGAGTTCCGATGATATGAGAAAAACCATCCGTCTAAGACTGTGTCCAGGAGCAAATGCTAAAACCTCTCTGAGCCATAGCTTTCTCTTATGTAAAATAGGGAGTGACAGGAATTCCCCAGCAAGATTATATAATAATTCATAAAATAGCATGTGTAAAATTTGGAGTGGGGCATATTAAAGCATTGAGATTTTATTGAACTATCACAATATTATTAGGCCTTTAAAAAAGTGGCTATCCTCAGTATACCACCTCAGCTAATAAAATGTGTTATGTCACCTATAGGGTGAAATTGGGCTGGGGAACGTGACACGGACACATCTGTATTGTTTGAGTGTACAACAAGTGTGCATTGATATTATGATTTTTTTAATTAAAGTGGAAAAAAATTGAGAGAATGGGTTACTCAGTGCTTGAGAGATACAGACTAGATTATCCCCCCTCTGCCTGTCATTTGAGAGGTTTGGTAAACTACTTCATCCTCATCTGTAAAGGGGGGACAATATCTGCCTCACTGTGTTTGGCTCAAGGAAGTATACAAAGAATGCGGCACACTGTAATCCTTCCATAAATCTTAGTTTTTCCGTCTTCACAAGTAATTTGGAGTAGAATATTAAAACACATGCAAACGTGTGTTGGCAAGGCTAAAAAAGTTAAGTGGCCATACTAAGAAATTTTTTTATCTAAGTCTGGTGACTTTGACATCATCTGAACAGGTTTAAAATAATGACATAAGACACATGCTGTACAAAACTAGTGTTAATGGCAGCTTGTCTGTAGAAGTGGCCTATCTTTCCTTCTTAGATGATTTCTTTTTTCTGTTGCTCAAATGATTTTTTTTTTACTCTTTCAGTAACATACATGTTACCAAGTTTAATTTTTTTTTGTCTGACTTAAAATATATAAGGGGGCATTACAATTAGCATGTATAGTGTGGGGGGGGCACAGGGAGGGCTGTGCAACACAGAGAAGACAAGAAGTGATTTTACAGCATCTTAACTACGCTGATGGACAGTGACTGTGAAGGGGTATGTGGGGGGGATTTGATGAAGGGGGGAGCCTAGTAAACATAATGTTCTTCATGTAATTGTAGATTAATGATACCAAAATAAAAATAATAAAACAAATAAAAACCAATGCAGCATACTTATGCACTTTTTTTTGTTTTTGTTTTTTTTTAGTCAGTCAGGTGTGTTTGAAAGAACAGTCTTAGTTTTTTGATCCCTGATCTAACCAGAAAATTCATAACAGAAATATAGCTGCAGGAGTAGGTACCCAAATTGATGTTTGCGTAGCTCCCATTAGTGATCTGAAGCATATAAAACATCGTAATAAAAGGTTCCCTCTGCTCCACTCACCCCTTTCTGACCTTTGCTCAACCAGTGTGCAACAGCTGGCTGCCCTGAGGGCCGAGCGGCAAACTCCATGAAGAAAGCATTTTTTCAGAAGGGTAAACCAAGGTGTGGAACTCTGGCTCTGGGTAATCTGTGACCTTATTCCAAGATTGTAGTTCTCAGGAGGCAGGCAAAACGCAGTTTGCTTTCTTTCCTCTTAACTCTGCAGGCACCAGTGACAAGAGCCCAATAAGGACTGCCTTTTTATCACTGGAAACTTCTAGAGTGGGTCCCACGGAGTCAGCAGTCAGAGGGATCAGACGGAGACAGGACTGATTCCCTTGCAGGAACTCCCCTGTGGGTTTTGGTCCAGCCTTGCTGTGCTTTGTCCTTCACCTTCACAGGATCCGAGGGAAGGCAAATGCGGTACAGTCAGAGGCAGACAGAAGGTTTGTTTTACTGTTGTGGCCTGTTACCGCTGGGTGCCTCAGAGCTATTGAAACCACCACCCTGACGTGCAAGACAAAAACAAACAAAAATATTCTTGTATCGGTTATGACAGGGACGAGCGCACACACATCTACATAGAATTAACTAATGCTCTTCATTTTCACACATTGTAAATGCTCAAACTAAACTTGGTTTCACTCTTAGAAGTTCAGTTGATTTCCCAAGCACTTTTGAAAAGTGGACTTCCATATACAGAAAAGAGAATTTGTTTTACACTCCTGTGAACTTAAATGGAAAATAAAAAAGAGACAGGAAGAGAAAGGGAAGGAGAAGGAGGGAAAAAGAAGAAAGGCATTCTTGGGACCGAATAAAATCTTTAATGTCAATTTTCTCTACTTTGGCGTGGTCCAGGTTGGGGGAAAGTGGAAGGTAGAAAGAAACAAGAGAAGAAGCAGAGATCATAAGCGTGGTAGACTGTAATTTTCCAATCAAAGTAAAACATAATATTTGAAAGTTAAAATACATTATCGTATGACACCCCCATCAAAATCTTTGTAGCGCACTCCATATATGCGTATCCCCAAACCCACGGAACTTGAATGTATAGAGGGAAGTAGTTCAGAGAAAGCAGGGTGCTACCTAAAAACGCTCTTCCTTACTCAAACCTCACTTTTAAAGACATCTACATGACGATAAATGCACAAACATCTGGAACCCAGTGATTATATGAATATTTCTTATTTTAATCCAGATACAGCCTCGTAGGGTCATCTAAAAGGGCATCTTGATAAAAATTCTGCAGCAGAAAAACATATTTCCTCTTTGGAAGATATGTTATCTTGTTCTTTATTTGTAGACACCCAGGCTGCAGAACTGGTCTTTGATCATGACTTGGAAAAGCTCATCAAGTCATCTGGCAAAGAGCACCATGTCAAGCCGCCACCCTGAGATAAATGAGATCCTCCCGGCATTGCAGGAGTAAAACCTGGGGAGACCACATGGTTGGGTATATTATATCCACAAGGCAATTGGGTCAGTACAGCCAGGATGCCTGGAGAGGACTGGAGCACAAGACCAGAAGGATCTTTGAGGGTTTGCTTTGAATGCCCTCCATGTAAAACACCCCCCCACAAAGGGCATGGGATTCTTTCAGGGATTTTAAATAGTGTGTATATCTTCCTAACTGCCCAATTTGCTAGTGAAGAATGATTTGGCTTCTAGAAGTAATTTAGTTAGTAAATAGAGGATGACAATCTGAACACAGATGATCTGTAATTTGGGGTTAGACTCCATGACCCAACATAGCAATTTTTCAGTTTATCATTTTTGCTTCCAATCTTGAACTGGATAGAGTACAGGTGTAAGAAAACCATAAATGAACATTTTTTCCTTACAACATTATAAATACTTTATCTAGGTTTGGGTAAATTTTTGAATTTTAATTATGTTAGGAAATATTATCTTAAATAATTTGTCTATATACTTACTCATCAGATTGGCACAAAGGATCTGTGCTTTTCATATCATTTTATAAATTTTTCATGTGTATACATATAAATGCATCCACATGAATTATTTATGTTTACATATTAGTCACATGTAATGTAGTATGTGCAGTTTAAAATTTTACATTTGGGCAATATTACATTAAGTATGAAAGAGTTATATACCCTTAATGAATAGTGTTTCAGTTTTTGCTAAAAAGAATATGGAAAGAGTCAAGTGAATCTTTGGTAGGTACAATAATGCTTTATTTATGAACACAAAAGGACTTCATAAAATCAACAGAGATTTGGGGGGCATAGTGTTGTGTTAATGCTTTTATTCTTATCCAATTTATGGAAAACTTTTTGTCATGATACTAAGTACCCACACAGTTGTAAAGCAGCAAATCTTCAGAAAATGTGACATTGCAGAACATTAATAACCCAAGAAATGATACATTATTTGAGGTGTGGAACTGAAATGAATGTAAAATTTTTAAAAGCACCTGCAAATGTTTAAAGCTACTGCACACTCATCAAGTGTGCTTGGCTATCTGAAAAGAAGTACTTCAACGATTAAAGGAAAAACAAAGGCAGGTATGTTCTTTTCCAAGAAAACTACTATAAAACCAAAGTGTATTTTTTGTCCTTGTATTAAAGAATCAAACTGACCTCTTATTTTTGATGCAGTGTAAATGGCTTGTGGAAGTGAAAACACATCAACCTCCTGCCCTCTGAACACACTCACATGTGTGCACACATGCAGTTTTTCTCAGATGATGCATGGGGCTCTGAGGATTTTTCTTAATGTGAAGAGGCGGAAACATCTAGAATCCACAATCTCTCTCCATTTCCTCATAAACCTTTACATTTTGTGAAGTTAGTAATTTTGTTGATCAAGGCATCAGCATAATGAAACAGTTGGTTTATTGAGCACTTCGGGTAATGGAGCCAATCATTAACTGTACCAGAGAAGGCATATATAGATAACAGATCCCCATTACGGTATATATTTGAGAAAAACAGGTTTTTTTAAGTTATAATTTTTCACAGTAAGTGTAGAACCGAATGCAATCATGAAAGTATAATACGGCATAGCATTGCAGTATGGGGTGAAGGAAACACTGAATTCTTAAACATGACTCTGCTTACTTCAGGGAGAACTCTGCCTACCCTAGGTGATTTCCACAAGTCTTTAATGAAGGAAGTTTAGCATGTCCCTTGATAATTAGCCCTCAAGTCTAACAATAGCTTTGTCCAAGAGCTTTTGTTATATATAATAAAATAGTTACTAGTTTTTACCAGTTTCTCTCAGAAGTGAAGTAATTGATTCCCATCCTTCCAGGGCTTTAAAAGGCATTCAGGTAAATGCTTCTGTCTTATGACAAGTGTGAGGACTGTCTGTGATTATGACCTGATCTCCATGCAGGGACTTAGTTCCAGTCAGTCATGTTTGTTAGTTTGTTGAATGGGGAAGGGAAAAGAATCCCCACATAATTGTTAATCATGGTCAGGCCAGTCCCGTGTAATCTGAAATAGTTTGACAGATGGAAAATGGACTGTGTAGCAGTCTGATTGTTTTGATCATGTAATTACAACAGTATATACAGACCTATAACTAAGTATCTTTTTATTACCCCCTATTGATACAGGAGCATTTAAAACCGTAGAGAGTAGTTTTGAAGGCAATAAGATAGGATTTTGTCCGGAGTTCTAATAGACACCTGAATGTTGTCATGGCTCATGCATTCCTTCTGCGATGGGATACCTAAATGAAAGAGAAGTCAAAATGCCGTTTAACTATTACCCAGGCTAAACCGTAAAACCTGGTTATCTGATAAACTGAACTAAGCAGGCAGCTTAAACTGGCCACAAGAAACTGAAGCAACCGGAGTTTTCATGTAAAGAAAATAAGCACAGATAGGTATATGCTGGCTTTCTTATCCAGTCAGCTCTGCATAGTAGGAAGCCAGTAAGACACACAATTAAGTAAATGTGGTCAATCAGATATGTCCTAAATCTGAGCCAGTTGGGTTAGTATTCCATTCACTTGTCAAAGAACAAAGAAAGTAATGTCTCATGAGTATCAAACTCTTTGCCCCCAGTCTGATTCACATATTCTACTCTTCACCAACCACTAGAGTAAATCATCTTAAATATGACTGTAAACTTCCCTAATAAAAACCTATTATTGGTTCCCCATCATTCAAGAGATACAGCCAAACTCCATCTCATGGTGTATACTTGCTTGTTTAAGACTGTCCAAAGGTTTTCCATTGGATTTTAAATGAAACCCATACAATTCAACAAGATCTACAAGACCTTGCAAGGGAGAACCTGCCCGCCATCTCATCAGTCTCACTTTTAGCCCCTCTCCTTAAGTTCTTCAGGGAAGCCAAGCTCTTTCCTAACTCAGGGCCTTTGCAATGGGGCTTTATTTCTCCAACTTTGGATTGTTAGTTTCTTCTCATCTTTAAATGAGACCTGCTCAGAAAGGCCATTCCTGGCCATCAGTACGAAGCAGTCCATCCTCTCACTTTTTGTATCAGCCACGTGTGTCTTTTCTCATCTCATCCCTCAGTCAGTGCACCAGTGTTATGCATTGGACTCTTCACTCATAGACTGTGAGCTCCAGGAGAGCTGGGAGAGCGTTCCTCCGGCTTTTCCTAGCATCCTCCGCAGAGCGCTTGGCATATACAGTAGGTACTCAGTCAGTAGTTGTTGAACGTCTGTGTAGTGTATGTGATCTTACTGATACCATCTCATTTCTACTCCATTCTTCCTGAATCTCTGCATGCTACCTCATGTTTCCTGTTTTCATAATACTGAATTCCTTGCTGTTGTTGAGAAATACTATGCCGCACCCTTCGATATTTTTTCTCCTGCTCCTCTATCTGCCTGGAAAATCATCTGTGCTTCCCTTTTTTCGGGGCCCGGGTGACATATTGGGCCTTATCTCGGTCGTCACTCTTCCCGGAGACCCTCCTGGAAGTCTCCCCTGTGCCAAGTCGGCCTCCACTGAGCTCCGTTACCCTCTGCGGTCCCTCTGTAATAGCCCTTTTTATGTTATATTAAAGTGATAGATTTGGGGCTGACTCCCCACCTCCCCAGGCACACATCTATATCCAAATTCCTTTAGGGGAAGGCCCGTTTCTTATTCCACATTGTGTCACATCTCCAAGTAAGGTGCCTAACAAATAGATACTCCTTGGATGACCCTGTTTTTGAACTTCGTCCTTCACGTAACAGGGATTTTTCAAGAGTATGAAGCATAAAAGTGGTGTGGTCAATTTTGTGCTTTTAAAATGCTCAAGCTGTATGGAGGCTGGACTGAAATAGGCAGAGCCTACTAAAGCCTAATAAAAAGATGAGGCACCGTGATCAAGCAAGATAATTCACTAGGGCAGTGGCCAGTCAGGCACTTTGAGAATTAGTAGGGGATGGGGGAAATTGGGACAGGTCGGTAAAAGTTGCCAATTTTCAGTTATAAGATGAAGAAGATCTGAGGCTCTAATAATATGTGACTAATACATGTCTAATATATGATAAGTACAGCTGTTAACACTATATGTGTGATTGACTTTCACTAGAAGAGTAGAACTTTAATGTTCTCACCAAGAACAAAGTTGGGGGATATGTGAGGTGATGCATATGCTGAATAACTCAGTGTGGGGAGTCCTTTCACAGTGTATATCAAATCACATCCCTTGAAAATCTGACAGTTTTGTCAGATCCCAACAAAGATGAAAAAAAAAAAGAATAAGATAGAAGGGCCAAGTTGAAAAGATAATGGCAGGGAAGGTCGACCAGAACGAGGGTGGACTCTAAGATGGCCAAGCTTTCTGATTTGATTAACTGAGTAGAGAATATAAGCATCTATAAAAAGAAAAATGCCTGTAATGACACTATAAGCATGGTACAATGCAGCATGTATAACCTTTGGATTCTATCAGCCTCTCCTACATATCAAAGAATATTTTAGTCCATTCTCATTCCTGCAACAGCTAGCTAATGTTGATTTTGCTTATATATGCATTCTTGATTACTTACCAATAGTGTGAAATGAGAATTTAAGCACCTTCCATTTTCTCTACCTTAAGTCCATTAGTCTTTAGTATTCATTCTATGTACTTTGGAATGCAACCAATATAAGATAAGATAATTTTTTGTATTTTACTTTCCTAAAAGATAGTATACTTTCCTGGTAATCTGTTTTGCACATTTACCTCAATTTGAGTATTTTCAGATGTTATGAATCCTTTAGACATTTATATAATTCTATATAATTTTCAGTTGCTTTCAGTTCCATCATTCAGTTGAGCTTCTTTCCAGTGAGTAAATAATGGGTTTTGGGCAATCACAATAAGAAGCACATATAAAATTCAGAGCATTATGCTAATGTAATATGCTTTTCCTGTGTGGAAAAATGGATATACACCAAAGGAAAGAATTCTAATAAAACATTTTATTTAAAGTGGAAAAAAATCTCAAAAATCATCAAAACAACTGAAGTTCCAGTGCACATTGACCTGTTCTATTTACCATTAAATCAAATCTTGAAAGGAATATTTCATGAAGATGAAATTCCAGGGTGTAATACATGAAGACTTCCTGAAAGTGCTGATATATTGAATATATAGTATATTGAGTAACAGCCCAGGACCCCAAGTTAGAGAGGCTTACTCAAATATTTCCTTTCTGGCAAGTTTCTTAAGTTCTCTGAGCTTCATTTTCTCCAATTGTAAAATGAGAAAAGTCATTGAATTAGTTAAGGCTTCATAGGATGTAAGT
Organism: Manis javanica; assembly: GCF_040802235.1. Classification (NCBI taxonomy): domain Eukaryota; kingdom Metazoa; phylum Chordata; class Mammalia; order Pholidota; family Manidae; genus Manis; species Manis javanica. The sequence continues at coordinate 99,684,648 of NC_133167.1, forward strand.
TTCAGAAATGTAATTCAAATTAGTTTAAGTGCAAAAAGGAACTTATTACCGTGGGTTATTGTCAAGTGCTAACAATGGTTAGGTGCCAGCTTACTCAAGAAGTATGCACGCGCTCAAACAACAGCTCTTCCTCTCTCTCCCCTCAGTCAACACTTTTCCCCAGTTGGCTTCATTCCCAGCAAGGAGCCAGGGTCTATAAACATGGTTAGAAAGTTGCTAGCTCATTTTTTTTTGGTGGGGGTGGGGTGGGGCGGTGCATGAGCTGTAACGTCCCATGTAATTCTGAAACAGAGAAAAATATAGCAACTTTCCTACTCTTAAATTCCCAGAGAAGAACAATTAGTCATGCTTCGATCATGTGACCAGCCCTGAGCCATTGTGAAAAGAACCCTGATTGCCCCATCATGGGTCCAGCATTCGCTGCAGAAAAGCAAGATCAATTCCGTCCGACCAGTGTTCCAAGAAAATTACTGCAAAATGAGAAAGGGTGCTCCCTTAAGGAGGCAATACTGGGCAGGCAAAAAACAGTTTTCTGTTGTAATAATACACATTCCAAGGTGGTTGGAAAGGTAAGTTAGATGATATTAAAAAAAACAAAGGACATCAGAAAACTCAATGAAAGTGGCTTTATTATTAATTATTGGAATGAATATTAATATAATCATGGACTGCTCCTATGTGCTGCCTGCAGAAGCCTGTCTCTGCCTGGTAAGTTTCTGGGCCTTGATTCTGCAGGTTGAAGATGAAGATAAGAGATATAGTGTTGGAGAAAATAACAGAGATCATATATTGAAAAAAAATAGTCATTGAGTCCGTACTTTGTGCTAGACAGTTCTAGGTGCTAGGATGCAGTGGGTGAAACTGAGCAGCTGGTGTCCCCAGTCTAGGGCGCTTGTGTAAACAAAATAGTTCAGGCATGATCAAAGCTTCCTAGAAAAGTGATTTAGAGTACTAATGTTAAAAATTACCTAGGAAACAATTGCTTTAGACTGGGTGGTCTGAAAAGGACTTGGCAAGAGGGTGGTAAGATACTGATACGAGATAGTACCTTTTAGCTGGAATGCAGTGGGTAAGAGGGAGGACAGTACAGCTGGAGATGAAGAGAAAAATACTCCATAGGGTATGATGACGAATTTCAATTTGAATCATTTGAATCTAAAGGCAGTAGAAGCCACTGAAAGAATCTGAGCATGCATAAAATATGATCTGCTTTAGGTTACTAAAAAATCATGCTATCTTTTTCTATTTTTTCAGTGATTTGACACTTATATATGTTACAAAAAGTTCACCACAATAGGTGTAGCTACTATCTGTCACCATACAAAATTGATTACAATACTATTGAGCTACAGTACTATTGACTATATTCCCCATTCTGTACTTTTCCTCCCCATGACTTATTTTATTACTGGAATTTTGTACCTCTTGATCCCCTTCACCTATTTCACCCCTACTCCCCACCCCCACCAACCTCCCCACTGGCAACCACCTTATTTTAAAAAATGATTAAGTGTGGCTAAAGTAGAAATAGAAACACCCATTAGGCCATTTTTGCATTCCGTACTGTGAGATGGTAACATGGAGTATGAAGGTCACAGAGAGGTAAAAGGAAATATAGATCAATACCAGATACATTTTGGAGATTCAACACAAAACACAGCATTGGTGTGGAGATGAAAACTGAAAGTTACAGAAGTTCCCAAGTTAGTTGCTAGGTTTTAGTTTTGAGCAATTGGGTGGATGGAAAGATCAAAAAAGAAATACCTTTGGGGATTTAAAAAAATTTACAAGAATTTCCTCTTGGCCACGCTAAATTTGAACTCTCTGTTAGATACCTAGGCAGTGTTGTCCAATGGGCAGCTGATCATAGGAGTCTGGAGAGGTGGGCAGAAGACAGAGATGTCAGTCGCAACCTGTCAGTGGTTTTAGCCCCAGCGCTGGGTGAGATATGCTAGGGAGAGGTTTTGGATCCCGCTAGGCAGAGCCTAGCACTCAGGCTCATATATTAAGGTGCCAAGCACAGAAGGAAAAGACAACAATTTAGACTTTGAAGAACATAGGTATCAGAGCTCTTCAAGAGCCTGAAACTGAACCCCAAGAATACCTCTGGATTTTTAAATTCCTAGAAGAATTTGCTTCATACAGACAACATACATCCAGATTAGCTAATAGAGAGCCAAAAGTTATTTCATGCTAGGAATTAGGTGTCAAAGAGGAATTACACAATGTAACCATTGCAAAGACCTCTTACTTTACATTCAATGGCCGCTGTGCCTTCTGGGTCAATTCATCATGCAGATAATGGTTTAAAGGGCTGTAAATACCTGTCTTAAGATAACTTCTAGATTTCTTTAAATTTATTTTCTCATTTAGGTTTCAATTAGCATCAGGACGACACACATTTAAAAACAATTAGCAAAGGGTTATTTTCATATGCCATAAATCCACATAAAAGTAACATTTATCTAATATAATTATGCTGCATTTAATAAGCTACACTTAAAAAATATCTAACTTCTGTTGATTTCTTTCCAAACACTAAAAAAGGACAAAGAATAAGTGACATATGTAGATATAGGTGGAAGATAGATCAGAATAACTCTATGATGACTGTGATGATAAATATTTTGAATAGCATCAATAATATGGATTATTTTCATGACTTTATTCTCCTTTAATAAAAATGAGAATATTGATCTTAACAATATAGTGAAGTTTATTATTACCATTTCCTGGCTCTCGGTAGTTACTGTCCCTCTGAAATTTTGGGGAAATAAAATAGTAAATACTCCTTGGAATGCATATATCACTCATGAGTCAGATGCCAATAGTGTTAAGACCTGGATAACTTACAGGAAAATGACACTTGGCATAGCGACTATCTATCCCCAGTGGAATCCATGGATCATTTCTCCTTTGAGAAATCAAATCAATTCAAAGCAAAACAAAACAAAAATTGCACTTTCCAATTTTGCAGCCATAATGTATCAAAGGGACATTTTCTTAGAAGAAAGGAAAAATCAATAGGCATATTTCTACAGTACCTGAATCACAAAACCCTGTATTTCCACAGCTTCCCACCATTTGTCAATGTCCTGCAAGGGGCATTTGTCATTGTCACAGCTTCAAGGCTCTTCAAGTAGAGATGTGTTCCAGAACCTTCCAGGGGATAGATTTTGGGCAGTTCATGCAACCAGCTTCCGCACTCAGCTGGGAAAAAGCCATCAGCTCGTGGAGCCTGAAACACAGGAAGGGGCGTTCTGCGGCTTTAGTGGCCTAGTCTGGCTCCCACTCTGCCACTGCCAAAGAGTAAATGTCCTCACAGATGTTCACAAATGTTTGCATTCCCTCTCTTTCTCTCTTCACTTTTGTTCCCCATTTTGTAGTTGCTTCCTGTGTTTATCTCTCCCATTGTTCTTATGGCAGATGGTAAGAGGACATGATTTATAAGTGGTGACTATGAACTCGCAAAGAAATACCTTTCAAGGGACTTCATTTTTTCCAGCTTTTGACTGGATCATCTCTTTGAAAGGGTCCTAATATACATTCAACAGAGGCTGTACAGTGATGCATAGTATTAGTAGGAGCATTTTTGTTCTAGTCAAGTTTATATCACTTTTTTATATCAGTTTGGGGAATTTTTAAAATAAAGGGTTATCTCCTATTTGTTACTTTCCTAGGGAAAAGCCACAGTTTATCTAACATGGTAATATTCGCACTAAAAATATCAAATCACAGCTTTTATATTTAAGCTCTCTATAAACTGCGAAGGCTATATGAGCTAATTTGTGAAGGCAAAAGTCTGAATTAGGCAATGGTCTCCATATTGGGATGTAAAAATCCAAGGGAAGAGAGGTCACAAAACAATCCATTATGAGCACTGGAAGAGTATTTTTTACTTGATAATTTTTATTTTCTATTTTTTTTATAGTGCACTTACATGCATGGATGGATAAAATATACAAATACATGTATAAATTGGCATTGTGCAATCGAAGTTTTGGAAAAACCACTGGATATGAGTATCTTCTGTATCTAAAATGTTATTTTTAGCCTAACAAAAAGTCTTCTGATAATGTTCTCTTTTCACGATTTTTGAATGGTAAATGGCAATTTGGGGTAAACTTTGGCTATTTTCAGACTTGTCCTCATTATTACTTGGACTTAATCAGAGTCTCCCTTCTGCAGCTGTAGACAGATTCCCATACATGACTGTTGTTATAGTGAAATGAATAGTCTAACCACAAAGCAGATGGAATTTTCATTTGTCTTCATCTAAGTTCACATCATTCTCCTCAGAGCTGTTTATCCGTGTGAGTGGCACCACAACCTGCCATTCTGTGGGATTTGCACTACCTGAAAAGCATTTTCTGAGCAACCCTTGTCTGGAAATCCAGGGATGGCCCTCTCGAGGTGCACAGTGGGAACCACAGTACAAAAAGAGACTATGAAATATAAGGATCTCTTTTTCCTTTGTGTGAATAGCAAGACTGATTACTTCTTTATCTTATTTCTTAGTAAGGTGTTTGATGAGGAATTACAGAATTTCAAAAGTCTTTTTGTACAGGCGTTACTACTGATCTGAAAATCATTTCAGCAGTTGCTCTCATAACACTTGGTAGAACAACCAGACAAAAAAATCTTAGCACAATAAATGCAATACCAGAGGCCAAAATTAAGAGAGACTTTTGCAGATAACTAATATCAGGAAAATAGAAAATGTTAACCAATGATGGGCAAGTTTGAACTGTTAGTTTCACATTGCCAGTTACCAGCTATAAGATCTTGGCTGAATTTCTTAACCATGCCATACCATATTTTCCTCATTTGAAAAACTTTGATATTCATCAGCTACCCAGCAATGTTTTTGTGTGACTGAAAGCTTCAGATACACTTCCCAGTCAGTAAACTGTTGTGCCATTATTATTGTCCAGATTATCATTATAATATGTTGGCAATGTAGAATTTGACCATAACGACAAGTTTTTACCTAGGCTGTTGGCATCATTTGGATTGTAAACACATGCCATAGGGAAGTTTTAACTCAAATTTCAGAAGTTCTACTTAGGCTGACAATGCTCATTCATATAAGAATTTTGATTACTACAGAAGTAGCTTCCATAGAATCTACAAAGTCTAGAGGAGACAGAGCATATGAGCTTGAATAGCTCTGATCGTCCATGACAAGGTAAAAGGTAGAAAAATACTAAGCATCACATGCCACCTGGTAACAGAGAAGAAGTACTGATGAAACAGCCAAATCCAAGCCAATTCAGGGTAAATAAAAGAATGTACACTGTTGGTGGGAATATAAGCTAGTTCAACCATTATGGAAAGCAATATGGAGGTTCCTCAAAAAACTAAGAATAGAAATACTATTTGACCCCAGAATCCCACTTCTTGGAATATACCCAAAGAATACAACTTCTCAGATTCAGAAAGACATATGCACCTCTATGTTCATTGCAGCACTATTTACAATAGCCAAGAATTGGAAGCAACCTAAGTGTCCATCAGTAGATGAATGTATAAAGAAGATGTGGTACATATACACAATGGAATATTATTCAGGCATAAGAAAGAAACAAATCCTACCATTTGCAACAACATGGATGGAGCTGGAGGACATTATGTTCAGTGAAATAAGCCAGGTGGAGAAAGACAAATGCGAAGTGATTTCCCTCATTTGTGGAGTATAACAATGAAGCAAAACTGAAGGAACAAAATGGCAACAGACTCAGAGACTCCAAGAATGAACTAGTGGTTACCAAAGGGAAGGGGTGTGGGAGGGTGGGTGGAGAAGGAGGGAGAAGGGGACTGAGGGGTATAATGTGTAGTACACATGGTGTGGGGGGTCACGGGGAGAACAGTGTATCACAGAGAAGGGACATAGTGGATCTCTGGCATCTTGCTGCACTGATGGACAGTGACTGCATTGGGATATGGGTGGGGACTTGATAATACGGGTAAATGTAGGAACCACATTGGTTTTTCATGTGAAGCCTTCATAAGAGTGTATATCAATCATACCTTAATAAAAAATTTAAAAAAAAAGAATGTGCTGCTTTGTCTCAACGGTGGTGGGCTTTAGAATTAGACTTAAGTTTGAATCTCAGTTCACCCACCTAGGCATGGATGCTGAGAAAGTCACAACTTCAACAAGCCTCTTTTCTCTTTGCACACAGACTCCCTGACCCCCACGTTGAAGGGCTCTGGGAGGACCGCATGAGTTAACATCCTTGGGGATGGCCAGGACAAGGCTTCATACCCTCACGTGTTCTTTCACATGGGGTTGTTTTTTCCTATAGAAATGCTTGTGAACTACTGTGCAAGTTCATAACGCATTTCAAAAGACTGAAGTGAAAATAAGCATTTGTGCCATTGTGAGGCAGATGCACATTTAGCAAAAGGTTCCTCGGTAATTAGGGAGGAAATTAGAATTCTGTGTTTAGCTAACAGAAATTAAAGAAAGGTAAAGGTACTATTGAGCGGCCCTCAAAATGTGTTGTCCTTTCCTCATTTCCTACTCAAACTAATTACTGGAGACAACAGAACCGCTTTGCTAACTCACACTAATGATGAGGAAACCCTCTGTAAATTACTGAATCTCCCAGATTAGTCACTTAATAAATAAGTCCCATTAAAAAGAAGGAACATAAAATGCTGAGATATAGGAAGCACTATGTTCCCTCTGTAATTGCAGCTGAATTTTAATTATTTTGGATAATTCTTTATTCCACATGCATGAATGTTCTTCAGCACATTTGAAGAAATATTGGATAACCTCACCATTTCCATATTGACTGGAATCGTCGCCTAAATTCCGAGTCACCTGAGAAGTCTGGCTGAGTGATTGATATTAACATATGCCCACATTCATATTTTAAAGTGGCTTTCCTCATCTTTTCATTTTTTCTTTTAAATTTTGATTATAGCTTGAGCACCAGAGTGCTGTTATTCCCACTGAGTAAAGGTGTTCTGAGTTCAACAAGCAACAAAGCAGCCATCACATTATTAGTTGGTTCTTGTGGACTGTATTTTCAATCGGTAATGATCAGAATAGCTGAGGCGGTCATGTGATCATCTGCTCCGTCTGTCAGAATGGCTACAATAAGTAGTCCAGCTGTCCTCAGACTGTTCCGGTTTACGTGAAAGGCCATTTACTACCAAGCAGGCCAAGGGTGTTCAAGTGAGGCGGTCAGACAGGAAAACCAAGTTTGTGCAAAAGAACACCCCATTAATCTAGAACTCAGAGCACTCTGACACCTTACAGTGGAAACACCTTATCCATGTCTGATCCACTGACAAGAACTTGTTTGATAAGAAACAACTTATTCTCACAGAGAAAGCCCCAAATTCAATTTATATCTCACAGCCCAAGTAAATAAGAAGAGCCTGACAAATCTCCCTCTGTAAATCCCCACGATTTCACATTCCCTTTGATCAGACAGATGACAACGCAGAGTGGAAAAATGAAGTTTTGCTCTGCTCATAGGCTACATACGCAGAAAGTTTGTTTTTGAAATATTCCAGGAGTTCAGATATATCAGGGAGATAAGTATGACAGAAAAATAATATTTTCAGAAAAGTAATTCAAAGGAAAAGAGAGTTAAGTGAATAAAAATGTTTTAATTAAAATTATTACTTAATCATTAATAGCACATGGAATACGGGTTCCTGTTTCAAGGTTATCTGGGTTGGAAGAAAGTGAAAATTGTCCTTCTGTCCAACCTAGACAGTGCAAACCTCTAAGGAGGTGAAATGAATCATAAAGCCTATGTAACCCAACCTCTTCATTTTTTATTTTAGGAAGCTCTGATGCAGACACGTCTAATGGTCACCTAGCTCTTTGCCACAATGTAAGGGCGGTGTTTCCCTTCTCACGGCTCTTCTCCCAGGGTCACATCCAATACATCAGCCCACGTTTTTCGTTTTTCTAGAAGGTTTTATATACATACATATAATTCTATTTTAAGAGACTTTTAAACATTCTGTTTGTTGTGTTTATTTTTAAGTGTTTGATAGCAGGTGATTAAGGAATTCTTCATGGTAAGGTTAACAATAATTCAGTGTTCAAGTGAATTTTGAGAAAACCCAAGTTGGACAAGTTTAAATAGGTTTTTCTATAGCAAGTTTTCTCTAAGCCTCTAATATATTAATGCTCAGTGCCAGTGTTAATTTTACTCACCATCTAAATGTTTATTCATGTGAATTATATTTTTTTCAATAATCTTCTGCATAATTAAGATAAGCCCAATCTTGAATTAGATATTCCCTCTCTTCTAACCATGGGCAAGTGTTCCTTAAATAGAAAAAAAGGCAGGCGGGATACTCTGCATTTTTTGAGCATTTGGCCTCTAAAACCATCTGGTTCTGCTATTTTATTTGAAGATTTTTATTTTTTGTTTCTTTTTGTTTTAATTGAAGACTAATTTCTTTAACACTCATAAGATTATTTGAGCTTTTAACCCTCTTTAAATCATTCCCACATATTATATTTTCTGAGGAATTTTTTCTTTTCATCTCAGATTTCAAAATTGTGGGAATATCACTGTTGGTAGTGGGATAATCTTTTTAATTTCTGTTTGTAGTGTGGCCCCTTTTCCTTCATAATGCTATGTGTTTGTGTATTCCTTCTTCTCCCAGTGAAAATGGTCAGGGATTCATCTGTTTTGTGGGGTTTTTACTTTCATGTATTGCAGTTCTGGATTTTTCGATCTCTCATCGACTTTCGTGTCTCCACAATTCTTGTCTGCCCACTGCACTAGGACTCCCGGGCCCTACCTGCCCTCAGTCCCTGAGTAGTTTTGAATGAGGTACTTCCCACTAGTAGTAGTGTTTGGCTCACATGTGGTTAAATGTAGCCAAATCTTTAGCATACCCTGTTTCCGGGACGTTAAGCCAGTCTTGTCTCAAACAGAAAACATAAAGTCAGGACAGAGCAACCCAAGTCTCTGAGTCTCAGATGCTAATTCCCCTCGCTGTCTGACTCCTCTGCCCCTCTCGCACCCAGCCCCACTTCTGGACCTTTGACTCGGGGTCACACCATTGCCTGCACCCAGGCAGTGCCCCGACCCATCTGTGCTTCTCACCGTCCTTTATGCATGTAGCCAGTCTCCAGGCATGGCCATGCCTGCCACGATCATCCTTGAAATAACCCTCTCCATTTACTGCTTCTGTTTTGCCCCCAACTACTTGCATCTTCAAGTGGGTATGAGCCCCCAGGGCAGAGAATACAGGTCCAGAGAGAAGCGCAAAGTGGAAAGCCACTGTGGATGGCTGCCTGGAGAGGGTTCTCCTCCTGCCCAGAAACCGAAGTCGGAAGCTGAGGCTCGAGGATTGATGCAGCTGGCCCCTCGTGTCAATTACCCTTTGGAAGATGTAGCAGCTATCATGTCATCAAACCAAGTTGAATAATCCCAATACAAAAAATAGACCTCTTAAAATTAAAGTCTTTGGGATTCTTATTAAATATATTTTAAGCTGACTTTTCTTTCTCATCATGTATTTTCTGCCTAATCTATGCCATGGCACTGACTCCCATCTAAGTAGTGACACCGTCCAGCCTAATGAGTGGATAAGATGCTCTGGGGTTTTGCTGGCCTAGCATTGCCTCCCATTCCCTAATGCCTGCACTGCATCTTGATAAGGCTCAGTACCCATGAGACAACAAGAGGCAGGCTGTTTATTTCCTTGCCCTTGACGTTATTTTGTCAAACACTGATAACAGATCTAAATATGAAAATTCCCTCACTAAAACAACTATGACAGTTTATTCTATAATGTTTCCGTTTTTCTTCTTTCATCAATTGGCAAATAATCTCATCAGTCAAAGCTGAGCAAGAAAAATTATCCATTTCCGTAAACTGTTTAACAAAGGCCATGTCATTTTTAATCTCATCCCAGGGGATCAATGCTAAAAGCAATAAACAGATACTCTCCCTGAAGGAAATTGATATGAAATGAACCCCAAAAGGCATCTTTGGTTCCTTATTAATCAGGTGCTTCGTTATCCCCATCTTCAATGCTCTTTGAATTTTTCAGAGGCAAGACCACAATACCAGAGAGGATAGAAGGTGTCCTTTGTTCCTTGAATGAAGGGCTCTTCCACTGCCTGTCTTTCCCTATCATTTGTTATATCTAACAGTTTGGAAGTGAATGTGCTTAATAGGCTTCGTCTGCAAAGAGCATCATTTCTTTTTTTGCAAAGGAAGTCACAGCCTTGGGGGTTGTCTCCTCATGCACTCCACCTTTTGACAGCATTGAGCCTTTATTTATGAAAGACGTTTAATTAATGCCCTTGGATAAACTGTTAACCTTTGCAATGGTTTCCTGATGCATGGAAGCCCTTTCTCTTCTGCCAGGAATTGATACTGGAACTGGCCCTGCCTCCTTGTGACTTATGATTCAGACAGAGACCATCTCGAGTGTGGCAAGGAGGGGTTGGGAACCCTGTGAACTCCAGTGATGAAGGATTCGCATCAATATCTGGAAAATATAGATCATTGAATATGTGTGGAATCAACTTCAAAGAAAGACAATGGTTTTCCAAAGATATTGTAATTTAACATTGAAAAAGAAGCATAACGCTGCAAATATAAGGCAGCTTTCAAGTAAGCTAAAGCAAGGCTCTCCGATTCCTAGTAACATAATAAAGATTAAAAAAAAAAAAGAATGACAGAGACCAGAGATACACAGAGAGGAGAAGGAAGGAGCCAACATTTAGGCTGGTAAATTTTATTGTATTTTCCTGACATGGCTCCCAGAGACCTTTGCAAAGAAAAAGATGCCAAAGAGTTATTCTTCAAAGGCTTTATTCCTATTAATGTAGTTATTGTTCAGCGTACAGTTGTTTAATGAGACATGGTTTTTAATTAAATGCTATTTTAGGAAAGTGATTTTTCCAAAACAGAGCAGTGTTTTGGGGCAAAGCCTATGAGAAGTTTTGCAGAAGTTACCTCCTCTGTGCTTTCCTATTCCAACAGCCACTCTTGGTAAATTTAAATCACTGTGGCCCCCAATCTGTTTCTATTACAGTACAACCAATGCAGACTCTACAATTTCATCATTCCAATTATGCCTTTCAGAAGAAGACCATATCGGTTTGTTTTCACTGAAGTTACAGAAAATATAATCTGCCACTGAGAACAATAAGTAAAACCATTCTCAGTTATGTTATTACCACTTCAGTTTTAGATCTTCACTTATGAAACCTGTTTGTCTTCTGTACTAGTGATACAGATTGCTTATTAAATGAATGAGGGCCAAGCAATAAATATCTGAATAGAATACCAATTGGGAACCCACTGAACTATAAAATAATTCCCTTTTTCTCAATCAGATAGTGAGAGTTAAGCCACCTAATGAGAAAAATGCCACTGCACCTCATCATTTTCCCCCACCACACTGGAATCTTCAAATTAGGAGATGGGGTGTACTTGAGGCTATGTTATCTACCCTCACAGCTTCAGACAGCGTGGTACCTTGTATGAGAATTGGCTAGAAGGGAAGGGACCTTCTTTGGGCCAGGCCAATGCCCCCCAGTAGCATCACACCTCAGGAGTCAGGCGCCACAGCTGAGACCTTCTGGTAAGTCCTCCGGCAAGCACAGCTTGGCCAACTGCTGCTCAGACGTGTGTTCTCCTGGCAAGATCTGTTCAGATGAGGGCAGCCCAAGAGGTGTGACCTGGCTAGAGGCTGTAGAAGGAAGACAAGGCAGGACAAATCATGACTCACAAAGTCCTCCAACGTGAGATGGAACAGAGAAGGCTCTGGAGTTTCTCTGACTTGAAGAGGAACCAAATTCCTGGAGGCATCTTCTTATTTTAAAGTTCTATCTGCAACCCTCATGTTCAGGATTATCACTAATATTCTAAGCATCTTAGGATGCCAGAGGATCACACATTCCAATTTCTACTTTGCTGATGAGAAAATTAAGGACCAGGGGAGCATAAGTAATTTTCCCAATGGTGCACAGCCTCTTAAGAAATAGTACTGTCTCCACAAGCATCCAGTTCTCCAAGTTCTTAGTCTGAGGTTTTTACCAGTATGTAAAGGGAAATATAATTTTGATATATAACTAAAACAGAAACAGCCAGAGTATAATTTTATTCTGTTAATGACAAGAGATTGTGATGGAAAAAGCATTTGCATCTGTCCAGCACATATGAAGCATAGGAAAAGGGCATCACTGAGATGCTGCCGCACTCCTGCTTCCCAGGAGTTTTTACGGGGGGCAAGGGAGGGATGGAATCAAAGCACTTTCCCTTTCCTGAATCCTACAGTAAGGCCAGGATTAAACTGTCTAGGATCTACATTCAGCATTTATCGTCATTCACTGATTTAAGATGAAAAGTATTCACCCTTGTAATTTTCCCGGAGGCAGCAAACATCATGTTCTGTCAACTCTGAACGTTGTCTAACACTTTGGTCTTTTGGAATTATGGTCCAGAACTGAAGTTTGTCGGAGCCACTTGCAAACAAAAGTAATGATTTGAGTCACCACTTTTACAATAACTTGTTGTGTAAGTTAGAAGAAAATTATATATTTAAATAATTACAAATGTATGTGCTGATTACCTAGGACACTAAGTAGTTCATCAGTGACTAATATCATATTATGTTGACTTTGCCAAATTTGTGAAATACTTGTATTCATATGCTTTTTATAATAAAGTGAAAACAGATAATGTCAGTAGTTGGATAGTCAAGTACTAGCCTAATAAGCATGGTATTTAGAGATCTGGAGGTTTACCACCAGCGGAATGAGCTAAAGGAATTGAATGTGTGGCGTTCTAGACATTAAAAGCAGAGAGTAGGGAGAGAGGGAGCCTACAGGGCAGACATTCTTGTTACACATTTGTTTTTACTATATGCACATATTATTTAAATGAAAATAAAAAATTGGTTTTTAAAAGAAAATTAGCCAAAAACTTCCAGTTTTGAGAAACACTCAAAAGAACATCTGACTGATGTTTGGGTATTCCTAATTAAAAAGAAAATACGCTGACAGGTGGTAGCTCTCATTTAAATCCCCTTTCTCACATAATCCATGACTGCCTTCTTTCCAGCCCTTCCTCCTGCCTGGGCTGGAGGCTAGACTAGAGAATTCTAGAATTCTGTTGAGATTTTAAACAGGGACCACAGATTTGGGGAGTCAGGCACAAGACAACTGGGGAAAGCAAGCGATTCTCATTCATGCTCACATAGGAGAGAAGTGGTTTCTTCTGTGTCTTAGACAATAACATTTACAGAATACGTTGGTGATTTTTATTACTCCAAAATCCATTTTATGGAATGATTTTAATCCCAAATCTGCCAACATTCATATGAAAAGAATTTAACAGCCCCTGCATCTTGTTATTTAGCAGGGTGTTACATAGTAATTAAAAGAGAGCCCAGACAGTTTTGAGGTAAAAAACAGGTTTGAACACTGTTTCTGCCAGTTACCAGTGATGAACCTTAAAAATGTTTTTTAGCCTCTACAACTCACCATAAAATGAGGGCATTCCAGTAGCCACCAGATCGGGCTGGTCGAGAAATAGTCCTGCATATGAAATCCTTACTTCAGTCCTTGGTGCTACATGGGAAATAATAAATAAATTTTAAGTTATTAAATTAACAACAATGCCGTAGTAATGCACATTATTACTAAAGGAAGTAGGCCAGTAAATAATGTTCAGAAAATATCCAATTATAAGTGAAATCAGCCCCAAATCTAATTTTAATCTTTGTTATGATTTTGGCTTCCTAAAAAGTGTTTGCTTTATTAATGGTCATTAGAATTGACTGACTTAGTTTTCAGATCTTTAACTTTAGTATGCCCCATTAGTGGCAACACCTGATGGGAGAGAAAGAAAAGAACACAATGGGAAGATATTTTCACTATTAGATCCCGTAAGTCTAATTATTTAGTTTATGTGTATCACCTCATTCCATGTGAACAGCTACAGGAGGAAGGCCAGTTTCTTGAATTGTTATCAGCGGTGAAGACTGTGTCTCTGGGACCTTTTGCAGGCCACGTGTGTTACACCTGAACTCTGGTCTCTCTGCATCACTTTCAGTCGAATCACAGTGTCTGAGAAGACAGTTATTAATGGGTAAAACTTGGGTCTCCATAAAAATAAGATTTTATTCTCCTCGAAGTGTTCTCAGGTTTTTATTCCTACTAAGGACTAGAGAGTAGGTGCTTTAAGCAGGTGGGCTGAAACTCTAGGACTTTATCCATTCAGCAGGGTCAGCAAATCCTTTGCATACTGACCTTTAGGCAGTAGTGCAAGGCTCATGCGTTTGCAAAGGTGTGAAGCTGCACAACAGGGGATGGAGATCCCTAGCATTCTCCGCATGGCAAGTTTTTTTCACTGTCTCTGTATTATTTGTTAATAATATAGGCTTGCTTCAATATGAAGAAAGAGTTCAAAAAAATTTTTAAATGAATGATTTACAAGACACTGTAGATATCAATATTATGGCTTTTTAACTGATAGGTGAAATGAAACTAAGAAAGATGAGGTACAGTCCCATAGGCCCACAGTAACAGAAACATACTTCAAAAGCTTGGATCTTGAGATCCCTGTCAGCACGCCCCTTCCCCATCTGGTGCCACTTTTCCTTGTCTTGGCTTCAGTATTGAGCTACCGCGCCTCCTCTAAGAGGAATCGCTATGAAGATGGGAGAATCAGCGAGTCCTCAGAGGATGTTCTCTTTCAAAAAATCATTTAATTTAAAAATAAGAGAAACTGATAGGAAAGCCAGAAAGAAAATGAAACATAATTAATTAAGCATGTAAACTAGCTGAAGAGATGTGTAGCAATGTTAATAAAATAACCATCGTAGCCCATTTGTGAAACTTCAAACTTCACGTCACAGAACTACAAATGAGGCAAAAGGAACTACCTCTTTTGAAGTGACTGTGGTGTATGAAAGGCAAATTCAAAGGCACTGGGACACAACATAGATTTCTATCCCATCCTGCACACTCAGAAAGTCTACAAAAATGCTTCTTGATAGAGTAAGTTAGGGAAGATGAATACGTCTTCTGAAAAGAATAATGTTTAATGTTCCAAAGGTATTTCCATAATCATACTATTAGAATATTGTTCAGATGACAAGTCTATTTGTGTGTGTGTGTATATATATGTTATATATAATATACAAGGCAGGCTGGGCCGTGTATGAGGGTGCATTTGGGGAATGGGAAGGTAAGAGGAGTGATCAAAGCTAATTACTAGCCTACAATCTGACTATATTGCTTATAATACAAATCTTGCTAATTCATCCTTGCTGGGAAGCTCACAAAAAATTGTCCAGAGTCCCAATTTCTTCTCAATAATCTTGAGTACTAGCAAACAGGAAAAAGGCACAGTTTTATGTAACAGAAACAATTTTCAGCAGTAACTAGTAGCATTGCAAAAAATATTTTTTAAAAACTGAGATATCTACATAATTAAGGAAAAGCAGTACTTTGAAGTTGAACTTTGCAGACCAGAAAAATTCTGTAATTAATTTAGCAACCACGATGCAAGAGTATGAGAATATGAACAAAGACTAGCACACAATGTAAGAGGACAGACTCACATATAATCAAGTCCGCAGAGAGGACCAGAATCACAACAGTCCCCTAGCTATACTAGCTTTGGGTTTCACTAGAAATTTACAAAGGTGATAGAAAATAGAATATCTGCATAACTCTGTCATCTGTCATCTATCCATCTCTGTGTGCTTATGGGTATACATCTCCAGAACATTGATCCTACACTTCCTAACTATCAAATTTTGTGAAGCAGGAGTTTTTTTTAAATATGCATTCTTCCCTAACATATATCCAGTACCTAGAACAGTGCCTGGTATACAGAGTAGGTGTTCAATCTGTACATGCTGGATGAATGGATAAATGAATGAATGAATATAAACAATTTTATTTTTGTTTCCCACTGTCCCATTAAACCAATTCAGTATTTCTAGTTGATCTTCTGCCCTTGAGTGACAATAAAGCCATTTCTACAACTCTTTTGGCTGCTCTTAGATAATAGAAAGGCATTAATAAAAATACTTCAAAGCAAATGACAATTATGACAATTTTAATAAGTCTGGCTAGAGGCTTATCTATTTGGTTTATTTTCTCAAAGAACCAGCTCTTGGTTTAATTGATTTTTTTCTATTGTTTTGTTTTTCTCAATTTTATTTATTTCTTCTCTGATCTTTAGTATGTCCCTCTGTCTGCTGACCCTAGGCCTCATTTGTTCTTCTTTCTCCAATTTCGATAATTGTGACATTAGACTATTCATTTGGGATTGTTCTTCCTCCTTTAAATATGCCTGGATTGCTATATACATTCATCTTAAGACTGCTTTTGCTGCGTGCCACAGAAGTTGGGGCTTTGTGTTGTTGTTGTCATTTGTTTCCATATATTGCTGGATCTCCATTTTAATTTGGTCATTCATCCATTGATTATTTAGGAGCATGTTGTTAAGCCTCCATGTGTTTGTGAGCCTTTTTGCTTTCTTTGTACAATTTATTTCTAGTTTTATACCTTTGTGATCTGAAAAGTTGCTTGGTAGGATTTCAATCTTTTGGAATTTACTGAGGCTCTTTTTGTGGCCTAGTATGTGGTCTATTCTGGAGAATGTTCCATCTGCACTTGAGAAGAATGTGTATCCTGTTGCTTTTGGGTGTAGAGTTCTGTAGATGTCTATTAGGTCCATCTGTTCTAGTGTGTTGTTCAGTGCCTCTGTGTCCTTACTTATTTTCTGTCTGGTGGATCTGTCCTTTGGAGTGAGTGGTGTGTTAAAGTCTCCCAAAATGAATGCATTACATTCTATTTTCTCCTTTAATTTTGTTAGTATTTGTTTCACATATATTGGTGCTCCTGTATTGGGTGCATATATGTTTATAATGGTTATATCCTCTTGTTGGACCGAGCCCTTTATCATTACATAATGTCCTTCTTTATCTCTTGTTACTTTCTTTATTTAGAAGTCTATTTTGTCTTATACTAGTATTGCAGTACCTGCTTTTTTCTCTCTACTGTTTGCATGAAATATCTTTCTCCATCCCTTGACTTTTAATCTGTGCATGTCTTTGGGTTTGAGGTGAGTCTCTTGTAAGCAGCATATAGATCTGGGTCTTGCCTTTTTATCCATTCTTTAACTCTGTGTCTTTTGATTGGTGCATTCAGTCCATTTACATTTTGGGTGATTATTGAAAGATATGTACTTACTGCCATTGCAGGCTTTAGATTTGTGGTTACCAAAGGTTCAAGGTTAGCTTATTTACTACCTTACTGTCTGACCTCACTTGCTTATTGAGCTGTTATAAACACAGTCTGATGATTATTTCTTTCCCTTCTTTTTCCTCCTCCTCCATTCTTCATATGTTGGGAGTTTTGTTCTGTGCTCTTTTTAGGAGTGCTCGCATTTAGAGCAGTCCCTCTAAGATACCCTGTAGAGGTGGTTTGTGGGAGGCAAATTCCCTCAACTTTTGCTTGTCTGGGAATTGTTTAATCCCTCCTTCATATTTAAATGATAATCGTGCTGGATATAGTATCCTTGGTTCGAGGCCCTTCTGTTTCATTGTATTAAATATATCATGCCATTCTCTTCTGGCCTGTAAGGTTTCTGTTGAGAAGTCTGATGATAGCCTAATGGGTTTTCCTTTGTAGGTGACCTTTTTATTCTCTCTGGCTGCCTTTAATACTCTGTCCCTGTCCTTGATCTTTGCCATTTTAATTATTATGTGTCTTGGTGTTGACCTCTTTGGATCCCGTCTCTCAGGAGTTCTGTATGCCTCCGTAGTCTAAGCAACTATTTCCTCCCCCAGTTTGGGGAAGTTCTCAGCAATTATTTCTTCAAAGACACTTTCTATCCCTTTTTCTCTCTCTTCTTCCTCTGGTACCCCTGTAATGCAGATATTGTTCCTTTTGGATTGGTCACACAGTTCTCTTAATATTGTTTCATTCCTGGAGATCCTTTTATCTCTCTCTGCATCCACTTCTATGCGTTCCTGTTCTCTGGTTTCTATTCCATCAATGGCCTCTTGCATCTTATCCATTCTGCTTATAAATCCTTCCAGAGTTTGTTTCACTTCTGTAATCTCCCTCCGGATGTCTGTGATCTCCCTCTGGACTTCATCCCTTAGCTCTTGCATATTTCTCTGCAACTCCGTCAGCATGTTTATGATTTTTATTTTGAATTCTTTTTCAGGGAGACTGGTTAGGTCTGCCTCTGAAGATCCTTTCTCAGGTGTAACTATCTTGATCTGGACCAGATTTTTTTGCCTTTTCATGGTGATTGCAGTGGCTGTAGGCAGGTTGCGGGTGTGTCAGCTGGGAGAAGAAAGTCCTTTCCTGCTTGCTGGATGCCTTGCCCTTCTCCGCTGCCTGTGCCTGTTACCTGCACTCCTGGAGCAGCCACCGGGTTAGTCTCCTAAGCTGCTGTGGGCAGGGTGTCCATCAGAGCAGCGCGGAGCCCTACGGGGAGTGACAGGCATGCCAGGTGCGCTCCTCTGTGCTAGCGGTGACCCTGCCGGGCAGCTGTGCAACAACAGCAGCCTTTGGGTATGGCCCAAGCGCCTGTGCATTGGGCTGGGATTCCGGTCAGCTCCTGGGAGCACGCCTGCTCCCTTTGGCTCCGTTGTCGGTGCGCACGGGGCTTTTCCGCGCAGGCTTCTACCGGGCTCTGGCTTCACTGCCGCCGGTGCGCGCGAGCAGCACCCGGGCTGTTCAGTCGTGCCGCTGCGGGCTAGCCCTGTGGCACACGGATCTGCTCTCGGTTCCTTCTAGCACTTCCACCCCCGGCACGTGCTCCCACTCTCCTGCTACTGGGCCCGTGTGTCGGGGTCTGTGCCAGTTGGAGGAATGACTGGCAGTGGTGTGAGGGGCTGCCTAGTGGTGTGAGGGGCTTCAGAGCTGCACTGCCTCCGTTTAGGGCACCTAAGTTTCCCAGGTGGTCCCAGCTGCCGGGGCAACTTCATCCAGCTATGGGGTCCCTGTCTCTTTAAGACTTGCAGAAAGCACTCGCTTTTCTTTTGTCTCAGGGGCGCCAATTGCGGGGACCTGCCCACAGGTTTTGCTTTTCCATTTCTCTAATATCCAGCACACCGTGCACCTTGTGTCTGTGTTCCAGTTTCTAGAGCTGGTTGTTTAGCAGTCCTGGGCTTTCACTCCTTCCCCATTCTGACTCCTTTCTTCCCGCCGGGTTTTGGGGTGGGGGAGCGTTCGGGTCCCGACTGGCTGCAGCTTGTATCTTACCCCCTTCGTGTGATGCTGAGTTCTCGTGGATGTAGATGTATCCTGGCTGTTGTACTGCATCCACTGGTGTCTAATTGATAATGCTTTGTAATTATTCATCTTCTACTTGCTGATATTAAATTAATAATAGACTTAATGGTTGTGTTAAGTAATGGATGATACAGATCTGAAGATACCATTGAGAACACAATGCCCATATAAATGTAAATGTACTGTTAGAGATGAGGTGGTGATGAGAAAGGTGGGTTTAAAAACATTAATTAAATCAGCATTTCAGGAGAGGCAGCATTTTTCTTTCAAGTTCTTATACAGAACAACTTGGAATAAACTTTAGGAAGTATCTCCATACAAAGATTACAAATTTTAGGTATTTATCTGAAGAGTTTCTCCACAGAATGCAGTAAATATGGGAATTTAGAAGACATCTGGATATTTGGCTAATTTAATTTTTTTTCATTTGACTATTTAATTTCATGAAAACTACCTTGTTGCAGAGTACTTCAGATATTTAGATGTTATGTAGATTGACAATGGCCTTAATTAGCTAACAGTAAGCTAGTCAAAAAGGGGAGAAGCATTTAGTAGGAATCATAGAAAGTCTACTGGTTATAGATGATGATAAAAAGAATTTCAAACAAGTACTTATTTTATCAATGACCTGCAAGTCAGACAGAGGTCTTATAAAAGAAAATAAAGCTAGCTTGGAAAACAGAATATCTGGACCCAGGCAATTGCAACTGTTTAACCTCAGACAGATATTATTTCAACTCTCAGAGTTTTGGGTTCATAAATGTAAAAAGTACAGGTTAAACTTAGTTATTGCTAAGGAAATTTCAGAGAGCACAAATTTTACAAGGACACCCTGACTAACAGAGCCCTTATGAAGGGGAAAAAAGAAATACAATGGAAAATATATATGCTTGATTACACTGAATTGTTAATTGTATGTGAACAAGGGGAACGAGATATACTAACCCCTAAAGACAAACAATTCACCTCTAGCTATAAGTCCACGCAATATTCATAAGCCTGATGAGTTGAGTGAACATGCATGACATGGGACAAATCACCTGTTAATGTTCAAGGAGCATTTCTTCCAACAGTTTTCAGCAGTGTCATTTGTATATATGAAAAATATCTTCCTTTAATAATGATAGCAGTGTCTTAACTCTGAAATTTGCAGAAATATAGTCTCTGTAATGTTAGTTTTTCAAGGTGGCAAACCTCACCACAAGTGCATTCTTAATATCCAGTCCACAGGTGTAGAGAAATGAGTGCAGGGCATAATTCAATTCAGCTTTAAAGGTTAATTTTATTATTTTAGTACAGTAAATGAAACATTAAAAGGAAATATTTTTAAGCAACACTTTCAAAACTAGGAAAAGGAACTAGATCTTTGGTTTCAATATATCCTAAAACTACCATCAGCAGATACGATGGGCATTCTAGGTGTGGATTTATGCTATTTACTTAGGTACACCTTGGGAGCCAGACTGTACAATTCCCAAATGTCAACTCTATGCTTTGTACTGATGTTGTGCTAGAAGCTGAAATAGAAAAAGAGACATTTATCCTTAATATTTTATATCTATGGGTTCCCATCTGCTGAAACACTGCTCAGTACCAGTTATCTTTTATCTGAAAATCTAGCTGATGAATCCTAACTGGCAATCCTAATGAGCAGACTACCAGCAGAGGACACTGGAATTTATTTTTCTGCCCCATACCCAGTATCCATAAGCTAGTGTCCACTAGGCTTAGAATAAGGCCTGGTCACACTCTCCCTCTGTCCTGAAGACTGGCCTTGCAGGGGCCTTACTTAAGCTAGAACCCCTGAAACTAAGGTGATAGACTTCCACTACCTGCATCCTTACATCTGTTTAGTGATTCCTACTTCCGTGTCTTTATTCAACAGATTAGATCTCTGGGACAGCAACCCTATTTGATAGTTGCTAAGAGAGTAAACCCTACAAGTTCTCATAAAAAAAAATGTTTCTTTTTTTTTTAATCTAAATGAGATGATGGAGGCTAACTAAGCCACTATGGTGATTATTTAACAGTACACCTAAGTTGTTATGCTTACACCTTAAGCAGTGCTCTATGTCAATAATATCTCAATAAAGTTGAAAAATAAAAAAACCCAGAAAAGTCAAAGAAGAAGAGGCATAAATTGTGGACAAAAAAATAAAATAAAATGTAGATTGTTATCCCAAGAAAATTTTTAAAAAAATCAGATACAAAATAGCTCAAATAGGGACTGTGTTGCATCTTACTATGCTGATGGACTGTCACTGCAATGGGGTATGGGGGGGGCAATGATAATAAGGGTGAATGTAATAACTACATTGTGTTTCTTGTGAAACCTTCATAAGAGTGTATATCAACAGTATCTTAATTAAAAAATAAAAAAATAAAAATAATAAAAAATAAATCAGATACAAAAAAGGAACATGCTGTGTATAAAGAATTAATTACACAGCTCTTCACTGTATACACTAGTCATTGTCCAAGATTTCTGATTGAGAGGAAGCCTACTGGTTCCTACTCTATGGCATGTATAAAATAATGCTACTTGTGATAAGGAACCTCTTTGGATTACATTTAAATAATTTAGATTCTGGAAATTTTTCATGTGATAATTCCTCCTTAAATGCAAAATACCTTTCATTAGGCTTCATGATGAACATAATAAAATTTTTTTAAAAAACCTAAAAGTAACATTATTCAAAACTCCAAGAAGTTATCGGTGAGATGCACTTTGGTATGGCTCATTTAAGTTCTCTGCTGCCACTTGGTTGACATGAATGAGCCCTGAAAACAGGAGTGAGCTCACAGATTTGTTTCTATAATTCAGCTGACGACAGCTTCCCAGAGGCTAGATTAACAGTGTGCAGCTGTCAGGTTCTGCTTTGAAGGTTTGAATCTTCACAGTGAAAAGAAACAAACATAAGAGGAATAAAATGCAAGACTGGGTGGCTTGGAATTGTAGAGCCCAAAGATTATCATTAAAGTCTCCTCTGCCCTATGTGGCAGCTCCTCTTTCTTCAAATTGGAAAGCACCCTTTTGGAGAATTTTTCTAATGGTGCTTTACTTTTCACAATTTTCTGCCTAAGATACTTTATCTAACGAGGTGACTATTCCTTATCTTCTTTATGAGCCTTAAGAGAAAATGTTCATGACTTTATTCCTGAATACCTTCTAAAATACTTATGTTCCTCTGAACTCACAATGTACAGTCTTGTCATACCTCAGGTTGATTTTAGTATCTCTCTTGCCACATTGTTTTCTTGAGAAGAGCGGCTCAGATGAGGGCTTAGAAAAGGTTTGCTCAATATTCACTCTTTTCATATTTTAATCGTAGGTCTACTAATGATGAACTGAATGGTTGTTTCCTTTAAGATACACATATTTTATATGTATTAAAATACAATGTTTAAAGATCCACGTTGGTGCATACTCGATCTGATTGCTCTGAAAGTCTGCAAAAAGAAAGAACCAGACAGATCACTTATAATCATTTATAATCTTTATGACAGGACAAATTACAGTAATTAGGTCTCTAGAAGTCATGAGATCAGCAAAGTTTCAGTTTGACTAATTCACCAATAATCATGCAACCATACTTTGGGCTCCACTGGAGATTTTCATTCCAAACTAAACTTAAAAAAGTAGACCCCCACCCCTCCAAAAAAACAAGTCTAACATGAAATATCCAAACTGAGCTCAACACAGGATTATCCGAAGCAGTAGGAAGACTAATGAAGCAGGCTGCTGGGCAAAGGAACGATTTTGACTCCGTGGCTCTGCTGTGTCCCGTGTGGCCTTGGGAAGCCACTTAACCACGCCTGTGCCTCTGAATCGTCTTCCCTCTCCCCTCCCCTGAGCTGGGAAAGGCTGGTGAGCTCGACCTGGCCTGAGCCACCGCTTACCTGTCCTTTGGAGATACGTGGCTCATTCAGACTGTTTTTCAGAATTGTTGGGCACTTCTCTCTAGTCTCATCTTGGTGGCCCCAGACTTATAAAAGGAGGTAATCTAACATCTTGTTTCATTGGATGTTATAATTTTCTTGAATGTATTTGCTTTGTATATCTGTAGCATTGTATCCCAAATCATTTTTTCTATTTTGATTTGAAAAATTTCAAGCCTTCAGGAAAGTTGTAAACATCAGAAAAGAATGCCCGTGTACTACTTCCACCAGTTGTAAACATCTTGCTACATCTGCTTTCTCTCATATGTGTGTGTGTGTGTGCATATTTGTATGTATTTGTAATTTGATGAATCATTTGAGACTAAGTTTGATGTGTCATGACCCCAGATGTGTCAGCATATCTCCTAAGAACAAGGATATTCCTTTAAATAACAACAATTTAATTTTCACACTCAGGAAATTTAACATTAATCCAATACAGTCTTTCCAGCAATGTTCATTATAGCAGTATTTCTCTGATTAAGCATCAAATCTGAGATCTGGCATTATATTTAGTTATATTATTACCTTGCCTTACTAATTTGATCAGTAGTCAGTCAACCCATATTAGGCTAGATTTAAAACTCCTGATGACACATGTTTTATTTTATTAATTTCTGTACTTTTGGTATAAGCACAATTCTTAGCACATGAAAGGGAAATGATAACTATTTGATGAAAGGCTCTTTGAAAGTTTTTTGCCAGTTTTTCCCTTATTAACTTAAATACTAGGCAAGAAATCTGACATAGCAATATGGCATATTAAAAAGCTAGAGGGATGCAAATCCTTATTTCTTAGACGAGCTCCCATAGAATAACTTGCCAATATTATAAAGCCAGGAGAGCCAGAGCAGGACTAGCATCGTGTCCTCCAAGCATCCCATGCCCTCCAGCAGGCCACACTGGCTTTCTCACCACCCTCAGAATCCATTACAAGTATGCGAAATGTCATTCCGTGCTCAGCATCTGTCAACCTGGGCAACCTCACTAATGATAAGAATAAGCACAATCAATGTCTTGCCCTGTGCTTCTTTGGTCTGAGCCATTCATATTTAGAAAAACAACCATGGCCCTGAAACAACCTTTCATAATTGAGAGCGATGCAGATCTGCTATCACTGGACATCAAACAAACAGCTATTTTCTGCTATCACATGGGACATTGTGCAGTGTTCAACCGGAGTGGCAGAACATGAATAGCACAATCAGTTTAACAATTAGCATTTTCCAAGACAATAGACACATTATTGGCCCGAACCTAGTGTACACTTTAAACAGAGAGCCATTGAGCCACTACTTAATGGCTGCTTTAGAGCCTTTTATGTTGGCTTAATGAACAAGGATGAACATTGGGGAAAAGCATATTTGAAAATTCATTTTAAAAATATTTTATTCAAGCAATGTAATTTTCTGTGTCTCTTCTAAAACTACTCAGAAAGAAAATAACATGGATTTTAAGGATTAACTCCCTCACTTATTTTCACTGGCATACATATAAATTCCCTGACATTGTAATATAATGTCATAAGACAAAAAGAGTTTATAAATTAATACATGTTATTTCACCAGCTTAGAAAGATGGTTTACATTCTTAA
Organism: Manis javanica; assembly: GCF_040802235.1. Classification (NCBI taxonomy): domain Eukaryota; kingdom Metazoa; phylum Chordata; class Mammalia; order Pholidota; family Manidae; genus Manis; species Manis javanica. Next base: position 99,709,457 of record NC_133167.1, read on the forward strand.
GAAGAACCCAGTTCAAATTGTATTTCACACTCTTACCCTAATAAAATCACCCATTTCATACATGAATTGTTAAATTGCAGTTTCCCCTGTGCTAGGAAAGGGAAAACATAAAAGTCAAAGAGAGAAATTCCATTTTATTCCTGCAGTCATGAAGCAGCTATATTGGAGAGTACTGCTCACTTGACTAAGGCCTTCCTGTTCCTTGATAAAATGTCTAGCTGCCATTGAGAAAGAAGGCTCTTGTCACTGAGTCTATTAAAGAATCAAATAAAGGGGAAGAAGGAACTGTTCGGGAGGAGGCAGGAGAAAGATACTTGACCAAGAGGCTAATTCAGTTCTGGCCATCGGAGTGGCAGGACTGCAGTGTAGTTGAGCAGATCTATGGTTTCGTCTGTCTTTCCTCTTCTCCTAGACTGTAAGCAATTTGAGGGCAAAACTATGTTTTTTGCCTCTACTTCCCACAGCATTTCACCCAGTGTCTTGAATGTGGGAAATGCTTCATAAATGTTTTCTAGATAAGGAAGGAAGGAAGGAAGAAGGAAGGAAGGGGGGAAGGGAATCAAGAAACCTCTCAATGAAAAATAAAATCTTATCCCTGGTGCCGTAGGGAATCTCAGTTCTCACACAATGCAACCACAGCATGTCCTCTTCCAGAGCTTTTTACCATTTTCGCATTCTTGCCTAGCCTCTAAGTACAATGTTCCTGATCGACACCTGCCAACATTATGGTATCAGATCTGTAAGGGGATTTAAGGTAATTTAGTGCAACTTCCTCACTTACAAGATGAAGAAATGGACACATAAAGGGATGAAGGGGTTTGTCCTCCCTCAGATAGCCAGGTCAGCCACAGCCAGCTCGGGAAAGGAGATTGAGGTAGGGTCCTGATATTTTTTTCTGTCTTTTGAAATGATTTCACTTTCAAAATGGTTTTGTTCCCTGATGTCCTGTTACCTTCAATTATTTTAGAATATATTTCCTGCAAATACTATATTTTCTTAAAAGCTCCAATATAATAATCAGAGTAAGTAACAGTATTAATTCATTACTACCATTTAATCTACATACAAGTGTCCCCAGTTGGCCAAGGATATATTTTAGCAAAAGGTGACCATGTAGCTTTAATCTCCTTCAATCTTAAACAGGTCCTCGAGATTTCCTTGGCTTTCGAGACATTGACAATTTTGAAGATTATAGGTCAGTTATTTAAAAGAATATCCTTTACTCTGGCCATCTAATGGTTCCTCATGATTACATTCACGTTATGTATTTTTGTCAGGAGTATCATAAACGTGACTCTGTGTCCTCACTGCATCCTCTCAGGTGCTCTACAATTTTTAACTTCATCTCATTTGGCAACGTTCACCTTGATCACTTGGGTTTCTTCACTGTCAAGGTACTCTTTGTCCCTTTATGAAGGGACTTTCAAACCAAGTCCCATTCCACATCAAACTTGCCACCAGTTATTTTAGCATCCACTGATTCTTCTTGACTGGATGGTTATCACGTGATTGCCAAATGATTTTCTTCTTCTTCATGCTTTAATCCATTGGTAGGCTACTGTGGGGAAAAGATTTACTATCATTTTTTTAATGCTAAAATTGTCCCTTCTCTGCTCACCTGTCTTCTTTGTCCTTTTGAAATGTCCTCATTTCAATTCTTTGAGCTCTTCCTTATTTTCTAGCATAATGAGGTGATCACGTTTATTTTGTAACTTTCCTGATTCATCCCTAGAATCAGCCATTTCTCTGAGCATGGATTTTAGATACCAACATCTGGATAACACTATGGTACAATTGCTTTCAGACCCTTTTATTGGACAGAGCTAGGAAATATATGAATGTATATGCATACCCATACTATGCACATATATGTACATATATACATTGCCTAGCAATATTTACACATGTATACATCTGTCTGTATCTCTATATTAAAAACCGTTAGTTCAAACCAATACCACATTTCCAAACTGATACCATAGAGGTTATTCCAGTTTTCTCCCTTTCTTTTATTTCCTACAGTAAGAAACCTGTCTCTCTTTATTTTCATTACATTTACTTATTCGTTCAGTTCCCCAAAGGGTAACCAATTCCCCATGAAACCACCCCCACTGCCAACCTTCCCACAGATGCTCTCCCCACCGCAGCCACTGCTGCCAAGCTCCCTGCACAGATGCCCCCACCCACCCCTTTGCTCCAGAATCCACACCCCAGGCTGCTGCCACGGCCTTTGTCTCCTGCCAGGACAGTCTCCTCACACCGTTCTCAGGCTTCGTGACCCACCAGTGCCTGCATATGGGCACCCTCCTCTGCCCTTCGGGGCTCTGATTCTCCTTGACAGCCCTATGCACATGCCCTTTGCACCTGCTGGAGCTCCAACCCCTAGGCCAGGTCACAGTCACCCCCCAGGCTCTACACAGGGACTTCTTCCTCCTCCAGGCAGCCTTCGACACCCATCACTGGGCTGCCTCCTTGCAGGGAGGCCTCTTCACCTCCTCTGCCTCCAGTCCCCCTCACTGGGGCTTCCACCAGCAATCTACCTGCGTCTCCCAGCTTCTCCAAGTGGGCTTCCACACCCCAGCCCAGGCCGTGCAGATGCCATCCTCAGCCTGCTCCAGCAGCACCCGCACTGTGCCCCTGCCCTCGCCACTCACAGGTGCCTACCCTGCGCAGCTCCCCGTAAAACTTTTCAGACTAAGAAGGAAAGGAGGAAGGGAAAGAACAGACCCTGAACTTAATTTAGAGAAAAAAAACCAATGTTCCACCTATTTACTGTCTGTATCTTTAAGTGTCTATATTGAATACCCCCCATTTTCAGCATGTCTCTTTTAAAAATATAAGAAAGACAAGTATTCTATTCATTCACAAGATCATATATATTCCCAATTCCAAACACCCAGGACAGAATAATACTGGGGCTCTCAATAAATATTCATGGGCTGAGAAAATAGTTCTGTTACCAAATACATGGTACTTCAATTGGACCTGAACATCACATCATATTTTGTCATAGCCATAAATTATATATTATGAATTGTAAGTAATAAATTAGGTTCATATAAGGAATTGAATTAATAAGTTTAACCCAAATATATTTCAGCAATTATTCACTCTACCTTTTTGTATTCTAGCTATAAGCACCAAGGAACATTTTTTTCTTTTAATAGACATTTTCAATGAAAAATCTATAGAGGATAATGTTTTATTTTGAACTAGATCATCTCAATAGGCAAGGTGACACAATTGTGACTGAAATCTATGCCATCAAAATGACAGTAAAAATGTCATCTTTTTAATGATTCGATTTGAAACACTGTCATAATACTGGTCACATAGAATGAACTTCTTATGTCTTTCCATTTGCAGAATTGAAGGAAAATCTAGTCTTATAATAAACACACAGGAATAAAAATTTTAAATAGTCAATGCCAAGTATTACAAGCCTAAATCAATATAAATTATACAATTTTTATTTAATTTATAATTGAATATCTTCTAAAAACTTTGGTTATGATTTGTTTTAATAGCGAAGCTTTGTTATGGCTTCTGTTGGTATATGACTATATAAATATTATGAAAGCATCATAAGCAATATGCTGCATATGCACAGAGAAAATAACAGACACAGATGACCTGTTTCAGCTTTCAGTCTTTGAAGTGGTTGGAACTTTTACAAACCAAAAAATGTGAGGAAGACTGGTAATCGGTAGGGAAAAAATGGGACACACCTTTCTACACACATAAACTAAAATTAGTTCTACTGCAAAGTTGGACCAATAAACTGAACATCGGAGAGGATTTACATGATCAATTAATGTCATGGTTTGTACTCCATTGAATTTAACTGTCCACGTAAGATACTTAGCTGTCCTCTCTGAATGTCACAAATGGACACCACTTATATTGTGTAGGTCTGAATAAAGAGAGCACAGGCATCTTACAATCTTTCTACTCTACTGACGTTCTACAAATTTGGAACTTTGAGAGGCTGGATGTCTACTAGGTAAACTCTTGCTCGTCTAGTGTATCGAGTTAGAGATAGCTCTCGCCATTGCAGACAGGCAGCTTATTTCACAGCTTTCCTCCCAGAAAGAAGGCTTTTATCAATGAGACAGAGCCCCATGATTTTTGCATTGTTTCTCAGGCTTTCTCTCCCAAATGATGCGGTGACGCAACAGGTCCGGGTGCAACCGGCAGTAACTTTCTTCTTTCAAACACACCCCTGCATCTCCCCAGCCTGAGTCTGGGGATTCTCCATCACCAAGGAGCCTCTAACAACACAAATTGTGATTCTAATCAGATTAGCATGCTTTAATCACACTCTTTATTTCTGTAGCTTATTTTATGCTAATTAAAGCTTGTAAAATTTCCACTGCTAATTTAATTAACAGAGCTACTCATTTTTGTCAGGCATCATCTTTCTTGCTCCATCCATACATTTAACCAGGGCCTGAAGCCTGTGGGTGATTGAATTAATCACCATTCTAGAAGGCAGCAGCTCTGCCTATCTCTGACCACGGACAGCCTTCATTTCCTCAGAAGCTTCATTAATGACAGCCAAGACACTCAACACTAAGAAACTAGTCTTTTCCTCAGCACCTGAAATGATCTGGATTTGCAATAACTTAAATTTGTTGGGTCCAATTGCATATCCACAGTCCCAACATAATATACTAAAATAGTCATCTTCGCCAACAAACTTGCCAGATGAGGAGAAAATCAATTTCCCCTTCTTTTTCATTGTAAAGTTACTCTTTGTCCCTCTGTGAAGGGACTTTAAGGCAATATCCCATTCCTCATCAAACGTGTTTGCATTGCCTACATGCAATTGGATTAATCAGTTAGTTTAGCTAGAAAGTTTATCCAGGTTCTCACATAAATCCAGCTTTTGTCTATGTATTCCGATATAAACACAAGCCAGATTAACCTTATTTTACAAATGGATTGTATTTGTAAAAAACTATTGCTAAATTATTTTTTCCCAATATAGTGTCACTGGTGGTTGATTTTCCTAGTTGGCCCAAAGAGCATATTTAATCCGTAACTACGGTTTTAACATACTCAATGTACTCATCAGAGCCCTACATCTCAGGAGCAGGTCGACTTAACTTCCTGGCCTGAGCCCAGACCACTCAGCTTTCTTCCTCTCATCCACTTCCAAGCCCACACATTTGCTAAAATATTTCAAGTGTTTTCATAACAGCAGCAACAACAAGGACTCTGAGGCAGATGGCGACCCACACCACATGGAGAAAAACACCATAATGAATTAATTTAGACTATTATGAATTTGGAAATAAAGCTTTGCCTCCCACCAAAAACCTGGTCGCTGATTGTATTTTTTTTTTCCAGCAAAATACCGGAAAACACTTGTATGATTTGGTTATTTATGCTGGAATAAGGCATCGTGATGTCAGGATGCCCTGATTCTAAGACTTAGTCATGTGAAGAGCACCATCCCTTCAATGTAGCTCTGACACACAGCCCTCAGGTTTGGTGTCTATGTACCAGCATCTCTAAGCTCACACTGTTCTAAAAGTAATCGTGTTCAGTTAGGAAGGGATGGAAGTGGGGGCCCCTAAGTATTTTTGGTTCTTTTGGTTTCCCTAAAGTTTTGTGACCCTAAGAACAATGATAAGGAACCCCATGATCTCTCTGTGTCTTTGGTCTCTGGTGTTAGATACCAGATGTGTCGGATGAGGCGTGAGGCTCTATGGACCGGTACTCTGTGGTACAGTTAAGTCTCAGCGACCAAACACTGTTGCTTTGAAGTAACTGGTTTGTTAAACCTTGGACTGGCTCTTACCCAAACACTTGATTCTCTTCACATTCAAAGCAGCTGGTTCCTCCAGGTTGCTAAGAACTGTAGTGGACTGACCCCCGCAATGCCTTCAGTTAGTTCATACATTCCTGCATCCCTGTATTCCCCTTTCGTAGAGCTTTCCCAGGTTGTATCTGGTCTTGGCTTTGCCACTTGCTTTTCCCAATAGGACACTAGCAAAGGAGACACAAGCAGAGACTTTGAAAAGTCTTCCCTCTTGTGTTGTTGGTACCCTGCTGCCTTGAGAACAAGCTCAGGCTAGTCTGATGGATGATAAGAAACACACAGCCTAGTTGGCCACCATGGCACCAGCTGATATCCAGTCAGTTCCCAAAAGCAGAACTGCCAAGGTGACTGGCAGCTGACCACAGACACTTAACAGAGAGCTGGAGAAATAACTGCTCTGCTAAGCACATCAAAAAATTGTTGATTCATAGAACTGTGAGCTAAATAAATTGTTGTTCTTTGAAGCCTAGTTTTGATGGGTTCTCTTATGCTGCAAAAGTGAACTTACGCAAGAGCCAATAAAAAGATCCTAATGCACGTATAGAGGCATAAAGGCAAAGATGAGCCCCTTCTTCATAATTTTTTTTAGGAATGGAAATTAAACCAGTGCTTATAGTGGAAGGAGTAGTTGTAGGATGATATGACTTGGCTCCACTTAATAAAAGAAGAACAAAGTAGGAAGACTTTAACTACCCAATTTCAGAACTTTACTATAAAGTTACAATAATCAGTCAGTGTGATTAGCATAAAGACTGACAGAAAGATCAGTGGGACAGAATACAGAGCTCAGAAATAAACCCTTATGTTTATGGTCAATTGATTTTTTTTTACATTTTTTTTTTATTAATGTATCACTGATACACAATCTTATGCCCAGATTTCACATGTGCAACATTGTGGTTACTACATTCCCCCTTATTATCAAGTCCCCACCACATATCCCATTACAGTCACTGTCCACCAGCATAGTAAGATGCTATAGAGTCACAATTTGTCTTTTCTGTACCATACTTCCTTCCCCTTGCCCCCCCTATATTATGTGCGCTAATCTTAATACCCCTCAAACCCCTTATCCCTCCCTTCCCACCCACCCTCCCCAACCCCCTTCCCCTTTGGTAACCGCTAGTCCATTCTTGGGTTCTGTGATTCTGCTGCTGTTTTGTTCCTTCAGTTTTCGTTTGTTCTTATACTCCACATATGAGTGAAATCATTTGAAACTTGTCTTTCTCTGCCTGGCCTATTTAACTAAGCATAATACCCTCTAGCTCCATCCATGTTATTGCAAATGGTAGGATTTGTTTTCTTCTTATGGCTGAATAGTATTCCATTGTGTATATGTACCATCTCTTCTTTATCCATTCATCTACTGATGGACACTTAGGTTGCTTCCATATCTTGACTGTTGTAAATAGTGCTGCAATAAACATAGGGGAGCATCTGTCTTTTTGAATCAAGGATCATGTTTTCTTTGGGTAAATTCCTAGGAGTGGAATTCCTGGGTCAAATGGTATTTCTATTTTGAGTTTTTTGATGAACCTCCATACTGCTTTCCACAATGGTTGAACTAGTTTACATTCCCACCAGCAGTGTAGGAGGGTTCCCCTTTCTCTGCCTCCTCGCCAGCATTTTTTGTTGCTTGTCTTTTGGACGTTGGCCATCCTAACTGGTGTGAGGTGATATCTCATTGTGGTTTTAATTTGCATTTCTCTGATGATTAGCGATGTGGAACATCTTTTCATGTGTATGGTCAATTGGTTTTTGAAAAAAACAAATTCAGTGAGGAATGGATAATTTTTTTCAACACGTACTGGAATAACTGGATATCCGTTTGCAAATCATAGCAATAATAAAAATTTTAGATCTTTATAGCAAACAAGCTACTCAAAATGAATCATAGACCTAAATGTAAGAGATAGAATTATTAAAATTCCAGTGGAAATATGAGTGAAAATATTTTTTAAGTGTGTTAGGCAAAGATTTCTTAGACACTAAAATCATGATCAACAAAAGAAAAATTGATAAATTGGACTTCATTATAATCTTTAAACTTTTGTTTTCCAAGGAACAGCATTAAAAGAAAAGTCAGACTGATAGAAAATATTTGTAATCATATATCTCATAAAGAACCTGTGTCTAAAACCTATAAATAGTATGTTCAACTCAATAAGAAAAAACAACCACATTTAAAAATGAATAAGATATTTGAATAGACATTTGCCCAAAGAAGGTATAGTGTCCAATAAGCATTTTAGAAGATGTTCAACATCACAGATCATTAGGTAAATGCAAATAAAAATTGCAATGTGATAAAAATGATGCAATCAGTTTTGAAAAACAGTTTTTGTTCTTTAAAAAATTAAAACATAAACAGTATATGGCACAAAGATTCCATCCATTCTTGGCTATCTGCCCAAGAGAAATGAAAACTTATATTTATACAAAGACTTGTGCCTGAATGTTCACAGCAGCATATTCATGATAGCCAAAAATTGGAAACAACCCAAATGTTGATTAAATGGTAGATTGTTAAAAAAAAAGAAAGAAAATGTGGTATACCCATCCAGTGGAATACTATTTAGCAATGTAAAGACACAAACTACTGAAACACTACAACACAGGTGAACCTCAACAGCATGCTAAATGAAAGAAGCATTCCAGAAAGACCCCATGTTGCATTGTTTGATTCTATATATAAAGTTTTAAAAAAATCAAATCTATATAGCAGAAAGCAGTCAGAGCTTGTCTGGGCCTGGGGATGGGAGAGGGGATTGACTGTCAATGGGCACCAGGAACTTAGGGAAAGTGGAAAATTTTTAAACCCGAGTTAAAAGGATGATTACACAGTTTTATAAATTCACTAAAAAGCATTGATTTGCATGCATACAACAGGTATTTTCAGGTATGCAAAAAACACCTCAATAAAATTTGACTCTTAAAAGTAAACAAGCTTTGGATTCCCCCTTAAAAGACAGGGGAAAAAAGAAATCGGCAAATACTTGAATAAATATAGTTTAGAATTAGACTGTTGATGAAATCCTGTCTTAAATTGACCCACTCGTATGCCTGCTGTGTGTGTGTGTGTGTGTGTGTGTGTGTGTGTGTGTGTGTGTGTGTGTGTGTGTACTAATGATCAGATGTACTGAAATGATAACATTCTTTCTTTAGGCACTCCTTGGGAAAGTGAAATCTTCCATAATATAATCACTCAAACTGGGGGAATTGGATATCAGGGAACCTGTGGCTGCCCATATCGTGTCTGGGAGGCCTGCAGGCTAGGTGATGTATGCATAGCAGGGTCGGGCTGACAGAGGTTATAACCCTATCTGTGACGTCACTTGCCCAGCCCTTCCCTGCTGCCCATTCTGTGTGTGTCCATTGACACACCTTAGCAGGTTGCTGCTCTCCACCCACCCACATGTGCAGTTTTGGGTTCATGTGATGAATGTGAAGATGGTTTAACAGAGCATAGGGTTCTGTCTTGCTGATATGGTCCAGTTGTTTGGAAAAGTACAGCCTTACATAGCATGCTATTTATCATATTCCACTCTCTCTCAGTAGAAGTTTGAGGAAGGGAAAAACTGACACTTTCCTGGTTTAATCTTACTTTCTCAAATTTGAGAAATAAACTTTTATTTCTTTGCAATGGAATTGAAGACTGCACTCTGCTTTTGTTTTACTACATCCGTAAGAAATGCACTTTGCAATAAATTAAATCTGGCAAGGATTAAGGGAAAATTCTCCCCCTACATGATCATGCAGCTTGAAACAGCATCACTAGGTCAACTAAACCATCCTTCTCTGCCAAAGACAGTCTGCTTAAACCACACCCAGACAAATGAAAGTTTATTCTATTTTTAAAGATTTCCAGGGGAGACGATCACAGGAATTTTTGCTCCTTAAGGCATTTCATCTGTCTGAGAGATTCATTTTGCATAGGAACATGGTAGAAGCAAAAAGAACACAACGTCTGGCTGCTAAATCCAAGGAATCCTTTTTATTAGTATTACTGTCATCCTTCTGAAATACAAAGAGCAAAGTGGATGATAAAATTCATGCACCCTGTCTGGTATGCTTCTGATTAATGAAACAGGCCCTTATATTTTATGAAGGTTAAGCAGGCAAGCTCAGTCAGGAAACTGAGTGTCGCATTTTAATTTGGGGAATTTTGACAATAATAAGGCTGCTGAACATAAAGAAGTTAAAGCCAAGACCTGTTTTCTCCAGAAATCTACTCTGTTTTTCCTCAGTTATTATGCTAAAGAAATTGTATTTTAGCTGGTGAGAGTGAGTCTCATAAATTTGAACTATTTACAGTGCATTTGCCATTATTATTCTGAGATGGAGAACATCTTCTAGAGTAAATGGAGAAGTCAGCCCACAAGGGATTTAAAATGAGAAAGCTCAAGTAATAAAAAAGTTCTTTGAATGTATGTAAAATATCAATAAGCTTCTGGGCATATTTTAATTTAAAATAAATCAGTGCTTTTTCTAAATATAATTTTAATTACTCAAATTGCCCATTGCCATTAGAAGCTAAGCCTTTTTCTCTCTTTTCCTAATTAAATGTGATCATTTGCTCAAATTGTCCTCCTCTCGGTGGATAATGGGCACACACTGACTTTGTGAAAAGAACTGACTTCCAAAAAATGAGTATTTTCCCTCATTTCCCTTTGTGATGGAAGAAGACACGCCAGGGGGAGGGGCGTTGTGCGGAGGACAAGCCAGCTCTCGGGCTGTCCACCGTCAGTGAGAGTCAAAGCTTAGCCTGCTTCAGCTCTGCTGTGAGCTCAAGAGCAGGGAAACAGCCAGAGGAAGCCGGTCTGCCTGCACGAAGACCTAGCTGGCTGCTCCTCCCAGTGCGGGCCCCCTGGGCTCCAACAGAAGGAGGCTCTGCAGGAATCACTCCCTTTGTTCTCCTGGCCACTACCCGCTCCTTACCTTTCTCTCACTTTCGCCCACGTAGACCAGAGCCAATTTATATACATAAATGTATGAAAACTCCAAAGCTGAGTCCTATCTGGGGTAAATAGTTAACCCTTATCTTTCCCATATTTGCCATCTCACTCAGAAGGTATTTGCACGTGTATCAGTCATTTTCAGTCTTTATAAATCATATACATGCTATCTTTAGAGAAGAAGAGAGCATGCTGGGAATGGGTGGTGCTGGCTGCTCCAACAGTGCCCAGGTGGACCGGAAAGAAGAGGCCATATGCACAGAGCCCGTGTCTTCTGCTTTGTTACTCTGCAATGTCAGAGAGTAACCCAGATGAACCTGCCTTTAAGAGGGAATGGGGAAGCCTGGGGATGTGGTCCTGAGGGGTAAAGGTGACCCCAGTGAGGATGACTGAGACCATAACCAACTCATGCCAAGGAGCAAAGAGAAAGCAGAGCTGCCACACACTCACCTGCAATCCCAGGGGCAATGTTGTCTGGCCAAGTTATCAGGATGTGACAGGCACCGGGCATTGGTATGCTGCCTGGTGCCCCTGTGCCATGTGCCTGAACACAGAGACCGGTGCCAGGCCAATCTGGAGATACCACAAAGGAAACTGTGGTGTGGAAAAGTGTGGGTATAAACTGGCTCGGAAATCTTTAACTGCCTTAAAGGTAACATTCAGAGATAAATACTGGTTTTCATAAGATGCATCATAAAGCACTTTTCTTTTAAATCGGAAAGAACCCATTGAACAGAGATGAAAATATTCTCTTTGGAGTTGGCGTAATTCACTGAGGAGTTGAATGAGGCTTCATAACTCTAGGTTAAAGAAAGGTACAATGAGCTAGAAGATTTGTGTAAAAAACGGATAGCCTTATAGCAGAACAGGTAGAAACTGCTACAGGAGATTTTTGGTTAGTAGTAATGAAGAGTTTTCTATAATAAAGTTGCAAAATTTCAACCAATTTGTGATAGAGATTACTAAACCTTTCCCACAAAGTCTTTAAACAGAGAGTATATAGTGTAATTAAGTCAGGAGTTAGAATCACTTTATTTAAAAAAGATCACCAGGCAATGAAACTAAATGCTTTGCATGAACTTTCTGCCTTAAACGTTGCAAGAATTATTTGATGTGGCTTTTAGTACTAGTTATAGTAGAATTACTATCTACAGATAAAGACTGAAAATTAGAATGATGAACTAAGAGATTTAGTATTATTAATCCAGTGATTGTAAGAGTGACGATTTGAACCTGAATTTCCTTGATGTTAAAAGTTTTGCTTTTTAAGTTCCCCATTGGAATTCATAAGGATTGTGATTTTTATGAATGCTTTGTAGGCGACAGCTCAGGAGGTTCCCTGGGGTCTTGACTAGATGGGCTGAGGCTGGGACTGAAGCTCCGTGCCCCCGGTTGAACACGTGCCTGCAGGACTAATGCTCATGAGTCTAGATGGTTTCAGCTTCGCTCCCTTTCTCCCTCCCTTAGTCCCGAAATCCATCAGTAAGTCTAGATATCAGCAAGGTTAGAGTTGCTCTCTGTCTCAGGTGGAGCCCTCTGGGAACGAGACGTGGGATGGAGATTGCTTGCAGGAAGTTGATGGGGAGGTTCCCTCGAGATCAGTACCCACAGACAACAGAGGGAAGTAGAACTGGGTGTTGAGATGGAAGAGTTAAATTGAGATGCAGTTGCCTCAAAGGCTTGCCAACCCTTCAGCTGCCAACACTCACAGGAGTTGGTGAAATAAATGCCTTTGCCCTGAAGGGGCAGGTGGGTGCGTGGTGCTGACAGCCTCCACAACACCTACGTCTTCCGGGCGAGTGCTTAGAGCAGCCTGGCTCAGGAAAGCAGAGACCTGGCTGATTCGGCAAGCTGCAGAGGCAGCGTCAGCCTGCCAGCGGGGGCAAGGAGCAGCCCTCCCTTACTCAGAGTCACTGTCTCCAAAAGTAATGCCACACCTCTAAAGTGCTACATTTCTTAAAAATCCAGAGGAAGTAAAAGAGAGAAACAAAGTCACTGTTGAGGATTCAACGGTGTGGGATATCAGACTTAACAGAGGCTATGGTCTATGCTCAAATCAGAGATGCTCTGTGGAACACTGTACCCAGACCTCTCCTGGCCCTGCATTTGTGCCAGGGACTCCATAGAACAGCTGACTCTGTAGAACAGGGAGAAATGGAGAAAAATGATTTGATATCAACCCAAAGTGAGCCAGGACATCACATCCATACACAACCTGCTGGGTTAGCCTATTGTGGGGAGAAAAGCCAATCACTGGGTTGAACACATTCCTCTGGGTCACACCAAAGAGCTAACATCTCCTTTATTAGAAGGAGTTGGACATTGTACTCCATTCTTGTTGCAAGGCTTCCACAAACTGTTTTCCAGAAGATCACATGGTAAGTGCAATTACATCCTGACTCTTTGTCTTCTAGTGATTGCCATGGCTTGGAGAACCTTCATCCATTCAACAAAAATGTATTAAACACCTAGTGTGTACCAAGCTCCATTCTAGTCACTGGGGACAAAAAGTTTACTAGAGTTCCCTGACATCAAAAATTACCGGTATTGAAGACACATAAACAGCTAGTTACCAAGCAGTTTGATATGCTCTACAATATAGCTGCATACAAATTGCCCTGGGAATCCAAAGGAGGAAGTAATCGAGGAGGCATGACACCAACACGCTTGGCAGTGATGGCAGCTGTTCGGTTGAATCCAGGGACCATAATTTGAACTCCAAGCGCCCTGTTGTCTGCAGCCCTGCCTTATTAGGTTAGGAAACATCACCGCTGCTTATGGTGTTACCTTGCGGGGTCAGCGGGGGTGATTCTAAGGCACTGGTAACAGAAAAGGCAGAGGAGGAGAAATGCTCAAGTCAGGTAGGTTTCTGAAATCTATTTCCTACAAAACCTGAACAGAACTTGACATTTTCCTCCGAAGAAAACAGTTAATAAAAAAAGAAGACAAGCACAACTAAGCCACCAGAGCCTTTACACTCTTTTCTGTTGTAGACACAGCTTTTCTGATTCACACATACCTTAGTATCAGTGAAAATTGGCCTTCATTGCAAAACCACAGTTTAGTGACCCACCCAGGCAAACCCCACCCCTGCCCTGAAAAAGATGGCTCTCTTTTTGAAAGGAGAGTTATTTTTGCTTAGGCCTTCTTGCATCAACAGCTATATTGTGGTTTGGAGGGTTTTTTTAATGGCAGTTAAGAAACAAGAAGAGACTCAGCTCCTTGAAAAGCAGTGTCCTGTCTGGCTGCGTGTTTGCTCTGCCACCTGGAGAATGGTTTCCAGTGGTCTGGTGTGGGTTGCTCAGAACCCCTCATCCCCAGGGCAGTAAACTGGCGGTGGGGGAGGTGTGACTGTGACTCCTGAGCTCAAGACTGTGAGTGCCTGTCCTCCGGGCTTCTAGCACATCCCTTCATTAATAGTGTCCCAGAAGCAAGAGTTTAGAGTTCCCCAGTTTCCATCAAGGACAGGGGCAACTTTAGGAATTTTCAAATGGAAAAAGTGGTAGATGAGTATTTCAACCTCAGGTAAAATGACATGAAGGGGAAGGGAGTAGGGGCAGATGGAGAAAGTTTCCACTAGCTTAGAACCTTGCACGAGGCTGTGAAAGTTGTGCCCTTCTAATAATTGAGGACAACTTTCTAATGGAGTTGTAAAGAAATTGTTAGTGTCAGAATGAGGTGGATAAGTGATATTTACACAAGAAAACCTTGTTTTCATTCTGTACTGTTTTATTACTCGGTTTCTATGAAACAAGCTTTTCAAAAGAGTGAAAATTTGCTGAGAGAATGATTCACAGAAAGACAGGAAAGTGTTCTCATGTGGAGTGCCCACCCTGCAGAGTGACACGTAGCCTGGCACGTCTCCCCCACAGAGGTCACGCTCTTTCCCCTGGCAGCAGCACACAGGCTCCCTCTTGCCCTACTGAGGTGGCAGTGCCCGTGGCCACAGTGCAGAGGCAGAAAGGAGACCAAGGCAAGAACAGAAACAAAAACAGGAGGAGACACACTAGACTCCAAAGCCAGCAGGCAGGGTCAGCAGAAGGACCCAGTGACCATCTGCCACAGCATAAATTGGAGTTATCTGCCGCGGACAGAAACCACCCCACAGTAGCCTCTTAATTAAAGGCGCACATTGCTAGAGCTCAGCCACACCCTATGACAAACACTTTCTTCCATGTGAGTTGCTAGACCAACGAGAAAATAACTGTTGGCAAATACGATTATTCAATCTCGTGAGAATAATAATAATGACAATATTAATACTTCTGTTTGTTGGCACTTGAAACATGGCAGGCACTGGGATGGGCACCTGAAAGACATTATCTCAAATTACAATTCTGTAAAAAACATAACCCATTTGTTGGAAAACTAAATGCCAAAAAGGGAAATGACTGAGCTGCATTCACATAATTACCAAGTTGCAGACGCTGTATCTGAACTTAATATTTCTGACTTTCTCACATTTCCTCGTTACTATAGATCCCTAAAATACTAATGCTGTCAGCTACCGCTTCTTGGACATCCGCTGTGAACCTGGTATTCCACTATTCACTTTACGACTATAATCATGTTTAATCCCCAACACAATTTTTGATACTAGATAATATTATTTCATTTAAAAATCTCTTATAAAGGTAAAATGTTTGATAATCTAGGATTGTTATAATTATTTATGTTTCAGTAGGCATGACAGATCTTTGTTTCCTCATTTTGTTCAGAGAACCGATTGGAGTTAGTGTTGCCTATGTCTTGACCGTACTAAAAGGCTCTCTAGAAATATAAGCTACCGTTACAGTCGGAGTGCATCTTTTACCCACAGGGAATAATGACTGCATTGAATTGATGACACGGACTGAAAGAATAAGTTCTGGAGTCATCCCAACCTGGTTTAGAATCCAGACTCTGTCTCTTATGAACTACATGACCTTGTAGATACTATTTAATCTTTCTAAGTTTCCATTTCCTCATTTGTAAATATTCTTATTGTGCAAGTCAAATCAGACAATGCCCATAAATCACTTAGCACAGTGTCTGGCATCTACCAAGTGCAAAATAATTGGTAACTGTAGGTATTTTTAAATGAGTAATCAAACTTTATTGACTATATCAGTTAGGATTCTATAGAGCTGCCTTTAACAGAAAAAAAAAATCAGCAGTTCCTAAAGAAGATAAATATGAACAAGTCTCTCATGTAAAAGCCGCACAGAGCAGGCTTCCAGGACATGTATGGTGACTCTGTGGATGTTATCTTTGTTCCATCAGTTAGATAAGGACTTCCATGCTCAAGGTCAGCTCATGGTCCAGAGTGGTTTCTATAAAATAAGCCAGCACATCTGAGTCTCGGGCCTACAAGAGAAAAAAAAAAGACCAAAAAAGGGACCCCTCGAATTTAGTCACTGCCTTTTAAACTACCTTCCCAAAGTCCCCTGCAACTCATCTGTTTTCACTTCATTTACCAGGTCTTGGTTGTATGACATTTTGCTACAGAATACTGAGAAATGTAGTCTTTTATTCTAAGAAAAATTATACCCAGCTAAAAGTATCCAGATCTCTTTCTGAGGAGGAAGGGAAGATGGGTGTTGGAGAAGCTGTTAGCCCCTCCCACACTGGATAAGAATGATTTTATCCAGATCAGAGCCTGGCTCTGATATAATAAGGGACTATTAGTGATCTCTTAGTTTCATCATTTCATTTTAAAGACGAGTAAACTGTCCTCCAGGGAGAGAATAGGGTATATGGAAGATTGCATGGTAAGTCAGGGGCAGTGCCCAAATGGAGCTCAGATCTTCTGGCTTCCCGCTGGTCCCGTGTCCTTGTCACCAAGTTCGCTCTAGCTAATAAATGACTTTGGTATTTTTTTTAAATTTCCTTTTAGAGGCATATATTACCTAAATCTTTATTTTAAGGCTTCTAAATTGGCTTTGTCCTTCAGATCAGTTAACAGCTGGTCATTATTCAACATAGAACATGTTTGCCATTGTAAACACAATTTGTAATCACTAACAGCCATTTTAATAGGCAATAAACACAATTCTGTCAGTTGCCCTATAGATACAGTTTTATAAGCCTTTAATTATTTTGTTAGTCTCCTCTGAGTACATTTCATTGTTCTTTCAGTCTAGAATCTACCTGGAAAGATGTAGTTTGCCCTTCCTGAGGTATAGCCCATGGAAACATTATAGAGTCTGTAATTTGCAAGCTTGTGTTTTTATTAAAGGAAACTTGGTTCACATGGTTCTATCTCATTTAAACTAAAATGTGTGAAATACCAGAGTGCTATTTGATATCTATGCACTCCTGAAGGCTTTTTTAATAGGCTTTTAAAGAACCTCTTATTTTTAGAAATAGAAAGTTATGTATTGTTAAAAGAACCCTAGTACATGGACACAAACAGCGGAAGATTAGAACTGTTAAGTCCAGACCAATGGGTTTTAAAGAATCCTAAATTAAAGTGAATTCTCTAGCTCCTAATTAAAGAGATTTTAATCACAGATATGGAATAGAAAACACAGAGAACATGTAGCACAAGGCAAGAAAGCATAATTATTTAGTTGGGAGGAAGCTGTGTTGGAAAAAAATCTGTGCAGTAACATTAACTTGTCATACCTTCCAGGTATGATATCAAAGGGAAACGTAAGAATTGCCTTCTTTTCCCTAGAAACTTGGATTTCCCTAAGTCACAGATTCTTTTGAAAGTCATTTTATAGGGAATTCCAAATTGTAACATGTCTTCTCATGGAAAGATGTTGATTCTAAGCTAGTAAATGGAAGAAAAAAGACAACTATAATACAGTCTAGAAAAAGGTCTCTTTTAAAAAATAACTTACATATATATGTATATCTTAAAAGTTCTAGAAGGATGCATACCCAGATATTAATAGTAATAATCTTGGGTGATAGAGTTGTGAGGATCTTTCCCTTTTTCTTGTCTGTGTATTTTTTTTAAATGTATATGTTTGTTTTAATTTTAAAAGACACACTTGCCTGATGATGAACTGCTGGGTTTAAAGACATAAAATAGGCTAGTTTCCAAATGCACTTTCATGAATGAACAAAATCCACTCAATGACAGGTTTATATTGTATGGACAGAATATCTAGTGTATTTGGGAAAGTTACAGCTCCATTAATCCAACAAAACATTTAGTCCTTCTAAGGTGTTAGAATTTGTCTACTCCTATTTTTACAAAATTTGAAGGCAAAAAAAATCCCTTTTGTTTTCCAGAAGTCCACATGATGGTATGATTACTTTTACTATGGTATATTGGGGAACAAGTGAAAAACAGAAAAGTAACAGGTTCATTAGAATGTACCACTTAAAGAGAATTTATATTTTGTTAACTTTGGAAAATAGTAGCACAAGTAAATGGCATATATGATTTATTCAACGTATAAACACTGGCAGTGTTCTTGGCACATATTTATTGATAACTACCAGTAGTAATTCCAAACTCCCAGAACCTGAGATCCACAAGTTGGGATGGTCTGTCTATCTTCTTAGGTTCTTGCCCATTCCCGAATTATCCGCACCTTTCTTAATAAAAGGAATTTTTCCATGATGTCAGTCTTATCCTTCCACCTTTATTCCCCTTCTGCCCATGGTTACTCTCACCTGCCTCCTCTCTCAACCACAGAGCAGGAATTCGTGACAGAGGTAAAGATCCAGAAAGAGCCAAAATCAGGGCACTGAATGGAAACAGTGACTGTTAGGTGATTTCTCACATAGTTCAGGTCAAATAGACTTTGTGGTTCAAAGTCCTTCTCCCAGGGAACCATAGTCCTTCATGACCTTGACCTGCCTCAGTCATAGACTAAACCCAGTATTCGTTGCAAGCACTGTTGTTTCAAATCTTCTTTATGCTTTATCCTCCTTATGCAAGTCATAGTAACCTAGTCTGAGCATAGACCATGTCCCCTTGTGTCCGTTTCTGGTCAAGCCTCTACACTGAGAGCAGAGGCCAAGACAAGTCTGTACACTGGGGCTGAGAATCCCCTTGGAAGATAACTCGCCTATCTAGGACTCAAAGTCTTTGTCTCAAGTACAGAAGATGCACAGCGCTATGTCTGTGAGGCTTATTTGGATAAAGAATCAAGGATCCTGACAAAGAACACATCCTCCAGCCTCATCAACTGAATGGCCACAACTTCTAGGAGATTCAAAAATGAATAATGATTGAGTACAAAAACTTACATTTGTTCCCAGCCCATTTTCAAAGGAAGTAAGAGCTATGAGTCAAAAGTGGAAGCCCTGTATCTTGAAATCTGTTAGATTATTGGGACACAGCCGAGTCGCCTCCAGAGCCCCTCAGGTAGATTATGACTCAAAGAGAAGCAAGATGGGGCAGCAGGTAAATCAACCAAAGATCAGAACACCCAGGGGTAAAGAGATTATGATCCAGAAGTGAAGACTCCATGCTTGTAATTTAAATTCATCAGTTTATGAAACAATTTACCTAGTCTTTAGCCACCAAAAAACAAGTGAGAGTCAATATGTCCACCCGGATGTGACCTCTCCTCCCAGTGGCCCGCCCACCCACCCGCTGAGAGAGCAGCAGGCTCACGGTCGGCCCGCTCTTGAAAGTTCTGACTTGGGAAAAGCCGAAGGATGCACTGCAGGGTAAGCAAAGCATAGGTTCGCAAACTTTAGACGTAATACCAACGTTTTTGTTGTTGATACCTCTTGTCTGTTAAAATTGAACCGAAGAACTTACTCTTAAGTTATGCTAAATTCCTTCCCTGAGCAATCTGTGGGGATCATCCTCTGGCTGCCCATCTCCTCTGATCAAATGATTCCAGGAATTCACTGCACTTTGTAGGGATATTTCACCAGAGAGCATGGCTTCTCCTCTTGTTTATCCATCATCTGCTTGTACATATGGTGCATAAGTGAGCATGAGACCAGGTGCCAAGAGGCAGGCTGGGTCATTCCCTCCTGAGGACTGGCCACTGAACACTGTGTACTGAGAAGAACACCGTAGCTAGCTCACCAGGCAAGCTTGCCAGAAGCCCAGCCAGACCCATGGATCCTTGGTACCTTCCCCTGAAACCTTTCCAGAAGTTTTGAGTGAGATTTTCATCAAGCCCCAGGCTGATCTTGGCCTTGTTTGGAATTGTGGGATTGTGTCCAGAAGCAAACATACCATGTGGAATGTTTAAGAGACAGAACGCATAGGGATTTTATCAGGAGAGAAGAGAAATAAGTCCAAAACAGGCTCTACCACTGTATTAGTTTCCTATTGCTGCTACAACTAATTGCTGCAAACTGAACTTAAAACAATGCAGATTTATTCTCTTACCATTCTGAAAGTTAGAGGTCCAAAATCAGCCTCACTGGACTGCAAGCAAGGTGCCAGCAGTGCTGGGTCCTTCCAGAGGCTGTGGGTGGACATCATTGCCTTGCCTTGTCCTACTTCTGGAAGCTGCCTACTTTTAGGTGGTAAGTGGCCCTTCCTCCATCTCCAAAGCCAGCAGGAAAGCATGTTGCTTCTGTCTCACAGCATCTTCTTCTGTAATCAAATCTCCTCTCCCCCTCTTTTATAAGGACTCTTATGATTGCATTTAGACCCACCAGGATCCAGCATAATCTCTCCATATGGAGATCCTCACCTTGATCATATAGGCAAGTCCATTTTTTCCATATAAGGTTACTCACAGGTTTCTGGGCTTAAAATGAAAATTATATTTTATACTATACTGTATTATATATAGCTATATTATATATTATATAATTTGTATATTATATACTATAATGTATTGTTATAAATATTATAAATGTATGTCTAGAAAGATATATCTATAATTATAGATCTAGAAATATTATTTCATTATATATCTAGTAAGAGATTTAATATAAGGTATTGGCTCCTGTCTGTGATTATGGAGGCTGAGAAGTCACCTGCTGTGCCATCTGCAGAGATTCAAGATGTAGTTTGCAGTCCTAGAAGCTGGAGAACTGACTGTGGATGGTGTAGAAGCCAGTCCAAGTCTGAAGGCCTGAAAACCAGGCATGCTGACTACAGAAAATTGATGTCTCAGCTCAACTCCGTCAGGCAAACAGCAAATCCAACTTTCCTCCTCCACCTTTTTGTTCTATTCAAGCCCTAAATAGATGGGATGATGCCCACTCACATTGGGGAGGGCCATTTGCTTTACTCAGTCCTCTAATTCATATGCTAATCTCTTCCGGAAGCATCCTCACAGACCGAGAAATGATGCTTAACCAGTGCTTTGGGCTTCCCTGGCACCTAAAATTAACCATCACAATGGTGCAAAATATTTTATACTCTATTGGATGTACAGCATATGATCCTTAGACTGCAAAAGAGCCTGTATTTTACTATTAATGTAAAGAAAATAAACGAATCCTTGTCATTCATACCTGATTTTTTCCCATGGAATTACAGTGCTTACCCTGATGAATGGAACTGGTAGGCTCAAAGTTCAACCTTCACTTAAAATGGTCCTGAGAAAGCCAAGTTAATCCTCTTTGTTTACCTGTTTCTTATTTTGCTATCTAAGGTGGATCTGTCCCACTCTAATTGTGGCAGATTAGTTCTGAATTATTAAAATCAAAACGGACTTGTGGACATTGAGTTCTGTTATGCAAAAATCTATAATTCATAAGGCATCTGCTTTTGTAGGTTGGAGGGAGGTGGCAGTTGTTAGATACATAGCAAAAAACCCAATTTCGTATCACTATGAAATGCAGAGAGGAATTTGTACCACATCACACATTTCAGGTTTGTTTATGAAAATGGCATATAAAATAAGAGAATTGGAATGCATTAATAAATTTTTGTCGGTGGAGACTGTTATTCCTTATTATGGACCTAAGTAATCAACATTTATATAATTGAGAATTTTTATTGCATCCTGAAAGGCAAAGGCTTTTAGTCTATTAAAATTTGATAAAGGCCTTGAAAACATCTTCTTTGAAAACAAAACTAACTGTAACTGTTATTTGTAGTGAATACTAAAAACTTAAAAAACAAAAAGCAAACTCATAAAGCAGTGGAATGTAGTAGAAAAAAACATTACATTTATAGCAAAAAGTCACAGAATTTTAGCTCTGATTATGCTACTTAAAAGCTGCGTACATTAAGGCAAATAGTTTGATTTCTCTGAGCCTCTCTTTCCTTACATATAAAATGTGAATTATATTGCCTCCTTCAAAAGATTGTTATAATAATTATGCAAATGAAATATTATATGCTAAGTGCTTTATAAATTGCTATAAAAAGAGTCAGATACTATTAGGAAGGGCCTACCATGGACTAGAGCTGACAAATAAATATATTACTGATTATATATATACTTTTTGGCAGTTTAAAAGAAATTTAGGTGTTCTGAAAGTTACCAGTTATAATAATACATAAATATATAATTATTTGTAGTAATAAATCTCACTCATAGCCCAGAGGACATCTCTAAGCTCATCACGTTGGCAAAGTAATTGTTGGTACTCTATGATCTCAAGAAATACCAGCTTCTAGAAACAGTACCAAAGTGCCTAAGATGAGTGACACCAAAGTTGGCCATTATATTTGGTGTAAAAGTGGTCTCAAGAGTAGTTACAAGGATAACTCCCATGATTGGGAGTTAGAGTGGTAGAGAACCCTGACAAGAAAACAGCAGTTTAAACCATTGAAACCTACAGATGTTGCCATTTGATACATACATCATGTTTTAATATAACACATATTTCAGGAGCAGACCATCTAGCAGAATTTTCTAGAATATGAAACATAATAACAGTAAGCATTATAAACCATGAATATTGGGTTGTTATAAAGATTTAGCTACCTGGGCATCCCACAGGCCTCTGGTCTGTGATCTGCCAGCTTACCTCCATCCAGCAACCAAAAGGTCAAGGACCATGAAAGATGGGCCTCGAGGACTCACCGCAGTACCACAGCCAGTGTCCCTTCAGATTGGTCCACACCCATGCTTTCCCAGGTGTTCTTATTCTAATTATCTGCCCAAACATAAGGCAACTATTGTCCCCAGTCTGTATCCAGCCATCTGCCTTCCAGATCACGGTGAAATCTTGATACCTAATTACACACAATTACAGGCACCTTTTCCGATTTTCTGTGAATCAGGGATTTCTGTTCATTACCACGCCAAAGGGCACTATGCATACTAGCCACTCAGTAAATGTTTGTTAAGTCATTCCCATATGTCCTCCTTTAAGTAAGTAACCTTAGCTCCTTTACCTTTTCCCCTGAATGTTGTTTTACATGTTAATAATTTAGCTATACCATTTTCCCCCTGAAATCTTTACATTTATTCACAATCCTCTTCAAATGAGCAAATTAAATCTGTAAATAATTCTTAATAGCCACAGAAACCAATCTGCATATACCACGTTGTGTCTAGCAACATCAGTATGAATTAGAATTGTTTACTTATTTATTACCAAACTAATAATGATTATAAAAAATTCACATGCTCCATTTATCAACTTCCTCAAAAGTAACACTATTAGTACTTTTACCATGTGCTCTCCAATGTTTTTCAATATAGAAAATCAAGTCTTACTACATACATTGTTCTACATCTTGCATTTTTCCCTGAAGGTTTTTTGTGGGCTTCTTTTCATGTCAGTACAACCAGAGTCCGATCAATATTCATTTAGATTACTCAACCATAAATAATGTTTTTAGTAATCATCTTTGGAGTGATTCACAGGAATGATCAGATATTAATTATACATCTATTTAGATGTCCTTTAATCATGCTTTACTAGTTTTCTTTTTATGCCGTGCTAAAGGCTCTTACCCTAAAACAATATTGTACAGAAAACATGCTACGTTTATTTAAGCTTGTTGGAAATCTAGTGATAGGCTACATAAATTTCAAGAACTATTCTTAGATAAACTACAAATATTCTTGAGAGCTAGATTGAAAACCCCAATCTACAAAGTGACTAAAATTTTTTAAATCACATAATGCACACAGGACTCAGCAAACATTCATTGAAAGCCTTGTTTGTGCTAGGTACTTTTCTATATTAAAATAAAATTCTGTGCCCTTGGGGATTTCACCATCTAATAAAGAACATTTCTAATCAACCAGACGGGTATTTAATTTCTGGTAGATGGGGAGGCTACTATTTCAGAGCTATAACCCAGTGCTTAGGCGTCTAGAGAGGGAGTACCTACCCTCCAGGAAGAACTAGGAATATGCCCTAGACAACGAGTAGAATTAAATGGAGCCAAGGAGGGGGTGAGTGGTCCAGAGGAACCAGGAAATCCTCAAAGGCCCAGAGGTAACAGAAATCACAGCATATTCAAGACTCAAAAAGCAGTATTAGGAATAGAAGATATTTAAGAGAAAAGTCAAATGATGAGACTAGAAAGGGAAGTAGAGACCATTCCCTATAAATTATAAATACAAATACTACTTTGGGAAAATAAAAGGCATATTAAAATAAGATTTATGCATTATAATACTATTAACAAATGTCTCATACAAAGGCATGGGTTGGAAATGATCATATATTACTAAATTCATAAAATTGACTAAGGAGCAGAAAGTAGGCTGTGGATCAAATTTTATAAGGAACAATTTGACACTATATGGCAAGAAAAAAAATGAACAGTCCTCCCATTCTTTTATCCAACTATCTGTTTCTAGGAATTTGACACAAGGTGTCATCATACTTTGGTATGCTTAAATTTTATATAATTAAAAAGGAAATGGTAAGATTTAAGTACACATGTGTTCATCAAAGAATCACTCATTATAGCAACAAAAGAAGGAAACTACATAAATGCCCAGTTATAGAGTTAGAGAAATAAATTATTGCTTAATATAATTAATACTTCCACTGAATGCATTATGTAAAAAATTATACAGCAGTATATAGTGTTCAATTTTAATCATACAGTAATAAATACAAAATTTTTAAATGAAATAAAATAAATGTAAAAATAAGTTTTAAAAATATAAAAACAAAACAAAATATATATGTATGTTTTTTTATCTAAAAGGATTTATGCCAAAATAGAAGTAGTATTTATTTTTCAGAGCTGAGTTAATTTTTTTCATTATTTTTCCCTTTTGTATTTTCCTAATTGTCAACAATGAACATTTATTAATTTCACAATTAGAAAAAACACTTCTCTAAAATTGAAATAATACACAGATTAATATCCAGTGTATCAAAAATGAATTGCTTCTTACT
Organism: Manis javanica; assembly: GCF_040802235.1. Taxonomy (NCBI): domain Eukaryota; kingdom Metazoa; phylum Chordata; class Mammalia; order Pholidota; family Manidae; genus Manis; species Manis javanica. The sequence goes on from NC_133167.1 coordinate 99,734,426, forward strand.
ATAATAAATTCTGTTAGTGCTTTTATTGTGTATTAGGCTCTGTAGATTGAACAAGGTCATAACCTACATGCCATTCATCAAACTGAACATTCAAAATACCTTCCTATTTAATACTGCCTCAAAGGGATTTGGTAAAATGCCTGCTTGAATGCATTATTGAATATGTCCAGGAGGATACTGGTTTGATTTTATAAGTCAGCTTCAGAAGACAATGAACGTAGGCACCACAACATTCTCAAGTGAATTACAACCAATTTGTTTCTAGTCAATGGTACCTCGCTGGCCCTTATATAAACTCTGTCAGTACAATCACTCTAGTGGATCTCCATCATCTGAACTATTTTAGGAGCTACATGGGAAAAACATTATAAATATTTTCAATTCATATGACCATTTTGTTTGTTAAGGTAGGGATTTTTCAACTGAAAAAAATGCTCTTCCCATCTAGGGCTCTCAGTGACCAGCAATGCTTTTAGCACCACTTTAAGTTTTTAATTAGTTAGAAAAATTACTGTGCTTGCTTCAGTAAATTGGCCCTATAATGTAAGTTTTGTCAAAGAAGATGCCTTGAAAAAAATTAACTTCGTAACTATGAGTTCGGTGGTACAGAATTCCAGGGCTTTATTGATAGGCACAGTCCCTCCTCAAGATGAATTCCCACAGTAAGTCAGATCCAGTGGGAACTCAAATACAGCAGGTGGCTCTTACCAAGGGCAGGGAAGTAGAAATTCATTGGGGAGCCTTGAAGATCCAAGGTTGGTATAACGTGATACCAGGGAAACAAGACAACCAACTGAGATGAAAATGAATTTGAACATCATGATAGAATTTCTAGAAAATTAAATGTTACTGCATTTATCCATGAAAACATGAAATAACTTTCCTTATCTTTGATCCCCTCCTCCTCAGCCAATAAAGATACTCACTGAGCTTTTAATTTTATCAGTGCTCTAAGAATCCCAGTATTTTAGGAGCTGCATGACATACTTAATCTTGTAAAGTGTATTCCCTTACTGTGAAAGTATTTTGTGGAATTCTTTCCTAAAATGTGAGTTATTTTTGAGGTGTTTCACTAACTGCATGGAGGGACTTTAAAATGCACCTGAGATTGTTATAAATCAAGGGTGGGAATTGCCTATACACCACCATGGTTAAACGGAATAGAAATGTGATGCTCAAATCAAGTGTCTCTGCAAGGAATGGTGCCTTATTTAATTGTATGTTTTCATTTTGTAGAAGAATATCACAAGATCCTAAATAGGGTATAAAATGACAAATTGTTACATGACCACTCTTATCCATAAGACAAGGGAGCTGAGTAAAATTATTTCTATGTTCCCTTCCATTTTTAAAATACTATGATTCTACCTTTTCCACTCAGGTTATGACAGTAATGGCTGCCCCGGTGCTACAGCGGCACGCCAAGAATGCTTTTTAATGCCATTGACTGTCAGCTATCATTTCTAGGTCAATGGCCCAGAAAAAGGCTTGAGATCCATTTGGAACTTATACAAAGTGAGGCATTAGGAGCAAAGTTATTCTTTTCGAGATTGCTGCAGAGACGTTTATTTTAATAACTAGAGAAAGCATTTCTTAATGGAGCCTTGGTAGCCAAACGACACAAATCTTGATCATCCTTCCAGTAGGAGTGAATAATTAAGAGTAATGAAGAAGAATCTTTCCTGCCAGTTCTCAGAAAGTAAAATACATCTCAAAATATTCCTAAAAAGTTATCTTCTTTGGGCAAAGCTGGACCATGAATGGTTCTTCAGTGGTGGCTAACAAACAACCCTCTCCTCCTCAGCAAGGATCCATTTGCTTTATAATATTTTCTGCAAAGGGAGAGGCTCTGGAAGCCAGGAGAGAGTGAAAGGAGGAGAACTGAAGGTTTTAGACAGCATCCGCATCCTGAATCTCCAGGATTCAGTCCAAGTGTTATGCAAATGTTATGACGCTCTGAGCACAACTACCACACAGGGAGTAGGCACAGATCATCTCCCTACCTCACACCGAACACAAGTGCAGCATCTTAAAACAACAGCTTAGGTAGGTAGTGGGACAAGGGGTAGTGGACATTCAGGAAGAATCTGGAAGAAAAGAGCTGTGTTACTCAGTAAGCCTTGCCCACTCTCGGGACTCCTGAGATCACCTGGCAAGCGGGCATCTGAGCTGGCTAGATTTCAACGTCCATGTTAATATGGTCACATTTCTACTTGCAAGGTAATGAAGATGACAGTTATACTAAATAGTAAATAAATTTCAGAAGCAATGAAGATTAACTTTTTATTCTGCACAGGGGTAGAGATACCCTCTATATTGGTAAATAAGGGGGTTAAATTTGTAGCCAAACCAGAATTCCTTTTTCAGAGAGAATTAAGTCGAAGTTTTAAAATGGAGACACAGAAAGATTATTATTTATGTGCAAATAGTATTATATACTTTAAGGAAGCATTATCCCTGGCCATTAACTATTTAAAGATGTATATATACATATATATATAATCAACGAGAGGGTTGATAACATGGTAATAATTTGGGAGTTAAATCCTTAGATTGCCTGGTTGTTTTTACTTTGATATTTTACACCAGCAGTTATTTTATCAGTATCCTGGAAGCACTACTAAATTCCTATTACAGTTTGTCTGACTGCCTGATAGTCTAATAAGGATATGAAGAACATCCCCAGCTACAGATATTTTAAAAATAAATACCTTAACATTCTGATTTTAGTCTTTAATTTTAAATGTTACCTCCAGATAAAAGTTTACCAAATAGAATATTACCCACAGAAGTTTCCTATTTTTAACTATCTTAATTTCTCAGTCATATCCTCTGTACCACTGTCACAAACAAGACCTTTGCCATCTCTCTCTAGTCTGCCAACCAGCAAAACGAGAAAAGGAGCCCTAGCACTGGGCGCCTCCAGAAGGAACAGGCTCCCAAGTGGACCCTCATGACTTTTTCCTGGTTAGTTGCACGTTCAACACACATCCCTTCCATAGAGTTATTGTTTCTAGACAATGCTAGTTGATTCATGCAGCATTCAAGCATATTGAGTCTCACTGAAAATGAAATCTTAATTTGCTTCATTAATGGAGCTCATTTTTTATACTTTAAGCTCTGCCTTTATTACCTTGTAACACAGGAAAAACAGTGATAAAGTACTTTAATTGATGACACCCCATGATATTTGTTACATCTGCTATAAAGTAATTAGTTATTCCCCTATAATAACTGCTTATTAAAATGAAATGCAATAAATACTAGAAAATCTGTAAGTCAATTTAGCTACTTAGAAGAGCTATAGTCCGTTAAGCTACCACGGGCAAAGAAGTATCTGTGTATATGTGTGATCTGTGATGCATTCTCATGTTGTTTTTTAATATCCCGTGTTGTGATACCCTCAGTTCAGTTATCAGCAAACAGGTATCCTCATTATTCAAAAAGTGTAAATGTCCATAAATAACTCCCCTGATGGCAGAGAAGCCAAAGATTCAATTTCCATGGAGAATCACTCTTATCATAGAGATGATCCTTCAGCTCTAACCTGAGAGAGAAAAGTCTGCTCTGCTGTGCATAATGCCTGCCTGGGAAATAGACTCCACTTTGGAGATTTCCATAAGCATAAATAAAGAGATAAATACTGTCTACAGTGAATAATTCTAAGGCTCACGCAGAAGCATTCTCTGGCTCTCTGCTGTTACTTAGCTGGCTGCAGGTAAGGAGTACAGTGTATGCAGAATATAATGCTAGATTTAGCAATGATACAAGTGGAAGGAAAACAATGGATTTTATTTATATAATTTTTAATTTAAAAAATAATTTGTTATGCCCATTTATCTCCCTCCCCCTCCTCCATACCCCACTCCCACCACTCCCCTTGGTAACCACTAGTCACTTCTCAGTTTCTATGAGTCTAAGGCTGTTTTGTTCCTTCTGTTTCACTTTGTTTTTATATTCCACAAATAAGTGAAATCATATGGTGTTTGTCTTTCTCCACCTGGCTTATTTCACTGAGCATAATACCCTCTAGATCCATCCATGTTGCAAATGACAGGATTCGTTTCCTTTTTATGGCTGTATAATATTCCATTGTGCATATGTACCACCTCTTCTTTATCCATTCATCTACTGATGGACACTTAGGTTGCTTCCATATCTTGGCTATTATAAATAGTGCTACAATAAACATAGGGGTACATATGTCTTTTTGAATCTGTGATCTTGTTTTCTTTGGGTAAATTCCTAGGAGTGGAATGACTGGGTCAAATGGTATTTCTATATTTAGTTTTTTGAGGAACCTCTGTATTGCTTTTCACAAGGGTCAAACTAATTTACACTCCGACCAACAGTGTGGGAGGGTTCCCCTTTCTGCACATCCTCACGAGTATTTGTTGTTTCTTTTAGTTTGGATGTTGGCTATCGTAACTGGTATGAGGTGATGTCTCATTGTGGTTTTAATTTGCATTTCCCTGATGATTAGCAAAGAGGAGCATCTTTTCACTTACCTGTTGGCCATCTGTATTTGTTCGTTGTAGAAGTGTCTGTTCAGGTCCTATACCCATTTTTTGATCGGGTTATTAGTTTTTTGAGTGTTGAGGTGTATGAGTTCTTTATATATTTTGGATGTTAACCCCTTCTAAGATGAGTCGTTTATGGATATATTCACCATATAGTAGGATTTTAATAAACAATGTAGCATACATTTTGTCTCTGTGTTTCAAAGTAAATTGTCTCAAAAAGGGGGAAAGAAAAGTCTACTTTTCAACCTTTTTTATACCATCTAGAAATTATCTGATCAAGACAAGAGAAAGTAGAAAAAAAAGGACTCAAAAAAAGTAAGACCTGTTTTCCTTCTACCCCATTTTCTGAAGTCATGTCCCCTGCTCAGCTCACTTACTCTCTGGATCCCATACTTTATAGTTCCCTTAGGTTTATAATTTTAATGGTAATTATTGCCTCACAAGCAGTGTTGTAAGTTCTAGTAGGAGAGCTTGATGACTTTGTAGAAAACAAGTTTTCACACACATGCATGCATGCGCACAACACTGCTTTATTCATATTCATTTAACTTTAGGTTTCTCAGCAGAGAGTGAACCTAGGAATAGAGGGGGCCTACTGTATCCACTTGCTTCCAGTGCTAAAGATGCAATTAAATTTCTGGGTCATACACGGTTCTGTTATAAAATATTCTATCTTTAAGTCAAAGCTTAAGTAAAGGAGCTCCATGAAAACTTGCCAACAAATTCTTAATCATTTGCTTTGTAGAATTTCTTCCCTGTCCCTTCCTTCTTTTTCTTGTTTTCTTTATTTTTCCCTTCTTCCTTTTCTTCTTTCTTCTTTGCTATATTTAAGAAATGCATATAAACACGTGTGTGGGAAAGAGTTAGGCATTATGCGTAGTTTTGTTTTACTCCATCTGGACTACAATGGCCACTGGTCACAGTTTGACCTTTCATTTATGAGTTGTTTTTAAAAACTGAGAAAAAAATTAATTTCTCAAAAATAGTTTTGATATAAATAATCATAGTAAATAGAAAAATAATACTGACAGCCAAATATAAATACCTTTATTAATCTTTAATCAGGGTGCTTTTCAGAATGCTTTAATTAACTTGTAAAATCCCATAAAGCTCTATGAAGAGAAAAATACAATGTTTCTCATTTCATGTATCAGAAAACCAAGGCAAAGAAAATAAGGCGTTCATAGGCATAAATTGTTAAACACTCACCAAGAGGCTACAAATTAATTAACATAATAATAACACCATTCTGGCCTCTAGACCATGGATAATGCAAAATGCTAGGTAGTGTGATTGCTTCAATTAGGTATTAAATGAAGTTAATATGTTAATATCTGGGAAATCAAGGTCAGATGGGGCTTGTATAATAGATTGGAATGAGAAAGGCAAAGAGATGCTAGTGGTGGTGTGATGAGGAGGTTATCTCTAGTCATTTATGGGGTTCAGGAGGCAGCAGATCCAGCGGGAACAGAGAATTGGGAGACAAAGTGAAAACCTGAAAGCCTGTGACTGAGTAAGTCCAAGGTAGTCCTTACGCATTCGCCCAGGGAGTGTGACTTGGGGCCAGGAGTTCATCAAAGTGGTGCTTTACAAAGACATGTCTGGGATTTCCATAAATAGACAACCTAGACCACTGACAGGAAGAACAAAAAGGAAGAGAAAAAAAATCACAAAAATACTATGACAACACATACAATACTAATGATACTATTCACTTTTCAGTGACTTACATCACATTTGTTGACTATTCACTTTCAAGGACTTACATCACATACGTTTGCAAGAAGTCAAGCCAGGTTCTAACCTGGAGTGTTCTGCCTTCCAAGTATGTGCTCTTTCTGCCTCTTTATTGTGTGATATACATGGTGTTAAAGGGGAAAATAAATTTGAATTTACACCTGAGTTTGAGTTTCAAGGGATAACAGAGGATCATTTATTCAGAACACAACCCCGGCACATTGACACAGCACCAGGTAGTGTGAACCCAGACAGGCTTGGCTAAACATGAGGTTTTCCATGAACGGCTACACCGAACACTAAAGCGATTGAAATGTCCTACATGCCACTGGGACTGCATCTGTAGCATCACTTGACCCTGGAAGAGGACTTCTGTGGAGTCCAGGGAACACCACCAGACTCCAAGCCATCTAGTGCACCTCCTTGACACCCCGTGGGACCAGCAGTTGGTCGCTGGCAGCAACTCTGAAAGGTACACATCTACCTCTGAGTCACCTCGAGCCTTAGATGGACCTATAGGCTCTATGGAACCAGAGAGTCCAAAGCTCCAAAAGATTTTAAATCAAAAGTTTAGCCTCAGGGGGCATAGGGTTAACTGAAAGCTTTGCAAAATCCATAAAACAGGATGAATAAAATAAAATGGGAAGCATGAACATAGTAGTCACCGGAAAGGGAATTTATAATCTCTATTATACACAATCCAGACACTTAGAAAGGAAAGATAATGTAGGACTTGACAGCAAAAAAAAAAATTCTGAAGAAATAGTTTCAAGAGATTATTTTAAGTGCGTATTAGTCTTTATCTATAAAGGGCATTATCAGATTTGCCATGAGAAGTAGCTATTAATTTGGTCAGGATTATCTTCTCCTATTTTGTTGGTGACTGATATACTAGTAAAAGATACTAAGAAAATGTAGGCCTGCTTTGCAGCAAGCACATAAGAGAAGACTTGGAATGTAGTAGCCGTAATGTTTGGCCCTGGTCCCAACTGTTGCAACCTTGCTAAAAAGCAAATATTTTCAGTGAGGCCAGAGGAAAAATGATGCAGAGGCTCAAAATAGCATTTGTAATGTAATTGTGAAGGCCTGGGAGAGGTGGTGAACTTTTAAAAAATGAAAGAAAGAAATCACAGTTGCCAAGAATATTTTTGGGAGTTCTCTCAGCAATGGTCATTTGAAACATCTGAGGCAGTTAAAGTAATGTGCTTGGCCACAGGCAGTTCCTGAGAACTTACATCCATGTCTGTCCAGGTGACTTAATATTTCCTTTAATTATGCCACACCATTAAGAGGTATTCATTTTATAGCCCGGGATGATAAAAAGGATGATTATTTTACCCATATCTGGGATGTCGACTGAAGAACCATAGCACTTCAGTTTCTTGCACCCACTGTTCATAAATTCAAGAACAAACTCTCCCAACCTCAGCCTTCCGATCCCAAGGGGTTCACCAAGGAAGCGTTCGGACTGGAGCACGAAAGCGGCCCGCTGGCTGGAAGGGCAGCGGGAACTCCGGGCTAGGCTCTAACGCCGAGCAGAGCCTTCTCTTCAGAAAACAGGACCGCAGCGCAGGCGCGTGGACAGCCTCGCTTGTCCTCCCAGGAGACAGATGCCAGTTGACAGTGAGGTGCTGTCAGGGACTGGGCACGACCTCAGTCAGATCAAGGAAGGAGAGCTTTTCCTTTGTGATAAACTGTATACACAATACACAATACACGCGGGCGCGCGCACACACACGCACTACTTTCCTGTTTTGTCTTTTTTTTCCCCACTATAAAAAGAGAAATAGACTGAAAGACAAAGCGAATCTGTCCCCAGGGAAATGTACATTAGCTTGAAAGAAATAAGTCAGCAAATGGTTAAGAACTGGTGGGGTGTATTTTGTGGAAAACGTGGTGGCTTTTACAGCAAGAAGCAAGAGGTATGGTAAAGGTTTGGAGGTTTTTGTTTTCTCTTAGTTTAGTTAAATATTTATGGTGTTTAATGTACATACACTTGTCTTGGGGATGCATACACAAATAAGACGTACTTTCTCTCCTTTAGCTGACATTTTAGCAGAAAACTATATTCAAGTTGAATTGCTCGTTCTCACAAACCCAGTAAGTTATTTTATTCTATTGTTTTTCTGCAAATAAATGAGAAGTAGAATAGAGTTGAACAGTTTAGCCTCACTGCCTGTTCATTAGTTTCTAAGGAGTTTGCTAATCATCAAAGACAAGGCTCAGTCCCACAAAGGAATTTACAGTGTGGTCTGGAAATGGACATAGGAAAAATGCAGGGAGATACACGCTGTAGCAGCAACATGTGGCGCATACAGAGGCTAGCAGCACATGACACATCTCTCTGCAGGGCCATCAGGTTAGGTTTGCCAGACTGAGCTGCTAGAGCCGGGTTCTGCCATGGTGGGAGGGAATTCTAGGCAAGGGAAGAGCATTTCACAGGGTGTGCAGTAGGGGTCCAGCGGTAGTTCTTTCCAAATCTCTTTACTTCTAGAGAGCGGACAGTGGCAAGATATGCATTATCTGTTTCCATACCACAGATGACAGAAAGCTTAAGACTGGGTAAAGTTCTGGACACTAGAGCAAATCTCCGACTATGTTAGCTCTTGACAGTATCAGCCTTCAGCTTGCTATACGGTAGGAGAGAAACATTTTGTTTCCATTACAGTCCCATTTTCAAAAGAAAATGCAGCTTGAATTCCCTCTTAAAAGGAGGCCCATGGTAAGTTAAATTTGCATTGCTGAGTGAGAAGCACCATAGCTATGAAAACACAGAAAGAGCTGTGTGGATATTTTATTTTCTACAACAAATTGTAATGAAAACTAGAATAAAAGCACCATGTTCCCACTCATTAGTTCAAAATAAGAAATACGTTATATACATGATACTCATGTATTTTTAATCTGTATTTCCATGTTAGAAAATTTAAGGGGCATTCAGTGAACAGTTAGAGATTTTCAGCTGAGCAGTGTCAGAAGGTCTTTCTTGTATCAGTCATAACAAACCAAATTGCCTTGTATATAATATCATATCTAACCAACTCAGTATATAACATTTTCTAGGTTTCTAGCAAATTCCAAAATTCTGGAAATGTACCTGGGATGCTACACCGCAGCCCTGCTTCTCAAGGGAGCAGGACTTCAAGACAGATACATTCTCCATAAAGCTTTGACTATAGGATATATGAACCAATAAATCTTCCTTCTCTTTATGTTATATATTCAAGCACATTGATTGGGCAGTGATTGATGAGTTCTATACTTTGAAAGAGGAGCACATGAAAGTATATAACCCAAGAGCCGTATTTTCTCTTTACAGCCTGAATCACTCTCCAGATGTGATTTAGGTGTGTGTGTCTTGCATCCAGTTCACTTTGCTTACCATTGTCTATACTTCACTAAAGCACGGCTTTCCAACAGTGAGAAAAATACAAAATGAATGCATGCCTGAAAAGCATTAGCACATACTCAGATCAGAGCTTGAAAGTTCAAAATCCATGGGTGGCATCCTCAGGGACAGGAGCTGAACCTGAAGTCCTAAACAATAGGTCTACTGCTGTGTAGCTTCTCTTCCTTTTGTCCCACTAGATCCACTCTTCACCCTAATTTGGAGTTTGGGTTCTGGAGGTTGACCTGTAGGCTTCAGATCAATGGGTCTTTATCCAGCTTGTAACAAACTGGAAGGAAGGCAGCAAGCTGGCTGTGTATTTACAAATCTTTCTCTCTCTTTCTCTTTTCGGGGTTCCCCATTTACCCCTAAGGGCCTGCAGGTGGCAAGTGCACTCCTGTTCCTGTCTCTAGAATACTGCTGTGACTCTAAGCGTTTCCTATAATCCTGCCCTCACTTTATAAATAGTCTCTTTATGATACTTTTGGCAAATGTACTGCCTCCCCACTGACTCTCCACTCCAATCTGCAATCACAAACAGCTATTTGACCAGTGAGTTGAGGACATACGATACATCCATTGACTTGGTGGCACTGGTGCACTATTTATTTGCAAGATACTCAGAGCATGTATCCCTGCTTTTTCTCAATCTCCCTCCTGCCCCCAGCAAGAGTGACTCCCTCGTACATGTTCTGACGTGTAGACTTCTTGTCAATACCCTTTTGTTTATTAAACATTCATACCTCTGGGAATAAATCACTCAGTTTTATGCCATTTCTAACTGTTTCTCACTAAATCGAAGTCTTTTCAAAACTAGTTGAAAACAAACTGTTTTTAACATGGTTTGCAAAATATTTTCTGTTGTGTTTGGTTCTGTGATTAAGATTGCATCTTTACCACTTTAAGTCAGTCATGTGTTTATTTCCCACCAAGACGGTGAATTTCAACTGGCTCTTTGTGTAATTATCTGCCCAACAGGAACATCTCCAAGCCAGGGTGTCTCTCTGTGGGCCTCTGGGGCCATGTAAGCCGGGAACAGTGGGTGTGGATGCTGTGTGACAACATTTTTCAAAACACAGTGTTACCCACAAACCACCAAATTACCACGCTGCTTGTGTTTGGAATGAGTTTCACTCGTCAACTTCATCCGGCATTAGTAACTTGTGAAACAGTGCTCATGACAGCAGGCAGGTATCTTTTATAGGACTGGCTACCGAAAAGGTAGATAAAGCCAGCCAGCATCAACTGTTTTTATCTTAAAAACAAAACAAACAGAAATGGCTCTGTTGTCTATATCCCTACCTGAGTTAGGACTGGAGACCATAAACAAATCTTCAGATCAGGGAAAATAAAACCACATTATCCTAAGGACTTAGACATTTCCTGCATTACCAGGACTTTCTCAAGGTCCTGAGTTTTATTCTCAGGACCTCTGAGACATGTATAAATACAGCTTTTAAATTTCATAGAATACTTAATCTGGTAGATTTTCAGAATTAAATCAGATATCTAGGCACTGCAGCTCTCAGAACCTTTGTTGAATTTTGACTGATCTCTCCATCAGAATTACTGATCGCATCTTTGTGATTCTATGACCCCTCATTTGCACGTATTATAAACAATTTGTAATGTCATTAGCAACCTACATTCACTTCTAGTTATTTGCTCTTACAAGGAGGTGCATTTTTATATACTCCAATGGTCTAGCATGCTGCCCTGTATCTAATAGGAACTCATTAAACCTTTGCCAATTGAATCAGCATCTTTAGTATGAATTATTTGGCCGTAGTCTCTCGTTTTTGGAAATGCTTATAGCCTTCAAAAACTGTTTCTATAAAAAAGTATTTTTCTCCAGTGAAAAAGTCAGGTCTTTCCTCTGAGATAGAGTCTAAAAATTGACACTGTTGAAAATCTTTAGACACATCAGTTCATGGCATCATGGATGCTAGATTCCAATTGCTTTTGCATTTGTTTCAAAACTTGGGGCTTGAACAAGAAGCCTTTCTTTGAACTTATCTTTCTCTGAAATCTTATCCCACTTAGAGTAAGAAAGTGGGGATAATATTTTATAAAGATTGTCTATCCCATATTTTACAGTGTTTTAACATTTAATAATTATTTCATGTATGTAACTATTTCTTGGCAGTGAAATCATAAACATCTATGAGGTAGGTAGTATGTCAGATTCTTCTAGAAAATACATCCATATCAAGGCAAATTTAGAGCAAAAAGATGTGACTATTGGGTTTTTTCCAGTTAAACTGTTTTCTGTCTTGGGCTGAGCCATTGGAAAATGCCAGCAGAAATAGTTTTGGTGCATTGTTTCCAAGAAAGGCTACATCTCCGTTTAGAATGTGGTTGTACCAGCAGTTAACATTATTTTACCGTTTTGGAGTCTCTGCATATCTCTTACAAGATGCATGTGTTGCTTTATTTCTTTTTTTTTTATTGCTTCCCTTTTATTTAGTTATTCATTTAGTCGAAATATATTTGGCATACAATATTGTGCAAATCTAACATATAAAACATGTTAATTTGAGGTATCTTATACTGTAATATGATTGCCATTGTTGTGATAATTAGCACCTCTGTCATGGGACAGAATAGAATGATCCTTTCTTTTTAGTGATTGGAAACACTAAGTTCTAGTCACTTAGCCAGCTTGCTGATTATAAGACAATAGTGTTGTCTATATTCAGTGTTCTGTGCATTTGCTCTCTAGGACTTATTTACTACTTGATGTAAGTTTGTACCTTTAAACAACCTCTGTCCCATTCCCCATCACCTGGTAGCCAACATTTTCCTCTCTGTCTTTATGAATTTGGCTCTTTTAGATTTCACATGTCTGTCCGACTTATTTCACTTGGCATAATGTGGTCAAGGTCCATTGCATGAGTCAAGGTGACTATTTAACACATCTTTAAAGGACAAGAAAAAGCAAGTTTTCTCAATTCCAAAGGATAAAAGGCTTTAAAAGATAAACTGTACCTAATTTTCTAAAGCCACCTTATGGTTTTAAGTCTATTTTTTCTTCTTTCCTCTCATGACCTAGATATATCAAGAAACCTTAGAGTGCTTGGGGGGGGGCGGGCAATAGAATGAAACAGTCCCATCGTATTGGCATTCTCATTTCAGAATTACAGTAAGTTCAGTGTTATGGAACATCCCAGCCCAGATTCAGTTAGGAGAATGGCCAAGAAGATGCTTTGTTGGACCACAGAGTAAGCAGCAGAATTAGGTATTTACTTTACCTCCCTTTCCAAATTATGGAATATGTTCAGAATTTAACTAGGCATGTATAATTAACATATAAAAATCTTCACTGTTCCAAACTATTCTCATAACCTCACAATCGAGAAGAGCATGTGTCATTTTAACCACAATTGCTTTATTGGAGGCAGGAGGAAACTAGAAAATACCTACAACAAGTTCGTTTAACAAAAAACTACCATAATAGTAAAAATAACCCTTTGTATGTCCATCTGAAGATATCAGAGAATTTTAAAAACATCTATTCAGTCATCTTCACAAAAGCCCTTCAATATCAATCTATAACAAAGTGAACCTCCTTTTCCACATTGCACATTCTCCTTCATTGTGGAAAAGAGACTGACATTTGCCCCCAGATTGCAAATAATGACAGCTTGGACCTTTCTGCTCTCATTGGAGTAATAAGCCAAACATCTGAAGGAAAGATGCTGGTGATTTTCAGATGCAGGTGAGGCATTAGAGAATGGAAAGAAGATGACAGTAAGTAGTTTTCTAAAGCTGCTATTTGTTTTATTCCTTAAGAAAGCGCTGAGCTGGAAGGTCTGATAGAGCTGCTGAGGACACTTGGGCACAAACGGCCACATCTCTCAGCGCCAGCAGGTTCCCTCTGGGGACCAACAGACTCCCCCGGGTGGAGGAGGTTTGCTCTGGAGGAAAGCGTGCACTTCCAGAGCATCAGCCTTTGCTGACATCAGGTGCCTGTTTTCTCCCTTGTTTGTGTAGAGCAGATTTCCCAGTGAAATCTACCACTGACCCAACATCAGAGGATAAAACCCAGAGGCTGGTGAGTCTGATTAGCTTCAGATTCTCTGATATTGATACCATGAGAGAACTTCAAGGGAATATGGCAGCCTGACTGTGTTCACTCTGTTGGACTAGGATTCAGAGGCCAACACAGTCTATTGTGAGGCACGTTCAGAGTGAACAGAGACTTACCCTCAGCCATGTGCTCTTCGCTTGGTCTTCCCAGAATGACAACCTGGTTCCGATTAACCATTTCTGAACCTCTGTAACTTCAGAATAAACAGATTAACCTGGTTTAAAAAAATATTACAAAGCTATAGTACAGACATAACCTTAGAGATATTGCAGGTTCGGTTCCAACTCATGGCAACAAAGCAAATATTATAATAGAGTCAAATGGGTTTTTGGGTTTCCCAGTGCATATAAAGGTTATTCTTATACTATACTGCAGTCTACTAAGTATGCAATAGCATGGTCTAAAGAAATTCTGCATACCTTAATTTAAAAATATTGGTAAAAAATGCTAATCATTATCTCAGCTTTCAGCAAGTCATAATTACTTATCACAGATCACCATAACAAATATAAAAATAATGAGAAAGTTGGAAGTATTCCAAAAATTACCAAAATGTGAGGCAGAGACACAAGTGAGCAAATGCTATTGGAAAAATGGTGCTGATAGACTTTCTCCACAGGGTTGCTACAAATCCTCCATTTGTAAAAAGCACAGTGTATCTATGAAGCGCAATAAAGCAAAACTGAAAAAAGTGAGGTAGGCCTGTAATCCAAACTGTATGGTATTGCATGAAAACGGGCACCGAGGCCAGTGGAACAGAATCAAGAACCCAGCAATAAACCCATGCATGCATGGTTAACGAATATTTGACAAGGGAGACAAGAACACTCAATGGGGAAAAGATAGTCTCTTTAATAAATGGTGCGGGGAAAACCGGGTACCCACATGCAAAAGCATGACACTGGAACCCTGTCTTACACCACTCACAAAGATTAACTAGAAGTAGAAAGGACTTAAACTTAAGATCTGAAACCATACAAAATCGAGAAGGACACAGAAGGCGAAAGCTCCTTGCCATCAGTCTGGGCGGTGACAGTAGGGGTGGGGAGGGCTGTCTCATTTCATTTGTCAACATTAGTTCAGCCTCTCTGTAATCCATACTGCCTTCCATCCTAGGGTGTGATACTGTGTTTTATACTAAGAAATATACATATATTTGGCCTCTTCTCCTATTCTGGGCATAGAGCTCCTAAAACTCTTAGAATTTCCTAAGTGAGGAGAACAATAAAAGTGTCTTTGTTATGGTAATAAAATGTTATGTTTTGGACCACCTGAGGACAGGGGCTGGCTGCCAGGGGACCCAACCATGTGATTAGGGGGGTGAAACTTTATTTCCACCCCCTGACCTCCAAGGAGTAGAGAGAGGGTGGAGATTATATTCAATCCTCACTGGCCAATGATTAAATCAATCAAGCCTAGGTAACAAAGCCTCCATAAAACCCCCAAAAGACCAGAGTTCAGAGAGTCCAGACTGGTGAACACATGTTGGTGACGGGAGAGTGGTGGGCTGTGGAGTGCATGGAAGCTCCAGGCCCCCTCCCCATACCTTGGCCTATGTATCTCTTCCATCTGGCTATTCCTGGATCATGTCCTTTTGTGTAATAAACCATTACTCTATGAAATGAAATGTTTCTCCGAGTTCTTTGAGCTACTGTAGCAAATTAATCAAACCCAAGGATCATAGGAACCTCTGATCTACAGCCAGTAGGTCAGAGGCCCAGATAACAACCTGAGCTTTCAGCTGGCATGCGATGAGGAGAGGGTAGTCTTGTAGAATTGAGACTTATTAGTGTCACAATTGAGTTGAACTGTAAGACACCCAGATGATGTCAGAGAACTGCCTAGCAGTGTGGAAAAAAGACACACAATAGTAGGGTAATTCAATAATTGGCAGCTTTTGTACCAGCCAGTGCTTTCCTTGCACTGGGCTTTGGAGGTTTACTGCAGAGAATTTTCGACCCACCTAACTTTTTCTAAATATTCAGAGACCTTAACCAATCACATTTCAGTAACTCAGGTTTTTTGTTTTTGTTTTTTTCTAATAGCAGTATCAGGATACATCTGAGGGGCTAGAAGCATAAGGGAGACAATTTTGTCTGACCCTGTCTGCAGAAAGTCTCTCTACCTGCAGGTACTGCAGTACTGCAGGCTTTGAAAGGAAGAGAAAAACTTCCAGATTGGCAGATAGCTAAAGAATCTCCCCACCACTAAAAAAAGCTTTATATCTGCAACAGCACATATTGAATCATCTTGAACACCAACCAAAATTAAATAGATCTGTCTTCCGCTTCCTTGATAATTTTCTGTCTCATATCATTTTTGTGGACTACACCCCACATGATTTACCTTCCTCTGCATTGCCTTCAATTGACACAGTGATTTTGCAAAACAGATATGTGTGCATGTCAGTCTATTTCAAAATTAAGGTTTAAGACACATTTTTTATTCTCCACACATAAATATTGACCACGGTTTATGTGTTTGCATGTAGCATTGATTTTTGTGTTCATGCCCTATCAAAACTTGTTGAGTGCCTGTTCTATTGCGAGCCCCTTTATTAGAGGCTGGAAAAGGAACAAGGCAGGAAAAACCACAGCTAATAGGTAGTGGTTTATTTTAGGGATAGAGTTAAGATTTACTTGTGTTTACCTTCCTATTTGTTGAATTTCTACATTTTATTTTTACCTACAGGTACTACTTTTGTAATAATAAAATAACTCAAAAGGTTTTAAAAAATAAAATGAAATGTCTAATATGGGAAGTCTACATATTCTAGCCAGGGAATTGGAAGAGACTTTTCTGGGGAATCATAGAAAAGAGAATAAAATCTAAGAACAATGGTGTTGAATTTCCAGAGAAGGAACCTGGTCAGATTACCCTCCTGTGTTCTACTACCTGGATAGAAAAGAGCGATGTTGCGTGTGTGCAACAAGAACAATATGCTACAAAAAGGAATAGTAGGAGACTTTGGGAGGATATTAGTGATAAGGACATAAATCTCTAAATCAAGGATAAAATCAAACAGTTATTAGTTCTAGTGGTTTAAATAAAATATGAAGAAAATGGTTAAAAGATTATGTATATTACATAGCTCAGTTATTAATCATATTTACATGGTCCTAATACTATAAGTTATGAATATTGATAGTGATTTAACCAAAGTCATCCCATACTAGTTTATTGGGATGGAGGGAGCAGGAATTAAGGAAGGATGGGGGATGGGGAAGAGATTACAAACAGAGCTTAATTCTCAGCTCCCATTTTGAAAAGTTAGTAGTTAATACCTAAAACCAAAATATCAAGAAGTAGTGGAAAAAACTGTTAAAAATTCAGAAGTTCAGAAGTAGCAATACAAACCTGTTCACTAGAGACAAAGCAGTAAATAAAAAAATCAGTTAAGAGTTGAAAAGGAGTTGTTGCTAGAGAAACAAAAGTGAGGATGAGTGTGATCATGAGCTAAACTTTGTGTAAGAAGCCTTATGCAATTATTTACCTCTTAAAAGTGTGTTCCTAGGTAAATTGTAAAAAATAAAACCAAGCTAGGACCCATTAAGTATTTAATGGTATAATTCAGGAACTGTCAAAACTACAAATGGCAAATTTACTGTATTTTGTTCATGATAGGAATATTGCACCAACCATCAGATTCAATTATAAATTAATATGACTCCAACTCATGTAACCATACCTTGAACCCTCTGAAGGTATAAAATTTCCAACCCTCCTCCGATAAGAACGCATCACACGTGAGCAGAGTGGGATTTGCCGACACACGGTTTCGGCATGCCAGCATAACAGGTATCATGCTGTTGGACTCTCCCTGACAAAATTATACTTTTTTTTTTTGGTCTATCTGAATTCTCCAAATACAAATGAGATCAATGGTGGTATAGGAGAATCAGTCCTGACCTTGGCTTATAAAGGCCCTTCCAACTTCATCTTCCGTAACAGAGCTGACAAGTGGCTATTGCTTGTGAGTGGATCTGCCAAATATCCTGAATGCTTCTGTGAGGATGATTTCAGATGAGATTTACATTTCAATCAGTAGACTTTGAGTAAAGTAGATTGCCCTCCATAATGTGGATGGGCCTTATCCCATCAGTTGAAGGCCTAGAAAGAACAAAAGATTGCCCTGCTCTGAGCAGGAGGAAATTCTCCAGCAGACTGCCTCTGAATTCAAATTGCAGCTCTTTCCTCAGACGCATTCTGTGAGCCACTCCACTACACTTTGGGCTTGCCAAGCCTCTATAGCCTCATGATCCAATTCCTTAAAGTAAATGTATCTCCCTGAATGAATACGTCCACACATACACACATATGCATATATGTAAAAGAAATATATATTTAAAATAAAATAACCCATACATATCCTATGGGCTCTGTTTCTCTGAAGAATCCTAATACACTCCTTCCTCTTGGAAAGCAAAACCGTTTCTTACCATTTTTAATGAACATTTTTCCAGTCTTTCCTCTGTACAGGTTCAAAATAATTTGAGTCCAGACCAAACCAGGGTCACCTTGTTATATTAATAGAAACAGCTACTAACTAAATCTGACATTCCAGTCAGCATTCATGTTTTGAGGCCACAGAGAGTGAAGAAACAGGCTTATTTATAAAAGGGTCTGAGGATAAGGAAGGAGGATGAGGAAAGAAAAGTAACCAGAGGGATTTTTGTCAATGGTCTTAAGTTACTCACTTCAAAGTCAGCAGGGAGATTAGTTGCCTTTTCCAGGGAGAAGATGCTCTTACTGATCACGTAGCAAAAATACAAAGCACGGAGGGACATAGTGCCAAACAAGTGATATTATGGAACATATCGGATAAATATATGTCCCTTAGCAATTTCACATTGTGAGATGAGATTGAAACACACAAGAAATGGACTTATTAATAGCCCCGCTTGAAATGTGGCATCTTGAAGAATGGCCGATGAACATATCCACTGGGACTGCAATTCTTAATAAACTGCTTTCTATAGAAAACGCTTGTAATTTGTTATTAACCATGTTACTAAATGACCCTGGGCCTTTTTATTCTTGCTGCTGTTGTCATTTGCATGTTATGGCCAAACATTATACATCGGAAGAACTGCTAGGACGCTCATGTGGGAGATGGTCTAGGACTTTACATGTAACTATGTAACATTTACAGCCTACTCTTGCTGGAAGATACTAGGTATAAACTAAAATAAGCATCCCACCTGACTGATATAAATTGTTTCTCCTTACCTGCAAACTCCTTAAGAGGCTCCACTTCCTTGACTGTAAAAATCAAGATAATATCTATGTCACAATAAAAGTAAAACTTACACCATATAATGTCTGTGAGGCACCTGCTATCTTGCCGGCACTTGATGTGCATTCCAGCCAAGGGTAGCCATTATTATTAGGACTGCCTACCAATGAGCTCTGCCAACAACAATGATCAAGGACTGTGCAGTTGGCCTGAGGTCGGGGCCATCACTTGGGCTTGACATTAGAGCTGCACTTAATTCTGTGAAATTAGGCTCCGCTGCGTGTTAGCCGTGAACCTGTGATCTGTGTTTGCTCATCCCACGTTTTCGAACTGTAACTCTCATTGCTCAGGAGTATCCCAGTAAACCTGGAGTCCTCACTGACCATCAGACACACCCCAAACTCCAAAGACTGCTTTGCCCTTTACGGCGCTCTCCGTCTCTGCTACCATGTGTTACTCTTGCAGATCATCAGCTCCTTGAAGACAGGAATTCTGTCCCACACCCCTCTTCTAACCCCACTATCATTCAGGATAATACTTTGTTTGGACAAAATACTCAAATATTGGTTGAATTAAAAGGCAAACTCCAGAAGTGAAATATTTTAATATTCTTAATAATGATGATATTGATGATGTCATCAGACTTGGACTTGAATTCAAGAGCACAGTTGGTGATTATTAGTGGTAAATAGAAATAACAACACCTCTAAGGAGGGGGTTTCACTCAGCCGCTTAAGTGTACTTGGAATATTTCATCTGAGATCTACCAGTGTGTATATTTTCTTTCCTTAACAAAATTATGAATTTTTAAAACTCCAAATTTCTGTCATTGCTATCTGTGAACTCTGTATTATAAATCACATTCAATTTCTGACCTTTTAGGCTGACCCTCCACTACTACTGTCATAAAGTAAAATCAATTGATTTTATCATTGAAACAATTCACCATGGGTGACAAGAAAAAGAAAACAAATCTCAACAGTACATCATGTTCCCATTTGACTCGGCTTCAAGTAGAGAATCCGCTGTGATTGTACCCCAACAAGCTGGGAATTCTGACTGCTAGTAGTTCTAATATTTAAATGCACCCTATAACTCACTTAGCTCACAAACTATCTCAAGTTCAACATCTGACAAAAGTCATGGAAACATTAAAATGCTTCCTCCAGCCTCGCGACCGGTGAGCAGCGTCTTCCTTCCTGAAGGATTGTGCGCAAGCAAAGCCTCCCGGTTGAAAGACTGTAGCTATGGGGTGATTGCTCTTCCATCGCTTTTCAACTCTTCTCAGTACTTCAGAATTCCCCCAGGAGGAAGTGTCCCTCCGGGAAGCGTACATTTTCAATAAGCAAGGTGACATGCGCTGAATTTCCATTTTAAAAAGAGAAGAGCCGGTCGCAGGGACAGAACCTTCAGGAAAGCAACAGTCCACAGAAAAGCACTTGGTAGCATTGTTTTGTTTTCATTCGCGGCCGTCTATATGTAATGCTTTGGGTCTCTACTCACATTTCTAAAATATGTTTGTTTCAGTAAAAACAGTGAATGAAACAACTGAAGGAAGGACATTAAGTACACAGGGAGGTTCATGGGAAACCATTAGGTGCAGAGGGAGACAAAGGTGTAAGGGAAAAGTCGTCAGTATGACTCAGAATGACCATTAATGTGACCAGAATCTGAGAGGCTGCCCGACAGGTCATCACACATTTATCTAGAGAAAATTTAGAGAGAAGTAAAGGTTTAGAATGGATTCGGAGAATAGCACACATTCTCTTTAAAACACAGGAGTCCTCACTCCTCTTCACATAGGTTTCTTTCTTCGAAAGCTTCTGTTTCCTTCTTCATAGCTACATAGACGAACTTCAAGTTTCAACTAAATCTAGACTCCCAATAAAGAAATGATAAGACACTGTCCACTTTCCCCCTAAATGTCCTTGTGTTAATTGTATCCTTTTGTATATATATATATATTTTCTACTAGATTATAAGCTCCTTGAGAATGGAGACGATGTATTAAACTTAGAAAATAGCTGGGTATAATACCTGCTTTTTTAGGTGCTGATTAATTCCAACTACATTTATAGCAATTCAGGTGAAGAAAAAAGAAAATCCAAGTGATACATTAAGACACTCAAGGGCTTGCTTCTTATAAGATTTGATGTAAGACACTAAGAATTTAATTTAGTTCAGTTGAAAAGTTACTCAGAAGTCTGGTCTTGAGCCCATGTCATGAGAGTTAAGGGCTAGAAAGACCTTAGAAAATATGCTAGCCTAACTCCTTAATTTAAAAAAAACTGCAGTCTAAGTAAGTTAAGATTGCAGATCTAAATAGTCATAGTTCATAGCATGATCCTAATTTCCTTTAGAAGTAGGAAACAATGTTCTCAGTTCATGGTGCTTCTTAACTCTAAGATTAATCATTCAATAAGTATTTTTTTCCTTTATTTCAATTAAAGTGTCATTAATATACAATCTTATGTTGGTTTCAAAAGTACATCACCATGGTTCAACAGTCCCTGTGATCAACTAATATTGTGATGGTGAATTATTGTGCCCCCTTATCTTCCTCCCCTCCCCCCTGTATTCATCCCAACCCCTCTCCCTTCCAGTGTCTATGAGTCTAATGCTCTTTTGTTCCTTCTGTTCCACTTTGTTTTTATATTCCACAAATAGGTGAAATCATATGGTATTTGTCTTTCTCTATCACTGAGCATAATACCCTCTAGATCCATCCATGTTTTGCAAATGGTAGGATTTATGTTAATTTCATGGCTGAATAATATTCCATTGTGTATATGTACCACTTCTTTATCCAGTCATCTATTGATAGACACTTAGCTTGCTTCCACATCTTGGCTATCACAAACAGTATGCCAATAAACATAAGGGTGCATGTATCTTTTAGAATCAGGGATTTTTATGTTTTTTTATCAAGTAAATTACAAGGAGTGGAAATATGGGCCAAATGGTATTTCTATTTTTAGATTTTTGAGGAACCTCCATATTGCTTTTCACAAAGGTTGCACCAACTAACATTACCACCAACAGTGTAGGAGGGTTTCCCTTTCTCTGCATCTTCACCAGCATTTGTTGTTTCTTGTCTTTTGGATAGTGGCCATCCTAACTGGTATGAGGTGATATCTCATTGTGGTTTTAATTTCCATTTCCCTGATGATTAGTAATGTGGAGGATCTTTTCATGTGCTTGTTGGCCATTTGTAATTCTTCTTTGGAGAAGTGTCTGTTCAGGTTCTCTGCCCATTTTTTCATAGGGTTATTTGTTTTTGGGGTGTTGAGGCATATGAGTTCTTTATGTATTTCGGATCTTAAGCCATCAGATAAGTCATTTACAAATATACTCTTCCATAGTGTGGGATACCTTTTTGTTCTGCTGATGGTGTCCTTTGCTCTAAAGAAGCTTTTTATTTTGATGTAGTCCTACTTGTTCATTCTTTATTTTGTTTCCCTTGCCTGCGGAGATGTGTCCAGGAAAAAGTTGCTCATGCTTATTTAAGAGATTTTTGCCTGTTTTCTTCTAAGAGTTTTATGGTCTCATGACTTACATTCAGGTCTTTAGTCTATTTCGAGTTTACTTTTGTATATGCAGTTAGACAGTAATCCAGTCATTCTCTTACATGTAGCTGTCTAATTTTCCCAACACCAGTTGTTGAAGAGGCTGTCATTTCCCAATTGTGTATCCATGGCTTCTTTATCTTATATTAATTGACCATATATGCTTGGGTTGATATCTGGACTCTCTATACTGTTCCATTGATCTGTGGGTCTGTTCTTGTGCCAGTACCAAATTGTTTTGATTACTGTGGCTTTTCAGTAGAGCTTGAAGTCAGGGAGCGTAATCCCCCCACCTCCCCACTTTATTCTCCCTTCTCAGGATTGCTTTGGCTATTCTGGGTCTTTTGTGTCTCCATATGAATTTTAGAACTATTTGTTCTAGTTCATTGAAGAATGCTCTTGGTATTTTCATAGGGATTGCATTGAATCTCTAGATTGCTTTTTTGCAGGATGGCCATTTTGACAAAATTAATTCTTCCTATCAATGAACACGGGATTGATTTCCATTTATTGGTGTCTAATTTCTCTCATGAGTGTCTTGTAGTTTTCAGGGTATAGGTCTTTTACCTCCTTGGTTAGGTTTATTCCTAGGTATTTTATTCCTTTTAATAAAATTGTCAATGGAGTTGTTTTCCTGATTTCTCGTTCTGCTAGTTCATTGTTAGCAGATAGGAATGCAACAGATTTCTGTGTATTAATTTTGTAGCCTACAACTTTGATGAATTCAGTTATTCTAGTAGTTTTCAGTGGATTCTTTAGGGTTTTCTGTGTGTAATATCATTCAATAATTATTTATCGAACATTTGGTATATATGTTCCAGACATTTAAAATAATGTAAACTTAGCCACTCAAACACAGCTTAAAGTCCAGGGCCTAACATATGTTACTATTAAGTAATACCCTAAAAGAATGATCAAAAGACCTTTTTAGTTATATTAATAACTCTAGGGTTATTTATAGTTGTTTAAATATCAGTGAGTCAGGCCTTCTGATATGGGTCTCTTATCTTGAGAAGAGCTGGTATAATTGCCCAGAAGCTATCTATAAACTTTTCTCTCTGAAAGGTCTGCCAATAACCCAAATATAATGCCAATTCAGGGTGTTTATGTTTCAGATATTTCAAGGAGGCAAATTGTGTTTTTTGTTTGTATACTCATTTCAAGAATGAAGCAAATGACCAACTTCCTCCCTTTGAAGCTTTGTCTGTGCTTCTCTATCTCTTTAACGCTGCCAAGAACCACCTAAACATTAACATCATTTCCACTCACTCTAAAACATACTGACATTCAAGTCTGTTATTCTCATGACTTTTAACCAATCACTCAGACACTTGAAAGTGAAAGACACTTACTTCCCATGTGTCCTTCCAAACACAATCTCTAATCTATACTTTCTGGAACTAACATTCATGATTATGATGATGTCAATTTTGGTATTTAGGAGATTTATATGTTGTATATAAGCCACGGTTTAATATTTTCAAATCTAGTTTGTTGTATATCTGAATGACTAACCACTACATATATGTAAGTTTTGTAAAAGATTAACTTGACTTGTCAGAAAATAATGAGCTTTAGAAAATAAATTGTAAAGTTACTTGGAGATATTCATCTCTTCCTAACTTAAACAAACTTCCAACTAAGAGTAACTCTATTTGTGTATGGATAAATGAAATGGAGAATCAAAGCAAGAGTCTGAATATATGATAACACTAAGTCATTTCTCAATTATATTCCTATTTATTTTGATAATTGCCTCATATCTACAACATATTCTGTATGTATACTGTTTACCTAACAGGAGTTAAGCTTTACCTATATCTTGAATATGAGATAAAAATTATTTTTTGTTCCCCCCTCCTATATTTTCCCAAGTATATAATTTTGGAAGTGGTATGAGCTGTTTTGGCAGACATGGTTTGTGTTTATAAGGTTTTTGTTATTGCTAAATCCAAAACATTTCCACTTAAATTTTGATCCTTTAGTTGTCAATATTTACCCATTTTTAAAAGTAAAGCTCCAAATATTTCACCAGTGAATGCCACCAAAAATTTAAAGAAGTGTCCTTCTCAAATTCTTCCAAAAAGTAGAAAAGAAGGAATACCTCCTAAATCCTAAAGGTCAGGGTTACCCTGATATCGAAGCCAGACAACGCATCCACCAACTACAAACCAATATGCCTCATGAATATAGATGCAAATTCCATGACAAAATACTAGCAAACCAAATTCAGCAGCCTACTGAAGGATTATATGCCCTGACCAAGTGGGATTTATTCTGTGAATGCAAGGGTGGTTCAACACACCAAAAGCAATTAATGTAATACAGAATATTACTAGAATGAGGGGGAAAACCATATGATCATTTCAAGTGACGTTGAAACAGCATTTGAAAAAATGCAACACCCTTTCGTGATGAAAAGTATTCAACCAACAGAAAGTAGAAAGAAACTCCCTCTCCTGATAACAGGCATTTATGAAAACGCAGAGCTAACATTATACTCAGTGGTGGAAGACTGAAACTTTCCCCTAAGATCAGTAACAAGATGCTGCTTTTATCAATTCTATTTAGCATTGTACTAGAAATTCTAGCCAGGGTTCTTAGACAAGAAAAAGAAATAAAGGCATCCAACTTGGAAAGGAAGGGAAAAGCTATTTCTACTTATAAATAACATGATCATATATATAGAAAATCCTAAAGAATTCACAAAAAAATCTATTAGAGCTAATAAATTCAGCCAAGTTACTAGATAAAAGATCAGCTTACAAAAGCAGTTGTGTTTCTATAGACTAGCAATAAACAGATCAAAAATGAAATTAAGAGAACAGTTCCATTTTTAATAGCATAAAAATAATAAAATACTTAATGAGTTTAACTAAGGACATGTAAGACTTGTACACATAAAACAATGTTGAAAGGAATTATAGGAAGTTTAAATAAATGGAAGAACATCCTATGCTCATGTATTGGAAGACATAAAATTATTAAGATGACAACACTGCCAAAATAATCTATAAATTCAATGCAATTTCTGTCAAAATCCCAATGACCTTTATTTGTAGAAATAGAAAAATGTTATCCTAAAATTCTTATGTATTACAAGGAACCCCGAATAGCCAAAATATCTTGCTAAAGCAGAACAAAGTAGGACTCATATATACGGATTTCAAAATTTACCAGAAAGATATAGTAATCAAAGCAGTGTGGTATTGACACAAGAATAGACATATAAACAAGTGGAAAAAATAGAGAACCCAGAAGTAAACCCTCATGTATATATTTTTTATTTTTAACTGGTCTAACAACCATTCAACAGGGAAAGCATAGTCTTTTCTAGGAATGGTGCTGGGACAACTGGATATCTATATTCAAGTGTGACGTTGGACTCTTAGCTTACACTATAGGGAGAAATAAACTCAAATGGCTTAAAAACTTAACTATAAGAGCTAAAATTTTAATACTCTTAGAAGAAAACTTACGTGCATTAAGGAGAACAATCAAGAAAGTGAAAGACAGTGTATAGAGCAGAAGATTCACAAATCATCCTTCTGATAAGGGCCTAGATAAGAATATCAATTTAAAAAATCCCTTACAGCTCAACAATAAAAAGACAAACCAATTTAAAAATGCAAAAGGGGCTTGAACAGGCATTTCTTCAAAGAACACAAATGGCCAACAAGCACCTGAAAAGATACTCAAAATCATTAGTCATTAAGGAAATATAAATAAAAACCACAAGATAGCACTTCACACCCACTAGGGTGGCTAGAATCCAAAAAACTGAAAGTTACAAGTGTTGGTGAGAGTGTTGAAAAATTGGAGCCCTCATACATTACAGCTATGTAAAACCGTACAGCCACTGTGAAGAATCGTTTGGCTTTTTCCCAAAACACTGAACATAAACTGAACAGATTACCCAGAAATTCTTTTCCTAACTATGCACCCAAAAGATGTGAAAACAGGGATCCGAACAAATGTTTGTACGTGAATGTTCATAGCATCACTATTCATAATAACTAAAATGTGGGGAAAACCCAAATATCCATCAGGATAAACAAAATGTAGTTCAGCCCTACAATAAAATATTTGAAGGTCGCTTCTTACATACATTATTACTAAAGGAAAATTGCTTAGATATTTAACCTTTAAAACCGTACCTCTTCAGAAGCTCTAAACTCACAGAAGCAAAACTAGAAACAGTTTTTATACAATCAGCACATTTATTTACACACCCATTGTCTTAATTCTTCAACATGTCTTTGAAACACTAAACTTGACAGTTTTGAAAAGGTGCCTTGTTTCAACATAAAACTATGGGAACACCCATAATGCGGCTGTTTCTTTTCAAAACGAAGGAATGCAGGGGAATTTTTTTTCTGTTTAAACAAATGCTATTGTTTTATTGCCAATTTTTCTTTGAAAGTACCCATTAATGAATCCAGCAACCTTATTAGGTATTTTTAATCAGTTAACAATGCTGTTAGAACTTGTTATAAATTCTTATACAGTATAGGCAAGTTCCTCAGTGTCAAGTCATTCTTTGAAACCGTAATACATACCTGACTATTTCCAAAATGCTGCTTTCATGTTGTACAGTTCATTATGTTATGGTAGGAATTCCTTAAAATGGAGCCACACTATTTTCTTCCAGTTAATTTTATCAGTTTATTTCAGTTATTACACATAACAACAAATTTGTGTTACATCATCTCAGTATTTTTCCAACTTCTAAATCTGGCACGTTAAATATTAATTTCACTCAGTGAAATTTTTACCACTTAGTAAAAACAGCACCCTTACAGCCTGCATAGAAAAGGGTCTTCTCCCCAAAATCAATCAATCTTAAGTTCATTTAAAAGTCAACAAATGCTCTTTCGCTCATTTATGTAGATCTTATGGAAGTTCTAGTTTATTTGTTCTACATTGCTTTCAAAAGTCTAAGCCTGATTATTTGAAAAATTCTATTATCCAAAAATGTTTGATGTTTTTAAATGTTCAATTAACTTGTTATTGTAGGAAACATAAAACTAAAATATGACCTGGAAATGAACTATAAAAAGATTCAAAGAGCTGCATTAGCAAACCAGAGCCTGATGAACTGTTCTTCACAACATTTATCCCATTAAAACATTGTGTATTACTTCAACCTGCATACATGTATTTTCTATATTTCCCTGCTTTCATAAAAAATTATTTCTCTGTCATCTATGGTGTAACCATGGTAAAACCAAAAACAAACAAATTATAAAGCTAAATCTGGAGGCTTAAAAATCACATTTTAACACAGTGTTTGATGGCCTTTCTCATTTTCTCAAAATAAAAAAATAGACAAGTTAGAATTTAGGTCATTTTATTGCCAGTCATTTACTTAGCCACAAAGCATTTAGGTGCAGTCTTCTCACCATGTAACCAGTATTGCACTGAGTACTCCAGGGAATACAAATGAAAGCGGAGACACATCCTCTGCCTCTGCAGTGCAAGCAATAAAATTATTTTCCCTTATACCAACACTGGGTAGATGTTGATGTGTCACAATATTGCCAGAACAAGAGAAGAGAAGGAGCAATCTAGTTCCTAAATGCAAGTTTTGTATAGGTACGGTCAGCAGGTAGACCATGAGAGGCTAATCATCCTAAAACCCTTTCTAATGATCAATTACAAGATGAAAATCTACTAACTCAGTCATCAAAAGGATCACCCACAAATAGATCTTGGCTTCAGAAGATATGAACCACTCCCAGTGTGCACAGATATTTTTCCTTTTGATAGGCAGTTAACCTGCCGTAGTGGAAGGAAATCGCTACATTGTATACGCTTCAAATGTTTTACCTTGAATGTTATAAACTAGTAGCCCTTCAATGTGTGGTAAATAATATATCATCAATCAACAGTAGTGATGTCAAGTCAAGTATGAGAAGGCCCACAAACATGCTGCACTTTTAAGAAGCTGAGCAACCATCCATCATTTGTCTTTGACACTTACAGAGGTAGTAGCTACATGGAATTGGGGTTCGGTGTGGAGCACACGGGGGGCAGGGAGAACTTCAAAATCAGCAACAGCCAAACCAACAAGCTGCTGGGAAAAAAAATTAATTTTCCTGAAAAGAAAAAACTAACTAGAAAAGATAGCCATGCTTTGACTTTAAAATCAACAAATCTTTACATAGTAAAGTTTATTTTTTACTATGGATGATGAAAGACAAAAGAATGTACAATATGCAAAAGATAGAGTCTGCCTCAAATGTTCTTGGCTAGCCATCAATGTTAAAGAAAATTTATTTCTAATACATCTGATCTATGATAATGATAGACTGCTTGAGCTACGGAAGTTTTTCTAATCTCAGAAATCTTACTCTAACCTTAGCAACACCTCTAATTTATATATTATTACACAAACCCTCATGAGGAAACTGACCATTATAGGCAAAATTTGTATCACTAATGCCCATTTTAAATAATACAGGAAACATAATGGTCTATAATCCAGTTTTGTATGGTTTCTGAATATGAACTAGAAAAGTGCTACAAAATCCCATTATATTTAGAGACTAAGGGGGAAAATATTAGACTGTCAAGGTTTCAAGCTGTAAATCTTTGTTAAAAAAAAGATGTTTCAAAGCAATGAAATAGACCATGACTCCATTTGTAGTTATTTTGTTCACTTTGCAAATATGCTGAAAGGATCGGACTGAGAAATTGCTTGTAATTTCTGAATGGGGGAAAAAAAGTACAACCAACCATTCAATACTCACAGAGTGTATTTCCTTTTAAAATGCCTGGAACATATTCATGCTTCATCCATTACCTAGCCCCTTGAGACATGTAACCCACAGCACACTGGAGAAGTTGAAGACAGGCTTCTGTAAGAACAGAATCAAATGAATTTGCGGGGCCAGTTCTACTTTTGGGGAGATGTTTGACTTAAGATCAGACACCTAGAGATCTTACCTGCAAAGACAGGACACCTCACAGAAGGAGATGGCTTAAGAAGGTACTTGAACTTGGGCCAGGAGAGATAATAGATCCAGAGAACAAAAGACAACCTCGAGCCACAAGGCCTGTTGCCAATTAATCTTTCATTGTGAAGGTGAGATAGTTTACATATAGACACATTCCTGAACAAGAAAAGCAAAAGGAATTTTTGCTGCCTGGATTTGGAGAGAGAACAGACTGAAGACAAATAATTAGAAGTAGAGGATCTTCTGTAGAAAAAAACATAAAGAAACTTCTTTCTTTTCAGAGTGTGAAAATGCCTTCCGTTCAAAACGGTAATATGAGTGGGCCTATTGTGACAAGAATGAGTTAGAGAAAAAAATTAATCTGGATGCAACAAGTCACCCCCAAATCCCCAATGCTTATAAGAAGTGAAAAATCCATGATTTCCATGATGAATATGTGGCACTCAGCATGAGCCATACAAGGTCAAAGGCAAAGGCTAATTAATTGATTGATTTGTATTAATGCTTTATCCTATGAAAATTCAGTGCATGATAATACCTCAAAATATTAGTTTTTATTTAAACCAGAACAGAAAGCTCTCTAATGCAGGTATCTCACGCACCACTTATAAGCACAGTGACTTGGTGCCGAAACATGCAGATGTGCTCAGTGCTGAAAATGGCCACTTAAAATTTGGAGAATAAAAGCTATTGCTCCAGTTCTGTCTTAAACAAAAACATGAGGATATGGGAGGAGTACTTGTTTAAAGGTTTTGGTCTAGTCATTTCAGTCAAATTAATTTGACATACACCAGAACTCTGAGACTAACAAACAGGATTTCTGCCTTCACTACTTTTGCTAATTTCTGGGGGGGAAAATCAATGAAATTGATTATTTTCTGCCCTCAGTTTCTATAAACTGTGCCAAAAAAAGAAGAAAACAGACATAATCATATCTTCTCATAAGGAGGACAAATACTGTAAAGTCTTTATTTCTGTAATTTGAGTTACACAAATAGTTTTTGTGGAAAGACCATACTTCATTACACTGTATGGGACAATTTTTTTACTTTCTATCAAGTTTCTCAGCTTCAGCACTATTGACATTATGAGCCAAATAATTCTTTGTTTCAAGGGATCATTCTGTGTATTGTAGGATTTGGCAGTGTCCCTTTCTCCAGCCAGTAGCAACACCCCCCACCCCACCTTCTGTGACAACTAAGCTCTGGGGGACAAAGTTATCCCAGTTGAGAACCATTATTTGCCTTTTTCACTAATAAACTAACCATGCAAAAGCAATGATGTGTAAAGCTGGTGACACCTTAGCGTCAATCGAATAGTGGCACTTAATTTTTATAATGAAGCCCTTATGCCTATCATCTGAGTGACAAGAGAAATTTAGGTTATAAAATTACAGCTGTAATTAAGGAGATAAAATGAAAGAACAATGGTTGTAATGGGCATGTCTTCACTGTATTGGTCCCAACACAGGCACCCAAAATGTCCCTTCTCCCCCTACTCCCTCACCCCAAAGAATACATGAGTCACATTCTAAGGTGGGATGTCTAAGACAAGGATTCCTGTGTCAGGCCTGAAGGATTGTTATGAGGGGCTTGCTCCTAGGAGGGTCCTGAAGACAAGTGAGGAAAGAGCCCGGTAGGCAGCGGTTCTAGTTGTGATCCGCTTCAGCCTGGCCCTGGGACGGCTGTGGAGTGTGAAAGTTGGACCAGAGTGGGTCCTGCTTGGAGACAGGGGCTGGCCTTCGGTCACGGGCTGCAGCCCTCTGAGGATGGGCCAGGCAGCTCCCATAAGTGAAGGGTGATCCTTCAACACGGCTGAAGCTTTGGACTCACATCAGTCAGCACCCATCACAGCTGGGGAATGGGAGCTCCAATACAGCATGGGGACTGGGGGCACCAATAGTGTCAGTTACTGGCGATATTCTATGATGATAGAACCAGCCAACCAAAAAAAAACCCCACCTCCTCACACACAAGTGGAGTTCTTAGTAGGCCTTCTCACTGGCCAAGGCCTGGAGGGATTTTGTTCTATTATTTCTACTGCTGGGCACCTCAATGGAAAGGGACAGCCACAGCCTGGGATGCAGGATGCTGGATGAAAACATAGCATCCATTTATAAAAGAAAAATTATAGACACTAAAACATTCAGTGAGCAATTTTAAGAAAAGACAACTTGAGTACTCTGTTGGTTATGATATCTTTCCCATTACAATTTACATAATTATATATTATCTTTCAAAATGACGGTTATAGGAATCTTTTTGGAGCTCAACAGTAGAGTATATATCTTTATTTTTATAGCAAACAACGTAAGATTTTGTTTATAAAAAAAGCAATGAAAGTGGTACAAAAATATTTTTTTGCTACTACATTAGATTTGGTAGCATTTTTAGATATCAAAATGAAAGGTTTTTCCCTTCAGTTTGCCCTAGAATATTTTTCAAAAGTGTTTGGATAAAGCAACAGTTCTTAAACCTTGTAGAATCAGGATCTCCCCTGCACATTCTTAAAAGTATTGAGAGCCACAAAAGCTGCTCTCTATATGGTAGATTTTATCTACCAATATTTACTGTGTTAGAAATTAACACTGAGAAAATTTTAAATATTTATTCTTATTTATTTAAAGATAGCATTAATGACCTATTACATGTTATATATGCAAAATAGCCATATTTTTTAAAAAATAACTAGTGAGAAGAAAGGCATTGTTTTATATTTTGTAAATCTCTTTAGTGTACAACTAAATAGAAAAGCTAAAAAGTTGGTTTGATTAAAATATATCAACAAAATCATCATATCTATATGAGAAAAACAAAGGAGTATATTATTTGCCTTTCAGGTAATTGGGGACAGTCTTCTCTACTGCAACACCAAAGGTTGATAATTAGTATTTTTTAAAGGACAGTTGCAATGTGGAATCTGAAATTGTATTCGATGAACTTTGCATTATATACTTTGCATTATAAACTTTGCATTTGTATACTCTGTTGCATTAAAATTTCTCTGTTCTATCTTACAATACTTAAATGGGTCTTTTTTAACCCAGGCATGATTTTTTAATATCATGCATTGCCATGTGGAAAATAATGGCTTACTGAGATATTTACATCTTCCAAATATTGACCTTCCATTAGTCACACACACAGAAAAATCACCTGTTTAATATCTTGATCTTACCAGAAAAGTCTTTAAGTGTTAGGAAGCCATCAGGTTCACAGAGACAGACACAAGTTTGTCCAAAATTCTAATTTTCACTGGCAACAAATATTATTGATTGTTTCCTTGTGGTGACAGACTCACTTCTTCTAATTTTTTTAAATGTCTACCAAATATGCAAGGCTGATTCATTCACTAGTTTATCTGTCAGTCATTCTCTCTAGTAAAAATGTTGTGCCATGAAGAAAGTGGCTAGTTCAACTTGTAATTCAAACAATTGCTTAGGACTTCTCAGCACAACCTTTACAATTTAGTAAGTAGAAGTGCTCTATATGTATTTCCCATTTCTTCCCACAGAAGTATTAAAAAGACATGCCCTCAGAGATTGAAATGAATTAAATTACTAATTTTTACTACTTCAAGAATATTCTTTTTTTAAAATTGAAGTGTAGTTGACATAATAATAGTTTCAGGTGTACAACATAGTGATTTGATATTTGCATACATTACAAAATGCTCACCAGTGGTAAGTATAGTTGCCATCTATCAGCATACAAAGTTACTACAGTATTATTGATTGTGTTCTCTATGCTGTACCATTTATTTTATAACTGGAACTGTGTACCTCTTGATGCCCTTCACTTTTCACCATCCTGTCCCCCTGCCACTCCCCATCTCTCTGGCAACCAGCAGTTCTCTGTATTTATGAATCTATTTCTGGGTTTTTACTTGCTCATTTGTTTTTGGGATTTCATTCCCTTCTGGGTGTTCTGGCTGTGACATCTGTCACCCTATTGATCACCAGGGTTGACTCAGCTGATCTGGCTGACTAGGCAAGTGTCCCCTTCCTTCCTCACTTCCAGACAAGCTCTCCTGATTACACATATAAGTGAAATCATGTGGTCTTAGTCTTTCTCTGTCTAACTTACTGAATTTGGCATAGTATTCTTAAGCAAAACTAGCGTGTATGTGTGTATATGAGTGTGTGTGTGTGTGTGTGTGTGTGTGTGTGTGTGTGTGTGCATTCTCACCTGTACATTTAATGCAAGTATGGCAGTGATGAACACAACTACCACTACAATTTGGTGTCGTTACCTTGGTCTGGGCTGAGGTGCCAGCAGTTTTACCCATCATTGCTTTTGCATTACTACTAACACAGTGTGCCATGAAGGAAATGAAAAAGGCAAATGATCTCTTAGTGTTATCATGACAATAGTTGTAAGTACTTCAGATCCCCTGAAAGCTACTCTCAGAAACCCTCAAAGAACCGTAGATACTTTCAGAACCTCTGTGATAAACACACAAAGCTTTTGAGATACTCTTCTGTGATTCGCACTGCACTCTCCTATGCTGGCTTCCTGAAAAAGGGCCACTCCCACAAGGAGCTGGAGCCCAGAGTTGGGGAGAATTCCTATTGGTTCCAGTTTATCACAGTCGAGCCATCAGACCACACTGTCAAGGAACTACTGCTTCCTTGTCTTTTCCTCTCAATTTCAGATATGTTTATGGTAGACTGATTTCAAATTATGCAAATCTGGGCCTTGGATGGGAAGGAAGAGGAGCAGAAATAGAAATACTAGACAGGATATGTACGCGCATAGAGATGGTGAAGTTAAGAATTACTATGCAAAGCTTTCTAAATCTCAGATATTTGATTAGGTAAAATATTAGTCTATCAGATTACTACTGTGGTCACTTCCCATTCTACTAGTCTCCGATTATAAGGAGTGGAAACATTTATTGCAGTCCAGTTCATACACAATCACCTTTCTCATCACCGAGATGCATTACTGGCTAAAATTTGAAAAGTGCCTAAGAAACAGTTGAATATGGAAAAGTCATTTTGCATCCTTGTAATCAAGCATAACACATAGTATACAGCTATCTTTTGAAAACAGAAGGAGCTCTAAGGAAATTTCTTCATATCACTTTCAGGAACAATTAATCCCCAATGGACTATTTGTTACTGTATATGCTGCCAA
This sequence comes from Manis javanica, assembly GCF_040802235.1. Lineage (NCBI taxonomy): Eukaryota > Metazoa > Chordata > Mammalia > Pholidota > Manidae > Manis > Manis javanica. The sequence goes on from NC_133167.1 coordinate 99,769,063, forward strand.
TACAATGATTCCAGAGATTTTCATTAAATTTTTACTATATATGGAAGGGGTAAGAGAAAAAAAACTATCTGTGTGGAATTTATCTTTACTCTGCTGAAATATTGTGAGTTCCTATTTGACTAAGTCTGGTCCCTGGGTTGATTTTCATGCCAAATCCATCCACTGTATAGTATTTCAGTTATCTTTGCTTCATTGCACACTGGAAAAATGTGTGTAGAATCTTAGGTGAGATGCTGTAACAGGATTTGTAACATTTGTGATGTGGATTACATTTTAAAATGGCTTTGCAGGCAAAGCATATTGGGGAGTTATGTGAAGCCAAATAATGAGAAGGACTCATGAACCTACAATCAATAAATTCAGTGTAAAATTAAGTTGAAGAATGCTAGATTATACAGTAATGTGCCAAATTATTTCCTAATTGCATATAGAGAGTATTAAAACACTGGTGAAGAATAATGATTTGCGTATCCAAGTTTAAGCAGAAGTCTTGAGAGTTAAGGGCTATGCTTTCTAATATTAAACAGCCTCTGTGATCTACACAGCAACTTACTGAAGAACTTAAGACATAAAGTTCCTTAACAAATGATGTTAAACAAATTCAACTTTTTGCTCAGAATTTCTTGTTTATATAACTGATAGATGCAGGGACAGCTCATTTACTTTATGATATTTTTTACCCTCCATCCTTTTTACATACATCAAGAGAATAGGGGAATAGTATTACTCTGCAACTGATTCAAATAAAAATTAGTTTTTCTTAAAGTAATTATTCATTTCAGGAAAAAAAATGAAACTAGAATTATTCATTTTCACATGTCCTTAAATGCAAATGGAAGTGAAACCTAAATGCCTTCTTTCCACCGTACACTGTAATTTGAGAATGAAAACTCCTTATAGAACTACATATATGTCTAGTTTATTAAATACATGAATTTAGCATATTAAGCAGAATCTCATTATATCTTAAGCACAGTTGCATTTTTCTTTGTATGTGACAGTTTTCTTCCAATTCTGTTAAATGTAAATTATCTCACTTGAATGTTTTGATACTGTAGGGCTTTGTGATTTCTCTTGGTGGAATTAAATCTTTCCTAACAGCATCTTTCTTTGACTATTCTCTAAAGATGTCATATTGAAATTGATTCAACAAGGACTATCGCAAGTCTGCAGATGACTGGTCACAACAACCTCTGGAGCGCTCTTCAAAAGGAGACCTACAGATAGTTCAGAACAGCCTCTTAATTTCCTAGGAGAGTGAAACCTATCTTAGTGGTTCGCTGTGAATACAATTTAAAAGAAAGAAATTCTACTGAGTTAACCATTATTTTACTAAAATAACTGAGTTAGCAGTAGTTAACTAAATATAGATCCCTTTAGTGAGTGATATTAATGATTTTTATTATATTTCTTGACTCTGTATGGCTTAGTGAAGTTGATAAAACAGTACTTCCTCCAGTAGATCAATATATCCATGGTTATATCTTGTCACAAGCAGGAAATGCTGGAGAATATGATGACCTATCTCTGTCCCTCCATGCCACCAAAATCCAATAGATGGGATCACATCAGTGACTATTAAACCACGATGCCCAACAGTCAACTGCTTTTGGCCCATCAATAAGCAATTTCAACTTAATGATTAATAAATGAAATGTGACCTAAGCCCACCCAATTTTTGCTTTACTGAGATCATTTCATGCTATCATCAATATGTGATCCAGAGGGGTTGCCTTAAAAGGCAGTGGAATAAGGGTGCATTGTCCCCTCTAAAGAGAACTCCCTGGAATAAATAATCCGGTCCAAGCACAAAACCATTCACTGCTATTCCAAAACTGAGAGCCCTGATTCAATCAGAGGCCTTGTGTGGAATGATGTCAGTACCACTCCAGAGGACATGAACAGAATAACTAGCCTGCTCCCAATTATACAATATAATTAAATCAGAATGCCATTTAATAAAGGAAAATTAAAATATTATCCCAAGAAAATTCCAAGGAAAAGAAAGAAGAAGGTAATAATGACTGATCATTGGATAATGAATAGTTTACACAGGGCACACCTTCAAATTCAGTCACGAGGATGAGCCCTTCATCTCAGTGACACCCTGAGACCAACAGGAAAATCACGTCACTTCATTTACCTGCAAAAAACATCTGAGCAAACAGAAATCAGTTCACTCAGTTAAGCTTACATAGATTCTTTTTGGATTTTAAAAATGTATTATTTAGTATAAATTAACATGGTTCATCTTGGTATTTCTTAACTCTCATTACATATTTGGCTACTCATTGTCTTTCCCTGGACTAGGCCATTCACGCCCAATGACTAATACATTTCATTGCTGTATTTTTGGAGGAAGAATCTATCAACTATGTTCTAAATTCCCGTAGCGGCAATGTCAGGACTGATGTAATTGGAGTAAAAAGAGAAACATGATGGATAGGAGAGTCCCAAGTGGCCAGGCAGCCGAAAAGATCTTAGCACCAAGACACAATTTACCTGCACAGAGACTCTGGGAAATAATCTCAAGCTGAAATCTATCAATCTCATTTTAATTGAATGGCTTCACATTGGTCTATGGTGTTTTTGTAAGGTTTGTGTATATGATACAAACCAATAGGGCCGGTGCTGGCTGAGACCCTTGCCACAAGTGGACAGTCCGACTCAGAAGCTGAAACAAGAATGGTATTTTTCCTGTTGCCCCTTTCCCAATTCTACCAAAGCTATTACAGAGATAATTTAGCAGCTACAGAAACATGTTCTATTTAGGCCATGTATTCTTTCTTTCTATCTCTCTTTCTCTCTCTCTTTCTCTTTCTCTCTCTCTCTCTCTCTCTCTCTCTCTCTTTCTCCCTCTCTCTCCCCCCACTACCCTCTCCTTCCCTCCCTCCTTCCTTCCAGGCACTGTGCCAGTGCTGAGAACATAGGACAGGTGCAGTCTGTGCCCTCACATCGGCTTATGTACAGTCTCGTCAGGAACACAGAAAATCAAACAAGTAACAACGCATGTGTGCAAAGCATTAATGATGAGGAGGTAATTGGTAGTTGGTCAGAGGAGAACTTTTACCAGGGAAGCATAACTCTTTTTTGGGGGAGTAGGGCATTGGGTTAAGAAGAGAAGAGTAAGAAAAATACTGTAAAGAAATAAAAACCTGGAAGTTAGAAAGACAATGGCATAGAGAGAAACTTAGAATAGTGGAAGGATAGTGTGCAAGGAGTGGCCTGAAGCATAGTTGGGGTCCTGATAAGCCAAATTAAGGAGACTGAATTTGCCTAAGGACAACAGGAAATGATTGAAGGATTATAAATATAATACTGTTATATAATACTTTTTAAATGTTTCACTGTTATAGGTGGTAATAATCAGTCAGCTGAACTTTGTAGGAAATATACAAATGTTATAATCCTTATGGCCCAATAAATATATTTGAATGCCTTCATATTCCTGCTGTGAAAGACTGAGTCATCCTAGCGATAGGAGAGAGGTTTGCTCTAGCATCAGACATATTATCACAAGTCTAGTGAATTCCAAGTATATATTATATACATGTACATATATAAAATGCATATATACTATAAATATGTTAATACCAATTCCAGGCTTAACATCTACTCAAACTAACACCTCATTTCATAGTCAGTCAGATTCATACCAAACTCTAGTTTAAATTTTTCAGCAAAGACCCCCAGATTAGTGAACAGTAAACAATATCCAAATGATAAATATTTATGAAGTCTACTGAGTACAAATCTTGGTCTTTTCTGAGGATTTACAGTGGACAATCACAAACCAGACATAGAATCTTGGAAGTGAGTCAAATCTAGCAAGAGGCTTGGGGAGTCAAGGAATGAGCCCGATTCAGCTAGTATATTTTACCCTTCTGCCTTCTACTCTCAATTAGTATCTTCAAGATGAAATTTTTAAAATATAATTCCTTTTCCCCATGCTCTCCTTTGCCAGTAGATCAACAAATAATGAAGGATTTGCTCTTGTGCCAAGTACCTATTTGGTAGGTGGCAGAACACAGAGGAGACAAAGTAGGTCCAGTCCCTGCTCCCTGAAACTTACAAACTGGTGGAAGACAGACAAGAATGAAATTATATCTGTGATGAGCAGAGCCAAGAAGCACTGTGAAATCATATATTATCAGGACCTAATCTAGTCATTTGGGAAAAGAAAGAATCTTGGTTTTAGTCAAACCAAATTCCCCAAAACACTTAAAAGTATTAACACAAATAATGATCATACTGCAGTTAGGTCACTGTGTATAATTCTCAGAAATTGGCTTTTTCCAATTTCCCTGTAAAATTTCATCATCTTGCATAAAAATGCTTACGTGTATTTCTTTGGGCTTTCCCTTAGGCTCTCCTATTTAAGAATGAAGTCTGAAAATTCCAAGGATGCTGTTCTGACTACCCAGTTCTGCAAATCTCTTTGACTGATTCGAGTCTGTTTCTGACACCAGAAATTTTTGAGGCTGTCTGTCTTCCTCAGTTCCACAGAAAGACCATTAGACCAAATTCTTGGTTTTCTTTCTTTCCAACTCTCAGTATTTGTGAATTTCCTTTACACATGAATAATACACATTTGGTGATGCATGCCCTGTGGTAAGAGCTTTAGTAACTCCAGCACAAATAGGATTCATTCTGTTTGACAATTACAACAATAAGTTATTACACAGAACATCATGTGAACTCAGTTAAATGAGGTGGTGGAAACTGAAACAAGTACATCAAAACTAACAGAAAAGGAAGGGAAATGTCTTAAGGAAGTGAGGCTAAAAGCACAAGTAGTTTGTCAAAGACACTAAACTTTAAAGGTATTGAGTGCAAGGTAAGCACAGATTTCTAAATCATTTAATCTAAATTATACTTAAAAAAAAAAGGTCTGCATGCCCAATCGCCGTGGGATTTTTAAAGACTCTTCTGATTGAGTTGCCTGACAAGGTGGAGAAGAAAGTTTATTTACTTACTTATTTTCCCTTTATCAGTGCTACATTCAGAGCCAAATTACTACGGAATATGTGCTAGGGTCTCATTTTAGGTTCCTGCTGTGTAGGTGTAATACACCAAGGTATTTGGCATTCTTTGCTTATTTCATTTAATTATTCAACAGCCAATCATTTTTCATAGGTTTTTATTAGTTATTTGTTTACCCCATTCCTATACCACTCTTTATTTAATAGAATATTCTGGGGTACAGGGAAAAAATTAGAAATCAGAGGAATTGACACCCTTCATTCCATAGTCAGATTCGTACCAAACTCTAGTTTAAACTTTTCAGCAAAGACCCAGAGATCAGTCAACAATAAACAATATCCAGATAATAAGTAAGTAGTAAGTTTTGTAAGTACTTGTTTTGTCTACCTTTCATTCATTTCAATTTTTTATGTAATGTTTTGCTGGATTCAAGCAGTCAGACGCTGATGCCCACAAGTTTGGAGAAAGTGAGCCAAAGAGCTGGCGAATTCTGGTCCAGAGGCAGGACAACACTTGGCTCAGTTCAAGAGGGGAGAGCCAGAGATGGTGACTAGGGTGGGTGCTTACTATCCAGGACAAGCACTGGCTGCCATTGTCCCCTCACAAGAGAACAATTCCTGCCAGACCGTCGCTGGTGGAAGTTTGGCTGGGCTGTCATTCACCACCTCCCTTGGTGCCGGCCCGTTCCCTGTATCTGATCCTCCAGGCTTTCTGGCAATTCTGTGAATCGTCCAACATCCTTTCAATAAACTCCTTTCTGTTTAAGCTGGCCAAAGTTAGTTTCTATTTCTATCCAGAACTACCCTGAGTAAAAACAGGGAGATTTATTGGCCTCTCAGACCATTAGTGTACTGTTTCTTGCAGGGTACTGGATGGTGCACTAAATTTTTAACTTACATATATTTCTTAGGAACCAAAAGTAACTGGTAAAGTGGAACCAAATTCATTATATTGGATAAATTGGTCTGATTCTAACACCAGATTGCAGGTTGTCCTTGGAATTCCATTTAATAAGACTGGAATAACCCTGAAGTGAAACTCAATGATAAAAGAAATTCCCCTTTTAGGAGCTATTCCATGCCTGGGTTGAGTTTTAAACTTCCTGGAATTGGGTACAGTTCAGTGCAGATTCATTGAATCTTCCACAAGTAAACCAATACCAGAGGAAGATTGGGGTCTTTAGTACCCTTTGATTAGTTAAATTCTTGAGGAAACAATCCCCTTTCCCCTTCTCCCTTCCCCATACCCTCCCCAGCCCCTTGCCTTTGGTAGCCACTAGTCCCTTCTCAGTGTCTATGAGTCTATTGCTATTTTGTTCCTTCTGTTTTGCTGTGTTTTTATACTCCTTAAATAAATGAAATCACTTGGTATTTGTCTTTCTCCACCTGGCTTATTTCACTGAGCATAATACCCTCCAGATCCATTTATGTTGTTCCAAATGGAGGGTTTCTTTCCTTTTTATGGCTGAATAATATTCCATTGTGTATATGTACCACCTCTTCTTTATCCACCCATCTACTGATGGACACTTAGGTTGCTTCCATGTCTTGTCTATTGTAAATAGTGCTGTGATAAACATAGGGGTTCATAGGTCTTTTTGAATCAGGGATCTTGTTTTCTTCAGGTAAATTCCTAGGAGTGGAATGACAGAGTCAAATAATATTTCTGTTTTTAGTTTTTTGTGGAACCGCCATACTGCTTTTCACAAAAGTTGCACCAATTTACATTCCCATCAACAGTGCAGAAGGGTCCCATTTCTCTGCATCCTCACTAGCATTTGTTATTTCTTGTCTTTTAGATAGTGACCATCCTAACTGGTGTGAGGTGATACATCATTGTGGTTTTAATTTGCATTTCCGTGATGATTAGCGATGTGGAGCATCTTTTCATGTGCTTGTTGGCCATTTATATTTCTTTTTTGAAAAAGTGTTCAGGTCCTCTGCCCATTTTTTAATAGGGTTATTTGTGTTTTGGTTGTTGAGGCATATGAGTTATTTATATATTTTGGATGCTAACCCTTTATCAGATAAATTGCTTATGAATATATTCTTACAAACTGGAGGATACCTTTTTTCTGCTGACAGTGTCCTTTGCTGTACAGAAGCTTTTTAGTTTGAAGTAGTCCCACTTGTTCATTTTTTTTTTTTGTTTCCCAATGTGACTGAAGTTTGGGTTAGTTTTGGGTGTTATTTATTTTGCCCACAGTACACTAAGTAAATCAGCTCTCATTTTGAAGAACTCAGTCATGAACATTCCTCTTTAGCTTATTGTCTCTTTTAATTGTCTTCATTAGTTATCTATTGCTATATAACTAATTATACTAAAGGTTAGCAGCTTGAAAGAGCAAACATCTATTATCTCCCATTCCCGTGAGCCAGGAATCCTGGTGTGGCTTACCTGGGTGTCTCTGCCTCAGGGTGTCTCCCACAGCTGTAGTCAGTGTTTGTCAGCAGGGGCTGCAGTCTCATCTCAAGGCTCAGTTGGGGGAGGATCGGCTCTCAAGTTCACTTGGACGATTATAGTCAGGACTTGCTGTTCTCTGACTGTTGCCAAAGACCTGCTTTGGTTCCTTGCCTCATGGACCTTTCCATAGAGGCACTCAAAGCATGGCAGCTGACTTCCCTCAGAGGAAGCCTGCAGGAGAAGGAGAGCAAGATGGAAACTGCAGCTTCTTTGTAACCTCATCTCAGAAGTGATATCCCACAACCTTTGCCATATTCTGTATATTATGAGGCAGGCACTAGGTCCAGTCCACACTCAAGGTGAGAAATTACACAAAGGTGTGACCACCAGGAGACAGGATTTATTGGAGAGGCATTTTAGAGATTGCCTACCACATCATCCATAAAATTTGGGGCAATGAATTGGGTGTTTTATGAGATTTTATACTTGGTCTCTATTCTGAGTAACTAATATATATTACTTGATTATAACATGGATATGCTGAGAAGAATCTGGTATTATAGTTGGAAACTGGTTTGAGAAAATATTTTCTGAAATTCTAAGCTCAGTTAAATTTTAAAAGCTATACTAACTAAATTCGCCCAGGTCCCAGTTCTAATTCCTAAGCTATAGAAAAGATTGGGTTCTTTATTATGTTGATACCTGAATACTGTTAGAAACACTGTTACTCTGAAATTATCTTATTTTTCATAGTATTTTCAAGTTTGGTATTAAAAAATACTATGGATTACAGATGTTTATCCTGTTTTAAACAGCTTTACTTGGTTTTATCAATTCTAAATTTCTATATTGATTTTGCTTGGTTTTCTATTTAAAGGTCTAATCATCGACAAATAAATAAGACCATATTTTTTACCTTTCTGATTCTTACGCATCTTATTTTTCTTATTTTCTTATATTAACTAAAACCTCCAATATTATGTTAAACATTTGCAGTTGTTTTCCTTTTTTCCACTTTTAAAGGCTATCCAACTACAACTTTTCCAAAGGGTATGATCATTCCTGAAGGTTATTTACTTTAATAAAATGTCTGATATTGAAATCCCTTTATATTCCTTGGGGAAAAAAAATGTACTCAATGTATTTTTAACATGTTATTAGATTTAATTAAGTTTGGAAGCTTTTTGTGTATAAGATAGACATCTGTTCCTTGAGAGAAAATAGAAAGCTTTTTGGTCTTGGAGCTCTTTTGAGGGAGAAAGGTATTTGATTACATTTTAATTTCTTCCCTGATAATTATCCTATTCAAGTTTTTAACTTAATCCTGTAACCATTTTTGTATTATATGCATATGTAATATATATTTATAGGTGACTTCTCCAAGGTCACCTAGGTAGTAAATACTGGAGCCGAGGTTGAAATCCAACTGTAATTCTCTTTATACTGTCTTACTTGTATTTATGTTATTTAAATGACTAAGATACCCATCATAATATAAGGGTTATTACTCAGGAAATGTTTACATCTGTCAAAAAGCTGTCTTAGATGTACACCTGGCACCCATGGACTTTGGCTTGATAGTTTATTCATTTCTTTTTCAAAGCCTTTTTCAATCTACATATTATTTCAGAAATGTATTTCTACCTCTCTGTGGTAGTTTCAGGATGAAGTCATCAAAAGGGGGCACCTGGGCTCTGTGATTTCCCCCATGTGGGCATTACCCAGGGAACTTTCATTTAAGGAATAAGTAAGAGTCTTTTCTACAGTTTAGGGATTGGAACAGGGTCTCGGATGAATCTAGGGAGTAGCTTTTTGAAGAATTATGCAGAATTTAACTGGGTTTAGAATATATTCTTAAACCAGTTTCCAACTATGATACCAGATTTTTCTCACTGAGTCCAAGTCACAGGTAATAAATGAGCCGCTCAGCGTAGAGCCAAGTGTAGGTCTCATAATGACACCTAAGGACCCAAATCAGACAAATATGGAGTTACATGCTTTGTATGCCCAAATTTTAAGGTCAGAGATTTTCCCCCTAAAAAATAATTTTACTTCAGGAAAGAGGGAATCACCTTCTAACTAAGATCTTACAGAATCAGTTAACTTAGAGGGTGAAATCTCAGCTACTTTATTTAGAGCAACAAATATGGATTATGGCAGACAAATTCTACTGAAATGACATCTAACACTACCAGTTCTTGATGTTTACAGAAGTCACCCTTCAGAATTTGTTAAGAAGTTTTTTTGAACAGATATAATCATTATTCCTGCAGATAAATGGCTAATTACAAGTGAACATTCTAAATATACACTTTGAGGATGAATGAAAAAATAATACTTAATGTTATGTGAATGGGCATCTATGGCATGGCATATAAAATTTTCAATGCCAGCATCATATATAATTCAAAAAATACCATGTCTCAAAAATAGATGAACTCTGACATGGCAAATGTACGGGACGGAGCTCAACAGGTAGCTTTGCTGATGCTGAAGACCCGCTGTTTAAAGTTATATGCAACAAGCTGAACTGAATTGTTTCATAAAAGTTACAAGGGGAAAAATACACTGCTCTATGATTATGTCATCAGATTTTAGATGTGTAAATAGAACTAAATTTATTAAATAGTTACAGTTAGATTACTGACCATTTTATCTGCATCCCTAAATGTTCGTATGTTCAAATGAAAAAGATATAGTTCAAAGGTCTTCTCATTAAGTACGCTTTCTTTTCAAGGGTAGCAAACATTTGGGCATCTGCCCTAAATCTCCAAATCTCTGCCATAGACCAAGTTATGGAGTTGAGCTCAGCAAAATGAGCCATATGGCATCTGCATCATGCCCAACGAGCAGTTACTCTGAGATCATGAAGGAAAAGTCCACACAGCCAAGTGTAGGATATTTCTGCAGGTTTCAAATAAAATCCTTTGTTTGACTCACCATACTGAACAAATGTATTTGCAGTTTTAATTATGGAGCTATAAAGGAAAAATAGTTGAACTACATGTAAATAATTTAACTGAGAAGAAATGTTCCCACAATGCCTATCCAAAATATGTTGTTGATTCTCACTAAGTATATAATTTCCTAAGGAGCAAAACAGATCATTAGACACAGATATTCTCCCCACTCACCCACAACAAGAGAGTGTAGATTAGAAGGCTTGGTAGGAAATCTCACTTCTACCTCAAAGTCAGCAAGTGACAGAACCAATGTGAAGTTCACAGGAGTGGTCTGTAACATTTCTCGAAAAGATTGGTGACCAAGATTATAAGAACCCTAGGATAAAAAACACCGTAAAAGCTGCCTGATAATACATAACGGCCAACGAAAGAAAACCGGAAACCAACCTCACAAAATTAGGTCAGTTAGCACTTCATTCAACCCCACTCAACCTTTCCAAGATTCTCTCAGCAAAACTCAGGTCTTAACCAAGGCCAGGGTTACTCCACCTTGGCACTGTTGACATTTGGGGCCCAGTAACTCCTCACTGTGGGTGGGCTGTTCTGTGCATTCTAGAAGGTGTAGCTGCATCACTGGCTTCTACCTACTTCATGCCAGTAGTCCCCTCCCCAGCTGTGACAACCCAAAATATTTCCAGATATTTGCAGATATCTAGGGGGGTAAAATCACCCCCAGTTGAGGTCAGACTCCCTAACCATTGTATTTTCAATATTAGAATGTCTACAATGGCTGCAACTATGCCTTCCAGCTGATCATTCCTGAATAAGGAGCATACGGGATGATGGGGAGAATCTTGGCATGAATAAGGTTCTGTGTGGGAATGAAGATAGCAGATGCCTCTACAGACTGCTTCTCCTTCTGCCTTCCTCCTTGGGGTCCCATAAAGCCTCAGCAGAGAGAGAACCTGAGTCAGCTTTAGTTCCAAGGAACAAACGAGTTCACCCCCGATCTTGTGTGCACCTGGACCCTGGCAGGCTTCCTGCGTCTGGCCTCATGATGCTTCTCGGTGGCTGTGCTCTCAATATTCTCCAGGAGTGGAAGCAGGCCTGGAGCTGCCCTCCGGTCCACCTGTTCTAACCCCAAATCCTTGTTCCCTCTCTGAAAGGCATTCTGTCAAACATCCCTAAGTAGCAAATATCACAGCTACATCCACCCCTTCTTCAGATGTGTGCCAAAAATAATAAAGGCTTCCTTTTATGACTCTATGCTTCTCAAGCCCTTCATACTTAGTCCCAGCAATGTGGTCCCTACCTTCCCGAGCAAAGGGAATCGCACCCCAGGCCCCTCAGTTAGCACTAACAGGCTTTGCTGGTATTTTTTTTTTAATCTAGGCATTAAAGAAAGAGAGTCAATGTCACATGCAGTTTATCAGTCCTGCTTGACTTTTCCAAGTTCACAAAATGGAAAGCTGTTTAATTAAAATCAAGTGGTCTGAGCTGACCTCCCACTTCTCTCCCCATCTGTGGGTTGTTTGCTTCCAATACACTCAGGCTGTCCCAGTTTTTCTGGGCTGACATTGGTCCAGTTCACCCCACTATGATGTCAAACACACAGAAACAAGCCGCACTTTTCCAAAGACAGGTATCTCTGTGACATGAGAGGCGTGACTTTTCCCTAGCTTTCCATTTTCAGAGAGAATGTCTGTTCTACACATTTTGCTCTCTTTCATTGGTAAAATATGTCTAAGAGAGTACCAATTCCTTTATTTACGCCGCCCATCTTTTTCTCAAAATCACTGACGTTGTTTGTAAATTACAATGTTGCAAGCAAGGTAGGGTGAAGTCTTCTTTTCGCTTGATAACAAATGTGACTTCTGTTTCATCTTGCCTCTCTTCTCTCTTTAAGCGAAGAACATGTCTGATTGCCAGCTACTTAAGGCAAACGCTGTCTCCTTCCTCTGTCTCCCCTGCAATGCCCAGTTCACTGCTGTGCACATAAAAGAAATGCAGTGTGAACTCCCGGGATTGAACTGAATTTTATTTCTAAAGGCAAGGTTGGCCGCTTCTGCTTTACCTCTCCCAGAGATGCCTTCCTGCTATCGACTCAGATGCCGACTACTCCATCACTGATTGTCTTTGTCACGAGGGCTGCTGAGAGGGTTGGTGGCTTGCAGAAGTGGACACCTGTCTCCTGAAGACAGAACTGAGTCATCACACAATTTCACAGACTGCTGCTGGGCAGTGAGATGTTAACTCATTGTCACGATCAGGCTGAGCAGGATTCATTCTGGAAACTTAGTAGCAAAGAGGATAAATCCCACATTTTTCTTCCTTGTGTCCCAATACCCCTTGGACTACACGAGTTCTCCATATCCTTCTACGATTCCTTGAAGGCTTATTAGCCTTGCTGCAGAACAACACTGTATCATTTTTCAGATGGGTAGAAAGTGACAGGAACAGCAAGAACTGCCTTTCCCAGTGACCTTAATTTGCTGCCACTGTAGAGATTGGTGGAGCCCCCGGCACCCACTAGGCTATGTGGATGCAGCTGTTGTCCTGACTCACCCTAAATAATTACAATTCTGAAATTTTACTGTACCTAAAAGCATCCCAAGATTTTTTGTATTTATGTCTTCTCTCATTAACTTGGCCTTTGAGCACCCTCCACTTTTGTTTTGATACACCAAACTCATTATTTACATGAACATTACATATGCTTTTCAGTTATTAAACCTGCTATTATAAACCCACACAAAAATCTTACATGAGAGAGTGGGATTATGCCTATTTCAGAGTCAGTGTAATGCATACAAGCCTGTTAAGGATTTTTTAAAACACACAAACCAGATAAAAAGGCAATTCAGGGGCTAAAATTTTACAACCAAGTGAATATGACTATGTTAAACCTGTAAGTGCCAGAACTGTGTCAGACATTTGAATACAAAATGAGATAGATCGATTAAAGATGGCAGCATGAGAGGTGAAACAGAGAACTCCTCCCAAAACCACATATAATACAAAAATATAGTTAATACAGCTCATCCTAAAAGAGCAACACGAAAGAAGGCTACGCCAGACTGCACACACCTGGAGAACAGAGCAGACCTCACGAAATAGGAGTGTAAATCAGTGATACTTTAAAAAAAACAGGACTAAAGAAATGTTTTATAATGACGGTTCCAAAGACAATGTTAAAATGTATTATTATTTGGAAAAAAAAGAGATAGATAAACCATGCTCTTTCCTGACACTTCCTAATGGTGATTCCGTACAGGTTTCCTAATAGTGCATTTATTTAACCCTACCTGTCGTATCCCAAGTTGACTAGCAAGGGTGCTATTCATTCATCACAAGCCAGAAGGAACAAATGGCTGTGGGAATATACAGCAAGTAGCATGTATTAAGCTGCTGCACAGATTCTCTGGGAAACAATTTAGGATTGTCTAATAGCCTTGATGCGTGTACCCTGTAACCAGGTCCTCCGCTCCCGGGTACCTTTCCTTGAGGAAGTTCCCCATGCACACCAGGACACATGTCCAAAATGTTCACAGCAGTATTATTTTTAATAGCAAAAACAAAACAAAACAAAACCAACTGGAAGCAACACAAACACCCGCTGACAAGGGACTGGATAAATTAAGTGTGTGTGAAAGAGAAACTGCCCAAACTTGGGCATGCGCAGACAGGCCTGATGGCTGCCTGACCCCCAGCCTGCTCTAGCTGTCTCCAACTCACCACAGGCCTTGCAGAGAACTGGGCCAGGTTCCGTGCCTGCTCGAAAGCCATCAGGCTGATAATGAACCGTGCCACGAGGGGCTCCTCAATTCCCTTCTGTGTGCAGTGAGAAAGTGCCTTTCAGAATCCAACCTTATTTGGAAGGAGCTTTCAACGTACTGAGCTCATGCCAGAATAATGCTGCTCTCAAAATGAAATTCAAACTCAACCTACACGATTCTCTGTCCTTGGTTATTTTTAACATGTATTACATACTTTCAATTGAGTGTTATACAGCAGGGTAAATCACTGAACTATAGGACATATACCGATAGGAATCTAACAACATAATACAATATTGCTTAGGGATACATACATGTATATACATAAACTTGTGTATGTGTGTACAAAACATATATGTATATTTGTGTGTGCACCTGCACATGTGTGTGTATACAGATGAAGGATTGACACAAAATAGTGAGCAACAGACAGCGCTCAGCTCCTCCAAACATCTCAGACCAGGGCCTAGACGTGTGAGTGAAGGAGCTATCGGGAACATTCCAGTTTCAGTGTTCTAATCATGGTGCCATAACCAGGACACTAATCATGGTGGCATAGGGACTGTTATTAAGATAAAGTGACATAATGCGTGTGAAGAGTCTAGTATAGTGCTTGGAACATGGCTGGCCACTCAGTAAACAATGTCCAAGCAGCAGCACTGAGAGATGCCGAAGGGTGAGGCGGGCATAGGGCATTTCATCCACAGGGTCTTGTTTCTCACACTGGTCAGTCTGATTACCCAGACCAAAAATACCTGGATGCTCTTAGCAAAGCGAGTGTGAGCCTCATTGCAAACCTACAGAATTAGAACTTTAAAAGGTGGGGTCAGGGAACCTTCATTTTTACAAATTTTGGGGGTGATTCGTTAGCAGTAAAAGGAAAAGAGCCGCAAGCTTAGAAATTTCAAGCCAGTGGTCTGTGAGTCAGTCTGAGAGAAGGTGGAAAAGGGTGGGGCCCAGGGCAGGGCAAGCTGCCTCTAATGATCCCCAGGGCACCGGGGGCATGAAGCGCGAGAGTACCCAGGACTTTAATTAATAATTAATTGTACAAACTATGTTTTGAATACCTGCTACATGACTGATACAGTCAGCACAATATATTATTTCTAATAAAATTCCTTTATGGTGGCATTACCTATTTTTACACGTGGGAACATGGGGGCTCAGAGCTGCTACGTGACTGCCCGTGGACGGATGCCTAGGAAGTAGGAGGGACAGGATCTCAGACCAGGGCGGGCCTACTCTTCCTACAAAGATATAAGCCACCAGATCACATGACTGCTTTTAGGGATAGACCAAGGTTATTTTACGATGACACACGTCCTACGGGTCCACAAGGTAGCCATAGTATGTGTAAGGCAAGAGGGGTCAGCGGGGAACTCTTTCCTTGCAACATCTGCTCCCCTTCACAGCTATGGTGATTGAAGGAGCCATTCTTTGAATATTTACAGGCTACAACTACAGGGGACTGGAAACAAACTAGTATGTTGTTTATATAGAAATCGACGTTAATATTTAATGCAGTCCCTAGCTCTCCCCAAAATTACTTCCGGTGGAGTTTCTGGTTGTCTGATTAACGGGGTGGAGGAACTGTCTCCCAGGTCAAGAACTCACTGGGCGCTGGATTCTGATGTCCCAGCCCCAGCAGCAGTTAGACTGAGACCGCGAGGGAGCAGTTATATCCTCAGACCCATCCGTTCCCATCACAGGTCCAGTCTGCGTAGGGTGGGGCGTGGGAAGGGAAGCCTCAGCTCTGCCCACCCCATCACCTCCCACAGTGCGGGCCCAGCTGCCAACCTGGCCTGAGAGGGGCAGACAGGGAGGTGAGAGCAAGCCCCTCTGTGCCCTGAGTGCGCCATCTCCCAGGTGCAGGCCTGGCCCCCTTCTCTGTCTCCAGGACAGCGGGTGCTCACAGATTCCACAGGAGAGGGTGGTGGCTGTTTGGAGGGGGTGACTACAGAAACATGGTGGCAGCCACACATCCTCTAAGAGCAGGGGACCTTGAGGTAATTGACGGGTGGGCACTTGCCACTCTAGGATACCCAGGACACAAGCAATCCCAGGAATTAATGGGAGACAGGAAAAGGCGAAGTGTGTCGGGAGGTCTTTCCACCTGCTTGAGTCACCATGAGACGCACTCCACTTGACCAACACTCATTCCTGCAGCTGCTGGGTTTCTTGGTGGCCTCCCTTAACCTCCCTCCATCAGGCATTTGAGAGGCTAAGGAAGTTCCTAATCTGATTTTGTCACAAATCGAGCCCTAACTTTGCTGCCACCAACACAGACAGTGCAGTATATTTTCTTTCCGAGTATTTAGTGGACAAAAATGTTTTCATCATCGGTAAGCAGTCCCCAAATAAGCACCCCTGGGAATGGAATGGGAGACGGTCTGATGGCCCATTCCAGTCCCTATTCTAGTCCCTCATGTACTTTGAAATTTTCTTATCATGAAAAGCAAACCCCAGGGCTCTAGTTTTCCCATGCTCATGATGTCTTTTTAGTGACTTCACATTCTGTGAGATATTTTTAGTGGTTAAACACTCCCTTTTTAAGAGCAAAGAAGCTCTCCACCACCACCCCTTCCCCTCCACCATGCCCCATCCATCTGTGCTCGGGGAATAAAAAGAATCTCAATATATTGACAAAGTGTTCAGGCCTATTCTATTGACCTTCTCTGGCCAGAAACTACCTAAATATTTCATTAGAGCAGAAAATATGCCTAGCACCTAAAATATTGGTGTAAGAAGGACTTTTTTAAAAGGCATATTAAAATCAGTTAATGTCAAAAAAAAATCTTAAATCATCTCCAAACTGGAAACAATCAAGGATCATTATTATATTTTTTTAAATCAAAAACCCCAAAATTTAAGTAGTAGAGCCAAAAATTTTCCCAAGGCCAATTTAGTTTTTTTTTTTTCTTTAGAATGGAGGAAGGGAGAGGGTTAAGATTACCTAGGATGGAATCAATTTTGGAGTCGTGCTGCAATGATATATGTTAGTGGAACCCCATTTTTTACTTGTAGATCTTTTTTACCAGAATATATTTCCCTCTGATATCTCTAATCTCAAATGTAAAAATAGCTTCCCAAGACAATAAAATCTTTCTTTCATATGGCATATATGTTTTTACAACAGGAAATATGCCAAATTTTGTTTTAGAAAAAGAGAATGTGATATAGACAGGATTATTCGTTAACTGAAATACAACAGGGTATCAGTGGTATCCGAGATTTTCCTTAGCACTTCCTAAAACACTCTTTAGACCCTGAACCCTGAAGCAAGAATTTCATGGACATCTTCCTAGTTCCCTGTGTGAACTGCACAGCAGCAAATCCACGCTGAGAAACAGTGGTAGCCTGTCCCTTGCTCCCTCCTGTTGCCGATGACAGAGGGACATTTGAGCAGTGTTTTCAGGTGAAGGGCCCACTTTGGGTTGAATCTGTACTTCGTTCCTTCTGTTTCACTTCAGTTTGTCTTTGGAAAAACACAGAGGCAAAGCTGAATGCTTATTCTGTTCAAGCAGCCATCTCTCTGTGATTAAACATCATGAACTTTAATGAATGAGGGCCAGCAGGCTGAGCCCTTGGGAACCCAGCCAAAGGGAGAGGTGGAGGCAGCTGGAGAAACACTGTGGGAAACTAACTTTGCTGGGTCAATGCTGAGGGCCCGGGGTGATAGAGGGAACTCAGATTTTAATTCAGGTCTGGTTCAGGTCAATGTGAGGGTTTGTGGAGTTCTCACTGAGCAGCAAGGTAGGCAATCATAGTATAATTGGCAAGTGATCTTGAAGTCTGCATAGGAAAAGAGAGCAAAATCCACCTCTGATGAACACAGAGGGATGTGAGAGTCAGAAACACCCAGGACCCACCTGCAGGGGGCTGAGCTGCAGGGGGCCCAAGGCTGACCCCACAGCCATGCTGAGCCCGGACCGAGGGCTGCAAGGCCCACCTCCTGGGTCACATGCATGCATCCCTCAGGACAGAACAGAGCTAGATCTATAGATCCCGGCATCAGTGACTTCAGCTGGTGTGGTGGATCAACATGACATAAAATTACTTATTTGCATTTATAGCCCTTCCAGATTCTTTAAATTATCTTCTTTACCCCTTAAATTATTTTGCTTAGACAGTAATTGTATTCTTTCATTAGCAAAGTGGGAGGTTTGCCCTTTTGTATTTCATAAGCCTGGGAAAAATGCAGTTCTTAAATGCTTGGAGGGTTAGGTTGTTAAAATTCAGAATAAAGGATGTCTATGGTTAAAAAAAAAAAATCCCCAGACTTGCAAGTTTGTGTAGGGTTCAACAAAGCCTGACCAGTCTTTCCTGGACATCAAGCCTCTGTTTGTCCCAGGCCTGTGGACACCTGCTCGCCCCTGCAGGTAAGCCTGCCCAGTGGCTTCCAAACCTGTCTTTGCCCGGTACGTCAGTCTGGCCCTTGGCACTCAGCATGCCTTGTGATGGAGTCTGCCATGGCCCTTGACATGTTGAAATCCAAGTCTTATATTCATTTGACACTTTTTCTTAAAATTATCAATATTTTCTCTCTGATCATTGTTCCCCGGGCTTTTCCTCTACCTCTTACTCATTCTTTCTAAGTCTTTTTTTTCTGTTTCTCTCTCTGCCCACTCCTTGAGCACTACTGTTTTTTCCTAGCTCTGTTTTAGACCTTGACGATCCTTTTCCCACTTGCTTCCCATTGGCCGTCACTTTCACACCCGCTGTTTGTACTACCATTTGATGTGAAAGCACCGGTACTTCCTTGGGCCTGGAAGTCTGTGGGAATGGCCTGGACAGTCCTCCAAGTCTCTGAAACTCATCTCATTTTTTTCTGTTTGCTTGCAAATTTATCTCCTTTTCACGATGTCCTGATCACAATGACCAATTTGCTACTCACGCAAGCTAATTCATCACCCATCTGTCTCTCCTTTTTCCTTGACTACAGTCGTCTACTAGGTCCTTTTCTCTGGGCTTTCTCCATACCTCAGAGCTCTCTATATATTCTCTTTCCATGTCCTGTCCTTAGTTCAGGAATTCCTCAGTTCATGCTCAGATTATTCCCATGGCTTCCTAGAATTTTTATCTCCTTCTGATTTTGATCCTCCCTGAACCATTCTCCATGTTTGCAGCCAAGCTATTTTATGACAGCAGAACAAATCTGCTTATGTTGCCCCTTGCTTAATACTTTTCATGGTTTCCCTGTACCTACAAGACAAAACCCAAACTCTTTAGAATGGCATGCATTTTGGTGGTGTTGGTTTTCAAAGAGCGTAAGTTGACACACACACACACCCAAATAGGCGTATGTATTAGAAGTTACAGTTGTTTCCCGTGGCGCACGATGGCAGGAAGGGCATCTCTCAACGTGCTCTCACGAGTCACGTGATGCCCTGTCTCTGCTTCTCTCTGAGCACCTGTTTCAGTGGCGTGTTTCCCTCTAAGACCTGTGAGCTGCTCTGCAGGAGGCACGGTGGGGCAGGGCTGTCTGAGCCCAGCTCTAAGTGACCTCTGCTCACGTACCCGTCACACACCAATATCCCCTCTGTTCGTATTTCTGAAGAGAAGCCATTTAATGGGTTCAGCCTACTCAATGGTTTGGTTCCTCCGGAGTCATCTACCCACCACTTGTCCAATCAGCTGGGCCGGGGACAGCCGGAGACAAACAGGTTAACTTGACGCATACCTTCACAAGGGTTTGAATGACAGGCAGGTCCCCTAGAAAGGCACAGTCCAAACGGGCATCCCCAAGTTCAGATGCACTGAAACAGGCAAAGCCTTTTCTTACCTGCCTTTTAAGCCTCATTCCGACCTTCCTTCCTCTACAACAACTTCTCTGTAGTGTCCTGAATTCCTTAGTTGTTTTCACCCTTTTTTATATTCACGTATACTACCGCTCTGCTGTGAGTATCTTTTCCTCTCTCCAAACTAACCTCCATGTCCCTGGAACCATGTACTTGGCAAAACTATAAGGTTATCTTTCAAAATTCTGCGTCTCCTCCTCTTTGAATGCCCCGTCAAGTTACTCCCCTCGAATTAAAGATTCCATCATCAGGACCCTGTCCTACTTTGGACGGGCCTCTGTTTGTACATAAATACACTGCAGTGTCTGTAGCTTCATCTTTTGTTCCATCTCTCTTCTAAAAAGAGAATGCCCCTTTTCATGCTAAAGTCCAAGTTCATAACTGCTCTGGCAGCAAGCACAGTTCCTGAGATAAAATGAGCCCCAAATATTAAAATGGGAAGTAAGGGGTGAGAAGAGAAATGGAGATGATCAAGGAGAGGGGCAGTAAAGCTAGATGTTTTCTCCTTATTTTCAGAAGCAAACCCTCACTGCATGCTTGCGTGCACAACGTGCCCTCTTTGCAGGGTGGGCATGTCTGTCAAAAGCCAACATCTGACCAGGGGGTAGGTGATCCTCTGCACGCCTGGCTCTGCCCTTGCTATGGTCCTGTCCTCTCTCCCAGTCGCTTTATGTCCTCCTGCTCCCTTCTGCATTGATCTCGGTGCACTACAGCCACTGAGAGATTTCTGTTTCCCTACATATGGAAGAGGACTTCTTGGCTGACAAGGAAATAGCTTTACTTTCAAGATCTCCATAGCAAAGCATCTGCTATTTATTTTTCTGACGTTTTAGCTTGTCTTGCCCAACATCTCAAAGCACTGGATTTACTTTCAATGTTTGTGAGTTCCCTGGTTTCTGGCTAATTTGCATCAGTTTATAAGCTTGAGGACAGAGACTAAATTCACCTCCACTGAATTCTCCACGTGGTAGCCTCAAGCCTGATAATGGCCGTCAGGCAGGAAGTAATACCTGTTGCATTCACATTCGCCCAAGTTCGTCAGGCCTTCAGGTCGGGGTCTTCCTTCCGCTCTCCTTGCCATCGCTTCCTACCATTTAACTGCATTTCTTCACTACTCATGTCCTCAACAGGCTCGTGTGTTCAAGGAAAGATAATTGCATGACCCAGAGTTCTTTCAACTGAAGAAAAAGGTAACAGAGTGATAACTACCTGAAATAGATACATCATGACGTCAGTAGTCAGGAGGTCCTCCTGGTTGAAAAAGCCACATTTGATTTTTGTATTCCCGGGATGGCCTCTCACGACAGCCATTTTCCCACAATTCAATGTACACAATGCCAATTCTGTACAATGGCAGTGATTGAATTCGGTTTTGTTCCTCCCCAAAGCTTTTCTTCTGTGTAGAGTCCTACTATTTCAGCTCCCTTTACAGACACTCCCTGCTTCTTCTCCTTGCAGAGCCAGCCCAGCAGAAAGCATCCCTCTGATGAGTGTCAGCCTGGCTGAATGCCTAGCACTCTTTGCAAGTAAATTCCATGCTTTTTAGAAGAGCCCAATAGCAGTGGTTCAGAAGCCTGAAATTTTGTTAAGGGGGCTCTTATTTCTTGCTTTGATGTCCCACAGTCATTTGCTTGGGGTGGGAGAGTTTTGGGTCTGTGACCGGGTGCTCCTGTCGATGACCACCCTCTGCAGTCTTGACAGTGTACTTAACCTTAGAAATTAGCAGAGAAAGCCAAAGAGTAGTCTAGATGATAAAGATAGCCATCTGGAAAGCAAAACCTCCTGACCTTAAGGATGAGTTTTTCCACAGAACTAATATTTGGTTTTTTTCGGTAAAACTGCTGTTTTCCACAGAACTTAAAATGAATATATTACTCAATTTCTCCAAAGTCATTTCCTTATTATTCTGGAAGCAATTCTCTGACTCAGGAAAAGGTTAAAAATACCTAATGGTAAAAGTAGGTATTCAAAAAAATATATTAAAAGAAGGGAAAAAGGAGAGAACAAGACAGTAAGTAGAAAAGCAAAGGAAGGAAATGATAAGAAAGTAAATGTTTAAAAGAAGTAAAGTCATATGAGAACAGTAGTATGTCTGGATGGCCAGTATTTAGGAAGGTGTTAAGGAGGTCATAGAAAAAGAAGCAAGCATGTTGAAGCTGAAAAAGGTGGATACTGATGTATGCATTCTGTCCACCGATCTCTTTCCCTGTTCTTTTTGGTTATAGTAACTAGTGCTATATACCAACCAGTTCAATATTTCATCACATTACCAGACACTGTGGAACACTGAGAAGATAAATAATCGACCCACTGTCCCGCCCTTAAAATGAAATCGTGTTTTCAACTTAACTAAACCGATGAAAAGAAATGCAAACATAAACTGAGACGAATACAACAGGACGTTTAACTAATATTTGTGTTCCAAGCTGGAAGGAAGAGACTGGACATTCTGGACTCCATTTCCTGTCCCGCCTGCCTTCTGAGTCTCTCATCTTCACATGCTCACTTGCCTACCTGTGACTCAGAATTAACAATCCTCCCCTATAATGACCTAGTGAGTAAAACCGGAAACCCATAAATAGGTGTATCTGTTGATTGATAGATAAAATACATTTGGTGTCTTTAAAGCTGTTAGAAAAATATAACTACATAATGATGAGCAAACATTGTAGTCAAACTTCACCAAGAAACAAGAGCCTTCTGTGATCACTCTTAACTTCCAGGCCTGCCTTGAGGAGTCCCTGCATCCCATGACACCTAGGACTGTGTCAGCCCCATGCCACCACATGGCTGATTTGAGACGGAAGTCCACATCATGTCCCTTCTTGTCCACCCTATATACTGGGCTGGAACAAATCCCTTGAGGCATTTGTAGACTAGACATGCCCTACATCCTGACTGGCTCCAGCCATCCCATGTGAGGTATAGGGAAGCTGGAGCCCAGATAAAGAAGCCAGGGGCACCTTATGGGGCCATCCTAGGGAGGGCCATTGAGGCTGCTGTCCAGTAGGCCCACCAGTACCCTGGTGGTGGTGATTTCTACAGACTCAAGCTTCTGAGCACTGAAATCAGCCTTCTAAATTGCTTCCAACTTCCGTTCTGACATGCTCACCCTCATTTCCTGCTTTGATATGCATATGGTCAGTTCCTTCATTCAGCCTTCAGTACACCACAACTTCAAATATGTTAAAGATCGTTCCATATTTTCTACTAATGTGTTCTATGCAAAGCCTACAATAGTGATAATTGTTGATACACACTGAAGTACCATTTAAAACTTATTTTTAAAAATCCCAATGGCTTACCCAGGCTCCAGTACGAATCATAATGAGAGCTTCATTTGTGCTTTCACTCCTCACACTAAAAAAAAATGTGTTGATGTTAAATTTGATACACAAATAAACATACCATAAATTAAAAGTAAAGACTATTTTTAAGTAATTGTGTACCGACAGTTACTGGAATACATTTTTTCATGGTAGAAATTTATTTGGATTTTATTTTGACCATTTCTCTCACAGGGAAGTCATATTTCAATGTCAGTGGTTGGGACACAGTTCTCCCTGGGTCTCCCCCATCATGCTTTGCAAAGAGAAGCACTGCCTGTCTTTGCCCTGGATTATCTTTTCAAGGATGCTTTATATAACAAACAGAATTGGAAGATAGGGACAGCATCTCCCTCAGGAGCAGAGGATTCTTGCTTATAGCCTTGGAGGGGAAAGGTAGTATCTCCACCATGACAAGGGACAGACATGTTTATTGTCCACGTTAAACATGGTATTTTCTTCTGAAAAAACAAGCATGCTTACCACCCTTTATAAGACAGTCAGGTTCCCTAAGGTCAGACTTTTCTAACACATCCCAGATGTTGTTCAGATGTCACCTGGCCTTCTCTGCGTTGTTCTGCAGGGCTCAGGGCCGAGGAAGGCCGCCCTGGAGAATGCCGATATTCTGGCTGCTGCTAACAGTAATGGAGTCATTTATTTCTGACCCGGGAGTCCCATGTCTTCTGCCAGCATCCATGAAATGGTGGCACGTCAACTTCTTAGCTTGAAATTTCAGTACACTCTCAGACCCTTCCTTCACAGTTCTTGATGTTGTTTCTACTAAAATCGCATTGTTTGAAGATGCAGATGCCATAGGCATTTCAAAAATATTTTGCAAACAAGGAAAGAAATTTCTGTTAAAACCTTAAACATTCGGTCGCATCCCATAACATCAGCTTTATTTCAGAATTCCAGAGCACTTTAACCTATACTTCCTAAGAAAAAAGGAATCACACTGACTCACAGAAGTGCTTTCACAACTATGCCTTTAAGAGATGAGCTACTCTCAGCCTATGCTGAGGAAAGCCACTGAACCTGAGCTGCTCACATCTCCCCCTCACTTCAAAGTGTTGTCTGTCTTCACCAATATTCTCACCTTTTCTTTTGTCTTAGAAGCAATGTGATAACTTATTATTTTTTAAATGGCCCAGTTATTATAAAGTGGCCCCAAGTTATTATAAACTGGCCATGGTATGGTGCATCTCTGCGTGCATGCCCCACGCCATCCCCTCCCACGCTGTATCCCAGCTGCCCTGTGACCTGCAGAACACTTCATTTTGACCTGAAGAGTGTGACAGCAGTGATGCTGTATGCAACTCGGGACCTGGACCCTAAAAGGCCCGGCAGCTTTCTCTTGCCTGGGCCCCTGTGGGAAAAAGTCTGGCCGTGCTGCTGGAAAGGCCCAGTGAAAGGCCCTGGGGAGGCACTTCAGCCATTCGAGCAAAGGGTTAAGACAAAGAACGCTACTATTCTGGACCCTCCGGTGCAAACTGAGGCCACTTCAGGTGGACCCTGCAGAGACAACGGGGCCACCTCGGGTGGGAAATAGTAGAATGGTATTGCTTTATGCGTCTAGGTGTTGAGGTGGTTTGTTACGCAGCAAAGAATAATGGAAGCAGATAGAAAGCTTCTCCAGAACTGACTTTTTCTGCCCTCCGCTGTTCTGTACTCTCTATATTTTTCTTGGAAGTCATCGCCTTTTTTCCCTGCTGGCTCCTGGTAGTTGTCCTGTAATGTGCTTCAGTCTTCTCATTGCAGCTCCCTACCACCAAAATAAAAACACTTTGAAACAATAAAACTCTCAAGAGGGGGGCCATCAGGTGAGAAATTGGGGATCAACAGAGGTGAGGCTCAGAACCTCACCCCCCCTGCTTTGAGAGAAATCTTCTGCATCCGTGGATGTCTTGCTGCCCTTGTCTAGCCTGGATTAATACTTGGTCCATAGGCACACACCTGATCATCTACATTTGCTTTCTTACAGCACTAAACTATGTTTTCTACCTTTATCTTGCATCTACCTACCACTTCAGCATTTTATTAAAAATAAAAATAATAATAATAATAGGAGAAATGTGGGATCAACATATAAATCAAGTACAAAAATCAAACGAATATTCATATTTGACCTGATTGTTTATAGGTCATAATGCATGATCAAAACCGAAAGTTTCTGTGATGACTGCCCCTGTACTGTTCACCATGTAAGAATTTATTCACTCTGTAAGAATTCGTTCACCATGTAAGAACTTGTTCGTTATGCTTCAGAAGATTGGAGACTGACGAGAATTAGGCTTGAGATGGATTAATGATTGTACATTGAGCATTGACCCCCCTATACTGAATTTTATTGTTGTTAACAACCATTTGATCAATAAATATGAGAGATGCCCTCTCAAAAAAATAAAAATAAAAAAAATAAAAAAATAAAATAAAAAAATAAAAATAATAATAATAATAAAGGGAGAAATGTGGGATCCACATATAAATCAAGTATAAAATTCAAACGAATATTCATATTTGACCTGATTGTTTATAGTTCATAATGCGTGATCAAAACCGAAAGTTTCTGTGATGACTGCCCTTGTACTGTTCACCATGTAAGAATTTATTCACTATGTAAGATTTCGTTCACCATGTAAGAACTTGTTTGTTATGCTTCAGAAGATTGGAGACTGATGAGAATTAGGCTTGAGATGGATTAATGATTGTGCATTGAGCATTGACCCCCCTGTACAGAATTTTATTGTTGTTAACAACCATTTGATCAATAAATATGAGAGATGCCCTCTCAAAAAAAAAAAAAAAAAAAAACTCTCAAGATACTGTCTACACGCATGCTTCCCTACACCAGTGGTTGTCTAAAAATAACACAACAGGCATCTATTTTTGCTTTGTCTTTACCTTCCACTCACTACTGTCACCCTGTCTGTGCCATCATCTTTGCACAGAGAGCAGCCACTTAAAATGTGCTGATCCCCAGTCTTGATCTCAGTCCTCGTGCATTTGACACCATTTTACCTCTGACACTGGTGGCCACTATATTTTTTCAGACTCTCCCCTTGTCTTCCATGACCATAAGTGTCCCTTATTTCCTTAAAATGTCCCTGGCTGTTCCTTCCTAATATTCTTGCTGACTCACCTTCCTCACCTGGCCCTCTTGTATCAGCACATCTGCTGACCCTGTCCTCTCCTCCTTTTATTCTGTGTTCTGTGATGTCAGGGCCTACTGGACCCAGGACTTTAATTATGACTTCTGTTAAATCAGCTTCCAAATCTTCCTAAACTAACCTCTTTCCCAGGCTCTAGATTTTGGCTACATGAACCAGCCAGCAAAATTGGCATCTCTTGGGAGTTGGGGGTGGGGTGGTAGGGAAACAGAATCTTGGACTTCACCCTGACCTACTGAATCAGAAACTGCCTTTTAACAAGCCCCGAAGTTAGCCGTATGTGTGTGAAAATCTGAGAAGCCTGGCTCTAGTTATTTCCATCTACCTTGGCCAAAACAAAAATAATTGTTTCCCCTGCTCTTCCCCACAACTACCACAAAACACATTCTCCCTTTTCCAGGGAGCCCTTAATCCATTATGATTTCACTATTCCACTGTGTCTCAAAAGCCGAGATCTTTGGAATCATCCTCTACTTATTTCCATGCCCTGCCCTCAACGACTAGTGCAGAAGTCACTACATCTCTTCTGTTTGGCTACCGAGGTCTCTGGGTATCTTCTGCTTTGCCTTCCTACTTAACCAATGTTGTTTCTTTTTCTGAACCTGTGATGATTGCATCCAACCTGTACATGCTCCCTGCAGCCTCTCTCTCTCTCTCTCTTAATGTGTTACTACTCACTGCTTGTCCACCTAAAATGAACAAAAAATAAAATAGAAATCACAAAACATTTTCAAAAGAACATCGAGACAGATAACACGAAATAACAAAAATACGTCATGTTCTTGTTTAAAGTCATCATGAACCTCTCTTTTCTATAGTACATAAAGTATAAATTCTATGCAGTAGCATTCAAGACCACCCCAAATCACACCCCCGCCTGCCTTTCAGACACTCCCCCTACCATCGCAAGTCAAAATGGAAAACCAGCATTTCTTCACTTGCTCACTCAATCCGGAACTCTCTCCATTCTCCCTGTGGGTGAAATCCTACCTCTCCTTTGGGGCTTCCTGTTTCTTACCAAACATTCCCCTAGACTCTGTCTAAAACTAGGCACTCCTCGGTCCTCTGAGCTCATTTGGCCATAATGTAACTTATTCCAGATTTTAACACACATTGCCTCCCTTTGTGCTATCCACGCATGTATCTCCACACAGCTGGGCTTAGATCCCGCTGACGATGACATTCCATTTATCTCTACAGTCACCACAATGTCTTCCATAAGCACTCAATGTATGTTCTTTGAACGAATTAGCGAGTGGACTCGTTGTCCATTAGTTCCACCCGATTGCTGACTTACAGCTATTCTTAAGTATTGAATCTGTTTTAAGAGAATAGAAATGTCCACATCCATTTGTTTCATGTTGTGTTTGTGATGGTTGGTAGATATCCTCCCACGGAACGGATTTCTTTGGAAATCCTGATAAACCTTGGCCTTATCACCACCAGCGGACATCACTACCCTTGCAATCTGGATGTGCTTTGTACGCCCAGGCAAGCCAAAGTCCATGTTTCTTCTTTGGTTTTCCTTACAAATAAAACTGCCGTTGCTATGGATGTGTCATCCAAAATAAGCTACCAGGAAGTAGGGGAGCAACCATAAAAAATGCAACTCGGTGAAAAATTAGCAGCTCCATTCTCAAAGCATCTAATCATGTTTAAAAGAAGATTTCCTGCAGGAATGTGGAATGGACCATAAAGTTAAATTACATGATGGTCAAGAAAAGTTAAGTTTATTGATAGAAAAAGAAGAAAATAAGAGTTTAGAAGCTCTCAGGCTCTCACTCTGGAATTCTAAGGCACAAGAGCATTTGAGTGCTTGAGAGACTGCATAAATATTTTAAACTAGAATGACTGGACTTACTTGGGAGCATTGCAGTACATGAAGGAGCAGGAAGGAAGGAAAGACATTGTCAGCTTTTGAAATTCCAGTGTAAACAAACCATGGAAAAGTCTTTTTGAGGCCATGGCAAATATCCTTTGTTTTGCCTCTGTCAAAAGCGAGTATGTTGTTTTCCTTACTTTAAGGGTTAAGTAACATGAAATATATATGGCTGCTAATGCTGAAGAGATTTCACACAGTGACTCTTAAATGTTACATCCACCATGAAACAACTAGAAACAGGGAAAAACAAAAAGCAAGGGAAGAAAGAACATTCTATATTAGCTTTGTCCCCCCGAGAGGTATTGGAAGTCTACAGCAGAATCTGATGTGGGGCCTTCTCAGGCCATTCCCATGACGAAAATCCAGGATGTGCAATGACAGTAGCCACAATGGCAACATTCAGAGATTCCAAGCTTACAGATAAAACTGAAGATCTGGGGGTTTTTGCCCTCTTTAGAAGCCGGACTTGTGTATGATATTACTCTCCCACCACCTAGAGTACCCAGGGGCTTATTATGTGTCTTTCAGGCTCAAGAATTTTCCTGTTTTTTTCTTCGGTTGCTCACCCGTTTGACCAGTTTCTCTTCATTAGCCTTGGTGTCAGAGAAGCTTGACAGTTTGAGAAAAGGAAATTTTTTTTTTTATTAATTCTGTAACTCATAATTGTAAGATATTTTGTTTGGAAATATCTTAAGTCCCATGAGTTCAGACGCTGAATTTTATAGACTGTCATCTCTCTAGCATCTAGAATAGTTCTTGATACATAATATATACAATAGATGGTTCTCAAATTAGGGGAGAAAGTGAGTAAAATTAGACATGAGACATTGTTGAAATGTGCAAAGTATCTAAGCTCTCCTGTCTTCCATTTCTATGAATAATTGAGCGTTGGCTCTGGTAAAAGCCACATGACATACAGAAGTCTGTGCCAAGCAATGTTCCAGTTTAGCTGTTCGATATTACACGGTGGTTGTGATTCCTTGATCGACATCCAAACCTTCAGAGTTTCTAACCAGCAGCTTTCAAACTGTTTTTACTGAGACCCAGAGTAAGAAATAAATTTTACATCAAGACCCAGCACACACACCGCACCACACCAACACACATACACATGTCTACCCAAGTATACTTTTTAAAATGAAACAAACATTTCATGGAACAATACTGATGCTTGTTATGTGAAATGTACCGGTGTACTCCATTCTGTTTCACTTTTAAATTAATTTCATGACTAATTCATGCGCTATGACTTGTAATTTTAAGATGCTCTTACAACTAGCCTAGCTGAGCATGAGTGTTTTGAAATGATCAGAGAGAACAACCTAGATCTTAAGTCACATCCCTTGTGCAGAGCATCTGTGAGGGGGGCACAGTGATTCAAGCTATTCTCAGCAATTGACTGGATTCTAGACTTCCCGTTTCTGGGTAAAAAAAATATGTTACACTATCCATGGGTTCAGAATTCACATAATGGTTCTATAGTCAGTTAGAGTCCACAGTTCTTCCCAGGAGGGCATCTGCTGGGTTTTAAGCCACTTCTCGGTCACATGCATCAATAACTCACAGTTGGTGACCTGTAGCTTTCATAAAGCATATTCAGTTGGGTTTGAAGGTTATATACAAGTTTCTCAGCAAATCCCACACTGGTGAGAACATGATGGAGGTGTCATTAACTATGAGGATAGAGAACAAAGATGTTTTGACATTGGCATTTAAGAAGACTGATGCTAAATACAACAAATCACTCTGAAGCCTGGAGTAACACTAAGGAACTAAAGCAATTACCTGAATATGTGCAAAGAACACTAGGATTTTCATCCTAGTTATCCAGGTCCTGTTAGTCCTTTGCTTTCAAACATCCATTCATTAAATACTATATGCCTCTTCTGTGCCAGGCATGGACCTAACAATAAGGGAAATCTCTGTTGCAGTCAAGCTATTTTGAAATCTGGACTGTGAGATTCAATATATAATATGGGAAATACAACATGGGCTCTTCTTCCACAAAGCACCATGCACTCTCTGTCATAGAGAAAGATAAAACTCACCCATATATGTAGACCACTTCCAAGACTCTAAAATTTGCTACATGTGACCACAAGAATTGATCTAGGGAGTCAAGAGTCTTCTAGAGTAAAAATGTAACTAATGAAACCCAAACTATTTAACCCACATTACTTTCTTATTTCTCTAGACACATTTCATTCCTTCATCAAGCTTCTTTTGAATGCTCACCATATGCAGCGTGCTGTGTTAGGTGCTGGCATCAAGTGCTATAAGATGCAGTCCCTGCTTTTACAGTGCTCACAGGAGTACGGGGATGAATATACCAGTGACTTCCAGCACAATAGAATGAATGCTATAAGGAAACATGAGGGAGACAGTAAAAGCATAAAGGGAGAACTCCTAAATCAACAAAAAGGAGGTTGGGGCTTACATTTATGGAGGGCATAGTGCTCAAGAGCTGAAGGATGAGTAGAAATTTGCCAGATAGTCAAGAAGTGGGGGCATTAAAAATAGAGAGTGCACCATCTACAAAGTTATGGAGTATGAGAAGAGGATACAAGTTGTAGAAAATACCTTTATTTCAACAGGAAGAGCTAAAGATTAGACTAATAGCCTTGTAAGCCTTGATCTGAGAGCAGCCCAGAGGAAGGACATGATTTGAGACCCCTCAATAAGCAAGCGTTCCTTAAAGCAATAGACATGGATGGAATCCTGAGAAGACTAAAGGACATGAGCAGCTCATAAGTTCCAGTGTGTGACTTACACCTGAGTGACCACTTCCTTGTTATATTACTGCCTAGTCCATTACACCATCGTCACCATCATATCATTATCATCACCACCACCGTCACCGTCAACATCATCACCACCATCACCATCATCACCATCACCATCACAATTACCACCATCATTGCCATCACCATTATCATTACCACCATCACCACCACCATCACCATCATCACCACCACCATCACCATTATCACCACCACCATCATCATCGCCACCATCATCAGCTTCATCATCACCACCATCATCATCACCACCATCATCATCACCACCACCATCATCATCACCACCACCATCAGCTTCATCATCACCACCATCATCACCACCATCACCATCATCACCATCATCACCATCACCATCACAATTACCACCATCATCGCCATCACCATTATCATTACCACCATCACCACCACCATCACCATCATCACTGCCATCACCATGATCAACATCAGCACCATCACCATCACCATCACCACCACCACCATCACCATCATCATCATCACAATTTATTGAACATCTACTAGGCACTTCACTTGTATCGCCTTACTTAATCCTCACAACAGCCCAGTGACTTAGGGCTTATTATTATCTCCATTTTCCCGAGACCACAGATCCAATGATGGACGGGGTCAGGTTTCAAGCTAGGCAGTCTGATTCCAGGGCTCTAGGGCGCTTAGCCGCTATGCTTTCCTGAAGTACATACAAAGGTGGGCCGTACCATATCCGCGGGCTCCCTAACCTGGATAGTAAACACGTCTGTAGAGCTCTGGGTTGCGGTGCCCCTAGAGGAGATAGATAACATTCTATCTGAGCTCCCTTCACACCAATGTTAGTTTCTGAAACTCTCTTGTTTCTAGAATTATTTCTTACTACTCCCTTCCAGGCTGCCTTTGAGAATACTTTGAAGCTTTTAACCATCAGCTGTTGTTTATCTGACATGTTCATTATTGCATCATTGAAAGTTGCAGAATTAGTACTGAGCAGGATGATTTCAAAGCCTACAGGACAGAGTCACTTCAAATGCATCAGGCAGTGGGAACTACCATGACAGGACTGTCTTGTTTGGGCTATAAATTTCCTGAGAAATGGGGGCTAGTTTACACTTGCAGCAACTGGTGAGTGTAAATCAAGTGAGAACTTCTGAAGCCAGATGCTTCATTTGTTATTTAAATGTGCATTTTATTTTCTAACGGATTGCAGGATGCATGTTATCTTACTCAGAAACTGAGTGGCTAAAAGTAATCTCTGTGTCTTGGATAGGAACCTTCATGGTCAGTCAACACTCACTTGTCCTGTGAACTTGAACTCTTGAGTGAGTTTTACTGGTGACTGGATTTGAAAGTTCTAGCTGGTTAGCTTGTGAGTGTGACAACTTAAATAGTTTTCACAGAAGTCACAAAAACACTAGGCCGACCGGGTAATAAAGTAGTTCCTTTAAAGTGAAATGAGTCATAATTTAGCATGAAGTAGACTGATTAGAGAAACACTTGTGAGTTGGCAGGCAAGCAGGATCCTGGAGTCATTTCAGTAATTAGACTGTAATGGTGGCTCTTGGCACTACATATACAGCGAAGATGGGTCATGTCAGGAGTCCGTTCAAACACTTATGGGTTCAGAGATTCAAACCCAAGTTGAACCTTTTGGTGTTTGAGTTTGTTAACTGTTGGCTAAATGCCACTTCCTGTTCCTAAGAAAAGGGGCTTGAAAAAGTCTCATAAAAAATGACTTAAAAGGCTTCCTTGACTTCAAAGCGCTCTTACAAAACAACATTTTGATGAGTTAAGTGTAAAGGAATCAGAAACATACGGATTGAATTTCCCTTAGAGTCATGTGTCTAAAAATGGAGGGAGGAAGAAGAGCAAGTTCATCGTGTTTCCAAAAAGTCTAGAATAGCTGTCGATTCCCAAAGTGATCAAATTCTTCCATTCCAATATAACACTAACAAAGTCACATTGAGAAAGGAATGTCAAAAGGTTCCCCTAAATAAAGACCGATGCCATCTGTGCAGGTCAGGTCATACCAGGTCATCCCTACAGCCCATTATGCCAGCCTGCACTTTAAAGGAAATAGAGTGTCACAGGACAGAGTCACAAAGAACAAAGAGACTTTCTAGACCAGACCTCTCAGTCAGGTCAGGCAGTTGTCATCGGCTCACCACCCTGACGCATTGCAGCTGACTTTACTGCCTGAACGAAGAGAATACAGACACCTTAGCCGTAAACTCATGCAAAAGGCAGCATTACCTGTTGTCTGTATTTAATTTCCACATCTGTGATCATAATTGTGTGGGTTTCTAACCCTTGAAAATAAACTAATGATTATTTCCTGAGTTGGGGAAAATGTCTTTGGGCAAGAATATAACTGCCTAATATGGAAGGAAATAAAAATCATTTGAACCAGTGACGAACAGGTTCTGGTCAAGAATTGCCCCTCATCAGTTTTACTGCTAATCTAGCTGACAGACAGCTAATACCTGATTTGTTCTGTGTTTGTAAGTCTTATAAAGAACAAAGCACCTAACCTTTGAAGGCCAAGGAAAACAAGACCATACATGTTTAACAACGAAGAATTAGGTATCAATGGATCTAAGTTTTGCTGACTATTAGATACTCATTTTACCCAAGGTAATTTTTTTATTTGGCTAAAGGCAGTGGTATGAATTTTTATAGCAATATGTCACTAGATTGTGGCTACAGCAGTTTCAGACCATTAAGAAGAGTTTTCTAGAGTGGATATTTCTTGTTTTAATTTGCCATGACATGAACCTGCTACAGCAACACATAAATGAGCTGCTTCTTACAACAAAATTAGTGAGAGAAAAAGGTCCTGATTAATTTATTCCATAAGTTACCTTTTCTAAGTATGAAATAGTTTTATTTACATCAATGTATTTCTTAGAAAAGGAAATTAATGAAACTTTAAATATTGGCTTAAGGAGTCTAGTAATGTTTATATGTACTTCCAGTGAATGTAGATTGGTAAACACTTTTATAAAAGTAAATAAATATTACTTTTAAATTTAAATATACTTACATATTTTTATATTTTATTATTACTTTTTTTTTTACTTTCTAAGTTTTCTTTCAACATGTCTTCAAATTTGATTGAAGTAGATAATGTATTACTTTAGCAACTCCTAAGTGATCAAAACACTATGCATTTTTGTTTACTTATATGCCAAAAATCACCATGTCCCATGACTCAAAGACCCCAGAGGACAAAAAACCAAACTGGTCATGCTTCTGCACACCAGCAGAGTCTGGGCCTGCGGAAGGATGTTGGTCACCAGAACAGAATTTTGAACGCTCCTTAGGAGACCTGCTGGACAATTGCCAAAAAGGAAAACAGTGTTAATAAGTCCTAGTATTACAGGAGTGTTCAGAGAAGCGATTTCACCTAATTGCTTCCTAAATCTCTGGAGAGAAATATTTGCCTTGATGGATTCTGATAATCACTGAATTTACCTTGTCATTCTTCAGAAGAGGTGATAGGCAGGGAACAGTAACATAGCAGACACACTATCCTTTCTTTCAATAAAAATGATTTGCAATTTCCGGTCCCCCATTCTTCTCTAAGTCTTGAGATTATCTACCCACTTCCTTTCCAAATATCTTGAATATTTTCAAGGTATCTTTACACACATTGAGTAGTTACACTCTAATATGCCTTCATTACAGGTCAAGAAGTCTTTGGTTCAACAAGTACCTCCCCTTCCAGAAATGCAGCTCTTAAAATTCCAGTATTGGAGAACCACTCACATGGGTGAAATATTATCCCCTAAGGGCCTTTTTATAAAATGTATATCCTTCGAGACCGCTGGTAATTAAGCCAGTAAAACTTCTATGTTAATTCATCCGTTGGGAATATACAATATCAGTGAATATGAGGAGGAGACAGAAGAAGGGGCAAGGTGATTCGAATGCAGGTTTTACCAAGCTTACCAGTTTGCCAAAAAATAGCCCCATTTTCTATCCCCCAGACTGTGATCTCCACCATCAAAAATATATTTTTCTTCCATCTTTTAGAACAACTTTTATGAGCATCTTTGAAAGTTGTGTCACCAGATCATCAAATTCAAATAATGCAACACCGTCTAGAAATACCCTGAAAAATGGTAACAGTAGCAAGCACCTCTCCTCAGAGCTTAATAGCCCTTTCCTAACAGCCCAGACTGTGTTCATCATTGCTGCATTTCCTTTTCCTAAAGACCGTTTTCTAATCTCTCAAAATCCTAACTGAAAGGGGAGTAGGGTGATGAATAAAACCCCAGGGAGTTGATTTTAAGAGCCTGAATAATGAGAACAAAGCATCAGGTAAAATTGATAATATGTCTACAATACATAGAGCAAAAGGCTTCCACGCTTCCCAAGGATTTTCCTGCCAAGGCGATGAAATAATATTTTTCTTACAAATAAAGTCCAGCTCCACTTACAAAATAGTAATTCTAGGAGGAGCCACTAGGTAGGTAGGTCAGTAGGCGGTAGCATATTCTGTGATAAATTACGTTTGTTGCAACATGTTGGGTAGTGTCTTAGTCTGCTAGGGCTGCGACAACAAAATACCATTGACCAGGTAGCCTGAAAGCTATAGAGATCTAGTATTCACCATTTTGGAGGCTGGCAGTCTGATATCCACATGCCACTGTAGTCAGGTGAGGGCCCTTTTCCAGGCTACAGACTTCTCATTGTATCTTCACATGGTGAAGGGGCTAAGAATCTCTCTTACAAGAGCACTAATCCCATTCATAATGGTGGCACCCCCATGACTTGAGCCCTTCCCGAAGACCTCACCTCCTACTACTATCCCTTTTGGGGGTTAGGACTTCAGCACATGAATTTTGGGAGGACACAAACATTCAGATCATAGCAGGTAGTAAAATACAAGCCTGTACATTTTCTTAGGAGTAGATCTGGCATACTAATTTGGGTCTCTGTTCTGGTTACAAGTAAGTAAAAATGATGTGTTCATATGGGTAAAACTAAAAAGAAGGAAAGAAAATTAAGTTGATTTCTTAAGATAGTGGGATCCAGGAAATGTTTTTCCGGCTGTATTATTACAATTGTATACATAAAGCGTTGTTTGTTAAGACTTCTAACAGGGCAATTTCTTATTTAAAGCCTTATCTTCATTACGTAGGGTTGCTGAAACTTTTGAACTATTCTAAGAGGAGATGACTCAACAGGTTCCACAAACTTCTGTCTAACATCTGGGTCAAAGTACCCTCAGTGTTCAGCCAACATTACGTTGTTATCTGTGCCGATAAAACAGGTATCTAAAACCCAAACCAGAGATACTGAGGCTCATCCCACAGCTTCCGAAAGCAAGGTAGTGCTTGGATAGGGATCAACAGGCCAGAGACCTGGGAGTAACACAAACACATTTACCCCATAAAAGTCACAAGTTAGAAAGTCCATGAAACAGAATAAGGAAATATTGGAGCCAGCAGCAAAACAGCTTTGCAAATGATTTATTTTGCTCAAATGCTAACTAAATGTCCTCAATTCTGGGATCCAGAATGATGCCAAAACCTAGGCTGGGCTAAACCTCCAGGTCCAGCTGGAGACTTGGGTGTGGGTTAAGCAAACAAGCCAGGCTTCCCCACCAGCTAATCTTACCTCCACCTCCTTCTGCCTCAGAGGAGATGTCTCCTGAGTATTCCCCCGCCTCTGGCCTTTGACTCAGTTTTCCCTCATCAGAATGATCTACCCACCCCGCTTCTGCTGCTCTTAATTTGTACTCTTTTAAAGGCCCAAAGCCACATCCATTTGTTGCACAGAGCAATTCAAAGCCTCCCACCCAATGTCAACTCTCTCCATTCCATGTACCCCATTTGTGATGGTGCTTGGCAAATATTGATTATTTATATTAACCAGCCTAATAATAACAGCACAGATTATCATTAACCTTGAGAAAAATGAGAATAATGATATAACTGGGTTTTGACAAATTTTAATTTAATTCCCTTTTTTAAAAGAGTGAGGACCTTGCTTGGTGTGAAATGGGATCCCATACAGCTTAATATTCCCTCATTTCAGGACAGTTGGTCACCCTGCCCAGGGGAGCTCTTCAGGGGCATGACTACCATCCAGAATTACAGATGGCTTTGCTCACCCATCTGTTTCTGCGACATTTAGGCCTTTGGCACATTCACGATGTTAGAACTACCCTCCTGACTCATTTTATTCTTCCTTTCTATCTAGTTTCAAATAATCCTAGCCTCTTACCCACAAATCATCTCTTAGTTTTCCCATCAAGCCTTGGTGCTGCTTCAAGCTTTGGTTCCCTTTTCAACCACGATTCTGTGTCTTCTCACTAACTATACAATGGCTGAGTAACAGTATCACCTGTCAATTCACACTCCCAGAACCCTATACACCAGTGCAGGCAAAGATCGTGGCTACCCCTCTAGGCAGAACCCACAGTAGTATTCTTTAGAAAATGTCCTGTTCTCCGGGTGCAATCTAACTCCTGCAAAATAATAATAAGAGCAATAATTCAGGGTACCTCTGGAGAGACTATGAAAGGTTAACTTAAAACTTGGAAGAGGATAAAAATCTCAATACTTCTATTAAAATACATAATATAGGAAGTTCTCTTACTGCCTTTAGATTTTGTTCTTAATTTTCAATTTTTATTTTAAAAAAAAAGAGCAGTAAGTTTTTTTTGTATCATTAATCTACAATTACATGAGGAACATCATGTTTACTAGACTCCCCCCATCACCAAGCCCCCCCCAACAAACCCCATTACAGTCACTGTCCATCAGCATAGTAAGATGCTGTAGAATCACTACTTGTCTTCTCTGTGTTGCACAGCCCTCCCCGTGCTCCCCCTACATTATACATGCTAATCGTAATGCCCTCTTTCTTTCCCACCCCCCCCTTAGCCCTCCCTCCCCACCCATCCTCCCCAGTGCCTTTCCCTTTGGTAACTGTTAGTCCATTCTTGGGTTCTGTGAGTGTGCTGCTGTTTTGTTCCTTCAGTTTTTTCTTTGAGTGAAATCATTTGGTACTTGTCTTTCTCTGCCTGGCTTATTTCACTCAGCATAATACCCTCCAGCTCATCCATGTTGTTGCAAATGGTAGGATTTGTTTTCTTCTTATGGCTGATTAATATTCCATTGTGTATATGTACCATCTCTTCTTTATCCATTCATCTACTGATGGACACTTAGGTTGCTTCCATTTCTTGGCTATTGTAAATAGTGCTGCGATAAACATAGGGGTGCATATGTCTTTTTCAAACTGGGCTGCTGCATTCTTAGGGTAAATTCCTAGAAGTGGAATTCCTGGGTCAAATGGTTTTTCTATTTTGAGCTTTTTGAGGAACCTCCAGACTGCTTTCCGCAATGGTTAAACTAGTTTACATTCCCACCAGCAGTGTAGGAGGGTTCCCCTTTCTCCACAACCTCGCCAACATTTGTTGTTTGTCTTTTGGAGGGTGACGATCCTTACTGGTGTGAGATGATATCTCATTGTGGTTTTAATTTGCATTTCTCTGATGACTAGTGATGTGGAGTATCTTTTCATGTGTCTGTTGGCCATCTGAATTTCTTCTTTGGAGAAGTGTTCAGCTCCTCTGCCCATTTTTTAATTGGATTGTTCACTTTTTGTTTGTTGAGGTGCATGAGCTCTTTATATATTTTGAATGTCAACCCTTTATTGGATCTGTCATTTATGAATGTATTCTCCCATACTGTAGGGTGCCTTTTTTGTTCTATTAATGGTGTCCTTTGCTGTACAGAAGCTTTTCAGCCTGATATAGCCCCACTTGTTCATTCTTGCTTTTGTTTCCCTTGGGAGCAGTAAGTTTTAACTCAAGGATTTTTTCATTTTGTTCTGTTTAGTTCTGCAGGTCATATTAATTTCTGGTAACTATCTCTAAAGTCCAATTAACTCATTCCTTCATTCAATAAATAGGTAAATAACTTCTTATAGAGAATTAAGAGGGCAATTCAGTCATAATCAGATTTCACTGAGTGAAGTCACATGCCTTTACTGTACTAAAATACTATTAAGTGAAACCTCTTCTTTCAGCTACATAGTATGGAAAGAATTAGGTTCAAAACTGGTTTTATTATGCCAGACATGGTCTTCCTCTAAAATTAAACCTTAACATGATTAAGTCCTTGTCACATTGAGAAAAAACAGAGATCTATTTTATGTTTCAAAATAAACGTAATTCAGAAATGCATTAATTGGTGTGTACTATGACACAATACTGAAAACAATTAAATATATTTTTTTAAAAACATGGGATTCTGCTGGCTTTATTCCCTTCTCAGTCTTGAACAACAGATTTGACTTATATCCCCAAATCCCATCTTCATTAGTACATAGTATTTCCTTTCACAAAACAAATAGCAGATTTATATTCCACCTATGTAGATGGGGACTAAATCACTCATTTAGAATAGAGAAAGTTAATATGCCAGTTCATACACACATGTGCACATGCCACACACACACACACACACACACACACACATTTTTTTCAATAATGGGTCAGCCAAGACCAATCTTATTTTCTGTCAAATGAGAAGTTGAAAAGAGTACATCTGATTTAGCTCAAAGTCTTTTAGAGAGCTGAAAATCACATTCTAAATCATCCCAATGAAAAATCACACCAAAATTTATTCTACCTGTATAATTTTCTTTTAATTAAAGTTAAATTCTTAAAATCAATCATTTGAACACAAATTGAGATTATTTATAATGATAGCAATGAACTTCTTTTACTTTTATCAAAAGTTTCATCAAAATAAAACAAGTATGTATGAAAAGATTGATGAAACATTTGTGGACTGAAATAAAAGATACTCAGGTTGAGTCTATTGCCTAATCTATCTCCCAGGTTAGCTATCTATCAAACCTACCTATCAAATGTAAAGAAAAGGTAATATTAAATATAAAGAGAGATCAGCAACTAGCAAATGATAGTATTCTACTGTACTCATAAGACCATTTTGCTTTTTGCAATTGATGTCAGATAAATTTTACTAACCCAAGTTTTTCTCACATATAGGAAAATTAATTAATTGGAGTTCTCATTACATATCATAAGCATAAGATTACAAATAAAAACTGCAAATAAACACTTTCATGTGAAAATGGAATAACTCATTTTTGAGAGTTACCATTCTATGTATACTTTGACATATTTAAGGTAGGAAAGAATTTTGTTATCTACACATACTGTATGCTAGGAATCCTAAAAAAATACATAAAAACTGCATAACCTATAGAATGTATTTTTTATATGAAACTTTAAAATTTCATCTCCATAAAGCCATTATCTTGCCTCCAAATAAATTCTTACATTGTACCTGGATAGCAACTTTAAATAAAGAATTATTGGACTCTATTATGTGGTATCAAGTCTAGAAGTACAATATAGGGTAAAACATTAAGTAAATGATTCTTAAAACTGATTTTTTCATTCTGAAGCCCAGCATCTCATTAGCAGGAAGTAACAGGACATCATTTTCAAATATGTGACTTCCTTTATTACACCCTTGAGATGTCAGACTTCAAATGGGATTATAGGCTTTATTCTGCTGAATCATGTTCCTACATTTAACAGTCTGCCAAAAATTGAAATCAGAAAGAATTTCCCTTAGCACCCTTTGGAATAGACATGGGGTAGCTGGCTGTTGGTTTTTCCCTATGCTCTTGAGATCAGTGACTGGTGCTAAACATTAGTGAGGACTGGAATAAATGTGGAAAGATGGACATGTTGATTTGTCCCTTCATCCCTGGCTTTGTACTTCACCCCAAGTCTTGGCATATGTAATATCATTTCATCCTGAAGCTCCTCGGGGGCTGAATGATTTTTGACTGAGTTATATCCTCCTCAGTACAGGAAAATTGATTGTCATGCGCTCTTAGAAGCGAGCAGTTAGCCCAGGAGGACTTATAATGCCTGCTGATGATGCCGGGGTTCTTGTTTGCGGAGCCGAAGAATGAGCTTCACAAACAGTCAAGGTAGGAGAGCAAGGCACAGGCTTTTATTTAGAGATACGGTGAAAGGACAGAGCTCCCGGCTCATGCCAGGAGGGGACAAGAGAGTCCGTTGTTGGTGCGTTGTCTAGGGGGTTTTATAGGCAGTTAAGGATTTTTCAACAACATGAAAAAATTAGGGGTGGGGACTTGTTAAGTGGTCTCTGAATATTAAGAGTTAACTTAACATATGGAATTTCCTGCCTTGATTTCTCTCTGGGATACCGGCGCCTTGGTCTGGGAGCATATCAAAAGGCTGCCTGACCAGCCCCCAAGGTGGGCTGAGATATTGTCTACTTGCTAAAGAATCTTGCCTCTTGAACTTCCTGGGTTAAAATGCAATTTTATCTTTAAGATGGAATTCTTCCTGCCTTTAACCATGCCGTCTGCAGCTGGGTCTGCATGCTAAGTTAGTTGCCCAGTTTGCAAAATCATCTTGTCAGATCTGAAGAAGGAAAGACAGCACATAGGCCTGGGCCTTTTAGTATGTTAAAGTGAATCTTACACATGATTACAAATGATTAGCATAATAAAACATGTGCTACCCTTCTTTATCTGGGGAACATTAACTGATTTCACTGAAGAATGATTCTAGAGCTCAATGTTTAACATAGGTGGGGTTTCCTTGCATGTAGTTACATTGCTCTGACAGCAGATATCCCACCCTGCCCCCTCCGGAGGGCAGATGTAGTCCTATTCTGACTACATCTATGGTCCCTGTCTCATTGAGGCTGTGTAAGGAATGTAGTACGTGACAATAGGAAATGCAGTAAAGAACTGGAAATTTCTCTATAGCTTACAGCTTCTTTTCCTAGTCCAGACTGAGCTGTGAAATACATTTGAAAACTAAATTCCTTTAAAAAAAAAATGTCTCAGTAAGGACAAAATTTAGGATCTTTAAATTAAAAGATTGTCCTGAAAACCATTTTGTAAAAACAAAGAAAAACTGATATGACCTGGAAATCATTATGAAAGCAAAGCATAAACAAATATGCAAGTTCATATTGATCAGAAACTCCCAGGATATTCCACCACTTCTCTGCTCTTAGAAGTATGAACAGAGCAAAATAACAGATTTGTTTGCAAGTATATAAAAACCTGGCAAGATTAACTTTCCATATTAATCGTCAGTCTTGTTTGCCTATAAATGTACCTTGGAAAGAAATCATACCTATTGTTTTATCAATTAAAAAGAAAACTCCAAGTTTCAAAATCTACAAAGCAGTGAGAGCAGTATTTATTTTTCAAAGAAAGTCATTTATTCCATTTGACCCCAAAATGTGTCTCTTGCTGGCAGTTATTAGGGATGCATGTCATTTTCCCTTCATTTTATAACAAAAGAAAATAAACGTATCATGAATCTTTCCTAACAGATTAAATCCTCATGTTTACATCGACTTGACATTTTATGATTTCTTCCAGTGTAGGAAAACCATGGCTTAGGAAGTTTGATGGTGTTCTTAACATGTTAGATGGCGTTCTATCAAGTTCCTAGCAGCAGTGACACATATAATCTGTTCTCTCTCTGCACACATGCACATAGGTGGATACTGTGAACCAATAAATCCCAAAATATTAGCCTTTTAAAAATGCTTTAATAGCAGTTTGTATGATTTTAATTATGTAATTTTACCTGAATTCATCAGGGACAAAAGTCAATGGCTTATGGAATACACCTGATTTTCTTTCCTGTTAGTTGCTCACAGTCTCAAGTCCCTGACGATCCACGTAACAAAAAAGCAATTGCTGAATTGATTGATATTTCAGTACATTGGCTTTTATAAAGGCAAGCTGTACTGAACAATAAAAGGGGATATATTATTTTGTCTATTTTTATTCTTTTCTCTTTCAAAATGTAAATAATCCCATGACAGCTTTACAGGATGAAGTAAATCAACACAAATCTGGGTTAATTTTACTCTCAGATTTCTATCACATCTCAAAAGAAATGCCTTTAACTTTTCAAGATTTTGAAACTTTCCAATGAATATCCATATGAAAACTGTTTTCAAAAAGCAGTATGCCTTTTATTTTGCATTTCACTACAAAGAGCCATATAAATGGTAGCATTCAGTACATTTCGGCCCAAATGAAACCAGAGCTGTCTTTTAGGGTCTCTTGGTATCCGTCTCTGTGTGACCTGGGAAAGCAAAGGCCCTTTGCCCGGGCATGTCGTCCAAGCATGCCTCCACTGTTAAGTCATTTAATGATTAAACGATGAGGCATCTACATTTTCTCAGTGATGCATAGAACCTTATTGCTGTTGTTCTTGTTATTTTTAATGCTCAGATTTGCATTTCTTCTATGCATGTAATTTCTCAGTTTTTTAGCCACGGCTGTGTATTGAACTACCTCCAATAGGCCGTTTCATCAGATCTACTTCCTTAAACTAACTCAGAGAAGAGATTCAAAAAAAAATAAACTTACTGAACTGAGAAAGAAGAGAAATTAACTACATACCATTTCAGAATGTGACAGGCAATGTGAAAAGAATTCTCCCCTGACAAATGTGTATTTTCTTTATCTGTTCTGCACTTGTTCAGCCCTCTAATACTAACAAATAGAAACCCCGAGGTCATAAATCTATTATCTGCAGTATATTTTCATTGTAGATGAATCCGTAATGTAACCAAAATGTCAGAGTCTAGTAAAATCCGACTTGACTGTATATACAGAAAGCAGTTGTGAGGGAAGTTTTAAACACTTCTGAGTATTTTTTAAGTACATGTAGTAGGACTCTTGGGAATAGAGTATTGTTCTTAAACTGACAAACATAACTTTTGAGGATTTCTCTGTAAAATACCAGCAAAAGAAGGGTATCATTAAGGTCACATGCTAATTAATTTTCCTTTCTGAGCAACTTCTGCCTCCTCTCTGCTTTGTTTCTGTTCAAATTGTGATGAAAAGTAATTTTAACATTCCATGTCCTGCTGTGTTTCACCCTTATAAATAGCAAAAACCATGTAAATTGTTCTGTCTAACCTTTTTGTTTGGACCACCAGGAGTCTGAGAAAAAGTTGTAGTTTATCTTCAATAACGTTTAAGATCATCCTGGTGTGCGCAGCTGCGTCGTGACTGTCTGGCCTGCATGACTGTCCTGTGGCCCTGTCCC
The DNA here is from genome assembly GCF_040802235.1 of Manis javanica. Classification (NCBI taxonomy): domain Eukaryota; kingdom Metazoa; phylum Chordata; class Mammalia; order Pholidota; family Manidae; genus Manis; species Manis javanica. Next base: position 99,813,204 of record NC_133167.1, read on the forward strand.
CACAGGGTCTGGGCGTTCTCTTTTGCATCTGCAGATCCCTCTCTCTCCTCCCCACCTTCCCCAGCGTCCCCTGCCAGATGCCCAAAGACCTATTTCTGATTTCTATACATGCTATCTTTTTGGGAAAAGAGTATTTATTTCTTATGCATGACCAGTTGCTGTGTCGCTTCTACTCCCTGCGTCAACCCAATCCACTCTGAATTAGATGAGGTAATGGGACGGAGCCTGGCAGAGCCCTGCTCACCCCCACTGCCTCTCACTGCCATTCTGGAGGTTCTGCATCGCTAAAGCTGCATCACGTGTGTCCACGAAGACCTGCTCACGCTCTGACTTCTGTGGGCCTGGGACACCCCCAAGCTGCATCTTCAATGGTAATTGGGCTTCCCGACTGATGTAAGACACAATGAACTTTCTGCCTAATACAGGAAGTATCTTTTGAACTAAGAAAATACATTGCAAGTCCTAATGCAAGGGAGAGAGAGCCTCCCAAGGTTTCAGGTCCTTCAGCTACTTCTCTCTTCTCCTCTTCTCCTCTCCAGCAGAGAAAACAACCACTCATCTCCAGTTCATTCCTGGGCCGCCTCCATCATCCAGGTACAGGGACGTTCTTACTGTCCTAGGTACCACACCGCCGCATCGCATCAGTCTACAGATCTCAGACGTGCAGCTGAAGTAGTGTGTTCTCACTAATATGTACCACCTAGCAATAAAAAATATATGAAAGATAGCCTAGAAAGAATAAGAGATCTGGACAGGATTAAAAGAATAATCATTTTTTAGAATAAAATCCCAAATCAGAGAGACTAGCAGTGCCCAAAAGATGACAACGGGTGACTTGTGTGTACTACGCTCCCTCTTACTGCCTCCAATGGCCCTTCTCTCCCACCCCCCGACCCCCTGCGCCCCACTGCACAACAGTTTTCCACTGAGCCTATAGCACCATGAAACTCTTATGCTTTAGTCCTTGCTGACCAAACTGTAAGGGTAGAACAACTTGTCTTATTTGAACCTCACTGCACCACCTTATCACCACTTCAGCCCCATCTGCTGTGAACCAGCCTGGCCAAATTCTACCCCAAAACATCTGTTGTTATCACTGTTTGTTCAGCTTTGTATTTGTTCTATGTGTCACAGTTTGCATCCCTGTAGCATCTGCGTGGCTGCAGAATTTCTGAGTCTGCCCCTGAAGGGGTCATCTTGGATAGACATGGAGGAGGGGAGGTGGTTTGCGCAGCGGTGAAGCTCTCAGAACTCTGGAGTGAAACGGACTGGGTTCAAACCCTGCATCTGTCTCTTCATAAATATATAAACTGGGGCAAATTACTTAATCTCCCTGGCCCTCAACTGTCCTTCCATAAAGCAGATAAAATGACAGTGCCCAGTACATGAATGGCACTGATGTACTCAGTGAAGATGCAGTGACACAGTGAAGTGCTTACAGGGGGTCTGCTACATAGTAAGTGTTCAGGAAACCTTAGTCATCACCATTCAGTCATATAAGACTGTTTTGTTTGTTTCTGCTGTGCCAAATCATCAGACACCTTTTTCTTTCTTTCTATTTAAATCACCTCCCTAAATGTGATTTTTTTTTTAAACTTCTTCTGTGTATCAACACAGGCCAAAGCACGGTTTTGATTGAAACGAGATATTTCACTTCTTTTTAACATTTCAGACTCCTCTTTTTCTCACCGAATTATTCAAAAAATACATATATGCCTCCATGTTTATCCTTAACTTCTTTCTTGGTCTCATCTCTCTTTCTTACGGGACAAAGGAGGGACAAAATAGCTTTTGCGCCGTTTTGCGTTCCTCGGATGCATCATACACAGGCTTTCAGAACTCCGTGATTGTGCAGATGCTCCGGCCTCTGCTTGGCTGAAATTCCCTCTCCTTTTTTGTTGTTCGCTAAATTCCTGCTTCTCCCAGGAAACTGAGTCAGATACAGTATCCACTGATAAGCCTTGCCTGGTCTCCCCAGATGCAGGGAGAGATAGTGTTTGGTGCTTCCACAAAAATGTAGTCAGGGCCCTGAGTTACCACATACAGTGTCGTATGTGATGGATCCGTTTATGTTCCCATCTCTCTCACAGTACCCTGGGGTCCTTGAGGGCCGGGACTATGAACTATGGATTCTTTACTTGATATCTCCAATCACTAACATACACATGCCACATAATAAATAGTCAATCAGTATATTTCAAATGCATGAGAGTCTTGTGTCTTCTATAGGAAGAGGCTGAGTTCTAAAATGTACCTAAAATATAGCACTTATGGACTGCAAAATCCATAGAAAGATTGAAGGAAGAAAAGGGAAACTAGGAAAAGCAAAGTAAATGACCCAGGAAAGTGTACCACACAGAGGGACCCTTCAGTTTCGCTGTGTCAGTTGATTTATTTTGACAAAAGGGCTAGAGCCAGAATTCCATAAAAGCCTTCCCTTTGAACCCCACCATGCTTTATCAACAAACATAACTTGTTATGACATAAAGTTACTTTCTTCTTCCCAGGCAACCCTTCACTATCACTTAGAATCTTAGTCATTGGCAAGATTAAGACTCTATGGTGAAAATTTAAAGAATTATATATAGTCTGACCATATCATGAGTATCTACTATAACACAGCTTTCAATGTTTTATATAAACAAAGCTCTTAAGAATTCCACTATAATATACAATAAAATCATTCTTCTCATAAAAATAAGTATATGCTCACAGACACGTATATTTTATTCACTGTAAAATATAAGGGCCTAAAAATTGTCATAGGTTGTTAAAACGACTGTAAATTATTTTGCTACAAGTTCAAAGAATCCCCATGTAATTAATTACATTAAGATTATGCTATTAGGCATAAGTTATTTCTGGAGTAACTTAAAATATAAGATAATAATACAATTTACAGTATTATTACTGGAAAACATTTAATAGCTATGACTAAATTACAGAGAGACCTAATTCAGGCTTTTCTATCAGCAAGTTATTATATTATGATATAAAGCCACAGGTGGGTGTCTCTGATCATTGGCTATTTCAGGAGATGGGAAGATCTCTGACAGGCTTCCTTCCCAGCTCACAGTTGTTAGGAAATAAGTCTTAGTCTGCGGTCTGCTATCTGACTTAGTCCCAAATGTCTGGGTTTAATCCTCTAAATCCCTCCTCTAAAGCACAGGAGCAATCCTCTAATTCTTTCTTCATTGTGGAAGTCTTTTTTTTTTTAAGAAAGTAAATTTGTATCACAGAAATGACTCGATGCAATAAAGATATGACATACAGAGGAGAGGTTTCCAAAGGTCCAGATATAGTAAGACCACAAAATTACGTAAGGGACAGACAGATCCCCTTAAATAGCTACTTATTCCTATCTTTGGCAAAGCAGGAGTTCTCAAACTTACCTAGTGTGCCAGAAACTTAAAAAAAAAAAATTCTGAGTATTAATTTAAATTTCCTTTTAAAAAAGATAAGAAAAGCATGGAATTATTGTCATTTACATGAAATGTAAACCCAATCTAATTATTGTTGGAATCTATCTGGAAAACAATAATCTGAAATTAGTTTTCAATTCTTGCAAATGTTAAGAATTTCTAGATTTAGCATGAACTTTACCACCAAAACACTGATGGAAATGAAGAAATGCTAGGTATCCTTCCTTCATATCAACCCAAAGATAATTTGAGCCTAAGCTGTTTCCTTACCATTGCTTATATTTGGTCTTCAACATAGAAAACCCTAGGTACTATAGCACTTATTTGTCTTTCCTTTGGTGTAACAGTATCTTTTACATATTAGGTCTACTTCTATTATTTTTTTGTTAGCTCATAAGCATTAAAGTACTTCCAACTGTCATTTTAATCCCAAAAGAGAAGTTACTTTTGTGTCTTTAACTGGAAAAAATTCCCCATAAGCACAATGTGTAGACCAACATGGTAGCTGTCATTTTGTGCTGCCTTCAAAGCAGCCAGCATGTATCACCACAAAACAAAAGTTAAATGTTCTCATTTCACCAATCTGATTCTAAACATAAGCCCAATAGCAGACATGAAAATGAATTCAGTTATAAAATAGCCAACAGGATAATGCAGAATACACTATTGTTAAATTTTTAAGGTTATCATCAAAACCAGAAACATTTAACAATTCTTGTGGAGAACTCACTTATCCCAAAGAACACATCCAAAGAAGATTCAAGAATCCCATTTAAATAACACTGATTTCGAGGATTGAACACTCTCCAGTTCCTATAGACCTTATTATTGATTGAATTGTGCCCCCCAAAATTTGTATGTTGGAGGCCTAATCCCCACTACCTCAGAATGTGACCCTATTTGGAGATAGGTTCTTTAAAATTGAGTTCAGAAGAGATTGTGAGGGTGGATCCTAATCCAGTAAGACTGGTGTGCTTATCAAAAAGGAAAATAGGACACAGAGACAGACATGCATATAGGGAAGATGGTATGAACAGACCCAGAGAGAAGACAGCCATTTAGACAAGAGAGAGGTCTAGAACAGATCCTTCCCTCACAGCCCACAGAGGAAACCATTGCTGTCTATGTCCTGATTTGGGACTTCTAGCCTCTAGAACTGTGCGATAATGAATTTCTGTCACTTAAGCCAGCCATTCTGTGGTACTTTGCTCTCATAGACCTAGCAAGCTAACACATAAACCCAGAAGCAGGCATAGAAACAGAATTCAATTATAATGAAGCCATCAAGAATATGTAGAACATGTTTCAGTTGATTTTTTTAGTTATCAAAACAAAGAAATACCATCTTTAAGTGCTTGCAGAGAATGTACAGATCCCCAAGAACACATCTGAGAGAGATCTAAAAATCCTATGTTGAGAACCGCTGAATTGAATACTCTCTCTCCAGTTCCTAGAGACTTACTTAAGTCAAGTTCTTAGACTGTCTTTAAATAAAGAAGCCAACAGGGTCATTGCCATAAGTACATTAACTAAATAAAAATGCCAGATTTCCCTGAACAAGACAAATTGAAGTTACCTGCCACAACAGGTCACATAACAATGAAGTTTAACTGGCATTTACTAATGGCGACAAGAGGGGCAAGCGTGAGGCGGAGACACACTGAGCTATTCCTGCCTGGTGAGGTCCAAGGCAGAGACAAGTCTAGTGGCAATCAGACAATTAGAGTAAACACCAGTTTTTACTAGCAGAATTAAAGGCAGCAAATGGATCATCTATCTGTAGCAGGTGGCCTCAGCATTTGCAGAAGAAAACCCTGGTAACATATCCCATGTACCAACAGGACTTCAGATCGGCTTCCTACCGATGGCATAAGTACAATGAGCCGCAAAACACTAACCTTAAAATCTCCCCTAACTGGATGTCTAACTTTTGAGCAACGTCCTAAATACCTCCAACATCAGGAAAACCTGCCTGAGAAGCCCATTTAATTAATTAAGAGAGTGTAATAGTAAGAAGTATTTATTCTGGTAATAGCTATCATTTAGAAAATATAAACTGGCACTGGCTTTATTAGGTGTTCATGTCTGGCATTTCATTAATTGCTCACATTGATGCTATGAGGTCACTGTTGTTGTTCCCAGTTTTTGGATTAATAAACAGAGAGGCTAAATCCTAGAGAGATTCTTCCGACTGTGTCAGTCACCACTACAGATACTAGTGGACACTAAACCCCTGTGATATAGAGGCGTATGATGTTCTAGCCACTAGAGAGCAGACATCTTCTTAACTTAGAACCATAAATTCTCTCTTATGCCCATTAAATTCAACCCCTTTAGGTGAACACTACCTCCACTTCCTAGCATTTGATACATGATATATGAAGAACAACTTCCTGTATCTGACTCCCTCCTTGTGTCCTATTTTTTTGTACCTATGTGTTTTCTTCTACTCACAGGGGAGAAAAAAGCACTTCGATGTCTCCAGTTTATGGAAACACATGCAAAAAAAAAATTTTTTTTTAATTAGGTTATGTGTTAGGGAAAAGATAAGTTACGGAAAAACATTTAGGGAAATAACCCATTGACACTTTCACAAAAGATGAAAATGGACTTCTCAGGGAACACATGACAAAACACAGTGCTGTTGTTTGAAAAACATCACCCAATGAAAGCAATAAAGAAGAAAAAACAGTAAGAAGTAGGCAGTATGATATGCGAAAGTTGTTCTGTGGCCATAATAAATTTCATCTAACATCAAACACCCAGTCTGTTCCCTTCCATGTGGTGCTCTGTGTAAGAGGTCTGATGAGGAGCATAACTGGACAACTGAGTTTTCTAGAATAGTTCTTAAAGAAAATACTTTCATTTATGAATATTTCTAATAAAAAGAAGTTTTGAGGTCTGAACTCCTGATATCACTTTAGCTCCCCCATCAATGGATAAGCACAAATCATCATTTATTTTCATTAAATTCAAAAGAAAATGTCAGATGAGTAAATTGATGATAGCTTGATTTAGATATTTTGTTTGGTCCAATCTAGCTGATAAAATACATGGTACTCTAAAATACATGTAACACATGAAATCATTTTTTGAAAGGAGTTTTTATCTTGTCCTTGATCACCTTAATCTCTACAGACATTTCATAGCCTTGCTGTTTCTAACCCTTTCTTGGGTATCTGTTCCTAAAGTCATACACCATTTAATATAAGCACTGAGTAATTCCTCTCAAAGAGTATCATCCTGTGCCTTTCTCTGGGTTGGGTGCCATACAGAATAGCACTCAGAAGTTGCTTTTAGTCATGCTACCTATGCCATAAACTGTGCAGAAACCTGAGTGGTAGAATGCAGCATCAAAGCTATACTGCTGGTTTTATTTATTAATAAAAGAGGAGAGTTTTCAACATTTTTGTTTGTATATTGAATGAATTTATTGTCCGCAAACCTCTTACTAATGTGAAAATGCTGTACTTCACCAGCTACAACAGTTCAGTTGTCAGGAAACTGAGCAAAGACAGTCAAGAAGACCACGGGCTTTTTTTAGCACAGGGTTTTTACAACTTGGTACATTTCTCTTTCAACTGGCTAATCATTGGGATCTTGGTAATAAAATCTTTGATACTCCACATCAAAAAGAAAATACCTACAGCATTGTTTTCCATTCTGCCTACCTCCCATATTTATTAGCCCAAGTTACCACCCATGTAAATATGAGTCATTTCTCTTTGGAAATATATTTTATAATCATTTACCTCAGGCTGTACTCACTTTAGATAAGGCCATAGCTCTTAGAAACACTAGCCCCTGCCCATGGACAGTGGTCAAACGAAAATATTATATCATAGAATGAAGGAAGTAGAGTATCTTTTTTTCAAAAGCAAAAAATAATAATTTATAATATTCTGTGCAATTTATAGTTACGGCTTGAGCAAAAAAAAAGTGGATTAAATTGTGATAGAGGAACAAAAATAAATACAACCCTAAATATATGGTTTTATTCCTCAACAAAATCTTATCCAATTCCTTATGGAAATATTTAGATAATCACATACTGAATGAATATTTAATGAGAACATAGATGAACAAATGTCTTGTATTTCCTTCTTACATTAAAAAATTATGTTTGGTTGTTTATTATTTGTTTATTTGCTGTTCATTTGAAAAATAATCTCCAGCTCCTACTAGAGGTAAACACTGTACTGGACCTTACAGCTGTAAAAGTAAACAAGACAGAGACAGACACTGCATGGGATACACAGACACTGCATGAGGTGCACAGACAGTGCATGGGGTACACAGACACTGCATGGGGTACACAGACACTGCATAGGGAACATAGACACTGCATGGGGTACACAGAGACTGCATGAGGTGTGCAGACAGTGCATGGGGTACACAGACACTGCATGGGGTACACAGACACTGCATGGGGTGCACAGACACTGTGAGGTGTGCAAACACTGCATGGGGTGCACAGACACTGCATGGGGTGCGCAGACAGTGCATGGGGTGTGCAGACAAGGAAAGAACTGATGACAGCACAGTGTAATAGGTCTCACTGGGAGGAAGCATATAGGAAGGGAGGAACCCAGGACCTCGGACAGGAGGAACCAGGGAACCCACCCCAGAGGTATAGATTTTTAAATGTAATCTGAATAATAATAACTAGCAGGTAACCCAATGAGATGATGAAAGGGTGGGGGGTGTGCTAGGTGGAGAAAAATGTTTACAGAAGGGGAAAAGGGGGAATATAGGAGGGAGGGAGGGAGAGAGGAAGGCTGAGTGGATTGGTGGGATTATTCTTACATGAGGAAAGGGGGGGTTGCGGGGCAGGAGGGACAGCCCTGCTCTGAAACGGCTTAGCTGCCCAACAGCACAACAGAGAGTCTGTATTTTCACTGCTTCGCTTTCTTGCTACCCCAGAGTCTCTCAGTTCCAAGAGGTCCTCATAATCTTAAAACAGGAGCTTCTAAGGCCTCGGCTTTCTTATTTATTCTTCCTTAATTGATCAAGGTTTCCTTGTAATACTTATTACCTTTAAAGGTGAATTTTAATCTTTAAAAAAATCCATAGTTTTTTCTTAAGAGTTAAAATAGCTAATCCTGAAAGTTTTCAAATCTCAGTTCTTTAATTCTTTTACCTGAACATCCATAAAATGAGCTATCCATCCAAATAACCTTGAGGGATAAGTTTTGCCTATGTTAGAATAATTTTATACTTAAATAATGCTCTTAGAAAGTTTTGCCTTTTAGACATAATATCACATAATGTACAGAGAATTATTAATGACAAACAAATTTTATTTCTTGACATTGAAACCACCATTCCAATAAAGTTAATGGTATTATAGGCAATATTTAGATTGTACTGATTATGCTGTAGATATGGGTTTGCATAAATTTTTAGGTGTCCATATTGTTAAAATAAGTTCCAAGAAGCAGTGGCAATATTATCTGGTGTGGTTATTAGAATTTAATCCCAAAGAATACTAATAATGTGTTTTAGTACGTATGAAATTATATCAAGTATTTTCTATTTGTGCCTGCCTAGTTCTACAAAAAAAAAATTTCAAAAATGTTTATCCTAAAAACAGCAACATTATATAAAATTTGAAAAATATAGGAGATAAAGCACTCCAGAGCCCAGCGCCTTAGTGGAATAGCTATTGGCATTTCATCCATCATACTGTATTCACGAACGGGGGTGGGGTGGGGGGTGGGACTGTGGTGCAGTCAGCCCAACGCAGTGCCCAGTATCTTCTTCCCACCTCTCGCCCTGCTACCTTAGTCTCTTTCTGGCCTCCACCAGGACTGGATGGCAGGACAAGCAAATCTCTCCATGGAACAATTTACAAAATAAGCCCCAGAGTCCCTCACAACCCTTTTGTTCATAGGAAGTGCCATCCTCATGTCATGGACATCTGGATTAAGGCTCCTTAGAGACAGCACACATTTTAACAGCCTCCCCCTCACCAGTACCACCAAAAGAAAACAAAAACAAAAAAACAAAACCTGCCATTGCTGAATACATAATTGAATGACTGAGTCTTAATTCAACTATTTCTATCAGATAATTTTGCAATGTCGAATAGTCATTGGCTCATCAAAAAATAGTATAAAAATTCTGAAGTATTCATTTGCATAACAACATAGAATTTTACCCCTTTAAATCTAGCATTTTCTTATGCTGAATACTATTTTCATTTAAATGCATTGGGAAAAACATTTTACCTTTGACTTTGAGAGAAGTGGGCACTGTTTACTTAGTTATTTTTTATCATTATTATTTTAATTTCCAGTAATCCTTTTTTTTTTAAATTCCCAAACTCCACAGTTATGGGGAAAAATTTAAAGGTTCTTAACAGACGGTTATTATGTGAATGTTTTTAGGAGACATTATCAGTAAATATTGTAACTATTTTCTCTATGCTCACTGAATGACTCCATTAATGGAGGTTCTATAGAAAGATAGTTAAATCAGTTCTTTTTTCCTAACCTAACCTACCTTCATTCCCTGCACTATCTTTTCTTTTTTATACGTTATGAGAAATCTAGAACTTTCAACCCATCTTCTTAAGAGCTCTGCTCTGTCTTTATCCTTTCCTGACCCCATTTCTGCATCCCTCTGTCCCCTAAAACATTACAGGTCATGGGAGAGCTAAGTGAGCTCCTGGTCTCTGTTCTTCTAAATACAAATTTATCTTTTTGGAGGACAATTTGGAAATGCCTGTCACAATTTAAAATTTTATCACACACGTTTATTAAAATTAAAAAAACATATTATGCATTTACCCTATAGAAATACAGTACAAAAAGATATATGAAAGAAAAATTTTGATTATTCTTGGCAATAGTAAAAAATGGGGGAAAAAATCATAAGTGCTTTCAATAAGAAATCAGGTAAATAGGTGATGACATAGACATACATGACATATTTAGTAAAAAGCATATGGTTTATCTCTCTATATTGACTTGAAAATTACCCATAACAACTGTTGATTGAAAAAAGTCACAGAACAACATATGATCATATTTACATTATACACATTGTGTGAGAAAATTCCAGAATGTGCAGCAAACTGTAAATAGTGTACATCTTTGGAAAGCAGGATTATATGGAAGACTTTCACTATCTGTTATTCACTTTTATATCAAATTTTTTATAAATTAGCAAGTATTTCTAGATATCAAAAGCTACTGTTAAACTATGGTACTTACAAAGTTTGATACCAGCTCTGGAATAGAAAATAAAGTCCAGAGTTATGATCATACATGGAATTTAATATATGATAATGTGACATTGTATGATATAGGAAGAAAAATGAATTATTCAGAAAATAGTATATTTGATTATCCATTGGAAAAGAAACTAAACAATCTTCTTTCCTTATTCTAAAGCAAACAAGTGATTTCCCAGTTTATCAAAATTTTAAGCCTAAAAAAGTAGTTTCTTAAAGTTCTAAACTAAAAAATAGGTAAATATTCTATGATAATCAAGTCACAAAATTCAGAAATACCAAAATGTTAGTATTCATTTTCTCAGATGGGTGAAGTATCAGAAGACTTTACATTTATTTGTTAACTATTTCAATTTTGTTTGATTTTTAACAACAAATAACATGCAAGGAATAAAAAAAATAGAATGGACATTAGAAGTTTTACACTATAGTTGTCAACTTCTATACTTCATGGCACAACTGAATCATAAGAATACATTTTATATAAATATAAAATGTTATATATATATATGTGCATATATAAATATATATGAAATGATGTGTGTATATATATATATATATGAAATGATGTATATTCACTTCACTTTAATGATCAAAAGTTTATCAGTCATCAGTGGTACAACATGTTATGTTCATATTTTTCTTCTATCCCTAAATTCAATTTCATTTACTTAAAAACAGAAGACCCTTAATATTCCCATTAATGTGAGGTTTGTAAACACATTATCACATTCTCTCTCTCTCTCACAACCAAAAAAAAAAAAAAAAAGAAATCCTTTTACTTTCTGGCCAAAACCAGCACTGTTTTAAAGATCTTTGTTTTTACCTCCATTGCTATCATTACCACCAGCATTGTCTTCTTTTCTGAGAAACTCTATGCAAAGATTTAAATAAATGCATGCTGTATATGTGTTTAATAGTAAAGGTGCAGAGAATCACAAGCCCCAATGAGCTGTGGAAGCTGGGTTGGTGCTTTTCATTGTTTAAGTGACTCATTCCTGCCCACCAAGCTTACAGCCTTTAAAAATTCAAATTCTTAACTCCCACAAACTTTTGAAGGGACAATTTGACAATACCTTTTGGATGTTTTTAGATGCACATAATTTTTCAATTTATTTAAAGAGACAATATGCCTGTGTTTGAAAAGAGGATTTTTCAAAGAATGTACATGAAACCCTAAATTTTGGGAGAATTAAGGTCAAGTGGGATTGGAAGATAGTTTAGGGGTTTTTATTCTTCAACAGCCTATATAACTTTGATAATTGGAAATGTCCTTACTCCAGCAGAATTAACAAATGTTTACAAGTCATGTACTATCATTTTTCTTGTCAATAGGAAAAACTAATTGTGCCATTAAACACCTCTGAACCCTTATACTAAAGAAATGAGACCATATGCCTACCTCTGAGAGTTTACAATTTTGTTAGAAAGACAAAGATTGCAAATAAATCACTTTAGGAAAAAAGCTGAGGCAATCTACTGTAACTTTTCAGTAGGCTGTCACCAAATGCATATGGCTAAAATGTAAAAAATGATGGTTGTCCTTTTCTGAAAAGAAAGATCACAATGTTTGGGAAACAATGGGTGACATGCTAACATGATTTGTAGTCCAGAGAAGGAAGAACCTCAGAGGAGTAGAGACCTGGAAGTGGGAGAGGTCAGGATGTATGTGATGGTCAAGGTCATGGATAGAGACCGAAAGAGGAGCTTGGTAGGAACAGATAATGGGCCTCCAAGTATAAGCCTCAGCAGTATTTCCAGGAGAGATGTCTCTTTGCAGAACATTTCAGAGGGTAGCTTCATGAGTCTAAAATCACTGCTAATTCCTATAGATATTGTTCAGGATAATTAAATATTGTTATATTGGAAAATATAACAGCACTGCTAATTAGGCTAGAAATCTTAGCAGTGATGACAAATCAAGAGATGTTTGATTTGGAAGAAAGGCATGGGGATGAAATTTGAGGAGGGGAGAGAGTATAATAAGTAATTTGGGATAGCAGTATGTTGAAGTGAAAGGTGCCAGGCCAAGATTCAGGACTCCCAGGGGCCAGCTCTGACCTGTGTCGCTTGGCCATGTTGATCCTCAGCGTGAACGCTTATAAAATGCCATGTTGGAGAAGATGATTTAAGGGCTTTCACATGCAAAAGAATGTAGTATATTCTGTTACATCTCCAGTGGAAGAATTCAGTTATTTAGGTGATCAAAATCGGGAGACAGATTTTAGCTTCATAGAAGTTTATTAGTCAGTGTTCTTGGGTGTAAACAACACAAAATGACTCCGGTAATTGCATGGAGTAAAAGATGTATTGAAAAGGAGAGCTCAGAGCTCCTATGGAATGGCCAGAAAACCCAAGCTCAGACAGTAAAACAAAGAGGAAAGGCCTGGACAAAATCCCCATCACAGACATAATTCTTAGGTCACGGCCAAGTGCACCATTGCGATTCAAATCTCTGACCAGGACCATAGTGGACTTCTGCCACAGCAGCCACAGACAGCTCCGACTTTGAACTTGGCTGCAGCCCTTCAAGAATCCCAGGCCCAGTGGAGGCATCTGCCTTGCTCTGGTCATGCCACGGGCTCATGCCCTGGAGTCCAGGGTCTAGAAGAAAGGAATCTCCTCATTTTAGCTCGATAGTAAGAGAGCAAAGCCTTGTCTCTCATCTGCCCTGGAATAACTTCCAATGGTAGGGACATATAGATACTCCTCAGAACACAGAAGTCCACTCTTACCAGATCCATCCAAAACTGAATAGATTGCTTTTGGAGGTTGTAGTAGGTGAAATGATGTTCCCCCAAAAGATACGCCATGTCCACACCCTGTGAATGTCACTTCATTTAGAAAAAGAGTCACTGAAGATGTCACCTGGTTAAAGATTTTGAGATGAGTTCCTTCTGGATTCTCTGGTTGTTCCTGAGTATAATGACAAGTGACCTAGGAGACAAATATGAGAGGAGGCGTGTGGCCATTTGTCACAGCAGCCCTGGGGACCAAGACAGGTAGTGAGCCTCCCACTGCTATCAGCATGTAACAAGCTGGATTCTACTTCTGAGGTCAGTGTTTAGAGATAATTCTTCCCCAAGAAGGGCTGAATTCAGTGATATCTCATGTTCTTTCCAATCCTGGGGTTCTGCACTTCTAATTTTCCCATAGGGCAAGACCACAGCCTCATCCTGTTATCTGTTGTATCATTCTTATGCCATTTGGCTTAATAACTAGAATATTAATATTTGGAACTATTACATTACTAGATTACTAATAGATTATGGGATATTTTATTTCCAAAGACGTTAATACTCAAATGTGATCTCTTACACCCTCTCTTGCTTTTCCTTTTACCTCCTCCTTTTCTTGATACAAAGGTTGCATCAACTACCATGAAAAAATTAACTATTCAGACTATGCAGCTGTCACTTCTCCTTTGGCATGTTTGCTGGGAAAATAGATGGAGCTGGGCTGCTACACGTGTTACCAAATCATGGAAATTTCCCTTGTTGCATTTTGAATCATCCTGAGACTTATTTTGAGCCATATTCTGCATGTCCTCATAAATCAGGGTTCATCTCTCCAACCTTGTGACTCATGTCTCATCTGCATAAATAAATATTGAGAAGCAGTGAGTACAGATTTCTCTTTCTTTTTTAAACAAGGAACTTAAGCAAGTGACAAGACATTCTGAACATCCTGATGTTGAAAGTCCATTGTAGGCAATTTGATGTGATTTTACGTTCTTCTGCTCTTTCTCTAAGTAATCGAAGTTAGTGATTACATAGCATCCTTTGGAGGGTCTTCTGGGTATATTTTTGAGAGATTTAATTTTTATATCTCTATTTAGGATAATATCTGATATTTCATGGACATACCCTCCTTAGAGCTGAGCATTACCTATTTACACACCTTATGGAACATTTAACTGCAGGTGCAACCTTAGTTTTAGTAAATGGGTATAAGCCTTATAAATACTGAATTTTATATAAAAAATAAACTGTAATCACCACTAGACAGCAAAGCTGTGGAATCTGAGTGATCTCTTTGCTCTATTGTGGTCTTGCCCACCATAAATTAAGATCCACTCTTAATCCTGTCATTCTGCATCATCTTTTTGTAAAAACCCTTCCCTCCCTGATTTATTTATTCAAGGAGCTCACAGGCACTGGGGCAGGGAGGGGAGGCTGGGTCACACTGGGATTTTATTATGCAGATAAAGGGGAGTCACTGAAGGCTTTGAGTACAAAAAAGATTTGCAGTCTAGAAAGCTCCGCTGATATGGGTGTACAGTTAACATTCCAGGGAAAAGAGCTGGACCCGCGTCATCCTTGTTTTCAGGCAGCAGGTTTGGGGAATGGTATTCTGCAGTAGTAAGAGGGAAGGAGAACACGCCTGGGGGCCGCCGGAGGAATACCAGGGAGCCCTGATTTAACCCTGGAAGGTGAAGGAGGACAGCAGGGAAGACCACCGTGTGCCGCCTCGAAGTCTGTTCTGCTACATAATTTCAGACACGGTCATTCCAAAGAACTGAGGAACTGCCCGTTCTGATGCAAAAATCGTGGGGAAAAGTCCAGTAACATACTTCCAAATGCATCACACAACTTGAAACACCATTTGAACTGAATCCAAGTTGTTCAAAACAAAACTTCAGATCGAATGACAGCGTTGCTGCCTTACTGCATGTGGTTTGTAAGCAGGATAAGCAAACTTCCAACCATCTGCTGTTTTCCTCCACGGCTACAACAAACTCTAGAACTTACCTTCTAGGCACTCACTTATTGCTTTACTAATGTTTAGCCCCAAATAAAGTATTTTATATCATGTGTATATGGACTTTTAAATATCCCCAAATACGTTTGGCAGTGGGGAGGAGTGTGTCGTCTGAGGTTTCAAGTCTGTTTTCCCCAGCAATGGCGTAAAATGCAGCTGCTGTCTGCCAGCCCAGGCCAGCCCACCCTCCTTATTTTCTCTACAGTTGTTTTTTTATTTGCACCACTTGACTGAGCCAGCCCTAAATG
This sequence comes from Manis javanica, assembly GCF_040802235.1. Lineage (NCBI taxonomy): Eukaryota > Metazoa > Chordata > Mammalia > Pholidota > Manidae > Manis > Manis javanica. Next base: position 99,828,872 of record NC_133167.1, read on the forward strand.
CCTTTCATCCCAGGCTGAATTTGTCTGACCACTTAGCTCTCACTCAGATGCCCACTTCCCTTCTGTCTTCTGCTGTTACAGGACTGAGCTCTCCACACTACATTTCTCTGCATTTATGTGCCTCATTTCCTGTGGAGAAATTTCCAGGCTGCGTGGCCTATAATCCCGAATCACTATTTATCACTCCCACTGGTGGATGCAGAAACGTTTGAGGGAGGTTTTTGGTTTGGGTTGGTTTGATTTTCCTCTTGTAGCCAGAACCTTTGTGTGATAGTGTCAGCAAAGGAGAGAGAGGTGCAGCTGGGACACTTGGAAAGTTCTAGACCTCCCTGCCAAAAAGAAAATACAAACTCAAGATGCTTCCTTTTTGGAAGGAGGCTGCTGTGAGGCAAAATTATGCTACACAAACTAATCCCTTCTTCTCCACAAGGGCAGCTGTGCCTTCCAGAGCAATGCAGCAACCCTGCTCGGCGGACGTCAGGTCTCAAAATTATGGTTTGTGTTCTCGGTCACTGCTGGCAGATAGTGATTTGCAGGCCTGGAGGCCACTTCCTTGGCAGGAAGGACCTCTCAGCTAACTTTCAAACTGCATTTGGACAAATAGAATTCAGCATTCCTTCGAATATGGATTTGCCCCTTCTTTTAAAGCCTCTGTGATTCAAAGGTATAATGAAAAATAGAGTTATTCCAGTGCCTTTTCTAGCCCTTGCTCTCATGTCTGTGGGGCAGGGTCCTAGTTTGAAGCTTTCACCAGCTCTTTAATGTTCTGAAAACCTTTTGGAAATAGAGTGAGGATAGGCAATGCAGGGCAATTTCTTACTAGAATGGTAAGTGGTAGCCCTCAGGCTCAGGCTAAGGATTCCTCCAGATTCTCCGGAGCAGATGAGATGGATTTTGAGAGTAGATCACGAAAGTAGCGTGGGTAATGGAAGAGGCGCTTTGCCCGAAGCAGGAGGTAGGGATTCTAGTGTTGGCTTCGCCTCTCATTAGCTCCATGGCCACGACAGGTCCCCAAAACTTGGGCCTTCTGAGCGTCAGGATCCTTGAAAATAAAAGCTCCACCAAATTAGTAGTTCTCATCACAGAGTGGTGGAGGATATTATGATCATTTAGATGTGTGTGTGTGTGTGTGTGTTTAACATCCATGCCTGACACCACGCTTATAAGCATGTCAGAGTTTGGGAGAGAGGAGGAAATCAAGAAGCCAGGCGTAAATATTTCAGAAAAGTTTCTGAGCTGCTTTTGATACAAATCATCAGCATCTTCATCTCCACCCCTTCTTGACAGAGAATCTCTGGATTAGATAATATATAGGGTCCCTTGGTCTCTAGCATCATATGACTCCCTGAGGAAAAAAAAAAATGAGATGCAAATTAAGACAACAGTGAGATACTCACCTATTAGAAAGGTCAAACTCTGGAACACTGACAACACCAAATGCTGGCAAGAATGTGGAGCAGCAGCCACTCCCCTTCATTGCTGATGGGAATGCAAAATGGTCCAGCCACTTTGGAAGACAGTTTGGCAGTTTCCTGTACAGCTAAACGCACTCTTACCATAAGATCCAACAACCACACTCCTTAGTATTTACCCAAAGGAATCAAATATTTATGTCCACACAAAAACCGGCACATGGATGTTCATAGCAGCTTTATTCATAATTGTCAAAACATGGAAGCAGCCAAGATTTCCTTCAGTAGGTGAACAGATAAACTGTGGTACATCCTTGTAATGGAATATGACTCAGTGCTAAAAGGAAATGTGCTGTCAAGCCATGAAAATACATGGAACCTTAAATACGTATTACTGAGCAAAAGATGCCAAGCTACAAGAAGGTTTGATACTGTATGATTCCAACTATAGGACATTCCAGAAAAGGCAAAGCGATATAGATAGTAAAAAGATCTGGTTAGGGAAGGGAGGGATGAATAGGTGGAGCACAGAGGATTTTTAGGGCAGCAAAACTATTCCAAATAATACCATAATGAGAGAAACATGTAACCATACATTTGTTCAAACCATTGTATGTGCACCTGAGGTCAACTGTGGGCTTTGGGAGACAGTGATATGTCAGTGTCAGTTCATCCCTTGTACCAAATGTATACCCAGTGGCAGATGTTGGGAATGGGGGAAGCTATGCATATGGGAGGGCAGAAGATGATGATGAGAAATCTCTGTGCCTTTGTACCTTTCTCTCAATTTTTCTGGGAACCTCAAACTACTCTAAAAAATAATTAAGTCATTTAAATAAATAGGGCATCATGATTAGGATCCCACAAATTGCAAAGAACTGTATGGGATTAATTGTTTCTAAAGCCAAGTAACCTTCATCTTGAGGTAATGCAAGTGAGAAAATTGCAGGTATCAATGTGAAATGCTTTTAGTATCTAAGTGACCTAAGAGAGAAGCACCACAGGAAGGAAAAGAATTAGCCTTACCCTGTAATGAAAAAGCCTATGTATAAACAGAGAGAGAACATTTTTACAAAAAAAATTAATGACAGCTCGGCTATTAGTGGGACAACTTGTATGTGACTTTTAGTATTCAATGTTTTTCAAGTGTGTAATTTTAAATGATAGGGTTTTTCTTATTGTCCAACCATGTAATTTGGCAAGAAAATGCACCCACAAACACAAACAAACAATTATCTATTAAAGTACTTTAATGATATTTCCCTACAATGATTTCCCTTTGAAAACATACAGTACACTGCATTAGACTTTCAAATGAGTTAACTTCCCATCTTTTCCTGCTTCTTAGCCCTAAAAACAGGAATGAGAAACCCATAGAATAATTTGGAATAATCCTTCATGATGACCTATGTGAACTTCTATATTCCCTGTTCCCTTCCCTCACACCCATGCAACATCTCTTTCCACATACTACTAACAGAATTTGTAAAGTAAAACATGGCTGCGGAAATGGAACATCCACATAAAAATCAGACTGGGAGGCTGTTCCTTTAATAACCATTGAGAGCCTACTTTTGGTCAAGCAGTAGGTTAGACATTGGGAGTACAAAGTCAAATAGCATGCAGTCTCAACTCTGAAAATGTATACATTTTAGGACAATCGGCAGCAAAATAAGTCAGCATTTCAATGATAGGAGAGCTGTCTTCAGAGTGTATAACGTGGAAGCACCTGAAAGAGGCTTCTAAATGCAATCAGGAGATGAGGGGGGCGTCTTTGAAGAATGATGTTCATACTTTTGAAGAAGGTGCAGGAGTTAGCTAAACAGGAAGAGAAAAAGAGAAGAGAACAAAGGAAGTTTGAAAGGAAGGAAACCACATGACCCATTGTTTCGGTACTAAAAAGGCTTGGGGTAAAGGAACGAATAACTGGAAAGAGGCAAGTCAGCTCCGAAAGACACGGAAGCCGTGAGTCTGAGGCTGAGGAATCTGAACTTATTCATCAGTCTACGGAGAAGATGGTGAAGGATTTTTAAATAAGTTAATGACATGACTGGGCAAGTATTTTATAGCAAGTGTGCTGACAGCATTCTGAATAATAGTTCATAGGAGAGGCAAGGATTTTAATTAGGTGGCTATTGTAATAATGTAGGCATACAAGGTGAATTCATAACCTGAAGTGATGTTGCTAAGATAGAAGAGGTAGGTAGGTAGCGAAACTGCTAAAGAGGTAAAATTCAAAGGACTCAGTGACTCTTAAAAGCAAGAATGAAGAGGGAAAACGTGAGGAAGTCACACGGGTGTTTGGCTTCATCATTATGTTGAGTAGTTTATACTGTTCATGTAGACAGAAGATTTTAAAGTAATCCATTTTCTGGAAAATACTTTCAAAATATAAAATTTGAGGTCCCTGTTGGACATATAAGTAGAGATATTCTCAAGATTATTGAATATAAAGATGGGAAGCCTTTTGTAAAATTAGAATATACAACTGTATATGAGTGTGTGTGTGTGTGTGTGTATGTGTGTGTGTGTGTGTGTATGTGTGTGTGTGTGTGTGTATCCAGTTATGCAAATAATACATACTGAGCAAAAAGTTGGGAAGAGAATATATCCTAAGTTTAGCAGGAGTATTTCTGTTTGGTAAATTTAGAGATGGGATTTCCTTTTTCCTTCCTATGTTTTTTCTATTTTCCAAATTGTATATAATGAGCATGTGTTACCATTGTTGTGGATAAACTTCCGTATATAAAATAAAACTAATAAAAACAAAAGAAATGCCTAAGTGGTCAAAAGTTCCATAGGGCAGTAGAATAAGCTTAAGAAAGGAAAGATTCTATTAGTCTGGTAATACCAAAGTTATTTGGGGGTTTTACCAGAGGTCTCTTTCCATGTGTGGAGTTGTAAATGAGCTCAAAGGAAGTTGAGATAGCAAGTACAGGGGATGCTTTTCAAAAAGCTCGACTGTCAAAGGAAGCAGAGATATGGATGAGAGCCTAGGGAAGACATGAGTGAGAATAAGGAAGATAACAGTTCAAAGGAATGTCTGAAGAAGGAATTATCTGAATGTGTTTATAGCTGATAGGAAAGAGCCAATATAGATTCAAAAGTAAAAGACAGGGAAGGGATGACTATTGGAGCAATTCCTTTGAAGACACTGAGGATTGTAGGACATTGAATTTGAATACCAGGTGAAGTAATAGCCTTAGGCTAGAAAAGACTTTAACTAAAATAAGAGGAAATGAGGAAAGGATGGGCAAAAATAGAAATAGACAAAAATTAAACACATGTCTTAGCCTCAACTCTTTCCCAAATCCCCTTTAGATAATAAGCAATAAAGCTATTAATACATAAAAAATATAAAAATACAAAAGGAATGTAAGCATCAGCAACACAGTGTTTCAAACTGAAAAGCAGATGGGTAAGTGATATGGACCCTAAGAAAGTTAGCAGTGGAAAAAGCTAAAAAGTGACCCAACCTACATCTCTCCACCTGCAGGAGATTCAGGAATTGGAGGAATTCTCTTGCAGAATGATGGCGGTGTCGGATATTCCTCCAGGCAAGAGTTTGGAAGGGACTTCCCTGGAAAATGTGGCCCACATACAGGAAAAAAACAAAAATACTGACACTGGGGATTCTGAAATAAATAAATGAATGAATGAGTAATGAATGAATGAATGAATAGATAGATAGATAATGCAAGCAAACTAGCCAATTCACCCTACAGTAATGCCCACTATCAATAAAATCCCAACAGCATAGAGAGGCCAAATTCGATAATTGAGAAACAATCTTGAACTTTACAATACACTATTAGAAAACTCTATTGAAAGGCTAGAAAATAAGGTGAAGAAATATAGAAATGAGAAGAAATCTAGGAAAACAGAAAAATGGAAAATAAAAGAAAAAATGATGAGAAAATTAGAAAACTATTCAAGAGAGCCAATATCTATACAATAAGAGTTCCAGAAAGAACAGGAAAAGAAAATGGAATGGAGAAAATCATCAAGCGAATAAGGAAATCTCCCCAGAGCTGAAGAATATGAGTTTCCAAATTAGAAAGACCCAGCAAGGCCCAAGTTCAATGAGTGAAAATAGAACCACACAGTACCCTTCATTGGTAAATTAAAAGGAGGAGGGTGGGGATGAAGGGGAGGAGGAAATGTTTTCCACAGAGCAAAGGAAAAACAGGTCACATATGAAGGATTAGGGATTTGAATGGTTTTGGACTTCTCAGCAGCAATATTGGAAACTAAAAGACCTGGAAAATGTCTTCAAAATTCTAAGGAAAAATAATTTCCAGCCCCAAATTCTAAATCTGGCCAAACTATCAAGTGTGAGAATAACAGCATTTTCAGACATGCAAGATCTCAAAAAGACGGCAGCTGCACAGGCTTTGTGATCAACCAGGCCAGCCTGGAGGAGGCCAGAGCCTCCATGAAAAGCCTTTTCCAAGAAAAGGAAATTAACTCAGCGGGCTGAAGGGATTCAGAGGAGATTTACACTATTGGGAAGAGAATAGAGAAAACCAAGTCAATTATTATCAATCTTAGAAACACAAAGAGATGTCTGTTTTAACTGCCTCCTGATAACATCCCTCCAGTTAAGGAGGAATTCCTATCCTAGGGTTATGGGGTGGCTGAATGTATGAGATCTGTCACCAGGCAGATGAGATGGCCAGCAGTTTACTATCCACACAGCCTGGGGGTGGAGGACCCCACACAGCATGCAGAGTCATACCAAGGCTGTACTCAGGAGTAGAACAGCCCAACAGGGGCTGTGGGAAGCAGTCACTGTAGTATTAAAAGGGTACGGTGACCCTTAGCTCCCCAAGGGAGGATGTGATTGGCTTGCTTGACTAATTCCAAGTGCCAGTAGGGAACTGAAGCTCATTACTCAGAGAACAGCAGGAACTGTACCTGGTGCCCTGGATAATGCGGTTGTTTGGCTAGGACACCTCATCCAGGAGAGCAGAGTGGGGAAGGGAAAATTATATATATTAGAGTTAGACTATATGAGGCCTCCTGGTTGACCAGATGTCAGGGTGGCACGTAATGTTGGGCCTTAATTTTATGCCTGAGACCACACAGTTCAGGAATGGAAAAGTACTTATAATATACCTATGGCTTAGTCGTGATTACCATTTACATTTCATAATACACCAATGAACATAACCTGTAGGAGAGTGGGAAAGGGAAGAGATTGCGCTGTCGGTGCTGAGGTTTGCTGTGTGAAATAGCTAAATCTCCACGCTTCATTGTGGGACACTGACAGAAAGTGGCTAATGTGGACAGATCAACAAGCAGCAATATAGGCATGACAGAAATATGGATATAAGTGCCCAGAATCAGCTAGAGGTGGTTGCTTCTGGGGAAGAAGAAATTAAGCATAAAAAAGGTCAGAGATTGTCATTTTTTCCTATACGTTTGTCTCTTTAAATTACATGCAGGAATGATTCTGAGAAAATTTTATAAACCCTATTTCTAAAAAGTAATGAAGTTTGATGGGAGACAAAACAGGAGAATTCATTGTTTGATGCTTCGGTTCTGGAGGTAATGCAGGTGTCACCACTGGGCTGCTCTCCCTGGGAGAAGCACCCCCACAGCCTCAGCTCTGCTTCAGCTCCAAACGCGGCAGTACTGACCGCGTCTACTCAGGAAACTCTGGGGAGATTCCCTGCGGTGGTGGACATAACGGCCTCTGCACAATGCCTGGCACAGAGTAAGCACTCCGCTGAGGGTAGTAATGCTTCTTAAGGACGAGTTTGATTTTCTCAGGGGAGTAGAAAGCCAAGTCTTTTGAAGAAAGGGACGGGTGAGGCGGTGAATCCTGGGTTTTAAATGAGATGAAAACTCTGATGGACGTGGGAGTAAAATTGAAAACAGCTGCTGGGTGAGCCTGGGGCCCAGCCAAGGTAAGACCAAGCAAGGGACGCCTGGGTCATCAGGCAGCGTGCTCGGTGGGGGCAGAGATTCGGGTTTTGTGACTGACTGGGGACTGCAGTTCTGCTGAGCAAAGAGGGCCAGGGAACTAAAGAAAGAGTGGCAAGAGAGTGCCTGAAATGATGGACTGTGGAATTTAGCCTGGAAATGGAACCTGGTGAAAGAGGAAGTGACATGGCTGATGAACCGGAGGTTTTCCTGCAGCCAGAGGGAAAGATCAGTGCAGAAAGGAGACGGAGAGGGGGATGTGGGGGTTCAGTTGCGTACTTCCGTGGTCTGGAATAAGACATGACACAGAAAAAACTATCTTACAATATCCTCACAACCACCTTAGAAGGAAGGGAGGGGAGACAAATAATTGACATCTGTTGAGTAAGGAACAGGTGTTGGAATTGGGTTAGGCCTGTGCCTTATTAATTTCACTTGTTTTCCACAACAGTCTTAGGAGGTAGATAACAATATCCCCATTTAAAAAATGAGCAAACTGTAGTTCAGAGACATTGAGTAATTGGCTCCAAAGTCAACTTATCTTCCACAGCTCCCAGCTGACAGTGAACTCAAAGACCGGCCTGTTGGTACAGCAACTAGCAGTGGAAACTAGGGAAAGATGTGTGTTTCTCTGAGGCTCAATTTCCTCAGAATGAGTGGGCTGGACTAGGTACTCACCTCCAGAATTACTACCCTATACTTCTAATGCCTGTGAGCATCATTTTTCTCATTTGTCAAGGGGAAGTAACAAAGACCACCTTGCCTGCCCCAGAGAGTTGTTCTGACAGTCTAAAGAGATTATGTGTGTGAAAGTGATTTATAAATTAAGACACACTGTATGATTAAGAGCTTAAAATATTTAGAAATACGGGCATGAGGGGTGAGGGGGGGAATCAGTCATGAGGAAGAAAACAGGGAAACTGAGATTCAGATAACATCCCCTGAATACCCACTCCCCCACTTCAGAGCCAAAGGCCTTGGGCAGATTATCTAATTTCTCTGTGCTTCAGTTTCATTATCTGGAAAATGGGGACTAAAAATTGGACTGCCTCATAGAGTGCTTATGAGAATTAAAATAATTGATTTATTAAAAGCATTTTTTAAGAGTCCCTGTCACAACAGAAGTGCTAAAAATATTAACTACTAAAAATTTTCCAAATGTGGTGTCTTTGTAGAATGATATTTTGTATAAAAATATTCTTAGAATATTACATATCCTAAGAAATACATGTTATATATACATATCCTATATATATTTTACATATATTAATATCTAATCATACTATGAAATATAAATCTATATCATATTTCTATGATTCTTTTATAAAAATGCTAGCTGGAAAAAATATATCTGTTTTACAATGTATAATATATAGTGTAATGTTTTATGATGTATAATATATAGTATAATGTATAATATAAATAGATTCCTAGAGGATTAGGAAAAAATTCAAAGGGAAGTATTAGGAGACTGAAATGGAAATAACGACTGAGATTGGAGCAAAAAACACGAGAAATAGGGACACTTGGTCTGCCAACCCCAGACTAATAAGTAGAAATAATAGAAATAAGGTTTGATCCTGGAGCTCCATGAAGTGTGTTCTGCTGCCCACGGAGTATCAGTCCTACAGAAGATCTCAATGTCCATTCAGTCAAGAGCCTACTGTGTGCTAGCAACTGCATTAGGTGCTGGAGAAGAGAAGAGTAAGACATGTCCCTGTCCCTAATAGTGAAAGAATCAGCTGCTCCACTACAAGATGGAAAGGTCATTTTTTGAAGGGAGATGGTAATAATCGCTAACATTACTAAATCAAATGCTTCCTGTGAGCCAGCTTCTATGCAAGTGCTTTATGTACACTGTTTATAATCTCCCTAGAAAAGTCAGATTCCAATTCCAGAAGTGGTATTGTAAATACCTTACCTTACCTTGACTGAAAAGACAGTCAAGAGGTGGGCTCAGTAATCTAACCAGCAAGGGCTAGGGCCTGAAGCAGGGGAGTGGCGGCAGGAGTGAGGGTGGATTCCCGGTACATTCAGGCAATTAAAATTGACAGGTCTTGGCAACTGAGGATGGTGGGTGAGGAGATACTGGAATCTGGTTCTTAAATTTGGGATCGAATGAATATTTATTTGAATGGAGTCTGGAAAAGAGACAGTTATGAACTAGGAGTCCCATAATTTCATTTCAGAAGTCTGTTTCAGTAAATAACTTGGACTATTTGAAAACATATCCTTTAAATTGGCTAAGAATATTTTCATATCCTTTACTAAAATGACTTTAATTGTTCTAGAGGAAGCATACTCATGTACAAAACAGGTGACTCTGACTGGTTTTCTTAGAGAATGTGCGTTATAAACACTACATCTCCAGGTGCTTGCTCTGTAATGCAGTATCAGGTCTCCTGATGACAATTATTTTGATTACTGAAATCCTTGCTTTTGAATCCAATGGAGTATTTGTTTATTGCCCCAGAGTTTTATTAGTTTGTATATTTTTTCAACATTTTTTCCTAGGAGAACTAAAGCTGTTCCTGTGAGAAGCTCAACACTTAAGATAAGAAATTAGATAAACTACCCATCTGATAACTGCCACACTGGGCTTTATTAATACACAGCATTATGTGCAAGGAGGTCTCTGAGTTCTGCCACCTCCAAGATACATGAAATGCTTATTGAAGGCCTTGCAATGTGTTCTAACCATTGTGCCTAGTTTTAAAGATTCATCTTCAAACGCACAGACCCTTGGTCATTGTAATTGCATCCCGTACCTGTGAGAAAGTGCCAGATTCATAATAGAATAGGGGAAGTGTGTCTAGAGGCATGCGCTAAAACAACAAGGGAAGAAAGCCCGGAAACAATGTCCTTTCCACGTTGCTAACTAAGCCTCACTGCTGTTTCGTCAGGAGCACAGCAAACTTGTAACAGGGACTGAAAAACGGACTCAATACTAGAAAGTAAAAAGGCCGTGTCAGAAAGTTGGCTTATCAAATGGGATTTTCCTCTTCCATCTAGAGAACATGTATAATTTTTCCTTGTCCAGGTAACACAAAAGACCCTCTGCTCTTCCTCATACATATATTCCACATTCGGAAGAAAATACTTCACCCTTTAGAATGTCACTCTTTATGTTGTAAATCACAGTGACTGAAGAGGAATCCTGATGGTCTTTGCATGCCTGAGACTAGATTTTATCAGGAAATGTTTCAACATATTCTTTTCCTGTCATTAGAGTCAATTATCATGTATATTTATGCATTCCTTTGTATGACTGTGGTTTGGGTCTGAAAAGAGCCTGTACAGAAGGGCATTTTTTAATTAGACAGGCTGTGTGTCTCCTGACTCATAAATGGCTAAAATAAAATTATATATACCTATACTGGACAAGCTCACAAAAGCAAGTCTCCCCTGCTTAGCTGAGCTTAGCTAATAGGTGAGGAGGCCTCAGCTGCATTCCATTCGACCTCACACATCACCAGCCAAACATCCAGCTGAGCTCGGATCCCACGGACTATTATTGGTAATGATATTTAAAGCAAAAATTGTTTGAGCGTAGCACCCTGAGTTTCTAATCTGGCACTCAGAGCAATCTTGTTGTGACTTGTAAATGTTGCACTTAATATGCAGGGTATTTAACACATAAATCATGCATAGGGCTGAATGCCAAGTTGCAGATTTAATGCCTAAATTGTGTCTGGTCTATGATCAAAAATGAGCATTCCTAAATTTCCAGCCTAAAGAAAAAAAAAATTGTTCTTTCCTTGAAATCAGGTAAAGAGCCCTGGGAGATTTCAAAGCCTAGTTAGTGTTTTTTGGAAGGTTATTTCATTCTTTTAGGAATACAAAATAATAACAATAAACTCTCTTCCTTTAAGAAGTATACAGAAGCTTTTGAGAGCCCACTGTAGCTGGAGTGTAGGCGCGCAATGATCCATCCGCACAGTGAGGGCTCCCGCCATCAAACACACACACTTCCTTTGAACCAGCAGCTGAGGACGTGAAGGAGCAGGAGCCGCTGTGGAGAAGTACGCAAGGTGCTCAGGGGCCAGCAGGTGCTGCAGCTGCGGCCGGGAATCTCTGGGGGCAGCAGTTTGAGCCATGTCCTTTGAAGGAGATACCAGCACTGCAGTTACAGAGAAGCTACAGTGCCTGTGCCCAGTGGTAACAGCTGTGGGAGGGAAAAAGGTCTCTAGGTCGACTATTGGAGATTGTGGGGGAGACCTGAGAATTAACTAACAATAAAGAGATTAACAGGAGAAAAATTTATTATGCATGCATTCGGGGGTACCCCATACACAGTCACTCCAGGTACAGCTACAGGTAAAGGTTTATATACAGGATTATTAAAAGAGGGAGGGGTCCTTAGGACATCAATTATAAGCTTCATAGATATTCTGGACTATCTAGAATAATAAATAAGATGTCTGTTGGTTCACACAAATGCCAAGTGTTATGTAATTTTACAAGGAAAAAAACAGTTACCCTGTTATGTGGATTACTTGACAATTATTTCTCCAAATTTCTCATTATCATGCAGCCTGTTGTTTCATCCATTACTTTTTCTTTGCATCTCACAAACTATGCTAATCGATGATACATGGGAATGTATTTAATTTCCTTCCTGAGTACCAACCCACCACTCCAGAGCAGCTTAGAAATTTCCTTTCATCTATCTTCTTAGTCTCCAGAATCAAGAAAGTTGAACCATAGGAATTGATTTCAGTATTGATAATTGTGGGGAAAAGTAGAAATTCCTATGGATGGGATCCTCACCTGCCCCTAAACTACTTGGTGATGTAACTGGCCTACTGCTAGTTACTGCTTCCACACCTGTAGGCAATGAGCGATTTTTGACTGAGTCACTGTATAAAAAGCTCCGCCCAAGGCTCGCGGAGGCGGAGACGGATTACAGATCCGCAGGCTGCTGGGTGCAGGCCTGATTCTAGTGTTGAACCTACCGCTGGGAGAGTAAAGCCAGGTATAAACCCTTTTACCCCAAGAAAGTTCCGTTGTCATTTCTTGGTCTCACTGAATCCATGGTGAACTTGCCCAGAGCTGAAACCCTCAGGCAAGACAATGATTCACCCCAACCTCAGCTTGCATTATTGGTTAACTTGTCTATTTTATCTGAAGAATGGCTTGTTGGTAACATTAATAAATAAAATGTTCTTCAGTTGTTGGGTCCTTATTTGTAGTGGGCTTGACTTCCTCTTGTCCGTTTTAGGTTCAAACATCTGTAGATTGTTCTGTAGACTTAGTTGCAAGTTGACAGTTGTATTGCTATTCAGTGCCTGGAAGAACCTTGATAGTTGTGCTGGGTTATTAGTAATATTATTATTGTAAATTTTTTTGGTGAACTATCTGAGATTTTGTTATAAGGCAGCAGAATTGAGTCAGGTATACTAGCAACAAAAATCATAAATGTGGTCCTCCTATGGTGATATTCATGTTTCAGTACCAACTTAATTTTTCTAATTGGCATAATTTCTCTCACACACTTTTCCATGTTCCCGTAGTGTCTCCCTGTGGCCCGTCCTGCCATCTGAATGACTGTGATGAGAATGTCTGAGAATGCTGTTTTGTGTGAGAAGAGCCTCTTGTAGGAGCAGTGGAAGTATGGTGTGAAGTCAGCTACCAGGTTTCTAATTGCATCCTTGCGCAATGTGGGCTGAACAGACAGAAAAGCTTTTTAACATGTTTTTAAAGTATCTAAAAGATCACTAAAGTTTAGACCAGCAGGGTTTGTGCTCAGCCTTTCTGCTGTTCTCTTTCTGTTGTGTGGAGTTTTGAAATGCATCCATAAGCATCCCTTCAGGCCTTTAGAGTAAAAGCAGTCTACCTTCTGATGCATGCAGGAAGGAGAGAAACCAGTCATTGCCTCTGAGCTGCGTGCCATCAGCTTATTGACCAAATCAGCACGCTGCCTAGAATTTCAGTGGCTACTGGAAATGCGTGTCCAACATGAATTAGCTCGAGCAAAGAGACTTCTTGGTAAAATGCCTGGAATTGTTGGTGCCATGATAGTTGCCCTTTTTTGTTGAAAGCAGATGTTCACCACAGCACCCTTCCTGGTGCGCTGCCAAGCCAGATTGCCTGGCAGTGTTTTGGAGCATCATCTGTGTGGTTTCACTCTCTTAGCATATTGGTCCTGATCCTGTAACAAATATCTGTCCCCACCTACTCATTATTTTTGCTTTGTCTTTTCCTGAGAAATGCGTTTATCTTTTTTTTTTTTTTCCAAGTAGGAAATACTTTCCCCATATACCATTTCCTTAGTCACACAAACTATGTAATTGATTGTGATAATTACTGTGAGCCCAATTTATACTCCTAAAGCAATTTATGTTTCCTGGCCTCCCTGCTATGATTGTAATAAGTTACTTCTCATAGAAAAATGCAAGATTCTTCAACGTTTTCTTTGATGTATAGTTGAATATGTTGTATGCATGAATATCAAAAACTGCCTAATGTTTCATATGAGAAATTACAACAGCTGGTATCTAGCAAAATGCTTCAGGCAACTGGAGATTTATGTTAACTCTCTAAAGGTATCAGAGTGTCTTCTTTAACTAACCAAAAGAATTTGTAAAATAATAGACACTTAGACCTGGATTTTAGAAATTCTCGAAATAACGATTTTCAAACGAAAAACCTTAAAGTACAAGGAATTCTGCAGAGATTTCACCAGGGAAAAGGAATTATAAGATCAGGGCTGACATTCTCTGCCACTTTCCAACACACACAAGTGCACACATACTCCCACTTGAGGTAGATCGGACCTGCTGTTATCAGACTTCTGCCTTTAACATCTGTATAAATGGTTCACCTGCTGCAAACATGAGCATACAAGTTCTAAACTTATTGGGGTACCATCTCCTCATTATTCTGAAAATATAAAAAAAGGCACACATGGTTTAACCAAGGCATTTTTTTCCTGTCTCCAGGTCAAGGAACTTATCTACTCACCTTACATTCTTGTATTGTTATTTGTTTATAAAAATGATATGATCTTTAAGGTTTATTAAAAGTCACAGTGATTGTAATTTTATATTTCACTTTTACATTTCAGTAATATATTTAAATATTTCAGTATTTAATTACAGTTACCCAAGGAGGCAGTTCTGGTTTTATGATGCAACCAGAAAGCTCTTTGTCGCTTCCTTTTAGCACCTAAAACTGTCAATATGAGCTATGCTTAAACGGTGTGCTTATATTTCCTACTCTTGACCTCACTAAAATTACAATGCATTTTCTCTCAATTTACGTACCGATCAGAGAACTATAAAATACAGGACAAAGAAAAATTATATGCAAAAATGGCAGGGTTTCAGTCTACTTTTCAAAGCAACATACTATGCTTCTTTAGCCATTATGAGGAGTTCATCCATATGTTCCTTAAGTCAGTTAATAAAATATATTTGACAGTCCTAAAAATGGCTACGTATTCCAGAAATATTTACGGTATGCTCTTAAGAAGGTTTTGGAGCTACTTAGGAGAGCACCAAAAAGGTTTAGAAATCCCACTACTCTATCTTAAAAGTATAAGTTCACCTTACATAAATAATTTCAAAACTGGGTTTTCCATGACACTTTAGTGTAAAATACTTGCATTAAGAAGTAGAGATGGCTTTGGAGGATGTGATATGATTAGGAATTTGGGACTGTCATGGTAGCCAGTTCTCGTGACTTCGGATAAACAATTCTATTCTTTCTTCAAACAGAGCACTATTAACTAATGTCATAAGGTTTTTGTGAACAGAAAATATTATAAATGATGGCAGAAGTATTTGTAAAATAAGATGCCAAGGAGTCCTATTCAATTCATGATTCCTGTGAAATTTGAATCATGGCCACTATGACAACTACATTCGTAGGTGGTTATGACCAAATAAAGAGACAGTATTTAACTAAGAAAAATCAGGAAAGAAACATACATCCTCTACATTTTGAGAATGGATTTTCCATAAAAAGCAGTATGTGTATGTACACATGCACACACAAATCTATGCATATATATTTATACATACATGTATACATATACACAAACTTTGTAACCAGACAGACCTGAGCTTCAAACTTAGTTCTATCAATTATGCACAACCAGAACTTAAGTTATTGAACCTCTTTCAGCCACATTTTTTAAAATGAAGTTTATAAAAACTATTAACTGTTGTAAGGATTAAATAAAGCTGGATGAGAAACTTTATATGATACATCTGCCACACCGTAAACACGCTGCTTTCCCAAACACATTAAAGAAAACTTAACCTTGTATGTCAGGAAATTTTCCGATCTTGAAGAAGAACTTGTTCTACATTTTCTCCACAGGTCTTACGCAAGCTTAGCTCTTGAGACGTAGTGATATTTTTATACAAATCTTGACTTTAATATAATTGTTTTTCCAAGATGTGTTCTGGCTTAGTACAAACTTATAAAAATGGATTAAATGAAAATCAGGCATCACAATTTACCTGTAGGCAGATCTGCTCCAGGAAGATCATGTTTGAACAAACCACAATTCTTAATACGTATTTGTGATATGAATAAATGAATCCGATAGCATGAATAGTTTCCAAGAACCAAAGTTAAATAGAGAAACATCACTGTTTATAACTGTTGAATGTTATGATTATTAGTATTGTTATTACTGCTACTATATTGTTACTATTGCCCATTAAAATAGCACAGTGTTTCACCTAAAAACCTCTGTCCTTCCATCCATCAATCCTTCATCCCATTTTCCCTTAAGTATGATATCTCTTGAGGCAGTGACTTCTCTCTTCCCTTGCTAGATTTTCCTGCTTTCCTTTCTGTGTGTTTATACTAATTTGACTTTCCCTTGCTAGATTTTCCTGCTTTCCTTTCTGTGTGTTTATACTAATTTGACTTTTAAAACCTACACTTGTGAAAGCCCATTAAATCATCCCAAAGAACTTCTAGGGCTGAGTAGAAAGGATAAACTTAACTGGGGATACTGAAATCTTTCATTTGTTTTGAACAAATGCTGAAGATTTGGAGCTCTTCTATTATTAAAATTCTCTATGAAGACCACACTAAAAACTGCTACAGAAAGCCAGGGTGAAGTGCTTGGAGTCTTGAGTCTCTGTTGCCACCTCATTCATGTCCTTCACTATCATCACCACCGCTGTCACCATGAAGATGGCCAGAGAGCTCCACAGGACACTGTTCAAAACCACAACACACTGTGAAAATGGTCTCCTTATAGTCTGTCTGGAAAAAGGATGACTTCTGCTTCTGGAAGCTAGAATTCTGCATGAAGGATAATTAATTGCTGAGCTCACATAAAGAGAAACCTCTAAGACACTCCCCAAAGCCCCTACAATGAGGAGAAACTAGAGCAGTCAGTGAGGGACAAAGAGGGGCAGTGGTCATTTAGGTCAGATACTAGTTTCATCCTTTTGGCCAGGATGCTGAACCCAGGGCTTGCAGCAATGTACGAAAGCTGAACCCTAGTGGGTGAAACCTTGGAAATGGACAGGAGTCTAGGTGATATTTAACTGAGAAGAAGAGAAACATACATCTTATGCATTTTGAGAATGGTTTTCTAGAAAAGTCAGAATGTACAATGCCCACTGAATCTTAGCAAAAGCAAATACCAATCTTCTCTGGAGAACAGCATCTTCAATGCAGATTCCCAGGTTACCCTAGATTAAAATCAACATGAATTTTCAATCAAAGATTGCACATACATGTGAAAAAAAAATCACCTTTTAAATTAGCAGAAACAGCGAATTTAGACGTTTAAAGTCTTCAGGTATTGGACTATTTGACATAGAATTTTTAAAAATTGTTTTGAATCATAACAATCAGTACCAATTACTAGGCAAATTGGAAAAGGACTCCAAAGGGAATTTTAGAAGTAAAAAAATAAAATGTCAGATTAAAAGCTCAGATGATGGATAGAAAAGCAGATTGACACAGATGTATTGATCAGTGGACTGGGGTTGATAAAAGCTTATGAATTAACAGGAACGCAAGCAAGTGAGTCACAGAGACGGAAGCTATGAAAAGAGGTTAAGACATAGGAAGGATCGAATGAGGACTGTATACAGCTAACTGGATTGAATGAAGAACTGAAGAGAATGGAAGAGAACGATATGTAAGATAAATAACAAGGAAATCTGTGATTCACAAAACAGTGTTTGCCTACCAAAATCAACAAAAAAGAAGCCAACATCTAGAGACTATGGAGCATAAAAGATAAAAAGATGAACTTAAAAACAAAAAACTGACTACCACATTGGAATGATAAATAGATCCACAACTAACTTCTCACCAGGAAAAAAGGAAAGTCGGAAGTCAATGGCTTAAGATTATCAATATACAGAAAGAAAAAAAATCAATCGAGAATTGTGTAACTAACAAATACTATTTAAGAACAAAGGTGATATATAAAGAACTTCTATAAATCAATAATATAAAAAAGAAACCCAGCCCAATTAAAAGTGAGCAAAAAGTGAACAGGCAATTCACAAAAGGCAATATTCATATGATCAATAAGTGTACAAAAGATGCTCATTGATCTCTATTAGGAGGATGCAAATTGAAAATTACACAGGGATCCCACTACGTCTGTATCAGAATGGCCATATTAAAAAGATAAATAATGCCAACTATTGACAAGAATAGGAAGGCAAATTAACCTCTTATTTATTGTTTCTATGAATGTGAATTAATGTAACTACTTTGGAACACTCTTTGGCAATATCTACTAAAAGTCAACATATATATGGAAATATATTGTCATTTTATATGTATTTATAATACACTATATTTACATATATATATATCTCCTATTAGCAATTCTTCTAAATATACATGCAAAAGAAATAAGGACTTATATCCTCTAAAAGATGTATTGAAAAGGTTGTTAACAACTTTATTCATAGTAGCCAAAAAACTACAAATGACTCAAATATTGATCAACAGTAGGATAAATTATGACATATGTATACAATGCAATACTGCACATCAGTGAAAAAAAAATTAGCTATTGCTACATGCAACAAAAGAATGAGTCTCAGAGACATAACATTGAATAAAATAGGCCATTCCCAAAAATGGTATATATTTTAAGATTCCCTTAATGTGAAATTTAGAAATGAATTTATAGTGATATATATCAAAACAGTACTTTTTGAGTGTACTAAATGCAAACAGAAAGAAGGAGCCTGCTAGAATGCTCTGAATATCCTATATCTTGATCTAGAGGGTGGTTAAATGAGTGTGTGTATACGTATATACAAAATATTTTATATATATATATATATACACATATATATGCAAATTTATTCAGCTGTATATTTAAGATTTGTACCTTACTGCATATGAATTATACATATAATTCATATAATAAATATATATAATAAAATATTACATATAATAAAATAATTTTAAGTAACAGGTGAAATGAAAACATTTTCAGATTTTATAAAATGACATTTTATCAAAACCAGATATATGCTAAAAAAAAAAATACAAAAAAGATAGCTCAAGAAAAAGATAAATGACCCCGAAAGGATGGTCTTAGATCAAAGAAGTAATGGGAAGCAGAAGATGGATGTGAATAAATAAAAACAAATACTGTCTCTATAAGATAATGTTACAAGTTTACAGGGTTTCAAAAAAAGATAAAATTTTGACAAAATGGCACAAACTTGCAATGGGGGTAATCTGAATTAAATTGTTCTAAGATACCATAACTGTCTAAGAAGGGGATCATTTTATTATGCATGGGAATACTTCAGAGGTAATCAAGAAAATAATAGGAATGAAGTGTCTAATTTTCAAAAACAACTCAGTTAATTTTGATTTAACAAGCAAGAACTATAGAAGAAGCAGGAAATTGAGTAATGTTTAAAAAAGAATAGAATCAAATTCAAAATATCCATAAATAAATTTAACATGGCAGTTAAAAGAGATTGCTGGATTGCTTGGAAAAACACACTTAAAACCTAATGTCATGTAAAGTTCATAAATATTATAAGATGAAAGGTACCCCATTTAAATTCTAAACTGAAGAAGGCTTAGGCTATTATTAGGAAGAAAACAGACTAAGATAAAAAGTATTATTAGGGATACAGAAGGTGTGTATGATCATATATGTGTATGATCATAAATGTTTCAGTTCACCCAGAATCATACATTTGTATGCATCTAATAACACAGCTTCAAAATCCATAAAGTGAGATACAATAAAAATATAAGATGCAATTGACAATGCTGTCATCAAGAGGTAGATTTCAGTCAACTTCTTTCAATTGCTGATGAGTTAAGCAAAAAAGAAATTAAGGTACAAAATGCTGTACAATACAACCAACCCTGCACCCCAAAATTGGAAAATAAGTATTTTTCTCAAGCACAATGCAAAACTAATTGCAGAACTGATCATAAAAAGTATCTCCCAGACTTTCGAATTTGCTTACATTGTGAGCACCTTCTCTTTTGGCAAGGCAAATTAGTTAGATGTCACTAACAAAATATAAAGGAAAAGGTCTGTGTTCGTAAATGGAAAGCACAGTACTAAATGACTCAGCTGTCTAAGGTGAAATCAGAGTAGAAATGTTTTCTGAGAGTGAAGGAGGTGACAGCTTGCCTGTCCACAGCTTGCCTGTCTGAAGCCTAAGGAAGAAATTTGCAGGGAGGCCCAATGAGGAGGTTTTATTTTCATCCCTGGGGCCTCAGAGAGCAACCTGGGAATCCGTATCCAGAGAAAAGGATAAGAAAAAAAAAAAAGAACCTCCTGTTAGATGACTCCCCAGACAAAAACTAAGAAATCTCCCAGCACCATAAGACAGATCGTGAAGTTTTAAAAAAGCTAAGTTTCTCAACTTATTTCCTGGGCCATCAAGGAAGGGGTTACTGAGAAAAAAAATGTTCCATTTCATGGCCAATGAGGGCAGAAAAAAAAGCAGGAGGAAGCAATAAACTGATCTTAATTTTCAAAGATGAAATCATGGTGAGTCCCTGGAGTTTGAAAAAAATGAAAAGGAAATCTCAAATTATAGGGCAACCAAATGTCTGTCCCGAACAATGGACAGAGGGACGTCCTTTTATGTGCCCAGACTCTGTCCCAAGCTAGGATTTGTTGATTAATTTGTGTAATTATTATCTGTTGCACAGGGAGAGTTGGTTCATGTAAATTCTTCTAAGGTGATTATATATTCACTCGATAGCATCAGAGGAGACATGGCTAAAATCTGTTAAGTACTTATAAAGACTATAGGAACATGGAAGTGGGTTTTTGCTTAGAAAAAAAGGCCTATATAGTCAACATAAAGTAAATGAATAATACATAGTTACTATATATAATAATGTAATAATTATATATTGTAACATATAATACACATTATTCAAATATATAATACACAGAAATCAAATAGCATACAGTATATAAGGTAAACATAAATAAGATTAAAAAGATTTGTGTAAGTGAATGGCATTCATATTCAGCTATACTGTTTTTCAAGCTACTCCCAGTTACCCATGGTTACAAAGAGTAAAGGCCTTCATTAGAATTCTGTGTCACATAACAGGATTTTCCAGAGATCTATTTGCATGCATTAAGCCACATTCCTTCCCTCATACATTAATTAACTCAATAAACACTAACTCTATGCCTAGTATTTGCCAGGCACTAAATAAATAGTAGTCCCTGCCCTCAAGGCGATTACAGTTCATTAGGGAAGGTAGCAGAGAAAGCAAACACGTTAGTTAAAGATCTGTTTTTTTAATAAATAATTTTTAACTTTTAACAGTTTTTAAATAAACATTTAACTTTAGTTAAAGATTGGTTTTTTCATAGTGACCACTGGGCTGCTAAATAAATATTACAGGAGGTGGGGAGGCAGTTATGGAACAGAAGGCAGTTCAAAAATCTTCCTGAAGTGACACTGATTTGAATTTTGAAAGACATATGGTGGTGAGCTAGGGGGAAGCACTTACGAGAATGGAACAGCATATGCAAAGGGCCAGATGTGCATAAATCTCAGTAGCAGGATAGGGCTGAAGCACTGGATCAGTGCGGGATGGTTAGTATGTCAGGCATCACCCCAATAAGGACTTTGTCCGATAAGCTCAGCCCTTCTACTCAAAACCAGTCCTGGAAGACACAGGCACCCATTCAAGGAATGTAAATAAGCAGCTGAAATGCTTTACCTTACATTTCAGATTTCTCTGATGGGAATGACGGGCTTATTCAGGACAGGTAGAGGGGTCTGCAGTCAGCGGTCCAGGAGAGACCCAGCGAGGGCTTAAAAGCAGGCAGATGCAGAGGTGGGGTCCGAAGGGACGAGGCCTGATAGGAAAAGTACTGAAGAGGCAGGCTCGGCGGAACTGGCAGCCGGTAGGGTCGGTGAGGGCGGAGGGAGAGGCGGCTGTCCCGGGAAACTCCACCAAATTCCGGCTCGAATGTCATTTGCCACCCAGTTGGAGAACTTTGGAAATGAGAGCAGGGAATGAAGACGAGGGTGAGTTCAGCTGGAGATGGGTCAATCCGTGAGACCCCCAGGAAGAAGCCTTTCATACACAATTAAACATACGATATTTACACTCAAAAACAAAGTCCATATTTAAGATTCGGATGTTTCCCTTCATGAGTAGCCGCTGATACCATAAACTGGAAAACAGGGAGGTACAGAGAGGAACTGAGAGCCGAGTAGGTCACCGTGAAGACGACAACATTTCAAGGACTAGAGAGGCTTCAGGAGGCCGCAAGGAGCCCCGAGAGAGGACGGACCAAAGAAACGCAGAGCCATGTCACAGAGCCCCAAGACAGCAGGGTGGCCGCAGCAGGAGGATGAAGAAGATGGGAAAATGGCTCGTATGGCTGATGAGTTGGGACACCGGCAGGGCCGAGGAAGGATGCAGGTGAAATCATGGGCAGATACCAGGCTGTGATGTGGATGACACAGGGAGGAGGTGAGGGCATGCAGATTCTGGCCGAACACACCTCTCCCCAGAAACTTGGCTAAGGGGTCAAGAAGAGACCCTGGCCAGAGATTCAGGAGATCGAGGGGCCATTCGTAGAGTACTGTTTCCGTACAGAGGGCACAAGTTCACAAGTCCGCACTCAGAGACACGAAGAAAATGGGGCCTTTTTATTTTCCTGCCACTGGTCCAACCCTCCCCTGGGCAGGACAGAATAAACTTTGTCACAGGCGAAACGGTCTCTTGGTGATGCAGCCTCTTGCCAGGCAATGCCTCGCTCCGCCCCAGGAATGACCTTCTTCAATGAGACTGTTAACGGGTTCATGTGTGAGGCACCTTTTCAAGCATTTTATAAAAATGAACTTACTTAAATGTCATTAACAATCCTTTCTTTCCATCAGAAACGAGGAAAATGAGTGACTTGACCAAGATCGGGCAGCTAACAAGCGCTGGAAGCCGGATTCAAGCTCGGGCAGCCTGACTCAGACCCTGGCCTTAGTCACAACATGGAGCTGACACCAGGAAGCCCTCTGGGTGCAGAGGAGTGAGGAAGATGGCCTCTCCGATCCTTCCAGCCTCTGGCCATCCGCCGGTTCCGTCTGCGCCCCGGACTGGTGAATGCTGGGCAGCAGTGGGGCCCCTCCAGTAGGCAGGCTGGCAAGCGCTCCGGGTTCCAGGGGCCTAACTAACCAGGGCCCTGGGGCATTCGGACTGCGGCCCGTTTATCCTCTGCCAGGCTCCCTCAGCGTGGCTTCTCCCCCTCCCAAGCATCAGAGAGCATCTGGAAGTCCCGCATGTCCCCTACAGGCAGGGGAACAGGCACAGGAACTCTGCCGTGGGCACCTCTTCCTGACATCACCGTGTGACCCTGGCCGTGCTCAGCACCTTCCCCCCACCCGGCGGCCTGTGATGAGGACCGTGGTCACCTGTAGTTACCTGAGGTCCAGGAGCAGACACTCGGCCCTCTGACTATCCTCCTCCTTATACCAGCGTGTCAGAAGGTCAGCGGTCCCTGAGGCCATGTCACAACGCCTGCGACACCCTCCTCCCGTCATCCCGCCTGTGGGCATTGGGTCGTCTCACCTCGTCACAAGAAGCAAGGTGAGTCCAGTACCCATAAGGCATGTTACAGTGTATTGTAATTGTTCCATTTTATTGTTAGTTTTTGGTATTAATCTCTGACTGTGCCTAATTTAGAAATGCCACTTCATCATAGGTGTGTGGGGAAAAACAGAGTGTAGCGCCCAGTACTACCCCACGGTTTCAGGCACCCACCGGCATTTTGGAACGGATCCCTGCGGCCAAGAGGGAATGGCTGTGAAGCGTGCCTTCATTTCCCTTCTCCCTCTCATTTTGCTGCTGCATTCCCAGGTCAAAAGGGAAATGTTTCTTATTCCTCCCTCCACTTACGAGTTCTGGCTGCACTTTGCATCTTTGCATAGAGTAATCAACCAAATTTTTATGTTAATGGAGGGGCTAAAGAAATTCAGAAGAGACATATCCTACTCACCAAAGCCTGGCTTTCAAAATTACTGACTCACTACACACTCAAGAAATTTACTTTTGTGACTCAAACTGATTCAGTCCCATCTTTACTCTAGGCAGAAGTGTCCTCTTATTCTGTGGGGCAACGGGCCTCATGACCTGGCCCTGGAGGTAGGAGACTGGAAGGGAACATAATAAAGGTCAAATTAAAGTTCATGATTTAATATCTTCAAAATAATACCAACAGAGCTGTGCCCAAAAGCCTTCCTAAAGATTATAAACAAGTGTAAGTGAAGTCTCTTCCTCCCCTCTTCCTTTAAGTATGGGAATTTAGTCCTGTATTTGGACACAGATTTGCCTTATATAATTTTATTATAGCTCTCTAATTTTTGCAGCCAGAGTGGGAGAGAATCAAGCTTGTCAACATTTTGCATCTTGAGAAAAAAGATTATTGTAACAAGGTTCTTTTATTTAGAGCCAGAGCTGAGTTGGGTGTCTACTTTAATGAGTCATACACAAATGAGAAATTTAATACTACACAAGCAAATATTTTCATTACATAAAGAAGACATATTTTCCTTACAGGAGTTTGGCTTACAGATTTAGAGAGTAATAAAAGAACTACTGGCATTATTTACATCAGTAACACAGATATTCCAGCTTTAAAAGGTGGCATTCATAATTACTATAAGCCTGACTTCTCTATCTGCTTTAATGGATGCTTGCATGAATTATATGTATCAGTGTGCAGTAAGCCATCAACCAACATGTCTTATTGATGGTTCCTTTAATGTAAGTTAGAAAACCATCCACAAGCTCCTACAAATTATAAAGTGAAACAGTAAGACTCTAGTAGATTAGCATAGAAGAAACATGATCAGACATTCATATAAGAGAAAAAACAACTAATAAATATACAGGGAAATAGCTTTTTCACCCCAGAGAAGAGCAAACCAAAAGATCAATGATATACTATTAGTGATCATTAGATTAAGAAAAATGTAGAGTGATAAATCCCAATTATTATAAAGTTGAACAGAAGTAGCACACGACACAAGCAAATATTTGTAGTTGGTAGCATTAGAAATAAATCAGTGTAACAGCGTTAGAAAACAGTTTGGAAAGACTCTTTGAGACTTTATGATGCTCATACACTTGGACCAAATAATCCCAATCCTGGGAATTTACCTTAATGAAATTATCCAAACTGAGGAAAACAATTTGGGTACTACAATAATCAAATAATCATTTGGAGTTGGCAAACTTTTTCAGTAAAGGGCCAGATAATAAATATTTTAGGCTTTGTGGACCATGTGGTTTTTGCCTCAACTACTCAACTCTGCCATTATAGTGAGAAAACAGCAATAGACGACATGTAAATGAGTACGTATGGCTGTGTTCGAAACAGAACTTTATTTACAAAAATATGTAGTGGACAGGATTTGGCTGGTGTCCCAAACCCAGCTTCACAGTGTTGTTTATTAATGGCAAAAGAGTAGAAAAATCTAAACAACAATCTCAACAATCAGACCACAGTTTCCCAAAATATGGTAATCAACTTAACAGTTTATTATGTAGCCATTAAGATAACAACAATTATAAAAATTGTAGCAGCATGGAAAATGTTAAATAAAAGAACAGGATCCAAAATTATATACTGGAAGATTATAAACATATAAAATTCAACTGTAAAAAGACAAAGGCTGAAAGGGAGTAACATAAAAAGTGCATGTAATTGTTCGCTGTAATGAATGAGAGTTTGAGCTTATTATTTTCGTCACTGGTATTAAAAATTCACTTGACAGGCATCTGCCCTGTGGTTAGAGAAAGTGCTAGGGAAACCAGGTAGAGGCTTTTGGTACTTCGGTTGTTCTAGAATGATGATGTATAGTTTCCTACCTGTGGGTGCGTTCCTAATGCTGGTCAACCGCACAATGCAAACTGGCTTCAGCGGCCACAGTACTCAGATGGAAAGTATGCATGATTTAAACATATCCATGTGCACTACTGTGAGACCCACTCGAAGGGCTTGTCAAGCTAATGGTACATTAACAACATTGTCATCAGAGGATGGTGGCCCATTATATTCAGGTCTAGTCCCTCTTGCAGCATGACAGGGGCCTTTTCTTAAACCAAAGAAATCCCATGCTTATCAGCAATTAAGCCTGGCTTGAAATTATGGTCTGAAATCTTTATACTGCTATATACTAGTTAATACAACTTATTTTATTTATTTGTCTCCTTTGCTCTGCAGAACTCAATGTAAAAAGATACTGGAAAATTTGAATATAATTCTTGATTTGTTATGACACATTAAAATCACACATAACCACTCTATAGTTTGATGGTTAAGAACATGAAATTCCAACTCTTTAACTTACTAGGTGTATGAACTTCGGCAAGCTTATCCCTATTCCTCAGTTTATTCATCTCTAAAATGGATGTAATAGCAAAAACTATCACGGCTATTCTAAAGATCAAACACTGCATGCAAATTGTTTAGAATATAGTTTACTGTCCTCAGTAATCCCAGACTCAGTATTTGTGATTTACTCAATAATTGCATATTATTGTTGTGAGGGAATATAATGCACTGATATGTTATTTCACATCAGTCGTCTATAGAATTTTAGTTCACCACCCTACTTACATTATTTTCTTCTCGGGCAGCACATAAAAAAATTTTATCAACTTCCTAGACAGACAGTGGTTCAATACCACATCTTGTAAATCTGTAGCACTGTAAGAACTGCAGTGGGAAAAACACCAGATTTACACTGGCAGTAATCTTAATTACACAGTTCCTCCACAAACACTGTTTACTTTCTCGAAGCAATACTGACAGTCAGCCCCAATCAGTCTCCAAGACACACTGCTAATAAGGTAAAAAAAAAAGTCCTCTTGGACTTTGAGTGGGCGCCACATGGGAGATGGCAGTTCCTCTCCAGGCCATTTCTAGGAAGCAAGGGGGAAAATTTGTCTTGAGATTTGTACCCTCAGATGAAAACAAGGATCTGATAAAGCAACACCATGAATTTTGTATTTTCTAAGTCACAGTGAGCATTCGTATGATTTTCAATAGCTGCTGTCAGCAGTCTACTTTTATTATCCAGGTGTAGACTGAGCAAATTCTTAAGCTATCAGTTGTATGCTGGAGACAATTTAAAAGAGTTCTGAAAAGTAAATAATATATAAGTGGGTAATAACATACTGTATTTTCTGCCATTTGTCACAGTAAGTATAATTCCTGGTTATACTAACTTCACCATTTTTATACTTGCCAGCACTCTTTTATAGTGTAGCACAAAAATGATTTTCGACTTTGTCCCTCAGTCTTCTGTAGATTTTCCTGCTCCCCTGATTCATTTAGGAAGTTCTCATGATCCTCCTAACAGATTTGACTGGATTTATTGGTTAGAAATAGTTGTAATCTTAACTGGAAGGTCAATATATAGAAATTTTATCAAAAATATTTCCAAATACAGGCCAAGATGCAGACATGGCAAAGAAGTTTTGGAATGTTTGTTAACCACAACAATTTATGGGTTACATAACAGTGTATGCAGTGTATGTCTTAGTATGCAAGACATTTGTTAATGAAACATATTTCAGATGCAAATTGCTGTTCCATCCCCACAGGTTCTAATTCAGCAAATCAGGATGGGGCCTGGGAATCTGCATTCTTCTCAGCCATCCCTGGTGTCTTTTATAACATGAATCTCAGAACACCCATTGATAGACTGTGCTAGACAATTACAGTGTTCCCACAACTCTCCCATCACAGTGCTTAGAGTATGAGCTTATGGTGTAGTTCGTAGACCTTTGCTAAGAGACAAAACAAAATTGGGTCCTAGATGAAGTTTCGCTACTTAGTGTGTGATCTGGCCCTTGGATTCTCTCGTACTTTATTATCTTGTAGTTTGTTGATTGCTTCCCCGGCATCCACTATCTGAGACAGCAGCTTGAATTTCCCTGCAAGGCAGTTAGTGCAGGTTGATCCTGCCTTCGGCTCTAGGTTTGGAAGTTGGTTGCCTTAAAATTCTCAAATCTGATCTCATGTAACAGAGATTCATTCAAAAGAAAGACTGGCGTGTGACTCAAGCCAGGACCAGGAAAACGCCCTTCGGGGATTTTGTTTGAAATATCAGGAGCGCAGACTCTTGTTCCTGGTAGAAGTGCCAGGAAGCATGTGGCTGGCCGCTGTAGGTGCCCATTCTGTGGCCCGTACTGAGAAAACAAGACTGAGAAGTAGAGGGAGGAACCTGGGCCTAGTCATAGAGTCCATCTTGGATCCAGTCTCTTCTCTTACCTGGAATGTTCATGTGCTCTGCACCCCCAAATTCCAATGTTTTGCTCAAGGTAGTTTGAATTAAGTATGTGTTACATGCCACACAGGCATCCTAACTGACGTGCCAGTGAATCGAGGATATTTTCCTAGATGAACTATGATATGCCATCTTTAAAAAAAAAGTCTATAACCTTTGAAAAATTTCAAATTGAAGAATCAGACTGATTAAGTGGCACAATATCTGGACAATGCTCTGCACACAAATTGAATAGAGACCTTATGCTCTGTTAACTT
Source organism: Manis javanica (assembly GCF_040802235.1). Classification (NCBI taxonomy): domain Eukaryota; kingdom Metazoa; phylum Chordata; class Mammalia; order Pholidota; family Manidae; genus Manis; species Manis javanica. Next base: position 99,857,225 of record NC_133167.1, read on the forward strand.
GTAAACTGGGAGATTTTCTATCAGCTACTGTTCTGCAAATATTCTGGAAATAGGTCCTAATTGGTTCAAGAACCAAAAAAGATGTGAAATGGCATGTGATTTACTCTCCTAAGTCATGAAACACTAAAGGCAACCCAGTTATTAAATCATTGTATCAGTCTTAACCAGAAGGAGAGTGTGAGCTAAGGTGAAGGGTTACACTGTGATTTGGGTAAGACGAGAGAAGGAGGAACTTCAGCAGAGATGAGTCCACTGAATTGGATGTGACAGTTGCTCTTAAGATATTAAAGAGGGTCATTTTCCTAGAAGGAAATGAGTTATTAGACTATGTATCGAATAATTCTTCTAAGAAACATAAAATGATTTTTTTCCATTTCCAACTATTTACAATATTTGTATTTGTCATTTCAGTTCAGTTCAGCCAAATTCATCATTATCTAAGATATGTGCCCTTTAGAGATTATTTTTCTATATTCTAAGTCTTCTGGTTGGGTTCCAAATAATATAGGTTTAGCATAATACACTAATATACTGGGAAATAATTAAATACATTAAAAATAACTTTAGTGTTACCATATTGCTCTCCAAATTAATATGTTATTACATGTCATATGATATATTTATATTCTGGCTATCTCCTTTGAATTAATTGAGATTATAAGCATTCAACTTTAGAAGCATCATTACAGGAGAGTCTGTCCAACAATATGAAGAGACAGAGCCAAGCATGTGGGTGGATCTTATAAAAATTACATTTTTCACCTCTGTAAATCATAATTTCAGTGTTTGAAACATTTTGAGAGCAGACACCACAGGCAGTAATAACTGGCTTAAATGCCTTCACGGTACAGCTGTTTCCAACATACCCTCCCTTTGTAACTCTTGAAAAATAAAATGATGGCTACAAGAGCCTTGAAAGAATATATGCTCGTCTTTACATTGTCCACAGGTTAACTCCCACAGTGCTCTCAGCCCCACACAACAGAACTGTAAATGAAGGCATTACACCCAAGCTCACTGTACGAGGCCATGGGTAATGCCAAACATCTCCATGTGTTCTCACTGGGAAGCTATGTTTGAACTGCACTGCAAAATCATCCTTTGTGTTCTGGTGAATTTGTTCATATTTGCATGTAAACTTCAAAATATCATATCTGGCTGTTAGACTAAGAATAGAAAAAGAGAAAGGTAATGAGAAAAAGATTTTAGCAGAATTACAATCAAATCTTGACAGACGTTCTGCAGTAGAGACTACGTTAGTTAAGACCCTTTTTGGAAGCCCAGCTCACACAGGCTTACAGAAAGGGAAGAAAGGGTAAGCAGCTAATTGGGGAGTTGGAAGTGGATGTATCTCTAAGCATGGATAGATCCACCAATAAACAGTTAGCGCTCTGCCTCTTTCCGTCTCCACCTTTCAGCTGTGCTTGTCCTCACGTGTTATATCACAGGCAGGCTCGTTCTGTGTGTGTGTGTGTGTCAGACGTGAGGTCCACCAGCCCCAGACGCACATTTGCCGTACTTAGCAATCACAGCGGAATTATATATCCCCCGCCCATTACAGTCCTATAGCAACCTCAGAAAAGACACTAATTTATCTTTCTTGAGTCACATGCACATTCCTGAATCAATCCCTGACACTTGTCTGGCCTTGGTCGTATGGTCACCCACTGCAGTGGGCACAGGCCATTCTGATTGGTATCACTGCCTGGACCACTAAAAATGGGGGAAGAGTAGAAGGAGGAGGAGGAGGATGGGAAATGAAGCTGAGTAGACAAAAACTACATTTTCCATAGTTTTCAGTGCAGATGTTCCACCCTCCTGGTGAAACTGCAGGTAATAGAGAAAAGATTTCCACAATGTGGGGAAGATCATCCCAATAAAGAAGATGGACCCTACAGGCTCTTTATAAGTTTTCATTTGTGAAAACTTGTAAACCAATTGGTCAGAATGAAAAGATCATTTATACCTGAGACTATGTGTATGTGGCCATTTGTATGTCATATTTCCTATGTGGATGGGTGACATTTGACATTCGCTGAAAATTCTAGAATCATGTGAGTAAAAAGTCATGGATTTGGAGAATATAATACTTAAATAGAAATCAGGTAAATCTTGATGCTTTGCACCCAAAGCATGGAGGGACAACCCACTTAAATTAGATTTTATAATGGGGGAAAAAAACTACCCAATGAAATTTCATCACTTGAATGAATGAGCAAATGGGGAATTTTACATTATTTTACTTCATCAGTTTAAAATAGTCTCTGCATTTAATTATGAAACTTATAGAACATGCTTTCAGTATCAGTGGCCACCACTGTGTCCCCTCTTAAAAGAGCATAAACACATAGATTCAAAACTAAAACCATTCCTACCCTTAAAGTGGGTGGTTATTCTTCTGTCATAGTTTGAAGCTTCTTTGGATAAACAGTCTCTTCACGTTCTTTCCAGACTCATGTAAAAATGGTCAGTGGAAACTAGTGTGATAATAGTAATTCAGTTCCAATGAGTGGAGATAAGAAGGGAAATGGTTATTCTTCAAGATGTTTCTCTAAATACTGACAGATTTGTAGACATAGAATTTACTCACTGGTTTGAACTCCAGTGCTTAGGAACAGAGCTCTTCTACCTGGCAAAACAGAATATCTTATTCTGGGGTGGGGTGGGGGTGGGGGATGGTGGGGAAGAAATCCGTGAAGCCAAGAACAGTAATTTCCTGCTTACAAAGTCAAGGTTGGAATCTATATATTCTGCTTGCTGTGCAGCCTTTATGTCATTGTGGAGAACTTGTCTAGGTGGGAAAAATGGTTGGAAACCAGAAAAATAACTATAGAAACCATGGAAAACAAACAAAAGACTTGACTATCAATTTAAGGTTGCTATTATCACACACGCTAAGAGAGAAAACAATAGGTGGATTGCAGAGTAAGACAAAGAGTATAATTAAATGTCTACTGAGCCCAATAGTGTCAGAACTCGGTAAGAGCTTTTGCCAAACTCACAGTGTGGCCACAATCACCAACTTGTTTTGAAAGGCATTTTTCTTCAGCAGGGGTCCCAAGCCATAAGGTACGGTTTATGTCACAGTCTTTCAAATTCAGTTCATGAAATCCTTGCGCTATTTTTATTATGACAGAAAACTCCTTCTGTCTGAGATAGGACAGAAAACTCCTTCTAAGAATGTTAGTTCTGTTTTCACTGTACAAGATAAGGGGACTCACACAATTGCTTTCAACCCTTTGTTTCTGTACTAAAATCCAGCTGAAATTGCAAGTCAGTCCTTCCTCTTCTGACTAAAGTTTATCCCCTGCCCCATAAATCCCTTCTTTACAGTATAAAGTTTTTCTTCCTCTCGGCTCTCCAAGGTAGAGAAGCTTTAAATAACCACATTTTTAGTGCCCCTCTCAGATAAGCTGCATCTAGCATTGCCTTGCAAATAGTTTTTATAATTAGTATTTCCATATATTTTTTTTATTTAAATTGAAACAGGAATCTAGGATACCATTTGCCAGGTAATTTATTCTCTCATCTGAAACACAAGTCTTCTAGCCAAGCATCATTTACAACTCTCAAAATTTTTATGTAATCAGAAACTTTTAACTTCTTTAATATGAGTACTCCCATCTAACCAAATAAGTATTCTTTTACTTTATACATTTGACTTACCAGTAAACTAAACTAAAATAGAAACTAGGACAGGATATAAAACCTAGAATGGTTAACAATTACAGAAGGCATTCTTTACTTGCCAAACATTTTGATCTTTGATTTCAGCTTATCTAGAGATATGTTTTAGAAGGTTGGACCAGCCCTAAAAAGGTTGTAAAAGATGCTGTGACTCAGTTTTACCACATATCAGACCCATTCCACCCATGTCATTTAGAGGCCAATTCTGCACCTCTTAAGTAAGAAGTTATCTTCCAAGCCAAGGCTGGAGCAAATTCCAGTATGTCTGAGCATGTCGAAGAAACTGAAAGTGTAGGCATGATCATTTAGAAGCCCCTTAGGGAAGCTGCATTACTTTGGAACCATCTTCCTGGGGGTAACACCCCACGGACAGGGTAATTTGTCTTCTTGGATCTTCTCCACCACTGTAAACCCTCAGCTTTGGCACCCTAACGGACAGCAGTTCTGAAGCCTGGTGGGGCAGCTCCCCGGATCCACTGTACCATCCAAGCACCAGGAGAGACAGTGAAAACGGCAGCCAGGTAAAAGCGCATCTGGCCTCAGGGTCAAAGACTGTTGTATCTCTCCAAAGCAACTGAGGATCACTTTCCTCCTGGGCCATGTGGCCATGTAATTTATTAGATTTGCCTCTTCTCTTTGGTCGCTAGAAAGCTTAAAGCCGGCTTCTGTTTGTGGCACTATCATGGCACTGTACCTGGCACAGGCATGCAGAAACGCCCTGCCAATAAAAATGACTAAAAGCCTCTGAGAGCTTGTGCCAAGCCTCGAAAACTTGAGTCTCCACCATGACAGATACAGGGGGTGTGGAAGACAGGGGAAAAATGCCCACCTTAGGTGGGAAAGTAAACAGAAAGACATGCCTACATAGTGCTGAGACATCAAAGAGTTACATGCCCTCAGCCTTAGGACATAGGAAAAATAAACTCATCTCACAGAAATCTGCCTGTCTCAACTTTGGAGCAAAGCAGAAAATAAAGATGAATTGCTAATTTACACCACTGAAGTTCAAACTCACCTGCCTACGTGATTCAGAACACTTAGCAGAAAATTCTATTTCAGGTGGTCCAGCTGCACATTGTGTGTGCCAGGGGTGACCAAACAAAGCAAATGCAACATTACTTCAATATAGACATTAATGCATTTCCATAGTTAAAAAGAACATGAACTCCCAGTAAAAATAGTCGCAAAATACCCAAAGAAATGATAAAACATCAGATAGAGGCACCCGAAACAACTGACAGTGGGAAATAACCACCAAGACTTCAAATATTGGAAGTTTGGGTTCAGAACATAACAATTATGTTTGTAATCTTAAAGTAATACAAGAGGGACTTGAAAATAGGAGCCAAGAATATGAGACTATAAAAATGCAAAAGTATATATATTTAAAAATCAAACAAGTTTTAGAAACTAAAAACAAAATGGACCCAGTCAATAGAGTAGATACTTCCCTTTCTATTCTGATTTCAGTGATTCTGCTGAGAATTAATTTCACTTCCAAAATTGTTGGTAAACTAGAAGATAGTCCCAAACTTACAGCTAATGGAGTAAAAAAAGAAAAAATATGAAGAATAAAGCAAGAAGGTCTACCATATTTTCAACCAGAGTTCCAAAAAAGAGAGACTAGTTGAAGAGGCAATATTAAAGAGAGAACGACAGAGACTTCTAAGTGGTGAGTGCCCCGGGCAGAGCGCGCTCTGGCGTCCTAATGCTTGGATCCCTTAGATAGCACCAGAATAACGATGGCCAGACTGCACACAATGACCATTACAAGTTATCTGGAATAAAGAAGGGGTGGGTCCTTAATCAGTGGCTCGACTGGCTTCAGAGGGTCTCCCAGGAACCCTAGCAGAGCAGCAGGTATGGAAGCCATGAAGCAGAAAAGGTAAAGTCTAGTGGCTTCAGAGGTTACACCTATGACATATATGTGCAGACCCAGAAGAACCCTGGGGTAAGTCTGCCAAGACTTCAGAGAGGACAGGATGAGACTGAATGTCTGCATTTTTACTGCTAAGGGCTTAGAACTCCAAGTACAGTTATAGCCACCCCAAACCCCTTGATTATACCTTCCAAGGGGTCAGAAAAGTAAAAAGTGGAGAAATGCTTAACATTCTCTCTCCTGCTTGTGTTCTCTTTGCCCTTCCTTGGGCCTAAAACTCTTCTTGGAGTTTTCCCTAATCATTACTTCTTTCCAAATGCCCCTTCTATTTGTTCCTGGAGTGTTACATGCCCTTCACAACACTCAGTCTATTATACAGAATTTTAAGCTTCTCATAATCTGTTTAGCTGTCTGTCCCCTCCACTCCCAACTCAACACAGGGCATTCCTACAAAATACAGACCTTACATAATTAGTCTTTATGTCCTTAAAGTCTGTTAGGATCTAGTGCAATGCTTTGTATATAGTTCAGTATGAATTTTACATATCCATAAGAGTTATTATACCCTAAAGTGTCAAAAAGACTGAACTTGGCTCTTTGGATTATAAATGAAATTTATAGAAAATTGCATTCAATTCAAAGTAAAAGACAGAATGGGCTAAAAGCAGCAGCTGAAAGAATGAAATAAGTTTTAACATTTGTCATATTTCTCTTTCTATTCCAATTTCAGTGAATTTGCTGAGAATTAATTTTGTTTCCAAAATTGTTGAAAAATGATTAGCATTCCCTATTTTCCAGATGGCATTAATTTTATAAAACTCTTGTCAAACTTTTCTCCCACCAGGCCTCCCGGTCCCCCACAGCTGGACCTGCCTGGAATCAAACAGTATTAATGTCTCCCCATCAGTTGGTGCTATCATTCAACCCACATCTTTTTTATTTGAAATTAACACTGCACCAGATTCCTTATTAATTATAGCAGAAGGTTTGAAAAAGCTGGTGCTCTTCTAATATGTGATGTGGACCCCAAGAGCAGAGGTAGAAAAAAAAGTGTGGGCATAAAGATTATCATTACCTGCAACAGCAAGCCCTAAATTATGCCCTAAGAAAGGTGAATATTGTAATAAACTATGGGATATGTTTATTATTTACTTTAGTAAGTTTTCATTTTGATATAATTTCAAACTTAAAAACTTGCAAAAATATTATGAAGCCCTTTTACACTTTACACAGACTTACACCATTTGCCCCATTTGCCCCATTTGCTGAGTCTCTCTCTTTTTCTCTTTCATGTTATATATTTTTATAATTTTTAATGATTTTCCCCCACAACAATTTTTAAATATCTTTTTATAAATCTCATCCGTGTAAGTTACAGGCATCATGTCCCTTTATACTTAAATTCTTCAGCATGTATTTCCTAAGAACAGAGAGAGACATTCCCTTACACAACCACAGCGCTATTGCTAACATCAGGAAATTTAACATTGACACTATCTAATCTATGATCCATATTCAAATTTTGCCCATTGTCCCAATAATAACCTTTACAGCCTTCCTCCCCCCTGCCCCCCCACCTCCCCAGAGTTCAGGATTCAAGCAAGGATCACCCATTGCATGTAATGGTCATGCCTCCTTTGCGTTGCTTCAACTGGAATAGTTACTTGATCCTTTGTGTTTCACCCTGTTATTTTTTAAGCATGTAGACCAGTTATTTTGTAGAATGTCCCTCAAATTTGGGTCTGTCTGTTGTTCCATGATTAGACTCAGGATATGCACTTTTAGCAGAAATGCCACAAAAGGGATGAACATCATATTGGTAGGCATCTGATAGATTAGCCCATTATTGGCAACATTAACTTTGGAAAATGTATATTTAACCACATCAGTAAATCAAGAAGTAATACAAACATAGATTTTTGTGGAAGCTCACAAAAAGGAACCAAATGTAAGAAATGCATGACTTGCAAGTAAGCCCCTTTTGACAAATAGGAAAATAAGTGAGGTATTAGAAACAGAACCAAAGAAAAATTGATGTGGGGAATTTAGGAAGACAGGGACGTTTGCAAGTTAAGGAAAAACAAGTTGCTAGTAGTTTCAGGGAGTGTACAGTAAATTGGGGGTCATTTTTTAAAAACTAATTTGAATTCCCCTAGATTCCTTTTCCAGGACATCACTGGTAATTTTATTTATAAATCATAACTGGTTTGTGATAATGGAAAATATGGTCTGTCTCTGGCAAAGAGGAAAAAGTGACTTCTTTCTAAGTTCCCTTTGGTTCAAAAGCTTTTAATTTTTAAAGGGTTGTGGGGATATGTACTTATGATGTAACTTTTAGTAGCAAAATTACAATGTATGCAAGTAAACTTATAAAAATCCTATAGATTTATATGTATATATTGTATAATAGCATATATGCACATTTTTAGTGCATATAAAAATGGAAAATTTGTTCCTTTACATTAATCAAGGTCATAATCCACAAAGCATTAACTCAGCTAATGTCACCTTAGTTTGCCACCTTTTTCATTCCCAGAGTTTTCGTGTATAACAGGTGGACATTTTGGTTTAAGAATGATATTCAGAAATCTCCTGTGGTAATTTTCTTCCATCCCCGCAATTGGATATAGTACAATGCTATTTAGAGTAAACTAGAAGTGAATTTCAATACGTTACAATGTACAAACTATAATTTCAGTCCCAATTTTCAGAAATTGTTCTGTTAGAAAAAATAACTTCACTGGAAGGTTCAGCCCTGAGCTGTTTTTATGCAGCTCCTAGGCATGTAAACTGGAAGACCTAGATTGTACAAAGAAGTTATTTTCTGTTTTGTTTTGTTAGGAATTTGGTTCACTTAGCGCTCAGTGAGGAATGAAGAGATCTTTTTTTTTTTAGTGATGCTCTTGATGGTCAGAAGCAGGACAAGAAATTACTCTTTTTGCTCTTCAACCTTATCATTTTCCAAAACTTAAAGGCATTCATTGTAATGAGGCTAATTGAAGCACAAAGCACTGTTTTAAAATATGGTATCAGATTTTAAGAAGAGGACATCCCATCACATGAGCTATTTACCATCATCTAAGGACTGTGAAATGTAACAAACACAAATGATTTTTAGATATTGTTTTCCTTCAGTATCATAATAATTTCACAGATTACACTGTGAAAGAAGTCACCTAAGAGATATTTGTAACATCACCATGGTGGCCGAGCCAGAATGGGGTAGGCTTGACCGTGCTTTGTGTGTGTTCCTAGCCGAGAATCTTCCTAGAATTTTAATCCCCAGGGAGAGGGATTTTTTTTTTAAGTTATTTCTTAGGTGTCACTGAATCTTCTTTCTACCCTTTAAAGTTCTGCCACAGAATCTGAACCATGAGGTTGTTCAAAGGTAAGGAACATTTGTGACTAAATGAAGAAAACTTGACCCTCTCCTGTCCTGTCCAAGTGGCTACTCCCTTTTGCCCCATTCACTCTGCTGCCTGCACAGTCATGCACCTCCTCTCTGGTCATCTTTCAACAGCTGAGACTTCATGACTGTTCCCTCACCAAGGATTCATGGAGAAATGATTGGAAGTAGACTTGGCCACGGCCCTGTCTTCATAACTTCTGGCTCCCGAGAAGATAAGAAAGCTTTGCCACTTCCCCTTCATGTCAACTGACTTTATCAGATAGAAGGAATGAGTGGATTATTCAGTTACTTGGTGAATCATTGGCAGAGGAAGAAATAGCTGACTTTTGGACCCTGCTCCCCCTTCCCATGTGGCCTTTCATTTCACATCTACGAGAGCCCATTGGAATGTGCAGCAAAATCATTAACCAGGCTGCCAGTGATTGCAGATTCAGTTCCTCACAACCTACAGCTACTTACAGAAGGTTCTTTGGGAGCCCTTAAAAATAATCCTGTTTATATTTGAGGCCTTGCAAAAGAGTTGGTCAGTTTTACTCTTTTATTTTTATCTCTATGGAAAGAGCAGGCGGAAGCTGTTTATATGGGTATTGCTGCTTGTTGCCATGGGTGAAATACAGCCAGACTGAAGGAAGGCTCTGATAGGTCAAGACATAACAACAGATATAAATATATTTAAAAGAAAGGGGCAACAGAAAGCAGTTTTCCCACTTCGACATTTTAACAAAGAAATGTTGCAACCCCTATAGGTGTGAAGCAAGAGTTTTTAAAGCAGTTCCTCCAGTTATGAACTTTGACTGGTTTTCACACAAGATGGATTTGAAAGAAAACTAAATTCCATGTTGCTTGAAGTGAGATGAAATAGATAAACCCACATAGTTTAACTTGGGGCCAGTTATGTTCTTGCAAAGTAGAAATCAGTCCATAGTATTTTCCTTGTGATAGCCTCCTCTTTGGGGTCACGGCAGTAACATTCACCTTAAATGGTCAGTGTGAGCATCCTTATGCAATCAGTAGCAACACAGTGCTTTCCAATGGAATGTTCTTTTTATAGCCCACGTATAATATGCACAAGCCTCGCTTTTCTAATCCATAATGAACGCAGACCTGGAAGAGCAGCAAAAGATGTCACCTGACTAACCTCACACAGAAGGAAAGAAAAAAACTGAGACAAGAGGGGCTGGCTTTGAATGGTTGTTTCTTTATTAACCTGAAGGACAACCTAAATCTCTAGTATATTTTAACTAGTCCAGATTCTTCAAAAAGTTTTGGATGTGATTCAGATATGATGATCCCTCCAAGCCTAACATTTCCACAGCCAACATGCTTTGCTGGCTTGTGCACTAGACATTAAAAATGTCTCCTGGAGCAACCCCACAGTGGTGTGGTGCAAAATACAGTCGCTCTTCTTCCCTCCTCCCACTCTCGGTGCACTGATGGGACGAGAGAGAACTGGGATTTGTAAGAAAGAGACTGATTCAACCTCCCGTTGTGAATTTAACCTCTAAGTCAGATTTTGAGCAAAAGGAAAGCAAGCAAAACCCAAGATGCCATGGCAGGATCCAGCCCTTTGTGTAGTTTCTCTTTCTCTTTCAGACGCTTCCTAGCAGAGAAAGAAAAATTAAAGACAACAGAATTATCTGCCTTTAAGAAAAGTTCATGGTTAAATATGTTATAGTATAATAAGCCAGTTAGTTGAAAACTACTCACCAGTTAAAAATAGTGCCGTGAACTGTATGTCTCAATATGGGAAAAGAAGACATCATGACGTGAAAAATGCAAGTTGAAGATGATGGAGAATACAAGGAGTCCCTTTGTATTAAAAAACATGACAAATACATATTTTACATTTTCTCAAAGACTACGCAGAAACATAGCTAACAGTCGTCCCTCTAGGCCAGGGTAGCCCAGCCGGGGCACTGATGATACCCTGGGCTGGAAAACTCTTTCCTGTGAGGGCCGCCCTGTGGCTAATACAGAATGTTTGCGGCCTCTCTGTACCCTTCTGCTAGATGCCAGCGGCAACCTGTCCCTCCCAGTTTGGACGGCTAAGATGTGTCCAGACACTGTCGAGTGTTCTGTGGAAGGCAAAACTATTCCCAGTTGAGGACCACTGTTCTGGGAAAGGAGGCTTGAGGGGGGGGATTTTACTTTTCATCTCTCTTCAAAAATCAGCTTTTTGATTTATTTTTGTTTGTTTGAGTTTACCATGATCATGTTCTATTTTTATAAGAAAAAGAACTAGTTACATTTTTTTATTTAAAGGGGAAAAGTTTCCCCATTCACCTCAGATCTCATATATAACCTGGGAAAAAATGACCTATATAACTAATAAAAATACTCCATAAGGCTGTGTTGCCATTTTGATTAAGTAGCTTCATGTAGTAACATTTACTCTCAAGAGCTTAAGGTTCTGTAAAAAAAAAAAAAATCTCAAAAAAAAAAAACATTCTGAAATTTTTATAGCCAGAAAATGACAGCAGCAAAAACAGTGGGGAAAGTGGCAGCCAAAATCAAGTTATTTAATGAATGCAGTCGGCATTGGCATCCAAGATTAATACTTTATTTTGTGCCCAGTCGAGCCAGCCCTCAGCAAAACTGAGCAATGTGAAATATCTTCAGCATCCTATCCACGCAAGCCACTGTCCTCGATTACCAATTCATTTATATTTACTCAGATATGCAGGAGGACTATGAATTGTTTAGTTTTGAGAAGCATCAACAGCTTTGTTATAAATTAATTTATGGTTTCAGCCCTGCCAGTGGCCTATGCACTTGAGCATACTGCTCGGAGACAGCAGAGTTCTCCTGGGCCAACGTCAGAGACTCTGCCTCCAGGCAGGAGCCCCGCGGGCTGCAGGGCTGCCTGGCCGGCTCTGCCACACAGGCAGCCGCCTGGCAGGGCCAGCTCGAGGCCAGGCAGCTCCTTTGGATGGGATGGTGAAATCCCTGAGTGGGGAGACAGCCATGTTTTTACACAGGAAAGAGAAACCCCAAAGGAGAATGTGGGACCTCAAAACTTTTGAAAGAGAAAAGTGAAAGTGTTTGGCTCAACTAAGGAAAAAGCCAGCTACGGAGGGGAGGCGGGACACGGCAGCAGTACTGAAGAGAGAGAAGTATGGAGAGGAATATTCTCTGGAAATGAGGATGGAAAGAGAAATGACTGCCTGGGGGCGGAACAGGGCGTCGGTGACCCGGGCAGATCTGCAGATCGGAAAGGGCGTTTTTCTTAAAGCCGAGAACCAGGGGTGAGCTGTAAGGGCAGGCGGATGACGTACCATTCCTAAAAGTCAGAGACAGGAATAAGCAGGTTCTACTTTAAGAAAAAATAGTATTTGTATTCTTCAGCTCTCCATAGTTTAGCTTCATAGTGTTTATTCATTATTCAGCCTGGACTTTTCATCATTCCTCAGCCAAGACTTGAACTGCCGTTTCCTGGGCCTGTGGGTGGTTAAGACAATGAGGGCGATCCTATGGCTTTGCTCCCTTTCTGGCCTCCCTCCCTTTCCGAGGGTGGGCCTCCCTCTGCTCTGCTCCATAAAAGAGACTGTCACACATGAGCACTGTCTGTGTGTGGCCCTGGAGCCCCTCCAGCCTGTGCCTTAGTAATAACAACAGCAGAAAATGGATTATAAACCTCGACAGTGATGTTAGGACTAGCCGTGGTCATCGCACTAGCGCTCTTTTCTTCTGAAACAGAAACAGAAAGAAAGAATGTTCTGGGCTTTATATCAAATGAGTCATCATCTACAGAAATTTTTCTTCATTGTACCTTAAGGCAGTTGTGGTGCTGACTTTTGAAAACAGTGCTCTTAATATTTGGAAAATCGTAAAGCCAAGAATTCTCCATTAAAAAAATAAACACTTTTTTTTCTCCTTCATACTCCTCTTTTTTTTTTATTAAAGTATCATTGATAAACAATCTTATGTTGGTTTCAAATGTACAATACAGTGGTTTAGCAGTTACCTGTATTAATTCCTCACGCCTCCAGTGCAGTCATGTCCATCAACCTAGTAAGATGTTACAGAATCATTACCTGTATTCTCCAGGCTGTACTGCCATCCTCGTGACCAACTTATATTGTGATTGAAAATTATTGTGCCCCTCTATCTTCTTCGCCATCCCCCTGAACCTGCTCCAACCCCTGCACCTTAGTAACCACTAGTGCCTTCTCAATGTCTATGAGTCTACTGCTATTCTGTCACTTCTGTTTTGCTTTGCTTTTATAGTCCACAAATAAGTGAAATTATTTAGTATTTGTCTTCTTCCACCTGGCTTATTTCACTGAGCATACTGTATCCATCCATGTTGTTGCAAATGGGAGCATTTCTTTTCTTTTTATGGCTGAATAATATTCCATTGTGTTTATGTACCATATCTTCTTTATCCAGTCATCTATTGATGGACACTTAGGTTGCTTCCATATCTTGGCTATTACAAATACTGCAGCAATAAACATAGGGGTGCATATGTCTTTCTGAATCAGGGATCTTGTTTTCTTTGGGTAAATTCCTAGGAGTGGAATTACTGGGTCTAATGGTATTTCTATTTTCAGCTTTTTGAGTAACCTCCATATTGCTTTCCACAACAATTACTCCAATTTGCAGTCCCACCAACAATGTAGGAGGGTTCCCATTTCTCCGCACCCTTACCAGCATTTGTTATTTCTTGTCTTTTGGATAGTTGCCATTCTAACCAGTGTGATATCTCATTGTGGTTTTAATTTGCATTTGCCTGATGATTACAATGTGGAGCATCTTTTTTTGGTTTCATTAATCTACAATTACATGAGAAACATTATGTTTACTAGACTCCCCCCATCACCAAGTCCCCCCCACAAATCCCTTTACAGTCACTGCCCATCAGTATAGTAAGATGCTGTAGAATCACTACTTGTCTTCTCTGTGTAGTACAGCCCTCCCTGTGCCCCACCCCACATTATACATGCTAATCGTAATGCCCCCTTTCTCCCCCGCCCTTATCCCTCCCTTCGCACCCATCCTCCCCAGTCCCTTTCCCTTTGGTAACTGTTAGTCCATTCTTGGGTTCTGTGAGTCTGCTGCTGTTTTGCTAATGTGGGGCATCTTTTCATGTGCCTGTTGGCCATTTGTATTTGTTCCTTGGACAAGTGTCTTTTCAGGTCCTCCACCCATTTCTTAATCAGGTTATTTGTTTTTTGGGTGTTGAAGTATATGAGTTCTTTACATAATTTTGATGTTAAACACTTATCAAATGAATAATTTATGAATATATTCTCCCATACTGTAGGGTGCCTTTTTGTTCTGCTGATGGTGTCCTTCGCTGTACAGAAGCTTTTTAGCTTGATATAGTCCCACTTGTTCATTTTGTTTCTTTGTTTCCCTTGCCAGAGGAGATGTGTGCAGGAAAATGTTGCTTATGCTTATATTCAAGAGATTTTGCCTATGTTTTCTTCTAAGAGTTTTATGGTTTCATGACTTACATTCAGGTATTTGATCATTTTGAGTTACTTTTGTGTACCTCATACTCTTCTTTATGGCAATATTTAAGTAATTTACCTAAATTTAAAGTGTTAAGAATTATGAAATAGCAAACTGGAGCTCCCTTGTACATAAATCACTTATAGTGGTGGTTTCCAATCTGAAAGAAATGGAGCTCTTTAAGCCATTTCCAATATTTCTCAGAGTTAAACCAAATTCAGAAGTTCACTTTCAATGAAGTTGCACAGGCTGATTGAAATGTCAAGCACCTTTGATTCTGGCTGAAATTTTCTTAATGTAATGTGGCAACACTGGTTAATCTTTTATTGATTGGTATTTCTAAAAAAGAGGAAAGAAAAAGGAAGAGAGGAGGGAGAAAAACAAAAGGAAAGAAACAAGATTTAGCTCTCTACCAGAATTGGCCTTTGGTGAATTGGGTGATTTCTCATTGTAATCGGCCTCAGTTTCCTCATCCATAAATTAGGCATAATGTTATGTCCTGCTCCCATGAGCAATGGGAATAATCTGTGGAAGCACTCAGGTTACATGGTGTGGAAACACCAACATTTCTTGCCTGCTTAGCAAGTCCTGCACACTGTTGTAGGGGCTTTTCATGGATTCATTCAAAAAACATTATGAGGTTGCCACCCTGATTATCCCCCTTTTTAGGATGAGGAAATTGAGAGACAGAATAGTTTTTAAAAACTTATCTGAGGCCTCACAGCTAATGACCTGCAAGTCTTAGCTGAGGTAATCTGGTAAAGAGACCATTGGTCTTCATTACAAATCTAAGCTCTTAACCACTCTGCTCTATTACCTTAATAAGTAATTTGAATCCAATGTGTGATCACTTCTGTCTATACTATTATCCTATATCATTGTTATTAAAAATGAGAAAGAGAAATTGCTACCAAATATACCTACTACATTTAGTAGACAAAATTCTTCATACCTCAAGATTCATGGTGGCAGATTGTTTTACCATTGCTCTAAAATGGGCAAATTGCCATTTTATGGGCAGTCATTAGTTCACTCACTAGAATGACTCTGATATAAAGTGACCCTCCTATCATCTACTCTTTTTTCCAACCTTTCATTCATTCACTAACTGCATGCCAGGCACATATAGTATGTTGCTATTTTAAAAGATTCAAATATAGTGTTATTCTGAAACCACAATGTATTATAATGCATGTTTTTAGTACTCATTAAATACAAAATATATTTTTAGATTCCTGAGTGTGAGCTTTGAAACCACAAGTCCTTACTTGATCCATTTTCCCACTTTGTTCTGGGTTACCACATTGTAATTTACTTACATACAGCTACACACAAAAATGCATTTTCCTTTTGAAACATACAAAAGGTCTCATGCTTCCCCTGAGAAGATTTAATCCAAATTGAATGAATGAGTGTAAAATGAATAAAGAGGAAAAAATAACCCCCAAATTATCCTTAAATACTATGGATTCAGTACAAGAATATATATAAGGCTCGTAGTAATCCCTCTCCCATGTCCTAATACACAGTTCTTATAAATCCAATTTGTAAAAAGTTTAAAAATAAAAAGCTTCTAACTGCAACCGATTAAATGCAGGTAGCTACAGTGGATGGTCCATTCCCAACTGTCTGCCAGCAGGTTTTCCAGTTAATGATTAACCATAATCCTTTTTCTACCATTCTCCCATTTTATGGCTTCCCGCCTCTCCTCCTGTAGCCTTGTATCTGTTCATTAATATGTGAAGATAAGAGGCTCAGAGAATAGTTTTGAGACTGGACTCAATGAGTCTCTTTGACTCCTCATTAGCAGTTCCCATGGGGCTCTCATCAAAGAAAAGAGCCAGTGCACTGAGTTACATGACATTTCATATATCAAACTTAAATATTCTCCTTTCAATGGTTAGGTTGACTGAAAATGACATCTTTACAGCTGGAAACATCCTCAGAGGTCATGCATCCCTACCTCCAGATGTTTTACAGGTGATGACACTAGAATCCAGACAAGGCAGGTGGCCTGCCCCCAGTCACCCAGTTAGACAACAGCACAGTCGGGATGAGGAAAGAGGCTTTGCTAACGCTGTAACCTGCTCCTTGCAACCCACTGTTCTAATTTTCATCCAGACTCGTGTCTTCCCATTACATCGTATTACTTCAGTATTTCATAGTAGTCAAGAAGAGAGTGAATTCAAATGAAACAATTTCACTAATAATTACACTAAAATTGGTTTAGTTGAATAGGAGTTTGACTTTTTCCTGTAGGTGGGGTAAACCACTGTTTACCAATCAAAAAAATTATTTTATTAAACTTGTCAGGTTGAGGCATTAGCAAAGCCTCTTTCCTCATCCTGACCATGATTTTATCTAACTGGGTGACCCAGGCAGGTCCCCTGAACTTCTCTGGGTTCTAGTGTCATCACTTGTAAAGTTTGGAGGTAGGAATTCCTGATGTTTCCAGTCATAAAGTTAGTTTCATTAAAATATTGTTTTTATCAAAGAAATATTATAATATATGCCCTTGACCTCTGTTTAAAATTACCTAAAATACAATTATTTAATAAGGAAGAGCAGATACCTTAAGTTGATAATAAGCTCACAAACCATTATTTATATGAATCATCAGCCCCAGAACATAATTAGTTTTCCTAAGTTGTTTGCCCATTGACTTATTTCTGCTTTAAAGGGCAAGGTGTAAATAATTCAATATAAAAAAAAATCTGCAAAATTCAAGGAAGATAAATGATTAAGATAATTTAATGTAATTTATGTTTAGAATTATGCAAATACATACAACATTCAGATACTATTTAGGGCTTTGGTGACAATGCTTTTCTAATACATTTTGTTTCTTTCATCTTCAATCTACTTTTACTTGTTCATTAAAAATTTGATTGTTCACTTCACTTAGATCCATAATTTCTCTAAATGTTATTTATCAAATCTCTAAACTTGCCTTGTTGCCAATTTAATTAACAAACATTTCTTCAAACATTGGCCACTAAGATTCAAAAATAACCCTTCTTATATGTCTTAAAAATATGAGTAAAAATTTGAACAAAAGATATACTCATTTCTTATAGATAATGGTAAATTAATTGTATTTTCTAAAATTAGATTTTTAATATCTGAGAAGCCAAAGAACAGTTAGTACATCAAAATTTTTTTTCCTGACAATTGTTTTTCAGAATTGCTTTTAAAGATGCCCAATTCTCTGTTATGCAAATTTTTGTTTTTCTTTATGAAGCTATCTGAAAATACATATATAAACTAGCTAGTCATTTTGAGGAAAAAGGAAAATAAGGGGAAACATTATGACGACACTACACGTTTTTTTTTAACCAAATAAGTGTCTAAATATTTGAGTTTAGTCTCTGTTGACAAAGTTTCACAGACTAGTATTCATATGGTTTATTAAGTTATGTTGCTGGAGACATCCATATTACAAATTCTATGGTAACTGGAGTTCTTACATTCAACTGTAGCATGCATAAATGGGTCAACAACAAAAAGAATAGCTGAAATAAGTACTTACCTTGCCTCAACCACTCTGCTAAGGGCTTTTCATGTATTACTTGTTTATTTTTCACAATTCTCCGAGGTAGCTGTTCTTATTATCCTCACGTCACAGAAGAAGAAACACATTTACAAGTCAAAGCACTTGCTCCACAGCCCACATTTAATAAGTGTCTCAGCTGGAATTTCAAGCAAGTTTTGGCTCTGAGCTCTTTCCACAGATAACAGGCACTTTTGTCATTTGGCAGCACAATATATAAGTTTACTTAAAGTGCAACTTTATAAAATCCATCTAAAGGTCAAAACTCTTCAGGCTTGTGTACCCATGCAAGAAAATAGAAAAGGTCATCTCTGGATAATTGAAGAAAAAGCCTCCTCTTTCACCTAAATTGAGCAGGTTGTTGGATTAGCATTTCCATATTATCAACTCAGTTGTCCTCTTTGCAACACCGTCTTTGAAATAAAGAACTAAATTAGGAAATAGGCTTTTGTATACCTGATGCTAAGAAAAATGGATTGAATTTTTTAATTCGATGAAGTAATTCTGGTTTTTCTAACTAATTAAATTGAGTATTTGGAGTTAAATGGTCAAAAATAAAATTTTAATCAGTATTCTGACTTTCATAGATAGTCTTCAACTTTGTTTTTAATTGAAGAATAACTGATATACAATATTGTATTAGTTTCAGGTATACAACCTAGTGATTCAATATTAATATATGTTGCAAAATGGTCACCACAATAAATTTAGTTACTATCTGTCACCATGCAAAGTTGCTGCATTATTATTGACTATATTCCTTATGCTGTACATTACATCCCCCTATCCTATTTGTTTTATAACTGGAAGACTGTACCTCTTAATACCCTTCACCTATCTCATCCATCCCTCTACCTACCTCCCCTGGCAACCGTCAGTTTATTCTCTGTATTTATGAATCTGTTTCTGTTTTGTTTTGTTTGTTCTATTTTTTAGATTCCACATATGAAAGAAGTCGTATGATATTTGTCTTTCGTTAGTCTGACTTATTCCAGTTAGCATAATACCTCTAGGTCCATCATGTTGTTGCAGATGGCAAGATTTCATGTTTTTTTATGGCTGAATAGTATTCCATTGTGTATTTGTACACATCTTCTTTATCCATTTGTGTCTCAGTGGACACTTAGGTTACTTCCAAAACTTGACTGTTGTAAATAATGCTACAGCAAATGTTGGGTGCATATGTCTTTTTGAATCAGTGTATTTGTTTTCTTTAGATATACCTAGAAATGGAATTGCTGGGTCTCATGGTAATTCTACTTTACCATTTTAAGGGACTTCCATACTGTTTTCCATAGTGGCTGCACTCGCCTTCACATGTTTAAAAAACTTTCTGGGTTTTTGTTTGTTTGCTTCTCCACACCCATACTAATACTGAGTATCTACCACTATTTCCATCTTTACCAACCATCAAAAATCTCTCCCAAGACTTTCATTTCCTTTGCATTTCTCTGTGTTAATTTGTAACCACTTCTTGTAAGTTGCGTGAAATGCAATTCTCTATCAAATGCTTTACACATTAAATAACCAAACTGCTCTGCACTGAAAGAAGGAATCAGAAGTCATAGGTGCGAGTAGGCGGAGAGAGGAAGACCATTCATCATCACAGGAGTAAAGACCGTACAATATCAGTTCAGCACATACATATGAACAAGGGACTTCTGGGTAAACACCTGACATCGAATTTTTATTTTGTTATTGCTGCAGCAGTATTCCCAACCTATGTAAAGTCTTCGGCACATTGTAATACACACACATTGTAAAAGAAAAGGTTTTGGCATACAGTTTTTTTAGATGCTAAGTTCTGTGTCTGAATTAATTGGAATCCCAAGATTATGGTGGCATGCTGGTGACATAATCCTCAATGAAGTCACTCAGTAGAGATAAGAGACAGACAGGAGTAAGAGAATGTAAACCCAAAGGATGCTAAGAAATCTTAAAGATAGCCTTATACTTCCTATTTTCTCTGGAATAAAGAGTTTAAATAAATTTTATTGAGATTTTTAAGGGGCAAGGTGTCCCTAATATACTTCAGGTTACCATTTCTTTCAACAATTCGTCCTAAAATAAATTAATTATTGTCTTTAAAAAAGGCAAAATAAAACACTAAGTTTTTGTTTTGAGAGGCAGATATTGTCAAGTAATAGTAAAGAGGAAAAAAAAAAGAGTTGTCCTAACTACATAAGCTCTCTGTCAAACATATTTAACCCCTAATAAGACAAACAAAATAATTACTACTGGCAGTTTGTCTTTAGAAAGCCATCTCAGGTTATGTCTTCCCGCTAATATCTTGGAGTTGGCCAAACCAAAAACTATTTTTGACAAATACTTTTCTTTCCTTTACTTAGTATATTTCAAAGCCAAGATTATTCATTCATTACTCTGAATTCTTTACATGGGTCAGGAAACTTCATGCCCGATGCTCTTCACTCTATCTCCAAACCCATTTACTACCTATTGTCCTATCACAGACACACATACCTATTAATTTGTCATCAGAAGCTACTCCAGGACACAGAGAGGGATGAAACAAGGAACTGTCAGATTCTCCATGCTCAAAGCTGGTTGCTACCCAAATGATTAGAGTGCACCGTGATCCCAGAGGATGTGAGGTGGGACACAAAAAAGTCAAATACAACCCACCTCATGTATCACTCAGATCTATCCCAGCTTTCTGTGAAAACCAGTCTGTCCCAGAATCTTTAAGGTCTGACCTGACCCCAATCTCTTTCACAGACCTGATACAGGAACAATATAGGAGGGATCATGGAACAAGTGGTCACCACCACAGCTGAGCGCCACACTCATTCTGTTCCCTCGCTCTCGGCTG
This sequence comes from Manis javanica, assembly GCF_040802235.1. Classification (NCBI taxonomy): domain Eukaryota; kingdom Metazoa; phylum Chordata; class Mammalia; order Pholidota; family Manidae; genus Manis; species Manis javanica. The sequence continues at coordinate 99,878,037 of NC_133167.1, forward strand.
TCCCTCCAGCAGGTCTCAGTCCCATGCCTGGCGGAGTGACCCGGATCCTCGCTACGGGAGCTGGGTACTCCGTTGCCTGCCTTTGCTGGGAAGTACATCCTGTTGGATTTCCTGGGTCCCAGACATACTTCTTGCCTCTTTTGTGTAGCACCAACCCTCACTCCTCCCATTAAAAACTGAATAACTCCTTTCTTTGCCTGACGATCCATTATCATGGAATATCCGAAGTGAGCAGGCAGTGGTCATAGTCTTAAATTCCGTGGCTTCCTTGTTGTTATCGCCCAGCGTGAGTGCGATCCTACCCCTGCTCCTGAGGACAAACACCTCTTATTCACTGCGTCTGGGAATGTGCGAGGACAGGAAACACTAATGTTGCAAATGAGTCACTGGGAGTAATATTGACAGGAACAAATCTTCTGTCCTTTTTCCCAGACCTGTATGTTCCATTAATGGCAAAGTACCGTTTACTGATCATTGCTTCAATTAATATACCTCCCCCCAAGGATAGCACCCAATCCTGTAGAGTGTATCCTCAAACTGGTACCTTAGACCATTATTTAATAACTCATTGCTTCCCTCTATTAGGCCAGCTGCTCCTGAATTATATTTGTACATGATCAGGGGATCCCAAGATCATATACCCATGATTGTATATCCTTCAAAAAAAAAAAAAGAAGAAGAAGAAAAGAAAACAGGTCATTTTAAACAGAAAGCACCGTCATGAAAAACCAGTGCTGGTAAATCAGGCATTCTGAGAGCCCTCGGATGGTGTACCTGGAAGGTGTATTGCAGGCAAGGAAGGCAACCCTATATCCAACTTTGCATCAATTCTTGTAAAGAACTGTTGCCTCTGCCAAAGCAGAGGGCCCCGTACAATCAAACTGTACCCAGGTGTCTAGCCGGCGTCCTCCCAGTAGTCTCAGCGTCCGTCGCTGCTGCCTGCAGGTTAGGCACTGAGTGCTGGCAGTAGCTAAGCCAGCCAGGGTCCATGCACAGCCTCCATCCCTGCCCTGCAGCCGCGCTGTTCAAAGGCCCGTCACAGGAGAGCTGGGTAGCGAAGGACGGAGGCTGGCTTACCTGCCCTGGGCAGTCATCGCACCCAGCTGGCTATTCCAGGGCTTTCTGTGTTGGCGCTCTCTTGTGGGCATTACCTTAAGACACATAGATTGATAAATTCTGGGCCTACTCCTGTTTATCCATCAGTGTGCCTTTCCCCCAGGTTTCCTGATCTCCAGTTTTCCAATCCTGCTCCTGTCAGGTCCCTGACCAACTAGCTATTCACCACTACCCAAGAGCCGTATGTTCCATTTCTCCATAAACTATGACTGACGCAGTGGTCTGCTTGCAGTTCTATTCCCAGGGAAGATCTCCCCTGATCCCTGCCCGTTAAGGCCAGCCCTCCACGGTGCTGCAGCACGGCAGCAGTCCGTTTATGCCTGGGACCAAGGTATTGAGCCAACCCACCTGAGAACTAGGCCTCAGGTTTTTCTTTCTCTGTTGGTTGGTCCTAGGGAACCCTCCTAAGAAAATAGCTGTGAACTGAGTGACGTACTCCCCATACTGCACAACAGCGGAGTCCCAATCGCTAACCACATTTTAAATGCGATTAACATGTGGGCCCTGGGCTTGCTTGGGGCTCATTGTAAATGTATCATTTCCATTTTAAAAGAAATTGCTGCTATACCCTCTTGACCTGATAATATTCAACTCATAATGGACATCCTGGTAGTTACCATTTGATGGAGGCAGGAGGAGTTGATGAATCAACATCTGCCGTGTTGTGTTTGATGGAACACTGGGGTATCTGTCTGCCAAGAAGCGATGTAGGCCTCAAGATCTGAAGAGTGATGGGGCCCAGGGATGCAAACCGGGAAATCTTTGAGGAGCTAAAATGTATAGCTATGAGAACACATACCTCAGAGGATTGCAGTTAGGATTATATGTAATATTCTACAGGTAATAGATAACGCTCTATGCACTTTGTCCACAGTAGGCATTCAATAAATACTAACTCAATGTTGCCTTCATTATTATTGTAAGTGATAGTGCTAGAATTCAAACCCAGTTCTGTCTGACTCCAAAGGTTATTTCTCACCTATGCTGCCTTCATGTTAAGAATAAACAAGCTGTAAAATCCATTTCACTTTTATTCTACTATTCTTCTTCTATTTATCTTTTTTTAATTTTAGCAAAATCTTTGACGGCCAATAGACATTCAAGATGTTACCTGACAGTATCAAAGGAGCTAATTAAAATTCTGTATATTTGATCAATACTCATCATTTATGTATGTATACACATATATACATATATAATGACATACATGAAAAAATTTGAAATAAATCATTTCTAATCCCAATATATTTTGTGCTCTCATTATAATCTTTGCTTGGCAAGATTTCTAATATGAAAATATTAGAAATGTCAATTTGATATATTCAAGACTTTTGGATCTTTGTTCTGAAAGCCATTTGAATTTTTTCTCAGTAACTCATACGAGGTTTATTAGTAGACAACATGCTGACTGGTGGGTACATAAAATTGTGCTTTCTGTGCTCACCTCCAGAAGTGTCACAGGCAACAAAACATTTTTTATTTTGAATTCCTCTGGGTGGCTACTTACCACTGAGTCATAACTCATAAAAGGCATGAAATTGGGAATTTGCGATGCCTAAGTCAGCTGTGACGTCACAATCTAAACCCCCCCCCCCATATGCTTTAGCCCAGTCTTCACGGAGTGTGCCCGCTGGCTTCCATCATGACGGCCCGCACCCCTCTGCATGCTTGGCTGCCACTCGCTCACCTTCTCTACCTCTCTGCTCTACTGGGAGATGACCACCAGTCCTCATCTTTGTAAACAGTCTCTCAGCCTCTGTGCTCATGTTAAGGGCTGATGCTTGACTGCTTCCCTGACATACATCTTTTCGTTTAACGCAGAGGTATTGTTTCAGACTTGCTAATGTATGTGAAACACATGGAGTTCAGTACATTTCCCAAGCAGAATATAGCTTGCTTCATCTTGGTCAGTTTGGAAATGAATAGTGTGGCTGTGTGCATGCACATGTGTGTATAATTTTTTTCAAATAGTAATCCACCTGCATTTAATGGATTTCCACTTTTGCAGTAGCTTTTTATAAAACATTAGAAGTGCCTTACTACTCACCCATAAGCATTGCAGAGCCTGTGTGTAAATCGTTTTTTCATAGACTTCTTGCCGGGTATTGGCAGAGACCTCTTCTTGCGGGAGGAAAGCAAGGCCTCTGTAGTGAGTGCAGAAAGCACTGTGACTCCTTTGTCCACATTTTAGAAACTTCCTTCATTCCACCTGGTCACGAGTTTACAACACTAATGATGGAGTCTGTCTCGCCTTTTTTATCTGGGAGTGAGGATGAGGATGAAGACGTGAAAATGATAATGAAGAAGCCAGTCACCTAAATGAGCAGCCCAGTCACTCCCCAAATTCATTTTAAAATCTTACAGATACTATTAATTTTTTCTTTCCTAAGAAGTTACTTTTGCTGTGGAAAAAAAACCCAAACACACAGAACAGGAATAGGAGAAAGGGAGGGGGGCAGAGGCAGGTTTTGAAGGGTTTCTGAAAGGTGGTCGGGATAGGCCTCTTTGAAAGGTGCCGGTTGAGCGGAGATTGAAGGAGGTGAGGGAGTGAGCCTTCGGGGCGTGGATGGGTAGGATGCTTTCAGGCAGACGCGTTGACCAGGGCAAAAGCCCCCCCACTAAGAAAGTGGGTAAGGGAGAGAGTGGGTAACAGTGAGATTCCAGAGGTAAGAAGGACCACGTCATGAGTGAACTGGGGGCCACTGGAGGATTCTGATCAGAGGCATAGATAACCTGACTTTATATTTTAGCAGGTTTACTCTAACAGCTGTATACAGAACAGGCTGTGGGTGGGGTGGGGGCACAGGTAAAAGGAGGGAGCCCAGGTGGGAGGCTCACGCAGTGATCCAGGTGAAAGAAGATGATGGCTCAGACCAGGTTGACAGCAGTGGAGACGGGGAGAAGTGCTGGGATTCTGTATAACCGTGGAGTTGGAGCCCACATGATTTCTGATGTACTAGATGTGGGATATGTAAGAAATAGAAGAATCAGAAGATGGGTCCAAGGTTTTTGGCTTGAGCAATTGGAAGGATGTATTTGCCTTCAGCTGTGATGAGGAAGATCTAGGCAGAGCAGAGTCTTTTTGTTTTTTGGTTTTTGGTTGGGATGTAGTGATGTGCAGTATTGGTTTTGGGTGTGAAGCACCGCGGCTTGGCAATTGCGCGCACTGTTGAATTCTCCCCCCGCTGGTGTGGTTGCCGTCTGCTGGCATGGAGGGGTGTTGCGGGACCACTGGCTCTGTTCTCCGTGCTACGCAGAGCAGACTTTTGAGGGGCACATCAGTAGTTCACTTTTAGACATGTTACATTTGAGACATTCGAATGAAAAGGATGAGCAGGCATTCAAATGAAGATTTAGAGTTCAGGAGTGAGGCTGAGCTGAATTATCAGTTACCATATTGAATCTTTTTATCTAAATACAACGTCTGTCTCTCCATTAAAAGAAAAAAAAAAGAAGTCACTTTTTCATTTCCCTGGAGAGTGTGTATGTGGGTCCTATCCCCTAGTTCTTCCAATATTCTCCTATTTCTTTATCTCCCAACCCATACAAACCTAATTTCCAGAAAAAACTACAATCATAGGGATTAAAGTGAAGATGTGAATTAGAATCCAGAATTCACAATACTCTAACAAATGTAGCATTTATAACATATATTTATGATGTTCTCTGGTTAAAAAGGCAATAAAATACAATACCTTGCTTATGCCTGACAACCATCCTCTGAGTAGGGCAGTATTTTTATTTATCAGCTAATGAAACTGAAGCTCATAAGATTAAGAAATTTGCCCAGCATTACATAGGTAGGATTAGGTAGAACTGTATGCAATTGATAATATTTAGCCTCTTTGACCTGTCATTTCATATTGTTCCAACTGGGAAGTAGTAGCAAGGAGGTCAATGCAGAGCTTCCTGCCCTACCCCAGTGCCTGTATTCTTAGTCTGTGTGCTTTTTTAATGCTATGATAAAAGTAATAGCTAAATAATACCTATAAAGCATCTAAAAATAATATTGTTGGCAGCTTACTTGTTACCTGCCTCAGCCCAAGATAAACTTGATTACGTGGTCTTAAATTAAGAAGATTTACACAGTCACCAAGGTAAACAAGGGACAAGGAGGTAAAACAAAATATCGTAAAAGTATATAGGTTGCATAAAACAGCATGAAATTCTGAGTTCAAGTGTGATGGAAACAGAAATTTCATGACTCAGAGGAATCACAACTAAGTAACGACTGAGTAATGGAATCTAAGCCACCAGAACTGTTAGTGCAAACTCTACGTTGTGTCAGAGAGGTAGTGGCTGACTTGCTTAAAATTGAGTTTATTAATTCCTGTTGTGTGAATCTTCCAGTATCTTCCGTTTACACCTTTAGTAGTAAAAAGTTGTTTTTTAGGTTATTTATACTTAAATTCCTAAGTTATCCCATTGCTTTATAACTGTGTTGCTATAGTCTTTATTATTCATGTATCAACTTGGAAAAACACACTGTAAAAAGTATATAAAAATTTGCAAACGAGGAGCATAAATATGCTAATACACACAAAGTATACCACTGGTACAGCCTGGGCTACAGTGATAATGTTCAATTTCAGCTCAAGTTATACCACCACCATTTCTGGAAGACAAGAACAATATCCTTTTATACACACTGCAAGGTAACAGCTTTAAGTAAAATGGTAAATCATACTGACAGACTATATTATTTCCACCTGAATAAAAAGAGTGACACGTATAACATTTTAAAATAAACAATTTAAATTATTAGTTTTAATGATGAATAAAGGAGATTAAATTCAATGGGATTCTAAGATTATTTTTAAAATCTAAGGAGAAAGAACCGTGAACCTTGAGAGAAGACTTCTGTGCCTTACAGTACTGCAGCAGGAGATGTAGACATTCACCGGGAAACATGTAAGAGTGCGGATGAAAAATCAGCACTGCCTTTAGGTGGGAATGGCTGAGCTTGGGAGAAACAAAAGTGAGGAAATTCCCATAAGATTAGAAATGAAGTTAAAACAAGAGTCCTAGGCAATCAAGCACCTACCATCTTCAGGTGTACATGAGCTTTGGTTTCATATCTGCACAGTGTGAGATTGCTGCCTAAAACCAGAACTTAGGAAGGCCATAGCCTATGAATGATAGGGTAAAATGGGGGAGACAGAAATGGGTCTATAAAACAAATTCTAAAGAACCATTCATTATAATACAAACTACATTTTCTAACCACAGTTCAGTGAAGACAGAAACTCATAACAATAACAACAAAAGTAATAACAAAAACAACAGAAATTCATTGAAGCAGGCCTTTTTCACTAATGTTCTCTCAAAATTGTCTTGCACCATAGACAGGCCTTCTTGAAAGATTACCCTGAGTAGTTAAGCTCTTCTTAACAGTGAAGACCCCCACCTTTATACACTATGAAAATGAAGTTGTTACTTTCTGTAAACATATCCACCTTTTTTAAATTTCAACAATTACTCAGTTACCCAACCCAGCGAGGTCAATTATATACCGAGGCATTCATTCATTTACTGCACAAATATTTGATGATACAAACGAAACTATGCCACTAAGGATAAAGAGGTGAAAAAAATACATAGTTGTAGCTATCACAGAGCTTACTTTGTGGCAAAGACACATTATACATAATATGTGTTAAATAAATATTTGTTTAACTGTGTTAAACCTGTTCATAAAATTGCCTTCTTTTCACGAAAAGATGTAATACAGGAAAATGACACACGCATCTTGTTAAAGCTTGCCAAGAATCTGTATTTACAAAGAACTCACAATTTGGCTTTCAGAGAAATAGCTGATAGCCTTTTGATTTGATAATATGTAGTCCCATAGAATAAAGCCGGAAAACTTTCCTTAGCATAAATGGAGAAAAGGTTTTCTTTAAAGAACATACAGTACAACAGTCTTGAAATATGAGCAGCTCACTTTTTAACTAAAAATGAGATGGCCAGAGAAACAAATGACTGATTGTACTCAACAACGCACTGTGCCCTTGTGACAGTTGTTCTACGGTGGTGTAATCCTCCCAGAGAAAACTGTGAGGGTTTCTCACCACCACCCTCCCCCAAGAGGAAAATCAGTTTGCACATACGAGTCATTCAGCTATGACCTATTTATATAATATAATTCCCAAGCTATTCAACTCACAAATGGGCCCACTTGCTGGACCTGCTGGTTGGAGCCAGTCTTTTAAAACTTGAAGAGCAAATCCTCTGGGAGTTTATGCAGGAGGGAGGGAGACAGAATCTAATCCTTCACAGCATGCTGGCTGCCTGCCAAAGCTCTCCAGAGGAATTCAGAGCGCAGACCCTGGAATGCAGCCCCATCTGGGAGGCTGACGACAGACAGGGCATCCTGGGAGCTGCTGCGGCTCTGCACTCTGCCCCCCCCCCCACCGCCCTTACTTCAGGAGAGATGGACAGGTGCAGTGTGAGTGGCAGAGAGCGATTCTCCATCTTCCCTGCAACACCCCCTGGTTTAGACACTAGGAGGGAAGGAGAAGAAAAACGGTTTGTCTTGTCCACAGGAGTGTAAACAAATGATTTATCTTAATTATTTTTGGATTGCAATATGTTGCCTCATATGTCAAATGCACATTAAAGAGCAATCAGCTTAAATATCAGCATTAAATGACTCACTACTTAGCATATCAGAAACCAAGCAAAAATAATGAAGCCCAAGAATCAGTGTCTACTGCAGTCTGTAAGTTTCAGTAATAATATAGTCTTCTTTCTACATTGAATTTGGAGTAAGGTTTTCTGTCTTAATCCCCGTTCTAGAAAGAGTAACTACAAAACAATGTCCATAAGATAGTCACAGGAGTCAATAAACTCAGGCCCATAGGCCAATCTGACCTGCTACCTGCTTTTGTATATAAAGTTTTATTGAACCATAGGCACACCCATTCATTTATATATTGCAAATGATTTCAGGCTATAATGGCAGATTCAAGTGGTTGCAACAGAGACCATGTGGCCTCCTACAAAACCTTAAATATTTACCATCTGGCCCTTTACAGAAAGTTTGCCAACCCTGGCTTATAAAGCATATATGATTCTACAAGGTGTAGCCTTTGCACAGATGCCCAGGAACTACACAGAGAGGACTATGGAGAAGTATGGGGAGGCCCTTTGAATATCAAGAAAAGTCCTGCTCAGTGACCAGCCACCCAGGATGAGGGAGAAAAAAAACATTAGACGGAATAGTGCCAGACTTTCACACAGAAGATGTAATCACATCCTACCAGCCATCCTGGAAAACGCTATAATTCCAAGGCATTAGGCAGAATACTCAGAAGGATGTTGCTGAACTGGAGGAAACAGGGGAATGTTAAAAAATACACTGTTCGGGATTAACAACAGAATAAACATTGCAGAAGAAAAGATTAGTAAATTTAAAGGCAAAGGAACAGGAACTATTGAAAATAAAACTCAAATAGAAAAAAACAGTTAAGTGAAAAAGCATCAATGAACTGTGCGACATCAAAAATCCTGGAGTTCTTGAAGGAGAGGAGAGAAAAGGGGGAAATAAAAATTTGAAGAAATAATGACCAAGTATTTCCAAATTTGATTAAAACTACAAATCCACAGGTTCAAGAAGTTCAACAAGCACAAAGAAAGCTACACCAAGGTCTTCTGTTTTCACCATTTCTATTGAATATTGAACTAGAAGTCCTAGCCAGTGCAGCAAACACAAGAAATAGAAATAAAGTGCATCCAGATTAGAAAGGAAGAAGTAAAACTGTCTTTACTCACAAATGACAAAATCAGTGAAAATTTGGAAAAATGTATAAAAAATTCATTGGAATCTACAAAAAAGCTGCTAGAACTAATAAATGATTTTAGCAAGTTTACAGCATGCAAGATTAATATAGAAAAATCAACTTTATTTCTATAGACTAGTGATGAACAATTGGAAACTGAAATTTAACAAGCCAATACCATTAACAATAGCATCAAAAACATCAAACACCTAGGCATAAATACCTGCACACTGAAAACTACAAGACACTGCTGGGAAAAATTAAAGAAAACCTAAATAACAGGAGAAATGTACTGTACAATTGATCAAAAGACTCATATTGATAAAAGTTTAATTATCCCCAAATAGAGGTATTGTTTCAACATAATCTGGAAAAAAAAATACCAGTAGATTATTTTTGTAGAAACTTACAAGCTGATGCAAAAGTTTTTATAGAAATTCAAGGGCACTAAAATAATCAAAACAACTTTGAAAAACTTCAAAAAAGAACAAAATTAGAGGATATGCACTACTTAATTTCAAGACTTATTGGATGTAACTGCTACCAAGGCACTGTTTTATTGACATCAAGATAGATAAGTAGATCAATGGAACTGAACAGAATCCAGAAATAGATTCCTATATAAACAATTAGTTTTTGAGAAAGGTACAAAGATAGTACAGGGGAGAAAGAATAATCTTTTCAGCAAATAGTACCAGAACAGTTGGGATATAAATATGCAACAAAGTAGTTTGATTCATACCTTCAACTGTAAGTAAAAATTAATTCAAAATGGATCTTAGACATCAGTGTAAAACCTAAAACTACAAAACTTCTAGAAGAAACCTAAGAGAAAATTTTTTGTGACCTTAGGCTAGGCAAAAATTACCCAGATACAACACCAAAAAAGCCAAATTGGTACATATGACTGCATCAGAACTAAGAACTTCTGCTCTTTGAATAGTACCAGTAAGAGAATAAAAAGACAAGCCACAAACTGGGAAAGAAATATTTGCAAAGCACATGCCTGGTAAAAAACTTGTATCTAGATTATATGATGAATTCTCAAAACTCAGCAAGAAACAAACAACTGAATAAAAACTTGGGCAACAGACACTTTAACAAAGATGTACAAATGACAAGCACATGAATGAAAACTCAACAAACTCAACGTTGTATATTAAAACCACGGTGAGATACTACTTCATATAAGTTAGAATGGATAAAATTTCAGACTGACCATACCATGTGATGGTGAGGATGTGAAGCGACTGTAACTTACACATGACTGGTAGAAATAGGAATTGGTACAAGTACTTGGAAAACATCTTCACAGTGTTTTAAAAAGTTAAACATATACACCATATGATCCAGCCATTTCACTCCTAGGTATTTACCCAAGAGAAATGAAAAGATACATTCACACAAAAACTTGCATGTATGTTCATAGCACCTTTTTAAATAAATTTTTTAATAGACTTCGTATTTTAGAGCAGTTTTAGGTTCCCAGAAGTATTGAGTGGACAGTACAAAGAATTCCCACGTACCTTCCACCCACATTTAGAGACAAGTACATAGTTGCCTCCAAATTATATAGGAAGTTTTCAAACCACCCTGTGTGTTTGCACATTTTTTTTGGAAAAATGAAATTTTCTAAAAATTCAATTAGCCTTACCATATTGCCTAGACTTATGGATCACCAAATATTTTACGGAAAGTTGAGAATTTTACAATGAAACAAAAATTGTTTCATTTGTCTACTTCACAAGGAAAAGAAAAAAAGAAAGAATGAAAACAAAATATTTAATTACTACCCTACAGACGTATTTAGTTAAGTAGATACAAAATCCCTTGAAAGAAGCCTTCTTTCTCATCCAATCTATTCCCAGATTCAACAATATTTTACCTACATTAGAATACAAGCCTTCCTAGGATACAAGGCCTCTGACTATTTTGGATAGAGATCTAAACCCTAGAAAATATGTCTCATCCACTCACATATTAACTCAAAAGTGTCTATTAGAATCCTCAGCCTCTTTCACTTTTAGTTTTTTCTAAAACTTTGTCTTTTAATCCTGAACAATCTTACCAGACATGGCTATTTCTGGCATCATGTTCTGGTCAAATGCTATATCTTCAACAGCACCTAAAATACTGCAATGCTTATAATAAATATTGGATACATTTATATTGAACATATATGTGAGCACACAAACAGGTTTGTTTTATGACACACATAGATAAAGATAGATTCAGAGCTCGAGAAGCATAAGAATACTTCCAGAAATGAAGATGGATTCAGATGTAGACACAAGACAGCTACCAATACAGGTACTATTGATACAGATCAGGATTTATATGTTTCTTAAATTGGAAGGAAATTTAGACATCTCAAAGTCAATCTTCAAATGAAGGGATTCCCTCTTCAGTAGCTCAGACTGGTTTGAATACTTCCAATGACAGAGCCTGTATTATTTCAACATCATGCTCTTTCTTGGGACAAAATTCATAAAAAGTTAAGCAGTATAGTTAGGTTGTAATTTGCTTCATATTTTCTACTTATTGGCCTTATATCAATCATCTGAAGCTAAAATGTTCTTTTATGGGTGGGGGAAGAAAGAGGCAGTCTTGTAGAAAGCTAAGTATAAAAGAAAAAGCATGTTGTGCCATGAAATAACCACTGGTTAAACTAATGATTAATAGATTATGAGCTAATTTGAGGAGGTGTTTTCTGAGAATAATGACAAGAAGGATATGTTTCATTAAGCTTGATGTGCCACTTTCTGGGATCAGAATCTCATCTATAAAATAAAATGATTTAATGAGTCAAAGATTATAAGCTCAGATGCATTCAAGAGACAAAAAGTAAACACCAATGGACAAAAGATAATAGGAAGATTAGTAGACTGTGCTGAGCTGAAAACGACTGCCCATAGCTGTAATGACATTCATGTTCAATTTAAAAATCATCCTAGGGAGAGCCCTAACAGACACATCTACACCTATGCTTTCAGGTTGGCACTTTCTCCCTTGTCCTAGATGACTTTTCAACCTATCTATCAAGTTTCTTTCACTTCTAATGTCTACAGTTTTAGGTTAACTGATCCCTCTCCATACTAGTTTCCTCTGAACATCCTGCTGTTAGCACTATACCTTAGCTTGTGTTGGCTTTCAAAGGTACAGCAAAAGTTGTACAATATCTATTTTTTCTCTTCTGTGCAGTGCACCACTCTGGCTCACTTCTTATGGCATGCTGTTCCCATGTTCTAAAAGATTCATTCCTATCATGATATAAAAAACAAGAATATCTCAGGAAGATTCCACTTACCCAAAGGTATAAAGTCAGAATGATGACATTCTAGGCATAACCCATGACAGTAGAGCAGGATAGATTTTTGGAGAAGATTTATAGCTTTTCGTGTCCTGTGAATCCCATCATATATGGGGTTATTGCTATTGTTTATTGGTATTAAAAAAACAAGACATATAAAATGTCCTACTGTTCGTGAACCTGTGACTGATATATAAATATTTGCCAAACATCTGTGACTATGTATGTATTTATGTGTTAAAATAGTTGTGGTGAAAGAGAAATCAGGGAACAATTCCATTTACAATTGCATCAAAAAGAATAAAATAACTAAGAATAACCTAACCAAGGAGGTAAAAGACCTGTACCCTAAAAACTACAAGACACTCATGAGAGAAATTAAAGAAGACACCAATAAATGGAAACGCATCCAATGCTCATGGATAGGAAGAATTAATATTATCAAAATGGCCATACGCCTAAAGCAATCTATAGATTCAATGCAATCCCTATGAAAATACCAACAGCATTCTTCAACAAACTAGAGAAAATAGTTCTAAAATTCATATGGAACCACAAAAGACCCTGAATAGCCAAAGGAATCCTAAGAAGGAAGAACAAAGCTGGGGGGATTACACTCCCCAACTTCAAGCTCTACTACAAAGCCACAGTAATCAAAACAATTTGGTACTGGCACAAGAACAGATCCATAGATCAATGAAACAGAATAGAGAACCCAGATATAAACCCACACATATATGGCCAATTAATTATGATAAAGGAGCCATGAATATACAATGGGGAAATGATAGCCTCTTCAACAGCTGGTGTTGGCAAAACTGGAAAGCTACATGTAAGAGAATGAAACTGATTTATTGTCTAACTCCATACACAAAAGTAAACTTGAAATGGATCAAAGACCTGAATGTAAAACATGAAACCACAAAACTCATAGAAGAAACATAGGCAAAAATCTTTTGAAGATAAGCATGAGGAACTTCTTCCTGGACACATCTCCTATGGCAAGGGAAACAAAAGCAAAAATGAACAAATGGGACTACATGAAATGAAAAAGCTTCTGTACAGCAAAAGACACCATCAGAAGAACAAAAAGGCATCCTACAGTATGGGAGAATATATTTATAAATGATTTATCCAATAAGGGGTTAACATCCAAAATATATAAAGAGCTCACACGCCTCAACACACAAAAAACAAATAACCTGATTAAAAAATGGACAGAGGATCCAAACAGACACTTCTCCAAAGAAGAAATTCAAATGTCCAACAGGCATATGAAAAGATGCTCCACATCACTAGTCATGAGGGAAATGCAAATTAAAACCACAATGAGATATCACCTCCTACACTGTTGGTGGGAATGTAAATTGGTGCAACCATTGTGGAAAGCAATATGGAGATTTCTCCAAAACTAAAAATAGAAATACCATTTGACCCAGTAACTCCACTCCCAGGAATTTACCCAAAGAAAACAAAATCCCTCATTCAAAAATATATATGCACCCCTATGTTTATCGCAGCACTATTTACAATAGACAAATTATGGAAGCAAACTAAGTGTCCATCAGTAGACGACTCGATAAAGAAGAGGTGGTACATATACACAATGGAATATTATTCAGCCATAAAAAGAAAACAAATCCTACCATTTGCAACAACGTGGATGGATCTAGAGGCTATTATGCTCAGTGAAATAAGTCAGGCAGAGAAAGACAAGTACCAAATGATTTCACTCATTTGTGGAGTATAACAACAAAGAAACAAAACAGCAGCGGACTCGCAGACCCCAAGAAGGGACTAGTGGTTACCAAAGGGAAGGGGTGGGGAGGGTGGGTGAGGAGAGAGGGGGAAGGGGATTAAGGGGCACTATAATTAGTACTCACAATATAGGTAGATCACAGGGAAGGCAGTATAGCATGGAGAAGACAAGTAATGACTCTGTAGCATCTTACTACACTGATGGACAGTGATTGCAATGGGGTGCGGTAGGGAGTCGATAATATGGGTGAATGTTGAAACCACAATGTTGCTCATGTGAAACCTTCATAAGATCAATGATACCTTAATTTAAAAAAATAGTTGTGGTGTGTGGCAAATAACACTGGACTTTGGGGAATTAAAAGACACAAGGACCTTCTCTGCCTCTTGGCAAATTGATCTTTTACAAGAGATTTGATTTATTGGACCCTAGTTCCCTAATCTGTAAAACAGATTGATACACATCTTGCTTAATCCAAAGAACTGTTGTGAGAATATGAATTGAGATATTGCATTGACTTGGTAAAATTTAAAGAATTACATAATAACATAATGCAACATATAATTAAAATTGATTTACTTGACCTCTGTTGCTGAGAAGATGTAGTACAAGAGGCCAATGCTTTACTGCAAAAGTAGAAAAGGAAAGACATATTTTAAAATAATGTGTTCATAGGGACATTTAGAGAGCTGTGGAAAGAACAGTAAACCAGATAAAATTCCATGGAGGCAGAAATAGTACAAGTATCTGGCGATAGTCAGGCATTTGCTAGTTCTAGGTTCAGGCTGAGTATAGGGTATGGATCACTAAGAGATGGTTATCAGGGAAAAGAGAAACCAGGAAAACATTCAGCATTTTTTTTTAGCTGTTCCAGTTAGAAACTGGAAGAGCCCCAAATACACTGCTGTTTACCTCATGGGACATGTGTTCCGAGGTTTTGCAGGAGGTTCTGGAGCTCAGCCTAAGCTCCCAGAAGCCGACTGTCATTTCGGGCAGTTCCATAGGGTTTAGGAAACAGACGTGCAAGGGAGAGAACTGCATGTGATCAGTCTCTCCCTGAAGACTTTGGCCATGTCTTGAAGTTCCCTGGAAAAGGTGGCATGAGAGCTGGTCTGGGAACTTAGAAAGCACAGAGCTGGGTCTCTTACCTTTAGGACTGCCTGAAGAGATGAATAATTGACAGGCTTTCAATCCAAATACCATAGGATCACTTTCAAAGAACAGGAGCAGACAAGATGTCTGGCTGAATTCTACTAGCACTGCAACCCGCCCGGCTCTAGCCCAATTCACTCTCTGGATTAAAGTGATAATCCTCTTATTCTACATCTCTCTGTCTGCACTTTGGTGGAAGAAAAAGTCATCTAAAGCCTCTTATGTTTTCTTTGGTTATAGTGTACAGCATAAAATAAAAAATTACTAGAACATATAAGAACCAAGAAAACATGACCAATAATTAAGAGAAAGAAATAAAACAATACATGCAGACCCACAGATGATTTCAATATTGGCTTGGCAAACACATTTAAATTACTATAATATATAATTTTAAGGGCAAAAATGTGTACAATAGAAATGCATAGACATATTCACCAGAAAACATGTATAATAATGTCTAATAACAGCACAATTCATAATCATTAAAACTGGGAACTCCCCAAGAAATAGAATAGATAAATAAATGGTGATATATTCACACAGTAAATATATACAGCAATGAAAATGAGCAATCTAAATCTACTCATCATAATATAAATAAGTCTAACAAAGACAATGTCAAGTAAAAGAAGCCAGATCCAGAAGAATGCAATCTCTATGATTCAATTTATATGAAGTTTAAAAAAATCCAGAGTAATCTATAACTGAGAAATCAAGTGGTTGCCTTAGGAGTAGAAGTGTCTGGAAAGAAACGAACAGAACTTATCAGATGCTGGTAATGTAACATTTCTTGATTTGGAAACTGAGTACTACAGTGAAAAATGTGAAAGTGTGTCAAGATATATACACTTAGAGTATGTGCACTTAGGAAACTACAAAAATGCATAGGTTTATTTAAGTTCTACAGAATTTCCCAAACTGACTATGTAGATGCAGCCTAATTACCCAGATTATTTACTTTATAACCTCATTATTCTATGGAAGAAAATTCATCAGGAACAACTTTTTCCAAAGGCAACATCAGAGGGTTTTATCTACCAAAGCCAACCATTTCTCCAAACCACAATGTCATGCCTCCCTCCTAGTTCTTCATTATTTGATACAAATCTCTCATAATTAGTCCTTTCCGAAAAATGTGTTCTTGTGCCAGGACATTCTGTTTGTGTAGTAAGACACTCCTTTAAAACTCGAGATTTAAAAGGAAATCCCAGCCCATGGCCAAATTTGTTGCAGCATATCTTAGAAGGTAAATGGCAATAGAGAGACAAATTTTTCTCCAAAGTGTTTTTAACTTAGTCCTTTTGCTTGGCACTGTAATCCTCAAGGAAGAGCCTCTGACTTAAATTCATCCATTTGTAATATCATGAAAGAATTCTGTTATCCCACTTGTAGTCATTGGCTTGATCTGGATATGCAAGAACTTGCTGACTCTGTCAGAATTCCTGCTCTCAGGGGGATATATCCCTTCAGAGTCAAAACTTACTCATTCACTTGTGCATAACAGTAGAGTTTAAACTGAAATGCTTGCAAACTGCAGCAATTTAAAACAATTACATATATTCACCCCCCCAGAAAATTAAGAGTCATAGCTGTCCTCTAGATATTACCACGTACTTGATTTTCCAGAACACTTTATGCATTCCAGAAAGCTGCACTGTATCTTTAATTGAAAATACATCAGTATCTCCGCAAAAACAGATACACAAGAATATTCTCACAGTTAATGAATACATGAGCCATTTTTCATTACACTACTCTGTAGAGCACATTTCTTAAGTTGGTAACATTCTAGGGAAGTGTAAAATGTAAATAAATAAAAGGATGACTATGCTTCATTACGTATTATGGAATCTGTATTCTATTAGCAGGGTCACTGCCAGGATTTTTGTAATTAAAACTCTATTGACCCATCTCTTTTCCTTCCAAAGCTAAGGAAGATTATTTGCTAGGCCATAAATTTAAAGGTCATCAGATCTAAGGCTGTATGAATGAGCAGAGAGCAGCCAGAAATTCCCTCAAAACAAGCACTGCTATGATGAGCTCAGAAGTACACAAGCAAGAACAAGTAGGGAGGACATGTTCCATATTTATAATTTCATCATTAAATAAAAATACTTTTTTCATCCAAATTCAAATGTATGCCTAAGTAGTTTAAAGACCATCTATGTGAATATGTAAATAACAGTTAACAAACACAGTTGTCCATCTCTCTGTAATCTGTTTTATTTTCATTCCAAAAACTGGGGTTTAAGAGCTGAATGCCAGTATCATAGCGCATCACTGTAGCTGTTCCAAGGCTAAAACTGGGGAAATGCATTCCTTAATCTGTCTCCCATTAGCAGATTTTATAAACAGCAGTTATAAACTTGCTTACCAATTCCTTTTCTTCCTTCTCTCTGTAAGAGGACCATTTATCTCTGACCTCATCTTAAAGTTTTCAAATGCCAAGCCTGAAAGTCAAGCCTCATTTGAAAGAAAAGACACTGTAAAATCTTTCCTTATGTTTCAAACATTTAATTTTCCCTTAAGCCAGAACAAAAGGCCTGTGGACTATGGAACAGTCTTCAGTACTCAACACTTCATAGAATTAGGGAAAATGCAACTTTAAGGGTTAGATAATTTGTTGTATGTTGGTGACTTATCTTTTTAACATTAGAAAAACAAGTTGGACAGCCTTCCAGAAAATGTCCTTTGGAAACAAGTCTAAGCTTTAAAGGAGTATTTTTGTTATCCAGCAAAGAAAACAAACACTTCACTCTAACATGTCAAGTTCCTTATAGATCTCTAGGTTTGAGTTCATCACAGCTGATTGCAGCTTAAAATGCAGTTTACTTCTGTGTCGACCACTGAGTTTGTAATCAGCTCCTCTATAAATTTTTAAATATGATAAAAAATAAGTAATTTTTCTTACTTGATTTCAGTTCTACCTGTTTCACCCAGTAACAAAAAATAATCCTAGAAAATTAAAGATAAATTATAGATATATCTTTTAAAATTTTGTACTGAAACAAATTATCTTTTCTCTTTGAAACATACTCTTTTGGACTTTGAAAGCATATTAAAAATGTAGTATTTTGTAGGACCATTTTAGCAAGGAATGACTATTTTATACAATTGAATAATCCACATTATAACAAGTTATTTATAAACAAATGGAAGTGCTACTGAAAATATTTATTTTTAATTTCAGACAATGGAACTGTTTATGCAGTTTATTTAAAGTGAGTTGTCAAATAAATAAATTGTCAGGTTTTGGTTGTTATTGTTGTTTGAAGTAACAGGAATACAAAGTTCATGTTTAATGTTATAGTTAATGATTGATTTCTTCCCCCGACAAATAAAATCTTTTCTCCTCTCACTCTCTCTTCTCTGGTATTCAGCATTTTCTTTGGTCTCCCTCTTTGAAGTGGTTGCTTTATGAAACCAAGTAAAAATGCACAAGGCCTCCTTTAAGTATTGAACGTCCTTCTGGCAGATTTCTTTTGTTCTACACAAGACAATCCATTCTTATCCCTCATTAAATCTAATAAACTCAGACAGGTGGCTGGCCTTCTCAAGGGACTTGCTTTAAAAATACAACAAAACCTGTGCCTACACATATCAAATGAAGTGGAGAATTAAGCTATCTTTTGTTGAACTCCATTAGTGTGGGTGTCCAACTTCAGTTACTTAGAGGGAAAAAAAAGTTTTCTTTCTTCAATATGCAATAAAATTTGGCTTGAATTATCCAGATTAGGGGTCAGCAAACTGACTCACAGGCCAAATAAGGCCCACTGCCTGCTTTTGTAAATAAAGTTTTATTGGGACACAGGCATGTTCATTCATTTACATACCACCTAAGGCTGCTTTCCTGCTAAAATAGCACACAGTTGCGGAGTGACAAAGACCAAATGGGCTGCAAAGCCTAAAATATTTCTATTTGAACTTTTACAGAAAAAGTTTGCTAGCTCCTAATCCAGATAAATCTCAATTACCACTTCGTTTTTGCCTCCATAGAAGGAGCCAAAAACATGGGAGAACAGCAGTTTGGGTGGCCCAAACTAACATGCTTTCTGTTGAATCTTTACTTTAAAGAAGATGCAAAAGAAAATCATTTCAATCAGGGCTTTTTTTAATATGCAGGTATATCTGTTGGACTTCAGTTTGCTGTAGCTTCAAAGGACATAAGAAAACACTCTCCTTGTAAATTGCATCTTACTCGGTTAAAGACATTTGTTGGTTTGATTATGTGTGGTTTTCTCTTTAATTGCTGCAGGGATTGGATTTGCAGGTGAATTAAAATTTAAATTTCTGATCATTTTGCAAACTCGTCATTATGCATGCTATAGGCAAGTTAGTAGATTTAGTTATGCCAATGATTGCGAAAAGATACATTACTGCTGCATTTTAATGCATAAACAGGTTTTATGTTCTTCTGCATAATATTAGAAACTCAAATTTATGGAGTCACAGAGCTGTGATCATCATCCAGTTTTTAAATAAGGATGCAATTGGTGATTTATATTTCACATAAAGAAGTTTCCTTGTCAGGTGCTTGCTGATCCATGGCATATAATTTGGATAAACGATACAAACCTTTGAAGAGTTCATTAGGAATTATTTGCATTCATGGTTTTCTGTTGTTTTTTTTAATGTTTTTTATTGCTTTTAAACTCAGGTGGCACTTACCTATTCTCTCTCAACAGATTTTGGATGAGACAGAGGGAAACCCTATAGGATAATGACCCAGTGTCCTACCCAAATAAATTTCAAGGAAAAATAGGGGGATGCAGTAGAACCTAAGATTTAAAGACTGAAACATATTAGGCAGTTGAAATGTGTTTGCCTACTTGGGTCCAGACTCAAACAAATAATTAAAATTCTATTTATGACATTTAAGAAATAACTATAAATTTAAACCCTGGTTGGATTTATAATGAAAGAGTTATCCCTAATTTTTAAGTGATATAAAGGTGTTGTGGTTATTTAAAAAAAAAAAAAAAGAACCCTCATTGTTAGAGGCACATGCAGAAATTTTGAGGATGAAATGGTATGTTTAGGAATTGCTTCAAAATAATAAAAGAAGGAAAATTAATTAAAAATGAAAATGAAAAAATAATAAGAGAAGAGGTAAGAGCTTAAGATAAAACAATATTGTGATGAGATCATAATGAGATCATAATGAGATCATGATGAGATCATTGTGTTTCGAAGTGTGGGTACATTGGGTTTATTATGCTGTGTCCAGTTGTGTATATATTTAAAATTTCCACCATAAAAAGTTAAAATATATGTGAGGATACAATAAAATAAGATACCCCCTTATGATTAATTTTATGAATTATTGGTGATAGGTAAAATAACTGATACAAGTAATTTAGATATAGAATTAATTCTGGTATTCGCTTAAACAAACAAATAATGCATAATTAGCAGTAACTAACAGATTTTTTTTCCATGCCTATATAGGCTCACATAATAGAGTTTGAGAAGTGTAAGATTTTGTGTTTATCTGCCCGTTTCCAGTATGATTTGTATTCTGCTCTTAAAACTCAAAATCCTTTATATAGTTCTGCATAAGTTTTATTCAAGAACACTTGTTCTGGGACTGCCATGTGTTAGGCAGGTCAGCTTCAATTCAGTAGCCCTGAGCTCCATCTCTTCCTTCGCCATTTCTTCCCAGGGTTAGGATTTCTCTGCAGGAAGCACCCACAGAAAACATGCATGTAGCTCTGTGCTGCACACCCAACACTTGCATAGTATTTTCACACCTACCAAACTTCTATCCCCACTCCTCTTTCAGGCTGCTTGTTAAAATTTACTTACTATGTAAAGCTCGCTGCCGCTTCTCCCAGTAAAGGTTTTTGAAATCCTACTGCATGTAGTTGACCACACACACACACACACACACACACACACACACACACACACACAGCAAGCACACAGGATCTGCTCCATGGACACATAGTGATCCTTTAATACCTAGTTCAGAAATAACATTCTCTAGCCCAGGGAATTTTCACTTTCATCCACACACCATCACTTCCTACACTGTTGATGCATCTGTTATATGATGCTATGTGTGAAATGTCAGCCTGCTGTTTGATGAGCTCCTCTAATTCCAGCAACTGTATTTACCTTTCTATCTCTAGCCCCTGGTCCAGCATGTAGTGCACAATAAACCTTCAGTAAGTGTTTGTTGAATGAATAAATGAATAATTTGAATGCTATAGTTTATCTAGTAAATGCCTTGGGCTAATACCTTCAGCAATCATTCAACCAATCACTTAATGTTTATTTAGCATGTTGTATAAAACACTATGCCAGGCACTGTTCTGAATTATAAAACTGAACAAAGTGTGGTCAAGTTGCTGAGCTCTAAGGAGAGAAGATAACTAATGTATACATGTCACTATATTCAAAATACAAGCTCAGAATCCTACAGGTCCTATAAAAAAGTATGCAGATTTTTGTGCAAATTAGAGGAGGAATGGGGAGGAGGTGCCAGGCTTTTTAGTGAGATGGCAAGGATTTATTCAAAGGAATTGTTCAAATGCTGTTGATATTTTTGTTCATATTTTTGAATGAACCTTTTGCTGCTTTTTACTACCCTCCTAGCAAATGTTCAAAAGCGTCTTTCTTAAAGCTTAGAAATATAAAGCTGAAAGAATACTAAAGATGTTGTAGTCCAACTGCCTTATTTTATAAACAAAAAAAGCAGAACTCAACCTCAGAGGTTATTTCTTCCATTCTATAACTCTTTCCACAATGAAAAACTGCCTCTGATTTTAAAAATTAATTCTGTATTTTGCTATTTGATTTGTGGTAACTCTAGATACAGACCCTAAAATGTGGATAGAAAAAAAGGGAAAGACAAAATTTTGCCTGTATCTCAGACTGCATAGGATTATTATAAATTCATTTCAAACTTTGCTTTCTGTATTGCTATCTTTTAAGTATTATTTATGGATAAAAATTAGGTTGACTACCAAGTTACATATGACTTTACTGAGAAATAAAATAACCTTTAAGTTATTTGGAATGTGGACAATATGTAATGTTTTATTTTTTTTCCTATGGACTTTTAAACATTTTGCAGATTATAGATTCATACAGACAGAAAATAATGTATTATTTTATATAATACAACTTAATAAAGTTTATATTGGTAAATAAAACTGGTATAAACAGAATTCATTGTATCATTCAGAGATATTATTTAGTGCTTTTCAGGTATAAGGCATAATAGTATATAAGCAAAATAATATTTTATACTTCTAATATCCATCTAAGAATTGAGATTACATAGCCCCCCCTCCCTATTATATTAGGAGTTACACCTTATATTTGAAAATAACATTCTTTACCCAGACTTTATAAATTCATCCCTCTTGTTCATCTTAGAATCTTCTTCTATAACTAGTATTTGGCAAAAGTATGCATTGTATCTGTTTCATTGTGTATTACACCAACAAGCTAGGTGGAGAAAAAATCTACCATCACCTGAGTGGAACATCTGGGACTAAAAATCCCCACTTATCATTCTGCAGACGGTTATGTTTGCCAAGTGATCATCTTCTGATGAAAACTGTAGAGGATAATATATCTCAAACTCATCATGAGCCCCGACTCAAGACTAACCCTTGTGGTGCAGTCCTCCAAGGATGCTTTGTGCCAGTTCACATGACTCTTTAAAAATTAGAAGAAGGTGTTAAAAACTTCTCCTAAGTTTGTGGTTTGAATCCCATCCAGGCCCAAGCAACGTCATTCGTAAATCACGCCTTGAACTGAACTGAGATGAGAACCAACAAAACAAAACAAATCTGATAGCCTCTTCCCTTGGCACTTGACCCAGTGGTGACTGTCTTCAGGGTTCAAGTACTAAAGCTATAATGTATTACAGGTGTAGGGAGAGTAAATGTCGGATAAAAGATGATGGTCAAGTGGAAACTTGATAGGTGCTGACTTATCACCTATTTGATGTGAAAAATCATCTGTCATATCCTTGAAAGTATCTCTAGCCTTGGTTGCCAAGTGTGTTCCCTTTCAGAGACATCCAGAAGTAAATATCCAACTCTGTTATAGATTTGACTATAGTGGTGGTTGCCAGTCTTGGGATTTCATAGATCAATAAAATTTCAGCTATAAATTTGGGGATTAATGGTCAGTTACCAACCTTTAAAACTTTTATCAGGTAAGAACATTTTTTAAAAGAAAAGAGACATTATAACAATGATCATATTTTTAAAGAAAAGGAATGTTCTAACACCAAAATAGTGGGAAAGGTACAATGTCAGAGCACAGAATAATCTTTCAAGAAGAAAAAAATGGTAACACCAAAATCTACCATTTTTTACTAACTTCTCTAAAGACTAATGAAGGTTTCAACTTATTAAGTGATTAGGAACCATTGGAGGAAGGGAGGGAAGAACATAAGGATTCAAGAAAAACTTAATAGAGCATGAAAGTATGCCAAGAAGATATTATTTTTGAAAAGGCTTATTCCCCAGAATTGAGTTAGTTTCTTCTTTACATGTCTCCCCATCAGTAAAAGACTGGGTAACTAGCACAACCAACTCAGGAAGTTCTAATGAAACCCTCACACTGAGCTTAAAGTTTTAAAGGAAATGCAGAAATGCCTGGGCATAGTTTAGTATTTACTCTAAAATGTTGCTCATATTCTTAGCAAATAATAAAACAGGACCTCAAATTTAGAGTATTAACAATACTGCAAAATAGTTCAGAAATTTACTCTTAGGATTTAAGTCTAAAAACTACTTTAATGTTGGCCGTTGCTACATGTCCATCATCTTAGTTGATCATAAGAACAAAAACAATTGTTACCCTATATAAAAAAACAACATGCCTGATTGAAAAACATTGTATAGGTAAGACTCCTCTTACACTGTGTTTTTCTAACTTGTGAAAGTTTCCCTCTCTCGTTCTACCAATATTTAGTAATGTACAGGATTAGGGGAGCAGTATGGTCTCAAAGGGAGCTTTTCAAGATGTTAAAACAAGGGCAGTGAACATACTCAAATATCCTCCAAGAATAATGTGGCCAAAGTCATACTAAAAATTTGTAGGTCATTACACGTAGTCATATATTGCATATGAAAGAGCAAATCTTATACACTACTGTTAGTAAACTGTTGATACCTAATTCAATAAATATTCTGAATTTTGGGGAACCATCATGATATAAATGTTGAATATGTGGTAGTGAGAGATCTGCCTTCACATCGAAGCACTCTGAGTTAATGATAGAGGCTGTTACAGTTCATATATAAAGTGAGCGTCTCAAGAACACTTTGGCAGAAATAGTGCCGTTTAACTTAGCCCACTTTTTGTCCTTCACACATCCTCTGTTAAGAAATAAATTATTGTGCTAAAGAAAGGAGTTTGTGATATTAAATTAACAGATATAAGCTAAGCACTTCAGTTGGAAATGCCACCTTTGGAGTTATATCCTTTATAAATTGTTATTGGAAGTTCTGAAAAATCAATTCTAACCTTGTACAGGAACTAAAAGCAAAATCATCATGAAGTGTGTGGAGACAGAAAGGAACCATCAGCCAAAGAGTGGAAAAATGTGGACTTTACAGGGTGGAAATAATAAATCCTAGATTCATTTGTCCAATCTTAATAGTAAATCAACTTTTGATTATTTTACACTCTATATGCTTTTCTACCATTATTGAAACAATAAATAACATCCAAGAAGAGAAGCAAAATGTGTGCCTCAGAAATCTAATTTTATTAAAAGGATATAAAATCTTGTTATTTTAGAAATAAAGGCAACTATTTGACCCACATAAACATACAATGTTAGATACTTAATGCTTGTAATTCACCTAGTCCTCAAAGGAGACTTAGTTGTTGTGTAAGAGAAATTAATGTCCCGTTGGTCCTCCTTTATTTTTCTACAGACACACGCTGAAGTCAAATCCCCAGTTGAGGACCAATTTTAACCAGGCAAACCTGGACTCATTCCTTTGAACCTCAGTTTCTTCACCCAAAAAATTAGGACAATGGTCCTCACCTCATAAGACTGATATGAAGATAAAGTTTGCAAATGCTAGCACATATTAAGCATTCAAAATGACCGACAGCAGTAGTAGCGATAGAAAAGGTTGTAATATTAAAGTACATGAATCAGAACAAGGGAATGTAACTTACTGAAATAAATATTTCATGGCATGAAGCATGGTAATCTGACTCAACATTTTCACAAATAGGAATGGCGTTACCAATGGAATTCAAACAGTCTGTGCAGAGAGGCGTTGTGCAGCCCATCCTCAGCAGGAATGTCCTTGCCGATAGGATAGGAATAAATGTCTGTTGACTGACGCCTTCCCTCCCTGCGAGAGTGATTGGCTGGCTCTGCCATCATTTGCTCCTTTGACTTCTGCTTTTCTAGGCTTCCAATTTCTCAGCCTCTCCTTGGATTCTTATCCTTGCTACTCTCCCTTAGATATCTTAGGACCCTCAAAGTAATTATAGTCCCACAGACCCAAAAGTCATTCTCCTCTCTCCCTATGATGATCCGTTAAAGGAACTGACCTTACAGATTAACTTTCTAAAGGACAACCTTTTCCTCCAGTTCAAATTGAAGGGAACGCCACCAAGAATAATCAAACAGGAGCATCTGTAAAATACAATCATTTTTCCTTTTCACATTTTTTATATTAGTATGGTATGGAATCCAGTTTGAACCTAAGTTATGTTAAACCTAGGATTCAACGTGTCTGGGTATATCTGGGATCACTTGTCACATCATCTTGGCAGGGCTTTATGTAAATGACAGGTGGGAAGGTTCCTTGAAATACACTTACTTTAAGGGGAGACACACTCAAAATGTATACCTTTAGTGAACGCATAGCAAAGTGGGATATTGTACAGATGATTCTGAGCACGAAATCGTTTCTGTCGCTTGCATGTTCTTCAGTGCAAGTTCACCCAAGCTTAAGTTCTAGGAAAAGGAGCTGCAATAAAACAGTAAATAAAACCCAAAAGAGCCATTTATTACAATTGTATTAGAAAAGCACTTCTAGGCTATACTACTTTATCCCTTCTGCAAGTATAGCTCAATTTGGAGTGTCAGAATGATGGCTTGGTGGGTTGAGGGAGGCAGTTGGGCCAAACACTGCTGGGCAATCCAGGAGAGGCCCCTCTGGCCGGGTCCTGTAGCAGAATTTACCACAACAGAGAGGAGGACGCTTCCAGAAACAATTAAAGCAAGTCATGGCATTTCCCCATAGAGCATCCCCAAAGGAATCTCAAAACTCTTTGGGGATGGAATCTGAGCTGGTTGGGATTTCCACAGAGGAAGGCTAGGGAGTCAGGGAAACTCTGTTTTGTTTCTGTTGTCGTATCTGTTTTTTTACCTCCAGGCAGTTATGAGAAAAGTAAACATGGATTATATTAACATACTATTTCCAAATAGTTTCAGCTGCTAACTCAGCTTCTTAAAACCATTCTCTGGTCCTTCATAATAAACTATACCTTGCACATAGAGAAGGAATCTTCTTATATGTTCTGTCAAGGAGGAATGTTTTACAGTGCAACCAACAAACCAAGTCAAAAGACTGAACACAGTTCCCCATTCTTTTGAACCACCATTTTCATGTGTATCATTAAACTGGACAGTTGTCGTTAAGAATATGGACACTAGAAATAAATGCACTAGTTCAATGCCAGCTGAAACACAGGTGTGTAATCCTGACAAGTTCTTTACTTCCTCTGTCATTTTGTCCTTATTTGTAAAATAAAAATAATACTTTACCCTGTGGTGGTGGTGTGAGGATGAAAAGGTTTAATACATTTAGAGGACTAAAAACAATGCCAGGTGCCTACTTAAGCTTCGCTGAGTAAAAATTAGGTTAATAAGTGACAAAATGTATATTCATCCCACAAATATTTGAGTGCACATATGAACATCATGAGCGCTTCCAAATACTGGAGATATGGAAAAGAACAAAACATACAAAATTTCTTTCCTCAAGGAGCTTATATTCTAAATGCTCTCTGAACCGTCATCAATAGCCAAATCCTCCAGGCTACCATAATTAAATACTTCCATACACTCAGGCATCCAGTGTCCATAGTTTCTCATGTTGCATATAGTACCAGTAATTTTGATGCAAAAAATTGCCCACATTTTGAATATTTTTTTCCTAAACATTACATTTGAAGGAATATTTCTTCTTCCAACATTATATTTTTAGGAATTCACACTTGGTTCTTCAAAATAATTTATTTAACACCTGCAAAATGTAAATGTATGTAAATATACCTCAAAATGCAGGAAAATAAAGTTGAGTGAAAATATAGTTAAACCACTTTGGAAATTAGATAAAACAATGATGACTGCCACTGCTTTGATTCTGACTGTGTTAGTAATAAATTTAGGCTTTGAAAAAATGTAAATAACCTTAGGCTTATGGTGAGATAATAGAATTTGGTTATATTATACCCAAAGAATAATTTTGGCTGGCAAAATCTTTTTTGAAGGGTGGATTTTGAGTATGAGCGTGTAATTAGAGAAAAATCTGTGAACTTTAATCATTCAGATACATTTAAAAGCTTTAAGAAATAATGTGTTTTGCAGCATGAGTGGCCCATAATAAGATAATTTTCAGTGTTCCGCTTAATAACTACCAGCAACTTACACTGTGGAATACTATGCATTCAGAATCAGAAAACTGATAGTATTAAATCATATAGAAATAGAGTCATTAGAGCAACTTTTTTCCTACTTGGAGTAGGTTATCACCTCATTTTCTTAAATTTTTATAAGACCATTTTGACAAATAAAAAAGTATATCTATTTAGCATCAAATATGAAAACAAGTTCTGTTTGAAGGCATCATCCATTATGTTATATAATGCCCCTTATTTTATTTATTTACATTTTTCTTTATTGTGGTATCATTGTTATACAAGCTTATGTTGATTTCAAATATACAACACAGTGGTTCAGCATCACCGTATTATCAAGTCCTCACCCCTTCAGTGCGGTCCCTGTCCATCAATGTAGGAAGATGTTACAGAATCATTAGCTGTATTCTCCATGCTATACTACCATCCCCATGACCAGCTTATATTGTGATTGCAAATTATTATGCCCTTTAATCCCCTCCCCCCTCCCCCCTGACCCTTCCCAACCCCTCACTCTTGGTAACCACTGGCTCCTTCTCACTGTCTATGAGTCTGCTACTATTTTGTTGCTTTGGTTTTGCTTTGTTTTTATTCTCCATAAATGAGTGAAATCATTTGGTATTTGTCTTTCTCCACCTGGCTTATTTCATTGAGCATAATACCCTCTAGATCCATCCATATTGCAAACGTCAGGATTTCTTTCCTTTTTGTGGCTTAATATATTCCACTGTATGTATGTGCCACCTCTTCTTTATGCATTCATCTATTGATGGACACTTAGGTTGCTTCCTGGCTGTTGCAAATACTGCAGTGATAAACATAGGGGTGCATATGTCAGGGATCTTGTTTTCGTCAGCCAATTTCTAGGAGTAGAGTTACTGGGTTGAACGGTATTTCTATGTTTAGTTTTTGGAGAAAACTCCATATTGCTTTCCACAGTGGTTGCATCAATTTACATTCCCACCAACAGTGTAGGAGTGTTCCCATTTCTCCATATCCTTGCCAGCATTTGTTATTTCTTGTCTTTTGGATAGTGGCCATCCTAACTGGTGTGAGGTGATGTCTTTTTTTAAGTAGGCTTTAATTTGCATTTCCGTGATGATTAACAATGTGGAACATCTTTTCATGTGCCTGTTGGCCATTTGTATTTCTTCTTTGGAAAAGTGTCTGTTCAGGTCCTCTGCCCATTTTTTAATCGGGTTATTTGTTTTTTGGGTGTTGAGGTGTATGAGTTCTTTATATATTTTAGATGTTAACCTCCTTATTGAATAAATCATTTACAAATATATTCTCCCATACTGTAGGATACCTTTTTGTTCTGCTGATGGTGTCCTTTGCTGTACAGAAGCTTTTTAGTTTGATGCAATCCCACTTGTTCGTTTTTTATCTTGTTTCCCTGGCCCAAGGAGATGTCCAGGGAAAAGTTGCTCACGGTTATTTTCAAGAGATTTTTACCTCTGTTTTCTTCTAAGAGTTTTATGATTTCATGGTTACATTCAGGTCTTTGATCCATTTCGAATTTACTTTCATGATTCGAGTTAGATTTATCTCTTAGATGTAGCTGTCCAGTTTTCCCAATACTCGTGATTGAAGAGGCTGTCTTTTCTTCATTGTATATTCATGGCTTCTTTATCATATATTAATTGACCTTATATGTGTGGTTTTATATCTGACTAAAACCCCTTACTTTAGAGCCAGAAAATTTCCTTTCCAGGGGAACTTACATGCTTCTATTTGAGGAAGACAATGTAAACTGTAGAGCTCTTTGTGTTTCCTTTGTCAAGAACTCAGAGCTAAATTTAGGACTTAGCTACTATAATAAGCAAACCCTACTGTAATAAACAAACTGATATATCAATTTCCTTTTTCTGTTTAACTAAAAATAGTTCTTTTGTTTTCTTCTTAATTGTCCTGCTTATTAAGTGTTTGGATATTCAAAGCAATATCAAATCCCTGTTGGAAGAAATTAAGCCACGAAGTCATAAATAAATGGGTTATAATAAAGCCAATTAAAAGTCTTTAATTAAAATCACATAATCAGTGACAGGTACTTCAATATCTCTCTGGCATGAGAAAGGGTCTGAGAACCACCTTACCATCAAGTGTATAAAGACTATAATCTGGCCTCTTGTGCAACTACACAGTAGAAAACCTTTGGAGAAGGAACTAACCTCTGTATATGGGTGTTACTTAAATTTTAGAACTACTGTCCAAAAGAAAAGTTCATTCCTTAAACTGACAGTTGTTCCCACTGAACTAGTAATTTTCAAAATGATAGTCAGGGTTTGTTCAGGGAAACAGGAATTGTCATATACTCTGGTTGGAGTGTCATTCAGGACAGCCTTTCAAAAGACAGCCTATCTAATGGTTAACAACAAGGGTTTGGGGTCAGCAACACCTAAGCCCCCGTTCTGGTTTGCCTACTGGTTGTGTGACCCAGGCCAATATTTAAGTCCTTTAAGTCTCCATTTTTTTTTTACCCCCTCTAAATGGGAATAATGATAAAATCAAATTGTAATGTCATCATGAAGATGGAGATACAGTGCCTAGCACATTGTAAGCATTCATGTTTTTGATTTCACTATGATTATTACTTCTTAATATTGCAACTTGGCAATACATACAAAGCCTTTTGATTCCATGTGAGCTTCTTATCCAGAAATTTTTGACTTTCAGGAATTCAGTCTAAGAAAATTAATAAGGAGACTAACAAGGATTCAGCTGCCAGGACATAGCAGAATCCCAGAGTCATAATTCTGAACACCAGTTGTGTGTGTTGAGCTCGAGAGAGAAGGTACAAACCAAGTCTATTGACCGTACGTCTTACCTGCTGATGATTAACCTTTCTATGATTCCTTTGAAGTGAAATAAAGAATTTAACATTGTGACTATTTTGTGAGAATGATACTGTCTAGGACAGCAGTCTTGAAACTTAGGGGAAAAAAACACTTAGAAAATAATCTTCAACCTTTCCCTGAAACTTTAAGTTGGGGCTTCTTTCTCATCTCCAGTGAAGAAACGCTTTTAGCTGGCAATAACTAATTAATAACAAGATTAGCCCTAGGGCAGTGTTTACTTGGTATGATTCCCTAAACCCCCTGTATTAAAATTCACTGGTTTGTTTGTTAAACATGCAGATTCCTACGTTCATCCCAGGCCTGCTAAATCAGAATCCTAACAGGCGCTTGAAAATCCACACATTTTAAAAGCACCCAGAGGTTAAACAGGCTGAAGCTTTGTTCCCACTCCCTGTGGAGAGGAGAGCGCCAGTCCGGGCAGGAGAGCAATTGCAGATCTTCTCAGGTTGAAAGATTCAAGGTTGTGGCCTGTCACGGAATTATTTGAAAAGGCAAACATAGAAATAAATAACATTGTAAAGGAAAAGTGGAAGAATACAGTTTTTTAACAGCACTCTTCTGACTTGCAAGGATATATTAGATCATTTGAAATATTGCCGTTTATGCCAGCATCTGTTTCTATACATGTATATTTACAGAATTCTATCAGTGGGTCTTTCTTTAAAAGTTTCATCTGTGAAGAATGTACATATAAGCATTCCATTCTTTGAGGGGCACTTTCTTATAAACTCTTATATCCCTAACAAAAAATAACAGCTGTTCAGCCTAGCTCTGCAGAGGGTTTCCTTTTTTCTCTCTCCTCTCTCTTTGTTGGGGTAAGCCTGAAATTTGTTGTGACAGATGAGTGCCGCTGAAAGACTGGCTTTCGAAAGGCCAGTATGGTCCACTCTTGGGCAACCGTTTCATAGAACAGAAAGAGTTCCCTCTGCATTCTTTCTTCATGGTAAATTATTTCTCATTTAGGTTGTTTGAGATGACAATAAAGAATTCAGTGATTCATTTTTAACTTTTATACCATCTTTTCAAGCAATTCAGTTTCAAAAAAAGTGAGAGCATGCCAGAAACCCTGACTCTATCATGATGGACTAATAACGGGAGGGAGCCCTCCTTATATAATGCCATGGAAATCAGGTGTTTAAAGATGACAGTAGATCAAGGAATTTGCTGGTGAATGAAAAAGAAGGGGTAGCAGTTCTAGCTGATCTGAAATATTTTACTTGGCCAAAGGTTTATGTATGTGTGTGTATTCAACTTATATATGTTCAATGTATGTATACATCTTTGTCTACATAGTAGGATAAGCATACATATTTATATTATATAATTATTAGCATATATGTTTAAAGGGTTCATATTAATGACAAAAGAGAAAATTTACTTTAGTGCAAATTTTAGGGTTTTTTTCCCTATATTCCAATATCCAAAATCTTAGTTTAATATACAAATCTGAAAAATGTATTTTTATTTATCTTGGTCAGCCTGGCAGCAATGAGTCCCACCGATCCCATCCCATCTCCCATTTTCCCTTCTCTCATATACACACACACACACAAATCCTCCACGAATAAACAGGCAAAGTCTTCTGATATCATTTCTCAACAACTGAGATTTCCTCTCCCCGCTATACGGTGTTGTGTTTAGATGCCCCAAGGCTGTGATTCCTCGTGCTTTATGAAGGGCTGTAAGTTTCCATCCATTATCTGCCTTTATTTTTTATTTTTAATAAAGATATCATTGATATACAATCTTATGAAGGTTTCACATGGACCACATTGTGGTTTCAACATTCACCCATATTATCAAGTCCCCCCACCTCCCACCCCACTGCAATCACTGTCCATTAGCACAGTAAGATGCAGAGTCACTGCTTGTCTTCTCTGTGCCTTCCCCATGACCTACCTTTATTGTGACTGCGAATTATAGGGCCCCTTAATCCCCTTCTCCCTCCCTCCCCACCCCCACCCCCTTCCCTTTGGTAACCGCTAGTACCTTCTTGGAGTCTGTGAGTCTGCCGCTGTTTTGTTCCTTCAGTTTTTATCTGCCTTTTACACAATGGAGGCATCCTTGTCTCCTAACCTGGAAGAGTATGAAATCCTGGCCAGGGATCACGGGGTAGAAAGAGAAGGACCACGGGAGAACGTTCTCCTGGTGTCTGGAAATCTTGAGGCAGAGAAACGGGGGTGGGAGAAACCAGGGTGGAGAAACCAGCAGGGTGCAGTCTGTAGGGATCGCTTAAATACATAGCCAAAGGGGGCCGACCTGGCCAGAGCCGCTTAGCACTAAAGGCTGGCACCTGTGTCCAAAGATGATCCCCACCCCCAACCCACAGGCAGATGAGGAGGGGGAGAGACAGTTACCGTATGTTCTTACCCAAGCCCCTGAGCATTCTTCGAAGGATTGTTTTCAAAATCTCCACTGTCCCAGTAACCTGCAGTTCTCATTTACAAATTTAAAATAACATGAATCTACTGTTCAATTAGAAATTTAAGGTTTTTTAAGCCTAGAAAAATAACACTTTGGCATAAACACATTTTCTACAAAGCGTACATAACTATAATTAGAGCCTTTCAGATTTTAACTGAGAAAAATTTCTGGAGTTAAATATAAAATAGGAGCTGAACTAAGAGCAGGGGGAGCCGCTGGAGGTTAAAGAAATGAAAAGGGCGGGCCAGAGGCTTCCGACACAATCTTTACAACCACTTGAAAGTTTTCCCGAGGACCTGCCTATTTCCTTACTGATCAAAATTGGAGATATGTGGGTGCACTTTCAGGATTTAATACTCTACATGGCTGGGAACAAAGTGTGTGGGCCTGAATCCTGCCCAGGTTTGCCTGGGCAGAGCAGATTTCTCCACCCTGCGAGGTCAGTTCTGCCTACGAAGTCACCAATTGTCCTGCAACCACGGTCACATTTCTTCACAAAGAACAGGGGCTACTATGCTATTCATTTGGAACCTCTGACATCTTTGTCCTCCCATTGAAACTGCCTTCTCAAATTTCTCTCTCTCCCTCCACTTACCTATTTAATATTTCTTCAGTTCAAACACAGGAGTTCTGTCCTGGGCTTCTCATCATACCCTTCTTCTGGAACAATCTCATCCACTCCCAATGGCTTCAGTTATGACCTTTATATCTAAAATATCCCAACCTGAGGCTTGGAGCTCTCTCTTGAGTTCTAGACCTCAATATGCAGTTGTTCATTAAACAACCACTCTGGAATATCCAGCAGGCACCTCAGACACCAATATCTAAGATGGAACCCATCATTGTTTACCCTCCCTCAAAGGGGGGCTCTCCCCAGCCCAGCACACACCACCATCGCACTCTTCCTGGGTCCGCAGCCTGGGCCGGGCCACCCTCACCCTCATTCCTACACGTTGCTGCTCCGTCCCACACACCACATCAAAAACCTGAAGAATTCTACAATTCCAGCTGATGTTAGCCTAGGTTGATGTCAGCTGTTTCCTCTCTTGAGGAAAAACAGTGTTGCCATATTCCCTTCAGCTCTGGAAAAGCCCAGAATATTCTAAAAATGCAAAAGTCATGAAGCCAGTTCTCCACTAAACAACGTCAGTATTTCCCAGTGTTCATGGACTCAACTCTGAAAGTTTTAATTCTGCACAAAAGGAAGGCTTTGCTTCTCGTTCTAGCCTTGCTAGTGATTTATGCTCCACTTTTGCCTCCACCGTTATTTTCAACGTGTTTTTCTTTATTCTCTTTGAGGTACCAAGCTCCAACTCGCCTCAGTGCTTACCTTCCTTCCAGGCTGTTCTTTCAGCTTGAACTCAGCTTCATCTCAACTCTTGCTTTGGCCAGGCCACTTCTCCTTAGTGTCAGTGATAATAGGTTGGCCTTCCCTAGCTTTCAAACTGGTTAGATCCCTGTAGCAGAGGTGACTAGTTTCCTGTGCCGAATTCACTCTCCCCATCTTGCAGAATAACAGAACCTACACTGTGCTCTGTGCAACAATCTGACCAGCCAAAATGCTCACTTTCATTTTAAGCCTGGTCATGTGACCCGGTTCTGGCCAGTGAGAGTTCACGGGAAATCCCCTAGTAGGGCCTGCAGTATGATTTCTTAACAAGAAAGCCTCCACAGACATGCATCTTTGCCTTCTGCACCTGGCCTTTGTCTCCCTCTCCTTTCTGCTTGGACTCATGAGTGATGTCTGAGTAGAAGGCAAAACTGACATTTTAGGGCCACGAAGAAAAACTCACACTCTGACTGTGGAACAGGAACGTGCAAGGAGTGGCACCTGTGGACTCTGACATGTTAAAGTGGAAAGCCTCTTACTTCTTAACTTACTGTCTTGTTCATCAGTATGTGGCTTATTCAGGGCGAGACATGAAGTAGGAACAGTAACTCTGGAATGAGTAAGTGCCAGAAGGGGCAGGGAGGCTGTAGCAGCCCCCCAAGAGCGGGGGATAGGAGCTTCCTCCCCGGCTGACTCTATTCCTCTTAAAGGTTGAAAGTTTTAAAGGTTCTGTGTGCATTTAAGTGTAAGTATCTGGACGTGAGTATCTAATATTCTCTCATTGATCATTCATCTGATTTGAAACCCTAATCCTTGGTTAAAATGCAGACATTATATGCTAGGGAAAGAAGTTGGGTTGTTAATATTAAAATGCTGAAATTAGTTTATCAGGAAATCAGTTTATAATTTGCTTACCTGTGCATTGGGTGAATGGAACAGGACTGCAGATAAGTGTTCATGGGGGAAAGGAAGCAAATTGGAGCTAATGAGACAGAGAAGTCAAAATATAGTCTGGAATATTATGAAGTGCTCCAGTACCAACATCTGTGTGTTGGCCATAAACAGAGCTATTTCCTTATTTCACACAGGACAGCTCTCCAAGGATCTTTGGGTATAATTTTTTATCTCCTTTACATTTGAAACATTTGCAATACTGGCACAGTCACTGGAAGAGTGATATCATGGATACTAACTGAAATGCAGCAATATAACTACATTAAAAACTGCTACAGGACAGTGATTTGAGTTCCGGCCAACAGTGTTGGCAGAAATGGAAATATTCTTTTTGTTGCAGTTGCCAACTGAGGGTGCCATGCAAGTGAGCAACAGTAGCTGACTTCCATGTAGCAGCTCTGTAAATTACCATATTTACTGTGTATAATAGCAAAGAGGGAAAGGTAAAAATAGTAGAAGAGTGTCTTCTGAAGGGTGTGACTTAGCCATCTTTAATTAAGAGAAAAAAGACCGAAATTAATTATCACAAAGTTAATCCTTTGCATTTAAGAAAAGAAATTGAATGCTGATGGAAGTTCCTTTAAAACACATGTCATTGAAAAGGTAGACAAATAACAAGGAGACAGAATACTGAGAGAAAAGAAACAGGTATAGAGTTTTCTAGAACTTTGATGCTGTCTACTTTTAAAAATTTCAAAATCAAACTAAAGAATATTTTGATCCAATGGTTAGAAAGTACCAAAGTAAAAAAAAGGAAATCAGCCAGTTGACAGTTGACACATGATCACTTTAGATGTCACACATGAGCCAAACTAAATAAAATGTAAGTTAATTGGGATAACACGTTTTTGAAAGCACTTCTGTTTGGCTTTGATAAACGAAGAACCTCTGTACTCTGATAATTAAATGAAATTATATGCTGTGTCCTTTTTTTATTTGCTCTTTTTAATGAAAGGAATTCCACTAATGTTCTTCATTTCCTGAGTAGCTACAACAGTTAGCTTCCCATGCTGAACATTTGTAGTCTGTGACTCAAAAAAGACATGTAGAAACATAAACCTCCATTAACAACTGAAGTACTGTTGGTGAGAAAAGAGACAGGCTTAGCCAAGATGAGCAATATGCCATTTCTTTTCTTTTTGGAGGAAAATAAACAGTTTTGGATTGATTGAGGAAAGACATTGAAAATGTATTCAAAGACATGGAAGACCAAAATGTGATAGATACCTGTCCTTTGTAATGGGAAGACAAACTTCAGGTCTTCCATAGAGGAAAATGCTGCTCAAAATCTAGCCCCAGCAAAGTCACAATAGGTGTGGAAGAGCTGGCTGTGAAAGAAGACTCTAGGAAAACTGTGCTTTGCCCCTGAAATCACTTGAAGAGACTCAGTGAAAAGCCGGGGGTGCCTGGCGAGCAGATGTGCAGCCACATTCTCATCACAAGAAAGACAAGAAGAGAAAGAGTCTTTCAAAAATTTGCTT
Source organism: Manis javanica (assembly GCF_040802235.1). NCBI lineage: Eukaryota > Metazoa > Chordata > Mammalia > Pholidota > Manidae > Manis > Manis javanica. Next base: position 99,914,844 of record NC_133167.1, read on the forward strand.
GCGAAATGATATTTCTCTTACCGCCCTAAATATGCATGGTTTATATTGACTTCAAAGGGGAATCTGTACAGCTAAAGATAATACTGACGGAGTCACTCATGATTTTACAGCTGACAAATTGCCTTCATGTGCTTCTTTTTTTAAAACAGAAATTCCAACAAAAGATTGATGATGCATATATTGTAAGTTTCTAATTCCAGCGCGAGAGTACAGGCTTACCTGTTCTCCCTCAGATGGGCATTGTGCACATACCCAAGCACAGAGGGAGTGAAAAAGAGTTTACCAGGTGAACGTTCCCTGCTTCAGGAATGCTCTGGCTTCTCCCCAGGTCTATCCTTGGCACAAAGGGAGGGATCCAGGATCCCCATACTGAGCTGTGGGCGTCACCTCCATCTGCCTTCCCAGGCAGATACGTTCTCTTCTGCAGTAAGCATGGTCAGAAAGTTCACAAAAATAAGGCAGGGCAGCGGTCCTGGGGCAGAAGGTGGCTTAAGTAGTTTTTACTTCTTTCCCTTCATCATCTTCCCCAAGGAGATCATAAGCAAGTTCAAAGATTAGGTCATATGGGCTCAGACTGGGCATAAATCTTAGACGATGGAGCAAAGTACAGTGGAAGCACGATAATTATTTGGCTAGTGTATGAGGCATTTCCTGCTTCCTTGAGCCACAGTCGGTCATTCCCTGGTAATTACTGCCTCAGGACTTTATATCTACTTTTATTGCAACACTTAATGAGTTGAAGTAAAATTGTTTATTTACATGTCCATCTCTTTGGTCTCCTATGGCCTGTTAAATTATGAGCCCTCCACAGCACAGCTAATGTCTTCTCTCTCCCAGCCCATCATCATCTTTGTCCCCAAATCTGCAAGGACCTAGCACTTGTCCGATACCTACTAAGTAACAGAAAAACATTCACTTGTTGAACAAATACATGAATGATTTGCAGACCTGAGCCAACACATTAAATGAAGATTCCAAATAGGACATCAAAGATGACCCTGTCACATTTCCCCAAAATATTGGAGTATACTAACCTCAAAGTCAGAAAATAAAGGAACTTACATTAAAAGTATATGGAACATTTCCAGGGTATGTGTGCACCTGTGTATGTGTTTTCCTTCTAGTATAATGTTATTGTTAGTGTAAATATGCCAGTAGCATTCTTTCTGAACAACATGTAATACTGTCATCTCTGTTGTGAAATAATTGTCCACTGACTATTTGAGCAGATTAATACACTGCAAAACGTGTAGGTAACAGGAGGTGCAACCAGGAGCCAATACTGAATCTGCAAGCCCAGAAGTACTAGGGATAAAACAAACCAAACAATAAAGCCAAAGAAAAAGAAGGTTCTCAAGCGTAAAAAAGGGAAGAAGGAGAGACCCACGGGTGGTGTGAGGCCACATCAAGCTCCTGCAGGGAAGCGAGTGCCTGAGCGTCTGGGGCTGCCACGCTGCGAAGAACCTGGGAGACTTACTCTCAGCACGGCTACGGAACTGCCACTCTGCACCTCAACCCTCCCCAAAACAAGGCAGAGCCACACACCTGGGGGCGGGGAGGCCAGAGAAACATGATGAAAGGCAGTGTTGCTCAGATAAGAAGTCAGAATCTAACATCAAGGGAATGAGCGTGCGGTGGTCTGCGGGGAGGGGTGGGCGCCATGGGCCAGGGATGCCAGGAGGGTGGCACCGTGCACCCACACTAGTAGCCTGGGCGTGTGGAGAGGCAACACCCCAGACTCCCTGCACGTGGATTTCAGAGTTGTGCGCACGTTGTTTTCTCTCATCTCCTTTCATTTTAGTTTTAACAACTGTTCTGTCAACATACGTCAACATTTTACCTTCAAAATCTGTTGCAACGTCATCTCTTGTGGCCCCGCGGGGGAAGGAAAGCAACCATCCACCTGCTCTTCCCCAGCTGTGTTTTTGGTGCTGCTAATTGGCAAGAATAAATTAGAGAACAGCAGAGGGGAAATGACACAGGGCCTTCCTAATAGCATTTCCCAATGGAGATTCCAGCGAATTCCAAGCCCAATATAGAAAATGAGAAGAAAGCTTTTGGAGTAGAGGTGGCCCTGCCCATGGAGCACCATCACCCAGGCCCAGGGAGCACCGCGGGGTTTCTAACCAGCAGTCCTGATCGGAACATGGAGAGTCCGTGGGCGCCTCCTTCATCTGTCTTCGTGTCCATCGGGGAGGAGGTCCACTGGGGTGAAGAGAGGGTGGGAGAAGCCCGTTCCCATGGCCATTTGAGACACTTAACTACCAATCGGTTGTCATCTAGCCTGAGCTTCAACAATTAAATACAATTCACGTTATTAGAAAAATAAAGTAGTAAAAGCACTAAGTTTCTTATAATAATATATACTCATGTGGACAAAAAAATTTCTTCTCTCCTTTTGGGAGAATTAATCTATCCATTGTTTTGTTTAAAATAAACCTATTAGTAAAACAATCATAGGCAAAACACTCAGTCTTCAGTACGATGGTTCTGGCATACAGTTTTGAAGCCCCCTAGCAAAGATCAGAATCCCTGGTTTCATCTGTAACTCTGACTCATCCCCAGGGAATGCTAATCACTGTATTTTGGTATGTATTTGCCTCCTGCTGAAAATTGTCTTCTAATCGTCTTTAAAAATTCTCTTATTCTAATCAAGCTCCAGAGGAATTTATTGTCGGAACAGAGGTGTTCTTGTTTTGATTTATACAAATCACTGTGCAATATCAATACATGCTTGGCTGATTATTTCACTTGCACACATTTGTCTGGAAATAATGAACACCATCCACCTAATGTTCGAAAGGAATTGACATGTTCTCTTGTGGCATTTCCACCTGCATTTAATTTTTGCTCTTTTTTAAAGATGAGGAAGATCATTTCATTCTCTATGTGTACCTAAGTGTATTTTAGGTAGGATTTCAGAGTTGGCACACTTGTGTTCATTTAATTTCCTTATTCTGTAGACTAATGTGAAAGTCATTTTTATTTATAAACAATATAAATACATAACATGAACTATCAAATAAAAAATGTAATTTCTTATAACTGTTTCATTATAATCAAGTGTTTAGTAGTATACAGGCAGACCATTTGAAAGTTTTACATTCATTTTCAGTTATTTTAATTCAAGATTTGTTTTTGTTACTGTTCAACAAATACTAATAAGAAATTAATTAATTTGCTTAAGCAACTTCTTATGTACAAGTTAGCTCTGGCAATTATTGCAGAAGAGAAGAAAAAAGTTAACATTATTCCTTGTTTCTAAGAAGCTTAAAATATTTTTGGAGTAGTAAGATTCTAATAACAGATCATCATAATAATGACAAGTAATGTTTATAAGGTGTTTAATAATTTACCGAACTCTGTCACATACATAATCTACTGTGATCTTCTGAGAAACCCTGAGGCAGAATAGATATTATTATCTCCATTTTATAGGTAGGTAAATAAAGGATCAGTAGGTAAAATAACCGGCTCACTTAGTGGTAGAGACAAGACTGGAGTCAGTGCTAGATTTCAAATATTGTCTTATTTCTCCAGCACCAAATGTCAGTAACTCAGAAAGCATTGAAGGGTGACATAAGAGTGATTCAGATCACTTGCTGTAGTTCAGAGAGGGGCAGCATGTCAGCTGAAGCAAGAGGGGACAATAAAGCTAAGCCTGAAGAGGGAATAAGAATTCATCCAATGGAGATGAAGACAGTAGCATTCCAGGAGACAGAATGCATGAGGAAAGGCACAGAGGTGGGGAGAGAGCAGGACGTGTTGGGGAGAGAGAAAGAGATCGATTTGGCTGGATTACAAGTTACGTATTATACAAAACAGGGTTAGGAGGCAACATAAAACCAGAATGCAAAGGACTTTGTAAATTAGAAAAAGTATTTAATAAGCAATGGGGAGCTACTGGAGAGCTTTTAACTGGGAAAATGATATGCCAAGATGTGCACAGTAGGGAGATTGCTGTGATAGTGGTACATGAATGGGATGGAAGAGAGAGAATTTAAAGATGAGAAGGATATTGCAAAAGCCCGAGAAAAATAAAACTTTGAACCTGCATTAGAGTGTTAGTGGGGGGATGGTAAACACAGGAACGGATAGCAGAATTATTTCAGATGTACAAACAAAAAGATAAAAAGATTTGAAGACATAACGTATAGTTCAATGAAGAAAAAAGGAGAGATTTTTTTTAAATGTATTCTGAAATTTCAAGCCTGCGTGTGGGAACAACCATGTTGGCGTGACCAGAAATGTAGAAATCGGGAGTAAGAGGAAATTTGGGTGAGAGAAAGGTGATCACCATTTGGGGAGTTAGGCCAGTGAGCTTGAGTTAGGTAAGGCGTCTCTATAAATATACCAAGCAAATACATAATAGATTTAAGGTTCACCCCCATAAGAGAATCCATGGGTAGATAGAATAGTCAAGGGAGAGAGTGGGGAGAGAAGTTAGGGGACAGACCTTCAGAATTACATACGCTTGTTCAGCCGTCAGGGATGACACGAGGTAGAGATTTCCAAAGAAAAGATTAAAGAACTAGAACAAAAAGATACTATCAATCAGAAATGTACAAGTCTTTAGAAAGAATACCACTCACAAAGACCTAATAGGATTCATGTTTAGTAAGGAAAGAAAGAAGTTTTTTGTATAAAGATGGAATTGGAAAACAAATCATATTAAACCAGAAATTGAATATTCTTTCCAGAATATTGAGAAGGGTAAAGGAGGAAGGAGAAGGAAAACAAGGACAGGATAAACACAAGGTGGTAACTTGACATGGAGTTACAACCAGAAGAAAATGCTCTATAGTATATCAAAGACCCAAGTTTATTTCAGCCCAAAGAGGAAAAGACCAAAGAAGAGAAAATTATATCTAAGAGAGGGAGAATATCATGGGAGCCTGAAGGGCATTAGATATAAATCTTGGGTGAAAAGAATATAGAAAGAGAGGATATACTAAGAGAGCAATTTTGAAGTGGAAAGAAGTTGAAGATGATTATAAGAATGGCTCCAATTTTTATTGTTCCCAATACAAAACAATCCAAACTGAACAGAGAGGTAAGTTACCAAGATCCAATTCTATGGGTACAATTCAGCTCTCTCACAAAAGCAGGATTTGATTGGTTGGGTTTTCTGAAGTGCAGCTAAGGATTAGAAAGGATTTTAAACCCCCATTTGATTCTGTTTCATTTCTTTAGCGATGCATTTGCAAGCTAAACTCTTGCAGCAGAGCCCCCCGAATATTAAGTGGCTTAAGCAGCAAAGAAATTTGTTTCTCTTTCTTGTTAGTGTGAGGTGAGTGTTCTTTGTCAGAGAGAGCTTGTCCACACGGCCTTTCAAGGATTCAGGATAACAACAGCTCCACCATTTTTGACCACATAGGTTTCCAGGTTGCTGTGGACATCACCAGTTGTCCAGGGACAAAAATTCCCTTTTAAGAAAGTTAGTTGGAAGTAAAGATCTCACTTCCATTCACATTCCTTTGGTATGTCCTATGGACACACTTCATTGCTGGAAGCTTGGAAAACAAAGTTCCTTGCCAGGCAGTTACATCCTGGCTACAGTTCTGTTTCTAAGGAAGAAGAGAACAGAAGTTGGTGGCAAACCAGAAATCTTTGACACACTCTTTAAAAAGAAAGTTGTAACTGTGGCTTGTGCTCTAGAACACACTCTTCTCAACGAGATTATAGAAATGACTTTGCTGCTGAAGAAATTTCTCCAAGTTGTAAAGAAGTCAACCTAAAGCAGACGTTAAATGATGAGTTTATTTCTTACTGGCTGAACCATAGATAACTTTCTCCTCTTTGAAAGAACGGATACAAACCCAATAGATCATAGTTGTTTATTAATTATTTACATAAGTAACACTATCCCTCACTTATGCAATCTGAAAATTCTCTGAGTCAATGAATAAGAAATGAGATCAAAGCTACATACTCTTTTTGATGTACTATTTATATAGTGTATTTCTGTCAGAAGAAAATAATCATAATGTCATTTGCCATGTGAATATATGGAAGTTCTTTCTGACATTGTTTTGAATTTTGTAGCTTTTTCTCTCAAAAGATACGTCCTGTGATGTGACATCTTGTCTATTCCCCACTGCGTCCTTTTATATAGACAGATATGGTGGTCTTTCTAACTGTTTAAGTCTTCTAGCTTATTTCTGGGCTTCACTTTATTCACTTAAAGCTCCTGAACCTTGAGTCTTTTTTCAGTAAATTGCACAATTAAGGATGTGGTGGTACTATTTGTTAGAGTGCTTAAATTGTAAGCCTAATGATTATTACCGATATTCAGTGCCTCTATCATGTCTTGGAATTTTTATAGGATGAGGTTACACATTTAAAAAGCTATTTGGAAACCAGTTATTTCTAATTCAAACAGTTACCAGTTAATAACCTCCCAAATGTTCCGAAAATAACCAATTGTATGTTTACAACAAAACTGCTCTTTTAGTACATCTGCATAAAATTGGTTTCTGCTCTGGCACTGCCAGGAGGTGGTTATATCACTTGAGTCAAGTCTCTTACTTTTTCTGGATTCCTAGTACATCTTCATGGGTCAAATAGAAATAGCGCCTCCCCAACCTGCTTCATCAGGCAGTTAGAAATTAAAAGAACAACGTCAAGGTGCTTTCAAGGCAAAATCATAACCATCATTATTTTACTTCTTCACGATGATTTCAATTTGCTGGTAGATCCAAAGTGTAGCAAGAAATAACAACAGTTAACAGCAAGAAGTCACACCAGTAATCGCTGATAAAAATTCTCATCTCAAAGGATTCGGAAGGTCAGATTAAAGTCTATTTTCTCTAAAGCAGAAAAAAGAATATCTCAATAAGAAACAGGACTTAAAAGGAGAAGGATAAACTGTTCTAAAACTATCTCTAATTTTATTTTGGCCATTTTGTTTTTCATGTCAAACCAAACAAGATTCTAAAATCTTCATCAAGTCAATTAAAATTGGTTGTGAAATGGGAGTTTACGCTTAAAAGGGAATATTAGGATAAGATTAGTTCTTTGTGTCAGCACAGGCTGGCATGCTGTAACAAACAGACCCCAAATGCAGTAATTTAAGTAAGATCATTTATTTCTTACACCAATAACAGTTGAGAGATGGGCAGACAGTTGGGCCTGGCAAGACAGCTGAGCTTTTGAACTCACCCAGGGGTTCACGTCCCTTCCATCTCGGCACTCTGCCGTCTCTTAGGGCAGCAATTCTCAAAATGCTTGCTTACACTTTTGAAAATTCTGAGGACTCCAAAGAGTTTTGTTTGTTTGTATTATATCTTATCAGTATACATCGTATTCAAAATGAAAACTGAGAAATGTTTATTTTTTTAAAATTCTTTTAAAAATAACATTATATTTAAAAAATAACATTATATTAATGTCCTATTTCTGCTGTAACAAACTACCACAATTGTATGGGCTTAAAATAATCCCACACTATGTCTTCTGGTTCTAGAGGTTCTAAGTCTAAAATCAAGGTCTTGGCAGGGCTGAATTAGTTCTGGAGGCTACAGAGGAGAATCCGTTTCCTTGCCGTTAGCAGCTTCCAGAGGCCGCCTGCATTATTTGGATTATGGCCTGTGCCTCAGTTGTCAGAGTACATCTCTTCAATCTTCTCTTCCTTCATTACATCTCCCTTTTCTGCTTCTGATACTCCAATTTCCCTTTTGTAAGGACCGTAGTAATTCCATATAGTCCATAACATCTCCCAATCTCAAGATACTTAATTTAATCACACCTTCAAAGTTACTTTTGCCATATAAAGTGACATATTTCCAGGTCCAGTGCTTAGGATGTAGACTCTGCAGAGGGCCATTATTCAGCCTACCACAAACAGTACGGCCATTAATTTTTGCATAAATAAAATAGACTTTTATGAAAAATAACTATTTTCTAAAACTCAAAGTTCAGTGAGAAAGTGACACTGATATTGCAAATCTTCAACGATTTGATTTACAAAAGACAGCTGGATTCTCATATCACCTTCCGTACTCAGTCTATTGTGATGTGTTATTATAGTTGAATTACGTGAAGAAAACCCATCTTCCACAGTCACTTTTTTGTAAAAGGAGAAATATTTTAAAAGACTTCTCACATAATTGCGGGTATGCTTATTTAATACTACACCACAACTTGACGGGTGATAGGCTTTTCATTGTTGGTTGCAACATGGAATCTGAAACAATATTAATGAAGTTTTCATATTCTATCACATGAAAACTCACCATTCTAGCTTGTAGTTTAATATTTTATCACATGAATGATTTTGTAACCCATATATTCATCATTTGGAAAATATTGACTCCCTAAATTGTGTGTATCTTTTGACTTTAGAACATCTTTTTAAACGATGTTAGTATTTTTAAAATGTGTTCACATCCAGACCAATCTCATTAGAAAAGTCTTTAAAGATTGGGGAGCTATGAAGCTCACAGTGGCAGATACAAGTTTTCCAATTCTACTTTTCTCTTTAAATCTTGAATCTTATCTCTGGCAGCAAACACTGTCAGTAATTTTCCTTGAAGCAACAGGCTTCCTTCGTTCATTTTTCAAGAAAATGCTTGCCAAGTGCCCAAGTCTGAATAACCACGGGCTGTCAGTTGTTTTTTTCAAGTAAAAATGGTGTGACATTAAAAAAATAGTAAGTAAACCACTTAGTTCTCAATTCATACAGTGGTGCAAATGCTTCTCTTCAAGACGGCCATTGTAGTCCAGCACGCGCAAATGTTTTACATGTGCTGCTTTCTTTACACGTAAAAAGCCACAAACTTAAGGCTCCAGATTCAACAGTATTGAACCTTAGTACTGCTTCATCAAGGGTATTTTTAAATGAAATTGGCATTTTACCTCTGTAAGTGGGTGGCAGCAAAGGATCCAAGAACTGCTTGTTCTCACCACCCCGAGTCACACTAACCCCACTTCTAACCTCCCAGTGCCTCTGCCCCACCAATGCAAATGACTCCACTGGAGGAGTCAGGCGTATCACATCCTAGTAGTAGTACCAGGAGAGTTCTGACAGTGCAGACACACTGAAAGTGTCTCAGATTCCCCTAGGAATCTGGGGACAACAAACTGAGAACAGCTGCCTTTGGGCATTATCTTTGCCTGCCTCTGAATAATGCCACTTCCCACCCAGCTTTCAGGAAGAAAGAGCATAAGAGGGCAGGTGGTTTCTTTCAGAGAAGTGATAGAGCAGTTGTACCTTACTTCCACGCACATTACACTAGTGAGAACTTAATCTCACGACCACACCCAGCTGCTAAGGGAAATGGAAGGCGTGGCCTCCAGCAAGCCAACCCTGTGTTTAGCAAAAACTGGATTACTGTAAAGGAGAGAACACATTTTTAAGGAACACGTTGCTTTCTGCTGCATGAATCCCATCAAACAGTATTGTTTACAGTTATATTGTCACCATATAATTTGCTTCCTATTTATTTTAGCACGTGTATCCTTAAGCAGACTAGGTTTTCTGTATAAGCCATTTTAGGATCTGAGTTCTCTTAGCAAGCATCTATTAAAATGGTGCAAATATGAGATTGATAATAGTGATATTAACACAATTGAGGTGTTCTTGGAGGTAGGGCTAGCTCTGAGCAGTGGTTCTGAGGTGGGAAAGAAGAAGATAATGGGGGAAGCAGACTGAAACAAACATCGGGATAATTTTAAAGAAAAAAATTAAATGTCTCTATATTTGTTCCTTATCCTTGCCCCTCATTCAAGACGGGAGCCTTCACAGTAGCGGAAGAAGCAAGGGCCTTTCCACAGGAGAAAGGCTAAGCTCTTTTCTCAGGTCCTGCATTTGGCAATGGTAGTAAAAAATATCCACCTTATAGGAATATAGAGATAGATTAAATGAGATGACTTGTGTGATATACTAACCATAGGCGGTTTTACAAAAACAGCCAAACTATGATGTAAATCACTAGGCAAATAAGTAATTTCCCTGGTTTGGAGCCAAAGGCAGAGATACTGTATTATCTCTACTTTTCTAATTCTAGCCCTTCTATTCAATGAATGAAAATCCATGTGCAATGGGAGGTACCTTCTCAAAAGTCTTGAAATAATTAGGTGAACAACAGATTTTCCAAGGTCAAAATTTCCCACACCACAGGTAGACTACATCCCCAATTTGTCTGAATCCAGTGCTTTTATAGTTTTAACAGCCTCTTTCCATCTAGGTAAAAGGATCCCTTTTCAATCGTATCAGTGAGCCACCCACAGTCTCCCCCAGGGGTAGAGGTAAGGATGGGAAGCATCCTACCTACAGGACAGCATCCAGGTAAGATGGGGTCTTATCAGATGCTCCTTGTCATGACCTGGTCTCTGAAAAGGTAAGTGGTAGTGTTCCCTGTCATTTACTCACCAGGGGTCTGTGTGCTTTTCAGCTTATCTGGGGCTGGAGAGGTGGCCTGGGGTGGCCTAGCTTAACAGATCTTTCCCAACCCCCAGGCAGGCGCTCTGTTAGTGTAAACAGAGAAAGCACCTGCCACCTGTTCCATAACTCCAAACCCTGAGAACCTTCGGGTATTCGGGCTCCAGTTGCTTGTTGGTCTGTGGGTTGATCACTGAGAGGCTGAATGCTTTGATCATGTAAGAGAAACTGGGATTCTAGTGAACTTGAATGCAGGGATTTGAGGCCCCTTCCCAATAGGATTCCTGGCCAGGGCAGAGGGCAAGGGCTCGCAGGGCGCGCGGGTGGAGGCCTGTCACTGGCTGCTGCAGGGGTGCAGGCAAGGCGGGGAAGGCGGGGCACACACATCCAACAGCAGAGGAACCTGAGGGGAACAAGGGGCTCACCAGACCGAGATGCCGCCGGAAACAAGTGTGGTTAGCTGGGCTAGCCCTGACTTCCTTCGGGGTGAGTAACCGGGCCCTGGAGCTCTGTCAATTGGGTAGTGATTTGTACTAATCATTAGCAACAGGATAAAATGACTGAATCTAGTGTGCTGCCTTAAAACAAATCTGCCCCAGCTACATAAAAGCTCAAAAGTATTTGCTCTTTCTAAGAGGAAAAAAAACCAAACCTACAAGAAAGTGGAAAATGGCTTTCCCTCTTAACTTGTAGGTGATGGCATGGACTGAAACAGACTAGTTAATACTGACGGCCACAGCTCTTCTCTGCCTTCCCAGCTCCTGGGGGTCCTCCCCCAGTTTATCTCACGTGACTGGAAGGCAGAGCTGTATATTCACAGAATCTGGAGGTACATCTGCTACCATCCACCTCTGCCAAGAACCCCCCAGTCATCCACATGTGCTGGCAGCTGGGCATTCTCAGGATGGTTGAAGTACTAGGTAGTAGCAGGACACTTACCACTACGGCTTTATCCATTGAGCCTTTCTTAAAAATGTCGAAGCACGCCACGATAACCAAGGATGGTAGCAGCCTAAGTCACTCGTGTAATAATGATATTATTCATTATTCTCTAACTCAGTAAATAAAAATAAACAGATTATAAAATCAGTTTATGAAAGCAGAAATGGGAAGTCAGAGCATATTAGGAAAGCATAAATAATTCAGAAGTGTTTACTACGTCCTATATCTTTCCACAAAGTTTTAAGGGAGAGTCATATTTCATAATAATTACATGCTTCAAGGTTGATTTATCTTTTCCTAATATCACCCTTTCTTCTTCTACCATATTTGGAGAATACAGATAGCCTGTTTAAAAACATGGCAACAAAACAAAAGACCCTTCTCTTCTACCTGGGCTGAAAATTTTCAGACTTTTCCTGTTTTCACCTTGTTTCTGGAAAAAGAACACTCATTCAAATAGAAAATTAAAGACTAAGATGCAAAAACAATTCTGAACCCACCAGACAAATATGGATTTATAGCAACTTCTTTTTTCTCTCCTAGATAGTCATAGTCTCTGGAAATATGTATCTTACAATTTCTTTCCACTCTTCTTCTAACAGGTGTTCATATCTCTGATTAGAGATCAAAATGCTTATTTTATTTAGCCCATTGCTGTCAAATTATTATTCACAAGTCATGCAGAGAGAGGGTACTCCATTTTTACCATATTGAAATGAAAATGCATTGTGAGAGAAAGGATTAAAGATGGCGGCGTGAGAAGTGAGACAGAGACCTCCCCCCAAAACCACATATAATACAAAAATATAGTTAATACAACTAATCCTAAAAGAGCAACCAGGAAAGAAGGCTGCGCCAGACTGCATACACCTGGAGAAAAGAGCAGACCTCACAAAACAGGAGGGTATATCAATGATACCTTAATAAATAAATAAATAAATAAATAAATAAATAAATAAATAAATAAATAAATAAATAAATAAATAAATAGAAGATAACGTCGTTAAGTGAAATTTTCATCAAGATTAGTGATTAAGTCAATATGTAGTACTTTGGATTTCAGAATTTTCATCTTTTCTTTTGAAACCCATTACAATCTGTAACTATCCTGTGGCAATTTGTGAAGTAGTGAGATCAGACATCTCGTTTCTGTAGCCCTAGGAGTCTGTACTATTTTCGGGTCTCCCAGACTCCCCATAGGAAGGCTCCACTAGTCTAGGTCTGTAGACTTTCCCATAGCTACACCCCCACTTTAGGTATAGTAAGCACCCAATTAACGTTGACCATTACTATTGTAGTAATAATTATTAGGATTAAAATGCTAACACTATCCCAAATCTTTGAGCCCCAAAGCTAACTCAACTTATTCTCACGAAATGCCTTAAACGTTAGACTTAACACTAGACTTTCACATTAGGCTTACACAATAGACATTTGATTGTCACAGCTCTGGAGGCTGGAAAGGCCAAGAGCAAGATGCTGGCAGATTCAGTTCCTGGTGAGGGTCCTCTTCCTGGCTTACAAACACCTTCTCTCTGTGTCCCCACATGATGGGGAGAGAGAGAAGAAGTTCTCTGGTGTCCTTTCTTATAAGGGCACTGATCCCAACATGATGGCCCCACACTTATGGCTTCATCTAAGCTTAACTTCCTTCCAAAGTCCCCATCTCTGAATGCCATCCCATTGGGGGTTAGGATTTCAACACATGATTTGAGGGGGACACAATTTGGTCCATAGCATTTAACCCCTGACCCCCAAAATTCATGTCCTTATCACATGCAAAATATTCCCATTCTATCCCAACAGTCCCGAAAGCCTTAACTCATTCCAGCATCAACTCTAAAGTCTGAGATCCAAAGTCTCATTTAAATATCATCTGAATCACCTACACATGACACTTGAGATATGTATGACTGATCCTGAGGCAAAAATCCCTTTCCAGCTGTGAAGCTGTGAAACCAGACAAATTATCTGCTTCCAAAATATAATGGTGGAGTAGGCATAGGATAGACATTCCCATTTCAAAAGAGAGAAATAAAACAAAAGGGAGGCAGATCCCCAGTAAATCTAAAACCCAGCAAGGCAAATTCCATCAGATCTTAAGGCTCAGAATAATCCTCTTTGGTTCAGTGCTTTGCCCTCTAGGCCCACCTGAGTGGCAGCATGGCCCCCACAGTGATGCTGAGACAGCCGGCGTGACATGCCTTGGCCCTTGGGCTTTCAGGGCCTGCCTCCACTTCCCTCTGAGAGGGTCCTCCCTGGAGGCGCTGGGCAGGGACATCCTGGCCACCAACTTGATTGTCAGAATCCAGGCTAACATACCACGGGGGTGCTGTCAGGATTTGTATTTTACACCAGCTTCCTATTCTTTATTAAACAGGCCCTATTCTATCTAAAATGTCCTCAACATAAACACTGGGAATTTAAACCTCACTGCAAGTAGAAGTTACACCTTGGCAAATGTTCCAAATGCAAGGAATAATCCGAAAGGGCAAATGTTAGTAATCCACTATCATCTTTAGGTTTCATACAACATTTGATAGACTTCCATCGATAGAGATGTGCAAACGCCTATCTTGAAGCATTGCTCAGTCCCTAAGAAACAAAACTTACATAGTTTGCTTTTCATGGCTTAGAACATATGACTGCTGCATGTTTTATATTCTCTACTTGATGATAAATATACCCAGGATAATGTTTCTCTCAGGCAGAATGCTTCAAATATTTTTAATCCCTTTCTTGGACATACACCCTATACTTCATGAATAATTAAGTAATGATTCACAATTGGACAGTTTTTCTTTGCTTTTTTACTTTGCAGACTTCAAAAGACTTTTGAAAAGGTGTAAGATGAGGCTGGTGGTAAAGATCCACCTAAATTATCTTATCATTCAATATACGTTTTCGCTAAAAAGAATTTCATTCTTTAGCCATGATGAATGAAAGTCAAGTCTTCAACCTCGAAGCTTTAAAGTCTTTAACAAATCCTTGCTCACGTCAAGCCATAATTCTGAATCCTACCAGTACCTGCTCACTCATCCGAGTCAGTCCATGTGCAGTTACTTAAACCCTCACTAACCAAGCCTAAATCCTCCTACCAAGCAAAGTTGTGCAAGCAGAGGCCAGATTTCACAAGGTCAGAACACATAGTTCAGTGCAGTGTACATACATAAGGAAATTGAGTCAGTTCAATTTATGATAGAATCTGCAGTTAATGCTCTTTACTAAATACTTTGTTCCATGACCTGGTATTTAATAGCAAAAAACTAAGTGAAAGCAATTATTAGAACGCACGTCAATTTCCTTCTTTAAAGAAAATCTAAGTGAAATACTGAATTGCATCCAATTGCAATGGATTGTAAAACAGAGCATACTTCTGAAATGCTTTGCAGACATTCCATTCAATATTAATTATGACATATTTGGCCTTCAGTAGGTCATGTTCTGTGTTTAATTACTTTATAAGACTTTTGGATCTAACCTCCTTTGTTTAGTTACTTTAATCATTGCCCTTACTAAAAGACGAGATGTGTTCAGTGCCCATGTATAAGATTAAATTAACTTTTCTGCAAAATCATGTTGGCCGCAGGCCTCTGGGTCACACTTTGGTAGGAATCCCTAAAGGGATTGACACTGGCACATGGTTGCCAAGGAACTGTTTTTGAACGAGGTCAAAGGCACAGCACATAATCTGGCACCTTCCTAGGCAAATTTAAGATTGACACAGGCCTCCTTGCCCCTCCCTTGTGAGTAGACCTTCCCTGTAGGATTGTTCTGCACCCTGAAGGTCATACAGACTAAATGCACTCACTAACAGAAAGTGCTTGGAACATTGTCTAGCCCTTGGGAAACATTCAGCAAGTGGTGACTATTATTTGGTTAATATTGTTCCTGCTGGTATTATTGTTTCAACCCAGGAAAGGGAACTTAGGGAAGCAAATCTTTATATATCTTTGGCAGTAGCTGAAACTGATGAAGTCCTGTGTGGCATGGGCACATCCAAGGGGAAGGCACTGAAATAGAACGCTTGATACTTTCACAGTGGATTTCATGCAGAGATCTCAAAGAAAGCGTTTTCTTATGATACACAATATATGATAGGTATATCATCAATATACGAATAAGGTAGCTCATATAGAGGTACTACATCAAATTCAAAACAAATTTCTCTATACAACCAAGAAAAAGTATAACTAAATTCTGAATGAGTGTGTTGCCAAAACTGATAGAAAAAAGACGAGGAAAGATGAGGAGAAAAAAAAATGGATATAAATTTATAGAAGGGGGAATTTACACAATTTATGGTAGTACCTTTTTGTTTAAATTAACTTCTTTTAATACCCAATCTTATGTTGGTTTCAAACACACCTCACAGTGGCTCTTTATCCTGCTTGCTCCCTCCCCTCCCCCTTGGTAACCACTAGTTACCTCTCAGTGTCTGTGAGTCTAATGCTGGTTTGTTCCTTCTGTTTTACTTTGTTTTTATATTCCACAAATAAGTGATATCATACAATATTTGTCTTTCTCCACCTGGCTTAGTTCACTGAGCATAATACCCTCTAGATCCATTCATATTGTTGCAAATGGTAGGATTTCTTTTCTTTTTATGGCTGAATAATATTCCATAATGTATATGAACTACATCTTCTTTATCCATTCATCTATTGATGGACATCTGGTAATGTCTTTTTGACAGGACAAAGCTGGGCATATTATATTCCATTCAGTCACTAATCATTCTGAATTTTCCAAGAACATCATGTGTGAATTCTAAATTCAATCCCATGCTCCTCCGAAAATAATTCTGTTCATCAAACCTTGTATTCCAATGTTTACTAAATCTGTGTTTAGTCACTTCATTTGTCAGAAGATCCCATTTTCCCACCATCACAATATAAAATGCTTTTCCATACAGCTTGGTAATGCCTAGCATTCCATTAACAGATGGGAGAATCTTCTATTTCACAACTAGGCCTCATGTATGATACTCAAGTGCCTCTGCTCTCCTTTGACCTTAAAATTCAAATTAAATTATACATTGCTGAGTTGCGAGTGTTTCCAGGAGCCAAGGTTTGATTTCCACGGAGAGCGGGCAACTTGGAGCTAAGTGCAGATGGTTAGGACTGAGGAGGTGGTGGAAGATAAAAATCGTAATAAAGGCTGGGGGCTAATGTGGGCTTCAAGGAAACATTTGACCCAGATGGAGTATTGGTAATGGGAGTGAGAAGCTCCTGAGAGATAAAACCAAGACTAAATTAGGTGTTTGTATATTATAGAAGGTTTACTTGGCCATCTATATTCTTGGGACAAAATGGGTAGAAGAGGGACCACTTTCCATTAGTGCCAGAGAGCGAGCGCAGTTGTGTCCGGAGAGCAGATCTTGCCAATAATCAGTGCACAAGAACCAACAGGAATGAGGGCTTCTGAACACTTCTCCTTAAACTAAAGCCCTTGAGCCAATCCCAGTCTCCCCTGGGTGAATGACTAGTCAAAATCAAGGAAGTGATCTCTCTCCATCATTGTCAAGTATAAACCCAGGGTTGGAAAGGGCAAGGAGGGCTTGCTGTAGCTTGTTCTTCTAGAATAGTCAGTAAGAGCAAAGGATTTGCCTAAGTTCCTTTTCCCCCATTCCCTGTTCTAAATTCTTCATTAGCCAAAGCAAACCACACTTAGCCACCTATAAATGTTGGAACCACTTGGCAGATAGCCCAGCACAACATGTATGCCACGAAGAATTCTTTTGTCAATATGTTCTAGATTCCCAATTAATATACATGCAATGTTCAATTAATATTTCAATATTAATCCCAAGAATATCTTAGATTTTTAATATCTTTAGACTTCCTTCATTGCTAGCATTTTCATCCCTATGAAAATTTAGTAACAGTGTGTTTGGCAAGGAAATTTATCTATATATAAATAAGTGAACCTCAAGCCTTAGTTATTTGTATGTCACTTCCTCCAAAATGGAAATAAACATCTGAAACACCCAAATAGTGAACAAGAGCACATCCTAACCTACCAAATCAGAGATGAAGCAGTACTGGAAAATGACGGCCACTTCTGGTCCAGTCCCACAAAACAGAAAATGTAAGGCAACAGTCGTGGTTAAAGCCTGAGGGCAGAGGGCAGGGCCTCTGAAAGACAAGGTGTGAACTCTAGGTGAGTAAATTGAATGTGCATTAAGAAGAGGCACCAGTTATTGAGCAATAATCCCTTAAACTCATATTCCTAAATTCAAAGAGATTTGTCCTGTAGGTATTATTTCTCCATTTTACATATTAATAAACTAGGAATCAAGAGAGGAGGGATTTACTTAAAATCACATGGCTGGTAAGTACCCAAACAAGACTTGAGTCAGGCCTAACTGGCTGAAAAGTAATGCTCATTCCACATGCCAGGTTACTGAAGCTAAGGCTTGGAGTGTCTGGTGATTAAGTTCAGCTTCCTTTAGGCTGCAGACACTATGAATACATTCATCATCTATTTTACTGATACTCATCAAGCTTAGTAAGCTGCACGTGGATTGCAAGGAAATGTCTCTTTTAAAAAGCTGTTATAAATAAAAGGGTCTATAGTGCTTGCCTTGTTTGTTGATAGACCATAAATAGACCCTCTTCGATCTGCAAAGGTAATGCCATGTTCTAGAAACAATACGAAAATATGATAATTTTTTGGTTTTCTACATTGTTGTCTTTATCCTCATTCCTAAGTGTGCCTTTGGAATAGTATCAGGTGAGGGTTGTTATCGTGCTAATGAGCCAGCCCCAGAATAGCTCCCATGACACATTAATTGAATTGTGGCTTCTTAACCTTGGTCTCCCAGGGACTCCAAGTAGGAGCCTCGCTGGGACAGGAAGGGCGCCAAAGAACCCCTAGGTCCTTCCAGTGAGCAAGCAGCCAGCCCCGTGTTTATGCAGGGAGCTTTCTAGCCTTGATGACCCAATTAGAAAATTGAAACCTTGGCAATGCAACCTTTCTTTTTCTTTAAACACCGCCCATTTTTTATGCCCATCTGTTGACCTCATGGGCCGGCAGCTGTACGAGGGCCTGAGTGTCAACATTCTTAATGTCAAGGGTCATGAAATTTTGTTTTTTTGTGACAAGGAATCTTCAGGGTCTTCAGTACTCATAATTAACAGAGAAGAGAATTCCAACCCAAATATTATAACTGCTTTAAAACGATACCCATCTGCTAGCCTCATGTCCTCAGTTGACCTTGGGTCTTGAAAGCAGCAGGAAAAAAAATCACAGAACATAATTTTTATTTCAATACATTTGTTTTTTTAGAGTGGCAGGGAAGTGAGGAAGGAGGGGTGGGCATTGTTCACAATTTATAGAGGAAGTAATCGAATTATTATAATTGGATTTCTCTTCTGCTTTTAAAGTGTTCCCCGCAGAAGCAGGGTGACAGGTTTGGGGAGCACCGGTTGAATGTGACACAACCGGCTGTGGATGCTTCTGTTAATGCCGGGGTGCCTCCGTCCCTTCCTCCCTTTGCACTCCATTCCTTTCCGGTCTTCCCCAAAATTTGCAATGCAGCTTCACTTCCCTTATGTAATATTGTAACGTGGATACGCCTCACACTATTCCCCCTGTGGCTGAGGCGGGAGGACGTTCCAAAACAAGGTCAGAAGTAAAGATTCTAGCTGTTGATGGGCATCTGTCCAGTCTTTGCCTCTAAATCCATCTATCCAGCTTTCTTCTCCTTTCAGCCCTGAGACCCTCCCAGAAGCATGTATTAAGCACCTGTGCCAGGGACTAAGGGTAGAAAGGTCACTAAGACCTTCTCAGCCCTGGTGATAAACCACGTGTCAGACAGATCGGTTCAACCCAGGGTGGCGATGCCATAAATCAGGAGGGCGCAGAGTCCTGCAAAGGAAAGAGCTACTGAGCCCAAGATGAGCAATTCAGGGAAGGCTTCCTAGAAGAGGTGTCATCTGAATTGAAGGATGAGGCCTTAGTTGAGAAACAAAGGGTCAAGAGGGTATTTCAGACGGAAGGTACAGATTGATCACACGGTAACAGCGAACGGACAGCTGCTCAGAATTGCTGGAGCAGAAAGCCAAGTCGGAGGCTTCGTGGTGGAGCAGAGGCCAGGTTAAGGGGAGCCCGGAAAGCTGTGCTAAAGCCCTTAGATTTTTATCCTTCAGAAAACGGAAGTATTTTAACGTGGTGTTGTTAAGTTGCCGTTTAGACAGATGACACCAGACTGTGTGAAGTTTGGATTAGAGAGAAAACACACCAGAGACCCAAAGGGCAGTCAGGGGGCCGGGATTAGCCCAGGCAGGCAGAAAATAGATGGGAAGGACATCCAAACTGTTTTGTGCTGGAGTTAAGTGGATTTAGTGATTATTGCCTGCATGGAGGAGTTGCAGGAGGAAGTGTTATCTAGATTACCACCGGGAATAAAGTGATAATGATCTAATTAATTTAGACAAAACAGGCATGGAGTTTGTCTTGATTGTAGTGAGTGTTCAGCTCTCTACATTTCATACGGAAGGGAAGGTGTATACATACCCAGAAGAAACGCAGCCTAAGTTCTGAAAGAGTTTGAAGAGTAGAGATGCAAATGTAGCATTTATCTGCATTTAGTAAAAACCACGAGAGTGGAAGAAATGCCCCCCTAGAGAGCGTACAAAGTGGGAAGAGTTGCAGACAGTGAACCACGGGCCTCCTGCTCCAGAGGCCCCACGCTGGCTAATACTGTGTCAGCGTGTCGAAGGGTCTCTCTAAACACCTGTTTAGTCATAAATCAAGATGTAGTCACACTCAAAGCAGAATGGATAACTTAAGAACTGACCTTTCCTAAAAGGTTGTTCCCAGTGTGTTAACTGACTGCATGAATCATTCATTTATTTAACCAACCTTTACTAAGCACTACAAGGCAGGTAGCAGTTCAAGACACTGCGTTCCATACCAGATGGCAGATACCAGTGGTTCTCGGCTGGGGTGATTGTGCCTCCCCAGAGACATGTGACAGTATCTGGAGACATTTCTGGCTGTCACAACTGTCAGGGAATTGATAATGGAACATCGTGGGTAGGAGCAGAGGTGCAGCTAAGCTTCCTACGATGCACAGACAGCTCCCAGGCACAAGGAACTATTGGCCCAAAATGTCCACTGTTGAGAAACCTAGGAATCTGGTCACTCTTCTGAGCCGCCTGGAAGCTTCCTCATCCACCCTCTGCCCCTCTCTTGGCCCCTGGGCTCCTTCCCACCTTCCCAGGATCCAGCAGCTACAGGGTCAATGTCTGCCCCTAAAGGGCCTGCAGGACTTTGTTCAAACTTCTGGCCCTAGTCTGTTCCGATTGGCAGTGCCCTCGCCTTCTCAGTTGTTAAATATTTGGAATATTTTATAAATATTTATAAAATATGGTCTCTCTTGTCAATCTGTCTATGTGAATCATCTCAATGATGATATTGGCTGAAATTATTTCAAGAGAAATCAAACCTTCTACTAAATAATATGTATCACCTACAAAATGAAGATACACCAAGCACTGTGTGAGGCATTGGGAAAATATAAATTAGCTGTATGTGATGGTACAAGAAAAAAATAATGATATGGTTATTGCTGACATAAAGGAAAATATGGAAAAACTTTGAGAAGTGTAAAAGGAAATGATCTGGGATTAAAAGTTTATTCCAGTGTGTATTAAAGTTTAAAGATTTAAGCAGTGCTCAAAAAGTTATCTTAGTATAGCAGGAGATATTCAGAAAGAAACTTCCCTTAAATAGTTATTGAGCCAATTAATGTCTACCCTTAAACTTTCATATGAATTGCATTAAATGTGAGGTACAAATCCTATTTGGAGAAGCTGTACAACATTTGTACAGCTTTAATATAAACACTTTTAAATGTGAAATATTCCAAGGAAATTACATAGCAAGGGAAGTCTGTTTTGAATATGTTGTGTCTTTCAGAACATCTTCACATGTTGACATGGTTCATTACTGAAGATAAATACAAATTGTTAATCAGCCACCTACAGCGTTGCTTTCTGTTCCATGCTACTGGGAATTAAACTGATTTATGCTTATTAAAATGCACTGTAAATTAGAAAAAGAGTTTTGTAAAGACTGACAATTTTCATGGTTATACAACTTAAAGCAGAGTTGCATGCCTGTTAACTTAGCAGCCCTCAAAGTTCCTCTCCATTTCAAAAGAGAGTTCAGACCTAAATAGGTAGCATTAGCCTGCAAGTTTTCCCAAAGGATATCAGATTTCTTTCGCCAACAACATCAGTGTTATAACAGCAGATGGCTCGCAGAATATATAAGTGAGACTTGCCTTCAGCGTGTACTTCTGTTTCTCTTGTTACTTACATTATTTTTAGCCGGAAGATACTGTCCACCCCCAACAATGTGGTTTGTTCATCTTTCACATAAGATTGAATCAACATTTACATGAAAGTGGCATTCAAAAACTGACATTAAAAAGCAAAGGAAATAATGTAAACACAGTGTTTTTAAAAGTACAAAGTGAAAAGTGTTTAAATGCCTCTTTTTCTCATTGTCATTCATTCTCGGGGCATGTGACGTCTCTTAGGTGGTGTCTTCCTATCAGTAAGAGATGCTACCTTCACGTTTCCAAGTATCAGCCACGCCTGCTCCTTGGTGCTCAGTAGACAACTACAGTGCTAACTACCGTAGCTGCTGCTTGAAGGTCGCCTCAAAAGTAATCATCCTGGTAATCTCTGATCATTTTTTATTAACCCAGTTCATTCAGTTGTCACTTAGCTTTTTTTTTTAATGGTTAACTGTTGATGCTCAGCTGTCAATGTCAGTTAACACAAACTGAAACACACACATACACACACACACACACACACAAATATAGAAGTGAAAAGTAGGTGCAGATATCTTTACTCTCGTTGTCCATGAGGAAATCAAATATTTAGAATAACATAGATTTAGTCTGACACAAGAATATCCACCAAAAAAAAAACCCCTGATAATCTATTGCCCCTTAAAATGTTAACATCATTTATTGCTATCTGAATCTCACCTGCTGAAATGGCCTTAAACTTGGCAACTTTTTCTCTAGTGGAGCATATCTTCATGTTAGCTTTAACTCAGTGTCTACTGGCTGAGTACCTCTGGTAAACACAAGGTTCTGTTATGTACCACACGTGGTTCGGCATTTTGAACTTTCTCAAGGGTGCCTGGACATTGATCACAGGTCAAAAGTATTAACTGTGGTCTAAATGGGCAGCTACCCTAGAAACCAGAAAGGTAACAGGCTCAATCCCAGATAGGACTTGCCCCTAATCCTTGAAATTTTAGGAAACTTACTTTTACAGACATGCATGCACCCACATACACACACAAATCCAATTGGAAAGGAAATGATGGTTTTTGTTGAGATGCAAAATTTTTATGATGTTTAGAGAAATTATAACTTTCCTAATGTTTCAGAGCTTCAAACAGCTTCAAATGTCTAAATCCACTGAACTTCCACTACTGACAATAAATACTACCATACATGTGCAAAGCCGATGACTGGATGTTTCCGTGGGAATGGAAACTGGACACACCTAGACTTTCGTTGTTCAATGCCTATTGAGAATGTGCTTCTTAAGATTATTTATTCTCTCTCATTCTCAGTGTCTACATCTGTCAAGTGTGAATAATGAAACCACCTACATCATAAATTTGTTAGGAGTAAATGAAATAGTGCATGCCAAGGAATGAATGTGTTTTTCTTCATAGACTAATCGAATTTTAAACCTGGAAGGATCTCAGCCTCCTTCTGTTTAGAAACAAGGAAATTAAGCTTTAGAGAGGGTGACTGGAAGACAGTCATACAGCTTGTCAGAGGAAGATCCAAAATAAAAACCTGGATCTCAGAACTCCTAACTGGGTGCTATTTCCATAGCACTAGACTAGAGTATGGACTAAACTAACTTTGAAATAATTAATAGTAAAGTCTGTGTTCATAAACACACCATAACGTTCTGTTTCCAAGCTAGCCACTCATGAAACAAAAAATGTATCTTATTTTAGATTGTAATGCAAACTCTCAGTGGTGACTAGTTTGAGTTTTTTTCTGGGTTAGTTACCATAGATGCCTTTCAAAATGCTTTTTCAAGGGCTTTCTCATGGTAATAGAAGCTAAATTCTAACACTCAGTCATTATTTTCTTAAATCTAAGAAGGGAGTTTAATAGCACCGCTGGCTCTAACATCAAGCGGGTTCTCCCCGCATCCTGAGTTCCTCTGCATTGTCTCTGCCCATCATTGAGATTGTGGGTCCTTGAGAATAATCCACTGGCCAACTCGGAGACAGCTGCTCCCTGGGAGCAGGGGAGGGGGTGCGGTGGCGGGAGGGAGGCTGTGCTAGAAGAGGCTACACACTGCCTCTTCTTTGTCCCCACGTCCTCTCTGCTGAAATGATTCCAAAGCTGCCCGGTTCATCAGACCCGACTGGGGAGCTCGTATAGCTGCTTAACAAGAACTCGTTTGTGTCTTTTAATTGTTTAACCTTTCATTATAGACATTTTCAAACATACACAAAAATAGAAATAATAGAATCATGAATGCCATGTATTCCCACCTAGCTTCAACCAACTACCAACATTTTGCCATATTGTCTTATCTATTCTTCCCCACTCTTTTGCCGCTTTCTGGATTTTTAAAAGCAAATCCATTATCATATCATTTCATCCATAGATACTTCAGTATTTGTATCTAACAGATAAGGGCTTTCTAAGAAAATATAATCACAATGCCATTAGTACCCTTGACAAAATTTGCAACAAATCATCTAATACCTCGGTTGTGTTCAGTTTTCCCAGATTATCTTTGAAATGGATTTTAAAGTTGGTTTGTTTGAGTCAAAATCTAAATAAGATCCTAAAAATGTATTTGGATGACATATTTTCTAAGCCTCTCTAAACATTTACTGTCTCCCTGTGCCCACTCTCATTTTTTCTATACCATTGGATTGTTGAAAAATGGGTTATTTTGTCTTCTGGGATTTCTCTTTTTCTGAATTTGGCAGACTGCATCCTCAAGGTATCAATTTATATGTTCCTCCTTCCTTAACATTTCCTATAAGCTGGTAGATCAAGATGCATAATTAGATTCAGATTCGATTTTCAAAGTACAAATACTGCATAGGAGGTCCTTAACATCTGGTTATCTGTTCCACTGTTAGTGATAAGGTTGATAAGGGCATCCAGCTGTTGTGAAGCTGCTCCATCCCTTATAAAATGTCCCCTTAGCCTTTTATCTAATGGTTTAAGAGCATTCATCATTGCCTAGATCCATTCTTTTATTAAAGGTTGCAAAATGAACATTCTCAAATTCTGTCATCCCTTCTGCATATTTATCTATTGATTTTCAGTCTTCTTAAGATATAATTGACATTCCATGTTGTATAAATTTAAATTGTACAGCATAATGACTTGACATGCATATATTGCAAAATGATTACCACAGTAAGTTGTGAACACCCGTTTCCTCACATAGTTACAAAGGCAATGTTTTTTTTCTTGTGATGGAAACTTTTAGGCTGTACTCTCTAAGCAGCGCTGAAATACACCACACAGTAGTCTTAGTTGTAGCCATCATGTTCTATATTACATACCTCATACTTAATTATTTTATAACTGGATATCTTACCTTTTGACCACCTTCATCGCAAGCCTCTAGTAACCACAATTTTTTTTGGAGTATCCCTATTAACTCATAAATTTATATTTTATATATTGAATGAGTTGCAATCCTTTGCCTTCATTATTCATTTCACTGCTGAAATGATCATGTCTTTGGCCAGCAGGCATTCTCAAATTGGCACTTGTGCCTTTTGACAAGATCCACATTTGGCAGCCTCCTTACTTTCTGGCACTTTAAAGATGCCCCCAGGATCATGCTCCATCTTGCCTGCACTGCAGACTTGGTATAGCAGACCCAGTTTATGTGCGCTCCTGGATGTGCCTGGCCATAGTTTTTTGCTCAGTGCTATTTGAAGATCCTCCGAGAAGGCCAAGCTGGCACTAACCACATCCACAGAGAGGTTTTGATGAAGAAAGGCTCATTCCGTTCCATTGCCACCTTCCTGGTGGAGGCCCGTCGCGGCAGCACACTCCCCAGGTGGGCTCAGTGCAGCAGCTGCCCCTTCTCTCAGTCCCTCATCACACAGCCCCGTGGCCCTCATCTCCTGCCTCAGCTTGCATGCCTCTAGGCTCCCCCTAAGCATTTCAGGTCACCACTGTAGTGCACCTGCTCACGCAGCCAGCCCGGAGGCTGCAAGCATGGACAGGGCTGCTCGAACCTGCACCTGCTTTGCCTCACACACTGTGGCTGCCTGACCCCGGCTGCCCGAAGGGCCTGCGTTAGAGAACCGGAAACTCGGGCCAACTTTAACCAATGAGATGAGGGAGAAGGGACAATCTGGCAAGTTCTTTACCCTTCCTTCTCATTGATACAGTTCCAAGATGCAAGTTTCCATATGCCCCTCAGTAGCTATCCCTCATGACCAGGCCACGGAGAGTGTCTTCCGTCCGGTAAAAGCAGCCAATGGCGATACACCGTCTTGCATTTGCTTCCCTCCTTTCTGCTTCCCTGGGTTTCAACACACACCAACCCACACACGCACATGTCTATAAAAAGTTAGCATATAGGCTTTAGTGATAGAAATATATTAATATTTTCATAAGTGCCAGCAAAGCATTATCAATTAAGGAAGTATCTTTAAAAGATATACACCTTTTCTTTAAAACGATGTCTTTAAAAGAAAACCTGTAAAAGATAACCACGAAAACAATTTCACTCTGAAAGACACCAGGTGCCAAAACAGTGCTTCCCCAAGCTTTTCGTTTGCATACCCTACACTTCGAATGGAAGAGTTTGGAACACACTTTGGACAGAAGGCTCATAAATCCAGGAAACACAAATACTCTTCGCATAGCTACAAGGAAACCTTTAATATGTGCCAACTTCTAAATGAAACTCAAAAGCCAGGACTCAGGAGGGTAGCTCCATAATTGGATTGCTCTCCTTTAACAGACCCACATGAGTTTATAACACTTGTGCAAATCACTTTATCTGTGTTATTTCTGTATTTCTTGGATTGCTTTGTTTTTATTCCCTGCTCACTGCTTTATACAGTCTATAGGGGATTGTGATCCCTTGAAGAGAGCATTAATTGTAGAGAGATTCAAAGGAAATAAATAGATTCTCTTCCTCACACTTGGAAAATTCAGATTTAGGAAGTGCTGAGGTGGGGCCTGGAAAACTGTGCTTTGCAAAAGCTCTGCAAAGTATTTGGATGTCCTGGAGGGTTTTGAAAGCAACAGTATACCTGAAGGGAAGGGAAGGAAGTGGATGAAGTTTTGAAATGACCACACCCACCCCAGTGTTCCTCTTTGCTTGTGATCCTCTTTGCTTATCTTCCCTCAAAAAAAAAAAGCAAAAAAAAAAGGAGAAATTAGGCTTTCCATGTAATCTCTCAAAGCCTATCTGAGCATTTCTACTGAACTGAAATCAGATGAAATTTTCCAACCGAGTGAGTGACCCAGCCCTGAAGGAAAGGGAAAAACCAGGTACTTCCATGGTCATCGACACAACACGGCTCTTGACATCTGTGCTGTTTTTAACACTGAACGCCACTGAACGGCACAGGTGTGTCCTCTCTTTACTTATCTTGGGATGTTAATTATTGTTAATCTTTTAGGTTTTGAACCAGTTATTTCTATTGTTTTGCTTTTTAATCTGGGAGAATATAAAAAATCCCAGGCTCACTCATCTGCCCCTCACCTAACACTGCTGGACCTGAGGAGTTGTCAATAAAATGCTACTAACAGAAGGCTCTTTTCCTTAAAAGATATGTTTTCTTGTGTTATGAATGACTCCAGCCACAAGGAAGGCACACAGAAAAGTACATCTATGTCTGTGGCGCCCAGGTTTGTCAAACCTTGACATCTATCCCTCATTTTTGTTTTTTTTTTTAAGAAACAAAACCATAGATGCAGGAGAAGCTCCCTGTTCTGTACTCCTCACTAATCTCATTCTTTTCACTCCCCTCTGAGATGTAACCACTTTTCTGATTTTAGAATTCATATCAATTGTATTGCATTGCATGTAGCCTTCTGTGGTGAGTATTTTTCATACTCATTTTTTAACAATTATATATTGGTATAGATGGAGTTTCTTCACTCAGCTTAACCGCTACATTTTATTCCACTCTCTGAATGTTCCACAATTCACTCATTCATTTTCTTAAATGAATATTTAGATGACTTCCAAATGTCACTATTTAAAACAAGGCAGTGAACCGATAGGCATTCATCAGCATTTGCCAAGATTACAAACAACCCAAAATCTCAGGCAGTAACACCACCAAACATTTCTTTTTTTCTCAGTGGGGCAGTGGGTTGGCTGTAGCAAGACTGGGGCAGGAGAGAGCAAGAAAAGGGTGAGAAAAACAAAGGGGAGGAGGAGCTGGTTCTCTTCCCCTCCGATCACTAGCATTGCCCTTTCTGCGAGCAGGAACAGCATCAGCACAATCTGGGGACGTGTTAAATGCAAATTCTCAGGCCCCAACCCAGATCTACTCAATCTGAACCTCTGAGGGTGGCGTCCCGCAATCTGTTCCCACATGCTCTTAATAGTTTGGGTACTTTGAGAACCACGAGCATACAAGAAAAAAGATGAACGATAATTAACATCCCATGTTAAGTAAAGTGAGGACACATCTGCTCTTTAATATCCTTAAGAGATTTGTTAAACAATGGGATTCTTTTTTTATACTGCAAAGGGTTACAAAGTATTTGCAAATTGCATAAACTGTGAAACTTGAGAAAACTAAGAGATGCTACACTATTTATTGATATATTTATAAATAACCTTGGTTGATGTGATAACTGGATGTGTTGCAGTTGATCTATAGGAAGATTCTCCTTTGATTTATGTTTTTGTTTTATTCCTACTGACCTTTGTGTGATCCCATTTTGTAAGGAAGTTCTTTGCATCCGAGTGCTACAATATTGGTCTCTAAATGAATACTTCTGCAGGAGTTCATTTTCTGGCTAATTTGCATCCAAATGGCTCTATCTGAAACACTGATAACAGGGCTCAAGATAGTTTAAAAACTCAAATCTTTGTTAGAAAGCTTATTAGGGTTCAGCTTGAAGAGCTGTATTATGCTAGCAGATCAAATTTCCTATATAACAATTTTCTAATCTATGCCTTCTAAAGATACAAAACAGACTTTTAGGTTACTGCTCAAATAAATAGAATTTGAATACATTTTCCAACGGTTAATAGATAACAACTATAAAAAAGGGAGAGAGTTGAAACTTGTATGTGAGTACTTGCTGTGTTTCACTCTGTTAGGTACTTACTCCTTATTTCCATAACCTAGTAGGTAAATATTATTATGTACATTTTTTAGATAAGAAAACTAAAGCCCTGAGCTGTTAAGTAACTTGTCATACGTAGCAGCGTAACCTAGGTTTCTCTGACTGCCAACCCCACGGGCTCTCCACTGAATCACTTGTATACTACAGCAAAGCAGTCATTCCACAAAGTTTTGACAATTCCTGGGTAGATGCATTGAAAAAGGAGTCTTTGCACACAGAAAGTACAATGAGAACTTCGCCAAGCAGAGGTGAACCTAAAATAAAATCAACTGGTAGGTGATTTCATAGAATACATAAAACCATTCACCACTTTTTTAAAGTGGATGGTTCAGCTTAGCTCTCTCATTTGGCTATGTAATCTTATCCAAAAATGAATCAGCGCTAGCATATCAAAGTAGTGATCACAGTGGCGCAACTAGTTAGGAAAGCTGCTTAGTGACTTCGGCGGCATTCATGGCCACTCACCTGGATGCTCTGTTTGCCTTGTTTCTTCTCAAAAGGCAGCAGGATCGGAGTCACTGTGTCGTCTGCATCCAGACAGCATTAGTAAAGGTGATGTTCAGTGGTGTGAGTGCTGTGAGGTTCATAATAACGCTCTTGCTTTTCTTTGAAAGCTTCCCATGGCTAGTTGTGAAACTGCTTAAGTTTTAAAGCAGTTTTAAAGAATAAAGGTTTTATATTTATTCATATTTATATTTATATTATTTTATAAATATATTATATAAATATTCATATTTATATTTATATTATTTTATATGCCAAACACACTGTTACTAAATTTTCATAGGGATGAAAATGCTAGCAATGAAGGAAGTCTAAAGATATTAAAAATCTAAGATATTCTTGGGATTAATATTGAAATATTAATTGAACATTGCATGTGTATTAATTGGGAATCTAGAACATATTGACAGAGAATAAAGGTTTACAATAAAATGCAATACCAAATAAAAGTTGCCTCCATAGTGGTATTCAAACTTAACATCATTTATTTCTGAAGAAGATTAAATTTAAGAAAGTCTAAGAACATTAAACGTAAGTGCATCCTGAAGATTTTCAGAAATGGGTTTACTTGAATTAGTAGATTGGAGTGTACCAAAAAGCCCTCTTAACAGAATCACTTACTGTATTTAAAACATGCGCCAAAACAAAACCCCTATGTAAAAATAGCTATTCAACAGGAAGTATCTGGACCTAAAGGGAATCCAGAATGTATTTCCATTGCTAAACCTTTTCAAAATACATATACACAGTCTAAAGGCAAAATTATATACATTTTTACTTAAACAGGACATCTTAGAACTAGAACTTTTCTGGGGAAATGAGTATCTTTATATACTTTATATATAAATATACACACACACTTACATCTTTACATATATATATATATATAAGAGACATATATATGTCATTTCAGACAAAATTTAAAGCCTTATCTTTCATTGCTTCTTCACAGTGAAAATAAACAGACCATAGACAACAAGTGAACATTCAAAAAAGAAAACCAAAAGCAAGGTAAGCTACTTACTTCAGCTTCTGTAGTCAAAGTACTCAGTTCATTTCCAGAACCTTTCATTTCATATCTAAGCAATATGGTATCAGGGAGTCAGTGCCAAATGAAGCACAACATAAACGCACTTTATGGCTAACTGCTTAATCAAGGTGCACGTTACCTCAGAGAGTCAGTAAGAGACATGATTAAGGAGGCTTTCAAAAAAAAATCAGGAAATGTTAAAAGTGAAGAAATAGTAAGTTTTATTAAACTAAAGATTAAGCAATGAGGTTTCGATAGGTTCTTTACATAGATGCCAGAAACATTAAATATTGAACCCCTAGAAGACCTTCATTCCGGGGAGCTGACTAGGTAGTGGTTGTAACATCTTTCAATATTATGTTCTAGATAATTTATCATGAAAGAACTGTAGTTTTTCATAGGAATCCTTTTTAGTCACTATCTGAGATGTATAGGGCTTTATAGAGAACCACACAGAGCTTTGATAACATTCTCCCAAACATAATGATGTCATCCACTTACCCTCTTGGCTTCTCACTTCCTAACAAAGCACCGAAAGGCAGAAGGAGTAGCTGAGATAACCTGAAGCATCCTCTCAAATGGCAAACCCTGCTGGAAGATGAAAAAGCATTTCTCTTCTCACTCTCAGAGCATTGGGTTTGCTAATACCCAGTCCACAAAATTAACATAGGAAACTCTATCTACCCAATAAGCTACCAAGTTCTTTTTGAACTTGAGCAACTAGACCCTAGCCAACCTTTGCCTTGTTATTGAGACTAGAGTAATTAACACACATGGAAATTATATGTTTTTTCTCTTGGTACCAAATTTGGCTAGGGTATGGACTGTAGAATTAGATGATGATCCCATTAACACAAATGTCTTCAATAGGATCCCTCAGTGCATTAATCTCCAATAAAGTAATCTATTTAGGACATTGTTGAAATAGCCTTGAGTCACTTAACATGATGATATAATGATCCCCCAAGACTCACCCCAGATTAAATTCATCTAGAGAAAATGTTTTCCCCCTAGACTCTAAGCTTCCTTCCTAACTTCTTTTACTTGTATGGTATTGGAGAATTCCATAAATGTCAATCATCTGGACCCAGACGGTGCCATTCCCTCACATGATATCAGCATATGGGAGAAGAACTCAGCATTTGTGCTGCCTGTCTCTGGTACCATCACCTCACCCGCAACTTGCATTTGCAGGTAGGGCTACAAAATAAAAGGCATGGACTGGCAGGCACCTGATACCTTTCACTTGCCCCTCTTTCCTTTTGCACTCTGCTCTGTGCCCTGGAGATTGAGCCTTGCAGATTGTATCAGTGGCCTTCCTCACTCTCTGGCTCTCATGGGGAGCTTAAGTGGGAGACCAGGGAAAGGAGGCTAGTGAAGTCAAGGTATTTATTCCCCTAGTTCCCTCCCTGTGCAGTTATCTTGGACTGGCTGTGTCCTTCAGTGGCATGTCTCCACTTGCTCAAAGTATCCAAACCTGACTCATGTTCTTTCTGGGTTCTAGTCATCCCTCCTATCCCTCCTCCTTTTAGGCTGTGGTATATTACAAAGTTATAGTAATCAAAACAGTAGGACACTAGTGTAAAAACAGACACATAGGCCAATGGAACAGAATAGAGAACCCAGAAATAAGCATATAGGGTCAACTGATTTTCAACACAGGCACCAAGAATACACAATGAGGAAAAGAAGCTCTTCAATAAATGGTGCTGGGAAAACTGGATATCCAAATGCAAAACAATGAAATTAGACACTTACCTTATACCATGCATAAAAATCAACTCAAAATGAATTAAAGACTGAAAAGTAAGACCTAAAACAGTTAAACTCCTAAAAGAAAAAATTGAAGAAAAGGTTCTTGACATTGATCTTAGCAGTGAGTTTCTTTTTTAATTAAGGTATCACTGATATACAATCTTATGAAGGTTTCACATGAACAACACTGTGGTTTCAACATTCATCCATATTGTCGTCCCCCACCCCCACCCCAACACAGTCACTGTCTGTCAGCATAGTAAGATGTTATAGAGTCATTACTTGTCTTCTCCGTGCTGTACTACCTTCCCCGTAACCTACCTGTTTTGTGAGTACTAATCATAATGCCCCTTAATCCCCTTTTCCCTCCCTCCCCACCCCCTTCCCTTTGGTAACCACTAGTCCTTTCTTGGAGTCAGTGAGTCTGCTGCTGTTTTGTTCCTTTAGTTTTGCTTCATTATTATACTGCACAAATGAGGGAAATCATTTGGTATTTGTCTTCCTCCCCCTGGCTTATTTCACTGAGCATAATACCCTCTAGCTCCATCCATGCTGTTGCAAATGGTAGGATTTGTTTTTCTATGGCTGAATAATATTCCATTGTGTATATATACCACATCTTCTTTATCCATTCATCTATAGATAGACAGTTAGGTTGCTTCCATAAATTGGCTATTGTAAATAGTGTTGTGATAAACACAGGGGTGCATATGTATTTTTGAATCTGGGATCTTGTTTTCTTTGGGTAAATTCCTGGGAGCAGAGTGACTGGGTCAAATGGTATTTCTATTTTTAGTTTTTTGAGAAAACTCCATGTTGCTTTCCACAATGGTTGCACCAATTTACATTCCCACCGACAGTGTAGGAGGGTTCCCCTTTCTCCACATCCTCACGAGCATTTGTTGTTTCTTGTCTTTTGGATGGTGGCCATCCTAACTGGTATGAGGTGATATCTCATAGTGGTTTTAATTTACATTTCCCTGATGATTAGCGATGTGGAGCAGTTTTTCATGTGCCTGTTGGCCATTTGAATTTCTGCCTTGGAAAGTGTCTGTTTGGATCCTCTGCCCATTTTTTAATCGGGTTATTTGTTTTTTGGGTGTTGAGGCATGTGAGCTCTTTATATATTTCAGTTGTTAACCCGTTATCGGAGACATCATTTACAAATATATTCTCCCATACTGTAGGATGCCTTTTTGTTCTGCTGATCGTGTCCTTTGCTGTACAGAAGCTTTTAGTTTGATGTAGTCCCCTTTGTTCATTTTTGCTTTTGTTTCCCTTGCCTAAGAGATGTGTCCAGGAAAAAGTTCCTCATCCTTATATTCAAGAGACTTTTGCTTATGTTTTCTTCTGTGAGTTTTGTGGTTTCATGACTTACTTTCAGGTCTTCAATTTAGAGTTTACTTTTGTGTACGGAGTTAGACAATAATCCAGTTTCATCCTCTTACATATAGCTGTCCAGTTTTTGGCAATAATTTTTTGACTCTGACACCAAAAACGTAGGCAACAGAAGCAAAAGTAAACAAGAACTACATCAAACTAAAAGCTTCTACACAGCAAAGGGAACAATCAAAATGAAAAGACAACCTACACAATGGGAGAGAGTATTTGCAAGTTACATACCTGATGAGAGGTTAATATGTAAAATATATAAGGAACTCATACAACCAATAGCAAAACAGTAATCTACTTTACAAGTGCACAGAATAAACATTTTTCTAAAAAAGGTGTAGAGTTGGCCAATAGACACATGCAAAGATGCTCAACATTACTAATCATTAGGGAAATGCAAATCAAAACCACAAGGAGATGCCACCTCATACCTGTTAGGATAGCTATTATCAAAAAGACAAAAGTAACTGTTGGTGAGGATATGGAGAAAATGGAATCCATGCACACTGTTGGTGGGAATGCAGTTGGTGTGGTCATTATGGAAAACAGTATGGAGGTTCTTCAAAAAACTAATAATAGAACTGCCACCTGGTCCAGCGATCTCTCTTCTGGGTATTTATCCAAAGGAAATGAACCATTAGAGAAATCTGCACTCCCATGTCCATTGCAGCATTATTCATAATAGCCAAGATAGGGAAATAACTGAAGTGTCCATCAGTGGATAAATGGATAAAGAAATTGTGATATGTACCACACACAGAATAGAATATTCCTCAGCCTTTAAAAAGAAGGTGACCCTGCCATTTGCAACAACAGGGATGAACCTGAAGGACGTTATGCTGAGTGAAATAAGCCAGGCACAGAAAAAATACTACTACATGATCTCACTTACATGTGGATCTAGAAAAGCCAAAATCATATAAGAGTGGTTCCAGAGGTGGAGAGGTGGAGGCGATGGGGAAATTGTGGTCAGAGGGTGCAAAGTGTCTGTCAAAAGGATGAACAGGCTCTAGAGACGCAGCACACAGCGTGATGACTATAGGCACCAGTCCCGCGCTGCCCACTGGGAATTCGCGAAGAGGGATCTCAAAGGGAGCTCTCACCGTAGACACACACTAGGAGGTAATCATGAGAGAGGGATGTGTTAATGAGCTTGATGGCAGTGATCATTTCCCTATGTATACGTATATCAAGGCATTATGCTGTTCACTTTAAAAATGAACAGTGTTTATTTTTAAAATAAAATACAAAATACAAGTTCAGCAGCTGTTAGCTTCAGGATGTGGCACTATTGTCTATGCTCATGTTCTAGCACTCTAACACTTTTCCAGAATCACCTTTAGGGTTATTAAGCAGATTGCTGGGCCTACTCCCAGAATTTCAGATTCAGTAGGTCATAGGTGGGATCCAAATTTTGCATTTGTAACAAGTTCTCAGGTACAGCTTGCACTGCTGGTCTGAGACCACACTCTCAGAATCACTGCTGTGTACTGACACCTTTATTTACAAGGAATATAGGCAAATAGTGTCCAGTAATAGCTGCCAAGAAACCACTTCCATGTTGCCAACAGCTGGTTTCTGAGAGATAATTAATAGCCCTGCTTGTATCATTTAGGGTCCCAACTGAAAACAGATGGCACACTGCAAATAGGGTAATTCCCTACAGCCAATAAGTGAACGTGCCAACCTTCTTAGGCCCTGGGGTTTCGGACTGAAGACCTAATCATACAGGTAGAAAATTGAACTCTGCCCATGTCCACACACATTCATTTAAAACAGCAGACATGAGGTCAAGTTACAAGGTTACAACCATCAGTACACTAGCTAAAAGCCCCAAGTAGATATCCTACAGCAGTACACTCTGAAACTTGGTTTTCTTCTGTACTAACTTGGTAGCACTGCCCTTATCATCTCACTAATTCATCTACACTCAAAGTATGATGCTCATGTTTTTAAGTACCTAAGAAAGCTTTCTGTGATCAACCCGACTTTTATCTAAGTAGTCCTATGCCCTTTCCTCTGACCTATGGCCCATTTCTCTACTGTCCACTGTAACAGCTATTCTTTCTTCAATGCATATGCAGAGGGTGATTTTTATTTCTTTCCTTGTCTAGATCTGAGATCATTTCCATTCTTGCTACCCTCCATTTCTTCAAATACCTGTGAACAGGGTATTCAACAGACACACTGATAGTGTTAGGCCACAAATAATCTCTCTGTGGCCCTAATTACTATAGCTTTGCCCTTTTCTTACTTTTTGTTTTGGCATTAAATATTTTTAATAGTAATATTAAAAAAGAACTTACGTAAAATGTTTTTAATTTAATAAGCACAAAATAAATACTATCTACCAGGAACCCATTCCCCATCTCAGGACTAGAATATTCCTGTACCTGCATGTGTCTCCCTATCCCACGCACCAGCCTTCTCTCCTCAAGTAACCACTATCCTTTTCACAAACAAATATGCTGTATCTTATGTATATTCCCCTAAGCAACACATTGTTTGCTGGATTTTGAGCAAACCTCTATAATATCTTTTTCTCACTCCATATTGTTTCCAAAAATCATTCAAACTGTTACATGTAACAATAGAATGCTCATTTTCCCTGTGTAAATTTCATAGTATGAAGATGCTTCAATTTATGTATACATCTTTCTGTTGCTGGACTTGTGTGTGTTTTTTCTAGTTTTTGTTATCATGAACAAAGCTACTATGAATTTTCTTGTAGTGATTGCCTGGTGTACATGTTTCAGAATCCCTTGTGGATGTACTGAACCTAGTGGTATAATTGCTGGATTATAGGATATATGCAGATTCATTTTCACAAGGTAATACCCAATTGTTTTCCAAAGTAGGTGCACCAGTTTACAATCCTACCAGTACTGTATGAGATCCCATTCAACCATATTTCACTACCTTTGATATGATCAGACATCTGAATTTTTGCCAGTATGATTTGTGTATTATGATATTACCCTGAGGATTTAACTTTTGTTCCTGTAATAACTAACATTTAAATGACAATTCGCTTTACTAAAGAGCAAAATTCAACATGCACCATTTAAAAAGAGTTAGAAAATCCAGATCAATACCCTGCTATGCTAATAGCATGACATATATGACATTCTAGAAGCCTTAACTGATACAATTTTGTATACACTTAAGTTTATCGCTAGTCAGGCTTAACTATCATTGCAAATGACATAGAATAGTTGTTCTTGCATTTGGAGTTATATATTTACCAAATGACATCATTGAATAAAGTAGTGCCAGGAAACACTCAGGTTATTATTAACTCTCTCACCTACCAGGTACTTGGTATAGTTAAGGTAACTGTGGGTAAAAAGTGGGTTCCTTGCGTCCTTCTTCAGTCGACCATGCAAACTGGCCAGTTGTGTAAGACAGTCAATTGAATCCATAATTTCATGTCTAAAAAATTGCACACATACACACAAAAAGGAAATATGAAGTCTCAGAAAAGTTGACAAAATGCACTGCCCTTTTATACAAAAAAGAAATAATTGCTTAACTCAACCCATGATTTGCACCTCACAAATAAAAGTCTTCCTTAAGAAAGGTCACGATTGGTGAACAAAACATGCTCATGGCTTTTATGTACTCTGTTCTTTTGATTTTGTTTTGGAAGAGCTATTTGTTGGTTTAGAGACCTCCAGATCTGTTCTGTCCCAAGTGGAGGCCATTAGCCACTTATGAGTATTTACAATTAAATGATTTAAAATTAAATAAAATAAAAAATTCAGTTCTTCATTTTGTACTAGTCACATGTTAAGTACTCAGCAGCACCATACAGGACAGCATAGATAGAGCATTTCCATCTTTACATAAAGTGCTTTTGGATAATGCTATTCTGGACATTTTTCTACTCTATTTATATGGTTCTTAACATTCATGTATTACTTCAAGGTTTTCCAAGTGTTTTCTCATCCATGCTTATACTGAATCCTCACTGTGTTATTGGTAGGAAGCTATTATGCCAAATTTCCTTATCTATTGCTGAGCAACAACATCCCCCAAATATTAGCAGTTTAAAATAATAAGCATTTATTATGTCACATACCTTGTGAGATTCAGGAATCTGGGAGCAGCTTAGCTGGGTGATCTGGTTCCTCATGATGCTACAGTCAAGATACCTGCTAGGGCTGCCATTGTCTGAGAGCTTGCCTGGGGCTGCAGGACCCACTTTTGATCTCATTCATGTGGTTGTTGGAAGAAGTGCTAGTTCTCACCATATGGGCTTTTGGCTTGCCCCAGAGCAAATAATAGGGAAGAAAGAAAGAGAAAAGAAAGAGAATTCAATGTCTCTTACAACCTAATTTCAGAAATGACATGTCATCACATCTGGCTTAATGTACTGTTCAACAGACCCTGGTTGGTAGAACGTGGGAGGAGACTACACAAAGGTGTGAATGTTGGGAGTTGGGGATCAGTGGGGTCCATCTTAGAGTCCAGGTATCACATTGCTGTTTAAGAAGCTCAGTTACTTGACACACTCACACAACAGTAAATGTGAGAGGCAGAACCCTCACCCAACTCTATCTTTTAACTCTTTTCTTCCCCAGCACTTCACCTTTACCCATTTCAGTACTACCTCAACCTCCCTAAACAATTGGGCGGCTTTTTTTTTATATAAACCAATATCATAATAATGTTAATCTGCAAACATTACAGCTGAGATTCAAAGGATCCTAGAGGCTTGATTAATAACAACCATTTCTCTCCTTTTCTTTACTTTTTCAGGAAAAAACAGGACAAGAGAGTAGAAAGAGCCTGCTACAGATAAACACTCTCCCCTTGACCAAACCCTAGACAGGTCTCTTAGCCTGTTAGGCCTTCCCCTTGGTGTCTGTCCTTGGCAGGCCTGCACCACCGAGTTGTAGCAAGAATCCTATTAAGTTAGTTTAGTCAGAATCTTGCATGCTGGATGTCTGCTCACATTTCCTCATCCCTACCATTGCCCAGGTAATATCTGATCACCTTGGCCTGCCTTCAGCAAGAATCCTGTCAGATCAGTTTAGCCAGAATCCTCTCTTACCACTGATGCTCCCTATTAGTGTTTCTCTGGCCACTGACACCGCTGCTTTGATCCTTGACTATAAAGGTCTGCTTTTCCTTGTTTTGTTTAAAGTTGAACCCAATCCCTCTTTTCTGCTGCTAAATGCCATTGCAGGAACCCCTACACCTATCACCACAGTGCTGAATAAAGTCTGCCTGTTTCAACAACTATCATGAATAATGTTTTTCTGCACTCTTCCAGAACAAACATGAAGTGAAGGGGAATAAATAAAAGGGAGATTACTGTGTTCTTTGTCTCTCCTACTCCTACCCACACAGGAAAAGAGACCCTTTACAAATCCTTGCTTAGAAAAGGGGCAGAGGCAATCTTCCTTCCTAAACACACAAAACAACAAAGCTGACTTAAAAGATCATCTAATCTTCAACCACAGCACACCATAATTAAAACTTTTTTTTCCGAGTTCTAATTTGAATAAAGGGCAAAGTGAAGACAAAGCAGGCTATGGTGAATAAACTGATTTCACTCTTTGGCTTGGTATGAGATACTGGCCATCAGAGGTCCAATGGACACAAATCCCGAATGTCATGGATTTACTGACAGTGGGCATTCCAGATGACTGCTTTATCCTCTGATCCTCCGGTAATTGTTTGAAATTAGGGTTTGGTCAACATTCACTATAGATCACAGGAAATTACCTTTGGGATCCCTTACAAAGACATGGGGAAATATGCTAGGAAGGTTTTAGACACTGGAGAAGAAAGAACCATAGGAATGAAAAAAAATCTTTTAGTTGAACAAATACAATTTCATAGTCGCACTTTCATCTTCATTATGGAGGGAAAATGGGCAGTTTGCAAGACCGAATCATTTTGCACCTAAAAACTTTCTCTCCTTTAAGAGAGCCTCCAATGGACCTTCCATCATGTCATTAGAGTCCGTCTCAATTGACCAATGATTTGAGGAGGTACATCCATTTATTTTTTTTTCTTTGTACATTTTAAAAAAGGATTACCTAGCTGTGGGAGATGATGTCAGGTACAAGTAACCCAAGTCCTGATGCAATTCAGCTTACATAAGATGGGAATACATGCTGTCCCACAGTTTGAGTTCAGATGGCATTTGGAGATACTTGATTCAAAGTGAGATCTTGGTCTGCCTTCCCTGATGCAGGCCTCATCCTCAGGAGCACAGATGGCCGCGGTATTCCCAGGTACGACATCCCACCTGACAATGTCCACAGGGACACAGAACACTTGTTGTGCATCTCTCTTAGGAGGGAGGAATTTTTTTTTCTTTTTCCCAGAAACTCTAGCAAACTTCCTCTAACATCTCATTGGCTGCAGTTGGTCCACATACTCATGACCAGGGGTACAAAACTCCGTTAGGGGCATAGGTAGGTCATCGATTAGAGAAAGGAATGTTGGGAAAATATCACAATTCTCATTTTCCAAATGGGATCCTCTTAGACCCTATATCAGATGAGGTTTTATGACCAAAAATTCTACCAGAAAAAGGGATGGGATCTTCATAGTAAAAAACAAATATAGATAGTATTTTCCACATTGTCATATGGGAAAGCATAAAAGAAAGGAGAGGAGGGGAGGGGGAGGGGAGGGAAGGAAAAGAGAGGGAGGGAAAGAGAAAGAGGGAAAGAAAAAGAAAGGAGGAAAGGAAGGAGGGAGGAAGGAGGGAGGAAGGAGAATGGGAGAGACAAAGGAACTGTAATGGTTCCGAGCAGGAACCATTACAGTATCAACTGAAATGCTGATCATGGAATCCTGTGAGACAGTCCTTGTCAGAATTCATTGAGAATCACTGGTGTGTATTTTTCTGCTTTTCAGACTAAAAAAAACAGACAATTATTTTGAATTGAAATGTGTTTTAGAGTCTATATATCTACCTAAGAAAATAGGTAAGCCAAACAATGGATGTATTACATCAGTGATGCCCTTGTTCTGTGATTCAAGGACCCACTTTACCCAATTTTTCATCCATACCTTGCGTAGCTACTAGAAAAAGGTTTCTTCACCCAGCCATCATTGGACAGTTTTTTGTTCTCCTCTTAGGTTGCTTAAACTGTAATACCGCTCACAACAACTTTGGTTCAGAAAGGGTGCAAAGGAGGTGCAGGGTAGAGAAGTTAGTGTTTTATATCAACAAGAAAATAACCATAAGGCCGTGTTAGGCCAATATAATATTTTGCTTTTGAGAGAGCCAGCCCTGGCTTTCCGTCCCACGGGTGACCAGCATGAGTAACCTACCAAAACCTCCACTTCTCACCTGGAATATATCTCCTCCCATTAGGATATTAATTGCTAATACCTTATGAGATTTTGTAAGAATTATATGAGATGCGCATATAAAAAAGTTGGAACTGAATCTAGCATTTGCAGAGCCAAGGTCACTTATTATTACTGGTCCTCCAAAGCCTCATAGCTGAGGTGGGGTGGTGGGTGAGAAGCACTGGGCACATTTGAGAACAATGACATTGTAGTCATTATC
Source organism: Manis javanica (assembly GCF_040802235.1). NCBI lineage: Eukaryota > Metazoa > Chordata > Mammalia > Pholidota > Manidae > Manis > Manis javanica. The sequence goes on from NC_133167.1 coordinate 99,955,756, forward strand.
AACATTCTTTTCTGGTATCACAACTGGTGAGGCAGTTTTTTTTTTTTTTTAAAGATTATTTTAGAGATGTACATTTATAAAGGAAAGTGAGACGTCCAAAATTCAGTAATAACTAAACACATTAGATTCTAGGTATTTTAACTTTTTGCATGATTCATTGCTTAACTGTTCAAAAAGAGAGACTTGGAATCCTTCAATCACTGAGCTGGGAAAGCACCCCAAGAATTGTATTTGTCCAGCAAGATCTATTCCCAAAACACTTGGGGGTGTTGATCTTATATCTGTAGGGACAGAAATTCCACTTCATTTAAAAGTCTACAACCAGCCTCATCTACTGTTTTTCTCTTTAAAATGAAGGTATACCTTGCCCATTTTCTCTTCGCTTTTCAATAGTTAGCCATCCAGTAGGTGATTTGTAATACCTCTGAATATTTTCCCAACTGGCTGTGGCATCTGGAATTTCACATTAGGATAAAATTGTATCACAACGGTTTAGGTTTCAGAAAGCCCTTGTTATACCGCACTTGGAAGGGACCAGGGATAGTAACATACTCACACCCACAGTTAGCCACTACCGATTCTTATCAAATTGACTAGTTGTCTGTTCTAATGGCCCCTTGAAGAGTATAAGCAATCCCAGAAGAGAGCTGTATTTGCAAAGAGTAAAATAATTCCAAAATCAGAGGGAGTGGAGAGAGGGCTGAATAGCTTGTCACCTCCAGGAAGTGTAGGCAGACAGGAGGTGCAGGCTGGTGGGAAGGCAGTGAACAGGAGCTGGAGAGGGTGGGAGGCCAGAAGTCAGTCAGCCTAGCTCTAATCACTTAATCCTAGGACTAATCCTAAAAATGTCTTCTCATTCTTTCCTGCTTTAAATTTAGTGATTTCCCCTAGTTTTCTTACTCAGTAATGAAAGAAAATAACTATAAGGCCACGTTAGGCCATATTAATATTTCTTAGTCACTAAGCACACCTAATTCATTAAATTTTGAGTCCTTTATAATTTCACTTCACATATTCTTGTGACGATAAATATTTGTATTTGTGGAATGGGTGAATCCTGTGATTGCTTTTCTTTTTTTTTACTTTGGAAGTGACTCAATACTGGATGCATCAGAATTATAAAATGTGATTGTAGACTTCCAAAAAACAACAGCAAAGTCTATAACAGTACTGTCTGATAGACTCTGTCATGATGAAAATGCTCTTTGATTGGTTCCTGATCACTACAGTTGCCACTAGCCACAAGTGGATATTGAGTACTTGAAATGTAGCTAGTGAGACCAAAGAACTGAATTTTAATTTCATTTATATAGTCGCTTGTGGCTAACTGTGGTATTGGATGGTTCAGTCCTAGAAGTTTTGCTCAATGTTTTCTGCTCCCTGTGATAACTCCAAAAGCTACTATAGCAGACCCAGTGGACTTGAACAGCAGCTTCTGGGGGAATTTATGTGTATCATTCATGGGAATTTGTAAGATATGGTCAATTTCTGACCTCAGCATTTTATTTCCATAAAAAGGGTGAGCCTGCCTGCGTGAAATAAGTGCAGCCTGAGGCGCAGGGAAGACTGCCCTCTGGACTGACAGGGTGGAGGTCCTCCTCCCTCCTCAGGAATCTGGCACCTTCCTGCTACCCGGGTCGTCTGGCTTCTTGAGTTCCTTTCCCAGAACTCTGCACTCCCAACCTCTCTGTGCCCTTGCCTCTCTTCCAAATCAAAATGTACCTTGACTTATTTGTGATAATTCCCTTTTACTCTTCCTAATTTTATAGATGAGAAACCTGAGAGATGACGAAGAATAGGGACGGGTAAGAAAACTAGTATCAATTAACTATGATGTGCTTGCTAGACACTTTATATGACGCTTATTAAAAGTGCCTGCATGAATGAATGTTATCTTCTTGACAAATGGTATTCTTGGAATCGATAAGTAAACAAATACTATTTACTGTGTGAAAAGGATATTACTCCCTTATCACAGATGAGGAAACTGAAATTTAGAGACGGTATTATGACTTCCTCAAGGCTTAGCACACAAAATACTCCATCAATTCATCTTTTTTTCTGTCAACCATTTAACTCTTTGCCTTGTTTCCTGCGTCCTCGGGATTTTGCCCTTTACCTTTCAAAGAGAACGACCGGCTAAAGAGACCAGTAGATTTACATCAAAGGCTGCAAATGCATTGCGGGAGCCAGTTCCCAGACCCTTCACCCTTTCCCAGGATCTTTGAATTTTAATGCCAACCTTCAGTATAGACAGTTGACAACTCACAGAAATGGCTCCCTGGGAATTTCGTGCTGTTCAGATTTTATTTTGGTACTTGAGCGGCATTTAAAAAATAGTCTACACAGCTATTTTCCTGGAGTCTGGATGCTTTAAAACGACGTATTCATTTATAAATTGAACAACAGTGCTTGCAGTTAGCCGAGTCTGTATTACGAGTAGACGATTGATTTCGGTTGGCCCATATCACTACGAACGACTTGAAAGAAACAGTAGAAATTGGCTCCTCCTCCATCTCTTTCCCACACCCCTCGGAACCTTATATGCTACAGAGTATAGTGTCTAAAGCGTAGGCGCTTTTGGAAAGGATCTGAAAATTAAAATATGGCTATGTGATTTTCAACACAAAGACCTCAAAGAGCGTTACAGCACAAGAGCTATTCAAAATATATCACATCCAGAGAAGTTGGAGGGCTGCAAGGTACAAGTCGTCCAGGCCGGTGTGCATAGACTGTTCTTGCATCCTTCCTGCAAAAACCGGGCAGGTGACACGTCGCGACGAATTTCAGCTGCATTAGAACCATCACCTGCAGTTTGAGGCGTGGGAAACGCTGCCGGAGGGGACTTGCAGGAAAGACCTCCGGAGAGGTGCGCGCAGTGGGGCTCCGGGGCCGCCGTGGTGGTGTGAGTACGGGCTCGCCAGCGCCCGGCAGAGCCCGGCAGACGCCGCAAGGTAGAGCCGGGCACACGCTGCGCGGGAAGGACCGCGGCAGCCGTCGAGAGCCCAGCACAGCCTCCGGGCTCGCGGCGGCTACTGCCCGGGAGGCGGACCCGCCGGAGAATCCCGTCGGCGCGGCGGGGCTGGGGGCCGGGCGGGGCGCTGACGTCACCTCCCCTCCCCCTGCGCCGCCGGGAGGGAGGGAGGGAGGGAAGGAGAGGGAAAGAGGCAGTGCTCCGCCGCAGCTCCCGGCTGCAACTCTGAAACTGGGCTGCTGGCTGCCTGGACATGTCCTGACAAACTTGGCTTCCCTTCGGCCCTCGCGACAGCCCTCGCGCACTCTCCTTTCGCCTCCTTTTGGTGCTGAAGTTTCACGCAGAACGGACGCCTCCGGAGATGTGGCCACCTGGGTCCGGGCAGCGGGGGTGGTTCGCACTGTCGTTGGGGACATGCTGAAGATCCGAGGGGGGCAAAGTTGGTACTTCACACGCGGTTTTTAACACATACCCGAACCGCGAGGGGATTACGGAGCTGCTCACGACTTGAAAGCGAAGCACCGAGGACTCTGCTGAAGTGGTGAGTTGTTTAGTGCAAGCCTTTCGTATTTAAGTTTAAACATAAATGAAATTACGCGGGGTGTTTGGCTCACAGCTAGGGCTGGGACTCGTGTGTGTGCATCCTACAGGCTCTCCGGTTCGGCGAGCTGCACACCCCGCTGGCTGTGCATGGCTCGAGAATGAAAGATCAGTATGCATTGATTTTGGAATTCATCAAATACATACATAGCACTGTTCAGAAGAACTTGAAAAGCTATGATGTTTGTGCATTATTTTGAATATAACTTAACTGTAGAAATGGTGCCCAGGGAGGGCGAATCGCGGGCCGCGTGATCTGCAGTGGCGGAGCGCCCTCTAGCCCGCACACCAGGCAAGGCGCGCGATCCCTGCTTGTCCCAGGCCGACTGCGAACTTGGACCTGCCGGGCACTGCTGGGAAGTGGGCGTGAGTTTTCCGCAGCCACCCCAGCCTTCATTTACCCCCGACTCTGACTCATTCTGTACCTAATTTCCAAATACCACCTCTGGTGGTCTGGATGCAGAAGCTGTGCAGAGGGAATACGTTTTTCTTTGGGGGAACAGTCCCTATAGCCCCCTAATTTCCTAGAGCCTTTGGGGCAGAGTTAGGAGGGTCACCTACAGAAAAGACAAACATGGAAACTGACTTTCATTTATCTTTCTGTGAAGGTAATTCGATGGTAGCGAAAAGGCACCTCTATTTCGTTCATTTGGGGCTAAATTATCAGTTAAAAACGTGGCAGCGCCGGGGTCTGAAATCTCCTTCTCTGGCTTCTGGCTGTTCCTGTGGCGACAAAGTGCAACTTCTTCCAGGCAATTAGGTTTCGCAGTGAGCCTGGGAAATCGGGATTCCCAAACAGATGTTCTAGCTCCAGTAGCGCTGTTATTTATTAACGAGTGGTTATTTTCTTAAGGACTTTTTTTGCCATTTAAAAAACAATTGTGATATGGTCCAGGATGGTGTCTTTTTACTTTTTACTGTTCTTTCCCCACCAACCTCCTACTTCCACAACTGTTGGCGTTCTTGTGTCCTGTTTTGTTGGGAGTTAGCATTCGACAAGGAGGGTAAAGCGGTTGAGCTTGGAGATCAGATCACCTACTTTCGAGGTGGCCCGTGTATGAAACTGACCTGTAACTTCGGGAGTGCAAGTATAGCCGTGGCCAAGTGTTTGGATGATGCCGTTTGTTGGGTGTGCTGAATTTCTGTGTGTTCTAAATAATGTGCAGGGAATACATCACATACTCTTAGGGCTTCGAATCAGCACACTCATCCTGCAGTCATTTTTCCTTCCCAGCCATAACGTGCTAGACACTTATTTTTTCAATTACCTTCTTTAAGACAATTTAAGACGAGACGGCATTAACTTTGAATCAAGGAAATTCTGTTTAGCCCTAGACTCCCTCTCCCCCATTTACCTCTCAGCTCCCCTTCCAGCTCCCGCTGCAGATTCTGGGGAAATCAGGTCTCTTTGTCCACACAGTGTTTAAGTGTTCGAGCCCTCCAAACTTTCCAAGGTCAGGTGTGCCCTCTTCTTGGGGTTGTTTCCCAACGCCTGGGAGCACTCAGGGCTTCGGGTGCGTCTCCAGTGCGCGAGCTGGTGCCTGGAGCGCTGAGGATGGGCTCCCCGCCCTCGGACGCCGGGAGAGTCCCCGGAGGGGGGGGGCGTCTGGACGCCCGGGGTTTCCCCTTCTTCCTTGGGAGCATGTAGATTCACGTTGGACTGGGTCCACAGTTTGCTGGGTGGGCTTACCGGTTGTGAAAGCGCGCGAGGCGGCCGCTGCCTTTTGTCCCGCAGACGTGGGAGTCGGGGGTGTCCGCCGCGGGAGGCGGGCTTTGGGGTCGGGAGATTATGGGGTCTAACAAAGAGGTTGCGGAGGAAGCGCTTTCATTTTCTCGAGATCTTAGTGTAGATTCCTATCCAAATGCATTCTTTCTGAGATCTTTTGGAAGATTTTATTCCACCCAACCAATTGCAGACTCAGAAGTGAGGCATTCAAATACACACATAAGAATTCCCCGTAGGTTAGAATCTACAGGCAGACCTAGGAAGCATTTTCTTTAGCCTTGGCTGACTTTTTGTGGGGTGGGGGGAGCCAATGTTTCCCCTTTGCAAGCAGGAAACTGCATGTTAATTCCCTGCACGAATGTGTGTGCTGGTCATTACTAGTAACACCGACACTCGAGCAACCCCACAGTGTACCCCGGGGTGTCGCAAGCTCACCCTGGGCACTCGCTCGCACCCTTGCGAGTTGCTGGCTGCAGTAGCAGCAGGGACCTCTGAGCCGTGCCGGGGCATCGTTGCCCCGACCCGCCGGCTCAGGGTCTGGCCGCCGGGGAAAGTCAGCTCGAGTTTCCGCGCGGGAGAAATGAGCGCCGGCACTCGCGGGCGTGGCCCCGGGCGGAGGGATACAGTCTGAGCGGCGCGTGAGGCGCCAGTGCCAAGCCGGCCGTGCGGGCGGAGAGCGGCGGCGGCCTTTGAGCTGGGCGCACGCGAAGCAAGGTCGGGCCCGGCACCATGCGGACCTGCGAGCCCAGTGAGGTCCCCGGTGCATCCGATCCCCTCTCGGGGGCGCGCTGAGGCGACGGGGTACGCGCTCCCGAGAGTGCCGCCGCCACTTCGGCCAACTTTGCTGTAAGTTTCTTAGAAAGAAGTTGCGGCTGGAGGGCAGGTGGGCGAGGGGCGCACCGCCGCGGCTGCCGGTGCGCGGCCGGGCCGGAGGCGTCTGTGCACGGAGGCGTGCAGTTGGCTGCTGCGGGCGGGCGGGTTTTCCTGGGGGCTTTCCTCCCGCTGGAAGGTGGTTGTGCTGTGGCGCCCGCCCACTTGGAAAGTTCGGTCGTGGCCCTGGGATCGGGCGGCTCCGGGAGGATGCGGAGGCGGGGGTGGCAGGGGGTGGGGGGATGACCCGCGACGTGACCGGAATGGTAACTGCAGAGCCGAGAGCTGAGGCTGCAGCGCCGGCCGCGCCGAGTCTGGTCGTGGAGCCACTGCTGGAAATCAAAGCGGCGGCCGCGCGCGGGCTCACCGGGCGGCCGGGAGGCCGGCGCCTCCGTGCGCCCCCGGCTGTGGAGCTGCACCCGCGCCCTCTGCTCTCCCTCTCCGGTGACACTCATGCCTTAATGACTTCACTGATCATGCACCTGGCTTAATTCTTCAATTTATGAAACATTCACAGGTAGGTGAGATGAAAGAAGAGGCCAGTCGAAGTGAGATGGGATCTTTGAAATGGAGTCTTGAGTTTTCTCTCTCGGATGCTGCGTGCGCTCGAGTGCTGCGCTGAAGTTTCAGTACTGACTGCATGAATGTAGCTAGAATAAGTGCGATTGGTAAATTGTGATGCCAGACATTTGCAAAATGTGCTGTTTATCAGTGTTACTATTCTGGAAGAGAAACTTGGAAGATTTTTTTTTCTGAAAGAAATTCTGCCTCTGTAGTGCTTTTTCTTACTCAAAGTGCTCTTTTCTAGGAAGCCAACTTTCTGTTGTCTAGAAGATTACTTGTTCCCACTGATGTGAATTGCAGGGCTTTGAAAACAAGGATGCAATTGTATGTATTAGGAAAGTAAACTCATAAATATTTTCTGTGCAGTTCAAGTTTCTTTGTGGGTCTTTTTTTTTTTGCATGTGTCTGAACTATGGCTTCATTAAGTAGCTTTTGTTAAGCAAGTCCCTGGTGCCTAGTAGAGGACTTCTTTAAATTGGATTTTTATAGTAACTATTAAAATTGTAAAAGACTTAAAAGGCATAATGATCTTCAGTCATTTATCTTTTACAAAAGCAGATTCTTAATATACTCAGAGATATGTTTCAATAGAATTAAGCTATCTCCATTTGTTAAGTCTAGGTAATGGCAGTGTTTTTCCATATTACTCTTAACGTTGTGGTTGTTATCCAGCACACCCACCTGTTACAGTTACTCATGAAAATGTGTTTCTTCAGGTGTATGTTAATTGTGATATTTGACTTTCTTTTTTCCTTTAGAAGGACAGCTCTGGTTTCACAGTTAGAATTACTGTCTCTCTTCCCTTGTTACTTATTTAAACTTTGAGATGGATGCAAAAATAACTGGGAACATTACATAATCTTTGAAAACAACAATTGCTATAACTTAAGCTGTGCCAAATATAGTATACATGGTGTGACATGGTAAGTTCAGTGTAAGGTTTGATTTGAATAAAGTATCTGTGTAACCCCATTTCTTGAAAAAATGAATATTGTAAATGAGCCAAATTCATTGTCCCTCTGAAAGAAAGTGAGATTGTTAGAGGACTTAAAGTCATTCAGGTTACCTGTATATTAATTTGTATCTCTTAGTCACTAGAAGTGTATCCCTAGTGGACTCTCACCATGTTAATTTAATACATTATTTAAATCCATGTTATGGACAGGTGCCAAAAGAAAAATCTAAAATTACTTGCAAACTAGTACTGTTTCATTCCCAGGATCCTCTGCCTTTTTAGTGTATGTCCTTAGATTGAATTTTTGAGGCACCTTTGAAGCAGGCATTTCTTTGGATGTTAGAAGTGAAGGGATCTTCAGATGACTTTGACTGTTACCAAGTCTACCAGCACATGTTTTCCTCCCAAGTTTGGCTGATTTTTACCTAGAATCAATAAGCTGAATCAAATTAGTGCATTATTGTTGCATTAAATGTCTCAGTGGCCTGATGATCTGAAGGACTTGATTTACTAGCAGGAAGCCATAAGCCAGGTGTCTGTTTATTCTTTACTAGTGGAAAATTGCAATAGACAAGCTTTCTTTTGACTAGATTACATAGAAGATGAAGTCAGACTGTCTTTTCCTCTCAGTTGCTCAATTTGCAAGTGTTTTATCTTCAGGCACAGGAAAGGAGTTTTTGAAATGAGTGAAGCAGGTAATTAATTTAAGATCAGAAAGTTGCCATTTCTCTTCTCATATGTGAGAGGAGCTTTTTATTTAAAAAATGAATTTGATCAGATGAGGAATCTGCATATTGCCCATTTTCAACCTTAAAAAATATTCATCTCTTCTTTAAGTCCCAGATTTGAATATATTGCCAAAATTCTTGCTCAATTCCAAAGACTTATTATATGTGCGGCAATAAATCTATAATTAAACGTCCTCTGCCAACTACCTAGGAAAATCAGTAATTGTTTAATCCTGAACCTTCATAGACTATTTAGGCATAGGGCTTCCAAATCGGCTCTGCAGTACAGACACTGAATTGGCGCCACCTGTAGTCAATTTGGAAGCATTCTGAGGTGGGTGGTGACCTCTTTCTGAGCTGCTGGCAATTAGAGCAGTCTCCAGGGCAGGGTGGTGTCTCAAGAGTGTCTGAGGAAGCAGAGCCACCATGTTATCTTCAGGAAAAGGGTTGATGGTTCATCATCACTGCTTCTGTAATCCTGTTTTCACTTGACTTGCAACTTGCCTTTTTTTCCTTGTGTAGGTAGAACATAGCAAATTTATGACCTGGGCGTATACATTAGCTTTTAAAGAGAGGGAGGATAATTTTTCTGGGCAGGGGTTAGGAAGAGAAGGAAAGAAATGTTGAAGAGAAAGGTGAAAATAACTAAAGTATGTGAGGAGTGAAGGGCAGGAAAAAATAAAATAGCAAATTTCATTAACTTTTAGAAGGGGAAGGAGGGGTGGAGTGTTAAAGTGTAGAGCCCCCACCACTAGGTGGGGTCATTGGCTTAGGACAGCTTGGTTGCTTCAGGCCTGCAGGATCTCTACCTTTTTGGGTTGAAATAGGATGTAATATTGGGAGATTAAATTTGCAAAATAGGTAGAGGTCAGATTATCAAAGGTGTTTAATACAAGGCTAAGAAGAATATACTTTAATCAGCAGGCCGAGGGGAACACTGAATGTTTGCAAACTAGGGAATACTATTACAAAGAAGTGTTAATGAGATGAATTTGACTTTAGTGTAGAGGCTGAATGGTATAGGAGCCAGAGGCTGTTCACATGCTATGCTTGAGCAAAGACAAATATGAACTAAGTGGCAGCAGCCTAAATGGAAAGGGAACAATTTTGAGAAATTGAGAAAGAAAAAAATATCAAGTCTAGGTAACTTTTTAGATACAGAGGTTTGGCAGATAAAAATAAAAGAACATAGAAGTCCCGAACTTTTAGATTGTGTGCGTGTGTGTGTGTGTGTGTGTGTGTGTGTGTGTGTGTGTATGTGAGAGAGAGAGAGAGAGAAAGACAGACAGAGACAGAAGTTGGAGGGTGTGTATCTGGAAGCTAGGAGGTTGTAAAGATTGTACTCCAATCTTTAATTTTTCAAATAAAGAAGTGGAACTCAGTAACTTCCTTGAATTTACACAGTTGATTAGTGACAAAGCTGGGGCCACATCACAGGTTTTATGTCTCTCAGTCCCTTCTTTTCTCTTTGATTTCTTAGATTGCAGACCCTGGCATTGGGGATGAGCTGAAACTCTTAACAGACATAGGGAAGTCTAGCTAGGGAACTTTGTAGGGGGGAGTGGGTGACAAGGCCACGTGACTTCGGTCTGGTGGTGTCTCGAGTGTTCTGTGGCACGGGAGGGAATGTTCCCTTTATGACTAAGGCATAGTGGATGAGATTTTGAAGGGTGGTAATATGTGCTTTTATGAAAGGAGTTGGAAGACAGAAGTTTGTAATGAGCTACTTCAAGGAGAGTCAGTATAGTATATAAAAGAGTATTGAAGAGAATCAGGAAAATTTAATGTCATTCATCCTTCCCATGTTATGGATCACTTCTTTGTTCTAGGCAGTCTGGACAATGGAAAGGGTACAAGAGTATTGCGGGGAAGGGAGAGTAGTGTTGCATGTAACATTAGGTCAAGGAAGGTAAGTACTGTGAAAAGGTCATTTGATTTGACACCAGAAGAAGCTGTTCGTGCTGCGGGGAACCTGAGGGTCTGAGGTCAAGTATTTGCAGATAAGGGTAGATATGATGTCTTTAGGGAGATGGAAGTCAATGTAGCTCTGAGAAACTACTTTTTTGGAACACTATGCCAGTAAAAGAAAGAGTGTGGTAGGTTGGAGGAAATGAAGGGAGTGAATGAAGTTTATTTTTAAGCAGGGAGGCATCCATGTGAATTTGTAGACTGCAAAAAGGGGGCAGTAGAGAAGAGGTCATGTGAGTGTGATGTTCAATTTTGAGGGATACTTTAGGAAGAGCTGTGGAAGAGGTAGAATTGTGTAGCATCAAGGGTGTCTATTTGTAGCCTGGGTAGGTCCCACCTCTTGTGAGATGTAGGCAGACAGAACAGGGGAAGAGAACATTTTAAGAAGGGGAAGTGGGACTTCCTGCCTGCTAATTTCCATTTACTTCCTGTACATAGAATATTCACATTCCTGATCCATTAGTTAGTGAAATGCCTGTGTGTGTGTGAAGGTCAATACACAACATCAACCTTTGGCCCCTAATAAAAACGTTTGGAAGTAGAAGTAACCACTGTTAATTACTGGCTAACCTGCCAAAACATTTAAATAACTAATGTTTGCAGAGAAAACTACATTAGGTGAGATGATCTTATGCAGTGTGTTTATTGAGCTCCTCTGGGCAGCATTTGCCTGGTGAGGGTGAAGAGACAGTGGCTGAAGGAGGAGTTCCATAGTGTGGTCATGCCTTGCATGTGACAAGAAGCCAGTGGGGAAGTAGCGCAGCCTCCATTCACCCCATTCTTGTCTTCTGTGTCAGAGTAGCACAGAACAGCTAGAAACAGTCAGTCATCTGCAGATGCCCACGGACATGTTTTATAGGCTCATATAGTAGGTAAATTACATAGTATATTTTATATGGAGGCTATTTAAAAATTCAGAATTCTGTGTAACTTTCTTCAGAGCAAGAAAACCTTTTAAAAATTGCTCTGATTGAATAAATCGAGTAAATGCTGAAGTTTTTTTAAGTTCTGAAGAGTTACAGTGTGCTGAGAAATTTGTAGCTCTGCACTGTCAGTATCAGTTGTCTGAAGACTGGTCTCAATTAAACTGGAATCAGTTGTTGATCATTTGAAGGCAATAATTAAATTCTGTCATGGCTAAAGCAGGCTTATTGCAGCTCCATTCAAAACTAACATGCAGAGTTATTAGAAGTAGTTAAATGGCACTTATGAAGCCTAAGACTTCTGTTCAATTCTAGGTTCATGACTGCCCCCTCTCCTATTTTTACTGAAAAACATATTAAGATGGCTTAAAAATGCACCCAAAAAATAAGACATACCCATTAATGGCTCAGTATAACAATGAAAGTTTTTGTAAGTGCTGTCTGTGGCTATTATAACTGAGTAGAAAAATGCAGATTTTTTTTTTCTGTTGCAAATGTTATCTGGAAGCTGTGAATTGGTTATAGTGGATAACAAACAGGCTTTCTTAGTAAGATAGAATATTTTTTTTTATTCCTATAAAGTGATTTTAGAGCTCATTAAACATTTAATGTACAGTATTTTTAAAAAAGGATCAGGTACATTTCTTATATTGTTTTTTGACAACTTCATGACATTTTCTTTGGAAGTATAGTTATCTGCCTTGCAATTTAGACATCTTTAAAAAATACTTTTAAAATGTGACACCATTCAAATGGAACAATAAGCTCTGAATTTCAGTAACACATTCGTTTCTAGTGACGCTTTCACTGATGCTGATATAAAATGGGAGTGTTTGGGAGAACACGAGCGGGAACACCAAGTTCTTAACTTGAATACTTACGTGCATTTTTACCATCACACATGGAATGGCCAGCTGAATTTTGTTTCCCTACTGCACAGAGGGCTAGAAAAAATAATGGCATGTGTAAAAAATTATGACCCAAATAATAAAGACACCATTTAATAGGATTTATGCACATGTGATGCTATGTCCCACCAAGTGTCCTGTCTCCAAAGCATAGGAAATGCTTCTGCATCTCCAGCCTTATATCTAAATATTTGAGTTTATGCAGGTAGGTCCTCTGCTGGGGCCATGTTCTGTTTTGTGAAGAATGTACAGTCATAGTAATTGACTGGAACACTTTCCACAAAGGTCTCCCTAATGAAGAAATATGAGCATGCTAATGTCTGATTTCTACTAGAAAATTATTTTCCTCGTTTATAGATTTCCAGGAATCTATACTAAAGATATTACAGCTTTGGACCTGAGGCCCTTTTCCCTACAGGCTGAACTAAGTAAACAGCCTTTGTTTTTGCTTTGGAAAATGCGTACAAGAAATCCTATTTTACTGTGAGTTCAAGGCATGTGATCGCCTTCTAAATATCAAAGTGTAGCCTTAGGCTAAAATGGCTATGGAGTTTAATTGTCATAAACATGAACTCCAGGTAATAATGTACTTTTTAGATGAAACGGTAGTATCTCCACCTCCCCACCCACTTCAGCTTTACTGTGTCTTTTATATAGAGTAACAGCCGTAGTTTTTTAGATCGGGGTATTTTACAGTGAAACCTGAGTTCAGAGATCTTGGTTACATTACTGTGAGGTTAACAATGACTCCTAAAAAGTGAATTATTATTATTTTTTCCTGATCAAAAGAATTGCATTTACTAGTTGGTTGTAATTACAGTGGCCTCTGGTAGCCACGTTTGCAGAATAAATGCAGGGTTTTCAAAGGTTTCATTTATGCACGTGGTCTAGAAAGTGTACTACAGCAGCAATGTGTCCTCTGAGAACTCTGGTGGGTGGGCTGCGAGAGGTGCCCGCGGTGTTTGGAACCAGTGGAGAGCGATGAACGGGTGGTGACTCAGGCTGTGGTCAGACTGAGTGACGGAGATGTCGTGGGCAGAGAATCAGCTGCAGTACTGGTGACTTGGCTGGTGAGAGGGGTTCCAGGACCTGTCACCAGTGGTGGGGGCAGCATGGAGCCAGCTGGCATTAATTTGTTATCTCCAGGTCTCACGTTAGGCTTCACATGTTCAAAAAGACTGACTGACTTATGTCTTTGTCCCTCTTTCTGGCTTCTCCCTCGCTTACTCATTCTTCTCCTTTTCTGTCCTTCACGTCTTGGGGAGCAACAGGGCTCTGTCCTGGGTCTTCTTGTCTTCTCTGCACTTGCTCCTTGGTGATCTCATTCAGTGTTGTGGTTTTAGGTAACGCCAGTATTCCGGCAGCCGTGCAGGCTGGACCCCTCCCCCCACTTCTCGCTGCCCGCTTGGATAACAGTGCGTGTTTCACCTTGACACGCCCAGATCTGGACGCCTGATCTTCCTCCTTGGAACCTGTCCTCTCAGTCTCTCCTCTTTGAGTGCCTGGCTGCTGCACTGCTCAGCAAGCACCCAGTTCCTGGGATTTTCTTCTGTATCCCTCTCTGCCTCTCCCCTCCTGCCTCTGTCCCTCCAGGTCATCAGCAGATTCTGAAAAAGGTGCAGAATTTGCTTGCCGCCCCGCGCCGCCTGCGCCATCCTTGGGCTGAGCCCCCGAGGCCCCTGCCCTCTCCCGAGGCACTGGTCTGACTGGCTCCCTCCAGCTTTTGCCCTGGCTTCTCTCTCTTCTCAGCACCAGGGCCAGAGTGACCCTTTTACTTAGAGCACATCTCTCCCTGTTGGAAATCCTCAAGTAATTTCTCATTTTGTTTATAATAAAATTCCGAAGTTGTAAAAATCATCCTCATCCATGAATCCATACCGATCTAAAGAAATGATTGAGTAAATACATAAACAGGAGAGACTCGGCAAAACTCCCTTATGAAAGATTTCTAAATAAATTCTGCAGTGTAGCTCTCCACCCCTTAAATGTAGGCAGCTCACGGTGACTTGCCCCCAGAGCGCATGGTACAGAGAGGCCGCAACGTGCCCTCTGTGCGGAGAAACCTGGCGAGCGCTGCATCAACCCAGCGAACAAGGTCAGCATCCACGAGCCAGAGGGGTGGGATCTGAGGAGGATGGCACTTGGCCTCTGTGGTCCTCCTCCAAAACCCATTGTCCCCGTCTAATCATGAAGGAAACATCAGACAGTGGAAAGATTTTCTCCCAAATACCTGACCAGCCCTTCTTAAAACTGTCAAGGTCATTGAACACAAAGCATTCAGACCTTTTTACAGCCCTGAGGAGCCTGAGGACAGTTGATGACTGAATGCAGAACTGTACCTTGGATGGGATCCTGCGACAGAATGAGGGCGTTAGGGCTCAAGTAATGCCAGTGTGGTAGTAGGCGTTCCGTGGTTGTGATACCTGTACCGTAATAATGTGAGATGTTAACAATAGGGGAATCTGTCTTCATAACTTCTCTAGAAATCTGAAAGTATTCTAAAATTTAAAGTTTATTTTAAAAAGCCCCTCCCATCGTGCTCCCCCATCACCCACTGTGCCCCAGCCACAAGGAGCTCTTTGTTGTTTCTGGAACTAGTGCTTCTCAACTGGTGGTGATTTTGAGTCTCCAGGGGACATTTGGCAGTGTCAGGAGGCATTTTTGGTTGGGGGAGAGGGAAGATGATACAGGCTTTTTGTGGGTGAAGACCAGGAATAATACTGTAATATCCTACTGTGGTTGGGACAGTTCTCCGTCTCCACCCTCCTGCCAACCCTAAGAATTATCTGCCCCAAATGCCAATAGCGCTGAGGTTGAGAAATACTGGTCCTTTTGAATTTAGAGTTCTCTCTTCACTTTCTTGGCTGGTCTCTTGCTCTGCTTTCTTTTTCTTCCTAGAACTTAACCCATCCGATAAACTCTTTCTTTAATGGTTTGTCTCTCCCCAGAAAATGTGGTTTCCATGAAGATTTGTTGGTAGTCACTTTTATATCCCAGGTGTCTGTTTCTATCCCCAATTTTTTCTGACACATAGTAGGTGCTCATTAAGTATTAGTTGAATGAATGAAAGAATTGATGAAGGGAGTGAATGACTGAGAAAGATAGTGCATACTTATGCCAAAAAATTCAGTGAAAATGTAAACATTCCCCCTGCTGCCTATTCTCCAGAAGTTACTACTGTTAAGAGTTTACTTTTATCAGTCCAGCATTTTTCTATCCATTTTTAAGCACATTCCTGAACTATGCACACTGTTTTATCTCCACTGCCCCACCTTGTTTTTAACAATAAATGGGATCAGTTTTGTTTTTCCTGTTAATGTATCTGGACGTCTTTATGTATCATCGTGTAGAGTGTGGTCTTACTCTTTTTAATTAATGGCTGCTTAATATTTTGTATATGGAATTAAGCAAAAGCAATTTAATTGCTTGCAATAGAATCCTGGTGTAATAGTTTGTAGTACAGTGGATAGTAGTAATATGTTGCCTTAAACAAAAAACAGTGCTTGTTTAACATCATCTTTTTAAGTGTTCTTTAAAGTGTTTAATTTATGTATATTTTTTATGCCTCATTTGTAAGCACCTTGGGCTGAGGCTCTCCATCGTTGAGAAGTCTTGACCTCCATGTGCCTTATGTGGTCTGTCCTGCATCAGCCTCCCGGTACCTATAGGTTGAGTTGGAAGTTTTCACTTGTTTTGATAAAATTAGTGGATTGTTACATAATTAATTTCCCAGAGTATAAGAACTGTTGACCAAATTAAGAGAGAGTTCTGGGAGGAATTGTTGCCTTCATTTTGTTTAAATGGTAGTTGTTTTCCTAGAGGCCAAAATTCTGTCTAATTTCCTAACATTGTCTGCGGAGGGGAAGACATGGTGGCTAAAGAACAAGTTAGGGGTCCCAGCTTGACTGTGATTCAGTATCAGTTCAGCTCCTAATTGCCTTCTGTACATCAGGTCTTTTCTTTTTCCCTAACAAAATGACTAATGGGGCAGAGTTGGCAGCCACGGAGTTAAGATACTGTAAATGAATGTTGCCATCCTAATTTCAGCCTGGCTGTTAAACCAGCACTCCAGCCCGCTGCCTGTCTCACTTTGGGTAGTATTCCCGTGTCCGGAATATTCATTTGAGAGTTAACTTTGCCAAGGGCACAGTGCTGTGCTCTTCAGACAGTGCTGGGATGTTTTGTGACGCTCCATTGATTTACCAGATGAATTTGTTAGCATTTAGGAGAGCAGTTGGTGTGAAAAATAAGTGGCCCACTCCCTGACGCACCTCAGCCCCACGACTGCCCACGCCCCCCTTGTTAAAAGCAGCTCTTTCTCAAACAGCCTCACCCTGATGCCTTGATGGGTCCTGTCTGTGCTTTAGTTCAGGTGAGGGTGCGTGCGTGCGTGCGTGCATGCGTGCGTGTGTGTGTGTGTTGTGTTGTGTTCGGTGGTGACAAAACATGGCTGGTGAGATTTTTCTTGCTGACTTGGAGACAGAGGAAGTTCTGTTTGACTTCAAGCTGCTGGTTTTTCTTCTGTAAACCTTTTTTAGGCTCATTTTAGTGGTTCAGAAATGACCTCATTATCAAAATGATATTTTAATATCTTTAAATAGTTGCATAGTGTTCAATGCCACAGTAAACCCTTCCGTTGTGTACAGGGTGAGCTTAATCATTCTTACAAAGAAATGATGTTATTTCAGGATAAATTTTGAAATGGGATTATACAAAAAACTACTGTTGAGATGTCTTTGTGCTACTCTGAATTAGTCGTTTGAAGCCTGCCATCCTCAGGATATTGTAGTTGCATTAAATTTGTGTGCTTGTGAGCCTTTGATTTATTGTGTATAAATGTAAGCAGTATTCATTATCTTTTTAAGAATTGCTTATATTTGCCTTGAGGACTAAAGTATAATACGATTTAATTGTTACAGTTTTCAGACTTCCATCTGATGCTCCTTGGTTTTTTACCTTGAGTCATTGAAGTGTGAAAGTTTTTAATAAACTAAGTAATTTTAATATGCCTAATTCTACCATTTAGGCATATTAGAGGAGGGTTGATGCTTATTGGAAAACAGAAAAAAAAATCTCAAACCACTGCATGTATTCATATTCCATACAGATGGAAAAAATGCCTTATTCAAACGTAAGGTCTAAAACAAACTTTAAGAGAAAAGTCTACACTTTCTCATTTGTTTTATGTCCCCCAAAGTAATGGTTCTTACTCCTTTCTACCATTTTAGGTTCCTGAGAGGCAAGCGATGGGGAGACATCTGGCCCGGCTTCTGCTCCTGCTCCTCCTCCTCCAGCATTTTGGAGACAGTGATGGGACACAAGCACTTGAAGAGACTCCTCTACAGTTTACGCATTTCCAGTACAACGTCACTGTGCATGAAAACTCTGCAGCCAAGACCTACGTTGGGCATCCTGTAAAGATGGGTATTTACATTTCAAATCCACTGTGGGAATTAAGGTACAAAATTGTCTCAGGAGACAATGAAAACCTATTCAAAGCAGAAGAATACATCCTTGGAGACTTTTGCTTTCTAAGAATAAGGACCAAAGGAGGAAATACAGCTATTCTTAATAGGGAAGTGAAAGACCATTACACATTGATAGTCAAAGCAGTTGAAAAAAATACTAATGCCGAAGCCCGAACAAAGGTCAGGGTGCAAGTGCTGGATACAAATGACTTGAGACCACTCTTCTCACCCACCTCCTACAGTGTTTCTTTACCGGAAAACACAGCCATAAGGACCAGTATTGCAAGAGTCAGTGCCACGGATGCAGACATAGGAACCAACGGAGAGTTTTACTACAGTTTTAAAGACCGAACAGACATGTTTGCTATTCACCCAACCAGAGGCACAGTAGTTTTAACTGGTAGACTTGATTACGCAGAGACCAAGCTCTATGAGATGGAAATTCTTGCAGTGGACCGGGGAATGAAATTGTACGGGAGCAGTGGCGTCAGCAGCATGGCCAAGCTCACAGTTCATGTGGAGCAGGCCAACGAGTGTGCCCCTGTGATAACAGCCGTGACATTATCACCCTCAGAACTGGACAAGGACCCAACATACGCAGTTGTAACAGTGGACGACTGTGACCAAGGTGTCAACGGGGAGATAGCATCCTTGAGCATTGTGGCCGGTGATCTCCTTCAGCAGTTTAGAACAGTGAGGTCCTCTCCAGGGAGTAAAGAATTCAGAGTCAAAGCCATTGGTGGTATTGATTGGGACAGTCGTCCTTTTGGCTACAATCTGACACTACAGGCTAAAGATAAAGGAACTCCTCCCCACTTCTCTCCTATAAAAATAATTCATGTGACTTCTCCCCAGTTCAAAGCTGGGCCGGTCAGGTTTGAAAAGGATGTTTACAGAGCAGAAATAAGTGAATTTGCCCCTTCGAACACACCTGTGGTCATGGTAAAAGCCACACCTAGTTATTCTCATTTGAGGTATGTTTTCAAAAGTACCCCTGGGAAAGCTAAATTCAGTTTAAATCACAACACTGGCCTCATTTCCATTTTAGAACCAATTAAAAGGCAGCAGGCAGCCCATTTTGAACTTGAAGTCACGACAAGTGACAGAAGAGCCTCAACCAGGGTCTTGGTTAAAGTCTTAAGTGCAAATAGCAACTCCCCCGAATTTACCCAGACTACGTACAAAGCATCTTTCAATGAGAATGTGCCCATTGGTACTACTGTCCTGAGTGTGAGTGCTGTGGACCCTGATGAGGGGGAGAATGGGTACGTGACTTACAGTATTGCCAATTTAAACCATGTGCCATTTGTGATTAACCATTTCACCGGTGCTGTGAGTACCTCCGAAAACTTGGACTATGAGCTGATGCCTCGGGTTTATACTCTAAGGATTCGAGCGTCAGACTGGGGCTTGCCATACCGCCGGGAAGTTGAAGTCCTTGCTACCCTTACTCTTAATAACTTGAATGACAACACACCCTTGTTTGAGAAAATAAATTGTGAAGGAACCATCCCCAGGGACCTAGGTGTCGGAGAGCAAATAACTACTGTTTCTGCTATTGATGCTGATGAACTTCAGTTGGTACGGTACCAGATTGAAGCTGGAAATGAACTAGACTTGTTTAGCTTAAACCCCAACTCTGGAGTATTGTCGTTAAAGCAAGCACTAAGCGATGTCTTAGATGCAAAGGTGTCCTTTCACAGTCTGAGAATTACAGCCACAGATGGAGAAAACTTTGCCACATCATTATATATCAACATAACCGTGGCTGCCAGCCGCAAGCCAGTAAACTTGCAATGTGAAGAAACTGGCGTTGCCAAAATGCTAGCAGAGAAACTCCTGCAGGCAAATAAATTACACCATCAGGCAGAGGTCGAGGATATTTTCTTTGATTCTCACTCTGTCAATGCTCACACACCACAGTTTAGAAGTACTCTTCCAAGTGGTATTGCGGTAAAGGAAAACCATCCTGTAGGTTCCAGCATCATTCTCATAAATGCTACTGACCTGGACACTGGCTTCAATGGAAAACTGGTCTATGCTATTTCTGGAGGAAATGAGGATAGTTGCTTCGTTATTGACATGGAAACAGGAATGCTAAAAGTTTTATCTCCTCTTGACCGAGAAACAAGGGATGAATATACCCTGAATATCACAGTGTCCGACCTTGGGATACCGCAGAAGGCCGTGTGGCATCTTCTAGATGTCACAGTTCTGGATGCCAATGATAATCCACCCGAGTTTTTACAGGAGAGTTATTTTGTTGAAGTGACTGAAGACAAAGAGGTAAACAGTGAAATCATCCAGGTTGAAGCCACAGATAAAGATTTGGGGCCAAATGGACATGTAACATACTCCATTCTGACAGATACAGATAAATTTTCAATTGACAGCATGACTGGGGTTGTTAAAGTTGTAAAGTCCTTGGATCGTGAAGCACAGCATATCCATTACTTAAAGATTGAAGCCCGGGATCAGGCCACAGAAGAACCTCCGTTACTTTCCACTGTCATTTTGAAAATATCTTTAGAGGATGTTAATGACAACCCACCCAGGTTCATTCCACCTAATTATCGGGTCAAAGTGCGAGAGGACCTTCCAGAAGGGGCCATAATCATGTGGCTGGAGGCCTACGATCCTGATTTAGGTCAGTCTAGTCAAGTGAGGTACAGTCTGATGGACCACGGAGAGGGAAACTTTGACGTGGATAAACTCAGTGGAGCGGTGAGAATTTTACAGCAGTTGGACTTTGAGAAGAAGCAAGTCTATAATCTCACTGTGAGGGCCAAAGACAAAGGGAAGCCAGTTTCTCTGTCTTCCACTTGCTATGTTGAAGTTGAGGTCGTTGATGTGAATGAAAACTTACACCCACCAGTGTTTTCCAGCTTTGTGGAAAAGGGTGTCGTGAAAGAAGATGTCCCTGTTGGCTCATCGGTGATGACGGTGTCTGCTCATGACGAGGACACCGGAAGAGACGGGGAGATCCGCTACTCCATTAGAGATGGTTCTGGTGTTGGTGTTTTCAAGATAGATGAAGAAACAGGTAAATAAAATCTTATTCCTCTGGTTTGATCTCCTCTTCTGGCTTTTCTGAAGTAACTGCCCCGTGCTAGCTCCTTCCCAGGTCCCCGCCAGACTGCGTGTGCATGCTTTTTATCCTCTTGCAGGTGTCTTTATGCAGTGAGCCGTGAAGATGGAACCAGAGGTGCCCGCATGAGTTGGCGTAAAATGAGTAAAATACAGGGGAACATTGAAATTACCACTGATGCTGATCTCCGAGTCTGTACTGTCTTATCAGCATCACTGTGGCTTTGCTATAACTTTGCAAAGTTTTTCAAACTAGTACATTTGAAAGCTTAGAACAACCACCGCAATCTACCTAGCAAGACACTCAGAGGTCACTGGATGCTTGCAGCATTGTGCAGTGCACAGAGAGAAGTTTCTGTACTTAAACTACTTTACTTAGTACCCTGTTCAGGTTGTGTTTGAGAGGCAGATGCAGGATAAGTAGAATGTTGGCTTTTTCCGGTGTTAATTGGGTGATATTGGAAAAGTTAATTATCTTCTTAAAACTGACTTCATCTGTAAGATGGGGACACTCATAAAATTCCTGCAATATTTATATGAGGATAAACTAATATAACAAGGCAAAGCTCTCTTTTGGAAGTGGTAGGAATACTTTGTTAGGATATTTTTCCACTTGGAATAAGGTCCTAAAACCAGAACATCTCAGACATCTAATTTATTCTAAGTGTGAACATATTGTTTTATACTTTGTACATATTTCTAATTTAGCTGCTTTTCAGAGATACTATACTTAATGTTAGTTTTCCCCCTACTGGAGGGTGAGCCTTTGTGTTAGTTTGCTAAGGGCTGCCATAATATTCAGTTTGTTTGTTAATATCATGTGTGTTTTCTTTATGAATATGTCCATTCCAAAAGAGGTGTTTTTCTTATTTCATTAAAACTTTGCAATTATATTCAGTAATACCACAAGTAAATTCTTCAGTCAATATCCACTCCACTATCCACTCCCTTATTTAGTAGGTGCATATGAAAATAAAATTATTATCCTAGAAATAAGTTATTTTAAAGGCTATAATATTTTTAATGTGCTTTTACTTATGAAAGGATTATTTTTCTTATGAACTGTATGCCACTGGCATGCCTTAAATATTTCGACAGAGTATATATTGCTCATCTGAAATACCCATAATAGTTTAAGAGAAAATTGTATAACCAACAGCCATTAGTAATCACTCATTTGAAGAGGGGGAAAAAAACTTTTTTTTGTCATATGCTCCAGTATGAATTAGAATTTTCAGGTACGGTGCCAATGGAGAAAAAGATCCAAAACTAAGTACCAAAGCTGAAACTATGAAGTATGTTTGTGATTTTTCTAATTCCTAAGGACAGTTATTTGTACTTTCTCTTTTTTTTTCTAGATTGCGTTTTGAAAGCCTATAAAGAACTGTTACAAGTTAAAATTGAGACAGAATATAGAACATTCCCTCATTGATTTTAAGTTATATGAGCTCTGACTTTTAGATTTTTCTTTCAAGTGAAAAGAGTATTTTTATTTTTGCTTTTTAAGGACTCATTTAGAAACTGATATTTTTTGCTTGTAATTGAAGAGGCTGGGATATTTTTACTACCCAGGGGTTAAAAAAAAAAGGAAACAAGAAACTAAAACAAGACAATGTCCTGAAATAGATGTATAGTGGTTTTCAGAGCTGAATGGCAGGGCCAGACTTCCAGTGGTAACAGCTGGGATGAGCTGGGATTATGGTTGGTGGGAATGCTGAGTATATAAGAATCTATTAGGCATTTGTATAAATACTGAGATTTAAAGGTGAGAGAAAAGTTGGAAATCTCTAGATCATCTGTTCTGTCGTCCTGAGTTTACAGAAGAAAATATGTATCAGAAATTTATGTTTTTGAAATTGAAAAGAAGTGATATAATACTACTTACACATTGACCTGGTATATATTTCAAGGTGTATTTTTAGCAGAATCTTTCACCCAAGTGATTTCTGAGATTCCTGACAAGACATTTGGTATCACAGTATAGAATTCCTTCAGGAAAAGTCAGTATGTTTTGTGCAGTAGAGATACCAAAGTTAGGTATGCAGATTATTTATTGGGGTTTATCTAGAGCAGGTGTAAGTGTGGAGAGATGCCTGTCACATGAAGAAAAAGTAGGGGCAGTTCAGGAACACCAGGGGGGACCCCACTGAAGCTTGATATAAATGGGAGCTGGCCTGGCCCTGGTCAGGTTTATAAACACCTTGCTAGCACTTTAGTTAGTTAGTCTCTGCTCACTGCGCATTTCTGCTGCCCTCTTACCTTCTTTTATTTGCATTTGATACTGGGCTGATTGCCGTGGGCGGCCTGCACAGGACTGCTTGGGCCTTGGAGACCAAGAAGCCTTCCACCTTCCTGTGTGCTTCTTGCCTTTGACCTAGCTTTAAAAAACGACAATGTTGGTTGAGTGATAAAACCAAGTTTTGAGCGTGTTTCACCTATTTCATCATTGTCCAATGTGTGTATCATTTGTATACTTTAGTAGAACAGAGAACATAACTCCGCAATCTGAATTCAGTTCTTACTAATTTTAAGGTCCTTCCTTTTCTTTAAAAAAATCTGTTTAAATTTGAAACGTCCCCTGAAAAAGGAGCTTTTTCATTTTGTTCTAGAAATAGAACTCCTACAGGCTACC
Organism: Manis javanica; assembly: GCF_040802235.1. Classification (NCBI taxonomy): domain Eukaryota; kingdom Metazoa; phylum Chordata; class Mammalia; order Pholidota; family Manidae; genus Manis; species Manis javanica. The sequence continues at coordinate 99,979,159 of NC_133167.1, forward strand.
TAAAACCTGCAGCTGAATGTACACTCCTGTTAGCTCTGGATTTTGTACGTGTTTTGCTAATTGGCTCTGCAGGGAGGTGACATGTACTTGCATTGTGGGGGTGATAGCCATTTGACTCACCCGATAATCTCTCCCTGGATCATATGCTTTTCCTGGAAAGGCTCCTGGGTGTCAGTGAACTGTTCTGACAAATCCTTGCCCGCATGGTTGCTCGTCCAGTTGAGGTTTGGAAGGGTAGACGGTTATGTGAGGATTATAAAGCAGATTTAATGGCGCGGTTAGTGGAGGATATGTCTTCAGAGCATGTGTAATTTCACATTAGGATTTTGATGTGCCTGACTGTGCTTCTCAGCATGCATTCCATTCTCACTTCAAATACGTTTCTGGCTGCTTTGTTGTAAGCTTCAGAGCTGAGCAGAACAGAACCTTGAGCATTCCTGCAGTGGATTTGTGGAATTAATTCGGGTTCGTGTTCTTGGCTGATGGGTACCCATCCGAGTCGATTATCACTTGAGCACCCATAAAAAGTGGCAGCTTTCTGTTAGTTTTAAAAACGAAGGTGATGTCTAGAAAAATGCAGGGCCAAAAGGCTTTTTGTAAATTGTTAACAGAAACTTAGTCTGTTTGGGCTAGCACTTGTGTGTGTCATGTTATCGGGTGCCCATGTGTGTGTGTGCCTGCTGCCTAAGCACTTTGGTTGTATTTTAGGCTGTTTGGATAATATAACCCAGTAAGAGTGTTGCCCCCTTCAGACTCTACCTATTTGGGGAGACCATATTTTTCATGACGGTAAGAGCAAATTTCTAAACTTGTGGGTGGGGTGTTACTCTTAGAATTCCAGTCATAGCAAGATTGAAATTTTCATTTCAGTGAAAAGGCTTGGAAAGAACCAATATAGAAAGTACAGCTGTTGCAACAAGATAAATCACCATTCATGAAATACGGGAGGAAAAATGTGGATGACAGTTTTCTTAAGAGAGCGTGGCCACATTCTCATCATGAGAGAGGGTCATTGCACCATTCCTGTCCTCCCACCGCCCCCTGGGGACTTCCTTAGTTGGAGACATGGGATGACTGCATTTGTGTGATGTGACCAGAAAGAATTTCCAGTGCAGGCCGGCTTTATTGCTGACCTCAGTGAGAGGGATACTCTTCCTGGAGCTTCTCTCTGGTTTGGCAGAACTCTGAATATATTAATTGCTATTTTAATTATTCACTCAGTGACAAGAAGCCTTTTCCCCACTTAAAGTGGGATATTCTGCAGGCAAACAACCAGTGACCTTTGTGTTTTCCTAGGGCCTGTTCTCAGGACAGGTGATAAAATGTAGAGGATTAATGGGCTCCACTGTCAGGACAAAAATCCTGGCAGAGTGGCGAAGAGCCCACAGCCTTTGGAAGTGTGGGCTGTGTGGGGCGTGTCCCCTCCTATGGAGCTGGGGCCATACTTGGCGGCACTGGGAACTTGAATAGGTCCTGGTAGGAGGCCCAGGAAGGGAGTTAGGAAATCCGCAGGTGAAAGGGCTTTTGTGTTGCTGTCTCCTCCCTTAAGTGGCAGTAGCTGCTGTCCTGTTGTTTTTGTTCTATTCCTAGGAAAGTGGGAGAGAAACAAAATGATTTCTTACCCAGAGTGAGACTGAAAATCGGGCCTTGGCAGAAACGGTGTTACAATAATGTGCTGTGACTCTGTGTGGGAGTAGAAATATGCGTGCGTGCGTGCGTGCGTGCGTGTGTGTGTGTGTGTGTGTGTGTGTGTGTGTGTGAATCTGAGTCAAGGCAGGGAGGGCACGGTCATTTCTGCTGGTAAGGGAGCCTCCTCTGCAGCAGGAGGATTTGAAGGTGAGAATGAAATCTAATTAGCAATCCTAAGGAAATTCCGTTTTGTTTTAAGAGAAAACAGAATCAGCTTTTCTTTCATTGTGTGATATTTGACAAGTTGATGCTTTCAGCGCTGATTGAATACAGGCTGGGGAGGAGCTGGTTATAAAGGTCTAGGAGCTGTGATTTGGGGTGGTATTCTGTTGTGAAGCAGAATGTGGTGAAGCTGTGCAATGCTTTTATATAATCCAAAATGAGGGGTGTGGGCCCGGAGGGCTGGGGTTCAAACAACTTAAAATATGGTCTCTTTGGCTGCACACCTTCAGTGATAATAGTAATAAACCATAGCCACTTACTGCCTGTTACATCTAGGTGCTGTTACAAGCATCCTGTATGTATTAACTTATTTAATCCTCACAGCTATCAGATAAATTGTCTTATCCCTGTGTTACTGACAAGGAAACCTTCACAGACAGGTCACATAACTGGCCTAAGACCCCTTGAATACTAAGGGCAGAGCCAGGGGCCTGTGCATGCAAACACTGCAGTTTACTGCCTCTCGCTCTTAAGCATGACCTTGAGATATGCTCTACAGGAGCCCATTTAGAAACCCCTAGTTGAGTGGATCCAGGCTGACCTGTGCTGGGCTGAAGACCTGAATCCTAGATTTCAGCCGTGGTCTTAAGGAAGGAGTAAGTGAAGGCTCTTCTTCCATCATTTTTTCTCAGAATGTCATATTGCTCTTCAGCACATTTAGGACAACAGGATTGTAGAATTACATTGTAGTGGCCTTTAAACAATTTAAGATCATTCCAACGCAGAGAGTGCTAGTCATGCTGCGCGTAAGAGTGCGCTTCACTGTCTGGTTGGGATGGACCAGGTGTCTTACCTGCGTTTGCAGTTGTGAAAGTAGGATCTTCTCCTAAATTAAAATGCTTTCTGTGTGAACTGTACAGAATGTTATTTGGAGCCTTTTCTCACTGAAACAATGTTTTAGATGGTTGTTGGGGTCCTGGCTAACCTTTAAAACCAGTTTAACCCACAGGGTAGCTGATGTCAAGGCATCTGTTAACATCCCCCTTGAATCAAGTCGCTTGTTCTCTTGTTCTGTTGTGTTGCCTTCCTAGTTGCCTTGGCCAGAGCCCTGTCTTCACCAGCCAGCTTGTGTGTGGCCAGGAAGTGGGTGAATGTTGTTCTCCTTCTCAGCCATCTTGACTGGGGACAGTTTTTATGTTCTAAGACTGTTTAAGAGTCAAGCGTTCCTGACTTGATGAGTGACTTTTGCATATAGAGATTTAATTCTGAATTAATATCTGGTCTCTTTTTTCCATGTTACCTGTCTTGTCTAAATATGAAAATTGAGTAGATTTTCAAATTTTAGGTGTTTGTCTGCATTGGACTTTTTCGTAACCATTTAGTTCCCGTTGTTTGACTTTGTGGATTATTTTAATGCGTAAGGCTGGATTTGTCAAATTTTCATCCTCTGTTAGTATTCTGTATATGGCTTTACTTTGTAGTTACTTTCATGGCATTATTATTATTTTTTTAATCAAACCAGTGCATTCGTAACCATACAAGGCATAATGCCACAAAGCAATAGTCTTTCATGTCTTTGTTACTGGGAACAAATGGACTTGGAAAGATTGCTCTTCAGGGCTGCAGTCCTGTACTTCCTGAATTTACAGGTATCCAGTTAAACATCAGTGATAGAAAGTCTAGGATATAAGTCTAGTAGTCCTTTAACATACATACTTCAAGGGCCAGTTGCCAGTTAACTTGCCTTGCCAATTAAACTGTGCCATCCCTGCTCAGACTCTGATACTGTAGTGAACCTGTTTCATTGCCAGGCCTTGTCACATAGCTGAGAGAACTGACCTGTTGAAGGAGATTCTTTAGAATTGTCTGTTTACTTTATGCTGAGGAAAGTCTGCTGAATGTAGTCTTTGCAGGCTTAGCCTAGTTGGTTTTTACTTTTCTTGATAAAAGTTACCTATTTCCATAGTTACCTGAGACTTCTTTCTAGTTTGTGGCAATTTAACCGTATTATCTTCTTACTACTGGTGAGCTTTTGCTTCTTTATCATCGGTATACAATTATAGGAAACATTTATTGAGTGCTTACCAAGGTACCAGCCCTATTTCAAGCTTCCTCCATAGACTCTCATTAGATCATCACAATAATTCATGAGTTGGATTAGATAGTGATACACACTGTTCATGAAGTACCCACATTAAATTATAAAGATAGGACAACTAATGGGGATTATGGTGCACACTGACCTGGTGCCATTGAATTTGAAATGTCTGGCTTTTGTTTTTAATTAGGTTAGTTTCATAGAAATTGGTGTGGATTAGATCATGGTGCTTGGGCAGGTACCGTGATAATACAGAGACGACGCTTGAAGCTGTGGTGTTCCATCTATTGGATTCTTTCTTAAAACCATTTAGTGTCTTTAGTTACATAAAGTCCAAGATTTTTAACACAACCTGTGATACCCTGGTCAACGGGCCTCCCACACCCAGTTGCCGTGTGCCCCCATCACCCCCGCACTCCGGCCCCACTGTTTCCTCCCTCCCTCCTTGGGGTGACACCGCCACCACTTCCCCATGTCTCCTCCCTCCCTCCTTGGGGTGACACCGCCACCACTTCCCCGTGTCTCCTCCCTCCCTCCTTGGGGTGACACCGCCACCACTTCAGCAACTCTCATTAGCCCTAACTCTGCTTAAGTAAATCTTCTTGACAAGCCTTCTCCTTCATACGGAGCTATTCCTTCTTTTTCTTGTATATATTTTCAAATACATATATTATCACTCTAGTGTAATTGCTTACTTGCATGTTCTTTTCTTCTAAATTGTCAGCTGTGTGTGAGATTCTAAATCTCTTACTACTCGATTGGTGTACCAGGCATTCAATAAATATTTGTTCTGTTGGTCTAATAGGCGATCACTGCCTGCCCCAAGCCCCAGGTAGTCAGTCTTTGCTTCTCTTTGTTCAAGGAGCACTTTCTGTATGTTTGTTACCGCGTATGACTCAGGGTGTTGTCATCTGTCTCTTCATGTCTGTCTCCCAGAACTCAAGGACAGACTCACAGCCTTCCTCATTGTTCTGCCATCTCATCAGCAGTGGCTGACGTAGCAGTCCACAGCCCTTGTTTGTCCAGCAAACTGATTGCAACATTTGAGAATCATAGTCAGGAAGGTTGAGTGCAACTTTCTTCTACAGCCTGGCTCTGTATGTAGACCTCCAAAAACAGTGGTTCTTAATGTTTTGGGTGCCACAGAAACTTTTGAGAATCTGTTGCAAGCTGTTATTTTCTATCTTCAGAGATTCATAGACTTGGTTACCATATCAGGGACTTGTGAAGCGCTGAAAGTATTGTCCCCAGACCCATCGCTTTAAGTCCCTCTATTCTAAGAGGATCCAGGGTTACCAATTCCCACAAGTTACAAAGGAGGACGAGAGAGCAGGGAGAATGGTGGTGACGACGATGGTGGCAGGCCTGTGACAAACATCTATGTAAAGCTCTGCAGCGTGAGAGAATCTCTGTATACATCACATGGCACTTGGTCTAATATGTGCTTATTACCTGTAGGTTTTATTTGTATTTTATAAGTGAGGTACATTCACCTTTACAATGGACAGTAGAAATCACTTTGCTATATGTATTTGTACTTGTGCCTAACATTATTCAAGAGAATCTGTCACTCAGGACTATTTCCAAGTGAAATAATAGCTTGTAGGTCTATACAGGAGACATCAAATAGCCCTGTCTCACCACAAAAGTGCACACGGCAATTACAATAAACTAATTATAATAAATGTAACACACAGTATATCCATAAGTTAAGCAGCCCTCTAGGCCAGATTTGATCTTTACTGTTGCCAATTTTCCATAGAAACCCTCTTGTTGCTCAACTACTATGCCTTTATTTATTAAGGGAAAATAATCTGTCAGAAAGCTCAGACTTCTAACAATGAAGTTAACTTTCTTGACAGACTGGATTTTTATTTAAATGGACTTAAAAATGAGAGTATTTGGGATTTATTAAATCATCTTAGTTTTGTAAATAGTCCCTTATTCAGTGGCGGGGGAAAAAACTGATAAATAATGCCTAGTTTTAAAGATTACTGTTCATTGTTAAAGGAACATTAAACAGCTCTACAGTAAAAGATGAAATAAATGTATATGTAGCAAAATTTTCTGCTCTGTGATTTATAGGCATTGATAGTCGTATCACTTCCAGGCAGTATAGTATTTGACCGCTGTGGAGGTCGCTTTTCGTTGCACAGTGGTTTTGGAATCTTTCACAAAGTGCTGTGTTTTCTTTTTCACAAATTGAAGACATTTTGCTAGTTGAACAGAGCTCTTGGGAAAATGACTTTAAACATGAAATAACTTGAGAACATTTTAAAGCAGCTCTGTCATAAATTCTTAGTTAAAAGATTCACCAAGATTCATTTGTTTTCAGCTGTTGATTAATTTTTATTTTTACCTGCCTGTTCACTCTTCAAGCTGCTTGGTATCAGGCTGGCTCTCATATCTTCATTTCTCTACTCACAGTGCTTGGCCCACAGTTAGTATTCGGTAAATATGTTTCCAGCGATGTTCATCTTTTGATGTGGTGCTTGTCTGAAGGTTTTCACATTTATCTCTGAAAAAGATGACTGCCTTGTAAACACCAAGTTAGTTTGTTGGTTTAAGCAATGGAATGGAAGTCACATTTAACAGATAGGTCTAAGCAAAATTTTGTAACAAAATATTTTCCCTTAGTAGAGTGATACCCTCGTATAGATGATGGAAGCCAATCAGGAAAGCGTGGACATGAATAATGTCCGTGTTTGGATTTAATTAGCTCAGTGTTGGTTGGTTTTAAAAAGAAGTCAAACTAAGTGTCACCTCTACAGAATATAAAGGTTTATCACTTAAAGCTCATGAGTTGTAAAATATATGTTTATATATAATGTGTGTAAAGAATTATTGTAAAAAATTTTTCTAAATCTGCTTTTGTCATTTTTCTCCCACCATTTTTTCTCTGACCCATAAGGGCAGGACCTTGGCTTTGTTCGGCCCTGTGTTGCCAGTGCTAGACCCATGCCTGGCATCTAGTGGGCACTCAGCAAGCACTTGATGGATAGGTACAGTTTGAAACTGAACTAGATTATTACAAAATATGAAAAGACCACATCTCTAAGTAACCTTTCATGGGAAATGGCTTCAGATTGTTCTCTACCTACAGTAGGATTTTCTCTCCATACCCCATAGAAGTGCCATCTGTGCCAAGGGCTTGCCTGTGCTAGTCATGCATTGAAAACTGCTTCTCCCTTAAAGTGCCCTCCTTCCCGTACCTCTGAAATAGCTGAAAACAAAATAATTAGAAGACCCACGGCAAAACTTAAGTAGCTCTGCAATGTCCTTTTGTTTCTATTTTGCCTTCTCTAGAAACAACCTCATTTGTCAGACCGAGGTACCGAAGCCCAGAATTAGAAGTCCTGCGTTTTGTGGTTTTCCTTGTGCCTGGTCCAGGGTGAGGCAGTGTTGTTTTCTTGGGTTATAGACTAGTGCTCTTGCCTGTTGCAAAGTAGTTCTTCTGTTTTCAGTATAAAAGGTGACTATCCATGTACAGTGTACATTATTTGGCAAAAATTTGAACTCTTGAAAGATTTTCAGATTGGTAGGGTCTTTTTGTATTCACTAGTATGATTATTGATGCATTTCCTAAAGCTTAAAAGAATTACTTCTAGAGATGCACTGAGTATTTTTCAAACTCTCAATTTCCTGGATTAAGTTGAGTCCACATAGCTGTAGTGTTTTAAGAAAGTGATTTGTATGAATGGTAAATCTTGATTATTTCTCTTGCTGGGGCTCTGTAAACACACATAAGCAAACTGTTTACAGCCACATTGAATTAAGGGAAATTCAGTGATCAGACTGCTTTATGGAGAATAATGTATGAAAAATAAAAATATCTTCCTCATTTAACTGACTACATCAAAAAAAAATACAAGCTCTCACTGGTTCTTTGTCTGTTTTTCTTGCTGCTTAAGGTTCTGCTCCTAAACCTTTCATCCATGAATAGACAGCCGTAACTAAATACAGTTAATTTTGTTTTCTAATTTATAAGGAACTCCTCAGGGTGAGTAAAGGAGGGGCAGAACGTCTCTGGAAGTTTCCCTCTGCGTGCTTGGCTAGAGATGAGTTCAGAGGAGGCAAATTTAATGCCTGAGAACCGTTGAGATTTACAAGAAATGGTGAGATGATGGCTTGGTTGTTAGATCTGACAAAGATTAGGAGACAGTGCATAAAGGGCAGATGAATCCAAAGCACAGTTCAAACTTTTATTATCTTGGGGGTGATATTAAATATTGTAAAGGAACTCACAGAGACTGTTATTAATAAGCCTTTTGTTGGGTAATAAGTCACCCTAAAACTTAGTGGCAAACAGCCACCACTTATTTTGGTCCCAATCCGCTGGGTTGGCAGTCAGGCTGGACTTAGCTGGGTGTCCACTTCGCTGATTTCAGCTCGGCTGGCTGGTGGCTTGGGTCAGCTGGTGATCAGCTTGACAGCCCTGCCTCGGGAGGGGCAGGATGTTGGCTGGGGGCGGGGGTTCCTGAGCCTATGTCTGTCATCACCCAGCAGCCTAGCCTGGACCTGTTCACGTGATAATTTCCGGGTTCGCAACTCAGATACACTCACTGCTCCCACACTGTGTTGGCCGAGGAAGGTGATTCAGCAGGTAGGTGAACAGGCTACGCATCACATCTTGACAGGAGGCATTGCGAAGTATTGCGTTCATTCCTCAGTCTACCACAGAGACACTTCAGCTGATTTTTCCCTTTGAGGAAATTCCTTTTGGATATTAAATATGCATAAGAATATTTATGCACTTTTGAACATTATCTGTGAAAATATCTGTGGTGTCTTAAAAATTCTACCTTCCTTAGGCAGCTAAATTTAAGGCTTTCAAAAGTACCAAAACATTTAGTGGTATTAAAATTCCTCTCCAAGTTATTTTTAATATATTTCTATCTAAGCTAGAACTTAAGTAGGTAACAGGAGTGCACATGAAGTCTAAAGATACCCACGCAGTAGTCCTCTCTCCCTTCTCTATTGCAGTTTCTGTCACAAGGATTTCTGAAGTTTCTTGCCTCAGTGGATAATTTGAGAATCCCAAGTTTTGGCATTTTAGTGCCAGAGAAAGAAAGATTGAGTGGTTAAAAAGGTAGCAAGGAGTTCTTACAACAGCCTCTGGCTTACAGATATTATTTCTGCACCGTTAACGTCAGTTCTCTTGCTAATTAATTGGTTCCCAAGTTACTTCATTCACTTACTGCTTTTTCTTAAGAGGATGGAGAAAATGGACTGGGAAGTAGATGGAGGATTTGGGGGACATAAACATTGAAACTAAAATAGGGAGAGGATATAGTGTTGCTATGTGTCTTTAGGCTTCATCCACATCCCTGATATCTCTGCTCAAGTGTCAGCTTAAATAGGAATGTATTAAAAGTAACATAAAGAGGTATCTTCATGCCACTTAGTGTTACACTAAATTCAGCTTGCATTCGATCTTCTAAGGGACATATATATACAACAGAATAAATAGCTCCATGAGGAGCTGAAACAGAAATATAAAGATTTTGAAGCAGAAACTCATAACTGTACTGACTCACTAAGCATCCTGATGTTTCTGTCTGGAATTTGGGGAGTTTAATGTCTTTGAACACAATGACATGTATGGAAATGGAACCTTGTGGCTATCTTTTAAGAAAAGAGTTTTTTAGAGAAGATATAATTAAACCCTGGTTAGTATTCTCTGCTTCAAAGAGATTAGAAAAATGAGCAAGTAAAAATAATCATCATGAGAGATGAAAAAAATGATGTGACCTCAGTAAAGCATGTTTATTAATTTATTGCTTGAGAAGAGTTCTGTGATCATTATATATCAAAATAAATTCTTATTTCTAATAAAATTCTTTCATAGGATAAAGCATAGGTTTCACTCGAAATCTAATCTAGAGATGCTGACCTAAGATTTGATATTTTAATGAACAGTCAGTCTTAATTTTAACATACAGAAGATCATTTTTATCTAAGAGAATCACAGTCAAATTCTCTATTTTGGGATTAGAGATGTTTCTGCAACTAGTATAAAATCAGTACAACCTGTATAAAAGTAAAACACAACAAACAATTCATGTCCATAATGCACCAGAAAACCATTTATTAGAAATACTCCATTGTTTAGATTCTATTATCTAGCTACAAGTACCGATAGAAAAAAATGTGAACTGGTTTTCACAATTTATATTAGCAACAATTATGTAAATTCTGCCATCATTTACTTTATTTTTCAAATCTTCAAAGGAGTCCGTGTCGTGGGTTTAAGGCGGCACTGTCCATGTAGGTAATTTTAAAGATTCTAGTAACCACAATAAAAAAATTCAAACAGATGAAATTAATTTAAATGTAATCCATTTAGTCCAATGTTCTCAAAAAGAGTCATTTCAGCATGTAGTTCACCTAACATAGTATTAGTGAGATCTTCTGCAATCTTGTCTTCCTATTAACTGTTTGAATCAATGTGTATTTTACACTTACGAGTACATTTCCATTTTGACTAGCCCCTTGCCTAGCACCCATTACCACAGCACAGGTTTAGAGATGTATGTCAAGTTCAGTCCTTTAAAGAATATTTGTCAGTGCAAAGCAAGGCTCCGTTGCCCAGGCGAGGTGAGGGCCCGAGGTCTGCCCCTCCATGATTAGCTTGTCCACCCCTGTGGGGAGGGGAACGGGAAGAGCTAAGGAGTAGTGCTTGTTTTGTGTTTTGTGGGAACCAGCTCCTCTCTTTAGATGGCATTCAGTGAGGACATTAAAAACCTATTTTGCTGGCGGTGCAGAAAATTTCTTTTGTCAAAGATGCTGATGGCCTGGATCCTGGCTTTTAAAATATTATAGCAAAGCAATTCTTAGGATGTTAAACTAGTGAAAGCAGGATGGCAACTCATTTTGCAGCCATTTGACTTGGGCTATTTTTTGCTTTGTGTTAATGGATATAGGAAAACAACCTCACAGTTAATTTCAAAATTGCAACTTTGTTTTCGATTAAAAATTGTCCGGTTATAGGGTCTGTAAAATTCTGAGTTAGAGTGTCCTTTTTCAGGATAAGCGTCTATTATTAAATTTGCCCCATTCAAATTGCTTTTCAGGGGCATATTTGGGATGGGTACCATAATTTCAGTTTGATCTGACCTGAGATATAAATCTTTATGTGAGAGTAATAATGTCTTAACACAGTATTTTAAAGAGTCATTTTCCAGAAGATTTGATTAGACCAGGTTCCCACTGTTTCCAGGTAAGGCAGGCACAGCCTTTAGTAGTCAAGAAACAAGTTCCTGTGGACTTGCAAAACTGTGAACCTGTGTAAATAACTCAAAACCCTTATTTTTCATACTTTTCTTTGGAATGAAGGGTAATAATGGAAAGTAGTCCTTCTGTAAACTTGCTCTTTGTATTGTTTCAATGTTCTGTTTATTCTTTTCAGAGTTAAAAAAAAAAAGGTCACCTTTTCAGCTTCCGGAATTTTCAGTGTAAATTTTGGGATGTGCCACCCTGGGGAGACTTTTTAGGTCTTACTTATTCCAGTCCTGACACTTTTCATGGCATTTAAATGGACACAGACTATGGAGACCTACTATGCCATACTGCCCCTGCCACCCTTCTGCCTCAGACATTACCTGTTCCCACTCAGGCTTCACCAGTCTCACATCAAAAGTTGTGAATGAAAGCTTATGTAAATATGTTTATTTTGTGCTGGCTGCTGGCCCGGAATCTGCTTGAAGCCTCTGGAGATTTTTTTTTTAACCCCCTGCGGGGGTGAGCCATCACTATGACAGGTAAATAGCATTCCTCAATAAAGCCTCAGCTCCCCCAGCCGTCCCCCCCGTTTCTTCAGCACTGTTGAATGTAGGAATTGTCTGGCTTGGACCCCTGCTGATTGGTTCACAGCCTGGTCTGCGGAATACAAGGCTGCCCTGGGGGCCTTCTTCCTGCAGGGGATTTGCTAAAGCCCCAGTGAAAGGGCCCCATGGGGTCTTACTATTATTACCTTCTGAACAGGAATCGGTTCAGGCAGCAGAGTACACATTAAGGACCTATTAACTTCTTCAGGCTTCGCCCTGAATTGGAAAGCACTTGGGAGCGAAAGAACAATAAAAGGAAATTGTTTCCAAAGCCACGGAAGGTGCATCTCACCATGTCTCTGTGGATGAGTCCCTTCAGTTGCAAATTTACTTCTTGCTGGGGAGTGTGTTGGCTTCCAATCAGTCCCCTTCAAGGATATGGAAGGGGAGATTGAAGATGATTATGAAATGTTGATTCTTTTCTTCAAAGAGTTGACTCTCCATAGCCTTTGGGCAAAACTGGCAGAGAGTTAACCCCTGTTTTTAAAATCAGCTTTATTTTCCAACAGAGAAAAGCAATATATAAGCATTGTAGAAGTCTGGGAAAATGGAGACTCTTATAAAGAAGGAAAAAAAACCGTAAAATCCTACTGCCTTGAGCACCACTGAAATTTTTCCTGAACATGTGCGCATGCACGCGCCCCCCGCCAGCCCCCCCCCCCTGCCACACACACTACAGCTCTGAGTGCTGTATTTTTTTTAAGTGAACATATACTCCACATAATTTGCTGACTGCCTTTTAATATATCCAGAGCCTCTTAGGATTCTTAAGGACTCTTAGAGGTACATGACCCTTGATAACATGGTACACTATCACAGAGGTAAATATGTACAGTAATACCCAGTTTTTGAACATGTAAATTGTTTCATTGTTGGTTTATTTCACTATTGCTCTATCATAAATTCCAGAAAGTAGAGTTAGCAAGGTTAAAGGAAATAAACATTTAAAAAGCTTTCTATGCATAACAGACTGCCACCTTTTTCTCCAGAAAGAGAAGTTTCATAAGCAGTTTGAGAGATCTCATCTCTTGCATTCCTGGTGCCACTGAATTCAAAAATAAGATCCAAAAAAGTGCCAGTAATGTTAGTGCAAAAACTTCATTCCAGGAACTGTCGTAATTGAAGTGATGACTGTTCATTTTGTGGCTGTAGTTGTGGTTATTTGTTGGAAAACTGTTGTCTTTATACATGAACTTGAGACCACACTCTGATTTAGCTTAGCTTTTTTAGATCTTTGTCCCCAGGTGTCTTAAGGCTTCTTTCTTTATTTTTTTAAGTAAGTGTCTTCTGTGTGCCAGCTACAAGACCTGTGGAAAAACATTGTAAACTGAGGGTTTGCCTTTTACTTAAATTGGGGAGATGCTGCTTACTCTATACAAGCATCTGTTTATTATGAATTTCAAATTTAGCTACTGTAAAGGTCTTGAAATGAAAAATGTGATTTTACCATTAAAACCAAGAATACAAGTTCTTCTTTCTTCCTTCCTTCCTAAGTGGTGCTTGTAAATTCAGTGTCCCACGTCCATAGCTCATACACACTCAGCAGCATAGCGCTTGAATTAAAACAAATTATCTCATTCATGGTATGATTTGAGAACAGACTATCAAAGATTGTTATCAGGTAATAAGCAATTCCTTGACAGCTAACTCCAATACCTGGAGAAGACTGTGAAGCAGACAAAAGACCCAGGTTTCTATTCAAAACCTAATTGGACAAAGAACAGTTTATCGCTTTGTTCCTTTTTTTAAGTTTTAAGTCGAGGGCTTAGGCAGTTGAACTAAGAACTGAATATTAAAATTAGGTTTGTAATTGAGGCCGAGTGCTACATTAAACAGATTAGGCCCAGAAGTTATGTGGTTGATAGATTGATTTAAATATGCTGAGGTGATTTTATTGAGCCCTTGGAAAAAAGAAAACACTCATTCAGAAATTCACTAGTTTCTTTTTTTAGCTTCATAATGCGTATTTAGAATTGCCGTAACTCATAAAAACTGCACTTTAGAGTCTGATTTCCCAGAAAATGATAAAGTTGGGAGGAAGAACACAGGGAAAAAAATCTCTATATAGTTTCTTAAGCATTTGGGTGGAGAAGAAAATTCACGGATAATTGTGGTACACAAACGTTCTGCCTTGTGCACCCTGGGTGACTCATTCTAGAGGTGGCAGTACTGAATGGATGCATCTCTAATCATCTGGAAGTAAGAAATCCATTATTTTTCTAAACCAGACAGTAGTTGTCTGTTCTAATGGAACAGTTGTTTGATTACAGTTCTTTGGGGCTTTATTTTCCCATGCTGACTTCCCCTCTATATTTGAATTCTAGCTTTTAGGGATTGTTAGAAGTGAGTGAGAGTCAGAGAAGTGAGAGTAGAGATACGAATTTGATTAATTTATCTTATTTTTTTGACAGCATGGACTGTTTAAGGGAAGTAGATTTCTTTTAGATTCACATAACAAGACACTTAGAACGGGACTCACATCTCTCTACAAATATGTAAGCAAAACTTCAGTGTGTTACAGTGCAACCTATCGAATAGAACAGAATTCAGGGTCTGCTGGTGGTGTCTTTTATAGGAGTATAGTTTGTCCTACCTAAGTCGAAGGGAACAAAACGGTGTTACAGACATAAACGAAAAGTAAAGTCGTCACTGTTTTTTACAGCAACCCAATGTACGCTGGCTTTATGGAAGTCAGAGATCTGCTCTGATTACAGAATCCCATATGTAGAAAGCATTCTGTAGCTCGAAAATTACTGGCTAAATGCTTCAAAAACTAAAGGAGCCTCTCAGATATAGTCAAAAGAAGAGTTAACTGGAATAGAAACATGCTGAAAGCAAAATCATTAGCTGAGGATTGACTTAGAAGCAGTAAAGCAATCTCAGGTTGCAAAATCTGTGATTTTAAGAAATTCTCTGGATTTTGCATTTGAGGTAGGAAATTTTAGGCCTTCATGTATTTTAGGTTCTTACTGTGAGAAACACACTCACTGGTCTAAATTCAATAAGTGGACACGGAGACAAAGAGAACAGCGGAGCGAGGCTTTAATGACAATCTTGCAAGATCGGGTGTCTGGTGGGCAGGCACACCTGGGGAGTTTGGCACCAATAATTTATCTCTTAGTATGTGAGTCCCTCCCCTGGTTCCTCATTGGCTGAGTACTACAGGGTTCACATTCTTTCCCGGACGTCGCCTAAGCCAGTTATATCTTTCCTTTACATTTGTCTTAATTTTATTGGTAGGTTTAAAAAACTGAAACAGGTATTTGCCAGGCCCTTATCAATTCCCCCACCCCGACTCTCAGCCCAAGCAGCTTTCACCACGTGGCCCTTTGTTCATACCTTACTGTTAAAATGTTTAAACATCCTAGTGGGAATACATCACATTTAGGTTTTATACTCTTTCCTAACATTAGTGAAAAAATGGGAAGTGGGGCTTTCCTGTTAACTTCCCCATTGCAGTGGCCAGTTAACACTCTCTTATTGCAGTTCTGCGTACTGTCAGCTATTTGAAATTATATGTAGGGACACAAATGCTACATGACTGCTTATTCATTCATGAAATGTAAGGCTTATTCTTCACTTCTGCTGTGCGAAGAGCTTCGGGTGAATGCGTTTGTGTTTGGAAAGCTGCTGGCTCTCAGGGAAATACCCTTAGAATGTCCTTCCTGTAATGAAAGGAAGGTGGGGTGAAGCCGAGTCAGGCCAGAGAAGACCGGAATGTGCTTCTTAGTGACTTTCTCTGTCAGTTTTGGCTCCGAGACTCTGACTGTATACTTTATTTTTTTTTGCCCAAGGGATTAGGGCCCTGGTTGACTTAATGCCTTTTAGATACAGTGTTCCAGGCACAAATGGTACTTGCTGCTCAATTCCTGAAATTAAAGACTTGATTTTGGACATAGAAGTTGCCAAAAATAATAAAAGATCACTATGTTCAGTTAGTCAAAACTGAGCACAGAATGGCAAATGAAAACCACACCCCTTTTGTTTAATTTTACCCTAGCCAAAGGTGGCCCTTTTTGTGTAGTGTTGTTAATTTTTTGTGACCCTATTCAAATTATTTGTCCAAAAGTGTTTCACTGTCCTGCCATTAACACTGGTGCACGACAGGGACATGGGATTTTGTTTGTTTTTTTCCTTTTACCTCCAAAGTTAATGATTAACATATGGTCATTCATTTGTGAAAGGAATGTTGATTGCTTTGGAAAACACTAGGTAATTATTTAAAGTTTCCTAAAGAAGTTTCCTAGTTATTTCGTTCTGCTGAAAGTGGGCCAAGTTGTCAGTGCTGTTTTCTGGGCTTCCGAATGTTCAGGTGTGGAAGGCAGGCACATTCTCCCAGGGAGGAGGCATGGCTCACAGTAGCTAGTGAGTCTTGTCTGAGAGCCAACAGGAAATTCGCAAAAGCACTTTCTCCGCCTCACGGCTACAGGCCTGGCCTTCCTAAAGCACGCATTCCATAGTGTCATGCACGCAGCAGAAACTCGTACAGTGGGGGAAACCTCAGGGCGGGGCTGGAGTAGTATCATTGGAACAGAGACATTCAGTCTGGATCACACTTAAAAAAAAAATTGTGTGTGATTAAAAAAGTCTTTTTCTACATTTTTATTTTTTAAGAAAGAAGGTAAGTAGTTTATTATTGTCAAATATGCAAAGAATCTACTTACCTAATTGAGTAGGTAGTTAAGGCTCTAGTGGAATGGGGAATCCCTTACAGATTTAACACATTCTTAAATACAATAAACATGATCAAGAGTAATTTATTGTGTTCAGTAGATAAGCATAGCACTGTAGTCCACTAAACTATTAATTTGCTTATTAAGTTTGCACAAGTGAGTACATAACGCCTCTATGTATTAGCTGCGTGGAATTAATAAAGTAGTACCTTACTGTGCTGTAACTCTTGAAAACAACTGGAAAATACAGTTTCTTTCAGTTTTGTATGCAGTATTCTGTGGTTTCTAAGTTTAAAAATTTTTAAAGAAATCTCAAGATTTTGGGGGTCACTGCAAGAATTTAGCCATTTTCAGATTTTCAGAGGGATCTCTGATCTCTGAAAGGATTAGTAGCTGCAGAATGTGGGTAGAGGGAGTGAGGAAGCAGGCAGGCAGGAAGGCCTCCTGAGCTTGATGGATCCGAGACCTTAGCAGAACCAGTCTTTTGGGTCTGCCCAGAACCCTGGAGGAGGCTGTGGGGAAAGCCTGGGTAGACTTCCGTGTGGCCAGAGTGTGTGCACCAGCGGTCTCCAGCCCTGCTCCGGTCCCGGAAGGGTGAGGACTTCGGGGAATTACTTAGTAGCCTTTGAAAGTGAAGGTTTGGGGGAATTTCACAGAGACAAGATTCCAGAGGATGGAAAAAGGCCTTGGTGAAGAGTTCATCCCTGTACTCACCTCTGATTACCACTGCCAGCCTGCCTGCTCTGTGCAGAGCCGGTCTGCATTGTGCTGGATTCACAGTGCTGCTGTGGTCTTCGAGGAGCTTTCTAGAGAGAGAAGACGGCATACACGAGTGGACAGGAAGGTACACACACACATGCACACGTTCAGCTGAGAGCTCCTCCGGGGAATATAAATGGGGCGATGTGACGGCAGTTTTGGCAGGGTGTAGATGGCCTCTCAGTTGAGTAGTCAGGGAAGGCTTTCTCTGGAGGAAGTGTGAGCTGGGACTTGAATGACAAGTATGGAGAGCCAGCTGTCAAGACGACAGTTTTTGATCAGAGGGAAGAGCAGTCATGAAATACAAACTGGAAGCCTGAGGGGAGGTAGGGGACAAAGGTAGGGGCCAGCCAGATGTTGCGGGGACTTGTGGGCTGTGACTGAGGGTGAATGGTGGGGACGCAGGGCCACCAGTCCTGGGAGGGGAGTAGCCCTCCTGGAAATGACCCGAGACGGGGACGGGACCCGTGGCTCGCCTTCTCTTCCATTCTGTGGCAAATGCTCTCCCTTTTTTCCCTCTCCAGACTGCCCTACTCTCCCCAAGTCCTGTTATTAATTTGGATCCCAGCCCAGGCTTTACACCTGACTTCTTGGGGACCTCTGTGACAGCTGGCAGTCACTGGGGACAAGGACAAAGGGAAGGAAATCCCTCCCTCTCTTGTCATCTTGTTGCTCCTTTCAAATTTGGTGGTTTCCCAAACTAATTTTCCTCTTTGGTAATGAGGATATGAAAGCTTTTTGGTTTCATGAACCCTTGAAATAAGATTATTGTTTTAACTACTTTAAAAAAAATCATCAAAGCAAGCTGTTTCTTCTTGGCAACATATTTTTTTTTTTTGGAAAAAAACATCTTGCTTTATGCATATGCCTCCTAAAAAGCCATGAGTTAGAGACATGTACAATTTTTAGCAGTTCAAAAGGCAAGTAAATGTTTTGAAAAGAATCTTGGGAGATGTGTAATTCATATTCCTGCACCTGGGTGGGGACCTAGGTTTTCTTCCTACGTCTTAGACAAGGAAATCCTTTCATGTCCCTTATCTCTGTATGGTAATAATGATTTTGTACAGTTGGTGACTAAGATTAACTGTTATGTAGATATAAATTGTACCCTTTAAATTTGTTTTGTAATCATGGTATATTCTACGAATGACTTCTGTTGAACTTCGTTGTTTTAGCTTGTAAATCTGTAATGACTTACTGGTAATTTAATGAGATTTGACGAAAAATTGATTAAAATAAGTGGGGAAGAGGATAGTACCTGGGGCAAAGATGGACATAATTTTCTTTCTTTGATCCAGAAATTTCTAATTTAATTCTTCCTAGTTTCGATCATCATGTCATATTTAAAATGAGACTTTATGGTGCTCATCAAAGTAGCTCTGTATTTTTGGGGGTTTGGGGAGAATTTATGACAGATTTCCATGGCCACTTCAACAGTACTGATGCCTGCTGAGCACATGTAGTATGTTTTTATATACTGTCAATTGAAATAACCTTTCTGTAATTTTTATTGAAAACATTGCCACAGTTGTTTAAATTTCTTTTGCTCTGCAATCATCCTTTCAGAACATTAGTGTTTTAGTCGCCTGGTCTGTAAGTGACTCTCATAGGTTTTTTTCAAGCACTGCTTCATAATAATGTGGTTTCTCTTAGCCAGTTTCCTGTCAGGAGTAGCGGGATCGTCCTTGTACATGCAGAAGTGAGGGATTAAGGTGTCTTATCTCTTCCAGAATCTTTCTGAATCTTGACTTTGCTTTAGCTTCTCAGGCATCAAAATAGACCTAGTCATAGTGCTTAGCTTTGTTTTATACTAACCACTTCATCCTTATGTCTATCCTCCCAATTTAATACATACGAAAACTGAGGCATACACAATAATAAGTTGCCAAAGGTCACACATTTATTAAAATGCGCAGTTGGGACAGTTAAAAAGAATGCTGTGAGAATGGTGGGTCATAATTGTCTGGAGACCAGTACCTTTAAGTAACATACATGGAGAACAAAACCTACATTTTCTGGAAATCCTCCATCCCTCTGCATTTCTGAAATAAAAAAATACTCTTGGACAGTGATGGGGGTGTCTGATGAAGTCAGAGTTGTTGAAACCACCGTAAGGTCGGGCCACGAGCACTTTTTCAGCTTTCTGAGAATTTGGGGGCAAATCGTTGACTTTGAGACTGCATCACTCGTGCTTGCTTTCCCTGGAATCAGTTATTTCTCTAACAAATCAGACAGTACATTTCACTCCCGGGATCTGGGTGGAGGCAGCCTCTTACTTCTCTACTAGATGCAGCTCTTTAAGGTAGGTCAGGTTTCAGGAGACTGGAGTTCCAGTTGAAGCTTTCAGTCAAGCTCTGCAGCCTAATGACAGTGTCAAGTCATACCCATCTAGATCCTGGCTTCTTCGTCTGTAGTTTTAGAGGGTTGGACTAGGTAATTTTTATTCTCTTAATTCTCAATTTCATCTGCGCTTCTTTGGTTGGTCACTTAAAATAACTAAGTAACCATGTTTTAGAACTTCTCTTCAATTTGGAACCTGATAAATTGATGTTCACGCAGAAGGCCTGCTGCCTACACGTGCATATCTTGTAAGTATTTGGGGATGTGGATCCAGTTGTTTTCTTCCAGAGGGGCAGGGGAAGGAGTGGTGGACAAGGAGAGAAACACGACACAAACGGCAGTACGTCTGGAAGCATGTGGAGTGTATTATGGTAGTGTTGTCAATAATTACAAATGCAATAAATTCAGTCATATTCTGATGTCATGATTATGTATTTTCTTCTTTTTTTTAGTAATGTATCATTGATATACAATCTTATGAAGGTTTCACATGAGCAACATTGTGTTTACTACAATTCACCCATATTATCAAGTCCCACCCCACCCACACCCCATTGCAGTCACTGTCCATCAGTGTAGTGAGATGCTATAGAGTTACTACTTGTCTTCTCTGTGCTATACTGCCCCCACTACATTATTTGTGCTAATCATAATACCCCTTAACCCCCTTCTCCCTCCCTCCCAGCCCCCTTTCTCTGTGGTAACTGCTAGTCCCTTCTTGGAGTCTGTGAGTCTGCTGCTGTTTTGTTCCTTCAGTTTTGCTTTGTTTTTATACTCCACAAATGAGGGAAATCATTGGTTACTTGCCTTTCTCCACCTGGCTTATTTCACTGAGCATAATACCCTCCAGCTCTGTCATTGTTGTGGCAAATGGTAGGATTTGTTTTCTTCTTATGGCTGAATAGTATTCCATTGTGTGTATGTACCACCTCTTCTTTATCCATTCATCTACTGATGGACACTTAGGTTGCTTCCATATCTTGGCTATTGTAAATAGTGCTGCAATATACATAGGGGTGCATATGTCTTTTTGAATCTGAGAAGTTGTTTTCTTTGGGTAAATTCCAAGGAGTGGGATTCTGGGGTCAAATGGTATTTCTATTTTTAGTTTTTTGAGGAACCTCCATATTACTTTCCACAATGATTGGACTAATTTATATTCCTACTAACAGTATAAGATCCTTTCTCTGCATCCTTGCCAGCATTTGTTGTACCTTATCTTTTGGATGTTGGCCATACTAACTGGTGTAAGATGATATCTCTTTGTGGTTTTAATTTGCATTTCTCTGATGATTAGCGATGTGGAACATCTTTTTATGTGCCTGTTGGTCATCTGAACTTCTGCTTTGGAGAAGTGTCTATTCAGATCCTCTGCCCATTTTTTGATCAGGTTATTTGTTTTTTTTGGGTGTTGAGACATGTGAGTTCTTTATATATTTTGTATATTAACCCCTTGTCAGTTATGTCTTTTACAAATATATTCTCCCGTACTATAGGATGCCCTTTTGTTCTGCTAAAGGTGTCCTTTGCTGTACATAAGCTTTTTAGTTTGATATAGTTCCACTTGTTCATTTTTGCTTTTTCCCTTGCCCAAGGAGATGTGTTCAGGACAAAGTTACTATGTTTATATTCAAGAGCTTTTTTCCTATGTTTTCTTCTAAGAGTTTTATGGTTTCATGACTTACATTCAGGTCTTTGGTCCATTTTGAACTTACTTTTCTGTTTGGAGTTAGGCAGTTCCATTCTCTTAGATGTAGCTGTACAGTTTTGCCAACACCAGTTGTTGAAGAAGCTGTCATTTTCCCATTGTATATCCATGGCTCCTTAATATATGGCCAGTTAATATATATATGTGTGTGTTTATATCTGGACTCTATTCTATTTCATTCATCTATGGGTCTCTTGTGCCAGTACCAAATTGTCTTGATTACTGTGGCTTTGTAGTAGAACTTGAAGTTGAGGAGCTTAATCCCCCCAGTTTTATTCTTCCTTCTCAGGATTGCTTTGGCTATTTTGGTTCTTATGTGATTCCACGCAAATATTAAAACTATTTATTCTAGTTTGTTGAAGAATGCTGTTGGTATTTTGGTGGGGATTGCTGTGAATCTGTAGATTGCTTTAGGTGGGATGGCCATTTTGACTATATTAATTCTTCTTACCCATGAGCATGGGATGTATTTCCATTTATTGGTGTCTTTTTTAATTTCTCTCATGAGTTTTGTGTAGTTTTCAGGGTGTAGGTCTTTTACCTCCTTGATTAGGTTATTCCTAGTTATTTTACTCTTTTTGATGAAATTGTAAATGGAATTGCTTTCCTGATTTCTCTTTCTGCTAATTCATCGTTAGTGTATAAGAATGCAACATATTTCTGTGTGTTAATTTTGTATCCTGGAACTTTACTGAATTCAATTATTCTAGTAGTTTCAGGGTGGATTCTTTAGGGTTTTTTATGTACACTATCATGTCATCTGCAAACAGTGACAGTTTAACTTCTTACTGGTCTGCATGCCTTTTATTTATTTGTGTTCTCTGATTGCCAGGCTAGGACCTCCAGTACTAATGCTAAATAAAAGTGAGGAGAGTGGGCATCCTTGTCTTGTTTCCAATCTTAGAAGAAAAGCTTTCAGCTTTTTGCTGTTGAGTATGTTGTTGGCTGTGGGTTTATCGTATATGGCCTTTATTATATTGAGGTACTTGCCCTCTATACCCATTCAGTTGAGAGTTTTTTATCATGAATGGATGTTGAATTTTGTGAAATGATTTTTCAGCATCTATGGAGAAGATCATGTGGTTTTTGTCCTTCTTTTTGTTGATGTGGTGGATGATGTTGATGGATTTTCGAATATTGTACCATCCTTGCATCCCTGGAATAAATCCCAGTTGATCATGGTGGATGATCTTTTTGAAGTATTTTTTAATTTGGTTTTGCTAATATTTTGTTGAGTATTTTTGCACCTATGTTTATCAGGGATATTGGTCTGTAATTTTTTTGTGATGTCTTTGCCTGGTTTTGGTATTAGAGTGTTGCTGGCTTCATAGAATGAGTTTGGAAGCATTTCCTCTTCTTCTTTTTGGAAAATTTTAAGGAGAATGGGTATTAAGTCTCATAGTTATTATGTGTTGTATTCTAGGAATCTTTTAATTATTTTTACCTTACTAGAGGATATCAGTTCTGTTAAAGATGTCTTGGTCTTTGCCTCTTATTACTACTGACCTCTTATTACTTCTTATTTCTTTTGAACAGAATAGGTTGGTCTACTGCATTGTCTTTTTAAGACAATAAAGAAAGGCATGGATATGATAGTGTTATTTCAGAATATTCTGGTAAAATGAGCATCTTTAAAGTTCCCATATATGGTTAAATTAATTAAGACTAAATTTGTAAATTTTTTTCTTTTTCTAACTATGTACTTCAGATCATTTGGGAAATAGTTATGTCTTATCTTCTGTTAATGGGTATAGTTAGTAGTAAATGGATTAGTTTATTGGATTGGTGAATTATGGTTGATTGAGAATTTACCAAATTATAAAGTAATCATTTAAATGACATACTTTTTTTTTACTTTCAGACTTAGCAATCTATTACAGCAGATCAGCCAAAGTAGTAATAAAACTAGAAAAAGATAAATGCTTGCCTCACCACCTCTTCCTAAATGTTTAGAAGAGGCATATCCATCCAGGAATATAGGATAGAATCATTGTTTTAAAAGTGACAGACTTGAGAACAGAACATCAGGCCTCTTTGTTTTGAACTAATATGTCTGCTCTCCTGTGATGAACATGAACTAGGAATATTTTAACTTCTTTAGAAATGCCAGTAATGAGTAAGCACCATGGTTTTATTTTTTCCCTTGGCTTTTGCGTTTTGAATTCATATTTAGTTTCATAGAAAAAGGATTTTGGAAAGAACAGATAATTTTCTAAACAAAATATGAGGTACTTCCATTTTATTGAATTGCCATGTACTTACCTATTAAGGGAGGAATGCTATTAGTGTTTTGTACTTTCCACCAAGTGTACCTTTAATCAAGAAGATTTTATTTTTATTCATTTATATATTAATATTATCTGCTTCATTTCAATAACTGTTTTACTAGTTAATTAAAACCTGTATGCTATAACTAATTGTTGTGTGCTTTTGTGAGTAGATTTCTTTTAATGGTTAATTCAATTATATATACTTCTCTAATATCTACAGTTATATGATATCCCTGTATTTACTTTCATATTCTATATCTTATATTTCATTAATGGCTATAGGAATGTTAGAGAAGAAAATATTTTTCTTTTTACTGAAATGTTTAGTATTACTTTTTTAAAGAACAGCTTTAGAGAATAATTCAACAGAGCAAATTAAGAGCAAGGATAATACAAGATCTATTGTAGTTACTTACTCTGTATATTTAATTTTTCCCGAATTCATTTCTTTGCTTTAGTTTTTTAATGCAGACATGTTACAGTTATTTAAGACCCACCAATCTATTATTTTCAAAGCCTCTTACTATCTCAAATGAGCACTATATCCCCATAATCTCTAAACTGACTTATTAGCAAGAATGTTTCTCTATGTGTCTTAACTCAGTGTTTCAAAGTACTTCATGAAATTTGTTTCCTATTTATTCATTTAATATAGTGCAGATTATATAATTCCTGTGTGTGCATCACAGTTAGCACTGAGAAGTCTTAGTTGTGATTGTTCTGTTGGTGAGCATAGACTGGATAATCTAGGTTTGTAGGGTCTTGATTATCTCCCTCTAATTTTAGAATCCACTGATAAAGGAATGCCTTGTCTTTTGTGATTTTTAAAATCATCAAATAAGAAATCTTCTGATACATTTGAGTCTGTCATTCACACCTTTCTGTATTTAAAAAAAAACCTGAATTTCAAAAAAAAGTTGAGTGAGAGAGGCGATTATATGTACTTACAAACTGATGTCTTGCCTTAACAAAGATTCTTAGTAAGATTCAAATAAGCAAATCTTGCAGTGCATTTAGATCATTATTTATAGGTGCTTGATTTGTTAGCATAAAACGTGTTATACACGAAGTTTGTCTTAAGGTTCCAGGTCAGTGTATCAGTTCATAAGTAGGTTAGCTTCACTTAAGTTTCTAATTTCTTATAGGCGTTGGGTTTAGTAGCAAACTGGATATGAAAAGTAGCTGTATATTACCTCTAAATTATACTTTTTCAATTTGTAAATTAATTTGAATTTTAAAAATTGAACTGCTTCATGGTTAAATAGATTTGTTGTTGTTTTTTTCATTTAATCAAAAGTAAAGAAAAAACTGCCCCTTGGGAGTAGATAGGAAAGGGGGGTAATTTATACAGGGATTTTTTATTTGCTTCCGTTGGTAATCAGTTCATGTAATACATACCTTTCTTTTCACGTAGCTGAATTGCATGTGGGTCTTATAAGTTTTATTTTAAGAAAAATAAATAGTTGCACTTTTATTGTTTAGAATCTGTTTATAGAAGCTCAAACAAACCTTAGAAAAAGGAAGACTTGCTCCTCTACCAGCCTTGTGCATTCTAGGACTCTGCAGACAACTGTCTCTTTTGGAAAGAGCTGTGTTTGTACAGTGACCCGTGTAATACTTGGCTGTAGCAGAGGAATCTCATTCCATTCCTTCTTCAGCAAGGGGGTGCGGTAAGGAGTTTGGCATGAGGCTTAGTCATTTCAGCTGACATTTTAGTCACTGAATAGTGCTTTGTCTTCTTCCTGCTAGAACATACTTTGCAATACAAATGTTTCAGGCAGTTGTCACTCAGCTTATGGAAACATATTAAGTCACTCTTAACTTCTGCGGGTTTTTTTTCCATTTCTGGAATCTCTGAAGCTCTGTTGACCCACTTTGGAGTAATCTGCACACATGTAGGTTAAAAAACAATCTTTCCACAACGCATAGGTGTTCTCAGAAGAATTAGAAAATATAAACACAGAAGAAAAAAACCCACCCCATACCTACAGCCCGGCATTTTTAGTGTACATACACATCTCTCTCTCTTTTCTTACAAAATGAAATTATGATGTATTTTTTAAAATCACATAATTACATGCTGCATCATAAAATTCAGATAAGAACTCTTAACCTATGAAAGGAGTTATATGGCCCTTATATAAGATATTGTAAAATAAATTGAAAGTAAGTATTAAAGTTGCTAGTTGTTACAACACCGTGTTGTTCTCAACAGGTATGCTTTATTTCTCTGCCTGCTGCTCCAGGGAGTAAGTTATCCTCATTTAATTCTCTTTCCCATAATATCCTGTTTTACTTTTCTTGGTTTCTTTAGTACCTCATACCAACGTGGGCATAAATAGTGGGAACTGTGTGTTTGTTGAATGAATTAAAGGTGCAAATTAATAATGCCAGGTTCCAGATTAATTCCTAGCAAGATCCAGGCCATTACAAACGTTAGGTTCTTTTCCCTTTTTCATCCTGAACTTAGTAACATCGGGTTCTTAAGCTTCCTAGAGGGAACTGTTTGACCCACATTTAGTGGGGTTTGTGCTTTGTCACATTATTCTTTCCTGGGCAAGGGCTGGTAGACCTTCACTGAAGCATTGATTGTTTTTCTCCGTTAATACTGATGGATTTATGCAAATCACACCTGCAGGGAAAAGCCAGGGCTTAAAGGTTAGTCAGGCATGTCTGGTGAATTACCACCCCAATAGTATAGAGGAAAAGCAGAGGCGAGCACCCTGGTAGTTTTGGCTGTGGAGCTCGTCATCCAGGTGTGGGATTCTTCCATCTCTGCAGCTCGTTGAATTTAACTTGAGACAATTTACCTAATTTTTGATGCTCAAGCAAGTTAGTAAATGTAAGCACTTAGATGGCTAGCTGGTAATAAATTGATTAATTTATTACCTTGTGATGGATAAATGACTTTGGACCAGTTATTTTAAAGCCCTAAACCTCTGCATCTGCATATGGAAAATGAGGAAAGACCACCGAGCTTACAGAATAATTGTGAGGATTAAACAACATGGCATATATAAACCTGAGTTTATATATATCTGAGTGTGCATCCAGTAAATACGAGGGGCAAAGTCAACAGCACTGAAACTATAGTCTCTAAAATATAAAACATACTGCTAGAAATACTACCATCGTTACATGAATGTACCCTTTGAATTTTAATGCTTCCAAAGGCTGTCTTGTGGGTGTGGTTTTATCCAGTTTATGTATGTTCAGATGATACTTTTGATACCCAAGGATGATCCTCTTAAGAGAGCTTATCCTTGAAAGCCCTCATTAACAATATTAGTGATTCTGGAGTGGAAATCAGAACTTGGAATCATTTCTCAGCAAAGCATGAAAACAATTTAGCAGAGTTTGCCATGGGAATGACTCTTTGCAAAGCTAAAGAAATCCCTGGACTTGAAACATGATGCTTAAAATCTGATTATGAACTTAATATGTTGTAGGAAGTTTGAAAGTCAGCTTCCTCAGCTCATTTTAAAATTGCAACAATTTTAATCGAAAGAGTTGATATACATTTAATTAAAACGATTTAAAGAGATAATCAAAATAATGAAAAAAAAATTTACTACATAAAAGCTTTCCCTTTGATCATTAACTTATGACCTAACTCTGGGCAATATAATTATAGAATTTCCTAGACCAAAACTTTGTAAGTAGTTTCTTATGTAAATACTTTTGAATATTAAATTCTTGAAGTTGTTGGAATATCCATTTTTAAACATCTACTCAGATTAAATGAAACAGACAAATGCTTGGAAATGCAAGTATATCTAAGATATAGAGGGAAAATAAAACGAGAAGGTAATAGTAACGAAACTTTTAAAGGACTTCTGATATTATATTCATTTGTTGTTTTTTTACTGTATGTATTTTTAAATGGCTTAATACTCATTATTATGGAAATATAAAGATTAAAAAGTACTTTGGTTCACTGGATTGATTTTTTATTGTCCCTCCATCTCCTTGTTTATTCTAGACCTCTTTTCTTTCTGCACATGTAATTGTATGTGTGCTTCTGTGGTTTTTGTTTTTGAAACAACTGAACAGAACCAAGGTCACATTTTATATACTTTTATAAAGATTTATGTTTTTCATTTGTTTTCTCAATTTATATATCACTGATGTTCTTCCATGTAATTATACATCTTCTCTTAAAGGTTCATCATATTACCAATTATATAATGAACCAGCTCCCCTTTTCTTCTGATAATATGGAATATGCTTATTGTCTTAACAGCACAGTGAAATTTTTGAAGTATCAAATACCTTATGCAGATCCCCAAATGTTGGGAAAACCTCACAACCAAGTTTTTCCATCTGGTCATAAAACATTCCATTGAAGCTGGGACTTTTTCTCTGGGTGCTGCTGGCTGTGTTCAGTTGCTGTCATGCTTCTGTCCAATTAGAGGCACAGCCAGTGACTCAGAGGTGTTAGAACCTGATTTTCTGGAGCCAACCTCTTTGGATTGCATACCAGTTCCACCACAAATAAACTATGTGACTTGGGGCAAGTTGATGGCACTGTTTACTCCTTTGTGAAAGGGATGATCATATTACCTGCTGGAAGATTAAATGAGTTAATATGAGAAGTGTGTAAAATAGTGCCTGACACATCATGAGTTCTATATGTCTATTTTCTGTTATAGTGTTATCATCACCGTCTTCCTTATCCTTATCACCAAGTTCACCGTGTTCCGATTGCAAATGAGTTTCCGCAAAACAACACTTGCGGCAAGTCACTGGTTTTGAAAGAGTGGATCATGTTAATAACCAATACCATGGCTTCATTTAAGTTGGAAAGATAATTTTACAACACGATTTACTCAGTTTTTAGCTGTAAGAGGTCAGAAAGGTATCTGCTGAACTATGCAGCAAACAACCGTTTGCTTAGCCATTTGCTTGACCCATGAGGAGTGTTCCTTTTATTTTATTTTACTTACTTTGACCTTTTTATTATTAAAACATGGGATATTTACTTTATTTGTGTGGCCTCAAGCTTTTAAATTTTTAATTTTTCTATATATACATATGTGGAGCAATGTAGAGGTTAGGGGCACTGACAGCTGTACAGTTGAAAATCTGCGTATAACTTTTAACTCCCGCAAAATTTAACTACTAAGAGCCTGCCGTTGACCAGACGTCTTACCAGTAACATAAAGTGATTAACACATATTTTGCCTATTATGTGTACTATTATAATACTGTATTATTACAATAAAGTAAGCTTTAGGAAAGAAAATGTTAAAATCATAAGGAAGAGAAAGTACATTTATAGTACTGTACAGTATTTATTGAAAAACATCTGCATGTAAGTGGGCCCACACACCCATGCTATTCAAGGGTCAGCTGTATGTCTATTTTTAAAAGTACTAGAATTTGCTTTGCAGATAATTTTTCTCTGCAGGACATGACTTTATATGTTTTCTTTCTTTGTTTTATGATTTTACCAACACCAGTAAATGGTACTATCTCGTATACTTAAAGTGAGAGGAAGTATAAAATTTGTGTGTACTGAAAGCATTTCTTCTGTGTCCTTCCCTAAGCGATGGAATAGCCATTTTAGAATCTTAAATGCCTTCAGCTTAACAGACTCTTACCTTATCTGTTCTCTTTTCCAGTCAGCAGTGACAGTGCAGTTTGCTGCCAACTAATGGCAAGAAGCAGTCAGGAACATTAAATGTACAGATTATGTTTTTACATTATGATTTACTGTACATAGGTTTCTAAAAGAATTAAAGGGTTTTTGATTTATTGCATATTAAAAAATGCTGCATATCAAAATGTACAGTCATTTTAAAGAGTGATTAGATCTCAGAAACCTCACCTTCTGTATCAAACTCATTTTACCACCTCTCATTGTACATTAATATTATCAAGGCAAAGTAATAAAAAGTCTGTTAAATTTATAGTAAATTCAGATGTTAAAGTGGAAACATACATGTAATTGGATTTCAGTTTAAATATTTAGCCCTAACATACGAGATTTCTTCCTGTACTCATTAGGATCTGTCAAGATACCAAGATGTTGAAGTATTAGCAGTATAGATCCTTCTAAATTTAGTATTTACTGTAAATGACATAAAAACAAATTCAAAAAAGATTTATCACTTAAAGAAGGAAGCAAACAATCTACATAATTGTATGCTCTGATGGCCGTGCTTTTCTAAAATAAAAATTTAAATAGATTTATAGAAAAATTGAGCAGGTAGTACACAGTTCCCATATCGCCCCTACCCACACACAGTTTCCCCTCTTATTTATATCTTACATGAGTATGTCTCTCTGTCATAATTAGTGAACCAAGACTGATGCATTCTTATTCACTGAAGCCCATGGTTTGCCCAGGTATCTTTAGTTTTCACCTCATGTGCTTTTTCCGGTCCAGGATCCTGTCCAGAATCCCACGTTACATTTAGATGTCATATTTTCTTATGTTCTTGTCTGTGACCATTTCTTGCACTTACCTTGTTTTTGATGAAAATCCTTTTTTTAACATGTGCCTGCTGAAAAAAATTATTTACCAAGTCCTGAACAAAAGAGAACAAAAATCCCTGCCCTCAGAGGGTTTGCATTTTAGCAGGGAGCTTATAGTCTACTTTTTAAATGCAATTTTAAGGCAGAAGGAATGCCTTATGGCAGATTAGTATTTCACATGATAATTGTGGGACTTTGGATTTTACTATAATTAGCCAAAAAAAAAAATTGAGTAACCATTTGTGGATTAATTGCAAAAGCAGATACTGTATCTCTGATGTGTAGAACATATGTCTTAAAGTGTGTATTGTTTTTATATTGAGGGAAACACTTATTTCCAAAAGAGTGATGCTGCTTATGATGAGATTATGGAATTGGAGAAGAGAGTAGTCAGACCCTTGTTGCCTACAGGGGAAATATCATCAAAGACTGTATTTCTTGTTGAAGGTTTTTTTGTGATTGACTGAAGAAACTTTTCATACAGTTGCTGACTTAAGTTTGGCTTCAGAAAAGTTTAAAATCTGTGTGGCATGTGATATATCAGAAATGAGGGTAGGATTTGCAAATTTTAGGTTGCCAGGTCGGTGCTGATCCTAAGTATTTTTGAGCTGGAATAGCTGAAGAATCTGAAACAAGGTTTTGCTGAAAGCTTTGGCACTAGGGCTTGATAGGGGACCAAGCCGTTAAACAAAGGAAATGGGGGAAATTCTAGGAAGAAAGGTGTTCTGCAGCCAGGGAAATTTGAGTCAGTTAAATTATTTTTGGCAGTGTAGTGGCTATATATAACTTTACTTTTGCCTCAAAAATTACTATGTTGAAAACACCCTGCTCTGCCACTGTCAGCTGGAGGGATGCTGGCCTTTCCTGTTTCGGGGCCATATTCAAGTTAGTCATCAATGGTGGGTAGTATGAATTAGTTATTGCTGAAAACCTTTACTTACTTTTGGACCATTTGCTTAAGCAGCTAATACTGTACCCTGTAACCTTTGAGTAAGCAGGCTATGGGAAGACAGCGCCATCAGTGCCTGTTGAATCAAATGCAGGAACATTAATGAATCCTTCTAGAAAGAAATTTTGCTGGGAGCTATATTTTACATCTCCATTGGTCAAGCTCTTTTAATTAATTACATTGGTTTGTTTTTCCTTTTCTTTCAGTCTAGTTTTTCCATTGTTTGCACATTTATAATTAGTTTCCATGGTGACATCTGGTGGTAGCTTTGAAATCCAAGAGAGTATGTTTGGAATGATAAATATTTTTACTTAATAGCTCCAGATTTCCGGCCTCTTTCAAAATTTTCCGCTTATTAACAACTTTTCCTGAAAATGTCTTCATTGTATTCTGGAAGTTGGAAAACTTGGCATTTATTGCTTCTGTCATGTTTCATTAAAGCACAGGATTGATGCCTTATAACATTGCTGGGGGGTGCATATAACACGCTTGTCTAAACTTGTCTTCTGTAATCAGAGTGTACATCCTAGAACCATGCAGCCCCTAGCTTGCCTGCTGCTTCCGCATCGTACCCTTGTGATAAGAAAGGTGTCGTCTCCACATTTTCTTCCTCATTGCTGTTTTCTCTTGCAGCCTTGATACTCTTTCCACCTGGCTGGAGGGAGTTCTGTGAAAGGCATCCAGTTGCATACTATTGTTGCTCTCTCAGGAAGTGAAAGAGGAAATCAAAAACAGGAGCAGAGATGGCAGAGAAAGAGGGAAGACAACCTGAAGGCAGGAAGGAGCCCACAGAGGAGGAGTTTGTGTTGGGGTGTTTATATGTGCCAAAGAAGATGTGGTATTATTGTGGGGTGTATTAAAGAGAAATATCTTAAAAACTAGAGTTTAATAACTATGTAGTTTTTGTTGGTTTCTTAAAGAACCATTTCAGGAAAAGTGAAATACCTCAGTGTGCAAAAAAAATTGATTTGATGTCAGTTGGTAAATGACCATGGATGGAAAGAAATTAGGGTGAGGTGGTTTTGAGAAAGAACACGGCAGGTTGATCACATCCAGTGATGGCTAGGAGTCATTATAGTTGTTTTTCTGTCTTAAAGGTATAACTGGGAGTCTTCATATTGGAAATCTAAAAATTTGTTTGTTTTACGAAGGAAACTGCTGAAGTTGCAAGCGTGCCAGCTGTGGCTTTCGGGAGAACTAGGGGAGAGAAGGGTGACAGGGCGGGAGCACAGACTTAACAGGGACTGCCGCTGCTCAGAATCCAGGGCCCCGTGCAGAACGACTGGGATTCTCAAGTGTCCCTGGTTGAGCAGGGGCCCGCTCTGGATTCCACACTTTCTAAAGTTGGGCAGATGCTTTCTACTTTCTTTAAAACCAAGGTAGTTACACTGGAGCATTTCGAAGCGGCTGCCAGTTGCAGGACTTGATTTTGAGATGGCTGAGGCTGAGTCCACTCCTGTCTCCCTTCCCAGGTTACCGGGCCATTTCCAGCTGCTCCCAACCCTGTGGCCTGCCCTTTCGAGCCTCAGGATGGAAGCTCAGTGGAGCTGGTGCTCTCTGCCTGCTTCAGAAGTGGCTTCCCGGGAGATGTGAGGGGATGCGATTTGTGACTGAGCAGACAGATTAAAAAGCAGAACACAAAATAACTTTGCATATGTACAGTCTTTTCCCACCTACTTTATGCTTTCAAAATAGGGCATAGAATTAGAATCATGCTTAGCCCCTGAACCTCTCTGTGACCAGAGTCCTTGTTGTCCTGTAAGTGTCCTTATTTCAGCAGCTGAAAACTCCTCACAGCCACTCATCACGGCAACAGCCCCCGTGGTCTCCAGCATCCTCGGTGCTGTGGGGCATGTGACAGTGATGGCTGATGGTGACATTTCTGCCTGATGGCAGAGAGCCTGGGGCCCGCCATCAGACTGTCAGGTTTATCCCGATGCCACCACATAGCGGTCACCCTTGCTGCTGCCTCTCACTGTAAGACTGGGGCAAGTTGCTTAACTTTATCTAAGCTTGTTTCCTTATTTGTAAAACTGGGATGAAAATCATACAATTTCTGTGTTCTTCGAATGACTGTGAACACATGTAAAGCACCTAATGAAGTCCTTGGCATACAGTAAATAGATACTTGCATTATTAGGCATAAATTGAAACATAAATAATCTTTGCAGTCACTATGTGATATTGTAAAAAATCTACTGCCCATGAATTCATGAAATAGGAACATCTGAGCTTCACACTTATACATATTTAATATTTTAAATTGCTAATTAATACCATCCTAGTTTTCTTCCATATTTGAGAAGAAGCACTTTGCCGTCTCACTTTTCACCTTTGTTAATAACTTCTGGAGGTTTCTAGGACCCGGAACTTCCCCTTCCAGCAGTGGCTAAGGCGTCACAGGAGGCAAGAGCTTGCTGCCAGGTCGATGAGGAGAGCCGGGCAGGTCCCGGAAGGCGTTCCGTGATTGTGCACTACCGTCTGGACACTTACAGCTAGACCCAAGGTGGAATTTGACGGAGAATAAACAGCTGTTTTTGTCTATGATTTAAGCCTCATGTTATATGTGCATTTTATATTTCTTTTTTTCCTTCCTCCCTGAGACTAGAGAAAAAACCGTTCCATCTGAACGAACGTGTAATCCAGCCCTTCTGAATACTGATGTGAAAAAAAATGGAGGAAATAGGAGGTTTAATTTGTCTTTTCAGAATTTTCACGTTAAGGTTTGTTCACTCCCCTTTTGTCACACTAGCAAGAGGACAGGCGGGATTTTGCTGGCACTAAAATCAGTCATGATGTCTGAACTCCAGCCCTGCCATTTATTGCAATCCTGCAGAAGTTACTCCTCTCTCTCCATCTGAGTTTTTCATCCATGATATTGAGATAATGACACTGCGTATGTGGGCAACTTAGATAAAAAGATTAAATAGGGTAAGGCACATAGGGCAGTTGTGGGGCCTGGCATAAATATGGAACAAATTTGTTTGTGTAATATTTGCTATTATTAAATGCCTACAAATCACATTTAAATGGACACCGTTTTACAAAGTGAACAGCCACCGCATTATTTGTTGGGTATTGGAACCGGAAAGGGGTGACTGCATGCACTCTACACCTGTCTTCTTGAATTTTTCTGACACTTCACCTATCAAGTGAATTATGTTACATTTTAATGAAACAGCAAAACATGAGAAGAACATACGGACATACTTGTTACTAGGTAGTCCTAGTGGAGAGATCATTCTGTTATTCCCTGACTTCCTTTGTAGCAGTTGATAGCAGTGATGAGAAAATAAAAACTAGAAAAGATTATTTTCCTTTGCTTACTAAGGCCACTCCTCTTTCAGACTAACAGCAGATAAAGTTTTGCCAATTTAGTGAACAGATTGCATATGCATAGACTATGTTTGGACTGAGAAAAAGGAAACCTTTTAGAGTTTATCAGACAGTTGTCTCTGCTGCATGGAGAGAGTAGTTAGCTCCTTTTTAATGTAAGATTTCTGAGGTTTTGTTCCATATTCCTGGGGGAGTATTGTCTATCTATTTTGACGATTTGCTAAGAACTAATGAAGCAATAGTGAATAATGATAATACTTCTGAATAACAAGCACTTAAGATAATTATTTCACATTTTAAAATTTAGTTAAGTTTGGTATTTACAATTTATAATAAACCTTTTTGGGAGTATAAGATATGATAAACATTCAAAATGAGTGATATCAATTACCTCTAATAAGCGAATTGTAAAGTTTATATAATGGTAAAAAAATACAGGTTTGTGTTTGGTTGAGATAAACATTTTTTCATTTCTGAGCACAGGTTAAATGGATATTTGCCATTTTTCCATAGTATTTTACATTAAATGGGAAACTTCAGTGATTCTGTAGTTGAGAATATCTAAAGTCCAACCTGGACCAAAAAGCACATTAGTTCAGAATGTTTAATGTACAAGAAAAAAATGCAGTGGGAAAAAAATTGAAAGGACAAGATTGTACCATTGAGTAAAAAGGTGGAATTTGCTTAAGAGAAATGGTTTTTTCCACTGTTCATCATCCTGAGAAGAGGTTAATCTGGGGCTTAAGTAAGGTTCTGACTGGTGTCAATGGCTAGGCCAAAACATTAATTCTTTGTAATTACATAATTCCATCTTTTATTAGTTGATTTAATAAGAAATGTGCCCTAGTTTGAGTCGCAGTTGAGGGCTCCTCTGTACCAGCCCCAGTTAAGATAGCTATTCATTTTTGTTCATTCACTTAATAAATAATTACTGGCCTTTGGGGAGGGTGCTGGGTATCCTGGTATTCAAGAAGGAAGCGGCCCCTGGCTTGTGGAGCTCACAGCGTGGAGGGAGAATTTATGTTGTTAGCACACTGGTTGGCTTACTGTGGATTAAGGCAGTTCAAAGGAACTACAGGATTTCAATACCCAAGAGACCTGAGCCATCCTTATTCTGGGCTTTGAAAGACTATACTCTTGTGTTTTCTTAACCACTATTCAAAGGGGTGTGTAAACCAAAGTAGATTTCAAGAGGTGTGCTGCTCAGCCTCTTTCTCTAAACTAGCAGCGTGGGAAGCAGGAGGTGCTGGACTGTGGGGACTCAGGTCTGGGCCCTGGCTCTGGATTGGTCTCTGGGTCCCTGATTAACCTCTAGGAACAGCGGCAGATTTCAAGTGACTGTAAATGTCATTCTGGGACAAACAAAGTACTGGGCCATTACATGATCTCTTAGTGCCCATCCCATCCCCTTGGGTTGTTTTGAGATTTCAGTGAGATAATATTTGTAAAGTGCCTGACTCTTAACTGATCATGACAAACACTTTTACAGCCAATATCACATTCCAAGTGCTGTTCTACTCATCATGTGTGTGTTCGTTTCATTTAATCAATCAATCTTCACCTTACAGCAAAGGAAACTGAGGCACAGAATGTTTGGATAACTTTCTCTGGATCATGCATCTAGGACTGACTCATGAGCCCTTGATAAACTGGAGTTGGTGCTTATGTTGACCCTTTCTCATAGTAGAAGTTTTCCTTTTTATTGTTCACCTGCTACTTCACGTTTTTCTTCTTCTTTCTCTACAGGGGTCATAGAGACTTCAGACCGACTTGACCGCGAGTCAACCTCCCATTACTGGCTAACAGTCTATGCAACCGATCAGGGGGTTGTGCCTCTAGCCTCATTTATAGAGATCTACATAGGGGTTGAGGATGTCAATGACAATGCGCCACAGACCTCGGAGCCAGTATATTACCCAGAAGTAATGGAAAATTCTCCCAAGGATGTATCTGTAGTCCAGATTGAGGTGTTTGATCCAGATTCTAGCTCGAATGACAGACTGACATACAAAATTACAAGTGGAAATCCACAAGGATTCTTTTCAATACATCCTAAAACAGGTATGTTATATGAACTATTCATGCTTCTACTTCCTTAATATGGGGCAATTGAAGAACTAATTTTCTTAATTTGCCATTTTTCTTTAGTTTTCAGTAAATCATTTTCCTTTTGAATTATTCAAAACAGGCTGATTTCCAGTTGGAAATTTAGTCCAAAAATTTTTTTTTCCTTCCCCCTTTGAATTTGTTTTTATAAATTTTCTGACATGGCTCAGTAGACTTTTACTTCCAGGTTAAAAAGCAAATAGCGTTGTGTTAGTAATAGCTCCTAAATCAGTGAGATATCTTAAACTGACTAAAAATTCAGTTCAACTGCTGCTAAGTATTCTAATTTTCTTAACTCTGCTTCTTATGGAGAACATCACAGGAGCCTATTTCACAACTCATAGTAGTTTTTCCAGTGTTGGTTTAGGATTTTCCCACAGAGCACTGCTCTATCTCTGCAGGCGGCAGGAGTCAGGATGAAACAGTTTTCCAGGTGGGAGCAGTTACTTTCTGGGACCAGTGCCTTAAGTTTTCCTTCTGTTTTCTCCACTCAGCATCTGACCACCTGCTTCTATGCAGGTAGCTCCTTGGCTTCCAAAATCCTTATAAACTTTTAATCTTTGTTCTTTTACATTTGATGACACATCTACTTTTTTCTTAGTTCTTAGTTCTCTTTTGTATTATTTCACCAAAAAAAAGAGGCTCGCTGTAGCACTTGTCTGTGTAGCGAAAAGTGAGCTATCCTTTTTGCGAGGAAAACTGCACGTGCACTGCTGTGCTCCTTGATTTCTTGATGGGAGTTGAAGCAAGCCTTACCATGGGACATTGAGAGGACAGTTTATTTGGAGGAAAATAAAACTTCACATCAGATGGAGCATTGCCTTTAAACCCAGGGATATTTTGGTGATTTGATGCTTTTCAGTAGAATCGAATTAACAGAACACAGAGCATTCTGAAGAGGGAGAGGCACTGTAATTTACACGCCTCTGCTTTATCTTTATTATGACTTTCCTAAGTCTAGGGGAAGTGGCTTGCCCAGTTACTGCATTGTCTACTTGATGTGTTAACTAACATACAAAGCCAAAATTGAAGCATTCTCAGCTTCTTTACTAGTCTTTGTTGCCCCCTTTTTTATGCCGTTCTTATCTCATAATTTTCTTTGCTGAACTTATAAAGGAAGCAATTCTTAAGTTAGAAAGAAGGTTTGAGTTCAGTATCTGTACGGAAATGCCTGCACAAAGATACCTGAAGGAGATTGCGTGTTTCTAATATATTTTCTGTTACAAAGATGATGAAACGTTAAGTGTTTTAAACCTCTTGTCAGCATATTTCAACCTGATGTTCATAGAAACTGTCTTTCTTGTTTGTTGAAAGTAAACATACGTTCAAGATTTGTTTTGAATATATAGGATTTACTTTTGCTTTGAGATGATTATGCTCTAATTCTTTGGCCAGATTCTGATGTGTTCCTCTGATAGCGAATAGGAGTGCAGTTTGGGTCTTTAGAAAACCAGTAGTTGATTATTAGGAACAATTGAGCCATAAACAAATTTAATTATATAGGAGAGAAACAAGATCTGAGCATTTTTCCCCCTTTGGAAGCTTTAGGGGCAGGTGCAGGACCCTGAACTGAAAAAGCTGTGGAATTCAGAGATTATACAAGAAACGACAACTTGAAATGGCATCTGTAAATGATTAATAAAAGGCTTGTTTAAGCAGTCTAGTTGTATACTATTTTTGCCGCATAAGTGGTGACCAAGTTCAACTTCATTTTTGTGAAACAAGATAAAAGAGAACTAAGGGCTAAGAAAAGTAGGAGGTACTGTCAAATATAAAAGAAGAAAGATTAGAAGTTTATAAAAATTTCAGAGCAGGATTTTGGACACCAGAAACTAACTGTCTGGAAGCAGGGGTGGGTCATAGACCTTGAAGGATGGAGAACTCTAGATGTTAAAGCCTTGAACTGGTAACCTAAGAACATAACTACCCCTATTTTTAAATTGTTTGTTGAATTAGATTTAAAAGATTTTTGTTTTTCTTATGTCTTCTGTCTCTGCTAGATGAGCTTAAGTCTTCTGTGAAGAGACAACCAAACAAACATTAAATGTCCTTTGAATGTCTAAGCAAATACTATAGGTCTGGGCATAATGTATATTTGAGAAGAAGAAACAAGGAAATTACATAAGTCAGAGATGTGGGAGCCTTGAAACTTGGTTATCTCTGGGACCTCTGAAATGATATCATTGCCATGGTGTTATGTCTTGTAGAAAGGTGGCTACTATGGTGTAGCCACTGCCTTTTACATCTCTCTGTTGTGGCAACTCTCAGGAAGAGATGCCTACTGAAAATTCTTGCCTATCTTCAGGGACATTGAGTCCCCACCAGGAGTCCACAGTGAGCTTCCATCGCTCTGAGTGGGAAGCACGCACATCCTCCTGATGACAGCAGAAGAAAATTCCTAAGGGGTGCAAAGAGATTTTATTTTCTTGAAATTGAAGGCAGATACCAGTGGAGAGTAACTGTAGTTAGTACACAAGAATATTTGTTGTGATGTATATTTTAAACTTTATGGTTAGTAGAGAAATCTGATCATTCCTCAAGTCATCTAATTCACGTCGCCAAAGACCAAGAAATAACCATCAGCATGGACCTTATTAAAGAGTACAGGAAATACAGTTTCACAAGGTCTGTCTCTAGATGATTCTGTCCCCCAACTCAGCAGACACTTGTGTAATGTTTCCAAGTATAATGTTTCAAACTGTACATCTTCCCCAAAACATTGAAAGCAGACTTATTTTTGGTAGGTAGGTCGTTATTATTGGGGGCCACATTGCAAAAGCTGATGAAAGACACTCTGGTAGGAGAACATTCCCATGATTTACTCACCCATACGAGCACCTGGAGACCCTAAATCATGTCATGTAATTGATGGCTGAGTGATAAAATCACTGGGCTAGAAACCAGGAGATCTGGGCAGCAGTGAGGCTTACCTCTGGGATATCGGGGAAAACTGGCTTCCAGGTCCTTACATTTTGTGGCTAGCAAGGAGCATTTTTGCACACCGGTTGAGGCACGTCTCCAGAGTACAGAGCGCTCAGATCCATTTATGGAAGTCGACACCTCCTCTCCCCCTTGCCTGCGTTTGCATTCACTCTATCATCTGTGCCTACGCTAACCAGGATTTCGGTAGATGGATGCATTTGTGCATCTCCCCTGGATAAACAGATCTGATGAAGTTAAATGAGCCTGACGATGATCGAAATGTCCAGCAGAGTTGGGAAGCCTAAATTCGCTGCCATTCAAACTGTGTGTTTACACATCAGCTGTTTCCTGAGCTTTTGTCTGTATATAGCACATCGAGAGATGCTTTGAAAGTTGTAATCCACCGAAGTAAGATGGCGGAAACTCAAGTAGAGAGACTGTGCCCACCAGCTCTGATCAACACCTCTGGGAAGTGGGATAGACAGACAGGGTAGGTGTGATTAGCAGGTCGAGGCCCCTTGGAACAGTTCTGGGCTGATTTTAAAGGCAGTGAAAGAGGTGTAGGGGATATTCCTCACACTGGGTGACAATTTGGAGTTGTGAGTATTTGTGGCCAAGAGATACAGTCAGATGAGTGTATGAGTGGTTACGCTTGGTGGAAAACCTTAAATACCAAATTTGGGGGAAAGGATAATATTTGTTATTTTTATAAATAATGACCTATTTTTGAGTCTACATGCAATCCCTTGGGACATTTTGTATAAATTTCAATCGGATAAACTCACTAAGTCATTTTGGAGGGGAGGCAAACATGTCCACAAAGACCTTTTTCTCCTTTTATTCATATACTATGACAAAGTATTTAAAAAACAAAACAGAACAAAAACTTTCCTAGGACTGGACTTGATAATATGAATTTTGGGTTCTAAAGACAGGTTTAAATGAACATTTTGAAGATTTACCTTCCAGCTGCAGTGTTTGTGCTGCTTAGCTCAGAGTGCCAGAACTGTTCTTCTGCCTCTCAGACAGCTCTCATCATATTGTTTGTAAGTAGGGGGGCAGGGTTTTCTTTTCCACGGTTTGCAAGCAAATGTGATTTTATCTAGTCTCCCTTTCTGCTACACACACTTTTCTTGACACCATACATATTTTATAACATTTTTTGGTTATGTCCAATATCAGGGTAAATTTGCTTCTTTTAACATAATTTGTGCGATTGCTCAGGCTGGGGGAGAGACAAGAGCCTGGAATGTCAGATCGCCTTGACAGCCCGACTCCTGCGCACAGACCATCTCGGCCTCGCTTGTGGAATGTCAAGGACAGAGAAGAAGGGGAGTCCCCAATAATAGGGGTCGGTTTATTATCCACAAGTAACCTGAGGACACTGAAACCACCCTAGCAAAGTGTCTTTTTAAGTCAATGTTATCCATTTGAACTTCAGAGGAATGATAGGCTCCTTATCGTGAGCAGGTACTTTTCAGAGTGTTACTTTTAGGCATGTGTGTGCTTTATTCTCATATCTATATTTGGTATTTTCCAAGTTTTGGACACAAAGCCAATATTGATTTTTTACTTTTAAAAAGTTTTATTGAAGTTTAATTGGCATACAGTAAATTGTGCACACCTCACGTCTGCAGTTTGGGAAGATTTGGCATAGTTGTGCAACTGCAGAACCATCACCACAGTCAATCAGTGAACAAATCCGTTGCTCCCCAAAGTTTCTCCACCTCTTTGTAGTCCCCCCTTCCATTCCTCTCTGTCCCCTTCCCCAGGCAGCCACTTGACCTGCGTTTGGTTACTATATGTAACTTTTCATTTCCTAAAATTTTATATAAATGGATTCTTATGCTATATACTCTTTTTTTGGTAAAGCTTCTTGCACTTCACATATTTACTTTGTCATCTGTATATTTTATTTTCTGTATTCTCGGTGCTCTGATGTTCTAGGACCTCACTGACTGGACAGAGATTGCCCCTGTCAGGGCCAGCCAATTCTTAGAGCTGGTAAAGACTCACTTTCTGTATACACACGAGCCAGTCCAGCACCCATACTCGGAACTATCTTCTTTAACCAGCCCCTAACTCCCCTTCCCTAACCATCCCGGAGCCTAGTACCAGACAGCGAGGGCCAGCCCCTGTGCCCTAGGGCCCACTGAAATAATTCACAGACTAGCCACTCCCAAACCTGCCTCTGCTGCCATGCCTTGCCTTTTCTGTGCCAACCACAGTAAAGCTTTTGCCCATGCTTTGTCCTTGGTCCTTCTGTCACCTGTGCTGCCCTGGTGCAACCCTGCGTGGCCCTGTGTGGTGTGGCACAGCATGTCCCCTCTTCCTGGGAGTTATATCAAATTATCTTTCAGTGACAGTTGTCTCTGATCTGTTGCCCTTACTGTACCTGAATAATGAAACCTACATTTTAAAACACTTTGATGCAGTTTCTTTCACTCATAAAAAAGAATATATGGGTTTTTTCCTCATCCTCTTAAACAGGTGGCAGCATAGTATACACAGCAGTGTGTATCTTGGGTTTCTCCCTTAACGGGATTAGACGCTATGCTTTAGAAAAATGCCTGTTAACAGCCATTGATGGATTTGCCACATTATTATAGGAATATATTTGTGTGTCTGTGTAACTCTCACCACCCACTTCGCTGATCCACTGATTTTTATACTGCCTAGTACAAATATATTATTTTTTATCTTCTCATTCATTGATGTCCATCTTCCTGTTTGGGAACAGATGCACTGAGAAAGAATTTTGTTTTATGGTTAAAAATAAAGTCATCAAAAATGTTTAGGTAAAGTAGAGACATTCTTTTGGGGTATATTTGTATGTTTGTGATTTGTGTGTCTGCATGTGCATCTTTAAAGGGTTTAGGCTCTTTGACAGTTACACATCTGTTTTCATCCACATGAAATTTTAAATGGCTTAAAATGATTTTGAAGCTCTTAGCTTGTCCTTTACCAGTTCTGTTAAAATTTTGCCTAATTCAGAGTCAGATCCTTACTCCGATCTCTGCTCATTACTGGACCTGGAGCACATTGCACTGTTCGGATCTTCTGAGTACCCCTGGCTGTCTCTTTGGGCTGGTCTCCATCAGGCTGTCTCATGCCTGTAACTCTGAGAGTTGAGCTTGAAGGAGACAGCCAGAGAGGAGCCAGCAAACCTGGGCTTCCCTTCTGTCTTACTCTCTGATCTTCCTTGTACCACTTTTTTGCCATCTCTTGACCTCACTTTTAAAGATAAGGCTGGATCAAAACTTTGATTAGGAGTTGGAGGGACAGTGACAACTGTAGCTTATGTTCATTCCATGTAAGGTATTACAAGCACCCCCACATACTCTCTTAACAAGGAACCCTGAGAGGGGTAAAGACTAGAAATACCGAGAGTCTGCTGATCTCCCCATTTTTATTTTTTCCATTTTTCAAAATAACTATGACTTGACAGGTAAAGGCCGTCTGGAGGTCAGAGCCAGACAGGCATGGATTTCTTATCTGCTCCTCCTGGATGTACAGTCCCTTATTCCCTGTGTGCCTGTGGGTTTGGGATGTAAATGTGGCTTGGGAGCTAATTTTTCTGTACCTTCTCTGCTCTTTTATTAAGGAATTTCTGTATCATATATTGGTTGCTTTTGAGGCTAATCTTGTTTCTATAATATTTTCAGACCAAAAATCACAAAGCTTCTAATTAACAGTAGATGTCTAAACTTAGTTGTATTAACTGTGTATTGTAAGGATCATTAAACTTTTTCTCTAAAAAGCCAAGTAATAAGTATTGTAGGCTCTGCAGGCCATGCAGTCTCTGTCATGGCCACTCAGCTCTATCCCCTGTAGAGCAAAAGCAACCATAGACAATCTAGAAATGAATGAGCATGGCTGTGTTCCAATAAAACTTTATTTATGGACATTGGAATATTTCAGTTTCGTGAACTTTTCATATGCCAC
This sequence comes from Manis javanica, assembly GCF_040802235.1. Taxonomy (NCBI): domain Eukaryota; kingdom Metazoa; phylum Chordata; class Mammalia; order Pholidota; family Manidae; genus Manis; species Manis javanica. The sequence continues at coordinate 100,022,422 of NC_133167.1, forward strand.
AGTATAGTATTCTTCTTTTGATTTTTTTCTTCAACTGTTTAGGAATATAAAAACCATTCTTAGCTTGCAAGCCATACAAAAAACAGGTTGCTGATAGTTTTTGATCCCTAATATGTGGATGTATTAATTAGTTGAACTCATTGAATTGTTGATTTATTTCTAAGGCAGTAGACTATGGGATATTTCTGAAGTAAATATTTGAAAATTTTTCCCATTTCTGTAAGAGGTGAATCCATAGAAAAGATGATAACGTGTTTTGCTGCTCTGGGTTATTAAAATTATTCTTTAAAGAATAGCTAGAATATTAGTTATTTGGGTTAACATTTCAGATGAGATTTAGCAAATTGATGATAGATTATTAGATCTCTTCTACTTTGAGAAATAATTATTTCTCATTAGGAGAGAAAATATTTCCAAATTTTGAGATTTTCACTCTTCTCTGTGCTGGTATATCCTGTTAAAAATATTTCAGAGCTAAATTCTAGCTCTTATAGTTGGTAATATATACTCTCATCAAATCTTTACCATGGGCTCCATTTTTTTCCTGTGCCCTTATTCTGAATTGAGATAGTCATGCTCAAATTATGAAGTTACAGCTTCTCATAGAGAGGACAACTTTATATGGTGGTCTGTTTTTCATTCATTTATTTACATGTAGGATAGAGTATTTAAAATAGAATTATGTTCAATATAAGAAATGTTATTTGATTACAGGTAGATTTGGTGATGTCTCCATAAATTATTTACATATACTAAGTATGTACATACACATATTGTGTGTGATATATATGGAGCATTTATATGTAGTAATCCCTAAAGCATGCATGGTAAAGTTATAAAACTATGACTAAACAGGTATACTGGGGACTCATCCACGTTCTAGTCCAATAGCCCATTACAACTATTTTTTTCTCAGTCCAAGTAAGTGGCATTTTATCGTGGCTAGAACAGAGGCTGAACAAAGTGCAATAGGAAACAGCTACAGCTGCAAACAACTTCCAAGGGTTTCCGGTAACATGTGATAGCTGCAAAGGAAGGAAGTGAAGGGCGCTTACCTTTACAATGGCAGGAATTCATTTAAAAAAAAGTGTATATATTTGTAGTCTTTTTCCAAAGATGCACAGATATTTTAAGGAAGAATTTATAGGTTTTTCTTAGCTGTTCCTCTTGCATGTTTTTTATTTTATAGTGAAGTATGTTGTCCTTAAAGTCTGAAAGACCTCAAATAGTATTCGATGCCTTTTCTGTACATGTTGAAATGATGATAGACTTTTCCTCCGAAAATCTGTTTCATCTTGAATGCTCAAGATAAATTCTGTCAAGGAGTAGTCTATTTTTTCACATGTTGCTGAATATCATTTGCAAAAGCTATTTTAAGGACCAATATTTCAAGATTTTGCATTTAAGTGGCTTTTTTTGTTAACATGATATGAACCTTATAAAGTGGCTTCATTTTCTTTCTCTCTTCCCTCCACTGTAACTGATGTTTTTAGGAATGTTGATGGCAGTTCCCAATAAGTTGAATATGGCTTTCGATCTTAACATTTTAAAGCCATCAGTTTTCAATGAGAAATAGCTAGTAAGAGTTAAAACCATAAGAGATGTCTACAGATTTCAGGGTGCAGATTCCTGCTCAGCCACTACCTGGGTGACATTAGACTGGTCATTTGATTCATTTTATTAGGGTTTCCTATGGGACTCTGGAAGTTTCAACTAAATGAATTCTGAGCGCCTTTCCAGCCTCAGCGTCTCTGAATAGAATTCCACTTTTGGCTCGGAGCCTAATCCTGCCGGCACCAGGACTGCAGCGACGAACAATAGCTGCTCAGATGGTCGCAGCTGCCCAAAGAGCTCTGGATGGGCTGGAGTTAAATGCGGTCTTAGAACACCACCTAAATAAAGATAGCGCAATGCTACAGAGTATCTCTGAGCTCACAGTCTAAAGCTTGGAGGGGATGGATGTTGAGTGGTCACTACAGAAAAATTGAAATTTCGCCCTTGGCTTGTCCAGAAGGCAATCTGTTTTTAGAATGGGGCTGGGGTAGTGATGCCCAGCTTCCCGGCCTGTCTCGCCCAGCCCGCTCTGCCTCTGCAGTGCCCCTCTTGCCTGTGTTTGGAGGGCACTCAGTCCTGGCTCAGGATCTTGAGGGCCAGGACCACCCCATATTCATTTGTGTGTCTACCACAGAGCCAAGCACGATACTGACTGCCTGGTTGCTGCTTTTTGCTGCTTAATACTTCTTTTCCAGTTGACTGATTACAATTTTAAAAAATAAGTGAAATACATATGATTTCCATTTCACCTGTTGAAAGAAGTCTTAGAAGTTTGAACAGGAAAACAGTGTCCTTGATCTAGAGTCTGCCCCTCCCTCAGCCTGCAGAGCCCTCTCCTCTCTCCGCCCACTGTACGGTCCTCAGGACTTCAGCCGTGTGATCTTCCGCTTTGTTCTGAGAATACTTTGACTTGATTACAGCTGGCTGGGCACAGATCTGTTGACTGGAATGTCCCATGGAAAAGTTTTGGTTCTTAAAAAACTCTTATTACAGATCATAAATATTTGATCTATTTGCATTTGGACCTTAATTCTGTTCAGAAATCCTTTCTTTTTTCCCTGTACCTGCTGTCTAGTTGCATCACACTGCTGATGTTTCAGACCATTGTTTTACAGACCCAGAGCCTTCAGTCCCTCCTCAGCTCCTTGTCTTCACTTGGGCTTCGTAGTCTGATGCTCTGGGTTTCCTGAGCTCTCGGCACACCACCTTGCTAACGACCTTGACTAGGCAACTTACTCTCTGAGCCAGTAAAAATATTAATTTGCTTACTATGGTATAGATAATTGCCATATGTACATATATGAACTGAACGAGATACTGTATTCAGAGCTCACAGCACAATACTCTGGCACTTAGTAAGCCAAATAATGATTAGGGATGAGGTCATTTGAGGCATTGGTTAGCATTTGCTATGCAGGGGCCACCCCAGAATTCAGTGGCTTCAAACAATAATGGCTATACTGCAGCTTAGGATTCTGGTCTTGTCTAGGCATGGCTGATCTCCTGTGCAGTGAGTGAGGGTCACCTGGCTGGATAACTTGAGGCTGGCTGGTCCTGGATAGCCTCTCTCACGTGATGGATGATGGGGTGGTTCTCTGCTGGAACAGATGTGACTAGACTACACGTGTCCCATCATCCAGCCAAGTTTGAACTCTCGGTCTACAGAGCCCTCAGCAAGAGCTCTTATTTTTTTCTTTCTGTTTCTTCTATTTGCTCCACACACTAGTCTTACTGTTTCTTGAATGTAGTCCCCGTCTTCTAGCCTTCATCCTTGTTTCTGGAAAACGAGACTGTCTCTGCATTCTGAGTAGACAGTACAAAATAGTTGAATGAATGCATAAGCTGTAGTCCCACCTATGTGGACCTCCCATTATCATCTACACCTGCTAACTCTCTAATGTTCCCTTTTCTGTGCTACTTTCACTTTGTGACGTCTCTTTGATCTCTTGAACTTGGAGAAGTTTGGACATGATTTTTGGTATTGTGGGAAATGTCAAAGGATAAAATTTTAATTGAAGCATTATAGTTAATCAAACCTCTCTGTTCCTAAGTGGATTGTTCTCTAAATGCTAAAGTAGTATTGGAAAGCTATGAATAGCTTCTTAATGATGTTTATCAGACCCAGGAAAGTTTGGTTTCTTAGTTTCACATTCATGGAGTAAATTCATTAACTACTAGTTGGTGAGGAGATACTGTATTTGCTATCTCAGCCCCCCTTACGTTTGCAGTAGTTTCGGCCTATAGAAAAGGATGTTTTTCTAGGCCAAGGGAAAAAAGTTTTTGTCTTTTCTCTTTTTCATTTAATAGCGCTCTGCAGGAAAGAGAGAAAACACAGAGTTAGATGGTAGCACTTGCATTTGCATTTTTCTGCTTTTGCCCACTCTTTTACTTTTAAGTCTTTTAAAAAACTCTTTTTAAGGTTTTATTTTTCTAACTTGTTTTTTGGACTGAATAGTGATGAACTCTGGCTGCCTTGTTCTTTTCCTTTTAAACTTGGTATAAGTCACAGTTCAGACTTTATGGAGACTTGAAATAACATAATGCAATAAATATGTGGTGTCTTGTGATGGAAGGAAAAATAAACCCAGAACACCTCTTGTTAGGGCCTCAGGAGACTTAAATTCTAATCTTGGCTTTGGTAATGACTTACTGGTGATTTTGGGACAATTTAACTTCTCTTTGGTTCCACAACTGAGCTTGATGACCTTAAAGGTTTCTCTCCAGTTCTGAAATACATTCCAGAAGTGTATATCCTTCCAGGATATAGTAATAAGCATTACAGGTGGGCACACATGTTCAAGATGAAAGAAATGGATATACCTATTAGGATATTACCTATAATGGTAATAACATGTACGGGGTATATAGAAAAGGATTCATTTTTGAAATAGGTGTTTGTCAAGCAGGCAAGGCTGAAGGATTAGCAGGATTGAGGTCTGCAAAGTTACAGAGATAAAAATGAGTGTGAAATGAATTCTACAGCTAAATTGGCATAGCTGGAGGGTGGGACATTGGGTAGCATTTCCATTGTGTTCGGCTGTCGGTGTGGTTAATACTCTAAGGTAACGTGTAGCTCCAGAGACCATCCACAGTTTTCTGAGTATTTTCCTGCTTCCAGAGGAAATTTTATTTTTTCTTCAGGGTTCATTTTGTATGAAAGACCTGCAGGAAGCATTCATTTTCCCCTTGTCCTGGGCCTTCCACCTAATGCTGGCCCTATACCGTCCCTCCGTGTTGGTTAGCAAAGAAAAGAAAACCCAGTGGTGCTTTCGGTAGGCTTCCTTTCGGTAGGCTTCCTTTCGGTAGGAGTGTTGGGAATCTCGAAAGAAAGGTCTTTGTTGTCAGTCTGAAATAATCTTACAAGTTCATGAGTTACGTCTCATGTAATTCAAATTTCAGGAGCCGTGTGAGGCCTGTGGCTGCCGCAGTGGTTAGCTCGAGTCTAGGTCTTCAGCTCCCCTTGTGTCTTGAGTCACTTACTGCAAACGAGGCTCTATATTCACAAGCTACACCATCTGCTCTTCGTGACAATTACCTCTCCTATCTGCTTCCTGCCTCTCTGCCTCTCACTTCCTCTTCCAGGCTTTTCTGAGTTACATTGAGGAGGGAGAGCCTCCTTCAAACTCTCTGCCGTGGCTTCTGGGACACGTGGTTCTCTGCCCCTACTGCTTCCTGGGCTTTTCTGCCTGGATTCCTAAACATTGATGCCCTCTACTTCAGTTGGGCTGGCCCACCATTCTCTTTCTTCTTCATATCCTCTTCTGTATTTGTGGTATAACCCAGAGCTGTCTGCCTGCTTCCCCGCACTTCCAGTGTGTGCCTCCGAGTGTCTACTGGATGCCCTCGCCTAGACCACCTGTTGCAGCGCCCGACACACATCTCACCTGTAAATGCACGTCCAGTGCTTTCCTGTTAGCTCATAGAGAAGCCATGCATTTGTGTCCTTAGTCCCAAGTTTAGTGGAGTTTATTCATCTCTCTCACTCTAATCCATATTTTTAATTATGGTTTTAAGAAACTTTGGTTTTAAGAAGTTCATGTGCACACAGTTAAGTCGTTTTTTAGGGAAATAGAGATGTAGCAGTATAACCAAGATACACAGCAAGATCTATAAGGTAAAGTCTCCGGTGGGCTTTGTCTACACAAGAAGACATTGAAATGAGTGACTGTAGTGCCTCAGGGTGATGCCGTGAAAGAGCAAATTTAAAGAGCTTGGAGAGCCCAGCAGCAAGACCCCAGGCCAGGCTGTCAGGGAGGCCTCAGAAATGATGCTTAAACTGAGAGCAAAGGACTGGATAGCAGTAGCTAGGCTTTAAAAAAAAGGATGAGAAAAGAACATCAGGATGCATTGCATTTTAATGGAATTAATGTTGCATTTGCGTTAACAGAGGAGGGTTAATTTGAAGCAGAGCATGCAAATTATTCCAAACCTAGGAGACGGTGAGGTTTGCTCTTAGCCTTTATGTGAAATGGTGGTGTGGAGTAGGTACCCCCTCTTGTCAGCAATCTGGTGTACGCTGTGAGTAAACCGTCAAGTGAGGCATTTTATTTGCTCACAGATACCCATTCATTTGCTAAAGAAATGTATGTGTTAACAGATAATTCATGCAATGAATGATTTCTACAGAAGCAGAACACTGTTTTGCAGTGAACCTGCCCAGCTATTTGCCCCTTGTGACGTTGATAACTTTTTGATGGACATATTAGAACAATTACATGGAATAAATCACAGTGATTTCCTGTCATTCTTGAACCACTTAAAACCTCAATCAGAACGGATGTAAACTTTTGTAGTGACATAAAAGGGATGAACATCAAGCCTGTGCCCCATGAAGCCGCATTTTCACACCATTAAGCTTGGTGGAGCATTTTCCTTGAGCTTCTTTTAATCCTTATGTATGGTTTGGGGAAAAAAAAACAGATTCTAGCTTACAATTTAGCCTTTTATTCTTATTAAAAAGACAGCATTGTTTCATTGAATTGTGGGGAGCACAATGTTGACTTAGATTCTCAGTAACTAAGGAAAAAAACACTTGAAGTCAAATGAAAACACAATCCATTCATTTACAAACTTAGAGGAACACTTTGAAAAGCCTCTAATTGGTAGTTTTGTGAAATTAGTTAGGATCATAGGAGAAAATCAACTACAGTGATGAAGTCTGTTCATAAATACGAATTATTTGAAGTATTTCCCTGTGGAAAAAACACACAAAGCTGGGCAGGAGATAGGCTCACCCTAGCATTTGTCCTGCCACATAAATAAGGCTTTATCTGAATTCAGATCTGATCCAGAGCAGCTCAACATACACCTGCCCATTATCAACACAGGTTGTATTTTATGTCGGGGGGAATTTTGTTTGTATTATGTGAAATAACAAGAATATGTTTAATCAATTTTAATGGTCTTCTGGGTTCCAACCTACGTTGACAGTTTAGCAGACAGTTATTAAAGTTCTAGAGAGAGACCGAAACTATAGATTTTCTAATTTGATAGAAAAATCAAAGGAATGAAGAATGGAATTTCTTTAAGGATCATTTATTTTCCTCTTTTATTGGAAGTTAGATGATTATTATTTGAGCAGCCTTGCATACAAAGAAGGCATTGCTTCTCAAACTAGTTCTTCATTTTTGAGGGTAGATGATTCAAAGGTAATAAGTCATAGTCCATGTTAAATGTTCCAATGGTCCTTTTTAATATGGAGGAGATTTCTGTCAATTCTATCCTCTCTGTAGTCAAAGGAGGTACGTGCGCATGAGGCCGAAGTCCTGAGTTACCCCCTCTTGCCTGTAACAAATCTTTTCAGATGAAGTGTATGTTGAAAGTACTAAATAAATAAAAAATTCAACTAATTTGAGATTTTTCTGCTTTCTTAATACTTCTGTCATTTATCTAGTGTGTTTAAAAATCATTAAAATGATGAAGTGTAAAGTATGTTGTTCGTAAATAAAATAACTGTGCCTGGCTTAATCGTTTCTTGTCCTGAGACTAAATTAGAGGTTTACTTATACTTTTACACTCAGAGTGTGGTTTCAGTTACAGTATTTTGTAATTAACTTTATTTTAGGAGGATTAATGAACTTATTTTATAGGTCTCATCACAACTACATCAAGGAAACTAGACCGAGAGCAGCAAGAAGAACACATATTAGAAGTAAGCATTTCTTTCTTTTTAATTGGTTTTAAAAACATTATAATTATAAATATACTTATGGGAAAGAATACTCTTGTTCATATCAACTAGTATTCATAGCCATCTATATTTCATTATTATTAGTTCTGATTATTAATAAACAGGAAAAGAAAACATGGTGAATGTAGTTTATGTCACCGCATATGCCTTTGTGTCCCCAGAATACAAGACCACCATCTTAGGTTCCATTCACATTTTTGCACTTTTTACATGTGTGTGTGCACACACACAGAGCAAACAAAACTGAAACCGTATTACTTGGATTTTTTCATTTATGTAAGTAATAGTTTTCTGTAGGCCTTCTACGTCTTTTTTTCCCTCAGTATTCGAGATTCTTTATTATGAGATCTAATTAATTTTTAGATCTGCTTTATTTTAGACAATCTATGTTATCTAAATATTATTAGATCTATTAATATTAACTTTTTAACTATGGCTAGCTTGATTCCAGTTGTTTTGTTTTTGCTCTTCAAACAATTGTATTGTTTATGCATTTTTAAATTAATTATTATTATAAAGTTTGTGCCTTTAACAGTTTCCTAAAACAAAACGTTGAGGTCGGACACATGCTCCTCCAAGATGACCTTCTATGGGCTTCTTATGCTCATGGATTATTTAAAATGTCTTCTAGTTCTTGAAAGAAGAAACACAGCTTATCATTTGCTGGTTGCCTTGTTTCTGGTGCATAGAAAATACATTCAGGAGAAGGGATAGGAGTATTTAGGAGGTGGGGTGTAATGAGGACGCCACGCCTGACGTGATTGCTGGGGCCATTGCAGCAGACCAGGGAGAGGCTGAGAGAAAAGGCAGGCAGCCCTCAGCAGGGCAGATGGAGCCAATAAACCTGTTAGCTCTGTTTTTTCACTCACATGTTGCAAGCTATGTTACTTACTGGCTACTGGCTATTGAACCCAACGTAGCAACGGTTTGATGATGAATACTACAATGCATGTATGTGGCTATGTTTCTCTCCTAAAGGTCATGTGAAAACTGACCAGAAGGAAACATCTTTTGCTTCCTTTAGATCTAATAATAAAAAAATATCAAGAACATGATAATACTGAGGCAAAAAAAATTTTGAGAGGCTAAAATTCAAATAGTATTTGCAATTTTGTTTTATTTTGAGAGTCTGGGAAGGTAAATCGTGTACTTTAAGTAGAACAACTACTTTCCTTAAATGCTCCTGATGAGAACTGTCAGGATACCCTCACACTTCTACAAATAACAGAATTTACACCTACCGAGCTTCAAAAAGAAAATAGTTCCACAGAAAACTTAAATCTACTTTAATGTTTTTAGTGTTTCACTAATTAATTTGGAAGGATGTGGGTGAGGGGAGAATATACTGGCGGCAGCAGTTTTAAAGTACACACTGAAGGAAAATACATTTTTTAAGGGTGACATTGTTTCTTATGCCTGTAGAAGCATTCACCTAAATCATTTACGTAGACTCAGAGTTACTTTATATTTCTTTTCTTGAAAACCTCATTTAATGTGTTGGTCTTCAATTTAAATGTTTATGTCCACCCTAGTAAACATGGAAAACTTATGCACAATAGAAGAACAAAACATAGTAAGATGAGCTTTACTGGTATTAAAAGGCCTGCTGCTTAACATCTATTTTAAATTGATGATTTGACTTATTTCATTGATGAAGCTTAAAGATGACAGATTTATAATGCAGTATGTGGAGACTTTACGTACTTAGAGTATGTTATTTTTTAAAGACCTCTTTAAATATTTAATAAATGACTATTTAATACATCTTCAATTGTTTTGTTGTTGGCTTAAAAATACCAAGTTTTTGGTAGCTTAATGTCTGGGACAGTCACATGCAGTTACAGTCTTGCAGGTAGGCGGGGCAGTGGAGTTAGGGGAGAGAACAGGGGCTCACGGGGCTTCTTGCAGCCTTTGCCTGCTTCCTGAGCCCCAACCTGAAAATGGGAGAGGTTGTCCTGCCTTCTCGCAGGGCTGTTGGCAGAAGAGGGGATGGTGTGTGTCACAGTGCTGCGTGAACAGTAGAGGTTTATACAAATGGTGATTGTAAGTAAGAACAAAGCATTCCCTTGTTATATAGCATATTTTGAAAACTCTTGATCTGTATTAAAAACAGGTTACTGTGACAGACAATGGCAGTCCCCCTAAAGCAACCATTGCAAGAGTAATTGTGAAAATCCTCGATGAAAATGACAACAAGCCTCAGTTCCTACAAAAGTTCTACAAAATCAGACTCCCAGAGCGGGAAAAACTGGAACGAGAAAGAAACGCCAAGCGCGAGCCTATATACCGTGTTATAGCTACAGACAAAGATGAAGGGCCCAATGCAGAAATCTCCTATAGCATCGAAGATGGAAATGAGCATAGCAAATTTTTTATTGAGCCAAAAACTGGAGTGGTTTCATCCAAGAAGTTTTCTGGAGCTGGAGAATATGATATTCTTTCAGTGAGTTAAGATCCCGTCTTTGAATTTCTTACACACTTCATACATCTAGTTTCTTATCTCTTACAACTTTACTCAGTAAACGGTCTCAGTGTTTGTGACCTACCAATGGAAAAGATGGCTTTGCTTTTCCCTTCTCAGCTGTCACTGTGGTTATTTATGTTGAGTATGGCATGAAGAGGTTGCTCTTTTTATCAAGCATTAAACACATGGAATATAAAAATACAGACACTGAATGTTTGAAATTGGTGCAGTTCAAGAGCAAACCAATCCATGCTTCAGTTATGGGATATAACTTCTAATTTGCTGGGGGTTTTTTTTATCCCCTTCGCCTGTATTTTATAGATTAAGGCAGTGGATAATGGTCGCCCCCAAAAATCATCAACCACACGACTCCACATTGAATGGATCCCCAAGCCCAAACCATCCCTGGAGCCAATTTCATTTGAAGAACCATTTTTCACCTTTACTGTGATGGAAAGTGATCCAGTTGCTCACATGATTGGGGTAATATCTGTTGAACCTCCAGGCATACCTCTTTGGTTTGACATCATTGGTAAGCATTTCTCATGGTTTTTGTTGTCCTTATGTAGGTTATCCTGGGAAGAACCTGTCTGTGGTTTTCTGATTTTTGTGCACATCTTATAATTTAAAATTGGGAATAAGACCTATAAGTGGAGAATCTGTATTAAATTGTACCATTTTGATTGCAGAATTTCCACAATATCCATCATGTTAAACTTGTTTAAAATGAGCTCTCTTTAGGTACCGTATCATTAATAAAAAATGTGGTTTTTTAAGAGTGCATCAAGGAGTTACAGCGAAATCTAAACATTTTGGTCCCAAAACACAGCTTCTTAATTTTTCCCTCTTTATACATAACATATGGCACAGTACTATTTTTAATGAATATGATTTGAATGTTTAGAATAACTATGCCTCTGTGACTGTCACATGTCAGTATTTCATAAGGAATAAGCTTAAAATTTTTAATTGTGTAACTTAAAAAGTGTAGTGCCAACTATGACTTTCTAAGTTTCATTTACCTCATTTTCCAGTAGGAAGCAGGGTTCGCTAGATTAAATCATCTGATGATAAAAATCACATGCCTAAGCCAATCCCTTTTTTTGGTCATTTAATTTTGCTTAGACATAGAATGAATACCCTATTACAGCATACTTTAAAAAACATTCACATTAGACTTTGACATCTTAGTTTCTTAAAATTCTGTTTCTTCACTATTTAATCCTAAGGATGTTCAAAATCATGTGTATTGCAATACATGTCTAGCTTCATACCTCTTTCCCTTTTCCACTCCTTAGCCACCTTACCCCCAAATGCTATTCCAGGTAGTTGAAGCTGAAGACAAATGAGCTGCAGGGGCCACAGGGCAGGTGGAACTTTTCTTGAATTTTCACACTAGACAGGCCGTTGTCCCAGTTTCCATCCATTGTGTGAGATTGCTGATGTCATCACCTATGAAACCATTAGCTTAGTTTTAAAGGGAAAAAGAGATAATTTTCATAGCTAACTATTTTCCCAGTTTCAGTCCGTCATATGAGATTGTTGATGGCATCAACACTTACAAAACCGTTAGTTTAGTTTTAAAGGAAAAAGAATTATTTTCATAGTTAACTGTCCTCGCAATTTCAGTCTATTGTATGAGATTGTTGATGCATGTTATCAACACCTGTGAGATTATTTTCATAGTTACCTACATCAGAATAGTTTGTTAGCTTCCCATTAACTCCTCCCACACTTCCAGATGAGCCGGCTCCGCCGTGCAGTGTCCAAGCCCACCGTGTAACGCTGACTGCACTGGGAACCGGTTTGATTGACTGCTCTGATTGCTCTCCCTTGTTCTGTGCTTGCTTTCCATGCCTGCTTACTTCTTTTTGGCTGTGCCAGGAGACACTCTTGCTAGAGAAGTGTTTTACATCTTTCAGATGACTTGTGACCCGAACTGTACAGCAGAAGGTATCTGCTGAGATCACATAATTTGCCTGAGATTATGAGATCTAAAATAAAAGCATCAGTTTAAAGATTTTTTTATTACCAGTGACTGTCTTTCATTGCTCTTTCTTTACATAGTGTGCACATGGTCACCCATACCAACCGCAAACATACTGACTTCTAACGCATCCCTAGATCCTTATTTTTAGATTCCACTGAAGACTGTGTGGTATGTGTGTTGTTGTTTACTTTTTGGTTAGATTTAGTAATAGAACTTTATAATGACATTACAACTTTATTTTCATTCCATTTCATTTCATTGACATGTAAGTATCTGAAGTTCAGTGGACTTGAAAAGAGAATTCTGTCTAGACTGTAATTGGGAATGCGTTTAGATAGTGTTAGTAGCACAAAGACTCTTGCTTTATTAAGCTTTGAATTTACCAACAATGAGGAAAATCTCTTTTCAGATAGTTTGTAAGAGCCAGGACTAATTGATGTTAACAACTGCTGTTTTTTTTTTCCCCCCAGAGTTAACTGCTCGTTTTTGAAAGTTACTTTATTAGGGTAGTATACTCAAAGCATTGCAGATTTATTTTTGAGTAATTAAACTTTTAAATGGCCGGCCTTGGTTACCAAATGATGTTTTATATAGCCACTGAGATGTCAATTAAAGAGATATTCAGAACCCCTGAAGAAAACAAATGGAAAGGAATTCCTTGGCAATGTTAGCGGGATCTTTCTGTTCTCAGAGTCGCTTTCTTGCCTTCCTCTCAGCTTCCTTGACAATTTTATGGCCAACTTTGCCTTTGTAAGACGTCCGTCTGATTGGCTCTTTTCTTGTCTTTGAAAATGAAAGCTCCTTGAAATCACCTTGACTGAAAGATCAGAAGTGGTTTTTTGTTTGTTTGCTTGTTTTTACTGCCAGTAAGAATTAGAAAGCCATATAACAGATGGCAGAAATTTTTTTCATCCCGTGACCTGTTTCTATTTTTCTACCTTTCCAAATTTAAACTAGGTGGCAACTATGACAGTCACTTTGATGTGGACAAGGGCACAGGAACCATCATTGTTGCCAAGCCTCTTGATGCAGAGCAGAAATCAAACTATAACCTCACAGTCGAAGCTACAGATGGAAGCACCGCTATACTTACTCAGGTACGTGAATCCCTGCTGCCTGATTCGGCAGGGGAAGGATGAGAGGGCATTCGGGGTGCAGGCTCCACGGGCAACAGCAACGGTTGGTTCCAGCCTTCTGAGGTTCTCAAATCAGAAGTTACTAGGTTGACATACTTTACCCAGTTGCACACCAGGGATTATTATTTAGAAAGAAAATTAACTGCAAACCCTAATTTAGATTTTGCTACATGTAATTAACAGCTTTTGAAAATTTTGGAAGAAGATTTTAAAACACACACATTATGCCATCAAAATTTTCTAATTGTATACTCACTTTGTGCTGTAGTGAGTGTATGAAGTTTGTCACTGTTGGGAAGGAATTGTGTGGGTCATTTTCATGAGAGCTGGTTAGTGATTGATTAACTTTGTATCACCTTTTGGATTTTTCTCCCCTTGGCTACCTTAACTAGAGTTTATAAAATGACTGATAAAAATTGTCCTCATCAGTCCTTCAACATCTTTATTTGTTCCTATCTAATGATTAAGAGATGGCCAGATTACTGGGATTTTAGATTTAAATGTTAAAACCCTATAAAATTAAATTTAAATTCTCCTTGATTTTCAGTGTGGGCTATTTGAGAATTTATTCAACACTTGTTATGCACCAGGAATTGTTCTAGAAGCTGAAATATTAGACAACAAAATTCTTCCATCTTGTTGCTCATGTCCGGATAGTAGAAGCTGAAAGCTTCAATATAATCTGCTATATCCGAAGAGTTAAAAGGAAAAAGTAAAATAGTGGAGGATAAAATGGCTCTGAATTCCAATTTTCTAGCTTTAGATTATACTCTTTTAAATCTTATGTGAGGCAGATCACCTAAATGATTTATATTTAAATACAATGAAGAATGAGAATTATAATGTGATGTCTTTTCAATAAGTGAGTAGATGATTTAAAGACAGTTGTGAAAACACCTTATTCCTTTCTCCAAATGCTTGTGATTTTTAATGTATTTAAAATTGCTATATGTACCATGCTTTGGGGTCATATTAAGATTGTCATGTCAAAGTTCTAGTACAATATTAAATTTTAGTTTTGTCGGTAACTGTTCTCATTGTAGAAGTTCGGCTTTAGAGCATTAAAATGTGAATTAAAACACCAAGAATTGTAATAAATTTAATTCAGAAATGTTTCAAGAGTGTAACTGTATGTAGAGCAGTTCAAATAATCAATAACCAGAAATCTAGCCAAAGGAGAGACTGAGCTTTACGCATGGCCCTGTGTGCCATGTGTTCCCTTTACTAAAGATATATTTACTCGTAGCATTTTTACTTATTACATAACTGAACAATTAGCAATAATATCCCCTTTCCCAATAATTATAGTTTTAGTTAGTATAGTTAAGAACTTTGTGTGAAATATGGTATAGAGTCTGAAATTCCCATAAAACTCAGAAGTATATTCTAGTCTTTCTGTAGGGACAGAGGAAATATTAAGTTTCAGTGCTTCATTTATGCTTCTTTAACTTATTTTGAGTTATATTCAGAGGGTCTTGATAATATCCTAATGAATTGCTGGCAAGGAGATGCAGTCAGAATCTCAGAGAATGGCGAGAGAGCCCAGGCTGTGACCTGTTAAGGCCAAAGGGGACAATCAGTAACTAGGCTTCAGTTTCTAATCTGGGATGAGAACAGGGACGTAGGACTCTGGGTGCAGGCAGAGCAGCAGATACCATTTAAAGAGGGACACAGAGATCAGAAGCAGACCAGGAAGGCACCGGAACCCAGCCTGGCAGGTCAGGTTTGTAGTTTAAACTCAGGAATCAACAGAACGGGGTTTGCTGCATCAAGATCAGTAGCTGAAGATGTCGGGTGTGAGGGTCAGAGGGCCCTGTGGGGCCAAGCCGAGGGGCAGCCTCAGCAGTGGGGCGTCGTGGTGTAGTGGCCAGTGCTCTGTTGAGCAGCTCTCCTCCTTCGCTACTGCCATTTTCTGCTTAGGGTGCTGACTGGCAGTGATTCAAGTCAGTTGGCTTTATCTGGTATCTCAAGTTAACTTACCAAATCCAGTTGACATTTTTTTCTTTCTTTGAAATATCTGTGCTTTTTCATGTTTTCTTTCAGTTTCTCTCAAGTATCAGCATTACATACTATGAAGCAGGCCATTCAGTTTGAATTTCAGGTCTGCCTCTTTAGTCCTGTCCGTGGGCAAGTGGCCAAAACCCTCTGCTTCCCTTTCCTCATCTGGAAAACAGGCATAGAGATTCCATCCTTGTGGGGGCTCATAAGGGCTGAGGTAACACGCAGGGTGCTTGATCTCAAAGCCCGCAGAGCCTGTCACCCACTGAGCGCTCACAAAGCCTTCACTGTGGTACCCCAGCCCTGGTTTGGTCTCTTGTTCCCCATTGCCACTTAAGCCACCTTCGTGTCTCCTTCTCTGTCCCTGCAATTCATTTTGCACTGCCCGCTGAACGGTCTGGGCTTTCACTGTGCATCCGGAACAGTCTGCCTGACTGGGGAGAGGAGGTAAACGTAAATTCCCTCTGGTCGAAAGGCTCAGAGCATATGGGATATATACTTCCCCAGCCTCTGTCAGGACTCGTGGCTCTGCCGGTCGCCTCCCACCTTCTCCCTGCCCCTCTCCCATGTGATCCCTTAGCTCCAGGTCTGAGGCGGTGTTTGATTGCACCTCTTGCCCTCATGTTTTTGACCAAGCTCTTCCCTCATCCCATTATGTATTCATCTGCCAACCTAAAACCTATGCAGGCAAAGCCTTTTCTCCTCCTAAAGCATTTTGAGCAAAGTCCCAGACCATCTCTTGACTCCTAAAACGTATTTGATGATAGGTGAAAGCTCATTAGGCTCCCTGTGTGTAAGACAGTGCCTGACGAGGCGGGGAGCACCTCGAGGGCAGGGACCGTCACACAGGAATTTTCAGTTATTATTAGTATGTCAGGTGCCCAACAAGTATGTTTCCGTTGAATCACCTGACCAAAAATGGTTGTTTTTACTTTAGCCCTTCCTATGTACTTGTGATTAATTAATCTTGGAGCAGGTTTCAACTCTCTCTGCCCAACACTGACTCCATGAGAAAATTAATTTCTAAGTTTATAGTGGAAATGAATATAAAATGAATTAATTTGTTCAGATTACCCTTATAAACATCTCTCTTGGGTCATCGCTGACCTTTAAAAGTGAGGCATCTGTAGTTCTAAATATTTACATAACTTTCACAGAAAATCTTTGTTTGGTGACTGTTTTTAGTATTCATATAAAGCTTAATGTCAGAAGTCCACCACTGGTATTGTAGTGTTCTAGAACACTCGCACAGTTTTCATGGGAAGGCCTCTGGTGCATATGTCTGCACCAGTGTGGGTAATAGCTTTACCTGGTCACCCCTGGGACTGGGGCCTCCTGTGCCATTCGGACTAGCGAACCCCTTTATTCCATATGAGCCAACGAAGCTCAGATTTCTGTCATAACTACAAACTGTCTGTAAATCGTAGTGATTTCCACTATGCCTTACCCACATACATCTTTTCATTCTGAAAATTAATCCTCTTCTTGTTTAAGTAAAAAAAAAAAAACTTTTTAAAATTTAGCTTAAGACTGAGTTTTTTAACATCTTTTTTTTCTCCAAAGTTTTTATTCTATGTCACCATTAACAGCGTTTATCTTTTCTTCAATGTACTTAAATTGCTTTTAGGATATTAAAGTGTTTACTATATGTATATAGGTTTTATGATCACAGAAATACAAGGACTTTAAAGCACATTCCTAATTTTTTTGTATATATATATACATATAAAATCTATCAGTAGGAATTTGGAGTTTGAAAGATGGGAACAAGATATTTAGATACTGTAACATCTAGTCTCATACTCACCTCAGTGACTTGCTGGCTTGGTTGTTACAGATTCAAATCTGGTAACAGGAAATTAGTCTTCTGTCTATCTTGGTAAAGTAAATTCTCTGTTACCTTTATATGAGTGACCTAGAAATCTTTCTCATCTGGAGACCCAAGAGAAATTAAGTCCACATTTCTGAAAGAAATGTGTGAAAGGTGTCTTCACTATCTTACCCATGTGTATATAGGTGATATATCAATGAGACATTTTAAAGTTGTATTCTGGATTTTTGCTGCTTTTATTTCTCATGTATATTTCCTTTTCCTAAAAAGTCAGCTTTTTTATAATGTGCATCTGGTATTTCTCCCTGATTCTTTAAATAGTAAAATGTCATTATTAGGAATATTACTATGTGAATCATTTTGTCATTAAAGGTATTCATCAAGGTAATAGATACTAATGACCATCGTCCTCAGTTTTCTACATCAAAATATGAAGTTGTTATTCCAGAAGATACCATGCCACAAACAGAAATTTTGCAAATCAGTGCTGTGGATAAGGATGAGAAAAACAAACTAATCTATACTCTGCAAAGCAGTATTGATCCATTGAGTCTCAAGAAATTTCGTCTTGATCCCGCAACCGGCTCTCTGTATACTTCTGAAACGCTTGATCATGAAGCCATTCACCAGCATGTTCTTACAGTCATGGTATGGCTTTCTGCTTATTCTTCTGCCACCATTTGGTTCCAGAAGGACTTCGTGTTTTTCAGAGTGGTTTTTAATCAGTTACAAGGAAAATCCCAGTAGAATTGTAATGTGCTGATTCTTTTAGGTACGCGATCAAGATGTCCCTGTGAAGCGCAACTTTGCACGGATTGTTGTCAATGTCAGTGACACAAATGACCACGCGCCCTGGTTCACGAGCTCCTCCTACGAAGGGCGGGTTTATGAATCAGCAGCTGTGGGCTCCGTCGTGTTGCAGGTTACAGCTCTGGACAAGGACAAAGGGAAAAATGCAGAAGTGCTGTACTCTATTGAATCAGGTATTTTTGGAGCACTTAATAGATGTATAACTTCAAAAAATATATTTCTTTTCTAAAGCTAGTTCTAGGTGTTGAAACAGTTCTGTGTATCACTATAAAAATTGCTTAAATTGATCTTCAGCTACCATTTTACATGCTTGGAGGAGGGAAAAAAAATTTTTTTTAAACTTTTAACTCATTAAAGAATAATGCTAGTGAGTCCTAACTAAATATAGGTAAGTTCTTGAGGATTCCTAATAGTCAAATGATTCAGAACTCTGACAAGTCCTACCATAAAGAAAACTTTATTTGAACAATTCAGTACTTCCAAAATGTTTTAACCACACAAATATTTTCCTCCATAATATCTGTTAACTATGAGACACTCTTAGGAAAACCCTGGCCAGTAATTTAATATTTTACTCTTCTCTTGGGCAAAGCAGGAAATTCATCCAATTTGCTGACTCATCTGATCATAATTTATAAAATACCAGTGCTTTCCCTGTTCCTGTCAATTATATATTTGACTGTAATTTAGTCAAACATAACAAGGGTGTCATGCCTCTTATCCCCTTTCCAGTTTTAGCTTTCCTTCCACTTCACCCCCATGTACCTTTAACTGTTGCATTTTATTAATGGAATTAGGGTCTTTCAATAGGCCCCAGGGCTGGGAGTTGAACTTGAAAAAATATTGAAAAGCCTGAGGGGTTCAAGTTGGGCAGACAGGCAGGGAAGACCAGCTGGAACCGTGGGCCTGGACATTTCTAGGTATGGCAGGTCAAGAGGTGCCAGACTCCACGAGGATCACCAAGAAGCAGTTGTAGCAAAGTGAAATGTTTTTGTTCTCTGCTTTATGCTGCTATCTAGTCATTCATTTGTTTATTGCATGGATTCCTTAGGCTCACTTTATACGCCAGTGCCATGCTGGGAGCATTCATACGTGGGCTTGATAGGTCGTGGTTACTGTTGGTCCACAAATGTATGTTCTTGCAAAAAGGAAGCCCCCGATAGAAACGGGTCTGCGTTAGAGCATATATATTGATCTTTATAGTCAGAAACCACCATGCTTTTGCAACTTTTCCCTATTCCTGCCAAATACTGTAAGTGATTAAATATCGAGAAGGCAGCTTCCATTTTTCCTAGAGCCATAGTTAGTATAAAGAATATAGTTTCATTCTTCCATCTTGGTAATGATTTTAGGGAACTGAGACCTTCCATTTAACTTGCCTTTTTTTTTAAGTAAGTTTGCACCTCTGCATATTTAGAAATTGTATCTTTCCTTATCTTTCCTAGGCATCAGCATTGGTACAGGTGTAAATTAACTATAGGTCATATAATCAAGAGCTGAGTAAATGGAGAGTAATATTTTAAAAATACTTAGTGTATTTTATGTGGTTAAAGTACTTTTATATCTTAATGTATTTGAAGTTTATTTCCCTGAAAATGACTAAATTTAGTCCATTTACTCACAAATAAGATTCCGTACACTAGCCATGGTTGCACTGTCGAAATGAATTGTCGTATAGTTAGTGCCTTGAATAAAGATAAAGGTTTTTCTACTGCCTCAGAAATTGAGCTGTTAAAAAAAACAATGCATTCCATTTGTGCATGCCTGAGCCTCTCAACAAAATTATTTCCTCATAGACAAACTGACTGGGTTTGTGTAGGAGAAAATGTTAAAACTTTCCCTTAGCTTTCACATAATTTTCAACAACTGGGTGGTTAAAATGTGATTGTTGGTGCCTGACAAAAGGCGTGTGCATTCTTCAAATGCTTGTAATGACTGATGGGGTTAGTAATTTGGTATTCCAAGAATGGAAGTGTATCTGCACTCAAAGAATAGATACCAATGACCTATTCTGACACAGAATCTAGTCTTTGAAGAAGATTTTTTTTTAATGTAGATTTGTTAATATAAAAGTTGTGCTAAATAATTACAGGAAACAACTGCCATTGTGTGTGTATAACAGTGTTGAAATAATAAGAATTATAAAATGGCCCTATAGTCTTTCATTGAACAGTTCATTCCTAATCACCTGTCTCTCATTTATGTCAGATCACGTTTTAATAAAGTTCAGAAGACTAGTTGAAACTTAAGGCTGTAACAGCATGTTTTTTTAGCAACAATCTATTGAGCAAAAGGTTTGGTCTGATTAGGAGTGTTAGGGAAAAAGGAATTAAAGAATCTTTTCAGAAACGATTGAGTTGTGTGCTTAGAGATGTATCAGTGCCATACTTTGTGGTGTATGGTATTATCTTCTCTTTACATATATACTTTAAAGTAGATTATTGTAACTTCAAAAAGCTGTAGTACATAGAAATAAAAGTCACTCAGTATATATACCAGAACTGGTTTTCTTTCCCAAACTTAGGTTGCATATAATTGCAGGTGGACACTTTATAGAGTTTGCATGTGCCAGGCAGTTGGCATCTTACAGAGCAGCCACAGCTTCTCTATGGTGGGAGGAAACAGGTTCTTGTGCACAGCTCTCTGACCTGCCCTTTGGGGGGTATATGTGTGCAGTACAGTCACAGCCAGTGAGCCAAATTCACATGCTTGTCCAGATAATTGCCTTGTTCAAGTAGAACAATTTAAGGCTATTTAGAAATCACCAGTATTTCCATCCAAAGTAAATGACCAAGCCTTCAACCTAGCACAAACTTCTGCACTGCTCTGTTAATTCATTCACAAATACTCTACATGTATTTCAGTGTGTGGTGACCTATGACTAGATCAGATCAGGGCACGTTCAAGCCACTCAGCAACTCTCTGTTTTTCCAAATAAACCAGAGTTGCTCTCCCATCTACAAATCTGATTATTTCTGCCTTAATATATATGCATGTGGGGTCCACATATGAAGTGACTAGCTGGGTTCCTGTTAAGCCTTGTTATCAGTGACAAGCTTGGAGCTGTCTTTATCAGAGTCAAGAGACAAGGTGATAAAGAATGTTTCTGAATTTTTACATGCTGATAATTTTTTTTAAATCAGAGCTTCCCAATTAGTACACATTCCTTTTGCTAATACTTGAAGTGCTTAGTCTAACAAATGTTTGTTGGTAACAATAAAAGGATAAATGTAGAAAAACAAAACCAAATATACATGTAATGTCTTTCTGAGCATACATACTAATTTGCTTCTGGTAAACCTGTTCGGTATTTAATCCATTACCTTTCCACACATGTGTAAAAGTTGTTTCATTCAACAGATATTCATAAAAGGTCTCCTATGTGTCGGGCATTTTTCTAGGTGCAGGTGATAAAATAATGAATAAAACAGGCCATGCTTAAATGAAACTTCTATTCTGGGGAGAGAACAGATAAGAACGTTGCAATGCATGCTGTAAGGAAAAACAGGCCGAGGAGGCAGAAATAGCCATCCTGAGGGGGAAGGTCAGGGGAGGCCTCACCGTCACATTCTCTTGCATGGAACCTGAATGAATGGATGAGTGAATGCATGGCAAAGCCCTGAGCAAGTACAGCAGTCCTGAGATGAGAGGGCGCTTGCCTGATTGAGGAGTGAGGCGGCCTTATGGAGGCTGAGGCATTGTCTTGGGGCCTGGATGCAGGGCCAGGCAGACTTAATGAAAACCAGACCGTGTCTGGCCTCACAAAAAATTGTCATGGATTTTGGGAAAATATATTAAAGGAAGGAAATGAGGGCTATAGAGGAAGTGTTTACTAGTAATGATGTGGAGAAAGAAGTGCTTGGTTAATACCCTAGTTTCCAAATCACACTAAATAATTCTGGTCTAAGAAAGGCCACACTTGACTGCAAACCTAAAGAAAACCAGGATTTGAAAATGCAGTGAAGTGGCAAGTCTGCTTTGTTTTGGGTAGTATAATAGTTCTTTGGGGGAAAATTAATTTAGTTCTATGACTAGGACAAAGGATTCTGGATTCTTGTTTATAAAACAGAAGGCAGAAAGGGTTGAATCAAATCTGAGGACCCTCACACTGCCTTGATCTATCCAAAAAGATAGTAAACTGCTGGTTTCTTAAAATAGATTTCAATTGCTTATATGCAACGATGGAATATTGTGGTGTTGCTTTGCAGCTAAATACTTGTATATATAATAGTTAGAAAAGATGCAGAGAAAAGCAAATAAAACATTTTTAGAGTTTTTCAGCTTCAGCACTATTGACATTTGGACCAAAAAATTCTCTGTTATGGGTACTGTCCTGTACAGTAGGACATTGAGCAGCACCCCTGGTTTCTACCCACTAGATCTTAGTAACCCTCTCCCTCTAAGTAGTGATAACCAAAAATGTCTCCAGATATTGTTGAAGGCCCCCCTTCTGGGCAAAATCGTTCCTGTTGAGAACCACTGACCTTGAAAATCAATTGACCTGAAAAAGATAAAGGGAATATTACTGAAATCTTTAATTTACACAGTAATGGCAGATTATACACAACCTTATTCATCAATTCCCTGGATATTTAAAATAAGGGACAACTCTCTTGAAGCCTGTTAAATTTTCTCAGTGAATCAAAGTCTTCCCTTTCATAATGAATAAAAATATTGAGAATTTGCAAGTGACAAATGTTGAAAATATAAATAAGTTCCAAAGGGTTTTTGAGGGACCCTTGTAGAATTATTAACTTAATTGCTGAAAGGAAGGATAACCGTATCATTTTGCATCCCATCCCCAGTTTAACCAGTGGAGAATGAGTTTTGGCTTTAGGTACAGAGTGTTATTCTGTTTCTTTCTTTTCATAATCTATGGATGAAAACTGAAAAGTCTGCCTTATTTTAGGTTGGTAGAGATGAAATGAGTTGAATCAAACAAGTCCCATTCAAACGTTAACCCCTGAATTTCTCTCTAATTTCAGCATATCATCTTTGAAGATACCTTTGCTTCTGTGTCTCCAACACGATTTCTGTTGGTTCCTGTGTTTTTCCTCTAACATTCTGGTTTTTTTTCCTCCTTCCAGGAAATATTGGAAATTCTTTTACAATTGATCCCATCTTGGGCTCCATAAAAACTGCCAAAGAATTAGATCGAAGTAACCAAGTGGAATACGATTTAATGGTGAAAGCTACAGATAAAGGCAGTCCACCAATGAGTGAAATAACTTCGGTGCATATCTTCGTCACAATTGCTGACAATGCCTCTCCTAAATTTACATCCAAAGAATATTCTGTTGAAATTAGTGAAACTGTGAGCCCTGGAAGTTTTGTCGGGATGGTTACAGCCCACAGTCAATCATCAGTCATCTATGAAATAAAAGATGGAAATGTAGCTGATGCTTTTGATATTAACCCACATTCTGGAAGCATCATCACTCAGAAGGCCCTGGATTTTGAAACTTTGCCCCTTTATACATTGATAATACAAGGAACTAACATGGCTGGTTTGTCTACAAATACAACTGTTCTAGTGCATCTGCAGGATGAAAATGACAACGTGCCCGTTTTTATGCAGGCAGAATACACAGGACTCATTAGTGAATCAGCTTCAATCAACAGTGTGGTCCTAACAGACAGGAATGTTCCACTAGTGATCCGAGCAACCGATGCTGATAGGGAGTCAAATGCTCTGCTTGTTTATCACATTGTTGAACCATCTATACACAAATATTTTGCTATTGATTCTAGCACTGGTGCTATTCATACAGTCCTAAGTTTGGACTATGAAGAAACTAGTACTTTTCACTTCACTGTACAAGTGCATGACATGGGAACACCACATTTGTTTGCTGAGTATGCAGCTAATGTGACTGTCCATGTAATTGACATTAATGACTGCCCTCCTGTGTTCCCCAAATCATTCTATGAAGCATCGCTTTTGTTGCCAACCTACAAAGGAGTAGAAGTCATCACAGTGAATGCTACTGATGCCGATTCAAGTGCATTCTCACAGTTAATGTACTCCATCACTGAAGGCAACATCGGGGAGAAGTTTTTGATGGACTACAAGACTGGTACTATAACTGTACAAAACACAACTCAGTTGCGAAGCCGCTATGAGTTAACCATTCGAGCTTCTGATGGCAGGTTTATAAGTCTCACCTCCGTGAAAATCCATGTGAGAGAAAGCAAAGAAAGCCAACTAAAGTTTACCCAAGATTTCTACGCTGCGACAGTAAAAGAGAATTCTACCGAGGTCAGAACACTCGCTGTCATTACGGCTATTGGGAACCCAATCAATGAGCCTTTGTTTTACCATATCCTCAACCCAGATCGCAGATTTAAAATAAGCCGGACTTCAGGAGTTCTGTCCACCACTGGTATACCATTTGATCGTGAGCGGCAGGAGGCATTTGATGTGGTGGTAGAAGTGACGCAAGAACATAAGCCGTTGGCAGTGGCCCATGTAGTTGTGAAGGTTACCGTAGAAGACCAAAATGATAATACACCAGTGTTTGTCAACCTGCCTTACTATGCTGTTGTTAAAGTGGATACTCTGGTGGGCCAGATTATTCGCTGTGTGACCGCGGTAGACAGAGACAGTGGCAGAAATGGGGAAGTGCATTACTACCTTAAGGAACATCACGAGCACTTTCAAGTAGGAGCCACAGGTGAAATTTCACTCAAAAAACAGTTTGAACCTGACACCTTAAATAAAGAATATCTCGTCACAGTGGTTGCAAAAGATGGAGGGAACCCAGCCTTTTCGGCTGAAGTTATCGTTCCAATCACAGTCATGAATAAAGCCATGCCTGTGTTTGAGAAACCTTTCTACAGTGCAGAGGTTCCAGAGAATATCCAGACACACAGCCCAGTGGTCCACATACAAGCCAACAGTCCAGAAGGGCCGAAAGTGTTCTACAGCATCACGGATGGAGATCCTTTTAGCCAGTTCACTATTAACTTCAACACTGGAGTTATCAATGTCATAGCTCCCCTGGATTTCGAGGCCCACCCAGCATATAAACTGAGTATACGAGCAACCGACTCCTTGACGGGTGCTCATGCAGAAGTATTTGCTGACATCATAGTGGAAGACATCAATGATAACCCGCCCGTGTTCATTCAGCAGTCGTACACTGCAACCCTGTCTGAGGCATCCGTCATTGGAGCGTCTGTCGTCCAAGTGAGAGCAACAGATTCTGATTCCGAACCCAATAGAGGCATTTCCTACCATGTGCTTGGCAATCACAGCAAGAGTCATGATCATTTTCACCTGGATCGCAGCACAGGTCTCATCTCCCTTGTCAGAACTTTGGATTATGAGCAGTTACAGCAGCACACGATTTTTGTAAGGGCTGTTGATGGCGGCATGCCCCCACTGAGCAGTGATGTGATTGTCACAGTGGACGTCACTGACCTCAATGATAATCCGCCACTATTTGACCAACAGATTTATAAAGCCCAAATAAGCGAGCATGCCGCTCATGGACATTTTGTGACCTGTGTAAAAGCCTATGATGCAGATAGCTCAGACATAGACAGGTTGGAATATTCCATTCTGTCTGGCAACGATCATAAGAATTTTGTCATTGACAGTGAAACGGGGATTATCACACTCTCGAACCTGCGCCGGCACACCTTGAAGCCATTTTACAGTCTTAACATTTCTGTTTCCGATGGAGTTTTCAGAAGTTCAGCTCAGGTTCATGTAACTGTAATTGGAGGCAATTTGCACAGCCCTGTTTTTCCTCAGAATGAATATGAAGTCGAGCTTGCTGAAAATGCCCCCTTACACACCCTGTTGATTGAGGTTAAAGCAACTGATGGGGATTCTGGTATTTACGGCCACATCACTTACCATATTGTGAATGATTTTGCCAGGGACAGATTTTACGCAAATGAGAGAGGACAGATATTTACTCTGGAGAAACTTGACCGAGAAACCCCCGCGGAGAAAGTCATCGCAGTCCGTTTAATGGCTAAGGATGCTGGAGGGAAAGTTGCTTTCTGCACCATTAATGTCATCCTTACAGATGACAATGATAATGCACCACAGTTTCGAGCAACCAAGTATGAAGTGGACATCGGGTCCAGTGCTCCCAAAGGGACATCAGTTGTTAAGATTCTCGCAAGTGATGCTGATGAGGGCTCCAGTGCCGATGTCACCTATGCCATCGAAGCCAATTCTGAAAGTGTAAAAGAGAACTTGGAAATTAACAAACTGTCTGGCATAATTACTACAAGGGAAAGCTTAATCGGCTTAGAAAATGAGTTCTTCACCTTCTTTGTTAGAGCTGTGGATAACGGGTCTCCACCAAAAGAATCTGTTGTTCCCGTCTATGTTAAAATACTTCCCCCAGAAATTCAGCTTCCAAAATTTTCAGAACCATTTTATACCTATACAGTTTCAGAAGACATGCCTATTGGAACAGAAATAGATCTCATCCGAGCAGAACACAGTGGGGCTATTATTTACAGCCTAATCAAAGGGAATACTCCCGAAAGTAATAGGGATGAGTTCTTTGTGATTGACAGACAGAGTGGGAGACTGAAACTGGAGAAGAGCCTCGATCATGAGACTACTAAGTGGTACCAGTTTTCCATACTTGCCCGGAGCACTCATGATGACTATGAGGTGGCGGCATCTGTAGATGTTAGTATCCAAGTGAAAGATGCAAATGATAACAGCCCTGTCCTGGAATCCAGCCCATATGAGGCATATATTGTTGAAAACCTGCCAGGGGGAAGTAGAGTCATCCAGGTCCGGGCATCTGATCTCGATTCAGGAACCAATGGCCAAGTTATGTACAGTCTGGATCAGTCACAAAGTGTAGAAGTCATTGAATCTTTTGCCATTAACATGGAAACAGGCTGGATTACAACCCTCAAGGAACTTGACCATGAAAAGAGAGACAATCACCAGATTAAAGTGATTGCATCCGATCATGGTGAGAAGGTTCAGCTGTCCTCCACAGCCATCGTAGACGTGACTGTCACTGACGTCAATGATAGTCCCCCACGATTCACAGCAGAGATCTATAAAGGGACCGTGAGTGAAGATGATCCGCCAGGTGGTGTGATTGCCATTCTGAGTACCACAGATGCTGATTCTGAAGAGATCAACAGACAAGTGACATATTACATAACAGGTAAAAAAAAAATGGAAACGTAATGGTTCGATTTAAAATTAAATCATATTAGAAGTATAAATATGAGATACATATTTTATGACAATTGAGTCAAAGGGATGATTTTAGTTAAGTAGATTAATATCTAATATTATCTATTAAGTTCTTTGAGCAAAGTACACAGTTGTTTCATTAGACAGTTTTTGGTTTTTATGACTCCTTTTGAAATTCGTACTTAACATAATAAATATGTTGCAAATCAGAAAGGAAAAATGAGTTTCAATATGAGCTAAAGTATTATTTAGTAGTCTTCATATTTTATTTGGCTTAATGTGTTTAAATACACATTGTAATGCTGCTTGGACTTCAAAAAAAGTGGGAAAACTACCGAATTGAAATGTAATTTGTTTGAAACAACCTTAATTCTTTCAGACCCTATCGTATTTCTTTTGTACATTTATTTCTCCTGTTAATTTATTTCTTACTGCAATGAATTTGCCTGTCATCTTTCTTCATTGGTTTCATAGGAGGGGACCCTTTGGGGCAGTTTGCTGTTGAAAATATACAGAATGAATGGAAAGTCTATGTGAAGAAACCTCTAGATAGGGAAAAAAGGGACAATTATCTTCTTACTATCACAGCCACTGATGGGACCTTCTCATCCAAAGCTATAGTTGAAGTAAAAGTTCTTGATGCCAATGACAACAGCCCAGTTTGTGAAAAGGTAGGCTATTCTTTCTTTAAATTTATATGTTATAAATTCAGATTTCTTTCTTAGACCATTCAGTAGGACTGCCTGTTGTGTAATTCAAACATGTTTCATGTTATCGCCTGCCATCTACGCAGAGGTGAGTGTTAAATAACATGAGTTAAATTTGCTTCAGAGCTATTTTAGGGAATGCTAAATAGCTTCAACACCTTGCTCAGAAATGCTGTGCATTACAGACAGGATTACAGTTGAGTTTAACTCCACAAATGCTCTGTATAGTTTTTATGGAGGGATTCTCTTATGTGAGGTTATTGGGGGAAATACCTGGCCAGTGGTTGTTGATAATGAAGCTGTGTTTTGCTGTAACAGACTGTGTTCTGGGCACTTGCTACTTTACACACCAGAGCAAGGGAGCCGTTGGTGAGGTGGCTCCCGTACCTGCGGGGCCCACCACTGAGTACGAGAACAGGTGGAGGGCTCAAGCAGGAGGGCTCGCTGCAGCTGGGCTGGGGGAGCGGGGCTAGGTCAGCCTCTGAGCAGTAGTGAGGAGACGGTCAAGGAGAAGTGCAAAGGCAGGGGTGTCAGGGTAAACTAGGTCACAGAGGCTGGGAAGGCCCTTCTGGGAAGGTGGGACTTGATCCTTGAGAAAATAGGGACCCTTTGAATCCTTTCGTATTTGAAAGATGGTGGCATGAACCAAGAGTTCCTTAAAGAGCTGAGCTTGGTAGGATTCTGTCCATTTAGACAAGGCCGAGGGTAAAAAGGGGTGGATGGTGGTAGGCAGGGGTGGCAGAAGGACAGAGGCACCCCAGGAAGCTGGTGGCCATTGGTCCTGCCTGGATGTAGCCACCTGGCAAGCAAGAAAGGTCAGGGTGGACTTGGGTCCTGCAGGAGTGACTGGGAGGAAGACCACAGCTAAGCATGGAGTGGGAATTGGTTTGCGGGGACGTGACGAGGCATGTTGAGTTCCCTTTGAGATGTGTTGTTTCACTCAGTGGGACATTCAGTTGAATGTGTCATTCAGACATTTAGAGGAGGTGACAGTGAGGATGGACATGAGGGGAGGACTTGTAAACCAGGCAGTTTCTATGGATAACTGACAACTGGACTAATTTGAGAGGATAGTGACAAAAGGAAAAAAGAGAAGAGGAATTTCCCTCAGCAGATGTAAGCAGGTGAATGGTGTCAGGGCAGTGATGCTGAGAGCGAAGGAGAGACTTCAGGAGGCGGGGCGGTGAGCCGAGTGACAGCTGGCAGAGGACTGAGAGGTGAGCCCCGCCCCGTGCGCCCTGACTGGCGTGGACGTGGCCGTCTCGGTGTCATGATGTGGATGGACGCCTGACACAGGAGATCGAAAAGGAACCTGAAGTGCATTCATGAGCAAATAGGTGGGCGAGTGAAGGGCAGGGAATAGAGGGGAAGAAGGAAGAAGGGCCATAGGTTAAAGGCAGGCTGGGTAGAGGACATCGACCTCAGGAGTGGAAGAGCAGCTCGCTGCAGCTGGGCAAGGGGCCGGCCCTTCTCAGGGAAACGGGCACAGAGGGCAGTGGAGCTTAGGGGGACGAGGAGCTCACTCCGAGCCATGTTTATATACATTTTGGTGGTATTTATGGGGGTGGGGTATGAAGATAACATATTGGGGGGGGTGAGGTGGGAACACTTGCCTATTGTTTGGATGAATACCCTACCATCTTTGGGAATGGTGAAACTTGGACACTACATCATTTGAAGTCATTGCTATTGCAGAACATCCTGTTTCATGAGTCATAAAATGCAGTTCACCTAAAATTGAGCTCACATTAAGAAAGTAAAGTCTACAAAATCTTATCTGTTGGTCTTATGTTTTTGGTTTATGGCACGGATCTCTAGTTGGAACTGGAAACAACTGTTCACTGGAGAGTTTGGTCAGATGTGAGTAGAGGGGTGGGGCCGGGTAACAGAAGAGGCCTGGCGGGGCCTCTCTAAGCCCCAACCCACCACCACGTGGGAATCTGTTTTCTTCCGTGACACGAGGATCACTTCTCTGTCAACTGTAATGATATGGTTCTGTGTTAAGAACACTGTTAAGATATAACAGGAATTTATTTTGTAATTTTTAGGTAAATACAAAGAGCTACTTACCTTTTCTCATAAAGTTTTTAATTAAATAAAACTGACCAAGTATTCAGGGCAAGTATTAAATGCCACATCCAACTCTTGCAGCAATGTGGAGTTAACTGTTCCATGACTCCTCTTTGTTTTACATGTGTTTTTAAAGAAAACTAGTTTTGAAAGCTCCATGGACTTTAATGTTAGTCTTTTCCCCTGTTCACCATGACCAAAGTTAAATGAGTTATTTTCCATTATTCTCTTGGCAGTCATGGTAATAATATTATTTAAAATCTTCCTAGACTTTATATTCAGACACAATTCCAGAAGATGTCTTTCCTGGGAAACTGATCATGCAGGTCTCTGCTACAGATGCAGATATCCGGTCCAACGCTGAAATTACTTACACATTATTTGGTCCAAGTGCAGAAAAATTCAAACTAAATCCAGACACAGGTAAAGATGGAGTTTGGGGCAAAATTAATCGTGTTCCAATGATGTCATATATGTGGGTGGTAATAGATCACACAGAATTTGAAATTAGAGCTGTTTTCTCGTCAAATTTACTCAAGTGCTACAAAATTGGCATCTTTTAGAAATCTAATCAGCAATTTACTTACACATTTGGGTAAGTAATTAAATGCAAAATCTGGGGCGAGATAAATTAATAGCAACAATATAACCACATCGAACTAAGGTCTTAAAATATAGAATTTGTATTAACTTCTTTTGTTTAAAAAAAACTCAGAAGTTGAAGTATATCTCAAACTTTCTAGTTTATTATCCATTTTACATACTTCGTTTTCTTGAATTTGTGGCCATAAATTTGTAACTTAGCATATTCATTAAAATGATTAATGGCGTTTTGTCATTATATCTCTAGAGTTTGTTCTCCTCTTAATAATTTGTATTTTGTTAAATGGTGGTTAAGTAACATTTTACTATTTCCCTCTTCCCCCCTCAACTGTGAGCTCATTGTAAGCATATGAATCCAGTTTTCGAGTCAGTTTAAGACTATTTTAAACTGGGTAAATTAGGTAGCTGTTTTGCTTTTGTGCCATATTATCTAATGCAAGAGACCCTAGGCTCGAGATCTGTATGAGTTAAAGAGCTGGCCTCTGGCAAGTGCTGAACCTGGAACTCAGCACCCTCACACAGCTGTCCCCTCCATCACAGCTACCATCAGCCTCCACAGAATGGCCATTCCTCATGGCTTGTGGTTGTAAGAGAGGGGGGTAAGGAATAAGATACGCTGTTGCGGTTGACATCTTAAATTTCAGGCGAGTCCGTTCATTTTTGTTTGTTTTTAGGTGAACTTAAAACATTAGTGCCCCTGGACCGTGAGGAGCAAGCAATCTATAATCTCCTAGTGAAGGCCACAGACGGAGGCGGGAGATTCTGTCAAGCTCACATTGTGCTCACGTTAGAAGATGTGAATGACAACGCCCCCGAGTTCTCTGCTGACCCTTACACCATTACTGTGTTTGAGAACACAGAACCTGGAACACCGCTGACACGAGTGCAGGCCACAGATGCAGACGCAGGTGTGGACTTGATGGTGCTGTGGCTCCCACTGTGCCCGAAGAACGGGAATAATCTCAGCTTTAAAGCCCATTCCAAATCCAGCCAGTGTAATTTACCTTAACCCCATGCATGGTGAATAGCTCATGGTGGTGTGTTAATTCCTTAGCTTTAAAAATGGTAGATTGAGAATAGTGAATTCCTTTTACTGAATATTTGATGTCTCCAGTTTGTGCCCAGAGAGCTTGTTGTAAGGTACCTGTGGTGTCCCTGAAATACTGGTTAGTAACTGTATGAACTGATCTTCATATCCCACTGAATTAAGTAATGAAGTGTTATTTTGTGAATAAACCATCAGTGACATAGAGATTTTAGTAACATAGGAACATAACAGAAGCAAATGCTATATTGTTACAGTTGTACAAGCATTTGAAAATTTTTATGGACAAAATAAGACTCTAAGATGTTTACTCACAGCATTTTAATAGCAGAGAATAAAGATAATTTCTTCACTCATACTAATACCAGAGAATTAGAAGAGCAAAAATGTTACTTTTCAAATAAATCCTTGTCTCTGCAGGTCAGTAATAAATAGACTTTGTTTTAAAAGAGCTCAGCATGAGGCTCTTTATAACAATTTTTAAAAGCCAGGTAACTAGGAAATTATATTTGTTTTAATTCAGTAAATTATTTATCTTAAAGGTTACTCTTTTAAGATCAGAACCATAAGAATATTTTAATAACGCACATTAGTATTTTCCTTTTTTAATGTTTTTTTCCATTTTTTCTTCATTTCTTGAAATAAAACACTCTGACGTGATGTCCTATCTTCACAGGGGTGAATCGGAAGCTAGCCTACTCACTGATGAACTCTGCTGATGGACATTTCTCCATCAATGAACTGTCTGGAATTATTCAGTTGGAAAAGCCTCTGGATAGAGAGCTGCAGGCGGTGTACACCCTCACGCTGAAAGCTGTAGATCAAGGTTTGCCAAGGAGGTTGACCGCTACCGGCACTGTGGTTGTGTCCGTTTTGGACATAAATGACAACCCACCCGTGTTTGAATACCGTGAGTATGGTGCCACAGTGTCCGAGGACATTCTTATTGGAACAGAAGTCCTTCAAGTGTATGCAGCCAGTCGGGATATTGAAGCAAATGCAGAAATCACCTACTCGATAATAAGTGGAAACGAGCACGGAAAATTCAGCATAGATTCTAAAACAGGTAACCCACCCTGGAGAGGAGAGGAAGCCCTCTGTTCTGCCAAAAGGCTAAGTTTGTCCAATGCTTTGCTTGATACAAAGTGACAGATTCTACATACCAGTAGATGCTCGAAAAAGATAAAACTTTTGTTGTTATTTGAAGTGGGATTCAAAGTAGTCTATAAGACTTTGTAGTTCTACATAAGGTACATTTCTGGCATACCCATTGTAACTATAAGCAAATTAAATAGAAAACGTATATCTCACACTCTAGTAGTTTAGTAAAGATATAAAATGTAAATCCCTAAAGAATACAGAGTGGAAGATAGTAAAGAATCTTACGTAATCATTCCTCTTTACTGCCCCACCCCAACCATCAAATTCATGTGAAATAGCTTCCCATGTGGGACAGTAATTTTAAACCTCTTTGGTCTTAGTTTCTATAGGGGGCATCTGATAACTCATTAAACTGACTTCTTTATTCTAGTTAAATGTAATAGTGGAAGTTGTTAGAATCACACTTACTGAATGACTGCCAACAACATCAGGAGTCATAAGCACTGTGACTCTTGCTGCCTGAATACCTTTGTAGTCTTGTTAACCTGTGATCTGAAATAGCTGTAAGTCTGTGGTAAAACGTTCCACCCAAACTGTCTTTAATAGTACGTGACTGTGGATGAAGAGTGGGTGTGTAATGATGTTGCTGCAAAACGTATTTTAACACATACCGGAAAATTGTTATTTTTAGGGCTCTGTTATTCCATTCTCCTTTTAAGTAGGATGGACAATTTTAGGAGGTGAGAAGGAAAGATATTAAAGGAATTGTTAAATCAAAAAGGGATTTTTTAAAATGATAGACTATAAATACAGGGTTCTAGTCATTTTTTTCCAAGGTGCACATTTCTATAAAAGAAAAAATATGAAGAAAAAAGGAAACTAAGAGCCAACGAATAGAATTTTTTCTGTTTTCTCTCTATAATATTGTGTGACCTCTCTGATAAACTGTTTGAGAAGGACTAAGTGTATCATCATTTTTATAGCAGTACATAGATAGTATTGACTAGGAAAACAATTTAAATAACACAAGAGTATCAGGAAAATAAGAGAAATAAATAAATATCCAGGGATGGACAAATTCATAATTTTTAATTGGCCAAATTAAAACATTGAAAGGGTACATAAATGATAAGTAAACTTTTGAAACAAAAGTTTACATTTGTTTAAAAGTGTCTATTTCTGTCATGGTAGGAGAAAGGGGTGGCATCTTAAATTACTGGAAATAATTTTTCTTCTCTGTACAGGGGCCATATTTATCATTGAGAATCTGGACTATGAAAGCTCTCATGACTATTACCTGACTGTAGAAGCTGCTGATGGAGGCACACCTTCATTAAGTGATGTTGCAACTGTGAACATTAACGTGACAGATATCAACGATAACAGCCCAGTGTTCAGCCAGGACACCTACACAGCAGTGATCAGCGAAGATGCCGTGCTGGAGCAATCCGTCATCACGGTGTGTGTTTTCTCCCCCTGCAGTTTTCTTCCTCTAGATCTTTGCAAGAGATTTTTAGTAATAGTGATCCAGTATTTGTAGCAGCCATACTTGAAAATAATTTGAAGGTACAGAAATGCCTTTTGTTATCCCAGTCAGTTACTGGCTCTGTTGTAAATAAGTGCCTGATAACAGCTCGGTGTTGGTCTCAGAAATGGGCCTAACAGACTCTGCCCCTTCCTCAGCTGTCCCATAAGCAGGACTGTGGTGTTTTGCAGGTTCTGGCGGATGACGCTGATGGGCCCTCCAACAGCCACATCCGCTATTCCATCATCGGCGGCAATCAGGGAAGTCCGTTCACAGTTGACCCTGCCAGGGGAGAGGTGAAGGTGACAAAACTTCTCGACCGGGAGACGGTATGTGAAAACGTTTTGCTTTAATTGTTTACAAAGTCCCAAATCAAGAAATAGAAGTTCCTTGTGTTCCTGTCTGCCGAATCAGCCCTGTTCTCAAAGCCTGATGAGCAAGATACAAATACTTGAAAAGCAAATACAGTATGACAATCTCAAGAAACTAGGAGATGTGTTTCATATTGGCATGAGGTTTGGATAATAAAAGGCTGTGTTCAGGGAGCTCCAGACTGTTGGTGAGCTCAGGCATAGCGTTAGCGAGGAGATGCTTAGTAGGGCTAAGGTGAGTCCTTAGTAGGGCCAATGTTAGAGTCACGAGAACCCAGGGAGGTTGGAAGATCAGTGACAGTTAATCGGTTGTGAAGCGACAGGAAGCCTTGGTTGGGGAAGTCGCAGAGACAATTGAGCAAAAAAACAAGTGGAGAGACTTTGTATGGGAAAAATGGGAATCCACACGGCGTAGGGGTTTCTCTGGCCCTGCAGAGAAAGCAGCCTGTCAGATAGTTGGTTTTCTTTGTCTTGCTGTGACTGAGCAGGGCGTTCAGAGATGAGCAGGAGGGCATGCGGTCTGAACTCAGCACTGGGAGAGGCTGTTGAATGTGGTTTGGATGCGGATTTCAGAGGAGAGTGGCATCTTTTAAGTAAGATTATTCAGCCAGTGTCAAACTGCAGAGATCTAAAAGCTAGAAAACAGAGGCATGGCACATGGCTCTGGAGACGATGTTAGAAGCGGTCTGAGGTTTGAGACGAATGTGAGCAGACAGGAGAGGCACGACAAGCCGCACCTCCCCCCATGTGCCCGCCCCCAGCAGAGGGAGGGGAGCCGCTGCAGGGAGGGCCCCCAGGGAGAAATGGAGAGAGCCTGGGTTTGGGGAGCTGGGACTGGTAGGACATTGGTGGTAATAAAGACCATAGCTGTAGAATAATGAGTAAATCTAAGCTTAGAGGAATTTGGGAGAAAGTGATGAGGTCTATTTTAATTCCTTTCCGAACCTGTTACCTTCGAGCAGCGACATCCCACGAGTTCAGGAAGCACAACTCTTAGTACTGCTGTTCCTCGGGCAGAACAAAATTTAGCATTTGTGACCAAGGCACTTCTCAGCCTGGGCAGTGCACTCATGTCCACCAGGAGGTGGCCTGTGGTGGGTCCCAAGTAAGTTTGCCCTTTTTCGTAGGAGCATCTTGTCGGGACTGACGTTCTGCAGGACGTGCTCTGGGGTTTCGCTGGCTCTCTGGCTTCTTCAGCCACTCCTGGAAGAGATGGCCCTGGAAGCGAAGCTGCCTCCCTTGATCCCGTTTCTTTTGCAGGAAATTGCAAAGAAACAGTCTTGAGGAATTTAGATAGTTGACTGCAATCTAAGCATAAAATTGGTGGGGATGTGATCTGTAGTGTCCTGAGGTGTTGAAAATGAGAAAGCACTCGGGAGAAACAGCTTCCATCTTCTTCCAACTGAGAGTCACATTTGGGCCCTGGAAAAGGTGGCCTTATCTGTTTATTACTAAGGCAGCAGCTTTTGAAATATGTCCGTATTTTTTTTCTCATCATTTATATTCATTTTCTATCTTAATTTCTGTTAATAGATCTGCAGGTTTTTAACTTACAACGCTTTAATGAAATGAGCACGTTTTTGAGGGTCATCAAAGAATCTGATCACTGTTGGTAATTTTTTGTCGAGCAGCTACATTGCATTTTGTAAATAGTTATTTGCAGTGTACTTGTTTGCCCATTTTGTAGTTACTTGCAGTGTACTTGCCTGTAGGTTAGGGAATTGCCCACACCTGGGACACAGCTAAAACTGGCCTAGTTACTCAGACCTGCCGCTCCCGGTTGTCAGGAGTTTGCTTCTAATTAAACCCTGTTCTTTGGCCTCGTGGTAAGGCACATGCCTTCTGTCTTGTCCCCAAACAGATTTCAGGTTACACGCTCACAGTTCAGGCGTCTGATAATGGCAGCCCCCCCAGAGTCAACACAACGACCGTGAACATCGATGTGTCTGATGTCAACGACAACGCCCCCATCTTCTCCAAGGGCAACTACAGTGTGATTATCCAGGTGATCTTGGGGCGCTGAAGGGCTCATGGTCTTCTGGAAATGAGCTCTGTCATTGGCCTCAGTAGCTCATTTGAAATATCTTCCTTTTCCAAAGACTAGTTTTTGAAAAATAAGAGGGAAATTAGAGGGATCTGCATCAATACTAAAAGATGACACTTTCAAGATAGAACCAAGCTTTATCTTTTTGTGCGTGTGCTTTGGTTTTTAAGACCTGGCTAGCTTGATTCTTAATCTTATTTTCTGCCTGCCTTGCTTTTCTTTCTTGTTCCCTCCTTCCCCGTCCTTGACCTTCCCCGTTTCATTCCCTCCTCTCCAACCTCATTCTCCCTGCCCTCTCTTCTCTCTCCTCTCTCTCCTTTCAATTGGAACATCGGTACAGCTTTATTTTCCATGTATTGCACATTATAGAAAAAGTGCGTGTGTCTCTTCCCGTGCACGTTTGGTTTTGTTGATGGCTGTGTGTCTTCTGTTGTTTGCTTTTATTTATCCTATGCAGGAAAATAAGCCTGTGGGGTTCAGTGTGCTGCAGCTAGTGGTGGCAGACAAGGATTCTTCCCATAACGGCCCTCCCTTCCTCTTCTCCATTGTGAGTGGGAATGAGGACAAGGCCTTCGAAGTTAACCAGCAAGGAGTCCTCCTGACCTCAGCTGCCGTAAAGAGGAATGTGAGAGATCGTTACTTGCTGCATGTGAAGGTAGTAAAGGCTTTCTTTATGATGTCCTCATGGCTTCATAGAGGGGGGCTGCTTTGGTGGCCGTCTGCATAAACAGTTTACATTTCGTGAGAAGATTGAGATGACTAGGATTGTGGTCTTTTTGTGTTTTGCTTCATTTTTATCCCACCACACTTTGGGGGACCTCGCTTGTTGAGTTGGTGACTTTTCTTGTAGACACTGATGGAGCTAAACGTCAGTTTTGTGTGAGTGAAAGGGCCATAAAGAAGTGACTATCCTTTGCCTTGCGATGCTCCTCGTGCAGAGAAATATGTCTCTAGTAATTGGTAAATTTTTAGAACTTGAACCATGTAAATATATTTTCATTAAGAAGTTGTAATTGATGACACAGACAGAGGTGATTTCTTTTCTTTTTTTTGTAGGTGGCAGATAATGGAAAGCCTCCATTGTCATCGTTGACATATATTGACATTAGGGTTATTGAGGAGAGCATCTATCCTCCCGCCATCTTGCCGCTGGAGATTTTCATTACTGCTTTTGGAGAGGAATACTCGGGTGGTGTCATTGGGAAGATTCATGCCACAGATCAAGATGTGTATGACACTTTAACCTACAGTCTTGATCCCCAAATGGACAGCCTCTTCTCTGTGTCCAGCACAGGCGGCAAGCTGATAGCACACAAAAAGCTCGATATAGGGCAGTACCTTCTCAACGTCAGCGTAACGGATGGGAAATTCACAACGGTGGCTGACATCACGGTGCACATCAGACAGATCACACAGGAGATGTTGAACCACACCATTGCCATCCGCTTGGCCAACCTCACTCCAGAGGAATTTGTTGGTGATTACTGGCGCAACTTCCAGAGAGCTCTACGGAACATCTTAGGCGTGAAGAGAAACGACATACAGATCGTTAGTCTGCAGCCTTCTGAACCCCATCCACACCTGGATGTCTTGCTCTTTGTAGAGAAATCAGGTAGTGCCCAGGTTTCCACAAAACAACTTCTGCACAAGATTAATTCTTCCGTGACCGATATTGAGGAAATCATTGGTGTCAGGATATCGGATGTGTTCCAGAAGCTCTGTGCAGGCCTGGATTGCCCTCGGAAGTTCTGCGATGAAAGGGTGTCTGTGGATGAAGATGTCATGTCGACGCACAGCACGGCCCGTCTGAGCTTTGTGACTCCCCGCCACCGTAGAACAGCTGTGTGTCTCTGCAGAGGTAACAGGCATGCTTGTTTGAAATTGGGTGGTACGGGTTCTTTCATGTACAACCTTTCAGGCTATGCACGCAGGATCATTTTCTTGAATTTGTATTAATTGGCTCTCTCCCCACTCCCTTCTTTTTTTTTTTTTTTCAACAAAGAGGGAAAATGCCCACCTGTCCATCATGGATGTGAAGATAGTCCATGCCCCGAAGGATCTGAATGTGTCACCAGCCCCAGAGAGGAGAAGTACACCTGTGTCTGCCCAGGTGGCGGGTTTGGGCAGTGCCCAGGTGAGAGCCCGGGGATGCAGTACGCTTCCATTTTAAAAAGTCACTTTCAGAGTTTCTTGTAATTTTCTTCTTTGTTGGAGTTGAGAAATAGTATAAAGTCTGTTTATTATAATAAGGTGAACATTCAGATGAAGGAAGAATAATGAGTAATTTTTCCTTCCTCTTAAGTAATAATTCACCCAAGTTAATAATTTGATGCTCTCCTTCTTTACTCTTATCATCAATGCTCATAAACACATAGTCCTTTATGTACAGATTTACTGTCCTTTTTCTTACATCCTCTCTTAAAAAAAAAAAACTAAACTAAAACATTACTGTATCTCATATAGTCCTCTACCACCTGCTTTTTTCCACTTCCTAAGGAAATGGGTTATGGGCATCTTTCCAATCCATACATGTAAACCAAGTGCTTGTGAATAGCTGTAAAGTATTTTCTAGCATGGCTGTAACATGATTTTTTCAACATTTTCCTATGTATAGAAAACAGATTGTTAAAATGTTTCCTTCTATTAAAAAGGGAATCCTTTAAGCACTTATCCTTAAGTGTTGGTGCTTGGGTTTCTAACTAGGGTAAAACCACTTCAAAGATTAACTACATTTTTAGTGTTTAATATTTAAATATGTCATTATGTTACGATTTCCCAAAAGTGAACCAATTCCTGTTTGTTCCAGTCCTGTGTGAGGGTCTCATTCCCCATTCTTTTGCTAATTCTTAAGGTTTTCAATTAGAAACCATCTGAAATAACACCAGCTTTTTAAATT
The DNA here is from genome assembly GCF_040802235.1 of Manis javanica. NCBI lineage: Eukaryota > Metazoa > Chordata > Mammalia > Pholidota > Manidae > Manis > Manis javanica. The sequence continues at coordinate 100,061,944 of NC_133167.1, forward strand.
TGAATTCCTCTGGCTATTGTAAAGTTGTATTTTCATTTGTACATTCCTGCCAGTACTTCCGCTTCTGTGACAGGCTGTTCATATTCTTTGCTTAATTGTCTGGGTTATTTATTTCTTATTTTCAGCGTGTGGAGCTGTTTGTGTATTATGAATATTAACATTATCTGTATTCCACTGTATGTTATTAATCTTTTGGTTTATATAATTGTGTTTTTTGTCATTTTGAAGTTTAATTTTTATTTTGCCAGTTGTGCATAATTTCATATAAAATTTCCATCTCTGGAGATAGATAGTATTTTCATCAGTTTTGGAGAATAGGGATTGTGTTGTATCTTGCTTGAGAACGTTTCCCAAACCACCTTGAGGCTACATAAATATGTTCCTTAATTGCCTTTTAATAATTTCATATTGAACATTTTTATATTTAGATCTGATTCTTTCAGAACTCATTTCTCTGTGATATTGTTGTCTACTTTTATTCTCTTCCAAAAGGAAATCCATTTATGCTTTTCATTAAGCAGACAGATATTTTCCATCGAATTTGAGCTTTATAATACCATAACCTTAAATAAAAACTTGGGTCAGTCTCGGCAGTGGGCAGGGTTGGGAATTCACACTTTTAAAAATATAAACTTACTTCTGATTTATTTATTTTTGCTCTGTGATTTACAGGGACTTCATCTGTAACATTCACTGGCAACAGCTATGTGAAATACCGTCTCATGGACAACGAAAACAAATTAGAGATGAAAATGACCATGAGACTCAGAACATATTCTACTCACGCAGTTGTGATGTATGCTCGGGGCACTGACTACAGCATCTTGGAGGTATATTTTTGTGTATCTCAAATTATGGAAGACTTTAAAAGTGTAAATTGCATTTTTTGTTCAGACTGTCCATTTTTTGAAAAGAAACAGAGTTAGCAAGATGATTGGATTCCACATTGCAATAGTGCATTGACACCTATACAAATTTTAGGCTTTGTAGGGTGAAAAATCTCTTTTTGCTCCATAGTAACAGAAATTGACTTCCGGTTTTTATGAGTATTTTTAGGTAATGTGACAGTTAACGTTCAAACTCTAAGTGCTATTATATCTTAGGAATGTTTTGAGGAGATTACTGCATGGGCTTGACATGATAATTATCTTGCCTACCTTTTTGTTTTTAAAGCATGATTCACTTTTGACTGTTGATATTACCTGATGCTATTTTGGGTAGTTGTTCAGTTAACAGTTAATTATTTGTCATTTCCATACTGCTTTCGGGATGTGTAGTTGGCACTTGAATTTGATATCCCTAAGAGGGCCGTGTCTGTTACTTCTGTACAGTGAACAAATGGGCATTACTCTGTGGCACTTCGATGTAAGGCCTTACTAACTTCCTGCCTTCAGTCTCCAGACATTCCTCTCCTTTCGATGTTTGATCAGAGACTATGATAGAAGATTCTGTGAGAGTAATGTGAACGGTAATTGTTTCTATCACAGATTCATAATGGAAGACTGCAATACAAATTCGACTGCGGGAGTGGCCCTGGGATTGTCTCTGTTCAAAGCATTCAAGTCAGTGATGGGCTCTGGCATGCGGTGTCTCTCGAAGTGAATGGAAACTACGCTAGATTGGTTCTAGACCAAGTCCACACTGCGTCAGGCACAGCCCCAGGGACTCTGAAAACCCTAAACCTGGACAACCATGTGTTTTTTGGTGGCCACATCCGCCAGCAAGGCACAAGGCATGGGAGGAGCCCTCAGGTCGGTAACGGTTTCAGGGGCTGCATGGACTCCATTTATTTGAATGGGCAAGAACTCCCTTTAAATAACAAACCGAGAAGCTACGCACACATCGAAGAATCAGTGGAAGTCTCTCCTGGTTGCATGTTAACAGCTCCAGAGGACTGCTCCAGTAACCCTTGCCAGAATGGAGGCATTTGCAATCCATCGCCCACTGGAGGTAGGCTTCATGATGCCACCATTGTTATGATGTTACACATGTATCTCTGTCCTCTTGTTACTCAGATGACACTGTCAGACATCACGATCAGTGTTGGAATTGAGGAGCATACGTGATTCAAGAGCAGAGGCGCACTTAGGGTGCTTTCCAGCAACCAGGCTGAAGGAACAGTTTCTCTGCTTGCCAGGTTCCTGCCGGCACATTACAGGGGCTCAAGCAGGATGTATTTCCAGACAGGCCTCTGGTGGGGAGTGTGCAGTACTGTACCAGGAAGCCACAGCCAACACAGACATTATATGCCCACCCAGTAATCTTACATAAATCTAGATCTTCTTCCCCTGGGTATCCCAGGGCTTGGCATACCTACTGGTCTTGCTGGCTATAGATGGAAATATGACTTCCCAGAAGGCCTTGAGTGCCTCCTGAAGTGTTGCCATACCTGTCTTGAGGCCCTAGCACAATGAGCAGGTGCTCTACGGTTCCTGTGTCCTGGACCCAACGGTTCATGTACCAGTAATAGGACACAGCCACAGAGATAGTCCACATAACTGTCACAGTTTTTACAAAATAATGACTCGGACATTCTCTGCTCCTTTAGACAAATTTGATGATCACCTTGCTGCAGTTGAATGACAGTTTGAAATCTTCAGATTGTTTTCATATTTACTGTTCTCTCGTGTAATTGTTAAAAGCTTGTGAGCTGCAAATAATTGAGATAGTAAAGTAAGTAGTTAGTGTTGTCAGTCTATATTACGGTCTCCCAAATAAGGGACTTCTCCCTTTATTTGTATTTGGTAAATGAATTTATATTTACTTATAGATAAGTGTATTCATGCTTACTTATATCTATTATATGCCCACCCAGTAATCTTACATAAATTAACAGTTAAAGCTAATCATGAGTTCTCTCTTCGGCTCTTTGTGTTTTGATTATACCAGCCGAGGCAGGCTTGTTGATACAGACAATGTATTTAACCAGAGGGAATGGAAATTTTACTAGCTTTTAAAATTATGGATAACTACATCTTCACTTAACACTTGACTTCAAAGTTTAAAACCAGTAGAGTAAGTCTTACTGCCTGAGTTACTGAGAGGACTTCTTTGTTTCCTTTTGCCAAATCAGGTTATTACTGCAAATGCAGTGCCGTACACATAGGGACTTTCTGTGAGGTGAGCGTCAATCCGTGTTCCTCCAACCCATGCCTTTATGGCGGCACCTGCATCGTAGACAACGGAGACTTCGTTTGCCAGTGTCGGGGATTATATACCGGTCAGAGGTATGTGCACATCCTTCACATGTTAAGGAATATTTACATGTAGTCATGTTTGTAGAAGGTCTGCATTCCTTTGTTGTTTTCTGTTTTGTTACATTTATTTGCAGTAGGAATATTCAGTTCATGTCTGCCTTTTCCTTACACTTCAGGTGCCAGCTCAGTCCGTACTGCAAAGATGAGCCCTGTAAAAATGGCGGGACCTGTTTTGACAGTTTGGATGGTGCCGTCTGCCAGTGTGATTCAGGTTTCAGGGGAGAAAGGTAACCAGCTTCTTCCCGACATTTGTGTTTGCGCGTCTCTGTAATGTGGCATTGGTGACCAGACGCTGCAAAAATTCATTAATTTGGTTTCTGTTACTTCAGAATTTAATAGTCTTCCTATTAGCTTGTTATGATTTATCTTTTCACTCTTTAAAATGAAAATATATCAAACAGATGATACAGTGCTTGAAAGCCCCTCCATCTGGACTTCAGAGATAGTGTTTCTAAACAAGGAACGTCAGGGTTCTTGTGGGCCATGGATGTCTGGGGAACGAGTGGGGCACCTTCCTTCTAAAGCAGATGCCTGTGGGGTTGGCGTGCCTCTTAACCTTGGACAGTGATGATAATGACATGTTTTCATAATATGCCGTAGTTAACATTTATATAGCATCTAGAAACCTTTTTCGACTCTCATCCTTTGCAATCCTTACCATACTCATAAGAGGTGATAGTTATTTTCCAGGGAGGAAAGTGAGGCACAGAGGTGCCCCCTGTACACCTCGGAAGAGGCAGGTTTCAGTGCCAGGTACCATTTTACCTTAGACGCTTCACCACTTCTGTTGGAAAAGTTACTCAATGTCTGTTGTCTGTAAGCGCCAAGTGCTATACCCTTAGACAAACCTCCACCATCAGTGTTGTGGGAGGTCTCTGAGAGACCTGCTTGTAGGTGTTTGCATACGGTTTTGTTCCAATGGTCGGAGTTTGGGGATTTTGCCATCCATCACATAGTCTTCAGTCATAAGTTGACTTTCCTAATTCTAGTCAACTAACACTTAACATATTTGACAAAAATGTCTCAGTAGTCAAACTGTTAATGCCAAGTGAGTGTGAGAGATGATTGATAGTAGATGCATTTTATTAAAGGGGGAACAGTTTGGAAGTGTCAGGTAGGCTGCCCAGGTACAAAATATGCCCATTTGGAAAGGCGGTGGGGAGGGATTTGCATGTGACCTGTTCAGTTTTCAACAGAAGAAACATTTTTTAATGGATAATGTACAGTTTGCTAGCCTTGCATATGTTTAATGGAACTGTCATATCTCCAAATAGGAACATTTTCTTAGACATTTAATCCAGCCTGCTAGAACAGTTTACAGTGTGCCATTTATCCAAATGCACATTCTGAGCTTCTGAGTCCAAATTAGAAACAAACCAATGTAGAAACAAACCAATGTTTAGCCTGTAAGTTTGGTTCGGTCATCTGTTGAACCCTAGAAAAATGGCAGTTAAACATTGGCTTGACATAATGTTTATCTCCCAGATACAAAGTATGGAGCCAAATGACTAGTTACTCCAGGTAAGGTTTGTAGTATTTGTCATCTATGGTGTCGTTACGTACTTGGTTTTGCCTGGGTGTATCTTATTCAGGAGGGATTGTCTTCGGTCTCCGAGTTACAGGCCTGCTGTATTCTAACTCACATTGCAGATGTTTCTCCTTTTCCTTGGCTTCCCTGGCAGGTGTCAGAGTGACATTGACGAATGTGCTGGAAACCCCTGCCGAAATGGGGCCCCTTGTGAGAACACACACGGCTCGTATCACTGTAACTGCAGCCAGGAGTACAGAGGGAGACACTGCGAGGCCACCGCCCCCAATCAGTATGTGTCCAGCCCCTGGAACATCGGACTGGCAGAGGGACTAGGGATTGTTGTTTTTGTCGTGGGGATATTTCTACTCGTGACAGTGTTTGTCCTCTGCCGCAAGATGATTAATCGAAAGAGGAAACACCAGGCCGAGCCAGAAGACAAACGCTTAGGACCAGCCACCGCCTTCTTGCAAAGACCATACTTTGATTCAAAGCTCAATAAGAACATTTATTCAGACATACCACCCCAGGTGCCTGTGCGTCCCATTTCCTACACTCCCAGCATCCCAAGTGACTCTAGGAACAATCTGGACCGAAATTCCTTTGAAGGATCTGCCATCCCAGAGCATCCTGAATTCAGTACCTTCAACCCCGAGTCTGTGCACGGACATCGGAAAGCTGTGGCCGTCTGCAGCGTGGCCCCTAACCTGCCTCCCCCGCCTCCTTCAAACTCTCCTTCTGACAGTGACTCGATTCAGAAGCCTAACTGGGACTTCGACTATGATAGTAAGAACAGCTTTTTTCATCCCAATAAATTGCCACTGAAATGAACAGTGAGATGACAAGGTCTGCCACAGCTTCTGGTAGTTCAAATCCAAATCTAGAGTCTTTGTTAGTGATAAATCTACTCAAATTCTGAAGACTTCTGGTACGATTTGGAAATTTTTTTCCATGGCCCTCAGCCCTGGCTGTTTGTGGTGGCTCTGATGTTATTTTAATTAAGGAATTGAATCCGACTGTGATCCTTTCCTGTATGCAATTGATATGGGTTCTTGGCTATAATTTTGAGGGCTTTTACCAACAAAAATTGGGAGGGCATTGGCATGATAGGAAATTTTTTTAAAACATGGCCAGAGGAAGTGACGGTATTTATATCAGTGGCCTAATGTACACCTGACTTTCAAAAAGCTGCATATGCCATTTTAAATCAAAATTTTAATTCCCCATATTGTCTGATAATATACATGGACAGGTTTATAGAGAATTTCTATTCTGTGAATCTGCAAGAACAGTTGTAGGTTTTTTGGTCTTCTGTTTTGTTTTCCAGATATTTCTCTCTCCCTTTTTTTCTTTCCATTGTTCTTTTACTAAGTACATCCCAGGCAGTCTTTTGGTAACACTTACTCTGTGCCAGGAAACAGCAGTGGCCTGAACAGGAGCCTCATGCATGGAGCTTACTCTCTGTCATCAATTCCTTTCAGCTAAAGTGGTGGATCTGGACCCCTGCCTCTCCAAGAAACCTTTGGAGGAAAAGCCTTCGCACCCATACAGCGCCCGGGAGAGCCTGTCTGAGGTGCAGTCCCTTAGCTCCTTCCAGTCCGAGTCATGCGATGACAATGGTGAGTACGCAGAGCTCTGAGGTGCTGGGTCCACTTGCTTGCTACTCATAGCCGTGATGAGGTGATGTGTAGTTGCTCCAGGTGCCCTGTTAGGTCTCAGACAGTTGGCACACTGCACTTGGGGCCACTGCTGAACAATACCTCGTACATACCTGCATGAACGAGTGCTGGGGGAAATACTTCACATGTTCTTAACGGATACGTATTTGAACTGTCCCGCCTGTCAAAAATTGGGAAACAAATAGAATTAACTGACAGATCCTGTCTGTCTGATTGGATACTTTCACGCTGACTTTTTTCCCACAACAGTAAATAGTACAGAGGTTTTGTGCGATTTTCTAACTCCTTGTAATAACTTTCTTGAGCATGCCCCACCCCCACCCCGGGTGCACACACACACAGACACACATTCCTAAGAGGAGATACAGCAGTCTGAAATGGTCAACTTCAGAAGCACCTTTGGTATTACAAGGTTTTATTTGTCTCTTTCCTGACTCCTCTGCGGCCCCAGCTCCCATTTGGATCAGAGCGTACTGACTGAGAACACACTTTAAGAGATTGCTAGTAAGTTTGATTATATTTCTAATGAAGAAAGTTTGGCAGTGGGAGCTTTGATGCCAGTTATGTGTATCTGATTCTTTAGGGTAGATTGCATCGATAACCAGCTTCACCATATTCACACATACCACAATACTGAAATTTTTCAATAGTTAGTAACGAAAGAGAGTGAGTTTTCTCTAGCATCTCAGAATTAGTAAGTTTGTAATATTTTTTGCATAAAAATGTATGTTTGAACATAAGAAATATTTTATTGGTGGAAAGAAATAATTCACTGATAATTATTTGATTGCTTCTAAATCCAGAATAATATAGTCCATACTAGTATTTTATGGAGTCCTTTTCCAGGGTAAAGATGGTCATGAGTATGTTCAATTCATTTCTGATTTCAAGCATGTTATGTATGCTATCAAAGTATACCTACGCTTATTTTTTACTGACAGAGTATATAAACATAGCTTTGCTTATTAAACCAATAATAAAAAAATAGAACTATTTCTTTCATTTAGGATTAATTTTAAAATGTTAGTATTCCCAGCTTATGTAATAATTTATATTTTGGCCCCTAAATGCTCTTCGTAAGTTCATTTCAGAATTTTGTCAGTATTTGATTTCTTTTTCTAGATATTTTCCTTGAAACATAATTCTTCCCAATACTCCTACTTTTAATAAATTATAGTCAAATTACTTACAAAAAAGTGTCAGATAATATGAGGAAAAAGTATATATCCAAGAGTTTTTGTATTTTAATCTTTATCATAATTTTAATCATTATCAGTCATAAAATTAAAGTCTATACTAAGAGTCTATACTTAAATTTAATTTTTAGCTTTCTGAGGCTGTTGTAACCGATTACCACAAATACAGTGGCTTAAAATAAAACACATTTATTATGTTCTGCAGTCTAGAAATCCAGCACTTGTCTTGGTCGGCTGAAATTAAGGTGTTTGCAGGCCTGTTTCTTTCCTGGAGGTAACAGGGCAGAATCATGTCCTTACGTTTTCCAGCTGCTAGAGCTGCCCGCGTTGCTCAGCTTCCGGCTTCCTCCTCCATCTTCCCAAGGTGTCACTAGTCATTCGTCTGTGGTCATACCTCCCTTTTAGCCACAGCTGGGAAGACTCTCCCCTTTTCAGGACCCTTGCGATTACACTGAGCCCACACAGATAACTCAATAGAGTGCCCCCATCTCAAGATCCTTGGTGTAATCACATCAGCCGAGTCCCTTTTACCAGGGATGGTAGCATATTCAGAGTCCCAGGTTTAGGGCACGGACATCTTTGAGGGCCATCTTCCTGCCACCCATATGCATACGTATTTATCTTGGCATGGATGTTTTAAAACAATCTGATACACAGATGAAAACAGAATTTACATGGGACACAGCCAGGCAGACAATCTATATTTCTCTGCCGAATGTTTGCTCACCAGCTGTTAGCCCATCTCCAAAAAAAGAAAAAAGAAATTTGAGGTAGGAGTACATACAACAGAGACAAAGCCATTGTTGTATTTTTGTTACATGTTCTACTTCATTGTATAGCTTCTTAAAATTTTCTTTTTCTGGGAACAATGTACATGTCATTAAATGGACCCAGAAAATTGGCTTAGCCAAGTATTTTACTTTTCAAATATGCAGTCTTTTGCCTATGAAATGTTGAAATAAGGACTGTTTTGTTATAGCTTGATCCATAATTGTAATAGTGAAAAAATTTACAGCTAAAAAATAACTTTCCTAAATTACAATGTAATGCGGTTACTTTATTACTTTGATTATTAACAACAAATACATAGCTTGTTTTAGAAAAATCTCTGAGACAGGTAACAGAACAAGTATAATGGTCGTGCATAATTATATTACATAGTTACGCTGAAGTATTCCGTTACATTTTTAAGTTAGGTAGAAATGATTAAAGAAATCCTATTTAATGAACTGTCCTCTAACCACAGATTTTGCTAATTTACTCCTTTGTACCTTTTTACAAGCTTCCATAGTGACTGTAATACACCTTGTCAATGCTGTAGTTGACACGGTGAATAAAAAAGGTATAGTCATGTGTGTGCTTTTTGTCTGTTTATTGTCACCGTGTCACTAGTGTGCTTTTGCTTATTGTAATGTTATAAAAAATCACTTGTGGCTTTATGGGGGTCGAATACTTTTATTTTGGGCGGCGGGTATATTCATAATCCAGATACATTGCATAAATATGTTTATATATGTTATGTCTTTGTTAATTTTTTACCATCCATAGTGATTTTATAGACCTCAGAAGGACCCCACAGGATCTTGACATCTTGCCTATATGTGGCACATTATTAAGAAGTTTAGAAGTAATACTACCTAAAAAATTGTAATATAAATAAATGGTCTTCATATCAATGGAAATAAGGCCAAAAACACAAAGCTTTTATAATTACGTATAAGTAACCCTTCCCTTTTGGATTTTCCTGAGTGTGATCCAGGAAAATGGTAGAACATGGAAGAAGTTCTATTTTCATATATGGTTTAGAGAAAATTATGTACTTTGAAGCTTTGTCTGTTCATAATAATAAGAAAAGGCATTAACTCCCTCCCTTAAATTATTTTAAATTAAATTAGTCCTTTATTCATGCACTGAAATTTGAGTAATCACATGTGAGTAGATCTGAGTAGATCTGGGTTGGGCCCAGAAAATTTGCATTTCTACCAAGTTCCCAGTTAATTATGAAGCTGCTGGTCTAGGAATCATACTTGGAGACCTGTGGGCATAGGCTTAAGAGTGCATAAAGCTTAGAGGGTCCTCTCTGCTAGGACATAAACGTTGTCAGCCTTAAAGTGAGGAGGAGGACGTTTTCATGCCAGATGTGACGGCGTGCGCAGGGTTCAGCGTTACTACTGATGAGAGACTGAATATACTTATTTTCCTAAGAACAAGAACCGTCTCTTTGCTTGGTGGTTAATTATAAAGTAATCTGTATTTTGTCTGGTGAATGTTAATTTTAACATGATGAGATTCTAGTATATTAAATATAAATGGATTTTTAAAAAGCAGCATTGAAACCATTCATTCATTGCAGTCGCCTTCATTGAAAAATCTACTTGGCATATTTAAGAAATAGAAATCAGATTTAAGGTTGAATGCTAGCTTAAATTTCCAGAATGATTGTATACCTATACTTATGATCAAGATTGTCTATCCTTTTAGAAAAGGAATTCCAACATTTTTAGTAGACTTTTTTTTTTTTAATTCTGTAGGTACATGCCAACTAAATACAGGCTCACTCAGTTTTTAGAATTACTACAGTCTTTCCAATTTATTTAAATTCCTAGAAGAGAACCACCATATATTAACTTGTTCCAAATTACTTTGTTACATGGGTTTTCAAGAACATTGTAGAACACACAGAAGCATTGGCCTTAGATAGGAGATCATCAGAGTGACCAGACTTCCCCGTGACCACCACTTTCACAGTACTAAGTCCTGATGGTAGCTAACAGGGAGTGCTTGACCTCTACAATCTGATTAAATCCTCCCAATAACCCCCATTTCAAAGACAAGAGCCTGAATCACAGCTTGGGCAAGCAACCTGCCTAGGGTCATGTGGCCCGGGCTGATGGTGGGCTTGCATCTACTTTCTCCGACATCAGCCTAGAGTTTTTGTATAAAATGAGAATCCTGAAAGAGCAAAGGTAATTACACATTTAGGGTGAGAAACCAGGGCAGCTAATGGTCTTTTCAAGGAAGGTGAGCAATGTAAATATAAAATCATATTCAACACGGGCAAGGTTTGAAGAGATTGTCTTTCATTTCTCTTTCTCATCTGTGAATTTAATGTGCATTTAAAGGCTACCATGTGTGGCAAAGTATGTGTGTCTTGTGTAGCTTCAGATACATTTGGATTATCACCTAAGTAAGCTGATGCTACTAAGTCCTAGAAAAAAATGATCTCATAATATTTCTCAGTAGCATGAAGGTGTAGTTTAAATTCCTTTATGAATTTACATTTTACTATAGCCTACAGGCTTTAATTACTCCTGATAGAATTCTGTGTTTTCAGGTTTAGAAGACCAGAAACAAGGAAAAGAAAGTAAAGTTTAGAGTTTCCTGGCAAAGTCTCTGGTTTATCGTTTCATCCTTTTCCTCTACTCCCGTGTCCCGTTCCATTTGTGCTACATGAATTTCTCAACCATTTGGAATTTTCGTAGGTGTTGGCTTAAAGGCACGGTCCATGGCTGACTGGGCCTTTATAAACAGTTTACATTGTGTTATATACTTACCTTTATTGCCTTTTCAGGGGTCTGTTTTAATTATAAACATTTTCTTTTCTCCCTGCTCTGCCACCAAGAGTCTTTGGCTGCTCCTGACCTCAGCAAATCAAGAGGTGACTTATGCATGCCAGTTGTGCGTTGATATCCACTAAACAAAACTTGATAGTGGTTTGCAAAGCTGACACGCTTCACTTGTTTGCTCAGTGGTGTCGCAGTAACTAAGTACAGAGTTGTCTATACGCTGCGTCTAAACATGTAGTGCCCCACCTCTTCTGTCTGTCAAAGGATGTCCAAAATCCTAAGGGGGGAAAAAACTGCCAAAATTGGAGGTTGTTTTTTTCCCCCCAAAAGTAACAAAACTTGATTGTTTTAGTCAATCAAAACTTGCTTTGCTCATTTTTCAATATTTGATTGCATTTTGCTTGATTTGGAGGCATGCTCTTTTTTTAATGTAATTCATTGTTTTTCTTAGGGTTAATGAAAAGTAGCACTATTTTTAATATTCTTATTACATTATAAAGGAGATTGATTTTTTAAACTTTAGCATGTTAAAGGTTACTTTTACTGTTTTAACTGTTTTAAAGAGCCACTTTGATTAATATTTTTGTAGTGACAAGTAGTGCAGATCAAGTGGCATCTGCCATTTCACTAACTAGAGACTCCTTTCTGAAAGGACAGAACTTTTTATTGATCTGCTAAGACTGAACTAATACTCTTCATGTAGAGCAGTGGGTTCTCAGTTCGAGAAGGAAAGCTGAAAGGTTATTGGAATCGTTGGTAGCAAAGTGCATGCAGTGTGGATGCTAGCAGACCTCTTCTGTTAAAGTTTGTTTTGTTTCCTTTGAGTGTTAGATACTTGACACTGTGAGGCCACATTTTAGAAACAGAGCGTAGTTCACAGAGGCTGTCAAAACTGGGTGGGGGCAGGGGGCTGTCTGAGGGTTTTCAAATGACTGAACCCCGAAATGGTGTGTGTGTCTGTGAATGCCTTTGCATCTGTGTGTTACACTGACCTTTTTCCATGGCAGCAGGTGCTGGGGAGAAACCACGTTGAAATCTGCTGTTTTCTTTTCCACCAAGGGTATCACTGGGATACATCGGATTGGATGCCGAGTGTTCCTCTGGAAGATATACAGGAATTCCCCAACTATGAGGTCATTGATGAGCAGACTCCCCTGTATTCTGCAGACCCAAATGCCATCGATACAGACTATTACCCCGGAGGCTACGACATCGAAAGCGACTTTCCACCACCCCCGGAAGACTTCCCCGTGCCTGATGAACTGCCCCCGTTGCCCCCAGAATTCAGTGATCAGTTTGAGTCCATACACCCTCCCAGAGACATGCCCGCTGTGAGCAGTCTGGCTTCCTCATCCAGAAACCGGCAGAGGTTCCACCTGAATCAGTACCTGCCCAATTTCTATCCCGTCGATATGTCTGAACCTCAAAAGACAGGCGCTGGTGAGCATAGTACTTGCAGAGAGCCCTACGCCCCTTTCCCGGCAGCCTATCAGAGAAACTTGGATGGCCCCGCTGTAGAAAACATGCCCATGTCTGTGTACGCCTCCACAGCCTCCTGCTCGGACGTGTCTGCGTGCTGCGAGGGCGAGTCGGAAGTCCTGATGAGTGACTACGAGAGCGGAGACGACGGCCACTTTGACGAGGTGACGCCCCCGTCCCTGGACTCGCAGCAGCACACGCAAGTCTGACGCGCAGACGCCCCCAAGTGCCTGGACTTCCACGAACCCGCAGACCGACAGAGAGGATCCTGTGCGCAGCTCCCCCTCTGCGAGCTGCGATGCGGGGCTGTGCTCAGACCCCGCGCCTCTGGCCGTGCCCTCCATTCCCCGCGTCCGCACCTACTGTACCTGGATGAGATAGATGGACGTTGGCCCTGCCATTTCCGAGCACCTTTTCGTATTCACACTGTCTCTGTTAAAAGTAATGAAGCAAAAATCAGCCCTGCCATCTTATTAGCATGATTCATGTATTTATATAGATTTGATTGTTTTAATTTTCCTGTCCTTTTTTTTGTAAATTTTATGTACAGATTTGATTTTTTTTTTCATAGTTTGAACTAGATGTCCAAGATACTTTGTGCATTTGCTTTTGATCGAATTTTGGTGGTGTTAGTGTCATTACCTAGCACCCTGATTTTTTAATATAACCAGGGTTTCACTATATGTCCTTTTCCACTGAAGTATGACATTTCATGAATACATTTCAATATAGTCATTCATTTCTAGCTGTACATAAGATGAGGAAAGATCTCATGTCTTCAATGGGTTGCTGTATTTTAGAATTATAAACATTTTTCATTATTGGAAAGTGTAATGGGGACCTTCTGCATTCCTGTTTAGAACCAAAACCACCATGACACAGTTTTTATAGTGTCTGTATATTTGTGATGCGATGGTCTTGTAAAGGTTTTTACTGAAAACTACCATTAACCAGTCTTTCTTACTGACAATAAATTATTAATAAAATACTTTAGTGTTACTGCCTCTTCTTCCTCTGCATTTATATTCCTGTTCTGGATTCAGTTAATGAATTGAAAAAAAAGGACAGATGGAAGAAAGGATGGATATAGATACGTGGCAATTTGTGGCTTGTTGGTGAAAAATCTTCCAGGCGCCAAAATCAGGCTGTATTTACAGATGTAGGCACTAGGTGGCAGTACATGACTACGCTGGTGGCTCAGCACTAGCGGTATAAAGGTAAACGGCGCTCGTTAATATAATTCTATAACTAAAACTTCGGAAAACTTCCCCTTCATACATTTTTTATTGCTTATTGGCCATATTTAAATGCTTCTATGGCTTTTCACCTATGATTTCTGTTAAAACAAGGCCTTTCTGAAACATTTTACCTTTCTGTTGTCAAAGAACACATCCATCCTACTTCTGTATGATTTAATGTGAAATCCAGAAATCCGTCCATCTGTCCATCCAACAAATATTTATTCAGTGTCTACCATGTTCCAGACACTGATAGGAATTACAAAAAATAAAGCGTTCTTAGAACTTTGTAAAAGACACTTTCTCCCTGGTAGTAAATGCCTTCTTTATTTTATCAAATGATAATTATATATGTAGATTAAACATCAAAGAAAGTTAACATATGTATAACAGGAAAACAGCATATTTATGCACTCTACCATAACCACTTAAAACTCTTTAGGCTGTTTTCCTCAGTTTTCCTTCCATATATTTCAGTGTATATAATTATTTCTTGAGTCACCAATTTAAGGAATTGCCTATTCATTCAGTATGATGATAAAGGAAGTCCATGAAACCAAACAAACCTCCATTACTCTTGTTTCTCTCCCATTAGTTACAGCATAATTTTCAGATTATCCACATATAATGTTCTCATTTGGATCATAATATTCAGTGCTGAGCTAAGTAGTATATGATGTTAATTTCCATTAACTTTTCAACTTGTTCCTTTTCTTAACCAATAGCCTTAGATTTTCTTCTACTATTTTTTTTTTTAATTTGTGGCTCTTTTGTTAATTCTCTCAAGAAATATTTTGGTCACCTCCCCTATATTCTTCCACATTAGGAAATAAAAATTCCTAACCTTGGATTTTACATGATTATGGCATGGCAGGGGGAGATGGCCAGGAAGTACAGCACAGCAGTATATGGAGTGGGGTACTAAGGAGAAGAGCTGGTATTTGAGTAAAAACCTGAAGCTGATCAGAGAGACTACCTGGGAAAAGAGCATTTCAGAGAGAGAGAAGAGTTAATATAAAGCCCAAGGCTGAAAAGTCAAAAGAGGGGAGACAAGTGTGGACTCTCACGGATTTGCAAAATCCCTCTCAGTACATAATCAAACTAGTAGAAAATCTTTGCCGATATCTATAGGTCTTTTCTTTGAGGGATCTCAGTTTCTCCAGAGGAGGGACCTTCCACGTCCTGCTTGGGACATAGTATTGCTCTTTGACTGTTTGCTGGTAAGACAGGGTTTTACCACACGCTTAGTTCCCCAGATCTTGGTTTTGGAAACCTTCCTGCTCCTTTCTCATTGCCATTGTCTCTGAGTCTCCTCCGGATAGAGCTGAGCATCTGGGGTCTTAACATGTGGACAATAGACAGGCTGTACCCCCTGGCTTCACCCCATTCCTCATACAGTTTCCAGTGCGCCTAATGTTGTTGCTGTCGCCCTTTGCAGGCAGTGAGGTCTGATTGCTTCCCTGCTGAGGCATGATTTACCACAGTCTGGTCCACTGTCACATGCTATATAGTGTGGTTAAAGGTTAACACCCTGAAGTAGAATTGTTTTTTCACTTTTCTCCCCTTTCCCTCTTTTGAATTTTCAAGGGAAGAAATTGGGCAGAAATACAGTACTCTGCCATCTTAAACTGGAAGTCTGGAATATGCTCTGAACCATGGATGTATTAGTTACCTATTGCTTGAAAGCAAATTACCATAAATGCAGTGGCCTTTTATGAGCTCCAGTTCTGTTCAGAAGCTCAGACACGGCATGGCTTGGTTCTCTGCTCAGTCTCATTAGGCTGAAATGGAACTTTTTGCTGGGCTGCCATCTCATCTGAGACTTGGGGTCCTCATCCAGGCTCACAGGGCTGTTGGCAGGATTCAGTCCCTTGAATCTGAAGGTTGGTCATAGAAGGAAGGTCCCCATTTTCCTGCCAGCTGTACTCCCGAGGTCCCTGCTTCTCACTCGCTGCGCCTGCTTTCTTTACACCTTCCTACTCAGGTTCTTGCTGCCTGAGCCTCTCACAACATTGTAGTTTGCAGCCTCAAAGCCAATAGGAGAATTTCCCTCCTGCTTCCCATCTCTGATCTCAGGATCCCATGGCTTCTTTAAGGACTCACCTGGTTAGGTCAGGCCTACCTAGGATAATCTTTCTGGCTAACTTAAAAGTCAGTTTTGATAGTAACCTGCTCGTGGGAATTACTATCACATTCATGAGTCTTACCCACACTCAAGAGGGGAATTAAGTGTACCCCCACCCCCAGGTGGAAGTCTGTATTACAAGTCTACCTACCACAGTTGGCACAATTTATTGTTTTGTGTTTACAATACTTTGGCCTTCTAAAATATTACACAGACCACATTTTAACTAAAGACTATTTGCTTTTTATTTTACTTTCTGAATTATAGCATCATCTCAAACTAATTAGAAATGACTAAATAATGTACCTGAGGTCTGAAATGGATATGACTATTTTGACTTAAGACAAATGAGGTAAATTAGCACAGGACACTTTTATTACAGAACAATCCAAGCAGCCACATAGAACTAGTATATGCTTGTCAACTTTTTTCCTAAAGACCTTTTAGCTCCATATCCCTTGGCAGACAGACGTCAGTCCGTCCATTTCTCCTAACTAGATTTCATTTTGATTTTTTGCTGGTTGTCCATTTAAAATTTTCTTAGAAAAGTTAGGTGCCTTAGAAAATTCTAGTGCATCAGTGTTTTTGGACACTGCTAAATGTCATTTCCACCTGGATTCTGTTTCATATATTTTTAGTAATATACTTGTATTTGGGAATCACTCTTTTGTCACAGTCTCTGTATGCTACCCACTGGGGAGGAGGAATGCTAGCATTCCTAGCATTTGAACTGTAAAATTTCAATTTATGACATTTAGATGTGTATGTGTGTGTGTGTGTGATGGGAAGAGCAAACTGACTTGGTAATTGTGCTATGTCACATTCATTTATTTGAATGTGCGGAGCTTTCACACTAACCTGCTGAAAATTGAGAGCCTTCCTAGGGCTGAAAGCCATCGAGTGACTTTCCAAAAGCTGTGTCAGCTTTTTCAGGTTGCTTCTAATTTGTGAAAGCAGGAAACTGGCCACCTGAATTTTCCTGGACGTTCCCAAAGAAACTAGGAAATGCAGGATGTGGTGGTCAAAGAACGGTGCGTCAAAATGCTCATTGTTAAAGGAACAATACAAATTCAAAAGCTTTGTTTAGTCCTTTTAATGAATACACTAGATTAAACTGTAGGGAATCGGTGCCTTGAATTGCCAAAATGACCTGTCAGAGAATTTTGCCTACTACTGTTTGCTGGTAATTAAAACACAAATTAGTAGTCATGGTGTCAACAGAGATTGCGAGAAGTTTTGAAGGCTTCAGTTCTTTCCCTTGTGATGTCTGCATGTAGGGAAACGTGGCTGTGGGAAGGAGGAAGGCAGGGGCGTGACACGTGTGCCAGGCAGAAGTCGACCGGCTGGGTACTGAGACCCTCCTGTTTCAAGAGAGCCTTCAAGAGTTGGACGTGAGTAACTTAAAGATTGTGATAACATAATCGTTAGAATATATAGCTGCTTGTTAAAGCCTGGTAAATAAGATGACAATATTGCAGAAGGAGCACTCCTCACGTAACCTACTTGACACATTAAACAAGAAAGTATGTGGGTGTATTCATTCTTGCACCATCTCACAAATATTTATTGAACTTCTACTACATACCATGTACTGCCAGGCTCTAGACACACTCCGCGGTCTAACTCTTCTTGGTTTCCTCCAGTAAGCAGAATAGTGAAAATTTTCTTAATGTGTTAAAAATTAGCATTGTACATAAGCATTGTAAGATTTGAAACATGCTTGTTGCACTATTGATCCGTCAACCCCAAGAGGGAGAAAGCACCAGCTTCTCTCCACAGCTGCTTTTCAGCATTTCTGCTCCCAGGGGAGCAGGCAGAAACAGCACCCACAGTGGGTCGACAAGCCCGGTCATACACAGTTTATTTCTGCTCAAATCATCACCAGACAATATGGGAACGGGCCTTCCGGTTGTCTTCATTTTGCCATTCACCTGCGTAAGAAGAACATCTTTTGAAATGTCTTGTGTGTTTTAATTAAAAAATAATAGAAGGCATCTATACTATATTCCCAAACACGTAACTTAAAGGTATATGGAGTAGAAATGAAATGATCACTTCAGACACATATAAGATTTCTGGAATTCAATCCATCTAACATTTAAAAATTGGCCACTCTATAAAGCACTTTTGGGGGGGGTGGCTAAAAAATTAAAAAGCTTTTGGAAAAGTACAGGATTATAATGCTGTCACCCAGAAACCAACACTTTATCAGTTTGTGTGTATAATCCGATCATATCCTCTGAGTGTGCTAACTCTGATTTGCAAACTTAATACCTTGCATGCATTTTTGCATCCTGCTTTTTCCACTTTATAAATGATCCTTTTCAGAAAATGCCTCTTGAAAGAGCTGCATAATATTTCACAGTTTAGATGTATAGCTTGGTCATTTATTTTGCTGCCTTTTAAGATTTTTTCCATTTTTCACAGCAATACCAACATTAGCATCTGTGTGTAATCATTTCTGCTCCTCTTCTCTAGATAGGTGGATCAATTGTTTTCAAAGTATTGCATATAACAAAATTCTCAAGGCAACGTAGAAGGTAGCACTTTCACAGACAGAGCACTTACCTTTCCTTACCTTTGCTGTCGTGCTGGGCTGTGAGGTTTCTGTGAAAGTGGTTTTCCTGCCTTTGCCATATCACAACGTATGTAAACGGTGATGCTGTTTCTATGGCAGAGTGGCGTGGAGGGTCTAGGCAGCTCTAAACCGGGGCTCCAGCTGTGTATCATGAAGCCCTGGGCTCCTCCCAACTGTCCAGAAGGCTGTAGGGTCAACCTCTCTGTGCAAGGAAGCTCTGATATTGAGAACCCTGGAAAACTCTCTTTTCTCTTCCCGTGACACTAAAAAATAAACTCTAGACAAGAACAAGATCATCTTCATAAAATTAGCTTGAGTATTGATTCGATTCCTGCAACTTCATATAAATGGAGCATTTAGATTTGTGATCTATCAAACCTGGAAACTGCCCCCGACCCTCCATCCATCTCCCCAGCCTTCCTTGAGCTGATGGGTTTCCCTTCAGCCGCAGTCCCCACTCTCACCCAGCCTACTGAATCTGGTCGGGAACTTTTTGAAGGTCAATGAGAGCTGCTCTTTCTCTTGCAGGCTGGCATTCTGTGCACTTTCTGATTGCTCTTCATCAGAGGCATTAGGTTCAATTTCAATTAGTGCGGCAGCTGAGAGAGAGAGTTGTTAGAATTTAATTTCCTCCCTAGCAGTTCACTGCCTCTACTGCAAAGAGAATGAGCCACTTGGAAAGAATGACAAATTCTTTTTTCTCCTCTGCTTGTGTGAATGCCTAGGTAATTAATGCCCTTGTCACTGTGCTGTTCGAAAGTGTTGCCCTATAAGAGGCTACAGTCTCAAATGATGCTAGATGGAGAGAAGAAAGAAAATGTGTAACATTTGAATGAAAATGTCACTGGACCGAATATATCTTATAAGAGCTAATAGTGCCGGGTCTACATAAAAAAAAAAAAAAAAAGATAAATATGAGCTCAGTGATTCTAAATCAGCCATTATCCAATTATCTCAAGGGATAAAATGAAACTCTCAAAATGTCTAATGACTATCACCTCCATTCATTTTAATGTTTATGTATACTACCTAACAGCTTTAGGGTAAGGGCAGATATAGGAAAGGGAACAAGTACTTTCCTCATGTGTCAAACCCCTCATGCTTGTCAAATATTTAGAAGCTTGGTTCCACTGCATTGCCGAATTTGACATGTTAGCCCACCTGCAAGTTAGAGTAACAGACTTTTAAATGATGCTCTTGTGCTTTGTGTTTTTAGACTTCTACTTTCAGTGAGTATTTTCTCTCCTTTCACAGGTATACTTTAAAGTCAGTGTTTTAAGGGAGGATGGACAAAAATCAGAGTTTATTCATAAACCTTATGAAAAACAAGTTCCTTTAAACCGAATGTTCAAAATGCAAAAAGGTTCTCCAGCTAAAAGCTCTTATTGGATTGAGATTGTTTTTAATAATAATAAGCTCTAAAATTCTGAGTTTTTACTTCTAATGAACAATTTCAAAAATTTTTTAAATACCTTGGGGTCCTTAAAAACTGCGGTCCTTACATTTCATTTTGGTGCCATAGTTTTCAATTATACCACACCGCTGGAGATATTCCCCCACTGAATGCCAAGGCTAGGCTTGTTCTTTACTGGAATAACAACAACAATAATCGTTGTTGCATTTATGCCCCATTCTGTATTCTAGGAGCTGTCATAATCCTTCCAGCTGTAGTGTGGGGGAATATCTATTGTTCTCATCATCATCCCCATGTTATATAAGAGCAACTGATACCCAAGCCCACTCTCCTTACCAAGACCTCCAAGGCCCTGCTTCACTCAGGGGGGATGTTCCAGGTCCGGACTGGAACCGTTATCCACACGCCTGCTTAGGTAGCCGTGAACACCTTCAGGTTCAGTCATGGTTGTGTGCTGTGAACCAATTCATTTAATAAAAATGAACTATGAGGTTTAACCATCTTTTCTCCCAACTCCTAGAAATCTCCAGTGTATGTTAATGCTGGAATAACAGTTATGTGCTTGGAGTAACACAGAGTAAACAAAAATCAGTAAGTTTACCTGTTTACTCCTGAGTTTTCTGTTTGTGACCTCAAAACTAAGGTAGCCTGACTCTGATTCAATCCTGTGTATCTGTAGAACTTCAGCAGGACAGTAACTGGAGGGCAGAGGGATTAAGTTTAACTAATTTGCAGTTAATTACTTAATAACAAACACAACTCCTTCCCTCCGCCCCTCCCGGATTGCTGATGCTCTCAGTCCTTCGCAAAGGAAAATAAGGGCATAGAGTGAAACCTTCATGTAGGTCGGTCAACATGTATAAAAGAGGCAGGGTTGCGTGCCTCCAGCTGGGAACGTTAAAGAGTCAGAGGTGCAAAGAAAAATGATTTACGTCAAGAACTCTGGTGTCACAGTTAAATCATTTGTAACCTGTTACTGGAGCTCCATTTAATGTGACCTTTTCCACTACACACACACTCACACACATTCACAAACACACACACACTTCCATTTCAGATGCTTTATTTATTTATTTTTTGTAGTAAAACCTCTTACTTACATAATCCTACTTCTCAGGTTATTCATGTTCTAACTCCCTCAGATTTCTCCGAAGTGCTCCATCAGTATTTGCTGTGAAATTGCCTGTGGAATGCAGGCCGGAGTCCTGAGACAAGTGGGTGGAGGTGCCCCTAGGGAGACATGATTCCCACTTAGATCTAGTGGACAGAAGTCCTAAAGTAAGGGCTTAAGACGACATCCTAGTCCTGCCAGAGAGGAACTCAGGGCTCACATTTAAGGTTACCCCAAGAAAGAACCAAGCTTTTCAAATCCTTGATAAGTCTCTCTTGCTTTAAGCAGTAGAAAAATCCTCAATGATGATTGGCTATAGGGAGTTCTGCCCGGCTATGTTCCCACTACCCTTCATCATTGTTTTATTTCAGTATAGCAGACGATATTCAAATTTATGTCTGTGATTGTAGCACTTCTCCCTAGATGACAGAAAAAATAGAGGTGTTGTAATGTATTTAGCTCTTGTGTCTGGTAATTTTTTTGAGGGGCAGCAAGTACATTTTATAACGAATTGAAGGAGGCAATTTCTCACCTTTCCACGCAAAACAGATTTCTCTCCACCACTCTGCACTGACAGACGAAGGTCCCTGTCTGATGTCAGCCTTACTCCTTACCCCGCATTTGGACATGGACGTTCCCCCCATCTTGAAATAGAGCCACAGGTGTCTTCCTTGCCTACCTAAATCCTTACACAATCCTGCAATTTAGAGAGAAGTTTCCTCTTTTTTTTTTTTTTTCAGTTTTAGGCAGCTGTTCATGTCATCCTTGCTACTAGAAATATTATCATAAGGCACACTTTGGACCTTGACCATGATCATTGGCAGTTTTTTTCTGTGTTCTCAGCTTGCCTCCCAAAGACCCTAAGTGACATGAACAGAGAGCCTGGTGCCTCCAAGTGAGGCTGCCCTGGGGTAGGAGGGCCTCTCTGAATCAGAAGGGGAACCTCAGGACTTCCCCACCAAACCAGCCCCTCACTGGCCAATTCCAAGACCAGGTGGTCTGTTTCCATAACAAGCACCTGCCGTCGCCTGTATTCCCCTGGTTTCCCCCAGAATCATGGCGTATGTTTATTTTAGAACCACCTCCACCACGGTGCCTGTAGAAGGCACGTTACCAACCTGCTTTGTCATGTATTTTTATGCACATCAACAGAAAAACTTGAACTATTTCTAATATTCCTTGAACTACTCATTTTCTTCTGTAAGCAATGCTTTATTTGGATTGTACGAAACCTTGGGAATGGCACTTAGTAATAGTAAAATGTTATTTATTTATGGTATATTTAGCTCTTGAAATTAGGTTCATGTGTATTTAGTAAAAATACACATACTCTAAATTTAAGTGTTTGAATTATGTTGTCTTACATCTTCCGGGTACCTAATGTAGTGCTCTTCTTACAGCAGGCGAGCAAATAAAATCCCTATTAATGAACTTAATATTGCAACATAAAAATTCTTCGAGTGAAAAATATATTTCTTCTTGCTGTTCACTGGATAAATATAGAAAAAAATGTCTCATGACTTGAGGGTGACAAATGCATTAGGAATCTATTAGTCTGACAAATAGCATTTTTTCTGATATGATGGAAGACATGATTTCATAGAAATTATGTTATCTTAAAGCCACCAGACAGTAATGGATTCACTTACTCTCCCATTTTATTTGACAAATGATTATTGGTGTCTACTGTATGCCTGATACAGTGCTCAGTACTGGGGATGCAACCATGAACAACCTCAACTCCAGCTTCACAGGCTTGAGGTGGGATTCCAACAAGAAAACAGAGGGGTACAGGAGGGCATGTGGTGGGTATTAGGAAAATGGACTTGGGGTGAACTGTGGGGGCAAGTGGGAGGAAGGCAGAGCCCAGGCTGAGGGATGCCCTCCTGGCGAGGTCAGAGCCAGGGCAGGGCAGGGCAGGGAAGGAGGGTGCACGCAGAAGGGACACGTGGGGAGACGGGGAGAAAGGGGGTGATACTTGAGAGACTAGAGAAAGTTTACGGGGTTAGAGAGCCGAG
The DNA here is from genome assembly GCF_040802235.1 of Manis javanica. Lineage (NCBI taxonomy): Eukaryota > Metazoa > Chordata > Mammalia > Pholidota > Manidae > Manis > Manis javanica. The sequence goes on from NC_133167.1 coordinate 100,085,133, forward strand.
CAGTGCCCTGGATGAGGGAACCGACGGCTAGGAAAGTCAAGGCTGGGAAGGCCCAGTCCAGGAAGGCCGGCACAAACTTGGGTAATTTGGCTTGATTCCAGGGAGCCGTGGGAACCCACTGAGGGGCAGCCACGGCATCCAGTTCAGACCTTTGTCTTGAGGTGGCTGCTCTGCATGTATTCTCATCTGCATGGTTCAGGGATCAGTCACGTTTCTGCTGTGCGCAGAGCCTGGGGCCCATTTCTCTGGCCCTTTCCTTTCTGGGAAGTCCATTCTTTTCAGTGTTCCTGGTTTTCCACGCGCACCCCACCACTGCATAGGCCGCCCAGTGGGGAGGTGGGGAGCCATCTGCGCCGCTGTGGTTCGTGCACTGACTATGTTAACTTGGCTATCAAACTCACCTCTTTCTATGGATGAGGCGGATGAGACCGACACACTTTTGTCCCCATGTTGCAGGCAAGGGAACCGGGCGCACGCGGCTAACAGGCGTGCCTCCACCGGGGCGGCCTTGGGCCCGGCTCGGCGAAACCGCGGCTCCCCTGCGCGGCCCCTCGGGCCGGGCTACCGCACGGGGGCGCTGGTCCCGCGGTCCGCGGAGGCTCTCGGCGGCAGCCGGTGTCCGCAGGCCGGGGCTGCAGGTGCGGAGTCCGGCCGCGCGGCGAGGGGACGCGAGGACGGGGGGGCCCAGGGAGCCCCCCGGGGTGGCTGGCGGGGCCGGAGGCGCAACGGCAGCAGGCGCCCGGCAGGGCTGCCCTCGGCTCCGCCTCCGTCCCCACTGTCACCCTAGCGGTGGGCGTCCTGGGCAGCTTCTGGTCACCCTGCCGGTGCATTGGGAGAAGACGCTGAGCAGCGCAGGTAGGGGCCCGGGGCCGGGGCCGGCAGCGCGCTCCTGGCCCGACGGCAGCCTCGCCCCTCCGCCACCTTCCCAGGCCGCGGCGCCCTCGGCTGTCGATTGCTTTTCCCAGGAAAATTCCGTTATTTTCTTAAACACTGGGGACTTAGAGTCATTTTAACTAGTAGAGGCCGAAACCGTTCCGTTTGTTTTATTTACCCTGCCCGTATCTTTGACCAATCCTTCAAAATAGGGAGTCTTAAGTCCCTAAGAGGTAGAAAACTTCTCCTGAGTCACGTTCTCTTTATTTTAGAGGAAAAAAATCTGTAGTTTTCAATTCTGAGGTTTGTTAGATTGAGAGACACAGGACAGGATACAGGTTGCCACATTTCTCGAAGAAACCCTTTCAAAGCAGATCCACTTACTTTTACATATAATTTGTTTTCCCAACTTTGCTAAAATATGAGAAAACATATAAGCTGGCAACATGGTGATGCAGTAATTTTAGTTCTTGTGTCTGGAGGAGTTTTCAGTTTTTAGCATGCAGTTTAAAAAGAACCATAGGCTCCTAAATATGCTTCAAAAACTGTTACTCTTCCAAGTGAAACAAGTTTACATTTTAAAAGTAGAAGTTGTTGTAGCCAAGAATATATTTATATATAATCTACGATTAAGGTAATTTTGTGTTTGAGTGCTTTTTCTTCCCACGAATTGAAATTGGTTTACCTCGGCGGGAACCCAAGGACCATTTGTCCGTAAGACACTGAATGTTCAGATTTCTAAATGACGGTTAGATGACTAGTTCTACATTTGGAGGCGATCTGTTTGGAGTTGAGAGTGGGGAGGGGAGGGACCAAGCGCGACGTGCTTGACAAAAGCAATATTTTTCTTCTACCGGTAGTTGATCATCACTATAATTTTGTTTAGCTCCTTTCCAGGAAGAACTAGTCATTTCTTTTGGGAAGCTGATACAATTGCAGGGTTATTTATGACCCCCTCCTCACCTGAAGGGAGTATGTTGACATCTGACTCCCCAGGGAAGACCTTCAAAATGTTTAATAGCCCTATGTCAGGGATACTGGGGTTTACCCCTGTCCGAAATTTGATGCTAGAGTCGATATTACCAAATGAGCACCTTCTAACTTTAACAAGTGAGAACCGACTATTAAAAGTCCGACTATTATCTGGAGTCACACAGTAACACCCCCCCCCCCCACTCCACACACGAGGCATTGTGATAAAGTTTCCAGCTGAGTTGCCTGATAGCCACATCTGCATAGAGGCTATGGCTTAATTTTTTCTTTTCTCCAAACACATAGAAAATGGGATTAGTTCAAAGACAACTAAACTAAAGATTTACATAATGTAATGACTTGAACAGCAAAGAAACAATTGCCATAAAGTAAATGGAGCAGAAGATTAAAGCTGTGGAAAAAACCCATGACACCGTTTATGATCTTATTTTTAAGATATTTTAAAAATAAATCTTTATCAGGTCAGTTTGTCATCATGACATTCTGGGTAAAAATGTACCATTTGGATGACAATTTGTAGCAGAATTTCATATATTATACATATTTTTTAAGTATTAAACATTTGAGTCAAAAATTTATTTAAATATGCCCACTTTGGAATTTAAATATTTCATTGGGAATTGAAACAGATCTGTGATGAAAATAAATCTGCTTTTATTGCTTTTTTTTTTTTGGCCTCATATAACCAATTTTCAAAGACATTGTTTTTATGACAGTTTATCTGAAATCCCCACTTCAATGACAAAATCTTGCCTTTTTTTGGTCATGGCTGCTGTTTTGCTTCACTTCTTTGCAATGGTTTTTCCAGGGGAATTATATTAATCAGATAGGAACTTCAAGTACAAAGGCAATTTTATTTCAGATGTTGGGAGATGATCATTTAATTCTTGAAGCATTTGAGTAAAAGTCTCAAGTGGGCACTATTCAGGATACAAATGCAAGGAAGACATATCCTCAGGGCATTTCAAAATACAGGAAAGCCAAATCTGCAGATGAATATCCTCCCCACCTCTGTCCGGCTCACTTCCCTGCTGCCCCTTCTGTTCATACTCTCGTACCTGAGCTCCCTATTTTAATTTTGTTCGTTTGTTTTTCCAAGATCAAGGTCTAGATCCCTGTCTGTTCACTCCTGTGCCCCCAGCACCTGTTATTTGCACTTAATCATTTTCATTCAATGGAATTTCTTATAATCTAAATTAAAGATTATATAAGTAAATAATTTAGGAGCCTTCAAAAGAGGAAGCTTTTCCATGTAGTTGGGCAAATAAGCAAAGGCTTTGGGCATTTCTGTTTAAAATGAATCTGGAAAAAAATAGGCAGCATTTTAAAAATTAGAGAGAGGAGCCATTCCTGGCAGAAAAGGACTAGGAAGGAACAAAGGCAGGTGAGTTCACAAAAGTAAAAAACGTACTTGTAGAACATCTCATAAAACAACCAGGGTTCTTTTTATTTATTTTTTAATGTGTTGTTACTGTATTTAGAAAATTATCACTTAAGCTGAATATTTAGGGTGTAATTTTTTACCTTAAATTCTTTATAAAATCTGAGAGAATTTCTGCCTTTTCCTTTGGGTTGCAGAGGGAGATTTGTAGAATATGAACAACATGCATCAAGTACGTACCATGTGGCAGATGCCGTGCAGCACCTGACAGATTCCTTCAATGTATCCTCATTAAACACCTGTGAAGAAGTCTCCTTACCCGCATCTTCTAGGAGAGGAACCTGAGGTTTGGTCAGATACTAGAACTTGCCCCAGCTGGACATAAGGGGTGAAGCCAATATTCTAACCCCTTTTCTCTTAACCATTATGCTTTGGACAAGGATCCATTACTCGCCAAGATCAGGAATTAGAGGCCCATTTGAGAACCGTTGAAGAACCAGAGAGGGACAGAAGGCCTGGAACTTAGGGAAGACATGGCTGGCTTGAGAAATGACAGCACGTGAAGTTTCTCAAGTAACGGAGAAGATTCTAGAACAAACGATGTGCTGTGAGTATACTGACCTCAAGTTTTTTTAAAGCACAAGAGAAACCAAACAGTTTGAAAGACAATCGTTTATGAACATGAACATGGCTTGTTTGGGGAACATGGGAATTTGTAAACAGTAGAATTGATTTGACAAGGGCAACAGTGGGCTCACTTCCTAGTGAAAATGGCCTCCACTTCATTTATAATATGGCCAGAGTCGTGATGTCAGGTCATCTGAGTTCCAGAGACAGCTCTTTTTTTAAAAATAACTGAACGAAAACAAATGCAATCCGTGTAAAACTGGCAATAACCTATAGTTTCTGAGCCTTCTCCTTTAGGAAATATGTTGGTGGTGAGCCTCGCCATTGCAGACCTGGTGGTGGCTGTTTATCCATACCCCTTGGTGCTGACATCTAGTTTTAACAATGGATGGAACCTGGGATATCTGCATTGCCAAATGAGTGCCTTCCTGATGGGTTTGAGTGCCATCGGCTCAATATTCAGTATCACTGGCATTGCCATTAACCACTACGGCTACATCAGCCACAGCCTCATGAATGACAAGCTGTACAGTAACAAGGATTCCCTCTGCTGCGTGTTCCTGATATGGATATTGACCTTGGTGGCAATCGTGCCCAACGTGTGTATCGGGACCCTGCAGTATGACCCGAGGATCTCTTCCTGTACGTCTGCACGGTCTGTCAGTTGAGCATACGCCATAGCTGTGGTGGCTTTCCATTTCCTAGTTCCTATGACCATCGCCACATTCTGTTGCCTAAGAATATTGATCCCGGTTTTTCAGATTAGACGGAGGGTAAAACCTGACAAACCCGAAGTGAAACCACAAAAACTTCAGGAATTTCATCACCATGTCTGTGGTTTTCATACTTTTTGCCATTTGTTGGGCTCCTCTAAACTTTATTGGTCTCGCTGTGGCCTCAGCGTGGTACCCGGGATCCCAGATGGCTGTTTGTGGCCAGTTACACTACATGGCGTATCTCAACAGCTGTCTCAATACAATTATATACGGACTTCTGAACCAAAATTTCAGGAAGGAATACAAAAGAATTACAGTCTCACTGTGTACAGCCAAGGTGTCCTTTGTGGAAGTTCTAATGATGTCGCATGTAGGGTTAAGTGCAGACCCTCTCTATTAATGACCACCCATAACCTAATAAAGGTGGACTCTGTTTAAAAAGCAAAGCCTTACTGGCAAGATATGCACACTGCTCAAGGTCTTATAATTTTTCCTGTTTGCTTCCCTTTTGATGGATGTCTGGAAAAACAGCACAGCAGAGAAAGCATACGCTTTTAAGAGGTTGGCTCTTAATGTACTATCTGAGCTAATGGTACTATCAGCCTTCTGAACAAGTCTCTAATTCTGCTTATTAGGAGAAATACAGAACATGTAGAGAGTTATATGTTAATTGAAGAATATGGTTCAGGAATGGGGGTGGGATAATATTAAATGAAAATGCTCAATGTATTTAAGTGGAGAAAGTGTGCAAACTCTTACTGTAAATGAGTGCCAACCAAGTAGTAACTGCTTTTCCCCTCCGTTTTTTGGAGATTCCTAATAGGGAAGCAAATGATACATCTTAGTTATAAATGGGTAAATGGAACAAAAAGAGAAAATGGGATAATTGATTCTTACACAGTGAAAGGATGAAAACAGATCAGTGAATAACTCAACAGCAGCACCAATCACTGCAGTGCTGGCTCTGGTCCTGATCATAACGGTTCGCTACTCAAAGCTCACCCCTTCAGCTCGGTACCATTCAGTCATCCAATGAGTTAAGTTAAAAATGGCTAAGAATCAAAGGGCTATAGATCCTTAAAATGCTGCATGTGTTCTAGATTGATAATCTTCTTGGACAATATAGTAAATGCCTAAACCAGGTAGTTTTTCTTTTACGGATATCTCAAAACAACATTGTTTAATAGTTCATCTCAGCATTTGATTGCCCTAGTAGTACTGAAAGTCTAGGAGAAGAAAAAAAAAATTAATGGGTAAACTGTGGTTTCCTAAACTAGGGCTCTAGTTTGCTCCAAATAGCTATGTGGGACTACGGTGAGGTTTGCTGCATGGAGCGCTTTCACAGAAATTCAGAGGCAGGTTTCTTGTATTTTAAAGGTCTGCAACCAAAACGATTTCATGCTAGATGAGTTGGTGATTTGCAACTATATACATAAGACAGAAAGTGATGTGGATGCATTTGCTGATATGTCTATATCTAGATCATCAGAATCTCCTTAGGAAGTTCCAGATCAATTATTTTAAAAGGTTCCTCAAATAGTTCTTTTCATCAAGCCTGTTTGGGAAATGCTAAATTGTGGTTTGTTGTGGTGATGGTGTGTGTGTGTGTGTGTGTGTGTGTGTGTGTGTGTATGTTATCTCTATTACTTTACCCATCAAGTCATTTATGTGTAAAAGTTCTAGTCAGAACCAACATTAAATGTTAGGTAATTTTGAAGTGAACATTCCAAATTTCAGATAGCTGAACCTTGAAAGAAATTGACCATGTTAACTGAACATTTTGAAATGTATTACACTTTTTTCTTGATGCTCAAATGAATTACTATGTTTGTTAACTGTGTATAGTATGATTCCTTTGCTATCAAATTTTATGTAACTTACACAATAGCAAAAATACTGAAAAAATTGTCTGCCGAGTATCTCACCTGATAATCATGTGTGTAACTTTAAAGTTTTGAAATATGTTGCTTTACTATTATTGGGATATTAGCTAGGTAAAATATTGACAGAGGGAAAGCAACTCACAAAGATAATGTCAAAGACCCGATTTCCTCTAATGGAATCTCATTGTAGATGACTTGTAAGCATTCAAGATACTGTCACTGGTTTCTTCACTGTAATATTGATAAGTAAGAACTCTTAGCAAAGTATGTCTTTTCCTCCTGTAAAACTCAAATAAATAATCAGTTGTGCCTGATTCTAGAGCATACAGATTACTTTGTCGACTAGATTAACTCCTTCAACTACTAGATAACTGTTTATCAAGTGACTGCTGCATAGTACACACTGGTGTGTGGGCCATCACTGGAGTTGTGCTGTGCTATTGAAGGAAGCAAACTTTTTTGTGAAATCTGCTAAGTTGTGTTAATGAGCTATAAACTTCTGTTAAACATCTTTAATCTATCAGAATTACTTACTAACCAATGTAATAATTTTTGCTAGCCTTCCCTCTGTATATTGAGTACTAGTGGTGATGTGAAGGTTCGAAATGAAAAGAAAGAACACTTTGAGAGGCACACTGACAAATTTTATGAATATTTGTACTTGTCTATAGCTTTGACTTCACTGCCTAGTCTGGAGGCTTTGTGAGGCTGAGAACAGTACCTGTGTTTTACTGGGGAAAACTGCTTTGTTTCCAAAAGCACTCAGTGGGATCTGAGACTGGATAGACAAAATCTACGCAAGACCATTGATTTAGAATAAGGATAGTACGATGTGTATCTTTGTCTTTTCTAAAATGGATTGCTAGAATCATGTGCAATTGCTAGCATTACCTGATTTAAGTACCTATACTAATATCCAGTTGGAGTGGATAGACCAAAAAATTTTTAAATAATTTAAATATTACCACTGAGGGGCTTGCCTTAATTGTAGTATCTTACGGAAAATTTAAATATTGAATTGTTTCTTGCTCCCAGCGAATGTCACTGTTAAACAAATATTACTGTATTTCTTATACCTGTGGGAAAATATTGTTTGGGACATATTGCCTATACCTCATTTTGTAAGCCTCATAATCACACAAAATATGATTATTTTTGTTGTGAACTAAAGAGTTAATAGATACTATAGGTTGAGGGGGGAGGATTAATTACAGTTTGTCTACTCCATTGCATGTTTCATTACCAAATATTTAGAATGAAAATTTACAGAAAACGTGAAAGTGATTTTAGTTGTGTTCAAAATTTATGTTGCTGACAAGTTAGGACTTTTTTTGCAAAGATCTTTTGGAACACCAAAGATAGAATGTAAACTACATTTATAAAACATGGGGAAAGGCCAAAATTAAGAGGTATTGAATCAAAATCTTGGCATAGATATAATGTAACCATAACAGATGGGGTTAAAAAAAATCAGTAACACGCTAAATGGGTACCAAGAGATTCTCTGCTTGGAATTATGTTTAGAGGGGTGTGATATAAGCAATCGTGCCAAGTTCCTGAAATGTTGGGACATTAGCCAGTTGGGGTCAGCCTCGGCTTGTCTACCAGCCAAAGGACAGTGGCGCCGAATGTGGAGTCACCTTGTTTTAAAGTGATGAAGGGAAACTTAAATTCAACTGTGAGACATCAATCATAAAGCAATTTATAATCACGTTAGAATCATAACCCTTAATCATATTTTGTAGTATTGATCATCTCTAGAACAGAAACATTTCAAATTAATAAAAGCAATTATTTAGGAATGCTTTTGCTGTTAAAGAGTTTAACATGAAAATAAGTGTGTATGGTTGTCTAATGTACAGGTGCATATTTACATTTTAGCTACTTGGCACTTTTTGTTTCATCTTTAATGTTGATTATTTTGCAAATATGAAGAGTCTACACAGCTTTGAAGAGTAAAAGGATTGTTTAGATGTTTTTGGTAATAATGCAATATACGTTGTCCCTAGGAAACAATTCCTTTATTAGGAGGACACATTTGTGTGTTCTGATTATAGGAGATCTATGAATAACATGCCCATTTCAAAACCAACTGGTGATTGTTGCCTTTAGATATTAGATACTGATCCTGTCTTTTCTGGGGGTGACCTGGTGCTCTAATTTCTGATTGAACTGTTACCTTGCAGTGAGCAATGTAAGTGTATCTGGTTAATTAGCATAAAATGGAGAAGATAGTTTCATTTGGAATAGAAAAATGAATTGCACTTTCTATTTCCATGATGAGCATTCAGCAAAGCTCTAAAAATTCTTGATCATTGGTGCTACCTAGAAAGCTAAGTCTTCATTGACTCTGTGACCACTGAGTTAGATAATAAATGTTGGTTTAGACAATTCAAAGTAGTTACATACAAGATATTAACCTGACTTCTGACATTGTTTTATACTTGTACCAATTTTCTTGCAGTATGGATATAAATTTGAATAAAGTTTATGAAGTCTGCTTATTCAAAAGATATTTTTTTAAATTTTGAAAATATAGCCCATGAGGTAACACACTTGCATGTTTTTGCTTTTGGTCACCCATGTTTGTACTTTGTTTCCACTGAGGATGAACTACGTTGATAGCCTTGCTTGTAGATATTTTTTCTAATAGAAGTTCTGTATGTGTGTACATGCATGTATATGTATATATGTAAAGATGATTTCTTATCACTAATTTCAAGGTGGTTAGTTTGTTTTTCCTATTATCTGGTGGGAATTAAACAAAAGTTGGTTAAGGGTAGAGGGTGGTTTGATAATTACTTAAGATATGTACCTGTTTGTGGACTATAGGCCTGTTTTTTTATTTTGGCATTTTTCTTAGCAAAATTTAAATTACTCAGTCATTTATATGTGTTCATATAGCATGTCTTTATATATTGTTACCCATCGTGGAAGGAAACTTAATTCAATTAAGCATTATTTGCTCAAGCTTGATAAATGCACCCAAGAAGCTGTATTCTTTCTCAGTGTAAAGTTATTGCACTATTGAAAATAGTTTTTTAAGAGAGAAAACATTATTTCTTGGTCAGTATACATGCATAGGATAGATTTCTTTATTTCTTCTTAGAATTTCTTGGGGCAGTGGGGGAGACAGCTTATATTCTTTACCTTTGCACGACCCTTTCATAGACTCTTTGAAGGGACCTTAGAGGCCATGTTCACACAATCCTCTCATTTTACAGATGAAAATGAAATTCATTAAAAATTAATTGGCAAGACAATTATCTACGAAGAGGTAAGAGCTGAGACTGAACCATGAACTCCCAAATTCACTAAACCTTTAGGTAATATTGGGCATCTGCTGTTTTCCAGAAACATGCAAGGAGGTAGAGCTAAAGTGACAAACACAGTATTTGCTCTCCAGAGGGCCTGCCACATGGTAGGAAAGGTGTGCTAACACGCAATTAAAAGGCAGTGTGGCTGCTACCATCATAAAAAGAAACAATTAGATGAACATACACACCACCTCTTACCAAGCAGTCTTCTCTTCCAAAAGCTCAAAACTGAATCTAACTTAACTGGAAATTCCCAGGAAATACAGGTAACAGGAGCACATGCTAACATCACAGGAGAAATCAATGAAATTCAAACCTTTCCCAAACCTACAGGATCTGGAAAATACTTTTTCTAATAAATATTTGAAGGATAAAAAGATGTAGGGGGAACTCAAAGTTGAAAAGAGGCTTATGAGGCAGGTCAGCCATTCATAATTAATGGATTTGTTTGAAACAAACTATAATTTTAAACTATTTAATACAAAGTTAAAATCTAAACACTACTAAATATTAAAGGATTAATTGGTTTTTTAAGGGTGTGATGATGGTCTTTTCAGTTAAAACAAAGTGTCATTTAGAGATGTAATGAAGAATTTACACACAAAATAGTATGATTTGCTTTACAGAAATTAAGAGATGAGTTGGTGGGTGGGTTCATAAAGGAAACAAGATTTACCTTGAGTTGTTTATTTTGTGCAGGGGTAATGAGTTCAAGGCAGCATTCTGTAGCTATTCCTCACTTAATGACTTGTTAACTGCATCTGAAAATCTTGCTACTACTTGAAAAGTCACTTGAAAAAAAAATTCTAATAATTTTGATGGGAAAATTAATGTATTCCACCCCCACCCAAGATAACCAAGATTGTTAAAGGATTCATGTTCATCAAGAGTATTAAGTGACTCTAGATCCAAATATGTTTATCCATTCATTTACCAATCTTGGAAATGTTTCAGATTTATTAGTGTATCACTTACAATTGTATTTTTGAATACAGACTGATGACTGCACTTTGCCTCTCATCCCACAGTAATGAAATCATTACAACTTGGGTTGTCAGTTTCTGAAGAAGGGTTTATTGCTTAAACAACCAGCACAGTTTTAAAATTAGAGCTTAATGATTTTTTCAAAATCTTTTCAAGAAGTTTTTTAGTTCCCTTCTTAGATTTATATGTATGTGCTTATTAGTTCCCACAAACTCATCTTAATAGGAACTCTTTAAAAATGTAACAGAATTTATTATATTCTTTTTACCCTCTCCGGAAGTAGGTAAAGATACACTAATCAGTTTTATCAGGACTTGCATCACATTCACACAACCTAGTATCATTAAACATATGGGCAAATGAGGGACCCTTGAGGTGGGGGTTCTTCTCTACAGAACATGAGTCATCTTCCCATGGCTGAGTTCTGCATAGGGCTCTTAGTCTGGGTATAAAAATCTGCTCTCAAATATAGAACTGACAGCAACTTCCACCAGGGGTTAAAAGTAAACGCAGATTTCCATGTGAATAAGACCCCAGCACAGAAAATCAAACTAAAATGAACCTCTGAGAATCAACAGTTGCTCATTAGAGGCAATTTTTATAGGTCCTCTACAATTCTTCAGATATGATACATACACTTGCTGTTTTCTTTCAGTTTCTTTCTTGTTCATTAGCTGTAATATAGCCCTTGAAACCTTCACATTGGAGGCATAACTTTCTCAAGACTTCAGTTTTTGTAGCTGTTCTCTACTGTGCACTGGAAGGGGTTATTGATGGAAGGGAAGGTACTGGTGAATGCAATGTATCAGGGGTTAAGAAATGGGGGGCAATAGTGAATAGAAGGAATACAGAGTAGGATCGCTGATGCTGGAGCAATTAGTAATTTGGAGAAAGACAAAAGTTAAACACCAATTAGAAGCTGACTGTAAAAGCCCAGGGGTTCCCCTTGGCAGATCTACACCATCACCTCTTTTAGCTGGAAGGCAGAAAAAGGTTTAGGATTAGGCTCAGGAATTAATTATAGGAGCAGTAGGGCTTCAGAGGAGGTAGATTCTCAGTTTCAACAGCTCTGCTATGTCACGGTCAGGACTCTGATTCAGAAGGAGTGGGACACTGAAAAAAGGATGGGGAATTCTAGGCCATTGCACTTAAAAATCTTGAAATCTTCAATGTATCAACTATTTATTGCTGTGGGAGCAATACCCTTAAGTGTACAGGATTAAAGCACTCACACTTTTGAACGCACAGTTTCTGTGAGTCAGTAATCCTGGTCTCTGGCTGCTCTGGTCAAAGCTGGGTCTTTGGGTTCAGGTCTCTCCAGTGACTGCACTTAGGTGTCAACAGAGGGTGCGGGCACCCCAAGTCTTCTGTGCTCATTCACACGGTTGTTGGCCAGATTCGCCTTCTATGGGCTGTTTGAACTGAGGCCTCAGTTCCTCATTATCTCTTGTCTGGAGGCAGCTTCCAGTTACATGTGCATTTTCCATGGAGCAGGTCCCAGGACCAGGAGCAAGCCAATAGAATCAGAGAGGAGCGGGTGCACCAGAGAGAAGTCACTGTCTTTTATAATCTCATCTCCAAAATGACATCCATCACTTTTGCTGTATTCTCTTTATTAGAAGCAAGTCACTGGGTCAGCCAACATTCAAAGTAGGTGATTACACAATCCCAGGGGCTGGGGGATCATTGGAAGCCAGTTAGCAGCTGCCTGATATAAAAGGTCTAAGTACATACACTGCTGAAAACCTTAGGAAAGGCTTCTATGTCACAAAAGTGACTAAGTTTTCAAAGAATAAAATTATCTTTTCTTAACTAGATCACAGTTTTGCAATTTCCTAATTTAAAATGAAACACGTTTCAAACATATTTATTAGCAAGAATTCTTAGAAGGGAATTTTTTCTTGGTTTGCATTCTTACTGGCTTATCTGTTTTTATTCAACCAATATGAGCACACATGGTTCTTAAACTCCTTTATAAGCAGAACAGGCTGAATTATGAGTCTTATCAGAAAAGCCCTCCTGAAGCACAGAGCAGCACATAAGATCTTTTACTTTGTAACCTTAGCAACCACGGGTAATACAGTGATTCCCCTTTATCCGCGGCTTCTGAGCGGCTTCAGCTACCTGCGGCCAAGCGCAGCCTAGAAGCGGACGAGCCTCCTCCTGACGTAGCAGCGTCAGAGGGTCAGTGGTCGCCTAGTGATACGTCACAACGCTGCGTCATACACGTCTCCTCCTCACGTGGGCATTTCATCATCTCACAGCATCAGGAGAGGAAGGGTGAGTACCTTACATTAAAATTTTTTAAAGGAGAGAGAGAGAGAGACCACAGTCACATAACGTTTATTACACTGTGCTGATGTAATGGTTCTGTTTTATTGTTATTTAATGCTGTTAACCTCTTACTGTGCCTAATAACAAATTAAACTTTATCATGGGTACGTATGTGTAGGAAAAAACTGTGTGTCAACTGTGTGGTACCTCCGTGGTTTCAGGCATCCACCCGGGGGGCCTTAGAATGTATCCCCTGTGGGTAAGTGGGGATTACTATACTCACAGCGTTTCTTAATGGCTTTAAATTCCTACAGCAGTTCTGCAGTAGGGTGGATACGATTATCACAAGAAAGCCCGCGTATGTTCAAGGTGTTGGAAGGAAAATTTCTAACAGAAGACGTTTCTTATAAGAGTTTCTGAAGAGCCCTTAGATTTGTGTGAGCCATTAGGGTACTTATATACTGAATTGTGAGATTCTTACCTTTAAACGGAGTAATGCCTTGACTGAGATTATCATTTATCTTACTCCATTTTTTCCCCCATCTCACTTGCAGTGAGGTTTAGTGGAAAAAGCACTGGGCCGGGAGTCAGACAACTTGGGATATAATTGTGCATGAATTTAGATTTGAACTCTCTCATCTGCAGTGTGTCAGGACCAGTGCTGCCTTCTGTTAATTCGGTGTTAATTCAGATAACATATGAAAAAGCATTTCAAAACTATAAAGGGTTCAAATGTGAAGGAGCATTATTATTGTTTCTAACTTTAAAATCACCTTTCCTTCACTGAATTAAACATATTTAGCATATTTTTTCTGCTAGGAAATGTTATGTCAGTTTTTCTATTTATAGAAAGTATTTCTTTAAAAAAAATCTTATTGTAACTGAACTTTCATTGTATGATACTTTGTTCTGCAAAAAAAAAAAAAACCAGGCCGCTGTTTTAACTAAACAGGCCATTATTTATTTAATCATCATTGCTTAGCCCTTCCAAAGTCCCAGAGTCTGAAACTCCTTTTCTTTTTTTAACAGAGCATAAATAGCCTTAGAACTTTGACATAAAATGGTGACTCTGTCCCCACCTTACAGTCATCTAGAGAGGAACATCTTGGTAGAAGAAGTGTGTAGAAGTGTTAATAAATACATAAGAGACCCCAAGCATGTGCCTAGGACTCAAAGCCAAGCTAATGCCTCAAGGAGACCCCTGGTAATCCCTGGGCACGGAGTCTAATTTCCAAGCTCCTGTTTCTGTCTCCATCCCTCATCCTCCTCTAGGGTCCTGGCAGGCTTCCCAGGCATCATAAACAGATGAGCACACAAACAAGAAAAAAAGGGAGCAGGAATGAGGAAATAACTTGTAAATTGGATGTCCGACCTCATTTATGATCTTAGGAGGTGATCTGGGGAAGAAAATGGGTAGGGCTTCCCTTGGGCTTGGAACAAGGAGCAACTGACAGCAGAAGCCTTAGGACTTGACTGCACGTAGGTTATCACCCTAAGTGAAAGGTCAGTGTCACAAGGGGCAATTTGCTGAGTGCCAGGCATTTTTAATAAGCACTTTATGAATAAAGTGGTGACTCTGACCCATCTATTGTCACTTACTTCTCACAGCAACCCTATGAGGTAGGTACTCTTTTTTACCTCATGTAACACATGAGGAAGTTGAGACCCAGAAAGTTTAAGTAGCTTGCCCAGGGTCACACAACTACTAAGTGATGGAGCAGGTATTGCAATTAAGTAGTTACATCCCTGAGTGCCTGCTGTTAGTCTACTATTTTGCATAAAAATCAGTGCCTAGAAGTCTGTTTGGAATCAGTGTCATACTCAAGAAGGCATTCTTCTATGCATTATGAGAGAATGACCCTTAGATGGAAAGGTGGCTTATAAAGGCACTGAGCCTTTTTTGGATCACTGATCAAATATTTAGTGACATAGGTAGTGAATATATTATGAAGTCTCAAAAGAAGGATGCATTCTTGCATGGAGCAGGATTTCAATCTGAGTAAGATTATTCTATGAAGATCATGTCCAAGTAGATGAAAGGAAAGAGTTCTAAATTTTAAATAATAATTAAGCAACCGATTAAGTAAATGAAGTAAAGTTACTCTGCTCCAGAATGTAGGTCACAGTTAGTTCAATAACTTGTGATTTTGCTGATCTATTGAGCCTTTCAGAATCTCATCATTCCACTATGTTCATTTGACCACGAATGAGACTCTTCTTACGCCAGCGTCTCATAATCAATTAGGGGCAGCAAGATTTTAAATAAACTACAATTCATAGAGATTTGAACTAAAAGTTGTGGATTACTGAAGAATATGAATAGGAATTTGTTTGCTGGAAAACTGGGGCAGAGGGCAGTGGCAAGTAAGCTACTCTCACTTGTCTTAGCCCCTCACCTATCAGAGTGGCACTTCCATCACCCAACCAAACCCTATAAATAACAAAATATTGTTAAGATTTTACTTAAAGCCTTCTGGTTTCAGTTTCCAATAGAAGTAATCAATAGAACAGCAATAAAAATGTGGAGCTTTATCCTAAAAAAGGCTTCCTCTAGATCTTGGAATCCCATTTTAAGAAATCAGTATGGTGGGTTTTTTTTTGTTAGTTTCTTTACATACTTTGGAACATGATAGAACATAAAATAAATTGGGGAGGTAATTACTGGAGAGTCTTAGTTCACTACCAAATCACATATCCATTCTGTACAGTCCCTTGTTGGGTGAGCACATGCTCCTCTTTGATTCCTGCTGCTTCCTCCAGATAAAGCTCTAGCCACATCCAACTCACCATTCTATGATTTCTAACCTATACAGTCAGTAATGCTCTAAAGCAGGCAACATTAATATTGAGAAGGAGGGTATCACCTGAGGTAACGATGGGCTTAAAGAATAAGTTGCAGCTGGAGAGGTCAGCCACTCCTTCAAAAGACACTGACATCCATTTCTTACTGCCATGTGCTGCCAAGGGTTAAAAGAAACATAGTGTTTGATTCCAATCCTCCCAGCTTTTCATCTTTTTAAGGGTATGCAGATAATAAACATTCAGAAACCATATAAAACAGCAAGGTGAAGTGTCCACGTGTAGTATCTTTGGAGACAGTTTCTTTAAAGAGGTAATTAAGCTAAAGTGGGGTCGTTCAGGTGGGCTCCAGTCCACAAGATTAGGAGTTCATAAGAAGAGGAGATTAGAACACAGACACACAGGCAGTGAAGACAAAAAGAGAAGGTGGCCATATGTAAGCCTAGGAGAGAGTTCTGAGATGAAATCAACCCTGTCCTCACCTTGATCTGGACTTCCAGCCCCAGAACTGTGAGAAAATGCATTTCTGTTGTGTACACCGTCCACCCTGTGTTATTTGTTAAAAGCAGCCCCAGGAAACCAATACACATGAGTGCTCTTGTCAAGAGGTGTTCTCTATGTTAGCAAAGAGAATATTGGGAACCTGAGTGGTCAGGGAAAGGTCACATAGGAAGTAGGCCTTGCACTGGTCCTTGAAGAGTAAATAAGCTGACCTGGGAGAGAGTTCAGAAGGGAAAGACAGTCTAACAAGACCCAGTGGCAAGTTGATGGGTTAGTAGGTCAGCAAAAAGCCTGGAATAGTTAACAGGGGAGTCAGAAGAACAGACTAAGTGGATGGATTGAAGGTTAATAGAGGTCTGTACATATTTCCCAAAAGAAAAATTTAGAAGTATTCAACTCATAGTCAACAGTATTATTTTCTTTATTTGGAAGTCAGTTTATACTATTCTTTAGAGAACATAATACAGCAATGTCAGCCTGGCTTTCTCTGGGATATGTATCAAATAGGACATTTTCTCCTAATAATATGATTTCCTTCCCAGGTGCTTTCAAAGTATTTTATCATAATATCCAGCTGCAGTTATTTCTGTAACTAAAATTTCAAGAGGCAGTCTTCTGGGCTTCTTATGAAATAAAGTAAATTGACCATAAATAATCTAACTATTAGAAAAGAAGGTTAGGCAAGCTTAAAAAAAGTAACCTCCTTAAATGGTGTTTTTTCTTCTTAAACCATAAACATGAAGCCCAGGAGACAGGTAATGTAAATAATGTTGAATTTATTAGTGCTCCAGTATCTGAGCCAGTTTGACCATGCCCTGGAGTTACACTTACACCATTTCTGTTCTTCCCTACCATTTATGCATTTTTTAAAATGTTCCTTTAAACACTAGAGGTTCCTTATGTGACTAAGGAGGCAAAAAGAAAAAAATTCTACCATCTTATAACTCAGAGATTGTAAGACTGGCTACTTACAATCTTATATATAATCTTACAACTCAGAGACTGTAAAATCACTACAACTTGTAAACATTTCTGTTCCATAGCCATAGTCCTCATAATATCTTTGGAAATTTGTGCTTTTAAAACCTGAGGCATAGAGAAGTTAAGTAACTCATCAAAGTTACTCTCTGTTATGTGGCTTTTCCTCTTCATTAAATAGTCTGTCCCCTTCTTTCTCTGTTCTATAATTCTGAAACACCTTGAGATAATGTTGGACTTTTTTGATTGGTCAACCAATCAAAATTTAAGAAATTTCCTAAATTTCTTCTTACGTAAATTTTTTTTCTGTTATAAAAACACACAACTATTTTATGGTGATATATGACATACATATAGAAAAATGTATAAAACATACAGCATGTGAATTAATGTAAAATAACCATCCATGTAAACATCTTGGGAGCCACTTCTGTGACCTCCCTGTTTACGGATTCCTCCCTCCTCCAGAGGGAGCCACTCTCCTCACTTTTCCGGTAATCACTTCCTCCCTCTGCATTGTGCATTTACCACCCTAAAAACAGAGTGTAGTTTTTCTTGTTTTAAAATATTATATAAATGGCAGTTTATTGTTTTCCCTTTGCATTTTCTTTTTTCTCCCTCAACATTATGCCTTCTAAGATTTATCTTATTCTGTGTGTCTGTATATTCTGTTGTATGAATATAACACAATGTATTTCTCAACTGTACGGCAGACAGACTTGTGGTTTGTGTTCAGTTTGGAGCAATTGCAAAGAATGCTGTTAAAAACGTCCCTGCATATGTATTCAGATGCACAAATTCAGACACCTGATTCTCTAGTGTATATTTCCAGGAGTGGAACAGTTGGTAAGTCAGTTTCATGAGATAATGACAAACTGTTTTCACAAGACATGTATATGCCCACATTCTTCCAGCAGTGTATGAGGGTTCCCATTGGTCCACAGCCTTTCTTATACTTAGTGTTGAATTTTTGGCTACCTGGAGGGAGTTTAATGGCATCCCATTATGGTTTTAGCTTTGCATATTCTTGACTAATAATAAGATTGGGCATCTTTTAAAATATTCACTGGCAGTTGAGATGTTTTTATTAGTGAAATGCCTGTTCAAGTGTTTGCCTCATTTTTCGAATGGGTCACCTGCCTTTTTTTATTGATTTGTAGGAGCTGTTTATTAATTATGGATAAGCGACCTTTGTCAGTGACATTTGTGGCAATTATTATCTCCATCTTTTGCCTTTGTATTCACTTTATACTGTGAACAGATGTTCTTAATTGAGTTAAAATTATCAATTTTTTTCCTTTGTGGTTAGTAGTGTTTTGTTAAAAAAAAAATTCCCTCCTCTGAGGTTATAAAGATAACTTCTTATATTATATTTATTTTGTATTTAGCAACTTTACATTTCCCTATCCCATTTAGTATAAAGTAAGGGTCCAATTTCTTTTTTTCATATGGATACCTAATTGTCATAGCGTCAGTTACTCTTTTTTACCCTTCTTGCCTTCCTTTTTTTCCCCTTCTTTTTTGTCAGTACCTTTGTCATAAACCAACTGTTCGCATGGTGTCAAGTGTGAGTCTGGGATCTCAGTTCTTGTCTTGTGCCCACCCTACACTGTGTTAATTATTGTACTTCATAGTCTTGATAGTTGGTGGAGATACTTTTTTCTACTTTATTCTTCAAGACTATCTTGGTAATTCCTGGCTCTTTGTAAAGAATAAACTTGTCAATTCCCCCCAGCTCCTGCCTCCCACTTCTCCTCCCTACCAAAAAACATTGCAATTTTAATTAAATTTTAGTTACAACTGTACACAATCTACATCTTTACAATACTGAGTTTTTAAGTCCACAAATAAGGGAGGTCTTTTAATTTGTTAAATCTTTAATGTCAGTTAAAGCATCATTTCCCTTGCACCTCTTTTACTAGATTATTTCCAATCACTTACCTCTTTAGGCTGCTGTTGAATTTGTGTCTTTTTAACATTTAATTTTCTTACTGTTGTGCTTCGTAATGAAATTAAAATAGATTTTGATTTGTTCATTGTGTATCCAATACGCTTGCTGAACTCTGCTGTTATTTTTTTTGTTTGTTTTATAAAATCTGTTGAAGTTTAACAGTCAGGTAGAAATATGCATGTGTTGTAAGTATGGTGTTTGGTGACTTCATACTGTGAACTCACTTATGTAATTAGTGCTTAAATTAAGAAACAGAACATTAGGATAACCTGAAAGCCTTCATGTTCCTCTGCACCGTTTTAATCCATTTGGGCCACAATAACAAAAAGATCATAAATTGGTTGGCTTAAAGAACAATCTATTTCCCATAGTCTGGAGGCTGGGAAGTCCAAGGTCTAGGTGCTGGCAAATCCAGTACCTTGTGAGGGTCCCTGGTTTGCAGGTGGCGGTCATCTCATCGCACCCACGCATGGCAGACAGCAGAGAGAGAAATCGCTAAATCTTTACCGAGCTCTCTCATGTCTTTTTTTTTTTTTTGATAATTATTTTTTATTGAAGGGTAGTTGACACACAGTATTACATTAGTTTCAGGTGTACAACACAGTGATTCAACATTTATATACATGATAATTCTAGCTACCAGCTATCACCGTACAAAGTTGTTACAATATTTTGACTATATTCCTTATGCTATACATTACATCCCGGTTACTTATTTATTTTACAATTGGAAGTGTGTACTTTTTTTTTTTTTCGTGAGGGCATCTCTCCTATTTATTGATCAAATGGTTGTTAACAACAATAAAATTCTGTATAGGGGACTCAATGTTCAATGTATAATCATTAATCCACCCCAAGCCTAATTTTCATCAGTCTCCAATCTTCTGAAGCATAACGAACAAGTTCTTACATGGAGAACAAATTCTTACATAGTGAATAATTTACATGGTGAACAGTACAAGGGCAGTCATCACAGAAACTTTCGGTTTTGATCATGCATTATGAACTATAAAGAGTCAGTTCAAATATGAATATTCTTTGATTTTTATACTTGATTTATATGTGGATACCACATTTCTCTCTTTATTATTATTATTTTTAATAAAATGCTGAAGTGGTAGGTAGATGCAAGATAAAGGTAGAAAACATAGTTTAGTGTTGTAAGAGAGCAAATGTAGATGATCAGGTGTGTGCCTGTAGACTATGTGTTAATCCAAGCTAGACAAAGGCAATAAGACATCCACGGATGCAGCAGATTTCTCTCAGAACAGGGCGGGGTGGGAGGTTCTAAGCCTCACCTCTGTTGATCCCCAATTTCTCATCTGATGGCCCCCCTGCGACTGTGCCTGTCTTAGGTTGTTCCTCCCTTGAGGAATCTTACCCGTCTCTGGCTAACCAGTCATCTTCCGGGGCCATACAGGGAAATGTAAAGTTGGTAAGTGAGAGAGAAGCCTTATTGTTTGAAAGGGTTAGTTTTTTACTTCTTTGCATATTTATGCCCTGTGGCTTCTATGCCCAGCATTTGTCTTGAGGTGTCTTTACCACTTGGAAGAATTGTGATACATGGTAAATTCGATAAGAGGCACGAATTCTATTTAAGGGTTGTAATTAGGAAGGAAGAAGAAAAGCTATAGAAGTTGCAGGTGGAAGAAAACATGGGAAGATTGATGATTTCTTTGACATATCTTCTTGTAGAGTAAGTTCAGCATGTATAGGTTTTAAACTACTAATTAAATTGCACACACACATTAACATAATAGGAATACAGTTACATAACCAAAGCATACCTATAATTACCAGCCATCTCCAGTGAAACCAAGAAAACCAGTTAGGCACCTTAGGCATTTGTGAAAACTTATCTGTAATATGGTGGATATTGTCCAACTGAACTTGAACAGTCTGAGAGAAATCAGACAAATTAAAACAACCCATTCCTGGGGACTGTTCACATCCCATATGTTCTTTTAACAGTAAATAGTCTGTAGTTGTAAGATTATGGAGCGCTGCAACTTGCACTTCTCCTAATTCTTGGTTGAGTTCCAACAGTGTAGATCCAGTCAAATTTGTTGTTTTACTGTATGCACAGGCCAGCTTAGATATCTCCTTCTTCATTCCCATGGCAAGCCCAGGAACCGGTGGGATGAGTGCAGCTACACCTGTAGCAGCGCGTGGATCTTTGTTGGGGTTTTTTGATGATCATCTTGCATGAGTCTTCCAGAGAGTGCTGATGTTGGAAGTTCTTTTTCATATTGTATCTTAGTTCATTTTCGGGGTAGCCAAATTAGGCTTTGATCCTCTGTGTAAGCACAAACAAATCCTTTGCCTACCCTTTTATATGCCCTTTATACCATTGTGTAGAACTCATTGAAGGTCACCACACAGGAACTGCTTTTTTTGTTGTTGTTATCATTAGTCTACACTTACATGATGAATATTGTTTACTAGGCTCTCCCCTATACCAGGTCCCCCCTATAAACCCCTTTACAGTCACTGTCCATCAGCATAGCAAAATGTTGTAGAGTCACTACTTGTCTTCTCTGTGTTATACAGCCCTCCCCTTTCTCCCACCCCCCCATGCATGCTAATCTTAATACCCCCCTTCTTCTCCCCCCCATTGTCCCTCCCTACACACCCATCCTCCCCAGTCCCTTCCCTTTGGTACCTGTTAGTCCATTCTTGAGTTTTGTGATTCTGCTGCTGTTTTGTTCCTTCAGTTTTTCCTTTGTTCTTATCTCTCATGTCTTTTTATAAGGACACTACTGCCATTAGTTGAGCACTCCACCTCATGACCTAGTCACCTCCCACAGGCCCCACCTCCAAATACTATCATGATGGGGATTAGAATTTCAACAGGTGAATTTTCTTGGGGGGCAAAAATATTCAGTCAATAGCTGGGCTCTTAAACTTACTAAGGTGATGTAAATTTGATTTCTTCTGTTGCAGAAACCTGGGCCAGTTGCTACACACACCTCAGTTTCAGGAAACATAAACCTTTCAGCTTTTCGAACTGGTCTGTTTCTTATGGAGTGAACCCAGGGGATGATGTGCTCAGTTCTAGCTTGGGTTTTCTCAGTTCAGCCTCATCTTTCTCACATTTATTGGTAGCATACTGCACAGTCCAACATTAGGCTGTCACAACACAAGTTGTGATTTTTAACCTTTCCCTTGATTTTCTTGGCATTTGAACCAGAATCCTCAGCTATATTAAGAAAGCAGCTGATTCCAGTTATAGATTTTAATCTGTGATGGTTTTATTGGAGTTATTTATAGGGATGGGAAGATATGTAGATAGAATGTGAAAATAGCAATTTTTATCATGTTTGGGTGTTAAATCTTTAGAGGCACCCAGATAGATATTCTAGTGTCCTGATAAGAATTTCCAGGGTAGGAAAGCCTTGTTTGGTGATTCTTGTTCTTTGTTTTTTCCTCCTTTCATGAATCTGAGAAAAACTACATTTCTAAATGTGTAAAATTAATAAGTTAGTGCCCTATATCAGACATGAATGTTATTTTTAATCTTGTGATTAGGTTATTTATCCATTGTTACATAACTAATTACCCCTAGATTTAATGGCTTAAAACAACACACATTTATTAACTCGCAGTTCCTGTGGGTCAGGAATCCAGGTATGGTTTAGTAGCATCCTCTGGCCCTGGTCTCATGAGGCTCAGTCAAGGCACCACTGCGCTGCTCAGGGCTGCAGTCACTGCAGGGCCCCATGGGGGTGGATATGTTTCTGTGCCCACGCATGGACAGCTGCCTGGCTTCAGATCGTCGCTGGCTAGTCTCCAAAGACATCATTTCCTTGTCATGGGCCCCTCCATAGGGCTATCCACGTGATAGCTGACTTGTCCCAGAGTAAGGGCTCTGAGTGTGTGCGCGAGGGGCTCCCAAGACAGAGGTACCTTCTGCGTTCTAATCTCAGCAGTGACATTCCATGACCTTTGCCACAGTGTGTTCATTAGAAAGGGATCATGAGGTCTGGTCCGCACTGTGAGAGGAGGCTCCACAGGAGCGTGGCTGCCAGGACAGACTGGTCATTGGGAGTCCTCTTAGTCACTGTTGTTTTCAGTGTCTCCTGAACCACTGATTCCTGCCAGTTTTTCCATTTGAACCTCCCTCTTAATCATCCCTTCCTTTCTATTTCACTGCCAGCAGTTTGCTCTCTGTCTTCATTCACACATAAACTAATTAACAAGTTTTACTCTTATCCTTCATTTGCCACGGCTTGTTAATATTCCTGAAACACCACTGTATTATTTTGTTTTCCTGTGCAAAACCTTCAGTGGCTCTTTGTTGCCTTCTTCCAATTGTGTTTCTGATTCCTTCCAATGTGTACCATCCATTCTAGCCAGACAAGGTCTTCACTATGTCCTGAACATCACGTGCTTCCTGGATCTTTGTCTTGGTTTTATTTAACCTTTCTCTCCAAATTCTACCCATTGACTTTCTTAATAAAACCTGCTCTACTCAATATGGCATTCTGATTCTCCTTAGAAGTTGGAATCATATGAAAATTAGAAGAACTCAACCTAAAAAGTACTGCAGACAGCTTTCCTCACCTGATAGAAAAAGACACCTGGGAACATCTTAGTCTTTCCTAATTTACCTTAAGTATAGAACTTCTAAAAGTAACTGGCAACTCACTTCCCATGTATTTTTCTTTTAAGCCTCCATTCTAGAAGAGAGGATAGATAAATTAGAAATAATTAATTTGTTCAGATGTATGTAGAAATATTCAGAGACTCTGGGAGCAACTGTAATCTTTATTTTTAGGGTCTCATTGTTTCATGGCTTTGTTAACAAAATTATACTGCCTTAAGAATAACCATAAACTATTATGGTCTCAGATAACAAAATATCATTTAAGGAAAAATGATAGTACTATACTAAAAGCCCATGGTGTATACTGCTCTCTGAGTAGTGACATTGGCTGATAATGAAAGTTGAGGTTTGAAACTAGTCAGTTCATAGTTTTAGTTAAAAATGCTAGGTCCTCTTTCTAGGGAGAAAGCATGTTCTCAGCCTGGGGCAGATAAACGCATGAAACCAGTGAAGCCAAAATCAGTCGAGGGAAAAACTAAAGTGGGAGAAACCCGTTTATTGCTTATGAGAAGCCTGGCTCCGTTCGTCCTCTCCTGCCGCTACTCCTGCTGCCAGTTTCTCTGGCTGTCACTCTCTTCCCCTTTTCTCCCCATTGGGACCTGACTCACCTCTCCCCCCTTGTAAACACCTGTTGACATGGAAATGGACTAAGGAGAGAACAGCTTCTCTCAACCCCTTGTAAACACCTATTGGTAATGGAGACGGACTAAGGATAGGTGAGATATTTTGGAAATATTGCAGTTTTACCCCCATCCCATTTGATGCTTTTCCAAGAAAGAAAGAAAGACCTCCTTGTAGGCTTCTTTGATTGCAGGTTCTATGAACAGAAAATACTGTTTGCAGCAAAATGAATACTGTGCATGTAGTTTTAATAATATTTCTTTCAGATTTATATTATAATTACATATTTTTATTCATGTTTCTTTAAGTGAATAAAATAGAAGTATTCGACACTAGTTCCACTGTAGTTGTATATTTCTTAATTGCCTGTAAAAGTAATGGCCCATGTTTCAGAATGAAATCTTAACTATGTTAAACTATAAGAGAATCAGTCACTAGAAATTGTCTATTTTTTTAGTTAATGATTTTTCTCCATTAAAAAACCTGAAACTTAAAAAAATCCAACCTTTCTTAATGGAAAATCTTCTAAATTATTACATCATTAAAAAAGAAGAAATACAGGCATGTGATAAAAATTTTAAATAGACTAGGAGTGTATAAAACACAGTATTTTATTACCAAATGCTTAATTCCATTTAGCTATAATCACTACTAACAGTTTATTGTGCACTTTTAATATATCTTTATATGAATATAAGCCATATCCTTTAAAAAAACAAATGAATTCATATTATAATTATAATATAAATATTGTTAAAAACCCTGTTTGTCATTTGATTAATCTTAAAGGTTTTCCTATATCAACATACATAGAGCTACACTATTCTTCAATGTATACCACCTTGTCCATCATATAGCTAATCCATAATTCTATACCAATCCTCTACAAACAATACTTTAGATTTTTTTCCTGGTTTCCACAATTGCTAAAAGTGGTGTAATTTTCTTACTTGGACATAGTCCTAGCTTAGGTTTTATATATAGGATATAAATGCCTAGTAATGAAGATGTTGGAGTAAAGTGGTATTTGTATTTTTAAATGACAGTTTTATCTAACATATATAAGTGCCTGTTTTCCAACCTGTCAATACTAGGTTTTATTAATCTTTACAGTTTTTTTATGAGTATGATTTATAAAAAGCTATATAACATTGTTTTAGGTTTTCATTTCAGTAACTTAACCTAGAATCTTCCCATATGCTTGAAAGGAAAGGAGCGACACACAGCAGCAATTCACCGGAGAGTTCCGCTTTATTAGGGAAAGGTGCTGGGTTATATAGGAAGGGGCATAGGGTGATTGTGGTGTTACTTCTACGGGGCTGGTGGCTGTTGGCTAGGTGCTGGGATTGGGAGGGGGGTGAGAGGTGATTGGGCTTCAGGTGCCGCCGGTGGGAACCGAGGACCCTGAAAAGAAGCCGGAAGTTTGCCATCTTACTGGTGGGGACCCTTCATTCCCCCCTTTCTCCTCTACGGGTTTGTGGATGTTACTTTCTCTCTGACTGCTTCCTGCTGAACAGGGGCGGAGAGGGAGTGAGGGTTTGAGGATTGGGAAGAAAGGGTTGATAGGACTCCCCACAGTAAGGATGAGTAGATGTGGACTTCTTCAGGTTGGAAATCAATGAAGGTTCCCTGTAACCATAGGTTGAGGACCTGTTGATTCCAATGGTGCCAAGAGGATATGGGTGTCAGGAGCCAGGTGTCTGCGGCCATTGTTTCTAGGAACAGTTTCCAGCGGAGAGAGGGGTCCATCTCAGCATGTGGTGAGGAGGTCACGTGAGGGTGAGGGATCTTCTGTGGCCAGAAGCTGGTAGTTCCTGAGTAAAAGCTGGTTGAAAGCTTGATTAGAGATTTTTCCGACTTGGGATTTGATGAACTTTATTATACAGGGTAAGAAGAGACAGACGAGAAGAATGACTATTATGGGGCCTGCAATGGGCCAGAGCCAGGTGAGGAGGGGGTTTGTTAGTATTGAAGAGAATGGGTTGGAATTGGAAGCAGAGTGGAGGCTGGAGGCAAGGTCGGTGAGTTTGGTGATGTCAGTTTCTACAATGCCGGATTCGTTGATGTAATAGCAGCACTCTTCCTGGAGGAAGATGCAGGTGCCGCCCTTCTCGGCTGTAAGCAGATCTAGGGCCCGCCGGTTTTGAAGGGTGACTTTAGCTAGCGAAGTGACCTGTCTTTGGAGAGAGGCTAGGGAATCGGCAGTGGATGTCAGGGCTCCCTCAAGTTTGGCGTCGAGATCTCTAACTGCCCATAGAGAGTGACCTAAGGCTCCTCCCGAAAACCCCACCCCAATGGCTGAGGTGATTAAAGAGATACCGACCATGATGGGAAGGAAAGCAGCCCTTTTTGTGCGCGAGGGCAAGGGAGGTTGGAGCTCAAGGAATTCTGCCATGCTGTAAAGTGTAAGCTGTGGGATTAGGGTGACGAGAATGCAGGGTGTATCGGAGTTGAGAGGTAGTGAGTTGAGAAGACTGCCATTACACTAAAAGAAGTGTCCCGGTTGTGTAAAAGTCTTAGAGCCGGAGGTAGGGGTGTAGATAGAGAGGCAGTGAAGTGCACTGGAGGGGGGTGGAGTTGGACCTACACAGTGGTGGATGGTGAGATTATCTGCGTATTATGGTTCCCATAGGGGTATGTCTGCCAGGGGGCGGAGGGGTTGTCCGTCTGCATGGAAAGAGTAGTTGGAAATATTGAGGGGCACGGCAGCCAGCAGTGGGCGCTGTAGTGATGCGCACAAGAAACAATTGGCGGTGTTGAGGGTGTGGTTGAGAAAGATGGTGGTGTCTTGAATGAGCTGTAACCAAGAGTAGGAGGAATAAGAAGATGAAGAGGCGCCATCAGGAGTTTGGATAATGACTTTCTCGGAATGTCTGATATCTGATGCAACTTGAGAGATGTGGGAGCGAGAGGGAACATACTCTCAAGAGATATGAAGGGTACCGTGGGGGGTCGAGGACCCCTTGTAGTAAACTGAGGCTGTTACTCCAGCAGCCCATCGAAAGTCCCAGGGATCTGGGATTGATAAGGAGAATGAGCCATTGGGATATTTCATGAAACGGTTGGAGGAGTAATACTGTGGGTACTGGAAGTCACCCATGTAGTGAATGGTGCAAGACCAGTAGGGGCATCCCCCATAGGTGTCTTGCCATCACCTGCAATAGGCTTGTCTTTGGTCATAGAGGAAGCAGAGGTAGGGAGAATAAAGGTAGCTGTAAATGAATACTTCGGTGGAGGGAGGAAAGTGGAGGTACAAAGGCTCAGAGCAGCTTTTCAGAGGGCAGTCTGATGTGGCAATGAGGGCAGTAACTTTTGTTTGATGCTGTGTGTAAGTCTGCTTGACTTTGAATCGCCATACAAAGGAGGGTGGGGCAGCAGGGAAGACAATAGGAATGAGGGAAAAAAGCGAGAGAGCAGTAAAGGAGGAAAAAGTCATGATTCAGGTATGGATGGCAAAGGGGGTGCACGGGAGATGCGGAGCTTCAAGGGATCAGAGGGATGAGGCGTGGTAGAGTAGACAACGTCTGGGGCTGTATCCGAAGGGCTCTGGATTGTGACTGATGGGTCTTGGGTGTCCAGAGAAGGTGCGTCTTGGGTATTTGGTTTCAACCTGGAGATATGAATCCAAGGGGTGACAGAGTTATCAGGCAGTGAGAGCTTGGCGGCCGAGGGGGTGCAGAGAATAACTGGGTGTGGACCTTCCCATTTCGGGGTGAGAGAGGGCCGATCCTCTGGTGGCTTATAAAACACTAGTTGGCCGGGCTGTAAGACAGGAGGATTTTGGGAGGCGGATGGATCAGGAAGGAGCCAATCCTGATATTTCCACAATTCAGTGCGGAGGAGAGAGAGTAGTGGAAGGGCTATATTGGGAAGAATTGGTCCTTTGTGGGAAGGGAGCCCCGGGGGTAGAATCGGGCGGCCGTACATGATCTCAAAGGGCGACAAGAAGGAAGGTTTCTTTGGGAGGGCTCGAATGCGGAGTAGAGCTAAGGGAAGTAAGCGAACCCAGTCAAGGTGTAGTTCTAGAGATAGTTTGGTCAGGATGTCTTTTAGAGTCCTATTGGCTCTTTCTACTTTTCCTGAAGCTTGTGGTCGATAAGGACAATGTAAATGCCAGGGGAGCGAGAGCGACTTGGAGAGGTTCTGGATAATTTGGGCAGTGAACTCAGGGCCGTTATCTGATTGGAGGGAAGTGGACATCCTGAACCTAGGAAAGATCTGGGTGAGGAGGATAGAGGCAACTACGGACGCTCGTTTGTTAGTGGTGGGGAAAGCTTCGACCCATCCTGAAAATGTATCTACTAGCACGAGTAGGTATCTGGTACATCGTACAGGGGGCATGTTAGTGAAGTCTATTTGCCAATCTGCAGCGGGGACATTACCCCTTGCTTGATGAGCCGGGAAGGGTCGGGCTTTGAGGGGGGTATTAGGGTTAGTGCGTTGGCAGATGGTGCACTTGCAGGTGATTTGGTTAAGTAGGGTTTTGTCTTCAGGAGAGAGAGGAAAAAAAGATTGTAAAAAATGGATCAAGGATTGGGGGCTGGGATGGAACAGGTCATGTAAGAGGCGGAAGAGAGACTCTTTGTCCTGGGAGCAGAGGGTGTCTTGTGATAAGGCTAAAACTGCAAGGGCAGACGGATTGTTGTCTGGTGCGTTTTCTGATAGGGCAACTGACCGGGCTACTCTGTCGGCCTTGTTGTTACCTCTTGCAATGGGGGAGTCATCTTCTTGATGTGATTTGCAGTGGACTATGCCTAGTCGGTGTGGGAGTTGTGAAGCCTCTAGAAGTTTAGTAATTAAGGCTGAATTAGTTATGGAATTCCCTTTTGTGGTGAGGAGGCCTCGTTCTTTCCATACTGCCGCGTGGGACAAGAGAATATGGAATACGTACTTGGAGTCAGTGTACAATGTGAGAGACGTGTCCCGGGCCAGAGTGCAAGCTCTGGTGGCTGCAATGAGTTCAGCCTGCTGATTGGTTGTACCAGGGGCTAGGGCTCGTGCCTCAATGACATCTTCGAGGGACACTACTGCATATCCTGAGTAGTGGATGCCCTCATGTTTAAAGGAGGACCCATCAGTAAATGAGATGAGGTCGAGTGTGAGAGGGCTCCTTCGGAGATCGTGGAGTGGCACGGAAGGAAGTTGTGAAGGGCTTCCAGGCAATCATGCGAGGGAGTATGAGGAGAGTAGGGCAGAGGAAGAAGAGTGGCCGGATTCGGGGGCGGGCAGGGGAGGAAAGAAATGTTTGGATTTTGGAGGAAAGAGGACAGTAAGGTCAGGAGTCTGGAGGGAGGGAGAGTCTGTAAACTTTTGTAGGTTAAGAGATCTTTTAGGTGATGTGGGGACAGAATGGTAAGGGGCGCTCCGAATGTTAGTTTATGAGCTTCCTTCTGCAAGAGCTGTCCAGCGGCTAATGCCCGTAGGCAGGGGGCCCATCCCCGAACTGTGGGGTCTAATTGCTTGGAGAGATAAGCTACTGGGGCAAAGGATGGGCCATAATATTGTCCTAGGACTCCTAGAGCTTGACTGGACCTCTCATGAATGTATAATGAGAAGGGTTTTGACAAATCAGGGAGATGGAGAGCTGGAGCTTCTACAAGGGCTTGGCGGAGCTTAATGAAGGAGTGTCGGGGTGAGGATGATAATGGTTCTTCAGGGGGGCCCTTGCTGAGGTCGTATAGGGGTCTTGCCAACAGGGAGAAGTTAGGGATCCACGCTCTAAAATACCCAGCCAGGCCTAGAAAGGAAAGGATTTCTGTCTTGGTTTTGGGAACGGGCAGGTCAGAGAGGAGTCATTTTCTGTCTAAGGTAATGGACTTTCTTTGTTGAGACAGAAGGAATCCAAGGTAAGTGACAGAAGGGGAAGAGATTTGAGCTTTGACGGGGGATACTCGGTAACCTCTGGAAGCTAGAAGGTTAAGTAGAGACGCAGTGTCAAGTTGAGACTGTTCCCACGAGGGACTGCAGAGTAGAAGATCATCTACATATTGTAATAAAGTGGACTCGGGGTGATCATGGTGAAACTGTTTGAGGTCTTGAGCTAGGACTTGTCCAAAAATATGGGGACTTTCTCGGAAGCCTTGTGGTAAAACTGTCCAAGTAAGTTGTACAGAATGTCTGGTGTATGGGTCCGTCCAGGTGAAGGCAAAAAAATCTTGGGAGGAGGGGTCTAGAGGGATAGAAAAAAATGCGTCCTTGAGATCTAGGAATGAGAAGTGAGATGCGGAAGCAGGGATCTGCGATAAAAGGGTGTATGGATTTGGAACTAAGGGATGGATAGGGACAACGGCTATGTTGATGAGGCGAAGGTCTTGGACAAGGCGGAAAGATCCGTTGTTTTTTTAACAGCTAATATGGGGGTATTAAATGGGGAGTGAGTGGGTCTGAGGTAGTTTTTGTTTAAGAGATCTTGAATGATGGGTTGGAGGCCTATGAGGGCTGAAGTGGTTAGGGGGTATTGGGCCTGACAGATATACTGAGAGGGGTCATGTAATTTGATAGAGGCAGGGAGACATAGGGCCATGGAGGGGCTTGTAATGTCCCAAACTTTGGGATTTACAGGGTGTATAAGGGCGAAACCGGAGCTTTCATTGGGTAGAGGGGGGTTGTCGGCTATGAGGGCCATCAGAAAGGGAGTACTGGGGGCTGTGGGATTGGATATAGTTATGGAAACGTGGAGGAGGGAAAGGATGTCCCGTCCTAGTAAAGGGATGGTACACTGGGGCATAACTAGGAAGGAGTGGGAGAAAGGTATGGGACTGTCTAGGATTGTGCATAAAAGGGGGGGGGTTTAATGGGAAAATCTGTTTACCTTCTACCCCGACTATAGGAGTAATGGCTGGCGTGGTAGGGCCCTGGTATTCTCGCAAGACTGAGAAGGTGGCTCCTGTATCTAGGAGGAAGGAGATGGGGCGACCATCTACTGTTAAAGTAACCCTGGGCTCCTGTTTGGTGATGGAAATGGTCGGGCGAGAAGCCCCCGGGCCCCATCAATCTTCTTCTGCCAGCCCCACTACGGCGGGCTTAGGATGGGGGTTGTTCGTCCAGCCTCCCCTTCCGGTGGTTGGGCAATCAGACCCCCAGTGGCCCTTTTTGTGGCATCTGGGGCATGGGGTGGTAGGAGATCTGGGGGAGGGGCACGCCCTTGACCAATGTCCCTCTTTTCCGCACTTGAAACAAGCTCCTGGGGGGGGCTTGTTTGTAGAGGGGCGCCCAGGTTGTGGTTTTATCAGCTGGGCCAACATCTGGAAATTGGCCTGATCAGCTTTTTGTTTACGGCGTTCTTTCTCCTCCTCCCGGTTATGGAAGACTTTAAAGGCCACTGTTAGGATCTCAGTCTGTGGGGTAGCGGGGCCCTGTTCTAACTTTTTGAGTTTAGCTTTAATGGTGGGGTAGCTTTGAGCTAGGAAGTATGTCATAAGGACCTGTCTTCCTTCAGGTGTTTCTGGGTCTAGGCTGGTATACTGTAATAGGGCTTGAGTGAGTCTGTCTAAGAACTCGGAGGGGGTTTCGTCTCTCTTTTAAATGATGTCTTGGAGCTTTTGAAAATTGACTACTTTACGAGCTGCCTTTTTTAGACCTGCTATTAAGCAGGAGGCAAAAATATCTCGAGAGTGGAGACCCACGGCGGTGTTATAATCCCAGTGTAGGTCTTGTTTGGGGACAGCAGTGGGACCAGGGGGACAGGTGGGGTCAGTCCTGTGGGTTTCGGTAGCATGCGTTTGGGCGAAGTCCCAAGCTCGTCTATGCTCCTCAGGGAGGAGAGTTTTGGCCAGGAGCATGAAAATGTCATGATGCGTGAGGCTGTAAGCCTGGAGGGTCCATTGAAACTCCCTGATGTATGTCGTGGGATCAGTGGAAAAGGAACCTAGGCGTTTCTCTAGTTGGGCTAAATCTCCTAAGGAGAAAGGGATGTGAACGCGCACGATGCCTTCGAATCTTGCTACTTCCCAGAGCGGGGCGATAATTTTGGGAGGCCCTCGGGACCGAGTCTGAGGAGGACTGAAGGGTTCTGGCTCAGTCTGTGTGGGGGAAACAGGTGATGGGGGCAAAGCCGTGATAATTTTGGGAGGCCCTCGGGACCGAATCTGAGGGGGCAAAGACGGACGAGGCTCTTGGAACTTAGTTAGAGGGGGGCTGAAAGGCTCAGGCTCGATTTGCGGGAGAGGAGAAGGTGAGGGGGACGGAGGAGGAGGGGGTGAGGTGCCGGAAGAGATGGTGGAGGAGGGGGAAGGGAGAGGATGGGAGGCTTCTGCGGGGGTGGAGGCGGCGGTGGTGGCGATAGAGGAAGGGGGAGGGGCTGTTGTAGGAGAAGAAGGGGAAGGGAGAGGATGGGAGGCTTCTGCCGCAGGGAAAGAGGCAGCGGTGGCCGCGGAGGGTGGAGGGGTTGTAGGAGGGGGAGGGGCCGAAGGGGGAAGTCTGTATGGCAGAGGCTCATCAGCCGGGTCAAAGGTAATTGAAGAGGGACTGGGAGTGTGTGGAGGGGAGGGAGACGACTTGCAGGCTAGGAGAACTTGGGGCGGGGAGCAGGTGGTGCAGAGGCTGGGATTTTGAGCTAGGAGGCGAAAAGCTTTGATATAGGGAATCTCCTTCCATTTTTTCAGGCGCTGGCAGTAATTAAAGAGATTGCCAGTGATGTTAGGATCAAGAGTTCCCCCTGCAGGCCATTGGTTGTTATTGTCTAGGGGGTATGTCGGCCAATCTTGGGAGCAATATTTACGGAGAAGTTTTGGTTTTATATCAGGCGTCAGGGAGAGGGTAGCCAGATGCTTAAGCAGGCATTCAAGAGGTGAACTTTCAGGGAGGGATGAGGAGGCTCCCATGGCTAAAGGACAGAGAAGGAGACAAACAGGGGAAGACAAACGGAGATCCTCGGACTGGAGGCAGACCGCAAGGAGACAAAGGGTGTCCCCGATGATCCTTGGTGGTCTGCGGAAACTCGTATACGAGTCGGAATTTCTTGGGAAGTGTGGGTCGTCACCCAGACTTCCCTAAGAAGGCAGAGTGCCGGAGTCACGAGGTACCTAGCGCCAGGCGTTTTCGGCAGACCGAACAGGTTTCGGCAGATGGAGCAGAAGGAGGAGGGGGCGGGAAAGGGAGCGGTCTCATCCGCAAAGGAGTCACCTCGTTTATGGCTGTTGGGGGGGTGGCCTGAGAGTCTGCTGCAGCTGTGAAGGCCTGAGGCGGGGGTTTATGGCTTTTGGAGGAGGGGCCTGAGGGTCCACTGCAGCCGTGAAGGCCTGAGGCGGGGGTTTATGGCTGTTGGGGGAGGGGCCTGAGGGTCCGCCGCAGCCGTGAAGGCCTGAGGCGGGGAGCGTTCCCTCCTCGTCCCCGAGCGTCAGGGCCCTGCCGGACGATCACGGTCAATGGCACTGCGATAGCTCAGGGAAGAGTGGCCCACCCCGGGGGGAAAACTTACCTAAAGGCCAGAGAGGAGTGGTGAGTGTGATGAGCCAGCGCCGGAAAAAGAGGACGAGGGCAAGCTGCTGCTGCTGGTGTTAGGGGGAAGACAGGGCCCAGTTGGGGTGTCCTGTCTCCCGGGTTTCGGCACCAATGAAAGGAAAGGAGCAACACACAGCAGCAATTCACCGGAGAGTTCCGCTTTATTAGGGAAAGGTGCTGGGTTATATAGGAAGGGGCATAGGGTGATTGAGGTGTCACTTCTACGGGGCTGGTGGCTGTTGGACAGGTGCTGGGATTGGGAGGGGGGCGAGAGGTGATTGGGCTTCAGGTGTCGCCGGCGGGAACTGAGGACCCCGAAAAGAAGCCGGAAGTTTGCCATCTTACTGGTGGGGACCCTTCAATGCTAATCAGCCATTTTTATGCCTTTTAATTTTCTCTTGAGCTCTGCTTCCTTTTCCTCTGTAGGATACTTAGTACTTCCCTAAATTAACATTTTTCTGCCATGGTTCAAGCTCGAGAAATAGATCATGTTTTGCTTTATTTGTATGAGCTGGGTATCATGTGTCATCCATATCTTTTGCCTCAATTGCTTTAATTTTTGTTTTTTCCTTCCAAGTTAGTATTTCAAGTCCTTCCTCACTGTCACTGATTCACTTTATAGCGATGACAGTTCTGCTCCTTGCTGTTTCTACTGTATTAGCTTTCTAATGGCATTTTGTCCTTGATTTGCTTTAAGTCTTCAATCTTCCTTTTGACGAATTTTATTGTTGATTTTTATGTATATGATTCCATGTTCTGTTTAATCTTTTCCTAAAGTACAAAACACATGTACAAGATTAAATTTTTAATTCTTTGCTCCTTTGACGGTCTGCTCCTGAATGTGTTTCTGACCTGTTTTTTGTATACGATATTCCTTCGGACAGTGCTGTTGTGTATTTATGACAAACAACTAATGCCTGCCCCTGCTAGTGCCTTCAACCCATCAGCACATTATGATCTCCTGGTGAGTCTTGAAAATTCCAGTGGCAGGGGCCTGGTGAGTGGCCGGCTCCCCAGTGGGGGTGAAAGCCCTGGAAGCTTGCCTCTGAGCTGTGCTGCTGGCTTGCCAGCAGTGCAGTGCCCTACTCTACAGGGGAAGTCTGTGTCTTCCATTTGTAGTTTGTCCCCCTTTTACTTGTTGAAATGTGGGAATTATATTTTTCCAAGTTCTCCATATCAAAAAGCTGAAACTAAAAATTTTAATATTTTGGCCATCTTTATGTTTAATTTAGAGTTGGCTTTTTTTATGCACATTATAATCTCATGATCTTTGATGTGTACTTGTTCTATACTTGTTCTGAAGTTTACTTCTATTTGTTCTGTCTTCTTTGTCTCTAGAATTAGTTCTTTTGGTTTGTGCCTCTGGTTTGGGATGAAACCTTCCTTAGGCATGGTGACTTCATAATCTGGGAGTCTTTATATTGAGAATTTCTGGTTACCTTTGCTCTTTACCATAGCCCTTCTGCAGCTGTGTTGCAGCTCAGGGGGTGCTTCTGGGATTTGGTCTTTTCATTTTACATAAGTATGTAGTATTTAAAAATATATATTATGATAATTGGTCACAGCACAGAAGAGCAGTTAAAAGTACAAACTCTAACATGAAACTGTTCAAATAAAACCCCCAGTCTGCTTCCTAACTAAATGTGAAGTATTGGGTAATCTCTATCTCTCAGCTCAGTCTACTCATCAGTAAGACAGAAATGAAAAATAACAGTATTTACCCCATAGGCTTTTCCCATAGTGAATTCACTTAAAATATGCGAAGCATTTAGCATAGAGCTTCTTGCATTGTAAGCACTCAGACGTTGGCTGCAACCATTGTGGTGAGGAAGATTATGTTTGGATTCTCTGCTTTGTCTCTGTTTTTATGAAATCCTGAGCTAGTCAATATTGTTCAAATGAAAAATCTAATGTCACTCTGCAGGGCACTTTACATCTGAACCCTAAGCGAGGATCAAATGATTAATAATTTCAAATAGGCTACTCACTGCTTTTTCCTAAATAAAGTAGAGGCACCCTGATGGAGTGTTGCCCTCTCCATCTTTAAAACAGCTCCTCTTCTAATTAGAGCAAACACAATGTCTTAATGACAAATAATTTACTTAATTAAAGTTATTTCAGTGCTCACATTGAGATATTTGATTGATGAACACTTGTAAACATTTTTCAAGTAAAGTTTGTTTAAGTGATTTTGAATATATGTATACTAAGTGGTATGCAAGATAGATGAAAGGAAAAGTTACCAATTATCAAAAATAATACTTTCACATTTATACTTCTTGAAACCATATAATCTTTGCCCTATTATTATTTTTTAAATTATTTTTATTAAGGTATGATTGATATGCACTCTTATGAAGGTTTCACATGAATCTTTGCCCTATTTGATTTATAGAAACTTGTTGCATAAATCCCATAATTGTCATAAGGTTTGACTTAATATTATGAGTCAAAAAACACATTTTGGGGTCATTTTATATCAATTATGTTTCAGTAATAATCTGTTCTATGTAGCAGGTCAGATGAACCATGTCTTCTTACTATGAAAGTAATACTGCTTATCCACAAAGAAAAACAAAATAATAAGTTCACAGATTCTTTATAAATTTTATTCAAGTTTTTAAAGGTAAAATTTACATACAGTGAAATGAACCTGAGAACTATAGTTTGTTTGGCTTATATGCACCTGTGTAACCATCACCACAATCAATTTACGGGACTTCTCCCTGTTTCCAAAACATTCCCGCCTGCCTGTGCAGGAAATCCTCCACCTTACTCCCGAGCAGCCGCTGATCTGCATCTGCCATTATGTATTAGATTTCCCTCTTCTAAAGCTGCATAGAAATAGAATCAGGCAGTACTTTGTTATATCTGACATTTTTGGCTCAACATAATATTTTTAAGGATTCATCCATGTTGTTGATTGTATCAATAATCCATTATTTTGTATTATTGAATAGTATTCTGTTGTATGGATATACATAATTGCTTATCCATTAGTCTGTGGATATTTGGATTCTTTCTAGTTTTTGTCTATTAAAGTTGCTAGAACTTCAGCTGTGTAGATGTATTTTCATCCTGTTGGGTAAGTACTCAGGAAGTGAATAGCTGGCTTGCAGAGTATGGGTATTTTTAATATTAAATTGCCTAAACTGTTTTCCAAAATTGTTATACCATTTTATATCCCACTTACATTTTCTTCTAGAAGGTTTTATAATTGTAAATATTAGGTTTAGGTCTGTTATCCATTTGTGCTAAATTTTGGATATGGCACAAGATAAGGTCTATATAAATTGCAGATTTGGCTTGCTATTTTCTACCAAAACAAACAAACGAAAAGCCTATTGGATTTTGATTGTTTTTTCAGTTTGATTTATAGATCAGTTTGGCAATCTAATTTTTCATTTTTCATTTTAGGGTAACACTGATGTTCCCACTGCAAATGTACGTCGCTTCCTTAGATTCTTTGTTAAGGAACAGGGTAGCCTTAGAGCTGGAAGGGACGCCATGACAACCACTGTAGGAAGTAGGGGCAGCCACAGTGAGGTCAGCTTGCTTTAGACACCTGCCTGGGGTTTGCTCAGCCTCCAGGACCTGGGAGGGACAATTCCACAAGAAGGAAAGGTCTTGAGAAGACCCAGGGCTGCCCGAGTCACTGCCCGAGTCACTCTCTCCGTTGCCTCCTCTCTCTCCGCTGCTTCTCATGCATTGCTTCCTCCAGCCCTGCCTCTCCAAGTCTTTTTTGGAAACATCTGGCTGGGTAGATGCTTTCATCAGGCAGTTGGAAAGATTGTTTAGTAAATCCCTGATGTTATTAAAGGCACTGTGGAGAGACAAGAGTGACAATAGGAATAATTATAATATCTTGTTGCGGAGAGTGGTGCATCACTTTCTACAAAACATACAAGAACTGTGTACAGAAGTGTTGCCTTATCTGGTCTCAGAGCCCTCCTTGACTGGATGGAGTAATATTGGCCCAACTTCAGGTGCAGAAGGAAGCTTCTTAGGGTGCCTGCTGGGGTATTGACAATATCTGCTTCCCCCCCTGCCACCCCATCTTCCCCCCAAACCCTCGCCCGTCTTTGTCATTCTGAATGGAGGAACAGGGCTGCTTGGGCTGGGGGTGGCAGAGGAAGCCACCGCTGCTCTGGGCATTAACCTTATCCTAAGGGTGACCTTTGTGTGTGTTCTCTTTAAAACCATTGGTTTTGTTTTGAGAATCAGGACCCCTTGTAGAAATAAATTTCTAGGTTTAAGATGAAACTGCTCCTTCCCTGGGTGCCAGGTCAGTATGTCCGACTTTCATGTTCCTATAAATGCTCAGCTTGACCAAAAATACGGTTTATTCAGTCAGCCAGTCCCCAAACTCCAAGCCAATGCAGAGCTCTATGCTTACTTTGTAATTGCTTGATCTTTGTAAATAAGGTCAGATATGCAACCCCAGACAATCATGTCCTGTTTCCACACGGCTGCTTCTAACAATCTACACAGTTCACTCTTGCCCCAAATCCCTTGGGAAGGGTGTTCCACAGCGTGCAAGGCACTGTGCTCCCCCATCCATGGATTGTCTTCTCTCGAATAAAGGATGGCAGACCTGTTACTAACTTGATTTAGTTTTGTCACTTGACATCCTAAAACTGAGGATTTGCCTGGAACAGTGCTTCCCAAATATCTCTGATTATTAAGATCACTCGGGGTGCTTGGTAAATACCAAGATGAGCCTGCCTCCCAGACCTCCTGAGTCAGGATCTGAGGGAGAGAATTACCAGAGGGAAGCTGGGAAAAGATGGCCTAGAGCATTGTCACTGCATGGTTCACCTGTGCTCTTCAAGATGGTCATAAAAGAAAATGTTAATTCTTACAGCTACTGTGATAAACACCCAGAGTTGACAGCTGAATATGAAAACTTGGCCTATTCCATTGTAATGTGAATGTAGAAAAAATACTAGTAGAAATGCACATGCAAAAAGCCTTCCTACCAAATCATGAGAATCACTTTTCTGGACTGAATTCTCCAGAAAAGGAAAACAACATTTCTTTTTGTGTAATACTCATAATCCTGTATGTCAGCTGCAAATCAGGTTACCGGTAACCTACACCTACAGGTCCATAACTAGCAGTCCACTTTCAAAACAGTCTTCAACTAACAGAAAAAGCTTATCTTGATGTGACTCTTACAAGGAGGTTTAAATTAAAATTGGGCAAATAAAAGTAATTCAATGACTGTGTTTTCAGTGACTGATATTTTTGCCTTCTTGAATAAGTTATAAAATGTCCAATTTTGTCTATAGAGTCTCAAGGAAAATTTACTATATGACTCAATTTTTTAAATATACATATGCATATGTAGAATTCCCGCTATCCAAATGATGGTTCCTATGATAATACCTTCAAGAGCTGAAACGGTGTAAAGCAAAGAAGCAGTTACAATTAGTTTATATGGAAAATCTTCAGAGTACTCCCCCCAAAACATAACCTCTCTTAGGCTTCTCTGATACCTTGGGACACATCTTGCTAATAGATACAGAGAATAGCTTGTAATATAAAACACAGGTGCTCACAAACGCAGTTCAGAGCTCTGGCAGCTTGGTCCTGAGATGCAGAGTGGAGTCCAGGAAAGGAGCCTGGCGGGTCATTCTCACTGCTCAGAGGTGCCGTGCCTCCATAGCGGCTCGCTGCAAAATCAGCACTAAACATTACTGTCGCTTTTTGCCTTTTCCCATAAAAGCAAAAATCCTCTTCAAATTTCTTTTGGTTAGTGTAACAGGTGCTGATGTAGGTTTGTCGTAAAAGCAAAATAGAAAATGTGAAGTTCGAAAAGTGGGGATACCTGTATGTCCATTTGAGCCTTAGGCCCAGAATTGTCTGGTGTCAAAAGCAGCTATTTGTGCATATGATTTTGTTTACTTGAAACTATAGATGGATTGTTTTAGAGTTATTTTCAGTTTCCTAACTAATGAGAGTTGCATACTCTCAACTCTGAGGCATGACAAAGACAATCTCCTTGACCAAACTTAAGTTAGACTCTTTTCAACTAGATCTTGCCCTTCAGCTTTGCTTCTGTGTTCATTCTTACAGAGACCACTTTAAGCAAGAATCTTGCTAAGTCAGTTTAGAGAGAATTCTCCACCCTTGACATCTGATCACCCTCAATATCTGATCGAATTCCTCATCCCCCACCTTGGTTATCTGATGTGATCTCCTTAGCCTGCTGAGGATCCTCTATTGGTTTAGCAAGAATCCTCCTACCTTCAAGCCTACTCTTAGTAATTTTCCACCCACTGAGTCCATTTTTGTCTATAAATTCCCACTTGTATTCAGAATTGAGTTCAGCTCTATATTTAAGTCTGTTTTCCCCTATTGCAACAGTTTCTGAATAAAATCTGTCTTTATGGCTGTAACTAGCACCCAGCTCTGGTTCTCTCTGATAAGCAAGAATGGTAAATGAGATTTACCTTGAGTGTCAAGTCTCATTTGTAGCTGCCTGGAGTACTCTGCTGAATAAGATTCTGAGGCTACAACCAAACTCAGAAGGAAAGATAGTTGTGATCTATTAGTGATATCTGCCCTGTGTGTATGTGGGTGTGTGTATTTGTAGCATCCTTTAGGACTCATTTCATCACCGGTGCCATTCTGAAGAAAGAAAATAGCTGATGACTGAAAGACCTGAGGGATAGAGGTATCATTTGGAGAAGTAAAGGGATTGCAGAGCTGGCCCAGATAAGTGCTTTTCTTGTCTTCGTATCATGTGACTGGTGTGATAAGTGTCTTTGGCTTTGAAAGGCCAAAGAAGACCAGGCTAGCACCCTGAAACAAGTGCTCAGGTAAGCCTTGCCTCGGCCTCAAGCTAAAGGACAAAAGTAAACTTGGACGTTCCCAACTTGGTCTGACTCTACTCACTCTTAGAACTAGATGTGGCTGTTTTGTGGCTGTTACTGGTGCCATTGGCAGCTGTTGGGTTCCAGGAACTCAGAAGCACCTCAGGCTTATAGTGCAACTCTACCCTTCCTTCCCTCTTTCTAACCAAGAGAACCATGTCTATGGAACAAGTAACAGAATGAGAATTTATATATAATTATTCATATTTAAGCCAGCACCTAATAACTGTCAAACCTCTCTAATAAAAGTGTGGATTAGAATACCAAGCATGAAGCCAAAGCAATCTTGAGAAAGGAAAACAAAGCTGGAGGTATCATGCTCCCTGATTTCAAAACTATATTTCAGAGCTATAGTAACCAAAACAGTATGGTATTGTTATAAACACACATACCAGTCAATGGAACAGAATAGAAAGTCCAGAAATAAGCCCATGTAGATATGTGCAATTAATTTATGACAAAAGAGCCAAGAATATACACTGGGGAGAGGAGAGTCTCTTCAACCAGTGGTGTAGGGAAAACTGGACAGTTAACATGCAAAGGAATGAAATTGGACCACTATCTTACACCATACACAGAAATTAACTCAAAATGAATTAGAATATCCAGGATGGGCCTGGAGGCTGAAATTGTGCTTCTTATTCCTGTGATCAGAAAGATGAAGGAGAAGGTGGAAATGAGGACAAACACAGAGCAGGTTCAGTCCC
Organism: Manis javanica; assembly: GCF_040802235.1. Taxonomy (NCBI): domain Eukaryota; kingdom Metazoa; phylum Chordata; class Mammalia; order Pholidota; family Manidae; genus Manis; species Manis javanica. The sequence continues at coordinate 100,126,663 of NC_133167.1, forward strand.
CCAGTTCAGACATAGAAATGTTGGAAAGACAAAGTTTAGATAGAGAAATAGTTCTGCTCCCAGGGAGCCAGTCAGGTCTTGCCTTGGCTTAATTTAAGACAGGAAGGCAAGGGAAAGCCAGGTATAAGTATAAAAAACAGAGGAGATTGAATTTTTGTCTCACAAACTTAGTAGCCAAGAGCTTTCCAGGGTCAGTTTCTTTCTTTCTTTTCTTTTTAATGGAAGCTCTCTCTTTGGTCCAGGTTTCTCAGGCAGACGTCTGTGAATATACCTTCTCACCTCCAGTAACAAAAACTCAGTTAGTTCTCAGCTCTCCATTCCTTTCTGTACCCCAGACATTAGGGGAGCCTCCAATCTTAAACAGCACTCTAATGTTACTGATGAAATGCACACCATTGCTTAAAAAGCCAGCTCAGTTTGGGTGCTCAAGCAGAATATGAGAATCCTACCAGCTGAAAAAGGACTCAGAATTCAGTTGCATAGAAAATAAGGGCTCTGCCATTATCAAAGAACATCCAGTTCTGTTTGGTTGAAAGTTGTTCTCTAGGCTTGGCACTAATAACTGATAAATAATTACATTAATTATTCTTGAAGAAAGGTGACTTTGTTTTTAGTGATATCTAAGCAGGACCATATTCCTATTAGCATTCAACCATCGTTTGATTTTTTAGGAAAATCATTGAAAGTCATATAAGGAAATTTTTAAAATTTAAAATACAAAGTGCATGTATAAAATAGATTTCATATTCCACATGGAAATATGAACATAATTACTTTGACATTGATTTATAGTCCATTTTGATGTTAACTATTGTTATATACTCAAATCTAAAATTTAATTATGTAAATATTCTATTGTGTTTTTGTAAGACCCAAATAGAAATTTTGTCTCCTTTTAGCTATCAATTTGGCTTTTATTCATTTATATTTAGTTTGTTCAGTATATTATCTTGTTAAATTAGTGTTAGTTTTAGGGAATTGTGTCATTACTTGTTTCATCATAGCTAGATAAAAATTCATCTTAATCTGGTTGGGGATCTTTGAAATTTCCCTGTTTGGAGAGGAAAACAAGATATATATTCTATTTCTTTCTGAAATCTGTTTTATCAATATTAGTAGGATACTCTAATAGTCACAATGTTAACAAAAATTTTTTTAAAAAGCCTCTTCTCTCCCTTAAATTCAGTTTTAATGAGGCTTTTTTTTTATCCTAAAAATGTATTTGGAATTGTCAGCATGTCTATTTTGAGCATTATGTAAAATCCATGTGCCATTTCATCCCATCACATTTTTACATGTGCTGGTTAGACTTGAAGTTGGGATACATAAAATACATAGAAATAAACTGATTATTAAAATTTATAAAACTACTTTCAACCTATGTCAAATATAGAAAATGGGACCCCTTAGAATTTACTCATTGAAGACTTATTAAAGACTTCTTTAGGTAGAACCTAATAAATCAGAAACCTAAAGCATTGAACTGGTATTAGATTTTAAATGCTGTATTTACATATCCCAATCTTGTTTTTTTAATGAGCACTGATCTATCATTAAAAAGAGTCAACTGAACCAATTAACAAACTTCCACAGTTGTTTCTCCATGAAACGAATAATCGTTACGCTATTTTGGCCCCTTGTGCCACCCTTCCCCCTACCTTCCATGCATAAATATCTTTGTGTGCTGAGGATCTTCAGTAAATATTTCTGAAGAAATGACTTTCCAGTAATACTCTGCCATACTTAATGCAGTAAAGAATAAATTCTCTGCTGGTTTGCTGAAAATGGAAATTTTAGGACAAGTTAAGGTGAATTATTTTTGCTCAAGCTTATAAATAAAACTCCAGTTAGATTTAGTAGTAACTGGCGGTAGTTAAGGAGCATTAATTAAGGTAATTGATTTTTACCAAATGAATGAAGGTCCTGAATTGGACTTAAATAAGCCAGACACTTGGCTGTGGAGCGTCAGTCGTAGCTACCTATTAACATTTGAAATTCCATAACTTGATTTTTTTTCATTCCATATTTAGAGGAGAGATTTATCATGAAAAATTCACAGAAGAGGGTAACATGTGAATACAAATTCATAACAGGGAATGAATGATTGGTCTCAGAGAAGGAAACAAAATCACATCCTGATGGTCAAGAGATGTCTCCCAAAGGAGAGGAGAAGGAAAATCCAAAGGATGATGGAAATCTCCAATACAGATTTTCCTTTGCAATTCTAATTTTCCTAACTAACACTAGAAGACACAGTTTATATCTAAACAGACCAAGAATTATATAGGTCAGACAAAAATAACCAGCTCTTGGCCATGGAGAATTATTCTTCTGTCTGTCTATAATGATAAGATTCTAATCAGTCTGTCTACACTGATAAGATTTACCTTTTGGAAAAACTTGCCTTTTATTCAGTGTCAGGTAAAACTTTACTAAGTATTAATTTGTCAGACGCCCTTCATTGAACATTGTACCAGACAACAGTAATCTGTATTCAAGTCATCAGGTGATCTTTTCTGACACCCTCATAGGAAAGTGACGAGGCCATGCCACTTACCAGGAGACATACCACTACCCCGTACTACTTTCCTTAGCTCTGAGGCCCCTTGAAGCTTGTATTTTGCTTCATGCTCTGGCCAGTAATATTTCTGTGAGATTTTACTCATTATATTAGCTGTCTCTGTACATTCTTCCTTTCCAGAAGAGAAGCTTGAGAGAGTCATCTTAGCCACACACAGGCCTTCCGTCATGTGCCCTGCAAGTGGTTACACCCCAATGGGGCATGGTGATAGCCACCTTTTCAGGAAACATGACATTCCTTGTCTGAGCATTTACTGATTCTGTCTTATGATCCTACCTAACGCATCTCTTTACTAATAGATGCACACTACATACTTGCTGGATGAATGGAGAATGTTTTTCAAAGTCCTATACCAATTAGAACAAAGTTTTGATTTACTTTTATATCTAAATGTGTATATATACTAAGAACCCTTGCTTTTCCATAAATTAAAAAAAATTCAGCCCATTACATTATTATATAATACTTTACTCTTTTACAAATGGGTATTGAAAACAGTTTTATTTTTCACCATTAAAATAATGATGTAATGAACAATTGCTGGGGAAATATAATGAAAAACAAAATCTCCCAATCCAGGAAACCTCTCCACAAAGGTAGTAGAGAAACAAGTTTTATCGCTGAATAAGCATTAAACCAAAATGCACTGCGCATCACAGACAACCTGCTAAGACACTGCTGAGAGAAAAGGAGAGCTCATCCTTTCTGACAGCACAGCAGATACAACTCATTACGTATGTGTACTCAGGATCAACAGTCTCAAGTAAGAGACCAGGATCAACAGTCTCAAGTAAGAGACCTTGACAGTGCCATTTGTCAGACATCGTTCATCCTACATTCACCTGGTAATCAGGGTCACTGTGATCATTAATTGGTTTTATACAAAGGAAAAAGGAAATAAACATGTATTTTTATGACAGGAGGTAGTCTGCAACTTGGGGGCACCCACCAACGTTGGGCTCCTACGCTCCATAGAGACTGGAAAATAGGGACACTACCTCCCTTGATGTTTGCATTTCAAAGTTACGGCTTCCAGGTCCTTGACATTCCTGGGTCATAAATCTTTGAAAGCCTTATTTTGTTTCTAAAAAGATTTGTGTACATATCAAAGAGACAGAGAAAGAACTTAAAATTGCAAGTTAAATGTTTTAAGAAAAGGGAGAGGGAGGAACTGTCTTCCCTTTTTTTAAAAAATTGGAAAATCACTGATATACAATCTTAATTTAGGTATACCACATTAGTTTCAGGTATACCACACAGTGGTTCAACAGTTACCCATATTAAATCCTCACCCTCAATAGTACAGTTACTATTTTATCGACATATAAGGCTGTTACAGATTATATTCTCCATGTTGTACTACTATCCCCATGACCAATTTATATTATGATTGAGAATTTTTGTGACCCTTTATCCCCTCAACATCACCACCCACCCACCCCGGCCCCTCCCCCATGGTATCAACCAGTCACTTCTTAGTGTCTGTGAGTCTACTGCTGTTTTGCTCATTCTGTTTTGCATTGTATTTATATTCCACAAACAAATTAAACCATATGGTATTTGTCTTTCTCTGTCTGGCTTACTTCACTGAGCATAATACCCTCTAGATCCATCTGTGTTGTTGCAAATGGCAGGATTTCTTTTCTTTTTATGGCTGAATAATATTCCACTGTGTATGTACCACATCTTCTTTACCCATTCATCTATTGATGGACACTTAGGTTGCTTCCATATCTTAGCTATTGCAAACAGTGTGTCGATAAACATAGGGATGCATACATCTTTTGTTCAAAACAGGGATTTTGTTTTCTTTGGGTAAATTCCTAGATGAAGAATTACTGGATTAAATGGTATTTGAATTTTTAGTTTTTTGAGGAACCTCCATATTGCTTTCCACAGCAGTTGTACCTGTTTACATTCCCACCAATAGTGTAGGAGGGTTCCCATTTCTCCATATCCTCACCAACACTTGTTGTTTCTTGTCTTTTGGATAGTGGCCATCTGACTGGTGTGAGATGATATCTTATTGTAGTTTTGATTTGCACTTCCCTAATGATTAGTGATGTGGAGCATCTTTTCTTGTGCCTGTTAGCTATCTGTATTTCTTCTTTGAAGAAATGTCTGTTCAGGTCCTCTGCCCATTTATTTAATCAGGTTATTTGTTTTTTGGTGTTGAGGTGTGAGCTCTTTATATATTTTGAATGTTAACCCCTTATCAGATAAATAATTTCTGAATATATTCTCCCATACTGTAGGATGCCTTTTTGTTCTGCTGATGGTGTCCTTTGCTGTACAGAAGCTTTTTAGTTTGATGTAGTCCCACTTGTTCATTTTTTATTGTTTCCCTTGCCCTTGGAGATGTGTCTAGGAAAAAATTGCTCATGCTTATTTTGAAATCTTTTCCTCTTAAGAGTTTTATGGTTTCATGTTTTACATTCAGGTATTTGATCCATTTCAAGTTTACTTTTGTGGAAGTTAGACAGTAATCTGGTTTCATTTTCTTGCATGTAGCTGTCCAGTTTTCCCTCTACCAGTCATTGAAGAGACTCTCTTCTCCTCACTTTATATTCATGGTTCCTTTTTCATTTATTAATTGGCCATATATGTGTGGGTTTATATCTGGGATCACTATTCTGTTCCTTTGATCTATGGATCTGTTCTTGTGCCAGTACCAAATTGTTTTGATTACTGTGACTTTGTAGTAGAGCTTGAAGTGAGGAAATATAATCTACCCAGCTTTGTTGTTCTTTCTCAAGACTGCTTTGGCTATTCAGGGTTTTTTGTGGTGCCATATGAATTTTAGAACTATTTGTTCTAGTTCATTGAAAAATGCTGTTGGTATTTTGATAGGGATTGCATTGAATCTATAGATTGCTTCAGGTAGGATGATGCCCATTTTGATAATATTAATTCTTCCTATCCATGAGCACAGTATAGATTTTCACTTATTTGTGTCTTCTTTAATTTCTCCCATGAGTGTCTTACAGTCTTCAGAATATAGGTCTGTCACTTCCTCAGTTAGGTTTATTCCTAGGTATTTTATTCTTTTTGATTCAATTGTAAATGGAATTGTTTTCCTGATTACTATTTCTGCTAGTTTGTTGTTAGGATACAGGAACACAACAGATTTCTGTGTATTAATTTTGTGTCCTGCAACTTTGCTAAGTCCAGTTATTCTCACAGTTTTTTGGTGGAGTTTTTAGTGCTTTCTATAACATCACATCATCTGCAAATAGTGACAGTTTAACTTCTTCCTTACTAATTGGATGCCTTTTTTCTCTTTGTGTTGTCTTCTTGCCATGGCTAGGCCCCCCAGTACTATGCTGAATAAAAGTGGTGAGAGTGGTCATCCTTGCCTTGTTCCCAGCCTTAGAAAAGCTTTTAGCTTTTTGCTGCTAAGTATGATGTTGGCTGTGGGTTTGTCATATATGGCCTTTATTATATTGAGGGTACTTACCCTGTATGTCTATTTTGTTGAGAGTTTTTATCATGAATATATGTTGCATTTTATCAAATGCTTTCTCAGCACCTACTGAAATGATCATATGGTTTTTACCCTTCTTTTTGTTAATGTGGTGTGTGATATTGATCTATTTATGAGTATTATATCAACCTTGCATCCCTGGAATAAATCCCACTTGGACATGGTGGATGATCCTTTTGAACTATTTTTTAATTGAGTTTGCTGATATTTTGTTGACGTTTTTGCATCTGTGTTCATCATGTCTTCCCTTATTTTCAACAGGAGGAATTAAGCCACTTATTTTCAATGTTTCTTGGTCCTTGCAAAATAATTTTATGTGTCTCATTCTGCATGTGTATCAGATGTTGATACAAAATATATGTAGAAGTGAAATAGCTCTTTTGTAGAAACTAATTTTTTGGTGGGGGGTATCTTTCATAAATATTGTAAAAATGTTTCTCAGAGTGGTTTTCCAAACTTGTAGTCCCACTGGTTTGTTGTTTCATACATTTGAAAAATTTGAGAGAGTAATTTTAGCTATCACAGGTCTGTCTGTCAGTCATGTACATCTCCAAATGGTTGCACCTAGATGGAGCACGCTGTGAGCTTTCATGTTTCTCAGATCTTCACAGTACTTGGTGATGTCAAACTTCATCATTTTTATAAACTAAATGGATGCAAATGGCACTGCCTTTTAACTTAAATTTTTATTTCCTTGATTATTAGTGAAGTTAACTATCTCTTCATATGTTCATTTGTCATTTGTGTTTTCTTCCCTGTGATCTTCCTAGTTATTTCCTTTGAGAATTTTTCAATTGGGTTCACCTTTTTAGTATTTTCTTTTTAAAAAAATCCTTATAAATTCTGAATATTATTCCCCTATTAGATGCTTTGAAAATATTTTGCAGTTCTATGGTTTGTCTTTTTAAGTAAACTATGGATAATTGTCAATATAATTATGAATGTTTAATATAACTGTCATAGTAATTTGAGGAGAAAAAATATGATTTTGGGGTTAAATCATAGGACTTCTCCAAGCTCATTCATGTGGTTGTTAGCAGGCCTTCAGAATCTCCAGGGTTTGCTTTATGACCAGGTAGTGGGATTCCCACAAAGTAGGCAGGCCAAAGGACAAGAGAAAATGTCTACGATGGAAGCCACAGTCTTCCTAGATCTAGTATCAGAAGTCTAACTCTAATACTTCTCCCATATGCCCTTCATTAGAAGTTAGTCAATAAGTTCAACCCATCCTCAGTTATATCAATATGTTTGTATGTATATGTGCATGAAATCTAGTTAAGAAACCCATCATGCCATTTTAAAGATGGTAATAAACAGTTACAGAACAATCACAGTTGTATACAAATGAGGGAATGCCTCCACCATAATTTAATAAAGTTATTAAATGAAAGTATGCATCCAAGAATTTGTGAGAAAGAAATTTTCTCACAAAATTAGCTCAGCCATATCTTAATATAGCCTAATATCAACTTTGCATAGTAATATTTCCTGCAAGGATATGAAAGTATAATAACAGCTTGTTAGCATTATAGTCAGTGCTTTTCAAAGTGTCCCCCAACAACCATGTGCATGAGAATTAACATGCTTTTTTTAAATGTAGATTCGTGAATCCTACCCATGCTACCAAATCAAAATTTCTGAAAATAGGACCCATCATTGCATTACATTAGCTCCTTAGTTGATTTTTATGTGCATTAAACTTTAAGAACTACCAGGTTATATGTCATTGTGGAAAAAGTAAAATCAGGTTACACTTAAGTGTGTAAAAATGGTCCACAGTTATCTTGGTGCTTGAGTATTCATGCCCTAATAGAATCTCCTCATTCTCAATTTCTGTTAAAATGCCCCTTAAAATAGCTGTGTAGGGAAATATCTGCACTGACAGGAAAACTTAAGAGTGAGAAATAACTGACTACAAGGGCAACCCAGCAAGATTGGATTAAGACCCTTAACTACGGCCTTTGTTCAGCCTATTGTGCAAAACCAGCAAGACATCTGGATGGAGTGCTAGTAGGTCTGAGTGCAAGGGAGTCTGAGGCCACTAACAGCCCCCAGGGAGGTACAAGTGTTCTGTACTCAGCCAAGGCATTGTTAAATCACAGTCATCCTAGATCATCCATGTGGTCTTTCTCCAGAAACTACACAAAAACAAGGCCATGATAAAAAGAGAGAATCTCTATAATAATTTTATATTTTGCTTCCCATTATTACTTATATCCTGCCGCTTTACTCTACTATTGTCTTTTAATATCTGTTTAAGCCTTTGTATCCTTGTGAATTGAGAGGGAGAAAAAGAGAGAGAGAGAGAGAGGGAGAAAAATGTCTCTGAGAGAACAGAGAACTGTTTGAATTGTTCTGTTTCCTTGGTTAATTCCTGCAAAACTCAGGGTTGAGGATTGCATCAGTTTCCTTATTTCATTGTTAATTGAAATTTCATCCATTTTTTTTCTTTATGGTTTGGAGAAAAAGAGTTTGTTTGTTTTTTAAAGGAAAGCTCTTGTTTCTAGACTATCTTTAACTAGAAGACATTTGAAATAGTTAGATATATTAGCAAGTGTCCTTACACTAAAAAACAGTTGAGAACCACACTACCCCAGAAAATCAAGCTCACCCTCACTGGCTTCTCTTCCAGTTCATCACAGGAAACTTGTGCAGAACAGAATATCCCATGAGAGCACGTGAAATGCAAGGGAAAGAGCAGTATTGTCTGCTCCATATTTCATCTCTTCCTGAAGGCTTATTTTCAAGTCGTCTCCACTGCCACTTTCCGACTAGTTTAAATTTTTTCATGTATAATATAGGAATCATGATACCTACCACAATTCTTGCTTCAAGGATCAAAGCATGTATTATGAGTAAAAGTCACTTTTGCACTATAAAGCATTTACATAGTTATCCCTCATAAAGGCCATGGAAAATTCCATCTCTAACCCAGGAACTTGGGAAGAGACAGACTGCCCGCTATCTACTTTATTAGTGTTTTTCTCATTAACTTCAAATTTTTTAGGTAATTCATCCTATTGTGTAGCCATTTTGTTTTAGTATCCTTGTCTGTAAAATAGCTCTTGGTACACGTTTCTAGAGCTTTGATTTGTTTTTACCTCACAAACTGTTTCCTACAATTTGAATTAAAAAAAAAATCTTCATTATTTTCTTAGCTTAGCCTTTTGTTCATTCAGTTCTTTCCCCCCCGCTACTGCTTAGATAACAATAACTGGACAGATTTCTGTATAACAGAAATGTTACCTACTGTGCATTAGAGTTGTGTGTTTACTGGATTGTACTCAGCGGATTGTACTAAGGTTTCAGTTTTATTTCCTCTCTACAAAAAGGGCACAATGTTGTTTTTTTATGACCAAGGCAAAGCAGTACCGATTTAAAATAGTACTGAAACTAGGCACAAACATTCAGAAAGCTTCCTATCAAAGGAAATGTGTCAAGTGTGCATGAAAGTAGGAAATGTAACACTTATGAATACAGGGGTCATCCAGCTCTTTAGCTTGATATATCTAGTCTTCAGAAGCGGGGCTCATATTATTTTCTCACTCTGTGTCATTCTGTTTTCCCAGAGGAAGCTTCTACTGAACTCAGATTGGTAGGCTTTTCACAGGGTCGGTATGTATTCCCTTGGTACCCTCTGCTCCCAGGGAGTAGCCTACATACCTGCCCTCCTTACCTGTGTCATGCACACTCTCAAGACCAAGGAGCACGAAGACTTCACTGTGCACTAGATTCCATGAGCTCACCTCTTTCACTGAATTAGTCAATGTATTCCACATTGATTCAGTACTGTCTTAGGATGTCTTACATAGTCCCCCCTCCTAGATTCAAATATCTGAGACAGAGACCGATTGGCATCTAATAACTAATTGTTGAATATTGAAAATGAATTGTTGAAAATGAACCGTTGATCTAGATATTAGAAATTGATATCTTTTACTTCTGTTTAAGTTAAAATATAGCAGGGGGAGTGCTGAAAATTTAAGCAGCCAGTTTCTAAAAGAGCCTACCTGGAAATTATGTAATGGGTTATCTGCCTTACTTTTGCTTTCCAAACATCTGTATCGGCTTTTCTGTGGAAATGAGTTCAGCAATACAAGGGAGGAATCACACTTACAACCAATAAATGTTAAAATGTGAAGGGACCTTCAGATTTGTTACTGAACTTTGCAAATTAAAAAAAAAGAAAGAAAACAAAAGCCTAGGGAGATGAAGGAGTTTCCTTCTAGTTACATAGCTGTGACTGGTTAAATTGGGCTTTTGATTCTGAATCTAGTTACCATTTGTAGAATACTTTCTAGACCAGCTTGGTTTTATATAATTTATTTTAATTCTCTTTAGCCAAAGTGCGTATTTACTCCTCATTAAGCACATTTTTACAGCAGACATTAAAAAGAAAAAGAAAGACACCATTGAAAACATGAGGCGTTGGAACAAAAGTTGGTCTAATGCCTTCTGGGGCAAATCGTCTCTGGATCAAAGCTGGAGTCTTTTCTGCTTCTGGGCTCCCCGCCACCGCTCCAACTCACCACCAACAGAATCAGACCTGCTCCTGACCGGTCCCTCTAATTTGGGACTTACATTTTCGCTAGCTAATTTTTCCCAAAGACCCACTCTGAGCAGTTAAGATCTAAATATTAGTGTCTTAGTTATAGTGTCTGACTTAGGGAAAAAGTTTAACAATATTAATGTCAGTAGCTAATTATCTCGACTAGTACAGAGTTACCACTGATCAGTCAAATACACCAAATAAAAAAGAATATTTACTATATAAACTCCAAATATTTTTGGCTTGACATTTGCTTCTCTTTACCTCTAGGAGAAAAACACAAAAATAGGAAATGTGGGTAAAAATTCCATAAAGGAGATGATACCTGCTTTACCCTGTAAACTTAAGATATAGAAGTAGAAACCTTTAGTTTCCTTCCAACTCTGAAAGTTAAAATTTTATTTTTCTAAAGGAAATGTTCATTTCACCAGAAGATTTTTTTCTGGGAGAAATAATGCTGAACTGGTTCTTGGGGGGTGAACAAAGCTCCTGGTTGGTAGTTTTTGCCAATTACTATAATATAAACATTCACTCCATGACCAATTTCAAGCTCCCATGTGAGGTCACTGGGTATAGAATTGGGAAGAGATGGGTAGAATCCACTCTCCTGAATCAGTACACACCAGTTCTAGCACACCACTAGTTGAACCTCACCAATAATTTTAGTGTTTCTATTTTTTTAGCATATCTAAGCTTTCAATGACACTTTTAGATGTCCTTAATTTTATGTGTGTTCGCTAGGAATATGCACTTAGGTTCTTTTATTAGGCATTAGGCATGTGTTACTTGACTTCTTAGAGGCTGAACTGACTTTGTACACTCCATCAACAGGTATTTACCGAACATCTAATATTACCAGGCAGTATTTAAGGCAATAAGATTCAGTGGTCAACAGAACACACCCAAATCCCTGCCCTAGTAACACTTGAGGTTTGTCTCCAAACCGTTCAAATACACTGTATGAAAATAGAGGACATTGCATCAGTAAGAAATCTTTTGGTTACAAAGCAGTAACCAAAATAAAACTCACCTTTAAACTAAGAGAACTTACTGGTTTATATATATATATATATATATATGCAAAATCCAGGAGTATACCTGAGGTGAGGTTTCATCTAGTGGCTCAAATTAGTCACCAAGGACCCAGTTTGTGACAAGCAAAATAGTTACTGTATTTTCAGATCTCCGGCCTCAAATGCAAGAGAAGAAAGAGGTTTCCATTTAGGAGCCTCTGCAGAACAGAAAAAATCCTTTATTTTGGCAAAAACCCCAGAACATACCATCTTGGTTTTTGTTAGATTATTAGTCCCTCTCTAAAGTAATCTCTCTGACCAGGAAATAATATTTGCTGACTGGAGAAAGTCAGCAAATATTTTTCAGAAAGATATTTCATCCTTGGAGATGGGTCTCTGTCCCCCTAAATCACGCGAATGAAATAGAGAAGATTGTTCTTTTAAAGTAAAAGCTATTTTGAAAAAACAATAAAAAGATGCTAGACAGTAAAATAACAAGTGTGAATTACTAGTACCTTCAGCACATCTGAAGTGTGAATTGTTTGTCGTACTGTTAGAAAAATGTGTAGAGCTTATACTGTTTCTGTCTCCTTGACCACTTCAAAGAAAGACCTGGCCTGTGGGCTTACAGTCTAATAGGAATATCAGACATGGTCAAAGTAGTTAATACTTGAAAAAATACTAACTGAATGTTAGGACATTAGGAATCCAGTATAATTAACACAGTTGTCTCAATCAGTCCAAAAGAGAAATGGAGAAGGCATTTAACAAGGAACAAGGAACATTTAACAAGGTCTTCTTTTCGCATTTTATTAATGTTTAGTAATTCACCGAAATATCTTGGTGATTTCAAGGATTTTTTTCTATCAACAAGGCAAATTGATAGATTCAACTATTTTCAAAGGCAAGGCAGAATGTATCTGACAACAAACTATATAGGTACATAGATGCTTGTGGTTTCTGGAGGCTGAAACTTACAATGTTGAGAGAAAATAGTTGTCTTTGAGGAACTGCCGTGGACTACGGGAAATGTAATAGTTTATCTCATTTCAGTGAATATTGACTAGGTCATTGGTTTCCAAGTTTTAGGATTTTTCTCTGAAAATATCTATGCATAGCTTTTTTCACATATATATCTTTAACTTTCGAATGAATATTTACAAATACACTTAGACCAAGGTTAAAAAAACTTGAGGCATTATTAAAATGCATTAATTTTTTCAGATCTCCATGAAAATGAGATTGACAAAGACAGGCCTGGACTTTTAGACATCATTGTCCTTAAGTCAACCAAGTGCATATCTCATTCGAATGTGATTATCCTGTTTATTATGATTAAGTTGCAATCTGGCTGGTGACGTCAGTAGTTCATCTGTCATGCAGATGCGTCTTTGTATTTTTAATCTAAATCCCATCAGAGTGTCTGCTGTAAATTAATCCTGTTCCTCCTTTTTATATCCTCAAGGGAAATTAAGGACAGCAATTAATTTAGGAATTTCAGTTACAACTCCTGATGACAGGCAGTGCTTTGCATAAGGAAACTGCCTCCCACTGTCCTTGTTGGAGCAGACTTAGCCCGCTTTCTTTATATCCATTTGAGTCACAGCCAATGGAGCAGAAGTATTTTGCTATCTATTGCTGCCTTACAAAGGACCCTAAAATTCAGTGGCTTGAAACAACCACCATTTTATTAAATTGTAACTGTGGATCAGGAATTTGGGCAGTGCTCACATGGGCGATTCTGTTGCACGTGGCATTGGCTAGGGACAATTGGTGGCAGTCAGCTGATGGCTGATCTGGTCTGCGTGGTCCAACGTGGCGTTAGTCCCGTGACTGGCATCTAGAAAGCTGGACTCAACAGGGCTCCTCTCCCTTTCTATGTCTCAAGCCAGGTGGTTTACACAGCAGCTCAGGGCTCCCAGAGAGACCGTTGTCCTCCCAGACACGCAGAGAGGTGCTGCAAGGCTTCTTCTGACCCAGCTCTGGAAGTTCTTCCAAGTTACTTCTGCTGCATTCCATTCATCAAGCAAATCACAAAAGCAAGGCCAGTTTTAAGGGGAGGGTAATTAGACTTCATCTTTCAATGGGAGTAGAAAAGAATTTGCAACCCTCTGTATTCTGCCCCAGGCTGCGAAGACATAATTTTTCCAGGGATTCAAAGCCAGGTTGGAAAGGTAAACTAGGTAAATCACATTCCTCTCTTAGAAATTGGGAATTGAGAAACTGACAAGAGGGGCCAGTTAGCTGTGATAAATTGGGGCACAGGTTATTATCCAAGAGAGCTGGGAGAGAAAGGAGAGAGTGGGTACAGGTACACCTTGCAGTGGTTATGTGTCTCCTGAGAGAGGGAGATGGAAAGGGCAGCTGCCTCAGTCCTGATGGCCTTTTGATACCAATCCTTATATCTTTATGATAAACTTCGCTTCCTTAAGGTTCCCTAAGTGAGGACTATTTTCTTGAGACCTAAAATTTACTGAACTAACTATTCACTATCTGTATACCATGTTTTTGCTGAAAAGTTTTGACTTTTAAAACAAAATACCACATACTACTACATCTTCTGCAATGACATTTACTTCTCAAAATATTTCCTAGGTGAAATAGTTCTAGATGAACTTTTCAGATTATGGTTATATTTTAATACTACATACATAACAGCAATAAACATGTTGAAAACTCACCAATGGAGTCTATATTGGGCCAAAATACATGGGTGAAAGTTAAAAAACTCAGCTAATTTAAAAATATTTTTCCATCCAATGTCAACCATGTAGCTATTTGTATGCAAGTTACTGACTGACCACCTGTAATAACATGCATCCACAGATTAGGCTGAGCCCTAGAAGACCAAAGAGAGGGTTGCAGAGAATAAGGCAGAACAGCTGGAGTCCTCATTCGGGGGAAATTCAGCCATGACTTGATAAGTCCAGTTGGACCATGTTTCAATTGTGTGAGTTATAAAAAAATTTTGGAAATTGATTCTGAAAGTCTGTAAAACAGCACTCTCTGCATCTCACAATCAGATGTTCCCTTTTGCTTCCCTTAAAAAGTAGGCTGCCATTTCTATTGTTTTAAGAAGCTAAAATTTAAGGAATTATCTTATCAATGGGAAAAATTCAAATATTTTCTAAAAGGAAACCAGGTGAATTTCTAAAAAAAAAAATCTTAGTCTACAGCTTACAATTCATGTTGATTTCAGTATCAAATACTCAAAAATTTACTTCAACTATATAAAATTCTACAGAGTAGATTTGATTGGAAGGTTACTGTAGATCTGAGTCTTTAAAATTGGATTTTTTTTTTCTCATGAGAAGCACAGCAGGACTCCACATATAGCCAAACTATTGAAGAGGTAAAACATTAGTGGATTCCATTAAATATGAGATAAACATAAGCTGATCATTCTGGTCGGAACCAGAGTTGGCTTTTGGACGTAGAAATAAACATAACAAAGCACCAAACCTAACCTTCTATTGAGTGAGAAGAGATGGGGTTTTTTTGTTGTTTAATTAAATTCATAGGAAGGCTGACCACTGTTGCTGGAAGTCTTATGTTACTTTTTTGGAGTTCAGTGTAGGCCCAAGTGGCGATCTCCAGCGGTCACGTTCCGTAGCAGTGGTCACACAGCGCTCCACCATGGTCTCCTATTGGTCAGGCTCAAGGGTGGTGGTGGTGTCTTTCTTAGTATTTCCCAAAGCATGAAGTTGGGCATTATGTACCAGGTTCACAGAAAGCCCATACTGTGTCTGTATTGAAAACTGCTTATTTGCCCTCCCACTTCACCTTACCCGTGAGGAACGACCCAGTTAAACATGCCCAACATCCAGGCATTAAATTCCACTAAAGGAATGGCGGAGAAGAACGCTGGCCCATGGCTTTTCTCATTCTTCTGTTTTCTCGAATGGGTGTGGAGGGACAACTCCTCCTTGACCACAGCTTCTCTGTGCAGAGCCTTGGATTAAGCCTTGTATTCAGGCTACAGGGATGGGTAGATTGGCAGGGCTAATGCTGGATACCTAGGCGGATTGCCCCAGTCCAGAGTATCCTAGGGGTCCCTACTTTTGTAGTTCTGTTCTCCCTTCGGACCAAACAGCCTGCTGTGAACTAGCAGTAGATCCCAAAGTTATGTATTGAATGTGTGGATAATTCTGAATTGGTTTACTCCAAAGCTTCACTCATTGGAAGCCTGTTGGATCCTGATTTAATTCTCGAGAAAGCACCAATTCTGAATTTCCTTTTTTCAATTCACATCTCCTGAGAAAAGCAATTATCTCTAATACTGTAACAGAAATATTATCTAGAAAATCCCCCATCCACATTCTTGAACAAATTATAGCATGATATTTTACACAGGAAAATTTGAAACTCATTGCTGTATCTTCCCTAATTTCTTGTGGAGTTTCTGTTCTGAGTTTATGCCTAGTAAAGTTAGTTGAGTGTCTAACTCCACTTCCTCAATCTCTCCCATTGTTCATAGAGAGAGACTTTTAGGACACTGTCTCTTGTCTGTTCAAGTATAGCCTCTTCTACTGTTAAGAATTCTCTGGTGTAGGTGAAAGGAGAGTGAGATGTAAAGGAGAGAAGAAAGGAAAGTGAATGGTCTGTTGTAGACTTATTTTATGCCTGGATATTTGCATCCAGGCATTTGAAAGAGAAGTAGGGCTGCAGCCATTTCTGGACTAACACCCAGTTGTGTCAGACAAAGAAGCTTCTTAGAAACTCAAATAGCAGGTGCTTCAAAAGCTGACAAGGTCACACTCCAGTATCTCAGCCACCTTCTGTCAGTCTCTGACAAGTGTGTAAATCACATTCCAGTTTTGCTAGATAGATTAACCACTGGATCTATTTACAGAACTTCATGTGGCTGCAATCCAAAGGCAGCATACCATCCCACAAGGAAAACACGAATTACACCATTAATAAACAACAAACATGTTTAAATAAATGTAAATGTGTTCACAAAAATTTTTCCAACCTATACTTCATTTACATGTGAATATTTGAAAGTATTCAAAGATTATTGTGATCCAAATATCCTTGTATTACTAAAATATTTCATTTTGGAAAAAACTAGTTTTCTTGAATTTAACTCAAAAACATGAACAAATAGAATTTTTTAAAATTCCAATATGACATTTCATAATAGGAGTTTAAAAAAGTGTTTCACAGTCTCTGGGAAATAACTCTGAACTTCAAGCAGTGGTGTGGTGGAGTACAAGGCAATTCACGACTCCCAACCACAATCTCAGAAGTCTTATCTGACATGAGAAAAATATGCTCCATCCCCAACACCACCAGTCACTCTTCACAGCCTGCCACACAAAGAAATGAGAGGTATTTGCTTTTTGTCTATACCTGGTCTGTGATCTTTTAGGATAATGTATAACATTGCCCAAAGTAGAATATATTAGTTAACTCAGTTTGGCTCCCAAACCTGGAAATATATTTTGAATTATAACCCTGTGTACCCATTACACAATAAATTTTAAAGCTTTTCTGCATTGTTTTAATACCATTTTATTGCTGTCTTTCTCTTTAATATGTAAGATACTTGTGCATAACTGGCAAAAATTATAGTCTTCATTCACATTAATAAATTTTGACTGACTCACCACCCTAGAAAACTCATAAAAACAACTTCATTAGCATATGGTGTATATAATTTCTTAACACTGTTATTAATATTTTCTTTAAAGTTTTTAAAATTCAGTGGTCCTAAATGTAACACTACTATATTTCAATCTTACTATCCAGTTTTGTGAGGTTATGAAAGAATTTTGGCAACCAAGGAATGGAACCTGCTTTGTTCACATTCAGTGTAGCATGGGGTGGGGGTGGGGGTGTTCCTGTCTTGAATCGATTATTCATAAGAAGTAAAACCTGAGAATTTTCAAATTGCTGCTATTATTGTAGACTCTTAAACTTTTTATTATGAAAATAGCATTTCAATATCCAGTAGTGAAATAGCCATTGCAAACATATATGGATTTTAACTTAATGATATAATGAGTCCCATATTCTCATCATCCAGCTTCCAAAACTACCAGCTCAAAGACAATCTTATTTCATCTACTCCCCACAAACTCCCCACACCCATATGATCTGGAACAAGTCCAGATACTATATAATGTTATTCTGAAATGTTATAGTATGTATCTCTAAAGATAAGGCCTGTGGAAATAAAATAACCAAGTATCATCTTATATAAAAATGTAATAATAATTCCTTAATTCATAAAAATAGTCTGTCAATATTAAAACTTCAAACAGTTGTCTCATAACTGCCATGTAAAAAATAAGTCGTTCAAATCAGGATCCAAGTAAGGTTTCCTAATGTGACTGGTTGAGGTACCTCTTAAATTTATTGTAGTCTATAGATTCTTCTCTGTCTCCTTTTTCCCTTATAACTTATTTCTTGAAGAAAGTGGGTTATCTTCCCAATGGAACTTCCCGTAGTCTAAATGTTGCACAGTGCATCACAGCGCATATGCATAATGTTTTCCTCTTCAATGTTTTCCTCTGTTCTCAGTGTCTTCTGTAAATCAGTAGTTGAACATAAAGGGCCTGATGTGATTTGCTTGATCAATAGAGTGGAATAGGCATGTCAGACATAGATCCACACATGTGGGCAGCTGATGTGCACAAAAATGCAAAGAAATAATTCAGTAAATAAGGAAAACTTTCAGCAAATAGCACTGAATTAGCTACATATCTATATGAAAATAACTGGAAATTGATCGATACAGCCCGCTCCTAGAAAAAAGTAGAATGTCTTTGCAACCTTCAGTTATACAAAGATTTCTTTGACAGAACGCTGCCCAAGACACAAAAGAAAAAAGTCATCAACTAGATTTAATCAAAATTAAAATTTCTTATCAAAGGCTATAGGTAATAAGATAAAACAGCAAGCCACAGCCTAAACATAATTATGCCCTAATAATAATAATAACAGCAAAATATTTGTTGGGAGGGAAGCCACAGTGATTTATAACAACAGGTTGGCAATAACCTCAAGAGTAACAGCAGTCAATGTTGGAGAGAATGTGGAGTAAATTAAGTCTCATTCTCTGTTGGTTGGGGTGTCAAATGGTACAACCATTTTGCATAACTATTTGGTTTTACCTACTATAGCTGAATATAAGCTTGCCTTTGAAACTAGCAATTTCCCTCCTATTTATATACCCAACAAAAATGTGCAAATATACACACCTGTGTACAAGACTATGTGCTGCAGCATCATTCACTATTGCTAAAAGTGGAAACCACTAAAATATCCATCATCAGTAGAATAAGTAAAATTTGCATATTTATGAAATGGAACACCATACAGCTTGAAAGCAAATACACCATGGCTACACACAACAGTGTAAAGCAAGATAAAAAGACCAGTGAAATGAGATTGGAAATGTAGTTAATGGCCAGAGTTGTGCAGGGACTTGGCAGTTAGGGTAAAGAGACTGAGGTTTTGATCTGTCTGATGACAAAAGCACAAAGATTCTAAGGAGAGAGTGATCTAATAGGCTTTACATCATTCTCAAAGGTTGCCCTAGCTCTGTGTGGAGAGTAGGCTGGTTGTGAATATATGGGGGAAGCCAGGAGAATCATTGAGATGTTGAAAGCGTCCAAACAAGAGATGACTGTCTTAAACTAGAGGGTAGTTTGAGAATATATAGGAATAAAGTATCTCAGTAACCTAAAATAAATGCCAGCATTTGCTTCTTAGTGTATTTAGTTGAGATTAGTTGTTGTTTTTTAATTACATAGAGCCTATTTCATATCATAGTTATCCAAAAGCAACTGCCAATGCAGTTTGTATTCTTTCCTGACTCCCAAAGGCAATGCTCTCTACAGAGATGTGGAACTTTCCTCCACATTGCTTTTTTTTTTTGTATTATTAATCACTAGACTTTCATCTGTTACCCATGGAAGATACCACACACAGTTACAAGGTTACAGAAGCCTTCTATTTATTTTGGTGTTGACTCTGTTCTTCAAACAGAAACAGTGGTAGTTGGCATTCTGTTATGTGTCTGCTTATCTGAATGGTAATGTGAGTTACTAGTTTCTGTAGTTTCATATAAAGCTCTGGTCATTTGAGCACTAATGGTAAGTGAGAACATACTTGATAAGAGTTAAATCCATTCATTTACAATACATACATTTTCTTTTTTAAAAAATTCCTTCCCGTATATTTCTTAATGAAATCTAAGAATGCAGTATGACTATTCATGGGCTCAGAATATAATTAAAGGTATTAGGACAGCACATGGGAACTGAACTTGGCATGCTTATGTTGGTAGAGAATCCTCTACATGTGGATAGGCTAGTGGCAATGCAGATGAATAAGGATACCATGTTTTTTGGTCTTTTACTTATGACTCAAATGAGTTATGCTGAAGTGAAACTCCCACGTATATCTGGTGCACTTTGCAGAAGTGACAGTAGGTATGTTACCTTCTCAAAGAACTTAGATCAGAGGCTGCAGAGTGGCTGACTGGTAAAGGGCTATTTAATACAGTAAATGTTTTGTTCTAAACAAAGGGGAACGTTTTGGCCACTGTATGTTTGTTCCATGTATGTGAATCTGAAGTCCAAAAAAGAAGTGCTCTGCGTTTTTACTTTAGCAGCTCTGCCACCAAGTGGGACTATAAAATCAGCACAAAGCCACTTCCACTTTAGCTGTATTGTTCAATTTTAGCATCAATTCTAGAGTGAAGATTGAATTGATTCTTGGTGCAAGGTGGTTCTATCCAAGGAGATTTTTGATAGAAGGCAATGTTCTGGGGGTACAGTTTATTCTGGAACTGCATGTTCTTCTTGCCTGAAATGTTATGTGATTTCTCTCTCCAATGAGAATGGAATCTTCATGAAGACATTTTGTCGAATGTATGTACCCTGGTATCCTTAACACCTGTAATATAATCTGGCACAAAAACTCAAGATCAGTAGATATGTGAGGGTATTAGTGCTGTCAACCAAATACCATCAGGCATATGGAAAGATTACACTTCTGTGCCCCTTGAAGTGAGGTCTAGTCATGTGGCTTGCTTTGTGATAAATGTGATCTGTGACACTTTATTTACCTTATAATAGACATTATTAGGAGACTTAATGCCGTATTGAATGTTGAAAAGTTAAACCTATTTATGAATGAATACATGAAGAAAAAAGAGATGACTAGTGTATCAGTCAGGGTTCAACCAGAGAAACCAAACCAGTAGGACATATACTACGAGATACTAAGATTTATTGCAAGGAATTGGCTTGTGTGACTGTAGGGGATGTTTTGGCAAGTCCAAATTCCCTAGGGCAGGCTGCCAGTAAGCGCAGGCTGGAACTCTCAGGCACGGGCTGCTGCTGCTCTCCCCAGGTGAAATTTCTTCTTTCAAGAAGCCTCAACTCTTTTTTTAAAGGCCCTTCAACTGATTAAACCAGGCCCACCCAGATTATCAGGGATATTCTTCCTTACATGAAATCAGTGGCTTATGAATGTCAATTACATCTACAGAACTTCACAGCAGCACCTGAATTAGTGCTTGCTTGAATATTGGGACTGTGGTTGAGTTAAACTGACACGTAAACTGGCCATCCCCAGTGGAATGTCAATTCTGCTTATGTACTGCCCACACCAGTGAAATAGACATTGACAGAGTATCGAAGAGGGCCTTGCAGAGGGCTGATACTACCTGGAGAGTTCCACAGCTAAATTGTAACTACTTAAAAGTAGGAGCTTTAAAACTTATTTTATTTTTAAAAATCCTCCTTAGGGGTTTCTTTTTTAAACAGTATCTCTGTTCCCAAAGACTACTTAATAAAATTGCATGGAAGTTGAAACACCAAAAAAAGAATTTATTTTTAAATATGCCATTTCTAACATTACACATCACTCCAAGTATGCATACATTTAAACATTATAAGAATCTTTCAGGGATTACCTACTGAGAAACTGAGGCAGTGTAGGTGTATAAAAGTAATAAAAAAATTCAAGCACAAATTTAAATATTTGCTTCATTTGGAAGAAATAGGTATGCTATTTTCCAGCACAAATGATTACCCGTAAATGGAAGTGTTCTGTTTCTTCTTGCTCCCATTGATTGAAGTATAATAATTCAACCAGACAGTCAACAGGCAGAACTGTAGTCTCATTAAAAAAATGGCATAATTTGGGGAGAATTAGTAAGCCAAAGAATGCTAAATAGATGGGAGGCATTTTCACTAGCAGGATTTGAACAAAATACATGAACAAGTGCAGGCTCACTGGCTTGTGGGATGTACTGTACCTTTTCATCTATGCTTTAATTATCTTAATTAGGGCAGCTGAGAGATGAAAGGTGCTCTCCCTTTATCATTTACATTTTTTAAGAGACTGGGGTCCATGGCTTGCTGGTGTAGTCTAATGTTTGAGAACCGCTGATAAAGAAATGCGTTTGCCTCACTTTAACTTGGAGAGCAGTGGTTCTCAGACTGTAGCCTGTGATGAGAAGTGACTGGGAAGCGCGCGAAAAGGCACAGTGCCAGGACCCATCAGGGATTTCGATCGCACAGGAGTGGGATGAGCCCCAGACCATTTCTGAGATAGTGATCTGTACCTACAGAGAAAAACCCCAAGAAGAGCCTCTGCGTCGTCATTTATGCCACCTAGTATCTGTGATCTGGACTGGCCTAGACTCCACTGAAACATTTTTGGCCATGTCTGTTGTCCTCTGGGCCATCTTTTGGGCCCAGCAAAAAAGCTGCTCTTTTTGCTTGAAAGTTACTGTAGCCTTTACCAAATTGTGATAAACAAAATGGAACGTTTAATACGAGGTTTATTTTATGAAGCAGGGAGTTAATGAGCTGAGACATTTCCAAAGATAGCACAAAACCTGAAAGGATGTGAAAAACAAATTTTCCTTTCTGCTCACTGAAAAACTGAGGTTTTCTGTAGCACGAAGAATATTCTTTGCACTGTTTAATGCTTCAAGGCCCAGTACTTACCTTGTCAGATATCAAAATCAGCACCCTTTGCTTTGCTTTTTGGTTCCATTTGCCTGGGTGCCTCTCTCTATACCTTTAGTTTTTAGTCTTTCTGAATATTTTTGGTGCATTTGTTGTAGATGACAGGGAGTTTGGGGTTTTTTTGCAACCCAGTCTAGAACTCTTTGTATTTTATAGGTGATATATAAATTTCCCTTTGTTCACAGGTTTCAGTGGTTATGATTTGGGCATCTTGAGGGGAGGCTATTTTTTGCCTATTGAATTAAGCCAGTTTACATATATTAATACAATTGATGTATTTGATCTCTCTGTCACTATTTTAAGTGCTATTTACTGTATGAATTATGTTTATAATGTGTCTCTCAGCATGCCATCTATTTCTTTGCTCTTTTTTGCAGGGTGGGGGTACCTATTCATTCATTTATCTAGTTGTTTGACAAATATATCTTCGCTTTATTTTAAAATAGTATTTATGATAAATGCATACCTACACACATAAAAATGTTACAATGACATTTTCTATAAATGTTAACACATGCGTTGATTTGTGCAATAAGTACTATAATCAGGATACATCACAATTTCATCATCCCAAAACATTCCATTGTGCTAACCTTTTATATTTAAACTCTTACCTCATCCATAACCCCTGGAAACCAGACCTTTGATTTTTTTTAAAAATAAAACTATGCTAATTGTGTTGCTTATTTCTCTGGAGTTTGGGGAAGGTTTGCTTTTTTTTTTTTCTTTTTTTCTGGTGGTAACATTCACACTAATACTCTTATAAATCTTTAGTTTCCTTTTTTCTTACTTAGGTGTTTACTATTTGCTTTATTACCTTTAAGAATGTCCTTTCACACACATCTAATATCTCTATCTATCTATCTATCTATCTATCTATCTATCTATCTATCTATGTCTTTGCTGGCATTTACTTGACATTCATAAGCATATTCTAAATGTACACTCTTGTTAGTAGATGACTGTTTACATAATAGATGGCTCTGTCTACTTCCCAGACTGAAAGAAAGCTATACAAGGGCAGGTGACTGTGTGCATGTACCAAGTCTTACTAGGATTTCTCTCTTTGTTGCTCAGTGATTAATTAGATGCTGTTCCTCCTCTCAGGGGCTTATGATCCAATTGTAGATTTAAAAAATCAAAATGCCTAAAACTATTAGAGAATAATACATAGAAATATATCAATATAACCATAACACCAGTATTTGTGAACCCTTCTCCCATAAATTTCCTACATAATTTGCTTCTAGATATACTGTTCTTGGGATATAGCATAACTACATTTATTTTTCCCCTTTTAACATTATTCATAATTTAGAACAATTTAGTGATGGAAAGAATATATATAGTTATATGTTAGTATTTTATTAATTTTATTATTCAAATGGTCTGCAGCAGACTGCAGGACAGTCATGACTAAGGTAACTACATCCAGCTTTCCCAGGGCAGTTCATGTTTTAATGCCTCTTGCTCCAGTGCAATTATTAAGAGAGCCCCTTTTTATTCTGAAAAGCATCTCAGTTTGCATTGAAATTATATTGTTGTACTATGATCCTCCAACCAGCATTTCATGACACCATCTTTGAGAAGCATTAAGATAATCTACAAATTACTGGTGATTATGTTATACTCATCTGAATATGAAAATAAAAAAAACAAAAAATAAATTTTTATAGATGAATATTTATAAACTTAGATGTAAATAGTATCTGCCATTTTGTTTCTGCATAGTGCACACTTTTTCGTATAAATGAGTTCACCATTAAAAAAGAAACTTTATTGTGAAAGGAACTGAGAGTTAGTATGTATGAGTCCAAGATTGGGTGTCTAATAGGAACCACACAAAAAGATTGTAACCAGTAGATTACATATGTCTGAACTTGACCCTCTGGGGTCTGAGCTCACCCATCAGGCAGCTCAAAGGAAAGTGCCCTAGGGTCAAGGCAAGAAGGTTGGTTATCAAGAACAGCCTGATAAAGGGCCAGAATTAAAAGACAAAGACATGTTAGGGATGAAAGTATTAATTAGTACAAAGAAACAGCACCAGATAGGAAACCAGGAAGAGCTAGACCAGATAGGAAATCAGAAAGAAAGGGTCAAATAAGAAAACCATCAAGAGACAAATCAACCAGGGGAGGCCTTAGGGTCCAGATCTTGATTGGGGTGACTCTCCAAAGCGCTGCGCTCTTATCCTCACTTTCTTCTGATGTAGTCCGCACTGAAGGCAAACTGACAGTGCATTGATGTGACTGTTGTGTGGCTTAGGAATGTCCACTCTTCTCAGTCTCAAAGGCAAATGGGTTGTTATGTGGAGGGTGCAGAATTAATTTAGAATTTAGATCAAGTTCAGAAGGTATTTGAGTTGTACTTAAGCCAGGGCTATCCCTGCTAATGCATTTCTATACATAGATACAATCTGGGCCCTCACTGGCAGGTCCTCTGGTAGCCCCCTGGGTAACAACGGCAGTTAATATCATAGAACATGTGGTTTGAAATGACATGCCCTTGGCCTTACCAAAGAATCTGTCTATATGTAAATACTATCATGTTTTTGTCTGCTAGGGCAAAGAAGCAGTTCGAATCTCTGAGCAGTCCAAATCCCTCTGAAGTCTAAGGATGTCTTTTTCTTGACAAACATGAGTCCTTTTCTTATTAACACAGCCATGCAATGGAACAGTGATAGAACAGTTGGTACAGGGGTAACACCCTGAAAGAGATGAATCACTGTGGGAAGCATTAGCTCTCTGTGTGAGTACAGCTGAGATGTGGGAAGCATTTATGTAACAGTGGACTTTGCTCCTCCATCACCTGGGTTTGCTAATGGCTCCATCATCAGCGTCTCTTGGTACCAATATTAAATAGGCAGTGTCCAGCTCTGCAGTCACAGAAGGGACTGAGCCTGTGATGAGTGAGCATCCAGGAGCTGGCTGAGTGGAGGATCAGGGACCTGCAAGTTACCAGATAGAGTAAAAATGCAAGTGGGGCAACTACTAGCAAAATGGCACAAGGATGAGGGCACTGAGGGCAAGCGGTCCACAAGAAGGCACCGCTGTAGGAAGCTGACCTTATCCCTAGGCCCTGACCTTCGAAGTACTGACCGGGAATGACCAGGCTCTCCCTTCAAAGTCAAAGCTGATTAACTTCTAAGCCTTCCCTGCCTTCAGTGAAGTGTGCTACTGTGGGCCGGCAATGCCCCAGGCACCAGGCCTGCTCTGGAAATGCCACGCAGAGCAAAATCTCTGGTTTCGTGAAGCTTGGAGTTTGGGACATGAGGTAGGTATTAACCATGTGATTGTACAGGTATAGGGAACCTGTATATGTCTTCTTAACATCACATGTTTTGGGGGGTGATTCCAGCTTTTTAAACTGTTTTCCCCTTTGACTCAAAGTAGGAGAAATAACATAGGATTAAACCTGCAAAAGTAGTTAATTGGTAAAACACACATACACAGAAAATCCAGATAGGAAGACAACCTTATTTTTGATGCGAAAACACATGTAAATTACGGTAGTTGGTAGTTTCCACATAAAACATAAAAAAAAAAAAATCAAACATATGCCACATAGGTGCCACCATTCACAGCAATATTGGAGGGGAGAAAACAATACTTATTTGGGGGCAGATACATCACACGCCCAGGTTTTACAGTATCAGTACAGTCACTTCACAAAACCATGTCATAGCTAGTTAAGCACTGTTTAAGAATGTTCCCAAATATATCACATTTTTGGCCCTTAGAGGTTCATTCCTACAGGTTTTGACTAAGTTTCTCTACTGAGAGGGAGAATGAGCCTAAGACACTCTCCAAGCAGGTAAAACATCTCTTCAAACTGGAGGCCAGCCACCTGCACCTCTGGTCTACTCTCACCAGCAGCCTTGCATGCCCCAGAGAAGTATCCAGGAAGGAAGTCAGATGCCCATGTCGGCACCACCTCCTATGCCAAAGATAACACATCTGTATGTGACGCATGTACTTCTGAAAGGTGATGTCGCAGATGGTACAGGCTGCGAGAAAGCACACACTCGGGATTCTCACCTAGTCCGAAAGGTCGGGAAAGGCTTCCCCAGGAAGTGCAGTTGAGCTGCAGCCAGAGGGCAGAACCCATTCCTGGGGGAGATGTGAAGGCCTGTGGAGCGAGTTCACAACGAGAAGACAGCGATGGAGGAACACAGGAGGTGGGGCCTGGGGCCAGTGATAT
Organism: Manis javanica; assembly: GCF_040802235.1. Lineage (NCBI taxonomy): Eukaryota > Metazoa > Chordata > Mammalia > Pholidota > Manidae > Manis > Manis javanica. The sequence continues at coordinate 100,153,487 of NC_133167.1, forward strand.
TACAGGGGGCTGAAGACTCCGTGAGAGGCCAGATTATGTCAGGCTCCAGAGGCTATAGGCAGGATTTCAGTCTTTCTCCTACAAGCAGTCCTAAGCAAGGAGCATTTAGAGTGTTTTAAGCAAAGTGATTACATATTCAGGTTCTCTTTGTGAAAAGACCATTCTGGAATGAGTAAATGCATGTATTTACCCACCTAAAGACTTCCCATGTACAAATGCAGTGCGGAAAACAGGGTAGTTCTGTGGGGATGGCGCCCCCTAGGACTGTGCAGAGCTTGAGGAGCCCTAAGTGTACAGCAAAAACAGAGAAATGTTTAAGGCTAGAACAAGACTTTTTAATAATGGTTTATTTTCATCCATCCAGTAGGGACTACCATTTGGCAGGTATCCTGCACCAGAGCTAATCTCTCCCTTCTGTTTACTGAGACAGAAGCTGAGCTGAGCCCCCAACTGAGTACTGGGCTAATTACCCATATTATTGAGAGAAGCTTTTGGTTATAAACAGCAAAACACACCAAGAGTATGTGTTTGATGTGCTGGGAGGCTATTGCATCTCTTCATGAAGTTGTTTAGACTTTTCTTTTTGGCTCCTATACACGAAGCCTTTTTGTTTACTTCCATGTCAACAATTGCTTTAGAAAGTTCCTTCATCTGGTAGCAGCCAAAATTACATCCACTCAGCGGGGGGAATTCCATTCTTCACGGAGGCCTTGTGTACGTGCGAGTGGTTTGATGCGGGTGGGACCTTTGGGACACATGAGGCGGCAGACAGTACTCTGGTAGAATTTATGCAGTAGAGTATTGCCTGATTCACCCTGTTTGTTTCGGCAGTGCACCGATTTGTTGTGATCAACAATGGCTGTGATAATGGACCAGTTTGCTCTGTCCTTCTCTCCTCCACAATCACCTGTATCTATTGAACATATACCCAAATGTTCATATTGTTTTCATCCAGAACATCAATGTGAAGAGTCCTTCCTTACCTGCCTACCCATTCATGTACGAAGCACTCTATCCTGAGAATCACATAGACCTTGGTTCTACCCTTTATAATCTAAAACAGTTAAACACATTGACATATGGATACTAAGTACTAAATAGATATAATTTATTTACATTACAGATATTATTTAAGTGTTGAGGGCACAGCAAGGATAGTGCTGTGTTTGCAATCCCATATAATAGCCCCACTAGGCACCCTGGAGAGTCACATTTCCATTCTTCCTTGCAGATATGTGGGAGCCATGTTTTCAGTTTCTAGTCAATGAAGCGAGGGTAGAAATTATATAATTCCAGACTTGGCCATGAACGTCACTGTGGGAGATGTCATGAACCCCTTCTCCCTTTACCCAGCAAACCTGGAGGCCATGCAGAGATGGGTCCAAAATGGAAAGGGCCTGAATTCCTGAGTCCCCACGGGTAGGAGAAGTATACATGAGTGCTGCCTCCCAGGAAGATCCACACTGGACTCTATGCAACAGGGATAAGCCTTCATTGTGCTGAGATTGGGGGTTTGTCACAGGATAGCCTATCCTAATACAGCAGAGTGCCATTATTAGATTAGATCTAAACCTCATTAAAAGAAAATTGTTACAGTGTGCGGCCATGTGCGTGTGTGTGTGGGTGGGGGGTACTGCTTTGATTGCAGAATATTACTTGTCTAGCACTAAATACCCCGTATAAAAAGCTTTTGTATAATCGAGATGTGTTTCAGTAGATGAAGGGATAAATGAACTGTCTTACACACTGACAATGGAGTATTATTTAACACTGCAAAGAAATGAGCTATCAAACCATGAAAAGATGTGGAGGAAACTTATAAGCCTATGATCAAATGAAGGAAGCCAATCTGAAAATGGTATATACTGTATGATTCCCAAAAAAATGACATTCTGGAAAAGGCCCAACTATGAAGTCAGTAAAAAGTTCTATGGTTGCCAGGAGTTGGAGGTGGAAGGGAGGGATGAATAGACAGATCACAGGTTTCTAGATCAACTGAAAATACTCTGTATGATACTATAATGATGGATACATGTCACTGTATATTTGTCCAAATCCATAAGGTACAATACCAAGAGTGACCTCTACTGTGAACTGTGGGCACTGGGTGGTTATGATGCATCAGTGTAGGTTTATCAGTTGTAACAAATGTCCGTGCTGATAATGGGCAAGGCTGTGCAGGTGTTGGGGCAGGGAGTGTACAGGAAATCTCTAGCTTCCCCTCCATTCTGCTGTCATCCTGAAATTTCTTTAAAAAGAATAAAGTCTTAATAAAAAAAGTTTCTGTTAAGGAATAAAACACCAAGATGATGTTTATAGGAGCAATCACGTTCAGCTAGTTTCAACAGAATGCCATCTAAAAGATACTGCCAATTGTTTATTTGTATTTGTGCTAAAATGATATTTGAACACTTACAAGGCTATCAACTTGCATGTCTAAGATCAAAAAAGAAACTATTGAGAAGCATGGAGAGGCTGGAGTGTGAGTTGGTTATAGAGGGAAGATTATGATTTCTGCTTAGGAGCTCTTTTTAATCTCATAAATATCTAGAACTCCATCTGCTTAAATAATGCTGAATGTTATTAATGACATTTAATGTTGCAGTAGTATTAAAATCCAGTTGCTGTGCTTTTTTTTAGGCTGATAAAATGGATGAGAATTTCGAGACACGCTTCCGTTTCCCATTCAGCTGCCTTCCTTCTGCCCACACCAGCATGCCAGTATAAGGTAAGACGAAAGACAGGTTTTTTGTTGGATGCTGCACTGGTGTTTGTTAATAGAATTCTACTGGTTCAGAAGTGGGTAGTAAAATAGTAATGTTTTATGTCAGTTGCCCAAGTATTTTTGGAGTAGAATTTTAGGTTATGTTGAAAAGTAAATTGTAAGCTCCTTTGCGGAAGTTGCTGTTTTTATTTCTTTGCATTGTCTAATATATAAAAGGCTCACATGTGAAAGCACACTAGGACCTAAGCCAACAGGGAGGAGACAGAAGAGGGGACTGGGAAACACAACCTAATACAGTGGCTGCCCCCAATTTAGCAGGCAAATGATACATTGTACAAAAGAGAAGCTTAGCCCTGATTGAAGCTATTTCTGAAGTCTGAGGGTGTCCAGCTGTTTGGTGGGGCAAAATAGAAAAGAATGTCATTGCATCAGCTCTTACTCAAAAACAAGTGGGCCTCAGCATTATTCTGCCTATTTACTCCAGGGTAGAAATACAGCCAGAGGATTGGGGGCAGGGAGGAGGGAGGAGGTAATGGGATTGGTGGAAGGGTATGTAAAGGAAGTGTGTCTAGCCTCTGGGAAGGGAGCTGAAAGCAGACAAATAGAGATTTGGGGCAGGCTTCAAGCCAAGGTTGGCAGGAGGTGCTGAAATCTTAGGCAGAGGAAACTGAGGCATAATATCTCTGAGATGAACTGGCCCAGTAGTACTTCTGCTATTAACAATGAACATAAAAAGAGTACCAGCCTCCATCTATTAGGTACTTAACATGTAATAGAACATTATATATATACATATCATCTCCTTTGAATTCAATTCAGACAACAGGCCAATGAGGTAGTTACTGGTGTCTCCATTTTCAGAAATGAGAAAAATGAAATATTGGAAGATTAATCCTTGGCCAAAGTCATACAGTTGGTAAAAGCAGAGGTGGAATTTGAGTGTAGGCTTCTGACTCCCCACACTGGGGCTTGTCTGCTACAGGTTACTAAGGGGGGTCAAGTTCTCTGACAAACTCTGCCCTCCTTCAGAGTCAACTTCTGGAGGCACCAGACACTACCTTTAACGGACTGCAACATTCTTTCTCCCATACTACCTAATACAGCACCTCACATCAGTAAGTGAATATTCATTGTTCATTTTTTGGTTGCTTTTAAAACCAAGTTACGATGATTAAAGAGAAAAACAACAATAATAAAACTTTCCCTAGTACCCCAGGATGGATATTTTTGCTTCTTGGGAGAAAGGAATTTTCTCCTGTATAGAGTTAATATGCAGTATACATCTTCTTCATAAATCATGAACCTTAGGGATCTGCATGCACTCACCATCTGTACAGTTTTGAACAGTTGGCAATTATATCAGTGGACCCCATTTAATAAGTTTGTGTATAACTTGAGTTAGACTTTGAGTGGCTAGCCAAATGAATTAATTCAGGTTGTCTGTTCAGGTATTCTGTATTCCCATGTATGTTGGACATAGAGTAAGTAGTCAGTAAAAGCTGGCTGCTCTTCTGTATGTCGTTATTATTACATAAAAAGTTACTGATGTTGCAGCTGCAAAGGAGTTAGATTGAGAACCCTCTATTAAGATTCTTCTGTATTTCTAGTGGCCATTAACCAGGACATCATTAGAGACTTTGGACAAGATTAGCTAATGAGTGGCTCAATTCATTAATGAGACAATTCAGCTGTGCTTTCTCTTCCCTTAATGGCAGATCTTCTCACCTCCAAGGCACTATTTAAACTATTAAAATAACTAATGATATCATTACCATTGTCAGAAAAGTCCCAGCCTGAGCAGATATCTTTACTAGCAAATGTCAAGTCTGTGTTCCAGTAGAACTTTTTACTTCTTAATGACATTAAAAGCAAATCGGGTAACAGCAGAGCAGGAAGCCAGCTCAGCTTGTGGGTCCAAACAATGGGAAGAGTGTAGGAATCTACCATTATACTTTTTTAGTCAGATATGCAATTAGAGTTGTTCCTTTGTGCAAAGACAATTTAAGGTTGAATTTTTCTATGATATTTAAATTGAATGAACACAAAGGCCTTAATTGTCAGTCAAACTCACACGAAATACATGTCACATCCATCCCAGACTGTTGCTGATGATAAACAAAATATATATGGTAAAAGTAATAGCATGTGTAACAACAGTATCTGGGGGTGCCTGAACCCATCAGATTTAGTGGAGACCCCATTTCTGCCCAGATGAGGTTTGGTTCTGAGAGAGAGAGCTGTGTGAGGAATAGGTTAGCACAGAGCTGCCATTGAGTTTAGGGGTCTCTCAGCTTCTCTATCTTCCTATCATATAGCTCTTTCTGGTTCAAACGTTCATTTTTCAACAGCTGCTACCCATAAATGGCAGGTTTATTGGCAGTCTTCATGACAGACCATGAATATTTCACTAAAAACATTTCTAGATGAGTAACTGGCAACCCCTGAGAAACCCCAGTTTATCAATTTATGCTTACAAGGGGTTCATCTGTTCTGCTGTTCATAAGGACAGAGAAGTGGTATACAGACCTGTTAATAACCCTTTCCTTCGTAAGAACAAAGAGAAGTCAGCTGGAATATAAAATATATTTGAAATGCAAAGCAGCCAACTGTTACTTTCAGAACATCAACCACTAAGGGTCAAACACCTAAGTTTCAACTTGTTTTGACCTGAATATAGCAGATTATTAAAATCACCAATGCTTGATATCACAATGAATCAAAAATAAGATCAATTTAAGTAAGTCTTCATAATAGTTATTTAAGAAAAAAAGTCACATTTCCCAGTGTAATCATCTTTTAATTCAACCTAATTCCCCCAGAGAAAGACAATCTGTATAAAATACAGTCAATTATAAGTGTTTTGCTGTATCTGAAGGTTTACCTTCAGAGAACATGCTTCAGAAGCAAATAACAGAAAGAACAGTGTGATTAACCATAGCTTTCATATAATACACTCCTTCCAAAGTAATTTCCCCTTATTTTACCTATTCATTGGATAAAATGCAATATTACTATTAAAGATGGCTCTAATCTTAAAAATGACATAAACTTGTAGGCATTGGTTATAATAAGTGAAAAATCTCATAACCGAAACAATATCCCATTTCACAGTAATAAAAACTTAAATACCGGGGGTGAGAAGAAATGGATATGGCTTTTCATATTGGCAGCTCACCTTTTCTTTACTGTGGGCATACGCACAGGTTGTCTAAGTATTAGAGACAGGATGAACATTAAACCTTTTGACTTTTCCATTTTTCTTTCTTGGAAGAGGGGAGAAAAACAGACACCCAAGCTAGTGCTGGGGGTGAATGATAGCTTGGACATACTGAGTCACACCCTTACAACAGACCTGTTCCTTAACTGATGGTACTCAGTACACGCATTCATTTAGTGAATCGGGACTCCGTGCATGTTACCTGCTTTGTGCTTTTGAACCTGTTTTTGGATAGGATGCTGAGGACATACAAAGAATCAGCTATATGTTCCCCATGTTAATGCATTCAGTATTTTAAAAGGCTTTTGATATGTTTGTTACTGGACATAACACGGATATCCAAAGTCCTTCTCTGCTGTTATGTGTAAATGCTATGGGAACACAGAAAAGAGAAAGTGGATTTGTGCCCAGAGGAAGTGTTAATTGAAGTGGTAAGATTCATGCTGGTTGGAATAATGGGTCTAACCTCTCCAGCACAAGTGGAAGGGGAGGAAATAGTGTTACATGGAGGAGAAAGTGCAAGTGACATATATTTGTGAAGGGCCAGGTAGCCTCACTCCCCTGGGCCTTCTCTGGAAAGAATTTGGGGGATTTTCCACCCCATCCAGGTGCCCTGCCAGCTTACATGTTAAAATCATTCTCACTGATCTAGAGGATAGGCTGGGAGGCAATGGCATGGTCATGCACTGGTGGAGAAAAACAACTTTTTTCTCAAAATTTGGTGATGGTAAAGCCAGAGGGGAATAATGAGGTATTAACTAGGGAACACCTGGAGATTAATTTTGAAGAAGGAAATCAATCAAATAGCTAAATACCTATATATGTGTGTGTGTGTGTGTGTACGTGCACATAATTATGACTGTTTTTGTGTGTGTCTCTGACTTTAGCTGCTTCTTTTTATGCCTCATGAAAGTTATTAGCAAGAATATTAAATAACCTGGTATCAAAGTTGTGGCTATAATGGACGCTCCCTATTGCAATGATGTCCCTTCAGATTTAGTGACACCCATCTGTCAACCCACCCTCTGACACCGTGTGCCCAGACGTGCTTCTTTACGGCTTCAAATCCTGGGAATTTCTTCGTGTACACCACCATAGGCGGATCTATGTGCCATAATTAGTATCTATGCATTTTATTGAAATGAAAGGGAGCTTTTGGCAAACTTTGTGACCTTACCGGTTTTGAATGCACTGAGAACAGGGGTAAGAGCTTGCACAGCAGCTGAGGTGAGCAAGCTCGCTGTGTTCAGACGGATCTCCAAAATTGGTGAGTGGTGAATACCTAGAAGTAAAACGGCAGAGACACAGCATGTAAAGGGGTTGAAAGCCTCATGGAAGGCTGCCGTGGTGAATGGCTGGGACAAAGCTGTGGCTCTCCACCAGCTTGTCACTGCTCACTTCACTGGAAGTCTGCTTTACAGGCCAGGGAGAGACCCAGCATTGCTTAAATGACCTCTGGCGAGTCTCTGTACATTCATGGGGCCTTAAGGATCTTTGTCCAGGGAAGAGTTAAAGACCCCAAATTCTGGTTCTAATAAGAGAATGCAAGCTCCTAGGCAATGTTCATAGACCTGTGCACCCCTTGTTTTTCCCATGTGTCCCACATAGCTCATTATTTCGCTGCTTCACTGGTCTCTCCCGAAAATTCCAAACCTCAAGACAGTCTGCACTGCCTCTTCCCTCCCACCTCCCCCGTTTCTGTGTCTGGTGCAGTGTCACTGCTGTCAGTGTCATCGTGAGGGAGGGCACCTCATCCAAATGGCCTTTTATGTTAAACTACATGTTGTCTTCTCCTGCTCCTATGGAAGTCTTGATTTCCGTGCATGGTTTGGCTGACATATTTAATAAAATCTACAAAATTCTATTCTCCTAATGTTGAATCATAGGAAATCATTTGAGGTGGTCTGTGATATTACAGCTTTTCTAAAAGGCTTAAACTATTTCAAAGATTTTATATATTGCCTGTACTTAATATTTTACCAACTACATATATTGTCATTTTTAAATCTGTGCTTGTTTCAAGGGAAATTTTGTCCATATGTTCCTAACTAATGTACATTTAACTCGCCAAATGCTGAGGAAGATTTTCAGTACAGGTCATTGGAAATTAACTTGCTCTCAAATTCTGTAAAGGAAAGCTTATTTCCATTATCTTGGTGTAGTGACATGTAATGCCAACCTAATCATTATTTATTGATGCATAATGTAAGATGAAAGGTAATTTACCTAGTAATTATTTTATTTCCCTTTCCCATAAAACCAATAAACCAAAAGACCAACTAATCCAAATTGAGGAAATTGATTATATTTAATTCATTTCAGTAATGACTGTGCCTCCTGTTCTATAATGAATTTGAGGTGACTTACAAAGAAAATAACTAAAAAAACATGCAAGATAAGAATGTGAAGTTAGAAAGAGAAGGTGTCTGTTGACTACCTCAAGAAGGCAAATAGGACTGTTTTAAGTTTGGCTGAGATACTACGCTTCTCCAAACATACCCTGGATACAGAAGGAGAGCAAGGAGATTGGGTTAGGATTTTTCCAAAGGGATGAACAATCAAGAATAAAAGTCCTTGACGCACTTCAGTGCAAGGATAGGACCTGGGTTGGTCTGTTTCTGGCCTGGCAGGCTGCCGTCAGCCCATCTGCCGGAGCACTCCTGGCGGTGAGGCCCAAGATGGTCCCCTGGGGCACTGGGGCACCAGGGAGTGAGTTTAGAGGGGGCCAGGGTGAGTCCCCGACTCATCCCGAAGTAAGAATAATGAGGCAATTCTAGGGGTCACTAAACATGATTTTTTGAAACATTTGAAGCTAATAAGAAATGGCAAGCTGCTAAGTAGAGGTCGTGGAAGCACCCATCTTTCCCAATACTTCAGGCTCCTTCCATGCTGGACTGGAAACCGGAAGTTCAGTGTACAGTTTTTAAAATAAGACTAGTTTATCAATGAAACAATCAGGCATATTTTAAAATGAAATAGACTTTTTGTTGAAGTATACTTAGGTAAACTTGGTATCTTTCACATTACCCCTTTTAATTTGCATTCATTACTGTTTTATTTTTTGATTAATGAAACAATATAGTCATTAAAAATGTTAGAAATAGTTTTTAAAGAAACAAGTAATTTATATAATTGCTTCATTCTTCAATAATCTCTGTTAATACTTTGGTATTTTGTTTCAGTATGTATCTAATATTCTTCTTTCCTTTCCCTACCTTCCTTCTCTCCTTTCTCCCTTCCTCCCTCCTGGATTAATTTCTTCCTTTCCACCCACATATATATTCAAAATGATCATTGTTTCCCACATAATATGTGTATACATGTGTGTGTATATCTACACATATAAAGATATATGTAATTTAACTTTAACTTAATGTATATAACAACCAAGTTTAATGTGTAATTATATATATGTTAATATATAAAACTTTATCTAATTCTGCCTATCTATATATCTATATCTATATCTGTAATGTGATTTAATCCCAGATTGAATAGTACCCACAATTCCCGAGTTTGCTCTAAAGTTTCCAACTGCTCAAACTGTATTTACCTTAACTACCAATGACCACTGCCCTGAGAGGCTCATGTGAATATTATTCTCTCTTGTGTCTCTTTTCCCAGCTTTTCTTCACTTCAATCTGGAAAGGAAGAAAAAGAAAATAACACATTCATGCAGTGGGTACTCTTTCAAATAGCATGAATCTGTGGGACTTTTTTCCAGAAAAATAGCTACCCTTTTTAACTTTTCTGTTATTATCTTTCTTATTTTAAGATTTTGTTTTTCTAGTTCATCAAAAATATTTTTCAGTAGCCCCCTTTATGATCAAACAAACTTATTTGTATGAAATAATGTTCATTTTTGTAGAATGTAAGTTTAAATTATTTAAATAGAATATAAGGGTTTTTAACACATAATTGTTGAAAAATAAAAGGCAGTAAATGTAAAAATCATGAGGTAATTCATCAATTCAATTTTATTTTCATTTAATAATATTGATTTCATTGACAGTCAATTCTATAACTTCATTGTTATTAAAATGGCTCTGAAATATATATGTGTATATATGCATCTATTTTACCAGAATATTTATGATTTAGTAACTTTTGAACTTGGCAGCCCACCCAAACTCAGCACAGGCATTTAATGGATAACATTATACTTCTGTCCTTACCAATAAATTCCTTAATAAGGCATAATTCATATTAGAGCTTCATTCCCTGCTGCCTCAAAATGAGGAAAAGAGGAAAGCTAAATATCTCTAGTTTTGATACTGTGAATGAACTCAAACAGCACTTTTCCTTTTTCCCATTTTTGATATTGAAGAAAGATAAGAATTATTTCTAAAGTGCCAGAAACACTTGAGCTTCAGTCCAACTACTCAATAACCAGAGGTGACAGAATCCATTTCCAAACTCTTTGTGGGAGTAGGCACAGCATAACTTGACTCCTTCCCACTAAATGAAAAAAGAAATAAAAAGAATACCTTGAAAAATTATGGCTGGTGCTTACTTTTACTGAGAATTGTGAACTTCTAGGCTGAAAGAAAGGACATAAGCCTTTCCAAGGAAACCTAACTTATTTTTAAAATAATGTAAGATAAATTGTCAATATGGATCTTAAGAGACATGTAATGATAGTGTGACTTGTAAGCTGGAGATAATAGGCAAATGGAGAGTCCATTAGCCAGCATGGGCTAGGCTATGCTGCATTGACAACCCACCCCTAAGTCTCCATGGTGTGAAACACAAGAGCTGGTTTCTCATTTGGGAAAAATCTTCTGTGAGTCTGCACAGTGCTCCAGTCCATTGTCTCCCAGGTAATTTCCAGTGTGATTCTTCTGGTACGGGTTGCATTCATTCTCCTCAGTCCTCGTCCCTGCTGTAACAAATAACTGAAAGGCAGAGACACAACAGCGAAGCAGAGGGAAAGTTTTATTTGAATTCCCTCCAAGGGAGGAGTGGGCCAGAGTCAAGGTAGACAAAGGCCTCCATCTGTTAGGCGGGAGGCTTATATATATGCATTCTGGTTAGGTGGCGCCTCTTTAACTGGCAAGGTGGGGGTTATTTGATTTACAGGTCTTTCTGTATAGTCATCCCTCTCAGTGAGCATGTCCTTTCCCCAGGCTGAGGTGTGATTTGGGCAGTTCCTCGTGCCATTCGACTGTGATCTGGTTGGGGAGGAAGTTATCTCCCTGAAAAGCCTTTGTTGTCTTTACATGGGACCCCCCTACCTGGGCAGAGTTTGGGCAGCTTTTCTTTGAACCTTACCTGGGTAGCTGCTTCTTTGAGCCTAATCATCCCCTTTTCTGGATGCTCATGTCTATCTTTCTACCTAACATTCCTAACACCTCCATACCTACCCAAATTTCCACAATTGCTACAATAGGAAGCAAAAGTTCTAGATCATTTTATACCAACAAGCAAATGTTCCTTCCCGTAAGTGATGCACATTATTTCTGGTCACAGTTCTTCAGCAATGAATCATCATATGACTTTGGCCATTGCAATAGGTTGAGGGGTGGTAGTCACCCAGATGCAGAGGAGACTGCAATATAGATGAACATCATAAGTCCCTACCATCATTAGTTTAGCTGTAGCACCATCCTAATTTTCCCCGATTTTTGTCAAGTGAAGCCCCTGTTATCTATTGCAATCCCTATATATTTGCAACTTACAGTGCCAACTGTATATGGAATATGCGGTTTAGCACACTCTCAAGCTTGAATCTTCTTCCTTAAAATAAAAGTTTACCAGATTAAGTCTATCCCTCCAAAATCAGCATAACTTAAAATCAGCAGGCTCATTAAAAAATGTCAGAATCCTCATTTTTGGCTACCTAAAACTATTATTCTAATCTTTCAGTGGTTCAAAATTTATTTTACTAAAAATGAGTGACTGAGCATCCACTCCTACAGAACGACTCTGAGACAAGTTATGGAGTTTGTTTTTGTCCTTTTTCTAACTTCTTCCCAAAGGTGCCAAAGTGCCCATGGGGTTGCTAGCTCTGCAGTACACTGCAAGCCAAACCTATCCCAACAGAGAAACAGCTGGGGGAAGTGGCTTTGGGAATGACATTTTCTGGGATGGGACATTCCTGGTACCTCTCAAATCTGCTCATGTACCTGACTAGCATGTGCTCACAGACATACAAAATCCCTTTTCATCTGGATAGTAAACCACCATTGCAGTGATTTAGCTTCTATTTTAATCTCTGTATTTGTTTTCTTTTATAAAAGGTGAATAAGTTACAGAGATCTGCTGTACAATATTGCGTATAGAGTTAACAATACCATATTATGCACTTAAAAGTTGCTTAAGAGGGTAAATATCTTATTAAATGTATTTACCACAATAAAAAAAAAACCCCAAAAAAACCCAAAAAACCATGTAGGAGCTTGAGCTGAACCCTTTGTTCTAATAGTAAAGAACTACTGTGCTTCATGCATTTATAGTCAAGGAAATTAGAGGTTTGAGGGTTTAAACTGTTTTTTACTGTGTTCATGTGTATGATTCTCAGAATCCTCACTATCATTTTTCTCCATATCCTTTAAAATTTCTCACCTATTAGTTTATAAAATTCATTCTCCAAGCTATTTATATGTCAACAATTTTTTTGCCTTATATGGAAAGACAAAAGACCTTTAGTATAGCACCAGGCTCATTAAAAGGTGAAGATCATAATAATAGCCAACACAATACTGCTGAAGAACAAAGTTGGAAGATCCATGTTATCTAATTTCAGTAAAGCTACACTCATCAAGGCCCATGGCACTGGCAACAGAATAGACACAGATCAATGTAACGGAGTCCAGAACCCAGGAGAAAACATAAAAGACATCTACATGAACTTGGGTGTGGTAATGAGGTTTTAGATACACCACCAAAACATAATCCATGAAACAGAAAATTGGTTAATTGCACTTTATTAGGAGGAAAATCTTCCGCTCTGCAAAAGACACTGTTAAGAGAATGATAAAATAAGCCACAGACTGAGCAGTGCACAAATCTGATAAAGGACTTGATCCAAATTATATGAAGAACTCTTAAAAACTCAACAGTAAGAAGAAAGCAACCCAATTTTTAAAATGGGCAAAGAGCTGAACAGATACCTCATCAGCAAATAAGCATAGAAAGGATACTGAACATCCTTTGTTGTTAGGGAAACGCAAATCTGAAAACAATGAGATACCAGGACACATCTACTGGAATAGCTAAAAAGAAAAATCTAATAATACCAATTACTGGTGAAGATGTGGAACAACAGGAACTCCCAAACGTTGCTGCTGAGAATCCAAATGTACTGCCTCTGGGGAAGACAATTTGGCAGTTTTTCACATAGCAGAACATAGTCATACCATGCGATCCAGCAATCTTGTCCCTTAGGTATTTACCCAACTGATTCAAAAACAGCCTGCAGAAAACATTGGCAGGTGAATGTTCATAGTAGCTTTACTCAAAATCACCAAAAATCTGAAAGAGATTTTTGGAAAAGGAAATCATTTGCTTGCTGTGCTCTCCATAAGTATTGTTTTGCTTTCAGAGTTTAGCTCTGTGCTCTGCACATAATAGGTATCGCACATGAGTAAAAATACGTTGAAAAGGAAAGGGCAGGCTAACAAATAGGGTAATTAAATAACTGTTGAACTACTTTATTTTTACTTCTGCATTAGACCAACTATTGGGAAGAGGATGCGGCTGTTAACCACAAGGACTCAGGCCATGTGGAGAGAGACCTGTGTGACTGCAGCCCCTGCTGGCCCACTGGTGGCCCTGGAGCTCGAATGGCACTGCCTCCTACAGGCCAGGCCAGGTGGGGTGAGTCTGCCTAAACGGGAGGGCCTGGAGGAGACCCCAGGAAGGGAAAGAAGTGGAAAGGTGGTGCCCCTGCAGAGAATGTTCCTTGTGTGCTCTCTGAGCTGGATGACCATTCTTCCAATAGAAAGGAAGCTCGTTTTATTCCATCAGAAACTGTACTGAGAATGTTTCACTTTTGATGAATCAAAAGTGAAGGAGTGAGATCTCTACCTCCGCAGATCAGCCCCTGCTCCCGCCGCGAGCCCTGAGGATCCGCAGGGGCCCGCAGCTTTCTGGAGTGCCCGGGTGGGAAGCTGGCTGCAAAGGGAGAACCAAGCAGCTGTGATCATACCCACAGGCTCATGCTAGCGGAGTGCGAATGTTCCATGCATTCTCTATAGTTCTGAGGGGAAGTTTGAATTATTTAGTTCAATATCATCCATTTTGCAGCATGATCTAATCAAAGCCAGTTTTAAATTGGATTTTGTCTGGCCTTTGTTGGGAGAGGAATCCAGAGTATAATCCTCACCAAGGTGTATCACACATCATCTGCTGCAGAGGAGGCAGCCAAGGCTGCGGTCTCTTTCCCATCAGCACCCCCTGCTTCTACAGACATTTCTTGTGTGTTTAAGAGTAATGAAAGGAGCCAAATGGTGCTCAGATGAGGCCCCAAATGGGAAAGGAAAGCAGACTAATGGGTGTGATCTAATCTCTAAGACCAAAGAAATAATTTAGGATACAGTTAATGACTGATAGGCAGACTGCCAAAAAGAGTCGCATACCTGTGTCTTCAGTGTTGAGTTTAAGGTCCAGAGCTAAAGGCCTTCTCTGATCCTGGATTTGGCTACTGAACCCCACCTCAAGGTCGACTGTCCCCTTCTCAGTAAACCTTTCATGCCAGGTGCAAGACAATGCCTAAGGACAGAAGACACCTAAAAACCATGAGAATAGGTGGTTTAACTGTTTTTGTACATGATTGCTAATGAATATTTGTGTGTTTGGCACAGTTGGTCTAAGACTTGCTTTCTCTGGCCCATAACCATCTTACAGGCAGCAGAGGTGAAGGGAATGTATAGCGGTCAACCTTCCTCTAACCATGAGAGACAGTTACCAAAAGAACCTGACATTTACTGAGAGGTCAAATCAGCTTAGTTCCACTCACATCTAAGGATGTATCTCATTTTTTAAATCTAAATTTCGATTCTGTGTGCTTATATTCCATGTTGGATTTTTATATCTGTATTCAACTATGACATTGCTCTGAAGATTCCCTTTTAAGTATCATTATTAGGTTCTACAAACAGAAATGATTGGGAAGAATTAAGTCACACTAGGAACAGTGCCTTGGGACTGTGAGTGATTTTTATTCACATCTGTATTTGGATATATTTTACAAGTTTTCCTCAGGAAGCATGTTTATATTCACAAAATACCATTTAAAATAGCTGAACATTTAAAAGAGGCTTAAATGGTTATTTCTGGTAATGTGTAATGAACGTAGGCCAAAAACTTCCATAGGTTAAGAGAAAGATTTTCAGCATCTAAACACATAAAAAAATACTTAGCAGAAATTTGATATGACTTGATCCATTAACAGCAAGCTATGTTTTAGATGTACAACATCAACAAAATATCTTTAAATAAGTATGACATTTAGTTTAATATTTGTGAATTCATTATCTTTTAGACTCACCCACTGTTGAGAGAAAAATGTTAAATATAAATAAAAATAAAACATTTTTAAGTTCTCTTGATGAAACATCATTTAACAGTTCTCATTTACATAGTCACCAATTGTGTTTTAAAAGTTTATTTCCTATCTCCTACCCTCAGGAATAAAATAGGACAGCTACAGGTCTCAAAATAAATTTTAATGACTGTTCTTGGATGAATTTGATAATGGTTGAGACAGTTAATTTCATTAGCTTGTCTCTGGGAGTTTTGAATATGTTTGATATTTGAATCTTCGAGTCCTCTGCTTTGCAGTAGTCATTACTTAGGGAGTTTAAAGGGGAAGTCTTGAACTGAAATTCATTCTAAAATAATACTTTCCTGTAAACATTAGCTCTGTATAATAATAGAGTCTATGCTTCCTCCCTTAAACAATTTAATGGATTACATTTCATAAAATATGACTTCCTAAGGCTTCATTCCCCTCCACCCCCAAAATCAGATAAATATCTCATCACCTCTTACCAGAGGGGCATCATCGCACTTTATGAAGGAGCCTTTTTAAATTCCACAGATGGCGATTTTAGCTTAATGGTGTAAAGGCTGAACTGGGGAGTGTTTTGAGCCCATTCTTGCAATGTCCAGGCATGGCTGAGGTCTCCAATGCACTTTCTGGGAGCAGATAAAAATGGATAGCATCTGCAGCTTTGCAGGGGCTCTGCACAACTACCCACTACAATACCTAAATATCTCTGGTTGGAAGGATGAGTTATAATTTTGTTATAGGGTGCTGAAGCTGAGACTGGACTCATGAAACTTTTGAAAACATGAGGACTACAAATTGAAGACAGGGCGAGGTGGACTTGAGAAGGGAATGCCATTTTAAGGCCTTAAGCCATTTCTCTGCTTCTCGATGAACTCTGGCTGGAGTCTAGAGTTGGTGTTCAGATCATGGAATAACTGCTCCCTCTGGTGGGTATATGTGGAAGCTGTGAATATTTCATGGTGTCTTAAATCAAGAATTGCATCTTGTCCCTCTCCCCCAGACTTCCTTTCCACCAGTTTATTTATTTCATTTTTTCCCAAGTTCCTAGCCTCCTGGCCAGCTTTATGACACTGCCCACCAGTCAGGACAGATCCATACCTCTGTCCACATGAAGTGGACAAACCCGATACTGATGAAAGTTCTGGCCCTAAGAGGCTTTCTAAGTCACACGAAGTCACAAAATAGTATAAGCTTCAGCCCCACAAAACCTGGTGCAACGCATAGCCAGCAGGGAAACCTCTATGGAGGATCCTGACCTATGGAGTCCTGTGTTTGGGCTGTTGCTCTGGGTGAAGGCAGTTCCCCACCCAGGGCAAGTTCCCTATGAATTCAAAGAGACTGAATAAAGAACGGCAAGAAGCTGAGGGCTTAAGGGGAGTCTTATCCTCACAGCAGCAAGTCTGCCTCTCATCCTCTCTGGCTTCCTCCACCAGCCTCCATTCTCTCCTAGTTCTCCCTGCAGGCTCCCCTCCTCCTCTCTCCAAGCTCCCTGCTCCTATGCCTGGTCTTAATCCTTCAGGAGCGCAAGGGCTGCACATGGTTCTCAGGGCACCCTTCCTGCTTTCTTGGCGGCCCTCTCTCCACTCTCCCCCTGGTCTCCTGCTTCCTTGCTCCAGCACAGAGAGGAACTCTGTGGGCGGGTCTTTGGTGACTGGCAGATGCCTGACCAATTAGATACCAGGAACTGAGGAGAAGAAAGAATGGGTGTTTCCTCTCCACCCCTCTGCTGGGCCAGTATTCCTGTGACTGACCAGCGGCTTTGTCCCCGGTAAACATCTCCTAAATGTGCAAACAGGCTCTTAAATATATATTCAGTGGCTGCTATTAAGGCCAGATGGGAATACTGGTCAGAAACTTTCATTTTCTCCACAGTACCCATATCCTCTGTCAAGTGTGTGTGTTTGCATGTTATGGGTGTATGTGAGTGTATATGTATGTGTTTGTGTTTTTTTTACCCCTTTTTTAAAATTTTGGTATCAATGATCTACAGTTACATGAGGAACTGTGTGTGTTTTTTATCTGTTATCACCAAAGCTCAGTATTCAAAGGCTTTTGTTTGTTTTTTTTAAGTATTACAGCTTGATCTTAACAATGTTCTGAATCACCAAGGAAGGAGATTCTGTACACAGGTTTGGCTAAGCATGTGTGAGGGAGGGGCAGGGAGAAGCCAGAGGGTTGGGGTGGTAGAAAGGTGGGGAGGGCAGCACAGCTTGAGTCTACAACAACATGGCAACAAGTAGTCCTGAGCCATGTCACTCAGCAAGATGACAGTGACAGGGAAGGGCTGGAGGGACCCAGGTGAGTGGGAGGTGTGCAGTCCCAGAGGCATTGCAGGGGCACAGTCTGGTCCACACGGACCCCCTGTGCTCCACTGTTGGGGGAACGTAGTAGTTAGTCACTAAAGGGAAATGAAGTCCCCAAAGCTGGGGACTGTGGAGCATATTGTGTGAAGGAGAAACTACCACGTAGGAACCAGGTATTTACCACAATCATATCTGAAAAGTCAAGCACATTTGAATTGAAGCAGTTGATTTGATTTGGTGTTTCCAGATGTTATATATCCATAGAATTTATTTAAATACATTATAATTGAAGTGCATTCTTTCCTGATGCTATGGTGTAAAATGTAAAGAAAGAGGTTTAAAAATGCCATCTAGTGAGAAAGTGGAGAATAAGGTTGAAAACACAAGCTAATTTTTCTTTTCTTTTTTTTCCCCTTGCAAAAACAGTAACATTAGATTTTGCTATAATGGGAGTAATCATACCTCATTTTACATGGTAATAGTAAGCGGTATGAGGTGGTAATGAGGAGCACAGCACAGGGCCGGCACTCAAAACAAGGTAGATACTATGATCGGAATAACACTGCTATTATTATTAACAATACTGACCGCTGGTTGTCGGGCCTACTGAATTTTATGTCTGTGATATTTAACAAGCTGTCCACTCAACCCTAGATTGTTCATTTACAGTCTCTTTGGATAGAATGAAATGATAGTGATATGAATGACATCCTATGGTCATGCCCTCGTGGGATTGTTTAAAAGGCTTCTCAAGAAGCTGCAAAGTGTTTCTACGTCCACTGTTCCCCAACACTATAGTAGCAGCTGCTGGAGTTAGAGGAAATAGAGAAGGGTTGTCTACCTTCAATGTCAGTGCTAAGTGCGGACAGAAGAGTAGCTGAATGTAAAATGCCTTTAAGTAGCAAGTGGCATCTTAGAAGCATGTTTCTTTCTGACATGTATGTAGCAGCAAAGAAAAATACATGCCTGGACAAAAGGGCAGCTGTCCATCTAACACCATCATCTGACTTCCCTGCACATCTAACTTGGCACCCAGGACCTGGAGCCCATAGTTAGAGGACCTGGAGTTCGCTGGCTCTCTTGTGCTGACTCGTGGTGTGAGCTGGGAAAGGTCTCTTCACAGTCTTGAGTTCATGTCTGTGCATATGCTCACTAAAGTCCCCCTCTACAGTTTCTTGGTCCCCAGGAATTCATGTGCCAACTACCAGCTTCTATCCATCTCTCCAAAGGCAAGAAAGCTTTGGTCAAAGCAGAAAATTGAAAGGTGTAGGTTAATTAGACACGAGATCAACTTGGAACTTGATATTCTGACCCTCCCAGGGTAGCAGAAATAACTCTTTACAGGAGTTTTAGTACCCTGAGTAGCAGAAGGGAAAAGACTAGGACCACAGATATAAGTGTGTAATTCTGGGAATTCAGCTAATTAGAGCACTGAGCAAATTGAGCATCTGAGCCTAAAGTTTAGCTGCATGCTATTTTTATAAACTCCAGCACAGCCATCAATACACTGCTAAACTCACATGCTAGATTGTCACATAGAATGGGTAAAGGCTGCCCATCATATCAGATTTCTCAGATTTTTCATTTCATTTCTCACAAAGCATAATCTGAATAAAAAATTAACTTCCAATTCTGAAAAACAGTCCTGTCATTTTACAGACATGTTGAAATACACTGGATAGAGAAATATTACTTTAAAACATCTTTATTAATTCCTCTCTCAACTAAGTGAAGTGATGACTTGAGAAATATATCCAGATCCACCAAGCCAAGTATGTATTTGAAGAAGGAACTTTTTGTCTCTATTTCTTTTTACTGCTTTACCATTCTTATTCTGGGGATAATTATTTTAAATGGTGGCAGAAGAGGCTTATCAGAAAAAAACACATATTTTGTGGTTGATGCTGTTTTCCATGTAATGAGGAAGGCTTTGTTAAGGTGCCTTCCCAACCAAGGTCAGAGTGCCACCCTGACTGTCCTTTTGAAAATGGCCCAGCATTGATATCACCCACAAATCCTCACAGAGCATGGGCATCCCCACTTACACTGAGCACAGTGTCGTTTGACATTTTCTTGTGATTACGAAGTATGCACGCATTCCCTGGGGGGTATAGACTGCTCTTTTCAGAGTCAGAACTGATTTTCTTTGAATGTTTAGATTTGAAATTATTCAAGAAAATAGAACTTTTAAAATTAGAAGAAAAAACAAACTGTATTCTATAGAATAGTACAGCAGTTAGTGCCTAATAAATGGAGGTTCAATTTAATTGAATCAGGGTCATAATAATACTTGGAGTCACTAAGCCCCAGTGCAGCCTGATGCTTCCACTGCAAATTAATAGAAAACCCAGTTCAAACTGGCTTAAACTCAAAAGGGGATTTATTGCTATGAAACAGGAAAGTCAGTTTGTGCCGGCCTTAGGCTCCATGTCCACATTTCTGTGTGCCCTGGGCCATCTTCTCAAGATTGCTGACACTAGAACCAAGGTCAGTGCTGCCTCATTCACGTGGAGGAGGAAGAGAAAGCCGTTCCTTCGATCCGAAGTCTTAAACATTGCTCAGATTGACTTCTGAGCCAATCTCAGTGGCTGGGGATGCCATGTGCCAGCTGCCCCTGCTCTCCCTTGAACTAATTTCCAGGGCAGAGAAGATGAGATTACATCGCTGGATGCACAGATCAGGATCCACTCCTGAACTGGAGATGGGATCACTTTCACTCCAAATTCATGCCTGTAGCACACAGGGAGAAGGGGTGACAACCAATATTTTCACCCTCCCGAGGCAGAGTCCAGTTTAAATAGTAGAAGCTCTGTAACATTTTTTTTTCCCAGCAGTTCTTACTGTGTTTATAAGACTGCAAGGAGCATACTCTCTTTTTGGCTACATGATAATAGCCAAATTATATTTAAATTAAAAAGTAAGCAGTCATTAATTTGGTGCCCTTAAAGCTGTGAGGTTTAATGTCACTTCTATTAAGAGAATTACAGAATAAAGCTACATTGCGATACCTTTTCTCCTTAACTGGCTGTCAATAATTCCTAAGTTTTATGTCATAATGTGAGCTACAGTGTGATCCTCTCTTACATTGCTAATGGGAGAGAAAATTGCTACAATTTTTCTAGAGAAATTTGACAATATTTATCAAAGCTACACAAGCATTTGCCCTTTTTTTGTTTTGTTTTCAGCAATTCTACTTCTGGAATATATCCTACAGATTTAACTGCATGCATATTCTGTGCAGGAAACTAGTGGAGACAGTGAAAATTTTAGGTTGTTGCACTAGTTAAGAAAAGAAACAATAATCAGGTAAATATTTGTACTAAAGGGAAAACCCCAGTACTTAGAACTGTTTTGAAGATCATAATAAAGCCTCTACTATAACCATCGATTTGTTCCCAAATTGTTTTTACCCCATAGTATGGATGTACTTTATATTATTTCTGTATAGTACATTTATTAGCTATAAATTTAGATTTGTAAACCCACACTCACAGTGGCAGCTTGTCTTAGGAAGACTTTAGCTTGCTGCCCTCTGTCCACATCCTCTCTTCAAACAACACTGGACAAATATACAGTCTATGCAAAACTGTTTTCTAGGCAAGTACATCTGTAAGATTCTTTCCCTAAGGTGCCACTTCCAGGTGAATTGCTGCCTTTAATCCTTTTCCATATAGAAATTCTGGAGTCTACATCCACACTAACTCATAGCTTGTCTACCCCAAACTAATATAAAAAATATTAAAAATTGAAATAACAGAAACTCCTGATTATTCTGAAAACCTGCCATTGAATTCAGTCAAGTTCTTCTTTGACAAAAGAAATGTGTTCATATAGGCAGAGTGTAGGTTCTTGCAAATGAATGGTGACTATCCTTGTCCTATTTTCTCCAGTTCCCATTTTTCATTTAGCACATCTTTTTATGTGGTTTCTTTTAGCAGTTCTACCTGATCCTTTAATGCCATTCCTTGATTCGTTCCTCATTTATCTGGCCATATTTTAGTCTTCAGAAATATCACCCTTTAGTATTTCTTTGGCTCAGTAAAGCAGTGATCAAGAAGCAGGAAACTGGTTGCTGAGAACCAACTATGATTTTCACAGAATAGGGATTTTGAAAAGAACAGTTTATTTCCTTTCAGCATGTCCTTACAAATATCAAGCCCCTGCCATTTGCTACTGCCTTTGTGTTGTAACCCATGGAGGAAAATAATGGCACAGAGTCTTCCTCAGAGAAATCAGAACTCTCTCCAAGGGAGCAATCTGGTTAGCACTTCAGAGAGTCCAGTGGCACCTGGGAACTCTTTCACACTGCTTGAGTTTTCTCCAAAATCCAGTCCACATACTCCACCACATTGGTGTATACACCTGGCCGTTCCCTTTGTCCGCAGCCTTCGCCCCAACTTGTGATGCCCACCAAATGCCAGATCTCATTGTATTTACAGGACAGCGGCCCCCCTGAATCTCCCTATGACAAGGGGAGAAAAAGAAAAGGTGCACAGATCAGCTCAGACTGAGCTTCTCGTCTAAAATACATTTTCCCTGAAGTGATTCCACCTAAAATTCTGTCTTGGCCCTTTAATTAACTTCAAAATATCTGATTATTTGTTTCTCATGCCATCTATCCATTTTAGATTTCAGTGAAAGTAAAACAGATGCACTGTGTTCCCTCTCATTAGCAGAAGACTCCTTCTTAAAATGCATTATGAACATTCTAATCTGCATATATCCATCTGGTGGAGGACTGTTACCTTACAAGCATCCTTTCCTCCTTCTTTATAGCCTGCACAGATCATCTTATCAGTTATTTTATATGCTCTGTAGTTTGTCTGGCATTCTTCATTTGTTACCAAGGGTATATTAGCTTTCTGGAGAGTATTTTGTATTTTGTCTGAAAAAAAAATTTTTTTGGCTTGTTAATGGAGTGACCATATATAACATTAATAAAATATATATTTAAGTATAAATACATGTATTTACAATCAAAATCATACCTATGTAAAAATCTAGAAAGAAAAAATAAGGTTTATCTCATAGACCTTCTATAATTACAGAGTATAGAGAAGACATTACTTATTAATGTTAATTAAGTTCAAAATTAATTATGGCTTTAATTGGAATTATTTCCCAGAGAAGATAATTTGATAACAGGCGAGGACATTTACTGAAAAAAGTACTAGGTTTCAAATTAAAGTTCATTAAAATCGTTCATCTTTAAAGAGATTGTCATATGTAAGATTTCCAGTCAAACAGATGTGGTATCATCCTCACGTGAGTGATTTTTGTCTTTTCATTTTTATTAATATTCATTCTGTAATCAAATATTATTTTATCCACATTTTAGCTCTATGACTTGGTATAGCAGAAGAAATTATGATGACTGTGTTCTTTAGGGTGGAGCATACAGAGAAATATCATGGTTTACCTCTTAATTTTCTGTATCCCCATCCAGTCACCCAGCAATCAGTATATATTACATTTCGATCTCCTTTGGAAGGTAGGCATATGGGTCGCTGGGAATCTAAATTTTAAAAATATCGCAGTTTAGTCATCAGAGACAAAATGTCTTCTTTCCTAGGTGAGGCCCTCTTCTTTCACTTTGCATCATTTGGTGTGTTCTCTATTTACTGTATTTTCTTTGTCTCATTGTCACGCATTTGCATCCCTCACAGTCACAGTGCTACAGATTCTGCAGCAGGAATTGTTCCCAGGACGGGGGAATGAGGAGGAGGCAGAGCCCGGGCCTCCCCACTGACTCCATCACTCTAACGAGGGTCCGTCACGCTGTAGGGACTGAGCAATTGTTCTGCCCTGCAATCCTGCCATCCCTAAAAGGGAGGTATAAGTCATCTTTAATATTCCAGTAGGTTTTAAAGTTGTGTCATTCTGTGCATCTGAAGAAGACCGGAGAAAACGTATCTCTTCACCCACATCCCAAAATAAGATTTGATAATCAGGAAAGACATCCGGCCAGTCTTAACAGCCTAAGAGACTAGCTTTGCTACCCTCTCCTTTTCATGATAGTAACAGACTGAGATTGCTCGGGATCAGGCCATGAGTCTGGTAGTGTGAAACTTATTTTATTTAGGACAGCAGTGTAGATAACTTTCCACTTAAAATTCTACATACCAGTGTAATTCATTATCGTTTCCAGTTTCAGCAAGGCAATATCATACCCGCTTTCTGCCATTTTATATTGATCATGAATTATTATTTCTTGAACCCCAAAGAAGGATGTGTCTTCTTTTATTTCTGATTGATTTAAAATGCCACTATAGACACGCAAAATTCTAGGCGACTCTACCCTAAGGAGTAAACAATAGAGGAAAAGAAATGGCCTTTACCAAATAATTCCCAAACATTTGAACTATATTGCTATTTAACTGGCTATTACTAACTAATATTTTCTGCCAGTAGTGAGCTTTTAGGTAGAAAGAAGCGATTTCATGCTAAGGTTCTGCAGTCACATAAAAGTCCTGGGCCAGAGTCTGGGTTTTAGTTTCAACCCCACTATTGATTGGCTGGGACCCTAAGAAATTCACTTGGACTTTCTGTACTCCATTTTACCGTATGTACAAAGGAAAGGAGACTATAGGTTTGAAATGTATCTGAGTTATAATGTGAGTATGCTATGTACTGATCAAAACCAAACACACAAAACTGGGAACGACCCAGAGGATACTAAAGCAAAGAAGAAGTTTGGCCAACTAAAATTCCCTGGGATACATATACTCTCCTGATGGAGCTTTTATGTTTGGCCAATATTGAAATTGACCCAATTTAAAGATGCATAATGAATGATTTCTCCTGTTTCTGGAAACACAGGGACAAGGAAATGAAAAAGAGACAGAGAGAAAGAGAGAAAGAGAGAGAGAGAGAGAGAGAGGGTGGGAGAATGGCACATTAGAAGGGCACTTAATATATGTGTGCACATGGGCAACTAATAAAAACAGTAATGGTACTGACTGTTTGAAACAATGAGCAGCTGTTAATATCCACTGGCTTCCAATGATGGCGCCTCCACACAGGTGTCTCTGGGTGGGTTCCGTGGTGTGCAAAGTTACCTGCCACGGCCACTCACCAGGAGCAGATCCTGTTCCTCCAACAATTCTAGGCTTGATTTTGGTTGTACACTCTACAACAGAAGGATTGCAATGAGTAGTTTCCTAAATCTCCATTTTCTGTTAGTTTTTTGTTCCTTCATGCACAAAGAGAAGAAAACTTTCACTTGAATCAATAATTCACAGTAAACTTGAAGAAACTTTATAATCAAGTTGGCAAAGCAAAACATGCACAGAAAAATTGAGTGTGTGAGTCACCTTGTAATGACACGGCCCCAAAGGATGCCTCATCTGGTATCACAGCGCAGTCTTATCATATGTCATATGATAACCCTATGATTCTTTTAAAACAGTGGTTGTCAAGTGTGGCCCCCAGAGCAAGAACATCACCTGGGAATTTTTTAGAAATGCATACTGTTGAGCCTCCACTTTGGATCCAACGAAGCAGAAACTCTGATGGTGGAACCCAATAATCTGAGTTTTAATCAGCCCTGCTAACATTCGGGAGCTACTGTTGCAAAGAAAAGCGCATCACCTTCCAGCCAGTTTTGCGGCCTCTGCCCAGTTCTTCCCTATCCTCTTCCACTTGGACTAACCAGTCCCATCTTTTCTGCTTCACCTGGGCTCCATCCAAGGCAGGGCTGCTCTTCTGTTTGTGGACTGCTTCTGCTCTTGGCCTTGTGACATTTTGGGGGTGTCTCAGCTCAACCCTTGATACTTGCCAAGGACTTTGATTCTTTCCTGTCTTGGTTGCCCTGAGCAGGACAGTCCATTCTATTTCTACTTCCTGGGATGCCAAACCCACCCTCTTGGTTGGAGTGTCGGCCAAATCATCCCTGTATCCTAGATAGAGTGGGAGCAAGGTGTTTATAGACAAGTGTTCTAGAGTGGTGCTTCTCATATTTTAGTGTGCATGAGTCACCAGGTTATCTTTTAAAATGCAGGTTCTTTCTGATTTGGTCTTAGGTGGGGCCTGAAATTCTTTCTAGCAAACTCTCTGGCGATGTCAATGTGCCACACCCAGACCACCCTTAGAATAGCAAGGCTCAGCAGATGAGGGAAGCCTTGTGTCCTCCGCTGAAGGTGGGGTGTGAAGTTAGCAGAAGAGTCACTAGTCAAAAGCCGAGTCCTCAATGGTCCAGTCACTAGTTTAAGGCATAAAACAATCCTTTTAGACTTTTTTCCTCAACAGGAAAACAAATGTGTAATTCTGGGGCAGACTCCAAATTGAAAGAGAGGACAGGAAAAGGAGCCTTGAAGGAAACCCTAGCTGGCTGCAAGCATGATGTGTTTGCAAAAGCCGAAACAGGCTGGTCTGCTGAGAGAGCTCTCATTTGAGGGTAGATAAGGTGGAGATTAGCTTTAGAAGACCAATTCGAAGATTTTGACTATATTCTGCAATTGCTGGGCAGCCCTTATAATTTACAAGCTGGAAAGACAAAGTTTAGGGAAATTAATAGATAAGCAGTAACTAATATATGTGTTATAAACAATTCAGTAAAGACCTTATTAGGGATGAATAATATGTCTTGATGTTCATTCTGTTTTGTTTCTCAGTTCAAACAAAATGCTGAAGATGTTAAGAAATGTTTCTTTTGATGACAGTTATTCTGTTTCTTTGGAAAGTTGTTATATTGGAGACCAGAGATAGTGTAAGACATGCTCAGTTAGGTATTCCCTCCCATTTTAGGGTATTATTTCATCTCACATGGGGCAGCAAACCCTAATTACCTAGTTTCATTTCATTCAAAAGGTGCACTGAAGAGATACAAGATTTTATTTTCCTTTATCTTATATTGTCTGCTTTAGCTGTCAATCTATGTTCTGATATAGTCTGTAACCTTCACAGACCAGGATCCATACATTCATCAGAGAACATAATACAGGGAGGGTGGAGAATGAGCTCCACAATTTAAGGCACAAAGTGCTGGTTCTCTTAATTAAAAAACTATGTCATCATCACGACAAAATTTGCTGAGTGTCCCTTCTAATACTTAGTAGAACTAAGATAACAGATTTCTTGTAAATGCTCCTTGTCTTAGGTAAATTTATTGTGAGGAAAACAGAATGTATGACATACAACTTAATTGACTAGCTTTTTAAAGGAGCTTGAACCATCCAAAGATTCCCATTAGAGCCCCTGTAACTCTAGGAAGACATGGTTTCATAGTTAAGATATTAGTATTGGACATAATATACCATTGTACATTGTACAGAACAAGTTCTCAGAGGTTAAGGATTTATTTGCCTTCTCAGTAGAGCAAATAATTCTGACACAAATGATTATAATACTTTGAAAACTGTTACAAAGTATAATTATCACTTCTATTTTATTCATTAAATCTTAGGTGCATCTTAACTTAAAGGCATATTATAGTATTGGATATAAAGCAATAGAAGTCTAAAAACATGTAGTTTTATGCAAATCAATAAATACTAAGGCCATAATAGGTTGTCATGATAGTTAGGTTGTCATGATAGAGGGTCGTGTGCAGCATGACCATTCCCTGTTGAGCATTCCATCCTGTAGACAATTCTGTCTGCCTGTAAACCATCCCTTGCTATGTTCAAAAATTGGCCACTAGAATGGAAACACTGCTGATCTGATTTTTATCATAATTGTTATGTTATTATAGGCCTTGTTTAGTCTTGAAAAAAATTTATTTCCACCTTACCGCAGTCATTATTGTAAAATAATGTTTTGCTGTAATTTTTGCCAATATTCATATTTATGCAGAACACTTGCAAGGAACTTGAAAGAATTAAGGCCCCTGAAAAGGAGCTACTAGACTGTTTCTTGAATAGATACATAATTTTTCAAACATATGTTGATTACGTTTCAATTAAAGATCAAGTAATGGCCAATGGAAAGAAATTAAATAATTTGATTAACAAAGATGCTGGTTGATATTTCCATTATAAAGAATAACAAGATAGTTGTCCTTGATAAGAAGAATCAGACATAAAAGGGTTGGCTAAGCCTGAGTCTCACCATGAAAAATCAGTTGTATAAATGTGTCAAATTCAAACACATATTCAGTTAATACTCTGCAATGCATAGTTTAGCCAAGGCCAAGTATTTACTTTTAAAACATGGTCAGCCTTAGCTATAGGAGTGAAATAACAGAAAGTACATCAACATTTGTTATTTTACTGATTTTCTCCCCTCTGTGTCTATTATCAATGCTCTTAGCCACAATACATTCCATATAGAATAAAGCCTTCTGATGTATTTTTTCAAGTAACATTAAACTCACCATTATCCATTTTGCATAACCTTAGTGTATATCCAGAAATGCCTCCTCTCCCATAAAGTATTTTAGTTGGAGATCCATTTGCAGAAAGTTTTAAGTAACATTTACCCCTGCAAGTTGGAAACAGTGGCATAAATATAATGCACTTCTCAGAGAGGTGGGGCAGGAGCATCTGTATAACTCCTCATATGCCTTACTCCCATCCGTTGCAAGATTCCTGCGATGGGGAGTAGGTGAAGAACTGGCAGCGGATGGTGTTGGTACATGCTTTCTGGCAGGCTTCGTGCCCCTTCACTTCAACTATGTCCAGTTCTTCTCCCAGGAAATCAGCGTTATGGTAAAACGAAGGGTGGCAGAACACTAGACAGCAAATCACACATCAGACACGAGACACACAACCTTAGCACTCGTCATGCTCAATTGGGTGATCTCAGAGAACAGTGCTTTCATTGGGTACCTGGGACGCTGTGCCTGCAGGCTTGCAGACTGAAGCCAGAAAGAGCTCTGTTCTTTTTAAAGCGTGTGCTTGGTAATCCACTTTCAGATGTTTTAAGGAGACAAAGATTTCTAACAGTAAAAAGAGGGAAAAATAAATATATTAAATGTATCAATGAAAAAAGACTTTACAGCACAAACAGAAGTCAGCTCATGTTGACATTTAATTAATAGCAAAGATTTGCCCATTTCGAAAGTACTTTTCGTAAATCACTGAGTCAGACCCCATGATGCATAGGTTGCAGACAAATTTTCAAAAGTAAACCACCTGCTTCCATAAAAATGTTCTGAGCTTGCTCTGTTGACAGTGTTCCTAATTCTTCCTTTATATCCTTCCTCTCAACATGCCCAACCTATCTCAAACATTCAAATTTTCATGATACCCAGAAATCTGCTATCCAGAGTTTCTGCAGGCTGAGACGGGGACCTGTGAAATCTATCACAGGCTCCATATCCAGGCAGCACCTTCCTAGAAGGAAGGAATTCTTCCTGGTCAGCAGGCCCCCAGGCTTGGTGGACACTGGCTCCCCATGGCTGGAGTGCTCCAGGAGGACCCTCACCCTAACGAGCTGCCAAGTCAAGCAAATGCCAAGGCTTTGAGAATTCTGATTCAGATGTTAGAGAAAATCTAGATTTTAAAGCAGACTTAATGTTAAAAATTTTTTTTTTTTTTTAGTAAATCTTGTTCATGAAAGGCAGCAACTCCAACTAATGTCCCTTTGATGATTAGAGAAACTGCCCATGCTCAATTATGGTTTTTTGTTTTAATGCCCATCACTAGGTTCTCAATTCTCTGACCTCCCTCCACCATCACCCTCAATCCCACCGATGTAAGCCTGCGTTTCCACTTCTCTCCACTTGGGATTTGACCTTTCACTGATACTTCCAGCTCTTTCTTCTCCAGGTTCAGTGATCTTAAAGCAGGCATTGGATCAAGTTGCTTCTGAATGGCCATCATCACCTTCATCCCTTCAGGACTAGGCAACTAACTCTTCCTTTGCTGGGCAGAGAGCTCCCTGAGCTAAAGAAAAACAGGGCTCCTGGGTAACCAGTTTGTGTTCATCGGTAGGGGATGAAAAGGGAGAAGGGTAGGGATTCTTTTGCAACTTTTATCTATCCTGTAGACATTTAGATAAAACTTGTTCTTGCTCAGAACTTCTAATGATAGAATTTGATCCACTCTTTTAAAAGATCACACTCATTACTCTTAATCTTAACTCTGTACCTTTCAGATTCTTTTGGCCATTCTTGAGAAAAGAAGGTAAAAAACAAACAACTGGGATAGTGAGTACAAATACTGCGACAGACAAAGGCATCTGGAGCCATGGCACTGTCAATGTTGCTGTCCGCGAATGCCGTGCTGGGGAAAATGTCCCTAATACACGCTGTACAACAAAAGAAACCATGTTTAAGAAATCATTTCATCAATGGAATAAGTAACAGTCTCGTCATGGTATTTGTAAATTCCGCATAAAAAAGTTTGTCAGGGGGAAAGGGAGGGATGAGCAGGTGGAGCACTGCAGAACTTTAGGGCAGTGAAAATACTCTGTATGATACTATCATGATGGATACATGCCATTGTACGTATGTTCAAACCCACAGATTTTTACACCACCAGGAGTGACTCTGAGGTAAACCATGAACTTTGGGTGATTGTGATGTGTGAGCATAGGTTGGTTTATAGTGACAAATGTCTATTCTTGTGGGGGACTTGGAGTGTATTGGGGCAGGTGTATATGGGAAACCTAAAATTGGTCTAAAGAGATAAAGGCTTAATACATTTTTATAAGTTTGTGTATCTGAGGATCTTAAAAATGTTTTTAAATGAGGAAAATACAAGTGATTATTTTAAACTTTAAATTCAAATATAAGTATACACTTTAATTATGTAGGACATAATGAAATTTTTCATATGAAGAAGGCAAAAAAAGATTGGTCCATTTCATCAGTGAACATGTACTGGTATTAGCCTACATTAGGCCATTATCATAAGTACCTACCAATGTAGTGATTAAACCACCTCAGTAAGAAAATAATAGTTACCCAGATTAGAACGCGCACAGGACTTCAACGAAAATCCAGACACCACGTTATTTAGCTTCGTTATTCTTGATGGTGTCCCCATTTGAGTGTACTTCAATAGACAAGTGTTACTGAATAAAAACAAAAATAGAATAATATTTTTCTTCCAGATATAAGTAGGGGAAAAAAAGGATAAGAAATTCTCATTTAGAGACTGCCTGGGCATGTCAGCTAAGAAATTGCTCCGTGAAGCATTGATCTGAGGCTGGACAGCTGGACTTGGGTCCCCGCTCTGCCAGTCCTGTGAATTTTGCCAACTTTATTTTTCATCAGTAAAATGACAGCTTTGGGGGAGGGGGGTGACACAAAGAGTAGGAGTGTGGGAATTAAGGACTGCTCAGGCCCTTCTTAATTTTAGCATTTTAACTTATTTATGTCTAGCAACTCCCAATTCCCTGGCCTGCTGTTCACATTGTGTTAAGTCTTAGACATAAAATGTGTAAAAAGATATAGTTCAAGTTGAGCTAAAGACAAACCATGAAAGCATAATTACTAATTTGGGGTTTTGTTTTGGTTTTATTGCTGTAGTTTTTGAAATAAGTCTTTTAAGATTTCTTTGCTTTCTACTCACCTCCTTTTTGTGAATGTGGACCAAAGAATGTTAAAATCCAAAGTTAAAATCCATAAACTAATCATTTGAGCATTTTCTTTTTTTTTTGCTGGATTCCAGGTAAGTGTAGTTTACTATATAAATTTGGGACATCTCAAATATTTCTAAATATAAAAGTGAATATTTTTCCCTAAATTTTTTTTTTAAAAGAGAGCACGTTGATCATTAGAGATCAGATAAGTTATGTAATCTTACACAATAGATTCATCCCTAGAATATTTCAAAATCCAGTATGGGGCAAGTTTTAAAGCACTTTACATGGGCTTCAGTTATTTTTGTCTTAGGTAAGGCCCTGGGTATTTGGAGAGATCTGAGAAGGTTTTTCTTTTTGATTCTGTAGGGGTAGACTGGGGCATCTTTAGGCTGAGGATGGGAAGAGTCAGACCAATTGTAGTTGTGTCAAAATTGCCAATTTAAAAAGGTAGCACTTTTTAAATTAGCTAGGAGATGGGTTAAGTACGTATTTTTTTATATTTGGCAATGTCAGTCAAAGAAAAGCTCTTTACCATAAGTAAAATGTATCCAAATTGGAATTTAAATGCACTTTCTGTGAAGAACACTGTTAAGTATTTACTAAAGAAATGTCTTCTAGGGGTTAAAAATAAATTTTGGTATCAAGTTGATGAAAAAACGTTTAGTCATTCCTCATTTTGTTTTCCATCGATACTATAATTATGTGATATCCTTGGGCTCAGCCTAAGCTCACTCACCGGTGCTGTACGCTGGGAAACCGCCTTGTTGCGTATGTAAAAAAGTGACAGTGCTGGTCATTTGTGCATCTCTCTTGGCATTCCTGAGCACTCTTGGTAATAGAGCCATTGTAGTTCATGCCCTTCATGTCCAGGTCCATATAAACATTTCTGTGGCACGCTGGAAATTAAAGTGGAATATATGATTCTCTTCCAGACTCCAGACACTACGCTGATGATTCTACTTCATGTAACTGTCCCTCCTGACTTACTCTGTCAGCTCTTTGTTTTTATCTTAATCTGCATTATACCTACTCTCACACGGAAGCAGTTTAAGAATGCCAATGTCCTTCCTGTACAGTAGCAACATTAGACTTGTAAATTCCTGTTTCATTTTTCTGACCTGGCCTCTCTTGTCTCCTTAACTGCACTGACTGATTTTCTAATTATTCAAGTACCTGTTTTACTATTAATACAACTGTCATCTCAGCTTTTACCCTTGCTTCCTTTCATTTGAATTAATATATTTAATAAGGATTTTCATATAAAGCTTTAAGCTGGGAAGGAGAAAGAAAACGAATTATGAGAACTGATACAGTACATCAGAGATATCCTCCTAGGAGATTAATTTTAATGGACTATAATGGAGGGAGGTGGAGAGACCTGCATGTATGCTACTTTTCACTCTATCCTGAGAGAACTTCATTAGGAGACTTTATTTCCATACAGGAAGGTTTTGTTTTATAGCTGTACACCATACCTGATATAACTATATGTATATATCACAACAACTAGTATTTGTTAATTCTGATAAGACATCTTACCACTTATTTGGTGTGGGCATTGCTTGAAAGAATATCCAGAAATTGCTCCTGTCATATTCACTCTTGGCAATGTTTCTGTGACACTGTCTTTCAGGATACAAGTAAACCTGTTTTTTAAAAAACAACATGTCTAGGTGGGAAGTTTGGTTTTAAAATAATAGGTCTTCATAAAGTCAGCACACAGAAAGTGAGAGGAGTAGCAAACAGACTAGTCTCCCTCACGCCACAACTAATCGTTTCTTAACAGGACTGTGAGTTTGATTTTCATTCCAATGTCCCTACTTAAAAGATCACATATAATATTCCTTCCTAACAGGAAACAGGAGTGGGCGAATATGCCCTGGTGGTCAAATGGCGCCCTCTGCCTGTTTTAGTGTAGCCCATGAAATAAGAATGGTTTGGATATTTTTAAGTGGTTATTTTTCAAATGGTCATGTATGCACTTACATAATATTCTTGATTTTGCCTTGGACCCGTGAAGCCTAAAATATTTACTCTCCACCTTGTTAAGAAAAAGTTTTTCCAACCCCTGTCGTAAATTCTAGAATAGTCAATTTTTTAAGTACAGGGCACCATGAGAGTATATATGAATGCAGCAATAATACACAAAGATGTTTATAATTCCATTCTGCAGTTGATTATTGAATTTTCAAGTTCAACATAGGAATAAAAGTGGTGGGTGGAATGTCCTAAAATTTTTAAAATATGACTATAGAGACAAACTGTCAAATCCTGTTCATGAATCTTGATTAAGATTCTGGTTAATAGCTAGAAGTTACATTTGGGGACAACTGAGGTGATATAAAGGGATTCTTGTTAAATTTTTTGTGTCTTTTGTATTATGTAGGATAATGTGTGTTGAAATATTTAGTAGTGAAGTGTTATGATATTTCAAATTATTCCAAATGGTTAAAACATATACATATAGGTAGGTAAGTAAGGCACAAATGGCAAAAGATCTTGGTGGTGACAGGAGATTCTGTACTGTTTTTTTAAAATTACTTTTACAAATGTTTAATTTTTTTCTAGTAAAATAGTTGAGGGAATGAATACATCCCAGTTTAAATAATGTCAAATATCAATAATCAACCAAAAAGCAAACAGCAAAATGACTGAGAAGCATAAAAGTAGAGAGAAATAAGGGAGAAAGCATGCCATTAATGTCAAGCCCACAGGAGAGGTGGTAAAGTTCATACTGAGAGGCATGCCTGTGCTTCCCGCGTCTGCCTAAACCCCGTCTCTTTTTTCTGTAATATTTAGTATTTCACTTGAAGGGCAATATATTTCCAATTGTTAACATTAAATTTTATAAAATGGCAGATGGAAATTTATTAGTAGGTAACAGTCGTGTAAAATCTGTTTCCTCTATGAAGAAATGCAAACATTTACCATTTGGTAGGATCTGCAGATGATGATTCAGCCATAAAAGTGAAGAGCAAACACCTTGCGTGGTGGGTGCAGACAGTTTGGCAGTGCTTGGCGCTTGGTGTAAAAACAGTAGTAATGTCTCCTCCTTCAAAGCAGGTATCTTTGAACAGCTTAGTCACACATTCTGTGATGTAAGGCATGGCACATGTCATTTTGGATTTTAGTGAGCACGTATCTAATTAGATAATAATCTCACAAAGGCAGGCGAAGTCGGTCTGCTTACCAAGAAATACGCCTGAACTGGGAAGGCAGGGCAGTCAACGTTTTTATGTTAGTTTATTGAATGAGCAGCCAGCCTCACATGGGAAAGAAAGTCACAACATGGCACATTTGCCTCAGTGGGATTGGGTTTATCTGTGATTGTCTTGGAGATTTGGGTGCTTTGTGGGTAGTTGAATCATTTCTCAGATCTCTACTGGCTAAAGGTGTTCTTTTGGATCCCATGCAAGTCCAGAAGGAGCCTCCTGCTTTCCCCTTTCCCCATTGCTTCTCTTTGTTCAAACTGTGTTTATGGGGAAAAAGGGCTCTAGACTGATCACAGTCTAGTAGCATGTGATGGCTCTGGATTTCATTGTATGTTTAGCTACATTGTGTGTATCCATTCACCTGTTGATGGATACTTGCGCTGCTTTCACCTTTTGGCTATTGTGAGACATATTCAGTTGCTATGAATGTATCTGTGTGAGTCTCTGCTTTCATTTCTTTTAGGTGTATGCCCAAAAGTGGTGCATCTACTGATTTTTGTGTACTAAACTAATTTTTTACTTCTGGAAACCCAACTCTGCGGCAATGTAATCATCTTTTTTTTAAAAAACATACTGCTGGGTTGTTTGGTAATATTTTGTTTATGTTATTTGCATCTGTGTTCATGAATGAAAATGGCCTATGATTTGTCATAATGTCACGATGTCCCTTTAATAATGTCCCTGTCAGGTTATGGTCTCAAGATAACACTGACCTTTTAAAATGGATTACAGAGCATGACTAAGTTAACTTTCCTTTATACATGTTTGGTTTTAATTTAATTCATTTGTGCTATTTTTTTTCCTTCTAGTTGCTTTGTTTTTAATTTGTTATTCAAATTATTTTTAAATTCTTGAGCTGGGCTCTTGAATCATTCATTTTCACCTTTTCCTTACTTTAATGTGTGAGTGTGAGTGTAAACGTTAGATCTCAGCACTGATTCAGCTGCGTCCCAAAGCCTTCATATGCTGTATTTTCATTATCATTCAATTCAATGTATCTTCTGATTTCCATTGTGATCTTTTCTTTAGCCCATATTTATTTAAAAGGGTATTACTTAATTTTCAAACATTTGGGGATTTCCCAGTTGTCTTAATGTTATTTTTTTAGCTCAGTTCCATTGTGATTGGATAGCATATTCTGTATAATTTTAATCCCTTAAAATGTGTGTTCAATTTTTGTAAATGTTCCCTATACATATATAAAGAATGTATATGTGTTTATATACAGTTGTTGGGTCCAGTGTTCAGAATATGTTGAGTTAGCGCTGACTTGTTTATTAATGAAATAAAAGTACTGTTTCACAGTGATGACAGTGAAGCAATATGATAACCTAGATATGAATCTTGTCATAAAAGGAAAAGAAATGATTAACTATAATTCATAATTTATTTTAAATCTCTCTACCTAGATTTGTCATTTTTCACATATGCTAGAAAAATTAACTATATATAAAGCATTTAGAAATTGCAGTAGAAATTAAATGTATGTAACTTTTTTAAAAGGAATGCTTAAACTATCATTTTAAATAAAGAATAAACATAGGAGTTAAAAATATGTCTTTTTGAATACTGATATGTCTTTCTGAATATTGGGTAATTTATAACAAATTTAGGGGATGTGATTAGAGTGGAGAATTAATAGCAGTAGGTAAATTATTGAAATGCATAAACTGTGACTGTACATTCACATAGCATTTTCAGTCCAGCATTGTGCATGTGTGTCTGTGTGTGCTGCATGGAACAGACTGCTTTATAGAAAACTGACTAATCAGTGAGGCAAATCGACTTCTGCTTTTTAATTTTGCTCTTAAATATCATTTAAATGTGTGACGTAGATTTTAAATAAATGTAGATCTAGATATAGATGAGATTAGTACTATTATGAACAATTTCATCATCCAATTCCCCCCACTTCTTTGAAAACCCCTGCGGCCTTAATCAGAAAATAAATAGAATGATTTTATTTTCTCCCTGAATTAGGGAGCCTGGGATTCTCCTATGTGTATAGGGGCCGTGGTGTGATTTCGCTCTCTGGGTTCAAAACCTCTTTTTTCTAGTCTTCAAGTCGGGGGACCAAGCTCTCTTCAGTCCATACTTAAGATGAAGCTCTACTTACCACCAGAAACTGAGGCAAATAAAAGGAAATGTACCATTTGATATAATAAAATCATCCTGAAAAAGAAAAATGTGCATGTATTTAGAATATAAAACATGAGTTGGTCATTAGTTTCCTGACGTCAGGGTTTACAAGAAATGAGGAGGGAGGGGAATAGTTAATTCAATAGTGCTTGAGGGGTTCCCATCATAATATTGAACTTCATTTTCCCGCAAATCCTAAGACGGTCCTCAGCCCGGCCGTGTGTGTGGCGTTGCACACTCACAGATCTGGAGCGCCGGGACTGACAGGGACGGAGTCCCTCCCCGCTGCGCCCTCCGCTGCCCCAGCCCGCTGTTCACCAGGCGGCTCTCATCGCCATCATCTGGCCCCTCTCTACACCCCAGTGTCTCCATTTTTGTCTTCTCTTGCAATTTATTTCCTTTCTTTCCATCTTTGATGCCTCTCTCTATATCTATCAAAAAGCTTGAAATGGCTTTCTACTTAGGAATTTTTCTATTTTAAAAATTCTGCTGCAAATAAAAGCCCTCTTAGTCACATCTAAATGCACTTATCCCAACAAAGCATTGAACTGACTGTGAAAAACTGACCATCAGTGAGATAAATCAAGACTTCTCATTTTTTGATATTGCTCTTAAAAATCCTTTTAATTTGTAAATGCCTGTTACTGAGTACAAACTATTGCTCTTCTTTCATTCTGCATCTCCTCTGAAATTGGTTATAGGTATTAGCTAGAAGCCTTTAATATATATTGTAAGACAAATTTTAAAAACCATTCATTCTCTCTTGGAAAGTTTTTTAAAAGCCCCATGTTAGAAAAAGGCACTCCAAGGAATTATTGCTTGAGAGAAATCTTAAATAATAATTTTTGAAATCATACCTGAAAACACCTCGTTTGCTTGTTTGCTGAAATTCTTAATAAGAGTGTTTTTCTTCTTCCCAAATGGTCGTCATCTCCTCTAAATGTGCTTGTGTGGCTCATGTTCACGTACCTTTAATATTTACTTTTATGGATTTCCAATATTATGCAACACTGTCTCTTTGCACAGCCTGTCTGTGAAAGCCCTTAAAATCTGTATGTATCTAAAATGTACCTTGGTAGAGTTGCTTGTTTTTTCAATACATTACTTTTTTTTCCTTTTATTTTACTGTGTATTCAAAGAAGTGAGAACACAGAGACGGCTAGAGAACTTGAATTTGGCCAGGTGCCTTAGCAATTGAGCAGCAGCCTCACCTTTCAGTATGCCTGCTGACCAAAGCTGCAGTTAACCAGCTTTCAAATATCAACTGTTAACCATTAATTCCAGCCTAACTTTAGTGTCACAGTCTAAAATGAAAACAAGGGAAGTCTGATGGACTTATTGATGAGCAATCTAGCAGAGGCCAAAACTTCAGCTGTTGTGTCCTGGGGGGTGGGTAGGAAGTAAAGGGCAATGGTAGGTGCCTGCCCTTCTAAGTTTAGCTTTCTTTTACACAGCATTCATTACCTCCTCAGTGGCCCATGGAGCTGTGGCTAGCTGTGAGGAGCCAAGCTCCCCGCCCCCCCACCCGCCCACTGTTTTTTTTTTAATCTCGCATCCGCTGAAAGTCTAAGTTAAATTTTTTAAAAAACAGAAAAAATGTGGGACTTACATAGCTTTCTTTAGAGCGGGTCGCACTGAAGCATAAATGGAAAGCTAGGAAGTGCCAAGTCTAGCTGCTGTTGCATGAGAAGCAATCGAAAAAACCCAGGAATAGTTCAATTCTCTTTGGCCTAGAGGGCGCCCCTTAGTGGTAGGACTTGTTGCAGTTCCTAGTGAGGAAAGCTTAAAAATTTTTTCCCGGGTTTCACCAGGTACGTATTTCGGTTAAGGGCCTCCCCGTTGACCTTGACGAAGGGTTAAAAGCTCTGTGGAAGGCATAATGATGCATGTTCTCTGTTATCCAGATTTCCTAATTCGTTTGTTAGCTATGTAATGCTAACAGAAACCAGCCTCTTGCACTGTAAGCCGAGTACCTGTGGGTCCTTGGCCCAGTCGCTTTCTCTCTCTGGGCTTCACATTCCTCATTTATAACTACATACTAACTAGCCCTAAGGATGTCTAGGTGGTCCCCTGAAATCCTAAAAGAACCAAAAAAGTAAAAAAAAACTTTTAAAAATCGAAATAAATTTTAGAGGCAGATAATTTTATTGTTCAGGGAAGACTTACAATTTTCTATAGATAAGAAAAATAAGATCTGAGGTTCATAAATGGAGTTGTAATTTTCAATAAATAGTCTGAAGGTGAGGGGAGAAATGAAATTACAATTTCGTGCCCATTCAAAATCTTGCTAAAGTTATAGGTACCAGAGGAAGTATTGTACTTTGTTCTGGGTCACTGTGCTGTTATGCGTGACCTCTTGAACCTAGAAAATGTTGCCAGTTTACTTGGGACATTTCAGTATTTGGAGACAGACAGGGACAATCTCATTTTATGTCTACTGTAATAATGTCGCCATCATCCCAATGGATTCTGGAAATGTGGACGACCCAAGCCCTGGTGGCCAAATGCCTATGTAGAAAGATGACCCGGGCAGCCCTTGCAAAACTCTTACAAAGAGGGAAATATGAAGAAAGAGAGACTTTACTGAAGGAGACAATAGAATACTAATGAGTAGTGAGTAAAATAAAGGTAAATTTGAAGCTTAGCCCCCCTTAAACTAATTGGAGACTTTTTTGAAAAGAAGAGAAAAGTCATCATTTTGTTCCATAAGGCAAAAAGTTAAGGGGGATTTGGGCTTAGCAGGAGCTTTTATGCAAAGTGCTAAGACACTATTGTGACATTCTATCTGTGTGGCAATTATTCAGATATTTTTATTTGCTTGGTTGCCAAGGTTTTATGACCCATCTTGGCATAAAGAGTTCTTAATTGCTTTCTTGAGTTTCCCATTTAAAATTAAGTACATTCCAGCCACACAAAAAGTGCACATTTATGAGGCATTGCTTTTTATAAAGCTCAAACAGAATGGCAAATTTGTGCCAAGACAGATTTTCATGGAAAGCTGATAAGTGAAATTATATAAGATCCTTATATCCCTGTATTGTCTACTCCATGAAACCCCATCTCTATCCTAAAGCTCCAGTAAAAAGACTATAATGATAACCTTCCAACCGTATTGAGAGAAACAGAAAAGCTCTACTGAGAGAAATACCTCATTGGGAAACCAAATAATATTTTCCTAAGTGTGGTTTAGCTTGTCAGTGAAATCTCTAAGGCCTTTGAAATAAGATCAGGATTCCAAAATATTTTTGTCTACTCAAATCAAAGTGGAATGAGTCTTAATTGCATAGCTACTCTTTGAGATTAATTGACCTTCCTTTCAAACTGACATAAGGATGCTAAAAACATTTCCAACTAATGCTACTGCAGTTTAGAATTCTGATGCCAACTACTTTTATCTTAAAGGTAAAGTTTTGTTTTCTCCCAGTGAAATAAACTGTTTCTGAAGCCTAATGAAAATGGGAAGTTACTAGACAAAATCTCAGGAAGAATCCAGAACTTAGTCTGCAGAGACCCAAGTGCAGGTCAGAAGTCAGAGGCCTGGGTGACCTAAAGTCCTCTGTCGGGAAGACCACACAGGCACACAGCTGAGGGAGAGCCCTTGTCCATCACAGCCACAGTCCTACTGCGCACATCATCCTGCCTTGTATACTATTCCACTACCTAGAAACCATTCCAGTACCACTGGCTCTAAGTAGTAGCTTTAAAATGATCATTTATACCCCATGGCAGTTCCATGTTTCAAAACTCTCCTCCCAGTCTGCCCAAAGTCTTTCCCTCGCCTGTGGTTACCCTGCAAGCTCTCCAAAGTCCTGTTCAAACACCCAAAATTTTCTCCTGAAGCGCCTTTGCTCTCTCATCAAGACTTGCTTTGAAAGGGGCACAGCCTCCCAAGTCCTGCAGCTCCTCCCTGTCTGTCCCTGAAATATCCCTTTTCATTTAAGGTTTTAACGTGGGCCTTAGATCAGGGTCTTTCCTCCATACTGTCAGATATTCAGCATCATTCCTGGCCTTTATCCACTAGGTGCTGGCAGCACCCCGAGCCCGGGTCTGGCAACCAAAAATGTCTCCAGACGTGGCCAGATGTCCCCTGGGTGAGGATGGAGAGTACAGTTGTCTCTTTAGATGATACTGAAAGTA
Organism: Manis javanica; assembly: GCF_040802235.1. Lineage (NCBI taxonomy): Eukaryota > Metazoa > Chordata > Mammalia > Pholidota > Manidae > Manis > Manis javanica. The sequence continues at coordinate 100,194,204 of NC_133167.1, forward strand.
ACAAATGAGGGCGGTAAATGCTCCCGCCATCCTTTATCCTTCTCATAGTCTGCGGCAACATGATATGGGCAAGGAAGACAGCGTCTGGGTCCTGACTGCCCAGCTTCATCCGGGCCCTGTCCCTGCCAGTGACCCGGAGCTAAGCTTTCCACCTCTTTGGGCTCCATTGCCTCATCTTTAGAATAAAGATGTATTTATTTGCTAGGCGTTTATCAAATGCCCTTTTATGTGCAGTGTGAATGAAAAAGAGCCTCCTTCGGTGTTCATGGTTTAGTGAGGAAAGAGAGATAACCAGTAATTAAAGTATAAGTTTTAAGTTTGAACTAGAGGTTTCCCACACCTTGGTGAGGAATGAGACCGAGGTTGGAGCCCTTGGCTAACCTTGTAGCCAGTGTGAACACGTGCTGTGTAGTGCCCACATACACCTCTCACAGCTGCCACCTCCCTGTCTCGGATGGCACTGCTGGACACCCGTGCCTCCTGCCCTCCCTCTTCCCAGGACCGTGTAGTCATTCCAACCTCTTGCTTTCAGAGCCTCTTAGACACTTCTCAGTCCCTTGAGGCCTGAGTTATGTGTGAAGGGCTTCTCTGTTCACCCCTGTGCACAGAGACATGGTGAGTAATAGAAAAACCATTCCAATACCACTGGCTCTGACTGGCAACTTTAAAATGATCATTTATACCCCCTGGGAGTTCCACGTTTCAAAACTCTCCTCCCAGTCTGCCCAAACAAAGTCATTCCTTGACCAGTGGTTACCCTGCAGGCTCTCCCAAGTCTTGTTCAAACACCTTTTAGAATTAATACTAAAAGCTGGAGATAAATGATTTTCATCGCAAACCATTTTTTTCCTTTTAAATATAAAACAACACCAAACAGAAAAAGACTAATATTCTTTATTTCAAGGCAAGGTAAAAGTTGAGGTTGTGTTTATTTTTAATTACTTCATGGAATCCAGCCAGATTTTACAAAATCTGGAAATTTTCTTCTGGAGTGAAGTCTTGACCCCGCAGTTTCCTCTTGTGTGGCTTGTGGATAACCCCAGCCTCACGGCTTTCCGTCAGGCCCCTCCGTCTTTATCCCTTTCCACCGCTCAGTGTGTCTTTGAGTATGGAGAGAAAAACTGGATCTTTTTCCAAAGCCTTCCTTTTCTATTTTTCTACTTACCTGCTACAATATTTTGTAAGTGGCCAGTTCCTGGGAGTGTTAAGTCAGCTTAACTGAAATGGATGGCGTGGGTTGTGGTAATCACTGGCATGTTTGGAATTTTTGTTGCATATGCATGTATATCATTTATTCCAGGGCTACTTCCTACTGCCATGAATTCACAAGACTGAATTCGATGAAATACTTTACACCTAATAATGCTTCTTGAATTACTGTTGCAGAACCCAGTATCCACTGGACCCCCAGCAGGGCAGATTCCTGGCCCTCTTTGAAGGCTGTGAGATGAGCCCGTCGCAGAGGCTGCAACCAGACAGCTGCCACCCCGCAGGAGCCTTGGGCAACACCAGGGAACCGAGGTAGGAGGCCAGAATGAAAGGGCACCCTGCTGTCCTCCCAGGCTCAGGGAACCCATCTCCTTCTTGGAAAACTGAGTGTTACACAGGTTACCCTTCCACTTGGCAGAACAAAACCCAAGCCTACATGGCTCTTCACCCCAAATGACAAAGGCTGTAGGAGGATTTAATGACCCTGCAGGGGAGGCACAGGCAAGAAATGATTACCTCGGAGATAATATGTATTGAGTTCCCGAGGAAGCTGGAAGACTAGAATGCTCCCAGGCACTGTGCTAGTTCGGAGTCCCTTCTCACCCATTCTATTTCACAATCAGAAGAAAACACTTTTTAATCATACTCTTTTGCCATTTTATTTCACAATAAACAATCGTGGAGATGTTCATTGGCTGTCTCCCATTATGAGTGTGGTTACTGAGTGCTGGAAGCCTGCCTCTGCAAGTCCCTGCCCCCAGCAGCTTTGCATGCAGTGTCTTTAACCTCACGACAAGGACACGAGGTAGCACTGCTCTCCAAGTCTTTGCAGATGAGGACCCCCAGGCTCAGTGTTTGAATTGAACCAGGTTACAAAAGTTAATACTACAAACTGGCTCTTCCCCACCCCTCTAAAGCCTCCTCACACTGGCGACTCCGTCAGTCATCACCATCCCGTATTTTCTCTAAAATCCAGTCCACGTACTCAGCAACTTTGGTGTAGACGCCTGGTTGTTCCCTGCGGGCACAGCCTTCCCCCCAACTGGTGATGCCCACCAAATGCCACATTTTGTTGTGTTTACACACGAAGGGACCGCCTGAATCTCCCTGTGTCACAGTGGGTGGATAAATAAAATGACAGAAAGTTACGACAGTTGTGCCTTTACAGTTCTGTAGTCAGCATGCTGCACACGTCATGCAATACAATTTCTTATAGTTCTTCAGGTATCTCATTTGCCTCATTAGCTGTTAGATATGGTGAAAATTATTTAATTCCATAGTGTATGGTTGTATCTTCTGTTAATTCTAACAAAAGCATTTTGACATCACTATCCCAATGCCAAAAAAATCGAATGCTATTATATTTTTGTACCATTATTGTATGCATAATTGTTTTCCCTTGAATATAGTATGTCCCTGCAAGACTGTGACATTATATAATATATAAATACAAAAATTATATATTGTCATATAATTATATATATATGGTAATTATGTAATTATATATATATATGGTATATATATAATTGAATACATATATTCAATTTGTTAAAGGTTACTTACAAAATTATCAGATCATTTGGCTCTGAATTTTTTAATAAACTATAAGGAAATATACTATAGAAAATATTTTGAAACTAACTTTCTCAAGTAACCTATTGCATTTTTTTTTTTTTAGTAATTGAATACATTACCTTACAGGCATCTTTTCCTCCTTCTTTATAGCCAGCACAGATCATCTGTTTGGTTATTTCATAATCTCTATAACTTCTCTGGCATTCTTCATTTGTTACCAAAGGAATATTTGCCTTCTGTAGGGTATTTTGGATTGTACCTATGAGGTAACCAATATATAGCTTCAGAAGGAGGAAATACAATAAATATAGAAGTAAGACTAGAGTCTTATAGGCAAAGCAGAATGATGAACTTTGGATAAAAATGTTAAAGGTTGAGAAGGTAGAGTTATACACACATAACACAGACAGAGACAGACACAGAGAGCTCTGTGTCGGCCTCTGATGCAATGTAACCCCAGCATCTTAGGCTGACCAGTTCCCTACTATCCTCTTAATCTCAGAAGTCTCTCAGGAATTACCTCTTCTCACCTACAAACAAAAAGCCTGGAAGGTCTTACCTTTCAGTTTTTTATATTTTTAAAGTGATCATTGTAAAACATGATTTTTTTAAAAAACAAAAAACCCCAAACCTCTGGCAACAGAGAAATATTTTGTTCCTCAAATAAATATATTTTCCATGGTGAAGAATTTATTTACAAATAATTCCATTTCCATCAGGGGCCAGGTTCCTCTTGGATATATGTTGGGAGCTTTCTTTGTTTAATTAAGGTTACTTTCATTTCTTTTCCTCTCATGGTACTAGTCCAAAATTTGGAAAAATATGAATCCATCAAATAAGGGACTGAATCAGGAAAGATGGAGAGAGCTTGGTCAGCTCAGATTTGTAAGGAATCATGCAAATATTGTTCCTTGTAGTGTCTATCAGGAGAATAATTTTGAAAAGGCAGAATGGTCTGTTTTCTGGAAAACTCAAGGGCAATTGAAACATCCCCAGGTATCCATAAGCAGGAGCTGTTAACCTAGGGTCCACAGAAGGAATTCACCTGGTCCCTAAACTTGGAGAGGAAAACAAAATACACGTTAATTTCCACCAATCTCCAACTGAAGTGTATGCAGCACTCCTCCCAGCTACGGATGGAGGCCACCATGTACACAGGGATATTAGCATTACCTATCAGTAGAGATCACCTATATGAGATTTTCATATCTCAGTTGTGATATTTTCACATAACAATTATGGCAGATAACTGAAAATATCATTTGTGCTCATCACAATTTCAAAATTATGGTAGCTATTAGAACAAAATACATTAATGAAGAAACACGTGTATTACATATGTTTTAAAATCTTTTTTTATCTAAAAGATATCACATCTTTTAAAAATCATTTTGATAACTGTACTGTAATTTCATTGATTTCCTTTGTAATCCTGTGTGTTGTTTTTAAGCATTTAAAAGCATCATTGAAGAAGGGGTTCATAGGCTTCATCAGATTGCAGGAAGGATGCATGAAAAAAAAAAGATTAAGAGCCTGCCATAAAGAGAGGTGATATGCCTATACACCTGGTCATTAATATCAAGGCAGAACAATAACATTGGCACATGGACCACTACTAGTACTGAGGAAGGGATGGGCTTGAGTGGGCTTGTTAGCCCTGTATGGGACCAATCCTTTAAGTCAAATAAGTGACCTCTGTTCTAAAGTAATATGCTTAAAAGGTTACCTTATAAACTGTTCCAGACCTAAACAAAAATACATCTTCTCAAGAATCCCTGGATAAACTTTTGAGAAGGAATACGTTGGAAAGATCGCAAATTTGGATATCATTTTAGACAGAGGCCAATTAAACTGATCTACTCCATGTACTTAAACATGTAAGACTTGCTTTAGGAACAGCATTTAAAATATCACATGGTACCGTTTTCCTCTGTGAAGCCCCATCCAGTTACCCAACAGTCATTATAAATTCTATTTGTATCATCTTTAGAAGGTAGGCATATTGCTTTTTGGAATTCTGAAAGGTAAGAGAAAAGAAAAGAAAAGAAAATTAGAGTTTGGTTAGACAGTTTTGGATATTGACTTTAAAAATACATACTTTCCTTTTCCAATAGTATCTTTCTATAGAGTAGCACAAAAAAAAATGCTTTTGCTTTTTGCTCAGTTTCTAAGAATGATTCAAGAAAATTTCTCACCATAAGAATCATTCTCACATGACATTTTTGGTGTTAAGATTTCTGTATTATATTTTAAAACTCAGAACTGAAATTTACTGTCAAAAGCATTTAGAAGTTCCTGTGTGTTACTCTGTATGTAATACTTTTAAGAGTAATAGCAGAGTGTCTCTACTGTTTCAGGCACTATTTTTTAGGTGCTTTAACTTATCAACTGACTTAGTTATTATAATAAGCCAATGGGGTAATTATCATGCCCATTTTACAGATGAGGAATTTAGAGGTGCAAAGAGGTAAAAGCCACTTGCCTAAGGTCACAGAATCATTAATGGACACATTGGGCATTCAGCACCTATGGCTCTTCTCACCTCCCAGTGCAACCCCTCCAACCTTGATGCTGTCATCTTTCCAGAGCTTCCTTCTGCAAGGGTCTCTTCTCTACTCAGGTTACACCTGGGAATTAATATCTGCCCATTTGCCCTCATATATTCCTAATGTGCCTAAAGTCCTAATTCTGCTACTCATGTCAAAGGAAGCCATGTTTCCCAGATGGCAAAGATGTTTCCTATATCTATTATTTCAATAATGTATATGCAGCTGTAGTCCTACCTAAAGGAACAAAGTCACATTTCTTGCCCTTTAACTATAAGAGATTTTACACTCATGTTTTACCTTTCCTCACCTTTTCCCCAATTCCACTACCATAAAACAAAGACAGTCTCTCCAGATTCTGCCCTCTCATTCAAACTGTTGTAAAGATTTAAACCCATGCAATTCAGCCGTGCAGCTTGCTTCTCTTTAAATATGCTACATACCAGTATAATTCAAAGGATGCTCAAGTTTTAGTAAGGCAATATCATGACCAGTTCCTGAGAGCTTGTAATTTTGGTGAATAATAATCTCTCTTATTTGTGAGAAATGTGTTTCATTTGTTATCTCTGACAGATTTAAAATGCCACCATAAACGCGCCAAACATCCAACGTGGGAAGCCTAGAAGGGAAAAATAAATACTGGTTTGAGACCAGAAAGACTGGCCTTTGATGCTGGTATTTTTTCCCTCAAAAAGAACTAAGAAGAAAATACTACATGTGACATATTTTTACTTACCTAATTACTCTTCCTAGCAATTTGTCATCACCAATAGGAGCAGTACTGAATCTCTGCAGATTAGTTTAGAAGTTGAAAAATGTACATCTATATAATTATTTCATGTTTACTATAACTAAAAATACAAGAAGGTTGCTGTCCCATTCTGAGAGAAATTGTGGTCTGGAGAGATTCTAGACATTTATCACAGGAAAATCTTACTCAGTTCATTGATGCTGAAAGCATTTGCTCCCATGAAATTCAGAATTACCGAGAAGTCAGACTGATCTTACATGAGCCCTATCAGGACTTCAGAGTTACTTAAACTCTATCTATTTATATTTTGGAAAGCATGAAAACTTAAATTAACCATTTAAAATATGAGTATATACAATGTAAATCAAATTATGAGCAAAATCGAAATCTTATTGTGTGTAAAGATTTGGAAATTTTTATCATCCTTACGTGTGTGGTGCAAGACGTGCTCTCACAAAATGCTAGAGGAAATAATGGTTATATCAGGTACAAAGTGGCTTTCTTTCCAATATGAAATTAGTGTTTCTGTGTTCCTTTTAGACAGAGAAGAGCAGAACTTTGTAGAAAGGAAAATACTTTTTGAGAGACACCAAGTGTCTTATTTTAGGGTTATTAGTATCTCTTATGCATATTCATCTCCTCTATTTTTACATTTCTTATTTGATCACAACTTACGTTTCTTAAAGTAATTTTTATGTTCCAGATATAGTGGTATACATTTTAAGGATGTCCTTCCAATAATGTTAAATCCTTCCAATCATATTACAAATAGGATACTATTATAATTCATATTTTACAGATAAGAAAACAAGACTAAGAGAGACTTATAATCACCCAAAGTCCATCCATACCTCGAGTAAGTGGCAGAGCTGTGACTCCAGCTCTGGTCTAAGTATTTAAAACTTTAAAACTCTGACATATATATACACTATTTGTTTGATAAAGTAGAAATATTATATCAGATTATATTCTTTGAAATATGTAGGATAATATATACAATAAATCACAGCATTTTCATTTTATTATTAATATTAGTATATGTGTGAATCAAAGAGCTGAAAGTAAAGTCTCCATGGGCCTGAAGAATAAGCCATGGGAGTATATGGGCAGTGGTGGGTGAAAGAGGGGCAGGAGGGGCATTTTTTCATTGTTCTTTAAATAGGAGTAATGTCCCCCAGGAAGTGTCAAACCTGCAGATAGGTCACACAAGGTTCTGACAGGTCAGATTGTTCAGTTTCACAGAGGCCCTACTAGTCGCTCAAAATTGTGAACACCATCCTGCTTTAAAATGACTCTTATTAAAACAGTAATATTCTATTAATAAACTAACATGATGATCGAGACATTGGTGATCAGATTCTTCAAACTGAAAATGCCGGGTAAGACCTGGATAAGACACATCCAAACCTTACCCGTCAAAGCAGTGGGCAGCAGTTAGGACCCACCGGCGTCTAATGATGGCCCCTCCGCACACGTGGCTCTGCTCCTTGAGCTTCACTTGCAGGCTGACCTGCCAAGGCCACTCTCTCAAGGAGGAGTGGGTTCCTCCAACGATGCGTGTGTCTGATTTGGGGCAGACTAAAGAGGGTGGGAATTAGAGGTGAATCAGAGTCCTCTTCAGCCAAGGAAAACAAGATGCATGATTCCATTATACAGGACTATGCAAGCTGTCGAAAGGACATGGACATCCCCTTACAGTTCTATGAAAAAGTGAGGTTTACTCACCAGAGTCGTCCTGACCTTTACACAACCTCAAAGAATAACCAGAGCTCGCTTGTGTCCCATAAGTAATCCTAGTTGGGGCACCATCCAGAGATAATCTTAAGGAGCACTTACACCTAGAGAAAACGATCAGTGTAAAGATCGAGGCTTCATGCAACGGGAAAGCTCGTGAAATTGTCTTGCTGGTGGTGTTTGAAAAATAAATTTTCACTGACTTGTCTCCTCTACAGTCTTCTGGGAGTAAAGAATAAGTAAAGAACTGACAGCGGATCATCTTCGTACAAGTCTCCTGGCAAGCATTCACTCCTTTAACGAAGGTCACATTCAATTCTTCCCCTTCAAAAGCAACTCCTGAGTAAACTTTGGAGTGGCAGGGCTCTGTGCCAGTTAGAAACAAAAAGATACGAAATGAAAACAGCAATAAACCACTTTCACACGAGTTTCTGGCACACCGAGGATTGTATCATTATTTTGTCATGACATGTTATAAGGTCATAACATTCATCACATTTTATGTAATATTATCCCTGAGTCACATTACCAGGCAAAGTTTGTTTGCACGTTAAGAGGCTATGTCCAGATACGGCGTTTTCCTGAGGAGTGGGGGTACTCGGTGTCCCGCTTTGGGAGGTCTTAAGGACACAAACGTTTCTGTTTTAATAAAGGAGGAGAGAGAAACCAAACTGCATTAAAGACAAATACAAAAGCCCTTCATAACAACAAAGCACCCCTGCACATTTTTTTCTCCTGAGAAACTCTCTTCAAAGTCAGCCAGATGACAGGACTCTAATAAATTATGGAGATTAAATGTAAGTCAAGCTACATCTCCTTGTGAAGAAAACTGATAGGCACAGATAACCTGAAAAGAGGAGAAAGGTAAAGTTCCACCTTTTAATTGAAAGAGAAAAAAGAGCAAAGAACAAATTCTGAGGATTTATGCTGCTGATACTATTATATTACCCTTCTCGTAGCTCCATCTCATATAGACATATAGAAAGGAAAGGGCAGATTATCTAAGGGTGAAAAGGTCTCACCAGAACCTTGAGCAGGAGGACACAGGGATCTAGTTTCTGAAACGGAGCTAGAGCCAGCAGGCTTAAAGGATGTGCTGCCAGCAAGCGCGTTCTCCTTGACGTTCGTGGAAAACGTGACGATCAGTAAGAAAGGTACCAGCTCCTTTTCTTCCCCTGGCTGTTGGGTCGTGGGTGCAGCGGTAAGTTTGAGCAAGAGAAGATAGGCGGAAAAGTCCACTAAGCTCTTACCTAATCTGCACCTGGCAGAAAAATACCTACTTACACTACAGGTTCAGACGTTTTCAGGAAAATGAACAAAGCCTTTCGAAGACTCAAACTGTAAAATCACAGTGATGGGGGGGACAGCCGCAAACGTCACGCACTCACACTTACCGCTGTGACTCGGGGCTCCGTGCATTTGTGTAGAAAGTAAAGAAGAGGCAGTCGGGGCGATAGGTGCAAATGGTTCGACACACAAATGCATCTGGAGTGATGACTCTGGCAACGTCCACGTCGGAAAAGGCGAGATGTTGGAAAATGTCCCTGTGGCAACCTGTGAGCTCACAGAGGGCAGATGTCCCTCAGTAAATGACATTACGCTAAATTTGCCTGTGCTCTGTCATCATAACTAAGCAAATTATGACTGTTTGTTATTCATAGCACTAAACATCCTAAGTGAAAAAGCGTCAGTTAACATCTCCTCAAACTTGTTGACCATTTGGAAGAAGGAAAAATTAGTCTACCTCTGATAAAAGAGAGATTCCTATGTCAGAGAATTAGGATTGCTTAACCTAGGCCCCCTGGCTCCATCCCCAAAAGTGCAAAATATTTTGGTTACTTGACATGTGCATATTGCCCTCCACCCTACACTCTAGGCCTTAGGGACATGAGGTTTTGTGTTATGTTTTCCTGAATATTTTTAACAAAAAGAGATGAATAAAAATGTTGTAGCTAACCAAAGCAGGCCATGTGCCCACTGAAGTTAAAACTGTAGGGGAAAAAAAAAGACTTAGTTCGGCAAAGTCACCAAACAAGCAGCCATGACAGCAACAGCATCAGCTGGAACAGCAGACCCCAGGGAAGGAGGGAATCTGCCTTCCAGAGCTGCCATGTGTTGGTATTTAAGAGTTCTGATAGTTTCCCCAAATAATTACAAGACATGCAAAGAGACAAAGTCTGGTCCTTGGACAGGCAAAGAGGCAGTCGGTATCAACTGTTGCTGAGGAAGGCCAGACATGGGACCTGCCATACCAGGACACTGCCAGCTCGTTGAAATAGGCTCAGAGAGCTAAAGGAAACCACATCTACAACACTGAAGAAGAGTACGAGACCACTGTCTCACCAAATCGAGAAATATCAATAAAGTATAGAAATTACATTTTTAAAAAAGAACCAAATATGAATATTAAACATTAAATGATCAGGAAATGTGAACCAGTAGATGCAGCACGTGCCACGGCTGGGGTGTGCGGGCGGGGAGAGGAGGCAAAGAGGGGGTGTGGTGCACTGCTGCCACCTTGCTCAGTGGGGGCCTAGCGCAGCGCCCGAGTTGGGGCTCCGCACAGAGTTGGCACCCGGAGCTCTGTAGGATTGGCTGTTGGTGTTTGGTTTCAATAGCATCTTATTAAGATGCTGAAATGCCCACTAAAGGGGAATATCATGGCAGTTTTCTAGATAACCAAGTTGAAATTACCTATGTGTCTGAAACTGCAGTGTTCTGATTCCTTATGGTAGTCATGTCACTAGATAATGGACACCCCCAAGAAATGACCTCACAGTTTTCTCTACAGTGCCATCACTATACTCATTCACCATTGCGCCATGACGAATTATCACAAACTTCGGGGCTGAAAACAACACAATTTTTTTATCTCACAATTCTGGAGCTTAGAAGTCCAGAATAAGTCTTGCCTAAAATCAGGATGTTGGCAGGGCTGTCTTCCTTCATGAGGCTGGGGGACAACCTGTTGCCCCACGTTTTCCAGCTTCTCTGGGGGCCACCTCCATTCCTGGGCTCCCGGATCCACTCACCGTCCTCAAAGCCAGCATGTAACATCTTCAAGTCTCTCTCTCTCTCTCTCTGACTTTGACCCTTCAGTCTTCCTTTTTCTCTTGTAAAGACTCTTGTGACTTCCCTGGGCCCATCCACATAACAAAGAATAATCTTCCATCTCAAAATCCTTAACTTGATCACATCTGCAAAACCCTTCTCCTAGGAAGCTAACATATTCACAGGTTCCAGGCATTGGGATGTAGACACCTCTGGGGTTCTCATTCTGCCTACTACAATCACAGAGCAAAATAGTAACCATGCAATTACCAAGATTTGAGTGTGCACAAGGCCCCAGAGAGAATCCAGATGCCACGTCAGCCACCACCTTTATACTGGTGGGTGTTCCTTGCAGACTGTACTTTAATAGGCACTTGTTCCTGAATGTGAAGCAAAGAGGTTACTGGGCTTCCTAAATCATGGGGTGCATGCAGCAGTGCATTTTGCCTTGAAATGACTCATGGCCAGTGGACAAAGCAACCAGACTTTGATAATAAATGGTAGGGCTTTGTATTACTAATCAAAAAGACATCTTTCCCCTCTGCAGAGGGAAGGGTAAGGAAAGGAGACATTATTCTAGTAAACCCTCATTCCACATGCAAGGAGATTATTCTCTGCTGGAAAAATGACACCAAAATTGACTAAAGAAATAATGAGGGGGTCAGGTCTAAAAGCCCTGTTTGGTTTTCAGTTGGGTGAATAAAGGTTATGAAAAGTACAGTTAAACCCTAAAAGCACGTTAGGAAGAACAAACACTATGAGCGCCACTCACCGGTACTCCGCATTGTGAAATGTTTGTGTAGCGTATGTGAAAAACTGGCAGCGAATGTGATGGGTGCATCTGTCCTGGCATTCTTCAGCACTTTTAACCCTAGATACATTAAAATTGACTCCTCTCATATCAATTCCTTCATGAATGTCTTGGTGGCAAGCTGTACAAATAAAATGCACAGAGCAAAATGCACGGTCAGTTTCCCTTGTAGAAGTAGATCGTCAGTTTGGGCAGGGTGGTTTTAAAGGATAATACTCTGGTTTTGGCAACTGCCCTGCTAATGAAGAGATGTAGAATTTTTATCACATCATTAAATTATAAAGCTCTGCTTGAAGTACACACATTCCAGTATGTGTTGGCGCGCACTCGCCGGGAAAAGGGATTACTTGGCATTCCAAACTGCAGAGTCTGTGCAGCAGTACAGGTAATACTGCAAGCTGAATTTGTCAGTGCGCGTGGACGATACGCAGGGTAATAGTAACAAGGCCCCTGCTGATGTGTGCTAGGGGTTTGCATTATCAAAGAGTGCCTTCAACCCCTGGCATTGAGTAAAGGAGCTTCTCTACCTCTTTGCTTATTTCTCAGCCTTCAGCTACACCTGTCTGATTGCAAATTGCATCTGGAAGCCCATGTCTTTGACATTTAATCTGTCACTCTCATCTATGTATTGAGTCATTATATCAACTTGTATATGAACAATGAAACCTTTTCCTTCTTGCTTTAAAATTGTGCTAAATTCCACTTAAGCACCCTTTCAGTTGAAATTTATCTTCTATTCTAAAAATACAGGTAGCTATTTTGACAGATGGTGATCCAAATCTATGACTTAGGCTCTTTATTTTTAAGAGTCGAATTTGTTAGTTAGACCCTTGGTTAAGGAAACTAGCAGTATAAGCCATGATCTTTTGTATGTATATTTTCTACTCCTAAGAGGTACGGTTGAAGAAGTCATAAAACTAGATTTAATGGTGGGAATGACAGAAAATATACAAATTAGTAGGGCAACAATATATTGAGTTGATTATTCACAGTGGTTCGTGCACACACGGATTTTCAGAATATGTATGAGAAATCTCCAATTCTGCTGCATGTGAGACAGGAAACAGGCAAAGTTGGGATGGGATACTTACAGACTAAGACTTTTCTTTATGATTAGTTGAAAGCTATAAAGCTACCTCTAAATATTTTAAACTAAAATTGGTCTTGAGTTTAAAGACTTTATGTGCCTGCGAGGAATTTTTCATTTTAATTTAAAATACTTGGGGAGAGTTAGAAGGGAACATTAAGTTGTGTAAGACTACGTTTTTGGAAAAAATAACAATGACTAAGGTGTATTGAGAAAGGCACATTTTTCTTTACATTTTACTATGATACTGTAACTGGAAAGAACACTTAACTGGATAATTTACACTAAATTGTATTAAGATGTAAGTCTGATCTTACAAAATAAGAAATGTACTCTTCAGGTAAACTACGTATTGACTAAGTCAGGCCCCCATGTTTTTAACTAAGGACTGGTTATGACACAGCCGGCAGGCACAGAGCGTGTGTGCATTGAGGGAGTGGTATGAATGAGGGAGCAAAGGATGAAAAACCTTAAAACATCTGAAGTTTGAAAGTGCAAAATTAACTGTGGATAGTAAAGGTAAAGTAGCGACTACATATAAGCACAGCATGGTTATTTTAAGGTTCCACCAGCCCATCAATTGAGAGAATCTTTTTCAGTACTTTTCACTTTGGATCAATCATGTCAGAGAAATAGTTCATTTGCCTCAAATTTTTTTTAGGATATGGCTGGTAATTGTTTCTCAAGACATTAGTAGCAGTAAGCATCAGAATTAGTTTCCTGGCCTCTTGTCCTCACATTTTTTTCTAAGAAGTTTTATTCTCAGCAAGACTTTCAGAGCCCACTCCTTCAGTTTTGGGACTTAACATGATTTCTTAATCTTGGCACTATCGACGTTTCGGACCTGAAATCCTTTGTCCTCGGAGCTTCCCTGGGCTTTATAGAATGTTAGCGGCATCTCTGATCTCTAGGTGCCAAGTTGTGACAACCAGAAATGTCTCCAGACATTGGCAAATGCCCCCTGGAGGAAGAACTAAGTCCCTGGTTGAGAATCACTGATGTCCAAATTACCCTCAAGTGAAACAGGTAGAGATGCTCTCTGTGTTGTTCTCTTTAAGATCTTACCTGGAATCAAGGGGATGCTATTGTTTGGATGTGTATTCACTTTCTGCAAATCGTACACTCTAGTGCTAACCTCTTGAACAATAGCGGCTTGTTAAGCAGGTGTTAACTGATAAACACAAGGGGATACATCCAGAATACTGCCCCGTCTCTGATCTTTCTGAGTGTGCCCTTCCAAAGGACAGTACAGTGTGAGCAAGAGCCATCCGTAGGTAGACCCATTAGTCATTCAAATTCAGCTAAAGAATCCACACCTTACCACTTATTTGCTGGCCACATTGTTTTAAGGAATGTCCAGAAATTGCATTTGTCCGTGACATTCTTGGCAGGGTTCCTGTAACACTGTCTTTCAAGAAGCAACCAAACCTGTTTTTAAAAGTAGCTTATCTTAGGAAGTAGGATAATAAACAAACATTGGAGAAATGTATAGCATTTTTATACACTAATAAATAGAGCTATAAATAAGGAAAATAATAGTGGGAATAATAATAGCTTCCCTGACACTTGCTGGAAAGAACATCCTTAGAGGCAATTCCATAATATCTAATGGTCTGTAACCCCTAACTTCAGTATTGCTCTCCTTTACAGTCAACTTTTTTAGTACAGAAAGTCTGTCATATTAAAGAGGTAATGATTTTTCCTATGTTTTGGGGAATTATGTTCCCACCTGGTGATTATTTTTATAAGTACTTTCATTTACTTAAGAAATTAAATTAGTTGTGAGAGTTGGATCTATGCTTATTGACTTGTAGTCTACATCTACTTGAAAGACCTCTTTCCTGTCTTTAATATCAACCTTAATGACACTTCCGTTATCCACAAGGATTCTAGAACCTAACAGCATTTTGTTTTAAAAAGTTGATGGTTCACACATATGGTCCAGGTTTTCTGCACAGGTTTAACATGTAGAGTCAGGGGGCGATTGTTTACTTCCCAGTTGTTAAATTCAAACAGAGAGAAGATAAAAGAAAAGAATTGTGGATATGGAAAGGGGCACAATGAAGAAATGTTCATTCTGGATATTGATCAAAATTAAAATCATGAAACTGTGGCTGTACTTAGGCAACTTTATGACCTATGAAGATTGTACATCACATGCTTGTTTCCAAACTGCCAGTTAATAATATACATTCACAGGCACTCACACACACTATGTACACCAGGGGTTCACAAATGGGCTCACTATAGGCACCAGTAAGGCCCACCCTTTCCCAAGGTCACAAACTCTGTCTAGATCTTAATGATATCCTCAAAATGCTTACCTTCTGTTACATTTTCTTAGGACTGTGCTAGCCACAAATGTAATCACGAGACAGGCAGCAAGTATGTTTAATTGCTTGGGTGAAATACCCACCCGTTTTTAGACCCTTTCTTGAGACAATCTCTTAACCCAGTGATTTTCAAGCTTTTTCCTTCAGGCCTAGCATAGAAATGACTTGCTTCCACTACTGTAAGTGAATACAACCGTTGTTTAACATGCATACTTCCAGGCCCTGAACTTTGGTTCGATGGGCTGAATGGTTTGGTTCTTAGGCTGCAGCCTAAGAATCTACTTATGTAAGAACCGCTGCAGGTGATCCTAGCAAAGCTGGTCTTTGAACCCTATTTGATGTGACCCTAAAATGCTACACCCCTTTGCATATAACCGGTTTCATTGTGAAAAACTGACAGGCTTTTCCAATAATGAAATACCAACTTTTACCTTTTGTCTGTGTCATTAGTTGAATTTGCAGGAAGAAAACTAAATAGCAAACATCTAGGGTGGAAGGTACACATCATCCTACAGTACTGGGCGTTTGGGGTAAACATGGCGGTTACATCCCCCCCTCTGAAGAAGGTATTTTCATACAGTTGAGTCAGGCATCCTGAGATACAATCATTGGGGAAAAAGAACATTAATTTAGTACAAATGCAAATATTTTAATAGAAATATATCTGTGTTCTGAACCTTGTTACTTCCTCCACTTATTACCCAGAGATCATTAGGACATGACTTTAATTATAGAAGTAAAATGAAACATGGTGACTATTTGAACAATGTATAATGTCATCTAAAGACCTCCTATGAGTACTTCTGTACAAGAAACTTCGTTGACCTTTATTAAATCATACAATAATTTGCACATAAATTTTTCCCCAAGAAAATACAGTCCTAGCTTGCTTTCTCCATCGCCTAATGTGCTATGAAAATATCATGCCTTAAAAATAACAATGTGTAATTTCTTTATCAAAACATTTTCAAAACAAACATTCCCACTGGATTCTCACAGTTACTCTGTAAGAGAAGCTAGAGACAGACTTTATTACATGCATCTGACTTTTTTATTTTAAAGAAAGATGTTAAGTACCTGGGTCTCAGGGCAGCACAAACTTGCCGAGGATCCACATGGGTAATGAGTATCCTGGAACATACACCCAGCTCTTCTGACTCCTAATCTTGCCCCCTTCTGTAGTGTGCGATAATGTAAAATGTTCCCCATGCTTAGTTTAATTCAAGCAAACTAACCGTTACTGGGTATTGCTGAGATGAGTGCAGAGGAGGTGGTATTTATTCAGATTCCACAGACTCATTTGTTTTGCATAGTTTAAGCAAATACATGCATATGTCAAATTGGAAATCCACTTTGAACCGTTTGCTATTTGGTGGTTTGCACCTCTGAAGTACCCTGTATCCCACATATTATCATAGTATTAAGTGCTACCTTTACTGTTTCATATATTAAAGTGTTAATTTAACCTAGGAATTTGGGTTTATCTTGAAAGACCCAATTCAGAGTCAGATTAATAACCTCCTCCAGTGCAGGCATTGCATTCACTTTACTTGGTCAACTGTTCATTAACCACAGGATATTCCTATGACAACCTCGTCTGTCTCCTAGGGCACTAGTCACGCTTCAGTTTTAATACGGTTTATTTTTGTATTGCCTTTCAGGGGATGGGCAGCTTATTCACATGTACTTCATTAAACACTGGGGATTAAAATTCTATCTGCAGGATCCCACCTCTCTGGGGATTATGGCGCTGAGCCCCATTATGATGACGCAACCCCCCAGGATCCTTCTCTCCCTCTCAGAGGTGTGGCTAAGATGACTAAGCCTTAGGTAAAGTTTGTATTTAGAAAGTACAGAGATCTTTCAGGTGAAAGTTTCTGGGAGTACAAGTTGCCAAGGGTATAGGCCTGGATCTCCTATGCTCCCAGAATACTGAATAGTTGTTCCGGCGACCATGCAAACTGCAAAGTGGCCTGTGTTTGAGACAACTAGTATTTTGGCTGACTCATAATTAGTCACCCTCCCCATCCCAGTGCACAAACGTGGGTACCAACAATGGCCAGTGGGAACTTGGGGGTTCCCATTCTGCCACTGAACTTCTGCGAACTGTCGCATAACCCAGCCTATGGAAAGGGCAACTAGAAATATGCCAACTTTGGAGCAGACTGGACAGAAAGTCTTCGTAGGTGTTCTTGCTTATCTTCCAAACTCAGTAACAGGGATGCTGCTGATGGTGATGATGGTAACGGTAGGCTTGTCTGTATCGTATTTGAGAGTGTATTAAGGCACTGTTACATATGTTATCCCACAACATAATATATGTTATATCTCATCCCACTAGCCCCTGTGTCCAAGACGTTGGGCAGGTTATTTGGTCTTGTTAAAAAATGACATAATATGGAGAAGTAAAGCACACTAGTTTTCAAAAATTGGGCAAAAGTTATGACAAGGTAATTTACAAGAGAAATATGAGTGACTAGTAAATATATAACAATAGTAAAGAAATCACAAACCCAGGCAAGTTCACACAACTAGATGCCATTTTACTTACCAGACTAGCAAAAGGTTTAAATTATCTAAGTTACTGGTGTTGATATACTGATTTTGGTTGCAAATGATAAAAAAAAAACCTAGTTCAGAGTGACATGAATGCAACTGCAACATATTGGTTCAGAAGCCAGAGTCCCCGGGGGGTCTTCGGGATGAACTGGGTGTGGTGCTCAGCTGATCCCATCAAGACACGGTTCGCCTTCGTACATTTGCTGTGTTCTGTGGTGGCGCCATTGCTGTCAAGCTCCACACTGTAGCAAGGTGGTGCCAGAAGCTCAAGCCTGGGTATTCTCCCGCAGCTTAAGCCCAATTGGAGAAAAGGATAAGTTGTGTTTCTGGAAGTGTAAACAAAAATCTCATTGCGAGACTTGGGCTCTGCTAAGTCATTACAACCAGCAGGACTGTTCAGGTCGCCTGGGTCAGGCCTGCCTGATGAACCAAGCTGGGAGGCAACAGTTTTCCAGAAAGAAATTAGGACATTCCTTCCAGAACAGTGAATGTCTGCCAGGCCACAAAACAACAGGTAACTCCGAGAATCAGCCTAAATGATCACTCTCATCTGTTGGTGGAAAAAAATCAATTTCGGAATGACCCCCATGGACGATAATTTCATGATGTAGGTCATAAAACCTTTAAAAATATTCACACCTTTGTTTCTAGCATTTTTATTTCCAAAAATTATTCTACAGAAATAATTGAATATGTGTGTACAAATGTGCCCACAAAAATATACCATGAATAGGGAAGAATAGGGAAAGTGCCAAATAATATATATATTTACTTGCACAAAAAGATGGCTATAAATGGGAAACAAGTTATAAAAAAGTATATATAATTAATAGCATCTTTGATAAATGGGTAAATAGATATCTGTAGAAAAATACCTTACAGCTAAACAAAGATTTTTTAACAATGCTCATTTCGCTGCTATGGGTCTATAGGCAGTATGTAGTTTCTCATTTTGTGCTTCTTTGCACCTCTAATTTTCCTACCATCATAATTTTTTTTTTTGCCAGAAAAATAGAATTGAAGTGGACATGGTCCACAGCACCTGTGGCTTCTATTCCTCAGCATTCAGTGGGTGTGTATATAGCAATGATTATGGCTCAGAAGAGCAATTAGGAGAGAGGGCACAGATAAGGGGAGTTTGGTTTAGAAAAAAGCTTCTTCCTGAAGAATTGTATCTCTTTACAAATGTAAGCCTTACCCAAGGGGTGTGTATCTCAGCCACACATCTGAGAGGTAAGCAAATAGTCACTGTGGTGTGGCCATCTTAAGAAAACATAGAATCTACCCCTAACAGTGGCACAGAGAAAACTCCATTCTAAACTGAATGAAAAACAGTGTCCAAAATCATTCTTATTCTCTGACACTTTAATGGGATGAATAGAAAGAGAAATGAGATCAAAACCTAATGTTGAAATTAGAACTATTCAAATGAATGGTGTATTAAATGTAAACTAGATACTTTCATTTCTGAAATAGTACCCTAGTGGTCTAAAAGAGTAAAAATATGTCCTGTGCACCTATTACCAATACTTAGGTCATACCCAGACACTATAAAACGCCTAGCCTGCTTTTAAATATACAGAGAACATTGATTAAGATAGAAGGCTGATTATTTTAAGATCTGCTTTGTAGAGAATCATTTCCAAAGAGCAGTTTCTGTTAGCCTGTGACCAAATACACACTCACTCCTGGGCTCCTCCCCCTGGCGTGTGTAGGGCAGCCTATCCAGGAAGTGGGAATTGGCTCCGAACATTAAAAGGATATGTGTCCTGATTTATCAGAGCCTCCCTCCTTCCAGAAGCTGAATATTCAGTGACTTTCTCCAGGGAGTGGCACATCGTCGTGCTTAACTACTCCTTTCCCACACACCTTTATGTTTTACAGATAGTCCACTCACCACAGGAAACTGTAGCAAACAAGCAAATGAAAGAAGCTGCTTGCCTGAGTAAGATCATCCTAAAAGAGAAAGCAACACATGCATAACTCTGCTGGAGATAGAGCATAATTAACACGAATCTTAATTTAAGGTGAGATAGGTTTTCTTATAAATGTCTGGATGGCAAGTCTAAGCACATAATTGCATAAAGTACAGCACAGAGAACAAGAGTTCAGTGGTACATTTTACCCTGGGACCTTGACACAAGATACAAATGGAGACCTCTACATTTCTATTGTGTTTATTGTTTAGGATCCACCCAGATGGTTAGTAATCGCAGAAAAGGAACAGGTGGAGGTGGACTGCACATTTGTGAAACTTCTTGATCGGAGCAAAAAGAAAATTATTGTAAATAATGGTAATGATATCAGTCCAGAATCCCTATAAAGAAATGCTCTCAAAATAATCAAGTGCATTTAAAAATTTTACATCGGTCTCTATTTTCATTGGTTTTAAAATATCTTGCACATAAAGATTTACACCTATAAGAATATCAGTTCCTCCTATAATCTCTAAATATGCAGGAAATGAGAACATAAACTAATAGCTTCTTCACAAAGTAAAAGTCATGCTTAGTAAAACAATTACTTTTCAGAAGCAATCATAGTAATAAAAATTCTCTACCTGAAAGCACAATTGCTTCCGTGGCTCTGGAGGTGAGGGTGTCTCTCGCCACTTAAAAATGGATGGTCTTCAGGCTTTCCTAATGTGGCACTGCGGGCAGTGTTTGCTTGGCTCCAATATTGACTTTGGTTTTCTGCCAATGGTTTTAACTTTTTGCCCTGTCAACATATTCTATGAACATCCCATTTCTGTGTTCAGCCATTTAATACATTAACTGTTTCCTGTTAGGGCCACACAACTGACGCACGGGTTTTCATTTATAACATTCCCAGTTACTTGGGGTCATGCAGCTTAAATCTCATCTAACTGGACTTTTTTCATCACAGTGACCTGGGTGCACAACTGAATAAAGGGTGCATAACTCACCCTGGAAAGATCTGGCAAATGATGTCTATGACTTCCCCTACCCTAGTCAAAGAAGCATGTCACACTGAAGTTTTAAGTATGGCAGGGAATGAATGGGTCAGTGTTTAGGTCCTTCTCCCACCCAAATCAGGAAAGGAGATATAGAGGGGCTGATCAACCACTGCAAATCTGGCCCAGCACCTGTTTTGTGAATAAAGTTTTATTGGCACACAGCCACACCCATTCATTCATGTACTGTTTATGCTTGCTTTCACCCCACCACTACAGAGTTAAACAGTTGAGACAAAGATGGTGTGACCTGCAAAGGTGAAAAGATTTGCTCTTTGGCCCTTTTCAGATAAGTAATTTGAAACCTGCTGTACAGCACTCCTGGCATAGAGTTTAGAATTCCTTATCACACTCCCTCAACTGGGAAAAAAAAGTGGACTGTTTTCCCAGGAGTCTGTTCCCACTCAGGGAGTTCTATTTCATTTTTATTTTTAGGCAAAAGCCTCCCTATGTACTGAAATACAGCTCCTTGTAACTTCTATCCTTCAATCCTAGATTTGCCTACCAGAGCCACACAAAATAGTTTCTTTTTTTTGCCTTTTAAAATATTTAGAGACCATGATCACTTGCCCACCAAATATCCTTTGTTTTCTAACTGTTCTTCAAATTTATGGTATATCATTCTGGCTAGTAAATTAGATTTTTAGGGAGTTGATTCTTAAATAAATATTTTATGCATATTACTACCAGGCAGAACTGTGTTCTATTAAAAATGTAGGATAATGTTGCCAGTAAAATCTTCTGGCTCTAACGGAGTATCGTACTTCAAATCTGCATGCTTTACTGCCTTTTAGGTTCAGGGTATGGACTGGTACACCAACAGTCAACAAGAATCCTCTCGCCCTGTGCAGTATGAAAGTATTCAAATTTGGGATCCCATCTGCTCCCAGCCTCAACAGGATAAAAGGTGAGTGGAACAAAACCACCCTGCCTCCAAGTCACAGCAAAAACCCACCGAAGTTATTTCCCTAAAAGGTGAGATTACTGATTATAACCTATTTAAATATAAATCTGTGTTTTGCTTGAATTTCTCTTATAGTAAAGTATTAGTTATGTTCCAGTAATACAATAAAACTAACCATTTCTTTATGGACTTGAGGAACCAGATCAGAATTAAGTTGAGGAGTGGTAGGCACAACTCTGAAATGTTCCCCAAGATTTCCCACTCTAATCCTGGGGAGTGAATAAAATAGATAACCTGTCTTCTCATGATTCTGGTATGTTACTGACAAAAGCAATTTTGTAGAAGTAATCATGGCTACTAAACAGCCACCTCCGAGCTAATCAAAATGGGTATTATCTGATTGGGCCTACTCTCATTACATGGACCCTTTCTTTGCTGTTAGCATAGGGAGAAATCTGGAAGGTTCCACATGTGAGAGGTATTTCGCAGGAGGGCAGCTCTCCCTTGCTGGCTTGGAGATGGACGGGATCGGGGGCAGGGACCCGGAGTGACTTCTGGGACTGAGAGTCTTAGTCTCTGGCTAAGAGCCAGAATGAAAGTGGAGGTGGGGGAGGGGCGGTTGAATCCTACAGCAGCCAGGAACTGTGTACTTCTGACAAACTGAATGAACTTGGAAGAAGATTCTCGCCCAGAACGCCCCCACTTTGATGTTGAGCTTGCAAGATGCTAGACAGGGAGCCCAGCTCAGCCCATCTCTTGGCCCATAGAACTGTGACATGGTAAATTCGTGTTGTCTTAAATGGTTAAGATGATAGTAATTTATTACACAGCATAAGGCTAATATGGAAGGTAATATTTACCCAAAGTGACAGTGGTTGAAGAGAGGGGGTTGGGGCTGGACACCTCTGAAGTGAGGACATGGAGGAGAGCCTCCGGGGGGGCACAGGGACCTGGGCGGGAGATGGGCAGAGGAGACTGGTGATCCGCCTAGGGAGTGTCCAGAGAATCTGTGGTTTCCAAAAATGAGGGGAAAAGCCCTGACTCGCTGATGAAGCTGCTGTGTGGCTAGAAGGGCCCACCCGGAGAGAAACAGATAAAGTAAAGTTACGTCGTGCTGCCCATTAGGAAGAGGATCCTAGCTGACCAAGAAAGGTCTTTGGTGGTGCACTCTGGACTCGCGGAGGATCTCTGCCGTCTGCACCGTGGCAGTAAGGGTCCCTGAGGACCACTCTGTAGGCTCTGCTTTTCCCAGGGCGCCTCGGTGAGAAGCATAGTATTACACATACAGTACTGTTACACATGTAAGAGTAAGTGGAATACATCTTAACAGAGTAAATGAAAAAATAACTCTTCTAACGGAGCAGCAGTCACTTTGTCCTGTGGTAAGATGATAGCTGGAAGGAGAGGGTGGAATAAAGAAAGCTAAGTTGCTATTTGTAAGGAACCAGAAAAAGGAAAGGCAGAGAGGGAGGTGGCCTGAGAACAGGGCAGCCTCAGCTAGGACCACATATTTACAGGGTGGGAACAGAAAAAGGGTGGGGGGAGGATTTATCACAGAAGAGCTCCAAAAATAAAGACAGGGCTGTTCTTTAAAATGGGGATTTCTAGGCAGACCAAAATATTTTAAATCGACCCACTAGCATGTCATTAGATGCTGGAAAAAAACACATGTTGATATTTTAGATACATTCCAGGGTAAAAATTGGTCTTTTTTGTAACTAGCATCTCTTTAACTGTGAGACAGGTGAGCTGGTCTGGAAAATGACATTCCTCAGTTGTCTGTGACCGTGAACAGAGCATTAGTTCAGTGGCCCCCCCCTAGGAAGTTTTCTAGACTGCACATCCCTGGGATTTCATGATGCTTATGGCTTTTGCTGACTCCCTGGTAGCCCTAAAAGATTTCACTTTCTGCCATCAGCTGAGCAAAATGTTCTGGTGTTTCTATTCTAGTTTATTCTTTACAATCAGGGAAACTAGAGATCAGTCTATGATAGTAGCCCAAGAAACTTTTCTTAGAAAATCTGAATGACACCGGTGACATCAACTCAAAGTACTATTGCTCTTATTACCCTTATGACTCAGTCACCCACTAATTTATCTTTTAAAGTCATCTATTTTTCAAACTGACATCAATTCTTAGAATAAAACGTAGCACCCGTGTTTAAAGTCCAATTAATTAATTAATTAATTTTTTGAGATACCTCTTTCCAGCAGCAGTAAAACACGTTAATAGGGAGACAGATACTTGATCACCCTCTTATTTTTAAAAAAAATCATCTGAATTTCGATACTACAGACCATAACATAACTTCTCAATTTGAACTCTTAACATGGTTTAACAGCATTTCCAAGTAAAACAAGCATTACATTATTTTGGGACTAAATGAAGTTCTTAGGTTAAAAGTAACATTGAGCAATGTTTTACTTTAAATTTAATTTCATGTCTAGTATGGGGTTACACACAGAAAAAAAGTAAAGTTTAAATGTAAGTTTAGCATACAATTGGTAAATAATACCGATTTACATGAATAAAATGTCAGTTATCCAAAGTCACCTGGGAATGAGGTTTTCTACTTTTGTCCTCTTTTTAGATAAGAAATGTAACCATATGGTGAGAGTCTTTTTCAACTGGCTCATATACGTCCTTGGCTTTTTCTCATCAACTTAGGGGCTGGGTGGTCTACACTGGGACTTCTTGGGATAATAAAGTGGGTACAGTGGCTGACCTGGCCCTAAATACCCCTGCCTCGTAGCGCCTGCTAGATGATCTTGGTTTTGTAAACCCCTTCTTTGATATCCATTGAAAAATACATATTCCATCCTCTTAATGTGTTGCTTCTCTCTGCTATGAAATTAAAATTCAGGGAATGTGTGTCAGTTATCAGCTTGATAGATATGTTCTGGAGGATTGAGTTACTGAAAGTCTCGCCCTAAACTGAGAGAGCCTACTGGGATGCCAAATAGGGTGACTGGCTTCTCATTTCCTTTACTGGTAGAAGGATTCTGGAAAAATGTGCCAAAATCAGAGGAAGAAAAATCTGTGTTCTAATGACGTAAGTAATTACAGACCTGAGTTTCATAAAGCAGTAGCATATTTTAGTAGAAGTGTATCATACCAGGAGTGGTGAGATTTAGAATACAGACCTTTATTTCCAGCCCTGTCACCCACTAGTACCATGCCTTCGGGCAGAAACGTCTCTTCTCATAAACCTCATTCCCTTCTAATGAAAGGGACTATGACTAGATAAGCTCTAAGGTCCTTCCAGCTCCAAAAGCTATAACTGTGTGAGGCTCTGTGAGTGACTAGAGATTACAAAGAGGAGTCTCTCTCCCCATAATATGTGATATATAAGGCAACTGTGACATCGTGAAGCACTAAATGAAGCCTGTAGGTACACAATCAAAGGGAAATACGAACAGAACCAACTTAGAGATGATCTACTCCAGGTGATAAAATCAGGAAAGTGCTATAATAATTGTTCTTCTCATAGTTGATGCCACTTACATAATTTAAAAAACTTAAGCTCAAGACTAAATACTTAATTACTCACCCTTTTCAAATTAAATGTATATGTATATGTAAGACTACCTTTAAAAAATTCTGGAAATTCAGTGATATCCCTTCAGCCTGTCAATCGAAATTGAATCCTTTCGGATGCCTTTGGGTCCTTCTTTTGAGAAACTTGTTTATTTGGGTATTGCCATCAGTTAATTCTGATTTTGGGATCAAGACCAGGGATAAGATCTGTGGTGGTGGTGAAAATATAAAAACTCTCTCTTTGGTAGACTTGACCCCAAGGTAAGTGGGAACAAGAAAAAATTAGGTCTAGAGATTAAGAGTATTGAACCCATGATCTACAAACTGTAAATGTGATGTCCCCTTAAACAAAGGCCTTTTACATGAGAAGAGCACAGCCCAGCAATGCGGTTAGGATTCTTCCGTGTTTCTCCTCTTCAACTTGATCCAGATGCCATTACTTGGACGAAGAATCAGCTCTCCTGCCAGACCAAGTTCTTCTCTGTTCTGGTTGGATTCTACCCAAAAATGCCTCAGAAGGCAGGAAAGAATGGTCTTTTCTTCCAGTGTGGCAAACTTTTGACCTTCGAATAAATATAAATGCCATCACTTTAATTACAGATGTATTGCAAATGTGAGAAATCGTAATAGAGGAAGCAAGCAGTGTGACACTCTCACAGCAGGCCATGGCAGAGTCAAAGCACTTGCTAGAAAAGAAGGTTCTTGAGTGCCCTTCCTGCTCCCACCCGGTGCGTGTGAGTAACTGGGGAGGGCCCGGTATCTGAGTCTGAGCAGTAGCCCGTATCAGCCCTGCTGATTCACTACTCTGGACTGCTTTCTTATTGGGTCTTCAATTTAATGCACATACAGTCACCAGCTCTGTTTCAGATTCATCACTTAAACCTGGCCTCATGTGTCTGATACCTAGATTTACACATATGGGAAAATGCTAGAGATACTAAACCCAAAAGTGTTTCTAATGCTGGTGACGTGCATTCCTTTCGTTTATGTGCTTTAGCTGGCTGCGTAGTAAGCGCTCTTTGCTTTGGTTCTGCAAAATGCAATTCTTATAAGCAACAAACAAAGAAATTAGGTTAAATATAATTAATCATTATAAATAAGTTTTGTACTATACACAATATATTCTACCTTAAGCAAAAACTCTGCCACGCAAGTGATGGTGGTGTCTGGGCTGAACTATGTCCCCCCTCCCAATTCCTGTGTTGAAGTCCTAACTAGCCCCTGCCCCCAACACATCAGCATGTGGCAGTATTTGGAAAGAGGAACTTTAAAGAGGCAATCAAGTTAAAATGAGCTCATATGGATGGACCCTGATCGAGTCTGACTGGTGCCCTTATAAAGAAGAATTGGTCAGGACACAGAGGAAGAGCGTGTGGTGACTCCGAGAGAAAACAACGACCAGGCAGGAGGCCTCGGAAGAAGCCGGCCCCGCCAACGCCTTGCTCTCAGACTCCTGGCCTCCAGGGACATGAGAAAATGAACTTCTGTTGTCCGAGCCACCCAGCCCGTAGTGCTTGGTTATGGCAGCCCTGGGAAATGAAAACACTCCATGACAGCCGTATTTTAAAACAATCCTGTAGATAGTAAAAGGAAATCCGTTTTTTAAAAAAGACTGCTGCCATATGGGACGCTACAGCTCAAAGAAGTTACTGGGAGAAACCCACTACGTGTGAGCCTGAAGGTCAGACCAGTCCTGGTGGATACGCACCTATACAGTTTCTGGGCCCAGCAGAGAAGGGCACGTAAGCGTACGGATGGCGTCCCTGCGAATTCTCAGGGAGGAACCGCTCCGGCTTGAAGACCTCGGGGTCTGGGAAGTGTCGTGGGTCTCTGTGCAGCGCGTAGGTGACAATGATTGCTTGACAGTCTTTCACAATTTTGTAACCCGCTGTCAAGGAGTCAAAATGCCATTAACGATGGAGCAAGACACACATTTAAAAAATCCACTCTCCCCACAATTAGCAAATTCTTACCCACTTCACAGTCTTCATTTAGATTACGAGCAAATAAAGGAACAGGAGGAAAAAGGCGAAGGCTTTCCTTAATAACACATTCCAGATATTTAAGTTTCTTCAGGTCTTCTAAGGTGGCGGGATGATCAGACTTCCCTGATTAAAGGAAGTACATGAAATGACAATGAAAGAACTTTGTGGCTTTGGGGACAGGACATCAAAGAAGAATATGTTCATCAAAACACTGAATGTTGAATACCTCCAGCTAAAATATTATTTTTACTATTGTACATAATCAAAATAAAATGAGACAATGTGCTAAGCAAAAGAAACCAGACACAAAGGTCACATACTGCGTGAGTCCATTTATAGGAATACTCAGAATAGGTAAATCCATAGAGACAGGAGGTAAACTCGTGGTTGCCAGGGGCTGGGAGAGGAGGCTACGGGGAGTGGCTGAAGAATGGTTCAGGGTTTTCGTTTGAGGTGCTGAAAATGTTTTGGAATTAGGTAGAAATAATAGCTGCACAGCATTGTGAATGGGCTACATTTTACACTTGAAAATGGTTACTTTTGAGTTCTCAGGGCTTCCTCCAGACGTGCACCTTCTCTTGGGTCAGATTCTTGGGCTTTCCCCATAGGAAAGGCATGCCCCGATGCCTTATGTACAATGTCCATCTCATCTGGTAAGCAGTGAGATCCTTGAAAACAGTGACATTTTTCTGTGTGCCACCAGCAGCTAGCCCGGTACACACAGGCCAGGCTATTAGCAGATGCCCGTGAGTGTACAAAGCAGGTCTTGCACAGGAAACTGGTCCTGGAAGGACCCCATATGGTTGCCTCTCTGCCTAACACAGTTTCTTAGAACAGGTCCTACTGCACATCCCTCCCTAATGAGTAAAAACCACCTCTGCTTCAGAGGACACGGAACCCGCAGTGTCACCGGTGAAGGGGTCAAACATACCAAACACTTCGTTCAGTTCATTGTCCACTTTCTTCTGGATTTCTGGATAACACCCCAGTAGGTAGAGGGACCAGTTTATTGCAGAGGCAGTTGTATCATGGCCCTACAAATATAAGGAACAAAATAGCTTGTTTTAAAAAAGCAGAGTTACATTATGAAGATTAGGAATGATAGCTCTATATCTGAATTGTCTCTGGATTTGACAACTGCAGTGTGACTCCAGATATAGTAAATTAATTCTTCACAGCATCTCAGAGAGAAACAAACGGTCACTTCAGTGTGGAGGCTCATAGTTACAGAGGTTTCAATGCCACATGGAATTGCATACTTGGTGTGAAGTGGCTCAGCTGTGCTATTTACTAAGGGGGCATTCCAAGGGAATGAGGTGTGTTGGGCCATTTTTAAGGGTTTAAAAGCCCGACTTTCATGACCCACTTGCCATTTTTCTGCTTTTCTACCTCCCCTAATTTGCGAGGTTTGGCTCTATCCATTGATGCTGGCCACTGGGGAACATACATGTGGTTCTGAGTAATATTCTCCATATCAAGAAATTGCTAAATAGCTGCATTTAATATTTGCTGAGTTTTAGGCAAATAATAAGTACTTTGCAGAAACTAATTCAACTATTCTTCACAAAAACTCCATGAAATGCTTGATACTGCTTTTCATTATTTTAGACAAAGAAAGTTAAATAACATTACTAGGGCCAGACAACTAAACAGAAGGCAGAGGCAAGAGGCAAGAATATAGTCCTTAAAGTGTCTGATGACAAAGCCAAGCCCACGCCTTCCCCTGTGTGCATGTGGCGGATGTGGCGTGAGGACACTGGAGCCGATACTCACGTTCACACCCTGGACTTCATTCTCTGCCCATTCAGTGTTTCAGGCATTAGCCTTTTATTTCCTGTCCTCATCTAACCAGGGCATTGCCACATGCAAAAAATGGTGAGTTCTTCAGAAAAAAAAATGTATTTGAAAAATCAATAGTAATATTTTGGCTCTATGAATAATACATTTAGGGGTAGAAAAAGAGAAAACAAATTATCTTGTGTATGGAAGATCTTTTCCATTTTCCCTATGCAGCACTAGTATTTGTTGTAATAGTTCATTCTCTGGGCAGAAATCTCCAAAGCACTTGTTTTATAAAACAGCTCCTACGTTGAACTGTTTGAGGCTTATTATTTAGTTTGAAAAGTACATAGTTTACAAGTCTCGGATAGTGGTGCATTACTGCGTTTTCTTCCCCTTGCGGCCCCTTTACAAAACTACTTGGAGCTGCAAACAAGATGTGTCTGGTTTCACTCGGTCACCTACCAGAGTCACAGAAGGAAGTGCTCTTGCCTCACCACTCTGAGTACTTGTATGGAATTTGTAATTGGAAGCCTCACCCAGATGCCTAAACGAAGTTTGCTGAACTTCCTGTTTCCCTTTATCTGCCGCCCTACCAAAGCAGAGGAAAGGACACACAGACGCGGTCTCCAGAAGCCCACCAGGGACTGGGGCACTGGCAAAGTCTTTAACATCTAATGCTGGCACTTGGGACATGAAAGGCATGGAGTAAGGCCTGCATCCACCTTCCGGAGGAGTTCACAATATTGTAGTTACACAGAGTAAGCCCCCTGTTTGATGCAAAGAAGAATAAAACTAGAATTTCAAAGAAGGTTGGAGCTGGAAGAAAGAGATCATTGATTTGGTTGTTTTCATGAAAATGAGAGGTTATGGGTGGGAGATGGGTGTGTGTGTGTGTGCTCATGCACATGCGTGTGTATGTGTGTGCACGCAGGGTGAGGGGTGAGAAGGTCTCTCCACGCCAACTTAAAATAATAACAGCCAATATGTATCTGCTGCATGCCTCTTATATGCCAGGCATGATTCTTGGTGCCCTTTACAAAGTCATTAGTAATCCTCATAGTTACTCTGTGAGGCCCATTCTATAGCAAGGGGACACAGAGGCCCAGAGAGCTAATGAGGTGCCCAAGATCACACCTCCAGTACGGGCTAGAGCTGGGATTTGGCCCCTAGAGCCCACAGGCTTAACACCCCCACACTATTTAGCTAATTAGATTAATTAGCTAATTAGTCCATTTTCTGCATAAAATTTCTTTTTGATAAAGTGCTCTGCTTAAGAAAGAAGTTTAAAACTCCTAATCTAGTCCTTCCCTGTAGTTTACACATAGGGAAATTGTGGCAGAGGTCTGGGATGCCTGGAACCCCCTCAGATGGCTAGCCCGCAGAGAGCCAGGCCAGCACTCGGCTCTTGGCAGCCTGCTCTCCCCTGCCGTATGGCGGCGCCCCCTGACGGTGACCCAGTGCTGAACATGAGCTGTGCCATTGGAACTACTGATGCCACTGACCTGCCTCCGCTTCCAAAATATTACCACCTGGTGCTTTTTAAAACACACTGCTTTATCTTTACTTTGCAATCCACATATTCAGAGGTTCGTCCTTTGTAATAGTAATATAGTTAGAATGATCTTTGTAAAAAAACATCTTTTTTGAGACCATAAGTCCCTTTTAGGATCACAAGCTGGGTAATCCTCTCCCAGAGGGCTGTGGTTCTCTTCTTTAGTTGGGGCAGCTAAGACCTCATTTGCTAGACCTTCAAAAAGGAGGTAGTGAAGAAACAGACCTATGGTTCTCAGAGATTAAAAGGAAGCATGAAGCAATATAAACAACGGAGTAATTTCTGACTGTTCTGCTTGCCAAAGTCCGACAGACCTTAGGTTTTCTTGAGACTGCTGCACCCAGCACGAGTCAAAAGTTTTTTCTGAAGAGGGACGTTGGTGTGGTACTTAATCGGGCTCTTACATTTTGTAACTCCTAATCACAATATAATGACTCTTCCTTAGCTATATTAAGCTACTTTAAAATTTCACTAAACTAAGAAATAATGCTAAAGCTTCTAAAAAAATAACTGGGATTTGTTCATGATGCTGTAAAATACCTCAAACATGAAGGTGTCAACTTCTTCTCGAATATCTTCATGACTTAGCTTCTTCCCTTCATCATCCGTCACATTTAAAAGCAAGTCAAGGAAAGCCCGGCGCTTGTTTTTGGAGGGGGAGGAGCCCTGGCTATCACTTCTGTCTTCATCTCTCTTCATCTCATTCGCCCGTTCAGCGATGACCTGTATGATTGAATCAAACGCATGCTTCTATGCAGAATTTGATAAAGCCTAGTAATACATTTTCCTATGAAAATATGCCAACTCCTTTGGTTCATTTTTTTCTAAACCTGTTCCATTCTTGCTATCCCGATAACTCAGGCTCTCATGAAAATACAGGAAAACATCTGTTAGCATTTTAGTTGCATTACTTAATAAGACTTTTAAAAGCAAATTTCAAGTCAAACAGATTCAGAATTTTCAAGGGCTATTTTTGCAGTCTCTCCAACATAGGAATAGAGAATCAGTCAAGTGGGTAGTATCATGGGGATTTGAATGAGCTAATGAGAAAAAGTTTAGGTGGACAGAATGCAGTCGTCAAACAATAGATGAATTCCACATCACTCTCGTTCTGGGTTGTACCGGAGAAAAGAAACAGCAAGTTGGGGAGGCAATTCACTCTGCATGCTTGCTGTACCTCCTGCCTGGACAGCTCTTTCCTCAGACACAGCATGGCTGGTCCCTCCCTTCCTTCAGGTCTCTGCTCGTTGTCACCCTATCGGAGAGACTGTCCCAGACCACTGTTATGCTGGTCAGTAGCATCACTTTGTTCCTACTCTATTTTCTCCATTTCACTTACCATTGGGCATTATGTCATACTTGCTATTTAGCACCTTTCTCTTCCAACCCCTTGGGTGTGGGTGTACAGCCACAGAGCAGCAAATGGTCTTTGCTCACTGCTCTAGTTCCAACTTCCGGTACCTGGTTGGAACGTCCACTGCCTGGTCCTTTAAGGATGCTCATTAGATATTTGTTGAATGCATAAAAGAATTAAAGCCCATAAACTTAATTTGGCTATACATTTCCACTTTTTTCTTCTGTCAGGCAATTGACCAGAATTACTAATAAATGGTTTGAGTAAATAGATCTTAACTTCTTTGACAGTAAGACACCACGTCTCCTTGATTCTTGGTGGAACCACTTTCACCTGGACTCAGTATGCAACTTTCAATATTTTTTTAAGGGTTAATATCATACACCTAGTTTTAAATTAGTTAACTTTTTATATTGATAGTAATGCATGAAATCTGAGGGGAAATGTAATTATACCCATAAAATACAAACTGATGGCCATTCTCCTATTGCCAAGTGATTATGTACATCTTTAACACAGACTGACATCCTACATCCAAAACAGTATCACTATCTCCTTGCTATTATTGAATTGGAAATAAAATAGTAATATCAAGTTAATTTTAATCTTTTCCAAGTTGTAATATCGTACACCTAGTTTTAAATTAGTTAACTTTTTATATTGATAGTAATGCATGAAATCTGAGGGGAAATGTAATTATACCCATAAAATACAAACTGATGGCCATTCTCCTATTGCCAAGTGATTATGTACATCTTTAACACAGACTGACATCCTACATCCAAAACAGTATCACTATCTCCTTGCTATTATTGAATTGGAAATAAAATAGTAATATCAAGTTAATTTTAATCTTTTCCAAGTTGAAATGTTGCTATAAATGTTCTTTGCCTTTGAAAACTATTGACTAATCCAAACATTTTCTAGACTTACAACGCAGATCCTGTCTCTTTATTCTTTTAACATGGCACCCTGTTTGTTAATCAACGTCCATAGTTCATATCCTATTTTGTAATTTTATACGCAATCTCCTGTACTAAACTCACCTCTTTTAGGGTAGGGATATCCATGTCTTACTCATTGCTGAATTTCTAACACTTGATACAGTGTCCACACTTAGCAAGTGCTTAATATTTTCTGAATGCATAATTTAGATGTAATCATGCTGCCTACTGTTTACATTATTCAACTTTTATTTTATGAGACACAGGCTGTATGGTCCTACACTAGGTATGTCAACCAAACATAGAAATCATATAAAACTTCTGGAAGTGGATAGTGATAATGGGTGCACAACACTGTGTGTGCACTTAAAGCTACCAACTTGTACATTTAAAATGGCTATAATGGTAAATTTTATGTGAACTATATTTTACCACAATGAGAAATAAATAGAGAACTTACCCTGTTGGTAAAATCATGCAGGATCTTTAGGCTCCTTTTGTGTTCCCATCCTTCTCTAAACATAATGTAAAAAGGGTCAAGCCAGAGCCAGGGCATCTTAATTCTTCGATGTATCATGTCACTCATCCTATACATAGGATAAAAATACGTCAGCTGGTATATTGAAAATGTGTGTCTCTTGGTCACCTATTTGGTGTCTGGTCTCAGTGAGGGTACTGATGGGAATGGTGATGACTCATCTCAGAGGCTATGAGGAACTCCATACTTTATGCTCAATGATGAATGCACGGGCTATTTCACATCTAATGAAGCTTAAAAATGAAATGGGTTTGTTAGAGGAATGAATGATCCTTTATAAAACATCCTTACTAGATGACCAGCTGACCTCTGCTCTGGTTTCTCCAGGGGAGAGTTCCCAGCCTCCCAAGGCTGCCTGTGGCTCTTGGACCACAGGTTGAGATGCAATCTGCCTCTTTTTAATGTCCATTCATTTGCTTGATCACTTCTCTGGAGTGACAGAAAACAACTGGCTTCCCTTTTCTACAGGACAGTACTCAATAAATACCCATCTGGCACAGAGCTGTCCCAAGTACCTCCCTTATTCTTTCCATAGATCAAGCTGAAGGGGCATGACAGGATCTCCTCCTTTGCACAAGCTTAGATGCCACCTCTTCGGAGAGGCCTTTCCTGGCCACCCAGTCTGCAGGACATATCCCTGTGTTCCTCTGTATTATCAACTTGCTTGCTTTCTTAAGCCGTTATCATAATTTATATTTTTTTATCAATTTGTTGCAATGCCTGTCTCCTCTGCTATTCTGTTTTGTGTGTCACTGTAAAAGTAGTCAGGACTTTGTACAATCAATGGCAGATTATAGGTGCTCAATTAATATCTACTACAACGAAATGAGCAGTGGTCTTATAGCTAAGGTACCTCAAATCCAATCCTGCTCTTGCATCTGAATAGATGGATAATCACAAGCGATAATTAAGGTAAATAGATTATCTCAACTAATAAACAGTACATACTCAGCACAGAAAATACAGGAAAGGAGAATAAATAACAAAAATAAGAAAGAGAAGCACATACACAGATCAACAATAACCAC
Source organism: Manis javanica (assembly GCF_040802235.1). NCBI lineage: Eukaryota > Metazoa > Chordata > Mammalia > Pholidota > Manidae > Manis > Manis javanica. The sequence goes on from NC_133167.1 coordinate 100,228,459, forward strand.
AGCTAACATTCTTGGTTTAGTATCTTCTAGTTTTTTCTATGAAAGATTTTAGTATGATAACCTACTAAAACATTGTATTCATCTTTCTTTTATCACTTAGCATGATGTCATCTCTCAATATATTATAAAATGATTTCAAATCAAATCACTGCTTGGTCCAGGTGTTCCATATTTTACACAACCTTTCACCTACTGTCAAAACACATGCTTAACTGTTAAGTTAATTTTAGTATAATGTTTTATTTTCAAACTGAAAATGATACAGTGCAAGTTATTAGCAACAATTATTAAAGCCCTCATCAATAACAATTTTAAAAATAATTCAAAAGATTCCACTTACCTATAAACTGCACGGACATACTCGGAGTCACCATTAGTCTGAGCACCAATATTCTTCCCCATAGCTGTTTCTGTAAAATGGGTGACAAGCAACCATTCAATTCATGCACATAATTGATGTTTATTTTCCACTGGCAGATACTTGAAAAAAAACCTATTAGTCCTGTTCTCTTCTCATATTTTAAGATGGTTCTTTCCCCCTTTTCTTTCTTCTCTTGTACCTTCTTCTTCTCCTGCTCCCGCCCCTGCTCTTCCTGGCACGCTGGCTCTGCGACTATTCCGCACAAAGCGTGGGCATAGGTGCTGCTTCTCAGGCAGTTAATGTAGCAGTAGGTCCACCCTGAAGAATCCTACATCGTTTCCAATCCCCTCATTTGTCTTCCAAATGGAACGCTATTTTCTGTTTGGGCCATTTATCTTTACTATTACTTTAGATACAAATCAATGAGACTTACCACAGATTATATCTAAGGCACAAAGAGTGACGTAAAAAAAGCAGTTAAATGCTCCTTGGTTAACATGTTTTTCAAGCTTATTAACCAATATATTTGCTTGTTCATTCATGACATCTAAGAAATCTTCCAGAATTGTAAAATGGAAAGTGGGTGTTAACATTTTTCTCCTAGAGCGCCATTTGTTTCCAGTACTAGAAATACAATACATGGTTACAAACAAAGGGAAGCAACATTCAAAACAAAGTATAATATGGCCAAGTCAACACAATTCCCCTGAAATAACTTCATCTACAGATTATCTAATGCTTTGGTCAGAATGACAGAGAAAGATTCACATATTATTACAAAATACAGATATTTTAGATATTCTATGTTACTAATATTTAAAAGAACATTCATAAAAGTTGAAAATTTTAAAAATGTTTCTAAATGGATCAGTTCTGAGTTTACAAAAATTAGAATCTTTCTCCTCCTTCTATCAGTACATTACATGTTCTGTGATTCCACTTTGATTTCTACTATCTTCAAATTCTCCAGTCCCCGCGAAGTCCCTGCCTCTCTCTTGCCAGGCCCTCTCTCAGAGGAAGGGGCCCTCCGGCGGACTGCCAGCTCAAGGATTGAGGACTGTGTTCCATATACTCTTCTGGGGCTGACTGCCTTTGCATTTAATTTTCAAGATTTCCCTGCTCCAAACTCTCCTTTGGCTTTACTCCATTCATAGAACAAGACCATCTAATCCTTCTTGGAACACTGGTGGTCATCATTATTGAATATTGTGACCGGAGATTACCATACACCCTGGATTCCTGTCTATCAAAGGAATGTTTCCTGCACCTGTTCTTCCTGTTTCCTCCCTACTTGCTGACAGCACAGTCTTGCTGCAGGAAGAGAACCTTGTATCAATTCCTGACATAACAGGTTGTCCATAGAAGAAACTGTTTCTACAGGACAGCTTTACACATTCACATTGACATACCTTGTCAGAAGTCCTAGGCCAAGCCATGGTTCTAGGAACTTGTACATATAGGATTTGTCAATTTGCCTTGAACTAGTTAAAATTACCTTAGAAAGAGAAGAAAAAATGTTGAGAGATGTACAGACATCAGAATGATATCAATTGTAATACCTAGCTCGAACACAACTACTTTTTAAAGTTATATTTCATAACAACCATTTTAAATATCTTCATATTTCATTGTTTCTCTGATTGATTTTCATTCCTGTGCCTCAAAGAAATTCAATTGGGATTTTAAGCATAGCTGTCATTCAGCTTTGGAGACTAAATGCAGTTGAGAGAAAGGAAAATGTCCAAGGTGATTCTCTGGTTCCTGCCATGAACTAGGAACCGAATGGAGTCATTGATTGAGGGCAAGAAGAGAGGGAGAGGAAGCCGGTAAACCCAAGGATGACCACATCCATGGAAATGGAAATCACACGTTCATTTTCAGTACTTTGACATGGAGACATTCAGGTTGCCAAGGGCTGAGGGCAGGTACGAAGCTCAGGATAAAGGCTTGAACTACAAGTACACATTTGGGTGTCCCAGCATATAAGTAATACTGGAAACCATGGGTGTGATCGGTTGGCTGGAGTCAAACTGAAGTAGAAGAGATGAATTTTGGGCTGCACACGTAATGCTCCCTGGGCCTCCTGCTCAAGTCCCTCTCTACCGACCTAAGTCAGCAGTGCCTGAAGTCCTTGTCTGGTCTCCTCACTATCTACTCTGAACCATTCCTGTGCAGGGTGGTATAAGCGAAACACCAGCATCTTCACCACAATAATTAAGAAGACATATCACAGCACAGTGTGCTAGGAACTTGTATATTTTTAATTTTCTTCCATGAAAAGAAGATCTGATTAACCCATTTTTATTCACAGACCCAAATGCTTGTCTCAGCAAACCACAAGATAATTTCTCCAGTGTCACAATAAGTAAAATGTATAACAATCCTTTTGAGGAGTAATTTCAAGAGCATGGATTAATAATATTTCAATATCAGAAAAAAAATCTCAATATCAGATTAACATTCTCTTTTAGGAAAATTAATTTAATTTGGAATAATAAATTTATAATGGATGTTAATACATGACACTCAAAGCACCTTGAGAGAAACACTCATATTTTATTAGTCTTATATGTTTGGAATCTTAAAAAATAGTCTGGCAGATAACATGTGCTCACCTTGTAGAATAATCTATGTTATGGTTGTATAAAACCACATCCTTCTGCAGACTTTCCAAGAAAAACAGAACCAAAATACTGGGACGTGACAACAAACGTGTACAGACATCTAGAGGCTGCTCCTCTCTGCAGGATTCAGACTACATTTGGAAAGCACCTACACAGCCTAAAAATATTTAATGGAATGCTCAATGTACTGAATTCAATTAAATATAAGACTTTATTTGTTCTGATGTGATGCTCACATCATTAAATGTACAGTGGAATACTAACCTTATTTGCCCAACTCACCTCCACATTTTCTGCATTATAAAGGACCACTGTAGGCATTGGCCCCAGCCAGAGTTTCAGCAGTGGCACGTGTCGGTATTCTTCAGTGTAATAAATTAGCTGCTGAAAAAAATCTGGGAGAAATATTTAATTTTTAAATAAGTACCCTATTGTGTCTTCTTGGGGTTTTTATCTTTTTTTTTTCAAGTCATTTAATATCCCCCAGGTCCTTTACATCTTAAAGGTAAACTGCACAGTCACTATTAAATGACTTAATGATTGAATCACAAGGGTAATTCCACTTGGTTATGAATGAGGTGCCTCTGAGTATGATAACCCATAAGGAACGACCCTGTGAACTGTGAAGTCCCAAACGTTGGGTGCTGGGGGTGGACCTTATCAGGTGCATTCCCCAAGACCCCTGGAGCTGTTAAATTTCTCCCAGCCTTGCCTCATGCTGCCCTTTCATTGGAAGGAAAACCTGTCGCGCTCTCCAGCCCTGGAAGATGCTTCCCATCCACTCTCTATAAACTGTCCTGTCCTACTAATCCTTGAACTTGTCAAAGATCTCCGGGCCTTTACAGAGCCTCTCCTCTTTATGGGACACTAATGCCACTGCCCATTGTAACACCTACTTATGCTTTAAGTGTCATCTTACATGTGACTTCAGGGGAAGTCTCTGATTCAATGTTTGCACATATTGTGTATCTGTATATATTGTGAAATGATCACCCCAATAATCTAGTTAACACCCATCACATTATGAATTTTTTTCCTCCTTCAGATGAAAACTTTTAAGATCTACTTTTTTAGCACATTTCAAATATATAATACAGTATTATTAAGTACAGTCACCATGCTATACATTACATCCCCAGGACTTCCTTATTTTATAACTGGAAGTTCGTACCTTTTAACCCACTTCACCCATTTTGCCCACCCCTACCCCTGCCTCTAGCAACCACCAATCTGTTCTCTTTATCTATAATGCAGGCTTCGTTGTTGTTTTGATTCCACATACAAATGAGAGACACAATATTTGTCTTTCTCTGTCTGACTCACTTCACTTAGCATTATGCCTTCAGGGTCTATCCATGTTGCCATGTCTTCGCAAATGGCAAGAGTTCCTTCTTCTTTATCCATTCATCTGACAGACACTCAGCTTGCTTTCATGCCTTGGCTGTTGCAAATAATGCTGCAGTGAACATGGGCAGGGTGCAGATATCTTTTCAAGTTAGTGTTTGTGTTTCCTTCAGACAAACACTCAGAAGTGGAATTGCTAGATCATATGGTAGGTCTGTTTTTAATTTTTTGAGGAATCTCCAAATTGCCATAGTAGCCGCACCAGTTTACATTCCCACCAACAGTGCACAAGGGTTCCCTTTCCTCCACATCCTAGCTAATACTTGTTATTTTCTTTTTGGAAAAAACCATTCTAGTAGGTGTAGTATGCTACCTCATTGCAGCTTTGATTTGCATTTCTCTGATGATCAGTGATTTTGAGCACCTTCGTACCTTTGTCATAAATTAACTGACCACTTACTTACATAGGCTTTTTTTTGGGGGGGGTTGGGGGACCTTTTGATTCTGTTCCACTGATCTATGTGTTTTTTATGCCAATTCCATACTGTTTTCATGACTATAGATTTGTAATATAGCTTGAAATCAAGAATTATAATCCCTCCAGCTATGTTCTTTCTCAAGATCCCTTGGACTATGTGGGGCCTTTGTGGTTCCATACAAATTTTACGATTGTTCATTATTAGTGAAAAATGTGATTAGAATTTGATGGGGATTGCATTAAATCTGTAGATTGCTTTGGGTAGTATGGACATTCTAACAATATCAATTCTTTCAGTCCGTGAGCACAGAATATCTTTCCATTTATTTATGCCTTCTTCAATTTCTTTCATCAGTGTCTTCTAGTTTTCAGTGTATAGGTCTTTAATCTTGGTTAAATTTCTTCTTAGGTATTTTGTTCTTTTTTGATACAATTGTAAATTAGACTTTTCTTAATTTCTCTTTCTGATAACTCCTTATCTGCATATAGAAATGCAGTAACCTTTGTGTGTTGATTTTGTATCCTGCAACTTTACTGAATGTTTATTAATTCTATAAATTAATTTGTTAGTTTTTTGGTGGAGTCTTTAGGGTTTTCTGTACATAATACAGATGTTTGTGTCATCTGCAAGCAGTGAGAGTTTCACTTCTTCTTTACCAATTTGGGTGCCTTTTACTTCTTTTTCTTGCCTAAATGCTCTGGCTAGGACTTCAAAACTATGTTAAATAAAAGTGGTAGAAGAAGGTGTCCTTGCTTTGTGTCTGATCTTAGAGGAAATGCTTTCAACATCACTTCTACTGTATTCTTACCAAAAGTGCATATAACTTCAGCCTAATTATGAGACAACAACAGACGAACTCAAGTTGAGAGATAGTCTACAAAATACCTTATTGGTTATCAGAAAAAAAATGTCAAGGTCATAATAGACATGGAAAGACTGATAAATAATCACAGATTAGAAAAGACTTATATCTTGGAGCATAACACATGGGAACACAACAACTAGTTGTCAGTGAGGTCTTGGCCTGAGGCCTGGAACAGAAAAAATGGACACTACTGGAAAATGTTGTGAAATACAAATAAGGGCTGTGGTTTTGCTAACAATATTGTACAAATGTTAATTTTTTAGCTTTGATAATTATACTAATTGCATAAGATGTCACTGTCAGAGGAAGATGGGTAGAGGGCATATAGAAACTCTGTAACATTTCTGCAGTTTTTCTGTAGGTCTAAAATTATTTCAACAGAAACAACTCAAAAAGAAGGGAGTTTTATTTTTCTGAAACAGTACGAAGAGGAAGCTGAGGGAAGATTTTTATAAAACTACTTTGTTCACAGGAGAGAAACACAATATATACACATACAAATATAGGCTTGTGTCTATATTTCCTTTAATGTAGCTAAGAAATTTATAACTTAAGAGCCCAGGTAGCAGAATCAAGTTCGGAAATGTGATGAAAAATTGGAAGGGCTGTTGGAGTAAATATAAGAAAGAATCATTAAAATAAAAAGATCTGTTGTGCAGCACTGAGGACAATGTAGGGATTAGATGGGAAAATTTTGAAATCAGTCAAATTAGTTTCCTATTACATGTCCAGAAATGAGACTAAATATGATTAAGTACCTTAGTTCTCCCTGGAAATACAGTTTGCTTCCATAAGCATTCCACAAGCAAGGAATGTGCACCTCCAAAAGACCCCCACCTCTACTCTCAGGGACTTAAAATTATGGGAGTTGGTCACTTCTGTAACAAATCACAATACCAGAGAAAGTGCAGTGGGTGGTAAAATAGAAATTTAAGTTTGAGGAGTTACTGATTCTCATTTCATGAAGGAGATGGCATTTGAGCATTGAAGAACGAGCTAGACTTTTGTAGGCACAAAAGGGGCAGTAGGGGTGAAGAGAGGATGTGTACCGAGCAGCAGAAATAGCAGAGCAGAAGCCTGCGGGTCAGAAATTCCCTGTAGGTTCAGCCAAAGCAGAGGATGGAGGGCGGCAGGATAACACTGAGAGATGAGACGGAGCATGGGAGGCCCATGGAAGTTTCATTTTTTTTTATAGGCTCTAGGAATAGCTGAAAGTTTCTGATGCAAACCAGATGACTGGAATTGTATTAGAGGACAATAACACGAATGTGTGGGAGATCTGTGAGTAATTTGGGTATGGTGGAACCACAGGAAGCTTCTGGGTGAGGACAGGGATGGCTGAGATTTGATGCAGCCATGGTTAGGGGTATTGGACCCGTTTGTGGCTGGCCCTTGGGTTGGGTGTGGCGAAATGGTGACTGTCAATCCAACTATAGCACCAAAGTAGTGTGGGAAACTCAGGGGCCAACGCTTGCTGAGTTGGTATCAGTGAGATCTGGGAAATGCAGCCTGGCATTAGGAGAGGTCAAGCAATGACAAAACTCTCAGTCAGGGATACCATATTGGTGAGTGACCCCTCAGTAGGCACAGGGCAGTAGCAAGTGACTAAGGAATTAGAATACAGGGTTAAGACTTCAGAGATAAGACCTGGCCAAGGCTAGACAGGTGGTCAGAACCCAAGTCAAACAAGACGTGGTCAAGGGAGAACATGAGTCCTAGTTGGGGAACTGATTACACGTTAGGGAATGGTGCAGAGCCTCATTCCACTGCTGGGAAAATCTAGGTGGGGAAGCATGAGGAGCGGCAGGCTAGTGATTAGGTGTATGGGTCAGGGCTTATCCTAGGCAAAGGGGGTGCCCAACTGACAACAGCAGGGCTACGCCAACCCTACTAGGAGGCTACTAATATGGTACTTGAGATTTTGACAGGGCTGTTTTGACATGGGAACTTGGGACGTCAGTGACAAACTGACATGGCATTAAAAACAAACCATAGATGTGCACGTGCTCAGCTCATCCCTTCTCTTCATCTATGCCTAAGCCTCACCTACCCCTGGGCTTCAGAGCAAGCTGCTCGAAGTGCAGGGGGAGAAGGGCTGGGGCTCAGGGATACCCACTGCATACAGTACTAATAGTAACGCTTTTAAAAAAAGTGTTGGCAGATTTTGGCACATCAAATCCTAATAATATCCTAAAATAGCCAACATCCATTCTGTCATATTAACTTGCTGTGACAGGTTATTATATGCTAGATCTAGTGCTAAGGTTTAAGGTGCATTACGTCCTTTATGTCTCACCAGTTAGAGAGAGGCACTATTATTATACACTTAAGGAAACTGTGAACAGTTAAGTAACTTGCCCAATATCTCAGCACTAGTAAATGGTGGAACCTGGCTTTGTATTCAAGGCAGTGAGGCCCCGAATATGCCATTTGAACCATAATAACAAACTGCTCCAAAATGTCTTCTTGTCAAAACTATTGTCAAATTTGTGGTGAAAAGGGCTGGGTCAAATGAACAGTGTCAAAATGTCATGCTGCGTGATAGTAACTGCCTGGTCTGGTCTGACAGAGGAGACAGGGAAGTCTGAATCTGTAGTTTGAAGTATCAGGTCCAATAGCAGACCACAGTTGGGGAAGACAGGTTGGCATAATGGACTGGAAAAAGGAGAGATCAGAGCTTGAGAGGTCAATGAGAAGTCAACCGCAGTACTCCTGGTGAGATTACTGAGGCCAGAATTTGGACAACAAATGTGAAAGAACACAAATTTGGACACAAAGTGAAAGGCACAGCTTATTGCCTAAGAGTCAAGGTTAATGAGGACAAGGGACATATCTTAGAATATTCCAGTATCCACAGCTTCATTTAGCTCAATGCTGGGAAGAAGGCAGGGTCTCAAAAAATGTTTGATTGGGAATAAGAAACTTATTCTAACCAAATCCTAGATAGTGATCTAGAAATGGCATGCATTACATTTAATCCCTAAAATAACTGTAATATAGTTACTTTTACAAATGAAGGGTAAGAAACTCTTAGTTTTAGTATTTGCTTTATATATTTTGGTGTTCCTATGTTAGCTACATATATATTATTTATGAATGTTATATCTTCTTGCAGACTGACCCCTTTTATCATTACATAATGCCCTTTTAAAGTCTTTTCTCTGACATGGGTATAGCTACAGAAGCTTTCTTTTATTTTTTTATTCCTTTATTTCCAGTCTGTGTGTATCCTCACATCTGAAATGAGTCTCTTGTAGAGAGCCTATAAATGGATCTTTTTTTTTTCTTATCCATTCAGCTACTCCTGTCTTTTAATTGGAGAATGTAGTCCATTTACATTTAATGTGATTATTGATCGGTAGGTACTTAACGCCATTTTGTTCCATGCTTTCTGGCTGTTTTGTAGTTCCTCTCTGTTCTTTCCAGATGCTCTCTTCCCTTTAGAGTTTCAGTCAAATTCTCAAAATCAAACTGCTTGATTGCAAAGCTAGAAGCTGAGCAAAGGTTTGCCTGATGCCAAAGTCTAGTACTTATTAATGGATTACAAAGTCCCTTTATAAAAGACAGTATTTCAAGTCATTCCACTCAGTGACTCCAAGACTATAAATTACTGTAAGTACTCCAATCAACTCACACTTTGTTTTGAAACATGTCTTATTCACTAGAGATTTCAGTTCTTAGAAAAATTCCCCTAAAGAATATGAGATTTCTTAAGTATTTTGTTTCTCATTGGGGAATGGGGCATCTGTAATTCTACAGTTACTTTTTAATACTATAAAGCCTTAGGGTCAAAGAGGTGTTCACTCTGCTTTGAGTTTTAACCAAGAGGATTTTTACAAATGGGGTTTTCATATATCTAGTTACATTGTCACATTGACGTTTGGCTGGTGAAAAGCTTACTGTTTTTCTTAAGCCAAAAAGCATTCTCCAGTATTTTGGTAAACACTCTCCCATGAGGCCTCATCATTCCTGTGAAGTTGAAATGACAGCATTGTTTTTATTTGGGGAAACAGAAGTGGAAAAGAAAGAATCCTTCCAGCTTTGGAGTTGACGTTCAGCTGTAAAACTACTATTTACAATTAATCTGAGGGGAAATAGGGTTCTGGCGCTGGGATTATTTAAAAATATGTTAGTTTGGGCAAATCTTTTCATGTCTGAGTATCTTAATTTATATGCCCATGAAAATGAAGTGCTAAAATCTCATTCACCCTCTCTGTTGGGGGATTACAAATACCAGGTACTTTTGAGGACTTTCTGTCTTAAAGTGTGTTTTTTTCCCATCAACAAAACATAATATAAATCATATCTTCAAAAAGATGGTTCAGTAAAAAACAATTCACTAATAATAAATATAGCTTTCAGAACTTGCTGTATGTTTTCCAGAAGGCCCTACCCTCACAGTTTGTCATTATGTAACCTCCTTAAAACTGGTAAAATATGAAGGTCAAGAAGGAACAAAAGTAGTTTTCAAGCCTTGTGATGTCTCTATTTCGGGGCGGGGGGTGGAGGGGGGCTAATGAATCCCTCTCTAGTCCTTACTTTCCAGAGAGGGAGGAGGGCGATAAGTTTTGAGATACTTGTCCTGTTCCAGGGAAGTTTCTGCTCCTAAGGCTTTGTCTAGACAAAAGAAAAGTCAGGCAGTGTTTGGGATAGAGTAGCTAGAGAGGTGAGAAAACGGGAGAAAGCAGGACAGGAGTTTAGAAGTACTGCATCCCATGCTATTCGCAAAGAAAGGTTCGTGTGGAACGGAGGGCACCGAGAATGTCAGGTGTCACGGGGAGAACTGGGTAGAAGGGGGCCCCCCACTTCCAGCGGCTGGTACCCTTCCCCTCGCCCTTATCCTGCCGTCCAGCATCTCAAGTCACGTCGCCCCGGCCGCAGAGAAGGCGGGAGGGCCCCCGGCCCTACCTCTGCCGTCGGGCTTCATCACCAGCGCGTGTCCCACCAAGGGGTAGGCGCCGGGCAACGACGGGACAGGCCTCAACCGCAGCCATTTCTGCGCGTAGCTAGCCACCATCTGCAGGAGGGTCAGGGCGAGGGTGGCGCCCGCCACGGAGACGGCGCCCAGCGAGCCCCAGAGCAGCAGCTTCTGCACGACGTGCAGCAGCCAGAGCGCCATCGCCGCGTCGGTGCAGCGCTCCGACCGGACCCGCGCCTGCGGCCGCTGCAGAAGCTGCGCGCGGACCCCAAGGGGCTCGGGGGCGCGGCTCCGGGGCGGGGTTCCGCGGGGCGGGCGCCGGGCCTGCAGGCGGCGCGCCGGGCCGCTCGGCGCCGCTCCCTCCTCCGCCTCCTCCCTTCCCTCCCCGGGGCCGGAAGGGGGCGCAGGGCGGAGACTGCGCTGCCCCCCTCGGGGAACGCCCTGGCCTCGGCCTACGTCAGAGGCCCGCGGGGTGCACCCCCTCCCCGAGCAGGAAACCACGGACCAGAACCCAGCTTCAGGCCGTCAGAAAGTAAATGAGAGCGCCAATGGGTTGGGGAGGAGAAGAGGGGTGCAATCTAAGGCAGCTTCCCCGGGTCAGGGCGGCAGGGCTTCGTGTGCTAGGGCCTCGCGCCGGTTGGAGTGTGCGGGGGAAGCGTGCGGGCGCGCGCGCAGTGTTTAAAGTGGAAATGGACATCTGGTTGGAAGTCAGCCGCTGGAGCTTATTTTTTCTGGCTGGGTATCGGTCCTCGCGCTTTCTTGCGCGCGTTCCACTCCCAAAGCCCGGACGCCTGACGGGAGGCTGGCATCTCGCCAGGTGTATCCTGGCCATCCAGAACAATGCCCTACTTTGATCTCGAGGGCCGAACGGGCAACAACCTTTGGAGCACTGGTTATCAGCTTTCCCCAGATGCTGGCCAGCACCTAAGAGAACTACAAGAGAGGAGTGGGTGGGAGAGGACAAAGGGCGAAGTCTGTGAAGCATGGAGGCAGGAAATGCTGGGAGATGGCATTTGATAGGCCCAGCTACGGCGCATTCTGAAAAGAGCAGAGACAAACCACCGAGCCTTTGGAAGGGAAAGGGAAGATGAGGGAGCAGGATGCCCCGATTCTGCCCGAGGGCTGTGTTCCCTGACTGCCAGTCACCCCCTTTTCTCCAGGCAGAGGTACCCAGTCTTGACTCTGCTGCCCTTGTCTACCCTTGGTCCTTCTTGCAAAGGGGATGGGTGAGGAGTGCCTTGTCCCCCTAGTTCAAGCAATGAATCCAGCAGTAGACACAGGTGTCCTTCCTTCCTTTCTCTCCTCAGTATGCGTTCTGCGTTAAAGGATGAATCTCTTTCCAAGTGTTGGCTACTTCCCTTGCTTGAAATGAAAGCATCTGAAAGTTATAATCATCGTCCAGAATAAGTTATAAACTACAGAAACTAAGATGTAACTTAACACTTAGATTTCCTTACATTTTCTGATTCTTGGAATGATTCCCAGTATGAAAAAGATACTTAGATTATAAAAAATAAATTCTGCCTGGATATAGAGCTATATAATCTATGTATTTACACTCGTCACATCCTCAGGGTAAGCAGGAAACTTTTGTCATGAATTTTGAATCACAGTCACCAACATCAGGTAGCGCACATTGCTTCTTGCTTAAATGTACAGTTTTTTGAACAAACATTTCTCTGTAACGACCACCCAGATCATAGAATACAAAATCATACTGCATGTGCCCCTTTGTAGCCATCTTCTTAAACTCAACATTATTCTTGAGAGATGAATCTATATTGCTGTGTGAAGTATTTCTCCTTATTTTTCATAGCTGTACATTATTCCATTGTTTGACTATACCACGGTTTATTATTCATTTTATGGCAAATGATTGTTTCAGCTGAGATGTATGTATGTCTCCTATTAATTCTGTGTCTATGGAGAACCCTAATGTAACCACTTTATTAAATTGATTCCCATGTATTTTATGTTGAGGCTATTATACATAGTATTTTTATGTTTTATTATCTGTCAGTATATAGAAATGCAAGTGAGCTTTTGTGTTGACTTTGTATTGAATGAGCTTGCTAAAATCACATTTGATTCTGAAGTGTATCTGTAGGTTATCTTCAATTTTCCACCTTCATCTAAGCAGGGGTTACACCGATTCTAGGTTCTACTTAAAGTGTTTTGAGCATCTATTTTTAGTGTGCTCTTTTAGAGTTTAGTCCTCCGAGGTTGTCAGTTCCAAGACAGGGGCCTTTCCCAAGGCCCTTCTCTTTGGCAGCCTAGAACTTGCCCAACTCTAGAACACCACTTTCTTTTTTTTTTTTTTTTGGCCTCTATGCCCATGATAATAACCTGAAATACTCTGATGGGAAGAAGAAACAGTATCAAATAAGGGGTTCACCCTAATGTGTTTCCCTATCTCTGAATTGGCTTTCTCTAGTTTGTGGCTGATTTTCTTCGTCTCTTCCCCCAAACAGCTGATCCTTGTTCATTTATAGCTTTTACGGTTGTTCTCAGTGGGTCAGTGTGGTATGAACTGTTCTTTCATACCTAGTAGTAGAATATCTCCAAATTCGTGTTTAAAGCCATTTCGTATCATTCATCTCCTTGCTTATTCTATCCCATGTCCTGCTGGCCTCTTTGCTGTTATGCAAACCACCAGGTATGTACCTGTTTTAGGCCTGTGTATTTTTCCCTTGGTCTAGAATTTTTTTTTCATATCTTTATGGCTTCTTTTCTCATCTTCTTTGAGTCTGTGTGTAAATACTACCCCTGCACTAAAGGCTTCCCTGATTATTCTATCCAGAGTTGCATCTCTGTCCATCCTCTGTCACCTTACCCTATTTTGTGTCTTCATAACACTTACCGCTCTCCGACCTTATGTTTCTATCAGTTTGTTGACAGCCTAACCTCCTCCTCTAGAATCTAAGTTCTATTAGAACAGATGCTGTCTTGTTCAGTCCAATGCTTAGAACAGAGTCTTACATAAAGAAGGTGCTTGATAAATATTTAATGAAATAATAAATCCATGTTGACTGCCACATGGGAATCTCATCTTCTGAAAAAAAAAAAGATTTAATTGGAGTATTCATAAATGAGGTAAAACCCTCACAAACATACATAGTTACATACATTTAATTCACTGGGAAAAGTTGGCTATGTAGTTAGAAATAAATGAATAACCTGTGTGTTAGAAACTGCAGAGTTGATAGTTACACACAGTACATAAAAATTGGGGATGTAAAGATTTAAAGAATGTAATGAAATTTTGAAAATTCAGCACTTTTATATTTTATTAAAAATTAAAGAATTAAAGATCCTGAACAATGATCTGTAGTTATAAGAAAATGATGACAATACAAATGTAATACCCAAATGTTTCATGATATAAAATGTACTTCTTAATTAGTATAGAAACTCTATTCTAGTTCAGAATAACATCAGTATAGATACTTCTGAATTTGTAAAATCTACAGTTTTCTGTGGAATTCTATATGTTCTTATATTATTTTTAATTTCTGCATTCCCTGTTTGGTTTTGGATAAATTAACACTCTTTAATTAATGTAGTCACTATCCTTAATTTTAAACTTGATCTCAAGAGTTTAAAAGTCAATTTGCCTTTTCCAATTTTTAACAGAGAAATTCTAAGACTCATTTATCAAAGTAGATTATTATGAGAACACAGCTCTAGTGTTTACCTATTTAGTTTGAAAAGCACCATCCTTGATAAAAGCATTATTTACTAACCTCTAAATTTTATTTAACCTCTAAATAAAATATTATCTTTAATACAGGTATAAAAATATATGCTATGAGCAGGTCTTCTTAAAATCAGTGGCACAGCCAATTCCTTATCTCTGAGGTAGAATTATCTTCTGATTAAAAATGTTTAGGAGACAATCAAAATCACTGTACTTGGTTCTATTTTTCACGTTTTTTTAAATCAGTTATAAATAATAGATTTTCGTCTGCAAAATTCTGAAGCCAAATAAGGCTACCGTAAAATCTCTTCAATGGTTCTTCATAAAGAAATAATTTATTTTGGATACTTTACCGTAATGTTAGTTTCAGATGTGTATCAGTCATTTTCCCTTCTAAGAAGCCTAGGCTGATTCAGGAAGGTGTTGAACAGTTCCTGGAAGTTGACGTGGAATAGCCGGAATGGTTCTGAGAGACCAGGGTGGCTGGGAAGGGCACAGTGAGCGGGAATTAAGGACCAGAGAGCGTCAGCCGGAGAGCCTTGGGCACGGGTCTCCAGACCGCTCCCATGTCTAGGGACTGCTTGTGTTTGAGAACTGCTAAATTAAGACTGATATGTTCCTCTTGGAAATCTGTACAGCTAATGTTTAGGGATAGTTTAGAAAATTCTCAAAATTCTGCTTTGTGTAGGTAACTAAGCATTTGGAATATTACGTGGAGTTATGGAGCTGTGGCTGTCCGAAAGAGGTATGGCTACAGTGACCATCCTCACACACCAACGTGTTCCATTGCTATGGAAAACGGTGTAGGGAAGGGAGACGAGTGACCCGCAGAAGGCAAGGCTCTAGGGCCATTCTGTGATGTCGCTCAGTAAGAAAGGGCAACACTAATTCCAGCGCCAACACACTTTTTAGTTTCCACACATCTGTAAATTGGCAAAGATCCTCTCTTCATTCAATGAGAAATGTGTCTGCAAAGAATTTATTGTACATTTACATGATGATAGGTAGATATAGATAAAGCTTCGTTTTGGATTAATGAAAGTTAGACTGATAAATATAATTATCTGATAGAAAAGAAGAAATGGTGATGTGAGACCTGAGAATATCAAAATGAGTCTAAGGACTGAAATCACAATAAAGGAAAATAACTTGCCGGAAGAAGAAACCAAGAAAATGGCCCAGGAGCATTGCCTCACGTTGATCCTTTCTCCTCTAATATGTTCCCTTGTCTATATTAAGGTCAGATAGGGATGTGTGTGCTCTGAAGGGACACGAAGCCGGGCAAGAGGACAGAGAGTGGAGAGAGCTGCTGCCTTAGACGGAGGGGCCTGGGAAGGCTCTACTGCAGGGGCGACATCTGAGCAAAGGCTGCACTGTGGGGAGCTAAGGAGGCCCCGCCCCAAAGCCTTCCCTCCCAGGGACGAACACTTCCATTGAAAACGACAACGATGAAACCATGGGTGATACATTTTAATTATGTTTCTACTCAGCTTTAAAAATCAGTCAGTTTGGGATGCTTTTAAATGAACTGCCTGAATTTGAACGTGAAAACTCATAAAACAGAATTGGCTTGGGACACTTAGCCACTGATGTTCCTTGAGATTTGTGACTTTAGTACTTTTTCCGGAAGGCATAAGGAAGTCAGCATGATGACTAGAACAATCTGAATCTTAGCCAAACTGGCATATGTACCCAAGATGACTTTGCTATTTTTTAAAGAACAGACTAAGGTCTATTAATAACTTAAGATTTTTGATGGAATTAATAATTCAATGAGACAACGAATATGTCAAGACACAAGTTACAAAATGGCATATTCCTAGATAATACGCTCTCATGTAGTAAGTAGTTATGTGTGTGTTTGTGTATACTTGATAAAATGATGGATCAGCAACACATACTAGATTCTTCTGAGCAAACCGTGAAGAACCTTTACTGGAATGCTTCCAGTATAGGAGGTTGGTGAGTTAGACTTGGATGCACTGTGCAATGCAAAGTGGTCAAAATTAAGTTCTTTGTTTGCATTTCTCTCAGTCTAACACCTCAGTCAGTCAGACAAGCAGATACACTGTATAATACTTGTTCTTCCATGTGTCAAGTGATGAATGGTGTAGAGGCTTGGAAGACTCCAGCAAGCACTCTGGTTCTGGTGTAGTAACATCAGGATGCCACTTGGAATCTCTTTCTTGAACTCAGAGTTGTCTTCTGAAAAGATTTCAGTGGATACTGTGAACCTGAAACCCCAAAGCAAAGAGTGGTTCTCATTAAAACGTTAAAAAAATTCCAGCTCTCAAAAAGATTATTTTGTACATTCCGTGCAGATGATATTAAAAAAAAAAAAACATGTTATTTTAATGTCACTTTACACAAACTAGGAAATAGTCATATGCAAAAATTGCCAGTTTGGGGGACAGGGGAAAGGAAGGTCCTCTCCCTCTTCCACCAAGCCTGGCTGCTGCCCTGTGCCTTCCCAGAGCTGATGGGTTTGCTAGAACCTGCTACTCAGAAGCAGATCCCTAAAGCCCGTAAGCAGCCCTTACACTGTTGGGGACACCCCCTCAGCTTCTCCTTTTTTTCTTGCCACAGAACAAATGTTGATGATAAGTTAATAGCTCCAGGGGATTTTTGACCTGGAAGCAAAGGTTAGTTAAGAGTGCAGATTTAAAATAAATTCAGAGCCCAGTTCCCTCTCCTGGCCTCTGCTCCTGTGTGACTAGCAAACTATTAGCCATCTCCAGTTAGCACGCTGCCATCCCATCACCAAAACAGAATTCATCAAAATTGCCGAGTTCTCTCTTTCAGCACCACTGTCCACTGGCCACGAACAAAGTCACATTTATCAGCCTCCCCTCCTTTCTCTCGCACATACTACATGATGTTCACCCTGATTCGTGTGGCTTACGCCTCC
The DNA here is from genome assembly GCF_040802235.1 of Manis javanica. Taxonomy (NCBI): domain Eukaryota; kingdom Metazoa; phylum Chordata; class Mammalia; order Pholidota; family Manidae; genus Manis; species Manis javanica. The sequence continues at coordinate 100,245,655 of NC_133167.1, forward strand.
TCCAGGAAGTCCCTCTACCCCGTCACTCACCTGCATTTACAGTGAGGTGGCCCTGCTCACTACTCTAGTGGCCCCATCTCTCCCACTAGACTGAATGTTCCTTGAAGTTCAGACCCAAATGTCCTTGGTGTGTGAATGCCAGCCTTTAGCATGGAACTTAGCACAGAGTGAGCACTTGGTACGTTGTCATTTATTAATAAATAAATTTGGATGCATACTTTACCCCAGACCATCTACAATTACTTTCAAAGCAATACCTGATAATATAGCATGGCAGCCTTTTAGATAAGGAACTATTGTCACTGACCATGACAGCTAATGCTGCTGGGAAATTACACGAAAAAAGCAGCAAGAAGTCAAAGCAACCTAGAGAAAAACCGTAAGGGGCTAAAAAACCTTTGCCATCCCTACGCTACAGAACTATCGCAGGGCTTATGTAAACAGCGAAAAAACTCTTGTGCCAGGGCTTAAGCTGTACTAGGTTTACTTTTAAATTATTAAGTATTTCCTTAAAACAGAAAATATCCTTTACATTTCAGATTATCTATGATGCAAACGATTAATAACTTGGGGCAAATAATGTATGTCTGACACCTAGCTAGGTCCTTTCCACACACTTTTTCCAATAATTTTTTTATCCCCCCAGCTTGGTATAAAGGAAGGACTGAGTCCCAGAGGGGCTGAGGCCCTCTTAGGATGCTGGCAGGCGGGAAAGCCCCGTGGACACCGGGCACTTGATTCCAGACTGGCACACCTCATAACAGTGCGCTGTGGCCCCCATGAACAAAAATGTTGGTAAACAGTTTTGAGAAATTAACACATTGCTGGCCTAAATTCAGATGAGAAACTTCATCCTTCAAGTAGCATTCCCGGCTGAGAATAAGCACTTATCTGCAAAACTCTGCATCATAAAATAGAGTATTTGTATCAATTTTATGAGGCATTTTTACAAGTGGATCTTCACAGGAACTAAGATTAAGTTTTCATTTAGAAGAAAATCATGAAACTATATATAGCAGAGATAGACATCAATTTCTCCTAAGACTCACAAGACAGCATTTTTCTCTTATGTAAGAGTGAGGCCCCACATGAAGAGTGTTTGAGCAGTAAGTGCTTATGTGTATTTTGCTCTTTATGGCAATTTCTGGGGTCTAGACATAGACCACACACCCTGGTATTTCCTCTTACGTGTCCAAAATAGTCCAATCAAGGTACATAATCTTCAAATTCTCCTTCCAAAACTTGCAACCTCACACATCACGTTATTTATATATATATATATATATTTGAAGAACCCTGACCTGTCAGAAAACTTTGGCCTGTCCACGTGTGACCAGCAAACTCCATCAGGGTCAAGGAGCCTTTTTGAGGAGTATCTGACTGGTAGGAGAAAAATAAAATGAGGGATGAGATGTATTGTTTCAAATGTTTTTAAAAATCAAAGTTAGAGTAGAGACAACCTACCTGAAATGTATGTGTTGTGCTGGGTCTTGAAAACCGCTCTGTGGTCAGAGATCTTTCTCGAAGAGGGGACCGTTCTAAACTGTCAGGAATTGCACTTAACACTCTGTTTTGTGGATGCCTTCCTCGGTACTAAATGAAGGATAATAGGTTTTTATTTAAAATCAATGCAGTCCTTAAAAAGGCAAAAGAAAATCTATATATGCTCCAACAATTCCCTCATTTATCCATTCAATCATTTGCCCATTTGAAAGCTTTTATTTAGGCATTTGCTGAGCATAGGACCTACCAAGCACAAATATGAAAATATAATTATGTAATTGTATTATTTAACCTGATGAAGTGGAGTGTCCTAATAGGTAAATATGGATTCAAAACCTCAACCACCTAAAATTCTTAATATTAAATTGTGAGAGGAATGTAATTCCTCATTTGGGAATGACCAGACTTTTTTTATATGCTGTTTGCCATCTTTTATGATCTCAATATTCAAATGTTAAACATGAACGCTCTGAAACTCTTGCCTTCTGCAAGCAGGTTCTATCGCTGTGCTCAGGGAGGCTCCAGAAATGCAAGAGAAAACATTGCCTGTGCCGGTTTTTCTCTCCTGGGCCTTTATGTTCCCACAACTGGGGTCTCTCTGTGTGTTATAAAGTAGACACAACTGACAAGTCACTGCAAGTCTGGGGGAAATCTGGTCAGGCATACGAGCAAGATCCCCCAGATCTTCTGCCATCGCATGGCTGAGCTGAGTTCGGGTGAAGAAGATAATGCCTCTGCCTCGCGACAAACATGGCACAGATGAGCTGTGAAAATGAGAGCAGATAAAAATGGCTGCTGTATTTTACTGAGCTCTCAATTTATGTTAGGTATTATTTAACACCTACAACTTCATTTAATCCTTATGACCTTTCTTTGAGGTAGGAATCATTATTGCTCTTTTACAAATGAGAAAATTAAGGCTCAGGGAGATTAATTTGTACCAAATCACAGAGAGAGTTTGTGTGGCAGGATTCAAATATAGATCTACCTGTCTTCTGACGGACCTAATTATACCATCCTGACCATCAGCCTTGACACCTTGACTTTGTGATTTAGTTCAAGCCATGTTTTCATTTTTCACAAAACAGTGAACTAACCCTCCCACCTCCTATAAATTCTTACAAACCATTTACTTTCAGGAAACAGATTGTGGAGACATTTTATGTTACTGAGTTCATTTGGAAGTGCCAAAATTATATTTTGTTTGTTTTCCAACAGACTATCTAAATGGTGCACTTAAATATAATGACATCTGTCTTACAGAAAGAGAGCGAGGTCCGGGAACTGCCACACTTGGTTCACCAATCTCTGAGCCTATTGGGGGTAACCTGCTCCGTGAGGCCTGAAGTGGTGGGGAGCACACGTGGTCGAGGCTGGCTTGCCTGTAAACACAACACATGACTGAGCACCCGGGTGCAAAGACAGACAGGGACAGACCTTACCAAGAAGCTCCTAGGAAGGCAATGCTTTGGAGCCCATCCCTAAGGTCAAACGCTTTTCTGAAACTCCTTCCATAGAGCCAAACACATCCTTAGAAATAAATAAAAACTAAAAGGTATATATCCCTTTTGGCTTTATGGCATTTTATGTACACAAATTTATTTAAACCCCACAATAAGGAGGTATTAGTCATGTAATTTAGGAGTATTAAGTAATTATTAGTTTTACAGATGAGGTCACAAAGCACATTCAAGACCACCTCAGTACTGGAGTTTCAGTTCTCCTAGCTGCCTGTGCCCGACTTTTATATTCTAGCATCCAGCTAAGCATGCTAGTGGCACAAATTAATGAACTACACAGAAAAGTGTGCACAGAATCCACCAGAGAAGGCGTTGTCCAGAACAACCCCTCAGCCCTCATAGACCGGCGTGTCTGTCCCCTCTGCCTACCATGAAAGAAACGACTCACAGTTTTGATCCCCGAAGGACTTCATCACTGTACACACAGGGGGTTTTCATTCTCTGTGGCTCTGCAGTAAGGGAAGGCAGCCTTCTGTGTGCTGGCGTTTTCTTTGTGGAAGTCTGAAGTCCGCGGGTGTCTGAGATGCGTCCTGGCCGGTGCCGGGCCAGGCAGAGAGCACCGGCCCCGACCCCCAGGGCTTTGTCCTCGTGCTCATTCCTGGGGGAGGGAAGTCCAGGTAATTACTACGATGTGAGCACAGGGAGAACAAGGGACGTATGTCTAGAACAGTGCCTGGCATGTAGAGGGTCCTCCTAAGTATTTGTTGAATAAATGGACAGACTGTCATTTCCAATTCAACTTCAGTTTCCATGGAGAAACATCCACAAGGAAGAAAAGATCTGCATTTCCCACTGTTGGACGCCACACTCTATAGCCCAGAAGGTCAGCCTCACAGCCGCACTCCCTCTTCTTCTCTGCCCTGATCTAATCGGAATGTCTCGGGGTTGATATTAGAGCAGCGTTTTCGTTCTTACACACTGACCGCACCCTCCCGGCTGTGCTTGGGATCACATGGGCTTCCCATGACTTCATGTTCTCTGTCGTCTGCAGTGCTCAAGTGTGTGCAGCACAGGGAAGAGGCTGGGTAATGACTGCTTATACGTACTGTGTTCTGTCTGCAAAATAGGTCGGTCTCTGCTGGAGTGGCTTTGCTTGAATTGTCATCACACCATTCAAATCACTATAAAAGTTGTTGGAGAAGCGATGAATCTGAGACAAGGAGAAACAATAAAAATTAAAATGTATCCAGTGCCACGCCAACTACCGATGCCCATCAGGAGTCATCAGGAAACACCTGGCATGGTCAGAGTGGCTCATGAGGAAAATTTAATAAAGAGACTATATTTTATAAAGATGTGGGACAAGAATGAACAAAGAATCACTTAATTCTCGCGGGCTGGTACCAGTGGGTCTCCGCTGCCAGCCGGCCCCTGCTAGCCCGGGGCAGCATGGTACCAGATCCCGAAAGCTTAAATTGAATTCCAGTTCTTACTGCTTCCAGCTTGGGGTCTTGGAAATTACTTTGGAGTTTTAATTTCCTAATCTTTAAGTTACGGATAAAGATACCTCCTTCAGAGAGTTACTGTGAGGACTAAATTAGATAATATTAGTGAAAGCATAAAGTCAAGGCTTAATGATTAATTCACTGTTTGGCCCCATAATGTCTCCAACTAGGATTTAAAGTAATACTTAGATTCAGGCAGACAGGAAACTAGAATTCTATTCTAGTTTGAGAACAGATGTAGCAATCACATCACATTTTCCCTATGTTGAATCTATGTAAGAAGAAAGGCTAGAGGAATAAATTAAGACTTGTATTAAGTGCAATTTCCACTAGAATGCTTTGACTATTCCCAAAGCCTCTATTCATATTTTATTTTATTTTTACATTTAGCTTTGTTGTCAGTTCATTTTAACATTTATCCAAATGTTACAATAAAACAGCCATAAAAAAATAAAAGCTATAAAAACAACAAAGTATCTAAAAAAAACTCCTTAGATTTTAATATGTCCTTATTTCTTAAGATTACTTGTATTGACTGAGACTTCAAGGTTCTTTTCTGTGTTGCCATCAACTGTTCACTTTTGTGTGATTTCACGATATATGTTTTAATATACAAAGTAGGAAATACTTTGGACCTGCCAGAGCAGTTTAAGAGACCAGAAAATATAGTAAGTGGATAGCAATTCCAATTTCTTTTGAACAGCAAAAACAAAGAAGATCTTTTTAATTCTCAGAGCTTCCTACCTCATAGATCCCATAGACAATGAAACTGAGGTTTCGAGAGAGAGGGACAGATTCATGATCACAGTGCTACTAAATTGTGATGTCAGGCCCCAAACTTGTGGTCTATATGCAAAGCTCAATCTCGTCCGCTCTACTGTCTACTATATAGCCTCCTCATGTGTGTGCATGTGTGTGTGTGTATAGTATAGTTTGGCATGACTTAACTTCTATAGCTATATCATGTGTACATCAAGACCCTGAATCCTGCCTTATCCTTTATCTCTGCTCCCCCACACAAGATGAACTATGCAAAAACGTAAAAGCCAAACCCCTTCACAACCACGAACAAGCTTGTGCTTTCCAGCCTCATCTTCCATTAGATCTTTGGATAAAGACACAATTCAAGAAAAACTTATTGAGTGCCTAGTATCCACTAGGTCCTGTGTTAAGATCTCTCACAAATTTACATGATTTTATCTTCATAACAATCCCTTAGACAATACATTATTATCATTCTGTAGATGAGAAACAAAAGTTTAGAAAAGTTGAACAGCATGACCGAGATACTTCCCCTAGAAGGTCTTTTCATTCCAAATGCCCTGGTCTTAAACATCTGTGCCTCTGCTGTTCCCCGTACCCTCCCCTAACCCTCAGTCCCAGCACTGTTCCCCAAATGTGCCCCTCTTTCATCCCACCATGCCTCTGATAGCCTGAAATGACCCCCTATATGTGTGTGAAGTTCACAGACTTCAACCTATGAACACCCTACTCATTTACTCATGTTTCTGCTCAAATTTTACCTCCAAGCTAAAAGACCGAGCCTCAGACTTCAAGCAGCCTAAGTCATTCTCTCCTTTATTCTCTCTATGACCACTTTTCTGCACATTGTTCACACAGTGAACACATGGCATCTGACTTGTGTTACACTTACTGTTTTACTAGGTCAGACACTATGCTTTGTTCATCTGTCTAGCTCCTCAAAACACCTGATACAGTGCACTTAGTACAAGCTCAATAAATGCTGAATGAACCCAACAAATATTCATTGACTGCCTCCTTTCCATGTAGGAGCAAAGAAGAATGCTGGCAGCCTTCAGACTGGCTAAAATATTAGGGGATGGCATTTTGTGTCTTTAAAAATGTGGCAACAGCTCTGCAACTGAAAGTAAGTGGACAGTCTCAAGCCTGAGTATCCCTACTCTATTAAAGAATATGATGATTCTTTTGAACTCCATGAAATCATTATTTGTAAATTTTAATCTTACTGACAGACCCAAATATCTTGATAGCAGGATTGAATAGAATGGCAGTCTGACGAAGTGAGGCCGGAGAAGCAGATGAGGAGAGACAGAGACCAGGGGAAAGGCGTCTACCTGAGGTGGGTTAAGATGAGAAGCCAGAGATATGCTTCGAGTCTCAGAACTTCTGGATGGAGGGACACTCGGCACATCTGGATTAATACGGGGCACAAGGACATGTGGAGATTTGTTCTCAGCTGCCTTCAGCTTTTCTTTCTGTTTTTTTCCTTCTATGTCAACAGAGAAATCAATGTTATTAAGAAACATCTAATACATGTACTTAGAATTCACTGTTCAAAGAGAGCGTGTTCTTGCGTCATCATGAGTCGGCCATGGCCCCTGAGCCTTGCTGCAGAGAGCGGAGACCCCACAGAGCAATTGGCTGGTGGGACACTTTCCACCTGCAGGTAATGAAATGTTTATCATTTTACTAGTAGGTGAAAAGATAGGGTTTAAACACTGGAGTAATTAAGATTCTTGGTATTTTATAATATCCCAACTAATCTGTTGGTTGGAAAAATACTAATATTTAAATTAATTAGTACCCTACTGCACAAATTGATTATATAATCCTAGCCATTAATGTCCAACACTGACATTTCTATGATCTGTCACTTTTCAATTTCAATTAGTTTAGAGAATATTTCCTAAAGTTAAATGAAGTGAGAAAATAGCTATGTTTACATTATAATTACAAATAATGTCATGAAACGTTACACGCTAATATCCTCTTGCTGGAGGTTAGTTAGGTAAATTTTTTTATTGCCACAGTAAAAAAATGTGACTTCTGCATTCTTGTGTAGTTCTGTTTTTTCCTCAGAGTGCATATATATATATATATTATTTTTAAGACTGAAAAAACAATAATGTCCTTTCTGAAGTGAGCACAGATCCTTGTGAAAAAAAGGAGAAAACCCCCCCTCCCCTCTCACCCCAACCACGTCCTAGCTGTGGCCAGCTGGGTGGGGCACAAAACCAAGAAATGAGGGCCTTTTTTTCTCTTCATTTAGGCCAAATTCTACAAGTAAGTACCTGAGAGAGTAACTTCCCAGTTTTTTCTAATCAACTTTCGCAATATTTCTACCACATTTGTCCAGACGTGATCAAACACCTCTGCAGCCACGGCATCTTTGATGCAGTCATGTGGGGAAATGGGAGGAAGTCCGTGTTTACGCCGAGCCCTGCGATGCGGAGCTGGTTTTTGTTCAAGACATTCATCGCCACTAAGGACAAAACCCACTGAAATTACTAAAAGTATCAATGGCTAAAGTTAAAATAATGCTATCTATCAACCCATCCTTCAAACATGCATGCATATATGTATAGTATGCATATATAAATAGAACATTCTCTTTTAAACAGCACATTGTTATTTTTTTATGTACCCATATTCAATACCAAAGCAAATGTTTATTATACAGTATTTGTAACTTTCATTTACTGACCAAATACGTAGTCAAGGCTGCTGGAGCCCCCAGGGCACGAAGGCTGTAATAGCCTTGTCCACTTTTACCAGTATGTGGAACACGATTCTTGCCATATTATGGGAAGCCCAGCCCTAGCATAACACACCCTGCTAGGAATCTAAAAGCTTTGGCGGCACACTACACCTGTGAGAACGGAAAACCCTTGGGGTAAGTAAAAAATACACAGAACTCTAAGTGAGATGTAATCAAGATAAGTGCCCAATCAGGCACGCTAATTACACTGTTAAGTCACAGTCAAATAAAATTCTATTTACTCTTCTTCTCTGTCAAAAGCAAAATATTCTTCCATCTTCCCATCCACATCATAAACCTCTTCTTCCAGGGGCGACAGTGCCGTTCCATCGGCTACTCCTGTGGAGTCAGGGCCTAGCCGGGCAGGGGCTGAGGGAACCGCCGGGTGTATCTGCGAGCCAGAGACGCACAACCTGTGGGCAAAAGCAGATTGTCTGTGAGAGCGTCTGGAATGCGGAGGATACAAGGTCTGCATGATCAGGGCGGGTCTTTAAATTATCCATGAAGTATAGAATCCCAAAGAAAAAAATCATTGCATATTACATTATATCCTTAAAAGCAACACTTAACACAGGCATCATTAGAAATGTTAAGGGGCTTCTTAAAAGTCTAAATGATCCTGAGTTTATATCCTCTTTGCTGTAATGGAAGGACGTCATGACACCGTCCTAATATGTGAGACTGGCATGGAGGGGATTCTGTGAGTGAGCAAAAGAGAAGAGGCCAGAGCTTCACTCCTGAGTCGCTCCCCCTTGCGGCAAGTTTTGATTTTGCATCCACCACTGTTCACAGAGTCTTCAAAACAAAGAGTTTAAAAAAGCTCCCTTGATACCTGCAGTGCACACATTCATCATCATCATCATCATTAATTTAGAATGAGAAGCATCTGGTGAAAGAAATGCTCTGTACTTGCCCTTCATTGGAATCTAAACCTCCAACATGGGAGGGGGCCAAGGTTCATGGCTGAGACAGACATAAAAAAGTATAATTAAGGTGAGGTTAAAAATACTTTGCAAAAGTAACATATTGGAACGTACTCTCTAATGTTGCTGTTATGTTCACAGGCACCAAAGAAGGGTTTGTGGACTGTCGAACTGGGCTCACTGCCCTGGAAATGTTGGAACCCTTCATCAGCTGGCCGGATGAGCTGTTTTCCTAATACTCTGCAAGGTAAAAAAAAAACAAAAAAAAAACAAAAAAAAAGCAGGAAAACAAACAAAAAAGGAGGTTATTAAAATATTTGAGTGGGAAGCGGAAAGAAGTTTCACCATTTTAAAAGCTGGATCCAGTCATACATTGAAGGCATGTGTGTGAAGTGAGCAGGCACAGGTGGGTACATGAGAAGCCCAGCGGCGTCACAGAGAAAGCACAGCCTTTGCAGGGGCAGGACAGTCTGTTTTCACTGGTGGAGAGATTCGAGGCAACGTGCTCAGAGTCACTGACCTCATCTGTTTGCTCCTTGTCGGCAAGACACAATAATAATAATCATCTTGTAGGACTGGTGAGTGGCTTTGAGATGACCGTCTGTCAGAACTGGCTAACCAGGGTAAAGCTGGGTACACAGAAGCCCTCTAGCAATGCTAACTAGTATCCACGTAATGAGTAAAACCATACACATATACATACTTGGCTTATGTTCCTTGCAACCTTTTCCACCTTCCCCTCCTTCATTTTTATCTTAACTGTGGAAGACAACAGGGACAGGAGCAGGTCTGAGCCCCTGGCTTTTGGTAGGTGCACCATGCCTAGGAAAGGTAGCATCACATTAGTAGCCAGTGGGCAGATTATACTCTCTAAGATGAGGGCTTATGGAGAATTACTTAGTCAAGATTTTTTTAAAAGTTACCTAGTGAGGTCACAAGGAAATCATTGACATGTGTATGAGTATTTCAACTTGTTCTAGATATAATAAGGAGGAACTTCAGAGAACTGGAATGGATTTTTCTCCCAAGTAGGTTTGGCTGAGTGTTTGAAGGAGGAAACCCTCCCCTTCATACCCAATTTATATTCTCCATCTTTGATGTTTAAAGATAAATGATCTTTCCTACAGAAGGGATCTGAGGGACATGGTTAGATCATCTCTCCAATCATTCTGCAAATAAATACTCAGTGCCTCCCCGGCCCACCCTGAGCACTGTTCTTGGTGCACAGGACAGATACGTGCTGCTCACATGCTGGTAGATGGGAGGGTAAAAGGTAATGTCCACCACTTCTGCATTCGCTTTGCATGTAATGCCTCTCTGGGGATGAAATAGATTTTTTTCTCACAGATAAAAATGTACTTGAGTATAGGAATGTCTCAGTATTTCCTGAGACACCATTTCAGAGGACATGATTTCTCAGTAAAGGGCATGTGGTCTGGATACATATTTTGACTGGGTGATTGCTTTCAGTCAAAAAAAAAAGAATTGTGTTAAGCAGGTTGGGACTGGGCAGGTCCAAAACCCACTGCAGAGAATTCCTATGAACCAGCCCCCTACCTCAGATGGAGGGATCTTCTCGTCCACTCGCTGCATTCAGCCAGTAGATTCTGAGTCTGATGGCTTACTTTCCCTTCGAATAATATTTCCTCTACTTCCCAGAATAATTGCTGAACTTTCCGTGAATTGGCTCTGTCAAACTCCTAAAACAGAAATGCACAGTTAGTTAGTAGACTAAAAGTTGTAAAAACATGGGCTTTATAATCAATGCTGACACATTTAAGGTACATAATTTGTAGGCACGAATGTCAGATGATAAAAAGAATGTGGACTTTGCAGTCAGACATAACGATGCTCCAGTTTTTACTCTTCTAATAAATTGCATCCCATTCTGAGACTGTTTCTCTAACTGTTAAGTAGAGATAATGTCTACCTTGTGAATTATGAGATTTATTTGGCATTTTACATAGCTACAGATATAGGCAGAGGTGCACATATTGACACAGACATTAATCTACTTAGACACACACCTATATATCTATACACACACAGACATATATCCCCCCTGTAGTTGTGCATGACACACCTAAACATATCTGCAAAATACAAGCTGGTTTGGTTTTTTTCTGATGACAATACTGCTGAAGAGGAAAATTACTTTTTCAGAAAGAGCCATTCACCTTCTCTTAATCAAAGAAGAAGGGAAAACCAAAAAACAAAAAACCAATCCTGTTATCTAAGCAGTGTGGCTGTTAGGTGAGGCCAGTGTATTCATTTTCCTTGGACGGAGCTGCGGGTGAGACACGCGTCAGCCTTCCCATCTGCTCCCGGCAGTAACAGCCCTCAGAACCGCGAGGCGACCTCCGGGGCAAGAGCCCGGCTTATATTTTCTTCCAGGGGGACGTGAACCTGAAATCTGACCCACAGCTCCGAGTGGCGGAGTGCCTGCCTAGCTGGTACTCATTCCTGATCCAAAATGGTCATTCAGGCTGATTTTCACAGAAGGCTACCCAGTCTTTTTTGTGTTACTTCTTCCCCCAAATTGATAACCTACATTCTCAGATGGCAGGGCAGTTGAATTATGTCTTTTAAAATGCAAATAGGGAGAACACTAATAATCATATTTGCCTCGCAGGTGGGGACTAGGTGCCCAGGGCAGGGAAGAGGGCCTACTCCATTTTCTCTCCAGTGCATTTTGTTGCTGTTGCACATTTTAGGAATCAAAAAGAAGATAAACAATTTTAAGTGAACAACAGTTGTAGGGTCTGGAGTAATTTGAATTCTATAAATGGAAGTCATAGACTCTGGATAATTCCATGAAAGTGGGTACTAACCATCCTGGAATGTGGGCAGCCTGGGGCAGTGGTTCATAGCCGCCTTCTTGCCCAGGGCAACTTCTGAGGAAAGCGTGAGGAGTGGCGGGGTGGGCGTGGGGTCGGCGCTGTCATCATGGGTGATTGAGCCCAGTGCCTGAGAGGCAGAATCCCCCCCACCCCCAGTCCCCTGCGTGCCCCTCTCCCTCCCACCGCTTTGAGGAGTGGAGAACTGCTTTTAAAGAGAGCAAAGAGAACCAGAACACAAACAAGGAAAGAGCACCCCAAATGCCACAGTGGGGGCTCTTCCACAGCCCCCGGGGCATCTCAAAGGTTGTGCCCCCCAACCCCATTCTTAGGGACAGAGTGCCCAGCAAAAGCTAGAGCTGTGGCAGGGAAGTTCACCCAGCTACGGATCCCACCCACAAAGAGCACAAAAACAGGTCACAGGTCACAGGTCACAGCTTCCACTAGGGTCAGAAGAAGCCAGGAAAATGTCCAACTTAGAGTATTAGGGAAAATCCCTGATTATGGTGATTTTTTTTTACCTTTTACTTGACCAAAATTTTTCTCTTATTCAAGTTGCTAATTGTTAAGAGCCTGCCCTGAATTTCCAGCCCCAGAGAGCATAGGAGAAATCACATACAACACAGTGAGGGGTGGGGAGCTGACACTACCGGCAGCTAAGATCTGGGTTGAGATTTTGAGTGATTTTTATTTTTCCATATATTTTCTATAGTTTTAAGTTTTTACTTGTGCCATGGAAATGTGTTTATATGTGTGTACATGTATGTGTACAATAGGTGATGCTTGTAAAGCTGTTAAGATGTTCAAAACGTAAGAAAGCGGTTCTTCGTGATAAATAGTAATCATGGGATTATCCAGAATATTCCGACACATACATCATCTCTCCAGGACCAAACAGAGCTCCTCTCAGTAGATAGGCCAGTGGTAGAACTCTGCACCCCAGACCCAGACCGAGAGCTGTGGGCTTCTGTGGGCGTGGGGCTTCCACTTGATGTAAATGACGACACGGATTCACTGCAGAAACAAAACGAGGGACACCAATAGCTTTCCTGGGAAAAGGTTATACCAGTTACATCATAAAAACTACTATCTCTGGGTGGACTTCTTCTTTTTCTTTACATGTATTTCTTCATTTCATAGTACACTGATTTAAAAACATGTATGCAGTGTAACATTTCACTAGGCTAAAAATTAAACCACTTTTTCACGTTTAGAAATTCGTGGCCCATCACTGATCATATTTCCCACATTTGCTGGGGTCATGTTTCAGTTTTGCAATCAGAGGCACTTAACAGATTCATTCTTACCAGGCATATTTATCAATGGCTTTCTGCACATTTCTTGTAAAATGCGTAGGTAAAAGATCTTTGCTTTTCACAGCAAAACTGTGCTTTCCAGATCCTTCTGACAGTCCTCTTCTGAAAAATAAAATATGAGAAGTAACTTAAAAGTAATAATATAATTTTATTCATAAGACTTTTAAAATTTCCTTTTGTATAAAGTTGCCCCTCTCCTCCTGCCATATCCCCGTAAACACACACGTGTGCATGCACACATGGACACACACACACACACACACACACATCTTTAAGAAACTAAGGCTCAAGACCTTACCATTTTTAGTTTTATTAGAATCAAGGTTGCCATTAACCTACATGCACATTTATGTTAACTGGAAAAAAGCAGCTTTTTGTGATTGAGCCTGACTGGTAAAAGTTGCCTGAAACTCTGGGCTGGCTCAGCCTCTCTCCAAGACATAAGACTGGCCAGGTGAGACGGACACTGGAGTTCAGGTTACACACGTCCCTTGACCCAGCGTCCTGTGCTTGCAAAAGCCAAGCAGCCCTCCAGGAAAATACCGATAATTTTGATAATTCCATATTAATTCTGAATATATATCAAATTCTTTTGAATCACTAAACACATAAATGACTGAAACACACAAAAAATAACACACTTTAGTTTGGTATTGTTGTCTGGGATGGCTGTGACGTGTAGCGTTTTAAAACGTTGACATTAATGGATAACTAAGAAAAGATGTCTGAATTTTAAGTCAGGTATTAAACCTGTCTGGAGTAGCTCAGTGTTAATAATTAAAATGCCCTTCCAGCGAACCTCTTAAAACACGGACTTCCCTCTAGTCAAAATATCTTCGTAACATTACACAGTAACCAACTTCTATGGAAATCACATTTCTCCATATAAGTAACTTATATTTCATATTAACTTAAAATACGGTAGTGATTCAGGGAAAAGAGTCATCTTTCAATAGTCTAACATTCATTAAAAAAAAGTTCCATTTTTGCTTTCCATTAAAATGGTACCTAATTTTCAGAAGTCATATTTCTGAATGTAAATGGAGTTTTTAAGTATTCATGTAAGAGATAAATTAATGAAAGTTATGTGGCTCTAATGTTCTTATAACCAAGGGAATTTTAAAAACAATTACTATAAACAGAGGTTAGCGAGAACCTTTGCCTTCCATACATATTGTACAAGAAAAGAATGGAATTATATGATAAAGGTGTTCAAGAAAGGGTCAGAGAAAATCATGCAGGACAAACTTTTATGCTGAGTTTATAAACTGCTTTACCTTTAGCTCTGTTCCATCAATTATTATCATTTTCATGTGAACCAATTACTCTTTAGACAAAAATACAACATAGAAGAAGCAATCAGTTAGAAGTTGCATCAAAACTTTGCTTTGAATATTCAGAAATATATACCAGAATATGAATTAATTTGCTTCTTATTGAGAAACAATTTTTTAACCGCAGGATGGCAAACTATGGAAGATCTTATAGCAGATGTGGATTCAAAGTGTGGATTTGAATCCGGCCCTGCCAGGGACAGGCAGTGGGCTAATAAGCAAGTTACTTCTCCAAACCCAGACCTGATACACACATCTGCAACACCGTGATAATACTGTCAGCTTTTTTGTACAGTTGTGAGATTTTAAAGCATCTGCATATTAGGTGCTGGATAAATCAGGCTGCTCCTTACATTGTGATGATCCTGACACTTAATTTTTTTGTTTCCGTAGCACCTAAAATAATGCCTATCACATAGAGATGCTCTGTTTGTTCAAAAAGCCAGTGGGCAAAGAGATCACACTAGTGACTCAAAGAACTTGTTTTTGAACCGTAGTTACTCTGCATGTTCATGGTTAATACAAAAAGGATGACACTGTGACCAGGCACGAAAATATTCTTTAGGTTCAGGACATTTCTGGAAAATGTTTTATCCTTTATAAGAAAATTCCCTGCTCTTTGAGTAGCTGATATCCCCCCAAATGGACTTGCACAATCGAATGGTTCTTGCTTCTGGCTCCTCCTCTGCCTTTTGTGCAACTTGAAAACTAAATTCACCCATCAGACGCATGCCGGTTTGTTAATCTTGTCTCCATGAGCAATAATTTCTTCCTCCAGAAAATTCATCCTTTTTCTGAGCGAGGAAGAGGGAGTCTTTTCAAGCTAAGAAGGAAATTATTTACCCAAATGGGAAGAACTAACTCCCTCTTCACCTCACACCACAGCCTTTGAAGGCCAGCACTCCCACGCACTCCGCAGGGGCTGAGGCCAGGGGAGGAGGGGTGCCCCAAAATGGGCGCCTTCAAACGCGGTCTACTCCCACACTGCTACTCCAGCGTCCTTCTCCTCTGCCCTTCCCACCCCATCTCCTGCAAAGTCTCTCTAGTTCAGTGAAACTTCTTGAACTTCGAGTGACATACTTTTGACCCACAGAGTTCAGAAGAATTCTGAATAGGAGTTTGAGCCTGTAACTCAGTGAAGGCCAGAGGCCTGGAAGAAGAAAGGGGTGGAGTGGGGCCATCTGACCTGCACCTCTCCACAGGGACCCTGACTTGTGAACATGGTGAACTAAAAGCAGAATCTCTTGCCCCCCCCCCTTTTCTGAATGTTTTGAGTATTTGTTTTCCCTGTCTTCTAGCCATGCATCGTAGCGTTATTTCCTGCATAACATTGAACATTTTCAGTTCCCATAAACTGTTAACCCCTGTCTAATCCATACAGTCTAAGTAAATGCACACAGCTTCCAGATGTGTCCTATAAATATCTTAAAACTTGAAAGTAGTGGAATGTCGATTAAGCTTTTATTACATAATACATAGACATGTAACAACTTTACACTTAGTTCCCATCTTCACTTCTTAAATTTTAGAGATAATAAAACACTGCTAGTCTTACATTTAAAGCTTTTCATGTGGGCAGGGAATCTAGGTTTTAGAGTCGGGTTTAGCTCAGCCACGTAACTGTTTTGCACTAATTCGTTGGTGCATCAAAGTTAAGGCTGAGTCCCAGTTTCCACTGTCACTCCACTCCAGGTGTCAAGTAAAATGCCTCAATTATCTGCTTCCACTTTTTAAAAGGTGCCTCTCCATAGCCCAGAAACTTGTGCCACTTTGCCCTGTAGACATTCAGTCATTAAACCAGTGACTGCAGCTTTCAAATTTTGTATTTCTGCTTAACAGGGCTGTCAGAAGTAAGCACTCCGCATGGGCTGAAATGCAGGACGGTTTCTGGGTGCACGGACCCCCCCGGCCCCGAGGCTGCCCCTGCCTCGCAGCACCCTCGGGATTGGCGCGGAAAAGTCTCGGACGCCACAGACGCTTCTCGGAGCAAGAGATCGAGTTGGCCCGGGAAGGCCGATGGCGGCAGGGAAACGGACAACGGACGGGGCGGTGCAGGAGGAGAAATCACGCGCTCGGCACGGAGACGTGACACGGCCCCGAGCCCATGCCCCCTCCTCCCGGGTGCGGACTTACCCAACGACAGCCAGCCCCAGGCCTGCACGCGCGTTCCCCGGGCCGGGCCCCGCGCCTCGAGGGCCGGGCGCTGCCTGGCGCCGACCCCCCGCGCGCCCCCGGGGCCGGGGCTCCCCGCCCAGCCCTGCGCCCCAGCGCCGCCGCGGCCGAGCGACGCGGTCGGAGACGCTGCGGGCCGGGGGTGCGCCTTCCCCTCCGCCGGGGCCCGGCCCGCGCGCCCCGCCGCAGGCTCCCCGCTCTCCCCGGAGTGCGCCCTCCGGGCCCCCGCGCGTCGGCATCAGTGAGCCTCCCCACCCCGGGGCCCTCAGCTCCTTCTCAGCCTTCCCCGCCCGCCTGGGCAGGAGGGCCTGTCAGGAGCGGCAGGCCCCCCTCGCTATCCCTGCTGGCGGGGAGGGGGCAGGGAGAGTGACGTTTTAAAAAAAAGGGAAGTCTCATCACGCCTCATAGATGCAAGGTGCTAATCTGATTTACTGGGGCTCCTGTTCTAATTATGCACCAAAGATTGGTTTCCTTTCAGGCCCCCCTCTCCATGTGCGCGGATGCTGCATCTCGGACAGGCCAGCACCTTCCTACAGAGCGGAGAGCACACCTGCGTTTGGGCGTATTTAACATGCGCTTGTTTCAGTCTTGGAATCATACGACAGAACCAGGACCAGAGTCCCTGGACTCCGTGTTCCGAGAGGGCAAAATTACCAAGCCACCATTTCCATAAACTGAAAGAAACAGGAGTGGGTTAGCTGAAGTAAAACATATTCAAAGCAAGGTGTCAGAGGGTGGACACATACATGGCATGACTTTCCCCACTACAAAATGTTTGATCATTGCAATGAATAGAGTGGATGCTGGGCCACTTTGCAGTGCACCACTCTGCATACCGGACATTCTCCTTTGAGAGCTGAGACCTTCTAAGTCTGAACAGGCAGGTGCACAGAGGCCCGCTATTCCTCCCACTCAGTATCCTGCATTTACAGAGGTAAACCTTGCCTATTTATTAGTGAAAAATCCAGTTTATTTTGAATCTGACTTTTAATTTACAACAAAAGATAAGAAACCACTACGGATCACAAACATCCATTTCTTCACTAAGAATACTAGGATCTGCACCATGTTTTACAAATCATCAGTTTTAAAGTGATGTGTCTATAAATTCTAAAATAAGATTTTAAACCCTGAAACATTATTTATATATACACACACACATGCGCATGTGTGTGTGTGTGTGTGTGTGTGTGTGTGTGTGTGTATATGAGTGCATATACATTTGACCCTTGAACAATACCGATGTTGGGGGTGCTAACTACTGCGAAGTTGAAAATCTGTGTATAATTTTTGACCCCCCCCAAATATAACTATTAATAGTCTGCTGTTGACCAGAAACTGGAGAACACAATTAACACAAATTTTGTATGTCATGTGTCTTATATACTGTATTCTTATAATGAAGTAAGCTAGAGAAAAGAAAATGTTTTTTCAAATTGTCTCAAATCGCTAAAACTTTTTCCAATATATTTACTGGGGAAAAAATCTGCATATAAATGGACCCGGGCAGTTGAAATCCATATTGTACAGATTTTAGATAGATATGCATACACCAGTACACATATATGTGCACCTCTGTATCTCAGGGAAACTGATGGTATCTGAAGTAAACACATACCTGCTAGTGCTATTAATATGTAAAGGGGGACATGACGGAAGGAAAAGGAGAACATTGTGATCCAAACCTATACTAGCTGCTTTATACATATTACTTTATTTTGTTTCATTTTTTTAAACACCCATGCTAGGAAGATACATAATTTTAGTGATGAAAAATTGGAAGGCAGAAATCTTAATATATTCAAGGTCACTTAGCTAGGATGTGGCATGCATATATGTGTCCCAGGTATCTACTGCGTGACAAAACACCCGCTGACCCCAGCTGACACGTCCCAACGGAGAGGGGAGTGGGGGCAGAGCAGCCATGGTCCATGAGTACATGAGATCCAAGCAGGCCCGTGTGTCCAGTTCCTTGATTAGGACCCACTTCTGCTCCCTGGCTTCTTCCTAGCTTTTTGCTTTGCCTTCTGAGCTCTTGCTTCCAACCTCTCAGTGATCCTCAGGAGGAAGAAATGGCCAAGGTTTGCAAGTTAGTGGGTGGGATCCCAGCCTGCTTCCCTCTAGAGAAGGTTGGGAGGAGGAGCTCCAGTCTGAGTCCCTTCTAGTCCAAGCAATATAATTATCTTATAAAATTTGTACTTGGAATTTATCAGAGCTCATTCCATTAACCATAAGCCACACTGACCTTTCTTTCTGGAGCAGGTTGTTGCAGACATGCTGTTTACATTATAATGAGGGCCCAGGGAACAATAATGATCACAGTAATAAAACAGGAGCCCTCAACTTCTAAAATAAGGGTATTAGGCTCTGCCTTACCGTATTACGGAAACTTCGTTATGATGAAAAGAAACTATGTTATCACCCTCTGATAATCTAATAGTAATATGAAAATATACCAAAAATATATATTTTTAGGTAACTTGAAGTGTTTCAAATTCTGGTTCTGCCTAGTTCTAGCCCGTCTGGCCTGGGCAAAATACAACTACTGGGCTTACTTTGGGGCATAAGGGGTCGCATGCAATACTCGCAAGAAGCCACTAGATGGCAATCTTTTACACAAAATTTTTCCATTGCTATTTCAGACATAAAACAGTATCTGAAATTGAATATAAGACGCCACTGAAGTTAAGAGGCTATTTTATAATGATAATGTCGCTCACACTGTCTAAAATGGACCCTTTTCAAATTCTGCTTTTGCCTTGCTCTAGCACGGTGATCCTAAGAAAAATACAACTACTTACAGGGCTCACTTTAGGACTGAAATGGACACATGCAATACTTCCAATAAGCCATAAGATGGCAGTCTTTTACACAAAATACTTTCCATGCCATTTAGACATATATGGCCTTTATATGGCCTTTCTTATGTTGAGGTACTTGCCCTCTATACCCATTTTGTTGAGATTTTTTGTCATAAATGGATGTTAATTTTATGAAATGCTTTTTCAGCATCTATGGAGATGATCATGTGGTTTTTGTTCTTTCTGTTGATGTGGATGATGTTGATGGATTTTCTAATATTGTACCACCCTTGCATCCCTGGAATAAATCCTACTTGATCATGGTGTATGATCCTCTTGATGTGTTTTTGAATTCAGTTTGCTAATATTCTGTAGAGGAAACAGCATCTAAAGTTGAATTTAAGGTGTCACAGAAGTTAGGATACTATTTTGTAATAGTAATGTGGCTTACACTGTCTAAGAATGGATGCTTATCAAATCTGCCTCTGCTTAGCTCTAGCTGGATAACCCTGAGAAAAATACAACTACTTACTGGGCTCACTTTGGGACTGAAGCAATGGAATGCAATACTGCCAAAAAGCCACCAGATGTCAATCTTTTACACAATATTTTCCATGCCATTTGGACATAGAAGAAACACTACCTAAAATTAAATTGCCATTCAAGTTAAGATGCTATTTTATAATAACAATGTGCCTTACAATGTCTAAACATGGACCCTTTTCAAATTCTCTTTCAAGCTTTTGTGGGATGACCATAAGAAAAAATACGACTCCTTACTGGGCTCACTTTGGGACTTAAGTGATCCCATGCAGTATTGCCAAAAAGCCACTAGGTGGCAATCTTTTACACAATGTTTTCCAGCCATTCAGACATACATGAAACTATATAAAAATTAACATCATTGAAGTTAAAATACTATTTTATAGTAATAATGTGGCCCACACTGTGTAAAATGGACCCTTTCCAAATCCTGCCTCTGCATAGCTCTAGCTGGGCCATGCTGAGAAAAATACAGCTACTTACAGGGCTCACTTGGGACTGAAGCCATCACATGCAATACTGCCAAGAAGCCACAAGATGGCAATCTTTTACAATATTTTCCATGCCATTCAGACACAGAACAGTCTATGAAATTGAATATGTCACTGAGTTAAGATGCTATTTTATCAGTGTGACTCATGCTGTCTAAAATGGACCTTTTTCAAATTCTGCCTCTGCCTAGCTCTAGCCAGGTGACCCGAGAAAAATACAACTATTTACAGGGCTCACTTGGGAACTGAAGCAATCGCATGCAGTACTGTGAAGAAGCCACCAGGTGGCAATCTTTTACACAATATTTTCCATGCCATTCAGACAGAAGAAACACTATCTAAAATTGAAATTAAGATATCACTGATGTTCAGAGAAATGCAAATTAAAGCCACAATGAGATATCACCTCACACCAGTAAGGATCGCCATCATCAAAAAGACAAACAACAACAAATGTTGGCGAGGTTGTGGAGAAAGGGGAACCCTCCTACACTGCTGGTGGGAATGTAAGCTAGTTCAACCATTGTGGAAAGCAGTATGGAGGTTCCTCAGAATGCTCAAAATAGAAATACCATTTGACCCAGGAATTCCACTTCTAGGAATTTACCCTAAGAATGCAGCACTCCAGTTTGAAAAAGACAGATGCACCCCTATGTTTATCACTGCATTATTTACAATAGCCAAGATATGGAAGCAACCTAAGTGTCCATCAGTAGATGAATGGATAAAGATGTGGTACATATACACAATGGAATATTACTCAGCCATAAGAAAAAAACAGATCCTACCATTTGCAACAACATGGAGCTAGAGGGTATTATCCTCAGTGAAATAAGCCAGGCGGAGAAAGACAAGTACCAGATGATTTCACCCATATGTGGAGTATAAGAACAAAGGAAAACTGAAGGAACAAAACAGCAGCAGAATCACAGAACTCAAGAATGGACTAATAGTTACCAAAGGGAAAGGGACTGGGGAGGATGGGAGGGAAGGGAGGGATAAGGGTGGGGAAAAAGAAAGAGGGCATGACGATTAGCATGTATAGTGCGTGGGGGGTACGGGGAGGGCTGTGCAACATAAAGAACACAAGTAGTAATTTTATAGCATCTTACTACACAGATGGACAGTGACTGTGAAGTGGTATGTGGGGGGGACTTGGTGAAGGGGGGAGCCTAGTAAACATAATGTTCTTTGTGTAATTGTAGATTAATGATACCAAAAAAAAAAAAGATATCACTGATGTTAAGATGCTATTTTATAACAGTAATATGGCTCACACTAAAACTGAAAACTTCAAATTTGGCCTCTGCGTGGCTCTAGCTGGGTGACCCTTAGAAAAATAACACCCCTTACTGGGTTCACTTTGGGACTGAAGTGATCACATGTAATACTACCAAGCAGCCATTAAGTGGCAATCTTCTACACTATTTTCCATGCCATTCAGTCATAGATTAAATAGTTTCTAAAATTGAATTCAAGATGTAATGGAAGTCAAGATGTTATTTTGTAATAATATTGTGGCTCACACTACCTAAAAATGGACCCTTCCCATATTCTGCCTCTGCCTAGCTCTAGCTGGGCAACCCTGAGAAAAAACACTCCTTACTGGGCTCACTTTGGGATCAAAGCGATTGCATGCAATAATGCCAGAAAGCCACTAGATGGCAATAGTTTCCATGCCATTCAGACATAGAAGAAGCAGTATCTAAAACAATTTAAGATGTCACTGAAGATGCTATTTTATAATATAATGAGGCTCACACTATCTAAAAATGGACGCTTTCAAATTCTGCCTCTGCCTAGCTCTAGTCTGGCCAGCCTGAGAAAATTACAACTACTTACTGGGGTTATTTTGGAACTGAAGAGATTGCATGCAATACTGCCAAGGAGCCACCAGGTGGCTATCTTTTACACAATATTTTCCATGCCATTCAGACAAAGAAGAAACACTGTCTAAAATTTAATTTATTACTAAAGTTAAGATGCTATTTTATAATAATAATGTGGCTCACAGTATCTAAAATGAACCCTTTTCAAATTTGGCCACTGCCTAGCTCCATCTGGGCAGCCCTTAGAAAAATAACCCCCTTTACTGGGTTCACTTTGGGACTGAAGCGACCACATGCAATACTGCCAAGAAGCCACTAGATGGCAACCTTTCCTGTCTTCGAAATTCATACCCAGCTGGATTACAATATATATTGCCACTAGATGGCAATCTTTTACACAATATTTTCCATGCCATTCAGACATAATAGAAAGAGTACCTAAAATTGAATTTAAGATATCACTGAAGTTAAGATGCTATTTTATAATGATAATGTGCATTACACTGTCTAAATGGAACCTTTTCACATTTTGCCTCTACCTTCCTCTAGCTGGGCCATCCTGAGAAAATACAACTATTTATTGGACTCACTTTGGACTGAAACATTTGCATGCAATACTTCAAAGAAGCCACTAGATGGCAGTCTTTTACACACAATATTTTCCATGCCATTCAGACACAGAATAGTCTCTGAAACTGAGTATGTCACTGCATTAAGATGCTATTTTATAATACCAATGGGGCTCACACTAAAAATGAACCCTTTTCAAATTCTGCCTCTGCCTAGCTCCAGCCGGGGAACTGTGAGAAAAATACGGCTACTTAACTGTGCTCACTTTGGGACTGAAGCAGTCACTAGCTAGCAATACTGCCAAGAAGCCACTAGATGGCAATATTTTACACAATATTTTCCATGCCATTCAGACATAGATATAACAGTATTCAAAACAGAATTTAAGATGTCACTTAAGGGAAGATGATATTTTGTAATACCAACGTGCATTAAACAGTCTGAAATGGATCCTTTCCAAATTCTGCCTCTGCCTTGCTGTAGCTGGGCCACCCTGAGAAAAATACTACTACGAAACTGGGCTCACTTTGGGACTGAAGCGATCACATGCAATACTGCCACGAAGCCACTAGGTGGCAATCTTTTACACACTTTTTCCATGGCATTCAGGCATAAAAGAAACAGTATATCTCTAATTGAATTTAAAGTCATTGAAGTTAAGATAGTATTGGTTGTAAGACACATTAAAAATGTTATAGTTATAATGTGGCTTACATTGTCCAATGTTGATCCTATTTAAATTCTTCATCTGCCTTGTTCTGGCCAGGGTATTTTCAGCAAAACTACAACTACAGGATAGGCTCCCTTTGGCAGAAATGTGTGCATGCAATACTACCAATAGGCCACTAGATGGCAACCTTTCCTGTCTTTGAAATTCATACCCAGCTGGATTATAATACATATTGCAGGATTTCAAATTAGTTTTCTGTCTGGTACAGACATAGAATCCTGTTTAGATCAAAAGTCAGTATTGTAGTGATAATATCTAGTATGCACAGCCAACAGAAAGTGTTGGAGAATAAAGAATCTGCAATCTCCGTATCGTAATTCTACATCTCAGAAACCTGAAAGGTGACTACATTTTTTGATACAGAAAAGGAAACCACTTGGTTCTAAATGAGCTACATTTAGAAAATTTACAAGGGTAAACAGTTTTATCCAGACCTGTTTAGTGAGAATTTGTAAGTTTACCCTTTCTAAGATTCATTTCAGATCTAGTACAGATTTTTGTTCAATGGACATCTATTATCAATATACCAAATGTGTTCTATAGCCACCTTCACTAACAGTTCTTGACACTTAACACATGCCAGTTCTATTTTAAGTACTTGATGCATGTTAGTGCACTTAAACCTGTCAATAATCATTTGAAGGGGGAATACTGTTAGCACAGGAGCACAGGTGTAACCATTAGCAACAAGGCCCTTGGGAGGAGGCGGGGAGGTGCTGATTCAGATGACTTCACTCACATTTCTTAAGCAGGGTCAAGTGTATGCTAGCTCTTTGTTACTAAAAGCAAAGCCAGCTTAGTAGCCCAGCACCCACAGCTGTTATGCCTTAATGGATTCTTATTTAAAATACTGTTTTGTCTATATTTTAATGGCACAGAAAATATTGTGTAGAAAAACCGAGGCCTTGACAATGCTGAGTGGAAAATGAATTCAGAAGAGTCAAAGTTTGAATGTCAACAAGTTTTAGGAATTTATTTAGCTTATATTTTCCCTTTATACTGGCATAAGAGTGATTTCTGATTTTTTAAAAGCTGTCTGATCAAATTTAAAGAAACTATTAGAGTAAGAATAAAACTAGAATTCAAATTGATGAGAAAGTGCAGTATAGTTTAATTTGCAACATCATTTCTTTTCGTGGAATGTAAAAAAAAATGTGGCTTACAATCAATAGCATCTTAAATTCAATGAAATTCTGTAACTCCTGATTTTGAAATAAGGTTTTTATCAACACTGATGGCTTAATTTGTTGAAATGGGTGGATAATAGGCTTGGTAAAGATTTGTCCTTTACTAGAAAGCAGCAGGAACTGCAAAATAATACTGTACCAGGGTAATTTGTCAAATGATAACATTTATAAGGTCTCTGCTGTGGAAATACTATGTTTGTTTCTAAGCCTTAATCTGGAACTGTTTAAGCTTTTGTCTTCCTTTACAGGGATAATAAAACAAAACCACAAGCTAACCTCACCTCCAAAACAAATTCCAAAGGGCCTCCTATCGAACAATTAATTATTTATATTTTTTTAATATTTATTATATTTATTTATATTTAACAGGGCCAGTTAACCTTACAAAGCTGTCTTGGGGTTATTAAAAATCCTCCAGTATTGGTCTCTTTTGAGTAACAAAAGTTCTTAACTTCTAATATTGTATAATTTACCCATCTTTCCATTCTGGTTAGCATTTTTGGTCCTAAGAGATCTTTGCCTACCGCCCCAACCATGACGATCATCTTCTGTGTTTTCTTCTAGAAGCTTTAGTGTTTTTCCTTTCATATTTATGTCTACAGTTCACTTGAAATCGACTTTTGTGTGTGAAGTGTGATGTAGATGATCACGTTGTTTTTTTAATTTCCTTAAGACATACAGTTGGTTTTGCACCAATATTAAAAAGACCATCTTTTCACCAATATCTGCCAAGTCAACTTTGCAACAATCAAACATCCATATACTTAGGGGTCTGTTTCTGGCTTCCCTATTATGTTCCTCTGGCCTATTCTAATATCAGTATTACATTGTCTTATTTACTGTAGCTTTATAATGAATTTGATGTGCTTAAGAGTAATTATTGTTGGACATTGTCATAAGTATTGTTGCAGAGCAATTATTGCAATTTTTTCTGTGTATTTTCTGTCAGTAGCTGTAAAAGATATGTTAAAATCTCCAGTATGATTTCAATTTGCTTATTCATTCTTTGACTTAGTTGTTTTCTAGATATAAATATATATAGTGGGTTTTTTTGAAACTCAAGTTTAAGTTCCTTTTTTGGACTAAAATAAACTCTGTGATATTTACAGTTATTTCTGAGTTGTAAACACCACACTTCCCCCCGTGTGTGGCGGTCCCTGTATCCTGGCAGTCAGAGGGCAGGAGAACACTTTTCCCCCCCATCTGCAGTGGAAACCTTAGCAGCAAATATTACCCACCCCAGGTATGTCAAAAACAGATGCATCCTTACATATTTCTGAAACTATGTTATTGGTGCCAATAAATTTAGAATTTTCATATCTTTTAATAATGTGGCCCTTTAATCTTTATAAAATGGCCATTTGCTACCTCCACTAATGCTTCTTGCTTTAAAGTCTACCTGTACAAACATTTATATTCAGCACCTCTATATTCGTATGCTTAAACTGTCTTTGGTAAACAATAAAAAGCTGTTGCATACAGCTTAAATTCAGTGGGGATTAAATTCGGTTCTCATAGAGGACTGGGCTGGGGGCTCTAGCAAGCCCAGATCGCCTTAATCCAATCAGGAATTAAGCAGATGTAAATCTGCTGCCAGTCTCTGACAGACCGGTCTCCTCCCGCGGTTGTTATTTAGCACTTTGCTATTCCAGTACTGTCATGGTAGTTAGTCTGAAACAATCTAGTTTACTACTTCTATTGTTGGAAGTAGGATTAAGGGAATTTTTGCAGTGAAATACTGCACAATGTGCCGTAAATCACTGTTCATCTCCCAAAACAATGTTCAGTAAAACACACATTTTCCCCTAATGCTTTAATGCAGTAATAATCCACTAATGCTTTATGGAGAGAACAGGCTTGCATCCTGCTTCGTGATCAGCTTGAGACAAAAACAGGTTTCCAACAGGGACAGGGACATGGATTAGAAGCGTACTGGGAATGTACACACACACACACACACACACACACACACACACACACGTGCGCGGGTGTGACTTCTCCGGCCTGTGACAAGAAGGCCACAGAACCTCACCCGGGGGCATTCAAATAAATTACCTGGCCCTTTGTGGCCTCTCTTTGCCTGCTTATTTCGGCTAGAATTTATCTTACAACTTGAATGAATCTTTAATAAATAGCTCATCATGAGATTTTTTTTTACATCTTCCAAATTATATCAATATGTTAGAGATCAAGCAAGAAAGACCCCAAGTATTAAATGTTATCTGAAGGAAATATACTCATTAGATAAGCATGAATGTAAAAGTCTGGCAAGGATTCTTCCAAACCCTTAAGTGAAACATCTAATTAAGAAAATGCTCATGTGCAGGTATATCCCTGCTGAGGGCCATATCTAATTGCTGTGTCTCCATTTTTTTTGATTAAGACAATGCTTGCTAATTTTTTTGATTAAGACAATGCAGTCTTGCAGATACATGAATGGTTTCTAAGGCTTTTTTGATTAAGAAAATGCCTTACTAGTATGAATATTTGATTTGCTATTAAATAAAGCAATTTATAAGAAGCACATATATAGTGAATTAGAAGAGAGCTGACAAAACTAAGGCTTTATTCTAAGAAGTCATGGCTTCATAATAAAAGTTATTTGTTATCTGTACTTCAAAATGGACAAAGCTAAGCTTTAACTTTGGTCTTCTTATCCAAATTAATAGGCATGTTATTCTGAAGAAGATACTTTTAAATTACTTATTAATATGATTTTTAATATTCAAATTTATTTTTATTGGGAAGAGAATGATTTCTTAAAGTCAGTTTGTTCCAGGAAAAACACCACTGATTGCCTTAGAAGTAGATTTTAACCCTCATTCTTATCTTAAATAATTTGTTAAAAACCCTCGGTTACATATATGTGTGGGCAATACAGATTGACTGCCTGGATTTGACTCATATTTTCCACCTATTAGCCCTGTAGAATTACACAATTTCTCTTCTTTTTGGAGCCTCAATGTCTCCATCTGTAAAATGGAAATAAAATGCCTACCTTGCATGTTTGTTGGGGGGACTCATGATCACGTGCAGCATTTGGTACCTAGTAGCCATGTAAATACCAGCTGTTATTTCAAATGCTGAGAATTTTGACTTTATAGAATAGTACACCTTTGAGCAATGTTCACATCAGTCAACACCCTTACAACAATGCTAAAACTAGTGAGTAAAACAAAAGTCTGATTAAGGTAAATGCTCTACTGAGAATATTATCACCTGCTTCTTTAAAATGTATGTCATAAATTAAAATTAAAGTTCCTTAGGATTTCTTTTTACACATTAGTTTAGCAATGACATTACTGTTGTTTTAGGGAGAAGGGTTCATTTTATTCAGTGTAGACTCTTAGTTTAACTAAATTAGGAAGTCTTGCAGATACATGAATGGTTTCTAAGGCTTCACTGTTCAATATTAGAATTTGAATCAAATTCTGCATGTTAAAATAAATTCCCTATTTTAACCTTCTGTACACCTAATGACAATTCTCTGAAATATAATTAGTAGCCTTAAAATGTGATGTAAATCATGAGCTTCCAAGGTGGGGCTTTGTCCTCATTTTATTACTGGCATTGTAATACATCTAAGCTGACAACAATCCTAAGAGGAATAATGTATGTACATAAGCATATGCCAAGAACATTTTTTTAGTTCAATTTAGCCTCAATCATCTTTTATTAAATAACAGTAGGGAGGCCTTACCTTGACTGTTTTTCTTATCACTGCCAAAACAGATCCACTTCTTTTCCAAGTTCACAACTGAGTATTTAATTATTTCAAAGGCTTTCTTTAGTTTCTGTGCTTTATGAAACATGGTGTCTTCCTGATTATTTCTATCTCTCAAGAATAAGGGGGCCTTGATGATGGGGGGAGTCTAGTAACCATAATGTCACTCATGTAATTGTAGATTAATGATACCTAAATAAGTAAGAAGGTAATAAATAAATAAATAGAATAAGGGGGCAACTTTCGAATTTTTTCAGTATGTATCTAGCGAATAGTATTTATTGATTTGTTGAATGAGTATTTAATTATTAATGAGTATATAAATAATAATTTAGTAATTTGTAGCATACACTATTTAATGAATCATGTTCTATTTAATTTATGTTCTATTTAATTTAATGTTACTAGAACCATAGATGTACAGTTATTTATATCCAAAGAAGTATGTTACTTGGCTGCTGTTGAATTAAACAACTACCCGCACTGCACTGGTGAGGGGACACAGGAGTGCTCTGGGCATGGGAGGATCTGAAGTGGGGTGTCCAAAACGCTGACCGATGGGCTTCCCTCAGGGTTTCCATTTCTTTTGTCCTCTCCCGCACTGAATTATCCAAAGCTTTTTTGCCTGTTGCTTCAGGAAACCGAGAATGGGGCAGGTTTTTTCGCTTGATTTTTATAAATACAGGTTGACAATTAATGCATTAGCAATAAACTGTACTTTATACAAAAAATGCTGATTTGGATGATACATAACAATGTATTTAAATTGAGAATTATAAACTAATAGTAATAGCTGTTTCTTGTGTGTTTATGTACCAGCTACCACAGGGAAAGTTTGTACATGTTATCTGTTTGACTGGGCATTATAATTAAATCTTTTTATTGTAATACCCATGGTTACAGGATGGTTAAGGAAGATACTCAAGATGAATTCTTAACTGGTATTTTATTCTTAGCATTCTCAGAAAGACTGTAAAGCGGCATAGGAATATAAGTCAGTCTGAGTTCAAACCTATGCTCTAAAAACTATACCAACTTCAATTACCTATTATCATTTTAGAACTCTCGAAGTTTCAGAACCCGCATTATAGGATCGTTGCATACCTGGCACATATCAAGTATAATACACGTTAGCTATCACGTTAGAAAAACTTCCAAATGTGTTCTCCCGATACACAGCAGAACGTATAACTATTAGCTCAGATATCATTTTTAAGATTTTAATATAATAAACTAGTAAAGAACATAACTGAAAGCTTAAAAAACGACCACCAAAGACAGTAAGAGTCGAATTGTTTTCCTGGGTTTAAGCAAATGCTAGAAAGAGACAACCAAATCAACTCATTACTATTTTTAACGAACGTAATGGTCATATGACTATAATCGCAAGTAAGAGTCGTGTGATGACTGTCTGCTGAGCTCACCATTTATCCCAGCGGAAACACAAAGTCCCAGCAGGCAGCTTACTAACCTGGGGAAAACTCCAAGACGACCAAACAAAAAGGCCCAAAGTGACAAGTATCCTTAAAGAAAGACATTGAAATTGCCTCTAGATTTTTATGAGATTAAGAACACAGGAAAGTGGATTATATGGGGAAGAAAATATTTTCATTCATTCATTCGATAAATTGGACTAAATGCCTGCGGTGGGCACACGTTGCCTTAAATGTTACAGGACAAAGAGTTTGGAGTCTAAAAAGGATGTAAGATGTGAACATAAATCACAGGATAATGAGGTAGGTGTAGGCAAGAGCCGGACCAAGCATGTACTATGTGTGATGCTACTGATAATTCTGCATTGTCTCTGAGAATTAAAACTTAAAAGTTCGATCCCAGGGTGGCAAACACATTTCTTCAAGGTACTATATGGCAATCGGTGGTAATACTAAATATGGTACCCTTTATCTTCTGCAAGTTGTGTAGGGGAAATGATGACACACTACAGTGTACTATGACCTGGGCTCCCAAATAACTGAAATGAAAGATGTCATTTATTACGTCCTATGAGGAAGAGCAATGAATTATTTTTTTCTGTCACTCTTCTCTTCACCTGGAATGTATCCTTTAATGAAACATGCTTTCAAGTCTCATTTCTGTGCCAAGAATCAGACAGTAACCATAGATAACATTTGAAAAGCACTTTCCTATGTGTTCAGCACTTAAAATATTATTTCAATTAATTTTTGGAACATCCCTATGAGGAAAGTGTTATTTCATCTGCATTTTGTCAAAGCGGAAAACCTACAGTTTGCAAGACTGGCAAACATGCCCAGAATGACAGAGCTAGCAAATGGGTTGAGACTGGAATCCAGCTCACCTGATTCCTGGCTCCGTAGGCGGCGCCCCAACAGCACCCTGCCTCAGCAACGGATGACTGAGTTGGTAGGTAAGTCCCTGCATTCATTGTATTGCCAGCCAAATGAACAAGCCCAGCAGTTCCTGCAGTATTTCCACACTAGAGTGACTCACAGTGGAACTTGATCCCTCAAAAAAGCAATAATTCCATGCCAATTGCTATAATTTATGAAACATATAAATACTTCCTGACCACATGAAGTTTACAATCTACTAACATTCATATATAGTAGTTTTCTATCCACCTGTCTCATGCACTGTTAGAAGTCTTTAATTTCCAGAACAGAGAGTAAGACTTTTTGCAAGGTGATAATCGTGTAGTTCAAAGCAGAGTGCAAACGGAAGCAGTGTAGAGGGTGGGGCAAGCCTGGGAAGCAGTGCAAATGAGGCACAAAGAACAAATGCAATGCACTGGGGCGTGCAGGCCAGATGGAAAGTGCTGGATCATCCATCTGGGGTGCAAGAGAGGGAGGTAACGATGAGAAGCAATATCCTCCACTTCTGGTTCAGATGGGCCACGAGTGAGCCCTGGGGAATGAGAAGGGCCGTGGGTCAGAGATCTAAACTCACACTGCTGTGTAGCACCTTAGTGGGGGCAAAAGGCTCTGGAATGAAAGAAAGTTTACATATTCCTCATCCAAACTGATTTTGCTAAAAAGTTAACAAAGGCCAAGTACAGAATCAGAATGTAAAATGCAAGGGTTTTCTTTAAAAAAACAAACTGTGAACTAGGATTTTCCTTTGTAACTGAGTGCAATGGTCTTAAAATTAGAGGAATGTTTCTCAAGGATTTGTTTACATTCTTTTCACTCTCTTTTTCAACTTATTCCTGCTTTAACCACCACCCACTCTCCACATTCCTGGGCCATAGAAAAACACTTGATTTTATTATTAACCGAGCAGGCTAATAATTAGTAGCAGCAATCTGCAAACTGGTAGGTGAGGTGGCAGTTGTATACTTTAAATGCACTGTTGAATAAAGTTTGTTTATTCAAGGTTACAGTCACCCCAGAAATCCAGGAGGGAAAAAAATCCACATCTGGGTGCAAAAGCTTTGTAGTATTGGAGGAAAACCACCTTAATTCTTTCTTCCTTTTCCCCTTCTCACTTCGTAAATAAACTTTATGACTAAAAAAGGACTGAGGTATGAAAGGAATAGACTGTGAACATTTGTGCATCTAAAAAAGAAACTTGGTGTAAGAGTGTGAACACAGATAATCAGAAAGATATCTGAATGCACGTATCTGCGTATGATTTCTCACAGCAATTATGTAAAGTTAAATGTCTGCACGTCCAGTACAATTGGATACGTTTTGCTAATGTGGAATAATCACTTCTCTTAATCATGCCAGATACAGTGTTATTCAAAAAGTATCTACTGAACATGCTTGGACAATATGAACATGGACTAAGATGCTCGCAAACTGAAACCAAGACCAGTTCTTCCAGTGGCCACACTGAAGGTGTCTGGGCCCGTATGCAAACAGCAGTAGGACCTGTGTGCTGTGAGCATGCACCTTGCAGGACAGAACCCTTTTGATTAAATCCATTCTCCTTCAGGTAATATCACAAAAAAGCTGCCCTCTTTCCTCCCTCACTGCCTGCTATCCATTCCTGCCTTTAGCCATTTTCATTTCACAATATGTTTTAAATGGAAAAGAACAACTTAATCTTATTTAACTGCTTGCTTTAGAACTGAGATGAATGTCATTCAGTTTTGTGAAAATGTAGTTATTTACATTATGAATGGGTTCGAATCACTCTTAATGCAAAAAAGGTATCCAGCCCATTTTTTTGAGGGGCGGGCAGAGGGTGGAGCAGACCTGAGACTGTTCTTCCCTCACTGGGTTCTCCTGCAGAGACCACCCCCCAGCGGGCCCTTCCGGTCTGTGACCAGTTCACTGTTCTCTGGTAGGAGGCAGAAGGCTAAACATTTCCGTACCCACTTAGTGTAGCTACAGTTCTGCCTATCAAAAAGTAAAATTCATCTTAATTCTAAAACACATATTTTGTAAGAGGAATGTTTACATCACTGCTCCAGGTGCTGAAGGGACAGTGAGTGAGTGAGAGAGAGAGAGAGAGAAAGAGTGTGTGTGTGTGGGGGGGGGGGGGGTGTGTGGGGGGGAGGTGTGGGTTCCTGCAGTTCCCGGGGAAATGGATGCCATAAAGTCTGTGGAGGACCTCAGGTCCCTGCAGCAAGGACTCAGGGGCTCCAGGGTTTATGATCACACTGTGTCCCGAGCGGTACAAATTCCACTTGTGTCAGATGATGCTATGCGCATGTAAATTAACTAGATGTCGCACAAAGAAAACTCATCCCACTTGGGATAAGAATTGGGGCCGAACGTTACAACACTGGCAGGCCCAGTGTCTCACCATTTCTTAAAATCCTAGGTGCTAACGTGTACATTCGGCTACGCACATCCATCATATTCCGCATGAGGGAAAGGGACGGTCAGAGGCTTTAAGAAAACCAGACTACCAAACGATCTAAGTGCCCGCGCTACGGCTAGAAGAGCAAACTTCTGCCCTCCTTTCCTTCCAGACCTGCTTCATCCCCGCTCCTGCCCCGCCGGAAACAGCAGAGGGTTATCTGCTGTTTGACAAAGTTGAGCAAAAGCAAGTCACAGCGTCTGTCTGAAAAGCACACAAAGCCAGGGACGAAGGACCCGGGAAAAGTGCAAGCAGGGTGTCCAGGGGCTGGCGGCAGGTGCCGCAGCGCAGGCAAGGGGGGTGTGGCGGCGGCGGGGGCGCGGCTCGACCCCGGCCCGACGCGGCCCTGCGGCTACTCACGCTGCTCCGCCGTCCTCGGGGTCGCTGTCCGAGGCCCACTCCTCGCCGATGTCCGGCAGGGGGAAGAGCAGCGTCCTGGGGGCAGGCCCGGGCGGCATCCGGGCGCGGGGCTCCAACTCCCCGGGGCAGGGCTGGCGGGGCCGTGGGCTCGCGGCTGCACCGCCGCCGCCCGCGGGGCCCCCGATGGACGGCAGCGCGGCCCACGTCCTCGGGCTACCGGGCAGCGACAGGGGCGCCCCTGCGGCCACGACCGCGCGGCCTGCGACCGAGCCCCCGGGGCAGGGGGCGGAGGGCGGAGGGCGGCGCGGGCCGGGCGCCCCCCTCAGGGCGGGCGGGGAGTCGGGCGCCAGCGCCGGGAGGAGGGTCGGGGCCGTGGCCGCACGAGGCGAGGTGCCCGCCGGGCCTGCGGGGCCAGCGCCCCCCGAGCGGGCGGAGGCGGCGGCGGCCGGTGAGGGGCCTGCCGGGGACGCCGTCGAGGTCTTGAAGATTTTGGCAAAGAGAGCCCCGAGGTCCGGCACGGCCCCCTTCATGCTCCAGCCCGGGAAATGCCGCCCCGGCCGCCTCCCGACCGCGGCGAGCCGGGCTGCGGGGCTCCATGCGCCGCCCGCAGGGACCCGGACGGGGCGACCGGGGCGGGGCCTGGGGTCCGCGGGTCCCTGGCGTCTCCACGCGCAGGCACCCCGCCGGGCCGGCCTCCCCGACGCCCCTGGCCTCCGTGCGGCGCGACCCCGAGGGCCTGCGGACCAGCGCCCACGCCGCTGCCGGGCTGCAGCGGGCGGAGGGTGGGGACCCGGCCTCCGCCCGTGGGAGCCTCCCCGACAGCCCCCGGGAGCGCGCGGGCGTTGCTAAGCCAAACAGAGCCAGCTAAGCTCCCTGCTAATTGGGCCGCGGGCTGCGGCTGGGGCTGCGTCGGCGGTCGGTGCCCGGGCTCCCCTCCTAGACCGGTGCCTTAAAGGAACACTCCCCAGTTTCTCCATAGCCCTCAGAGCCTCACCAGATTTGCAAAGCTCTGGGCTGAGGAGCCTAAGGAATTGGAACATAGACCCGGGGAAGAGAACCCTGCTTCCAAACATTCTGGAATTTACCAGAACCAAATATGCCAGGGTCAGGGAGATGGCTAGCTCTCTGATTAGAGGGAAGGTTAATCAGAACCTGTGTTCAGGTGAGAAGACTTGAAACAGCCTTGCCCACTCCTCCCACCTGGGGCCAGGCTCCAAGTGTGTTGCTTCGGGGCAGGGAAAGGAGATGAGTCTGATAAAGAGGAAATTACCCAACATTCTTGACTATATGCATTAGTCTTTTTCAAGGTATTGAACTGGATTCTAAGCCACAGTAAATTCTACAGGAATACCAAGCCTCGCATGTTCCTGTAGACGGCTAACCAATCTGCTCCTTAGGATACCCACATCCTGCCATGACCCCTCCTCTGCCTCCAAGTACTGCAGACAAACATGTGCTGGGCACCATTCCGCTTCAAGATTGTGCGAGCACTGAGATGTACAGAAAGGAGATGTTCTCTTCCCCGCCCCCGTGAGGAATGACCAGCTTCCACCTTTGGGAGAAGGAAAGGCATGCAGCTGGCAGCACGGAAAGCACCCGCACACAGTGAAGAATCAAAATGAGCAGAAGAGGGAGTAACAGACCAATCTGAGCAGCGATGGGAACGAGAGGCAGAGGTCTTACCGGCAAATCAGGGAAGCTGCGTCAGCTATGGCGTCACGCAAGGACACCGGAAGCAGGCTGGTGTTGGGCCATCAGCCTTTCACATACTCTCTTTGCTCCTTCTCATCAGGTAGCCTCAGAGGTGCGCAAGTCCCATCAGAACAGTGCACCATTTTCATTCAGCACTCCTGCTGGATGGCAAAGCTGTTTCCTAGAAATCGATCTGTTTGTCTGTTTCATAAGGATGTTGATTCTGATTCATAAAACAATTAAATCCTCAGTACAAGTAGAGATCATTTCTAGAGTATGCACTCTCAGTGTTGAAGCTGCTATTCATCTGACTGAGTCTGAATATACGGAATCTAACTTGAAAGGACAGGTCAAAGGAGGGCCATTGCCAAGAGAAGCCTGATTCAACTCACCCAGGCCCCTGAAAACAGCACTTGTTTGCTGCCACTTCTCAGGGTTCTTGACTTTACAGGTTTGGAAATCTGATCGGCCCAGGAACCTCACTGGTCTCTTAGCATGGAGACCTACTAACCTGACCCATAAAACACTGATGTATAAGCCCCAATGCAAATGTGTGAACTCATAATTGCCCAACAGCAGAGTTGTCCTCTGCTCTTTCTCTATGACAGGAATTTCTGTTAAGACCAAATTGTTGAAAGGTTGTTAGGTGAGCATAGAATCAAAGCAGGGGAGTGAGTCATATATATAAATATTGCACATATAGGGGACAGTAACCTGAAGAACCAGTCTTTCTTGGAAAATCCTACCTGAATGGTGGGGTATTGACCCACTTGTCTTCAGCTCTCTAACTTTAGATACTTCTATGATTCCCTAATCATAGAAGTATCTAAAGTTAGAGATATTTACTTTAGATATTAAAAGTAATATCTATGCACATGCTTTTTTTTTAAGTATCACTGATATACAATCTTATGAAAGTTTCCCATGAAAACCACTGTGGTTTCAACATTCACCCATATTATCAAGTCCTCACCCCCCACATACACACCCCGCCATGCAGTCACTGTCTATCAGTGTTGTAAGATGCTATAGAGTCACTACTTGTCTTCTCCATATGCTCATGTTTTTTTAAAGTATGTAAATACCAATAATTAGACTACAGAAAAGCTCATATACTTCCAGCTTGCAGCCTTGAGAGTATTCTAAGGTGTGTTTGCCTGTGTCCTGTTATGGGCTAAATTGTGTTCCCCCCAAAAGATATGCGGACGTCCTAACCCTGGTTTGTGGGAATGTGTCCTTATTGGGAACTAGGTTTATTATAGATGTAATCATGTTAGGACAAGGCCATTAGGATGCAAATCTAATACAACTGCCAGATTCTTAAGAAAAGAGAACTATTATGAACACGAGCACACAGGGACAAAGTCATGTGAGACCAGAGGCAGCGACACGCAGCTGCACGCTGAGAAATGTTGGGGATTGACAGCCACCACCAGAAGCTCAGAAGCGCCAAGGAACATTCTCCTCTACAGGGTTCGGAGGGAGCACGGCCCTGCTGACAGCTGACGGCAGCTTCTAGTCTCTAGACCTAGGAGAGAATAAACTTCTGTTGTTTTAAGCCACTCATTTTGTGGCATTTTGCTATGGCTATCCTAGGAAATGAATATACTCCTGGGGTATTAATTATTGAGGTACTTCAGGATCGCAGTACCTTTACAAACATCTTCTGTGGGTGCATTTGCTCTAAAAGGATGGCTACCAATACAAATGAGAATCGTAATTGTTTCCAGTCTGCAGGGAGAATGACAGAAATTATACAAAGGATCAGGGAAGAGGTATCCTGTGGCTAAGGCTGTGGATGTCACATTCTGGCCAGCCAGCCTCAGGAGCGAGGCACAGCGAATGAATGACTGACTGATCCTTTTGTTCAAAGGTCCTTTGAGAATGACCTGTAATTGCCAACATGATAAACAATTCTTAGCAAGGCTCTGGGTCTTTCATACCCCTTGTTCATCCATCAACAGTCTTTCAGACAGACGTTAGATGCTACCAGGCTTCTCTTTTAATTACCAGTAGCACGTCATTCTCACAGTGGCGCCTGGCTCGGGCAGTAATGAAATCAAAGTAAATGCTATAAATCATTTCTAACTGTGACAAGTGTTGATTTTAGATTAGGTTTTATATTTAGATTTGGTATTAGAAATGCCAAAGCAGTGCTTTATGTGTTAAAATTCTTCTGCTTATCCTGATGAACGAACAGTTTGATGAACTGGTTTTCTGGTGTGTATACTAATGCTTGTCTACATCACTGAGAAAGTTGCTATGAAGAAACGTTATGTTTTGGAAACTGGAAGTTGAAACAAATAACTTGAGTAATTAATCTGTTGAAGAATTTAAACTGCCTCACTTTGCATGACACCGAGGCCAGGCCCTATAAAGAAAAATGCTATCAAGTTTGTTCAAAAATTTTTAAACTTCTGAACAATGAACGACATTTGCAGGTTCAATAAGTATTTACTAAGCGCCACAATGGAGACAGGGCAGTATGTTAGACTTCACAGTGGGACTCCCTAGGGTCCCACCATCTCTGCCACTGATCAACACCTGAGTTTCTCGCTCTGTCTTAGTTTCTTCAACTGTGATCCAGATGACGATAGGTGTTCCTGTGTCAAGTAACCGCACAGGGTAAGCTCTTGGGAGATGTTAGCTTTTATGCTATGTGATGCCAGGTTACACTGCATAGCCTGAGAAAAGATCTGGAAGGAAATTATTGCTAGGTTTACCCTCAAGTTTATTCACTTTTGTCCTATCTGAATGCTTCAATTGGTGTGCATTATTTTTTTTTCAATGACAAACACAATAAAACAAAACAGACCAAAGTCTCAAAAGCCTCAGGCAAATTTTCTTAATGTTTGATTAAAGGCTCTGGATTCTACCAAGGGAAAAATATTAAAACAAGAACAACTTTGAGCTGATCAAAAGGCAGCTTTAGATCACAGAGATTATTAATACGCTGTAACAGAACCTCCCGGGTGCGGTGGCAGATACCCTAAACAAATCATCAGAACAGGGGGATGTGAATTGTCATGCTTAATCACAGGGGATCTCCCAGCACTCGAGAGGGCTCCACTTCCCCTGAACATGCTGCCCCTTGTAGGGCTGTGAGGGTTTAAAGAATTAATACATGAGAGGACTTAAAAAAGTGTCTGACACAAAATAAGTGTGCTACTTACTGTTATTAATAACAACAATAACCATGACTAAACCTTTGGCAACTGTTCACAGAGAATCTTCCCCTGGCCTTTCCCATCTTTGGTGAGAAGGTGCTCAGGGTGTCTAGTCACGTGTCCTTTCATGGCTAGAGGGGTGGTGTCAGAGTGGGGAATCAATGGCTCTGTGGAGCTGAGCTAACTTGGACTTGATTTTTGTACTTTCTTCCTGGGACTCCAGACAAGTCACTTGCATTCTGTGGTCTCAGTTCCCTTATCTACAATATCCTTTGTTCATGAAACTGTTATGAATATTAAGTGATATACTGTGCAAAGTAGATAGTAGAAAAGAAATGGTTACTTTAAAAGTTCATTTGCAATTTGTCAAAAACATGGATCACACTGGGTCCCTGGGAATGTGTCCCAAGGGACAATGTTCAATACAGAGGTGCCAGGATTAACAGGAACCCTGTTTCCTCACCACACCCCAGTCCCTTCTGCCCCTTTATAGGCTCTGCGATCGTGTTCAGAGATCACTGGGTGTTCCCTGGGGAGGGAGGGCTCAGTCCCCTTCTGGCTAAGATGTGGGCAGGGAGTGCACACACTTAGAGGCCAGAGAATGCCAGGCGGGCCAGCAGAGACCCGGAGAGGCTGCACATTACTGAGACCCGGAGTCTAGAGGGACCCTCTGTTTCTTGCCACTGCTTAGGTAACAGGCTTTCTCGGGGGAAGGATGATCTCCCTGGGGCTGGTGTTATCCCAGCCAAGACGGCTTTACACCCAAACAACAGCTCTTCGAATGCCCTATCAGCAGCCAACAAGCAGAGCAAAGAAAAGACTGGACCTGAGAACCCCACCAACGTCACACTGCCGAGGCGCTGCCCGCTCTGCCCGGGGTTCCTACAGATTCTTGCATCTGCAACGGGGGCTCCAGTCTGCTCGACGTACCAGCCATGTGCATTAGACATGTGGGGGACACAGATGGCTGTTTGCCTCGTTCCCCTCTCTGGGGGAGAGCATTCTATCCATGTGGTCCCGTGGGTGCTACTGACCACAGGACGACTCCCCCAAGCCCACAGTAATGCACACATACCCCAAACTAGGCCAATCAGAGGCCTTCCCTGGAGTTTCAAAAATGGGACTAGGAAAGAGCGGCAGTCCCTTGTTGACATGAAACGCAGCCTCTCATGACCAAGGGCACCAACACAGAGGGGACTAGGTGTGAGAGGCAGCGGGGTTCGAGCCCCCCATTCCAGCTCTCCTCCAGAGCCAGCTATGCCTGGCCTCTGCCCAGTCTGGTTCCAAACCACGAACATCCTCCCGTTTTGCCGGAACAACTTTGAGTTTCTGTCACTTGCAAGCCACCAAGATAAAAAGGCATCTCTCCAAGGAGCCACAAGGATGCCTGGGAGAGCTGCCAGGACAGGGGACAGCCTGCCTTCCAGAAGCCGGCCTGGCACTCACAGCTGTTCCCTTCCTGGACAGCAGCAGTCTCAGAATACCAGCCTCAGCCTCTGCGTCCTTCCAACACTCTAAGGTGAGACAAGGCCTGACCATGTCACGATTCCGTCTGAGTACAAGAATGAGGTCACCATGCCACCTTCAACGTACCATCTGCACTCCTCTCTTGGCTGACTGCTATTTTTTAGTTATAATCGTTTCTTGGTTCTAGTCTCCTCTCCCTATAGATAATGATTTATTGAGATATCCATTCATAAAATTTTCCCTAACAGCATAAAATCTAGAGTGAACGTCTGCATCCTCAGTCCCTCTCCTAAATCACCCAAGGAAACCTACGACAGGTTCTTTCCAGCACCTCTGGCTGCGACACCCCCGAGTTTTCCATGGGGTATGTCCTCCTTCACTGCCATTACTAATGAACGCCACTTGCTCAGCTGCAGGAGTGTTCCTGGTGGCCTCTGACAGGCAGACACTGATGCTGTTCAAACATCCTTGTTTAAAAAAAAATGTTGGCTTCCTGTGAAGCCATTTGTTTTCCAGAATTTCTAGAAGAGACTTTATTTAAAAAAAAAAAAAAGATTGCAGCTTGCAGAAGTGCAAGAAACCAACTGAACTATGTCTGTTTTACTTCTTGAATACCTTAGCAGGTGGAGCGGGTGCTGTAGTAAACCACCGAGGGGTCCCCTTCAGGACCCAGGACCCTTACTCCTCCAGTTGCTCAGAGGGTTAGCTACTGGTGGTTCACAACTGAACCCTTCCTTTGCAACTGCTTTTGGGCAAAGCTTTCTGCTCAAGATCACACTTCCTCCCTGGGACTGCCTGCATCCGGTGACTGGTAGATGTGAGAGTTTAGCGGCCCAGCCCCTCTGCCTAGATTTGCGTTAACTCTGCAGGGCCACCCTGTCTCCAGAGCCCTCGGGGGGGTCTGCCAAGGCTCAGCTGCCATTGCGATCGCCACACAGCCCATACTCTCCCTTCCCAACGCAGCCTGTTCCTCCCCCTCATAAATCAGAGCAAGCCCCAAACCTGCTACCTGAAAATCTCCACCCAAGAACCAAATAGACTGTATCTACTTTTTACTACCATCTAAAAGGTGTCATTTGTCAGTAACATCTAATTAACCAGATTTATTTGAAACTCGGTGTTGTTGAGTTGGCATTCAGGGTTTTGTTCCGGAAGTGAAAAACAGTTAGGAATCGGAGTGCACAGATGACATGCTAGCACCCTGACAGCATTCAAACAATTCCCTTGTGGAAATTAAATCGGCCAGAGAAACATCCTTTTGTGCATTTCCCTTGTCCTGAACCCCAGGGAGAAGGACTCCTCCTGAGAACAATTATGGAGGACAGCTGACAGAGGTTCAGGACATTGCTTCCTGTGTAGGTCAAACACAAGTCAAGGCTTACACCTTTTATTAGTTTTACTTATGTTGAGTTAAAGAGGTCAGCCCTGGTGTGTCTGCTTAAATATTAAGCAACTAAAAAATCCCACTTGAACTCAATTTAAATTGTGGCCATTTCATCAACTATCTCATAAGCAAATCAAGAGAATGGAAGTAAAATTACTTCCTGCCTTGCTGTTCATGAATTAATGATATATTGATTAGTTTACAATAACTTAGAAATATTTTAATGAAGTTGAGAATATTGTTAGATAGCATACCCAGTACATCAAGGAAAAAAGTAGTTGTGATTTTTATTTTATGATGCCAAAATAAAACAGTATTATTTCACAGGTAGAAAACAAACCTCAACAAAAAGCTATAAAACAAGTGTCTTGTGTGGTAAGGAGGTGTATGATGAAAATGAGTGAAATAAGTGAAAATGAGTCCTCTATACATTCACATTTTGGGGAGACTGTAACTCTTTCAGAAGCAGCAGCACAATGGATTTTACTTTCCCCAGGATTATGTGAATTTAGCCCTGAGAATATGGAACTACTTAAACCAAAGTTCCAAAATGTGACATCCCTAAATCCAGCAAATAAGTGCTTTAAATGTGGAAATCAACTTAGTTTTATAATCTCATCTCTCTGTATATTTGAATACTACAACTATAAGAGTTTTGAAAAACTATTCATGTCTATTTTAATGATGAAACTTTTTATTGTAAGACAAAAATAAAACTTAAAATAATTGTCTTTCTGAATGAGGACTAACACACAAACATACTATTTTATGGTACAGCAATGTACGTCACGGGCATGTACTATGCCATGCTTGTCATCACTAATTGTACAGGAATACTTACAATCTTGTTTAGCATCACCATTTTCCAGACCAGGAGTCAAAGAATCCCAGTGGGAACGAGTGATCTGGCCAGGGCCATCTCCTGAGTCTGTGACCAGGGGGACAAAACACCGATCCCACAAGCCAGTCTGCTAAGTGAACCTTCAGGAAGCAAGCTTTTCTGCATTACTTTTAGGTCAGGGAATTGTTTCTTCTAACATTTCCTAAGCAGAAATCCAAATAGCAGGAAAATACAAGTGTTTATTAAGAAATAAAAATGAACTGCAAATGTTTTCTGACCATGAGTCTGTACATTAAAATATTATTTAGCATTTAACAGAATCAGCACTGGGATGGACACCACTAAAATACAAAGCTTTTCAATTCAAAAAATACTGTAACTGAACTTTTAAAAAATATGGGTATATTTTTACTCTTTTACAATTGGAATAGCATTGTACCCATTAAAACAATGATCTTTTATTCTGAGTACCTCTAAAAACAAAAACCAAATATAATTATCACCAATGTTCACATAACTCTTAACTTTTCTTTCAGTGAGGAATATTTTTAAACTTTCTGAAGTTGTCATGGATCTCAGTAACCAACTGTGTATTCATTGGAAGAGGATATTCTTCTATTTATTTATTTGAGGTCAAATTAAGTCAATTGGTAATACAAGGTCTGAGATAGGGAGATTATTTCCACAGAAGAGATAACTGTGATAAAATAGAATCACCTATAAATATGAATAAACAGATCTACATTATTTTCAAATGAAACAAACTTACCACAGAACGTTTTAAATTGGGAAACTTACTCTTTTGTTAGTCTTTACATAAATTTAATGTGCTGAATTCCTGGATCCAAGTGCTACTTGCAATTTATGATGAAAGGCATTTATCCGTTCTTTTTGAACTGGCCAGTTCAAGATGCAGTGAGATTTGAACATTCCTCTCCGCAAACAGAGTGCATGGTTCAGTTTATGATCTGGAATCTCCTCAAGAAAGATCAATATAATAGAATCCAGATTTTGTTCAATAGCTTGCTGAACTGCATGGTGCACTTTGAATCTAAGTAAAAATATTTATTGAAATAAGTTATATTTCTATATACAATTTTTAACAGCCAATGAAAGCTCTTAAAACTTAAAATTTCCCTTATAATTTACATTACTCTGTCACAATCAGATTGCTTTCTTAATTTCATTTTTCATATTATCTGAATTGTGAGTAATAATGTTAGTGATATTTAAAAGCTCAACTGAAAAACAAGTACATAAAATTTCACCTACCTTCTGCATAATGGGTCTTTTAATAGATGCTGAGTTATAACAAAGATAGTTTTTCGGCTCTTTTTGATGCTATTGACAATTGATTCAAGTTTA
Organism: Manis javanica; assembly: GCF_040802235.1. NCBI lineage: Eukaryota > Metazoa > Chordata > Mammalia > Pholidota > Manidae > Manis > Manis javanica. The sequence goes on from NC_133167.1 coordinate 100,289,164, forward strand.
AGGACACCTGCCTCAAAGTCCCTTTCTTCAAGACAAAATTTGAGAGTTTGATCTCTTTCTTCCATGGGGGAGAAGTGTTCCCAGACCCAGTCCTTATCTTTATAGGCATGCACGATATATGCCACATATTCAAACTGCTCTGGCTGGTTGTCTATTTCTTTGAAACCAAGGATTCGATGCACTGAAACATTCCAATAAAAAGATATCCTCCAGCCTTCAAAATGAATGAGCAGTACAATAAAGATAAAAATGAACAGGATACTGGTGTTTATCATGAAAAGGAGTTCAAAGGGAGCACTGTCTTTGCAGGGCGATACATCAAAAAGCACCACTGGGAATCCATGATATTGAGGCGGAGTGTTGCAGAGATAATGGCTTGAGAGCTCAGAGATGTTGGTATGAGTACTGTTAATCCAATTCACAAACCAGGCAATGCTTTCACAGGTACAATCAAATGGGTTAAAGCGCATATCTAAACTACTCAGGTTCTGGAAGGCTGGCCCAAAAACATTCTTCTCAACTGATGTTATGAGGTTCTTCTGAAGGTTCAATGACTTTAGAGATGCCTGATTATCAAAGACAGATGGGGGAAGTATGTTTAAATTATTTAATCCTAAATTGATGCTCTTTAATTCAACCAAGTCTTTGAAGACCTCTGCTGGGATCTCATCAAAGCCATTAGACTCTAAGTTAAGGATGTGGAGGTGAGAAAGACCCTTTAGAAAATAAACAGGACCACTGGGGTTTGCATGTTTCCAGAGCCGTGCTAAGTTGTTATGCTGCAAATCCAGAATTTCTAGCTTCTTAAGACCCTCTAACAGTTCACCATTTATGTTGGCTATATTGTTGTTGCTTAGATCCAGAATGGTCAAGTTATGAAGAGGGTAAAAGGGTGAAGGGGAGCTGTCCGCATTTTTAAGGGCCACCCTTCGGAGCATCAGTCGTTGAAGGCTTGGAACCAAGGCAAAAGAGTTGCTAGTCAGTTTTAGGTATTTGTTGTAGGAAAGGTAGATTTCCACAATATTTTCTAGACCTCTCCATTCCTGGCCTGTGAGTTCTTGCCCAATTTCATTAAGGCCAAGGTCAAGTACCTTTAGCTGGCCCAACCGAGAAAAAGCACCACCCTCTATTTCTGAGATTTTATTTTTGGTTAGGTTGAGTATGAATAAGGGAGAATGAGCAAGTGATACAAATGTTTCATTTGTTAAAGTGCGCAAACTTGTGAAGGAGTTGGATAGAATTAAGTATTTCAGCTTAATCAATCCTGTAAACATATTACGTTTTATGCCTGGAATGTCGTTATCTTCCATGTTAAGGTACTCCAAACATTTCAGCCACTGAAAGGAATAATCATCAATCCTGGGAAAGGAAGTAAGGGAGGTGCTTTGTTTAGTAAAAGATCGTCTCATGTTCAGGTATCTCACATTGAAAAGCCCAGAAAAGGAACGAGAAGACAAATGCCCTAGATTATTATACTCCAGGAAGAAATATTCTAGATGCGGAAGCCAAGCAAAGGAATCATCGTCAATCATGCTTAAGCTGTTACGGGAAAGGTCGAGCATGGTGAGATTCGTGTGCTTTAGTCCCGTGAAAGTCATGTTGCTCGTTCTGTACAGCTGTGTGTTGCTCAGGAACAGATGCTGAATGCTTGTGTTTGATAATTCCAAACAAAGCTTCTCGGTGAGAGCGGGGCCCAGCTGGGCGTTGCTCAGGGACAGGCCAAATAACTTTCCCACAGCATGAAAACACCCTGGAGAGAACTGAAGGTGGGGGAGAAAAGAGGTTAATAACCAAAACACAACAGCGTTTGTATGACCCTTGAAAAACTTAGCCCCAGTTCTTTACTCAGTCCCCCTCTGCCCTTCACCACCCTCTCTGGGCTTTCTCCCCATCTGGCTCATGCACAGCTCCACACCCACCTGGTGCGCCAGGTCCTTACTCCCCTTTCCCCTGGTCAATTTCTACTAAGCATTCGTCAGCTTAGACGCCTTCCTCAGGGGGCCTTTCCTGCCCTCTCATTCCAGGCTAAGTCTGGCACTTTTACTTCATCACACTGGGTACAAGAGTAATTAATGAGCTATCTGTAAAGTCACTATTGGGGGAGATCTTTCTCTGGCTTAGGAACCACTCTTCTCAGTGAGCATCCTGGAATGAATGGGCGGATTTTATTATGCAACCATGATGTGCACTTCCTCTACTGTAACCCTGAGTACCAGCTGTACTCTTTGTTTCTCTACAAGGTCTTCTCCCGACTTTATTCCATCACAGTGTCTCAGGCTCCCTTCCTCTCTGCCCCCATCCCCTCCCCAGAAGCCTTGGCTGCTCTGGGACTCAGCGCTGGAACCCGAGAGAAGGAAGCTGGAGAGGGGAGCAGGCAGTCCTGGGCGGCGGGACACCAGGGGAGCAAAGACCCTCTGTGTGTTCTGCCTTGTCATTGGTGGGGCGTCAGGGCTGATGGCAGAAAAGACCAAGATGTGGAAGGAAGTGTGTTTTAGTGTTAAGCAGATTACTAAATCAATTATGGTAAATTTACATGGCAGGATTATTGTGCCATAACTAAATTTTTGAGTAACTTTTAATGACCTGGAGGATGTTTATGATATGATATTACTTTTAAACGGCCGACACACCATCCTCCTCAGAGAGGCAAGGTGGCCCAGCTGTTAGGAGTGCGGGCTCTGGCCTAACACTGCCAGAAACCCAGTGTCACCACCTGGTCACCTTTCGTTTCAATTTACACTTGTGTAAATGATGGCAAGAATAAGCTGGTTATAGGACTATATAAACTTGTCACAGTGCCTGACACACAGTGAACTAACTTCTCTGTGAATTTCAGCTGCTGTTGGTTTTTCTCATCATTACTTGGAGTAAAGCTGCAGGTAAACATACCCAGATACAAACATTGCTTGTCTCTGGATTGTGGGCTTTTATATTTTTTATTTTCTCCCTCATTATTTATATATTTTATAGGATTTCTACAACCAATGTTCTAAACAGAAAAAAAAGGCTTTTCAAAAATTAACCTGACTAGCTTGCATAAACTGTTTAATTATTATCTCAGGATAATTTTGTGCAGTCTGTTTTTATGTCTAAACATCAATCCAGCTTTCAAAAATCTGATTTTGTTTAGAGTTTCCAATATTTTTATTCTCAGCTTGTAAAGAAATGTAATACAGACATACCTGTATATAAAAATTATCAACAAACTGGAGATCATGGATCCAAAAAGAGAAGATTACTTAGATATAATAGGAAGGTTTTTATAGTAATTTAAAGCTAGTTATCACATACTGAGCACTTACATGCCAGACACCGTATTAAATTCTTTACCACACAGCCTCATAAAGTAGTGTTATTATTATGCCAATTTTAAAACTGGGGAGTAGGAGTAGAGAGAACTTAATAATTATGTAAGAGATAATAAAGCCCAGGTAGGTTGCCGGCTAACCCAACTCTAAAGCCTGTGCTCTTAACCATTGTGCTGTTTTAATTCTTGCAGAGATTTTGGGTGATAGATATTTCACAAGTGAGGAAACGGAGTCCCAGAAACGTTAAGGAAGTTCCCCAAGGTCAAAGTACTGGTCTTAATGGAACAGGGATTTTAACCCACTTCTTTTTTTTTGACGGCAGAGCTTCAGCTCCTATGTGTTACCAAACTCCCTTTCTTGTGAGGGGAACATAAATAGCCCTAAGCAGAAAACTCCGAAGGATTTCTGGAAAACCCGGCAAAAGTTACCCCTCGCCCCAGTGCTCCTTCAGTTTTTTCCCAACTGACACAGTTAGGGACTGCTGCACTTAAAAGTAGGGCACAAAACAATCATACCTTCCTTCTTACCTCTTTAATTTGATTTGATGACAACTCTAATTTTCTTAAAGACGAATTGCCTAGGAAATCAAGTTCTTCGGGTCTTAGTGCATGAATTTTATTATTTGATAATAGAAGCTCTTGGAGATTTTCCAGTTGGAGCTGAGTTCCTAATTTCGTAGATGACAAACCATTATGAGATAGATCTAATTTGATTAACTTCTGAAAGAGAAAAAGTATGTACATAAGTTAGTCTTGCCATCAAAAAATATTTCCTCTAAATGTCTGTGAATCCTAGAAATAATTTAATAGAAATTATTTACTATTTAAATAATTTAAATGTCACCTATTATTATTCCCTAGAAAACTGACAGTAGGGGTAATAAAAGATCTTTGTTGTGATTGAAAATCCCATTGTTGCAAGGATTTTGTTTCTTACTTCAAGAATCACTGAATTTCTCTTGCTAAAATAAAAGACTTAGGCCTCTTCATTCATGATGTAAAGAATATTCATACTAAGCATTTATTTATTTATTTGCTTATTTATAATGTAAGGAATATTCATGTAGTTTATCATATATTACCTAACATATAGTGTTATGTATCAGCCTTGAAACTAAATAACAGTAAAAAAGAGGAAAAAATGTTTTCTTAAAAAGCATGAGTAGATCTTTGCCATCCATGAAATCCTAAAAAGATTTTTATATTGAGAAAGACTGATAGTTATGTAAATTATGCATCTTGGAAAGCCCAGAATTTTTGTTTGTTTTGTCAGTGCTATAGGATATTTTATCACTCTGTGGACCTGTGAACATGTAAACTCAGGTAAAAGGTGAGGAAAAGCTGATATACATTAGGGCAAAATCTTATGTAATGTCTATTCAAGAGAACAAGGTTTCTATTTATATTTTAAAAATAAAAGTACAATTTTGCCAATGATTACTCTAACCAGATTTTTAAAGTCTTCATGTCCAAAGACATTCATCTATGTCAGAATCTAAGAGGGCACAAAGAAAGAATTTCAAATCGCTAGCAAGCAAATCACTTTATGAATGTTTCTAAGTGTATTAAATGTGTACGCTATTCTTGGTACATGAGGTCAAGGAATGAAGAAAACAACGAGTTTTGAAAATGATCTTAAGAAAGGTACTTAGTAATTGTCTCAGATTTAGAGACAATAACATACATTTTTCACAGATTTAAAATTCAAGCAAAGTACTGAAAAAGGCGGGGGCAGACATTGGAAAGGCAATATTGTGAGGAGATTTCTTAAATCAAGAGAGGTAATTTTAAGCTGAATAATTTGCTTTATCATGTATCAGTTTGATTTGTTTAAGTCAGAACTGGACTCCACATTTTTTTTCTTTACATCAGGTGCTAAATCAGCAGCACTGAGAGTTTATTTCTTCGTGAGATATTCTGATTCTTCACTGATCACCACGTCTTGTACCTAAGTTCTATTTTGAATGGGAGGAAGCAAGAGAGACAGAGTTATTTTAAAGATTGAAACTGATTTAAGATGGTATTTTCTCTTTTGAAAACATTTCCAATCGTAATGGCAATATTTGTGTGTGGGGTCCCCCTCCTTCCCATTTGGGCATATCTAATTTCTTCTTCACCTTGACACTTAGCCATGAAATCTAAAGATGAATGAGTGACTTGAAAACTTAACATTAGGTAACAGGTTTTTCATTTCTTATTTGGAAATGAACATTCTCATCTTACCTTCAGATTTTTAAAGGGATTATTTTGAATTTTCTGGATTGAGTTGGACATTAGATGGAGTTCGGCCAAATTTGTGCAGAAGATAAAAGTTTGATCTGAAAGGTGAGACAGCTCATTGTGTTCAAGGTTCAAGATTTCCAACAAAGGGAGTTTCTGGCACAATTCTGGCTCCAGTTTTGAGATGGAGTTAAATCCCCCATCCAAGATAGTAAGCTGGCTGTAGTTTGTAAAATTGGCAGGTGGTAATCTTCGGAGTTGATTATGGGTAAGATTCAACACTGTTATGTTTGCCGGGAGGTCATCGGGTACTTGAGCCAACTTCAGATGACTGCAGTCAGCTACTTCATGCCTAACAGCACATTTATTGGCAGAGGAGGCACACAGTATCCAAAAGGGCAACAATCCCACAAAGAAGTAGAAATGACAAGGCAAACTCTGGTTCATGTTCTGCCTGAGAAAACAAACACACCAAAAAGTAATGGACCACACTGCTGACATATGCTTTCACATGAGTTGGTGTATTCCTTGTAAAAATGTATCACCAAATGTGGCTATGTATGATCTTTGTGTAAGATAAATTCTAGCCGAAATAAGCAGGCAAAGAGAGGGAACAAAGGGCCAGGTAATTTATTTGAATGCCCCTGGGCGAGGTTCCGCAGCCTGGCTGTCACAGGCTGGGGAAATCACGCGAAAGTAGACAGCGAGTTTTTAAAGAAGGGAGGGGGAGGCAGAGCTTAGATTTACAGGGGTGCGAGGATTGGCCAGCCTAAGGCACATTTTTCAGGTTGGGAGGAGGCAGCAGCCGGGGACTTCGGCACGTCATCAGTGTCTGACGTGCTCACCCCTCTGCTCAGTGCCTTCAACCTTACATTTCAGCCTTTTGGTCATAATGGGCAACGACTTGATCTGGCTACTTCTGGCTGACAAAGGGCGTTGTGTGTGTGTGTCGGTGGGGGGGGGGGCGTTTCGTAGTATGTAGCTACATTGCTCTGACTGCAAACATTTTACACCGTTTTCTCTAAAGGCCCTCACTTCACTCTGTCCAAGCTCATGGTTTTTGTCTCATTTTCTTTTCTACAGATAGAGACTCTAGCTGCTGCCAGGGAAAAGGGGCGACGACCGTTCTGGCTGCTTCATGCTAAGAAGGGGCGCAGTAAAGGGTGCAGCTAGGTCTCTATCACTGGTCAGTTGAGAGGGCCTCAGAAAGTTGGCACTTTTATTCTGAAAGGACAAATTTGATGAGATTAAGAATGCATGGCTGAATATGAGAACTAGACATATGAAGAGTTTAATTGAGAATTATAGCCAGGTATTATGGGGAAACTAAAATTTTGGATTGAGTTTACATCTCAATGACTAGTATTAGGATTTTGTATAGATAAGACTGCATTATTGAAACAATACTTTTCTCTAAAATCACCCTTATTTTTATTAGAAGTAGCTAGATTAAGAAAATAATTAACACTTGGCTTTGGCTTTATTATTTGCATAAGTGCATCGAGAAGAGCAATTGATTACATGGGATCTTTTAAATGTGCTTTGCTGGAACTTTTTGTTAGGAATTTCAGATTGAACTTTTAAAGGCCTCTCGAGGCCAAAAGCCAAGTAAGACTTGCCATCAGGTTGTGCCTGCAGGACCTGTAGATTTGAGTGAATTCTTTTCTTCTTGAGGTTTCTAAGACATTCCTGAGGTTCTTGCACCTGCCAGGAAGTGACCTTCTTTACTCACCTGGCAAGGCTGCTGGGAACCCTGTGAGCAAGGTACCAGGCCAGTTCTTCCAAGGGGCTTTGTTGGCTTTATAAAGTCAATCTTAGTTCCTTAAAGCTGTCTGTTCATATCTGAATTTATACACGTGTCTCTCAGGTATGACGTTCCAGTCAAAGCCTTGGTGATATAACTAATCTTTTTAATTGGTCCTCTTACAAGGAAAGCAGATTCTTATTGAACTTGTGCAAATAAACATACTACCATGAAATATAAAAATAGTCACTGAGAGTTTTTAAATTCTGGAGGGATGAGGTAGAGAGAAAGATAAAGTTTCAATTCTGCTTATAAAGGCAGTCATTTACTAAACTGTTGTCAGCTTAAGAGAAAAAGCTTAAAACACTTTATCAACAACATTTGAAACAAAAAGTCACAAAATAATTTTCTTTAGTTTACTTAATCCTATGTAACTAATACTTGTTCTGCTGAAATCTAGTTTTTTATTAGTTTAGGAGTAATAAAATAGTGAGTATAGATGACAAAAGATTTATAAACAACAATGGTTAAAGATCTGATGAGAGCTTACTGTAAGACAGTTGTCATAAGGAAATTTGGATATTTCTGTAACACAAAACATTCAGTAACAAACTTTAGCATCATTCTCTGTGACAGTGCCTTCTAGGTAATTAAGTAAGTAAATAAGCCAAATTAGCCAAATATTTTCTCAATGAGAAGAAATGCTTCTGACATGTTTCAGGCCTTTTGGAAAATATCAGAGTGAACTAGAGGTAAAAAGCACTTTTTTGAATTTGATTTTGGGAAGCTGTTAAAAGTTTTAAGGCACTTGCTTAAATAGGATTATAGGTTGCTATGAAGCAATACTTTTCTATTTAACCAGAATGACAACAAAATACCTCAAGGGCAAATAAAGAAGGTTACACAGTTGTTAGCAAACTTTATCTTTTAGTCCTTTTAATATTAAGATTTCATTTTCTTAATATTCTGACAACTGAGACTTTAGGCTTGAGAAATTGCTTTGATAAAACAATTAGAGAACTCATTGCAATTTTTTAAATATTAAGAGCAGATTAACAGTTAAGAAAACTTTGTCTTTTTAACTGAAAACAAAATTTTAATTTTGCTGTGTATTTGATACTGAGATTTATTTGCTACACTTATTTAGTTTACTTATTTTTAACTACGCTAGGTTATTTACAAGACCTTTACTGAATATTAGACAAAGCCAAGGCTTTAGGCACTTATTCTTAAAAGATTTAGCAGATAACATCAACTTAAATGACATTAGGTAAACTTAGGCAGCTGATAACAACAAGGACATGCCTGCCTCAGCCAAACTCAAATTAGCATTAATGCTTAACATTTTTTATCAGATTTCCTGGAAGTTTTAGAATGCCTAATTTTCACAAGTGCTTGTTTTTCAATCAATTTTTATTAATACCATCCAGAGGTAGGAAAATATTTCTCATTTACACACTAGACACACAAACATACAAACTGAGACACAACGACTACAGTCAGCAACACTTTTTACACAAAAACATGTACACAGGTAGACAAACTGATATAAAGACTTGAGTTACTAATATCTAATTGCCTTGTTTTTCTTCAGCTTCTTGTCCATGGCTTCTGGAACCAGAGGGCAGGAGGAGCGTGTTCCAGTGGGGGAAGAGGGCGGTGAAGGCGGAAGGAGGGGGGGAGGGGTGGTGCAGCCACCGGAAGAGGAGAGCAGGACGGCGGGACGGTTGAGAATGTAGGACTTTTAAGACGGCGGCGACACGTGTGAAGACAAGGGACTTAGAGATGGTGGTGGAGAGAGGGGGAGGGGATTGTGAGCTGAGGGACACAGGCGACTGAGGTCTTCTGGTGTATCTGAAAAGGAAGAACGACTGGGAAGACTAAGAGGCTGATGATCTTTAACTGGAGATCGGGCCAGGAGAACCTGAGTCATTGAACAGTTAACATAAAGGTCTGGACGGGAGCGCCAAGTCCCAAAAGCCTGCACATACGGGATTTCACTCTACTCTCCACTCTAGCGGCAATAATTAGTTAAGTTGGTGAGGAGGCCAAATTGAAAGTTTCCTCAGGGGGCCAGCGAGATTGATTGTCCAAGGGATACTGAGGCCCGGCCTCAGAGCAAAGAAAGACTAGCTTCTGTTTGCGAACTTCCTGGGACAAACAGAGTAGCCAGATTAGAAATGAGACACCGCAGCAGGGTCTGAGCCTCCGCTTTTGAGGGCTGGTTCCCCATGTCTGCGCCACTTCCCAGCTAATCCCGCTGAGAGGAGCGCCCAGCATCCCAAGTGCACCAAGTCAGGGGAGACGGCCTGGGAGCCTGGGTGAGGGACGTCTCCTCCACTGCAGGGCCAGGGGCGGGTATCCTGGATACTTGCAATGGATGGGCTGAATGCCCAGACCTGGACGTATGCACGACTTCTTAAGGACCAGGTGAAACAGAGTTAGGAAGGGAAGCAGACCGGGGGAAACTGAGGGACTCACCAGAAAAAAGTCCAAGCAGTGGAGAGCAGGCTGTGGTCCCGGGTCGGGGAAGGACACTGGGCGCTCCTCTCAGTGGGATTAATTGGGGAGTGATGCAGACATGGGGAACCAGCCCTCAAAAGCAGAGGCTCAGACCGCACTGCGGTGTCTCATTTCTAATTCGGCTACTCTATATTTGTCCCGGGAAGTTCACAAATAAAGGCTAGTCTTTCTTTGCTCTGGGGCTGGGCCTCAGTATCCCTTGGACAATCAATCTCGCTGGCCCCCTGAGGGAACTTTCAATTTTAGCCTCTTCACCACCTTAATTAATTATTGCCACTGGAGCGGAGAGTAGAGTGAAATCCCGTATGTGCAGGCTTTCTGGACTTTGCACTCCCGTCCAGACCTTTATGTTGTATTCAGTGACTCAGTTTCTCCTGGCCTGATCTCCAGTTAAAGATTGTCAGCCTCTTACTCTGCTCAGTCCTTCCTTTTCAGATCCGCCAGAAAACCTCAGTCACCCGCCTCCCTCAGCTAGTGATCCCCCCTCCCCCTCTCCTTCCACCTTCACCCCCCTCTTCCCCCACCAGAACACGTTCCTCCCGCCCTCTAGTTCCAGAAGCCACAGACAAGAAGCTGAAAAGAGGGAAGGCAATTGAATATCAGCGACTCAAGTCTTTATATCAGTTTGTCTGTCTGTGTATATGTTTTTGTGTGGGGGATGTTGCTGACTGTAGTCATATCTCAGTTTGTACGTTTGTGTGTCTAGGTGTATAGATGAAAAATATTTTATTTAAAAACTAGTGCTTGTGAAAATCGGGCATTTTAAAACTTCCAGAAAATCTGATAAAAATGTTAAGCATTAATGCTAATTTGAGTTTGGCTGAAGAAGGCATGTCCTTGTTGTTATTAGCTGCCTAAGTTTACCTAAAGTCATTTAAGTCAATGTTATCTGCTAAATCTTTTAATAATAAAATGCTTAAAGGCTTAGCTTTGTCTAACATTCAGTAAAGGTTTTGTAAGAAATCTAACATAGTTGCTAAAAATAAGTAAACAAGCCTAGCAAATAAATATCTTAATAATAATACTGTATTAATGTATAACAATATATATATATATTAAACAGCCTGAGAATTTTTGTAGTAACCAAAATTCTTAGTTTGCTAAGTTATATAGACATATTTTGTACCTAATAAGAAATTGTGCTATAAAGCACATTTCCAAAAATGATAATAAACGTTCATAAATGTATCAATCTGAAGAATGCTAGTGTAACAGTTTACAGTAGCCTATTTTTCAGTGTTCACTGAAGGTTAAAGTAATAGTTTTAAGTTCTAATCAAAACTAGTTTAAGTAGTAAGAAAAACATTTCTGCATGCTAAAAAATGTCTTTTGATAAGAGAAAGTAACTTTGTTCTAAAGTACAGCTGTTTATTTAGAAAGAGAGATCTAAATGTAAAAAGAGTTTGTAGAAGAATTTAATATGGTCATGCTATATAAAATTAAAGCAAATGAGTCTCAGTATCAAGCACACAGCAATATTAGAATTTTGTTTTCAATTAAAAAGACAAAGTTTTCTTAACTGTTAGTCTGCTCTTAATATTGAAAGATTGCAGAAAGTTCTTCTAATTGTTTTATCAAAGCAGTTTCTTATACTTAAAGTCTCAGTGAGCTGTTGGAGTCTTTAAGAAAATGAAATCTTAATATTAAAAGGACTAAAAGCTAAACTTTGATAACAACTGTGTAACCTTCTTTATTTGCCTTTGAAGTACTTTGTTGTCATTCTAGTTAATTGGATAAGTATTGCTTCATGGCAACCTATAATCCTATTTAAGCAAGTGCCTTAAAACTTTTAACAGCTTCCCAACATCAAATTCAAAAAAGTGCTTTTACCTCTAGTTCACTCTAATATTTTCCAGAAGGCCTCTGGAACATGTCAGGAAAACTTTCTCATTGGAGAAAGTACTTGGCTAATTTAGCTTATTTATCTGATATATAATTACCTGCTTAATTACCTAGAAAGCACTGTCAAAAAGAATAATGCTAAACTTTGTTACTGAATGTTTTGTGTTACAGAAATATCAGAATTTCCTTATGTCAACTGTCTTACAGTAAGCTCTCATCAGATCTTTAACCATTGGCATTTGTAAGTCATATTATTTATAGTCACTGTTTTATTACTCTTAAGCTAGTAAAGAACTAGATTTCAGCAGAACAAGTATTAGTTATATAAGATTAAGTAAACTAAAGAAGATGATTTTGTAGCTTTTTGTTTCAAATGTTACTGATAAACTGTTTTAAGCTTTTTCTCTTAAGCTGACAACAGTTTAGTAAATGACTTTATAAGCAGAATTGAAACTTTATCTTTCTCTCTACCTCATCCCTCCAGAATTTAAAAACTCTCAGTGACTATTTTTATATTTCAGGGTAGTATGTTTATTTGCACAAGTTCAATAAGAATCTGCTTTCCTTGTAAGAGGACCAATTAAAAAGATTAGTTATATTACCAAGGCTTTGACTGGAACATCATACCTGAGAGACACGTGTATAAACTCAGATATGAACAGAGAGCTTTAAGGAACTAAGATTGACTTTATAAAGCCAACAAAGTCCCTTAGAAGAACTGGCCTGGTACCTTGCTTACAGAATTCCCAGCAGCCTTACCAGATGAGTAAAGAAGGTCACCTCCTGGCAGGTGCAGGAACCTCAGAGAAGAGAGGAATTCACCCAAATCTACAGGTACTGCAGGCACAACCTGAGGGCAAGTCTAGCTTGGCTTTCTGGCCTCAAGAAGCCTTTAAAAGTCCAATCTGAAATTCCTTATAAAAAGTTCCAGCAAAGCATGTTTAAAAGAGCCTATGTAATCAATTGCTCTTCTTGCTGCATTTATGCAAATAATCAAGCCAACCGTTAATTATTTTCTTAATCTGGCTACTTCTAATAAAAATGAGGGTGATTTTAGAGAAAAGTATTGTTTCAAAAATGCAGTCTTATCTATACTAAATCCCAATACTAGTCATTGAGATGTAAACTCGATCCAGAATTCCAGTCCCCCATAATGGCCTGGCTAATGCCCCTACTGGGCACCTTAATAACAGTTTGTAGTTCACTCTTAGTTGCCCCTTGTGTCCCCAGGTTCCTCCAACAGCGGCTAACCCAGATGACCCGGGTCGCCACCAACCAGATGTCACTTCACCGTTACGCACCTCTTCCCACTGAGCCCCCTCCTTCGGCCTAATACCAGCCTCAAACCCCCACGACGCCCCTTGTCAGCCAGAAGAAGCCAGATTGAGTCGTTGCCCATTATGACCAAAAGGCTGGAATGTTAGGCTGCAGGCATCAGGGGAAGGGGCGAGCCTGATGGACAAGCTCAGGCCTCACCAAAGGAGGCAAAGAGACCAACAGGTTCCGGTCTGACAACATTCCAGAGCCTGATGGGATAACCCTCCCAACTAGAGCCCTTCCCCCAAGCTAACGGATTAGTGGTAACTTTCCAGTACCTGGCTAAAGGCCAAAGAGACTCCCATGTACCCTAGAAGAGCCAATCCTGCGCCACTGCACACCTTTGCTCTCCCTCCCCCTGCCTTCTTTAAATACTTGCTGCCTGTCCTGCTGGGTGTGACTTCTCCGGCCTGTGTTTCAGACCGCGGAACATCACCCGGGGGTGGCACTCAAATAAACTACCTGGCCCTTTGTTGGCTCTCTTCGCCTGCCTGCTTCGGTGGAAATTTACTGGAATTTATCTTACACCCGGGTTTCAGCACCAAATGTAAGATAAATTCTAGCTGAAACAAGCAGGCGAAGAGAGGGAACAAAGGGCCAGGTAATTTATTTGAATGCCCCCGGGTGAGGTTCCGCGGCCTGGCTGTCACAGGCTGGGGAAGTCACGCGAAAGTAGACAGGCAGCGAGTTTTTAAAGAAGGGAGGGGGAGGCAGAGCTTAGATTCACAGGGGTGCGAGGATCGGCCAGCCTAAGGCGCATTTTTCAGGCTGGGAGGGGGCAGCAGCCGGGGACTTTGGCACGTCATCAGTGTCTGACGTGCTCACCCCTCCCCCAGGTGCCTTCAACCTTACACTTTGTACTCACAAATTTGATGATACACAAGTATATATCCTGCAAGTAATGCATCAAATGGATGTAATTCTAACAGCACAGAAAAGTGAAAAGTGGACCATACATATTCCCTTTCCACAGCAGGAGAATTAAAAACAGTAACTTGACAGTTTCTGTTTTTAATTCTCTTGGTCACCTTCATAAATCTAAATAATATGCTTGAGCATCTGTTTCTTCATTTACTGATGTTAGGTATTTTCTTCCTGCTATAAAAATAAGGAACTTAATTATAGTATTCCTTCATCCTCTTCACAACTTTTCTTTAACTAAAGAAAATTTTTTAAAATTTATTTTAACCTGTAGTTACATTAAAAATTTTAAAGACTATACCTAAAACTCCTTTTATTATCAAATAACTTTAGACAAAATCTCTTGACTCCTTCCTAATCTTGTGACAGAGAAATGTGTGCCCCTGTATTTTCCACACACTTCTTCCAACCTTATAATCCCCAAACTGTCAGCTATCTCATTGCTTGACAATATCAAGAGATAAAATGTTAGCATTTTTATCCTGAAACTATTATAAGTCTGACATACTTGGTCTAGATCAATTCAGAAAAATCTGAAGTCAATAAATACCATTTACAATTTTATGATTATATAAATATTCACTGCAGAATCAGTCAGACATTGAGAAAAATAGTGATTAAGACAACAGACCCTTTAAGAATTACAACCTCTTGACATGTGTCTGGCAAGTTCATTCATTTCTCTCAGGCCTTAGTTTCCTCATCATGTAAAAATAGACAATCAGAGTAGTTCCTCCATAGATTATGAGGGTTAAAGGAGATAAGCCTTACAGTATCAAGCATAAAGCTGTATTTAATGTTACTGCTGTTACTATTGATCAGTACAATAATTCATGATTTATAAATGTATAACTATTTCCTATTTTGTAAACGTTTTACTTCATAAAGAAACTCTACACAAAACAAAGACAAATTACATCATGAGACAATCACAGTAAACCATTAAACAAGAAGGAAATAGTAGGGAAAGCCCAGCATGGAAAATAACTAAAATTCAAGGAAACTCATGATGTTTAGAAAACTTGGAGAAGCTCCTGAGGAGCTCAACCTCGGGTTAGGTGGGTGAGACAGTACAGAATCTGGGGCCATCTTCCTGGGCTGGGAAGCAACCAACATTTTCCCCGAACAACTACACACGATCTTTGTTTAAGGAGGCCACATTCCCTTAAGACTGCTCTATTTTTCAGTTTCTTTTTAAAGAATTAAAAGAACATCCTTGGTTATGAGGCATCCACAGGTCACTTGACCCTACTACTTGGTCTAAAGAGAGAAAGTAATAAAGTTAAGCATTTACTAATACGTCACTTACAAAATCCAAAGGTCTTTAAAAGTTTTAATAAGAATCTTTACACTGTAAAAGAATTGCTTAGGAAACACTGCATAAATGACTCTGATTTTGATATAAACTTTTTATAATTCCTATAAATTAAATGTCATCATGACTAATATTTTAACTGGGTGATTTGAAGACACTTAAATAACAATCATAGCTTTGCACATAGAAATCAAGGAAATATGCTTTTAATTTATGGAATCTTTGGATTTCACAGAGTTTTTAAAGTACTAATATTGCTTGTGAATAAAACATGAGTCTATCTGAGCACAGTGAAATGAATGAAGAAGATATAACCCTATGCTTCTAAGCAGGTGACCCTTGAATATCCAGGGTAATATGAATTCTTCTCCCTTACACTAAATCAATTCTTCTCAGGAGAACATAAGATGAATTGCTTCTAAAGGAAAGATACCCTGATGGATACAAAACTTTTCATCGGCAATATCAGCCACTAGAAAATAGTGATAAGCTTTCAAAATGTTTAGGGGAAACAGTTTTGAGCCAAAATTTCATTTCTAGCTGAACAATTAAAGAGAAGGGGAAAAATATTTGTGATATGCAAAGATTAGCTACGTTTATAAGTATGCATTCCATATGAAAAAATTCTAGAATGTGCTTCAGTAAAACAAACAAAAGTACAGTTAAAGGATGAAATGAGAATGAAGAAAAACTTGCTGTTGAATGAGATGCAACAGAAACAAAGAAAGATAAAGATAAATGAAAAACAGACTCACTCACTGGGCCTTCCAATTTTGAAAGGCCTCATCAGGGTATAGAAGATTGACATCTCTTTGCCCAAGACAGAATTGCATCGTGATTAGGACATGCAGTCTCAAGCCAGCCTACTTAGCTTCAACCACTATTATTTACAGTTTGGCTTGTACAGTTTGCTTTGAAAATGCCCTATTTTTTTTTCTAACTGTATCCAGAAACATCTATCTGCAGGCACACACCCACACATAATTGTACTGCACAGTTGGGAGGCAACTTCCTAAACTAGGACTACCCAAGGCAGACTCCATGACCGTCCCACGAACTCAAAGTTGACAATGCCAATTTATGAACTTCCTATATATCTGAGTATCTTCCCACGTCTTCTCATCTTCCTCCATCATCCATTATTAGGCCACGGAAAGCCATTTTCTTAAGCCTAGGAACACCTGAAACGTACGTGCCTTCTCAGGGCCCCTGTCATACAAGCCAGCTTGTGTTTCTTCTCCCGTCAACACAACGGAGAAGAGGAGAGAAGCCCTTGTAAGCTCACAGGCTTGCAAGACAAAGATGTGAGTTTTTTCAAAAGGCTATTGCAAAATGATTTCCACAGCCTCCCTAATGTGCTATAGAACTTTATGAAGGAAAGAAAATTAATCATTGCATAAAAGCTTTTCTCCTGTTAATTAGACATTTCTGCTTATTATTTGTACTCTGAGTTATAAGGCACTTCTCCCACACCTGTCACCTACCTTCTCTTCCATTTTCCTGTTGAGTGACTCTGACTAGCTTTCAAGCACCAGATCAAAGAAAGACCAAAGAATGCTAAAGCCAATGTGCCTTCAAGCTTTACCCAACATGACAGATCCCATCCCAGTAAGAGTTTAAAATATATACCTTCACTTAACTCTCACAACAGCTGACCATTCCACAATCTCCAGATATTACTAGTTCATTTGTCCAAATCCAATCGTTTTCATCAGGAAGTGTGGCAAGTCTGCTGCAATGTTGAAAGTGAAACTAAAGTTTGTTTTTTTTTTGAAAGCCTTTTATAATTGGTGCATTCAAGAAAGGGCGAAGGCAGAAAAAAGCACAATATCAGAGGTTTTTAAATTCTATAAAACGTCTTGTTTTTTCTTCTTTCAGGTACAGTCCCATGGGTTTCATTAAAAGGGTCACAGATTCAGCAGCAGAGAAAGTTGCAAGAGTGACAGCTCACGGCTAGTACTCTAGAGGTTAATAACTAACTGGCAGTGAATTCCCTTTTCTTTTTTTTAACCAAAGACGGATGCACATCTGTCACAGTCTAGTACAGTGTGGTCAGAGCACAGAAAAAAATGCAATCCCCAATCAAAGCCAAGGACTTTCACTTCTCTTCTCTTACTTTACCTTCTTGGCAAACCCTGTAAATCGAGGACTGCAGAAATCCAGCTTTTCCTCCAAGAAGAGATGAGTCTCACAGCAGAGAAAGGGCTGGCTGTGGCAAAGCCAAGAGTCAGTGCGAACTCATGCGATTCCACCTTCCATAGTCAGAGCCTGTCAGGGGACAAAGACATCTGCCCAGAGAAAGGTCAGATCCACTATTTCATTTGCAGTTAACTCTACTGACTCCAACTAGTTAAAGGAATGTTTTGTTAAGACCAGAACACATTTTTTATTCTTGATGTAGTGTGATGTAATAGTAGAACTATACTGTTGTGTAGTCAGTGATGACAATTGGAAGGAATTGTAGAGGATACTTAATCTAATTCCCCTGCTTGAGAAATGAGCAAAAGGAAGCCCAGCAAGGTGAGAAATTTGCCCAAGGATATACCTCAAGTTGCTAAAGAAGTACTATGCAAACAAGTATAGTGACACAACAGCCTGAAACAGTTGAAATATGTCAATAGCTTGACTTGATTGCATAGGTTTGTGCTGTGGTGCAAAATATCCTTCCCTGGCCCCCAGTCTTATTAGCTGGACCACCTTGTGGTTATTGGGCTCATGGTTATAGTTTTCTGTTTTTCAGTTGTCCCATCTGTAAATTAATAACCCTAAGCAAACAACTGTCCTGAATAAATGATCATCCCCCACATCTACCGGTTGGGATGTGCAATAAAGCATTCCTAGTTTACAGAAGGTTGCTTTGTGGTGAGCTCCTTGAAGGCAGGGTATGTTCTTTTGTGTTACAGCTCTCCAGCCACTCCTGCATGGTAGGCTGTACTTCGGCCTCCAATGAACCAGGTTCCTCTTCAGTATTTAGAGCCTTTCACTATCCTCTCCCACACTGACTTCTGGGCGTGGCCAGGGGATATTAGTAAGCATGAAGCAAGCCAAGACTTGACATGTATTTGCATAATGGGATTTACCTCTTCCCTAGAAGCCAGTGCTGAGCTGCGAGAAACTTAGCCTTATGCAATGACAACGAGGACTGAGGTTCCGGCCAGCAGCTCCAGCTGAGCACCCAGAAGATAGCCAGCCTTGCCTTGCTGTCCCTGGGAGTGAGCCAGGGGAGGGAGGGGATCTCCAATCCTATGTGAGTCACCCCAGCTGAAGCCACATGCAACAGAGCTGAGCTGTCCACCAAGTCCTGCAAAATTCTATAAGGACAAACAAGTAAATAACTGTTTTCAACCAAACCAAACCCAAGAAGAATCTGGAGTGGTGTGTGTGCACATTGGCTGCATGATGTGTGTTCTCTCTGCAAACCTCCATGTCCATCTCTTACACATTATGACTCCTTGCACACCGGTTTTCCATAATGTTGGCTGAACTAATGAAAGGTTTCATGCAGTACTTTTTATTGATGGTCTCATAATACAATAATTGGTTTAGGCTTGATACCAGTTCACATCCAGATATTACTAGTTCTCAATTCTTGCTAGTTTCTCTATATAGCACAGATCAGTCTCTCCACTATACATTTCTTAATTATGCATTAACTTATTTAATTACCATGGTGGTAGGTGCTACAGGAAGAAGCTCACTTTTTCCCCTTTTTCAGAGAACTAAATCAAAATCATTTTTATTGTATGTCCATAAATGTAAAATAACAAGTCCAGTGTTCACTGGTATTTCACAGTTTGATAGATCAGCCAATCTCAAAATAAAAATGAAGCTGCCTTATTCCCACGTGAGCTGAGATCTACAGAATTTCAGAAGTCAAAGTCCCTTAAATGTACTACATCTGCAATTTTATGGTTCCCTCCTTCAACCCGAAGGAGCACTTTTTAAGGAGAACTCAGTAAGATAATGAATGGAAGCAGTCTGAAAGAATGGCAGGTTACAGAGACTGGAAAAGCAGTTGAAAATTCCTAATTATAAGAAGACAATAATTGGGAATTTACTATTTACATTTCTATTAAACTTTAAGGACCCCTACCTCTCTCTGCCTGCTTTTAAAATAATTCTTAACAAGATAATCATTGTTTTTCAAGGACAATTATGACCATTTTAATTCTAAGCAAAGACTTTGCTAATGATTGAGGACAGTGTGTAATCACTAGAAGTCCAGTCATTTCATTATAAGATTTGTAAACGAAGACTTGATTGGGGCTTTCATCATCACCAACATCTGTGATACCAGACTACCGACGAGCATATGAGATGGTCTTGACAATCTCCTGTATAAATCAATTTAGGAATGAAAAGTGCATCATTGTAACTTCTGACAACATATATATAGAGTTGAAATTGTGGGGGCAAACAGACTATGTGAAAAGGCAGACCAATATTAGACAACACAATAATTATACTGTGTTGAATATAATAAAAGAAAACCTCTTTTTTTCCTCTCTCTTTATTGTTGGACACCATGTTGCCAGCCTCTCTGAGGTCCAAATAAAGAAGGAACTGATTATTGAGGAATATTTTAATTTGTGCCAGCACTGAATATCCCATTGTCAGGGAGCTAGTGGGGATTTAAAAGAGTCCATATTATGCACGCATTGAATTCAGAATGGCTCTTAAGAATTTTTGAAATACACATTCGTTAATGGAAACAAGGAGATTGGACTAACCCATCTTCCCCGTGTAAGCAGGAAGCCAAAGCAAACCTTCTCATCGTTACATCTCACAAGTTTATAATGTGATGAACATACTGTAGCCCAGATAAAGAGTTGAATTTACCCATCTAGCATTAGACAGATGGTCATTTTGAAGGGCTCACTGGTCCCCCTTCACAGTCACCATAAAGAAAGGACATGGTCCTGTTCTGTACCATCTGAAATTCTGGAAAACATTTCTTTTTCTTTTATTCTTTTTGAGCGCTTTCTCTCAAATAAAAGTGCAGTTCTTACCAGTCATTTCCACCGCTGCTCACTGAGCTTCAGCCTGTTTAAATTAAGTTCAACCAGACCACAAACTCACCAAGAATTTCAACAAGAGGAAATAGCACTCTGTCCTCCCTGCTACTCTCACGTAAGTCCACTGAGCAGGGTCAACCTTGAATGGCCCCTCTGAAGAAAGAAACCACCATTTGACACACAGAGCTTCCGGCTTAAGCTGAATATTTATTTATTTATAATTGTACAGGGTATTTGAAAAGCAGTGACATCTGTCTCTTCTAAATCTGTAAACTAGGTGAGTGTGAATGGGGTCTCACTCTTCTTTATTGACAATCTCATGATATGGCTAAAGGCTCTTCAAACCCTATGCCTTGAATTGGATACTCATTTACTAAAATAAAAAATAAAATTCTAGACTTAACTTCACTACCATCCTACACTTTAAACATCCTAATTAAATTTAATCTGATGTCCCCTGGGCATCCAGTGAATAGAGTTACAAATGTCTGACAAAACCATTAAAGAATCACACTTAATGCAAGGAATTTCAAACTATCAAAAGCAACTAATAACTTATCCTAATCATACTGAACTGGTCATTGGTAAGAGTCAATGCTCATGCAGATTGGTTTCCATTTTGTGATGCAAACTTTGAATCAAGAAGGACAACTAAAATGAGAACCCAGAGTTAGAAGGGTTGGACAATTGGTTTTGACCACACTTCTTGCTTTTCACCTAAGAGGAAGCTTTATCTGTATCATGGGATGGTTTGTAAGAAGAATATGAGAACTGATCCTTAAGAAGTGAGAAGTAAAAGCAGGAGGAAAGAAGGGAACGGGAAGGTTTACTATGATAAAAATTTGAAGATAAAATACATAAATATAACAAAATTCAGAGGGCTCCAATACAGAGTTTATACCCTGTGTAAAATGCTAGTCCTATTCTTTATCTAAAAATAGGTCTATGTAAGTGTTGGATGTACCCTTTAACATCATCAAAAGAAACGGTAACATTTGTTTTTTTTTTAATTACCTGTTTGTATTTGTCCATCCAAATTTCTATGTGTTTTTCACATTTCCATTATTGATTTAAAAGTTTTTTTTGAACATTCTGGAAATTAGCCTTCACTCAATGTATTGCAAATTTTTTGCTTGATAAGTTGTTTGTTTTTAATTATTTTTAAAGTGGTTGTTTTAACTACATAAAATTCCTCAAGAGAGTGATTGATATCAAAATGGTAGACTAGGAAGTTTCAAGCCCTTATTTCATGGAAACATCAAGAACAAGAGCTGAACTAACCTTATGGCAGCTCCGGAGTAGACCGACATTTCTACAGAAACCAAGTGAACACCTAGTCAAGAAAAATCTACCTTAAACACGATCAGAAGATTCACAGCACTTCCACTGTTACCCCGTCCCCTCCTCAGCTTGGCAGGGTCTTCACCCAGAAGATGCACCAGCCCAATTTCCAGTTATCTTCCTTGAGCAGGAGGTTGTAGGGTAAACCTTACTGGCAACATTCTAACCTTTCTGGGAGCTTCTTAAAGGACTGGTCTCTGTCTCATCTAACATCTCTGTCTCATCTAACACGGCTATCAGGCCGGGGAAGAGCAGCAGCCACTACCTGTGAGAGCTTCAAGAAGGCTAGACACGCACAGATACCTGGGATAAGAGATTACAGGTGAGGACATGTAATAGACCATATACGGCCCTGAGGAGAAGCTGGAATGAGACTCTTTGGGATACTCAGACATTCAGAAACAGCCGTGTGTATGAGCGAATTGAGAAAGCCTCCCACAAGCCCAGGAAAGATGCTTTCTCAGAAAAGACCTAAGAGACCTTGAGCTTTCACCTCAGGCTGATCCTTAAGCTCAGAACACAGCTGGTGAATTAGCGAAGCACTGCTCCAGCCCACAACCAGTTTGCAAGGACCAGGAGAGGTGGCTATTTTTCCAAATGCACAATTTTCAATGAAAAATCACAAGGCATACAAAGAAACAGGAACACATGGCCCATTCAAAAGAACAATATAAATCTCCAGATACTGTCCCTGAGGAAGCACAGACCTTGAATTTACTAGATAAAGACTTTAAACCATCTTCCTTAAATATGCTCCCAGAGCCAGGGGAAACAAGGATGTGGCCTGAAACACACCGGGACACCTGACCTGGAAGCGCAGCTCTAGTGGCCTATCACTCCTATGCCCTAAGGTGGGCCCCCAGCTGGGCCGGTAGCTAATTAGCACTGTTTGTTTTGAATATTCTCATATCAAGAAATTTTGGGTAAGGAGAGGTGTGGCAGTCACTGGTGGACACAGCAGCCAGGCTGAAGCTCATCAACAGGTGGTGATTTTGTTCTAAGTTGCTCTCACAGTAGTTTAGAAACAATTAGTTAAACAAAGCAGTTCCTTCACAAAGGTGCTCAAGAGTCAGTAGTCATGGCCGCGCCATCCTGCTCAGAGTGCCCATTGTTTTTATAAGATTTAAAGATTCTTTGGATCAGGTGGCAGAATGCAGTGACAGGCAGATGGAGAAGCGGAGCTGCCGAGAAGGGGCAGTTCCGTATGGCAAGTTGGGAGGGGTTAGCTGTTTTCTCATGCTTCCTATGCATTGACTGATTTGAATAATTTCTTCAGGCTTTGGGGCACAGGGACTCTCACCAGTGCTCTGGCACCTGGCCCTGGGGCAATTAGGGCAGATGCTTAGTGGTGCGGAGTGTGAAAGTCTAATAAGGGAAGTGAGTGGGATACACATTTCATCAGCTGCTCAAGAAGGGGATGTGACTTGCCTTTAACCAGGACCTCAAAATTGGGTCAAAACAACAAACAAATTATATTACATTAATAAACTAGAAATAGAGGAAACTTCCTCCACATAATAAAAGCTATTATGTGGAAACCACAGCTTCCATCATACTTGGTGGTGAAAGACTGAATGTTTTTAACCTTGGATGAGCAACAAGACAAGAATACCCACTTTTTTGCTGCTTCTATTCACCATAGTGTGGGGGATTCTAGCCAGGGCAACAGGCAAGAAAAACAGACAAAAGGCATCCGAATAGGAAGGAAGACGTGAAATGATCTCTGTTGACATATGACATGATTTGGTATGTAGAAAACCCCACAGATTTCTCTCTCTCTCTCTCTCTCACACACACACACACACACACACACACACACACACACACACCACTTAGAACTAATAATTAAGCAAAGTTGCAGGGTACAAAATCAACATACAAAAATCAGTTGTGCTTCCATACACTAACAATGAGCAATCTGAAAAGGAATTAGGAAAATAACTCCATTATATCAAAAGAATAAAATACTTAGAAATGGGAGACAATATTTGAAAATATCTGCTAAGGGATAAATATCCAGACTATATAAACAATTGCAATTCAACAACAAAAAAACCCCCAAATAACTCAATTAAAAAATAGAATACTTGAATAGATATTTTTTTCCAAAGAATAAACACAAATGGCCAATAAGCACATGAAAAGAGACTCAGCATTATTAATTATTAAGGAAATGGAAGTCGAATTCACACTGAGATACCACTTCACATCCGTTAAGGTGGCTATTGTGGAAAGAACTATTTAAAAGAACAGAAACTAACAAGTATTGGTGAGGATGTAGACATATTGGAATCCTCATGCATAGCTGATGGGAATGTAAAATAGTACAGCCACCCTAGAAAACCGTATGGTGGTTCCCCCCAAAATTAAACATAGAATTATCATGTGATCCTACAATTTCCCTTCTAGGTATATACCCAAAAGAATTAAAAGCAGGAACTTGAACCTCTGTTGTACACCAATGTCCATACGGTATTAGTGACAACAGTCAAAAAATGGAAACACCTCATGTGTTCACTGACAGAAGAATGGATAAACAAAATGTCATCTATACATACAACAGAAAATTATTAAGCCTTAAGAGGAAATTCTGACACATGCTACAATGGATGAACCTTGAAAACATTGTGCTATAAAGGAGACTAGACACAAAAAGACATGATTCCACTTACTGACTAGAATAGTCATATTCCTAAAGACAGAAAGTAGAATAGTGGTTACTAGGGCCTGAGGAGCTCACTGTTTCCATACTTAATATGGTTATAGAATTTTATATACTTAAAATAGACATAAAATGGTTAAAAATGGTTAAATAATAAATTTTATGTTATACATATTTACAATTTTTTAAGTAAAAAAAAATTACCAAATAATGATGCTTCATTTGGAGAATGGTGACTAGACAGTACTGATCATAACAGAATTGGGGCCACACTGTCTGTTTTAGGGCACAGTCTCCAAAAATCCTTGTTACTTCCATGAACTTGGAAATTCATGCACTCACTCTGGAATTCACTTTGTGAGAATAACATGTTTTAGCTCTCTTCAATATTATTTTTTTGCAATAAAATTGTAATGTTCCAATGCTAAAAAGTAGGTATTTTTCTGTATGTGAGTTCTCAAATATGATTCTAAACTACTGGGAAACGCAGATGCAGCAATAGATATTGTGAACTTTGGGGCAAAACTTAAATTCAAATTAAGACTCTGCCATTTACTGGCTGTGTGACATTTGTTAAATTATTTAATCTCTTTGGGCATACATTTCCTCCTCTGTCCATTGGAGACATTTTACCCAACTTGCAGAATTGCTGTGAGGACTGGGGATAATTACACTAAATGTTTGGCGTATAGAATATCCTCAGTAAATTATAGCTATTAAGTAATTCTCAGAAGAAAACTAGATAGGCAGCACTTCTAAATTTTGAACATTCAAAACAAGCAAATTAATTGTACAACAGCTTATTAGCATAGAAGAAGAATCGCATCAGCTTAACAATGTGGTATTTCTCAAGGAGTAGCCATCATACAGTCTAGGATCATATACCTGATTTTATCTGTAAAATCACCATCTGGTGGCAGTCAGATACTATTACAGCCTAGTGCGCCTATGTCCTGTGGGCACACCACCAGTACATTAAAAGGGGAGTCTGTTTAAAGAGATGTCATTGACAAAGACTTTCTTTGACCATGTTAAGAGGCTTAAAATGTATACTTTAAAATAAGGATATTCTTTGAACTTTGTGATAGTTAATTGTTTAATCTTCATCCAAAATGCTACCCCAAAAAGTTACCAAATTATATTTTGGTATGCTCTTAACATTTTAATAATGATTCTTCAACCTTCATCCAAACTGTTGTACCAAGAAAGTACCAAATTATATTCCTACCAAATAGTTTCTGAGAGTGCCTGCTTTCATGTAGTCTCAAGGATACTTAAACTTTGACAGTCTAATAAATGGAAAACAATGTTTTAAATGTTGAGTGAGGCTGAGCTTTTTTTTTGTCTTTTCCTATTTTTTGCGCTTTGTACTTTCTGCATTGTTCATTTGTATTTCATTTTCATGGAAGTCCTTGACTATGTCATTTTCCAGTTTTTCTACTGTATTTTTTCTTACTACTTGTAAGAAGTTTTTGAATATTTGAAATAATTTTCTTGCTATATAGACTGCCATCTCTGCCAGATTTGTTATTAGTCTTTTATTTTTTTTGAGTGCTGTTTTTAATCATGGAAACATTTAATGTAATCATATCTCCGTCTGTTCATAGCATCTGAGTTTGGTTTCTAGTTTAGAAAGTCTTTCCCATTCCATGTCCTTCAATTCAGTAAATTCATTTCAGAGAATTTGTCTCATAAATATACTTTCCAAAATGAGTTAAAAATTATGTAAAAAGAAAAAAAATGTATACCTAAATGATATTCTTTTATATCCTTAGAAAAGGCCTAGAGAGTTACCTAGGACTGTATGAACCATATTTCAGAGTTGCACTGGGAAAACTACAGGAGGTGTGGGAAGGAAGGAGGATTTAATTTTCATAGTAAACTCTTCTGTGTTTGAATTTTTATCATGCCCAGTGTTATTTTTATAATAAGGAATGAATATTAAGATGTATAGCCTTTGAAGATATGGCAGTGGCAGGAGCCAGTCATTTTATCTCCCAGAATCATCCCATCAAGAGCAGACAGAGCAACTAGATAGAATCTCTAGACCACATCAAAAACCACATCAGTTGGCAACGTACCCTCATAAACTCCAAAATATCAGGGGGTGGGGATAAGCGGTCCACAGTCATAAGACCAGCCTCATGCCAGCATCTGTGTAGGAGAAATTTGAGGGGTGTGGCATTTGATAAACCTAAGTGCAGGGGAACCCCAAAATAGATAACAGGTGTTCAATGAAAGGCATGGTGGATAATATGAGACTAGCATTTAAAACTGTGGAAGGCTTTGTCCAACTCAACAGTCGGGAAGCAGAAGAGGCCCACTGTGAGGTCTGAGGAGGCCGAGGCACTTTATGACCAGGAATTCTCAGCACTGACCAGTCAGGGCTCAACTCCAGAGCAGGACCTACACTGAGGAGAAATTACTAGCAATGGAGTCAAAATAGGGGTGAAGAAAAGAAAAGGTCAAGAGAAAAGTGAAAGAGGAGAGCAGACACAAGAAATCTCTAAACACAAAGCCATGATCTGTTCGAATCCTACATGAGGACAACAGAAGAAAAAGCTTCTGAGTTTAGAAAAACTTTCCATGCCAGAGCTTCCTTCCAAAAGTTCAGGAAAATTAATTTCACTTAAAATTGAGCAACAAATACATCCTGAGACCAAACCCTATCTGAAGTTGTTTTAAGAAAAAACTGTAGAGAATAAAACATGCTAGGAAAACATGCCCTTATGATGGAGCAAAACTGCAAACTACTATTTTAAAATTAGTTGTAAGACATTAGGAAAATAATAACAAGATGCAATAGAACAACAAACCAGAACTAGAAAACTTAGAAGTAAGGGGACAGAACTTGGAAAGAATTAGAATCGAAAAGAAAAAAATCTGTCTTTTTCACATACAGCAAATATGATCACAGATTTGTATAAGTGGGTATGTTTAAAGGAATGTTTTCAGCTCAGCCTTGAACATAATAAGATGAAATAAAATTTGTTAAAAACAGAATAAATGTAAAAATCAACTGCATAATTCTTTTTAAAAAATCTCATCTCTCTTTTAGCCTTGAGAGTAGTCCTTCAAATGTTCTTAGTGACATTCTAAATGGCGTATCCAATTACAATTTCCTTCAGAATATTTATTGAGATTCCCTACATTGACCAGTTTCCAACATTTCAAGCACATAGGAAGGTTGAAAAAAAAACTCTATGGTAAACACCCTTATACCCACTGCTTAGCTTCTATAATTAATTTCACTGAATTTTCTTTAGTACATAATCTACCGGTCCCACCTTTTTTTAATCCATCTTTTTGGGGGGATGCATTTCAAAGTAAGTTTCAGATATCAGTATACTGTACCCCTAAAGTCTTCAAAAGGCGTATCATTAATTAGAATTCAAAAATTTTTTACAGTCTTCAGATATTTATATATAATGAAATGCATAGGTCTTAAATTTATCCCACAATGAATATGAATAAATGCAAACCCCTATCAAGAATAGAATATTATTACTTTGATGCCAGAAAAGTTGTCCTGCTTATTTCCAGTTATTCTCTGCCTTACACACCCTTCCTAAAGGTGACTGCTCTTCTGATTTCTTTTCACCATAGATAAGGCTTTTCCTGTTTCTAGAATTTCAAATAGATGGAATCATGTATTATGTGGTTTCTGTCACTTAGTATGTTTTTGAGATTGACTCATGTTGTTGGGTATATCAATAGTTTATTGCTGAGTCATATTCCTTTGTATGAGCTGTATAGTTTGTTTATCCATTTTTCTGTTGCTGGTCACCTATGTTATTTCCAAGTTTTACCTATTATGAATAAAACTTATGAAAATTCTTGGATAAGTCTTCTTGTGACAAATGTTTTCATTTTGCTTAAGTACCTGATTGGTGTATCTGGTAGGTATATCTTTTAGCTTTAGAAAGAAATGCCAGGCTTCTTGCTAAAGCAGTCATACTATTTTACACTCCTACCAAAAATGTATGAATTTCAATTGCCCCACGTCTTTGCCCAAACATGTATTGCTCATCTTTTGTAATATCAGCCACTCTGGTAAACTGTGCAATGCTCTCTCATTGTGGTTTTAATTTTCATTTCCCTGACAACTAATGTTACTGAGGACGTTTCTGTATGAGCACAAGTATGCCTTTTTTGGTGAAATGTCTCAAATATTTTCCTCATTTTAAAAATATGGTTACTTCTCTTTTCCCTCTGGCTGGCTTATGTGGTGCTGTGGCTGATCCTCCCATTACCTCTCATGCTAGCAGAGGGACCCCTTTTCTCTGGCCTCTTGCAAGGCATCCCATGGAGGCATTTCAAAAAGACACCTTCTTTGGCTCCAGGAGGCCTAATGTGAGCCTCACGGCACAACAGTTCTTATTGTGCCAATAAGAATCTTCCTGGGAAGGGAGCCATTGTGGGGCACCATTTGTTACGCTTCTGGTTTCGGGTTGTTTAAAGTTATATCCAGCCGGATCCCTAAAATTCCCCCTCCTATCAGCCCTGGAGTATTAAAGAAGCGAACCTTTCTCTGTTTTCATGCTGACTTGAATTTACTGATGACATTATCAACCACCCGAGAAAAATCAACCACAAATTTTGAGAAGAGGCAAATGAGAATTTCAAACATTTCTCTGCATAATTCCACTATCAAGCTTAACTACTTTGGTAATAAAACACACTAGTCCTCAAACTTTGCTGGAGGCTTTCCAGACCGAAATAACGCTACTTTGGCCCAACACCATGCCCATTCATGGAGATAATGTTTCTTTTTTGCTGCATACTTGAAGAGTTTGATGATCCAAATCAGTATGGAATGCTTTGGTGCTTGCAGAGAACAGAATTCTGCTTAGCAGGAGCACAATTACACAACTTGAGGACAATTTTAAGAGTGCTATCGGAAACAAACAGACGCACCTTGAGAGAACATTTCCCTCCAGGTTTTGGGTTATATTGTAGAAAGCTATCGACATGACTGAAAAAGCAGCAAAGATTCTCAGGAATTGACTTATTTGCTAAGTGAGGAGAGGACTTGGCAATCCCCCCCTTTTGTGTCAAGACTGCAAATCTGCTGTTGCTTAAGTCACCGAGTCGAGGTGTCTGCAGAAGACACCTGTTTCTCACCCGGTCAGTGTGTTGATAATGTTACATCCTGATACTACAAGCCACTCAGATGGAGATTTCTCTGCCTTTGACATTTGGAAATGCTGTATGAAGCTAAGTTTCCCTTCCTCTCATGGTTTGGGTGTGTTTCAAGTTTTAAACGATCACCCCAGCCATGTCTCACTTTTCGCAACATCAAATGTTTACTTCTGGATGTAGTTTGAAACGATTCCAGTGCAAACAGTAGGGAATACACCAACCATCACAGGCATCGAAAGGAAGTCCAACTTTTAGATTCACGGTAGGTCATGGACTTAAGGCATTTCCTGTAGGTAGAGGCAGCTTGCACAGAAGTGAAAAGCAGAGTTTTAGAATCAGAAGAAGTTGAGATTCACATCACAGTTCTGCCAGCTAATGACCGTGGATGACCTTGAGCGGCTTCAATTTTCACATCTGAATAATGGTTATAGGTATATTTATCTAAGAGGACTATTGTGAAGATTAAATAATATCTGTACATATATATCTGGTATACAGTAAATATTCAATTAATGGTCATTTCTGTTATTAGTATCTTTCAGTGATAATTTTACTTTATCATTTAACACATTTTATCAATATGCTCATTACAATCAAATAGCCTATAACATGCAGCCTAATGTATTCATTTATTTTCACTAGATATGGTTATACAGGTATGATATGCTCTTTCACTTTCCTTCCTTGTTCTAGAATTGCACATAAACTTCTGTAGTCCATGGTGTACTTGTCAAAAGAGCAGATGTTAAAATTAACCCTTAGAGGTTACATTCCCAGCTCTGTTAATGCTCACTGCACTGGGCACTAGAGATGTGTCCTGTATCTGAAATTCTAAGTCAGGAATTGGATCATGATTACTGCCTCACCTTAGATTTAGGGATTTCCTTGGAGACCACGGAGAACATCATTTGGTGCTAGGAACGCATCTGCTTTGGAACACTTACGGTCATGCAACGGAAGAGCCCCATCTTACTGGGCCCCTCATTCAGTTTCCCTTTGTGTGGCCCTGAGCTCCTGGGGCCGAGGTGACGAGGAGCATGTCATTTCAACAGGCAACACTAGATGGAGCAAAGAGATCAAATTTTTTTTTTTCCATTTCTGTCCTGAAATTCCAAATACCAGCAAAATAAGGTTTCATTTTAAAATTAGAGGCTAAATAGGCTATTTAGAGATTAATTAGACTCTTGAGTTTGGTCTTTGTTCCTCCGTTTCCTTTTCTTGGTCTTCTCATTTTCCTTGTTTGGTCCTGCGGCTGCCTAGAGATTTGGGCTCGGGCAGAAAGGGGGGAGGGATTGCCCTGCTGGTCGTCCAAGTGTAGGGAAAAGATGCACAGGGCTGATCTTCCTGGGTCTTTGGAAGCGCAGGGGCATGACATCACTGTTTGTGTAACGTGCATACGGTGGGCTGCTTGTCTCCTAGATTCTGGAAGGCTGGTGTGTTGGGCTTGTGGCCAACCTCTGTCCTCAAAGAGTCTCCCACCCACTCCCTGCGGCAAGCTCAACAGTGTGCCTGTCTGTCTGTATTACAGGCCTCGCTTCCACCCATTATTTCCCAGTCTTCCTTTTTTTCTACACCGCCCTCTTTTTCTATATCTCCCCTTTTTCCTCTACCTCCATCTCTCTTATCTGCTCCCCTGCCTAGAAGAGCACAATTTTTCATCACTTCCTTCCTGTGTGCCACAGACCAACTGAAACAGATTATACTACAGTCACTTTCACAATGTAAAGAGCTTATAATTCATGGCCAAGACCAGCTTATCTCTTTGTTCTTCTTTGCTTCCATTCCATGTATTTCACCTCTCATACAACCCTCCACAAAGTTTATCCTAAATAAGCACTTCTTCAGTCAGTGAATGAATTGATAAGTGAATGACTGACATTCTCCCTTGACCTCATCCACCTATCTCCAGCACTTCCTGACCTGGCCTCTCCCATCCCATCCCCTACCTCCCGTTCTATTTACTTGTCCTTCCCATTGAGTTGTCCTTTTTCAGTAACTGAATTAAGGCTCTCGTTTGAATTCCTCCCTTTCCAGTGAATTCACTAATTAGTCTTCTCTGTTGCTTTCCAAATGTTCCCAGCTGTGTCATTTTAATTGCTAGTGTCTTGTATTTTGTTTTCCACATTTACCTCTGGCCTACGTGCATTATATTTCTACTCACTAAAATAGACTGACGGAGGTATTTATTGAAATGGTGGATTTGGATTCACCTCAGCTTGCAAAGGAAATTTGAATCCGAGCAGTAAGTTTATATAAATAAATCTCTGAGTTGCTAACATGAATAGTTAGCGAGTAGTAGGGAAACATAAAAAGAAATTAGGTTCAGTTCTCTGGAGGATGGTCCATGGTTCAAGAGTCTGAGATGCAAATTAAAATATTTACAGAGTTGAGACTGCTGCTTAACTCCACTTAGGTTAATTCCCAGTCTTTGTCAACAGATAACTGATTTTCCACAGTGCACATTTCTCTGTTTCCCATGATCTATACTGAGCATCAGGAGCAAAGTCTCTCCCAGCATGTGCCAGGCCATGAAAATAGCCATTGAGAATGTGGAAAAGCATATTTACTTTTTATATTTGAAACTAAGACTGACTGAGATCTTGTTAGGGAATTGCATATTTAAGAATTGTGAATCAAAAACTTGATATATGCAGAAAGAATAGTTTTTTAACACCATAAAGTATTTCATAATAAATTGTAATAACATGAATGTAAATGTTTGTGTTAATTAGGTAAAATAGCTGGAAATTTTTTTTTTCAAAATATCATAATTCTTTTGAAGTATTTCCCTACCTCTTGGGCTGGGGAGTAAGGGGAGGAGTGCCACAGTGTTCCAGCCAGGGGACTGGGAACCCACTGGTGCATGAAGAATTACTTTGTACACTGAACTTGTAATAATCTTCATATAGATACTGTTTAAATAAATGAAATAAAATGTATTTAAAAGGATTGACAGGTTTTGGGGTTTTTTTTGTCTGGTTTTTGCCTGTTCAAGTAGAGACAATTCACTACATACTTATGTTTAGAGAGTGCTAGAACCTTTGCTTTGGGTAGTTAGCTTGATTTCCCTCCAAGTGTGTTGATCACCTTGTTAGGTTCCCTGTACTTGTTTTCTTGAGTATCTTTATAGTATATCTTTAGTCTTTAGGGCGGTCTGCAAGCCACAGCAAAGGAGGCAGTTTTGAACTGAATGCTGATTCTTGTAGTGGTTAATATAAGGCTGAAGAGAGAAACTGAGTTTGACCAGCTGCTCTTCCAAAGCGAAGTCACTTTAGATCACGGAAGAAAATAATTCAAGACACAGAACTGCACTTGGCTTGGCTGGAGTTAAGACTGATCAAAAATCTCTGCCTCTCTGTGGGAGATTATAGGTTAGGGAGAAACTGATGTGCTCAATATCTTTTTTTTTTTTTTTTTAAGTTTAAGTTTACTGCCTCAGTGCCATGCAGCAGTTGCAAGAACAAAAGGTTCCTTTTAAGAAAGGACTTGGTCATCTGTATGACTTCAGTATCACTTCATGATTCCCTTTTGCCTTCCTAGGTATTTCAGAAAGTTGAACATAAATATTCCATCAACAAATGGACATGCAGTCCATGGCTAAGTTTAACTGCATGCCTGGGTAGCAAATTATTCACATTGCACTCAGATATGTAAAGAAAATGTAGCTTCTTAATTTCTCTAAAATCAATCATGCCTCCTTTCTGACCATCGGCCTCCTGGAGTTGGTGATGCGACATGTTTGGTAGTCAAGATTTGGTTTAAAATCCTCTCTTCAGAAGATGCTCAGCTTTCCAGAGGGCTTCTCTTTCTCCCCCCTTCCTCCCCATCCCAACACACAGGGGAGAGACACAGCGGCTCACTCCCCTCCCTCAACACTCTTACATCCATTTATTCCTCTTCTAGAGTGATGGGGTCTCCTGACCAGGCCCTCCTGGCAACGAGGTAACTTCTCTACTGCCAGGGCAGAAATGCTTTGCTCTCAGACATCCAGGCTGGGTTCTTCACATGCTTAGGAGATGCATAAAGTCCCCTCTCTCGCACTCTCCAGCTCTCTCCCTCTCCCCTTGTTTCTCTCACTCACTCACTCTTGTTTTCTTTCTCACTCTCTTTTCTCCAAAGTCTGGCCTCTGGTCTTACTGTCTTGCTGCTGATGGCAACAAAAATCAAACTTGATCATCAAGGCGTAAAGCTGCAGGCAGGAATCCACTTTGCCCTTGAAGCCCAGAAACCCCCACTTCAGTGGCTGGGGTGCCCAGGCAGTATGATTTACTGGAAATGGAAATATGCCTGAAAGGAAATACACCAGAAAATACATTTCTATAAACAATGTGCCCTTTATGAACCACCCCTCATATGAAGAGACACGGTTTAAGGAACCTGCTTTTCACTATCCTTGCCCTCTGTCATGAATATCGCCACATTTCATGGGGGGAAAATGAGTCTAAGGTTGTTAGGTCAGCCAAATAACAGCTTTAGGAGGGAAGGTGATAAGGAAGAATTCCCTTGAAAAAAAGGAAATGAATGCAGAAAGCTGACAGTTACCAAGAAGTTGAGAATAATTTTATTAACTTCCTGCATTTGTTTGCTTGCGCTTTGCTAGCCTGCCCTTGAACTATGGAAATCTGACAAATTCATCACTCAGAAGGAAAATGTGTTCATGCCAAGCCCGGGTTTCTCCCTGGGTAGCCAGGAGCCTGTTGGCGCTTCGAGTTGCAGGCTGAGGTGCACCTGGAACCAATCCCCTGCTCTAACCTTGCCACAGTGGTGCTGGGAGGCTGCATTGTCTGACCTTGACTTTGAGCCCTCCCCAAAGAAGGAAAAGGGACAGCAAATGGGGGCTCCTGAGCTGAGCAGCAGGTGATACTAACAGAAGTAGGAAGCAGAATGCACAGACTGAGCCCTGAATTCTTCTCAGACTAAAAAAAACTAACAAAAATTCCCAGCTCTCCAAAACTCACTATTCACAAACTAATCTCCCTTTCTGGCTATTACTCAACTGTGAATCCCTTCTTAGGCTTTTAGCCTCCTTTAAGCCATAGAAAGAGAATGAAAATAAGTGCACCCCAAGACCTTGGATTTTTTTTCTTCCTTTTCTGTTGCCAATGAATCAGTTTGAAAAGTGGGCTGGCACAGGTCCCAGGAATTCGTGTTAAATGTCTAATAGAGATATACTGTGCAGTGGCTGCAGGCTGCCCAGGCATTTCCAAACATGGTTCTAGCTGATAGCTTGTGCTTTTAGGGGAGTGACCTGCCAGTGACATGTGTTTTCCTACCTGTAGAGAGGCTTGAAACATTTTGAATATTTCCTTTCTACTTTACTTGTCGGGGGAGGGAGGGTGTCACATATATTTTAATAGTTCCATGATCAAAATTACTGCATTTAAAGCAGGATAATGAAAACACATATCATCTCAACTTCCTTATTGCTCTTTCTCCCTGGTTACCTCAGAAAGTTGAACATAAATATTGTGTCTGTCCCCGTGTAGCTCCGGGAAGAGGGGGTTCTCCGCCTGGACAAGCTCCCTATGAATTTGATGAGACCAAATAAAGGCAAGGTCCAGAAGCTGGGATTAAAAGGGGGGTACCACGTTTATTCCAAGGGTGGTCACAGACAGCTCAGTATACACAGCTGGCTTGAATGCAGTCCCCAGAGTGGCTACAAGTTCTGCTCCCCCGCACAAACTTAGTCCGCTAGGGGCACCGGGGCTCCATGGCTCCCTCTCTGCTCTCCTATGGCACCCCTAGCCCGCCTCTAGCTCTGGGGGGAATTCTGTGGGTCGGTCTCTGGTGACTGGCAGACGCCTGACCAATTATGTAACAGGAACAGGGGAGAGAGGAGAATGGGTGCTTCCTTTCCACCCCTCCTCGGGACCAGCGGTCCTGAGACTGACCAGGCTCTTATTATAAACATGCAAACAGTCTGTATATATATATATATTATATATACAACGGGTGCTCTTCAGGCCAGGTGGGAATCCTGATCAAAAAGTTCCATTTTCCCCACAACCTGTCTTTTTCCATGGAAAAGCAATCATTTTTGTTTTCGTTTCTGTTCAATTCCTAAAGGGCTTGTTGATTTATTGAACAATGTTTATTGAGTGCCAGTTATTTACTAGGCACTGTAGTTTATAGTGAGGATATGGCTGAGAACAAGGTGGACAGCGTCCAGCATAAGTGGACCTTATAAATGAATGGGATAGAGGAGTAAATATCATGGACTGGCTTTTTCAACTCCTATCACAACCCACTTACAGAATCCCCCCCTAAACTACAGCTAGGATGCCTGCTTGACCCGCAGAGCAGAAAAGCCAACATAATAGTAATGAAAATATTAAAATATCACTTCAGAGACTCCCTGGTGGCTAGGGTCTGCCCGGGGCCCCAGGGGTGGCTGATGGGACAATGAGTGGCACTGGGCAGTGAGCACTTATAAGGAGACGAGTTGTTGGGCCAGTCTGGTGGCAGAAGCATTGGATTCACCCAGACAGCCCAGCTGGCTGCTCTTTGCCTGGTAGGGGTCAGCAAGAGTTCCCCAGAGAAACAGCTGCAGCTCCTGAGAGGTTCGCACCTCTCCTCGAAGGAGCACTGCTTTGCTGGGGACCCAGTGCCAGGTTCTGCCCCTGAGCATGTGCCAACCCCTCCCCAAGGGGGGCAGGTCTGTTTCTCCTGCCCCTTCGAGGCCATGCACTTTCCAGAACCTGCCTCCTGCCCTGCTCCAACCCTCCTCCTGCCCACACAGTGGGAACAGTGAATAAATGCACCTTCTCCTGTGTCTGAGGCTCCCAGGCATTCTGCATTATCTCACCAGCCTGCCCTTGGCCTTTAAGAATTTGTTACAACTTCAGCTGCTTTCTTCTGACCTGCTTTTAAGGCAGCTCCATCCTCCTCTCCTGCTCTGCCAGAGGTGAAACACTGTGGGTCCCCATTTTCCCACAGTGGACCTGTCATGCTTCAGAATATGGTGCATTTGGTTGCCTTACCACTTCAGCTTTCTAATGTGCTCAAAAAAAGTTATAATTTTATAGATGACCTGGCCTTTTCTCATTGCTAAGGTGGGAGTGACATTTTCACGAAGCTATGAGCACCCTAAGTGGGAGCAGAATTCCCTGCTTCTGTTTAGAGATCCACCATTAAGTGGTGGACGAGGGGCTTGGCAGGCGATCAAAGCATCCATGCTGCTAAAAGCTTCAGATGTGCAACGCTTGTTAATTCACTGAACATTGATTAAGTATATACTGTCTGCATATCACTACATAAAGAGCTGAGGATACAAAGAACGAGGCATACTCTTTGCCTTCCAGTTGCTCACAGCCCAGAGGGAGAGAAATCACATAAACCATGTCAGACGGTGGTGTGATGAACGCCGTAATAGGAGTGGAACCAAGCCTGTGGGAACATGGCCCCGAATAAGGACGCAGGGGCATTGAGGAGGTATAATTATTTGAGTTATGCTTGGAATTTTGAGTTAAGGGTTTTCCAGAAAGAAAAGGTGAGGAGACATCCACAGACAAATGCTCCTTAATTCCTCTTTCACTAATAAGAATTCCATTTCCTGGCGGGGCCAGGATCAGAATCTCCTTCGGAGGTCTAGTAGGTCAGCCCAGCTTAGCCAAGGTCAGCTGCGTGCCTGATCTCCGGGTGAACTCAGCATTTCTCCAGGCCAGCAGATTCCAGGTCCATGGGGCTAAAAACAGGGACTCTAAGGAATTGTGCTTGACTAAAATCAGTAGCCTTTTCTCTAAAAAAACCCCAGAAGTTTGATACCAGTATCTAAGGTGTTATCTTTCACACTTGCTGTCTTTATGCCTCTATTAATCTCTAGATTTGTTATACCCCAAGCGGGTGGATATCTGACTGCCCATTTATTTGCACCACTGGGAGTGGATGCTCAGGGTTGCTCTAAAATGAAAGGTGCTCCTATGCAGTTGCCAAAGGTCTCCTACTCGGGCCCCTCAGCTTAGCCAGGACGATCTGACCTGTCAGAACCAAGACAGAAATAGTGGAGCCAAACAGGGACTTGCCAGAGTCAGATGCCCGCAGGAGTGGGAGACAGGCCAGTATTCAGTCGTTGAGCTGAAAGCAGAGTGCGCAGCAGGCTGGGTTTAGGCAGAGTATTTGCAGGGCTGATGACACCAACTCCCAGGAGCAGGAGCTGGTCTGCGGACAGACCCAACGCAGGCGCTGGTGACACAGACACGGACGGGATCAGGAAGCAGGACGGGAACAAGCTGGCCAGAGGATTGCATGCGGCCAGTTGGCAGACCTGGCCGAGTCTCTGAAGGCCTTCAGGCTGCACGGGCACTTGAGTATCCTTTCTGAAAGACATGCACAGTCTACTACACACACACACACACACACACACACACACGCCCGAACTCCGAAAGCACAGCCCGTGTGCACCTGAGTCCATGTGCTTGTGATCAAGGGACTGACTTTAAAATATTAAACTTGATGACAATACAGTTTGAAAGGTAACTTTTTTCTTTAAGTTTATGCCGTTTGTATATTTAAAGGTAAATATTGTGAAAGGTAACTTTTGGAATATATATATAATTTTATGTTAAAGGCACAAACATTATTACTCTAAGAAAGAGAGGAAAACATTTCAGCCGTTGAGAAGTTTCCCTTTTCTTTACTAACTAATGAAATAAGTTGATAAAGAGATAAGAGCATCAGCTTTTATAGCAGAGGACAAAAATTACTGTTGATAGAAAATTCTACTGTTTGGCACAGTGTATGCTGGCACATAATGTCCTCGTTCCTTGGTATTTCAGGGTCCACCTGGGCAGGGGTGGGTGTGCTGAGCCCTGCACTGGGAAGATTAATTCCAGGTGCAAATTAAACAGTTGGCCCATCCGTAGTGTCTCAGTGCCCTTTTAGGCTGTTTTGCTGTTATTTTGAACTTCCAAATAAGTATGAAGTTAAAATCATTGTCAGTATTTGCCAGAGATGATCTTAAATATCTAGAGGGTCATTTAAATGAACCAAAAAAAAAAATTCAGTTATTGTTTTCCTTATTGGAAATGTTCCTTCACATTCCATCTTCCCAGCACAGAACATGGGAATGTATTTCCTCTTGTTTTGTTTCTGAATCTGAGAGTTCACTGAGAATATTTTTCTGGTGAAGGTGAAAAAAAAGAATGACCACCACATTATATAACTTGAACTTGGTACCACTCAATTTTTGACCCGAGTATAGTGAAAAATTCAGCAATCCAAGAGATTATTTATGATCATTCTCTTCCTTGCTAGTGACCTGGAAGTGATTTAAAGTGAGATCAGTTGGTGCTGCTATTTAAAAGTAGGTAGCTTTCTGCTCACTCACTGGCTTCGGGCTGACTGTCTCTCCTGTCCATTTCCTTCCATAAGGGACACATGCATGATAATAATGGTTGTGCAAAGGCACCATACTGTGTGGATGCTTTGGAAATGCTGGTTACAAAATTTTTGAAGATGATCCTAGTGGGTGAATCCTAAAAGGGTAAGGGCCTGTGTCTCCCCAAGTTTAAAGTCACCGATGAAGCATTTTCTTCATGGTGAGACTTTTATCAGTAGAGCTAGAAGGGATGTAATTGCATTGATTATAAATTATTTGTTCATTATGTGCATGTACATATATGTAAATATACATACTTATTCATTATTGTATTGTATTTCTAGGTGAAAATCCTAAATACAGGATTGAATTAAAGAAGTGTTTGAAATGATGACAGATAAATATGCATTTTTCTCAACAACAAACAACATTTGTTCTGAGCTTTGTAATTTTAAACTGTTTTCATATACTTTTACTTGGTTTGCATCATAAATCTATGAGGTGGACAAGGAGACACTATTTTTTTCATTTAACTGATGAAAGACTACATATATATTTAATGGAAATCAAAATCTCTTGAATTTGCCATGAGAGAAGCTGAATTATGAATAGAATGGACACGTGACTCACGGCCCCAAAGGCTGGATCAGATCATGTGGCTGTTATCACCCAGACAAGTCAAACAAAACTAGGATTATTTGGGCCTGGGTTTTATCCAGTGAATCGTGTCTGTTTTTTCCCTCACTCTGGTAGCAGCAGATTGCTCTGGGAATTACTGACAGGCTAAAGCAGAAAAATAAAAAGAAGTGTCCTGACTTCCAGTTCTGACTTCTGACCACTAGAGCACAGTATTGTCCTCTGCACGTGATGCCCAGTATCTAAGAGAAAAGACTGGGACTCAGCAACCCACACCCTGCACCCTCCGGCCTCCAACTCGGGGAGTGTGGTTTAGATGGCGCGAAGGAGACAGTCTCTCCATTAACTATTCTCTGCGACGGGGCTCCAACTCAGTCTTTAAACCCAGAGACCGCCTCCTAAGTGTTAAGGTATCAATGAGTAATTATTACCATAGGTTCATAGATGTCCAGCCTGATCAATTTCCTAGAGAATGGAAACACTGAATGGATTACTTTGATCACACTAGTAGATATCCAAAAATTATAAAAAGTAGGGTAGGAGGAGTGAAAAAAATATATAGTTTGATTACTATATAAAAAATGCCATATAAAATACTACCATATAAAGTACTATAAAAAATACTGCCATATAAAAATATATATTGCATGACTTAGAGCAAAGTACATCCACTGAAGTTCAGAATGCTTCCATGAGTGTTTACAGGTGGAAAGATGTTTCTGATGATTGCATGGCACTTGAGTGTTTCCAGCTGTATATAAAAATAGCCTGTAAAAGTGTTAGCTGCAGAAAGCAATGACCCTTGAAGATAACTACCAATCTACAAAACTTCTGCAAGGTGAAGGTGCACGTGGCCACACACCTTATCCTGCAGGTGGAGTCTTCGCTGCTATTTTGGGTTGCTCCTTCCTCTGAACTGTAATCCTTGGGCACTCACCTTCTGTTACCTTGTGTTTTAGACTAATTACCAGAAACACTAGACAGATAATTCATTTCAATTCAGTACAGATTTACTACAAATTTCTGTATGGAGATACGGAGCAGAGCTATGTACTAAAATACATTATGAATGACGCTGGTGTCCGTAGAGCTAATGGGTCTGTGAGTTCCTCCAACATCCTATTCACAACAATGCCCTGTTTTGCTGGCCCTGCAGACGTGTGCTTGCCTGGCAGCCCCCACTGCATTGATCAGCTATTGCAGGGATGTCTCACCCACAGCCTACTATGTTCTGCCTTGCACGCCCACCCTTGGTTCATGTCTGATATCCTCAAAACCCCATAAGGTCAAGACCTCCTTAGATGGCTGCAGTCCCTGTTATGGCAGAGACAGCACCAAGGCAGCTGGGTGCCAGCAGGCCAGATCTGCAGACCCTCCCTGGGGTCTTCAATAAGCCCTCCCCACCCTTGGGAGTTGTTCCCTCCCAAGTTCTCTCTGCATTCACCTCCATAAGTCAAGGTTGAGGGACTGACAAGTCCAAGGTACACTCTCCTCCTCACCTCTCTTTGTAACCATGTATCTGTGACCCTTGGAGCACCCTCCTCCAGCCACAAACCTCTTCTCCCCTGGCGGTCACCCCGGCATATCTGCATTCCACCATGGCCTTAGGCCGAGCCTTCCCTGGAGAGACAGGTAACAGAATATCCCCCATCAGCAAGTTCACAGTCATAGCTTTACCTGTTCCTGACACTCAGCAGAGTAAACCACACATAGTAGATGCTGAGGAAAGTTTAGTGGGGGCAGTTATGATGAGTGTGGGGTCTGCCTTCATTTTAGGGGTTACAAACCTGTCACCTGGTTAATGTCTATTCTGGCAAGTGCTAAGATAAATATCATTTAATATTTTAACAGTGAGTTCACTTGCTTATGTGAACATACTTCTGAATCCATCTTTAATTACCTACTCCAATGATTTCATATTAACAAACCTTATCTCCCTAATGAGATCATAAAGTTCATATGTCAGGGGATTGATCTTAATATTTCTCTTCTTTTTCTTTGATCACTGTTATATATTCTCTCCATAATCTCCATTTTAAGCCAGATTCTAGCCACCACGTCTTGTATTTCCAACTCACTCCCTCTTGTTTCCCAACTCCAACAATCCTATCTCAAATGTGTCCTTCAAGTCTTGGCTGAAATGCCACCTCACAGACACCTTTTCTTATTGTCTTATTTAAAATCACAAATCCCCTCCCCATCTCTGCTGCATTTTACTCCATGGCACTTACCACTATCTGACGTGCCATCAATTTTACTTTGTTTATTGCCAGCCTCCCCCAATAGAAAATAAGACCCATAAAGGTGCTTTTGTTTATTTTACTCTCTACTATAGTCTCAATACCAACAAAAATGTCTGGCACATAATCAACACTCAATGAATATGTGTTGACTAAATTAATAAATCAAGCATTTAGCCCAGCATTTTCCCAGAGTGGTCAGTTAAGAAATACTTCTTTATTTGTGTTAGCGCAGCTATGTTTTCATCAGTTAAGGAACATGGAAGGTCAAGGTCATTAGGATGGTGCCCCAGGAGCCTGAGGGAACTCACCAACTGTTAATACCTTCAGAGATTGATTAAGTGCAGCTTTTTTCAGTAGTGAAATAAGCAAAGAATGCTTTGATATGAGGACTTTGGGACTGGAATCGTGGAAGGCCCTGGCTAAGCTTCTAGGATGATCAGTTTAGGGCTTCAAAACAGCCTACACAGCAGTACTCCTTCACAGCGGTGTCCAGCATCCACACC
Source organism: Manis javanica (assembly GCF_040802235.1). Taxonomy (NCBI): domain Eukaryota; kingdom Metazoa; phylum Chordata; class Mammalia; order Pholidota; family Manidae; genus Manis; species Manis javanica. The sequence goes on from NC_133167.1 coordinate 100,331,211, forward strand.
GAAGATATTCTGCAAAAGCAGAAAAGTATGCAAGGGGACCTCTACAACAAAAAAATCCATCAATAACTTGATGATCATAATTAGCAAGGCTCCATGTTATGAAGTATGGAGAGTGTTCGGTGGGATAACACTTTTTCAAAATTAACTGTTCCTGTATTTGCTTCTTTTCTTCCAACTAGGAAGACTAAATACAATTTTCCATTGCCCAAAGTGTTATTTGACCATGTAAAATGCAGGTGTACTAACCATGTCTTATTTTTTTCTCGTTTCTTTTTCAGCTTTATTGAGATATAATTGACATAGAGCATTGTGTACGTTTAGGGTGTGCAATGTGGTGATTAAATATGCATGTACACTGCAAAATAATTACTATGGTAAGGTTAGTTAACACACCCTTCACTTCACAGAGTTACTGTTTTATGGTGGTGGTGAGAAAATTTAAGATCTACTGTCCTAGCGACTTTCATGTACCCAATGCAGTACTGCTGACTATAGTCTCTCTACTGGGGGTTAATCCCCAGGGCGGTTTCATCCTCTCACTGGAAGTTCGTATCTTTTGTGTTTTCTGCATTTTGATGTTGTGCAGCTGGAGTCTTGCTGACCTCAGTGGGACTGTCCCACCTCAGGTTAGCCAATCCCCAAAGACAGTGAACAACTCGCCCTCAGCCTTCCAAAAACCTCACCTTTCAGAAGCAAACCAACCACTCCAGAGCCCACATCCTGAACCACCAATTCTACTGGGTTCTCAAAAAAACCACCAATTCTACTGGGTTCTCAAACTCAGTGCCACTATTCCCTGCCCCCAATACCCCAGAGGTTACCAGACAACTTGGGACAGCCCCATGCCCCAGGGCCTGTTAAAGTCATTCAAACCAGCCAATCCCAAGCCTGTTTCCCCGGCCGTGCCCGGTCCTTCCCAGGGAGGCCACATAAAGGCTCTTGCCCGCATTTTCCCTTTGCCTCCTCTGCCTCCTCACCAGCCCTGATGTTTCCCTGGGTGGCCCCTATGGGGTGGGGTGCCCCTTCCTCTTGGAAACTATGAGTATCAAACCATCTTTCCAATGGCAATTATTTCCTCATCTGTTAGTCTTGCCATACCTAAAATCATTACAAAATCTATATTTTATAACAGCAGAGAATAAAATAAGTTAATTCTTGACATTTGCAGGCTTCTTTAGCTGTGGTTCTGGCATATAAACAAACTATTACATTAACAATAAAACAGGTTTGAAAGGATGAAAGCTCTGATTTGGAGAAAGGAGGAGAGAGGAGCAATGGATTCTAAGAAAGATGTAGACTCCGAAGGAGGGTCCCAGACCCCGTCCTTCTACTCCCCACTTCCCCTCCCCAGTGCTCAGCGCGTGAGGAGCTGAGCGGAGCTGTAGGATGGGTTTGGGAAGCAAAACAAAGACAAACCATTATCCCCCTTCCCTCTGGAGTTCTAGGACTCGGTGCTTCAGCCATCTCCTTAATACACACAGAAATTCTTCAAGGCAGGTGTTACCATTAATTTACAGATGAGAAAAATGGGAGCTCAAAGAGATTAAGACCACACCATTACCAAATTTATGGTAGTGATTTCTAATCACGGTATCTGTGATTTATCAGTTGCTTCCTATAGAACAAGCACAATGATACTATTTTATCTACTTAACCACACAGAACCTTGCAGCACAAAAAAGGAAACACGTGGACTCTGATGCAGCCTGTTCTAACTGATTCTGCTACTCTACAGCAAAATATTTCATCTCTCTGTAGGTCATCAGTCAACTTCATCAAGGTCTTTTTTTTTCATTTTATTTATTTTTTACATTTTACCTTTAAAAATTACTAAAGCAGTAGATGCACAAAGTTAAAAAAGAAAAGTAGTCCTAAATACATATAAAGCAGAAACAGTAGTCCCTAGCCTACTCTTTGCTTCCTATCAACCTACTACTCTCAGGCAAACACATTCACTTTTTTAGGTGATATTTCCAAATAAAAAGTCATGTGTTTATGCTGTGAAGCTTTATTAATCTATTATAGACAATATCTTATCACCTCACTGTCCCAGAGAACGTGAGGATTTAACTGCTGGGTGTGGCTTCGCTGTCTAATGGCATACTATGCCTCTTGTGTCCCCACCTTCCACCTTCGCCATATGTGTCCATTACTTATTAATTCTATGAACACTGTTTATATTATTGTGACTGTACATGGAGCTTTGGTTTTTTGCAGAAATAAGTCAAGTACCATGATCACATTTCTTTTCTCTCAACGCGTCTCTTCCTCTAGGAGCGCCCTATAATCCTTCTATGTTTTATTTATCTCAGTGGTACAAACCCCTTTCCAACATTTGGTATATCATATTTAGTTCTGTATTTTCCTGTCTCCTCTCTCTGGAAGGCCAGTGCCCGGGGGCCCGTCTATTTCATTCCCTGTGTGACACCGGAGCAGAGAGCTGCTCCCCAGATAGTAGAGATTCCATGAACACTACTGAATAAGTATCTACGAGAAACAACATTTGAATATGTTACTAACAGAGCTGTTACCAGTTAATGGTTGAGAAAAATAGAAATAGGTACATTTTAAACACAAGCCGCCACAGGAAACCTTAGATGTTAGAACATGACCCCAGTGCTTATGATCAGGTTGGTAAAATTCTTCTAAATGTAATTCAGCCCTAACATTTCTGTGCAGTTAGTTTATGGTGATAAAACAGAATGTGAGTGACCAAGATTTTGAACTTTGGCAATTTCCAATATTACCATAACTGAAGGGAATAGTCAGAGCTTGAAATCTTGAGTGACCAGTTTATCTGAGTCCTTGCTTTTCAGGCTCTAAGCAATTATGCTGTCAGCTCAGCGACTGGCTTCTAAAATCCTAAAATCAGCAATAGTTACAGCCGCAGCCCCATTCTCAGCCAGTAAGAGCATGTTTCTCTGCTGGGTTATGATATGGTGTTCAGTTATTCCCATACTCATTTTTGACAGATGAAACCAGTTTATGACCCAAACACAGAATAGAGTTAGTTGAAAGTACTGAAAATTTAACAGACAAAGCAAAATGGTTGGGAATGGTATTTTCTAAAAAAATCTTTGCAAGGCTACAGAAAATTTTTGATTCATGCAAAGATTCAGTAATTTGAGATGAGTCTATCTGTGAACAGGTGATAGGAAGTAACATACAATTAAAATGTAAATCTGTAGTCCGTAACATTTTTCAAATTGCAAAATCTATGGTTGTTGACAATGTTACAGGATGCTAATTAATGGCACTGGGCTTAGGAAGTTTTACCCTGCTGGTAAAACAGGTATTAGGTGCCAAAACGTATTCTACTATCCACAACAACTATTAGGAAGAGAAGGAAAGGGCACATACCCTCTAAACACCAAGCCGACTCCTCATCTCAGTTTATTACCAGCCCTGCTGTACAGATGAAGAAACCGGGGAGCAGGAGAATGAAGAAATTGAGATATAGAAATGTACAGACCTGAGATATGAGCCGAGGTCCCGCTGGACTGCTACCCTGTGTCCTTTTTGCCACACCAGTTCACACCAAGGAGTGCTGAGCACCACTTTTTCACTGTTCTTTGCAAGGAGGAAACTTGGTTTCTGCATGTTGATACATGTTACTGTATAAGTTTACCTCAGACGTTACTTTGTCCATATATTTGCATATACCTATGTGTATAAATGCTGGAGACTCATTTGTTACATCTTTTGTATGAATGCCTGTGTGTCTGTCTTAACAGCAGTGAAGTATTCAGATAAATTGTCCCTTTAAGTGTGACTACTGTGATCTAATTCTACAGGAGACATCACTTGGTAAATCCTCTTATAATCAGAATCCTATAATTCTAGGCTATTCCAGAATATCACTCACTCTTGCTTTTTATTGAGTCAATATACTGGTGATGATTTTGAAGTTTATTTTACACACAGGTATCCTTAGAAATTTGTTGCAAACATATTCAAGCAGAATATGATGCAAGCCATGTATTTTGCTTAGCTCTACCAATTTAAATGATCACTTTATGGGAAGTTTGCTTGTCATTAGAGTGAAGTTGATTTGGTTTGCAGCTTACCAACTCTACCACTTCTATATTTGGTAAATTCTTTTTCTAACCAGTCCACCTGGAACCGCACCACCTGTTAATTGAGCCTGGAGAGCGATGCCAAATTTAATCCTGAGACATTCTTTATTTATTAGTTCACTCTACAACCCCTCTGATTTAGAGAGCACAGTGTCCATATTTTTCTTTCCCTCCAAGCCATTTCCAATTCGCAGAATTCAATTTCTGGCTTAGGCCCATGTTTCAGAGGAATGAGGTCACTCAAGTATCATTTGCCAGATCTCTCCACCAAAGACAATAACTAAGGACTGAATGGAAAATCTCGCACAAAGCCAGATTAGAATTTGCACTAATGAGCCCGAGGTATTGGTTACGATGATGCTATCTCTCAAAAGCAGCATAGTTACCATAAATGCTCCAGTCATCTTTTCTTCCTCTTCAAGTTCTCTTGGGCAGACCCAGAGACTCCACGTCTAGATTTGACCTTGTTTTCCAAGCTTTATTTTCTTTGCCATCTGAAGTGGCCAGTGCAGGTTCTGAAAGTTAAGGCATAACATTAGAGAAAAGTGGAAGTGTCTCACTCCAGCTACCTTAAATGCAACCCATTGTTCCATGTTATTCAGTTTCATTACAATCATGGTATATTGTAGAGATGTTTCAGTAGCCAGAAAATAACTGGACCTGAAATAGGAGACCTGAATTTTTGTTCACCATTTACTTGCTAGACAGTTTTCCTTAAGTCACTAAAGAGCTCTGTGCTCTACTTCGTTGTTAAAAATTGGAAAGAAATAATGATCATACCTGCCAAACGTACCTCCGACATGTGGTAGTACATTGGACATGAAAGCATATAACCAATAAAGATTTCTAAAATGCAAATTATTGTTATGTTTAATGATGAACTAGAAAAAGCAATGTTGCAATAATAAAAACTGCAGTAACACGACCCACAGCAATATGAACAGTGTGATAAACCAAATTAATCTCTGTGCAGTGTCTATCAGAAAGGAGTACTAAGGTGGTATTTTTTTGTACACATCTGAACAGGCATAACTCCATTAAATTATGCTTTTCATGGAAACTTTGACCGTATTCATCTTGGCAGAGTTTGGGTAACATTTTGGGAACTCTGAAAGGGTGCTTTCATTTTAATTCCCATGAAAGATTTTATTTTTATATCCTGTATTAGGGATATCCAAAAAGAAAAATAAGCACCAACACACTTCTAATAAATATATTATGGAAATAAAACAGCACCATCAGAAGAGTACCCTCAGCTGTCACCTTTACCAGAACTATAATTTGTATTAAAAATGAGCCTCTAAACCTTCCTTCATTAATGGTTCATTTCCTACTTAGTAATTTCACAAATTCATGTTTGCGCAGTACATTAATAAATTGGCGTTGTTGCCTTTAAACAGTTTTTATGCAGAGCGATTTTATCTCTCTTGGTGCGACAGTGAGTCAGACTCTCCCAGCTGTTTTCTACTCCTAAAACACCAAACTTTTATAAAGTGCAATGACTCTCAGGCTACTGTAGCGGTGACCTCCCTACTCTGCAGGCTATGCTGGCTTGCTGGAAGAGTTAATTGATTTCAAGGCTGAAAAATGTGCCCAGAGAAGCTAAAAGACTTGAGAAAAAGCATCTTGCAGGACTTGATTACGTTGCACTTACTCGTCCACTCTTTGGACGATTTCACGAGGCAGCAGGGGCTTCCTGTTCTTAATAGGAAAGGGAGGGGGACGTTGAAGGATTGAGAAGTACTAAGGACTGAGAATGAGCACCCGCAGAATATGGTAAAAGCTAAGTCATCCTTCTTCCGTGAAAACTGCCCCTGAGTGGTTTTGCCAAAACAAGTCTAACAGTAGGAGATTGTCAAGGCTCCAATTAGTAAATCCCTAAGCCCCAGAGTTAATTATGTGAGTAATAAAAAGTGGTGGAAAACTTTTGTTCCCAGGAAAGGGAAGAGTCGGATCAGCCAGTAGCCCCACTGGGTATGTAGAGGGGTTAGAAGCCGCCACAAAGAGAAATGTTTGTGGTCCCCACTTAACAGAATGAAAACTTTAAAGATGATTATTGCCAGATAAGTTTCGTTGATTTTTTTTAAAGCAAAAAAAGACAACAAAGGATACTTGGATACCTATTCCTTTTAAAATGGCACCTCAATGCTTAGGTACTATAAGAGAAAATGAAAAATACATTTAGAATATTAGGGAAAAGGGAAAGATAAATTAAAAAATGGATTTTTCTTTGGTAGAAGTCTTTTACTACTGTAATAAAAAAGGCTGTGGTATTTAGCAGTTGAGAGTAATGACAACTCCCACAGAAAAGATATAATAGAGGTTGACTTACATAAAGATAGTAGACTATCAAAATATTACAAAACTAAGCATGAGTATGAAAAAGAATGGAGAAAGACCACCTATGTCAACAAGTTTGGTTAAGTCTTCAGGCCCAAGGTACTTCCAAGTCAGGATATTTAATAAATGAACTGGAGTTCATAAACACAGATAGAGACTATCTTAGAGAGCTTGTAAAAGCTTTGGAACACTGGGAAATTCACTCTTAAGTTTCAAATGAGAAAAGAATCCTTTATAAGGAAGGTTGCTGTGGTGGTGGTGGCTGCTGGAAATCCACCAAAATCTCTCTTCCATTTGTCCATAGCACTGGAGCTGCTGCTGAGCCCAGAACTGCGCCTTCAGACACCACCCGTCCGAGTCTCCCTTGATGTAGCGGGTAACTGAGTGACTACGCTCTCCTCAAAGCAATGGGGATGAAGTGATGGCTGCCACGCTGGGTCTTGGCCTTCAAACAGAATATTGGGCAAGCCTGCTTCCAAACCTCTTCCCCTTCTCTTGACCTAAAACGCCAAGGTACCACTGAGTCGACGAAGAAAGCTTTCTAGAGAATGGAGGAAGAGAGGTGAGGAATTTGGTTCTCCAAAGGCCACGAGAGGAGCCACACCACCAGTCCAGATCACTCACCTCACTACATTCACAAGAGAAGGAAACTAATGTGTAAACTTTGAATATCTAAACTTTAAATACAGTGAACATAGTCCCAATATGCTCAGGACAGTCCTGTCTTATGCCTCTTGTCTTAGCATAATTATAAATGGCATTCTCTTTGACTACTGAAATAAAAACCATGGCAACCACATTTTAATTCAATGTATTATGCTGCCTCTTTATATTAGCAGCTTAGCTTCTCTACAATCAGTATAGAAACTGGTACCTGGAACTTGGATGCAAACATAGCAGGACTGAAATATCTATGTTTAGTAGCCACGTTTAGGAGGTGAGGGCATGGATATATCAGGTTAGCAGACTGGAGACCCTTGTTATACTCTGGTAAAATATTTGATAAAATTGTCCCTTGTGATAATATGAAAGGCAGATAGTGTACATACGAACGTAAAGCCATAGTGTCAGAATGCTGACTTGCTGTGTTGGTTAATCCTGGCTGCATTCAGCAAGGTGTTAGGAGAAAGAAAGAAACACGGGCAAGTTTAAAAGCAGAAATGAAAGAGAACAGATGGGGTTGGAAATACCTCCCACTTCCATGCTTCTAACAGCAGTTGTTTCTCAAACTTCATAGTTATTGTTTCTCAAGCCCTTTCTCGAAGATCTACCATTAAGCCAAAGCAAGAAAAGATCAGATTAAGACTGTTATTGTCACATATAAACTCCCTGTTTCAAATGCCCTCAAAACAAGAGCCTTTAAAATAAAGAAGAATGGATCGTGGAAGCCAGGAAATAAGGCTGGCCTAAACACTGGGCAGAAACGGGTTTGTGTGTGGAGCTGGAGTCTGCATGTGACTGCTAAGAAGCCCGTTAAATTTCTGAAATCACAAACCTGGCTTACAAGGGCCTGCGGTTACTAGAACCCCCATGCCAGTGTATGTTCCATATCCTCTTCAGATACCAGCGTGGAAACAATGAATGAAGACCCTTTCCAAATGGCACGGCCAGGGGCCCAGGAAGATGATAAGCAAGAGTTACTTGGAGAGAAGCAGAACCAGCCGCGGCGGGATGAACTAGCCAAGGATGCATCTCACTTTCAGGGCAGAAAATCTACATGATTCCCACCAAGTTTAGGACCATCAGTAAATCTGCAATTTGTTCCTCCCTCTTCCAGACTGAAGTCTGGACGGCAGGCGTGCTGTTCCTGCTCTACCTCTGTGTGGTGTGTGGGTGGGAAGCGGGCACGGATGACCAGCCTTTTAGTTTACAGGTCATTGGACAATGAGCAGCTACCTCTGGATCAGATCAAAAAGACCGCCCATTACCTCAAGAACCTAGGCCCTGAGCTGGGTCCAGTACAGACGGGACCTGAGGGGTCCACCGGGAGAGCAGAGGGACGTGTCCTGTGAATGGGAAGGAAAAGTGCACAAATATTTGGGTGATGCTTGGAGAGGCCAGAGGGGTACACAGCTAGTTATACACCAAGATTTGTTCTACATTTTTCCCTAATAATTATGCCATATCTTGGCTCATAGCTGTCATATGGATGCCATTTCTGAGCCTCTCATGCAGATAAATGGTGGCCTTGTGACTAAACTCCACCCATGGCCTTCGAGTGGAAGTGATATCTGCCACCTGGATCGGGGCCTTTAAAACACCGAGCATGTGCTTCTCTCCCACCTCCTGCACTGGAGCACACGGGGCCTCTGCCCAGTGCCAGTCGCGTAGAAGAGGATGCCTGAGACAAGATGGAAGGAGCCTTGTCCCTTGCTAGGCTACGTCGTTCACCTCACTGGTCTTACATGGGTGAGAAGTGAACTTAAAGGTTTTCATGTCACTGTGTGAGGGGATTTCTTTGTTACCGTAGCTAAGTCTTGACCCTAACTAATTATATAGCTATTCTTAAGCTCATTTTGTGTATTTGTCAGGCAAAGCATGGGCACTGAATGCCTACTAGGTGTCAGACAGTCCGCTAGACTCCGAGACCCAGGCCTGGGCCCCTAGCCAGTCTCAGATACACTGCTGCTCAGGCTCCATGTCGTGCCCTCCGTTTCTGGACAAGTTTGCAGTCTCCAATCTATGCCAGTGCCTGCAAAATCATGCAGAATATGTGGTGGAACTGGAAATGAAACCCCAGACTCTCTCATTCTAGAACTGTTTATCTTTCTATTTATAGCTGCTACATTTTGCAACTAATATTCAAACATAGTAAAATCTCTCAGGAATGTAAGTCATTTTTTTTAACATAACAGACATGTTTATTTTGCCTTTCCTATTAGATGTTAAAATTATTTTGCCAATATTTTCATAACTTGAGTTTTAGATATAAATAAAAGCACAGTATGCCCAATGCCAATTTAAATTTATATGCTTAGGTTCTGGGGATTGTCCATATACTTCAAGTTACAATTGAATTTTTAATAAAGCCATCTTTTAGGCAAGTGTATTAGAACTTTAAAGATTCCATGGCTGTAATGAGTATGGGCAGAATATTCATTTCATATGTTACCATACATTAAACTTTGTAAAGAAAAGGCATTAATAACAGTATGACCTGCAACTGATTCATGTAGATTGAAGTCGATTTGATTCAACTCAGGTCAATTCAGCCTTAGACTTAATCAACCTTCTTTGAGTATTGTATTAGTCTGGAAAGAAATGGCTCTTTCTCTCGGTGCTCTAAACTTTCACTCCCCTTCCAAGACCCTAACAAGCTTTAGACCTGACTTCATTCTACCACCTAATGAGAGCTCAGAGAGTGACATAAGTGGCAAGGAAACATGTCTTAGTAAACCAACAGGACTGAACTGTAAAGTTTTGTGGTGTTTTTAAAAAATGAATAAAGGGAGTGATTGACCTGTCTACCTGAAAGCAATTAGTGAAGAAGTTTGTTCTAGTCTTTTCTAGAATAGATGGCAAAAATTATCTGTGCAGATTCTTCCTCTTTAAATTTGAATTTCTAGGAATTTTGTTTGTTTCTTATTTTTTTTTTTAAAAAAGTATGGTTCCTTTCAATTAATTTCAGCCCAGCTTCACCTTAAAAGTTACTTTGGGGGGTTTCCTGAAAGGCCTTGCTCACAGTTTGCTTATTAATAGTGCCAGAAGTGTCTTAGACAATTAGATATGGATTTTCAAGCTACATAGGACCAGAATTAGTCAGTGCCAATTGAAATTTCCATCCATTTGGAAATATTTTCTGCCTATTAACCTCTGGTGAAATTGAAGCAAGAGAGAATTCCACCACTGAGGATTTCGATCACTTTAACAAGAAATGGTTCCCACGGCTTGGCAAGGATTGGTAAATATAGGCGTGAGCTCCATTCTGTTCAATTCCAAACAATCTCTAAAATGTGTTTGTTTTCATTTCCTGCAGGATTCAGAACCAGATTGCTTACATAAAATGTTTCAAGTGAAATTTGATGATGATTTGGTTGCTAATTCTTTAGTTTTGCTTTTGATCATCTTAATGGAATAAGATTTCTAATAATATGGATAGGAGCTGCTTATTTTGTTTGGAATTCATTCAATACTTCTTTTCATATTTCTATCATGTTAGTTTCAATGTATGAAACATCAACATAGCATCATAGGAAAACAAAGAGACATTGGAAAACATTGAGTTTACTCAAGATTACTGTGATATTAGTTGTAAAATCCTTCATTTGTAGCGCAAGCCATATCAAACACAAAGAGAGCCCTACTTGGAAGTGACCTTAAAAATATTTTAGGTGAACAACTTAATTTGAGAGATCAGGAATCCCCAGGTAGCTTTAAAAGGAAGAGGGCCATCTTCCACCTATTTGACTAACATAAATATAGTAAATCTCTAGGAGGCCTTGGCTGAGGGACCATTACTCCAGTAAGAAATTGCTTTTAACATATGCCTGAGGACATTACCATTCCTTGCCATTAATTTAATTTCTCACCTTGAAGATTCAAGGATCGTGAGGGAACCACAAATTCTTATGAGGTCATGCCTAAAGCCACATTATTTTGTTTGTTTATTTGCCCCTCGTCAGCTCTCATGCTAAGAAAGAAAAGCATCCTTCCCTTGGACAACAAATAGATGTTCTTCTAATCCATTCTTTTATCAAGACAGGCTTAATATTAGCACTTTCGACTTAAAAAGCACTGACATGTGCTGACCTAAGGCCCTGCCTTTTACTCCTCCTACATCAGAATTCAAAACCCTAACTTCCCAGTAACAGCAAGTAATTCCAGGGCTTTCCAGCACTGGCCCTGTTTCACCACCTTGCCGGTACTCACGCCCTGTGTTGGCTCTGCTGCCAGGGAGACATCCCTACTCAAGACTTCTTCATTCTTTCCAACTTCTCTTCACGTGCGTCTGTTTTTTTATTCTACTAATTACATTTATTTTGTTTAGAAATTCTATATGGTTCTTTTCCACAACTGTGTATTTTTTTATACTGTTAAAAACTTTCAAAATGGTTTCTAACTTTTCATTTATGCTTTTGTCTCCCCAGAACTGGGCAGCTACTGAAAGCTCTGCTTGTTTCTTTAGACTCCCAGTTGCAGATTTCTAGTGGGTTCCTTGGGGGCTGGTTCTGCATATGTGTAATAAGAATCAGCCAGGGACTTATGAGGCATCTGCATGCTGAGTTTGGAGCTCCAACTCTGTGACCCCCTTTCATCTAAGATTTTGCTGCCTTGATTTTTAGCCACTCTGGTATCTCTGAACTCCCAATTCCAGTCTCCTCAGCCCAGGATGACTTACCTTCCTGACTTGATTTTTTGAGTTTGATTTCCTCCTGCATTATGTGAACTGGAAGGTCCCCTTATGGGAACAGCCTGATAAGTATAGAGGTCACTCAGTGTCCTTCACTTCTTTCAAGGATCTTCTGCCTGCTTTGAGTTGCATTGTTTTTTACACTTTGTCCAAGTTTATCACTGTTACCAATAGGCACATTTATCTCATATAAACGACTCCACTATTACTCCATTTCCTATAACTGTTAAATTTCCACTATTTACCTAACTTATTTGACTTGTGTGGCTCCCTCTCAACCCCTATTTTAATTTATAGAGTTTTTATTAAACCTGTTTTGCAATGAACATTGAGTTTTTTAATCAGAAAAAAAAAACCATGTTGGAGAGAAGCTATTTTCCTGGATTTAAAAGGAGATGGAAACCAGTACACCTCATAAGAGAGCGGGAGATCTGGACACTGCTCTGTGAGAACACTCTGCAACAGAGGTAGAGACCAGACCTCCGAGCAGATCATAATTTTGAGAGGCAAAACTCTAGGCTTCAGGATTCCCAGCTTCAGCAAAGATCATCTGCCCCACTGCAAGTCTGGAAACAGAGATTGGAGGGACTTTAAGAAAGGGCAATGGTGATTATGGTAGCCTTGATTTCCATTTCTTGTAATCATGGACAGCTTCTGATTTTGGAGCAATTCTGGGAAGGATCCCCCACAGAACTGAAACTAGCATCCCTCACCAACACAGTGGAATGAGGGCTGAGGTCCAGGATAAAGCAAATAGAGAAATGTTTTTTATCTAGCTGAGAATCATGTTTTGCTGCCCTAAGTGGACAAAGTAACACATTTGAAGACCCTTTTCACCAGGTACCATTCATAGCACACCAAAGCATGCTTTTGCAAACCCACGTTTTATGGATGGGTCAACATATATGAGAAAAGGGGACCCTGTTCTCCACCAACAGCATTTGACTCTATTACTGCTGAGGTCCTAAACAGTGCAGCAAGGAAAAAGAAAAGGAGAAGGAAATAAAGAAGGAAATACAGAAAGAGAGGGCATAAAGACCTGACAAAGTGCCAGGAGGTCAGTGGTCACCTAATGCTATCTGCTGCGTCCTCCACATGAAGTCAACTCCTCATGCATTTGATCATCTCACAGCATCATAAGGAGAAGGGTGAGTACAGTACATTCAGATATTTGAGAGAGAGAGATCCCATTCATGTAACTTACATTATGGTATGTTATGACTGTTCTATTTTTATTATAAATTACTATTGTTAATCTCTTACTGTGCCTAATTGATAAATTAAATTTCATCACAGGTATGTGTGTATTGGAAAAAAACACAGCAAATATAGGGTTCAGTACTACCTGCAGTTTCAGGCACCCAATGTGAGTCCTGGAACACAGCTGCCACAGATAAGGGTGCTACAGTATACAAATAGTGAATCATTAAGCTGTACACCTGAAACCAATACAATGTTATATGTCAATTACATCTCCAAAAACAATTTGAAAAAAGACAAAGGGAGATGGATTTTTATCGAATACATGCAACTCATCTGGAATTCAACATCTTTAAATCATGGAGTTCATCTGGGGAAAACCATGAAAGGGGACCAGGTGGTCACAGGGAGTGTTGACCTTCAGCGACTGTTTTGTTGCATTCTGGTCTTTACAGCTTTCTTTTACAATGTACATAACACTGCATTTTCCTTATTTTTCTCCTGGCTCTCAGAACTTGACTTTGCCTTCCCTTACACTTCTCTCTACATTCTTATCCTTGAGCCAAAGTACAAAGAGGAAGCAGCCCAGGAGAGCCATTGTGAGTGGAGCAATTTATCTGAGTAACAATTACTTTTATCTGAACACTGTTCTAATAGAAGCCTTTCCTGTGAATCAGCCTCAGAAGTCTCTGTTTTCATGAAAGTAAATGAATGAAGTAGGTCAAGTGATACATTTTGCTTTGAATAAAATGCATTCAGTTCAATTCCTACCTTTGTGTCCCTATCTTCCTCTGCTTTAATTGGGGCTAAGTATCAACAGCAGGTAGCTATGACTTAACTGTGTCTGAAGGAGAAGGAGACAGGAAGTTTGGCTGAGGGATGGTTTATTTTTATCAAGGATTAAAGTGATATGTTCAACATGTTTTAAAGCAGAAATCTCTGTGCTCCCTAGAATTACTCAAAGAGATATAAGTATTTTATTTCCTCTGCTTATTGCCCAGACAAGCTAATGTGAGTGGAACAACTTATCGGAACTATAATTATTTTTATCCGAGCACTGGTCCAATGGATGCCTTTCATGTGAATCAGCACCAGAAGTCTCCATTTTCATGAAAATAAATGAATGAAGTAGGTCAAGGTGGTAAATCTAGACCAATGAGGTTAGCTGTTCAGGCGATTCTGAAACAAAGCATTTCAGCTGCAGTAAGCAGACACCAGCCCATTGCTTTGTGTTTGAGATCTGCTGCTGAATATGGCCTTGAAGTGAACAGACAAAAGTGGTGACAGGCCCCAAAGACCTGGACTACTGTAAACACCGACAGGGTGTGCTGGGGACGGCAAGGGGCTGCCTGTAGCCAGAGGTTCATTATCAATAGTGCATTTTATGTCCCTGTTTTTGAAACTGGAACTGGCAGTTAACATTCATATTTCAAAGCTTTAGAGATTCCCTTACTTTATTGTAAAGGTTGTTACAAATGTACAAATATAATTAAATGGGCCCTCTGCCATTTTCAGTCAGCTGTTTCATAGCATAAGAAGTTACTTTACTATCCAATTACTTTCTAAAAGCAAAGATTTAAGCAAAAGTCTTAAAGCTCATGGTTAACTCAAGTTAGAGCTGATAAGATTTACCAGAAGCATCTGCTTGTATGTATTACAGACATAATGGAGAGGTACACTTAAAGGCTATCTGTGCATATGCAGTATCTCTGGGTGTATCACATGAAGGGGAGGCTACAGCAAAGAGGGTGGATCATCCTTGAGGATGCATCAGTCTCTTCTCCCTCATCTGTTCCCTCTACTTTCTCTGTCTGTTCCTTGAAATCCACAGATTCACATAAATTCAGGTACCAACACAAAGGAGGCATTTACTCTTTGATGAATAACTAAATTAGTGGATAAGTGACTGAATAGAAATAACAGCTTTCAAAAGCTATCTTTTTTTAACAAGTTGTTCTTGGAGATTATATTCTGAATGTAAAGTATGTGCTAAAGGAATGCTTATTTTATTTCCTAACCAGAAAGGCTGATTTTAAAAAGTATTTTCTATGCCTGTCAAATCTTTACAGATCTCTGCAAGCGGATCATGTATCCCTGACCTTCTCAAAGTTCCTCAGTGGGCATCAAATATACATTTAAAATGTTTTGATAAACTTTGCTTTTATTTAAAAGACACTAAGAAGTAAACTTTATAACTTTTGTAGTTTTGTAAAATGCCTCTGCTGCTAAAGCAGTGGGATACTTTATTTCACAGGCTTTTTCACATTCATAAATGAGTTTTTAATTTATTTTAAAGTAATTATAACATTTCAGAGAAATATATGCTGAGTATATTTGTATAGTCCTATTGACTATTTTATTTTGTTTCACTTTTTCATCACTTCAGTTTTGAACAGTGTTAAATGTGTGTTCTATCAATGATTTTACGATGAGTTTTTTTTCTGAAGAGTGACTGAAACTTATAAGTCTAAAAAGAATGTCAACAAATATTATATTCAGTGGAAGATTCCAAGTAGAAGTAACCAGTTTTACTATTAAAGCCAGAGATAGTCTTGGGAATTATGCTGAAGCTAGGTAGTAAAATGCCTAGATACTGGGTACTTGGATTACCATCCGTAATTTGCAATATTAGGCAAAGTATCCCACAAAAAAAGATATAACAGTACAAACTATCACACTTATATGTGATTAGAACAGAAATACATGAGAGAACTACAGCTTGAGAAATAAGGGAATTATATAGTATTTTCTAAAGAGCTTTGCTGTGTCATAAAATTATCTTAGATTTGCTTAGGACTTAACATTTTTAAGGATTTACAGACGTTTGATTATTATAGTGCAGGTAGTGTTATAGGTGAGTTGAGAAAGATTTGGATGTTAATGTAACTTCTTCATGACTACTCAGTTGGCAAATAGAGGAATAAGCTTTAGAATTAAGATTTAAGGATGCCAAATTACACCACCCTCATCACTTCTGTGTCTAGCCCAGAAAGCAACTGAACAGCCCCTAACACTAACTACAAGGCCACATCAAGAGCATTCCAGGTGTTTTCTCCAAGTCCCTGTAACAAATCCTTTCTCTGCCTCAAGCCTCTCTATCGATAGGATCTGCTGCTATTTTCCCCATAATAATGTCAAGAAGCCTAACCTTTCACCTCTCTTTGGAAATACTGTCACCAGAAAGTGTTACATAAATTTCATAACTTTTATTGGTAGTTTGGTGAGAGACTTATAGCCATCTCATTAGCTTTCATCTCTGAATTCCTTATCTCTTGTTCCACCTCTACAGACTAACAGCCACACTGCATCCCCTCCTCCAGCAAGCTCTTCCCATAGGAAATTTTCAGGGAATTTCTTGTAAGTGCAGCACTCACTATGCAAGGAAATCTGATAGGCAATTTCTATATGTCATTGAAATCCATCATTTATGATATTGTACATGTAACATTGTATATGCTTTTTTGCCTTATACATTACTCTAATTTTTGTTGCTATTAAAACCTTAATTTTTTAGAACTAGAAAGCAAATTCAGTAATGACAACTAAGTTAGTAAGTTACTATGGAAGTACACGTATTTAAATGGTAAAATTCTATTTTTCTTTTGGATTAGAAGATTTATCATTTTAAAATTACTTAATCTTATTGAAAATGTTATTATTAATTTTTTAACAGTATAGAAAATATGTAGGAGAAAATGTTTCTTTTTCCCACCTGGGCCCTCCAGTTTTTTTCTCCAGAGGCAACAATTATCAATGGATTATTTCCTTGTGCATCCTTCTGAAAGGTATAAATATTCTTTTTTTTTCTACATGAATGGGTCCCTTCTTTTCACTGTTACAAGTCCTCCATTTTTTCCATTTATCAGCAAGTAAAAGTTTCAAATCTACCTCAGTTTTTAATATTCTGCTCTAATTTTTATTTCCATTAAAACTTACAGTCGTCAAATTCAGTGACTAATAAAACAGCAATCCTTGCTGTTTCTCGTTCACCAGAGGCAATCACATTAAAAACTGTAAGTTACTTCTAGTATTTATTTTCTTATCCCTAAATAACGTGTTTATATTTCTACTACTTGATGTTTCAGTTTGGGGCATTACATATTGACTTTTTTCTTTGGAAGATGAGGTTTTTTCTTTCTCTTTCATGCATACACCCTGAACCCACCACACACTCACACTCAGTCAGCTTATCCTTCAAATATCAACCTTTAGCTTGTGTCAATATTGAGTCTTTTTATTACTATGTCTGTGTAAACACCACCCAGGTACCAACCATGAAGTATACTTTTCTCTTCCTATACAATAAAATTGTCTTTTTTGTTACAAAATTGCTTATATACTTACAATTAACAGAGCCCCAAACATTCCCCGAATTGTATAATCTTCTCTCAAAACAGCAAATATATTATATATTTTATCAATTTCTATTTTTCTGAAACATCTCTACTGGGACCTTCTAGCCTGCTCCCATTTAGACGTAGGTAGCTCCCTAGGTAGGCTACTTATATTGAAATCTTACTCTAATACCATTCTCAAGGCTGGGTGGCTCCTTCACTTTTTGATTGTGTAGGATCCCAGATTTTGTTTTAGTCTCTTAGTTTGGTGGAGCACATCCTCCAATGAACTCCAGAGATGGGAAGTTTAAAGAGCTTTCATATCAATAATTATGTTTCTTAGAGATAATTTGGCTGGATATGGAATTCTAGGTTGGAAATTATTTTTCTTATAATTTGAAAAACAGTTTTCCATTGTTTCCAGCTTCTAATGTTGCTGTTAAGAATAATACCATCTTAATTCTTGATCCTTTATATGAAATTCATGGTTTTCTTTCTAAAAGTTTATAGAATCTTCTTTGTCCCCAATTTTCTGAAATTTCACAATAATTAGCCAATTATCTGTCTCAGTGGCATTCTTCCAATCTGTAAACTCATGGGAATTTTTCTTGAATTATCTTTTGATTTGTTTTCTTCATAGTCCTCTTGCTAGAACTCCTGTTATCCAGATGTTGGATTCCTAGGCTATACCTCTAATTCTCTCCCTTTTTCCTCAAAATTTTTCCTCTTTTTTTTTTTTTGCCTTTTTACTCAGCTTTCAGAAATATTTCCTTAACTTTATCTTCCAATCTTTCTATTAAGTTTTCCAAGAGCTTTTTAGATTCCATGTACTTCTTTCTTCCAGTCGCCTGTTCTTGTTTCTGAGGTACAATATAAATCTGCACTTGGCACAGTAGTACAGGCTTGTAAAAATGACCAGCAAGCAGAAACCATGGAAAGTAATCTTAATAGTAAATGGAAAAAATGACAATTATTCTGTGATCTTTAACAGCTTTTTCAAAACATTAAAAATGCTTATGATCAGTTTTAAGTGTACAGGGAAATAAAAAAATGATAAAACATATTTACTCATGCTGTAATTTAAAAACATTACAAACATTGAAAATTGAAGTATTTTCTTTCTGGAAAAAATGCTTGGTGCCTTCTCATAGTAAACTTAAAATACGAAATGAACATCTCCTCCATGTCCTAATCAATCGTCACACCCCTAAGTTTGGATCAGTTTACAACCACATATTTCTTGTGCTTTCGTGTCATGAAATATCTCCAAGAGCCCTTGAATGTGGATTATTTTGTCACTATCACTCCCTCTCAGACATTTTATCCTTTCAATCATAAACACTTTCACCCATATAAAATATGGATTATCATATCCAGATGCCTTAACCAATCCTTGGAATCTAGGTACAAATGCCATAGCAGCATCCTTTTCTGCTCTACCAGCCTCACAGGATAACTTAACATTAATCAAATCACGCCAACTTTTGAAACAATGAAACTAGCCTTTACCTGTAATAAAAGTTTCTTCTTCCATTTCCTTATAATTATCATTTTCTTTTAAGCTGGCAACTAACATTAACGCTTTCACCTGAATGTTAGCCAAATTATTTTCTTCTGAATTACAGTCTTTAATCCAACCATAAGCATCTTTTCTGTTCCTACTGCAATTTAAACTAAGAGATGTTGAAGGAACTTCGCCTCATTTTTTGTATCTGTTGGACTGTTGCAGTATGGTTCATGCAACCCTTCCTGTCTTGCTTCGCAATCACCATTTTCTTATATCCAATTTCACTTCCTGTCTTATTTTTCATTTCACTGCTGCTTTTCACTTGCATTGGCCAATTCCCTCTTTTCATTATCTATTCTGGAAAATGCCACACGGGTTTATCAGTGGGAGCAGAGGGGGCAACACAACTACATACTTTACTATCTGTGTGTGAACAAACACCAGCAGACTATGAAAGAAGGGATGTGATTGGTCACTGATCATGATGCGTATCTATTGTTAATGACTGTGGGCAGAAGAGACAACAGAAAAACTTGTATACTATGCAATTATTCACAGCTAATATACTGTTGTAACTGAAATGTGAACTTTATTACGAAGGGACTGGTGTTATAAACTAAACTGTGACTCTTGATATTAATGCATATTGGAACCATGCAAAGTGAGAACATGTCTATGCATCTTTTATTTCAACAAGAGAATTAATGATAGCATTTAAATGGTTTTCCCTCTGCACCTATTGTTTCCTCCAATATATTTTTTTTCCATATTGGTTTCTCTGCCTGTTGTTTGCCTGTTTTTTTTTTATTTGTTCTGGTCTCTGCTTTGATATTAGGTATTTTGTCCTGTCTGTTCATATGAAAGAGTGGGGCACTAAAAACTCATGTGTAGAGCTTATTAACGTGGCCTTCACTGCTGGACGATCTGGCTGGACCATTTATTTGAGAGTATCCAATATTAATGACTTTAAGTTTTCTCTTTAAGGGTGGTCAGAGTCTCCAGAGAACACTCTTCGTGTGTCCTTTCTGAAAGTATATACCCTGCTACCTGTCTCGTAGGAGTTGAGTGCAGGAAAGGCCAGTTTTCCAGTAATTCCCATATTTTCATTTTCATTCCTTTATTCATAACCATGTTACTCCAGAGACCCTGTTTTTATGTATTCAAAACCTCCAGTGCTCTGCTCAGGTGAAGGATGGGCAGTCAGACCATCTGCTGTTTTTAGTCCCACCTTATCTCTACTTCCAAAGGTCTGTTACGTCGCTTCTTGACTTTCCGCACTGCTAGTTCGGGATTCAGCTTCTCCTGTTCACTTACCACCTATCCATTTGCTTTCTAGCATTCTAAATTTGGTTGCAATATTTCCTATTTCTTTGTCCTTAGGGGGTTTATGTTTTTTTGAAGAAAAACTGTACTCTCACTTTAGTGAGGTTTTGTGGAGAGAGGGTTAAAATATGTAGTCAATTCACCATATTAATTTGAAGCCTCTCACTTAAAAAAATAATATCCTGATGGGTATTTTTTATTATCCTGTATGAAGTCCTTGACCAAAATAAAGTAAAAAATTAAATCTAAAACGTGGATAGGAGGTGACAAAGGTATACATTTTATTCATTTTCTTATTTTGCCTGTTTCATAGAATAAAAGACTTGATATTTCTGTCACTTTTCTTCTAGAGATGTTAACAAAGGCTTTACCATTTGTATGTCATTGATCTTTATGTTTTCATTACTGTAGCCATATAAAATCAACCATAACTATTTTAAGAGCATTTTCTGGAAGTGATTTATAACAATTTTTTGAGATGGCTTCAGTAGCCTTATTCAACAACTGCTTCTCCTTGCATTTGTAATAACCCTCTTAATATATTCTGTCATCCCCATCTGTTTTGATTCAATGTTGATTATACAGACATGCTGTGCTGCACAAAGCCACCTGATCACTTCAGTACTGTGTTCTATGAGCATTAAACTCAAAATATTTTCAGAGAGGAAATGTAAAACTGCTAATGTTAAATTATATCCATTTTACCGGGTTTCTCCTGGGAAGATGATGTAGAACCCTGGAAAATTAAACATTAGACATATTCATACAAAATCACATCACTGCTTTTTAAAACCAGTTCTATTTAACCTGCCAGTAATTCCCTAGCCGGCAATTCTCTGACTGTATCCCTAGGGAAAATATATTGAACACAGTGGAAGGTTAAGGGAGAGGAGTACAGTGAGACTAGGAAGCAGCCAATCAGATGCCGAGGGCCTAAAGAGCTGATGCCTCCAGGCAATCACACCAAGCTGAGCTGATTAGTCTCCTTTTATTGCAGACGGACACCACAGACATGTCGTAAATGCTCCTTATGTTGACAGCAGCCACCAAGCAGACCCCGTAGCTAAGACGAGAGGGATACATGCCCAAGCAACTCATTTTGCACAGCAGCCGGTGGGACCCCGATATTCCTGCGCTGGAATGCTCTTATTCAAAGGTATCGATTCTTTTTCATTGAGTCGCTCTGTTTTATAAGAATTACGGAAAGCAGAGATACTAGGGCTGGAGGAAGCTCTCTCTGCTTTCTAGTAATGCTTTGTTCCTGTTCTCAGTCTAAATGCCAGCCTATTAAGATGGTTAACCTCTGGGGTAGCCTATAATAAAATAAAGGAACACTTTATGTTGCTTAAATAGACTGTGCACAGACCTTTTATTAGGATGGACCCTTTGTTATTGTTGCTATTGTTCTGGAGGTAAGCTGGTTAAAAATGCAGCTTTAAATAATAATGTTCTGCTACATTTGTAACTAAAGTGACCCAAGGAAAGAACTGGGTATGTGGAGGTTACATATAAAGGCTGCTGCAATTCTTCTAGCTATCTACCAGCCTCTGAGTGAAAAAGGGCTATATTGGTGATGTAAGGTGGAGAAAAAGAATTGTGGCAGTATGAGGATTCCTCTATGCTTTGGACACAAGTCTTATTAAGAAAATGAACACTTTGCATATTTTTATTGTGCTTAATAATTAAAATATCTTAGCTATCATTTATTCTGACAGCTGGTGTAATCATTCAGCATATTAGAATCCTGTGTTTTAGTTGCCAGGGTAATTGGAGAGATAATTTAATATATTACAGAGTAACAAAAGACCCATGAGAAACATATTGCATTAGGTGAGGCACGAGACTGCTTTGCAGAGCATTTATTTTTTAGAGTGAGTCCCTTCTTTTGTCTCTTCTCTGCATCAATTATCTGTTGGAAGATAAAACAGGGACTTCCATCATGTACCATATATTTAGACTAACACAATTATTTATTCAGTACATTAGGCAAGATTTATTAATTGATGTCTAAGGCATTAAATTGTTAGTCATAAGGAAAGGTTTCATGGGTAAATTGCTCATTATACTCCCTGGGACATTTTCAGATCACACATTAGTGGGCTATCAATGGTGGCCTAGAAGAAGTTGGGATAAACTATTGTCCCAGAGAACAGAAATGCAAGGGGTGCTGGGCTTCGATTTTCCAGTTCTCTCTCAGAAGCATAGCCCATTAAAATATTAATCTTCCTAGCTAATTATTAGGGCTAACACTTTCATACTACAGCTCTGAAAGCTCTCCTAAGTAATGTAGATTCTTTATGCCATTATTTTTTAAAAGAGGGGAAATACTAAGACATTGATTATAGTTTCTAAATTGTCAGGCTGGTGGTATTTTTTATTCTCATTTCTATTCATTTACTTATTAATTATGGTCTCTGGAACTATACACTTTACCTCTGTAACATCATCAGTTACATATTATGATACACTTTGTGATTTTCACTGTCTGTAAATATTTATAAGATGCATGATTTTACTTTTAAAATATCATATAAGCCCTTAAAATTAAAAAAAATAGAAAATATTTTTAAAAATCACTATTTAAGCTTGAAAAGTCATTGTTTAGTTATGTGTAATATAATTCATTATAAAAACACAAAAATTAAAATTCTAAATTAAAAAAATTTTAAATCTACTATAAAGTAAGAATATTTTTTATATAGGTGAAATTATTGCCTTGTTTCTATGTTTAAAAGACACTGCTTTGGAGAAGGTAAAATTGATGGATTAATTGGGTGACCACAGGGAGTTCATTTGCAACTTTGATGAATGGGAATGGGAATACAGGAGTTAATATGATTCTGCAGCAGAGAGTGCAGATGGGCATCCTGTACTTGAACTGTAAGAAGTGTTTTGACCATGAAGTGCCGTAAAACGTATTTCTACTAAAGAAAGGTAAAATGAATAGGTAAAATGTAATCTTAGAAAATAAGGTTAGAGTCAATGAGGCATTTTGGGACAGGAGGAGACTGGTTAAAGGGAATGAATTAAAGCAATAAAAGGGGCATTTCCCTCGGAGGCAGTGATGGGCTGAGACTGGCCTTTGGCACCAGACAGAACTGGCTTGAATCCCAGCACTGCCACCTACCCACTGCGTGCGTACCTTGGGTGGATTAGCCCTACCTGAGCGGCTAGCGAGAGTTAGAGAGTCTACATAACTGTAAGTAGTTCACGAGGGTGAACCTAAGAAGGGTGTAATTAAAAAGATATGATATCAAAGTTGGTCTGAGGTTGTTGGGGCTGATGGGGGAGCAGGCATGGTTACCCCTTACACTCAGAAGACGGGATTCGGACAGGGGAAGCAAGAAAAGGCCCTGTCCACTCATCACTGTCCTTCACCCTCTCCATTCTGTTCTCTCTCCCTGCTAATCCCAGAACATCTGGTTTCAGGGAGCACTGCCTTCATTGTGATGCTCTGAACCCTATTGGAATGCAAATATTCTTGGCAAGGCCACCTGAAGGTATCATTATGCCTGGTCTTCTGGCAGAGCCTGAGAGCAGATGCTGATAGCATTGCTAAGTAGGAGAGAGATTTAAAAAAAGTTGGGCAGGAGTTAGTTGCAGGCAAAAGGGGTGCCACTGAACGAGGAAGGGCTAACTGGAGGGGTTGGGAGGCTGGGGAACCTAGGCCATCATACCTAGACAACTTAGAAATGCCTACTGAGGGACCAGGCAACTTGGAAGATCAAACTAGTCTGTGCATCCAAGGAAGGCCTAGGTAGGCAGGAGTCTTGGTGAGAAACATGATACACACAAACTGCTTTTCTCTGTCACCTCTGAGGATGGTAGTGCAAGCAGCGACTTTGTGTTGTTTACGGGCTTGAAGGGGAATAAACAAGGGGAAAAGGAAAGGAAATCAAAGGGATGGAGCAAACTTTTAATTTTTACGGCATAATTATTTTGGCCAGGGTGCATGTGTGGAGATAATGAGAAGGATGACTGCTGACAACTAACTCTGGCTATATGCGCGCTCCACTTCCACCTAAACAAAGAACGTCAGTGCAGCCCCTGAGCAGGAATGGTCTCCACCCACAATTCTGTAGTCCTTCAAACTCTCCCATTCAGGTAGCTCAACTGCACTTCCGGGGTTTTCTCAAACTTGAACCTATTTCCATTTGCTGCTTTGCTCCCAGCTGTTCGGGCGTGACTGCCTCTAGAGGAGGCTGCGTGCTGCTTGAGGACCGAATATTCAGGGAGCTCCCAGGCACTGTGGTTAATGGGAGGGTCCCGATGCTCCCAGCTTCATCACCGCTCCAGCCAGGCCTTAACTTAGACCTGCCGATAATGGCATTGAAATGCAGGCTCTCTGGACGAAGTAACACTCTAAAAAGCGGTTTTAATTCTTCTCTTCTACCAACTTTTAATATTCTGCCTTCTTTCTATAGCTTCTGGGATATTTGTTTCCTTTCCTAGATTGCAGTTCTTCCAGAAAAAGGATAGAATCTGACTTCAGATTTACCAATGCCAAGTAAAAGGCTTGTCACATAGAAAATATTACTTAAGTATTTCTCCAACTTATTAAGGCAATACATTTCCCCAGAAACTCATCAGTGTGTGCACACTGAACTACCAAACTACCTATGCTTCATAAAGGATAAAGTGGCCAAATTAATAGTCTCAATTTGACCTCACAATAGGAGCTGTGAATTAGGAAACATGTTCTTTTGTTCAATGTCTCTCAGCAGCCTCAGTGGTACTGCTGATACCAGGGAACTGTGTTTATGACCCAGCACGTCTGGTAAGTCCGCACTGAGAATGCAACGGGTCACTCTTATTAGTGGAGAAGCCAAATCCAGAAAGGGTGATGGCAGGGAGGGCTGGTGAGAATGGCTGCAAAGGGACCCCAGTAGTGTCTGCCACCTCCTGGGAGCTGAGGGTTGGCTTCCAGGAGGAACAAGAGCAGAAGTGGAGAGCAGCAGCCGGACAGTGAGCTTGGATTCTGAGGCCGATGAAGGGCTGCTAGAAAGAGCCGGTGGTCCACCCCACTCTAACCATCAGAGAACATTCAAGCCATTTTCAGGTACCGTGTGAGCAGGCATTTTATTCCTCACAATTTTGTGAACGCTTTTGAGGGCTTTTCAAAATCCTTGTCATGGACGGAGACAAGAAGCCAAGTGTGTTTCCCTGACTGTGCCCGCAGTGGCGATGTGATGGTAGCACGAGCGGGCCTGTGTTCTTATAAAATCCCCTAAGGCAGGGGTCATGGGCAACAAGGTTATCCTGCTGGAATGCTACCCAACAGTTGTCTTGTTTCATAGCCGTATGACATGATTACTGGAGCTGTTAGCATGATGTCATTAAAGGAGCATCTGAAGGTAGTGCCTGGGTTTATGACCTCTGCACCAATCCACCTAAGATGCTATCCTTCCCTCCCCTCCTTAAAGTCTACCATCAGAATTTTCCTACCACACACACAGGGGAACATTTCTATGTTCATCCAGTGGACATTCAGCTTCCTCTTGAACCATCTGGGGATGCTAGTCCATTCATACTTTGTTCACAGGCACATTCGAGCTCCCTCCCCGCAATGCCCTGAGAAGGGCCAGCCACCCTTGCACAGGTCACAGTACAATCTGTAAAGGGTCTCTACAACACACTCAGCCTGTTTTTAGAGGAAACACAGGCAACACTAATAAAAAAGACTCTCAACAGGTGAAAATATGTATTAAAAACTAAGAATATTGTTCCCAGCCTTGTCTTGGATCTCTTAAGGCTCCAAATATGCACTCTGAAGAAATCATTGCTGGATACTGGGAGGGGCATTTATGCTGCTAGGCCACCCCACTGGGCATATGAACCCTGGGTAAGTGGGTCGAATAAAGAATCTCACAAAGTCACTTATAAAAACTGCTTCCAAACACTCAGCCTGTGCGTTCACCTAGCGCTTCTACTAGCCCACTCTGGTCTCCTCTCTCTCCAAACTGTGGCAAAACCGTAACTTTTTCCCTTGATTACAGCCCTTTTGAGAATTTATATTTTACCTGCCTCTAATTCCACTTATTCCTCAGTTCTTGGATTGTTTCCTAAGTCATTGTCAAAAATAGGTTGAGTTTTGAGCTATGTTCCTCCATAACACTCATTCTCAAAATATTTTTGATAGGACCAATTACTAGTTGTAGCAAAAAACTCTTTGTTCTTCTCTTCCTTTCAATCATTACGGTGAGACGGTAGACCCTCCATAAGTTGAGTTTCATGTGCCAAAATGTCAGTGAGCACTTGGAGAATGCTGATGTGGTCAGTTGTATTTCCTAAGCGAGTCTCAGATCCAGCAATTTCTTTGAATTTCCCATTATCTTTGTTTAGACCCCTATACCTCGTGAAGGATTATATCTTTAGATTTTAACAGGCTTTTTCTGCTGTTAGGTTCTTCCTTCTTCAATCTACTTTCCCACACTGCTGTAAAGTTATGATTTTGAAAAGCAAATTTGTTCACATCATTCCTTGGCTTAAGATGTGTCAGAGGGCCACTCCTCACTAACTTAGTCCAATCCCTTCCAAAATGTGGTATAATAAAATATGAGCTTTGCAATCAAGTGGACCTTTGTTCAAATCCTGACTGTACCATTTTCATAGTTGACCCTTCAGTTTCATTATCAATGAAATGAGACTAATAACTGTCTACTTTGTAGTTCACTTGAAGCTGAAATAGGATAATGAATATCAAGTATCTATGAGGCCATCATTTAATAATTTGGAAGCAATTCTTTCTGCTCTAAAATCCAAATGCAATCCTTGGCATGGCAAAGAGGAGACTTGAGCCATGTGCCATCTGCCTACCTTACCGCCTGACCCATCAATCCACTGCCTCTTTCTCCAGCTTCATTCTCTGGTCATGTTGGGAGTTCTCAAACACTGTATGCTGTTTCAGTCTGCATTCCACTAGGTTCGCTTTTATATGTGCTGTTGTTTCCTTGACATGGAATGCAACATTTCTGCCTCCCCCCATTCCTAGAAATATCCTGCTCATCACTGAACACGTAGCTCAAGAATCATACGCTTCTTCTCAGTGATATTCTTTATGTATTTTAATAAGTAATCTAGTATTTGGTGACCCTTACTGTTGTCCAGGTGATCTTTTACAGGTAAGCGTTGTCTGTCTTCTTCATGCATTTGAACTACTTGAGTGAAGAAAAAAGTGATTCTCATACCTTGAATAAATGAATGAATGAATGAATGAATGAATGAATGAATGAATAGTAAAACAGATGGGTAGAAGGTAGGGAGGACTTGTATGTATTAGAGGATATGAAACTGTTCCCTGAAATAAGCCAATCTTTTAGGGAGAAATTATAATGAAACCTAGGAATTTTAGAGAAGATACTATACAAACAAATAAATAAATAAGAACACAAACTTTTAAACCAGAATGGACTGATGGAGATTGAAGATGTTCAGGAAAATACAGCTGGTCTGATAGGAAATACTAACAATAGAAATAGAGAAGCAAGCTCAGGAGATTCCTGAAGAAAGTGTCTAGTATTTTGTCACGTATGGTTTTAGTTTTCAAAGAAATCAGGCAGAGAGGTCTAGATACAAAAAGAACCACACGCTTTTGGAATTAATAATAATGTATTCAGATGGGCACTTTCTTAGGGTTAGGCCTTATGTTAAGCACATTACATGTAATGACTCATTTAAACTTAGTTTAAAACACCCAAGGAAAGAGGGACTTTGCATTTGTTTCAGAGACAACAGAAGGGTGACCGGACTCATGTAAGACTGTAGAGCTGGAAATTGGAAAGCTGAGGTTTGAGCTCAGGTCGGCCTAACCCTAGTGCGCAGATCCTTTAGTACTGTGCTATTTTGGCTCTTCAAATAAACTGAAGATGGCTCAGATGAGAGAAAAGGTAAATAACTTTGGAAGCAAAAACATGACAATGTCCCCAAAGTCTGGAATTAGAGGAAAATTGAGAAACTGAAAGCAATGGAACCTTACATACCAGAGGAGACAGTCGTCCATTCCACGCCCAAGTGAAGACTGTGGGGTTTCCGGATGTGTGGAGTGCAGCTCCTCAGAGTCCCATTACTGTGGACGCTCGAGACCAACCACATGCATGGATGCACTCACTCCTCTGGAGGAGGGGGTAGGAAGAGGATGCGGACGGAATTGAAGAAAACGAAAGGGGGAAAAGCGCTACTTGCCGGGGCCATGGACTTCGGAGGCACAAACCCTCCTTTCTCCGCTGGTCCCATCCCTACCCTGCAAGTGTAACTGTTGGACTTGGGGGTGAAAACAGGGGAATGGCAGGGCCAAGTTACGGCCCAGACAACCATGTGCTTACTGCCTGGGGAGAGGGGTCTGATTTTATGACCCTAACGAAAGTAGTCACGGATGGATAATTTCTGGAGTCACAGGGCAGTCCAACAGGCCATCATTTTGTATTTTATGTAACTGAATTAAATATGTTTTACTTGTTTGATAAAATAGAAAGCTAACTGACATTTGGGGAAGGTTTTATTTCTTATTTGGCACTTTACACTTCATATTTTAAAGCTGTGTGCTGTAAAATATGTCCTGCCTACAAAATCTGGCTCAGGTGTATATTAAGTGTTGAATTTCTTCCACCAATATGTTTTTAACAGAAGGAATCCATTATTTGTGGGAGAAAATAAAGTGGATGGGGAGAGGGCATTTTATTTTGTTTTTCATTTTGTTTGGTTTGGTTCGTATTTCCTTTGCTGACATTTTGATTGGAACGCTACCTACCAAAGGAAAGTATTTTGAAACATAACCACTCAATAAATGTCATACACTGATTTTTCTTGATTTCATATTTATACTGTCATCACAAATTCCATGCCTAATGCATTTTCAGATTCTTTCAAATAGCTAAATTTACAAACATATTTGTGGGTTTATTGTTCTTTTCAGCCCATCTCTTTTTCATCCATTCTTATCATTGCCTTAATTCACATTCTGAAAGTTTTTTTATCAGGTTATGCCAACAACCGGGTAGCAGACCTTTAGGCCCACCCCCTTCAGTCTCTGCATGAGCCACCATTCCCTTTGTAAAACACAAATTTGATGATGTTAGTAACTTCTTAAACTATTTGAGATAAGCCTCTGTTCTCAGAATAAAGTCCAGCTTCCCTCATGGGTTACAAAGTCTGTCTTGATCGTCTCTCAATCCATGAGATTCTCACCTAATTGCCTCTGCACCCCCCACTCTATATTCCATACATTTTGAACTCCTTACAGGTTGCCAAACATATCTTAGTTCACCACCCAAGACTTTCTGAATGCTGCTACTTCTATTCCAGGCATCTCTCGGCACCCCTCCATCCTTTCGATTGGTGTGTCACATCTTACAGCAGTTCTCCCTCATTCTTCCCACTGCTCACACAGTTAGATGTCCTTCCGCTAATCTCATTCAGCACCCTATTCAGATTTCTAACATTTGGACCACACTTTGTTTATGTTTGCCTAGTTCTAAATAAATGTTTGCTGAATGACTAAATGAATGAATAATGAGAAAAGCAAGAATCCTCTATTATGAAAGTGGCAAAGGAAAATATTTTTTCTATAAAAATATAATAAATGGAACATTATAAGATCTGTAGATGAAAGCAAATATACTTTCTGAAGATTTTTCCTGAATTGTGCAATGACCAGGAAATAATTTAGGACTTGAATCATCATTTTTCATTCTTGCTGTAAAATGTTAACCCACTCAATGTGCTTCCCTCTAACCTAACACGAGCCAAAATTTTGAAGACTTAATTAGAAAGTGTGCTAATTAATACAGTATACCTTT
This sequence comes from Manis javanica, assembly GCF_040802235.1. NCBI lineage: Eukaryota > Metazoa > Chordata > Mammalia > Pholidota > Manidae > Manis > Manis javanica. Next base: position 100,361,135 of record NC_133167.1, read on the forward strand.
TAGATGTTGATAATCCTGTCTATACATTTTGCTTGGTTTCTTCATGTATTCAATGTTTTTCTGCTAGAAGAGAGCAGAAGGGGTTCATAAATTTCTCTCATTGCAATAGTTCCTGTATCAACCAGGTGACAGTATTAAATAGGTAGGTTAAGTCTCTGAGCAATCACAATGCCATTGTAGTGTTTACCTTGGTAACTGCTGAAGGTCAATAGTCTACTTAATGTTCAGGACCCCTTCCAAATTGAGTAGAATGGAGGGAGCATTGACATAGATGACTACTTTATTTAACATAATCACATTCAGTTCCAGAGCACTAATGGCCTCCCATTTGGAGCATCCTTGAAAGCCTTGAAATCAGGGCCCTTTCCCCATGAATTGTTAGTTGTTGTATTTGAGGAATTCAGTAAGAGGTTGGTTTGTAACATATTTGACACCAAATATATCGACTGATGGTGGTGGTACTAATCGCGCACTTGCCTGTGCCCTGGGTGTAACAGGAAAACACAGGGCTTCAAGATCGCTGGGCTCATTATAATATTTATTGTCCTATCCACTACTTCCATGAAACTCACAGATTCATATTCCTTTACACCCGTCTTCATTATCCAGGACGTAAAATCACTTGATCTGCCTGTCTAATGACTGCTTTAATAGGCTTCACACTTTTTCAGAATTCTTTTATGTGCCAACATTTTCTGGTTAAATATTTTTGACTTTGTGCCACACTTCAATTTTTCTAGAGTGCGAAAGCATAAATGCATCAAAAGGGCTGCATGATTTCTGCACTCCCTCTCCGTCCCTCTTTGGTTTTACCGCTAGAGTGCAAGCCAGCCCGCAGCCAGCAAGGAGAGTGCCTTAGTCAAGCTTTTATCCCTAAAGGCCCTCAGAGGCCATACCATCGAGAGTGGTACTCAAAAACCATTTGTGGAATGAATAAATGAAGGAAAGAAGGAAAGTCCTTTTTTCTTAGATACTCATTCAAACAGGTTTTGAGTTGCTATATTATCCAAAGACGGCATGAGGGACAAAGCATGAGGCTTAAGAGAGAAATCGGTCATCAAAATTGTCAGCTAGAGATGGAGTTCCCTAATGAAACCTACTGGGGGAAATTTGAGGATGTGTTGTCCCTAAAGATTTTATTTTTTCCTGTGGGGGAACAGTGCTTTGAAGAAGAAACTTTTGATTTAGAATAAAACTAGAATCTCTGGGAGTGTGCAGCACAGCAGGCTAGACATAAAGAGTTAAGAGCCAGTCAGAAGTCAGCTTCTCTACCTAAGCTTTATAATCTTTTCAAGAAAGATTCTAATTTCAGGTGGCCTACTTTCCCATAATACCACTATTATCAGTTCAACTATGCCTTCAAAATTCATATTTTCAAGTCCAATCCCCAGGACCTCCAAATGTGACCTTATTTGGAAGTAGGTTGTTGTTAAGTTAATTAGCTAAGATGAGCTCAGATTGGCATAGAGTGGGCACCTAATCTAATATGACTAGTGTCCTTATAAAATAGGGAAATTTGGACACAGACACACACATATTGAAAGTGCCATGTGAAGGAAACATCAGTTGCATCTACAAGCCAAGCACCAAAGATCTTCTCAATTTCCTTGAAGAAACTGACCATTAGTAGTCACAGTGTTTGTCACCTGTATCTTACTGAAAGCCTAAAAATATTCATCATAGCATTGAGTGCCTGGGACCTACATGGTTTTTCAATGTTGTAATTATTTGAAAAAGAACAATTAGCAAAGGAAGACATTTTTAGGAGAAGCATTTTGAAGCAGAAGGCATAAGAAGAATTCTTTTGCCATGAGTGTAAGGTGTTGGTTATTGAGTTGAAAACCCCACAGAAGGATACCTGATGAAGAGGTTCTTAGCCATCTGCATTTAGAATGAATGGTAAAAGTCTCAAGAAATCTCTTATGAGCTGCTGGAAAAGGTGGCTTCCCTTCAAAGGGTAAATCACAGAAAGGCATGGTGGCTGGCCGAGAGGGCTGAGCAGAGTGTGCCTGACCTGCCCCAGGCACGCACAGACACTGGTCTCAGACGCCTGCCAGTGAACCAGCCCTGTAGTCCAGTGACACTGCCTTCAGGGGGCTCTCCGCTCAGCTCCCATTTTCTAATAAAAACTTGGCTCGGAGTAAAGAGAAAAGGCCATGCAGTTGGCTTAGATGCTTAATAGTGTCGATATGGTAGAGGCTCATAGGTCTATTTTTAGCCAACCTAATACTTAATGTGTGGGGAAGTTTTTTTTCTCCTAACGGTAGTTACTGGCCGAAGGCCACTGCCATTCAGAAAGAAGAGGTGCACAGAATCGCACCCCTTCCTACCTGCTGTTAGTGGCGGCCGACACCGTGAAAACTGTGGCTGATTAAGGATGCCCCGCCCCTCCCCTGAGGCCCCTCATGTACCCTACATGATTCCTGCCGCTTCCCAGGGATCAGCCCCCTGTTCCTCCTCAATCCACTGCCTGCTCTCCCCTCCCTCGGGCATGTTTCTCTTCCTCCCTTGAGAAAACCTGAGCAGCTACTTCTAAGGAATCTCGTCTTCTTGGGATCTTAGGGCTGCACCCTCCAACTGATTTACCAAGGTGTTTGCTTTCTGATATTTCAGGGAAGCTTCCTCCCTCAAGCTCATACAGGAGTTTTTTTCAACCACTTTTACTTTCTTATTTGGATGCCTGTAAAGTTAAGAGCTGAGGCCATTTACTTACATATCCTGTTTTCTTCTGTCTGTCTCTTTGTCTTTCTTTCCTTTTTGTATAAGTATTTTTATCATAAGCAGACTGTCAGCTTTTCCAGGCCATGTTCTCCGTAGCCCCTGAGCTAGTGCTCGGTTTACGCTCGGTGCTGAACAGAGCCTTGCTGACAGACGGGTCTTTCTCTCCTCGCCCTTTCCCACCCCCTCTTCCTGCTCTCCTTTCTCCTTTTCCTGCACCATTTGGAATAATCATGAAATAGCGTAATAGGAGATTCTTTAATGTGATCACGATGTACGTAATTCTGTATAGAATTGTTCACCCAATTGCATCAGAAAAGTGAATGTTTTATCAATTTAAATGCATTTATGTGTTATTCTTCATTTAGTCAGTATGTCTCTAACTTCACTATCAGTGAAATTATCTGTTTAAAAAATATGGGCCTGTTAATGCATTGAGTTCTTACGAATTCATATATTACATGGGCACTTGGACTATTATACAAATATGTTGCATCAATAGATTGATGAATAAAGGCGGAGAAATAGAACTTCTTATACACACCTTAGCGATGTTTTCCATCAGATAATTCAGTCTCTATTCATTTTACAAGAAGAATGTAGAAACTCTGATTTTTACATTGTTTGAAAACAATGGATAGCAATTAAGGGAACAGATCATATCTCATGAGTTACTTAATTAGGAGCCTTTGGTTAAGTATTGAATACTGAAAAATGTTTTTTTTTTAAGTAAGTTAAGAAAACTAAACAAATAACCCTAAAAAATATATGAACATAGATTAACAGGAAAAATTCAATAAGAAGGAAAGAAACTGTATAACCTTCTTCATTAGCATGTTCCTTGGCTCTGGGGCTTGCATGGAGCCATCTCAGATTTTCTGTTGGCTGAGGATTACTTATTTATGATTAGGGTTCATGACAGAGTTAATGTAAGTGTCAACAATCGCTGAGTTTCTATGGGAGCTCATGTTGTACCCATAAGTGATTGTGAAAGTTACTCACTTAGAAATAAAGAAAAATCCTTGTTATACATCAAAAAGCTTTTAAGTGTACCAATTAACCTCGCATGTTTCCTAAGGCAACAACCAGAGGTACTGGCAGAGGTAAAGCTATGAGGATGCTTATCAGAGAAATATTTAAACTAAACTGATGTAAAACAGAAACAAACTGTTTTCAAACTTTGTTTAAAAAAAAAACTCACTCATATAATGGAATTCTATATGATTATAAAAAAAAGTAGTATAGTATAGTGTAACATTTCAAACTCAACATGTCCAAAATATGTGCAATTCTTTCCAACCAAATCTTCTCCCATCATTCACAAATGAATAAATGTTTCTACAATCATGAGATACTACCAGAAATCTAAAAATGGTCCTCTGTAACCCTCCATCCCTTATTTTTCATCTCCCACACCCAATATAGCAGCAGATTCTAGACAACAGGCACTAACCTACCTCCAAGACACATCCTGGATTCCTCCGCTTATCTCTACTGCCTCCACCCTAGGCCAAGACACTGTGACTTCTTCCCTGGAAACTATGATGTAGACTCTTTTCAATACCTTCTTGGCACTGCAAGCTAGATAATCATTTTGAAAATGCAAATCACACCACACCCACTCCTGTGCTTACAGACGTTCCTGATCCGCCATTGGCATCACGTACAATCCCAAACAAAGCATTCAGTTGTGTAGTGCAGCAGTCCCTGCCTGGCACCCCAAGCCCATCCACACTATGCGCCATCTTGCTCTCTGCACTCCAGGAAGTGTTGGTGGTTCTTCCTTAAAGTCTTCGCATATGCTGTTCCCTGTGCCTGGAGTTCTTCCCTCCCACATGCCACTCTTTTCTACCAAGGAAGTGCTTCCTTATCCTTGACCTCCCACTTTAAATCCTGCTTTGTCAGGGAATTCCCATGCTCTTTGATAGGGATTAGGCCCCCAATTTGTTCTTTCTTGTAACACCCTTTAACCCTGCACTCAGATTCACTATTGCTTGTACATTTTCTTCACTCCTTAAGAACTCCATGAGGATGGAATCGTATCTGCTTTTTCCTTCAACTATCTACCCTGTACCTACAACAGAGCCTGACACAATCACCAGTCAATAAAATGTATAAAATGGGTTAATAATATCTGACAATTAATAATCTTCATATTGCCCAAATGTATTTTTTCAAATACACATTAACAAACATACATATTTTATGTGTATGACTAAGAGTTTAAGAATATAAACAAAGCTATTATGATGGTTCTCTCTAAATCGTATTATGCATTTCAAAAATGTATTTCTATTTTCCAATTATCCATTGAGTACTTCCATCTTTAAAATTAGAAACAATGTTGTATTTTTAAAAAATATGTCCCTTCCTCATACTACTCTGAATTCTGACCACTCACTGTATCTTATGCTACATCTGGGGGTAGGGCTCCAAGACGTAGTTTATCCATTTCAAACCCAGTGCTCATGTGCATATCTAAGGACTAGTGACAATAGAAGATGTGCTAATTCTCAGAAAGCAGATGCTTTTCAAAAAAAGTCCAAAGTGACCTCAGCAAATCACACAGCATACATACCAGAAAATTAGATAACAGGACAATTAGAATGTCATATGTGCAAACAGAACCATGTTCCTCTATCATGGCAGGTGTTTTTGTTTTTGTTTTTTGGTTACAGCATTCATATAAATGTAACAGTGGCCTCATTTGAACATGAATATAGCCATTGATTTGATGTCCTGTGTATCCATTTAAAAGCCTTGTCAGAGTGATACTGTGGCAGGACAAGGGTTTCTCCCATCCCTGCAGGGACCCTTTGCTTTCCTGAACTCCTAAGGCATGTACCTTCCCTAGCTGTCCAGTGACACTACTCCTGTATCATTGGAAGAATGCACTCCCCTCTACCAGCCATGAACCCTGAGGTGGACTGCAAGCCTCCCGAGGGCAGGAGAGCATCTCCTATACCTCTGTATATCTAATCTCACACACACAGAGTGCTCAACCCATTCATGTACTTATTTCGGGCATTCCTTCATTTCACAAGATTTATTCAGACCTACTGTGTTCATGGCACTGCTCTAGGCTCTGGAGATAAAGGACAACCCCAACCAGGTCCCTGCTTTCACACAGCTGCCATTCGATGAGGGCAATACACACTACAAAGGAATGAATTCATATGTGGTGTTCTCTTGATTGAACTTCTGTTAGAACTTCTTGTCCCGAGGATCAACTGCTTTGAGGATTTAGGGACATAAGAAAACAAGAGACTTTTTTCTTTCTTGGTTTTTTAAAATGAAATTTAGGTTTTTATTTGTTTTTTAATATAAGAAGCTAAGTTTAGGGCCCTAAAACTGTATCTAAGGAAGAGGGTAGTAGGGAGGTGTTTCTTTTTGTGCCTTTTTTATTCATAAATGCACTTTGTTTTTAAGCCTACATTCTAGAGTAATCATCACCATGGAAATGAGTATTCATTGCCCATCAGACCCAAGCCAGTTTCATTAATGTGTTATAAGGTTTATGTAAAAAAAAGTATGATGGATCCAGGAGAATAAATTGCTCAGGAAGGGATGCAGGATGTACTGTTCTAACATGAGCCACACAGATTCAAGGATGGCCAGGATAGAGGCCAAGGAAGAACATGGAAAAAAATACAGGGAAGGACATGCAAGCTAATTAAGTATCTACTCAGGATCTGCTGGACTAGGTACCCCAGCATAAAGGGTACTTCCTTTAATCCTTGCGATCTCATTAAGAGTTAGCCATTAGAATTAGCAGTTTACATAGAAGAAAACTGAAGCTCACAGAGATTAAAACAGCCTTCCCAAAGGCCCCGGTCCTTAGCTGGAAAGCTTCAGTCAGGTTTGTACCTAACTTCAAAGTCCTAACTCCTGCAGTTAGGAGTCAGATAATGTGAATTTTAAATTTCAATTGCCTCAATTTACTAGCTTGAAACCTGAAGAAGATTACTATCCTTCCTAGATTTTCCTTCCCTGATCTATAAATGAGAATAATAATATCTATTTCATATGAAGATATCAATTTTTAAAGGAAAAACTGTCTGAAATTACTCTGTGATCTATAAAGTACTCTGGGAAATATAAAAATCACTAGATGTACAGAAATACATAGTCTATAAAATACTTAAAATACAATTTCTCCAAAAAAGTGGAGAGGAAATGATAATCATCTACATTTTATGGAGGAAAGATCTGTCAATAGCTGTCATTCATTACAAATGATAAGACAAGAAGGAAAGCCTCAGAAAGGTTCTATTGCCCTCAGTAAGAAATAGGCTGTGACGAACTCCAGAAAAAAATGAGAAAATCACCATAATATGACTCATTTCTGGGACTCAACTGTACAACTCATTCCTATGAATTCCAGACGTAAAAGCTAGGCGGCGTCTCTGAAGCAGGTAGCAGGCGAATTGGGTGCCTTGCTCAGAAGCAGCCGCAGAGTCAAGCCCTCTGGCGGCTGCACCCTGGGTGGCCCCAGCCATCGGTAGACTACAGATGGTTTCAAGTAATGAGCTGTGATGGGGCCCGGGAGCGAGAGAAACTGGAGGGAAGCACCATTATCAACGAGCTGCCTCGTAGTGGCTTTTTTTTTTTTTTTTTGGTGACAAAGCGTGATCTTTGAAGCCGAGTGCTTTACCCCATAAACAGCCAGCGCTACAGGTACGCTTTCCTGATAGACATACAGTCAGCATGTGCCAGTTCAGGACTACAGCAGTTGGTAACTGAGCCAGGGGCTCACTAATTAAGAGCCCATGTTGGGAACTGAGTCAGTTCATAAGGGGAAGAATGCTTTTCATGAAGTGAACAACTCCAATTTCCCCAAGTTAACTAGTGTTTTGAGCAATCGAGTGGCTTAACACCACTGCTGATGCTACTTAAGAGGTAGATCCGGCAGCAGAGAGGTCAGAATGGCTAACCTCGGGCTGTGAAGGCTCTGAGGAACGCTGGTAACGCAAGTGCTGAGTTGCCCAGGACCGCTTTGCAAGAAGCCCCAAAGCATCCGTGGGAAGTCCTAGCAGGCTTGCAAACATCCCGCATAAATGCATTGGCTAAAAATAGCAACCGACTTGGTGATAGGCTGACAGGCCATATGTCAAAAGACTAAATGTCACTTTGCGGTGGCCTGTGAGCTCAGGATCATTATAAACCTGTGTCCTCTTTTCTCTCCCTCTCCAAACTTCGTTGTGAGACATATTCTTCCAGGATAACAGTCATTTAATAAATTTCTTCTCAAAGCCACTACTGTAAAGCATCTGAGTCACTCTTCTTCACTTCCAGAAACAACTCACAGTCAGGAGACAGCGCACTTGAGCGCCTCCACAACAGAGGAGACTCCATTTTTAAATGACATTAAAAAAAAAAAAAAGACAAACCTACGGTGATTGTCAAGTCCCTACAAATATGGTCTGCTAAACCTCATGGTATTGGTATTATCCCCAGTTTAGAAATGGCTAAATGGACAGAGATTAAAGCTGCCCAGGAAAAGATTAAAGGGTACCTGTCTAATGCCTATGAGAATGAGAACCCTGGAAAGTTGAGACACACAAATAATACAGAAATACTACTTAAGTCAGGAGCTGTCAGGTTCACCTCTGTTCCCCCTCCCTGATTCTCTGTGCCCTCGGCGAGCAGGGATCAGGCAGGTGACTGCCAAGGAAGGTGCCTGCATCGCCCTCACTCCATCCCCCCACAGGTGGAATTCCCACAGCTCTCTTTCATATTTATATTCAGAGTCTCAAGACAGGAAGTCTCATGGAATGGATCACTGAGAAAGCATTCTGACAACCCGTCTTTATGGCTGTCATAGTCTGTGGATTTGTGCAGGTGGCTTTTGTTAACAATTTTCTTATCAGTAAGGGGAAGAACAGTAACATTCTCTTTCTTCATCAGTAAGATGGATTTTATCCAATTCCAAGATTTAATGTATTGAGTCTTTGAAACATTCTAGCTTCTGGTGGGAAAATTCATAAATACACTATGTTTTTGTAAATTTCTTTCAAGTTGCCAATTAAAACAAGAATTCAAGACTTAAGTGACTCCACATTTGGGAGGTTGAAGTGGCTGGACCCCCTCAGACATACACACTCTATTCTGCTCTACTTTTTCACTTCCAATCACTCAAGCACTTTGAGGAAGGATGGAAATGGGGTACTTTGTGTGGCAATCCTAGACTAAGCAGGCTCTATTACAAGCTCTCTGGCTGGACAAGAACACGTCTTTCAGTACTATTGTGCATCAGCTGTCTCCAGTTACAGCCAAAGTAGGTGTGTACTACATGACTGGCCTTGCTGCTAATGCAGGTACACAAACGCTAGGACAGAGACACCTTGTGCTACAGTAAACTGATCTGCACCGGGCCTCCATTAAGTCATCCAGCACGGCAAATGGGAACTCACATCAGAGATGGTGGGAACTGCTTTGAGTTCCGATTTTTATCTGGCCATTCAAGATCTTTAAGAAGGGTGAATTTAAAAGTCCTCTTTTGTAACAACTATAAAAGCCATTTCAATATCCTGAATATCTTGAATTTAGAACTGAGTCTAAGATGATGCTACTTTAATATTTTAAATAGTTTGACATTAACTCTCATTTGCTTATCAGCATTTTAAGCTGATTTTTTAGTATTTTCTCCTAGAATTATTTTTTATGTGAGGGCCCTGCGAGGAAGACTCCGGTGAGACGGAACTGAGTACCGCAGAAGTGGCCTCGAAAGCAAACGCCCCACTCAGCCCCATTCAGACCTCTCTCCTAAAGCCATCATTCACTTGATTCACTTGACGACATAGATGACATAAGAATTATATTGAAGGCAGGATAAAGGCCAAAAAACATTTAAGAGTAATATGAAAAATGGAGGTGCTATCAATGGCCTTGTTTTACAGAACGGCCTTTCAGACGAGAGCCTCTCGTTTTCCCCAGCGGTCCTTCCCATCGGTGTCGAGTGCCGATTGTTACACAGTCTATCTGCATTCACAGCCCTTTCGCCACACGTCAAGCTGAGGAGTTAAGACATAACTCAGGCTGCCTGCTGCCCATGGGGATTGGACAGCCCCGTAAAGTGATTTCCTATTAATAACAAATTGATTGTGTGGAAACATTCCAATGCTATTTTTCAAACGATAATAGATAAGTTGTGTTTGGTTACAGAGGTTAGGTAAAGATGGTGGTAGGACAGGAAGAGGGAAACGGAGGGACAGAGAAATTCAACAAAGCTGCCTGACTCCAGGCTTCGTGGTATTTATAAATGTCATTGGCACTGAATGATGGATGGATTTCAGAAACCTCAAAACCCAAAGAATGCATAATGTTAACCTAATAGATTCTTTCAGGCCTGGGTTACTAGAGTATTTACAGTAATTGTACATTTGTGGTGAAATCATAATAGTGCCTTTCATCCCAAATCTCAGATATCTGCACATTTGTAAACTATCAACTTCTGAACTAGCTGGTGAATAACATTCCAGTGTTGCCTATAAAACTTGTTATAAAACAAGGCTACTGAGTGACTTCTCTTAGGTAACAGAGTAGAATGGCAACTCTGTAGACTAGATTATAAAAGCATATTTTTAAGAAAGGGTGAGATAAGGAAAACGTCCTATATTTAGAAATTACAATGGAATGGGGAAATGAGACTGCAATACATTTTCAACTGAGATGTGCTGTGACAACTGTCAGTATAATTATACAAGATTTTTTTCTTTTTCAGAGGTCAAAAGGAGAGAAAATATACTCCTTTCTAAGTTGTCTAGAGAAAAATGGATGCTCCAGTTCATTTATTCATCTTTGTTTTCTGTATGTACTTGTTTATAGCTAGACGTTACAACTTTGGCAAAGTTAGATCAAGCTTGCTATTGTCCACATTAAAAACAACCCAGCTATAGAATTGTGGAATTTCAGCCTAGAAAGGGAATATTTTAAAATGTACCTTTTTTGGTACTCTAAATTTTCTCTTTTTTAACCTTTGTATGCAAACAGGTGTACATATTTGAAAGTGTGTATGCTAAATACTGTAAGAAAAGTAGTTTTATTATTAGTGGTAGTTGACTGCTCAAGCTTTTGACTGAATCATTGAGATTAGAGAAAAACAGAGTACAGATTACAGGTTTAAACTGAATTTCATCTTAACTGTTGATTTAGACTTGTCTTAAAAGAATCACCTGGTGAATCCTTTGGCATAGCTTTAGCATAGATTTCTTGAAAAATCTAGATGTTGGCCTATTAGGTCAATCTCAGTCAAGGAATATAAACATTCAAAAAATATCGGGCATGCTTTATTGGGAGCCATCTCACATCTTTTAAAACTGGCTTTATTTGGTTTATGTTTGTTTTTCCATAAATAGATACGCTAATCATGACTGTTTTATATAAGCTTGTTTATGTAACAGGATATAACCGTGTAGTGGGTCCCAGGAACATTATTATAGTTGTTTGCTTCTGTTTTCCCAAATAGATGAAAGAAGCAAAACATACTTGTACATTTTTAAAGTTTACTGTAGCTTTTGGATTGCCATTCAAATGGAATCAATTTCAACACAGCAAGACATTTCTAAATTCAATCCTACAGCACTTTAGCAAATGAAAACTTTATTTTCCATGAGTCATTCTTTGAATTGTGAAATGTTCATCATCCAGAGGGTTTATTGTATCCATAAAACTAATACAGCACAATAGTAGGTGTTAATGTCAGCAGTATCTGGCTGTTTATTTGGGAACATTTGATACTGAAGAGTTAGTGCTTAATGCTTTTGTTTGTTGTCTAACATTTCAAATTGTTCATGCTATCAAGTGCTTTGACAATGCATCACATTTTTTCTTGATAATCCCCAGAGCGAAAAATGTGAGTTTATTTTCTTTATAATCAGCACGGTGAAATGGAGGACTTTCAAAAAGCAGCTGCCAGGACCACAGTGGTAATCATGATTTTTCCATCTAGGTTCAGCTTCTCGTTTTGGATATTCTCCCTGCTTTTCTATTTTGACCAAGTAGAAACTCTTAAAGATGGAAAGTACCTATCTCTAAGTACCTACAGAGTATATCAAGTAAAGAGCATCGCAGAATACTTACGTTCTATAACACTGCATAATGCCCTTCCTGACTATTGAGATGTATGGATGGGACATACCTTTTAACATCCTATTTTAGCATAACCTAGAGGCTTTGCTCTTATTTTAAATCAATTTTTTCCTTACCTCAATTGAGAAAAGAGAAAAGTACACAAAATATTTTTATACCCACGTTACTGACTACCAATTTTTCTAAATTGATATGCTTAATCTCCAAGTAAAAACAAAACCAGTTCTTTATATATACAACAAAGACTTTTTGAGAATTAAGATAACGTTTTATCATTATTAATGTCAAAATTTACTTCCTTGTTAATTTGTTCTGTCTCACAAAGAAATGAAATGAATAGGTCTTGGAATTAGGACAAAAGATTCTACACTTATTTTTATTATGGTTTTCTTATTTAATCAAAACCCACGCTCTTCATTTTCCCTAGTTGTTTTTTCAGGATCAAATACCTGCCCAGTAGATACGCTGTGAGAATGAAAATATGAATTTAGGTGGAAGGCTTTTAAGAATAAAAGTATTATACTATATGAGCTTTATCATAAAGTATATAAGTGGCACAACAACCATTTGCCACAGTGAGTTCTTTTGATCTAGAATTGAAGGTTAAAAACCAAGGCTCTTATTCACAAAATATCCTAACAATAATGTTCACAAATTATGTAGCCCACTACAGATTTAGCTTTGCATACGTTTCTGAGTTCTGGATAACATTTAATAGGTTGAGTTCTAGGGAAAAGGGATGGAAACAATAGTTCAATAAATAAAATAAGAATCATTAAATCATTGATAACAGTATACCAAATATACTTATGTTCAAACCAATCAAGCACAAAATTTTGAAGGAGATTTTTCGTGAAATTTAACAAATCTGACAAAATAAGTATGAAACACTTTGGGGGAAAATTAATGAGAATTTATTAGTTCATTTATTCAGTATACATGTTTTTAAATAGTTAAAGTAAAAAAGGGTATCTATTGGGGCTGCAAGGTGGAGAATGGTTGGAGCAGAGCAAGAATGGAAACCAGAGATGGAACGGAAGGAATAGGTGGTGGCCTGTACGGCCCACAGATGGAGGTGAGTTCAGACTACGGCGATAGCTGTGAGAAGGAAGTACTGGGCAGAAGTGAGCAGCATGTAAGTAGGGCGAGCACACGGTTCATCATCCAAACGTGGACACTTCTGAGAGTGAGATACTATGCTGGGACAACAGACACAAACTGGATGGCTCTGGGCAAAGCAGAACTGACCAAATGCCCCGGCACATGGAGATAGTGGAACGGAGATGATTGAATTCAAATGGTGAGAGAAAATAGTAGGAAAAATACTTTGAGAAAAGAAACAAAATGAAAGAGGTTTAGCCCGATCAGATTTGAAAACATGTATTCTAGAGCAACAATACATAAAACAGTGTGGTATGAGTACGCATTAGTCACCCATTGGCTTTCACTACAGGCTGAACCTGTTCCCAGACCCTTTAAGTGGTGAGACATTCTGGGCTCTCCTGACCCAGCTGCAGTGTATGGCAGTGCCAAACACACTGCAGAGGAAATGAAATCTGTGGGGGCTGCACTCAGTATTTACCTCTTTCAATCATTTAGTAAACGCTAATTTCTTATTCAATATGTGCCGAGACTGCCAGGCAATGAGGATGCAACAATGAACAAGATAAACAAGACTGCCTGAAAGCACCACCCTCGATTTACTTTTTATTTTATTGGGAGCCACCAGCTTATGTTCAGCCTCATGGAATCATAGTTGTATCAGCTGTAAGGATACTGTCCAGTAACTCTTCCATTACATCCCAGAATGCCTTCATCTGGGGAGCCCAGGTAGAAATCTCCCTGGACTCAGGACGTAGATCATCTACAGGCCTCCAAACCATTGTTCTCCTTCCAGCTTAAGGACACTGAGGGCTGCTGAACTGATGAGGATCCCTCTTCTGGCCTGGCTACTAGAAAGCCGAGCTGAGTTGGTAACCTGCCCACAGCACCTATGACAATATTCTGATATGTATGTCTAGCTCCGTTTATGGCTCCATTTTATTCTTATTTTTTATTTGTTGTATTTTCTCTTTCCTTAAACCCATTTTAATTTCATACTATTTTTGCCATAACCTGAATGCATACAATCCATTATGGAGAAAATCAGGGCATATTTTGTAACAAATAAAAAAGATCAATGGGACAGAAAATACAATCAAGAAATAATGTACAATACATATAAGAAAAATATATGGTAAATGTAGTATTATAAAACAACTAGAGAGAGAAAAGCTACTTAATAAAAAGACTAATAAATAGGGTAACAAATTATTTAGATTCATATTTCATGTCATGTGCTAAGTTTCAAACTGATAACCATTCAAAACAGAACTTTGTGAAAAAAAGAAATCACAAAGACATTTAATTATCTAAAATTGTATAAATTCTGCACATGTAAGTATAAATATAATCGAAAGTAAAATAGGCTAGAATATATTTAGAGAAAGATGATAAAAGGTTTCTATCAAAAACACATAGAGTAGCATAAAATTGCCAGTATAACTCTTCATATACTATAGAGAAGAAAATAAGGGAGAGAAACAAGATTTTAACAGGAGAAAATGTGATTGGCAAATAAGCATGTGGAAAAATATGCAACTTTATCATTATAGTAATGATGTAGTCTCATCTTTCAAGTTAAAAAATACTTTAAAATGTTGATAACATGTTAATTTGGTTGTAAAACTAGAATTCTGTGTTTTCTGCAGGAATATAATACAGAAGACAAACTATAAAGCTATAAGGAAGTTTATTAACGTATTATCTATGTTTAATAGCAAACATGTGGAAATAACAAGATTGTCCAACAGTAAGAGGCACTCTACATAAATTATCCATGTTTTATCACCTTTGAGATGCCATCTATTGCAAAACACACCACTGAGAAAAGAAAGAGGCACTCCTAATTCAGCAATGATGCATACTGAAAGAGCATTTTAGGGTATTTCCATGTAAATCTTATATCACTTTGTACCTATGTAAAATGGAAAACCCAAGAGAAATAATTGACTTATTCTTAAAATTTCTCTTATACAAAGTCCAGCTCTTTAGAATCACTTCTCAACTCTGAATCATCAAAACCAACAATTTTCCATAAAACTTCACGCCACTGAGACACAACATTTCTTATTAATGCCCCTACAGTTGTCTCTGGGATTTTCTTCCAAGATCACACCTATCATGAAAGGTCTGAGGCTAATAGTTTCTTGATCTCACAAGATGTTGGTGAAAGGCTTTCTGAGCACAGTCAGGACTGGTGTTCTCTCCTCCAGTGGCTCTTACATTACATGTGAGCCCGACACCAAGGGGTTGTGTGGTTTTGCAGTTGTGTCCCTGGGAATACAACTATGTTTACTCTTGCTTGACAGTGACAGCTGTCACTGCTGCTACTTGGCCAACAGTGAATGTCAGCTGCTCTTGACTGTGAGATGCATCCTCATCTAAAAGATGTTAAAATATTTTTTAAATGTGTATCTTAGAACTATTAAAATACAGTTAAGTGTATCTACCAAGAGGAAAATTTGTAGACATAAAAAGAAAATGATCACAACTTATGATTAGCACTTGCAAACTTGGACAAGCTACTTAACCAATCTCTCTAGAGTCTTTAAACAGTAAACATGATAGAAAGTATTAATAGAAATACTTTATAATAGAAAGTATTACTACCACTATTACAAAGGTAATCTGAGTATTAAATGATTTCATGGGTAATAGTTTTAATATTTTCCCTGGGACACTTAAAAAAAATCAAATGGTACCTCATATATAAGAAATGAATTTTCTTAAGTGAAACCATGCATCTGAAAAAAGGCTGGTGGAAGAAGATTTGGATAAAGTTAAATTTTGAGTTAGTAAAGTAGAGGAATTGTTAATTAACATATATTTTTTAATGATAGAATATTGACTGTGCTATCAATCTGTATCCATATATTCACGCACACACACATATATACAGGTTGGGCATATGCTGAATCACATACTGAGCATGTCTGAAAATTTGTCAGTTTATCTTGAACAGTGTTTGATACACAGGCAGGCATGATGCTGAATCAATGAATATTGACTAATAATAGAAACAGTAATGCAGCGGGAAAACCAATGGACAAAGTATTGTTGAGAGTTGGCATTTCTTTGCATGTTTCTCTATTTTGGAGTTCATGATTAAGGTTTTTACAAGTTTTATTCATTGAGCTGAATGGCAATGAAATAGCACCTCAATATAAGCCCTTATGGTTCTTCATCTTTGGCTATAGTTAGGATGATAAAGCAATGCTTGAGAGATTTTTAATGTGTTAACTTGACTTAAATTTATGCATGTAAAGGGGGAAGGAGAGTAGAGGAATGGGAAGTGGGAATTACATAGACTTAGTGATTTGGGGGTTGTATTTCAGAGCCGCAGGCTATAGTGTTCCTTTACCTATCAACTCTTTTATCTTGATACTATGGGGGTTCTATCATTATGCCCAAGTAGGGCCCCTATATTTTACTCTCCTGGGCTCCGCTCTCTTTACTGCAAGTATTTACTACTTTTTAGAAATATTTACCAGAATCCATTTGGGTATGAAGTAATTGAATTTCAGAGGTCTGAAAAACCGTCCCCTGAGAGAAACACAATACAGCTTGAGAATCACTATCACGCCGTACTTTTGAGTGCTTTCCTGGGTTTACTTAGCAGACAGATTCATTTTCCAAGGTTTACCATTTAGCAGCTCAACAAAAAACAAAATGCGAAAGCAGTATTCTCTTGGAGGTATTTGTTTCAGGAGAATGGGCACAGAATGTGTAAAGAGCCAAACGCTTCCCTGCCTGATGACCTCTTAAGGTATATTTTCCAGTTAGTTCTCACATTTCCTTAAATACTTAATTATATTTTATACTTAGCTATGTTGAAAACTGAGTTCTAAGACTGTTTAAATACCCTTAAAGGTAAACAATTGTATATATGGTTATGTTTACCAAAAGGCAGCATTAGGTCTAAAGAATCTTTGAAAAGCTAAAGGCATCTTTATATAAGATTTGAAATGAGTTAAATTGAATCGTGCAATTTAAATACACACAGAGGGAGTGAGTGAGAGAGCGAGAGCTTGGCTAGAGGTCTGTGTCTTTTCTGTGACCGGGCTGAATTTCTCACACCTCCGTGCCAGCGCCCACTTCCTCCATAGCACTAGGTTGAAGATAACGCCCACGGTCCACAACTCAGCTATCACCAAGGCAGAGAAAAGGATTTCACTCCCCTTTCCACACACTTTCCTGACCTTCAGATGTTTGACTACTTTAAATAATTTCTCCCAGTTTTTTTCTCTAGAATAACTTTGATATTTACTCTGACCTGATGCCAGTCTTTGGTGTTCCATCCAGTGCAGGCTGCCTTGAAGACCAGCATCCTCTCTACGCACCATGATGACGGGAGAGATTTCATCTCTCCCTTCATCCAGACCCCCCACACTTTTCCACTGAAGAACTGAGGGAGTGTGGTAAACCTGCAAAGCCACATATTATGAAGGAATAACATTTGAAATCAACTATCAAGAGATGTAATAAAGAAAATATAATCAATATAACAATAATAGGCAAACCCCCCATATCACTGGTAAAACAAGACACAAACATGCAGGCCACAAAATCTGATAGACAAAGTGAAATGGAAACATGGTGATTTCTCTGCAAAGAACTCTCAATAACAACTCTCCAGGTGAACCTAAACTTTTTCTACTTCACATCTGTAAAATACCAATATACACCAATATGTATACAGATACCTGAGATGACTACTTCCTATAGCTGCTCACCATTAAAAGCTAGCATTATAATACTAAGAGGCAACTCAGAGAACTATTTAAGGTGGGAAAACAGACTACAAAGGAAATTTTGTCTGAAATTTCACCTTCGGATTGTCTGGCTTTAACCAATAAAGACAAGTGAGTATCGGAAGGAATAGATGAGCACAAATCTTCCCAACAATTTCCCATAAATATCACTTCTCTCAAGTGGGGATTTGGAGTGAAATGAGCAAGAATCACTTATTAGAAGAAAGATCTTTGCCTTTTCATATAGATGAAGATATAACAGTATCATATTCATATATATCAGTCTTGCATATAGTATACATGTAATACATATGACACAAATTTCATTCATTCATTAATCATTATTTCTTTATAGAATGCTACATGCAGTCTTTTCTTAAGCCATGCTTTAGAATGACAAATTTACCAGGAACTTCAATATATATTCATTTCATGCCAAAAAATGGCCCTGCTAAAAATGATTTAAAATTTTCTCATCTAGACTCAATGTCTTCACAAGTATCTAAAATCAACTTCCCAGTGTCTGTAAAGTGTTCAAATAAACATTGATAAACAAGTAACAAAAATGGTTTCATTTTCGGATGGAGTGGCACATTAAATCTGAAGATGTATAAAACACACCATTCCTTACAAAAGTAAACAGCAATCATTTCTAGCATGAACATGGCTTACCTAGCTTTTATATTCTGCCTGTGAACACGACCAACCTGAATTTCTCACACGTCCTTGCCAGCGCCCACTTCCTCCATAGCACTAGGTTGAAGATAACACCCATGGTCCACAACTCAGCTATCACCAAGGCAGAGAAAAGGATTTTACTCCCCTTTCTACACACTTTCCTGACCTTCAGATGTTTGAGCATTTTTAATAATTTCTCCCAGTTTTTTTCTCTAGAATAACTTTGGTATTTACTCTGATCTGATGCCAGTCTTTGGTGTTCCATCCAGTGCAGGCTGCCTTGGAGACCAGCATCCTCTCTACGCACCATGATGACGGGAGAGATTTCAGGCTCCCTTTAGCATAAGAGCATCTTCCTACTTGAAATGTGAGCTAAAAAGGATCCTTCACTGAACCAAAGCATGAGACTTTTTGTGAAGCTCCATTAAACATCCCTGAGGCAAGAGTGGCTCAGGATATCACCATTTGATCACATCAGGCACAACACTCTGTGGAGTATTCGAGCAAAATCATTATTCAGCCTTATGCCCGATGCACCCTTATTAAATCACACAATTCTCTGGCCTAAACAGCAACTCATAGGATTCAAAGGATACTGTCTTTGCTTTTCTTGAAGATTTGGGTATCGCCCCATACAGAACTGACCCTTTTCCATGTCACTCCCCATTTTACTCCTACTACATCTTTCTTTTTCCCCCAGAGATGAAGACTATGCAATAAGGAGTCACAAGTTAGTTTAATTTCTGTTTCTGTAGGCTTGTTTTATATTTATTTTGCCACCCATTTACTGACTACCCCAAGCAACACTGTGTCTGCAACACCCAGGATTATTCTTACTGCTTTCATTTTTCTCACCCCGTCCGTCCCCTGTCATCCAATGAATCATTGAGTGTGATGCATTTAACTCCTAAATTTAAAAAAGAATCCTTTCCCTTTTTCCTTACAGACATGGTACTAGGTTCAGGCCCTTCTTGTCTTTGACAAAGACTATCAAAGTATTTTCCTTTCTAATCTCCCTTCTAATATTGCCCCTTTTTATTTACCCACTCTTCAGGTGCTAGGATGATTCAGAATATAAACTTTCAAACTTTCAATGGCTCAGGATATGAATGATCTTCTTTGGATACCATACAAGAAGTATTATCAGAATCTTGCCCTATCATCTTTATTCTATCCTCATGCAAGAATGGGATGTTAATAAGAAAATATTCCTTACAGCTGCAAAGTTTATTATATGTCAGCAAGTCAAAATATTATAGTCACTATGCTTAGGTAGAATGTTACTGGTTCCTATGAAAATGTCAACCCTCCACCTTTCTGAATTTTCTGATATCTTGGCTTGAACACATATACACTGATGTTCCATGACTTTATTGACTCATGACTACATCCAGTAGGGCCATATCCTTTCAACCTTCAATATTCATGGTTGCTACAGATGACTACAGCTTTTCCAATGGTTCAGTAATACATACTAATCACTGGCATGTGGTAACTTTCTTCCCCATGTGCAAGCAGTGTTTGTAAGGGAGGACAGGTATTGTCAGAGTAGCTGGGAACTGCTGAGTGACATTCATCAACATGCTGATAATACTTCCCTGTGAAGTCATCCCTCAAATCAGAACCTTCTGACTGCAGCGTTTGCAGAAGATATGCTCTTTGTTAGTGAGCACACACTGCAGACACATGTGCCGTAGAAAAGCATACAAAGAATACCCAGCAGGGGGACAGAATACCCCTTGTCAACCACTTTATTACACCACACAGTAGTTCTGTGTTTAGAAAAAGAGCAGGGAGTTGAAATAAGAAGTAAGGAGTTCCATATGTCAAAAACCAGTTATTAGCTGTTGAAAGAAAATTATTCTAAAATGCTCAGCCTCGGTACACCTGGCATAAATATTGCCCTCCGACTTAAATTGCACTTGTCTTTCCAATAGAAGCCAGCTCAGAAAAATTCCGTTTGCTTTACCTTATCAGCAGATTAAGGTTCTAGGAAAGCTCAGCATAAATAACCTCTCAAATATTTCTATTTCTCTGGTATTCTTCCCATTTTAGAGTCCTCCTCATCCTTAGAATTGGTTGAGAAGGCTCAAAGCCCTGCTCTTCTACCATTGTCACGACTTTCCTTTGGTTTCAAATTAACTTGTGATGCTGGTGTTCATGGTTAAATGAAAACACAAGCCCACTGGCATTTCCCTTCCTGGTCTGGGCTTCCTGAGGTCAGCCCACATCACAGACGATTCTTGCTGTGAAGGCTACTTCAACATACAATCCTTGCTCTGTGCCAGGGTGTTAGTAACAGTCAGCATTAACTACTATCATTCTCTTTAATCCAACGGCCTTTTATTCTTGACACAGTGAATATACTAATAGCAAGCCAGTCTAAATCTTTTCTCTGAGTTTGTATCAAATTCAGAACCCATCAATGCATAAAATTACCTATTTTCTTTAAGTGAATGTCCTCATGCATGAATCCATTGGAACTTTTTCCACCTGCTTCTGAGAATAAATTTCATAATAAAGTCACTATGGAATCCATGGGAGTCTTCATTTTACCCAACGTCATTAAATGAGATGACTTGTGCAAATCCAAAGCTTTGTTTGACTAATGATCATTTGATCCTTCTTTAGAGATGAATAGTTAGAGCCATACCCATTCGTTGGGATTTCAAACCTCAGCTTTCTAATTTCTTCTTTTTATCAGTCCATACTGACCATTTTCTCTGGCTACCTACAATCCAAGTGAAGATTTGTGCTACAAATTTGTGATCAAACTGTTTCAATAATATTTTGAAAGGAAAAGAAAAACTATAATTTGCCCACATTTTATTTCTCTGAAAAAATTATTAGTGATTATTAATGTTATGGTTGCTGAAGTCACTATTATTCAAATGTCTCATTGTTAAGGCCTGGTTCTCAGAGAAGAATCCTAGTCTTTCATTCTCAACCACCTTATCTGGGCCCATCCCAGTCAAATTACTGTTTGGAGTCCCAGACATTGAGACCTGGGCCCAGAGCAAGACAGCAGCCAGGTGCTGGGACCAGATTACCAGGGTTCCTGACTGGCGTGGTGCTATTATTAAGGAAGACAAGATACCGCCCCGGCACCATGGCCACTGTGGCCTGGAGAATGGATGCCCATGCCACTGCCACCCTTTCCTCCACAGACGTCACCTCTTTGGGTTATCTGTTCCCTAAAGAAAGTCTGAAGCTGGAGCAAAGTCTGACTCAGCTTCTAGGGCCAAAGAAAGTGCTTAGCTGGCCTTTTTGGAGTTGACACTGGAATGGTTTACTAGGGTAGATGTTCTGACAGTAGGAGTTGCTCAAGCATAGGTGTTGAGTTCAAGAGATGTTGTGCTGCTCAAATAATGTTCCCTGTCCCTTGACCTTGGCACAGTTGGTTGGCTTTGCCTTGATGATGTCACTTTCTTGCACTGTCACTCAAAAGAGCATGGTTTAGGGTCAAAATTCTAGTCCTCAGTGAGCCTACTGCCCCAATTCATTCTCTTTTTTCCATGTCTTGGGTCCTTGGAAGCACACAACAGTAAATCACATCCTATCAAATCTAAAACTAAGGGTAAAAGTGCAAAGTGTGATTAGATGGAGGGGCCATTTAAACACTGCCGCTGTGGCAACAGTAGATAGTGTAGGAATCGAACTGGCCTGGGGTCAGAAGGCGTGGGTGGGTCCCGGCTCTGTCACTAGCACACAGTGATTGCTCCCTTCTGTCTCTTCTTCAGGAAGATACTGAGTTGGCTCCCTTCACTCTGACAGTCTATGATTTTCAAGTCACAGTAATGCTTGCCATAGCAGTGGGGTGCAATGTCTGGGATGATTGTGTGCTTTGTTCGCTTAATGGGGACAGAGGCAGCAGCTCTATTTGGCATACACTGGGCTGTGTCAGCACAATGGAGCTGATTGGCTGGGCCCCAAAAGCAGACCCTAGGGAGATATTGATTCTGACAGGCAAACAATTAAAGGGGGAAATTGGTGTCTTGTGGATAAGACATCTGTGTGCTTATGATACCCTTGGTCAAGTTTCCCATGTAACACATGGCTTAACTGGTATGGACAGAAATACTCTAGGTTAAAGCCATGCTTAAAAGGAGCTGGAGTCTATGTCCGTGGGACTGGAAATAGACACTGAAATTTTTCAATCTATTTTTATTTTTGAAGATTTCCAACAGCAGAAATGAGTATCTCTTTATATTTCTTGCTTCTGGAGCCAAATAATATGTTGGAAAATTAGTCACAATCTAACTTTAATGTTATATGAATATATTGGGGCCATGAAGGCTTTGACAAGTCTTACTCCCACCTTTCCTCAGCACCTCTGCCAACATTTTCTCCTGCTTTCTTCCTTCTGCTCTTTTTCATATTCTTTTATCTTTAGTATGTTCCCACACTATTTTTACTTTTTAAAAATATGCATATTTTTATGATTATGCCCATCACAGACTTTTATGACATCTATGGTGAGGTGCTGAGGGGCCCAGATCTGTAGGTACCACAGAGAATGGTGCATTTTTACAAATTCCAGCCCTCTGGGTGGGCACCTCCCAACACCAGCTATCAGTCGGGTGCCTCCCCTTGGGGTGGCAGAGTGCTGGGGCTGGTGTATTGCCATCAGTCCATCTGGTTCAGCCAGACGCGGGAGCACAGCTGCCAGGACCCCCCAGCAAGCCCTCTCACCACACTGTTCTCTGCAGGACATGTATCAGTCTGCTCAGGCTGCCATGACAAAATACTACAGACTGGGTGGTTTGAACAACAGAAATTCATGAACACCTTGTTAGAGGACTGACCTGTCAGCATTGAGTGGGCGTGGGTGCGCTGAAGGAGGGAGGAGGTGGAATACGGGTCAGATGACAGGTAAGTGATGAGAGTCTCATTAAGTCTGATGGAGCGGCAGTAATAATCAAGGAATTATTTCGATGTGAAGGAAATACAATTGGCAGAGGAGTGAGGGTAGAACATAATGGAAGGAAGGGGAAAAGTCAAAGACGAACAGGTGGCACCTAGGTTAGATGCTGAGAAAGGGGCCGTGAAAGACACTGGGGTCTGAGGCAGTGATATCATCTGTAAATATGTGGAATTGAAGAGCCCAGTGGGGACACCCCATAGGCAGCCCACAGTAGATTAAGTGCTAGGACCAGGCTAAGAAAGATGCTGCCCAAGAAGCAGGAACTGGACTAAAACTATGAAATGAATAGCAGGTGGTAAATATAGAGATGAGGTTGGACATGGTTTAGAATAAGGCCACCATGCGGAATGGAAGTCATCTTTATAAAAATTAAGACAGAAGAAAAAAGTTCAGCAGGATGACAGACGGCAGAGAGCAGTTGCATCTTCTTCCTTTAACACTGACGGACCTTATTATATTTTCCAGTACAGAGGAAGGTGCAAACAGAGAAGAATAGGCTTAAAATGTTTTCCAGAGGGAAATGGAAATGGCTAAAGCTAGGTCCTGGGGGAGGTGGAGCTGATGAAGACCAAAAGCATAGCTGGAGATTTTAGTGTTGGAATGAAAGAAAACTACT
The DNA here is from genome assembly GCF_040802235.1 of Manis javanica. Lineage (NCBI taxonomy): Eukaryota > Metazoa > Chordata > Mammalia > Pholidota > Manidae > Manis > Manis javanica. The sequence goes on from NC_133167.1 coordinate 100,385,013, forward strand.
TCCCCTCTAAGAGAAGAGTAAAACTGAGAAGGGAAGACAGAAAGCAAAGGTATTGGGTGAAGAAAAGGGTGGTTGAAGAGGCTGTCAGCCTGTCCTCAGATGGCACAATGACTGTGTGTAGCATGTTGGGACACGTGCCATGCAAGAAACGCACCCATGCACCCATGCACCAGCAGTACAGAAGAGGACTGAGCATCTACTCTGCCTTGTGTACTGTGCTAAATATTTTAAATTTATCTCATGCAGTCTACAAACAATCATGAGAGGTTTTCAGATGAAAAAGCTAAGACTCGGGGAGTCGGGGACTTTCTCAGTGCTGAGTGTTTGGTGGTGGAGCTGGAGGACTAACGGCCCCACTGTACGGGCTGAGTGGACATAGGAGGCTGCTCAGGCCAGCCTGTGTGACCTAAGCCTTGAGGCACTGGCAGGATTTCAGTGCTCAGTGAAGGGGAAGGGACTTCCAGAACATTGTGTGAGCAATTTTTAGCAGTTGGGAAAAGACAGCGAAACACTGCAGAAGTGGAGAGCGCTTTTAGTTTTCTGGAGGCTGCAACAAATTTCCATGAACCAGGTGTCTTAAAGCAAGAGAAATTTATTCTCTCAGAGTTTTGGAGGCCAGGAGTCCAAATCAGGGAGTCAGCAGGGGCACACTCCCTCTGGAGGCTCGGTGGAGAACAGGCCTCGCCTCTTCCAGCGCCTGCTGGCTCCGGCATGCCTTTCTTTGTGGCTGCCTACCCCCAGCCTCTACCTTCATTTTCATGTCACCTTCTCCTCCGCATGTCTACTTCAAATCTCCCTCCCCTTCTCTCTTATAAGATTGCATGTGATTGCATTTAGGGCCCAGATAATCCAGGATAATCATATCTGCAAAGACCCTTTGTCCAAAGAAGATAACAGTTCCAGGTTCTTGAGTTAGTACATAAATGTATCTTTGGGAGCCACCGCCAGTCCAGAACAAACACTTTACAGAGTATGATAAATGCAGTGACAATTTGGAATAAATAAATTAGGCCAGGCAGTATGTTGGATGCCAGAGGTCACATAACTAGAATGGCAGGCTTCCTAAGGTTTGTGCTTGTCAAAATTGTAATGAAGATACGCAGCAGTTAAAGTGTACATGTAATATATACTGTGTAGTTCAGTTATGGTAACTTAATAAAACACAGAACAAAAAAGCAACTGTTTCTACCCAACAAGAATTTAAGGATGAAATTTTTGAGGAACAAAATTACAAACCTATAACTGGATTATATATTATAAGGTTAGCAACCACACCTTGCTAGTAACCTTGCAGAAAGTACTAAGTGAGGGCAATTATAATAATAAAAATAATTGAAGAATAAAAATAATTTTCCTACAGTAAGAGGCTAATGCCACTCATCAGGGTTTCCAAAGTCTTCATCATAGTCCTCTGTGTGAGAATATTAACTTGTTTTACTTGTTACAGTAGTTCCTTATGCTAAAATATTAAAAATACCATATTTCAAATCTCTTGCAAGAAAAACATTTCAAACAGAACACAAAGTCTCTAAGTCCATAAACCTGCATGCTGCATGGTCATGAATTTACAGTGTCAAACTCTCAAACAATAAAGGCCACAGTCTAGGATAAGCTGTAAGTTGTGATTTCCCCTTCCTGAAGCCAGATTGTGGTTCTTAATTAAGCACTAGTTTTTCAACCCTTCAGACAACCAGATCTTTATAAGTCTCAGAACTGTGCAAAATAGGGAAGTATGTTTCTTCAAATACTGCAACTTTGCTTCCTCTATACACAGAGCACCCTCTCTTCTATCCAGACCATACAATATTCTGCTAACAGAAGGAAACGCATATTTTCCCTTCATCCTTGAAGTGTCAGTGTTTATGTGAAGGCACCCATCTGCATTCTCGCCCAACAAGCTCGCTTTGTTGCTCCAACTCCAACCCTTCGCTCTCTGAATGCCCTCCACTCATCCCACCCAAGCCCTTTCCAGGCTTGGCCTCTGCCACTCAAGCGCACCTGCCCAGCCAGCACTCACTGGTCAGGCAGCCCATTCTTTCTTCCAGCTACCTGCAAGGCTCCTCTTACTGAGTTGGATCCGCTTCTCTGTACTTCACAACAGTTGGTCTAAGTCATACCAGCAAACAATATGCGCCTCTCTTCAAAGCAGAGCTCATCAAGTGTCTGAAGACGGTGATGATGTGCCTTCTCCCACAGTGAGTGCGCTCCAGGCTAGACCACCCAGATCTCCTCGATCATCCTTCACACTCCTCGGTCTAGCCTTCTCATCACACTGCTCTCCCCCTCTTGTGGCCAGTGTTCTAAATCCCTCTTCGTGTGTGCTTCCCACACTGAGTGCCACGGCCAGACCTGGCCTGGGCCGTGGATGGTGGAGCAGAACCAGACCACATCACATCAATGGTACATCTCTTCATACAGCTTGAAATGCCCTACCCTTTTGGTGGCCACTTCACATTCTCTTTCAAAACAGTTTCTGGCAGGAGACTTAAAACTCTTTGGACATAGTCAGGGAACAAGTCACTCATTGGCCTTAACACTTCCTCAGTTCCTAATTTTCCATCTTTGCCCATGGCCATGCTGAGTTCACTTGTAACACCCATACTTGCCTGTAAATAAACACATGTTGTAGCCAGCATGCCGTGTGGTTGGCCCAGGAGAACAGTCACCTATAAGAGAAGGAATGTTTGATGTTGTGGATTTCCCCAGAACTTCTGAATAGGAACAAGTAGAGAGAGCTGCTTTTTGGTACCTATACACGACATAGAAAGTTTTAACATCAAGTACCATTCACTTTATGGAAACATACAAAAAAGACCAAAGTCTTTTTCTCTAAGAAGGTACACCCAGAGTGTAAAGGCAATGGAGTGGGTGTGTGGGAAACACAGTTTGCCATTCATCCGGCATTTCCTTCCTCCCCCCAGATGCCAAGGGTATTCTCGAGGAACCCTAACAAACAGCCTAGAGTTCAAGTTCATTTGTGCATTATTGCTTATTTTATTCTTTCCTAAAAAATTTGAAGAGCATGATGAGAAGCTGCAAAAGTAACTCATTAGCTTTTTTTTATTTGAGTTTATATTTGGTGATGTAGATGATAGATCTAAGGAGATCTTGAAAAGTAAATTATGAAATGCTAACCTCTTGAACTTGGCAATGAAGATAACCCCATAAACTGCACAGGATCTGAAGTACGGAGGTGATGAGGGTTCAGATGCGGCCCTCAGCCATAGTGGGTGGGTGGCTCTGAGGGCTCTGCACCCTGAGGGATGCCTTCTGGTCCTGGGTGTCCCTGAAATGCTGGCTTACTCAGCAGCAAGAGCCAAGGTAACAGGTACCCTGGGGGCTGTCTTATTTCTGAGGCAGAAATGTGAAAAGGCAAGAGTGGACTTTGACCTCACTCTCAGTTTAGGAACTAACAGAACAGCGTTTTACGCATCCCTAACATCCAGTCAGAAGGCTACAAACAAGAACTCCTTCCTTCCAGCTTAAGCTTTAATAGCTTTAAAGAAGCCCATCAACTAGTTTGAGTATCTGTAAGCACAGTTGTGCTAAGAAGCACCAGTTTTTCTTGCAACAGTACTTGAACATTTTGATTCGTTTTTTCTTCCTGTTGGTATAATTCCCAAGATAATCCCAAGACAGGGGTGGAAGAGCTGATGTACACAATGAGAACATATGGTGGATTTGATCTATCAGTTCATTCAGTGCCACCAGTTTAGTTCCTGACTTTTTCTGAAAGGGAATCAGCAGCATGACTACAGTTTATCTATAAAATTACTATATATATAAGTATATATTTATCATTATATATCCAATATATTTACTATAAAATATATATAAATATTTATGATTTATTATATATAAATACTATGTTTACTTATTTATATAGAGCATGTAATTATTTTTTCTCAAGGACTGAGATAAGATTAGATCAATAAAATAAGAGAACTATCTAAAGAAATTCTCTATTATATAAGCATTTGGGGAACATGCTGACTTCATAAAAGAATAAATGTTAGAAACTCATTATGACTCATTAAGAGCGTGCTCAGCACTGAAGAACATTGAGAGAGATCATGTAGGCAGTGGGCCCTCTTCTGAGGAAATCATGGTCTAGATGATGAATCACCTGCAAGGTACCTGTTCAGCTTATGGCCTGAAACCCAGGAAGAGCGCCGATTCGACCCCTGGGGAAATCATGTTAGCTTCCCTCTACGGGTCTCTCATTGCCAATCCGGATTCCTCTGGCCTAGATCATTGATCCTTTCCTTTTTTGGCGAGGGTGGGGGCTTTATTTTGAGCTTTTAACAAAAGGCTTATGACTTGGTTTTCATTAAAAAAAACTGTACATGCTCATTTAAAAAATCAGGCAATACAGAAATGTATAAAGAAGAATGCAAAATGTCACCTCAACTCCCTTCACCCTGATATATAATCATCATTCATGTCACCTGGCAAATACTAATATTTATAGGACATCCAGACAGAAAGATAGATGGGAACAATTTCCATAGAGAGGAACTATAAACATGCTAATTTAGTTTTTAAAGTCAGGCTTATTGAGGAATAATTTACATTTCATAAAGTTCACTCTTTTTAGGCATACAATTCTGTGAGTTTTGGCAAATATGACCATATAAGTTCCAGCACCATCAAAATATAGACTATTTCTGTCACCCCATAAAGTTCCCTAGGGCCCCTTTCTTCTCAATCATTTCCCTCCCCCAGCACTTGACCAAAACTGATCCGATTTCTGTTTCTATAGTTTTGTTTTTTCTACAAAGTCTTACAAATGGAATCATCCAGTATGTAGTTTTATGTGTCTGGCTTCTTTCGCTTAGTATAATGCTTTTGAGATTCTCCCATGGTGTTTGTTGTATGTGACAACTGTTCATTTTTCTTGCTGAGATAGTATTTCATTGTACCAACGTAGCATGTTTTGTTTATTTGCTCACAATTAGAAAACCATTTGAATTGTTTCTAGTTTGGGCCATTATCAACTGCTTTGAACATTTATAAACACGACTTTGTGCTGATATAAATGTTCATTTCTCTTGGGTAAAAACTACAAGTGGAATTGCTATTTTAAGTATATGTTTTATACCACAAGAAACTAGCCAGCTGTTTCCCAAAGTGGCTGCGCCGTTTTGCATTCTCACCAGCAGTGGATGGGGGTTCTGGTTCTTCTGCATCCTCACCAGCATGGGTACTGACACATTTTTAAATAATTTTAGCCATTTAACAGGTGTGGAATGGTGTTTCTCACTACACTTCCATTTTCCTAATAACTTACGTTAAGTATCTTTTCCTTTGCTTCATGTGTCATAAATTTATCTTCTTTGGTGAAGTATCTCTTCAACTCTTTTGCCCATTTTTAACAATGAGTTGTTTTCTTGTCAGTGAATTTTTAAAGTTCTTTTTATAGTATAGGCATAAGTTATTTTCCCACTAAGTGTTTGGCAAATATCTTTTCCTTGTCTATGGCTTGCCTTTTCATTTTCTTCCATAGTAGAAATAGCAGTGTCTTCCATAGTAGAGTTCTTAATTTTGATAAAGTTTAATATCAATTTTTCTTTTATGGATTCTACTTTTGGTATTGTTTCTAAGAAATCATTGCTTCATCCAAAGTCACAAAGAATTTTCTCCTGTACTTTCTTGTACATTTTAAAGATTTATATGTATGTCTATGATCCACTTGAACTTTTGTATAAGGTGTGAGGTAAGGGTCAAGGTTCATGTATCAGCATAGGGATAAACAAAAGTTCCACCACCATTTGTTGAATAACCTATCCTTTCTCCATTGAGTTGCCTTTGTACCTTTGTCACAGATCAATTGGTATATATGTGTGAAGGGATTTTTGAACTCTGTTCTGTTCTATTGACCGATATGTATATCCCTTCACCAATACCACACTATTTTGATTATTACAGCCTTAGGGCTTGAAATTATGTAGTGTGAGCCCTGCAACATTGTTCTTATTGTTCAAATTAGTTTTGACTATTCTAGTTTTCTACCTTTCCATATAAATTTTAGAACCAGCTTATCAATACCTACAAAAAAATCCTACTAGAATTCTTGTTGAGATTGCACTGATGCTATAGATGGGAAGAACTGACATCTTAACAATATAGTCTCCTGATCCATGAACATAGTAGCTTTTCTGGAAGATTCTCTGGGAATTTTTATGTACACAAGCCCATTAACTTTGCATAAGACAGTATTTTCTTCCTTTCCTGTCAGTATGACTTTCATTTGTTTTTCACCAGTTTAATTTTTAAAAGGTACTACCTGTAATTTTGTACTAATGGAAGGGATGAATTACATAAAACTAAATGAATTGTAGTAATTCAGATAAATATTTCTTTGTCACATGGGATATTAAGTGTTTGAGAGATACATCAAGACAATGAAAAAGTATTTTGAAAATCATTAAGCAATTCGGCTCATTAAGTTTTTTACATCTCTTTTAAATTTAGATATTGATGAACTCAATCATGTGAAAGATTAAGGAAATTAACAATTTTATATTTCCTTTTTTTCTCTATCTCTACTTGCTGATCTTTTGGTTATACTGTCATGTTTATTTTGCCAAGACTTATAACTCTGTACCCAAATACGCACATTGTTGTTTATCAGCTTTAGTGTTATATTAAGAAAAAAAAATCATCCTCTCACCATTGCTTTTCTATTTCTGACAGTTTTGCTTGATTAATAACATACTCAACCAGATATCACAGTCAAAAGTTGTTGAGGTTTTTTTTCCCAAGAGAATTAATTTGCTTTACATTCCCTGGTCTGTGGCTTCAGAGAATTTTCCGTGGTACAAAATTCTTATACCAGGAAATGTTGGGTGCTGCAATGGTTTCTTTTTTCTGAAATATGATTTATTTGGATCACTGTTGTCTAGTCTTCAATTTTATTATCTTCTCCCCATTGCTTTAATCTATGTTCCTGTGCATTATTCTGTAAAGGGCTATTATTTTCTCAATTTCCTTACCTCAAAGAGCTCCCTTTTCACATCATAATTTTGTTATTTGACCATCTAAACTTTGTTTTATTAAAGTTTTGTTATTAAGTCTTTATGTCGTGCTAAGGATTTGAAAGGAGTGTTACTGTGTAACATGATTTAACTTTTACTATTTTTTAAATTCAGATTTTTGCTTACTGAACTCCTTCCTCTCTTTCCTTCTCTTTTCCCCCCTTTTTCCTCCTCATCCCTTCATTCTCCTTCCTGTCCTCCTCAGGGCACCACGCTTACGCTCACCGTAGACAGTACTTTCTAGATTTTTTTTTTTTTGCTATCACTGAATGAAGGATATTATCCTGAACCTATTACCCCTTATCAAACTTTATGAGCAAGGCCTATTTACCCGTAATCTATCAGCTGAAAATTGGATATTTGATTCTATGTGCATTTCCATAATTTAAGAGCCTGACAAGAGAGGAAACTGCCAACTGGTCTTAAGCACGATGTTTGTTAGAAAATATCCGTGGGAAACTTAGGTTCACCCTAATTGTTTATGAATCCTGCATTGCTGTTTTTGAGGAAGTTTTAATCATTTTCAGTATTTAGAGTTTCTTTGTTTAGAAACATGTTTTCCAAACATTCTTTGTCTTTAAGTACAACTGTCACAGTAACAAAACAATGTCTTTTTCCCAAGACACCATTCATTACTTTATTCCTATTACAATATGATAGATCAGTTTTGGCAGGGCATTGTACTGCTCATTTTGTTTTAATAAGATTGCTTTTCTCAAGAAATCCGTGCAATTACAGAACATGTAAAATGCACTTACAAACATATCAAAGCTCACATGCTCCCCAACTAGGCAGACAAAACTGGAATCAGAATAACATACATTTGATTTGAATATTCCAACTACACTTTCTATCCTCACATCATTAAGTGGGACTGTGTTCGCTATCAAACAAGATATACAGGCCTCCTCTTTCTATCCTAGAAGGGTAGGATCTGAAAAATCAAGATACAGATGGCACTGCCAAGATAGAGGTCAAGCAGGGAGAAAGTGCACAAGAATTAGGGTTACACAGGACTGATCTTGGCCAAACTTAGCTATTTAATAATGAGCACTCTATGTATTTTGCCAAGCCTCAAGTCTCTAGTCTGTAAAATGGGAAGGTTTTCATTTTCCTTTTACTCATTCTTCCATTCTTCAGTCACACAACTGGCATATATGGAAAGCCCACCTAGATGCCACAGTAACTCTAGACATGGCGTGAAGCAGGAAACAAGGTAGACACTGGAACAGGCTGTGTTGCTGGTGCTTGCATTCCAGTACTCGTGACAGGTATTTAACCCAAGAACAAGTAAGTAAGATAATTCTGGATAGTTGTTAAGTCCTCATGAAGAAAACAGAGTGCCTGGAGAGATGGTGCTAAATTATTAGCTGCAGTTGTGGAAAGCCCTGACACAGACCTGAGCTTGGCTTGGTCCAGGGACCGTGCAGCATGTGGAGGGCGGGAGGGGAAGACACGTAGGAGACAGTATCAGGGAGGCAGGTAGAGGACAGATCACACAGGCTAAGATAAGAAGCTGGAATTTTATTTTAACTGACATAAGAAGCAATTGGGGGTCTTGATTAGGCAGCTACAGAGGAAGATTTGGGCTGTAGACTACCCTGGTCTACACCTGCCATGGTCCTGGGGAGATACCAAAATGGCATGAGTTAAGGTTTTCACATGGGAGATGATGGTAAGTACATACATTCAGCAAATAGTTAAAGTCAACAAAACTTGCTGAGGACTTGGATGTGGAGATGAGAAAGTGGGAGGGACCAGGTATGGCTCCTGGATCTTTGGTCTAAAAAACTGGGTAGATGGAGGGATCATTGACCAAGATGGGCAGGAAGGAGGAAGGGATGGGGTGGGTAGGAAGATGGAAGTCCTGGGTCAAATGCTTTGTTTATTTTAAGGTTTTTAAATAAGATTTTACTGTGATCTTCATATATGGGTTTTCTGAAAATTTTACAGCTTTTTTCAAATTATATTAGTGATTTTTTTTTTGCATTCCCACTTCTACTTAACTGCTAAAGTAGAAAAAACTTACTTTAAAAAAATGCGTATCTGTTACACATGCAAATTCTTTTTTGCAAGAATCTGTTGGCTTTTCTAGATAGAAAATATTATCACCAGCAATAAGAAATAGTTTGATCTTTTTTTTAATGCTTGTGAAATTACTTTATACCTTAATCGTATGTATTAAAACCTGCAAGAGTGAGAATAGTAGTAGGAAATGCTCCTGTCTAGTTTTGGTTTTAACTGAATATATTGTTGTTGTTATGCCTTTTTGGATAATGTTTACTTTTGCTTTTTGGTAGAGTTGCTATATTTCACTGTCTCCATTTATTTTTAATGAGTAATGACAGAATTCTGCCTTTTAAGTGTATGATTATCTGATTTTTTTTCTTTTAATAACTTTACAATGGATAGTTGCATTTTCAAAATTATCAGATTAAATATATGTGGTGCTGATTTCTAATTTACACTGACTGGCTAGCATTAAAGTTTCATATGGTTTGTAAATGCAATTGAATTATTATGTAACTGCATTAATTTCCTGAGAAAAGCAACTTATTAAACAAACCTTTTTTTTCCCATTTATCTTGACTCTTTTTAAAAAGATACCCTGCTAGTTTTTTCAAAAATCAGCTTTTAACTTTATAGCTAATGTGATTAACAGATTGAAAATGGTAATAATAGGTTTTATCATTCTGGCTTTTTTATGGAAGCTTATATATATGACATTATATGGCTGCTGTTCATTTGCGCCCCCAGGAAGCCATTTTTAAAGGAAATGTAATTACATTGCTATCCTTCATGATCCAAAAGTTATTAGAGATGATTTTATTCTTTGATTGAAGTAGATCTCTGACATGCCTTATCCAAGAGAAACTGTATTTCAAAACTGAAAAAAATGATAAGCTACAACCATGACTAAAATGAATTAACCAACTAAAAAGATATCTTGTTATTTTAACCCCATCAGCACATTTTCTGACTCTTAGTTTGGTTTTGTGGGGACATGAATAGTTTGATTAACACTCCAGTTTGTTTGGTACACATTTATGTCTACTGTTCTAGCATTCTATCTGGTTTAGCATTTGCCCAGGAATTTTCATTTTGACTGAATTGTTGTTGTTGTCGTAAACATCACAGTGCATTAACAACATTTGCATTTGTTATTACAAAGCGATACATTCATTAGTTATTAACATTTGCATTTAAATAAGCCAATAGCACCTAGACCTCTGCTTTATTACTGTTCCAGTTTCTCCCATGGTCTGGTCAATTCAAGTAAGAGCTGCAGGAGCAGAGACCGAAGGCTCTTTTCGAATGAGGTTAAATCTGAGAACTGACACACTGATAACCTGTCTCTTCTAGAAACACTTCTGGACATACTAAAAACCAATCCTTTGCTCTCAAATATAGAACAGAGAGTACTTAGCAATAAAAAAAATGTGTACTGGGGACATACCAGTGGGGGACTGCAAACTCCTCCCAGTTTAGGGGAAGCATAAATTAGTAAATCCCCTTTTGAGGACTGAGGGCAATTTACCAGTAAAGGTTGAAGCTTCAAATGTATAAAATATTTAAACCTTATGTTATTGCAATTCTTCTAGGATCCTGTCATACATAAGTACTTTACACCCATGCCAAAGGTGTATGAAGAGTATGTAATATGGGGAATTATTTGTTTGCCATGAAGAAAAACTGAAAAGAATATAAATGACCACCAGTGGGTTGAGAGGTGACTAATTAAAGTACAGCAATTCCATATTGTGACATATTATGCAACTTTTTAAACCAACAAGATAGATTTGAGTTTGCTGAGGTTAAAAAAAGTCTTCAAAGTCATGTCATTAAAGGAAAAAAAAGTGAAAAGACAATATAGACACTAGGATACCACTGTGATAAAGCAACAACTGTACTAGTCACTGTGTAGTCGCATGTGTCTGTGAGCACACACCGGATAAACTCCTGAAGGATACACACAACGCCTGTCCACAGTGTTGGCCCCCAGACAGAGCAGGGCTTAGAAGGCAGGGGCTAAGAGGGTGACTTTCGTATTTATTCTCTGTGTATCTGCACTGTTTGAAACATTAACAGAGAAAATAGAATCATATTTTATGTGCATAATTTTTAAAAACTAAACACAAGAAAAAAGAAAAGTCACTATTAACTGTGTGTTTCAACGAAGTACTGAACATGAGTCTCCCAGCTACACAGTGACATGGATTGACCAAGAGGGGAATTGAAATGCCTCCAAAAGCTGCAAGAGAGGTTTCAATTTTGTTTTTCTTTTTATTTGCTTTCATTTTGTTTTAACTAAAAGAGTTTTAACCTCAGAGCTGGGTAGGTTATGAAACAAGTGACTCAGGATGTACTTCCTGGCAGAACTTTTCAGGGACTCGAAATGACTGCCTCCCTCGCATTTTCTCTGAATCACCCCTATGCTTCCATGATGAGATCTGATTCTATCAAGTCAGGTTTTCAGTAATAAAAATAAAAGATCCAGGACTTTAAAAAATAATTGTTTATACATTCGAAGCATTATGCTAAATACAATATTCTGTAACATACAAAGAAAAAATACAAGGTTGGGTAAATGTGATAACAGCTATTTAATGTTGGAATCGAATAAATGGCCTTGTCCTTATATTAGCAGCAAGGTCATTCACACAATTACAGCCAAGGGCAAACAATGAAGCTTAATGTCAAAAAGTAACTGAAAACAACTGCCAAACTACTTAAAAATAAAGCAGAAGTTATAATTAGCTCCTTTATAAAACTGCCTAAAAGTAGTGATAGAGTCCAAAGTGTTTGGGGATATGGTATTGGAGAATGTGTTGGTCACAAAGCTGTTGCTAATTTAAGCAGGTCCTTAAAAATGCATTTTAAAATTACAACAAGCAATAGAAATTTAAAAATCCTAAATACGTAAAATTAAGAGATGAAAGTCATTCAGTATGCATTTATTGGGCCCTTATCTGTCCCAGGTCCTATTCTAGGTTCTGAGCAAAATCGTGGACAAAACTGACCCAAATTCCTACCCTCAGGAAGCTTATGTTCTCACAAATGTGTTTTCCATAATGCCACTATGCACACAGAACTAAAATTTATAGTTGGGGTTCTAGTTTTTTCATCTTTTCTTTTTGCATTTATGGATATCTTTTTTCAAAAAATGGGAATTGTAACATATTTTATATTTAATGTAGCCAGTCTGCCCCCTTATTAAATATTTCTCAGCAGCACTGTTTAGACATTGCGTTCTGATGTCTAAGGAAATTGCACTTCATCCCTTATTGCTTCTGATCATTTTATGTTTTGCCATCACTGTAAACAATACGATGGACATCACTGGAGGTAAATCTCTGCACAGGTCTGAGTCTAATTCTTTAGGGTAAAGTGCAGAAAGTGAAATTGCAGGAGAAAGGACTACAGGATACTCTTCCATCATTGAGGAAGTTAGCACACTATTTTAATATTAAAATTATTTTTATATAAAGTAGCAAAGCTTTACACAAAAGATAGAAATTTCTATATATTTTATTTAAGTAAATAAAGAGGAAACTTCATCACTTAATTTATATTAGTTTAATTATTTAGAATAATATAAACATAGAGGTTATATGTTTAGGTCCACATATTAATAGTTCTCCTTAAGAGAACAGTTAACATGACTTGGTTTAAAAAAGTCTATTTCTTAAATCTTATTTTAGGGAACAAATGAGTTTAAAATTATAGTTTTGAACAATATACAGAATAAATTATGAGCATAAAAGTGCATCAAACTCGAGTCTTTCCTTAAGGTATTTATTTTTATTCAAAAGCAGAGATTGTAATCACTGTTACGTGACTGACCCACTCTGTGGTCAGCACCTTGCAGCAGAGAAAAACAGATATTCATTTCTCTAGATTCTGAATCATGACCTTAAACGCCCCTTCCTGGGCCAAGCTTTTTCAGTTTCCAAATTTAATTGGAAACAACTAAAACTGTCAAAAGCATAGCACTATAGAAGAAATTTATTATTCATACTGGAGTCAATTGGAAATTCAAGAGAAAAGACAGATTTTTATTGACAGCTGCCACTTAGGGGAAGGAAAAACAGGAGCAGGTATCAAGAACCTGGTTCTCTATCTCCTTTCTCCATAAGCTCACATAATGTGAAAGATAGATAGATGCTTCTAGAATCCAAACAGCCTATCAGAGAAGATTCAAGAGCAGTTTTAAAATGAAGTGATTGCAACATATTAAATGATGGGTTCTATAATAGGTGAAGAGTAGCTGGACCACACTGTAAGTCCTTCTCTGCATGTTTGAGGAAAACATGGTTCTTGTATAGAATTAACTTTTGTATACAAGTTATATGAAAGAGAACCATTAGAATATACAAATGAAAGCAAGATTCCAGCTATATTTTTCAGATAAAAAAATTTCAAAGTAAACCTATGCTAATTTCAGTTCCCAGAAGGAAAATGTGTATGACTTGCTTTAATGAGCAGCATGACATGAGACACCAGTGACAACCCTGAGATGGGTTACATCTGCACATAACCAGCTTCTGTCACCAGCCATAGGAAGCTGACATTGGCCAAGGAAACATAAAATGAGATCCGGAAAGCTGGCACAGTATTGTTGGAGCTGTGCGATCAGAAGTCAGGTGCATTTCCAAGCCAGAGTGGTTCAGGTGAACAGGTCAGCACCATCCCCAGCACCTGCACTGCTGACCGCAGCCATGAGCCCCAGGACAGCCTTTAGTGGGAAGAGCAGAGACCTTATTTCCTCCAGGAGTTTCTGCCATCAGCACTCGTTTGTCACAGACGCTACACCTCAGCAGAAAAGGCAATGACAGGAAGGAGATTCAGAAGCTTTTTCAGGAGGAAACCACTGCCCACAGGTCTTAAGAACTCAAACATTTCAAGTGTCCACAGTTGTGTTGTATTTCCTTCTCAGTAGGGGCTTTAGTTCCACTAATTACAGCATTATCAGGGCTTGCTTTGTTGGGCATCTTAAATAAGTAAAGAGGAAGATGTGTTTCTGTAGGAACCAGACATTCTTCATAGCCCTGGAAGGGTTACTTAGTCTCTCTTATTGTTTCCATTTGTAAAATCTGTGCTATCCTGATTTGTATTTTAGAGTCTTTAAAATTTAGAATTGTTGCATGGGCTCAGTGATCTGTGAGCCACAAGTGCTTGTTATGCTCAGAAGGGTTGAAAAAGAGTTTCACATAGCTCACATTTTGTTAAGGTATGAGAAAATGAAATTAGCTTTTGAAATATGATTAGGTTTGTAAAGTGGCTGACACTGTACCCCATTTAAAGACTACATGGAAATACTAATTTGGTTATAGGGAAACACACTATGTGTGCTTTAACTGATTCAAAAGATATATGCTAATCGCTTTTTGATAATTGCATTAACTTTTCCCCCCATATCTTTATTGAGATATAAATGACATATAACAGGTATTAAGTGTAAGATTGTAACGTGTTGATTTGATACATTTATATAATGCAAAATTATTACCATCACAGAGTTAGCTGACATCTCCATTACCAATAATTACCATTTCTTTTTTGTGATAAAAACATTGATGATCTACTATTTTAACAACTTTCAATTACATAATATAGTATTATTAACTGTAATCAGCATGCTCTACATTAGATCCCCAGAATTTATTAATCTCATAACTGGAAGTTTGTACCCTTTGACCAATATCTTCCTATCCCTCCAACCCTTATGACCGCATTTGTTTCTATGAGTTTGGCTTTTTCAAATTCCACACATAGGTGAGATCGTATAGTATTTGCCCTTCTCTGACTTATTGTTCCCAGCATCAGGATGTCCTTCTTTCTCATGGGTGAATAATATTCCAGTGTGTGTGTGTACATATGTCACACCTTTATCCATCCATCCATTGATGGACAGTTGGTTTGTTTCCATACCTTGGCTGTTATGAATAATGCTCAAAGAGCATGGGGGTGCAGATATCTCTTGCTTTCATTTCCTTTGGATATTTACCCAGAAGTGGGATTGTGGGATCATATTATAGCTCTATTTTTAATTTTTTGAGGAACCTCCATACTACTTTCCTTAGTGGCTGCGCCAACTTACTTTCTCACCAACAGTGCCCAAGTGTTCCATTTTCTCCGTATCTTCACCAACACTTACTATTTCTTGTTTTTTTTTAAAATAATAACCATTCTAAAAGATACTAGGTAATATTTCATGGTGTTTATTTGCTCCATTAACTTTCTATTTGGAAAATCATTTCTTTGAGTCCCTAAAATGTACTCGAGGGTTTACTTTAGTAACCACCATTGCACATATGGGAAGAAGCTAAAGAAAGAGAATGACCAACGTCACTTAGCCTTGTTTCCTCAAACCTAACACAGTGATGGGGCACAACAGGTGGTAGTCCTTGATTAACACACACTTCAATGTACCCCTTCCAGCCATAAGCATCACCTCACCAAAGTGGATTCTTAACACTTCCCAAAGAGTGTTCTCAGGATTCAGCCGGCAACAATCGTCAGCCAAAACCATTTGAAAGATGGTGATAATTCACTGCAGAAGGCACCGAAAAAGCAAAGTGGGGCCTGCGTGGTCCTTCCTCAGTTCAATGCAACATCTGTCTAACTACGCTGACCTCAGGAACTTGCTGGGCAGGATTTTCTGATTTGCCAGGGTTTGGTCTCATTAGAGACACAGCTATTGTGATCAAAGCTCAAATGGGATCAGAGACAAACAGTTTGAAACCTAACACCCAAAGACTGGTTGTGGCTTCCAATTCTTTCAAATGAGTCTCTTTTGTTGGGTTAAGGAGGTGGGAAGCCCATAGTGGGTCATGAAAAGGAGAGAGGAAGGATCTGGGAGCGAAAGGCTTTCTCTAAGAGGCCTGGGGCAGGCAGTGTTATGTTAGACTGAGGGTATCTTTCATCTCCTGAAGACTGCAGTATCTTGGCAATTCCCCTGAGCAGGGAATTCAGCTTTTCATTGATGTTCATTTGCATTAATCTCAAACTATGGGTGCTATATAATGATGACTTTATTTTTCTCACACAGAAGGCAGATAAAAGCAGAAGTTCAGAGCACACAATGGCCCAACAAGTTTGAAAATGTACTGTTCTGCTAATTGTGGAAATTATCATAGTGGACAGTTATATGAAATATAATTATTTCATATCTAATGTACAATACAGTTGATTGAAAGTCTTATTATTCTCTCAGTAAGAATTTTCAACTTTTTATTTTCCAGAGTCTTATAAACATAGAGAGATTAATGGACTTCATGTTTTATGGCAGTCTTCTATATGAAGAAAATGTTAATAGAGTGACACATTTAAATGATTCCTCAAAAAAACCAATTCTCCTAGACTAGAAAAAGAACCTCCTTCAAATGTACTAAACGCACAGAGTTGAAAGCAGAAATGAAGCTCGGTTTCCAGGTTTGTGGATCTCCCCATGAGACTTTATTCCCTGCTGGTGACTGCGGCAGGCACTCCACATTGTCTACCCAATATCCAATCTCCTTTCTTACTAAGAGATATCCAGTTTCACTTAAGTGACCATATGCCCAAGCAAAAACTACATTTCCCAGCATCCATACCATCCAGGCTAGGTCAACGAAATATCAGTGGTAATCAGGTATATGGAGCTTCAAGAAATGTTGGCGTGTGCCTACTGCCCTTCCTGCTTTTCCCTTCTTCTTGCCTGGAATGTGAACGTGGTAACTCGGGTTGCAGTAGCCATCCTGTGTGAGCCAAGTATTGGGGCCATATTCTCAGGATGGCAAAGCACAGAGACAAGGAGCCTGGAACAGTGATATTATAGTGGGTCTTTCCTATAAGTCTTGATTTGGCTCCCTATTATTTTTGATAGAAAAAATAAAAATCCCTTATTTGTTTAAGTTGTGGTTATTCAGTTATCTCTATATCAACTGAGTGAATATCCTAACTGAAAGAGTGTTCTCTGCAGTTCTTTAGTAAATCACAAAGATTAGAAAAACAATATTTTCTATCAATTATCATCTCTGTTCTTAGAGTTTGCTGTTTGGATAGAGAACTGCCTGCCCCGTATGGTACCTGGCTCTTTGATGTGGCCCCACCCTCCCCAGCCAGATGGTGCTTGTCCATTGGGTTCTTGCTTGCTCA
Source organism: Manis javanica (assembly GCF_040802235.1). Classification (NCBI taxonomy): domain Eukaryota; kingdom Metazoa; phylum Chordata; class Mammalia; order Pholidota; family Manidae; genus Manis; species Manis javanica. Next base: position 100,402,190 of record NC_133167.1, read on the forward strand.
CCGCCAAAGGCAAATGCCTCCCCTAAGGCCTGCACTTTCAGAGCCTTGCTGTGACTGTGCACGTGTCATATGCTCCGTAAAATCATCACTGTTTCAAACCCTCCAGATTTATCCCCTGAGGATTTTGTTTGTCTTTATCACTTTGTCCTGACAGCAGAACATTCTGGCCTCTCCTGAATGAACATCAGATTTATATATGACAAATTGCCCCAGACAAGGGATTTTTCTGTACTGGCTCAGAAGCAATACTCATTGGTAGTTATCTGACCTACCCAGTGTGACATTGTCCTGGTTATGGAGACAATTTTCCTACCGCTAAATTTGCCACATACCTTTAGCTTTCCTCTCTTTGACTACACAGGCTTTTAGGAAGGGATTGACATAAAAAAGTTACAGCAAGTGACAGTATAAAAGAGATGGCACTTAAACAAGACTTTAAGAAGTAGTGAGGTAATCTACAGAAATACAGATGTGAGTGTTTTCTGTTTTTACCTTAATGCCCCTCTCCCCAGTATGAATGTCTTTCTCCTGAGGTTTCAGGGTTTGCCCTGCACGAAGTACAGTGCGCCGTTTCCGCTCTCCTACTTCACGCTTGCTATTCCACTCCTTTGGCTTCCTGTTAAAAGTTAGAGGCACTTCCTATCTTTTATAGGGGCTTAAATGAATCGAGACTAGGCAGGTTTCCTAAAGGGAGGAGAGAAAAGACTTGGCCTTTGGAAGCCCCCGAAGGGAGAGAATTCCTAAAAGATGATAGATTGGGGGGTGGGGTTATCTTTCCTGTGAGTAGCCTGTGGAATTGGTAGGACCCCAGAGAGTTGGCTGTGTGGTGTCCCTTGAGAGGGTGCCCCTCAAGGCACAGGTACCCCAGCTTCACCAGGGCTTCCAGAGCCAAGTGTGGCAAAGAGCAGTAGAGTCTCCAGACCTAAAGGTCATACAGACAGGCTAGATAATGGACACCATTTGTACTCATGACTGGGCCATCTCCTCAATATTTCTGGACCTGGAAAGATACCAGGACCTTTTCACGAGAGGCACAGGGCTCAAGAAAAACTCTAATAATGACTAAGGTTTCAATTCCTGACAGTCCAATGGCTGAAATCAAGTTCAAGTTGACTTAAAAGAAAAATGTCATTCCTCCCTACTTGACTTCTTGGAAAAGACATCCCCCAGGATTCTCACCAACTACGAGACTGAGATGGAGATTCTTACCTACAGTTTCTATGGGAAATGAAATATCTAAAAACACAAATCTTGCAGTCACAATAAAGTCCCCTGCACTGCTGGCACATTTTTAGCTCTCCTTGTGCCTGTGTGTCTTATCAGGTGAATAGAATTCATCTGGATGTCACTCAGAGTCTGCATTAGTTAACAAAAATTATTTAACCCTTTCTTAATAGAAAGCACTATTTCTATTTTTAAAATAATCTTCAAAATTTTGGTATACATTGCATCACACCTGCACGGGATCTCTTCTCACCAGCACACTGCCAGTAGTATGTTCCCAGAATTCAGAGTCCTGCCGTCATTCTGGCGATTTTGAAATTCTGACATTAACATAAACGACTAGCTGAAGTAAATAATTTGGATTAAGAATGTACATTTATCAAGGCTGGGAATTCAGCATATAATAGCATAAGTGATAAAATAAATTCTGAGGTGGCAGCAATTTGTGTCTTTTACTGAGATTTCTAGCCAACTGTCAGGCTGGGAAATAGATATATTTGTCTGAAAATATAACTTGTATACAGATTAGAATTAAGAATTTCAAGGTTGAGGAAAAGAAAAAATGAGAAAAAACTGACTCTGTCTCACTTACAAATGATTGTGAACAATGATTTGAACTAAATGCATTCAACACAGCAGCCTCAGTATATGGAAAGCAAACTAACTGAATGTGTTTTCACCTCCACTGTGTATAAAGGAACAGGAAATAGGAGGAACTAATGATGCCCTTGAATCAGATTCAGGGCCTTTACACAATTGAATGGGTTAAATGCAATGTATGTGTGTGAGTGTATAATTGTTTGCATCCAAGAAGGGCAGTTCTATTTAACTCAAACTCATTTCTAAAGTAAGATATTTTATTTTATTTACATGTTGCTACTAACAAGTGGATTAGCTGAATTAGAAATGAAATGAAATTTGATTTGGAATATGTACTCCTGTTTGGCTTCCTACTAAACACCGCACTTTGTTTGCTGTGAGTCTGGGAACACTGGCCTGCTCAGTCTCAAGACAGGTACTCACCTAACACCACACACTGGTAAAACCGCTAATGTCTTACATATAATACCAGCTGGCTGGTGACAGGGATCTTTTAACTACAGAAACCAATCGAGGGATTAGAAAACAAAAAGCCCTCTCAAATATGGCTACATTTTTTAGGTTTCCTAGGCCTCCTGGAATTTCCCTTGGCAATTTGCACAAAAAATGACCATCATTTCCTGGGTGAGAGTTCAAGAAGACACATGGCAAAGAGCCTAGTTAAATCGTGTCATTTGAAACCAGTTTGTGGACAATTTGAACTTCAGAGCCAAACCTGTTTCATCACTAAAATAAATACCTCACCACCAGGCACAGTGAGACTAAAAGTTAGGGTTCTCAGGAAAGGGCTAGAATTCTTGCATTATGGTACCCGAGAAAAATTAGGAGCAGAATTTAAAGTCTGCTGGTTCTATGGCTTGACTACAGTTCTTTGATACTAGAACCAGAAGTTACAATAGAAAGGACTAGAGACAAAAATGAAGCATTCAAAGTGAAAGGAAACTCCTAGAAGTGAAGGTAGGAATAAGCTGGAAATTTCCTGAGCAAGTGAATAATCCATTTAGTAAGGGTGCTTTTGGAAATAAATGGCAGTGCAGTTTTCAATTCCCACTCCAGAACATACACCCCTCAAAGCCTATAAATATCTATCCTAAATCTCTCAGGACTTATTTTTTTGGGTGTTGGGGAGACAGGAAATATTTAATCTGTTGGTGTTAGGTCTGAGATTTGTATATGGCATTTCAGCAAAAAGGATTATTTCCAACTCAGCAAAGCTAATCGGTGGGTCTTGGGGGAGGTGGCAGTGCCTCGGTCTTGGTGTGGAAGGGCAGCAGGGGAGGCAGCAGGAGCAGTGAGTCACAGGGCTGTCACCCTCAGTCACTCCCATGCAGGCGGCCCGTCGAGGTGCTGTTGTTGACTGCGTTCCTTGAGTTGGATGTTGAAAATTAAATTTACGTAAATTATTCCCTATTCCCTCTTAGTATTAAAAGGAACCGGCAAGGTGCAGATTTTCCTAAAGCCACCATTTCCATTTCTCCTTTGAGTGCCAACGTGCTCATCTGTATCTTCCATTCTCATTGTATGCATCCCACTTTCTACAGGAGATCATATTTGTCTCCATCAAGTTACTCCTTTTTGGTAAATTGTGAAATAATTTCTGCCTGTCTCTCCTTCCCAAATCCCTAGAACTTAATTTGATGAACAAATCTAGTGATGATGAGGGGTGATGATTTCATATTTCAAATGTGATAATAATCCAAATTTCAACTGGATATTTCTATTCTAATTTTTCTGCTTTGTAGAAGAGTTTGCAAATCAACATGGTAAAAGTCTTACCATACAAGGAATAAACACAACATTTAGGCCTAAACTTAACATCCAACAATTCTTTCATTTCTGAGAGGCCACTTCCATTCCTGGTTTTTAATCCCTCTATATCAATCTAATGCTTTCTTTGGGGGAATTTTCAACGTGATTATTTTTTGCCTCAAAGGTACTTGACTGGCTGGATGAAATTTTTTTTTTCCTGAGGTATGTTTTCATCCTTCTGGCTTTTTATAGTATTGTAAGAACAATGACCTCATTCTCTCCAGTTGATAATAATGGCATACTTTTTATAACTTGAAAAGGCATCTGCTTATTGATATGGAAGTTAAAATTAACTATAACGGAAGAGTTAGCCACTGCATGCCTCGCCTTATCTTGCAGAGCAAAATAAATAGGAGGGAAAGTGCATAAAGCTTACAGATGTTTAAGTCTCTGTAAATGATCATCTGTGTTTTCATAAAACTCTTTATCTTCTTTTTATGCTTTATTTCACAGTGGAAAAATTCAACATAGAAACCACTATTCTCGAATACCGCCTTTTCTAAATAATGCTACAGTGGGGGGTAGGGGTGGGATAAAAGTCTTACAATGACAGGTCACATTTAATTCACAATCATAACATTTCATAGGTTAATAAAAATGTGAAAATTGACAAGTTGATCTTTCTTTTTAGAGGTGACACATGCCTCCCACCTAGGTGCACATCTAGTCACATTTTCTGTGGGATCTTATTCTGCTTAGAAATCATAAAAATACCATTAAAACTGATTGGAATTTCAGTCCTAACCAAGAGGAAAGAAGATAAATGGATTTAGGGAACTGATAAGATAAGAAACCTGAAAACTGAATAATTATAATAATTTTATGCAATAGCACTCATATTTCTAAACTAATCTATGAAATAAGTTAATCCTAAATGGATAAAAAAGCAGTACATTTAACATGTGGTCTCTTGCTTATGAGTTAAAGCTGCTAGGATGGTGGGCAGCACATGGTGACAAATTCCATAATGAAATGAGGGTATGACTTTGCACAGGATTGAAATGATCTATTCCCTGAATGAATTAACATATCCTTATAGGACTGCTTATTATTTTTCTCTCTTGAGCACACTGCCTGGCACATGTAGGCACTTGCTAAAGGTTTACTGTTGTTTTCAGAGTGGACCCAGAGTTGATTGAAGGCAGATCCTATCATTCTTCATCTAGCCCAGCGCTCCTTTTCAATTTTTTAATACCATGCTTCTCCTGTTGTTAAAATGCAAATGCCACATGGCAAGATTATGCATTTGGTCTAGTCGGCATGGAACACATTAGAATAACAGATGATTTAAGCTATTAGGGAGCTCTTCGCCACTCTCTGCCCGTCGCACCGCACCACTGGCCTGGCGTGCAAGGCACTGGTGCGGAAGGAACACCATGTGCTCTCCCATTCTTTCTCTCACTCCGCCCTCAGCACTCCCCTGCCCGCCCCCCCGACCCCCACAGAGTTTTCTATTCCATGTGTATAGTATTTCTGGAAATCATGTTCCTCTCCCTACTCTACCCAACTAAGCCCTGTGGCTTCAGTTCTCTCCTCTCTGCCACCACCACCCTGCCCAGCCCACTGCAGCTCCCATCTGGACTGGTGCCATCACCACACTGCTTCCAATAGGGTGGCATACCTCCCCTACTATCAGGAATCCACACAGGGGGCAGAGTGTTCTTCATAAAATATAAATCAGATCTCTTTTCACTTATTTGATTAAAATTCCGCACTAACAAAATCCAGATTCCTCTCTGTGACCTCGAAGGCTCTGCAGCAGCTGCCTTCTACTTTCCCAGACTCATTACATGAAGCACTGCTTTCCTCCAACGCTCTGCTCTGCCCACACCAGCCTTCGTCTGGTTTCTCGAGCACTCTGAACTCCCTCTGATCTCAGGGACCCGGACGCATCCCATTTGCCCAGAACATTCTTCTCCCAGATGTTCTCGTGGCTTTTCTATTCACTGAGTTCTTCACACAATTGTCAACCCCTTAGAAAGGGCTTTTCTCAGCTAAACTAAAGGAGTCCTTTGATGAAGTCTTATCACGTGGCCCTTTTTTTATCTTCATGATACTCCTTGTTATCTGAAATCATCGATCATTAATTTATTTAGTTGCTTATTTATCAGTCTTCCTCTACACTGGAAGGCAGGCTCCCCAAGGTAAGGAACCATGCGGTCTTGTTTATCCACTATGGGGCTGGGATTCACAGAGTCAACAACTTCTCCGGAATTACGGAGCAAATCTTCCTTCTCTTGCTCTTCTCAGTCTTCATTTGCTCATTGTATTTGTGCGTAACTCGATCCCGTCTTCGGTGGAAAGTTTCCCAGCCCCCGCAGCTGCTTACACAATTACCAGTGACCTTTTATTTATGAACCAGCTTCAAGCAACCTCCAAGTTAAACAGAAGAAAGAAGTTAATATATTGTGGGAGAACTTTCAGCTTATGGCTAAAACTCTAAAGACTCAGTGTCACGTTTACCTACCGTTCATCTCTCAAATGACTCACTTCTTTACCTACTCATTATTTCCAAGCACCTATTCTTGGAAGTCCCAGCCACCAGCACTTCCGGTTTTGTCCATTATCCACACTCCTTGCTTCAAGCTCCTATCCCCTCCACTCTACCTCCCCATTTATTCACCACGTTTGATCGGTCACCCGTTATGCACCAGGCACTGAGAATACACAGGTGACTCTGAACGGCCTCAGGAAGCTTGCAGTCTGTAAGAGAAGACTAGCATGTAAACCAGCAAGAGCAATATGTGCCATAAGGTCTAAAATACAAGTAAGCGCAGGAAATAATGGGGCCTCAGCAAGAGAGAGCGGCCAATTTCCACAGCGACGAGGGGAGTCAGGGAATGCTCTGGGGAGGAAGTGCCCATAGGATGGACTTGCAGAGGGACAGACATTCCTAGCAAGGAAGCAAGGTCAGTGCGAAGTGCAGGGCATGAGGGGAGTGGGTTTCAAGGTGTGAAGAGAGAGGCAGGCAAGGAGCAGAGCCATTTGTGCTCTGCTGAAACACCTGAATTTTATCCCGTGGCAAAAATGGCCACTAAAAGTGTTTGTTTTCCATCCTAATGAATCTAAGAGAGTGAAAGTCCATTTGCAGAATGAATTTTATTTCTTCATTAAACTTAAGTCCTATTAGGGCCCATACTGTGTTTTTAAAAGACTTAGGAAAAACCTCCTTGCAGAGAATAAAATAAACCAAAGCGGCCGTGGTTGTTTGGGTTGCAATTTCTTGCACCTTTTCTCATGTCTCTGCTTGCCGCTGGCCTTTGGGTTCACCAGAACCGAGAACACATTCAAGTGGGCTAATACCAATGCTGAGAAAATTGTTAAGTTTAAACCGGAACAAATAAATACTAGTAATTTCAAGGCATCCTTGAAGACTGTTGTAAATATCTAGACGCCTCTTTATGTTCTTGGTGTGTTTTGATTTTTTTTTTTTTTAAGAAATTAAGTTGTCACAAGGAAAGAAAATGGAAAGTTTCACATTTTTGGCCAAACCTGCTGGATTTTCTCCAGTTATTACATAAAGTAAGTTCATGAAGCCAATTGCTTCTTTAGATAAAAATGTGTTTAGTTTTCTGTTTAAAAGTACATTTTGACCGTACAACATGGTGGGTGACGTGGGTTTCTTTAAAACCTTTTCTGCGTCTCTCCCTCAGTGGCATGCTATAAAATGCCAGCTTGCCTAAGAGAAACCAGTGTTTATGGCAACCTCAGCAAAAGGGCAATTTATGGACCTGGCAGAAAAGCAATGTGTGAAATGGCAACCCAAACACCCAACCAATGCAAACCGCCTCATCTTGCTGCAGCATTTTCATTTCTGTCACATAAGGGAGAATGGGAGAAAAGGTGAGAATACAAAATAAGAAATAAGTAATGAAGAAAAATAGAATATCTTAATCTGTGATGCTAGGGAAAATAGAGTGTTTAGAGAGCCTTTGATGCAGTGAAGATCCTTGGGTCAGATTTATAACTCTCACAGGGGTTTCAGCTGTGGGTAAGATAGCGCAAGTGGGCGCAAGGGGGTGGTATTAAATAAACAGGAGAGGTTGGGACAGAGGAGGAGGTAACTTCTATGTGTCTTCTACGGGCCAGGTAGTGACATAGGCATGTTAATCAGAATCATAATTCATAATCCTGTTTATGAGTAGCCATAATTTCCAATCACAATCAGATGGTATTACTGGGATCCCACCTATAAGGAAGCCAAATCTCAGTGGTCACATAGCTGTGTGGGCGATGGGATTAGACTGCAGCCCGGTCCCCAACCCTGTGACCCTCCTACTTCATGACACTGCTTCTCATTCCAAACTAGGAACATCCAAGTTAACATGCATGATTCAAGTTGGACTTCAGACTAAATGAGTAACAGAAAGGAATGTAAGAAATGCACTGATTTGTATCCTAGTGTTTATTAATTTGACTTGTATACTTCTTAATGACAGCTCAATTTGATTGGGAATGACAGTGTTGTGATGATGACGTTGGTTTATATTTGGCTTATATTTATGGAGCGTTATGTGCTGAGAATTGCAAAGACACGATTTATTTCATTAAAATATAGTGATTCATTCCACAAACCCAACAAGTATGGCAGTGTCTTATCATCTTTTGACAACCAGCCATAGTTTACTTCAAGTGACTAAAAGAAAATGGCATCTGAAAGGTAAAGTCGCATCTCTGAAGCAAGCGTCCTCGGTGGGACTCTGGTGCTGAGGGGGCAGGGAGACCTGGAAGGATTTGCATGAGGCCAACATTTAATCGGCGGATGAACTTCCGGTTCTTACTCTGTCTTGATTTCTGATCATTCTTCAGACCCAAACAACAGACCTCTCTGAGTATGCTTCCAGAAAGTGCTTTCCTGAATGGTTTGTTTTTCAGAGAAGGAAAGTTACCAGACCAACATACTTAAAGATATGAAAAATCCTCCATTAGCAGCCAAGAAGACTCCTAATGAAATGACATTTCCCTCCAGGGATTTCAAGCAGTTAATAAAATCTAGTGCTCTCCCTGTGTTTATGTTTGTTGTGTGCTGTTTTGAGGTACACTTCATAAATGTTTATAAGACTTAAAGATGGCCCCCAAATACATGAATTTGCACATCCACAATAAGTGCTGAAGTGAAAGCTTTACCTGAACCACACACCTGGCTTGTGTAGCTGAAGGTGAATTTAGCACGTGTACATCCCTACCACATGTACATCCCGACATCCCTAAATGAACTCTTCATCAGCCTTAAGCCTCCCAAGAGGGAATGCCACACTTGTTAGCCTGAAAACAGCAATGTCTCCTAAGACCCTGGAGAGCATGTGAGAAGGTATTGTGAGGACAAACTATGCCCCAAATCAAGTTAAGTAGTAATTCTTGGTGAAACTGATCATCTCTGATGATTTTTGCAGAAGTGTGTAAACTTTTGGGCTATGGTCTTTATTATGCCATTGTTTAAGTGTGTATATAAATCTATAAAGAGGTTATAATCTTTATGATGTCTTCATATAAAATGTGTGCTTATAAAATGCTTTGATTTTAATTATGTACTACATAGTTCGAAACGAGTGGAAAACATGTAAATGTTATGGGAGTTTCATACCACCCAAGGGCAAGAATGTGTTTAGAATCAGAGCCCAGAAAACTCCGCCTCTCTCTCTCATCTATGCCTTTCTTTTCCTCTCTGAGCAGCTTCTTCCTTCCCCTTTTAGGCTGTGCGGGATTTCTCTAGCCAGCACGAGAGCTGCTAGTTGTGCATCTCTCTCATCAAGACAATCAGTTTGGGAATAGAATCCTTGAGCTCCAAATTTAGATTCACAGTAGACACAGTTTATGTCATCAAAATATAGTGACGTGACCACAAACTGAATATCCAAGGCAGTGTCATCTTTTAATAATTGACCATAGTTTACCTCAGGTGACTAAAAAAGAAAAACCAGTATTTTAATGCTAAACTAGCATCCCAGATGCAAATTCTTGCCTAGGTTGGGACAGCCGTCATTCCAGGGTTCAGGCTCATAGTGGAATAAGCTGCTTTGCGATTATAATGATAAACATTTAGAGGTGGGACAGCCCCCTCCCCTAAAAACTGAGGGGAAAAGAAAATTCAATATGTTTACCTCAATGACCTATGGAATTAAAGAGATTTCAGTTCAAATGGGACCATTGTGTTTCATAGCTAAACTTCAAAGCAAAAACTTATTACCATTAATCTTTACCATATTCCCTGTGACCTCGTCTCTGCCTAGAATGCCCTTCAACCCCCAACACCCTTGCTGACCATCTACTGCTCACCTTCAAATCTCAACTCAGGTTTCTGCTCTCTCTGGGATGCCTCTCTCAATTCCTCCCCCTCTTACTTCTGTAACATCTAATTGTTCATACTTGAAAAAAGCACTTGTTACACTTTTTAGTACAATTACCTGTTTAAAGATCGCAAGGACTTATTTACATACTGACATTTTATTTCAGAGATTATTTTCTTAAACTCTTATGTAAAGATAAGCATCAACAGTACAGATGGGTGACCTATATTAATAACCAAAGAGGAACATCTGAGTAACATCTATATCTCCTTTTTTACCTACTTGGTGCTTACTGAAAGCCTCACCAGAAGTCCTAGACACATGTCCATTAGTCCTCAATTTAAGAAAAAAGAATCAGTGAGCACATGAAAAAAAAGAGTCCTAGACACAAACCAAAGTTTACACAGTCTTGCCTTCACCTCAGAAAATACCAGAATGATTTTCCTTCCATTTCCTCCTTAGACCTTGTTCAGAATATGCAGGCATCAGCTCCACCAAAAAGATATTTCTTGGTACACTCCTTGTCTGAGGATGTGATAATACCACAGAAATACGCACATTTCTAAAAGAGCCTTTGAGAACGTTTACAAATAAAATGTAGACGAAAGAAATTCTGACACGTTTCATATCTCACATAAAAAAGTTTAAGTGTGCAGTTTTCTCCCCCAAAGTGGACAGGAGATATATCTCATATATATATTCTCTTATGCCCCCTTTTTTCCACCCACAAGAAAGAAAGAATTATGCAGCTGCCTTAATCTGTCACCATTTGGGCAGCTATCACATGCACACCCCACTGTGCACGTTCGGGGTGTGGTAGGAATCCTACGTATGAACTAAAAGAAGCCGAGGTCATACCTCAAAGAATACCAGGATAACATACTTCTGGTTCTATACTATGAGTTTGCAAAAGGATATGTACTTTGTCCTATAAAACTTTGGAAAAGTGATTTAATTTCTTTTAGCTAAAATTCCTTCCTCTATAAAATACTCACCCCGCTGGCTGGTCATGATGGTTGATAAACTTCCCTGAAACTCCAAGAACATATCAAGTATCATCTCCCTCCCTTGCTCTTCAAGCTCAGGATAATATTCAGGTCGGAAGCAGGGCCCAGCTCACCACACGTGCACTGACCGGAAGAAGCTATTCTACACCCCCTGTGTACACATCACTCACTCAGTGTGCATATTTGGGAGTTTGCTTCCACCAATCTACTCACATCCTTTATATGTAGAGTATGGAGACCCTTGTGGTCCCACAATGACCCACAGCAGGAGCAAGAGGAGAAGGCCACAGAACCAAGAAATGAAACAAGACAGCTTACTGGAGTGGCAGTCAGCTTGGTGGTAAAGAATTTAAGGCACTGTTTTTATATTAATGCAAATAAACAAAAATGGGAAACTACTGGGACATTCTGTGCTAGTGAGAATCTGTCTCCAGCCCACCCCAGATACCCAGGCTTTGGGTCCACCTGCCTCTGCATCTGGGGCTTTGCATGGTCTTGAGAAACACTTACTATGGAATATACACAAGAGCTATGAGCAGAGCTGTGTCCTTGGGAGGTCAGACTTTAATAGCCCACAGATTGAATCTGAAATGCAGCGCAAAAGCAGAAATCCATTTCCCTTCTCAAGATTCTTCCTAACAGTCAAGGAAATCTCTGGGAAGCTACAGCAATATCAGAACCAGGGGACACACTACAAAAACAACCAGCTGGCCTGAGTTTTCTACAGCAGACCCAAATTAATATGTTTATGCCTACGGACCTATAATTCATAGTCATATTTATTAGACCATGTGCTCCATTTTTTGGTTGGTTTTGAATTTCAAACTATGGTCACTTTAGATCTACGGAAGATGGATACAATCCTCAATTAGACAGAACAGTGTGTCATCCTGCAAACACCAGTTTGGAACCAAAAGGTGACAACATTGATGAACGTACAGCAGTGGGCCTAAGTAACCAGTTCTTCATTTATTTTCTGTTCCCACCTGCCTGAGTGATAAGGTATAGTGATTAGTAATTTAGAGGCCATGCCTTTATAAGAAGCTCTACCAGCACGTAAGGAATGGAAGCAGAATTTATAGTTTTAAAAAGTGCTCTGGGAATGTTTATAGGGATGTGCTGCCCTTAGCTGCATTGACTCTATGGGTTTTTGCTACTATGCTAAATATATCAAAACCTTTGAGTTGTAGTATTCAAAGGGCTTGCTCATTTAGCAAAACAATTACCTCCTGATAGAAGCCTGATAGAAGCTGTACGTTATGTGAGGCTCTCTGTTATACACTCGAAACTTATCTCTGTAGTCGCCAGCAGATGTCATTTATAAAAAAAGAAAAGTGAGCATGGATCCTGAAGATTCCGCCGTAAAGACATGTTGGGAGCGATTACAGTTGTAACCCTATGGGAATGGTGAGGCCATCTCAGAAAAATCACTATGAATAAGCCCACTTTTCCTTTGTAATCCTAATATTATATTTTCTAAGAGGAATGTGACAAAGTGTACATTTTCAAAAACATCTGCTTGTAAACAAAATTGTAAATATCAACTCATGGACTTTGAGAGTTTAAGGTAGATTATTTCATTTCTGAGAAAATAAAGGCTTTTGTGTTGGACAAAAGCCATGCCAGTGGCAAAACATGGAAGAAAAGCTGCTCCTCTTCTCAGCTCTGAACAAGTTTTTGACAAGTGTGCTGAGTATATTCTGATGCAACTCAATAAAACTAGTGTCTTGTAAATTGGATGATATATGGAGCACAGGTGCTGGCCAAGGTAACTACCATTTCTCAAAGGAGACAGGGTGGATTTTTAATATCACTCATGAGTCAAAGGCATGAAGACCTTTTTCTGATATAGAAGAACAGCTATCATTTGGAGCAAAAATTTTCTAAAGCCAATGATTCCAGGATTTCAAAGAGCTACACACACTGTCATTTGCTTGAGCTTCTCTGACAATTATGAAGAAATTGTCCTCTTTCCCTCCAGAACTTTTTCTTAAAGATGTCAGACTCAACAGATGGGAAAGCCAGTGGAGAAGAACCAAATACTTCCTGTAAATTCTCAGCATCCATCAAGACTGCTCTGAGAACCTATGACATGTGGAGGGGTAGAGACTTGCGTGATCTTCCCAACTCCCTCGTCACCAGTTGTACAACCCACATGAAAGCCACATTTAGTATTTCTCCATATTTTAAAAGGAAGTGGTGATTCATGGCTGAGAAGCAGGGTGAAGAGAAAGATGTCATAGGCATCTTCAAATCAGAATCTTCTTTGCTCCACACTTATGCCGTGAATAAGCTTCATTTCATAATAAAGCAGAAACCCAGTCTCAGTCAGGATGGCCACAATCTTGAAGATGTGGAGGCTTAAGTAGTTGTAGTAGCTGCCAGGGTGGGTGTGGATCAAAAAGCAACGTAGAAACCCTCATGCCATTGAAAGCTGCCTGTCTCCTCTGCTCCAGTTGTTCATGTCATTTTAACAACCATATGCTTGTCTTCTCCTTTCTGGCAACCTAGTGGTTTTGGCCATCAACATGCCTTTCAGTCTGCTGTGAAGACGACCAGATGGAATAAGGCCTTTTATAGTTCCGATGTATTCATTGCAATTGAAATAATGGGCTGTTAACTTCCCATTTTTATAGGCAAAGACCAGGCCTGCCCTGTGCAGCGTGGCATGCTGGGCTACTGTCTTATTCTATAAGGAGGGGGAAAGCAGCAAAGATTATGTCTGAAAGAGTAATTGCAGAGACAGGAGAGGGCTGACTTACGAGGAAGAATTTCAGAGTGCATGAATGAAGAATTATCCTTGCATGGGAGATGACTTATTTCATCATGGGAATGCTACTGGAGTCTCAAAAAAAAAAAAAAGGCGAGGGGAGGGAAAGCAATGGCAATCCAACCCAACCAGTTTGAGCAGTCGATTCAGAATGTCACTTTGAATTCAAAAATCCTTTACTTGTCAACTGAACAGAAATAATGAAGAAAGACTTCCATTAAGGAAAATCCTACTTCAAAATACAATGAGCTGTCTTGAAAAACCCAAGCCAGAATTTGCAGTGGGGCCATCATAGGGTGCTGCTCTCTGGAAAGGCAACAGACTCAACAAGGCTGTGCCAAGGCGCAAAGGCCTTCACTAGACCCCGCGTGGGAAGGAGCTGCTCCATTGATCTGACAGATGGAACAGCAGCGGTCATTTTCAACATATCACTCTCGGGATTGCAGGGCATTATTCCAAAGAACAGTATCAGAACTCTTCCAGACAGGCCAGCAACAGTCAAGTCACTGTGACACGAGCCTGCCACCATTATTTACTTCTTTGATATAAGTAAGCCACAGTGGCGAAAGCGCCACAGTAGGTATTTTACTCTGACTCCTCTGGGGGCATCTAACAATCTCAAGCAACTGGAAGAGGTTTAGGATATGTCATCTGTTGGAAGGAAGGATGGAGCTGTGCCCAGTGTACTTGATAGTCAGAGGAAAGATTCAAATTCTTTGTCAGGAAACGTTCTATTTATAAAAAGGAGATACATGTATATTTGAAATGTCTTTAAGTAAAGGACATTTAAAACTTGGGTTTAATTCTGAACCATGAGAATATTCATTTTTATGAAAGTTTTCCTAATTTTTTAAAAGTTTATTTCTCATAAATTTGTGTCCATTTGAATCAGGTTGATTCCCTGGTTTCAAAGTCAGAGTCACAGAAATTTCTGACATGAAAAAAAATTGCCAAAGCAAAATTTAAGATGGTTTGTCACAGTGGGATTTCATAGGGTTAGAAATCTCTCCCACCCTGTGCCATGGCTTTCACTTCTCTTTTCATTCCATGGTATTAGGGGATCTGTGGTTAAAGGCAGGCTTACTATCACCCCATGACACATGACTTCTCTGGAATGCCCTTGAAGAGCTGAACCACCGTGGGAACCATTAAACTTGATTGAATCCTAGAGGCTTTATGAAAAAACTGCCATAGATACATCCCTTTCTGTGCCTCCATTCCACTGTACCCATATAATTCAGGGGCATCTGATGCCACAGCTTAAAGCACAGTTCCCAACGGTCTCTGAAGTTGATCAAACTCTCTGGACTGTCCCAAACCCAAGCCGTCTTGGAGACAAATTTTGGTGTTCTGAAATAACTGGATAGTTCAGACTGCAGAGTGCAAGCCTAGCCAGCCCTGCAACCCAGCCTGGATGTGAGAAGCTCCTGGAATGTCAAGGAACCAGTTAGCTCTACTGTGAAAGACAAGTCCACTGTTCTTTGAAGAGACTAACCATCAAAAGTGATGGAAGAAAACTCCTTTCCATTGTGTAAGAGATAGCACTTGTTCTAGGCATTTTAGTCATTGTCTATTAAGCTAATCTCTGTCTGATGAACAAGTTCTTAGATGTGAGCTTCCATAGGTCAGTCATTATTCCGGGGCCACCGGGTATGGCTTACTGCTCCAGAATAACACGTTGCTAAGTGGTCTGTGGGATTTAAGTTGTCACATTCCTTACAGAATCAAGATTACTATAATGGTCACTACAGCAGCTCTGGGAAGGGCAACGGGGTGGAGGGGAATTTCACACATGCCATGTGTCGCTTACCCATCCCATGAGTTCTGGCTTGGATTTGCTGCAGTTGGGAAAAGGGGAGGGGATGTGTCTGGATGATACAAGCACGGGGACCCCAGATCCTGCAAGGATGGATTCTGAGCTATAACTGTTCACCGTGACTCATGTGTCCAGCTTGATTTTATGGCACCAGCACTTCAGCGCTCAGCTGTCACCTCCACGCTGGGTGGAGTGAGAATTTGGTGCATCCATCCAAAAGATACTGAAAGTGTTTTCAAACGAAACCAAATCAGATCATTTCTTCCAACCCTAAAGAAAGAGACTTACCTCATCATTTACTTGGTAGACAGAAACAACAAAACTAGATTTTTTTTTCTTTTATCATAGAACAAATTGTTTCTTTTTAGTTAAGGCTCAGATCACAAGGTGGTAAGAAGAATTAAAATAATATCAATATTGCATTTATTATTAAATACAAGACAAGTGTAAGTTTATGGGACAAAATTTCTCCAATTGTTTTAACCTGTGCTTCCTTTTGTTATAAACATCTCATCTCCAAAGCCACTCCTGTTATACTGAGGAATCCTCAGAGGGAGCATGACCCCCACAGGGAGTCTTTTTTTTAATTCTCACCAAACAAAAAAGTTTTGTCAAGCTCTACATTCCCTAGTTTTTATTTGACAAATATGCTCTGTCTCCAAATTAAATATCATAAATAAGATTTTTCAAACACAAATGCCCTTGAGATTCTGAATCATTATCCCACATCCCTCTCTTCTGTCCCACACACCAAACTTTCCTGGTTTTGAATTTCAAGCCTGGAGGAAAAGACACATGGTAGGTTAACTTGATCAATGTCACACTCAGCAGAGGCCCACTGTCTCATTCTCCACAGAACACCTTGCTTTCTACCTCACTGAATAAATGTATGCCATTTTCTCAATTTTTACCAGTGGAACTGCTCTCAGTAGGATTGTCAATGCCCTTTCATTTGCCCTAACCAACTGGTATTCTCATTTTTTAAAGTCATGTTTTATAAAAGTAAAATGTGTCATACCATGGAATTCACCCCTTTTAGGTGTACGGTTACATGCATTTTGAAAAATGCATGCAATAATGTAACCCCCACCATATCAAGGCATAGAAAATTTCTATCACTCAGAAAAGTTCCTTGTGTCACCCTGAGGTCAGTGTCCTTCCCTATTTCAGTCCCTATCAAACTGACTTTCTGTCCCTATAGTTTTGCATTTCCAGAATGTCATATTAACGGAAACATGCAATCTGTAGCCTTTTCCATCTTTCTCATCAGCATAATGCATTTGAAATTACTTCACATGGCTGGATACATCAGTAGTTTTTTCCTTTCTATTGCTGAGTAGCATTCTATTGCATGGATAGACCATAGTTTATGTGTCTATACTCCAGTTGATAGATATTCGTACTGTTTCCAAGTTTTAGTGATTATGAAGAAAGCCCCTCTACATGCACATATATGTTTTTGTGTGGACACATAATTTCTCTCAGATAAATACCAATGTGTGAGATTATTGGGTTGTATGAAGTTTACATTTCACTATATCAGAAGCTGCCAAACTGTCTTCCAAAATGGCTATACCATTTTGCATTCCTACTAGCAATGAATGGGAGTTACTGTTGCTCTATGTCCTTTCCAGCATTTGCTATTGTCAGATGTTCGTTTTGTTTTAGTTTTAGCCATTTTAATATGTGTGTTGTGGTTCTTCATTGTGGTTTTAATTTGCATTTCCCTAATGACCATAATGTTGAGCATTTTCTAGTGTTCTTATTTGCCATTTGTCTATCTTCTTTGGTGAAGTATCGATTCAAAGCTTTTGCCTGTTTCTTGAAAATGGGTTGTTTATTATTAGTGAGTCGTGAAAGCTCTTTATATATTCTGAGTACCAACCTATTATGAGATACGTATTTTGTAAATATTTTCTCCCAGTCTGTGGCTTCCTTTTCATCTTCTTAGCAGTAGAAAACACAGGTTTTTCATTAATATTAAATCCATGCATTTTTCCTTTCACGGCTTGTGCAATTTGTGGGCTAAGAATTTTTTTTCTAACCCAAATTTAGATTTATCTCCTTTGTCTTTTTCTATAAGCTTTATATTTTTATTGGACTAAAACACACATAATGTAAAATGTACCATTTTCGCCAAGTTAAAATGTACACTTAGTACATTCACAATGTTGTACAACCACCACCACTATCTAGTTCCAAACATCTTCATGACTCCAAAAGGAAACCCTATACCCACCAAGCATTCACACCCCATGCCCCTCCCCTCCAGACCCTGGCATCCACTAGTATGCTTTCTGTCTCTACAGATTTGCCTATCCTACATACTCCATATAAGTGGAATCATACAGCATGCGGTCTTTATGTCTTGCTTCTTTCATTTAGCATAAGTTTTTGAGGTTCATCCATGTTATAGCATCATTCATTTTTTTTTTTTTTTTTTTTAGGAGATCAAGGCAGAGGCTTTTATTTAAAGATAAAATGAGAGGACAGAGCTCCTGGCTCAGGCCAGGAGGGAACAAGAGAGCCCCTAATTCATTCTTTTTTAAGACTGAAAGATATTTTAATGTATGGATATACCATATTTTGATTATCTGCTCATAAACTCATGAATATTTGGATTGTTTCCACCTTTGGCTTTTGTGAATAATGCTCCTATGAACACTTGTGTACAAGTTTTGTTTGAACACTTGCTTTCAGTTCTTTTGAATATATGCACAGGAAAGGAATTCCTGGGTCACATTAACAATTTTATGTTTAATTTATTGAGGAATCACCAAACTGTCATCCACAGTGACTGTGCCAACTTATAACCCAGCAGCAATGTATGAGTGTTCCAATTTCTCCACATCTTCACCAACTTTAATTATTTACCATTATTATTATTATTATTATTATTATTATTATTACCATCCCAATAAGTGTGAAATAGTATCTCATTGTGGCTTTATTTTACATTTCCCTAATGACTAATGATTTCGAGCTTGTCATGTGTTCATTGGCCATTTGCATGTCTTCACTGGAGAAATGTATTTCCCAGAGTTTTCTCATTTTTAAATTGAGTTGACTTTTTGTTTTTAGTTTATAGTTTTAAGTTTTACATTTTGTTCTCTAACCCATTTCAGGTTAACATGGCCTAAGACAACTATCTAGTTCATTTTTACACATATGATTCCAAGATCATTTGTTTAGAAGACTGTCCTTTCTCTGTTGAATTGCCATGGTTAAGTTGAATTGACATTGTAGGATATTCCTGGGCTCTATAGAGCTTTCACTAATCTGTGTCTTTCCTTTAGGAATATGTTATCTTATAAACTCTTGGCGTGCACAGGCTTGAACACTGTAGCTCTAGAGTTAAGTCTTGAAATCAGATAGTATGGCTCCTCCAACTTTGTTCTTTTGTTTTCCAATTACTTAGGCTCTTCTACTTCCTTTGGTTTTCCATATGAATTTAGAATGAACCTGTCAATTTCTAAAAATACCTTGCTAGAATTTTGATTGAAATGGAATTTTGATTGGGATTGATTGCATTGAATCAAAAAATCTATTTGGGGAGAATTGACATCTTAACACAATTGAGTTTGCTCACTACCTCTCAGACTTTATCTCCTAATACTTGCCTTCTTGTCCACTATGTTCTAGCCACATGGGCCAGGCAGTAATTCCTGCTAGGACAAATACACATCACATCAGTCAACACCATAAGATGGCATGTGGTAGCTACGCAGACATGCTTGTGAGCATATGTGAGTTACCTTTGGGTTATTCTCAGGCCCTTGTGGAGAGATTAGAGGTAGATTGTTCTATGTCAAGTGGAGGACAGTGAACTCTGGATGGTTACAGTTCTAGGTCTCAACCAGTTTCCCTAGAACATAGAGCTGGGCAGAGCTTCTGTGCTAAGCTAGCAGGAGGGGAAAAGGTATGCAATCCTGAGATGTAACAGTGAGGGAAAACTGAAGTGAGGCAGGGAAAGAGGAAGTGCAAATACAAGCTGATACACTACTGAGCTCACTGGAGCTGCTCAGGAAAATATGTGGTTGTTAGGTTGTATGGAGTGAGTTACCACATTTCAGCTCTGCTGGCCCCTCCCTCTCTCTTTTCTCTCTTGGCCAGTGTTAATTCCCCCACAGGCCCAGGGTTTCCTAGATGAGCCCTCCGGGTAGCTCCTGGGAAACCAGAGTGTCCTTGAGTTGAGTTGGGCCAGATCTGAGTGGTGCATTGCTGTGGCACCAACCACACTGGCCATCTGGGGGTCTGGCCCAAGCCCCCAGAGAAGGTGGAGGCTACTGTGAGTAAAGAGATGGGATGGCAGAGGCTGCTGCTAAAGTTTTATAACCACAGGAATGGTCCCAGCTATGGTTGGGAGCATTCCAGCTGGGAAGCCAGGCAGACAGCTGAGGCTGATGGGGCAGGTGGGGCCAACCAGACCCTGGCATATGGATCCTCTATGTACCCGGCATGCCACAGGTTGGCAAGATATGAGGAGGTGCTGGTTACATCCAGGGTTTGTAAGTTTTCAGTAACAATCTTTACAGAAGTGTCATCAATTGGAATTAGCATCAGATGGGAAACATTACAAAGGAAGCTCATGAATTTCAGTGGGGACGCACACAGACTCCTACCCTTGACTGAATGGAGGGGCTATTAAGGACCATCTCCAAAAAACTTCAAATGGAAGAGGTTAGGTGACTTGCCCAAGCAGCACCACACAAGAATCCAGAATACTTCCTTTTCTCAAAAGCAATGTTTTTTGTTTTTTGTTTTTATTAAAGAAGCTATATTTTGGGGGGATAGCTTGTGTAGTCTTAGAATAATTTAAGTAATTTTTGTCTTTAGATCCTTTTCATATTTATGATTTTGTATTTTAATACTTTCATGATGATTAACTACAAGAGATCTATAGGCTTTTCAAAAGAAATATCTCAACATGTCTCAAAGAGTTATATTTGTCTGGAACCATCTGACTACAGGAATGTTAACAATTAGAGTAGGAGTTATGTTCATAAGCCTAAAGAAGAATAATCTACCTCAATTTAATTAGAATGAAAGCAACTTGGACAAAGTAATAAGCATATGTCTTCTTTCAACCTAGTTGCATTCAATTAAGGACTGAATGAGAACTTTTCTCATATTTGGCTTTTCTTCTGAGGTTTTGGAAATGCTCTAGGAGAAAAATATTTAGTATAAGAGCTTTGAAACCAATGTTTCTAAAATGTGGAAAACAGTAGAGTCTAAGTATCTGTAACTTCAAAAACATTTTCAGGTTGAGATCCCTTGGCTCACCTGCAATCTCTGGGCCAGAAGTAAACGATCGCAACTTCTAGGAGATACTTTGGCCTTCTATGTTTGGACCTGCATTTCTCTAAGCACAAATAGTGGATGACCTCTGTTTTACATAAAATTCAAAAATCCATGTAAATTTAACAATTTTTTGGATATAAGTGAAATTACTTAGCTTTATGTAATTTTTGAATATATATATATTATATATATATGTGAGAACACATCAACAGTTCAATTAGCTATGTGTATTAGAACTCAGTAGTTCAATATTGATGGTCTAGTCTACATGAATAAATGTGAGGCCCTATGCATAGGCAAGAGGTAAATATGAATAAACATAAGATCTTTAAAAAAGGAATTGTGGGTAAGATATAACCAAATATCCACTAGTAAAAGTTGGTAAATGGATGTTACTGTGAGTGTTGTACAACATAAGCACCTTACAGTTTTAGAAGTAGAAGGAGCTTAGCCATTTTATAAACCGAGTACCTCAAGTCAAGAGATTCAAGGTCACCATCCTTGGATCACAGAGTCAATTTTAGGCAAAAATGCATCTTTTTAAAACTGACTACTGACATACTTCCTTATTTATCTCAGTACTTTCCGGTATTAAAACTCAAAATAAGATTTATTCCATGAATAATTTGGATAAAAAAAACTTGATTCTTGGGTGTTGCTGCCATTTAGAGTGTCAAGCTCTGGAGCTATGTTCCCTGGGTTTGAATCAAGGCTCTGCCATTTACTAGTTGTGGGACCTTTCAAGTTATGTAGCTCTCTAAGGCTCAGTGTCCTGGTCTGTATTATGGGGATAAATTTCATGTCCATCTCATGATTCCTTGTAAAGATAAAATGAGTGACTTCGGTAAAGCACTTAGTGATGGGCACATAGTAAGCACTTAATAAACACTGCTTTTTATCAAGTTATTTTTAATAAACTTATGAGATAATTTTATAATATATTTACCTTCATAATCCCTAATATTTTTTCTGTACACCACCGGCCTCCTCTATAAGCTGGCTTTTATCCACTCTGATCAGGCCCCTAGTAGTGGGGCTGCTGCTTCAAAGCAGAAAATAAAGCAGGTGTAGAAGGAGATGCCAAGGACTGTAAAATGGGGAAATGTATGGGGCCTCATTGTTCAGTTAGCTTTACTGGGTCAGTATGCATTGCAACACATTAACTTTCCAACTGCTTTAGTAAAATGCTCCATGGTTATGCTTTGTAACAAATGAGACATCAATTTGTGATCCAAATTCCAGGTAGGCTGTGGCTCTTCACCTGAATCTTTTTAACAATATTATGCTGGAGACCCGGGTCATTGTTTATTACATTCTTGCTTAGGTTCCCCAGAATTAAACTTGAGTGTAATAATAAGAGACTTCAACTGTGGGTATGTCAAGAGGTTTCATATTTTCCTTTGAGTCTATAATAGATTGTTTAAGGAACGCCTTCAAGGCAACAGGTCAGCTGGAGTCTCATCAGAAATTCCACATCTTGTGAAAACAAGTCTCCCACCTTCAAGGGAGGTTTTCAAAAAATTTGCAAGTTGACTGCTGTGCCATTATGTTGGTTTCTGGGCAGAGGAGAACTGACCAAAGTAATACTTTCTATGACCCATTAGCTGGATACTGTTGCAAAAAATTCTTTTCAAAATAGGCAAAAACATACACAAAATTTAAAATCCCTCCATTTTTATAATTTTTTTGAGCAATGTTCATATAAATTTTCATTTGAACTTTTACTTACGTAAGCACATTCTAATGTTCTGTTGACAAATTCTTTTTCTGCTGCAGTCTAGATTCCTCAGGGGAAAATGTCAGTGTTTCACCCAAACGTAAGATGATATGGTTTCTTTCCTTATTCTTCTAAACAAGTCAATAAAATTTTGAACTCCATTGGAGCCGAAATAGTCTTTTACTTTCCTTGATCAAGAAGCACTTTTATAAGCACTTACATGCTTTATTTCATTCCACTTTTTCCATAGAATTATTGAAAACTAATTTTGGAGATATTTTTTGACATATTTTATTAAATCCCATGTTAGGTTATTTTATAACTTACAGATATCTTTACTTTGAGAGCGTGTTTTGAAAAAAAATAGCATCGGAGCTAGCAAAAGAAAACGATTATTTTTTTATTGTGTACAAGCCAAATCAAATGTGTACCAATATTTATAATGTCCCTAATAAAGTCATTTTTGGTGTTAAAATTTATAAGGCCCAACCTTGGAATTATTTTAGATAGACATATTTATATGCACTGTTTTGAGAACATGAAAAGTAGTTCTCATTTTAGGATCTAGAAGCATACATCTGGCAGAGGAGTATACACATTTAACATTGATTGTATTCTGCCTGATTTGAGAATACTAAGAGGGTATTTTTCCTTCACTTCATGACTATAAACTTTTCAGGAACTGGGAGGCATACTTTGTTCCTAAGCATATGATAGAAACATACACTGTTGAAAGTATGCTGTAAAATATATGTATTTATTAATTACAGCCTCATGAGTGACTATATTTTATTCTTTGTGTTTACTTATGGAGCACATATTGTAAAAGCTGGTTTATTTTATCATCTGAATATCTATTGTCATTTTCAATGTTATAATTTATATTCATATTCTCCCTTGATTAATTCTAGAGCTCTCTGTTGAGCAGACTTATGCACCTGGAACTTTTGGTCCAGTGAGAGTTATATATTATTTATGAGATTCAAAAACATCAAAGTGCCTTTAAATCAAAATTTAAGACTGATTATTTCCATTGTAATTATAGTGTTAAATTGTATTACATTTTAGCTTTTCATAAATTGCAATAAAAATTGGTTGAGAATTCAAAATTAAACATTAAAGTGATATATTAATTGAATTAAATGTCCTATGTAAATCCTTACAAATCCTGAGTTAGATGCTATAATGCCTATTTTTCACATGGTGAAACATTAAGATTATATTCCACAGTCTTAAAGTTTTAAACTTTGATAATTGTTCTGTATTTTATATGTAGTATCTGTTACTCAAAATATCTATTTTCCAAACTATTTTATTTTAAAAAGTGTGTTTAAAACACGTTAGTTACATTGCTTGGAAGCACTAATTGCTTAACTTATATTTGAAAGGATTTATGAGGGAAACTTAGAAGTACAGAAACTCCAGTATTATAAGACAATAATCCCAGGAGCAGTACACATGATGGCATTTAATGCACCTGAATGACCAGTCTCTGGGATGTTTAAGCTTTGTTAGGCTTTCAGGAACAAAGGGGACAGTGACCTCCCCAAGAGAGGAATGCTGTGGATAAGCTGATCAGTTACTTATCAGCCTCGTTACTGTAGCGGTGCCAACCAGACATGTTCGCATTACTCGGACATGATGTGCAGCGGTAGTTATACTCAGGGGAGATAAAAATAAAATCATGACTTCATTTTCCACAGATAACTTATCCTTTGTTCTTTGGAATTAGGTGTTTTAAGACCACATATGAGCAAAATGTAGTTCTGAAAATATTTCCACCTTGTACAGTGAAGCTTTAAATACTCTATAACAGCTAGACAGGCAAGGCCTTGTGACTATCAAACATGCTGAACAATTATGAGAAGACAAGAATTATTCCAAAGAAGTAAAGACAAGTTTAAAAAAATATTGAACTTTAGCATTACACTTGAATTCAGACTAATGATTAGTGATTAAGAGTTTCATTTTGTTCAGAAATGATTCCCAACTTAGATCTTGAAAGTGGGTTATAATAATTATGACCGACTATATTTATAACCCAAGAACATCAGGAATAGCGGTAACAATACTAAACATTTATTGAACAGTCAGTATGTGCTCGATACTGTACTACGCTCTTTGCAGGAATCATTTCATTTAATCCATGGCCCTATTAGTCAGATGCCATTATTAGCTCTAATTTACAGATGAGGAAGTGGAGGTCTTTCTTCCTTCATAGTTTGGCTTGCATTCAGTTCTACGCACACACACAGGGACGGCATTTATTTAAGCAACAATAACATGGCAGAGCGTAGTGAGTGAAGTGAGCATAGCTTTGAGCATCAGAAGACCAGCCTTCCAGTCTACACTGTAAGCTCCCTGAAGACTGTCCTGGTTTTCATTCTATGCCCGGTACCTATCTTGATACCTGTGATATAATAAATACTTAATAAACCTTTCTGGAATGATTGAATGAATGAATGAATGAATAAGCTGCTAACTCAATTTATTATCTTGGCCAAGCTGTTCAATCCTTCTGGGCTCCACTCTTTATTTATTATCTTCCTTGTTTCCAAAAATGACTCCTAGTGTCATAATAAGAGATACCACTGCAAAAGACCTTTGAAGAAAGAATAAAAAGTCAAGAATGGCGCACTTTAAGAAGAGAGAAAACCAAATCCAAAATCAAGGATAAGAATAGCCACTTCATTTAGATGAAATTCAGGCTGAAAGTTACTGCAGAAACGAGCATCTGCTTGCAACCACCCCACCTGCCAGCTCTTCTTCTGCCACATTTGGCCACAGCAATCTGCTCCTGGAAGGAGCCTTGGAGAAAAGAAGAGAAAAGCCAAAAATATAAGACTTGCTGTCTAATTATTTTTAATCATTAAATCATCCCAATTTGAGATGATCGTGTTAGCTCCATTTTAGAGCACATGATCAAAAATCCAAACAGCAGAAAAATCTTGGGTAGTAATGGAGGATCCTTTCTCTAGTAAAATCTGAAAATACCCTATTGAATGGAGGAATTAGAATAACTTGAATATTCTAATTCAAAAGAGGGAAGAGGTCAAAGGGCAGATTTAAAAGACCAGAAAGAACAAAGTTACAGCAAATCTTAAGTACTAACACAGGGGCATAAATTCACCCTGGCCCTGTCTAGCAGAGTGGTTACTGGAAACGAGAGATCTTGAGGGAATGAATAGAAAAATGTTGTGCCACCATCCCACAAACCCAGCTTAACATGATCACTAACTGCTCTATGGGAGGTTGTTTGCTTTGGGTTCAGAAATAGCAGTTTGATAAGAAAAGAATCTGAGCCGAATGGTGAGAAAGGTAAATAATTAACCGTGTTACTTCGACAAACAGTGGTAATCTGAGATATTCAGTTTATGCTTTAAAAAAGGAATTGTTAATATCAGAAGGGCTCCATCCTGAGTTTTTCCTTTATCCTTTGGATGTCAGTTTCTTTACTTTCACTGAGGAAACCACACCCTTTCTTAAGATGGACCAGGTTGTACTTAGGAGATCAGAAGGGGGCCTTTTCTAACATACCATAAAGCTATGCTCTGATTTCTTCAGTGTTTACAGTGATGTGTGTTCAGCTGTTTCCTCCCCAAACTGTTTTCTGTTTGCAGACTCAAAATCAGATACCATGTCATTCAAAGAGCTATTCAGCAAAAACGTGCTTTATCGCCTTATAGCCCCTCATATGTGCTCTGGATTTCCAGCCTCCATATGGTTACCCTGCAGAATCATTAGTTGGGAAACTTCCAATAGTTGGTGGCTCATTCTCCAAACTATGGTCTGCGAGCATCAACCAGAATGTGCATTTTCTCACTAATTTTCTTAGCAACCTTTCAATTTGCTGTATCTGGCTTAATAATAGTAATCAGGGAAATGGAAATAAGGAAAAAAGGTGAAGATATGAAAAGAATACAGCTTGACTTAAAAAATCGCCAGTATAAATGTATAATCAAATTTTATGCAATTACAATTGTGCCTTTAAAAATTATATCATACATGAGGATTGGAACCCTCGGGGAACTTATAATGGAAATTACTGATGTTAAAGATACAGAATGCAGGAGTGCCAGTTATATGACTCAGCCCCTTCTCAGTGCCATTCAGTGAAGTTATTCCAATTGAAGATTTAAACCTGAAAATCAAATTATTTATTTGATCTACATAGCAATATATCTTTGGTACCACCCAAGAAGTTGGGTGGAGAGATTAGTAAGTATGGATTGTATAAAGCAGATGGATAGAATTAATAAGCCACAAAAAAATATGTTGTGATATTCTTTATGAAATAATTTTACATGGTTTTATTCCAGTGCATAAGTACAGGGTAGGTGTTAACACTTTATAATGACTATGTGACAGAAACTGGGAGCAAAACTGGAAGGAAAACTCACTCCCCTACCTTTGGGCAAGTGGGATGTTCAATCTGCTCCATCTAATCCTGCAAAGTCATCTCTTCATTTCTGTATCTGTGTGTTTAGTGGGAGTAGGGATGGGGATGGAAAAGCAGTAACTTTCTCTCTGTTCCTCTCTCTCATTCTTTTTCTTTCTCTAAATTTTTCCTAAATGTTGTTTGGTCCAATAGTTTTATTAATGTGTGTGTGTAAAATCACTTCAGTAGTACTGAAAAAAATCCTAAAACAAAATTAGGATCCACCAAAATCTCAACAGTTGGAATGAGAGACAAAATCGTTTTTACTCAGATCTAAGCAGAGTCCTACACTAGCATTCAAAACAGGCCAAAATTAGTACAGGACTAGGAGACAAATGACTTTGAAACAATCAAGGTTTTCTGTTTTCCTTTTTTTAACAACCATATCATCCTGTTCACATATTGGGCTTAGAGTCTAGTATTTTACAATTAGGCCACAGAAATAGAGGCCTAGTAGCAAGAATGAAGACAACTATCCCATTCTTCTTTGTATGAGTTAGAGAAAACTTGGAGGAATCTTCACAGTTTAAGAAAGAAAAGAAGATATTCAAAGGATAGAGGCCAGGTATAAGTTTTAAAAATACTACAAATTGAGGACAAGTTTTGGGAACTAAGCAAACTGAGTTCCAGAAGAATATGTGTGTGGCACATACAGAGTCCAGAATAAATCTGTGCTGTTGTCCCATAGGAATGGGACCAATGGTAAAAACTGTGAGAAGGCATATTCCACTCACACAAGAAGTCCCTGACTACAGAATAACCTGCTTGGGAATGTAGTGAGCCCTCATCACTGAGGCTGGTCCATTCAGTAAAGGCTGGGGAGCATTTGTCAGGGTTGCTAAGAACTCAACCACAAGACAGCAGTCAGTCAACTGACCTGCAAAGCCCTCTCTCATCTAAGAATCAATCATTCAATGAAAGAAAGTAATGGAAGTTGAAGGGCGGAGTCAAGAGATACTTGATATGGAATTGATGTACTATGCCATGTGTCTGCTTCTCCAGCCATGTAGGACCTACTCTTGCCATGTTTGTGGGCGGGCCACAGTTCCATGCCTTCCTAGGGTGCTCTGGAGGTCCAGCTCTAATTCAGTGCTACCTTGTGGGGCTGCTTTACCTTTCCCTTCCTCGTGTGTTACAGAAGAGAAATGAAATGACTGTGCCACCAAGGCTGTCCTGAAGGCCATTTCCAGCCCCAGACAATGATGAAGATGAAGATGACGATCATTACAATCCCCTGTATTTCCCCTTCAGGACCAAGTCACACCCACTCACCTAGCTCCCAGAAAAGTGTACTGGGAAGGCTCACAACTGAGTCTCTCTCCAAAAATGACTTCACTCAAAGTCATGCCTCCTCTACAAAGGCAGCCTGCACGCCACAAGCAGATGCAAGGGTACAAAGGCCCAGCCCCTTGTCTTCATGTAGGACAGCCTGAAAGTATGATCTCAGCACCACAGCCTCCTGTGGCCTCTGCTGAAACTTCACCAGTGTTCACCGTCTCTCTTTGTCCCATTTTCCCTCTTCCACTCCCTTGCAAATATTTCAACTGTGGGCACTCGCCCATAGAGCTCCTGCAGGAAATCCTTTCTTCATCACCGTTTCTATGGAACCAAAGGAAGCCCGCAGCAATAGTGATGAGGAGGAGGAAGATGAGGATGATAGTGGGGGACGGGGGGGCCAGTGACAGCAGTGGAGAAGGAAAGCAGATTGTATTCCATTTTCATCGTCCTTTACACTAACAAGTAAAAAGATTCATCTGATCCTCGTCATAGCTTGTGAGTGGGCAGGGGCCCAAAGAATTCCCAATCTACAAATAAAGGAACTGACAAACACAAAGTCAGGGATTTGTTCATAATTCCATAATTAGGGATACATGTTATAGTAAATCCTGTCTCTGGTTCTCATTTTAGTATTATTTCATAGTGTCTAGCACATCATAGAACTCAGAAATATATTTGTTAGGTAAATTATTATTATTTCATTGGTCCTTCATCTTTTCCCACTGACCCCACAAATCAGAGAAAAAGGGGTAAATAGTATATGTTTACTATTTACAAACATATAAACATATGATTTTGCAAGACAATTATAATTTTATGCAGAATTATTATTTTTCAATAAATTTGTTAATATTCACCAGCTGATATGACCATGTCTTTTGGGTAGACAATACGATGACTTGTATATTAATAATGTACATGACAAAGAAAAAGAAAATATTCCAAAGAAAACTCAAGAAAATATTTCCAAGAATGCTGACACACTGTGCTGTGGTCCTGGATTTATCAAAGATGATGTAACTTGAATAACAGGTATCAGTGGTCAATACATGTACATGCCTCAGCTTGGTGAGTATACTGATGGGCCACTGAGTAAAAAAGATTTCCCACAATCCTAGATGTAAAAAATGACTATAGAGAGAATCTCACTGGTTCAGAAGAACACATGAGCTCTAAGAAATGTTGTTATGATATAAATGCATTGATTGATGTAGCAAATGAATTTAAAGAAGTTTTGAGTGCACATTTGATGAAGTGTCGCTAATTAAAATATTGCTGACTAAAATCTTGCCCCCCTACTTGGATTTTGCTTGAATAAAATTCTTGTTTGGCTTGTTAAGTCATGGACTTCAAGTGCTTTCAGGCTAGTTTGTTTAATGAACTGCAGAATGATTCCTGCTGATGACTTGGGATAGTTCACTTTGTAGGAGTTTTAGGTGAAGATATTCCATAGCAGAGAGAGGAAACCTTGAGGAAGCTACGTCACTGCAACTGAGAGAAGATCAAAACCATTATTCTTTTTTCTCCACAGCAGCCTTAGAGCCAGTGTAAAGAACAGCTGGAAGCAGGAATTATTTCATTCATTTCAGGGGCAGCTCAGTAGTCTGGTTTTCAATGACTATAGCTAGCAAAATAATCTATCACCTAAATTCTTATAATGCTTTCTCCCTTTCCACAGTCCTATGTGAACTGCCTCACAACAATAAAAAAAAACAGAATATCTTTATTGTAAGATGCAGAGACTTTAATGAGAATGATAAATGACTTATCTCAGAAAAAATGGCAAAATATTATTGGGAACATCACCATTCCTTTTTAATTGACATTCAGTAATCTGAGTCCAACACAACCATCAGGAGTCTATATTTACAGGAAATTAATCAAAACAGTGTTTAAATAAGAAATGTATTATACTAGAAAGATCATGTGATTCTCTGATCTTGGAAGTCATGATCTTTGAAGCCCACTTTCTCATCTGTCAAATAAAAAGAATTCCTACTCAGTAGGTAGGTCCACTATGAAGAACAGGTTTAATATTCATAAAAATGTAGCATAGTGCCTGGCACATGGTAATCTGATAAATAAATTACATTGACTATTATTACACTGTGCTTTGAAAATACAAATGACTTTCAATACATGAAAAAAAAGCAGAATAAAATTAACAAATAAAAAAAAGTTCTCCAGTGTACCTAATAAATGTCTGCAATTTTGAAAGCACCTTTGAAAGCTGCAATGCTTAAGATTACTGGTGGTCTACAACTGCTAAGAGTCCCTGACCTATAATCAGAGGAAGGTGTAAATCTTGGAGAGTGTGAATGAAGAAGCAATGTCTTCATTTGGAGACACAATGAAATCACACATTCTCAGAAATCGCTGGCTGAAGAGAACTCAACGCCCGCCGATCATCTCAGAAACCCTGCCTGAGCACCAGACTGTCTTCAGCCCACAGAGGGGGAGGACACACTTTGAAGTAAAAGTATGGTTTGGAGAATTTTGCTTTGGAAGATTCTTCTGGAAAAAGCAATCAATGTAGAGGAGGTTTGGTAGGATCTTTCAACATATCAGATCTATTCCTTTTTGCTGTGGTTGCTTCAACTTTATAGTATTAGATTTAGTTCAAATCTAATAAGAGAAATCTTCTAGTCAACTCAGTAGAGAAAAAAAAAGGCATGCAAATCACCACTTTACTATTTTGCACCACGTTTCCTAGGAATTCACTCATTTATCAATTCAGTTCAGTCAAGCTTTTCATACTTTAGTTCTTTATGGACCCAATTCTGGGTAAAGAGCATTAACTTTCTCCCCAGAAAGAATGATCACTGTAACATCATTGCTATTATGGGTTGAATTGTGTCCCCAAAAAGATACACTGAAGTCCTAAGTCCCAGAACCTGTGAATGTGACCTTATTTGAAAACACGGCCTTTGCAGATGTAATCAAATTAAGATGAGGCCCTAATGGGTGAGGGTGGGCCCTCCTCCAATGACTGGTATCTTTACAAGAAAAGAGAAATTTGGACACAGACCACAGAAGGGTGATGATTATGTGAAGATCAAGGCAGAGAATGGAATTATCCTGCCACAAGCCAAAGGACACCAAGGATTTCCAGCAACCCCCCAGAGGCTAGTTAGAGGCTAGTAGGATCCTTCTCTGGAGCCTGCAGAGAGAGAGCATGGCTCTTCCGACATCTTGACTTTGAACTTCTAGCCTCCAGAATCCTGAGACAACCAATTTCTGTTGTGTTAATCCACCCAGTTTGTAGTGCTTTGTTACAGCAGCCCTAGGAAATGAATACAAAAACCATCACCATTTTGATGTGAAAAATGAGGCCCATGAAGGTCCAGCAAATTACCCAAGGCCTCTACCTGGTAAGAGGTGCTCCTTACTTCCTGTCTGGTATAAGATATAGATTGTTCATTTAAGGTTATTTCTCTTCAATAGCTGAATAAATTTTTGAGATTCAATCTGCTGAATTCTCTACTTGGCCTTTGTATCAAACCACCGACAGAACAGTCTGACTCATTCATTTAAAAAATCTCTATTTCATAAATACATAACCTTGAAAAAGGCCAAATACAAACTGCACATAATACCTATATTCATTTTGTTCTTCTCTTACTATAATTTATGACTAACACTTTTTTTTCCACTCTCATGTGAACTGAAAAAGTCTCATAAAACAGGTCCCTACCTTCTCATTGAAAATATCTTTATATTCATCAAAGCTTCCTCTGGAGAACATATCAGTAAAATGCAAATTTGTCTTTGACTTTTATAAAAAGTTGGTTTATTATTACTGCTTTTCCTAACTGTTTTCTTATAGAAAATGTCAGCTCATTGAAGAATATTCAATTAAGCAAAAGTAAAAAAAAAATTCATACCTAACTCAATCACTCATTATTAAACATGGTGAATGTTTAGTGTTCTTCCATGACTACACATCCAAAATTTTGCTTACAAAAATGGAATAGGGCTACTACACATCTGTATGGTTTTATTGTGATTGCTGTTTATTTAAATATATATATGAACATCTTTTATGCCAGAAGTAGGAAAATTCTAGGTTAAAGGGTCCATAGGATCTTCACTCCTGGCCTTCTCAGAGCTTTCAAAATGCTCAAGTGCTCTGGGGCCCAGTTTGCAGGGTTTCCCAGTCTTTTTTCTTCTGGTGCCCTTTCCAAATAGCTCCTCATAGAATGCACTTTAAAAAACACCCTTCAACGTAATTATTTTTAAACACTAAACCTCTTGCATGGTGTGGCAGTACCATCATCTATTTAACCAGTTTCCTACTGAAGAAATTGAGTAATCTTTATCTTTGATGTACTCCTTGCATGCTTTGTAAAATTTCTGTCCTATTTCTGAAAGAAAATATCGTATTTCAGTGCTTCTCAGTTACATACTTTCTGCAATTTAACCTCCCAGGAAATTATGTTTCTTAGCCAGGCAGCAGTGTGACCCTCTGGTCTTTCATGCGTATCGTAACTCAGCAAAAGCAAGAAAACACTGAGAACTGAAGCACTAAAGCACTGCACTCACTCTGGCAATACAGCGGTGCTTCTCAGACTTTGGCAGTCCCAGAATCTCCTAGAATACCAACAGAAAATACAGAAGCGCAGGCTTGGAGCATGGCCTCTGCTTCTATTTCTACTTTTCTAAGTGGTTCTGATAAATGCGAAACTTTGAAAAACTACAAAATACATGAAGATACTGGTGGTAGGCGGAGAGGTGGGGTGAATACAGATGACTCTGATCTAAATGTCACTCTGTAAAGTTGAACCCTGAATGTGAAGAACTGTAGGACTATCTTAACTACTTTCACTTCTTTTTCTTTCCTTTTTCATGCACAGTGTGCTAAGTGATGACATTTAATAAATGCATTTAAAAGAGGTCTTCCAACAATTAATGAAAATTCTAACTTAGAACTTTGTTACAATTACACTCGCAAGTGTTTTTCTTTTTAGTGGAACATAAAATATTGGTATGTGTTATGATTTATAGGTCCTTCATTTTCTTGGCATCTCTTTTGGCCTCTAATAAGATACCTCACATAAAGAAGATGTTCAATGAATGTCTGGTAATAATGAGTAATAAAAGCAGTCAAAACGTAAGCCCCTATGTAAATATATATCCATTAAAATATATTGCCTGAGGAAATGTGTCCAGAGCTATCTTCCTAAAATACGAATATGGTCACAAGTTTGTTCTTTTTAAAACCCTATGGTGGCTTCCCATTTCCTGAAAGACGAAGCCCAAAGTCTTGGAGAACAAGGCATCTCACAGGCTGTCACACCTCTACTTTTCAATCCCATCTCCTGTCACGCCTGCCCCAGCTTGTGCTTAGCTACATGCAACTCCGTGGGCTCTCCAAACCGCGTGTTTGCTTTCCCATCTCTGTGCTGTCTCCTGTGCTGCTTTCCCAGCCTGGAAATCTCACCCCCGATTTCCTGAACGAGTGAGCCCCTCTAGCCTTTGGGCCCTTCATGAAGCTCAAGGACTAACTATTCGTCTCCTTTCTCCCTTCACCCACACCCACTGACCCCTGGGTACACAGGTACTAAAGGGCGCATCACAGTGTAACATAACTACTTGTTTGCTCCCATTTTCCCCACCAGAATGTGAGCTCTAATTCAGTAATCTGACACTGGATGAGGTTCTTGGCGTGCAAGACAGGATAAAGGAATGTTTGTTGGATTGACCGGAGGGAGGGCTGTGGAGGAAGATACAATTCACCTGAGACTTCCCCAGCCTGCTCATTCCCACATCTGTTCATTCGTCATATTGGCACCTAC
The DNA here is from genome assembly GCF_040802235.1 of Manis javanica. Taxonomy (NCBI): domain Eukaryota; kingdom Metazoa; phylum Chordata; class Mammalia; order Pholidota; family Manidae; genus Manis; species Manis javanica. Next base: position 100,436,232 of record NC_133167.1, read on the forward strand.
GTGCCTGGGCTGTGCTAAGCAATGGAACTAGGGCGAAGGCGAGAAAGAAATGCTCTCCTTAAGTTGATAATCCAGCAGGACAGGCATACCTTAAATAAAGGAGTACACAGGTAAATAGAGCTGTGGAGTGTATGATCCGTCTGTGCCCAGGCTGCCCTCGGGCCTCATGTGAGTAGTGTCACTTTCAAAGGCCAGCTGTAGAAGCTTGAAGAAAAAAATGACTCTTTCCTGAAAGGGCCACTCTGACATGAGTCATGACTCATGACCCCCAACTAACACCTGGCAGAGGCAGCTTGTTGCCTACCCACTCTCCTTCTTCATTTCTTCCTCAATCATGAAACACTGATCTATCTGGGGCCACAATGTGCCCACCTGATGGATGGCATTTTCAAGTATCACCTGTAGCTAGGAATGGGCAATGAGATGTCGGCACAAGTACTGGGGGCAAGTTGTAGGGAAGCTCTTTACAACAGGCCAACTCATACTGTTATATGTCAGTTATATGGCAATTAAAGAAAAGAGGCCAACTCAAATGGGAAATGTACTGCTTTGCTCTCCTTTTCTTCTTGCCTGGAGCATGGACATGATGGTTGGAGTACAAGCAGCCATTCTGGGCCAGGAGGATGCCTTGAGGATATAAGTCTGAAGATGGCACAATAGACAGGAGCTCAAGTCTGGTGACCATGAGACCATTTCTACCAGCCCTGACCTACTCATCTCTCACTTCTGAAAATGAAAGGCTATTCCTCTGTCTTGTTTAAGCACTGTTATTTGGGTTTTCTCATGTATGCAGCTCATCTGAATCCTAAAGATACTATGATAAAACTACTTCTCATATGTTACCAAAAACTGAACAATAATTGAGTTTGTTTATAATTATTGAGTTTAAAACTTTTTCATAAATTATCTTATTTGATCCTCATAAAGCCTCTGTTAGGAAATCAGGGCATACATTCATTTTGCCCAAATTATGAAACAAAATCCATGAAGTCCCCTCATGTATTTTAGACTTGGCTCATGTTATTCCCTTGGTTCATAGACTTTTTTTTCTATGTCTTTCCTTCATTAAGTTCTGAATATCCTTCAAGATATAGTTGAGGTATCAGCTGTTAGAAGACTTTTATTTATCCATCTTCAAATCTATAGCAAAATTGGTTGTCAGACGATTTTTTTGTGCTAATTTAAACCTACAAGGACTGTTTACAAATGTCATCTTCTTCCTTTGGTGTAGAAAATGTCCAAAAGAAGAACATTCTTCCTGGTTATGAGTTCAAGGTTACTAGCCAGCTATTAGGAACCCTGAGTCTTACTTTTGAGAGCAAATGAATTCTGACTTGGATAGACTCGGTGAGATTATTACCGTTCCAGATTCCGTCCTGACCTGGTTAGGTGATGCCCTGTCCAGTATTCCTCAGGATCACATAGTTTATTTGCCCTGGCTGTGTATGCTGTCACTCACAGGCCTTGCCTTTAACCAGACATCTACTATGTCCAGGGCACATTTGGTTTTGAGATTATTTTGTTTCTCAACCATTGTTGTCATTTGGTACCAGACAATTGGATTTTCTAACCTGTACCAAATTGTGTATTACTTGGGCCTCATTATCTTATTTATTAATTTTGATGAATAAATCTCACTGCACAATTGTATCAGAAGTGCTTCTAAAGGGCAGGAGCGACCTTTCTAACTCATTTCTCTGCAATCCATCCACTTGGCTGCTTAGTGCTTTGGCATTTGCCTCTTCAGCGTTTACACAAGCTGCCAAGTTTCACCTTGTACCTCATAATTTGTTTCAGTTGCTCAGGTGAAACCAGCAGCATTTGCTTTAAAATGAGTCTTGCCAGGCATTGTTTGCCGAGGCTAATGTGTTTCGTTACTAATTCAATAATGTGGTGACGGCAGAGCCCAAAGGTTTTCTGTGTAGTCGGCATAGTGGCACAGTGCCCAGAGGTACCTGGGAGTCGCTGTTTCCCCAGCGAACAATGGTAAGTGGAAAAGGTCACTTGAGATATACTCTGTTGATGTAGTCAGAATGCCTCTCGGAGAACAAAGTGTGGCCCCTAATAGGAGAGTCAAAGCAACCTCTTTCTAGGTCCCATATGAAGCTTATCGTTATGATGTATAAACAATCAAACTGCTTGGAAGCCAGTGCAGCCTTTTCTATACTGCTTGCAGAATCTCTCATACTGTGAGATCAATAAAAGCCACGTGTGCTTTTCTTTAGCAGGGGGCAGACAAGATGTATTTGTATTTGGGGTTATCAGGGCTTCGCACAGCAGGAAGGGGGCATGGATGGTTAACTGCAAGTTAGCTTTTTTCTTTCGTTATTGGCTAACACCACAATTTTTCCCCACCTGGTACTGACGCATATTCATATTTTAGATAAAGCCATTCCTTTAAGCTACTGCAATTGTAAGCATTTGCAAGCCCAGAGCTTGATAAACCTGAAATATTTAAAACAATGGTTGTTATTTAGCCAGTCAACCCCAAGTTCTCCAGATTTAGGCCTGGCCAAATCTTCTTGTATCTCCTGCCACATTTTCCCTAATCCTCTTAATCTAGTAGACACACAGAACTTCTAGAGGGTTCTGGTAACTATTAATGGAATTTTCTTCTATGGGCACATATGGTATTTGTTTGTCAATAGATTTTACTTTATAGTCATAGTTTTAAAACAGTTTTAGATTGCTGACATTTATATTCTTTTCATTTGCTCTCTGGTGAAGTTTTGTTCTTTTTTTTGTTCATTTTTTTTTTCATTTGAAATATTTTGTTCATTTGAAATATTTTGTTCATTTTTAGATATTTCAATAAGTGGTTTTCCATAAAGCTTTCATTCTGCTGGGTTTGTTTTAGTTTCAGGTACTTCTCATTTATCAAGGTCATTACTGGTTATTTATTAGGGTCAGACTTCCTCTGAAGATATTAAGACATTTGATTAATCGCCTGTGAGTTAGTCTGCTTCCCAGTGTATATTTCTTGGAGGATGGAATCTTAGAAATAAATCCAATCTGTTTTACTGACACAGTCCAATTGTCTTTCTAATCCTGTCCAAGAGAGCTGTCACACTTCTCATCTTGGTCCCATTGAACAGCACATTGTTCATGTCATTGCTGATATAACTAAATATTATGATTAGGAACAAGACTTGGGAACGACCTTTGGCATATTCTGTTGGTTGTTAGGATCTAGAAAATTCAGTCGCAGCTTTGTAACAGTCTGTGCTGCCCCATTAAACAAACCATGCTCAAATTCTATTCTCTAACTTGTACAAAGAGCTTCTTTGTTACACCAGAGACCAGATCCCCTGGTAGATTGTCACCCAGCTGTGGAGGCTACAGGGACAGGTGTGCCTGGAGGAGAACATGCTGCTTCTATAAACAATGATCTTGGTGAATTTTTATAGCAGTGAAGGTAGCAGTTCAACACAGGAGCCATGGGGTAAATGGCTTAATATCAGGGTGAGGGAAGCAGAAAATGTAGGGGAATAACAAGTGTCTTTCACTAAAGTGCAAGATGTTTCTAGTACTCTCTATTAGTCTCTTAATATTAGCAACAATGATAATAATCATTTTAATTTGTCCCTAACTTACCAACTTCAGTTTTAACTTTGATGAACAGGCCCTCATCAAGTAATCATACCTTAAATCTGTGTTTATTCTGAACACTGTATTTTATTTCATCTTTTAACTTTTAATCTTGATAACAGAAAACTTTAAACTTACAGAAAATGGAAAATAAACTGGAAATTACCTTTCACCGAAGATTCAAGGTGTTAGTATTTTGCCACATTTGTGTTAGCCCTCGGGTAGACAAATCTATTGTTACATACACACCACTACACATTATTATGTGTTATTGTTCTTTCTGCTGAACCATTTGACAGTTCAACACATTTTCCAAGAACAAGGACTTACACTTTTAACACCACAGTATAAATACCAAATTATGGAAATGTAAAATGCAAACAACACTATTGTCTAACATGTGGTCCATATTCAAATTCACCATTGCTTCAATGCTGTGCTTTCTGGCATCTCTGTCCTAACCCTGTACCTAGCCCAGGATCACACTTTGCACTCACCGGTCTCCTTAGTGTCCTTTCGTCTGTAACAACTCAGCCTCTCTCTTTCTTTCTCTTTGCTATGGTAAACAGGAAGGTAATATTAATTTTGCAAGGCATTTTTTGCTGACAACACTTTGTTGTGATGTGATTTGTGTGACCTTATGTTTGGTTTGAGAAAATCATTCTTCATACTATGGAGGTAAAAATATATTTCATCCTGAAAATAATTTCTGAACAGAGATTTTCACCCACATTCTGCATCATAAAAACCAAAACAATTAGCAGCATGAATTACTGGTTTCCATTTATATGTCAGTGGATATCTTATTAACTTTTAGTCATGTAACATATTTAATTATACTGTTTGAATGTATAAAAGTTTTGGAAATATTTTTAAATGACCATTTTGTTTAAACTTCCGCTCTCGAACAACAACCTCAATAGAGAAAAAGCTATAAACCGGAAACCTAGAGACAAGATAACCAACCCAAAGAACATAAACAGATGTTCAATTTTGTAATTAGAGAAGTGCAAATGAAGACAGTAATGAGCTATTACTTTGTATCTACTGTACTGGCAAAAATGTGAAGGCAAGAGAATGCCAAGTGTCCCTATCACAGATGATTGGACCAAGAATTGGAACCTGGCATAGGGCAGGTGTAAAGTTGCTGACAACTCGGGAGGTATTTCATTTGACTCAGAAGGACGCACTGGAAAAGTTCTACTTGTTTCTTGGATATCTGAATTTAACAATCTTTTTTTAAATGAACAACTTAGGAGAGAGGAAAAGGAGTCAAAGACATGAGGCAGAGCAGAGCCAGTGGCCACAGCATCGATACTGATGGGCATGGCCACTGGAGTAACCGAAAAGCCAGGAGGCGCACCAGGGGGTGGAGGGATCCGTCTCGTGCTCTTCCACCTCTTACCTCCTAGTCTTGCGTAGCTTGGGCGCTTTCCAGCTTTCTTTCGGTGGGGGAGTGGCAGTTGGTGGTGTAGGGGCCCAAGAAGATATACGGTGGAAGGATATTCCAAATAAAAATATTTCCAAGATTCTTATACCTAGCCAAATAATCAGTCAAGTATAAAGGTAGAATAAACACTTTTCCAGGCATGCCAGGAAAAGAAAAGCCACCCTAAAACACAAAATGAATTTAGGATGTTTCTTCATAACTTCTTAAACATGCCAACATTTAAATCAAGTCACTTAACTTTCTCTGAAGTTACAATGTCAACAAGTGTGTGCTATTGAAAAGGTGAACTGAAATGCAGATGTCACACTATTTAGAGATTCACCTGTTCAGATGGTATTTTAGGTCCTCATTCAAAATGCTTTGAGAAATTAGAATATGCCAAACACGATGACCAATAAGATATGACCCCCGTTGGGTTTCAGGGAGCTGACAGAGCAGCGCGGGGGTCAGATCTGAAGGGAAGCAGCTCACAGGTCAGCCGCGCGTCTCACGCGCGGAACGAGCAGAGTGAGAGCCCAGGTGCGAACTCCGCCCGGGAGTGTCACCAGCGAGGTGGGCTATCTGAGTAAGATGGTGGAAGATGCAGTAGGACGCAGATTGGGGTACGGGTATAAGGTCAAGGGCTTAAAAAAAGAAAGGCTGGGAGCTGACTGAGAACCTGCGAGGCAAGGAAATTAGAAATTGGAAGTAATTCAAGATCACTTGATAGGGAGTAAGGAATAGAATATGAGGTGGGAGTTGAAGGCAGGGTAAGTTCAGGTGTAGCAAACTTCAAATAACTTATGGGAAGTTGTAACCTAAATGAGAACAGGCAAGGGGGCTTAAAACAGCACAAAGTGATGGGACTGTACCAAGCAGAAAGGCCCACCTACGGATCTGCAGTACGTATGCTAACTCTAACCCACCAAATAGCAATCTGGTTGGAGACAGAAAGGAAATGGGACCCCCAAATCAGCACCCACAGGGTTCTTAGGCAAACTCAAGTTGGGGTGTTGCACTGAAGATAGGAGTGCTATGTGGGTAAGGCAAAGGCAAAACTCACAAAACACTGAATCAATGGCAACGAGCAAAGGAATCTGTTTACAGGTCCAAAGTGCTAATGCAACTATGTCAGACAGATTGCTAGAAACAAAAATAAACGGTGATGGTGTCTTGGAAATAAAACAGACTATGCCTGGTGACAGTACTAAAGAAAAGGGTGGGGATTTTACAGAAAGTATAAATGGTTAATGGCATTAATCATGGGAAAATCCCTGAGGAGGTGGAATTTTAAGGAAGGGTGGGGTGTAATCCATCTACGGAAGTAAAACTATTCCGGCCTTGGGGATAAAGTTTCAAGCAAAGCATTTTTAATTTTGCTTGGATTTTGGAAAAATGTTTTAAAATTACAAATAAATTATAAATGAGTTTGAGAAACATTTTCTGTAGCATGAAACACTTGAAATTTTAAATATTCTATTTAAATTGTATGATGCATAGAAAGTGTACTAAAATAGACAAAAGGAACCCATAGACAACACCTTATTAAAATACCTTTATCTGATTTGACTGTTATTGTGGCCATAATACAAGTCATAGGGCTTTATTTCAGGTAAGTGGCTATACGATTATCATTTTTAAAAAAGTAGAAATACCCACACCTGCCAATCTCCTTTACACTCATTCTATGACGTCAAGGGTAGACCTGTTCTGACAATGTTCCCAATTAGTGTCTCTATAGTGATTTGCATGTGATTAACCTGGATAGACCCAAAGCTTTCTATTGAGAAGGGCTTCCCTTTCTCAATTCCACATGTAGCACTAGCTCATATAACAAAAGTTCCTCCTGAAAGCTGAAAACTGAGAGTACTTGTACTATCAGTGAAATACTTAGAAAGATAACGGAAGCTACCCTCCTCAAAATAGGGTGAGTTTGATGAAAAGAAATTAACAAGCTGTGTGGTGCTGCACATGACTAGCCATGCCTGCCGTCTAAGTCTGTCCGTTGGTTGTTGCTATGACTACGAAAAGCCAGCGGAACCCAATGAGCTGTCTGCAGCGGTGCTGAGAGGACCAGCCATTTTACTTAGGGAAAACACTGTGGCATATTCTGCTGAGCCTTTCCCTGGAAGAAGCATTTTTAAAAAATCTCTTCAGAGAAGAGAGAAGTAATGGGCATGTTAGTATACAATTATTACAGCCACACCTGCCTGTGACTGCCATTTGGACAAGCCGTTGGCTGCTGTGCCTATTAGCTGATTTGAGAAAGTGGAATGCACAGTGATAATGCTGCATATCTGCTATCAGACAGCAGGAAAGGTTTTTGTCTTGGGAAGGCAAGCCCTCCCTGCACTATTATCTCAGTAGCTCTCTAGCAGCTTACCCGAAAACTAGTGACTCTAAAGGAGGGTGTGCCCTCTGCAAACACGGGTCCTGTGTGTGGCTGTGGCATGTGAGCGGCAGGTCTGAAGAAGCAGGTGTGTGCTCGGATGGTGGGCACTGGACTGAAACGCAGGCGGACGCTCTCGGGTTTACCTGCTTCCTGTTAACAGATTGCTGGCCCAGAGAGCATCTGCCTGCACGCTGAGGCCGAGGCTGACAAGGAGGTCCCTGTGTAGCCACTTGATTGACAGAGGTAAGCTTTTTTGCCTATTTTAAACACAGCATTAACAATAACTCAGAGCAAAGCTTAACCTAAAAGATTTATACTCATTGTGTTGTCTGGATTTATCAAGGAAGCTGTCTGGATTTATCAAGGAAGCACACACACACACACACACACATTTTCACAAAAGAATGTTACAGCCATGAAGTTGTTCCAGTGAGTTTAGGTTCTAGAAACTGTATGATTAAAAAAATTACTAATATGCCTCAGAGTTTAAAATAAATATTACTGTTATAACAATCCTTGATGGCTTGTCGTTCTGGACAGTCCTCATAATCAACAACCTTTCTTCCTTGTAAACAATGGCTTCTTTTATTTACTGCACTTTGACATATATTAAGAGAATTACATGGAAAATCAGCAGGTCAAAAATTGTGGAGCATTTTTAAGCCTCATAAATAATTTATTTAACTCTAAACACACACCTTTGAAGACACATAAATTAAGGAAGTTGGTTCCCTATGTAGGTCACAGCAGCCAGTGGATGTTGCACTCGCTTAATCTGAACTTAAGAGTCTTGGTGTGTGTTTGGTTTGGGGTTGCTGTAAAGCAAATAGTGTAGGTATTGGAAACTGCTCACAGGTCCTTTCCAAGTATCATGCATGCCACACCAGCCCAGAGCACAACACCCTCATTGTGCTCCCCGGCCTCGGAATCCGAGGAAAGAAAGGAAGTGAAATCTCCGCATTGAATTCAAGCACAGCTATAGCAGTGGCAGTGAAACTTCTTTCATCGCACAGTTTTCTCACAAGCAGATAGGTCTGAGACAGTGAAACAACACACAGCACACCTCCCACAAATGTAGACTAATGTTTGCAGTGGCTATTTGCTATCAATCGCTATGTGATAACAGCAAGTTCTTGGAACTGCAGTAGAAATTGACCCTTAGTGAGTATTTCTTTGGTTTATAGTTTTTTAGGAACAAAGCTGTTACCACCAATTGAAATCAGTCAGTCAAATCAAAATCCTTGACAAAGAAATGACCACATAGTGATTAAAGTCTGTTTTGTTATGTCAGCTTTGCCTAAGTCAGTTCTGTTGTTGGCTCACTAGAAACATCAGGTCACTGAAAATGCCACTGAAAATATTTAATGAAAAAGATTTTGTTGAAAACTTTGAATAAGAATCTCTATCTACTAAGGATTGAATCTACCACAAAAGGTAAAATAGTATTTGAGATCTACTCCTGATAAACATGTTTTTATTTGCTACATTTTTCCCCAAAATGTGGATGACATGGGAGTCTTATTTTATTTTAAGGATAACAATACAATTTTCTTCGCTCCATATGCATGACCTATTTCTTACCTACAGCAATGTCAATGTGCCCTCAGATAACAGAATGATACAGCCTGCAGAAAACATTTGTCAAAACTTCTAAATGTTATCAGCATTCAAGATATAAACATGCATACTAAGCAATCTCAGTCTAGAGAATCTCACGGCCAAATGTTTAATGAGGAGAACAAGTAGGAATAATGCCCATTTGTGCTTGTGAGACACTGTATGGGATAAAAGGTTGAAGTGATGACACCGCACCATACGTCACGTATGTGTAACTTCCAAAGGAAAGCCAAAGGAACAGACTTGGCCTTGAGTTAAATTCTATAAATAAAAATACCAGCCAAGGAAGTGATTTTGTTACAGCAGAAAGAAAGAGAAAAAGTCTCTCTCCTTTTTCATTCCCTTCAGAGTTTGGCACTGAAGGAAGAATTCTTAGAGTAAACACACTGAAAAGACCTGCAGAAAGCATATGATTTTCTATTAGTTTTTCTCAGGGCATCTTTTAGAATGACGAGGTGCAGGATACCTGAGGCACACCTTCCTGCCACACCAGCTGCCTCTGGGGCAGCATCATGTGCGACAGCAGACTTAGCCCCCAGGAGGAGTGACATGCAAATTTCATACCTGTGTATTTCTCCCTAACGTCAATAACCTTTTAAGGCACTACGCTATGAAAAATTTGCATTCTAAGTTCACTTGTGAGCATAGCACATCTACCTACTCAACCACTTTGAGAACCAGATGTAGAGATTTAACCTCTATCTTTCAAGAATACACCTTGGCTTTTGTCTATTTATGTGCCTTTATTTTCTGCCACTTCCCAACTCACCTGCTAGCAATGTCAAACACTTGGTAATTTCCCAAAAGCATTAAACCCAACTTTTGCAAAGGCTCTGTATGCTCTTTTTCTTTCAATCTCCCCTGCTGGGCAGCCACCTGTCGTGCATCTTTAAAATGCAGCTAGGATGTTCCCCCGACTTCCTCACGTCCTCCTTTGGCTGGCTACCTCTGACTCTGATGTCTATGGTTCTGCTCACTGCACCATACTGCATTCGTCTCTGCTCACAGGCTCCTGGAGTTTTATTGACCTCTGAACATATTCTATCCGGTGTCTAGAACTTGGCATTCAGACATTGTATTGGTAACCTTTGATTTCATTATTTTCTTGTTAGTTATGGTAAGATTAGACTTGATTTTGAATTAGGAGGCTTATTATCTACTACCATCCTTTTATCAGAGAAACTTAAAAATAACAATGAAGCTTTAATTACCCTAATATGAAAAATATGGCTTCAGGAATCACAGTTTGATAATAGCTATAAATGTCCTATAACATACCAGAATGTTCTGAGGGAGATTTTCACAACATTAAATCTTAAACAAATACAGCATGAAAGCCTTAGTATCAAGAAGACACTGTTTTTCTATTTATAGTTATTACAAAATTTACAGGGGAAAATAAGCACAGTAAGAAATTTGTTCTTATTAGAAGTTTGTTCTAAAAATCAGATCATTTAAAATTAATGGTGAATTGATGATAATTATACCAGCTGATTATAACAAAGATACTTATGGAATTGTTTCTCATACTGAAACCAGAAGAAAACAGAGGTCAGGAACTGGAAAGAGACCAAATAATTGAAATAAAGTCTACAGTCGCAAACTTTCTTTTAGTTTTCCTAAACAAACTTGAGAAGTTACTGGTAACACTAGGTACATTAAACTCCCCTGCAACCTGAGTTCCTGGGTGAGGGAGAACCATTCTGTTAGTATCTTTCTAGATATACTTTTGGTTATAGAGACTTACCACTCTTTTTCTATATTAGATGGCATGATTATTATTACTTTCTCAATAAACATAAATTTGTATTGTCTTTTTATGGAAAAATTACCACAATGCTGTATTCAAAATTAATAAAGGATCAGGAATTTTACTAAAATGCAGTAAGTATATAAACCCTTTGTCTCAAAGATATCCATGTTAAAAGCAAAAGTTGTAATTAATATTTCATGAATTCTTTTACATAAAGTAGCAAAGTTTGGGAAGTTTAAAACATCCAAATGTTTGGAATTGGAATCCAAAACATTTAGGAAATCATTTAAGTTCAGACTTCTAGGCATTTTCATATTCTATTCCAGCACTGAATTTTACAACAGAAATAAGATACACTGCAACTCTTAATTATCATGCTAACCTTTAAGGTTTATTTTGGTTACCTTCCAGCGAATTTTAATATATAGCATGCTAATTCAATAACAGCTAAAGTTGACATTGGTTCTCTTCATCTTAAAGACTAATAATGTCTAATTAATTATTTAAAAATTTATATAGTAATTAGATTCCATAGTATTTCTGTATCCTTTTTAATATTCTATATTTTAATTAAGTTATAATATTTTGAAGGTCTAAAGTATGTATACCTATATTTGATATTCAAATAAAATGAGTGTTCTTGTTGCATTTTGTAATGAAGTACTGTAATACATGATTATGTTAGATAATTTTCTAAAATTTCCTCAGACTAATAATTTAATTATGGATATGTGTATTAAATGTAAACTATCACTACAAAGAACTATAAGGAGATTTTCAAAATCTCTTTTTCTACATTGTTTCTGAAAAAGTTAAGGTATATATATATATGTGTGTATATATATATATACACACATATATATATTTAGCTATAAGGAAACACTTCTATGAACACTCCTATTGAGTTCTAAATATTGGCAAATAAGAAGATGCTCTCATTTGAGATGATCCTATTTGACTAGACAGAGAACCAGCCAAGACAGAAAGAGAGGTTTTTATTTTTCATTTTGGCAGCAAGTTATAGCTATATAAAACTATATTACACTTTATTGCCCCCTACCCTTCAAAACAGAAATGAACATTTTTAGCAATTAGGAATTTTAGCCAAAAAAATAGTGGTTTCCTCTTTTCCATGCAAGTCAGGTATGCGTAAATCTGGCATTAATTCTGCATCTTTAAAAAAACATTATTGTAGCAAAAAGTTCAGAGAGCTTTCACTTTTCTTGAACCTAACCAAAAGGTCTTACTTTCAAAGACAGTTTTCCTACTTAAAAAAAAAATCGAATAATATTCTCACTATATTTCCTAATTTACTTTTATATCCATGTTACAATTTCAGAAAAGTTTCTTTTTAATAACAAAGAACATTTTTTGAAAAATTCACTGATACCTGGGTTTTTTTTTAAATTTGTACTGTTGCCTGCTCTTTTAAGTGTTTGTTTCTTATTTAACTAAGACATTCAATTCTTCTAACTTTCCTTTAGTATTAAAAATACTTTCTCATGAGGAATCATATTCTCTGCTTTAAATAGGAGAGTTAGTCCAATCAATGTAGAAATAATTCTTTTTACATCCTTTTTCCTGGCAAGCTTTTTCAGGAATGGCTGATGTGAGGGGCAGCATAAACCTCTCAGGCTGTAAGTCTTCTGGTGTTCTACTCAGTTCGGCATCCTTTAGAGACTACCGTAATGTTAAGGATCAACCATAAGGAATCCAAAAAACTGTAACAAAAATAAGCTTCTAACCAAGAGTTGCAGCATTTGTAAAAATCCTCTAAGAGTACAAGCAGAGAAGAGCATGAATGGTTAAGTTTTTTAATGCACAGAAAATACATATGCAACAGAGACATTATAAGGAATTATTGGCCATACTGGAGAATATGTATTTGTATAACTGTTCATTCTGGCCTCTAAAAAGTTGAAGTCCCTATATCCACCTCTAGTTGGGGGGCAACAGCATTTTAGAGACAACTGGTCCTGTATGAAGGTGGCCAGGTGTAGGGAGAGCACAAACTTTGATAAAAAGAAATATGCTTAAGCCCTTGACTTGTGGAAAATCATCCTCCACCTATTGTCGAGTCAGCTACTTCTTTCTCTTTGGGTCATATTAATATCATATCTTCATGCTGTAGAGGGCCTTCCTACACTTTATACCATTAATCAAAAATTTAAAGAAAGCAACACTTGATTGCTAAAAAGAGCTATTTTGTAGACGATCAAGATGCCTTCACACCTAATGATTTCAATTCTCTGTGCTAAGATTACCAAGGAAAAGAGATTAGATAACGACCTCCTCAGGTGTTCTTGCATGAATTTTGGGAACAGATTGAGCACTTTCTGAAACAAATACACTTAGGCTGTCAGATATGTAATTGCAGTACAGTAAATACTATGTGTTAAAGCATGTGGGGGTAAGTAACTTAAAAAAACTTGTCTCTAACATTTACACTTGGAAATGTATATAGCACAGCATTTCTAATAGTGAAGATTAAAATTTTATAACCACTTAGTTGTTCTGGAAGAGTGATGTTGTTTGATATACCCCAAGCACTGGCTTGAACCAGTTTAGGAAAAGGAGGTCATGAGGGTGGCGAGTAACAGAGGACAGAAAAAGGTACAGGTTGCTTAGGCAGAACAAAAGTTAGATGGAAAACTCAGCTTGCCTTAGAATAGCAGCTGGAACGTTGCAGGCATGCAGTAAAGAGGCCAATATATTATTTGTTGAATGAATGAATAACTCATAGTCATCAGTTCTTTCCCTAGTGTGTGCTAATGCTAATACACTGATAACAGAGGCTGCTTGAATTTAGAGATAAAATGATTTACAAGTTTTTCTGCTCTTTTTGAAATCATAAAACAGAAAAGAAAGGATGAGCATTTTAGAAAATGCTAATATTTAACATATATGTATAGTCTTCTCAGTAACAAGCACTGTATTTTAACAATTATATAAAATAGGAATGTAATCAGAAGGCTTAGATAAAGCTCAAAAGTAACTCATCATTTAGTGAATCATTCAGATACCAAGAAAAAGTGATTTCCACTCTTAACTTCTTTGAAGCTCCTGGTCATGGTCACATTCATCAAGCATTATGATCAACAACAAAAAGATCAACATTTTAAATAAACATAATAGAGAAAAGTTTAAAGCTAGACTTACAGAATTTAAGGTATCTATTTTTAAGTCTTCAGAATATTGTTAAACAGAGAATTCAGGACAGAAAAAAGTATCAGTCTGGGAGATCTTTCCAAGTTAAAAACCACAAGAGCTGGAAGAACTTACATGGTCAATCAAAATACCTGCTTCTGATTAAACAAGAAAATAATAAAAACCTGAATAGCTAGATTTCAGTTAAACTACAGAAAAAAATTATTCAATTTCTTCCATCCAAAAGACATCGATAGTAACAAATTAAATTTACTCTGTGCTACCTATTATTATTATCCCAGGAGCTTTACATATATTAACTTTTAATGCAAGATCTGGGAAATCACAAAACTCTTAAGGACATTTTAACTGGAATTTTCCAAAAGTATTACATGTAATCTTACATTATTTCCCAAAAAGATATTTAATGACCCACACCTTTAATTGCTCCTTCTTAGATACTGTCATATCACTTGGTGCATTATATTATTATCTCATTTCAATGAAGTTGTTCTATGTGTCCAATCTTTCCACACAAAAATGAGCCCCAGGAGAGAGCAGAAGAGTTTTATTTCTGTTTTCACCCTCATCATGTTGACCAGGAGTAAATGAGAGATGGTTGGATGATTGGTCCAAGCAGCTTGTCTTATCAAATGTCAAAAAATAAAATTTACATCAAGGAAAAGCGATGGAGTCAAAGTAATAGAAACCATATGTGATTTCATGTAAACTTCACCATGAGAAAAATAATTCAGCTCATATATCCTTATGTTTTGTTATAGGTTTATTGTTTTCTTGTTTTGGGTTAGTATTCCTTTTACATAAAAACAGTAAGCTAAATGCCAGCACAATCCTTTTTAAATCACCAGACTTCCTCAACAGAGGAAACCATGACACAACCGGAATGACCTGGTTCGTTTCGACCACCACAGACTTTGTCCCCAGAATTTAATCTCCTGAACAACTGCATATGTTAATTATCTGTGACAATCAAGAAAACAATAAAAATGTGGGAAAGCATAGTTATCTCCTTACCAGAAAAGCTATTATTCATTTGTTGAAAACGTATCTGTTTTGGGAAAAGGATTTTTTTTAGGTCAAATTCAGATGACTGATAATACATCCTGAATTTTTTGACACTGACTTTATTTAGAAACACGACTTTTTATATGTGTGGCCTGACAGCCGATCATATCACTGACTTCCTTTCTACCCTAGATTTAATTTCATAAGACTAACACAACTGATTGATTTATATATTAACATGGCTTTTTTCTTGAATTAAAAAAATCCTTCCTTCTGTAGTGCACAGTGTTTCTAATACATTTTAAATTAATTTTTAGATTTATTGGCAGCAAGGCAGAGTTCCATCACGTTTATTTTATAAATAAAAGCAAATGACAACCAAAGTCACAAATAATCTGGCTAAGTTTGAAAATCACCTTCTTTTTGACCCAAAGTCCCAGATATATTTCAGTGCCTCATAATGACAGTTCCCTGGTAAAATAATTTACCTTGGTCTATATATTATTATGTGGTGTGTTAATATATTATAATCATCTGAATCCTAAACTTTTGCTTCCTTTGCAATGAACTGGGAAAACATGCCTTCAAAACTCTGGTTCACTCCTTTTGGCACTAATATTTAACTTTGCAGCTGTCAAGAACTAAAAGATATGATCATAACATTAAGTTTCCTGGGGAATGTTCCATTCATGAGCTGCCTCGTTCTGGACTCCTCAGTCATTTGATTACATTTCACTCCTAAGAAGGACCCTGGTCCTCCAACTATTTGTTATCAGATTGAGTCATTTAAGCAAAACTGCCTTCAAGATCAGTAGAAATTAGGGAAAGTATTGATTTGAAATTCACATGTTCTGATACCCAACAAAAAGTGAAAGCATTTTGGAGAAATCTGTATGTGCTCTTTCTAATGCATCTCAGAGAGTAAAGAGTATTTCATCTGGCCAAAAAAACAGAACAGCCCCTTGTTGACTGACATTGAGAAATGTCACTTCTTATCTGGTCAGGTTATAACTGGTCAGTGCATTCTTTTGGGAAATAAAGTCAGAATTTCATCCAGCAAGTATAGTGCCAAGTGACAAATGATTTTAAACTACCATCTAACCATATGTGCTCAACAAATACATTAGAACCATAAGTTTGTAACTGTCAAGACTAGAATATCTGGAATCACCTTTTCCTGGAGATGGGCTTGACCACTCACTGACAAGCTCTAGACTTTTGAAGACTGTTGTCTTGATTGTTGGTATGTTAGTGTAAGTTAGGTGGTTATATCCCTTCCAATTTTATCTGATACTGAAAACAAGGCTTTGATAGGGAAAGCAGAGAATGAGAAGATCCTAAGTTCTGGGTATGACTTAAAAAGAGAACAGACCCAAGTATAAGGTGATGTGGAAATCATAATGATGTATTTAAAAATAGTTTTTGAGTTTTAATATCATTTATTCATTTATTGCATAACCATCAGGGACCTAGTATGTTCAGGGTGTACAGAAAGAAAAAATGAGCCAGAAAACCATTAAAAGAGTTTGCAGCTTGATGAAAGAGGTAAGACAGGAACACTAATTACTATAATTGAAGGTAGTGGATGAAGTGCTACAATGGAGGTATAATCAATTCATTTTATTTATTCCTTCAAACAGACATGCACAGAAGTAACTTTTATACAGTGTGGATGGAGAAACTATTTGTCTCAAGAGATAATGTTCTAGAAGATGGTAATCTAGCTCAGGGAAGGGAGAGGTCTTAGGGGACTGGGGAAGATAACTTAGAGAAAATATTTGAATTAGTACTTGAATGAGGTGGGATTTCAACAATAGCTTAGAAGAGCAAATTCGTAGGCACTGAGAATTGTTTCACTCAACTAACATTAATTTAGCACCCCCTCACTGCTTTCACATAAACCTGAAATCTGCACATCACCCTGTGAGCTACGTACTGTCCTCACCATCTTACCCCAGAAAAGAACCCAAGGCTCAGGAAAGGTCCCATTTTTATGAGTTAGTTGCTGACTTTGAGAAGCACTGCATTCCAGGGCAAGGATAACAGCATGTCGAAAGATCAAGAAGTGAGTGTTTTTAAGGAAGTAGAAGCCACAGGTACAGTAGGAAATAAACGGAAAGGACTCCAACTGAGACTGTAGAAAGAGGAGGCAGAGAAATAAAGACCTCTGTGTCGGCGAAGAGCTAAGCCCGTTCACAGCCATGGGAAGCTCCGGCAGGAGAAAAGATGCAGGGGGCGGTGGGGCTAGTCCAGGGGCATGACCCCAAAGGGGCAGGAAAGTGAGGTAAGGCCCGAGGACAAGACGGCCCCGCCTCAAAGGGAGCCGGGGAGATGGTGACGCTATGTGCTAAACGGGGTCAACTTCCAGGAGCTAGAAGGGAGGCTGAGGAAATTCCCAAGGTGGGGGGACGTTCACACTGAGGTATGGGTGAAGGCCAGTGATGCCTGTGAGGAGGAGGAGGACCCCTGTCCTGTCCACAGTGGAGAGTCAGGAGAACTAAAGATAGATAAAAGCCAGGGACCCAGCATTAGGAGTGAGGGCACGTCGGGATGAGCTCTATCTCACATGCTTTCCTCCTTTATGTCCTGGCTCTAAATGTCTAAAGACACATTTTAAAAATTATTAATAGGAACTGCTGTGATTCTGAATGTCTGATGTGGGCAAGGTTCCTCTGATCCAGTTTTCATAATGGGAAATAGTGTATCGTCGACTGGGGACTGAGTTTACAAGCACGGATTTCAGACTCACACGGCAGTGTGGTTTCCTCATCTGAAATGAGCATCAGCACAGTGCTGAGCCCGGAAGCCGCCACTACTGCACAGGCGCACAGCACAGCGCCTGCAGAGGAGTCCGGGACCGCCGCCCACTGCCGCTGTTTTAAGGTGTTGTGGATCGGAGGTGTGGAGAGGCCCTCTTAATCGCTGCGGTGCAGCTACTTAGCGCTGAGTGCTCTGAAGTCTTCTGCGGCCACGCATGTGTGTTTTGAAGGACACGGTCACTGCTGCTCTTCGGAGGGATCCTTAGGTGCTTCCACAGGGAGTGTGAAATCTAAGACTCACCCATCCCAGAGAGATGCCCTAATGCTCCTCCAGCAGTTGATCAGTAGGGGATTGAAAGATACGGAATCTGAGGGAGGACTGGGTAACTGGGTAGATGGTGATGCTATAAACCACAACGAGAAGGAAGAGGATGCTTTGTTTTTCATAGGGGGGAGAAGACTTTTGGACATGTACAGCTTGACATATTTACTGGAATCGCCTAGGCGAAGGTGCCGACTAGGCAGCTGGAAATACTTCTCCAGCATCAGGAAGAAGTGAGGCAGAATTTGGAACAAATCAAAACCTCAGATGTAGCCTAATTCAAGATCGGAATGGACAGATGCCTGAATATGGCTAAGAATACATTACTTCTACTAATATTGTATACCTCTATTAAAACTATTTTTCTGATTTTAACATGTTTAATTAATAAAATAATATAATGATATCTTTTATAGCCACTCTACACAAAAGAACATTTCAAAAACTATGTAGGTTTTTTTTTTAAGCCATTGAACATGGTTGCTAAGTATACTTAAGTTAAAATGTTTAAACTGCCTCCACCAGGTTTTCTCCACTTATCTTCCAACACAAATTTTAAAGCAAATAATAAAACTCTTTATTGTTGAAAAGAACATATGAGATTTGACTGGTCTGAATGCAGTTGTTGGTAAGAAATAATGCAAATTGACAACCACCAGCATATTAGGCCCACTTTGGTTATCTTGTAGAGTTTGGTATTAAGCAGAAGCTATTTTTTTCCATTGAAGTTGTAAGTATTACCAATTTTATTTTCCTGGGAAAAAATAAATAAGGATTAAGAAGATAAATTATCTCAAAAAATGGCTTGAGGATTAAGTGGATTATTTGGGCTAATAGTGTAGAAAGAGGCCTGGTGTGTAGATGTTCAAGAAGGGTTAGCAAGGAATATTATCATTCTTATAGAAATGAGTTAAATAGGAAGGCAAGTGCCGTGCACCTCTAATTCCCCAGGCTGCACAAGTTCGGTGGTAACTAGGCGGAGTGGGAGCTCTTGAGGACGGTTCATGATCTTCAAGGAGCAGCAAGGGGAAGCTAATGATCACACAGCACCATTGAGTACCAAGACGGCAGTGAGCAAATGCTCAGAATAGGGTGTGAATGATCAATCTGCCTGGAGAAGTATGCAGGGTTAAGGAGGAGGCTGCAAATTGAAAGAACACCGTGTGTAAATAAATGGTGCATGAGAGAATGGTGGAGACAAGCTGGTGGATCTGGAAAGTGAGAACAGAAGGGAGAAGTGGGTCTGGCTTTCATGCAGGTGTGACAGGTGGTATGTGACTTAACATCTTTCAGCCACAGGCGGAAAAATGAGGATATTATGCCTAGATCATAGGACCACTAGTTTTGTTACATGAAATAATTCATGTGACAATGCCCAGCATACAACAGGCTCTCAATAAATGCTAACTATGCCATCAATAAAAATCTCGTGGGATGAAAGAGAAATGCAGATCTCCTGGAGGTCTTGACACAGTAAAGCTTGATTGGACCCAGGGCAAGAAAGCTACATCAAATAAATAAAAATTAATTCCCACAATAGATAAATAATTACATTTAAAACTTCTTTATATAAAAACCCACAAGAATTTCAATAATCACATAGTTCTTAAACTTGAAACTCTTAAGCTCTTCAAACTCAAAGAAACTTCAAAGAGGATTTAGTAACACACTTCTCTATCTTCTGATCTTGACCGATGTATCACACTAAGGCAAACTCATCTTTTGGTCATAAATTATTCAGAGTATTAACTGCAAACCTGATATTAGGATAGAATGGGGGAGATCGCTATTTTTAAAGATCTTAATTCCAAAGAATAGCCATCCTGCCATTAACTCTAATAGAAAATAATTTTAATTAATCCGACAGTTCTAAAGTACTTGCTTAAGAATGCATTAGATGATCTTTTTGCAATAGATTCACCAGCTTAATTATATTTTTCTTGGACTGACCTAAATTAATCTTCCTGTCACGTGGTGTTGAGCTTTCTGATCTACAAAGTTAGTTAGGAATTTAAAATAACAGTAAGTATTCTTATAAATAAAAATAATAGCTCACATTCATTGAATGCATACTGTGTCAGGCCGCTTGCCAAATTCCTTAAATGCCTCTCATTGACTATTCACAAAAACTCCGATGAGGGTATTATTCTCATTTTACGGAAGAGGAAACAGGCTCTGAGAAGTTAAACAACTTGCACACAGTCACACATACGGGGAAGACACAATTCAAACTTATATCCGCCACATTCCAAATCCTGTACTCTAACATTTTTCTAGACTGCCTATTTGTGGGGCCTACAGATCAGCCAGAAGAAAATGTTACAATTCCCATTTTATCATTCTCCATAAATTTTTGTTTTGGGCTCTGGGGAAACATTTATTTACAAGTCTACACCAAGTTTCCTTACTCTCAAAAGACCATAAATAGCAGAACAATGAAAGAAGAAAACAATCTGGCAGGTCAGTAATGATTCTTTTTTTTTTTTTTAAGTATTGTTAAAATACAATCTTATGTCGGTTTCAAAGTAATGATTATTTCTTTGGGATGAGATGCTGCTTTTTTTTCCTCTTTTTGCTTGTTCATATTTTCTAAATCTACTCAAAGTTACACAAATTTGAAAATAGGTAGGTGCACATAGATGAGAACTAAAGGAAATCTATGTGGCCCTGATCATGGTGAGACATCTAATTATGATGCTTCATGAATGCTAAGCAATAGGTATTTAAAACAAAACTAAGGAAAATCTCTGGACATAAATACTTTATCAATTCCCTTTTATTGTTACAATGTGCCTCCACTTTAATCTGGGAGGTTATTTGGAAGATGTACCACTGGAAAAATGTCACCGCCAACTTCACTGTCTGTGTTCGGTGTCCGTGGGCTTGTTTACTGTGGGAGCAATGGGTTTACCACCAGATTAAGGATCATTAGCTCTACTTTGGAACCAAATACAGTTTAACAGGAGTTCGAAAAGAATTAAGAGTCTTGTGGCTATGTCCACATCAAACAATTTCCTTTTGTGAACTATAGTGCTCTGATCTAAAAGAGAAAGTGGCCGCTGAGACCATGTACTTTTGCAGAAAAACAGAATTATTTTCTTCACGTCTTCAAGAGAGTATCTAGTATGTTCAATAGCCAGTATGAGCACAAACATTTATAATAGATTCCACTTCACAGATAAGACCTGACACTAGGCAAAAAGAGGTCATCCAAGGCATTTTAAAAAAAGAAAAGAAAGAAAGAAAACCAATTCAAAAGATCATTCAAAGCATCGACTATTCCATCTATTTTACTTGTAGAGCCACAGGAGTTATCATGTTCTGTATACTTGCCTTGCCTAAATTTGTTCATCCATCATTCCATCATTCCCCTTTCACTGGTGAGGTAAATGCTCACTATGAGTTAAGCACTGGACCTTATGAACCAAACAGAAGGTATTGCTCCCATGGAGTTCATACTCTCAAGATTTACTTACATTTTGTATATGAAACTGAACTACCCAATTCATGAGGATATGAGCCTGAATAAACAAAATATAAGATCATACAACATGTGGAAATGTGTTTTCTAAATGTTTATTGTATAAATATATTCCCCATGTTTTGTTCCTACTTAGGTGCTGAATTTATGCATACCATTGGATCATAATAAAATGTGGCATGTGGCAAAATGTACTCATTCTAATTTAGGCAGATGTAGTTTTTAAGTTGTACTGAAAATTAGCATACTCTTCAGAATTAGCACTTATGAAAAATGCCATTTTAATAAGCATCATTACAAGCCAACACATTACTATGCTCTTAAAAGCACATTGATATCTTTTCCTACTTTTCCCCCATACTCATAGTTTTTAACTCAATGTTAACCATTTTGCAGAGAACATACATTATGGAATATTTATAACCAAAAACCAAAATCAGTTCTTTCCAGTTTCGTGATGATGTGGAAGAAGAAAGCAATTTCAATGACACGTAGTCAATGCTGAGTTACAAAAGTGGCTCATTTCAGGAAAATGTGAGCAGGAAATCTTGAGTTGCGCCCTGAATTGATGAAGTCAGTTGTTAAGTGATAAATAAATTTTAGAGTATTTATCTGTGAAGTGAGAGACACTTTCTCTCAGTCCAAAGAACTACTGTGAAAATAAGTTAACATCCTTGACATTCAAATGTGAAGTTTCTTTTATATGAAAAGGTCATCCATAAGTGTGACTGGCTGTGCAAATAAATGAGTAAAATATGAGTCCAGGGAGTTCTTGGCTCTTTTGATGTGGAAACAATTCCAATTTGAGAGTCATTCAGCTACTTGAGTATCTTGTAATAATCCCTGAAGTTTATAGTCCTTATCCATTTGAGGGAAGCTGTTAGTAGATGTCCAACAGATGGAATAACAAAGATACATTTATTTTACTTGCAGAGCCACAGTGGTTATCAAGTAACTGAGAACAGGGTATGTTTTAGTGTAAATGTGGGCACTCAGTATGTGTTAATAGACTGATTTACTTACTGTGGTTTATGTCTTACCCCAATGCTAGTTCCTCTCAGAAAAAAACACTGAAGTAGTGAGTAGAGAGAAATACTAAGAAATACCACCCCAAATCTCCTCTCCTCAAAGTCTGTGAAGCTAGAGCTCTGTTTCATCAGCTTAGAAGTTAGCAAGGACTGTTCATAAATCTTTTAATCCCAGTAGATATATTATTTCTTGTTGAAACAGAAGTGGCAAACACAGCCCGGGAGGAACTGCTCGCTTTGATTTGGAAATAGCACAAGAGTTTATATATATTTATATGGGTGGGAAGAAGCTTCAAATTCAAAACTAACTTCCAAATGCACTAAGACAGTGAGAAGATGGTTGAGAAGCAAGAATAGAAGCACAATTACATAACTGTTCTTCAGCTTGTATGCTTTCAAGAATTCTTTTAAGAACTTAAAAAGGAGTTAAATGAAATAGTACACTAAAAATCAGTGATTTAAATGTTATGATGCCTCTCTTGAAGGATTCTGGCATAAGAAACTAATGTATTCTGATGATACCACCCAGATTTATCCTTTTAAAACAAAAATAGAAGTGAGTTTGTAAAATAAAATTATGACTTACATAGATAAATTGTATTACATAATTTATTCTATAATAAATGCATTTATAAAATATTTATAAAATTTATCTGATATTTAACACATATTTGCATATTTGAAAATAATAAAATTATTATGACTTCATTGATCACTTCTGCATGAAACTTGAAGTCTTTGAGTATCTTGTATTCAGATTCAGATAAGATGAGCTATGATGAATGAAAATGAGTTTTGTACAGAGATGGTTAGGAACAGAAGGAAAGCAGTACCATTTCCTATGAACAGTGAAAATACCTAATAATCATCCCAAGACAGCCCAAAAGTAAGCTTTAAAGGTACTTTAGGCTGATTTTTAAGAGTTAAAGGGAGAAATTAAAAAATTAAAATATTATGTTAACTAGAAGAATAACATCATCTCAACGAAGATGACCTCATCTAGATCCGTGCGTGAGTCGAAAGCCCAAAGAACAGCTGGGGCCCACAGCCTGGGTGCGCTCTGCAACCTGGGAACCACGTATTCACCAGCTCATGTTCTTCAGTTTGTAGGTCGTGGTGTTTGTTACCTCTTGAAATTTCTAGCACCTTTGTGGTTACCCAAAATAGAATGTGGTGCAGAAGTCCAGTTTGGAGTCTCAAAGGCGTGTTCAAATGCACGCAAGTCTTTTAAAAAGAGGCCAAATGGATAGATTTTAATCAGCAACAAGAAAACAGAGTTCAAGTTACAGAATGGTAGAGCCACTGCAATTTATAGCTCAGGTTTGGCCACAAGTGATGGGCACCATTTGTTAAGACCTTTCCAGTTCCTTCTTCTCTTACCTAACATTGTATATGCAAATCTAAAAGTAACCTGAATTTAGTCCTCTTTATCTTTCTTTGCAGGTAGGATTCATTATGGGGAATAATTGTTAAAACTTGCAAATAAGTGCATCCTAGTATCATGCTGTAAAATGAACTCAGCTCAGGTCTCTATTTTTTAGGCGAGTTTTACTAAGCTAACCCTGCATTAATAAAAATAATTTCTCACTGGGAAATTACCTCATTTCTTAAGCCATTTTTCAAATTATCATAAATGGTGTTACTCTCCTTTGGTAACTGACAGATTCTGAGATCACTTTATTCTACTCGAGTTTCTGGCTATGCCTCAATTAGAATGTACCTAATATTGAACTCTGAAGCCCCAAATTTTACTTATTTTCTCTTCAGGATACAGTCTGTTAATTTCTTTATTATTTAATTCCACTGACTCCCTTCTCACTAAAATGGAGAATTTCATCTTAATTGTTCGCATCTATTTCCTTTTCTCTAAAAACCTGCTCTTGTAACAGTTGAAGCTATTACCTGATACTTAAAAGAGTCTACTATTATGGGTAGCATTAACCTCTAATTTAGTTCATCGGGGATTTGAATAGCGAGTCACTATCAAAGCTCCTCTTGGGCCAAGAAAAGCAGCAGTTGGTGCTGGCGTAGCACTGGTGCTCGTGGTACAGACAGACCAGAGCCAGTGGGAATTCTCATCCCATCTCAGGTCTAGAATACTCTGTCAGCGCCCTTAATGCCCTTCCACCCCTCCTGGACAATGCTTCTCAGACCCTGGTCACAGTACTTGGCTTTCCTATAAAATGATTCTCCACACCACAATTTTCAAAATGTAAAGGGGATGGTTAGGTTGGCTTTATACTGTTCCTTCCAGCTATGATTCAAGATTAAATGACAAGGAAGAAACATGAGAAGCCAAAATTGTCCTGCAAGCGTCCAGACTGTGGTGTATCTGGGAAATACTGTGGGCAGGGACCAAGGGCAGGACCAATACTGAAAGCCTGCGATGTAGGTTCAGCGTCACTGGACTTAGGCATAAAACCTGTGAGTCCCCAAGGTGGAGACGCTCACTCCGGGTAAGGGAGGGAGGATGTGAGACGGGGCAGGAGGATTCAGAGAGAAATCAGAAGATCTGAGCTTTATATAAAAACTCCTGTGAATTAAAGAAGAGATCAGACAAAGCTAACAGAAATCATTGACCTAAAGTCATTACCATCTTTCTACACAGGAAGATAAAAGAGGTGATAAATAGAAATAGCCTCATTTAAATATGCTTTTTATAATCCCCCCAGGTAGTGTACCGGTCACTGTGACAGCCTTTCTCTGTCCCTTACAACTTGACTTTCCCTTCTAAATACATCATGAGGAAAATGCCTTTTATTTAAATCTGTGCCCCGAAACATTAGTTCAATTTGTCAATGCCTGTCTCCCTCAGCTGTTTGCACCCAAACAAGTTGAGCCCTCTGTGTTGTTGCAGTTGTTTTAGTTTTCCACTCAGGGTAACCTTGCCTTGCTTCATTTGAGATACATTACTCAGTACATTCTAGCGACCAGACACTGTGCGAGGAACTGGCTTGGCTAATGTGTTTAAAGGGAGTCCTGTCCTCAAGGAGCCAAGAGTCCAGTAAAAAAAAGACAGGTAAAAACAGGAGCACTGATATTAAACCCTCTTTGGCAACAGGAGCTTGACTGAGGTAACTCATTTTCACACAGTCTCCTTTCATCCTCTCAAAAGGCTCCCAGAAAGGTAGGTGGTGTCAACTGCATTTTATGAATAAGAAAATCAAGGCTCAGACATTAGCAGATTGCCCAGAGTGACAGGGCTTGCCACTAGGGAAGCCAAGCTTTGAGGTCAGCTCTGTCTGATTCCAGAACCTTGATTCTTTCTTCTTCCAATGTAATTATTGCTGTAATAGAGGCATACTTATACTTGAAGCCATTCATTATGACTGTGATCAACAGATGGAAGTTAATGTTTGTTTGTAATAAAGACGGACAGGATCATAACTCTGCCCCTTCCTCTCCCCGCCAACAGAGAATGGCCGACTCTTACAGAGCCTTACAAAGTCAGGTCTCTGCTTCTCCCAGGTCACTCCCTTTAATGCCAAAATCTCTCCTCTCCAAGCTCCTCCTAAACTCCGAAGATAATGCTGATAATGTTGCTTTAAAGAGGCTAATGTTGACCATTGACAAAGGCATTAGCAGAGATGGAGATTTTCTTAATCCTGTTGACAGTTTCATGAATTCCTGTTTAAAATTAAATTTTAAAAAATCCATTAAAGTCTAAATATGACCCACCTGAAACAAATTAGAAGGATATTAAATTCATTGTTGAGGTGTGTCTGATCCATTTCATTTTTCCCATCAGCAAAGTAAAAGTACATATATTTGCAAAGGTCAATTCATGTATTTGTGAAGAACTTTTTCTACCCGATTTTTTAAAATTATGAATTACTGTGGGCCAGTATTTTTCATGCATTATCCTCTTTGATCCTCTTAATAATGCTCTAAGGTAATTAATGATAACCCCACTTATCTGATGAGGGAGCTCTTGCTCAGAAATCATGCAAAATCAAGGAGCTAATAAGGGGCAGAACCAGAAAACTAATGATACAATTAGTTTATCCTCAAAGCCCACGTTCTAACCACTTGTGTTGTGCATCACTGAGAAAATAATGATAAAAACAACCAACACTTACGGGTGTCTACTGTGTACCAGGAGCTGTTTTTAAGAGCTTTGCATGTACTAATGCATTCAATCCTCAGAACAATCACATGAGTCAAGCACTTCTGTAGTTCTTACATTGTTAATAACGGAAGCACAGGATAGTCAAGCAGCAAAATGTTGGAAGCAGTAAGTCAGGTGTGATGGTGGCAGACAGCTTCCACAACCTTGCTTTCAATCATTATGATCTTGGCCAATACAGAATGACAAAATATTTAAATGTGACTGCTTGTTGTGAAATGGAATGTCTTATGATTTACATTCATTTCTTCAATTTATGGTTCTTAATCAGAAGTCATGAACAAGAACATTCAAAATAATTTCCACATTGTATGTGTATCTTCAGCTTTACATAAAACTGGAAATTACTGGGTTCCTAATTCAACATACCTCTGCCTCAATTTGACTGAGAGCATTCATCATTTTAAGAAATAAATGGAAATCTTAAAGATTATTTAGTATTCAAAACCTGATACATTTCTAGCTTTGAGTATCTTTCCAGTATTTTACAGAAATCACTTTTTCTGTAATAAGTACAATCCCCATCATTCAATTTAGAATTTACAAGCTCGGTAAACTACACTGAAGTTCAAAGTTGTGTGAACAATGCTCTGGCCAGGTACGCTGAGAACAGGATAAACAGCGGGTTCCTGCTTTGTATTTCCTATAAACTATTACTATGTTCCTATTTCTCTTGATATCACTGATCACTAACTGTTAGTGTTTTTTTTTTTTAAAAAAAGCCAACTACTTTATATTTAGAGCCAAAAATATTCAAATGGTGCAGTTCCTAGGGTTTCGAACATACTGGCTGTTTTTCATGGTAGTTTTCAGTCTATTAGGAAATGATAATGGACCTGAAACTGAATGCCACAGTTATTGTAAAGGCTAATTGTTGATGCCCGAAGCTCTTTCAAAACTTCTGAAACTATTTTTTACATGATATCTTAATGACCGTCTCCATGGTTTACTGCTCTCTTCCAGCCAGACTAAGGTAATAAGATTGTTTGTAGATGATTTGTCAGGTGTGCGTCCAGCTTTAAGTAACAGATCACCTCAAGACAGCCATTTCAGGTTGGCTTGCCTCAAGCAAGAAGCCCAGGGTAGGGTCAGCTCTGTCATCTGTCCCTTAGCACATGCCTTCCGGAAAGGCATCGGCACTTCCCTCAGCTAAGAGGAGACATGCAAGGTTAAAGGGCAAAGGGCGGAGAAGCCCACTTCTCAGGAGGTTCTGAGTTGTTATTGTGTACATGAAGGGTCTTGCCTCAAGCTTACTGGCTAGAATAAACTGCAAGGAAATCTGGGAAGGTAAGTTTTGAAATAGGTATATTATCAGGATGCTGTAGTAAAGATGAAAGCAAAAATGGATCCTCAATAGGTAGGGAACAGTGTCTGCCACACCTGTGTTATCTCATTTGTTTATTTTGAAGAATAATGAGCATGGAAACAGTGACTTGATTGGCATATAAATGTGTCAGAGAGAAACTTCAATTGAAAATGATCCTTAAAGAATTAATTGCCAAAAAAAGGAAGACACTTGCTAGAAGGTAAAAATGAGAGCATTTCACTGGATCAGAGGCCCTCTGATTCCCCTCCCCTCTGTCTGAACACAAAAAATCCATGGCCTCAGGAAGGAGAGGCCCTCACACCTTCCACAGGAGACCAGCCCTGGGAGTCTGAACAAAGGTTTTCTCCCGGTTTTTGTAAAACTGAGGTTTCATTACTCATTTCTTCACATTTCTGACATGCCTCTCCCATACCATCTTATTTCTGTGTTTCCTTTTGTGAATAAGACTATTGTTGCTGTTTTTAGCAGGTTGACCTTGTTGGTTAGAGCATTCCCTCCCAAACTCTTCTCTGTCTGGCATACATGGAAGTGGAAATACGCACAGGCACACTGAGGCAAACAGATGAGGCTGCTGGTGGCCCGAGGCGACCCGTGCAGGAGTCCCAGCAGCCCCGGGCCTCCCCTGCCGCCTGACCGCCAAGGGGATCAATACTGCAGCAACGTCTGTGACCCCCTCAGGCCACACAAAGAGGTAGGAGGGTCTGGATTAGAGGACTGATAACATAGAAAGGTTCCTGTTTCCAACCCGCATGCATTTTGGACCAAGCTTTTCTTATGAGCTATAAGGAATCTCCAGTTCCTTCTAGGCTTTCGGTGCTGATCAATTACTCCTTAGGGTCTGACTCATCCTTCATCTTCGTGGGTCTCCAGGACCCTTTCTAACAGTTTGTGCATTATTTATGTGTGTGACTATCCTTGCAAAATTAAGTTTTGTGGTCATAATAGCAATGGGTTATTGGGTTGATGAGTTCATTTTTGAGTGCCTCAGAAAAGATCCTTTTCATGCTGGGCCTTGGTGGTCTCAAAGTGTTTCATAAATTTCTAAAGAGAATGTACCAAATATTACATCTTCCAACATTCTTAGCTATGTAACAAGCATCCCTCCACCCACAGTAAAGAGGGTTACACAACCTCTTCCAAGAAAACAGGGCAAAGACCAGCCCCCCACACCCACACCCCTTCTCTGTCTGTTGCTCATAGCCTGGGCCACATAAAGATCCTTCCTTTCTTGAAGAGGACCTCTGGCAGAGAACAAGGTTGGAAATCTTCCAGCTTCCGTGCCAGTGACAAGTACTCCATTGCATGTTTATACCTAATGCACAGTACAGACCTGAGAGAGGGCTTCAGGCCATAGGAATGACAATAGCCTGACAAGGTAGCATTTTGCTGTGACACTTCATGTCTGTCTGTCTGCTCCCTCATAAACTGCCTTATAAACAAAATCAGACATGGCTTGCAGCAAGCCAGGTGGTATAACGTCTGGCGATATACAGAAAAATAGGTTATTCTCTCAACAACCCTAAACAGAAGAAGTTTTTTTATCAAGGACCTCAACTAAGTGATGAATACATCCTAACAGAGTATTAAGTGGTTCTGCAAAAGGTCTGGAGAGGTGATGTACTAGTGCAGGTGACCTGATTTATTTCAAACCTGTTTTAGAAGATAAGCACAAATTATTAAGATAATAGAATGTACTATTCTGAGAGGGTAAACAAGTGCCATCTGCTTCTTAAGACAGCTTTTAAACCAAATATGTAACTCTGAAGCAATATATTTCAGAGAATCCTCTTCATTGTAAACAACTGCTTAGTTAGAATATGTGGTTTTTTGCATTTTACAGAATAGGGTACTTTTCATTTCATAAATTCTGATAAATACATAATAGAAATGTCATTGTGTGTTGCTTACTGCCTTCTGCAGAGCTTACTTGCTGCTTTATTCAACAAATACATTTTGAGCACTTACTGGGATACATGTGTGGGGAACACAATGAGAAGGGGAAACAGAAAAGAGAGGAAAAACATGTTAATAAATGACGTAAATAAATGCAACTGAGTTTGATACTTGAAGGAATGAAGAATATGATTCTTCAAGAGTTAAAAAAACACTTGACCTTGGCTGGATCGGGGAGCCTTCCTGAGGAAGGAGCACTTTAGCTGAGCAATGCACAGCAGCAAGTGCTGGGCAGGGAAGGGGTCCAGTGAGAGAGGGCAGCACACAAAGGCCCTGAATGTGGCCCATGCCAGGAATTCAAAGAAAAGTTAGGAGAAATGGACCTGGAAGGAGGGTAGGGAGAGGTGGGTGGAGATGTGAGAAGATACCAAATTGTGCAGAGCCTTAAATAGGCCACCTTAAGGAGGCTTATCTCAAAGATTCTTATACCATATTTAGCAACTGTTGCATATGCTCAATTTCAATGGAATATAAATATCAAGAAAGCTAACTCATGGTTATATAAACAGCAGAGGTGCTTTTTAAATACATATGGGAGTCAGTAAGTTTAAAGTCAATAAAGTTTTAACTAGAAAACTGAGTTTTAACAACAGTTTTAAGAAGTTAGTTCCATAGCCTCTTTCACTTGGTGATAGTTCCTTAAGTGTTCTAGGACCTTCACCCTCTCTGGTAAAGTCCGTCCCACATTGCTTAATGGCGCCCGCGATGGCCAAGCATCTCCTCTCAAGCGTATGCTTCTCATCAGCAACCAGGTAGTAGAAATAAGTGGACATATGATTTTTCAACTTTCAGATCATTACACCTGCAGATGTACATTATGGGAGGGGTTGCCAAATGTAATCGCTGTAAGCCCAAGCCAAAGCACAGATGTTGGAGTGAAAAAGGCATTTATGGCCCAATTCCTCTGCCTATGCTCCAGGGCGCAAGCGTGCAGGGCCTGCATGATGGTCTGAAATCACTCAAGTTTTTGGGCTTGAGGTTCCCCCCTGGTGCATTTATTCTCTGTTCACCACTCAACACACTGAGGTTCCTGTCGATGGCCCAGGTGACACTAAGTGCATGACACTAGCCAGCGTCATTTCTGTTGTACATGCTTCACTTTGTTCCACATAGCGGAAGCAGACAAGCATAAAAGATGTTATTATACTTAATCTAGTCTTGGTTTTGCACCCAACACACCTGACTTCAGGGGTCCGCCCCTTCCGTTAATCAGCATTATCTGACTTCTGTGGTCTCCGCAGTATGAGAAAGCAATACATCTGTGAAACTCATGACAGTGTCTCTGGCACCCCTGTTGCCTCTTCCTAAGCAGGAAAATACTTGACCACGAGAATGACACATTGTTCTTCCGGCGTGTTAGACAATGCTGCTAAACCAATGTGGGCCACGGAAGCCTTCCAACATTTATAGTGCAAGTCATTTTTCAAAGAACTTTGGGGGGGCGGGGAAATGTAACCTAGAAAACATTATTCATGGGAAAACTACATTCACTTCCTTCCTGCTGAGATCCTCCCAAATAATAGGAAGTGATGAGAAATCAATTGAAATTCTGAGCTCTCTTAGGAAAAAAATCCAAACAACTCCCAAAGAAGCCCTCAAAATACATGTATTCAAGAAACCACACACAGGAAAGTCCCTGGAAATCATCACGGTATCTGAAAAAAATTACTAAATTTGGCAATATATAGAAACCCGCATGGTTATTCTACTATATTTTAATTATTTAATCAACAGTATTTCCAATGTGCCAGATTTTTTGATATTCTTCTCAAATAACAACTATTTTAATCCTCATAGCAGCCCAGTGAGGTAGGTCCTCTAACAGAGGAAGAAACAGGCACAGAGAAGTGAGGTAAGTGGCCCAAGGTGGCACGGAAGTGGCAGAATCAGGATTCAAGCCCAGGCGCACTGGCTCCAGGCTCCCTGCTCTTAAGCTTTACACATTGTTTTTTAAGTTTTCTGATGTGACTAACAAAATGAAAAGGTACAAATGGTCTCTGAGTAGAGAATTGGGAGTTTTAAATATTATCGAAGTGGACCCGCTTTCTCTCTTACAGGGAGGATTTCATTTTTTTGAAGCCACATGATGCCCTGGGGCCACCTGAAGGGAGGAGTTGGTGCAAAGGGGTGGGAGCACCCCGAACAGCGTGCTCACTCATTTAGGGGACAGAGATGTGCCGAAGACTAACAGAAGGCCTCGCTACTCTGAAATACCTATCTTATTCATAGTTCTAACAATGGGAGAGTTATTTGAGTTAACAAGATCCTCTCTTGAGATACAATACCCTCTAGGATGGTTTGGTCCATGTCAACTATGCCATAGCAAACATTGCTTTAATTAGACCGATACTTAGCTGGGAGCAGGCTCAGTTTTTGTTGCTATGGAGGGAGAGAAGGAAATGTACAACTAGACTTTCAACACTTCCGTCTGTTTTCTTTTCCTCCTTATCTCTGAAAGATGATTCCTGCGCAAGCCTCTGAAACCAATCCTGCCCGAACAGAGTTTAAGAAACTCAGGGGCATAGGAGCTGGTCCCACTCATAGCCTGCAACAGGGTTCTTTCAACTAGGTCCTTACCATTTTGGAATCTGCATCTCCGCCAGGACAACTTGCCTAGTGTTCTAGTTCCTTCAAGACCAAGGCTGTGCTCTGTGTTATGCAGGCTTCTGTGGAACGCCAAACCTGAGTAGCTGAGGGCTTGTCAGACCTGCAGAGCTTGGGGTGCTACCTGCCAGGCTCCCCTGCTTGGCTGCAACACCCATCACACCCCTAGCTGTGCAGTTTCCACTGTTTCCCCACCTGCCTGGGCCTTGTCCCCCCCAGCACCTGACAGTCTGCACGCATCTCTCCCTTACTAGGAGAAACCTGTCTGGTGTCTAGATCTTGGTTCCTCTGCATCTGGTCTAAGGGGCCCCACTGCCCATCAAACTCAGCTCTTGCTTTGACATTAATCACCCGAGGAGCTTCTTAGACGCGTGGATGCTTGGGTTTCATCCAGATTAATTAAAGTGAACTCTCTAGAGGTGGATCTCGGGCACTGGTATTTTTTAAAATTTTCCAATTAAGTCTCATATGTACCCAGGGACGAGAGATACTACTATATACCTACATCAATTTCTCTCAAAGTTCAATGTGTATACATATAATCTAGGGATGTTGTTAGAACATACTTGCTGGCTCTGTAATGATGGATGGAGCCTGAGAGTTGGCATTTCTAAGATCCCAAGAAATGACCTGATGTTGGTCCATGGACCACTCTTTAAGTAGTAAGGCTCAAGACCAGTGTCAAAATGTGTTCCCCTCGCTAAATCAGAAACGGGAGGTGAGGCCAAACAATCTGTTAACAAGCTTTGCAGATAACTCTGATGCTCACTACAGTTTGAGAACCACTGGCCTAAATGTCAGGGCCCATCAGAAATATAATGCAAGCCACATATGTAATTTAAAATGTTCTAATTGTCACTCCAAAGTAAAAAGAAATAAGTAAAATTTATTTTAAAATAAAACCTTATTTAACCCAGTCTGTCTGAAATATTATCATTTCAACCTACAGTCAATATAAAAAAAATGATGTGATAGCTTACATTCTTTTTTTCATACTGTGCCTTCAAAATCCAGTGTGCATTTTACATTTTTATGACATCTCAGTTCTGCCTGGCCATGTGTTAAAAGTACTCAACAGCCATGTATCCACCATATTGGACAACCAAGCTCTAGACTTACAACACTGATAATAGCTTTATTTTTATTGAATGCTTGCTATGCGTCAGGCATTACTCAGTTGAGCATTTTATGTGCATTATTACATAAGCCCCACCAAACTTTGTGTATTGATACTGTTATTAGTCCCATTTTATACAGGGCATGGGTTATACCAAAGCCCTATTTAGTGTTTCATCAATATAAGCAGTCTACTCCAATACAAGCATTTCCCAATTATTTTAAATCAGTTTATTTATAAAACCAAAAAAAATTAAAATTAAAATTAGTGTTAGTACAATTAGATTTGCTAAGACATCAGTAGTTTATAATAGCTATGGTAAGTTGGCAAGTAAAAAAGTCCAAATTTACTATTCTCTAACTTTTAAAATATGTCCAAAGTCTACCTTGCATTCTTCTGTGACAGCAAATCTGGGGACACGCTGTTTGGACGGTGGGGATCCTTGGGGAACAAAGGAGACCTTGGCACATCATGTGGCAAGATAGGATTCATCCTGAAAGGAAGCAGCTAGCAAGGTCACAACATGTGGTTCAAGTACGGGTTTTGATATAAAATGACTCTAATAAAAGTGAAATGTGAGGCAATGAGCTTCTCTCAGTATTGATGTGGAAAGCAGGCAGTTTGGAATTTAAAAATAATGGTTGACTTAGTAGTCTAATAGTTAATCTTTACTGATCTCATTAACTTCCATAGTTTCTCCAGGAAGGCCAATTTTTAAATGTATTTTCCTTTTCATTATAAGCTACTCTAAGGAGAAAAAAGTAAAAACAATTACAAAAATTTATATCTGAGGGCCAGGCTTCCAGTTTTTCACCAGAATTAGCATTAATCATTTTTACCAAGTAAAGTAAATACTCTATTTTAAACTGGCAGGTATTTAAGACATATTAAAATGTGACCATTTAAGATAATGAACAGGAAAATGCATTCATTATTCTACAGAGACTTTAAAAAAAAACCTTACTCTATATACTTAAAATAAAGGTAACCTTATTTTAAAATTTTGATTAGACATTTCAAACTTAAGTTGTAGTTCCTTTTTTTAATTTAAGTATCTGTCTTTTTAATGTAAGTGTACTGGGCTGAGAGATGTCACTATTTTACCACAGTGCTTGAATAGCAATCATGTAATTTTCTCTTTTTGCGTATCATGCATAATCCTTGGTATTTTCTATAACCAATTCCAGTGTATCTTAAAGTTGAGAAGAAAGAGCCAGATTTGATGTGAGCCTCTAGTAACCAATATTCATAGTATTAATTATAAAATATAGCAAGGTGGTGTTTGTACTGAACTAAGGTCAGAGAATCTTCTTCCAACTCCCCTCACCTCTCCGCAGAACCTTCTGACTGCTTAAGCACTCTCTTTGTTATGGGTGGTAGGGAGCTAAAAGGACTTGGGGATTTCATCTCTATAGAATAAAGGCTTTAAGAAACATACTGAAGTGTTTCTTTCCTGGGAAATAACTAATTTTCCTTCTTTGAGGTGTTGTAAAAGGCATAATGACGCAACAGAAGCCAGAAGTTGGTCTGATGACGACAATAGTATCTTCCTTCAGTCACAGTAGACAGAAATCCCCATCTCCAGTTGCTATGCTTTGAATGGTCTCATCAAGAGAAAAAGAGGCTGTAAAAGTTTGTAACAGATTCTGTCTTTATTCTTTATTCTGGCTGCATCTGTGTGCTGTAAGCCTGAAGCAAGGACACTATTTTGCCCACTATTGTATCTCAGAGTGCCTGGCATATAGGCGCCTCAGAATTACTGGCTACACAAATATTCACTGAGTGAGTGAATATAGCTTCTAGCTCTTAATTTATAACTCTAGAAACAAAATAAAAGCTTGAAGTTTTCTGACGGTTGTTGTGACCCACTCTGAATCATTTCTTCTTTGGCCTTTGGAGGAGAAGCAGGGGATCTGTGTCTGTCTGCATCATGTCACTGAATGGTCCCCAGTCTCCGCCAACAGATAAGAAATGTCAACAGCTAAACCCAGTTGCTTTCAAAAATAGCATAGTTGATGAAACTGGAAATTTAGGTGTGCGCTAGAAATAAACCATTTGTCTTCAGTCTTAAGAAGGATAGGCTGACGAGTATTCCCACCAGAGAGATCTAACATTTTTTAAAGACCCATATAAACAAGCAAGTAACTGTCAGAAGGAAAGCCTTCCTTGTCACTCAGGCATAAGCAGAATGTCTTATTTTCAACACATCAGGTAAGTCATTTTGAAACCTTGAGAATTATGGCAAGGCACTTGTTTCTTTAAGATTTTAGTCAAGTGTTCATTTGTTTTCGATGGTGCTGGCAGTTTCCCCCCACAATTAAATAAGTATTTGTTCAGTGAACCAAGTTGTTGTGGGTTTCCTGGTTTGTGTCCTCCCTCGCCACCACTCCCCGTAGGGGGTGGGGGAAGGCCATACAGGCAGGGCTTTTCATCCCATCGCAGACAACTCCGGCTGCTGTTAATGCTGAAAATAGCTCAAATGCTCTCAGATCGGTAGCACCACCCAGCAGCTGGGATTCTTTCCCTCTCTTATTTGCCTTCTCTCTTGCCTTTTTTTTCCTTCAGACACTTGGATTGGACTTAATCGCAAACCTCTGGAGTTCAAGACCTTTTAAAAAGGGCTAAATAAACAATCTCTACATGTAAAAGGCCACTGACTCCCACTTCCTCTGTTTAGAGCAACTGTTGAACCCAGCTGCCTGTAGGTAAGACCGGTTCTGGAATTATTTATTTGGTGTATCATATGTTTCTGAGGAATGTCTTTTAAATAACTTATTTAGAGTGAAAATAAGCAGGATCTGTGAACAGTTTCCAGGTAAATATGTTGTTCCAGAACAGGGCAGTAGCATCTGTGCCTTTATGTGACTGTAATTTCAAACTTCACTTAAAACTCTTAATGTTGACCTGACGCTCTGTGACCGGGCTGCATCAGAATTCTCATTAAGCCTGATGGCCAAGGCAGTGAGAGGGCCTTTCAGACATAACTGTGTTGTTTAGGCTGCTGACTTACTTTTAACTTTCTAAGGGCATTTTTTTTAAAGGATGCAACCACCTGAGTAAAGAAAATATATTAGTAATGCCCTTTTAGGAAATGAGATCGCTTGATTTTATTTTGTTCTTTCATCGCTGTTTTGCTAGTGTGGAATCTGAACAGCTTTTCTTGGTTTGTTTGTTTTGGTCTTTGTACATTCGTAGCACAATTCAGGTGACTCCGTTTTGAGAATTCCTTACCTATCCGAATGTTAACAGATGTAACCTTTCGCTAACAGACATGACAATACAGTGACAATATAGTGTTTTGGAGAGTTTTCTGTGCCTCCCTTCACCCCCACCCCCTGCTCACACTGGTATTTTGCAAAGCACTTTGATCTGTGGACTTTAACTTCAAACACAGCATTTACTTTGATTGTGGGTATTTACTATGTTCCGTAAAAAGTCTTTTTTTTTCTTTCTTTCTTTTTTTTTTTAACTCTTTTATATCATTTCCTTCAAGTAATCTATTGGACTTCAGTTTTCTTCACTGATATATCTGAAGTTTTACTTGTACTGGGACCCCCAGCTGGAAGGCGAAGACTGTTTATGGCAAAGTTCCCTCACCATGTAAACGTTATGACAACTCTCTGCTCCCCTCCAAGCAGATTGCTGAAAGCAGGCAGCACGGGACAGTGCTCCGAGCCGAGCCGCATTCTATCCACCCTTCACTTGAGTGCCCTGTTGCCTCAAAATTAGCATGTGCCTTGGGGCCTAACTGCTGCTGTTTGAACATGGACACTGAAATCCTTGGAATTTAAAGATTCTTGTTTCCAAAGAGGTTTACTGGTATCTCAGACCACATGTCAAAAGATCACACAGTGATCTGCTGAGTAACTTTAAAAAGATAAAAGAAGAAAAATTAAAAAGACAAGAAAAATTTTAAAATGGAAAACTAGAAAAATAAAACCCCTGTGTAGCTGAAAGTCAGTTATGCTAGTGAAACTCGTGCTGAATGAGGGATAAGGAATGAAAAAAATGTTATTTCCTAAAATCAACAGTGTAGCGCTTTCTAGCCATGCAGTCAACTCTCAAATGTTCTCTTTATTTTAGAGAAAATTCACATGTATATCACATCTGTTTGTTACCTTTCCTTCCCTACCCCATGCAGAGGGTGTTTTCAAAGACCTCACCCAGATCCCAAGTTTGATGTTTCGTGGCAAACTGTCCCTGCGTGTTTGGGTGAGGGTCAGATGTTGAATGAGCCTAATGCTGTCAGGAGACCATTTGAGTCCCAGTCGAGGATTATGGCTCCTTACAGCTGATACAAGCT
Organism: Manis javanica; assembly: GCF_040802235.1. Lineage (NCBI taxonomy): Eukaryota > Metazoa > Chordata > Mammalia > Pholidota > Manidae > Manis > Manis javanica. Next base: position 100,474,204 of record NC_133167.1, read on the forward strand.
GCTCCCTATATTCTGCACCTTGCTAAGAAGGAAGGAAGCAAGTGGCCGCAGGACACGTTTCCAGAGGGTGGAGCTATGGAGAATGCCATGCAACAGGTCCCTCCGGATTGGAAACAGATGTAATATGACCTCTAAATTTAAACTGAGAGCAGGAAAACTTAGAGATGTTCAATCTAATTTTTTATTGCTACAAGTTGGACATTTAATTGCTACCTTCCCCACTTTAATCTGCATTATGAGGACTATATTAACCATCACATTTCTGTGTATAGTCAAAATTTTAAATTCTCTAGTTACTGTGAGCGTGTGCTTCACTGCTTCCTGGATCCTTTGGAGATCTAGAACACTCTCCCCTTTAGTATTGGAAGCCCCGATCTGGCATTGCTGAGTGCGAGTGTATTGCTAAAGGCACAGGGTCAGCTGCAGGCTCCAGGAGCACCAAGATGACGTGGGTTTGGAATATGACAGATGGCCATTCCCTTCTTGGGCAAGCCATTTTTCCCTGCTGTTTTCTGCTTCTTTGTTTCTCTCACAGCCCTTAATTTCACTCTGAATCTTTGGATTGTTTGAATGTGAAACTCAAGGAGAAACCTAGCCAAAGCCACTGACTTTCACACAGGTTCCACATGAAAGAAGTATTCTACCCAGCCCGACTCGAAACTTGGCCCATGTTTTGCCACAAGTTTTATGAATGTCAGTGAGCTTGGATTTGAAACATAATCCTAAGCCAGGTGACTTCTGGTGACTTTGAGGCCTTATTGTACAAGTATAGAATCTGTCAAACAAGGACATCCCTTATTTTCCTGTCTTCTACTGTAATTGCATGGGTACACACATTTTTCCCCAATAAACTCTCATTTGTTCTGAGATATTTTAAAGCCAGGCTCAATTCTAATATGGATTTTTATAGCTGTGGTATTTAAACACCGGCAAATAGAAGTCTGCATTTTAAATTCCAACCCAGTCTGAACCACAGTGGTGTGAACATGTTGGTATAATTCAGCAGAAGGAAGGGAGTCCCAGGAGAGTCATGGAATGTCTTTCTTTGCTTAAATATCCCTCTGTGCTTGTGAGGAACAAACAGTAACTTTTTGTCCAGGTCTATGCACTTGACAGTATGCCTTTGTTCACTCTCCAAAGGTGGGTGTCAAATATATTGGTGGAAAAATAATAAACTTCCAGATATTTTCTTTTGCCTGCTCAACTGATACACTCCTAGGGAACATTGTAAGCATTGAAAAGCTCAGTACTATTACTTGTGATGTAATGTATACTGAATAAAGGTGTACAGAAGAGTCTATTTCCATCAGAAAAGCTGAGTGACCCGGGGCTGGTATGTATGTTGACATTCAGATGGGGCCAGGTTGTGAAGGTGTGGTGTATGTTTTGAGTCAGGGTAGGGTGGATAGAGAGGATTTGTAAGCTTTGCTAAACAAGTCTGTCACATCTAAAACAAAAATATTCAACTCCAGGATCTGAATACATTCCTCTCTTTTGTTGATCATATAAATTTGTGTTGGCTGAACATTGAATTCTTTTGGTATTATTTTTCTTATTAAAGACACCAAGGATTACATTCGGATTATTAAGATTCCAGAAATGGTAAATAATGTCCAGTGAAAATATGACCAATTGGGAGACCTACAGAGTTGCTAATGAACTTGCATGAGTCAGTCTCAGAAAGATCTTCAGGTTCTATGGCCATTAAAGATGCTAAGCCACACAGGAAACTAAGATTTGAAATGGCATTTTATGGGGATTTCTGAACTCATTTGAAGGATTTTTGTGAAAATGAATGTGTGATCTCTCTAAAGATTTGGTTAGACTAAATTTAGTGAGATTTATAGGCAGTTCTTCATTATAAAATTAGGTTGCTATCAAATATCTCTTGAAAATTTTATAATCTTATTGTCACTTAATACAATAGATGTTTTATATTAAGGATATAGTTTTCATTTTAGCAGGTGACTTACAAAATGACTATAATTGATCCCATCTAAGTAAAGCACTTGAAAAGCTAATAATAGCAAAACTTGGGGGTCCCATACAAGGAGCTACACTTAACATTGACTTCACTATTCATAGTGAGCATTTATCAGCATATCTGATTTTATGTCCCAAAACAGTACAATAGAGCAGAGGAAAGGAAGATGCTCAAATGGAGATGCCAGAGAATATAAAACAATTCAAGACCATCCTTCAAGGAAGTTTCTCTCTCAGTAAATACATGAAGGTATAAGGAGTTCAATATTTTGAGAACAATCAACACCCATAATAAAATAGGAAAAGGAAAAAGGTAAAAATAAGATAAAAATAAACATCAGACTTGTACATAGCAAATATTTCTTTAAATCGTAAAAAGAACTTTGCTCAAGAATGACCTTACTAGGCATTAAAGAATGCAAAAATAGGTCATTTGAAAATCTCTTGTGCTTAATTTACTGTCAGAAAAATGGAGTCCACATAATATGTACTCATTCTTCAAGGATATATTCTTATAGCCAATCTTTACAATGCTGTGTTAGTTTTGTTTTTTAAATTGCTATCAGTCTGATCAGACTATGAAAACCCAACAGGAGAGGGTCTCTCCCCTGATACACCAAAGAGGATTATTTACCTGAAGCAGATAAAATGATCGTTTCCAGGAAGATCATTATTATCCAACTAAATTTTTATTTGTTATTTGGATATTATCATTTCTTCTGCAATAAGAAGTAGTACTTAAAATAATATTTTAAGAGTCACAATGCCAAACACCACAATGATCTGAAAGCCTTCTTCTCTCACCTTCCAAGACAGACTTCAGAATAATGTGGGCATTTTTCATAGGTTAAAATACAGAGACTGCTGTCAGGGGATAGGTCAGGTCCCTTTAATGCCCCTCTTGTCCTGGTCTCTATCCTGGGGGATCTTGGAGTGGGAGACCCTAGTGACCCTTAGAATCACTTTTGTACCCACTGAGCTGCCGAGAAAGAGAACAAGGAGCTTCCTCTTTCCTCTTCCCCTGAGTCTCAGTCCAACCATCCTTTTTTCTTATGGCATTATCCCCTTTTTCTGTTGTTTCCACTTCTCTTTGTCCAGAAGAAACAAGGTCTTCCTCACAAACCTTTCCATTCTTGCAGTGTTGAGGAGGAAAAAGTCCCAGGGTAAGTAGCCCTCAGGGCTGCAAGCCTCACGCACATCACAAAGCAAGCCCATGGCCCCAAGTAGAGCATCTGTGTGTGCGGCACAGTTGTGTTTAGGAGCCGTTGCATCACGCATACCAGAATAAAAATAAAATGGACATGGGGGAAGCCTTTCAGGTTGGAACAAAATATCCATTTTATAACCCCAATTTTTTATTTTAGAACAATTTTAAACTTACAGAAAACTTGTGAAGATGGAACCAGAGTTCCCATATACCCCTCTTATTAATATCTGACATTAATATGGTGCTTTTGTTTCAGTTAATGGATGAATGAATATCAATACATTATTAACTAAAGGCTTTATTCATTCATGTTTCCTTCCCTTCGTTTTTACCTACTGCCCTCCTGTTCCAGGATCCCATCCAGAACACCCCATTGCATTTAGTCATCACGTGTTCTTATGTTCTTCTTGGCAGTAAGTTTATCAGCCTTCCCTTGTTTCTGATGGCCTGGACAGTTGTGAGTACTAGTCAGGCATTTTGTAGAACATCCTTCTGTCAGAGTTTGTCTGAAGTTTTTCTCTTGATTGGACTGGAGTTACGGGTTTCAGGGAAGAAAACCTCAGGAGTAAAGTGCCATTCTCATCACATCATCTCAAGGGCACATACTATCAACATGAGGTATCACTGTTGATGTTGACCTTCATCACCTGACTGAGGGAGTGTCCGTCAGGTTCCTCCACCACGTGTTACTCTTTCTGCCTTTCCATACTGTGCTCTTCTGGAGGAAGTAACTTTGTGCGGCCCACACTGAGGAGTAGGGTGTTATGCTCCTCCACGTGCAGTATCTAGGATTTTTGTCTAGTCTCCCCAGTTTACTTAAGTTCAATCATTTATTTATATTAGTATGAACACATGGATACTTATTTTATACTTTGGGTTATAATCTAATACTAGTTTACTTATTTTGTTGCTCAGATTATCCCAGCTTTGGCCATTGGGAGCTCTGTCACCTGGCTCCTTTGTCCTATGACACAGTCCTATCATTGTGAGGGGTTTTGGGTTTTTATTTCCTGGCACTACAAGATGCTCCCTGCTCATTTTGTGTATTTCCTGTCCCTGTCCTAGACTCAGCCATTTCTTCATTTCTTTGGAGCCCTGGCTCCTCTTTCTGAAGAACAGTATTAGAAATCAAGACCAGAGCATCTATTTTAATTTTTGAATGTGATCTTATCAGCCACTTATTTTTTTACTTGAAGGAATTTTCTTTTTGCTCATAGATTATCAGTCTACAGGTGGAAATACCTTGATATGGTATACAAAGATAACCTTTCTTGATTTTTTAGAGTAACAAGCTATATGTTACCCTTGCATGCTGCTCTATCATTTTGAAACAAATTCAATTAAATATGATCAAATCCGTTTTTTATTTTATTTTTGGTGGGAAATTAGCAATTTTGGATGTGGTCTTCAAAAGTCCTAAATGTAGCCTTAACTGGTAGAAATCAGTTGTTTCTTTCTTAAATAGACATAAGGACATCTTACATTACTTAAGAGATGACCAGGCCAGACCATTAAGTGAATATATGGAATGCTGCTGCCACAACCTCCCCCTCACCATGTGTAAGCAACTGTGACACAGGCAGCCGGACGGTCTGGCAGGATTGTCGGATGACACACCCAGACAGTGACACTTGGTAGAAGATGGGCAGTGCAGGCTTAGGGCTCCTGGAGCACCGAGCTGGGATTGGAAGCTGGGCACCTCCAGTACTAGAAAATCAGAGATGCTATCACGGAGGGAAAACCTATGTGAGTTAAGACTTTGGGTCAGATAAGAGGGCATTCAGATGGAAGGGCTGATTATAAAGAAAGACTCAGAGGAGAGAAAACTCAGCACTCAGAGAATAGTCAGAAATCTGCTACAGCAAAAACTTAGGTCTGATGCAAGTGCCCCTGGAAAGATGTATGGGGTTGGTGTTCATTGACTAGGGAGAAAATTCTCAGAATTAGGTCTACATGTTAATATTGCTGCTGGCTAATGTTCAGGATAATAAGAGAGATGAAACACTGGACAGCCCCTTTTAAGTAGATATAATTGAGAAGACAGGGGCAGGGACAAGGCCAAGAGCTATAGGAATAAGAGCAGGCCAGCTGGTGCAGAGCAAGAGGCATCAGGGCTGTTCAATACTGCCCTCTTTCACAACTCTGTCCTAGAAACTAAACACTCCCTGCAAAATAATTGCAACTGTAGTTTTATTTAATACTTGGTATTATCAGAGATAGTGAGTTGTATTTTTGTTTCACCAAAGACATAGCTATTTCATAGTCAATATCTAATTTCCGTGATCACCTATTTTAATGTCAGGTGGCACTGCTATTAATACGGGTTTGGTCACACAGACATTACGTACAGGTGAGGACCCTGACATCCGGGTAAGTTTGGCACCATCCCTTTTACATCCCTAGTAAATAGCAAATGGTAGATTGGCTCTCATGTCAAGATCTTTCAAAGTTGTACCATTCTATCCATTTATAAAATACAAAGATATAAAATAGGTTAGCAACAGTAGCCAAAGGATAATAAGAAAATCATTGGTCCAAATAAGGAAGGAGGTATTTTCTATCCATCACAAGTTCTGACTTTCTGTACTTCACTAAGAGAAAAAAAAAAGAAAGGTAGGCAAAATGAGGGTGAGGATCACAGAGAAAGACATGAATGTGCCCATGGTGTAATGATTGAAGGCTGTTGAAACAGAAGATATGGTACCACAAAAGAATCAGGTTAGTAACCTGATAGTTTAAATAAAACAATGTATTCTCTTATGAAAAATCAATTCCATATATTAGAAAGGATAGAATAGAGACATTAATGTCTTGTTCTAAATATAAATTTGGGTCTGAAGAAAGAAATTGGATTTAGTTTAATGGAAAAACACACATACAGTACATGTTTTTAAAGCCTCGTATTTTGGTTACTTCGACCCGTTGCAATATCCTGGGCCAAGTACAACTCTGAATTGGTTTAATTCTAGGGGAGCTCTGCTCTTGACATGCATTTCAGCTCAGTGGTACTTCTCTCACCAATTCTGCAAACCTAAGAAAGTTGGTAGGTTTCGAATTTAGCTGCAAGAAGTGTTCAGAAATTTTGTGTTTGTTTGAACTGACTGTTAAAATATTTTAAAACTATGCACCACTCAACTTTCAGAACAAATTCTTAATGTTAAAAACACCCAAAAATGCTGAAAAAGTTATATGAGTGTACATTTTAAGTGAATTTAATGTACATACAGCCACCGTTAACAAACACAGTTTTGATCTAAGATCAAAGTATTTTCTCTTTCACATCTACCTTTTTTGCTGTGGAAGTATTTACTTAAAAAAATTGTTATTATACTGAGACTAAAGTCTATGGTTAAGAATAGAAAACTATACAAAAACAAATATGACTCTCTAAATGTGCAGTTGGATTAGAAAGCACATCTTTGTGGCACCAGCAGAGCCAACTGTTGGGAGGTGTGGCCTAGCATCTACTTGACCCTCATGCGCACATCTGTGGAAAGACCAGAACAGTCAGCCTGCACTGAAGGGCTCAGCAGGGGAGTGAAGGAGATTCAGAAGGAAGTTTTGTGCTAATTCAAGAAGGATGTTCAGGGTCAAACTAAAGAGCCAGGCCTCATTCTGAAGTAGGAGGAAGTGGTCATTGTCCCAGACTGCACAGAGCAGCAGAATGCTAACTTTTGGGAGAAGAAATTAGTTTAAAAAATTACCTCTTAGTCACTGAACTTAAACAAGAAATCAAATTCTTTACTGTAAAAAAAATTTTATAATTTGAAATATATTTCTATTTATATAATTAAATTATAAATTAATGATTTTATTTTAAATTTTATTTATAAATTGTTTATAATTTGAAATATAAATTATTTACATATAACATGTAAACACTTTGCAAATTGTTTACTATAGTGATCAGCAGTTTGCTATTATTAGTTCTGACATAAATCACTGAAATTTTCCTTTTATATCAACTATGATAATACTCATTCAAGGCAGAATAAAACCAAAAATAGATGTAAACAAGTTTCTAAACTTTATGTTGGCATCGTAGATGAGTGTGGCTTCTGATGAGAAACTTTTAAAAAGCAAGTAAAAGAATGAAAATCTGAATGAAAAGGTAAATTCAATAGGAGTTAATGATCTTTTAAAGGAAGATTAATGAAAGTTGTTTTTGTAAAAAAAAAATTAAGATGACTATTGGTCTTCAATACAAAATACATTTCATTTTAGTTTGTGTTTGAGCAACTTTACAAAATCAGTGGACACATTTTATGTTCCAAGAGTAATCTAGAGTTGGCACTGGGTCTTTGCTAGTGTGGTGAGATCCATCATATGATAACAGCTTGGGTAAAAACTTGTGGAAACTTATCCACAAACAAAGTGATAATTTTTATGCCAAGGGGAGAAAACTTGATTGGAGTGAGATTTTTATCCTCCTTACAATATTTTATCTATTTTTAAATACTGAAATTAAACAAAGCATTTAGAGTTAAAAATCTTTGGTGTCCACATCATAATTTTATATAGTCATATACATCTTTTCTCTTTCAATATTCTGGATGACTAAATAAAAGCATATGTACAAAAACATCTCGCAGAAGACCAATTTGGATTTTTCAGTGAACTTTACAGCTTGGTACATACAACACCTGCCTCTTCTCCTTCGCCTTCCGTGACACAGGAGGTGTCTCCTTCAATCTCTCTGAGTACTCCTCAATTCCACTTACAGGCACCTCTTTCTTTGCCTGACCTTAAACCTTTAAGATCCCTTGGGTTCTGTCCTGCTTGTCTAATCTCCTGACTTCACCTGTTTCCCCCTTTACAACAGCTAATCCCCAAATCTATGACTCTCTCCGTGATCTCTCTCATGAGTTCCAGACTCGCATTTCCAAGTAACAGGTAAACACTGCATATGAACATCTCAGAGTACCATATCTCAGTACTCTAAGGCTGATCATCTTTAATTCCCAACCTGCTTTTCTTCCCCAGGGCTATATTCTAATAACCGTGTCCTCCAGCTAATCAGGGCTAGTATCTTAAACAAGCATTCAAACTGTCTTCATACCAGCTTAATCATGCACATCTTCAGTATCCCCCAGGGCCCCAGCTAAAAGGCGGTGGTGCCCTTCTTGACCGGGATTTCGTAGTGTCCTGACTACCCCCTGACATCCATTCTCTCTGCCTTCCAGTCTTATCTCTTGAAGTCAGAGTTATTTTACGCAAATACAGAAGCTTTGCACGGAGACTCCCCACCTACCAAGCCCTCCTCTCATACAGCAAATGCACTCACTTTGCTTTCTCTCCAGGCTTTCCGGACCAGGGGAAGGGTGCGGCTCCCCCAGGCAGGGAACAGAGATCCAGTGGCAGTCCTGCTACTTTTCTCAAAAAACCCTTTCTCTCAGATTCTCTTCTGACAGTGATAACAGTGTTCAGAAATCACCTGTTTCAGTACCACTTACCATGTACTGATGTGACAGTTGTAGTCAGTTGCTTAAATGGTAAGTGTTTTGCTTGAAAAAAATCAAACTATAATCAAATGCAGTGTTTTAAACCACAAACTCCATGATTCATATGTGACAGTGAAGGGAGTCTTTAAGAAATAAATGACTTTAAATGGAAATTTAAATCTAAAAAAAGCACATATCTTCAAAACTACATAGTAAATAAGTACATTAATGAATAAATAACATGACTGAAACAATATAAAAAGATCCTATGACAGTGCTTCACTCAATTAACTATGAAATTGCCTTAAGGCATTAGAAGTCATTATCTGTGGTCACTTAAAGCACTATTTGGTTTTACTAATAAACTCCTAATTTCTTTTCTTTCTGATTTATGCATAAGAGCATTCTTCTGAAATACAACCAGAGCCAAGCGTTAGATGTACCATGCTATAATGTACAGTAAAAAATACAAAAACAAGGGATGGAATCATATTCTGGAATAGTGACGGCATAAAGATCCTACTCAATGAACTGCTACCATCTATAAATTATCTGAGTAGCATGATAGGAAGGATGAAAATCTAAATACCAGTCTCTCGGATCTTTTAACATGTGTGGCACCACTGGTCTGTGTGTCACTGAATCAGTAATCACTTGCTGAGAGTCCATGCAGCGCCCCGCCCTGCCTCTGTGCCAGGTCCGAGGGACTGGCCGCCTCCCTCACGGAGCATTCAGCAGGAGACAGCTGTTGAAAGCTAACTGTCCAAGTAGCCATGTAAGTAAAACTGTAGTAAGAGCTATGAAAGACAAGACGCAAGGAGGCTGTGAGAGCAGAATCTACGATTTTGAGAACCAGGGGCAATAATAAAAAGACCTAGATTTGGAACTTTGTGAAATGATTAGGAAGATGAGTGAATTACTTGGGGTTGAAGTCAGAAGAGGCATTGCATTATTCCTAGGATGGCAGCCCCTTTGTCAGGAGCTGAGAGTGAAGAATAAAGAGAAAGGGGCACAATTTTTCCAAAAACAGATGTATCCGCCATCACTATGAACACCCACTCCATCTATGTATGTGACTATGTGATTACAGGATGATGCCTTTTCTCCTGAGGAAAATATCTTCAGATTGATAACTAGCTCTACCAGCAGATGGAAATACTCCATGGGTTATAGAGATAGTGTTGGATTTGCTCCTATTTCAATATTGAAGGTGTATGATTTCTGAAATGATCTATGAAAGATGGATGTGACTTTGAGAAAACTTATTTGAGGTTTGAGTAAGGATTTTCAAGATAAACATCCAAGTAAAAGCCTAACAGAGGTATATTGAAACAAAATTTCTCAATGAATAAAGACCTTACTGATTGCAGCTATGAATTCGAGTATTTTGACATATGTTCAGGTGTTTACTTTGGGCATGTAACGAGTTAAAAGTTAAAGAAAATGTTTAAAGTTTTCTTTGTGGCTTTGAAGTACATTTCAAAGAAATACATAATTTCAACATAAATGGTACATTTCCTCCACGGATCAACACAAATTGTGTGTGTGTGTGTGTGTGTGTGTCTGTGTGTGTGTGTGTGCGCGTGCGTGAGAATTAAATCTTGTGGTTGGGGTTATATCTGTTAATTTTTATTATGTAACTGAAATAGCAAACATTTAAAATAAAATAGTTTCTGCTTTAATAATATGGTAATAAATTATTCAGAGTAGAATTGATGAGAGTTTTGTCTTTTGTTCCTTTTGCTCTCATTCACATTTCTTAAAACGGCAACAGTGCTGATTTATTTTAAGGATGTCAGTGCCACTGTTTAGTGAAATAGGAATATTCAGGTGTGTAAACCTAACAGTGACTTGGAGGGCTTCCTGCAGATGATTCTGACTGTGGAGTATTTACATGGTGATGTACAAAAGGTAAATGCATTTATACTTACAGATTATTCCACTGAACTAGATAACATGTGTGTCAATAAATGCATTACTCAAAAAAAACCCACAAAAACCTGAAGTGAAACACAAGCAATTTTATACTGATTTACTGGCAATTTGTGAATAATTGTTTAGGGCTTGAGAGTGTCTGTACCACCAATCTTACCGTGTGAACAACTACATGCCTTGATGTCAGTAATGCTATGAACAGTAGCCTCTACACAATCTGAGATGCATCAAATACAGAAGTCAATATTCTGGTCATCACCCTACATGAACTGTCTGTAGCACCTGCCATTTCTTACACTCAGTCACATCAGTGGGCCAACCAATTTGTAGACACTTATAGCTTGAAAATAACTCCTATAGTAAGAGTAAGGCTAGGCAGCCACCATATGGAATCATTTTAAACACATAAGCCTGATCTTTACCATACAGTTGTACAGATCTAACTGGAGGGAAGGCAGGTGTTTTAAAGACTTGAAATAGCTGAACAAATTTATATCCTCTGTGATGTGTTATACAATTTGGAACAATAGGATAGGTTTGCTCTCTGCTAGACTGTTGTGCCTCTGTGTTTTATGTTACCTTCAAGTATTAAATATAGCAGCCTTATTTCCAAGAACTCAGAATAACTGTTAAACTAGAATTGTGATATTGGTACAAAGCAAGTGACATTAAAGATAAATGCAATTTTCATATCTCGAAATTATAAAGGCATTGGTTTCTGAAGTCTCTAGAATGTAAAGTTAACAATGAAAAGGAACATTAACAAAAATCTCAAAGTTTTTTAGAGAATGTACAGTTAAAGACTCACATTTGATGTGATGTTTGCTTACCTAGAAAACAAAACTTGAAAAGCACTAAAGGTGTTTTGCCCTACTCTGCCTTCTTCACAGAGTTTCCTGTTTCATTTTTGAGACCAATTATGAAATGACAACATAATCAGATGTTTCTCTTTATGAAATCATGTTTCTTGAAGGAGCTTTGCATATTCTAAATATTTTGTGTCATAATGTCATAACAGAAGTCACTGAAGTCCAGAGAAGTGAACTAAACTTGACAGTTTCCTAAAGCCTTCTAGTGGAAGATCAGGCCCACTGAACAGTGTGCTTCCTGCTTTTCTATGCAGTTCAAGGAGAAAACCAGCCCCAAAGTGGAGAACTGGAAACCTTCCTCAGGATCTAGCCCTTGGTGTTGCCTGTATTACCTGTAAGAACATGTAGCAGATACATTCTGTAGGCTGATCACATGTATTTACGCAGTTCAGGCCATACTGAACAATGATAGGCTTTGAGTGTTGGGATGGCTTAAACATATATATTTTTTAATTCTGTGGATTGAATGATATTTCCTTCTGCAGAATAAGCTTCCTAGAACCAGGCTCCCAGAATAGAAATGGTAAATTTCATGAACTGTCTCTTTATCAGAAATCAGCTACACAGGTTTTTGGAAAACATTGCTGAAACTCCACGTAAAGCAAATAGCAAAATTGTACTGTACTGTATAATTATGCTGTCCTGAAGATTAATTTTAAATTTGATTTATAGTCATCTTTAAATCTCACAGAGATACATGTTTTAATGTGAATAATGATTTTTGACGGCATAAACAGGATAATAATCATGAGCTGGGTCGAGAAGAGGTTCTGCTGGGCACGCTCTGTTTGATATTCTTGGAACATCCACTTTCCAAGAAGCTGTAAATGAAGAGTGCAGTTGATTTAACTTCTGTTCTGCCAACCATCAGTCTAAATCATCTGCATACCAGTAAAATTCCTGGATGTTTTCATTTGTTTCACATCAAGCTGCCTTGATTGTATGATTGCTTTAAAATATAACATTTGCAAAAATCAGGGACTTTTTTTCATTTTCATTTTTTGTTTTGCATTTTAATCAGTGTATTATCAGGCGATACACTGATATCTACTTCAGATCTGCTTTCTAACATTCAGAGTTAAATTTTTTTCTTTTGATAAATGCAACTGTGAGATCAGGTTAAGTGAGATGAACAGATAAAAAGATTTTTGCCCCAAGTGAGATATGAGGAATGAGAAGCCATTTCTTTCTTTATATATAATTAGAAGGAAAGGTCCTGAAAAAAGAGTATGATTGTTCTTATTCCAAAATGGGGCTGGTGGTGTGTGTTCTGCGTAGAGTAATGTTTGCTGGATGATAAGAAGGTCAAAAGACCTTTAGCCCTTGAGATTCAAGTTAGTGGATGCCTCTAGCTCCTGCCTGATAGTCAAATCTAGGCTTTCAAGACTTCTTGCTATTTCCACGCTCTATGGCCATTTCATCGTGCTATCTCCCCTGCTTATGTCTGCCAGTAAAAGTGTGGCTGGCATTACCCAGGATCTGATGTTTATATCGCATTTCAAGTTGTGTATTTCATGACTAGAAAACTGTGTTCTATGTCAAACACCTCATATTTCTGATATTTCTGGTACCTATTATCTTGTGCCTTTTCCCTTCAAATACTTTAAAGAAGCGTATTACTTATTTTGTGCCTTTTCCCTTCAAATACTTTAAAGAAGCATATTTCTGATACAGTCTAAAGATAGCGGGAGCTATAGTCTCATTCCAGGTGACAGTGACCCTTCCCCATGTTAACACAAAAATGCAGGTGACACTAATCCCATCTTCCCCAGGAACTAGACATGATTGTTGTGGCAAGCAAGACTGTCCATCAGAAAGGAACAGGGGCATGATTGCTTGGAAGACCAAGAAGGTGGTCTGGGCATGAAGACTGACCAGGTCTGCTCCTGAATGACTGCTTGCAACAGAAGCCCCTCACCCCCACTACCTTCACCCCTGCCCCCACTGACCTGCCCTTGGTATTTAAATTTCCTGTGTTAAGCCACAGAAGTTTGGGGCTTGTGGGTTACAGGTATTGGCCAACCTTGCAGTTGTTTAAACTAGAGAACTACATGACTCTATAATGTAATATGTCAACATATCTTAACAGATGTTGTAATTCTATATGAAGATATATTTCTTGGTAAAATTTTAAAAAATACGAGTAATTTTAGAAACTCAGATCCAGTGGTAACATGATTTTCCAAAAAATAGAAAAATACCATAGAATTTAACTTTTTGTTTCTTTGGAAAGTATTTAAGCTATATAATACATCTTCTGGACCATGCTAATTAAATATTTCTGGTTTCTAAGAGGATAAGAATTATTCTATTCAAAGTAAAGAATGCACAAGATGTTGTTTTTTAATTCCTCAAAATGAAATTGTTATTCTTCTTACTTTATCTGAGAGGAACATTTTTACAAATAATCTTTAAAAGTAGACTTGAACCTGTCAAATTCCAAATCAGTACCCCAAGTAAAAGCCACCAGATTAAATTTTTAGAAAGAATATTTTATCTTGGACTTCTCAATGAATTTAAGTAATTTAAACAAAGGAAATAAAGATTTCCTTCTTACAAAGTATGCCATATTGAATCCTTATGAAATTTGTAATGTCCTGATAATTTATTCTTTTTTTTAACCATCTTTTAATAGAGACTTCCAGACAACTCTTCATCATCATTAAATAAAGACCTGAAAAATTTTAGTGGTGGTGTTAATATGGCTGTAGTTCTACCACCACACCCCCAAACCCTTTACTTTTTGTATTTGTGGGTCAGTGTCCTACAAAAGCATAGTGGATACAGAATTAAAATTCATTCATTAGGTCTAATTAGGATCAAATATTTATTATGCACCAGTAGCTGCAGTAAGTGTACTTCCTAGGATGGAAATTGTTCATGGCTAATGTGCTGTAGCTACCCACATAGTACTCATGTCTGTGTTCGCTGGTTCTGAGATCGGCTCCCTCCTGTGGAATGTCTTTCATCTCAGTAGCTGCTCTATATGATTTGGCTGGGGTTTCCCCTCGTATTCTAAATGTAATATATTCATGCCAATTTAAAGGTCAAATATTAGGAAAAATGGGCAAGCAATGTTTTCTTGTCTGTTAAATATCCATTAATCATCTCAAAAGGGATACAGATCATTCAGGATATACATTTTTGTCATGACTACATGGGTCAAATTCATTAGCAGTTTGGAAAGACAAATATAAAATGGGACTTAAGCTATCACTTCTTTCAATCTTTTCTTTAAGGAAATTTTCCACTCATTATATCTGAATTCTTCTGAAGAGGACTGTGCTCAGCATATCACTGCTTTCCATTGGCATGATTTTGATGGAAGTATTTTCAGTTTATTAAAAAAGGCTGATGAAGCTGAATACATATATTTTTTAATCTTGCTGTATATGTATATATTAAATTCTAATCACACAGTAATTGTTGCTTAAATTGATGTTAAAAAAATGCATGTTAACCTTTTCCAACTGGGCAGTACTATTTAGTAACTAAGTAATGTAGTTTATTTTTAAGATAGTGTTACTTTTTCCCTGGGGTCCTCTGGATTATATTTCCTAACCTCAGCACTATGAATAGTTTCGACCAGAGAATTCCTTGTTGTGAGGGATGCTCCTGCACACTTCCAATATTCAGCAGCAAGCCTGTCCTCTACCTACTGGGTTTCAGTTAGCCTCCGTCCGCAGTTCCAGATTGTAACAGTGAAACACATCCCCAGGTCGTCAGATATTCCCTGGGGAGCAAAACCATCATGGCCTTAGATAATAAAAGATCCCTAAATTTCACCTCCATGTAAACGTGATTTTGCCTGTTTCTAAGTACTGACTGTTGTAAACACCCTTCTGCAAAGCTCTGTGGACTCGTCCCAACTTGTTCCTGTGCCTAAGCTTCTCCTTTGGAATCAGACAGCTTTCCCAGACTTCTTTTCTCTATGTATTCCATCTGCTCCCAGATGTCCCATCCTCTCACACACGTGTGTATGTGTGGAGACGCACACGCTTTGTCTCTGTTGTGGTCTGTATGTGTCTCCTGCTTTCAGAATGCTACAACTGCCTCTAAGGACAGCTGGGCAGCTGCCTCTTGGGCGCCCCCCCAGCCCTCAATCTATCCTCAAATGTGGTCAGAGATGAACTTTGCCTAAGGATGCCTATTACTTGGTCCTTTGCCACCTAATTTAGCAAAATGTCAAATATAAACATTTCACTTTTTTCTCGGGCCTGTCTTTGGCCTTCCTCATCCCTTGCTTCTCAGCACTGGTTTCACATCTAGACTTACCGTGCCACCGACATTCTTTTCAAACAGTTCATTTTTTTCCTCCTGCCCTCTCCCCTTAATCTTAACTAGAAAACTCATGGATTTCTATTTTTTCCAAATTCATACAGTAGTTAGAGCTAATAGCATTCCTCTAGTGATTAATTTGAGTTCCCATGTTATATAACAATTCCTCCATGATTTGAGCCCTTGTTGAAACCCTTTGTCATGAGTTTTTGAAGCAGTATGTCTTGCCTCCCCAAACAAGGCTATGAACTTTTTGACATGGAAGCCATTTTATACATTTTTCTGCATCTTGTGTAGTGCCTTATGTATAATACTTTATATATAATGGGCATTTGATTGCTATTTTCTCATGTGGTTTGAATTTCAACACTCATGCAAGATCAAGGAGAAACGAGAGAGAAATGATATCCAAAGAAATAAAAGAGAAAGCAATAGTGCTCCTAAGTAGCTCATAGTTTATCCCCAAGTTTCAAAATAAAAACAAAAGTCAAAAAACAAAACCCAGAGCCACATTTTCTCACTCAAATTCTCTATAGCTCTTGAGCACTGCTCTACACCAAGAGGGAGCATTTAATTCTCAAACAAGCAACTCACTTGGAAATGCGGCTGAAAGTGGTACTTGTTTGTTACTTTGAAATTAGTCCATGTATGTCCCATATGGCAAAGAATAACTATGCAAAGGAGACACTAACATTATCAACAAATGTCAATGAAGACTAAATGTTGGGGACTCTACAGCAGCCATTTATTCACTCTAGAGCTTTCTATTGTGCCCTATGACTGGGACAGAGAACATGTAATTATCTTAGCTATTACATTACAACGGGTAACATGATGCTATTGAATTTGTGAGATGCTTTTCAAATACATGATTTTGGGTGAATAGATTCTGACTGCAGATGTGCTCAATCTTTTGAATTTTTCCAGTGGAAGAGACAGTGTTATTGGAGTTTAGAGCAGGCTTAAACCCACAGTTTGATGGTGATGAAATTAAGGTTTTTAAAAATTTGTACATATTTGGTAGGCATGATTGACACTGGAAAATGATAATTTGCATCATCCTTTTCATTCCTCATACATGGGGAATAGCTTTAGAAGAGATAAGTGACTTGCACAAAGTCACATGTCTAGTAAATGGCAGGGCTGGGATTTCAACCTGGGTTTGTGTGACTCACCAGCATTCAGATCAGTCCACTACAACACAGAGTCTCTCGACAATGTGTTGATGGGATCACAGAGAGGTACTTGTTTGAATCTGTATTAAGTGGTCACATCTGGACAGTTCACTGTTCCCCCAGTGAATACACTTAGCAACCAGGCCAACCAGTGTTTCTAGACAGAAAGTGAAGCCATAGCTCCCAGTGGGGGCAGCAGGTGAGCAAGGATCCCTGGGGAATAGCGACTACATTTTTTGTTTACCAGGAGCTTTAATGGGTATACACTGGGTAGGCATGCGGTTTCTTTTTTTGGCTGCATTAAAGCTTTGGTCTCCATTTCTGTATTTATTTTATCTACATGGGCAACTGAAAGCCTCCCACTAGATCCATAAACTGGCAAACTAGTTTCTCCGGCCTATTCCGCTGTTGCCTCTGCAACGTCTCCCAAATTATTCCCTCATACATTGAACTAATTTATCTTTACTGTTTCTTCCCCTCTTAAAATTCCTCTGGCCCAGAAGTTCATATACTCCCAGGTTACTTAACACGTTTATATGTAATTGTGACCCAGAACAGCCAGGAATCAGAGGTCCATATGATCAATTCATTGGTATATAATTAACTCTGATACCGGTTGCATCAAGATTTTGTGAAACTGTCCCCGCCTCCTCCTCTCCACTTCCTTTTTAATTGCTTAATACAGCATGAGCGATCTATCCTTCCTTCTCAGGGGTGGTTCTCAGTGGGCTACGAAGAAGGCAAGGAGCTCAAAGCAATTAGATCTTTTCTGACAAGCTCTCCTGCTCCCAGAGGGAGCTCAAAACAGGGCAATTCCTGGCAACTGTTTGCTGTTGGCAGCCTCAGGCCTCCTTGCCACTGGCTGGTGCACTCTGGCAACCCTAAAACTTAGTGGTGTTTGCAGTAGCAATGAGCACAGACTGTTCAGTGCTTCTCTCCTCCTGGGATGGCCCGGAGCAGCTTCTGCACCTGGGAAGGTGGGGTCGTTCAGCATCCTCCTTCAATACCACCTCTGTGGGTTGGCTAAGAGCAATGTGGTTGCTGATTCCTACTGGTGGCTGTGACCAGTTTTTTCTTAAAAGGGTCTTGTTCAAAGTTCCCTAAATGTACATTAAAGGAAAAAAAAAGAAAAAGCCAAAACTGTAGCAAGCAGAGCTGTATTTCTAAACACCTTTTTGGTCACTGCCTGCTACCCCCCGAGAGAAGAGCACCATCTTAGGTTGGGGTTCTCTCTCATTCTTCCCCAGGTTCTTGCCAAGAATATTGTAGGTGGAGCCCCTCATTTCTTCAGGTGGGAGGATGCTGCTGCTTGCAGAAGGGCACAGGAGCTCATCAATACATTAGGCTCCAAAAGCAGCCAAGGGAAATCCTTCAGGTACCAGAGAAAAAATTTATACCTAGCTGTAATAAGCCGGGTTAGCCATTATGTTTACCATATTACCTGGATTACAAAAAAACTGATGAATAAGCTCACTAACAAAATCTAATTGGATTGGAAAATGACTTTGAGATGGTTAGCAAATCAAATTTATTTATACCTAAAATGTCAATGTCATCGGTTGTCAGCTCTTCAATATTGCCCACGGCTCCCACCCCACCCTTGATAGCCGGCACTGGCCGTAGAGGATGCTTCTGCTTTAACGTGCAGGGAGACTGTGAGATCCTTAAAGCACACTCCACTCGCACTGAGGCCGGAGCCACAGTTCACTTCCTGAGATCCCAGCCCTCACTGATGAGGCCAAGGGCATGTGTCTGGACAATGTGTGGTTAAATGCTAATTTCTTAGTTGACAGTGCTGAGAGCAGCCCTCTCTACCCCAGAGTGGACCACCCCAAAACTCACAAAAATGTGCCTCAAGCAAAAGCAATCCTTGTTAATAGCTCTTACCACAGCTTAAACCAAATCGGGAAATGCCAGAATTCCTGGCCCTAGAGGAGACAAAAGCCATTATCTTACATCTTTTCACTACTCCAGGCCCAGAGCAGTGCGTGCTGAGAAAGGACGAGGAGAAGCCACAGCCCTGGGCACCCGCCTGGGGCCAAGGTGGGGACCAGCAATGGCACAGTCCTGGACCCTCCAGCTGTCCCTAAGAGAGGACAGAGTGCTCTCTCCTCTACAGGGCTCTTTGGTAGAGAGGTCAGGCAGCCCTGAGTACACTACCCTCAAAGGAGCCCACCAGAGTCCTTCCCACTGAAAGCCTGTTTGAGCTCACACTCACATATGCAAATAACTTCAAATTCCTGCATCACAAAAAGGTGCATTGCATCCCTTGCTGTGGGCTGGAAGCCTACAGGCTGCAACTAGTTTAGGAAACAGGCTGATGCAGGGAGGAAGTCTCACAAAGCAGTGTTTTCTTGCGGAACCTCACTCCACACAGGGCATTCCTAACCACGGTTAAGCCAGAATGAACTTGGCGTGTCCCAGCTTGTCCCAGCCTGCAGCACCAGCCTCTGTACCCACTGACGTGAAGGGACCGTGTGGATCTACCGAATCCCATCACGCTTCTGCAGATCTACCCTAAAAACGTGCCTTATGGTGATGTCAGTGGAGAACTTTTCAGAAACAACTAAATGTGTTTGAATTTGGTCACCAGGGAAGCATCTTCTATAAAACTTTTCAAGCCACTTAAGTGTAGAGAAAAGATTGCCTCCTGTAAATCTTACCTGAAGGCAAACCTGATGAAAAGCCACTTGCTGCTTTCCCCTGTGCTGCTGTCAGTCTGTTATTTCTTCTATGATTTCTCCCTCTGATGCCTTTCCCATAGTTTATAATGCACAGAGATATAGTGGACGCTTTGCTGATGAATAAAGAGAACAAAAATATGACCGGGAAGTCATACTGGTGACAGCTGGGACTGCCCCATGTCTCAGGGAGGGGACGCCAGCCAGAGTTGTGGAGTGGCCAGGACAGTAATTACAGAGATCAATAAATAGGCTTTCCGCACAGCCACTCCCCAGGCAGCCCGAGG
Organism: Manis javanica; assembly: GCF_040802235.1. Taxonomy (NCBI): domain Eukaryota; kingdom Metazoa; phylum Chordata; class Mammalia; order Pholidota; family Manidae; genus Manis; species Manis javanica. The sequence continues at coordinate 100,494,060 of NC_133167.1, forward strand.
GCATCTTCAAATGGGGTGCGTTTGAGTGTGTGTTGGGGATAGGGATATGCAATATGCTTAAAAATAAACTATACCAGCTAAAGGGAACCAGAAGGAGAACTGCTACTTCCCAGTTGCTACTTTGCTTCTTAACTATGAAGATATTTAAATTTACATTCTTCCCAAGTGTTAAGCTACTAAACACAATAGAGCACACTACAGATTAGAGAAGTATGGTGACTGAGTGACTCAGAAAACAAGACCTAACACCCACCCAGTGTTCACGGTGACTCTGGGCAAGGCTGCGTGGCTCCTGTTCCCAGACCCTAAAGGCCTGCGGTACCTTATACAATGGGGTGTGCAGCTTTGAAACCACCAGCACTCACATGATCATAGCCTAATTGTACCATTGTGATAGCATCTGCCTACAGGAACTTTTAGGAAGCTAAAGGGAGAAAGAATAACAAAAAAAAAAAAAAAAAAAGAGGAAAAGAGGAAAAGAGGAAAAGAGGAGAGGGGGAAGAGAGAATGAGGAAGAAGAATCAGGAGGAAGAGGAAGGGCAAGAGGAGAGATGATACAGTCTTGTCTGCCTTGTGTGACCACTCGTCTGAACCCTGCTGTGGGCCTGGGAGAGGGGAGCGCAGAGTGACGCCAAGAAGCAGTTCTAAGCTACTGCGTGTGTAACCAGAAGGTGGCAAGTAACCACTGCCTACTGTACTTTTTAGTTCTATGCCTTTATCCTCAGGAGTGAAAAACAATGTGAGTAGACAATTCCAAGACTCGCAGCCGAGTCTGAGACTGCCTAAGGCACTATCGGCCCTGCTCTTGGTCACCTGAGGTGGCAGTGAAGAGAAGCTGAGCTGTCTCTGCAAAGCCAACAGCAATATCAGGGGCCTCGTGGGAACGCAAGAGGGAACAAATTCAAGACACTCTGAGTGTTCAGGCTGTGCCAAAATTTAGTGAGGTCTAATGACTCATCAATTGCAAATTTCCTCTAAGCAGCATGTTGTAAAACTAGCCTGTCTCACTAGGATGCTACAAAAAAAAATAATAATAATTATGGAAATGATTACAAAAAGGACAGAGTATCTCATAAAGAGTAACAGTACAAAACCTCAGTTGTACCCACTGTCTGATCTTTGGATCTGAAGTTCAGATCTAAGGTGCTTTCACAGATGGGTTTAAATGAGAGGCCGCCTTAGGAAACTGGAGCTGGTACCACGCATGCCCAAAGGGCTCCGAGCTGCTGTCGCCATCAACGTGAGGTGGCTCTTCAGGGTTAAGGAGGGTGCTGACTGACACATGCTGAAGGCTGTGCCCTGCAGAGTGCATACAGGCAGGGCCTCTGTGAACACGTTCCAAGTCACATACTGCCACACTGAAGAGCCCAGAGCAAGAATTAGGAAGCCCTCAGGAATTGAGTAGCCCTAATGTGCCAGCTGATCACCTTGAAGGATAAGATTCTCAAGGGTTGTTTGAACTCCACACCTAAACTCTTGAAGCTGCGGTTGGCCCCCGAGAACTGGAAATTATTCTCTTCACCAATGCGGAGCAGAGGGAAGAAGCCAGTGAGGCACGTTAAATCAGAAATAAGGGAGCTGAGATAGCAGTTTCAGAGAAAGGCAAGTAGGGGAATCGGGAAGGGCTATCGACCTTGGAGGGACTAGAGGCTGTATCAAACTGGAGCAGTTCTGTAACGTAGGAGATAAGACAAGCCAGTACAGGCCAGGATCAAACGGAGGGCCTGGTGGGGCGGGAGGCAGTGAGCATCTTAATAATCACCTCAAAGGCCACGCATTCAAGTTTGCTCTTGTAAGCTGGTCAGTTGGTCCAATTTAATGGACCAGAAATAAAGCAGATAGCAAAACACAAATGTATTAACAGTTTACTTTGAGCAGATTCTAATGCAGTGTCCAGTCAGGGTCACAGAAGCAAGGGTGCATACTGAAAGGTGAGGAGAAGGGCAGTTCTCAGTCTTGACATCTGGTTCTAAAGCAGTGAAAGGACGGGATGAGCAAAAGGTAGTTTTTCATGCATTTCTATTACTGTCTCCGCCTTTTTCCTTCATGATGCCTCTTGTTCTTTCTTACATAATGTTGAAGTTTTCAAATGGTGCTTCCCTTAAATGTCTTCCTGTCACATTATGCATTCTTGTAGTCATAGACATTGTTGTATTCCGGCAAAGGACAAACCACAGGTCCTATTTTGCAATTTTTAGTTGGACTTCTACACATTTCTGGGCTCTGATTCTGTGCCAAAGGACCACGGCACAGTCAAGGCTGGTCTGAGGTGCTTATTTTGCATTTTGGCTTCCCAACATCACTCCATGCTGCAGCACAGACTGCGTGACCTTCAAGCCTTTATTCCACTAACTTCCAGCCTTTCTTATGCCAAAGCCACAGATCATTCCTTTGTTGGATATTACCTTTTTGCAAGAGCAAAGAGGAAAACCCAAGCACCATAAATAACTTGGCCTGCACACTCCACAGTGATATTCCATAGGCTGCAGTTTCTGTGCCAACTGACTTCTAACAGGAGTGCTTATGTTTAGTTCCCCGCCACTTAGGTCAATGGAATCAGGCGTTGCCAGTGCCCGCAGCACTGAGCACTGACAGCATAAGTATTCTATGCATGCATGTCTGCCAGTCAGCATGGGTGAAGCCCAAGTTCAATGTATAGACAAGGCCACCTCTGCTCTGCTTCAGTTCTGCAGAAGCCACACATAGCAGACTTGTATTTCTGTTAAGGGCTTCAGTTTTCCATCATCTATTTTTTATTGCACTGATACTAAACCAACTGCAGCAAATGCAGGGTATTGTTTCTGGCCTGTGTTATTACGATGCTGAGTTGCTGTTTCTAGGAAGCAGAGTCACTGTACTGGGTTCTGACATTTACCATGGGAGACCCGGTTCAACAAAATGTAAGTGTTTTGAGATGCTTGACATTTTCAAAATGTAAATAACTACTTCCCCATGCATGAGGGGGAAAGGGCCATGTGACAATAAGGTGGGATAGGGATGGAAATGTTATTTGGTACAGTTTGTGGCAGGATGACAATGGGTTGAAAAGATGGAAAGCAATTTGCTATATCCTCCAGTTCCCAGTCTATTGTGAGTGTTTGAGAAAATCTTGTTTTCTTCTCAAGCAACTTTGTGACATTTCAGAATCATAGTGTCATGTGCTTTTTCTGAAATGTTGGTATGTCCTCAATCTTTATGTGATCTCCAAATATAAAAAGCTTGCATTTTTAGATTTTAAAGAGTGGCAAAGATTAGCAAACCAGAAAGTTGAGAGGGAACCCTTTATAAAGGACTGTTTCCCCTTCCATCTTGAGCGCACACACACACACCTTCACACACTGATGAACACAGAGAGATTTTAAAAATTAACCAGCTAACTAGCAATAACATTATATGTCAACTTAGAACTCTTTTTGCCTCTGATAGATTTACTTACAGTGATTCGTTAAATATCAGTAAGAAATCAGTTGCCCAACATTAAGCTTTTAAATCTGTAGTGTATTTTACCAGATCATTAGTGGTTTTTTGAGAGTTAATGCCACATAATTTATTTCTCTATGAATATTGATCACATTTTAGGTGTATGGCTATTGCTTTTTCAAGCATGTTTTGTTCTGTCCTATTTTATAGACTCTAAGACTATTCTGCTTTTTGACTTTGTGAATATAATTTCTGCTTTTAGCTAGTAAAAAAGAAAACACCAAACCAACTAATAAAATAGAATTGCCATCTTTCGGTGTTCCTCTGTGTCTGTGCTTTACCTAACAGCAAGATCAACAGGACTCCAGAAAGGAAAACAAGTCAGCTCTGGGCTACATTATTCACTTTCTATTAAACTTGACAGCTAATTTGCAAGTTCACACTTTTTAATGCTAGAGTTCCTCAAACCCTGACAGCTGAACCTTTCTAACTCCAGCTATAAAATATGCAAATTGAGAATGGAACCCAGAGGGTTCCCTTCAGGGATATCTGTTCCAAATAATATTTTGGTTCAAAGACAGAAATCAATTCTTGTTTAATGCTTTCTAGTAAAAGAGAATAGAATGAGGTCAGTGAGAGAAAAAGTAGTATTGACAGTGTTATAACCCAAGCCTGAACTTCCCACTGGAGTCACAAAAGGAATTCAAAGACCAAATATTTAATCAAAATGAATTTGACAGAATCATATTAAGTACGGATCCCTCCTTAGACCCGCTGGTAGAATGTTTCAGATGCTTTTGCTATATAAAGTGATGTTTAATCTGATAGAGCAAATGGCATTTTTATACCCCAGAAAAAAATTATTTTTTCCTTGAAAAGAAGAAATCCTGGACATGTAGCCAGATATAGGAAACAGTATTTAAAGGGTAACATTTTTTGGCATGAAATAGAAAGAAGAGAGTTTTTTATGAAACACTTGGCAGGACAGAAAGCTTAAAAATATTTCTAAACTCATGCAGTTGCAAAACCACCCAGAATGTTTTGCTTTTTGTGTTAGGAAGAAGGACAAACCTTGGGCTGGGACCGGCCTGAGTCCCCTCACTTCTTTTCTCCTGGCAGAGATTAGTTAAATTAACGAAACTCCTGTTGGAAGGCCCGGCCTGTCATCTGTTCTACACAAAAATGAAATGCATGGCATTCTAAGGAAGAACTCAGAGCAGCCAATTTCTCAGAAAATATTTGAATGGCCCTTGGAGGTCAACAGCACAATCATTTACCAAAAAAACTGCCTCAAATGTGGATAATGTCTTCTTCTAGGGGCAGCAAAGTATGCGTCTGCGAAACACTGCACCTGAACAAGCTGCTTGGGCTCAGTCAGAAGTGTAGGCAGATGCTGGAGAAGAAGACAGAGAAATTGCAGAAATGTTCTGTTATCATTGCTTTTTAATTCTCTAGCTTCTTTCTCTCAATGTGTTTTGTCTTCTGGTGTGTTATGGTTCATAAAGCAGCTTCATGAGATGAACTATCAAACCAGTTTTTCTAAGTGGAAAGGTTTGTTTATTGAAAGGAAACTTCACTGTGTTACTAGATTTTGCTAAAATTTTACCTCAGAGCTCGACAGGAGGCCTAGGTCTGCAGACAGTAAACAGAACATGATTTTGTGGAGATTTTGCTTTATCTACAGGGAAGTGCTTTACTTCCTCACACCTGCCCTCACGCTAGTAAAATCCTCACAAAGGCTCCTACCTTCTCCCATGGGGGGTGACACCGCACACACCTATGCTTCCCACCCACGCTTCAGAATCAGGCTCCCCAAATGATAAGCAGTCTTACAGACCATCTACTTTTTTGAAGACACATGTTTTGATGTTTTTTTTAAAGGACAGAATTTCCCTCTTCTCTGCACCCTCAAATTCCTTTTTAAAAAATCTCCTATCTTTTGAATTGCACCCATATTGTCAGCCCAGGTCTCTCCAGAGAGTGCAGCGCTGCTGGGGAAGGTCAAGTCCTCAGGGGGCACACAGAGCCTTGACCCTGACTGAGGAAGAAGGGGCCCCCGGGGTCTGGTGACCCCCGCTGTCCTCCTCCGCCTCCCTCTCCCCTCCAGCCTGCAGCACATGTCGGCACTGACTGCTCTGCTCTATGTACCCCCAAATGTCTTTAAAGCCCCAAACCTAGCCTTGAAACAGTGAAAATTCTCAGTATAAATGACAAGTCCAAATAATCACTGGAAAGCCAGTTTCTCCTTCTTTCTTGCCCTGAGAAACAGGGAAAGAAGCAGTACTTTAAAGCACTTACTGAGAAGAGAGGATTGTGGGTGAGCTCCATGCCAGCGAACGTTGCCAGTTCTCACCTTGGTTACTATTCTTCAGTAAAGGACGTTAGAAGCTCAGATTCATGGGTGTTGCTAAGAGTAACCCAGAACTCAGGCATTTTTAGGATGCTTTAGTGGACTTGCTAACTTGCAGTGCACGTGTCAGTGATGGGGAGTGGAGGGAGAAATTAGGCCAGTAAGTATGGGATCGTACAGTGCAACGGGTCAGGCTTTCTGGGAGGGGAGCCCTTCCATTTATCTCAATGTGGACTATCAGTTCCTGATTCCAAGTCACCACCAAGTGAGCCGCTGTGCGGATGGCCCTTCTTCCCTCTGCAGTAGTGGTGGGATGAGCAGGTGGCAGACATGATGAATGAATGAATCCAAAATATAGTCCTGGAGCCCCTTGGGTTGAGCAGGTTGTGTGGGAGCAGCATGGCTGAAGGAGGCAACTCTGGAGAACGATGGGGGCTAGGTGTTACCCACAGCACTTCGTCTGAAGCTCATTTTCAGACTGTTACACTAGATAAATGGAGAGGAATGCTGTGACCATTGTACATCGGCGGCCTCCACCTCTCCCTACAGCTCACCTTCCCCTCCTACTGTCTCCTGAGTCCTAAGCCACTCAGTAACCCCCACTAGATCCACTTCCTTTATGAGCACCCTGCTTCCTTTCCCAGGACACTTGCAGACCAGGGAAGACTGTTGCAGGGAGGAAAAATAATTTCCCCCCTACCCTTCTGAGTTCTTAGCTGAGACTGCTGTAATAAATGGTAGGTTGACAAGAGAAAAACAGGAGTTTGTCAACTGGCTTTCTTGTGTACTCATGGGAGACAGCAGAAAGATGCATAAATCCCTCAAATGGCTCGGGAACACCATCCTCCTAGGAAAAGTGGGGGAGGGATGCAGGCCTCTTAGGTGAGAGGAAGCGATTTTTAGGAAGAATGTTTGGGAGGTGTGGCAGTCTGTAACAGTGTGTCTGGGTGTGGTGTTGATTTCCAGTTTCCTTCCCTGTGACAAGAGTCACTCTCCTGGTTCATGAAACTCCCAGGAAGAGGATCTATGACAAGTGAGTTGAGCATCAACCTTTAATAAGATAAGAGGGACAGAGAAAGCCTCTCCCACCTTTGCTGTTTTTTCAAGTACAGCCCAAAATAACCAACATGCAGTATATTAATGGGGTGGCATATCCTGAACTCCTAACATCATATTTTGGAGTGGCACATTCTGCTTCCCTTCACTTTTAAATGAAAACATCGATTTGCTACTTGTTTGAATCCTATGATTGCCTTAGATGCAAAGCATACTTTTCGTTTTTTTAGTTTAGTGCAAGTCCAGACTTGCAGTACAACACTTGCATGAAGATGGGTGATTTTTGAGGTTAACACAACCACAAAGTTTACTGAGATTGCTTCTTCCTTCGTTCAGTATCCAGCCATCAAGAAGGCATGGTGAGGCAATGTATCTTGGACTATATCATACAGGGTCACTCTGAATGCAGTCTGAGCACTTACGTTCAAACCAGGCTGCCTGTGTGGGAGACAGGAACCCACGACTTAGACCTGGGTAACCTGGCACATGTTAGTGACCCCACCCTGTGCATTATTGGGAGAATTACCTGCGTTAATATCTTGGAAAAGCCCCTTGCACACAGGAAGCATTGGCAAGTGTTGGCTGCAATAAATACTATAATTGTGTTGCTGGCAATCAGCAACATTAGGATTGTACAGGAAATTAAATTCAAAAATTTTCTGGGGTATTTGTTAATTGCAGCTGTTGAATAAGCTGACCTTCATCAAGGCACATGCACAGAATTTTAGTTAACTATAGGGAAATGATTTATTTTTATCCATTGTAGACAAAGGGGGCAAAAGCACACACACACACAAATATTCAAATGATACAGTCCAAGACTGGCAACTGAACTAAAGTTTAACATAGATATTATTTATAAACAGGTAGTTTAAACAGAAAGAAGATTTGAGGGGACTTGGAGGGAGTACGAAAGTATGTGTGCAATTTACTTTTTTTCTTTCTTGTCAGAATAGCTCCGTTTAGGAAACAAGCTCTCTTCCCAGATTTGCAGATATCTCCAAATAGTATTTTGCCCCGAAAGGAAAAAACAGCTTACTATGATTCATCTGAAGCAAATCTCCTAGGATTTCAAAATGGAGTATTTATTGCTTGCAGAGGATTTATCTGCAGAAATAGGTACTGCTTCCCACCAGAAAATCAGGGCCATCCCTTGAAATAGGTTGATTAGGCAATGACTTCATGAAGGGATATGAGGACCCCGACAAGTTCCCTCTGGTCCCAAGTACCTCCCCACCTCCCATGACCCTCACTTCCTATCTGGGTCTGAAATTCCATCTCACAGGGTCCATCCTGTGTTTAGAAAACATAAATAATGTGCTTAAAATATCTTATAATTCATCTGAGAAAGGAGAGTGTAGTCAACTTCTGTTAGCATATGTTAGAGTCTTAAATGTTCAGATCAGCTCCTGCACACTTTTAAAGTTGCACAGAGCAGTTGCCCCTGAGAGGTGCTCTTCAACGAGTGAAGTCTGGGCAACAGAAATTCGAATTGTTCAGAGAGAAAGGATCAGGAGCTGGTGTGCTGACCGAGGAAAGACCGTCTGAGGAGGGGGGCACACAGGCGCCTGCATGCAGAGCAGACGGCAGAGCACCCTGTGGGGCGGGGGGCGGGGGGAGACCCTCCCGGAGCGCTGGCGTTACTCAAGGCAAATGGGTTTACCAACCTCTTACCCGTTATTTCTCCCTTCTGTCCTGTCCTGCTCCAAGCAGATTTAGAAAGGACTAGAAAAGCAAAGAGGAGACTGGAGTAGCAGGTATAAAGTATGTATTAACACTATGTTCTCAGCTATACTGTGAGCTTCCATTCTATTAAAATGTTCGTCAGTGGGAATGAAGCTTTGCTGGAAAAAAATTCATTTTAAATCAAGGGGCAAGGAAAGCAGATATGAATCAGCAAAAGAAATCAAGGCTGCCCAAGTCACAGACTGTTTCACCCCCACCTAAGGCCAACACTGAGTAAAACGGCCCCAATTTACCCTCGTCCATAAATGTTGGTGACTAATTGTGATACATGATAAATATATTATGTAAAAAAGACTAAAAATAATGACAAATACTTGCACAGTTTCCTTTTCACAGTTATTTTTTCTTCCTCTGATTTCCCCACTATGGGGAGAAGGGTTATCAAACTTGGTAAAGAAAAAGTATATAATGATAAATTTCAGTTTTTCTCAGTTGATTTCAGTGTTATTTTGGTTGTTTTGTGATCACGGGGCAGAGCCCACCCACCTATTTATTGTAACGTTTCTTTTCTAGAGCCAGAATAGGACAGAGTCATATACCATTCTGATCTGGGTGCATTTCTTCAGAAGGTACGCTGTCCTCACGGGAACCGGGCTTGGGGCTGACGAGGCCAGGAGGAATCGATGTGTGTGTTTTAACCAAAAGATCTCTCCGTGTAGAGAGGGAGATAAAATGATGGGCACCAAAGAATATGGGTACACTCTGACCCCTCCTTGATGTTCCATTTCTGTTATGTTCCCAGCAGAATTTTTTGTCTTGAAATTCTGCACAGACAGCCTTGACTTAAACGGAGTGGGGAAATCAAAGGAAGCGAGGCAAGCAAGGAGAAAGGGATGTCAAGATGGTGTGATTTTTTTTGCAGATTGCTTGTTTTGGCGTTCTTCACTTTGCCTTGTTTCACAATGGAATATTTTGCTGGGGGTCTTAGGAACTCCGTGAGGAAACAATAACTGAGCCCCCGCCTCATCTTCAAACTCCTGCCTTCTTCCTGCTTGGCAGTTACAGCAGCTGCCTCTTGCTGGCTGACTCTCCGCAGGGCCCAGGGAATGCGCTCAGCACCACGCACACCTGGCCGCAGGGCCTGTACGGCCCCCCACACCTGTGATGCATTTTCCCTGGCCCTGCGGCTGCCTCCACCGGCTCTGGTGAGCGAAGGTGTCACTGCCTTCGGTCCTTCAGCTAGCTGGATTACTTCAGCCACTGACTCAGAGCACACCTGGTCAGTCCCCAGGCTCAGTGCTCGCCCCGCCCACTCTGCAGGGGCCATGGAGGGCCAGGGCCCACTGCGTCAGGCTATTGCTGAGGCCAGAGCGCAGAAAACTAATCTCCCCCACTCTCGCCCCGGCACTTTGATCTCCCTGAGAAATCATGAATTACTAAAGCCCTGGAAAATTATCTACAAGAACTTTAAGACTGCAACTTGCTTTTCCCCAAGTAGTGTGACCATCCTTGTCATACACGACTCTTTTGATATCCTTTCTGTCACACTTCAATGCCCTTCCTATCCACACAGAATATTAAGATTATCCTCCAAGAGGATGAATTTTTCTAAAGCTCGAGTGTCCCCTTGACTGCTCTGATTTTGGAGAACTACAGAATGTCCCGGCAACAATTTATAAGATCACCACTCTCTATTGAGCTTTCCATTTTCTACTGATACAGTACTTTTAGAAGGAGAATTTTTACTTCCTCAGCTGTAAATTGGGTTTTAACTGTGTATATTCCTCAAGAAAGGAGATCAGATATCCAGGCACAGATATCAGGTTGTGGAATTTATTATCCACAATCTACAATAATAAGCTGTGATACTTTTAGCCCTCCATATGCACACTGGCATACTTATATATCTAGAAAGACACAGACACAGAGGCAGAATGAGAGAGAGTCTCTGTATCGGACTTTGAATAACAGAATCTTACTGAATATATAAATACTAAGAGGCTTAGTTAGGTATGACAGTGCAAAATTTGAACTATGACATTTCATAAATATTTTGATAAGTAGATACAAGAGAAAGTGATTTTTGAGGTGGTTATTTTGCATTATGCTACATTTAAAGCCAACTGAAATTCCTCATTTGCATTAGCCATCTGAGTTGTTTTCCATTTGTAGGAATGTTTTATTCTAAGTTCTAGCTCCTCCAGTATTGGGCCATTACGAGTCTCTGCATACAAATCTGTCCAGATGAGACTCTATACTGAAACAGCTCTATGTGTCATAGGTGGAGGAAAGGATTTAAATTAACCATTGGGAGTTTTTTAAAAAGTCATTAAAAGAGCAGGATATTTATCCATGAGAAAAAAGATGTAAAACAGTGAGTGGCATGAGTCATTTGTTCCTTAATAGAAGGAAACTACCTGTTCAGTACGTTTCCATAGGAAAAAGACTCAGGAAGCAGGCAATATCAATTTTTTAAGGTATATCAAATTAATATTGTATCAGTCACCATGGAATTTGAGTAGAACACCAATCTTTCCGGATAAAGCCCCCTCCAGGTTCCACAAAGGCTGACGCTATTCACCTGTTCTAGTGGGCAAGCCAAGCACCTAGGTACCCAGCTCCAAATGTAAGGCTGCATTTAAAGTGTGGATCTCTTCAAGTCCGTGATTCCTGGGGCAGGGCCCTGAGCTGAGCCAGCCTCGTGGTCCAGCTCCGAGAGGGCCCGGTGCAAACTCACTGCCGCCTGGCTCTCCTCCCAAAGGCCTAAGCAGTTTGCATGAGGAATCTCTGCCCTTTCTTGGGGGAACTAAAAAGAGACTCACTCAAGGACTTCCTGTCAGAAATTCTGAGTCATTAGTCTTCTACTAAAATTCATTGAATGCATATGTTGCCTTTATTTTTGAAGATTTGTAAGTGCTGAGACAAGACTTAGTAAGGTTTTTCTGTTGTCCTGACAGTGTGCCCATGAGTGGGAGAATGCATGTTTCAGAGAAGAGAAAAGGAGGTGGGTTTTGCAAAAATTCAACCCACCCTCGAGATGATAAAATGAATGTTGGGGAGTATTTCTTTCTTGCCTTTTTTTTAAAAAAATTCATAGTAACCTCTTTAAAAGCAAACACAAAATCAGAATATACTGTCTGTATTGATTTGCATCTTGCACTTTTACTTCATGTTCTGAGGATATTTTTCCATATTATTAAGTATCCTTTGAAATTGTAAATTCATTAGCAGCACAGCAAACTGCACATAAAGTAAATGCCACACACTCCAATGATGGAATATTAAAATTTACATCTCCTAATGTTAAAGGAGCCAGAAATTCTCCTGCATTGGTGGTGTATTTTTCTCAGTTCCCTGAAAAAAAATTATGTAAGTAATACTATACAGGAAATGTTACGGTTTGTTTTTTTTTTTTCTACAAAGTAGATCATGGTAATTCTAAAATTGGGCAGAACCATCTGGAATGTGAGTCATTAGACTAAGAAAGAAGAGAGAAAAGTAAGAAAATGCCTTCCCAGGAAAGAAGATCTGCATTATTCTTTGTATTTCACAGGCTGGAAACTAGGGATCTGAGCAAACATTAGACTGGATGACTTTGTGGAATTAACTGACCCTGAGTATTCATAATTTGTGGGGGTACAGAATTGCATCCATCAATTGGCCATAGTGAGGGATGTTCTCCCCAAATCAGTTTAACATAAGAATGGGATGGACAGAGAAGGCTCTCAGCATCTATTTCTGCTCTTTACTTACTCAGAAAATGGAAAACAAAAGAAAATTCAGAAAAAAGTCCTGTCTATAGGCCTTCACAGTCTTCTGTAAGAGTAGAGATTTGCTCAGCCAGAGAGAGAGAGATGGTAAAAAGTCAGTGAAGAACCTAAAACCCTTTGTTTATCAAGGATACAGACTTAAAAATTTTTACCAGCTTTGTCCTGAACAAGAATTTTACTTATTTAATACCAGTATAAGAAAATAAAGGAGAGTAGAAAATAAAGGAGCAGCTTCTATGAACCAGAACTATGGCCTTCCTGTAAGAAGATAAATAATTACCAGTCACAGAATTCTTACCATATGTTATTCCCTACTCTAAGCACTTTACATACATTATTTAATCCTCACACAACCAGTGGTAAATAGATATCGCCATCCCATTTTACAGCTGAGGAAGGAACGACTGGAGGACTGACTTCATTCATTCTTCCTCTTCATTATTCATGTATTTGGCTCCTAATGTATGGCCAGGATGGTTTGAGTGCTAAAGAAACTGTCAGGGAGAGGGTCACCCTCTTCCCCTCCTTAAGGAGCAGACGGGACTCACAGCCGGGATTTGCACTGGTTGCCAGTCTTCAAGGCACTGATCTCAACACTAACAGTGTGATTTAATGAGATCTCACAGATGAATAAATAGCTTTTGCATCTTAATTGATTTTCTTTCTGTTTGAGAAACACCACGATTACCTGATTTGAGAAACACCACGAATTAGGAATTAAAAGAATTTGTGCTGTTTTACATCTTTTGTGATGTCTAGGTGAAGGCAGAAGGCATTTGGGTAACCAAATAAAGAAATAAGGCCCTGTGGTTTGCTACTTCACCAAAAATAGTCTTATCGAACCTCCAAGGAAGAGAAAAGAATGCTTCCAGGGTAGAGGTAGTGAAGGAAGTATGCACTAGTATTTATCCAGAATACAAGATTCATCACAATTATCTGAGTTAGATAGACTGGCAAAGACAGAAATTTAGCAAAATATTTTCAAGTGACTCCCAGCTATGAACACAGCTCTTGACAAGCCACGGGCCCTGATCAACTGCACAGCCAGGTGAAAACATTCACCTACATGACAGAAGGCAGAACCAGAGCTTGAAACGTGGACTCCGGCAGTGGGTTTCTCTAGGGAATGAGTTGCCGGCACTACACTGGAGCTCCCGCTCTCCATTCTAGAAGAGACAGTCTGAGGCCTACTCCTGGGCTGGTAGAATGGGCCCACTGACCCAGAAAACAAGCACTTTGTTTTTGGAATAAAAATCTTTTTTTAATATTCTAACATCCACCGAAGAAAGTTAGTTATTCACCATAGCTTTACTAAAACTCAAATTAATGATTAAGAAATTGACATATATATTTCAAGTATTTTTTTTTCTTAATATCAGACTCCTGGTCAAGGACTGTATGACCAGGATGGGCTTAATGTTAAAAACCAATCATATTCCTGTGAGAGTTTATTATCAAAGAAAGCATGTCTGGAGTAGATTCAAGGCCAAACATTAACCAAAACAGTGAATAAGGTGGTTTTATTTGGGTTCCGTTACGTTTCCTCAATAAGTTATTCCTCTTCTTTTATCTTTAAATGTGTAGCAAACCTGGTTTTATCAAAATAAAATAAGCCTAATCACGGGTCCTTAATTGGAAATCAAGTTTACTGGAGCATAATGCTTTAATAACCTTGATAAATAAGGCTTGTTTCCTAATGAACACATTTATTTAAGAGCTTACTGAAATGCAGAGAATCTCTTCAGGCTTTTCTTTTTTTAATGTAGGCATGATCTGATAGAAGGCTTAATTTGGTACTCTGCTAACAAAATTATTAATTTTTCACTTATTTCAAAAAATCAAAAGCACTGAAATAAATGAGATAGGCTCATTTAAAATGCCCTACATGAGAGTTTAACAAAGAACCAATCATTGAATTTACTGAAATCCTCCTGATTCCTTCTTGTATGTATTATTACTTTGATAGTAAGTTGTTAACACAATACGCTGACTCTGACATCTATTTAGTTAGCTGTAATTGTGATCATGTAAGTAATAGGATCATTACTGCAAATTGTGGACATTCCTCAAGAATCTGTCCACTTTTCAGAGGGGAAGAGAATTTGCTTTGATGAAGCTATTTCTATCACATCAGTGTTGATTGAAGTGAGTGACTCCTTTAGTAACCATGGAAATAATGCCAAGGAAAATGAAGAGACGAACATGTGTGCACACTTCCAGATGCTGCTGTTTTTGTGAAAGCATCTGTTCTGGGGTCCAAATCTGTTAGAAGCATACTAACGTCTCTCAAACCAAATTCATTTGGTTTTGCTTTCCCTTCACACTTTTGTTGATTCTCTAGAATAGCCTCAAGTAAATATAAAGCCAGGCAATTCAATCCTTCACTCACAGGACCCTATGTTCTTTCCAGAAATGTGTCTCATATTTAAAGATGCATGTCCAAATGTGCTAAAAACAGACCCTCGTCCCAGACACATTTCTAATATTTCTATTTCTGAAATCTCTGGTCAATGTCCAGGCTCTCATGCTATGTTTATCTTTATGTTTATATTTATCTCTTTCTATTTTTCTTGAATCTATTTCCATAATTCTGATATATTAATGTAATTGTAAGACAAACAGTCCAAGAACAGAAAAGAACATTAGGAAAATATACAGCCAATCTCCTTATTCATTCAGGCTAAGTGTAGTCAAGTTAAAAAAAAAATACATATATATATACATATTTATTTCCTTATGTCTCTTTAAATGGAGTTTCCAAAACTATCATCAGGTCAGTCTAAGTAGCACAGACCTCCTATCAAGTAAGCTTTGTGAGATTAAGTATCTTTGGGGATAGATCTTTTTTAAAATGACCCATAAAAACTTTGGATATTTTTCTTTCTACTAATATGTTCCTTTGATATTCAGCAAGTATTTACTGAAAGCTTATTATGTATAAGCACAATGAAGAGCATAAAAGTGAAGAAAGTATACTTCTGTCTTCAAAAAAAACATGAACACAAATTTCATAAATTAAGACAAGATGAAGTGGTGCATACAAGGAACCGTATTACTTCGAATGAGAGCAAAAAATTTATGATGTTTGCACAGGGGGCTACTCTGAGATGGGCATGACTTTAAGAGTAATTAGGGGTAATCCCAAAGGAAGAAACATAGCAAAAAAAAAAAAAAAAACAATGTGACTCCAAATCTTTTCTGCCTTGCCACCCCAGTCATATGCTTCTGGAAGACAGGGACTTGTTCTCATTATCTTGGCACCCCTAAGACCAAAATTATGTCTGACATGTGGTGGGTCCCCAGTTAAAATGTGCTTATTAAATGCAAATGAAGGCTAAAACATAAAATGTGCATAAAAAGGAGAAGCAAAATGTATACTTTGTCTAAAGAACAGAATATGAAAAGGGAAATGGAGTATAATGCCTTGAAAGTTAGGTTGGGGACATATTGTGCTGGGCTTGATTTGAAATTTATTAATAGACAGTGCAAAGTCACAGTTCCTTTTCAAAACACTGAGCTTGCAACAACTGCACCATATAATCAAAAGAGAAAGAGAAAGATTGAGAGGGAGAAAGACTCAGGGATTGAGTGGGGAGGACTAGAGACAGGAAACCTAATTAATAGATTATTATGATAATTTATTAGAAAAAATGAAATTAAAATGACTGAAGCAATGCACCTGAAATTAATAGCAGTAGGGGAACAAAAACCATTTAAAAACCAACAATAGCTAATATTTAACGACCAAAGCTATGTCCAAGTACAAAGGCAGAATTTTGATTAATTACTTTTGGGACTCTTACCACAAAGTTTTAATTCACAGGTTTATAGGTGAGGAAATTAAGATTTGGAGAGATAAAGTGACTTCCTCAAGGAAGCTCTGCTAGAAGCTCTATTAGGATGTTATATTTTGTGTTATCTTCTGGAATTGAGTTCTAAGTGGTAAGTGCCAGAAATCCACATTTAGAAGTTTTGTCAAATGCAGCTTCTCCTTTGAATACAAATTATTAGCCAGAATATCCAGCATCAGTGGTGGTAATTCCACACTAGAATCTCTACAGCATGGTGCTTTTTGCAGGATTAATTCCCACCCTTTTGAGACTACTAGATTACAGCAGGTTATGATGATTCATAGCTGTTGACCCACAAAAGACTGAAGTTCATTGTAAATATTAACAGAAGAATGCTCAAAAACAGATGTCTAAATCTTTTTAGGGAACTAGTCAAAGATTTACTATAATTGCTTTTAAAAAAGCTCTTCGTTAAAATATAAACTGGTAGCACAATCTTCTAGACGATTCATTTTTTTAAAACATGTACTGAGCATGTAAGATGTGCAAGGTGCTGAACTAGATGCAATGAGAGATGTAAGAAAGAAGAGTGAGAAAGAAATGGAGTGAGAGAAATGGACGAACCGGAAGAAAATAGGTATTCTAGTATTGTGTAAGGGAAGTGTTTTGAAAACACAAAAGAGTAATTACAGTCAATACATTGGACATATGAACAAGCTGCTTTGAGAGTCTCCTTTTCTGAGGCTTCAAGGAATGCATGCATGATTTCAGAGATTTCAAGTCTGCAAATACTCCAGAAATCACTGCTGGGGATGGATGACAAGCTCCTTCTGGGAGCTACACACCATTAATTAGCTGCACCTTTTCACTTTTTTTTCCCACTTTCCGTGCAAGAAAATACCCCCAAGTATTCAATAAAAACACACATAAGTCATGCCCACACAGCTTAAAATCTCAATTTATGGTGTTCTTTTTTTTCCCCCCCTAAAACACCCAAGCATCCTCAGAAACAGCCAAAGAGGCTATATGTAAGTCAAGAAACTCTTTGGAACACTGCTAACTCTATTTGGATGTTGAAACAATCAAAGGCTAATTTGAATCCCCCTGAAACTACTTCTTGCTGTCCATTTGTAAGAAATAGAGGAGCGAAATTACTAGCGTATCAGAGGCTAATAAGCAGATGTCAAAAACCCTGAAAACTCTTACATTTTACATATCTGCCCTTTGTGTACATGGCATACCAAGAAAAGTTTAAAGTAAGTAAAGTGACTGAAAATACGTAGCGGCAAGGCCACCTCGATCTGGATTAATACACTGCAACTGCCCACTCCTCATCCGTATGAACCTAGGACTTGATATTCACTGGAGCCAGGTCCATGTCCTGCTCTGTGACTATGAATAATATCGTTTCTTCCTCTGCTTTACAGACATGACTGAGTTAGAAAGCTTCATGCCTAAAAAAGAAGCATCACAAAACTCCAAAAGCCACACATAATATTTCCAGTGTGGATAAGACACATTCCCTACCTCAAGCCCCCGGATTCTGTACGCCTTAACAAACATGGGAAATCATTCCAAGGAAATGAATACAGCGAGAGTAGTGCTGGAAGCAAACAGCGTCTCCAACCTTTTCATGGGTATTCAGCACATCTCGTACTGGTGTACTAGATCTTTGGTTTTCCTCCTGGCTTCCCTTCCCTTAAAGGCTCACAGCTATTTTCTCATGATCCTCACAGAGACAGATTGTTCTGGTAACACATATTGCTTAGGTTTAAGCTTATCAAAACATACCTTGTTCTGTGCGATCCATAATTTAAACGAAATTGGTGCTTATTCTCCAAAAATACAGGATAGTTTTCAAAGTTCGTGAGGGAGATGGAGCAAAAAGAATCCTTTTCTCTGTGTTTTCAGCTGCTACAGCAAGAAGGCATCTGTGTTATTTCAGGTGCTTGCCTTTATGGCCAAAGTTGTGCCCAAAATACAATATACCTTTAAGTGGCTCTGGGATTGAGCATCTCATTCCTCAGATGCTTTCTTTTTCCCCCCTGTGATGATGTGAATTCAGTTTTGTCCCACTTCAGCTACTGAACAAATTATATTATGCTAAATCTTAGTAAACTGGTTATTTTCCTGGCACTTTGGGTGCCCATGGTGGATAGGGTTTTGGGTAACAGTAAAGGAATGTTAAGAAAAGTTCAGGTGCTTCTGGTTAATAGATATTTACTATCAACAGCATTATCAGTGTTTCAGGCTTTAATTAAAGGAACAAGGAAACAAAGGTCACTTGAAACAGGAATGAAGGAAAAGGACCCTTACGGTTTCTTCCAGCCCTGTTCTTGCAACACTTTTTTTCAAACTTCTATCACAGAATAACTAACGATCCATTCCTGATTATTTTTTACCACCAATCTCATGCCATAAACAAATTCACTGTGGAGTACCATTCTGCAAAGCTTTAAGTGATATTCAGGATTTTCACACCTCTAAAAATATCCAAAGGTAGCATAGTTGCTTCATGTTAAACTCTATTAGAGTAAATTGCAGAAACAGTTTTTCAGATAATGCCACTTTCTAATTAAATATCCACATGAATAATAATAGTAATAATTTTCAATAAAAATAATTGCTCACATGTGATTAGGATTAAAAAAATGTTTTGAGATCCAAAGAACTAGGAATTCTACTGTTTTATTAGAGTTTCATGGATGTCTTTTTATTTTCTTAAAAACAAAACTCAGAAAGCGACACATACATCCCTGATATCATCCTCCAGAAAGGTAGATAAAGCTGATACACGATCCCGGCTGTCACATCCCGCCCTTCCCCCTTACCCCCAGTGACAACAATCTCCTTTTCATTTATTTCTTACAGATTATTCTGAAGGGCCATTGGTTCTAACATCGTTACAGAATTCATGGCCCTTTAACGGGAACCACTGGTGTTCATTTCTGTAATGACTTGGGGCTTAAATTACCCTTTTGGCTAAAATCTAAAAGAACTTCTCATTTCTCTCCCTTACTACACTTTGTTACACATTGAGAAGGTTGTTTTGGAGAAAAATTATAATGTCACATGATAGTTTTCTCTAAATTATTTTGAAGTTGAGCAACACAGGGACTAATTATAAGGAACAAAAGTCTGTAATTTCTAGAAGACCAGTTCTCTGAACAGTTGCCCTTCCTCCAGTGATTGAGCTCATTTCCTAAAACAGCCTTTGTTTGCCCCTTTTCTCCAATGCATGTGAAAACAGAAACCATTTTACTCTGCAGAAAGATCTGGGTATTTTCTTCTCCTACTTTACAGTAAAATATTTGGTTTCTTGGAAACTGTGGTCTAGAGTTCAGCTTCTGATTATACCAAAAAAATCTTTCTCCATAGTGTTTGGCTTTCCACTCCATTTGCATTTCACATTTGGATCAAAATCCCCATCGAATGCGACAAAGTGGGAAGGGGAACAGGACTTTCATTGGCTGCTCCAGAAAGTTTGCTTACACAAGCTTCAAAGTGTTCACTGCCGCCTGTTCTGTGTTCTTGCAGAAAGCTAGGGCAAAGATTCAATCACCAGGGTGATCTTGTCTATGAAGAGATAACAGATCTAATGTTTCTATCACACATAATGAGAGGGGGTAAAAGGAGGAATTTGGAAGTCAGTTTTCATTGCAATTTATTTTTGTCCACAGTGAACTTTGTCCTAGATTGTCTCACACTAGCCTCAGAGCAGCCCCATGAGGTAGACCAATCAAGACTTTGACCATCATTCCCAGTGCAAAGGTGAGGAAACAGAAGCCTAGGGAGACAGAGATAAGGCTAGTAACATGGATAATGAGATGTTAGAGGCAAGGCTGGGGTCTGTTTTCTTTTTTCAGTTTTACTAACGTGTAACTAACAAATAAAATTCTAAGATATTTAAAGTACATGGCATGATGATTTGATATATGTATATGTAACGAAAGGATTCCCCCCATCTGTCACCCCACTTTTTTTTTTCTTTTGGTGAGAACATTTAAATTCTACTTTCTAAGTGGATTTCAGAATCTAAGCTTTAAAGCCCTGGTTGGACGTCCCTTCAGCCCACATTGTCTCAGTCCAAGGCATAGATTTATCAATACCTCCACTACCTACCAAAAAAAAGCAATTTATTCTTTGGGATAATAATGTAAATAAATATCTTTCATAAATTGAGTATATGCATTCTTCAGGTCTCAAAATCAAAGGCTAATAAACAGTTTTCACATAGGCAGATTAGCAAGGTAGAATGACCCAGGTCCAGCCTCTTAGATACATGAAAGATTCTGCCTTTTTTTGCCAAGATATGTTTCTAAATTTTTTTTAGAAAATGTCCTGAAACCTTAACATTGTCCCATTTCTGCACTGCAAAGACATAGGCATTGTATACACAGCACATTATAAACCAGGTACAATACAACTTGATTCATTATTCGGTTATAGCAATCTTCTCACTTGTAAAGAAGTTTACATTACATGTGAATAATCAGAATCTACTGTTATAGTATCAACTCAGAAAAAATGAGAAATTTAAGACATTTTTCCAATTTATTTTCTAAACCTCAGAATAAGTAATGTTGTTTCTTATAAGACATTCCATGGGTATTTTATTTTTATGATTCTTGGGTCTCTTAACTTTAAGATAATTTTTACTAGAAATGATCAGTAGGAAATAAATACTGGGTTTGAACTGCCTTACGGGGTTTTTAATTCCATCTTACTAAATATATCACATTACTGTTTGTTGTGCCTAAGGCTGTTTCTGGAGGTAATGAATCACTTAGATGCCTTGGAAATTTCTCTTTAAATGTATTGTTACCATTAGTGATTAATAATGTCTGTCTGGAAACTTAGCAATTAAGTTTTATATTTAATTTAGGCACTTGTTTCCAAATTGTTCATTTCAGGAATTCAATTAAACGCATGGCAATGTTAAAAATTAATACAGTTTTGTGCATGTCTTTTGAGTATTTCTATAACAAAGGCCCACTAAGACCTCTTTATGTGCTAAAACACTGTGTTTAGCTTTGGGATAGAAGACCATGTAACATGAAGTACAAGTCTTGTCCTCAAGGAATTTATAGTCCAATGGAGAAGCACTCAAGGAAGGAAAGAAGAAAGGGAGGGAGGAAATAAGATTTTTGAAAGCGGTATAGGAGTTTTAGTGCCACAAGGAATATGTTTACTAGTCCACATTTTACTCAATCTGTGACAGAAGGAAAATAAGACATAATATAAAATTGGAAACTTTCTCCTTATAATTATACATAAGCATAAATTGAATGATATTATTGCAGTTTGCGGGATTCCAACTGTGGTAGTCCATTCGCTGGGATAAAAGCTCAGTGCTGTTAAACCCGATCCAAACCAATAAGCCTGTAGAGGCTTAAATAAGAAAAGTTTATTGCCCATTCATGCGGAGGTACAAATCGGTAGTGCAGGGTGAGAAGCTCCATAGCTGTCAAGGACCTAGGCTTCTTCCTCCACACTCAACACATGGCTTCCAGATCCCTACACCACGTCTGCATTCCAGCCAGCAGCCAGGAGAAAACGGGAAAGCAGAAGGCCACAGCCTCTTGGAGGGTGCACACAGGTCCTCTTGCACTGCAGCTAAAAGCTGGGCACAAAGCAAGGGAAACTGAGAAACGTAGTCTTTGCCTGACTAAAGCCATGTGCCCAGCTAAAACTTCCTTAAGGGAAGATGGAGAGATTGGGTATAAGAGAACTAACCATCTCCTTCATGTGTAGTGACCATGCTAGAATCCCCTACTGTAGAGCTCAGCTGCTATGCACGAGAAAAGAGTTTTCTTATCACATAGTACTAGGTTTTCATTTTCAAAACAGATTAGAAATGCATCTTGGATGATTTCAATCAAAGGAGGATTTTTCACCTTGTCAAGTGCTACTCATTTGCAGCAGAAAGTTAACACCTTATGCTAAGCTAGTCAGTGCCAAATCTAATTAATTAGATTAAGCTTGTCACTAAAATATCATGACAAATGTTCTTGAAACATGGTACCTTCTCCGTTTGCCTTTTTTCCCCCCTCATCTGGTTTATTTACAATAAAAAAGTAGGTTGAGGGATGGAGTTGCAGAAACTGATCCTTATAACCGTGACTCTGCATATCACATAACTGATAACCAAAACCTATCTGAATTGTGTTAGAATACACTGCCCTGGCCTGGATCGCATTTAATAATTAATTACAGTGTATGGTTCACACTGGTTTGAGAGTCTCCACAAAAATAATAATGGCAAGTCTGTTTACGTTTTCTCCAGGGAGCCTTCTCGTTTCAGTGCCGGAGCTGTTTAGTGACCCATAGCTGTTGGTTCTCCAAACCAGAAAGACTGAATTTTCCTCTCTCATTTTTCTTGGTAACCTCTCTCTAAGAAAATGGTTTGCCAGAGTAGTTCAAAAATGCACCATTTAACAACTCTACTACATGTCTTTCTTACACCATAGACAACAGACAAGCTGTTTTATTGAAAACCAGTGTCTATGTTAGAGCCATTGGGCAAACTTGCTATTTAATGGAATCTGGTAATCCATTTGTAGAGTATGACTCATTTGTAGAGCAAAAATTACACCTAACTGTTCCTTATTTATAACTCTGGGTTTCCAAATGGCATATTTGCTTAGAGCTAACCTGCAAAGAAAATTAGGGCTCTTATAAGGGTAGATAATAAAATTTTGAAAGTGTGGAGATGAAGCAAACATGGTCTAAATGCCCAACTCCCATTTGCAAAGAGGAAACAGAAGTCCACAAAGATAGAAAAATTACCAAGGCCACCCACCCACTTAGCAACAGAATCCTGAGTGGCCAGATCAAAGGGACACTTTCTGTTGCTTGACACTCAGAACAACATGCCATGTAGATGGAATAAATATAGATGTCCTTGTGCTCGGGATCTGTTTACTGTGTGGCCAACCTTAGATAGCCTAGAACATATACACACTAAATGGTTGTGAATAAGGTGGTAATCAACAAGTAACAAGACAGGAGATTTAAGATCGCTCAGCTTTCTCTCTGCTTCCTTGAACTTCTCCTACTTGGGTTGGTCTCCCCTAATTATCTAATTTTGTACTTTCCAGTGTCTTGCAGCTGCATGCCCCTAATACCCACACTCTTGAGTGGTGATGGGCTGTATTCATGGTGCAATAAAATAATGTTAATAATACTAACAGTCACAGTGAAAATGAGAGCTGATAGTTCCTTTATCATTTTTTTTTGTTCCAAGCACTTCTCTAAGTCTGTTGTTTTCTAGGTGTATTACATATATTATTTCATTATAAGTATTAACTCCTCACCATTCCATGAGATATGTACTTTCCCCCATCTTATAGTTGTGGACACTGAGGTATAGGGCATGTAAGTAATTCGCCCCAAGTCATGAAGCTAGTAAGTAGTAGAGTTATTATTTAAACCCAGGCTGTCACTTTTAATTACTACACTATATTGGCTACGATGAAAAAAGGATATACCTGATAACTGTACATACAGGAGATGGTGTAGTATAATGAAATGAGGCCAGAGGAGCTACAGTCCTTTCTCTTTATTTAGCTCAATCCAGAGGGTTACGCTAATTCTACTCCTCAGTTTATCTGGCACTTTATCTTTTTTGATCCATGCAGGCTCCTATATGTATGTATAAGCACTTCTTTTAATCCATAAAACACCCACCATTCCTATGCATGATACAATTTTCCAAGAAATTACTAAAAATTATGGTTCAGTTTGATGAAACAAAATAATATATATTAAACCGGTCACATGCCAACAACAAATGGAGAAATACTGGCCTTGCTCAGATAACAATTCTTACTACCTAGCTCTTTCTGGCTCCCTTAATCTCCTCCCTTCACGCATAACAGTCCAGGTTTCAATATCTCATGGCAAGTAACAGGAAAAAATTGTTTTTAAGCAATCACTGCCTTTTTTTTTAACTTTTGGCATTTTGATGGTGCGGCGGTTATGCCCTATAATCAAAGGAAAACATAAACCGGTCATCTCCTAGCAATTCACTGAAGACTGCTCGCAGGAAATAATTTGTGTGGCTGACTCTGAGTGTATATAACTTTGAACTTTGAAGCCAACAGAGCTCCTGCACTGGCTATTAACTCTTTTCAGTATCCTGCAAACAGCAAACCTGTTTTTGATGGTGTTGGAGGAACACTGCACTAAAATGTTCCAAGCACGGGCAGTTTTATGTGATGGAGACTGAAGACTTTTATAATCTTTTTATTGTTAAAAATCTGATTGCAATAAAATGTCACTAGTGATCAAAATCACTTTGTTGCTCTGCAGTTTCCCTGTTCCCAACTCTCTAAAGTAAAGGGCCATCTGTCACCGAGGGTTGGCCCACGAGTCCTTGCCTTCTCTGAAGTTTTCTTGCAGGGTGCCTATCTGCCCCCACGGTCTGGTGTGCTGGGAGACCATCAATCAAAACCAGCTCCCAGCCCCTCTCAGATGCCACTGCTCTTGGAGCTTCATGCACAAACGGAAGGTGCCATCAACACAGATTTCCTTGGCCATCTGTGCATTAAGGGAACAAATGTGACTCTAGGAGAATTCACTTCATCTCTTCAAACCAAGATTTGGCACACTCCTTTAAAAAAGTGATCTATCCAAAGAGAAAACCTGGCTAGGGAATTCATCTGAATGAATGACCAGGGCAAGAAAGGACCCATATGAAATGATCCAGCCACTAAGCACAGGTATCAACACCAAAGAAACATCCACTTTGGACAGCAGTGGTAGTTAACATTTTTGGCATTATGTGCCAGACCCACTTCTAAGTGCTTTCTGTACATTAATCACTGGATGCCTCACAGCCTGAGGAGGTTGGCACCCTTGTCATGCCTGTTTATAAAGGAGGAAACTCAGTGCAGTTCAGAGAGAGCATGAGTAAGTGCCTGAACTTCTCCATGTGGATATGGTGGGCCCGGCTTTTAACCCAGTTGGCTTGGGCCCAGAGTCTCGGCTCTTGCTCACCACACTCGCCCGCCCCAGCAGCGGGCATTATTCTATACCGACCCCATTTCTCTGTCTGGAAACAGGGCAGAAGGTGATGCAACAGTTCTTGGAAAGAGCTCATATGTGGATCATAAACATTAATTCTTGAAAACTTTTTCTATGAAATCCTCTGATAATACAGAAATTGTTTCTATTTCTGTTTGTTATGATGAGGAAGAAGACTGTTTTCTTTTTAGGTCTCTTGCCTGTGGTTTGTATATAGAAAAGTACTCCCATTCTGAGCAGACCAAAGAAATGAAATAGCCCGAGTTTGCAGTGTTCTACAGCGGAGTGACGTTGTGGAACAGTGTGCAGTGAGCAAGAATAGCCTTCTTTCAAAAATATTCTGCTACATATCCCAGAAACATGGAGCAGGTAGCATTATTTGTCTATTGACCATTGAGTAGTTTTCATTTATTATTTATGATCTCTCTTTAATCCATTTATAGCCAAGAGAGGGAAACATGAATGGAAGCTGTTACTCATGCATAATCCTAAAGAATTTGGATTCTGTCTACATTTTCAGTCTTTTATATTTTAAACTGTTAGGCCCCAGACATTTTCTACTCACTATATAAAATAGTTTTTAAATTATTTTTATCAAAAGAATTACTGAAGTCTAGTGGAGTGTCTTTTAATGCTGGTTAAGTCAGGACTTAGGAAAAAGTACTTAGATTTACCAATACTTTTCCTGATTTAAAAACTATACTTCATTTTTATTCAGCCTCAATTATTCTGGGCTAAACTGTTTTCTTGTTTAATCTTAAAAGTTCTGTTATTTTGTTTACATCTGTCCGTTTGACCTTGTCATAGGCCTTTGCCCAATATCACTATCTCTTTATTAGAGTGCAGGAGTATTTCCTGGAGAGAAAAGTTATAAACTGCTGGAGACTAAATTAATATTAACATAGAATGAAGATTGTTAAGTCATCCCTTTTTTGCCTGATTACTTTACTATTAAAATGGGATAATCACACTGTATGCCTGTTAAGGCAGCATAAATATTAATGATACCACTTTTCTCTTAATATCGCTCTCTCGACTTGGATAAATTATATAAGCATGCTTTCCAAAAGTAGTATATAAAGCTAGTGAATATGTACAACAAATTTGTTTTTATTTGCAAACAAATACATAGATTTACTAGAAAATCTTGATAGTTCCTAAAACCTATCATGAAAAATGCCATTGTAAAATAGTTTTTTTTATCAATAATTTACAAGCCTTTAACTTGTGCTTTAACAATTCCCTATCTTTTCAAAGCTATGTGTTCTTAAAATGACTTAGGTGAAAGTTTAAAATTATTTGAAATACACAGATAGCAAGACGATATTACCATAGTCCTCTCTAATCCACATGGTTTATTTTCCAAGACCCCCAGTAGATGCCTGAAACTGCAGATAGTACCAAACCCTATACACACTCTGGTGTTTCCTATACATACGTACCTATGACAAAGTTTAATTTATAAATAAGGCACAGTAAGACATGAACCATGATAACTAAAAATAGACGAATTATAACAATACATTATAGTAAGAGTTATATGAATGTGGTCTCTCTCTCCAAGTATCTTATTGTACTGGACTCACCCTTCTTCTTGTGATGATAACGATGATAAAATGCCTACCTGGTGAGATGAAGTGGGGTGGATGATGAAGCGTTGTGACTTAGCGCTAGGCGACCACTGACCTTCTAACGCTGTGTCTGCGGGGCGTTATCTGCTTCAGAACTGTGTGTGACAGTGGGTAACTGAAACAGCAGAAAGCAAACCCCGGGTGAAGGAGGACTACTGTACTTACTGCTGTTCTAAAACATATTTTTGCTCAATTTTAGGTTACAAGGTCTGTGTGATGAAGAGGTAGAAAAGAGCCTAAGGCAAATTTAAATAAAGATAAACATTGTTCACGCAATCTGCCATTATTCTACATGATGCCAGCTTAGTGTATTCATGGTACCCGAGCATTGACCATTGACCAAGTATAGACCAAGCCCGGAGTCAGAGGCCTGGCTAATAATGGTGTGCTTTGAGGCTCACAGTAAGACAGTGAGGACAAATATCCTTCACTCCAGCCTGCCGTTATTTGGGATCTCTTTAGAAAGCAATTGAAGACAAACTGTTAAAATGCAAATGTGTTATTTTTATAAGGCAATACCTCATTACTCATAATCTTAACAAAACTCAAGGAAATTCACTGTAAGATAGGAAATCAGACACCTATCCAATTAAATAATGAAGGTTGTGACTGCTAAGAAGTAATTGTTTTCATTATGCTTAGGGTAGGTGGTAGCTATTCTATCACATTTATGGACTGAAAATTAAGATCATGAGTAGTGGTGGTGACTCCTGATTTCACTGAATTATGCCAGCATTGTTAGATCATGATGTTTGTCCAGTTTCATGTGAGAAGACAACAAAGGCAAAGAATGGTGTTCAGTATGAATATATGGCAATATTAACTTATGCAGTGCTGCAATATAATGACAGGGAACCAATTAGCAAATAGTAATTATAGCTTCTACTCATCAATTTTTAAAGGACTGACTTGTCTCACTCTTTGACTTTTTCTTGCACTCCTGTCCATAATAGTAGTTAGTACTTCCCCCAGCTGCCTAAGTGGCAAAGCTGATAGAGTTAATAAAGCTGCTGAAGCTAGTGAAGTTGACCACCTCTTTGCATTTCCTAAAGGACAAAAAGTTTGAGCTCAGCAATTGGTGATACTCATCGACCCTGTGTGGAGCCACAGGATGCCAGTGTGCGGGCGGAACCCCATGACTGAATTTCCTGCCTCTGAATCACATTTTCCTCATAACAGTCCCCAGTGTTCTGAGCTTACATTCTCAGGAAAGAGATAATACACAAACATGTAAGATGGAAGATGTTAAGAAATGCTCTGGAGAAAAAAATTTTGTAGAGGGTAAAAGAAGAATGGAGGAGGTTATTTTACAGGGGTGGCTAGGAAAGGTCTGTCTCTGGCAAGGTGGCATGTGGGCCCTGACCTGAAGAACTAAAGGAGAAAGCAAACGTTCTGGGAATCATCGTTCAAGGAGCATGTTCATGACATCATTCGTGACATGTTCAAGGAGCAGGGAGATGGTCAGGGAGCCTGCAGGGGAGAGAGCGTGGGTCACAGTGGCAGCAACAAAGCCAGGACACGGTGAGAGCCCAGGACAGGGAGGAGCCCAGGAGAAAGTACTTTCGCTCACATTTTGGAGACATCATTCTGAGTACTTAGGAAACAGTAGACGGCAAGTGATGAAATGGAGGTAAGGAGACCAATCACATGGCTACTGAAATAGCTCAGACACAGACTAAGATGTAAGGTGGTAGGGAAGAAGGTGATGAGAAGTATTTGGATCCCGGACACACTTTGAAGGCAGAGAGTAGGATTTGCTCAGAAATGGAAGAGGAATATGAGTCAGGCCATGTTTCTGTTTTTGGTCTGGGCAACAGAAACAGTCACGCTGTTTACAGAGGAGTGGAATGCCATAGGGGAGGGCAGGCCATGCGCCTGGTGGGCATCCCAGTGGACACAGTGAGGAGGCAGCTCACACGCCAGGTCTGGCATTCTGGGGGCAGGTTGGGGCATGAGAAGTAGATTTAGGAATCTTCAAATTGCTATGATTTAGGTTATATAGCCCTGCTTTCAAATCTTACTTTTTCTTGCTTTCTTGTTCTGATTTGTATGTTACTCGGCAACTGCCTCAAGTATCATCACCCAAACCCCAACATAAGATTGGAAATTTTGCTTGGGAGGAGTGTAGATCTAATTGTGAGGAAAGATAAAAAATGCAAAAAAGTGATGGGAGGTGAAAACATGGAAAAAAGGTGGTAGGACACCAAAGACGTGCCTCACCTGCTCCGTGACTTTTGCAGGCATTTTGACCCTCAGAAGGCACTTGGATGATGTTGTACAGCAAGAATCCACGTGAACTGAAACATTGGTTAGACCTGTAACATTTCTACAAATTTCTCTAGTTGAACATGGGAAACTAAGTATCTGTACTAAAAAGTTATCTAGATCTGTTACACAATTCTATCTTGCTGAACTGTAGAGGCATTAAATTGATTTTAAATTAATTCCAAATATCTGATTAGTGGGATCCTCATTATGTTTTATACCGTTTATTCACAATTTGCAAACAGGGCTATGACTCCGTTTTGTGTCTCTTATAGCCCATTAATGTTTACCCGAAGAGCTTGGTTTCTCTAAGCTCCACTGGGCAACATCGTCTACCTACACCTACTGGGCCAGGCCACCTCCTCGCCTACGCACGGTGTGGGCAGAAGTCAGGCACGTGGTTGTTTCTGTCATCTGTGCCAACACTAAACACAACTCAGGTTCCCCAACTGGTAAGGCAGTGGCTCCCACACATGCAAGCAGCTGTGTATCCCACAAGAAGCAGAGACAAAAACACGTTTGTGCTGGAAACTTAACGACTGTTATACAAATCAGGGCACCATGTTATCATGCAGAAAAGAGCTGAAGTGGTAAATATGGGGGAAAACACATTCAATCCATCTTGAAAACTGGAGGTGAATGTAGATCTAATGTAAAACACAAGAACTCAATCAGACACAATCAGCAGCAGAAAAATTCCCTTTTGTCTATTTAACAAAAAATGACATAAGTAATAAGTTTGAATGCCTTGGACCATTGGGCCACTGACATGCTTTTATTTTCCTTCCCAGATGAGGAATAAGGGACTGAGGATCTCTGGGCCAGGCAAAGTTTTGTGAAAGCAAAGCTAAAATAATAATGGTGACTTTAAGTCCACAGAACAAGAATCACAGCTGGCCCGCATTAATGACAAGTAGAGGCCTAGTCCCCCTTGTGCTACTGATGAGGAAACAGAGGCCAAAAGTAGAAGGTGCTTTGTCTTTTACCTCGACATCCTTGTAACATAGCTAGAATGGTGGTACCTAAAAAAAGTTAAATAAGATGGTAGGTTATGCATGGTATAGAAGGAAAGCCTACAGAAATATGCAAAGATGTGAGTGCTTGGCCTGGGGTGGGTGGATACAAAGGGCTTGCACTAAACTTTGAAAAGCAAGTGAGTGCAGTTTCACTGAGGACAGATGGAAATTTGAGGCAATCAAAGATATCAAAGGGAGCAGAAAGGTTCATGGTAGGGAGCAGCAGGTCCACTTTTCTGCTGTGCAAAGGCATACAATACAGTCTTTTAAATACAGGGTTGTGGGTGTGCTCTAATTTGCATATATGCTTTTTTTTCATGTCATTGAAAAAGTAAAAAAAAAATGCATCACAAACACTTGGAAAATAGGAGGAAAAAGCCATCAATAATTATCCTTACCCTAATACCAAAGATTTTTCATTCTTTAAATCCTCCCATTTAGTTTCAGCAAAATGAAAGCTCTTTTATTGTAAATTGACTTGCTTTTTACTTTAAAAAAAAAGCTTAAGAGCTCTTCAGTTTGCCAAAAA
The DNA here is from genome assembly GCF_040802235.1 of Manis javanica. Lineage (NCBI taxonomy): Eukaryota > Metazoa > Chordata > Mammalia > Pholidota > Manidae > Manis > Manis javanica. The sequence continues at coordinate 100,524,601 of NC_133167.1, forward strand.
TTTCTGACAAACAACAGAGGAGGGATTCAGTTTATACCTAATCAGCTCTGGCCTCTATTGTAAGTGTCGATATATATTGAAAAATTTGCAAAAAGAAAAAGAAAAGAGAGAGATTCATACACACTTAGAGAAAGATACAGGTATAGATAAGGTTTGGAAACCCAGAAACAACGTTTGAATTCAGATTATAAAAGATAGTATATAAAAGCAATGATAAAGGTGATATTAAACTGTCTTGAAAGTATTTTATTTGTATCTTTGGAAGATGCTCACTTTTAAAAGAGTACTGACTGTGAGGCCTTGACCACTTTGCCTTAATGATTTGATGGCTGTTAGAACTGCATATGCTTCTTCGGCCTTTCCTTTTTTTATCAGCATGAGCAGGAAAGCCCTGGGAAAGGAGAGAGACAGAAGCAGGTGGCACAGAGGGTGGCAGGATAAGTGAGATCGTCCCAGGAAGAACTGAAAATAGCTAATTAGTCTTTTGCCAAATGTATATGAGGTAATTTACTTTTTATAAGGTTCATTCCGCTGAATAAAATGATTTCATTTTTGAATGTTCCTGTGATTCTAACTAAAATGTGACCCATCCAATGGTTCATTCTTCCTCTTGAGACTAAACCTTCAGAATCGGGATGAATTTCTTAATGAATGGAACCACAAAAGGGCTTTGGTCCTTGCAAAGTAAACAAATGCTCTACGTGCTTCCTATCTTTGTATTTTACATGTGTCTATAATAATAGTTTCTTGATCAAATGTACTGATTATGGGTTATGTAGTGACACATATAAACTTTAGGAAAGACATGCTTGATGTGTTGCTCACAACTACCAGACATTTTTGAGAATGCTGTACTGACTGATCAGAGTTTTTGCTCTTCATCTAAGAGCATCTCTTCCTCTGGAAAGTGAAAATCCAAGTCACCTCTGCCTTCAACTCATTATCTGATTATGTGGGAGCCACCCAGGGACCAGACTGTGCTGTTTGCACAAAAGCACAGAAGTCTGGGCTCCTTCGAGGAAGATAAAAATGGGCCTGGAGCATCCTATGGCTGTGATCTAGAATGATGCACCCAGAGACAGCTGTGAGAAACGCATCGGAGAACTGCCACCACTGGCTGGGAGGCACATCTTCAGCAACAAAAGCAGTGGGCATCTCATTGAAACAAATTTGCAAAGAGCCTTGTGTCTATTATAAAAAATATACAAGGAGGCTCATATGAAATATATTTTACAGTAGTTATAATATGCATGAGCATTTTCACTATCGCTTATTACAAGATGTTCTTACTATACATTGATCATTCCAAATTATGATAGTCCTACGGTCAAATTTGGTCAATAGCCAAGTTATACATTATAAACTGTTATAATCCTTCAGGTTCTCAGATCTAAGAAAGACATCATAGTCCAGTGTTTGAGGACCTAAACTCTGAAGCTGAACTGCCTGGGCTTCCAAGCTTGGCACTGCTACTTAATAGCTGTGGGACCTTGGACTAGTTTCTTAACTTCTCTGGGTTTTCAGTGTTGTTTTGTTTTGCTTTGTTTTTTATCAGTAAAATAACAATAGGATCTACCTTATTTGGTTGTTTCAAGGCTTACGTGAATTAATATATGTGAATATACTGTTAGAACAATTCTTGGCACACAGAAAGCACTTCAGTAAGAGCTATTATTACCACTTAAGCTCTCTGGCAAGCAGTTAATTAACAAGCAAAGCTATAAGACACATGTACATAAATATTCATGGCAGCATTGTTCAAAATAGCAAAAATCTAGAAGCAACCCAAACACCCAGAGCAAGAAAGTAGATATATAAATTGTGATATATTCCACTCCATAGCGTATTATACAGGAGGCAAATGAACATATTACAGAAACAAGCAACAATATGGATGAATCATAGCAATATAATTATATCCAGCATGACGACATCATTATAAAGATAAAAACAGCTAAAATAAATATACTTGTAGAAGACACATATTCAATGAAACTACATGTAATGGAAGGCAAAATAATGATGCACCTACAATTTGGAATGATGGTTACTTCAGGTGTGGGGAGATGAAGGCTGGAATAATTGTTGAGACCATCTGATTAGATGAATGTTCTTATCAAAGTCTGCTTTTTGTTTTAGATGGTGGGTGTGTAGTGACAAGGAAGGAAGGGAGGGAGGGACAGAAGGAGATGTACAATGACCTATGGTAAGACTTTGTCATGAACCAAGGACTACAACGTATCCAGGCGTACACTTGAGACACCTCATCCCCACCAAAATAACAAGCTTTGTCCATTGTTATAAATCAATTCCACTAATGTTATATTGCAAGTAACTAAAAGATAACAAAATCAAGAGATTATTTGTTTGCTTTGTGTTGATTTGATTTGGGTTGGGATAAGGAGTGTTAGGATTGATATAAAGAGCTTATGCACTAAGGATTTTCTCAAGTATTATTAGCCTTCTTCTCTTAGAAAAACAAAACAACACGTCATGCTAGTGTTCACGGTTCAGACAGTGAAGATAGTTTGTTTAAAATGTATGACATAGATGGATAACTTAAAGTGTTTGTTAAATCAATGTGGCGAGCATGGCATGACTACTATTGATACTCAAGGACCCCAAATAACTTAAGTACACTTCACACTTCACACCTCAAACAAAACCACCCTGCTACTTGCCAAGATAGTGGATCAATCAGTCACAACATTTGCCAACATTTTTTATAATGGATTAATTAATCCATTTTTATTAATGGATTAATTAATTAATTAATGGATGTTATTATTTCCATTTCCAGAATGCATAGTGCCCTTCTGTGAGTTGGGGAATGCTAGAAAATGCTGGTGAGGTTTGGGGAGAAGTCCCAGCATGAAATGGGAAATAAATATGAAGTATATTTGAATTATCATTTATATGTACCAATTTAGAAATGAGGATAATTGGATAAGGGTCTAGGCTGTCACTCCTTATAATGATATTAAAAGCTGGGTTTTGAGCAAAGCTAGCATAAGTACTTAAACTACATAAAATAAACCTTTTTTGAAACATTCACTAAACATAAATTGACATCATATATACCATTCTTGTGTTAATTAAAATAAGGCTCTAAAGGACCCATTTTTGGTATTATTAACTCAGTTGAAGAGTTAAATCTTTATTTTTAAAGGAAAATAAATGGTTTCTTCATGAACATTCCCTAATTCATACTTCTCGCTAATTCAGATTGTCTTTCCCAATCATTTTAAATTAGTAGTACATTTATCATACAGTAGCCTTACTAGTAGCCCAGTATATTAAATCATGATTTATGTTAAGTAAACATTCTAATTCCATAACTTCTGAAAAGGGAACAGGCTGACTGAAATTTTTCTGTGTCACAAGACTTTGGCAGTTTGTGAGCCTGATACAAAACTTTTTCAACAGTAACCTAAGCATGGAACAGCGATCGTGCACGTGAAAAATAACTGGAATTGTCACTGTACTTCCCATGCTGTTGTAATTTAGCAAGCGATGACATGACTGATTCGTCTAATAAGAAATGTCATGACAATATTGGTTTGGAACACAGTGTGCTTAGATCTCTCAGCCTTTTGTCTCCTCAAAGGTCAACAGACTTCACTCTTTGAAATACGAGATATGCAAAAGAATGTAGCATTTGGAATGTGAAGCTGCATTCATGATTTATCTGTTTTGAAGGGCTTCTCTACTGCAAACTCTAATAGAAAACAAAAATACCAGTGACTCTTGTCCCTTCTATTGTCCCTTCCACCACACCACCCATGATGAAGAGGCTTTAAAAAGGTGGTGACAATTCACTGACTGAGGTTTATTTGTATACAAATTGTTTTGTTGTAGATTTATAAGATGGATATTATCTTAGGAGAGATGAACTCCTAAAACTGATAATCTCAGTTGAAGGACACTTGAAATAACATGGGAAGAACATTATTGAGAGAGTTCTACGGACAGCAGTTGTGGAGTGAAGTGAACGGCGCAGCTAACAGAAGACAGCACTGGCTGATTTTGATGGCTTGGCCTTGTGTTAATATACCTCTATCTTATCCTGATGCTCCTAGAAGTAAGGATCTTTAAAAGTCTCTTTCTTCTGAGTTTCAATATGCAAATGAGTCATTAAAAAATCTTCACTTGCAGTTAGAGCTGTTTGATATCACAGTCGTGTTGGTAAGCATATTGGTTTGCACCAATATGTTCAATAAATGATAGTCAACTAAATACACCTTTCTCAGACTTAGGAAGATTTCAGACCATAAAAAGACCTTAGGTAGTATTGAGTTTTAAAACAAGCCCTGCGTTTTGTAAGTTAAAAAGCTGAGGCTCAAAGAAGTGCAGTGATTTGCCTAGGCACACATTCACACATAAGATTTAATTACTGACTCCCATTTTAATACAATGAACATAATGGAATATGAAGAGCATGTAACTGAAAGTTCCCTAAAACCTGGGTTGCTGAATCCTCACTCTGCCACTTCCAGCTCTTGATAAGCACAGATGTACATTTTTTAAGTTACCACTTTCACAAAAAGTTCCTATCTGTCGCTCCCTTCCTTCCTTTAAAAACTGTGAGATATAATTGACACATAACCTTGTGTAGGTTTAAGGTGTACAACATATTGATTTGATACATTTATATGTTGTACAATGATGAGCTACATTTTCTTACCCTTAATTCAGACACAGGAAGGACAGAAAGCCTACATCCTAACACCAATGAGTTTATTTTAGACATTTTCTGTGCACTGTAGAAAAGTGGTCACTTTCTTGGTTGCAACATGCTGTCTAGGTTTCCACTACCAAGTGCGGCCAGAGAAATGAGGAAGTGCTTTGGCTTCTTCATCACAAAGAAGAAACGCTGCTGACGTCAATGAGTATCAGACCTGTCATGGGATGTTCATGCAGACCCCGCCTCCACTGTGAACCTGAGCGGGATAGCAGAGTCCATGTGAGCAAAAAACCCATAGTGGGTGTGAAGGTCATGACCTCATGTCTTTGCCCACCCTGGAGGTGAAACCAGCCTGCCCTGAAAGAGTTCAAGTACTGTGCAGTTGGGATGCAAAGATAAAATATTTTCTGCTTTTCAAAGAGCAGGGAAAAGCCAAAGGTAAAAGGAAGAAAACAGAGAGCTTGTTTCCATAGATAAAAGGAAACAAAGATATTTTATCCACAGATTTTTTTTTTAAAGACTAGCAAAGAGTAGATCAAATAAGATTTAACTACATGTTAAAATATGTCCTGTAATTACCATGTGTAGATTTGGCCACCAGGCAAAATAGAGAAGGATTAAAAATCTCAATGAAAACATGAAATTATGAAATGACAAAAATCTTTGTTTCAAGTATGTTTCAGTGTTCTCCAATGTATAATGCGAGTATAAATTTGTATGTTGTTTTCTTTGCCTATTTTTGGTGGGTTGAGTGAAAGTTTTGCTTTAAATAGTGGCAGGGTATGAAGGACTATATTAGGTATAAAAAAGGAACGCTGAGAACATGTGAGTTGGGTAGGAGCTAAAAGTGAGGTCATTTGGGTTGGCATTTGCTGAGCAAAAAGGCAATAGATATCAACCCCCATTTTGTTGCATAATTCAGAAATCTTAAAGCATTTGGTTCTAGGATGGACTGACCTCTTGCTGATGAGAGATGTAGACCCAGCATTGAGGAACAGTCTCATTTGGATAGCATGTCTTAAATTCAGGTACATCTTAAGAGAATATTGAAACTTCTGGTTGCAACTGCTACCCAAGAATTTGCATTATTGGAGAGCATTAGCCCTAAGAGCCACCAGGATGATTTCCCTCAGATGATTAAGAAAAACAACTGGTACATGTGGATTATTTTTCTTCCTGCTGCTAACACTCGTCTAGCAGCTCAGCTCACTATTGTCTTTCCACCAGGTTTCTCAGTGGCCTCACCCAGCCAGCCTTCAGTGTTCAGTGACAGCCTCTAAAGCCTGCCTAGCTACTCACATCCACACCAGGCTGGTTCACAGACAAACACCAACAGTGGACATTTTCAAATCAAGGCAACAAGGCATCCCATAAAAGTAGAATTGTAACCTTCTTGATTTATACAACCACCGTTCATTTTATACTGATTTAATTATATTTTTAAGCAACTAAGTCATACTGAGCTCACAGTCCACTGAAGCCCCTAAACTTATTTCAGATAGTTTTGAGAAATCAATCCTTTCAACCTAATCATTCAATGACTTGGTTTAGTTAAATTTCAACACTTATTATGCATCCCTGTTAAAGTTCAGTTTAGTCTATCAAGATAATCTGTTTCTATTTATTACCTATTCCTCTTGTATGTGTATATGTTCCATAGAATTGATAAGCATGCCACTTTTTCCCCCAAAAAAATAAAGACACAGCCAGGGAAAGGCGCTCTTGAAAATGATCTTTCATTCACTGTAATCATTTCATAAAATGATTTTTCATTGTGAAAGGATTTCCCCGTCAAGTTAACTAACACACCCTCACCTCATCTACCTCCATACACACTTTTTTTCTTGGCAGAAACAATTAAGCTCTATTCTCTTAGCAAATTTCAATCATACAATATAGTATTGTCAATTATAGTTACCAAGTTCTACATTTCATCTTCAGACCTCATGTATGTTGAAAACATACAAATTTATAGTCACACTATACACTGGAGAACACGGAAACTTATTTGAACAAAGATTTTGTCACTTTGTAATGTTTATGATTCCATTGAACACATTTACCTGCAGTGCAGAGATGTCATGAAGACTTTTGCCAAATTTCAGACTACAATCTAGTGAACCATTCTTGCACTCCAAAGAGCAGTATATAAATGATAATAGTAATAATATCACATTTCTGATATCAGAAATGGCTTTAACATTAAAAATATCTACTTTTATTACCTATTTTCATTGGATTCAAATGAGGAGTCTCATAAGCTGTCTATGTCTACTCTTCAACAGAAGGAAAAAAAGAAAAAATTCTAATATCAAAATTTCTTCAAAGACAGTATTTCTCCCATTGGCCCCTTATTTTCTCCTTTGGATTTTCTAAAATTGGTCCAGGTACCTTAAGATGTATGTGAAGTGATTTAAGATACAGTTTCATTCTAGATAAACTTTGCAAGAGAAATACCGATTTAAATTTTAAGACTTAAAGACCAAAGTGGAGCAAAGTTCTACCAATGGGCCCTCAAAAATCTCAAATTCCACATAGCAATTGGTTCCACTATTTCATATCTGAGACACATTCATCCAAGTTTATAATAATACTGACAGCATACAATGGCTTTGGCATTGCTAAGTTATACAAACACTACGTCAGGCATTCAGGAAACAGGTGTGTTCAATCTGAAGAAAAATGTGACTGTTTCTTTGTTAACAAAAAGCAGGATTATTAACTGCAGTCATTTCACAAAATAACACTGCCATCGAAATACATTAAAATAATCATACTTATTAACCTAAAATTCTGAGGTTTTTGAAAAAATAGCAATAGCTATTGATGTGGGTTTGAATCTAAGTAACACTTTCCGTTTGGACTTGTGCAGAAGTTGGGCAAAAAGAATCCTTGTCATAAGCAACCATTATTTCCATATTAGTCTTAGAGGAGTAAATATATAGTCTGCTGATAAAAGCCCTTATTTATTCATTAACCAGGTTAGTCTTCTGTCACACTTCTGACATCTCATTCTTTCCTCAAAACCCTGCAGAATGATTCAGCCCTTAATTAAGCACCATGCTTAATGTAATGTATTGTAATTAATTATAAAGTGTTGGGGAATTATCCTGATTTCAAATGACATTTTAAGATGCCTCAAAGGGACATAGCTGTTCTTCACTAACAAGCAGGGGAGCAAAGCTACTTTTGAGTGTTAGCTTGTTGCTATTTGATCTTGGGGCAGTCATTTTTCTTATCCTGAAATCCTTAATCTCAGAAATGAAATGATAGATCTAAGGCCCTATTCAGAAGCTGTGATTTTAAAAATACATCCTAAAGTGGTACTTCAATATTCCTACCAGAACATTTAATATTTGTTTCCACTTAAATTCTAAGTATGATACATGCAAAACTAAACTAGATCACATTATTTCATATCAGATGTTTTGTGATATTGGCATGTAAAATTTAAATGAAAGGTTCAAAGTATGAATATAAATGTAAATGTGTAAAATGCATAAATGTAAATGAAAATTTAAAATATGGGAAAACTTAGCAAAGCCAAAAATTTTTTTTAATGATTCTTTTATGTTTTAATTTATTTACATTGACCATACTTCTTAAATTTCAAATTTATGGAAGTGTAATTGACATATAAAATTTTAAGATCTCTCCCTAATTTTTCCACTCCCTTCCTCAGTCCCTGGCAACCACTTTCCTACTCTGTTTCTAAGAGTTTGGAATTTTTTTCTTTTTTAGATTCCATACGTAGGTTACATAATGCAAAATTTGTCCTTTGTGTCACTTATTTCACTTAGCGGACTTAATTCACTAAGTATAATACCCTCAAGGTCCATCCATGTTGTTACAAATGGTAGGATCTCCTTCTTTCTCGTGGCTAAATAATATTCCATTATATATATATGTATGTATACATGTATGTTGTATATCTTGACTGTTGTGAATAATGCTGCAGTGAACATGGGAGTGCAGATCTTCTTCAATATTCTCTTTTCATTTCCTTTGGATACATACCTCTAGTGCGATTTTTTGAGAAAACTCCATACTGTTTTCCATAGTGGGTGCGTCAATTTATTTCTAACGATACACAAGGTTCCCTCTTCTCTACATTCTCATAAGCACTTATCTCTTGTCTTGTTGAATTTAGCCATTTTGATGAGTATGAGGTGATATCTCACTATAGTTTCAATCTGCATTTCCCTGACGATTAGTGATAGTATCTTTTAATGTACCTGTTGGCCATTTGCATGTTTTCTTTGAAAAAATGTCTATTCAGTTCCGCTGCCCATTTTTTAAAATTGTTTTCTGGGGTGTTTGTTTTGTTTTGTGTTTTTTACTATTGAGTTGTATTGAGTTTTTATATATTTTGAATATTAGCATCTTATCAGATACATGATTTGCAAATATGTTATTCCATTCTATAGGATGCCTTTTCATTTTGTTGATGGTTTCCTTTGCTGTGCAGAAGTTCTTAGTTTGATGCAGTCCCACTTGCTTTTTTTGCTTTTGTTGTCATATCCAAAAAAAAAAATCATTGCCCAGACTGATGTCAAAGAGCTTACCCACTATGTTTTATTCCAGGCTTTCTATGGTTTCAGGTCTCATGTTCAAGTCTTTAGCACATTTTGAGTTAATTTTTGTGTATGGTGTAATACAGGGGTCCAGTTTTCCCAGGACCATTTATTAAACACACTGTCCTTTTCCCATTTTATATACTTGGCTCCTTTGCCTTAAATCAATTGACCAGACATGCATGAGTTTATTTCCTCTCTCTTTATTCTGTTCCATTAATCTGTGATTTTTATGCCAATACTATACTGTTTCAACTACTGTAGCTTTGTAATATACCGTGAATTGTGAACCACCTCTGTTCTTTCCCAAGATTGCTGTGGTTTTTCAGGGTCTTCTGTGGTTCTGTGCAAATTTTAGGATTGTTCTATTCTGTGAAAAATGCCATTGGAATTTTGATAGGGAATTCACTGAATCTGTAGATTGTTCTGAAGTGATATGGACATTTTAACAATATCAATTATTCTAATCCATGAGCATGAAATATCTCCCCATTTATTTGTCTTCTCCCATTTCTTTCACCAATATCTCATAGTTTTCAGTATATAGGTCTTTCACCTCCTTGGTTAAATTTATTCCTAGGTATTTATTCTTTCTGATGCAACTGTAAATGGGATTGCTTTCTTAATTTCTTTTTCTAATATTTCATTATGAGTGTACAGAAACACAAGTGATTTTTGCATATTGATTTTGTATCCTGGAAATTTACTGAATTTATTTATTAGTCTGACAGTGTTTTGGTGGAGTCTTTGAAGATCTGCTATATCTAATGTCATGTCATCTGCAAATAGATGGCTTTACTTCATCCAAATTGGAAAGGAGGAAGTAAACGGTTCTTTTAAAAAAGTTTAAACCTCCTCAAAATAGAAATCTGTGGTACTCTGTACAGCAGTGGAAAGAAGGGGAGACACTTTGACTTAAGGAACTGAATGGCTGTCATCAGGATATTATCACTCTGCAATTTGTCACACAATTTTAGTGTGACATTTTATAGACATCTCTTTCCTCCAACCAACATCTTGGGCTATCAGCTGTCAAAGGTAGTGGAAAAGGTTTTCTTTTAAAGGCTAATTGTCACAGCTTTAAATGTCATTTTCCATTAGGTTCCGTAGAAGTGGGCTAGGAGACAAGGTTTTGATTCAATTATTTCTTTAGGTCTGTCTCCTTTGTTCAATGTAAGGTGGGGAAAAGAAAACCTCAGATAAAAGGCTTTGTTTAAGGAAGAAAGAAAAGCTTCCTGCCTGGAAAGCGGAATTCCTTTTCAATTCCAATATGTTGCTACATTGATAGGGCAGGGGGAGATAATTGGGGTTTGGGAGAATACCTACTAATCAACCCCATAGACCATAGTTGCTCCCTTCAATCTAGAGCAATAAAATAATGCCCTGTGTATTTTCAGGAAAGTCTAGATTATTTCCTCAAGACTCAATCAAAGCTAAAAGTCTGCCACAAACTATCAGAAATATTGGTGAATGGCAATGCCAGCTTGCAGGACTGGGGATGGTTTGCTGCAGTGCGGGAGTAGGATAGCTTTATCCTGTAGCTTTTGCTACTGCTGAAGAAAATAATGACATTGGAATAAATCATTTGGATGCCTGAAGTGGGCAAAAATGGATTCTGAATCTAGGTCTGCCTGAATCCATGACCAATTCTTCCAACACTACTCAGTTCACCTATAACATGTTCCTGTATTCTGATTAATTCCTCACGTGTCTCTTTGATAACGTGCCTGACTTAGCAGATCCCCACTAGGGATCTGGTTTGCTTTCATTAGGAATCCACTTGGTTTATGATTTACATTATAGAAACCAATGGAATTTTCTGTACTATCAAGTCGAACAAATGACCTGGTCTTAGACAAAAAGTTGCATGTGTAAGTACTTAGATGTATCCTTAAGTATTACAATATAAAGATAAAACATACCTTGAGAGTAGGATACTAGACTAATATTAAATCACAGTGTGAAGAGAAATCAGCTTCCACTTATAGTTAGGTAAGAGAGTGATTTATAGACCTTGGGGCTTTGGAATAGCATCAGAAAGAGAATTACCTACCAGGTGATCAACCTCTTCTAACCAGTATGGTCTTTAGGGAAAATCCGAACATATTTTGAATAGCTTGTACTGTGTAGTCTCTGCTTGTTTCCTGAAAAAGGAAAACTGCTTGTTTCCAGTGCTCTTCTTCGGAAAATTTTTCCAGGTATCAAGAAATTTGATATAATTAAAAAGAACATTTTGTATATTCTTCTGAAAATAATCAATGGACTCTTGTTCTTTTATTCTTCACTATTCATGGTAATGATTTCTCCTTATTCCTAGAAATGATGTTGAATGTGTTCTGACTGCAACATTCATATATAAATGCTGTGGATAATAGGGCTCTTGAATACTAAGGACTCATCTTCAGGCCCCATTAGCTCAGGAACGTTGGAAGGAATTTATAGAGTACTTAAGTGGAGGCTGAGCACGAACGACCATGCCCGCACCTACTGATGGGTTGAACCACCCACCTGGAGGCAGAGGCGTCTCTGCGTTGGTGTCATCCACAGGCTGTCGATTCAGAGACACTATTTAGAGGAGGGTTTGAGGTGAATTTTTAGGTTTCTAATCTCAGGGACTGTAAAGGACAAAATGAACTATTTGGGGTATTTCCTGGGAAAATTTCAAGGCAGCATGTTGACATAAAAGAAAAGATAAAGATAAATGTCAACACCCTAAATTAAGTCATCTGACTATAATTGAAAATGAAATCATTTGGCTTTTATGAATACTTCTAATCCTATCACAGTTAGAGAGAGAGAGAGAGAGAGAGAGAGAGAGAGAGAAATGCACTGACTACTCAAGAGAAGTTTATCCAGAAAGTGTGGTCCATATAATACTATTCAAAGTAAATTAAGGTTAAAATGTTGTGCAAAACCTTAATAAACATCAGATTTTTATTCTTGTGATTAAATTTGATCTCTAAAAATAATCTCAAATCCTGCAATATTTAGACTGCCACTATAACATCCTGCCACTTAGACTGTGTGTAATTTCTTCTTGGTAATATATGAACTGTAAATAGATTAACTTCAAAATAACCCTAGCAATTTACTGAATTAAAACTATTCCATGGAAAATCTTTTGGGCAACTCCTCATAATAACTGAGCTAAATTTTAGTCCTCTAGTTTTATAGATGGCCTTGGTATTTGAATTTAAAGTTTACAAAAATAAAATGACTTGGCCAAAATGGAGGAGAGGATTTGATCTTTGCTACTTTCCAGAATGGGATGCCTGATAATCAAAAGAATTTAAGCAGAATTACAACATTATGGGCACAAAGTCATGTTGGTGCCTATGAATAAACAATCAAACATCTTCTTAGGACCTTCATTAAAAAGTTAAATTAACTCATCTATTGTCATATGCATGTTAGGAATAAATGCTGCTCTGATCCATAAGAAAAAATAGAATGTCTGATAATTGAAAGAAATTCAAGCAGAATTAAAAGGCTATAGACCCAAAGTCTGTTGCCAAGGACAATCAGCAAAATTCATTGTCATATGCATATTGGGAGAGAAGGCTACCTATGTGACTCAAGAAAAACAAAACTCCATTGGTCTACACACACAAAAAGAAGAATACATGAAAAATTGCCTTTTATATAAAACTTCAGTAAGAACTGAAATAAATCTAGCTCCTCACCAGCTGTTGAAAATCATTTTGACTCTAATGCACAGACAATTCTTTGGTCTGTGGATTATCTGCTAAGGTTCAAGGTAGTCTGCATTTTGTGGTCAGTTTTCTTAGTCTTTGCTCTGGTTCAATTCCAATTTAAAAGTATACTTGAAACACTGTCTCTTCTGGTAGCAGGCAAACACTCTAGGAATTTGATGCTTTGCAGAATAATCTGTGCTTGTTATGTAAATACAACCAGACACTTTTTCAGAACAAAACAAAAGAGATAAAATTTGCTTCAAGTTGTCTAAAGAGAGTTCTCAGTCGTGGATTTGTTAATGGCCTTAGTACAAATAATGGAAGCAAAATCATGCATTTTTATTAGTCACCTAAGAAGCCTTTTGGTTTCAGATTCTTCTGGAAAGCTCAATCACTGTGTGTCTTCTTTTAACAACTTGGAAAATGTCTTGCCTGATTAGGAAGTTAGTCATTGAACATTTTGACATCAAAAACAATGCGAAGTTTAAAGACCTCATAAATTACATTTATAAGTAACAGGATACCTCACTTTAAAGATGAAAAGCTCAAGGATTTGTGGTGCCTTTCTTTGTTTCTGTTAATCCTATTTTACTTTATAAGTGTCAGATATTTTGCAAGTATCTCCCTCTGAATGCAAACAACAAATGTTGACAATTAGTTCTCTAGCATGGTGCATAAAACATTATTTTATATTAGCAAATTTTATACTCTGAGAGCTAACCTTCTGTTTGATGTTTTCTTTATCAATCGGTATTGCTCCAGCCCAGACACTATCTTTGCCATTCAGTTTTAAAACTGAGGACAGTTTTAAACATAAAGTGTTCTGAAAAGGGGTAATAAATTAGCATTTGGGGAATGTCCTTACAGTACTCGTTTTCTGGAGACTGTTTATCCCTTCCAGTTCTAGTTTTAGTAGTTGCCTCAGCTATGGTCACAGACATCCCCTGAGGCTTTTCCTTTCCATTTATTTTGTCCTTTTAAGGGGAACATATTAGGGGGTTTGCTACTGAAAGATTAAAATAAATGTTTGATGGCGCTTTCTCAAGGCTTCTGCACTGACCACTGTCACCTCCTACTTCATTGGCTGTATTAAGACTATCAAATAATCTCTTGGCACTGTGCTACATTTTTCTGTGTATTTGGAGAAAACTAAAGTAAAACAGAAATGTGCCTCTTTATTTGTATACACTGAAAAATAACAGGTAAGATTCATCATGGTAAAATTTCCTCAGAGGGTTTTTAAAGTCAACTGGCCTGTGAAATTTTACTGTAAAATTCACTGTAACATTATAGTGAGTCTTTCTATACAGGACGTGGCAGCTCTAAGCATTACTCCTGCCCTGCGTCAGCCAGGCTGCAAGACAGGAATATGACACTGACCACGAGCAGATAAAACAAAAACACTATATAACAAGGAAATCATCTGTGTTGCCTTCAGTTCATAGCTCTAAAAAATAAATTGGGATGAATATCAGTACTGTGATCTTATCTATTCTGTCTGTTCATTGCTTCAGTATTTATTGAGTACCAACAAGGTATCAATTCAATCTAGGTATAAAAAAGATAAAATCGTTTTCCTCTTCATTTGTAATTACATCTCATATAATTTAAGTGTATTGTTTTCATGCTTTTTTATTTCATCATTTCTTCCCCACCCTGGGAGAGAATATAGTATCATATTTAGCTGGTATTCACACTTTGATATTCTTAGCAGAATTTCACAGTGGTAATGAGAAGAACCAGGTTTTCTGTAAGTGATGAACTTCGATGGCCATGTTGAAAGAAAATGATAGGCGATGAACAGAGCAGAAATCAAGAGGAAAGGAGGAACAGTGGGAAAGGAGGCGAGGGCAAGAACCCCGGCACGCCAACACGAGAAAGCCAGAAAGCTCATTTGGTGCTCTTTTTAGAGGTTGAAGAAAAAGCGTATTTCTTGAAAGTCTTTCTTTAGATCATGACAGATGATTTCATATCAACACTATCCCTACTTGTCCATGAGGTATATAAACAATGTTTTAATTATCAGATGTTCATGTACATGGAAACTGAAGGTGTCATGTTGGGAAGTCCGTGTTCATCTAATAGGTGCTACTCAGGAGCAAAGGCAGGTGGCCAGGCTGACACACCTCTCGGAGACGTCCCGCTCCTAAAGGATTTGTGTCCTGTGACAGCATGTCTTCTTCCTCTTATGGAGGAAGTAAGAAGCTCTTGTACGGATAAGTAAGAAGCTCTAAACATGGGCTAAGAGAATATGCCAGGGAAAGAACTCATTCATCTCACATGTCCTATATCAATACACAATATTTAAAGTTTTTTTCTGTAACAGGCAACATTCTGCCAACCATTTCTGATGAATGAATCTCAATCGTTATACACATCAAACACGTCATTGGGAAAATTCCATCATCTGATACTGAAACAGAAATGGGGTTTGTAGTAACCATTTATTTGCCATGACTTAAAAAAAAGACGAATGTCATCTTTCTTGACTATTGCTCAAAATATATATTAAATACATTAAATATTCTCTGGTAATAAACTTACAAAGTAATAAACTGAATATAATAAATTAAATAATATAATGATCTAAAATAAAATAAATTAAATAGTATAATAGATTGAAAAATGTAAAGTAATGATTTCAAAATACCAGGGCACCTTTTAAAGTTCTGGAAGAGGACACTTAACCAATAACTCCTTCAGGCTTAGAGAACAAAAACTGTTAGTGTAAGTGTTTGTGAAAGAAATTTAATTTTGAACAATGAAAACTCCTCTCCATTTTTATCCATTAATGGTCAGATGAAACAAAAACATAAGTCTTATGTTTATGATCACAGGAACAGTAATAATTGAAATTTAATTTGAATAGAATTATATATTCTGCTCACCTTATTAAACCCTGATTTAAATAAGACTAATGATAATGTGGTATTATGATAATGATAGCTCACAGGTACACAACAAACTAAACAAAAAACACTCATGATATTTTGTTTCACATGCTAGTGAACAAATTAATACATCATTTTTTTTCTACAGGAACACTGAAGACCTTAATAACAAATCCTCCAAAGTCAAAATGAATACAGGTATGCTGTCTCTGTTAGTTTTAAACTCTTCAGTCTTACTCTCTAAAGATCAGCTTGGCCCTAAAGTTCAGCACCGTGCTAATCCTAAATGTGAAACCGAGTTTCCGTTAGGTAGTCCAAATTTCTTCTTTCTCATTCTCATGTTCCAATCTTTTAACTATCAAAAGTAGAATTTTCTGCTCTGCTATTCTACTCTTATATCTTAAAATTAACTCCTATAAACCCTAGGAAGAGAAAACATGTCATTTGATGCATATATTTACCCTTAAAATAGTGCATACTCTCATCTAAAACAGGCCAAGTTCACAGGCAAATTACTCTAGTAGAAAAGACTTAAAATTCCCCATTCTTATTAAACACTTCATGTTGACAGCCAACAAAGTGCTAAAGCTTCATATGAAATCAGCTTAATTAATCCATAAGACACAATATACATAAAGTCATAAGCACTGTATTTTTTGATGCTGTGAGAACAGTACAATAAGCTTAACAACACTGATGCCTCTAAACTCTGTATTAGACACAGATTAGTTGTCAAAATGCTTGGGATACATGCTAGGCACATATGAACTTCTTCCACAGTAGAAATCTTTTAGCTTATATTTTCACTTTCTTTCCCCTGAAATTTTCCCATTCAGTATTAAGTAATTCTGGAAGACAACTTTCTCAGTGAAATTTTGTAACTTGTGTGTAAAAAGGACCATTTCTTCTCCACAAATGATCACTGCAAAGTTGTTTCACCCAGTCGCTCCATGGCAAAGGAGAAAGGATGATCCAACATACTTTCCCAAATCAAGCTGGTAGCCTTTTTGCTGTCTCTTGTTATCAAAATGCCTCAAGAGAGAAGTAACAACCACTGGTGAGAACCAATATTTGATCCCCAGATCAAGTATAGGGACATGGACACTTGTCTCTGTGTCCGTAATGCTGTGGCTGCTGCAAAGCAGAAACGCGCTCCGAGTGGCCTCAGAGAACTCTAGCTCAGCTGGCCCCTCGGCAACGCAGTCAACTAGGAGAGTGCAGGGCACCAGGCAAGGTGAGGATGCTGGAGGGGGTCCAGCAGAGAAGGGGGAACGGAGAGAAAGTGTAACCCCGGAAATGAACCATTTGGACAGCTGGAGATATGGGAATGAGACGTGGGAAATGAAGGAAGAAAGGCTTTTAGGCAAAAGAGATTGAAGGAAGCACATAGAAGAGCCACACGGCCTAACAAGGGTACAAGTAAGTCATGCTATGGAATAGCAACGTCACTCCAGCACAATGTCCACATGAGGAAGTTAAACTTACTGACTGTTCTAAGGCATCTTCTATTGATCATGACCTTATTATGACAGGTGTGATATGGGCTTATACTAACTATACCATATTCATTACAATGCATTCAATAATTAAGCTCCCCATTCATGGACTAGAATGCAATCCCTAATAGCAAAGTAGGCACACAGACATTCATAAGTTTGTTTTGAACTCTGGGTTCTCAAGCCAAGTGACTGCTAGGACAGCATGAATACCCTGCAGAGCATCCTCTCGCCTGAGAGGAGAGAGCTGGGATCTATACGGAATGCTAACTTGCATAGTTATTTTGTTTATCTGGGTGAATTTACACACATACATACATACATATGTATGACACACAGAATATGATATTCAAACATTTGCATACAAAATCGATTAGAAGTGATTGGAACTGTATGTTTAAAATTCCAAAGTAATACTAAAATGTTACCACCTTAAAATATATATAAATATTACCACACAAAATTGAAAAAACTATTATTACTTTATCTAAAAATGAAGTCAAAATCAGTTCCAAAATATTTAATAGTAAAATTGGTCTTCAGTATTTACCTATCAGTCATTAAAATCTATATTACTAATGCCCATGTGTCAATCACTAAAATTAAAAGATTTTTTTAAATCAGCAATTCATTTTTAGTCAAATATACAATAAATGAGCAAAGGGAAATGTGATTCATTTTTCACAGTAAAGTATCTAAACAATGAATAAAAATATACAAAATGTGCTGTGTAATTCCACGCTTAGAATTTGTGAACCATTATCTTCTAAGGAAACCCTTAGCTACAGAGAACAGAAAAAGAGAGACGTCAAATATCCTTGTGGTCACATCCAGGCATGTTTTCTGGCAGTGAAAACAGCCTCCTGGAACCCTGCCACTGGGTGCGGGAGTGTGAGAGTCAGTCATGACCTACAACTTGCAGGTCATCAATGAGTGTGACAGCAACAGGATCAAGTATGCAAGACGGTATCCTAATTTTGAAATCTTAAAAATACCTTCAAGGAACAACACAAAATATTAACACAGGAATATGGAGAAATAGAATATAACAGATTTCTCTGTCCCAGCAATTTCACAAATGCCTCACCTTTCCTAATGAGGCTCTTTATCAAACCATTAATAAAGACAGATTCTCCATTCATTTTATCTGGGTCTTTGAGTTGCTCTGAATACAGAAACTGTTTAACCAAGGGGTCCTACACTTTCTTGGTTTACAGTGCCAAGATATCTCAGTCATTTTTCACTGCACTCTCAAGCCAAAAGAAATATGTAAGTTTTATTCATTAAGGAGTTTGGTGCAAACACTTTGATAATTACTTATATTCTATCAACTCAGAAGCAATTTGAAAAACAATACATTTAAACTGAAGACATGATCATTCATTTCATTCTTTATAACCATGGCTCCTTACCAATGGGATGTGTGGCACTGCAAAACTTCTCAGGCCTTGGAATTAGATCACACATCTCCATGCCCATTTACTGGTCTGACATTATTTGCACAGGATACTTGCTTTTCATCACAGCAAATCACCAAAAACCCAGCTTTTCAAATATGTGAAATCATCTAAGGAAAACCGCACAACCTATAATGCTGAAACTGCAAACAAGAGAGTCCGGGAACCACGGGTTCCGCCAGTGACCCTGCAGCTCCTCATTCTGAAGGTTTCCCTTTTCATCTCTCTGCAGCTTTTCACATGTTCAGTATTAAAAGAACCAGAAAATAAAAAATATCTTAGAGAGCCATGAGTTTACACTTTCAACACCCTTGACCACACAACCCTCTTAGATAGCTGCCCCCTACCACATAATCAATAACATTACCTCCATTTTATCGGAAACACTGGTCTCTCAGCTATTTTCAGTTTGCAGTTTGCTAAACTCCTTGTTGGTGACTCTCCTGGAGATACTGTTACTTGTATGTTTCTTCCATTTATGTCCTTCTATGTTTGGCCTTTGATTGATAGCCTTCAATTTATTGGACTTATTTCTTACATGTTGTTATAAGTCATTTTTCTGTTTAAATTATTACCTGCATTAGGAAATTGTTATTTTAAACACATACTTAAGAAATTATATTTTGACATGAGAATCATTCTAGCAATTAACTTTAAGTTCTACTGACCTTCTACTTGTGATTTTAATTATAATCTTAAGTGTAATTAATTCTAGTCATACTTCCAAGCACTCTTAAATTTCCTCACTTCTAATAAAGTGGATATTTTTCTATAAGAAATAAAAAGAAAAAAATGAGAATAGTACATAGCAATATGTAATGATTCTGTTATACAGGTGGTTATATTTGTTTTTTTTGTTACAGTTCTCAAAAACAATTAAACTTAAGAGTTTTTTGTGTGTGCATGTGTGCAAGCCAAGGGAATGAGAAAAACTGTTTACTGCACATTCCGCATACAAAGGAATGTGGGGATGGAATTAGAGTCTGTTCATAAATAGAACATTAACCTTCCAATTTTAGAAGGCTCATTGCGCTAAACTTCTCATATCACATTAAAAGAGCTGATGCCTTTTCACTTGTTTTGCTTCATGTTGTGATTTGCATAAGTGTAAAACATATAGATTATTATATGCATATTGTTCAAAGGTATACATATTTAATTTTTTTTAATTTGGTCATTTCAGTGCTGTATTTATCAATATTGTTTGATTTCAGTTAGGCCTATTTCTTCCATAACTAGTAATAACTAGGAAAAACACAGAATTCCATAACGTGTTTCTTTATGAATCCTATATATCAAATACATCATGCCTGTTAGCAGTTAACTTTTACTTGAAGAGGTGCTTCAAGCTACCTTCAGGAATCATAATAGCTAGAACACAGTAAGAACTAAATGATGGACACAAAAGTACACTATGCTATAGTTCTCAATATTGAAGGACAGGTTTGTCCACAACTCTAAAAGCTGGTTACACCGTTTATAAATTCAATATGAACTGAGTCTAAATGGTACAAAGTTGAGTTCTATACTTGTGCTTTCATTAATGAAAAACCGTAAAATGTGAAGTATACAATCTGTTTTTACACTAGCATCTATTTCTGAGACAGGCCTCTGGTTTTGCCTTTTGTATTCTTTTGTTTGTTTTAGTCTGGGGTGGGTGTGAAATTTTCAGATGTATTCCATGGTTGGATAATTCTGACTGTTCATCGTTTTCATGGATGTCTGGCACATTTCACTTGAAAATGCATGATACTGCATGTGCTTTCTCCTTTGCTGTGGCCTCTGCTGTATCATTTTTTTGCTTCCAGATAGCGGTGGGTGTGCTCGCAAACGTGCTGCCATGTCTGTCACATTAACATCTGTGAAGAGAGTTCAAAGTTCTCCAAACCTATTGGCTGCAGGTATAATATCACTAACTCATAGAATGTCACACTTGAATGGCTTTATCTGACCTTGCTCTCTCTCCAGAATCATCTTGTTTGGCTGATGAAAGTGGCTGAAAATACCTTTCTAATGTCCCACAAATTCTTATTTTTCTCGTGTCAAGAATAGCTTCTATCCCTTCTGTTTTTGTTCTAAAAGTAAAAAGCCAAAGGAAACCGGTATCTCGTAGAAAACATTAAAAAAATCTAATTAAAACAACAGTCATTTGCCAAATGCACTGAGTAACTGCAAGTGTTAATGACTATTGGAGTTTTTGTATCTCATGAACTAAACTAATATAATTCTTAGTTAAGATAACTCATAGGTGCTTCGGTTGTTTTTTGCCTAAAAACCTGTGGGGGCTGAGGGTCCATGGGGATAGAAAGAGGGATTTGAAGGAAACTGAACCTTAATTCACTTTTTTGCCAGAAGTTGCAAGGAGAATGATAGATTATTAGTTTTGAAAGAAACCTTAACCCTTCTTTTAATCCAATCAGCAAATATCCTTCTAATATATGTATTTTAAACATGTTGGTCCAATTAAAGTTAACACCCACCCACAGGTATCTGTAGTAAATGTATCATAATAAGTAACTGAGAGTGTGATATCTCAGCATCCACTGACTTGGGGGCCTTTATAACAAATGTCTGTATGACTTAGTTCAGTCTATAAACACAGTCTACACCGAGTTGGGGATGCAGCTGGGGAAGATCAAAGCAAGCCCAGCACCCCATGTCTTCTGAACTGGCAACCAACCCGTGTCCTTAGGGGATTGGTTGGTTGTTTGGCTTGATGGTTGGGTAGTTAGTTGGAGTTGCTTGTTTCTATTTATAATATTCGTAGGTTTGGGAGCATAAGTGGGAAAGGATGGAGAGTATTTAAATAACTTTGGTTCTCATTGTGTATATCAGTGTCTTTTACACACATACATTTAGTAGTTAATTAAATTCTCAGGATGTCCTTGGCCTTAAAGCCACTTGATCTTAAACTACCCAGCTTTGTTGAGGAAAAAGCAAGCTGCCATGTGTAGAAAACACTCCTGCCCACACCTCCAATCCACAAATGGACTTCAAAGTCCAAGTTTAAATACCAGGCCAGGTGGCTCCATAATATATTACATTTAAAAAATGAAAATTGCATTGTAGTGGGTGCAGTATGATCTCATTTTGGTCTAAAAAAAATCTCTCTATATATATTCATACATGTTTGTTCATTTGTGTAGAACATGAAAAAAGTGTTAGAAAAACTATAAATGTGTTTACATTGGATACCTGAGGGAAATGGGGATGAAGGGGAATAAGAAAATAAAATGAAGTCCAGGGCCATCAGGTGACTGGGGTGCCTGTGCCATGAATATCACTGACATTTCAGCCAAGTGAAATTCTAGCCCAAGCTACTCCGATGGGGACCACTGCCACACGGCTTCAACAGTGCCACATTGCTGTTATTTATAAAAGTAACCACTAAGGGACTAAGAGTAGATTGAACAGAGATTGCCCTTTTGGAAAGCCAAAACTAGAATATCAATAATTGTATATCACTCAAAAGAAAAGATTTAATGGTCAAACTCAAAATAATAGGAAAAACTTAATTCTTTGGGAATTGAGATGTCTTCACCAGTGAGAGCAACTCTTGACCACTTAAAAGTTTCTATCACTAGAAGTAAGATTTCTAGAGAATGAAGCCCCCTGAATTTTGGATTTAAGTGTTACCTTAAAAATACATATCTTCTGTATTAAACAAAGACAAGGTACAACTGATTTTCAAAGAAGTTTGAATTAACATTTTGAATAAAGAAATCAGACCCCTTTTATGCCCTCCACCTTATATGGCAGCCTTCCTAAGAACTTACTTGACACAGTGTCTTTTTGTGAATCAAAAGGAGATTAACAAATATTACTACACTAGATATTGTTGTAATAGAACAGCCTTTAAGCAAGAGCTACTTCCCCATGCTCTAAGCCTCTCTCCCCCATCAGATTGGAAAGTCAACATGAATTCCTGCGAGTCATCAACTATTTGTCCCCTAAATCAGTCTGTCTTTCTCTTTTCCTTTTACGAGAAACCAAGTCCCACTGGACAATTCACAGCACACACTGCTGTTTTCGACCCAAGCTAGCACCCCAACAATAACTATAGAGATACAATAAGCGAAGCCCATTTAATTTGACCGAATCCACTTGGCAGTCCAAGGTGACACTGATATGGGTGTTGGCTGTGCTGCCTATATCTCTGTGGGAAGACAGGCTTCTGCTCACACCACTTGCAAGTTAGAGAACCTTACGACAAGTCAGCTGTCTGTACCTCAAGTTTCCTTTCGTAAAAAAAAAATGGAATTTCTCATTTTCCTATCTCTCTGAGAACTTAATCACTTCCCAAACTCACAAGGATTTGTCAGAATTAAATGAGGGTAAAATGAAGAAAATAAATGAAAAGGCTTATCACAGGACTTAGAAAGACAGTAGGCATTCAATTAGTTGACTTGAATTTATGTTTAAATTAATTCTTGTGAAGTATTTGAGTCCTCTAAAGATAGGAGCTCTAAGAATTGAATCATCATAATGTTCAAGGAAAGTATAGTTTATAATGCCTAATATAGCACATTAGTTAAAAGGAATTAAAATAAAACCTGAGAGGAGTGATTAGGACGTAACCAAGACTACATAGCCTGCTCAGAAGACATAGCTACAGAAAAACCATCATGTTGGGACCATAAAGTTGGAAAGGACCTTAGAGGGTGTCCAGTCCAGTCCTTGACACTGAGCCAGGGATGTCCTAACAACTTCTGACAGGTGTCTACCACCTTCTACCTGGGCACAGGGAGTGCTCATGCTAGTGGAGAGTGGTTATAATTTTTCATTCTCAATTCTCAAAGCCCCTCTTTATATTCACACACAAAACAGCCAGAGAACAATAAGTCTGTCCTATTTCCTCATTTTTAAATTTTCATCGGAGCAACGAACATCTACCAAAGAGCACTAGAAATTAAGGGCTCCAATCCCCAGAATTCTAGCTCTTGTTTTTAACAAGTGAATGATTATGAAAAATGATCAAGATATCAGGCAAAAATATTTTCTCCGTGCATCTGCCACGTCATTTACCTGCTCAACCTTCCTTCCTTCCTCCCCCTCCCTCCCTCCCTCCCTCTCTCTCTCTGTCTTTCTCTCTCTCTCTCTGTCTCTCTTTCTTTCAGCCTATATTCTCTTTACTGGACATGGACCCAGGATGCTTTCTGTTACCTGCTCAAAACCCAGTCGCCTTCCCTTTCCTAAGCTTTCCTGGCAGGAATGAAAACCAGGACTATAGCCAATAGTACCCATTTGAGAACATATTTATCTTTCAGTGTCTCTGAAGAACTATGATAAAATAGCAAATCAAAACTGGGTGTTTTAAATATTTACAATTAGATTTATTTTAAAGAACCTGAAATGCTGCGCACTTAAGTATCCTTACGAGAGAACCCACTTAAAAACAGATGTCAGTCATTAACATAAGCTTCCTTAAAATAAGGGTTCATCCTGAAGATTTAATCCATGGCCACTCTCCCCTTTCTTCTTTCTTGTAATTTTACACACTCTGTCTACTATATTAAGCAGGGCTTTTCATCAGAGCTCACCATTATTAATATCTCATATTTCCTTTAGCATGGGTACAGTTTCATGTGGAAATCCCTGCTTCCAGTATGGGGTGGGGGAGGCCCCTAGTTGAACCTAGGGTTACTGGTTCCCGAACTTAGTGTTTATCCTATTTAAGGCTCCATAATCTCCAATGTGGTCGCCAGCGAGAAGGAACAGACTGGCCCTCTACAAACTATAAACACAAGAAGTTTATTCCAAGTGTCCTTCAAATCTGCTCAATCCACTTCACGATGTCTATTCCTCTCATGCCTGCAGGCACCTGGCTACCATCACCTCCATCCCCTACGTACACCCACACACCCTTCTTCATGAGCTCAGTTTTATAAAACAAGGAGTAAAATAAACTCCGTATTCTCAACAAGTAATTATAATATAAACAATAATTATTTTACTAATGCTGCTTCTCTTTTCATTGCCATTTCCCCAAGCTCCAAAACTTGTTCCTTGTTCAGTACGTGGCCCGCCTGGGGCTTCCTAAATCTGTCCCTGAGTGTCCCAAAGCCAAATTCTAATAATTGCTCTGTATTGTTACTCTTTTCTTTACAGGGTCCTTATTTAAGTGACTGAAATTTCAATTATTTCTGCTTCCATCAATCCTAGAAGTAGAGTCTGGTAAAAATTTCCAATATAATTCTTTAAAGTTATTTTTTACTTTATGGTACCCACTTTATTAGTCTGATTTTGAATTCGCTGGTGTTACAATCCATACTAAATTAACAATTATAAAAAATGAAGATCTGTTAGACTGCTCTAACTCACCTGAGCTGGAGTCATTCTAATGTGCTCTGTGCTGATTCACATTTAAGTTTTTCCCTTTGATTTGGAAAGAATCTATATCAAATATTTTACCTAAAAATCGAACTCTTCCATTTCTCAACTCCTTTTCATAATTCCAAATCCATGTGTCGAGATTTCAAAATAACTATTCCTTCGGCATTAGAAAGAAAACAGAGTACTTTTCACGTGTAATATTCATGCTCTAATAGGCACTGAAATACAGCATTTCAATAGTGGTCTTGGGGAAATGTAAAGGAATCCAGGATCTGAACGGAAGGTTAGGCTGAAAGACCCTTTCCATAGATAATGTTTATGATTCTAGGTGAGGCTGACCATATGGTATAAAAAAACAATTACACACTGATTATCTCAAATGTGCATAAGTTATAGAAGACTCCTGAATGTATTAAGTCCAATAAAGCTGATAGTAAATATATCATTGAGCTACTTTCCACCTACATTATCAAAAGCAATTTATTAGTATGGAAATTGTTTTCCATAGCTTTACTGCATAACAATAGAATATAACAGTTCTTTCATATTTAAATACAAAATGACTTTTAAACTGCAATAAGAAGAAAATTCAAAGTTTAGAGGATGATTTGAAAATACCACACAATATGGTAGGCAAATTATGCTTTCCTAAAGTAAAAGAAAAAGGCAAACCACAAAAATTGGTTTCTATCTAACACAGGAGTTGAATATGATCAGTACCATCGTGGCATTAAAAACTAAAGATCTTGTGGTCTGATTTCATGCTTGGAGAAGCATTTTTTGTGTATAAACCGGGTATCTTTCGATCCTTTAATTCAAAAGGCTCCTTTAATTCCTTTTAAAAATTTAATTTCAAAAATCACATATCTAGCTTGGGAATTAAGATAACATTACACAGTTGCAATATTATTAAGGAGAAAATGAGTGTTTGATATATGTATTAATTACACATTATATTAAATGCATGATATTCTAATTGAAGTAAAAATAAATGCACAAACCTTCCATTAATAGACTTGACATAACTAGAGTTTTAGAACTGAGATAATGTTTGCAGGAAAAAAAAAAAAAACGCATGTAGTTCTTTGCCAGAATCCTTACTGGACTGTTCATTTCTTTTATCCTGGTATTCATTTCAACATTTCTTTTTCTTTCAGGGCGTGACTCTCAATCACCAGACTCAGGTACAGAAAGCTATTCTGAATAACAATTACATTTGTTGTGAGTGTTTTAAACACATTTATAGCCACACTGTTGACCTTACCTAAACTTGAATCGCATATATAGTTATGCATATTAAATTTCTTAAAAGGAAACTTCAATTTTGGAAATAAAAATAAATTTCATTTTTAAAAAAATGTTAAAAGTGAATGTAGATATTTTTGTATCCAATTTGTTTTCCCTTCATAAAAGCTTGGAGATCTTACAATGATCGAAATCAAGAGACACTGAATGGAGATGCTACATATTCCTCTCTTGCAGCAAAAGGTTTTAGAAGCGTTCGACCAAATCTACAAGAAAAGAAATCACCAACTCAGGTAATCCTGCACTGTCTGGGCTGTTGGGGCATTCTGAAGCATGGTCATGACATCGCTGCTTTAGAGATTCCTTTCTTGTAACAGGTGCATATTTGGGCACATGTTTTACCTTTAATGTTTTGGCTTGTTTATTTGTATTGCTTGCCAGACTTGTATTTACAACATGGAAGATGTGTTAAATTCAAAGAGGTTTTTAGTTCTTTTTTTTCTGACCCAGTTCATAAAAGTAGGTCACTTTTGAACATAATGTTTAGAATATTTTCTGTTTCTTGAATAGCTGTCAGCTGATCCTTTGGATTTCAAAGTTACAGCATCGGCAATACATTATTCAATAAATATGAGTTATGCAACTGTTCATTATATTATTAAATAAGAGAACTCTGTGTTGGAGATATTGGTAAATTTTGCCAGAAGCATGAAAAGTGTTACCGAAACAACGTGACGAAATACACCATGTATATACCTCAAGATCTAAAAATGTGTCAAGAGAACATATGTTCACTTTTAACATAATTTCCCAGAATGTAGATGAAACAAACTTTATAATGTATTCTCTATAAAAGCTATTTCTCCCCAGAGGGCAACAATTGATAATGAATTAAAATGCTGTCTAAAAGGAATAAAAATGATCATTTCATTTAGCCAACATAATGCATAGAATAATAAGAAAGTTTTACTTTCTTTACTTTCTTTAAGAGTAGGTAGGTTGACAATGGTTTTTTAATGACTAACTTTGACTTTCTCTGTTTCTCCTTCAATGTCATTTCTTTCTCCGGATGCTTCAGCAATCTAGGCACACCGTGCACCACCCATAAAAAGAGAGCTCTTGTAGCTCCTTAATAACTAATCACACAAAGGTTGACATTTTAGACCTATTAGTAACTAACACACAAATTCCCTGCTGTACAAAGTACTTTACTAACAAAAAACCTCTTCAGGGAATTATGTATTCTAATGAAGACTCCAGCCAGACTATTGTATATTCCGAGGAATCTAACACAACTGTGTCATATACACAAAAAATCACTAATCCACTCCTAGCAGTTCCCAGCACTGGTCCCCCACCAAATGCTGACACAGGTACCCCATTTCTCCAAGAGGACTACATGCAGGATTCTCAAACTCGGAGAATATCTACCTTGAAACTAATCCATAACCAGGACCTAGGAAGAATCATCCCCTTTAATACTCCAGTGTTTTCCAAATCTGTTGAAGTGCCATCAATTCTCAAAAGGTCTTGCTCACCGCCCCCTAACCCAGTGCCTGAGAAACACACAGCATCTCTTTCCATTCAGATAGCTCCCCTTTCAGGCAACGAACCTGAAAGCCACAAACAGCTACCTGAGCTTTCTCCAGAGACTTCAAAGATACCTCTTCAGCAAGAGAGACAAAAATCTGCAGTTGCTGCGGCCTCTCAGTCCTCAGACTGCCGGGTGGTACATCACACTTCCCAGTCTTCTTATGTGACACACCGTAGAGTCCCTAACTCCTTTGGTTTGGGCTTCGTATGTAATTAATGCTTTGTTAGTTGCCAAGAAGAAAAGGAAAGGAGAAAGAAACCATCTTCCTAGTCAAAACCCTACTAAATTCATCAATAAATTTCTAGGTATCTTTTAATAAAATGTGTACACACACACACATCTTGTATCCAGAAATCATTTTCTAAAAGTTTCTTCCTTCTAGGTAGATTTTAGAAATCACTGATAGGTTGGCTATCACTTAAGATGCTGTCAACTACTTCAGCGCTCAATGTACTTTTAAGTTTTACAGCAAGATTTTGCATCCTAGACCTTTGAGTGCCTAGATTTACTTTATTTTCATTGATAAAGTCTCTTCAAATAATTATCAATTATAATTCACTTTGGCAGAAGACATTTATCTTAATTCAACCAGTGTTTATTCTTTTGTAGCTCGATATTCATTTTTACTGAAACTTCATCAATTTCCATCTTTTATAATTTATTATTTCAGAAAGTATATTAAACTTTTAAGACTTGATGTTAGGAAGTAAATCTCTATTTATCCATTTAACAACTATTTCTTGGGCATCTACTATATGTCTAGTCTATTCTATGACAGACCTGTATTTAAAATCACTGAAGATCAAAATCGTGTCAGGGGTGGGGAGAACAAACATTAAACAACACTTAAAGAAGTAGATGACATGCATGAGAAGGAGACTGTAAAAATAAGCAGTGCTTAGCAGGGATGTGGGGAGCTGAGTCCGTGTCAAAGAAGGCAAAGAGTCCTCACGTAGAAGACAGCAGCTTTGAAGGGGGAAGATCATTTCTGCAGAGGGAACATGCAGGGAAGGGCTTCAAGGTGGATGCATCCTGGGGCCTCATGAGGACCAGCAAGGACCCCAGCAGGAAGGACAGGAAGAACACAGAGCGCAGAATAAGAGGAGGTGAAGCCAGAGGGCACAGAGGCCAGATGAATAAATTCTGTAAGCCACTGCAGGGATTTCACCTTTCACTCTCAATAACACAGAGAATCACTGGAAAGTTTGGTGGCTACCACTATGACTTATTTGACTTACTATTACAGAATCATTCTGGTAGCTCAGTTGAGAACAAACTACAGCAGGATGAGAAGGAGAGTAGGCAGGCCCGTTAGGTGGCTATGGCAACAGTTTAAGTGAGAAATGATGGGGTCTTGAAGCCGGGTGGAAGCAGTGGAGGTGGTGAGAAATCAGATTCTGAATGCATTCTGAACACAGAGTAACTAGGACTTCTTGACAGACTGCATGTAGGAGGTGAGGGAAAGAGAAGAGACAGGTCTGACTTCAAGGTTTTGAGACTTTGTGACTGAGAAGGAAGGAATTTGTCATCTTTTGTCCATGGAGGCTGGATAGCTGTGGGTAAAGCTGGTTTGGGGAATGATCGGAGGTTCCCCTTAGGACATGGTAAGTTTGAGGTGTCTGTTAGACACCCCATTGGGGGGAGGTCAAGTATGCAATTGAATACATGAGTCTGGATTTGAGGTGAAAGGTCTAGGCTGGAGATGTAAGCCTGCAAAAGCCTACTGATGGCTTTGTAGCCCTGAGACTGCATGGGAACACGGGGCATGCGTGCAGAGCAAAGAGGAGGCCCAGGTGCAGCCCAGCAGTAAGAGGAGCATCCGGCAAAGGAGGCGGAAGGGCGTGTCTGCTAGGCGGGTAAGGAACCCAGGAAAATGTGGCATCCTAAGAGCCAAGTGAGGAAAGTATATGCAGGAGAAGGAATGGTTACCTGGGCAAATGCTGCAGGTAGGACAAGTATAAGAGGAGACCTGCTAACTTACCAGTGACTTTGTAGCAGAGAGGGCGCTTCCTAGGAGTGGACTGAAAAGCCTGGGAGGAAAGCAACTGGACAGTCTGCTCTTTGAGGCGTTACTAATGTGTGACCTTCCATCTAGTTATTTTGCCTCCCCAGGCCTCAGTTTCTTCATCTATATACTGGGAATAACAATGGCATTCCTCTCATAGCTCTGCTGTGAAGTTTGAACAAGATACTGCATCTGAGGAACTTGTACTAGTGCCTACTTCCTTGAGGATTCTCTCAATACACAGTAGCTGTTGTCATTTTAAAATAATTCCTTTTTCCAAACTGTTTGTCTGATTGGGAAAAGGAAATATGTTGTTTTCAACAGTGCATTTGTTTAACAGGTAGAGAGAAATTTATTTCACCTTACCAGAAGTTGGGCATAAAGCTATTGCAGTTTTGACTCTTCTTTTTGTAGTAAGAATTTTAACAGAGCTACCATCTTAACAAATGTTAAAGTGTACAACACCGGATTGTTAACTGTAGGCACCAATGTTACACGGCAGAGCCCTAGAACTTAATGCATCTTGTATAATTGAAACTTTATACCTGTTGAACAGCAACTTCCCACCTCCACCCCTGGCAGCCACCATTCTGCTCTCTGATTCACTGAGTTTGAGTATTTTAGATACATTATATACATGGAATCATGCAGTATTTGTCCTTCTATGGCTGGCTTATTTCTCTGAACATAATGTCCTCAAAGTTCATCCATGCTACTTCATATGACAGGATTCCCTTCTTTTTTAAGGCCAAATAATATTCCATTGTGTGTATAAACTACATTGTCTTTATTCATTCATCTGTCAATGGACATTTAGGTTGTTTCCACATATTGCCTATTGTGACATACTTCATTTTAAGTGCCATTTTCCATGTAATGGCCTTGCACAATGGTGACCTTTCCATTTAAAATAGTAAATTCCACATTCTGGTAAGACATCTCAGTAAATGCCAAGAGCTGTCAGCTATACACTATGAATCAGCCAAGAACATGCTCTGTTATAAAGAATCAGCCTCCCAAGAAATTAGCAGACCCGAGAAACAAAAATTCTCTACATTGAGAGGTAAAAAGGAAACTTCAGTGTTCTACAAGTTTCATTAGCGTATTTTTGTTTTTAATAAAGTCTGACCATTTGTTTAAAAATTAATAATTGATAATTAATCCTTTAATTTAATATAAATGGCAGCCTACTGTTAGGAATTCTAATTCTCTACATATTTGATCATTTAACATTGTTTTATAAACTTTATGTCTTAATTTAACTCCTACCTATTTATGAATAGAGCTAACACAAAATGAGATGTTATCCTTCTGTTACCATGAGAACAGATATCCTGCTGCTAAAAATGTCACACTGTTCTCAGATAGGTGAAGATTTAAGCCAGAAGCTTTCAAGAGACAGCAAAAAACTACACCCCAAATGCTTCCCCTGGCATTTGTGAGCACTGTGCCCTTTGCTTCAGGAGAATAAACTTGACCCTTCTATTATGAAATAATGTAATCAATCATTTGCCAAAGCCTTACTTTCACAGCTGTTGTTGCACATATGTTGCGGACTCAGAGAAGAATTTATCTCACTGTCATGTAGAAGGAGAAAACTAATCTTTTTGCTCCATGGGACCAAAATATATACATTAAGGAGGCAGAATAATGAATAAGCGTCAGCAGTGTAGCATGACAGAAAAATTGTGAAAGACTGAGTCTGCTTTCTGGGCCAACGCCATCAATACCAGCCCTGATCACTCATCTATTCCATTAGGATGACCAACTAGTATCACACGACTTCTTTTTGGTGTGTTTGTTAGTTGATCAGGTCTTCGGCAATTTCTCCACTGATGAATGGGTTTCATCTAGGTTTTTGAATGACTGACCAGTAGAGAATATGTGGGAGCCTGATATGATACCTAGGATCATCTCTGCCACATCTCCAAATAAAGGAGCATTCAGCCTCTTCTTGAATATACTTTGGTATGGGGAGCTCAGTTACTTTAGGAGGCAGTGTTTATCACTTGAGCAATTCTCAGATCTAATTATTAGAAAGCATTTCTAATAGTGCATCATAATCTGCCTTCCTTAACTTCTGCAAGTTCATCCCACAGAGCAAAAGAGATGAAGTTTCTTCCCTCTTCCACATGACAGTTTTCATATTGTTCTCTCTCCTCTGCTCTCCACTTTGTGTAAAACATTCCTGTGCCTTCCAAGCATTTAAATTTTTTTACTGACTCTCATTTACTGACAGCTATTCCAACACACCAGATGCTGTACTAAGCACTTTACTTACATTTTCTCACTTAATTTTCACAAGCTTTAGGAGATGGGTTTTATTAATGTCCCTATTTTACAGATGGGGAAAACTGAGGCCAAGGGTGGTTACACAACTTGCCCAAGTCTGTCTGACTCCAGATCCACAGGTCAACCACGACTGCCTCTATTTTCTGATAGACGGATCTTGAACCCCATCTTCTGGCAGGGTTCTTAAAATAGGATACATCCCAGATTCAAAATCATATTCCACAGAGTAAAGAGGAAATATTTATCCCTCTGGTTCAGATACGACACGCCTCGGATGTCCCCAAATCGGTGTGACCATTTTGGATCAGCTGTCACCCAGCTGTTGGGTAGGGACTTAAAGGCTGTTAAGACCTCTGGTAGAAAGGCTTTCATGAGGCCACAGGGCAGTCTTGCATCCTTGAAACGCAGGAGGTACAGCCAGGCCTCGGGCACAGGGCATGACCACTTAGCTACTCTTTCTCCATCTTAGATGCCACGTGGCTCCTGCCTCTCCTCTCTGTGAGTCAGCCTCATTCTCTTCTGTTTCTTCCCTCTTACTGCTTCCAGGTGCCTGTGGATTTCTGTGATGTTCTCTGGCCCCAATTATGCCTGAACTTGCTGGGGTCGTGGGCTATATGACTACCTGACTGGGACACTGTCATATAATTCAAGTGGCCTGGAAGAATGCAGTGCCTCGTTGTTAGCACCGTTTACTTCACTTGTTCCCCCTCCTAGACAATCAGCCATGCCAGCGAAATGATGTCGCGTGGCACCAACACGGCTCCGGGCACTTCCTCACCACCCCCTCCAGATGGGCAGTGAGAGGAGGCTGATTATTATAGGAGCAGGTGGCGTGGAAGTAAAGACTAAGGGTTTTTTTGGTTTTGTTTTTCAAAAAAATTTTAAAATTGTTTATGTAAAGTTATCATGGACATTCAAAATCTTAACAGTGAAATGGATAATTAATTATATGATAAAGCCCATTATTAAGTACCCATCACAAGGCCTCAGCAATTTTCATTATTTTGTCATTCATTTTCAACTGTCAACTCCAATCATCCCGGTAGTGTTCTAATGTCAATATAAGATGCCACACCCTTAAGTTTGTAGATATATTAGTACCTATATCTAATGGGTGAAGAGAAAAAAATAATGAAAATACCATTACGACACTTAATAAAATAGAAAAAGTTTCTTAATATAAAGACTGATTTTTCTATAACTCTCTCCTAAATATTTTTTCAAGTAAATTACTGAAAACTCTACTGAAAAATAGAGAACAAAACTGTCAAGTCCCTTCAGTTGATACTTAACACATATATATGTGTTTCTTGAGAAATGAGGCCTGGAAATTCAACAATTAAAGACAATAAAGCAGGAGATGCTAAGGTCCCAAACCACAGTGCCAATCCAAGTCAACTGGAGCCTGAGACAGAAAGAAAACTATATCCCCTACACACGTATGTTTTTATGCATTATTAATTTTTGACTAGAATATTCAAGTCATTTAAAAAATAATGAAAAGTTCAAAAGTAGGTGTATTAAAACATTATTTTAATTTTAAATATTTCCTTAATACCAAAATGGAATTTATTATAATTTCACTTAAATTAACTAAAAATTGTTTAAGATCATTGTTACTCAAAGAGAAATTGTCCAACATAGCTAGTCTCTCCACTGAGAATGAGATCAGGAAAAAGAAACTTTTGAACATATTACTAATGCATTTGCTTCCATTAAAAACTCAGGATACAAATTATTCCTTGCTCCCCAGTCTTCAATGGCAAAGGCACTGGTCATTATTTAAATTATTAATATTTTGTTCAGTATGGAGTTTTTTGGGCATTGATTTTGATTTTTTTAATGAAGATTGTATTAAAATAGTGTTTATATCCATTACTGAGTTTTTGGCACTTCATTCAATTTTGCACCCAAGATAAAGGCCTCCCCCACCTCCCCTTGGCCTGGCCCTGCCACCCTATGCCTCCTTCCTCCTCTGTACCCCAGCTCCATACCAAGCCCACATAAACTTGGAGTTTCTTAACCTATTAGATTAAGGATATGCTTTATAGAGTATCTATAAACCTCTAGAGTTTATGTAGAATTTTATGTATATGTGAATTTGTATATTTTTTTCTAAAAGAAGGATCAGAGGCTTTCATCAGATTTTAAGATACCTATGACCAAGAGAGACCTTTTCATACTGTGGATTTTAAAAATATTAAGTTGAAAGTTTGAGGAAAAAAATTAATTATGACTTTTTATGAGATCAACAGCCTATATGACATCAACTGTTATGAAAATGATGGCTGGCCAACACCATCAAATAGTACTATTTTAAATCCTTACTTGGAAAGATTTCTAAGTTTATAGAGTTCTCTTTAATTCATCTCCCTTCATTGTATTAATATCCTATAATGCTTCTGGCTGTCTTTCTTATAACTGGCACCATACCAGACACTCAAAAACTCCATTATTCTTGGGGGTGAAGGTTAAGAAAAAAAAAATTGCTCCAGAGCGTCACTCACTCATGTTGAAGTTGATGCTCGTCATCCTACAGACATCAAGGTTACAACAGACAGCTACATAACCTTCCTTTTACAGGCAACCTCTGCAACATGTTTAGCCCCTTGAGTTATACATATAGCCTTGAAGGTATTAAATCTTTTTCTCCTTCAGTTTCTTTCTCCTTTTCCTAAGGTTTAAAGCCAACAGCAGTTCTAACCACACAGGGTACATTCTAACCATCATCAGTGGCTGGTTTTCATTTTCACTTCTATTTTTACACATAGGTATACCTCTACTTGCACTGCTAGAATATTTTAAAGTTCAGTTCTTTTAGTATTTTATAGTGAAATCAAAAAGAGATTCAATGAGTGGAAAGGAAATAAAATTCCCTTTCCACTTAGCTGTTTTCAGTTTGATCAATCTTTAGAAATATTGTCAGAAAAAGGTTGAGGCAAACTGCTCTCCATTTGGGGCCATTCTCGAGGGGGAAGGCAGAAGGAAGAAATCTGCTCCGAGATTTCCCACGTGAAGGAAAGACTCCTTCTGCTAAACAACCTGGTATTATTTTACTGTCACAAGTACAAGAACTTAAAACTTCTTGGGAAAAACTTCTGTTATGCCAATACTCTCAAGCCCCCACTCACAATTACACTGCGGTGCTGTGTGAAAACTGCTCTTATTTCCAAAAACCACCTACTAGATTCATTTCTTCAGGCTTTCATATTTTCTTCTGTACTGTATGGCGGCACCTAATCCTTCCGCATGTATTTCCTTAAAGTTCTTGCAAATTGAACACATGCTTTGCCTTCTCTGCCACATTGCAAAAAGAGATGTTTTTATTAATTGGATAATTTATACTCTTTTTATTATTTTTTCCTCGAACTTAGCTTGGAAACCAGGATTTAAGTGCCAATGTGCTGGAGGTAATGTTTCACAGACACACAAACCACCCCAGAAGCCTCTTCTTCACGCTCTCCTGAGGTAGCTTTTAACAGAACTGCTTTCTCACCAGATGGTGGCTCCAGCCCAATGTCACTAACCCTGCCACCACCTGCTGACATGGGGCCCTCACACCTGCACGACCTTGACCCTTTCACAGTCTCTAAAAACCCCTCTCCTTGCTCCTCCAGTGCGTGCTCCCCAGCCATCCCAGATGAGCAGAGAGCCGGCTTTCATACCACTGCCTGTTCTGAAACACCTTTCCCAACCTGGGGCCAGCATCACTTTAATCCCCCCTGCTGCCTGCCATGCACGTAATTATTCTCCCCTTCTTTGTTGCCATGATTTTTAAAACAGATCTCCAAGGGCCGAAAGGACTGATTTCCTGTCTGCCTCTCATTTTGCTCCTGAGCATGTTTATTCACATAGGTGTTCATCAGAGCTAAGCCAATTCTATACAGTCTGGCCAGGAAACCCATTACAGTCACCCTCATCAGCCTATTTGAGATGGAAAAAAATCAATTATATTCTCTTCATTACATTAGAGGCATTTACATTTACATTGTATTGCTCTTCTTAATGAGTTATATAGTGATTATCCTTAATAATAAATTATGTCAGAAACTTAGATAAGTATACATATAATATTATGATGAGTAAGTCAAAGAAAAAGTCTGAAATTTTCCAAATATTTTAACCAAGTATTAAATCCTGGGAGATAACAGTTTACCTGTGTGAATAACTCACGTATCCTGGTTTCTCACATACGCAGTCACTGACCACATGTTGGTTCTTGTCCCTTTCACTAACAGCTCCATCTTTTGAACTCATCTGTCTTACAGGAGTGAATGATGTAAATAATCTTAATCTACATTGCAGAAATTTAGCCCTATGATTTTTGAGGAATTCTTTTTCCTGAACCATTCAGCACAGAGATTTA
Organism: Manis javanica; assembly: GCF_040802235.1. Taxonomy (NCBI): domain Eukaryota; kingdom Metazoa; phylum Chordata; class Mammalia; order Pholidota; family Manidae; genus Manis; species Manis javanica. The sequence goes on from NC_133167.1 coordinate 100,561,233, forward strand.
TAAATATATTTATTGTTTCATATATCAATAATTTATCTTTCATTCAGAGCAATATATTTCCCATACATATTATATAATTTAAATAAGCCTATATGACAAAAATGATTTATGAATGACAAAACTGCTTCAAATTTTTATGGTACAGATTTTCAATTGCATAAAATGTAGAGATAACGATGTCAATTTGAAAGGTGCATGACTTTAGGAAAAAAGATAATTTTTTTTCTTAAATTGACTTTATAATGAGGTTCTAAATAAGCACTGCCACAGACAAAATTTCAGTTGTGCTACGTAGTTTTTATGTTGTATCAAGGTCATAAATTTGCAACTTTCATTCATGAATATTGTAAGCCAGATGTTTTTCAAGACATTGCAATTACAGGAGACAAAAGATACTCTTTAGTATCCTTACTAATTACTTACTAATACTTTAGATGGGATTTATTATTGTTTCAATGGCTAGGTATAAAATTTTGCACTAACATGTTTCATTTAATGACTGGCTGGCTACAGAAGGAACCTCATTCTCCAGGGCTGACGCCTCCTCTACCACTGGTGCCAGGATCTGAGCAGACACAGTTTTCTCCATGTTCTACTATGCTTTCAATAGTTACTTATTTTTTAAAACTTTAAGGAATGTTAGGGCCTTTAACCAAATATACAAGGGGTTGACAGTATGTCAGTTTATATATACTGACTTATTTAATTTACTGTTTTGAAGGCTATTCAGGAGCCTAAGATGTCCACACAGAGCCTTCTGGGCACATTCGAAGCTAACTGTAACTGAACTTAGTTTCAAGTAGTTCAAACTTAGCTGTACATAGGTTCTCCATGCAATTATTTTTCTGCTAATAATTATTTTACTACAACAACAAAATATTTTCTGAAATCTAATGGTATTATTTCATTAGTAAATCCCAACTGGTCTAACACAATGAACAACTAAATCTGTTTTCAGTGTTTATTTCTTTAACCCATAATCAATGTTATTGAAACCATCAAAAGAGGATTCATGGCAATTTTCCTAAACTTAGTAACACAGTAGCATGATGATTTCTAATAAGAACTCCCCTGCTTTTAACATTATCATAACAATACTACTGAAATTGTATTTACAAAGATCAACTAAACTTGATTTTGGAAAGGAGGAAAAAGTATTCTCAAATAATTCATCACAGACATGCAAGAGTCCTCAAGCATTTGGGTATGCCAGTGTGTCACACTATGTGAACAACCAGCCATGTTCAGGTAGAGAGCCCTAGAGATACGGTTGCTTACACTGTAAGAGTGACCTGTGTAATAGCTTAGAGAAGTACTCAATAAACACAGATTATAATGAAAGGTTTACTGGCTTTAGGACAGATTGGTATGGTTATAAAGCAATAAAATTAGATTAATTCTAGGTCATTTGAAAACATCTGTCCTAAAGCGAAAAATCATGGAAATACACAATTAATTGGCTACATATGTTACAGGGCTGCATAAGAAAAGTTTAATTAGTTTTAAAATAAGTAGAAAAGTCCACAAATTTTGTTCTTTATCTATGTGGATTTGCGTGTTTGTGTGCATTCAACTGTAAAGTATTTTAACCGATTGTCTCATCCGCATGCATCATCCAACCTCCACAGTGCTCAGCGCTGTGTGGGGACGGAGAGGCACGCTTACGGACGGTGAGCTCAACCTCTGTGAACTAAGCTGATTCGATTCAATTAGACTACGTCCAGGGTGCATGTTATAAATATATATATATATGCAAAAGAAGTAATATATATGACCATCTCCAACAAGAATCTTAAAATACCACTGTGGATATAAAATACTCAGATATAAAGCAATCAAAAGGAATAAATGATTAAGAAACCAAAAAGAGGCCAATGAAGTACTAAGATTAGAGTAGGGAGAATCCAATGGTTGAACATCTTTTCCTGATGCTTCGCAGGTATTTGATTCTTCTAAAATAGACTGTTCCATATATTTAAGTCCAAATAGTTGAATTCCTTTTGTTAATCACCTTACCCTAGAAACATTTATTTACTAGAGGATATCCCTGACTAAGTCTGAAAACCAGTTCCTCATGTCAAAGAACATTCACTTCAAATCCCTCATGCAGAACAGGGTGACAATGTTCTGATCACCTAAGTCTGACTGTAAGAGCAAACGCACCCTGCACATTTATTTTACTCTGAGTCCTACTGATATCTTCTGAGATCTCTGTTAGCAAAAGTGACTCGCATGCTCACTAGTCAGGTACTTCTAATAATCTCCTATGCCCTCTGACATATAAGAGAGTGATTTTCAGAAATAAAGGAAGATAGAGATTTCACCAAAATAATGTACCTGGTCCCTGTAGACATCAGTTTTCCAACTAAATACACACTCAATAGCTAATTACTATCACGTGAATGGAAGTCTTTTACTGTCTTACAAACAAGCGATGTTCATAGGGGACTGACTATGTGCTTTAACAGGATGTCTTTCCACTTTTCACAGAGCCAGATAACAGTGAATGGGAACTCTGGAGGTCCTGTGAGCCCAATGAGTTACTACCAGAGGCCGTTTTCCCCTTCAGCCTACTCTTTACCAGGCTCACTCAATTCCAGCATTATCATGCAGCATGGCCGGTCTCTTGGTAAGTCATGATACGCATGCTTTTCATGACAATTTCAATATAGCAAGTACAAACCACATGAGAAAAACATCAAAGTAATTTTTCAAAAAAGGAGGCCAAACATTCAATACTCCATTATTTAATGATCCTACACGAGGGTAGGAATCAGGGCAGAGGACTCACTATTTGCAGAAAATAGGCACCCAGCTATTCCAGGATAATGGCAAATCTGCATCTGAGACTGGAGAAGGCTCTTAGGCCTTCGGGGTGGCAGGGTAGAAAGAAAAAGACGTTCAGTTAGGTGGAGAGGTCACACCACCAGGACGACGTCCATGCTGTGCATTTCCATGGGTGGCAAATACCATCCATGTTCATGGCAGCCTATCTGTGGAAAAGCTTTCATTTCAGGAAACTCTTTTGGAATATGTAAGGAAGATTTGTTTAACGGTTAAAACAGTCTGACAAGGAGACAGGCTGCCTCACAAAGTAGTAAACTGTAACCTACTGCCTCACAAAGTACAAAACTACTATTCAAACTGAGGCCAGAAGACCCTCAGTCAGGGATGCGAGCGCCTGGACCCTTTGGGAATTAAGAATTAGATGAAACAGAGAGCTCTCCTCCAGAAAAAAATGAACATTTGAACATTCCTCAAAACTTTTAAGCATATAATTTCATGGGGCTCATGAACTCTTTAAATAAAGCCTCCCAGAAATGAAGCTGTGCTATATATAATGATAGAAATATATCTGGTGGCAAATACATAGGACAGTTTTGAAAATAATGTAATAAGTATTTCTTACTTTTTAAAACATGTAAAATATACATATATATTAAAAAAACAGATCAATTCAAACTGTCATCTGAATTCAAATCGAAAAAGGTCCCATGATGTCGAGCAGCTAGAAGGACAGCAGGCACAGGGAGGAAGGCAGAGGAGGCGTGACCGCAGCACACCTCTCAGCAAAACCGGAGAGGAGTGATTCTCTGGCCACCAGCAGCCAGCAACACAGGAAGAGGCTCAGGCACAGGGCTTTAAGGCCCCTTTGGCGACAGACAGCACCTCCTCTTTCCCAATGCTGTGTATGGGAAGAACATGATGCGCTTAGTTTACCTGGGACATTCAGCATGTGCACTGTAGAACTCAACTTCTGGGGCCAACAAAACCTCCATAAGACTTGCATGCAGCCATGAGACTCATTGAACAGTCTGAATAAACCTAGGCCTCCTCTAATGCTGCTCCTGAGAGCATCTGTGAATGTTATGATGATGTCCTCCTACAGTGTAAGGAAGTAGAACATCCTTGTGCCAAAATGCTGCCCTTCGCCAGTCCATGGTGCAGTATTGTAATGGGAGTCTTGTATCTAGGTTTTGTATCATAGAAAGCTATGTGTTGTCACACGTCTGTAGCAAAACTCTAAAAATGATTCTAGCCATAGTATTTTCCCAAGTAATTATTACCAAACTCTGACTCTATCTCTATTGCTTGTCTTAATGAACACAATTTTGTCCTTCCCACACCAACAAAGAGAATCTGTAAATACTTGAATGTAGACAGGCTTGTATAGTATAACAAGCCAATGGGTAGATTTTACATATGAACTATACTGCATGAAAAGAAATTCCCTATATAAACTTTGAATAAATCCCAATAGGCCAGTGCTGAGACGGGTCTTGAGGAGAACATATAAACCTATCCTGCCCTAGAGAAACATTATATTTCATTGAGGACAAAAGACTGTAAAAATGAGTTAATTGACCATATATGAGCATGATAAAATAAAAGGCTACCTTGTATTATTATATAAGCTATACATTCATAGAATCTTATGAGAAATATATGAAGACAGAGTTAATGCTGTTTGCTTAAACTGGGACTTTGCACATACTTGTTTGATAGAAATACTAGCATCGAGGTTGCCCCCTCAAATCCTTTTTGGAATTAAATGGTGAAAATCAGGAGTCAAACATCACATTGTGCCTTAATTTGGAGTTGCCTGAAAAAGATCTTAGTTTCACATACAATGACACACAGTTTTATTCCTAGCTTTATTCATTCTTCATCAGAAGTGGGCTGAAAGTGCTTTTCTGTTGCAAATTAAATTGAAAATAGCCATAATAACAGTTATAGTGGTTACAAATGTTTCATGGATTTTAGCTTACAGGGGTCTCATCTCTCCTCATCCTTACAATGATGACTTAAATTTTTCTTAATGCTACTTATGAAGTTTTATATAAATTTGCTACAAAACACAGTCATATCTCTTGAAATGTATGTACATAATCAATCAGTGCTTGAAATATATGTTCATAATCAATCAGTGCTACCCTGAAACATTAGGACTTTTCCATAGCCATAAAAAAAGACCTTTCTGAATGACCAGATTTGACAAACCATGACAAAGAATCATTCTTTGCCACCAAAATTTTGAAATTTATTGTGAAAAAACCCCAGGGAGTTGTATAACCAACTGTACCAGAGAATGGTAATGTTGATTTTCATAAATATCTGTGAATGAGAGTAAGTGGAATATAGTACATATACTTCATCTGTTTCTTATGAAAGTTATACAAAAGGTACTACAGATGGCATGAAGATGTGAACATGATAAACCTAATTTCTATACGTAGGGCAATTTTTATCCTCAAGGGGCAAGAAATCATGGATTTTGGTACTTTCAAGTAAAAGCAAAGATATTATGGCCATTATGGCTACTTAAATGAAAATTAATACTGATACTTTAAAATAATTTATTCATAAGCCTTCACATCCAAGTATATGTTTTGATGAGCAGACTTTTTTAATGTGACTTTTGTTTTTTCTTTATTTTTATAAAGTCGCTGTCATGGGCTCAACAGTCGTATCTTCTGTCCTAAGAGTATATTTCAGTACTTCAAATAATGGTTGTCAGTAATTTTATACACATAGTGTTAATGTAAATTATGACCTGAGGGAAATTACTACGTCTTAGCTTCTGCCCCTCATCTATAAAACGGGTTCCCCAACCTTGGTCACAATTATAAGGAGGAGGAGGAGGTGAAGCAATGCATGTAAAGGACTTTCTTAGCACTGTGGCTGCCACACAGTCACACAGGTTTTCAACAAATGTTATTCTTCCCTTTCCTTCTTTGTAAAATGGTGAAGGTCCTGTTACAGGTTTGTTCGATACACCTACGTGTTAACAAGAGTGGCTCAATTGTAAGGTAATGAGTTAAAAAGAGATAGTGCTGGAAATATAGACTCTACATTACAGTCGGCATAAATATACAGGAAGCACCATTAATTTAGGATTCCCTGTGTATCAAATATATTTCACCAATTTTCTCCACAGATTCCACAGAGACATATCCACAGCATGCACAATCGCTGGATGGTACCACGGGTGGCTCCATACCACTGTACAGATCCTCAGAGGAAGAGAAGAGGGTGACAGTCATCAAGGCCCCGCATTACCCAGGGATCGGGCCCGTGGATGAATCCGGAATCCCCACGGCAATTAGAACGGTAGGGAATGCCAGTATGCGCGGCGCTCCCAGGCTGCGCACAGACTACAAAGGATGGATTGTCGATGGCTTTGTGCATTCCTATGGTTTTATATAATGAGGATTGCCCTCTGTGCCATCTGAGTTCTCATGAATATTATGCTGTGTGTGGCAGAGAACGAGAATTGTCAATTGCAGATAATCATATATTCTGTTTCTCCATTTTAATTAAAAATCATGAAAGTTGTGATTTTGTTAAAAGATAAAGGTATGTTTTGTTTTGTTTCACGTTTACCCCGGAGTGTTAGGGCAGCAGAGAAAAAAGAGAAGGAACAAGAAAATATGAATTTTTTGGCTGCACTGAATTCCCACGTGCAATGCAGATAAACCAGTGATGTGTTTCTCGAAATGCAAGTGTGTTAACACCAGGAGATTGGGAGCTGTAAATTGGGAGTTGGGAGATGAGATGATCTGAGGAAGGAAGCTAATGCTATGGAAAGGAAAAACTGGAGAAAAATATGCCTTTTAGTGTCCCTTTTCAGCTATGCCTGTTGAGAGCCCTCTGGGGATGATTAAGTGAACGCGTTTGATTTTTTTCTTTGGTCTTTAAACTCTGCCCAAGCATTGCTCAGTGTGTCAGGGCAGCCCCTTCTGGCAAAGCTCAGCAGCAGCAGAGGCAGCTATTGAAAGCCTGGGCCGGCAGCCGTGCACCGTCCCAGTCACTGGAGGAGGAGGTCTGTGCTAACCGGCCAGGAGGAGGACAGGGGCAGCCAGGATGCGAGCTGCAGCACCTCCGCAGGTGACAGGGGGTGGGGCGGGGGGTGTGAGAATGCAGCTCAGGCTGCAGCCACCTGCCTGCAACACCCACAGACGGGGCTGGGAGGTTGGTTGCCAGGAGTGGTTTCCTTGGAATGCAAACCTGGGGGGCTGAACACAATAGTGCAGAAAGGGAAAGAGTGGGGAAGAGATCAGAAAAAAGCAGTGCTAAGACTGGAAGCCCTCAGAACGAAAGACAAAGGGTGGGGGTTTCTTCTCGCCTTATATTTGCATTTCTTATATGGGGACTGTGTGTTCTGTATTCAGAGAGACTTAAAAACCTGATTATTCCCAAGCACCTGTATTAGAATTGGAAGCAAAAAAAGTCAATCTGTCAGCAGTTGCTGGGGTTTTAGACTTGTTAGATTCTGGGAACACTGGATGTGACTAATTATAAAGTCCTAAAAATCTCTGGAATTGGTGACTGTCATATTTAAGTGACAGAGAAAGGTGAGGGATTGTGCCTACACTCTACTCTTATGGTGACTACATGTTTCTGGTGACAGTGTTTTGTCATTTGTTTCCCTTTTAAGGTTTCTGACTCAAACTGGTTAAGTTGGAAATTTTCTCCTAGCAATGTAGGGATACAGCATCAGACAAATAGGATGTCATTGGTTCTGTATAACTGAAGCTTGAGGCATAGTATATACAAAAATTAGGAGATCTTAGCTTCCATGCAGTTAAAGATTCTGTCTGAAAGGATTTTTCTGAGACCTCTGATGTGTTTTGAAGTCAACAAATGATATATTCAAATGAATATGTAAAGCTGGACTTTATCCATAAGACATAATTTTCTTAAATAGTAAAGCCTTTCTTATTAATTTTTAAAAGCAAAACAACAGAGATGCTGTAGATGGTGACAATCAAATAACATTACAATTTTTATATTGCTTATTCATCTACTGCCAAATCAAAAGCGGGTTTAGATATGCATAAGCAAACACCATACTAAACATTCAATACTAGTTTCCTTTCTATAAAATACAAGCAACCCAGAAGTTCCTTAAAAGGAATCATAATTTTTATGTACAGTTGTGTTCTTATTCAGGCTGTTAAAACTTCACAAAGAAGGTACAGGTCTCTGAAGACGGATGTGCATTTCCTATTTTTCAGCCTCGCTGAGCACATCCCCAAGTATAGCTGTGTTTATAAATGTTGAGTCAGGCCCTCTGTGAGCCACAGCAGGCCCAAGAAGCTCTGAGGTTGTTTTCCTTTCTCATCTGTGTAGAAAGTAATGATGATCAGACTCAAATTGCTTCACATGGACTTTCTGCTCAGTGTATACACAGAAGGCAGAACTGTCCCAATGTATCATGTTTTAGGCTTACTGTAGACAACCAGCCAATACCAAAGAAATAGAATTTTGTAAAGTGAAATAGAAACTTTAGAAAGCCAGAAGTCAACAAACAAACCATTAAGTTACTTGAGCGGAGGAAAACAGCTCCCCAGACTGCCCTCTCTCCCGTGACCTGGGGCGTCTGTTAGCCCTTTACTGCCATCCTTAAACACAACAACAAAAATCACTAGGGTTCCGATCCCATGAGACTGTCTAACTAAAGCCATATAGTTAAGTGAAATACAAGATCTTTTTCTTCTAATTCAAATATAATGCTGTTTGAGCATTTTCAAAGCTGGCAAGGGGCAAAAACAGAGTAACCATAAACTGGTATACAGAAAATATCTTTTCCTTTTTGGAAATCTCTGTGATTTCCAAATGTGATCTTTGTGAACTATAGGTATGAAAAATTCAGGTATATTCAGCCAAGGTTATAGAAAACAACTGAATAGTGAATTACTAGTAGTTACTAACCATGCAAAATAATTTTGAAGGACACATGCAAAAGTCAGCTTCTTCAAATTCGAGTAGACTTCTATTTACTTAATCTCAGTAGAGCCGTAACAATCGCCATGATGACATTTATAAAAGGAATTTCAAATGCTTAGAGTACTTCTTTTAGAAAGGGACATGGAGTTTTAGCATTCCCTTTTACCAGTTTCCTAGTCCTCTTTGCCAACCAACTGGGCAATTCCTGGCATCTCTGCACTCACCATATAAAGCTAGCAGATGGCAGAACTGAGATCCTGCCTGATATGTGCCCTCCAGCAAGTGAAGAAAAAACTACTGTGTGTCAAGATACATTGCCATATACAGCGATAGAACTTACTTAGTAGGCCTCCTTGTTGCCACTGGCTGTGTCTAAGTAAGGCTGGGAAACATTGTTGCATAGTTATGTCTTATTTTCTGTTCGAAGTACTGTAAAGGAAATAAAGCTTAATGAAAAAGAAATTGATCTTTTATGAAAATCAATGTCTGCTGAAGCTAGTTTAAACCTAGGGAGTAATAGCTAGGCTCCTGCCCCTCTTCCCACCAATTCCCACCACTTGAACATAAGGTCAGTCAACAATCCCCTCCACGTTTCCACTGCAGAAAGAGCCTAGAGTGAATGAAGAGGTGATTCACAACAAACTCAAGTAGCCCTTACTGCTAGTCTGCATTTATGGTGATTATCAGAATCATATATATTTCTTAGAGACCAAAATAAACTTGGATACAGCTGCAAACCTTCAATTTCCAGATGAAAAATAGAATGACTACATTTCTAAGAGAAAAATTAGGATAGAAAATCTAAATCAAAGCCCAGTCTAACAAGTACAACAATACTTCTGTGGCAATCCTAATAGAATATTTTATATCAAGTGAATTCTCTCAGAAAATCTGGTAAATTCAGTAACTGTACACAGAATGGTTGACTTTCTTGCCTGAGGAGCTCTGGAAATGTTGAGATAAAGATCCTGCCAAGCAAAACCTTTAATAATGATTATAAAGGTATATGTCTACTTTCTCAGGTGTACAATAAGGTAGAGTTCCACCTAATAACTAGGATTCATTATCTTATCCTGTATCTGAAGTTTCCTACTTTAATATTTATTGAGCAAGTCTTATAATCTAGGCATTGTTCTAGACTTTTCTTGTATACATTGTCTCATTTAATTTCCATAGCAATCATATGATGTAATTATTTCATTTTGGAAAGGACAAAACTGGGCCTCTAAAAGGTTGCTAAATTGCCCAAATTCATAATGCTAGTAAGTATGAAACAGTAATTAAAGGAGACAAATTTGAACCAAGGTTGATCTGACATTAAGCTCATCTCTCCACTGCAGCCCACTGTTTCTGTCAAGTCAAAAGCCTGGGCTGAATAAGGAGCTTCTACTCCTAAGGAGTTTATAATTTAGCACAGCACATGTTGCATGCATTTTATTATCATAAAAAATTTCAAAACAATACCTATATTATTAGATTTTCTCTAGGACTCTGGATCATGTACTACATTTAGTATTTTCATAACTTGGACTAGTAAATACCAATTTTTTTATTTCTCTAACTCCAAGCTGATCAGAATACTGTTTTAGTCTAAATATTCCCTAGGTAATTCTAAAAATAATGTCTTAAACAGAACACTCACTAAAAAGCCTTTAAGGATAATGATAATTATCACCAAAAGGCATTAAGCAAACTATCACACCATAACTTTTACTCCATAAATTTTATATAAATATGTTTGTGCAAATATCAAACTATCTAGTGCTGGACACAACTGTATAATAATTAAAAAATAAAACCATAGCATACAGCATATAGTGTTCCAATTCAGTCTAAACTCAAACAAGGAGTAATATATGTACAAACCACGTGCGTAACTGGCTAAATTAGTGCTCTGTCATCATGAAATTGATGTTTTATCACAGAACAGAAATGTGATAAAGAAAGAAAAACATTGGGAACAATGTTTTTCCGGAGCCAGTTTTGTAACTATGGTACTCTCTTTTTAGACGGTTGACAGACCAAAGGACTGGTACAAGACGATGTTTAAACAGATTCACATGGTGCACAAGCCAGGTATGTACGTGGTTGTTCTCTGGTGGGACCCTTGCAGGCTGAAAGATGCATGTGTATATTCCTCTTCTGTTTAGTTTTGGTTCACAGAGAATATTGAGTCCCTGGCAAACGTAATGGTCTCTCTTTCCCTTTCAATGTTCCTCTTTGTTCTCCTCACAACTCCCTCAAAAAACAGACGCCTGCACTCCTGCCCCTCCCTGAGCTGCCAGGAGGGCCCTTAGGAGGTGACCCTGGAGGGGTCCCAGGCTCTGGTCCATCCCTTCGTCCTTCACTCCCCGTGGTCTATGCCCATGTGGTGTGTCCTCGGCTTACACAGACTCGTTATTTCTCTGTCCACACATCTGCTGCTTATCTCGATGGTGAGCTTGGGTAGGTCTCACTGAGTTGACAGATATCTTCAAACCCGTTCCTGAAAGAAATTCATGATCCAGGCGAGAAGGCTGCCTGGGACGTGAGGAAAAGGGACGGACCTTGTGAGGAGGCCGGCAGAGCAAATATGTCACAGACGAGAGAGGTCCACCTGCAGAGGCCCAGCCCAGAAACAATGCAAAATACATGGGTTTTTCACAAACTCCTGTTGTTTCTTTGAAGCTCTGCTGTCTTGTTGCGATTTGGTGACCGAATCTGTATTACCATAATATTTATGTTTCGTTTCCAGATGATGACACAGACATCTATAATACTCCTTATACATATAACGCAGGTAGGCTGGGTTTCCTTGCTCGCCATCAATACTGTTTGCCCTGCAGTGCTTGCAAGAGCATCAGGTAGTTTCTGGACTGCTGTTGGGAGAGCACGTTTTCAGTTCATACAATCAAGAGGACGCTTTTTTGCTTTTCTCAGTGCATGGGTAACAAAAGGATTTATCTTTTCTCGTGAAGTGAGGACTAATCCTGTTTTATCTCATTCATTCCCACTGTCAGTTTATTCTCTATTCAGGAATGTTTAACCAAAGTGTGAAGGACAGCCTGAAAGAACATACTGTAACAGGGGGTAGAAAATAAGATAAAGATCTCCTTTTATCAGGAGAGAGAGTGATTACAGTTACGTAAGACCTTCCAGATACACTTCACAGAAAAACAAGTCAAGCAAAGAATTCTGTGACCTTGTCCGTGCTTCTGTTCCAAAATGCAATCATTCATTGAAGGATTTTTAAAAATCCCTCTTTGCTGTACCATTTTCCTGACTCAGAGTTGCCAACAGTCATAAAGGAACGACTTCAAGTCCAGACATTTCCACTTGAATTAGAGTGCCTTGGCATCTCGTGAAGTGGCTGCAGGATGGAGTGAGGGACCCCTAAGAAATGTTTTTGTCATTGCTTTCTCCTAAATGTCACATCAGGGGGTTCCATATAGGGGATCTCCCCATCACTGCTCAGCGCCAGACTCAGGACTGGGGACATGGTCGAAACAGGCAAAGTCCCTCCCTTAGAGCAGGCTCTGCGGCTAGACTGTTCACCTCCCCTCAGCAGCTGCAACCTCACACAGGGTCCCCTTGCCAGCCTGGCCTTAGAACTGCATGAACTTCTCCCCCGACACCCAAAGGCCAGCACTCAAGCCCTCTCCCGTAGGACCCAGCTACTAGTCTCCAAAGACAAACAGGAAAAGAAACGAGCAGAACAAGCTGAGCAAGCTGCAAAACCTCTGCTTTTCTGTAGGCACTCTTCCTGAGGATAGTAGGAGGCCCCTAGGATGGTTCCTTCAGCTTTAAGCCTGGTCACAGTACTCCAAACTCCTCCTGTGTTTAGCCTTGTTAAAACACAAAACTCAACTGAGTAAATTTTAAAGATCTCATTGACTTTATTCAACAATTCATGAATTGGGCAGCATGCAATCTAGCAGACAGAAAGGAGTTTCAAGGAGCTGTACAAAACAGAAGACTTTTATGGGCAGAAGAGAGAGGGACAAGGAAGTTAACAGCAGGCAAAAATGTGGGTTGGTTACTGCAAGATTACTTTCCTTTAAGAAAAAGGATCTATCAGGCAGATGACTTGTACTGATCAGGCGATTCTTAACTGGCTGGTGTTATGATTCCATTTATGGCAGAGCCAAAACTATAATTAAGTTTCGGTTTGGTGACATGGGGCTTTGCATACGTGACTCCGTTTGGAGCCTACTGTCTTGTTTTTAACAAGCTCTAAAGTTGAAGTCTAACTGTAGAATCAAGGCAAAACAGTAAGCGCAGACATGGTCTCTTCATTGCCATGGTGATTAGCATGGACCTTCAGGAGAGACAGGTGAGTAAAACAGACTCAGCTCAAAGTCTGAGGTTGTGGGGAATTCAGAATTTTTAAATTATTTTTAATATTGAAGTTTTGTATCTATTAGTAACTAGTAATTTGGATAGTAGTTATATATAACCTCTCAGAGCCCAAGAGAGAGTTTTACCATTTAATGAGTAGACAAAGTGACGGCAACTAGCCTCTTCCGTTTCTACTAACCCTACATCCTCTGTTCCATGTCACACTTTTCTACCTCCTTTTTTTTCCTGTGCCATTTCCGCTACCATCTTCCCCTGCCCACCCAAAGCAGTCCCTCAGGGCTCAACTCTAGCATCACTGGTTCCATAATATCTTCCATGACCAGCCCACCATCTCTTAAAATATTTAATGCCTAATATGTATTTTCCTCATTTGGCCTTTATCATATGTTACCAGTTATTTTCAACCATAATTCTATTTGTCTCATTTCTTCAGATGCACTATAAGCTTACTGAGGATTAATGTTTCTTTAAGCCTTGCACAGCACATGTGTAACTTCCTCAATATTTTGTTTGATTGCAATTAACATATCAATTATCATATGTAAATCAGAGCTTTTAAAGTAATAGAAGATACTTGGGAACAGTTCTGTTAAGTATTCTTAATCTTCCTCTGAAACCTTAACTATGTTACTAGTTTATATTATCCAGGAGAAAATTTGCCAATTATCTGTAAGTTTATTCCTAGTACTGGTCTGAATTATTACTAATTCCAAAATAATTGTTGAAGATTTACCATAATCAATGCTTGTGGACAGGATACAATAATGGGAATATCTTAATAATGATTAATGAATCAATTGGGAACATACCACCCAGTGCATGCATTACGAACGAATATGCTTACGGATCATGATTTTGTTAAAAGCATTGGGTATTTTGTGGAGTACAGATAATTTAATACACTTTCAAATATTTGCTCCTGTTCTGTTTTGTTGTGTTTCATGATAGGCCTGTACAACTCACCCTACAGCACTCAGTCACATCCTGCTGCGAAGACCCAGACCTACAGACCCCTCTCCAAAAGCCACTCGGATAATGGCATGGATATCTTCAAGGGTGCCTCCTCCCCGGTCCCACCTCCACATGTTCCTCCTCCAGTCCCACCTTTTCGACCAAAAGATCGGACTGCAACAGAAAAGTAAGGCCTTTTCCCCCAATGTGGTCTATATTTAGCTCTTAGATAAAAATAAGGCCACATGGCATTCAGAAGAATTGGTGCCTACCTTATCAAGAAGACATGTATAATCACATTAGTCAGTGCATATGCCAGGCTGACCCCCTCTATGTAGACTACAGAAAAACACCTAAGTTAAATGTGCAGTAACACGAGCCCAGTATCTCCTTTTGGACTGGTAAATGTACATAAGGAGACAAATAAATAGAAATAATTGGCACACACTACCTTTGGCATAGCAGGTCAGACCATGCAGTTAATGTTCAGTTTTCTCAGATTTGAAATGTTAGGTCTGTTAATTTAAGATTTCCTCTCTGATATGCACAGGTATCTTTTTGAAAGCCAGGAAAGGTATTCATAAATCATAAATAAGGCATTAGTTGTAAGTATCTATCTGTAACTCATTTCTACAGCTTCTTGAGATGATACTAATTTTCATTTCCCCACCAAAACATTTTTATGGAAACTATTCACACAAAAATAAAAATTTATAAACATATTTTTAGTGTGCCACTTTTTATTAAGATAATGACTGATAATCCTACTTTTAGATAAACTTTGAGGCTATGAGTCAAGCACAAGGCTAAGCATTTTTCCTGTATTTTATCATTTAATTCTGAGAATACCCAACGAGATATGTTCTATTTTAAACCCATTTTAGAGAGAAAGAAACTGTGGTTTAGAAAATTAGAGTAACTTGCTCAGCTCATGCAGCTAGTCTGTCCAAGCCAGGATTCAAACTCAGCTCTGACTAAAGCCATAGCTCATGTTATACTAGCAATTAATAAGGATATAAGAATTATTCAGCATTAATACTGGCTATCAATCATCCATCTATCATACCCATCTCAGAAATATTATATTCAACACCCCATTGTATCATTAAGTCACCGATGATCATATAGGGTGTAAGATGCCATGAAAATAGACACATACATTATGTGTGAAGAGATTCTCATTTTAATACCCATCTCTCCTCATGATGAAGTATGTGTTTTGTAAGTGTGGTATCTTAAAGTTGGGAAATAATTGTCTAGACACAAATGGTATATCTGCCATTAAAAAAGAACTGAAGTTAACTCAGATTTAAATGTATTATTTGTCCTATGTGCTTAGTGAAAAGAAAATCTCCCATTATGAAATATGATACTTTAAACATACCTAGATGGCTTTCACATGCATTTTCTCATGTGATGCTCAGCACACCTTTGCTGAGTAATACTCACCAGCTGACTGGTAAGCCAGGACAGACCCCTAACTCTCTGGTCTCATAAAGCACTTCTATTTCCAACATGCCATGGAGTCTGAATTTTATCACATTCTATGGGTCAGAATTGCTCCCATCTCTAGTCAGAAATTCCTTTTTCCTCAAACTGATTCTCCCAAAGGCCTTCTTGGCCCCAGCTACCCAAAAAAGCTTTACTTGATTAAGTCCCTCCTTGATCACCTCTTGAAGGATATTAGTTCAGGAAAAAGAGTTGATTCCAAGGTCTCCTATACAATGAGACAGATGTCTGACAAAGGCTTTTCAAGGGCAACGCCCGAGGAGGGGCTCCTGCGCCCCAAGGCTGGCTCCTGTGGATGGCAACCCATGTGACAGGTTTGCTTTTCACAGGCAGGCTGTGATGCCCCTTGCAAGATAAACAAGATGAAACACGACAGGTGAGGACTCCTTGTCACTTTGGATCAAGGATGCCAGCTCACGGAGTGGTGGGATAAACTCACAGAGCTTAATGGAGCATAACTGTCGCTTATTCTAAACACAAACATACACAGCTGCTGCTCGTGTATGACCCAAAGGTTTGCCAGTAGATTACTGGGTGCAGGAGTACGAATGCCTTGTGTGAGTTACTGAGCCCGCAGGAGAAGAGTCTTGGTATGAAAGAAAAATAAATAAATAGAGGAAAATATAATATGAAATAAAACACATGGCTCTCTTTACACCATTGATGGACAGCAACACAAAAATGTCGTATTTTTTTGTAGGTTAATTTTTTATCCTGAGAGATGAAAAAAATTACTAAAAATGAACTTTGAAGACAAACACTGAGTGGTTTTTTATACAACTGCCTTCAAGATAGAGAATTATTTTAATACATAATTTGTTATTTATTTCTAGGCATGACTGGGATCCTCCAGATAGGAAAGTGGACACAAGAAAATTTCGTTCTGAGCCAAAGAGTATTTTTGAATATGAACCTGGGAAGTCATCAATTCTGCAGCATGAAAGACCAGTAAGCACTTGTCATTAACAGAATGTCAGTTCTCTAGGCATCCTGGGTTCCCAAATAAACCAGAATTTCATATCATGTAGGAATTTTTGTCACAAGGGCAATTTATTTGGAATTATTTAGAAATCATGTTTATTCTGTATCATGACTTGTACATCTTGTCTGAGAACTGATGCACCTCTAATATACTACCCCAATCAGCTAAATACAGGAGTCATGTGCATGTAACTACAGCTGTGCCTGATCATGGCCCTGAGTTTAATTTTTTTAAAAAGAACAACACTTATAAATGCAACACTTAATTGCTAGTCTACATTGCTAATGAGAAAGAGCATTCATTAATCTCTCCAATACAAATGGTCCCAGGCAGTTCAATCCCTTGGTTTTCATACCAGTGGTTTAATATTTCTTTGGTTTAAGGGGAAATTTTCCAAATGCCTGTTTTTATAACAAGTTGTTTTAATTGATTCTTGTTAAATCTCTCTCAGGTCACCAAGCCTCAAGCTTCCTGATTGATTGTCAATCTAATGGATCAAGAGTGTATTTAAATTTGCAGTATTTTTTCCACTTATGTATTTTAATATATGCAAACAAAAAAGATACATACACTTGAAAATAACCACTTGCCTCTTCCAAGTGCAATTTAACAAATAGGCTGCTCCTTGGCCTTCTTTGTTTGTGTTTCCCATCCTCCTTTCTGGGTCCTTTGCTTTCCCTCTGAGACCAGTGCCCTCAAGTCTCTTTGAAACTCTATAATTCCTCTGGATCTCTATCAAAACCTGCTTCTAGAGAAATAACTGATGTCATTTGTGATTTACTTACAACCTTGACTTAAAAAGAGAATTTCAGGTGTCTGTGATCAGGAAAAAGAGTTTTCTTTGCTAGTGCCTTCAAGAGTATTCAGGAAGCCACATTATTATATACAATGCAAGGCCAGACCTGAAATTTGATTGAAAACCTTTACCTCACCACACCCAACATGAGTATCCTTGATTTAGTTTTTGAAACCCTGTATTTATGGTTATAATCTTGCAAAACATGTTCAAAACCTTATAATCATATAATTGATACATGATATTTAGCCAAGCCTTCTTTGCCTTCCTCAAATAACTCTTATCTTTTAGAGTAACAGGACTTCACCAGAAAAACTTAAAGAAACAAAAGGAACAGCACTGAACTGTAGGCTCAATGAAGATTTATTACCCATTTATTAAGTCACATGATTTACTACCATTTCAAAGTCACATACTTTGAAATTTCTAGGATGAGAATTAAATGACTTCTCATGATGTCACCACTGCCTGAAACTGAAAATAGCAAACAATTATGCAAAATAATGAGCCTCATATTTGAGTGTAAATAAAACTTTAATGATCATTCTGACAATTTATGAGACTCTTAGGATGATGAATTGTATTGGTATACTTTTGTAGGTGTGGTGTCAGGAAACAGGATTGATTTTGGAAACTTCCCAATTGGGATATTTCTATTATTTACTCATTCAACAAATTTATTGAGCATCAACTATGTGCCAGACATTGTATTAGGTGCTAGAGTCAGAAGAGTGAACAAGACAGAGTCTCTACCTTGAGGAGCTTCGAGTCTATCATTTAATGACATGCTGGGCTAGCCCTGCAAGTACATGAAGTAGACCACCTCTATAGTTAAAACCAAGACACACCTATAGAATCTTCTCAAAAGCTCATTTACAGGCCCTGTCATTTATAACTGAAATTCCCACATTACTCATGGGTTAGAGCTTTGAAGGCTCCTTGTTTAAAAGTAGCAATAACAGCAATAATAACAGTAACAGTAACTGTGGGTCTTTATTGAGCACTTAGTATGTGCCAGACCTGTCATTAGTAATTTTACCTTATCTGATATCATCTTCCCACAGCCCTATGACTATTTATACGGCATTCCCATTTTGCAGATAAGAGACTGAAGCACACATTCAGGGTCACACAGCTGCTGGGTGCTGAAGTGGGAAGCTGAGCCTAAGCAGTGCCATGCCTGGTGCACTTACCCACCACGACGCTACCAGACCACCCAGGTTAGCTGAGGAGGAAACAGTTTAGCTAGTAGTCACTATCACCTTAGTGTATTTGATTATTCTGCAGTATAAATTAGTTTATTTGCTAATCCATAATTAGAGGGCTTGATTTACATACCAAAAACGTGAGCCCTGAGTAGTTAAGACAGGAGACTAGTATACATAACTAATTCAAAGAAGAACAGAAAGATCTACAGCATGGGTATTGCTGGAGATTTGGGTACATATGGGTCTCTGCAGGCACAGGAAAAGAGAAGTGGAAGGAACCTAGGAACTTGGGAGGAAATGAGAGCTTTCTATTTCTTACAGAGAAATAGAGCCAAAAATTTTATCCCTCCTAAACAATTTTGTTGACAGCCAGCCTTACGCCAAAGGATTTGAGCGAGTCATCTGTATCATTCTGGCAAGGCTTCCTATTATAGCACTAGACTATTTCCTTTTTTTTTCCCCCCATCAACCCTGAATTCATTCTGATTGCCTTTCTAAGTCAGAAAAAAAAAGTGCCAAGAGTACAGTGGTGTTGCAGGCTATATATTAACAGAGTGTCTTTGACACAACAAAGGAGATGAGGAGGCAGCTTGCTAAATGAGTGATGTGATAGCAAATGGACATTCAAGGATGTCAGAGTTTTGTGAATGTGCTCTCACGTATTTCTACTCCCAAGACAGTTGGTGAGCGTTGCTTTGTTCTTTTCATATTTAACTTTTGTAAATTATACACAAGAGCAAGGTAATTCCGTTGCTCTTTTGAATCCCTTAGACGTCTCCATCACCTGTACAGCTTCCCCCTCTCGGATTCCCCTCTCCCCAGCAATCTCAAAGTCCCACCCCCTGCGAGAAATGCCACTGCCACTCCTCTCTTCTGGTCCACCATTGTCCACTGCCTGCATTGCAATTATTTTCCCCTAATTCACCAATCCTGTCTCCACACCACAGACAGGTCATCTTTCCAGAACCTTATGCTCGAAATTTTCTCTTCGCTCCCAGATAACCTTAGAGCAAAATCTGAATTCTTGAATATAACTCAGAAAAAAGCCCTTGTGGTTTGACTCCTGTGACGTCGTTAGTGTGGTGCCCCTCCCCGCCCCTCCTGCCTCATCACTATGTCCCAGCTATCCTGAGGGCATCCAGTTCCTTCTTTCCTGGCCCTTTGCACAGGCTGGTCCCTCCGCCAAGGAAGCCCTCTCCACTACCTCTCTCCTCTAGGACCCCGTCTCAGTCTAGGTCTTGTCTCACTCCCACAGAGCCCCACCCCGACTTCTGGACACTGGGTGAAGAGCTCCCCCTGCTGGGCGCCCTGGGCACATCGCATTTTCCCCTCACCACACTGAATTGTAATGGTCTGTTTACTTGTCTGTGTCCCTCACTAGATTTTAAGCTCCTTGAAGGCAGGGACCATGTCTGGTGCACCAGTTGTATCCCCAACACCTAGCACAATGCCTGGCACATGGTAGGTTTTCAGTGAATGTTCAATGAATTAATAAGCGAATGAATCATTACAGGCTTTACCCTTGCAGTTAGAGGGTCACGCTGGTGAGACAATCCCTGTTGTGTTGCTTGTCTGTGAGGTCCGTACATTTCTAGTGACAAAAGATACAGTGGGTCTCCATCAAAGCACACTCGAGGGATTCGTCGTACTGCTATTAGGAACTGTGGTTCACTAATTCCATGATTCCCTGGGGTGCCAGGGGTGTACAGGAGGCAGTACTGTTTGAATAAAAGTCCTTCCCCAGACTGTGGTCAAAAGGATCTCCTTCTCCCTTACAAATCGATGGAATATGCATTGAAAGTAAAAGTGAATGCAACTTTTTGAAGTGCACAGATATCCATTTGACCATAAATTTAGAAATGCTGATTAAATGAGCCTAATGTTTGATCTTCAGAATTCCATTTCAATCCCAGGAGTTTATTTTTAACTAACTTGAACCACAATTTACTCCATGAGACAATTAAACAAACTCTCTGCTAGGATTATATTAATAAATACTTTCCATCCCATCTGGAGTAGATAAGTTTATAGGTGAGCCAAAATAAAACTAAAATAAATTTAAATAAAGCACTTATTTAGGATCTCTCTATGCTTGATAAAATAGAAAATAATAGGAAAATGTTACCTTTCTGTCCAGTAGCTAAGTTAGCACATAATAGAAAAACAGAAATAATCATTGAAAACATTGTACAAAATAGAAATGTAATTTAAACCCTCAGTATAAAAACATCCTTATCCATGAAGATTGTCATTCAAAGTTTATGCTATAAAAATTTGGGGACCTTCATCTGACAGTTTGAACCATAAAGAATTACCCCAACTGACAATGTGTATAGCACTTATTGTGGAACCACACAAAACATTAAAAACATACTAGCCAATGCCATTAAAGCTTTAAAATCTAATGAGCATAAATTTTAAATAAATAAATTACACTGACACTTCTGTTTGGAACGATGTATAGAAATTATATGCTGCAACAAGAATACTGAAAACAGTAGAATCTCTATAACTTCAAAAGTAACTAAATGCTTTCAAATTTCAGATAATATAAAAACTTCAAAATTGTTCACCCTTGTTGCTTTTAAATAAGATTCATAGTTTTAGATTTTCTTAAACATCCCTGCCTGCACGGATGACATCTTAGTTTTAAATACAGGTTTGCTAGGTTTTTTCAAAACAAGAAAACCAAAAAAGGTTAGAAAGATGTGCAACAGTGTCTCTGCTCTTTTGTTTTTATAAGAATTAGAGTAAAGCATAACCGTGTTTCCTAAATAGGTGTGAGTGTTAATATTCGTGTTGAATAACTCAAAGGAACTTTGCAGCTACACGTGAGAAATATGGATTTAGTGAGATTATGAGTGTGTATATATGTCTGTGGCTGATCATCTGCATGTGTATCACTGACTGGTAGGGCCTCTATGTATCTAAGCAGTAGATCTATATTGCTACATAATACTCTTAACTGTTGCATGATTAAAGGGATTCAACAAGTCAACCACAGCAGAGAAAAATCTAGTTGTGCTACCTACAGTGTGTTTACCATAAAACCTCTACTCAACCCAACCATGTGCCTTTTGCTATAGATAATGACCAGTTATCATTGTTTGGGCATTTCCCTTAATAATTTCTATTTGTATGTATTCTAGGTAGTGGCTCACTGAGTCTGTAAGTAGAATTTTTAGTCTACAAAATCATAATTCATGGAAAATTGCCATTCTAAGTAAGGTATTGTGCAGCATGATAGATATTCTACTCCCTTTTCTGTATTCTGTGATAGGAATGCATTTCTATAAATCAGGATTTAGTATATCCATTTGTTATGTATTTTCTTAAGGTGGAAGTCAAAACGAAGTTGTAACCACTGCTCATACGCTTGCTGGTTCGGTAAATTTACTGCCCTCTGCTGTTCAAAATGTTTTTTAAACAAATTTGTTTCCTCTAAGAGAAATTTTTGTCTCCTCTTAGCAAAACAAAATACCATACTTGAAAGCAGAGATTACAAAATAAAAAATTAATAACATTATTGAGTATATAACACTGGAAACAATGAGATCTGAAAGAACTAAAGATCAGTAGAAGTGGAATAAGTACTTGGAAGAAGTTCGGCCTCTATAGTTGGAACCAAATTACTAAAAAAATCTAATGTCAAATACTCTACAAATTAGGTCCAGCTGAACTATTTCGTGAAATAGTTACATGCTGCAGCTATTATCTAAGTGATAATTGGAGAAAAACAGTATTTCAGTAATACCAAAATCTCAATTAGTACTTTAGCACTATTGAATCAAATATAAATTGAATCAAGGTTTTTAATGAAAGATTATAGTAAATTAGTTACCAGAATATTTTTTATAAATTTCACTGTTACTTCTGAAATGTAAACCAAACATAATATTGGCATAAATAAGATGAACAGATTCCTGCAACACTTCCCATACCAATTATAAGATGTTCCCCCAAAACATTACAATAGTAAAGCAAAACAGTATTTTACAAGAAAGAAAAGAGCAAAGAATCTGAATGCTAGAACACCACCGTGGTCTTTTGTGTACGTGTGTGTTTCCTTACATGGTGTTCCTCTAGATGCATGCTTTGTGATGTTACTGTAACTACTGTATAAATACGTGGTCATATTCTGCTTTAATGCTTAGCATCCCCTCATAAACACTTCCTATGGCTACTACACAGTATCATTATGATCACTATAAAATTTGGATAACTTAGGCCCTTTCACCAGTTTATGATGTCTCAAACTTTTCTATCACTGTTTGTAACTACTCATATAATCTCATAAAATATTGAAACAAAAAGCACATCTCTAAAAGTACTTTGGATATAACTGATTATTAAATACAGGCTGCATATTATTAGAACTATTATGTGTATTATAAAGCTATTGGGGATGAAAAAAGGTCAAACACTTGAACAAGCTAATGTCAATATAATGGCCTTTTCTGAACATGGAATATCTCAAAGGCCCAGTATTACAAAGAATAGTCCTCTCCTGGCCGGGTGAATGCTGCAGGGGGCTTGTTTGTTTTCTGACTTAAAATATTACTATCCAATTGCACCATGGTTAATTAGTGTCATCTAATAATTATCAAAGAAATAATAACCCATTTGTAGTGCTTTAAGCATCCATTTTTAATATAAAATCAATGTCCTAAATCAATTGGTTGGGCATATATTACTTAAAAGCATTACAGATATGGCTGAGTAAAGTAAATCGTCCATGTGTGTTTTTCTGTTACTAAAGCAATTGTATGTATTTTCTCAAAGTGTTTATATTAACATTCCTAATAATTATATATTAAATACAATATGCAGACGCCACTAGAGGGGAGCAAGTCAATTATAAAAATAGGCTTTTTCTCTAAATTAGTGTCAACCAAACCAGGGTGGGGTTTTCTTGCTCATCCTCTCCCCAACTCTTAGCCAACCCCAGTACTGTGAAAAACCTAGCCCCAACCCAATCCATTTCTCTAGTTCAAGGTAGACAGGAGGTGATACTTGGGGTAGCTCAGAAAGTATGATCATTGTTTACTCTCTGAGAAGCTCCTTGTCTTCACACCTTTTCAGTGGTCCTGACCATTCCTAAGTTAGCTGGGTTGCCTGGGACATTTTCCTCCCCTGAAACATTTGCCCCGGCCTTGCCAGAGGCAGGCACAAAGCTCTGCTAGCTGGTGTCCTCTTAGACCCATCACACACCTCGATCTAATAAATCAGTTTTTCCTTCATCCCCCTCTCTTACAGCCCCCTCTCCCAACAACTCCGACACCTGTTCCAATGGAACCTGGCCGGAAGCCTATTTCTATTTCACCACATGGCGCAGTAGCTGGTAGCCCCTCCCCTCCACCCAGGACCGGTATCCCCACACCAGGCCCGTGCACGCCGGCTCTCTCCCCAGTCTGGGTGAGCTCCTTCCTTCTTTAACTTCTCTACGCCCACAGGGAAGCACAGTGCAGCCCTTGCTCTCACCGTCAGAGGGTGGCTACCCCCACCACCCTTGCCCTGCTGCCCCCTTCCTTTCTCACCTGGTCCCCAGGTTCTTCATGCCAACAGATGCCTCGTGGCCTCCCAGCAACTCTCACTCCTCCTGGCCTTGTATCTCTTCCCGCCTCTCCTGCACCCTCCCTGGGCTCTCCACAGGCCTGACCTCAGTGACCAGTCTGCAGACGGCAGACTTACACGCTGGGACCGGCAAGGGAAGGGGCGATGGAGGGACTCCCCCGGAGGAGATACTTGGTGACTTGAGTTGAGCCTATTTTGCATTTCCAATATGCTAGTGAAGCTCATTCTCACCATCACTGAGTATTCTGTAGTTGGTGCATCAGGTTAAGGAGAAGACTAGAAATGGTGGACAGAGGAAATACGTAGGGGCCAGCATAGCTCGTCTTTATATCCTAATTTTACTCATTTACTTTATTTCCCTTGTTCTCTCCTGCTGAGGTTTGGTGGATGAGAGTGGATGCACGTTTGCGTGGGAATGTGCGCGTGCTGTCAGGCCCCCCAGCGCTTCCCTCACTTGGCTCAGTGTGCCTTTTCCTTCCCTTTTCCTTCACTTCTGCTCCAGACTGATCGCATAAATCCTGATGACATAGATTTAGAAAATGAGCCCTGGTATAAATTCTTTTCAGAACTGGAGTTTGGACGCCCGGTAAGTGAGGCTAGAATATTAATTTAAGAAAATTAGGAGAATGTTTGATTTATAAAATGTATTATTAGAAGACACAGATGTCATTCACAGAACAAAAGCCAAATGTATTCTGTGTACACAAATACGGTACAGCTTAGCCCACGTTCACTTCTGTACCAAATGGTTACACATGCTCACACATTTCCTGTATAGTTTTACCAAATCATGCACTAGGACTACTAAACAAACTCAGAAAGTTGAGATAGTTTCTGCCCTAGAGTATTCAGATAGTTATTACAGGTTTATAGAAGACTTGTAGTTGTTCACAGTGTGTTTTGCTTTAGTTCAGTCAGAAGAGCATCATCACATTTATAATAATAATAATTACTATTATTATTCCTCCCACTGACTGAGGAATCTCCAAGCACCTGAAGAGCGCTGGGTTCTGTACTTATTACCTGAGCTGACTGCTCACAGTGCCCTCCAATAAGGACAAACCAGAGACCAGAGGGGTGAAGTAATGTGCCCAAGATAGTAAGGGGCAGAATCAGAAGTTAAACCCAGGGCTATGAAACAAAAGAAACAAAAACTTTTGGCAATTCCTGCTATAATATTACTGCTGGAATATTCCAACTATAAAATACCTCATTTACCATTAGGGATATAAGGAAAGAGAAAAATAAGGAAACCCTGTGGACCTTGACTTCTAATCTTGCTAGTAAAAACCACCACAACGTCTGATTCCCAAACCACCCCCATGAAAGGTGGATCTTAAGAGACTTGCTTAGTCTATTTTGGATAAAGAGTCAACCCAAGCCTCAAAGAACCATTTCCTGTACTAACTCAAGTTTTATTAGGGCACTCTATTTATCAACAGCTGTGCATTTGATGTGTGTTAGTTACACATTTTTTATACTCTTACTTGTGTTTCTGAATATTAGACTCTTAAAAAACATACCCGATTACACTGCACAGAATTTTTTTTAACTTTTTTTGTTTGCTATTATTAATGTACAATTGCATGAGCAATATTACGGTTACTAGACTCCCCCTATTATCAAGTCCCCACCACATACCCCATTACAGTTACTGTCCACCAGCATAGTAAGATGCTATAGTAACACTGCACAGAATTTTATTAAGATCAGAGAGTACCATGTTTTACCATATCATACACTGATTCATATACTTGAATACTGACCATATATAGTACACTAGGAGGTCCCTTTTGTCCATTAAAATACAAAGGAGACATGGTTAGATTTATTATATTATCAAACTGGATCAAAAGTAACTGTAAATGCATATAAACCAAAGAATTTATTTACCTAATAGGAGGAATGTTTTCTCTCATTTTTTTCCTAATTTGTATCCAAGTATTCACATATTTTTTCCTAATTTGTATCCAAGTATTTGCATTTTATTTTAGAGAAAAAAATTCTCTAGCTTAATTTTATTTACACCGCTACTATTGACTAGACAGTTTATGGGGACTATCCCAATTTCTGTTCTGAGCCTAAATTACCAGCATTTTTCTATAATCATTTTCAGTCATACATGGAAACTCACCAGCATGCTATCCACTTGTTCCTTTGATGTTTGTTTAATGTACCTGCATTCCTCCGTGGCTAGAGACTAGGAGTGCTGATTTTGATTTGATGAAATGAGTTCATAAATATACTAATCAAATCACTGGTAATTTTGCCCAGCACTTGAGAGTTATTTGCAAACACTGCACTCTTCCTCCTAGGCCACCCCCATTTCGCTCCACTCACGCACTCTTTATGTGTATCTGATGCTATCAGCACTCAGTTTCTAACTGTTGTCACCTTTTCCACATGTTCATTCCTTGCTGCCATTGATTCTCCTCCATTCCATCTCTACACTTCTGCTTATGTGGTGCGTCGACACCCAGCCTCCTAAAAAGGCTCTGGACTATGTTCAAGATCATTCTTCTGGTGTTTCCAATGAGGTAAAAACAAATTATTCTCTTTTTCAGATTTCTCTCTTAGGATCTGTTACTGCGATTCTGAACATCTGTGTTTTATAGTTCACTACAGTGTCTAAGCTATTATTGAAAATCTGTCTTTTCATCATTGTATTGTATCTAGTATCAGTGTTAAAGACATTACACCAATGTTGTTGGCTTTTTCTGAAATGTAGGTGAGGAATCATTCTAACTCTAACTCTAACTTTCTGTTCACTATTCAGTGCAGTCCTAGTGTCTAGCAGTGTGATCACCAAAAACCAGAGATAGTGGTCTTGCTGCATATATTAGCCACCTGTTTTTATTAGACTGAATAAATATTACTAGAAGGCTTCTCAGAATCATTTTCTCATCATGCTTGGAGGTACAGAACAACAGTTTAGATTCTTAGATAATTAGATGCTTATGCCCCACGTGTTCCTAAATATGCTATTTTAATTTTAATTTTCCTAAATACAATTTGTGAGTTTTAGCATCAGATAAAATCCAGAACAGCTGACAAATAATTGGACATATGTCACAGCTTCCCAGCTCTACACACTTGATAGACACTACTAATCCTCTTCAACACTGTAATCCATGCAGCCACTGTAACAGATTATCATGGGCATAGAAGATGAAATGCATTTGCCATATCTACATAAGAATGTTCACGACAATCTACCAAGTAAAAAAAAAATTATGCCAGGCGATGTAAAACATCATTTGAACTAGTCAAAGAGAGTATGAAAAAAGCAGAAACAACCCAGTTAATGCTGTGGATTTATTCTGCTCTTTGCAGAGAAAAATTAAGTTATTTTGGAAAGCATATTTAAGACTCATTGACGGACACAAGCAAAGGTAACAGTGAATACACTGGTTTTTGCACAGTAGTTTGTGGTCCTAAATGTATTTTAAAAACCTAATAAATATCTAATTTTCACTGAAAAGTCTTAACTCAAATATGTGCAACAAGAAAATAAAACTAGTAGAATGTTTATGCTGCAGGAAGAACTACCAACTCATGGGGGCGACAATCAGAATTGCTGGCATAGTCTCAGGAGGAAATATCCAACTTTGTAGAGCTGTAATTTTCAACTCCAAATTTTGTATCAGAGTGTATGTTGAAACAGAGAAGTGACCGAAGCACTAATATATTAAATAAAAAGTAAAATAGAGTAATCAGGATCATTTTGGGTTACTGAATGCAGTCATTCCGCAAGGTTTATGTTTTGTACACAGGCATATAGTCTGAAGACAATCAAATACAACAAGCTGTCTCTTCTGTACGTTATATTACCTTTGCATCTAAAGAAAGAGTATCATTTGAACATATGAACAGCCCAAGAATTTACCTTGGAAATCAATTTGATCAGATATTTTGGTCAGATATTTCTAAGATGTTTTTAATATGGTTGGTTCTTTCAGAACTGAAATGGATTTAGAGATAACCATATCCAAAATTCAACCATTTCTAAGCCAAGAAAAGTAGAGCCCAACTGTTGAAAGAAATATGTCCAAAATCACAGGGTGAGAGGGTGGCAAATTTTAAAAACAAAACACAGATATCTTAGCTTTCACTCCAGTGCTATTTCCTTTTTACCATACTTCTCAGTACTTCCAAGAGATGTATATAGCACTCAAATCTTCTAGAAACAAATTATTTACTTAATACTATTCCTTATTAACAATTGATTTTTGTGAAGTAAGTTCCTATAATTAACATTACACAATAATTCTTGGATTAAAAACAATAGGAACTGAATTCTATGCACTCTATGTTACGGTAATGGCAAAAAAAATCATAGAAAACCACTCTGCTGATGGTCAAATTGACTTGTCATTATCTCTGGGATTAAGAGGGAGTGCTGCATCATTCTGATAGCATATTTGCATTGTTTCCCAGTTTTTCAGAGCATAAAAAATACTGATTCTTCCCTGTTATTAACAAATTTATGTAGAACATTTCTGGTAAATTTTTTAATTGATTACACATTACCTTAACTCCTATTTATCAAGTACCTAGCATACACCATGAATAACAACATTGTCTAATCTGTAAATGTAACTGAGAAACTGGTGCTAATAAAGAACAATTAAAGACCTTTAGGCAGTTTAATTGCATTGCCACCTAGCAAAAAGAGTATTTCAGTATCTAGATTTCATTAAAATGGCCTTCATTTAGGTATGTTAAAATTATGGTAATACGTAACAGTTAAAATAGGTTACTTCTTATCTGGACACAATTTCCATTTTAGGATGGGTACCATTCAAATATGCAAGTTTTTCTTTAAGTTATCTATCTAGATTTTTTACTGTTTCCTTTTAATTTAATACTGAACCTTTTCTTTTGAGTCTACATAGAATCCCAAAACTGGTTTGTTTATTTTGGGTTGTGGAAACCAGCACAAGGAGGAATAATTGTAGTTTCTTTAGTCTTAAATCTAAAACACCATTAATTTATCAGTGTAGAGCCTTTACTTCTTACACTGTATTTTATTTCATATTGGAGTGTTGTTTAGGCTCATCTCATTTGGCGATTCAAATTTGTGACTGCTCTAAGGATGTTCTAAGAGGGCTCTGAAATTGACACTTTTTGATAATCAATGTGCTTTGTGGTTCGATGTCCCAAAAATGCCATGACCCACACAGATGGCAATGCTCAGATGCTCTTTGGTGTTGCCCTTCTATATGTGTGCAGAATTAATATTTCTAAATAGGAATATAATTATCTGGTTTTATTTACTTACTTGCTTGCTCTCCTTATTTGGTATTTATTTTTTCACTTTTCCAGTATCTGATTCAGCAAGTTAAAATAATCATGTAATTTATCAGATTAGTAGACCAAATTTTTTTCCTAATTATATATTTGTCGACAGCCTAGAAATCTAAGTATTTTCTAGACACTAAATATATTCAAATATGCTTTTTCTGTCTATGAGGGGAGGAATACTCTCTTGCAGAGAAATGCTTTTGTTTGTTTCTGGGAAAAATTCCACTCTTATTCAGCAAGATGGAATTAAGTGAAAATTTAGTTAATACCAATTTTAGACTTATACATAAGTGGGCTTATCAAACTGATCTACACAAAGAATTTCAGAATTATTTACTACATTTTTAGTTGGTTAATTGCTGCTAATGTACAAACAGAAAATAAAATTACAGACAAAGTTTTTAAAATGTGGTTTAGTTTCCACTAAGTCTATCTTTAATACTGGTAAAATACTTCTGTGTGATAGGAACTTCAGATAAAATTTGTCAAATCCTACCTTTCTGGCTGATATTTTTTAACTTTCATATGGAAGAAATTTTCAGACTAGAATTTCAATTCTACATCTGACCGAAGTTTGTGATGAAGAACTGATCAGTCTCCTACATATATACACTTGTATACATTTCTGTGTACATTCTTGACATTATACCACAACTACTTTCATTCATTTTGCAGTGTCATCTCAAATTTTCAAGAGCTCAATACTGATCCTCTCTTCTCTTTTAAATATTTCAGCAATTACTCCAGTACATGGTCATAAGAAATGAAAATTCCTATCTAACTTTTTTGCTTAATATCTACTTTATTGTACTGTTCAGAATGAGAGAGTATGAAAATGATGTGTACAATAAGCATTTGAAATTACTTGTCAATATGTATTATCTATTTTTCTTTGTTCCTACAACCCTGACAACTGATACTTAATTTTCTGATGAAAATGTTAAAACACCACTTTAGAAAGTTATATTTTGGCTCATTAAATAATTTATTTTAACTAATCCTGAGCCTAACTAATATGAAAGATATAAATCTATACCAGACTTAAGTACCAGGCAGTTTAATTTCAAACCAAATTCTGTGCTTTTTATTAAAATGTCATGTCTATATTGACAGATGAAAGATGTGCCAAGTTCTCTTCAAATTTTATGTTTTAAAGATAACATCTGGCAACATGACAAAAAAACTTATAAAGGTTTATGTTTTATAAGGATTGGATGGTGACTGTAAGTATTTTTTTTAAACATCAAACCATTCTTTTATGTAGGAAATTTCTATTTGCAGTCTCTTTCTTACATGAAGGAGTGGTTAATAATTTTTCTTTTTTCCCCTAGGCAATGTTTGGGTTGTACACAATTTGAGTTACACAAAGAAATGCACTCTATCAGAAGAGAAAGCAGATAGGAAGAAAGCAGAACTCAGATTATGTGATTTCTCTTTGGGAAGACATTTTATAATCATAATAAATGGTTTTTTTAATCTCAATTTTTATAAAATTATTTTTAGGAAACCTAATTTAATGCCCATGGACAAATGAAATTTTGCCATGGTAAAAAGTTTCATGGAACTATTTTTCTATCTTAACAGGCCTCCTTGTATCAATCTTCTGTAGACAGAAGCCTGGAAAGATCCACTAGGTAAGAATCTCATTACATTATGCAGCCAGAATATTCTATACCCATGGTTTTTTCTCTTTCAGTAGTAATACTATTTAGTGAAATAATAATGGAGATTATGTTACCTCATTTTTATTTTAAGCCTCATACTTACAAAGTTGTTTTGTTTTGACATCATTTTATATTGTCATA
The DNA here is from genome assembly GCF_040802235.1 of Manis javanica. Lineage (NCBI taxonomy): Eukaryota > Metazoa > Chordata > Mammalia > Pholidota > Manidae > Manis > Manis javanica. The sequence continues at coordinate 100,592,430 of NC_133167.1, forward strand.
TTCAAGAATTCATAAAAACTAAGTGAAATAAACCTGGACTCCATTACAGACTGAGAAACTCTTCCCTTCCCTGTCGCTTCTATACTGTTTTCTTTTCTTTAAATGGGGATTATAAATATCAATTTTTCAGTATTATTAGATGACATGAGAATACATTTGAAAAAATTACAAATTATCAAAAATTTTATAAATTATGTCCTACACACATTTGTTCATTCTGACCACACAAATCAGACATACTGTTACTACCAATAATTGAGGGCTACCTAATACCAGGCACTCTAAGTACATAAATATATTCAATCCTTAAGACACCACTGCAAGTTTTAAGTACTATCACCCCATGTCTGAATAAACTAAAATTTAGGTTCCACAACTCACCAAGTCAACACAGTCGGCCAGGTACACAGACACAAAGTGGAATTGAACCAAAATAGCCTTTCTCCAGTAGCCCTAACTGCCCTAAGAGTCTGCCAAGGTAAGTACTGTTGGGAGGCTGTAAACATCACACCAACTTTAAAATATTACGGGAATTCTGATACAGTTCAATAGCAGTAATGAATAATACAAATTCACTTCATCAACAACAAATATTTATATAACATTAATTTCCTCTTCTATAGATTTCTATCAGTAATGTTTCTATAAATAGATAACTCTGGAAGTTGGGTCCTTTGTAAATTGGGATCACAAGTGCCATCTAAAGACATTAATGTCAATAAGAAAGGAGCTCCTGCAGTTCCTTCTGTTACAGCTTTTACATCTAAATGTGCACCTAAAATGTTTGAAGTTTAGAGTTCCACTCGGACCTGAGGATGGCTGTAAAGACACACAGACCTCCTGATAGGACAGTGACAGCAAAAATAGCTACATGTCTAGGAGAAGGGGGACATCCACTTCAGAAGAATGCACACAGATCCCGAGGTCTAGTTCCACCTGTATACTTGCAGAGCGTGTGGGTCCCATTTCCTTGTCTGTGAAACAGTGGTTAAGAGCACAAACCTCATAGATTTGTATGCGGACTACAGGGGACAATGTTAACACAGCGAACAGCCACCTACTGCCGGCCACTGCTGGAGTGTTATCTAGAGAACTGATAGACAGATGCTGTGCAGTGTATATCTTCGTTCACTAATGTTTACTTTACATGATGCTATACTCAGATCCAGGACCACAGCAAAATTCCCTCCATTACAGACTGTTGACACTATTTAATACGATGATGTGAAAGCACCCTTTAATAGTTCATTTACTGACCAGATTATTGATCATTCATTATTTAAACAGAAAAATGTTTGAATTCTAGTGTAAGGGTTTTAAAGCTAAAATTACTAGGAAAAGCCATAGGGACTTGAGGTAAGAGAAATTTGTCTCACCAGGTATCTTCCTTTTTTCCAATCCCTTCCTCCATGTGGTGTCCATCCTCTGGATATGGTTATCTTGTTGGAACTCTTCTTTCAAGAGAAAAAAGATACATGATACAAATCTTAACACTTGAGTTATCAGTTACATATTTTACAAATAGGAGAATTTTTACTTTAGAAAGTGATTATAAACTTATGTCCATATAAAAATCTGCACATGGATGTTTACAGCAGCATTATTCATAACTATCCAAACTTGGAAGCAACCAAAATGTCCTTCAATAGGTAAATGGATAAACAATCGGTGGTACATCCATATAATGGAATATTATTCAGTAATGTAAATAAATGTTATCCCACCACAGAAAGACATAGAAGAACCTTAAAATGAGGATGTTTAACAGAAAACATGAACCCTAATATAAACTATAGATGTTAATTGCATTTAATAATAAGTATCAATATGGCTCATCAGCTATAACAAATACCACACCAACAGAAGATGTCAATAAATGGGGAACCATGCAAAGGGAGATGGAGTTTATGGAAACTCTTTGTACTTTCCAATCAATTTTTTCTATCAACCTAAAGCTGCTCTAAAAATCTAAGTTTATAAATTTTTAAAGGAATTATTTTAAAGAAACAGTGTTCAACATCAAGGAATGAAATCCTAAAATTGCAGCTTGGGGATGAAGAGTTGTCTGTAACCAGCACATCCCCCCAGTCTTTCTGGTTCATATGGTAGCCTCCTCCAACGCCAACCTAACTGAAGCTTACTGCTTCCTTCAGCTCTCCAAGCACTGCCAGTGACTTCAGGAAAAGACGGAAGAGCGAGCCTGCAGTGGGACCACCGAGGGGCTTGGGGGGTCAGAGTGCAAGCAGGACGAGCCCAGGGTGGGCAGACCTCCCCGGATCCAGCGCCACCCTAACCAAGTCCTTCATTAGTTCTTCTCCCTCTTCCCCATCAAGAGCAAAAGGTGAGCAACAATAAACTGACATGTAAACAGTTGACTAGTTTAAGTTTTAACCTAGGTACCCTGTGAGAGCTGGCTCAGTGATAACTATCCAGAGATAATTAGCACTTACATACAGTGTCTCCAATAAAATATAGTTTCAGAACAATAGCTGTCTTTATACACAGACCAAATCATGTTGGTGAGCCATTTGAGTGGCTTAAGGGACTCTATCATCTGTTAATGCTTGTTTTCTCTCAATATTTCTTTTATGGGTTTTTTGGAATGAATTCAGAGTATCTAATTTATTGCGAGGCTATTTAAAAAGTACATTTATAAACATTTGCATATTGTCAAATTTTTCTAATGTTACTACAAAAACTAGCAAAATGAATCAGATTTGTAGAATAGGAATTAGAAGCAGCAATGGAGAATCTTAATGCCTAAAACATAATTTTTTTTCAATTATTTAATTCCAGATAAAAATCTGTTTAACTTATAGAGTTCTTTCTTTAATCAGTTGCTTTATATTTTAGCCAACATTCATATATACAGTGGAATATCCATGTTCTGCCTGTAACACAGTGTTCAATTCACAACAGTCCATTAGTGAGAAATAACTGGTTTCAATCCACAAGCATAAAATTTAGCTATCATCAAGCCATTTGTCCATATGTCTTCTCTCATCTCTGGAAATTAAATGAGCTGTGTGGAGAGAGAGCAAATCACTCCTTTAGGTCTCTGAAGTACTGTTTAGCACATTATTGCCACACTCATGGGACCATCCACAAATACCTAAGGCTATACCAAATTTGGGGTCCTACAATCTCTTGGGATTAAAACAGAAGGAATTTGAAATGTGTGAAGTGAGCTCAACAGAAGTTTCTAAAAACAGCACAGATTAAGCTACATGTAGCAAAGGTAAGCACTGAACTTCTTCACACGTGGTTAAATTAAAACTAAGCAGTACTGATTTATGTGCAAAGATAGGCTGGTTTTGACCACTGGACTCAGGACAGGAGGGAGGCACAGCTCCAGTCCATGGCCCAGGAAAGCCTTGCATGCTAACTGGAAGGTCCAGAGAGAGTGAGCCTCCGTCATGATATCTTTCAAATAACAGAGATACCTCTATCAGATTCTACTCATTTATCAAATGAACATCTGAAGGTAATAAATAGGTCATGAAATGCCAGTGATTCATTGTACTTGGAAAGTTAAAAAGATTCTGATTAATTTGGATATTTGTTTTTATCGTAAGGAATGTCAAGTCAACTTCCTTTCCCAAATATTACGTATCTACTTAATGTGCTTATCTACTTTTGAAGAATCTGGGGAAGATTGTACAGCAAGAGCTGTCAATACAGATGATTATTCTGTACCAGGTTTATATTTTTAAGAAGAAAATATCCTTGTAGATGTAATTTGGCCTCTCATTTATCAGTTAACTCAACAAAGCCAAAGGAAAGAATATTTTCAAATTTATTCCAAATTAGGTCAGGTTTAGCTCTCTATTATCAACCGAGAACAATGTCTTTTAAAAAGGCCTTCCCTGGAAGAAAGCAAAGATACATTTATCTCTGATGAAAGTTTTACATTATATCCAGTTATCCTTAAGAAAGCCTGCCTAATAAGAGATTGAAGGTAGAGCAATTAAAGAGGCAAACAGGTTTGTTTAAAGAGACCCTAGTTACTTTTTTTTTCTTGGAAAAATATTAGCAACAATAGTTCATAGCATATTACTTGTGCAATTTTGGGAAATATTTTCTCTAATAGCTTTTTCTATCTAATGCCCATGAAAAATTATTTGATATGGTTATGGGAGGACTAAGTAAATTAAATTTATAAATTACTCTTTACCTCTCTGTTACTATAAATTAAAAGAGACTCAAATTCTAACCCTCTTAAGTTAGTTAAGTGTATATCACTTTTGGCATTAACTGTCAAACCTTTAAATTGCTACAAGGTCATGCTATTAGCTTTCAAGGTACTATGGTGTTTTGGGCATACAGTATTTGCAGAAAGATGTATGAATGATGCAATAAAAACAGGTGTGTTAGCATCACTAATTACTTTTACACATGGGTCTGTTAACTCTAATATCTGCAAAGCTACATTCATTGAAAAGTATGACCTTACTTTAGAATCAGACTCTTTTCTCTAAAGTTGAAGCTACATGTGTAACAGTGTCTAGAGGACGCCATGCGAACTGTTCTTTCTTTGCTGTGCTATCTGATGCTAACTGACATGCTCTCCTCTTTGTGAACCTTTTTAACTTCTCCAAATGTCTCTCTTCCACCATGCTGCCCCGGATTAAAAGGTGGGGATGACATGTGTTCATCCCTTTGCAGTTACTCAGGGCTCAATGGCAACCCCTCCAATGAGTTAGATTACTGTAACACTTACCGACAGCATTTGGACGTCCCTCATGACTCACAGAGGGCCATTACTTTCAAGAACGGCTGGCAAATGGCCCGGCAAAATGCAGAGATTTGGAGCAGCACTGAGGAAACAGTTTCTCCCAAAATCAAATCCCGTAGTTGTGATGATCTCCTAACTGATGACTGCGATAGCTTCCAGGACCCCAAATCCAAGTCAGAAAGTATGGGCTCTCTGTTGTGTGAAGAGGACCCCAAGGGGAGCTGCTCCATGCCATGGGCTTCTCCCTACATCCAGGAGGGCCGCAGTAATGGCAGATCAAGGCTTCGACACAGGTCAGCCCATGATGCCCCAGGGTTCCTAAAAATGTACAAGAAAATGCACCGCATTAACCGCAAGGATTTGATGAATTCCGAGGTGATTTGCTCGGTAAAGTCGCGGATCATGCAGTATGAAAAGGAGCAGCAGCACAGGGGCCTGCTCCAGGGATGGAGCCAATCCTCCACTGAGGAGGTGCCCAGGGACATGGTACCCACCCGCATTTCTGAATTTGAAAAGTTGATTCAAAAGTCAAAATCCATGCCAAATTTAGGAGATGAAATGTTATCTCCTATAACCCTGGAACCACAACAAAATGGTTTATGTCCCAAAAGGCGATTTTCTATTGAGTCTTTGCTGGAGGAAGAAAATCAAAGTCGACACCCTTCTCAGGCACAACGAAGCTACAAGGCTAAAACCCTGGTGCCAATTCATATCGAGGTGACCAGCGATGAACAGCCAAGAGCTCACATGGAGTTTTCCGACAGTGACCAAGATGGAGTTGTGTCTGACCACAGTGACTACATTCATGTAGAAGGATCATCCTTTTGCAGTGAGAGTGATTTTGATCACTTTTCTTTCACATCCTCTGAAAGTTTTTACGGATCCAGCCACCACCACCACCACCACCATCACCACCACCATCACCGGCACCTCATCAGCTCCTGCAAAGGCAGATGCCCAGCCTCCTATACTCGATTTACCACCATGTTAAAACACGAAAGAGCTAAACATGAAAATACGGAAGAGCCCAGAAGACAAGAAATGGACCCTGGCCTTTCTAAACTTGCATTCCTAGTCAGTCCTGTGCCTTTCCGGAGGAAAAAAAGTTCAACTCCCAAAAAACAGACTGAAAAGGCAAAATGTAAAACATCTGTATTTGAGGCTCTGGACTCTGCCCTTAAAGACATCTGTGACCAAATTAAAGCTGAAAAGAGAAGGGGGAGTTTGCCAGACAACAGTATATTGCACCGTCTTATTAGTGAACTGCTGCCAGATGTTCCTGAAAGGAATTCATCACTTAAGGCTCTAAAAAGGAGCCCCAGGCACCAGCCTTTCCACCCACAGCCTCAAGATGGTGCTATTCATTGTCCTTTGTACCAGAACGACTGTGGGAGGATGCCTCACAGTGCCTCCTTCCAAGATGGGGACGCGACCAACAACTACCACCACCACCAAGACCGTGAGAGTGTGCCGAGTCTCCAAGGTGGATGGACTTTCCTCTCTTTGCCCTTGTGGTTCAGACACACCACCATCCAGCTCTTTCATTTTCCACTCCTACATCTTACCGTTCCTGAGTTGTGAGACCACTTGGCATCATTATGTGTCTGAAGCAAATGCTTGTTGTGCAAACATGTCTTACTGAATAGTTCTCATTTGCCCATGTGATATTTGGACTCAATGTGTGGCTTAAAGTGACCATCAATTCACAAAAATTTACTCATTCAAAATTGAAAGGGAAAACTATCCTGTGCTTTTAATGTTAAGGCTGAAACAACTGTTACATTAAAACAACAAATTAAGCTTATTTTACCAATTTGGAGGATTTCAAGACAGAAACCATAACTGAGTTTAAGTATCCTTAAGAGACTGACAATTTAGAGTTAGTTCTTTTTTTGTTAAAAATGAATCAAAATCAATAGCTTAACAAATAGCCTTTTCCTTAATTTTTATATTAGCTTTATAGTCAATCCCTCAATAGATAATTTGCTCACATCCTACATAAAAGATATTGTATCAAAAAACTCAGGAAGCAAAACTGATACATGTAATGTAGTAATTGATGGACATCCAAAAGAGAATAGGATTTAACACTTCCATTTAAAGGACCCAATTGGGATAAAATTTTTGTGAATGCATCTTTAAGCTGTATATGTAAGTCTCATCTCCATCAATCACTGAATCCATTTTCTCTTCCTTTCCATTACTTAATTTACCTATTTTCTATTTCTGCTAAAACAATCCTATACTGACATTTGATTTAGGTGATTTAAGTTCAAAGTGACTCCTAATTCTGTTTTCACAGATGATCACCTTGAAGGGGCAACACATGGACAAAAAGCAATTCAAATGCAAGGCCATTTTTGGGGGGTTGACATAACTGAATAGCACAGCGTGTTTCAATATTTTTATACAATTCTTTTCCTTAATTCTTAAAGTGCATCTGTTTGCTCTGCACATTTTAAGAAGTTGGAATGGACATTCTAGGGTGAAGCTTGGATTGTCACAGTCTCCTATGCACCAGACATTGCAAAGCACTTTACATCCATTACCTAATTAACACTGGCATAAACCTAGGTGATAGGCATTTTATAAGCACCGTTTACAACTGAGAAAATTGAGACTCAGAGAAGACAAGAAATTTCACCAAGGTCACATAGAGAGTAGGTAGCAGAAACAAGATTCAGACTCCTAGTTACTCAGAATGTGTAGTGTAGAATATAATCTCTATATACAAAAAAGAGACATAATTCAAATTTCATATTAATGTAATATGTATGGCTCAGCTATTAGTAACCACTGCACAAGTTTGCTTATTTTATTAGTATTTTCTTTGCTTCACTTGCACTACACGATTCAAAAACAATAAATTAGAATTTTTAAAATCAGTGTCTATTCTTCGAAATTTTCACTGACTGTCATACTCTAATTTTCTAATAAAGCAGCTATTTTTCCCAGTTTTCCAATACCCTAATATGAGCATCTCTAAACTTTTTGTACAGATAGAGTCAATTATTGAAAAAAGACTTGAGAGGGCTTTGGAATGCATTTTAAGGGTGTTTTGTTTTTTTAGTAAAATATTTGGTAAAAAAATAAAAAATACTATGATGTTTTTTAGTAAAATATTTTAGTAAAAAATTTTGTTTAGCCCAATTGAAAAACAGTTTATATTCCATGGAATAAAACTAATTTAAAATTTATGATGATTATAAGAATCCTGTGGTCATAGAAGCATATTAATTTAAAATGTAAAATAGGCTATACATAATCCTCTCACATTCATGAAAATAACTGGTTAAGCTTCACCTGAAATATCTGTGGCCATGTTGCCTTCCTAACCTTAAAGGCTTTGGAATTCACAACTGACAAGAGTCAGACATTTATGTCACATAACTGACACCCCACCTACTATGAACAGACAATGCTTCCTTAAAGTCAAAACCTTTAAAGAAGGTTTTCTTTTTATGGATGGACATTTTTAATTATTTTATACGCAGATTTATTTTATTTTTAATGCTTATTATTCAATATGGCTAAATTTATGAAAGGGATAAGAGAAAGAATTTAGAAATTTTGACCCAGTTATACTGGTAAAACTCTAATATCATAGCTACTGGAACAGTTTCAGTCTCCAGTTACACTTCCACATGTAAATGCATAAGGTATAAGACACTGTTAGGAGATGCTTGTACTCATACTTCTGTAATGAAATTCATTATTTATATTCTCTCTTAAGGTGAACAAAAATAGTATTTCACGAGCAAATTTGGCAACTCATACACTTTCCGTTCAGAGAATTTTTGTCCTTTTATTTTTTGGAACAAATATTTACTTTATGATAAGGTTGTTGAGCACAAGGGAAATCTACGGCTAAAGGCCTTTTAAGCCTTAAGCCTTAAGATGACATCGGAAGACTCACTACATATTTAAAAGCAGAGAGAGAATGGACATGCCCACAGCTCTGTCAACATCATGCTTTGTCTCTCTTTTTTGCTACTACATTCTTAAACTGTTCCATAAAATGTTTCAACTTTTACGAAGTGTTGCTATTTTCAAATTCTCCATCTTCTATCATCCCTGTAATGGTAATGATAAATTGGAGCAAAAAGAATAGAAATAGAAAGTATTACACCTTTGAGATGAAATAATCCCTGCCCCTGAACTGTCCCGGCCAGGTCTGCAGCGCAATGGTCGGGGCGAGGGGACAATTCTGTTTATGTTCATCATGCTTCTGCACCGTGGGTATTTCTCCTTCTGGAATGCTCTGTGCTGTGCCACTCATCACAAAGTTGTGATTACCCTTGTTTCATACCCGGTTTTCACTGTGGTGTCTCTCCAAGTTTGAAGGGGAAAATAGTTGCCACTGGAGAAAATGGCTAAACAAGTCTGCTTTTAACCAAGTCGATACTCACTCTGGCCCTGTCCTTTCCTACAGACCATGAGTTCTCCAGAAGTTACTCATCCACTCTGACAGATGTGGGGAGAATCACACCACGGGAAAGAAGAGGAACTCCGGAGAAAGAGGTACTTAAAGAGCATTGGGGTCTTTGTCAGCAACATACTTAATAAAGCTCTTACCAGCCAGGGCTACATCCAAAACCAGTAAAGTAGTAGGATTAAACATGTAAAAATGACGACAGAGAAAGTCGCAACAGTTTTCCCTGGAGCCTGAGCAGAGGACTGGAAGCAGAAAGCAGTCTGATGCTCACTGCTGCCCTCCCTGCTGCAGGCGGTTAGGGCAGTGAGGCCTCTAAATCCTGACCTGACACCCCGAACGATCGACTGTGCTTTAGGTCTGGAGCTGGGCCACCCCACGGAGGAAGGAGGTTTCCCCTCTACACATTTTTGGCCAATGACTGGGGGACAGCCTTAGGGAAACTGTGTTGCAAATCAATACAAATTCCACATAAATAATTTCTGCTGGCCTGCTCTGTGGGAGAGGATCCCTGAAAAACCAGGGCCCCTGGGAACCACCAACCAACCAGCTTTGTCCCCGAGCCTGGGCTGGAGCTCTGGCTCCTACTACCTGGGAGCGTGAAGGTCTGATGGAAACCTAACGCTGGCCTCCGGCTGGCGGCCACTCCAGGATTCCCTACAAGTGTCTGATACAGTCCAGTGCGTGTGGGACCGCAGAGAAGTCAGGAATGTTCCAGCTTGCCTCAAGTTCACCGGAGACACAGGGAAGGAGAGTGGTGTGGGGGTTACGGGAAGTGGAGAAGAAAAGCTAGAGTAGCTGGCTGAAGGGCACAAGGTGCCCAGGCAGATCTGAGGGCCCCAAAGGTAAAGGTGGGCAAGTGTCACCTCACGCCAAGCCTAAAAGATGAGCAGCTGGTTTACTTACCCTGTGCTAAGAATTCCTGAAACCTCCAGGCAATGCAAGAGGGTCAAGCCTATACCTCTGGTCACTAACTAGCTGCCCAGTAATAACTGGGCTAATAATTCTTTGCTACTATGTTAAGTAAAAGGGATAATGTTGAGTAAAAGGGATAATGACTTCCTTCATGAATTTTTCCTGTCCTTTTATTATGATTCAGAAGGACTTGTGTCAATACACAATAGACACTCCACAATTATCATTGGAAAAGCCAAAATTACACGTTGGACAGACTTGTCTGCAGGCATTTTATTCCCCTGTTACGGCATTCATCCCCCTTAGTTCCTGATGTAAGATATTCAGTAGTTACGGTGAATAAGTCATCTATTATATTCCTGCTACAGCAAATGTCATTCCTATTACAGCTTAAATGAGGAACTCAAGGATTTATTCATGAATTGCATATAGGATTTTCATTATATATGGTTAATATTCCTTGAGGTTTCATTTCTCTTTCATTCATGTGAAACTGCTTTCTTGCAGGAAATCCAAATTCTTAGTGCTAATCCCTTACCTTTCATTTCAGAAACTGCCTGCAAAAGCTGTTTATGATTTTAAAGCTCAGACATCGAAGTGAGTAAGATAAGTATGCATCATATGATTTAAGTTGGCTTTAAATACTTTAGTGATACAGTAAGAGATAAATATTACAATGGGATGTATTACAAACAAAGCCTAATTCCCCCTTCAGCAATTTTCTGTAATGAAATGGCTCCATCAGAATTACTTGGGATAGGGCTGATTTTATTTTCATTTTGAATTTAGTTGAGAAACACTTCTTTTTCAATTACACTAAACATGTTAGATAGAGCACAGTAAGCATAAAAGCACAGGAAAAACAAAATTAGAATCTTTACTTATAGAATTTTTGTGTCAAGAATGAAATGAAAATAAAGTGCTGGGGAGTAATTAACACTAACTGGAAGAATTTGATAACATCTCTATACAACTATACCAAAGAGAGTTTGTGGACTAAGACTAGAACTGTGTTCAAAGATTCCAACAGTAGAATTTTCACATCTAAATGTTCAAAACTTAAGAGATCCTGAACAAAGTTCTCTCCTGTGGTCTTTTGATATTGGTGTTTTCATATTTCCCTGTTGCAGTATTTTTTTCTCCCTTTTTTCTTTAGGAACTCATTCATCAGATGGGCATGTGGTTGAGAAAGGCTAGTACTAAGCATTTAAATAAAAAGGAGCCTTTCAGGTCTGTCATGACCCATGTGCACAGACCTTACTTGAGAAACTTTGGTCTCCATTACAATTCAAGATGAACTAAATAAACTGCGAATTAGCATTAAGTTATACTGTGTTGTTGAGAATGAATATATATAATAACCAAAATGTATTATTCCTAACATATATATTGTATGAATTGAGACTAGAAACTGTCTCTGATATAACACATATAAAAAAAATGACTCAGAATTTGGGAATGCAGCTGAGATAGGGAATAAACTAAAAAGAAAATCCTATTTAGAAATTAAGATGTTGAGCATGGTTTAATCTGGTGTTAAAAAAAAAATTCCTGAGTTAAAGTTTCATCTTTGATGAGATAAATAATTGCTTTGTCTCTGTGGCACTCTCAGCCTTACTGTTCCCTGGACATGGCATGACAATTTCAAAGATGCATGTCCGTTTTATAAAATAATGATATAGAACACACAGAGTTCATTTCTTCTTGTGACAGTCAAGCAAAAGCCTCCTTAAATGTATGAGCCCTGAGGAATGGGAGGGCATGGAGCAGGAAGGGTATCCTCCCTGGGGCTCACAGGCTTTGGGGGAAGCCTTAATAAAATATAGGCTTTGGGAAAAAGATGGCGTGCAATGCAGAGAAAGGTGTCACGAGTGCTGATTGTGTCCCTGGACTTTCTGTGCCCTTCACCCTCCTCTGTGCCTATTCACATCCACACTGTGAATACCTTGCAGGTGGCTCTCCCACACACTGTCCGTGGGGGTGTAAAAGGCACAGCTGTTCTGAAGGGTTGTCCACACAAGCCCCACCTTTTACAAGGACCTCCTAAACCAACAGTCTAGCAGAATAAGCCTTCAGAGAAATAGACTACGCGATTCCCCATGGAAGCCCTCCCATAATTTGAGGATGGAAAAAAATGTTTCCCACATACCATAAATAAATTCATCTTGTTGCAGCTTCATCATGTTTCTCTTATTCTGTTCTCCAAAGATGTAAAGAGCAGCTGTTCATCATCCCCAAGTGGTTACCTATTTGACACAAAAAATCAAGGTTATGGATGACTTGTGCAGCTTCAAAAGGTCACACAGCAGACAGCACTGGAAGGACCAGCCCCATTTTCGAGTGGTTTCAATTAATAGCTAGCTTTCTGTGCCTGATATCTTATAAACAAGAGACAAATACATCTGTTTTAAATAAACATTTGTTTTAAAAGCTATTTTTCTTTACCTAATACAGAAACTTTAATTTAATAAACACAGCTAAGTAGCTCACCAAATGTAATTTCACAATTGTTAAATAAGAAAAAGAGATAAAATGCCATTTTAAAACTTGCCAATGACTACTATAAAAAAGAGTGGGAGGGAGAAAGCAAACATCAACATGGGACTCAGAAATTCCAGTTCTGAGATGAGAATGACACAATTTTGAAAGCTGTTAAGAATCTTTACCTGTAAGACTTCAAATTTTTAAACACAAGCCTTTATAATAGGAAAGATGCCTTTTCATATTTAAAAACAGAATAATTAGTTGTCTCTAATTTACCTTTTTTTAAAGCTAGGCTTCCTAGTCTCCTTTCCAGAAACAAAACATAGCTGGTACAAATAAACTGTTGGATTGTAAGCATTAAATGTTTTGTTTTTTGTTTTCTACATCAGGCACTTGCATAAAAGAGGAAAGTACTGTATTTGCATGTAAGGCTCTGTCAATCTTCTGTCTTTAGGGTTACGGAAAATTTAATGCACTTTCAATGTGAAGATTTTAGCACTTATAAATGTGTAATCTTTTAATGTGCAACAGTTTTTCAATTAATTCTTTTAATCAATGAGCAATTTTCTACATCTGATATAAACCTCTCCTATTATCTATTCTGCACAAATAAATGATCCAACTCAAGATTCTGAACTAAACAATACAGATTTGGGAGTGGGGAGGCAGATGTATAGGAAAGTGGAGAAAGATAGGAAATAACAATAAAGCACAATTTTGGAGGTGAAGTAGCAGACACAGTTACCTGGATGATGAAGCCATGAAAATCTGATATAGTGAGAGGGAGAATTCAAGCATGAATTATTCAAAATAAGTAATGTATTTACAACTTAAATACCCAAATTTACCTACTGTTTTCTCAGAAACAGCCAAAATGAGAAAGCATAATTAGTGTCTGAGAAATATTTTTATTTTAAAAAAACAAAAGATAGAAGGAAAGCAACAAGCAATTGGTACATGTCTTTGAACTTAAAACATCTTTGAGCCCCACTGAAAAATAAAAGCATAAGATCTTTATTGTTACATAAAATAAATTCCTTACCAAAATATTCTACTTCAATAACAACCAACCAGCTTCAAGGACCCACAAATAACAAGTTTTCTGGTGTTGGCATTTCTGTACTAAGGATAAATGATGTTTATTTTCCCTATTGTAATAGAAAGACAAATGTAAGTTACTAGCTAACTAGCTCAAGACAAAAAATCAGTGCAGAACCAATCCATCATTATGCCGAGCTTTACAACTCCTTCACTATAAACTAATGACTAGCTAGCAATAGTCTATCCCTGACTTTAAATTTCATATTAATCTACCTGTGATTTCTATCAAACACGATGTTTATACTTGTTCTTTCCTAAATCATTTTTTAAGTTATAATAAGTGAATTCCAACAGTTTGCAAGGAAAATCCTTAGGCAACTGGGCTCAATGGATTTTTAATATTGAAAGTATATTTCCCAGCCAAATACAGATCTAGTAAACACGTTGATCTTTAAGATAATCGTTATACATCAAGAAAAAAATCATTTAAACATCTCTCTTCCAGGGAGTTATCATTTAAGAAAGGAGATACTGTCTATATCCTCAGGAAAATTGATCAAAATTGGTATGAGGGTGAGCACCGTGGGAGAGTGGGCATTTTTCCAATCTCCTACGTAGAGGTAAGCCCCTCCCCTTCCCTCTGACGTGGCTGTTGTTTCCAATGTCACCATGGGCCAAGAGTAAATAACTGTTTTCCTTCACAGAAACTCATACCTCCTGAAAAAGCGCAGCCTGCAAGACCACCTCCCCCAGCCCAACCTGGAGAAATCGGAGAAGCTATAGCCAAATACAATTTCAGTGCTGACACAAATGTGGAGCTATCGCTGAGAAAGGTAGCCTGGCTGTTTTCTTCATGGGTGCATTTGAAAGGCTGTATAAAATAGGTCATCTTTTTTTGTGGATATTTCTGTGTTTTCCCCATTTTCTACAAAGAATCCAGAAAGCTGCAGTGAGTCACTGTCACCTAACACCCTTGAAGCCTTCCAGATGAAATTTCCTGTGGGGCACAAAGCTTCTCAGAGATACTTTAAAATACATATATGCACTGGATTTGTGATGGGAGGATATAGGCGATCCTGACAAAGGGGATTCTGTGCAAATATTGCCACTGTACACAGTTGAAAATGATTAAATGAACTATTTTCATTGTTCACTAAGCAATCACATGCATCTGTTTGAAGTAGCAGCATGTCTGCATACAACACGGACTACATAGTAACATGCAGCTTGGTTCTAGAACCTCTCATGCCTGCTGGTGAAATAGAACTTATAACTGCACCAACAGCCTAGTGACAGCAGTGTATTACAGAGAAAATCAGTGTTATTTTAAGATGAGGGAGACTAACTTTTCTTCTGTATGTTGTGCTCAATGGTGGTGGGACAGGCTATATAAGCCATTCAGCATTTTGACAAAAAGAAAATTTTCACCTTGAGTGCCACATGGAGGAGGTACTCTTCTGAAGTTCCAGCTGTGTGTCACCTCCACGACCCTATCAGGAGCAGCTGCCCAAACTTCCGTAGCACCTGCTCTATGCAGCTGCAGTGATTTGTTGTTCAACCACATCTTCCCTATTCATTTCTGGACTACATGTGGTTTTGAGTTAAAATTTAAACTGGGCTTTGTGGCATTGGCTTGATCACTAGCAGGAATAGTGATGGTAGAAAGTTCTATTATTGCAAAAGCCAGGGGCTCTATAAAAATACTTAATGGCCACTACGGGATGGCTACCAACCAATCAGAATGCATGGTGGTGCTGCTCTGTCCTGATGCAGACCAAGTGGATGTCAGCCCTGACTGCAGCTATGGATTTCTTTGTCCCATCCTCTTAGCTTAATTCTTGGTTACTACTTAGCACTTGTAGATTAAAGAAGAGAAAACAGTGCACCATTCAACTTCATCCCTTCTAGAGGGTGATTTCTACAACCCATTTCAGACACATCATCACAGAGAGCTGAGCTGTACTTTTCTGAAGCTCTTCCTACAAAAGAAGATTCCATGACTCTGTCAGTGATAGGATGATGCCATTGTCATTCAGATGTCACCTGTTAAACTATTCTGCTTTTTGCAATAACATATACAAGTCATTTCACATGGTACCAGTATGAACATGTGTAAGCCTACTCACATTAACCAACCATCCTTAGGGAAGATTCTGCTATGAATGGATGATTAAATTGCACACATGTTCATAATCTGTAATTTGGGGGGCATCTCTGAGACTTGCATTCTCTTGACTAAAAAAAAAAAGTAAAGCAAAACTGGAGATAAAACTTTTCCAAATGGAAAACCTGTTTATCAGAAAACTGACAACCATATTTTGTATGTTATCACATCTCTACTTACAGTGCATTTTCTTAATATTCATTACAGGGAGATAGAGTTATTCTTCTTAAAAGAGTTGATCAAAATTGGTATGAAGGTAAAATCCCCGGAACCAACAGACAAGGCATCTTCCCTGTTTCCTATGTAGAAGTTGTCAAGAAGAATACAAGCAAAGGTGCTGAGGATTACCCAGACCCTCCAATACCCCACAGTTACTCTAGTGATAGAATCCACAGCTTCAGTTCCAACAAGGTAAGAAGACCTTCTAGCATATTAGAATAATACCTGGGAGCTTGGAATAAGATAATCAATATGTGATTTTAGGATTTTAGACTAGGACATTATACTCACTGCAAAGCAGAAGAAACATATATTATGTTTCTAAGTGCCACATCAAGGCAATATCATTTAATTTTTCTTATGAGTGCTGGCATAAGGTTTAATGCTTGATTTTGATCATTTCATTTTCAAGTTAAAATACTGGAAGAGAAAACATTAGAATCATAAAATCCTATATATGTCTGTACATACACATACATATACATATCTGCTTTTTGAAGCTCAGCTTTTTCTGAAGCATTTTTTTTTCTAAACTTTGATTTGTAAATATGCTTTATGTGGAGTATATGTATGTGCATCTATAGACAGATGATCTATAGAAAAGGTAGACAGATTCCTCAAATGGTTTATTTCAACAACAAATGGTAATTATGTTGATGAAATCCTATAAAAGTCTCAGGGTTTTATAATAAAGAAAGAGAGATGGAGTATAATTTTTTAACTGTAGGTCAGTTTATTAGGCTAAAAGAAAGTGTCATTGGTTATTATAAGCAATTTTATTTTATTAGTGAATTTTATTAGTTTTAGGACAATTACAAGCCAGTTCTACCATCTCACTTGAGCTAGTAGCTCAAAATAATTATCTTTCTCAACAGGTAGTCTGAAAGAGACTTTACTCCCTAAACTCATTAATTAGAAAGGTTATTCTACTTTCTTTACTCACAATGTGAATTTTTTCTTAATTTTCTATTGAATTTTAATATATTATGTTCTTTTTATGGATGGTAGTTAGGGGTTTTTCTCTTTTTCATTAACTTCCAAGTACAAAACTAAATTACCAAGAAACTACTTCCAAAATATATTATAAGTACTTCTAAATTTTTTTAAATGTTAAGTTGCATAGATTAAAAATTATTCTAATTGGGATCGAGGCTGAAACATGGAAAAATAAACTATCTAGAGCTAGCAAAATAATCAACATACCAGACCTTATTAAAATGTGGAGTCATTTCATGTTTCACTGTGAGATCATTACAAGATAGTATCCCCAGTGACCTAAACTACTCCTTGAAAATGAGTCTTAGAAGGATTTTACTTAAGTAAATGATCTAAGACTCTACTACCTTAAGAGAACCATTTTTTTTTAAAAGGCCTAGGCTGGGAATTTTATTTATTCTACTCTTCTTTGAAGACTGGGTTTTAGTTCCAGGGTATTTGAAAGAGTATACTTTATCATTGGATAAGGCAGTAATTTGTCACTATCCAATTTTGTTTGATTGGTGATAAAGTTTTACAGAATCCTCTTTAGTATATTTACTTCACTACCAGACCTTAGCACTTAAAGATTAACATCCTTACTTCAGTAGTTTCTACTAATAAAAAGAATCTTCATCCATATATGTCTCATTTAACATTCAGTCGTTTTAAAAGAACTACCAGATTTCCAAGTGACAGTACCTTCAAATGAAATTGTATAAGAAAGAGGAAGCATCTATCTACAAAGGATTATTGAAGAAATGCTTCCATAAGGTTCTAATAAATATTGGCAACATAATATTTTATTTAGATCATAATGCTTTCATCTTTGTTGTGAATGTGATTTAAATGTATTTTCAGTTTCCTAAGTTTTTTCTTAGAATACCAGATATTACATTTTATAAACACAGAAGTGTACACATTTCACTAATAACTAGTGTTTTATTCTCACTGCTGGGGAAAAATATGTCAGTTTATGTCCATAATTTGAAAAAAAGGATTATAATGTACTTCTAAACCATGACATCCAAAGTGCACTAAATATATAGCTTATTTTCTAACTGCTATTTGCAAATAGAGAAAGGATCTGATTAAGTGATTTATGAATCACTTTGACACACTCAAATCACACTTCTTGACATACTATTTTTACTTTAGGGGAGATACAAAAGCAAGTTGATATTATATCTGGTATTTCTGCTTTGAGTATAGTGGAATACAATTCCAATACTTATGGAAGAAAAGATAATTATATGGTTTTTGTTTTATAGGTGTATTTTTGAGATATGGGGATCTTGGGATACTTGATTTGACTCACAGTAGAAGCAAGTCCACTGTGAAGCTGCGTCCTTTGAACCTGTTAGTGTGTGTATTGGGCACTCTGGTGGCCAGAGCACTGGAGGAGCAGCAGGCAGTCATGACAGTCACGGGATTTAAAGATCTTTCTTCCCATTCACATACTATCCATGTCCATGAGAGAAAGTGAAAGTGAAAATAATCTTGAATTATTATGTTTCACAGACTTTTCACATCTGTTACCGTGTTGTATAAGGAAAAGCATAAAATAGAACCCTAGCCAATAATGGGAACTTCCCTAGCCTATCAAATGAGACTTAGGTAATTTCTATCTTACTAAAAACTGAACATATAGTGGACTTGCGAAGAGTGTCTATCCAGTCACAGCCCACACGTATAGGATCACTTTATATGGGCACTTAGCAGCCATTAGTCCTGAATCTTCTGTTAGGATGCTCACATGAGTTTTAGGACATTTTTGTCTCATTTCTTCCACCCCATGGTGACATGACATCATTATTTCCTTTAAAAAAAAAACAACAGCAGTGAAATAAATTCCATTAATTCCTGATTCCTATTATAGGACAGAGAATTGAAAATTAAGCAGGGGCCGCACTGTGCAGAGATGTACACGAAGGCCCTGGGACCACAGGACTGAGTACAGTCTCACCCGAACGGTCAGCTGGAAAGTGCACCCCTACAATCTCTCTTTAAGATTTCTTTTCTTTCCAAACCCAAATTATTCACCTGGAGAGAAGCAAGTACGATGTCATCCACAGCCTCTCTCAAGGCCTCCATATATGTAGCATGTACTATTCTTTCTAGTCCAGCAATGATAGATAAATGTATTAGAATGTTACAAGGCAGCACGTCTAGAACCACTTTTAATGAATTCACATTAAAATTTGGTTTTGTTTAATATAACCAAAGTACAGCATGTAATATTAAGATACATAGGAGTATATTTTTACTTAAGGAGATTAAGCTTCATAAACTATACTTAGACAGGTTTACATGAAATGTCAACCTGTGAGAGAGAATGGGGGCCTAGCAGAAGTTCACCTCCATTAACATCTTATGCTTCTGTTCTATGTAAATGTTTACTTCGGGTATTTTAAAACTTTCAAGTATTAAGATCAGTAATGCAAGTAACATAAGTTCCGTTTTGCTCTGATCATGGGTTTCTGTTCATGAAAAATATTTTTCAGAACTTATTTATTTAGAAATGTGTTCATATATAATGATATAAAGTTATTTTGTGCCATATGTTACAATCACCTTGCAAACGTAACTGAGAAAATTATTAAGTTCAAAAGATTTGGCATTACTACAGAAAGAAAGAACACTATAAACAAAATCAGGGAATCAAAAAAGGTTTGATTGTTGGTTTTCATTCTACATTAATATTAGTTCAGAATCATTTACATTTATAGTACTAAGTCAGTATCTAGAAACATAGTTTTAAAAAGGTAGTCTACTAAATCAACTTTCTTAAGGTTTCCCTGTCTACCATAATCTGTCAGTTTTATCATGTCATACAACATTTAACATCCCTTCCAAATACAAGCAGACTTTCATTTCTCAGAAAACATTCTAATTAACAGGCTAATGACTTTATGTAAATTCAGCAAGAAATCTTCAAATCTAGACCATAGCATAAAATATTTTTTATATCCACCACCATCCTTTTCCTGCATTTCTGTCTCTGTTTTGATACATCTTTATTATTGTTGGTTTATCTTTTTAACTTCATCACCCTGCTCATTTCTAAGTTGGCTTCCAGTGAACCAGCCCCTCCTCCCATGCACAAAGCTTCACCTGGCCCAGATAAAGCAGCTCCACAGGGCCTCGCCCAGGGGTGGCTGTCTGCGACAGCCAAGTGTCCGCCGGCCAACACTTTGGTCCCATCACCACCTCCTTTTCTGGACAACTTCTTGGACGAATTAGAGAAGCTTAGTGCTTTAACATTAGCAGCTGACCTGGCCAAACCAAATATCCTGGAGGAGATCACCCTTGAAATTAAGGAGGAACCCTCTATTCTCCTCCCACTGCCTCCAGCATCTGTACCTGCCAAACCACCTTCCTCTCTGCCTCCTGTGCCCGACTCCGGTGTGACCTCACCTGCAGTCCAGCCTTCTGAGACAATGCCACTTCAGGATCCCAGAAAGACAGCTCCAAAAAAGTTTGCAGATTTCACAAAAATGAGAAGGGGCTTTGCACACCTTGAAAAAGTACCTGAAGTCCTAGGTGATAAGCTTGTGGCCTCTACACACACTGATGTGGGTCCCTTGCCCAAAAACCTCCCTGTGATTGGAGAGGAAGATGAGGAACTCTATGAGGAGTTTGTGTCAGGAATCCGAAGAGGACCAGAATCTCAAAAACCAGATACCTTGTGGTATGGCCATGATGGCACAGAAGTGACACCATGCCTGCACATTGAAGAGGAGGAAGCGGAGAGGAAACCTGACTGTTTAAAATACCTGGTAGCCTCCCCCACAGATGCTAGAGCCCCTACGGAAAACAGCACTGCAGCAAAAACCAGTAATGAGGTATTTTAATTTTGCCTAATTACTGAAGAACTAACCAATCTTACTACAATCAGCCAGTGCAGTTAATCATATTAAGACATTGCCTTAAAAGAAACACAAGCACTGTATAATTCTGGGGTGGAGGGGCGTAGGGAACACCAAATATTAATATGATGATGTAAATATATAATTCCATTAATGATTTATGACTATAAATTCATATTTAAATGATCTTAATAGTTCATATAGTCTCCCTCATTTTCCAATAGCTAATAGTTGAGCTCTTACTAAGTGTTAGACACTATTTTAAGAACTCTGCACCTTTACTTTTCCAAGTCCAAAGAAATGAGTTATATTATTATCCTTACTGTAGAGATGAGGAAATTGATACACAGAGATTAGTCCAATTCCAGGATGAGAAAATTATACACCATACATTGATGTAATGGCAGTTTGCAAAAGAGAAACAAGGAAAACATAAGAAAAATAGTACTCCAATCTAAAGAGGTCATTTTCTTTCCGTCAGTGAGCACTTAAGACTACTGCTTCACATTACACAGAACCCTGGGCAATGATTTTCATCAACGAAGAGGAAAAATACCCTAAATCTTTAGTTTGTAAACTTTCCTTTTTAAAACCTAAACCCAAACTTGACCTCTCAAATACTTAATCTGTGATTTAAAAAGCAAATGGGATTACTGGCAAATACTGAAATTATGAAACAAAAGGATTGATTCATGCTATGTTACTAGGCAAGTCACCTTCAACCACGGATGCTCTACTGAAAAATCTTACAAAATGACACTAATTTTTAACCCCCATAGCTTTCTATTAAGATCTTACCAATAAAAAACAGAGGCACTTGGCCCATACTGCAGGGTCATGAGGACCCTGGACACCCGCAAACCTTGAGGTTAGGCTAGTTCCCCAACCAGAAGAGAAAATGTCACCTGAGCAAAGACCCCAGACCATGCCTGCACTGGTGTAAACCCGCTACCTAGAAACAGGTCACTCATACCGAAGTCAAACTTTTTAAGTGAATTATTTAAAAAAACGAATTTCCCCTTCAATGTAATCAATTGCAGGGCATAATTATACCTGGGGCTTGGTTCCCAGGAGCCTGTTGCAGGCAATACCCGAAGCGTGTGGTCAGGGAGTGAGTTTCACAGCCAATTCTCGCCACGCACACGCACGCGCACACACGCAGGCACGCACGTAGGCACGCACGCAGGCGCGCACGCAGGCACGCACGGGGAGGTCTTACTAACAGACTATACAGACTGACCTGCGTTACAGGCAAGCTAAAATCATTGCAGGGTTTTGGAGGTGCTTTTCTTTCCTGTTTATAAGGCGCCGTCATATAAATCTATTATAAAATTGTAGGATACGGGGCTTCTTATCGCCCACCAACCGCATCAGAAAAATTAAACTAGTCATACCCATTGGCAATTTTGAATCGAATTCAAAAGAAAAAAGTTAGTGCTTTTTAAGCAAGGGCTTGGCCCAAATGCCACTCTGCAGGGTATTTGGTAACCTTAAAATTATTTATGTTTTGGGGATAGTCTCTATAGACCGTGTAACCGCATTCTGGACACTAGCATGATCACATCTTGTCTTTTCTTAATATTTAAGCTGCCTTCATTTTCTCCGGGAGAACGAACATCTACACCTTTCCCCAGCTCTCTGCTTTCCTCCCCTCCCTTTCATTCTCCCTTGGCTTCTGTCTCAGACACGGTCTCGACACTTTCTCAGCCTACCCAGCCCTACTCACCTCCTCTCCTCCCTAAATACTCTTATCAACAGGAGGTAAATTCACCAAAATTAAAGGTAACTGCATCTTGAGTGTGGTTTATTGCATGTCTTTAAAAGGACTTAATTAGATGTATGTATATAGATTTGTGCCATCTTACAAGATCTAAAAAGTCTTGTTTACTGGTTGCTAACTTTTAACATCATCAGCATGGCCTCTATCCAAAAATTTAAAAGATTCATTCTCATAGCAGCTATATGCAAATTGAGGAGAAAAACTTAAATATATATATAAGACTAAAAAGTAATCATTAGTTGTTTTTTTTTTAGTTGAAGATCAGCAGGAGAACCATCCCATTCAAAGGTGTCAGCTTTGTGTCGGTCAACCTCTGTTACTTAGTAGGCTCACCGCCTCCCATGTTTTGCACCCATCAGCAGGTTCAGCAGAGCCAGAGGGCAGGATGACCTTTGGCACTGACTGAGACTTGTACTTCCACAAAAATAAATTAATGACAACTCAGAAACAACGCTTTGTTTTGTAGCAGTTAACAAAGCATCCATCTCAGACTTGTTTGCTGGCAGCTCTGCTGGTATTTAACTCTCCCCTAAGGATAACATTTTAGAAGATTTTTTAACAAAATTGATGACTGGTCTTGGAAAAAGACTTAATGACAATCATAGCTTAAAATCAATCCATCACAGAAAAGTTTTGCTCCTATGATCAGAATGACCCTGAAATCATTTTCCGTTAGACAAACAGTGATAGACTTGAAGTAATAACTCAGCCTCACATTCAATCTTCTGGTCTTGATATGAGATAAGTGAAAACACGAAGGCTTTGGTAGAGTCAAGTTTCTGTACTAGGAAGCCCCAACACCTGAGAAATGCCATTTGCATCATCTTCCAAACCTCAATCTCCAAATCCATCCACCTGTGTGAATTCATCTTATATAGGATAAGAATTTTTTAATAAATGGAATACTTTAAACTCATTACTCTTTGCCCTTTGAGATAAGATCTTAGCTGGCAGGAAATTAGGGAATTTTTAAAGTAATAGTACTTTAGATAATATCTAAGACTAAGAATTTGCTTTTATTCCCCCTTTCTGTGGTTTTCTTTTTAAAGCCAAAGTATTTCTTCCTTGCTTTCCTCTACTTGTTCTTCAGCCTTTAAACTTAGTTGCTAAGTGGGAAAGTAACTCTAGAATTGGAGTTCTCTAATTTAGAGAGATGAAGAACTCATCAATATAGTATCAATGACAAAACCAGTATTTAAATGGGTTTATTCTCCCGCGAGAATAAAGCTCATCTCATACATGCATTAGGCTTCAGTTGCTTGCAGAATGATATGAGAGAATAAACATATGCTCAACTATGTTTTAAAATAAGACTTTACTAACTACATTAAAGAATTAACTCCAGAAAATGAAGTTGTTTTTTTCTCTATTTTATATCACATGTGAGAGCAAAGGTTAAATT
The DNA here is from genome assembly GCF_040802235.1 of Manis javanica. Classification (NCBI taxonomy): domain Eukaryota; kingdom Metazoa; phylum Chordata; class Mammalia; order Pholidota; family Manidae; genus Manis; species Manis javanica. The sequence goes on from NC_133167.1 coordinate 100,616,446, forward strand.
TTAATCCCCCATTGAGTTTTTTGGAAACCTTATAAATCTGTTTCTCTGTTCGTAGAAAGAATATAAGTTGACTGAAATTATTTGTCCTTGTAAATATACATACAAACTGAACAATTACAAATTTTAGACCATTATTATAGAGTAACTCCACATCTGACTCAGAAACAAACTGCTGATTTGAGTTCTTTAAGACTTCTATTTCTTCCATTTCAAGAAGTAGAAGTTATGCTCCTTTCAAAGAAAGAAAGTAAACTATCATTAAAAGCAAAGAGAAAATAAAAAATTAATATTTTAACAAGCAAATAGGCATAGTATAGGATGCATGAAATCATTACAGCATTTTTATCAACCCTGATCAACCATTGTTTTACTTAACCCATTTAAATTAATGCAATTTTATTCTTATGAAGTATTCTCTGAGACATTGTAAGTCTATGTACAATCCATAGTATTCAATAGATGTAAAAATTATCCCCACTTTATAGGTGACAGAAGACTGAAATATATATATAAACTATGAGTTTGATAGGTAAGTTAGAATCCAACATTTCTCATGTTTTGAGCATCTTTGAAAAAAATAATGACTTTTCCTATAAAAAGTATTATAATCCTCAGCTCTTCTGTAACTGAGATTCCAATTCCATCTAAGAGAATATTTTGTAAGAGGCTTATAGCATGTGGATTCAAATTGTGATGGAAACTGTTTAAGAAAAGATAGACCCTTTCTTGCATTTCTTCCAAAAAACTCAGTTATTGGCGTCCCAAAAGGATGTCTCCATCAGAAGGTGATCCCCTAGAACACTTTCCAACATGAAATCAAGCCCCTGATTCTTCCTAATATTCTAATGATCCTTCCAGCTGTTTATCCACATCATTCCAACAGCTAAATGCTTTTTTCTCTGGGAGCATTGATGTTTATAGAACTTTGATGTTTACAGAACTGTATCAGTCAAGTTTGGGGCAACTACAGTGCCAATAATGCAAAATAATTATAGATTAAGCAAGGTAGAAGTATATTTCTCTTACACATAAATATAGGGCATCCAGTATGGTATGTGGCTCCACAGTATTCAAAGAACCTAGCAGATTCCATTTTATTGGCAATCCCCATCATCAATAACAAGCTTCCACTGCATGGTCTAAAGTAGCTGCACCAGCTCCAGCAGCCCTTTCCTCATTCCAGCCAGCAGGAAGGAGAAAAGAAAAGGGGAGCTTATGCCTTTTCCCATGATAGCCACTTCCCGGAAATTTCACATCTGTCAGAATTTATAGCACGGGCACATCTAGCTACAAGGAAGATTGTAGACTTTATTCAGAATGGCCATGTGCCCTTCTAACATCCAGGATTCTGTGACTGAGGACAGATGAAGAAGAGAATGGATACTAGAGAATATCAAGCATTTCCTGCCACAACCCTTAAAGAAAAATGCCTTATGTATTTCATCCCCAGAAACTGGAGATTTCAGGACAAACATTATTAATTACTATGAAAATTTTCCTAAGTGAGAGTTGAGCAAACAACGTACTTTGATTTAAAAGTCCTTTAGTCCTGCTAAACCTCTCACAAGCCAAATCATATTCCAGATGGTATATTGCCAGATCTTTTCCACTACTGAAAGAAAATAAAGCATACTCTCATAAAAGATTAGCCTATCACTGTCACATTTAAAATTTTACTTTAAAAGAATACCAAAATAGTCACAAGGTGCTTTGACTTAGCACAATATTCACTTTTTAAATATATTTCACCATCTTCCCCAGAAAATCCCTACTTTCTTACGTGTTTGGTTAAGAAGTTTGCCCCCAACAACTGATTGACACTATCTATGAAATGTGATGGACATTAAGCAGAATTTCCCTCTACCTTACCTTGCATCTATTCAAATAGGCACAAAGAAAACAGGTCAGATCTGAGGGAGGCTTGAACCCAATAATTAAGCAATCTATTAAAGATGCAGAATTTCTCGTATGTGTTCTTAGCCATCTATATTGCAGTCAAACATTTTCTCTATGCCAACTTCCCTCTAAGTCTTTCTCTGCTATGCCTGTGAGTTCTGTATTGAAGCAGCAACCGATGCCTGCGGAGTGAAAACTATGGGGGGCCATATGGAAGAGCTGTCTGCAGAAATGAACCCTCTTGCTCTGCTGTTATCCGAGAGTTTGGCATGCTATGTGTGCATGTAAAAAACAGAACAGGGAAGCTCCTCCTGAAGGCCGGATAATGAAGATGAGAACTAACTAACTTCTTATGGCTTTTCCAGGCTGATTTAAAAAGCGACCTATTTGTCTTGGGTAAGCCTCCACGTAGTCCAGTGATGTCTAGGAGATCCTGCGGCTCGCCTGTCAGAGGGCTCAGCGGTTCCCACAGGGTAGGGTCAGAACCACCGCCTTGAGCCAGGCACTCTGGCCACCGCCCTCCGTAGGCTGGCTCTTCCTTCGTTGTTGTTGCTGTGTTTTGCTAGTAAAGTAGGGCTATAGGTACCCTTGAGTTGAAGTGACCCGATGACGATGAGCTATGAAACCAAATCAACATGAAAATCCTAAGTCTCTGGGTAATGTACTTCCCTTGTGTATGCGTGTAAGTTTTCCAAAGTCCAAAAAGACATGACCAAATTCTCCACTGTACAAATAGGTGTATTGTATATTGTCTTCTGCAAGCTTCTATGTTCTCTGTAAATCGCTTCTTTCTAGTCACTGTGTTTAGTGCAAAGAACAAAGCTGTTGCCGATCACATACTGAACTCACACACTTTGGTGGTGTTTGCTTTTGTTTTGTTCCATTTATTTGGATTTTTTTAAAAATCCATAATCTTTTTTTGCAAAATATCTCATTGCTTTGGTGTTGTGTGCTACATTCACTCCATGACCCTTTCCCATCCAATGCTGCTGCTCTGGATTCTAGCTACTCCCAGACTCTTGACAGCTTTGATTGAACTTAAAGGTCAAATTACTTTTCCCTTTAACTACTTAGTTCTGTAACATTGGCAGCACTTTCATATGAATGGGTTCTAAAAGTTACTATGGATTCTGAGGAAGACAGCCAAGACTTCAGAATTTCTGTCTCTGCAGAAGTCAGTTCTTAACATCATTTCTATTTTGGTGGACCCTGGTTTAACCTTACCTGGTCTATTAAGTGACTATGGTTCTTACAGATCTTAAGGGTTTAATTGAAAAGACTTCCTTTTCCACTGTTTAAAAACATGGATATTTCTCTGTGTCTTTGCCATTTTTTTGTGCTTTTTGCTTTTCATAGTAAGACCTTATTTTGTTTCTGAGGCAGATATTTGTGTTGCCATAGAGAAAGAGGAATGTTGATCCAAAGAGATTCTTAGACTTCACAAAGGGCCTTGCAGATCCAAAATAAAATGAAAGCTTTTCCACAATTCATATGGCCCAGCCATAAATTTCCCATGGGTCAATAAGATGATAGCTTTGGAACACTTTAAGATTTTTTTCTTTGCCAGATTTTTACATTATTTACTTACATGTTATTTTATATGGGTTTATGTGGAACATAAATATTCTCTGTTCTTTAGATTTATGCAAAGTTGTGTTTTACTTTTATAATTTAAGAAGGAAAAGTAAGCCTACAGACATAAACATGGTACCGCTATTAGGAGAAGGTTTTCTAATTCTGGTTGGCAAGTACTAGAACTAACATTTTCTGAAAAGAAAATTGACTTAAGAACTCTAGAACTGCTTAAAACTCTTTCAGATACTTTTCCACATTACAATTTAAAGTAATAGTTAATCTTATTTAAAAATTACCTAATACAAAAAAAAAATTACCCAGTAAAAGATACAGCTAATCTTCCAGAGGTACCTCTACAGAAGCACAGACAAGGAGATGGGTTTGTGTTTGAGACAGACTGCGTGTCTCACCATCTGCACTAGGGAAGTATGTATTTAACCGATACCAGAGATTCTAGGATATTTCAATCCCAGTTTCCTTATGAACAGTGGTTTGTGGTTGGTTCTGGCTTTGAAAATTAGCATATGTTTAAAATCTGGCTCATTTTGTATCCACTTTTGACAATTTTAGCTACACACAAACAGGGGGAAAAAATGATTGTTACATTGCCAAGGGAGAAGTTAAATGTTTAGGATTCCATGAAAACAGCATGATGCTTCACTGGATTTTCTAATTTTTATTGTACTCTTAAGACTCATCAAGAAAATACAAGCATGATTTAATTCTCACTCAAAATTTCTAGCACAGTGACTGTTGTTTGGCAACTGAAAACCCATCTTTTAAATTCACAGTTCATGTGAGACTTTCTGAATATTACAAATGTATATTGTTCTATATTTAACCTAAAACTGCTAAGAAATTATGAGTAATGGAAATGCCTGAGCAGACTGTTAAAATAGAGATGAACACAGACCAAAATTCTGGTGACAAAGGAGTGATTCTTTCTCAAAAATTCAAACATGGGTAGGTAAGAACATGGTCAGAAAAATGCATGGATATCAAATCCACCTGGTTCTGTGTGCTGGAAAATACCCTTTCAAAATGTATCCAGGCTGAAGGAACTTGAAGGAAAGGCATGAACAACTTTTTGTTGCTGCCACCACTCACCATTAGGTGGCGATAGAGTGCAAGTATATTCCAGATCTTGTTTGCCCACCTTTACTAAGCCCTGAATGCCAGCCACAACGCAAAACATTACTCAACTTAAAAATGTTAGAATGATTTAAATATGTGGAAATAGCCACACCATTTTTAGAGTACCATATAGTATCTTTTACAAAACATTTTCTCTTAAGATAAAAACCAATGATTTTTTCCCATTTATAACCTTGCTATGCAGTATACATGGTATTATGACTGTTTTTGTGTGAGAATAGTAGCTATCTTGGTGTGTGATTTGAAAATGGCATTTAAAATTCTTTTAAGTTACATTTATATATATAGGTTTGGGGTTTTCTTTGCTATTTTCACAAGTTCTTTTAGCATTATGTGGCTTGGACATATATTCTTTAACCAGAAATGTTACTCCTGGAAATACATTCTAAGGCATAGTTGAAAAAAAGAAAGTAGTTCTTTGTATAAGAACGTTTACATCATTTTTATTTATATTAGGGGACAAAAAAGCTAGACTAATCTTCAAAAAAATATATAAATATATATATGTAAGGGACTTATTGTGTAGTGATTTAAAATGAAAAAGAATACTGGAAAATTATTAAAAAATAATTGATATATGCAATCTTATTTCTGCATAAAAGTTATATATATATATATAATTGGATGAGAACTTGAAGAGATATAATAGGATATAGGCTTATGAATGTATTTACCTCTTCATTTATTTAAATTGACTTAATAGGTTGAATTAAATTATCTTAAAGGTGGCTAGAAAATGGTTTGGTTTTAACCATTCTTAAAATAGTATATTTTATAATTTTAGTAATTATATTAGATACACTGTGAGTCATTTTATATTGATTTATGGGAGTAAGTATTATTCTGTTAAATCATACATGTATCCAATGATTTTTATCCATTCTTTAGTCTTAAGTTTATGTACTCTATACATAGACTGTTGCATGAAATTTTAAGAGTACTGTTAGTAAACACTTCCAATTAATAAATTTAAAGCCTAAAGTTTTAGTAATGTAAGCACCTATTCTTCTTAAGCCAGATAGACAGCTTAGGTGTGAAGGGAGAAGATAAACAATTTAGAAAAGGAGCAGTTTATAGACTCAGGGACTGAAAGGAACCCCAGAGTTCTCCATCCATTCTTGGGTGGGTAGGGTTGCTATGGATGATTTGCAAGGGAAAATTCCCAGCCTATCAGCAATCCACTCATAACTCTGGGATCCGGGAATTGGCCCTGATGTATAAGAGCATGGATCTAATAAATGGTTCAGTAGTCACAAGGGGTCACTTGTGTAACTGGCTCACAAGCTCTGACTTATCTCATTTCACCATGTAACCATCATTTAGAAGAGAATGCTTTTGAAATGTGTTGTGAATGAACTGTAATGCTTTTCCCCCTACAAGGTAACATTTACAAAGTATAAACTATGTTAAGTTTACATAGTCAACAAACATGCTAGCTTTCATTCATTGCAATATTTATGGGGTATATGGGATGCTAAGGCTTGTCATTTCCAATATTATAAGTATCTATTACAGATACTGGTCTTGATGCTTAGTTTAAAAAGAAAAGAAACTCTTTTGAGAGTTCAGTGCACTGGGAATTTCTACCAATATTTCTCTTCTAAGGTAAAATGTTACATGTTACCTGGATATTGTTTGTTACATTCTATTTAAAGTTCTCTGTTTTCTCTTTTTTAAAAATGCATGTTTTCTCCACATTGAGAACAGAGAGTGTTAATTCAAATGTAGCATGGGATGTCTGCCTATTGATATTTTCATCTGTTCTGTATGTGAAAATAATGTCTGTGAAGGAAAAGTATACTAGAATGAATGTGGATACTTCGCTGTTAGATTAAATGTGGTTTATTTTCTGCTTGCTTGAGAAAATGCTGAAGAGTAAGGTTGTATGAAGGTGTCCAGACTTCTCATTCCAGTGGTTTAGTGTGTCTGTTCTTGTCATATTCCTGGTCTTTGAAAAATCAATGGGACTAAACCCTGACTTTTCCTTAAAACTTGAGCAGTCTAGATTGTAGATGTGTTTAAACCATTTGAACCTTGGTTATTCTGATTTAATTTAAAGCACGCTTCAAAATACCTTAATTATTAATCCTGCAGAAACCCTTCATTTGGTTTTTTTCCTTCCTCTTGGTTTTTTACAACAGGAAATATTAAATGTCAAGAAAAGTACCATGCCATTACCCAAATTATCTTTTAATTAGTACCAGTTTAAACATTGATTACATTGAAAATCATTTCATTTCAGCCACAGCGTCCTGTGTTTACTCATGAAAACATTCAAGGTGGGGGGGAACCGTAAGTATTCTTCTTATCTTCTAAATTCACAACTAACCTTGCCCCCCAAAATGGACAAGTGATACACCAAAACAGAGGATGGTACAACTTTGCAAGTGAAAGAGATACAAATACTAATGTAAGATCTAGATTCAGAGAAATTGCAATAGTTTCCATCTTCCTTCACGAAGAGAAGCTTATTTTAAAAAGAAGCCATGATTTTTGTGAAAAAGACTTTGATTTACACACTTCCTTATGAAGGGAAACCTTACAATGATTCCTAAGACTCATGAACTCGTCTTGCTCTTTGTTCTATCCACCATGTAGATTCTAGTCACTACAACTCAAAGACACATTCTTTTTACACATATTTGGAGACCAGGAAAGTGTAAAAGTAGGCCTACAGTGATAAGGAATATATTTCCAAAGGTACATTCTTAGAAGGGTATTTGGAAATGGCAATATTAAATACTCACTATCATTCAGTTAAATGCCTTTTCACACTTTCAGATTCCCTCTCCTTTCTGATACATAAGCCAAATCAGCCTGAAAGTACTACATTCTGTCTTTAAAATTCTTTCTGTGTGTGTCTTTTTCTGCTCCATTTTGCCCATGAGAAATGTACAGTTATCCTCTTCCTACTGGCTACTCCCCCCTCTGTGAGTCAGGAGCTGGACCCCTGGGAAGAAGCATTTACGGAGCTATACCTTGTCAGGCTACCTGAGCATGCGCAGGGGCGCCTACCATAACAAGTTGCCAGGGCCTGGTGTGGGGCATGGTACCTCCATCACCAGAGATTCCCTCCTCACGTATCAGACTTGGCACTTGGCTAAAAGCATACTTTTCAGAAACCATCCCTTGCCTGACACTGGCTCTCACTAAGTACAACCAGAAAGGCTTTCCTGTTAAGGAAACAACTCTGATGAAAAGAATAGGTTGGAAATGAAAATCATGTAAAACGGCATTTAACTGGAAAAAATTTAAGTATGACTTAGAATTCTAAAGTTTTGCGTTATTTACTTTTTTCACACAACGATAGGAAAACACCGCAAAAAATAAATTCTAGGGTTGTTTAGGGTTCCTGCATTGCCAACATGTTACATTCAGCAGCTATGAAGGAGTTTGTGAATTAATCAGTATGTTATGTCACGTTTTAGGTAATACAGAGTTAATCATTTCAATTGTGGTCATTTAGGTGTTTATGAAACTGCAGAGCTCACAGTGGGGAGAAAGCACATGTACTGTAACCTGCTTTGGACACTACAACTTTGCTTATTAAATTTCTATTTGATTACAACTTCAGTTAGTGGGATTAGGGGTGTCGCTTAATCTCTTTCATTTAAAAAATAGATTTTGAGTGAAAATAGGAACAAAATGTTGCTACAATTCAGAATTACAGTGAAATGTGTTGTAGAAAATGTTGGAAGTTACAGAAAAAGCTTTAAGTCGGGTTGAGCTTTTCCTATTTAAAAAGGCGAATTTCTTTTTGAGGCATCCTGACACCACCACCATCATTCATCCCACCAATACATCTTTCAAAATAGCATTTTTAGTTGTAATGTGACTGCATTTCCTGTCGTGCAACACTGATTTTGAAGGCCAACAGAGGCAGAAGAATTTCTGGAAGGTCTGTTTATGTTTCCACGAAACTCCCAATTTTTTTTTTTTTGTGGTCTAATTAAACCAGAATGGTAAATAAATTTTGACAAGCACACTGGCTTTCATCATACCAAAGTGAAATAGGAGTTCGTGCCAATTTTGTATTTTTCTTGGGACCTTGAGATTCTTCAAGCAGCTGGGGTTTTGTGGCCTTAAATAGGCCTGTCTCCGTCAGAGGCTGGAGAGGTCCCTGGCGTAAGGCTGAAGCCTGGACACCTCAAGCAGAGAATCAGTGTTTCCCAAAGTGAGAGATCGGTGTGTGTCTTAGCAGCCCAGGAGTGACTCTGTCCCTCACATGCAAAATTGAGAAAGGAACGATGTGGAAATCAACTTTCCCTATAGGTACACAAAACGTACCACCCCTTCACCTGAACAGCCTCAAAATCAAGCTCTTGAAAGTCAGTCCTTCAACAACAAAATAATTTTTCGGTGTCAACCAGGGCTGGCCCCACGCCAAATTAAGTACTGTCGGTGATCACCACCACCTTGTCTTTCTCACCACTGCTCTGCGAGTCTGGCTACCTTTCTCTGCCCTTTTCCACAATCAGAATCAACACAAGACCTTACGAGCCCAATCTCAAAGGAGTGCAAGTGGCTGAAAAGGTTTACTAGGAGGACAAAATATTAACAGCAAAAAATCTCTCTACTGTTGGATTTTCAGGCTCTGGTACCAGCTGGGGAAGGCAATGTTTTCTAGGGGAGGATGTTAGATACCACATCTTAGCAACTCCTTCCCAGACCCCTGCCCTGCCCCCACCAAAGCCAACTTGATCCAGTTCCCCAATCTGAAAAAGTTCATGGACAGAGAGGGAAACAAATGGAGCCATGTCCCTAATTTACGACATGATGTCTGAGTTCAGGTGATGCAGTAGTTTTATTCCATCTAACTGTCATTATCTGACTCAAGTGATTAGAAATAAATTATCCTTGTTCCCAAACAGCATCCAATATTATCAGCATTTTAAAGGTAGCTTTATAAAATTCAAAGTGCCCTGAAATATAGTTCTAATTTTCTTACATTGACAGAATTACACAACTGTTATGGCAAAAGCAGAAATAAATCCTCTGATATTTAAAAATCTTCCTCATAATACTGGTAATGTTATAGTAGTAATATGAAGTTTTCATGTTAACTGCTTATTAAATGCTTCCCGAATTCCTCAGCTGCTAGAATTTAATTTGTGTCTTCACTTTCCAAAAGGCCAGTCCATGTTAACATGCATCAATCAATATATGCTATTTATTACCACAGATTCGATATCTGTATCCATTACTGATCAATGTCACCCAAATACATGCTCTCCAAGAATTCAGGCAGAGAAAGGAAAGTGTTGGCATTCTATCCACAATTCTCCATTATATAAAATTATTTAAAGAGATGGTTTTTATATCAAACACAATTTCTCCAGGATCCCTTTTAAAAAGGAACTTACATCCATAATCTCCTGCTTAAAATAGGCTCAGAAATACCTCAGCATAGAATACATCCACTTAACTTCACAGTGAATTACTTCAGATTTTCAAACTCTAAATCCTCAGAAAACACTGATTGAAACTGCAAAACTAAATTGCTTTATTCCTCTTGGTGAAAAAAAAAAAAAACCTTCTCTGTTACAGTAGTTCCTGCATAGTGACTTAGAAGACATGTGCCTGAGACATTTTCTACATCTCGATTCGGAATCATTTGAAAATTCAACTTGCATGCCCCAAGTTTTTATTTGTTTCAGATTATGACTAGCTAAAACTGTAATTCCTTCTTGTTATATAGCTGAATGATGTTTATATCACTTCTTTTGTATTGGGTACTAGTATTTAATGTCTGAATGATACCCATGACTGCACAACTACATAGCAATTTATAAAAGTTTTTATAAAAGACTTATAAAAGTTAAAATGTTTTAATCCAACTCATAGATGTTGTAATCTTCCACGAATATTCCTCACTGTCTTTTGGAAATGCTATCAGAGTGATCTAATGCCCATGAAAGTCTAATCTATTTATGTGCTTACCAAAGACTTAGACTACCTGTTTTCACATGTTAATAAGAACAGAACTGTTTAAGAGTCAAGTGAATATACTATCTTCTATAGTTTTGCAAAGATGTAAAGATTATTTTAAAAACGCCTCCGTCTGTCCTGTTTAAGGTTTCAGGCTCTGTATAACTATGCTCCTAGGAACGAAGACGAGCTGGAGCTCAGAGAAAGCGATGTCATCGATGTGATGGAGAAGTGTGACGATGGCTGGTTTGTGGGTACGCAGCCCTTTCCTTCCAGACACGCCTGGCCGTGTCAAGATGTGCTTGTGCTTGTGCTGGCCCACTTGCATGGCTTGGTGTGATAGGCTTCCTTCGATTTCATTATGCCTTTGATCTTGCATACATTCATATGCACAATGTAATCCCGAGGCAATTTAATGTTGCTTAGTATTTTTTTTATTAAGGTATCATTGATGTACACTCTTATGAAGGTTTCACATGAAAAACACTGTGGTTACTACATTCACCCATATTATCAAGACCCCCCCATACCCAAATGAAGTCACTGTTCATCCGTGTAGTAAGTAATATCATTTAGTATTTACTGCTTCAGGTGTATGGTTTTCTGCTAGTTTTATTTCCATTTCAACCTAGAAGAGAAAAGCACCAACCAGGAAAGACTAAGACCTAAGAACAATAATAACAATGTTCCCTAGACGAGAAATATTAATACTCTGTTCAGTGGAGAATGTTATGTTAGCTGTCAGCAGTAAAGATCTAATTTGAGAAAAAGGATATGAGGTGAGCAACGCACACACTTATAGGTCTAATGTGGAGCTAAATGTCCAACGATCCCCCTTAGCTTTAATTTGTGGTGGAAGCATAGAGAAGTTCCACTCTTCCTACTGAAAAGACTGCCCCAGTCTTACCATCTGAAAAGAAGACTAGAGTTTTTGTGAGAAAACACTGATAGACAAGAGTGTCATATAACTGGACACAGACGAAAGGGGTGAGAAAAAATCAGGGCGTAGGAGAAGGAAGCAGGCAAAAGAGGAGGGAAGGAGGGCTTTCCATAGACAGGCCATGGGGACGGATAACCAGAGATCAAAGGTCACATTTGCAGCCCCTTACCCCTGCCTCTGTTAATATTAATTCCCCCATTTAGAAGAAAACAAAAAGGGCTTAACTTACACAGGGAGAAAGAAAATCAGTCATCAAACCAGGAAAGTAAGTTCCCAGAGTGTTAATGAGAAATGAAAACTAGCGACCCTGCTCACTCTGAGCTGGAAGTCCTAAGGGAGATGTAGTGCACGCCTTTTACTCTAAGTGTGAAAGGAATTGTTATTTGAAACCAGAAGTGATCGTAATGATTCCATTTGTGCCTTTGGTTTCACTTCTTATATTAAATCACGTGTACTGACAGAATCCCCGTCCACAAATAGCAGTGGTCTTCTTTTTTCTGTAGTTATTTGGTAAACTGTTCAAATCTACATTTCATTAAGGACTCTGCCAGTGCTGTGCGGACATGACGGATGTGACGTTCAGTGTGATCTTCCATTAGATAATGAACTGGGTAGTGACCGTGTCCCCGATAATGCACTGCTGCCGCCCCTGTGTTGGGGAGGTCTGACAGGCCTCTTGCTCGCCCAGCCAAGCCTTGCTGTCCTAGTTTTCTAGCCCATCTATCACATGCCAGCCTCGTCCTTATTTGAAGATTGTGCTTCCGACCGCTCTTCCCACGCCATTCCTCTCATCGGGCAGCCGTGGGAGTGAACTATCATTTAACTATCATTATACTTAAAAACCCGCCTCCTCAGCAGGACGCTCTTTCCCTTCAGCCCGAGAGGCTGAGGTCTCTGTTCAGCCTAGTGGAAGGGCAGTTTGAACATAAGAGGCAATGAAGGCATCACGCGGTAGAGATAGAACTGCTGGCTTTGTCTCCCTGTGGTCTTAAAGTGGGTTTTCTTTCTCCTTGTCCAAACCCTGCGGTGCGTGCCGTCTAAGTGAGGCATTTTCAAGCCCACGTGCAGCTGAGATTTCACTGTTGTTGGTTTCCTTTGTCGCTTCTATTTGCAGGAACGTCAAGAAGAACCAAGTTTTTTGGTACTTTTCCCGGAAACTATGTCAAGAGGCTGTGAATCACTCTCCCTCCTTATTTATGCCGCGTTTCAGCACATCTGTGGAACCTGGTCCGAAAGATCCCGCAGACCTCCCGCTGTCTTCTGGTTTCCAAGGGAGTCACCCACCATCACCATGTCCACCTGCCACTACGCCACCGGCAGAGTGACCGCGGCGGCTGGGCTCTGGGCCGCGTGGCCGACTTGCTTCTGCATCAAAGTGCATTTTTCTGCTTTCCGCTCTGGACTTTGAGGAAACGGTAGGGGGGATCGCAGAAAGAAAATCACCACTCTTAAAAAGGGTTAACTGAAAAAGAAAGTGTCTCGAGGAGGATCTCCAGTCTACGTTGGATGATATTTTCCCCCCAGAAAACCAGAAGTTTGTTTATTACTAAATGCTGTGGTTTGCATTTTCACATTCTTAGCTTGGCAGTAAATTTTCCTTTTTCACGAGTTTGCCTAGTGTCCTGGTTTACACGATATGACAACTGTACTTCAGCTATTGTTTGCCTGCACTTACATGTTGTAATATGCACAGTGATAATAAAATCTAAGCAAGGGTAGGAAAGTTAATTCGGATGAGTGTGATGTTGTAGATTGAATGTGAGGTTTCAAACAGGAGTCATTTCCTGCAGTTTTTTTTTTGTGCTTTTTAGAAGTGCAAAGAGTAAGTGAATACGAGCCTTTGGTAATAATCATGAGACTATAAGAGGTTTAGCTAGACTACAGAAAAAAAACAAACTATTGTGTTGTAAAGTTGCGATGCTATTTTATATTAAAATGTAATAATCAGCATCATGAACAATGAGCTCTTAGTGTTTTATTTATCTGACAAAGTTTTTAAAAAAGCAGTGTTAGTGAGAGGCGCAAAGAATTATTCTAACATAGACATTTGAAAGTCTCTGTAAACAATATTTGTAGGTAAGATTTCACTCACGAGGTACACATATACATTTACGATTGTCAGAGAACAATCCATCTGATATGTTGTACATTTTATGGAAATCTAAAAGAATCCCACACATTGTTTTATAGAAATAGAGTACTTCAGTAGCATCACAAGTATGAAAGCTGGTTTTAGCAAGAATTATGAGCAATACAATTATTTTTACTATGATAATTATTTTTCTTCTGTGGAACTCAGAATCCTGGCTACATTTGAAGACAGGAATATGTTGAGCCTGATTTTCCTGGTATATGTAAAATACATCCTCAAAATACATTAGGCACTTTTCAGAGGCAATGTTAAATCATTCAGGTTCTATTTTATGCCCTGAAGTAGGAATTTTCTAAATGATATTGGAACCTGGAAGACTCAGTGTGGTTAACAGTGCCTGAATTACACAGACCCCAAGAGCTAGCTTTGCATTTCCTATGACTTTGCATAAAAACTCTTCATATTTGGATCTTGGGCACCTTACAGATAAAACTTTTTATGACATTTCTTTTGTGGGTAGCGAGTCATCTTTTCACAATGTATGCAGACTCTAGAATTTTGGACATATGTTTGCTCTTTTTTTTGTACAGACTATTTAGCGGTTGAGAAAATGGGAATTTCCTAATTTGGCCTTTATCCTTCACTTAAACTGGGCTACAGTACTTCCCACAGATTAGCCTTTATATACTCTGCAGATCACAAGTACGCCTTGATAGTGCACTTTTGTAAGATGTGGAAGATCTTAGCAGCCAAACTGAAATGCACTTAAATACTCATCACAGAGGAATTTCACTAAGCAGACGGTAAAGAAATGTCTTTGAGTAGCCTACCTTGATTACTGTCAAGTTCACAACCAGCTTTATATTTTAAAGGCTCTGGGTTTGAAAGTAAGTCAACTGCATGCAGCTTTGCTGACAAATGAGTACTTATCTTTGATGCCATTTATGAGAAAAGACTTCAGTAGCTGTTGCCTGTCATATTTAAGAAAAATTACTGTTTCTACTCTCTGTATCTGATTTTAAAAGGAAAAATATTCATGCCTGACTTTCAGGTAACTGACTTTGAATTCTTACAGCAAAGGTCATTGTGTTTTTCTTGAATAGACACCTAATAAATTTTGCTTGGAAGCATACTTCAGTTTTTCTTCTTGACATTTATCCTGAAGAGAATCGTGTATTTGATCCCAATTTGTGTAAAAAATTAAGAGAAAATTACATTTGCTCTGTGTTTTCTTGGTGTACAAATAGAGAAAAGATTATCTGCATCAGCTCAAAGGAGAAATATTTTTTAAACCCACCACTAAAGCTCATTTGCTAAGTATTCTTTGGCTAAAAATTGCTCTTTGGCCATAACACCATATTTTAAAATATTTCTGCATCAAAAACAGCCATTTTTTCCAAGGAGAAGTTAATTACAAGAAGTTGTAAGCCCTTTCCCAATTTGACAACCTTGAATTTTAAAATCCTTGCCCTAAACAGCTTTTTCACCACTGGCATGGCAGATTGGAAATACCACAAGCTTTCAATGAATTTCAAATGATGCGCTCCAGTTCTGTAGCATTCCTTTCTCTCACACAAGCAGTAGATAGCTATCTTCCCTGCTTGCATCCTTTCTAAAACACTTTGGACCTTTCTGGCTCTATGTGCTTCAACTGACTTTCACACCTATCCCTCAAACACTGAGAAACACGTACATTCCTCTGCTGGCAATTCATTTAGCAAAGATGTCGTGTGCTTCCCCTCATACCCACCCTGATCCCTCTAGTCCATTGGATAATTTCCACTATATATTAGCTTCCCACCAAAGCATATTCCCTCTGGGTCAAGAATATGCTCCATAATATTCTTTTATTCCTGTTTTTATCTGAGCATTCACAGTTAATGGTAACTAAGTTCATCTGAATCTGATGAAGTTTGGGATGCTCTCTTGGGCACTGAGAGGTTGCTTCTCTTTGCTCTCAAGTGAGTCTGTTGCCAAATGATCAACATTCTAAAATATAAGCCTGGGATTTTGAAAACACATGCAGCAAAATCTGATTTCCTTGTTCTGCCTGAGAATTAATCATTTTTACTTTGTAAATTCCACCAAGATGCAGCAGCAGCTTTATCAAAGCTGTGGGCTCAGGAGGCCCTGAAAGCTTTGCAGTTTGCCCAGATTTCTGTCACAGCCACTGCGGGGCCCTGAAAGCTTTGCAGTTTGCCCAGATTTCTGTCACAGCCACTGCGGGGCCCTGAAAGCTTTGCAGTTTGCCCAGATTTCTGTCACAGCCACTGCGGGGCCCAGAGCAGCTGCAGCCACAGTTTGACACCCCGTCATGCTTCCTCATTGTGGATGCCAGGATTCTGGATGGAATGTTGAATTAGTTTTTGCTTCAGAATTGTTTAATGCTTAGTAAGCTATTTTACTTGACTTCATGTCAATGTGCACTATCATTATACACCAGAAATTATTTAACACATCTCATTTATGTCACAGAAGCCATCCTTCATAGGTAGAGTAGGATCCATTTGTTGTGAATGTAATACAGTGAAGCCCAAAAAGCATTGTCTCTACTCCTCAGCCCTTCTGTGCTGTGGACTCACATCGTACACTAACTGGCCACCCAGGTCAATGGAATGGCAGCAGGAAGGGGCCCTCTGATATTTTATCTGCCAAATTCTAATCCCTCCTTTAGCTATGCCCTCACTAAAAACAGGCATACTCCTTTCCTATTTGCTGGAAAGAACTAGTTTGAGTAACTGTCTGCTTCCATGATCATTCACTACTTGAATCTCTCTGCATAGGTGGTCACTTGGTGTGGCCTGATAATTTCTTCCTACCATCTTCCAGATCTCAGCCACAGAAAGCAATACTCTTAAAAGAATCATTCGATTAAATAGACTAAGCACTCTGTAAGCTTACCAAGAGGCTGTTCATTTGAGGATTTAATTATTTCATCCACCTTCTAGATTGTAGCCCTCTAGCAATTGTTAATGCAACAATTATGATTTTAAAATATTTACTCATCACGGATGACTGGGTCAGACTACATGCCGAGTTTGGCATTTTTAATATAAGGTCTATACCATGGGTTGGCGAACTATTGCCTATGGGTCAAAATTAGCCTGCTACCTACTTTTTTATGACCTGCAAGTTAAGAATGGTTTATACAGATAAATGTGGGCAATCAATTTGATGATAGGGAACACTAACTTTGAACCTTAATTAAGGGAAATGTCTCCTCAGAAAAGAAATCTCTTTTTTTATTAGAAAAACTTTATCCTACTGTTATTATATTTTATCATCAATAAAAAATAGGTGGAGATTTGTTTTCTCCTTGGTATGTAGGTATGTATATAATAGCCTCAATTTTGCATGTGTTCCACGTCTTCTTCACAACAAATCTAAGAGGAAATCTGTGCCCACTTTATAGATGAAGAAGCAGAGGCTCTAAGAACATAAACAAAATACGTGATGGAAATTAGATTCAGAATCTGGTGTGTCTGCCTCCCAAGCCTTTACTCTTTCTACTAAGCCATCCAAGCTTGATATGAAACAGCTACACCCATTTACCCCCTTCCCTCCCCACCATCTTCACAAACTCTGTTGTCACGAATAGCCAGCCACTCAAGACAGCATCTCGCTGTGCGCAGGATGACAAGGAAGTGGTAGCTGCTCAGCCCAGCATGGTAGTGTTTCCCTGAGGAAGCTAACTTTGGTTTCTGAAAAATATGCAGTAACCAGTGACGATATAATTTCAATTATTGACATGTTTCAACTGAGTGTGAGCCTGCCCATGAACTGTGATTCATGAAGGCCCCAGAGGCTGCTGCCCATGAGCCACCTTGGCAGCTGGTGTGCTTCGGGAGGGGCTTTTGGTGTTGCTGAACCCCTTGGAGACAGGCGACTCAGATGCTCTGGGGACACTGTGTGCCTGTTGAACATCTTTCCAATATTCCAAGCCCCAGGATCGCTTCTCTGCTGGCTGGCTGGCTAAGTGACCCAGAGCCTTAGCTCACTGCTAAATTCAGCCCCTCCGTAGCTCAGGAAAGTTCCATTTGAGCTCATGCACATACATGTATCTTGATCCAAGAAAACTTTCAGTCCAAGACAGAAATCTGCCTGGCCAATCTTCACCTGTTCCTTTGGGGTTTCTTGTTTCATCCTTTTCCCTAAAATATGATGGGTGACTCAGTTGCCCCAGTGTCTTCCAAAAATAAGTGCCATTTCAAACAAAAGTCTTATTACCATGAACAACACACGTGGACAGGTATCAAATCTTACACTGATTTTATAGAAATCTTGAGAATGATTTTTTAAAGCACTTTTTCTTTCTTAATTACACCCGCAAGAGACACTTATTGTAGGAAATACTAGAAAATGTAAATGAGCAAAAAGAAGAAATACAGAATCACTAAGAGTCCCACTTAGGGTAAAGATGATGATACTTTGGAACCTTTCAGAGTGTTTTCTGCACATGCATGTTAGTGTGTGTGTGTGTGTGTGTGTGTGTGTGTGTGTGTGTGTGTAGTACATAGGCAAAAGCAGGTTCATATTGAACAGAAGCCTTTATACCTTGCATTTAGTATTGAGCAGGACCCTGAAAAAAGGCGAATAAATCATGTTTTCAGGTCAATTTGACATTATTAAGGTTTATAGAAAGATTGAAGAAAAATCAAAGTCAACCCCCAAGATTCATGAACATGGAATTTATTCAAAACCAAAAGGCACAAAGTACAGA
This sequence comes from Manis javanica, assembly GCF_040802235.1. NCBI lineage: Eukaryota > Metazoa > Chordata > Mammalia > Pholidota > Manidae > Manis > Manis javanica. The sequence goes on from NC_133167.1 coordinate 100,634,752, forward strand.
ATTGCCACTAAGCTAGAAAATCTGGCAGAATTTTAGGAATTGGAGCGGAAATTTTAAAAAATGAAGAGAAAAGAAAATAATATTTAGTATTTCCCTACCATAAGCCATCCTATGCATTAGGACAGAGACTGACACAGAGAAAAGACCATGTAAAGACTCAGCAAGAAGACAGCCATCCACAAGCCAAGGAGAAAGACCTCCAGAAGAAACCAAACCTACTGACACCTTGATCTTGGATCTGTAGTCTCCAAAAAGGTGAGGAAAGGCCACTCACCTCCACCCACTCCTCCTCTGCTTCCCAATTCTCAGTGGGTGATAAATGCAGAACAAATAAATATCTTGCTCCAGATGTGACAATTGCAATCCTCCCCTCCCAACTCGGTCCTCAACTTGGAATTGAATAAAAAGCAAGATATAACAAGGATAATTTTTTAGTAGTTCACACTATGCCTTCTCAAAGAATAGAACCCTCAACCCTCCCCTGCACATGTGCGCGCGCGCGCGCACACACACACACACACACACACACACACACACACTCGTAGAGGCACTCCACCAAAAGGTAACCAGTGGTGTATTCAATAATGCAGGGGAAAAAATTGTCCTATGTCTCCAGGGAGTAAAACTTTGGGAAGATTTTGCATGCATAGACGAGGAAACCCACCATCAAGCCACCCTACAGCAGAAGCTCTAACTGAGTCTGTACGGCAGTCTCTCTCCCAGGGAGATGAGCCCCTCTCTCTGATCTTAACTTTCTCCATTGTATTTTACACATCTGTACATTAATCAGAGCTGGGTGAGTACCTCCAATGAGTCTGGAAAGTTCAGTAATGAAATACTTTATGGAGTCTCAGGTCACTGAACAATATTTTACTGACCCTTTAGAATGTAAGATTAGGTACTGAAGCACCATCTTTTTTCAACAAATTTTCAGAGCTCATCTTGGTAGCTGAAGCCCTCTGTATGAGGTCTACAGAGAAGCTGTCTGGACCTTTTTATGTTTCCATAGGCTCCCAAGATTTCTGGATTATTTTCTCATTAACCTTCAGAACTCTGGGTCTCCAGGTTTTGCAAGGGCCGCTTCCACAATGGCTACACCCTCAATAGGAGACACATTTTTAAATTATGATTGCACAACTTGGAAAGGGCGAGCCGCAAAGGCAAAAAAGAAACAGGAAATCGATACTGGGATCTCTTCAGGTGATGCCTCAGGCCCTCAGACTCTTCTGAGATTCCTAGTTGGCACCTAATCCCACAAAACCAGATTATCTGATCTACTCTGTCACCATATGTTCCCTATCATGTGCTTCAAGAAGTTATCTCAAATCACACTCAGAAGAGCCTTCAAAGGAAGTGTCAGCAGTCTGCTAGTTTCCCCTCTACAGGGGACAGGAGATGATACTGAAACACTCAAACTGTGTTTGCCACTGAGAAGATATATATATATTTATGGGCAGTGTTAAAATATGACAAGATAGAAAATGAAAGTTAATAGTATCAGAAGTTGTTAATGGGATAATCATGAAATATTAATGTTCTTCTTTACAGTGCAAGTATTTGTTAGGGACATGATGAAGTATAAACTCAAGAATTTATAGATAATACTCATCCCAGAAAAATTCCCTTGGACAAAATGCAAAGGAATCAGGGTGCCTTTTCTAATGACTCACTCACTATTCTTTAATCATATCAGGTAAAATTAGTCTCAAAATCAGATTGGCATAAATATTGATGTTATTGGGTCTATAATGCAATGCTAACCAGTAGCTCTTTTTACAATCATTGCTCAAAGGCACTAGTCTCTATTTGAGCCAGTGTCGCTCTTTTTTTCTGCAGGAGAGCTTTGAGGAATATCCTAAGGAATAGGATATCAAGACCAAAATTCCACTCAAACTTGGCATTCAAGGCACTCTGGTTTGAACATACCTGACTGAATGCCCCCAACACTTTAACTAAGCACCTCTGGGGGCTGAGACGCAGAGCTGTTGTCACAGAAAGACATGAGTCTTTTTGATAATTCCAGTGAGCTCATCTTAATGACTCAACATTGTTAGAGTATGCTTAATTCAAAACAAAACCCACACACAGAGACATCAAGCTATTCAGAACCTGTGTACAGTCACACCATAGATCAGACTGGATATATGATATTTGCATTACTTTTTTAATTAGAATGCGCCTTCAAAGGCTGCTCCTGTATAACCTAACAGTTGTTAGACCATTTATCAGAGTTGCTGATAGCATGGGCTTCCCCCTAGAATTATTGGCACTTCCTCCCAACCTTTCAGCAAACAAAGATAGTTACTGGCAGACAGAAATGAGTTGGAACATTTACCTTTGACCTTCTCCTTATGAAAAATGCTGGTATACTATTTGTTCAAAGCATTTATAATGTGGTCTCTAAAATAACATCTCTCTTCCTCACTCTCTTTCTCTCCTTCTCTGTCTAATGGAGGAATCTCAAAATGCTTATGACCTCTGAGCTAGTCCCATCCACACTTCTCACCCAACCAGCATCCCTCAACACACACACAGTTATGTCTTTGGTCAGCTGTCAGATGACATGAAAACAAGCTTAGTGGACATCTGCCCATGGATTAATGGGCATAGGATTTCTTTCACTATCAAAGATAAATTGCCAGACAGCTGTATTGAAAACCACAGTATACTTCTCAACACTGATGATGCATAGATGAAATGGCCTATTTTCTAAATGGGGTCATGAATAATCTTCCTACCTCAGGAAACATTATTCCCTGCAAGAAAAAAAGATTTAGAGCAACAACAAGGACCACTGTGCAAGCTTCAAATTCAAATGTGTCTAAGCCTCCTTTTGGACTGTGTGTGGATGCTGATAATGTCCTTATTTTAAGATTGTCCTGGAATTCAGAGATTACAAAAGGAAAAAGTGTAGAAGATTAAATGACTTGCTTTGCCAAAACAAGTCCTATAAAACAGCATGAAAAGCATATGTTTCAAATTCAAACTCAGATTTCTAAGGAAGTGGTCCTGAACTGGTGATAACTTAAGCTGGTAAAATGGGTATAAAAAAATCATATAACATTTATCTGAGAAAATATACAAGGCGATTCTAACACACAGTTGCCACTAAATAAAGGCTAGTTCCCTTCTTTCTTTCCCTGTAAAGTTACTATTTGGGCGGACTCCAATTAATATCATATATTTGAATGTAAGTGTTAGATACTTCTCTTGGCTACACTGCCAAGTTTTAGAGTCAGGGTACTTGAAGAAGACAATCAGAACATATCATTTAAAAATACATTTTAAATCAATAAGATTTTCAAAGAAGATACTGTATAAAACAGGTATTGTAATTCTTCAGAGCAAACTAATCAGTTCTTAAGAAGGAAGTGACATAAAAACAGAGCTAGAAATAGCAAGAGAACAGAACAGAAAAATTAGATAAGGCATTACTAGTCATTAGCTATTTTGATGATGCAACACAGAGATCTAGTCTATGACAGAGGCTGCAGAAACCCTCGTAGGACTGAGGGTTGATGGATATACAACCAGACTCAAAGTCTAGAGCCCAGCTGGCATTATGGAGCCCTGAATTCTACCCTCATGTGATCCATGACATTGAGATACTTTTATTCACCAAGAATAATTATGAGTGTGTTCAAATATTTAGCTGCAAGCATGTATTGTCATATTGTGTCTGCCATCAATCATAAAAAACCTAAATATCTAGCAATAGGAGAATTGATAAATTGTGGCACTTTTTATTGTGAAACACCATGTGATCTTTTAAAAAAGGCCTCATGGAACAATATTTAGTGATGTACAAACATGCTGACAATACAATGTTAAGTGAAAAATGTTACAAACAATATGATCCCATTTTTGTAAGAGGAATGTGTATTTTTACATATGCATATATGTACCTAGAAAATAGAGGGTGTGTGTATTTGATTGTGTGCACCTAGAACAATGTATTAGGTTAGCCCTAAGAAATCACTAATTTTATAAGTCAAAATCAGTCAAATACCATTCATTTCATAGGACTTAGCCTAATAAATGACTGCATATACATTGAAATAAGACTAGAAAAATATTCACAAAAATGTTGACTAGGGCCATATCTTCAGTGATTGTAGACAGTATAGAAATACATATGTATAATTTATGCAACACCTATTTATGTATTATGTGCATATATATGTAAAATTAACAAAAGTCTAATCCTGTTTCAAAGTACTCCCTTCCAAAGAGTTAAGCACTCATATGAGGACAGAATCACTCATTGGATGAAAATGCTTCTTTCAGCATAGCCTCCGCTCCTTTGCTTTCTTCCCAAGAGAGGCCCCAAGTGAATGGGAAGCAGAGTTTAACACCCTCATAGTGGTGAAAAAGATCTGGGGTCTTGGGCACAATGTCCTCTATACCCCTTCTGGTCTCCAGGTCTGTGCGCCTTGTCCCCTGGGTGTCTCCTTGCCTTCAGAGCTGAGATCCGAGGACGGTGTAACTGGGGATGGGCTCCCCTTGCCTGGGTCAGGATGATGGCTCCCTCGCTGCCTCAGCCTCACGTTAGCTCCTACAGGCTGTGGAAACTGAATACCTGCCTTGCCCTTCCTCCAGCCTCGGGTCCAGCAGGGTCCCCAGTCTCTGCTGTGCGGTCACCTCCTCTCGCCAGCATGTGCACCACTGTAGATTCTTCGCTTATCAATTCTGCACCCCAGCAGAGAAAGAATGCGGGTAGCCTGGAAAAGCCACACACCAAGGCCCCCTTTCTGGCTGATGACACAACTTTGCCTGCTTTATTCGGAAGTGGCTGAGGTTCAGATTGTTCTTGAACAAATTCATTTTAAAGCATAGGCCTCCCGAGGGGAAATTGAGACACCCTACTCTCTTCATTCTTTCTCTCACTCTCCATCTTTCCACCATTGCCCAAGAGAATACGGCTCAGCTTTTCTTTTACTTCACTATACCCCCTCTTTCCCCTCTACCCCAGCTATGTATGCCAGGATTTCTTCCCTACATGGTGAAAAAATTGTGAACTGAGCTCTCTATGCTCAGCTATCAACTTAATAAAGGAAAATAGGAAGTCTTTCTCCAGAAACACCTTGCAAGGTAATAGCTTACATCATTCTGTTTTTGAATCACATAATATTAATATTGAATATTACCTTGGTCTTTCTATCACTTTTTCTACAAAAATTATATTTAAATGAACACTGAGGGCAGAAGAGACCAAGGTTTTTGATTCAAGAAAGCAAAACAAAAAATTAAGTATTTTAAAGCTTTATCTCCATTATAAAGTTATTTAAGAAAGAGTCAGCCTTAATATATAGCTAGATAAAACAGAGACACCAGGGCAGGAAGGAAGTTCAAACTGAAATGAGGAGGACGATGCTGAAACTACTACAGGAAATTCAAAGAAACCAGTAAAAATATAGTGAAAATTTGAGAGATAAGAAAGAATATACCCTGTGTATTTTTATTTGTAATATTTGATATTTTTCTTCATACTCAAGTTGCTTCAGAGAGAAATAATTATGGTACACATGAACTTCCTGCCATGGGCATAAAACTTTTGGAGACCAAGGTAAATAATCAGGCACCAATGTCCATAGTTCATCTCATGCCATCTTGTTCCAGAAGGGATTTCAAGCCACTGACAGATAATTCGCACTCTGTCGGAGAATTGAATGGTAAAGGATGAAGGAGCTTCGAAAAAAGGAACGATTCTTATAAAAAGGCACTTAAAGATGTAAACTTTCTACCACAAGTGGAATTATGAAAAGAAAGACATGTTGGAAATGTCATAGCTTTGTAAAGAAGATAAACCAAGGTATGGGAAAAAATGAGGCTTTCATTAAAGAAAACATGGTGACAGAGTGTGTGGGGAGTGACTGCAGCAGCAGAGAGCCTTAGAGAGATGATTTTGGAGGCTTTAGGAAGCCACAAAGCCAGCAGCGATCCTGGTCCAGGTGGTGGGAAATAACAGTCTTACGTAGCACGGGGATAGATGTGCAGAGGGTCACAAAAATAAAATGGGACTGGCCGCTGACCAGACTTTGGAGCTGAAGGAAGTGGTGGAGTCTATGACAACGAGGAGGCTGATTCACGCGAAGCCAACTGCAGGAGTGCTAAGAGCAGTAGAAGAAAGGGCCCACTTTCAATCTTGCTCTTAAAACCAGATGATGGTAATTTATTTCCCACACACAAGATTTCTGTTATAACAATATAAAGAGACCCGAAAGTAACGAAGGGGAATTTCTTTAAATTCAAAACTTTGTACTGAATAAGTATATTCAGTGACAGCAAGAAGAACAGTGTGTTTGTTTTTAACAAGTACTCTGATTAGAACATAATGTTTACCATTTCTTATCTTCAGATGATTAAAGAAATCAAAAGGCAAAACATCGACTTAACCAAAAGCATTTGAATTTACATGTGTCATCTCCCATTGAGCTTATACGCCTTGCGGGCTCCTTCATTTTTGCATGTTATCTATGAAGTACTTTTTGCTTCAAGTAGTAGTTGAGTTGAATTCTGATTTCCAGCTGAGTTTTTTATGAAGGCTATTATTCTGGTAGAAATAATGTAAAGTTATATATAAACTGTTACTACACATGGTGCCAGAAAAGGATGTTTGGAAGATCAATGTTTGATTAGTAAATTAGCATATAGAGTAGACTGTACTCATATTGCTACTCAGAAGTGTGAAGAAAATCACACAAAAGCTTCCTAATTTACTTTAACCAATCTGATCTTTTCTGTGTGTTTTTAATTGAGATATAATTCACATGCCATATCTCTTTACCATGAGTGATTTTTTTAAATACATTCACCAAGTTGTACAACCATCACCATTATCTAATCCTAGAATATTCTGGTCATCCCAAAAGCAGTCAATCCTCAGTCTCCTTCCCCACCCCCAACCCAGCACCCTCCCTTCTCCTTTCTGTCTCTATGCCTTTAGCTATTTTAGATATTTCATGCCAATCGAATCATACACTATGTAACCAACCACACTTCCCCTATGAACTCCCACCCCACTGGGTGGCCGTAAAAATCTACTCTAGCTCAAATTTAGCAGCCAATAATATCTCGAGGTTTCCACTACAAGACAATTTAACTTTGGCAGACTTTTCAAGCTTAAAATACACTCTCTCACAAACTGGTTCTCCCCTTCCTTCTTCCTTTCTAAGGTGCTCTGGCCACAGAGGAAACCTATGTGGCAGTGGTGAGATGGTGGATTGCCATCCTCTGCAGGGCAGGGTCTTGAAAACTGTGGGCTCTGGATCGGTGCCCCTAGGGACAACTGGTCCCAACTGGTCTCTTGGCAGATGGCGGCTTCCCTTCGGCTGACACCCGAGCCTGACGCTGCCTCCTGCCCTCCAGATCATGCCCTGGCAGCCTCCCCTTGCCAGCTCCAGTCCTCTGCCCCCTCACCACCCTCTCAGCACCTCTGCATCCCCTGAGGGTGGACCTGGGCCCTTCCCTCCCCACTATGCACCCTGCCCCTGTCATAGAGTCTAGCATATGGTAGGCATTCAGCAATATTTTTTGAACGGGTGAGTAAATCCTCCAAAATTCAGGTAAGATGTTATCTCCTCTGTAAACCTTTCCTCACTGCATACCCCCCTTCACCCCCTGCTGCTTGCCCTGCTCTGTGTTTCCCTAACAAGTGAATCTTACTGCCCCGTAAGCTGCGCCCATGGGCTGCATGCATTGGTGGGCTGTATTATAATCCATCATACGTGTGTCATCTCTCACAGGTAATAAATCCCACCCCTCTCACTGCATAGGTGAGGAACGTCCCTCAGATCCTTGCCACATAAATGATATGCTCAATAAATACTAAAAATGATTAAAGGCTTATTATTTCTACTTAGCTATATTTCTTTCTAAAAATAAGTGGTAAATTTTATGAAATAATCATATGGCACAAGTGGGTACAAAATGAAGAGGAAGCCTCCGTTTAGCCCCGAACAGTTTTAAGCAAACTCCTTTTTTCATGAAAAGTAAGTTGTTCCCAGTATTTGCTTTTCAGGTTTGTTTTATTTTTTGCCCTCAAGTTTGTTTTTACATAAGTATGTAACATATTGTGTGACCATCTGAGTTAGTAAAAGACAAAACTTACACCAGAAGTTTCTAGTAAATGTCTGAATCCAGGCAGCTTGGTTCAGAACCAGGGCTTATAACCTCCAGGTCTGGGGAAGGAATTAAAGTCAGTATGACTCACAGTTGCAGAATCACCTGTCAGAAGATGAAAAGGCGAGCAGGGGCTTTGCCAGCCAGGAGTTTGAATTTCCTGAAAGCGAGGACAAGCCCTGCTTAATTAGTTTTCTATTGACATATTTGTATCCCAGCTGTTGGACAGCATTGAAATCTCTCCAAGAGGAACTCAAATTTTTCTCCACTGATGACAGGTTGATCTCCTGACCCCATGTGTATATGGATAGTTTTTGGCACACTTCAGAACCCAAACTAAATAAATCCAAGCTCTTTAGAGCTAAAAAAGAAAATACGGGACACTGGTGGTGCTGAACTAAGAAGTTCAGATTTGAATGGTGTGCTGAGTTGAAAACAAAATTAACATTCAATCTTTTCATATCAAAGTTCCATGTGTTCCCTCCTAAGTCATTTCAGGATTCTATGCACACACATTCCTGTGAAGAAGGTTTAGGGGAAAGGAAAAGCAGCACGCAAGGCTTTCTCCCTGCTAAGTTGGTGGGGACGCTACCCCAGAACCAGATGTGCTATTGATCAAACTACAAGATGAAAAACAAAAGCTGAAGCTTTGGGAACCACTGGCAGCCTGACAGAGGGGACACAGTGCAGAGGTGACCAGCGCTGGTTCTGAACCCAGCCGCCCGGATTCAGACCACGCTCAACGCTCACTGCGTATTTTTGACAAGTTCTTTATGGCGTCTGTTTCCTTGTAGATTGAGATAATAACAGTACCTCTCTGCTAGGGCGGTGGTGAGGGCTGATAAACGTGTAAGAACACTGGAAGAGTCCCTCACCGTCACCCCCCTGCCATCCCCATCACCCCTCTGACCTCTTCGTGCCATCCTTAAGTGAGATTCAACGCTCACCCAATTTCCACCCAGCCTCCTTTTCAATAAGCATCTATTTTATCCTAGGTAATCATTTCTCTTATACTGTAATTATGAAATGAAGAACCCGAATTCCTACTTACATATTAGTCTTAGGTAGAAAGACACCTTTATTTTCTGTTTTCTCTGCAGTCCAATGGATACGATCCTGCTCTAGGTCAACACCGGAATGGAATAAATCCCCCAAAACAAAGGGCCAAGAAAAGTGAACATGAGTGAAAGCACTCCTGGCTTCCCGTTATTGGTTTGTGACACTCCAGCCTTTGACCCAAAGATAAAAGAACCCTGTTCTGAAAATGTATACAAACCATGCTGAGATTTGGCTCCTACCAAGCAAAAGCTTCTTAACGAAAGAAAAAGCTATGTTATTTTACAATCCTATCAAGTTATACAACCCTGATTCCTGGAAACAATTTTTTTTCATTGAAGGCATGTGGCAAACACCTTTTTGAATTATTGCAAGCAATTTGTGGAAGCATAATGCCAGCCCACACTCTCAAAGGCCTCATTGTGAGTGAGCTGGGAGGCTGCTAATTGCTGGCCTCCTTCCCACCTCTTCCTGCAAACACGACACCGTATTTGTCTTTCAGCTGTCACTGTTTGTTAGGGGCCTATAAACAGAGAAGATTCTTTCTTAGCAACCACTGAGAAGAGGAGGGCCCTGCCTTCTCTTCCCCCACAAAATAATGAGGAAAGAAAGGAAAATGAATGTTACAAAGTAACTTGTGAAAGTCAAAATAACAATCATGGAAAGTTGCAAAGCTGCTGGCTGCCTTTGGCTTGGGGGGAAAAGGAAAAAAAAATAAAAACTCTCCAGAGGCTTTCAGAAGCCAGCTGCCAAGAGATTAAAAGGCGACTAGAAATGATCTCACCACCATTTGTAGACGTCTGGTCACATGGATATCTGCAAGATAACCAAGAATAATCCAGCTAGGTTACTCGATTGTATTTCCTTGGAGAATGCTTAGGGCTTCACATTGCTATTTTTAGTCTTCGGTGTCAGGCGCCATGGGAAGCCATCGCCAAGGCAGTGCAAGGATTACACATTCATCCAGAACACGTACACGTTCTGGAAACCAAAATCACCGAAAAGCAGGTGGAGAGCAAAGCACACAAGGGATTCTGGAAAGGAGGGGCAGGCTTTCTCGTTACTAGTTGCAGAACAATCTCTGCAGAATGTTACATCTCAAATGGAGAACTACAGAAAGGCATCATGTTTGGGAAGAGACCATGAACCTTGACCTTAAAAAAAAGAACACCACAGAGTCTGTAGGAGCACCCTGGCCAGGGAAGCTTTCAGGAAGTTTAAAATGTTTCTGGAGCTAAATCAGTTCACTCTTGCCAGCTTGAGAACAGCCAGTTTGGAAAACAGGACTTGTAGGCATGGAAACAGCAGACATCCTGGTGATGAGACTCATTATAGGGCTTACTGGAGAAAAACTGTGAGGAATCCTCAAGAGGGAAGATGGATTGGGTCCAATTCTTCGAGGCCAGAGAGTATGAAATATAAAATGAGGGTAACAAATATGCTAAGCTTCAGGCACTGGGTGGAAAGAATGAAACCTCTGTGAACTGTGATCCTGCACGTGCCTGTCTGCAAGTATCGGCACTGCTAATAATCAGGCCAGTGAAAGCAAAGGCACCTGGAAGAAATGTTTTTAATTCTATATTCCTATTATGCCCTTAAAGACATATGACACTTAAGAGATTGTTCAGAAGTGAATTCTTGTGACTATTGCTTCAAAACCGGAAAACGTGAAAATATTGTGAACAAAAAGCCTTTATGGAGTGCCAGCTTTCACATCGTCTCATTCTGGTCTTCCCAGTTGCCCCTTGATAAGGGTGTTATCTCTGCTGCATTACAGACGGAGAAACAGGCCAGGAGGGGTGGAGGTGGGGAGGTCACGGCCCCAGGCTTCTGATCTCATGCCGTGCATGACTCACTCTCCCCCCAACTCAGCCTCCACCCTGCCGGTGCTGTGATGTCGGCAAGGATGCATCGACACATCCGGGTATACCGGGTCCCCCTATGGCGCTGGTAACCCCCCATGCCACTGCAGGAGAGGGCAGAGGTCACAGGATTTTTAATAGGAAAATGGGAAACTTTATTGTATGTTGGTTTTGTACTTTTATAAAGCTCTCGTCCTTGTCACAAAATTTTTACTTCTGTTTTCTGTTCTTTTTCCCTTTCTCTCTCCACTTCTACACATTTGCCTTGCATTAGAGCCCCACGCCTTCTTGTACACCATCACCACGTCCTGGAGAGCTCACATGAACTCCAGACTTCCCAGGGTATGAACCATGACCAGATGGCACTTCAACAATGCCCCCCACCCATGTCTTCTCACCCAGGGCTTCCAGCCCTTTACCCCATGCCAACTGCTTTGTTTGCTGATAACTTAATAGTAAAGGCAGTAATGGGCAACACCAAGAACTACAGAGCAAACTGGAGGATCAGTCATGGCTGCTGCCAACTTCTTAGGACCTTTGGTGTCGTAACAGGCCCTGTTAACATGGAGGGATGGTGGAAAATGGAAAACTGAGGGGAAAGCATACTAATAGTTACAGAGGTGGTAAAGCTCAATCTGGCTGCCCAGCTTCTGAAATCTGTAGGTGGAGCTACGTGTTTAAGGACAACAATGCAATTTGTATAACTGGAAATACTGTGCTGACAATTTAGACAATTTAGATAAAATAGGAAGATTCACAGAAAGATGTAAATTAATGACTGGCTGAATGCAAAAGAGAAAACATGAATAGATCCATAACATGTAATGAATTTGAATTAGTAATTACAAATCTTCCTTCAAAGAAAAGCCTTGGCCCATATCTTGTCTTCACTGGTGAATACTATGAAATATTTATAGGAGAAATAATACCAATCCTTACAAAACTCTTTCAAAAAACATGAGAGAACATTGCCCAACTAATTCCATAAGGCTAATATTATCCTCCTTCTAAAGCCAGACAAAGACATCACAAGAAAAGGAAATTACAGACCAATATTCTTCATGAGTCTAAATGCAAAAATCCTCAACAAAATATCAGCAAAATGAATCCAACAACATGTAGAAAGGATTATATACCACGACCAGCAGATTTCTCCCAAGAAATACATACAAGGTTTACTTAATATCTAAAAATTAATCAACATGCAATCATTTTAATAAAATAATATGAATGACAAAAACCACATGTTCATCTCAATAGATGCAAAAAAAGCATTTGATAATATCTAATATCCATCCAGAATTAAAAGTCTCAATAACTAGAGATGGAGAAGAATTTCCTCAACTTGATAAAGCAGGTCTATGAAAAACCTGCAGCTTGTGTCATACTTTTCGATGAGACACTGAACATTTTTCCCTCTAAAATTGGGGAAAAGACCATACTGTATGATTGTATTTATATAAAATGTCCACAAATAAGTCTATAGAGACAGAAAAAGAAAAGATGCTGACATGCTAATACCACCTTTTCCTTCCTAAATAAAGTTTTCCTTCCTAAAGCTATCTGGCAACTTCTGACTAAGCTCCTGTCTGGCACCAAGATGGCTATATTTTTCCAGAACTTATCTCCAGGCCCAGGAGCCAGCCCTGCAGAACACTTACACGGTGTGCAGAGGGGGTATGTGGCTCATTCAGAACCAGAAGGGGTTTGACTTCAGGAGCACAGGACAGAAACACTGAAGCAAATGCTTTTAAGGCCTGAAAACCTGAATTTTATCACTCAGAGAAACAGGTCCACACCTAAGGAGACAATGAGTAAATGTTCTAGAATGCAATGTCACTTCAACATGAAGGTATCACCCTGTAGTCAGAGGAGACAGACTCTGTCTATAATGCCAGTGCTTTGGAGAAAAATCCCTCTGTCATCACACCACTTGACAAATAAGCCATGCAAAGCCTCTTGTCGATTGCCAGTTTTTAACACCTAAAGGGAAAAAATGGAATCTAGTCAGAGGACTCCTGAACGCGGAAATGCTGTTACCTGCCACTAAGTGGAGCTATACTTAGAATGTTGTGGGTGCTCGTTATCACCATATGGACCCAACTCAGATCCCCCTTCCTTATCCGCACGCAATGTCAGGCACGGCAAAATCTTGAGTCCTGGACACCACTGGTAGAGGAGAGAGATGTCACTTTCCATGAACACATCCATCTGCACTTCAGCCACTGAGAATACTGGGTGTTGCCTTTCCCTGTGTATCATTTTGCAACCATGTCCCTGCAAAGAGGCAGAGGACCTAGAAGGGATGGGGAGGCTGACTCTCCATTTAAGGGCCAAAGAGTTCAACATATGCCCAGTGAACTAGCATAATCCTATGTGAGATGCAAGAACAGAAAAGGCCAACAGAGATCTCAGGATGATGGAGAGGGATTCTGGAGGATGGATCCAGACACAATAGTTGGGCCTACATTGAAAAATTGCTGATTCTGGGCCAAGGGTGCAGCTGATGGTGGCACCCCAGGGCTCCAGCCGCTCTGTCACAGTGAGTGTGCTAAAAGGCAAATGGCTACACATGGCAATGGAAAGAGATGCATCACCAGGAGCTGTCAGGCATGGGACGCGGGGAGTTCTGCTGTGGGACGTTCTTGGCTGATCATGAGCATGACGGACCACCAGGGGTGGGAAGTTCATTCAGTCCCCTTGGCCACCTTAAGGAAGGCAGGGATGCTGGTGACCAGCAGAACCTGAAGGTGCAGGGCCAGCCTTATAGAGCCCGAAGTGCCCACATTGGCTCAGAGGCCCCATCTTCCAGGAAGCTTGTGGGCCTACCTGTCATGCAAATGCTGTCACCTAGGTACCAGTAAGACAGGGAGAAAAGCAGAAGCAGGTGTTTTCTCATCCCTGTATCCAGGCTGCCTTCAGGTTGAGAGGAAGAGATGGAGAAACAGAAAATTGGGCAGATTCGTCCTAAGGTGTTAAGAGCTGGTGTCTGAGGTGGAGACCCAGCCACTGCAGAAACAATAACACTGACTTGGGGAATGTCCTGTTACACATCCTCCCAATCACAGAGGCCCGGCGGCATCTCTATCCAGCTGACCCCAGCAGCACATTAATGCCAGCAGGGAAGAAACGGCCGCAAGAAGACCTGAACCAAGGGACAGAGGCACAGTCATCTCTGAGCTCAGCATCAATACTGACCTCCCGCAGACTCTTATCCAAATGCAAATTCACATATATCAACTAATCTTCAACATCATGCACTTGGAGTTTATGACTTTATTCTGACTTATTCGCAAGTACAGTCTGTGCTTAGCTGGCCAAGTTGGGAAATAAAAGGAATGTACGTACTTTCCAGTTTGGAAAAGAATGTATGCTATGTGTCCATTAGTCTTATTTATCATGTTTGCTCAGTTTTAAGGTTTTTGCTCAGGAACCACAAGATGAGTTTAAATAAAGTTAAAAGGAAATTGGAGTCCATCAATCAATACACTAAAACACAACCAAAATTAGATGTCGTAAGGTTATGCCATCACATCACTTGTAATTAATACAGCCTGTGCAGGCGCCTTCTGAGAAAATATTTATATAACATTTCATTTCTTCCAAAGAAATTCATCTTCGGGCTTCCCCACAGAATGAAAAATTACATAGTGAGTTAGGAAAAATAGAAAACTAATGCAGTTCCATTGGCTAATTTTAAAGTGAAATGTATTACAAAAAAACATTCTTCCATCTAAATAGCCAGAAAATGATTTGAAGATTTCTACTTTTCTTAAAAAAAAAAAAGCTTGACTTTAGAGTAATTAAAGTCTTAGGCCAGATAATTACTCTTATGCTTAAATAAAAATTCAATACTAACATTTAAATCAGGAATAATTATAAGAAAATGTCTAAAGTGTATTTTTTCTTTTTCGCTAGTTATGTTCATTTTGCAGATCAGGAGAGGTAGAGTTTTCTTATATTTCCTTCTTATTTGTGTCAAAAGGGTCTTTTGATTCACTCAAGGAATTGTAGTATTTAGCAATGAGACAGACAGGAATTGTGCAGGAAGCAAGGAAGCTGAAATACAGCTCAAGAACTGAAAGATTCTGGTGCTACTATGGGACAGAGTGGCAGGCAGGGTGGTGGCAGGCAAGATTCCCACCCCCTGGTATACGCACCCAGTATGACTCCCTCCTTTTGAATGTGGAGAGAACTATGAATATGGAGGGGAAGTTACTCCCTGATTATGCTGTTATACGAGATACTACAGTAGAAGACTGGAAAGAGCCAAATGCATGTTGTGGAGAGCACCATGCACAGGAAATGACAGGCAGCCTCTGAGAGCTGAGGGCCTCAGTCCTACAACCACAAGGAACTGAATTCTTTCAACAACCCATGAGCTTGGAAGAAGACCCTGAGCCTCATGTGACTGCAGCTCCAGCCAACATCTTGATTTCAGCCTGTGAGGCCCTGAGCTAGGCCATGCCTGGACTTGTGACCCACAGAAATTGTGACATAATAAATGTGTTTTCTTAAGCCACTAAGTCTGTGGTCATTTGTTATTCAGCAATAGAAAATCAATATACTGGGTTACCTTTTTGTCCCTGAGGGATAGAAATGTGACAATTCCTGCCATTCTGGTGATAAACAGCCCTCATCCTTGCTTCTCTGCCTTTTGGCTCCTCATATTCACGGCTCCCTCATGGTTTCTTCAGGGCCTTCCTGCTTCGCATCTATATTTCTTTTCTATTTATGCTCCTGCTAACAAGTGAATGCCTCTCTCTGTCTCATAGCTGTTGCATGGTTTCTAATTGCAAGCTCCAAGCATCTCTGCATCGCTGTCTCTTTCCAGCAGCCCAAACCTAATTCTCCCACACACCTCTTTCAGGCACTTCTGCTGCCCTTGTTTGCTGGCACCCACTGCAGTTTATGTTACAGCATTTATTCTGTCCATAATGTGTCTGGATTGTTCTGTGGTAGCCTGTTGCATCAATTTCATCTGCTTCAGATATTTTTCCTCAGTTCCATCTGCTTAAGAACATGTATTTTCCCAGGATTTTTCGGCCCTATCCTCCATTCTAGGCAAAAGTAATCTCCTGCTTTGTTAGCAGGCTACTCTCTACAGATCTCTTTCAGAACCATCATTATGTTGTGGTGACTGCACGCCTCTTTTCCTCAGTGTGAATTCCTCAGGGTGAGCATTGGTCCTGTGCATCTCCAGTGTCTAACACATGCATCTTTGATAACTAAAGGAACAAATGCACAAAGGAGTGATAACCCAAAGGCCCTTGCCAGATATTTAAAAGCATCCATCAGACGGAGCCATCCAACCTATCCAGTGTTTTCTTCCAATAACCCTAAGAGGAAAATGTTTAGGCTGGTCTTCCCATTGCTCAGCCTGTCTCCTACCACTCCAACCATTATTCATGCTCCCCACTCTCTTCTTTATGTTCAATCCATACAAGAGGCTTTTTTCTGTTGCCTAGTTTTGCTAACATTTACCAGCCTGCAAAGCTAAATTCTCTCTTCTCTGCCATTCCTCCTGATGTGCAAAACATTCAGGTATTCCCACCCCTGCATTTTTTGGGGGGTGGAGGGGGGGGAAATTGTTTCTCACACTTGAAACCTTAACACTTATTCTACCCATGTATTATCCTCAAATTATTTTATACAGCATATCTTGTCAGTTCAAAGTCAGGGAATGTCTTTTCTTGTTTCATTTTTATCAGCCATTACATGACACTAGCCACCTAGAAGTTTATTAAAACAAGCGAGGAGCTGGTAGATTCGTAATAGTTACTTAATGGATAATCTAATACAATATCATCCAAAATATTTCTAGTAGTCATAATAAATTACTATGTCTATTGTCATTATCATTAAGTATGATATGCGGCAGGGAGTTTTATGAAGAACCAGGCTGGTAAAAGAACTGAGATATAACAGACCTTTTCCTTGTGTAAGCATCCTCAGTGAATAGGATGCTGTGTACCCAGATCCAAGCTATGCAGTTGTTCCATGATTGGATTTCGCTGGCTTGAGTTCAGCACCTGATCCTTTAGCACACAGGCTCCCAGTCTGCGGATATCATTTGCACTCCCATGCCTACCTCACAGCCTTCATTCTGACCCCTGCAGCTCTGGCAGAAAGCCACACCATTCCCATCCAAACCTCCTCATCAGGAATGAATAGATCCATCTTCTGTGCCAGAACAGGCTTTAGCCCTAAACCAAATAGGCCAGCTGTTCACCAAATTCAGAGATGACTTTTGATTCTAATGATCAGCATGGAGCTGAGCCACTGAGGAGTAAATGACAGAATGGAAATTAATGATGTTTTTAATAGGGTTATCCAGTTGGCTCCAGCCTATAGGGCTTCAATGAAAGTCATCCTCATTGACATTCTTTTTATATTTGTGGAAAGAATGTAAATGGAATATTTACTTTTACAAAAGCTTCTTCTAACACAAAAGTTCATTTGGAAATCTTGAAATTAAGGAAATTTTAAACATCTTTCATGTGACTAGAAGGAAGATGGAAAGAAAATAGAAAGGGAAGAGTATTTTACAAATCTCCTTTCTCAGTGATTCACTAGTTCCCTCTAAACACCTTTGATGTAAGACATCAAATTTAAGCTGAATTTCTGGTGCACACTGGTTGAGTCTTATTCTCAGGTTGTTCTAACCTGAGATTAAAAGGTCACACTTAACGGCAGAAGACTACAACATGAGCTCTGCCTCTGCAGTTCTGCAGTAATTCCAACTTCCCTTCAATTCGTCTCCAATTCTCCTTTACCTCCTCAAGAGGATCTCACATGTGTTCCACAGTGCTTCTTTCGGGGGGTAGCTACTACACCTGTTCACACCAAAAATGGCAGTTGATGCCAATGAAGTATGATGAAGTCAAAGCTACTAGGCCCCAGAGAGCTGCCATCACTCCCGCCTATGCCCCCTGAAGCCTCTCATCCTGACAGCACCTCCTAGGACAGTGGACAAGTAGGCCACCAAGTCTGCAATGTGCTCCCTCCCAGAGGCAGTGATCTTGCTGCTAATGGCTACTTACTTATGTCCCAGGGCCACCGATCCCCAATAGTTATCCATGCCCAGTGCTGAGGGTGCTGTTGGCCAAAGAAGTTGCCCTCTGAAGCCACCAGTTTGCTGGCACCAGTGTACCCGGCGTGGTGTGTGTGTTTAAATCGTGCAGATATTTTCATGAAATCACTCTTTCTCATTCTTGTAACTTCTTGCCTTAGGGCTGAGGAACACATCGATATGGCTGATCTGGAATGAGAGCTGTTGGGTACCCCCCTCCTTTTTAAACAAGTCCTGGGACTTGCACCAACCTTTGAGTACTTATCTGACTTCTTATACTCTCTTCCTGTAGGATCAACTACCTCACAGGGGTCTATTCACATAACTCCTCTTCATTTAAATACCCAGTGAGTACAGTGGGCTCACAAGTCTTCCACACACACCCAGATAATCTTGAATTCCAGGGCACATCAGCTGAAAATATGTGTTTTCCTTTTTTGAGAGTACTTACTTCAAAGACGGTGAGAAACAGTATTCATGCCAAGTGGTGGAGAAACCTAGAAGTTCAAAACTCAAGTTGCAAAAAGCATAGGGTATCAGCTCAGTTTCCACTGCTTGGATATTTTGTTTTTCTTTGTTTTCTTTGTTTGTGTCCCTAGAAGTAACTTCATGATCTTATTTAAATAAATTAAAATCTGTGTCCTAATCCTAAGAGTACCCATCAAAACCTTAATAGAAGATGGTAAAGAATCTATTGACAAAAGATGCTCCAAGTTCCTGACAATCCATTTAAAACTTTAGTAGTTAAATTTGAGTTTCATAACTGAGTATAACAATGTAAGGATCTTAAAACTGTTTGAAATAATTCTGTGTGAACACAGCTTTTCTCATTTGAGGGTCCCAGTGAAAAGTCCATAAGAAGACACGCTACTGAGGGCTCTGAATGCCCTGTTGCCACTGCTCTGGCCTCCCCATCACAGCTGGATGGCCAGGCAATATTTAGGGTTCTAGACAGACTAATTCTATGTCTATTTTAAACTTCTTTGTAGAATGAAATTGGACAAGGTTGCAATTCTAGGAATGCCTGCTAAGCCTCCCATGAACCTTTTAAGTCAATCACCATCTCATCACCTTCAAAAAACCTTTAGCTAAAAAGATATCTTGCTTCCAAGGAGGCCCTGTGTTATTTAAAAGTACATTGCAAGCTGCGGGGGTGGGAGCTAAATTTCAGCCATGAGAAAGGCAATACAGCATTTTCCTAGGACAATGGAGCATATCCCACTGACTAGCCGAACATGGAGCACGTGAGTGGCAGGCAATCTTTAAGTAGCTTCTCTGTGACACCCATAGATGAAAATTTTTCTTTTTAATCTTGGCTTCTTGTAAATATCCTGTTGCCAGGTACAATTTATTATTCATATCTCACTTGCAGACTAACATAATGTTCCAACTATTTTGCTTATATTTTTAGGCAGCACACTATCTTAAGGAATACATAATCTACCATTTTTCAAGATATCTGACATACCTCAAAATAGCTTTTAAATCATTTTATCCTTTAATTTTCAGGAAATTCATAGTCTGTGTCAAGTCAATTTGCTGGTTGGAGGATGGAAATTAAAGGAAAGCAAATCAAAGGACTCAACTGCCATATAAACAAGCTGGCTTCAACCCATTTCACACCCTCATACGACAGCCATGAGCCCAGACAGCCACCGAAAGTATGCGAGCCCCTCATTATAGAGAAACTAGATGAGAACATGGGCACCAAACATCAAAAACCCATAATCATTGGTAGAAAACTCCACAAAACCCATGACCTCTTGACAGGTACTCATTTTAGGTACTCCCGGTACAGAATAACCACTCAACAAACATCTGTTGAGTAAATTATTTAATGAATGAATGAATAAATGAATTCCAGGCCAAAGAAGTAATATGGTCAGAGTTAGAAACACTAAGCAGTTCAGTGAGTTCTGTTAACTCAAGTGAGGAAGTGAGAACTTGCTGGTCATCCCAGGAAGACCCTGCAGGTGCCTGGACCAAAGGGTCATGTGGACACAAGGGATTAGAGACAGAAGCCTGTGATGTACTGATGTAGTCTATGAAACTTGGTCACAGTCATAAATTTGGGGTGACTGAGGGCAGGGTGGAAGACAGCACTAGATTTGAGCCGCAAGAATATCACGGTGGCATTCTTCACCAGAACAGAGGGAAAAGACGCAAAAGATTTGAATAGGAACAAGCTGAGTTTGAGTCTCTGAGAGAAAAAGTTGAGTAGACATGTCACTGTATGGATCTGGCGTCCAGGAAAAAGAAAAAAGGAATAATGATTCTAGATTTGACTGGGGGATACAGTCTTTAATTTTTAAGTGGAAAAAGCCATGGATTTTAATGAAACCACCCAGTGAGATTTGAAAACATGGGATGAGCCTGGGGATCACTGACATTAATAGAAGGCAGCTTAGAGCAGGGCCTTTTGCAGGAACTAGAAGGACATCCGGTGATATATGTCAGAGAAAATCCAGGACACTGTGGAATGTCACGATCCAAAGGAAGGATGATTGTAACAGAACACCTCAGCCCAGACCCTTTGCTGAGTTTGGTTTTAATTTGTAAAATATTAGTGATTTTATTATTCTAGGGGAGCAGCAAGGTATTTTACTTGCAGATGGCTTTCTGCTAGAGAGAAGACTTTCCCTCCGACTATGACCACCTGGCCAGGACTTTAAAGTATTCACCTCCTACCCAGGGCCACCAGGAACCCGGGGAAAACAGGGCAGCAGAACTAATCTCCCTCCACTCAAGAATGTGTCTTCCCCATAAGAGGAGACGGAGCCCATTATCCTAGAATAGTAATAATATTTTCCACATGATTTAAATATGGACTGTATCAGGTAATTACTCATTAGTTATTATCCTGTTTTTCATCTCAAGTCAAAGAATTAAAAAAGAATAAGAACACTGGACTCCACCAAGATGACTGTATATGGAACCCAGCTCTCTCTTGACTTAACTGCCATGTCAAGTACAGAACACACACATTTTATTTGTGAAAAGACCAGCCATGGAGTCCAGTGGTGAAACAGGTGGAAATGCTCAAGGAGACGGCCAGGACGTCTGCAATAGATTAAATCCGAGCATTAGTGCTTCACTTCAAACCTTCTCAGTGACTAAACCCAGGCCAGGCATTCAGCCGTCCAACTCGAGAGCTCCCCGTCAGGCCCCCAGGGTTTCCGTCCACTCCATTCTCATCTGAAATGTTTTTACAGTGATGATAAACTGACTCCAAGTGGAAAAGCCCCCAAACACATGGTCTGTGTTACTGAGCATCGGTTCAGTGTGTTTCTATTACACATACGCATCCTAGCTCCTCTGATGGCTCTCTGGTGTCCTTAAAAATGTGACAGTACATGTTGAGAGAAACTGAGGCCAGTTAACCCTAGCAAGTAAAATACCATCCGACTGAAGAGCAGGTCTTTGACTTCCTAGAGACACTTAGGCAGGAATTCCTAGGTTCCTGATAACAGCATGAACGGGCTGCACTGAGTGGAGTGCCGCGGACTCCGGCTTGCCCATCAGCTCCTTTGCACTGTGTGTGTGACTCTCCCTTTGCTCCGAGGAAAACAAAACTTGCGTGTGAATAGACCTGCTGGTTTCAACAGCCTCAAACCACTGCCCTAAACAGTCTGTAGAAGTTGTGAGGAGCACTCGAGGGTTAATAAACCTTAGCAAATTCACATGAAGAGGCAACACAGAATAGCAGAGAATCGGGACATGGCAGAAAGGGGCACATCCAGGTTTGAATCCAGCTCCCCCCCTTATCTTCTCACAGTCTCTGTACCCTAGGTTAATAATACCTATTTTTTGCAGGATTGTTTTACAAATTAAAAATAATTAGCATGTTGCATGCTTGACACAGTGTGTAACACATCACGGTAGCTCTTCTGAGTAAGGTCACTTTTGCACAATCAGAAAAGGGTAATTTGTCCGTGACGAAAGAAGACTCTCAACCTGCCAATGACAGCCAGCAACACGCCTTCATTCAGTTTGAAGTCCACCCAGAAGACAATCCAGTAAGGGTTGAAATGTCCAAGGTAAAGTACATGGTAAAATCTCCATTACTTTGACCAACTCTCTCTCTCTGTCTCCATAACTCCGCAATTTGCAAACACATTAGTGCTAAAATGGCAGCTACCAGCAGCTACAGAAGCTGGTGCTGGGGAGAGGCCCCTATTTGCTGCTTAGCCCACAATGCCTCAGTGCATGCTTCCAGCATACTAATGATTCCCTTGATTGTTGTGAGTTAATTCAGTACAAACAGTGGGAAAGCTCAGCGACATTTCAGAGGGGAATACCAAGTGAACTTGAGCTGAACCATCATATCGTCCCAAGGAGTGTGACTACACGGGAATGAAACAATGTAGGCTTCTGCCAGCACTGAGGCCAGACACAAAGCATGGAATTCAGTGTGGCTAATTCCCCAGAAGAGATTTCACAAGAGCCCAGATCCTCCAAAGCATAAAAATCACACGGACTCATACCACAGAGGAAGCCAGATATAATGTGCAAAAGGGATCCGGAGCACTGCTGGCTGCCCAGGCCCTGGAATGAGTTGGCTTCTGCAGCCAGATCAGCAAGTACCTGCAAAAGCAGCAACAGCAAAGTGAAACTGAGGGGAAAATGTAAACCGTGGGCGTCATGGCAATTGTCAAGGCAGGTGCTTCTTGGTGAGACTAAGGCAGGGAAGAATTGAGAAGGAAGAATTAGTTTCACCAGTCCAACAAATCTCAGGACCAAAACCTGTTTCTACCTATTAGTAGTTACCAACCACCAACTCACTGCCTAGCACTGGATGGCAGTTGTGGTAGATTCCAAAGAAATACAGCCCCTGCCTTGCGGGAGCCTGGTATCTGGTGCGGAATGCAAAAACAGCTCTCACGAGAAAGGCACCCTTGTGAGGTGCCGTGCCTCTCACCGTTCAGCTCCAGGCCTTGCTGCTCCGTGGACCCCTGCCCCCATCACACTGCCAGGCGCCTGGCTAAACTGGAGAATAGTTCAGTTTAAAGTCATGATGCATTGACTAGAAATAAGAGTTTAGTAAAGAGAAAGTTTGATGTACATGCAGGTAAGTGGTCAATTGTGTCCTCCCAGAAAATGTGGCAACAGAGTAGGCTGTGATAGTGAAAAGGGAACATTCCAGAAAAGAGGAACAGCACATATGAAGACAGGGTAAAGGATGTTATAATCCTATTTGTTGACTTGAATTACTTTTTCCTAATGTGTGGTCCACAGACCACCCACCATGGCTTTTTGGCCTCAGCAAACTGAATTCAAATCTCTTGAGAGTGGAGCCCAGAAATCGGCATTTCTAATAAGTATCTAGGCTCTTTTAATGCTCACCCAAATTCAGAACCACTGACTAAGATAACCTCAGACTTAAACAAAGACAGGCAGAAAGGAAGGGAAGTAGGGGAGGAAGAAAAGAGGAAAGAAGAAGGGAAGGAAGAAAAAGAAAGAAAAAATGTAGGTATAGAAAACAAGTCATGAAGGAGAGTCAGAGCCCACTTGCCAGGCTCGACAGTGAGTCTCGCGTGATGAGGAGACCCAGTCTGGGTAGCACCCATGGCACATGTCAGGTGACAAAAGACCCTTAAAGCCCTTTGTTAGCAGAGTGTGGCTCTATCCTGGGCAGTCAAGTGCTGCCATAGGTTTCTAAGCACGAGAGTGACAGTATTTCAATTGGCAGTAGTCTGTGAGGTAGGAAGAGTGGGAGAGACAGTTGGCAAGGAGGTAATCTCAGAATGCTTGCCACCATCAAAAGGTGTGATCACTGAGGGCCTAAAACAGGCAGGTTGGATTTAAAACGAAAAGAGCTGGATCATCTACTGTACCGCCAACCACCTCCATGCATGGGGACTCCTTCTGCTCTCAGAAGGAAGGAGGTCTGCTCTCGTTTAAGGTCCATACTTGGGCAATCCTCTGATGTGGCTTTGTCTACATCCCTCCCAGCTCTTCAGCATCTTCTTTCTCTGACTTCAGCACACATCACTAAGTTTCCCGTTTAAAAAAAAAAAAGGTCTTTCTCTTGACCTGCATGCCCTCAGCTGATTATCCTAGGTCTCCCCTTCCTTCCATTAACAAATTACTTGAAAAGATGCTATATTCCCCTCTCCTCCTGCGATTCTGTTAACTCGGCAACCTACTTCTATCCCCGCCATTTGTGACCCTGCTCTGAGACCTATCATGTCACCATTACCAAAGGTACAAAGCACTAGACCTTTTGACCTTCACTTTACCTCCCTGTATACTCGCCTCTCCTCTTGAACTTCTCTCCTCACTTTTGTCTTCCATGCCACCACTTTCATGGTTTTCTTTGAGAGTTTTGTAAGAGAAAAAACAACTTTTTCTATGGTCCTCTTATTCTCCTGCCCTTTAAATGCTGCCATCTCTGCTATTCCTCAGAGTTTAATCAGTAATCATCTTCCCTTGTCGCCTCACGTAGCAAATTTCCTTGGGTAATTTCATCCCCTATTATTATTGCTGTGTAACAAATAATCCTAAAATCCTGAAGCTGAACACAAGCATTTTATTACATCCATCACAGAATATGTAGGTCAGCAACTTGGAAAGGGGGCAGTGGGGCCGTGTCTGGGGCTGGAGCTGAGAGGTCTCAGAGACTGGGCTGACTAAGGGCTGGTTTATAGCCACAAGGTTTAACTAGACTCCCTGCTTCTTATCTCCCACAACTATGATTCACCCTCCCAACATCCAAAATGATGCTTGTAAAATGCAAATATGGTTATTAGACAAGTTGCTTAAAACTCTTCAAAGGCTCCCAATAGGCTAAAGTTAAAATATTCATGTAACAGACACAGTCCCCTCTGATAAGTTCCCTGATGGCTATGACCCTTGTCTTCTGTCCCTACCTGATGTGCTAAGATCTATTCACATACCAAATTACTTGCTATTTGTAAATTTGCCATCTTTTTCTTTCTGCCTTGAATGTCCTCCTTTCTGTTCCCTTTCTAAATCTCTGTCACCTGGAAAACTCTTACATATCTTTCAAAATCAAACTCTAACATCACTTTCCCTTGAAACTTTGCTTGACACCCTCCCAAAGGAGATCTGATTAATTCATTCTTCCTTACTATACAAAACACTGCCCCAGTGCTCCACATGTGATCACATTTTACATCTCAATCTTCCTTGTTAATTGCTGGCTCCTACAGGGCAGAAAGGCGCTCCTATTTGTCTTTACATTCCCAGCACCGAGCATGTCATAGATGCTTGTCGAATGAATGAATGAATGAATGAATGAATGAATAAAAGAAACCACAATACATGGTGACATTTGACACATAAGAAAGAAAAGGCAAAACACACAGCATCTATCCTACATGTTTGGAGCAGTAGTACAAAAGTGAACAGAAATGAGGAAACATAAAGGCGTGCGGACCAGAAAATCAGTTTAAAGTGAGTAAAGAAAATGATGGGTTTCGTTTCGCACAGGTTGGATTATATATGTACCAGCAAGTGGTTAGAAAAATAGGATCAGAAAATACATGAGAATTTAAGGTTAAAACTCTGGATTTGAGAATGAACTTTTAGCCAACAGTTTCCCATTTATATAAGAGTAGAATCAATAACTTAACTGACCCTCTTCTAAAAAGAAAATGTTAAAGAACTGTCTAAACCTGGTTTGAAAGAATAATCACAAGAATATTTAACGGAATCATAAAGAGTTTGTCATAATCCTCTGAAAAGGGAAATATAAAAGAAAACATATGAAGGGTTACCCAGAAAGCACCTCTTCTTAGAACAGTACCCAACCAAATGCACAAACTTCTCAAAGTAATTAGGACTGGGCCACTCTCCTTCCTTAGAATATTCCCTCACAGCTCTTCTCTGCTCTGCCTTGACAGTCACCTCTGAACACTTCCCTGCTGACAACTGTAGGTTACAGGAAAACTGCTCATGTCATGTCCCTGCTCTCCATGCTTTCAGCACAGCCTTAAGAATTCATCAGATATGCATTTACCTGAAAAAAATACAGTCTCTGATTCGAAAAGATACATGCACCTCTATGTTTATTGCTGCATTATTTACAATAGCCAAGCTATGGAAGCAACCAAAGTGTCCATCAATAGATGGATAAAGAAGATATGGTACATATGCATAACGGAATATTATCCAGCCATAAAAAAGAGAGAAATCCTGCCATTTGCAACAACATGGGTAGACCTAGAGGGTATTTTGCTAAGTGAAATAAGCCAGATAGAGAAAGACAAATACTACATAATTTCACTTATTTGTGGAATCTAAAATTAAAATAAAACAAAATGAACAAAATAGCAGTAAACTCGGAGACACTGAGAAGGGACTGGTGGTTATGATGGGGGAGGGGTTGGTAATGGGTGGGTAGGGAAGGTAAGGGGGATAAAGAGGTACAAAAATTCTCAATCATAATATAAGTTGGCCACAGGGATGGAAGGATGTACAGCATGGAGAATACAGTCAATGATTCTGTAACATCCTCCTATGTTGACAGATAGTAACCACACTAGTGGGGTGAGGATTTAATAATATGGGTAACTGCTAGACCACTGTGTTGTATGCTTGAAACCAACATAAGATTGTATATCAATGATACTGAAAAAAAAATAACTCATCAGGTATTACATTTATGTATATAGATGTTCCTTTTATCTAAATGATGCCAAAATGACCTGTAAAAAGGCAACAAAACAAAACCCAAAAACATATAATCCACTGTTATATAAACCAGCTATTGAGTTAAAGTATAAACAACTGATTATTACAATTGCACTACACCACATATCTTGTCTGATCTTTGTTTACCTAAATTGACCTCTGGGTGTGGCCAGTGACTGGCAGAGGAAATGTGATTTGCAATAACATAGCCACCCCAATAGGCACAATCAACAAGAATACATGATGCTTAGTTCCCTGATAACCCCCCATAGGTGGGGCACTGGAAAATGTTTGGGACCAGGAAACACCTATCTCCCGGGACTGTGATATAATCCACCCTAGAGGGCAGTCCTGGTACCGGGATTTAGGCTCTCCCAAGGCTTGTCCACTTTGCTTTCAACTCCCTGAATCTCTTTTCTCTATCAGTCTTGAAACTGCTTCCAAACAGACTACTCTATTCAAAATATGTTGCAGCTCTGCTCTCCTGGACTGATGTGGCCCTATCATAGTGAGCGTGAAGTCCACAACCTTCATTCTTGGTTTTTTTTTTAAGCATTTCATCCTTCTCTTGCCTCTGCTCCTTGAGAATCAGAACATCCTGGGACATAATGCCAGAAATACTTGATTGCACACTGCAGCACGATAGGACCTGCCCCCAACTCTCCTGACCGTTTCACCTCTACCAGGCAGACACAGACGGCAGGCAGACCTGGGTTTGTGATCTTAAGTCTACGGCTTGTTAGCTGTGTGATCTCATGCAAGTCGCTCAATTTCTACTTACCTGAAAAAAAAAGGAAATAATAATACCACTCTGATGGACGTGTCCTGAAATCGCATGAGAAAAGCAACCACGGCAGCACAGGGGCCCTAGAGATGCCCAGTGACTATCCGCCCCCTCCTTTTCCTTCAGGCAGCTTCATCTGGTGGGTGGGGCCTCTCGGTCCACCTTAGCACTCCCTCCCTCTGGCCGCAGCATCCGCATGGGCAGTCCCAACTTCTAGGTGCCTGTTATGCTGGCCTCCCATGTGTCAAAAACGAAGTTTAGAGAATGAATTCGAGGGAAGTGACAATTGCTCCAATCAAAATTAAATTATATTTTGAGAGTATTGATGGATCACCTTCTCATGTGCACTTTCAGTGGTTCATTGGATTGCATATGTTTGCATGACATTTTGACATTTACACATTGGTTTTTAGAAAAACGAATTAATCATAATATGCATAATCATGCATATTATATAACCATATATATATATATATATATATATATATATATATATATATATGAAAGTATGCAGTTAGTTGCAGAAATGCTTAATATTTAGTGAGCACTTACGCTGTGCCAGGAACTGTAGAGAAGTAGCTCATTTAATTCTGAAGGTAACCCTACCAGAGAAGTACAATTACTACTCCTATTTTACAGATGAAGAAGCCGACACCTAAGGACGTTAAAGTAACTTAACCAAGGTCACACAGCTAGTAAGCAAATTTTAGCGCACTCAAAATTGTTTATTAACTAATCGTATTGATGAGGCTTGTGTTTGGTTTTAATTGTAAAGCATAGAAGCATAGAAGTTTTAATATGTAAAGCATAAAACCTCTGCTTTTAACTTCGAATGTAGCACACTGCCGAGCCCCAAGTAGAAGATAAGCAGGAGGACAGGTGTTACTTTAAAAGAGTGCTGGAAGCTGTAACCCGAAGCCTCCCCCGCGCCCGCGAGCGGTCTTGGAGGCTGCACCCGGCCAGTGCGCACCCATGAACTCCCGCGGGTCCGGCGCGTCGCTTTCTTCCAAAGTTGGAGCTCTCCGTGGTGGGAGGGGGCGGGGAGAAGGGTAGGCCGGTGACGTCACTCGGGAGCGGGGGATAAAGCTCCCCGGGACGCAGTCCCCGCGAGGACGCTGCCTGGGGAGCGCAGTGGGCTTTCCCGCCTGGGGACGCTCGCCGTGAGCAGGGCCGCCCCTCGCTGCGCCCCAGTCCCCAGGTGCCTTTGCTCTCGAGGAAACCGCGCCAGGAGGCACCATGCCCCAGAACGTGGTCCTCCCGGGCCCCGCGCCCTGGGGCTTCAGACTCTCCGGGGGCATAGACTTCAACCAGCCTTTGATCATCACCAGGGTAGGTGTTCTCCGTTTTTTTGCTGCAGGTCGGGGACTCTGGCGTGCGGCGGGTACCCCTGGAGCGGAGAGTGGTCAGGGAGCCAGGGTGCGCTGCGTGGGTCCCCGGCTTCGGGCTCACACTTCTAGGGGAGGCAGCAACTGGCAAACAGGTTCGGAGGATGCAGAGCAGTTCAGGGAATTAACAAAGTCAGCTCCAGTGGAGTCTGCATCCTCTCGCAGGCTTTCTGAGCAGAGGTGAACTGACAGCGTGAATCCCCGCGACTCAGAGTAGGCTGGCTGCCAGGGCTCGGGGGCCTTCTCGTCCTCCACTCCCCGTTTGCTTTCAGTAGCAAAAGAGATGGGGTCCCGAGAAGCAGAGACCAAGGGGTGACACCGTCGGTTTTTTCTTGGAGCCAGACACGCACCAGAGCCCTTGCCGTGTATGGATGGAAAGGGCAGCAGGGAGCTGTTTGCACAGCACAACCTGGGTCGGCCAATTTGGAACCGCTCATATCAGTGCAGACAGGGAAAATATTACTAATGTATATTCCTAGGTTTCCAGGCATTTTGAATAGATATTTTCCAAAGTTTTAAACTTGGCTTAGGAATCATTGCCTATAACTCAAACTACAAAGAAAATGTGTCAGATTGTTTAGCTTACCTGATGGAAAGTCACCATTCAGCTTAATAACTGAAAATAGTCCTTTATCATCAAAGCCAAGCTTTCCTTACTTAATATCCTATTAGAGATACTGTCGAATTAAAACCAAAAGGAAAACTTCAGGATTTCTGTCCTGTCAATAAATTTCTAGCTGGGCTAGTGGATTTTTTTCTAACACAAGTGTTTGTCTTAATAGGAAATTATTGTTATTTCAATTAGCACATATAAAGCATAGTAAGCATAATTTAAAAGCATACACTTTAGAATATTATACTTTTAATATGTATTTTTTCCTTCTTTACTGCTTTTACTGTACTTTATAAATGTATATTTTATGATCTGATTTACTCCCATAGCTTTTTTAACAAGGTAAAACCTTTTAAATTCTGCTCTACTTATACATCTATGAGATTTGGGAATGAAAGTCTTTTTCAAATATCTCAAGACATTTACCATAAAAATGCATACCATGGAAAATTTCAACCTGTGTTCTAAAACTTTCAAAAATATATAAACATATCTGACATGTGTTTTTGTATGAGACATGAAAATTTAACATATCCCCAAAAGTGTTCCTAAGTAAATTAAGCAGAAAATGGTTCAGTGATCTGGGCCAAGCAAAGCCTTTTATGGATTTACCAAAGAAAACAGTCTCCATTGTCTCTACTAAGAAATATTTTTAAAGTATCTGAAGTATAGTTCTCATTTGTTAATACAAATGAAATAAGCTTTTGAATCAAACTGTTTCGTATTCTAAGTGTCCCCAAAATCATGCACATAGTAGATTCATGTTGAATAAATGAAAGCATATTCACTCGAACTTTTTGCCTTAGTGAACACCTAATTGAGACTATTTCCACTGAAATTATAAGAATACTAAAAATAATTTGGAAAAATACTAAAAGGTATTACCCGAAGATAACTATCAGTGTTGTAATTTGTAGTAGAGTTTTCTGTTACTTTCATAATCTTTGTGTTATGTTAGAAGGCAATGAATAAGGTTGCAAATGTGTTATTATACTCCTTTGCTTGCCATGTACCCTTCTAAGCCCCTTTTTAAAAGTACTATCTCACATAAATCTCACAATAACCAATAAGAGGAGGAGGAGGAGTAATTTCCCTTATTGTAGGTGAGAGAGGGAGGCTTCAGGAGATTCATTCACTGATAACGATCCCAAGTGGGGACAGAATTTGATGCAAGGTCTGTCTGTCTCCAAAATCTGCATTCTGAAGTCCATACAAGTGAAAAATTCTGCAATAAATGTTTGTGCCAATCCATTCATCACTTGGTCCTACTGACTGTATATCTTTAAGATGTACCATTCTTTTTTTTCTACCACTGTCCCTAGTCAAGACTGCATAGCTTCACCCTGTTTGTCTCCCCTCTCCAATACACCCTGCATCGTCATACTATTCTTGAAACTTCCAATGGCATCACCAGGGCATAGAGAATACGATGTGTGGTCTTCACACACATTCAGAGCTTTCATCCTTTTTCCCAACTCCAGCTCAGCTTCATTTCCCCCCTCTCTATCTCCTTCCCTCTCTCCCTCCATAGATAGGCAGTGGTACCCCTAGACCAGACTACTTATGGTTTCTCGAATGTGTCTTTGCTTCTGCTCTCATTTTTCTCCAGAATTCCCTTCCACCTTGTTCATCACCCTCTATGCCTATGGAAACCCAATCAAATTCCACTGCCCTGGCCTTCTTCCAGGAACAAGCATTGCATCCATTTGATTACCACAGTTTCTGACCTATAACCTCTCCGTATACCATGCCTTATGCCACAGATATTTGAGCACTTCTGTTACCTACAAATTGCATGCTCCCTGTGAGCAGGAACTTTCAAATTTGGGGGCTACTCAGTGCAGAGCCCAGTATCTAAGACATCAGATATGTTGTAGAATAAATGTAGACATGACATGAACAATTGACTAGATCATTCACTTTTACACAACTTGGTCATATTAGGTACAGATTGTGTCCTCAAAACATTCTACAATAAAGAAAAATGGGAATTGTTTTATTGTTAATTGATTTGTCTGTTTGGACAAGTCTTAAGTATGCAAAGAATTGAAATACCATTGCCTGCAGTTTATGCCACAAAAATTCCCAAAAATGAAATGTATTCCACAAGTCAGTTAAATCCATTTTTGTCCTCCTACAACTATACCCAGCCCTCCTTGCCTAGCGTGCTACAGATGCAAACCATATCAATGCTCCAAGACCCTGATCCTCTATCCCACCAGAGTTAGCTAGGGGTTTTACAAATGTTAACACCCTCCATCAGTTGAAATTACAATTCAGAAAATTCGGACAAAGGGTCCCAGCCCTATAATTGTTTACAATCCAATTAATCAGCCAAGTAAATCTTTTGTGTCATTAAAAAAGCATCAGAAGTAAGGTAAATCAAAACCAGACATTCTCAAAAAGATTCACAACTTGTTGTGATACAGTTGGTAGGAAAGCAGTATTTGGGCAATAGGTGTACACTCTGTGCAATATACATTTAAGTTGTGGATGTGGAAGGGGTTGTTATTGCAAACACCATATATAACTGGCTTAAGCATTTCACAGAATAAAGTTTAAGGTTCACATCTCAAGTGAGCTGCTTTTCTTTCTCTGGTAAAAAGGTTCTAAGGAGTCTCTTTCTTTCTTAAGACCACCCAGAAGGTGGATCTACTATCACAGCCAAGTTACAGATGGTTTGTTTTCACAAATGGTCCACTTTAGAATCAAGTCCAAGCTTCTTTTGTGTATATGATGTAAAATTACTGTTTACATCTGATGCCAGTATGTCCTTTCCCACTCAGTCCTTCTTCTTCCCAACTCCCTCCTTCCTATGCAGGGCACACCCAGGGTCAAGATCATTGTAACTGAGAATGCTATATGGACTGTGGGTACCAACACAGAAAATGTTAGTCTATCCCTAAGTTTTGCAGGCTTGAACAAAAAAAAAGTAGTTTAATATAAACTATATTTGAAATTTGAACATTTAGAAAGAAATACATACAGTTGAATGCTACCCTTTCCCAGGATTCAAGTGTATTAGAAAAGTTGATAGGAATAAAAATCTAATTTGTTTTACCAAAGACCTGTGTGCATAGAAGTGCAAATTCATATGTTCAGGGCATTCATTCATCCCACAAATATCCATTAAGTGCAGAATGTGTTGTATATGGAAGGCACTGTGGGGATATAATTATAGCTTAATGGGTTTCTACCCCCTGAGATGCTCATATGTCAGTAGAGGACATGATAGAGCCTGTCCAGGATTCCATGCAAAAAATATGGCCAAAGAGATAGGAGGAGTCGGGGGAGAGCTTACCCACAGAGTGGTACAGCGGCGGGGTGCGAGAGCTTCAGCTGTAGTTAGACCCATAAGGAGTTTCAGATGTTCATTGACTGTGTGACCCTAAGCAAGTTTCTTAGACTTCCTGAGCATCTGTTTTTTTCATCTTAAAAGACTGTCTTGCGAATTAGGTGAGATAATTGTTCACAATAATAATACAGTTGCAAAAATAATAACAATTCCATAATAGTTCCCCAACCTGGCTGCACATTAGACACAGCCGGAGTGCTTTTGAAAACACCTATGCCCAGGCCCTGTTTGCAGATTCTGACTCAGCTCATTTGGGGTGTGGCTCTAGAGTTACAGTGTAGATCTAAAGCCAAAGGGCTTTAGGTGCCAGGTGACCCACTGGAGCTTATTTGTAGGCAGTGGAGAGCAACTGAACCATGGAATTTCTCACTGCTTTGATCCATGCCCCATAGTACAGCCCTTCAGTATATACTTGTCTTGCTCCATAACTGTGTCAATCGTCTTTATCTTTATCATACAAATCCCATCAGAGCCATATCTTAGACTTCCCTCATGTCTTACAGAGTAAATAGAACAATATGATGCTTTATCTGTGATTTAAATTAGTTTTTTTTCAAACGGAATGGACGCAGGTAATAGGTTGATGTGAATAATGGAAATCATCCAAGGCACTTGTTAAAAATAGAAATTTCCTAGTTCTTCTCCTAGGGTTTCTAAACCATGTCCCCAGACTTCTGGAGTGAGATCAGAGTCTTTATGGTCAGCAAGGACCCCATGTGATTTTTCTAATCAGACAAGTTTGAAAACATGTGCTATGTGATTGGTAGTATTTTCAATAATCTCTAATGCTTTTGATATTTGAGATCCTAATGAACCAGAATAATAAGTAATGCATTGAAAAATTCTACCTCACTGTAGCTCTCACTTCTCCTAATTTAACAGAACATGTTAATAATAAACTACGAACAATAATATAAAGTAATATAAGTAATAATATAAACTAGTAAGTAATGCTGGGAAATAACATAGTCTTATGATTAACTTAACTTCCTAAAACCAGGCCAATTTAGTGGTCAATTTTCTGATCTAGCCTAGATGAACTTGAAGACTAGGAAGAAGTGAAGGCTTTCTCTCTCATCCTTCTCTGTGTAGACTTTTTTCTTTCTTATCAACTCCCTCCTTGGAGGTCCTGGGACATCAATCACCAGGTTGAATGCAAAGTCAGAAATGGATTCTGGCCTTCGGTATCAACCATCTTTCCTATTTTCCACTGAAACCACTGGTGACGTAGCTATACAGCTGCCCCAACCATAGTAAGAAGCTACAGATTGCTGAGATACTCTCCTCTGAAAAACAGAAGCAGTCTATCTTAGAGTTGTTGCAATAGTCAAAGGTATTAGAAAGAGCTTTGCAAATGTAATATTTTGGGTAAATAGAAGATAGTGTTATTAACTTCTATATTAATAGTGTTAATAAAATTTAGTCATATTCAGTATCTAAGCTCAGCACCCCAGATATCTGTTTAAAATTTTTATAGGCAGGTGCAGACATAACCCTACTTTCCATTCATCCTAATGAGACCTAAGAAATATTAGGTTTTTCTAAATCAAGATTGAGTGTTATACAACTTAAATTTATTTAAGTTTATTAGGAAAACTAGGTGAGGCTTTAAAAGCAAACACATTGAGCCATGTTTTCTCATGTTTTAATGCAAAGAAAAGCATTCTGATCTTAGAAGTTCAAAAATTGTAGTGATTTTGACAAACTATAGTTAGAAAAAATTAAAAGTTTAACATTATTTTTATCCTTACAAGTCACATCAGGAATGGAAACTTTTATTCTCTTAGCAGTTCTAGTCTGGGAGAATTTCTAGTGGAAAACAGCTATGAAATGCCACCCAAAGATGTAATAGTCCCCAGTTGTCTCACCCAGATCCTATCAACTGTTCCTCTTGGGAAATGTTCATGATCACTACAGTGAGATGATCACAGAAATAAAGTGAGGGCAATATACACTTCAGGGATGAGATTGAAGCTCTCAGACACATGAGAATTTATTATTTTAGCAACTGGATTCATTTAGATGAATCTTGGATCTCCCATAGAGCCACAAAATTAAACAGACTCAATAGCTAGTTTAAACAGTAGAGAAAAAAATGAATCAACAACTGACCCTCAAGTAAAACATTAGGAACAATCTAGTTTATCCTGGAGCAGTGTGAGGTTTAAGTAAAGTTGTATGCATTCTTCTCCTCTAAATAGTGGAAACTTGCAATATAACAATAATGGATTGATATTAATAGTCATAATCTTTGGTATGTAGGGACCAGCTCTTTTTGTTTCATAAGCTCTAATTTAAATGGCTTTTTCATTCATTTTCAATTAATTATTCACTAATTCCAAACATTGGAATATCCACTAGGGATATACATAATATTATGCATGTCCTCAAGAGCCTCTAGTCCCTTTGGGAAGACAGACAATATACAAGTAAATACACTGTCTTCATGCAGGAAATGAACAGGGTGTAATGGTAGAGAGTGGTGGGTGACGGGCTGGAGGCGCCACTTCAGATATTTGGGGGAGTCTTTCTGAGAATGTGACATTTAAGTCTAGACATAAAGGATGAGAAGGAGCAGCTGGGTGGGTAGTGGGGGAAACATTTCAGGCAAAACTAACAGTGTATGTAAAGTGCCGAACAGGGTACATTCTTGACCTATTTGAGGAACCAAAAGGGAATCAGAATAGCTATAGCACAGTGGATGCGAGGAGCAGGGATGATATAAGATGTTAGAGAAATAGACAAGGTAAGATAAGGTGAAGACTACTAGACAGTTGTAAATAGTTGGGATTTATTCAGAAATATTGGGAACATATATAGCAATCAAAAGACTCATTACCTAATACTCAACATGGAAATAGTTTCAAATTTGCCACCTTTCAAATATTTAACAACCATACCTTTCCCATATCCATAAGAATTTCTTTCATCCCCCCACACAAAGAGAAGTTCATGCAGGTTTCTGGTAGACAACATAAACTCAGATTTTGCTTTCTTACCCAGTTTAATAATCTGTTAAGAAAAACAGTGTGATGTATTTAGACCATTTATATTTAATGTAATTACTGATAAAAAAATTTATTTAAAATCTAGCATCTTGTTGTTTCCTATTTATTCTATCTGTTCTTCATTTATGGAAAAGAGACTGTTCATGGATACAAACTTCCCTTGTGTCTGCAGTCCCCAGGAATTCTAGACTGTCAATGCTAATTCACACTCAGCCTTAGGAAATCTGTTCATATTTTCAGCTGAATTCTTCGTAACCACTAGTATGGTGGCCCCATCTCTCTTGGTAAGCCTATGCTCACATCTTATCTTTCCTTGGAGGCACCCGTCTTTCCTTAGATTCCAAACTAGTGGCTTGCCTTTCAATATCAACTCTCTGAAGAGGTCATGAAAGTTTTAATTTTGTGTATATTACATGACTTCTTCTTATTAACACAAAAGTGATTCTCTTTCCAGCTTTCTATATCCTAAATGCCCCTTCATGTAATTTTAAGGGCCATAACTTAAAAAGATGCTAAAACAGTTTCAATTCAAATAGAAAAGGTCCCCAAATTTCATAAAGTTCTATTCTAAATAAAGAGTTCTGGATGACAAAAAAAAATTTCTCAATAAAACAAATTATTCTGTTTAAAGCAAAGAAAATATGATTCAAACAGGGAGTCATGCAATATGTTTTAAAGGGGAAGGAGATGTCCATAATAGATGACACATGGTTAATAAGAAACAAAGTTATATCGGATGATGGAAAAATAGAGCTAACACAATAGATCGGCTACGAGTTATTTTAAGTTAGATTTAAAATCCTACCCAGTGAAACATTTCAAATGTTACAAAGATGAAATATAAATGTAGGGCACAAAACTCAAGATACTGCAGAATACTGGCTTTTAAAATAGTGCCATGATTTCTTCTAGATTACTCCAGGAAGCAAGGCAGCAGCTGCCAACCTGTGTCCTGGAGATGTCATCCTGGCTATCGATGGCTTCGGCACGGAATCCATGACTCATGCTGATGCCCAGGACAGGATTAAAGCAGCAGCACACCAGCTGTGTCTCAAAATTGACAGGTGCTCTTTAATTAATGATGTTAAATTTGATCTGTTTTGCAGGAGGACCTGACCCAGAACTATAAATGATATCATCCTCCCACTGAGGAGTGTCACAGGACCTAGAATTTTGACAGTTTTTTTTTCTTTACTGAAGTCAATTGATCTAGCATCAGTTAAACTATTTCTAAAAGGAATTCTCTGGAGTGTCAGAATAATGAAAGAGGCTAAATGAATTTTGTTTCTGTACAACTAATCTAGTTAATTGACTATAAAAATTGAACCATTAAGGGTACTGGCCACAGAAACACCTGTACAGCATGGCTAGTTGTCCCACTGTTCTAAATGCAGTAGAGAATGGAATGGAATTTTTAAATTCTCCCCCCAAATTCTCTTGATTTGCCGAAAGGTGATCAGGTTAAAAATTGGTTGCTAATATCCTGTGTGTCATAGGTTTTTTGGTACAGAATTCAGCTCAGAAAAACCTCACAAGGTGTGTGATTGCATGAGCACATGAGGGTGTTATACAATGAGACATTTCCTGCCAAAAAAAAATTAAGAAATTGAACCCAATCTTTTGCCATCAGAGCCCTAGTCTGAAACTAATTGTGAAAATTAAGTTTGTTGTAATGGTTATTAGTGTGGGTTTATCCTGTTGCTATTGTATTCAAGTATTCACAACTTTCCCTGATGCTGTAGGAATGCAGGGTCAACTGGCCAATCTGCCATTCCGTGGGGTGAAATTCACTCTTTCCCTATTTGTGCATAACCTGTGTTCCTGCCAAGCACATGGCCTCTAAAGAGCACTCCGTCCCAAATGATACGTGAAAAAGATGGGACAAAGCCTTGATGCCAACATGAAATCCACATGGCAGATCACTCAGTCTCCTGTGGGTGGCCTTGGTAGGACTGGAGGGAAGGAGAGGAATTTTCCCTGTGGTCCCACGCAGGGTGTGCCGCCAGAATCTCCCTCTCCCAGACTGTTTCCCACATGTATTGGAGACCTACTTTCTCCAGGAACTGTACAATGTCTTTGCCTTAGTTCAGACTGCTGTAACAAAAATATCATAGACTGGGAGACTGACACAACAAACAACAACAGATGTGAATTTCTCACAGTTATGGAGGCTGGAAGTCTGGGATCAGGGTGCAGGTACAGTCAAGCTCTTGGGAGTCAGGCCCTGGTATGTCCTCACGTGGCCTTTCTTGGTGTGTGCACACAGACAGCGATCTCATGTCTCCTCCTCATTTTAAAAGGGCATTAATCCCATCATGAGGGCCCTACCTGCATGACCTAATGTAACTCAAATTCCCAATGACCCACATCCAAATGCCATGTTGGGGATTCGTATCTCAACTTACAATGAATTTGGGAGGAGGGACCCAAACATTCAGCCCATAGCAATCCTCCAGGCAATTCTGATCCACTCAGGTACACCCCAAAGCACACTAAAAATGAAGACTAATTAGGTGGGACAATGTAGAATAATGAGCAAGTAATACTGCCTTTGCTTATATGAGCAAGGGATGATAGTATTTTCACAAACATTTTTAAGAAATTCAAGTATGCTAGAGCTGGAAGTACCATTCGAATTTGGAGTTTATGAAATTTACTTTGTTTACAGGGCAGAAACTCGCTTATGGTCTCCACAGGTATCTGAAGATGGGAAAGCACATCCTTTCAAAATCAACTTAGAATCAGAACCCCAGGTATGAATTTTAGAGCAAATGATATTCATACTATTATTTCCCTTTAAGTGAAGTGGATGCCTTCCAAGAGGAAAAACTAGCAAATATAAAAAATTGGAATAAGCCATCTGATGAAGCAGTTGCCTGTCTTTACTCTCTGAGATATATTAGCCATGTCTTTTTACATCAAGAAAAAAGAAGTAGGGTTAGCAAACTCCTTGTTAAAAGACAAACATATTCTCGTCAGAAAAAAGTTGGCCATATCTAATATAGTCCACTTTCATTTTGTATGATGGACTTCTGCCAAATGGCTATGAGGTAATCCAAGAAGTTTAAGATGTTAAAACAAGGCAAAACAAAAATAGGGTCCCACCATTTGAAACAGGTGTCTCTAATCTATTAGTTATTGTGAACTTCAAATTCTTGAGGTCTTCATGCAGATCTTATTTTACATCCTTCTTTAATTCTCAATAATGGTGTTCTATAATTAAGTTTACTCTATGAAAGGAGTTTTCCAGTATGTAATCATGCTGCCTGCACAGCTGAATTATAAAAGATAAAGGATTGTCCTTTGAAGCAACTCTAATGAGCTAAATTAATCTAATAATCTGATGCTTATCTATGTCTACATTCAAAAGCTAAAAAAAAAAACCTAAAACTAAACCATCTCTCAATTGTGCTGTATGGAAAAATGCTCGTAAGGACAGATCTTAGAACCTCTAGTCAGAACTTTCCTAAGTTAGAGAGAGAGATAAAATTTTAATATAAATTTAAAATACCCTTTCTTAAACAAGTATTCCTACTACACTGATTAGATATTCCTAAAGTGTAGTTTTCCTATATAACTAATGAAAAATGAACTGAAAACAGATTTGTAATTTACACTTCAGCAGGTTGCCCTTACAGAATCATCAACTCCTGATTTTGTCCTTTAAATTTTCCAGTTGTCTCCATAAACCTGATTTTCTTGTTGGTAAAATATGTGTACATATATCTCCTAGGACTTCTTACAGATTTAAATAAAAGAACATAGAAAAGAAGTTGGCTCATAGAGACATCCAATTAAACGGGACCTCTTGTATTATTAGTGGGTGCCCCCGCCGGCCCCCGCCCCCGCCCCCACCAAGCTGTGATCAGAAGGCCCCCTGGCCTTTCTTGACAGTGAGATCATAAGCTGCCTATGTGACAGGGCTTCTTATAGTCTGGGAATGCCTTCCTCATTACAAGTTACTTTGGATTAACTCTACTTTCCTTTAAAATACAGTTCCCCAGGAGAAGCAACATCCTGAGTAGTTTAACATTTAGAGGGAATGAGTTTATTAGATCCTTGTCCTAGACTTTTGACTGGAGGGAAGGAAGAGCATGAGCCCCAAAATCACTAAGCGCAAAGGAGGAGAAAACAGGCCCTAAAGAGAGCGGGCAGGATATGGAATATTCGTGAAGGCGGAACTGGTGTGTTCCCTTTACTCTGAACCTCCCAGGCACAGCCCCCAGCAGGCACTCAATAAATAATCAACAAATGGAGAAAAGAGCAGGAGGTCCTAAAAATAAACTGCCTTTTCTACCATTGACCAGGACCAATCCTGGGAACCAGTTCTCAGGACTGCATTCTACCACCATCCCCACAGCTACATGGTGAAAGTGGGTGAGAAAGTTGAGTGGGATGTAGGTCAGGTAAGAATTCTGCTCTCCAGAGTAAGTGAACAAAAGATGAAATGGATGAGATGCGGCGAAAGGGGTCTCACTGCTGATGGTGGCTACCCCTGGCATTTGGTGTGGGTTGGTGAATAATAAAGCTTCTAGTTAATGTTACCTTTGATAAAAGAAAAGACTGCAAAAAGAAGTAACAAAGTTCTCGAGGCAGAGCTGTCACTTGTAGATCCAGCCCTTCGCAGTAATGCCGAAGCCCACCGACTTTCTCCCACCCTCATCAATATGCCACCTAGAGGCGAGGCAGGAGAAAAAGAGAGGATGTGGTGCTTGACCAAACAAAAATGGAAACTTAAAGCTCACGTGCATGCATTCATTGATCACCCAATCGCTTACATTTCCAGGACACACGGGCTAAAATTCTGAATTTCCTTTTCCATGTATAATACACTTTCAAAATTGTACTGCATCCTATTGCAAATTATTTTTCCATTCAAAATTCCTCCTCATGTTTTCAACCTGATTTCATCAACATGAGATGCTAAGACATGAGGCCATTTAAACAGATGTGCCAGCTCCCCAGTGCTCATGTTGCCGTGGCCCCTCTGGCACGGGGGTGACTCAGCAAGTATTTATTAAGCACAGGGTGAGCTTAGACCAAGATGGGAGACTGTGTTTCGCCAACATCTTTCCACAATTGGAGTTTAAGGGCAATTGTGTGAGTTTTAGCTCTAGAAAAGGCCCTCTCTGTAAATCTGTAAGTATCAATTTATGACTCTGTTTACAGTATCCAAGAATCGGATTTTAAAAGCTAATCCTAATTTTAAGCACTCTGGCTTCCTATCAATCACAGATTGACCCAGGTGTCCTCCCCTTTGGGGTGAGATGATACGGATATTTATGATATTACAAATGGGGGAAAGATAGAGGATGAGACAGGTAAGAAGAACAACAAAAAAAGGTGAAGGTCAGTTAAGAACTGCAGAAGTCAGTCAGATGAAGCTTTGAGAATTCCTTTAGTTTGAGTCATGACTAATTCTTACTGGCACCCTCTCCAAGAAGCCAGTGTTTGAAGTGCCTGGAGATAAGATCATTTCAATTCTTTCTCTAATGGACGAAAGGATTCTGACTCCAGATTTCTGCATGGTCAGTCACATAACTTGGCACTTCAGGACAGACATTCCCTACGTAATATGGCTAAATTTCAGTACCATCTCTGCTATCTGAAAATCATATAGCATAAAGTAAAATAAAGTGCAGTGATAAAAAAACAAGCATTAGATTTCACTCACAGGAAGAGACTGGAGAAAAGCTAAAATGTAGTTATGCTTGCATTCTTCTATTTTTTTAATCAATACAAAGCTATGAGAAGAGAAATCTTGCAGAGAGATATCTTTTTCCCCCCAGAATAGACAACAAAGGTGTTTCAGTGTGAGAAACAAATGCCATTAACATATCAGGCTTTAAGATGCCATTGCAGATGAACAGTAAAATGTCACTGAGCAGTAGAGTACTTGAGTTCCTGTTTCTCAACTCAGGTCAAACGTGAGCTCTGTGGCCTGTGCAATGGAAATAAAATATTCTTTTACATTTTATAAGTAATATATATTTTTCAGAATAAACCCCCACTATATCCTATTATCCAAGCCCAACTACGAATAACAAAATGCTAGTGTATTTATATCCAGTCTTTACCTTATGCAGAAGCTTAGGTTTGGGGGTCTTTTTTTCCACAGTTATAATAATTAATATAAAATTTTAATATTGTATTAGGTTTTATTTTTCCATGCTGTTATTAAATAGTTAAATTTTGCTTTTATGAATGTAGACATGAATTTGAGGCTTAAAAGGACCCTTAGAGGTTGTTTATGTCAACCCCCAGCCTTTGAATAAATGCCTTCCCTACAATCCTAAACAGAGCCTCTGAGCAGATAGACATTTTTCTATACAAAGCATTGTTCTAGAGTATGTTTTGAGCGTTCTTTGTTCTCCTTCAAAGCTTACACTCTCAAATAAAACATTTCCCTCATCTTTGTTTAATGTTAGTTGAACAACTCAAAGGTATAACATAGCTATCACAATACAGCAAAAATAGTTTTTAGAAAAAAATGGCTATTTCCTAAGTGAGAAGAAAGTTGTTCCTATTTTCATATAAAGGGCTGCATCCTTGCCATACATTTGATAATAAAGAGGGACTACATGCACAGTCAAGTGGGGTATGAGTTGAAAGTTGTTTATATTTTCATAAAATAACTTTATCCTACAATGTTCTGATAACTGGAAGGCGGCTTGCACAAAAGGAGCTTTCTTCATCTCCATTTCCCCAAAGTAGTCTTCCCCAATGAGATAAGGGAAATACTTGAAACAGATCACCGAAAAAAATCGTAAGGGTGACTTTTTCATTTGAGGGGTGAGCATGCGGAGGGGGTGGTGATTGTTGATAAATTCCAAACATAATAAAATACAATCATTTACTCAGTGTGGTTTGATCAAAATATATAATCACTTGATACAGTTTTTGCCCTTATTTCCGCACCATTTTTTCTAATACATTTATATATATATATATATATATATATATATATATATATATATGCATCTTATCAAACACGTTGGTTCTGCTGGAGCTGGTAATCACCTCAGTTCCTTGACTGAACCTTCACCTATGAACTTCTCTAAACTAGAAGTTGAAAGGTGACCCGTCTTTGAACGCTCTCATTGCTGAGCTCACACCAAGGACTGGGGAGATTGTGGTCCAGAGCTGAGCTCTCCCAGGCGGCAGCAGATCTCTGTCAAGTTACTTAGCTATTCCTCTGGCAGCACTAGCATTTCATTAATTCAAAATACTATTCCTTAATATAAAGCTCCTAACATTTAAAAATAATATGTAAAAATGCATTCATTAACTGCAATGATTATGTACTGAATTCCTACGAGATAAGAGCCCTTTGGATGCTTTTGTCTGGGTAAAATAAACACAAGAGCTGGACTATATTGGCTGTCATGTAAAATTTTTACTGGTATTTTCCAGGAAATGTAAGAAGGAACTAAAGTGGAATAAAAACTTATAATTGGCTTTGTTTTTTTTATTCTGTTTGACCATCAACAATGATGTAAGACTTGGA
The DNA here is from genome assembly GCF_040802235.1 of Manis javanica. Classification (NCBI taxonomy): domain Eukaryota; kingdom Metazoa; phylum Chordata; class Mammalia; order Pholidota; family Manidae; genus Manis; species Manis javanica. The sequence goes on from NC_133167.1 coordinate 100,678,170, forward strand.
TAGAATGTTGCCTCTCAATGCCATACTTAAATTTTTTGTTTACCTTTGGTGTATACACTTCACTGTGATTTTCTGGAATGACTCTAGCAGCCCATAAACTAATGCTTTGCAAAGCCTAAACACAAATGTTGGAAGCCTATGTTAGAAACACTTCCTTTTATGATCTGAGAAGAACATAGAGGGTTATGTTTTAACAAATTATACATTTGTGACCTTTGCTACATTAGCAAAGACTGGAAATGGCAAAGAAAAAGCTTGGTGCTGATTAACTTATGTGCTGCTTTTTTTTTTTTTTGGAAGTGCTACTGGAGATTACTTGTGCACAAATACTTCCAGAGAGGTTGCTTCATTTACAGGACAATCACCATCCATGTTCATTTATTATTTGAAGACTAAGAAGAAAACAAGGCAGAGATTTTTCTTCCCCCTAAAGCCATCATTTTATGTTAACTAATTTTTGCAAATTCAGTTTTATTTACCAAGATCTTTAAGGCATAGCATGCTTATTTAAAAAAAAAAAAGCTTGAGTCATTTTGTCCTGCCTGTTCACTCTTTTAATTAGCCTGAGAAATTGATAATCTACCAAAACGAAATTAGGCAATGGGCTTTCTGTCTTCTATCATATCAAAAACCACACATTTGAATCATGGTAATTGTCATTACTTACAATTATTTCTACTTCACTTTTTCATGCCACAATAATGGCTAACCATTATGGTTAATCATGACACACGGCCCATCTAAATTCATTATTAAATCATCCCAACAATCAGATTGTACCACTAAATAAATGTTTGACTACACAGATGTTCCAATGCTCTGGGATTCAACATTTTTCTAAAGCCGTATTTGGTTGTTCTGGTCATTCTGTGATCCAATACCAGCAACTATATTGTCACCCAACCCAGGGGTCTCAACTCCTAGGCAGTGAGCCATTTTCTGGAGGGAAGAAAATCAAATCAATAAAATAACAGTCCATTCACTCACACTATGGGATCATAGGCTTCTGTATTCAACTCAGACCTTCTTTTCAAGGTCAGGAGGCTGTTAAAATATGTCCAAGGTTAATGAGAGAAAAATTGCTCATTACCACATCACAGATTATCAGGTACCATAAGATTAGAGACAGCTGGAGTCGGATGCAGTAGGGCTAGTATTTGAAGCTGCATCCCATATGCCTCGTGGGCTTTTTTGATAGGCTTAGGTGAGGGTAGGGGGGATTTATGATGACTGCCTGCTCAAGAGAACCAAAAAAGGGCATTTTGCTGCTTGGTTCTCAGAAGGAAGTTGTTGATGTTCTCAGGTGCAAGAATCTCTGTGCAAACTCCGGTTCCACCCCTAAGAAAGGAAGACAGTCTCTTTGCAAAAAAAAGAGTGCCAGCCCACAACTTACTCATCTACAATGACGAGAAAAAAAAATGACATGAAGAATATTACAAGGTCTTTTTATTTTTTAATCAAAGCAGCGTCTTTCTAGTAACATTTCAAATAATCATAAATGTTTGTCCTAATTGAAATCTGTGTGAAACATTGGTGGCACATTGACAAAAGTAAATGAAGTTGATGTGAATGTGTGAGTAAAAATATTGTTAAGATTTATCTTACTAATTCTGCCAAATGAAAAGATTTGGAAAGAAAATTAGCTCAGGTTTATTTTAGCATTCCCTTTTGGTTTTCTTCTGCTGCTTAAAAAAAGAAAAAATTGAATAACTTTACAAAATTATACATCTGCATAAAAATGGGAAAACCTGATTCCTGACCTCAAAAACTAATAATACAGAGTTGCAGATCATTCAGGCATGTTTCGAATACAGACTTTAGGAATCTGATGTCTGGTCCTTTTCCCTGAGCAATAAAGTATAAATCCTTTTGTGAATCATATGCATTAGCTGTCTCTCAATCACTGACTTTAGTCTTTCTGGGACTAGAGTAAACACGAAGAATTCTTTAAACACACAACAGGAAATTACCAAACAACATAAAGGGGGGAGATCCTGTAAATGTTATTTCTGCTTTCATAAGGAAAAAGAGTTTTAATTTCTTTTTCCGAATTTAAAATTAGGACTTAAAGAAAATTAAGAATTTTGGTTTTTGTGGTAGACAGAGAGAAAAAACAACTTTCAGTTAGATTAGTTCAAATGATTCCGTATAGTTATTCATTAATGCTCACTCTCTTTCTGATTGTTTTATTTCTCCATTTCATAAAAGGGGGAGACTTTATTAAATTAGTAACAGAAGAGAAAAACATATGTAAGTTCTACTTGAGAAAATGTTGTGTAATACTTTTTCCCAGCCAAAAATCTCATTTCTGACACAGAATTTCTGTATTCAAATGAGTCATCTCAGATTTTCTTAAAACCTGTAAATGTGTAAGTCAGTAAAGGGCAGACAAAAGACACAATGTTCAAATTATTTTATAATTTTTAAAATAAAGTGAATTCCCTTGCACCTGAACATCCGGTGAATGAATATAGCACATGTAGAAAATTTGGTACTGGCAAAAGTTTATCCCTAACCCCTCCTTTAACCTTGCCTTTAATCTTGTAGTGGGGAAAGAAGCCTGGGTTAACAATAGCGATGCTGTGGGTTTGCTCATTAACGGCTTCATTGTGCATTCTGTGGCTCTGTGTATTTTGTCTGCCATTGTACAGGAGTTCAAACCCATTGGTACCGCGCACAACAGAAGGGCCCAGCCTTTTGTTGCAGCAGCAAACATTGACGACAAAAGGCAGGTAGTGAGCGCTTCCTATAACTCACCCATTGGGCTCTATTCAACTAGCAATATACAAGACGCGCTTCACGGACAGCTGCGGGGTCTCATTCCTAGTTCACCTCAAAAGTAAGTATCGGAGTCGGTTTCTGGCCGCCATGTTTTTAACAGTGATAGATAGTATGCTTTCTTTTCCTTTCAAAAGTCCAGCTCTTGCTGTTTTATTTCTACTTTCCTGAAGCAGCGATCAGATTTTTACTGTAAAGGCAAGCATCTAGAACATGGTTCTACTGTTCTGGAGTGCAGTCTGCCAGTTCCTGTGGATAGATGGCTAAAACAGAGACATCGCCCTGGTTCCGTCATCACCTTTCTTAGTCGTATCAATAACTGGTGGTAAATAGCCTCTCTGTACAATTATCACTCGTTAATTTTATCTAAAAATAATATCCTACTGAGGGGCTTTTTAACCTCAGGATGTGAACTTTGTTTTTACAGGATGTGAACTACTTTGAACACAAGCACAATATTCGGCCCAAACCTTTCATAATCCCAGGCCGAAGCAGGTCATAAGCTCTGAGAGTGTGACGTTTGGAATGCATGCTTCTTTAATAAATCCTTACTACTCACCCAAAAGAGTTAACTTTTTAGTTGTTTGGTGTGACTGCTCTCATTTTGAAGCTTATTTCAAAAGCAGAAGAAACGAACTCACTTAGCAGAGACGAGTAGCCAGCTACCCTCCACTTCCAAGAGCAGATAGTGGCAAGATAGAGCTGTGCGGTGTCACCCAATCATCACGTATATTTATAACTAATACCCCTGCTGCACCAAGTATCCAGAGCGCAGTGACTTTTGTAAGGCAGGTCAGGAAGGCCCAGCCAGCGCAAGCAGACCCGGAACCCAGCCCCAGGTCAGGAGTCAGGAAACGGGCAGTGCACCTTTGGGAACATTTATCTGCTTACCCCACCTCAGCACCTGCTTTTCATCCCACCGTTAGAACCCACTGGGTCATCCCAATTCATCCTCACCCTTATGTAAAAATGTGCATTCTTAGGGCAACTTGCAAAAGAAGAGAGTCCACTGGAAAAGGAACTTTTCTACCTAAGGGAAAATAAGTATAAAGAAAGGGAAGGAAGGTGTACTGGTTGCTCTCCTGGATAACTGTGCACACACAGCGCCTCAACATATGCCAGACAGTTTGGTGATCTCAGACTCCAAACCCAGCAATTGAGAAGAAGAGCAGGAGAAAGATGCCTAGCAAATACACCTTCCCCCACTAGCATGTAAGCACCTACATCCCCAGCACCTAGAAATGAGTAATGCTGCAGTAAATGCTCAATAAATATTAGATACATTTAAAAAAAATTAGATAAAGGAACAAAATCCTAAGCATACCCAATAATATTTCCTGAGAGGCGAGAAGAACCAGGCACTATCAGCCCTCTCCCATGCTAGCAACGCTGCACAATCCTTTCTTACTTCTCTGTTTTTTGTTCCCGCGTTCTCATTCCATTTTCCTCTGCATCTCTGCCTCAGTTCTCCACATTCAGCCTCCCACCTGCACCCCCAGTAACAGAACAACATGGTATTCAAAGTAAAAATGCGATTTTACTATTGACTAAATATATACACAGCTTCCTGAAGAAGCTGATTAAAATGAATATGCTCATGTTCCTTTGAGGTCAGCTGAACTGTTAGGTTCACTGACTTGAGCCATAGCACTTCAGGAAGCTTGAATGAGATGATTCCTTAGAGTAACATATCTTGCCTGTACTAAAGCCCTGTAACATTTAATTTTATAAATATTGAAGGGAAGTCAGAGAGATTGAGGTATGTAGTGCCCTTCTATTATATTTCCACTTTAATTCAAAGACAGTGATAATGACAAGCCACTCATAATTTTGTCATTGTAAGGTGCCTTTCAGAATAGTTCATTCTGGAAGAGAGGAGAGGAGAAACAGGGATGAGGGGATCCACTTAAAAAACACGAACTACACAAATCTTAAGGAATCATAAAAACACCTCTACTATCCTTTCTTCCTATGCCCCTCACTATTTGCTGTAGCTTCTGAATTTCTCATTCTCACCAAACGATTCTTCATCAAAGTGGAATTTTGAGTGGTAACATGGCAATCTGTAACTACACCATTAATGAACAACTTTGTAATCAGAAGTTGGAGATGCTAAATTGTTGATACATTAATCTCCCTGGGGCCATACTACTAGTTATGGTTCTTTTCATCATTTCATAATTAACACACCAGCATTTTCATGTCAGTATTTAAAGCCAAAGCTATAATTAAAATACATACAAGATCCAAATGATAAAATACAATGCTTTGAGTGGTTATTGGACAACTCACTTTCAGAAGCACATCCCAAGCAGTTTATACACACATCCGGGAGAAATTCACTCTCTAATGATCTATCTAGGTGTGAAGCAGCCGGGTGTATCACCAAGCTTACAGGTGGTCTGGTCAAGTCACTAAGTCAACGTCAAGAAATCTCATTAATATCTACCTTCCCAGGTCACAGGAATAGGTCATGGTGACCCATGATGCTATCCGCAGTGACTGGAGTCCATAGAAACTCGTATTTAAAGCATCAGTTCAAGAGATCTTTTAAAATTGTACCAGAAATTATAAAAAGGTCATTCTTATTTGCTTAGGGTTTATTTTCTACCTATTCAATAGACATGGGAACGTAAATAGAATGGTAGACTAGGCAATACAAGACACAATCTTTTATATAAATTAAATTATCTACATAAAATCACATGTATACAGTAACCCTAATAATAGAAAAAAAATTACTAATTTCATTGATAAAATAAAGTGTACCTATTAGTTCTGAATTGATCCTACTTTATCTATCTACTTTCTAGCACTATGCCTGACACTCTGTCAGGACATGCTTGTTGAAAAAGATTCACTATTTTGAGCCCAAAGTCCCCCAAGGTTTAGCGCATTGTCCCAAATCCCTAAACTGCATTTTTAATAAGCTGCATTATACTTAGGTCAAATCAAACACTGTCGCTGAAATTTTATTTCTGTTCTTTTACCAACTGAAGTCAATTTCAGGAATCAGTGTAGGGCTGAGCCTATAAAAATGGTGAATAAACCACTTGTCATTTTTGTATGTCATCAATCAACTTACAGATTGAGTTTTAAACAGGTCCTCAACAGCCAGGAAGAGAAGGAGCATGTCTATATCCACCTGCCTCTTTTAGGTTGTGGAGGAGGTTGAACTGGATCACATAAGACAAAATAAATTTTAAATCCACTTAATGACATGGACTGTCCAGACTAATCGGGCTGTAACACTGATAAAACCAACAAAATCAGTGCCCAATATCCTTTTGGGTTTTGCTCTCTTTATGGGGCTGACGTTAGCTCCGTAGCCAGAGTAGATAGATGCAGATATGGAGCCGTACTTGAGCCCTAAGAGGATACCAACTCTGAGATGAACACACCCCAGAAAGTGTTCTCGGTCTTGAGATTACAGCAACACTAACCTGCGGGCATGAGAGAAGTTTACAAATACTAATATTTCTTTTGACTTAGTTTTAAATGTGCTTTTTAATAAATCTCAGTATATCCCATTTTCTGATAAAACGTGTTTCTCATGCTGTGCTTAAAATGTATGAAGAAAACTGACTTTTTAGTCATTAGCATGTCAGTTGTGACTAGGTTCCTATTCACTTTCCTAAAAATATGAAATCTCTCTAGTTGGTCTTCAAATTGCATGGCTGGTCTTTCTGATGTTTTAATAATAAGTATGCTCAATTTTTCTTTTAAGTGAGATGAGAAATATGCATGAAATATGTGTACTTCCAATATTTTACATGAAATAGCTATGTATAAAAGACATGTATCTTAGCCCTGGTAGCACGTGGAGAGCCCAAGATCCCTTTATCTGCCCTCTAATCATTAATTTCAAGGTGACAAGCATTTACTGGCTGTTTCTAGAGTAACCACTGAACCATTTTTTAAAGTGTATTCTTCACAAAATTAAAGAATGAAAATGGAAAAAGTTAAAATAATAACAATAAAACATTTACAAAATAACCTTAAAGCATAAGCTTTAGCACATGGCCTTCAAGTTGGTGATTACTAATCAATTAAAGCTTAACTGTGTTTCTGAAACATATTTATCCTTTTGGTATGTTTAGCTTAAATATTCAATTGGATTTTTATGCTGCATATTCAGTTACTATTTGTGAAGGATCTTCATTAATATTTTAATTTTAAATATTGCAGTCAGACATGTAAAAGGATGTCTGGCTAATATAATTTCCCTGCATCATTTGTCTGTGATACTGTCAATTTTTAAACCACTTGGCCTATTTTTTAAAAGTGAGGACAGTTCTACTTACTTTATACACAACTCTTTCTACGTGCAACCCTCCACTTACATATTACCTAGTAGAACACAGCCAAAAAATGCAATATCACCTGTATCTTTTAATTTTGCTAAACTTTTATCAATCATGAATGTTTAAATGTAAGCATTCCCTTTTTAGAATAAATTCTAGCCAGAAGTAAACATTTCATTACAATTTGATTTAATTCACTTCTGACTTTCTGTCTTCAATTCCTTTTAACCTCTCTGTCCTTGTTCTATGTGTTCTCCTGTATGGATTTTCTGGTTCCTGTGTCACCTCTGTGTCACGTGGTCATTAACACAGTGGATGCAGTACTCCGTCCGGTGTTGACGGTGGCAGTGGACGTAGCACCCCTTCTTCTGTCAGTACTCTTAGTACTATTTGCCCAGGTGACTTGAAAGTGGCTGCTAAGATGGCCCCTAACATTCCTTTGGAAATGGAACTTCCCGGTGTGAAGATTGTACATGCTCAGTTTAATACACCTATGCAGTTGTACTCAGATGACAATATTATGGAAACACTTCAGGGTCAGGTTTCAACAGCTCTAGGGGAAACACCCACAATGAGGTAATATGAGTCTTTCTGAACCATGGGCATATTAACTAAACACATGGGCAATGTCGACTTTACCAATGTCTTTTAACATTGTCTTAATTGAAAGAAAGCTATGTGAAAAGCTTTAAGGCCGAAATTCTAAGGATTTAATGCAAATAGCTACTAGGCCTAATGATAAAGGTGATTTGAAGAATGTACTGAGTAAAGCTTTGTGACATAGTGCAGTAAAATGAAATCATGGAAGGGCCAAATGTACATGTATTTGAAAAGCTACAATGGACTTTACAAAAAGCTCCAATACTTCTCAAAAGTGATTTATAATCTAGTATACTCTGTGTTTCTCCTTTGGAGATCAAAAATTGGGAAAGGTGGGGAGGTTCAGAGAAGTTTTCAGAGATGACACCTCTTGTCTCTTCTCATGGCATCTTGAGGACAGAGAATTATTTTTTCCATTTAAAATGTTTGCCATGAATAAGGGTTTATAAGTGAATATCTCAAGCTATTAATGTAGATATGTAATTTCATTGGTCTCTATTTTGACTAATTTCTTCTTTATTATGAATATTTGTTGAAGGCATTTTTTCCCTCATGTTTTTTCAATTAAAGAGATTTCTTGTAAGATAAAATCTTATTACTTCTTTCAATATTACAGAACCACTTTTTCTAAATTAAGGTACCATGACTCAGAGTTCTATGTAACAGTATCCCAAAGACATCTCTTGGGATGGATACAATGAGAAAAATAATAGCATAATGTATCTCAAAGCCTTTTTAAAAGGAATTTCAGATAGAGGATGATTATTTTCAAATATTACACAGGCAATAAAAATGTCAGCAGATAGGAACTATGTTCTCTAGATAATGCAATTAAGTAAAATAAAATAATAAAGCATTTATTGCCAAACATGTGGTAATATTGTGGTATTTTTAAACTGCTCACATGAATATATTTGTAGAAATTATATTAAAATAAAGCTATCATTGTTGTAAATGAATTGTAATATAGATGTTAAAAAATATAATGTACTCAGCATAACCGACATGTATATGAAAGTTTCTATGTTAAGCATTTCAAGCAAGTTGAATTTGTTCTATTTGCAAAGTTAAGCCTTTACTGGTTCCAGAGTGTTAGCAAAGCAAATTAACCTCAAAAACAAAATTAATAGTTTTAATTAATATTTAGTTTAATGTGAGAAATAAATCTGAATTTTATTGACAATTTTATCACAAAATAATCGAACTGGGCTCACTCCTGGCACTATCTATCACGTGTATGTTGTCTTTTCTCTGAGAAAAATTAATTTTGTTCACATTAGAGTTACATATCCATCAGACACAAGTGTTGACTTTTTAAAATTACTGTTGCCTAACAATCACATTTAAATTGCTCTTCAAACTATTTTACCAAACGGAGAAGTGCTGATGTGACTCCAGGTTAATTCATGACATGTAAAAATATGAGTTCACATTATATTTTTAACTGGGACAGAGTTAAAACTTGAAAGTGCTGAGTGTCTGTTCAGAAGTTACTGCAAATCTAGTAACACTGTTTATTGATGTCTGTGGCTTCTGGCACGTCCCGCGCCTCCCGCGCTCCTGACTCCGCTCTGCCGCCATCCTGTGTTTCAGTGAACCCACGGCCTCGGTGCCGCCCGAGTCAGATGTGTACCGGATGCTCCACGACAACCGGAATGAACCGACTCAGCCTCGCCAGTCCGGCTCCTTCCGGGTGCTCCAGGAGCTAGTCCACGACGGTGCGTAGCCACGAATGTCTGTCCAAATATTATCGATGGAGGCTCTTGTAAAGGTCAGGGGAGGGAGGACAGCAAACATACTGGGAATGAAAGTCTAAAAAAATCTATTTTATTCAGTCTTCAACTGAATTTTTGTTCAGAATGGCATCTGGTTTAGGAAAAGAGGTTCCAGAATGTGTCCAAGAGTCACCAGCTTGGTGGTAAAAGGGCACCAAAGACAGATTCCATCCACCAGAGTCAAGGGCTAGCTCGGCTTGTTCGTCATAAAATAGAATACTAAATGGACGCTGCAGCGTTCCTCAGCCTCCCCCACAATCCAGGTAGCATTCTTATCAAAATTTTAAAATAGCACTTAAATACCCCTTTACTATGTTCTCAATCCTATGCTACATACATTATTATTTAATCCTGACAATAACTATGCGAGGTAGGAGCTCTTATTTTCCCCATTTAACAAATGAGAAATGAGGCATAGAGACAGGGGATTTGTTCAGCCCTACAGCCAGTTGGAGGCAGAGCTGGGGCTGTGACCCGCTCCTGCTGTGTGCAGGGCCTGCACTCTTACCAATGCTTTCTGCGCCCAGCAAAAGGAACTCTATCCTTTCAAAGTCCCACCAAAATGCAAAATGCCACATGAGGATGGCTGTTTTTTTCAAAAGGTAAAATAACAAGGGTTGGTGAGGATGTGGAGAAACAGGAACCCTTGTTCATTGCTGACAGGAATGTAAAATGTTGAACAGTACAACAGTTCCTCTAAAGTTAAACGTAGAATTATCACATGATCCAGCCATCCCACTCCTCGGTATCCACCCAAAAGAACGGAAGACAGGACTCAGATACCTGGACACCAATGTTCAAAGCAGCATTACTGACAATAGCCAAAGGATACAAACAACCCATATAGCTATCACCTGATCAATGGATAAACAAAATGTGGGCTATGCAAACAATGGAATATTATTCAGCCTTAAAAAGGAATGAAATTCTAATACATGCTATTAACATGGATGAACCTTGAAAACATTATGCTCAGGGAAATAAGCCAGACACAAAAGGACAACTATTGTGTGATTCCACTTCTATGAGGTATCTAGAATAGGGCAAGTCATAGAGGCAAAAGGTAGAATAGAGGTTACCAGGCTCTGGGAATGAGGAGCCTAGTGTTTAGTGGGTACAAAGTTTCTGTTTGGGATGACAAAAAAAAAGTCCTAGAAACAGATATTTGTGATAGATGCACCGTGAATGTACTTAATGCCATTGAATTACACTTAAAAATGGCTAAGACAGTCTTTATGTCTATTTTACCACAGTAAAAAACAAAGAAAAAAATGGAAAATGTTGTGCTTCTTTGAACATTCTGCAAGAGGTCCCTACAATAACAAAAGCTTTTAACTCTGTTTTGTAAGGCCCTTTTCAGAACAACTTATGCTTGAACAGTTCTTGTTTCTTTTGAAATGCTGGTACGGTTACAACTTGAGAATTCCTTAGGTTAAAGGCCACACCTTAAAATAGAAGCCAAGTACAAACTGTAGCCAGCTGTTCCCTTGCCATAAATGGAAACACTGTTTTTCAGATGACCGTCCTGCTGGAACACGGAGTGTGAGAGCTCCAGTTACAAAAGCCCATGGGGGCGCTGGCAGCACACAGAAGATGCCACTCTGTGACAAATGTGGGAGTGGCATTGTGTAAGTTTCACTTTAACCCAGGGATTCACTGTAAATCTTGGTATCTGTTCTCTGTTTCTACTCATTGACTTGAAATTCAGTGTCCACAATACTTGGCACATTTCGGCCAGAATTACTGGGATGTACCCTAAAACTGGTATATAATGCTAATCAGTAATCTTGACTTATAATTTGAAATGATTCTCATGAAAAAAGTGTATATTTTAATTTTTTACAAGTATATTTTCAAAGTAATTTCCAAGAATCATAACTGCACTTCAATAAGCCCTCTCTCTCTGTAAATATGTAGTCTTTGGGTACTCCCTTTTTTATATAAAGCCAGGGAAACAAATACAGGATCATCAGGTTGTTAATTAAATAACATTATCTTTACCCAGTTTCTTAAGTTTCACAAATACTGAAATATAATTTTTAAAAATACAGTCAGCTCCCATTTCAAGGGCCTTTCTGTTTGAGGAGCCACACTCGCTAGCTCAAATCTTTGAGTGAACCAGATCATTTTAATCTCTTTGCCACAAATGCCCCATGTAGCCACTTCTGCCATCCCTCTATTCTGTTTCTCTACCCTTAGCTCACACGCTGAGGCACCATCTGTCCAATTACTCAGGATTCATCCCAGAAGGGCAGTGGGAGATAGGCCTGGCTGGAGCAAAGAGGGAAACACGAGCAGAAACAAATCCAAAGGACAGGGTGCTCAGGAGCAGGGTGGACCCTGTGACACACGATAGCACGGGACATTACCAAAAGCAATTATTGCTTCTAAGTCGCAGCACACCGTTTGGACAGCAGAAGCGAGTCCAATTCCATCCCCGCTCTTTGATCTGTTTCCTCTATGCTCCAAGGAACAGAGGTTACACCACCAAGATAACAATCAGAGAAACTGGTTGTTGTGTAGACAACAACCTTCGTAAACAACAGCCTGCAGGATGTGTGTGTGTTTTATCTGCAACAGTCTCCCTCGTGCAAAGAAACAACGGAGAAAGATCAAGTGTGATCCTTTAACTTTCATATAAATGACTTGTGTGAAGATTCTTCAAAATACTCACCCAACAACATCACAGAGAAATACGCGATAGTTTATTAGGGTTGTCTTGGATCTCCCTGACAATCAGCCCACAGCTGTGTCCGGTCTTACAGCGGGAGGCTGATGTTTCCTGAGTGTGAAACAGAGCCTGCTTCTCTGTAGTGGTGTCTCCCTTTGTGCCATGCGTTTGGCTTTGTGTTGTTTACTTGCTCTCCCTTCCTCAACAGCGGTGCGGTCGTGAAGGCACGGGACAAGTACCGGCACCCGGAGTGCTTCGTGTGTGCTGACTGCAACCTCAACCTCAAACAGAAGGGCTACTTCTTTGTGGAGGGGGAGCTGTACTGCGAAACTCATGCAAGAGCCCGCACGAGGCCTCCAGAGGGCTACGACACAGTCACTCTTTATCCCAAAGCTTAAGCCTCACGCCGACTGGAGCACGCACACACTCACCCTCGCGCTTACACAGGAAGACATTAATGGCTTTGGGCGGAAGGATAGCAAACTGTTGGCTCCAAATCTAAAGCCAAGGCTTTTAGACATTTATCTTATTGTATACCGAGGAAAAGGAATGGGAGGCAAATGTCTGTTATAACAGAAATACACATTTAGCTATATTTTGCAACTCTTTTTCTCTTTGAATCTAGCAATAACTTAATGACAATTAAAGCAATCATTTTTTTTGTATGTCATACTCCACAGTTTACATTTATGTTTTGACCATCACACATGTAAACACCAAGATATTTGGGGGAGTCTAATGTTCTTTTGTTAACAAGTTGATTTTGCAATTGTAGTAAACACCAACTGACAATCTTGTATTCTAATACAACCTGCCATTTTTTCTTACCTGTTCTAATAATAACTATTATAGTGCATGTCAGGGAGAAATGCCTTAGATTTCTCTAGTTTCACAGTCAAACAATTATACCATCAGTTGCAACATACATAATAAATACATAAAACATTTTAAAAATATCTAATTAAGTGGCACTCAATGAATTCAGAAGTCAACATTCCAATGAGAGGACCCAATTGTGTCTTGACATGTACACTAGCAACTCAGGTTGTTTAAGAAAAATACATTTTAAGAAAAATGTGGCTTCTTTCTTTTTTATAACTCAGCTACTCTTTCTTATGTGTCCACAATTTCTGCTACTAGGAGGACATTTAACTTTGCTAGTTAAAGGTAATTTAGTTTCTTGCAGATTAAAACAGTTTCTTTTGCTTTGAAACAGTCTCTTTCATTTTTAATGTCTCTTTCAGATAAATATTCAGTCAAATTCAGGGTTCATACTCCATGGAGGCTGTTTCTTTATGCTCAAAAGCTCACCACCTGCCTCCTCCTTCCCAGAGCGGCAACTCCAAGAGGAGACGTATTTAGGGGATCTCTGAGGATGTGAGGGGCTGCTGGCCTCCTGGGGTCCTGCTAAATCCACTGCTAAAATCCATGGGTTCGCTGGGGTCTGTTTTCTCGACATCGTTGGGACCACCCAACAACCTCACCTCCAGCACCATCTCCCCAAGTCTCAACTCAGCCTTTCCTGAAATCACGGGTCCTTTGCATTTCAGACCTGACTCCCCCTGGCCCTGGCTCTGCTATGCACCTTGACTCATGCTATGGTGGCCCCATGGCAATGCCTGACTCGCAGTGGCTTACCTACTTCCCATGCCTCTCACTGGGGACCATGGTGTTCCCTCCAAGTACAAGCCATGGGGAACTGGCAAGGTGGGGAAGTGGGGACCGTCTCAGTCCCTCTCTCTCACCACCTGGTCACAAAGTCATCTCTACCCTACCATAGGCAGCATAGGCAAGTGTTCTCCTATTGTCCCAAATGGAAAGGAGGACAGAGCTTGGATTGCTCTGGGATTCTCCCGCAGAAGTTATTCCTGATCCTGACCTATCTGGGGTTTTGATCCAGGGAAAGGGGCCAGAACACCTGCCTGGCCCCTGTAGGCATTTGAGATGGCAGCTGGAACCCTTGCACCAAAACATAAATCCATTAACAGAGCTATTAAAATAAAGAAGAAACTTAGAGATCAAAGAAATGAATGCATCCAAAATACATTACTTTTGTTCATATATTTTTAAATATTTTATTCTGGGAAGGATATAAATGTAAAGGTTTGGAAGCTAGATAGCAAATGAATGGTAGCTGACCTAGAAAACCTGAAAAAATCAAAATCTAAAACAGCAGTGGAGAAATCTAAAGACCAACTCAATTCACCCTCCAAAATTTTGAAAACGGGTGGAACTTGGCAGCACCAGGCATCTCTAGGCCAGAGGACAGAGGTGGAGTTACCATCAGGAGGATGGAGCAGAAGCTGTTTAAGAAGCACATAAGGCGTCCCCTCCCCACCCCATCCCACTCCTGGCAGAACTTTCCAGCAGAGTCAGCAAGGTATTCTCTGCAGAAGGTACAGCAGCATCTCTAAGCTGGAGTCAGGGATCACAGTTGAGGGTATGTGTACTGTACGAAAAAGAGCTGAAATCAAGAAAGAAAGACTCAAGAGAAAAGTGTACATTAAACATTATGTTGTGCATTAATGTACATTGTATGTCATATGTAGGTTGGACATCAAACAGCATCTTAAAATTATATTTTGTATGTCATAGAGTACATAATGAACTGCTCAAGTTCTTATCTATAATGAGTAAAAGAAAAGTAGTAAAAAAGGTGGTACAGTTTTTTCAAAAAGTAGTAGAGTTCTAACCTACAATTCAGGAGAGAGATGGCTTAAATCTGAAAATTCAAACTATGTACCTGAGGCTTGCAAAGCATGCCTTTAAGGTTAAATGTTCATCATTTTTAAAAAGATTATTCTCTTCACAATTGAATTTAGAAATTTAAACATGTAGAGGAACTAGCTACAAAATTAGTAAGTAGAAATTAATGCAATATGAAAATTGTTCTAAAATATATCAAGTACAGAATGAAAATAGCAATGTTGAAATGGAACAGAATTTTTTTAAAAAGCCAACAAATGAGAAAGCATTATTTCCTATTCTAGCATGCTGTCCATTAATAATGAATTCACACCAGTCTCTGCATAGGAATTCATGTGGTGAACAAAGAATGCCAACCAGTTTTGATTTAGCTCACAGAATACAATTTTCTTGGAAAACAGACTAGTCACTGCATTTATATTTACAAGCTTATAAAACCTAACAATGATCTATGAAACTATCCATAATTAAGAATTGGGCATCCATGAACTTTGGGCTCATGATTAACTAAATTGCTGTTTTTTACAGTAAGCATAGGAGAGAGTTGCTACTCTACCAACAGGGCGATTGAATAAAAGAACAGTTCCAGCTAGCAATAATGTTTGCATCTATGTAAGCAGAGCAAAGCTTAATGGTTAATATGACACATAAACAGTTTACTCATCTCTGCATAAGATAATCTAAAGTTTGTCCAACTTGGGAACACTCCAAAATACGCAGAATGGAACTCTGGGTCTCTTCCATTAAAAACTTTAGCTGCAAAAGTTTGTCAAGTTGTCTTTTGGAAAGATTTGACTCTCATCCTAGGAAACCGCCCTTAAAACCATTATTCTGTTCTGTCATCACGGCCTAGTGCTCTTTTATTATTTATGCTGTACCATCTGATCCTTCAGCAAAAGAAAGAAGATTTAGGAAAGAATGAGATACTCAGATAAATTGAGTAAATAAACCACTTGCCTAATCTATATGACTATTTCAAATAATTTTCTCAAGTCTCTATTCATTTTGGAGAGTATGCAATAAATATTTATTTGAGAACCGACCAAGAGATGGTGAATACTAGGCATAACAGAATGTATTTTTTAATACCTCTGTCTATATTTGCAAACTCAGTTTTAAGGTAATTAGAATGCTTTATCAATTTTAAAATAAAGCACAAGAGTGGTTGCTTATCACAATTACTTTCAAACTTGTTGGTAATATTAACATTCATTTCAGAAGAACATAAAGTCATATATTAACATTAGCTTTATAATTGCCTGAAAACTGTGTCTACATATGCAGAGAATGTTTAATAACATGTTTTACTTCCTCTAGAATAAGGCATCTCAGCATGTCTTAACTTGAAAAAACCCAAAACACAATTCCATATCCATTATTCAAAGAATAATACAATATCTACTCTTGAAACCTAATTGCTACCCCTACTGTAAGTATTAAGCATAAACGGACACTAAATTAAGATGATATGAAATGCCAAGTATTTATTTGGGGATAAAAAGTACCCTATTCATTTATTTATTCAATTTTTCATCTGGTGACAGAGTATATACAAGTTATTATTTTTGCAAGTGCACAATTATGTTGTGAGTTTGAGAACTACCTCCTACAAAACCAAATCCCCATACTACCTCCTTTTCTGAATCACAGGGGTTGAAAAGCACAGGCATGTGTATCACTCATCATATGTGTAAGTGCTAAGATGTACGCTATCTGTGGTTCACAAGGCACTCAAGTCATGCCACCAATAGCACATGCGAGAGCCTGCTTTATGTCCAGCTACACCGCAGAGGCACAGGCTGCTCCACCCGCTCTGTCATGCATGAGAGCCAGCCGCTGCTGTCTGAGTCCCCAAAGTTCCCAACCGTGGCCTTTCAGACGCTGCTTCATGCTACCGACCTGTTCACTCCTCATGCACGTACCTGTGCTTGATACCAGTCCCTCTGTTTGGGGTGCCAGCTAACTGAATAGTCTAATTCACGCTAACAAGTAGTAATAATTGTCTGCTGCCCCCAGTTATGTCCAATATTTGTGTTTGGTTCCAGAGGCTGTCCTTTAATCTAAAGGAATGCCTTTAATGGTAGAAATTCCAGGTAGAGAAAAATAAGCTGGGAAGGAACTTGAGGAATAGGCATGATTTAGACCAAGAAGAAGGCAGAGGATTAAAGAGTCTCTTTGCACATGTAGGGTTTCACATTTTGTAGAGGTGACAGAGAGCTTTCCTCCCTGTGACGGAGGCCCACGTCATGGGAATGTGCTCACTCTGGCCCGGAGCACTGAGGTCAGTTTAGTGCTCTGTTTGTGAAATTCACCAAGGTAAGTGTTTATCGTAAAACTCCTCTTCTAACCTGAAGAGTCTTCAGATTAGCAGTCACAACTCTGAATGCGCTATGAACCACTGAATTCAAATGGGTGAATTACATATTATTTGAATTCCAATAAAGCTGTTATTTTTTAAAGAGAACACTACGAGTATAAATATGTGATTGGCATTAACCTGTCAAATAGATAGATTCCTAAGATTAAGATGGTCAGCACCAAAAGAAACAACATGGGTAGAAATGTTCCTCCTTATTTAGATAATTCACAAATTCCTTTTCTGGAAAATGTTCGATCATTGCTGAAATAACAGCAATAGCTAATACTTTTGTAGCTCTTACTATGTCGCAAGCACTGTTCTAAGCGCTTTACGTGTATTAACTCAAACTTCACAGGAGCCCTGGGAGGCAGTCACTCTTTGGCCTCCTGTATTGCAGATGAGAAAACTGAAATACCAAGAGATTATCCAAGGCTTCTCCTATAGGAAATGGGGGAGCCAGAATTTCAACCCGGTGGTCTGGACTGGGAATCCGTGCTCTTGAGCACCTCACCAGGCTGCTTCATATTATTTCTGAACAAGAAATTCAATGGCTTTTAGTTTAGGATGACTATAAGGTTTTCATGGGACAGCAAAGTCCTCAGTAAGCTTTGTAAAAAATTATCACTTAGACTCCATTTCAATATAACTAATTCTAGGTATTAGAACTTGGTGGTTACACAAATGAGATTTGGACACAGTACAGCCGAACTGAACCTGAGCTCTACCGTTTTCAAGCTATAAGACGTAGGGAAATCATGAGGTTTCTCCAGACCTCAGTTTCATCACCCATAAAACTAGGATAATCATCTCTACTTGATAGGGTTATTATAAGGATTAAATGAACATAATTCCTATAAAATATCTAACACACTTCCTATTAAGTAAAGAGCAAACCCTAACAAACTACTACCAGGTATTCTTTTCACCATTCAATCCCAGATTCAAAATGGTGTTTCTATGCCTTCTAATTATTCTTTGGTGCTGAAAAATCAAGGGCTAATTAAATGAGCACAACGGTATCAAGCTGGGAGATTCCCAGAACTAGATTCCTATCCCTGACAATGCCAGGAGAGTTGAAATTTCAAACTGAGACCGATTGGATTCGCTAAGTTCACTGGAACTTGCCTTCATTGGAGAAGGGCAATTCTAAAAGCCTGACTTCACCTGCAACCTGACTCCGCCGAGCACTCACTGGCAATATTCTGTCTGTTACACCAGTGGCAACTTCAAGGCAGTTCTCAGATGCTTTCAGGATGTAGAGGGTTAACAGAATTAAAGTTGGCTCTGAGTAAGAATTCCACTTACCCAAGCTAAGGTGAAGAATGACAAAAAACTGTAGGTTATCATCCTGTAGCTGCAAAGAGAACTATGGTCCCTCTATTAACCAGGTATATTATTTGAGTATATAGAGTTTTAATTGAATGTTAAAAAATTCTTGACCTAACGGTCACATCCATACATAACTTTTAATCCTTATAACAGTTTTGCCAAATAAATAGATGAGGGAACGTATCAGAGAGTTTAGTTTTTGTAAAGGCCAAACAACATCATCAAAGAAGAAACAGCATCTAAACACACTAATATTCCCTAGTAATAACTACTACATGTTATGGAAATCTTTAAACCTATGAATTCTTAATACATTGTAGTTCTTCCTCTCTATTGTATTTATTTATATCAGTGTTAACTTACAGTCCTTGTTTGTTCTCTTTATAATAAAAATCACCCTTTTCCTTAAGTGCTAGGAAAAGTAGTGTGCAAAATTAAAATATTAAATAACAGTTTAATTAAGTAATAGACAGTAAGAAGACTGTTGTGAAAGAGCTCTGGATAAGGATTTGTATTCGAATCGCAGCTCTGCCCCTGGGCCTCCACTTCTTAATCTGCAGAGCAGAGGGGCTGGGCTGGATGATTCTGAGACGTCTCCCAGCTTACACAGTCATTGATCTGGACTTGACATTGTCTATCAGTGTTAACTGGCTGGCAATTCCATAGTGAGGGCATGCTGTCAATGTGGCTAGGCTCTTGGTTCACTTCAGAAGTTTCATTCTGTTCCACGGTCACGGACACCACCTCTGACTCATGTCATAGCTCACAGTTGAAGTCAAGCAAGAAATATGGATTTATTACTGAATTTGCTCTGTGCAAAGTACACATTAGCAGTACTTTATATAGCAAGGGAAACACACTATGATTATTCATGTGTGATCAAGCAGCCTGACTCAGTGCAGCTCCTTTAATGTCTAAAAACCAGAAAGCAAGGTAGCATCAGGACAAAGGGGAGTCATACTCTGTGAGCTGAACTTAAGACTCCTCAGTTTAGGAGGGGCTATAGAGACTACAACATTCACTCAAACCCTTGAACACCTCCTCACCCTCAGTAAATTGCACAGAGCGCTAGCCTGACCTAAGAAAGGGCCCAATGCCCCATTCCTTTGGCCTCTGTCAGAGGGAGGAAGGCTCTGTATCACCTCTACAGGACGGCCAAACCTTCACATGTGCAGACCTCAGGTTCTTGCTTCAAATCATGCCCATTCCTTTATTCCTCCAGTTCTCTTTCCAACTTAATTTTCCCACTCAGTCACTGAGTCTTTCTTCTCAGCCTGCAAGCAAGCTCAGGTACTCTACACCATCCTAAAATAATCTGTTTTCCTAACACCTATTCCTTCTCAAGTGCCTCAGTATTTCTCTGTCTATCCCTTTTCCCTTTAGCACATCCCTTTTTAGAGTTAGACTAATTCATGTTCTCAGTACCCCCTCCTTACTACTGTTGATGAGTCCTCTTTAAGGTAGCAATCAATCTCCTAAGAGTCAACACCAGCGGCTGTCCTGAAGTTGGGGGGTTCACTCTCCTATACAGATGAAATCAGGTTCAAATTAACACTAAAGGAACCTTAAAGAAGGCTGAATGCAGAGGTGTTTACATTCAGATCAAGCCTTTGAGTGTCAAAGGCCCACTGTCCCCCCAAGACTTCCTAAGTCTCCAGCATGCAGGTCCCCTCTCTGACCAAAACACTGGCCTTAGGACAACTGCCCAAATTTGTTGTATCCTAGGAGCAGCCTGATCACTTTTTCTCACTACTCTAGATCTCAGCTACGATTAATGATAGCCTTGCTACCTCAGGTTTAAAAAAAGACCTGAAGCTAAAAATCCGCAAGTATTTTAGCCTGGCAATAAATGGCTAAGAATAGATTTGCCAGCTTGTTTTTGTGCAGTGCTCTTGAGTTTGTTCCAAATTCTTGAATCTGCAGCTGTTAGTCAACAGGTGGAAGTGATTCTCTAAAAGGAGCTATTTGAAGATTTTGAAATACTGTGGCTCACAGATATTTTTTAACTGACAGTACAGATTTTAGTTCTATCCTTTACCAATGAACTTCACAATAAAAAAAATAGACATTTTCAGGACAGTTGTTGGGCTGACTGACTTGTGTGCCCAGAGAAAGCATATCTCCTGACAGAATACCTACTAGAGCCCACTACCTAACCAAGATGAGACCAAATTAAAAAGACGGTGTCTCACACAATGAGAAAGTACAGGTGTGCTACCATATCAGGAAATAGGAACTTTTACCTCTAGTATTAATTATATGTATACCTTCTCTAAACTTTCAAATTTAGATGAAATAGTGTCCTGAACACATTAAAATAAACTGATTTGGGAAGCAAGGGCTTCAGAATCAGAAAGCCTAGCACTGATCAGTTAGTCTTTGAAAAGTTCCTATAAACCTTCACATGCAAACCTGGAAAATAACTTTTTTCATAAAATTCCACAATCAATACCAGTAAGTATAAACAAGAATATTTCTCCAAAAGCATAATTGGAGGTGGGGGCAATAATTACACCAAGAAAGGACGAAATTTAACATCCCCCCAGAATGTTTGGATTCTAAACTTTGTTCAACAATTTCAAATGGGATAAGGAAGTATTTCAGGTCCCAGGAGGAGCAGGGACAGGAACAGGCAGGCCTGGGCAAGTGTAATGAATATTTTTTCCAGATTTTTCAGAACATCAGTGACCCTTCATTTCTCTGCATTGAAAATCTGAGTCCAGTAAAAGATGCTGCGCATTCAGTAGCAGCCACAGAGCCCCCCAGCGTCTCAGAGGACCAGAACTGTCCTGCTCTTGCGTCAGGAGAATGGGGTTCTCCCAGTTGTAGAAGTCCCAAGGGAAGTTCGTTATGCTATCCCTTGTATCTAATTCTAATCTGTGTTCTGGTAGATAAATAATCACTTTATTTCACTATAGTAATTATTTATTTGTTTTGAAAATGTCATTAGTATAGAAATTAACTTACCATAATGTACTTAGCTTTTCATTTATCAGCCTCCCTTCAAAATACTGACATTTACATAGAGTAGTAATTTAACACATTGCTGAAAACTTCTGGAGCTCTCTGGAGAAAGTTAACTTTGTGGATATCAATCATCAATGGAGAACCTAAGTTCTAAGGGACACGGTTTATTGAAATTGTCTAACAATGCAACAAGAAATGGTCTTCTGGAGACCATTTCTATAGGAAACAGTTAAGTAAAAAAAAAAAAAATTGAGACTATCATAGTTTCATTTCCATGAAAGCAAGCCATATAATTATTATATAATTATTTATGTAAGTATGCCTTTAAATTCCTTATTGTGACTTAAGATTTGAGTTTTCAATTATTTTATATTCTATAGTTGTTACTGCAAAATAAATATGATCATTTAAAACTGTTAGCTAAAGAGAACCTTTTTCTGATCTGCACAAGGATTGACTGTGGCCCTGTCAACCAGTCCTTTGTTGAATGAGCTCCAGCTTCCACGACAAAAACCCATCTTTTACAAGTGGCTTGCCCAGGTACTCAGGAAATTAGCATGCTTTTGCAAATGAAGACCAGTGCCTCTGGGCCAGCTTTAATGTGATTTTAATACATTATCATTTTAAGTTTATTATCGGAAATAGGGTCTTCTGTTAACCACAGCAAACAAAAGTCCTTTCACAACATTGTTTGGGGCCTTTCAAATCCCCAAAAGCTAAAACTACTCTGATGGGTGGGTTGAAATAAGAGGAATGAAACAATGAAACAGTGATTAGAAAAAGGGAAAAAGTTCCTAGGTTTCTACGTCTCCAAACACTCCCCTTTCTCCACACAGTTTTGGTCCAACTGGTGCTGTTTTCAGACTATGGTCAAGATCAAGTTCTGCACAACACGGGGGCACCCTAGTGAGACTGTCCCCAGGTTTGGGAGGGCACAGCAAAGAGCAGGACCTTCCACGCGTGGCTCTGTGAACGAGCGTCCGGGACCCAGGGCCCCGGACCCCACCCAACGCGATCTTCCTCCCCGTCCGCCCCACCCAAGAGCCCACCTTGCCTCGCTCGTGTTGTCCAGGCCTCCCCGTTACCAGGCAACGAGCTGCCCCGGTGCGAAGCCCCGGAGCGGAATGCATGGGGGAAGGCGGATGAGCCCGGGTAAGAGCCGCCCGGGGGCCTGTCCCTTGAGGGGTTGCTGCGGGAACTGGAGGGGTAACGGAGAGCCCCGCTGCCTTCCCCGCCCCGGCCCTTTCACCCCAAGACGGGTCAGTCTGGAGCGCGGGATCTTCTTCACTAGCCACACACCCCGACCCACCCCGAGGAGAAAAGCAGCGCCACCGCCCCATGCCCGGCTGTGGCTCCAGCCTCGGTACCTCCCGATCCCGGCGCCGCTGCGTGGTCCCAGCGCGCCCTCCCGTGGCCGCTTGAGGCGAATCCGCACGCCTCGCCTCTACTCCCAGCAAAACCAAAAGCCACCTACGGTTCTGTTACAGAAAAGCACCACGAGCAAGATGAAATTGACTGCGTTCTCCTTTCAGCGTCCAAGATACTAAATTCCTCTGAGGGAGTAAAGGGGAGTGGTGACAGTGAAACAGGTAAAACCTCCAAGACCAAGGCTCCAATGCCAGTGATGCTTCAGCTTTGTTAACACAGCAACGGGTACCTTGCCTACCTCACTGGTTCAAGGGGTGTATTTCCAGTAACTATTATTACAGTACTAATAATGGCTAACGGCACTTTCACGTTGCGCCAGATAGTCTTCTAAGCACCTAACTATATCAGATCATTTAGGCCTCACACAATCCTATGAAGAAGGCACTACCATTATCACCATTTTGCAAGAGAGGAAACTGAGGGCACAGAAAGGCGAAGTTCCCAAGATTACACAGGTAGCAAATGACAGAGCCAGTATTCAGCAGGGTGGCCCCGAAGTCCAGGCCTTAACTACCAGGCCATTATATACTGTCTCTCTGAATGCCAAATAGGAACTGTTGGGTATTTTGGGCAATGAAAAGATACATTTTTTTTCCAAAAGAAGGTACTCTTTACAGTAAGTATTTGTGGATCATAGGACATTGAATGGGGAGGATGTTTCAAATAACCCAATATTATCTATGACTTATTATGTGACTAGCATTGGGTTCTTCCTAAGGTGAAAATCAAAATTCTCATTATCTGTCTCACTTTCCAAGAAAGTTAAGAGACTGCCTTCTATTACAGTTGTTTAAAAATAAAACTTAAGAATTAAATTACATGGTTTTCAATTTTGCTTTTTAGAACATGGCTACACATCAGAATCAGAAAATCAAATCCAACCACAATCAGCATTGAAAGTGAGTACATCTCAATTTTGTTTTCTCCAAAAACTGTGTAAAGGCTGATCTTCAGAATAAATGCCTCCTAAATGCATAAGGGTTTTCCACAAAAATCTTCATGAAAATGCACTGGAGGGTTAGCAAGAATGACTAATAATGTAAGTCACCTGACCCTCATGTGATCCCTTCTGGTAATAGGCAACCTGTGGGGTTATAAACAAAAAATCATGACAATTCAAGTATATGTTCACCCACCTAAAAATAATCAGTTTTATGCCCTGTTTAATTTTATTAAAGGCCCTTCAGCATCAACTGGAATCATTTCAGGCTCTCCGAATACAGACTTTGCAGAATGTCAGCATGGTATGCTCCTTTTAATCTCTATATAGAAAATACCCAAACTTTCCATCCCACATTTCTAAGTGGATAATCACTAGCCAACTGATTAGTTGATATAATGCAATGGAAGCCAGAACATATCCCAGGCTCAAGTTTGTTTGGAGGAAACCACACTGTTATAGTTGTATTTACATATGAGCCAAAAAGAAATAGCACTCACTGATTTTTTTAAAACATGTTTGTTTAAAGTACTGCCTATATATAGTCTGAAAATAGGGACTTTCATTGTAAGTGATATAAAATCTAACTCAAACTGACTTTTGGAAAAAGTGCACTTTATTAGCTCAGGTAACTGAAAATTGTAGGGGTAAGTCACTTGGGGATGGCTTAATCCAGATGATCAGGACTTACGTCATCAGGAACCAGTCTTCGCTGCCCTTGGTTCTGCTTCCCACAATAATGGATTCTCAGCCTCCATGTAGTGGGAAAGGGCTGCTAGAAGCTCCAGCCCTTAATCCTTCAATATTACAGTCAGCAAAGAAGAGACCATGCTTTTCTCTCCTAATAGTTTATACTAAGCTTCTCAGCCTGATTCTAGGTACCCCAGATTGGGTCATATGCAATCCTTGAATCAGTCACTGTTCAAAGTGGGCAATGTTCTGACTGATTAGCTCTCAGTCACATGCCCACTGCTGGAGCTAGAAATGGGATCAGTGTATCACCAAAGGCACAAGGACTTTATTCAGAAGAAATAAAAGGTAGTGTTAACAGACGGATAGGGTATGGATGTTGGTAGTGGCTCACACAGCACTTATTCCCTAAAGCCTCTGACATAAGCTTCATCCTAATATTCTTGTAGTAAAAGCAACTGCAGGGAAATAGGAAAGAAGATAAAATCTTCCTGAGGGTGACAGAATAGATTCCATTCTGATGACAGAAATCAAAGGTCTCTGATTTATTCAACAATGTAAAAATCAAATATCCAAAATTATTTGAATATAGGTCATAAAGGTGTATTGTTTTACTAAATTGTTTCTGATTTTATAAACATATAATAAAGGCACACTCTTCTTCACGATTCTTCTAATGGTAGAGATTATAATTAATTTATATTCTATATGATAGGAAAGAATGTTTATGTGGAGGAAATTTAAAGGTATCTTTCAATTACAATACCTATTATTCCTGTATATTCATAAGTTTATAAATCTGAAATCAAATTCTAACATTCTCATTTATCTTTTAAAGGTGCAGTCTGAAATCAGTGAAATATTGAACAAAAGCATTATTGAAGTAGAAAACCCACAATTTAGTTCAGAAAAAAATCTAGTATTCAACACACACCTTGAGAAGGCTTTGGTATGTTATTGTATACAAAATCTTTTTGTATTTAGTACTTCAAAAAAGTTACTATAACCAGTTTATCTTCACCTTTATATTCTCGCCTTCCTCACAGGATGAAGGGACTAACAGAGATGAAAATAAGGAAATTCCTGTCCTGAAAACCCTGAAAAACGTGAGTTTACCTGTATTCTTCTGCCACTTTCCCATTTGTCTTAGGGGAGTTTGTGAGGGTCAATTGGTTATTTCAGATACCTAAAGATTTCCAAGTAAATTGAAATATAAGGCAGTTTTTAAACCCTATCTGTCCACTTCATGAGTTTTTCTACTTTTAGTATTGACCTAGGCTTGGGGTGAACTCCCTAGAACAGGTCCAAACCAGAGTCACTCTATACCGATTAGAACCCACAGTTCCAGGGTAGTCAGAACCCTAGAATCATCTGAAACTAGGAATACAAGCTAAGGTTGACAGCCCAGACTTGGGAATTTCCCAGAAGTAGAAATTCATTTTCCTTAAACTGGCCCATCTGACCTATTGCTTCTATCTTCCCCACATATCTATGATGGTCTCTTAAGGGATGCTAAATTTCTAGAAATTGAGAGGTTGGACCATGTATCTCACCCCCTAAGGCAATAAGTGCAATTTCTAAGCAAACTGTGAAGACCAGAGTTACAGATCTCAAAATACCTGTTAGGTTTTCTGGATAAAATGAATCATACTTGTTAGGCTTCTTTACTGTAGAAATGGATAAAATGTCCATTTGGACTGTAAAAATAAATCTTCCACAAAATATTATCTTAATTGGATAACCATGTAGCAAATGCCAATACATTTATAGTGTGCTTTTTATTAATATTAGCCTATAGAGAATCAAGAAGAAATCCTTTCTATGGAGAAAAGTCATCGTTTTGAGTATTCTAGGACTCTTCATTCAACAGAAGAAAAATTCAGTAGTGATAGTGTTAATAGTTTCTCTCAAGGTACAAATATTCCATCACAGATAAATTTCAAGGACATATTAACTCTGGGAACTTCAACAGATAATTCCACTTCAAACATAAGTATGAACCCTTTAGAAAATTCTGATATGTTGAAGAATTACAATAACCTTCATAGTTTTCTACCTAATATACCTCATAATGTTATGTCTCAACCTGATACAGTAATCCTGGACAAATCTAAAATTACTGTGCCTCTTCTCAAACATGGACTTTGTGAAAATTTCGATGATATTTGTCATTCTATCAAACAAATGAAGGAAGAACTTCAAAAGTCACACGATAGGGAATTGACACTTACAAATGAAATTAAAACTTTAAAAACCAATACAAATGTTCCAAGTAATGGTAAGACTGACCTGTATCCCACTCACAAGAAAAAAATTAACTTTCTTAGGGAGGACAATATAGAAAGTAACTTAAATGAAGATATAAAATCCAAGAAAATTTTAGAATTGGAGGAATTAGTAAACAAATTACTCCCACTCAGGGAAACAGTGTCAAAATTGCACCTGAATTTTTGTAGGAAGTGCAAAAAATTGTCTAGGAGTGAAATTCACAGGGGAAAGAAGAATGAGAAAAACAATACGGAAATTCCTGTCACTAGCAAGAATATTACAGATTTACGATTCCATTCTAGAGTCCCAAGGCATGCACTGTCAATCTTTGATCCAATAAAATATGAAACAAAAAATAGAGAAAAGCAATCTTTTGTAGTGAAAGAAGGTTCAATAATATTTGAAAATCAGAAAACAGCCAAAGTCAATTCTGTTACTGAGCAGGGTGTTGCAAAAATTCAGTATTTACAGAATTACCTGAAAGAATCTATGCAGATACAGAGAAAAGTAACAGAGCTGGAGAATGAAAATCTAATGCTTAAGACCAAAATAAACCCTCTTGTCTCTACCACACAATCTCTGATACAGAAAACTGAAACATATGAAAAGCAACTTAAGAATATGCTTGCAGAAAAGAATACTATTCAGTCCAAGTTAATTAAAACAGAAGAAGATGGCAAAGAATGTCTAAAAGAATTGAAAAAAATAATTAGTAAATATGATGTTCTCCAAGGACAAAACAAAAGTCTAGAGGAAAAAACCAGTCAACTTTCTTTGGAGAAGCAACAAATGATGGAAACATTAGACCAACTAAAAAATAAGGAACACAAAATTCAAAATGATATGGCTATTGTCAATAATGAAAATAATCGAATGAGTAGGGAAATGGAATCAATGAAAGCAAATATTCTGTTGATGCAAGATGAAAAGGAAATGCTAGAGAAAAAAACACACCTGCTTCTAAAGGAAAAAAACTCACTTGAAAATGAACTAAAAGAAAACCAGCTAGAGATAATGCAGCTAAAAGAGAAAGGAAGACTGGCAAAAACTGAACAAGAGACACTTCTTCAAATAATAGAGACAGTTAAAAATGAAAAACTTAGTCTTGAAACAACATTACAAGAATCTACTGCTGCTAGACAAATGATGGAAAGGGAAATTGAGAATATGCAAACATACCAGTCTACTGCAGAAGAGAATTTTCGGAAAGAAATAAAAAATGCAAAATCAGAAGCAAGTATTTATAAGAATAGTTTGTCAGAAATGGGCAACAAGTGTGAAATGTTATCAAAAATGGTAATGGAAATTAAAACAGATAAGCAGATGCTCAAAGAAGAACTAAAACAACATAGTCAGGAAAATAGAAAACTTGGAAACAGCATCAGCAGACTTGAGGAAGACAAAATACTTTTAGAAAACTATGTAAGAAGTATAGAAAATGAAAGAGATACTTTGGAATTTGAGATGCGGAATCTTCAAAGAGAATATTTAAATCTAAGTGAAAAACTCTGTAGTCAGCAGAGTGACCTATCAAAAATGGGTTATATTTCAAGAAGAGAGAAATTCCGTTTTGACAACTATGGTACTTATGAAGGCAGCTCTAGTCCTGGAAGTAAGTCTTTAGCTCCTGATTTTAAAGGTATGTATATTGTGGTAGATTAGTAGAGATATGATTAAGATCCTCTTAGCCTCTTGGGCACTTGCCAGAGTATTAATAATAAGGGAACTCTTAGGATGAATATAATTTGTAAGATTTGTAACTGATTTATTACACAGTAGAATTATTTAGGAATTTTGCTCTTTTAATAAAATTCAAGGTATCATTTATATTACTTCTATACATTGTATATGCACAAAGCAACTTTGGCAGAGAGCAGGGATTTTTTAAATTATTCTTATTTTTGTAAAGTATTTAGCACAACCACCTTAAAAAAATTCTTCTTTTTTTCCAGGAATTCCAAGTAAACTGCATCAATCACTTCCATCTAAGATACGTAAATAAATTTCTAAAATCGATGTTTCAAAATCCTCTGTCCAACTACTTTTTTTTCCCACAAAGTAATTTAAAATTCACTTTTACATATAATTATCTTATAATCAGTTAGGGTAGACTAGGTTTTTTTTAATAGAAATCAGAATTAGGTATATATTTTTATACTGTCAAAAACTATGAACAGTCTAAGATTTACCCAACTTGTAAGCTAATATGTTAGCCCATAGTTTCATGAGTTTTAGTAGAAGACATGAGGCTCCTGGGTCAGAGATAAAAGACAAATTTGTTATTCACAGTAAAGCAATAGCCAGAGGATCGGCACTTTTGTATTAGTTCTCCACCCACCAGTCCCTACAGGCAACATGAAGAATGCCATCTAAAGATCACTGCTGTCAGTCTGGTCTAAGCCACCACCAAATCTTTTCTGTTACAGTGGGCCTCCTGCTTGCATCTTCCCCAGCTATGGCTAATACTCCAAATACCAACCAAAGGGATATTGTTGAATGTAAAATCATTAATATGGCATGCCTGTCCCCAAAACTTTCAATGGTTTCTCATAACACTCAAAACCCAAAGTCCACAACTACTCTGTCACTCATTTTGTGTAGGTCTTTCTCAAATGCCATGTCCTCAGAGTCTTTCCCTAACCACCCTTTAAAAAATAGTTCAAACACCCCCCAAATCATCTCCATGTCCTTACCCTGCATTATTATCCTCAGAGCACTTAACTTTACCTGATGTTATCTGTCTTCCTGAACAAATGGAAGGCAGAGATGTTGTCGTTTTGTTTACTGCTGCATCCCAATGCCTGGAACGCAATAGGCACTCAGTATTTGTTAGATGAATGCTGAATGAAGGAGTTGCCATCATATTAGAGAGTGTCAGGCATAGGTTGGATATTCTCTTAGTAGGAATGTTGTGAAGAGTTTAGACAAAATGACATTTAAGTATCTTCCTAAATGAAGTTCAGTGATTCCATATTGCTTTATGATTTTTAAAAATACATATAAATTTGGGAGTAATACACGTGTCTCTAGCATCTCCCATAGACTTGTGACCTGTGCCCCAATAAGGTGTAGGGAGGAATAAACTGGGAACAGTTTTCCTAGTCTTTCTTCTTGTCATCTAACTTGTGCTGTACTCCTGATTTCCCACAGGTAACTTCTGCCTTACTCTGCTCTCTAGTTTTGATAAAGGCTGCAGAGTGTATAATGTAACCTGAGGCAATAAGAAGAATCATTATTTCTGTGGAAAATTGGGGAAGTGGCCTGGGAAATGCAGTTAGGAGGGGGTTAAAAGAAGCCAGGGTGCCTGCCTTTGCCACTGTTGGTTATGCTGCCTTGAACAGGTTACTTAACCTTTCTCTGCCTCCACTTCTTCATTTCTTAAATGAAGATTAAGTGATTAGTAAGTACAAACATATTGATATGTAAAGCAAATGAAATGGTACCTGGCATACAGTAAGCGCTATATAGGCATTAGCTACTGATTCATTTTTACCATCTAAGATTTCATAAAATTTCTGAACATTGTATCTCCTCAGAAGCGCAGATCTAAACAAAGATCAGCAATCATACATTAAATTACTAACAAATACTGTTTATTAAGTAAAAGTACTAAAACAAGAAAGAGAATTAGTTTCAGGCTTAAATTTCTTTTAATGCTTGAGTTAGCTATCTGTTCCACAGTATCTTATATTTTTTCAAATAATTAGCACTTGATAATGAATTACTGGTAGTCAGGATCTAGAAAGCTACTTGTCTTCCAGATGTTAATAGGACTGTACTGAAGCAGCCTTGTAATTCTTCATATTTAGTGTCCTAAAATTGGAAAATAAATGCATATTTAATTTTATAGGTGTGTGTCATATATCAGTATATTCTTATAAGAACGTTTTACAATGAAAAGCAAATTAAAACCATATTTTCTCACCAAATTGAAAAGCTCTACTTTACATAAGTCAGATGTATTTAAAAAACATAATTTGAAAAGAAAATATTGGTCTATGGAACCAATTTTAAATAGTAGCATCTAGGATTTATTAGTTTTAAAATTAGGGTAAAAGAAGCTAAAACTTAAGTTAGGGTAATATTTATGATAATGTAAAAAGAGAGTTCAGTAAACTCAAAATTACTAAACAGAAGATACTCTGATTTTCCAAAAGAGCAATCCAATCCTCTTTTTTCTCTGCTCCAAGCATACATGCTAGGGCATCATGGAATTTTCTCAGGTCTGTTATGTGGATAGAAAAGAACACAGAAAACCTAGAACCATTCCATCTAATTGGAGGGTGAGTGTGCTGAGGAAGATTGTGATTTTACTGTCTGTTCTATTGTATAGCTAACGTTGGGCAGAGTACTGATAGGTGGCTTGCTAAAGGATAAAGGTCAAAGGACTTGGAAAAAACCTCCGCATCTTCCTGTTTCCAAGTTCAATACTCTACCAACTAGCCCACACAAAACAGTAACCTAGTAGACAACAGTTAAATTGTATAAATAACGAAGGACAGTCTTATTTTTGTGATACAATAATGTTAGCATTATCACTGTCCACAAGTGATAAAGGGCCCTATTTTTATAGAAGAAAAGTGTGAATTTGGTGTCCTTTACCTAAGCCATTGTATTGTTGTTTGAAATATATAAATTAGTTACACTGGCATTATAAACATCTTCAATGTATAAATATAAAAGTAATCAAATTAATTCTTCCACTTATTTATGATCTTTCACAAACACAAAAAATGATGGATTGTTCTTTTCCAATTTATATTCTGGGAACTTTTTTAAGTTTTGAGAGTGCTCAAAACCTGGGTAAAGTTGAAGTTTTAAGATATTTTAATAATATGCTTTTCCTCAAAGTATTATAAAGTGATATTAATACCATTTTTAATTAACCAAAATATTTCTTGCTTTCATGGAAGATCACTTCAAAGTTAAGGACAGAAATCTTAAGTGTCATTAAGAGTCCTCACAATTACTGAGAGCATGAAGCTCACACAGAGGTAGTAATTTAACAAGGGTCAAAAACTCCCTTTGAGAAACAGACAATGTGAACATGTACTGCTGATTGAACTATAAATATCCAAAGAGCCTCAAATAACTCATAGTAAGGTGCTACAGATTTGCTTGAAAAATTATGGATGGAATAATTTGTTACAGAAAAATTAAGCTTTTTCAATTGGGAATTTCAGAAGACAGGAAAGAACTTCTACAAGGAAGAACAGGTATATGGAAGGAGCTGAGATTTCCAAATTCACCCAGATTTGTCATTTTTTAAAGAATATATAAATAAAATATATTACTGTAAAGAAATTTAAAAGGTGAAAACAACATTTCTTGGTTTATGGGCTAAATGTAACATATCACTACCTTTCGACATGCAAAGTCATTATACTTTTAATTGGTCTGCTTTTTGGTCCATTTGGTGGATGGAAAATCTTAACACTTTTGCTGGAAACCTGCTTTGCCAATTTAACCACGTAAGGGTCAGCAGAATGTGAAGGGTAAGGTTCAAATGTTCCTGCCTTCATTCCACCAGCCTACAAATAAAAATGAGACAACTTTAAATGTCTTCTAACAAAATTAGATTTTGAAAATGTTTACATGTATTTGTTTAGTGTCTTTGGAGTTGGTTTTATGTTTAAAGAAAGGTGTCCATACTATTGAATTCAAGTACCAGCAAACAGTCTCCCTACCCCAATTTTATGACATTAAGACACTATAATTCCAAAAGTTCTCTATTAAAATGCAAATGTTTATCGGAAGGTAATATTCTCAACTGTTGCCAAGAATTAATATTTCAGTGAAAGTTCATCAGGTCAGGCTGTCATCTAGGTAGTGGGTGGGCCTATTACGGAAGGAATGAAACCCAGGTCACATATATTTTGATGGACAAAGGAGTTAGGGCTCGGAAGAAGATGGGAGAAAGGGCAAAGGTAAAGTTTGTCCAACAGAGAGCCTGGCATAACATGAGTTTACTGAGTGTGAGTCAATGATGGAGAAGATACATTAAAAAAGAAAAAAGGAATGCCACATAGAAATAGAAGGTGAGAGGACAGTATGATCTACTTTACATTTTTCTTAGTCTTTTAAAATAAGTCAATCAAAATATTTTTTTACCTATACACACAGCGGACAAATATTTGCTTTGACTTTCTGAACTGATTTACCATGATTTTAATCTTTACGTGTACATACAGTTACCATGAAAACTCTATGGATCATAAGAACCCATTTAATTAGGAATCTTCTTTTATAGTACCTAAGCCAAATACACATTTGAAAGACATGCCTGCAATTTTTCAAGTTTTACAAACTGAGGAAACATGGATTACTTTGATTATATTTTGGCTACACATCATAAGGAAACTTAAGAAAAATAAATTAATAAATGTGAAAGCAAAATGGATGAATTAAAAATAGAAAAATATATATGGTAAATAAACTAACCCACCGACTGATGCCTTAAAAGTTAAATTAAGTAGATAAATTTACACTATAATTATGAAAGAGAAAGTAGAGGAGACCCATACATACATAGAATATCAAAATGCATAAAAATTTTTTATAAACCTCTATGTTAATAAATCTGGAAACCTGAAAGAAATGATTTTCCAAAAAACAGAAGTGTCAAAATTGACTCAAAAAGAGATGGAAAACCTATAGAAAATAGATAGGTACTATGTAAGAAATTAAGTCCAAAGTATTTCCTATGAGAATTGTTTCAAGAGTTAAAGGAACAGATATTTCTGGGCCTATTTAAACTGTTACAGAACATAGAAAACAAAGGAAATATTCCTGCTTATTTTAAGATGCTAGTATCTACTTATACCACAATAGAATACAAAAAAAATTTTTTTAATACAGACCAGTCACACTTAAAACTATTGATGTAAAAATACTTAACAAAACATTAACAAATAAAACAGTATTACACTTAGATTAATATAACATGGCCAACTGGAATTCATTCCAAGCAATCTATTATTGTTATCACTTCTGTCAAAGGCAGAAAAAAAAATTGATCTAAATAGATTACTCCAAAATATTCAATATAATTCTATATACATTCCTGAGTTATTCCTGGTTTTGGCATCTCTAAAAATGAAACGCTAGAGATCTCCCCATTAAAATTATGATTAAGACAAGGACAACCACTATTGCTGGCTTAAGCAATTGGACGTAAGCATGACATCAGAGATGTAAATATTGGAAAGGAGGGAGCAAAATCATTTGCAGATAATATATGTCTGAAAATCCAAAGAGAATCAACAGAATGCCCATCAGAATATAAGAAAATTTTATGAAGTAAACAATTATTTTTAAAAAATCAAACGCTTTTATAGACAATATGAGGGAAAAATGGTTGAAAAAATAAAAACCTGTCAACCAGAAACTTAAAATAAAGAGGGATCAATATAAGATATATAAACCTGTGTCAAGTAAAAATTTTAATTCTACAAGGGAAATAAAGGTTGTTGTAAGTAATGTATTTCTCAAGCAGAAGATTCGAATTATAAATATGTTAATACACCCAAAATTCTAAAGATTTAACTTTATAGCATAATACCAAAGGTCTTTTTTCCCCTAGAACTTTACAAAATAACTTCCAAGTTCTAGAGACGAAATATGAGAGGCCAGCAAGTACAACTTTTTTAAAGAGTAACAAGAAGACACTAGACCACCCAAAAATAAAATGTAAAAGTAATTAGAGTAACTTGGCACTGGTAGACATAAACAAACATCAGCCAAATAGAATGCAAATTCAGAAAAAAACTCTCCAAAATGGGAATGTTGACTTGATAAGGGTGGCATTTCAAAGCAGCGGTGTTAAAATTATTCTATCAGTGAGATTAGAAAGAACTGGTTTTCTTAAAAAAATCAGTGTTATTGAAGTCTAATTCATGTACAATAAACTGCATCCATTTAAAGTTTACAATTCTGTGAGTCCTGACAGATGTATACAACTGTGAAGCCATGACTACAATCAAAACACAGAACACGTCCTCCCTACAAAGTTTCTTCCTGCCCTAGAAACTGGATTTTGAAAGAGATAAAGATGTCACTATACACATCAAAATATAGTTCATATAAAGGTTTAAACTCAAGGAATAAGATTAATAATAGAAGAAATCAAAAAGCTCTTTTTCTCACATTGGTGGTAAGGAAGTCATTCTGAGAATAACATGAAACTCAGCACAGAGGATTGATAAATTTGACTACAACAAATTATTAAATTTCTGAACAGCACATAATACTATAACCAAAGTTAAATATTCAACAGGGTAGAAAAATTATTTTCAACACAAATGACAAACGAACAAAAATCCTTAATATATGAAAAGAGCCTATAAATCAATGTGAAAAAAAGACAAACATCCTAGTAGAAAATCCACAGGGAAATTGAACAGGCAATTAACAGAAGAAAAACAAAGTATAAACTAAGGTATATGAACTATATGAAGCATTTTTATTTTTATTCACACTTGTTATAAACTTCAGCAGAGGGAGATAATTCCTTGTAACCACCATTTCAAAAACTAAAAGATGGTCTGGCTTTTTATGGTTTTGAGAAAAACTATACCTAAGATCTAGAGAGGCACTTAGAAAATCCATTGTGAATTAAAATACATTTGACGTGATTGGTAATGACCTTCATTACGAGAGCTTCATTATCCCCTATACTAGCCAAGCTTTGTGACTTTTCCT
Source organism: Manis javanica (assembly GCF_040802235.1). Lineage (NCBI taxonomy): Eukaryota > Metazoa > Chordata > Mammalia > Pholidota > Manidae > Manis > Manis javanica. The sequence goes on from NC_133167.1 coordinate 100,713,685, forward strand.
AATTTTGTAAAAATGGGTTTCACGATTCTTGGAGTGAATACAGACAAAATTTTATTATTTAGAAGGGCATTAATTTGCCAGCAACAAGCAACATTTCTTTATAACGCTTAATATTTTTTCAATCTAAAATTTTTAACTTACCTTTTTACCAGGAGAGGAGGGCTTAAAAGGGAGTGTAAGTAATTCTTTCTTCTCTGCTTTTCTAATTGGTGGTAGAGATTTCTCAGACAAGTAAGGATTCGCATCAAAATATTCCCTTGGGCAAAGATTTAACTTGAAAGGTGTCCCTTTAAGTAAACGATGGTGTTTTTCATTCTCTTTCTGTAAATTAAAGAGTTTGGAATTATATAGTATAACTTACTCAAATCAGGAGTAACATAGAATCAAATCTTTTAAATTTTAATATCTGTACATTTTTAAATATTTACTGCTGGGTTTGCTTTTTTTAAACATTCCTTTGTTATGTTTTGTTTTATGATACAAAAGGTATGCTTATGAGCAAGCATAACTATGATTGTTCATTTTGGATATAAATTTATTTAAAGTATAAGATCTATTTATCACCTGAACAAATCCATATGAACTATCTGGGTAATATGATACAGAAAAAAGACTGGTCTCTAGCTCAAAGTAAACCCTTCCTGCTGTTTGGCATTTCTCAGGGACTCGGGGAATCTGTAAAATTGGCCACTATCTTCCATCTCACAACCTCACTGCCACTTAAAGTTACCACAACAAAACTGTTGAAGACTGCATGCCTCAAAAAAAAAAACAGAAACAAAAATAAAATGCTTGTCATTTAATTTCTGTTGTTTAATGTCCAAACCAATTTGATTTTTCATTACTACCAGCTTTCTTTAAGCTATATTGATATTGTTAAATTACACTCACATTGTTCCAAAATTTATAAGGGTTTCTCTATTCATTCACATGTAGGCATTCTCCACATAAGGGAATATGTTTAATTATAGGTCAAATATTATGTAAAGTTGAGTGTAAGAGGCATATGCCAGTATATATCAGCTTTTCTTTCTGCTATTAAATAATTAGTTTTCCCCCGTCCTTTCACACTGTCTCCTCAAGGTGTTAACATTGTCTACTCTCCACTTTCTCCCTTCTCCCCATCACTCCTGCATTCCAGTCACTCACCAACAGTATTCCACTGCCTTCTTAGGCACAAGAAAGATATTCGGGTGTAGGGGGAAACTGTCTAACGGTTAGGATATGACTCTTCTACTCAAAATGGAATACAATGGATCAGGCCAAGTTAAGAGAAGTCCCACAGCTAGTTTAGAGAGATGTTAAGATAGATGTGGTAAGGAGGTAACTGTAGCAGGGAGTAGCTGAGAGGATCTACAGCAACATGTGGAAATCTAATACCAAAAAGGTAAAATTATCCTAATTCATGAACATCAGTCTGCCACTGCCTGAGTAATACAAATAGATCAAACAAACCCTAATTGGATTACAAGTGAATTTTCTAAGTCAACTAAGAGAAAGGTTGAAAAAAAATTAAAATAGATTATTTTACCTTATAATTCAATTTTGGTGCATCATAGAAATCAGAAGAGTGTGAATATTGTTTACCAATGGTAATATTTGCATAGCTATGGAAGGAAAATAAGTAATGGTGACTTCAGTGTTAAGAAGTTTTAAAATTTATTTTTTAATGGATGGTATGAAAGTATTAAATGACATGAAAGTTATTAAAAATACCTTACCCATATCCAGTTCCTTTCTTTCCTGGATTTGTGTATAAATTTTTTCCAGGTGCCTCATATTTTTCTCTGGGTTTGGACTGTGCACTGAAGAATGAGACTGGACCACCTATTGTTCCATAGTAGCTTCCTAATCCACATCTTAAATACAGTTTAAGAAAAAAAAAGAGGCTAAAACAGCAAATTTTGTGTTATATATCTTTTCCTGCAATTTATTTGAAAAATAATTGAAAAAGGAGCAAAATATATACAATGGAGTTGACCTGCCTAATTTTCGTAAGAAAAAATTTTTTTTTGTTAAATTTTTAATCTGATTTCCCCCATTTTTTCAAAGTGACAAGTTTTGAGATGAGATCATTTTTTAATTTTCGGTGCTTATTTTAAATGTTCATGAACAAAACTTGATAATCTCTAGGGAGTTGCCAATTAATTCACTTAATTATAACAATAAATAGACCCTTTTGTGTTTTTAGAAGAATTTCTAGGCACTTTATGGCAAATGAGCTCATAAATGGCTAATTCCTTCTGACCACTCACTCATCAGAAACTACACTATGAAAACATATACTTAAAACTCTTGTTTCCACTGCTGATGGCAAAATGAGTCTCATGGAATTTTGGTGCTGGTGTGCTTTTTTTGTGTGTGTTATGCTTATTGCATTACTATAGAAAGAATTACCAAACATTTTCCATAATTTGGCATTAAGTAAGAGTATGAGGATTTCTTATTTATATCACCAATCTCTCTTTTTGGAAACGGTTTTCTAAATTCCACTAATTTCACATGTTTGTCATATATCTGTGAGCTTTAAAAAGGAAGACTAATCTAATTATAAAACTGTTATTATTTCTTGGCTGACAAATGAATGTAAGCATATTATAAACTAATGTATCAAGGTAGCAAATCCCAATTATTATCACAAGAGGTCAAAGTTCAACAAGGTGGGAGGAGGGGCTGAAAAATAGAAAAGTTATTTAAAGGGTAAAACCCATATATTTTATGAAGAAGAAATCGAGTACTGTCCCAAAAAAATTCATGTTTGAATTTATGTCTAAGAAGAAAATTAAATCCAAGGATGAGTGATATTAAAATAAGTAATTTAAACCTATGCAAAGTGTGAAAAGGCAGACAAAGGTCAAACTACAATAACAGAAAAGAAATTCCCCATCTTAATAAAAACTTAGTTATTTTGACTTAGAAGATTATGGCTTTACTAATCTCAAGAAAATACCACAAACAGGCACAAAATTAGCCTCATCTCCAATCCTCATCTCATAAATTCTAAACTGAGTCAATGTTACTGAGTCTGAATTAACATAGTAGTATAAAACTCAGCTATATAACAAACGATATGCTTTAATTTAATGATTTCAAGGTAAGAAAAAATAAACCTTCACACTGACCATGTCACAAGTACAATATTAAGCCCCATGCATATACCTTCACAATAACTAAATAATGATCTGTGATAGTCAAAATTTAACATCGTTAACACTTTTTTAAAGTTTCAAAAACAGAAAACGTAGTCAAGAGCACAGATATGATGACCCAAGGCAATTTTTTCCCTAACCTGACTATTAACAAGTTTTTTGAACAAATTAATTTTCATTCTTTAGTTGGCTTTTGTTATACAAACTGATAGAGAGTAGTGACATAGATAATCAAAAATTTATGTGATGAGATTCTAATTATTAAAATTACCTGCCAACCTAAATCGTTCAATGTAACTATCTCCACCTAAGACAAACTTAAGACTCACACTTCAAAAATGAATCACACATAAGTGAGTTCTATGGAAAAACAAACAATTTAGGCTAGAGGAGAGAAGGTGCAGGAGATGTATTTAAGACTTTTCCCCAAACACTTACGGCTTTTTATCTCCACTACTAGGGAGGAAGGCTTTGCCTAGATTTTTTTTGGCTTCTTCTATCATACGCCGTCTTCTCACTTGATTCAGATTTACATAGCCTTCGCCTTCAAAAATCCTTACAAAATGGGGGTCAAAATAACCTGCCTGGAGATTTGACATTTCTTTGGATCCTCCAGGTAGTATCTGTCTATTTTTGCTTGCAGCCTCATTAAAGGGTCCTTTAAAAAATAAATAAGGAATATCAAATTTTTTAGCTCAATAGCAATGAAAGAACTGAAAAATAAGAAGTTTCAAATTGTGATTTGGGCCAGGGTTTTGAGCTCTGAAATACTGTTTCAAAATGTTCTCTGAAAACTCTGTGTTAAAAGCTATAATGGCAAGAAAATGAAAGAGGTTTGTATTAAAATATTTTAATAATTATATTAAGGTCCTGGTTATAAACTTTGAATTTTAGAGCTGGAAGAGTCCTTAAAGTTCATCTCATCCAGTCTTTCCCCATCTGTATACTAGAAATGCTGTGAGATGTTAGTTAGTATATCTGTGTGTGTGTATGTGTGTGTAGGTTGAAAGGAAAGGTGTTTCAAACTCTAAAGAAATTTCCCTCCCGGGTAGATATTGAAGAAACATGAGTGCCTACATGCACCAAAAGACATGAACAGGAATGTTCATAGCCGCTTCATTCATAATCAAAACCAAGAAACAATTCAAACGTCCCTCAATAAAAAAGATAAGTAAATTGTGGTACATTTATACAATGAAATAAAAGTAGTCCAACAACTGCTTAAAAGACTATTTTTATAAATATTTAGAACTTCTTTTATAATTTGGATCTCGGAGAGCTCAATTTGGGAAGTCCTTCAGTGATGTGAAAAATTGCTGGAAGTGTTAACAGTCCTTAAATCAACTGGTTATTTGAATGTGAACTTATATCACTGATTTTTTTTTATTTCAATTTTTTAAAAAGTACCAGATTCACATGATTCCAAATTCAGTAGTATAAGCATTTGTACAATAAATTTTCCTCCCACCCTCAGCCACACAATTCCTCTCCCACAGCAATCATGATGCTAATTTTGTTTTGCAGAAAATGTTTAGTCATGTCCCAATGAGTATTTTCATATATACCTTTTTCTACTTTTAATTCTGTGCCTTGATTTTTTATTAGTAATGTATCTTGGAGATGTTTCATTATCACTGTATGCTTTCTTATTGTTACTTAAAAATCATTTAACTGAGATATTCAAAACATTTATTTCCTTTACTTCTTTTTATTATTTATGACTTCTAAAATTCCCTCAGCTATTCATTTAGCGTTTCATTTTTCAAGAACGTAATCATGGATGGCCCTTCCGAATGCCAATGGAAATGCCATTTGCACAGCGCTGTGTCCCATCTAAGAAAACAAAAGCTAAAAATTAAATATTCTGGGAGAAAACTGCCACACACCTTTGGAAAGAAGGAAAATTATTCATGGGGAGAATATGAAGGTAGGGCATCCCTTCCTATAAATGAGCTTCCTGCTTTTATAAAACTAAGTTCTCTCTTAACTCTACTGAAATTTCCCAAGTTTATTCAACTTAAGAACAGCTTAAAACATGGGCAATTAAAAAATATCATTCAACTTAAATAGTAAATTTGAAATTTCTCATGGAAAATATCCACCATTAGGCTGTCAAGAAAACCAAATATACTTACGATTAAAGTGTGACACATATTTATCACCGACAGTGACATATTCCATCTCACTGAAGAGGCCGATCCTCTCCATGTCTGTTTTCCCTCCTTCCACAGGCATGGCTGCTTCCTGGGCCAGTGTTCTCTACACTGGTAAATTCAAAAGCTTTCTTAGGACTACTTGTTTTGTAGCAAGATCCTACTTCACGTTGAAAAATACAGGAGGAAAGTCTAAGAAAAAAGGGTAATGACTATGAATTACTTTCATTCTGATGGTTACCATTCACCATAAAACAGTCCCAAACTCTATAGGGAAAGAATCTACTTGGTGGGGTTGGGGTTAAATAATGGAATTCAAAATTTCCACCAGGAACCCTCCCCTTGACTCTCCAGGGAAGTCCCACAAATTACAAAGGAATGTGTTTTACGGTATCTGTTGCATTGCCCATTCGCCTGTTGGAAACAGTAAAATTATTACTATGTTGTGTGGTATAAATATTGTGTAAACATCCTTCTTTTGAGAAAATCAAGGTAGATTTAAAAATCATAATTACGTAAGGCAGGCATTTTCAGTTTAGATGAAATGATTGAAACATACTGCATTGTCCCTCATACTGAAAATTCTAACTTAGCTTTTCAGAATAAACACCACGTATAGATATTACCCTACAGCTTTTGAGTTTTTCAAGTTTCAATGATTATAAGAAGTGTGTCACTGGCAACATTAGTTTACAAAGGGGATAAGGGAGGGACAATTGTTTAGGCAAGATAAAAACAACACAACAAAAATCCACAATGAATTCAAAGTATTTTTAAAGGGCAGTCTGCAGCTGTGTTTTCTTTTTAAATATAACATTACACATGCAACTATTTAGATATTGTTTTTTGAATTAAACATGTTTTAAAAAGGAGGACCAAATACTTGTCTTAATTTCTTCTTAATATTTTTTAAGCACCAACTGGATCTAGGCACTGAGGGTACTTCAGTGACTAAAACAAACTACACTTCCCAGTTTATCACCCAAGGTGAGAACCTTTTTGCCTTTTAAAGCAAGCTGTCTTCATGACACTAAACACAGCTGCTTATGAATCACTGCTACTGTGAAATATCAAAGGGGCAAGTGAAGATTCTTTTTTAACTAAAGTATAAGAAAATGCTCCCCCTTACCCCATCCTACCTCTTCCTGTGATCAGGTATGCTTTCAAACTAGACGTCAGTCAGTTGGGGTATACTACTGAAATTTGCATCGTACTTCAGATCCCCAACCACAAAGACATCCTGTGCTGCAAGGGACTCAAATCCTTTAAATGGCTCACAAGGTCCATCACTCGCTTCCGTCACCGTGGGAAACCCCTACCTGGTACCTGGACTCTATTTGATCTCTTTCAGTTTTCAGGTCTGGCTCTCTCCAGCCACAGGACCATGGCACATGATGCCTCACTTTAGGCAGGTACTTCACTGTGTCAGCCTCTTCAATTCCCCCAGTTAACACCGATCCTTCCGATTGTTTAGCTCAGTCATCACTTGATTGACACTATCATAGAAGCATGTATTTCTCTTTCAAGCCCTCATCACGGTTATCTAATGGGTTATCATTTTACTTTCACCGTGTAGGGAGGCTTTAATTAACAGCTGTTGTCCGCATTAAACTGTCGGCGTCAGGAAGGCAGGAACGGCGGTATGAGTTCAGTTCTTCCTTACCACAACATTCGCCGTGTTTGCACCAGCATCCGGCAGCACAAGGCGAGCCACAGAGGGAGGGAAGGGGGAGAGAAGCAAAGAAATCCTTGCCCTGAATTTTTCCATTACTTAACTCTGAGCAACATTCACAAAATTACTCATTCATTAATTTGACAAGACAGTTTGCACACAAACCCTTCTTCTGGGTAAGGCTCACTGGTAGAAGCTAGGAAAACAAGAATTCAAAAGGCATAGATCCTGGCCCCCAGGGGGCTTACAATCTAGTAGCCATGAACAAAATTAAGTATCACCCAAGTAGAATACGGCCAGTTCCCCTGAAAGGTGTGCATAAAGTGCCGCGGGTGGAGGGGTGTGTAGGGGTCAAAGACGGGAGGGCGAAGGGGCGGTGAGGGAGGGGCAGAAACCTCCTGGCTGAGGTGATGAGGAAAAGGATTTCCTCTTAGGGAAGACGGGGCTCGGAATAGGTGGGTATCTAAAGGGCAACAGCTGACGGCAGCGAGGACCAAGTCACCTCTTAGAAGGGCACCCAATCCGACAACCGAGATCCCACAGTCCCAGCTCCAGTCCCGACTAACTCAGCTGCAGGAGCGACCCGCGCTCGAGCCGCGCTCACGCCAGCGCCACACTCGCGCGTGCGCTTCCCTCCCGGAGCCCGGCCACGCAGCCCCTTCGCGCGTTCTGCGCTCAGCGGGTGTTATTGCGGCGCGTTGCCTCGGCTACGGGCGAATCCATTTCAAGTACTCCACGAGAGGATATGTAGAGAGTAAGAATTCTCATCGAAAATCACATAGAAAGATTTTTGAGTGTCTGCAGGATAGGAGTGAGTCAACCAATGGAATTTACCTAGAATAAATCCTCTGCCTCCTGCCCCATTATCCACCCACGAGGAGATGTAGTGTGGTACAGCCCATGACGTTGTCACCGGGCATCTTGGGAGTTGTAGTCAACTTTCCTAGGCTCAGCCCCCTATAACTCGACTTCCTGGCCCGCCTCTCGAGCCGTGGGTGGTCATCAGGGTCAGTGTCATCGCCACGTCTCAGGCATGGTGAGTACTTCTGCTCGCCACCGACCCCCGCAGTTTCCCTTTGACTTCGGTAGCCTCCGAATACGGCTTCACAGCCTTTGAAAGGAGCTGATCCTGCCGGGACCCACAGTGACAGCCGCGATCACCGTAACGCGGCCGCCTTTCCTCGGCCTCTCCCCGGCAGGGCCGGAGGGAAACTGCCTCGCACAGCCAGGAACCCCGCCCCAGCTCATCCGTGTTTGGACCCGCGCCTCCCTGCGTCTCTTTGTGAACGCACTTGGAGGTCCTCCGGTCCCTCTCCTAGGTGTGGTTTTCTTCAGGGGTGCTTTGCTTTACACCGTATGCTTTCTCCTAAATTTGTATCTCCAGCTTAAACCTGTATTCAGAGCTCCAGATCCACATATCTACTAACTGTGCCTCCACTTGGATGATAACTCACACGTGTTTAAAACTCAGCAAGCTGAAAGCGGAGTTATTTCCACCTCCCCTCATCCCACACCTGCTTTTCCTCCAATGATCCGCATCTCAGTAAATGGCACCACCACCCACTCTGTTGTGCGTGCTGAAAACCTAGAAATCATCTTTCACATCTCCCTCTTCTCAACTCCTGAATAATCAAGTGCTATAGGTTCTACTCTAAATAGCTGTCAGTTTTCACTCTCTCTACTCTAACCATCCCTGCCTGTCCTTGCCGCCATCAGATCTAACCATCTGCGGTAATCTATTACTTAAATGGTCTTTTAAGCAGGTCTTTACCCATGTGTGCCCCCGCCTGTAATGGGCTTCTCCACCTCCGCTGCCATCTTTCCTTTGGAATTGTTAATACTTCAGATCTCAGCTTAAATATTATTTCTTTAGAGAGGATCTCAATTCAGAAGTCTAGGGAGATTCTAGTACTTCACCACAACCTATAAAGTCGTGTATTTTTCCAATTTTACAGAAGACCTGATTAAATTGTGCAAAATCACATAGTAAGCAACAGAATGTGCTACTGCCTGTCTTTTTTTAACTTTCATCTTCATCAGTATCTTTGTCATTACATATATTTTATTCAAGTGAGTACAGTATTCTGTATGGTGATTTTGTTGTTTAACTGATGTCTTATTGATAGCCGTTTAGGTGGTTTCTTTTTTTTTTTCCTTGCTATGGTGAACAACAGTAAGATATATGGATAACATTGAAGCTAGATTTGTCCCAAAGTATCTTGACTATTTCCTTAGAATAAATTATTAGAAGTAAAATCAGGGCAAAGTGTATGGCCTTTCAACAGGCCACCATTTATGTAATAAAAAACAGCAAAAAAAAAAAACTTAAAAAATATGACAAGGGATTTGTAAATGATAAATCTAGTAATGGAACCTACTTAGTAATGTTCTGAGAATCATTTAATATATGTCTGGTCGTTTAGTACAGTGCCTTTTACATTTTAAGAGCTCAGTAAATGTTAGTACTTACTCTCATTTATTTCAAAATAGGGTTCTTACTGTGTAGTATGGTTATTCAGCCTTTTTGAGACATATCTGGAGAATCTGATGAAATCTTTGGAACCTCTCTCCAGAGGTTCCCTTCCTCCTCCCCATCCCCTCATGCCCACAACAAAAGTATGCATGTCATTTGTCATATGTCAACTTCCTGAAACTCATCATTTGGACCCAACTTAAGAACTACTGATAGCTTCTATCTTACATGTGCATTTTTCCCTTTTTAAGTTACAAGCATTTGCCTATGCCATTAAGTATCCCTCTAAAACATGATTTTTTGTGGTTGTATAATATTCATATTTATTAACCAATCTCCTGTTGTTGACATTTAGATTAACATCCTTATGCCTAAATCTTTGTTTTGCACATTTTCTTAGACTGAATCTCTAAACACAGAATCACTAGGCCAAGAATATGAACATAAGGCTTTTGATTCTTAATGCCACATTCCCCTTTGAAAAGTTCTATGGTTCATACCCCCACCATTAGTGTTGTATTAGTTTCTTATCCTCTTGACCACCAGGTGTTACCATATTACATTCAGTGTTCTCCTCCCATTTAGCTAGTTCTCCACGACTGATGTTTTTGTGTCATTGTTAAGGCTATAATTTAGAAATAATGTCTTAGAATAGTGGTCCTCAACCTTTTCACATTAAAATAACTGGCATGGGGAACTTTTAGACATCCCTGTGCCTAGACCTTCCCCAGACCAATTAACCAGAATCTCTGGGGTACAGAGGTATCAATATTTTAAGCTCCTCAGATGATTTCAATGTAGAACAAAGATTGAGAACCCTTGATTTAGAACTTAGGGTTTTTGCCATATTAACATTCATATTAACTCTTGAAATACTTAGAAGAGTCAAGGTTAATTAAGGCCTTAGCCTAAATTCAGATTCTAACTGAAGATGAATTATATGAGCTTATATGAGAATGAATTTGAATTTGTTTTGTTTTACAATCAAATTTTGGTTTTCTTTGTCTTAGGTGATTTCAGAGACTATGGATATACTCTTCAGAATAAGAGGAGGCCTTGATCTAGCTTTTCAGCTAGCTACTGCTAATGGTGGGTCTGCCAAAAAATTTTCCTTTATTATAAAATTGATGATGAAATATACCAAGATTCTTTCCATTTTGCAAATTAAACTGAATAAGAGATAGGCTAAATTAACTAAGATCATATAGCTAATAAGTTACAGAAATCGAATTTAAACTTATTTAGACTCTGTATTCTAGCACCATACCCCTAGACCATGGGGCTCCTCTGCAGATCAGAAAAGGATATCCCCATCATCAATATAAATATCCACAAGGAGCACAGTGTAAATGAGGCACCAGATTTATTCAGGCAGATACGCAGCTGTCTAACCCTGAGGGTCCAGAGCCCACTCTCTTGACTGCTAGGTTGTTTTGGAATGGTACAAGAACACTAGGGGAAAAAAATCAGGAGTCTGTATAAGCAAATTCCAGGGTATCTTCCATTTTCTTACTTGGGCTACTGCCACGAACTGAGGTAAAGGATATCATAGGAGGAAGATGAGTTGTGTTTGAGATGCCAGAGTATATCAAATGCACATTCACAAGAGGCATTTGGTAGTTCGAGTTTACATTACTTGTACCTCATGGTCCTTCAGATATAACAGGAGGTAACTCAGATATTATGTTTGTCTCTTATAGTGCATCTGAAAATCTTTAAATGCCACATGCTAAATAAAACCTATCAAGTGTCTTAAAATATGATTTGTTATAAATGATCTTTTCTCTACCACAACCCCATGTTTTATTTATCAAGATATCAGTGGGGTAACCAAATAAATATTTTAATCAGGCTTAAAGAGGTTTAGGATTATAAGTATAATGCTGGGACAAGTATTTTTTGTTTTCTTCTTCAAGTATATCTTCTTATATAGTTTTGACTTTGGAACCACGAAAATGTTTTACATATTCAAAAAATTCTATTAAGCTACAAGAGAATCCCTGAAAATGAAATGCAACAAATATCAGGTTGATGACGTACCATACAGAGAAACACTGTGACTTGAGAACACAGTACTTTGATATACAGTCTTAGTGGGATATACTCCAAGGAGAAAAACCTATGAAGAAATTTAAATTTCATTTAAGTTTTATTGCTATAAGTAATATGATATGTTGAAAGTAATTGGAATCTTCATATATTGCTGGTGGGAATATAAAATGGTATAGCTGCTCTGAAAAACAGTTTGGTGGTTTCTCAAAACACACAAAAGTAGAGCATAAAAAAACAGACTCCCAAATATCCATTTACCAATGACCCAGTAATTCTACTCCTAGGTGATAACCTAAGAGAATTGAAAACATATATCCACACAATAACTTGTGCACAAATGTTTGCAGCAACATTATTCATGAGAGCCAAAAAGTAGAGACATCCCAAATGTGTATCAACTTTACAATAAACAGTGTTACACACACTTCACACACAGAAATATTATTCAGCTATAAAAAGGAATGGAGTACTGAGTCATGCTACAATACAGATGATTCTTGAAAATATGATGAATGAAAAGAGCCAGACATAAAAAGCCACGTAATGTATGATTCCATTTATACAGAAGTATCCAGAATAGGTAAATCTATAAAGACAAAAAGTAGGTTACTGACTGCCACAGCTGAGTGTACAGGGAAAGGGGATGCCCTCTGATGTCAGAGTGCAGGGTTTCTTCTGTGGGGGATGAAAATGTTCTGGAATAAGATAGTGATGATATAAAACCTTGTGAATATACTAAAAGCAACTAAATTGTACATGTCAAAAAAGTGAGTTTTATCTAAGTGTTTTTAAAAGGCCAAAAAAATGTTCTTATAATTATTAAATCTGGGGAATGGGTATTTGGGAGTCAGTTTTCCTATGCTCTACTTTTGTGTGTTTGGAAGCATTCATGTTGAAAAGATTTAAATTTTCTTATTAACTTCTACTTATTTTTTTTTTACTTTAGAAATTTTTACCAAGAAAGCACTAAAACATGTGTTGAGTGACCTGTCAATCAAGCTTTCTTCAAATGTACTTGTGTTCAGAATTTGCCACAGTTCAGTGTACATATGGCCTAACAGTGACATAAATACCATCCCAGGAGAACTGACTGATAGTTGTGCTTGCAAGAACATAATGCGCTTTATTCAGTGAGTATGTCTGAACATTGCTAGACATGTTTTCAAAATATTTCTTCATATTATAAACATCTTTGTGTATTAAAAATTTAGATTTGAACAGGAAGAAGATACAAAACGAAAATTCATGAAAAAGAAAGACAAAAAGTTATCAGACATGGTAAGTAAATCACCTGTCTTTTTGTGGTAAAAATTTTAAATCCTTGAATTTAGAGTTGTGTGATATCTCAGAGATTATTTAGCCCAACTCTTATTTTTTACCGATCATATTATTGAGGTCAAGAAAGATTGTGACTTGCCCAAGGCTGTATCTGTTTTACATATCTAAACTTTTATCCTATTATAATACATATCTTAAAAGGTTCTTTTGGATTCTCTTTGTGAGTACATTTACAAATTATTTAAAATAAAAAGGAATCACTCTGAAATGGGAGAGTGACACATCATATGCTGTGTGAGATAGTAAATAATAAATGATATACTTTTCTGACATGGTTCTTGGTTCTGTTGATTTTGAGTCAATGCTGTGGAGTATTTGGCATGTACCAGATATTGGAGATAAAAAATGGAGCAACTACTTCAAGGTAGGAAGTTGTACGAAGTTAATACAACTATAGTGTTTTTCTAGGCTGGCATGGGAAAATAGGGTGGACATAAGGTTGGCGAGGCAGCTACTTCAGGGGTCACTTCAGGAGAAGCCAAACTAAACCAGTAGCTGTGGTAAGAAAGGAGGGAATGGTTGCAAGAGATCTTTAGGGGGCAAAATGGATTTTACTTGGAAACAAATTGGGTATGAGATGACCGGTTTCTTGCTTGGGTAAAGAGGGAAGATGGGGAAGTCATGAGGTCAATTTGGTCCTTTTGTGTTTGAGACACCGGTGAGGTGGCCACGTGAACTGTTAGATTTACAAATGTGGAGCGGAAAAAAAATGATGGACTGTAGATAATGATTAGAGAATTCCCAGTAGTTGGAGCTTAACATTTTGAGGAGTGCAGGTCAGTTATTTTGTAGAATGTTCCTCAGTTTAGGTTTGTTTTAGGATTCTTCATGGTTAGATTCAGGTCATGCAGGAATACCAAAGATGTTATGTGTCCTGAGCACATGGTATCAGAGAGGCATATGCCATCTGTGTGTTCCTAATACTGGTGATGTTATCTTGCATCACTTAAGATGGCATCTACCAGTGTTCTTCACTGTGAAGGTACTATTTTTCCTTTATAATTATTAAGCATCTCCCAGAAAGATACTTTGAGTCTATAGATATAGATTTTATAGATATAGATATAGATATATCCTATTCCTCATCAAATTTTTACCCACTTCTACCATCAATTGATAATTCTTGCCAGAATCCTACATTAACCTGGTTGCAAAATGGTGATTTTTCTAAGTCTTTTGTTTCCACCTACATTTATTATATGACATTATACTATGAGGAAGAGCTCTTCCTTTTCCTTATTTATTATTTGCATAGAAGCGTGGATTCTTTTTTTATGCAATAAGTTATAACCTGCTACTATCAGTTGGTTATTTTAAGGCTTATGTTTTCCAAGATTTGGCCTACAGAAACTTCTTTACGCTGGTTCCAATGTCCTTTGACACTCTATTTTTGAGTACTTCTTACCTTTTCCACGTACTTTCAAGGCACATCATGTCCTTCCCTGTTCCAGCTCAGGAATCAGCCATTTGTCCAAGCAACACACAAATGTGAACATACATACTATACATATACACAAACACACATGCATTCATATTTATTGATGTAAAACCTACTTACACCTCCACTTCTACTTCACCCACACATAGTTCCTAAGCTTTCCCCAATAAGAAACTGGCTTCCGGTTCCCTCAATTATTTTGCTAAATTTGTTCAATATAAAGGAAATATTTTTCAGAATTGTTCCATAGCACTGTCAAAATCAAACCTACTAATGGAGTTTAGTGTTAAGTTCTTTATGTCTTTAGACCAGGGAAATACAGTCATAAAATATGTTTAAAAGTTCCTTTAGTGTGTGGTTATTGTATCTTGGTCATTTGGTATTTTTTTGAATTGTTAAGTCGGTACAAAAGTTGAGAGAGTGAGCAGAGTAAAGCCTGGTGAACCCATACCAGCTCTAACGTCCATCAGTATTACACAGGCAGTCTGATGTCACCTTCATTCCTCACTCACTCTCCACTTCTCAGATTATCTTGAAGCAGAGGAGAATTTTTTTTAAGAGAAGATTTGTGCTTTTAAACTACTTACAATTTACATGGTCCTTAGAAAGTTCTTTTATTTACCTTTTTATTTAGCGTTCAACATTCTATGAGTTGACTATATTTATCTTTCCAGCATCAAATAGTAAATATAGATCTCATGCTGGAAATGTCCACGTCTCTGGCAGCTGTAACCCCCATCATTGAGAGGGAAAGCGGAGGCCACCACTACGTGACCATGACTTTACCCATTGACGCTGTTCTATCTGTTGCTCCAGAAGAAACCTGGGGAAAGTAAGTATTTTATAGTACTACTGTCACATGTAAATGAGGACGCCTCCTCAAAGTAATCAGAGCCCCTTTTTAAATATCATACAGACATACCCAATGTTGCCATTGATTTTACTATCGTTTATTCCTTGTTTATTATTAAGCTAAGAGTCATCTAGTTATGAAATGTTTATTTGGAGGAAGGAGGGTAGTGTGCCAAACCTATAGGGCTTCCCTTTGTCTACACAGGACACATACAGTTTATTTAACTTTGCATAATGTAGACCTCCTTTAATAAACCTGGTCCAGTTGAGTTTTTTTACTGTATTTACTCTACATTTTCATTTATCATAGATACTAAAACTTTTGGTAATAACAAATATTAACTCCACAGAGTTCGTAAACTTCTAGTTGATGCAATTCATAATCAACTAACTGATATGGAGAAGTGCATCTGGAAATATATGAAAGGAACATCTATTGTGGTCCCTGAGCCACTGCACTTTTTATTACCAGGGGAAAAAAATCTTGTGACAATTTCATATCCATCAGGAATTCCAGATGGTCAGCTGCAGGCCTATCGGAAGGTAAAACCAATTCATTTACTCTTAGAAAAAATAAGACTATCCCTCATTTTGTACTTAATTATATATTTTCAATAAATGGAAATTACTTTATGATGTAATATAGAAGTGTGGAAACAGACTCTTAGTTTTACATATCATTTAATTTCTGCTCTCATATAACTTTCAAAAGTACTGAAAAAAAATTATGCTAAGCCATATGTAACATTTTCATTTCATATGATCAGCATTCAAAGAACTGAGACTGACTGGCAAAAAACCATGACTGGTTTTGGAAATATATATTTGTAATGTGTGGCCTTACCTGGCACCCATCAAATTGTATCATAGAAGCATCTCCCTAATTTCTGTCCCTGAGAAGAGGTGTCACACTGTAACCCTCTCGGAGTGCCAGATGAATGGACTTGGAGAAGCAGCACCTGCCCCGGCCGATGATTCCAATCTCACTGCTAGAATACATAGCACATGTGAAAAAGAAAATGTCACACTTTTAAAACTATTACATATTTTAATACAATTGGGACTATTTTTCATTTTAAACATCTCTATGTATTTTTATGATGATGCCTTCTTGGTTAGTTTCATCCAACCAATTTCTACTCTGTAATTTAATCACTACCTCTTACAGTTATTAGGTACTTTCAGCATGACCTTTCAAAATATTTTCATGGAATTATAGCATTATTAATTATAATTTACTCATTTATAAGGCTGTTTGAAAACTAGTCTTTAGCCTGGATGTATTTTAACAGACTGTGTTATAACAAATAATTAACTTTAAATTGTCTCAGTTCTTTCATTCTAACAAATTATTTTCATTTCTTTATGTTCACTTCCTGTTTCTAGCCATATGCACAGATAAAAATAAATCTTATGTCGCTTCAGTTTAAATCTCAATATTTTTGACCTTCATGAATTAAAAATCATAAGTATGTTTGATAATTTTTATAATACATAGTTAATTTTCTGTGTCATATCTTCAGTTTATTAATTGACTAGCAATCTGAATCACTTAACTTTATTTTTCTTCTTTTCTATTGATTCTATTATCATTTAGGAGTTACACGATCTCTTCAATCTGCCTCATGACAGACCTTATTTCAAAAGATCTAATGCTTATCACTTTCCAGATGAACCATACAAAGATGGTTACATTAGAAATCCACACACTTATCTCAATCCACCTAACGTAGAGACTGGGATGGTGAGTTTATAATTATTTATGGGAGTCAGTTGATCATTAATGTCATAGTTGTTTTCTGTTTGTACCTAGTGGAAATTGTAAGGATTGACTCATACTATATATCATGCCCAAAACAGAATGTACCACCTATTTCTTTTAATAATCATTGCTTAAGATAGCAGTAATACACAGTGGTCTAGAAAGGCAGGAATAGATAGTAGGCACCACATTTCTTTTTCAAAAATCCCATTCCCTAATTTCTTTAAAGTCTTGTCCCATTTTATCATCATTCTGAATTTGAGAATTCAGGCTAACTAAGGCCATATTCTACCCAAACCACACTGTGGCAGAAGTCTAATAAAGGGTAAAGAGGCAGGAGGTGAAGTTAGAAAGGAGGCCAGAAGGCAGACTTGACAGGCCTTATAGCCTTTAGTAAGGACTTTGGACATTTAATAAAAAGCCAAGAAGGATAATGTTCAACTGTAGTTCCCTGAAGCCATTTTTGCAAGGAACTGAAGCGACCCTCTGGTTCTGAGTAAACTTGACATGGGTATATGTATGGAATATGGGCATGTATCTTAACTTAATATTTTACTATATTTATTATTTTTATATAGATTCATGTGGTCCAGGGCATATATGGTTATCATCATTACATGCAGGATCGGATAGATGACAATGGCTGGGGCTGTGCTTATCGCTCTCTGCAGACTATCTGCTCTTGGTTCAAACACCAGGGATACACAGAGAGACCCATTCCAACACACAGAGAAATTCAGCAGGTACCTAACATACCATTAATAATTAATAGTACCTCGTGGTACAGACTCATTTCTATTTTGAAGGAAAAGAGATACTGGTAATCAGGAAAATGCCCTAAATGTAATCTTAATAGCTGTCTTGTGTCTGGATTTTTTGTTTTTCAATACATAAAGGCTCTAGTTGATGCTGGAGACAAACCAGCAACGTTCATTGGATCACGGCAGTGGATTGGGTCTATCGAGGTTCAGCTGGTACTGAACCAACTGATTGGTGTAACTTCAAAAATACTATTTGTCAGGTAAGGACACTTTAAGAAAACCAGAGAAATAACTTCAAAGCAAGTTTGCCATTTTAGTAAAATAATAGAAAAATTGTATGTTTTCCCTGCATCTGTCTTCACTCCTATCACTTCCCCCACACTGCCACATTACTTTCTAAATCTCACTTTTTTAACCCTAAATATTTTTTATTGTTTAGGTTTTTGAGTTTATGTGTAAACTCTGGGACACATGTGCTTACATGACCTAGGCCTAATTTAAGTGCAGAAGAGGAAAACTTGGAAATGTGTCAATTTTAAGTGGAGTTATAGAAAATCAGTTTTTTTATGGTCAAGTTTTTTAAAAGTCTTGAAAGGAGAAAAATCAAATGTTTATCTGTGACTTTCCTTTTTGTTTACCTCCGTTTTTTCTTCCTAGGCTGTTAATAAACTAATAACATGTGAATAAAACATTCATTTCATTTCTTCTAATATTAACCATAATTCCAACATTAAAATATGAGCAAATAAGAATGATTTCTATGGCCAGAACTAGCTTACTCCTTATTTTTCAGCTTATTATGACAACCTTCATAAATACAATCTCACTATACTTTTTTGTCCAAGTACTTGAATATATCTGATCTGGTCTCACAATTGCAATTTGGGTTGGTTATAGAAATCTATGCTAACAAATAAATGACAGATGAAGTAGTGAAGCATATGACGACTAAAAGTGGAAGTTTTGGCACATTAAGACATTATTTATACTTTCCTTACTAAGCAAGAGGTAAGGTTGAGCAACAGCTGGTACCTTTGTTCTAAAAATATTTCTCCCTTCGTCTGTCCATCTTTCTGTCTCTTCTCAAAAGTACAAATTGTATAGGATATTGAAATATTCTCTAAAAATGATGTCATACTTGAAAACATTTTGCAGTTTTACACTGGCTTCACATTGTCTATTTTAGTCCTGGAATCCCCTGCCATGTAGACAAAGGAGGTTTTTTGAGCCCAATTTAAAGATGAGGAAGTACAGTAGGAGGGCAAGAAGGCAAGAACCCAGGATTTAAAACTCATTCTTCAGAAATTAAATCCACCCCTAAGAGCCCCCTGGGTTTCAACATGACCACTCTCAATCTCTTGCTAAATCCAGGACCTTCTTTATGCAGTTCCACAAGCAAAAAGGAAGCTCTTCTTGCTTCTTTCTTAGCACACTTAGATATTTAGAGAGCTTATGTTGCTTTAAATTGCTCTCAGTCAGTTCCCTACCACTTAATTTTATTTAAATTTACATTGTTTTTTTCAATAACCAAAAGAAGAGAACAAAAAGGTAGGAACATTGGTTCCAAGCTCATTACTTGACTTTAGTGTTAGCAATAGTTCATCTGACAGAAAATGGTTTCTTTCTAGCCAAGGTTCTGAACTGGCCTCTAAAGGACGAGAACTGGCGAATCATTTCCAGAGTGAAGGAACTCCAGTCATGATCGGTAAGGTGTTTTGGACATCTCAGGCTCTTTTGATAAAGTGGAGAATACGTAAAACTTATTGTTTATATAAATATTAACTGTCACATAACATCTATTATTTTTAAGCACTTCAAAATCAGCTTTTACACCATACATACTGACCTCTGGATATTTATTTTAAAATTTCCAAAGCAGGAGGGACGTTACAAAAGAATATTATAATAACCAGAAGAAATAAAGGCTAAGAAGAGAAATAACCAGGTTCAGATATTTAAAGAGTTGAGAGCAGTTTGGAAAACAGGCAATGGTTACTCAACTGAGTTTTGTAAGTCATGGCTCTGTCACTAACGTGGCTGGCTGGCTCTGTGACATTTTGCAAATTGCTTAACCTCTCTGGGGCCTTATTTGTAAAATAAGAGTACTGAATTAGCTGACCTAATCACAATTCTCTGAGGAATAAGACTTATCCTATGACAGAAGGTAAGTTAAGGCTGGTGTATAAGCAATGCAGGGAGGCAGATTCTGGCAGAAAATAAGCAAGAACTGAATGAGTGATGGGCTGTACCACTGGCGGTCCTCAGAGCAGAGGACCACAGCAGTTACTCTGGGGAGGAGTTTAGACCCTCTGTGACCCCTTCTAAATCCAGTTTAGGTAATTCCATGGTTGTGGCAATGGAATATAAATCTTTGATTACAGATATGACTATCTTTTTTTAATGTATCTTTTAAGAGTGTATTTGACATTGTCTTCGGTCTTTTACAATGTAGGCCAATTTTAATGCTGTACTAGTTTAACAGGCAAAATATTATTTTAAAATTGAAATTGAATAGGAAGTTGAGATTGATAAAATATGCCTCTCATATTGCCTATTTCCTCTTATATAGGGGGAGGAGTTTTGGCCCACACAATACTAGGAGTTGCATGGAATGAGATTACAGGGCAGATAAAATTTCTGATTTTAGATCCACATTACACAGGTGCTGAAGATCTGCAAGTTATTTTGGAAAAGGTAAGTATCTAACACAAATTTAGATACAACGCAAAGAACCCAGAACAAAAGGATAGCAAACTGGCTGTTAGCCAAAAGACAGATTATAAACTAAGGGCAGTGACTCTCACTAGATGGAGGTAGTCTAATGCTGACTGAGTAGTTCTATCTAGATAGCAAGGACAAGAGAGAACTAAAGTAAATTGCAAAAGACAAAATTTATGTTGGATTTATAAACACTTTCTCAGTTACTATACTTAATAATAGAACACAAAGCTCAAATATATACTCCTTTGGAGACTTTACAGCTTTGAATAAACACAAATACTGAGGTTTATCAATGCTTTGAAATAGGAGAGTGGACTATATAACCCTTATAATTTTAGAATTAACCAAGAATAGCTAGGCAGTATGCTGGACATGATGAAAACTTGACTACTTTTATTTACACATAAAACTTAACCTCATTCTGTAAAGGAGCTGAACTTGAGACAGATAAAAGTATTGATGCTTTAATATCAGCTAAAGAAGACATAACTCTAACTTACAGGCAACTAATTCTCACATATGAAAACTCAGTACTAAATCTTTCGGAGGCAAGTGTTAGAGACATAGTTAACTTGAATTTTAAATAACTTCTATATTCTTTACCAAATACAGTAAAGTTACAAAGAATGCATTCAATCTTTTCAGCCAATAAACTAATGAATATATCCTATTATTAGCGGTTACCCTTCATTTTTGTCATGTTGTCACTTAAGTCAATATCTTTAGTACCAATAAAAAGTTTCTGTAAACTTTGAAGTTGTGGTTTAGCTAGATCACTTTTTTTTTTAAGTAGAATCCTGGGGAATTGGATGGTTTAACATTGAAATTCATTGGTGAGATGTTTTTAGAAGCTGAAAAGATACTAAAGCCTTAAAGATAAGATGTTTTACTATGTATAGAGCTTCAGTGTGCATATAGCTGGACTCTTATATCCCCAGTTTAATAAAGCCTTTTGCTAATGTTAAAAGTATCTGTAAATACTAACAGGATATAATTAAATGTGTCCTTAAAATTTTACCTCCACCCTAACCCCACCACTGCTTTTCTCTTTCAAAGCATCTGGACTTTGAAATCAGTGAAATGTTTTGCCTGGTACAGGTGTCTTACTGAGGACAGGAGCAATATTTACTCTTTCTGTACCAAAGTATTCATTCAATATTAATTCATTAAATACCTAATATGTGCCATCCACTGTCCTAAGCTCTAGGGGTGTTAAAAAAGGTCTTTAAGCAGCTCTTGGTCTAGAGAAGAGTCCAAAAAGGATTCCAAAGAAAAAAATATGGCATCTGAGGTGGAGTTTACAAAGCTGATCCTCTAGAGGGATCACTCTGAGACAGGGAAAGGAGATCCGGGCATGCACCCAGAACTCTGGTAGTTTTAGCAGGACAGAGCTGGTGAAGAGGCATGGCTGGAGGGCTAGGCAGGAGCTAAATCAAGGATAGTCACTGTGAGCCAGGCAGAGAAGCAAGATGTGTAGATATTATCTTAAAGGCAGTGAGAAGCCCTAGTTATTTTAATTAGAAGCATGATAAAGATCATAAAATCAAGTCTTTCTGGTTGGCTTGAAGGACTTTGCACTCGACAGAATTACCTAGGTGGAATTTTGTGAAGCAATTAGATAAAGGCATTGTCTGTGATTACTTTCTCTTAGAATTGCTCTCTCCTTTGCTACTTATATGTCGGTAGAATTTTGCAACTGCAAAAAAACCCTTTGCTCTTTTAACACATCAAAGAAACTATGAAGCCAATGCATGGCCACCCCGGTAGAACTATAGACTCTCATTTAACTCAAGAATCTAGGGTGTTATCTTAGTCCATTCCGGCTGCTGTAGCGGAATACCCTATACTGGGTGGCTTATAAACAAATTTATTTCTCATTTCTGGAGGCTGGGAAATCCAAGCGCAGAGCAGCAGCAGATTCAGTGGCTGGTGAGGCCCTCTTCCTACTTCATAGTCAGCAGTGGTTTCACTGTCTTCAGATGGTGGAAGGGCTAAGGGGCCGGTCTGGGGCCTCGTTAATGAGGGCTCTAACCCCATTCATGACGTCTCCACCCCCATGACCTCATAACCTCCCAAAGGCTCCACCTCCAAATACCACCACACTTGGGATTAAATTTCAACATACGACTCTTGGATACAAATATTCAGTTCACAGCAGGGGCGCCAGGGAGAGTTCTGCCTCTGTGTGACCCGTTTTTACCTGCTTATGGAGCCTGTCTGTTTGGAATTCCCAGGTTAGTCACCCCAAAGGAAAGAAGCATGGCTCCTCTCTCTACTCCCATCAGTTTCCGGTCAGGTACCCGCCTACCCCCTTCTCTTAAAAATAATTTGACTCTGGTTACCTGGACAAGGCCTACATGCATGAAAAAATCACAAAAAAGATTAAAACAGAAGTAGTATAAGCCTTTTCTTAAATTTATAATTAAGAAAATGGATTTTAGGACATTAAGTTGGAGTTTTCTGAAAAACTTCGATAACACAAAGCTTATTTATGTATAGAAACAGGTCTCAAAACTGGTAGAGGATTTAAAAAATTTTTTACTTTTAATTCCATTTGAATTTTTAGTGT
This sequence comes from Manis javanica, assembly GCF_040802235.1. Taxonomy (NCBI): domain Eukaryota; kingdom Metazoa; phylum Chordata; class Mammalia; order Pholidota; family Manidae; genus Manis; species Manis javanica. Next base: position 100,736,625 of record NC_133167.1, read on the forward strand.
GTATCCCATTTTTGCTATTCGAAAAACAAAAAAATTAAAGAACGTCTCTATTCAACCCTACCACCTCCACACTAAAAACCAAAACTAACACACTATTTTCTACAGAAACCATGAACCTTGACTACAGGTCTCTTGCCAGATTACCTAGCAACTTCCAAGGTGGTTAGGATAAGGAGTAAGACCCCTACTTGTCACCCACTCAGTGGTATTTTGAGGGTCCTCCTAGCCTCCATACAAATATTTTGCAAACAAAGTTTATCATTTCATTATGATATAACGCAGACCAGTTGTTACCTGGGTCTTTAATAAATTAAAGGGCCTAGAAGAAATCTGATTAACTTTTATATTCACAATGAGATTTTGTTTAAAAGTAATCTTCTCTGCTGGGTAAAAACATTAATACTGACCTGGAAAGTGCAGTGATTACAACCTGAGGAAAACGAACAGCCAGAACACAACTCAAGGGGCAAACCCAGATTTCTCAGCACCGCATGTCCTCACCGCTAAGATGCCACTGCATGGTTCATACTATGTACTCCTGAGAAAACAGACTGCCAGTGAGACTATTACATGCCATCAACTTCCAGAATTTTAAACTATACATCTTAGAATCAGTGAAATGCAGTATTTGGGGTAACAGTTACCATAGGAAGCTTTTCTTCTTTTATGATTTCCATGGTTAAATGTTATAGAATGAAAAAAATTTTTAATTCTATCTGAAATGGACCCCAATAAGTTACTGTTCTATGCTTTACAGGAATTCAACTATTTGAATTTTATAGGTATTTAGAGTCCTTTTCTAAGATCCTGCTGACAGAGCACAATTATAAAATATTATAATTTCGATCATGTAGTCCTATAACTTTTTTCCCTTCTCCCAAATCTAGGGCTGGTGTGGATGGAAGGGCCCAGACTTTTGGAACAAGGATGCTTACTATAACTTATGTCTTCCTCAGCGACCAAATATTATCTAAACTATCTTGGACTCAAAGACTATAGTAAAATTGTGTTATAAATCTGTTAATAAAGAATATATGTAATTTCAAATTAAATCTTGGGTGTAGATTGATGGTTTATACTATGATTTTTTTTTCAAAGGCTATAAAACACTGCATCAAGAAAGAATTTATTCTTTAGACATTCCTTTAATAACTTAAAAGACAAAGCATTTAACATCAAAATACTGGCATGTAAATACATGTATTCTTAAAGGTTATCTTCACTTAGAAGAAAGTTTCCCTCCTTCTTAGAAGGAGCTCAGAGACACCTGGTGAGCCAAAAGCCACAGCTGAACAGCAGATCCACATGAAGTGAAGGCTGCCTTCAAACCTCTTCATAACCAACATGACATCTGTTAAAAAATGTAATGACATTAAAAACTTTTTGGCAAAGGCTTTTTCCCAAACTTCCACCATGCAGGACAATTTTTGGTCTCTAGAATATAGTTGTAGTTACTATAACCAGTGTTAAAATGTGATAAGGAAAGATATACTAGAAACAAGGCTGCCAGTGTTTAAATGAAACAATAAATCCTGTACTAAATACGAGATCCTTAGGGAGGAAGAAAAGAAGAAACTATGGGCTACTTACCAACACTTCCTTTTCCCATTTGTATTTTCTGTGCTTCCAAAACTTCGTTTCTGTCTGAGCACTGGAACACAATGATCTCTATTGGATTGTTCAGTTGATTTTATTGTTTGCATGTATTTAATTGTTGTAAGAAATTTGGCACATTCTGGAAATCCACATAACCAAGCCAGATCTTCAGCTGTTTGCCCATTCTTATTACATAAACTGAATTTAAGACAGAAATTGAGTTAAAAAAAATTGATAACTGGCCATTAAAAAATTTTTTTTCTAACAAAGAGTTTGGGGCTCATACAAATGTTAGTTTCAGAATAGAAGAGGTAAAGGAAGAATAGAAAAATTAAATTTTTGCTCACTATTGTATCCTCAGTGGCTAGCAGTCCAGCACAGAGTGGAATTCCATTTTTGAGTGACAGAAAGAGTATGTGTTCAATGTAAGAGTAAGTACCCGAAGCAAGTCAATGAGAACTTTATAGATGAACAGAATGTGCCTCTGACTCCTCAGGATCCATTTTTTTACTTAAATAGTATCAGATGTCATTAACAGCCTAAGTTAACATTTAAATGGTAATACTAAATTATCAGTTAGGCAAGCTTTATTTTTGAAAGCACATGTAATTAAGCTTCAGGAATCTGATTAGTTTAATCCAAGAAAAGACAAAATTTAAAGCCACTATACTTACTCAATTTGGGCATCACTGGCTACAAGCAGGCTAAGGCATTCCAGGCTTCCGACTTTTGCAGCCTTGTGTAGTGGAGCTTCTCCTAAAATATCCTTAAAGATAAGACACCACATTTGAGTCTTGCCCCAAATCACTTTCTTGTGGAAGCTGGTATTTGAAGTCTAATTTTTGTTTGAGGAAGCTATTTGAAGAACTGCATTGTACTGGACTCATTTTTTTAAATTCAAGTTCGGTGTTTTTTTTTTTTATAAAGTTCACTTGGTATGTAATTAAATACAAAGTTTTTATTATTAAAAACATATGGAGCCACAGCCACATACATTAAAATTTAGGTGACTACATACAAAACAGAGTTTACTGAAGTAAAAAATTTTACAATTTAAAATTCACCATATTTTAATATTCAATAGGAGATCCAGACGACCGTAAGAAAGTTCTGTAGGAAACTCTAATGGGTGTGAGAATGCCTAAGTAGTATTTCAATAGCTATGCTGAGACTTTTAATTTCATAATGTAGTTTTTGAAATAAACTCTAGACCCATGTACGCTGTCCCGTGTAATAGCAGCTGTATACATTGCTAATGAACACTTGAAATGTGGTTAGTTTGAGCTGAAATGTGCTGTAAATGTACATTACACACCGGATTGAGAAGACCTATGGAAAGAAAATACATCAGTAATGTATTATATTGATTACATGTTGAAATAACATTTTGGATGAACTGAGTTAAATTATAAACTTATTTCGTGTATTGTTTTACTTCATTAATGTGGCTACTAGAATTTTGAACTATGCATCTCACATATTTCTATTGGACACGCTGCTATACACGTTTATAGCAACTGAAACGAACAACTGAATATTTTGTCGTGCAAGAAATGTTTGTGCGGATTTGGGGTGGAGGGAAGGGCTGCACACATAACAATCAGTTACCTAGTTACCTGCTGGTTGAGGTCAGCGCCGGTTTGCAGCTGCCAGAGTAGAAAGCAAGCAAGGCCGCCACCTGCCGCCAAGTGGACAGGAGACTGCTCGCAGGGATCCGGGGGTGCGTTGACCGAGGCCCCGGCGGCCAGCAGATGCTTCAGACTATCCACCTGCGGGAAGAGAACAGCTCCGGCACCCCTCTCGCCTCTGTCCCACGCTCTCCCGGGAATGAAAATCTTTCCACACTCCCAACTCTGAAGAGGCTTGACTCGGCAGCTCCCAGTGGTAAGTCACCCTCGCTAGCGCTCCCGAGCAGACAGACATACCGAAACTCAAGTCTTCAGGACAAAAGGGGCCCGACTCTCACCTCAGAGTTGCAATCAAGCAACAGCATTTCCTGGCTAACGCGGAGGACAGGCGTCACTGGAGTGCAGAGGTGGGGAACTCGAGGAAGACGGCAGGAGAGAGTGCCCAGCGCAGACAACTACAGCGGAATCAAGACCGCCACACCCCGCTCCCGGCCGCGCCCCACCTCGGGCCGCGCCCCAGCAGCCTAACCCTTGGCTGCCCAGCCTTCCCCCTACCCCCGGGAGGCCGCACGTACACAAACACTGCGGACACGTGCAACCGCGACCCCCCCGCCCGCGTGGCTGGAGGGGCGGCAGGCCCGCCAGCCTATTGGCCATTAGGGAGACACTAGGCCCGCCCGCTTGGGGCGGGGCCGTACGCGGTCCCACGGAGCCCCAATACGCGTGCGCCGTGAAGGGCGGTGAGCGGACAGGGCGGGCGTCCGGGCGTCGGGGAATCGGCGGCGGCCATGAGGCGGGCTGGGTTTGACACGTCTCCCGCCAGCGTTCCCTGCCCCTAGTCCCTCCGGAGCAGCGGGAGTCGCGGGCGCGGGTTTGGGTTTCTGCTTGCACGCACGTAACCAGGAAACGAGGCCGTTCTCCGGCAACACTCCCTTTGGAAGCCGCTATTCTTGGTGCTGGCGCCGCGCCCCACGCCGGCCAGCTCCGGAGGAAGGCATGAGAGCCCTCCTCCCGGTTCAGAATCGCCCAGGCGCGCCCGATACCCGCGCCCTGGACGTCTAGGGAGGAAAGCGAGAGATGGGGGAGATGGGGGGTGGGGCGGGTTGGAGGGCGGTGAATGTGAACTAAAGTGAAAGGTTTTACCAACGGACCGCTCCACCCGCCCCACCCCCCCAAACCAGAGAACGGTTCATCGAACCGGACCCTTTCGGGTTTGATGTGACACGGTAATGTGTCCCCTCCGGGTCACGTCGCCTGGGAAAATGTGGAGTCCAAGCTATTTAACCTTGAGCTTGCTGAGCCTCGGGCGGCAAAGAGGAGGAAGAAATATGTTCGCCCTCACTCATTAGGAGAGTTCTCGCATAAAAGATGGGGGGACCCCGGCCTCGTTCGTTACTGACCTGTGGGGCTCATGGACCGGGCGGACTATCTCCGGCTCTCCTGGGAAAGCCGCGGTGGGGAAAATGCATCTACACTGTTTAGCTTGGGTCATTCCTTTTCGTAAAGCTTGAGAAACAGACTCTGACTTAAAAATGTAGCTATTGGCCGCATATATAATCTCTTGACTGTCTTTTCCTAAACACTTTTTTTCAGGTAAATCTAGGTAGAAACTGAAGCTACAGTCATGTTATTTTCCCTAAAAGTTTTAGTCACAGGGATGAAAATATAGTATGGAGAGTATAGCCAATAGTTCTGTAACATTTTTCTATGTTGACAGATAGTAACTACACTAGTTGGGGTGAGCATTTAATAATGTATATACTGTTGAATCACTATATTGTATACTTAAAACCAATATAATATTGTATATTAACTGTACTTCAATTTAAAAAAAGCCCATGAAACAATCTGAATATGGAACTATTTCTCCCCTTCTTTTGTACTGATTTATCCTCACCTACATATTTTTCTTAGCAACTTGGTGATTTTGAAGGCAATTTAAATTAAAAATTACAGCTCTCACTTCTCATATCTCACGAGTTATATAATATTTGTTAGCTATTATAATAATCCTTATAGGTGTGGAAAAAAAGTTCAAACTGATGTGAGCCCAAATGACCGAGCATTCTAGAACAGGCTGATAAGATCTCCTGGTGATTTACAGTGTTTAGAAAGGAACAAAGTGTATTGGTTAATCAGAACAAAAAATTAAGTAGTGATCGGCTGTGAGAACTTTGTGAGAGTTTTTGCTCCTTGTTTGATTAAAATTAGCTTCATACTAGTTTAGGTATCTTCTGCCATTACTATATTTGGAAAGGGGATTACTTAAAAGTGAAACTATTTGCTTTATCACCTTCACCTGTTTCAACCACCCACCACCCATCCCAACCCTTACCCACTGGTAACCACCAAATCACTTCTCAGTGCCATGAGTCTACTGCTATTTTACTCATTTTGTTTTATTTTGTTTTTAGATTCCACATGTAAGTGAAATCATATGATATTTGTCTTTCTACTCCTGGCTTATTTCACTGAGCATAATACCCTCTAGGTCCATCCATGTTTTCAGAACTGGCAAGATTTCTTTCTTTGTAATAGCTGATAATATTTCATTCACAGACTTTTAAATTAATCTAAACTCTCACATTCAACTTCTACTTTAATAGCTTCTGACCCTATGTGAAAAGATTGGAAAATAACTATCTACATGTTTTAAGGTAAAACGCATATGGTATGTTTGTATACTTTGTTTGTATACTTCTATTAATTTCTTCTTGTTTACCTGACGAGCTACACAACCCAATTAATACTGGGTAAGTGGGCTCCTACTGCATTTATTGTGTAGCTTGCTTCTTTCATTAAGGAACATAAAGACAGTAGCTGAATATTTTGTATATCTTTCAGAAAAAGTATGCATTATAATTTTTTCTGTAGGCTACAGCTACTTGATATATTTGCTATCTAATTTATCTAGTGTAGGAAGTTGAACTTACTGTAACTCAAATGTGTCTCTTCAAGTTCTATGAAAAGCATATATCTAATTTACATTTTTAAGCCACTTTGAATAATGTGCATTTTTAAAATAAAACAACTGAATTTCAAACTTTTGACAGTTTCCCAAATGATCTAATCATTTCTTACCCAATTATTTTAGACAGGTGTAATTGGTAATAACAGTTTCTCACATGCTAAGTCACCAAAGTATTTTGAGAGTTCTTTGTGGAAATGCCATTAAGCATGGAAATTACCTAGATCAGTAGTGATATTTAGGATTTCATGAAATCTGATTGGTTAAGACCAATGGGACTGAGAAATAGGCATAAGATGAGGTTACTATCTGTTACCTATAATTTAAGACATGGAGACAAGCAACCTTGTGGGTCTGCTCATGATTATTTTATAAAAGATTAATCCAGTTTTCCTGTTTGATGTGACCCTCTCTGTCATTAGGACAGCAGCCCAATTTAAATTTGTGTTGTCGCAGATTTTTGCCACTTCCCGTTATGATTCTGTTTCTTTTCTCAACTGTTGCCACCTTTTGAGGGTATTAGAAATTCACTCAAGTACTTTACTACCTGAGCCCTGGAAGTGAATCACTCCAGACTATCTGTAACTACAACAGCATCAGCTCTTCTGTATAGGAAGCTTCTGTAAGACCAGAAAATAGTCACTAAATAATATTCATATTCATTTACCTTTGGATGTTGAATGAACCCTTTCAGAAAAGGACCTGGAACCCCTTAACAGCCATAAAAGCTTTCCACACAGTGGGAACAGGCATTAAGATTTTAAACCAATGTTCCTTAGACTTACTTGCTCAAAGAATACATGATAAATTGGAGAAAAATAAAATAAAATCTACTAAATTCTCCCATCCAGTGCTTATTACCACAGTTTATCTCATATTTAAAGGCATCCTATCCTTCCCATGCTTTTTTTCCTCATTTCAGGGGGTGATGTTGTAAAGTTACCACACCCAAAAGGAAGGGCATGGGAAAAAGCACTTTTGTTTTAAATAAACAAATGCACCGAGCTGGAAGGGAAAAAATAAAGAAACAGAAAGCTACTGGCTAATTCAGTATCGTCTTTTGAGATCTCAGTAATAATATTGTTTTGTTCTTTTCATTGAAATATAGTTGATATACAATATTATTTTCTAAGTTTTCACCATGTATGTATAGATTATGCTTCCAGTTACTCTATGAACACTACTTGGTTTTACTAAGAGACAACACTAATGTAAAAGAACTATAACAAGAAAAACAGGCCTTTGTGCTTTTTCCCAGGAAGCTTAACTATTTTGATCGAAGCCAGTAACACTGTTTATCAATTATGACAGGAACTTCAGTGTTGTACTTCAGTTTTAAAAGAACCTTGAGTAAATATATATAGTTATTATTCAGTATTGGACTATGCCAACTATTTAGAACCAAAAGGAACAATTAGAAACACCTGCAAACATAATTAATAACAAAAAATAACAGGTATATTTAAAACTTGCCAGGAGTTGCATGGAATGTGTAGGCTTATCTTTTTACAACATAGCTGAGGGTACTGTGTCAGGACCAGGACTCAGCTGTGGTCGTACTTATGGCTAAAGTTTATTGCAGGGAAAGTACACACTTAGATCAGCAAGGAGCAAAGACCGAGGGGGGGTCTGGAGAAATGCATGCACACACAGGCGTACGCTGTCTCCGCAAAGAAACACACCAAGCGTGCTCCTTTCCCAGCAGTGAATAATGCAGGCCCACGTGTGCATTTTTCTGCCTAAGGAAGCCCATTACAGACTCTGCAGCCAGTGTTTACACAGGGAGCTAGCCGTGTCGGCATCCTTTGACTAGTAGCTTCTATAATTCCAGAACTCCAGAAGGAAACCAGGTGTTCAGCATACGTTACATTGTTTGTACAAACAATAAAAGCTTTAGCAAGCTAGTCTTGTTAGTAAGGAGACGGCTCAGGTGGCAAGTTCCCGGATGGCATTCAAGGACCAGCCTTGCCGGTACGCCCTTCTAAAAATGGCAGCCTCTGGCCAGCTACGCTCTTTTCTCTACAGGTACACAAGAATAACCTATAAAGACGCTAATATCCTGAAACTCATTTTCACAGCACTTTCACATTTAAATTACTTTTTGCTATTCCATTAAAAAATTACAATTTTTAGAGAATTTTATCATATTCCCAAAGGCTTACATTCTTACCTACAAAAAAAAGAGAGGGAGCGATAATTTAGCATGAATTGCTATTTTGGAGATTCTAGTTCAAATATCCAAATATTTACGTGAATAGAGTATCAAGCCAGCCCAGATGTGCAGAGTATATTGAGAGAATGATCAACACAGAGAAGCAAAAGGCATTTCCTATGGGCTTCCCAGTACAAAATATCCAAAGATTTTCCAAGGATGGAATGTGGTTTAGCCAAATGAAGTCTTGGTTTTTAGAAAGCAAACTTGTTCTCTGTGTGGAGATAGGACCTTATCCCTCAAGGCCACTCATGCCCGTGCAGACCTGAGAACGGGCCCACGGAGAGAGCTGCCGTAGCCTGGATACACCCCGCAGGGATGAGCAGGATGCTCAAAGACGCTTGGCAGATGTCCTCTCCCAAGTGGGGCTGGCATTCCAAGTGCGCCTGCCAGGGGACTGCCTCCAAGAGGAGGGAGCAAAGTGTCCTGGAGGGAAGGGACTCATGTTTGGTGAGGGACAAATCTACAGAGAAGGAACAGCGCAAGCTGCTTTCAACTCAGATTCACAGCAGCTGGAGAAGGTCCACTAACCAACAGGGGACCTGGGAAGGGAGCCCTGTGTCCACGTCACACCTGCCCTTCCCCTTAGACCGGAGCTTTCTGTCAGATTCCCTGTTATTAATTAACGTCTAGCATTTCCATTATGGACTTTGCTAATTTTACAGCATAAAATATACACAGTTGCCAAGTTTCAAGTGATAATTTTATGTCAGTCTCAAGATTTGGCAGAAATAGACACATACTCCTGTTTTTTAATATCTTCTCTTGCTTATTTTCCAAAGTTAGCAGTACTACATTTTGGTTTATGCTTTACAGGCGACCACCACTTTAAATAATCTTGGCTTTGCCCTTTGGAGAACAGAGTAGAATAATGATGACTGTACAGGAGCTAGGGGTGTGCCAGCTGCCCCACTTCCTAGCCCTGCAACCTTAGGTAAGTTACTTAACTTTTCTGCTGTGCCTCAGTTTCCTTGTATGTTAAACGGGCTTTATAATAGCCCCTATTTCATACAGTTTTGTAGGAGTTAGTGCTTATAAAGCACTTGGAACAAAGAACAACTGGCATTTAGTAAGAGCTCAATAAATATTTTTTTCTAGACCCTCTCCACCTCTTCAAGCTACAGCAACGAAAAGCATGTGCAGTGCTGTAACAACAGAGGGCAACATGAGTTTAAAGGAGGTAAGGTATTATTTTCTGGTTTATTTCATGCCAAGTTCCTTCTCAGCCTGTTTCGATACATACAGTAGCACTCTGGGTTAATGTCTTCCCTGAAACAGAAATTTCTATAACCAGTTTCTCAGTGAGCTGATAATGCTACCTACAGCATTCTACTTGGACTGTTTTTCTTCTGAGTACTTTACCTAATATTGCCTCACCCCAAAGCTTACTGGAAATTTCTATATTCACTAGTACAAACATTTTGGGAATCATATAATCAAAGAATGTTTTATATCCTGGGACAGCCATTTTGAAATCCTCTAGTTCCAACTTCTTACAGTCCAAACTACAGATGAGGAAACTGGCTCTTAAAAAGATTAAATAACTCTTCCAAAGTCACAAAGATAGGACCATGATTCTTCTTCTAATAAACTGAATTATATCCCTAAAATCCCTTTTCTGCACTTCACTCTTATTAAGGAACCAATTTACTATCCAAAACAGTATCCTGTAACAGTATAAATGCACTTTCCCACTCACACCAAAGGTCCCTTGAGTTCTCCTCTTCACCAGCCATCAGGAGCCTGTCCCAGAAGATTGTTCCTGATTGGCGAGAGTCAGCGGTAACAGTAGAATGCCAAGGAGAAACCAGAAACGCAGAGTGACAACTCAGTTTGCTGTTCAGTACCCTCAGGGGAGGCCAACCTGGACTTCATCCCAAATGAGGTGGCCTCTGCATTTTGTACGGACGCTCTGATTTTCCATTCAGCTGTGATCCACCTCATGACATGGCAATCCACTACAGACAGGAAGATAAAACTGAACAAGACACCAAAAATAAAGTGTATTCCCAGGTAAAACAGACAAATGCTTTGATTTGCAATGGATGAGTCTGAGGAACTTCAGTTTGAAGGCAGCAAGAAGGAACGAGTGCACAAGAACTGTGGGCAGCGCCACCTGTCCCTAATAGCAGCAGCTGCTGCCGTGGGGGACATGACCCTCTGCAGCCTGTGAACTCAGTCAGAGAGGACTTGCAAACAACCCTCATCATTAACCCCATGCTCCCACACAGGCGTGGAGGACGGCTGTGCCCCATGGCTACGGAGGGTCCTGGTCTCCTAAGAGAGTATTCTTCACATGGCAGCACTGGTACTCTGGTGTCCTACCGTGAGGCAGTGTGGGGAGCTTGCCTTTGATGAGGACTGCATTTTTCTGGAGAAAAAGATTCCTACATCTTATATTGTATTCTTGTTCACAGAATACGCATTGTGGAGACAGGATGAAGCTGACCAGTGAAAAGTTGCCCCCAGGCCCCTGTAATACCTCTCTATCCCAGTATGCTGCTAAGAACCAGAAATATTTCCAATGGCGAAAGGAAAAGACTGGTACGAATTCTGTTAATATTTTCAGTAAAACTTAAGTCTCTACACCAGAGCAAAAGCAACCAGATATATGAATCTTAACTGCTGTCAAAGAAGTGGTTAACTTTACTATTCTTTCTAGCCTTCCTGTAAGAATCTAAGAAACTGCTCCTTTTCCGATAGTGAATCATCAGTGAGGTGTCCTAATTGGATACCAAATCCTGATTTTACCCTCAGAACTTTAGGACACACTTCTGGCAAACAGAAGCCAGATGTTGCTGAGATTAAAGAGAACAATGCCATACTTGAAACTGGCATTGAAAGCTACCTTTCTTTTTTTCTATAGACTTAAAAAATTAAACTGGGGGTGGCTAGCTCATTTGGTTATAGTAGTTACTAAGAATTTCACTCTCACAGGACAGCTTTACGTAAAGAACTGCACATAGACTGCATGGCTAGAGCTCCTGCCAGGTGCTGAACAGGGTTAGTCTGAAACCCAATCAACACTTTTTGACTATACCGGGTACAGAATTAGGGTCTGTGATAATGCTTTTGGTTTGAGCTAAGGAGGCCAGTTTTAGGAATGAGAACTAGGAAGGAAATTTGATGGATTCTATAGAATTACGATTTCAAGAGAGTTCTTTACCTTTTTTTAAATCAGATCATTACAGCCATTCTAAGTTGGTGGATAAGGCATTGCAGCTCTTGAATGAAAGAATTAGAAGAGGGGATGCTATGGCATGTTTTCTACAAGGTCAACTGTATTTTGAAGAGGTATCATTTTTTGTTTTCATTTCCTATAATGCTGTTGTCAGATCGTCATAGCAAAATTTTCTGTCGAGTTGCTTACATTGTTATGCCAGGGAAATTCTGTTAAATTCCACAGACTATGCTCATGGCTTTAAGTACAATACCCTGGTATTGGCCTAAGGAGTTATTGGACCTTCCTAAAGTCATTCTAATTGAAGTTGTTTATAGGAATCACTTTAACATAAAATCCATTCTCAAACTGTAAATTAAAATTCTAATTTTTACATTTTGTCTAAATATTTAGTATCATTTATATTTTCCTCTCAGTAACAATTACAGGCCCTGATTCTTATCCAGTACCCAAAGGTAGCTTTGCATGTTCCCATAGCATAAGGAAGGAGTCACCACCTTTATCCATATTATGCTGAGTTATCCTGTGAGGCAGATGTTAGGAGGAACTATGCAAATTATCACTCCAACTTCAGTAAAAAAGCATCAATTCTTCATTGAACCCCCAGGGAAGATGGGAAAGGGACCCCCCACCCCCACCATCCAGTTCCTCACCATCTACTATTTGGGCAACTATTCACCTACACCCCACTTACTAATCTTTTGATGGCTCCATCATTCATTCTGGAAAGTATTCGTTGAGGACTTCATGCACCTGCCACCATGAGGATCGCACAGCATCATGGTTCAGACAATGATCTCTGAGCTTTGGACAGTGGTTCAGATATGGTTCTATTGCTCATAAACTGTGAATCCTTGGGCACAAATACTTAACCTTAGTGCCTCAGTTTCCTCATCTGTAAAAGGGGGATAGTAATGTGCATTTCATGGAGCTCTTGTGGGGATGTGTTAACTGGGGAAGTACTTATCACCAGGGCCTGGTGCCAAATAAGTGCTTTAGAAGGGTCTGCTATGATTGCACTAGGCACTGCCTATCCAGGGATAGGGAGCTAGAACAGTTCCCATTTCATAAAGCTTACAGTTCAGTAGAAGAAGATACATTTATAGCTACAAAAAAAGGGAAAGGACAATGAAAGCAAATAACTGGTTACTGGGATAGTGAAGAACTTAGGGAAATGGTGGAAAGCCCTGTTGAAACTAAAATTTGAAGGAAAGGAAGCAGGTAATGCAGACAGCCAGGTGGAAGCGCACGCCAGGCAGAGGGGAAACTGACCACCGCAGAGATGAGAACGAGCTCGCTGAGCTCCAGGAATGAAAAGCTAGAGGATGGTTCTAGCTGAGTTTTGTTTGAAATCTGGTAAGAAGCCACTCAAGTATTTTGAGCCTGTGATGAATGGGTTGGAAGACAAGCATGGAACCAAGACCATCTTGGGGGAAATTATACTAGTTCAGGCAAGAGAGGATTGTGGTCTTGACCAGGAGGAGAGCAGAGGAGCTGGGTCTCGGATTTATTTCGGAGATACAAATAATAGCATCATGGACTGAAAATAGAGAAGTGGGGAGGAGTGAGTTTTGAGAGCATAATCCAGAGTTCAGTTTTGAGACATGTTAGGTTTGAGATGCCTGTCCGTTAGTGACCCAAATATCAAAGTAGAAACATACATGTAAGAGTCTAGCTTTCGAAGAAGTCTGAGCTGGAGTTGTATATCTGAGATTTTCCAGAATGTATACGGTATTCAAAATCATGAAAACTAAAAGGACTTCTCTCTCCATCTGCAGTGAGCAGTCTAATTTCTCCAGCCCCTTGGCACCCAGGCTAAGCATTAGCCAGAAAGGAAAATGAGTCCTAACAACTGGGTCATTTACTTATTGTTATGGGTTCTTTAAAATAAATATTTGTTGGTGTTTTAGTGCAGATTTTACTAACTTTAACAATTTGTTGATTATAGTTTATGAAAAAAGAAATTCAATTGTTTCTGCATTCTCCAAAAGCTGTTTTTCTCTGGCCTGCTCTTCCTAGTAATGACCCTCTAACTCAGTAAGAGACTCTCTTTCCACCGTTACAAATGATTCCTTCTTCAGCACAGGGCATTTTTCCATGGTGGATTAAGACACAAGCTGAGTTTTAGTCCCCTTACACCTTAGGAAATCTGTTATCAGATCACATAACTGCTAAGCAGCTATAAATGAATGATACATGATATGTAGGTTTTTATAGGAAGTATGGCACAAAATTTTAGAGAACCACACATTAGCTTTTCCATGTTTATTCCCTAGCTGGACAACTACAAAGCTGGAGGACTTGAGCCATAATAATTCCTCCTGGTCACTTCCCTCAGCTGCCATATTCAGGTTGATTAAATTGACTTTATGGTGTGTTGATCATTGTCAATGACTTGCAAATTCCATGAATTTCTTGCTGTCTTTTGTCTTATTTGGTGCTACTAAATAGATGTAGGTGGGGATGAAATAGTTGGGATCATTTTAAAATAATAAATATAATTCACTATCTCCTGGGAGTTTATAGGGATGGTATGAAGGAGCATTAGAACAGTTTGAAGAAATCAAGGAAAACGATCTTCAAGCAACTTACCAGCTAGGAGTAATGTATTATGATGGCCTAGGGACAGCTACAGATGCTGTAAGTTATTGCTTTGTTCATGATATTTAAGATTTCATTGTTAATAGATTGTTTGTAACAATTATTATTTTTATTTTAATACTCTCTACCCTTGTATTTCAATAGCATCCATCCCTTCATCATCTAAAGGATAGCAGTAGTCATTTTTACATTTATGTGAAAAAATTTCTTTTAGCCCCCTCCTTGCTACCATTAGCCGTCAGTTTCCTTTGTTTTAAAATGTTTTCATTTTTAAAAATCATTACAAAGCTATACAAATACGGAGGAAAGTTAGAAAATAAGCAAAAAATAGGATTACACCAAAATCTGTTACCAAATGCAAACGTTATTTTAAAATATATTCTTCTATGCATTGCCCCATGCAAAAATTGTATGTGTGCACACACATTTTTCAATATAGGACCATACTGTACACATTGTTTTATAATATCATTTTTTCACCTACCAATGTATTTCGAATGTCCTTCCTATCAATAAATGTAATCTACATTATCATTTTAATACCTACATAATAATCTATTGATTCCATAATATTTCTAGGCCTCATTTATTTTGGCATGTCCGAAGATGAAAGAATTAAAACTAAACTATGAGATTCGGAATCAGTATTATAATTTTCTCTCCGTTTTATTATTACTTTTTTTTTTTGCATGAACTTACAAAGGAATTTCAAACACCATCAAATAAAAATTGGGAATTTATTTTTAAAAATCTCCAAGATATCTAGAAGTTCATTTTTCTGTATGCACTAGCACAAATAAGGAGTTAATACTGAATTACTTCAGGTAAAACACAGGACCCTTACAGAAGTGTGCATCCCTTCACACATCCACCCCAATCCGCAGTGCTGGGTCTCATGGTATGTGTGTAGATTTGCATGTCATAAACCCAAGACACAAAATTGTGCTGTAATTTTTGCTTTAGTCATATATTTTTTGAGGAAATTAAGATAAAAAATACATACACACATGTATATATGCATTTAGTATTTGTTGATATTTACAATTTCTGGAGTTCTTCATTCCTCCCTTTTCATCTGAAAAGCTTCCTTAAAAGTCATTTCTTCAGTCAGCAGTTGAGGAATTATCTCTGATTTTGGTTATCTACAATGTCTTCAATCTGCCTTCATTGTTGATGAATTGTTTTGCTGGTTGACTTTTTCTTTCTGCCCTGAAAAAATTCTAGAATCTTCTGGCCTTCATTAACCCTCATGAGCAGTCACTCACGCCCTGCACTGTGGGTTGCTTGTCTCTGGCTACTTTCCAGATCACTTTGGCATTCAGTCATTTGACTATGGGGTGTGACTGTGAGAGATTTTTGTGTTTTTCCTGCCTAGGGTTCATTGAACTTCATGGATCCTGTTGCAGTTTTCAAAAGTAATCTCTCTCCAGCTTGTGTTTGCTTTGGTAAACTTCCCAGTGCCTTTAAGAAGTTGTTCTTTATATTTTGTCCAGATTTAATAATTGATCATTGCTATCTGTGGGAGGATTTACACAGCCACTTCACTACCTTTAAGGTCTGTTACTATCCAGCTGGGGAGAAAAAAATGACACCTACCTCCCACATTCACAAAAATGGATCCCTTTATATTGGGACTCACTACAGGGAAGACACCTTTCATTTCTACTCCATAACTGTAGTGTTTGGCTAGCAGTAGTATTTCTACAGAGCAGTGAGGGATAAAGCTAGAATACAGTATATAAAAACATATTTGATTGTCAAGTATTTTCTTTGATGTTGAAGGTTCATGTCTGATGGAGTGTTTGGAAGGGACAATGTCTCCTGTGTGCTCTTTGTGACTTTGCTGATGTTATATGAAGACTGACAAAGTGGATGTCCATCATCACTGAGCCCATTCAGTGAAAGTGCGCTTGGAGAGACAGTCTTTGGGTGGGACTCACAAGTGCACTCTATGAATTGTAAATGTGAAAGAATTTACAGTCCTGCCTGCACTTTGATGAGTTCTAAGAATGGTGCCAATCCAGAATAAGGGTCAGAGGAGAGAAAAAAGGAAACCACATTGAAACAAAGCAGTTGCAGAAGCTGTAAAATGAGGAAAATGCTTTATATCCCAGAACTCCTGGGAATGCCCACTCGGGACTTAATTGTTTCCTTACTTCCAGCCCTGCAGACTCCAGGACCACCCTTCCACTTGGTTACAGCGTCATGATGCCACACATCCTGTCAGAGGGTGAACTCTTTACATTACTGGGAGAAAGAGTTTTAGGTAAAACTAAAAACTAGGGTTTTTTTGTTTGTTCTTTTCCTTTGTGGAAGGAAAAAGGAGTGGACTATATGAAGAAAATCATTGATTCTCCATGTCCCAGAGTGAGACACTTACAATTTGCAGCTGCTTACAACCTTGGAAGAGCTTATTATGAAGGTCAAGGCGTCAAACGATCGGATGAGGAAGCTGAAAGGTAGTCTTACCAGAAAACGAAGTTTTGTTTTAATCAAATGCTGACTCAAAGAGTAACTTGCCTTGCCATTTTCTCTCTTAGACTATGGCTCTTTGCTGCAGACAATGGAAATCCAAAAGCTAGTGTGAAGGCTCAGAGTATCCTAGGATTGTATTATTCAACAAAGGAGCCTAGAGACTTAGAAAAGGTAACATCGATTTCTTTGTTTTTAAGGCTAGCATTAATGTGTATTAATATTTGTTTCACTATTTTTTTTGAAAGGAGGGTGGTGAAGAGTAAGTATATGGTTCTGAATATCTCTTATTCTTTAAAGTATAAAAAAGTTTACATATTAGGACCTTAAAGTTCATTTCACCCTTTACTCATCTAAGAATGTCATCTTCCCCACCTGTATCAAAGATGCCCATGAATGTGGGCACCTTCTGTATGCTACAGAAAGCCACACATACAAAATATCATACCGTAAGAGCTAAAAGGGGGAGAGTCCCAAAATAAAGCTCAATCCTTTATGTATGAATAAATTATTACATTTGATTTGAGGAAGTAATGACACTAATAAGTGAAATGCACAAAGAACTAAAGATTAAAACCCTGTAAGATTTTTACAGAAATATGTCTTCAGACATCAATGACTGAAATATTTTCCAAGAAATCTTATAGGGAGAAGAAACGCAGGGCCAAGTGCTACTTGGAAGAGGCACCTAACCCAGACCCTCCTCGGGTGACGGAGCTGTCACTTGGAATGCTTACTGGAGCTCGTTCCCATTCACTGTGGCCGAGTGGCACACAGGTGCGCCTCAGACCACATGCAGCTTGCATCCCTGGCTGCCTTTGGCCTTGACCGCGCCTCACTGAGGTCCCCTGGAGCTCTCGCCACCCCTCAGCGCTAGCTGCTCCCCCGTCACGGGCCTCCCTGCCGGTGGGTCTCAAAGCCTTGCAGAGACTTAGTTCCTATTCCCAACCTTCCTCTGGAAAATCTGAAAACCGTGGAACCTGAGACAGCCAACTCTCCAGTGACGTCACCTGTCCATGGGGAGACAACAGGAGGGCTCACCTCGCACTCTTTCAGGCCCATGAAATGGCACTCACCTGCAATATGTTCAAGGTGCTGGAATGATTTCCTAGAGATGCGTCAGTGGTGCTGTCCTACCATTCGAGATTTTTTTCTTTTCAGTATTCCCTTATAATTCATGTGGTGAGTAATAAATACGATGAAGTTGTGCTTTCTCTTAGGCATTTTATTGGCACTCAGAAGCATGTGGCAATGGAAACCTGGAGTCGCAGGGTGCTCTTGGGCTCATGTACTTTCACGGACAGGGCATCCACCAGGATACTGAAGCAGCCCTGCAGTGCTTAAGGGAAGCAGCAGAACGCGGAAATGTCTATGCTCAAGGGACTCTCGTGGAGTATTACTATAAAATGAAATTTTTTACAAAGTGTGCTGCATTTTCCAAAAGGTAAACCAACTGGGTGAAAATACTCAGAAAAACTCCTACCAGATAGTCTCTGCCAGGTCTGTTCAATAGAGCTTAACTGCCATGGTAGCTATTGAGCACTTGACATGTGACTGGTACAATGGGGAACTGAATTTGCAGCTTTAATTAACTCATGGATTTTAATTAAATAGCCACCCATAGCTAGTGGCTACCATATTGGATATACAATTCTATGCTGTTAGTCTTCAAGATTTCAGTACTGTTTGCTCTATATACCAGCTGAGTGATCTTAAGCAAAGCCTAGGTTTTTTGGGCATTGGTTGATTTTCTTATAAAGTAGAAAATTCTCCTACTGAAAGATTATAAAAATAGTGTATATAACATCCTTAATGTAGCTTGGCATATCCGAAGTGCTTATTAAACTTAATTTCTTCATCCTCAGCCACAGTTTCCACCCTGGCACAATTGCAACATAGCTTGATATTAAGGGTGGTAAAATGAAAACAGTGGCTAAAAGACACCAACATTTTATAAAACATATGGAAATTTCTTCTCTCTGAACCCATGTACTTTCCTACATTCACTCACTCACCATGTATAGAAAGCAACATACCAGGAAAAACTGACCTCGATATCCCCTAGAGGGGCCATAAGACCAGGCTGATTATCATTCTTCCCAGTAATTCCCTTCCAGCAGAGCCCCGGCCACCCTCCCCAGCCCAGTGTCAGGCCAGGAGAGCTGCTCCACCCTCCTCCCCAACGTCCCGGCTTCCAGGCAGCAGGCCACGGAAAGGTGTGACCTCCAATGTCCCAACTCTCCAAGTGCCCATCTGGTTAAAACTAAGACTCAACAGTTCTCAAAAATCCTTGAAACTTCCAATGATTGTCCACATTCCTATTCCACATAATATTAGGGTTGACATGGAGGTGACTCAACCTCATTTCCACACAATTCTCCATATTTGGGTTATAAAGGATGACTTCTTTTTATTGCCCATTTTTTAACAAAGATAGAAGTGCAAGTTTCTTAATGTGTTTCCTGGCCCTGTGTGACTGAAGTCCAATCTGAAGGTCAATGATAATGATCTAAAGAAATAGAAAATGCTTTTTCTCCTCATTGTTTAGGTCTACGAAGTGATAAAGCTTAAAGTATTAATATTACAAGACAAAAAGAAACAAACCTTTCTTTTGTTTTCTGGTGGTGATTAAGCCTGATGACTATAACTAAAAGAAAGCTGTAAAGTGCCCATTCTAGCAGTTGCTCTTCCCTGGTAGTAACCAACTAGGCTGTATCTACCCTTCACTGCACAACAAACAACTTCGTTCCCAAACGCAGAAAAACAGGGCACTTACCTCGGGCATGAAGACAGTTTCTGTACCTGTCATTGGTAGAAGTGTGAGTGTGAGCCATAACTGACATCCTTTTTAACCTCACAACTCAACATCATTACAGGATTGCTGACTACGATGAGGCTCACGACATCCCCATGATCGCCCGGGTCACCGACTGTCTCCCAGAATTCATCAATAAAGGCATGGCCATGGCATCTTTTTACCATGCACGGTGTCTTCAGCTTGGCTTGGGTATCACAAAGGATGAAGTCACAGCGAAACACTATTATTCTAAGGTTAGTAAGCCTGAGAACAAACATAAACGGACTCATAATAGAAATGTCTAGGCGTTTAGTTGAGACCTGAACATCCTTATGGATTTTTTCCTAATTATTGTGCAGATAACCTCTATCCAAGAGAGGCTGTCAGACATATAGACTGTTTGCAGACAACGATCAAATTATTAACATAATTAAACTCAGGTGATAAAAGTCCTATTTGGATGCAAATTATTCTCTCTCTCTGCTACTATCGGCTATCTAAGGCCCACCACCATGACCTTTAAGCCAGAATGTTCCTGCCTTCTTTCACCCAGAAAGCGTGGGAACCTGTACGAGTGTTATCAGGTACTTTAATGAAATGTAGTTCTTAAAAATTCTTATGTGTAACCTCTACCACTCATAGTAGAAATATTCATGAGGTTGGAGTAATGAATTCAAATGAGTCTTTTCATGTTTTAATCCATGTGGTCAATTTATTTAGATCCTAAATGGATTTCCACATCTAAAATCAAGAAACTGTTAAAAAGTGGTAAAGAGGGAATCATCATGAATTTTTTAAAAAAGAAAAAAAATTGTGCACACCTTAAGTCCATGATACCCATGAAGTCCAAACTGGAATTATCTCATCATAAGATTTATAAAGCAATTCATGGAGTGCACAAATTGTTGAGCTTGGAGCAGGAACAATTTCTAAGCCCTATGCTTGAATATGATCAGATTATAGCAGTGATGCCCAAACTTGTGTGCATATTAAAATCATCTAGGGATTTTTTTTAAATTCTAAAACCCAGTCTTTATTTCACAGCAAATCACAGTCTCAAGTTGTGGGACACAAGCATATCTGTTAAAGCTCTCCAGGAGATTCCGATCTTTGGGAAACTTAAACAGTACGGTTGACCATGACCGATGCTAGGTGAGGGACACCCACCTCCCATGCAGGTGAAAATCCGTGAAACTTCTGACTCTCCAAAAACTTTACTACTAAGTCTATTGTTGACCAGAAGCCTTATAACATAAACAGCCAATTAACACATAATTTGTTTACATATTAAATACTGTATTCTTATAATAAAGCTAGAGAAAAGAAAATGTCTTATCAAATTGTCTTAAATCTCAAAAAAAATTCCAATATATTTTTTTGAAAAATACCCATTTATAAGTGGACTCACACAATTCAAACCCATGTTGTCCTGAATACCTTACCCTTGAGGTAACTGTATTTTGTTTGAAATTAAACTTTCCAGAGGATTAAGCCTATATTAATACATAAATATAGGAACACACTACCAAATACAACAGAATTTTGGGATATTTACCACTGTACCATTCTATTAGTATGAAAAATAGTTGTCTTTAACTTTTAAAAAATCTAAATGTTGTATTATACTGATTCCCAAACCAAGTCAATTTCAGAGTCTATGCTATCCTTAAGCATAAATAAATACAAGCAAAAACAACTCTGGGTTAAAAATATCCTGGAATACAGTATATGTTCATCCTAAATACAACAGCAAAACAAAGAGATTGCAATCTTAGAACTGTTTTCTATACGATGGGAGATGATAGCCCCATTACTCAATTTTCACTATTGTATTTTATGGGAGATATTTTTAAAACGGAGGAAATTCAGAGGCAGTAAGCCAGTGAAGAGTCTGGAATCCTGTCCTATGACGCATGGTAAAGAGACTGAGTATTTGATGCAGAGGAAAAGGACATGAGGGGCCCTGACAGGCCTTCACCAGACAAGGGCTTCCTACAGAAAAGCAACAACGAAGACAGGAGCAGAATTATAGCCAGTTATTCCCACTACGGTGTGTTAGGGAAAGGTAAGGCCACACGGCGAAGAGTCAGCGGTCCTGAGGTCAGGAGAGCCACGACTGGTCTCAGCTCTGCCTCCGCCAGGCTGGACACCTGGCACGCACTTTGCCTCTCGGGGTGACCATGAGACCAGCATTACATATTCTCCTAAGACCCTTCAATGATTCTTACATACATGGAGATAAATTTTAGCTTAATATAAAGAAGAATCTTCTAATACAATTGTTCAGGATATTAAAACAAAAGTTTCCCTATAAGGTCGTGAATTCTTGTCACTAGAAGCAACAAATATCTAGTGACCAACTGTCATGGGTACTAAGGGCCAGTTTCTGCATGGGGTACGGTTTGGATGAGATGACCTCTGCCGTCTCTCTCAGATTCTTGACATTCAGTGAAATTATGCACTATTCCATCTATTTATGTTAGTCGTAGCAAAGTCTGCTTTATTATAGATGCTGCTCTTCACCATAATGAGATAATAGCAAGTTTGAGGCCAAATGTTAATGCTTTCTATGTTACTTATTTTAATAATTTATAACAGAGAATGCTGTCATCAGTGTGTAAATTCCCTTTACTCTTGGCACTGATAAAATTTTCTCTCTTTCAGATAATAACAGCATGGCTGTTTTTAGTGTGGTCTTTTTTTGCATATGTGCTAATTTGAACTTCCCTTATTAAGAAGTTATATATCAAGAAAAATGTATCTTAATTAAGAAATTCCCTTGGAATCCATCATACTTAACTATTTTTAACAACAAACCAAGAATGTTTTAAAAGGGAGAAAAAAGAAAAAGTAAGACCCAACAATTCAAAATACACCTGAATAACTGACTCTTCTGTTTGATTTTAAGGCTTGTCGTCTGAATCCTACATTGGCAGATGAACTTCACTCTTTACTTATTCTTCAAAGAATTTAGACCATAATTTCAGCAGAGGTCATCAATCCCAACACATTAGCACGTGGGTATTTTTATAGTGGCTATGTTTGGTTATTACCCCAAGTTACATTATCCTGAGTATGTTGCTGATGACATGTCACCTCTGTTCTTGAATTTATATTCCATAATTTCACAACTTGAAACCTAGCTACAGGATCAAATGGCAGGAAGAGTCCTCAAAGATCCAGCTCTTAGCCTACCGACTAACTTAGACATTTCAAATATTGAAAACCATTCCATAAAGCAATTATCTTTTCCCATTCTTTAAATACAAAGGGTCCCAAAAGACTTAGTACAGTTTAGTTTTAATAACTTCGTAAGTATAAATGCTACAGACTTGTAAAAAAAAAAAAAACCATTGAAAGTTTGATTCTTTAAAATTTCTTTGACCCTTAGTTTTGTTAATTTTGATTATAATTTAATTTCAATTTGTTATTTGCCATTTAATTTAAATAATTCACAAAACTAAGAAAAAAATTTAAAGAAACTTTCAAATTAAAATAATTTGTGTAGCATTTACACTTCTGAAGTTATTAAAATTCAGACTGCACTGTCTTTTGGGACATCTTGTTTTCTTCAAAGAGATTCTGATAACTAAGTGGTTAATTTGTTATAAACTTCAAAAAAAGTGGGTTTAAGAAATTGCTTAGAATCTTGCCCCTCTATCTTCCAATATAGATCTTAATTAATAAAACAACTGCTATATTCTTGACAGGATAACTAAAGAAACATGTTTCTTTGTGCTTCAACTCACTTTCTCCATTTTAAAAAACCCTGGATGTATTTCAAGGTAGGATAAAATATGGGGAAAAAACTCAATGAAATCATCAATATAAGCACCATAACTAAATATTGTTAAAAATTAAACTAATAAGAGGTTTTCCTTATATCAATGACATCTACAAAGGCAAAAGTTGACAGTACAAATAGTAGGACCCACATGCAGAAGATGGCATAGTGATAATACATCTATGAAGAAAATACACTGAAAATGATATGTCTTAAAGATGTCCTAACTTTACCTTCTTTATAAACATATTAAACTAATGTGACTTTGTTTTATAAATCATAACCACCCTTTCCAAAAGTAGATTTAAGTAAGCTCTTATCTTAGTATGATTAATATGTAGGTACCAGTCACTAAAGATATATTATATGGCAAAAAATTATTTGCTCCTGTTTTATGTTCTCATTTGACTGTATTACTTGAACTTCATTTTGTCTTTATATAAAGGAAAGAAATTTCAACACTTAGGTCTGTGAGATGCCCTCAAATGGTCATACCGTTCTCCCTTAAATCTCTTAAAAAACATAAACTGAAACTACCCCTGAAAATTAGTCTTTTTCTTTTAAAATTCCTACTGAAGACTCTCTTCTCCCCCAGTAACTCCCTTAATATGGCAAGCCCATTACAGGATTTCATAATACCAAACTTATATCTCTTTCTACAATAAATGACCCTTTGCTTTGTTCCTATCCTTTTAATACCATCCATGTAACATTCCTTCAACCATCTGAATCCAAATTCCCAAGCAGGATTCTCTTCCTCCACGCTTAAATCCACTTCCTTAAACCTTTAAGAATCTTAAAATACAAATGTAATAAAGCAGTGTATGTTCACTTTAATAGCACATTTAATAGATATGCTATCTTTCTTCATCCCAAAGTAAAGACCACTTTTTAAACTGCCACTAAAACACAGGTCCGAGACATCCTAAACGTGGGAATTTGACATGTCATGTGTGGTAAAACGCAATGCTTAAATATTTTCAGTGAGTCCACCACAGACTTTTAAATTTGTTTACTGGAGTTACCGTAAAGCTGGTTCTTCTGGCAGGTGGATCCCTGCAAAGGTCCATGGCTGCAAGTTCCAAAGCTGACATTTGTCAGCTTTAATTCAAGTGAGTTGAGGCTTCTGGATTATTACACTTTTTCATGAGATAGCAGCTACAAGGAATCTTACAGGAGTTTTGATTTTTTCATTTTTTTCCTTAAAGTGAGAATTTATCCTAAACACTGAAGAGTCAAAATATTTTTCTCATTTGCAGAATAAACATAACAACTACAGTCTACGCATAAGATGGACATTACCAGTAACCACGTTTACTAAACGTTCCTGGGCCTTGGTGACTTCACACTGCTTCTCTTCTCTGCATGTGTCCTTTCTCTATCCCTATGAAGGATAATTCTTATCCATATAAACAGTCAACTTTGGATTTTTCCTTAAGTGCCAAATACTGCCCTGGTTTAAAAAAAGGATCAAAGAGCTGTAACTAAAAGAGTCCCAAAGATGAAATTAGGTTTACTAATTTTTAGTCATTTATCTTTTAGAACTTAGGTTTCACATCAAGAACTTGGCAGGTATGATCTAGCAATGACATAATCAATACCATTTTAGTATGATGGTATTCTCTTCCATGGATTTCAAACTGAGTCTTTGCCTATTAATTGTTTTGCTTTCAAGAGTTCGGGGGATTAGAGAGAGGAAAGTGTTTAATTATCCTGGCGTAATAGATGATGAAGCCCTGAAAAATTGACTGACTTGTCCGTGGCCCCACTAGTAATAAGGCATCATCTGTACCCTGCATCCCACCAAATGCCCCTACCAACCCACAAGACCTGATGATATGATCAAGTCCCTAAGCTGCCTGGAGTGAACCTCCCTCCCCATTTGTTTCCCTATCTTGTTCCTGCTCATCCTTCAAAGTCCAGCTCACATCCCAGCTCCAGA
This sequence comes from Manis javanica, assembly GCF_040802235.1. Classification (NCBI taxonomy): domain Eukaryota; kingdom Metazoa; phylum Chordata; class Mammalia; order Pholidota; family Manidae; genus Manis; species Manis javanica. The sequence goes on from NC_133167.1 coordinate 100,761,806, forward strand.
TCTCACCATTTCAAGAACTAATTTAGCTCTTCTCATTCACACTAAAAACGATGTTTTCCACATATTCAGTGTCTGGAGGAAGGCAGAAAACTTCATACTTCCTTGCAGAAGTACTTATGTGCACCACGTTTTCTACCAAAAAGGCCCTTGGTAAATACATAAACTGCCTTATGTATTTTAACCTTTTTTTTTTTTAAGATATGAGCATCTTGAACATCATAGAACCCTGTGATTCATTTTTATATTTTATTGCTTCAAAGGCTTTAAACTATGGGAAATCTTTGGTAAAAAATAAAGACAATAAAATTTCCACAAGAATTTTACACAAAGCATCGCACACAATGTTCTTCAATACACATGAAATAATACAGGAATGTTCAGAATCCTCGCTGAGGGAGTTAACTGTACAATATTCCTAGTTTGTCATTTTAAAACAAAACTGTTTTCATAAATATTTAAAATATTTCCTAGGTTCTTATGACATATTAACATTGCATCTTAATCATTGTGTGAACTTTCAAAGTTTTTCTATTATTATTAAAATAAAAATGAATAATTAACAAGTGCTTTTTTTCTGCTGCCTGCTATAGCATCGGGTACCTCCCCCACCCTGCCCGAGTCCGCTTACTTCACAGAGAACTAGAGGGAGGTAACTAAATAAGGAATCAGTGTGGTTCCGAGTCAAGCCCTCTGTGGAAAAGAGGAAAATGTTTCATGTCTATTATTACACAGACATTTCTCTGGTGGTTTATTTGTGCAGTCTCAAACTTGACCAGCTTTAAGTTGATCTAAATGAGTTTTCAGCTCAGGACACAATTCAATTAGCAGCAGTTCCATCAGCACCTGGACCAAGAAAAGAAGAAAAAAAAATGTAGAAAAATGTGTTTTCTCTCTGAGTGTTTACTCTAAATATCTAGGCCTAAGAGAGAAGTCTAATTTTAGGTCTGAGACTACCCACCAAACAAGTTACTCTCAAACAGAAGGAATTAATATCATATAAACTCCATTTAGCATCAGCTTGCTTTATTTCCTGGTCTCTTAACCATTCTCAAACCATCAACAATATTTAATATTGCTAACCACAGTCAGATCCATGGCTCAGACACACCTTGCTTTGCCGAAGTAAGAAAACCAAGTCATCACGCAGAAATATTACATTCATCAGAGTCAAGGGAGACACAGCTAGTATCCCCTGGGAGTACTTTTCTTTCTTCTTTTAAACCAAACTGAACACAGACAAAAATGAAGCAGAGAAAATGGGTTCAGAGTTCTAACAAGAATGATTTAAGAAAACAAAGGATTAAAATCACCCCAATGTGTGAACAGAAACATAAAATGGAAGACATTAGTTAATCCTGGGATAGGCTTTAAATTACTCACATATAACAGATGCTTATTGGCTCTTGTTTCTTGCAGGGCGCTGAATATTTTTATTATACCATGACGGGCATTTTGCTGTCCAACGAGGCTCTGAAGCATATCTGAAAAATAGGGTTTATATTCTATGCTCTCATTGCTAAAGTGCATACTGCACAGCTGTTTGGTGAAGGAGCTATAACATGATGTGTACACAATAAATAACGGCACTGGGGCATGAAGAATACAAATAATAATGTTTTTCAAACGTTTGAAGAGAAATATGCTAATTTAGAATTTTTCAACATAATGCATTTATACAAACTACAATTGTAATACACTGCTACCCAGTTACAAATCAAGCTTTCAAAGCAGTGTATGTTAGCAGGATTCTTAAAGCACAAAATTATATGTTCTGAAACATCTTTCTACTTAGAAGAAAGTTGTTATCATCAATACAATTCTTAAGGTTCTTAGTATATTACATGATTTAAAAGACATGATTAAAAGGAAAATCTTTTTGAAAAAAGGTGACCCTTTTTTTTTTATTGTAAATAATGTTTCCTGAGAGAGACAAATGAAAAATGCCTCAGTAGGGCTCATGCTCCCTTTTGATCTCTGTACTTACAGGATCAGAACTCAGGCCTCACCTGGAATGTTCTCAAGCAGCTTCTGCTGCGCTCTCTGTTTTGTTTGCTGACTTTGCTCTTTGCTTCTGATTTTGGTCGGTGGGGCCAATTTCCCATTTGGCCAAAAAGCATCCCGGAAAACACTGATGTAGTAAACCAACATTTGCTCACTGAAAATCCAGTTCACTGTGTCCCGGATTTGCCTTTTAAGAGAAAAATATTTCTCGGATAAGGTTTTAAAAATTTTTACCCTCTATTCTCAAAAGGCATTAATCAATGGGCAGGTTAAGACATAGCCTGATCTAAAGTGTTTGATGCCTATACTAGGAATTGGATTTTTAAACTCTGGCTCTAAAAGTTACTTTTCTTTAGGTGACAGTGGATGGCCCTCATTCCTGGGGCTTACATGTTCACTGGTCACTATACTGAATTCAGATGTTTGCCACGCAGTACCTTTTAATCTGTAAAGACAGGAGCTGAGAGAAGATGGACTGCTTTGTTTGAAGTTGCAACTACTCTGACTGTGCATAATACTCAGTATATTTGAGTATTTCTATTTCTCCATGAAGTGCTATCAACCGTAAACATAAAGCCATCCAACAGGCTAGAAGAGAATGGCATGATATATTTAATGTAATGAAACAGAAGGGCCTTGAACCAAGAATACTGTATCCAGCACGATTATCATTTAAATATGAAGAAGGGATTAAACAATTCCCAGATAAGCATAAAGCCATCTAACGACTGTTAAAAGTGGTCTGGAAAACTTCCCTGAGCTCCTAAAGTCCTGGGGAGGAATGAAGCTCATTCACTAGCTCTCTCTCGGTGTTGCTATGGCAGGCAACACCATGCAGAGTAACCTGACCCAGGGTAACAGCTCATGGGCTCCGGAGCCGAGGAGAAAAAGGTACCCGTTCACCGCAGTGTGAAGGGCTTTGAAAACATACACTGCTATCTGGCCACTTCAAATTTCCATGGGGATGAAAACTGGGGAGATGTTTGACTTGCACAGTTACGAATCAAGGGCCTTTATCTGGTTACCCAGGTCTTCCACACAACCCTATTTCATTTGTCATTAGTCCAGACCTAACCAATTACAGGTTTCCTCTGTCAAGAGACAAGTAAACACAGTTCAAGAGCCCAAGAGTAGTTGTGATGTTGGGAGGAGGAAGTCTCTCTGTTGGGAAAGGGAAAAGAATCATCTTAGATTCTGGGTGCCAGAAAGACCTGAAATTTCAAACTCAAGTCACGGATAATAAATAGTAAATCAAAAAGCACTTTAAGGCTCTCTCTTCCCAACCAGATTTTTAAAGAGACAATGTAAGGTTTTCAGAAGTAGTGTCTAAAGTAGATGTTTTCAAGCCTCGTCCTTGGCACACAGTAATCAGTCACCATGGAAGTGTAAACTACTGAGTTAAAACTGTGCTGATGGATTGTAACTGCAAGTAACTCCTAAGATACTTCCCCATGTTGCTTAGAACTGTTCAGTTTGTAACCAGACCAAATAATTATTAATTTAGTGGGACTACTGCTTAAGAGAGAGCCTGCTGACCTGCTTGAGAAAAATCTATATAAAAGCAGAAATGTTTCCTTCTGTACTGTTTTGGGTTACTCACTGGCATTACGTGAAGAAATAAGAACATTTCAATTAGCAACTTCAGATTAGGTGAATCTTACTGAAAGCCATCACTGAAGTATTTTCTATCAATTTAAGTCTGACTCTCTATTAGCCATAGGAAACCACAGGAAGCTTTTGAAGCATTTCTGGTTTGTGAAATTATAGTTGGCACAAGGCAAGAGGCACATATTGTACTGCTGCTTAATTTTATGATGCGTCATCATCTGCTAAAGGCAAAAATAGCAGAGGGCCAGGTGCTTCATAAATTCTCTACCTGATAAAAAGCCCATTGAAATTAACAGTCTGAAAATTCTCTGCAGGATGCCTCTCCTCCAGCTCCATGAAAATAACTGCCAAGTGTGTTCACCACTCACAAACCACAGCTGCTCATTTTATAATTAAGAGCCAGTATCATAAATAGGAGCAAGGCAAGAATGCTGATTTGCTGAAACTGAAAAGGAAAATAAATTATCAAGTCTGGAGTAATGAGAAAAACAGGGCCGTTCTGGAAATTTCTTTATACAAGGCCTGCCAATACTAAAGAAGTTTGCCTTAGAATGAAACCATAAGTTAAACAGGCCATTTCTCTGATTAAAAAACAAAAGCTTATGATACTAAGTCAACTGAATTAGCCACTAACACCATGTTTTTTTAAATCTTAGAAATAGAGAAGTGAACTTTGGTTTATGACCACAAGGAAAATATATTCTATTTGCAAATGAGTATGAAGAACATGTTCTCCACTATGTTTCCCATAAAAATTTATGAGATTTATATGAAAAAAATTATCATATTAACCTGGTGCCTCTGTTTGACAACTAATCTTTCACTTGGAAAATCTAATAATTTCATCTTGAAACATATTTTGCTGTACCCAAAAGTGATTTTTCCCCCCTTATTTTTAGCAGTTCACTCACATTTTTACTGTGCAGGAAGTCATAATGCTTATCGCTTGAAGAGTACTGGGTATAGAGTTAAATTTTATGTATATGGATAATGTAATATAGTTATATTAGTTTATAATATAGTTTAGAATATACATAATACATATACAGAGAGAATATATATATGGTTTATATAATAAAGTTTAGAATATACATATATGGAGAGGGAAAATACATAGTTTCTGTAATAAAATTTAAAACAAACATAAGGCTTGTCGTGGTGTTATACGATACACATGCACACCCGGTGGGTCCTCCAATATTAACAACTTGCCATTTTAATGTTATCCCAACTCTAAGAAAAAATATGGTTTGCATTACCCTTCAAATAAGTATCTGCAAAGTGATGCTCACCCTACTTTCATTTTGGCTTAGGACCTAAACTTTAAATTGGTTGCCACCAGGTGACATAAAATCACTGCACCCAAGATGCTCAAACCAGTCATCAAGTAAGTACTCCCAGAACCTGCTGACCCTCGTCAGCCAGATGCCGGACCTAGCTCCAGCTTTTCTCATCGAGGTCCCCATGCACTCAGAAATCTGCTTTCCCATCCAATCTTAGAATCATGTCAGAAACAAAAAATAAGAGAAAATAAAATACCATCAGAGTAATCACTGGCTACTATATCACAAGGTGCTGTGACTGCCAAGGTAAAGGGTAGGGCATGCATTCAAATATTAATTTCATACAACTCACTTGTTGATGGTTCTTCCAAAAGTGACCTGAACAAGAGCAATTAATGTTCTTCTCACCCATTTAAACACTAAAATAGAAATCAGAGGAAAAGTATTATCACAGGATAGCACAATCAATGACATTTTCATAGCTGCACAAAGCATAAATCTTGCCATTTAATTCAATCTGAGTCCTAACACTAAGGCTATGTATCTGCAGAGTGGGGACTGAGATGAACAAACCTCCACCCAGAAAAATTCTTCCATGCTTTCACTTTCTACTTAGCAAAGAATGAGATGAAACCTAAGTTTTTTTTACAGCTTTTCAGTGCCTAAACAACAGCTGAGCTAGCAAGCAGAAATAATGCTTTACTTCGGATGTCCTTGGGGCTACTGACAACATGTCTGTTTTCCACTAGCAGACACTGCAATTCCTATTTTACATTTCTGTCTGGCTTGTTAAGCCCAGTTTTCCAACACACTGCTCTGCAAGAGAAACATCTGTAGCCCAACGCTGACAAATGTGTTGAAATATTAATGACCTGGTGGGTCTAACTGTTCCCATTTGGAGTAGTTTACAGATCACTTCGTCTGGGGGAAGAAAGGTAGACGTGAGGAGCTTGGCTCCTGAGGGAGATGTGAATTCACACCCCTCCTGTGCCACCTCCCAACCTGCTCTGAGTGCCAGCCTGGTTTCCTCATCTGGAAAAAAGCAGTATTAACATGTTTTGTTTTGTTTTTCTCTGACGGTCTTGCCAATATTTTATATGAGAGAGCATTGTGAAGGGTTCCAAAAAGCTAAACTTTTATTATTAACATGAAGACAGATTTTTTTTATTAAAGTATCATTGATACACAATCTTATGAAATCTTCACATGAACAACATTGTGGTTACAACATTCACTCATATTATCAAGTCCCCCCCAACCCCACTGCAGCCACTGTCAGTCAGTGTAGTAAGACGCTACAGAGTCATTACCTGTCTTGTCCGTGCTGTACTGCCTTCCCTGTGACCTACCTATATTGTGACTGCGAATTATAGTGCCCCTTAATTCCCTAACACAAAGACACATTTTTACAAGTAAAGAATACAAATATAAACCAAAGGAAGGCAAAGGATATTTTTGGTCTGCAAACTGGAATATAAACCAAATTTTCCATTTATAATATTCACCTCCACTCATTGAAATGTTTAGCTACTGACACATAAGCATGAGAAATTCAGACCTGGCTATAATAGAGCCAGGAGTTCAGGGCTTCTGTACCACTGAGAAAACCTAAAAGCAGTAAATTCACAAACAACTCTGGACAAGGGAAGCCAAACAAACAAAAATCAATTAACACACTTGGTACTAAGACTTTAAAAGATTCTAAAGTTATTTCCAACTTTTTTAATGATCTAAGCATCCAGTTAAAGTAATGTTGTTAATCCTTTAAGTGTAAGTCAAGTCTTGGAGTCAGAACCATGCCTCAATTTTTTATGGAATTCAGCACATGCCGCCAGCATGCAGACTTATTCATTTTAGGCTGGCATTCAGACGGGAGGAGCGTGTTTGTCCATGGTGACACCTTCACTCGGTCTTTCTAGGCCAGGAGAGAGGTAGGTCATACCCAGAGGGTCTGAGGACATGTGCTACTAGGAAGGATGCAGACAGCTGAGTGACCAGTTATAAATATTTGAAAGGCTATATTATTGGTCCCTTTTAGTATACAGAACTGGAGCAGAAACTAATTTGCTACAAATATCTTTCCATCTCCAGTATCCCCTCACTCTATTTATTACTTTCTCCCAATGCCACCCCCCACCCCCCCACAAAATAGCCCTTTACTCCTTCCAAGGGCTCATTTGTTCAAAGCCACGGAGGATTTTGCAGTGACTTTTTTTGCAGTGGGATTTTACTGATGGCAAATAAACCACATCTCGCTATAATTGACGTTCTATTTACTGCCCTCTGAAATGTCACTAGCAAAACCAAATGTGCTTCTGAGCAGGCAGATGACATTGCCAACACAGGACTGGGAGGCCTGCTCCTGCCTTGATGGCTGGGACACCCCCCCGGGTCTCAGTCTCTTTGCATCACAGGGTGCACTGACCAGAAGGCTAGAGGGGTGCTGCTTCACTCTCCTCTCCTCTGCGGGAAACGGGGAGGATTTGGGCTTTAATAGATCAGATTTCCCTGAGGGAAAGGCAGACTTAGGGTGGGGGGAAGTGCTAACCAGTATTTTCTGCCTATCCTGAGTCAAGTTAAGCATCAGTGTATATCTTGAGGACTCGTTTTCCTGCCTACACTGAATCAAGGTAAACATCAATATATAAAGGTGTCTGAAATATGGAACAGCTAAAGCTTTTTCATTTGAAAAGATCTCCAATATTTGGATGATATTCCATCATATCGGCATTTCCTAATTGAACCATCCCCTATTTCTGAAGTTTAGCTTAGTTCCAAATTTTCATACTGGAATTATGCTAAAATGAACATCCTTGTATGTAAATATCTGCATAGTTTAGAATTTAATTATGCCTATTGCTTAATGTGGATTACATTTTTGGAACCATACAGTGTAGATTCACTGGAGGAAGAATGCACATCTCAGATATTTTTGTTTCTGCCACAGAACAATATTTAAAACAAAAGGTTCCCAAAGTATCTGCTGATTGTTTTAGTTTTGGCTTAGGGAAAGAAAAAGTGCAGTGGTCAACATAATTCATTCTGGCCCTTTTAAATTTTCCTGCTTATTCATTTATGGGTACTTCCATCTAGGCGATTCATTGATCCCCCTGTATGGACCAGGCATTATTATGGACGGTGAGGATTAAACAAGATTAAGTTTATAATAACCCTTGGAGTTCTCTCATCTGCTAATAATCCTGTAAGTGATGTATTAAGGGCTTATAAACAAACAGAGACACACAGCCCCATGTCCTATATGGGACCACCTCCTCCCACCTGCTTCACCCCATGGGAAAAAGATGCTGATCTGAGAGGGCAGAGCCCAGGACATTCTCAGGGCGGCATTTTCCTGGTTGGTGGCGTGTGGCACCATACAAACCCCTGCTCCTCTCAGATGCTTCCTCTGCTACGTGGCTGGGGGCCTTTAGGCGCCTGTCTCTCGTCTGGTTAGGACTGAGGCTGCAAGTATGACCGCGTATACTGGCCTCATGACTGAACTGCAGAAAGTGTGGGCGGGCAGAGTTCTGTTCAGAACTCAAGACTAAGCTGAGCAGGCCGGTTTGACCTTTCACGGAAGTAGTGCTCTGGGGCAGAGGCACTCGAGCAGGTCTTCATGAAGGAGTATTTCTGTACTCTTTTTGCTCTGGTTTCTTGTGAGTACATCTCCCTCAGGGACTGCTGGGGCAGGATTTCGCACCTCGGCGCTGCTGTCATTTAAGGCAGGGTAACTGCATCCTGGCCTGGCACTGCAGGCTGTTCAGCCAGCATCCCTGGCCTCTGCCCACTGGATGCCAGCAGCGCCCTCCCCCAAGAGGGGCCAACCAAAACTGTTTCCGGACATCGCCGCATCTCCCCTGGGGACAAAATTCCCCCACCTCTCCACTGACAGCCACTTCTCTAGGGGAAGTGAGGTGGTTAAAAGGCAAGGTTGAGGCAGTCCTGTGGGCCTGGCTGCACTACCACCTCGACAGCACCAAAACCTCACCTTTAACAAGAGGGCTCTTCCTCTGCTATGCAAAAGTATCTTTTTTGTATCTCTTGCTGATCAAGCAAGAAGGCTGTGCTAAGCCACATAAACAAAATTCAAAGCACTCTCTCCTTCTGTTCAGGGGAACATGGGGTGCAGGGCAAATCCAGACCTAAGTTCCTTAAGGCTGTATCCTCAGATCCTACCACAGTGTAGTACCTGTTTGGTCCTTCAAAGTATTTGCTGAATGAATATAAATATGCGTCTGATTTGGGGGAAAAGGGGATATTAAGTGTTAAATGACTTCACCAGCAAATAGCATGAATAGTGACAAAGAGGCTTACTTCCTCGAAGCTCAAAAATCTCCCCGATCAACATGAAACATGGTTCAGCCAAGGCGTCTTTCCTGCCGTCCACATCATCACCAGAATCTGACAGGTCACTGTCTTCCTCCGTCTCCTCCTGGGGACACAGAAAAGGCACAAGGAGCTGGTCGTTCGGCAAAGCCGGTGGGCCTGTTCTCCCTTTCGAGTGTAGATTCCAAACAATTTCAACATGACAAATCCTTCAACTTCTCCAGACGCAGATTCCAGACGCAGATATCCATGCATTTTCGACAGAGGGCAAAATGTTTATCTAACCTCAGGGAGAAGCTTGAATTTGTAAGCCTTATTCAAGGTTTAAAATAATTTTGAAAAAACCTCTGCCACTGTGTGAATAAGGAGCGAATTAGTATGTAACAAAATAGTTTTCTAACCATGTTGCATTTTACGAGTAAGGCTTTACCTTAAATGGATTTGATGTGCACTATTTCTTTTTTTAAGAAATGTGTTTTTTAAAGTATTCTTGTTACTTCTAAAGCTCTGATTCAAGCTCTTATTCTGTATGTCAGCTAGTCTCATTCCTGATCTGCTTATCTGCAAGTTTCAGTTCAAAACTCATCATATGCCGGGCACCAAGCTAAAGTAAATAAGCACCCTGCGGATCCAGCCTTTCAGTGGTCTGTCACTCTGTGGGCCAGCGGACGGACACACAGTTGTGTCTAGGTGCTCTCACACAGCTACAGACCCAGCAGGCGGAAGGACAGCAGAGAAAGCTAGCTCTACTGTCTGCAGAGGTAACACCTGAAGTTGTGGGTCTCACCAGAGGGCTAATGACAGCACTTGGGGACTGGATGAGCAGAGCAAAGGACTGAGAAGTCACAGGGCAGGTGTTCCCTAAGCCAGCACAACTTTGCAAGAAGCCCAGAAATGTCAGTACTGCAAAGGGGTGGGAGAAGGTGGAGACGGGGGATCGGCGGCCGGCACCCATCTTCAGAGAGTAACTCCACAGAGTGACCCCAGCCATGGTGTAAACTCCAAGGGCTCAGGAATATGGGTGACAGAGGTCAGCTGGCCAATAGAGCCAGACACCACCCATGGGGCCATGAAGGAAAGTGGTGGGAGAGATGCTTGGCAGGGGAGAGGTTTCCGCAGAGCCCTGACCCCTGGGTAGGGAGGCCCAAGGGCGCCCTGATTTCTCCTCCCAGCCCAGGGTACCGTGAGGTAGCATGCTCCTTTCCATCCTCACTTCTTTCTGTCCAAACTCATTAAACCTGTCCTGGTGAAGAGGCAGTGGCATTTGGCAGTGAACTACGGAGATGCCAAATTTCAGAGCTGGTCTTTGCAATTTCCTGGAGAGCCAGCAAGGGGCTTGAGCGGCCTAGACGTGAGTTAGGAGCCTCCTCTGGACAGAAGCCTGAGGTTAGAATGTAAGATCACAAATATCTGCAATCTCTCTATTCATTCTGCTACCTTTATGGGTCACTGCTACATTCACCTTACTTCAAAATATTCCAGGGCTTTCCATTCCCTCAGATTAAACTCCTCAGCCTGGCATGACCTACCTTGGCCTCCTTCTACTCTTGGCCTCATGTTCATCAGCCCATGACAGAAACTCTCCCCTCCAGGGACCTACTGACTGTCCACCAACACGTCCTCCTGTCCTGAACCTTCCATATTAGCTCCAGGTTCCCCACAGTGACAGCCCCCTTCTCCGGGGACAGGCTGGGCCTCCTTTTATACAGGGGCTCCTACAGAACTTCCTTATCCACACTTCACTTACGTACCTTGTCGTAAATTTTCATTTCTGGTTCTTAACTCTCCCAAGTGGCTTGTAGGGGAACACAAGCACATGTCCCAAAATACAGTGATAACAACTGAAAGTGGAAGCATTTGCTTTTTCCCCATTAATAGCATGCTTTCAACAAACGTCGGTTACTTCAAACAGCTTTCAAAAAGACATTCACTTAAATAGGCTCCAAAATCGGTCTGACCTGTAGACAGCTCACCTCCTGATGGGAGAAGAAGTCTCGAGGAAGTCTTTCCAAAAATGAGGACAATGAAAAAGTGGGTTTTTTCCCCTGCACATCAATAACCTTGAGGTAGTCAGGAGAAGGGCTCAAAAAGGCATAAAGTGCTTCACTCTGACATAGTCTTTCATCTGAAAGCAGATTCTGTGGAAGGAAGAGGATGAATTACTCCTGGGGGAATACAGCTGTGCTTCAGGGGCTACCACAAGTCCAGGCACACCAGGCAGAACTCAGTGCTTCGCGGGATTTACTGTCCTCATAATTCTGAGCCCAAAACCACCTCCATTTGCCCCCAAATAACAGGTCTTAGATCAGTTCTCAATTATCTTAAAGGCAAACAATCCTCTGGAGATTAAACGGAATGCACTCATCTTCCTCTGGAGCAAACAGTGTGCAGGCAACAGAACTCGCTCCAGTTTGCACTGCTCAGCACAACAAATTCTTAATATGCACACAACTTATAGATCCAGGGATCACCGCCTTTGAAAGTCAACTTAACTGCCATTCATTCGTGTTTCAATGGCCATGTATGCACATTAGACAAGGATGCCACTCAACCACCCTTTTAGGGCCATGTTCAGATTTTGCACATGAGCTGAAAAAAGAACTTTCAGTTGTCACCTGGTGGCACTGCCTGCCAGGCCAGTTTTATTTCATGGCACTGCCATCTTCTAAGCAGTGCTTATTCACGTAATTACATAACTCTTTATTGGCCCTTAAACTGGGAATTTCCTAAGGTTCTTTATATACTTATCTGGCCTGAAGAGAGAGGGAAGGAGAACAGTTTTCACAAGCAAGGGCTACTGATAAGACAGTAAATTAACACTGTGATCAGGAGAACGTTAAAATGTCTAGTATTAAAAGATATGAGGTTCAGAAAGGAATAAACTAATAGGAAATACTGCTCCATTTTTTATGTGACCCCCCCTTTAGGGCAAATGGCACATGGGGAGCACAGCACACCTCTGATGTCAGGACTAGATCAAGTCCTAGTGTCAGGGGAGTTGGTCCACAGTGTTCATATTATACTGGTTCTGACAAAAGTGGGATAAACCCTCTGAGCCTCCCTAGAATAAGAGATCTCACAATACTGCCACACAGGGGATGGGGGTCGGTGTCTGACGGGCACCACCAGCATCCCCGTGAGCCCCGTGTCAGGCGCCTTGCGGAAGACTGGCCTGAGAACGGGCGGCTTCTGCCTCAGAGGAAGGGGATTAAGGCATGGGCAGCTGGTGCCACTCCTGCCTTCCCTGGGCCCCTGAGCCCAACAAATAGGCTTTTCCTTTCTCAGATGATTAAATGTGCAAATGCACGTGAGGGTGGACTAGGAGGGAGGGAGGGAGGGAGAGATGAACATACGAGAGAAAAAGAGACTAATACTGTCAAGACAACTCTGGCTTAAACTTACCTATCTTGACTATGATCTGTATTTCTGTTCAATGATTGTATTTTAATACCGCCTTTAGTAAAAATTTGGTGACATCCATTATTTAAAATCTCAGGACTTCGAGCTAAGACTGCACAAGGAAAAGTGGTTTACAAGGCAAAATTCCATGCCTTCGAGAACTATAAGGGCTTTGAGGTCCATGCTTTGAGTGACTGAACTATACTCTGAATATAGAGGGCCCCCCGCTAAGGACAAAAAAATAGTGGTTCCTATTGAGGATGGCATACCTTTGTCTGACCTTACTCTCTATAAAAACAGACTGAAGGAAAACAAAATATCTAGAGGAAGCTAAGAGAATATCTTGAGGACTTTCGAATGCAAATCTTAAGCAAAGATATCCTAAGTTTGAAAGGTATTAACCATAAAAGAAAATATTGATAAGCTTGACTAAATTAAAATTGAGAATTTATGTTCATTAAGAGAGTGAAAAGGCCGTCCACAGAAAGGGAGATATTTGCAACACACGTGGTCTGACGAGACTCACATCCGCAAACACACACAAAACTCCTACGATGCTAAGTCTGCATTAGTCATCATTATTGACTTCATTAGAGGCCAGGGAAATGCAAATTAAAACTATGGTGAGATACCACTACACACCCACCAGAATAGCCAAAAAGAAAAAGGCAGAAAATAAGTGATGGTGGGGCTTGGAGCAGTCAGAACCCTTACATAAAAATTGCTACAACCACTTTGAAAAAGAGAAAATCCCAAATTCCTAGGTATCATGCCACATATATTCACTGAAAGACAAGCACCAGAAGTTTAGAGAAGCACTTCTCATGACGGCCCCACACTGAGAATGCCCCAAATGCTCATTGACACCAGAACAGGCTGGCCAGGGGGCACTCAGGCATTGAAAGACCCACACAGCCCTGTAAACCAACGACCCACAACCAGCACTGAATCCCCCGGACAGAAGGGAGACTGAGGAGCCCGCTGTGAGATGCCTCTACAGGGGGTTCAGCAAGAGCTGTAACTCTCTGTGCCCTTGGGCGTCAGCAGGACCACCGTGGGCTGGGGGAGCGGTGACAGGGAGGAAGTTGGTGGAGTGCTGGCGATATAGTCCGTTTCCCAGGCTGGGTGCTGCTGAAGAGGGTGTGTCTGCTCTGTGAAAGCAGAGATAGCTGCATTTGCTGTATGTGTAGCATAAATGAAATACAACAACAACAAAAAAGCTACTGAGGATCTGGTGTGGCCTGTGAGAGCAGGAAGGGAACAAACCAGCTCTGAGAATGCTAACAGTTTAATCCCACATCACTCATTTTTCTTCTCATATCCAAACTTTTCAGGTGCTTACCTGTAAAAACTTATTTAATTGGTTCTTTGACTTTTCCATAAACTTGTGATCTATAGATTTGAAAGGCAGCTTGCTAAGAGAAGGCAACTGGACTTTTTTTAAGGAGGGGAAACACTGCGGAGGAAAATAGAACATGTTAGTGCCCTCGAATGACATTTTAATCTGAAAAGACGATTTAGCGACATAATTAGAATAGACCAAGTCTCTTCCTCCGGCACTTTCAATCCTCTGAGATTTAAGATCTTGAAAACCTGCCTGTCCTGGTCGGGCTCGGGGAACCCGGAGGAAGGGGGCCTGCGACCAAGAGTGCTCAAGCTCCCCCCAGGCCACGAGAGCCTGGAAGCCGGGCTGGTAAGGGGGACTCTGCACCCCAACCGGGCAGCACAATATGCCAGGGCTGCCACCCGGCTCACAGGAAGAAAGTCTTTCTATTAGAATGTGTTTCATTTACGATATCTCTGTAAAAAATCATCAAAGTTGACAAACTTAGACAATGGAAAGAGTGTGGCATATTTAACATAAAATTTACATCTAATCCTGATCCAGGATTAGAACCCAGGCCCATCTGACTGTAAAGTCTGTGTTCTTTATGCCACTTCCCACAGGACCCTGCAGTCTGCCCCTCAGACACTAAGAGGACAGTGGGCTTCAAATGGTCCAGGCCCTGCCCCCATTTCCAAACACCAGCCTTCACCCAGGCACTGGGGCCATCGGAATATGCTTCATGCAATCGGCCGGTGGTGAAAAGTAAGCGGGCACAGCCTGCCTGCCTCAGCCATTACTCCGTGGCCATCATCAGGGTCACAGTGGCCCCACCGGCCTGGCCATGGCAAGGCAAGGGATTCCCCAAGGGCATGTAAGTGCTTCGGGTGGTGGGAAGGAAAAGGAGCCTCTCCTTAGAGCCCTCTGAAATAGCACACATACAACGGCATTGACCCTAGACCGTTCTACATTTCAGGGCTCAACTTCAGGAGAAAATGTTAGAGAAATGAAGCTGGCAGAGAGAGCTGGAAGGGAAGATCAAACCCATCAGGGACCTGGAAGGGGCTCCCTGTCAGCTGTCAACAGGAAGGGTCCTTCACAAGGCAGGGAACCCCAGGGGGAGCCAGTCCTTGGGCCACGCGTGAGGAAAGCTGTGGCGATGAGACCAGAGGACAGATGTGGAGTTCTATAAAGGTCTATCTCCTGTAATGCTTCAGCCTAATTGCTTTTGATTTTCAAAGAACATGTTATCTTCCACATTTATTTTCTCTCAAAATCTCCCCTACATCTCCTCCTTCCTTCTGTTTTCATCAGCATCTAGATTGATGCTAAACTTGGGCTCTGGCAAATTATGCATTTTTCTGTGGTGCCAATTCTATTTGAACAATTTTGGGAAAAATTTATTCTTATGTTAAGATACTCTGCTTTCCACACTACTGGGGTGACCACAGTTCATTTGAGAAAAGTTGGAGAATCCATTCGGTTTGGGCCACCATCATTTTAAGAGCTGTTGAATAAGTTGGAGCATTCAGAAGTTAGTGATTTAAAGAGTTAAAAAAAAAAGTCACCCTTGGAGGTTAAAGAAAATAGACATATTTCATTTGCAAAAGAGGAGCCTGAGAGGTGACCCATGGGTTTTACCATATCAATCAGTTCATTCTGAGCAAAAGAAAAGTGGATGTAAAGGAAATGGGATAGTAGGACTTTTTAATTGCTGGGGTAAAGGGCAATTACCTCCAGTAGGAGGTATTAGAGAAGATGCAAATCTGAGGACAATGGGAGGAGCAGGAATTGCTAATACGACCACCTAATTTGGCCACTCTGCATGGATACATCCTGTAATAGATCCACTTTCCCTCATCGATCAAATAGAAGAATTGACTTAGACTGTGGTTTTCAAACATTTTTAACTAAAACCCACTGTAGCAAATACATATTGCAACTCACACCACACAGGCATATACACACACACACATCCTATATACGAAATACACACATAGCCCAGAAAGTTCTATGAAGCAGCGCTCAGTCCTGCTGTTAACAACACGACGTTTACCACATGCCACACATTCTTCTAAATGCTTTGAGGGTTTATTCTCTCCTCACAACCGCTCTGTGAGGTAGTGAGGTAGGTGCTATCAGTATTTGTATTTCACTGAGAAGGAAAAAGAGGCACCAAGTCAGAGTGACAAGTCCCAAGCCCTACAACTAGTAAGCAGCGTAGCTAGGACCCAAACTCCTGCCTTCTGGCTTCAGTTTGTGCTGTCAACCATGTTGTTTCACTGGTTCCCTTGCTTGTCATGTGAAATCCAATATATTCTATGCTCTCTCTATTGCTTCACCAGTAACTGATTTCACTACCTACAAATGGCTCACAACTGGCAGGTTCAAAACAGCTGGCCCTAGACAATCCCTTAGCTCTTCCAGCTCTGGGGTTCTAGGGGGGTTTAATGGGGATCAGACAATTATCAGTCCTCTAGACAGTTTGATTTGAGATTTCCAAATGTCAGGCTGAAAATGCTTCTTTGCCAGTATCAACGTCAAGAAAGATTAATGTCTCCTTACGTGTAAAAACTGAAATGCACTGTTAGATCTCTTCTTGCTTAGTAATTCTAAATCTCGTGTTCACGAGGATTCATACCTCACTAAGTTTCCGGTGCAAATTCTGAAACTCACTGAGTCTTCTGGGGACTGTCCAGTTTTTAGTTTCAACTCCTCCAACTTCTTGCAAACTCACCAAGACAAAGTAACAGGGCATTTGCTCACCATTCTCTTCAGTAACCTTGGGAAAACAAACAAACAAATACAATAAAAAGCATGGTGAGCAGATGTGGTAGGCAAGGTTTTTAAATGTTCCCCCAAGATTCAGTTTCCTCTCCCTGGTGTGTATGCCCTCATAAGTCCCAGGACTGAATATGATAGATTCTATGCCTGCAATTAGGTTATGTTATATGGCACAACTGACCTTCAAATAGGGCGATTATCTGGGTGGGCCTAACCTAATCACAGGGGCTCTTTAAAAGCAGAGAGATTTCTCTGGCTAGTAGTGGGAGAGGAAGTCATAAAGTTGGAAGTACAAAGAGGATTTGACATGTTGTGTGACCTGAAGAGGGTCACATGGAAAGGATCTTGGAGTAAGTACTTAACAGTATGAGAACAGAGCTCTAAGTTCCACAACTACAGGGAACTGGGATTCTACCAACAATCTAATGAACTTGGAAGTGGATTTTTCCCCAGAGTCTGCAGACAGGAACTCAGTCTTGCTAACATTTTGATTTCAGCCTTATGATAAATGAGTAGAGAACACAGTCATACAGTGCTAGACTTCTGACCTATAGACTTGTGAGCTAATAAATGGTGTTGTCTTAAGCCATTGAAATTTATGGTTATTTGTTATACAGCAAAATAAACTATACCAAACTTAACATCTTGTGTTTCCTTGAGAAAAACAAACAGCAAAAGGGTATTAGATATACCAAACCTCTCTCAGAGAAGGATGAGGGCTTCCCCAGTTAAATTTCAGGATTCCACAAGCCATGATTTCTATTTTCATGAAATTTTATGTTGGGAAACATAATTTCCTCTACCTTCCAATTCAGATAATTCCTTAACAACTACACACATACATACAGACTTACATGTATACACACACCATCATAACTCAGGTCACTATTATTCTTGACATAGATAAGAAACAAAAAGAAAATACACTGAATTTAAGCTTGAATTAGCATCATAAATTGAATTAGAGAGAAAGGCTCAATAAGAAAGGCAACGGAAAGAGATGCAAGATTCACTGAGCGCCCACTGGGCTCTGAGAATGTGGCTGTGATCCCACTGTTAAGACGGGGAAGCGGAGACACACACAGGTCACTGCAGGGCCTGAGGATCACACAGCTGGTAAGCGGGCTTCAGAACTCAGGGGAGTCTGGTGTGATGTAAACACCTCCTCCACACAGTTCCCTAGTCCCACATGGGACTATGAACTCACAAGCCAGGCAACTTGTCGGGGTCCAGTCTTGTGATCTTTTCTGACCAAAGTGCCATTGAAAGCTCTTGAGTAACCACCAATCACCAGGGCAAAGTGACCCATGAGGGCTCTTCCTCCCCCACCCTCATTAGTATTTGTCTTTGAAAATTATTTTTAAAACTTGCTAAACGTCAGGGGCAGCTCCAGGAAGAGCTGAGGAGGTGACAGAATTTGTGTCCTTTCCCCCCCATAGGCCTCCTCTACCACCTTTAGACATCACATACCCCTGAGCCTACCCCCTTCCTAGGCTTCCACCCTAAAGATAACTTCATCTGCAATAGTCAAGGGCTTCTATATGGTCTCCCAAGGTTCAGCGCTGATCCACTGCTCCCAGCCTCCCCAGAGAAAAGCCATACTACCCTGCAGCCTACCTTCATGGGGTGCTAAGGGCCAACGACATACTAAGACATTGGCTAAGCTCTCGTGCAATGTGTGTGCCTTCAGGACAGCCCTTGGAGAATGTACATTGTTTCATTGTTTTACTATCTAATCCAGAAGTGAATTTAGGTTGTGGATTTTAAGTCCCCCACCCCCACCCCACACCCTGAGTAAGAATGTCAAGCCACTCTTTTCCCAGTGGGTTGGTGGGAAAGGCAGGAATGAACAAAGATACCTAGGCAAACAGGTCCTTGCAAATTTAACAAGCTGAGCATTTGAAACAATGATAGGGCAAAATGTTAACACTATCTCATTCAGGATCTTGTTATTCGGGTGCTGTATGGTGGGCCTGACCTTTATCTCCAAGGTTGATGGTAGGGCAGGTGGGATGGAAGGAGCTGTCAACACTAAAAATACAAATGACCACATGCATCTTTCTTTAAAAGAAATAATTTTTTATAAAGAAAAAGGATACAATATATCCTAAAAACTGTTACCCATTATCCCTTAAAGAACAGCAAAATATTTTTTAAATCAAAGGACAAAATATTTGTTTATTAAAGATCTTTGAGCAACTGAGAGTCAAGTAATTGAAGTCAGCAGAATGAAACAATCAGAAATGCTTCAATTTTTAATTTCTCATCTCCAAATTTCAAATAGTGTTTTTTCCATTTCACTTCAACCCTTAATGAAAAAAAGGGAATTCAAGAAAATTAACTGTTCCGATGTGAAAATTGCTTACAATCCCTGTGAATAAGGACAGCATTCTGTCTTAAGTGGAGTGATATCAGATCTAGACCAGGAAACCTAGAATAGCTCCCAGTCACGGGTGAGCCAGACAGGACATGGGGGAAGGAAGGCAGGATAAAGGCGTCTAAAACAACAAATAAAAGTTTTCTGTCCTCAACCTTAATTCTCCAGGACAAAATCTTGTTTCATAAAGTCAAACTTTTTAAATAAATTGGGAGGAACAGCAGTCAAACCTACCTCTCCACTGGTGATGGAAGCTTTCCACATTCCAAGGTTCTCACACCACCAGTCCGTTCTTGCCATGTGCAGTTGAAGGTCTGTGCGATCTTTCTCTATTAGAATTATTTCCTCCCTCAACTTGGAAATAATCTGCCACAGGGAAAATATCTTGGGAGTTATGAAACCATTAAAGTGCTACATAATTCTGCAAAGTAGCAGGATATAAAGTCAACACATGAAAATCAGCTACATTTCTATAAACAATGGACAATCCAAAAAGGAAATTTTAAAAAAATTCCATGTACAACATCTTAAGAAATAACAAAATCCTTTGGAATTAACGTAAGGAAGTGAAAGACTTCTACAATGAAAACTGTAAAACTTTGATGAAAGAAATTAAAGAAGACATAAATAAATGGAAAGACATCCCATGTTCATAGATAAGAATAAATATTGCTAAGATGCTAAGATCCCTATCAAAATCCCAATGATATTTTTTGCATAAATAGAAAAATCCACCTTAAAATTCATATAGAATCTCAAAGGTGACTCACTAGCCAAAACAATCTTGAGGACTCATACTTCCTTATTTCTTACTGCAAGGTTACACTAATCAAAACAGTGTGGTACTGGCGTAGAGACAGATATACAGACCAATGGAATAGAATAGAGAGCCCAGAAAAAAACCTCCACATGTATGGTCAAATGATTTTTGACAAGGGTGCCAAGACCATTCATGGGAAAAAAGGATAATTTTCTCAACAAGTGTTGTATACACCATATGCAACAATTAACTCAAAATGGATCTAAGACCTAAATGTAAGAGCTAAAACTAAAATTCTTAGAAGAAAACATAGGGGAAAGCTTCATAACATTGTACTGACAATGATTTCTTTGGAACAAAGGCTCAGGCAACAAAAAAAAGGAAAATTGAACTGGTTAAAAATTTTAAACTTTTCTGCAAAGAACACTATCAACACAGCAAAAAGGCAACCCACAGAACAGGAAAACATATTTTCAAAGCACATATCTGATAAAGGATTAATATCCAGAATATATAGAGAACTCCTAAAACTCAACAATAAAAACAAACAACCAGATTCAAAAATGGGCAAAGGATTTGAGTAGACATTTCTCCAAAGAAAAACAGAAATGACCAAAAAGCACAAGAAAAGATGCTCAACATCACTAATCACTAGGGAAATGGAAATCAAACCCACAATGAGATACCATCACCCCCATGAGAATAGCTGCTATGTAAAAAATGGAAAATAACAAGTGTTGGTGAGGTTACAGAGAAATTAGAACCCTTATGCACTGTTAGTGAGAAGGTAAAATACTGCAGCTTCTATGGAAAACAGTATAGAGATTCTTCAAAAAATTAAAAACAGAATCACCATATGACTCAGTAATTCTACTTTTGGATACATATCCAAAATAATCAAAAGCAGGATCTTGAAGAAACATTTGTACACCTACGTTCATGGCAGCACCATTCACAATAGCCAAAAGATGGAAGTAAACCAAGTGCCCATTGATGGACAACTGGACAAAATGTCATCTATATATGCAATGGAATAGTATTCAGCCTTGAAGAGGAAGGAAATTCTGACATGCAGTACAAAATGGATGAACCTTGAAGATACTAAGTGAAATAAGCCAGTCACAAAAGGATAAATACTATATGATTTCACTCCTGAGGTACTCAGAGCAGTTAAATTCATAAGAGACAGGAAGTAGAACTGTGGTTGCTGGAGTGGGGGGGCAGGGGGAATGAGGAATTGTTGAATGGGTAGCGTTTCAGTTTTGCACGCTAAAATGAGTTTTGGAGATAGACTGTGATGATGACGGTTGTGTAACAGTGTGAATGCACTTGACACTGTACAGTACACTTAAAAAGGGCTAAAATAAAACTTTGTTATCTATATGTTTTGCCACAATTTTTAAAAATAAATAGTTTTTTTAAATGTTATGCTCACCATCTCCTTGGATCTCTTATATGAGAAAACCACTATGGTTATGTGACTCTGTAGTTTGAGGGGAGCAGCTTTGCCCTAAAACTCTCCCGAACATGCCATCCACAAGGACTCTGTTCTTCCTGGGAAAGCCCGCAGGAAACCCACCCTGCCTACACCATCATCCTGCATTTTATCATCAGTAAGGGCTGTGACTATCGGCTTTGTTTCTGTGAGCCTGTTTTAGTTCTGCAATTAGCATACTTGCACCCTACCGGCAGGTGCTACACTCTGCATTTCACTGATTCTCCACAGCGACCAGCACAGCATCATGCATTTCCTCCTCACTTGTGCTGCTGGCCACATATTCAGGAAGTGCCAAAGGAGATCAAATTTGGCAGATCAGAGAGTGTCAGCAAGAGAATCCTCCTTGCTGGACCCAAACAGGCATAAACACAAAGTAAAAAGCCACCCCACTGTTTGCATTTGAGAAATGTCCATTACTGAGCTGCTGCTGTCTACACTTTTAAATTTTCCAGTTCTATTGACTTTTAGCAAAACAATTTCTTTTTTGCATACATCTGTGAGGTTATCTAAATTGTACTCTCAGCATTTGGAAGAAAAAAAGTCAAAAGATTGTCCTTGAGCAGTTAATTTACTTCCAGAAATGAGTTTGGCACAAGGAAAAAGCTTTGCCTGCTACCCCAAAGGTAATGTAGGCAAGCCAGGTAAGAGGACACAGAGTGATAATTGGGAAAAAAATCCCAAGTCATGAAAGACTAAAAACGACTGCTTTTTAAATTCTACACCAGAAGCAAAAAAGTAATAATGAACTTACAGGTAAAATTATTTTTAAAGAAACTGACACTTCTCAACATAAACTGAAAATAAATATTTATCAAATTAGAAAAATGGAAATTTTCAAAGACAGCCTTGAAAGTGAAAGAGTTACCTTCTTGTCAGGTTTTGGTGCATTTTGAATAGAATTTAGAGCTTGCCTTTTATATTCAAGTTTCTCATTTAGTTCTCGTAGTTTGTTCACAGCAAAACTGGCTTGTTCGTTAATCCGACTGGCGCCTTCATCCACAGCTTCCTCACCAGCCTCACTTCCCCGGCCCTGGGGGAAAAGGTCACAGGAACCACCAGATCTTATAACAATGGACTATTCATTAATTATTATCTATTATAAAATTATGAGGCACTATTCCAAAGTACTAGTAGCCTAGAAGCAGACTGCTTTTTCTCAGCAAACTGAAAAAACCAAGTATTTGGAACCAAAGTAACTGGTATTCAGAATTGCAGGGGAAAGTTAACCTTTAATAACCTAGAGAAAGGGGGGAAATTCCACTCCACTACTTCCTAAATAGTACACCCAAGGGAATCCATGGAACAAGGGAAGGCAACTGAGTCATCTTCCCAACTCAACCCGAATGCTCTGTGTCTAACTTTTGACAAAGACAGTAAGATCTGGTTTCCGTTAGGTCTCCTAAGAATATTATAAAAAACTCATGCCAGTCTCTTTAGGATAAAATATCCAAATTCCTACCAGCACAAGTTATCTTCAGGATACACTTTGTTCAGCCCTTCTCTAGAAATGTATTTTTCAAATCAGTAGGGAGATCATTTTATAAGTAAAATGCTGAGCATCCAAAAGTGACTTAAGATGATCCAAGTGGGTGTTCTACCTTATACAATGCTGCATACCCTGAGGATACTCTAGTCTTCAAATCTGTCATTTTTATGGCTGCATAGTATTCTAGGAGTTGAAAATGTTCTGAGGCATATTTCTAGGGCTGCTCCTGCCATGGGTTGATTCCACTTTTCTGCTGTCCCAGATGGACTGAGATGAACTTCATTGTGCATTAATTTTTTTCTATGTTTTAGTTATTTTCTTAGGATACATAGCTAAGAGTGATTATTGGAACAAAGAGTAGAAGCTGACAAAAGTTCAGTAATATTACCTTCTTTGAGTCCTAGAGGAAGCTGGACATTTTTTTCATGTTTGTTTACTATTCTCTTTCATAGCAACTGCCAGCACAAGTCCTTATTCAATTTATCTGTTGGGTATTGATGTTTTTATTAATTTGAATAGCCTCTCTAGGGCATTTAGCATATTAACCAACTTAATTTTTGAGGTAGAGAGATTACACAGTTCAAACAAACTCTCCTGTCTTAAAAATAAAATGCACTAAGTAATGGGCTTTGGACCAATCAGTTTAGTAGCTTTATACCCTGAAAATGTAGAGAACAAAGTAACTAAGTTTTTTGGGTTTTTTTTTAAGTCTGAATGAATGTCTTTAACAACAGTTCAGAGGTGCCAGCCTCTAATATCATTGAGAACAAGCACTTGGTTCCTCAGGGCTTGAGATATAGTGAACTGGACAGAAAGAAGGAACCCAAAATGAATATAATCTTTCTATGCAACGTGATTACATTCTTCTTTTTACTGTAACAAATCTTAAGACTCAGAAAAGTCATTAACAGCAAATCAGAGGTGGCAAATGTGGCTATCCAAAATGATCTAGTACACTGTAAGAAAATTAGACTTTAAGGTGTGGCTGGGCAAGGTTTCTTTCAGAACATCTTAATTTCATCTGATTTTTTTTAAACTCCAAAATATTTCCCGTAATTCCTCCCACATTGTTGTTCTCTCCTCCCTTTTCTCCCCATCCTTTGTCTATTCTTGGGCTGGACTAGGTCCTACTGATGATTCTCTTATCTGGCCTGAGTCACAAACGTCCCACGCAGCGGATCTTCTGCCCTCAGTTTTCAGGGGTCAAGCTTGGGCTCTCTCGGGCAGACAGGGCAGGGAGGTCTCTGACTCAGCGCCAGCAGGGGCCGCCAGTTGGTCAGAAGGACGAAGAAAGAAGTGCACACGACCAGCAGCAACAAGCTAATTCGCCCTCAAGTTCTACATAAAGTCCTTCCTATATGCTAAAAGACCGGGGAACACACCAGATGTGGCTTATCCAATACGTGCCCACCTAATCATACTCAAAGTATACACACTCCTGAAGAGCAGGCACAGAAAATTAGAAGTGACTCACCATTTCATCCTTGTTGGAAATCAACTGTGAGGCATGTTTTTCTTCCTCTTTTATCATCAGTTTCTCATACAGGTCACTGACGATAAATGAAGGGTAATATCTGTCCTTCAGGGTCTCATAAACATCTCCCTGGATTTTGCAGAACACTTTGATGCCTTTATTTCCTACCAGACACTGCTGGATTTCTTTGTAAAGTGATTTTTCCACAGATATTTCTTTGCTCTCCACAAAGAAATTCTGGTAAATTTCGCCAACTAATTGTGGAATTTCATTCTGAAAAAAAGGAAAATGAAGAAAGGGGGCAAAATATCATCTCTGAGAAAAATTTTCTTCTGAATTCTCTGCATTTTAAAGCTGGAAGGAAGACATTTAGAATGTGTACACTGGTGTGGGGCTTTGGCTTTTATATGCATGTTCAGGGCCAGGGGTAAGTGTCAGACCCTGAGAAAACAGCAGGTTCCTTAAAATGAACACTTTATGTTGAATAGTTAGCAAATTGTAATTTTTTCTTAATGCTGCATGGAAGAAAATAAGACTAAGATAATAAGAAAATAAGAATCTCTTCTTGCAATGGATTCCTTCTCATAAATCTCAGTGCTACAGGGATATAATTTGCCAGCTAAATTCAATTTGACTTTCTTATTTAATATAAATAACTGGAAGAGCTATTTCTCACTCCAGAAAAGAGTCAGTATAATTATGCAATTTTAAGAAAACAAGAAAAATATCCTTCAGAATGATGACTTATTCCATTGTAATCAAGCTTGTATTAGACAGCTTAGTCTCAAACATCACACTAGGGTCATCATAGCCAGCCTACTTTGAAAATACAAATATCTCTTCTAATTAACATAATCTTTACATTTCTTCATGACGCATCTCATTAACTCTAGGAATCTTACACAAAGTTTTCAACAGTAGTAACAATTAATGACAATTTAATAAATATTGTGAATTTGACAAATAGCCTGAGACTTTTGCATTCAAACCATGTTGCTAGGTCAAAATACAGCTATTTGAGGAAGCTTATATGATCTTATGCTACTAAAATCTTCCAAATGATTTTCAGTAGTTTAGAAAACTTCTGTAGATGATACTTTACATTCCTCTGAGAGCAGCCAAAGTCATTTGGAGTCAAATCTGGTAAATAAAATATGTAATAAATTTGGCAAATACAACATTGGGTAAAATGAGGTAATTTGTGGCTTACAAATTAACAAGGCAAGTCATTCCCAAAGTGATTTAAAAATACTATGAGACTGGACTTAGTTCCTTAATGTAGTTAGTGACTTATGATGTATTTTTAGTTGATATTAAAGTCTAGCAACACTCACATGAAATGTAAATGAGTAATGTAGAGAGTGTTCTTTGTGCTTATTTTAACAAGTCTCCCAAAATATATCTATTATGTTATACATAGTTAAGTATATTTATAGACATATATGTACATATCTATTTCACATCCTTTAATTCTTAAATACATATTGAGAACTTGAAAAATACAAAACACACACAATGCTTATTGTTGCCCTTTAATTGTAAGAGGCACCTGCAACCAAAATGTTTTTTGTGTTCCTTAACATAATCAGATTTTAACAAAATAGAGAGAAAAGTAGTATAAAACATGTACATTATGATATTAAAAATAACAAGGTTATGAGTTGGAGGTGTGGCTGACAAAAACAAATGTTATAATAGCAATGGGGGTATGCATATGCCTTTTTGTACTGTTAAAAAATAACTACCTGAAGCTAAATTCATTATTCTAACACAGTTACGAATCTTTTTTTCCCTTGACTACACATTCAAAAGCATCATTTACAAAAATAAAATTTTATTTTATTTACCATTATGGGCTAGAACAAATGCCAATATTATATTTGGTTTAAAATATTCTTTTAATGTACACTATCTTACAGCTTCCATGAAAAACAGATATACAAACATGCACGTTTTCATCAGCTAGTGGTGAATATTCCTTTGGTCCTATATATATATTACCTTGTTAGCATTCTTCAGATATTCCACAGACTCCCAAAAACTAATCAGAGCTCTCTTGTCCATCCTCTCCATGTACATTCGAAAGTGTTCTCGGTAAAAAGTATTGGCCAAGATATCTTCAAATTGAAGAATCTATTGAGGGAATTTAAGAACACATTTTTAACAATCAAATTTTAAATATCACTTTGCTTTAACTTCTAATGGATTACTTTCTACACTCAAAAAAATGCTTGTAGAGTGAACCCATATCAAGTTTTTAAGGTTGTAGTAAATATATTACTTCTCTCATGTTCCTAAATTTTAGATGGGAAAAGTTTATTGAATGTTTAAAATGCACATATTCAATAAATGGCAATTTTCTGTTTATCATCCACTCATTCAGCAAAAAGATCTATTTGTCATCTCCTCTGTATCAGGCGCAATTCTAGGAAATTAAACAGTCAAAAATCCCTGCCCTATGGGAGGTACTGCTAAAAGCAACAGGTGCCAATAAAGAATAATTGAAGAGAAATATGTAAAAGACCAGGAAACTAATGTCTAATAGTTTGGAATTTTCTCTTTCCATCCTATTTTTATATAGCTGAGTAAATCTACAAATGATTTTATATCTTACCCTCTACAAGCATCATTTTTATGGGTCCATAATATTCCACCATATGGATGTACCAAAGTGATTCCTTCATTTACTATTTTATATGCTTACAGAAAAAGAAAAGCCATCATCTTAAGACACAGTAAGAATAATCCTTGCATGGACCAATCTTTCTCATAATATGAGAAAGCAGATGACCTTTATAATAATTCACAACTCAATTAGGAGAAATGCCTCAAATTAATCTGGAAGGAATATAAATCTCTTATCCTTAGTTATTAATTGGATAAAAAATTTGACATCTAAGTATAGCTCAAATGCAAGTAAAAGAAAAACATATTTTAATATTCTTGAAATTAATATTGTAACAGAAAGATTTCTGAAATGTTTCCAGTAAGATCACTCTAAAATCAAGTGTATATGATCAATGCACATTCAACTTTTCTGCTGCTGACAGTAAGCCCTCAATACATCTTGTGGGCAAAAAGGGCAGGTATTTTTCTAACAATTTCTGGTAGTTAATTAAAGGAGATGGGCATCCCTCACTACAGACCATTAACAATTATTGTCCATAAATATTTCAGCCTATTACTATTTAGTTTACTTAACTTTGGAAAACATAGCATAAACCTTTACTTTATGTAAATCCTATCAGTGGAGCATTTTGAAGCACAAATCCTAAATTGTACATGCTCCCAAGAGGTTTGAAGGAACCCATATCAACTTTGGCCAGAGATGATAGATCACTTGGAGCTCTCGGTTAACACAGGGAAGAGTTGACCGGGACAGACAGTTAATAAATTTTAAGGATGTCTTCTCAGTATCATTTCACTTGGATCAAAATGAATTCTAAGTTAGATACGAATTCACATATTCACAAAATCAAGTCCGAAACATCTAAAAAAGATTAGCCATTTTTAGATTCTTTTATTGTGTCTTATGACTATGTTATGTCCAGTTCCAAAAGTGTAAATTTATACAAATAAACTACATCAGATAGTTCTCAAGTATAATTAAACATCTGATGTATCTTGTATCTTGGCTGGTAGATGTAAACAAGTTCACTTATGAACATATCACAATGGCCTCAAACTAACCAGTCTTACCTTTAGAAAAGCCAAACATGATAATAATGGAACTCTTTACCTGCGCCTTCCAGCCTGAAATCTAGGGGAAATGATTTTACTCTGAGGATAAACCGTTGCTACAGAAACCAGTTTCTCCTTTCCTAAATATCTGCAGGAACGAGTCAGAACGGAGCCGGCACCAGATGGAGTATATTTCTAGTAAATACTGCCAGATAACCTATACTGACGTTACATTTGATTCTCCTAACACGAGCTTCCTTTATCTTTCTCAAGGTTTTCCTCTATCATTACATCTAAAATAATACCATCTTTTGATTAGGTAGCAAGCCATCGGGGGCTTCCTCTAAGTATGTATCTCCCATCTCTATTGGATTTTTTATTTTATAATTATATGGGACTGTGAGAACAGGGACTATCTTATTTCATATCCTAGGATCTTGCACTCTGAGAGATTATAGACCCTCAACAAATATCTGTTGAATAATGAATGAATGAATGAATGAATGAATAGAACATAAGAAGAGAACTTCATATATCATAAATGTGGCTAGAAATTTATTTAACAGGTGAGATGCAGAGGAGAAGGTGAAAGAGGGACAATATTCAACCTGTCAAATTCACTCTACAATGTTCCCCAAAAGGCACAGCTTTCACTTTGGACCACAAAGCCAAAATTGCAGAAAGGTGTTATTTGCTAACAGCAAGATAAACAGATCTCCAGTGGCTGGGGCCCCTCTGTCAAACAAGCACTGCTCGGGGCTGCATTTGTGCCCCTTGTACAAGCTGCTGCAGAACCCTGGCCCATGCAAGAGCTGGCCCCATGAGGAGCACAAGCCCTCCTGCAGCAGCTGCCGTGGAGATGGAGCCAGGAACAAGAGAAAACGTACGAGTTCATCCCTGGCATAGGGAGTAAGGGGAAAGTCACGGATAAGCATCTGAACTCAAACCAAGAACTGAACAGGAAAAGATCAAGAGACCAAACATCAGAACAGGTGAGGCCAGAGCCAGTCTCCAATTACACTGATGTTGGCCTCTCCGTGGCCAAGTGCCACTTTACTCAAGTGTGAAGTTTGCCTTGATGCCCTGCTCCCAAGTGGCACAGCCAAGCTAAGGGGGTACGGTGGCTGTTTCCTTCACTCCTAGCATGCTCCAGGTCTTGGCAGACAAGCTTGGTCCTTGACAATAAGGACAGGCACTGAGGTAGGGCTAGGACACTTTCCTGCACCCCATGATTGAAGGGCTGAGTATCACACAGTCCAAAGTTTGGCTATACAAAAAGAGTCGCCAGCATGTTATGGTTGAGTGAGAAAGCACTCAGAACTGGGGCGTCAACTACACCTAGTTTTACCTAGTTATGCCTCCTCCTCTCTACGCACCTTAGGTAATTTCCTAAAACCAACTGTGTTTCTTCACCAGTAGAAAAGGAATATTGGGTATATATTCCACAGCATGTGTAGAGAGCTAGTAAAATAACTTACAAGATATACCTCTACTTCATAGGTGGTTATTTCTATCCAACTGGTAGTGGAGTGCTTGATTCAGCCTTTGCAAATATAAACATGCTCTTCTGGGACTGTGGGAGGACAGAGGTGCGTGGGAAAATACATATGGGCATATGCACACACACATTCATACACCCCAGGCCCACTTACCACACCTATGACCATTCACGGCAGCCAAGGAATACAGCTCTTTGACTCCTAAAAGCAAACATACGGGGCTATGGTTCTGGAACATATGTGTTACGAACTTAACACCAAAAAGTTAAATGACTGGGTATGTGATTACGTAGTGTTCATAACAACCATGACGTGGTCAACACAAGAAACTACAAAGTCCTACCTTCTGGCTTTGAGGACCTTCCACCTCATCCAAGGCCGCATCCTCCGGCTGGTCGTAGGCGGGACCGCCCAGGACTCGGATCCTCTTCTCACACTGCTTCTTTGCTACAGTCAGTTGGTTAATGTACCTTTTCATATTTCGGGCCCTCAGAAGATCAGCTTTCATTGCAGCAGTTTCTTTACCTTGAATGAGATGGACAGATAGGACCAGGTGAAGGACAAGCTAACAAACAAGGGAACACCTCTCCTCTGAACCAGCTCAGTGTTTGATGTGGTACATACTGAACAATAATGGGTAAAACAGAATTCATGAGAAATGCATATACGTACTCCCAAACAGAAATACCATCATTTCCTAAACAATTTCTAAATTAAGCACTGATAAGTCTTACTCAAGTGTAAAACATTTTTAAAAACCTCCTCTGTAGGCACATACTCACCAAATGATGTGCATGTGTTTGTGTAGACATACACAAATATTTTTTAATGTTTTTACATGCAGAGTCATTGATAAGCATATACCGGGTGCTCGCTATACGTCAGGCACAGGCTAGGCATTTGGGATTCAAGACCAGTTGTTCGAGCTCACGGAACTTAAAGTCTAGCAAGGAAGAAGTCCAAAGATAGCGTGAGAAATGGCACATGTAATAGAGTCTAATAAGAATTTGCAGGTACCAGGGAACTGCTTAACAGGCTACCTAATCCAGGTTTCCTTGAGGAACTGACATTCAAACAAAATGAATAATGAGCAGAGTGCGGCAGACAGAATAGCAAGTGCGAAAGTGGAAATCCTGAGGCAGGAAAGAAAACGGAAAGAAAGTTGGCAGAGCGGAAGCTAAAGGATCTGGAGCGATGGGAAAGGAACCTCAGGTGGGCAGGAGCCAGGAGATGAAGCCCGTGGCACACAGGAAGAACGACGGTCCTTCGCTCAAAAGCGCTGAGGAGCTTCTAATGGGTTTTAAGCAGGAGGGTGCCATTAATGGATTTGTATTTCTGCAGATTACATGGGAAGCAGGATAAACAGTTGGAAGGTGAAAGACTGCAGCAGAAAAACCAGTTGGAAGATCACTGTAGTGACTAAGGGGACAGATGATGGCCTAAGTAAAGTAGCATGGTGATGGCAGAGGAGAAGGATGGAAAGACAGGACGACAATTTCAAAAGACAGCAAGGAGGACCCGGTGACTGACAGGACAGGGCAAAGGACAGGCTGCTGAGAACTCTAAGGAACTCTAAGGAAAAAAGAGGTATCAGACACGGTCCCCAAGTTTCTGCCATGAGCAGCCATGGAGATGGTGGGGCCAATTGCTGAATCACAGAGGAAAAGCAGGTGTATGAAAGATGAAGTTTGGTTTTGGACAATGTGGCAGATGACATTCGCCAATGATGGCCACAATCATCTCTAATGTCACATGCTCCTTTTACAATGTCACTTTGACAAGCTTCCCCTGCAAAATTGGGTATGTGCTGCATTTTCTTGAACCTCCTGGCTGGTCTGTGATAATGCAGGCAGACAGTCTATATGATTCCAAGACTAGATCGTGAAAGGCCACCGACTCGCCTCGTAAGTCATCCACCAGCCATGAGGCCTCCGTGCTTTGAGGAAGCCCCAGCAGTCAACAGAGAAACCCACACGGAAGTCTCACTGAGCCGGCCTGACTGAGCTCCCAGCCCACATCACACGGGCTCGGCGCCATGCGCATGCACCATCTTAGAGGTGAACCGTCCAGCCTGGGCAAGCAGAGGAGACTCCGAACCCGGCCCCAACTGCAGAGGTGAAAGCAGCAGACATGCCTCGTTTAAGACATCATGGTTTAGGGCGTTTGGTTAGACAGCAAAAGATAACCAGAACAGACACAAAAAGATAACCAGAACAGGAAAACTGAGTCTGAGGGCACTTGGGCCATCTCAGCAGAGACATAGGTGTTGCGCTCTGGCGTATTCAGCTTGTAAACAGGAAAGCAAGCCATGGGAGTGGGTGAGACACCCCAGGAAGAAATAAAATGATCTGAGGACATAAGCTAAACAAACCCTACATTCAGCAGTGAGAAAGAAGAAGAGATGCTGACAAGGGAGACTACGGAGAGATGGAAAATGAAAAGAGTGTGGCTTTCTGCAAAGCCAAAGAAAGGCTTTCAGCAAAAAGGAAGAAACAGCATCTCTGGTTGTTGTTTTTTTTTTGCAACAGCCTTCTAAGCGGTCACCATGCTTTCACCCCTGCCACCTCTTCAGACTTTATCTCAACACTGCAGCCAAGGTAATCCTATTAAAACGTAAACCAGATCATGTCATTCCTCTGCTCAAGAGCCTCCAACACGGCCTTGGTCCACCCACCGTGAAGGTCAAGGCTCTTTCAAGAGACTGCAGGCCCTACATGCTCTGGTCTCAGAGTCCCTGCCTGACCTCGTGCCCTCTGCTGTCCACACTAGCCGCACTGGTCTCCATACTGTTCCTTTTCTTATGTAAGGAACAGCTTTATGGAGATCTAATTCACATATCATGCAACTTTCCTATTTAAAGTACATGATTTAACTGCTTTTAGTGTTTTTACCACATGTTCAACGCCCCCAAAAGGAGCCCATACCCATTAGCAGTTACCCAGGGCCATGGATTTGCCTGCTGGGGACGTTTTATACAAGTGGAATCACACTATACGTGGGCTTCGGTGACCAGCTTCTTGCACACACTGGGTGTCTCCCTGCTCCTGGCTTCTCGTGCCTCCTCTCAGCCTGGCCCTCTCATCCCACACATCTTTGCCTGGCTCAGATGCTCGCCCCCTTCACATCCTCAGCTATGCCTTCTCTGGCCATCCTATTTCTAACACAACCCCCACCCTACAACACTCCTTTTCTCCCCCTCTGCTCTTCCTCCATAGTGCATATTATCACACCGTATATTCGACTTGCCTTATCCTGTAAGTTTATTACTACAATAGTGCCTAGCAACACAGTAGAAGCTCACTAAGTATTTGTTAGATGGATGAATGAACTGTATCAAATATTATGGAGAGCTCACAAACAATACAGCTAACATTTTGCAGAGTGCCTAACTATCATGTATTGTGCTCTTTCTAGAACTCTGGCTGTGAAGAGAGACACAAGGTGGGTATCCTCACCTCCCACTCTTCACCTTACTCCAATGTGGTTTCCATTCCTCCCCCCCATGGAATCCGCTGGTGCCCAGATCACTAGCACCCTCCAGGTCAAACCCAAATTCAATTCAAAAACAGTTACAATGGTTTGTTTTCTTAAGACAACATTACGTAATTTAAAGTAAAAGCAAAAGGCTCACACAAAATTAGTTCTAGAAAAAATGGCTAGGCCCTGAGCATTTCCTTGTGCATAATGAACTGGAAGCCTAAGCTTGAGGGAAGACTTTTTTTTTTCTTTAATGAGAGAGCATGTGCTGGTTTTAATGCTGATGAGAAGGAACCAGTGAAGAGAGAGGTGGTGGACGGGGGGTGGAGTCCAGAAGCCAGGTAAGGAGACTGGCCTGGGGAAAAGCCCACCTCCACTGTTTTAACTCGCAGGCAGAAGGGAGGGCTGGAGACATCAGCAAGCGCGGAGACTAGTAGCTGGAAGCCGAAGCAGCTCCCCTCACATGGACTCAGCTTTCTTCAAGGAGCAAGTCAGCTTATCTGCTCAGAGGGAGGTGGGTAAAGCAGTGTGTGAGGTCAGAGACCTGCAGGAAGTGGGGCAAGTGTAACGCCCTGTGGAAAGCAGAAGCAGAAGCTCACTTCAAACCCCCAGCAGTTGTTTCAGGCATGTTCAGGGCCTGGGTGAGCACTAGACAAACATGAATATTCCTAGCAGGACCGAACAAGCCTTCTCGAGGTGAGTCATAACACACCTGGCTTTGCTTGGACGGCCAATAATAAAGGAAGAGGGTCCATGTTTTGTTCTTGGTACCCCTCAAAGCAGAGTTTGATGTTTTATCCCTCTCCGCTGGAGACCTCCATTCCCAGGATGAATTACTGCTCTCGTGCCACACTTAGTCCCTTTGTGCAAACACTTAAAATAGTACCTACAGCCTGAACAAGTAAACTGAAAAAACTTAGCCACAAAACATGTTATCTTTCAGGAGCAGCTGTGTCCAGTCGTAGCACACAGGGTGACAGGCTGACTTCAGGTCAATCGATGGCCTTGCTCAAGAGGGTCTGTAATATTACGGGATGTTTTTCCATCTGTGTGCTGAGGAGGTATTTTCATTTGACTTCAGTAATAGTTTCTCCACTTGTGCAATGCTTGGCTAACAGAGAGGCCCTAACCAAAGAGCCCACTAACTCAGCATTCATCTCAAGAGGAAAAAAATAGTATTTCAGGGCCCCTTTAGAGGGAAGATAAAGGTAAACATAGTCTCCCCAACATAGTTATTACAAATGAGGATGCCTGTGTGTGTACCTAAAGAAATACATGCTTGAAATAACTAATTTTCCAAATAATTTTTCATTTTCTTAAACATATATCCTCAAAAACCTAAATTTTGTGCATAACATTTACATTGCCCTAAAATGTAAACACAAAACAAGTTGCCTTTAATAAAATAAAGATAGACCACAGTTCTGACTTTGGGTGAACACAGGCTAACAAAGAAACATGTGGAGGAAGAAACTGACACACGTTTATCAACAACCAAATTCTTCTTCTAAGAAGGCTTTTAAAAGCCTTTCAAAAAGTACAAAAACTAGAAGCAGATTCCAAAGAGAAGGAAGAAAGAAAGAGAATAAACCTTCCTCTAAAATCCAGCTGCCGGGCTGAGAAGAATATTCTCGTGTTCTATTTGAATGTGGCTTTGCTCACGCGAATGCGTGCCATTTGTTAAAGGCCAATACAATGCCATTGTCTGATCACAAAGCTTGTTGCTAACAAATGCAACAACAGCTAGTTGCTTAGACAGTTCTGTTTATTTTTGTCTCAGAAAAGCGAATGCCACGTTCAGGGCTAAATGACTAACATGGTACTAGTCCTGCAGCCCGTGTGTCTGTTGTGCAAAAATCCTTGTAAATCCAGCGATGCAGATGAATAAGCTTCTTTGTGACCTGAAAACCCATTCAGTCAAGAAATGTTCACATCAAGGAAAGGATAGGCAAGCGGGTGTACAGTAACATCCTGTGGCCCAGCTCAGACCAGGTTCACATGGCTATTTGTCTGCGGGGCCTTAGGTAACCCTGTGTATTTTTAAAAATCGGTTCATCACATGTTTAATCTAGGTTTAAAAAGAAGGCCAAGAAGATGAACGGTGGCAATGGAACACTGGATGACAGTGGCCCCTTCAAGGGTTCCAAGACGACCATGCAAACGGTAGTAATTACTTAAAGCAATTCATTATAAGGGTCACTGTTTTTCCTCCTAGACAATCTAGATTCTACTGAGGTCAGAGCAAAAGGAAATGAGGTCATATGCTGAAAAAGACACGTGGATGAGACATTAGGTGAACCTTTTGGCTACACAGACATTACAGTAGACCCGTGAGCAACATCATAGAATTGCTTTTTTGCTATAAATCCACAATAGAGTTTTTCCTTAAGCAAGTGAAATGGTGTGCAGTACAACAAAAACACCAGGGGACCTCTGTTAGGTGCTATTTCTAACCAGGCAAAGGAGAGTGAAGTGATTTATAATGTAAGCTAATGGTTCCAGAAACAGCACAAGTACCAATGGATTAAAATGGCACCACTATACTTTTCACGTATTAAAAGATGTCAACAGTAGAATACTTCTCTTTTCTCACAACACACCATCAAACTCCAAGGCGTATCTTAAAGGCAGCACCCTCAGCAGGCTGGCTGAGGAGTTCCGTGGGTAATAACCCCGCTCTACTGACATTTTGGAAGGGGTAAGTCTGTTGAAAGGCACCCGGGCAGCTGTGCCTCATAGTCTGTTTAGCAGCATCCCTGGTCTCTACCACTAGATGCCAGTAGCACCCCTTTTCCCAAATATGATGAGCAAAAATGTCTCCAGATATTGTCAAATGACCGTGTCCCCTGGGGAGCAAAACTGTGCTCATCCCACTGAGGAGGGCTAATAGACAGGTATGGCCTCTGTGTCGGTACAAGGTTGCACACTCACCTCCCCTGACTCCCCACCATGTGGCTCTCCTCCCCCGAATGCACAGGCCTTCTCACTGTGTCCCCCAGCCCCCGTTAATATTATTCCTTAAATATTAAGGAAGCCCATCGCTGGAAAAGTTGGGCCTCTATTTCTCAACTTGTATCCACACTTAACAAACCTTTGAATTCTTCTTGCACATGTAAATCTAACTTTTAATCTAACAGTAATTCTAAGTAGTTACTAATCATCACAGACTTCTTCAAAATGATCTGAAAATCACCTCAAAGGTGGTATTGAGGCTGATATTTTCTTTTTTTAAAAGAACAAATGGGATTCTCTTATCACCCTAAACACCTGAAATGTCATAGTCTGAAGTGTCACTCCACTTAAGTAGAAAGTATATTTGAAGAACAAGCGGAAATCAGCAGAGTCAATGGCGGAGCCACTCCTGCTGTGATGGAGACTACAGAGCCCCTAGCACACCTGGAGCACACCCATTGTTTCCTTCCGTTAAATGCTTCCAGTGCAGCAACTTAGGGCACTCCCTTTGGCTTAAGGCCCTCCAACATGCCTCAGAACATTTTTAAAGTAATAATGTCCTATCGATTAAAAGCACACATTAAATGACCAGGAGAGCCCTGCTCCCAATTTAGAACCTAGAGTTGAACAGATAAGAGAGATACACTTAGGACACAGCTCTGGCCCATCTTATTTGGAAGCTTTGACCATGACTCTCGTAACATTCACTTGTGTGAATGAGCAGTGCAGTGGAAAGAATCCAGGACTAAAAATAAGGATGCTGGGTTCAAGGTTCAGGTCCACGTGTGAGTAAATAATGCTAGTTACACAGAGAACACTGCTT
Organism: Manis javanica; assembly: GCF_040802235.1. Lineage (NCBI taxonomy): Eukaryota > Metazoa > Chordata > Mammalia > Pholidota > Manidae > Manis > Manis javanica. The sequence continues at coordinate 100,798,558 of NC_133167.1, forward strand.
AACCTCCCTGGCCCTGAACTTCATTTGTATAAATGCAGGTATTAGAATGCATGATGACTAAAGTTCCCTTGGGGGAAAGAGGTGGGAGTTGCATTGGCTGTAAAATTATGAGACTAGAGAGCACCAGAAGGACCCTGGACCCTTTGTCCCTCACTAAGCAGGACACTGGAGAAGGGACAGCAGGCGCTGGCGGCTGCAGTGCTGAGGGCGTGAAGGCTGAGCAGGTAATACCCTGGCAAGGGCCCGTGGCAATGGCCTGCAGTGTTCTATAAGTTTAGGTCATTCATAAATAAATTAAGAACTGTTTGTATCAAATTACTGCAATGCCAGAAAATCAGATCACATCACAGCATTGGAAAGAACTCTGAGAAGTCCGCTAGTATCTACAGATCAGCTCCCTTCTTTCAGGCAGGAACACCTTGAAGTCCCGTATCAGACAAAGAAGCTGCATATTATCTCTGTAAGAATAATATATCATGGATATCATTATGCTTATCGGCAAGTAATAGTGTGTCTGTGCGTCTATACACATATTCCATATATTCTGAAGTTCTACTCTTCTACCAAAGCCACTGACTTATGCTCTAGAGAAAAAAAGATGCACAATTTTACCAAACCTATACTAGGAGTGTATCACTCCCAAGTGTGAACTATGTCAAAAGCAGTTTCTAGCAGACTCAAATCAACATCATGTCCTTCGTTAACAGCTGAATGAATATTATTACTCTTGTATCACCTTAACTATTCTTGAGAACACTTCAGTATTTCCAACAGCAAAAAAAGAAAGCATTAAAGGCAATGAAATACTGGGCTTATTCACATTAAACCACAGGGAAAATTTACTATACATGTCAGCACTACTAGAATTCCTAGACCTGGCCAGTGTCTTAGTTCAGGCGGCTCCCTTAGTTCAGGCCAGAATCCCACAAACTAGGTGGCTTATAAATAACAGAAATTTATTTCTCACAGTTCTGGAGGCTAGATATCCAAAATTAGGGTACCAGCATGGTCAGTTCTGGTGAAGGCCCCTTCCGGGCTGCAGGCCACCAGCTTCTCGCCATGTCCTCACACAGTAGAAGAGCCTAGATATCTCTCTGGACCTTGTTTCCATAGATGAGAACCAATCCCATCTGTGAGGGCTCCCCCCTCATGACTTCACCTCCTCCCAAAGGCCTCACCTCCTAACACCATCAACATTTGGATGTTACAAGTTCAACATACGAGTCTGGGGGGACACAGGCATTCAGCCCATAGCAGCCAGCTTATTTTAATGGACCATTTCTCAATACTCTGGCTGGTCTAATTGTAATAAAAAGCTAGAGAGCTGGGCACTAAAATGCAAACATGAACACATCGATGGCTCTGTGTCGTCTACAGTAGTGGTTCTGGATAAGCAGGATCAGCATCACGGGGGAACCTGTGAGTGATGCAGCGTCTCAGGTCCCGCTCCAGATCCACAGAGTCAGAGACTTCGGGGGGAGGACCCGGTGATCTGCATCGTAACAACCCTCCAGGTAACTGGGATGCACACTGTAGCTTGAGAACCACGGATCCACAGGATTAGGGCCACATTCCTTCGGATAGTTTACAGGGACCTCTAGGACCAGCCCATCTTCCTTTGAAGCCTTATCTCTCCATTGTGCGTCACGCAGCAGCACGGGATCTCCCAGACATAACCCTTGCACAGGGGGCTGTTCCACAGCTGTCTGCTTTGTCGTGGACAGTGGTACCACTTAACCACATCCACCTGACAAGCCCAGAGGGGTAGGAGAGCCACTCGATGTTTCTGACTCAAAGCTGTTACACTGAAGGGAAAGCCATTCCTGACCCACTCCAGGTAGCACTGACCACTCCACACACCTGAACCCACACGCCACTCTCCCTGCACTTAACAAACTGCCCTGTAATTCCGTGTGCACGTCTACCTGTCCCCTCATTCGACTATCATCTTCTCAAGGTCAGGGACGGCTTTATCCCTTGCACAGCTGTACCTAACATATCATGGCACTTGGAAAGTGTTGGTTCAATGACGGAAGACCTGCTCAATTAGGGTAAATCCAAAGCCAGTATGACTGGTGTTCTTACAAGAAAGTAAGGACACAGACATGGACAAGGCCGTGTGATGACAGAGGCAGAGACTGCAGTGATGTGCCTTCAAGCCGAAGAACACCAAGGATGCCGGCCACGCCAAAAGCTACGAGAAAGCTGTGGAGGGGATTCCTCCCTAGAACCTTCCGAGGGAGCCTGGCCTATTGACACCTTGATCTCAGATCTCCAGCCTCCAAAATAGTGAGCGATTGCATTTTTCTTACTTAAGCCACCCAGTTTGTAGTACTTTGCTGTGGCTGCCCTGGGAAACCACTACATTTAATAAACTAAATACTACACTTATAATCAAACTTCAGCAAGAATACACCAAGTTAAGCACACATTCTTACCAGCTAATTTGTCCTTCTATACATTAAATGTGCACACACTCTCAGACATTCAACACTAAGAATGTAATCTTGGCAGTTTACCTTTGCAAAATGCAGGAACACTAAAAGCCACTGGAGTTTTATACCATGTGGACATGGAGGGTGGAGATGAGAATCGCAGCTGACCAGGGGGCTCAGAGAAGCAGTGAACCCAGTGTCCTGTCCCAAGGCAAGGCAGCTCCAAGGCCCCAGGCGAGCTCAGCGCATTTGCCTGAAGAGGCGGCGGCCAGGACACCCAGGGACAGGGGCGACAGAAAGTGTGGACGTGAGAGGAGGAGGTGTCACTCGTAACAGAGCTCTTATGGGCTGAATGGTGCCCTCCTCCCACACCCCCGACTTCATATGCTGAGTGCCGAGCCCCAGTACCTCGGAGTGGCTGTATTTGGAGAGAGGGTCATTACAGAGGTAACTAGGCTAAAGTGAGGGCTTTAGGGTGGGCCGTAACATGGTACGACTGATGTCATGGATGACCAGGAAGCTGGGACACAGGCATGGGCAGAGTTAAGACGAGGTGAAGCCCCATGGAGAAGACAGCCGTCTATAAGCCAAGGAGAGAGGCTGGAACAGACCCTCCCAACAGCCCTCAGAGGGCACCATTCCTGGCAACACCTTAACCTCAAACTTTTCGACTCCAGAACTGTGAGACAATAAATTTCTGCAGTTTCAGCCACTCAGTCTGTGGTACTTTATTACCGCAGCCCTAGTCAACTAAAAACACGCACCACAAAATGAGAAAGGTATTTTCTTTAATGAACTCACATAGCAAGGAGAAGCACTGAACAAAAGATAATGGTGGCAACAAGAAATTCTTCTCTAAAATGCTCATAAAATATCTGTCAAACTATGAAATGAAGCATCTTCTCTGCAGGAACAATGAGAAAAAGAAGAATAGAGCCATTCTCCTGTAGGAAGTATCAGACCCTGTCCCATGTCTTTGCTCCAAAGCCTCCATCACGCAGAGCAGAAGTCCCTGCACTCCTGCCGGGGTCCTCTGTGGAAGGGTCCCCGCCACCTCTCCAACCTCCTGCCGGACTTCTCTCCCTCAACTCACCCCTTTCCAGCCATGCAGGGTCACTTCAAGTGAGCCCCACATGCCTCTGTGAGAGGTTTGCCCCTGTCCTTCTTCAGGCCACCAGGTCTTTGCCCAGAGGTCACCGATCTGAAGGCCCAATCCCACTCCAGCGCCAGTTGACCAGCACTCCCAACCACACGCCTCCTGCCGCAGCTCCGCCTTTTTCCAAGGCACATACCACCTACCCGCTGCAGTACCAGGTATTTTATGTGCTTATTGTCTGATTCCCTCCCAGCCCAGCTGCGGGACTCGGTGAATGCACAGATTTTGTTTTGTTCACTTGTATCATCATCGACCACTGCAGTGTTCGGTAAATATTTTTAAATGGTGACATTTGCACCATCTTCCTTACTGGGATGAGATTAAGAATTAGTGCCTCTTTGGAGTCTATACCGTCATTTCCTTTTTTACACAGCTCCTACCTTCTGTCAGTGACTCAGAGAGACTAGGGAAATCCAACCCGAGCCTCCATTTGCCTCTGTGTGCTAATTACAAACTTGGGAGCATGTTGAAAGTCTCGGGCCCAACTCTCCTTTTTAGCCCTGGCTCCCTGAGAAGGCCTTGAGTGGGCCTGGATATTTTGGTGAAAAGGCCCACCTGCAAGCCAGTAGTGTTTGCTGCCTCTCAGCTATGGACCCAGACCTGCCCTGCAGACAGTAACATGCCCTCAGTGTCATGTGTGGGAGGGGACATGCTTGGACCAGCAAACTGTAAAGAAGTGAAAACCTAGCTTCACACCATAATTATTCCTCAGTATCATGTCTCAGTAAAAATCTCATCATTGGAAGGAAAACAGAAAAAAAAAACCCAGAACATATATATTCTTTCATCTATACAAGTAGAAGGAAGAAAAGAATTATTCAAAATACAAATGTGGAACTAAAGGAAAAAGTTAATTATGAAACATCAACTCCTGGAGTCATTTAAATGACTATCAAGATTATGTTTCAGGACTAGAAATACTAATAAATGTTAAGATTAAAATACTATGAGAAAAAATTATGAAATCATGTTTAGTTTAAAAACAGAAGCACTATATACCCAATATATGTTAATCTTCTAAAAATTATAGAAGGATGAAGTGTGTAAAGGAACACAGAAATACAAAGGTTTTTTGTTAGGATGAAATTATATTTACTTTCTCCAATGCTGTTATACTATTATTAAAATAGATTTGAAATATTTAAATGTTAACTGGAAGAGTGCTCACCCTTGCCAAAGCGCGGACAGAGAAGCCTGGGGACAGACTCAGGGCCTGCAGGACACGTAACTGAAGAAAACAAACTGGTTCTTACCCTTGTGCCGCTTCAGCTGGGGAAAGCTGCTAATTGTAGTTGCTTGGATTATTTCCACTACAATTTGATACCTGATTTTTAAAAAGAGAGAGAGAGAGAGAAAAAAAAAAAAGATTGAATAGGAAGAAATACTATTTTCAGAGATACTTTTAGACTGTATCTGTACTAAAGAAATAATTACACAAGAACTGGGAATCCTGCCGAAGTACCATTAAAACCAGCCCACGCAGATGGGGCACCTACACTAGGCAGGTGCCATGCTTCGTGCTCGTCATTTCTGAGACCCTAAAGTGAGAACCATGAACTTACCCACCCATTCGGCTCCCTGCACCTGAGCATTGCTACCTGCTGCTCTCTGAAGACAGACGCTGAGGTTCTGCTCAACTCCTCCTCCTGACCCTAGCATCCCCTCTCCCCGAACAGTAACCACAGCCTATGGATTCTGTGCCTAAATCTGCACTGTCCAGCTAGGCAGCCAGAAGCCACATGTGGCTACTTAAAGTTTTTGTCATACTTAGTTGCACTAGCCACATTTCAAGCGCACAATACTCACATGCACCTCACAGACCATGCGGACAGGGCAAATAGAACATTTCCATCACTGCAGGAAGTTCCAGTGGAGGGTGCTGTCCTGTATGCCTCCAAAGCCATTCCTCTCCCCTCTAGTCCCACACTCTTAATGACTTCCCTCATTCCCTCTCCCTGAGACCATTCCAGACCAACACAAGCAGAGCATCTGCAGTGGGACCATGGCATCAATATTGTTTAAGGTCCCCAGGTAACTCTAATGCGCACAGAGTTGGGAACCACTGGGGCAGAGCGGCAGGTACGTGTATGTGTAACTGAGAACACCTCCGAATCAGGAAAAATAAAAGTTAATGGTGTAAGTGCCAACTACAACCCCAGATATATGGCTATTTTGAGCATATTCAGTTGGGCTTTATGAACCCAAGCTCTTGAGGGCTATTCACTGGTTACCAAGCAGGCCCTAACCAAACTCATCCATCCTGAGTGTTCCCTAGTCCTTAATTATATTGACTGATTAAGGATCTGTACTTAATAAAGCTACTTAACATTAATTATTACTCTGAACACAAACTTTGCAGCATTCTGAGATTTAATCCCTACATTTGCGTGGCTTTTAGAGCACAATGTAAGATACACTCTTTTGATTTTCAATGAAAACCCAGATGACAGATATAAATTCACCACAGTCATAGCTATTTGTGGACTCCCACAAATTCACATCTTTTTATGTCTTCCCTTGCGTAATACAAGTATCAATGCCTGCTTCTCGCCACCTCAAAGAAGAGGCTTTCATTTCAGGAGCACAGTGAGCATGTCACCTGGAGACTGTGGCAGACACTGCTGGGTGCCAACATCCTTTCTCCCTTCCTCACTAACCAAGCCACAGTTTTATCAGGGAAAGCACTGCACCAGCTGCGCCTGCTGGCAGCTAGTGACAGCCACTGGGTATAGGCCTAGCCTATGAGATGTAAGCAGGGTTGCTGGATGGGGATCCCAGGAAAGCTTGCTAAAGGGGCAGGTGCTACACAGAAAAGCCCTCTCCATCTTGGCCATCTCCCATTTTCCTGTGTGAAACAAGAATACAACTAGATGGACGCAGAGTGGCCAGGAGGATGAAAGCCAAAAGCTGAGATGGAGATGTAAGGAGAGTTTAGATCTGCAGTGACAGCATGGAGCCATCTGCACAGCCCCAAATGCCCAGCCCAGGGCAACTTGCTACATGAGGAAAATGAACACCTAACTTGGTGGTCACTGTATGTCAAATTGTCTGATGGCCACCTACCATCCTGACGGATACAGAGCTCTTTGAAGGCTCCGTACATAGAGGATATCTCCAGCCTGACCACAACTTAGGCCATTTTCTCCAAACAGAAGCACAGCCATGACAGTAATGATCAGTAAGCTTTTTCTGATGGAACTGCCTTCATTTTTCCAAATAAGGGGAGAGCACAAAAATAGCTCTTCACATGATTTCTCCTGCAGGTCACCAAAAAGGTGAGGAAACAGCTTAAAAGAAGCATACACAAACCTGGAGCCATCAAAGTCTAACATTCCCTAACAACTCTTTTTAAATTAAATTAAGACTTAGTTTCTACGGATAGGAAGCACTGACTGTCCACCCCACTCCAGCACACGCGCCCACACCCCTCCTTGTGCGCTGCCATCTGGATGACCTGCAAGTAGACCAGTGTCCTTTCACACAGCCAGTTCCAGTCCCAGGAACGTATCATAAGGAAACAATTGAACAGAGACAAAAAAAAATCCATGTACACACCACACTTGTTAGCAACTTCTACAAAGAAAATCACATAATAATCTATGTGGTCAATATGTTTTCATTAAATGAGCATTTGTTAATGTTTTCTTATGTTCTGGACACATGATCTGGTCCTTGCTTTCAGGGAGCTTTGGCGGTATAAGGAAAGGGGAAGACACTCAGCCAATGATATTTATAATTATAAAGACTACAGGAAGATAGATCTTAATGACACACTAATTCTAAAATGCAAAATGGCATGTATATTTATGATTGCAGATATGTAAATACATGAGTATGTGAACCAGGGCTATAGTGCAAAATAAAGATAAAGGAAAATATAGGGTAGTTACTTTAGAATGGTAGAATGGTAGAGTTATGAGTCATTTTACAACTTTTCCCAAACCCTACCAAGCATGTATATGAGTTTTTTGTTTGTTTGCTTGCTTCTGTTAAATTGTTTCCTTGGGATAAGTTCCTGGCATTAGAATTGACTGTGTGAAAGGACACTGATCGATCTGCAGGTCACCCAAATGGCCTAACCTCCAATGTGGCAGCATTCGGAGGTGGGACCCTCAGGAGATGATTAGGTCATAAAAGGGGTACCCTTACGAGATCAGTGCCTTTATAAAAGAGACCACAGAAGGCTCTTCCCACCACGTGAGGTTACAGCCAGAAGACGGCCATCTGTAAACCAGAAAGCTGGTTCTCACCAGACACCCAGTCTGCCGGCCCCTTGATCCTGGCCCTCCAGCCTCCAGAACTGTGAGAAGTTTAAGCCACCCAGGCTACAGGATCTTTGTTACAGAAGTCCAAACTAAGACAATGAGCTAAATTAATATGCAGCAATATATCTGTAACACCTAACAGGTACAAATAATATTCTGAACAATCTGTTCTCTGCTATTCTTAGTGATTCACGCTCTGGAAAAAAAATGAGTCATCAATAGTACTGAAGAAAATACACAGCATTAGTAAAGAGTTAAATTTTTTTAAATGAACCCATAAAATGTTAATATAATACCAGCTAACATTTATAGATCCCTTTCATTAGGTTCCAAGGACCTGTGTAGATGCTTTAATTTATGTTATCTCATTTAATCCTCATAACAGGTACCAGAATCATCCCCATGTTACAGAGGAGGAATTTGGGAGTTCAGATGGGTTAAGAAATCTATAGTCTCACTGGTTTGATGTACCAGAGCCAAAATTACAACCTAGGGCTGCCCGATTCTAAAGCTCATGCTCTTAGCCATTTTCCTGCCACCCTAAAATTCAATATAGGTTAACATTTACCTTATTCAAGGCCTTTCAATGCCTATTAGTATGGCCATACCAGATAATCCTTCCTGCCTTACTGCCTTCTATATCCCTCTTGGATACCATTTTCCTGCCAACATGCAATATTCCAAACACGCTCCAGCTTTTTTCTGACCCCCAGTCTTTGCTCTTTCTCTTCTCCCTCTTGCACACAATCCTTCCCCATTATATGTTGAAATCCTATTTGTTCGTAAACACTCAGCTCATGGCCATTCCTTATTAGAGTCCTCTCTTTGACAGGATGAAATTATTTATACCTACCCACTTCTTTAACTCTTCACACTCCACTTCTGGTCTTAGTATCTTGCTTCAGATTTACCTATTCATACCCACATGGGTCTCCTATGCTGGAATACCAACACCTTAAATGCAAGGGAAAGGACCCAAGAATCCAGAATCAATTCATCTCTACGTACACCAGAGCCTCCTCACACAGGATGTTTTGCACAAAGTAGGCATTTGAAGATGGTTACTGAATTTATAGAATTCACTTGCACTTGATACCAAAAGGCAAAGGAGGAAATGAGGGGCTTTTCATTCTCAGCAAAACCATCCGAATGCTGGCTATCCTCGATGGCACAGGCTTCCCCGGGCTCTGGGGAGCTGGGTCTTCAGGGACCCCTGCATGCACTCGGTGTTCGACACATGGCCTTGCTCGGGCCGCGTTTGGTTCAAGAATCAAGAGGACTGATATTTATAAATTCTCTCTTGAAGTACAGACATTGTTAGTGTATGCTTTCCAAAATGCTAATATAAACTCAAATATTGAGAGGAAGCAGTGTAACAGGAATGAGGCTCTTTTCCAACTCTAGTAAGATCCTGCCTACAGGGACAAGGAAGGAGTCACACCAGGATAGCCAGCACCTGCCCCTGGGTCACCACCTCACCTTAGATTTATACATTTGGTTAAATTAATAAAGACTTCGAGCCGGATCGTATTTATGAACTCTAGAGTCCACCAATCTTAAACTCACCTAAAATGCTATGCAGTCCTTCAAAATAATCACCTTAGAAATCTATAGATTTATTGCCCTTTTACTGTGAATGGTTCAGAGCAGCTTTGGAATTCGATTAAAACTGATTTCAAAGTTATTTACAAGCCAACCTCCTCTCCTGTCACCCCGCAAAATCAGTCTCTTCATATCATTAGGCACACCTTACACAGATGTTTTTTTAAAGTACCACTTAGGGCTGTATTGGGTGTGCACAAGCTGGAACGTGCTAGGAGAGCCTAAGGCCGAACAAATGCTGTTCTCAGGAGTACAATACAGTAAATACTGTTTTATAATAAAATCAGCAAGAATATATTTTAGAGAAGCATACCACATGCACACAAATGTTTAAGAAAAAATTTAAAACACTGTTTTCAGAGTTGCCATAGGCTTCTTTGTACTAGGCTAGGAATAATGTCTTCATTCACTGGGACTTCAGTTAAAGCGTTTGAGAAGAAATAAAGAAATGGTGATATCAGCCAGCGAAGCTGAAGTTGTTCCCCAATTTAGGAAGTGTTAAGAATATGAACTCTGGCACCAGGTGGCTTGTGTTCAAATTCTGTTCTACCACTGTGTCTGTCTGGGAAAATTATTTAAGCTCTCTAAAACTCAAGAGTCCTCATCTTTAAAAGGAGAATAACACTGTCTTTCCTTGCTATGAAGAATACACTAAATAATAACTTTAAAATATCTGAAACAGTTCCTGCCCCTGAGTGAGAACTCAGCAAGTGTTTGCTGCTGCTGATTCTTTAGATGTGCACTATTTAGGGAAGTGGTATATGTGTCTGTTTGCAAAATACATACGACAAATTTTTAAGTGGACTTACTTTTCTCCTGATTATAAGAGTGTCTAAGCCTAACGCATCTAAAACCACCAGGTCACTACAGTCCAAAAAAATCAGGTTTATTGACTCATTGCAATAGGTAAGCAGAACCACTGGGCATCTTCCCAAACGAACAATAGAGTTATTTTGGGATTCTGGGGTGGGTGGAGTGTAGATAAAGTTTAACTGGGGCAGCACTGTGATAGGCTCCAAGCAAGGCTGCGTAAAGGGGTCAATTTCAGATAGATCAGGGGTCCTATTTCCTTGGAAATTACAAACTAAAGATAGACGTGGAATGTTGAGTGTGGAAACCCTTTACTTATAGCATCACCCGTGGGTTATACATGAAGCTGTGTCTCTGTGTCAGAGTGACCGAAATCCTTCAGGCAGAGATGTATTATTCTTAGTAGGATGTGTCATTCTTACTGATATAATTTCAAGAGCAAAGTTTATGACAGTCAAAGATTTTAGAGAGCAAAGTTTCACAGTAAGTTAAAAAAAAAAGTAGCCACTCAAAGAAGGGAATCATTATGACATTTTACAGCCACCCTGAATACTATTTCCTGTTAACTTTGTAACTGGGTTTAGTGTTATCCCAGCCTGATGAATGGCCTGACAAAATCTACTTTCTCAGTCTGAGCCAGTTTTTAGTTTCTCTAAAGTAACATATGTTCACTGAAGAAAATAGGAAAATACACAAATCACAACATTCAAAGTTAACGATGATTAACACTTGGTTTATCTTTACAAGCTTTTTTCATAGAAACATAATTTTGTTGCTGTTTTGTAAGACTGGATTTATGCTACAAATTCTGCCTTACAGCCTTTTTAATTTATAAAGCTATAGTTACTATCCAATTATTATTATTTACTGTTAAATATTCTGATGCAACCCCATTGCTACATGACAATTCACTGCACAGATGTGCCAAACATTTTTTTAACCACTCTTACTGTTAGGCATTTTGATTATCTCAAACTTTTCTCTATTTTTAGCAAAACTGCAAGAAACATTTTTGGAGAAATCTTTCCACACATTCATGATACATTCCTTACAACAAGTTATTATGAATAATAACTATGTCAAAAAGAAGGCACATTTTGTTAGCTGTTTTTCACATTATTAAATTGTGTTACAGAAAGGTAATGATTTATACTAGCAGCAGGATATAAGATTATCTGTTTCTCTACAGCCTTGCCAACAATAGTATCATCAAGATTTTAATCTTTCCCAATGCTATGAACAAGGAAAAGCATCTTATTTTAGTTTTTGAGTACTACTGAGGATAATAACAAGGTCCTGAGCCATTTTTTCATGAGGCATGTTTAATAGCATCAAGCAGAAATATCAGGATCTGCAGCACCAACAGGGGAAATCTTTCCAGGTAGGACACAGAGGAGGAAGAGTTTCCATTAGGCTCTTAAACCTGTTTCCCACTTTTCTAGTGTGCAGAAGGCAGTTGATTTCACAGAAACGCTAAGGCATGCTTCCTAGTTTTTTCCCATCCACTCCTACACATAGCAAATGATCATATCTGAACAGAACCCTGGGGTAACCAGACATCCAGGCCCTTCCCAGCCACCCTCAAGGGCTGGGGAAACCATCTCCGCACATTTTTACACTGTCTTTGAATCACACCAGTTGGAAAGCTCTGGACTAGAGCAACCTGGGGTTATCCTGAACTTGCGTAAACACACTCACACGATTCATGGTTTGCATACAGAAAATAATCTGGAAACATATATCAAGTATATAAAAGTTTTTATCTGTTTGCTGTAAGTGAATTTCATCCTCTTAATCTTGTTTCTTTTAATCTCCCTAAAATAACTACATCTTACCATATATTTTCTAGCTTGCAGAGCCTACAGAAATTGCACATCACAGAGGCAACCAAAGCTTTGTTACCATTGGCGAGCTGGTGCCCTTTAGTTAACCTCAAAGCCAAATTTTTTCTCTGCTACCTTTATCTAATTCTTCTAGTGTTCCTCAAATTTTTATGTAGGCTGTTAACATCACCATGAAGTGTTTGTTTATAGACCTATGTAGGGCACCTTTGCTCTACACCTAGTCTCAGTTCTCTCCCTCAAAACATTTTCAGACTGCTTACTGAGTATCTTCAGTTGCCCAGTTTTATGTTCTATATTGAAAATGTCCTGATGACGTTCTTACACATTTTGAGCAAAGTTCTTCTGAAAGAAGACAATGTGTTGCCTCATCTCACCCATTACTCCTACTCCAGTCAGGATCTGAGAATTTTGCTACCCTCTCCTGACCACTGTTAGGTCAGCTCTCATTGGAAGCCTACAGTGCCCCGAGAACTGTGCTAATACGTAACATGCATTCTCTCCTTTACTTACAACAACCCTATGATACAGGAAGGATTCTCTCTGTTTCACAGCTAACACTGGGGCTCAGAGTTAAAACGACTTGCCCCGGGTCATGCAGCAAAATCAAAGAGCAAGCCAGGTCCGAGAAACCCAGGTCAGTGTGACTCATGAGCCACATTCGTGGCCACGTCTACTTTCGATACTCAACTTCTTGCATTGTTTAACCTCATCCACCTCTAGAAGAGCCACATGTCTGTCTATCGCAGGGTCACCAAATGACAGAGCCCATGTGGCCATCACTCAATGCCAGCTGCAGCCAGCTTGCGAGGCTTGTGCCAGCTCATGAAAGCTGCACATTACAGTTTCAGGAATTAAACCTGCCAGTATTCAAATTAAATTACACAAACTGATGATTAAATTAGTTTTAAGTAGAACTTCTTAAACCTCACCATTCCCAAATAATTTTATTCACCCTACCAGCATCTGTATTCAAGGTTATTTACATCTATTACATCAGCATGGTGGAAACAGTAACTATATAAAGTGATGGGATACTGTAAATCTTGTCTCCACTCCACAGTTGGGGACGTCATGCTGGTGGCCTTAAACTGGCCATTGTGGAGTATTAATGCCACAAAAATAGGCAAATGCTACAAGTCAGGGTTTCTCACCCTCCCCACCACAAGACAGCTTTTAAAATTGCTAGCACCCCACTTCTACCATTGCTCACCACTACTGCCTTAACAGACCTTGTGAATCATAATGTTCTTTCCTGTTGAGTAGAGACTCGGCACCAGTGTTTTTGAAGAAAAAAAAAAAAAAAGCTTTGCCCGTCCCCTCATTGTCCAGCCCTTGAATTTTCATTCTGAGTATAAGGAGCTCCATCCCCGGCCTCTCTCCCCTGCTCTCCGGCCCTTCTGTTCTTCCTCTTAAGAGCATGTGTTCTCTGCCTCCAGGGCCAGCCAGCAAGTGGGCCCGACACCTGTCACGGAGATGGGGTGGGAGAGAGGGGCAGGAGCAAGGGGGTTTACTGGTGCAGCCTTTTGGCTGGGAAAGAATGTCTCATCCTGAGACTCTGTTCTCTAGACAACGCACCGCTTGCATATAGTAAACACGTGCTTCACCATCTATCAGTAATGAGGGTGACATTTTGGTCTTCATTTGTCTTATTCCTCGGCCCTAAGTTGGCTCAGACCTCAGCATGGGGAAAGGAACATTGCTATGTACTGGGCCTCCCCAAACCCCAAAATGGGACACCGCCTTCCAGTGGACCACTAGCAATTGATCTATATTTACAACGAAATGGAATCTATTTGCAATCCTAGGACTAATGATTATAACAACAGTAATAAAAGTAGCAGCTAATAGTCAGGCATATGCAGATCCTGAGCTAAGTGCTTTATGTGAACTGACTCGTGGTCCTACCGTCGCTCATAAAGCAGATACACTACCCACAGTACCAGTATTGCCCCGAATTATAAGCACCATTATCATGAATTCTTTAATTTCAGAGAGATCAGGAACTTCTTTATACCAAAATATGCCCTTCTTTTATCTAATTTTCTGTTGGTGTCAATATTTAATTATCTTTCTGCCTAAGTGGAAATAATGCGTGTGTTCTCTGGTACGTTCAACTCCCACTTCTGTGCCCTTTGCTATTTCTCAGATGCCAACAGGGCAATTATATTCTGAAGTCAATGTACATTTATTTTTCATAAAACTGAAAGGTCTTTTAGAAATTTTTTTCATAGGCAGCCTCACATTTTAATGCCTTTTTTAAAACTAAATTTATATTCATTTATTCTTTTCATAAAAGTTTGCCAGGTTCTCTGTTTTATACTTGATAGTTTTGCATCTCCTTGCGCACCCACACTAACCCTCCTGAGCAGACTATATGTGCTTACTGACTTCTGACACGGTCCCTTACTTTGTCTTAAGGAAGACTCGAGTTCTTTCTTCATGTCCCTCTATTACGTAATCCTAGTTTACTGATCATGATTCACAAGGTATTTTCAGAATCGCTAAACAATTTTAAATTCTTCTATAAAGAAGCAGGCAATTTTAAGAATTTTAATACTTTCATGGGCAAATGCACCTAAAGTAATTTAGAGATGAAAATCCATCCCCTTACTACATGAATTAAAAATATTTAGCAAACTCAGTAACCCACTCCATGTCCCTTAGGGTGTCTTCAGTTAACCCGCTAACTATGCCCACTGCCTCTCGTTTTCTCCTGGCAGAACAAACCACCACGTCAACCTCAGTTTGTGCTACATGAAAGGTTCCCTTCTCTTCTCCAAGCTACTAATTCTTAATGTTTTTAACTTTAAAACCTTCATTCATTACTAGAATTTCCTCTTTACCATTTTAAGATTCTCCAGGTCACTCTTTCAATGAGGGGTCAGCAATAAACAAATCCAGAACTGAAAAATCCAATAAAGATTGGGCCGGTGGTAAATGAAATTATGACAGTGACAGGCTGCTCTGATTGTCTTTATTACTTCTTGTTTCTCTGGCAGTCTATCACCATCTTAGTAATGGACAATGGTACTTCTGACAGTACTGTCCTCTATGCAAGGACGAGGATCTGCAAAGACTCAGACATTAGAATTTTATCTCCACTCTTACAGGAAAGCGCACAGGCAAGGGCCATGTGTCACTGCTATTTTCTGCTTACCTGGTTAGCAAGTTACCCAGCTTTACATAAAGGATTTGAAGTCAGACACACCTAAGTTCAAATCTCAGCTCTGTTACTTATTAACTACGTGAGCCACAGCTTTCAATGATACAAGAACGATAGTACCTAATTCACACAGTTGTTACTATCGTAAGATGACATTGTGCTTAATACACATAGAAATTCAACAAATGGTAGCTTAAAAGCAAGTTTTCTCCTTGAGCATTTGCTTGGCATCTCTTTAACCTTGGCAGATGTCCAGGCGAGGACAGCAGTATTTTCCTGGGGCTTGAGTGGGAAGCCTCGCCATCCTGCCTCACTATAACACGTGGTACTGTGGCAGAAACGGCTGTTTCTCTTAGTAACAGAATCTTCCATTTTAACTGAGCCTAAAGCTTCCCAGAATAAGACTATCTTATTATATCTCAGTCGTTCTGTTCACCAAAATACAAGCAGAGTGTCATGTAACAGCTTCCAGAAACTTCCTTTAAAAAACAGCCAGTGCACGACCTTTGCTACCACCTTTCCTTGCCTTCATGCTGCTTCCTGGAATTAGAATATGACAAGTGGCATTCTAGAATGCCCCCTGAACCGTGAGGACTCTGGATGGCAGAGCAGTAGCTAGAAGGGGCCTGGGTCCTTGAGGAGGGTGGGCCCGTGCCAGTCCTGGGCTGCCTGCTCCTGACTTCTTTCATGTAAGAAGGAAAAAAGAAACCCTCTATGACGGTAAGTCATCATTACTTCTATATTCTGTATTCCCTTTGGTTTGCTGTAATTTTTCAGTTGAATCTAATTCAAACTATCTAAGTATCTCCAATCTTTTCAGGGCCTTAAACCAGTGTCTGTTAATCCAGGGCAGTTTTGTCCCCCAGGGGACATTTGGCAATGTCTGAAGACATTTTTGGTTGTCACAACTGTGAGGGCACTGTTGACACCCATGGGTAGTGGCTGGAGATGCTGCTGATAGCCTGCAATAAACAGAACAGCTCCAAAAGAATTATCTAGGCCAAAATGTCATTTCTGGAAAGGCTGAGAAACCATGCGTTGAACACATCTCTCTAGAAGGTCAGTGGTTAAATGCCCTTTATTCATTACAATAAATGTGGTGGAAGAATGAAGGGTCCTAGTCAATGAACTGTCTCAATGGAGTTGCTATACATCTTGAGCAGTGATAAGCAGTTTTCAAATAATTCAAATACAATCAACTATGACATGACATCTAGCCCAGACTTCAGATTGGTAGCAGGTGGAAGAATATTCCATCCCAAAGAGATGCTCAATATCAGTTGCATATTACAATCACGTGGAGAGTTTTCAAAAAGTGCTGTTGCCCAGGTTCCACTCCAGACCAGTCACATAAACACTCCTGCGGTTGCAGCCTCGGCAACTGGATTTTCCATGGAGGAGCAGATTGTTTTCATAGAGCACTTCTGAAGAATGCACTGAAGAATTATGCAACATAAGTGGCACTGGGCATATTCCTGGGCCACAGTCTGCCTGCTTCTCATAAGAGGTTCCCTAAGGGCAGAACCTTTCCTTTCCCCTTTGTTTAATGTTTACTTAACTCCTTAACTATATCTCTTCAGAATAAAGGAACACACAGTTCTCTCTCTAGTATGCTTGTAATGGTCGGGTTTCACTAATGGATGTGCCTTCGCTTTGTACCCTGGTTGGCCCTCCTCAACTGCGGCTGCCCTCCCACCACCCACACTGGCAGTGGGGAGCCGGGCAGCTGCCCTGGGTAAACCGCATCAACATGACACTCAGATTGTTGGCTTCTGTTGTGTTAGCAGAGTTGATCACTGCTTTTACTAAAAGAGCCTAGACAATTCAAAGTATTGTACCAGCCCAGCCACCACAACATCTTTGCTTTGACATTCTGGGTGCCAGTAAGACAGAGAAAGGATGTGGTTACAAAGGACAGTGGGATAGCCAACTGGGATTGTTTTTGTAAAGCCTGGGTGATCCTGCTATCAGCCAGGGTTCAAAACCACTAATTTAGTATTCTCGAAGGAAGTGTTGCAGCTCTTTAATCCTACTGTGGAAGCATCTCACGCTGACTCAGAGAAAATCCACTGCAGAACACAAATACCACCTTCAAGGGATTTTTGGTTGGTTGGCGGTGTTTAATGCATTCCAGCCTAGCAGAGTCGGATGGCTGTTTCCTTTAGAAAATATGCACCTATCTCCCAAACATGCATGAAATAAAAGGGATGGTTTTATCAACCGCTTAGTCTAAATAAGATACATTCCCTGCCTTAGGTGGGCCTATCCCAAAATTGTATTGAGAGCAATGTGAAGATAGACCTAAAAGACTAATCCAATCAGACAGCAGAGTACTGTAATTATATCCGAAAAACAGCAGAATAGTTCAGTCTTTGATTGGAGAAAGAAACTCCACTACTGCTGGGCAGCTGATAAGCCTCATCAATGTAGACTTCAGACAGGAGTCTAATAAAAAGCAATTTCGCCTGTCAGGACAGTCAGCAGACCTGACCCTTGAATAGAGAGCAATTTTTCTATCAGATAAATAAGTAGCCAAGTAACCAGATAACTTAAGCAACATCACCTACCTTTTTGGGAAAAAAAGATAGTCTCTACCATCGCAGAGTTTTCCTGGAAGGCTTTCTAGTTCAAGCTGTCAAGAAGTAGCAAAGACAGGCTGGCCCCCAGGTTATCCTGAGGTACAATGAACAGGGGCAGCTGTTCAAACAGAACTGCCTGGCATTCTCTCACTGGGCAAAGCCCAGGAACTAAGTCATAGTCACAGGTCCAGGGAAGGATGCCTCAGGATAAGGCAGTATTTACCAGAGTATTCAGAGGGGAACTCTGGCTGTGCCTGTCTATCATTGGGAAAAATGCCCTTCCCAGTATTTTCTCCCAAGCTTCTTTGCCAAGCTTGCTGAGGGGACTACAAATTCTCCAGGATTACCATGATCCCATAGCTGATGTTGTCAACTGCATACAACTCTTTCAAGAAGTTTACCCTCATTACAAGAGAATTTTGCAGCCCTTCTAGGGGAAGCTATCAACATACTTCCCAAGATTTACATGAGGAACTGAAAGCTTATAAAGAGACGGAGGTCAGATGAACAGGTCACTCCGGATGGCCTCAGTCATTACGCCTACTTCATTAATTCTGAAAATGTATTCTTCCTGTTTCTAATAGAGCAGGCACCTTAAGAGTTGGATCTTTAATCAACAAAGTACCTTCATGACCCCATGACACTGTCCACTTGGTTGGAAACAGAGCCTAACAGTAAGCCTATCAAGGCCTAACAAAGAGACGTAATACATGGAATTGAAATGACACACAAAAGGAATGCCCCTTGCTGGTGTCTGCGCTCCATCACTCCATGTTGGCTGCAGGAATATCGTTGGGAAGGTGATGGTAGGAAGAGGTTAGGAATATGCAATATTTTATTTTACTCTCATTTATTTATCGACAGTCACTGATAACACTGCTGCTGATGATTAACGGTCACTCAAAAGACATTCTTTAAAATTGCAGCAAACCCAAACTGGCCAGCAACTGAAAAGTGGATAAATAAAATGTGGTATGTTCATACAATGGGTCAGTATTCAGCCAGAAAAAGGAATGAAGTACTGACACATGCCACAATGTCAATGAACTGTGAAAACATGATGCTGAGTGAAAGAAGCTCAACACAAAAGGCCGCATGTTGCATGATTCCACTTATATGAAATGTCCAGAATGTGGCAAAGCCATAGAGACAGAGTAGATTGGTGACTGCCTGGGCCTGGGAAGAAGAATGCGAGTACATACAGGTATTCTTTTTGGGGTGATGAAAATATTCTGGAATTAAGGGTAATGGTTGCATGGTCTTTGACTATTTGGAAAACACAGAATTGCACACTTTAGAATGGTGCCTTTTACGGTATGTGAAGTCTGCCTCATTTCTGAAAAACCCGTTCTTAAGTTCAGCATTTCTACTGTGTCCAAAGGCTCTCAGTGCCCAGAGCACCTGCTTCCTAGGACTCTCAGCTGTGCTAGCCTGCGATGCTGCCCTATGAGATCAAGAAATGATCTCACAGAAGGATTTAAGCGCTCATTCTGTTTTTATTTCATCACGTATTAGAGGCAAAAGGGACAATGTGCAATCAGAACATCTGGGGTTGTCTTTGGCCACTCAGGTGAAGGGACTCCATGATGCTCTTGCTGTGACACGTTGTCCAATCATCCCTGGCAACAGATCCTGTGCTTTTGTTTTTCAAAGGGCAATTCTTGCCGAGCTACTTCTTTATGTACTTGAGGATGGACTGCCAACAGCGATATTCATAGCATTTCAAGTAGTCCTGAACTTTTGGCTAGTACATTTTGAAGATAAACCATCAATTCTAATCAAGATTCATACATCTTGCAATGCAGGAACTGTGATCACAAACAAAATGACAGATGGTGCTGCAGTACCAAAGGCTGATCATTCAAAATAATTCATTCTGAAAAATGTCTTTTGGCACCTTTTTGTTACACTAGCATCTAAGTCACCATGTATGCAGTGCTGGAATCTTTTTGGTACACAGAACACTCCTCTGTGAGCCTGGAAGTAGAATAGGTACTGATTCACTTCAGAATCTGCCATTACTGATTCTAGATTGTTGGCTTAAACTCCCTTGGAGTTGCCATGGTCCATGTCTGACCTGATTGTGGAAAGACTGTTAAAGGGGGAAAATACTTAGACATTCAATGTATCCATGATTTACCAATATGAGCTACCATCTGCTCATAAACCATGTCTTAGGAGGAAACTGCAATTTCTCAGAGGATGGCCATCACATTACCTTTATCACATCACACATAGCACATCTGGGAACAATGGGTATAAAAGCACCAGGGAGAGGAATATTAGGGCATAGGTTTGCATACTTTAAACCAGCACTTGGGGGGGCGGTGTGTATGTGCATGTGCACTGAGACTTTTAAGGGAAAGGGGAGGCAGTAAGGGTGCCCTGTCATTGTGAGTTCTTTTACTTTCAATGGAATGACACTTTAAAAGGAATCAAAGGAAGCCACAGTAAGGATGACCCTTGAGTGGGTGTAACCTGTAAGCTTCAGATAACAAACCCAGAATAGAGACCTTTGGGTTCTCTATCAGCTCACGTGTCACAATTTTCAGAAACAAAGTTCTAGATTCAGACATAAATAATCACAAGTCTATAATGAATGAGTGCCATATAGCTTATTCAAGATAATGCATGGAAAGAAAGGCATGAATAAAATCTCCACTGATCATATCTCCTAAGAATTACATTACTTGTAAACAAAATCCATGCAATTGACCGATGGCTGTACATTTGCAGAACCTAGATTACTAAGTGACAGAGTACAAGAACTCAGTGCCATCCACAATGTACACCTCATACACGGTGTATTATTCTGATTAGAAAATTAAGCAACATAACTCACCTTAATGTTGGCCCTGGTTCAGAGACAAATGTGACAAGTCAAAAAAATTTGAACTCAAAAGAGTTTGAAGACCCAATTTCAGCCAAATGGAAATGTTTTACTTTTCCAGGGATTTACCCAAATTACTTATTAAAAGCAAAACTGACATACCACAATTCCCTTTCTTCCTCCATGTATTATCATTTGGGGACACAAAAACAGAAGCATAACAAGAGAACCAGAAGCTTAGAAAAGCCCAAACTACACAATAGTAGAAAATCATCCTGTATATGCCTATACTGTGAAAAGAAAAAAAAAATACATAAAAACACATTCAGCCCTAAAATATCTCAAGTAGGAGAAGAGAGATTGAACTCCCCATTATAAAAGAGACTCCTGAGGTATATTTCAAATGGGTTTTCTCAAGACAATTAGTCAAGAAGTCCTTATCCCCAAACCCAGGCCTCTCTGTATTTCTAAGAAAAATGAAAATCAACATGATGTTCTACAATGTAATTTTAAAAACACATCACCTCCTTACAATGCTTTCCTAAGGTTAGCATCTTAGCAGCTATGCAGAGACCTGTAACAACTGAACACCTTTCAACTTATTATAACCTAATTATTTGAAAAACATCATACTTTAAAAAGCTAACTCCACTGCTGAAGGAGAAGCCGGGTAAATTTAGTTGTCACTGAATGGTAATATGTATGGACTTCCTTTATGGCTGCTTCCCTGACAACCTCATTATTTCTTTTAGTTAGACAGAGGATGATAATTAGTCGCTATTATCATGCTATAACTGAACACCAAATACCTTAGTTGCTTCAAGAACTCAATGTCAGAGTTGCTGTTAATAAGCTTGATGAACTCTTCATAAGAAGGAGCATAGGTGTAGGCTCGCTTGTGATGCTCATTCATCTGTTCTCGGTGCTCAAGCTGAGCAAGCAGCATCTGGTTGATGTAATCTGGGTTACTGAGTAAGTCCACTACTGGCTTCAAGACTGTGGGAAGGAAAAGAAAGCACCACTGAGAAAGGTATTCTCCACTGGAGGAATGGTTTTATATAAGTGAAATTACATTTGGGAAGCATTTTTAAATTACCCAAATGGAGAAAATACAAACAATTCAAATATTCAAAACTTCTCTCTCTCTCTCACACACATACACACACACACACACACACACACACACACAGCTGCCTATCCTTCTGGGTACACTACCAACCATGACTACAGTCAAGTGGCTGCTGGAACAAACGAGTGAAAAACAAAGTAATAATGAAAGTCACTGGGAACCCACCTTGCCAACAAAGCTATCAAAATTAAGGCACCTGATTTTTCTTTTATAAGGCTTAATATGTTTTATCTGCCAGAAAGATGACAGTCAACATTCTCCCAACAGGTGAAAGCAGAGCTCAGACAGGAAGATGTTAAAAAGTCAGTGACATTAATAAAAATTCATCTCACTGTTTTAGGCTAAAAAGTTTCCCTTTTCTCTGTGGTTGTTTGTACCAGCTAATGGGCACAGCTGGCTAAATCTCAGATAATAAATGAGATATCCAATCAAGGCTTATTAAATGTAATGTTATTTGAGATTCTGAGATAGAAAAATTTCTCTTAGATCATATTTTCTTCCATTTTTCTTACCCTGGCTAAGCATTTCCCTGGATATACTGTTTTCTAGTATGTATATCATATTGTAGGCCAGTTCTTTTTTTATTTCTTCCAAGGTCACAAAATTATGTGCAGATATTATCAATGAATCTTACAGCAAAGGTATATTAAATTAATGCACACTGGATATATTTAATATAGCTATTCTTTCATTAATGTATATATTGTTGGCCTGGATAACTCAAAGCTACCCCAAATGGATACTTTCCTGTGAAGAGCAGAAGGACTGGTTATCCTGTGTCAAAATAAACAACAGAATTTCAGCAATTATGCATTTGGCAGTTATTTCATATAAAAAATCTGCTAATCATCTGTAGACAAACTGATGCCCTCTTTGAGTGACATTTAGACTTGAAATTTGGGAAATATTTTAAATCCCACATGGCCCACAGTATACAAGGCCTGCATAGGTGTCATATAAAGTGTTATCACATTAGTACATAGCATATCCATTTGCACAATTACATCACATCAGTAATATCAATTGCTTATAGAAGTCTACCTTTTGTCGTGAGAATTTCTGCAAGCATTATACGTAAGCTGAGAGACTGGACATCCTTTGAGGGGAGAAGACAAAACACCAGAACCCGAGCACATGTTTGTAGGAATCTTACTTCATCATCTGAGCTCCTCAAGCATGCATGTAACACAAAAGGCCTCAGCTGTTCTTCATGTCTAAAAATATAAAGAGAGAGAGAGAGAAAAAAAGTAAGAAACTTCCAGAAACAATTTGGTTGTGTACTACTACGTAAAAAACAGTAACTGGGCAATATAGTCCTCAAACATTTCAATAGTCGATCATTTTCTCAATTACAGACTAATTTGGAAAAATGCAAATGCACGGCCTTGTGGTACCCCAAACCTCAGGTGGCATCAGCAATTACACATAACCCAAATCACAACAAGCCAGAAAGGTATGAGTATTTCTTTAACCGATTAATTTTTAAATCTCCCAGATCTCTTCTTAAATATAATCTACAGCTTCTTTAAAAAAAAAATCTAATGAAGCATAAACCAGGGTCACCAGCCAGCTTTCCTGACTGGGTCATCCTGGGATAAAAATCTTATGGGCATTCCCCGAGGAGCCATGACTTAACGCCACATAATTTGGTGGCAAACTGCCTGCCTTCTGGGAGGCTCCCATGTATTTTCCTCCTCGCCTTGCCAAGCCTGGCCATGGATTCCCTATCAGCACCGAGCCCATCCCCAGGACCTTTAATTCGGAGGATCTGAGTGAAGAGAAGAGGAGTAGGCGCCTCCTACCTCCTCTCCCCACAGTATGTTGAGAGCAGTTCAAGAGAGACTGGGAAGATGATTTTGCTCACAACTTCCAGATAAGAGAAAAAGTTTATGGGCTTCTCATAGTAACTTGCAGCCAATACTGAAAAAAGAAAAAAAGATTGCTAAACAGAGGGGAAGGAAGCATACTAAGAACTATGCAGGGAATGAAAGAAATTGATGCATATTGGTGCTTTTATGACTGGTGCCTTCCAGGAGTTAACTGCAATGTTTTTTTGCACTAGAGAATGAAGACTAGTTTCTAGAGCACATACACTAAAGAAAAGAGTTTTCCCCTTTGGCTTCTACAAGCAAGAGGAATGCAACACTGACGTGCAAAACCAAGAACATGCACCTCTGTTCTCTGATTTTAAGACTAAGCCTTTGCATATATACTGATATATGTTGACTTTTTTAAAAAGTGGCATCTTCAATTATTTTAAAACTTCGTTATGCTACCAGCTAGAGTTGATATTTTAATATAGTAAGATTTGGATGCTTTCTCATGTCTGGCAGCTTTAAAGGTAAAAGTTTACTTTAAA
This sequence comes from Manis javanica, assembly GCF_040802235.1. Lineage (NCBI taxonomy): Eukaryota > Metazoa > Chordata > Mammalia > Pholidota > Manidae > Manis > Manis javanica. The sequence continues at coordinate 100,822,730 of NC_133167.1, forward strand.
ATTTGGTTGATATTTATTGGGGGAAGTTGGCCAAAAATAACCCACTTTAACAAGAGCCTTCTTCAAATATCAAAATCCCTCTCAAAGTACACACAGTCCCTTCTCTGTTACAATGGAAGGCAGATAGTAAAAGAAGCCTAGTCCTCAGACTTCTCCCTCTATCCCCCTTCCTCCCACCTCCTAGAACTGAATTAGAGAAAAGACTTCTGTGTGAGCCAAAGGCCAGACGGTTGTCAATCAAGCTTGATCTATAGGGAAGGTCAAAGTAAATGCTTCCCTGGAATCCCTCTGTGCGCTCCAAGGATATTCCCATGATGCTTTCTAGTGCATGGACTTCAAGTATTGAGACCAAGAAAGGACCACGAGGCCTATGGCTACTCTGGGTTAGGAGATATCCATCCAGCCTTTTGGTGGATTGCAGCCTTAGTCCTGGCGACACCCTTCCATCAATGTGGATCAATTGTTTGTTGACATAATTCCTACTACTTAATTCTGGGGTCTCATTCCTTGAGCAAGCAAAAAGAGATTAACCTTTTGTAAATTTCACATGTGCAATATTAATCTTCCCATCTACACTGAGATAAAATATTCTCATCTATAACGTGGTGATGATATTAAGGATCTGAGCTGATAGGTATACAGTCCAAACTCACAAAGGTAATAAATGGTCGGAGTAACTCTCCTGTTCTTTCAAGCCCAGACTTTTTACACTACACATAATCAGAGATTGCAAAGATGTAAAGGGAAAAAAACTCCAGAGATAAACAGGGACAGTATGTGAAGAAAAACAATTTTTTTCTTTAAACTGAATGCCAGTGCTTGGCTGGTAAACAAAACACAGAGATCGTAAGAAGGAAATTACAAAATTAAAGATGCTATTGAAAATAGCATTAAAAACAATCAGTTTTAGATTTTCCTGCAACATGTTAGAACAAGACAGATGGGACAATGAAAGAGGAAGCAGGGACAAGATTGGCTTCAGTGTGATCTGGATTGGCTTAAAGCAGCAATAAAATGTCAGCCTGGAAATAAATATAGGCTGACCGGAAAGCTGCCTCCACACAATTGCCTAACTAACAGTCAAGCAGAGTATGTGTCTCTTTTATTAATGCAATTTATTATTCTCTTGTCTGATAGTGGCCAGTTCAATTAGGTGCTTCCCAGGCTGCCAAAGTCATTTTGCAGCTAATAGATATCTGAACACCAGTGGAGATTTCGAGAATAAACGCACTGTTTACCCAGGGCAGGCATGCACAGATAGAGCCATCAGACCTAGGTTCACCATGAATCATTGTGTGATTTGTAGAAGATGATACACAACCAGAAACTAATTCTCCAGGGTTCACCACCTCCAGGGCACAATCATTGATATGCAAAATGCCACTGACCTATTGTCACTTTTTCAAATATCCATAATCTCAGAGAAAATGGTAGATTCTTTCTTTAATAAGAATGATCAACTAGAGCTTCTTGGCATAGCCTAGCCATTGGTAAAAATAAATCTACCCTAGGCATAAGAAAACTAGAAGCCCAAAGAGAAAGAGTTTCTAAAATAGAACCAATTTCTCTGTTTTTCCTATTCTGATGCTTTACATATCTTTATATTATCCACAAAGCATTAGTTTCAGCAGCTCATATATGTCTCAGAGAAAAATATTTCTCATGTTGGAATTAGACAATCATAAAAATAATACATTTCTCTAACCATTTGTTCTCCCCCCAAATCTAAATCCATCAGTCTTATAACTGGAACATTTATAACACTGTCCTCTGTTGGACCATAACTTGAATGCTTTAATATGAGCTTCCACTGAATTCAAACAAGCCTTGACAGTATCTGCCAGGCAGAACTATGAACATTTTCTAGAATGGTACCACAGCAAATTAGCAGGTGCTCCAAGGCTTTGCTGAGCACTGAAAGGCAGAGGCTGAAGCTTTTGAGACTCTAGGGAGGTAAGGTAACAGTTCTGTTTCTCTCACTTCCCTTATGAGTTCACATTCCCGTTACCTGAAGTTACTTACTTTCTCTACAAACAGCAGTTTTCAAGGGATGGTCTGGACACACCTGTGTATCCCTAAGACCCCTTCAGGGTATGTAAGGTCAAAACTATACTCATAGCAATACAAAAATGTCACTTGTTTTTTCCATTCTGGTTCTCAAACCAATACAAGCTGCCACTGACACAACATGAGCTATAACTCACATAAATAAAGGCTCTTCTAGGTTCTCAGTAACTTTTAGGATATAGAGGGATCCTGAGACCAAAACATCTATGAAAACCACTGCTCTAGAGGAATTTTTTCAGACATGGGCTGTGACCCACAAGGAATGAGGTAAGATTTAGATAGTCTCAAACACCACTTTTTGAAAATGTTAAAGAACAACAAGTATCAGTTATTACAGGTAATAAGAGTATTGTTTTATAACACTGAGTCAAGATGTAAAATATATTTCTTACTGTGGGCCAGATTTTTTAAAGTTTGCAAAACACTGGAGGCAGCAGGCCAGAAAATAATAGGCATGCAACGGTTCAGTGGGGGTTGACCTCATAAGCCTGTACTAGGTAGACTGTAGGGGAGAGGGAGGTTCATGGTGAGAGGCTGCAGAGCTGAGAACAGAAAACTAGCTACAACCACATTTAGCACCCAGTCCCACCGAGCAACACCGCGGGATGGGACAGGGACTGGGTGCTGACAAACCCATGCGGCGGGGCTTCTCAGAAGAGGGTATGTGTTACCAGCTGCCTAATGAGGATGCCAATGTTTACCCATCCCCTTGTGTATTTTTCAAATACTGCATCTCTTCTCTCAAAGTAGTGTAAAATAACATCAGGGAGAAGAGCCACATCAAAATAGTGTAAAATAATATCAGGGAGAATAGCCACACTAACTGAGGGAGCCCTCTCCTACTCCAACTGAGTCCATATCCAAACAGGCAGCAGGCCATTCATTCCAGTAAGATAATTTTTATATGAGATTGGAAGTGCTGTGACGTCATCTTTCTCACACTCAAAGTACAACATACACTTGAAATCCTATCAGCAAACTGAAGAAAGAAAAAATTTTGTTTTGAACACAGAAATGGCCTTGTTGAAGTCTTCTTCCAAAGGCCGAGTCACCTCACAGGCACACACAGACCTTGTCAATGAAACAGGACAAAGGGCTGACAAGCCTACATAACAGCAATTTTCACATTGAAACAACTTCTCTAATTATAGCCCACTACATTAAGCTCCAATACTGAGCTCCTTTTAAAAATCAGTTTTCAGGATATTATGATACAACAGAGCTCTTAACACAGGACTCACATAAAGAATCATGATCTTTATTTAAACTTTTCTGAAAATTGTAAACTGACACTCTTCAAACATAAAAGACTACATTTACATTTTCTGTTTCTAGGTACCCATAGTAAATAAATTCATGATAGTGAAATGAATTCCACAGAGCCAGCACTAAGTTATTTACAAAATTAAAGAAGTTTTTAAAGTTGACTTTCTATTAGAAAGTTAAAAAAAAAACACTACTTTATCAGGACACTGTAATTATTCCCCTTCAATATGTCTATATTTCAAGCCAGGTGACAGCAACTGGTAGGATATTCCAGAGGTTTGTCCTAATATTGACCCCCTTCTCAATAAGCAAAGTATTAATGTGGGAACAGGGGAGAGATTGTTCATAATATATCACTTACCTGGCGTTCGCAGCCTTCAGGTCGCAGAAGTGAGCGAGCAAAGCTTTTACAACATCATTGCAGACGACTTTAACCACATCCACGTGGCTCAGTCTGTGGCGCAGCTGTCTGGTAATTTCCCAAAAGTCTTCCAAGAGCAGATGATAAAGCTGTCCCTCATCTCTGCTGAGGTTTCCATACCAGGACAGAACGTAATCTCGGTAACTGTAGTCAAACACTATGAGGCATGAACAAAGCAATGGGTAACACTTAGCTGAAAGAAGCAAATCCCAAGATAGCATTTCTCCTAGAACCTGGTCACCTACTATTAAATATTCTCAAGCATGGCCTTTTGCATAATGCTACTTTATTTAGAGGCACCTTTAGCAATGAAATTCAGAAAAGCATTAGGGGCCAAACTAACAAATATATTCACTTTGACATGTACATGTTTTTTGCATTTGTGAAGAGCAGCTACAAAGAGTAATGAAAGTAACAATATTTCTAAGACACTCATACAGTACCTGACAAGAAAAGGCACTAAGGTCAGTGTTTCAGTGCTCTGAAAATGATAAAACCTTATGAAGAACTGTTTTTTCAGCTTAAGAACTTAAATTTAAATTTCTCCTGAGGAAATAGCAAGTATTCAATAGTTACTAAATTCAATTCTCTAGTCCACATTAGTGAGTAAAATCAGGGCAGCCTAGTAAAATTTAGGTTATGGATCTGAGATTTAATACTAAGTCAAAAAGATTTTTAAAGTCTTTTATTCTATCTCCCATCATTTTTCAAGGAAATGCAACTAGAGGAAAAACTTTTGAGGGTATGTGGTATAGAAAGGCAGGTGTTGTGATTCATACTATAGTTTCATTCATTCATTCATACATAGCTCCATTCATACAATATCTGAACTGCTAAAGTATAGTTTTTACAGTTGACATTGGCTAACAAAACACACTAATGATACACTTTGAACATATTCCCTACATATGCCATTTAGCTTCCAGCATTTGTAGCTTTAGTAATTCGCATTGCTCCACAGAAAGCCTAACTGTATTATTCTGCTCTGCACTTTTAAAATATTATCTTTCTTCTTTATAATTCAATCTACGAGGATTTAGGACAAATCCTAACTTACACTGAGCCATAATACAAAGACACTTGAATTAAAAAAAATCCATACATAAACCATATATACATGCACAGACACACACGTAGGCCTTGTATTTTACTCAACTCTTTGAATAAATCTGTTTTAAATTACATATTCTAAAAGGAGTAAAATAGATATATAAAGACAAAATGGTACAGTGATTATCTGGTTTAAACTAACTTCTAGGGGAAATTGTTAAATAGTTCATAAACATTTCAAATCAACTGAATTCAAATTACTTTAGCCTTAACAAGTATCCCTATTATTTATATTTTGCAAGCATACCAAGACAAGCTCAGTTTTACCAATTCAAGTCTATTACAGCTAGCTAATAATGTTTGGAATTTCAATTAAATAGAATGGATGCCGGGCTTAGAAATGTGAATTAAAATACCCTGGAGATGCAAATTATAATTATTATAGATTTTCTAAATGCTTATGAAACCTCTTAGCCTACTCCACATTTTTAGATTCTCATTCCTCATTAAATTAAATGTACAACCTTTTTAGAAGTCAGTTTTGGTTTTAATTTGTTGTTTTTTAAAAATTACTGCCAAGGAACAAAAAATGCTGGCGAGAATGCAGAGAAAGGGGAACCCTCCTACACCGCTGGTGGGAATGTAAACTAGTTCAACCATGGTGGAAAGCAGTATGGAGATTCCTCAAAAAATTAAAAATAGAAATACCATTTGACCCAGGAATTCCACTCCTAGGAATTTACCCAAAAACAACTTCTCAGATTCAAAAAGACATACACACCCCTATGTTTATCACAGCACTATTTACAATAGCCAAGATGTGGAATCAACCTAAGTGTCTATTAGTAGATGAATGCATAAAGATGTGGTCCATACATACAGTGGAATACTATTCAGCCATAAAAAAGAAACAAATCTTACCATTTGCAACAACATGGATGGAGCTAGACAGTATTATGCTCAGTGAAATAAGTCAGGCAGAGAAAGACAAATACCAAATGATTTCCCTCATTTGTGGAGTATAGCAACAAAGCTAAACTGAAGGAACAAAATAGCAGCAGACTCAGACTCCAAGAAGGGACTAGTGGTTACCGAAGGGAAGGGGGAGGGGAGGGCAGGTGGGGAGGGAGGGAAAGGGGGTTTGTGGGGTATCATGATTGGTGCGCATGGTGTGTGTGGGGTCATGGGGAAGACAGTGTAGCTTTGAGAAGACAAATAGGGACTCTGTGGCATCTTACTACACTGATGGACAGTGACTGCAGTGGAGTATGGGGACGACTCGATAATAAGGGTGAATGTAATAACCACGTTGTTTTTCTTGTGAAATCTTCATAAGAGTGTATATCATCAATGATACCTTAATAAAAAAATAAAAATAAAAAATAAAAACTACTGCCGAATGCATAAATTTTATTTCCAATAACCAACTTTATAGAAGCCTTTTGGTAGATGATATAATGTTCAACCTCCTTGGAAGTGATTTTGCTGAAAATAAAGGACAAGAAATTATAAACATTAGGAGTATGGTAAAAAAGAAAAAAAGAAAGAAAAAATTACCGTACTAAAGTATAATTAACTAATAAAGCTATTATCCAAAGGCTTTGGATATTTTCCTTTCAAAATAAATCACTGCACATAAATTAGCCTGAGGATAATTGTGGTAGTTTTTTTCTTTTTTTCAACAAGGCCTCAGACCTTATACTGTCTTTTTTTCCCCATAAATATTTCTGAAACAAATTGTTCCATGCTAGATAAACGTGTCACATCTAAGTACAGAGAAAATTCTAAGTCTTAAAAAATTAAGACTTCATAACATGAAGCATTATTGTTCACAGCAGCATTATTCACAAGAGGCAGGGGTAGAACCAACCCTAGTGTCTATTGATGGATGAATGGATAGACAAAATACAGTATAATCATAAAATGGAATATTAATCAGCCCCCAAAATGGAAGAAAACTGACACAAGCTACAACATGGAAGAACCTTGAAGGCATTATGATAAGTAAATAAGCTAAACACTAAAGGACAAAAGCTGTATGATTCCACTTATATGTGATACCTAAAGTTAAATTGCTAGAGACAGAAAACAGAATGATGGGTACCAGAGGCTGGCGGAAGGTGAGAGTGTGAACTCTTGCCTAACCCGTGGAATTTCAGTTTTGCAACATGAAAAGGGTTTTAGAGACGCCGCATAACAATGTACTTAACACTACTGAATTGTACACTTAAAAATAGTCAAGATAGTAAATCTTACATTATGTCTATTTTATAATTTAAAAAAAAAAAGAGAGAGAGACTGTGTTCCACCAGGGATGGTGGACAGTTTATATTGGACTATCTTTCCTACAGAAAACAATTAGGAACTCTGGGGTAATAAACAAATCAGGAAGGAACTATTTAAAGACACTGGAAAACCACCAGAGAGTGGGTGAAACTGAAGGGGAATCTACCCTTGAAAGACAGGACTAGTACTGAGTGTGAGTCATGTTTATACAACTTTCCCCTGAAGGCACTCAACAGTCCTGTAGGCACCAGGCAGTTCAAACTTAGACTTACATCTGTTTCCTTTTTTTTTATTTAAGATATCAGAAAACAGAGTTAGAAACTGCCAAAGCAGCTGGAAATGAAGGCACGGAACACGAGAAAGATGAAACCACAACACCTGATTACAAAGTTCCATGCCTTTCTGTCTCTGGACAACACACATACGTACACAACGCTATGAGGAGACCAGCGCAAACTAAGAGCTGGGAGACTGAAAGAACTGAGCGGATACTTCAACTGCTGTCCTCCCCAGGCCGACAGAGTTTGAAGTTGGAGTCCCATCAAGTTGGAGGCGTGACTGTGGCAGGACCATAAACACATGAGTTAAGCCTGTGTCCCGAGAGTGATTCATCTTAGACTAAGGTCAAAAACCCAAACAGACACGCTCTTAAAAAATGTATAAAACCAAGAATCTGTAAGGTGATCAGCTACTGCAGACTAAAACAAAAACCAAAACTTTTCCGAGGAAGATACCAGAATTTAGAGTATCTACAAAGTAATATCCACATTGTTCAGTATGAATTGAAAAAAAACTAGAGCTGAGGAGAAACAAAAAAAGTAACATAAAGTTAAGAGAAAAAGGAACCAATTGGAACTACCCTCAAGATGGCCCAGATGTTAAAATTAGCATACAGAAACTTTAAGGCAGCTTTTACAAATATGTTCAAGAATTAAAGAAAGAAGATGGTTACCATGAGTGACAGATGAGAAATCTCTGCAAAGAAAAAAAGCTGCAAAAAAGAACCAAATAAAAACTCTATAGACATGAAAAGTACAATATTTGAAATAAAAATTCATTGTACACACTTAACTACTGATTGGAAATAATGAAAAAATGGTCAGTGAACTTGAAGACAGGAGAATAAAAATTATTCTATCTAAAGAACAGACAAAAAAAGGACTGGTAAATTGGACTTCATCAAAATTAAGAACTTCTGCTCAAAGACATTAAGAAAATAAAAGGCAATTTACAGACCAAGAGAAAATACTCACTATACCTATATCTGACAACAAAGGATGTGAATACAGAATATATTTTTTTAAATACTCCTGCAAAGAAATAAGTCAAATAATAAGTTGAAAACAAGGGAAGACTTGGACACCAAATGAAGACATGGAAATGGCCAGTAATCATATGAAAAGATATTCAACATCACTAGTCATCAAGGACTTGCAATTTAAGGCTACTTAAGACTCTATTTTATACCTTTTAGAATGGCTAAAATAGAATGACAATGAATGTTGGTAATATTATAAAACAATTGGAACTCATACATTGGTGGGGGGTCTAAAATGATACAATCCCTTTGGAATATTATTTAGCAATTTCTCATAAACACACAACCACCCTGAGGCCCAGCAATTCTACACCTAGGAATTTGTCCAAGAGAAATGAAAACACACATCCACAAAAATACTTGCTTATAGCTACTGTATGCATTGCATTTCGAAAAAATTAGAAACAGCTAAATGTCTGAAAGAAGAAAGGATAAATATATTGTGACAAAGTCATATTAGTATAATAGAATACTACTCAGCAATAACAAAGAATGAACTGAGACACACACCATGGATAAATCTCAAAAACATGCTGAGCAAAAGAGGCCAGCATATAAGACTACATACTGTATGATTCCATTTCTAGGAAGTTTAAAAACAGGCAAAACTAACCTATAGTGACAGAAATTGGACCAGTGGAGGGTAAGTTCTGATTAGAAAGGGACATGAAGCAAACTTTCTAGGATGATAGAAATGTTCTTTATTTTGACTGGAGTGGTGCTTAAATGGTTACATGCACTTATAAACATTACTGAATCATACCCATAAGATTTGTGCACTTCAAAGTGTGTAAATTTTACCTCAAAAAAGGCAATTAAGAGTTACTTTTTAAAGCCATGATTTTGAGATAACTAAAAGCCAAAATTAAAATCCAGTTTTATCAAAGTTTTCATATTTAAACTATGAATTAAATAGTTTAAAAGTTTATCATCCCCAAAATTTCTAAAATTCTAGAAATCCACATGATTTCAAGCTGTGCCTGTACTTGCAGAGTACTCATCTTTAAGGTTTAATCCAGTGACTTCTGTGAAGGATAACAAGTAAAACATACCTGCTTATGTGTGTATCACTTATTTAGCTCCCTCTTAACTTGATATCTAACATCATGTATTCACCTGAAAATTTTTAACTTTTTTTCCTGCACATATAACTGAAATTGTCCGTGTCTTCAGAAATTTGATATTTAAGATATCTTTTTAAACCTTAATTTGATCAATATATATTCTCTTTTAAACCTTAAGATTTCTAATTACATCTACTTGTTCCCACGTCTAGACATACAATCATATTGTACTGTCCACAGGCCCCCCTCAACCTTCCCCAATACAAGCTTCACCTGCATGCTCCTTATTCTTTCGTAAGGCTGACAGCTAATCCCCTAATTTGGTTAACTGGTTTGTACATGAGTGAGCCTGGGTGCACTTATCCCCAACACACCTGTTCTAGGCTACATCCAAAACAAAAAATATATTTGCTGATACCTACATTAGGTAACTGAACAGATCCTTGCTTCATAGGAAACTAGTTCCACATGGCTGGCTAGCTTCCCGTGACCCAGAAATTCCTTCTTAATGAATGTTAAATCTTGTCCATTCAACTAAAACAAGGATGTATCTATTTAATCATCAAAGAAATATTCATGTAGAAAAATTCCTAATGCTATACACAGACAAGAAGGATATTTGCTAGAGATTACAATTTCTTTCAGATGATGAATGGCTTTACATGGTAATCATATACTCACATTTAATCCTTACCTTCTTTCAGAGCTTTGTCCATATTATGAGAAATCACTACTCTTCTAGACTGAACTGATTCATGTGAATTTCCATTCATAGGACTCTGAAATGTCAGGGGGGGCGGGGGAAAGTTACAGATTAGATTACTGAATAAATCCTAAATGTATGAAATACCATTTAAATAAGCATTAAGACATTGCTTAACAGATTATAAAGTTCCTCTGGAAAAGTAAATAAATGCTTAAAATTAGATAAGAAACTTTTGTAAAAGGAGGATGGATTTTTCCCTACCAGATATCAAAACAGTGCCAGTGTAGAGAGAAGTCGATCAACAGAATGGCAGAAAGTGCAAAAACAGATGCATTTATATGCAAGAATCAAGAACATAAAAAGAACTTGAAATCAGTGAAGAAAACACACTATTCAATACATTCAAATTATCAATAGGATAATTTGATATTCATGTAGGAAAAAAGGTTAGTCTTACATCATACTTTATATATAAATAACTCCAAATAGATAAAGAGCTAAATATTATTTTAACCTAAAAAAGTATTGAAAGGAAATAAGGGAGAAGTTGTGTATAATCTTGAGAGGGAGAAGGCCTCCCTAAAATAAGACACAAAATCCAAAAGTTTTAAAGGAAAAAAAAAAAAAAACCCTGACAAATATGATTCTATAAAATAGAAAACTCCTATTTGACAAAAGATACTGTAACACATAAATGATAGACTTGGAGACAGTATCTCCAACATACATAATAAAGGATTATCATTTGACATATATAGAGCTCTCACAAAAAATAACTCAAGAAAGCCAAGCAAAGAAATTGAAAGGGCAATCGTAAAAGATAAATAAATACCAATAAACACATGAAAAAAATACACAACCTCTTTTTTAATTAGGGAAATACAAATTAGAACAAGGAGATATCATCAGACTGCAAAGCAAGGGACAAGATTAATATCTAATATTGGGAAAGATATGTGGAAACAGTCATCTTTATACATTTTTGGGGGAAATGTCTCTACAAGCTTCTAAGAAAGCAACTAAGCCAAATATATCAGACTCTTAAATGCACTATCTTTTCATTCAGCAATTCTACTCCTAGGAATCTACCCAACAGAAGTACCTGTACAAATACAAAAAAAAGTATGTATATGAAGAATTTTACTGCTATATCAACTATAAGGGCAAAAAATAGAATTGGCCCAAGTGTACATCTATAGTCAAAGAGGTAAATTATGGTATACTCATTTTAGAATATAATGCAAGCCAAAAGAATGATTTAGGGATACATATACCCTCATGGAAAGTATTCTATGATGGGAAATGTTGGAAAGTACATGTAACAAATTATTTAAAGTGGTTTCCTCTAGCCAGGGCCATAGGATTTTAGCTTCTTACTCTACATATAACTGTAATAGTAGATTTTAAAAAATTAAATTACAAAAAACATACTACTTGGCCAAAAAAAAAGAGGGGGAGGGAATGTACAGAATTAAAATCCACTGTCTGGCTATAAATTAAAGAGGAAAATGTTTTAATTCATCACATACCAAAGTGATCAAAAACATGTACATGATAATTTGGCCTACTAATTTGTTTCTTTTTTCATCCAAAACCAAGTGATATTAACAAAATGTAGAGGACTTTTTTGGTGCATGGGAAATACAAATGCTTGACTAGCATTTACCACATCAGTAAGGAGATCTAAATGGATAACTATTGCCCTCAACCAATAAACAGGCATAAGGAAATTACTTTGTTCTTAGGCAAAATATGGCAGGCAGTCAACCCCGTGGCCCTGGGCCACCTAACCAGAACATGAGTCTTTCTAGTCGTTGGCTTAGTTTCAAGCTATCCATGGATGTAGTGTCTAAAGTATCATCTATTTTCATGATTGCTGTTATTAAAAAAAAAACGCCATAGTTTTAAGATTCCTTTGTTGAAAGGCTTTCAAAAACCATAAGATGTATGTATTGCACTTAGGAAAGACTCCCTTTATGCTGCAAATTAACACAGCATTTAACACTTTCCCAAGGGATAAACAAAACCTTAAATAATCATAATCCTATATACAAAAGCTATTAATAGATAAAAGAAATACAGTCTCAATCATTTAAAACTACATTCTAGTTTGAAAGCTTGCTATGGAATTAAATGGTCAGCATGTTTTATTATAGTTTTTAATTTTTTTATTTACTTCACAAGAGAAATTTGAGGAAATGAGAGGAATGTTAGAATTCTAGTGATTTTTAAAACATCAGGCAGGTATTTAAACAACTTACGGTTTGGGGAACAATTTTTTAATTCATACTTGTACAGCAACACACTGATACAAATCTTTAATAGCTTTAATCACAACTCCTAAAGCCTTTGGCAAATAGTCTGATACAGTTGCCTAAATATAGGTATGGTAGTTTTAGTACAGAAGAGTGATCAGATGGTAAGACCAAAGTCAAACAACACTTATTTTGAGAAGTTCCTGATCTTAGATTCTTAAAATGGAAACTGTCTTTAAGGCTGGGGAGAGAAGAGGTGAATGGCAGGCAGCAACATGCATATTTTAGCATATTCTGGCTTATGTGTCTATCTTTAAAACTTCCTTCAGAAAAATTTTTATGCTTGCTTTTTACTTTTTTAGTCTCCCTCGTTGTGGCTCTACCACTTCTTGCCATCTGTCTGCATATTTCTTTTCTCTCTGCTTCATACTTAGATGTAATATGTATATAAACATAGTTTGTCACTACTGACAGTATCTGAATAAGGTCTTTACTCTCTTTAATTTAAAAAGCTTCTGAGAAGAACGTTCTCTGTTTTGGCCTTTTAAGTAAAAGGTCTATCATTTTTTTTTCAGTCCAATTTTCCAATCTAGTTCTGGATTTCTCTGAACCCTATTCTCCAGGGGTCACTGGCCCTTATTAGAAAGAAAAGTGTTCATCACTATCTCATCCCCACACCCTGATGGAGAGTCTGTAAGAATAGGAAGATTTAACCAAAAAAAAAAAAAAAAAAAAAGGAAAAAGAAAGAAAACATCATGGACCAAAAATAACTAAGTATGCACAGAAATTCCTTTTGTAAGGATTTCATGTTATGGAGCCAGATGTCTAAATCACTACGTCACTGGAGTTAGTCCCTAGTGTGCACACTCTCTGAGACCTTCCTAATCAGTATCCAGGAGGTAAAGGCAAGAAAGGAAAGGAAGCGAAGGAGAGAGGGAGAGAGGACGCCAGATGGCTAAGACAAGGGCAACATTCAGATAAATTCCTGTGGCCCAGAGAACGGGTGAGCAAAAGTGGTCTTCATTGCCTTTCTATTCATAAGTTTGAAAAGAGAAACTGCATAGCAGCAGAGACCTCCCCAAAGGCTTGCTCTTTAAGGCAAATGCTAACTTCCTCTATCGGCACCACGCAACCCCCTGGCTCAGGTAAGGCCTACCGCTTCCTGGCAATCATGTTCCTAAAATGCCGGTTTGGGGAAAGAAGGAAGAAAAGTGTGCATTTTTCCGACTGTCGCAAAGATAAGGGATAGAAACCTTCAACATCCTAATTCAGAAATCAGGACTGTGAATGTAGGCTCTGGTTTTAAGGTTGTCGTGCTGCTATCACACTACTGCCTCACGACAGCATTTGGTGATCCAGTGCCCCATTCTGTAAAAGATATGCCTTATTTTTTATTTAATTAAAACAAATGAAGCCTGTCTTCACTTTAAGATTTAAACCTAGCTAAAACAAAGTCGTCGAGATCATTTTTAATCACTCACTGAGTCTCTAGAGAGTAAAAAAAAAAAAAGAGAGGTCTTAGCATATATTTGCTCATTTTAAAAATGTTTTCCATAGACAGGGCAAAACCTTAAAGCTTTTCTCTAATAGATGTACCTAGATCCTCAGCATCGAGGAGAGCACACCATACCAACAGACCCTTCCCTGAGTCCGTTTCTGTTCACTCCAGAATATCTATGCTCCGTCTACAGCCGTATTTGTCTTTGTGTCAGAGCTAAACACACCGTCTCCAGAGGAAAACATACCCAGAGAGCACCACGCAGAGACCCGGGCACTCCGGCACCACTAGCAACTGAACAACCAGGAACCATCTGGTCTGCAGCCAAGTCATACACCTCATCATCCACGGTTTATAAATATGACATCGCGTGCTGTGTGCTTCCTGTGGGAGCACCAAGGGGGCAAGGACAGCCAGCCCCCGATGTGTCAATCCCTTCGTGCCTGTGGCCTGGGGTACTCAACAAAACCAGGGCCTCTGTCCTTCATATGTAGTTACACATTTTTTAAAAGTGAACATATTTTGGGTTATTTTTAAAACAGCTGCACAGAGCCAAAGGAGTGATGGATGCAATATTCTGTACAGCTGTTGAAATAGTGATTTATCTCAGGAAAACAAACACCAACCCCTCACATCTTCATCCACCACACGGAGCTGTCACATTGTCACGTGGCTGAGTCCTTCCAAGTAGTCTCAGCATCTGACAATCTTTCGGGATCCTGTGACTAATAATCTTATTCTTAAACTATGTCCTGCTCAAAAGCATGGCTCCTTTCATTCTGCCTCAGCCTTAAAACACCAATTTTTTTCGAAACCAAAGAAATGAAGGCATAGCCCTCCTCGAGAAGATAACAAGGGGCTGAGATACTTGGAAGGCTGTACCATTTCACTAAGACTCCGACAGAAAATCCGTGATGTGAGCAATAGGAGCCACGCCTGACCCTGAAGCTGGGCAGCTGTCATCACAGCGCAGCGGGGACAGCAGTGTGGCAAGGACAGAAGCTCCCAAGTCCACCAGGACTCGTCACTGACGGCCGAGCTCTGACAGAGCCACTTTCCTCTCTTGCTTAAGTTGGGCTTTCACACCTCAGAGGGTTAAATAAAATAACTACTATTAGGGGTCCAAACATAAAAAAGGGAACACGAGCCTAGGAAGGAGTATAAATACATTAGGAGAATGCTACTGCTGTACTGCGAGGGCTCCTTCACAACAAAAAATAGAAATCAAGAATTTTACAAACACAACCTTTCCCCCTCCTTTTTCTTCTTCCTCCATTCTTTGTATGTTATGAATCATATTCTGTACTCTTTGTCTATCCCTTGGGTGACATCTATTTAGCCTTAGGAATACTTCCATCTATAGGAGTCCCTCCAAAATGCACTGTAGAGGTGGTTTGTGGGAGGTAAATTCTCAGAAATCAAGACTTTTAGATGCTCCCTCCTTGTCTTCCAAACGCTAAGGGCTTAAAGTTTGGGACCAAATCGTGAGGCACATTCAAACCATGGGCCTCTGGCTAATCGCTGGCTCACAGAAAGCGCTTTGCAGAATGCCTGGCACACAGGAGCAAAGTACAGCCATTATCACTAATAAAACTCAAAAAGTTACCAACTTTCAGTAAATTGAGGCGAATCGGTTGGTTAGTTGGTTAGTAGGCTGACTGGTTGGTTCTCTGAAGGGAAATGAATGGCAGAAATGAAAGCAAGAAAGTTAAGCAACCAGAGTAAAACACCAACAAACAGAACTTACTGTTCTTGAAATATTTTTGCCTTTGAGGCTATAGTCTAGAGAGGGAAGTGTACATCTCCTGAAGATGTTCTACTGTGCATGTGCCTTAAATACTTCACCAGTAATAAAAGGTATAAAGCATTCAAACAAAACCTGGTTTGATCAGAAGCCAGTTTCCTGGATTGTGCTTAAAATGTTTAATCATGAACTAAAAAAGCTCTTGTTTTCTTTACTGATAAAAGAAAATTGTCAGACACATACTGTAAGATTATTTACGGAGATGGTACTGATAGAAGGTAGGGGTGTTTGTGTATTTCCACCCCTCTTAATCAAGTATAATTTCTATTTTTAGATATGAGAAGCCATTCTTTGAAATTTAATCTTACAAATGTTCTCATTCTGTTTTTTTCTGGATTCCAAACATGCTTTAATTTTTTTCAAAATGCTATTTCCAATTATATAAAGAGAGAGACATAGTCTGTATTACAGATGTAAAAATTGACCTATAACACCGTCATCCAGAGATAACCACTATAGACATTTTGGTGTGTTTCTTTCCTTCTGGTTGGTGACTCCTAACACTTACTATGTTCCTCTGGGCAACTTACTTTGAGCAGTTCAGTTTAATCTATAAAAGAAAGTACCTGCCTCTTAGGGTTGATAGGAGCATCCACTGAGTTAATACACATGAAGCTCTTACAACAATAAGCCTGGCCACACATTAATAATTATAAATTACTCCTGGTAACTTTTTCATTTTCACAATTCTTTAAAGAAGTTAATATCATAATATTCTCAAAGTTTTGCATCTGGCCTTTTACATTCAATATAATGAGCATCTTTCATGTAATAGAAAATTTGAAATTTACTATTTTGAATGCCTTACACCATCATTTAACCATTGCCTTATTACTATACACTTACTTTGCCCCCAACATTTTTTTCCTATTTTAAATGAAAAAATATTTTTGTTTCTATGCTACCGATCTAAGTGCAGTACCACCAAAATATTCTTAAAAATACTAAAAGTGGCTATGAAATAAATGTATAGTTGGATTTGGACTCTGACTTCAAAGGACTGTATAAGAATTTTGTTGTGCTTAAGGGAGTATCTTCTATCAGCTGAGAAGAAACTGAAGGACAGGGTATGGGGTGGGGAGTAGGGGATGCTCTAAAGCACAAATTATGCAAAGGTAAACTGGAGGGATGCCTTTCCAGCTTCCTCGCCAACCCTAAACTACGTCTCTTGCAAGCCCCACGCTGCTGGGTACTTCTAGTGGGAAATTAATAACGGACACAAGAGGTGAGTCAGGCCAGGGCTTTCTCTACCCTGGGGGATTCTTAGGCAATAAAGTAAGGCCAACTTGGTCTCCAGAAATATAAATCCCTATCACAGTTTTAACTAAAATGAACTTGGCAGGAGATAAATGATAGACTAGGCCAACAGTAGTTTCTGTAGCTTATTATGCTATTTATCACAGTATTGTTGTATTCAGGCTAAAGGCTAGCCCTGCCGGCATGCATCAAATGTACGACTCAAGATTCTATTTTTATTTCTGTAGTGAAGGATAATCATTAGGTAGGGTAGATTGTGACACTAGATCCTAGGAAGGGGTATGAAATCAGATCTTTTCTCCAAACAAATATGAAATCCAAATGGCCTTTATGCTGGAGCACAACCCCCATGTTATTACCATGGCAATTACCATGGTTATTTCCATGTTATTCCCATCACATTACAGTGGCATCAATTAAGACTCCGAGAAAAGTAGGCTATAGTTGATTCTCTGCCATTCTCTAGTTAGAGTAAACATGTCCACCTCTCTGAGAACCAATTCAATTTGATGTCTTCCTTATTTAAAGGATTATGCATTTCAAGGAAAATACTGCATGTAAAAGTGCTTTAAAAATTATAAAGCAGTTTACAAATGTAAGTTGTTATTATGGCTCCAAAAGCCATGGTCTAAATGCTTTATAATATTAATTTCTTTCCCAAAGAATGATTATAGCTAAATTATATGTGACTGATATTATGGCCTTTGATACTTTCACATTTTACTATCACAAGCAGATTCCTTTAGTAATGTTTCTTGGTTATGACTCTGCCATATAAGAGAAAAATGAATATTAACACAAAGGCAAAATCTCTATTAACTAATCAACAGAGGTAGATTTTGAGGTAGTGTAATATCCTTAAGATTGTTTTTCCATTCAGTTGGAAGAATTAGACTCATGGAAAGAAAAAATGTGATTTCTAATGTCAAGGACTCAAATCTGAAGATCCTTAGAAACCGCACTGCACTTGATTACAAAAGAAATTTAAGTACATTTCAAATGAGACAGATTTGGAAACCGAAATTATAACTTGTACTTGTACACAGGGAGACAGCAGTTTGCCCGAATTGACAAGTATAGAACAGATCCTGGGCCTGAAGAAGAATAAAGAAAAGCAAACTGGCTTAGGAAAGGTAATTGAAAACTGACATTAGCTTTCTGCATTCCTGAAAAGGTTCGCACAATAAAAATCCTGTAACCATTTTATCATCGGCTACCATTGTAATTTTGAGTTCACAAGGGAAATAACAGGTTGTCATGATAGGAATCACATTTTCATCAAACCATTCAATCATCTAACATTTACTGAAGACTGTGTCTGCCACAGAGTTGGGTGCCAGCGAGACAAAGGTAAATAAATTACCTTCTCTATGCTCAAGTGGCTTAATCTATTCTTGATGGAAACTCACAATTGGGTACCTAATGAGCTAACCACTGTGGAGGGCTGTGCCTAGGAATTCTAGTATTCTTCCCTATTCTGGTGTCCCCCCTGCATTTCACTGTCCAACCTAGGCCATGGAAGGAAAGTTAGTCCAAAGAGACAATCCATCCACGAGATCGTTTTAGAAGAACTGTGAAGTTCATAACATACTGAAGTACATTACAAAAATTATTCTCATTTCATAAGAGTTCTCATCGAAAGCACTGAATGTAAATGAAAAAGCCAGAGTGGTTGCACCTGCTTCTGAGCTACTAGGTAACTCAACGACTAGCTGAGTCATGTAGAACTGGTTTTTTTCATGGAGATCTTTTGTAATGAGAGCAACCACTGCTATTTTTTTCTTCATCACTGTCCTTGAACACTGTAACACCATCCTTAATTAATTTGTTGGCTGGCTTTTAAATAACTACTGGTGGTAAAATATTTAGTACCTGGTTAGAAAAACATTACAATGGTAATTTGATTCAGTGGGATCTTTATTTCCATAGTTCCTTGAAGTGAAGAGATGAGCTCCAGGCAGCATAACCAAGATAACATACATGTACAAGCTGTTGAGATGTCTGAGATGAACTGTTGCCATAAAAATACTAGTTGCTTGAAAATGAAAATACAGCCTAACTAAATCTACTCAGAGGCTGACTTTTACATCCCTTCTAATTGGTACGTTATCTGCCCCAGCCTAAATCTAGATCATAAAAATTATTCCTTCCAATTCTATCTAAAATAAACATCTTGAAATTCAAAGAATAAAACCTCCTCTTAGAAGAAAGATGGTATTAAAGACCCTTATGCAGCATCCATTCAACCTCTGAGCAAAGAGAATAGAGAAATGCACAGTTGTGGGAGCAGGTATATAAACAAATAGGAATGCTAAATGTGGCTCAGAGTTTACCAGGTCCTTGTTGACTTCAGGAAGCCCTTATCCACTGCTGGAAAATACACTAACATCAGGTTTCAAGCATCACTTGGGGAATTTGTTCTAATGCAGATTTCTAGATCCTATCCCCCAAAATTCTTAACTCAGAAACCTTAAGGTGTATCTTCGGAATAAGTACAGTATTTTTAACAAGGATTCCTAAATTACTTATGTGACCCTCAGAGTATTTGAGAAACACTGCTAAGTTGTCATGATGACAAAAATTATGATCCCTACAGAAAACAGAGAAGCGTTTTATTATTAGGGAGATTTATTTTAATGTAAGAGTATAACAATCACTTTACGTAAATTGGAAGCAAAGTCACAAAAAATTCACTCCTAACTTCACTCTGCTTAGTTAACTGAAAATAATAAACACTTCATTGGTATTCTCATAAAGAAAGGTAGCACGAACACTTTCTCTACAGAAATTCTATTCCACAATGATATTAACAAGCCATTAATCACTTTAAAAGGCAAGGAAAAATCAGTTAAATTAATGGGAGGTAGTTTTAAATATAATGCTTGAATCAAAATTATTTGTATGCCTGGAATTGTCCACACTGGGTACAGGCGCTGAATGAAACCATTCTTGGAAGTTTAACTCGGCTCCACCCTATTTCCTGATACCTAACTACTGCATTTGATGGATAAAACTCCCCGAGTACCCTTACGGGCAGATGTCCTGAATGACACCGGTGTCTCCAGGGCTGGCCTCAACCAGAAGAGCCAAGGGACGGCACCCGCATTCTGCTCACCCTGCCCCCCTGATTTCATAATGTGTGACTGCAACCACGCTTCTCGGGCATTTTACCAGAGACTTTCCGGAGGCAATCCCTTCAGTCAAAAGGCAAGTAAGAGGATGAAAGGTGGAACCTGGACAAATCACGTCCACGCAGTGCCTTGACCTGCATCCAGTGACCCTTTCTGTCCCTCCACCTGGGCCCCCATCCCGTGGCCACACCACAGGCTTCGGCAAGGCCCTTCCCTTTCCTCTAAGCCCCGGCTCCCTCCTGGCCTCAGTTCTGTCCTGGGCTCAGCTGACTCCCAGGCCTGACCTGCCCCAGTACCCTGGCCCGGCTTCTCCTCAGCCAGCTGAGTGCTCCTCCTTCAAAAATATCACAACCAGCGGGTATCAGCACGTTGTCCGGGTCCCCAAGCCCCCTCCTGCCCTTACCTCTGAAACGACCTGCCCGCTGGCCTTGGCGGGGCCTCCTCTCCTTTGTGTGCAGCAGAGCGTGAAGTTCAAGGGGGCTGCTTCAGCAGCAGGAAAGGCCCGGACGCCTCCTTCACTACCTCTGTCACCTTTGCGAGTCCCATATCTGCTTTGAAACCGTGTCCTGAGCCATAAAGTGGAGATGATGCTCACTGCTTCACGGGCCTACTGGAGGACTTACTGAGGGTGTACTTAGTGTAGGGCCTGGTACACAGTAAGGGTTCCACAAGTGTGTTTGCTGTTATTCTCTCCAATTTTTTGCCCCCAAACCTATTACCACCTCTCTTAAAATTGCCCTCTATCATGTCGCCCTCCTCACCTTCATCAGTTAATTTTGTCTCCCATTTACCAACAAAGCTGAGGCTATCCAACTTGAAATATCTTAATTCCCTGCCAAGCCCCTATGAAAGCTCCCATTTTTACCCCTTTCCCCTGGTCTGCGGCCTGACCCAACCCTCCCTCTGGGCTCTGACCCTGTCTTCCCAGACTGCTCTCCCAGGCATCCTCATTCTCAGATTTTCAGGCCCCTCCCCTCGGCTTTTCAAGATTTCTAACCCAGAAAGGTGCTTCTCTCTTTCCCCTCAACAAAGAACCCCTACACACACATCCCCCTATCCTTTAAATAAGGCCTTCTCATCTCTCCTTTCCAACCAAGCTCTGGGAGAGCAAGTCCACATGCCCCCTCTGCCGCCTCACCTCCCACCACTCTGCACCCAGGAGAACATCATTTCTGCCCCCGTGTCCACCCTGACCTCCCCACACATCGCCAGCACACACCTCCCGAGTCCTCCACAGGGTCAGATCCAGTGGACACTTCTCAGTGCCCCCTCTGAGCCTCTCTGCTCACTTGACGCTCCTGGCCACCATGCTGCTCCTCTGGGCTCTTCTCTGCTGTCACTGCCTGCTTCCTCTCGCACCTCCTTGCCCGCCCTTTGCTCACTGCCTTTCGAGCCCTGCAGGCTGTCCTCGACAGTGTCACCCACCCTACGGGTTTACCTATACAGGTACACAGACCATCAACACATCCGCTTGTTTCACTGCGATCTCTCCCTCAATCTGCAGACCTACAAACTACAGGCTGACCATGTCCACAGGCACCTCTAAACCGAGCTGGCCAAAACTTACCCCACTGCCCTCCACCATCCCAAACCTGTCCCGATGGCACCTGCATCCATCCAACCAGCCATGCTTTCTCCTCTCCTCCCCTCCACAAATATTTATTGGGCCGAACGGAAGAGCATGATAAAGCTGGCTGGACGGAGAGCAACTGAGATGCACTTCAACAACAAGGGGAATTGACTGTGTAGAAATGGAGAAAAAGGCCTTCCCAGGGGCCCACAGGTGCCCCCAAACATCATGCAAAGGAAAATTCAGGACCAGCGGGTAATTACATTTAAGTGGCACATGAGTGAAACCATGGAAGATAAGCTAAAAAGAAAAGAGCAGTTGGCCCCGGGCGTGAAGACCTGTTCTGTGAGGGGAACTGCCCATTGCTTTGACACCATGACTTCCTTCCTCTCTAAACGACTGAGGCAGGCCCATCACAGAAATCCTGTTGCCTGAGCGCGGGGTTCCTGCCCAGCGCTCGCCAATAAGATGGGAGGGGAACACTGCCAGAGGCATTTCTATGAACATCTTCCTTGTTCCAAAATGGGACTTTCTTCCTCTGGATACCATCCTGTGTGGCTGTGGTGCCAGAAACTGCTGCAGTCATCCGGCCAATAGCTTGAGAGTTAACCCCACTCACTGGAAGGGCAAAGCTAAGAAAAAATACAGAGAAATGTTGCCGGAGGCTCAGGGTTCCCCACATGGAGCCTGCCCTGCCTCTGGATTATGCATTATTTCTTAAGATAATAAATTTCCTTATTGTTATAAAAAAAAAAAAGGAGGGGGATACAGAGATCAGTCATATTTAGAAAACACTGGATTAAGAACAATTAAACAGGTTTCTTTACTCTGGGATTTCTCAGCATGTTAATGCACACTGTAAAGCTTTGAGAATTTACTTTTCCAAAGGTGTGCGACCACTAAACAAGCCCTCATCCCGCCTCTTCTTTGTTTTTGTCATGTGTCTAAAAGCATCTCCCAGATGTGTGTATGGATCATAGCTTAGAAACCTCTGATTTTTGCCACAGATGAAAAGACTGTTAGGATACAGTATAGTGATGACAAGTAATACAGGCACAGAAAAAGCGCTACAGGACTCCAGAGAGATAGATCACTGCCGGTCTATGAAGTTTTCACTCAGAATGGTACAGGGGTTTCCGTCCTGTGCCAACTCTGGTAAATGTTTAGTGCTGCCTGGAATACTATACGGAAAGGGATTCTGAGGCCTCATCCGGAGTCCGAAGGGGAAAAAAAAAAAGCCTTACTTGATTATTAATGACTGTCACAAGCATAAAGGGGCAGGAGGCATCACTCTAGTTCATTTCAAGACCTCTAAAGAAACATTAATTCCTAAACAGATCCTAGAACTATCCCAAAGAGTAAGTTTTTTAAAATCTGAATCACAGACCCAGACTAATCTTTAATAATTAAAAGGGTAATGTGGCAGTTAAGTGTATAGACTGCAGAGCAAGAGAGATCTGGGTTTAATTCTTTGTTCTTCCACTTGCTATGTAGCCTGGACACATTATTTAGCCTGTCTAAACCTCAGTTTTCCCACCTGTAAGCTGAGATTAACAACTCCTACCTCACACAGTAAACATAAAAATTAAACTTGGTAATACATACACGCACCTGCATAAAGTGCAATAAATAGTATGCATGGCTCTAGCATTACTAAGTCATTCACATTAGCACTCTTGCAGTACACATATCACTGCATTCACAGCCATGAATTAGAGTAACATGAATCAAACAGACCACAGAAACCATTTCCTGAACCCATTAACAATGCCAATACAGACTATGATAAGCAAATGGCAAAGATTATTACAATGCACTGTTCAAAATAAGTGTTACCAGCCTTTAAGAAGTCTTGCAGACTATATAAATCTAGCTACTGGGTGATTATTCTCTGCAAAAGACCCATCCCATACATATTTTTTCCAGAGCTTCCGCATTTCGAGGACTTCCGCAGAGAAGGCTCAGAAACTATGACCAAATCAATAGCACTGAGCCTCCCTAACACCTAGAAGAGGTTCCCCCACCCCCTGCCCCCAGGGCACAGGACTTTCAGTGCTAAAAGCTAAACAGTTCTGAGCAAACCAGGATGGTTAGTCACCCTACAAACAAATGGAGCAGGTGAAGTCCAACAGCGGGGTCTGGAACTCACTGTACCTACTGCTCAGAGCTAAGACAGAATGAGTTCTTTCCCATTAAAAGAAATCAGGGCTCTTTTTGGAGAAAAGGCTGATTTCAGGTGTGAACAGAAAATGCTCAAAATGAATATGAAATATCTTGTTATACCAGATGGTAAGAAGGCTTTCAAAGACTAGTAGGTTCCTATCAAAAGGACTCACGAACCAACTTGAAAAGGCTCTCACTGGCCTAAAATGGGATTATATAAGCTTCAGAAATGACAATAATTACAAGTAATAGAAACCATGTAACATGATCAGGGTCATGAGTTTATAATTTTAAAAAATAACACACAATTAATCAGTCCCCCTCAGAGGATGATGGGAAACCAACTCATTATCTTGGGAACTGATCATGGAAAAGAATCTAACATTTACCCTTCTTTTCTGCATGAACCGTACCACTGTGTAACCAAATAAATGAAGGGACAGAATCTCTTTTAAAAAAAAATATTCAATCCAATAAATGAAAAACAAATGACAGAACACTCAAACATCACCATTTTGTCACCCCCAACAAATGAATGGATCTCAGTGCTGAGCATCAACAGGTACTAATATAACAAAAAGAAAAACAATCAGCTACCATGCACCTCCTGATGAAATGGCCCACCACCATCTACAGTCCCACCAAAGGGATCCAACATGAGTTTGATCAAGCCTCTGGATCTTGCTGCCAATTGCAGGACATACAGAGGGGAGGGGAGCATGCTGAACTGCAACATTCATATGTAATCAGCAAAATCCGTACTTTAGGACACTGTGGGACAAATGCTCCAGGTTCTTCAACAGGTAAATTGTAAGGAAAAGAAAAACAGAGTGGAAATACACTTTTTCTAATGGGCGAGAATGTAATATGTATGGAGACACATTTGAGCGATAAATCTATACTGACATGCAAGGAAGCAATTACTCCCAAGTCAAGATGGGCTTACTTAGGTGGAAAGGAAGTTAGTTGACACCAGGGTGGACATATAGAGGGGCTTCTGGGGTTTGGGGAGTTACAAAGATATTCTCTTTATAATCATTCATCCAACTATGCATTAATTTTGTATCACTTTCTGAATCAGCCTTTTTTATTTCATAATAAAAAGTTTTATCAGAAGTAGAAGTGTGAAGTTTACCATTTAACACCTTCTGTATTCAAAGTTCTCTTACAAATACTAGTATTTGTATTTTCAAACACTATGACATTGTTCCAAACAACTCTTGAAAGTGTTTACTGTCTCCATTTTTCAGAGGAGATTAAGGCTCAAAAATCTTTAGCATGTTGCCCATAGTCACAGTTACTAAAACAGAGCCATTGTTCAAATTCAGATGCTTGACTGACTCCAAAACCATTCTCTTAAAGCATGTGCTCTACTGAGTCCCAGTTATTTACTCAAGAAATACTTACCATTTACCTACTTAATCAAGCTAAGTGTTAAAGATACAAAAGGGGAGTGTCTGCCTTCGTGGAGTTCAAAGGGTAATGGAAAAGACAGACAAGGAATTGTCCGAGTGGGTATAAATCACAGGTGTGGTAAGCACTCTGAAGGAAAGGTCTATGGTGCTGTGAGAATATAAACGGTTGAGAGCTTCTCTGCAAAACCGACTGAAGTGTAAGGGACAGAACGGAACGTGGTAAGCGGCACCACGCCACCCCAGGCAGAGGACACAATCCACAAAGTCCAATGACAGAGGGAGCGTGCTACTTAGAGGACAGAGGACGGAGCTTGAGGAGTGACGGGGGCCAGGACAGGAGATCAGGCAGAAGCGCTAAGAAGAACAGGAAGCTGCCCATAGGTCTTAATTAAACATGTGGCTGAAGAGGGATTTGACTAGGTTCTTTAAAAAGAATGAATTTTTTAAAAGAATGAATTGAAGGAGGAGCCAACAAGGAAGCAGAGAGACCAGCAGAGAGGCTGTTGCAGTCTTCCAGGTGCGACATGATGGCAGCTGGGACCCAGCAGGAAGGACGGAAAGAACTGGATGGATGCAAGATGCTCAGGAGGAAAGAATACAGTACTTGGGGGCGGACTGCATATGGGGAGTTCTCAAGAAGGAGACCTCAGAAAGGACCTGTAGGCTTCTGGCTGGGCGACTTGACTGCCAGAGGTGCTAGTCACTGACATAATGCGCAGTGGGAGAGGGATGGCCACCCTGACCCAAGAGGCATGGCAACGCTTGGACCTAAGTGTCAAGGACACTGTGAATGCCAAGTGGAAATTGGCAGTTGAATAAATGAGACTGAGGCCCAAAAAGAGATCTGAACCTGAGGAATAAATTTCTAATCCTCAGTGTAGAGACGGTCATTACAGGGGGCTCACACACCTTGGAGTAAGGTAATAAAAAGGGATGCCTCAAAATAAACAAAACTCTAATCTGGAAAACAAAGAGGCTTCCTAAACTTATCTAGGGGTTGAAATCTCAGAAACGTTCAGTGAAACAAGAAAAAAGTCAGAAGGAAAAACACGAGATTAACTGCCTCAGGAAAAACACGTAGCAACTTCTGGAAGAGTTAAGATGTTAATTTCACATCTCACAAATCAGCAAAGCCTGCATGCAGCTCTCTGGTGTATATTTATGCAAACCGAATTTCACATGGGGAAGAGGCCTTTGGGGAGGTGGCTTGTGTGTATGGCCCAAGCTTGGAAACAGAGGAACTTTTAGAGCTGGGAGCAGAAGCCCTAATCTGCTGCTCAAAAGCCACAGAGAAAAGGGAAGGGGCTGTCCACTGGAGATGCAAACAGCAGCATGAGCTCCTCAGTGCCTAAAACAAGGTAAAAAAAAATGTTTGAAAGTGTACCCAAGTGAGAGAAATAGGCCTTTACTCTAAGCTGCTGCTATAAAGCCCATAATGTGGCTTTGGCTCCAAAAGAAAGGACCAAGCACTCCTGGATACCCAGCTTCCAGGGACTGAGACAGCAGTAGCCCAACAAGAAATGTGCTTTTTCACAGACTGGTGGTGGTGATGGCAGAGAAGCCCTTCTCAAATGTTTTGCAGGCCCTGGGAATGGGAGAACATAAGTGAGCCTTTTCACAAATCCACAAGACGCTGCCAGTGAACCCTCAGGGACTGGTGGGAAGGGTGTCTGTGCAGGACAAGGTGCTGTGTGAACAGGCAGGCACTAACACCTTTAAAATCTTAGTTTTTACTAGTAATGTCAAACTCATATGTGTTTTGGGTGAGAACTGCAGAAATTTGGGCTACTTTAGAAATGAGTATTGTAAAAACATTTAATTTCCCAAGAGAAGTATTCTATACTAAAACTGAAAGC
This sequence comes from Manis javanica, assembly GCF_040802235.1. NCBI lineage: Eukaryota > Metazoa > Chordata > Mammalia > Pholidota > Manidae > Manis > Manis javanica. The sequence goes on from NC_133167.1 coordinate 100,849,858, forward strand.
CTAACCACCTAGTTCCTAAACAAGTTCAGGTGCCATCACCCTAAAAATGCACAGTACATTCCTTTCTCCCCTTGGCCTGAGACATTTTCCTTGGAGTTACCGTATTCATTTTCCTTTACATCCAGCTCCTGGATATTCCTACACAGAAGCCCCAGGCAGGCTGACAAACGTACCAGAACTGAGCAGTGTCTAGAGTAACCGATGGGGGACAGAGCAGGCACACCTGACCCTCCTACCATGCTCTCCCAAAGCCACGTCTGTGCTGAGAAGTCCGCCACATTACAACCAAACCCACTCGGCTTTCTGCAAAGCCCTAGTATGTCTGGACAACCTATGTAAGCACACACCCCAGGACAAAGCAGCATGCGGAAAAAGAACAACTAGACCTGCCCCTCAGGGGAGCCCCTGAGAAGCTGACTGCCTGTCTACTCCTATCATCCTCACCCAAGCAGCCAGCCCTAGTTTGGAAAGTGACCTGCAATTTTTTTTCTTTCAAAAGCAAAGCTGCAATTAAAAAAAAAAAAAAGAACAGCCAGTTTGTATGCCATTGTTTTAATACTTACAAGCCTTCCTCAGACATTATTTATTTTCTGAAGCTTGAGCTTGTAGTACCAAACTTGCTAAGTGGCCTTTTAATTACCACTGTGGGCATCATTCTAACTATAAGGACTCATATTTTGAGGAATCTGGGGCACTTTCCACCCCTGAAATGATAAGGTTGTAAAATGAAACCTAAAAGATTTTTAAGAAGGCCACATTCAGTTATTCAGGTGACATCATAGTATGCTCCCAAAACAAAAGCAGCTTCAAGAGAGTTAAAAATAAACCTCCTGTGTTGGCAAAACTGGACAGCTACATGTAAGTGAATGAAGCTGGATTGTTGTCTAACCCCGTACACAAAGGTGAGCTCAGGATGGATCAAGGACCTGAATGTAAGTCATGAAACCATAAAACTCTTAGAAAAAAATATAGGCAAAAATCTCTTGGACATAAACATGAGCAGCTTCTTCGTGAACATATCTCTCCGGGCAAGGGAAGCAAAAGCAAAACTGAACAAGTGGGACTATATCAAACTGAAAAGCTTCTGTGCAGCAAAGGACACCATCGGTAGAACAAAAAGACATCCTACAGTATGGGAGAATATATTCATAAATGAAATATCCAATAAGGGGTTGACATCCAAAATATATAAAGAGCTCACATACCTCAACAAACAAAAAGCAAATAACCCAATAAAAAAATGGGCACAGGATCTAAACAGACACTTCTCCAAAGAAGAAATTCAGATGGCCAACAGACACATGAAAAGATGCTCCACATCGCTAATCATCAGAGAAATGCAAAGTAAAACCACAATGAGATATCACATCACACCAGTTAGGATGGCAAACATCCAAAAGACAAACAACAACAAATGTTGGCGAGGTTGTGGAGAAAGGGGAACCCTCCTACACTGCTGGTGGGAATGTAAACTAGTTCAACCATTGTGGAAAGCAGTATGGAGGTTACTCAAAAAACTCAAAATAGAAATACCATTTGATTCAGGAATTCCACTCTTAGGAATTTACCCTAAGAATGCAGCAGCCCAGTTTGAAAAAGACATATGCACTCCTTTGTTTATTGCAGCACTATTTACAGCAGCCAAGAAATGGAAGCAACCTAAGTGGCCATCAGTAGATGAATGGATAAAGAAAATGTGGTACATACACACAATGGAATATTATCGAATATTATCTAGCCATAAGAAGAAAACAAATCCTACCATTTGGAACAACATGGACGGAGCTAGAGGGTATTATGCTCAGTGAAATAAGCCACACAGAGAAAGACAAGCACCAAATGATTTCACTCATCTGTGGAATATAAGAACAAAGAAAAAACTGAAGGAACATAACAGCAGCAGACTCACAGAACCCAAGAATGGACTAACAGTTACCAAAGAGAAAGGGACTGAGCAGGATGGGTGGGAAGAGAGGGATAAGGGAGAAAACGGGGCTTCATGAAGAAAAGAATCGTCATTTATTCTTGTACATTTTAGGTTCTTCTAGTGTAGGGGGGTGGGGACATGGGAGTATATACAGAGAAGACAAGTAATGATTCTATAGCATCTTACTATGCTGATGGACAGTGACTGTAATGGGGTATGTGGGGGGGACTTGATAATAGGGGGAGTCTAGTAACCATAATGTTCAAGTAATTGTACATTAATGATATCAAAATTTAAAAAAAAAGAAAACCTTAAAAAACAAATAAATAAATAATAAAAAATAAACCTCCTGGGGATGATCACTATTTGTGCTCCAAGTAAAAAGTTCAAGTTTGGAGACTTCTGTCTTCAGATACGTGAACAAACAGTAGGACCCTTTGGCTTGGGACTGAATGTATTGTTTAAAGAGAATGTGGGAACACTTGTCAGAAGATTTTTGAACCATCTATAGTGATAACTAATGAGAATATCAAAGAATAATCTCGTTCACTCTTGAATGGCCTCTTGTCATTTCACACAGCTTCATTAATTCATACTTTTTACCACCGCACCTGCATGCTGTTTATCCTCTTAAGCCCATCCCAACTACACCTCCATCTAACACTTCTAAAGCCCAGCTCTGATGTGATCATTCCTATGCTCAGAAAATGCCAATCACTGCCATGCCTTCAGACTAAAATCCAATTCTACTTTCCCAGTTGAAGACTTCCACAATCTGGCCAACCACCACATCCTCACACATGTGATTCATCTCGTTACTCACTGGCAACTCAGATCCTAAATGGTACATGCACTCCAACTCTAAAATGGTTTGCTTGGTTTATTCTGTCTTCCACAGACAATGAAAACAAATACCGCTCCCTTTAGACAGTTTTGCAAATTCAAATACACATCTTCTTCATTTCTTAGAATATACGTGTTGTTGTTGATCAGCATCTTTTTAAGTTCTAGGTTTAGTCATGTATTATTATATCTTCCTGTTTTGGAGTTTTTAGTCATATAATTCCCTCTTATGTTTATTAAGTTTACGGAATAATTCCTTCATGATAGAATATAATTCTCCTTCATGTGCAATCATTGCTTTTAATAAAATCAAAAACAGGTATCAAAAATTTCTCTTTGACTACATATTAGTGTTTGCTTCTATGCACAAAATATATATCTGGAAGAATAAACAACTTTTTGGTAGTGGCTGCCTATAGAAAGGGAGATTTTTTCCACTGTACATATTTTATATGTTTCTTTTAAAACCATGTGATTTTATAACTTCATAAAAAATTAAACTTAAAAATGATTAACAGTATGAATTTAAAGTAAAACAAACCTTGTACCACAGTTAGGTAGGTCCTATGACTTGAGTCCTCAAAAAGCAATCTTCCTTAAAAATACTTACCACCTAGCCACTCTGACTTAAGTCCCCTAGTTAAAGTACAGATATTCTGAAGACAGTAAGTGTATTATACCATTACACTTTATCAAATCATTAAGAATCAGTTTATCACATTAGCATGATAAAGGGAAATCACAAAGAGGCTGTGTATAGTCTCCCTAATTCCTGTTCCTTTTCTTTTTTCCCTTCAAGCAACTAAATTAAGTTTGTTTTACTCAAAGAACTTTTGTATTAGTAAAAGAATTCATTTAGGAATTCGAGAAGTCCGACCCAAGCCAACTGGCGCCACGGTTTCACTGTGTGAATGTTTTTACTGTCTCTATAAACATCTGCCTTCCCGTAGTCTTCTCTATCAGGCCAATCTACTCAGCCCCAGAAGGCTGGAAGAGGGAGTATCGTGTTCATCGCTGAACCCTCTCCAACACTAAAAATGTCGCCGTGCACTTAGAGGAAGCAATCATCCAAGCTCTAAATGACACCTATTCAAGGCTCTGACCTTCTCTAGCAAACTGTGGTTGAAATTTCAAATCTAAAAATGTCATTGGATATTTAAGTTTGTTCTCATCTCAAACAACAATCCATTCATTCAGGCAAAAACCATGTATCAAGAGCCTACTATGTGCCTGGCTGGCACTGGCACTCAGCACCAAACTAGGAAAAAATGATCTAACCACATCATGAGAGCAGATATGCAGCAGATATTTAGTAAATGCTTATTAGATTTGATGAACTTGAACTTTTCTATCTGCCTAAATTTTGAAGAGTCTTTCATGATTGTTTTCTTCACATGGCAGTGGACTTTAGTTTCCTATATACTACGAAGCACCTGACTTTTGGGGACTTTCTTGTATCAGCACTCTAATCCTAATTAATGGTTTATTTTTGAACTTATGGAACATAAATCAGAAGTACCTAATAAGCTATACTGTAAAAGAAAAGGGAAAATCCACAAACTATGTGAATAACTGACAGTTAAAGCAGCTATTTCCTCTTACCTTCCTATTGTCAAAATGTAAGAAATACTCTTTTTTTTCCATATATGAAGATGCATTTTGTACTGTTGGTCCAGTAATGAAAACAACTTTTCTAAACTATTGCCACATTTCTCTTGCTGCTGCCTGGGCCAGATCATGAGGCTCTGGATCCAGGTGAGTTAATTGGCTTGACACATGACCAAAACACAACCTTGGCCTAGGAAGACCACACTCTGACAGCCCACTCAGCAAAGTGGACTAACGACTGTTACGCCGGAAACAGGCCAGCCCCCACCCATCACTGCTCCAGTGGGCTGGCCTGCAGCCAAGTTCAAGTTTTCCTCAAGTGGGAGCCAGATACCCATTGTCAAGAATTTAAGTGTCCAACCTTCCTGACCTTAACACAACCTTTCTTGGTACCTAAATATACCACCGGATATTATTTCTACCCTAGATGAAAAGTGTTTTTACTACTTTAATCAACAGTGATTTTCCACCCAAGTAAAAATCAAAATCCCTGCACTAGATTAATGGCAGGGGGAAAGGACTAAATTACTGACTGCAGACAGACATAATTTTCTTTTCATTAGCAAATACTTCTTCTTGTTCCTACTAGGTACAAGGAATAACAAAAGGTGTCAACAAGAGTCCCAACTGCATGGATTTTACAGCCAATAACTACACTGGGACGCATGTAGCATTTGGACACTCCTAGACATGAAAGTAGCTTTTCCCTTTAAGTTTAGGCTTCTCTGGTTGCTTATTTTCAACAGCATATGCATTTTTTGTCTGTATAGAAGGAAACCAAGAAGAAGGAAAAAAAAGATGGACAAAAGGATAGATCCTAGTGTCTGAAATGTCTAGCAGACACTAGAAGAACCTAAAATGTACAAGAATAAATGACGATTCTTTTCTTCATGCTGAATCAAAATTTCTGTAGTAAAGTTGTCACTGCATCGTAAGAGGCACCATTTGGTTCACTACTCAGAGCCTCCCCCTCCACATATGTTAGATGACCTGTATGGTCCAGTTCCTACCCGACAGAACTGACAGTTGTTTTATATACTACGCCACATGCTTATGCTTCCATTCATGAAGAGAAATGTTAAAAAAAAAAAAAACTTGAGAAAATTATTGGAAATACAGCACAACTAAAGGCTTGAGTAAATAGTACCACTACTGTAAAACAAAAATTATGTTGGTAACATACATTGCAATCCTAAATCACATATAATTTAGAAGTAATGTACTCCTGATGTACTTATGCTCTTATTGAAGACTATAAGAATCCAAGTTCAAAAAGAATGGCCAATAATCTACCTTCCTTAAATCATTTCACCTATTCTAGTACCTGAAATCTTCAGGTAATATACAAGAGGGGTTACATATGATGCTTAATTTTCTGACAGTTTTAAAGAGTACTGTCTCTAATTCCTCTCTTATACCATCTTTCTGGATGATAACCCAAGTTTTATCTACTCAGAGGTATACAAGTGAGCTGGGAGGTTTGGGGAATGTATTTGCCAGGAAACAGGGTGGTAACCCACAAAAGAGGGCTTCTAGGCCCTCAGAGGTGGCCTGCAATATTGAGGCTTTGACCCTGACCTCACTACCTAAGCTTCCTACCCCCATTTACTAGGCACTCCTAATCACTTAACTTCTACTTTTTGTTTCGTAAGTATCACTATCTAAAAGTAGCTCAGAAATTTATTGTCCAATCCCATGTAAGAATATAATCTGTATAGAGCAGGGCTTTTGCATGTCTTGCTGATCAACCCCAGCTTCCAGAATAATACCTAGCTCATACAAAATACTCCCCAAATTTACAGACTTAATGACTAACTTCTTACAAAACTCTAAAGAACTAGATCATCATGTACAGATCAAGGAACCAACTCTAAAGAATTGGATCATCACTTACAGATGAATAAACCAACTAGTGAAATCTTGGGGTCCTTACTTCTTAATCACTGGAGAGAAAAAGAAGAAAAATACACCTGCTCACCAACTCTAATTAAATTAGATATGAAAAACGGTGAAGGTTTTTAAGAGAAATAAACATTAATTTCTGCAACCACCTAGGAAAAACAGAAATTTCTGCTCCTTATGTATACTGAATCCTTGATCAATTTACAGAGTGAGAATGTCTGACTCCCTTGCCTACACCCCTTCAGCAGTTATCTCAGAGCTGCATTCTGAATGGATAGATCAAGAAGGGGTAATTTTGGTGAAGGGTGTGACAGTTTTTACAAAAGAGCAAGCAGGTCATATCATAAGCAAATACAAAACCCAGGGGTTAATGGTCCCTCTAATACATAGTCTTATGAAGTTGATTTTTCTCTGACCCCAGAGGGCTTGGCAATTTCAGTTTAATGATAGTATCATTCAGTCAAACAGTGAGTGTCAAACTATGTTACATATTTGTTTGTCATGATTTCAAATCCACTTGTTTACAGCTCCAGTGAAGGTGTTTTGATCTAAATGTGGACTTGGGAGGCCAGTCAGGATATCAGAATTATTGTGCTGCTTACTGCCTACTGATGCAAACATACGGAGGAGGAACTATGACATACTGGGCATTTAAACTTTAAATACCAAGAATGTGTGAGGTCTTAATGGAGAGTATTAGATCTGGCCAAGGCTACTCTTTGCTGATCTAAATAGCGCTTCAAAGATCCTGAGATACTTGCTCCTGTCATCGCCAGGCTACTCTTGGTTGGCAGTGGGTTAAACCACGCAGTAGCCTCAGGAAGAGAAGGGATATCTATTCCTGCCATGGAGAGACTACTCTTCCTAGGAGGTGGTGCAAGCTAGTGTGATGGCCCCTGGAGTAATAACCATCAGAGCAGCCCACCTTGCCTGCCAACACTGAGGCCATCACCCACTTGTCCCAGCAGCAAGGGACCTAAGCCAGGAGCTGACAGCCAGATGTTAGAAGGATTGACTTTACTGAGAACCAGCTCCTAGAAAGGTGTGATTTCTTTCATCTCCCCTCTGCCTGGAACAACAGTATAATTCATCTTTGGTTGCTTTGGAGTACAGTATTTCTTCATTGGCTTATTAAGAGATATCACTCTGTATGCTATTGGCTTATGAAATATATTGTAATTCCTGCAGTGAAAATATATTAAATAACTGGCAAAGACAAATCGCAGACTGAGCGTAATCGGCCTGAACGTAACAGGCTACCACAGAATAAAGTTTCATTTAAAGGGTTATGAGACAGAAGCTGGGAGGTAGATTAAGTAGTGGTTGGGCACTAAGGAAGAGAAGAGCTCAACTGAAATACTCTACATTTGAGTTAGGGAAATTTCCTATATTCCCTAACTACCGCCTACTGTCCCTTACCTCTTTGATAGCTCTCCTTTTGTTGCAAAGTAAAGTGATTTCTGGCACCCCCTTTTCAAATCACAGAATCTAGCAGGGCCTGCCTTACATACCAACATGGTGGAAGACAGGACGGCGCGGTGGGTAAACCGTGTACAGGGGCTGGGGTGTGAGGGCCTGGGGGGATGATCTAAGCCAACTGAGCCTCCCTGGGCCAAGTTTCCTCATCTGTAGATGATCATAAAAAGTTACCTCCCAGAAAGAACGGTTAGAAAAGAGCCAAATGTAATGACAAACACAGGGTGCAGAGCCTGCGTACAGTGCCTGCTGCGCTCCCCGGATTCCACCCACCAAAAGCACAGCAACATCGAAGACTTAGAACGATTATTCAACTATCAAGTTTGGGACCGAGGAGCCACTACGTGGCCTGATAACGTGCACCTTGGCAAGCCCCACGGAGCCCCGAGACCGCCCCCGCGGGGCCAGAGACCGCTCGCAGTCACCCGCCGGGCCGACTAGCCACGGCCTCGTGTCTCTCGGGGAGCCGGGGACCGCGGGCCACACCGCCGCCAACGGGGTCTCCGAGAGCGGGCGGAGGCACCGGAAGCGCGGAGGGGCGGGCCGAGGCTGCGGCGCTCGAGGCAGCGGGGAGACCGGTACTCACCCCAGGCAGGCGGCGGGCGGCCGCGGCCATCCGTGCCCGGGCGGCGGCGAAGTCGGGCGGCGGGGCTTGCCGGCTCCGGAAGACCAGGGCGAAGAGGATCCCCAGCAGGAAGGCGGCCGCGGCGCAGCCCAGGTACAGGCTGAGCCGGAGCAGGACGGTGCACGGCCCCGCGCCTCTTGCCGCCTGCCAGCAGCCAGGCCCCAGACAGGAGAGGGACACGGCGGCGAGGGCGGCCAGGGCCACGGCCACCCGCCAGCTCCCGCCGGTGGGGGTCCCCGGGGGCGCCGCGTCCTCCCGGAGCTCCGGCCGCCGCACGCACGGGGCCCCCGGGGCGCCAGAGGCAGGGTGGCCGCGGGCGTCTGCGGCAGGCGCGGGGCTGAGGCCGGCGCCGCTGCTGTCGGTGGCATCGGGGTGCATGCTGCTTTCTGTGCCGCTAAGGACAGGCACATCTCCTGCCCTGCGGTCCCCCGGAGCTGCCCTGGACGGCGGCCTCTGCGCGGCGCCTGCTCCCCTCGCCGCGGCCGCCGCTCCGGAGGCAGCGGGAGTCCGCGCTCATGCCCTCGCTCGCGGCCCGCCGAGGGAACAGCTCCTACCGACGCCGCCGGGCTCCTCGCAGCGACCGCTCAGCGCCGCCGCCCGGCGCTGGGCCCGCAGCTGTCCGGCCAGGCGTGCCCAGGTAGCCGGACTGTGTTGTGACTTAAACAGGCGAAGCCCGAGGCGGGGCGGGGGCGGGGACGGGGCGGCCCCAGATGCGTGTCAGGCTGGGGGCGGAGAGAGACCGGGGCTCGCTGAGTGACAGCTGGGAGGCTCCTCGCCCCGCCGGGCCCACCGCCCACCCGCGCGCGGGGGAGGGGCCCGGCCCGCCGCTGCCCCCCGGGGGAGCGGGCGCGACCAATCCCAGAGAAAACGGCTCTGTCCCTGGCTTCCCTCCCCTCCGCGCAGGATACCGTCTGTTGATGGAAAATTTTGCTGCAGGTGTCAGCAGCGTTTATTATTCTCGAGCACAGGTGCTCCCTTAAAGCTCGCTCTCCACTCATTACTGGCAAGTAACCTCCTCGCATGCTTACCGCCTCCCAAATGTCTGTTCACCTTCTATTAAATAGGTGACCATTCCTGAGCCTCACTTTTAACGTAGCGCCCCTAATAACCTTCCCTTTCCCACCCAGCTGCCTCAGGGAAGGAATCAGACAAATGTGGAGGAGTAAATGAAGCCTGCAATTTCTCCTTCTGGAAAGGCCCAAAGAAGTCTGCCTGGTGCCAGAGAGTGTACACAGCTGCTACACTTTGGCTCCAAATCACTGTATTTTTTTTGCCAACGACTCAGTACAAATGCTATTACAACCACAAGAGTGAAAGCAGTCCAAATAATGCTTAGAGCACATAGTTTCCTCTTCTGTCAATGTTCCCAGCGTTAATATACAAATAATGCGCACTGGGAAGATGCCAATATGCTAGATAAATAGTAGTAATCACTACTGAGACCCATACAACAGCGGATGTATCTTTAATGGTTAAAAAAAAGAAATTCTAAAGGAAATGAAGGAATTCTAAAGAGATTAATGGCGATTTAAAGTGCAGGGCGGGTGCTAGAGAAGAGAGCAAGTAAAGAATAAAAAGGAAGAAAGGGAGGAAGAAGTAAATAAAGAACGATATGGGAAACATTTAAAAGAAAAAACCCAGAACTCTCCCCATGCAGCACTCTTGAAGAATTTCAACAGTTTAAAAGCACTATTGTTTTATAATAAACTGGGTTATATCCTGCTTCCTGGGAAGCATATTTAAGAAAAGTTAAGTTAAAAAAAGTAAATATATTTTCAAATACTGTCATTGGTATCATTCAACAAAGAAAAAATACACCATTCATATGAAGTAAACTAAATAATTTAGTGGATATTTATTCTTTCAAAATATTTTCCAAGGTTGCTATTCAACAGAAGAAATACTGGTATCCATAGACATACATAGCCTACCCATGTATTCATGTCTTCATAAAAAATTTCCCTAAAATGGTATGGATTTCAAGTGGACAATGGTGAGAGGTCTAAACAAAGAGCATAGAAATGAAATGTTTTATGTATTTATATAAAAACAAATATATTTACATTTGTCATTTTTTAAAAGCTTTGATTTTAATAGTAATCAGTATTCGTGGGACACTTTATTCTTATACTTGCAAGTCAAAAACAAGGATATAATGAGTGCCTTAGGCCAGATGTGACTTTGCCATGCCTAGGTGATGACAGGTGATGATCTTCTTGCTCTTTCTACCCTTTAAAAAATAATAAAGCAGTGTAACTAACTTTGAAGGAGCCCTATTGCCCTCTAAAATGGCCACTATTCATTTCACTGGGGCTCCTCAAAGTGTACTTTACAAATCCAAATTATTTCAAATAAAGCATGGTATCGTGTTATTACCAACAATCATATCTATACTTTTTGATCACTGCCAGAAACAGCATGTGAGGGATTTATATATATTTTCCAATTCAAACCCATAGAGGACAGCAGTAGTAATAAATTGAGCACTTCCTGTGTGCCAGACACTGTTCTAAGCACTAGGCATGCTTCACTGAATCTTCACAACCTGACAATGTTACCTCCATCTACACATGAGGGAACTGAGGCACAGAAAGTAAAATAACTTCCTCAACCTCACACAGCTAATAAAAACCAGAGCTAGGATTTGGTTATGACACCTGGTCAGGCTTTTGAGCTTGTGCATTTAATCACTATGTCATAGTGCTTCCTAAAAACTCTGTCATTCAGTCATCCCCATATTACAGAGAAAAAAAACAGGGTTTAAATCCATGAGCTTAATACCTGCATGTCATGCTTAAAACTGTTTATTTTGTTGTTTTCTGAGTATAGCTGTTATCTTAGCCAGCCTGCTGACAAGTGCTATATGACTATAACTTGAATCAATAAAGGGGGAAGTGGTCTCACTGTTATTGGAGAGCCCTAGACTGTAACTCTAAAGAGATGATTTTTCCAACATGCCAGTATACTCTTCACAATAATATAATCCTGGAAAAATGTGCACTTGTGGCCAGAAAACTTCCTTAAGGCATATGCCATATTGCTAAGTCAGCACTGACATTTCAAACATTGACTTAACAAGTAGCAGTTGGGTCTCTACCCTATACCAGGTTTCAGGGACACTGAGAGAGATGAGGCCCTAAGTCAGGTGTAAAATTAGAATCCAGGTGTTCTTTCCAGTAGTCAGTGTTAAGTTCTACTAGCTCTAAGGATTGAAGAGCAAATTAAATAGGGATGTCTTATTTTCATATTACTTATGGCCAGCACTTTGTGACAGGCTATAATTGAATGTTCTATAAGCTAGCTTCATTATTCTCTCACGGAAGAAGAGAATGACACCTGCCTTGACTCATTGGGGTATTACAAGATAAAGTAAGATAAATGAAAAAATAAACATTTAAAACATTAGATAATGCAGATAGGTAGACCACACCTGATCTCTGTCAAAATATGTAATGAATATTCCCCTTCACTATATAGCATATTTGTCCTTAAACCTCCTGGCCCACTTTGGAGGTAGCTACAGGATTAGAGAGAATACCAGAATTTGCCCTTGACCACTTCGGGGGAAATTGTGAATAAAGATGTTTAAAAGAGTCAGAAGGTAAATTAGCTGGCATATAGATAAAGAATCAACAAGGTTAGATCCCAAATAAAGGGTAAGTTTAATTTATCTAAGTTTTGACCTGAAATTTAGGGAAATGTGATGTGTCAGTTATGTACTGTTGCATAACTACCACCAAATAACAACCATTTTATTTGCTTAAGATTTTGTGGGTCAGCAATTTGGGCTGGGGTCAACTTGCCAGTTCTGCTCTTCTTACTCGGGGTCAGTAATGAATTTGTGGTCTCCTTATGCTTTGTCTATGGAGCTTCTTTTGAGATGGCTTGTTGGCTATGCATCCTGTGTTCTTATCCTCCAAGAGGTTAGCTTGGGCTTCCTCACATGACAACCTGAGGGATGCCACATGCAAGTTCTTTTCAAGCTTTTCTTATGTTACATTTGTTAATGTCCCACTGGCCAAAGAAATCATATGGCCCAACCAGTAGTTAAACAAGGACAGGCCTACACATGAGGTTAAATATATGGGGGTGTAATTCATTGGTTCCATTACTTTAACAACCTACCACAATTCACTTCCATGGAATACACTGATCAGTTTCTGGTGGGTCATTGGGCTGCCACCAAGATCAGTAGCACCTAATGATTCGTTTACTGCAAATATATTAAAGTTCTATTTCTTATTCCTGGACTTGATAGTTCTTCATAATCTGTTTCCATTCACCTGTGGGATAGAGAAAAAAGCCTGGGTAAGGATAGGAGCAAGGAAGGCAGTGTACAGCTGTTTGCAGTTGTGAGTTTGGCAATATATTATTTAGCTTTATTTTACTTTAGTATTTTCAGGTTATGAATCATAAAGCAAAAAGAAAAAATTCTACACTCAGATTTTGATATCAAGTTTTATTGGGCAGCAGATTATAAGGAAAAGAAAACAAATCGTGTTTACTTATTATCTAATTTCTTCAAAATGATGTGGGCTGAGAAACGTTTTGAACTAATCTGTATGATGTTTCATGAAATTTGTCATGAGCCGAGTAAAATATTAAGTAGGAAGTGCTTTAATATACCTCCATAAATTAGGAAAGGATTTGAAATATTTAAAGATTAACACTATGTATCTAATGTTATATAAAGCTTTTATACACGACCTAAAAGAAGTCAGTATGTCTGATTTGTCATTTATTTGCTATAGGAAAGGGCACATGTTTTCAGAAAGTAAAAATTTGTATTAGAAAATTAATCAGAGTGAAAAATAGGAGTTGCACAGTGTAGGTCCTTGGTATTTTTTAATGAATAAATTTGATATTTATGATAATGTATAATAATTGGGTACACAAAAAAAACTAAAATAAGAGGAACTTTAACTTTTGTAAATCCTTTTTAAAACATAGGTTCCTCACTACAATTCTATAAAGGAGGTAAATAGTATAATCCCTTTTTGCAGATGATAACATTGAGGTTCATAGAAATTAAATGACCTGCCTAAAATCACATAGCTAGTTGGCAGTAGGACTAAGTTTTAGGATTTTCCTTCATTATACTATCTTTCAAATATAATAATATTTTATAATAATGTAAAAGTAATGTCAAGGGACAAAACAAACTTTTTACATTATACGGATAATAATCCTTACAAAACCAATGTCATAAAAATGGCATTCATCTGGCTTTTAAATAGATGGTAAATTTCTGGAAGGTAGTATGTGACTTCTACTCATTCTTTCATTCAGTCCAAAAATATTAAGTAGGTGATTTGTTAGAAAATAGTATAAAATACTGACTCTGCAATTGAGGAACTCACATGTTAATGAGGTGCAGGGAGGAGACAGGAAAGCATGTAGGATTGTGATACTTATAATAAAGGTATTACATTAATTACACAGTTCCATGGCAACAAAAAGAAAGCTACTAATTCTGCTTTGTGGGAATTAGGGAAAATTCAAATGTTACTTCTCTGTGATTCTAAATTATTTTGCTTTTTCAATTTCCTCTACTTATTATTGCATTTAGATGTTTTGAACTACCCCTTTGATTTAAAAAAATGTGAAACCTAACTACCTTTAACTTCAAGTTAGAGTATATGCTTTAACCCAGTAAAGATTTCGTCCTTCAAAACTTGATTCCTGAGTTGAAAATGAGTTTGATATTGGGTGTACATTTGCTCATAACAAAGTTTAGCATAGATGAAAAGCCGCCAGACAGTATGGAAAGGTCTTTTAACAGCTTTCTATAGAAACTATCAAGCCTATATTCTGTTTAAATAGGTTTACCAATAAGTGAGAAGCAATTTTTAAGACAGAAATGTTATTTGTATTTTTTCTGATGAGAGGGTCCAAATTCAGTGAGTCTGGGGAAGGGTCTTTTCACCTACAAATTGATGAGCTTCTATGACCAGAACTATGAAGAGGCACAAAGCAAATAAAATCTCTATCCCTGAAGGAGCGTATTTACACTCTAGTTCACACATTCATTGGTTCATTGATTCAATATAGACAACTGAGGAAGTACTCTTTGCAGGAAAACCAGCGACAAGGCACAAGACTTTATAATTCATAACCCAGAAAAAAAGCCAAAATTTGAGATGTAATAGTCTTTGGGGTTTTTTTTTACTTATCATGGTAAAATATACATAAAATTTACTATTTTAACCATTTTTAAGCAAACACGAGTGGCAGTAAGTACCTTTACACTCTTGTATAACCATCACCACTATCCATCTCCAGAACTTTTCCATCATCTCACACTGAAAAACTCTGTAGCTATTAAATAATTATCTATTCAGTTCTCTCACCCCACCCCGTCCCTTGGTAATCTCTAATCTCTGTTCCTAAGACTTGTTTATTTCAGGTACCTCATGTAAGTGGAATCATATATGTCTTTCCAGGCCTAGCTTTCATTTAGCATAATGTCTTCAAGATTCATTCATGTTGTAGTATATAATTCCATTCCTTTTTATGGCTGAATAGTATTCCACTATTTGTAGGTACCACATTTTGTTTATCCATTCATCTGTTGATGGACATCTGGGTTGTTTCCATCTTTAGGCTACTGTGAATAATGCTACTGTGAACATGGGTGTCCAAGTATCTGAGTCCCTGCTTTCAATTCTTTTGGGTATGTACTCATAAGTGAAAGTGCTGGATAATACGGGAATTCTATGCTCAGTTTTTTGAAAAACTGTCATAATTTTCACAGCAGTCATACCACTTTACATTCCCATGAGCAATGCACAAAAATTCCACTCTCCAATCTCTCCACAACTTTGCCAATCCTTGTAATTTTAATTATGCATTTATAATAGTCAGCCTAATATATGTGAAGTGGTAGCCAATTGTGTTAATTTGCACCTCCCTAATGATTAGTGATGCTGAGCATCTTCTGTGTTTACTGGCCATTTGTATTCCTTTTTTGGAGAAACGTCTATTCAACAACTTTGTATAATAAACTTTTGACCACAGAGTAGACAACTACCCTTGGGAAATGGTACAAGCATACTTTCATCAGGCAGAATTAAGAAATACTTCCTTCTAGCCTTCAAAAAGAACAGAGAGGCAATTCTTGTTGGTAGTTACAACCAACAAACACAAAGTGCATTGTGAAGAACGGAAACTGAGCCAATTCCTTAATGAAACTCTCTAGAATATGGGTAACCTGTAGTTTCCAACTTTCTTTGCACTTTCATAAAAAAATATTTATAATAAATTCCTAACCAATATAAAAAACTATAGACTTTGTGGTTTAAAACAACACATATTTATTCTCTTGCCATTCTGGAGGTCACAAGTCTAAAATCAAAGTATTGGCATTCCTCCTGAGGCCTTAAGGGTAGAATTTTTTTCCTTTGTCAGCTTGCAAGAGGTACCTGCTTTCCTTGGCTCACCACTAGTTACATCACTTCGACCTCTTGCTGCCTATTTTTAATTAAACATTAAAGTCTTTTTTCAGTTTTATTGATATGACATATAACACTGCGTAAATTTGAGTGTACACGATACATGTATGATGAAATGATCACAATAAGCCTACTTAACATCCATCACCTCATATAGTTACAATTCTTTCCTTGTGAAGAAAACTCTTTAAGATCTACACTCTTCTAAAAATATACAATACAGTATTACTAACTATAGGCACCATGCTGTGCATTACAACCACTTGCTACTATGGCCACTCTTATCACTGACTTTGAACTTCTTGCCTGCCATTGTATAAGGATCCTTGTGACTACATTGAGCCCACAGGGATGATCCAGGTTAATTTTCCCATCCCAAAATTCTTAATCACATAGCAAAGTCTTGTAAAGTAGCATATTCACTGGTTGTGGGGCGTAGGGGATGGCTTTGAGGTGCCATTATTCTACGACACCTACTAGGCATTCAAAATATTCTAGAGATAATTTTCCTCTTCGATTGTTTCAACCACCCACCTGTATTACGGGTAGTCAACAGAGGACTTTCTAATGTTAGCAGCCCCTGGACCATGGAACCAACTAGTTGTCTGAACTGAACTTGCCGATATAAATAATCACAAAGCCCGAAACGCCCTCATTTTTATTGCTGTTGTTCTGATGTTAGTACAAGATAATTCCAGCAGCTTTCCCGAACAAACTAGCCGCCATAACTAGGCCCACCCGCGTTGCCAACAGCGGGGCCACAGCAATAACACTTTGAGGGCGTACTGGGAAACTGGACCCAGAAGGTCGCTTTCCTCACGTGTCCTTTCCCATTCCCTCCGCGCTCCGTGACGCCCGCGGCGGGCAAGGGCGTAGCGCAGCGCGTTAGGCCACCACCAAGCTCCCGCCGTACTCTCGCTTCTGCCCCTGCGCGCCCCCTTCCCCTTCCGCTCCCTCCGCTTCCGGAAGCCCGCGCGGCGCCGCTGGGAGCCGACGGGAGGGGCCGCGAGCGCGCGTCTGCGCCTGCGCTCCAGCCGGGAACGCTGCGGGCCGCGCGAGAGGAGGCAGGAGTGGCCGCAGTCCTCAGGTGAGCACCCCTCGGGGGCCCGGGTGTTCTCCGCCATCCTTCTTCCCTTCGGAAGCCGACCCCCTCCGGAGCGCAGGCAGGGACGAACACTCAGGGTCGGTATAAGGAAGCCTGCGCGGTAGGTTAGGACGGCGGGCCGGCCGCGCGGCCAGCCCCTCAGGCGTGGGTGTAACCATAACAGAGACGTCCGCGCCGGCCGCAGCTGGTGCCAGTGCCCCGGCCGGGCCCGGAGGGAGCTTGCGGCCTGCCCTCAGGACGCATTCGGGGTGGCTGCGGGGCCCGAGTCGGCCCCGAACCAAGAAGCGGCCGCGAACGGGCGCCGGGCTCAGGGCGCCGCCACCCACCTCCGCAGACCGGAACCCGAACCGTGAGGCCCGAGGGGCTGTAGGTTATCATCCGCCCCGCGGGCGTCCGCAGAGGGTGGTGCACCGAGCCTCGAGTTCCTGGAAACCCCGTGTCAGGCCTAGATTTTCGAATATATACCAAACTACGGAAACGTAAGGTGACATTAAAAAAAAGACAGTTTAAAAAGTGCCAAATTGTTATCTGTGTTTTCCTGAGATATCGGCGAAGCATTCGTATTTCTGTTGCTACCTGCAGGAGTTACCCAAGTGGTGAGTGTCCAGGTGACTTCCTGACAGCTGTGACCACCGTCTTTTTTGAGCACCTCAGGGTTATGTGGTCTGACGAACTATCATTTAATTTTTACCCCTAATCAATATGTCCTTTGAGAGAATCGTTACGATCTTATGAACCCCATTTCTTTTTATTATTCTCTAATGTAAATTGAATCTCACTAACTTTGAAGTAGATGTTACCAAAAGAATTGCTTAGTGGATGGGATCGTTGGATAATTTCCTGTAAATTTAAACCTGAAAAGTCTCCCAGACACCGAGTCTTATGACCTGTGACCACTTAGGGAAGCAGATGCTTCCAGTTATTGGGGATCACATGAACCAGCAAATGCGGATACAGGGATGATTGATTCTGGCGGAGTAGGGGAGACAATTATCGGAAACCGTCAAGGAAACTAGCTCAGAGAAAAGAGATGAGTTTCTGCTTACAGAGCTAGCAAAGAGCAGAACTAGGGCCCAATGTTAAGTTTCCAAACATCTTCATAGATTAAATATTCTTTGAATGTCTTAATTTGTCAGGTCCTACTTTAGGCACTGGGGATATAAGGTGAGTGAAGTACCTTGAGTTCCCAGTCTGGTGAAGAGACAAGCAGGGCAGGAAACTGTTAGCTGTGAAAAACAAGGATTTCTAAGATCTGTAGTCATTTAGGTTATGGATAGACTTTGGGATTTAGACCTAGTTCATAAAATGTTATGGTTGGGAACCTCATGCATGAGTTTGCCCTGAAGCATCCCAGCAAGTAGACCTTGTCATTCCTTTAACATTATCTAGTAATTTATGGCTCATAATCTTAGAAAGTAGCCCCTTCCATTTTTTAGCAGTTCTTATGTTAATCTCAGAACACCTTTCCTATGCACTCCATCTGATGCTCGTTCTACCTCTGGAACTACAAATTAAAAAACAAGTTTACTAATGTTTTCATATCACAGTCCTTCAGTTATCTGAATACATCCTTTCCCTTAGTCATTACTTTTACTAACTTCAAGCCCCTTGTTCTGGAAACGATGTCATGCCTTAGATTCTAGACTCCATTGTAGCACCCAGAACTAAATGTTTTATTCAAGAAGTAGTTTGACCAAGCAGAATATAATGCAAGCAGTCTTGGACTGTGTTGCTATTGCGATATGACGTAAGACCATGCTAGTCTTTTGGTTTCCGAGTCATGCTTTTGCCTCTTGGTGAGCTCCGTTTTTGTTTTTTTTTATGAATCTTCTTTTAATTTGGGATCTTCATTATGCCTTCCCTCCTCACCTCACCCTGCCTCCTTCTGTATCTGCACTGTTAGTGTGTTGTTGTTTGGCTGTCTCAGAATATCCCTTCTTACTAAGTATTCGGCTTATTAATTTTCCTCTGCTTTTTTTCAGTAAAGCATAATCATAAAGAGTGGTGACTCTGGCCAGACTCCTTGGATTCAGATCCTGACTCTACTGCTTTCTGACTGTGTCATCTTGAGCATGTCAGTTAACCATTCTGTGCCTCAGTTTTCTCACTTCTAACCTCAAACTCAAATGAGTTGATTGATGAAAAGGTGCTTAGAACAGTGCTTGGCACATAATAAAATCTTTATGAATGTTAGGTGCTTTTCCATTTATGCAGAACCTTTTGAAACTTTATTTTTAAACTATCCATCTCATTTTCTTTTATTTACAAGTTTTATAAAGCTTGAAGCCATTAAGAGGCATACTTGTAAAAACTGATGCTTTAAATTGGTCAAGTCATTAGTATTTGCTAGGCCTCAGTTTCTCATTTCCTAATGTAAGGGGGTAAGATCTTTTCCTTTCAGGTCTGTTGGGAAACCTGAGGGTAGGGGTAGGGTATTAGCCCTCACATTGATTCTGTGCCATGCCCATCATCAGGAACTCTCCTTGAAGGTGTTCAGGGATCACCAGCAGAGATGCCACATACCAAAAGAGGAGGCATGCTGGAAACTTCAAGTTCAGTGACTTCCAGAATTATTACCCTCCTTAGCAGAAATATCTTTGGAAATCACTACTCCATTTGGAAAGGGGGTGTAAAAGTCACCAGTTCAGATTGAGATAGAGTCACAGGTTAATTCAGAGTTTTAAATTCTGGTTACTTAGGTTAGCACTTCTTAATTTACCTAAGGGTACTGGTTTAATTTGTGGTGCCAGGGAGACCTATTCTGAATTTGTTAGAGGAAAACTGCTATATGGCAAATAAATCCACCAAAATGTGTGGCAAATACTGGTATGTGTATCCAATTTTACCTGTACAGGTGCTCCTTCCTTTGCAAAAAACTATTCCTTAGCCATATTGCTAAACAGATTCCATTTTCCTGCAAAAATCCCAATAAAATAAAAGGATCTTATTATCTTGCCCATGGTTTACCATCAAATAAATCATAGATGTCACAACAGTGTGTTTAAAAGGTTAAAAAAAAAGGTCTCAGTTCCTAGACTTAATGGAAGGACTGTATTTTGAAGCAAAATAGAACAGTGATTAATAATATGAGCATGCCTGCTTTAGAATCCTGACTGTACCATTTAACTAGCTGTGGGACTTTGAGAATTTCTTGCTCTGCTTCATTGTCTTCGTTGTAAAATGGGAATGATAGAACATCTTAAAGTTGTAAAGATTACATGAGTTAATACTTATGCACTTAGAACAAGGCTGACACACAAGTACATTTTTATGCATACTTTTTAAAACTTTTTATCTACTCAGTATATTTTTACATGGTAGTAGTAGAATAGAATAACAACAACACTAATACAAGTTGAGACTTAGTTATGTTAGTAATTTTATTTCCTTAAAAATGTAAACAGATTTTTCTGAGGGGTGGAACTTGACTGATGGGATGATTATTTTTTAAATATTTGTTTTTAAAACTGGCTGGGAGAATTTTTTCCATGTGTTATGTTATGAAACCATGTGCTTCTAGAATTTGAAGAAACTTACTAAAAAAATTTTTTTAACCACTATGGTATTCTTAACCCTAACAAAGTGAGAAAGAGGAAAAATAACCACAACTCTTTTTATTCCAGCCCTTGACATTTTGGATTAAAGGGTATATTACCTTACGAAGAGGAGTAACTAAAGGGGAATTTAATGACTGTTTATAAGAACTACCTACTTTTCACTGGCTGGTTTTGATTTGTTGTCTTTCTTTTTGAACCCAGTTGAGCAGAATTGGGATAATGATCAGTCATACTCTTTAAGTTTGTGATGACTCATGATCAAAGGCTCTGCCAGATTCTGTATTTTCCCCCTTCATCCACTTACACAGCCTCATTTCCTCCTCCTTCACAGGTTCATACTCTTAGATATTAATGTATTCCTTTCCAGTCCATGCTGTATAACTTTATATGTTTGTGCCCAGGAAGAATTTAGTATTGTGTATGTTTTAAGTTTCGTGTAATTGTTCATTTATTTCTGCTCTTTTATTAACATTATTTTTGTCAGTCTAGTTCATCCTTTTTGACATTTTGCTTACCCAATTTCTTACTAGACATTGAGTTTTTTCTAACTCATCGCCATTACAAACAGTGCTATGATGAACATCCTTGTGCACGCTCCCAGGAACACACAACTGGGAAGTGGCAGAGCCAAGTTTGAGCTGGTGTATGTGACTCAGTTCATTCTTTTTCACTGTGCAGACTCCCAATCATCAGTTACTTCCTTAATTTATTACAGGATATCATTATGATAACACTAATACAAAAATGCATAGGATTGTTAGTTTTTCTTCTAACAGGTAAACTCCTAATTTTTGCCCTTTCCCCCTGTTTTTGTTTAAATGTATAGATTGTATTAATCCAGTATGGATAACAATTTTGTATTCTGCATTTTTCATGCTGATGTAGCACCTAAATAGGGTCCACAAGCTTTTTCAGTAAAGGGTCAGTAGGTAAATGTCTTAGGCTTTGTGGGCCATACAATTTCTGTCACAACTACTCAACTCTGCAGTTGTGTGACAGCTGTCAGACACCATACCTAACCCTAGGAGCAAGGCTGTGTTCCAATAAAACTATTTACAAAAACAAATGCAGGCCAGACGTGACCTGTACACAGTATTTGCTGACCACTGATTTAAAATATTATTTTAATGGAATTATAGTATTCCTCATTTCAGGTTCTTTCAGTATTACAAATAATGCTGTAATGGATACCATTCCATCTTTTTAGTATTACATTATTAGAGCAAGATTCCAGAAATGAATGTACTAATTCAGAAGGTTTATGGCTTTTTTGTGACTGAAAATTAATAGCCAAATGCCTTTAAAAGAGACAAGTTTTAGTTTTTTTTATAAATAAATTGAGAGAATAGGCTAATTTCAATGTGGATAAATATATCTAAAACATTGTTAGATATCTTTCTTTTGAGGATTTTGGGAAGAGGTTTCCTTCTGTTAATTTTAAAATGTAAAAAGGGCATTAATTTGTGCTGTGGGAAATAAGATGTCTTGTAGTTAGTATTAGATCTAAGTTTTATAATCTTATTTTTCTTAAACCTTATACATCTTATTTAAGTTTAAATCTAATGTGTTAGAATTTAAAAACTTAATTTACTTTGCTTAAATTTTCACTTAGCTTAAGCCTCCCTGAACGTTGGAAGCCATTTGCAAATTCACACAGCACGGTTTCAATTTTAGTATATTTAATTTTCATAAGTACCTCAAACACCTGACAAGGCACAACCTAGAGAGCTAATAAGGGAAATCTTACTATGCACTTAGACATTTTTAAATAAACCTTTCAGGTCTAAACTTACTGATTTAATTAGATTCCCTGAAGCATTTAAAAGTTGATTACAAAGAGTTAAATTTTTATAAGTTTAGTAGTCAGAATCAAATTCTTCAAAACCTTAAAAGCAGAAAGATAAAAGATAAAAGACACATACCTTAATCTAACATTAACCTATTGTATTAGTATTTACAAGTTTGATTTTTAAACCTTATCTGTACTTGTTTTTATAGGTTGCAGTCACTTAAATGAAGGCTGCTGAATATCATGGCTGATTCAGAAAGATATTTTATATAATCTTTTATTGTTTGATTTGGTGTAAGGGAATTAATCATAATTTGAATATAGTGAGCCCATAATTAGATTGTTTGCTATTTATACATACATACATACTTTTCTTTAACATGGCTTATATTATTTGTCCTTTTTGAGTATCATTTGGACAAACAGCTTTCACAGAATTAGTTTTTTTCATTTTTAAGTCTGTTTTGTGTTTTTTGTTTTTCAGAGCTACATTTTCCAGCTGGAGCAGTTGAGCCCCTTTAAACTGGATCCTTTGTTTTATTACCACTACCCAGGCATATTTGAATATTGTGCTTCTGACAACAGTAAAATACTTTAGGCTTTTGTTTTTCTTTATCACTAGAAATAGCATCTAGAATCAGCTGCCTTCCAAGGAGTCCTGGGTTTTTGTTTGTTTGTTTGTTTAGTAGAGAATAGTATTAGAGGTCAAACTCTAAATTCAAACTTGCAATAGACATATTACAATAGTATGACACTGCTGCACGGACTAATGTGATAAAAGTATTTTTTAAAGGGTATTACTACATACCAAGGTTTCTAATTTGATTTCAACTGTGTGAAGTATTAAAATATTTTTAAATCATTTTTAATTTTTATCATAGTTGTACATATATAAATTTATAGGTCAACTTATAATTTAAACTCTATAACCAAAATTAGTCTCTGTACCATGCTATAGGCAACTACTTTTAACATTTTTATCCATTTCTTCTAATACTTAACTGCATGTGTCTAAATAATATGTTGTAATTTTTCCATTTTAGACAGCCTGTGAAATAAGACTTTTACCTAGACTTCCTTTTAACACAGACATATATACTTCTCCCTGTCATTTTCTATACGTGGTTATGTCCCAGTATGTGATTAAATATTCAGAAGTTTGACCTCGAGCTTACATGTGCGTGTGTGTGTGTGTGTGTGTATAGAATGAGAGAGAGACTGTATATGTGCCTTAGAGTTTTTGTTCTTTAAGAAGGGATGGGGGAGATTTACTTCTAATAGGATTCATCTCCTGCTTCTTGCTGAGTAACTATGGTGAAAAAGCAGAGGAGGACAAAGACAAGCACTGAAACAGGGAAGTTTGTCAATCTACACTGAACTACTTACACTAAAATAATATGTGTTTAGGCTGACTTAGCTGATGATCTGAGATTTTAACACCATCCTTTCTTATTCTAAACTCTACTTAATTTATAGAAGGCAGATTTTCCTTAGGGTTCACCTAGATATACATGTTTGAGATATGCCTGCCTTCATCATCTGTTATTATTTTCTTGTGAACTGAAGTGTTAGATTTATTTTTCTAATCACTGGTACAATTTGTTACTATCCCTGTAGCCTCATTATCACTTAAATAAATTTTTGCTTTTGGTGTGTTTTTTTGTCATGCTTCTCTTTATATATTATGCAAACTTCTCAGTTTGAGATGTGCAATTACTGTATAAAAATGTATTTGGAAATTACTATTTGTCTGATGGCTGCACTTTCATCTTTTCCAGGTATATTTTTGCCATCATGGATCCGTTCGCAGATATATCGGAAGGTGAAGTGGACCATTCTTTCTTTGATAGTGACTTTGAAGAAGCAAAGAAATGTGAAAGTAACTCCATTTTTGACAAGCAAAATAGTGGCGCTGAGGAGAGAACAGATGAAGATATGGAAAATGTAAATTTGAAATTTGGAATGCAAAGAAAGGAAAGTGAACTTACAGAGAAAAGAGATGAAATAAAAGAGAAAATCTCTCCAGAAGAGCATGCTGTAGAAAATCGTAATACACAAACCAGAAATTCCTTATCATCAACCACTTCTTCAAGATCAGAAAAATTATGTGATGTTACAACAGGATATAAAATGCACATACACTTGCCCATTCCAAACAGAATTCCCAAAATTATAAAAGAGGGTGAAGATGATTACTATACAGGTGGAGAGGAAAGCAGTGATGATGGGAAAAAGCATGTTCGGTCCAAGTCAAGTAAACCATCTAATAATTTTAGAAAAAACATAAGTAAAAAGTATTCCAAAAGGAGTTCCTCTTCCACCTCTTTCTCTTTGTCCTTCTCATCTTCAGTTTCAGGTACAGATTGTTCAGATGCAGAGTCTGACAACTGTATATCTGATTCATCTCCATCATTCAAGAAACGCCTCTCTGTTGTAACCCATGTGTCACCAAAACAGAAATATAAACCAGGCATAAAATCAACAGAAACACAGCCTACAAGTGGTAAACCAAAAGTCGGTGTCTACACAGAGGAATCTGAAGATACTGTGACAGATGTCACTCCTTTATCGACTCCAGACATCAGCCCTATTCAGTCTTTTGAACTGGGTACCTCAATTAATCAAAAAGTAAAAGTTAAAACACAAGAAAATGTGAGTCAAGAAGTATATGGAACTGTTGAGGTTTTAAAAAATGAGTCAAAATCTTTGAAATCAGCCGAAAAAGGTAAAGAAAAACACATGCCCAATCTCATCTCAAAACCTTCAGTGTTAGATTCCACTTCAGACCACAAGTACAACCAAAAAGTCTTACACGACACAATGGATTTGAATCATCTTTTGAAAGGTAATTTTCTGTTTTAAAATTGTGTGTTAAACTTAATGGTATATTGAAATTAATGACTAAGTACTGTGAATTTGCATTCATTTTTGTAGTACATATGATAACGTTTAGGATACTACAGTAACCTCACAAATTTTCCATTTTACCATAAAGCATACCTAAAATATCATTCTATATAATACTGCAAAGCTAATCAACTAGGACTAGAAACTATAGCAGACCTTAAACAGTGAAGGGCTTGGGCTTGACACCTCCCCCAGTGCAGTCAAAAATCCACATTCAACTTTTGATTCCCTCAAATTTAACTACTAATAACCTATTATTGACTGGAAGACCTGTCAATAACATAAAATGGTTGATTAACACATTTTGTTTGTCTATTAGGTACTATCTTCTCTCTTCTATAAATAAAGCTAGAGAAAATGTTTTTCAAATTGTCACAGATATTCAAAAAAAAATCCCAGTATATTTATTGAAAAAAATTCACATGTAAGTGGACTTCAGCAGTTCAGACCTGTGTGTTCAAGTATCACCTATACTTCACAATGATAACATTTTAGTACCTTACAAACTCAAAATGCCAGGGGACCAGAGTTACGATAAGTGAGAGAAATGGAGCCAGATGTTTCCCACATCGGATAGAGACAGGGGCTTAAGGTATATGTCACTTTCTTCTTTAAGAAAGGCAAGAGTACCAAGGTTAAAGTAATCTGACCTGTTATTTTCATATCAGGAAAAGTGGCATGAATACTGACAAATGAAAAGAACTCACAATAAACTGAAGGGAGCTAATTCAGATTTTAAGTTAAAAGCTAAATAAAGACCATTACTTGAAAATAATCACCAAGCTGATGAAATAGCATAATTGAAGTTTTAGTTGCTATAAGATACAAATATTTTTTAATTAGAATGATTTCTATTGCTGTATTTCTGTATCAGTTTATTATCATCCATTGTTTATTTTGAAAGCAACATTATACTCCAGGTGAAATAAAACCACTTCAGACTTTGATCTTTGCACTAGCTAATATAATAACTATAAAAATATTAGGCTTGCAGGTTAAGTTTTAGGTCAATTAAAGGTAACATTTTAAAGTTATAAATAAGATTCTCTGTCTTTGAAATGTTAGTTGGAAGATACTTTAGCTGATAATTCACATATGGTGGCAGTCTAAGGGAATAAGTACATCCCTTATTTAATCAAATAATTCTCATATTCAGATTGATGAAGTGTATTTTAGAGCATTTTATCCTATGAATCTTCCCTCTTTAGTAGGTTTTCTTTTCCCTTTGCTCTGGTTGTACCTATTGATTGTTCAGTGTTTGAAAAAATCATATTCTTGGCATTAGTTATCACCATCTAGTGGTTAAGCCTCCACTTGATGTATCTTTCCTGATAAATGCTCATTCAGTCTCTTAAAACTTTCAGGGTTGAGTAGTTTTCTATTCTTGCCTTTCTGCTTCTTACTCAACAACCAGATTTTTTTAAAAAGTAAATTAGTCCTACTAGCTTCCTTCTTAACTCTTCAGTGGGCTTACTCATATTAAAAATAAAATCCAAATTCCTTTTCATAACTTAACAAACCAAGTAATGGTTCTCATTCTAGGTAGTACATTAGCGTCACCTGGAAAAAAAGAAAAACAACTGTTAACTATTGAAACAAATATTCAGCCCTAGGCTCTGCCATAGGGATTTTGGTGCACTTGGTCTGTTATGCTGTTAAAGTTAATGAGAATGTCCTTTTTTAAAGAAATCTCTTACTACCTTGCTCCAGTAACATTGCTTCCTTACTGTTCTCAGAATATTTTGCATTTATGGGGCTTTTCTACTTGCTGTCAACCTTTTTCTTGGCATAGTCTGCTTCTGTTCCTTAGGTTTCAGCTTTTATCTGTCACCTCAGAGATACTTTTTTATGAACATGCTATTTATACTAGTTTCACATTCCTACCCTTGCTTTTCTGTCACAAAAGCCTATTGCCTTCCATCAGAATACTTACCAGACCTAGTTTGGTCACCTGTCCCTCTGGAGTGTAAGCAATAGGAGGACATGATCTTATTCTGTGCTAGAATCCCCAAATCTTGCAGGTGTTGGCACATAATAGACAGCATTTGTCAACAGAAGGATCTGTGCGGAAGATTCTTGTTTTTTGCATAGCTCTAATGATTAGGTAATATATTTCATATGTTTCACTGAAATTTGATTTTGTAAGTTACCCATTCTTAGATTTCCCATCTGAAATACTTAGAATAAGTCTGTGCCTCCTTCTGCATTATAATCATCAAAATATTTAATGTTTTCTGGGGAAAATTAAAATTCTTTGTCAAGCCATTCACTTTCTCACTCTTTAAAAATTCTTACAGCCACTTTCCAGTCCATAAGATGGATTGTGTGGTCCATCAGGCTGATGGTTCAGCAGCTGATGGTTCATCAAGTTGAGGACTGCATCGATCTTCATCTTTTCCTGATTTCCATCACTACCCCTAGTGCTCTAGCACCACAGGTTGCGAATTTTTTGGCATAGGACCAAAACCATTTACACTGTTTAAGAATTACTGAGAACCCCACAAAGCTGTCATTTTTGTGAGCTTTATCTATAAATCTTTACCATATTAGAAATGAAATCAGGAATTTTAAAAATACTTATTGGTACACTAAAGAATAGTGATAATAAGCCCATTATGTATTAACATAAGTAACATGTTTTATGAAACAACTATTTCAAAGAAATTAGTAATTTTGCTAATCTCTTAATACCAGCAATAGAAAGTAGTTAGACTCTTATATCAGCTTCTGTATACAACTATTATGAATAAAAAAAATCAGCAATATGTTGAGAAGGAAGGAGGATAGTAAGAATACATGCTAATTAGACAACCAACTTTATCCACTAGGTTGGAGCTTCTTAAATTTTAACACACATACTGATCACTTGGGGAGCCTGTTAAAATGCAGATTCTCGTTCTGTAAATCTGGAGAAGAATCCATGGAGCTACATTTTTAGCCAGCCTGGTGGTGATACCAATGCTGCTGATCCAGGAACCATAGTTTGAATATCAAGACACTAAAATTCTATTTGGTTCCACTGCAAATAAGTACAAGTATCCCTTACTATTCTTATCTAATACAAAGCTGGGACTTTGTTGCGTATAAAAAGCCTGTATGTTTTTAAGTTTTAAATGGGGAAAATAATATACCCACCCAAAATCCCTGAACAGCTTTCCCAAATGTAACTGAAGCACTGAAATACTGTTTCAACAAGGAAGCTAAGCTAAAAATGTAGAAGGAAAGCATTGTTCATACTGCTGCATAGTAGGAAGCCCTGATCTCTGTGACCTGCTAGTAAGTGGTGCACAGGTCTTTTTGATGCACAGGAACAAAGGTGGCATTTTTGCCAGTTAGTACATCTGTTACCAGACTCACTAATAAAACACTCCACCAAAGATTATTTATAATAATAAAGTATTTTAAACACTAAGGTATTTCTTTAGCATTTCAAAATTATGCATGCTCAGTTTAACCAGTAAAGCTTTTCAGATCCAAGAGTATTTTCGAAAGTTTTCTTTATTTCTCCCAATATAACTAAACCGTGGACATGGTGAGATGGTGATGTGCTTGGTCAGGCTATGACTTTTCAGCACTCATTTCTCAATATGCTTTATCATTTTCAACTTTACTTCTGTTAGATGTACTTTTCTAGGACTTTTTGGGTCATCTAATTTCTTCAGTCTTTTCTACTTCTCTGGAAGATAACTCACTTATATGAGGAGGACAATAGTGACAATGCATAAGACATCTTAAAAATTACAAGCACAAGATATGATTCTATTAAGATGCTGCTTGTCAAAGAACAGCTGAGGTAGAAACAGCATATTCTACATCATCTCAGTCTAAACATTTTCACTAACTTAGCTACAAAGATACAACAGTTTACTGATTCAAATAGTGAATTTTGAGTAAAAAAATTTGCATGCTATTACAAACAATATTGGGCAAGAGTTCAGATGGTGAGTAAGGCCTGTAGAGCTGACAATGTTAATATAATTTTTTGGCTTAAAATAACTTTTGTTAATAAATTTAATTTTGTAATTGGAACCACAGAATATTAAGCCTATGAAACAGGTTAGTAAAGGAATATAAAATCAAGTGTCAGACTTACAGGCCATGAAATAATTAAACAGTGTTGAACTTGGATACTTACCAAGTAAGGTGAAGATATTTTGAAAGTAGAATCAGAAAATTTTAGGCTTGAGGGTGTTATCCACATAAACATAGACAAGTGGTAACTATTCTGTGCCCCACTTTCTTCATTTGTAGGATGAAGTAATTGACACTGGTTTCTAAGTTACCTTCTAAATTCAGAGTTCTGGGGTTCTGTGAGAAATACTAAAGGGAAGAGCAGTGTAGTCCAGCATTTTCAGACATATGACTTTAAAATAGGCCTTAAAAATTTAGTAGAGTTTCTGAATATTCAGCCGCCTTTAGCTTGGTTAGGTGGATAATGGGGGACTTCCCACTCCCACCCCAAGCCTGCCTTTGCTCTGTAAATGTTGAAAGAGTGTGGTTGGAATTAGTTCTTTGGGCTTGAGTTGTAAATTGGTGAATGGATAGAGACGGCATTAAAAAATGAAGTAAACAAAAGTTTAGGCATTGGCTATGGCATGACCAGATTTGAAGGTATGTTTCATACTATCTATAGGTAAAAGGTCAGGTTAGGAAGAACCTGGAGGGTAAAATACAAATGTTTTAGAAATGTTTCTCTAATTTTACCACTAGATTCTGTGTGAAATAATTAGATACCACATTACAAGATGTATACTGAGAAGAAAAACTAATATAAGAGAAAGAAATAGAATTAAGGAAGCATTGATGAGCAGAGAAGCTGGTTAAACTTGGTACTAAACTGATACCAATATAGGAGCAGTGAAGTGAAGGGCCTTATTCAGGGGAAGATAAAGACCCTGTTGCAGAAGGGGATGCCTGTTAGTACTAGCCCATTATCCCAGGCAGCTCGTTTTACCCCTTTACTGGCAGTCGGCAACAAAGAGGATACAGATAGGCAAGCAGGAAATCTCAGATTCCCTCAACATGCTACCAAGTATTACCAAACATTTGAGAAAAGCTAAAATCAACAGAGGCACCAGACTCACAGATGAAGACTGTAATACTTGAAACACTTAAAAGAGCAAGCTCAGTGATTTTAGGCGGGATCTGCAAGGTTAGAACTTTTTTTACTGATAAAACTAAGGCATGATTTGCTTTTTATACTCCCCTCTTATGTGTCTATAGTGGAGTTTTCCAGGGGATACACGAGAGTGACAGCATAAGAGAAAGAATGCAGAATCAGATATGAGACTCCCGCTGTCATCTATTAAGGCAGGCATTAAAAGATTTGCACAAATGTTAACTTTGCCACTCTTCTGGTTATTTTGTTTTTAAAAATGTGATATTAACAAATGATTGGTTTATTGTTATTTTCAGAAAAATTGATATCTTTAATTTTTCACTTTTTAATTTCTAGAATGTAAAATACTGATAGCTGTAACCCACATAAACATTCTTTGGGGTCCTCAATAATCCTCAAGTATTTAAGTATATAAAAAGCATCTTGAGATCAGAAAGTTTAAGAACTTCTATTCTGTAAGAAATAAATTAAAATATATGATTTGTAGTCTATGAGACAGTAAAAAGTATAGCATAATCAGTCTCCCAAAAACTAAAAAAATAGGAAAAAGGAAGAAATAATAAAAGAGCAATAGAAAAAAATTATAAGAAAAGAGATCAAATAATGGCTGATTTTAACTTAACAGAAGATACTATCAGACGGAATTAAAATTTTTAAACAAAACCTAAAGAGGTATTTAAAATAATATAGGAAGAATGGAGATAAAGGCTTGAAAAAGATAGGCTAGGCAGATATTAGCAAGGAGAAACAGACGTATCTATCCTATCAGTATACAAAATAAAATTCGAGATGTGAAAGGCATTAAAAGGGATGAAGAACAGTGTTTCACATTAATAAACTGACCAAATATACCAAAAATGTAAGTAATTGATTTGAAATGTGTGATAAAAGCTAAACAGAACTAGACAATGAAATTGACAAAGCCATAATCACTATAGAAGATTGATAGATGATTAGACACGCCCCCATCCCCACCAAAAAAGCATTAACACTGCCTACTTGTGGGCTGTACTTGGTCCACAGGTATTTTGTCTCTCAAACAGTACCTTTTTTAAAAATCAAATGTACATCACAGACTTTTTTTAAAGTGATAAAATATCAAATGACTATTGCTACATAACAAATTACCCCAACACTTAGGGTATGGAGAGACTCAAAGTCAGGGGTGACCTGCCAGCTGGGTCCTGGTGTCATCTGAGTGCTGGTTTACTTACATGATAGGTGTCTGGGCTTGGGATGACTTGAAGACCAGGACTGCTGAGCAGAGGGCCCATATGTGGCTTCTCCATGTGTCCTGGCTTCTTCACATGCAGCAGCCTCAGTGTGGTTGGACTTTTTATACCATGGCTCAGGGTTCCGAACACAGGGTTCTAGGAAAGAAAGCAGAAACTTCATTGCCTTTTATGACTTAGTTCAAAAGTCACATAGCATCATTTCTTCCATATCCTATTGGTTTTAGTGGTTATAAACCTTCCCAGATTTAAGAGGAGAGACATAGACCCTCCCTCTTAATGGGAAGAACATCAGATGACTTACATGTTAAACCTCTTTGAGTACAACCTCTGACTGCACATTGATTTGCATTCCCTCTTTCCAATACAAGGCTAATGCCATGTATTTTAGTTTTTTGTTACAAGTGGTACCCTAATACCTGGTATCAATTTTTTTATTACTATTACTCTGTCCAGTTTCAACGGAAGGAGACAGCAAGAATGTCACAGTATTTCTCTTCTGACACATTGTTCACAAAGAAGACAAATTTTGTAACTTTAGTTATTTCTTAAATTGTGGTCTCTCAATTACAAGTGTTGGGGTGTTTTTGTTTTTTAAGTTTAAAAAGCAAATGCCATTTTTTAAAAAAGAGATCATGAATATGCCTACAGGCTGGATTTTATTTTTTTAAGAATAAATATGAATAAGGACTTAATGTGGCTTGGTTATCCGCTACTTGACTGTACGAAAGACACTGGGATAAAATTTCCAGTGACAGCATTACACATAAATTTTAAAAATGCTGTCTATGCTTAGGTGAAACTGATACAGTAAATGGTGTTAAGATGACTCTAGAAGTAGCTGTAGTGATTGATGATGGATATGATACTGAACTGCCATAAGGAGTTTGAACGAAATTGTTTAAGAAAATTAAAGAAAAGCATTATTTCATTAATGTGTGAGTTTACATATTTAAATATATTTGTATCCTAGAAAGTTTAGTCAAGTTAAATTTTTTCTTCTATCTTAATTAGAAAAACAATGGCTCATACATTTGAGGTTTCCTAATACTGAAACAGAAAAGTTTAGAAAAATGTAATAGTGACACATAGAGTCTGCATATGAGCTTTCCATGTATATGTTTTCCAGCAGGGATAGTTAAGAATGCTGTTTTTAAAAATGAAGTTTGAACTTACTCTATTTTATTATTTTTGCTACTGCATTATTTTACTTAAAAAATTTTTTTCAGTGTCATTAGGAAAATAGCTCACTTTTTATTCCCTTTGAAATTTACTTTTTTTTTTTTTTTTGAGAGGGCATCTCTCATATTTATTGATCAAATGGTTGTTAACAACAATAAAATTCTGTATAGGGGACTCAATGCACAATCATTAATCAACCCCAAGCCTAATTCTCAACAGTCTCCAATCTTCTGAAGCATAATGAACAAGTTCTTACATTGTGAACGAATTCTTACATAGTGAGTAAGTTCTTACATGGTGCACAGTGCAAGGGCAGTCATCACAGAAACTTTTGGTTTTGATCACGCATTATGAACTATAAACAATCAGGTCAAATATGAATATTCATTTGATTTTTATACTTGATTTATATGTGAATCCCACATTTCTCCCTTATTATTATTCTTACTATTATTAATAAAATGCTGATGTGGTAGGGAGATGCAAGATAAAGGTAGAAAACATAGTTTAGTGCTGTAAGAGGGCAAATGTAGATGATCAGGTGTGTGCCTATAGACTATTAATCCAAGCTAGACAGGGGCAACAAAACATCCACAGATGTTTTCTCAAAACGGGGGGGTGAGGTTCTAAGCCTCACCTCTGTTGATCCCCAATTTCTCACCTGATGGCCCCCCTGCGACTGTGCCTGTCTTAGGTTGTAACTCCCTTGAGGAATCTTGCCCATCTCTGGCTAACCAGTCATCTTTCGGGGCCATACAGGGAAATGTAAAGTTGGTAAGTGAGAGAGAAGCAATATTGTGTGAAAAGGTTAGCTTTTTACTTCTTTGCAGATTTATGCCCTGTGGCTTCTATGCCCAGCATTTGTCTTGAGGTATCTTTACCACTTGGAAGAATTATGATACTCGGTAATTTCGATATGAGGCACGAATTCTACTTAAGGGTTGTAATTAGGAAGGAAGAAGAAAAGCTATAGAAGTAGCAGATGGAAGAAAACATGGGAAGATTGATTATTTCTTTGACATATCTTCTTGTAGAGTAACATAAGCATGTATAGGTTTTAAACTACTAATTAAATGGCATACACACATTAATATTATAGGAATACAGCTGCATAACCAAAGCAGACCTACAATTACCAGCCATCTCCAGTGAAACCAAGAAAACCAGTTAGGCACCGTAGGCATTTGTGAAAACTTATCACTGATATGATGGATATTGTCTAACTGAATTTGAATAGTTTGAGAAAAATCAGACAAATTAAAACAATCCATTCCTGGGAACTGTTCCCATCCCATATGTTCTTTTAACAGTATATAGTCTATAGTCGCAAGATTTTGGAGCGCTGCAACTTGCACTTCTCCTAATTCTTGGTTGAGTTCAAGCAGTATAGATCCAGTCAAATTTGTTGTTTTACTGTATGCACAGGCCAGCTTAGATATCTCCTTCTTCATTCCAATGGCAAGTCCAGGAACCGGTGGGATGAATGTAGCTACAACTGCAATAGCGCCAGGATCTTTGTTGAAGTTTTTTGATGATTATCTTCTGGAATGACTCTTCCAGAGAATGTTGATGTTGGAAGTTCTTCTTCATATCATATCTTAATTCGTTTTCTGGGTAGCCAAATTAGGCTTTGATCCTCTGTATAAACACAAACAAACCCTTTGCCCACACTTTGATATGCCCTTCATATCATTGTGAAGAACTTACTGGAGATCACACAGGAACTGCTTTTTTTTTTTAAGAGAAAGGAATATTACCAGAAAAATGTATTTCCATAGCTGATCATCTGACACCCTTTCAATGATCAAAATTAAGGATATTTAAAGCATGCATTAATCGTTGATTACAGTTAGTTTTATCCTATCAGGGAGTAATCTTCCTTTTCTTTCTTTTTTTTTTTTTTATCATTAATCTACAATTACATGAAGAATATTATGTTTACTTGGCTCTCCCCTATACCTGGTCCCCCCCGCACAAACCCCTTTACAGTCACTGTCCATCAGCATAGCAAAATGTTGTAGAATCACTACTTCTCTTCTCTGTGTTATACAGCCCTCCCCTTTCTCCCCCCCCATTATGCATGCTAATCATAATATCCCCTTTCTTCTTCCCTCCCCTTATCCCTCCCTAACCACCCATCCTCCCCAGTCCCTTTCCCTTTGGTACCTGTTAGTCCATTCTTGGGTTCTGTGATTCTGCTGCTGTTTTGTTCCTTCAGTTTTTCCTTTCTTCTTATACTCCACAGATGAGTGAAATCATTTGGTATTTCTCTTTCTCTGCTTGGCTTATTTCACTGAGCATAATACCCTCTAGCTCCATCCATGTTGTTGCAAATGGTAGGATTTGTTTTCTTCTTATGGCTGAGTAATATTCCATTGTGTATATGTACCACATTTTCTTTATCCATTCATCTACTGATGGACACTTAAGTTGCTTCCAATTCTTGGCTATTGTAAATAGTGCTGCGATAAACATAGGGGTGCATCTGTCTTTTTCAAACTTGAGTGCTGCATTCTTTTAGGTAAATTCCTAGGAGTGGAATTCCTGGGTCAAATGGTAAGTCTATTTTGAGCGTTTTGAGGAACCTCCATACTGCTTTCCACAATGGTTGAACTAATTTACATTCCCACCAGCAGTGTAGGAGGGTTCCCCTTTCTCCACAACCTCGCCAACATCTGTTGTTTGTCTTTTGGATGGCAGCCATCCTTACTGGTGTGAAGTGATACCTCATTGTGGTTTTAATTTGCATTTCTCTGATAATTAGCGATGTGGAGCATCTTTTCATGTGTCTGTTGGCCATCTGTATTTCTTTTTTTTGAAGAACTGTTCAGTTCCTCTGCCCATTTTTTAATTGGATTATTTGTTTTTTGTTTTTGTGAGCTCTTTATGTATTTTGGACATCAAGCCTTTATCGGATCTGTCAGTTACAAGTAAATTCTCCCATACTGTAGGGTACCTTTTTCTATTGATGGTGTCTTTTGCTGTACAGAAGCTTTGCAGCTTAATACAGTCCCACTTGTTCATTTTTGCTGTTGTTTTCCTTGCCTGGGGAGATATGTTCAAGAAGAGGTCACTCATGTTTATGTCTAAGAGGTTTTTGCCTATGTTTTTTTCTAAGAGTTTTATGGTTTCACGACTTACATTCAGGTCTTTGATCCATTTTGAATTTACTTTTCTGTGTGGGGTTAGACAATGGTCCAGTTTCATTCTCCTACATGTAGCTGTCCAATTTTGCCAGCACCATCTGTTGAAGAGACTGTCGTTTCGCCAGTGTATGTCCATGGCTCCTTTATCAAATACTAATTCACCATATATGTTTGGGTTAATGTCTGGAGTCTCTAATCTGTTCCACTGGTCTGTGGCTCTGTTCTTGTGCCAGTACCAAATTGTCTTGATTACCATGGCTTTGTAGTAGAGCTGAAGTTGGGGAGTGAGATTCCCCCCTATTTTATTCTTCTTTCTCAGGATTGCTTTGGCTATTCGGGGTCTTTGGTGTTTCCATATGAATTTTTGAACTGTTGGTTCCAGTTCATTGAAGAATGTTGCTGGTAATTTGATAGGGATTGCATCAAATCTGTATATTGCTTTGGGCAGGATGGCCATTTTGATGATATTAATTCTTCCTAGCCACGAGCATGGGATGAGTTTCCATTGTTAGTGTCCCCTTTAATGTCTCTTAAGAGTGACTTGTAGTTTTCAGGGTATAGGTCTTTCACTTATTTGGTTAGGTTTATTCCTAAGTATTTTATTTTTTTTGATGCAATTGTGAATGGAGTTCTTTTCCTGATTTCTCTTTCTGTTGGTTCATTGTTAGTGTATAGGAAAGCCACAGATTTCTGTGTGTTAATTTTGTATCCTAAAACTTTGCTGTATTCCGATATCAGATCTGGTAGTTTTGGAGTGGAGTCTTTAGGGTTTTTTATGTACAGTATCATATCATCTGCAAATAGTGACAGCTTAACTTCTTCTTTACCAATCTGGATTCCTTGTATTTCTTTGTTTTGTCTGATTGCCGTGGCTAGGACCTCCAGTACTATGTTAAATAACAGTGGGGGGAGTGGGCATCCCTGTCTGGTTCCCGATC
Organism: Manis javanica; assembly: GCF_040802235.1. NCBI lineage: Eukaryota > Metazoa > Chordata > Mammalia > Pholidota > Manidae > Manis > Manis javanica. The sequence continues at coordinate 100,886,665 of NC_133167.1, forward strand.
TCAGAGGAAATGCTTTCAGCTTCTCGCTGTTCAGTATAATGCTGGCTGTGGGTTTATCATATATGGCCTTTATTATGTTGAGGTACTTGCCCTCTATTCCCATTTTGATGAGAGTTTTTATCATGAATGGATGTTGAATTTTGTCAAATGCTTTTTCAGCATCTATGGAGATGATCGTGTGGTTTTTGTCTTTCTTTTTGTTGATGTGGTGGATGATGATGGTGGATTTTCGAATGTTGTACCATCCTTGCATCCCTGGGATGAATCCCACTTGGTCATGGTGTATGATCCTTTTGATATATTGTTGAATTCAGTTTGCTAATATTTTATTGAGTATTTTTTCATCTATGTTCATCAGGGGTATTGGTCTGTAATTTTCTTTTTTGGTGGGGTCTTTGCCTGGTTTTGGTATTAGGGTGATGTTGGCTTCATAGAATGAGTTTGGGAGTATTCCCTCCTCTTCTATTTTTTGGAACACTTTAAGGAGAATGGGTATTATGTCTTCTCTGTGTGTCTGATAAAATTCCAAGGTAAATCTGTCCGGTCCGGGGGTTTTGTTCTTGGGTAGTTTTTTGATTACCGTTTCAACTTCTTTGCTCATAATTGGTTTCTTTAACTTTTGTGTTTCTTCCTTGGTCAGTCTTGGAAGGTTGTATTTTTCTAGGAAGTTTTCCATTTCTTCTAGGTTTTCCAGCTTGTTGGCATATAGGTTTTCATAGTAGTCTTTAATAATTCTTTGTATTCCTGTGGGGTCTGTCATGATTTTTCCATTCTCATTTCTGATTATGTTGATTTGTGTTGATTCTCTTTTTCTCTTAATAAGTTTGGCTAGAGGCTTATCTATTTTGTTTATTTTCTCAAAGAACCAGCTCTTGGTTTCGTTGATTCTTGCTATTGTTTTATTCTTCTCAGTTTTGTTTATTTCTTCTATGATCTTTATTATGTCCCTCCTTCTGCTGACCTTAGGCCTCATTTGTTCTTCTTTTTCCAGTTTCGATAATTGTGATGTTAGACTATTCATTTGGGATTGTTCTTCCTTCTTCAAGTGTGCCTGGATCGCTATATACTTTCCTCTTAGAGACTGCTTTCGCTGCATCCTATAGAAGTTGGGGCTTTGTGTTGTTGTTGTCATTTGTTTCCATATATTCCTTGATCTCTATTTTAATTTGTTCGTTGATCCATTGATTATTTAGGAGCATGTTGTTAAGCCTCCATGTGTTTGTGAGCCTTTTTGTTTTCTTTGTAGAATTTATTTCTAGTTTTATACCTTTGTGGTCTGAAAAATTGGTTGGTAGAATTTCAGTATTTTGGAATTTACTGAGGCTCTTTTTGTGAGCTAGTATGTGGTCTATTCTGGAGAATGTTCCATGTGCACTTGAGAAGAATGTATATCCTGTTGCTTTTGGATGTAGAGTTCTATAGATGTCTATTAGGTCCATCTGTTCTAGTGTGTTGTTCAGTGCCTGTGTGTCCTTACTTATTTTCTGCCCGGTGGATCTATCCTTTGGGGTGAGTGGTTTGTTGGATGAATGCATTGCAGTCTGTTTCCCTCTTTAGTTCTGTTAGTATTTGTTTCACAAATGCTGGTGCTCCTGTGTTGGGTGCATATTTATTTAGAATGGTTATATCCTCTTGTTGGACTGAGCCCTTTATCATTATGTAGTGTCCTTCTGTATCTCTTGTTACTTTGTTTTGAAGTCTATTTTGTCTGATATTAGTACTGCAACCCCTGCTTTCTTCTCACTGTTGTTTGCCTGAAATATGTTTTTCCATCCCTTGGCTTTTAGTCTATGCTTGTCTTTGGGTTTAAGGTGAGTTTCTTGTAAGCAGCATATAGATGGGTCTTGCTTTTTTATCCATTCTTTTACTCTGTGTCTTTTGATTGGTGCATTAAGTCCATTTACATTTAGGGTGACTATTGAGAGATATGTAGTTATTGCCATTGAAGGCTTTAAATTCGTGGTTACCAAAGGTTCAAGGTTAGCCTCTTTAGTATCTTACTGCCAAACTTAGCTCGCTATTGAGCTGTTATATACACTGTCTGGAGATTCTTTTCTTCTCTCCCTTCTTATTCCTCCTCCTCCATTCTTCATATGTTGTGTGTTTTGTTCTGTGCTCTTTTTAGGAGTGCTCCCATCTAGAGCAGTCCCTGTAAGATGCCCGGTCGAAGTGGTTTGTGGGAGGTAAATTCCCTCAACTTTTGCTTGTCTGGGAATTGTTTAATCCCTCCATCATATTTAAATGATAATTGTGCTGGATACAGTATCCTTGGTTCAAGGCCCTTCTGTTTCATTGCATTAAATATATCATGCCATTCTCTTCTGGCCTGTAAGATTTCTGTCGAGAAGTCTGATGATAGCCTGATGGGTTTCCTTTATAGGTGACCTTTTTCTCTCTAGCTGCCTTTAAAACTCTTTCCTTGTCCTTGATCTTTGCCATTTTAATTATTATGTGTCTTGGTGTTGTCCTCCTTGGGTCCTTTCTGTTGGGAGTTCTGTGTATTTCCGTGGTCTGTTCGATTATTTCCTCCCCCAGTTTGGGGAAGTTTTCAGCAATTATTTCTTCAAAGACGCCTTCTATCCCTTTTTCTCTCTCTTCTTCTTCTGGTACCCCTATAATACGGATATTGTTCCGTTTGGATTGGTCACACAATTCTCTTAATATTGTTTCATTTCCGGAGATCCTTTTATCTCTCTCTATGTCAGCTTCTATGCGTTCCTGTTCTCTGGTTTCTATTCCATCAATGGCCTCTTGCATCTTATCCATTCTGCTTATAAATCCTTCCAGAGTTTGTTTCACTTCTGTAATCTCCTTCCTGGCATCTGTGATCTCCCTCCGTATTTCATCCCTTAGCTGTTGCATATTTCTCTGCATCTCCATCAGCATGTTTATGATTTTTATTTTGAATTCTTTTTCAGGAAGACTGGTTAGGTCTGTCTCCTTCTCAGGTGTTGTCTCTGTGATCTTGGTTTGCCTGTAATTTTGCCTTTTCATGGTGATAGAAATAGTTTGCAGAGCTGGGACAAGTGATGGCTGGAAGAACTTCCCTACTTGTTAGTTTGTGGCCTTCCTCTCCTGGGAGAACAGCCACCTCTAGTGGCTTGTGCTGGGCAGCTGTGCGCAGACAGGGCCTCTGATTCCTGCCTGGCTGCTATGGAGTTTATCTCCGCTGTTGCTCTGGGTGTGGCCTGCCTCGGGCTGGTGCTCCAAAATGGTGGAGCCCCATTGGAGGGAGAGCGGCCGGGAGGCTATTTATCTCCGTGAGGGGCCTCTGTGCTCCCTGCTGCCCAGGGGGTTAGAGTGCCCAGAGATCCCCAGATTCCCTGCCTCTGGACTAAGTGTCCTGGGACGCTTCCATCCGGTTTGGGGTCCCTGTCCCTTTAAGACTTCCAGAAAGTACCAAAAAAAAAATTTTTTTTTAAATATATAATTTAAAAAAAAAAGCCACTCGCTTTTCTTTGTCCTAGGGCGTCGGCCTCAGGGACCCACTCACCGGTCTTGCTGCCCTGTTTCCCTAGTATCCAGGACCCCACACATGCACTGTGTCTGCACTCTGGTGCGGGTGGCTGGGGCTGGGTGTTCAGCAGTCCTGGGCTCCTTCTCCCTCCTGCTCCGACTCCTCTCCTCCTGCCAGGAGCTGGGGGGAGGGGCACTCGGGTCCTGCTGGGCTGGGGCTTGTATCTTACCCCCTTCGCGATGCTCTGTGTTCTCGCAGGTGTGGATGTGGTCTGGATGTTGTCCTGTGTCCTCTGGTCTCTATTCTAGGAAGAGTTGTCTTTGTTATATTTTCATAAAATATATGTGGTTTTGGGAGGAGATTGCTGCTGCCCTACTCATGCCACCATCTTGGCTCCACCTTGAAATTTACTTTTTATTAAAGCCTTTTGTATATGGCAAAATCAATCTAGAAACTTTATTAAATTCTACTAAATAGGTATTTCTTGAGAGCAAGATAATTTAATTATGTGTAGCACATGTATATCTTTCTAAATGTGTTCTCATTGAGGTTTTGTCATTAAGTAGGTATGGTTTCCAGCAAATTACCAACCATTAATTTCCTCATTTTCCCTTTCAGGAAGCCACTGTTAGTCTTTGTTTTTTAAGTTTCTGTAATCTTTCATAGTCTAATGTTTGAACATAGGGAGGTAGTCTTTTTAACAGTTTCTGTTACATTACTCAAATGATTTAACTTTTTTGCACCAGTCACATTTTTAAATGGGGATTAAAAATGCCTCTTTCCCTTACAGCACTATTCTTTTAACAGTATAAAATGCTAGATAAGTAAAAGAACATAGTTACTCAATTAAAAACAAAACATGGTTATTTAAAAAATACTGTAAAAAAACAAATTAAATGTGCCAGTCTGTTAATCTGATATAATGTACTTACATTTAGTACAGACTTAAGCTGAAACAGTGATCAGGCTTAATATTTTTAAGAAGCTCCCAACAAATGTTTAGTAATTACTGTGACTTACTGAAAATTGTTACCATAAAGAAATTTAGGAATTAAGAATGTTGACAGAAATTTCATTTGATAATCATAGTATGCAAAATATCTTTATTGGTTAAAAACTTTTATATAATATTTTCATTTTTGACTTACGTTTAGTCAAGAATACAATGTTTCACTTTTATAGAAGTATTTGCTTAAATGTCAATATTAAGACCAAAAATCTTTTGTGTTAAAATATTTTTAGTTTAAGTTGAAAGTCCGAATATTCTGGGTTTGTTTTGCAATTTTTTAGCCATTGTTTCCATCAGTCATTGCTGAGTACATTTTATTTTTTGAAGTATGCCAACTAAAAAAATTGTCTAAATTAAGTGTTGTATTGGTATACTCAGTGAGAGGTTTAACATTATTTCATACATACCTTTTCATGAATTGATATAGTGTCCATTTTTAAAAGTTAAAGCATCATTATGGACCATCATATTGTGCTTTGTTTAGCCATTTTTCCTTTTTTTGTTCATCTCTGTAGCTTTTCTGCAATTAGATAAAAAGGGACCACAAAAACATCATTTTGATCAGCCTTCAGTAGTGCCAAGGAAAAATTACTCTTTTACAAGAGAGGAGGTGCGGCAGATTGATCAGGAAAATCAGAGGCTTTTGAAAGAATTGTCAAAACAGGCTGAAAAATCAGGAAGCAAAAGTTCGGTTCCCAGAAGATCGATGGGTCATCCCCCTAAGTTATATCATACTGCTCTCAACAGACAGAGGGAACAACAAAGGATTGAAAGAGAAAATTTGGTAAGTAACAAGTTTCTTAGTCGTCAAAGAAAATGCATTCGTACTGATTTGTAAGTCCAACTTACAGGAAACCCAAATACTGCCAAATTTTCAAACATAATTATATCAAAGTAGATAAAGATATGTGTGGCATGATGAGCTGTAAGCCTGGAAGGTACAATATGTATTTATACATAAAGCAATATTTTAAGGGAACATTAAGTGAAAATACTGAAAGCTCCATTATTTATTTAACCTGATATGTTAAATCACTACAGTAGTACAGGAAATGGTGTCCTAGGGGCAGATAATATATATATCTTCTATGAAACATTTAGTCATTAGCTAAATCTGTTTCACTTTATCCTTGAAAGTTAAAATTATGTATATATCATTTATTGTAAAGGCTAAATATTTTCTCAAAGAGGTAAGATTTCGTTAACCGCTACTTGACTGTATGAAAAACATTATTAAAAATCATGTAGTTACATTCTGATGTTCTGAGGAATATATATATGGGAACTGTTAAAAATCTGCATTATTTTCTTCATAAAATTCCGTTCATAATAACTGGGAGCTGAGGTGGTACATTTACAAAAAACAGTAGTCTTAAACCCTTCAGGAGGGTTACCATGCATATGGCAAGGAGTAGCTAACAACACACATTGAAATTATGTTGGTGGGCAGTGAGTTACATGATAACTTTCTGCACATCATTATAGCAATTACAGGATTCACTGATGATTTCTGAAAATTTCAAATTACTGTATGTCATAAACATTTGGGCCTACCTTTGTTTTTACTTCCCCACATGGCTCTGGAGCCTGTTTTATTTATTTAACAAGCAATTACATAGTGGATAGTATTTTACAAATTTTAGGTCATTTAATTTTCATAGCAACCTTATGTGACATAGTATTGTCATAGAGGAGAAAATGAGACTGAAAGGGACACAAAGACTTGTTACTCCTAATGTCCTTCAGAGTTCTTATTTTAAGTCTGCTGTGAGCTATATAAGACACTGGAAGAAATAAGAGAAAAAATACAAAATCCTGTCCTGTGTCGTGTAATATATAACTTAGCTTAAAAAGATAATACCATTGCATGTCAAAACAACTGGAAAATAATGCAAAACAATATTAATGATACCATTAACATTTAATGACTCCTTACTATATTCCAGGCACTATTCTGAGTGCTTCATATGCAATATTTCACTTAGTACTCAAAGCTAATTCTTTGAGTTTATTTCATTGTTAATACCCCTATCAAGTCATTTGGCCAAGTTCACATAATCAATGGCAGTCAGGATTTAAAGCCAGGTCTTTCTGACTAGATAGCTTACATTTTTTTAATCACTCTATTACATGTGTTAAACCATTTTGAACTGTCATTTTTAAATTTTACCCAGGAGTTCTAAATTGATAACTAGATTAAAATGTATATACTTTTGATTTGGATTTTATGCTGTAATCAGTACTTCATATTTTGATACTGTTTCTAAAAGCAAGAGCTATTTCTATCTGAAATCATTTCTTTAGCTTTTGTTTAGCTTGTTATATTCATGATACACAGACTGATAACTGCTGTTGGTTCCATGTGCTTTGATAACTGAGCCAAGTCATTTCCCTTTCATTTTCCCATGTTTCTGCCATGTAAATGTGATAAGTGACATTTCAGGACTACAGAGTGGGTTTATTTTTTGCCTTATTGTCAAATTATTTCAAAGTTGATTTTGATGTTACTTTATATGCTTTACATCTGATGAACATTGCAATTTTCTTAAAATTTAAAAAAGAAAAACACACACCCAATCAGATAAATAATTTACGATACTAGACGTTTATCTAAAAAATAGGGACTTCTACCAGCTAAAAAGTAAAATTAGTAGTTAACTGTAAACACCAAGTTTCCTGTCCTTTCTACCGTATACAGCTCAGTGAATAGTTAATGGGATAATCAGTTAAAACAGCATAACAGCAAATGTTGCTCTGCCTAGTAAAAATACATTGATGATATGACTCATAGGAAATTTCTTACTCGGTTACAAATATCTTACACATGCAAATAATATTATCTTCCCAGCTAAGTTATAAATTACATGGCAGGGCAGTATTTTACATTTTTTTCTTAAAGAACTTCTAGTGTCTTACATAGCTCATAGCAGTTATAAGCTGTAGGTAAAGAACATAGAATCCTAGGGATTTTGCCACCTGAATGTTACACAGCTTTTACACCTACAGAAAGAATCAGACTGTAGATTGTTATGGAAAGACTATGTTTAAATCATAATTCTCAGCTTAGCAGAGAGAGCTACTCTATTTGGGTAAGGCTTCACTGAAGGAGTTGAGTCTTCTCTGGCCTTTGAAGGCTAAAAACTGAGGAAAGGCATTTCATTGCAAAAAGAATAGCTGGCACGCCATTCTTTTAGTTGGTCTATCTACTTCTTCGTGTGTTCTGCACCTCTGCCATTTATCTCCAACCTCAGTTTATCTTTTGTAATACCTCCCTTCTCTCCCTTTTCTGAATAGCTTCTCCTCTGAATATTATGACTTGCTTTCCATCATCTATCCTTTTCTGGAATTGTTCAGGAACACTGACAATGGAACCTCAGAAGGGCAGAGGTGAAACTGTTAAGAGCAAAGCACTAAGTAGAGAAAAGGGTGGAGATGGTTGGTGGCAGTGGTTCAGGCTGTGAATGTACTAAACACTGACCTGTATGCTTAAAAATAGTTACAATGGTAAATTTTTATTTTACCACAATAAAAAGAAAACTAAGTTGGTGAAGAAGGAAAAAAGATTGTACAGAGAAATTTGTCCTTATGGCTGAACTTATGAGGCTGATTTTTTAAAGTAAATCTTAGTGCACAATAACATTTGCTCTTCAAATAAAGATGAGCTTGCTATAGAGGAAGTTTAGATCAATACAGAAAATAATTAAACAACCATGGATCAATCCCCCAATCCATTTGGTCTACTTAAATAGTCCTTTCTCAGTGATACCTGTGAAAATCAAATAAGAAACTTTCACCTGATTTGTGAAGAAAGAAAATAAAATTAGGAACATTATACATTAGAATCTGTTACTGAATCACATTTTTAAAAAATAACATGTTATTGGATACTATATTCCCTTGGCTAGTTGGTTAATATATCCTTTTAAAAGCTTTATATTCAGTAATAATTAATTTTCACACTTCTTTACTCCAAAAACTTTTTTTTCCCTGAACTGTATTTTATGCAGAATCTTCTGTATATGAAACAGACAATACAGCAAGCATAGCTGGGCTGGTAGAAATTAGTAACAAGAGACCTGAAAGCCCTGCCCGCTTGGCCTTTCCTCAGTGTCCTGGGAGCCCTCAAGGCACTAGTAGAGAGGAAGCAGATTGTAAGCCACTGCTCTATCATATAGAGTTTATAGTAGCTTAGATCTGTTTGTGGTCATTTCTATTATAGGATAAGTGAAAACCCTTTGATTTTCTGAAAGTGTATTATTTGAAATATATTTTCACATAGCATGTTAAGAGGGATTTTAAATATTTTCTACATGAATTTCAGGTTCTAGAAAGTTTTTGCTTTTTTAAACCTATTGATACTTATCTAACATTAACTTTCAAATTGTCTTTAAATAAAGGCTTTATTGAAAAGGCTTGAAGCTGTGAAACCAACAGTTGGTATGAAGCGCTCTGAACAACTGATGGACTATCATCGCAATATGGGTTATCTCAACTCATCACCATCCTCAAGACGTGTGCGGTCAACTTTTGGCCAGTATAGCCCATTAAGTAAGCATATTAAAAATCATTTTGAACTTGTTTTTACCTTTTATTCTCTTAAAAAAACTTAACTTACATCAGTTTAAATGCATTCTGTTATTTTTCACTGGCATGCTTTGTTTTATTTGTGTTAGTTCACTTAACGTCAGGTAATATTTACAGTATGGAATTGCAGCATAGGAAGGCAACCGAGATGAAACAGTTGAAAATATCAGTAGTTTCCTAGATAATGGAAGAGGGACTTCAATTTGAATACATTTGTTAATGGAAGAAATGAATAGATAATCGTGTTTAAAAATTGCCAAAACTTTCTCCTTAGCAACTTAAGAATTATTGGTAATAGCTTCCCACCCTTATATCTGCTTGGTCTTCCTCAATGGATACCTAAAAGAGAAATCAGCAATCTTTATAGTCATCAGATGTAAATCCCTCTTCATGTTTGATATATGATCAGTCATACACCTCGCTGGTGGTATATCCCAGAGCATGTAGGCATGGGTGTCATTAGTGCTAGGGTAGGCAACACACGGAAAGGCCAGACACTTCGCTTTACAGAAGTCTGTGCTGTCACTTCAAGTATGCATTCCAGACTGTAAAAATAGAAGCCAATGCTAAAAGTTGGAACCACTTACAATGCTACAACTTTCCAGTGCTCATGGGAGTCTTAAACACTCAAATGACTAGAAATTCCACTCATTTGTTCTCCAAGCTTCACTTCCTTGATGTAGTTAAAGACTAAGAGCCTTGTTCCGATAATTCATACTTCTTATTATGTGTTCAATGTGGTAGATAATTTGTTGAATAAATGTGCAAATCGTTACACAAAGTTACCACCACCACCACCCCTGGAGTCATTTGAGAAGCTTCTTAAAACATTAATTTCACCCCCAAATCTATTGAGTCAAAATCTACTAATGTAGAGTCTGACATATTTTATCGTATTCTTAATTTCCACAAGTAATTATGAAGTGCATTCCTGGTTAAGAATCATATTAGACTATTAACATATGAGTTAGGGAAGAAAAATTTATTCTTGAATTAAAATTAGGAGAGTAAGTTTATCAGATGACAATTTATGTATTTAGTTTAAATAATGCAAATTATTTCTTGTTCTTCATATATTTTTAGGAGGAGCTTCCAGGACATCCAGTGCTACCAGTGGTCTCAGTTTTAAGAGTGAGCGAGCAGTTGACACATCCAGTGATCTGTTGCTAAGACCTAAGCCCCTTAATGTCCATACGGCTTGGTCATAAAAACTCTTTTTACTTTAAATACTTGTTCATCCAATTCTTAACTGAAGTGCTTTTGTATATTACTCTAATTCTCTGTATGAACATCTATAATACTGTCTTAAACAATTTCAGGTGTACGAGTTTTAACTTACTGTAATTCAGTGCAGATTGTTTTCAAAATGACAATAATGTAAAATCAGTGTTTCTAATGAGGATGTATTTCTGTGAGATGCGTACGTGTGATAGAGAAATGGTAGTATACATGTATATTTTCTCAACATAGAAATTTTCTCAACATAAAATCTCAACATTTCTCCCAAGATGTTAACTATATAGTTCTCATTTTCTGTTTTTGTTTTGTTTTTTTTTTTAGCTTTTAAACCGTGAGTATAGCTCCTAAGTTTGACCAACTTTGTTTTCTGTTTGCAATCAGAATTTAGGTGGTGTGACTCCTAACTGGATTATAAGACAGTTACAGTTTCTTATACTGAAACAAATCTTGAATTTTTTCTAATTGGTGGAACTGCTTTAGATATAATGAACAGATTGTACTGGGGCAATCTTTGTGATTCATAAGAGGTATCTGCTACCTCTGTGTAACCTCACTGAGTTAGATCTTAAAATTTAATCAGCCATTCCAAATCATTTTGAACTCCTGAGTATTAGAAAGTTCAGCTCAGAAGCTCCTTTTCTGTGTATTTAGACATTCGGAAAAAATACTATTAATGAGTCAGAGAGATAAGGTAAGCTTTAGAGCTATAGTCTGCTGCATTGTGAATAGTTTGTCCAAGGGCCACATCATCATAAGCAAAACCAAGTATTTGTTAAATCAGCAAAATAACACCACTGGTTTGAAGAGCCAAAAAGCAGATCTTGAGTTGTGTCAGAACAGTGTTTTGAGAGATACTGTTAACAACTTGTATTACATTTAGTATTTATTGTATTAAGAGAGAAGATAAGTAAAGAGATGCATGGTCTCAAAGCTTTAGAAATTCTAGCTAGTGTTTTTAAGGGCTGAAAAAGAAAACTAAAATATGAACAATAAAGGGAAAAAGTCACATGTTTGTTGAGGCTACTTTAAGTGTCAGCTAATATTCTTGGTTTGGTTTGGTTTGTGCTTTTGGGTTGAATCCTGAAAGTATCATTTTTGCCAGTCCCACTTTTAAAGGCCTAGTAATATTAATGGAAATCGTTATGCACATAGGGTGCAGTACAAATGCAAATTAGGCAAATAGGTTATGATGTAGTTGAATTTTGAAATTAGAATTTTTTCTGTCCAGCTCTAGGCTCTTAATTTATAATACAAAGTCATGATTGCTTCTGCTGTCCTAACATGGTTTTTCATTACTGACCTTTTCAGTATGCCATTAGAACATATTGGAAGGTTTCCATGTTAAATGCCAAATCTTCCTTTTTTAATAAGAATTTTTCATGTTTAGCCACAGTAAGATTTGTTTTTTATTTTTCCAAGTTAACTCAAGCTTTGTGAATGTATACTGAACTTGGTTTTCTTTTAACACCTTTGGCAGCAGTCCAAACTGCATTCTGCTAAACCTCAATTCAGAATTTCTTGGTCTTAGTTTGTATTGTTAGGTTTTGTTGAGGTTAGGGCACGTGAGGTGTGGGAACAGTGGGGTCAAAAACTTCATGTGAACACAGCCTGTGAGATTTTTCTCCCTTTGAGCTATAATTATAATGTTCATTCATTTTTGTTTGATGCTTTGTTCTGGTGAACAAGTTTATAGATCATTTAGTGCTCTGCTTTATGTATAAACTTCAGCTATACTAAACCAAGGTTTTGTTTTGTGTTTTAACTTACTGTATTTTTAATATTTGTATAACAATTTACCTTTGGAAGAGCATCTATAACTCAGCATTTGGACATCTGCCCAATAGTAAATTAGCCAGTTTTTTTAAGTCAGTTTTTAAGTTTGTGGGAAAAAATGTAAGAAACCTTTTATGTTCATAATGGCAATTAGTCTCTGAATACCCTTTGTGTTCTTTGCTGCCCTGTGTATGGGTCAAGATATAACACATAATTTCATAGATAAAGCTATACTTTGATTTTAGATACTAATTTAACACCTTTAGTTTTCAGTACCAGGAATCCAACTTGAAATAAAAGTCAGGAAGAGCAACAATACTGATCAAAGCAGAATTTACAATTCTGTTGTCATGATTACTCATATATGATGAGTATAAATAGAATATAAATAGAAAGATAGGAGTTTTAAAATGTGATATTCTCTGATGTAAGTCAAGGTACTTTAACTTTTATGGTTTGAGGGGCATTTTTATGAAGGAGTCACAAGTATATACTGTTTTCATTTTCAAGAACATAAAGTGAAGGGTAATTTGTACCAATTTGGTTCACTTGTACATAATACATATTTACATCTGTAACTAGAAATTAAAACTAATCCAAGGTCTAAAATTATCAGGCAGGATTCTTAGAGTTATTTTCATATCTGTCAAATGTTAAACTAATGTTGCCTCCTTTTTAATGATTCTATGAAAGGTTTTGAATTATTAAAATTCCCTAAGGGATAGCTATTAATACTTCTCCAACTTCCTTTCTTCAATCTCCATAAAAAGCTGCTTTCTTAGCTACTACTACAAATAAAAATTTTCTGGTTTGCTTATAAATGTAGTGTAATGCAGTTGTTTTCAACCCATTAACCCAAATGTCCAAAATGGGTATCTAGACAACTTTAAAAGAGGTCATTGTGATGGATATGATTGTGTGCTTCTCATTTTTGGATTCAAATACTCCACACTAAGAAAAGTATTATAACCAATATACTCTTGAGACACAAGTTTATTATATTTTTAATAAATGTTTAATAACTTAAATGCCGAATAACCTATAAATGATTGTATACAATCCTAGAAAATGTGCTTAATGCTAATGGCTATTTTATTTCCACAAATAAAAATTAGTAAGAACCTTAAAAATCAACATCCTTACAGTATCCTACTACGCTGATGGACAGTGACTGTAATGGGGTTTGTTGGGTGTAATGGTGAAGGGGGGAGCCTAGTAAACATAATGTTCCTCATGTAATTGTAGATTAATGATACCAAAATAAAAAAAATCAACATCCTTTTTTAATTTCCCAGCTCACTGTAATATGTTTCAGGCATACAGAACTAGCCTAGAATAGTGAATACAGAAATATAAGAATAAAAGATAGCTGAATAAGGAAATATAAGAATTAAAGTTTTGATCCTGTGTCTATTCTCAAATGAATTGTTTTCCAAAAATTAATATGACTTGTATGTGCCTTATAAGACTAAGAATTAGAATCAAGTTGGAAGGAGGATTTTAGTTATATCTTTGGAAGTATGATGTTTATGTAGGGAAGAGTTTGCTTAAAATTACATTCTTGATCATCATCTCTTTAAACCACATCATCTAATTTGTTCTGTAAAATTGTTATGCTACAATGGATACTCTTAGAGCCCAAAGGAGTATTTTTTGAAAAATGTCTATTGACATAAACATTTCATATGTATGATGAGTGATAAATACTGTTTTTAAAACTTGCTACAGCATCAGTTTAGGAATTTTTTTTATGAGAATTTAGTAAGAATGCCATTGGAATAAATCACCAGTACCTGTAGTAGTGTATTTGGCTCTCAACTCTGAATTCAAAGGATTCTTACAGTGAGTAAGATTCTGTTAGAGCAGATTTTATTTAATTTTAAAATTCTGGTGACTTTTTAAGCCACTTAAAGATATTTCTGGAACCACCCTAATACAGTCTTAAATGTTCTATGCTTCTATTTCAAAATCCACTTTGTAAGTTCAGGTAAGTTGTACTACTTGTTCTAGATGATGTTTTTGAGGTTTTACTGCTCTACAAAGTAAAACCTTAGGAGGTAACGTCATTATTTTACTATAATGAGACAGGGTTTTTCCCAGTGAACCTAATTTCACACCCACTATTTTACGACAGTAATAGAATTTGGATAGTCACCAACAAATGATTAAAAACTATTGTTCTAAATTCTTACAGTATGTGTGTTACAATGATAGTCTTCACCAAAAATCTTATATGACATTTATTTCATATATTGGGATTATAGCTGATTTCTAAGCTGGGAGTGTAGTTTATTTTCCTTTATTTTATTCTGACAGTCTTCATATTTCATGAAGAAGATACTAATTAAGCAAATGTATCTCTTCCCATGTAATTATGTAAACTAACTAGAAAAACCTAATTCTACCATTAGTTTGAGAAGATTTCATTTTAAATTACATTTTGGGGAATGTGAGAGAAACATGGTCTTTTAGGTGAATATCCACAAGAAAATGACATTTCATAGATGTTGTTGATACTGTTTAAACATTACAGAAATACAGAAAGGGGAACAAGACCTAAGTGTATGACTACTATGTTACCTGTCACAAAGCAAACACCACATACTGTGTCACCACTAACCGGATCAAGAGTTAGAATACAGCCAGAACTCAAGATGCCTTGGGGCTCGATGCCAGTCATTGCTCTCTTTGCCTGTCAAAAGGTAACTACTATCTTCAGTTCTAACACCATCGAGTTGTTTTGCCTGTTTTTGAGTATTGTGTGAATGGAATTATATAGTTGACCTTTGAATAACACAGTTTGAGTGGATCCACTTACAGATTTTTTTCAAGAAATATATTGGAACATTTTTTGGAGATTTTTTTTTTTGCAGCAATTTGATAAAACACTATCTCTAGCTTACTTTATTGTAAATATAATATTATAATACACATACAAAATAAGTATTAACTGCATTATCAGTAGGACTTCCAGTCAGCAGTAGGCTACTAGTGAAACTTGAGGGGAGTCAAAAAGTTTTAGACTACAAGTGGTCAACTCCTATGTTGTTCAAGGGTCAACTGTATTATTTTGGTCTGGGTGCTTTTGCTGAACATGTTTATATTTGTGAGATTCTTTCATGTTGTCATACAATAATTATATATTAATTATATATATATAGTTATATATTTCATTTCTGTATAGTATTGTAGTGTATGATTGTACCATGATTTATTCTGTGTTTGATGGACATTTGAGGTGGTTTCCCTCTTGACTATTATAAATAATGCTAATATGAAGATTTTTGTACATGTCTTGATTACCTATGCATTTTGGTTGGGCATATACTTAGGAGTGGAGTTTCTGGTAAAGTCATATTTAGTAGATTATGCAAGAGTTTTCCAGAGTGAGTGTACCAACTTAGTCTCCCACTGAAGAGTCTTAGTTCCTATTGCTCTATATCCTAAAATTGGTGTCAGTCATTCTTTAACAATTTGGGTATGTAATGGTACTTTGTGATTTTAATTGCATTACTCTTAATCAGAATGAACACTTTTTCATGTTTATTGGCTATTGGAATACCTTTTGTTAAGTCCCTTTGAACTTTTTGCCTATTTTTCTATTGGTTGAATGTCTTATTCTTGATGACTTATAGGAGCAGTTATATGTCCTGGATACAATACAATCCTGGTGTGAGTTAAGTTACAAATATTTTCTCCCAGTCTGGCTTGCCTTTTTACTATACATGGTGCCTCTGAACAGAAATTCTTAATTTTACTTTAATTCGGTTTATCAGTCTTTTATGGTAAGCACCTTTTTAAATGTTGGATTTCATGCAATTTTCTTTTACCTGAGGATATCAAGATAATCTGCTATATTCTAGAAGTTTTGGCTTTCACACTTAGATGTGTAGTTCACTTGTCATTGTTGCCTTGATTTCAGTAAATCTGTTACGTTAATTATTCCAGCTTTATTCTTTGGGCTGAGTTTGCTGTTATTTCTGTCTTGTTGAAATGGGTGTATAATTTACTGGTTTTCAGTCTTCTTTTCAAATAAGTGCGCTAAAAGCTATAAATTTCTTTTGAGCATAGCTTTAGCTATTTCCCACAAATTTTGATAATATGGTATTTTTCTTTCTATTAAGTTCAAGGTTCCATTGTGACTTTCATTTTTTAACCCACAGGCTTCTTATAACGTATTTTTAGCAGGATGATGTAAAGTTATTTTGGGGTTTTGGGTTTACATGAAAAACTGTAGGAAAAAACTTAAAGCTCTAGATGGGAGGTCAACAAGATAACAATCTATGGGCCAAATTCAGCAGCCAGGTACCCATTTATGTGGCCTTTACCTTTTCAAATGGTTTCCTAAAATCAAACAAATATTTTGTGACATATGAATATTATATGAAATTCACGTTTCAGTGTTGGTACTTAAAGTTTTATGGAATGCAGCCATGCTCATTCATTTATCTTGTCCATGGCTACCTTTACAATGTGACAGAGCTATGTTATGTCATAGACTATCTGGCAACAATGCCTAAATACATACTATTTATCCTTCACAAAAAAGTTTGTTGACCCCTGTTGTGGATGATACTTTCTCCAGACAAGATTTACTTTTGCTTCTGGCAGGTAGCAGGGGTACTCAAAAGCTGAAATTGCCGTAATCCAGTTTAAGGATTGAGATGGTCTGAAAGCTGGCATCAGTGATGGCAAGGTCCAAACTATTTCCAGTTCACTTGTAGTGCTACAGTGTCACCTTTTGGGGTCTCACTCTACAACACTGGAGGCTTTCCAGGGCTCCCCTTCTAGAAGTGGCAGGCCATGGAGTCCAGTTTTTGTCCCTTTCTCGAGAGGCTTTCAAACTCTCTTTCCAGTTCAGCCTTAGCCTTTTGGCTGAGTTTTCGATTATTTTCAGACATCCCATGGGGAAAATTGACCCCAAATACCAGACTCATTTCTCTCAGTTGTTTTTGCCCAAATCTTGGTCCCATTATTTTCCATGCTTTGTTACTCCCCCTGTGCAGGCTTTTATTTTAAGTAGTCTGAACCCCTTTCTAGTTGTTTTCAAAGGAAGTGCTGAATTACCTGGTCTGCCAATATGGAAATCCTCTATAAAATATAAATACACTTCGTTTTTAAAGATAATTCTTAGATCTTACAGTTGAAACTGCCAAATGAGTTGTATTAATCTTGAACCTGAAGGTGTTAGAACAGCCATTAAATGAAGCAGTCCCATTTTGTCTTTCCCCAGGATATCCCCACCAGGGTTGTAGGTGCCTGTTCATGCCTCCCACTGGTGACAGAAGCCTAAGAATAACCCTAGCCTCTTCCCTCGTGATCATTCTCTACCCTTTTCAACCCATCCCAGGTCCTGTAGGTCATCCGCATGCCACCCTGCTGCTTTTGCTTTGTTTCCAGCCATAATCGTTTCTCACCTCCACTGTTGTCTCCTTTTCCCCCAGTCCGTTCTCCATACTGCCGCCAAAGAGCTGAAGTGGAAATTGGATATCACTTCCTTGCTTAAAAAATTCAGGGGGTCTCTGTAGATTTTTGTGTAGAATCAAAGTTCTTCAGAAGCTCCCTCCCCACAGCCCCCTTTCAGAGTTACTTTCAGACTGTAGAATGCATTTTAGAGTTTGATATCCTCCGTGCCTTCTGTAATGCTGTCAGATGGCCGTTGATGCCTTCCACCATTAGCTAATTAATGCCTATTCACTCTTCAAAATGAGCCCCCATATCAGTTCCCCAGGTAACCTTCCTTAATCCCAACCTCCCTCAGGACTAAATTCCTTAAGGGCAGACATCATGTTTTATTTTGACTGTATATTCTCTGGGTCTATCAAAGGGTAGGTATTCAAATAATGGAATGAAATGATAGATAACCTAAAACAGTCCTGTCCACACTCACCATCCCCTTTACTCCTATCATCCTCTATACTTTTATTCATTAGACTTTAAATATGAGTCCATCTTTCCAAACTTGGGGGCTTGAGAGGAGCTCCCCTTATCTAACTGAACTTCTAGCTACTATCCGGTTTTTATTCATTTTTCTACTAAATTGAGAATGCTCTTTCATAGGTCTCTCTGTACACATTGGTTCTTTTGCCTAGGCTGCCAGCTATGTACTGTGGTATGTTTGATTTCCAGAAACCCAGGGGTGAACACTGAATCTTTCTCTGGCATCTCCTTGCACCACCTGTCACATAGACCAATCGATCACTTGGTTTTTCTCTCTCACCATCCCTCTGTTACGGGATGCATGGTATTCTCTTAAGTTACTGCACTCGCTTATTTATACCCTTTCTTCTATTAAGACTCCTCCACCTCAGTGCCCAGGCTTGGGTTGGTCTTTGTAGCTCCAGTGCCCCACGTGCTGCTTTGGCACGTAGTGGTGCTCAGTGTTGTGAGGGATGAACGTGCATGTCTCCTGTCCAACTCCTTCCGTAGCCGCTGAAAACCTTGGCTTGCCTCATCACTACTGCACAGAATCAGTTCAAGGCGCTAAGAGCTCCGTTTGCCAAGTCTCAAGACCTTTTTCTCTCCCTACTTTATTCTTTAACCTTTCTGCTGTATTTGGTATTATTGCCCCTCTGAAATCCTCTTCAGCTTTGCTTTGATGTCATGGATTACCTCAGTTCTTTCTCTGGCTTTAGCTTCTGATGACTTTGGCATTTGTCTTTTCAACCCCTAATGGTGACTCCTCTCCAGAGCTATCTTGGTTGTCATCGTTGTTTGTTTACTCACTCATTTTATTCTTCAGGGCTGTTTACTAAAATGCTGTATTGAAATAGTTTCCAAATTTCTGTCTCCAGCTTTCTTTCCTGCACATAGTCTTTTAATTTTAGGACCCTTCTTAGATGTTTTCAGTATTACTTCAAATCATTATATCCAAAATTGAAGTCATTTACTCCTACTTGCTGCCTCCTGACTGCTCTTGCCATCCGGTAATGTCATTTTCTCCTCAAACATTAAGACATAAACCCCCGGCATTCCTTATTGACTAGCATTTTTCTTCAGTGTCTGAATTATGTCCTGTCCATTCTTGAAAATATAACACATTCCTCATTTTCACTGCCATCATTCTAATCCACACCTTTATCACATCATATCTGGGTTACTAAAATAGGCTTTTAGCTAGAGAAAATTTAGGAAGTACTGATTTAAGATTATATAGCATATGGTTTGGTACTTAAATCATATGGTCTTTATGTATTAACTTTAGTCTGTGTTTTACTTTCCAAATAAAGCAAAAGAAATTCCTGGAGAACAGGAACTACATCTTTTGGATCTACTACTATTTAGGCACATGTGAAACCACAGTGTGTCACTCAAGAATATTTGGTTCATCAGTTATTGCAAGAAATGGGGAAACTGAACTACAATAAATTATTTAAAGATGCTCTAGTAAAGGACAACAGAAATTATAAATGAATATAAATCACCTAAAAATCATACAAAATGTTTTATGTGAGACACAGGTAATCTTGATGTACATTGAAATTATAATACAGTCAATTCTTATTATTTATGGTAGTTAAATCCTATAATGTTACAGGGAGCATTGAATTGGAAAATACTAAAGCACTGATCCTAAGGGAAGCACAGGTTCATATTTTCACATTTTCATTAGCTGATCAATACATAACCTTGTTTTACATGTACTTATACTTAAAGCTGCAGATTTCGTATACATTGTTGATTGATAACATTGCATTCCTGGCCAACAGCACTGCATCTCATGCCTGAAGGCAGCTCATCTAGCACATGTATTTTCTCCATTAGGCACATCACCACCTCTTGCACTTAGGAACCCTAGACATTACTTTATCAGTATGCTTCAGGGCCACTGTAAACAGTGGAATCACCAACAAAAAACACAAAAATGTGGCACTCAGGTCATCTGCCCAGACCTTCAAGCATGACAGCTTTGCACAGTAGCGATACGGTTATAAGATTGTAAAGATAGGAGAGTAAAGGGAAGTACTGGCTGTCCCCTGGCAGGTCACAGCATTCCACCAGAGGCTTAGGGTTCTAGGGTTCTGGTGAATTAAATAGCTGTAGTGAGGACCTGACTCAGCAGGGCTCTACAATAATAATCTCCAGGCCTTGAGTGCAGTAGGGGTAACGTTAGTGAGGAGGAGGCTGACAGTGGGTCACATGTGGGAAGTGGATAATGTGCACTACTTAATAAATGTTGATTCCACTTCCCCACATCCTGTTCCACACCAGGGAGGACCATGGTAGACTAGGAAACAATTTTGGTCCTTGGCTGGGCTGGGAAGATCCACTCTTCATTCATTGTTCTCAGTTCCCAACTCTTTTCTTGGCCGCCCCCTTACCTAACTCTCAGGTTTGAAAATACCGAAAGATCTGGCTTTGCTTTTAGATATGCTGCTTACAAAAGCATCGGTCCTACTAACCTGCCCTGCTCTGCTTTTCTCTCCATCAGCAACAGAATTCAGACCATATCATCCTTAGGATGTAAAGTAACATGAGGACAATGTATCCAGAATGCCCCTACAACTACACATTTGTGACCTGGCCTTGAGATGGGATTGAGACTTTTCTTTTTAGCTCTTTAGCTTTTCCACCTGCAGAGATACCTACAGCTTAAGATAGGTGTAACCTTGGAGATGTGAAACATAGACCTTATTATGGTAAAACAAGGCAAACAATTTTTTATTGAAGAGGCAGGAGTGGATGAAAGAGCTTAGGAAGGAGGGTAAAGAACAGAGGTACAGGGGCCCTGCATGCCTCAAACCACCTGTCAGGAGAAACATGGAAGACCGGTACCTGACCTTCAAGTTTTGCCTAGTATCCTGGGGGGACTTGTTTCCTCTGTACCACTCTCAACAAGCTTAGGATCTAGAACTGTTTAGTCTTTTGCACCAAAAATGCTTAGTTTCCACCTGTAATTCTTTTTCTCTTGCTCATAAATTGATCAAATCCAAAACTGACATTTCTTCTAGGTTTAGATAAATTGTTACAGAAAATATGTGCTGGCAGATACTTTCCATAGCCATATATCTAACACAGTGGCAGCTTTGTATAGCCATTTATTTGTATCTAATTATTTTCTTTCAAGGTTCACCTACCACTCTCCCCATTTCATCTCCCCACTTCTAGTCCTATTCAACTAAGATTCACAGTGGCCATTTCACTCCTCTCTCCTAAGCCCAGTTCCCTTCAGAACCCCAGAACCCTAGTTCCTGTCTTTTTGTATCTTCCACAGAGCCTAACAGGCATTAAATACTAGCTTGCTAACTGACTTTCAGCCAATATTGTCCACTTGTCATAAAATTCTAAGTATCACAGTTTTCCACAGGCACTAAAATAGAATACTTCCTAATCACACAAAACTTTAAAAACTGTGATTTAATGCTTTTAGCAGAACCTCACCATTCCTGAAGACTGCATAGAAGTGCGTAAGATAAGGTGAGATTATGAAGCCAGGATCTGCATTACCACATTCAAGTCTACAGCAACATGGTATGAGATGAGGTAAAGAGTGCATAATCTTCCAAAGTTTGAAAAACAGA
Source organism: Manis javanica (assembly GCF_040802235.1). Lineage (NCBI taxonomy): Eukaryota > Metazoa > Chordata > Mammalia > Pholidota > Manidae > Manis > Manis javanica. The sequence continues at coordinate 100,908,248 of NC_133167.1, forward strand.
ACTGTAAGCATTGTAGGTACACAGCTGATATGTAGTATGTCTTGACATTTAGAAGCTCAGCCACTGAGTTATGCATAAATGGGCCGTTTATGGTCTTTTTAATCCATTTAGCAGTTAATAAGAATTCAGTGAAACAATGTGCATTAAGTGGTCTTTATTGATGTTTCACATTCAGTTATTTTTTCATTATCAGTTCTTCAGTTAATTGTACAAGTATAAGTTACTTCATACTTGATAAGGGAATTTAAATGTAAAATAAATACAAAATACATCTGTGGTTTAATGAACACTCAGTGAAGCTTTTTTTTTTCTGAGGTATTCCTTTCAGTCTGGTTTTATCCCAGATCTTTTTTACTTTCCCTAGGAAAAGTCTATTAAACCACACAATGGATCTGGAACCAATGACCTCAAGTTTTAATTATATTAGACGAATTTTTTTATCTCATCATACAATACCAATACAAAAGCACCTCCCATGCCTCTCAATACATTGGACCAGGCACCTTTGAAGAAAGCCTTGGATCCTTCATCTTTGGCAATCTTCCTCCAGCAGTCCACTGTCCCAGTGTACATAATATCCGCTGTGGAAACAAATGTTATTAAGGGCTGCATAATTCCGGAGGAAAGAGACTTTCCTTGGGAAGACATCTGAACACAGTTATTAATTATTAACAGTGTTATAAATTCACCTGAGCTTAAAGCTGCTGTTCTATGCACCATCTGGCTGGCCTCCCCGCTTTCCCACATAAATGCTAGGCAGGGTCTCCTGTTGTTTCCACGTGTCCAGCTCTAAAGCAAGTGGAGCGCTGGCCAGCTAGCCCACAGACCAGCGGACTAACACAGGCACGGGGCAGGATGGAGCCTATGTATTTAACTGGGTGGTCCCCCTTTTTTATGGGTGAAAAAACAGGCTTGGTCTCAGAATACACAGTTAAAGAGGTACAACTATTAGGTTGAACCATATGAAAAAACATTTGACTTTTTGACTTTAAAAATGGCAATTTCATATGTTTTAACATAGGAAGCCATGGCTTTTTCTATCGCAGCAGATGGCTTCAGGCCATCTCTCACCCAACTACGTCACCCTCTCCCACTAACACTTGTAATAACTGCATAAGAGAAACAAGAATTATTTTTAAATCAACTGATTACTTCAATTATTTTCCCTTGTTTCTGTACCCAGGTCAGGGCAAGGTATTAAGGCCTCTGTAATGCTAGATACCTAGTTAAGTCACCTCTAAACATCTCTTTTTATGTTCTTATCTCTCTGATAAAAAAAAATTCTTTTCTCTAAAGGAACAATTGAGAATGTTGTCAGTTGGGGGGCAGGAGGCTAACCATATCTTTCCTAAGTTCTTATTTTAACCAGTAACTTAGACTAGTGAAGACTGAAAAGGGCACTGAACAGTGTTCCCCTTGGACAGAGAAAGCAGACACAGGTCAGCAGGTGTCAGGCTTACCCCCTTTCCGGCCAGACTGCATCATCATCCTACGGCGGACAGTGTCGAAGGGGTAGGACACCAGCCCTGCGACCGCCGTCACGCTCTGGGCAATCATCCAGCTCACGATAATGTGCACATTCTTGGGGTCAGGTAGCATCCCTGTGAGCAGAGCCAAGAAGCCACATGGCTGTGAAGGGATTCCTTTCAGCAGCGGCCAGAAGGGATGGAGAAGAGGCTACCATACCTCCAACTCCATGCGCTACCCTGCTGGAAGAACCTGCCCCTTGTGGGGTGACTCACAAATAACCAGGCAGCCAACAAAAGTTGGGGTCTGCCCTCTCTGGATCCAGGGAAGCCAGAGTTCTGCCCAGTGTACAGGGCATGCTGAAGTAGCTCCAAGTGGAAACTGACTGAGCTGTGGTAAGAGGAAGCAGACTCCCCTTCTTGCTCTCTGAGTATCACAAGGCCAGAGTTTATTTCAGTAGAGGACAAAAAGAATCCTTCAGCTCTTTATCCACACCACACCACCACCTCATTCAGTAGCCTCAGTTTAGCCCAGGAACTAGAGGGATTAATAAATAAGCACCCTTTGTGAGTTGCAGGCCTCTCAGGACCCTCTTTGCATTCCCCCTCCCCACCCCACACCCAAGTTCCTTCCCTCACCCTTGGCAGTATCGTAGACTCCGAAGTAGGCAGCTCTGTAGATAATGATGCCCTGGACAGAGACGCTGAATCCCTGGTAGAGGCCCTTCAGGCCATCAGACTTGAAGATCTTGGTGAGACAGTCACCCAGACCCTTGAACTCACGCTGGGCGGCACCCTTGCCCACATCAGCAGCCAACCTGGTTCTAGCAAAGTCCAGCGGGTAGACAAAGCAGAGGGAGGTGGCCCCAGCTGCTCCACCGGAAGCCAGGTTACCAGCAAAATAGCGCCAGAACTGCTTATGCCGGTCCACGCCCCCCAGGAAGATCTGCTTGTACTTGTCCTTGAAGGCGAAGTTGAGAGCTTGGGTGGGGAAGTAACGGATCACGTTGGCCAGGTTACCCCTCCAGAAGGAGAGGAAGCCCTGCTCCTTGGGGATTCTCACCACACAATCAATGATCCCTTTGTACTGCTTCTCAGCACTGATCTGTTTGCTGGCATGCTGGACCTGTGGGCGGCGGGGGCAGGGGTTAGGGGAGGACAGGCAGAGCAGAGGGAGAAGGGGGCAGGGCAAAAAAAACATGCACTAACTTCATTTCCTTTTCTAAAAACATAGATGGGGAAATATCACAGATACTGAGTAAATCTAAACAGCTACATGGAAAGCAAGCCCCCAAGTCCAATTCTGCTCGATTATCGGGGCATTTGAGAGTAAAGATTCTGCCTCACAAAAAACTGAAAAGATTTAATTGTAAAGAGTCATTAATTTATTGTATTTTCCCTAGATGCCAAAATTATACTAGGAGCGTACTGAAGATACAAATGATTAAAGATCCCCGCCCCAAAGGGCATGTGCTCCAATTTAACAGAGGATGGGCAGGAGATGAGGATTCTTCCTCTCACTCAAGTCTCCCTGGAGATCAGTCTCTGAGTAGTAAAAGGAGAATAAAACCACTGGGCATCAGAGCCTGAGACTTTTCAAGCAGGCTATCCAAGTCATCAATTATTGAGGGGTTTGTACTATTGCCAGCAATTTGTTTGGGTGTTTCGGTCATTAATAATTTTGACTCTCAAACTGAGGTGGCCCGGTTTCTTATGGAGGGGCCCTAGACTTTCAAGTGGAGAAAAACGAATAGATGAGATGGTAATGATGATAAACTTATTTAGAGACCAGGTTGGGAAGGGAAAAAATTGGCAGGACAGGATGAGTAGGCTGGGTTTATTCCGAAAATTGTTTCATCTCTCAAAACCATTTTCTTTATCTGTAAAATAGCTCTTACAGAGGTTATATAAATATGAATGAAATACATGTCAGCCTATAGCATAGTGCATGAGATGCAGTAAGCGAGCTCTTGAGAATAATTTTGAGATTCCTATTGTGAAAGGTGGGTGCAAGGGGCATTGGGAATCAAAAGGCGATGCCGACCTAAGTCGAGTGCCGGTGCTGCCCCAGGAGCAGGATCTGGCTGGCTGGAACCTACTCCAGTGGGTTTCCATATATAGACACCCGAACGTGGGGCGCCACCCGACACCAGGAATCTGCTACTGACGCTGGACCTGTTTCTGCGCAGAGGGCACCTTCCCCCGGCGCAGGCCGGGCCCCGGGCCTGTGGCCTAGCGCAGATTCCCGCCGGCCCGCTCGCCCCGCGCCCCGCACCCGCGCCGCGCCTGCTCCCGCGCCGCGCCCGCCCCACCTGCAGCAGCAGTTTGACCCTCTCGATGGGGGCGACCGCGGTCTTGGAGACAGCAGCGGCGATGCCGCCAGCCAGGAAGTCCTTCAGGAAGCTCAAGGCGTGATCACTCATGGTGACAGCCGGGCGCACACAGCCTCCGGGAGCCGCGCTCTCGCTCGCCTATGCGCGGCCAGGCACCCCCACCGAGTCTCCAACCCTGCGCGACGCGAAGGGGCCGGTAGCCTCCCTCCGCAGCCCTCCTTATATCCCCCGCCCGGTCTCTCGCGAGAGGAGGAGGGACCCCGGGGCCGTGCGCACATTGCGCATTGGCTGGGCAGGTGCTCGGACACCCCCTCGCCGTCCCCCTGTTCTGCAGAGGGCAACTGGGGCGAAGGCGCTTCTGGGCTGCAGGGGTGGGCCGGGGGCTGTGCCTTCAGCTTGGGACGTTTAAAGGGCAAATTCATGTTATCTGTCCCAGCGAGCAGAGGGAACACCATGTCTCTGCAGCATGTGGGCCGCTGTATTTATAGCACACGAAGGCTTAGGCTGTGGCCGACCTGGGGACAGACACGGGACGGATGCCTCAAGCAGGGCTTTCTTTAACCTCAGACCTGCACGGGACCCGTTCCTGGCCAAAGGATTTCAGCTATTTTTTACTTCTTCCTTGTAACTCACTGCCTGGATGTGGGCCTCTTGAAGTTGTGTGCGCTCGCAAATAGATAAGATCCTGAAAAATAAATACTACGTCACTTGATGCTGTGATTGCCGCATATAATATGGCAACCTGCTGCATCCCTTCTCCTCTCCATTCACTCATTCAATTATTCATTCGGCTTCCAGTTTTTTTTATGTGCCTGGCAGCGCCACCAGGAAAGACCAAGTGCAGGGAGCCGCTAGGTGAATACTTGTTTTAGCAAGGTAGGGATGTGTGCGTGTGTGTGTGTGTGTTTTGCTTTTGTTAGGCCCCCTTATCACCCCTGATACACAACCTAATCACTCTAAGGACAGGACACTTATTTTGTAAATCCCTTAAGGGTTTAGCTGAGCAGAATGTTCCCAAGCAGCTGGCAGCTTCTTGATGGTCACTGCTGTTAGCCTTCGCATTGGACTTGCTGGTGACCAGGATGTTAAGCAAAGGTTGAATCCTTGGCTATGTTTGCTTCTTTTCAATAGGCAGCTGCGGTTGGGGAGACATATGCTATCTATTCTAAGGAAATAGAGGGCAATTAGTTTCTTAGGGGGTGGCGGGGGGTTGGATACGTTTATTACTATGAGTTTTGATATTTTTAACTTTTTTTTTGATAGTTCATATAATACAGATTTTTCAAATACAGCTGTTCCTTCCCCTAGAATAATCACAATTAGTTTTTAAACTCTAAACTCTTCTTGTGACTCAGTCGTCTTCCCATGTTTGTTAATGGTCTTTTGTACATTTGAGAAAGTGTGTTCACTTTTTTCACAAGCTTGCCCACGAATGCCGGCATCACGTTAGGCGTTACTGAGCTACCGCTGTGTGTCGCCCTGGGTCTGGAGACTTCAGGAGAGCAGAGGTCCATGCCAGGCCCACAAAGCGTATGCGTTTGTCTGAGCTTGGGGCAGGCTAGAGTTCAGAAATCCAGGTGAGTAGCATGGAAGCTGGCAAAGGGCATATTTACTAAGGTCAGAGCAGGCAGAAGGGCAATAACAGGACAAACGGAAAAGCCATTTATGTACTCTTTCAACAAAAACTTGAGCATTTATTATGTACCAGGAATGAATTTGACCATGTGGATTCCATGTAAGATAATGGCTCAGTCCCCAAGCAACTTACAGTTTAGCAGTGGACATGTTTATCACTTGCTCAGCTTTATTACAGCTTCCCATACAGATTTCCATGAATCAACATAATCCACTATTGGTCGTTCTTAATTATAATAGTGTACAGCAGTCCATCCTGTTAATACAGAGCACTTGTCTAAACCATTTTCCTTTTTGTTGTGCTGTAGAGATGGTTCTTATTTTTATTATGAAAAATAATGTTGTGATATAAATACTTTGCATAAATTTCATTTTCCTCTAAGTATTTTTCCTCCTTATATATTCCCGAAATGGAACAAGTAGATAGACGTTTTAAAAGATTTTTCAGCTCTTGCTACATATTGAGAAATCACTCTTCAGAAATAGGAGCCCACCAACAATGTAGTTTTCCCAATCTTGTTTCCCAGGGATCCTCCAACTTTCTTTTAAGAAAAGCATCTTTTAGTTTTTTGTGCCATTTTTTTTTAGTTTGAGTTCTAATTTGCATCTCTTTAATTGCTATGAAAATGCACATTTTCTGTGTGTTTCAATTTAATTTGTCAGTTTTCCTTTTGTAAAAGTTTTTAGTCTTCCGTGATCATTTATGGCATGAAAGCAGAGTATCTATATCTACAAAAATTCATTGTATATTTGGGGCAATAAACATGTTGAGTATTTTTCATTTTGTTGGGTGTTTTTTATATTTATTTTATTATACTGTTTTAACAGTTACATATTTAAATGAGCACACATCAATAATATGATATACTTCATGTTCCAATATATATGTATCTCTTTTGTAGATACATTAGTCTATTTGCCCTAATAGGTAGTTTATTTTTTCTACTTCTTATAATAGTTATTTTTAAAAATCTTATACTACATTTCATATTGGAGGTATGATCCCGTTTTATTTTTCTCCATACCATTCTCGGTTATCTCAACACTAATTCTTAAGTGGGTAGTTTCTTCTGATCTATTATTTGTCTTATATTACTAATTCTAGTTTGACCTATATTCTTATAATAGTTTTAACTTATGAAATCACCATACTGTGACTTATTTGATCATCGATCTTTAAAAAAAATTATTTATATGTGATTCTACAACCACTTAGAAAATAGTTTGTTTGCTTATATGCCAAGATTTATTTTTATTGTCAAGTTGTTCAATGATTTACATGTCATCAGAAGATTATTAATACATTTAAGTTAAATTATTAACATACTAATTCAGGAATTAATATCTTTTTTGCACTCAGAATTGTTTATTTTTTTCTCAGTAAGAGACATATTTCTCCTTGGCGTCTGTCCAATTATCCTGTCATGTTTTGGAGCTGTAGCTGGAATCCTTGACAACAGGTTTTCCGTGGAAATCTATAGACTGTCCTCTGCCTCCATGGACTTTCTCAGAAAAGAGAGGCCTCAGATGTCCTAAGGGGCATGAGTTGCCTCTGATCACAAGATCCAGGTATCACTTACACAGGCAGGGGAGAGAGTGGCACTGAGCAGAACATGTGTCTTCCTGCCAGTCCCAGTACTCAGTGGCTTTCTGCCAGTATGACAGTGGACAAGGTATCTAGGAGACAAGAGAGAATCTTGCCTTCATATGTGGCATGGTAACCAGGAAGTTTGAAGGGACAGGGCTGTGTAGAAATGCGAGTAGGGCATTAAGCTAGTGTTCGCATTTTTAGTGGAAGCTTTTAAAGAACCTTATATCTTTTACCAACTTGGGAATAGAGAACAGAGCTGCTAAGAGTAAAAGGCACAAGAAATAAAGGAAATCATTTAAGGATTTGCTGGTGGTGGTGATGATGTAATGCATATGTGTAAGTGAATATCTAAAGCTGTTGGCAGTTAAAACACACTATTACTGTGTGTTCACATGGTACATTTCAGCATTAAGCAAAGAGCAGTGAGTTCTGAAAATTTATTTTTTGATCATATAAGACCATATATGAATTGCTGAATTTCAATCGAAGGTATTTAATAGACTCATTCATGGGGATACATTGCTTCAAAAAGGCAAAATTAAATAAATGTGATATTTCTCCACAATTCCTGCTGAAGGTAGCTTAATTAGAACAATACCTCAGTTGACAAATTCTTTATAATCAAGAACTTTTATAGGAAAGTCCTTCTCAAAGTACACACATATACTCCACACATACCTTCTGAAATTATGAGTATTCCTTCAAAAAGCTGCACTACTAGCACCTAGTTAGCTAATGCAAGCAAAATTATGAAACTGCAAAATGTGTCTTTGTTTTCAACCCATTTGTTCATTCTTGAACCTTCTTAACCTTTAGTGATCACCTCTCCAATCTCCACTTTCCTCCTACTCTTCCACATCAAAACAAATTATCTGAACCATTCACACCCAATTCATTCATTCATTCTTTCAATTTCTTATTCATTTTTTTTTCATCTTTCGAAAAGCACTATTGAATGCTTAGTCTGGACACTGAACCCTCTGCAGGGTACTTGTAATACGAAAATGCAGGTGGGATGGCTTCCTTGGGTAAGCTCATGTGGCAGGAACAGATTTACTCCTGCTGCCTAAGGGTCTTCCAGTGCACTGGTACAAGAATCCGAGCAGGGCTCTGGACTGCCAGGTTAATGGCCTGCAGTTTTTACCTAAGTCGAAACTTGTACTTTTAACATTTCATGAATGCTCATGAAACAAGACAGTTTTGTTAGAATACCTGAGGGAAAGCAAAGCTCCTTACCCACCCCACTGTTCCAAAGATGACACCAAATTTTCCCAAACCTGGGCAGAAAGGAAGGGTGTTAGAGAGAAGGCAAGGGGTGAGATGTTAGTGTGAGTCCTTGAGAAATAAGGGCCCTGCACTCTCCCTCTCACCCCACCCAGGGAGGCAGCATAAAGCCAGGGGAGAAATGGCCGTTTTAGTACAGGCGTTAGAGATGGCCTTAGCAACTTCATGCAAGCATAGTAAGGGAGCAGGGAACAAATGTCAGGTGCCTGTAGGTGTGCCTGCTGTGTTGAGGGCTCTGGAGAGACCCATTCAGGCTCTCCTGCCCCACCCCCTACTCCATGGTGTAGGAGCAGCAGAATAACATTTTGTATGCAAGGACAGCGAAGTGGAAAAGCCAGCTAGACTTTCCTCATGGTTGGAAATGAGGCAAATGTCAGGAGTGACCTTGATGGAGTGTGACTGAAGACCAGAAAGGAATAAGGACCTGAATGAAGATCCAGACCACATGCCCTCCCTCCGCATCCTTAGAACTACAAAAATCCAGAATTTAGATGTAATCCACTGGAAAGCAAGGGACAAAAAAGGGGGCCTAAATTGTTTCCACACTTGTTAGAATAGAATCTCTTACTAGTAACTAATTTGCTGTGCACAGCTGAGTTTGTGCATCACTAGTCTTACTTGTATTAGTATTTTCTTAGTTTTAAAAGACAAAATACAAAAGACATCATAATTTTGGAAACTCTTTACTGTTCTTTGTTCCATAAAGCGCATTTCTTTAAGAAAGAAACACAGAAATAAAAGGGGAAGAGAGGCAGAGAAAAGGAGAGAGAGGGGAAGAGAGGGACCAGGGACTTGAGGACAATTTTCCCCGAAAATCTCTATGAAACCCCAGCTTATGCAGTTTTATTAAATGGCCCAACTAAATACAACAACTGAGCTTTTTAACACATAAGTGCCATGATCCTTTAGACATAAAAGTTGTTCAATGAATGTTTGCTGAGTGAATAAACAATGTGCTTTAATTTCTAGTGCAATAGTTACCAGATTTTTCCAATAATGGAGCACCTGTAACCCACCATAATTTTTGTGGTGCACTATGAAATGGCAATATATGGAGTTTCCCATAAAAGTAGGAGTAATTTTACTAGTAGAAATATGATTATCTATAATATGTGTCTGTCATATAAAACTGTAGCCACTTAAATGGTTGGTTTAATAATTTCCCCTTGTAGTTCTATCAAATCTTCCTTTACATGTTTTAGGACTTTGTTTCTAAAGGCATACAAGATCTGAATTGTTATGCTTTCCTGGTGAACTTTACTTTTTGTTATTAATTTGTGGTCCTCCTTGTCTCTAGAAATGCCTTTTCTTTAAAGTCTTTTCCCCCTAAATGAACAGAGCAATACCTGCTTTCCATTGGTTTGTATTTGCCTAGGTGATTTTTTTTCTATTCCTTTACTTTCAACCATTCGGTATGTTTGAGTGGTGTTCCCTGTAAATGCCTGTATTTTCTTTCTCCTTTAAAAAAAACAATTCTAAGTTGACACGCTTATCTTCTGGTTGGAGAGTGGATCCATCTCCCTAAATTTATTGTGACCACTGGTACTTTAGAATTTTTATTTTGAAATAATTATAGATGTAAAGAAAGTTGCAAAGGAATTACTACACATATTTGAATTTTTTATTTCTGCCATTTTATTTTATGCTTTCTAGTTGTCCTCCTATGCAAGTTCAAAAGCCGTCGTTTACATTACTTATTTACCATGACTATTCTATATCAATCATTTTATATATAATTCTGAATTACTCATAAAGTTGCTAATAACACCATAATTGTTATTATTTTAGGCGGCAACTATTTTGCCAGGTCCAGAGAATGCCAAGTTTCCACCTTTGGCCTCTTTAGACAGAGTATCTGCCAGTTTATTCACTGCTTCAGAAAATACTAAAGTCAAATTAATAAGGAATTGACACAGTTGCCAGTACGCATAGCTTGCACGGATAAGTTGAGCACTGGAAGAACTGTTGGAGTTTCGTAACATTATTCAGTGTGGCCACTAGAGGGAGTCCACACACAGCTATCCTCACCATGGTATTCTGAGCCTCTAATTTTTTTTTTTTTTTTTGAGAGGGCATCTCTCATATTTATTGATCAAATGGTTGTTAACAACAAAATTCAGTATAGGGGGGTCAACGCTCAATGTACAATCATTAATCCATCCCAAGCCTAATTCTCGTCAGTCTCCAATCTTCTGAAGCATAACGAACAAGTTCTTACATGGTGAACGAATTCTTACATAGTGAATAAATTCTTACATGGTGAACAGTACAAGGGCAGTCATCACAGAAACTTTCGGTTTTGATCCTGCATTATGACCTATAAACAATCAAGTCAAATATGAATATTCGTTTGATTTTTGTACTTGATTTATATGTTGATCCCACATTTCTCCTTCTATTATTATTATTATTTTTCTTTTTAATAAAATGCTGAAGTGGTAGGTAGATGCAAGATAAAGGTAGAAAACATAGTTTAGTGCTGTAAGAGGCTGAGCCTCTAATTTTTAATAAAAGTCTGTCAGTAGCACATAAAACTGCTCTGTGCGATGCCTCCTGACTTTTCAAAAGACATACAAGTGCAGCCTCAAAACAGACAAAAAGAATTAAATCAAATCAGAGATTGTCATGGAAAAAGACATATGAGACCCAAGTATATGCTGCCACAGGAAATGTGCTTTAAACATAAAGACATAAATAAGTTAAAAATAAAAATATAGGAAAAGGTGTAAGAGAAATAATATTATCAGAAATAAAGGTCCTTTTATAAAAAGATAAAGGGGTTGATTCATCATGAGGACATAACAGTCCTAAATGTTTATGCATCTAAGAACAGAGCTGTAAAATACCCCAAACAGAAAGTGATGTAATTGCAAGAAGAGACAAATCCATAGTTAAAATCAGATATTTCATTAATCCGTAGTCCTAGGGATGCTGTTACAAATTCCCACTAGCTGGATGGTAACATATTACCACACAATAGAAATTTATTTTCTCAGTCTGGAAGGTAGAAAGTCCAGTATCAAGGTTTAGCAGGATACAAGATCAACGTACAAAATCAACTGGATTTATATACGCTACCACCAATGAACACTTGGAAATTGAATTAAGAAATAGCATTTACAAATAGCATCAAACATGTGAAATACCTAGGAATAAATCCGAGAAAATCTTGGCAGGGGCTCCTCAGCGCCTCCGCTCCGCCGCCCCTTCCTCCTCTCGGGCCTCCGGAGACGGGCGGCAGGGGGCGCTCCTCCGGTTGCCGGGGCAACCTCCTCGCGGCTGCGTCCGGCGGCAGAGCCCAGGCTGCGGGGCTGCGGGGGGCGACGAGGCGCGTGAGCGAGCGGCGGGCGCGGTGGAGCGCGGCCGGAGGAAGCTGGCCCGCAGCAGCCCGGAGCGACGGCGCCGGGAGAGCCCCCCCGGGGACCCCGAGGAGCCGCGGGCAGGGCGCGGGGCTGCCCTGCTCTGTGCGACGCCGAGCAGCGGACGCTGGAACGCGCCCGTCCCCAGGTGCCTTCCTTGGGTTGGCGAGGCCCCACCCCGCAGGGCACCGGTCTCCCCGACACTTACGCCAGCGACCGCGGCGTGCCACGCACCGCACTAGCCCTGGACGTCCACTGTCACCTGGCATTCTTAAAGAAAACTGAGGCGGGAGGCATCACCTCTGTTTCGGGAGTGACTTGGCCAAGGCTGGGCGGGCCGCGAGCACCCTCGCTGGTGGCCTGGGCTCAGCCTCCGCGGGAGGGCAGCTTTTAAAGGCCCCGCTATTCATAGTGTGAATTTGGGTCAGTTCAGCCAATGCCCTTCCTTCTTCCCTTCTCTCCTCTGGCTCCCACCCTCCTTCCCTTCCTCTCCCTCCCCCGCACTCTCACCTCTCTTTTTTAATCACCAAATATTGTGCTGGATACCAAAGAGGCAAAAATGACTAAGACCCTGACCCGCCTTCAAGGAACTTGGCAGTTTAGGTTTCCTTTGAGGCATATCTGCCTCCTGTATTGCCCAGAAGTGAAAGGCTCCTTAATCTCCCACCTACCCTTACATTAGGGAGTTGCCACAAGCTGTCTCCCTACTTTCCCAGAATAAAGGCCCAATGCCCTGGTCCCTCAGCTTGGCATTCAAAGCTGTTGGCCTCTCACTTGCCTCCAGGCGTTTCCTCCTTTAGTTTACTCAGGAACTAACTGCCACGTCTAGTCCTGGTTTCTTGCTTCAAACAGTCAAGTCTATTTGAATTCTCCTCCTTCCTAGCCACCAATTTGGCTTAATTCCTCCTTCTCAAAGAAGGTTCCTAAACTGCCTTTTCAGAACTGATCTTTCCCGACTCTGTTTCACTATAGCCTTTTTACTCTGCCTTGCCACCGACCACCGTGTAGTAAGTCACCCATCTAAGCCCCCTCACCCTCCTCAGGCTTGAGGCCCTGGACTTCAGCAACTGCATCCTAGTCACAGCGCTGGACACAAGCAGATCATCTAAGAATGCTGCCTAGTGAAGTGACATTGCTTGAATGCACTAAATATACAAACAGGCAAAATCCACAGAAACCAGGTGCTATTCAACTGTCTCCGCACAGCTAGAATCAAGAAATGAGCATCTAGGAATTACCCGAGCAATTTGATCCATGTATGGAGCCTATTGGAATGATTTTAAGCACACAGAATAAACTTCCAGGGCCTCAGCTATGAGATGGTCTGTCTACAAAGTAACCACAGGAGCACAGGCATGTTGCCCTCGGTGCTCAAACAGAGCCTGTCTGTGTAAATGGCTCTCTCCTCACCCTTCAAGAGGTAACGGGGGAGGCTATTTCAGCTCCTTTCAACCCAGAGTGGGCAAATCACAGTAAAACTAACACCTGCTTTGGAAGGGGATCTTTTGCTTCTGGCTTCTGGTTTTGTTTATGAGTGCAAGATAGGAGTTCTTTTCTGTCTAATGTGTGAGGTTGCAATACATTCTGGCAGTCTTTCCAACATAAACACTACATGTTACATGTTAGGATTTGAGGGAAAAGAGACTACCAAATGTTTTACTGTGATTTGCTGATCAAATTCTCTAAAACACTGTGAAACTAGCTTCAGAAATACTTACGAAATGGTAGATTGCTTAGCACTTTGTATGTAACTTTAAAAGTTTATATTACCGATATGAAACTTAGTGGATAAAGGTATATATAAATGATCACACAATCCTCTGAAATGTAGGAAAAATTATTTCATTATGCTACTGTGTTCTGTAGGGTTCCAAGAGACCAAATAATATTTTTTGGACAAAAAAATACCTGAAACTCTAATGCATAATAACAATACTAATGAGGTTTATGTTTATATATGTAAATTAATTTAAGGAAATGTACAGTGTAACATTGTCCTATAGGCAGTACTGTGAATCTAGATCCTTAGAAAAGAAGCCATTGACAGGGCACAGTACCGGGGGGTCCCTGTCACCTTCAGCCACCCCTCAACAGATGTAGTTGCAGAATCACCCAAAATGTTCTCTTCCATTGGATGGAAATTTTCTTTGTTACTTCCTGAAACATAGATGCTCCGAGGTCCTGTGTTTCTCCAATGTTGTAGTGGCCGGATTGGTTTCATCCTCCTTGAGGTACACACCATGTCCCTATTTTCTGAACTGCTCTCTCCCCAGAATCTTCTCACTCACACCACATAGAGTGGGAAACCCACCCAGGCCCGCCAGGGAGAAACCAACCAGCTGAGTTAAAGTGGTGAGCAATGTAACTGGAAGAGAATGACAGAGGGTCTTTGAGAAAACGTTTCTGAAAGACAAATCAGTTATCAAGTGCTTCTGATAGAGGACCGTAAAGGAATGAGAGCCTTTACCAACCTACTTCCTATCTCTCAGTTTTAAACTGGAAGCCAACTTGCATCAACAGAATTTACTTTTGCAGTTACACCATGCTGTGTCGCTCATGTGCTGGAGTCCTGGGTAGGCAAAGTGATGCTTTGATTGAAGTGACAGCTTTTTAGCTTCGAGGGATTTTAAATAAAGCACTAGTACTTATATCTCACAGAATAAATAACTCTGTTCTTTTCTTCTTTTGAATAGACCCAGAATCAGAAACTATTCTGGCGGGTATTTGATCCGGGCAGCCGACCTTCTCATCTGACACAAGGGGAAACCAAGGCACAGAGAGGCGAACTTGCTTAACCCCGAACCTCACAATTTCTTACAGCCAGAACCTGCCCCCAAAGTCAAGTTACATGATTCTAAGTTCATTTCCCTTCTGCTTTAAGTCTATGGTTTTTTCAAACATGGTTTTTTATTTCATCATGTAAACATTTTCTAAGTCCTACATCTCAAAAAACACTGTTCTGCAATGTAGATTCTTTGGTGGCATCCTTCTGCCCTCTGCTCTCCTGGCAGACTCCGGTTGGGGAGCACCCCTCTTCCTGTTCTCTTTCTCTTAGGAGTCAGGCAACACCTCTGTTCTCCTATGCCTGGCAGGTGCACTCGCTGAGGCCTCCAGCACCCTCCATGTCGCCAACAAAGTGCACCTTCTCCAGCACTTGCTTTACGTGACTTCTTCACCAACCACCCACTCCTTCCTAAACCTGCATTTCTTCATGGCTGTATTCTATGGCCTCATATCCTTTCTTTTCCCTCCCTGGCTGCTCCTGTATGCATTCCTTGGTGGGGCCTAGTTTCTCTCTCCTTATAGCAATGCCAACTTTCTTATATACTAAATTCCATGTGTACTGCAGACTGTCTCTGGGCTTGCTAAGGTGTCTAGTCACATGCCGCATGACTGTTGTAATTACTGTAACCATATGTTTTACTCTCAGGCAGGGTTAGCCATCTTCACTACCCTCCTTCAAAACCAGCTTAGTTATTTTTGCAGGTGTATTTTTGTAATTTCAGCTCGTTTAGAGCTGAGCTGTGCCTTACAATCTTTACATTCATATTTACACATGTACATGTTTATCTAGAATTATGTGCTTGACATGTTGACACAGCTCCTCTTATGAGCTACCTCAGGGCATCACAAATTCAAATGTCAGCATACCAGGGAAGTAATGGAAATGAAGCAGACTGTAGTTGGAAGATTAAATTACAGGAAAATTCGTATTTACCACAAAGAAATGGTCTTTCATCCCTTTCTTTTCTTTTAATCTCTTTTGTTAGAGAAATGGTAATGAGGAAATATTTCTCTCCTACTAAGTGAATTGCACATGGCATCTGATAGATGGCCTTATTTCAGGGAAACAATAAAGAGTAGTGGGGATTGTGGCAAACATGTTCCTTCTAAAGAGGGCAGTGGGTATTCAGCCCTACCTAGCCCCTTGTTACTGAGGATTACAGATAATTACACATCTCCTTGTACAGAGGAACTAGAAGCCTAGATTTTATATGCAATTTTCTTATTTAATAAATAAAATCAAAATAAAATAAAAAATAAAAAATAAAATCAAACACATCTGCAGGCCAGATGCCACCCATAGGCTTATAGTTTGTGGGCTCTGATTTAGCCTGATATATTACCATTAAAAAGTAATTTTATTTTTATGAAACTTTAAACAATCATTTTCAGTTGACTAAACCAAATAGTAAGCAAAATAGATCATTAAGAAACAAGACAATTCGGAAGAAGCTATATTGAAACTCCTGTTGGATAATGTGAATATGAACGAATGTGAATGTGAAGAGCAACTAAATTGAAATCTAATAATTTTTTCAGCTAGTCTGGGCATAATCTTGTTTATTCATTTAATTCAACTGATTTATTGATTGAATACCTACTAAAGTCAGGGTGTGGTGATAGACTTAGTAAGAATGAAGAGAAAAAACAACATGATAACCTTCCTTAGATAGGCTTACTGTGTCACTGCCAATATTCATATAAAGTGGCTACTGTCAACATTTGTCCTGCTTTGGATTCAAGTTGTTATACACACACATGACAGTCCCCATATATATATACACACATACATTAATATGTAATTTCATTGACATAGATTTAAATAAATTGGGTATTATCTTTTAAGAATCACCCATAATGCAAGCCAAAAACAAACAGGAAAAACCCTCCAACTTCTAGAAGAGAGTTCTTGTTTTCATTAAGAAATCAAGATCATGGGAAAGTTAATCAAGTAAAGCAAGGAACCAAAAAACAGTTTTATTTTACTTATTTATTTTTTTATTAAAGTATCATTGATATATATAGTCTTATGTTGGTTTCAAATATACAATACAATGGTTCAACAGTTATTCATATTATTAAATCTTCATCCCTCTAGTGTGGTGACTATCTATCAAGATGTTACAGAACCATTAACGACATTCTCCGTGCTGTACTACCATCCCTGTGACCAACTTATATAGTTATTGGGAATTATTGTGCCCCTTTTTCCCCTTCCACCTTCTGCCCTACCTCCCAATCCCTACCCTTTGATAACTGCTCGTCCCTTCTCGGTGTCTATGACTCCACTGCTATTTTGAAAAAACAGTTTTAAATTAGTGGAAAGGAGGAAAAAGCTCATGCTGGACTCCTGACTCCATATCCTCCTTTCATCCTGAGGCACGAAATGAAAACTTTGATGTTGCATTTTTTTATAGATTTCGTATTGAAACCAGAATCAGCCCCACCTCCACTTTAACTGGAATTGAAGTCAAATAGGCAAACTGTTGCAATCTGATTTCCTTCCACTCTTGACAACTTTCAAGTATTTAAGTGAGGGGGATGTTCCACATTTGTTTTTATCTGTGTTTCTATACTGGTTATCTTCTCTTAAAGGCATTAAGAAATCAGCCTGTATTTACAATATCTATTAAGTTGGAGATGTTTTTGGGCAGAGACATGATAGATACATGTTTCAATGGGCACTTCTGTTAAAGTGAGAGTTCTAAAATCTCTGTAGTTTGGTTTTTGTATTATCAATAACTGAAGATTGCAAAGCTGTATCTTGGAAATAAATTTTCTTCTGCCTCTTCCAAGTTATCTAGTGAATGCAATACAAGAATGCACATATAAGTTTCAATCACATATCCTAGAAATGGGACCATTTAAAAAATTCTATTACCTTATATTTTGTAGGGTTATTGAATGATTTTCAGAAAGTTAGAAATATAGCTACTGGATTTACTATGCCAAGGTCTATAGTTCTTTGTGTTTTTGACAGAAAGATTGACAAATTAAAAGAAAACCTCATAGTCAACAGCTTTTGGGACAGCCAGTGAAAGCAGGTAATAATTTACATATACATTTTCTCCATAAAGTATGATAGGTAATGGGAATCTGGTGATTTCTACTTTTCCACAGTGTGCATAAATGAATCAATACAACTTTTTTCTGTTTCTTCACAATAAAATGCAGATAAAAGTTGCTTTTATTTAGCTTCACAGAAAAAGACTGTATGAACTATCATTTTAAGAATTTCTGAAATTAGATCTTAACGTGAGAGATTTTAGATATTTGCTACTCAATAGAAAATACCAATGATAATTTCCTGGATTTGCAATGATAATATTCAGAATTAACCATTTTATTTTCCTTACTGTATCCATACACCTTGTAATCAAATAATTTACTTCCCTGATGTGAATCAGCTCGTCACCATGCCTGATGGAAGTTTTTATGCTTGCCTGGTGACAATAAAAATTTCTAAGCCACCAGGTGGCAGACTATCCTTGGCTTAAATTGAATATTGCCATTTTCCGCAGATTGCCAAATGTAGTTTAAGTACGAGTGATCTCCATACCTTTTACCCATGCACCCCCTAAAATAATTTTGAAAACTTATGCATCTTCCACAAATGTAATTAACTTTGCTGTAGTTTAATTTCTGCTTAAAGCTTGATTTATAACCAAGACTAACCTAAGAGAAAAATACAATATGTTTACTGCTTAAGTTTGATGAACAGCCGAAACCAATCTAATAGAAAGAACAAAGTGTTCATTCCTGGAATCTGGTGTGAGTTATGAACAGTGTGGAACAGGAGCTGCAAACGGTTCCTGGGATCCTTCTGCGGCAAACCCAGACCAGGAATATGCTGTGAAACTCACTAACCGGATGACTTGGCTTAACACAATGGGGATATAAAAAACATATCTAGTTCGCAGTTGGTTGATTCGTTGAGAAAGTCCATTCAATAATTATCAACCAATGATTGTTTCACTGCTTCCTGTAACCTAATAAAGACGCAGGGGCACTCTGACTTGTTTAGTCTCCAAGGAAGTCTAAGCCCTCTGCATTAAACATCATTCTGACTCAGTTTCTCATTCGCGGTCCCCGACTGCAACACACACACCTTTAAGATTACGTATACAATTTTTCAAGAGATGTTAACTTCTGGCATACTATAAATACTGAAATTTAAAAATTGAATTGTTGTATCACTTTTTAAAATGAATCTAATTGAATACAAATTAGCATAGGGATTTGACAGCCACTATCGTCTGTTTGAAAAAAATCCCCAAACAAGCTTATCTTCTAGAGTTAGATACTTCACGTCACTCTTTTTTCTCCTTGACATCTTATTTTCCATTGTATTTCCCTACAGAATTTTATACTAATATAAAATGTTTTAAGCTAAAAAGTTTTGGTTACCCTATCATTCTTCTCTGCAACAAGAGTCTGGGTATAAATTAAATGAACTGTTCTGTATTTCCTGTAACCCTAAGGTTCTAAGTGTCAGATTTTTATATTTTTTCATTTCTAGTATGTTTAGTATGTATTTCTAAATTTGCCCAGTATGCATTTATTTTTTCACTGATTTGTAAAATCCTGAAAAATACAGAGACAAAATGATCCTCAATTGTACCACTTAACTAATGTTTATAGAGAATAAAAAATGACAAGCCCAGTTTTGCTTATCTCTTCCCACTTTGTGTAGATAAATCCTGTTAATAGTCGATGCCCATTCTTTCATATTTTTTCTAACTTTTAAAGATCATTTATACTTTTAAATTTGGAGCTTAAAATATTAAGGTGCTTTCCAGATTGCCTTTTTAAGAGAGTCTTTCTTTCCTTGCACTAAAAGCACAGTATTCCATTGGGGGTGTGTGTGTATATACAGATACACACACACACACACACACACAAACATATACATACAAAGCATACATAGTAGATAGGCAAAAAAGACCACATTAAAAAAAATAACCTCTATTGGGATAGAATACTGCTAACTTTTAGAGCTAAGTCCTTGGGAGTTTAGGAAACTACAAAATTGGTGACAGTACAGTTCCTCGTAAGACCACCCTCACGTTTGACACCAGTTGCACATTCAGCACATTCAGGAGAGTTTCCAAAGCCACCCTTAGGTTTGATAATTTGCTAGCAGGACTCACAGAGCACACTGAAAGCTATTGGACTCACAGTTAGGATTTATTATAGGAAAACGATACAGATTAAAATCAGCCAAGTGCATAGGGCAGAGCCCAGGGACAGAACTAAATGTGAAGTTTCATAGTCCTCTCCCCATGGAGTCTTGATGCATTACTTTCCTGGTATCTGTGTGTAACACATGGAATATTGCCAACTAGGGAAGTTCACCCGACCCTTCTGGTTCGGAGTTTTGGTAGAGGTTCGATTCTATAGTCAGAATTGGCTGCCTGTAGCTGACTTCAGTCTCCAGCCCCTCTGGTCAAGCTGCCACGGGGCGACCCAAGGCCCCCACCCTTCATCATATTGTTGGTCTGTCTAGTGTGGTCAGCTCCCACCCTAAATACAACGTGGTATAGTCAGCTCCCACCCTGTATCACATTGTTAGACTCCTGGCATATTCCGAGGCCCACATGTACACAGAGACACTCTTAACACACATGGCTTTCCAAGGACTTAGAGCTTGCCTCCAAGAAGCTGAGGGAAAAGGCCAGACCTTTTTCTAAAATGAAGTAAGGAGGTATTAATAGTAATATTACACAGTACCCCATATGTCATCATCATCAAAACCCTTCAGTGGGAAGGGTGGCTACCTTCTGAGGATTAAGTATTCAGTCTATTTTTTACTGACATAGCAGACATATAAAAATCATTCAGGAAGCTTAGTAATAATACTGGTACATTCTTTTGACTGCTATATTCAGGCACTGGGTTAAAATAATTAATCCTCATAGTGACTCTGTGAAGTAGATATTTTTATCCCCATTATTCAGATAATCAGATGAAGAGAGTGAGTTTCAGAGAAATTAAATATTTTGACTAAGATCACACAGCGGATAAGTGGCTGAGCGGTGATTCCAAGCTAGGTGTGTCTGCCTGTAACATTCATGCCCTTCCTTAATTCTTGGTACGTGTTCTGGACTCATTTGATTTTAGATCTACTGAATGAGGATTTTTGGCAGGGTGTGGAGAGAGCAAGGGTTGGTGGGAGGGAATGGGAGACAGAGATTAGGTCTGGGACTTATTTTGGCAGAGGCTGTTCATGCCTCAAATTCCTAATCTCTTATATAGACTGGATAACTTTAGAGAGGGTCCAGGGTGACCCAGCCAAACTAGACCAACGTAAACAGAAATCCAGAAGCATAACTGCCTCAGATCATCTAACCAGTTAGCAGGCCTTCGATGGCTGGCATTTCATAAGATCCTCTTTTTTGTTAAAGAATGTTAGAGAGTGACTTCTTCAAACCTTCATCATGTGAAAGCTTGATCTACAATTTTACACATAACCAGTACTTTTGTTAGTACTACTTATGTCAGAGCCCCTCATTAAAGGCATGTAGTTATTTGGAACCTTATCCTAGTGATTAACACTATCTATGCTCAACTCCCTTCTGAAATCTTTAATACACTGTTATTTTTCCAACTTGGCAGATGAGAAGTACTTTAGTTTACCTAAGCTGTAATTGTCGATCTCACATGACTAGTCACACATTCTCTTGAGGCCTCTCCTCTACTGGGTGACCTGAGTCTCTGACATTTGTACAACAGAGATGAAATACTTAGTAGATGGTTAAATTATAATCACCTTACTCAGCAATATGATGGGCACTATTGTATAATTCTACTGAATTCTGAATCTCTGAGCTTTCTTTTATTACAGTTAAGTGTTGCATTTTAAAATCTAGATGATCTTGCTTATTCAGACTGCAATGAGTTATGAGATTGTGTATAATCGAGTAGATGCTATATATTTATCAATAAAAAGAGAAATTTGCATTTCCCCCATCCTTACAAATCCAGGCCAAAACAATAATTCAGTTGCAGAATGCATTGTGGAGCAGTAAAGAGCGCTGGGGAAGGAAGACCTAAATTAGAGAGGAACGGACAGTGGGGTGTGCTTAGAGGGGGGCCATTTTTCAACTAAGGGGAAAAGCGAACCCTGATATGCAGGCCAAGTCTTTTTTATTTTTAAGTTGAAAAAATACTTCATGACAATTAAAATAGAATTTCTCAGCCTTTTCTTCTACCATAAGCTATGACAGGAGATGAGATCTGCAATTTTCTGAAATTTTGTTCCATTTAAACGCCTAAAAGGTTTCCTATTTTTAAACCTGAAAAACATTAAAACGCCTTTCTCCTGGGTTCAGTGTGCACATTTGTTTTAATCATCCCACAATCTGCAGTCTGATTATTAGAAGGTAGTTGGCAACTAACATAAAAGTTTCATCAATAGTAGAGTTGAAATGTTCAAATACCAACAGATTAAGACATTAGCCCAGAGTCAATCAAACACTGAGCTGGTTTAGGGATTTGGTTTTCCATACAAACTTATCCACAGCTTGGAAGAATTACTCTAATTTTTTAAGTATGTACTTTACTGTAGATAGGAATTCAGTCTCCCTATGAAGAGTTTGTGCTTATTTGAATGTTACCACTTAGAATGAAGGCCTTGAGAATAATAAAGACATTCCAGAGAATGTTTCAGGTAGAAAAGAAATTTGAGCAACATTTAAAAGAAAGGATTTATAAAGGTGACAACAGCCATTTCTTTCTTTGTCTCTCTCCCAACCCACCCCAACACCTAAAAAAAAGAAAAAAAAACTGTTAAAAGAAGGTCTCATTGTAGATAATATATTGTCTATCCTCCATAAATAAGAACTGATTCATGGGAGGGAATAGATAAGTATGGCAGGAAAAATTAGAAATGAGTTGCAGATATAAAAAAAAAGGGAAGTCAGTTAAACTTTATATACTGAAAAGAGATGAGATAGAAAATAAACTGTTTCTTTGGCATTTTCTTTTTACACCATTTATACATGCCCACTCGTACAGTATTCTGTGAGCTATGCGGACAGTTCATATTCTCCTTGGCATTTGATAACTAAGATCACAAAGAGGTAAAACAAACTTTCTCCAGAGCCTGTGAACCTGCAGCTGAAGCAGTAAGAGAACCAAGTCCTAAGACCCAGCCTTGTGCTTTGTCCACACCCCCCTCCTCTGCCTGTGGCCCTCGGCCTAGGGGATGGAGAGGGCCATCCCACCCTTTAGGGGTTAGCTGGGCCAACTGGGAAGGGGCCCCGACAAAGAATAGCCTAGGCATCATTCCACGTCAGGCATAGAAAGAGAACAACTACCGGGTAAGAAGAGTCAAGTGATATTGATCGGTGGCTCCCTAGGGTTGAATTCAGAACATGTTCTGCTGTCTCCTGGGTGCCAAGATTTGACAGAAAGGGCAAAGGACAACTTGAACAATGTGGGGTGGGCGGGCAAACTCTCCCTTCACTGTTGTTCACGTGGGAATGGAGTGCTCAGAATGACGGAGATCCTGCCGCGGCTTCCTGCTAGTACTAGCCTCTCGTTTCTTACCAGAAACCTAATACTCAGTGCCTCTTTCTCCGAACCTCTGGGGTTGGAAAGGGTGTGAGGAGAGCACGCTGGTACCAGAGAGGAGCAATTTTGTGGAAGAGAATCTTTGTCCTTAATGGGAACAAAAAAGGGAGAATGAAAAGAGAGGATTCAAAATGAAAGGACAAGACTTAAAAGTCAGAAAAACATTTCAGAAAACAGGCTAAATGAAGGAGGAATAAAGTGGTGCTGGGTCACTAGCAAACACCAAATTGCAGAGGTGGAGGGGCTACAACAGAAGGGAAAAAAGGCACAGTTCAAGAAGCTAAATTGTAAGTAGAAATTAGACACAACCAATCCAATATACACATTAGCAAGGAGTTGGTTATTTAAGTTATGGTACATCCACACAGTGGAATACCATGTAGGCTTTTTAAAAGGATTGAGTAAATATTAGCACAGATACCTAAGATTGGTTTTGTGAAAAAAATGAAATGACTGAATAATCTTTCAAATATAATTTACTGTAAGATAATAATACATGTTGGTATATATATGGGAAAAAAATCCGGAGGATGAAGCAGCCAACGGTAGTTCTACCTGTGAGAGGGGAGGAGCAATTATCAGGGAAGGAGGTTATGTTTTATATTATATATTTTTGTGCTATTTGAAAGTTTCTTTAGAAAAAAATTTCCATTGTTTTCATAAAAAAATCAATGACAAATATAGCAATGTTATGTGGCAAAGAAGAAACAATGCATATAAAGTTGAAAAAGAAAACATTATTTGTGGTGAAACTTAACATTGAACTAATTTAATCAGAGGTGTGACCCTATCTATATCTGTATCTGTACCTATATATCTATGAAATGGAAATCTCAAAAAGTTTTAATTCCACTTAAAAATGTTTGTTAGTTTAAAATGACACAAATGATAGGTTTTTAACAGGTAATGATTATGATTTTTCTATATTACACTGTATTTGCCCTAAAACAGAATATTAAACATAGTCCATAATAGCAGCATAACCTACTTATTGATGTAATTAATATGTTCTTAATGACTGAATATTTTCTTCTGATTAACTTGACTTACTCCTGTCAGCTCCTCTGAGATATTTGGGAAATCTCATAAATCCTCTCTAATTGCTTTTAATTTAAAGACAGTCCTTACCACAAGAGAATCACAAAGCACTAAGAGGATAGGGGGAGCAAGAACATTTTACAAATGTATTAAATACATGACAGAATATTTTAGATCATATTTTTAGAAAACAGCAGAAGTTGGAAGCAAACTGGTCTCAGCAATAGTTGCCTGCACAGATTTGGAACTAAACACCCTAAATTTGGAACTAACTGGGTTAGGTTACATATGAATAATAGAGTGACGATGATAATTTCACTTGGGAGTTAGGATATTCTTCCACTTATCATGTAAGAGACCCTCCAATGTGAAATAAGACCAAGAATCTATCTAGTGCATCATCGAGCCTCAGCTACAGTCACCAGAGAGAGAGAGAGAAGAAAAAGTGTGAATCCTTTGCTGTGTTCAGAAGCTCCTGTGCCACCGCTGTGCATGCTGCAGTCAGGTCAGAGCTCAATTGAATAGGATTTCCTCAATAAGTCACTCGCACAGGGCTGCGGCTCTGTCACAAACTAATACAGGCATAAAATGAATTTGTTTAAGATGAAAAAATTTACTGGGATTTAAAATATGATTTGGGAAACTTTTGACAGCCTGCATTAACCCATTTCAGGTCGAAGAAAAGTACAACTTCAGAGACATTTCTCCCCGCAGTATCTAAAAAATTAGGGCCCAGGTAGTCAGTCCAGGTGGGGGTCGTTAAAGCTCGGGACCGTGGGGAGAGGCGCCAGGGAACAGGCCCCGTCGGGCCGTCTGGCCCAGGCAGAGGCACTAGGCAAACCCAAGAGAGGAGAAACAGCTTTGCAGAGGGGATGCTGCTTGGAAACACTCCAAGCTGTCCTGTTTTATAAGAACGACTCAGAAACGGTCACCACTACGGCAATGTCACTTCCAAGAAACAACACACACACTGCGCCGGGACCATCTCCCTTCCCCAGACGTCCCAGGGCCCCACTGTCTCTCCTTCCTCTCTCAAGGTCATCCTGGCGACTTCCGGGCTGCCCCGTGCTTTCCCAGCATGCACCACGCCTCCCCCTAGACGCCCCACTCGTTCCCAGCACGCCCTGCGGCCGCTCCAGCCGCAGGCTCCCGAGAGGCCTGGTGGTTCACAGCCCCGGGGCGGCCCTCGCAAACCCTGGAGTTGTCATCCCCCTAGTTCAGGAAGGGGGCTCGTGTGTGGCGAAAAGACTTCTTCCAGGTACGATTTCCACATGAATGCTTGGAAAATCTCCCTGGCTTCTTCCCACAGCATCTCATGTGACCTTCAACATCTCCAAAAACTGATGGTCGCAAGGCCTACCCGCCTGGGAACAAGTATTTCCCAAGTCAGTCACCTCCAGGTTAGACAGTCGAGGCAGAATAGCTGCTCGGGGTCAAACATCTCCTCATTCTTTTGCATAAATCTTCCCCTGTATAGTATCTGGGCTATTATTCATTGTCTAATTGCTTTGTTTCTCAGTAACTCAAGTCATATTCCGCAGAAGTGGGTTTTGCGATGTCTGAGGAGAGGGATGCAGAGGGAGTGTGAGGAAACTGGCCGCCACTTTATTTCAGTTACGGTGTTGAAGTGATTGCAGACGTTCCCCAATTGTATTGTTAATTTTATGAATGTCGGACATCATGAGACTGCTGTAGCATTTATAGAGTATTTTTATACGTTTGTTTACCAACTTGATCCTGGAAATAGGCCTATAGGTTGGTAAATTAAATGTGACCATCGTGCTCATTTTACAAAGGAAATTTCAATCAGTTAGCGATTAAGAGACTTGCTAAAGTCTACATCTAGTAAGTGCCAGAACTGAGGGCTCAAAACTTCCCACTTTATTACCCATGCTAAGGGAGTCCAAGAAAAAATAAAAAGCCCTTCACTTGTATTCATTTTGGTTCATTTTGGTTAACGTAAGTTATTTGTTAACATAATTGGTTAACAAATTCATTTGGTTAACATTTTAAAAAATTGAAACAACAAACTTAACAAAAAATAAAATCCCATCTTGCTTTACCCATCTGTCATCCATCCATCCATCCATCCATCCATCCATCCATCCATCCATCCATCCTTCTATCTAGATGATGTGGCCAACAGGCAGCTGGGAGGTCCTCTGGAAGTTTAAGGCGACCTTAGACCAATTGTCGTTCATAATTACCAAGATTACACTAGTAATTCTCACATCTCAGGCTCAGCCCCACCTGACCGCCTCCTCACACCCGGGACTCCTCAAGCCCAAGCCCATCGAGCTCCTAGGGTAATTTCTGTCTGACTTGGCTCACAGGCTGAACAAGAGAAGACATATTACCCAGGACAGGTAGTGGATTTCTCACAGGCCAAGAGGTCTGGCATACATGACATGGGCTAATGGGTTTTCCATCATCCTAGGTTTGATCAGTGTTGTTGATATTGTGCTTTCAATATCTCATAATGTTAGAAAAGTACATTCCTGGAACATTAGCTTAAATTATTTCTCCATTTTTGAAATAAAGGCTGAAGGTGTTTTTTCCAGAGTCTGAGAATTTATTTTACAGTAGTAGCCAGGTGTTTTCTAAGTGATCATGGCATAAAGATTTTGATAATAACAAAGGGAACAGAGGTGATGAAAAACATATGTTTCCTGCGTGGTATATCCTTGTCTGTACATTAAAGGTAACGTAGTTTAGTTGGAAAAAAGCTGAATGTAAGAAATTAAAGAAAATTTTAAAAACAAGCCCCAAATACTTCTTTAAAGAAAATATCATTCTTAAATACTTCTTGAATATTAAACATGATTTTCTCACACACTAAAATTATTTTAAGTATCCAATTAAACATAGATTGGTCAGGAAAATATATGGTCCTGTTTCTAGGGATTTGGTTGAAGAATTAATGCTGAAATACAATGAAATAAACTCAGATTTATGATAGCAGAGATAGTATCTATTCTGAACTATATTTATCTAATATAGATTGTGTTTTTTTGTTTCCAAAGAGTGTCATTTGGTAAAAACTACAAGCTCCTTAGTGAAGAGCTGAAAAGTAATTTATATATAAATACTTTTATTTCAAGCCTTTCCATTGTAATTTTTATCTGTGGGAACAAATAAAAGGCTTTCATAAAATGTGAGACTTCATACCACATCTTTTCTATTTAAGCCTTTTGCGTCCTTTAGAAATGCCAACCGCTAAAAGCCAAGTCTGATTGCTAAGTCAATATTAAGATAGAATCCAACTATGGTTTGTTTCTCTGCTGGATTTTTATTTTTCTTGTTACTTCTTTCATTCTGTACACAAATACAATGCTTTGATATTTTAAAGCTGTTAAATAACAGAGAAGGGAAATTTCTATAATGGGATTTCTGGTTATTTTATATGTATGAAAGCTACTTTGCTTGTTATATATAGAAAAATGTACGGAGCTTAAAAATACCAAGATATTGTCTGTTATGAAATTTAAAATAATACACCTGATGGTAACTTATTTTTTGTCCTCAGGGAGAAATATCAGAGGCTACTTTCCACCCTGAGGACAGGAAAAAGTTATTTTATGACAGGTGATTTTTTTTTAAACACAGTAGACCTGTGCTAAAATACTGTCAGCGCTATATGTCTTAAGACTACCTTCTGAGTAAAGGAGGTCTTCTGGGACCCAAGACTATAAGCTCTCTTAGATAGAGTCCAAGGTGAACCGTCCTTTTTTCAAAATTCATTTGTGCAGTAGAGTGTTAAAGGTTAGCTTTGGGTGTATCCACATTGTCATAATTTTCACATATATTAACATTTACATTTCTCTAGAAAGATTGTGGGAAGACCTTTTTATGCTAGTGAAACTGTACAATATAGAAAAGACAATTGTAGGGAGAGAAATGACAGCCTTGCTCAAGCAGGAAGAATAACACAATTGTAAATTCTAGGGCTCCAGAGTCAGTGGGCAGGGCTGAAGTTGGAGCTATAGCAGGTTCTAGCTCTGTTAGGTCTCACTGTACAATAGAGACTATCATAGTACATACCCTATAGTGGTATGAGGATTAAGTAAGTAATGTGTCTGGCATGTAGTAAGCATTCAATAAATATTTGGTCGTACTACTAGTCTGGGAATTTAAGCTACTTATCCATTGCCTTTAGAGACAGAATGAATGATGAGCTAAAAACGGGCTGGATGGTTATGTTTGAAGGTTTCTTCCAGAGTCTAAACCCATGTGGCCTCAACGCATTTGCCTTGTCACACTACCCATGAGGTGAACCCCTAACTGTCTAACCTATACACCCTGTCAGTGTGCTCTTGTCCTGCTATTCGTATGGGCTTCCTGTTCCCTCCTCCAAACTCCCCTCCCTTCTAAAATCTCCCCTCTCTGCCGGTTAGAAGACCCGATCCATGAGGAATGAATTCTGCTACATGCTCACCTGCTTCTAAATGTTACGGTCTAGGCTAACCCAGATCTGGCTCACTACGGGGGGCACTGCATCCTGGAAGCCCGTTCAGGGGGCTGCTGGGCGTCATCCTCCTCCTCTGTGTCTCTCCTCTGCGCCACCGCCAGACCCCTTCTCTGCCCCCTGCTTTAGGCACCTCAGCCACCTACTATCAGGGCAGTGTTGGGGATGATAGTGATACGTAATTGATAGTGTAGGGGTTAAATGGGACAATATGTGTAAAATACTTAGCATAATGCTGAGAATATATTAAAACTCAGTGAATTTGTTGATTTTTATTCTGAGGCCTACCTGCCTCTCCCAAGAGAATGTGTCACCATCCAAAATAACCCCACCTACGCAATCATACTTTCAGCTTATTCCTGACTAGTATCTTCTGTCTGTGCTAGTCCACTGACTTCTCGTACCCCCTCCCTGCCCCCGAGCCCCAGTCTGTCATACACACCTGTTCACTGTTCCCTGATCCCACTTCCCTCTCTGAGCTTAGATTCTACTCTGCCTCGTTAGAAATTTTCTTGTTGATATTATAAACTCCCTTGCTTTGTCATCTTTCACAACTATCTGTCAGATTCCCAAACCTAGCGGAGCCCGACTGTTCACTTTGTCTTCAGCTGCGCTCAGGTTGCTGGGAAAACCATACTGCTGAGTAGATTTATATTACTATAAAGTCATTGTCACCAACTTCAACTGGGCTCTCAACATTTTCTGTCACTTCCTACTGTGTTCTCTTAGTCACATCTATATCCCATCTCCACTGGGGTTATATCAGGTCTTTTCTGATTTCTTTAAAATACATGCCCTCCCCTTTCCCTTCCGCCGCTGCCCCACTCTCAGTAAATAACCTTGCATCCCACTGCACAGTAAAACTAGGAAAGGGGACACTCCTGGTATTTAAGCCTATTAACCCATTGTTTCCTCATTTTCTCGCGTTCCCATCTGTCTTCTTGAGCTTCCTTACACGTGATCCATCAATGGTTTTGCCTCCTTTCTCTTTTCATGACTTCTGCCTTGATACTGCCCCGTTAGCATTGACCGTGCTTCTATTTCCTCTTCAAAAACCCACCTCGCTTGACTCTGCCTCTCCTGGTTTGTCTTCTCTTCTTCCCTTCGTATCTAAACTTTTTGAAAGAGATAACCATTCTCTGCCAGTTCTCTCAAGTTCCACTCACTGCTCAGCCCACTACAATATGATTTTGGACCCCGGCACTCTGTGAGAACCGCTCTCACCAGTGTCTCCATATGCCTAAAGTCAATAAAAATTCATAGTTTGCTTGACCTTTTCACTGCTTTTGAAATGACTGACCACTACCTCCTTCTGAAAGGCCCTGTGCTCTTAGCCTCTATTACCATTTTTCTGCGCTTCCTTCCTGCCATTCTTTTCACTACTTCTTAGATTCTCTTGCCAGCATCTCTTCCTCTGTTCATTCTTTAAATAGGGCCTGTGTTCTACGCCCTCTTGTCAACTCATATTACATGATTTCCTTTACAGTCTTGTCTCCTCAGGTCACCTTTGTAAAGCAATGGCTCCCAAATCTATATCTAGAGCCTAAGGGCCCCCCTGAGCTAGGCTTGAATCTCTGACTACTTTTTAGGCACCTCCTCTTGGATGTCCCACAGTCCAAACTCAACATCCTAAACCTGAACTCATGATCTTCATGAGCACATCACAACCTGTTCCTCTACAGTGTTCTTTTGGTGACACCCCCAGATACCCAGTCAGCCAAGCCAGAAACCTAGGAATTATCCTTGACTTCTCCCTCACTTTGTACATCCAACTGACAAATCAAGTCTTGTATCTTTTACCTCCAAAATACCCCAAATCCATTGTTTTGCTTATCCATACTTTTACCATGTTGATCCAGCCACTATCCTCTCTAACCTGGGTTGTTTCAACGGCCTCCTTCTGAAGTGTTATTTGACTCAAGTATTGTTCCCTCTCAGTTCAGAAAGAGTGCTTTTAAATATACAAATTTGATTGTCATGACATGCTTTAAATCCTTTAATGGTATATTAGGTGGGGTTCATCCAGAGAATCAGAACTAGGAGGAGATATTACTAAAAGATTCAGGGCAAGGAATTGGTTTACACTGGCTGAGGCTGGCCCGGTGAAGTTAAACTCCACAGGGCAGGCTGTCAGCAAGGGCAGGCTGGAATTATCAGGCATGGGCTGAAGTTGTTGTCCATGGGCAGAATTTCTTCTTCAGAGAAGCTTTGATTTTTGCTTTTAAGGCCTTTCAACTGATTAAGTCAAACCCAACCAGATTATCTAGGATAATCTTCTTTACTTAGTCAATTGATTATGAACGTTAATCACATTTACAAAATACCTTCATAGGAATGCCTAGATTAGTGGTTGACTAACTGGGGACTATTAGCCTAGCCAAGTTGACACATCAAAAAAAGCATCACAAATGGCTTCTTACACCTTTCCAATAAAGCCCATACTTCTTTTGGGGGATGGTAGGGGAGGGCTTTCATTTCTTTTTTTTTAAAGTATCATTGATATGCAATCATGGTTTCAAATACACAAGACAGTGGTTCCATGTTCACCCATATTATCAAGTCCTCACTCTGTCCGTTGCGGTCACTGTCTATCAACGTAGCAAGATGTTAGAGTCATTAATTGTAATCTCTGCGCTTTACTACTGTCCTTGTGACCTACCTATACTGTGATTGAGAATGATTGTGCCCCTTAATCTCCTTTTCCCTTCCTTCCTTCCCCCATCCCTCTGCTTTGGTAACTACTAGGACCTTCTTGGTGTCTGAATCTACTGCCATTTTATTCCTTCTGTTTTGCTTTGTTTTTATATTCCACAAATGAGTGAAATCATTTGGTACTTGTCTTTCTCCACCTGGCTTATTTCACTGAGCATAATACCCTCTAGATCCACCCATGTTGTTGCAAATGGCAGGATTTCCTTTCTTTTTATTAAAGAACATACTTCTTTAAGTGGCTGCTTGTACAGTGGTCCCTTCTTATCTGCAGTTTTACTTTCCGTGCCATCAGCCACAGTCTGGAAGCACATGATCCTTCTGACAGAAGGTCACCTAATGCTACATCACAGCACCGGCATCGTTCACCTCACTTCCTCTTGTCATGTGAGCATTTTATCATCCACATCATCAGAGGGCGAGTGAGTACCGTACAGTGAGATATTTTGAGAGCAAAGAGAGATCACATTCACATAACTTTTATTACAGTATATTGCAGTTATATTGTTCTATTTTATTTTTCATTATTGTTTATCTCTTACTGTGACTAATTTACAACCTAAACTTTGTCATAGGGGAAAAAACCCCAGGAATTCACTGGGGGTTCTTGGAGTGGATCTCCCGTGGTTAAGGGGGAGCTACCATAATGTCTGTACAGCCTGGCATTCAT
This sequence comes from Manis javanica, assembly GCF_040802235.1. Classification (NCBI taxonomy): domain Eukaryota; kingdom Metazoa; phylum Chordata; class Mammalia; order Pholidota; family Manidae; genus Manis; species Manis javanica. The sequence goes on from NC_133167.1 coordinate 100,940,156, forward strand.
TTTTTTGGTCAGACCTGGTCTCGCATCCTTCTCTCACTTGCACTCTAGGCTTTAGTAAGATTGAAATCCCTTCGTTTCCAGAATGTGCCTGTTGTCTTCCTAGAATGCTCTTTCTCTCTTATTGCCTACCTAGCTAACTCAGCTCATCCATTCCTTAAAGAGCCTTTCCTCACCTTTAATCAGAGTTACATCTTGTTAAAAACTCCCCTAATATCCTGTATTTCTTTTATCATAACAGTCATCACATTTGACTGTGATTTGTTTACTGTCTGTCTGCCGTACTATATAGTAAGATATGTCTTATCAGTGTATTCCAATAATTTAATATAATGCCTAACATATTAGGTGTGTAAATATTTCTTAAATAACTAGAAGAATGAATAAGTGTGGTTTTATTATTTTCTTAGAAGTCTGGTTAAATTTGTGAATGTGAGATATGAATACTTAATTAGAAGTATAAAATGTATTCCAAACCAAATGTGTCTAACTTTGATTTTTCACTGTTGTGGGTCATCCAGATACCTTCTATTAGAATAGATAATAGAATGGTAGCTTTTAGAAGTTCTTCATTTTCTAAGTACATATTGCCTTATAGAAGACATGAGTTACTCATTTGTTCATTTATTAAATACTTATTGAGTGCCTTCCTGCCACCGTTACAGTTGTAGGGATACAGTGGTGACCGAGGGAGGCCAGGTGAGCAGGGTGCCTGTTTGCACAGGGCTTACCTGGGAAGTGGAGACAAAAGACAGACAGTAACCAAGTAATCAATAAACCAATGAGGTAATTTCAGACAGTAATAAAGAAAATAATAATAGAAGTCGAGTGATATGATAGTGACCAGGTCACTGTTAGGGTCTAGGACTCCGGGGTTTCCCAGAGAACAAGACACACGGACACGGAGATAAAAATCCAAGCAAAGTCTTTATTCAGCCAGCAAGCTGGGGTCAACAGCACCTCCGCTGACATGCAGGCCGAGTCTGAGCTGCCGACCCCGAAGCAACTTTGGGTACTGATTATATAGGATCTTCACAGCCGTTACACCAAAGCCCGCGCAGTTCTACAACTAATAGGTTTAAAACACACTCTATATTGTAACCAATGGGAAACATTGTAACCTTTTTAGGGAACGCGCCAGTTGCCTGCCTGATTCAATTGTTATCTTTTGCTTACCCAAGCATGTCTATGTGATTTATCACGGGTTACATCCCCAGGCGTTCCCAGGTTGTTGCCCACTTCTAGTTATCTAACTTAGGGTAGGCGCATTTCTCAGAAGCCTCGGGTAATTTACACAAGAAAAGACTGGGTGGCTCTCGCTCTAGGCAGTCAGGTTAAGTGTCATTAGTTCTTTTTCCTGACTCTTGATGCTCTCTGCACTCCGTTACAGTCACCAAGGTGGGCTTGAAGTCAAGAGGTTAGGGAAAGCCTCATTTTATCCATCAATAAAAGGAAGATACTGAAACTGTTAAGAAAATACATTTCCCATCAAAAACAGTATGTGCATATTATGTGTATTAACTTATCCAGTAGTATTCAAAGTAACTTCTCTTTTTAGATAACAGAAACTGAGGCTCAGGGAATTCTGTAAATTGCCAGGGGCCACATACAACTCCTAGGTGGCAGAGTTGGGCCTGTTAATCTGAAGCCCGTACTCTCTCCACTGTATCGTACTGCCACTCAGAAAGAAGGCGTCTTGAGAAAAAGGACTTTTTGTGTCACTGTTAGGCTTATGCAACTTTTATAGTATTTTTTGAGGATTTTTTAAAGCCTGTTTTCTCTATCATCAATAGTAATACACCATGCACAGTATTTATATGCTATTTCCTGATTTTCAAGGCATTTTTATTTTCATTGTCTCACAATTTTGTGACGACTAAGAGAGAATGTATACACCATCTGAAAGCTGAGAACACAGAAATATGAAAGTTCAGTGATTTTTGCCTTGATTACAGAGCTATGTAATGGTGGAAATAGACTGGAGTCAGTTGTCTTGAGTTTTAGTCTGGTATATTTTCCAGGATGCCTATGAAAAACCTGTTTATTTTCTTTTTTTAAGTACTGTTTAAGAGTATAAGTCCAAAGAAAACCTAAGAATTAATTTCAGTTTCTCAGACAAGATGCCACAGATTTATTCATTCGTACTGGTAACTTCATTGCTAAGAAATTAAAAAGAAAAGAGAGTGACAGAGAATAAGATAAAAAAATGTTATTTGTCTCATTAAATAATTCTAATCTTTTTTTCTAATTTTATGCAAGATGAAAAAAGGATATCCAATTGCAAAGTCCTGAAATACAAATATGTGATAACATAATTGTTTGCAGCCTATGAAAAAGCCCTTTTTTTTGTTGTGTTATCCTTAATGGTTTATATGTTCTGCTTCAGAGTTATCAAGGAAGTGATAAAATGGGGAAATAACTTTTTCGTAGTAATCTTTCAATGCATTGCCGAAAGAAAATGTATTCCCTTGTCCTCCAAAAGTCCGCTGGGTCTTCTCAGCTTTGCAAAATGATGAATGAATGCCTTGTTCATTTTTATTGCTTAAGTCATTCTTATTATGCCAGTAATTCAAGGATTATGTTTTAATTGTTCTTGAGAGATGAAAACACTTTCTTGCTGATGAATAAACACTGCCACTTTTTAAATAATTGTATGCAAAATGTCTTTAAAGCCATTATGAAAGCTTTGCAAGAGCATTAGGAAGCCGTTTTTGAGAGGCCACTTTTTTTCTCTACCTTTTCTTTCATGCTAAGCAGTCCAATTGAAAGGCCTTTCAGAGTTAACTTGTTTAAGCAATACCAGTGTTTTAGTGTAATGAATAACTTTTTATAGAAGACAATCACACACAATTCAACACTCCGGTGTTTCTGTTTCGGTGCACCACCAGTGTGGGGATTCAGTGGTAGAATCTCTTTCTTTGAGAAAAGCTGAAGCAATCAAAACCCTGATTAACCTCTGATATTCACGTGGTGCTCTTGATCTTGAGGACTGCAGCGGTAACAAAGCGTTAATGGCAGCCATATGCTCAGGGTATTGTGGGTACGGGTGACCTAGATGTGAACTTGGGGGTGACTGATGCTAACTGCTATTTGTTTCAGGTTTGGTGTGGAGATTACTGGTGAAGAGTCTGAGTTACTACTTGACAGAATCCCCCTTGATGAAGATGGAAATGTCAGATACCTCCAGTTCATGGCCGTGTTTGATTCTCGGTACTCCTTTTTTTTTTTTTTTACATTTTCTCATTCCTTAGTAGTTTTCTGTTCTTGTTTTTAATACAGAGAATGGACTCCTAAAAGAATTAGGCTTATTTAAAACTTTTCTTTATTGATTTGTATCTCATTTATTAATATTTCATGACAAAATTTTTCAAAATAGCAATGTTAACAAAAAAGTAGAATCTTTTAATGTTGATCCATGGCAGTTCATTTAAAAATATTTTTCATCTCAAGATCTGAGAAATGGACATGAGAAGGCATAGTGTGATTGAACGACAAAGGAAAGGAGTATGAACTGTGTTTACAGAGTTGGGAAGAGAATTGCTGTAAGAAGAATGTCAGGCTCCGGAGATAACCTTTGCCAAATTGCACTAAACACGCTCCCCTGTACGCCCACCTTTACTCCCTTACTTACGTCCCTCATACTCTCCATGAAAGAAATTTCTCATCTGCCTTCCAGTGGGTGCAGCCTGGACAGCAGAGTACGTGGCTACTGCCAGTGGTCATGGTAAAGTCAGAGCAAGAATGCTTTCTGACATATTCCCAATCCATATTTCTCTATCCTGGAACCCGAATTTTTGCTCTTTTCTAAAATCTTTCTTCGGATATTATAGAGTAGTTCAAGGCTTAAGTATTTAAAATTCTGATCATTATTGACCATTTTATTCCTCAAATACCTTAAGGGTTATTACAACCCCAGGTATCTGATGTTCTTGGCTGAGATCACTGAAAGGTGGGCTCTTTCTTCCTAAAGATACTTGTTCTCTCCAGAGCGATTTCAGGAAATAACATCTTCATCCCATACATCTTCTGCATTGTTCCCAAAATCTCATGACCACTCTGTAACCATGAAACACACCCATCATTTCCTGTTCTTGATAGAAGGGTACACAATTGTCACCCTGATTTGATTCGAAGGGCGTGATGAAACCCTCCAAAATTATTTTCTATCACACCTACCAGAGAGCCTGAAACTCACTGTAAAATGGGCCCAGTTCTTTGAGTCAGAAGGTACTGACCCACAGAAGCAGCTGTTCAGATGCTAATATCTCTGAGAGGGTAATACTCTAATTTGTCCATCATTAATGCTTAGTTTAGCATTTCCCAAAGCGAATCCCAAAGAGGAACACTAATTTCCTAGGCTGGTCAAAGCTCTCACCCTTAAAAAGATTCCAATAGCCAAATAAGTTTGGGAAAGTTACTAAATAAAGTTTTATTATATAAGGTTAAATGGTTTCCTTTCCTGAGAGACCTCACATAACCTTCAGTAGTGCTAGTGTGTGTCATGAGTCTCTGAGAAAGAAGAAACAGATCCTAAGACAAGGAGTTTGTTTCAAAGATGAACCCAGGAAATACTGGTAAGGTATCAAGGAAGTGAGACGGGGAAAGGAAGAAAGCCAATATAGGATGCATTAATGAGCAAATTATTGGTGTGGGGGCATCTGGGGCTCCCTCCTGCTGAAGGCCTCTGAGTTGTGCCACTTGAGGACAAGGAAGCTGGAGTAGATGTATCCGTCAGCTCCTACCTGCCATTGATTGAGGGCTTCTTGTGGCAGCATAAATACCCTGGCTTTGCACAGAGGCTGGCAGAGCACGATCCCAGTCGGAGAATGTCCTCCGGCTAAGTCCCAGGTGCTTGCAGGAAGCTCTCCACATAAAAGGGACCCAGGAGGATTGAGGATTGAGGAGATACACTAAGAGGCCTTATCTAAAGGTGGGTACCCACTACAGTGGGATTTAGTCTATAGCATTTCCCAAATTTATTTGACCTCCTTTCATGTAACATCTTAGAGGCTAGTGTTCTACAGAACATAATTTAGGAATGCTACTTTAGATAAATTAATCTGCTAAGTAGTTTTTACCTTAGAAAGTCAAGATCAGGTACATGAGAGAATGAAGTGAAGGGAAAGAGAAAGATCTTAAGATACGGAGCAGGGTGCTGCGTGGGGAAAGTCCTGAACACCCAGAGGGCAGCTGGGGCACCGAGGCTGAAGCACTGGTGCCAAAGGAATGGTGCAAGGTGGCGAGAGAGAGTGTACCCGACACAGAGGGGATGTGAGCCTCGCCTGGGCCCTTGAATTTTAGGTGGATAAGTGTTAATGGAGGGAAACGGCTCTCTTAATTCTTTATATTCTTGATTTAAGATACCAAGTACCAGACTGTAACTTCATTGTTAATATTGACAAATGCTCCTATTTGTCTGATATTTGACATCCCTTATCTCATTATGATTCCCACTTTGCATGTGAGAACATGGGTGTATAGAAGGATTAAGCGGTTTGCTCAGATTACATAAACCAGTGAGAGGACACTGCCAGTTGAACCCCAGTCCATCTGATTTGAAAGTCCACAGGCTTCCCACTCTTCCACATTGCATCTCTGAATTATACAACAAGAGTAGTTCCATTTAGCGCTTGCTTTTAATGTGCCCTACATCATGCTAAGAGCTTTACATGCCTTTTTTCATTTAATGGTAAAGACTGTTTTTCTAAATTCTGCTTAAATTCACTGATTGATTGCTAACTGTCCACCTCATCTGCCAGAAAGGATAATTGTATTTACCGCTTGGTGGTCCGTAAGACAGTGTGCATCCTTTGGGGTGAAGAACCCCGTATTAATTTCCTGGAGCTGCCCTAACAAAGTACCACAAACTAGGTGACTTAAAACAACCGAAATTTATTCTCTCACAGTTCTGAAGCCCAGAAGTCTGAGCCCAGGGTGTCAGCAGGGCCACACCTTGCCTCTCCTGAGCTGTGCTGGGGACTGCCAGCCCGTGGCATTCCTCGGCCTGCAGCCGCATCGCCAGCCTCTGCCTCCTTGTCACATGACGTCCGCCCTGTCACACGACATTCTCCTATGTCTGTTAATGTCCAAATTTTCTTCTTATAAGGACACTAGTCATATTGGACTAAGGGCCAGCCCTATTCCAGTATAACCTCATCTTAACTAATTATATCTCCGACTACCCTATTTATTTCCAAAGGCCCATTCTGAGGTGCTGGGGGATAAGAAATTTAACGTATTTTTTGGGGGTACAAATTCAGCACATAACAAATGCTGTTACGGACTTAATATATTTGATCTCTTACAAATTTCATTGGAGGGGAGGGTACAAATAAGAGTTAGTGCCTGTGAGTTCTCTGACAACATTTAATGCCCACTACTTGTCTGGCACTAAATATTAACTCATTTTGTTCCTACAACAAACCTATTAAATATTTTACATGTAAGAAGCATGGGGCACAGAAAGTAAGTCACCCATTGTCAGTAAGTAGGAGCAATTATATCTTCATTGGACAGAAAGGTTACATGTGGCTATTGAGCCCATGAAATAAAAGATTCAAAATTTCTAGGGAAATCATGTTTTCCTGCCACTTCTTATATTTTTAGGCCCAAATTGAAATGTTATGTAAGTGTAAAATATCAGATTTCTAAGACTTAATATTAAAAAAAGTATGTTAAAATAGGTCATTAATGATTTTTGTATTGATTAAATGTTGAATGATAATATTTTGGATATATTGGTTACAAAATTAATTTTACCTTTAAAAATGTTTTTTTAATATACTATAAGAAAAATTTTGATTACTTCCATGGCTTTCACTTCCTGTTAGACGGTGCTGAATTAGACAGCAGATCTTCTAACAGAGTAAGCAGCATAATGGAAGGATGAGATTATTTTAGTCAATGTCTGACCCCAGGTATTTCTGTTCTTGGAGTCTCTGTGCCTTAGTTTCTCTATCTGTAAAATGTGATAGAAAAAGCGGAGTTTCCTCCTATGTTGAATTTAAATACCAAATTGAGCAGAAGTAATTATGAAACATTTACCCAATATTTATGGAAGACTAGACAATTATCTGGTAAAACAGGAATAATACAAATAGCTAATCTCAATTAGGTATGTATTTGAAGTATTTCCTTACTTTCTTTAAGCAAATTGATATGCAACTTTGAACTCCAGATACTCAAAATATTTCCAGGGTGTGGAGGTTCACTGTCATTTCTGGCTTTATAATTTTATTTCTGTAACGATAATTTCATATAAGTCCATGACACGGCAAGGGCAGGTATTGTTGCCTCTGTTTTATAGATTTTAAAGACTTAGGTTAAGATGCAAGGCTGGTACTCTTGGCCAATACTTTTCTCATCATGATTTCCAGATAATGAACATTATACCTAAGTTGTAGATGTGGTAGTGTTCAGCTATGAGTCCCCTCAGGGATGGAAGAGAGAAATAGGTAAATGAGATGAGCTCAAAGCTTTTGTGCTTCTATTTGTCAGGATGTGTTAATATGGGTAGCCAGTTGTGACACAAACCAAAATCCCAAAACTTTCACACTGGAGTTTGCTGTGACTGTGAGGTCGCCACGACAGCCCCGTCATGTGAACAAGTTCCTGAACTGTGACTGCTTAGAAAGGATAAGAGGTTCAGACATGCCAAGAAATCCATGTTTTGGGCCACTTACTGTTCTTATATTTTTTAATTAGAAAAGCGGTTCTTACTGTAAATATTCAAATATTATAGAACTGTATATAAAGTCAGAAGAAGAGATGGAGGTGCCCTCATCATATTTCTCCAAATCCAGCCTCAGAAATAATCAGTTGATTATTATATACATATGTATTTGTTGTTTGTCCTTTATAGCCCCAAATTGGTTAGATGCATGTATCTCATTTCATTAAAAAATGGGAGTTCTACTGAAGTTACATGTAATTCAAAAATAATTTTTTCTGCAAAGATTAAAGAAAAATTGATTTAGAACAATGATATTCTCCAAAGGTCATTGGTAGAAAAATCATTTTTTCGTATCACAACTTCATTGTGTGTTGAGCATGGCTTATTAAGTGGTTTAAAAAGCTTATGTGGTCTCATGAATATGGGAGAATGTCCATAAAATTATAGTAACTGTTGGTTTTGTTGAGATTTGTTTTGAATGGCAGAGAAATGGCATTACTTTCAAACATTAGTAATCTATGGAAAAGAAATAATTAGGTCAAGGTGGTGCATTGTTTCTTTATCATCATTAATCCATTTACCACAAGGCTTATGAAGTGTAGATGAAGACATGTTTATCCCACATATGTAATTAGATAAAAACCATAAACATATTTTGTCTTTATAAGAGTCAGTTTCCTTATATTAAGGGGAATTGTCTATGAGTAAATTAGGTTTGACGCTCAGGGGAGTCCCATAGTGAGCCTTAAGATTTTCTGTGCTAGAGTCAGAAAGAATATTTGAATCATATCAAGTGGGGAAACCTCTGATATCTCAGTATCAATAATTAAGGAGATTTTGAAAACTTATTGACAAATTCTCTGATTCTGAACATGTTATCTGAGAGCAAGAGAGCAGTATTTGCAAGTCAAATGATAGAGGAATCTATTGTCAGACAATTAAAACATCTTCACTGAGACCTACCGAACTAACCTTTGTGTGGTCTTGTTCTCAGATGGAAATGGTTCCTAGAGACAGTTGACAGCATGAATTTTGAGACAACACTAAATGTGTGTGGGAACTTGCAAAAAAAAAGAAAAACTAAAAAAAAAAAAAAAAGATTTGGATCAGGGTTTTCTTTGCCACTTTTTTACCGCGTTGGGGTGGGAGTGGGCGCCAGGGCCAGGGTTGGGGGAGGCTCCGGAGGGAAAGGTGCCATTAGAGATGCTGGTAAAAGTTAGTCCTAGTCAAGCCTGGGGTGAACAATGACACAGTGTTGTTGGGGGCTGCCTCCATGACTTAGATATTCTTCCCATGTCAGTATAATCACTACTGGGAGGTAGCTCGATTAAGGATTACCATATCATTAATAGTATCCATGACTTTTGTTCAAAGGCTACTTGTGCAATGTTGCCTTGTGGATGAAGCGCCGTAATCCTCTGAACCGCAGCTGTAGAGAGGGAGGCTCCTTAGAGCCGCCCACACTGACTTCCCTGTCCTCTCCGATCAGTTCTAAAAAACAGACAGAAACAACAGTCAACTCAAAGCCAGAATAAAGAAACATCCATTCTACATTTCCACATTCATCCCCAAGCTTCAATCCTGGCCTGTGTCTCCCATTCATCTCTTCTCTAACATCCAGATCACCACTCGGATGGTGGCCAGATTAAAGGGGAACAATGCAGTTTTAAATGTAAAGTTTGCATCTGATTTTTTTCTTTGCATGAGAAAAAGCACATTGATTCTATGTGTCTGCCTAATGCTTAGCCTGTAGTTTGTCAGGTCTTTCTTATTTTTTTTGGCAACCTGAGGCGTGCCTGTGTCTCTAGGGTTTCTCAGCACATTGGGTGAAGAGACTTAACTTTGAAATTTGTATTTGAGTAGAAAATTATAAACATAATAAATGGGGTTTTACTTTATTAATATTTCTGCTGAGAAGCTTCTACTTCCAGTAGGTCTGAATACTGAGAGAAATCTAAAACTTCAGCAGTAGCTTGAAACCCAAGCAAATGCACCAGGATATTGGGGATTGGGCAGGAGAAAATAACTGAGTGAATCACAGTCGATAAAACTCCCAGTAGTAGAAGACAGGAAAGAGTGAATGTAACCTTTAGCATTTCTTCATTTCATAAAGATTACCCTCTCACAAAAGGAAAAGGAAAAGGAAAAAACTCTTATTTATTTGGCATAGAAAAACAAAGTAAAATGAAGCCAAGTTAAATTTCTTGTTTAATACTGTAGTAATCACAGTTTTTTCCCAAACTGAAATGGTTTACTCACAAACCATTATTTTAAAGAGTTTTAATCTTATGTTTTCTTCTCATTGCCCCATTTAAAATTCATTGGGACATTATTTTTATAAAAGTAAAACAAGTCATTTATCCTAAGTTGTTTTTCAGAGGAATCTTTAAAAATGTTTGGGCTATTGACTTTTGATGAAAATGTCTTAATCCTCTCTGGTCACCAAAAGACTTGTATTTTTCTGAAGTATATGGGAAAATTTACTTTTTTGTACTTTGTTTAACGGTAACACACTCTTTTCCCATCTCTCCTTTTTTCTCTGGCATTGACATCTGAACTATTCCATAATTCTAATGTCATTGGCATCTCTTCCCTTTAAGAGGCATTTATGGCTTTTATTGGGATGGAAATGACATAAGCCTTGCTACCTGAAACAATAAATGTAGGAACTTTGACGTCTTGGACAGGAATCGTTCAGGCACTTCCATAGGCCAAGAGTTTCCATTCAACAAACGTAAACATATTTGTCAAGGAAGATTGGACAATACTCATCAAAGACTTTCATTTATATCTTTACATCACTATATTCTTGAGGGATATTGTTCATGTATAATGCTGCCTGATCTTATATGTAGTATTTGAGGAACAGAAGACCTGGGAGATTGTCCTCCCAACTATGGAAAACAGGCTAGTTCTGACCTTTGGGCAAAGTACTACCCAATTCTGGTAGGTTTCTAAGGCACAGACCACCATTCATCGCCCTTCCCATCCACCTTCCAGAATCTGTCTTTGTTGAGTGACAAGGGTACGAATGAGTAAACATTCTGCACTTAGAGTTATTTTTAAAAGGCACATTATTTCTAACATAGATCACAAGTATCCAAGATTTTCAAAAAATGATATAAAATATTAGGAAAGCGCTTAAGGTGAAGGTAAAAATTATCTGGGAGAAGAAAAGTTGAGCAGTCTCCCCAGTGGAGGTATTAACATATGCAAATATTATTGTATTAAAATGTGGTGTCCATTTCTGTGACTGTAAGTCACACCTCAACTCAGTGTTTCACTCACTAAATGTTATAAAGAAGTTCACAGATTAGGCAGTTGTTGTTGTTTTTTAAGTAAGAGGGAAATTTTGTAAAATTGCACTCTGTTAAATACGACACTTGTTGGCAATACGAAGAGTTGATGCTCAGTGGTAAGGGTTTACTCATTCTTCATTCCTGACGTTCCTTGCCTTGTTGAGGGGGTGTCACAGCAACATTCTCAACCTCCTTATTTTCTCATCCCCAGAAATAGAAGAGTGACTTTTCAGATTTGAGTTGTGGAAGAGCCACTGCCTGCCAGGGGTATGTATTTTAGATTGCTCCTCCATGCCGGAAGTCTCATAGGAATCTGCCCTGATCGGGGGAGAGCTGCCATGTTTAGCACTGTCTGTGGTTAGGTATAAATCGGGTACAATATTAGAAAGATCATTGTTACCATGCAAATGAGCCACATTAGCTGAGTTCTATCAATAATAAAACTAATCCGTGTAGTCCTCCTTTATCTCTCAGTGAGTTCCAGACTTAGGTGATAAAAGCAGAGGTGTTATTTATTGAGCTCCTTTAAGCAACAGTATCTATGGCTTAGGTACATTAGGGGTTTTAAAATGTGGTCTGAGGACCTTTGGGATTCCTTGAGACCCTTTTATAGGCCTGTGGGGTCAAAACTATTTTCATACTCATACTTAGATATTCTCTGCCTTGTTCACCCTCATACTGACAAGTGTAGAGGGGAATTTTCAGAGGCTTACATGTGTGATGACATCATTGCTCTGATGGCTGAGGAAAGTGTGCTTGTGTATTCCTGTGTTTTTAAAAATTTATCAGTTTTAATATTGATAAATACTGGTAACTAAAATGAATGTTTGCATTCTGGACTTCTCAGTAAATCATTACATGTAAGTAATGTGTGTGTGTGTGTGTGTGTGTGTGTATAATATCACATAAATCAAGGCTCTTTGGGTCCTCACAAATTTTAAGAGTGTAATGGGGTTCTTAGATGAAAAGTTTGAAAACTGCCACCCTAAACCTTAATGGGAAGAGAACTGCTCTTGCCTAAAGCTAGAAGCTTCTGGATATTATCGAAATGTGAAAGAGTTCTCTCAGGAGATAGCTTGCTTCATTCAAATAGGAAAATTTCAGGATTAGGAGCTCTGTGATCTTGGACATCTCCATTTACCCAACTGAAAAATGGAATGGATGAATTCATAAGCCAGTATCCTTTGTGGGTCTTCTGTGTGCTGGGCACTGCTTGCCAGGCAATGGGGGTGCGAACATGAGTATGCTAGCTAGCTCACAGTCAGATGAGGAACAAGCCATGAAGAGACAAGGGTAATAGAGAATGGCAGTGTCCATGGGTACAGCAGAACCTGTTGGATTTTCCCAGAGGAGGACGCCGCCCCAATTCACTCACGAAAGGCATCTCTTGATGCAACAAGCAAGAGGAATTTATTCAGGAACCAGCTAGCTGGGGTCCAAGCATCAGCCCAACACAGTGGGTCTCAACAAGGACCCTGAGCACACAAAGCCAGAAGGTTTTATAGCATTTTCAAAGGGGGCAACATTTTCCACAATCACAATACAGTGTTTTTTCATAGACACATAAATCTTTGCCTGGGGCCACATCCTGGGGTCTGGTTAGATAAGATTACCTTCGGAATGTTTAGGGTGGTTCTAGCAAGATAAGCTTGGTGTGTATGATTAACTGATTTGAGGTCAGCTAATTAAAGGTCACTACATTTAACACTGGCTGACTAACTTGTTTTTCAAGATTCTAATAATTTTCCTCCTTCTAGGTTAGGGGGTGGTATTTAAGCCTTTAAGATGGCTGTACTTATGCTAACTTTTGATTCTTCAGATCCTACAAACCCACAGATCCAGGAGAGGGGTGGGCACTTTCAATTGGGTCCTGAAGGACAGGTAAGAGTTAGCCAGAAAAAGAAAAGGTGAATGGTGTTCCAAGTGGAGACACTAACATATGCAAAGACTTAATGAAGGGCCCCCACCAGTAAGATGGCGAACTTCTGGCTTCTCTTCCAGGTCCTCGGTTCCCGCCAGCGCCACCTGAAGCCCAATCACCTCTCTCCCCACTCCCAATCCCAGCACCTAGCCAATAGCCACCAGCCCCGTAGAAGTAACACCACAATCACCCCATGCCCCTTCCTATATAACCCAGCACCTTTCCCCAATAAAGCAGAAATCTCCGGTGAATTGCTGCTGTGTGTTGCTCCTTTCCTTTCACTTAAAGCAGCATTTTTTGAATGGTGGGTCAGGACCATTAGTAGGTCATGAGATCAATTTAATGTGTCATGACCAGAATTTTAAGAATAATGAAGTAGAATAGTAAGAATCAGAGTGCACCTCATATAGGTGGGTGAATAATCTTCCATGAAGCGTCTCCCCCATTGTATGTATTGTGTGTGTATGTGGCGTCAGGGGTGACACTGCATGAGGTTACAATGTAAAATGTATTTCTTATTGTTGGCTAAAATAATTTTTTTTAAACCACTGGTCTAGAGGCATAAGAGGAAGCATTATGTGTTCAAGGAATTATAAGCAGTAATTTAAAGTGAATGTCACATGGGTGCATGTAGGTAGGGCTGCTGAAGAGATAAGCAGGAATCAGATCATGGAGTGCCTTAATGACTTGCTAAGTAGTTTGGTTTTTATCTTGAAGGCCATTAAAGGATTTGGGGAATGGTGATATGCTCAAGATGTGTTGGTGCAATAAAAACCATTTTAGCAGCTATAAAATGGATTGGGGTGGGAGTGGTAAAATCTGCTGCAGGAGGACCTCTTACCAAACTGCTGTAAAAATTCAAGGGCCTGAACTAAAGCAGTAGGAATGGAGATGCCATAATAAGTTTTTAATTATTTGAGCTCTTTTTAAAAACTATATGATTATTCCCCATACGGCATTCTGTTTTAGTTTCATATATGCATTATATACATAAGCTGCCTGAAGGCAGGAATATTTGCATCTTCTTTTAACCTCAGCATGCTCAGAAATGAGAACAATACTTATGTCAGATGTTCAATAATTCTTTGCTGAATGAATGATAAATGAATCTTCTCTTTTCTTAGAGAAGGTTTTTCTTATTTTTTTTCTGCTCCCTGCGGTATCTCTGTAATTTCTCTTCTTTTCTCATTCTTTTTTTCCTTTTTATCTTTTATTATCTCTCTCTTTCATGTTAGAGACTTTCCTAGATGGTTATGAACTTTCTATGTTCATTTATATTTAAAAGTAAAGCATTCGAGTCAATTGAATGCTCCCTATGTGTTAGTGGAAAGATAGTGATTGTTGAGGGTCCAGTCATTTTATTGGGTGACCCTCCGAATGTCAATTTCTGTCTTTTCTCTTGTGAGTGTAACTTTCTTAATAGAGAATCTTCTCATCTTCTGCCTTGGGAATATAACTCTGGCTACCAGTATTCTGGGGCCAAATGGGATAAAGCATCCCAGGGCTAAACTATTGAATGGGTAGATAATGCACTTAATTCTTGTTTTTAGCATGACCCCTGACTCTGGGTCCAGTTTCCCTGCTGTCTCTGAATCTAGAACATTGCTGGATCGATTTTTCTAAAGATTAGTTTTCTCTAGTCGAGAGGGAGAGGAGTTGTCATCTGGTTGGATGGGTCTAACAGCTCTTTAGTCAAACTTTCAACCTCCTTTTTCCAGCCCTTTTCCTTATCCTTGCCTTCCAAGGTCCCTGATACATTCCAATTCTGAGCTGTCCCGGGATGTGTGCTGGGAATTGACTTCCTTCTCTGCATGCCCCAGTTAGAGAACTGAGGTTTCAGCTCTGCTCCTCAATTACCATTCATCCCTCCGCTTGCCAGCATCAGAATTTGGTGGGCATCTCTCATAGGATGTTGTCTTCACTACTGTCTCTCGCAGTAGTTTATACCATTTTTATTCCTTTACTGTCATTTTAGAAGGGTTTTAGGAGACAGTGGGAACAAACTCAACGTATTTAATCTTTCATGGTTAAACAGAGCTCTCAAAGACTTTTTAGAGAATTGCCTGATTGGCTGAGAGATTACTACTCTCACTTTCTCCTTCGTTTTCTCAAGTTTAGTCACCCTTGTGAAGTTATCTGGGAAAAGACTTTGAGTGTCTTGGTCTTGTGCTTTGGTTTTAGCAATAACAATTTTCTTTTCAGTATAAAGAATAAAATAGTACAATCCAGTGGTAATTCTTTTAGAACATGTTATATTATCTGAACATTGACACCCATTAATAAATTTAGCCAGTCAGTGAGTTCATATTTGTGTAGTTAGCATATATTCACACATTTCTGACATGGAAAAGCCTAATATCTATTGAGTCAACTAAAGAATTTTGATATGTTACTAGACACAGGAAAGAAATTATTGGAATGATTGGTCATAATAAAATTAAGAAAATGTACTCAGCAGAGTGCCTGAAAAAAGTTCCAAAATAAATAAATGCATATTATTAATGCATCCTGACACTTGGGTGTGACAGAATTGTAGGGTGAAGTAAGTGCTAGACATTTAGAGACTGCGCTGTCTGTTCCACATCAGAGGCCCAGATAATTATGATCTAGTATTCTGGCCTAATTCCTTACATTTCCTACTACTGAATGTATCCCATGTAATTAATGATAACATATTGTTTTCTCTCTTTAAGGGAGACCTCATAGCAGCACTTTTTCCAAACGTGTTATTGTCTAATGTCCTTCTGCTCTAAGACCTATGCTAGCAGTCAAGATACTGATTCTAGCCAAGATACATTTATGTGTGTATTTAAAATGACCAGAGAATTGGATTAATCTGGTTTGTGTCTTTTGATATATGATTTTATTTTTATTTTTTAACTTAGGGAAGTTGAGGTGTAATTTACATACAGTAAAATTTCCCCCACCTTTAGGCGTACAGTTCAGTGGGTTCTGGTAAATGGTACCACATCACAGTTAAGACCCTGAACACTGTCCTCACTATTTATGGTCACTCTCTTCCTCCAGCCCCAAGCAACTACTGATCTGTTCTCTGTTCCCCTAGTTTACCTATTCCAGAATTTGTCTATGGTTTTAGCAATAAGAATAAATTGGCATATAAATTTATATGGATGATTAAATATACGAGGAGCAGTGCTACTTAAGAGGAAATCACAGCCTGTTTGGTATGTCACTTCTTTCTATGCAACCTTTGTTATGTCTGCCCAGTTAGTTCTTCTTGATGAACTGAATGGATTTCAGAGAGATTTAGGATACCAGGAACTTAAAATATAGCTTGTGGGAGAGCTTTAGGTTCTTAGAATGTCAAAGTAAATAGCTGTCCTTTGACCAGTCAGCCAGGAACTTCCCAACCACACTTTTAATTTCCAAACCCCTCCACATTGTTTCAGCTTGGACAGGTTAGGTATTCTGACCAGAGTGATAACATGCTGAATTTTAAACAATAGAGAGGACATTTAAACAAGCCAAAAACTAAGGACTTTGAGAACATTTGATTTTCCATAGGGTTGCACTTAGCAACTCATTAGGATAAGCTTTTTAAGAAACTGATAAACTAGATTCCTAAGTGGTTGTACCGTTTTGCATTCCCACTGATGTAAGGATTTCAGTTTCTCCATTTCCTCACCAACACTTGTTATTATTATCTATCTTTGATTATGGCCACCTAGTGGGTGCCTCGTGGTAATTCATTGTGGTTTTAATTTGCATTTCCCTAATGACTAATGATTTTGACCATCTTTTCATGTGCCTATTAGATATAGGTATGTCTTCTTTGGAGAAAGTCTATCCAAATCTTTTGTGCATTTAAAAAACATGGTCAGTTATCAAGTTCTCTCCCTCTACTGGTCTTTGTAAATGCCCTCTGAATATTCTATTGTAAGTCCTTTATCAGATATATGATGTATACATGTTTTATCTCAGTCTGTGGCTTGTGTTTTTATTTTCTTAATGGTGACTTTTAAAGTGGAAAAGCTTTAAATTTTTATGTAGTCTAATTTTCTTCCATGACTTGTGTTTTTAGTCTTTAGCTGTAGGATTTTGAGCACGTTGTCTAAACTTTTCAGGCCTCAATTGCTTTGTCTATAAAATTGGAATAATAATTCTGACTTCAAAAGTTACTACAATTTATACTGATGGACAGTGACTGTAATGGGGTTTGTGGGGGGACTTGGTGAAGGGGGAAGCCTAGTAAACATAATGTTCTTCATGTAATTGTAGATTAATGATAACAAAATAAAAAAAATTACTACAGTTTAAATCTGATTTCCCTGTATGTGTTTGGAAGAGAGGTATAAGCAGAGGTTACAAATTCAAAGAAATTCTGTTCTTGAAACATATTCTGTTCTTGTTTTGGTTTGCTGAGATGGGGAGGGGGACTAGGTATGTGTAAAAGCTATTGAATGTATCTTCTAAATTTTGTTCTCGTCTTCTGATCCAAGAGATCAGCTTTGCAGATGAAAGGGACTAAGCATGGTAGGTAAGAGTAACCAAAATACATAGGGTGTTAAAGAATGGATGGATTTACCTGGGAATAGTGAAGAGTTGGAGAGAGGGATTATGAAGGAGCCTAAGGAAACTTGGGGTAATAGATTTTGCAATAATCTTGAATGTGATGATCATTTCACACATATGCATATGTCAAAACTTATCAAATTATGTACTTTAAGTATGTGCTGTCTATTGTGTATCAGTTACCTCAGTAAAGCTGTTTTTTTTAAAGCTGTTTTTAATAGCCATTAGGATGGCTATTATTAAAAAACTGAAAATAACAAGTGTTGACAAGGACATGAACAAATTGGAACCCTTGTGCACTGCTGGTGAAAATGTACAATGGTGCAGCCACTGTGAAAAAGTTTGGCAGTTCCTCAAAAAGTTAAAAATGGAATTAACATATCATTCAGCAATTCCACTCCTAGGTATATGTCCAAAAGAATTGAGCAGCGAGACACAGATGTTAATACACCAATGTTCATATCAGTATTCGTCACAATAGCCACATGATGAAACAGCCCAAGCATCTGTTGCCAGATGAGTGGATAAACAGAATGTGGTACATATATACAGTGAAATATTACTCAGCCTTTAATAGTATTCACTTCCATAAAAAGGACTAAGTTCTCACAAATGCTACAACAGGAACTTAAGGATATGCTAAATGAAATAAGCTACACATAAAAGGACAGCTCTTGTTTGATTCTACTTGTGTGCAGTACCTAGAATAGGCCAGTCACAGAGGTAGAAAATAGAACAAAGATTGCTAGGGGTTTTGGGGAGGAAGTGTTGAATGGTACAGAGTTTGTTTGGGATGATGTAAAAGTTCTGGGAACGGATAGTGTTGATGCTTGCGCAACAGGGTGGATGTACTTAATGCACTGAGCTCTACAATTAAAAATGGTTGAAATAGTAAATCTGTTACCACAATAATAAAAAATGAAAAAAAAAGAATGGGTGAATGATATGCAAGTTTAAGTGTTGATAATAGTAATAATAATAAATGTATAATAAGGTGACAAATCATCCCCAGAGATAAGGTTAGAAGTAGGCAGACCCTGCTTCCTTCCTAGTTCCTTTGTCCTGTCACTTATACCTGTCAGTTACTGTAAGTTTATTCTCCCATTTCTTCACTCCCATGTTTTCAAGCACTTAGATGGTGGCATGGGGAGACATAAAGTGGAAAATAAATTAAATGCAGTTAGCCTGGGGAAGAGAAGATTTGGGGGAGGCCAAGACAGCTGTGTCTAAATATTAACAGGGCTGTCAGGCAGAGGAAAGAAGAGGCTTATTCTGTGCTCTCCAGAAGACAGGAAGGATTTCATGGGAAGCAGATCTTTCCTGCCTCTGAAAAAGGAATATTTTTAAAAAGTATTCTATAAATGGAGAAGACTCCTTGGAATGTGGGAAATGGCCAAACAGAGGCTGCCAGGGATTGCTGTATTAGATGAGATGCTAGACCAGGAAGTCTCTGTATTAGCATCCCAGCAGGAGGACGAAGGAAACTGCAGCTGAGGTTTTGAAGATTATTTAGTGAAGGAACTATTTTCAGGGGTGTGAGCAAGATGAGGGAGCTGTAAAGGATGTTGAGGCCCTGGAGAACTAGCCACAGTGGGAAGGCCCTTACCGTCAGGCCTGGAGTAGCCAAGGGAGGCAGCGCTGCTCCAGCTGCCCAGTGGAGCTGTGGAAGGGGGGTCCTCAACAGCTGAAAGGCGTACGACCATGGGAGCTGGTCATCGCAGGGGGAGCAGCCACTCGCAGATTCGTGGCACCAAGGCAGAAAACAGCAGGAGAACTTCCTCCCAACCTTGCATCTCCTGCTGTTGTCGCCTGTTGGCAAAGCCAGCCAGAAGCCATAGGGCACGGGAGGTGAGGGAAGGCGGCTTGTAGGGAGAGAGAACTTCCTAGGGCGCTGAGCAGGGCGGAGAAGTGGGTCTCTATGGGTTCTTCCACCTCAGAGATCTGTAAGCTCTGAGGCCATGATTCTGTTGATTTTCATAACAGACAGCCCAGTTTCCCCCTACTCCCAAAACTTGAACAGAGCAAAAGACTGAAAGATTACACCTGATACTCCTTGAATAACTAGTGCATCCTGTGAACTTAAAGCAAGTGCTTGGGTTACCTGGCAGTATCAGCAGTGTCAGGGAAATGCCCTTGAAAGCTGCAAGATGGAAAAGAAGCCATATGCCAGTCAACATATGTTTATTGAGCACCTACTGTATACTAGGCACAGTTCTAACTGCTACAGATCCAGTAGTGACAAGACAGAAGTTCATCTCTTACATAGTAAAGGTAGGAAGGAGGCAGACAATAAAGACAAAAGTAAATAATTCAAGGTGCTACCACACAATATAGTAAATTGGTTAGCTCATGAACTGCACCATTTCCTTGTTGTGTGATCTTCGTTAAGTTCCTTGACCTCTCTGTGTGTCATATAGGTATTGGTGATTATACCTGCCCAATAGTGGTGTTATGAGTATATAACTAGTTCATATACCTAAAGTGTTTAGATCAGTGCCTCGCACATGGAAGTGCTGTATGTAAATGTTGTCAGGCACTATTAAGTACTAGATGATAGAGGAGATAATAAGGCAGAAAATGCAAGAACAGAGAGTGGTGATTGTGAGCATGACGGCAGCAGTTAGACAGGGACCAGGAGGGCTGGTGAGCAGGCTCACAGGCAGGAGCCAGAAGTTCTGGGGAAAGGGAGCAAAGCAGCCACCTGCCCCTTCCTGGAGTGCTGGAGGGAAAGATCAAGTGCCAGTGCAGGAAGGGCACTATTTGGGCCTGTTTAATGATAAGCACAGGCTGAGCTTTGTGATATGGATTCTAATATTTTTTAGGTATTTAAAGGGAAAAGGCAGAAGGAAAAGATGCTTGAAAGAGGCAGTAACATAGTACCCAAGAGCTCAGGCGGTGGCACTAGACTGGCATAGTTCAAATTCGGCTCTGCCATTTCCTATGATCTGACCTGGGCAAGATACTTAACCTTGTTGGTGATCAGTTTCCCCTTTTGGAAAATGGAAGTAGCAGTACTGTCTCATGGTTTACTTTGAGTCTGAAATGAAATCATCTGTGGTAATTCATCTAGAACACTCTAAGGCATCAAAGCAGTGCGTATTGTTGCTATTACTTATGGTTATTAATGCAGAAAGAGAGAATGAATACCTATGCATGACTTGAAAAGGTGAGCATTAGTAAAATACTGACCTAGTTTTGCTTTAGTTGCCCTCTGTGATGTCCGGGCTCATAAAGGACAGCCTTTGAATCCTTTGCCGACTGGGAATCATCCCGAGGTGCCGTTCCCTGTGATGTGCTCACTGCACCAGAGCATCTGCTCATGTTCTGCACAAGCAGGTGTAACCAAAAAGACCTCCCAGGTCTATTACTCAATAAAATAAAGTCCTGTGGTGATAAAATTCAGTACTTGTTCATTTTTGAATGATACTTTAGACAGTTCAAGGTGACAAAGAGCAGTGAAATGGCTATTGCTGATGAAAGTTAATTGGAAAATTGGAACTTAAAATTTCATGATTTTTTTTCAGCTAACTCCTTTCTAAGCATAATCTATTCCCTGGACAGTCTTTTGGTGCTGATTTAAAAAGGAGTCTATTTTGTTAATACCTGCTAATTTGTGCCCTGGAGGCTTTCAATAAATCAAACCTCATAGATTAAAAGAGAATAAGACAATGATGGAGATTCTCTTCTTCTCCCTTCCATGAAACATTTTGAGATTGAAATACTTCAATTCTAACTTCTTGGAGTTACTGCTCAGTTATATTGCTTACAGAGCCTAAATTAATACATGAATGTCAAAGTTTGCTTTTTTAAATGACATGTTCTATCTTGTACTAAGAATAAGAAAGTGCTCTTTTCCTAGGTAGTTGTTTTTGTAAAAATACATTGAAATAGAACTTTACTTTTACTCCTTTTATTCTTTCTATGTTATTAAAATAAAATTCTCATTAATCTGGAATAACAGGAAAGAAGGCTCATCTGTTCATTATGGGAAAAAGTTTAAATGTGCCGCTTCATTACTTCAAACACGTCACTACCCATATTACAAATGAAAACCTAATTAGGAATAAAGTGCTTTTCAAATTCCTATTCAAAACAGGCACATATTATCTTTAGGTGTGCCACAAACAAAACAGAACTTTAACATATGAAAATTATGAGATTCAGAAGTTGAAAATAACCTAAAGAATTAATAATTTTATGAGGCTTTTGGTTTATAACTGTTATTGGTTTTAGACCGACTATCCCTTCAGTCTCAGGAAAGTCCAAGAAAATTTAAGAGGGGGGTTAATTATTTTGATTTTTATTTTTTAAGGCAGTTTAGTATTTAGTTTTTATTTTTAAGGCAGTTTAGTATTTAGTGTCAAAATACCTACAACTCTCAAAATAGTGGGGAATAAATTAATGATGTTCAGCAATATAGAAAAGCCCTCTATATTTTTCCTTTTCTTCTTCGGAACTTACTAGTTTATTTAGTACTTGGGTACTAATCTATTAAATTTTAGGGACCAAGAATAACTGAATATGTAAAATAGAATCTTGTTATTATATTAAAGACATTTCCTTGGTTTTTCTTTTTTTTCTCCCCCCTTCCCCCTTCCCCACCCCTTTTGGGGAAAGCTCATCTCTTTGTAGTTCAAGAGAGGTTTCTGATTCACCTTGTGAGGCAGCTACATTGTATGAAATGCAGTGTTTCCCAAGTCAGATCATTTGCTTGGCATCCCGTACCAGTTCAGTAGGGTGCCCTGGCTGTCATATATCTCTTTTGCAGTGTAAGCGGGCCTTTCTCCGTAAGGAGAACTTACTGGGGTGAGATTGCTGGCTTCAATATGTGCGGCTTCTTGTCCGAATCCCCCATGCTGAGTTCTTGTGTTGCCTTCCTCCAGAGGTCATGTCTGACACAGCTTCCCCACTGTGCTGGGATGACCGTTTTCTTTCATCATTATTTGCCTAAACTTAGAGAACATCACTGTTGTTTCATCCTTGGGTTTCCCCTACCAACTGTGTTGCTGTGCATACAGAGTAATTACTGGTTTTCAGGCCTACGCCTGGGTAAGAGGTGAAGATGGATTCTCTGCTTCTCAGTTTGGACAGCACGCTGTTGAATAATGAAAATGGTGTTGAGAATGACTGATAAACCCTCCTTAGTTTTTCCAGTAGTTACACTGAGACTATTCCAAGCGTGTACAAGATCAAGCATCCATTAGACCTTTTTTATTTTCTTGTAATTCTGTGGGTTTCTGTAGAACTCTAAAAGTGCTGTGCCCCCTTTTAAACATTAAATTAAATTAACTAAAAAGAGAAAGAAAAAGAGCCTACCTTTTATGGGGTTTCCCCAGAGGCTTTTTATCTGTTTAGAGGAACCAGAGATTTTTCCCATATTGACATAAGCATTCATTTGCTAATTTCTTGGACATGAAACTGCATGGAGCCTTCCCCAGAATCTTGAATGGAGCTGAAATACTTGGGTCCTGAGGGCCGCGGCAGTGCTACCCCATCCCCAGCACACATACGGCTTTTCCTCCTCTATCTCCTCAGATAAAAGTCAGAGCTGATCGCCTTAAGGAAAGAATGAGTTAAATGGACCAACATTCTAGGCCTGGATCTAAAAAACCCGGCCTTTTCAGCAGCCCCTGAGCACCTGCAGCAGCAAGGGCATTTGCACATACATAAATAAATAAATTAACAATGAATAAATAATTTAATCCCAGCCACACAATGCCACCTTGCTGAGTTGATCCTTTGCAGCTCCCAGTGAATTTGCCCATTTCTAATTCTTTTTGATAAAGTCCTCAGATACTTGCTGACTGTCAGGCTCGTTTTCTTATTGTTTTCGCTTGATTAGTTCTGTGTGACCTAAGGTCGCCTTAAAATCCACGTCTCTCGTGAAGACTCCAAAAGGCCCTCTTTTTAGCAGCCTCTAGAAAAGGATGGCAAGTGCCTGCCGTTTCTCCACACAAAAGCTTGGAGGGTGTTTCATCACTAGCTTCCTGAAGCAGCCCTTCCTTCACCCAAGTGCAGAGATAACTGGTTAAGGGGCAGTGTGTCTTCACGGCCTCTGTGTCTTGCGCCCTGGGATGTACTTGTGTCGGGTCTCTCAGGTACCAGAGGAGGGGCCACCTCCCCTTTCTCCCTGCCAGGCACCTTGTCAGCCACAGCACCAGGCCGCGGCGCCTGCCTACCCACCCCGGTGCCTGGGCTGTTTGCTCTGTGATCTTTCAGGAAAGACGCTGGCCTTCGTGGGGGCACATGAGAAGTTACTTTTTATTTCTTTTCTTTTTAAACTAGCTAGGAGGTTGCTGGCCGTTCCTCATTTTTAGGCGGCACATTCCGTTTAGGCTGTGGGCCCAGCAGCAGGAGGCCTGTGACCCCACATCTGGGCTGGGCTGGGCCGTAAGCCAGGGCCTCCTCACACTCTATCACCACTGCCCACTCCCTGGCCATTCTCTCCCTTCCCAAGGGGATGGCTCCTCTGGAGGTGGGGCTGGGACAAGAGTGAGACCCTGTGTTGGCTGAACCGAAGCCTATAATTAACAGGACCCAAATTCCTCGCTTGCGTTTTTATTAAAAAATTCCCATAGATTGGTTGATCAATTGTTCAGTGTCCTCCAACAGTTCTGATAAAGTTTTCCATGATGTCAGACTTCTGGATTTTCAACATTTTCTTTGTAATGTTTGTCGTGTTATGTGGAGTCTTACAGTTGTTACTTTTTAATAACAGTGAGCCACTTGAGGACTTAAGGGAGATGTTAATGAATATCATAGTACCCTATGAAAGTCTGAAAAAGTTTGAGAAAGTAGGCTACACGCCCCACATAGAAATCTGCATGATGAAGTTTTAGAATTTTTCTATATATGTTTCCATTTATGTGATGAAAATCTTAAGAATAGATTTTCATATACTTCAGTGTATTTCAGCAGTTTTCAGAAGGACAAATTACGTAGCCTGAACTGGCAAAGTCCTACAAGAATTTGGTCCCATCATCTGAATCCAAAAAAGGAAACAATCCTGGCCCAGGTGAAGTCAAGATGCCTTGTCCACGAAAGCCCTTAGGTCAGGAGCCCTGGAAGAGCACGCCGAAGTGGCCCTGCGGGAAGGTGAGCTCTGCCTGCACTCAGACTTCCTGTCGAAAGCATTCCAGCTCCAGTGACCCTCAGGCAACAGGTGCCAAAAGGCACGGATTTACATCTGTGTGCATCATCTCAGAACCATTAGGAAAAGACTTTCTCCTCTGGAAGATCCATCATTTGAGACGAGTTATTGGCAAAGGGCAATACAACTTCAAATGCTTATATTAGCAGTTTGTGTCCAGTGTGTGTATTGTTTTCCCACAGTCATGCTGGGCACTATGCGGCTCTGGGGACACTGGAACAAACACAATTTTATATGACTAACAAAGGACACCAGGTTCTTGAAATGACTGTATCACCGTTTTCAGGAGAGGGTCACACAGTCTTTTTGACGAGAAATCTCTAGTGGATGTTCCTGAGCTTGGTGAAGAGCAATTTACGAAAAATCAGAAGGGTCTATAACCACAGAAAGACAACTAGTGAGCAGAGACCCCGGAGATGGTAGAACTACTACAAACATGTCACACGCTAAGTCCTAACAGCAATTTAACTTTTTATTATTTTGAAAGTCATAAAACATCTCAAATTTACAGGAAAATACAGAGAATGGTAGCCCGGATTCAACTGATGTTACCTTTTTGCCGTAAGTGCTCCAGTTCCTTCCTTCAATAACGTTTTCAGAGGCAACCGCAGCCCTCTCTCTCCCTCCAGGATCACAGTCCCTTCTGAGCTTCCCCAAGGTACCTCTCAAGATAACTACAGCCTGTAAGGAACCTCTACTTCCATTCTCCTTGTCTCCATAATTTACCTGCTAGAATGACAGTCTCTCCCAATATTGTAAATATGTTGTACATACACACAAACACAGACTCACACACATACACAGAGAGCAGAGTGAAGCATGTTCATGGAAAGGTTAGCAGTTGATTCATATAAAATGTATTTTCACATGTTTATACTTTTTTATACTTCTAAGTATATTTTCTATATGATTTTCTTTATGCTTCTGTATGTATTTCCACATGTTCTCATTGATCATATACTTAAGTAATAATAAAGTAATAAATAATGATAAAAATGTTATGAAATAATATATCTTTTACTATTTGCAAAAATAAAACTAGTACATTTTGTGGAAAAGTACGCCAATTTAGAAAGGAAGGATCTTTTTGAGTCCTAAGACAGCTAAGACAAATGGAAGCCTGCCTGTACCTTCTTTTAACTTGATGGCAGTTCCCTCTGCCAGAGGGCCTAAATCAGTAAGAAAACACTTACATATAGATGCAAACAAATAAGTGGATTTCAAACTGTTCCTTGGAGGTGAACGTCATTGAGAATCTATAAATCTATTATATCAATAAAAATGATGAGTAGCTAAACTTGCATCTGATGATAAGAGCAACCTCCAGATATTTTTAGGAATAAGAGCCAGGAGCAGATGGGAAATTCTCAGAAAAATGTTAAGGAACTGAAACTGGAAGATACTGACAGTAAAAAATGCCAAGATCTTGTGTTCTCTGAAAGTTTCTTAGTGGGGCCTGTTCTAGGTCCATTGAGAGGACAGTCTGATAAATGTGAATGTACGTGATAAGATGGAAGGCTGTTTCACTGAAGCAAGGGAGGTGGCTTGTCCAACAGAGCTGTTAGCCTACTGTCACCCTTGTGTGACGTTAGCAAGGGTATCCTTTGCCTGCTGGGTAGATACAGCCCCACGTCAGGACATAGCACACGGGGTGCAGGCTGGTCTTCAGCTCCCCTTGTCCCTTTTTCCCAGTGTCTTTGTACAGGTGCACACCTGTACCCAGTGGCCTGAAGCTGGCCTCCTTAACTCCTCCAGTGTCATGCCCTCTTGCCTCTGGTCCTTTGGAAATAGCCCTGCGTGTGCTGGCTTCTTACACTGGACTACAGATCTGTGGCTTGGGGATGAGCTCTAGGGAAAGCAGGTTGGACTGTTCTCATGACCTGCTTTTGTTCTGCTGTTTCCACTGATCAAACTTGGTGAAAGGAAGTTCTTCAAGTTCAGTCACTCCCACAAGCTCTGCTTTAGTGGTTAGAATGGAATCTCCTGCTGGTTAGAAATGTTTGTTTGCTGTGTTTCATCATCTTTTTCTCCATCTTGCCCAGAATCTCTTGAAATGGGTGGCCTAGAGCAGTGTTAGGATAGATAGTCTTACTGCCCATATCATTCCTTAGTTGTACCCCAATACCTCAACGTTTGTCATAGTCAGTGAACAACCACTTAGACAAAACTCACATGAGGGCCTGTGCCCCAACAGAAGGCACATCTCATCCATTCTCACAGTGAACAATGCCATGTCCTCTGCCTTGGGGGGCAGAGTGAAGGGCAATGTCCTGATCCATCCGTATTGCGGAACAAAACAGGAGGCTGAGTGGGAATGACCTGGAGCCCCTTCTAGAGGTCCACAGCTCCATTTAAACTTACAGTTCCTTTTCTGGATCCCATTTCCATAGTGACAAGGGAACAGTAAGCATGACTTTGTACCAAAATTCTGCCTGACCAGTAGAGGATCCCTCCATATGGGCTTCCTACCTGTGTCTAGGTTAGCCAACAGTGAGGGAATGGATGACTGGGATAACCATGGGTTTGTTATTCAACTGGTGGGTAGGATCGTCAGTAGTAAGAGCTTGTACACCTGAGAAGAGCCTGAGAGGGGCCATCTTTATCAGATACATTCTCAGATACTGGGTGTATGATAGGAGAGAGCTATCTACCTGGTAAGTGTGGGTCTTATTAAACTTGTAAGACTAAGGGCTGCTGTTCTTTCTTGTGAATTTACTACTTGTTTATTAAGTCTTTGTATATATTGCTGTTAAGTGAATTTCTTTCACCAGTGGAGTTTTTGTGTTATTCTGTAATTCCTCAACATAACTATAATTTGAGGTTTCTTATGAATTTTAGAATTTTATGTAACCTAAGTAAAAATTAGAATCTAGTTCTGAGTTTCCTCTTACAGTAGAATTAAATTAGTATCCAGAGAACAAAGCTTCCTTTACTCTTTTCTTTTTTTCTTCCAAAAGTTATCAAATATAATTAAAAATCTGGTTTCCAAACACTGTCAGGTAGTAGAAAAAGAATTTGAAGATTTAGGTGAAATTAAGTTCAGCTGCCACACACAGGAAAATATGTACATCCCTTTAAAGGGATAAGAAATCTTATTATATTGTTTAAGGAGGTGATTTTTAAGGTCACGCTGTAGCACTGAATTTCTGCTTTTCTATAATTCCATTTCCTTTCTAAATGTATGTATACTTTTGCTCAAGAATAAATTATAAGCTGGTTTTAGAGGGAAAACAAGTCTTTTAATAAAAATGAAATTACGTAATTTCAGAGTTATACATCATTCAAGCATGAACTCATTTGGTGGGGTTTATTGAAAGCATCCACTTTATTATAAGCAATTTTTTCTCTGAAAGCCCTTGAAATAGTGTCAAGACATAGAAAGCCCAAAAGCATAAAACTGAGCTGGCATTATATTTCTGCACTGTCATACATTTATCCCAGTTCCTTCCAAAATTGGATCTCTCATTGTTCGAGGACAATTACTCCTCACAATACTTTATTTAAAGGTTTTATATTCATCCTGAACTAACTTGAGGAGACAAGACTCTGAACTTCATGGAGTTTATAAGACATTTTGGCCACTCACCAAAATCTGCCCATTTTCCCAATACTAAAATTAGTCCCCGGAGAAGAGTTGACACTACTTCAAGATATGTTCAAAAACACTCAGTTGTGTTTCAGACATACTTCTCGATAGAGTGCGAATGAGCAAGGTAAGACATCACACCCCGCCCTAGCCTAGTGAGCCCTGAGTGGCCTGGAGGCCTCTGTGCTGTTACCCAGGGAGTCACAGCTCAGTTGCCCTCAGGCCTCCCAATGAGAGCTGTTGGGGGTTTGTTAATGCTAAACGTTGACTCTAGTCTCTCAGGCTGAGGTTCAAAAGACAGCATGGCAAGAAGTACCAATGTCATTTGTTGTGATTTCTCACAAATAGGAAATACTCTGCTGTTCATAACTGTCACACCACTGCTGTCCTTACAGGGAGAGATTTCTTATCCCAACCCCCAAACTCAGTATGTAGCCCCTAGTTCCCCTCACTCCTTCTGGTGAATAATGGCTTTTTTTCATATATTCTTTAATATTCTGTGGTTTACAATCCAGTTGTTTTTACATTATGTAAGTTTGTCCCCAAAGAGAATTTCACTGAATACTTTTAGAACATGTTTAGAAAGTTTAAGCATAGTCGTTTTTAGGCCAGCTGCCTAGTAACTTAGTAATTTACAGTTACTGTGACACATGAGAAAGATAGGTTGGGCTCTAGAGCAGTGATGGGGTCTTGGGTACCCAGGGGTACGTTGGCTTGGTTAAGGTCTTGGTATAAGGACAGCCTTGAGAATAGGGTTTGTAGGTCTGGTGAAATGTTAGTTTGTATCAGTCCTCTGTTATGAAATTGATTTGGACATTTTCACCTCTCATTAGAAGACATTTTATTATTTTTTCGCTTCCTTTTCTCTTTGGGTTTGTCCTTGGTACTGTTCAGTTTGTACTTAATGCAATGTTTTTGGAAGGACGCGGTAGTTGGTAATAGCTGCCTTAAAAGCCTCATGAGCTCCCCCTGCTGTTTGCAGCTGACAATACAAGACCCTGTCAATTCTAAACCCCAGAAGCATACAAGTCAAAGAATTCAGAAGCATACCTTGTAGGTTTGCTTGATCTAAGAGGCAGATTAATACTTGTTAATTTTATTCTGAAAATTTATCAAATCAGAAAGGAAAGGAAGGCTATTTTAGCATTTTATCTGGGCTATCACTTAAGCTAGCACGAGGGAACTGTGCCACTTATATGATCTAAGAAGCAGGTTTGTACCACTTTTGAAAAAACTGCTGAGGAAGAATGAAGAAATATATAACAAAGTTACATCAGATCAGAAATGGGCTGACTAAAACCTGGAAGATGTGCTTTTATCCATTTCATTTTTTATCGGAAGGGTTTGAAAAAATATGTTTTAAAAATAAGCCACTGATATAGTTTCTGTTCTGTTTAATTTTTTCCCCAACACTTCTTACAACTTTTCATGTGATATGATGTAAATTTATGTGCCTTAATATAGTGTGAATTTTCACACTGAAGATAACTAAATTTCACACAAAAATCATGTTTATTGATCAATATTCTTCTTATAAATATACAAATTAATACATAGCATACTATACCACAAGCAAAAACCATCATAAGATATGTGTTCCTCACATTACAGATACATATATGGGAACACCTTCTAGCCACCAGAACCAGGGTAGGCACGGGTGAGAGGATGCTGAGCAAAACAGAGACTTCTGCCTTTGTGTAATGCACACCCTATTTGGGCAAGCATTTATAAAATGAAGCATTCAGAAAAACACATAATTAAAAATTAAGAATGGTTTGATGGACATGACACCAAAAGCAAAAATAGATAATTTGGATTTCATCAAACTGCATAACTTCTATACCTAAAAGGACACTATCAGCAGTGAAAAGACAAATCAACCCAAAGAATGGGAGAATGTATTTGCAAATCATACATCTGATAAAAGGTTAGTATCCAGAATATCCGAAGACTTAGACTGTGTGAGTGCGAAGGGACATGGAGAAACTGCAGGTTTGGTGATGGACTGTCTGTGTCGGTGAGTGACAGAGGGAAGAGCCAAGGACGAACCCCCCAGCTGAACGGTGTGTCACTGCTGTGTGTCTCAGTCTGGTCTGAAAAATAGGATCTGTTATTTCACATCAGGAAAAATGAGTTGCTGAGGTACTTTTATTCTTTGCTGATTAATGCTTCATAAATTATGATTATTAGAGTGGCCATTCTGAGCTATCCATTACCATGATCGAACTTGATTTCTGTTTCACTTGGCTCATAGGATATGATGATGACAGAGATGGGTAATTTGTATGCTGTTTTAAGTGCACCTGGGCCAAAGTACATTCAGAAGATAAAAGGTGACATAAAGCTGTGTTTCAGAATTTTAAATGAGTTCACTGGAACAGTTTAAACTTTAAAATCAGTTTTTTTCCTTTAATATGATTGAAAGTAATATTTGGGAAACAAGTGGAGATGAGGCTGGCATACCTGAGTGGAGGTCTCTCCATCCCAAACTTTGTAGGTGAGGTGTCAGTGAATAAACTGGATTAGAACTCCCAAGTTGGTAGGCCAGGGGAGCTTCTTCCGAAAGCAGGGAGACATGCAGTCACTGTTCTCCAACCAAGAGGAGCTGATTAGCACAGTGAGGTCTTATGGCCCAAAGGGGTGTGTGTGCAGAGACAGTGGGCACCTCCATGACTGATGGCTGAGAGCAGGCTGCCGCGGAGAGCCGTGCAGGCAGGCAGAGCTGGCAGCCACTCTGGAGGAGCCACAGGGGAAATGCCCAAATTCACTGCAGTGTTGTTTTTTTTTTTTTAAGTGTTTAGTTTTTTCAAACAGGTGAAACCTGGCTCTGACCCAGCTCTGGATCAGCTGCAGGATGTGGAGGACCCGGGGGAACATGTTGGGCTGCAATGAGTCCACCACCAGCAAATCCAACCTCTGCCATAGTGCAGGTCAAACGGGAGAATCTGTAGATGAACAGAGATTTAAAAGACATATCAAATAGTTTAAATGAGTAAGGCAAAAACTGTATTGTCCAGGGATGCACATTTGGGTGGCCAAACTATTTTTTAAAAATTCAAGGAAATGATCACTGTCAGTCCGGATAGTGGTTACTGTCTGGGGAGAAAGGGGCTGAGGTGGGAGTGAGGCTGCATGGAGATGGCAGAGGTCTGTTTCTTGATGTGCACGGTCATTACAAGGGTGCGCACCTTAAAAGAAATCATTGAACCAACATTTATTTTATGTGGTTTTCTGTATCTTTATTTAATTTTACAATAAAAAGATTTTTTAAAAGTGTTTAGTTCTTATTCAGCATTTAGTTATCTTCCATCTCTTCTGTAACATTTTCACAGTTCTGACACCGTAACTCAGCAATGCAATTTGGCCATGTTCGTACCACATCTTTATTCTCCTACATACATAATGTACATTCCCCAAATCTTTATCACTCATTTGCTAGTCGAGCATTATCTCCGTCAAGATCAGTTCAGTGGCTGCCTGGAAGCCACTCTCACCTGTGGTTGGGTGTTCGTGCTCCTTCCACTGCTGTGGCTAACATTGCCGTTTGTTGTCAAGCTTAGAAATTGGTGTTTAACAAAGATACTATTGTTAAACTTGATAGTATATTTTCAGGGGGATAGGAAGACTCTGTGTTGTGTCGCACTCTTGCTGTATTCAATTTAAGAAGAAAAGAGCCTCATCTTAGAGCTAAAGCTACTCTAAGTACTACCATTTGTCATTCATAGATATTTCTTGAGCCCCTACTCTGTGCTAACCTCTGCTAGGTTCTAATATATATTCTATGAAATGTATAGAATCTAGTGTCCTTTCAGAAAGCTTAGAAACAAGCTAACCATCAAAAATATTGCAGAATTAGATAGGCTGATACTGGACTTCAACTCTATAGACAAACCCTGTGTAAGTGCCACAAACACTGGTCCTTCTGACTCTAGTCCTTTTCTGAACACTCCACGTGCTGAAACTAGAGGGTGCTTTTTAAAAGGCATATTTGATCAAATCTTTTAACAGTTCACTGGTCATATGGACAACCAGTCAGAAGTTCCTCTGTCAGCTTAGCCTTCACATATGTGTTTTCTACCTGAAACCCTTTTCCTGTCCTTCCCCCAATTCACCTGGTGAATTCCTACACTTCCTTCAGGCATCAGGTGAAAAGTCACTGTCTCTGCCTCAAAGGCAGGGAAGATCTGGGCACGTTTAGGAAACTGCAAGTATTTTGGAAGACAGAATTGTCCGAGGGCAGAATAGGCAAGTTATTTAGACCCAGTGACCCTTACCGCTTAGAAAGACTTACTGTAGCAGAAGAATGTACAGAAAGCTGTGATACGCCATCACACACCCTGATGCGTGTTCTGATCTCTAGTCTCTCTTAGGTGGGATGCATGGGGTGATCTTAGAAAAAAGTTTCAAGAGCTTGATCCCTCTCACACTGGATTTATCAGCAAGGCAGGTTGTAAGTGCTTTTGACTGGCCTGTACAACGACCTGAATGAGCATGAGTATGACATGCTGGCAGGGAGGTGTGGTACTGACGGGGATGGCAGGGCACCAGATCAAGAGTAAGAAAAACTAGGTGTATGTTTGTATTTACTTATAAAATAAGGTACCAGATTTTTTAAAAGAAAATTTAAAAACTACTCAGTTTATGCATGGGCTGTCTTTTAAAGGAAACTGGTAATAGTGATTGCTTCCTGGGAGGGGTACTGGATGGCTGGGGGCAGACCTGAGGGACTGACTTTTCACTGTATTCCCTTTTATACTCTTAATATTTTATACCATATAAAGTTATTATTTAAAATTCACTTAAAAATTAGTGTGTGCACAGAAAGGTTTTAAGGAGACCTACCAAATACGTTAGGGCTTGTATCTGGGTGGATGCTGAAATGTCCTCTTTATACTTTCCTCTGTTTCCAATCTTCTACAAGGAGCATATATTGCTTTTGTAGTTTGTTTTTAAAGTTATGGTATTTTTTTCAACCTGCATTTTAGAGACTGTACTTTGGGACATACAAGTGCCCAACTTTGAACTTTACGCAAGAAGAGTACTCCAAAACTTAGAGGCAAATCATACTCTTCAAAGAGAGAGTGAGAGTGCTCCTGAGTGTGGCAGCTGTTGCACAGAAGAGGGGGCACCAGCCTGGGGAGCAAACATATTATAGCGCAAGGCCCAGCTCTGCTGCAAAATAGACCTACGTGGCTTTGGACCGACTCTCTTAGTGGGTCTCATCTGAAAACAGGGTAATATTACCACCTGCAGAGGCTCCTGTGGACATGAAGTGGGGTGACAGTGTGTGAAAGCGCCCAACAACCTGCCAGGTGAGGGGAGACAGCAAGGAGCATTTTGGGGGGATTTAGCATCGTCTTAATTTCCATCAGCTCAACGAACGCCACCCAAACAGTGTGTTTGCAGCTTGGAGACAACTCCAACCCGACAGCTGCTCTGAACTCTGTTCAGAACTTCTGGATCTGCCCCTGGGCCTGACACTGAGCAAGTCCTTAAAAAAAGATCACTTTCTCCCATTCCTGATGTATGTCTTCTCTAATGCACAATGAAAATACGAAAATCAGGACTAGTTCAAGAAAAAAGGCAACAAATCAACAAGATAAACTTTATCAAAAATTTAATATTGTAAATAGGTCAGCAATCGCAAAGAAAATGGTTTTAGTCTGTGTATCAACCTCATGCAGGTCTCAGTCATAATTAAGTTACTGGTACAGACCATGGGCCAGTTACTGCTCTGTGCCTCATTTAATCCCCCATCAACTGGAACTGATGCACAGAGGCGTCAAGTCATTTGTTCAAGGTCAAACTAGAAAATGGCAGAGCCGTGCTCCTCCCCAAGCAGTGTAGCTCCAGAGCCCATGTTCTTCATCACCAGGCCTTCTAGTGATAGCGTTTAATGCCTCAAATAATGATACTGTTTTATTATAAAAGTGCAGGAAAAACAACCAGAGCATACGTTTCATATAAGTGTGTCAGTGTTTTGTACCTCAGATTTCTGAAGCTGTTTCTGAGACAGATTTGCACGAATGGGCACAGTGCTGCAGTGATTCCGTATTTCCCTTCTCCTGAGGAGCATGAAGACCAGCTTTGCGTTAGAGAAGAGTCAGCAGGTCAGAGTGTGCCAAGCAGCCACCTAAGGGGAAAGGCACTCTGAACTTGTCTTTGCCTCTAAAATATAGTGTTTACAGTAGCCTGGCATGAAAGAGAGTACCTTCCTCTGTACCTCTGAGGAATGAAAGAAGTCAGCTGAGTTTGGGGTAGTGTCAAGCAGTGAGGTTGAGAAGTGTGCAGGGGCCACGATAGGCAGCCCTGACAAGGAACTTGGACTTGACCCTGAGAGTTGTGGGAGGGCATGGAATGATTCCAAACAGGGGACTTTCAGGTCTGTGTTTTAGAAAAAAATCACCCTGGCTGCTATTTTGACAATGAATTAGAGAAGGCAAAAATGGAGCTGCGGGAGAGTTGGTACAATCTGAAAGGGACATTGGCAGGCTGGTCTCTGGCTGTGGCAGAGGAGATAGAAATGAATGGATTCAACAGCTGGGAGGTAAAATCAACATTTGATGACGGTTTGTATATGGAGTGTCGGAGATGGGAGAGAGACTGGTTGAGGGATAGTGGTGAATCAAGGGAAGGCAGATTGTCAACCCCCCCTGGGAGTGAGGATAGGTCCGGAAATAAGACCAAAGTGGTTTCCCTTCTGTTGCATAAGATGCCTCTTTGCCCAGGTTTAGGGCTTAAAGAAACCTTCAGGATAACGGGATTCTGCCCTATAAGAAAAATAGTTAGGGCAGGAGAGCTGGCAGGTAGAGAAGGAAGAGGAGAAGGGAATAGAGCAAATGTTTGTGTTTTGATATGTTTGTATATTTGGGGAGGAAGATTTTATTTGTCCAGTGGTTTCTCCTGTGTAGCTATTGGGTGACTGGAAGACCTTACAGAGTCATTTAAGAAGCTGGATGTTGGTAGCAGCTGCTACCTTCCCTTGTCACAATTCACATCAGTTCTCAAGCTCAGCAGCTTCCTCCTTAATGAAGATGAGAGTTCTTATGTCCTATCAAAGTATGATGAGGAATTAGATGGAGAAACAGACCACACATCTTATGGGAAGGCGCTTGCAAACCATGGCAAACACCTGATGCCCCCAAACCACCATCAGATGCAACAGAAATTCATTTATGTTCTCTTCACCAACATGCCATCCTTCTTACCCACAGGACTGTACTCACAGAAAGGCGTTTGACTCCTCTTGGGAATTACTGTTTCCTAAACTCCGTGATCCTCCGCTGCCTAGTCAGCTTTCATGGTGTCTCTTTCCGTGATACATAATTGGAAAGGTTTGAAAATGGCTCACTGCTAAGTGGTCTTTTCCTACCAAGGGAACAGATGACACAATCCCATTTTCTATAATGGTAGTTTTACTTTCCATTTTTAATTGTATTCTAAGAAGTTCTTAGCTCGACTTCTTCCCTCTGAAATGAATACTACTGCAATGAAATGCCTTCCCCTGCAGCCTTCCTTCCCCTGCATATGTCCGGGCCATCATCAGCCTCGTAGGGTTCAGGGTCAAATAGTTCTTAGTTCTAATTTGTCAGTATCCGTGTTGCTCTTGTCTCTTTGAACTGTAATGTAGTTTAGATGAGGTTCAATTGTATTTATGTTTACCTCTTTACTGTATATCAGAATGGAAGAGGTATGTGAAATGAAGGCTTCTTTAAGCTTTCACACATTTATTTATTGTTCATGGCCTGTGGCCAGAATATAAATTTGCAGGTGACCCTCCCTCCAATTTGACTTTTTCCAAAACAGCTTTTCCAAGTGTCCAGAATTGGCTCCCCCAGAGATCCCCCAGTATTGCCGAGGTCTGTGGGTTGCAATTATGGCAGCGCCACCTATGTGGCACAAAATGCACCCAAAAAGTAAAGGGATGATGGATTGGGACTTGGAGTCTTAAAACTGGTGTATTCTCTCCATGGCTACCCTCTAGCAATTTTTTTCTTCACCAAGTCCTCTTTATTTAGGTTGTATTTAGAAAAAGCAACAGGGCTAGGTCACAGATTTATATACTGGCATAAATGTAAGATAGAAGTTATGTTTATGTAAAAAATTGAAGTCCTCGTATTAGTAGACATGAAGATGTCTTATTGTGAAAGACCTCTACTGATGTACATGTAGCACAGTGATAGAGGAGGCTTACTTTTGTCAAACATTATAAAAAGGCTCCTAGAAATATTATTGTAAGAAAGTTTCATCAAATTCATAAAGTTTTAACTTGTATATTTTTACTGACTCTTGATTTTTAAGCTCAACATAATAAATGAGGCTAGTTGGGAATAGAAGAAGCAAGTGCTCAGGTTCCCAATTCTCTTGGGGTTCACTGTCCTCATACCCTGTCTTTATAGCTCAGCCCAGAGTTCCTGCCCTGTATCCCACCCCATCTTCTGTGGTTTCTTGGTAACTTTCTTGTGTCTCCCATGCAGCCGTTCAGCATAACACTGCCTCCTGCCTCTCTTCAGCTTTGCTTCAGCTCTTCCCACTGTGTAGAGGGTTTGTAAAAGACTGTAACTGGAAAGATATTCAGACCTTCATAATGATTGTTTCTTATCTTCCAGGTGAGCCAGAAATAGTTGGGTCCCTCAAATTCTAATCTAGCTCTTCTCTTCAGTGGGTGGTTATTGGCCCCCATTAATCCATCCATGTGCACACCTGTGTACACAAGCAGACACCCTGTGCACACATGGTACACACAGGTGTATGTGTGTATCTACCTTCCTTGCTGCACACATAATGGGCACCCATGTTCTGGGAGTTTGGGGTATCCAATAAATACGTGATTTTTTTTCTTCCTCTCCATGCTCAGAATCATTTGAAATGTAGATGAGGGTGTCAGTTAGAGGGAAAAATGTTTTTTTTTTTTTGCGACTGATTGGTGGATGTGACTTCCATATGCAGAGAGTGGGCTTGCAACCCTCGCCTCAGAATTTAACATGTCCACAGAAAGTACAGGCGGAGCTAGAAGTGTTCCAAGTAGCTAGCCTAGTGAGGAGTGCTTGGGCAGGTTGGCACCCAAAGAGAAAGGGGCTGAGGTGAGCATGCATGGGTCCACCTCCAGCCAGGTAGCTGAAGAATGCAATGGACTGCTGAGCCGGCTTAAGGGTGTTGCTCCAGGAGCATGCCTCTTCGTGGAATGCGTGCGCTCGCGTGCGCACACACACTCTCTCTCTCTCTCTCTCTCTCTCTCTCTCTCCCTCCCTCCCCTCCCTCTCTCTCTCTCTCTCTCTCTCTCTCTCTCTCTCTCTCTCTCTCTCTCTCCCCCTCCCCCCACCCTCTCCCTCTCTCTCTCCTCTCTCCTCTCTCCAGGCTGAAGAATCAGGTATAAGGAGCCAAGCAATCTGAAACCTGGGCAGAGTGAGGACTTGACCTGCATCCAGGGGAGTCCGGGGCTGGGAGTGCAGCAGACAGGGGATGAGTGGCATAGATAAAAGACCTGAATGAGGAAAAAGGGGGAAATGCTGAGAACACAAAGCTGCCATAGAAAGTGTATTTAAGGAATATTGAATCAGTTTACTTACCTCATGTTCTTTGTAACAGCCAGACATTTACATAATAGCATTAGAATGTGTAATTGGAGAGAGAATGTGAGAATGCAGGTATGAGCTGGTGCAAAATGATGTAAGGCCAGATTTCAGTATATGAAAGAGTGTGAGAGCCTTCCGAAGTTGTTAGGTGGCTCTGACTACCAATCAGGAACTTGGAATAGGGCTCACAGCCCCCTAGCTGACTGTGGGATGAGCTCCCTTCCCCCACTTGCTCTAAATGAAGAATATTGCCTTGTTCAGAACAAGCCTTGGGGTTTAAGAAAGAGCCTGGGATTTAAGACTTTCTCATGATGGCCTTGACATTTTATTTTTTAGTTTGAGATGGCCCCAAGGATCTGACTGCTTGGCAGAAAGGAGAGAGGAATAGATAATTATAGCGGCTAACATTGGTTGAACATTCACTGTGGACCAGACACTGTCTAGAGTGCTCTAAATGTACCAATTCATAATTAATCCTCATAGTAACCCTATGAGGTATAGGCACTTTTAATATCTTTATTTTATAGATAATGAAACAGACACAGAGAGGTTTAGCAGTTTGCCCAAGGGCACAGCTAGTAGGCAGCAGAGCTGGAAGGCAAATCCAGGTAGTCTAACTCCAGAAGCCTCACTGAACAATTAACTGTGCAGAAAAGAGAGTGTCAGCCGTCTTGGATCTTTCCCACGTGAAAATAGCAGGGCCCTCCTCAGGCTAGTTCTGAATTCAAGTTCTGGATTTAGGGTCTGCCTTTAGCTGGGCCTTTGAGAAGAGCTAACTGCCTTAACCGAGCAGGCTGAGCATTGTCTCCTGCTGCCAGACCACAAGGTAGAATTTCTAGGCAAAGGCATTCTTTTCCCCTCTTTCCTTGACACCCTCATAACTCGTATATATTACTCCAAAGGTTTCTGAGTAGGTGCCCAACTACTTTCTGGTCTTTGCCAAAGTGGGAACAGGACTGAGAGCCATAAACCAGGTCTGAGGAGGTGCAAAACTCCAAGAGACTTGGCACTGTCAGGCAGTTGACTCAGTCATTCCACAGATACTTATTAGCTCCTATGCATGCACCACACTGCCCTACTTTCCTTGGTGTGTTACTCTATATACACACCCATTCCCAGGTTCCTAGGAAGTCCATGCCTTTGTGGGGTCAGTTAGGCACTTCATAGCGGCTCCCCCACCTTCCCTGCCTGGTAGCTAGCATCCCAGACTGGAGGCCCCACAATATTTGGAGCTGTGGTTGTTCAAAAACGCCTGGGAGCACAAGTGAGCTCTGTATTACCACCACCCTTTTGGCAGGGGCAGCTGGAGTGCCTGGAAACTCCTGGTTCTAGCCCTGCAGAGCCACCGGCACTGGCCCAGAGCACCAGCCACCAGCTTTGTTCCTCAAGCCTCTGGAGAAAACCTTTGATTTCATGGGGATGATTATTTTTATTCTTGCCCACTCAAGGATGAAGCCCAAGAAACAAGAGGTTGCCCCTTTCAGAGGCATCACAATGGGTTACCTCCAGCCAAACCCACTGTTTTTTGTTTTTTGTTATTTCTGGGTTTGGTTGAGCCTCTCTTGGAAACCATTACTATACAACTTACTTAAAAGAAAGAGTAGAGGGATTGGGCCTAAGAGACTCAGACAGAGGGGGGAGGATGTCGGGGACTTGGGACAGGGAGGCTGGAAGGAATGTGTTGTCAGAGAAAGCATAGGAAGGACACATTAAAGTCACAGTCAGATTTGCATCAATTCCATTTAGTAGTGACAATTTTAATCTTCAGCAAAGTCAGGCTATTCCAAGTTTGACTTTAGGCCAAGCCTGCAGAATTGGAATTTTGGATGAAGGTTTTAGAAAAAGATAGGACACAGGCACACTCACTCACACACACACACTCACACACACACACACACACACGCACAGAAAGAGGGAGAGAGAAAGGGGAGGGAGACTTTTATCCTAAAGTCATTGTAAATCCAAAGCAGGGTTTTATCCTCCACAGTTAAATGAGAAAGAAAAAAAATCAAGAATACCAACATTTGAGGTACAAAGACTGTCATGCGCCAGTGGAAGTTTGCAAAATTATATGTAAATGACCAAAGTTTTTACTGTGGTGGCCCTGTGCATTCCGAAAGCTAATCCCGAAGAGAAAATCTACTTAGTAAAAGAAAGTTTTGTCTAATTTGGTTAACAGTTGTGAAGTGACAAAAATACTGAATATATTAATAATTTATATTTCCAGGGTAACACTGTATTTTTAATGCTTCACTGCCGGAGGGAATTCAGACTGGCTTACTGCTCAGAGAAAAAAACCTGAAAGGCCTTCTTCATATTCTGTATCCAACACTGATGAAAATGGGTGTAAGACATGTGTTCCAATAATAGGCACCATGCAGTCTCCCATTTCTGCATGATTTGTTTTCATCCCATTTTGCTCAATGTATGATTGTTATCCTGAAGGCCTCCTGGTCTTATACTCACTTTTAGGCTCCACCTATGTCATACCAGTTCGTAAGGGAGGAGGTAACTGCATCTCACATGTATAGATAAGTAATTATAGTGACACGTAGTGTATATAAAGGCAAGAACCCTTACTTGCAAGTCCTTTTCTAAAGCTTATAGATTCCCTGCACCCATGCCCCCCAAAACATACATTTAAGTTTCACTCTGTGGGCAATGTAATGAAGTGGGGTTTTTTGCTTTCTGTTTTTTCCTGTCTCTGTATAATCAAGTTTGGTGGTTTACAAATTGCAGGTCATCCTATGCCATGACCTCAGTAAACAGTCCAGGTCAGAGCTCCCTTAAATCCTGTCTATAGTTAATTTGTTTTCCTCCAGTTAATCTGGGAGAAGACAAATCATCTGTAGTTCCTCTAAATGGCCTCTGGAAATTGGAAAACCTGCTACCTAATTTCAGATTATTTATTTAAAGGGCATCAAAGCTACCCGGAACAAAGAGAAAAGATGAGAACAAAGAAGAAAATCAGTGAAGGAAAAAAAATTTAAACCGATGCAAACACAACTTTAGCAGGCTGGATGCCTTGTTCATTTTTATCTGTTTACAGAAAAAAAGAGTCTGCTTTCGCTGCTTGCGTTTTAGGAAAACATGATTTGGTTTTTTTAATGTATTGCCATTTTGTGGGAGGGAAAGCGCAGATCCAATTGAAAACCACAAGATCACTAGCTGGCTCCCTTAGACCCCAAACTTTATTCACTATGTTCTGGGTGGAGCAAGAAGGGTACATAATCTGCCCTCCCCGAAAGTGGGAGACGGAAGCCTTTTCTCAGCAAGCCTGAGAACCTGCGCGGAGAACCCAGAGACAAGGTCTGGAGGGTGGGGATCAGCAGAGGGGACAATCCTTGGGGCAGCCCATCTCCCGACTGGGTCGAGCGGGCCTCTCAACCGGTTGCCTAGCGCCCCGGATGCCGAGCCGATCAATGCGCAAAAGGCAATCCGGCGGCAAGAAGTTGTGATCCGAAAAACAAAACCAGACTTTGGATGTTGTTTTTAAGCCATAACAGAAATTACTTCCCGTTCGTATTTTTCAGAGGCGCGTTCAGGCTGTAAACCTAGTCGCGCATCTTGCTGGCCTGAGTTTTCGCCGCGCTCCGAACCTCCGGGCGCTTGGTAGGCGCATCCCGAGGCCTCGTCTCGGGCTAGGAAGGGCGCCCAGGCCCAGCTGGCGAAAGTCCTCTAAAGCCAGTCTGGGGAGGGTCCTTCGGTTTGCGTTCTCCGAGAGCCAAGGACTCTGGTCTATGCGTCCTCCCTTCTTCGAGGAAGATGCCCTTTTGAGCGCGAGGCGGGTGCGGGGCTGGAGCCCGCAGGAAAGCGGCGAACCCGCCCCTCCTTAGCTCCTCACCGCAACTCGGCACGCCGCCCTCCCCCCGCCCAGGTACCGAGGGCCGTCGCCGTCGCCTCCCTCTGCCTTGTGCCCTCGGCACCTCGGAGCGGGTGGGTTTGTGGGGGAGTAGGAGGAAACAAAGAAGCCCATCCCTTGGGGTCTTTATCAGAAACGTTTATTGCCAGGGGGAGATTCTTTAGAAGACTTAACTTCGCTCTTGGCCTTCCCCCCACCCAGCTTTTTTGTTGGCTCAATATTTACACCTGTACAATATACAGTGTTTCTCCCAAGCAGCGCCGAAGCGCGGAGAACTCAGGCGGCGACTGGCGTCAGAGCACCGGCGGGTGCTGGGGCGGGTGCAGGTTGAGGGCGTTGGGGTGGGCGTGGCCGATGAGGTTGAGGTAATGGCGGTCCAAGCCCTGCACCGGCGCCAGGAAGGGGCTGTGCTGCTGCGCGGGGCTCGGGAGCTGCACGGGCGCGCTGGGCAGGTAGGGCAGCGCCGGGCTGCGGGCCGCGCCGTGTGGCCAGGGGAAGGGCCCCGCGGCTGCGCCCTGCGGGAACATAGACGCCTCACCCGGGCCGTGGCCCGCGAACTCGGGCGCCGCTGGGTGCAGCTGATAGGAGAAATCCGGCTCCGGGAGCGAGCCCAGCGGCTGGAAGGCGGGCTCGGCGCCCAGGCGGGCCTTGGACTGCAGGAAGGCGAGGATGCGCGCATACTTGGTGTCCTTGGTCTCCATGCGCTCCACGGTGGTGAGATAATGCACTAGGTTCTTCATGCACTCGTGGTAGCCGTAGTGGAAGTAGTTGGCAAACTCCGCAAGCAGTTCTGCTGGTGGGGCAAGAAAATACGAAGAAAGAAAAAAAAGTGAGCGGCCTCCTCCCTACCCGGGAGCCCGAGGCGTGTGCCAGGCACCTCTAGGCAAGTTTTCTAGCCCGAGTTACCATCTGAGGTCCACCCTCCCCTCTCCCAGTCTGGAGACGGGAAAAGCGCATGCAACGACCTCCTTTTCCTTAAGAACCTGGCCCCCCCTGAGAGGGAGGCGATGGGACCAGTATCCCCAGAAACTGGTTCTCCAGCCCCTCTTGGGTTTCGCAGGACCCCGGCCCACCCCTGCTCTGGCGGAACCCAGGGAGGAAGTCTGGCTAGCGCCGCTCCGCTCGCACTCTCACCCCCAGGAATCCGTGGCGCACGCTTGCTGCCCAGAGTGCCCTGTGTCCAGCTCGCGCCCACCTTTTTCCCTTCCCCGAGGAAAATCAGCGGAGTGCAGGGCCCTCAGGTACTGAACGGTCATCTCGAGGATCTCCGCCTTCTCCAGTTTCCCGGAACTCTGCAAAGGGAGGAAGGGCTCCTCGTAGCCACCCAGCGGGCTCAGGCCCACTTCAGCAGGCTGGGTGCCCGGTTTTATCAGGGGAGCACCAGCGAGCAGGGCGCTGCTGTGGGTCTGCACGAGGGCCACGTAGGGCTCACTCCGCGCTCAGGCCACCGGGGAGGGAAGCCCACATGAAAGGCCCTTTCCTTCTCCAGAGTCCAGGCATCCCGGCTGAAAGTGACCGGAGGATTCCCCGGGCAAGCACCGTATCTTGGCCGCCCCCATGTTACCTGCTTCGCCAAGGCCATGGGCACTGTCTTGCCCAGCTCGTTCAAACAGCGATTAATCCGGTCCCTCCTCCGCTTTTCTATCACTTTGTGGGAAACGGGGGTTCTCTGCGAACAGATTTGTATGTTTAGGTTTGCCCGGGATGTCGTCCAAGGCGCGGCTGTAGCTGTGTGCCAACCGTCTTCCCAGCCCCCAGCGCTGCCCAGGGACCCGCTCCCGGTAAGGGGTCCATGACCCTCCACACTAGGGTCAAGAGAGCTCTGCCGTCTCACGCCTGCGCTGGCGCGCTTCCTTGCCAGCCTCCCTACCCACTCGGGCCA
Organism: Manis javanica; assembly: GCF_040802235.1. Lineage (NCBI taxonomy): Eukaryota > Metazoa > Chordata > Mammalia > Pholidota > Manidae > Manis > Manis javanica. The sequence goes on from NC_133167.1 coordinate 100,983,636, forward strand.
CACTGCCAAACGGAGCGCCAAGGCATTGGGGAGGTGGCCACCAATCCCCGGGGGGTGGTGCCCTGCCCGGATGAGGACTTTACTTTCCATATCTTCATTCCTTTTCCAAACCACTCAGGGTTCCTGCACACGAGAAGTCCCTGCCGTTGGTTCAGCCAGGTGGCAGCTCAGGGTGTCAGACGCCCCCACTGTCAGAGGGCAAGAGCGGTCTGGGTTCAGCCAACTCACTTTGCGTTCCTTGAACTTGTCTGACATCTTGGTCAGCACGCGCCCCGCAAGGCACCCGTCCACCTTCGGCCTCCTGTGCCGCCTCGAGTGTCTCAGGTACACTGCAGCTTTCCAACTCCGAGGGGCTGCCTTATAAAGCGGTCATCTAGTGCTCCAAGTGCATTCACGAGCTGAATTATTCCATAGGATTAGGGGAGCTGCGTTTGGGGGATCCATGCATTCAAGATCGGTTTTAAAGAAGTTAAGAAAAAAAATTTAGCAGCCGAGGGGGGGTGAACTGGGGGCAGATAAGCTTTGTTAATCCACGTGGCCCTTCAAAGGACACGTGATCGGCGGGGGACTAATATTTGCCTGGCAACCGCCTGGGAGGGAAAAGGAGGTGGTAAACGGGCCTGCAGGCGAGTGAGCGCCTGCAGCAGCCATACGCGCGGAGCGCAGGGGCGCAGCGGCCGCAGGCACCGGGGGGCGAGGACCCTCACAAAACAGTGTCGCCTCCTTTAGTCCCACCGCTGAGTCTCACACGATTGCCTGTTTACAAATCCCAGCAAGCCCTCAGTCCCAGCGCCAGTGAGTTTTAAAGCCTGTCCAGAGTCATTAAAGTAATTAAGTAAGCCTTTAATAGGCTGTTCCGCCGGGTTCAAGGGAGAGCTCTTGGAGACAGAGGCGCCCCGTTTGTTCCCAGGCTTTTCTCACACGACTTGGTGACACGTCCATCTCCCCCCTTTTTGTTTACACCGCTTTATTTGTCCGGACATCCCGGCAGGTGTGGGGCTGCGGCTGGCACACGAGGCTCCCTCCTCGCCTCGCCCCTCCCGCCAGTCTTTGGCACGCGACGCTTCCCTCTTAGCCCCTGACCACGTCCCTTGCTTTCTTTTCTCCCCCCACGGGCTCTCTTTTTGCGGGGGGAAGAGGCTCAATTTGTAGCCTATTATCCTATACGAAAATGTCCATTGAAAAGTATGAATAGTTTCATTGGACCAAATTTTAATAATGGCAGAGGGTGGGGCGGAGAGACAGCAGGCGTGTGTGTGTGTGTGAGCGAGGGAGGGGTGGGAGGATTGGGGGGCAATACGGAGAAGAGTGGGCAAAAAGAAAAGGGGGAATGCAGCTGGCCCAGGCGAGCATTATGCAACGTCACCTGCGAGAGGGGGCGCCTACAGACCCCTATTCATTTGCCTAATTTTGGTCAATTTAACAAACTTCAGGAGAAATTATTGTGGCTTTGTCAGGGAGGGTGAAGCCTTCTGATCGAATTAACAGCATGTTTTGATCCGGTAAATGTCATTAGAAAGGGAGAAACAATCGCGCTTAGAGGGCTCTGAGTAATGCGCCCAAGTGGAGACGCCAAAGCGCACGGCTCACAAAGGGAGCAAGTAGCTGCCACAGGGAACTTTTGTACCCGCCCATCGCCCAAGTTTTGACACAAAAAGGCATTATTTCATACTTGAATACGTTTAATCCAACGATTGTCTATTTTCTGCAAACATATTTTCACAGCATTGTTAACTTTTTATGTCCCCCTTTCGCGGGCGCCTTTTCTTAACGTTTGGGGGCGGGAGAGCGCAGACACTTTGGGCATCAATATTTGTCACTGAAAAGGGCTCCGTGAAGTTAGGGAAGTTGATCTCTTTTTTATGGTTTTAGAGAGCGAATATATCGGGGGAGGAGGAGGGAGGGAAACCACGAACAGAAACGAAGGAGGAAACTCGCTGGACGGGCCCAAGGGGAAGGAGGGGGGCGACGGCGGCGGGGAACTCCCCGGGCGTCTGCGCCTCCGCGGGCAGCCCGACTCCGCGGCCGGGGGCCTCCTCCCCCACTGACAGGGCTCCCTCACATTTGCCGCCTGGGAGCCCTCACTGGGGGGGCTCCAGGCGTGCTGGCGTGGGTGGGGGCTGAGCCCTCATGTAGATGGAAAGTATAAAAATGGTTTTTGTTTTAAGACCTGCTCTAGAGCCACCCATCTCTCAACCTTTTTCCGGTCTGGTCCATCTGAGAACGACAGAGACCTCTCCTTGGATATATTTCTGTCCTTTTCTGCTCCCCACCTCGCCTAAATTCTCTCTACCTTTGCTGGACTGTGGGGCCCCTGCTCTCCCTTTGGGGGTTGCCAGTCCTTGGCAGAGGTGGCTGAAGAGGCGCCCTGCTCGCTGGTGGGACTTCAGGAGCCTCTAGGGCGCAGAGGCTGGCCCGGGGTGCCAGGCCTTGGGAGATAGGGAGCGGCCCACCTGCTTCCTCCTGGGAAGTGGGGCTCAGTGGGCACCACACACCCCTAAGGTGTCCCCTCCATCTTGCTTTCAGTCTCCTCATCTCACTTCTTTTCTACTTCATGCCAGATTGGACACCACCCGCACCCTCCTGAAGGTTGCTCTGCCAGCCGGGTGCCCTCTCAGGGGTTGTCGATTTCAGTATATTCACCCGCACACAAGGGGATTAAACACAAACCCTTATCATCCAAATTAACTAATGTGAATGGGTAAAAGGGAGCACACACACTTTTCACCCCCCACCCCCGCTTTTAAGCCAGCAGACTAGAAGTTGATCCTCTTACTGCTGGTGTTAACCGCCAGCTGCAGGCACCTTCCATGGGCCAAATTTCATTCTTTGCAAACTGTTTAATTTCCCATGTTTGGTCTCTGAGCTGGGTTTCAGGGCTTGCCCAGGGCTGTAAGTACCCGCCTCTGGTTTGGAGAGACAGAGTGAAGGTGGTAGGTGGGCGGAGATGGGGTGGAGGGCCCATGCACCCTTGCCATTAGCCAGAAAGTGGATGCAGCCTTTCCTGGGAGTCTGGAAATGCCTCCTCTAGTTCAGGTGGGGGAAAAGATGTGTTTCATTTCTCCCTTCCCAGCTGGAAGGCTTGCATCACACTGACAGAAAGTGGGGCAACCAGGACCCTCATAGTCATTTTCCCTTTAATCCTCCTCACCATACTAGGGATGTGATCGGGTTTCCCGGATCTTGATCCAATTTTCACCCAAAATGAGAGCAGAATAATGAAGAGTGGTGGTTCTGGAGCCAAACTTCCCTTGAAATTGCAGCTCCCACCACCTACCAGCTAGGAAAGACGTAGGTCTGGCCACAAAATCTCACTGTACCTGTTTCCTCTTCTGTAAAATGGAGATAATTACCATATCTACTAGGCACCTAAAGGAAGGCTTAACTACTCTGAATAGTTTTAGTTTGCCTTTCTTGGGCAGTGGCTCTCACAGATGGTGTTTTGTGGGGTTGGCATTGTTGCACGATATTTTCCATTCGTTTCATATTTTTTTCTCATCCCTAAGAAAGCGTCACTCTTCCTGAAAAGCCAATTTCTCTTGAGGTTGGTTAGGCTGACCAAAATTCAGGTGACATCATCTAGTGCTTGTTGACCAGCTGCATTCTCCTTGTGAATGTGAGGCTGAAAAAGATTCTAACTGCAGAAGTCACTGCGAGTGTTGCAAGACATTAGTATCAAAAGCAAAGCAAAGCTGGGAAGTATGACCACTTAGAAATTAGACAATGCTGCTTAAATGTTCATCTGCACTTAGACTCCTGGCTTCTAAAGACCCTTGTTGGGGAATACAGCATTCATAGGCAGAATTTGGTTATTGCTGTTCATAGTGCTATTTTTACTATAACTTTTTTAGCTCCATAGATTTGACGTTTGGCTTCCAAACAATGAAAGACGGATTCTTTTGTGTGTTCTCCCCCTTCCCTCACCATGTCTCTCCCAATTCAAAAAAAAAACAAACAGGATTTTTAGACTTGGGAAGAGGAAGGAAGATGAATGGAAAGAAAAATATCATGGCTATTCAGTGATTTCAGTCAAATTGCCAAAGGACATTGTTCTGGGTGATTTCGGTTTTCTTCCTCCACCTTCCACCTCAATACACAGAGCAGATTTTTCTAGTTTCAGTAATGGGCCTGGGGAGTTAGCCAGTGAGGAAACTTGAGGAGTCTTCTCTGAACATGGAGAAAACTCAACTGTGGTTGACGCTACTGTACTTGTGAGGCACCCAGGAGGCAAGGCACACAGGGAACGGAGCTCCTGGTGCTCTTTCTGGAGAGAGCAGGGTCGCAGTGTGGGGTGTTGGGCTATTTCCTCTGAAAGGAGCCTCAGAGAGTGTCAAATCACACGTGCCCTTTTACCCCTGGAGAATCTGAGGAGCAACGAGAGCTGGGAATGCCCAGCGGCGCCCAGCAAGCTGCTGGCACAGCGCAACTCACTATTTGCTGTGACCTCCTGTGCTGACAGCCTCTGATTCCTCCTCTGCCTCTGTGAAGGGGCGTCCAGTCTGGGGCACTGTGATTTAGGAGGGGAAACACTCTGCAGGCTGCCCTGCTGCCTGTGGCTGGTGCCACTGTGCCCGGAGGCATCAGCTGTATGCTCTGGCCTCCTTCCCAGGCTCCTACTGCTCACAGGATCCCCAGGTGGTTGCTATGCACGTCAGAGGCGGAGGAGCACTGCTCTGACTGTGGTTGGAGGCCACCGTTTGGTATTTAACGGCTGTGGTTACCTTATGTGCAAATTCCAGGTGGGAATGGCCACCCCGCTCAGCAGCGGGAGAGTAAAGGTGAGGCTGTCCTTACTGGAGCTAATTGACCGCATAGACTGAAAGGCTTCCCATGAACAAGGGGGCCGTTGTAGCAATGCTTGTTCCAGTATTCCGTACGGTATTTGCAGTACTTCCCATAAGTACTGTCTCTTCCTAGATGCACTGATTTGTTTCCTGGTTGTCTCTCCACAGTTTGAAAGTAGTTGATGCTCTGTGTAGTTTTGTCGAATGGGATAAAACTGGGAGAGGGGCTTAGAGAGTTATTTTGGAGTCAGGGCTGGAGGTAACTGGGTCTCTCTCAGGGCCCTTATGGTTATATTTCACCATTTATTTTTGGACTTTTAAGAGAACTAGGACATGCGTAAATACAGCTATTGAGAATACTTTTAGGGAGCTGGCAGGGTACATGAAAGTGGTGCTTTCCATATTTTGGTGTTAATGTTACTTAGAAAGTATATCGTGGATGCTGCAAATGGTGTCCATTACAGGCTTTGATTGTTCTCAGCAACTGCCTTTCTTTTGGGCCTGATAATTACAGCTTTTTGTACTGTATTAACTTGAGCAACCACCAGGAAGTCATCACTCTAAGCTTTGGCTTAGAGTGTTGAAGGGAGTTCTTAACACAGCATAAAGATTTCATCTGCTTTATAGGATGAATTTGCACAGAAATCTGAAAGTGTATGTTATTGAAAATAAGAAATTATTGTAAATTCCCATAAATCACAACTTGGGGAAAAGATTCAGGTTGAGAAGAAATGCCAGTTACAGAGATGTTAATAACAGGTGCCATCGTATGGGCAGTGATCAAGTAGCAGAGGTCTGACAGATGCGCAGTCTGTGACCGCAGGTGACCAGGCTCCCCCCGCCCCCGTCTGCCGTCTCTGTTCACTCACCACCACATTCGGCATTTACTGTGCCAGGTGGGACAGGACTGCATGGGAGCCACTGAGAACAAACGTGTACTCTGGAGAATCTGTGAATTCCCACACATGGGAAGAAGAACCTGAGGGGGGAGGCCTTGAGGTCAGGCACTATCCCTAATTTGCCTGGTTAGTAGTCCAGCCCCTCAGTTTTTACCCCACTGCTTGTAGTTTCTGTCCATTCCATTACTTTACATTAATCTTGCCACTTAGTCACGAATTCGAGGACTTCTAAATTCCTTCCTTTAAAAACTTCCTTGCCTTGCAGAGCAGTGGGGCCTCTTGTTAGGGTGTATTGAGATAATCAGATTTTGATCCTAACACCAAAATGAAGGATACTGTCAAGAAAACAGCTTTGGATTGAGATAGAGTAATTTTGAAAGACCTGGTATATTAATTTTCCGTTGTTGCTGTAACAGATCACCATAAACTTGGTGGCGTAAAGCAGCACAAACTTATTCTTCTTTCACAGTCCGGAGGCCGGAAGCCTGCAGTCGGTAGCACTGAGGTGCCAGCAGGGCCCCACTCCTTCTGCAGGGGCTGGAGCGCAGTCGGTTTCCTGCCTTTCCAGTTGCACGGCTGCCCCCATTCCTTGGCTTGTGGGTGCATCACTTCAGTCTCTGCCCCTGAGGTCCCACTGCCTTCTCTCTCATCCCTCTGCTTCTTTTTTATGATAATTATAGTCATATTTAGGGTACACCTGTATAATCTCCCTGTCTCAGAATGCTTAATTTGGTCAAGTCTGCAAAGTCCTTTTTTGCCACATGAAGTAACATTTATAGGTTCCAGGAATGAGGATGTAGATGTCTCTGCGGGGCCATATTTAGCCTCCTGCATTGCTGAAATGCCACAGTGGAACCAGGGCAGCATCTGTGCCCTGAGCCCTGCGAGCAAGGCCAGCGCAAGGGCCGAGGCATGGACAAGGGGGGGGGGGAAGAGGAAGGGAATGCGTCCTGTCTCCGGACTCAGCAGGGCTGGCCTCTCCTTCTCCACTGCTTCCTTCCCTTCCTCTTCTCCCTTCGTCCTTTCTCATCCCCTTGTGCATCTCAGGACCCCTTGCTCCTAGGCCTCAGAGTTAAAGCTGCTGGAGTATATTATGGTGCATTAGGAGTTAGTTCATCTTTAGGTTACTAACCTACAACCCTTGTTACCATTTACACATACACTGGCTGTGTCTCAAAACTAGCTAATTAAGACCCCATCTTTTCCCCACTCTTCAACATCCTTGTGCTTCTAGCTGGTCTAAGGAACTGGTCTAAGGAACACGCCATGCTCACGCTCACCAGAGCCTGTGATTCAGAGACCCGGATATAAATCCTAACTTTGCCTATGCAGTGGTCCTGGGCAAGTCGCTGTGCCTTGGTTTCTGCATCTGTGAAGCAGGGATGATAGTACCTACTTCCTAGGCTTATTGACATGACAGTGAGGTGCCGCAGGTGAAGTTCCTGGCAGAATGACTGCAACACAGGAGGTGTTCAGGGGCTGAGATTCTCATGTGTTGATCTGGTTGAGCACCTGCCATATTCCTGGAATGGTGTTGGACCCTCATATTACTGTGGGGAGCAGAACCCAGTAGCTGCCTTTCAGAAGTTACTGACTGAGGCAGACACAGGAAGGGAACCTAAAATAAGCTAGCAGGAGGGGGTGATGGCATGAGGAACTCAGGGAGGACTTCCTGGAGGAGATGAGGTGTGAACTGATTTCTGAAGGGTGAGTGCATTAGTTTCCTGGGCCTGCCATAGCAAATTACCACAAACTTGGGAGCTTAAAACAATGGAAGTTTATTTCCTCAGTTTTGGAAGCTAGAGGTTCAAAATCACGATGTTAGCCGGGCCATGTGTTCTCTGAAGGCCCTGGAGGAGATGCAGTTCCTTGTCTCTTCCAGTTCCTGGTAGTCCCAGGCATCCCTTGGTTGTGGCAGCGTCACTCCAGCCTCTGCCTGTCTTCACATGGGTCCATGTCTCTCCTCTTCTTATAAGAACACTTTAGGGTCCACCTGGATAATCCAGGATGATCTCAGGATACCTAACTTAATTACACGTGCAAAAACCCTTTAGCTGAATAAGTAACAGTTACAAGTTCTGGACAGACCTATCTTTTGGGGGACCACCTTTCAATCCCCTACAGTGAATAAGAAACACCAAGTGAAGACAGCAGGGAGGGGTGCTCTCTGGAAGGGGAATGGCATGGGGGAGGACACCAGGCATAGGATGGCTTCTGGTTTAGGGAGACCACAATGTAGTCCTCCTAGGTCATGAACGTGAAGGAGGTGAAAGGTAGTCATGGTGAGGGGCAGACTGGACACCAGGTAGTTTAATCACTATGTCACAGTGGTTCAGGTAAAGATGCTGAGGTCGTGTACGAGGATTAGAGACAGGCTGAACGCATTTGAGAGAGAGCCCTGATTAGCAGGGCTTAGGGAAGGAGTAAAGATGGTGGGAGAAGAGGGAAGATGATGGCTGGATTTCTGGTTTGGCAGTTGACTATGTGGGGACCCAATTAATAGAGGTTAGCAATAAGGAGGAAGATAAGGTCATTGTGGGGGTATGTATTACGGGGCAGGAGGTACAGGAGATGATTTATGTAACTTTGGACATATAGGTTTTACAGATGCCCAGAGTGGATGCCCAGGAGACAGTTGAGATATGAAGCTGAAGGCTAGTTAATATGAAGAGGGCTGCATCAGCCTGCAGGGGTCACAGACCATGATGGGATGAAATAACTTTAGAAGAGCTCAAAGGGGGACAGGGGGCTAAGGACAGAGTTCTGGGTGGTGCTGATGGGCATGGAGTGGTGAAGGCCACTAACCAGGAAGGGGCCACCTGTAGGGAAGGAGAAGAGCTCAAAAAGCTCCTAGGATTCCTGGGAGCAAAGTGTTGATGGTTCAAGAGGGAGGAAATGTTCACAGGACCTGACGTAGGAGAGAGCCAGAAAATTCATAGCTGATATCCCTAGAAGTCATCAGCAAACTCTGCAAGTTCCTGAAGTGTGGTAGAAGGAGAAAGGGAGGCACAGACTCTTCCTCTGAAGTGGACTGTGAAGAATGAATGCTTCTCAGGTGACAGGTCAGGAGCTTACTAGAAAAGATAGTCTTCCTGGTAAACCACCAGCTGGAGTTGCTGAGGTGTGCTCCATAACACATGTCACAGAGTGCCCGGGGGTGGAGGGGGCTGTGGGTGCCCTAGGCAGCTGCCCTCACTTCCCAGGCACTGTACTCCGCTAGGCGTGAGTGTTTTGCTTGGTCATTTAACCCCTACAACAGTGAGGTGAGTATTATGCTTATTATACAGAAAAGAACCCGGGCTTGAAGAATTCAAGGACCCTTGACTCCAGGGCACATAACCATTAGGTGGTGGAGCTGGATACAAACTGAGGCTGTCGTAACTCCCCAACCAGGGCCCTTCCCAGCAGGATGCCAGCTCTCGCACAGGTTTGATTCCACTGACATCAGAGGTCCTGGAAGAGATTTCTCAGCTAGGAAACCCACCCCCACCTTCCAGTGACCAAATGCAGTTGCTGCTTCATAAACAGAGGCAATTCTCAATGTACCCAGTGACCTTGGAGATTTGTTCTCCCGCTTATAGCCCCCAAAGGTGCAAGTTACCCCTGTCTTCACATAGTTAAATTCAGCTCTTTCCCTTTGTGCTCTCCACATTTCGAAGACTCCAGTTATGTAGCAATGGCTTCTAAATTCTTGTACATATCAGAAGCTATTTGACAACACACCTTCTGGGGGCCCTTCCAGACTTATTTAAAAAAAATCTCTGTAGGTGTGGTCCTCCAATCTGTATCTTGGGAAAAAAAAGAAAAACAACTTCTTAGGGGATTCTGGTGTGCTCCCGATCTGGCAGTCATTTGATACCTACCACTGCTGTACAATAGCTTGTCAACAGTGAGATTATGTTGTGGTTATCTGTTGACACCTTAATGGGCAGGATTTTTAAAAATCCTTTACGCCATTGGTTCTGAGATTTATTAAGGCAATATATGGACTCTTTTCTTTGTATTAGGACAGTAACTCCCTCACCCTTTACTCTCTTGTTGCAGCAAGAGTAAAGTCTGTGCAGCTCGTTTAAGCTTGCCTGATTTGCAAAGCTCATTTTGGGAAAAGATAAAGGGTATTAGGATTGCCAATGTGGGAGCGGAGTGACCTGGAGCTGTGGCTCTCCAGGATGTGGGCAGCGTTGGCCCGACTGAGTGTTGATCGGTGCCCTCTAGTGGTCGGAACTATTCAGCAACCCCAACAAGGACTGACCCCCTGGGGAACCTCTGGCCTAGAAAAAAACAGGAGTTAAGCCTTGGACTTGCTGTTGGGGAGACCCACTGGGTCTCAGCAGGGCACCTCACCTCCTAGCTGCAACAATTTCATGTATAAGTTGGAAGGGTTGGATGACAGGGAATCAACATTTCCAAAGGGCTGCCCAAGAGACCAATCATATGTGGAGTCCAGGCATGGGTGCAGGTGTGCCATGCAGAGTCCTGTCACAGCCCAGCCATGCCACACGTATGAGCTCTACAAGATTGCGAGCTTGGTTTAATCATCTTTGTGTCCCTAACCTCTGGCACCAGGCTTTGCATGGAGAAAATATTTAATACATATTTGGTAAAAGGAGGCAGGACAAAAGGCAGGTAGGTGGGTGGGCTCACTTATGTTTTCCCGTGAGGAGGCAGGTCAAGGTTAAGGCTTGTGCAGCGGAGCTTGGCTCTGCAGTCCTTCATGCCAGAGGCTGGAGAGGTGATAGTGCAGCTGCCGCAGGTCTCACGGTGCCCTTGAGGGTGAGTGAATCCCTGGATTCTGGTGCCAGCTGGAACCCTCCTGAGTTCTTTGACTTCCAGCACTTGCAGGCCTCCTTCCACCCACTGGAGTCAGGCGGGCATGAGTGGGGCATGGTTTCCTCTGAAGGGCAGATGGTAGGGAGGTAGGGAGGTATGTTCTCCTCAAGAGCCTTTATGACTTCTCAGCAGTCCCCACCTGAGTGTTTGGCCACAGCTAGTGGGAAGAGCTCTGGGTGCCGGTGACCTGGGGACCAGTTCTGACTATCCTTTCCTCTGGAGAGTTTGAACTTGCCAGCCCTCACAACTGCATGGTCAGTTCCTTAAAAAAATCTCTCTCTGTCTCAGACACACACACACAGACACACACACACACACACACAGACACACACACAGACACACACACACACACACACACACACACACACACACACACACACTAATGGTTCTGTTTCTCTGCAAGCACACCTGGTGTTGTATTAGCTGCTGGATAGAGTGGTAAGCAGACATGAGGGACTTGACCACCTGTGTCCCCTGCAGAAGGGGTTAGAGGTTCCATGGCAGACCACTGGCTGGCAGAAGGGGCACACGCAGGGAGGAGTGGTTGGGGGAGCAGGGTGCGGCCAGCAGCCCCTGTGGAGGACCTGGGTTGGTGCTGCGCCCTGGATAATGAGCAGCCCTGGCCAGTGACGCTTCAGGCGGAGGGAGGGTGCGGCAGCAAGGAAGAGCTGACCTGGTGGTGTGCAAGGCCCGAGGAAGCTCTTCTCACACGCTCCCCTTGGACTAACACCCGCTTGCTCAGTGCAGTAGTTGGGTCCTCAGGGGAACCCTTTGGCCCTTCCATTTGGTCAAAACCCCAAATATACAGCCCCACAGCATTGTATACTGTGTTGAGACATACAATCATGTGGTTACTTAGCACTTACTTGAGTGGTTATTTGAAAAATAATCTGTAATATGACCGTAGTATGAATCAGAAGAGCTTGCTACTGTGACAGGCAAGGGGGTTAGAAGGCTGTGGCCAAAAGCCGTGAAAGAAATAATGGGGTGACAGTGGTGGCTGTGGAGGTGTTAGGTTGGGGATAGACCAGAGAGATGTCAACAATGATCTGTCCCCTTCAGGGCTATAGACCATCACTTTCTTGGTTATTATTATTTCCCCAGAAACTAATGTGGTGTCTGGCACACAGTAGGTACTCAAACGCTTTGGTTAGAAAATGAAGGAATGCCTAACAGAGACCCTTCCTGGCACACACAAGGTACTTCCTGCATGTCTGTCCTGGGGTGACAGGAGTGAATGTGATTGTTGCAGATAGCAAAGGCAGGTCTGACCCAACACCCGCGCAGAAAGAAAAGATTTTGCAGAGGAATTTTGAAAAGCTGAAATGAAACAGTTGTGTCAACTGATTTTCAGTTAATTTATGCCTAAAACTGAGACGCACCCATGGACAGAATATTTTTCTTCATGATGATTCTTTTGGCCTGGGAGTCCCTAAGCGAGCACTCCCTGCAGCCAGTGCCAGCTGCCGGCGGCCGTTAGTGCCTCTCCACACCGGGGCCTCCCACGCTTTCTGACTGAGTTCAGGTCAGAAGGTGAGACCAGGTGATTTTGGCCTCTCAGCCCCTCGTCTTCAACTACCTGCTCGCCTTTGCTTTCCTTCCTCTCTGCCACGGGCTTCCCTGAGGAAGCCGAAAGTCACACGGCCCTGCCGACTTGCATCGGCTCTTCCCTTCTGCCCCATGCTGCCCAAGGTGACACCCTGCGCACCTTGCCCTGGGTTGAGGAGGCCACTTGCTGTCCAGCTGCCCCTTCTCTTGGGTCCTGTGACTTGCAGACCATGCGGCCATGAGGTGACTGCGGTCTCTTAGCTCTGCAGTTCCGCTTGCAGACCACATAGCTGACGATGCCAGTGTACCCGCGGGCCTCCTGGGCCCTGCACGCCGCCCTCTTCACCTCCGTGGTCCTCCGCTCCCCTGAGCCGCCAGTCGCAGCCACTCTGCCTTGGAGCTCACTATCCTGTGGGAGAGGCCAGGTGCCTCTCTGTGTGCAATATAGTCTCTCCTGGAGCCCCAGCTCTCATCCAACATTCACGGGGATTTAATTAACACCTACTGTGCTCCAGGCGCTGTGCCAGGACTGGGATACCCCAGTGAACCAAGTGCACGCCGTCTTTTCTCACACGGAGCCGGCGGCAACAGCAGGCCAGAGATTGGTGACCCACCGAATGTTAAGCTGAGGCCAACGCTGGGAAGAAAAGCAACCCCCGGCCCCCGCCAATCCTGACCATTGGTTCTTTTCTCCTCCACATTCTCCAGGCGTAACGAGCCCCTTCTTACCTCCACCTCCTTTCCTTTCCAGCCCGGACCCCTCCGTACAGCATTTCAACTCCTTGTACCAGTTCTTACCTGCCTTTGTCCCTTTTCTTTGGCAGACCAGCAGCATAGAGTCAGCTCAGCTGTCCCTCTTCCCTCCTTGGAAGCAGGGTTCCGAGTGGTGGCGAGAGTCACAAGTGCACACATGCCTCCCGTCACTTGTGATCCCCACTGAAACCCAGAGCATTGTCAGCGCCCCTCGAAGACTGCCTGAGCACCTTGTGCTCTAATCCAGTGGGCATTTGGCTTCTTTGGCATTCAGGGCAGGTGACGTCCTCCTTCTGGAAGTTCCTTAGTCACTTGGGTTTCCTGACACTACTTTCCTGGTCTTCCTATAATTTCTGGACTCTTCTCAATCTCCTTGTGGATTTTTCTTTCTTTTTTTTACCTGTGCCTGTCCTTTAGATATAAATGTCCCTGGGTTCTGTCTCCTACCATCTAGGCTTTTTTTTCACACTTCCTACTTAGCTTGGATGATTTCATTCACAGCAAGGTTTCCACCTGTTACCTACATGCTCATTGTGCTAAAAATCTCTGTTTCCTTCTCTAGAACCTTTCTTCCAAACACTGGACATGTACGTCCACCTGAATGTCCCTTAGGCAGGTGAGTCACAGCCTGTACTTGAGGGCTGTACACATCACTTCCTGTGACATGCATGCAGCCTGTCCAGTATCCCCACCCTCTGTGTCACCTGCCCGCAAGTCACCACACTGCAGGAAGCTGCCCGGAGATAAGAGCGTCTTTGTGGGGCCTCCTTTCCCCTTCTTCCCAAGCACTGTTGATTCTCTTCCTTAAATGCCCTCTCCCGTGCCTGCTTGCCACCCCTACCCACCCGACACTGCTCAACCTTGTTCAGATGCAGTGAGCCGGTAGCCTCACATCAAGCCTCCCTGCCTCCATTCTCTCTCTGTGCCAACCTCCAAAAAGGGTCCAGAGAGATCTTGTGTCCCGCAAATCAGATAATGGTACTTTCCTCACCAGAATTTTCCAGTGCCTCCCACTGACATGGGGACAAAGTCTGAAGTCCCTTCCCTGGCACCCAGGGTCTTCATAGAGGTCCCTGCTGAGCTGCTGGCCATCTCACTACAAGTGCTCCAGCAACAGCTGTGTGCCGGGAGGACCCCTCCTCCACCTGTCCCTCCAGTGAGTGCGTTCTCGTCCTCTGCAGTGCCTGCCCCTGAGCGGTGTGCGAGATGCTGGGCCCACCTCTCCCTCTGCCCTTCAGTGTACCTCTACCCTGGGGACCGTAGTGTCAGGCATGTTTCTAAGTCTGACAGTAAACTTGAGAGCAGTACCGCGTCTGTTCCCATTTGCATCCCGAGCTCCTGATGCAGTGCCTGGTACCGTGCTAAGCGCAGTAGATCTTTGCTGGGCTTCTCCTGACCCCCCGCCTCCTCGGTGGCTGGTCCCTCTTCTCCTGTTAGAGCTTCCAGGCCAGGGTCCAGAACGGCTGCCCCACTGGGCCCGTCTGCTGCTCTCTCTCTCCTTCCTTTATCGTGGAGGCTCCTTTCCTCCATTCTCACTGCTGAGAGAAACCTCTCTTCTCTCTTTATCTCATGCCACATGTTGAATTTTTTGTCATCCTCTTGAGACCTAGCTTGTCCCATGAAAGTGGACTTGCAGCCCAGTGGTCAGGCCCAGCTCCCGCAGTGGGGAGCCTGGTGTCAGGACTGCTCTCGTCCCTGGGCCTGGTTCTGCTCCCAATGCTGGCTTCATCTCAGCTGGTGGGCCTTTCCTTTGTTGGTGCCAGCACTGGCGCTGTTTCCTTTTTGATTATTGCTTTCAAATTCCTTCTTCAGACATTTAATTACCAGGAAGAAGGATGGAAGGGACGAAGTTCTAAGAACTAAATTATTATGAAATCATGGTGTCCTGCCTGTTAGTGGTGTGGTACCCAGAGAGAGACAGACTGGATGTTCCTGCAGCCCAGCACACCCTGGCCTCTTCTCCAGAGATCAGGCCATCCTGGGTACCCTCCTGCCAAAATTTTCACCAGCGTCTGAGTTTTTATCTCCAACAGTTAGTGACAAATCTCCCCATCTCCAAATTGGGACATTTAACAAAAGAGATTTTATTTGTGAATTTATTTGTTTGATAAGCCTTAAGGAGCATTACAATTATATTGCCTTTAAGTGCTCCCCATACCAATTTTATGGAATAAAAATACAATTGCACTAAATTGGACTTGTTCTAGAAAATGTGGACTCCAAGGCTGCTGAGGCAAGTGAAGCTGCTGCAGAAAAATCAGTTGACTGGGACTTGCATCCTCTCTTTCAGCCAGGTTTTCCAGTAAGATTTTACAAAGTTCAATTCAACCAAAACGACTCTTGTATTAGCCCACTTCTTGGTATGTACAATTTATCACTTAAAACATTTTTCCCAATAAATTAGAAAAAGAAATGACCAAGGACATGAGAGAGAACTGCCTAAAATAACTCATTACCCACAAATGTCTGAGAGGCGAGGGCAAGGCAGTGCTGTGAATTGACTTGTGTCTTCCAAAAGAAATGCTGGCATCCTAAGCCCCATTCCTGGCATTATTGGAGAGAGGGTCATTGCAGATGTAACTAGTTACGATGAGGCCATACTGATGGGCCCTTAATCCAGTATGACTGTTGTCCTCGTTGGAAGATGATGTGAAGACACACAGAAACCATGTGACCAGGAGGCGTGTAGCACTTAACGCTGGAGTTCCATGACCACTCGCCAAGCCCTGCAGGCAGCACCAGGAGCTAAGAGAAGGGTGCAGAGCAGATGAGGGCACAGCCCTGCTACCACCTTGATTTCGGACTTCTGACCTCCACAACAATGGCAGAATGACTTCCTGTTGTCTGATGCAGTTTGCGATTAATTGTTACATCAGCCGTAGGAGACTAATAAAGGCAGGAAATTAATTAATTCATTTGATTAATGTCTGAGGCTACATGCTTCTAATAAGGATGACACATGGAACTCATTTTTGGCCTTGTTCATGGCAGTACCCTGTTAATAACATTTTGGCAGTTCAGCTCCTCCCACCGGAAGGAGGCATTAGTAATAACTAACACACAAGAGCTCAGAGCTGAAATAGGGCCAATTAACCATTTGTAAATTACGGTCAATTTGTACAAAACATGACTGGGCTTTTGCCAAGGATGCCATGCTGTTTTAACTCTCTCATTTGTGAAAGCAGGAGCAGACGTTGGTTGATTTTAGGTAACTACAGTAAAAGGCGATTTGCCAACATTTGATTTTTATGGAAATAAAACTTGCCTGATAATCAGTTCATTGAATTTGCCACATTTTCTGATTTGCCGAATTTATTACTCATGTTGAATAGGAGTGACTTTAATAGCAAACAGTTTTCTGGAAAGATTTAGTTAACAGGCTTTCAGTTTTGTCAGTATTGTCTGGAAGTATTGAAGTAAAGTTCTATTTTTTGAAAGCTAATAATCATAAGGCAATATAGTCCTCTTATGAATAAATATATTTAGGATCCATTAAAGCATATTTTTTTTACCAGGAACCCCAATTTTAGGATTTTTTATGGAAGTTTCTCTGCTAGAATATCAATTTGTTTTTAACTAAGTTTATTCAGAGGGCAGTTTTAGGTTTAGATTTTTTTTTTCTAATTTCTTAAGTAATCTCTCAATCTTCATTGGTAATTTCTAAGTATTAAGAGCCAAGTTTTAATGTATAGTTTTTCCTGTTGTATCCTATTTTGTTTTTTATTCTATTCATATTTTAACTTCTGAAAGATTATTTTACCATTTCATTTCTTACATTTTTGTACTTATAGATATATTACATTTGAGATGCTAATCATTCATATGACCTTTTGTGGTAACACTTAGGCCATCACCACTTTGAAAGATTTTACTTGTTCACACAGAATCTGCAAATCACTCCCAAACCTAGATATCCCTGTCGCTCCCTGTTAGAAATGAAAATGTTAGCATTTAAAAAAACAAATGTAGCACTTTATAAAGTCAAGAATAAATAATGGTGCTTTTGATAGTTTCAATAGCTTTTGAGTCCATGTTATAGTTTTAGTTATAATTTTGAACTTAGATATAATCTAGAAGTAGTGGTGTTACATTAGCCACTTGGCAGCCTGCTTACTGAGCATCAGTTCCTGGCATGTTTCACATTTTAGATTCTGGGAGTTTTTTCTCCTGCATGAAATATAAGCCAACTATTCATTTGATGAAATATGTTAACAAATCTGTGAATCAGGAGATTATCAAAAGGCAATGAGTGACGCTGCAAAAATGTCATTGGAAGAGAAAAAAATCCAACTAGTCATTTATAAAATTCTTGAAAAACAATACAAACAGAATAAAAGACACTCTTAATTTAGAATATATAAAGAATTCTCATTCCTCAGAGCATAGTTTAAATGCAGAAAATCCTGGTACATACTAAATTTTGAGTGGGCCATGGCTAGGGAGAAACTAAACTGGAAATCGAAACCAAATTCAGATTTTGGAGGGCAGGGGATTTTGAAGGTCATGTCATCCTCATATAAATCTTTTGATGGAGGGTAGTAGAGATGCTAGCTGCTGACCCCTGTTGCCTTTGCAGTTACGTGTGGCCATAGGCTGGGTTCTGGCCAAAGGCTTGTGGGTCACTTGATAGGTCCCAGCAGTAGGCATGGCCGTCAAACTTCCCCTGCCACTCCTTCCACATCCTGCTTCAACTAGCTGGAGAGGAGACAAGCCCAGGGCCACCTTGGAGTCCTGCATGGAGAAGTCAAGCCACAAGATGGAAGGATGCTTGATGTCTGGAGGAGAGCTGCCTGCTGATTGGGGCCACATGCTTTGCATATGACTAGAGCAAGAAATAAGCTTCTATGGTATTAAACCAATGAACTTGGGGATCTTTCATTATAGCAGTTAACCTGTCCTGACCATAACATGAAGATTATAGAAAGTGTCCATTTTAAAAACTGGTCAGTCAGTGAATGACCTTTTACAATCTTGTATCCCTTCCCTCATCTTTGATAATAAGATAACAGCCAAACTTTATTGATTTTTTTTTCCAGGAGCTGTTGGAACATTGACACGTCTAACTCATCTCATGTTCACTGCAGGCCTTTGAGGTAGGTAGCATTTTTTAAAATCCTCTTTTCATAGAAGAAGAAACTGAGGCAGAGATGTTTAAGTAGCTTGCCAGGGTCACATAGCTAGTAAACGGCAGAGCTGAAATTCACCCGGCAGTTTCTCACTCTGTGATCTCCTTTGCTAATTGCCCTTTAGTGTCTCTAAGAATTCTGCATGAGACTCCTGCAGGTGTGTTTGAAGAACATTCTAGTGCTTCAGAAAACAAGTCTTGGGCTATTGAATTAAGAGGTTTAAATTGCAACTCCGCATCCTCATTCAGAAAACAGGCACCTGGCCCCAGACATGAGGCCCTGTGGGACATGAGTTTTGCAAAGCGTGTGGGGCTCCATCCTGAAGGAGACGTGGGGAAAAGGCTGAAGTACGGTGTCCTGAGAGTGGTTTCTGCAGCATCCTTCCCATGTCATTTACACCTGGTCATGTTTCACTTCCGGCAGATATGATTTAATCTAAAGGATCAGTGGGATTTTTTAGACTGCATTGCAGGCGGTTTAACTAGCATTGTTGACCTGCCTGATGCTTGGGTAGCTCAACCTATGCCTCAGTTATTCACCCAGATAGTCACTTTGGAGGCCGTATCCACCCCTCCAGCACCCACCATGGGAAGCCACAGGGAAACAGAGCAGCCCACAGCAGCAGCATCACAGAGCTGGGTGTTTGCCCAGTTCTCCTCTGTAAGTGTGGCCCAATATTCTATCTTCAATGAACAAAATAGCAGCTAAGCCAGAGACACTCTCTTGCCTGGAAGAAATTCATTTAGACTCGAGACATGTTTTGACAATTTCAGGTGAAATAACTTACCAGGCCTCAGATTTGATGGCGAGGGATTATATTATGAAGTGTTAGTTCAGGCCATGTGGGAGTGACAGCAGTGTCACAGAGTGTTCCAGAATATGTGGAGGGAGTACACCATGGAAATGTTGAAATATTTTGTAAGCAAGTGAATCCCGTTCCCAGGCAGGCCTAACTTGCCTGGCTTGCATTTTGCCCAATGGCCAAGTTGTGATGCCGCCAAGGAAAATGATCACTGAAGGCCACACAGGGAAGGTGTGGTGTCACAGACCAGTCACTGCCTACTTCTTGCAACAGAGACGAACTGCTAACTCTGCAGAGGCGCAGATGTTATCCCAGAGTAGGGGAGTGCGGGCTGGCCCAGGTGAAGCTGTGTCAGAGGCAGTGCTTAGAGAACACCTCTGGTGGCTGCCAGCAGCCTGTGGGGACGGAGCTTCACACCTGAGCCTGTCACACCACCCAGTGTGTCATCACCATCAGCATAGCTGGGTGCCACAACCTGCTCAGAGTGAACTGGGTGTTCATACCAAACTGGATGTATTAATTTTCTATGGCTACTGTAACAATTCCCCCTCAACTTAGTGACTTAAAAAAGCCAAATCTATCCTCATTGTTCTGGAGGTCAGAAGTCCCTGTCAGCCTCACCGGGCTCATGTGGACATGTGGGCAGGGCTGGTACCTTCTGGAGGCCCCAGGGGAAGACCTATTTCTTGCCTCTTTTTTCAGCTCTGGGGCCTCTCCTCCAGCCCCATCATTATCACAGGGCCTTCTCATCTGTAGTCAGATATCCCCCCGCCCTCCTTCTGTAAGGGCACTGTGATCACGTGAGGATGAGGATAATCCAGGATCATTTCCCCTACCCAGAATTCTTAACCATGTCTGCGAAGTCCCTTTTGCCATATGAGATAACATTTCCAGGTTCTGGGGGTTACCACATGGGCATCTCTGGGGCCATTATTCAGCCTACCACGCTGGGTTAGGGTGTGGGCTGTTTGCCATTAATTATTCCCAGGAACACGTGAGGACAGTGGCGAGAGAGGGAGAGCAGCTCTTTCCACAGGGCTTTCGGGGCCGAAAACCACATTGGGTGGGAGTCCTCCATTTTCCAGGGCCTTGCTGTTATTCCTACAGCGCACACACACTTACACACATGCACTTGTGCACACATACATGCACACTTACACTCTTTACCTCTTGAAAGTCTGTCTCCCCAGTTATACTCCATGCCAGTTCACCTTCTTGAATGGAAATAGTAGGCTCTCCCCGTAGTCTGACTCAAGTACCTTCATCAACCTCAATGCTGCATAGAGGGAAGAGCATGGGAAACAGCCCAGGATGCTGGACTCTAGCCCTGGTTCTGTCACTAACTAGCTGTGTGATCTTGATTAAGCCATCTAATCTTTCTGGATTCAGCTGTTTGGCTTCATATTAGGAATTTGTCTGCAGCTGAATTTCCAAAAAAAAATACCATCTACACGACACTAGTTGTAAGGATTGCTATGTGGGAATAAAAAGGGGTACAAGTAAATTGGGAAAGTTTACTGTATTTCCATTCCTCTTGGAGAACCACAGTGCACTTAAACGTAATAAAGGCTCTGAAAAGTCCTGCATAAATACAGTTAGATAACCCTTTAACCCAGTGTTTAACCCTTTAACCCAGAACTATTTTGAAATCACAGACACCTCTGCTTTTTTTTCTTTCTTTCTTTTTCTTCCTTTCTGTCCTCCTTTCATTCTCTCGCTCTTTCTCCCTTCCCTCCCTCCCTTTCTTTAGCAGACTTGGAACTATTCATCATGACGGTCTCTGAGGAAATGCTAATTCTTGCTCCTTTAGGGTAACTTTTGACACTGAGACATTTTGTCAACAGTCTGGCCCCTGTGCACAGGAAATGCAGTGTTGCCTTACCTGGCCTCCTTGACGCTGTGTTTATCTTCATTCTCAATCTTACTGGGGGTGCTAGGCCTGAGGGCGAGGACCTGTGGGCCCCCTGGCAGGGAGGTGCCCACAGGGTAGAGGGCTTTGTCCCTGCCACCTGCCCTTTCAGTGCTCACTTCTGTTCCCTAAGTATTTCTGTAGAGTCTGCTAGGAGTTTAGCCCTGGGGGTGACAGCAACAGAAGAGATCTCAAGACAGAAAAGGTTTTTTTTTTTTTGGTTTTTTTGTTTTCTTTTTTGAGAGGGCATCTCTCATATTTATTGATCAAATGGTTGTTGACAACAATAAAATTCTGTATAGGGGACTCAATGCACAGTCATTAATCAACCCCAAGCCTAATTCTCAATAGTCTCCAATCTTCTGAAGTGTAACGAACAAGTTCTTACCTGGTGAATAAGTTCTTACATGGTGCACAGTGCAAGGGCAGTCATCACAGAAACTTTCGGTTTTGATCATGCATTATGAACTGTAAACCATCAGGTCAAATATGAATATTCGTTTGATTTTTATACTTGATTTATATGTGAATCCCACATTTCTCCCTTATTATTATTATTTTTTTAAAAAAAATGCTGAAGTGGTAGGTAGATGCAAGATAAAGGTAGAAAACATAGTTTAATGCTGTAAGAGGGCAAATGCAGATGATCAGGTGTGTGCCTGTAGACTATGTGTTAATCCAGGCTAGACAAGGGCAACAAAACATCCACGGATGCAGAAGATTTCTCTCAAAACAGGGGGATAAGGTTCTAAGCCTCACCTCTGTTGATCCCCAATTTCTCACCTGATGGCCCCCCTGCGACTGTGCCTGTCTTAGGTTGTTCCTCCCTTGAGGAATCTTACCCAAGACACAAAATGTTTTATAGAGCAAATGATTCTTCCTCATAAGCCAGCAAAAGGGAGACACAGCCAGGCACTGAGCTCCTGCTCTAGGAGGCGCCATGCTTCTGCCGCCTCGGTCACCCCTCAGGAGTACCCTGTAAAGCAAACAGCGCCATTCCTCTTGAGGTATGAGAAGCCCAAGACGGAGTGAAGTACTCAGCCGCATGTCTGACCAGTGGTGGAATCCGGGCTCGGCATTGCTCAGATGAGCCATGACGAGGTGTGGTGCATACCAGCCGAGAGCCAGGTCCAGGCGCAGGGGAAGAGTCCCCTGGAGAAACAGGGCTGTGGAAAGAGCGCTGGGGTGGGAGTCAGCCAGAGATCCAAGTTCAAGTCATGGCTCAGTGGCTTTGGACAATTCACTTGACCTTTCTGGCTTCCTCACACCAAAAGGAGGAGGCTGGAGCGCCTCCTCTCCCAGCTGTGAAGATGGTCCCTTCCAGAGGAGCGGGACCTGAGCAGGTCAGGGAAAGTGGTCACGATTCGAAGGCAGAGGCGAGCAGGGGCGAGAGACAGGAAGCAAGGGAAAGCTTACATGCACGCAGATTCATTAAGCACTTACTGTGTGCCAGGCGTTGTTCTAGGGCCCTGGGACCCCACAGAGAGCAGATCAAAGCCCTTGCCCTCATGGAGCTTGTGCCCTGGAGGGGACACAGGTGAGCAGTGCGGAATGTTGGGAGCTGGGGGGTGCTAAGGAGAGCCAGAGCAGAGTGGCGGGGGCCGAGGGTGGGACTGTCTCCTAAATGAGAGTGGTCAGGCCTCTGTCCTGCAAAGACGGCATTTGAGAGGGACCTGGGGGAGTCAGTGAGCGGGACTCTGGGAGACAGACGTTCCAAGCAGGGGAGCAGCAGGCCTCAGCGCTGAGGGAGGAGGGTGCTGACCGGTCCAGGGAGGAGGGAGGAGGCGGAGAGCAGGGAGAGGAGGCTGGTGAAAGCGGCCTCTTCCTAGTGTGCCAAAACTCGGGGAGAAAATTCAGTAGCATATTAATTCTTCATGTCCAGTAACAATACAGAATAGTTTTAAAGGAAATGTTTTGTTACATGGTCCGAGATTCTGGGAGACGGGGTCCTTGATCAGACTCTATCCAAGAAACAAATATTCTCCTAAGAATTATCTCTCCCCTTGCCTGGGGGCTATTTTTCTCATCTGCCATCTTGAGACATCCGGGGGTCTGCTCGTGACTAATGTGTGGGCTTGCAAATGGGAGTGGAGGGCCCTTGGCCAATCCCCTGGGCCCTGCGTCATACCAGAAAGATTACTGAAGACGGATTCTAATTTTATTCTATCTTCAGTCTCTAGCCCCCAGAGGTCTAAAAAATAATCAACTGCATGATTATATCTTATACATTTATACAATATTAGGACTGGAGGGAACCATAAAGGTCCTGTAGTTCACCATCTCCTTTTAACAGCTAAGGAAACTGAGGCTTATGGGTTGATGCCACCCTCGATTGGCATGCTCGATGGGGTGGAGAGCAGGGCTGGAATCTTGTCTCCCCCATGCTGGCCAAGTCTCCCTCCCTGACTTCTTGTTTCTGTCTTGTCAAACGCTAACCCTGGCCCCCAAATTATAAAATGACTGAAAATACTTTTGGGGGATGATGACAAAGAACTTTTAAGAGTTGTTTGTTTCTAAGTATGCGCTCATATACCCAATGCTATCCTACGGGCGACCAGCGCCAGTTCCCAGCTAGGCCAGATGGACACATGTGGGGAGGCTCTGAGCTGTAGCCTCCATCTTAAATGATACAATTTATAAACCCTGAAAAAGCAATGAAGGAAAAGGAAACTCAAAAGAATATTGTTAACCTCCAAGAATATAAAATTGCACTTTTGAAATTTTGTTCTTGAGATCTAATGTACAGCATGGTGACTATAATTAACATTACTGTTCTATATACTTGAAAGTTGCTAAGAGAGTAGATCTTAATAGTAAAAATTAAATTTAAATGGCCAAGTCTTTCCACCAAATACACCCCCCCACACACACACCCACAATGAGTATATTAATTAGTTTGATTTGGGTGATCATTTCACAATGTATACATATCAAAATATCAAACTGTACATCTTAAATATATGCAATTTTTATATGTCCATTATACCTTAGCAAAGCTTTTTTTAAAGAACATTCTCTATCCCTCATTATTGTAATTCATCCCTTTCCTCACTAGGTGTCCCCTGGCTAGCAAACTATTTAGAATGTGGCTTACATGCCAAAGAATCCTGTTTGCAGTGGCAGGACAGGGCGAGTCAGCAACAAATTTGATGTTTTCCTCCCTTTTGAGGAGAAGCAGAAGTGGGGGGGCCTCTCTGAGGGGGCCTTGTGTTCCAGCAGACCATCCATGTCACCAGAGGAAGACTTGCTGAGCTGAAGGGACTGGCTTTGATTAGAACAAACGTGAAAGGAACACTGTTAAAACCTAATTTCCACCGTGGGAAATGAACATGGCTCAGAATAGACCTGCAGCATGACTGCCCCGCAGGACAAGCTCCAGAGCGTGACGAGTCGGCTTGCATCAGCTGGGAGCTGCCCCAGACCTGCGCTCGGGCACCTGCTGCACCAGGTCAATGCAGGGCCCTTTGCAGACTATGTAGAGCAACAGGATGGTGTGTCTTTTGGGATGGGTTCCCACGTAAACAGTCCAAACTCATTGTAATGTAAGTTTCTAGGGTCCCATGGGAGCCACAGTCCAGGGCACCCCCACTGCCAACCCACACTTAATCATCAGTCAGTTGACTGAATCACCAGGGTCCTGGTGAACTCTGCACTGGTTGGTGTGGAAATGTGTACAAACAGTGCCTCTCTAGATGACCTTCACTGTGTATCTCCTCCCAACCACCTGTGCTCCAAATACTACTTGATACAGCTTCCCCTAGTGTCTTTTTGCCATGTTAGCATATTATTAAAATATGTCCTGTGATTTTTGACAAGATCTTGTCATTTTTGGATTCTGTTCTCATGTAGAACAATGCCACAACTCCTCTCCTGCCCAAGATTTGCTTGTGCCTGTCAGAGAACTTAAATGTCCTTGACACAGAGGAGGAAGATACCTCCCATGCAAGGTCTCACTGGCCCTCTGCTCAGTTGATGATGAAAAAGCCCATCCAGTGCAGTGGTGTAGAGGGGCAGGGCGGGAGACCGAGGCAGCATGCGCAAGCAGCCCCTTTCCTTTCCTGCCCCCCCACCCCCCGAACCCCCAGCCCCATGTGGGGCCCAGTTTTCCTGAGCATGTGAGGTGACCGTGTTCTGATACTCTGATGCCTTGTCCTGGAGAGACTGTAAGGCCAGGTCACAGCATGTGGCTGGGGCTGGCTGTTCCTGAGGAGGGGGCCTTTTCCAGTGCAGTTCTCTGGGAGACACCCGCGTCCTCTGCTGGGAAACTGAAGTTCAGAAGGTGGGTATTGACTTTGGAAGGACAGGAAAGGGGGCCTCTCCCACCCTCTCTCTCTCAGGGCTTGGGGAACCGTGGTCCCTGTTGTGTGGGGGCGGACTGGGGACTAGGTGAGGAGGTGCCTGTGGGGACTTGAAGCTGAAAGAGGCAGACCTTTTACGCCAGACCACCCAGCCACGTCTGTCCCTGTGCTACCCGGAGCTTAGCCCTGGCACCTGGCAAAGCATGGCTTCAGTCAGAAAGCAGAGGGTTGTTTCTGTAGCCGCCGTTTGTCCACATGCCCCTTCTCTGTCCACTCAGTCTTCCGAGGGAACTGGATATAGGTGGCATCAGTGTTTAGGTGGCATCACCACACCCCAGGGTGAGGTGAGTTCTCAAAGATAATCATTGAGACTTGTAATAAAAGCCTATCAGTGAGAGAAATGGACAGACAGAATCAAAAAAGGTAGTAAAGATCCTCCATCTAACGCTGACCACTTGGCAACCAGGCCTCCAGAGGCAAGCCCCAGAGCAAACAAGGCAGAAATCCAGACAAGCGGGAGGGTAGACGGCCTGAGGGGCCAGAGGCGGCTGCCAGGCAAGTGCAGGGTGGCTCTTGAAGTGCTGGCATGCAACCTGGAGAGTGGCCTCAGAGGGCTTAGGGGGTAAGGCAGGCACCAGGGGGCAAGAGCAGAGGACCAAGTGGGGGGACGTAGGCAGCGCCAGGAGCCTAAAGGACCCCATGTCCTAACACTGGGCACCAGGCAGAGAGCACAGGAGTCAGGCCTGGCTCCGCAGGTGGCCGAGAGTCCGCCGCCTGCCAGGCTGTTGGCGCTTGCAGTGTGCGGCAGACAGGGGCCAGGCTTGTTCTGGAGTTTGCTGGCCAGTAAGTACTCACTAGCCTCATGTGGCCATTTAAATTTAATATTTAATAAACTACACTTAACATTTGAAGAAAAACCTGAAATTCCATTCCTTATTTGTACTAGCCAAGTTTCAAATGCCGAGCTCAGTGAGGCCCGTGTATGACGTGTATGAGACAGTACAGATGCACAACTGTTTCCAGTATCCCGGGAAGTTCAGCTGGACCACACTGAGCAGAGCTGAGCTCTGGCTTTAGGGGTCGGTGGACCAAGATATTCCTGACATTTCGGATGAAGAGAGTAGCATTCCTGTGACCACCCGGGCTTTGTCGGGGGTGAAAGTGTACGTAGGGGTACTGCTCCCCCTACGGCTGCAAAACACGTGTCTGCTGTCTGCTGTCTGCTAGGGTTTCTGAAAGTCTTAGAGTCACTCCTTTAAAGCATTGTCTCCACAAAAGGCCTCATAAAAAATACATGTGTATCTATAATGTGGGTACTCTTTGATGATTCCGCTTTTGGAAATATATCCAAAGGATATATCCATAGATAATTCAAAAAAAAAACCTGTGAAAGAAACTTTCTGCATTATGTTATTACTTATGGGGGAGTCAGTCATATTTATTGGGGTATCATTTACATACAATAAAATTTACCCTTTTAGGTGTATAGCTGGATGAGTTATGCCAACTGTATACAGTTGTGTAAACACCACCACAAATCCAAAAACTGCACCATTCCAGAAGTTCACCTTGTGCCACCCTTTGTTGTGAATCCTGCATGGCCGTGGCAAGCCCTAGCCCCAGGCAACCCCTAATATCTCAACCCCTTGTCATCTCTGTCTCCCTCTCTGGCTCTCTGTCCTTCTGCCACCAGCTAAACTCTGTCTACTCCCCTAAATTCTCCTGGCTTCTGTTTGTACACAAGTCCTGTTTCTTCCAGCTCCTGCTCCCCTCCGTCTCTCCGCATTTCCTTAGGCTAAGGCTCCTTCTGCGCACTCTTCACTGGTGTAATGTCTCATATTTAAACTCCCTGAGAGAAGATCTGTGGGGTTCAGTGAGTCACAGAGAAATCAGGGTAAGGCTTTCACAAGAGCTCACCCTGTAGAACAAGGGCACCCCATAGCTGTGGTTTGGCCACCCTGGAGGCAGGTATCCGCCCCAGTCGAGCCAGTCATGTCCAGGTGGTTGAGCCACACGGCACGCGCAGCACAGTAAACCATGGGTTAAGAAACCCTTAGGAAAGACTGTGAATGTGGCAGGTCCCCAGAATATAACATGTTGCTCCCCAATATAATTTGTAAATTTTTGAAATACTTTTTTTATTTTTATCTTTTTATTTTTAATTGAAGTATAGTTGAATATATTACTTTGAATAGGTGTACCATATGGTGATTTGACAATTACATACATGAATGCTCCCATTCATGCTCCCATGATAAACTATAGTTACTGTCACTATATAAAGCTATTATAATTTTTTTATTATAGTTGACATATAATATTATAATATTATTGACCATATTCTTTATGCTGTATCTTTCATCCCCATGACTTGTTTATTTTATAACTGGAACATTGTACCTCTTAATCCCCTTCATCTGTTTTGCCCATCTCCCTACCCACCTCCCATCTGGCAACCACCAGTTTGTTCTCTGTACTCATGAGTCTGTTTCTGTTTGGTTTGTTTGTTTGTGTCTTCATTTGTTTTGTTTTTTAGATTCACATATAAGTGAAATCATATTGTATGTCTTTTCCTGACTTACTTCAGTTAGTATAATACACTCCTAGGTCCACATATTCTTTTATTTTATTTTATATTATTTTATTATGGTATCATTAATCTACAATTACATGAGGAACATTATGTTTACTAGACTCCCCCCATCACCAAGTGCCCCCCACATACCCCATTACAGTCACTGTCCATCAGTGTAGTAAGATGCTATAGAATCACTACTTGTCTTTCTTCTCTGTGTTGTACAGCCCTCCCTGTGCTCCCCACACACACATTATGCCTGCTAATAGTAATGCCCCCTTTTTTCCCCCCTTATCCCTCCCTTCCCATGCATCCTTCCCAGTCCCTTTCCCTTTGGTAACTGTTGGTCCATTCTTGGGTTCTGTGATTCTGCTGCTGTTTTGTTCCTTCAATTTTTTTCTTTGTTCTTATACTCCACAGATGAGTGAAATCATTTGAGACTTGTCTTTTTCCGCCTGGCTTATTTCACTGAGCATTATACCTACCCTCTAGCTCCATCCATGTTGTTGCAAATGGTAGGATTTGTTTTCTCCTTATGGCTGAATAATATTCATCCCCTGAATAATATTCATTTTCATTGTGTATATGTATCACATCTTCTTTATCCATTCATCTACTGATGGACACTTAGGTTGCTTCCATTTCTTGGCTATTGTAAATAATGCTGCAATAAACATAGGGGTGCATATGTCTTTTTCAAACGGGGCTGCTGCATTCTTAGGGTAAATTCCTAGGAGTGGAATTCCTGGGTCAAATGGTATTTCTATTTTTAGTTTTTTGAGGAACCTCTATACTGCTTTCCACAATGGTTGAACTAATTTACAATCCCACCAGCAGTGTAGGAGGGTTCCCCTTTCTCCACAACCTTGCCAACATTTGTTGTTATTTGTCTTTTGGATGGTGGTGATCCTTACTGGTGTCAGATGATATCTCATTGTGGTTTTAATTTGCATTTCTCTGATGACTAACGATGTGGAGTATCTTTTCATGTGCCTGTTGGCCATCTGAATTTCTTTTTTGGAGAAGTATCTGTTCAGATCCTGTGCCCATTTTTTAATTGGATTATTTGCTTTTTGTTTGTTGAGGTGGGTGAGCTCTTTATATATTTTAGATGTCAATCCTTTATCAGATCTGTCATTTATGAATATATTCTCCCATACTGTAGGATACCTTTTTGTTCTATTGATAGTGACCTTTGCTGTACGAAGCTTTTCAGCTTGATGTAGTCCCACCTGTTCATTTTTGCTTTTGTTTACCTTGTCCAGGGAGATATGTTCATGAAGAAGTTGCTCATGTTTATGTCCAAGAGATTTTTGCCTATGTTTTTTTCTAAGAGTTTTACGGTTTCATGACTTATATTCAGGTCTTTGATCCATTTCGAATTTACTTTTGTGTATGGGGTTAGACAATGATCCAGTTTCATTCTCTTGCATGTAGCTGTCCAGTTTTGCCAACACCAGCTGTTGAAGAGGCTGTCATTTCCCCATTGTACGTCCATGGCTCCTTTATCATGTATTAATAGACATGGATTCCAAAGACAGGGAGAATGAGACATATATGTCATCCTGAATCAAGGAGAAGGGAGTAGGGGTCTGAGACTCTGAATGAAAACGGAAGTGATTCACAGGAATATGAAGACAGTAAATGTTTGATAAGCAAACTTTGCTGGGCCACACAGAAACAATGGGACATACAGAGGAATTTTAATGGACTTAGGCACATCCCTCCCTGTCTAGCACACCTAGTTTATAATATAACACAGTTATCTGAGGTGATAGCTGTCTTTCTTGAGCATGTCCTCCATCTAAGTTCTTTTTGTGTCTTGATTGTTATCAACTCTGAAGCAATCTGCACGTGACCATGGCACATCTTGGCGTGGCCTGCCCTTGGTCCCCACAGTGTCCTTGACAAGGTATGCCTGAAGCTACTGCTCTGCCTTGGATTCCAGAGTGGTCCCCTTGCATTGGCACTTGCAGGGAAAGCTAAAGTCCCTGCCTGAGTTACGGGCAGTCAGGGGGTCTTCATGGCCTGCAGTCCAAGTTCCCTTGCCCTAGGATGTGTCCTTCAGATGCACACGCCCTGCACCTGTTTGGGCCATACCATTGCCAGGACTTGTTTGGGCTCCAGCTTCCTCACTGACCTGGAATAACCTCTCCCCGTCGCCAGGACCTGCCCTGTCCTGGGGTAGGGCTGCTCCTTGCTGGCAGGACGAGGGAGGCACCTCCTCTAGCCTGCGGTTCTGAAAGGAGCTGAATCAGTGAGCCCAGGAGGTCTGGTGGCAAATTCTGTCATGACAGAAGAGGAAGAAAGCCCAACCCATACATTTCGTCTCCTTTTGATTTAGGTGGTTTGAGGAACTGAGCAGTTTGACAGTCTGGTGAAAGAACTGCGGAAGAAGCTGCAGTAGTGTTAGGCAGAAAGACAGACATGAGAGGGGTGGAGGGAGAATAAGGCCAGTGAAGCCCACTAAAGGGGACTCAGAGAGTTAATCAGATAAAACCAGAGAGACAGAAAGGACTCACAGAGTTAATGAGTTAACTAATTAAAGTTTCAAAGGCCAGGAGCAACTTGGAATGTCCAGATATTCCCCAGATAAAGAAAAGTATTAGGGCACAGCCCATGTCTTCACTGTACCAATTAGATGATGCCAATGTAAAATTCCCTAGCCTGTGTAAAAGGCCTAGTTTATTCTTTAACTTAAGCTGTATGCTATTCTTCCTCTTCTTCCAGCCCCTTAATCAAGTAACTTTGTAACCAGGACAGGAGATAGACCTCCAAAGTGCAAGTAAACCTATGTGGATAAAGAATGCTGAGATCTGGACCAATACAATCACCTAAATAACCCTATTCTTAAGACAAAACTTCAAAGGAATTATGAATCACTGGTATACATCATGCCTTATGCCGACCCTTACCCAAAAAGCCCTATAAAACCCCAAATTCTAAACCCTTCAGTGTGTCTCCTGTCTGAGGGTGCCCACATTCCCCTTTCTTCAAGTGTGTCACTCTGTTCTACTCCACATAGGTAGGTAGGGACTACTGAGACGTCTGATTTGGGCTTGCAAGTTGTAACTCTGGGGGGAAAATATGTTTCCAACTTGGGGCAAATTACCTTTGATGCCAAAATCTGTCAAAGGGGGGAATAAAATGGGAGAAACCCATTTACTGCCTACAAGCAGTTGTCCACTTCTGCTCTCCTGTGACCCTCCCAACCTGGCTGCAAACAGGGACTCCACCCAATCTCTCTGGTCCAGATATGCCCTCGCTCCCCCTTCTAATTACCTACTGATATGGAGATGGACTACTTCTCTCCACCCCTTGGAAACATCTGTTGATATGGAGGTGCACTAAGGCCAGGAAAGAGATTCTGGAAATATTGCAATTTTACTCACCCAAGTTCCTGTCACCTGGATGATCCAGACAGGACTACAACTGTATGATCATGCTATTTAGTAGCCTGCCTGAAAATCTCCTTTCTTTGCCTTTGGGAAGTTATCAGAATATAATCTCACTCCATCCAGGGCTCTGTGGCTCCCCCAAATCCTGGGGATATAGGGACTTAGTTCCCAATGCAGATTCAAGCAGGCACTGGATGCCAGGTGACCCTGGCTTTAGGTGTTGGGAAGGGATTTGCCCTGTGCCGAGCAGGAGTTCAGTGAGCTTCCCTTTCCTCTGTTTTTTCTTGCTCCCCGCTGCCGGCAGTGCAGCTGCCATTCCCTGCTATTACTGCTTTAATGAATTCCTTCCTTATCTTGCTCTCTGAATTCCCTGTGTCTCCAACCGAATTTCTTCCCAACAGTAGGAAGTCAGTGATCCTTCAGTGTTCAGGTTCCAGACAGTTAGAATCAGCACCTTAATTTGGTTTTAATAGAGATTTTGAGCCATTAGATTTGAAGGCAGAAGGACAGGAAGTTGGTTATTGAGAACCAACAAGTATTTTTTTGGCCACTTGCCCTTAAGCAGAGACCAGCATCCTGGCACTTCATCTTGTTTATTCAAGCAGTACACCTTTATCGAGTGCCTGCTGTGTGCTGGGCATGTAGTGCTTGGCATATAGTGGTAAATAAAGTCATGCCTGATCCTGGACCTCTAAGTGTTTGGCTCCCAGAGGGAATAATGGCGCTTATTTAGACAATCACACAAATAAATGTAGGCAACTACATGCCATTAAGATTGAGACGAGTACTCCAAATGAAAGGGACATAGATTTATGAAAACAACCTATTTTTGAGTAGGACTGAGGAAGACTTTGGGTCTTATACCCAGAGTGGAAATTGGGATATTTAAGGAAAAACAAGAAACTCAGCAATAGAGCTTTAAAAAAAATCAGTAAAGCTTCCTATTGTAAGTGTACTGATATTTAAATATCAGCATAAATTAAGATTCCTGCCATTTCCTTATTCCCAGCAAGTCCTTACATGGTGAATGAATGAAAATAAATGCTATAAACGACTCACAAATTGAGACTTTGAAATAACCAACTGTTCTTAAATCATAAACTCAGCCACTTAGGGCCCTACCAGCTGAAGTCACGCCTCAACTATTTCTGACACAGAGCCAGGTGCCATGTGTTGAATACAGGCCCAGCTATGGCAGCGAGGCATGCCTGGGAAGCTGCAGGACATTTATAATGGTACAAACACTGACTGCTCTCTAGGTAAAAGGTCAGAATGAGGTCCTTCGCTCAAGGTCTTCTAAAAGAATTTAGGTAGCTAGCTGAAGTCCTATTCAGTCCTGAAAATTAACTTTCACCAGTGGTTAAAGGGAGGCATGCAGTCTGCTGTAATCCATCTACAGAAGACAGAAGGGAGTAAGGCAGGACTATCAGTTAAATTCAACCAATGCTCTAAGAATATATTACTGCCTGAGTATTATGCTCAGTTTTTAATGTTAAATTAAAATCTGACTCTCAACTGTTTAGATAGTCTCCAGGTATCTGCTGGGTCAAATCTACTGACACAAAGTTTAGAGTAGAAGGAAACTTAGTGTTTAGTTAACCTAACAGTTTCCAGATTTTTGGATTTCACAGACTGATAAAATTCCAAGAAAGGATTTTAAGACCTAAATAGAGTTGCCAACTTTTTGTTTACTCGAAGTAATTAAAAACACCTATTATTCACATCACCCTCATGAGGTTACATCCAAAGTGAGTTAACAACATAACTTAAGAGTTTTAATAGAAGTAAATTAGCTTTATGAAAAACTCGTTGCATTTTTTTCAGGGTATTTTCTCATTTTCACATGGACCTATGAGAAATGAAGACTTCTTTTGCTCGTTCTGGCATTAGGACATGTAAAACCACACATTTTACAGGGGAGGAAAGTATTGCCCAATCATAGCCACCAGCTCATGGCTGGGAAACAGCCCTGTTTAGTGCCACGCCTTTGATGCCAAGTTCCACATGCCTGTTCTCTGCCATCAGTAGCTTCCAGGGGAAAGCCTGAGCGGAGACCCTCTGATGGGCACAGCCCCACTGTCTGAGCTCAAGAGAGTCTGGGAAGAAGAGTCTAGCATTTTCTTCCTCGATTATGCAAGGCAATGAGGTGGGGGGATTCCTGAAATGTGTACGTTTAGATGCTGGGCAGCCAATAAGAACAATGGATGCATAATTCCCTTTCAAATCAACTTCTCAGGAAGTTGGGGTGGCAGAAAATCTTTTAAATAGTAGTAATCAAATCTGTTGACTTGGGTCCAGATGTGATAGGCATTCAAATGTTTTCTCGTGCTTTGGAAAATCCTATCCTCCTAGATGCTCAGAAGCTGTTGATGACCACCTTAGGGCAATTCATAGAGACTTCTTGAGATTCTCCTTTTCCTTAGGTGATGGAGCCCTAGAACCCCTTGGAGGCCCTCTGAGAACTGACAGGGGATCTGGCCTTCTCAGGCCAAATGGGGGTGTGCCAAGTAGACTCTTGGCTGTAGATGGTCTATGCAGAGCTTGTAAACCATGCTGGGGGATTCTTGTGGCATTTCATTGCAGCACATAAAGGTGCTCTTTTTCCATTTCTTATTTAAAATGCCCTTTCAGTTCTTTGTAATCAAAGTGTGTGCGAGTGTAGAATATTAACCTGTTTAGCAGTGTATATTTCCCAGGCTTCTGGGTGGGGTCTCCAGCCTGGAGGAATGCAACCGAGGCCTTTCTCAAGACAGGCAATTCCCCCAAAGCTGACATTGGATCAAGCTTATAAACCTTTCCACTAACATGCTTCTGTAGCCTGAAAGCCAGAGAACAAATAGCCCAAAGGAGAAGTGGGAGTTGTCAGAGGGAAGACTGAAATTTTTTTGAACTTAGGTTTGATCTTGCAGATCCCTGCAGGTTTGATAGGGCACCAAAGTCTGTCCGTGTGGAACGAGGGGCTTGTAGAGCCTGAATATTTTATTCTTTGCCATTTACAAGTTGCCAGCAGTTTTCTGCACCAGAACGTTTGTAAAGCCCTGGAAAGATTTGTTTTGTTTTGAGAAAATGTACCAGGAAGGACCTTTAGAGTCCAGTATCTGCTGGTGAAGCAGCTGGGGCTCCAGGCTCCCAAAGGCCCTCATCCCTCGGGGGCATTGCTTAGGACCAGTGAACTGCACCCCTGCAGAGTTAGGAGAAATATATATTTCTTTCTCCTCGAATGTGGCTTTAGCTTGAGTGGAAGAACGTTGTTCTTGGGAAATGTTTTTGTACCTTTCAGCCCAGGCGTGCTCGCAGGAGGGCTGGACTCTGCCCGAGGGCCTCGCCTCTGCTTCACCTCACACCAGCGGAGGTGGTGACAAGAACTGGCACAGACTGGCACCGTGCAACCTGGGCTGATTCTTTTTCCTTCTTACTGTGGAAAATAAGCAGAACACAAAATTTACCATTTTAACCATTTGTAAGTATAGCATTAAGTGCGGTGACATTGTGCAACTGTCACTACCATCTGTCTCAAACTCTTTCATCCTCTCCAACTGATGTTCTTGCACCCATCTAATCCTAACTCTCACTCTCCCCCCACCCAGCCCCTGGCAAGCCCCATCCTGCTGTCTGTCCCTCTGAATCTGACTACGCCAGGTGCCTCATCTGAGTGGAGTTCCGCAGTGTTTGTCCTGCAGGCCCGATTCTTGCTGGCACCTGAGACTGAATGGGCCGGAGGCCGTGAAGTGCATCACCCTCAGTTACTCTGTTGACTGCTATGGGCTGCTGTTGCCCAGACTCATGGGCAGGGGTGCATGTTTCTCTCCGAACAAATGGATGTTAGCCATCCTGAAAAGAGTTTAATCCCAGAGTAAGGAAGGCCGGGGGGGTGGGGGACCATGACTGGTGGAAGCCAGACTTTTCTCTCTGGCTTATGTGGCTTTAGTTCCAAGCTGTAGAGGTCCCCACAGATTCTCACAGGTGGGCTGAGGGTGGTGGAGTGGTGCCCTGCACCTGAGAAAGCCTCTGAGGGCAGGAAAGCCACTGTGAGGGTGACTCAGATGGCGGGGCTGATGCTGAGCCCTGCGTGCTGGCATCGTCCCCCTGTGTGTGGGGTCCTTCAGTTACTCCAAGTCTCTTGTGATACAGTCAGCCACCGTCTCAGTTGAGCTGTTGGGGGTGAGAAAGAAGATTGTCCTTTCTGTGAGGGTGAGTCAGGGTGGCATTGGTGGCCATCAGCCAAGGACAGCTGGGCCCAGTGGGACAGATATGTCACAAAACTCCAAAGATCAATAGCTCATCACAGCAGCACCTTGACAAGGAAAGGGCAGCAGAAACAAAGTGATGTGATGTGTTCTAGAATTTTGGGAGGCAGTTCTCTTGGGAATTCTTAGACATTCCGGCAGGTAGACTGGTGAGAGAACTGATATCACATTTTGGCATTAAAAGGGAATTAGAATTTTTTAGACACAAGTCTTGTGAGACCAGAGACACTGAGGTAAGCATGTTTGACTTAATATGATGATAAAATGTAAAACTCCAGTCTGTGAGCTCAAGCTGATGCTCAAGGAAGACATGCCACATAGGGACCTCCGCTCACGCCCAGCACCGGGTGAATGTTGAAGAGGCAGAGCCTGGGCAGATTGTACCCTGCAGTGGAGATTTGATCTTGTGCTCAAAATATGAGAATGTTTGATTTTAAAATGCACCATATTTTCCATTTTTATGTAGCTTCAGTCAGAGCAGACATCTTGGGGGCCCTTGTCTCCTGTTGGCCTGAGTGACCCCGAGCAGGAAGTTACAAGCCGCTTGGAAGGAGATACAGGGATTCAAGCATGTAGTGAATATTAAAGCTCATAGTAGAAACTATCACCATGTAAACTGGGTTTTGGTTTCTACAGAATCTGGAGGGTCTGAAAGTTAAGCACCCACCGAGAACTCACCTGGTTTTATATGAGGGTGCCCGGTCTTACGTGAGCACCCTACAAAGTGTGTCTCTACTGGCCTCCCACAGATGCCTGCCTTTGCCTCTAGGGTTTCACATGTGTTCAGGTTGGAGGGGGGCACCTTCATCAGAGTTTCAGCCTCACTTCACTCCCTCTCTCCCACCCATTCTTTGGGTTAGGTTTCCCCTCCCCATTCAGCGACCCTCACTCTTGGGTCTTTGAAAAAAGAAAATAGGTGATTTGCTACTTGTAGTAGAATTTGGTTTGGGAATCACCACCTGATCCGGAATTCCACCAAATGTGTGAAAACTGCCTCTAATCTAATGCAGAGACCGTTCAGTTTCCCTTCTAACTTCACAAAAGATGGAAAGGGCACCATTTCCATGATCTCCAGTACTTGCAAATATGTGTAGAAAGGGTAAATTAAAGGCCGTCATTTAAGTATAAATGTGTTCATCAGGTCCTTTCCAGAAGATGCTTAGCCAAGAGCATAAGTTGTTCTTAGCGAGCTGGGGAGAACAGAGGCGGTAGGCAAGCTAACGACCAGAGAAGGCCTAAAGCAATGCAGTGCGGCATGAGGGCAACACAGTAACTGAAGGCAGCTCCCACAGGCAGGGTCTCTGGAAGCCGCGTGGAGCAAGAGGTCGGCTGGGGGAGTTAGAAGGTTCAGGACCATGAGCAGCCATGAAGGTGGAACCTGCTTGGGGCCAGACCCGGGCCCGGTGCCAAAGGGGACATCTGCAGAGCTCCCCCTAAACCTGTGTCCTCTCTCCTTTACACCCACTGGCCTGTGGTCATTTCAGTGAAAGGAAGATGGGCAGGAAGAGATGCTGGGCATAATCAGGGCCAGCAGCGCCCTCAGCAGCAAAACAAACTTTGACGTTCAAACTGCCTGCTAATGGCCTGAGGAGCATTTGCAGGCACATAGAAGTCCCTGCGGAGCTGCTGCTGGGCCGTGTGCAGATGCTGTGACAGTACATCTGGGGCCCGCTGTCTGGTAGGGACACTCTGAGCAGTACTTGGGGGAATCCTCATGGAGGCAGCGCCTAAAGGGAGAAACTGACACCAGTTGGGGTGAAATTGTGTCGGAGCAAGAGTCCTGCCAAGTCAGCCGCCAGAGCCGGTAGGGAGTGTGCACGACACACTCTGCCCTGTCCTTGCGCCCTCTGGTTCTGCATCAGCACAAAGAAGGTTGGCAGGGAGTTGAGTTGTTGCTGTTTTGTAATGTTAATTACTTCTGTTTGATAATATGAGCTCCCGATTTAAGCCAAGATTGCCCAGGGATCCATTTCAGAGGGCCGTTTCAGATCCGCAGTGCCAGCCCACCCCCGCCACATTGACGCTCCTTTGTTTGAGAGATCTTGGTTGACTTTGATAACTGACCATTCGGGCCAGTGTCTTTTCTCCTCTTGTGCTTTAAATTCCTGCTCTTGTGTTTTAAATTCATCAATAGTGAGTGAGTCTGCAAACCCTAGGCAGCCCCTGCACCTCAGTAAATACAGAACCCAGGCCATGCAAGCTGTCTCCCTTAACCTCTCACCCACTGGTGTGCCCAGTACCTCCAGAACCTAAAATAATAAGCTCTTTTTATTTCCAAAGTTTCCTCTAGGTTAGTGGTTATTGCTTCAAGGACGTCTTGCAATCATAGTAAGAACCATCAAGGGTCCATCCAGTTATAACATTAGTTTGGTAAGAGGAAATGTCTGTGGGAAACTCTCAAGGGAGTAGGTGAGTGACCCCAGGCATTTCTAGCCAATCCCTACTGACCCTAAGCTGAGACTAGCACAAAACATTTTATTGCGGCAGATGCTTGATATCTGAGGATTTGACATTTGTGTTTCTCACTGTTTAAGAGCAACATCAAAATTGTATGAGTATAGTAATTTAGCTGATGAATTTTTTTAAATTTTGGTATCGTTAATATTAATATGCAATTACTTGAACAACATTATGGTTACTAGACTCCCCTATTATCAAGTCCTCCCCCACATACCCCATTACAGTCACTCTCCATAAGCATAGTAAGATGCTATAGAATCACTACTTGTCTTCTCTGTATATACTGTCTTTCCCATGTCCCCCCCCCCACCACATTATGTTTGCTAATCATAATACCCCTTTTTCCCCTTATCCCTCCCTTCCCACCCATCCTCCCCAGTCCCTTTCCCTTTGGTAACTGTTAGTCCATTCTTGGGTTCTGTGAGTCTGCTACTGTTTTGTTCCTTCAGTTTTTTCTTTGTTCTTATGCTCCACAGATGAGTGAAATCATTTGAGACTTGTCTTTCTCCACCTGGCTTATTTCACTGAGCATAATACCCTCTAGCTCCATCCATGTTGTTGCAAATGGTAGGACTTGTTTTCTTTTTATGGCTGAATAATATTCCATGTGTATATGTACCACATCTTCTTTATCCATTCATCTACTGATGGACACTTAGGTTGCTTCCATATCTTGGCTATTGTAAATAATGCAGCAATAAACACAGGGTGTATGTATCTTTTTGAATCAGGGATTTTGTTTTCTTCAGATAGATTCCTAGGAGTGGAATTACTGGGTCAAATGATATCTCTATTTTTAGGTTTTTGAAGAACTTCTATACTCCTTTCCACAGTGACTGTACCAATTTACATTCTCACCAACAGTGCAAGAGGGTTCCCATTTCTCCACATCCTTGCCAACTTATTTCTCATCTTTTGGATAGTGGCCATTCTAACTGGTGTGAGATGATATCTCATTGTGATTTTGATTTGCATTTCCCTGATGATTAGTAATGTGGAACATCTTTTCATGTGCCTCTTAGCCATTTCTATTTCTTCTTTGGAGAAGTATCTGTTCAGGTCCTCTGCCCATTTTTAATTGGATTATTTGTTGTTGTTTTTTTTTATGTAAAGGCATATGAGTTCTTCATATATTTTGGATGTTAACCCCTTGCCAGGGGGTTATGAATTCAATCATTTATGAATATATTCTCCCATACTGTAGATACCTTTTTGTTCTGCTGATGGTGTCCTTTGCTGTAGAGAAGCTTTTTAGTTTGATGTAGTCCTACTTGTTCATTTTTTAAATTTTGTTTCCCTTGCTGAAGGGATGTATTCAGGAAAAATTCCTCATATTTATGTTCAGGAGATCTTTGCCTATGTTTTCTTCTAAGAATTTCATGGTTTCACAACATACATTCAGGCCTTTGATCCGTTTTGAGTTTACTTTTGTGTATGGCATTAGAGAGCAATTCAGTTTCATTCTCTTGCATGTAGCTGTCCAGTTTTACCAACACCAGTTACTGAAGAGACTGTTTTCTTCCCACTGTATATTTATGGCTCCTTTATCATATATTAATTGACCATATATATGCAGGTTAATATCTGGGCTGTCTATTTTGTTCCATTGATATATGGGTCTGTTCTTGTGCTAGACTGTTCTGATTACTGTAGCTCTGTAGTATAGCTTGAAATTAGGGAGTGTAATCCTCCCAGCTTTGTTCTTCTTTCTCAGGATTGCTTTGGCTATTCGGGCTCTTTTGTGGTTCCATATGAATTTTAGGATTATTTGCTCTAACCCTGATCACCAGCACCTTCCGTAAAGACCAATGGGCTTTGTATGGTTGATGGGTCACACGTTGTCATTGAAAATACCTGGTGACTTCCATCTAAGGATATAGCAGGTTGAACATGCCTCTAATATTCCTCTCTCCTGAAGTGTCTCTGAAACTGCAGTAAAGGAGATTTTTAATGGCATGGAGGGAATGAGAAAGGAGAAAACCACAGCAAACTTTTGAAATCAGGAAAGCAAATAAATGAGTGTTCACTGACTATGCAGACATAGGAAGCTGAATCCTAAGTCAGCATTGTGGAAAGTAGATTGAATCCACCCATTTCCTTTTTAAAAAGGTTGTGAATTGATTAACAGTGGGCACCTCTGGAAATGGGGGTCAAGGAAGTGTCTAAAGAAAGAGGGTTTGTTGAAAGCTTTTTAAGGAATAATTTGATCCTCAGATGACCTTTTCCAAGGTGTACAGTTAGTTGGCTCCTCCCCATTCACAGAATATTAGAAGGTTATTCTCTGCAGAGGAAAACAGGTCTCTGGGTTGGGGGCAGTAGGCAGAGATAGAGGTAAGTGCTGTACCAGAAAGAAGGAGATGAAATAAAGAGGTTCTTATTGGAGTCTGAGACTCCAGCCTTCCCCATCCTCCTCATCTCCCAGAATACTGACAACCAGGCCATTGTCCTCCAGGTAAGAAACTGGAAGAGTTATCTAGGAAATGTGACCAGCCCAAAGAAAGTCTTAAAGATACTGATAACAAGTTTCCCTGATGGGACACCTCAGCCCAGTGACCCTAGGGTGGAGTTCACTTTTGAAAAGCCTCAGGCACATATTCCCTCTAGTGAGCATGTGATCAAGATTTGCCACATGTGAGGAAAACCTGAATGTGAGAGATCCACACCAAGAAAAATCAGCACTAAGAAACTGACATGAAAAAGACAAGGACAGTCAAAAAAAAGATGCTTGAAAAAACCTAAAAAACCTATCAGTAGTATCTTCAGAGAGACAAGATGTTTAAAGGATCAAATTAAAATGTCATCAGACTTCTCAACAGTAATACTGGAGGCTAGAAGAAAATAAAGCAATGTCTTCAAAACTTGGAAGAAAAATGACTCTTAAAATTTTACAGGCAAAACAATTATGTATGAGGACTGAACAGATACTTTGGAAAGGCAGTGTTTTAAAGATTTTATTTCCTCTGTGCCTTTATCAGGAGGCTACTAAAGGCTATGCTCCACCAAAACAAGGGAATAAACCAGGAAAGAAGACACAAGAAAGAGGAAACAGGAGATGGAACACACGGAAGAAGTGAAGAGAATCCTGGGGGAGATGGTGAAGGGCCGTCCCAGGATGACAGTTCCGTTCCAGCTGTGAGAACACGCAGTGCAGGCTGCAGCACATCAGAGAGACATGCCGGGAGCCTTTGCTCAAGAAGATCAAATTGATAGTATAATGTGATGCTGCACATGTCTTGACAGGATGCTTATATAATTGACTGAGAGTTTGTGTCTGATAAGCACTAAGACCAACAACTATCAGGTTATTATCCAGGAAAACAGAAAGTTGCTCAGGTTAGGAAAGTCATTAGAGTGTATGACATGGCTTAGTTCAGAGCAGCATTTACACAGTCATAATGATACAAACCCCAAAAGAGACCTGACAAAAATTACTATAACTGTATCAGAAGGATAAAGGGATAGGAAGGATGTGTGCATTTCAGAGGGTAACAGGAAGGGGAGAGCGAGCCAAATCCCCGCCCTGCAAAGCGGTAAGTCAATACATCGTGTCTACAAATGACAAACCAAGGACACTGTAGGGGAAGAAAAAGAACTTTCCTTCTATTCTTCTAAGTTCCTAGCCGAAACCCTGTAGCAAAAGATAGATTAATAAGAGAAAAACAAACTGATGATTGGTGAACATGTATACCTGCTGTGTATGTAGGCGATGCCCAAGGAAAGATGAGTAAATCGTCTTTAGATGAGAATTCAAACATAAATGCCATCTTCACAGGGAGAGGAGAGGGGGCTGTAGGCCTCTTAGGGGAAAGGAAATGACTTGGGATAGATGAATGGGCCTTAGACGAGCAGATGGGAGGCATGCCAGTTAGTGACGAAGTGTGTCTGGACTTGGTGTCTACTTCTGGCCTCCTCTTCTGTGGCGAGAGTCGGTCCTCCCCTGCTGCTGACCCGCAGGAAGCGAATTGATGGTTCCTTTAGGAGGGTCTGTCTCTCGGCACATTAGGGAGTTCAGAGAAAAGCCTCTCCTTGCATTTGCTGTTTCCCAAGTGCCTACAAAATAAGCAATATGTAAAGCAGCCTATTTTGAGGTGGCATGTCCTGCTACCCTTCAAAAGCAAACCAGCATTTTATTTAGAGATGCAGAGGTTAATACCAAAGGTGTCAGCTCAGACACTTGAAAGTGGTTCTTCTGGCGAGGAGGTGGTCAGGAAGCTGCTGTTTGTCATAACAAACATTGTAGAACTGTTTTGACTCTTTGAAATTCATGCTTGTATGGCTTTAATAAAATTAGTTAAAAACTATAAACAGCAAAAGACCCACATGGTAGGCCTCTCTGAACTAGTAAATTAAACTAAATAATACGTATTTTACGGCATGATTCCAACCAACATCATTTGAAGCACTTTGAGCCCAGAGCCAGAAAGTTCTGTTTTTAAATGTGAAGGGAAGTTCAGAGCTAGTGCTGAGAGGGACACAGAGAGAAGTGGCGTGTCCCCAGAGATGCGACAAGCTGAAGCAGATCCAAGATTCCCTGTCCACTGATGATGAAACACCAGCTGCAACCTGAAAGCTCAGATTTTAATGTTTATATGTAATGATGCTGAGAAGGAAATCCTAACTTTGGAAAGTTGATAGAACAATTAAAGGGATGCCAGAAGATTAGCTATTTTTTCTTAAAAGCAATATATCTACAACTTCGGAGTTTAAACTTTCTGATGTGGAACCAAGCCAAAAACAGCATAAGGAGAGTATTGAGCACAAGAGTGTTGACTTGAAATTCAAAGTTTTTGACCTGTTAGCCTCCTGTCCCCACATATTTCAGTTTATGGTTGCATAGTATATGGTTGCATATGTTCTAGTCCAATCCTATTGTTGATGTGCTCAGGTGAGCAAGCATTCAACTCAAGTGGAAGAGAGAATAAATAACCCTGCTAAAAGACACCCACAGGGGTGTGGTGGAGAAAAGCAAACTTCATGTTCCAGAACTCCAAAGAATTGAGTGCTAAATATGGCTGTACGCCTGAGCTGCCATTTGGAGGTATCTAAACTAAACATTTTCAAGGCAACAGGGGCCCATTTCAAGTAATGCAATCAATTCCCTTTCTTTTCTTTTTTTTTTGTCAAAACCCTCTCTGGGTTTCAAATTAGCCTTCCCATACTCTGTTCAGACTTTAATTTCATGGTATAACCATTCAAGCTTTGGTAAACACCCAGCTGTAATTTGAGCTGGCTGGTCAATAAACCGACTACAATGAAATCTTCTCATTTGTATTGCTAAAATCTAAAATAGTGAAGAGCTCTAATGTAAAAGTAAAGACAATCCTTTACTTAAAATCACACATTCCTAAGGCAAAGGTTTCTTTGAGCTCAAAGATGCCAAGACTCCAG
Organism: Manis javanica; assembly: GCF_040802235.1. Classification (NCBI taxonomy): domain Eukaryota; kingdom Metazoa; phylum Chordata; class Mammalia; order Pholidota; family Manidae; genus Manis; species Manis javanica. The sequence continues at coordinate 101,026,653 of NC_133167.1, forward strand.
TCACTTCTTCTGAGTTTGGGGAGGGATAACCGGATTCCATGCCAGTTGGGGAGGAGAGGGACCGCCTGTCTCCCCTAGTACAAGGTGGCCACCAGCCTTGCCTGGCCTGCCCTTGCCTCCATCCGGGGCTGCGCACACAGTGTGCTGTTTGCAGGCTTGTTCCTGAGGAGATAGGCTGAGCTGACAGCCTTACAGCGGGAGAAACCTCAGGTCACAGTCGAGAGGGGCCAGACCCCAGACAGAGATCTGACCCGTCTGCAGTCAGGCAGCTGTGCACCCCGTAGGTCAGCTGAGGATGCAGGGGAACTGGTGCGCTGCCAGGGAACGCCAGACACAGATGAGGTCACGGGGCAACGAACAGGGACAACACGTCCTTATGCCCACCTCACTATCAGGGGCCAGTGATGGGGTGGCGGCCATCCCACCAGATGGCTCAGAGAGGACCTGTCTGGTGATTGGAAGGATGGAGTGTATTTTGAAATTAAAATGGGCACAGTAAGTACAAGTCCACAAGAACTGATAATTAGAAGAAGGCACATTCTTCATGTGAGGCTATGGCTCTTGGAAGAAGGGAGTACTTAAGAGTTCTAAGGGACATTTCAGAGGAAGCAGCAGTGCTGGTTGTTGGGGAAAGACAGGTCTGGAGAGAGGCGCCCCACTGGCCCCACGCTCCTCCCTTGCCTCTTGCAGCCATGAGCGTGTTCCCAGCCCCCTCAAAGCCAGCAGAAGCCAGAAAGATGCACACCAATAGCCACCACAGCCCCAGCCTGCAGAGTTTGCTAGACTGCAAAGGCACAGGAGATGGGACTCCCATGGCATTAGGAAAGGGGCTGGATTTCTCCAGAGAAGGTTCTCACACCTGGGCTGACTGAGATGTACCTGTTGGAGCACAGAATCAGGGTGGCGCTGCAGGAAGGGAGATCTTTAGGAAATGCCAGCATTCCTTAAAAACATGCTTATATTGTGGTGTGGGGTGGGGGTGAGGGTCACGGGGAAGACAGTGTAGCACAGAGAAGACAAGTAGTGACTCTGTGGCATCTTATACACTGATGGACAGTGACTTCAGTGGGGCATGTGGGGGGACTTGATAATATGAGTGAGTGTAGTAACCACATTGTTTTTCATGTGAAACCTTCATAAGACTGTATATTAATGATACCTTAATAAAAAAACAAACAAACATGCTTATGTTGAACACTGTGGTGGCCCCTCTGGGACAAGCGAGCTTCCTGGGAGGAGGGGGCACCCTCACAGACAGCAGAGGCTGCAGCAGCCCCACCCTTGTGACGAAGAAGGCAATGAGGGTACCGTCGCAGAGTCATGCAAACGTGTTGGGCACATGTTTTCCTTCCCAAATTCTATGTGATATCAGTGTTTTCCTGAGGTCAAAGGTAACTGGCACTTCAACATCTTACTTTAAAGATAGAGTTATCTGTATGTCCCTGTGAATATTCCCTTTTGTATCTTTTCTACTTTCTTCCCCAACAGCATTTGGTGACTTACTCCATGAAGTATTGGATAATACTTAATAGATATTAAGTCCAAGCTTGTGGCATAATGACTGTGTATCAGTTAGTAGATTGTTGTGAATTATTATCTCAAGGAGGAGCCTAAAAAGTGGTCAGATCAGAGCCTCCAGGATTATTCCCTTCTTGACTTTCAGGAATCATCAGAGGAAGAGGGTCCACCACGTCATTTCCCCTGCTCATGTCCTTTTGTACACGCTGAGGAAAGGAGACGTCCACCTAGCAAAGGTCTACGCCAAGGCGCCTCTGAAATGTTCTGCTGAAGCTTCTTGTTCCCAGCATTCCTCTTGGAGGACAGACAGCCTCCTGGTAAGTCCAGCTATTAATAACACTGGCAGTGTCCGCCTCAAGAAGCCGCATCTTGATTTGCACCCTGGGGAGACATAAGCTCCAGGGCAGCACATGGGGTGGCTAGGTCCGGAGACCCCCCAGCCCTCTGACTCTTCCTTCTCTTGAATTTCCTTCTACTTTAACCAATCCTGGAAACATGGAGTCAGAGGGAAGTTTAGATCCTTGTCCAACCCAGCTCTCTGAATTTGGGTGGGGCACCAAAGTCCTAGCAGAACCAGCCTCATCTTGCCATTTGCTGACGACTGCGATCTCCATAACCGTGCAGAGGGACCTGGACTCAGAGACCTGTTTCTGTGGCTGACCACCCTTCAAGGTTCGTCTTTCTTCTCTGCTGTGCAAACCAGAGAAGTTTGCATGTTTTTGGATGTTCCTTAAATCCATATTTAATCTGGCATTTTCAGTGGCTGGCTGGTGGAATTTACCTCTGAAGGAAGCCCCTTGCTTTGCGTTGAAGTCTAGTGGGGGTTGTTTGGTTTTAGATAGCGATGCTTGAGCACCATCATTTGGGGACCATCCGATTGATCCTCCTCAGCCTCCTCTTCTTCACACTGCAGAATTTTACCTCTTTCTCCTGAAGGGAGAGCCCCAGCCCATGGGAGATGGAACCAGAAGGGGAGTTCTACCTGAGAACTGCACAAGTAGGGCATTTTCCCCTGTGATAGAGCAACATCAGCAAAGTTCCCCATTTCATGGGCCCAGGGTCAGCAGGCTCTCAGGAGGTCGGGCTGAGCCAGCTGTTCTCAGGGGCATAAATCTGGACTTTGCATGGCTCAGCTGGCTCCTTTATACAGAGTCCTTCAAGTCCAGAGAGTCCTCAAGGAGGGTGGGACAGGCCCCAAGCTGTCCCAACCCTGAGTGTTCCTGAGTGCCATGTCAGCTTCCTAGGGAGGCCGTTCCGCCAGGGCCCGCTTGCCCACTGTGCACATTCCAGAGGTGGCCCCAGCACCCACCCTCACCTCTTCAGACACGGGTTGTATGTCCTGAAGAAGCCTGCTGAGCTCACCGCTCACCTCTGTGCCAGTCAGTGTTCTGAGAAGCCCTGTCTTCAAGATAGATGACAGCTGACTCTATTTTAAGGAACTGAAATGTGTCATTTAGTCAGGAATATGATAAAAATGACCTTCTGTGGCAACATGATTAAGAATAGGCAGTTAGGGGAGATCTTTCAACTCCTTAGATTAATTGGTGTAGATGTGAAAAAACAGATGTAACTTCTGCCATCTTCCCGTCAGTGCCACGTGTGGGCAGATGTGGCTACTTTGTGCAGCCTCCACAGACAGAACACCTGTGCGTGGGGTAGGGGCATAGCTAGGCTAACCATTCCCCCACTGTGAGCTTGCTGCACCTTTGTGGTTCTGAGGGCCTACCCGGATCTGCGTGTGTCACACTCTTTGGGTTTGGCGGTTGAAGTTTTCGTGAGCAGGAGTTGCTGAATTCTGCCTTCCAGCATGCACACTCTAGATCAATGGTCAGCAAATCTTTTCCGTAAAGAACCAGACAGTGAATATGTTAGACTTGGTGGACCATACATTCTCTGCAGTAACTGCTTAACCCCGTGGGAAAGCAGCCACTGAGAGTATGCACACAAATGGACTTGGCCATGGTTACAATAGAACTTCATTTACAAAAACAGGTGGCAGCTTTGCTTTGCCTAAAGTCTGTAGGCTGTAGTTTGCCTGTCCTTGCTCTGGAGTCAGAGATGAAGAAGTTCACACTCTTTGACTATTTTCAGGTGATGCCTGGCAATTATGCATTCATTCATTCATGCATTCCTTCAACAAATATTTATTGAAGAATCGACTACTAGGCTGGGCTCTGCTGTGTGAGTTTGGGATATGACAGAGGACAAAATGTACAAAGATCCCTGTCTCACAGAGCATACATTGTAATAAGAAGGAGCTTGTTGTACGAACAGCAGGGAAACCAGTGTGACCTGAGAGAAAGGTGTGAGGAGAATATTAATGACAGGGAACAGAATCTGGGAGGTAATACAAACTGTTGCCATAGGGCCTTGGAGGTGATTATCAGGACTTTAGCTTTTCCCCTGTGTGAAATGGGAGCCATTGGAGAATTTTGACCAGTGAAGTGGCATGATTTACCTTATGTTGAAAATAAATGTGATCTGTGTGGATAGGAGATGAAAGGATAGATACAGGGGTGCTTATTAGGAGGCTATAGCAGAAATTCAGAATAGAGATATGGTGAGAGTGGGCACAGAGGAGATGGGAGAAGTGTCTACATTCTGGGTAGAATTGAAGTTAGAGTCAGCATGAGTTCCTGATGGACATGCGAGATAAAGGAGTCAGGAGTATTTTCAGCCTAGCTGTTGGACTATGGAATTGCCACTACTGAGGCGGGAGCACTAAGGGTAGAAATGGTGTTAAATACATTGACTTTGAAATTGCTCTGAGATATCCAAGTGCATATATTCAAGCTTGGAGTTAGGAAGAAAGGTCTGAGCTGGAGATAGAAATTTGTGTGTTGTCAGCAAGGATAAGTTCAAGGTATCTAAAGCCATGGAAATGAATGAGATCACCAAGGAAATGAAAGTAAAAAAAGTAGAGGAAAAAGAGAGTCAAGACTCTTGGCTCTCCAATATCAAGAATTTGAGGAGAGGAGGAGGAAGGTGCAAAAGATATGAAAAAGGAACGATGTGTCTTTTACTGTGTGTGGTGAGGGATGTGAACTAGACTTACTGTGGCGATCACTTCATTACATGTACAAATATCAAATCAAATCATTGTGCTGTGTACCTGAAACTAATATAATGTTGTATGTGAGTGATACCTCAATTTTTAAAAAAAGAAGTGATGGGTGAGGCAGGAAACAGAAACCAAGAGAGTGCCGTGTCCTGGAGGCCAAGGGGAGAAAATATACCAAGAGGGAGGGAGCCGTCTGCATGCTGAGCTATCCAGGTGCTGGTGACGGGGCTGCTCAGGGGTGGAAGCCTGCCTGGAACAGGCCCGAGGAGAATGGGGGGCAGGCCCTGGGGGGCAATTGCAGGGGGCCGTTGCAAGGAGTTTTCCCACAAAGGGGAGCAGCCTAACAGCTGGCGTGGGAAGTAGGATTCGAAGAGGTTCATCTGTGTTGTTTTTTACATGGGAGAAATTAATGGGTGTTTGCATGGTGGAATGATTCAGGGAGAATAAAAATGTGATGACAGAGACAGGGAAGGACTGCCACAAAGGTGTCCTTCAGCAGGTGGGAATCATGGGACCTACACAAGAGGAGGCTTAGGCTTTAGCTTCAGACAGTCGCTTAGAGAACTTCGGTTTCTGGCTATGGAGGTATTCTTGGTACTGGAATTTCCACACACAACTTGAAAACTAGGGAAGAAAGCAATGTCTGAGAGAGGGAAATAGTGAGTAAATGCCACAGTCACCCAGACTTTCTGCCTGGTGGCACTTTCTGCTGTGCAGGGCAAGGAGGGAGAGCTCAGCAGTGCAAGGCAGTCTTGCTGGGTTGAGAAGATAGAGAACAAAGTCGAGGAGGCCACGGCGTCTGGGCCGTTCGCAGGATGGAGCACAGAGAGGAGGGCACTGTGGTGGAAGCAGGCTTCATAAATCTACGGAGAGATTCCCATGAATCTGGCAGAATCCTCAGCTGTGGATGCCCAGCGTGTCTGCAACACTGGACAAAGAATAACTGCAAGGAAGCTACGAACAGAAGAGTCCTCAGAGTTCCTACAGGGCTGGACGAGGTTTCAGTTCTGCCCAGTTAGAGTAGAAAGCCCTGCTGAACACGCAGATCATTCAACAGGGGCCTTGGCAGGGCCACGCGCTAGTCGTAAGGGCTGATTATCAAGCCTCAGTTACTGACTAGCCTAAAGTGAAGGCTACTCTAGACTTGTGTTAGCAAATCTTAAGTGCATGGTGCAGAAGAATCAAACAAGTAATTTATTTGCCTGTCAAAATAAACTTCAACACTATTTTGAAAAAGACAACAAATCTAGACTCTCAACAAAAACAATATCCAATCAAAAATTATCAGGTGTGTGAGCAAGTAGGAAAATACAACCCATAACCAGGAGAAAAATTAAGTCAGTATAATCAGGACTCAGAAATGACAGAATGATGGAGCAGACAAGGACATTAAAATAGCTACTTTAACACATGAAGAATTAAGGAAAAGCATGCATCTGATGAGAAAATAGAAAATATATTCAAAGTATTACTTCTAGAGGTAAAATATATAGTATTTTAAGTGAAAATTTCACTTGTTGGCTTACTAGCAGATTAGAATGTATAAAAGAAAGGATTGGTTAACTTGAAAACATAACAGTAGAAACTCTCGAAACAGGAACATAGAGAAAAAAGTAAATGTTGGAAAATAAATGAACAGAGCCTCAGGGACCTGTGTGACCACATCAAGCAGTGTAATATATTGGTAATTAGAGTCCCAGAAAAAAGGGGTGTGCAAAAATATTTGAAGAAGGGAATGGCTATATTTCCATATTTGTACAACTATCAAGCCACAGATCTGTGGCTCTCAACTAACCCTAGGCAGGATAAACAAAAAGAAAACCAGGCCAAGGCACACTGTGATTAAATACTGAAAACACATAATAAAGAGGAAAGCATAAAAACAGCTAGAGAAAATGGCATGTTGCATGCAGACGGACAGATACGAGAACTCAATGGATTTGGGGAGGAGGAAAGAGAGGCGGTGTGCACCAGTCCTGCAGGGCTGCGGACGAGTCAGCGGCCTCATGTCATCTGCTAGCTTGGCAGAGCCTCAGAGCACCTTCACATCTACTGCTTAATTATATTTAAGAACATCCTGTACAATAGGGGTAGGTGTTATTATACCATTTTACATATTAATAAACTGGAGCACCAAAAGGGTAAATGGCCGGCCTAAGGGCATGACATTTGTTAGTGGTAAATGGAGGTCTAGAATCCTTACAAACACTGTCTCATACACCCACTTCACAATTAAAGCTATTTTACAGGTATAAGAGGATCTAAAGCCCTGAAAAGTAGTTTATCAAAGTACACATAACTGATCCTTTCTGGAGCCAGCACTTGAACTCAGGTCTGCTAAGGTCAAATGATCTTTTCACCACCTCACCTCCCCTGCCAGGGAAAATACACATAAACACACTGCATAGTAAGTGAATTTAGTTAAAAAGTGTTTTAAGTTTCCATTCTATATTCATGGGACAGATAAGTTTCTTTTGACTTAAGAAGGTATTTGTATTTCTCAAGTGGATTCACATAGGATGGTTTTATTAGTTTTACTACATAGAGTTTTTGTATTTTTGTTTTTTCCTAAATAAATAGTTTGCTTGAGATCTTCACACCATGTTACAGACTCAACTGACTTAAAATATTCTACTAACTGATCAGATTGTTTAGCCAGTCTGCTTTGCACATATGCCTTGCCTCAATTTGCACTCTGTGTCCAATGTCTAAGGGTATATGTAACCTTCTGTGCTTACTACAGGATGGGCACTGAGCCAGCTCCTGGGTGGCCCCACACAATAAATAAGCCTCAGGTACTGCTAATTCCTGTGAATCAGTATCTGTATTCATGCTTCTGATTCGGATATTCAGAGGATGATAGGTTGTCCAACACCTGTGAGAATCACAACCATCTTGTTCTTTTAAAGGCTTAAGTTGCAAAACTAACTTCTGGGGTTTTTGTTTTGTGTTCTACTTGGAAAGCTTGGTTAATGATGTCCTTGAAATAAGCAACCTTAAAGGTTTTTAAAAATACCTGTAGCATGCATCAGTATCATAAAAGACTTGTAAAGCAGTCTTGGGAAGTCGGTGTTATGATTCCCTCCTTCCTGAGTGTGGGTCCGAGGCTCAGGTGAGAGTGCAGTGCAGTAAGGGCAGGTCAGGATGCTGAATCTCAGTCCGGCGCCCTCATCACCGTGGTTTATCCTTGGTACAGCAGGCTGAGGGCGCAGCTAACGTGCTGGCCAGAGTGCCATCTGAGGGAAGTGCATCCTGACTTTTCCACCTCTGTGTTTTCTGTGACCCCCATTTCATTTAGGACTAGTACCCAGAATGTTAGTTGGACCCCTCTGTGGCCTTTAAGAGTGCAAAAGAGAGAGAATCCTAGTGTGTAGTTGAAGAGGGAACCCAAATTAAATAGTCCTCTCACAGAACTGGGTCTTTGGGCCAGTCAATACAAAACATGTGATAGGGCTCTCTAGAGAGTCCAGATATGGCAATCACTTTTTGGGTGGAGAAATGTGGGGTTTGCCATTCCTGTGCGCTCTGCCTCCTGGCATGCCTGTCACGTAGTTTGTGAGGTGGAATTACCCTCTTTAACCTGAGCACTGCTAAAATTCTACTGTGGGCTTACAGGAAACATCAGATCACAAGCTGTAGACACAGACTGTATTCATGGCCAAGGCTGGGATCATGTCACAGAGGACCGCTGGCCGCCTTGGCACCCTACGAGCCCTCTAGGTCAAGGATCCAGATAGCCAGGAGGCGAGGACGCCGGGGCTGAGGTCGGAGGGAACATTGCTGTCTGTGCTCAGGCCTTCCCTGACAACATTCATATCTAAAGTGGGAAAGCCCCAAGGCCATGTTCAGGAAGCCTTTGTAACAGTCAGTGGGAGACGGAAGCCGATCTGCTGTGATTTGCCTGAGAAGAAATTTTCCTTACACAGCTCCACCATTTGGACAAATCCAGAAGGAGCACAGGGAGTCACGGTTCTTGTCTAGTTAACTTGCTGCCTCCCTGAAAACTATGATTTAAAAAAATGATGGGAGATGATGTCTTCTCAGACGCACCAGAATGTGCCCATTCATATCACGGCTGTCCTTCGTAGATGGGGGCTGGGCTGTGGGCACAGGTGGTGCCCAGAATGTAAGTGGTGCTTAATGGGCTCTTGTTGGAAAGTACCTTCATGGGCAATCGCTGGGCATATGAGACAATCACTCTGATGAGGTTTTTACAGTCACACTTCAAGACTGTTAGTTTCTAATGGAAAACTGCAGTGTGAGGTGACGTGTCTGTCCTTAGTGCCCAGCACATACCGGAAGTCCTCTACACTGTTCAGTTACCATCCACCTCCATCACTGGATTTCCCCCAAATCAAATCCACCAGTAAGTCAAAAGGATATTCAGGAGAGTCTAGATGGGTTTCCAACAAGGCAGCCTAGAAACTGTAAGCAAGGGGGGCAGCCCTGGGGTGGTGACACGAGCCCCAGGGGGACCACTTTACAAGAGACCACAGTCAATTGATACACACTTGAGAGGGACAGGATTCACTCGGTGCAGTGCTTTTAAATCAGGCTACACATTCTTTGTCACTTTTCCTGTGAAAGGTGGGGTTCGTGTCCCCTATTGTGGAAGTGAGAGGGGCTTGTGATTTCTTTGGCCTGTAGAGTACAGTGAAGTGATGCTATGTGGCTGCCAAGGCTGGGTCATCAAAGGCTGTGCTGCTCCTGCCTGGCCACTGGCATTCTCGTTTTAAGAGCCTTGAGCTGCCATGTAAGAAGCATGACCACCCTCGTCCCACCACGCAGTGAGGAAGCCCAGACCTCTTGGCCACAGTCCACGACTGTCCAGCTAACGAATAGGGTTAATTAACTATTCAGGTTGGTTCAGAGACTGGGACTTGTGAACCTGAAGGGTTGATAGGCCACTTGCAGTCTTTTCAGCTCAGCTCGGAGACATCCTCTGACATCCCTGGGTATACTGGTTAGGTGACAGTGCCCTAAAGCCTCCTTCACAGCCTCCCACTGAATGTCTCCGAGGCCAGTGCTGCCTTAGAAGAGGCTCTAGAGTAGTGTTCTGTCTGCTCACGGTTAACACGCTCACCCAGTCCATGGAATATGACATCACTGGTCTTTTTGTCTTATCTCTTTTCTTTCCTAGTCTGTCTATTTCACTGGAACCCAAGCTAATCTTCAAAAAAACCCACTCTGCTCTCTCCTCAAGTTATAAACCCCTACTGGTTCCTGCGTTCTAAAGGTTAAAGTCTGGGCTCCTTATGAAAGAACCGTGAACCACTGCTATCCCCATCCCCACCCCCCGCAGCCCCTCCCGGGGCCCCACATACGCCCAGGTCCGCCCCAGCAGGATGGCCTTTGCATCCTCTGCCCCCTCCATCTGGAATGCACTGCCCACAGTTCACAGGCCTTGGGTTTCAAAGACCAGTGAATGTTTTAAAATGTGGGAAATGTGTGCTGTCCATAGTAGGCCACGTAAGACAAGCTATAACTGAGACTAATACCTCTATTATCACACTGATTTCATAAGAGAAAGAAAAACCACAATGATCAGAAAGTAGGAGGTATATCATCTCAAGCCAGACCAAAGTTCCTTTAAATAGAACAAATCTAGCTTTTTGAAAAATTTACTTATTTCCTCTCTGACCAGTGAAAAATGAATCACGAGCATCTGTCCTGGGCTTGCTTTGGAGATCCATTTCCCTACCTGTCTTTTTTTTTCTAGAAAATTCCTACCCATCCTTCAAGATAAAGTTTGAATGCTGATTCTTAAGTGGAGTCTCTCCTGACCCCTGTAAGGCAGAGCTGGTCCCTATCCCCTCGCCTGTGTCCTGGTTACAGGACAGCACACATGCGTTTTGAAGGGAGGCTCCGTGGGCATGTAGAAGAGGGAGTTACACCACGAATCACTAAAGCCTCTTGAAAGTATCTTCTCCAACATTCCCTTTCCTCCCAAGTTTCCATGCCCCGTGGCAGCTGTGCTCCCCTTAGGCTCTCATTTTAAAACTTCCCCTTCCTAGCCACACCCCTGCATCTGCATTTCCTAGTGCACCATGGGAGAGCTCGTTCACTGCTAAACCTAAACCTGAATTCAGTCCAGTGGCAGACCTGTGCCTCAGGCTCTTCATCCGGCTTGCCACGAACTGTCCACCTAAAGTCTTATGGCCCCAAGTAAGCTGGTAAACTGAGGTACTCAGGGTAGAAAGAAGCCACCTTTGCATGCTGTGCTTTACACTCACACATGTGCACACACACACACACACATGCACAATTTTGAAAAATGAATCAATGAATCCATGAACAAAGGTTCTACAGCCAGTGCATGTCCTAGTCCATGAGATGCCACTATTCGGTTCTTGGGAATATCCTGACATTTCTCCCACATGATACATTTCTTGTTCCTATAACCACATCTTGTCCCTTTCCATATTCTCTAGAATGAAGAATAAAATATTTTTAAGACACCAGGACAACTTTACTGGGACCCCAGTCTCTGACAAGCCCATTGTTATGGGAAATGCAATGTTGAAACACGGAGAAAGGTCATATTTTCTTGTAAGCCCAAGAGAAAACAGGGATCAATAGTGGTGGAACAGAGTGGACCCTGAGGTGCTTGCTGAATGGGTTCAGCGTGCACAGGCCCGTATCAGCTGGGTTCCTTGCCTGTTCCTCTGACATGCTGGCCAGTTCCCTGGCGCTGCCTGTCCGGCCAGTTTGGGAAGACAGGGGAGCTCCCATGTTGGCATTAGCCTGGGGACCTGACGAATCAGTGCAACAACTGTACCCTGGGGAGTGTCAGCACTGCCTGCTGCCCAGCCAGGCATGCTTTGGTCAGGATCTCGGGCGAGCTCCCCACACCACGGAAGCCCCAGCTCGGCTAATAAGCCGGGAAATTCTGGAAGAAGCCAGGCCCTCTGTGCTCTTTCTTCTCTTGCAGACTTTGGCACCCTTGGTGCCCTGAGGACCTTTCCACTCTGTTAAACCTGTTTTTTCTTTGTTTGGGAACAGGACTCCCCCAGCCCGGCTTGTGGCTCTGTGGTAAGGCCAGTGGAGGCAGAGCATGTGTGGCACGTTTGAAGGTGTCTGCCCACATCGTAGCTTCTTGTGGGTCTTACTACTTCCTGGGGCTTGTACAGGGTGTCCCCAGAGGGCGACCTCTCTGTGAGGTGCTTGAGAGAAGTGTGCCTTCCCCTCTGTACGAGCGCACTGGGCTGCTCATTTAAACCCACCCAGGGACAGGACCATCACTTCATTGTCCAGAGAAATGACAGGATAACCCAATGATGAGAACTGAAAGGACAAGCTGTTGGCCTGAGACCGTAAAGGTAGCATTTGGGCAGCAGTGATTTGGGTGATAGATATACTCAGGTTTGATAAAGGCTTTTCTCCTTGCTGCAGAGCCTGGATCAGACCCTTCCTATGCCTTATTGCTTTTATATCACTATGTTTTTTTATTTTGTTTGTTTGGATGTATAAAGGAGCACGGGGGCCAGACAGCAGAAGGATGTTTCACTTTTATTCAGATCACCTGGTGCACAATTTGGCCACTGAAAGCAGAGGGCCCTTTGGCTAGCCTTCTGAGGATGGGGCAAAGCGTGCATGGGAGGCCTGGGGCTTCTGCAAGGAGCCGGCCTGCTCCCCTGCTGTGCTGCTCACCCACAGCCCTGCCTGACCCCCTCAGGCTGCCTGCTTCCCGGCTGTTGAGCTGCCCTCCTAGTCCAGCCACTCGTGTCCCCCCAGAGCCCTGGAGAGCAAGGGGCCTGTGCTCTCTGCTGCCGAACCACTGCAGGCTTCCAGAGGGCTCCAGCCTGTATAAACATCCTTCCACCACTCCAGTCTGGACTTCATGTAGATTCTTGACCCTGGTGACCTAAGTTCCCAGCAAATCGTTCTTCAGCTCTGCTTTTTAAAAAGTCTTTACGAGTCTCCTCCTTCGTGGCATGTTTGCATGCCACCATAGGGATGGGCCAGGGCACACCACCCACAGCCTCACGGAGACTTGGGCCCAAGGTCCTCCTTCGCTGCTGAGCCTGGCTCATCACCCTTCCACCCTCACCTGGGGAGTTCACCTTCTGGGGACCTTGTGCACAGACCTGTGTCTGAAGAGCCTGCCAAGCCCATCAGACATTTCCGCATGTGTCAGGGTCCCACTCTGGGTGGGATCCGAGTGCCTTCTCATGGAACTTCTGGCGGATCAAGGGCGTGGCTGCATTGGAGTGGGAGGAGCATGGATGCAAACTGGAGGATGAGAAAAGGGCTTGCAGGGGTAGGAAGTTTCTTTGCCAAATACCTCAAATTAGTCTGTGATGAAATTTATAACATCAGAGTAGGAAAAAAGGTGTCTGTGCTATTCCTGTAGAGCTGCAGAGATGACCAGTACAGAATCTTATTTTAATCCTAACGAATGGTCATTACACTGTTCAGACAGGAGCTTATACTATGAAATGCACATTCACTGTAATTCTAACTTTACATTCTAAGAAGCTGTCTTACAATGTTGGGCTTTGCAATGTCTCCCACAGGAGATGAGGTCATGAGGGGCCACGAGGAGGACTGTTTTTAGGTAGAGAACCTTGGCATTCACTGGCTTACATGGTAATTCTTTATTTTTAATAGCTTTCTTTGGTAATAAAATATGCATAGCATAACATTTACCATTTCAGTCCTTTTTTAAGTTTAAAACGTAGTAGCAATAAGTAGATTCACATTGCTGTGCAACCGTCACCACTATTCCTTTTCAGTTCTGTGCCGTCATCCCACACAGAATCTCTGTACCCATTAAACCCTAACTCCCCATCCCGTGCCCCTATAACCCCTGCTAACTTCCATTCTACTTTCCATCTCTATGAATTAGCCTATTCAAGGTCCCTCATATAAATGGAGTCATACAGAATTTAGCCTCTTGAATCTGGCTTCTTTCACTTAGTATAATGTCTTCAAGGTTTTGTCATGGTGTAGCATGTGTCGGAATTTCATTCCTCTTAAGGCTGAATAATCTCCCACTGTGTGTATGTGCCGCAGTTTGTTTATCCGCTCATCTGCTGGTGGATGCTTGACTTGTCTGCACTTTTGGGCTGTTGTGAATAATGTGGTGAGCCTTGGTGGGCAAGTCGGTGTAATTCCTGTTTACCATTGCCCTCAACCGTGCAGGCTGGCTCCTCTGGTGGAGATGGAAAGGGTCAGGTGGTGAAACAGACAGGAGGCTTGCCTGAGCCCTCCACCCCCCAGCCAGAAGCTCCCATCAGGCTCTGGCGGGAGGGGACCACAGGGCCGAGTCCCACCCCGCAGCAAGGGCAGAGGTGGAAACCATGATGGCGGGGAGCATCTGGGGGGCCGGTCCGCCTGCTACTTCCCTGTAGGAGAGTGCTGCCCGCCCTGGGGAAAGGGGACGGGGGCGCATCTGCATCTGTTTGGTGACTGCATTTGTAGCGCATAGTCTGGAAAGACAAGAGCCTAAAGGTTCACACTGCTCATTTGGAAGATGGAATCATTGGTGATATTTACTTCCTGGTTAGATAAAAATAGAACTAATTCTATGTTAGAAATATGAATGCCACGTTGATTACTCAGATAGAAAAATCACAAACATTTCTATTCTAGTACTTGCATTAGAAATACCACTGCTATCAGCATACCAGTTCAACTGTCCCTTCTACCTCTGTCCAGCAGTGAGTTGGTCTGCATTAGAAGTGTCACCAATTTTATTAAGGTTTTTTGATGTCAGTCTTAAAGACAGTGAGTCCAGGATGTTAATTATCTGTTGTGTACAAGATGCTATGTCAGGACACTACAAATCAAACAGATAGGTGTTCATATTCTTGAGTTACTATAAAAAACACAAAACCATTAACATACATAAAAAATATAATATCCAAAACCAAATTTCCATCAACTTCAATTGAAATGCTTCTATCACAAACTGTATATACTTGGATGGTGGGCATATTGTCCCTGGGTTGCAGTTTTAGGGCCATCCAGAGGGCCCTGCTGTTCGCCATCTCTGCAGGCCTTGGAGACACCACCCCAGAGTGGACAGGAGCCCCTGGTCACCTCCAGGGCCTCCTAGTAGGAACTTTGATGAGTAGAGCAGGGTGGGTATGGGATGGTGGCCATATCATTTATCTTCCAAATGTAAAAACTTTGAAGGGCGAAAGGGGTGCTGTTACTAATAATGCAGGGATGAACTGGGACCATTCAGTCCAGTCAGGTTTCTGTGTCCCCCAGATAAAAGGCAAATGGAATGAGAGGCCTCTAGCTCCAAGTAGAGAGTGCGTCCCTATCTAGAGGCCGTGAGATACAGCAGTCTTTAAAATCAGGGCAAACCAAACACAGGCATTGATTTGAAAGCGGAACTATCACTAGCAGGTCCCAGAGGCGGCCGTCGGGCATGTGCTTCTGGGAAGGGGTGCTGCCGGAGGTTAGGAACTGGCACATGTATGGTGAACCTGACCCTCCCTTCTTTTACACTTGAGACTGGCAACAACTGAAATGTTCAATAATATGAACTGATTGGGGAAGTCATGGTCCGTCACATTAGCTTTTACTGATCATGTTCTTAAAGGTTTTTTCAGTGCAATGGACAAAAATCCCATGATACAATGTTGAATCCCAAAAAAGCAGACTACAAAATGGCATATATTATATGAGATTATGTGAGATATATACTGTACACATAAAGGAAAGGGATGTATAAATGTGCAGTTTCCCTCTGGGAGATGGGGTAGGGAATGATTTTTTCTTCCTTTCTAAATTTCCCATGAATTTTGTTTCACACTAACCATATATTACATAATCAGAAAAAAGCACTTTACAAATGTGTATGAAAGCTGGATATACATATGTGAGCATGTGTGTGTGTGTACATATTTTTCTTTACATTTTCTCATGTGGTCCGTCCAGCATACCCCACAGAGAATCCGTGTCCCCGTACATCCAGCCTTGGGTGGTAGCCTGTGGCAGGATCAGGAGAGCTAAAAAGCATTCTCAGAACACATCTGCTCCCTAAATTCTCTTCCAACCTAGTGCTACAGAGAGGGGACTGAATCATGTTACCAGATTAGCAGGAGTGGCCCCGCACATACTTGCAGCGAAAATTTTTCCTATTTCTACATAATCTTAAAAAAAAGAAAGGGTCTTCCTGTATTTAATCTGTATTCTCGATTATCCTGTCTCTGCCCTTCCCCACTCCATGAGAAGGAAGGTTTTTGTTGTTTGTGTTAAAAGCTGTTCTGTTGGTAAGACAGATCCCATTGGCTGGCCACAAAGGAAAGCTTGTTGAAGGCCTCTGTTCCCAGTGGTCCCATGGGCTGGGGAGAGGCGCAGGAGGGCTGTCACCATGCAGTCTGGGAAGAGAATTTCATGTTCTCTGCTGGTTCTTTTGGATTAAAAAATATCACATGGCAAAGAGGCTGGCAAAGTAAGCTGTGTTCTCCTCTTTGGATTCAGTAGCGGTATATTGTATTTACTCATGCACATTATAGTTCATGAGAAAAGGTGTTGAGATGGTATAACAGCATTTATATTTTGGGGTTTGGTTTCACTTATTAAATTTGTAATTTCGGGTTTACCAAAATGTATTCTTTAATGAAACTTTTCTTGAAAGAAAGAAATCGGTGGGTGGGGGGGGGGGGTGGAGAATAAAAGTAGAGGAGGAGGAGACCAGAGAAAGCTGATGCCCAGATGCCTACCAGTTAGTGCTAAGGCCTGAGAGGGAGGCGACAGGGGTGGGACCTGGGCTAGGAGCTCCCGAGTAGGTAAAGGGTGCACCCAGCAGAAGAGTCCCCTTGAAACTGGGTCAGCAAGGAGAGGACCCTGACACAGTCTTGCTTTAAAAACCATCAAGAGACAGCTGATACGGTGTGGAAACTCCATGTGGGTGATGGTGGAGCTACAGGGTGGGAAAGCGCCCAAGAGCCTGTGTCAGCAGCTGGGGACCGCTGCCCACCACCAGGCATTATATTGCACCACTGGGGGTTTGGGCGTTACAGCAGTTAGCTTGACACCCTGGGAGAAGAGCTGATGGCACAATCTGGTCCCCTCACCTTCACATGTGCCTGGGTCTCCTCTCTTCCATGAGACTGCAAGTTCCTGCCAGACACTTCTTTGTTTGATTCTTGCACCCTCAAACAACCTAGGCACAGCCATGCATACAGTGAGCCTTCAGTAAATGCTGAACTATCTGTTCGACACGCTCCTAATGGGATTGAAACTGGGTCTCTGTGGTTTGTTTCCAATAGCATTTAGTGTAAGAGTATGAGCGATTAGTCACTTTTCATAAAGGTTCTTGCCCTTCAGGAACTGGAGGCCTATTAGATTCCTACAGAGTAGACATCTTGGGGAAAGAAGGAACATAGGCATGTCCAAAAGTTCATTTCACTGAGAGATTTTCTCTCCTTAATCCTGGAGATTATTGAATGGGGTGGAAGCTTCAGTAGAACTGAAACAGGTCTGTGAGTTGGGAGGAGGCATGGGTCTCTTGGCCCAGCTGTACCCCAGATCCTGTGCCTGTCAGTTTCCTTGCTGGTGAAATGAAGTCAGTGGTTCCCAAGTCAAATTCCATGGATTAATGGCACACTGGCTACCATTTGATTCTTTGCCTAGATGTTCCCCATGTGACTTTGAGGCACAACCAGATCTGGGAACTACTGGACTGGGTAGGTGATCTTAACCCATGTAAGACAGAGTCTGTCTTTTATAACATGGAAACATAATCTTATTTTCCTGACCTAAGATTGTAGAATTTAGGAAAGAGACATAGGATTGAGTAATCCATCTCTTTGGGAGAAGAAAACAAAAGCGAACAACGAAAAAGAACCACTGTTAGTTAGCCCAAAGATGAAACGGAAAAATAAACATGGTTTAAGACAACTAGGTAGAGGAAATATTTTCTTTGACAGGATATGAGAGAATTTGTCAAGAGTTATTAAACAAAGAAGTCAAAGGTTCCATCGTAGGAACTTAATAAATATTTGTCGATTAACCCAATTGCTGTGCTAATTCAAGCAGAGAAGGAATTCTGCTAAAGTCAGGGTTTCTAATTGCCCATTCAGGATGAAAATAGGGTTTGTGTTCCCCTGAGCAACCTAATCTATTCTCTTATCCAAACAAGCACCAAAAAGGACTCAATATGTCCTTTGGCAACCAAAGATAGAACTCCCACTCAACTTCATCTCAGGCAGATCCTAATGGCTGGTTGTAGTTACTCAGAAATATTATATGAGTCATGCCCTATGCTTGACAAAAGTAGGTTTGAATTTGGGGACCACCAGGAATTTCAGGTGGAGCTCTGCATCCTTGGTGGGTGGCTTTATTCCCCATCCCTGCGTGTTTGTTGTGCTGCTGAGTGAAACCCAAGGGATGCTGGTAAATCTTTTCAAAATAGCCTTCATCCAAGGTCCTTTCCAAAGTGTAGCAATCAGAACTACTGATTCTGCAATTGAGCAATTTCCAGGGGTGCCAAAGAATTGGCATATTATACTGGGTAGAATGTGTCTTCTATTTAACACATTCCAAATTATTTTCTAATCAAAAAAATTCAAAACATGTTTTCATTCAATGTATTTGAAATGGTCATTCTCCAGAAAGCACTCCCCATTTAGCCAGCCCCCTCCTTCTACAAGTCAGTTATTCCTGCCTTTATTGGGAGGGCTTAGAGGCCACTCGAATGCTATTTGCTCTAAGTTGCCCTTATTCAAACAATGCATTAACACTTCATGTAAATTTGAATTTTGCAAATCTTAAATAATGCTTTATAAAATAGTAATAAAATATCACTGAGTGGGTAAATTTGTATAGTTTGTTCAGAATGGCATAACAACGGTGCTAGAGCACCAACCCAGTGAAATTTGAATGGTTTAAATTTAGTGCCTTATCTGGTGGCCGTCCCACCTTAGCAGTAAACAGAAACCCCCACGAGCCTTGGGCAGGGTGATGGCTAGCCACAGCAGGAATCACGAGCAGAGGCTTCCATGAGTGTTTTGGGGATTGTAATGCTGCTAGATGAATATTCATTGTGTTAATAGTTTGACATCTGTTCTTCGATAGTAACATCTAAGCTTTTATAAAGTAGTAGTGCTGAAAAGATGCTGTAAATTGCTATGAAATGAAGTTAGGTGCAATAGGTAAGGAAGACCTGGCACTGAAAGTGATCCACAGTGCTCCTATTTTAGGGGAAAGACAGCTAAATAAAAGCAATATTGCTGGGACATTTTTTTAAAAACACCATTGCTTTTATCATTTTTTTAAAAGTATCATTGCAAAAATATGCTGCTATAATTATAGATATATGTACTCTGAGAACTTATCCCCTGATGCATTTTGTGATTATAACTGTAAGAAAATTATACTTGAATTAAGGGAGTTTTGAGTGATGTAATTCTTCAGAAATGCAATTGTCTTTAAAGCATTTTCATCTGAGTATAGTGCATACTCCTCCTAGATTGTAATCTCTTTAAGAGGAAGCTGAAACCATCTGTTATTTGTATATTCTACCCTCCAACTCCCTAATAATAATAATAATGGTGATACTGTTGTAGAAATTCACTGTTTACAAAATGAATTGTCCCAGTTGACCCTCAAGATGGACCCTACAAGGTGAATTTTCTTATTTTCCCCATTTTGCAGACCAGAACACAGAGGTGTAGAGAGATTCAATAATTTGCTCATGTCGCTCAGCTAAGAGTGGTAGGTAAGAAAACTGTCAGATTAATCACTGAGATGGAACCTACAGGCATCTGAATGCACTTCGAATACCTCCTTCTGAAGTGCTAAGTCTGAATCCATCCTCTGTATATAGGCTGTTACATATAGCAACACAGAGGATGAAAACCTCTCTGTTGGTTCACAAACTGGCCCCTGTACCGGCAGAGCCAAGGAAAGACCAAAGAAGGAGGCAGACCCCTCAGATTGTTAGGCAGCAGTTTTAATAAGAGAACTAACTTATTTATGAGGTTTGTCTTGGGCAGCACCAAGGTGAGCAGATCTTTGCACCTGCCCACTAGCAGCTTGAAAGCTCATAGAAGTATATTAACTGGGTTCCATCACATGTACTGTGCAAATGGTGTCAACACCACATCATTATCTCAAGGCCACGCCCTTGGGCCAGCTTCTTGCACAGCGAAGGCAAGTGGAACCCACATGCCAGAGACTGAGGAGGGGGCAAGGGGCCTGGGTCTGGCTCATGGGTTCACTGGCACTCACATCCTCTCTGTGACCTCCCGCAACACTCTCCCTGCATCCCTTTGGCATTATTGGGCGTGGAATTGTATCTCTGGAGATGGTGAGGTGAGAGGAGGCACAAACCATGCCGGAGCAGAGCTGTCGTAGTGACGGTTCCAGGGAGAGCAGCAGAAAAAGTCAGGGGGCGGCCTCCTGCTTGCAGTCGTAACCTGTCGTGAGAGCTTAGACAAGCCCTTGACCCTTTGGGGCCTTCATTTCCTCCTTGCAAAGTAAGAGCGACAGCTGTATGCATTACGTTCGAGACTGTTGTGGAACACGGGAGTGTTTTCTTTCTAAGGCATTCCACCTAGGGCAGGGGAGAGAGTGAAGAAAGAGAAAGAGGAAAGAAGAGAGAGGCGCTTTTATAGGAACTGGCTCGTGTAGTTATAGAGGCTGAGAGGCAGCCTGGGAATTGGAGGCCAATGGTGTACATCCCGGTCTGGGTCTGATGGTCCGAGAACCAGGAGCACTGGCATCTGAGAGCACGAGAAGATGGATGTCCCGGCGCAGAGGGGACAGATTGGCCCTTCTTCTGCCTTTTTGTTCTTTTTAGGCCCTCAACAGAAAGGATGATGCCCATTAGTGAGGGTATCTTCTTTGCTTAGTCTCCCTATTCAAAGGCCAGTATCCTCTGCAGACACACTTGTAGACACACCAGAAATACTGTTTTACCAGCCATCTGAGCATCCCTAAGTCCTGTCAACTTGGCACATAAACTTAACCATTACTGGTGTGTGTTTGTATATCAAGAACAAGGGCCTTCCATCTTGTTCATGGTATGAATAATTGCATAAATGCGGAACTCACAAAATCCTCAAATTGCAGATGGTCTAGTGGAGTTCTAGAGCCCCCTCCCCATTTATCCCCTTTAATACTCCCCATTCTAAGGCTGAGGAGGGACAGGGGGGTCCACGTGACTTGCCTGGGGCCACTCAGCCGATTAGTAAAGGAGCTGGGACTAGGACAATTTCTCTGTATTCTCCTGTCTGGGACATGGCTTGCATGACCTGGTTACCTGCCACAGGGGGCAGCCCGTGAGGTCAGAACCTGGGACCAGGTGTACTGCTGGGAAGACAGGCCCCTGGGGAACTCACAGAGCAGCCCCTGCCAAGGGCAGGTCTAGTCTGGGAACCAGAGTGAGGTCTCTGAGGGGTGTAGCTATGGAAGGAGTTGCCGCAGTCACAGGTGTTGGAGCCCAGAGAGAGGCTGGGAGCTGCTGGTGTGGGGAAATCTCGTAGGCAGGCAGTGTTTGGGGCCCTGGCAGCAGGAGGAGGCCCCGGGCACACAGGTTTCCGGTCTCTGGGAGGGTCTCAGGCACTGGACACTCAGAAACTCAGTCCCACAGGGACTGAAGTGGTTGGTAAGAGACAAACATGGATGTTCAAGTGTAAGACATAGTGCAGGAACCCAACAATCAGGTCAGAGATGAGATTCATTTTTGGGGAGTCAAGCAAAAGCATACAAAGCAGAGGCCGGAAAAGGGTGTCAGAGTGTTGGGCTAAATCCATTAGGTTGCGGAACAAGGTTGGCCTTGAGGTCAGACCAAGGGTGAGCTTGCAGGCTTGGGGCGTTTAAGGGGGTGGTGCAAGGACAAAGGGGACGGTCGCTGACCAGCCAGAATGTTGCACTGACTTTTAACCCAGTGCTCTTTTCTATCAAATATTTATCTGTTCTGCTGAGCTGGAGACTTTTCACCCTTGGACTTAGAAAAACACCAGTGAAAAAAAGGGTAAAGAGATACAAGGTTCTAACTCACTCCTGCTAGTGTGGGGAAAGCAGCTGGATTTACCCAGATTCGGCAGCTGTAGACTGGACAACTCAGCAGAGGAAAGTCAGAGTCCTCAGACAGGCTCTCCCCTGGCCAGACTTCACGTCCTTCACAAATACCATGAAAACGGGCCCTTTTAAAGGCCCTGTACCATAAGACATCCTTTAAGAAAATCAAGCAGGGAGTAAATCATGGGATTTAGTCAGTGAGATGGTTGTGCATGAAGAAGGGGATTGCGGCCCATATCTGAGGCATGACGGAGGCCCGGGAAGAACACTAGAATTGGAGCCAGAAAACCTGGGTCCTGAGCATGGCCCTGCCTTTGCAATCGCTCTGGCAATGTCTTTATCCATAACCCCAGAGAGAGAGGCTATGGATTAAATGGAACCCTATCTTTGCAAGTGCATTGAAGGAAGTTGCAGAGAATTGTTTTTGTATAACCTAAGTCCACAATCTCTTCCTTCTTTCCCAGCTACTCAGATGTTCTTGGCTGAGTTGAGGAGAGAGTACTCCACTTGTTTCGGCCTGTGTAGACCGAGCCTGGGGACTAACTGCCCCGTCCCACAGGAGCTTGGTGGATGGTCCTGCCAGCAACAGCTCACCTTGTGTCCAGTCACACTGATGGGCACAGAGCAGTGGAGAAAGATCGAGATTCCTCTCCCTTACTATCCATGCACCTGGAATCCCGGGATCCAGTCATCTCAAACCAGGAGGGAGGGAAGTTGCCAAGGCCCACGAAAAGAGAATGAATGAGGTTCATGCAGACTCCCCACAGCCCCTTTGTGACTCCCCCATACGGACTCTCTCTCACCCCTAGTTCTCCCAATGACTGTCTACCCCTGAGGGCAGGTCGTGTAAGGTTGACTTACTTCTGAGAGTCCCTGGGGCCCTGCTCTCTGGAACTGGCTAAAGCCAGGAGGCAAGGAGCTGACCATAGTGGACTCAGCACGGTCAGCACAGGAATCAGAGATGCTCCCCATGGGCCCTTTTGGGCAGGTGGCGCTTATTTCCTGGGCAGGCTGTATATGTCCGCCATCTGCTTTATGTATAAAGGCCCTTGTTCTCAACATACACACTCACATACAAGTGGTGGTTAACTTTATGTGTCAATTCGACAGGACTTAGGGATGCCCAGATGGCTGCTAAAACAGTATTTCTGGTGTGTCTGCAAGTCCGTCTCCAGAGGATCCTGGCATTTGAACAGGCAGAGTAAATCTGGGGTAAAGAAGATCGCCCTCCCTCATGGGCATCATCCAACTATATAAATAGATTCCCAGGGAAACCTTGAGGAGCAGGTCATTACAGAGGTGAGAAGGGTGAGGAGGATAACTTGCTTAATGTTACCAGCTAGCAGGTGTCAGCACCGGAATCCAAGCCCCAGTCACCAGAGGGCAAAGCCCACGCTCCCTCTGTGATGCCACATGACCCTCACTGAGGGTGGGGTGGGGAGAGGGGTGCTGGTCAGCTCGCGGGTAGTGCTGCATGCTGGAGCCCAAGGATCAAAGGCCCACAGCCTGTCAGACCAAGGCTGCGAGCCCCGACATTGACACGTTAGACCCTCCATTCCCTCTTCTCTGGTCCAGGCCCCTCTCCCTCCTGCCTAGATTGCCCTGTGCCCCCACGTCCCCCTTGTGGCCCTAGTCTGTTCTCAGGGCAGCAGCCAGAGGCATTGTTTTAAAAAACTAGTCAGATAATGTCCCTCCTTCATACAAACCTGTCCTTGGCAGCTGTCTCCCTCGGAGTGGAAGGCCAGTGTGCTTACAGTATCCTGCAAGGCCTTTGGCCGTGCGTACCTCCCTCCACAGCCTCACCTCCCTCTGCCGTTTCCCTCCACTCCCTGTGCTGCAGCCCTACTGGCCTCCTCGCTGGGCCTCAGATGCTCCAGGCTCGTGCCGACTTCAGGGCCTCTCTCATCGCTGTTCCCCCTGCCTGAAATGCTCTTCCCCCAGTTATCAGCGAGGCTTCCTCGCTCCTCCTTCCCATCTTGGCTCCACGTCACCTCCTCACCAAGTGGTGTCCGAAGGCCATGTGACCCTCTCCCCTGGCACTCATATCCTTCCTTGCTTTATTCTTCTTCACAGAATTTATTATAATCTGACATACTGCATATTTATGTCTGTCTCCTGCAACTAGACTCAGCTCTGTGAGGACCTGAACTTTTGTCTACTTTGTTCATTGCTGTGTTTGTAGTCCTCACAATAGTGCCTAGCACATAGTAAGTATTCAACAAATCTATGATGAATTAGTGAACAAATGCTAGAAAACTTGGTCGGAGAGAATATTGAAAGCAAGTGACAAGAACAAGACCAACACCACAACTTTTCACTTTGAACTTTCATCTGCCTGTTTGTAGAAAGGCCACCTTGGCTCAGAAAGACTCCCCTTTGCTCTGTTTCATTAACTGTCTTCTCCCTGTTTTGAAGTTCAGTTGACAGAGAAAAGAGATTAGACAGTGTTACAAGTCGAACTGTGTCCCCACAGAAATACGTGCTGTCTTAACTCCCCGTATGTCAGTTTGTGGTCACATTTGGGAATATGTTCTTTAGAGAGCTAATCATGGTAGATTGAGGTAATATGAGTGGTGTCCTTACAGAAGGGGACATTTGGACACAGGGATGGGCATGCTGAGGGAAGATGATGTGGAGACATCTGCAGAGAGAAGATGCCACGTGATGACGGAGGCAGACATTGGAGCTATGCCGCCACAGGCGAGGACTTCGTAGGGCCACCAGAAGCTGCAGCAGAGGCCGGGGACAGATTGTGGGACCAGCCCTGTTGACAGCTGATCTGTCCGGGACTTCTGGCCTTCAGCACTGTGCGACAAAAAAGCCTCTGTTGTTTGAAGCCACCCAGGTTGTAGTTCTTTGTTACCACAGCGCTAGGAAACTAATGCAGATGGGATGCATCCTCTTTGCCAGGCAGTAGCCTGACTCGGGCAGCAGATGAACCCAGACCTCTTCTCTCCCTGATGCTGGCAGGCGGGACATGGAGATGGACTGGGGTGCACTGGTAGGAATGGGCCTGCCTCGGGGCAGATGACCACACAGGGCTGGGGTGGGGTGCCACAGCCAGGGTTTTGGTTCCCACCTCTGCCACGCCGGAGCCTGCGCTGTGGGCAAACCACTCCACCACTTACGCCTCCACAGTGTCACCTGCATGAATTTGTAGATGCACCTAGTCTGCAGCTCCAGCTAGCACTCCACATACCCTTGCGCTATGGCATCCTCAGAAGTCTAAGCATCAGTGGAAGGCGAAAGGAGAGAATATTCAGTTAAATGGTGACCATGAAAACATTTTCAAAATGACTATTAATCTGTGTAGACCAATTAAACAATTAAAAAACTTGGTTTGTTCCCCTTAGCTAGCTTGTATTTCTAACCTGGGCTGATGTCATTGATTAAATGAATGGGGGATGAGTCAGTATTCAAGTGGGGTGATAGGTCCTCCCTGGTGACCGCTAAATTCAGCTAGCTATAGCCTCTTAAGTTCAATTTAAAACCAGAAGGAGAAAAAAAAATATCATGAAAGGAAGAGGCCCAAACGAAGATAATTTTTGGTCTGCTAGAGAATAGAGCTGTGCAGAGGGGCCCAAAATAATACATAATTGGCAAGTTTCTTGTCAACTCTGCTACTTTCCTCCCAGCAGAATTATATGTCGGTTGTGTAAACTGCTATAAATAATTACTGGTTTTGCAAAAATTATATCCAGACAGAAAAGCTAGTGTCCTGTATGGGTCATGTCTCTGAAATATCCAGATTTGGAAACAGGATTAACTGCCTCCAAAACCTGCCACCACAGTCTGCAGTCACTTAAGGGTTGAGGCAATGCAGTGCAAGTGCCCCCCTCCTACCAAACTGGGGGAGGGGGAGGGGAGATGGTGCTAAATCAGTCTGGGCAAGACACAGCTGTGTTCAAGTTGGAAACAGGGACCTTCAAGGTTGTCTCTGCCACCTCCCACTCAACTCAAGAAATTCGAATGTGCCCAAATGAAAAAAACTTGCCATGAATTTATTCAACATATGTCCTTATGAGAAGCTGGACATACAAGACAGACATTGTTTCTGCTTTATAATTTCAGATAAAATCCCTGGAAATTAGGATAAGAATTGTGAGGGAAACAGAAAATAGCAAGGGCCCTTTGATGGAGTCATCCGGGAAAGCTTATTCAAAGAGGTGACACTGAGACCTAATAGTTGAGGAGGAGCTAGCCATATGAACAGCAACAGCATGGCCATTCTAAGCAGGAAATGTGCAAAGGCCCTGAGATTGGAAAATTAAGTGCTATTGAAGTAAAGCGAAATAGATAAAAATTTTCAAGTCAGACAGAGAATTATGTATCTAGAAGGATCAGAGAAAGCAATTTGCCCAACACCATTATTTTGTATTTTCTGAAGTTTAGAGTCTCTTTACCTTCCCTAGAGTCTCACAGCAGGCCAGTGGAAGAGGGGAACTAGAATCCTGAACTCTGAACTGTTCTATTACCAAGCCTCTGGTTAGTCACTCAGAGCAGTTTGAGTTTACTCCACTTCCGTTCTCCCAAAATATTAGTGGCTCTGTGTCAACAAGTGAACTGCAGATTTGACAAGATAGAAGAGGCCATTTTATGTTATTCAATCACTCATTCATTCATTCTTTCACTCAGTTGGTTAGTGATCTCAGGGAAGCCCATGTGCCACAACATTGCTGGTGTTCTGGCAACTGCGCTTGGTCACAGAGGCCTTAGGTCTGAGTACTTGTCTACAGCCTCTTCTAGACCTGGAGCTCCGAGAGGAGGTGGAGATCTGTCCAGAGCACCAGAAAGTCCCCAGCATTTCCTTAGTCCAGCACATAAAAGGTACTTAATATTTGCTGAAAGCTGAAAAGAGTGACTTAATGAATGACTGAATACATGAAGATTGAATATCCTCAGCTTTTAAGTGGAAAATTCATCTCTGAGAACTTCCACTTTTAAGTGGAAGATTTATTTCTGTGTTAATGTCTGCTCTGGCCTTGTCTTCAAACACTGCCAGTAGGGAGTCGATATCTCATTAAATGCTTATCCACCAATAGAGACCATTAAAATCCAGCAGCAAATATTACAATGACCCTGGTGTTCATGAATATTTTCTAAATTGTATTTCTAGTTGTTTCCAGTATGTAGCATATATGCATGATTCCAAAATCAAAGCAGAATAACAACATCTTCCTCCCACCTGTCCCCAGGTGCTCTGTTCCCTAACACCTGCTCTGGATAGGGTGGCCGTATGGACAGGCATGTCTAGGACAGTCCCAAGCTATACCTATTGTTTTTGTATAAATATTAATAGGACTCCTTTCTCTAAAAAATATCCCAATTATGCAAAAAATAATATGGTTACCCTATGTAAAGTTAACCACTTTCACTACTTCCTTCAAGGTTTTCTTTATGCAGTATCAAGCAAATCAGAATTTATATATTCTTATTTCCCCCTCTTTCTTTCTAGCACGTTGCTTTTCTCCCTGACAACTAGAGCCTTCCCTATAACACAACATAGAAATGCTCCTCACAACATAGAAATGCTCCTCATCTTTTTTTTCCCCTTTTCTATACTTTTTTTCCCCTTTCTCCCTCCCTGCCTCCCATCCTTCCGTCCAGATGCATGGCACCCGTTGTGTGGATGACTCACTTATTTAGCCATTCTGCTGTTGATAGGCAATTGGGTTATTTCCAATTGTCTGCTATCACCATCAGTAAGGCAGTGCTTTATCATTTACATGTGTGAGATTGTATCTCTAGGAAAATACTGAGAAGTTGGATTGCCAGGTCAAATGGCACATGCATCTGTAATTTTAATAGATATGGTTAAATTTTCCTCCATTAGGGTTGTGATGTTATGCAATCCTAAAACAAGGTATGAGAGTTGTTCCCGTCTTCCTAAGACCTTGCTCTTGAATGTTGCACAGATTATAGGACTCGATCCATAACTAGAAACAGGGGTAGGGGAAATACTATTGGTTGATCCCTTCCCCAGAACCTGATGTGGCTCCCTAGACCTGCCAAAAAAAATGCTAGTATATAAATATTTTGGTCCAACAAGTGATGTTAAGTTTTTTTTTTCATTCCTTAAATCAAATGCTTTCATCAATATGAAGACTTTCTGGTGTTTTCCTATTTTTTTTCTTAAAAATTAAGTTTTTCCATTCAATTTCCCAACAGTGTGGTTGCTAACCAGTGGTGGCATTTTATTCTGATGATGAAGAATATTAAGAACTATGGAAGATTGTTCTTTCAGTAAATGTGGCGGGGGTGCAGGATTGAGGTATGTAGCATTTGGGAGGTACTGATATATTCTTACACTTTTCAACCCTTCGGACTAATGAGGCACGTGGAGTGAACTGCCCACATCCTACTGTTAGAGCAGCCTTGCTAGGATAAAAGTAATGAGCCCACACATAAAATTGGCATATTCTTAATAAGATATTTAATCACAACAGCAACTGTATGTGCTATTGTTGATTTACTTTTTCCTAGGTTTCTGTCTTCTGGTCTAAACTGTTTAGAATTGGTAACTATGTTTTTATTCCATGTAGCCTTCCCTTTAGTCTTCTTTATTAATTAATGACTAACCAACTCTGCATACTATCCATGAACCATTCTTGCAGGGAAATGAGATCCATAGGCTATTCCTTGTATCCAGTTTTTGTTTGTTAGTTTTGGTGTTTGAGGTTTTCTTGGTGAGAAAACTAGGTAAGAGATAACTTTCACTGCTAACACTGACAGCTCATTGAGTTTTAGTTTCTACCAGTACAGTGACTGTTGGACCAGCTCACTGAAATCTGCTCGAGGGTAAAGAATCCATGGTTTTGTTGGTTCTTCTTCAAAGATTGGGGAATTTTTGAATCAGGTACTTTGTGATAACTTTTAATCATGAATCTCACACTTTTTTAGATTTTCTTATTCCATTCTCTTTCTATGGGCTCCTTCATTCTTTTTCATTATGAGCTACTTGAAATGTCACAGTCAAAATCATGTATTACTTCAGAACAGACACACTTTCAACAATCTTCAGTTACAATATTTAGATTATATATTCTAGGCTCTTTTCAGTCCGAAATAGGAGGCTAAATGTAATTGCATTCACAATAAAACACTGATCTGAAAACAAAAACAAAAACAAAAAAAACCAAAAAAAAAGTGATGAGCCCAACTGGAAGTGGAAAGTCAGGCCACATAGGTGATGGCGTTCGTGAATTTGTCACACTGTGGTCCCTGGGCCACCTACCTGGGAATCATCTGAAGTGCTTGTGTGACTTAAAGGGGAGCTTCCCGGACAGCCTTTGTATCTACTGCGTGTCTCTGTAAGTCTTTTCCTGTTGCCATTCTGGTCACTACCACTGTTGTCTGCAGTTGTCGACCAAAAGCTGTGCACAGGACATAGGAGTGACACTGTAGGAACCGCCAAGCAGCTCTCGCTGGAGGTGTAGAGAGGGTTTCTTTCTTGTTTTGTTTTTTTCTTGGATTTTTTGGTTTCATGATTTTTGAAAAGCATTTTATTATGGAAATTTTCCAACATAGGTGAAAGTGAAGAGAAGAGTACGATCACCTCCATGACAATGGGGAACAATGATCAGCTCACAGCCCACTCACCAATCTTTCCCCTTCCCTGGAAATCTCAGACATCCTATATTTCATGTGTGTCCAGAATTCCTCCTTCTCCCACAGAAGATCAGCCAACAGGAGCGGGGGCTGGAGAGGCCCCTTGGGGGGCTGGAGGGAGGCCCAGCGGGGTCTGGTGCCCCTCCTCGGCTGTTGTCCCACTCCGAGCAGTCCGTCCTCCGTGCGTCCTGAGGTCCCTCCTGGCTCTAAGATGCAGGTTCTGTCCTCTCTCCTGAAGGCGCCGTCCCTGCTGGGCTGTTGTAGGGCCAGATGCGCGGCATTCGCTGCGCCATACGCTGGGCTGGGGAGGAGAAGACATCCTGATGTGGCCACTGCTGAACACCCGGGGCTGAAGCACATTTTTGTTACAAGTGAAGTGCTTGGTTATGGCTTAAATATTCTGCCAAACACTTTCTACTCTTCAGTAGGTTTGTTTCTGAATTTCATCCGCATTTTACCCTTACTCTCTTCCCCCATATAAGCACTTAATTCCACAAAGCATTCACTGCTCTGCAGCCCTCAATATCCTGCCCGAATGGGAAGTAGATCTTTTCCTCCCTTTTTAAAGAAAAGATGGCCAGAAGCAATATAACAATATCTGTTTTTAAAGAGAAAACCCAAGCACTGCACTGACTGTGTGATAAAATGCCAGTTTATGATTTTATAGCCATGACAGGCTACCATTTGTAATCCTCTAAAATTCTAAAAGCCTTCAACCCACTGTGCTGCTGGCCTAGGCAAGCAGCGCCCAGCAGACGACGGGAAACCGGGGCTCACACCACTGTGCGTCCTCAGCAGGGCTGGCAAGGATAAACCGCAAGCCTGCATGCACTGCAGGCGCTACAAAAAAAACCCGTTTATATCTCAGAGTTATAAAGTTTCTTACTAAATTGGTAGAGGGGAAGACGAGGCTCTTGATAGATCTTTGGCCCAGAAAACAAAGGTCTTCTTGCTGTTGGAGCTGCTTTTCATGAAGTTGGCAATTTCACATTCTGGTTTCTACAGGCTACTTTTACTCCAATACATTCCCAGTAGGAAAGGTCTCCCATCATCAGGTGAACTCTGTTCAAGGAACCGTATTTCTTCAGCCTTAAGACACCATCTTGCTGTCTTGTGAAAGACCATGGTTTCAATGCAAAAAGCAAAGGATTGAGACACAGGCTCATTTCTTAGCCTAGTCTGTGTCGTCTTGCCATGTGACTGCCCAGGCGCTTGGGTCCTAAGAACACTTGCTGGACAAAATCAGTCACGATACCAGACACCTGGAAAAAAGAAT
This sequence comes from Manis javanica, assembly GCF_040802235.1. Lineage (NCBI taxonomy): Eukaryota > Metazoa > Chordata > Mammalia > Pholidota > Manidae > Manis > Manis javanica. The sequence continues at coordinate 101,057,102 of NC_133167.1, forward strand.
AAGTACCAGGTTGCAGTTCTCTTGTTGCATTTTTAACAGTTTGGTAAATTGGACCTGAATGAAAATGTGAAAATTGTAAGCAAAGAAGTAAATTGTAATAATAAGCTACCTTTTTCACTTTGAAATATTTCAAAGAATGATCATACCCTGAGTTACCAATGGTGTAGGAAAAGGGGTCACTGATAATGGGAGCGGTAGTTGGAACAACATTTTGGAATAGCAGTTTTGCAGTATGTGCCCAAAGGCCTTTAAAATGCATATGCTTTAACCTCCCTATCCCTCTTCTAAGAATTTATCTCAAGAACATAATCAGACTAGACTTCAAAACTGTCTACAGTAGATGCTTATGATAGGAGAAAATAAAATGTCCAAGAATATAGGTTGGATTAGGTGAGTTGTGATAAATTTGTAAAATGGAAATCTCTGAAGTCATAAAATATTATGAGGTAGAGCTATATTTATTGGCATGGGCATATTTCATAGGTTTTTTTTCTTTTGCACATATTTCTTGTCTGTTTTTTTCCTCCTGTCTTTGCGGTGACAGATGGATGCTACCACCTACTATAACCCACATCAGTAAACAGGTAGTCTACTCCATTGTGATCTAAATAGAAATAGAATCCTGAGAGGCTATGATGTTACAGTTTCAAAAAAACAGAACAAGGAAGAGTTGTTGGTTCCTTTAATGAAATGAAACCTGGAGGTCATCGGGGAGGTCACATCTCCATTTGGGAAAACGTAGCTGGACTATGTGGTCGCACCTTTATGCTCAGTCACCTCCCATTATCAACCTTGGTGGAGTGGCGGGAGGGGGCATGTTTCCTCATCCAAAATTTTTCACAAAAGGTCTTGATGGAAAAGTGAAATTAGTACAATTGAAAAAATTAGAAATAAAATGACAAAATGCTAATTTAATGTTGAGGTAGGTAAAAAGGAAGGATGTCCCTTATTATTTAAAAAAAGTCTGAATCTAAAAGGTGTGTTTCTAGACATTACTTGCAAAGGGAGCAAAATAGAGAGCTGACATCTGGGGTAGGCAGAGAAAATGCTTAATAACAATTAGAAGCTTGGTCTGAATTCTCCCCACACAATGGGAAGGTTACTTATACATTTATAAATTTGTTCATTCAATAAACATTTAGCAAGCACCTACGGTGTGGCAGCTTGGATAAATAAAGATGAGCAAATAGTGTGTCTTCTCCTCCAAGAGCTCCTGGTCACCCCAGCCTGTCCAGGGTTTGGTGGGGGGACCAGATTATGTCCCAGTGCTGCGCTAGGTAGGCAAGCCCCATTCTACATAGCCATCAACAACCATTCAGTTGTTTCACAAACTTAAACTAATTAAACTGACTGGTTATTTCAGTGTCACATAGATAAAAACTGTCCTCCACTTCTTGGGGTGTTCTGGGCTCAGTCCCGGGACCTCCTCTCTTCCGTGTATGCATTCTTTCCCTAGGTGAGCTCATGCGGGCTCATGCCTTAAAATACCGTCTACGTATGATCATGACTGCAGATTTGCTTGTCCAGTCCCAACCTTTCCCTGTGTTCCACAATCAAATTTACAGCTGCCTCGTTGACATCCCCCACCCTCCACTGAATGTCTTATGCACACTTCAGATCTCAGGGGACAGTGGCAGAGATCCTATGCTCTGCTTGGCCAGCCCTGCTTTGGCTGGTGGTAAACTCCGAGGATGCTGTGCTCTGCACCAGAGGGGGAAGGGAGGAGGCGCCCACCTCCCGCGGCTGTTTAGTTGCCAAGTTGCTTATTCAATCTGTTACTTTTGCTCCGTTTTCCCCTGCCTCTGCGCATGGAATTCTGCCAGAAGCCCTCCTTGGCTCCGTAGCTACCTTCTGCATGTATGTTGGGTTAGGATTTCTTTGATTCCTATGATCCTGTCTGCCTTTAATCAATCATGAATTTCCTCGAAGTTTCCGCCTCTCTGGTTGTGCTGCTGCTTACTTTATATCTCTCATTTTAATTCATTCTTTTAAGGTTGTAAGGTATTTTTTCCTGGATGTTTCAGGTAGGAGGTAGAAATGTGCGTTTGGTTTTCCACCTTGATTCAATATCTAGTCTCTCCCACAGATTCAGTGTTATACTGAATATAAGCCAATTTAATAACGCAATTATTCTTTTAATTACCATTCTGTACTCTAGGATTCTAATACCTTCATTTTGTACCTGCTTTGGGGATAGAGGTCAAAATCTCTTCTCTGTAGGTCCAGTTGCTCATTATTGCCTCCAAGCCTATGAACTCTATTTGTCTACTAAAAACCATGACAGTAGCCTTACTTCTCGTCCATTAGGCATTTCCTGGATGTCAAATTCAGCTCAGTTATCTGAACCACTGTGACTTCATGCCTTCACTAAATTCCTAGGGAGTATCCTTGCCTCTGTCTCCCAGTCGACCTGGATTTCCCAGGCACTGGGTGTGTCTTCGCGTCCTGATAAATAACATTGACTCATTTTGTCATTAACCAGACTCCTGGTCCCAGCCAGTTCTGGTGTTCCGTCCTGTTCCCCACACTGTGACTATAATTAGTGCCACAGATCTTATATTGGTTTTTCTGGATTGTCACAACAACCTTACATAATCGATGTTTGTTTTAATTTAATTAAATTTGTTTTAATTCTAATTTAGTTTTAATCCTTTGTTTTAATTCTAATTTAGTTCATATATATTCCATAATGTAAAATTGGCTTTAACAAAAAGAACAAAATTTTACAGATGGGAAGACTATTTAAAAAGAATTCAATGCTAAGTATTTCATCACAAACTAATATTAACCTTGGAAAATATAGTTGAGACTTGAGAATTCAAGTTAGTAGGTTACTGAGCAGTACTAATGATCATACAGAATGAGATATGCAGATTCTACCTGAATTAGTTACGGTACAGTCAGGAGATACAAACCAGGCAGTTATTATAATGACAGAACTTAATATAAAGTATTATTAACTAGGTTACTGTACTAGCTTCCTAGTATTGCTGTAAGAAATTACCACAAACTTCGTGGCTTAATCCTACACCTGATATCTTACAGTTCTGTAGGTCAGAATTCTGAAACCAGTTCCACTAGGCTAATCAAGGTGTCAGCAAAATTGTGTTCCTTCTGGAGGCTCTGGGGAACAGTATGTTTCCTTAGCTTTCCCAGCTTCCATAAGCCACCTGCATTTCTTGTCTCTTTGGCTCCACGTCACTCCAACCTCTTCTGTTGTCACATCTCCTCTGAGTCTGACCCTTTTATCTTCCTCTCATAAAGACCCTTGTGATTATACGGGGCTCATGCAGATAATCCAGGATAATCTTCCCAACTCAAGATCCTTAACTGCAAAGTTCTTTTGCCATGTAAGGTGAAATACTCAGAGGTTTCAGCACGAGAGGATCTGGGGGGACTATTATTCTACCCATCAAAATAACTGACAGGGCAAAAATCAAACACCAAGGTATCACATGTTATAGATGGAATCAGCGACTGCAGGAAACAGCAATCCCCTGAGGGTTCCAACGAAGGGGAGATGTTGGAATGTTTAGAATTTAGAAGCTTAGGAAAGCAACTCACAGAGCAGAAACCTAGGCCTCTGAGGCTATGCCTGCAACAGTGCTGGTGTCTCTGGAGGGGCCAGGTTCTCCAAGGCTAGGAGACCTGCAGGCTGCTGCATGTGGAACCCGGTGCAGTGCAGGGGAGGAAGCCAGGTGGCTGGTGCTGACCAGAAGAGGACACCCACAGGAAGTCCCCAGGAAGCCACAGGAGGAGAAGGTCCTTTTCTTCCCTCCTGCCTCCCAGTCTTTCTCCAGGGCTCCTTGTGGGCAGTCCAAGAGCCAGAGAAAAATAGGCACAGAGAGGCCCAGACCCAGCATTACAAAGCAGAGTGCAGAAGAGAAACTGGACTGGAGAGACAATAGGTTTACAAGTGGCACATGACTCAACTTGTTGAAAATCACAGAGCATAAATCAATAATTATTTTGATTACGTACCTGGAACCATGACTATTCTACTCAGTTCATTAGGTTTTTTTGATATGTTGCAGCTTCAGAACACCTTAAGACATATGTATGGACATTATGTAGTGTTTCAATGTAAGGGGTGATAGTACAGCATGGAGAACATAGTCAGTGATTCTGTAACATCTTTCTATGTTGACAAATAACCACACTAGAGGGGGCGAGGATTTAATAATGTAGGTAACCACTGTCGAATCACTGTGCTGTACATTTGAAACCAATGTAAGATTGTTTATCAACAATACTTCAATAAAATAAATAAATAAATAAAACCTGACATTTGTGCACAAAAAAAGAAAGAAATTATATAGTGTTTTTAGATAGCCTTGAGATTATTTCATGATTACCACACTTTTTAGAAAGGATGCACTCTTGGGTTGTTTGGTTTTAGAACACCCACTGTGATATCCTTAAATCCCTTCTGGTGCATATTTAGTTTTAGATTAAAGCAAATTAAAACCATTAATTCATTTGAGGATTTCATACCATTCTTTGAGACACCTATGGACAATTTAGGATCCCTCAAAATAAGAGGAGGATTTCTGATCAATACAGTGGTTTCAAAAAAACCATTTCATCATCATAAATGAAAAGAAACTCATCAAGGAGACATTCTGGGTTAGAAAAATATATCCTATTTTGAGAGGGTCATCTATCCTTTTTCACTCCTATTTTGGCCTCATATTTTAATGACTTGTGCAAACACAGCCTTTCTAGACCTAGTTTTCAGTTTTCATATACCAGGTTTGTGTTCCACAATACTATATATTTTATGTAATATCCTCTCCATATTATCAAGCTGTTGTCCTATTTTAAAAATAAGACTTAAAGAGTTCAACATTCTGTGTCTATCCAGCACCTTGTGCTCCATGTTGACTTCTAGAATGTACCAAGTTGGAGCGCCTGCAGTGTTGTACTTGGCGCACTCTTTCATTCTCAAGTAAATTAATTACAATGCTTTTAGTCCTAGCCTTGGTTGGCTAGTTTTGCTTTCAACATCATTCAGTATTCTTTCTTGTTATAATCACCAAGGAATGTCTTTAACCAAAATATTCCTTCAACTGCTTTTACCAATAATTGTTTCCTTCCCTTCATTTACAAATGCAGCTCCAAAAGTTATACTTTTATTTCAAATAATCAATTAACCACTTCACTGGAACCTTCTTGTAAGGAGATTTTTGTTTGGGGAAAAGAAAACAATACAAGGAAAACAAAAATTTTATCAGGAATTTTTTGCAAAGACATTTTCCAGGATAAATTGGGTCTGTGTAATTCATCCTATCCCCATACATATATTTATTATGTTAGATTATATATTATATATATTTAGTATGTTAGATTATGTTCAAAGTAGTGATCCTTAGAAAGTCCACAAGTATTGTTTTCTTAATTCCTATTTTACCACTACCTCATTTTCTATTATTTCTGTTGGTGATAAAGTTTCTTTTAAGATTTCTTCTTTTCTTTTAAAAAAATCCCACAGTGCTTTGTTTTGGTAATACTACTCTGCCCTTTGTTTTTTTCTCCCCCCTCACAACAACCACACAGTTTTCCTAACTTTTATATTTTAAGTCTTTACTATTCTTAGTAAAGAATATTTTATTTTATATTTTATATATTTTTATATTTTTAAGTCTTTATTAAGTCCCTAATAATTGATTGACCAAATGCATATTATTATCTTGCTTTATTACTCACATAGCTACAGTATATATCGTTTATTTTCCCCTCTCTAAATTTCTCATATAGTCTCAGTAATAAGTTGACAGTTTGGGTTCATACAACAAAGTTCCTTACATTTCCCAGGCAAATGTACCAAAGGAGATGATTAGTCATAGGGTAATGTATATATATATATATATACACATACACACACACACACATATATATATAAGTATATCTATATGTATATGGAGAGAGAAATTTAAAGATAAGATATTAAGATATTGAGGAATATTAAGATGCTATAGCTATGTTTCACTTCTGTTGTTCATTTTATATACTTTATGTTCACATATATATGATTTCTAATATTTTGTAGCCTGCTGGTTTTTTTCACTCTGATTCTTTTCATTTATACCTAAACATTTTCATCCCTGGGAGTTCTACTTCTGATTGTGGTAGTCTAAGTAATTCAGATTAATCCTCTTGCTCAGCGCAAGACAAAAAATTGAACAGAAGCAATATTAGCCAAGATAACAACTGAATGCCTTTCAAAATGGATGGGTAATATCAAAATACAGATTCAAGAAGTACTATAGAATCAAGAGGGTAACGATAAAAAATATAACGCTAAAGCACATCACAGTACAACTGCTGAAAAGGAAGGGCCAAAAGGTCTGAAAAGTAGCTAATAGAAGAAAAAAGGATTACCTTCAAAGTAGCAATAATAAAACTTGACAGTTTACTTTCCAAAAGAAACAAAAAAAGCCAGGAGACAATGGAATGATATCTTCAAAACACTGGGAGAAAATAATTGCAATTTATATTTCAATACCATCCAAAATAGCCTTAAAAATGTAGGTGATATAATACATTTTCAGACAAACAAAAATGGAAAAAATTCATCAGCAGCAGACCTACACTAGTGAAAATACCAAAGAATGTTCTTCATTAAGGAAGAAAATGATTCCAGATAGCAGCTCAGAGATGCAAAAAAGAACGAAGAGAAATATAAAAGATAAAGACAAAAGGAAATACAAATGAATATTGATAATTGAAATTATACCAAAATGTTATGGGGTTTTAAATACATAAAAATCAAAATACATGCAAAACCAATTTAGAAAACATTTGGTAGTTTCTTGAAAATTGCAACATACACTTACACACGGCCAGAAATTCTAATGTCCATCAAATGGTGAATGTATAAACAAACTGTGGAATAGCACCCCGATAGAATATCACTCAGCCATACATAGTAGTGAACTACCGATGTGAACAACAATTGAGTGAATCTCAAAACATTGTGCTGATCTAGCCAAGTCAAACACAAAACAGTACAAAGCAAACCTATAATAATGAAATCAGATCAGTGGTTGCTTGGAGGTGGAGGAATTAGTATAGTCAAACACAAAAAAGAGTACAAAAGCAAACCTATATTAATGGAAATCAGGTCAATGGCTGCTTGGAGTTGGAGGAACTGATGACACGAGAGGACTTTTCTTGTTGGTTCCACGGATATAAACATTTGTCAGAACTCATCAAACTGTCTCTTAAAACAGGCACACGTTATTGAGTGTCAACTCTATCTCCATAAAGTTAATTAATTCTACAAAATGTAAAAAAATAGCATCTAAGTTTTGTACAAAGGTAAATGCAGTTAAAATACACAAGATCCTAGCATTGTCCAAGCAAGAGGTAAAAAGTGTTTGTATCTGATGTTGATTTTAAAAAGGAGTGTGTTTATAATAGTATCTAGTGTAACCACTAAAACAATAGTAAAATAATGTATAAATACCAAAATAATAAATGGGAAAATGGAATAGTCAAAACAGGTAATCAATTTCAAAGAAACTAAGAAAAGAAATATAGAACATATGGGACAACTAGAAAGCAAGTGGTGAGATGGTGGATCTGGGTTGAGAAAAGAAGCAACTATATACTGCTTATAAGAAACACATAACAAAGCTAAGAATACAGAAATATTGAAAGTAAGGGAATAAAAAATATATACCATGCAGACACTAACCCAAAAAAGCAAAACAAAACAAAAAAACTCCAGAGCTATTATATCAATATCAGACAAAGTGGACTTTAAAGAAGAAATAATTACTAGAGATATAGAGGAATATTTCACAAGAATAAATACTCTTATTTACCAGAAAGATATAGTGATTCTAAAAATGTATGTACTTAATAACATAGCCTTGAAATGTGTGAGGCAAAAATTAACCTAATTACAGGAAGAAATAGATAAATCTATCATAGTGTGAAATTTTATCACCTTTCTCATTAAGGAGACAAAAAATATAGATTTGACTTTCACAATTAATAAATTGGACTTAATTGGTAAATAGTATTTTGCCTACCACTGCAGATTCATTTTTTAAAAATACACTTAGAGTTTTATAAAAATTATCATATACTGGGTTTAAATAAAGTCTCAACAAAAATACAAAGTTTGTTGTCTGGCAGTATTGGAATTACATTATATATAAATTATTAAAAGACCATTTGAAGATACCTCCAAGTGTGGAAATTAAGTATTATCCTTTAAATAACCCATAAGTCAAAGAAGAAATAATAAGGAAAATTAGAAAATATTTTAATGGAGTGATAATGAAAATACTGCAGACATGTTGGTTGCAGCTAAAGCTATACTTAGAGAAAAATCTATACCTTTAATAATACATATAATAGAAAAGAAGGCTGAAATATCAATGATCTAAGCATCTATGTCAAAAATTTAGAAAAATACCAAATTAAACTCCAAGTAGAAGAGAGGAAATAATAACAATAAGAGGAGAACTAAATGAAATATAAAACAAATGTGAAATAGAGACAGTCAGCAAAACAAGAAGTTAGTTCTCCGAAAAGACTAATTAAGTCGTAAGTCCCTGGTAGAATCTAGGAAAAAGAGAAGTTAAAAATAACCAATTTCAAGAAGGAAAGCAGGGACACTGTTATAGATCCTATAAGTATTTGAGATATTATCAGATGATGTTATAGCCAATTAAAAAATTTTTAATTAGGGGCGGAGCCAAGATGGCGGCGTGAGTAGAGCAGTGGAAATCTCCTCCCAAAAACACATAGAGCTATGAAAATATAACAAAGAAAAATCTTCCTAAAATAGAGACCACAGGACACAGGACAACATCCAGACCACATCCACACCTGCAAGAACCCAGCACCTTGCGAAGGGGGTAAGATACAAGCCCCAGCCCGGCAGGACCCGAGCGCCCCTCCCCCAGGCTCCCAGTGGGTGGAAAGAAACCGGAGCGGTTTTTTTTTTTTTTTTTTTTTGGCGAGTGCTTTTTGGAAGCCTTAAAGGGACAGGGACCCCGTTGCTAGGGAGGCAGGGTGGCAGGACCGGTGAGCAGGTGCCTGGGACCGGCACTTGAGGACGGAGGAAATCGCGTGTTTTTCCCCCTTTTTTTTCTCTTTTTGGCGAGTGCTTTTTGGAAGCCTTAAAGGGACAGGGATCCTGGTGCTAGGGAGGCAGGGCGGCGGGACTGGTGAGCGGGTGCCTGGGACCGGCGCCTGAGGACAAAGAATATCCCATGTTTTTCCCTGTGGGACCGGTGGGCGGGTGCCTGAGACCGGCACCTGAAGACGGAGGAAATCGCGTGTTTTTCCCCCTTTTTTTTCTCTTTTTGGTGAGTGCTTTTTGGAAGCCTTAAAGGGAGAGGGACCCCGGTGCTAGGGAGGCAGGGCGGCGGGACTGGTGAGCGGGTGCCTGGGACCGGCGCCTGAGGAAAAAGAATATCATGCGTATTTCCTTGCGGGACCAGTGGGCGGGTGCTTTTTGGAAGCCTTGAAGGGACAGGGACCCTGGTGCTAGGGAAGCAGGGCAGCAGGACCAGTGAGCGGGTGCCTGGGACCGGCGCCTGAGGACAAAAAAAAAATCAAGTGTTTCTTCCTTTTTTTTTTTTTTTTTTTCTGTTCCCTCTCTCATTGTTGCTGTTGTTGTTTTGGTTTGGAGAGTGCTTTTTGGAAGTCTTAAAGGGGCAGGACAGGTCACTTAGACCAGAGGCAGGGAATCTGGGGATCTCTGGGCACTCTAACCCCCTGGGCAGCAGGGAGCACAGAGGCCCCTTACAGAGATAAACAGCCTCCCAGCCGCTCCCCCTCCAACGGGGCTCCACCATTTTGGGGGAGCAGCCCCAGCCAGGCCACGCCCACAGCAACAGCAGAGATAAACCCCATAGCAACCAGGCAGGAAGCAGAAGCCCTGTCTGCACACAGCTGCCCAGCACAAGCCACTAGAGGTCACTATTCTCCCAGGTGAGGAAGGCCACAAACCAACAAGAAGGGAAGCTCTTCCAGCGGTCACTTGTACCAGCTCTGCACACTGTCTCTATCACCATGAAAAGACAAAACTACAGGCAGACAAAGATCACAGAGACAACACCTGAGAAGGAGACAGACCTAACCAGTCCTCCTGAAAAAGAATTCAAAATAAAAATCATGAACATGCTGACAGAGATGCAGAGAAAAATGCAAGAGCAATGGGATGAGATGCAGAGAAAAATGCAAGAGCAGTGGGATGAAGTCCGGAGGGAGATCACAGATGTCAGGAAGGAGATCACAGAAGTGAAACAATCCCTGGAAGGATTTATAAGCAGAATGGATAAGATGCAAGAGGCCATTGAAGGAATAGAAGCCAGAGAACAGGAACGTATAGAAGCTGATATAGAGAGAGATAAAAGGATCTCCAGGAATGAAACAACACTAAGAGAACTATGTGACCAAGCCAAAAGGAGTAATATTCGTATTATAGGGATACCAGAAGAAGAAGAAAGAGGAAAAGGGATAGAAAGTCTCTTTGAAGAAATAATTGCTGAAAACTTCCCCAAACTGGGGGAGGGAATAATTGAACAGACCATGGAATTACACAGAACCCCCAACAGAAAGGATCCAAGGAGAACAACACCAAGACACATAGTAATTAAAATGGCAAGGATCAAGGACAAGGAAAGAGTTTTAAAGGCAGCTAGAGAGAAAAAGGTCACCTATAAAGGAAAACCCATCAGGCTAACATCAGACTTCTCGACAGAAACCCTACAGGCCAGAAGAGAATGGCATGATATACTTAATGCAATGAAACAGAAGGGCCTTGAACCAAGGATACTGTATCCAGCACGACTATCATTTAAATATGATGGCGGGATTAAACAATTCCCAGACAAGCAAAAGCTGAGGGAATTTGCTTCCCACAAACCACCTCTACAGGGCATCCTACAGGGACTGCTCTAAATGGGAGCACCCCTAAAAAGAGCACAGAACACAACACACAACATATGAAGAATGGAGGAGGAGGAATAAGAAGGGAGAGAAGAAAAGAATCTCCAGACAGTGTATATAACAGCTCAATAAGTGAGCTAAGTTAGGCAGTAAGATACTAAAGAAGTTAACCTTGAACCTTTGGTAACCACGAATCTAAAGCCTGCAATGGCAATAAGTACATATCTCTCAATAGTCACCCTAAATGTAAATGGACTTAATGCACCAATCAAAAGCCACAGAGTAATAGAATGGATAAAAAAGCAAGATCCATCTATATGCTGCTTACAAGAAACTCACCTTAAACCCAAAGACAAGCATAGACTAAAAGTCAAGGGATGGAAAAACATATTTCAGGCAAACAACAGTGAGAAGAAAGCAGGGGTTGCAGTACTAATATCAGACAAAATAGACTTCAAAACAAAGAAAGTAACAAGAGATAAAGAAGGACACTACATAATGATAAAGGGCTCAGTCCAACAAGAGGATATAACCATTCTAAATATATATGCACCCAATACAGGAGCACCAGCATATGTGAAGCAAATACTAACAGAACTAAAGAGGGAAATAGACTGCAATGCATTCATTTTAGGAGACTTCAACACACCACTCACCCCAAAGGATAGATCCACCGGGCAGAAAATAAGTAAGGACACACAGGCACTGAACAACGCACTAGAACAGATGGACCTAATAGACATCTATAGAACTCTACATCCAAAAGCAACAGGATATACATTCTTCTCAAGTGCACATGAAACATTCTCCAGAATAGACCACATACTAGCTCAAAAAAAGAGCCTCAGTAAACTCCAAAATATTGAAATTCTACCAACCAATTTTTCAGACCACAAACGTATAAAAGTAGAAATAAATTCTACAAAGAAAACAAAAAGGCTCACAAACACATGGAGGCTTAACAACATGCTACTAAATAATCAATGGATCAATGAACAAATCAAAATAGAGATCAAGGAATATATAGAAACAAATGACAACAACAACACTAAGCCCCAACTTCTGTGGGACGCAGCGAAAGCAGTCTTAAGAGGAAAGTATATAGCAATCCAGGCACACTTGAAGAAGGAAGAACAATCCCAAATGAATAGTGTAACATCACAATTATCAAAACTGGAAAAAGAAGAACAAATGAGGCCTAAAGTCAGCAGAAGGAGGGACATAATAAAGATCAGAGAAGAAATAAACAAGATTGAGAAGAATAAAACAATAGCAAAAATCAACGAAACCAAGAGCTGGTTCTTTGAGAAAATAAACAAAATAGATAAGCCTCTAGCCCAACTTATTAAGAGAAAAAGAGAATCAACACAAATCAACATAATCAGAAATGAGAATGGAAAAATCACGACAGACTCCACAGAAATACAAAAAATTATTAAAGACTACTATGAAAACCTATATGCCAACAAGCTGGAAAACTTAGAAGAAATGGACAACTTCCTAGAAAAATACAACCTCTCAAGACTGACCAAGGAAGAAACACAAAAGTTAAACAAACCAATTACAAGCAAAGAAATTGAAACAGTAATAAAAAAACTACCCAAGAACAAAACCCCGGGGCCGGATGGATTTACCTCGGAATTTTATCAGACACACAGAGAAAACATAATACCCATTCTCCTTAAAGTGTTCCAAAAAATAGAAGAAGAGGGAATACTCCCAAACTCATTCTATGAAGCCAACATCACCATAATACCAAAACCAGGCAAAGACCCCACCAAAAAAGAAAATTACAGACCAATATCCCTGATGAATGTAGATGCAAAAATAGTCAATAAAATATTAGCAAACAGAATTCAACAGTATATCAAAAGGATCATACACCATGACCAAGTAGGATTCATCCCTGGGATGCAAGGATGGTACAACATTCAAAAATCCATCAACATCATCCACCACATCAACAAAAAGGAAGACAAAAACCACATGATCATCTCCATAGATGCTGAAAAAGCATTTGACAAAATTCAACATCCATTCATGATAAAAAGTCTCATCAAAATGGGAATAGAGGGCAAGTACCTCAACATAATAAAGGCCATATATGATAAACCCACAGCCAGCATTATACTGAACAGCGAGAAGCTGAAAGCATTTCCTCTGAGATTGGGAACCAGATGGATGCCCACTCTCCCCACTGTTATTTAACATAGTACTGGAGGTCCTAGCCACGGCAATCAGACAAAACAAAGAAATACAAGGAATCCAGATTGGTAAAGAAGAAGTTAAACTGTCACTATTTGCAGATGGTATGATACTGTACATAAAAAACCCTAAAGACTCCACTCCAAAACTACTAGAACTGATATCGGAATACAGCAAAGTTGCAGGATACAAAATTAACACACAGAAATCTGTAGCTTTCCTATACACTAACAATGAATCAATAGAAAGAGAAATCAGGAAAACAATTCCATTCACCATTGCATCAAAAAGAATAAAATACCTAGGAATAAACCTAACCAAAGAAGTGAAAGACTTATACTCTGAAAACTACAAGTCACTCTTAAGAGAAATTAAAGGGGACACTAATAAATGGAAACTCATCCCATGCTCATGGCTAGGAAGAATTAATATCATCAAAATGGCCATCCTGCCCAAAGCAATATACAGATTTGATGCAATCCCTCTCAAATTACCAGCAACATTCTTCAATGAATTGGAACAAATAATTCAAAAATTCATATGGAAACACCAAAGACCCCGAATAGCCAAAGCAATCCTGAAAAAGAAGAATAAAGTAGGGGGGATCTCACTCCCCAACTTCAAGCTCTACTACAAAGCCATAGTAATCAAGGCAATTTGGTACTGGCACAAGAACAGAGCCACAGACCAGTGGAACAGATTAGACGCTCCAGACATTAACCCAAACATATATGGTCAATTAATATTTGATAAAGGAGCCATGAACATACAATGGCAAAATGACATTCTCTTCAACAGATGGTGCTGGCAAAACTGGACAGCTACATGTAGGAGAATGAAACTGGACCATTGTCTAACCCCATATACAAAGGTAAACTCAAAATGGATCAAAGACCTAAATGTAAGTCATGAAACCATTAAACTCTTGGAAAAAAACATAGGCAAAAACCTCTTAGACATAAACATGAGTGACCTCTTCCCGGGCAAGGAAAACAACAGCAAAAATGAGCAAGTGGGACTACATTAAGCTGAAAAGCTTCTGTACAGTGAAAGACACCATCAATAGAACAAAAAGGAACCCTACAGTATGGGAGAATATATTTGAAAATGACACATCCGATAAAGGCTTGACGTCCAGAAGATATAAAGAGCTCACACGCCTCAACAAACAAAAAACAAATAACCCAATTAAAAAATGGGCAGAGGAACTGAACAGACAGTTCTCTAAAAAAGAAATACAGATGGCCAAGAGACACATGAAAAGATGCTCCACATCACTAATTATCAGAGAAATGCAAATTAAAACTACAATGAGGTATCACCTCACACCAGTAAGGATAGCTGCCATCCAAAAGACAAACAACAACAAATGTTGGCGAGGCTGTGGAGAAAGGGGAACCCTCCTGCACTGCTGGTGGGAATGTAAATTAGTTCAACCATTGTGGAAAGCAGTATGGAGGTTCATCAAAATGCTCAAAACAGACCTACCATTTGACCCAGGAATTCCACTCCTAGGAATTTACCCTAAGAACGCAGCAATCAAGTTTGAGAAAGACAGATGTACCCCTATGTTTATCGCAGCACTATTTACAATAGCCAAGAATTGGAAGCAACCTAAATGTCCATCGGTAGATGAATGGATAAAGAAGATGTGGTACATATACACAATGGAATACTACTCAGCCATAAGAAGTGGAAAAATCCAACCATTTGCAGCAACATGGATGGAGCTGGAGAGTATTATGCTCAGTGAAATAAGTCAAGCGGAGAAAGAGAAATACCAAATGATTTCACTCATCTGAGGAGTATAGGAACAAAGGAAAAACTGAAGGAACAAAACAGCAGCGGAATTACAGAACCCAAAAGGGACTAACAGGTACCAAAGGGAAAGGAACTGGGGAGGATGGGTGGGCAGGGAGGGATAAGGGGTGTGAGAAGAAGAAGGGGAGTATTAAGATTAGCATGCTTGAAGGGGGATGGAGAAAGGGGAGGGTGGGCTGCACAACACAGAGAGGACAAGTAGTGACTCTACATTTTGCTAAGCTGATGGACAGTAACCGTAATGTGGTTGTTAGGGGGGACCTGATATAGGGGAGAGCATAGTAAACATAGTATTCTTCATGTAAGTATAGATTAAAAATTAAAAAAAAAAAAAGAAAGAAAGAAAGAAAGAAAAGGGGGATTACTCCTTGATAGGATAAAACTATTGGTAAATCAAAGATCAACGCATGCTTTAAATATCCTTAATGTTGATCACTTAAAGGGTGTCAGATGATCAGCTATGGAGGTACTCTTTTCTGATAATATTCCTTTCTCTTAATAAAAAATAAAAAAAAAAAAAGCAGTTACTGTGTGCTGACCTCCAATGAGTTCTGCACAGTGGTATAGAGGGCATGTCAAAGTGTGGGCAAAGGGTCTGTTTGTTTCTATGCAGAAGATCAAGGCCTAGCTTGGATACCCAGAAAATGAACTAAGATACGATATGAGGAGGAGCTTCCGGCATCAGCACTCTCTGGAGGACTTGTGCCGGGGGATGATTATCAAAAAGCCTCCACAGGGATCTGGACGATTCTACGGTTGTGGCTGCATCCAGCCCACCGTCTCCTGGACTTGCCATAAGAAGGAGGAGGGAGATGTCTAGGCTGGCATGTGCATACAGTGAGACAACGAATTTGACCGGATCTGTACTGTTGGAACTCAACCAGGAGTTGGGAGGGGTGCAAGGTGTAGCACTCCAAAATCTTATGACTATAGACTATCTACGGTTAAAAGAACATATGGGATGTGAACAGATCCCAGAAATGGGCTGCTTTAATTTGTCTGATTTCTCTCAGACTGTTCAAGTACAGTTGGACAATATCCATCATATCATAGACAAATTTTCACAAATGCCTAGGGTGCCTAAATGGTTTTCTTGGCTTCACTGGAGATGGATGGTAATTATAGATTTGCTTTGTTTATGTCACCATATTCCTATTATGTTAATATGTGTGTGCAAATTAGTTAGTAGTTTAAAAGCTATACATACTTAAGGTACTCTACAAGAAGATATGTCAAAGAAATAATCAATCCTCCCATGTTTTCTTCCATATGCTACATCTGTAGCTTTTCTTCTTTCTTCCTAATTACAACCCTTAAATAGAATTTGTGCCTCATATCGAATTTACCGAGTATCATAATTCCTCCAGGTGGTAAAGATACCTCGAGACAAGTGCTGGGCATAGAAGCCACAGGGCATAAATCTGCAAAGAAGTAAAAAGCTAACCTTTTCAAACAATATGGCTTCTCTCTCACTTACCAACTTTACATTTCCCTGTATGGCCCCGGAAGAGGACTGGTTAGCCAGAGACGGGTAAGATTCCTCAAGGGAGGAACAACCTAAGACAGGCACAGTCGCAGGGGGGCCATCAGGTGAGAATTTGGGGATCAACAGAGGTGAGGCTCAGAACCTCACCCCCCCTGCTTTGAGAGAAATCTTCTGCATCCGTGGATGTCTTGCTGCCCTTGTCTAGCCTGGATTAATACTTAGTCCATAGGCACACACCTGATCATCTGATCATCTACATTTGCCCTCTTACAGCACTAAACTATGTTTTCTACCTTTATCTTGCATCTACCTACCACTTCAGCATTTTATTAAAAATAAAAATAATAATAATAATAAAGGGAGAAATGTGGGATCAACATATAAATCAAGTACAAAAATCAAACGAATATTCATATTTGACCTGATGGTTTATAGTTCATAATGCGTGATCAAAACCAAAAGTTTCTGTGATGACTGCCCTTGTACTGTTCACCATGTAAGAACTTATTCACTATGTAAGAATTCGTTCACCATGTAAGAACTTGTTCATTATGCTTCAGAAGATTGGAGACTGACGAGAATTAGACTTGAGATGGATTAATGATTGTACATTGAGCATTGACCCCCCATATACTGAATTTTATTGTTATTAACAACCATTTGATCAATAAATATGAGAGATGCCCTCTCAAAAAAAAATTTTTTTTTAATTAAAAATCAGCTATTAAGAATTTAGTTATTTATGAATAATTAAGATTTTAGAGCAATGGACAATTTCTTAGAAAGGCATAATTTATCTAAACTGACACAAGAAAATCTGCACTGTCCTATACCAATGAAAGAACTGAAATGCATAATTTTAAACTTTCCATCAAAAAGCTCTAGATCCAGATCCTCCATCTCATGAATTTTGCCAAATATTTGAGAAAGAAATATTGCATTTGTACGTAAACCTTTCCAGAAAATAGAGAAAAATACTTTGCATTCTGTTTCCTGAGGCCAGTGTCACTGTGATACTGAAACCTGACAAGAACATTATAAGAAAGGAAAATTACAAGCCAGTATTACATAATGTTTTACATAAATGTAAAAAAAATTTAAACCAACCCTTAGGAAAACAAATCCAGGTGTCTGGTCAATACATTGTGACCAAATTGGGCTATTTCAAGAATGCAAGGTTGGTTTAACATTTGTGTTGCCCTGGGAGACCTGCGACAGGCCCTCTGGTTGGAGGTATGTGTAATGCCAGCTTACTGTCACCTAGGAAAGGCTGCCAAAGGTGTCTTCAATGCGGGATAGGGGTTTGGTATATAGATCTGAGAAAGTTTTGTAGTGGCATGAAATCTACTCTGGTCACACTTGCACTGATAAAAGGGAAAGCATCAGGCAACCTAGAGACCAAATATAAGATCTGTAACTATGGTCTTATCTTCACCCAAAAATGGAACACAGTCACTACTCTTGGGACAGAAATTCCTTTGTAGAGTAAGTTGATTGAAGGGTTAAAACTGACTCCTCATAAAATATTTATACTGAACATGGGACAGAAGAGAGGAAATTGAAGTTTCCTATATAGCGATTGTTTCAGTCCTGGTAGTAGTGTTCATACAGATTTTTCTGGACCAAACATTTATGACTGGACTGTGCTAGCCTCTGGAGGTTGGCTTGCTAGTTATCAGGTGTGTTTTGACACAACCGAACCCAAACTACCACAGAATAGTTTTGCCCTGGGCTACAAGGCTGCAGACTTCTAGCTGCGTGCTCATGTGGATGATGGCTCTGAATTTGGATTCCATTTACCACAAAGTTAATAAGGACCAGAAAGTCAATGAGGAGACTGGAATGGCAGTGACCCTTGCTTGGATGGCTGGCACCAACAATACCCATTTCGACATTGGTGCTAAGTACAAACTGGCTTCTCTACCTGCTAAAGTAAATAATGCCAGCTTGATTTGACTAAGTTATACTCAAACCCTTTGACCAGGAGTCAAACTGACCATGCCAACTTAAATGGATGCAAAGGCCTTCAGTGCAGGAAGTCACTGGGTAGGATTTGAACTAAAAAGCTTCATGTGGTTTTGAGTATGCAATAAACCCACCACGTCTGCAACAAAATGAGAGAGGATGGTTTAACATTTGAAATAATTGTCACATTAACAGAATAAAGGGGAAAATATATTACCTTCTAAATAAGTGCTGAGAAAGAACTTGCAAAATCTTACATTCATGATATGTAAAATATAAATATCAGCAAATATAAACAAGACTGCTTGAATCTGAAAGAATGCACCTATAAAAAATCTTACACAGACATTATAATGCTTCAATGTTATAGGCTTTCCCTCTGGCATTGAGAATGAGACAAGAATGCCCTAGCCAAGTTGATAACAAGATAAAGAAAAGTTTAAGAATATGAACCCAAGGATAAAAACTGCTTCTATCCACAGGCAATTTAGTGATGTACATTGACCATCCAAAGAATCTGCAGATAAATTATTAAATTTGAGTAATGGGTTTAGTTAGCAAGTTTACTGGATAGCCAGTATACAAAAATCAATTTTTAATTTTTATTTATTTATTTATTTTGCTATTGAGATATAATTGACTATAAAAATGCACAGAAAAAGTTATATACACATAAAAAATGCATGCTTTGAAATATAGGGTAATCTATAATTAGATAATAAGATGTAATCACTGGATACTGATTCATTCATTTAAAAATATGATTGATTCATACAAAAAAGACTGTATTGAATGATACAATGGCCAGTTACTCTTCTGGGTTCTGGGGTTAGAGCTTGGTAAACAAGACAGATGGCCCCTTACTTGAGTACAGGGGATAACAGTTACTGAGATTATAAGAAATTCTTTCTTTTTTGATCCTTTCTATATTTTCTGAATCCTTCTCAATGAGCGTACTGTTTTTATATTTGGGGAAAAAAACTTTAGTGGAAGAAGAGAAGCAGTTAGGAAAAGCATTATTGGTTTGAGATGGACTTTCTCACCTGGTATAAACTCACACCCCATCCATACAGAGGAACAGGTACGATCATGATAGGGGAGGGAGGTAAGGAGGATCAGAACCTAGCAAACGAGAAAGACCTGTGCTTCCTGCCCAGTCCAGCATCCTGCTCTTCCCCCTGTTATAGTTTGGGCTTCCTGGCTTCTAGAAGCATCTGGACTGCAGTTATTCTGTTAATCCTGCTCACTCTATTCCATTCTGATGGTAGCTTACATCAGTGTTCAGAAGATTAAGAGCTTCATTTTTCTGATGTTTGCATTTTATTCCTTTAAAAATAGTCCTGCAATAACTTCTGGATAACTGTTTTGGCCCCCTCCTACTACAGTAGGCCATTAAACATCTTCTAGAGACCCACAAGGCTGATCTGAAAATATCAGGCAGAGGTTAATAGACTCACTAGCTCGGCACCTCCCCATCAAAAAGTGATTGCTAATTTTGGCTCCTCTTATAACAGAGCAAAACTGAGAATAATTTCAGGGCTTTGCAATGCAAAAATCCCCAGTGGCCTCATTTCTACATCCCCTCTCTACCCATAAATAATTGGGCCTAAGTTTTTGTACATTCTTATCTGATCTTGGCTGGAATTAGGGGAGAGAGCCTGACCTGGATGCGTAGAATTCTACTTTCTCGATCATGATGCAGAACTTCCCCCTCACCAGCTCGGTGCAGAGATGGGAGGGGTCATTGTGCTTCCTTCTGTGAGGGTTCAGAGAGATCCACAAGATAAGATCCTGGCGTCTTCGGTTGAAGTCCTCCTATAATTCTTCTGTAACCTCTGGCCTAGAGATCTATTTTAGGCAGTCATTTCCACACTCTCTCTGTCAGAAAAAATGCTTGTTTGTCATTGAACTAGATTTTGGAGGTGTATAAACATCTAGTTTTTAGACTGTGACTCCCCTGAAGGCTGATATCATGTTTAATTCTAGCTATTTAAGGAGTGTTAAAATTATAAGTATATGATGCATAAATAAAACCAGTTTTGATGGCTTCATTTTAATCATATTCCCAAGACCACTTTTATTTTCTGTATGTCCCCCACAAAAACTGACACTTTTTTCTTCTCCAGTTCAGTTATTTTCATCTCCCTCTCCCCAAATTGCTTGTTATCAGTTCTTCCTTTTCTACTCTCTGTTCCTACTTGTTTGTGATCTAGGAGCTTTATCTAGGAAAAGCTGTGTGGTTTGGTGGTTATAAAGCGCAGGCTGCCTGGGTTCAAATTCTGATTCCAGCACATATTTGGAAATGCTGTGTGCCTCAGTGACTCCATCCATAAATTGGGGCTAATAATGGAATAGGGCTGTGATCAGATTGTTGTGGGGGGCAGGCAATGAATGTCAAGCATCTAGTATGGAATCTGGCAATTGAAGAAGGATTCAACAAATGTCCATTGTTACTGAGAGCCCCTAAATGGGTATGGGTTGTAACATTATTCAGGTTGGCAGCCCTTTCTTCATGGCCTCTATCCAGCTCTAGGCAAAATGACCTTGATCATACAAGGATCCTTTGAAGAGAAAGTGGATAACTAATCTGTGAGGAAATATCTGGAATAACTGATTGTTTGCCCCAGAGAAGAGGGGGCAGAGAAGCACCTCCCAGCCCTGGGAACATTTCCCCTCTGCCACTCAGCCACTCTGCCAGTCCAGGAGCCGAGCCACCTGTGCAGTGTGAGCTCAGCAAGTCACAAGCTTGCTGAGGGTCAGTGTCCCTACAGATCAGCTATGTTACTTCTCCCTTTAAAAGGAGAAAGCTGCACCCTAGTGAATACAAGTTGCTCAGGGTCAAAGAGCCAATGAGTGGCAAAGCTGAGTGGAGATTCCAGGTCTGTGGAGGACCCATCCAGGACCTCTGGGAGACATGGAGCTGCTGGGTCTGTTCTCCATTTCCACTTGGTCCACCACATCTCCACTTGCCTCCTCTGCTTCTGGGGGCCTTGCCCTCTTTCCTCATCAGCTCCCAGTGATGTGCTCTCGCACCTGTGCTCTGGAGCCGGTCCTGGGTGCCGGATACAAAACACGAGTGTCTTCATACCTGGTGGCCTGGAGAGTAAGCCACTAGCCCAGAACGGACCTGGCCACAATTGCTTAGCTCAGTGGGCTGTGGAGGGACCTTGCTGTCAGATCTGGCCTGACTAGTGCCCATCTAGTCTCCAGGCCAGGAAGAGGCCAGTGTGATTCTGAATCCCAGTTCTCTTGTCTGTGGCCTTGGCACCCAGCCTGGTCTCATCTCAAGGGCTTGAACTGACCCATAGTGTCATTTCCTGCTGTAAACAGACAGATTTCTTGCATCCTGAGCACTTAAAAGCTGCCTTCCCTGCCCCCCTGATTATACTCTTTCTTTACCCACTGATTCAAAAAGAAATTAGGGCCCTCCTTTCTACTTCCCACCACCTGTTTTGTCAAATGACCTATGATATTTTGCAACCGAGTTCTTCAATTGCAAGACAACTGTAAGATTGCTAATCTCTCTTTATGGAGTAGAATCAGACTGTCCATTCCAACTGTGACATTGGGCAGATCACTTTACTGCTAGGAGACTTTATTTCCTTCTAGTTAAAATTGACATTAAATTAGATGACTTCTTTCTGCTATAAAACTCAGAATTAAGAGCTGAGACATCTTTTCTGTTACCTGAAGACTGAGAGTTTCCAAGCTAATATCTTTAACCAGGTCTGCCTGTCTTCCAAGGGGAGATTCAGAATATATTCTCCACTAGATAAAGAGCTTTAGTCTTTATTTCCAACATATATCCCCAATGCACTTGCTTGAGAATGACTGTTTTTATCTCTGTAAGCCATATCATACTGGTTGCTTCTTTTTAGTTTCAAATCTACCTTTGACACTTCTGTAAAATACCCTCAACTTTGTAGATTAAGTTATTTGCTTGGAAAACATGGTAGTTTCCTTCAATCTAAAAGTAGTCTGGAGACCTAAAACACTGAAAATAACCTTTGAAATGAATTGCCAACCCTGATGCTATTATGGAACATTGAAGTTACTAGGTATCAGCTGTCCAGTGATTTGTACTTTTTGTCTTGATGTGTGCTATAATTGTTGGCTAAATGATTAATTTTCATACTTCCTGTCTCATTTCTGCTGCTTCAATTTTTTTCTATAGATAGGTGACACAGCATTTATCATATTGGAAGTTTTCATTAATATAGTAATACACTCATTCAACAAATAAAATTGTATAATCCTCATTTACTCAAATGCTTATACTGAAAAGCATCAGAGACCCATATGCTTTTTAGGTCTTTACAACCCTAAACATCTGTTTGAAACAGAAAATTAAATCAATCTATTTTTATAAGCATGCTGATTGGTAGAAAAATATGAATCATTACCTGGAATTTTTTTTTTCAAGGTAGGAAAGCCAGGGAGGCTTTTATTGAGAGACACAGTGAGAGGACAGACAGAGCTCCCGGCTCATGCCAGGAGGGGACAAGAGAGCCCCTTTACCTGGATTTTAAAAATCCAACCTAATACTATACTTTCTTCCACAGAGATTGAGTCACCAAGTTCATTTTGTCCTCATAGGAACAAAATCAAATTAATTTCCCAGTCACTGCCACATCTAGATAGTCCATATAGTTAGTTCTCACCTGTGGAATGGAGTGAAAATGATACTGGCCTTCAGGGACTGAGGACGGCCTCTTCCAAGCCCCCATGTGCTGACTGGGTGATGCCAAGGCCATCTTAAAATCCTGTTGTAGGTGGTGGACCTTGGTGTAAAGAGCTGTGTCCCTGAATTATGGTGTGGAAGGCTGCCTGACCGACCCTGCCTGGGTGAGGTGAGTCCTCCGTTCTGGGCCTGGTGGACCCAGCAGTTAGCAGACCTGGATGACCCACTTCTCCTCCCTCTAGCTGACCTGATTAGAGACTGTGGGATCATGGGAAAGTAGCTTTGCTGCATGGCCTGGTCAAGGTGGTGCTTTACAAATGGTCTGTGACACTCCAACGACTTACTCTGCCCTCACTTTAAGTAGTGCCATTTATACCCCATCAGCAGGATAAGAAGGGGGTTCAAAGCCATGAACACATACTCTCACCTGAGCCTGGCTGTTCATCTGTGGCCAGTCCCACCTGTCAGACTTCAGAGGCCTGTCAAGATCCCTCCCTATTTGGGCATTTCATGAATAGAGCAAAATGGACTCTCTGGTGTGACTCCATCTCAGAAACCAAAACAAAGCATCCGTATCTAGCCCTTTACACTTCTTTCAGATCATTCAGTAAACATAATCTGACTTCTTTCAAAATCATATGGTTGTCTAATTTCCTTCCTTAGTAGCGGGTTAAGCAATGCTCCTGGCCTCCCATGACCCACTTCACTGGGTCCCTGGGCTCACTTAGAGCTTTTTCTCCTACTCTTATGTCGCTCCCCATCTGACTTCTTTAATGGCCCCTCTGGTTTTCCGGTGTGAGCGTGCTTCCTGTTTGTTCTGGGCAGCTCACACAGGGGGATGAATGCCTTGGGTCCTCTTCTTCATTATTTCCAGCCACTGCATCCTCATACCCATTTGTGCCTCTTCACTATCAATTCCCAGGAAATGTGCCCCAAGTATTTCCTCTTGGATCTATCTCTTCTTTAAAAGAGAGAATTTTAAAATAAGAGCTCAATAATATAGAGATCTGTGGTTTCTCTTTCCCTGTACCACAGCTGGCACCAGCTGTTTTCCTGGTTCAGTTTCCTTACAGATAATCTAAACACAAACCGTCAATTACTGAATGAAATCAGACATGATAATATCCAATTTGTTCTTTTTTGTCTCATACTCTTCTAATGTTTAAATTTCTCCATCAATCAATTAACAAATCACTCTCGTACACTTTGCAAGGAGCTTTGAGTTGAGAAAAGAAAAGAGGATGAGAACAGAAGAGATACAAGTAGCTCACAAGTAATGTGTGAGAGACTCATTTACGTGAAATCATTCCAAGATAAGAGTACATGATACTAGTTATCTGGGGTATATAAAATGTACATCCAAAATTGTAGAGGAAGAGATGAGTGTGTGTGTGCTGGATGAAAGGGAATATTTAATAAAGATGGGATTTGGCCTTTACGACTGTTAGGCTGGAGCAGTGGGAAGGACAAGCATTTCATATGTGGGGAATATCACAAACGAAGGCACAGAGGCAGAAATAGTAGTAGCTTTTCACAGTGGGTCCTATTTACCATGTACCTATTATGTGCCTTGCACCATGCCAGGCAGGCCCTTTACAATCATTATAGCTACTCCTCACCATACTCTGGGATTATGGGGTGTGTATTTTCTGGAATTTCTCAAGTAAGAGAACTCAGATTTAGAGAGGTGCTACGCATCAGAATCATGATTCAGTATCTGTGCTCTTCCCACCGCATAGGAAGGTGGGGTCCGTTAAGAAAGAAGCACCCTGGAGAGTAGAAGGCAGTAAACAAGGCAGATTAGTGAGACTTGATTGTGGAGACACTGGACATCAAGCAACAGTGTTGGTGGTCACCTAATAAGTAACCAGACAGTTGTGGGTTTTTTAGCACATAGGCAGGATGACAAACTTTGAGTCAGATGAGATATGCACTCAAGGCCATATTCCAATTTAACTGTATGACTCGGGGAAACATAGTTAAAATTTCTTGGATTCAGTTTTCTCATTTGTAAAATGTGCTTAACAGTAGTATTAATTCATAGGATTGAAAGGCCTAAATGAGGGAATGTATTTAAAACTTGTTTGAAGGTACTTGACATGTAAGCATTTAATGCATGGATACTATTGCTTGTACCACTGCTACCAAAACAGGGTTTATAAGGATGATAATTTAGAGAAAAGCTGCTAGCTAGCAGGCTGTTCCCTGGAGAGGTGAATGAGATGGCCTGAGAAATGATAATATGTCAAGGAGTATGTACTAGAAACTTAGGCAGAAAGGTTGAATTTGGAAGTGCAGTTTTGGTGATTATTATAATATTGTATTTATTTGAAAAATAAAAACGAGTTAGAGTCCAATATAAAGAGGGAAGACCAGAGGACCAGGATGGACACCTGCGGGTGCCCGAGGTGGTGCGGGAGAGGCGGCTCTGATGGGAAGGAGCAGGGGAGTGATGAGGCAGCCTGCAGGTCACAGGGTCTCACGCGGGGAGCCATCTTCCAGAAGGACAGCTCGGTTCCGGTTCTGCTGAAGGGAGGGAAGGCTGAGCGATGGGAAAGACGAGTGCGGTGGGGCAGTGGCGCATGGGGCCCGGACTGGGAAGAGCCGGGTGGCCGTAAAGGCCCTGCACAAGGGATGGAAGTCTGGAGAGAGAACTAGGCCGTGGCTCGGGTGGTAGCAACAACGGAGGTCATTTTGTGTTCTTGGGAAGGCCAATGCCGCCAGTGACCCTTCAGCCTGTGTCTGCTCCTCACACGGCACATCTCTTCATGGGCTTGTCCCTTCTCCCATGGCTGCTGCCTCCGTCCGGGCCTGCCCGCCACTAGCTCTTGTCCCCTGTGGTCTCACTGTGGCCGCCACACTCTTGCGCCTCACCCCCTCACCCCAGCCCCGCCGCTTCTGGAGATGCCGTGGGCCTTGCAACCCGTGACACACACGTCTAGGTTGTCTGTTTCTCTTTCAAAGACAACGTGAGCAAGCAGGATTCGTTTTCCTCCATTTTCTCCTGTCTGACACAGGTATCTGTGAAACGATAGCCGTTATTATCCCTGTGGGCTTCAAATCACTCCTCTCAAACAGCTCAGAGTTCCTCACCGCTTATACCATAACCCGTCTGCAGCTGTACCCGGCTGGTATTTGGAGCACGTGCTGGGAGTGACCCCAGCCCCAGCCCACTTTGGAGGTGATTCATGGAACCTTATTTCCTTCACAAAGCCTGGCCAGTCGCATTTCTCTGATTCCTGCTCTGGTTAAGCATAGGACTTCCACGATCATTTCCCACCCTCCTCCTTCCCAAACGTACTAGCTGTGTTTGACCTCAGGTAACACATACTGCATGCCAGTGGGAGGTGTAGGTATAGTCGTTGCCTGGTGTGAGTGCTGCCTTGTTCTCCCCTGCTGGTGGTCTTACCTGACGGGATTGCCTGGCCAGCCGCGTCTGACATTTTCAAGTCCAATTCAGTGCTTCTCACTTGAGGTCATTCCCTCCGCTCCAGAATCCTTGCACACCATCCCTGGAAAAATGGGACAGAAGACACTTTTTATTGATGAGTTGGTATGATTGTGATCTCAGTCCTGCTCCCTAAAAGTTCCTCTTTTATGGTGACAACCAGATAGCCTCCTTTTCTCCTACTTCCTGCAAACCCACCACCAGCAGCACCAAGTTTCCAGCTGCCAGCAGCTCTGCAGGCTGGTGTTCTTTCAGGAAAGACCTTCTTCTTAGTGTTTGTGTCATGTTTTCCTGCTTTCCTGGCATTTCACCCTGTCTTTGTGCAGGTACAATGACGACTTCCTGGTCCAAAGAACTCTGCGTAGACCAGCTTCTGGTTAGGTACGTTTCAAGCTTGGTCTCTCCTGCTACTCATCTATTTTCATTCTAATTCCAGATACCACAGGACATGGTCATATCACAGCATGACCTCTGGTCCTGGACTTCAGGGCCACAGTTCTGGGTGGTCAGCCAGTACACCAGAGGAATATTCCTGGAAGTCATTGCTACTGTGAGATGGCCAGTAATAACTTAAGTATATGTAGAAGCTACAGAAACCCACAGCATTATATCCCACTGTCCTAAAACTAAACATATCCATAATGCGATTCCCCTTAACAAGATCTTCAGAAGACCCACAACCACTCCAGTGACACCTGACACACAGAGAAATGTAACGGCGGGAGAGTGGAAGTATTCAAGGACATTAAACTTAGTCGGTTGCAATTAAGATATATCTTGGAAAATTTATAAAACGTATATCCATGTAAACACAATTCCGGGCCCCTCTTAGGGCCTTGGAAGATGTCAGTTCTAGTGAGGGGCAAATCCACCTTTCTGTTACGTCTCTTTGAGTTTGTTTCCTTATCTGCAAAATAAGAATAACACTCACTTTGCTTATTTGAAAGGTTGTCATGATATATAAATTTATATAAAATGGAGTCATCTATGTTTTAGAAACCACTTTATATTATTAATGCATCATCAGAGTTTTTTTGCATCTATATTTTCCAAAATTGGCTAAAACAACATCTCCCTTCCCACATTCTCTTCTTACTAAGGTGTTGACACTCCTCCCAGTGAGATGTGGGGGTCCTACTGTGACTTCAGAGCTATGCCACACAAGGTGACACATCTCCCCCCGGGCACTCTTGGGGGATGTCCACTCTGGCAGCCCAACAGCTATGAGGAAGCGCAAGCTCTAGAGAGGCCCACATAAGACCAGACAGAATGCCCAACCCTGCAACCCCTGAGGGAGCCGTCTGGAAAGTGGATTCCTTGCCCCGGTTGAGCTGGCACTGAGTGGAACGAAGGTAAAAAATCATGAGCGAGATGAATAGTTGTCTCAAGCCTTAGGTTTCAGAGTGGATGGTCGCACAGCACCAGGTACCTGGCACACCATCCGTTTTTCCAATTAGACACCACTCACCCCAAACGGAACTTCTTCCCATTGCATGATGACACCTTGCAGTTCCCCATGCCTAATGCCATTCCTCACACCATCTCTTCCACAGGAATGTCCTCTTCCCGATGACAGCCATCCTGTGCTTACCCTTAAACGGCTCACTCAGTCACCTCTTCCTCTCTCAAGTTCTTCTCGTTGCCACAGTTTGTTGTGATAATTTTCCTCCTCTCAAACCTCGAAGAACTTGGTTTCTACGACTTACATACTTATATAGTACTTATTGCCAGGACTGATATCCAGCATATTCATTAACTGGCAAGGCCACAGGCTGCCCCGTGAGGAAGCAGGCCTCCTGCATTACCTGACCTGTGACTGCCCCCGCCTTGCAGCAAAGGTGGTTCCGTGTGGTTCTGGCTTGTCTTCCGACTTGCACGCATCTTCAGGGCAGGGCCCCCTCATGTGCGTTTGTAAGTGTCCCTGTTCCCCCCGCAAAACATAGGGTCTCACATGTACATTATTTTGTGAATAGACTATTGGTACTTAAAAAATAGACCTCTGGCTCACAAAAAGAGAAGGCCCAGAGAGAATCCCTGGGTGGAGGGGGAAAAAGGCTTAAAACTTTAGAGTTGTAATAATTGAAAAAAAAGTTTTTTGTATGCAAAAGAATCATTTGGGGAAAATTAATGTGTGTTGGGTGTGGGGCGAAGGCGGGAATGCAGATTCTGGATTCCACCCCCAGACATCACACTTTCAGAAACCCTGGTGCAGTCAGAGCCCCCGTCGGTGTCTGGTCAGTCCCTCACACTGTAGTCACATGTCCTTTGAGCCCACTGTGCAGGCTGGGCTGCTGCGGAAGGGCGGAGGTCGTGTGGCCAGGAGGAAGGAGGAGTTGGGAAAGCTACAACTTTAGCGATGGTAATGGAGAAATTTAGCGATGGCCATGGAGACACTACTACCATTAACCTTTCGGTGGTGGAAAAGTGAAAACAAAAGTGTTTGCCAAGATCAGCAGGGAGACAAGTGGCCTGGTTGGGGAGGCCTCTGTCTGCGCGTGGGGTCACCTGTTTCCTCACAATTGAGTGAATTGTGATGGTGTGAGTCCCTTGGTGTAGTTGAGCTCCACCCTTCACTACCCAGTTCCATCCAATTTTATTCACTTAGAACCGCAGAGCTGACATGAAAACCCCAGATGCTGACATCAGATTATCTACTTCAACCCCTTGTTATCAGAATAAGATTCACATAGTTCTGATTCCTTTAACTATTTAGAGATCAAAATTTGAGGCCTTTCTGAAAATACTCTTCATCTTCCCCAAATTCTTGTATACTTTTTTGATATTATAAATATCTGCCTAGAACATAGTCTAGAAACTGTGATGTCTTCTAAGTGACTGAGACCCTGAAGACTGTGAATACTGGAATAGTGTGCAGCATTGTACACATATACCACAAAGATGGACAAATCCCTATCATTGCCACACACTATCCTTATAGCAAAATTCCAGACTTGCTGTCATTGGTCTTTTTTTAATTGTGCTTTGTTGATTTTGTTACAAGGTTAACATTTGTACCAACCTTATACAGAGCACTCTACAACATGGGCTCATTTCATTCTACATAACGCTGTGAGTTAGGTATCATTTTAAACTCAAGAAACTGGGGTCCTGAGTAATTTGGTGACGCATCTTAGGTCACAGAGGTCGTAAGTGATGATCAGGGACTTGACCCAGGCCCTCCCTCAGTGCCAGTTCCAGGGCATGTTCCACCTTGTCATGTGGCACCTGCTCTGCACATGAGCCAAGCAGGGTCCACACGGCTTGGTCATGAGAGAACCAGGACATGGGCCTGCGAGTGGCCATGAGGACACACCTTGCAGACCCTCAGCTCCCAGGAGCATACGTGGTCCTGGGCACCAGCTGCTGCACTCTGCCCTGAAAGCCACCTCTGCCTTTGCTGAGGTCGCCTTTCCCACAGGCTGCTCCTTGCCAGTGACGGAGTGTGGTGGGTCACTAGGAAAGGTACCCTTCCTGAGACCCACGGGCCTCCTCTGGCATCTTTGTCTCAGGACTCCCTTTGGCCTCGGCGAACTTCCCTTAGACTATATGGAAGCCAAGGAAGCATGATCTCCACCTTCCTTCCTGTCCTTCACTCAAGGTCAGACTTTGTACCCGAGGCTGATGGCAGGCCCACCTTCCTCCAGCTCCCTAACCCAGTCCTTGGTGCAGCTGCTCAGAGGCCCCACTTACCCCGCCTGTCTGATTCCTTTGTTGCCCGTGCCCTGGCAAGGCCCATCCCCAGGCTCAGGAAGCCAGAGGAGAGCCTGGTGTTTACAGAAGGACCAGGAAAGCGACAGGTAGAAAAATTGGGCCAATTTCAACATGCATGCCAGCACTGGCCCAAATCTGTCCTTGGACATGGAGGAATCTTCAGGAAAAAGGCAGGAAACTGACGCTGCTGTGAGCATGTGTGCCTGGGCCGCCTTCTGGGGGCATTCAGGACAAAGGGGTCGTCCCTAAGCAGTGAACTTAGAATGAAGCTTCAACCCTTGACTGCCCACGTGTGCCAAACTAACTGCGCTTGAAAACAGTTAGAACATACCTGGGACCCGGCGTGGGGAAGTTAGACCCAAGGACCTGTTAAGTGGCAGGCCCCTTACAGCCTGCAGGGCTAGCTGTTTTTATCCCTTAAGTCACACAGCTAGTGTAGAAATAAACTTCAAGGCCCAAATGGACCTGCTCCTGGCCGGGTGCACCGGCAGCAAACCAAACGTAACGCGCCTGACTTTGTGCCCCTGTAACAGCTCCGCTTGACCAGAACCACAGTCTCTGCAGTCAGCCAGTCCCACGCACCAGCCAGTTGTGGCTCCCCACTTATTTCCATCTCCTTCTCACCCCAACAAGGTTGACAGTGTAGCCCCAGCCAATCAGATGTTTTCTATTTGTCCCTTCCTTGTTCTTTATTCTGTATCCTGTAAAAGCATCCTGCCTTCCGCATCTGAATGGAAGCTGTCATTTTGTTTATATCACCTAAATTTGTTTATATACAGTGTTTTTAGATCACCTAAATTGTCTTCTTTAATAATTTTTTAGCACTTGTGAGAGACAGAACCAGGCCTTGAACTTATATCTTTATAACTACAAATCAAAGACTCTTTCTATTCTGTCAGAGACTCTAAACCTAGGAAACATAAGAAGCCCATAGAAAGCATGTGGGAAGTGTTCACGCGGTGAGGATTGTGTCTCTCACCAGATTCTAAGATGGCTCATGGCCTCCGGAAGGCTAAGCTGTGGGCAGGTGGCCACGTGCAGGGGCTGGGCTGGGGTGGGCCTGGGGAAGTGGAGGAGGTGAGACAGAGAGGAGGAAGGCTGCACAGGGCTCTGCTCCAGTTTCAGCACCTCTCTGAGCTGATGTACCAGTGCCAGGGCCTTTACCAGTATCCTCTCCCCAGGGGCATTGGGGGGACACCTGATCTGGCCCATGTCCCGTGCACTCCCCGTGGTTACTTGTAGACACATTCTGATCAGCAAAAGAAACCTAAGATTTTGGTGGGTGTTGAGGGGCTGCCACTCCATAGGGCCCTTGGGTGAGGGTGGGAGGTCAGGGGCCACAGGGGTGGTACTGGACCTGCTGTCAGCCACTGTCTCGAGCAGGTGGTGATGGAGCCACACTGTGATCTGAAATGGAGAGGAAACCAGCGGACTCAGACTCCAGGGATGGAGCAGAAACATCTATTGATGAATTAAATACTAAATCTCATTATTCTCTGGACTTTGAGGCCACAAGCCTTCCTGAATCTAAGAGGAATGGAGATTTGAAATGCTGTTTTTATTCATTTAATGGGTATTTGAAGTCTTCATTGCTCCCACCAGGCATGGTACTAGGGGCTGTGTAATATACAGGCTAACAAGGCACGTTTCCTACCTGTGCATGTTATGCAAACAAATAATCACAACGGAATGTGGCAAGTCCTCTACTAGAAACATAATGAGGAACTGGGCGGGTACCTCCAGAGGAAAGCAAGGTTATACGTGCGGGCATGAGAAGCAGCTCCACTGAGGTGACATGTCAGTTCAAGGAGATAAACAGGCATCGAGTGCCAAGCACTGTATTGGCATGGGGCAGATGATGTCTAGACACAGTACCTGCTGTCAGGGAGCTCAAAGCCAGGTCCACAGGCCTAGAAGTACGGAAAAGACAACCTGCTTTCTACTGAGGCACTGGGTCCCAAGTACAGGGAAGCAGAGCTCTGGGGACAGCAAATTGTGTGTGTGTGTGTGTGTGTGTGTGTGTGTGTGTGTGTGTGTTCTGGAGAAAGTAATGCCTACATTAGGTTTTGGAAGGTAAATAAAAATTTATGAGGTTGCAGGTAGAGAAAAGCTTAGATACAAAGGCTTTCCAAAGAGTAGCAAAAATAATAGCACTTATAGAACTTTCACTGGGGCCCAAGCACTGCATTAAGGGCTTTGCAGACATCTCACAGAGCAATGTTTTTTTTTTTTCTACATAATGGTCTTTCTTGGAGAGAAGATGACACTCAATCCCCAAAA
The DNA here is from genome assembly GCF_040802235.1 of Manis javanica. Lineage (NCBI taxonomy): Eukaryota > Metazoa > Chordata > Mammalia > Pholidota > Manidae > Manis > Manis javanica. The sequence goes on from NC_133167.1 coordinate 101,089,613, forward strand.
GACCTACCATACTCCAAGAAAATCCATCCATCCATCCATCCATCCATCCATCCATCCATCCATCCATCCATCCATCATATCTATTATCTGTCTACCTACCAGGTATGGTAGGTAGATAGCCATCATCTACCTACCTGTCCATATCTAGCCCAGTGTTTATTCAGGAATCAGACACAGGATTTTATTTCCTTAAAAAAAAGTTTTCTTCTAATAAGCAGAAAGCATGCTTTCAAAAATACTGGGTTATGTATTTCTTTACTAGGTCAGGTTACTGATTATTGAATGAAAAGAGAACACCATGTTTGGAAGACAAGGGTGTGACTAATGTTTAAATACCTCTGAAGGCGCTTGCTTGATGATACATTTCATCTTGTCATCTCGAACTGTTTAAAGTGACACTTCATGATTTGAACTAGCAACTCATGGTTTGTCCGAGCAGTAGTGGTTATGAATTGGGAGCTTTAGTTCTGTGAACCATGCTGATGCCATAAAGCTTAGGTAAGGCTGGAGGCCTCAAACGGCGAGCCCGCCGGGAGGCAGTGTATACCATTGTGGTCACTGAATTTGACAGTCTCACGTGTTTGCACATTGACCAGGGACCTGTTTCCTTGACTGAGACTCACAGAAGCATTATTTTTCCTGTGAAAACATTATTTCTTCTGTAATCTCTGAAAGAAATGGGGTGGAGAAAAGGCACTGTCAGTGTATACTGATTAGAATGGAGAGTATTTGATTTAGTTTAGTCAAAAGTGTGGCAGGCAGGATTCTTTCCTCTTTCTACTCTATTCGTTATCTATGTCCACTTGTACCTCTTTCCCTCCAGTGCCATCGAAAGGTCTTCCCCTCTGCTAGGGGCTCATGGCTTTGCCTGTTTTCAAAAACTTGCCTCCCATCTCATCCAACATCGGGGGCCCTCACCCCCACCAATCCCTGCTCCTATTTTACTTTCAATGTCACTCATTTTTCTGTCTCCTGACTCTAAAGCTTATAGTTTTATACATGCTCTAGTCTCTCTGCAAACAAAATAAATATTCTCTAACCCAGTGTTCCTTTTAGCTTGTATGCTTCTTCTCCCCTTTACTCTTTAAAAGTTGATATATATATATATATATATATATATATATATATATAGTTTATATAATTGGCATATAGTATTATGTTAGTTTCTGGTGTACACAATTCTATATGTGTATGCATTGTGAAATGATCACATGATGTCTAGCTGACATCCACCACTCTTACTGTAGTTTGTGTGTTCTTAGGTGCATATGTTTCCAGATTTTAGCATCTCTGGAGTCAGAATGTATGGTGGATTGTTTGCAGTATAGCCACCATAGTTTCCCTCCTTGTATCCATGTCCTTGTATCCATTATTCATATTGTGTAATCCTTTTGCACATGGGTTCTTAACCTCATCATGTGGCTTGTTCTGGCTGGGGGAAAGCAGCAGACATGATACAAGCAGCAGTTTGGAGAGCAATTGTACATGGGGGCTTGTCTCCTTTGCTGAGCTTACAGCCCTGAGACCACCATTCACACATGCTTGAACTAGCTCAGTAGAGTGGCCATAGGGACTGGAACTAGGAACCCCAGCAAATAGCCTGACAACCATCAGACATGTGAGTAAGGCCATCCCTGGACCATCTAGCCTCAGTTTATCCACCAGCTGACCAGCTGTAGGAGAGAGCCCAGGAGAGACCAGCAGAAGGACTACCCAGCTGCACCCAGCCCAAGTGTCAACCAACAGAATCATGAGCTAATAATAGATGATTATTGTTTAGGACACTAAGTTTTAAGGTGATTTGCCACACAGTAAAAGCTAATCAATATAGGGTATGTTCCAACTAATGATGTCTTGCATTTATACCAGGCAGCAGTTGTTTCTTTCTCAGAGATACATAAAATTATAGTGCATCTGATTGTGGTACAGCGGGTTGTGATTTAGATAGGAAGTAATACAGTATTATACTCTTTTGGCACATAAGAAAGTGAGGGATTAGAGGGTTCCTTGTCCTAGATCTGCAACCAGTGAGTTGTGGAATTTGAATCCAAGCAGTCTGGGACTCCAGAGTCTGCTCTAAACCTGCAGTGATTCCATCCAGCTGACAGGGGTGCGGCTGGAGGGATGAATGATAGGAAACCAGGGCCAGGTTATGGAGGGCATCTTAGAAGTTCTTGTAAGGGTTTGAATTTTTACTGATTGACAGTGAAAAGCCACTTGAATTGGAAGATCAGGGGTACTTATAACTCCTATTTGACATTGACTGAGTAAAATCTTCAAACCATCTCTAGAAATAGCAAGTCAAGTGTAGGGCATGCAGGGTAGAATCTGGAAGCCCTGGCCTCATCCGGCAGCTTTGTGTTGGAGCAGCACCAAGGTGCCAGGAGAGGACCTGAACAGAGAGTCTAGGAGAGCCGGTGCACTCTGAGTCAGCAGGGAGAGGGGTGCCCAGGCAGTTCCTGCCCATGCTGCTGGGGACTAAATTTCCCTCATAAAGTAAATGGCTTCTGTGGATCAAGTGCACCTGAAAAAATAAAAGGGGTGTGGGAGAAAAGAGGACTACTTGTTATAGACCATGTTATAATCCTCATCAGTAGTTACAGAACGGTGTCAGTTTGGTGGAAAAATTCTCCTTCCACATTGCTGGAATCCCAAGAGAGCTGTATCAGCCCATCTGTGATTAAAGGGATATATTGCCTGCTCTCTAAGCGCTGACAGGTTATTGGTGGGAGACACAGATATATGCCTAGTATAGTTGTAGTCTCAAAACAGACTCACAAGCACCCAGCCACTGATGCCAACCCTTTCTTTAGCCATTCACTTAGCAAAGTCTGGAATTAAAAGCAGATTGGCCATTAATGGACTAGCTATATTCCAATGACCATTTGTTCAAAAGTAACAGATGTAGAAGATCAGTAATAGTCACAAATTTGCAGTCGGCAATCAATCACAAAGTGGGAGTTTTGATATAAGGCCATTATCAACCTGTGACAACCTCAGCTTGTTCCCCGAAAGACTTGGACTCTCTTTAGTTTCTCTAGAAGGTTGACTAATCAACTTTAGACAGATAAAGAGTTGGATCTAGCCAGAGTCAGCCACAAAATTTTAATCAAGGCAAATGCAATGGGGATGAGAACAACTAAAAAGGGACTCAAATCATTAGGAAATTTGCCCCATAGCAACATCCTGCTGGCTCTGTTCACTTGGCTAGACTCATGTTTGGAAATAAAGTAGAAAAGCAGTTTAAAACTGGGATCCTACTTCTCCCTGAGCACAAAATGAGAAAACTGAGGCATGAGTCCTTGTGGCACCGTTCTTCTGCAGGTACTATTGTCCCTGTCTTACAGAAGATGAAATTGGGCTTAATGCTCGGCTCCAAAACCTTTGCTTTTAACCACTGTGCAGTACTGCCCTGCATCCCCTCAAAATCTCTGTCTGATAGTCAGGGACAACCCCATAAACTGTGAAACTTTTTGAAATGATGTGGGAAAAGGTTTTGTTTTTTTAAAAAAATGTATTAGCACTAAAAGGGACCTGAGAAAATATTTATTCTAGCCCCCTTATTTCTGGAGGAGAAAACTGAATTTCTGGGGAATGAAGTTGCTTCCCAGTGTCACACAGCAGCTTCTGCCTGAGGGAGCAGGAATTGAGATGTCACCCCCGGTTGTGCGCCTTCCCAACCTGGAGCTATAATCACCTGCATTAAGGGATGGAACCAGCGAGAGGCATGCTGTAACTCGGGGAGAAAAACCCCAGGGCAAAACACCTCTGAAACCGAAGTCAGTCAAAGGGAGAAATAAAGTGGGAGAAACCCGTTTATTTCTTACAAGCAGTCATCCTGCATCTCCACCAGGCTGCAGAAGAAGAGAGCTCCACCCAACCTACCTTGCTCCACCCCTTGGAGACACCTACTGATATGCAGATGCACTAAAGCCTGGTGAGAGATTCTGGAAATAGTGCAATTTTACCCACAAGGCCCTAGCAAACTAATACACCACAGAACTTGGGAAGGCACAGGGGCTAAGGAGGCACAGTGGCTGAAAGACCGGCTGGAGAAAGAAGTGGGAAAGGCTGGGCTAAAATGATGAAATGAGCAGGGAGAAAGAGACCTGAGCAGAGAAACCAAGGATTAGCCAAGTGGAAACCAATAAAAACCAGAGTTGAGTCTATTTTCTCTTTTAAACAGAGAATCTAGATGTACAAGGTCTCAATCTAGAAGGGGATCTAAAAGAGGGCTGGTACAGAGGCCACGGGAGCACCAGCTGCTGTCACCATCACAGGGTCCCTGTGCAGCACACTGCGGGGGGAAACAACTGCTCCTGTGTTCAGATGTTCCAGAAAGAGTGAGAGGAAACCACGGCCACTCCTTAAGGCATTATTTGCTGGAGTCAACTTGACTATGCTGGAGGCCACTGGTGAGCAGGTGCTCACCCGAGTGTAAATACAAGTATAGCCCAGGAATTGTTATGCATATGCTCTGGAGGCAGGCTGCCTGAGTTCCAAGTGTGGCTTTGCCCTCTGCACCTCAGTTTACTCATCTGTAAAAGGGGAATAATGACAGCACCCACTTTACAGGGTTATGATGACGATTCAATAAGATAATGTGTGGGAAGTGTTTCAAGAAACGTATCTGTCATTCAATATCAGAGGCGTTTATTATAATAGTAATTCTTCTGGAGCCTCAAATTCCAAATAGTACCAGGTAACAGCCCTCTACGCAGTACTAGGCACAAGCACCACTGGAACAGGGGCCACTGATACTAGAGGTTAAGGATTCTGGCAAACGTCAGGCCTTAAGAGGGAAAACAGCATTCGGGATGTGAGCCTGCAAAACAGCTGGCGTGGCCTCTGGAAACCCCAAACGGGCTTTGTGTGGACGCAGGACCCCTTAAAACCGCACAGCCAGGGCTGAACAGGGTGGGTAGGCTCCAGGAACTGGGCGGGTGAATACTGCTCTTGAGCAAATGTCAAATCTGCGTTCTGCTCTAGCTGTACCCAGGCTGATTTGCCGGGAGCTGCTTCATGTCCAGGGCATTGCAGAAGTCCAGACGAGAGTCTTCCCGGCCAGGGACTGTGGCGAAATGCCACTTGGGGACCGGGGTGAAATCGGGTTAAGGGGGTCTCGCACACAGATGCCAGAGAAAATATTAAAGGAAAGCCCTCGGTCACCACCAGGGCCCTTCCCTGCAGAACCTCCCCCCACGAGCCCCCGCCAAGAAATCAGCAAGGCATGTGGTCGAGGGTGGAAGATGGGAAAGGGCATCTCCCCTGACCCGCGGCACCGCACACCCGGGCTTAGAGGGGTTCTGGGTTGAGGCACTACAATTTACCCTTTGCCTCTCTTCGGGTTCGTTATGAACTCAGAGGCATTCAAACGACACTCGTGCGGTTCGCTCACCGTCTTCGTGCCCCCACCTTCTGGCCGCCCTGCAAATGCTTGCCCAGACAGGAAGGCGGAGCCTGCGGGGAGGGGCGGGGCCTGCGCACTGGCAGCACCCTGGCACCGCCGCTGCGGAGTCTGGGGCGCTGCCAGCGCGCAGCGGCCGCCGCGGCGCCCTTAAATAGCATCCAGAGCCGGCGCCCGGCAGGCAGTGAGCTGCAGTGACAGTCGGCGACCCAGCGGCCAGGCCGGCCGAGGAGGTGAGTGCTCCCACCGCGGGGAGCCGCGTCGCTCCCCGCCGCGGTGCCAGGGGGCTCGGCGGAGGGGCGAGGCTGCTGCTGCCCCGCCCGCCGGAGCCCGGGAGGCGGCGGCCACCGGGGAGCCGCGTGAGCCGTCGTCGCTCCCGGGACCTTCCGCCTTTGCGGCCTCCGTCCTCCGGCTCCCCGTGCCGTAGCAGCGGAGGCTGTCGGGCCGCCGAGCCGCCGCCGCGTCCTGCGCCCGAGTCGGGGCTGCAGGCCCGCCGCTTCCCTCGGGCGGAGCACGCGGGGCTGGTGTGGCGGCGGGGAGCCGCCGAGCCGGGAGGGAGGACGCCGAGCATCCGAGGAGCCGGTGACGGTGGTCTGAGGCTCTCTGGGACCGGGCACGGAAGCATCGGAGCCCAAGTGTCTCCTGCCTGGGTGTGATGGTGACCCCTGCGCGGAGCACTAGCTGGAGGGTCAAATGCAGCATCAAAAGGCGCCTGCCAAATGTAGAAATTCTCGCGGTGCCTCTAGAGGAGTGCTCGTAACAGCTGCACATAGACCAGATGGAGTCATTGATTTAAGGATCCGGCATTTTTTTTTTTTTTTTTGAAATTAGCAAGCAAGGTGATTATCACCTTGCTACATAGTCCGAGAGTGGTGGTAAAGGACTTGAATGAGCACGTGGACTGGAACCTAGAGACACACTCCAGCCAGTCATTGTGTATGTTGGAATTGCAAACCCCTTTCCCTCTCCGCCTACTTTCGAGGTTATGGAGCTCAATTAAGACCATTAGAAAAGTACCCTTTGCCTTTGACCTTTACCTTCATGTTGGTGCAGGAGTACCCACAGTGCCCCAACCCTCAGTACCCTTTGATTTATTTACTGTCTTTGCTTAGCATGAGCGAAGCTGGTTAAATCTCACAGTTTTGACACAAACATCACCTGTGATTTACCCAGTGTAAACAGTTACTTGCTTAACACAAACAAAAAGTGAATGAAAAAATCCTGGTTAATTGTGCATTTTCAGGTGAAGGTAGCAGGTTGGACTGCCTTACATCGTAAGGTTGGAGTTGACAGTTTGTGTTGGATGGACTTGAGAAGGTGGAACTTATAAAGAAGCCCTCACTTCCCGTCAGTGTGGAGCCAGACTTTGGAGACATTTTTGTCCTGACACAACTGGGATAATCCTTCCCAGTTTGAAACTTGACTCCTTATTTGTAAAAAGGCTGCATTAAAGTATTTCACCAGCTAAAATTCTATGACTGAAGAAAATCCTTATAAGCAGCAAACCAGATACTTGCTGTCCTCACTTAAAATAATATAGATATATTAGAGACCCAGTTTTACAGACCTCTGTTTTCTGCATTTACTGCAGAGAAGAGTTTTTTTTAAAAATTGCTCTTCCCCCCACAATTATAAGCATTTTGACATATTTCCTTCCTGTCTCTGTTATACATATCTTGCCCAGTACTCTTATTACTATTGTAGGAAGCCTGAATAAAAAGAAAACTCTGGGCTTTTAACTTTTGGGCATTTAAGAGATAGGTACTTGAGTCAAATGCAGGTCAGTGTCTATATCATGCCGGTGAAGGTTTCACGGCTTCTCTGTTTGGGATGAAGTTTGGAATAACTGGAGATGTACCAGCACTTGGTACAGTGTCATGCTTAATATTCAGCTCTTGCTACGTCTTTCGTTTTTGATGAACAGTGTTGTGGAAAATGGTTGTGTTTGGAGAAGGGGCTGGGGAAAGATCAGGTTGTTTTGTCATTACAGCTAGGGATTTCTCTTCTCCCCCTTCAAGTTTCACTTTTCTGGAAAGAGCAAGACTATAGGAATACTAGTGATTTCTAGATGTTGATACTTCTAACTTTTAAGATCAGCTGCTGAATTTGTTGTGCAAGTTTACCACATAAATCATGTGTCCAGTATTCTTTAGTACTTACTGTCTCTTATAACCAAATTGTGTCATGTCAGAATCCACTAATAATGTGTTATGAACAGTATCATTTGGATGATGCAATGGGTTAGCCTCTTTTTGTTACAAAATATAAAAGAACTTCCTTTAAGGCAGCTCAAAGCTGCTGGTATCCTGAGACCTCTTCGGGCCTTATTCTGACAGACTGTGGTCCGTCAGGAGGTAGATTGAATGTGCCAGAGTCTTTACTGAAGGATGTCAGTCCAGCTTCATGTTCAGACAAACATATTAGAGTCACTTTACTTTGACACTCATGCCTGGAGTGTCTCAGCCAACAGCTGATCTGAAGCTGCCAGTGGTTGAGTTTGATTTTCAACATTCTGGTACTTAAAGGAGCTTCTGACAAGCTTTTAAAGAAACACAAGTAGCCCCAAAGGAGTAGCTGGACTTTATGAGCTAGAAAGCAGTTTTACCAGTGTTTGCAGCTGCAGCTCTGAGACTGTCATTTTATCTCCAGTTCCTTACCTAATGCTGGATGCCATCTCATAAGAAACTGTAGTTTGCATAAACCCAGGTAAAACATGATTCGAAACAATTGCCCACACCACGGTGATGAGAGAAAACTGCCAGGGAATTGAGTTGTGTTCACTTTTCTGTTTTTTTACATCCTGGCATTGTGAGTTCTTGGCTGTATTGGGGACAACACAGTATTCCATTAGTTGTAACCTTTGTGGAATCGAGAAGGGAGCATGAAATATGCTGGTATCTTCTGTGAAATGTGGCTGGCATGGAGGGATGGCACATTCTTTGGACACTTAGGTGGAGGTGAGGACCGTGCTCCCCTGTGCTTCCTGCCTCTGAAGAATACATTCTGCTGGAGGCAAGGGTCTCATCTCCAAAACCTAAGATTTCAAAACTGGCAGCTCCATGTAGGTACCTGCACTAGTTCTCTTGAAGATTTAGTTGCCGTTCTTCAGGGTGAAAGCTTTGTACTATCTATATAGCATTAGGGCAGCAGTGAGGGTACGGGGAGGGCAGGGGCAGAGAGTATGTACATATATACATACATATATATATAACAAAATTATAATATAACAATCACAGAAATTATGCTTATTATAGAAATTTGAGAACTGTAAAAAATAAAGGCCTTCAAGAGAAATACTAACATTTTTGTGTATTTCCTTTTTGTGTTTTTCTAAACACTTAAAAAATGTAAGAATATATTTTTAATTGAAGATACTAGTTTGACAATTTAGTTTCAGTCACGTAAGATATTGTGAACATTTTTTTCCATGTTATTACATACTCTTCAAAAAAGTTTTGAAGATAACTGCATTATATGGTTAATGGGATATGTCATAATCTATTTACGTTTCTCCTGAATATTTAGGAGCAACTATTTCAGAACAGTTTACTGAACTCACATAGTTAAATATATCTGTTTTAGAAATTAGGGCATCTTCCGCTTTAAAACTATTGAAATTGGTGATGATTTGAAAATAATTATTATTAGTGAATGGTTTTAATGGACTTTTGGGTTCATGTGTTATAGTCAAAAGCTGTTGAAGTAAGAATTTCATGGTTTGGAAAGATAAATGGAAAGAAGTCAGGGGATCAGAGGAGGAAATGTGCATTGCTCTTTACACCATTTCCTCATTCTGGGAGGGACTTCTGATAAATGTGTTATCTGTCCATTTGCACAGTTTTGGCTGCTATAGAAATTTACACTTTCTCCTCAGGTTTGTTGTGGGAGAAGTGTCCATATACAAAAGGCCAAAATGCCAAAATGCCTTGAATACCACTTATTTTTTTATTAACCAGAGAAAAGAGAAAGTTGCTGCAGGCACTTGTTTCTCCCTCAAAGCTGTCAGCTCCAGAGCAGGACAGGGGCTGCTGATGACCGTGGTAGCTGTAGCCCAAGCACGTCACCTATTAGGTGATGATAACAGCTAACAGTGCAAGGCCCTGTCCTCTGGCCTCACATATGCCAACTCAGTTCATCCTCCGCAAAACTGCAAGGGAGGTCCTGCCAGTCATCTGTGTTTTACGAAAGATAAAAGAACACACACAGGAATTAAGTTACTCAAACCAGGATTGGAACCTAGGCAGTCTGACTTCAGAGCCGGGGCTGTGAATTGCTTGGCTCTACCGCCTCTCTAGAACCTGAGGTATTGTTAGTCCAAAAGCTTATTTCAACAGCTTTTGACTAGAACACATGAACCCGAAAGTCCATTGAAAGTTCCAGATTATCTGGCTGGTGGGAAGACGGAGGGAGAAGCTGGTTCTCTGGTGTCGTTGCTCCTTGGTTTTCCCGTGTTTCATTTACACTCTGTCTTGGGCCCCTAGAGTGCTGAAAGGGACAGCAAATTTCGACTTAGCTTGGTTCAGAGAACGAGAAGATCATGTGCTTGCTGCAAAACTATGACTTTCTAGAGAATTAGAGTAAAATTTGCCAACTCTGGAAGTTGGCCTTGTAAGACTGGACCAGTGTGGCAGTGCGTGATTAATGCATCAAGTGTGCAGGAGGAAGGGGGCGGTGGGGGGAGCCGGGTGGTGGAGCGCGGCTCTCTTTGGAGATTGGCCTCATCATGGCACGTTGGTTTGCTTTCTGCTCCAAGTCTTGGGGTACTTTTACCAGAAACAGACCTTCTCAGCATGTTCCAGATCTTGCTGAACAACTGTTCATAGACAAGAGAATGGAAATGGGAATTTTCAGGGTTTAAAGGCCCAATGGCACCATTTAGTGGTCACGGGCCCCTTTCTCCTAGTGCAATTTTAGGCAGTGTGTCAATATGTGACAGAAATGAAAGCAGGGCCGCCGTGGCCAAAGGGGCAGGGGCAGGGTCCATGGCTGCACAGACAATAGACACCATTGCTCACTCCGTCACCCTTGTCGCCTCTGAGGCCCTTCCGACCAGCGCAGGCTCCCAGAGCACGGACAGCGCAGCACATGTGCACTTGACAAATGCAGTCCCTGAGGTGCAGGAGAGGCGGTGCCTCAGCCAAGGTCACACAGCCCGTGCTCCCCTCTGGCCAGGACTGACGGGGCAGTTTGTTCCTGGGAATGGCTGTGCCTCTGTGAGCCTCCAAGACTGTACTTAGCTTGGCTCTCAGGGGCTTCTAGAGCCTGGTTCTGACCTTCCCTTGCCCACGCCTCTGCTAAACTACCACACAGGAGGACATTTGCAGCACCAACTGCTGGCACAGGGTTGAACCAAGGTCTCTGCCCTCCACACCGCTGTCCACAAGCTCTGTCCTCTGCCTGAGCAGTCTTCCTAGTCTGGAAGGGCCTCCCTGGCCCGGCGTGCCTACCTCGAGCTATCCACGATGACATTCCTCGACCCACCCTCATTCCTCATGTGCCTGCTCCTCAGAGGGACTGTCCCTGGGGTGACTGTCATTGTCCCCAGACTCCAAATCCCTCCCTGGAACCTCAGCGACAGCTGGAATGCACCAGCCGCCACACTGGTGGTTAAAATGTTGAAATATTCCCATATTGGTTAGAAAACAGCTGCTACCCCAAGTGCCCCTACCCCAAATTCAGGAACTGAAGGGTAGCACCCGGCCCAGCCAGAGATGCCCTGCACCTGGGCTGGTGCAGTGGCCCATTTCTTTTCCCATTGGTTGAGGCCTGGCTGTACTGGCCTTTTATTATTTTGAATAGCATGTCCACCTCTGCCCTTCCTTTGCCTTTTCACATGCACATAGTTTGCTTTCCCATATAGGCATCCCAGCCACAGTCCAAGCTCTGGGTGGCTAGGAGACCTTGGTGTTGTCATTTCTGTATTGTCAGCAGCATTTAACATAGGGCCTTGCTGCTAGTAAATTCTTAAAATCATCTGATGATTGGTTGAGACTAGGAGACATTCAGATGGTCACATGTCCCATAGATGGGAGTTGCTGCCAAGAATATACCTTTAAATATTCCAGGTCTTTTTATATTATGATGCTGTGCAAAGCTTAGATGTGGTAGCCAAGATAAAGGCATTGAGAAATCTCTAGACCAAAGCCTCACTGGGTTGAATGTCGCGTTGAGGGTACTTCTGAGGTGTCTCTTTCAGGGCAGTTTCAGTTGTGTGTGAGCAGCCGGTGGCTGAAGGCTTTGCAGGATGTGGGAGGAAGGGCGATCAGTGGGAAGTTCAAGGTAGTCTGACACAGCTGTGCTCTAGCCTTCGTATACCTGGCTTTCCTACTTAAAATCCTAACTTGTTTCTGTGCCACTAGTGAAATGGTCACGTAGCTGTCTGTTCCTTCTGTAGGACAGTTGCCTACATTGTGCCTCAGGCAAGCCTCCAAGGTGTCCCAGAATGTGGAGCTAGCCGTGACCTTGCCTGTCCAGCCACCCCCTCACCAGGGACAGCGTGACCCAGAGGGCTGTGGCTGAGCAGCCCTGAGACAGGCTCCACTCGGACGGCACTGCCAGTCTGTGTTTTCCTCTCCTGACACGAGTCAGAGATAAACGCTGCCGATGCCAGGACCGCTCTGGAGTTCAGGCAGGCTGCAGATCCTGGACCCTTGGGGCAGGGGCCAAAGCTGTGGGGTCCCCAGGACAGACCTCAGTGAGGCCAGCGCCTCAGCCTGCCATGGCTTCATGGCCTGGTTTCCCCTTCCTCCAGAATAGCCACCCCAGTCCCCTTGGCCAGTCACTGCAGTGTCCCGCCCCCTCTAGCACGCTGCTTTCCATCCCGGGGCAATGCTGAATCTCTTTGTCACCCTCCTACGTGGAAAATCTGTTTGCAAGCTTTGGCGAGCTTTGTCACCCTGCCTCCTAGGTGTGGCAAGCTTTTCAGGGTGTTCCAGTTAGCAGTTTCATTTATTGCCAGAGTCAGGAACTGACAGAGACTCTATAGCCAGGCAAGTGACCAGAGAGGTTACACGTACTATGCTCAGGAGACTGAGTGGTAGCCTCCAAAAGGGGCTGTGTGTGCCCTGGGTTGGGGGCAGACAATTAGGGTACCGGCTGCATATATGAGAATTTCTTTAGAGGTTTATGCTTAGTTTTCTTTTTAAATTTATATTTGTGTGTTTTATAGTGCTCAGAAGGTATCTGCACATATACATAGTTCATAAATAAATGCATTTACACATGAGAGATATATTTATTTATTATTTTTGATGCATTAGCAAAAGTTTAGAGAACCAGAAAATTAAAATCCTCCTCTACTATCAACATGGCAAGATACCTCTGAATGCCAATCAACATGGCAAGATACCTCATTTAAAAGATGTTAGTTTTAAAACAAGAGAATTCAGTTTGCCAGTGAGGGAAGAGTAGAAACTGCTTTGTGACACCAGTTTGTAGTTCATGTTAAATTGGCCTCTAACTTCAGGAGAGTTAGGTTAAATCCTGAGTATGTTTTGCCTTAGGTCCCTGAACTTGACAATGTAGAAGATTCATTTGGACAAGGATTTTATTTTTTTCTGCTTTATTCACTACTGTGTCCCCTGAGGCTAAAGCAGTGGTTGACATAGAATGGACAGTAAAGAAATATTTGCAAACTAAGTGTATGGACCTTTTTCTTGCATGACAATTAAATTTTGTGCTGGGTCGCGCACTTCAATTCAACATTGAAGTTGGCTTTGCTTTGACCTCCAGTTGGCTGGCAGGAGGCAGTGTAGGTGCTCACCACCTTCACTCCCTGCAGATGAGTTCTCAGTTCCATAGGACCACGGAGCTGACTGGGCCTCCCAAGTGTCACCTGGATGCTCGGATGTGTGGGATTTGCTTTAAAATCATTTTTTTTAAGGGACATAAAGTGAAACAACATTAACAAAATGTTGATCATGATTGAAATTGAAGCTGGTGTTCTAGGTGTGAAGTATAGCCTATTATACTATTCTGTATACTTTTGAATAGATTTGGAAATTTTCATAATAAGCTTTTAAACAAAACAAAAAGGGAAAATAGAGACCCAAACCTAGTTTCACCTGTTCAAGTAGGTAGCGGCCAGATGGAACAATCTGTTTTTCTTTCTTTCCTGCTATTAAACACTGGGTCATTATTCTGTGATCCTGTGCAACCTGTTAGATTCGCTTTGTTCTTAGCCTGCCCAGAGCCAGGCACCTCTGCTTAGAGCTACCTGGACTCTGATGTAATTCTAGCTCACGTCCTGTGGTTGTCACCGATCCCCCCCTGATCCCTCCTCATTCAGTGAGCCGAATCCTGGTTAACCTTTCCTGTTTCATGTGCCACTGAAGTCTTCCACAGAGCTGACCAGATGAGCGCTCAGAGAAGGCTCCTGTGTTCTTTACATGCCCTGTTGGTCCTAAGGAACCGTGCAGTGTAAGAGTGTTTGGTGGGTTCCATTTGCCTCTGCTTTTTAGGGTCACAGCAGTTCCCCGCTGAAATCTGTAAACACTTGAAAGTGGATTTCCCCCAAACTTGTGCATAGCTGGCCTTCCTCTGTCTGGGTCCAGGCCTGTCTTTGGATTCTGACTCCCACCCAGCCTACTTTGAAGCCCTTTCTCCAGTTTATCTGTCCTCTTGGAACCTTGATCTATTTTAAGATGTGTAAGTAACTCTACCCAACCTTGCAGCCTGTCAGCCTTATCCAGGTCACTGACACTTAATCGTGCGACCTCTGTGCTGAAGGGCTGGGCCTTGCCCTTCTGGGCCTCAGTGCCAGGCCCGGCGCTGGCAGGGACAGGAGGGCTTCATAACACCACTGGCTGCTTGGGGCCAGCGTCCTGCAGCCACTGGGTCTTTGCCTGCTGCCAGGAGTGCTCTCATGGGGGAGAGGCAGGGGGTCTGTGGTCTCTGTTTTATGACACTGCTGCTCCTGCCTGCCCTCTGCCTGCTCACTGGCCTGGCTCTCAGCGGAGGCAGTCGGTGGGGTGGGGGTGGGGGGGCGTGTTCCCCACCCCCAGGTCTCCACCTATTTGCTTGTGACTTGCCTCCCACAGGCTCGGTGCAGCCCTGTCTCTGCTCCTGCCCAGGCCCAGTGCTCCCAGGGCCCTGCTTGCCTGCAGCACCCCGCCCCCCCGCCTGACTCCTGCGGTCTGCACGGCTGTGTGCATTGTTTGCATGATGCCTGCCTGCCCGTGTGCCATCACCCACACCCTAAACTTGAAGGCAGGGAAAACAGTACACGTGCTCTCTCCTCATGCTGATGGCCTTCTGTTTGCAAGGAAACAAGAAGCTTTTCTTTCCTGCAATTTCAGTCTTGTTAGTTTATTTGCAGTGGGACCCTTTTTCCAAGGGCCCTTAAGTGGAAGTTGCCCACCTAGCAGGACAGTGGCCTTGCCAAGGCCCACCACAGGGCAGATAGGGGGAGCAGAGATGGGTGTTTTCTGGGAGAGAGTTTTACCCCATCTGTCATTCCGCTAGAAGGACAGGCTGCCACTGTAGTGGTTTCTGGAGCAGGAGGGAAATACCATACATACAAGAGCAAATGGACTGACCTAACCGAGTTATGTAATTTTTATCCTGAGAAATTTTTTTAAATACAGCAAAGGATGGAGAGTGATGACATCATAAAACCTGTGCCCACTGCAGAGCTGGTAGGTTGATGCTGGTTGTTCCTGTCCATGTCCTGCTGGCACCTGGTGGGCTGTGTGTAGGTGGGATCCCACGGTTACTCCGGGTGGCACGGCATTGTCTCCTGACACCTTGGGGTGTAGGTGATGGAAAGGGGTGTGGCTTTCCTGTCTCCCCACTCCTTTCTCAGGCTCCCCTGAGGCCCACACAGGCAGCAGCTGGGCTGGTTCAAGACTGCAGCTCCTCAGACGCCCAGCTAGTACTGACAACAGTAAGCCTTTTGCATTTGAGTCTAGTGTTCTTTCCATGTGGCCTTCCGAGTTCACTACTGGACGTTACAGCTTTGGACAGAGCCCCTGAAGGGCCCCAGGACTCAGGCACCTTCTCTGAGCTTCCTCCCCTTCCTGAGGCCCTCGGGGAAGAGCGTCTGCTTGGCAGTCCAGCTGTAAAAGGACACCTGTCCCCTTTGCTATGCAGCCGTCTCCCTTCTCTCACCGGAGCCTCTTGCTCAGGGTTTATTTTATGGTTGATCTCCGGTCAGGAAGGTAGAAAGAGTTTGTTCTTCTGGACTGTTTTAGTCGCAAGAGGAATTTTATTTCTTTCTCTAGCTGGTCTCAGAACAGGCCTTGCTGGTGTTGCCTGATTTCCCCAGACTGTGGTCCCGTGCTCTTTGACACGCAGCCCTACAGATGTAGTTAGGACTCTCCTTGTGTCAAGTGTCACCTGAAATAACATGCCTCATTACAGCCAGGTGATGACTGGGATGTCACCCGCCAGAAGCCTCTGCATCTACGTCATCATGCAAACAATGCACACAGCCGTGCAGACCGCAGGAGCGAGGCGGGGGCCGGGGGCTGCAGGCACACAGGGCCCTGGGAGCCCTGGGCCTGGGTGGGAGCGGAGACAGGGCTGCGCGGAGCCCGTGGGAGGCAAGCCACAAGGTCTGCAGAAGGGCTGGGTCAGCCTCACAAACGGGTCTCCCTGTCCCCACCGGCTGCAGCAAAGCCGACCGACTGAGGCCGTCTGTCTGTCTAAGCCCGCTTCCTTCTCTAGCTCTTGTCAGGAAACTTCCCTGCCTTGTCGTGACACACGTACAGAAATCAGTGTTTCAAGACCAATGGAGAAATCTTGTTTCTGTTGGGAATTTTTTTTGAAAATTTTGTAAACTTTTCGTTTTAAATCCATATCACTAAAATTTACACTTGCTGCCTCGCACAGAGGCCTCTATGTGACCTGGATATCTCTACTGGGTCTGTCCTGACTGTAATTATCATTTTCCTGGGTGGCTGTACATGGCCCGTCTCCATATCTGTGTTGAGGAGAGAAGGGAGGAGAACGCCGTGTTGTGGTCTGGTTTGGATTTTGGCTCTGGAATGTTGGACAGGTCCTGTTCCCAGCATTCCTTACATCTCAGACGGCCATCCGCCCAGCTCTGCGGGCATTTCTGAGGCTTCTCCTCACTAGAGTCCTGCCATTGGACACCAGCTCCTGGGCTGTTTCTCTGGTTTGGAGGGTTCTCTTTTCTGTCATAGAATTCCCTTTCAGAGCTTGGTGGCCAGCCCGATGTGAGGCTCAGGCCTCCAGTCCTTCCGGCATTTGCTGTTCTACGTAAGAGAGGTACTTGTTTGCCTGCTTCCCTTTCCCATGGCAACCTGGCTTTGTTTTAAGCTAATCTGCAGTCACATTTCTAAATGTACGTCTAAATGTTTACTGAGGAGGAGAGCGGACCCTCGTCCTTAGATGACCTGGGGTGACTTTATACACGAGTGAAACAGTCTGAGGAATGTCAAACATCATGGGAAGATGGGCAGAATATTTTTATGTAGCCTTTAAAGCAGTGGCTGGCAACCTTTTTTAGCCCCTCCCAGCGTCTGGGAGATGCTTCTTCCTCCTCGCAGAAGCAGCCGTGACGTGGGGTGCTGGGGAGAGCACTGCAGCTTGGAGATGCTTTGAATACCCCTGTTCTCTTCGGAGAAGCACTGTTCTATAAATATACCCTCCGCTCCCAGGGCTTGCAGCCGAGGATCGGGCTGAATCATGGAGGGTCAGTCAAGATCAGTAAATGTTTGTGACGACCTGGTCTGGGCAAGACACTGTTAGACACCAAGGGCCGAAGGAGAGAGAAGCATCTGCATCAGAGAAGCATACAGTCACCATAATTATAAAATAGGAGGCGCTGAGGACCACAGAGGCTACAGATAAACTATTCCTGGAATTCAGAGGAAGGACAGACTGCTTCTGACTGGGTGCCGGGGGTGGGGAGTGCGGGCATCACATAAGAACTTATTAGGGAAAGTGGCGTCTGTTCTATTTGGGTAGGATTTGGACATCTTAAAACAGGACCAGGGCAAAGAGATGCAGGTGAAGGGGACAGCAAGCAGGGGCGTGCAGAGCAGTGGCGGCACGGGAAGGCTTTCTGGTGGCTGTGGGGAAGGGCTGCGTGCGGTGCAGGGGGGCCAGGCGCTCGGGGAGGAGCAGAGGTGGCGGCACGGGACACCTGCGTCATGGCCGCAGGAGGCGAGGAGCCAGCAGGGTAGCTGGCCCAGATTGGCGCGGGCACACGATGGACCTATGGCCCCTCACCCCTGGAGGAGGGCTGCCCGGGTCCTGGAAAGCCGGCCTGGAGGCTCACGAACCCCCTTTCCTGCTGCAGGCCCCCTAATTATCTTCGTTGTTCCCCCATCATTCAGGGCTCAAATACTCAGCCCTCCAGTTCCTTCTCTTTCCTCCATTTTATATCCACTTAGTTACCAAATACTGTTGGGTTTTTTAAGTGCTTAAAAAACATTATTTATTGTCGTAAAATATGTATCACATAAAATGTACCATTTTACCCCTTTGTCAGTGTGCGGTCAGTGGCAGTAAGTCCATTCCCCATGCTGTGTAATGAACACTGCCATCCAGCCCCTGAGCCGCTCCTCACCCGCACAGGAAGCCCGTGCCCCTGAAGTAGTGATCCCCCATACCTCTCCCCACCCCACCTGGCAACCTTGGTCTCTATGCCTCAGTTTGCCTGTCTCGGGTCCTAGTACAAGTGAAATCATGACAACACTTGTTCTGTGTCTGGCTGCTTTCACTTAGCATCACATTTTAGAGTCCATCCACGTCGTGGCACATATCAGAATTTCCTTCTTTTTTTAAAGGCTGAATAATATTCCATTGTGTACAGACATCACGTTTTGCCCCATCATCTGTTGATGGACACTGGGATTCAGATCCTGGCTTTTTAAAGCACCGCGTGTCATGGCTTTTTGTCATCCTCCGCCTCGCCTCCTGCTTTGTCTGGATGTGAATCACCGTGAACCTGGGGTACAATGCTCGCCTCTCAGGGTCCACAGGTTTTTCCTTCCCCTGGGCACAGTTTCCCAATCTTGGCGTTGAAGGTGGTAACTCCACGCAGTGAGGACTGTTAGGAGGATTACATTTGATCACGGTGACTGCTTAGCACAGTGCCTGACACATAGGGAGTGCTTAACACCTGTGC
Organism: Manis javanica; assembly: GCF_040802235.1. Lineage (NCBI taxonomy): Eukaryota > Metazoa > Chordata > Mammalia > Pholidota > Manidae > Manis > Manis javanica. The sequence goes on from NC_133167.1 coordinate 101,108,116, forward strand.
CTCTTACAGAAATCATAATCTCAAACTGATTTCCCTGTATGTCTGCCTTCCCCTCTCCGATCCAGTGCACACTGTCATTTGTTCCAGGCTAACTTGCCCCAAACCCTAAAGCTGAGGGGGGGCCTTGCTCCTCATGATCCTCTTTCTGTCCCCACCTCCTGAAGTAGGGCTCTTGTCCACAGACGCCACGCCTCCTCCGAGGCCCAGCTCGCCTTGTGCCTTCTGCACGCACCCCTGCCTGAGAACGTGTGCCACTTTCATAATTTCTTTTGCACGTGCTGCCACCTTGTTCTTCACTATGCTGTGTACGTGCTGGTGTTACGCGTTTCACTTCCAAGCCTCATGAGCGGGGGCCGCACGTTTTTGGCGGTCTGTACCCACCCCGTATGAATCTAAAATCATGCACATGCCCAGCAGAAGGTGAGGGCTCCCCAGAACGCTTTCTCAGTCCTCATTTTAGAGCCTTTCCAAGGGTTTCTCTCTTAGTTGCTTTATTTCAAACAGCATCAGCTGTAGAAAGACCCCTTTGCCCGAAACCGCCTCTGTCAGTCCTAGTCTTGGGCCTTGTGAAGGCCAGCAAACCGAACTGAACTTTTTCTAAGGCAAATAAATACCTTTCACACTAGCTAAGTAAGTATTTCTGGGGGCTTGACCTTGCAAAGGCAAGTATTGCATATTATTATAAAAAACGTTTAAAAACCAAGAAATTATGAGGTTTAGTTATATGAATATGGACCCACAGGACAGATTTTTAGAACTGTCCTACCATGCTATACATGTGTTCCTGTGACTTGGGGGTGTTTCAGTGGGAGACGCATTTGTTACTTAAAGAATTGTTCAACTGAAACCACCTAGATGTGAGAGAAAAATGTGGAGATACACCATGGAAAACTGTTAATCCTCAAAAAGTGGCATTAGAGATGCCTGTCTGAAGAAGCATGTTCAAAGAATCTTAGTGGAATAGTAATGAAATGTGAATAGGAAAAAACAAGTATTTCTAAAGTGATCAATTTTATCATGTGACTTAAATGTAGGTGTAGCTTAATGAATAGAGAAACTATTTTAAGTAGACATCTGACCATTTCATCTAACAGCTAAAAGTTTATCTGTTCAACTGGGACATGCTGTATCTCTTTATGTGGGGACATATACAGTAGTTGTGGCTTGTGGCCAGTGTGAATGGGTGAGATATGGCCCTAATCTTACTGGTTAAAAATTAGGCTAGTGTTATATTTGCCTTCAAAAGCTTTGGGTCCTACATTTTCTGTTCCTTAAGAGAAGGAACAGAGAGTGATGTAGTGTAGAATTCGAGTTGACTCAAATAATTCAGTAAATCAGGTTTCCAAAAATAGAGCATCTCTGCCTCCTTTCTCCCTTAAAACTATTCTTGGAAATCGAATTGGTGATGCATAGAATCACTTCATTGAAAAGGTAAGTGAGTTTCAGGTGACCGGCGCGTTGGGAAGAAGAGCTGCCAAGCAGTGATGGGAGTGACTGAGTCCCCGGGCCTCCCTGTGCGCTGTGCGTGGGATCCCGAAGTGACCCAGACGCTCCTTCTCCTTCTCTTGCGCAGAATGGGGAGATGGTCCCAGGGCAGTGACCACAGTCGCAATTCCTTTATGGGATGGGGTTCGGACAACATCCCCTGCTTTCCTTTCTAACTGGGGGAACTCCAGCACCTCCTCCTCTCCAGGGAGAGCCCGACTGCTCTTTTGCCTCAAGAGAGACTGGCTTAAGCAAATCTAGCTTTAGGTCATTTGCCAGCGAGGGCTAAGGAGCACGAGCCCACCGGTTTCGGCATGGCACGCTGAAAGGAGCACACGGCCTAGCGGCTGCTCCCTTGTTTCTGCTCACGGCCAGCTCTGCGCAGCCAGCGTGGGACAAAGAGAGGGCTTTCAGCCTTCTGTAAATAGCCTTTTGTCCAAAGGGAGGAGGTGGAGCGAGGAATGGCAGCGTCTTGCCAGCTCGCCTGGCTGCTTTAAGGAGAGATGTTAGGATTTCTTCATTTGCTGCTGCTGGGGCAAGGGTGCTGTTCATGTGGGTCTGCTGGAGGGACGCATTCCTCGGGAAGTTTAGCATCAAACTGCTATTATTCAGCTGGATGAAAGCTTGAGGACCTTCAGAAGGGGAGAAACGTCCAGATCACTGTTTTTTTGGTTTATAAATGATATGACGAAAATAAAATGCTAAGGTAAGTATAAGTTTGTAGAATTGCAGGGGCTCCATGTGTGTGTGTGTGTATGTGTGTGTATGTGTGTGCTTGCGCATGCATACGTGTGTGTGTCCATCCATGTCCTTAGAAAGCGATGCCCCTGTAAGTCACCTCTGGCCCAGAATCACTTTTTTCCTGGTGTAAACAAAATGGTAAGAGGTGAACCTTTGCGTCTAGTGGTCTTTGAACCCATGTGTTCAGGTGAGGTGGTAGTTATGTAACACATGGAGCGTTTACACGATTTTGGACACTGAGCTCTCATCACCCCATGCAGAGTGAGTGCTGGAAGGTCTTTAGAAGCGACCTGCCCTCACAGTTCCTAACCTGGGGTGGGCTGAGCAGGAATTGTGAACCCCCTGTGCCTAGGAGGGAGTGGTCTCCCTTGGTGGAGACGGTCAGCAGCCTCGCAGAGGTTAAGCATTGTTCATGTAGGGGAAGAAGCATGAATTTAGAGTCAGGTGATGTCGAGTCTTGAGAAATACCTGGCGGAAGACTCTGACTTTTCCAGCCTCAGTTTCCTCCTCCTTGCTTTGTACCGTGAAGTTCAGGTGAGACACGGGATGTGAGGGCCTTTCCCCAACACTGCATCAGCACTAACTGTGTTCCTGGCTACTCTTCCCAAAGGTTAGGCAGACAGGTACCAGATTTCTGTTTTCTGACAGCCATGCCGTCCACTTCCCATTGCCTTGCCCCGTACAGCTACATCCACCCAGGCCTGCTTAAAGGCCTCCGCCACTGAGGGCCTTTGGGGGCTCATGCCAGCTTTCCCTGACCATTGTTATGCTCCCTGTCATTCTGTGGTTTTAGACCCCAGCTTTACAGAAAACTCAGGATACCCAGCTGAGCAAACCCGCTTTTGCAGGTGTAGAGGGAAGAACATGCATGCGGAGCTGTCAAGAAGGAGAAGCCTGCTGCCAGGAGTCTTGTTTGTTTCTGCAAGAAATACTGGCTGCTTAAGCTCTTAAGCCAATTGAATCGTATTCTTAGCAAACAGCAATGTGATTATATGCCTGGGCTATAAACTTTCTGAGATGCTGCTGTGGTAATTTGCTTTTGAAAGAATTAAAACGATATTCCAACTAGAACTCCATTGGAATAGAAATTTTTTAAGAAATCGAAGTTTTAACTATTTACTGGCCAGTACAGGAGCTGATACTTCTTAGAGACCTGTTGGGCTGGCTTAAGCTGTGGTGTTTATGCTCACCTACTTTGTTTAAAGGCTATTTATTGGGGCTGATTTTCCTTGAATGTAGCTCCACCTCCATTGCTAAATACCGCAAGTGCCTTGTCCTTCGCAGCGGTTAAGCGAAAGGGAAAAGATGCATGATGCTCTCTCTTCACATTAAGGAGCTGTTCTTTACGTGGGTCTAAACAAGGTATTGTGTTAGGTTGTTGCATAGTCTCTAGATTTCCCACGGGCGGCAGGGACTGATTTGTTCACTGAAGTTGATTTGCAGCTTGTTACCTGGCTGCCAGCTAAGATGCATGAATTAACCTGGTATAGCTTGTCATTATTATCCACTGAAGGTAAGAATTTAGCTGGATTTAAACTCCTAGCATTACAAAAATTAGTATCTAATAAAATGCTCTTGCAGGGGTGCTACTAAACCAGTAACTTTCTGGAGGTTTTTTTTTTTTTCAGTGTTCTTTCCCAGACTTATGTCTAGAAACAGATTTATTTCTTAGTATGATGTCTACAGCTTGGCTATTGCTGATGGTCAAAACAGGAAAATTAATCACTTATTTATGTCTATTTATGTGGGAGTTATTTAATATTTTCACATGGGGATGTGATTCTGTTGAACAGCCCCATAAATTCAGACGCTCTAAGTTTCATGGAAATGACTTCAGGGACTTTGGCGGAGAAGGGCGGAGGGCAGGGTTGCGTGTTGAGGGGTGGGTAGTGCCAGTTCGGACCTGGAGCGCTGGGGTATGGTGAAGACAGCTAAAAGGTGGAAGGATGTGAGGGGAAGGCAGCCTTGCACAGTCTGTGCGTGAGGTCGCTTTGCATTTGTGGAGTTGAATACTGTTCATAAAATCTGGCTGCTCCGTGCCAGCAGGGCTGGACTCAGTTTGTCTGCTTGTCTTCAAAGTCTCCCACGTATCTCTTCCCCTGAGAGGCCTGATTGCTACACCTCCCTGGAAGTTAACACTTACCACTTAATGCCTACAGATACTACTTGCCTAATTTTGTATCTACCCCCCTGAGAGCCTAGCCAGCTTATTAGCACAGTCTTCCTGGCTCCTATCTCCATGCCTGGCACAACTAGGTGCTCAAATATGTTAAATGACTGTGGCAGCTCAATTCCTACAAATTTATCTAGCATAAGTCTGCTGTGAGCGTGCTACTGACGATCTGTTTCTTTCTTGGTCTGTCTCATGTTGGTTCCACAGACCACCCGACATCTGATCATTCATTTCACTGGTTTTTAAAAATATGCCCGTTTTTCTCTTCTTATTGGGAAGCTGAGCAGAGAGAAACAGTGTCTGTTTGCAGTCCTGGCACTGGCAGTGACACTAGCCAATGCCTGCCCCTCCCATGGGTGGGGCAGTGGGGTGACTGTCTCCCAGCTCCTCATTGGCCTCTCCTCTCCCTTCTGTTCTCCTGGGAAGTCAAGTATGGATTTTGTCTTCTAGTTACCTTTAGCCTAGTGGGCAGGAACGCAGGCCTCGGCATGTGACATGCCCTAGGAGACCTTGGCGGGGCTGTGTGCTTCCAGCCCCTGCCGCACCCCCACCCCCACCGCCTTTTGTGTCTCTGCAGTGGTGTGTCACCTACAGTCAGCTCTTGGTGGCACAGATGGTGAGTGGCTTTGTAAATGCTGGTGCTTTTGCTCCAGCATTGTGGCCTGAAGGAATCTGCTTATCTATCTGTTCCTTTTCTTATCTGTCCTGTGAAATCTCTAAAATCCCTCTAAAATGTGTGTATGTGGGTTGGGGGTGTGCGTGTGTGTGTGCACACGTCGTACACACACCCAAACAGAGCTTCTGTGGCACAAGATTGCATGAGCTGAGCAAATACATTCTACTGGCTCCCGTGGTATTGACGTCCAGTAAAGACACTTGGTTTTTTATGCTACTCCAAAAAAGAATATATAATAGTATAGATTGAAATTTAAAGAGAACTTCTATATTTGGGGAAAAAAAGATTATTTTCAGTTTTGTGATAGCTCTTTAAAAGAACATATAATAAGTAGCTCACAGATGCCATCTGAACTTGGAGCTAAAATGTTAACACTTGGTACATTACCAGGAGCTTCTTGAGGGAAGTCTTTCAGAGCAGTTACCATTATTTTCTTTTCTACTTCTAAAAGTACTTTATAGAAGTTACTCAACAATAATTTTCTAATTAGCATTATTCACATTTATCATGTGTGTGTTTTTTATACTAATGTATATATGAATTGTCTATCACATTCCATTTGCAGCTTTACTATGCATTGCATTGTTCATCTCATCTTATTCTGTGTGTTTTGGCTTTTTAATTTTGATTGTAAACCCCTTGTAGTTGAGCATTATTTTTCATTTCCCCTGTACCTTAATGTTTGCTGGGGGTACTAAGCACAGATTATTTGTAGAGGAAATAATAATGATACTTAGCATTTGCTGAGCACCTTCTGGTGCCTTGTACCATTCTAAGCGCTTTATGGGAATCCGTTAGTCATTATAAAAGCCCTACGAGATAGGTACTATTTTCATCTCCATTTAAAGATGAGGAAACTGAGGCACATAGAGGTGAAGTAATTTGCCCCAAGTGGTTGCGTTAATAAGCTGGGGAGGCAGGATTTGGCTCTAGAATCTGGGCTCTTAAATACTGTTCTATATTTCCTCCCCAGTACTATTTTGTAATCTCTCTCTAGATGTTTGGTGGTTGGTTTAAAGTTTATGCATACCAATTCAGTATTTTAGCTATAACAACTTGGGGAATATGCAAGAAATTATTTCATCAGAGTAGCCCCCTGCAGCCTCCCCTGCATTTATGTTGCTGCTTGTATGGAGCCGGTGGGAGACACACTGAAGTGAAGCTCGGTCTGTTTTTCCAGGTAGGGAGCTTGCACTGAGGTTTGTTGGAGGAAATGGAAACCGATGGCCCTTGGGTGCTTTGGGCTTCTTTATGCCTCTCCCTTCTCTCCCCATGAGCCATGCAAATGAGCATTGAGTTGTGTTTGATTAGGGGGAAGAGAACAGAGATGCAGTATCAGAGAAGAAAATGGTAACTTGTCCCACTTCTTTAGCATTTATGGCAAGAACTCTTCATGAGTTAAATCTTTTGAATGTGGTTAATGCAAGCTTTCACTTGAGATAGAAGTGAAAATAATTTCTAAAGTGTTTTTAAAAAAATGCAAGTTGGCAGCCAGGACAAGACCTGGACCGTTAGACTGTGGGGTTAATGCCTTGATCGCTGAGCCAGCCATTAAGTGCTGGTCTGGGAATTCTGGAGAAGAGTCCTTCCTCCCTGGAATGACCGTGACATTTTTCTCTCCTGACAGAATTCAGCTTAGGGAACCACCAGCACAGGACCATGCAAGCCCACGAGCTGTTCCGGTATTTCCGGATGCCAGAGCTGGTTGACTTCCGACAGTACGTTCGCAGTCTTCCTACCAACACGCTCATGGGCTTCGGAGCCTTTGCAGCGCTCACCACCTTCTGGTACGCCACGAGGCCCAAGGCCCTGAAGCCGCCATGTGACCTCTCCATGCAGTCAGTGGAGGTGGCGGTAAGTGGGGGAGCCCACCTGCCCTCTGGGTTTTCTCTGCATTTCCCCAAATTAGCCAAGTTCCATCAAATGTGATATTGATCAAGATCACAACCACAATTTGCTTGTGATGGCACTTGGTAAGCCAACATGTGCTCAACAAATTTGTCGCTGGTAATAAATGGAGGTGGAGGCCAAAATATAGGGCAGAAGGACAATGAGGTAGTGTTGGCTGTGGGTCCGCCCAGTCACACAGAGGCTTATTCGACAAACCACGTGGAGCTCCTCCCTGGGCCTGGCACTGTGGTAGCCTGGAGGATTCGGGCAGGGGAAAGGACAGGACAGAGAGGAGGGCTGTCGAACAAATGTTACAGCTACTTAGATCACATCCTCCAGACATTAAAAGGGACTCTGGGAGTTCAGATAGGATAAGGCTAGACTAAAAACTTGCCAGAATGACATGGCTGCAGAATTTAACATCAGACATGAAGAATGCAGGACATCTAAGAGTTGTCTCAGGTTGAGTTGTTGAGCAGGAGAACGTGGTCTATGTAACTTGTGTTGTACATAACTAAAGGTCGTGTCGTGAAAATTAAATCAGAGTAAATGTTCCTTATTTAGGGCTTAATGGGTGAGGTGCCATAGAGAATCTAAAGGCCCTTTCAAAAAGATTCTTAGTGTTCCTGCTCTGACCTTCCTCCCTTCTGAGAAAGGTTATAAAAAACAAAACAAAAATGAACAGACAAAGCAGAAACAGACTCATAAATACAGAGAACAAACAGGATTAGATCGGAGGACAAGCAAATTCGGTGAAAGGGATCAAGAGGTACAAACCTTCAGTTATAAGAGAAGTCTCAGGGATGAAGGTCCAGCATGCCGAGTGACATCGATCATAGTGGAATGACTTTGATGGTGACAGATGGTAACTGCATTTACTGTGGTGAGTATTTCATAATGTATACAAATGTCAAATCGCTCTGTTATACACCTGAAACTAATCTAAAATTATGTCAGCTATATTTCAAGTGGAAAAAAAAAGGTTCATAAAAAATGTGAGGGATTCAAAAGATGAACGCAAGTTCTCTGGTGCTTTAACTCTTCACCCACTTTCTGCTTTGTCATTTCTTGCTTACCCTTTCCTAAGTCAGAATTAATTTTCAGAATTTATTACTTGTAACATATATAACACAGAATGCGGTGAAATGCAGAATCCCTTTATTATTTATTGCTTTTAGATGTGGGTGAAAGGTCTTCCCCATGCTCCAGGGCCGAGGGCCTCGAGGAGGAGACTGTGTCCTTCCCAGCAAAGACCCGGCCTGATGAAGACCTTTCTGTTGTTTAGAGGGTGTTAGGTCTTTGTTCCTTTTTGGACAATTTCTTGGATTCCTTAATGTGAAACTCTTAAAATACATAAAGGGTATGTCAGTCTAATTCATGCCAAAATGTAAAAATAGAATGAACAAACTTCTGAGAAGAGTTGGCTTAATACTTTGCTGAGAAGGTAAAGACGTCAGTATTTCACCTCAGCTCATCACATACCAGTAGTGAGTAGAACTTATTTTTTTCCAATAATACATATGAGGTTTTGGGCATTTCTTCTCTTCTGGCAGAGGACTTGATGTCTCATAGTAGCATCACCATCTCTATGAAAAAAGTACCTGGCAAGTACAGATGTTAGATACTGATAATTTAGCAATAACTAAAAAAAAAGGCTTTATTCTTCATATATGAAAAATTTTGGAGGCACTTACAACGTGATTTTTAAGTTCCAGCTTAGCACAAAGCCACTGAGACATGTTAAAATAATCACACATGTTCTCTGTAGAACAATTTAAAACTACAGATAAGCAGAAAGAATTAAAACCTGTATATAGGCTTCCTGATTTTTCTCTTTGCTTATAAAAATAGATTTGGCTCTGAGTTTTAGAATTTGTAGGTCTTAGGAGTAGATACAAAATTTGTTTTGCATTTCTAAAAAAGAGCTTAAAATACTGAATTTACGGTTAGCTTTGGAGTTACAGGGCTTGTTAGTTATCAATGCTTTAAGTAGCTAACATTGTCCTACGGACTTCTGTGGCAGAAAGAGGAACTTCATTCATTTCATTAAGTATTAATCAGGAGCTTGTATATCTGGCACTGTTGTAGGAGCTGATTGCCAAAGTAAAATATTGTTTCTGCCTTGAAAGCAAGTAAGCATTAGGTGCCAGCCCCGACCCTGTGCCCCTCCTATTTCACATATGCAGATTTTCACCAGGGTCTCCCTGCAAACTTCCCACAGATGCTAGAATGTGAGGAGTCTGCATTTTCTGTCTGGCTGACGCATCACCGTCCACACTGGCCATTTCCCAGCTGCCCTTTTGTAAAGCAGCAGCACATAGGTTCTCGAGAAGCTACAGCTTCCAAATCTTTCTTTTAAAATGTAAAGGGCGTTGCCACTCATGCTGGAGGCTGTGTAGGGAAGGCGATGAGGACATAGGCTGCAGAATGGGGCAGAGAAGCTGGAGTTAGGGACAGAAACCGGCCTGTTTCTTCAGTTTGGAGCCTGGGCTAAGCAGGACTGTGGGTCCTTGTCCCCAGACCTGCAGCTGTGCTGACCAGCCTGCCTCAGTGACTGAAGGCCTGCCTCTCCCTGGGAAGAACTTCCACCTGGCAAAGGGTTTCCTGCTGCTCTGTAAGTCTGAGCAGTGGTTGGAAGCAAGAATGGGCACACATACATGTGTGCGTGTGTTTAATCGCAAGCAGTGTGCAAAGTTTTCCAGTTTTGGCTTGTCCCAGTCTGTTCCCTGAGACTGAGACCCCCATGTCTCCTTGGGAAGATGGTCTTCACCGGAGTATCTGGAAAGCCTCTGGGATTGGTCAGGGCCCAGACCATGGTGGTTGCAATCAGGGACAGTGGAAAGCATGTTGGAGCCCGAAGGGACCAGAGAGGCAGTGAGATGCTGCAGAGCCTGGACCTGGCTCCTGCTTAGACAGGCAACCGTGGGCAAGTTCGCCTGACTCTTCTGATTGCTTTTCTGATTCCTTCCCATTCCTCATCTGGAAAACAGAAGTGGCATACTGTCCTGCCTCAGTAGTGTTAGGAGACCAGCACACGTGCACATGGAGTGTCCACGCGGCTGTGATGATACACGTTGGCTTTCTTCTTCTGCGAGGGCCTTCTCTTTTCCCCTCGTGTCTGATGCATGAATAAACCCCTGAGTCCCCAGCAGGGCAGCTCTGTCATACAGAGAGGGGAGAGCGAGACTGCTCATGCTGCCTTCAGTATGGGAGTGGAAGTCATGCGTGATAGCTGGGGCTCTGGGCGGGGAGGATAAATAAGGGTAATGAGGACAATTGGAAATGAACCTGTTAGATCAGCTTCAGGAGTCAGTGGCTAAGAGCTTCTGGCCCAGGAGCCGGCACTTCTGAAGGTGGATGAGTAGGCAGACGAGTCTGAGGGCAGTGATGGAAATGGAAGGCGGGAGGGCCAGGTAGGGAAGAAGGTCAGACTCCGCACGCAGGTTGAGGTGTGGGACCAGATTCTGTCAGGGAGTGGGGCGCAGGACTGTCAACACTTGGGCTACCGCAGCAAACCCTGCTTTCTGCGGAGTGTCTGCCTTTCCCCAAACTCTGTCCCAGTCCAGCTCAGACATAGATGGGGTCCAAGCAGAACCTGGTTCTGATGGGGCTGTGGGCCCACCCACCAGTTTAAGGGATTCAGCAACAAAGCATTAGGAAGTATAGATGCGAACCATTGTGCTTGCTGGGGGAGGTGGTAGAAAGAAATGTGGATTTCTCTGGTTGATGAGACGTGTCACATAGGCCTTGAGACGGCTTAGTTGTCGAGTTGGAAAGATTTTTGACAACTGTTGGACTCTGACTACTTAAATGAAAACCCAAGTTATTTGTTTTGTCTTTAGATATTAGAGAAGGGAATAAATTGTAGCAAGTAAAAACTTTTTATACCTTCAAGTCCCTACCATTTTTAAGACTTCATGTTAAGAATATCAGAACTTAATTTAAAATTGACCTCTGGAACCTAAGTCATTTTGCCTATAACAGATTGACTCTGTAGACTTGTTACTAGACCAGGGTTCTCACATGGGTGACAGGTGCAGATATGTTAACACGCAGAACCAGTTCTTTGCATATGGCTCCTCTTGTCTCCAGAGTGATGACTTCCATGCCCGGTGATCTCCTGCCATTCAGGGTATGTGCTGGCTGGATGGCTCTTTTGAATGAAAGCTTCAGATTTCAACATCCATATGTTGTCAGATTATCTATCTGTCTGTCTGTCTGTCTGTCTATCTATCTATCTGTCTATCTATCCATCCATCCATCCATCCATCCATCCATCCATCCATCCATCCATCTATCCATGCCTTAGCATTCCAATCCTGCTCCACAGTCAAATACGTAGGATGCGATTTAATCCTCCACGAGTCACAGAGAGTATTATCAGCTGGGCATTCATTCAGCAAGTACCTGAGCATCTGCCATGTGGTATGCACAATACCAGGAAGAAGAAGCTTCAGGCCCTCCTGTGGATTACAGGCCAGCAGGAAGTACTGCCAAGGACTCATTTGCCGTCATTTGTAACATATGAACATAATTCTCATCTCGGGAAGCCTCAGAATAGCCGACTAGAAGCACATGTGAGACTTTGGAAGAATCTCCCAATTTGATGCTCTGGCTTCGTATCTTTGTCAGCAGTCCTTGTGTAAATCTTGACTGTTTTTAGGCACTCACTTTCATTTATTTACCATTTGTCATCGCATGTTTCTGGTCACTGTTCTCCACGGCCCCTTCTTCCCTGGTCTGATTGCAGAATAATTGCACATGTAGTCAAATAAAGATGTGTGCAGACTTGCCCTCTCAGCTTAGCCCTAGCAACCCCGCACGCAGCTTTGGTGCTCTGAGAATTTCCTCAAATGGTACATCCGAGGAATTTGCAGCAAGCAGTCCCAGGGCTTGGGGCAGTGTGGCTGGTTGGAGAAGATGTACCTGGCAGGGATGTTTCTGTTGAGAGTTATCATCCTGGGAGTGTGCAAACATCAGCATTTTTAAACCTTTAGGCAACTTTAGCACCTTTTCTAAAACTTAATGGGCATCATAATAAACTGTGAAAAACCTTGGTAACTTACTTTTTCTTAACTAAACTCACTTAAAGGAAACCGAGTTCTTTGTGTTGTTAGCGTTCTAACTTGCAAGCGGCTAGTGATTTCAGGGAGTTGGTGGAAGTGTCAGCGCTGGTAATGGGGTAGCAGAGGCTGGGGAGAGGCACTGCAAGTGAGGGCAGGCATTACAAAGTGACAGTAGTCACTCATCTTTGCGCCAAAACCAGGCCACACAAGTACTAAGTAGCTGCCTTTAGTATTTCAAAGAAAGAGTGATTGCTAGAAGGAAAAATATTTATTTCTGGGTTCTCTATAACTGGGAAGAAACTCTGCAAATTCACTATATAGGAATACAGGGAAACAAGTCCAAAAACACAATTTGATTTTGCACAAATGATGCCACTTCTCTCACAGGCTTCATGAGGCAGGGAGCATGTGTACACACAAATGACACAGATGCGGCTGGGATACGATTTATGTTTTAGCCTCCCCCAAGCAGGGTCAGCTTGTGCTGGATGAAAAAGGACAAGCATGAGCTTTTCTGAGCCTCCTGACAAGCATCTCTGCTTCACCCCAATGTCCAAAGAAGGCTGATGGTCAGAACCAGGAGCTGGTTCCCTTCAGGTTCGTGGAAAGTGAAGCAGAGTGAATGCCTCCCGCACCCTGGATGGCGGACGCACAGAGGTGCTCTAGGTGGGCTTGTCTCACTGGAACACTGTGTGTTCGTGGGAATTTGGATTTTGTGACTCTAGACTTTCTTCCCTTTCCCCTCTGTGGTGAGGCCGAAGTGGGGCAGCGCAGCGCTACAGTTTGCTAAGTCCTGCGTCACCCTCCCCCACCTGAGCCCAGCCTCCTCTTGGACTGCAGGCGCTCGGGACCTTGCAGACTGCAGTGAACCAGGGATGAAATGACAAAAACCCTCCAAGGAGGACAGGAGGGTGTTGACAAACCAGTGAGCTCACCGGTGGTGGGGGCCTATCTCCTCAGAGATGAAGGCGAACGACACATGGGCGAGTTTGAACCCACCCATGAACCCCGTGGAGCTGGGCTGGAAGCTTGGCTCCACCACATTTTCAATGTGAGGCTGAGACGGCGTCCCCCCGGGGTCTGTGTCCTCCTCAGCTGGCCTGTACTAGATGCTTGGTGGATACTCCCGCACCTTCCGTCTTTCCGGCCCGCCATGACAAAACTCAGCACCGATTGCCACGTTGATGGTTCTGCCCTTTCTTTGCTCACCTGGCTGTCAAGTGATCCCAGAAAGTTGGCTGGTTAAATGGAGCATTAACAGTGAAGCTCAGGGTTCATTGTTAGCAGTGACGTTCAGCGTAATGGGGGAGCCTAGGTGTTTTTACAATATTTGACTATTCAGAAAATAAGTGGGGAGGGTCGTCTGTTGGCTGGCCTGTCAAGGCCCTAGTTTGGTCACGGATCTGGTGTTGCTGGATAGGAGAATCGATGGCCCCTCTCAGAGGTCACTGGGTGGAAAAGTAGTGTTGTGCCTTTTTATAAAAAGAAGCACATCGGGGGTGGTCCGGGAAGGGTCGGGCGCTTGCACAGTCTAAGCGCCGGGAGGAGTATGTTAACATGGAGGATATTAGAGCCATTTTCAGCCCTAGGACTGTGCTTCCACCTGCTGCTTTTCTCCCTCCCTGGATTTGACATGTCAAGTCCAGCTGAGGTCGCACAGGCTCTGCCGAGGTGCTGGTTCCCCCTCTCCCCCACCTCTTCCTCCCCTTCTGTTCTCTCCCAGCCCCTCCTCCCTCTCTGCCTTGTCTCTCTTCCTCTCTCTGCCCCCAACCCCATTCCCTCTCCTTAGATGGAGTGAACAATAGTAGCTTACCATGTAGTTGGCCCATTTTTGATGTGTAGATACCCATTTTTCTAGACTGAGATGAATGAGGATACAAATTACAAAGCTTGGGCCTTTCTATACCCAAGAAATCCTCAGGGATGTAGCTTGCTTTTGCATTTGGAGTGGAGCAACATGAACCTCACTCTCAAGTGCTCCTTCTTCTCCAATACAGGTTTCCCCTCACATCCAAAAGCAGAGCATTCCTGTGAAACCTTCTCTAAGGCAAAATGGCATAAAGTGAAGAGCACCTGCTTTTATGAAAGACCTACATTAGTACTTGTTTCCAAAGAAGGGGGACCTTCGGAAAGTGGGGGATGCCTGTGCTGGCAAGAGCTCTACTCCTGGGAACCAGTGACCTCCTGCCCTTACTGCCCCCAAGGGGACCTTGGGCTTTTACTTCCTAACTCAGCTCACATGGGGAGACTGACCTCATGGGGGACCTTACATGGGGGACCTTAGCTTGTGGAGGTATTGCAGAGTATTTATCTGACTGTAGAGTGTTTGAGTCACGATCTTGTATTTGTTTAAACTGAGAAAACTATAACCAGAATATATACAGAAAAAATAAAGGGCCTGTAATCCTCCCTGATTCACAGTCTTGTTGACTGATTCCCTGCACGTCTGATTGGGCACACTTCCTAACTTTTCTTAGGTTTTTTTTCTCCTTCCCATTTTCTGCCTTTCATTCTCCTGCCCCTTTGTCTTCCTGCCTTAGCCACAGTGCCCTGGGTCTTTGTGGTGGCTTCCTGGGCTGAAGAGGCTTCTGATGCTTACTATAAAGACACAGAATTACTTCTGAAATTTCATCCTGATATTTGTTGGAGAAAAGTAATAACCTACAGACTGTGTAATTAAGGCATGTTACAGGGTATCTGAGTAACAATCTACACATGCGTATTTTATAGAAAAGTGCTCACTTAACTAAAAATAGCCCTGGATGTGGACATATGATATCCTCACTTTATAGAAAAGAAAACCAACTCAGAGATGAACAATAATGCATGCTCGAAAGTGAAAAGATTCTGACAATTAGAATATAGGACTGGGTGATATTTACTCCAGAAAACTACTAGCAGTTTCAGATTGAGTTAAACATGTGTATGTGTATATATAAATGTATAAGCATAGAAAAAATTCTGGAGGGAACTCCTAAACTGATAATAGGGGTTAGTCATTTTTTTCCTTGCTACACTTACATAGTATTAAGTTTTCTTAGAGTATATAAACAATCATGGGGTGCCAGGGGGAGAGAACGTGGAGCAGGAGGAGTGGAGAATCCTAATTTAAAAAAACAAAATAGAAGAACAAGAAAAAGAATCCCTCAAAACCTGTCTGATGGTCGTTACCCATAGAGGATGTCCACGTTAGTTCTTCCTCTGGAATACATCCCGTTTCCCACCAGCTCTGCTGGCCTGGCTGTGCTGGGGGATCAGCTCTTGACCCCTTGTGAAAGGTCCTTGTGTGGTAGCAGGAGTCCTCACATCGTAGTCTCACTTCCCCAAGAGCGTTCCCTGACCAGTGCAAATGTGAAACCTCCTCTCTGAAATAAAAAAAAATAAAGTAAAATTGTAGGCTCTGACATCATAGTGGTGGAGATTTTCTTGGTCAGTTTCCAGAGAACGCTCGGCACTCCCAAAGCTCTCTGGCCGCCTTGCTGCGTCTCTGCAGCCCCAGAGGGCTGAGCAGCTCACAGGCTGAGAGCTGCCATTCCTTCAGGTGACTCCTGCTGCCAGTTAGGAGCCCTTGTACTTAGCAGGTGCACTTCCTGGCCAGCAAGTGGAGATGGCTGAGAAAAAGGTGCCCAGCAGTGCCAAACCTGCACGCCTGTATGTGCTGCGGGTCAAAGTAGGGAGGACGTCCTAATCCTCTCTGCACATCCGTACATTTTGTAGCTAAAGAATGTAATCATTAGATGCTGTGTGAGAAACTGATGTTGCTAACACGTGATGTTGTGCCTGGCAAGGAGATAAAACAGTGGAAATCATTTCAAAAAGAATATAGCTAACATTATGGAGGAAAAACTGAATGGTGCGGCATTTCCACAAGAGCTGAGGCAGCGTCGGTCTGTGCAGGGTTGAGAATCGGCGCAGTGAGGATGGCGGCAGTGATCCACTTCTTGTCCTGTTTTCTTTGACCTTGTCTGGCAGGACCTGTGCCTCTAGGTCTGAGAACCTCTTCTCTTTTCTCCTCGGTTGTTTCCTTTTCCCAAGGATCCTTTGACAGCCATGCAGTTTTAGCCTTGCTTCTCTGAAGCATGTACTTGATCCTGGGTGAATGACTTACTTTAGCAAAGCCTGCACCTCGGTACCAGGAGGTGCACAGAAGTTCCAGGCAGCCTGCAGGCCACAGTGGGCTTAAGTGTTAGGCTTTCTATTAGTAACACTGTCTTCTCACATGGTCATCTGTCTTTTTCCCTAGGGTGGTGATGGTGCTCGGAGATCCCCGCTCCTCGACAGTGATGAGCCCTTGGTGTACTTCTACGATGATGTCAAAACCCTATACGAAGTTTTCCAGAGGGGCATACAGGTGTCGAGTAAGTGTTTACTGAATTTGTATGACTAAGGCTTGGTGACACTCACTCAGAGAGAGCAGCCTTTCTTCAGAAAGGCATGTGTGCCCTCACCTGTGTCCTCCCCAGCATCGTTTGGGTGTCCCTGTTCCCTCTGTGTCTTCTCTGGAGTGAGCCCCAAAGCGCACTTGTCCGCCTGCAGGTTCCTGTGGCAAAGCGGGTTCCTTGGTCACATATGTTCTCAGCAAGTCCTATATTTATGGAGAGTCGCATTAGCTCACTACAGGCTCTGACATTTCCTTCAGTCAAGAGACCTGTTCAGTTGGGCCCGATCTAACATTTTTCAAACTGGCTTGCCCATGAGACTCATGCTGTGAGAAATAAACTCTGATGTTCCAAGGAAGCTGGATCCCTTGCGACACATTGGGAACGTGGCCTCAGATCTGCCCTTAGTGCCTAACAGCGCCGTGAGACGCCCTGCAGCCCCAGCGCCCACCTTCCCGGCCTCCTCCCTTCCAGTCTCTGCGTGGGAGCCCTCCAGTCACGCGGACCTCCCTGCACGCTGGGCCCCCTCTCTCATAACCCAAGGCCATCGAGCATTTTCCCCCTCCTGACCATAAAGCCTCTTCTTTCCTACGCCCAGCCCAGGGTACTTATATATTCTTACCAAGCTTGCAAAACCTGTATTGCATTTCACATTTTCATCCCCAACCTCAGTGTGAGGACCCCCCTTTCCCAGCATCTTGTACCTATTTCTGCAATAGTCCCTTCAGGGCACAGCAGCCTCTCCCTGGCCTTCAGTCCCACCAGGAGCTGCTGCTCTTTCAACAGGGCGGCTGTCTCTTCTCTCAGAATGGGCACAGAGCATGGGCACACAGTCGGCACTCCATTAATGTATCCTCGACAAAGGGGAGCCCACCCTCCGCTTTTGCCACCCTGTTGTTTTAGCCTCTTTATTTTGGCTTGTTCCAGGCTCCTCTCTAGAAATAGTCTTTGGGATCCATGGTTTGTTTTTAAATCTGTTGGTGGGTAGCCTTTATTTTTGCCACTGCTAGCTAGACTGTAATTTCCTTATGGCCAGGGATGTGCTGTTGCTGTCTCTGTCCCCAGTATGTTGTACAGAATGGTGCTCAGATAGTGCCTGTGTTTTTCACTTGATACTGGTAAAGTGGGCTGCTCAGTTCAGTGTGTTTGCCCAGTATTCCTATAGCAGGTTCATTCAGCGCCACTATAAAGGGAACGCAAACTTACTTTTATATTACTTAATTTGCAAACATTCAAAGTTAGTGCTAGGGTCAGGCTTTGTCTGTGATAGTAGATATCCATAGGGTAGAGCAGCCTAACATAAGGCCACATGGGAAAAAATGTATATATATATATATTCCTGGTTACCAGTGCCATAAAGCATGTGTATGTATAAATATATCTGCATTTTTTCCATTTTAGCCAAGGCTGGGATTCATCTAGGAGTGTGGCAACTTACATTATACTTCTGACTCACCTGATCTTAAGACAAATCATGTGACTTTTTCTGGGTCACCTCTACTTGGAAAGCTGAAGGCCTCACATGAGTGGACCTTTCAGAGAAGTTGAAGAGAAATAAACTCAGTCTTCATAACCTATGCTGATTGAAGGGGGCTGCTCTGCAGATTACTTTTTCTTTTGTTTCCAGAGGAGCTTTTTATTCTAAGCTATTATTTTCCTAAGCTACCACAAGATTAAACTTTCCAAGTGAGCAATACCAGCATCTGGATAATGTAGTTTGGAGTTCGTTGAATGACAGGAGAAGCCAACCTAAAGATTTTAATCCTAGTACTTCAAAACTGTGCTGAGGAGGCCACTTTATCAAGACTGAGTCCCCTCTCTGGGAGGGTTCCCACCCCAGCTGCACTTTAGTGTTGCTTGGGGAGCTTTTATAAAACACTAAGGCCCCTCCCCATACAGCCACTTACAACAGACGTTTGGCTAGTTGCGTCTGGAAAGTATGTTTGGTTAAATTCCCTAGGTGAGCCTGGGAGTCGGCCCCGCTACTCTAGAGTCAGAGTTTGCACGCTTTTCTGTGAAGGGCCAGAAAGTAAATATGTTAGGCTTCTGGGGCATACGGTCTCTGCAGTCTTAGATAATATGTAAATGAGGGAGGGAGGCACCCTGCAGTAAAAGCGTGTTTACAAAAACAGGTGGCAGGCCTGATCTGGCCCCTGCCTCTAAGTTGCCAATTCCTGTTCCTGAAGAATAAAATAACCTTTTTTCATGTGGCGCATCTATTTTCTTTCCATCCGAAAACAACCCCTGATGGAACTTGTCATGGTCAGCCTGGTCCCCCTCGCGGTCCCTGTGCGGCGCGGAGGGTCCAATGGTGAGACCTTGAGTGCGCCTTTCAGCACCATCAGGACTGCTGCTGTCAGGTGCAGGAGTCGGGCCAGCCTGGCTGCTCCCCTCCCTGTGACAGCGGCCCTGAAGCCCTGAACCCAGAGGCTAGGGCATGGCTCTGACAGGCCCGGGCTGGCCGGGGCCCGCACGTTGTGCCATTCCTCTGCCTCCCTGCAGGTCCCCAAACCAAATCAGAACACCTCGGCCCACACTCAGACCCAGGATGGTGAGGTCAGACGTGTGATAGTCTCCCAATGGAAATGCACATTCCCCATTCAAATGAGAGACGACAGAAATCCAACCTCAGATGCCCCTCTAAAAAGGAGCTGTGCAGACCCAGCCTCGCCCAGAGCTGGCGGTAGAGCCAATTTCTGGTTAGGTAACATTCTTGTATGTGGCCGGCTCTGATTGCCTAAATGTGGCAGCTTTTAGTCTTATAGGGAGACACAGCTTTCCTCTTCAACAACTACAAGCTGAGCATAAGGTTAGCTTGGGATTCATTTGTAGAAACGGGTTAATTCCAAATATAAATGATTTGGAGTTATATTTATTACTGCCTTTAGGGTGAATGTAACTCTTGGGGGAAAATCCTGGGGCAAAATACCTCTGAAACCAAAATCAGTCAAAGGTAGAAATAAAGTGGGAGAAACCCATTTATTGCTTACAAGCAGTCCACTTCTGCTCACCCGTGTCTCTCAGGATCCAGCTGCAAAAAGGGACCCCACCCAACCCCTTGGTCCAGCTGTGCCACCCCCACCATGTAATCACCTATGATATGGAGATGCACTCAGGCCTGGCGGGAGATTCTGGAAATGCTGCAATTTTACCCACAGTGAATAATTAGTATGGGTCTTTCTGTTTATTTGGTATCTAAATTGGAATCTGGATGCATCCTGATGTTTCTTAACTTTTGTTCTCACAAATGCCCTCTAATTTTCTCTCATTTTACATCTTTTCTTCATTTTTGTTTCTCTGCAATAAGACCTCACCTATGAGGTGATTCTCGATACTTTTGGTCATCAGAATTTGAGTACTTAATATTTTCCTTTTCACATTCTGAGATGGAATACTTTAAACTTCATTAGAAATTTTGAGGGATACTTGTGAAAATCTACAGCAAGATCCCTTTACCACTCAAGCTACTGACTTCTTTTTAAACCAGCAGCGTGTTGCAGAATTATTCACAAATTGAATGTCCTTAGAAATTGTATTTGCCTTAAATCTCCTCTCATTGTCATTGTCAAAAATCAGACCAGAACCCAGGGAGGAAGCGTTTTCCATCTGAATTCATTATTTCTGATCTGAGAGCCACTAGAGTCCACCTGATACTTTGTAGAATCGAGGGGATACAAATGAGAGCATTTATACATGTTAAGCCAATCTTTTGTTTTGTTTTTTCTTTTTTTAGATAATGGCCCGTGTTTAGGCTCTCGGAAGCCAGATCAACCCTATGAATGGCTTTCATACCAACAGGTGAGTTTTCCGCCTCCGTGGACTCCTCATGCAAGCTGGAGGCTTAAATACGTCCCTTCTCGGAACTGTAGGAGATTTGGGCTGGAAGGTTCTAGAGGGTGTGTGCCAGACCCACCCAGAGCTTGGGGGTAAGCATGCAGCCTCCGAAGGGAGAAGGCTTAGCCAAAGATTTGGCAAACACTAGCTGGTGGTTCAAAGCACTTTATTTTAGAACTGATGTGGATGCATTGTGGAGTAGAGTACCATTTTTAAGATAAAATTGTAGAAATGTGATTGAAGCAGGTGACTGTCCTCCCAGTTCCCATAGGGGGACAAGATTACTCCTCTCTGCCTTGGGGAGTATTAGAAAATTTAGAAGTCCCAATATAGAGTAACCCTCTCATTTTATAGATGAGGAAAACACATTCCAGGAAGGGATGGGAGCCACCCAGCGGCGCAGCTGGTTAGTGGCAGAAACAGGACCACAGGTGAGCTCCGTGCCTTCTGGTGTCGGGCTCTGCAGTGCATCACACTGATGCTGAGCAGCTTGGGACTGGGGCGGCGTTTAACCCCAAGGCAGCCATAGAGAGCTCACAGATGTTCAAAGGTGACACCTGTGTCACTGGGTAAGCACATAGTGTGCTGAGATCTGGGTATATTGACTGTTGGCACCCCAACTGATCCATGGCTGCCACTGTTTAAATAGTTCGTGAGTGGCAGGTGAGCAGGAAGACATAGCTTTTAATTCCTGTCATGATTCTAACAATCTAGATGCCCCTTCTTCTCCCTCATCCAAGTGGCCCCCGAGGACACGCAGGGGCAGCTAAAGTGTCTGCTTAGCTGCTGGCTGTTTCCTGCACAGCCGCTGGGGAAAAGGCTCTCGGTGCCGGGGGCAGGTAACCCCATGATCCTCGTGAATGCAAATGTGCATCCTTCTCCCCTGGTTTGTGTGAAAGCTGCGTCCAGTGTGTTCCAGGGTGTGTGTGTGAGGGGTTGTCATCAGGAGCCACAAAGAAGGAGTGATGAGCTGTCACTCAAGTGACCAGAGAGATTCCCTGTTTTCATTTTGTCTCACCAGAACTACACAAGTTTCCCATCCAAATAGTGGTTTTTAGGATTCCCCAATTTCAAAAATGATGTAAAAGTACAGTCCTTCAGTGCTTTCTGGATTACTTCCAACATGTTACTTACGGGAATATATTGCTCTACGTCTTCTGGTTTGCGTGGGCCAGAAGGGAGAAGACAAGTCCATCACAGATCAGATGTTTCAAGGCAGATAGGGAACCACTGGGGTTTCTGAAGGTGGTAATCTATGTGTTGTCTCTTCCTGTGGGGCTGGGAAAAATATAAAGCCAGACTTAACTGAAGCCAACTTTGCGTTTACACATTTAAATCATTTTTTTTCACTAGCTCAGTGGTTCTGACCTTTGGGGGGCTAGAAATCCCTGTGAGGTTTTCTGAAGAAAGGTGGGGCCCCCTTCGTAGAGGTGCAAATGCAGGTTTGTATTTTCCAGTAAGCTCTGCGAATCATTGCCGGCATTTCACACAGTCCCCTCCGGGGACCGCAGGCAGGAGTTGTGAAACAGGCCAGGGCGAGGGGAAACAATTGGCGTCGGGATGCTCTTGCTGTCACCTCCCCCTTGCCAGCTCTCATTCCCGTTAGCGGAGTGAAGGATGGCACCATGCGCCAGAGCCAGCAGGGCTCTGGGGCAGGAAGAGGGGTGGCTTCACTTCCTTCGGGCGTGGGCGTGCATGAAAAGTGCTCTCCAAAATTCACCACCTGAGAATAAAGAAAGAAAGAAATCCAAACTTTAAGATTTATAATTTTTCATAAATTTGGGATAGGTATGGAAAAAGGAATGGACACACATATATAAGTCCTGCCTAATTTTTTTGAATCTACCTATTTTTACCTAGTTGAAATAATAGTATTCATTTTCATATTTCTTTATTTTACTTAAAGTTGTTAAAAATAGTCTAAGTTTGATGTGGCTTTTGTAGTTGTCATATTTACCAGCTATATAGCATTTTCTCAAGAGATTTACCATCATGTATGTAAGCATCCAGCCATTGGTCTTTTTCCCCTAGGGTTTTGTGACTTCAGATAATTTTGAAATACATATCTTCGTATATAAAGTGTTCTGAGCCTCCTTTCAAGAATGAATTATTACCCAAATATAAGTGCTCGAGAATGGAATTGTAGAGCCTAATGATGAAAGCTTGTTCTAATTTTTTCAAAGGTCTCCCCCAAACTTGCTGTTTCCTGTGTTGATACCACATGGCAAGTTTTGGCTACCGGGCTGCTCTTTATACATACACAGAACTGAGTTGTCTATGTCCTGGTGCTCCTTTTATCATGGTGTGAAGCTAAGTATAAAATAGAAATGTGCAAGCACCCCGGCACACCGCCATCTGGGAACTGTGGCTGCTGGGATGAGGCTGATCTGCAGAAGTGACCGTACGATCGCTTCTCTTAGTAGTTCCGGTGAATTAGACCTCGCATGACGAAAACGGAGAGCGAAGGGCAGACCTGCTCGCTCTGCTCTCCTGCGCTGTGCGGCGCTGTGTGCGCCTGGCCTCCTACCTTGGTTGTCACCCGGTGGGCTTTGCTTCTTGAGTTGGGCCTGACTTTGCTCCTGATTTTCTTTCTCCCCATTTTAGGTTGCGGAAATGGCAGAGTGTCTGGGCTCAGCTCTGATCCAGAAGGGCTTCAAGGCCGCCCCCGACCAGTTCATCGGCATCTTTGCCCAGAACAGACCTGAGGTATTCACACTAAGCACCCACTGTATGTACCTGGTTTTGAGAGCTCAGATGTAAGAGCCAGTTGGAGGTCACACACCTGCCAGACTTTGTGGTCCAATTTCAACTGAGAATATGGCTCTGTGTGAAAGTTACACATAGAAAAACCCAAACCAGGGCCTCCTTAGTCTTTAGGTAGAAAAAAAGTCACTTTTTTGTGATAATTGGTTTTTGTTTTTTTAAAGCTAGGTCCCCAAATAAAACTGACAAAGTTATTAGAACAACTAATAAAGAAGCCTTCTCACTTTAAGGCTTACCTCAGTGATTAGAAAAATAGCATTAAAAAATTACAGAGAGACTTGCATACATTTTTGGCAGTAGCAGACTCTCATCTTTTCTTTGTGAAAGGTATGAACTTTCTCTCTGATCAGATGATTCAAAATACCATGGGCGATGGGGCAGGTGCCTCACGTGGGCCAGCCTCAGTTTAGACATTCGGTCTGTTTGGCTGGCTAGGCCTGTGCATCGTGCCTCTGTAGACCATTGTATTTCAGTGCACTTCAGTGGGAAGTTCTTTTGGAGCTATTGCTTACAGTGTTAGTAAAAAATCAGTGGCATAGCTGGCTTGGAAAAATTCAAGCAGTGGGCTTGAAGAAATTGAATTGATTCTTGTATCTGAAAGACATGTTGGCTCAATCCCCATGCTACAGACTATTTTACAAATGAGAGTGGTTTCTTAGAGTTTGTGTACTGCTCAGGAAAAAAGCATTTTCTACAGCTGG
The DNA here is from genome assembly GCF_040802235.1 of Manis javanica. Lineage (NCBI taxonomy): Eukaryota > Metazoa > Chordata > Mammalia > Pholidota > Manidae > Manis > Manis javanica. The sequence continues at coordinate 101,131,824 of NC_133167.1, forward strand.
ACTGTGATAGGCTCATGGGATTTAGTTTCTTTCATTTCAAGTGAAACTCATTCAAATGAACACATCTACGATTTTTGCTTTAGTAGCATTTTATAATGAATCTGTAACTAGGACACATATTCCTTACTTCTCACAAAGTAGGCTCCTTCCCATATTTATCAGTTAGTTGAGCACCTACTATATGCCAGGCACTGCAAGGCCCCATAAGGAAGATAGGTCCCTAAGCTGATGATTCCTCTGTAATGTGACAAGTGTGGATGCAGGACAAACAGATTATGGAAGCTCAGTCAAGGAGGACTTCCTGGAGGTGCCATCTAAGTGGAGTCTTGGAGGATATGAGGGTGGAGAAGCCAGATGAATGTCAGCAACAACCACATAACGTTTGCATCAAGCAGCATGTTTGTACTGGGGATGCCTGGAGTGGCAGGATAAGGGGAGGGAAGCAAGGGTCACATGTGCCACATGCAACCTGCTGAGGAGCTTGGACCTGACCTCTGTGGTGGTAGCTTGAAATTGGTTTCAGGGAGAGAAAAAAGGAGAAAAAACAGTTCCAGTCCAAGCGAGTGTGAGTGGGTTGTGCTCACTTTCCACATGTCTGTGTTGTTTGTTATCTGTGCCCTGTGCTCTGTGCCCAATCTCTGTGGAAGATACAAGAACTGCAGCCAGAGACTATGGGTACCAGTGATGATATACAAAAGAGTGATCTTGCTGCTCTGCCCTGTGGGCAGATCAGTTGCTGTCTGGCTGACGAGTTTAGAGGCCAGATGGCCCATCACTGTGTCACTTCTTTCCTTCATCACTTTTCTGGGAGGTTTTGCCAGAATCATCTTCCTGTTAGACCAGCGTGTTTCTCCTCCCATTCCCAGGCCCCAGAGGCACAGTGTTGCTGAGAGACCCTCAGTGTTGGTGCATTCCCAGGGAGGGGAGCCAGGCTTCTCGGCAGCCACGGGCTTGCTGCCGGTCCTGCAGCCTCGCCGTCCCCCACGTCCCTGCTGGAACCTCCACGCCAGCTGAATTGCCCACTCACCTCCCTCTGCTGTGATCAAGCCGTCCTGCTCTAGCACTTGCCTTCTGAGTAGTGGCCAGTGTTTTGTTCTCACCATGAATCCCACAGTGCCCGACACATAGTAGTAGATATGCACATGTTGTTTTTGTACACCCAGTAGTTCACTTTGAACCTCTCTGGGGTCTTGCTCTGCTGGGAGTGCTCCCATGTGACATCTTGCTTTCTCTCCCCAACCTTTACTGTCTGTTTAGTGGGTGATCATCGAACAGGGATGCTTTGCTTATTCAATGGTGATCGTTCCCCTCTATGACACTCTTGGAACCGAGGCCATCACCTACATAGTCAACAAAGGTACGTCTGCGGACTCTGGTTGGATGTTGGCCTAGTTAATGGTTAGACTGGGTGACTTTGCATTTGGTTATATTTGACTTGATAGGGATCTTATGTTTAAATGTTACATCTGCCTTCCTAGTCAAAGAATGTGGTACCTAAATGACCTGATGTCAGATATTATACAGTCCAGCCTTTAATATCCTAGAGCTTATTCTTCACTGTCTCTTCATTTCCAGCTGAACTCTCTCTGGTGTTTGTTGACAAGCCTGAGAAGGCCAACCTCTTATTAGACGGTGTAGAAAATAAGTTAACAACATGCCTTAAAATCATAGTTCTCATGGACTCCTATGGCATTGATCTGTTGGAACGAGGCAAAAAGTGTGGGGTGGAGATTATCAGCATGAAGGCTCTGGAGGTGAGTCACTGCCCTGCTTGCTTCTCAAAGGGTTTCCCTGAGGTCATTTTGGCTCAGAGGTATTCAGTGTAACCATGCAGTCCCAACTCGGGTTGGCTGTCTCAGCAACCCATAAAAGACACAGAGCAGAAATTCCCATCTCATTACTGGAAAGAAGAACCCTACATGCATGCCCCAGTGTTAATCTGTCACGTGTTAGAGAAAGTACACTCTCATAAAGCCAGCCGCAAGCTCACATATTTATTCGAGAGCGCTGACCAGGCACGCCAGTAAATGTCAGACATGAGAGGTTCATATGCAGGTAGAGATTTAAGTTTGTACACCCTCTTTAGGCTTGAATGCCTTTTACTTACAGATTTGTCCCTAAGATGGAACCAGAGGTAGAAATCTTCCTCATTATCCTTTTTGCCAAGTTGCTTTTGTAGAGCCCTGGTGAATTTCCAGCACAGATGTTTGATTTGGTTTATTTTCATATTAAATTTCTTAAGATTCACATTAATCAAAATTTTGAAGGTAACCATTGTAGGAAAATGAGTGTGGCCCAGCTTTAAGTTGGTAGTTTGGCATCAGATCATGTCAGAAGCTGATTTCCCCAGTTGGATGTGGATTAGAGTTCAATCCAAAGAAGCTGGCTAGAAGGAGGATCTTGTTATGTGCACATCATAGGAAGTAATAGACCAAACAGAGTAAGTCCTTCCCTTTCTGACAATGTTATAAATATTTTCCTGGAACTGTTATAAATAGGGCTTGTGTTTTTATTTATAGTTCTCCTACAAATAAGGATGTAACCTTTCCTGGGGAACTTAGTAGTCAGAGGGAGACTGATTTGTTCCCACATAGCCTTCTGCTTTCTGCCCTGCCTACTCACACACACACGTAGCATAGGACAGAGTCCACAGAGTGGGTGTGCTGAATTGTTAAATTGGGGCTTAGCTAGCTTTGACCTAGCATTTCCCCACTTCTGTTTTTTTACTTGTACTCCCCTTTCACAGTAATGTAATCTTTACCCCCCACCCTCCTCCCCACTGCCCCCACAGGAATGTGTCTTTACCAACTGCTACGTGAAGATTAAAATTTTAAATTTAATTAAAATACTGAGTTAGTGAAGATTATAGTACAAAGTGTATATTAAAGTCTTTGTAAAAGACATTGTTTTGCACTTACCTATGTAAATATGTGTAATAGTTGGTTTTTGAAAACTTTCTAAGCCCAAGGTTATGTTCGTAAGAAATGCATTTAAAATTACTTTTGTGGTTGATCTTATGATCAAGTTTATATTAATGTATATTTTTATAGGATCAAAAACAGAATGTTAGTATTTAAGAGATGTGCATTTTTGTTTTGTTACAAAAACTTTCAAACATACAATCAAGTTTAAAGAATTATTTCAGTAGACCCCCATATACCTGCTGCATTAACATTTAACATTTTAATGTATTTATTAATAATATACTTAACATTTTAATATATTTGCTTTATCACATATTAATCCATCACTTTATTCCTTGATTCATTAATTCTTTTTATGTAGGTTACATTAGGAGATTGCAAATTTTATCACCCCTACATAGTTCAGCATACTATTCATTACCTAGAATTTACTTTTTCTTCAGCTTATTGTTGTCTTTTTCCTTTTTTGGCATTTGGAGCCTAAGATGGCAACTTATTTATTTTTCAGGTTGCTGTGCTTCTTTCTAAATGATGACCTAAGACAAATTTTAGGCTATCAAACTTCTTGGCTAATAGTGCACTAATTTGGATAATGTTTTCTCCCAATAAATTAAAAGCCAAATTGCATATAACTATTGCTTTATTTTATTAGCATCAATTTTTGAAGAAATGAGATCTTTTGAACAAATTAGTAGAAATTTGGATTTGATAAAGAATTTTTTGGAAAAAAAGTTGGTGCAGTTATCATGGTTTTAGGTCATAGATGATTCTATTTGGATGTCAGTGTTCCTGTTTTTGATCACTGGTCTGTTATATTTTTAATTTGAAATGTGATTAAGATGAATAACTATTTAAAAACAAAAGCTGGACAGAAACTGAGCCCTGAGCACACCCATCTAATTTCCATTTAATTCTAGGTGTGCTCATCCCATATGCTGACTCAAGCTATTCAGTTTTAATAGGAAAAGAATATAAGTAGTTCATTAAAAAAAGGAATAGGTAATTAAAGTGGTCACCTAGACTACCGTCATGTAGTAAACTGAACACCAGAATGAGCCCCCCTAGTAACTGGGAAATGATGCACCCTCAGAAATGAATCTGTTACTCCTCATGTCCTGATGTGACCAGAAAAGCCCCACGATCCTTCCTCTGCCCCCTTTCTCCCTGTGTGGGGTATTGTCATGTGAGCCTCTCCTAAATAGGCAGCATTTGACTCTGAGAGAGACTGATTTTTCTCTGCAGATAGAACATGTCAGTTCTGGAGAACTGGGTGACCACATAGCCGTGCTCAGATCTGGGGAGGGTGCAGAGCATCTGAGTTCTTTGGTTACAGCAGCTGGGCTTTGTTAAAGGCGGTAACAGCAAGTGGGGGTGGGGGCCAGAAATACACTGTGAAAGACTTTGATTCCTTTTGAGTAAATACTGTTTCAAAGGCCTGTCTTAATGCCATTTATGTAGGTTTATAGAAGAGAGAGGAGAACTGGAGATGGCTTCTCGGAGCATGGATATGCACTTCAGGGCAGGTTCATGAAAATTGCCATTTATTTCATTTGACATTTGTGTTGTCTCTGAGCCAGCTATGAGTGAATCCTTAGTAAAGTCAGCTTGAGGTGACTTAATGTGACCTTATTCTTTACACTTAGAGAATGTTTCTATTTACGATATTTTTTTCTCTTAATTAAGGACCTGGGAAGAGCCAATAGACGGAAGCCCAAGGTAAGGACACTACATCCGGCCCGCCGGCCCCATCCGGGAGACAGGGTGGTCTGGGGGATATGTTCTGGCTTTTGGTTTTCTTTTTTCTTCTGATTCATACCACCCCTCCCCTTTCTTTAATTAACTGGGCGGTAGCCTCCAGCACCTGAAGATCTCGCAGTCGTTTGCTTCACCAGTGGAACTACAGGTACGTTTTGAAAGGGAATTGCTTCTAAGGGGTGCCTGGCAGTGTACACTCCCTGCCCCTTTTAGAATGACTCACCTAGACTTCAGATGGATTGATAGCAGAAGAGGCGGCAGTGGCTCAAGTGCCGTTTTCTTCTTGCTCTGTAAGACGCTCTCAGAATCTGAGGGCGACATTTATTTCCTCCAGCATTTCTTACAGGCAACAGTGGACTCACCCATCTTCCTGGGACAGACAATATCAGTAGTTCCCAGAAATAAAATTCCTGGGTTTTCTTCTCTACAGAAGAAACATACCGTCTAAAACTTGCCCCTATTAACAGATTAAGATAGTAAATTTCCTTCAGAGGATTGCAGATTGCTCGGGTATTTAATGTTACTTAGCATTTGGCTTTTATGGGTGAACCTAACACGAGGGCCATTTGAGGCACTAATTATACAGGGTCCTGGACTTCCATAATTTTGTCATTCTTGGACTGAGTTTCTTTACTCTGACTTTGTTCTGCTCCTCTGTGTCCCCAGGCAACCCCAAAGGAGCGCTGATCACTCATCGAAACATAGTGAGCGACTGTTCAGCTTTTGTGAAAATGACAGAGGTAAACGTTTGGGATATTGTCGTCTTTCCTCATATTCACTGGTTGGCATTAGGCCTCAGGAATGGAGGTGTTCACGGCAGCACCTGCATTGGGCCCGTGCTGCATCTGGAGCACGATCTGACATACGCAGGAGGTCTGCACTGTGACACAGTCTAAGATCACCTTGTCTGAAATAGTTTTCATTGTGAACCTAATCTCCAACTCCTGCGTGTTATTAAGGTGAATTGACAGGATTTATTACAACTTTTGTGTAGTAAAGCTGTGCTTGGATATGCTCTGTAAATGTTTTCAGGAAAGGACAGAGAAGAAATGACTCTCGTATGTTTTATCTACTGTTCCAGTGTGGGGAAAATAATTTGTGTAAGTTGACAATGAAATGTTAAGTGCTGCTGAAGGGATATGAGTTATTATTATTTATTATGCTCTATTTGACTTTTATAAAGAGAAGGATTAAAGCCTCGAACTTCAATAGGTTTCCTATAATCTGAAAGTTTGCGGTCCAAGTTTCTTGGTCTGCTAGGGCTGCCGTAACAAACAGAAGAGACTGAATGGCTTAAAAGATAGACATGATTTTCTCACCGTTCTGGAGGCTAGAAGTCTCTGATCAAGACGCCAGCAAATTCGGTTTCTGCAGAGGGCTCCCTTCCTGGCCTGTAGTCCTCGTGGTGGCTTTGCTCTTTGGGCACTTGGAGAATGAGAGGGTCCAGGGGTTTCTTCCTCCTCTTACAAGGACACCAGCCCTGCTGGGTCAGGGCCCGTCCTTATGATCATTTAACCTGAATCACCCTGCAGAGGCCCTATCACATTGGGGGTTAGGGCTTCAACGTGTGAATTGGGTGGGGGAGGGGACTCAATTCACTCCACAGCACCAAGGGGATGTTTCAAACTTGCCTTCAGAAGAGAGGTTTGTTGGACTCTATAGTGCCTTTCCCTCATACCTTTGGCACATTTTACATAACTTGTTTTTGCAATCTCTGGGAAGGGTCATTGGCCCTAATTTCTGTGGCAGGAGCCTGAGCTTCGCAGTGTTGGGGAATGGGCATCTGGGGTGCCTGCCGGACATGGTCTCAATCTCGCTGATACTCACGCCTTCCTAACCCCAGATACCTTTCGTGGTGTATACTTTCTTAAGACAATTCGACATACAGTACCTTCTCAGAATGAAATTTTCATTTCCTAATTGGCCTTCAAAGAAAACTTAACTGCATCAGTGGCTCATTGAGGCAAATGATCACAAAACTTTGTTGAAAATTAAATATCTTATCAGGGGCATTCTCAACTTTGTAAAACTTCTGATCACACTAATGCACATTATTTTTGCACTAAATCAGAAAACTGAAAAGTATAGATACTATTGAGTCTAGTTTCTCATTACATAACAATTTCCTACTGAGACGTGCCAGTTGGGATGCAGGTCACCCTTGAATAAAGTCAGCCTAAGATGATGACATGTTCAGGTTGCATCACAGGCTTCTGTGTTGGCTCAGGGCTGGTGCGTTCCTCTGTCACTATGTTGTGATGCAGGATGGCCCAGCTTGAGGAGAAGGGCCTGACTCAGAAGCGGGTACGCCACCCCCAGGCAGCCTGGCCATGCCTTCATTGCTTGGCTGGGGTGGCAGCCACTGCTGTCGGCTGCCCCTGTCTGGGCCAGAATTCTTTACATTAGTAACACGGGTGTTCCAGGCAAACCGTCCCTGTGCCTGGCCCTATGTACAGCCCAATGGAAGCCAGATGTCCAGACTTGGTCTGAGTGCAGACCTGTCACAATCAGCATTTTATAGGAAAGTAAATCCCCTGGTTCCAAATCAGAGCTTGTGCTAAACAAATTGAGACATTTTTCATGGAGTGAAGTTAGGGCTTCTAGGTAAAGATGTTCATCAAACTGAAATATTCCAAATGCATTTATACTGTAAATAAAAGGAGCTGGGAAATCTAATTTATCTTATCTTCTCTCTCCCTTTCCCTCTACAAAATAATCTCCTTTCTTATGTTGGAATAGATTTTGTATTTCTTACCTTAAGGTGGAATTGAGCTTGCTGGGTCGTGGGGTACCGTGACTTTGAAACACTGAATGACTAAAGCACATGATCCCTTAACATCCCAATTTGGGCATAATTTTCACTGTTTTGGCTGTAATCCTGAGTGGATTTTCTTTGTCGCCAGAAATGGCTTCCACTCCATTCAAATACTTAAAGTATCAAACTATTACTTTTCATTTCATCCTTTGATGAGAAATAATGGCAGCTCACAAGCAAAAGCTGTTTGTTCTTTAGTGTTAAGGTATCATGTGCTCCAAGTAACATGAAAGCTTGCTGGAAATCTTAACGCTTTTCTATTTGCTGGTGTCTTTGCTTACAGAATACAGTCAATCCTACCCCAGACGATACCTTGATATCTTTCTTGCCTCTCGCCCATATGTTTGAGAGAGTTGTAGAGGTAGGCAATGAGTTTTATTTTGCTTGCTCACCCGCTTGCTTGTTTGTGTTCTGCTAAGTTGTTGTGTTTTGCAGAAAATGCTTGCCTTGGGGCCCAGTGACACACACATTTCGTTTTTACCACTTGCACACATGTATGAAGAGATGATGCTGGTAAGTTTGTTATGCAGACCTTCGTCCCCACAGATGATTCCTCTGCCCAGCCCCATCTCAGAAATGGTGTTAATTATTTAAAAGAACATACTTCTTTTTTTTCTGGGTCCAGATATTTGAACTTTGAATCATTCATGTTAACATTAGAAGCTCAGACTTTTGAAGGATACAGATATAGACCTGATTCCAGAAAGATTAACTGTAAAGATAAAATTTTTATGAATACCATCCTGCAAAAACCTAGTGGAAGTCTCTATTTTTTATTGTGCCTGTTCCTAATGCACAAGTTGGCCAAGAACCATCTCTTTTCGTTTTTGGACAATTTTGGATTGTATATTTATAGGAAAAAACAGTGGGTACTGTTCACTCATTTAACAAATATTTATTGCGCACCAGCCTATGCCAGGCACTGTGCTGGGTGTTGGCAGCAGAGGTAATTAATAAACAGCTGGCCCTTCAACTGGCTGCTGCCGTGGGAGATTTACTTACCCCTAAGGGATCAAGGATCACTGGATTCCATCTTCCTTCTGTTACTCCTGCTTCCTGCCGACCTCAGGAGATCTTGTGGATGTATAAGTGATGTCAAATGAGTTGATAATGGACTGCATGTATCTAATTTTAGAAGCATGCCTGGGAGGCAGGCCACATTGCCCGAAAACCCTTGTGAGCTTTAATTTTTAGACAGTGAACCCTGGGATACCTTTGTAGTGGTTTCTGCTTTTAAGCCTGAAACTGTTTGTACTTGTGCTACATCATCTTTTGAATCTTTGTTTTTAAAATTCAAGATAGACAAGCTTATGGCCAAGAGCAAATGGCTTGTCAATGCAGTTTGTACCAGACAGGAAAAGAGTCATGCAGCAGATCATAACTGAATGGTATTCCACTCTAGTATTAGATGTCCTATGGTCTCAACTGAAGCATATTCCGTGGCTTTCAAAAATTTTAGTTAGATGTAGATGAAAGAAATGAGACTCTAATAGACTTGAACTGTAGGCAAATAGTTTTTTTGTTTTGAGAATAGATAATACCTAAAGTTTCTGGGACACTCAAACTATTTGGATTATATGACATCATGTCATTCATGGAACAGATATCCATCGTGGAGCTGTAATAGCAGAATCCTGTGATGATCACTAAAAGCCACATAGGCTGCTTTCTTACCGGCTTCTTCTTCTTCAGGATGAACAAGAGGAAAGCATTTCCATGTTGTACAATGACCAGAGAACTTAAGAACATTTTTTAAAAAGCTGCCTGCATTTAGGAACTTTAAGATGGCTGGAAACTGTCTGAAATGCTAAAGCTGAAGCCTAGTGTGTCTGGGTGTTATGTTGGATAACTCCTTCTGTGACCGTCAAATGTTGGTTGTTTCTGTTGACCACTCTAGTGTGTAATGCTGTGTCATGGAGCTAAAATAGGATTTTTCCAAGGAGATATCAGGCTGCTTATGGATGACCTCAAGGCACTTCAGCCCACTGTCTTTCCTGTGGTCCCCAGACTGCTGAACCGGATGTTTGACCGAGTAAGTTCCAAACGGCAGAGAGGCGACAGAGCACAGGGTGGCCTTGGGTCTTGGACTCAGGCTAGAATCAGGCTCGGCCAGGTGCCTTCTGTGTGACCACAGATAATAAAACCTTATCTCTTGACTCATTAGATTTTTGGACAAGCAAACACCAAACTGAAGCGATGGCTGTTGGACTTCGCCTCCAAGAGGAAAGAGGCAGAGCTTCGCAGCGGCATCATCAGAAACAACAGTCTGTGGGATAAACTGATCTTCCACAAGATACAGGTGAATATTATTGTTTGCCGTGTTAACTCATTTGGGCTTCAATGTTTCTGTGGGGGCCTTTTTTGGAAAGAGAGGTGTGACAGTTCAAGAGAGAACAATAACACATTTTTATGAATTCTGACACATTATTAAAAATAGAAGGACAAAGCCATTAGGCAAACCTCAGTGTCCAAGGTAAATCTGAATCCTATTGTAGCTATCTAGGGTGGAAAAGGAACCAGGGAATTGTAGCCTTTCTAGTTCTCCATTTTATTTTGTTTTTCTGGGACAAGTATGTCACTCTTGCAATTTTTTAGGCATGAGTGCTAAAGAATGTGGAATACTGTCATGTCCAAAAAAATACCAAAATTGTGGTGATTGCCACAAATCCACCACCATCTTGTTTTACTTCCTTAAAATACCTGCAAGTAGAAGGGGGCGGGCTTGTTTTCCACAGTGCTGGGAGTGCCTGGTGTAGTTCTGGGCAGACCAGACTCCAGTCAGGGGCCACCCTGAACGCCCAGCCCTGCCGGCGGAGGTGAGCCCCAGGCACCAGGGCCACCGGTGCCCAGAGGGATCACTGAGGAACCTGTGACCGGCAGCCTCCTGAGCCCCGTTCTCTCCCCTCTCCCTGCCTTGCAGTCGAGCCTGGGAGGAAAAGTCAGGCTGATGATCACCGGAGCGGCGCCCGTGTCCGCCACCGTGCTGACCTTCCTGAGAGCTGCGCTCGGCTGTCAGGTGAGGCAGCCTCCCCGGCCGCTGCATGTCTCAGCCTTGATCCTGCCCAGGAATCTCCTTTCCAGAAGTCATCCTTAGTCTCCTGAGTGTGTCTCAGTTTGTGTTTGGGAGATCACGTCATTCCCAAGTTGCTTGCAGAGAAAGTGTAGCTAGCTTTTCCCCGAGGCAGGAGACCAGGCGTTTGTGCCCCTTCCCTGTAATTGCTTCTCTCTGGGGTAAGGCACCAAGCATCCTTTGGAGTCAGGCCTGAGGGGACGGTGATGGGTATTAAGCATCTGCAAACACGCAGAGCCCCTGTCTGAAGGGGACAGGGGAGACAGCAGAGCCCCGGTGACAGGTGGGACAGGATGCACAGCATGACTGTCACCCACAGGAAGTGAGGCTGGGCTGCGGGATGTTTGGGGCTACAGTGAAGCATGTAGCGAATGAATATACCAAACCCTGGAAGGGAGCTTGCACCAAGATCGGCCATTACTCAGGAGGCAGAGGAGCTTAACCACTGGTGCATGTCCCGTGAGGGTGTCCCTGCCCTCCCTTAATCATGTTCCATCTCTTGCTGACCCAGTTTTATGAAGGCTACGGACAGACCGAGTGCACTGCCGGCTGCTGTCTGACGGTGCCTGGAGACTGGACGGCAGGTACGACTGGCAGGGCACCCCTTCCAGGAATCTCAGTATTCAATCAGTTATTGGAATTGGCTTAATCATTCCTTGGCTCACTAGCCAACGTAAACATGTGCCGTGTCTCAGAAGACTAGGCCGTGGGATGAACAGTCTTTCGATCCAGCAGCCGTGTAGATAGTGTCTCTGGTGGTGCAGTGGGGTGTGATTTTGAGTCTCCAGCTGTGAAGCTGGGTGACAGGAGAGATTTACCTATATTCTGAAGGGGACATCTGAGCTATGATGCCCTTCATGCCGGGCTCAGAATGTTTGGCACAACAGAGCTTTCCTGTAATTGGGGCCTAATTATTTACTGCTAATTTTACTTAAATTTACACTCTGCTGTCCTAGGTGTTGAGACTATGGAAAGAAAGATATACAAGTACTTTTTCCCAAAAGGATAAAGTGGGGGTGGGCACAGACATGATTGATTAAGTACCTGTCGTGGATGAGAGTATGTGTCAGCTGCTCAGGATGTACGTTATGTGTATCTGTCCTTGGGAGGCGAGTTCTGTTACCGCTGAGAAGAAACAGTTGCTTGTGGTTCAGAAGCAGGTAAATAATGTGTAAGAATTTACACAGCATTGTGTCTCAGAGCCAGGAGGGTCTGCCTGCAAACTTCTGTGCTTCTCTCCATGCCACCCTGGTAGCTTACACTGCGGTCAGCGCACCCTGCTGACTGACGCGGGGTATGGTAAACGTGAGCCCTACCTCTAACACAGATCTAGGGTCTAAATTCTAGTAGCATAACTGTGCTGGGATTGGTACTAACAGTGTGTGAACCTTTCTCATAGTGTTTGCTTAATATTTAACCCTGGGTTCTTTATACCTTGAGGTATGGAATAGTGATCTCTTTAAGCAAAAATTATTAAAACATAGGAAGAATTATTTGTAATGCTCTTGAAACATCTATAATGTGTGTTATTTTTATTTGAAGAAAAGACAGCCCGATCCTAACCCTCTTTGGCAAGAGAGTTAAGTGAGCTGTAAATATAAGCATGTCCTGTCTTAATAAACTTGAACGTGACACATGCCCATCCGTACTTCAGGAAATCAAGGCCACATTGGTCAGAACCAGGTTTGCCGAAGCTGCATGTCCTCATCTTAGAGAGAACTGGGTCATTAAGAAGTCTGTATGAGGGAGAGGGGGCAGACAATGAGCCGGGCCATCAGATCCTAGGAGCCAGGGCGCAGTTTTAGAAAAGAGTGTTTTCTACCAGGTATTTGTAGAAACCCTCAAAATCTGCAGCTAAAGTATTTACACTTTGGAAAATATTTTGGAGCATCAAACTTGGGAAAGGTCCCTAAGGCACTTTTGAATATTTTTGTCTCTATTCTAGGAATAAACTCTATAGATCTACCAGGAGGAGACTGGCTATGTTTACAGAAACCAGAAGTTTTTGCCAGCTGTTCTTATCATGAGCAGCCTGGTTTGTTATAAAAATAATTCGGCCTAAGGATATTAGCAGTCCCCTTAAGAATGACCATTCTTTTATTTCATACCCAGGCCATGTTGGTGCCCCAATGCCTTGCAATCTTATAAAACTTACTGATGTAGAAGAAATGAATTACCTGGCTGCCAATGGCGAAGGCGAGGTGAGTGAAACCCCGTCAGCCGTTCACACTCCTGGCCATTTCCTCTAACAGCTGGCCAGCTCCAGGGCCCAGTGACAGGTAGAGCCACTGAGCCACTGAGCTTGATATGATTTTTGATCTCGGATCAAACAGGCTTTTTTTGAAGGTACATTTGTGTGTACCTCTGAGAGGAGGTGTGGGAAGGGGGCCACAAACACCTGCCTTGTTTTGCAGATGTGAGAGAACACGGGACCAAGGACGCGCAAAGTCCCTGTGCGCTCAGGGCAGCAGCCCAGCTCTGCACTGCTCGTTGCCCCAGGAACCTATCAGGGAGCTGCTGGTCAATGGGGTGGGGGTGCGGCTGGGGAAGCCTAATGACGTCAAAGTGCTTTTGCCCCCTTTGGAGCTTTCTAGCCATTTTGAGCTGGAGCTCAGAACAAGCATTAGCCCTAGTCCTTGACTGCAGCTGCAGTCATTAGGGAAGGAAAATGGGGGCAGTGGAGGTGCCCCCGGATCCCAGCCAGGCTCCAGTAGCTCCCTGGGGATCGTGGAATTCAGGGCATCTAGCTAAAGCTCGGAACACACACACGCACACACACTCTCAATTTTCTCTGGAGAAGCCCCAGGACATGCTGTTACTGGAGCCTCTCCCCGCCCCCCAGGTTTATGGCCATACTTGACATACAGCACTGTGTAAATGTCAAGTGTGCAACAGGGTGACTTGACTTACGCATACTGTGAAATGGCCACCATGTTCAGTAAGTTAGCATCCATCATCTCATGTACTTACAAAAAGAAAAGAAAAGCTGTGTTTTCCTTGTGATGAGAGCTGTGATTCGGATCACCTCATAACAGCTTTCGGGTTCCCCCCACAGGAGTGGTAGCTACAGTCCCCGTGCTGCACAGTCTGTCCCCGATCCCTGCCGACCTTATAACCGGAGCCCATGCCTGTTGACCACCTTCCTCCAATTCCCACCCCACAACCCCCTCTTCTCAACCTTTATTCCCTCAGGTGTGTGTGAAAGGGTCAAATGTATTTAAAGGCTACTTGAAGGACCCAGCAAAAACAGCAGAAGTTCTGGATAAAGATGGCTGGTTACACACAGGGGACATTGGAAAATGGTTACCAGTAAGTGGTCACCTCCTCTGTTGACAAATACTTTGTTGCACTGTAGGGAAGACAGCGTCCCATTTGCTGTACAGGTGCCATGTGCTGTCCTGACCTCTATCCTTCCCTTTCTCCCCGTTGAGTGGCACGGGGCACATGCTCATTTCCTCCAGGGAGCAGCATTATACTCTTAGCATACCTAGGTAGGCTGTCCACTTTTGCAAATGGACAAGCAAATGTGTCTTGTTTGGGCACTTGACATCAATTCTTGTCAGTGGTTGCTGCTTCCTGTTGAAACCCCAGAGAGACTGTGTTTGACCTGACGTATCAGTGCTGGGCCTTCCTGTTGAGGCCTTAGTTAAACAAGGTATGGGGATGCTGTGGTAGACTGTCACGAACGTGTGACAGGCAGAAACTTGTGAACACGTGTGTTTCTTAGGTTCGTCATCTCTTGTTAAGACTAGGATAAGTATTCCACGGATTAGGCTACCTCCTTTGAATTTAGTCTCAAAGATCATTTACTACAGAAAAATTCGAGTCCATCTTAGGAGTGAGAAGCTAGTGCAAGAACCGTATGCATAGGTGTGACCAATTTTGCTTGGTGTGGTAACAGCTAACAACCTCTGCTTTTTCTAAGTTGTTGCTGTATTTAATCTCAAGCAGTAAAATGGCTAATGTAATTTTTTTTGTTATGTTATTCAATTCTTACAGCTTTAAGATGCAAAATTTTTACTTATTTCAAAAATGCCCCTCCCAAATAAATTCAGATTTCAGAGTACCCAAGCTATTTAGAAATAAATTAATTCCCTTTTTTGAGGCTCAAGAGGAATTAAGTGTGCATTCTAATTGTGACTGGCTCTAATGAATGCATCTCCTAACCTCTCTGGGCCTGTCTGCTCCTTTTGAAAATGGAGAACTGATGTGGAAGGAGAGAATGCTAGGAACTTCACAACAGATGACTTTCTGAAGCATGAGAATGACCGGGGGTGGGGAAGGGATGAAAGGTGGGCGGCTCACTGCAGAGGTGGGTGCCACCGGCATTTGGCGGGTCTGGACCAGAGATTCCGGCATCCCCACGGTTCCTGGGTGGTGTTGAGTGACCCGCACGCAGGGCCAGGAGCAGCGCCCACTCCTGCCCTGGCGCAGGGACAGAGGCAGCCGAGAGCCTGCCCTCTGTAGGAGACATGCCCAGGGCCCTGTCCGTGCTGAGCGCCGGGGAGGACGGGCCTGTGTCTCTGCCCTCGGGGCACTTGGCTCAGTTGGAGAGCAGGTGCAGATGTACCTACTTTGGACCTGAGACAAAGGGCAGCTGCTGAGCTGAGGGTGGCCTGCAGAGTGCTGCCCACTGGGCTGAGGCCCCGGCATCCCTCTGCTCTTTCTGTTGGCTCAGCAGCCTTGGGTGGGTTAAACTCTTGAGTAATTTCTCTCTCTGTAAAATGGGTGACAGCCCCTGTGAGGTGCTCCTAGGAGAAAACACTAGTCATGTGTAAAGTGCCCTGTGCTGTGTGTGCTTAATGTGGGGTGGGAACCAGCCAGGGAGCGCCTCACAGCCCTGCCCTCTGATAAACAGAATGGTACCTTGAAGATTATTGACAGGAAAAAGCACATATTCAAACTGGCACAAGGAGAGTACATAGCACCCGAGAAGATTGAAAACATCTACCTGCGGAGTGAACCTGTCGCTCAGGTGTTTGTCCACGGGGAGAGCTTGCAGGTATGTGCGCCCTGGGCTGCTGCTCCGGGGGCTTTCAGTGCAAAGGGGAGTTTGCCGTGTGTGGATTGACTCTCATGTAGGACGTGCTGGCATAATGTGGGCACATTATTGGTTCTTGCTGCTTGGCATTCTGATCCAGAAAAGCCTTTTCTCTTTAATTTCCATATTTGTATTTTACATAGAGTGGTCTAGTGTACCCAGGGAGGTTGGATAAAGGCACTACAGAGTGGGCGAAACATGCTTCTTATTTAATTATCAGGAAAATGTTCATATATGGGTCATAAGAAAGTTAACAATTTTCTAACTTAATAATAAACCCAATTTATTTATACTTTGCCTCCTAAATCATTTTTGAGCAAATGGTTGCAAACCACATATACTTAAGTTGAAAACCAAGGTCTGTATTGTAGCAAAACATCTATTTGCCAAAATGCTGGACAGGTGATGGCAGGGAAGAGAAGGGGGTCCGGTTTCCTGAAAGTCAATATTTTCATAAACCTTGAGATTTAAAAATAATTTCAGAAGAGTATTTTTCTATTTTAGTAGAGAATGCATCTATATTTCTTAGGGACGGTGCCTATTTTTCTTTGACCTAGAATCTTACCATGCCTTTGATTTTTTTTAGTTTTATTGTTACTAAATTATAAAGGACGAGGTATCGGAGATTTTCGAAAAAATGAATTTGTATACATTTTCTTTTTTTTAAGCAGTTTTCTGTTACCTATCACCTTATTTGCTTATCTGACCCTGTTTTATTTTTTCTTAAATGTACCAAAGGCAAAAAAAAAAAAAAATGAGAGTTTTTTCGATTTTGATTTCCAGCGATTCTTTTGAAACATTTATTGTAAAATTCCTGATGCTGTCTCTATTTTAGAGCCAGGCATTCTTAACCTGGCCTTGGTGGTCTCCTGGGGCTGGTAATATGCTGTGAAAACACAGTCTATAACTTCCGTCAGATTCTCCCAGGGGCCGTAGTGCACAATGATAAAGAAGCACTATTTCAGAACATCTGGATCAAGACACACAGTAATTGACTTGTCTGTGTTAAAGGCATTTCTCATAGCAATTGTGGTGCCAGATGTTGAGACATTATGTTCCTGGGCCCAGAAGAAAGGATTTGAAGGCTCCTTTGAAGAGCTGTGCAGAAACAAGGTAAGGTCGTGGAGCGCGTGGTGCCGTCTGCATCTGTGCTTGGCATGAAGTGTCCCTTCAGACCTCCAACACAGGAAGCCTATTCTTTTCTTAACCTCATTAGGATGTCAAAAAAGCTATCCTAGAAGATATGGTGAGACTTGGGAAGGATGCTGGTCTAAAACCATTTGAACAGGTAAGACTTTTCATCAAATTCCCATAAAACAAGTTTTTGACTTGAAGGTTTTTGTATGACTAGATTCTAGAAGAAGATGCAATGACTAGAAGAAGACCATGAGGAATAAATGCAGTTGGCCCTTGAACCACATGGCTTTGAACTGTGTGGGTCCACTTATACATGGGCTTTTTTCAATAAATTATGTTAGCAAACCTTTTGGAGATTTGTGACAATTTAAAAAGTTTCTTTTCTCTGGCTTTGTTATAAGAATACAGTATATAAGACATATGATCTACAAAACGTTAATGAACTGTTTATGTTCTCACTAATAAGACTTCTGACCAACAGTAGGCTATTAGTAGTTAAGTTTTGGGGGAGACAAAAGTTATACACAGATTTTTAACTGCACAGGGGGTCAGTGCCCCTAATCCCTCTGTTATTCAAGGGTCAACTGTAATGGAGTGGTTTGGTGGGCAGAGGATTTCTTTAACCAGGGGTAGGAACTCTCTTTTTCTGGAGATCAGGTATAAATATAATCACAGATGCATTCCTGGGATCAGGCCCCTGGCCTGTGTTGAGGGAGTGCAGCTGGCCAGAGGCCATAGGAGGGATGGGACCCCCCATAAGGGTCTTCATCCCCTTTGGGGCTTAAGCATTTCTTAGACTCAGGTTGCCCCTGCCCTCTCTCCTCTGTTAATAGCTTTGTTTGTTTACAGGTCAAAGGCATTAGTCTCCACTCTGAGTTATTTTCTATTGACAATGGCCTTCTGACCCCAACAATGAAGGCTAAAAGGCCAGAGCTTCGGAGTTACTTCAGGTCCCAGATAGATGAACTGTATTCCACCATCAAAGTTTAATAGAAGGCTGAAACTCAGAAGAAACCACCCACCTCCTTAGCTGACTTCTGCTGATGGCCTTCACGTTGGTAACTTTGACTGCAGCAAGCCTAGGGGAGGCAACGGCCGTGATTGGCGTGTGTGTTCAGGCTCTTGTCGTAGGAATATTAGAGGAAACAGACACTGCCTTACAGTCACCTCGTGCTGCAGACCATGTTTATGGTGATCTACAATTTCCAAAATGAGCCTTAAAAATTGCAAAGGGGAAACTATAAATGTGCTAAGTTATTTGCAACTTCCTCAATTAAAAAGGCAGGTGAAAACCTCCGTCTCCCTGCTTTTCTAACCAAGGAGTTAGGACTTTGCTATTTCTGAGATGCCTACTACTTGCTGCAAATTCTGCAGCTGTCTGCTGCTCTGAAGAGTACAGTGCACTGGAGGGAAACTGTCCCTTAGAAACAAGAACCGTCTCTGCTGAAGAATGTCACAAGTAGACCAGAGATTTTTTTGTAATCCCTGTCACCTTCCTTTCCCCACCTCACATGTGTCCTGACAGCCCATCCGATGAAGGGTTATAGAAACTCAAGCCCTTCTCCTCAGTTCCCTGGTGTCCCGTTGGAGCAGAAGGTCCCCAGTGAGGCCAAGGACAGACCCAGCTCAGCGCAGTGCAGATATTGAGTCTCGGCTGAATGGCTGCCCGAGCCAGTGGATTTGGGCACCCACTGAGCAGTATGTTCTCCTACCCTCTTCTCCAGACCTGATTTCCTCCCTCCATCTCTTCCCAGGGGTTATTTTAAAAATCTGCCTTAGACTCTACAGTGAAGACACACATTACAAGAAGGAAATACTTACCCAGATCCACCATACTCAACTGTGATGCCTAAATAACTCTCCACTTTATCTTCACAGAACCACTCATTCTGTTTGTGACAGCCAACGGATTTTTAATGTGGTTTTCCTAGCAAAAGATCATGTTGTGATTAACTGGCCTTTTCCCCCAGAATAAACACTCAGGCAAGGCATGTCTTTAAAAATATTAAGGGAGTAGATAGACTCGGGTATTTACTGAAATGGACAGTAATAAACATGCTCTTATAATGCTGCCTGATTTCTATGAAATGTGTTTTGAGAAGCCAAATCCTAGGATGTAGAAATCTAGAAAACTCATTTTCTAGCATTCATTTCTTGAGAGACTTTTTTTTAAAAGTTAATTTGGGAAATCAGTGGCATTGGACTTTACTGCAAGTCTTTGCCACATAGGACTGAATTAAGTTGTCATTTATACATTTAAAGCAATTGTTTTGGGATCTGTGAGAATACGTGTATTATCCAAGCACAACAGGTTTGCACTAAAGAATTGTCATTGTAATAACACTATTTGGGAGCCTAACTCATGTGTATTCTTAATTGCACAAAGAGTCAATAATTTGTCACATTGGGGTTTTGAATGTTTGCTTTAAGTGTTGGCTATTTCTATGTTTTATAAACCAAAACAGAATTTCCAAAAACAGTGAAGGAAACCAAAATAAATATTTCTGCATTTCAAGTGAGTGATGCCTCTCTTTTCATGTCCAGTGTAATACTGGGGATGGCTGAGATGCACAAGCCAAGAGCGGGAACGGCCTCGCCTCGGCCCCTTGCTGCTTCCGCCCTCCCAGGTCCTCTTCCTCTAGAGCCATCCTGTCACGTGCAGAAGCTGCCCGGGCCTGCGGACTCTGCCATGGAGAAGAAAATCATGGTACGACTAATAGGATGTTATTGAAAATGCATATTCTTTGCCAGAAAGCTACATTTCTGGAGACCCTGGCTTCTGTCGGTGGCTCTGGGATAGATTTAATTCTGCTGCACTTTGGTAATTGTCTTACTGTAGAACTGTTTTAGAAGACGTTCCATTTATAGCTGCTAACTTTTTTTCTTTCTCTGTATCCCTGTCCTACGCTACCATTTTAAAGGTTCCTTTCCCATAGGTGCTAATTAACAGACAGGGCCTGTCGTGCTTCAGTCAGTCAGCCAGCCTCCCCCCCTCCCTTCGCCCCTCCCTTAAGTCCTGTGTCTGGCGTGGTGACACGTGGTTTTTTCCTCTAAAGCAGAGCGCTGTGCACACATCTGCGGTAAGGCTCCTAATCGATTCTGCCTTTAATTTTAGTTTCTAAACCCCTTATCCTGTGTCGGCTCATCTCCCCTTCCTCTTCCTTTGTTCCTCTCACCGGGGAAGTGTGAACTTCTTGACATAAGGCGTTACCTTTCTTTGCCCTCCATTAGCATCAAACACAGAACTTACAAACTGGTAGGTATTCCTGAAATGAATCTCCTTTGAACTGACACTTGGAGTTTTCAACAAACCTTCTCTTGCAATGAGATTGATATAAACACTGGGTTTTTTTTCCTTTTAAAATAAATTGTAAAATACACATAAATGCATTCTCTTACTCATTTTTACGTGTACAGCTCAGTGGTGGGAAGCATGTTCACACTGCTGTGCACCCATCGCCACCGTCCACAGCGCTCTTTTCATCTTGCAAAACGGAAACTCCATTCCTATTAGACCCTGACTCCCTATCCTCTGCCCCCCGCCAGCCCCGGGCACCCACCATTCTTTCTGTTTCTATGCATCAGGCTGCTCTGGGTGCCTCAGAGAAGTCAATCATACAGTGCTTGCCCTTTTGTGTCTGGCGTATTTCATCCAGCATAACGACCATGAGGTTCATCTGTGTTGTAGCACGTGTCAGAATTGACTCCCTTTTTTAAAGCTGAATAACATTCCATCGCATGTGTAGACACATTTTGTTTATCCAACTCACCAGCTGATAGACATGTGGGTTGCTCGTATCTTTTAGCTATTGAGAATAATACTGCTACAGACATGGGTGACAAGCATCTGTTTCAGTCCTGGCTTTCAGTTCCTTTGGGGACATACCCAAACGCAGAATGACTGGGTCAAATGGGAATTCTATGTTTAATTTTTTGAGGAACTGTCCTACTGTTTCCTACAGCAGTTGCACCATTCTACATGCTCACCAGCAGTGAATGCACAAGGGTTCCAGCTTCTCCACATCCTCACTATTACTTGTTGGTGTCTGTGTTTTTTTATAGTAACCATCCTAAAGGGTATGAAGTGGTGTCTCACTGTGGTTTTGATTTGCATTTCCTTAACGATTAGTATGGTGGAGCTTCCTTTCATGGGCTTCTTGGTCATTTGTGTATCTTTGGAGAAATTGTCTATTCAAGTCCTTTGCCCATTTTTAGAAATTGGGTTGTCTGTTCTTGAGCAATTGGTGTTCTTTATATATTCTGGATACTAATTCCTAAACAGTGTCTTCAGTTCTTACCTTTCATGCTGCACTGTTGGGGTCAGCACCTCCTCAACAGCAGTACATACACAATGGCACTCCATCCCACAAATCAATACTACCCTCAGAAGCACGGTGGTCTCCGTCTCAAACCCTTCTCCCACCAGAACAGAAAAGAAGAAATACAGTAGACTCAGCATGAGGCGGTGCTCTCTGCTCTCCAACCCTCTGTGTGCTAAGCTGCTTTCAAGAACTGCTGAGTAGAACAGACTCTCCCGTGGGGCCTGAGTGAGGCAGCGGGCACGCAGGGCACTGCTGACCCAGCAGCCCTCAGAGCTCGTCTTGCACCCCTGCCCCCCAGGCCCCAGCCGAGACACACCCTTACTCTGTATCTAAACTCCAGAAAGCAGTTTGTTTTTAAGTAGATTTGGTGTGTGTGTGTGTGTGTTAAATATTTTTGCCTCACTCCCACTTTTTAGATTACTTGGAATAATAACAGCCAAAATGTATTGAAAGTTGCCGCACGCCACCCACTATTTGTAGCATTTGACACAGATGACATAGATGCTACGTTTGCAGCCCTTTGAGCCAAATGCTACTGCCGTCTCTGTTGTACAAAGGGGAACTCGAAGCACAGAGGTAGTTTGGTCAGTGTCCCACACAGACACAGCCGGAGCTGGGCAGTCCAGCTCTCGACACTGAGCTTCCAACCTCAGGCTGTGGAGGTTTCTTGTCT
The DNA here is from genome assembly GCF_040802235.1 of Manis javanica. NCBI lineage: Eukaryota > Metazoa > Chordata > Mammalia > Pholidota > Manidae > Manis > Manis javanica. The sequence continues at coordinate 101,153,561 of NC_133167.1, forward strand.
CCCTTTGGCAGTGAATTTCTTGACAAAACTTGTCGCTGGATTATTTCTTGGTACGAGCAGTTCTGCCTCTAAGCTCCGGTATAAATGGTTTATACTTCCCAGTGGTTGTGGTTCCTACCTACACATTGTCCTTTGTCATAACAGGGGCTAATACCACGTCACAGAGTTTTGTTCTGGTTTTAGGGCTTATCAGAAATTACATATGGTTGCTCTCTGTGACGTTGGTAACCTCGAATCCATCAAGGACCAAAACTTTGGTAGACCCAGCCACTGTTGGGGAAGCTGTGTATGGAGGAAACTATGTATAAAGCTGGATCACAGACATAGGGCAGCTTCAGGAGATCCCGTGGAAGTTATGGAGGTGGTCAGAGCCACAGGTCTTGCGGACTTGAATGGGAAGTACACCATGCTGCCTTCTTTAATTGCTTCTCCTTTAATTCTCAGGTAATGGAGCCATACTTAGGTGTTTGCCATCAGCTAAGGGCCAGGCATGGTTCTGTGCTGTGAGGACGCAGTAGTGGGTGCAGAGACAAGATCCTTGCCCTGGAGAAGCTTGCTTTATAACGGAGAGAGCTGGACAATAAACCAGAAAGCGAACGAACAAGATTGTGATGGGTGCTTGGAAGAACACAGTGAATAGAGTATTGGGGAGGGGCCCATGAGGGCCACTTTCAGTTGTGGTCAGAGAAGGTCTCTGAGTACGTAATCCCTGGGGTGATAACCTTAACAGTGATGAGGAACCAGCTATGCAGAGGTTTGGGGAAAGAATTTTCGAAAAGAAAAGAGTGAGTGCAAAGGCCCTGTGGTGAGAGGGAGAGCTCCTAGGAGCTGAAAGGAAACCAGTGTGGCTACAGCATCCTAAACAAGGGGAAAGAGCAGCACCAAAAGAAGCTGGGGAAGAAATAGGACCAGAAAGGAATCTGCAGCTTAGTCTGGGTTCAGGAAGGAACCGATGAAGGATTCTCAGGCAAGGAGTGACGTTCCCTGAACTGCCCTTTTGAAAAGCAACTTCTGACTGCAGCAGAGGATCCATCCGATCAGGTCAGGTAAGCATGGTATGTGACAGCAGCTAGGGCCAGGTTGAGGAGAGCAGATTTAAAAGTGGTCAGAGGGAGAATCGCTGCAGGTAGGGGGACAGGGGAAGGGAGCGCCCGGTGGCTGTGCTGCTAGGTGGACGCTGAGATGGGAAGACTGCGTTGGTTTGCTGGAGGGAATCAACAGGTTGGGTTTGGGCAGTTTCTATTTGATGTGCCTGTAAACCAGCACGTGAGACAGAGGTGAGTGAGGCTGGAGATAACGGAGTGGAAAGCCAACGACATCCAGGAGGTAGAGAAGACATCAGGGAACCTGGGGAACCAGGAAACCTGCATAGGAAACAGAGACGGTCCCAGAGCGAGCCCTGGGGTCCTCGGGATTTGAATGGGAGATAAAGAAGGAGCCAGAAACCGGGATTGGAATTACCTGCTATGGAGGAGCGGGGGAGACCAAGAATGTGGCGGCCATGAAGCCAACGGGGAAGTGTTTTGGGGAGGGAGGGGTCAGTGACACACGCCATTAAACGGTGGAATAAGGAGAGGACAGGAAACGCCCGCGGATCCCGCAAGGCGGCGACCTGGGCAATACCGGTCCAGCCGAGCAGGGAGGACAGAAGCCTGACGGCTGCGCGCTGGGGCCTGACCCGGGGTTCAGGAAGGGGGCAGAAGCTCCTCCTAGAGGTCTGAGCGGGAAGGAAATCCCGCGGTGTGGCTGGAGAGGGGCAGTTGGGAGACTCGCTTCCGTTCCAGGGAGGGGGTGCTGTAAGGCGGGAGGTACCAGAGGCCGTGGGAAGCCCGGGATGCAGGAGGGGAGAGGCTGCTGTTGGGGGGGCGGGGGGCCGCGGCCACCGACAGACATTTCCATGGGATGCGTCTCACACTGCAAGAAGAGGGAAGACAGAGAATGTGGGGGAGACCCATGGCGACTGAGCTGGGAGGGAGTTTCTGTCTGAATGCTTGCTCTTTTTCAAATTTCATTTTAGTATCATCATCTTGTAGAGGAGGAAACGAGTCCTGGGATCAGCCTCCTTGTCCCACGAAGTGGCTGAGCTGGATGTGCTGACCCCAGGGCCTGTCCGTGCCTGGGTCACCTTCTCTGCTGTCCCCTCCCCTCCGCGGTTTATGCCCAGCACCCTGAGCATCCTGGGTGCCCAGTCAGTGCGCTGGGTGAGTTTTATGCAATCCTCAGGTGTGGCCCAACTCCCTATTGCAAATCTGCCTACTTGCAGTGTAAGTCATGTCACAAGGTGGGGATGGAGAGTGCCACAGACTCTGGAATTTTCTTTTTGTCTGTTCTTATTTCCAGTGATTGTTCCTTTTCAGGGCAATAGGAGCAGAAGAGAAGCCTGCCAGGCTCCCCGATGCAGAGCAGTGCAGAGGCCCTGGGCACCGTGAGAGGCGAGGGCAGCAGGTCTGTTACTCTGACCTGCCCGAGCCCCCCTCTCACTCCTCTGCATTTGCCATGGGAGCAGCTGCGGCCTTAGCAACTGACGGGGACTCTCGCTTTGGCAGCAGAGGCCCTTCCTCCATGGCCTCCATGTCTCAGCCCCGCAGCCTTGGGGCCTGGCAGAACCGCAGCCTGCAGACATGGGGCCCGACTCCCACCGCCTCCCGCCCAGGTCGTGTCACTGCTGCATCCTGATGGCTGCCCAAATCCAGGTTCATACCGAACTCACGCCTCCGCTTAGCATGAGGACCGGCAAACCGACCCACCTTACTATCCATACATTTGGCCCCAAACGAAATCCCGATTTTTCTTTGAGACCTTTAATTGGCTCTGATGGTAGAAGCCTGGCTCTACACATTCTGCTTCTCAGCGCTGTTCTTCAGGTACAGAGAGATTCTGTTCTTGGTCGGAAGCAGGGGGTTTTCCCACCAATGTGTTTGAAGTGTAAGGTCTTAGCCACTCCTTTTGGTTGAAATTTGTAGTGGGGAAGGAGAAGTGGTTTTGGCTATCAAGTTTCTCTAACAGAAATCGTTTCTGCCCAATACTGAGGCTGGTGGATTTCCCCCCAAGAGCTCTAGGCGGGCTTCCTTTGCATGGGGCTTGTTAAAATTGGAGGGTGAGTCACGGGAGTGACAGCAGTGCCTGCTGCAGGGGCACTTAAGCACAGGGCACCGAAAGGGGCACATGTGAGGTGTGTGCAAAACCAGTTTGCTCACATTCGGCATCGGGCAACGTGTGCAGTCTCCTGCTTTCCCCACCGACACTGCCTGTCCCGCCAGCACCGCAGCCCTGCTGGGCAGCTCGTCCGTGGGCCTTTGGGCGAGATCCCGGGACCGCCCCAGGCTCACACACGGTGCTGATGCTTCCCCCTACTGCTTCTCGAATCTGCCCAAGTCCCTGCTTTTCTTATTTCTACTGCCCGGTCAGGGCGGCGGCCATCTCTTGGTGGGACAGCTGCCCCAGCCCTTAATTGCCCCCCTTGTCTCCGTTAACTCACCCACTTCTCCACTTGCAGCAAGAATGATTTTTCTGAATCACAGTGCTCATCATCACATGATTCCCCTGCCTCGTCATTCAGAAGGTTCCTATTGATCTCAAGTCTGAGCTGCTTAGTGTACTTGGGCAGGAGCGGGGCCGCTTTTCAAACATGATAGTGGCTCAGATCACTGCGGACTTAAGCTGAAGATTCTGATTCAGTAAAGCTGGAATCAGACTTGAAATTCTGCATTTCTAACAAGCTCCCAGGGGCAACCAATGCTGCTGGACTGCGCCCTACAAGCTGAGGAGCAAGGAACTCGAGGACCCCTGCTTGTCTCTCTAGCCCCAAGTGTCACCACCTCCCCAACTCTGTTCCAGCCACACGGAGCTGATTTTAGCTCCCAGAATGCACCATGCTCTTACGCCCTCTGGGCCTTTGCACATGCTCTCTCCCTAGATTATCCCGGACTCACTGACTCCTACTGCTTTATTTCAGTTAGACTGTAGATGCCACTTCTTCTAGGGTGCCTTTTCTGCTTCTCCAAGCCCAGGAAACAGAGTCAAGCATGTGTGTGACCTGGCCGTGGTGTGAGGTGGAGGGGCAGGGTGGTTGGTAATCATCTTCTATGCTAAGTGACAAGGTCAAAGGGGTGAGTGAGCTAGCCTGTTTGGTACAGGGTGGCCGCCAGAGGGTGGGGGGAGCTCTTTGCTTCCACAGAGGTTCCAGGAAGGTTTTGATGTCACCTGGGCATTGGGAAAGGCTGTGTCACTTGAGCTTCTCTGAAGGGGTCGCTGTAGTAAGAACACTGCTTGCCCTGAACTCTCTGAACGAGGTCAGCCTCACAGCTGTGTGGTCTCAGGCCACCCAAAGGTAGTGTCAGAGCGAACAAGGTCATTGAAAGGATACGAACATTTTTCAGAGAGTCCTTGTTTGACAACAGCTTGAGAGGGAACCAAGGAGACAAGGTCTGGCTTTAGAAACTGCATTTCCCTTACTGCCTTGAGAAAACCTTTTTCTTTGGGGTTCCTCGTTTTCTTTTCTCTTTCTCAGCTTCTCTGCTCATTTGGCCCTTTTACAAGTTTGGGTTATAAAATTAATCCCTGTGCAGATTGGAAGTAGGCTATTCCTTGGCTGGAGAAATCCTGAATTTTGCTACAATGCTGCCATCCCCACTCCTGCACCAGACTCCCAGCCCTGCAGGGAGCCAGGGTTTGGGATCTGAAGCATGTGACATTGCATGTCATGACATCGTGACCTCAGCCTGGGCAGGCGCAGCGCTGGTCAGGTCTGGAAAAAGTAGACTATTCGTTACAGAGCAAATAAGTTTAGCGGTTGCATATCAGAGCCAGGGAAGTGTTGGGAAGCATGTGACTTATGAAGGGGCCTAATGCCATTACAGTTTGGAAACAATCTCTCTGCCCTCGCATTTTAAGAAACACTGAATAAAAATTCCTTTCCGAACTTTATTTCCTCTTTTTGTTAAAAGGGTTATCTCCTTCCTCGCCCCCGCCCTTGCCCTCCTGAGGCATTGAGTTCATCGGTTTTGCAGCATCATAATTACACATGTTGAGCAGTTGGTCTGTTTAAAACAGATAATGGCTTTAGGTTTTTCCTGGTGAGAACTGCCAAGTTTAGTGAGTTATTTCGTGTATGCAATAAATAGTAGATGCTGTCGGAAGTTTAAAAAGAAGGTAGGAAATTTGGGGAAGGAAATTATTTTCTTTTTCACAGTAGAAAATCGTACTCCTTGCCTTAGGGAAGCTTCCAGGAATGGATCTGGTAAATTATGGAAGAGGATGATGCTCATGAGTGGAAAAATTGAGTTGAGCAACAGCACTAAGGTATCTAGTCTTAATTAATCTTGAACGTATTCGAACCAGTTACCCAACTGTCTGAAAACGAGTAGCTCTGATCTCCTGTTACACTTTCAACTCTGCAGTCCCATTCTTCGTCTGCCCTCTAATGGACACAGTGCTGAACAGAAAATACTACAGAATACCTCACAGGCAATCAGAAATGACCAGAGCCCTTTTTTTAGACGCACGAACCTCCATATTCTTCACCTCGCATCTTCATGAAAATCCTGTAAGACGATTAATATTCTCATTTACATTCTCATTTAAACATCAAACTAATTCCAAAATACAGAACTAATATGTACATCAACCAACTCCACAGAAGTGTCCATGCCCAACCCCTCAGTTTATCCCAGGGACCCAATACGTTTTGTAGTTCTTTACTTTATGTATCTGTATTATAAAAGCAATAGGTGTTTTTTTTTTTCATTTTCCAAATGTGAAATTATATTACATAACTTAAAGTGGCATGGCTCAGATGCCCTCCGGAGTCCTGCAGTCACTGGTCTCTGCCCTTCCCACCTCTTCTGTGGTCCCAGGTGACCTCCAGGGCTCGGCCAGCGCCCATCCTGACCACTATCCCTAAGTCTTCACAGCCTTGCTACATACACTGCAACAAGGTTGTTGAGTCTAGCAAATACTCCCACAAGGTTAACAGTGATGGAAAGAGTACAACACAGCACAGGCACCATCTTAAAATAGAATGTACTGGCCACAGCTTCCCTAAACAGTAGTCATCTGTTCTCTTCCGCGGAGTTTCTCACCGACTGGGTCTTCCCTCGGCTGAAGCTTCACTGCACTGACCCTTCCCTCTCCAGCTGCCAGCCCCCAGCCCCCATGTTTCCATTAATGTCTTAGGAAGAGTGTCTGTGTTCTTCTCCTCCCATGCCAATTGGGGCTCTGCACCCAGCTTTATAGTTCAGGTGCTCCTGAAGGTGATCTGGCCCCACCCCCAGCACTGCAAATAACCAGCAACTTTGAAATTGCTATTCATCATCCTATTCTTAGGCAAAGTGCCCTCCAACCTCTGAGCAGAGCCAACTGGGAGTCTTCTCCATGTTATAGTCTTGACTTGCTTTATCCTATTACACATGCCCCAGAGATCCTGGAATGTGCCCCTTTTCCTCTTCCTGTCTCTCAACAGAACTGAGAATCACTGCTCTAATAAACTAATAGCTTAGCTGAAAAAGCAGCCTTGTGGAGGCAAACAAATGTTGGGTGTTAGAAGGCCTGGGTTGGAATCCTGGCTTCCCCATGACTAGCTCTGTAATCCTGGGCAACTTTCGGTAGAGGACTTGATTTTTCTCTTCCCATAGCATCCATTTCCTGTTTCCCAATTTACATCCGCCATCCACCACACCAGCCCCAGCAGGAATCTATGTGGTTCCAGGCAGCTAGTGAGTATGTTCCATTTCCTTGGCCACTGGGATTGTTTCAGGGTAGTATAAATACATCTTGGAAATTCTAAGTATCAGCAGGTATGTGGAGCCAAGGGGTTTTTTTATACACTGTTGAAGGGGGTGTAAATTGTACAGCCTATAAACAATGTGTAAAAATGGGCATTATCATGTAAAGCTGAAAAAGTGTTTATCCTGAGACGGTACTATTACTATTGAGTCCATTCCTAGAAATCTTTTAGATAGATGCCCTGCAGAATGTAAATGTTTAGCACTGCGTTGTTGGTAACAAGAAAAAGACCGGAAACAAGTGATGTATCCATACACATGAGAATGAATAAATAAAATGTGGTGTATTTACTTAATACATTCTGAAGACAGTGAAAATGAATGACCTACAGCTACGGGCATCACTGTGGATAAACCCAAAAAACCATAACTTTGAGTAAGAAAGAGCACTTGCAAAATACATACCAACTATCATTTATATAAAGTTTAGAAACATGCAATAATTAATACATTGATATATCCAGGTAGAAAAGCATGGGAATGATAAACACAAAACCATTAGGGTGGTTATCCTTGGGAGTTATGATGATTTATTTCTTCATCCACTGGTGAGTACATGGTGGTCCCTTTAACTTTATGCTGTATTCTTCTGTAGGCATGACGTGTTATTTTTTATTGTAAAATATAACAAAATTTAGCATTTTAGCCATTTTTTAACTGTATGATTTAGCGGCACTGCTTATGTACAGATTTACATTGTTATGTAACCATTCACCGCTATCCATCTCCAGAACTTTCTCATCACCCCAAACTGTGCTTTTGGCGTCATATCCAAGAAATCATTGCTTAATCCAGTGTCTTGAAGCTTTTGCCGTTTCTTCTAAGAGTTTTATAGTTTCAGCTCTCACGTTTAGGCCTTAGATATATAGTTTTTTAATGGCGTGGTAAGCGTCCAACATCATTTTTTGGCAGAATAATTAATATTTCAACAGAAAGAGTGATAATCAGAGACTCTTAGCTCCACAAGGGGCCCTCTCCATTTCCGAATGAGGAAACTGGGCCTGGGGGTAAAATGACAGGCCAAGGCCCCGGCTGGTAGAGACAGTAGCCGACTCGAAGCCCAACCTCTTCGCTTGGGCAATGCGGTAACCTAGACAACCGCGCAGGCGCCTCAGCCGCAGGCGCACCACCCCGGGCAGGGATCCGCCTCCTCCAGGCCGGTCCCTGAGCCCTTTAGGCCCCGGCTCCGCCCCTTCCCCGCGCCTCGTGACGAGCCCACGCCCCACAGCTGGAGCCTTGGAAAACTGGCGCGGAGTATCGGTGGGAGGAAAGCCTGGCACATCTTTACGCACCGAGGACGCCAGCAGCCGGCTGTAAGGCGCGGACTCCACCTTCGCCTTCCTTTTATTCCAGGCCGGGTTTTCCTCGCGCTCCCGGACAGGGAGGAGCCCTGGGCCTGATGGCTCGGTGGGCCGGGGGCGTGGTGTGGCGGCGTGACGCACTCGGCTCCGATTGGCCGCTCGGAGCGGCTCAAGGTTTGGCGGGAGCTCCGCCTGCGCGGCAGCGGCCGGTCGGCATGGCTCCACCGCGGCGGACTCGGCGCGCCGGGTAAGTGCCTGTTTGCTACTCCTTTTCTCCTGCGGTGGTTTGTGCTGCTCCCGCCGCGGAGCGCGGCTTCCTGGCTGGCTAGGCAGCGTGGAGCTCTTCGCTCGGGGCCTCGGTTTCCGCGTCTGTAAAATGGGGCTAATGATAGCCCCAGCTCCTAGGATTACCTACAAGGGATTGTAGTTTACAGCTGCCCGGCGGGCAGGCGAGACCGTAAGCTGGAGCTGTTTTTGTGCGAGCGGCAAGTGGACTCCAGGTGTTTTGAAACAGCATAATTTGTGGAGTGCCTGCTGCTTGCCAGGTGTTGCGTTTTAGTGGCGTTTACACTCGGGCCGGTGGTCAGTGTTATTTTCAGTATCCTGCTGTTTTTGTAACAAACCAGCTGAGTCAAATCACCGGTGGGGCACCATCTGCCTCTTGTTATTCTTAAAAGGGGCACTCCAGGATAAGCAAGCGTTTTTTTGTTTAAATCAAAAAGGGCATGCCTTTGAAAAAAGGTTGCAAAATGTTATTCCTGGATGCATTGGCAACTGTCTCGCCGGCGGTGCCTGGAGAGCGTCCAGAGGCCGGGTCTGGCCCTGGCTGCAGGGGTCTTGCTGGGGTCGGTTCACAAGGTCTTAACTGAGGACGGGGCCGTGGGAAGATAGGAGGGAGAAGGTGGTATGGAAGGCGAGCCAGGCGGAGCAGGAGAGAGCAGGAGGCGGAAGAAATGGAGGCTGGTCTCCTGGGGCCAGTGGGGAAAGAGGCTTGGCCTGGAACCTCAGCTGATGAGAGTTAAACTTAGCAGATAAGCCGGTGGTTTTTGTGTGTCTCTCTCCCTTATTTTATTTTTATTTTTTGCTGAAAATCAAAGCAGTGGTTCTCAAAGTGTAGTTCCTTGACCAGCAGCGTCAGCAGCACAGGAACCTCGTTAGAAAGGCAAAATCTCAAGCCTCAGCCAAGATTTACTGAATCAGACCGTCTGAGCTGAAGCCAAGCCGTCGATGTTAACAAGCCAGGTGATGCTGGTGTCTGCGATTTGAGAAACCCCTGTTCCCGTTCTCCAACTTTTTTGTTTTCTGTGATTCACAGTACTGATGTTTTACATCACGATTACTACACACACACATATGTACAACATAACAGAAGGGGCTTATGAAAATGCTCTGTCCGGTGCAATCTTAAATTTCATTATTTTGTATTTCCTTTTAAAAAATGATAGGGAGAAATCATTCATGGAGCATTTAATGCGTGGCAGTCACGGTTCTCAGCATCGATTTTTATCTTACTTTTGGTTAATCACTCCATGAGATAGGTACTATTTTATTACTGTGTTACAAGAGAGAAAACAGAATCAGAATAAAGCTAAATAACTTTCTCAAAGCCACACAGTTTACTTAGTGGTAGATCCATGACATTTCTGCCTTGGGGACAAAAACAGACAAAACATAGCTGGCAGACTCAAACAAAAGAGAAAGGTGTGCATATTAACATGAGTAGTACTATTTCTCCACTTGTTTGGTGCTGAGATATTTGAATAAAATATTGTACACACATTCCCATAAAACCAAAATTTATATAAGCAAAATTTAACAGAAAAGAATATAAGGAGGATAGTTATGAAAAAGTCAAGTGAATTAAACATTATTAAAATACATAGGATACAAGGTAATTCAACTAGATAATTGACAGTATCTACAGAATTTTAAATTGATAAATCATCATACATGTAAATATCAGTTTTATATAAGGAATAGCCCCAATCTTCATAGAGAAAGCAGAGACCAACCATGTATCATTTGTCCATAAGTAAATAAAAGAATACATGAATGAATGAATATCTGTTTTTGACAGTCCAAGTTGATAATTTCCTAAATGTAATACATAATTTGTTATTTAAGAAGACACACACATACATATAAATCCAAAAGGCAGAAATTTCCTATCATGTAACAAGTCATTTTAACTAGAAATAAATAAAATAAAGTAAATCACTTGGTGTTAGGATGTGTAATATGATATCATGAGGTAGGTAGAAAAGAAGATGCACATGACTATATAAATGCAATGAGAGAAAGATGGGATCGATGGGTATTAAAAACAAATGTATGAATTTTTGTTTTTAGCAATGCTTTTAAGTACATGCGTTTTTATGTATATGCATGACATAGTTGGAAAAATGTGTTAAAAATACCAATTTTTTTGTAATTCCTTGAATGCGTGTTTTCCTAACATTCTAATGTGTACTATTTCTCTGTAAAGTCTTCAAATTATTCTCAGAAGAGATGACCTTGTCTTAGAAATAAAAATACACCCCCCCCCCCAAAAAAAATGCTAGGGAGAAAATCTTACAGGATATTATGGGGCAGTTGGTGTAATTTGGATATGTACTGTAGATTAGGCAATCATATCAGTGTTAAATTTCTTGATTTGGAAGTTGTACTGTGACTACGCAAGATCACAGAGAGAGAGAGATGCCTTCTCTGTCAGGGAAGACCGGCTGAAGTGTAGAGGGGTAAAGGTGTTCTGTGTCCCCAGTTTACCACACACATCCACACCCAGAAAGCAGATGAGACAAAATGTAGACAATTGGTGAACCTGGGTAAGGGTATAGAAGGGCCTTCTAGTATTCTTGTAATTTTTCTGTAAGTTTGAAAGTGTATCAAATAAAAAGTTACTCAAAGAAATATTGGTTCAGACACACCAAACTTGTTTTGCTACCCGCAGATGGGGACCGGAAGGCACGTTGTGTAGTCCAGCGCCGAGTACCATATCTTGCCAGGGCATTCCTCGCTGCCTGGTATAGTGCGTGACGCACAGATGATGTTCCAGGCATATTCCCTGACAGTATTACTCCATGCCACTCTTACTTCCAGTTTTTATTCTGGTCACTGTTGTTACATCTCACTTACTTGCAGCTTGTTGAAGATAGGCAACTTCATCTTTTATGCTAATACCCACTGCGGAGAAGTGGGGCGGGTGGAAGGTGGCAGCTCTGGCTTTGAACTAATGCAGATTTTAAGGCAGGCCCCTCTCCTTCCTGGCTGTGTGCTGATTTGGGCAAATGCATGTCTGTAACATGGGACTCACTTCTCCCTTATAGGACTGTTAGAGGTAAATGGGAAAATGTACCTTCAGGAGCCAGGCACAGCGTAGAGCGGGTGTCAGGTGCTTAGTAAATGTTAATGTACCTCTCCTTTGCTCAAGTCTGCAGGGACAGTGAGGCACTGCTATTGATGGGGACCTCAGGGACAAGGACAAGAACACGTTTAGGAGTTTTCTATGTACCTGAGGAGAGAGGTGCTGTTTTATACATTAGTGATATGATTTGACCTGTAAAAAATATAATTAAGTTTGTGAGATACAGGTTCTGCTTTCTAAAGCGATTTTGCCCAAACTTGAGTGCCCAGTCTTGGTGCAACTAATGAGAATTATATTTTGGGGAAAAAAACGCTTAGAAGGGATTGCAAGTTGTGTTTCCCCCAGTTATTTTAAATATTTCCTAACTCTAACGTGTGTTTTTGCTGTTTAATAGTGTGAGATCGTCAAAGGACACTGTAGGAAGGGCACGGTCCACAAAAGATGTAAGTCATCTTTTTTATATCTCAAATGTAATATTCTTATAGTCGTAATACAAAATAGAAGGTTGTGGGGGTCTCAGAGCTTCCTAGACTTGGTTTGATAAGCTCAGTGTTTCACTGGAATGAACAAGTTACTCCTTTTCCTCCCGCTCTTTCCCATGTAATGAAGCAGATGGCCACTGCTAACATTTTGAATCTTTTTCCTGGACCTGAGTTGGTGGTGTTTTCAGTTGGGTGATTGACATCAGGTAAAAATTGTACAGCTTGCTGTATTTTGCTTTTCTCACTTAAAGCCATTTCCCTGTGTTATCCGCATTGTAGTTGCACTCTAGGGTGGGGCCTCGAGGGCACAGCTTCATCTCTTTACCACTCTCCACGTTATTTTGCAATGGCCAGTCCAGTTGCTTTGGGAAGTCTCATCCATGTCGCAGGAGGGTGCTGGGTGCCCCCCTGGCTATCGAGCCGCCTGGCCTTCAGAGGGAGGCCCAGGGGGCTGTGTCCGCCCCGGCCTGAGCTGGCTCTGCCTGGGGATGGAGAGCTCTCAGCCCCAGGCGGCTGAAGCGCAGTGTGCCTGGGACGGATTTCCCAGCTGTCCTGACCGGGTGCCCTCTTTGGAAGGCAGGTCTGATGCTTCAGGGCGGGAGGAGGGTGGAGGGAACTCAGCTCCTCTTTGCCTTCCAGCGGGGAGCCCTCCAGGCGAGACTCTTCAGCGAGCGCTCACTGACGGCTGAAGTTGTTGTCAGTTTTATTCCATCTCCTTTGAATTGTACAGAATTTTCTCATGGTTTCTTGTCTGCCAATGGTGCCCGTCCAATTTTCCAGAGCTGCTGTGGAAGTTTCTCTCATTTTCTGTATGTTTTGGCCTTACATGAGGATTGAGGATGGTAAATTTCATGGGGCTTATTAGTATATGGAACTGTAAATCATGTCTCCGGCCTCAAGTCAGGAGCTTTTGCCCCGGTGTTCCTCAGAACAGTTGATGGCCTTTCAGGTGTATGGGCATATCACTGGGAGAGGGCCCAGGCCTGGCAGTCATGGCCCTTGGGCCGAATCTGGCTTGTCCCCTATTTTTGTACAGCTCTGTGAGCTAAGAACATGGTTTTTACAGTTTTAAATGGTTGAAATAATGTCTCATGACATGTGAAAATGATATGAAATTCAGCTTTCCATATGCAGAAATGAAGTTTTATTGCAACACGGCCATGCTTACTGTGTCTGCCTTCACACCATAACGACTGAGTTAAGTAGTTTCAACAGAGACCCTACGGTGTACAAAGTCTGATACGTTTACTCTCTTGTCCTTTGTAGAAAATCTTGCCAGCGCCCCTGCCTTAGAAATACGCAAGGAGTCTTGTGTGCCCCCAACGGTGTTAAAGATCGCTTCTTTGGGCAGTAGTGATACCAGGAGTGTCTTGCTACATAAATGGCCTTTGTGATGTTCTTGTTTGTTAGCGCCAATTCAATGACTTGGACTTTATTCACTTTTAGAAAGCTGGTGAAAAGCCCGCGCCTACCAATGTATTTGATTTTCCTGATGGTTCTCATATCTCAAGCATCAGCAGGCTGGTTGACAATGAGAAAGATGAAGAACCTTATGAAACCTTTGGTTAGTATTATACATCTTTATCCTAAAAACTTTGAAGTTTAAGCAACAGCATTTAGACTAATTACTAAAAAAAAAAATAGAGAAATGTCTTCAAATATGAAAATCATTGTCTTCCACATGAGTGTAATGTTCTAGGGAGTACTTGATATTTTGAATTACTTTTTTCTCACTTCCAGGTCCATTGGAACTAAGCACTCTATTAAATATCAAAGTAGAACGCCGCTAGTAGCATCTGTCAATAAGCTATTAGAACACCTCTTGTAGTACAGTGTAACACGACGGACATAAAACATACTTCTCACTCCATACGGCAGAGGCATTCAGCGAGGGGCTTTAATTCAGGAGGCGAGGAGGGCTATCTTGCCCTGTTCTTAAACGCACAGAGGCCAGAGGATGCTTAGGTCAGCAGTGGCCGAGCTTCGCCTGTGTCCTGGGAGTGTGAGGAAAACAGGCCTGGCACCTGCTTGTCCAGATAGCACTGCCTCTGTCTCTGTGTCACCGGGCACTCCAGAGGCCAAAAGTGATAAAGTGCCAAGTGCCCCCATATGTAGAACAGCATGATGAGACATTTTTGCCAGAATAAGTTTTAAGGGACTTTTGAAAATGTATATACCCTCTCTCGTATTTTTAATAAGGGATTTGTGAATTTTACAAGGCGAAAAGTACTCATTACCAGAATACATCTTTCATGACTTGATAAAAATGTTTTGCTTACGTACTGAAAAGAAAACTAAATGTAAAAGATCTGAATCTGAAAGAAGTCCAATCATTTAAAAATTGATGTCATTCACTTTCCATAAAATTCACCCTTTCAAGGTGTACAGTGCAGTGGTGTTTCAGTGTGTTCACAAAATTGTACAGCCATCACCATTATCTATTTTAGAGCATTTTAATTACCCCAGAAAGAAACTCTCTGCCCATCCCTCCTCCAGCCCCTGGCAGCCCCAAATCTTCCTCCTGTCCCTGTGGATTTGCCTGTTCATACAGATGGGATTGTGCACTGTGTGACCACCTGCGACTGGCTTCTTTCACTTAGACTAGAACCTTCCAGACCAATCTGTATTGTAGCAAATGTCAGTCGTTCACTCCCGCCCATTTCCATAGCTCAGGGATCCACTGGTCGGATATGCTCCATTTCTTCACCCATTCATCAGTTGATGTACATTTGGGTTGTTTCTGTTTTTTGTTTTATGAGTAATGCTGCTGTGAACATTCGTGTACGAGTCTTTCTGTGCACTTGTTTTCTTTTCTCCTGGGTGTACCTGAGTGGAATTGCTAAGTCATGTGACAGTTCCACTTGAACTTTCCGAGGTACTGTTTAACGAAGCGGTGGTGCCACTTTACATTCCCACCAGCAGTCCGAGGGTTCTAGTTTCTCCACATCTTTGCCAACACCTGTTACTGTCCGTTTGATTCTAGCCCTCCTAGTGGGTGTGAAGTGGCACCTCATTGTGTTTGTGCAGTAAGGTATACATAACATAACATTCACCGTTTTACGTTTTTTCACATACAGTCCGTGGCATCATGCGCTCACAGTGTGCCGTCACTCACCGTCCATCCTGTCCCGTTAAACACCAGCTCCCACCCCCCAAGCCCAACTTCTCATTCCTTGAATCAGGCGATTGTCCTTCAGTATCCGTTTTAAAACAGTGATATTCCATCCTGTATGCATGTCCATTCATCTGTCAGTGGGCATTCGGTGCTTCCACCTTTCGGTGCTTGTGAATATCTGTTCAAGTCCCTGCTTTCACATCTTTTGGAAACGTACCCCACAGTGCAACTGCTGGATCATATGGTGATTCTGTGTTCGGACCTCTGAGGAGCCGCCATGCCGTTTTTCCACAGCGGCTGCACCCTTTTGCATTCCCACAAGCAGTGCTCAAGGGTTCCATTTCTCCACGAAATCCTCACTTGTTTTGTTTTTTTTTGCTAATAGCCATCTTAATGGATGTGACGTGGTATCTCACAGAGGTTTGGGTTGCATTTCTCTAATGACTAGCCATGTTGAATAGCATTTCATTGCTTACTGGCCATTGGTATTATGTTCTTTAAAGACATGTCTGTTCAAACCCTTTACCGATTTTTAAATTGGGCTGTTTATCTTTTTATTGAATTGTAAGAGTCCAGTTTATTTGACTGGTTACATACAGAGATTCAGGATTAGTCTATATTTTTCTTGTTTCTCAAAGTAGTAAGTAAATCCCTTTGCCTGGTTGAGGGCAGTGCAGAGTGTGTTACTAACTTTACAGTTGTGCAGTTGATATGGGCTTTATTTAAGCAGCTGTTTATTGGAAAACATGTCACTTAAATTTGCACTGCCTTGCTGAAATCGGAGCATGAAGGGATGGTTGCTCTGCTGTCCGCAGGCAGCCCCTGCAGTCACTTGGCTCCGCCCTGCCGGCCCCCTGCCCAGCACCCTCACCTGCACCCCTGCCATGAGCCCAACCCGGTGCCCAGGCCTCGCAGGTACACTTTCCCAAGGAGGTAGGCACCTCCTCCTCCTCTCGGCACCTCCTTTCCCTGCCTTCCGCCAGGGCCGTTTGGTCCCCCCTTTCATCGGCTTCCTCATTTTAGAGGCTCTAGTGCTGCAGAGGACAGCAGGGACCAGGGAGGTGAGGGGGGACTGTCTCCCCACCCCCAAGAGGCCATTCATCCACAAACATTGACCCTGCACTTGGGGAGGGAATGGAGCCGCAGGAGTGCCTGCCTTGGGGTTCATGCAGTCTCCTGGGGGAGGGTGCAGGGCTCCACTGGGTGAAGGAAGAGAATGCCAGACTTCCTGGGTGTATTTATATTTTTTCTCATTAAAAAATTTCCATATAATATGTAAGGACAGTAATACAGGTTATTGTTGATAAACATCCATGTATTTATTGATGAAATGGTCTGAATTTTTCATTGTTGAGTTGTGAGATCAAAAATCTTTGACAGGTAGCCTGCGTGACTGACTGTGATTCTGTGAGCCATTGAGACAGAGGTTGCTTTGTGCCCCCTTGTAAAGGAACAAACTCAAACACGGCCCAGCAGCCGGCCTCTTACCGCTGCCCCCTTGTTTTCCATCTTTCCTAGATCCCCCCTTACACAGCACGGCTATATATGCTGATGAGGAAGAATTCTCCAGACTCTGTGGATCATCTACCCCTTCACCTCCTCAAGGAAAAGAAGCAAAAATAAGGTGCCTTATGTTTCTACATTTGTTTACTCATGGGTAATGGGGTTTCCTAGAAGCTCTTTAAGATGGAAGCTTATAAAAACTAGAGCTTTTTAAAGATCTTTTGAGCCAACTTTCAGGAGAACTAGTAGTACATAAGAAGTAATTTTTTTTTAATTGACATTACTTACTACTAATTATAGGTACAAATTTCCAGTACAAAAAAGGCATGGGGATGAAATGTATACATGGTGACTGTAGTTAATAACACTGTATCATATATTTGAAAGTTGGTAGTAGTAGATCTTTGAAGTTCTCATCACAAGAAAGAATTCTCTATGAACTTTTTAGTTGTGACAGATAGATGTTAACTAGACTTACTGTGGCAATCATTTTGCAATATTTACAAATATCACATCATGTTGCACCCAAAACTAATGTTATATGTCAGTTGTACCTCAATGGATAGAAGTGCAATTTAATAACAAAAAATGCTGATTATCCTGGAATGCATGCCTGTGAAGGTAAAACAAATGAAGGAGGGAGAGGTTTTATGGGCATAGAATTGTAGGTGACTTTGAGAGGTCCTTCTGATTTCTGAGTTCTCTGTCGCAAAGGAGATGGCGCCCCGAGGAGCAGGGGGTACCGCGTACACGGACACACGCAGTCTGTTGTGTGTCGCAGACGTATTGGCCCTAGGAAGCTCTGGTTTGAGTTTTACAAATTGACCTGAAGGCGTGGGTCATGTGAAAATAACTCCACAGAGGCAACTGGAGGTCAAATTATATAATGAACCCTTCAGGAACCGTAGTACTGATTATAAATTGTGAGAGCAAATTCTCGACTTAAGGACCTTTATTAGTTAATAAGTCAGTTCTAGTTATTGAGTATACATTGAAGGTAGAAAAACGGCATTTTACAAACAAGTACTCTTCTTGGGCGGACGTCTGCATCAGAAGGTCTCAGGTCATCTGCGGCGGGAGGGTTCACGGTGCTCCATCAGTATGGAGACTCCAGGTTTTCCATGGGATGTTACTGAAAATCACTACTGAAACCAAATGTTCAGAAGAACACACACTTTATTTTAAACGATGATGTAATTTTTAAAGAGCAATTTTTTTGAATAGATAACACAAGTCACGTGGTTTAAAAATGCAAAAAGATTCCCAATAAATAGTCTATCTCATCTCCAACACATGCAGCTGTTGCACCCCCTTCTTCTTTCTCCCCCATTATTAATCTCTTCTCTGTCCTTTCAGACTCTGTGTGCATGTAGAAGCAAGTAGGAATACGTACTTTCAAGCTTTCTTATATGGGAGAAGTCGTGGGCCGTGGTGCCGAGCTTTATTCACTGAGTGTACGTCAGAGGTGCTTACATACCGGCTCTTGGAGCTTCGCCTTCCCTGTGGCACAGGGGCGGGTTGGCCAAGGCCATTCCAGAGTCTGTTTATGCAAAGGTCACCAAACGCGGTGAACGGCATGTGTCAGGCACCATGGCGGGAGGAGGCGTGGTGAGTCGGTAAATAGCATGCAGGGGGGCACGCTGCAGGTGGTTATTCTTTCGTCATGGTTGTAGGGACTGCTGGTTGTCCACCCCAGTGTCTTCCCCTTTTCTTTAGTGATAAAATAATTGATTTTAGCTGAGCAGATGGCTGGCCGAATAAATATTTCATGGCTTCTCTTACAGCTAATTGTCTATATGATTAAATTTTAGCCAAAGAAATATCTATAACTTCTGAAAGTGTCTTTATAGGGAGGATTATGCCCTTCTTTGTTCCTTCCTTATGGTTGGAATAGGATGTGATGGCCAAAGCTTAGCAACCTTATTGGGCCCTGAGGCCACATACTAAGAAAATGGATCATTAGGTAAAAGGAATCTGGGTCTCTCCTGATGGTGGAACTGCTAAACCAGCCCCAAGCTGTCTTTGGAGTTTTGCTGACAAGGAAATAGAATATCTTGTATAAACTGTTTGGGGGTGGTTTTTCTGCCATTTGCAGCTGTACCTAATCCTATCTTAACTGGGTAAGGAATTTTGTTAGTTGGAGAATTTTGAGCAGGAGTGACATGCTCAGGTCGGCATTTAAAAATGCTCCCTGTGGCTGCATGTGGAGAAGGGATTTGAGAGAGGCAGGAATGGACTGCAGAGGCCAGTGTGGAAGCCGTTGTGGTAGCCGGGGGTGGAGGGGGGACTGGGGCCACTGGAGAAGAGTGAGTGGGCTCAAGAAGTGGGTAGGAAGCAGGGTGGCAGCGCTGGTGGCAGGGCTCCAGGAGGGCAGGGCGGGGCTGCCGCCGTGGCTTTCCAGCGTGTGGGAGTGTTTGATGGGGGGCTGTCGTCAGAGGTGGAGCATCCCGTCCTCACAGCCATGGTGGATTTGGTGTGGAGGTGCCTGGGCCTGTTGTCCACTGGGGCTCATGCCACTTTGTCTGTGAGTAGGTGACATGAGCTGTGGGCATGGTGAGGCCACAGAGACAGTAGCCTGAGAGGAGGCGAGGCCCAGGCCGTCCCTCAGAAAAGCCACCCCATGTGGATGGGGGGAAGGAGCTTGCAACAGAGAGAGACGGGGCTGGAGGAGGAAAAGCCAGAGCCGTGTCTGTCCACAGGCACAGGGTGGGGTGGGTGTGGGGTCAGGAGGGTCACATGCAGTTGGAAATCGTGGTGGTGGTGGTGTGATAAGTCCAAACAGAAGATATTATTTGGGCAAGTTAGGGTTTGTCCATGGATCCACAAGGAGGTCCGGGCAGAGGGGTGCACTGGACGGAGAGGGATCGGCATCTCCTAGGACTCGCGGAGGCCTCGGCATCCAGGCCCCAAAACCTCCCAGGGCGGTTCAGTTCTTGGTCCCCGGCCTTCTCCCTCGCTGCCCCTGGCGTGTGGGTGATTCTGCTCATCTCCCTGTCCACCCACCTGCCGCAGCCTGTTTCAGCTCCCCACAGGCCCTCCTCCCCCAGGGCTGTGCTTGCCCCTTCCTCCTGAGGCCAGAACGCCCTGCCAGATGCCCATGGTCACGTCGGGGTCGCCAGGGCAGAGCCCCCCAGGCCTGTGCTCCCCCCTCCGGGGTCATCAGGCCATTCTGTTTTCGGTCTGAGAGTCGCTGCTGGTTTCTGCCCTCTGACCAGTCCCACCGTTCTGGCCTGTGGCCTCCTGGAGAACCCCCCTTTCTCCTGTCCGCACCCCGCCGTCTCCCTGCCGCTGCCCCCCGCCAGCGGCCCTGCCGTGGCTCCCCCTGCAGGCTCCTCTCTCTGGGACCGCTCCTGCCTCTGGCCCGCCTGCCCGCACAGTTTCTGGCGGGATCTTTTGAAATGCAAGTCTTACCTGTCATGCTGACCGCTTTTAGGGGCTCCCCGTGGCCCGTATGCATGGCCGAGAAGGCCTCTGTTCCAGTTGGATCATCGGGTAAGGAGACGCCGAGGCAGAGCGAGTCTGGGGAGGTTCATTAGTGACAGCCGTGGCAGGTGAGGGTGGGGAGCCGGGCTGGGGCGGAGGGGCCTCCGCCGTGCAGCAGCCTCACCCCTGGGCCGGCCTGCCGCGAGCTCTGCGGGACCGCCCGCCGGAGGGGCCTGGCGTCAGGCGGGAATGAACAGCCCCGGTGCCCGCGCGGCCGTCCTGCTGGACAGTGAACGCGTTACAGGAAGGCCCCATTTCTCAAGTCATTTCTACTCACTGTTCTTTGCATTTTTAAGTCAGTATAACATACATGTTTGTTGTGTTGAATGGAATGAAAAACCGAGCTGACTCTCGTGTCTCTGAAGTTGAGGGTTATGCAAGGGAAAAAAGGTGTTGCCCTGTCTGCAGATCGGCTGTCGGGCGCGGGGGGCGGGGGCGCCCTGGGAGCGTAGGGTTCTGGGAGGAAGGCGCAGTTCTCAGAGCGGCCACAGGGTGCCGCCCTGACAGGACGCTTCCGGCCTGCCGGGTACACTGGCCCGGGTGTCCGGGGCGGGGGGCGCCCGCTCAGTCGGGGAGGGTCACGGGCCACCCTGACCGGGGAGATCTCATTCAACGGAACATATTTTCGTGTCGGAAGAGCAGTGTGTAGAAGAAGTGAATTAAAAAACTGAAATGTGTTCAAGGTATTCATTGATGGCTTGTTTCTTTGGTACAGTTCAGACACTTCTGAAATTGAAGCAAGTGAAAATGAGTCTGTAGAAATTAGTGCAAAAAAGGTATGTAGGCGTCTTCTCTTAATTTGTAAGATATTTCATAGCCTATTTAGATTGGATACAGGTATCAGAAATTCTGTAAAATATTTCATATCCTGTTTAGATCAGCTATAAATAGAGCAAATGTGCAGCAGCGTTTTTCAAGGAAATATTTTTATATCTGAAGTATTTTTCATTACTTTCATCACATCTCCGGATACCTTACCAGTTTTCATAGCGTTCAAGTAATGCCTTTGATGAATGATCTAGAGGCCGAGCGAAGTGGGGGGCGTTTTACCTGGAGGTCTTCAGGCTAGTGTCCTGTCGTGTCCGCTGATCACGTCCAGTTTAGAAACGAGACCGTGAGGGCGGTTCGCATCTGTACTGTGTACCTAGTAAAGCTGTCCTGTCGGTGCAGCCAGGGAGAAAGCCCCTGCCCGTTAGTGACGACTCCGAAAGCGCGGAAGACGGTGGCGGAGGCAGCGAAGTTGCCCCGGCAGAGGCAGCAGGCGCGCGGCGGCGTGCGGCGGGGCGTGCACAGCGCTCCGGGACACCTGCGCGGCCTGCGGCTCCCCGGAAGGCGGGGGCCCGCCGTGCCGCGCCCTCTGTGAAGAACGGGACCCTGGCGACAGAAGGCCAGCTGGTAAGAGACTGTCTGCCATCCCCCAATCAACAAAAACAAGTTGATTGAAAATGTTTAGGAGGAAAATAAAGCATTTTCTCTCTCAAGTTCATTCTAAAAGATGAAGTTTATAGTTTTCTTATAAGTAGTGTAGAAAATTTGGAAGATAACGGGAAGTGAGGTAAAGTCATCTATAATTCCAGCACCCAAAAATAACCCCAGCGATTCTGGTCTGTCCTCCGCGCCGAGCCTCTCTTGCCCGGCAGGGCCACGTCCTGTCACTCAGTGCCCTCCAGCAGCACCCTGATGGCTGAGTGACACTCTCCAGGGCGCCATAGTTTAATCTCTTACAAATCAACCGTTGCAATTAGTAAGTTTTTAGTGCTTTTCAAATTTCTAGCTAAATGTGCACACCCTTGGCCATTCTTTTGAAAAATAGTCATTATAAAATTTCTGCATTCCACATGTTATAAGATTCTTGACATACCTTTTGGCCAAGCCTTTACTATGTCGTTTTATTCAGTTGGTTTGATGCTTTGAATAAACAATTATCATGTTCAAAAATATTAAGAATCAGGTGTCTCTGTGACCCCACCTTCACTTTTCACCTTCCCCACGCACTGAACATGCGCCGCACTGGTAAGTGTACCTAGTTCCTCAGGATGGGTCCCTGCCCATACGGGTAGTACGAGGCTTACACAAAACATGGCGTGCGTTTGGTATCTTAGGTAAAAGTTGTATGCATGTCTGTTTTATGCTTAAGATAACTGAACTTTAGTTGCATATAAAAATTAACCCTTTTAGGGAGAAATGCGGGATCCACATATAAATCAAGTATAAAAATCAAACGAATATTCCTATTTGACCTGATTGTTTATAGTTCATAATGCGTGATCAAAACCGAAAGTTTATGTGATGACTGCCCTTGGACTGTTCACCATGTAAGAACTTATTCACTATGTAAGAATTTGTTCTCCATCTAAGAACTTGTTCGTTATGCTTCAGAAGACTGGAGACTGACGAGAATTAGGCTTGGGGTGGATTAATGATTGTGCATTGAGCATTGACTCCCCTATACAGAATTTATTGTTGTTAACAACCATTTGATCAATAAATATGAGAGATGCCCTCTCAAAAAAAAAAAAATTACCCCTTTTACTCCCTTGCTTTGATGTCACAACATAGCCAAATTCTCATAGTGTTTATTGATTGACAAATTAGCTGTAATTATTTTTAACACTCTTGTCCTTTACCCTTTAGAGTGGTTAGCACTTGGCCCTGATACCGTTTTAGTGTATCTGAGTCAGACCGTACTTGCCTTTCCCAGTGTTGTGTGTGTTTGTGTTACTGGTTACTGTCCTTGTGTTTCAGTGTGAAGGCCGCTGCGGTTTGTCAGGCAGACCTAGAGATGAGGTCCCTCAGCTTTATTTACTCACTCCTAGTCAGTAACTTCTTTGGGCACATTTATGAAAGCTGCTTTAAAGTCTGTTTTCTCAGTCACGTACCTGCTGTCCCTGGGTCAGTTTCTTTTTACTACTATTTCTGCCTTGACTCTGGGCCACACTTTCTGGGAAACAGTTTTATCCTAGTAACTCTTCATTTGTGTCTTGGACGCTGTTAACAGAATTCAGGGTCTCAAGAACCTGTGACCTTAATAGGTAGCCTGGTTACGGCTCAGATCACCTTGAACCTCACCGGGTTTGGTTTTATTTTTGTCTCCGTTTGTGGAAAGCCTGCGGTTTTCCAGGTCTGAGTGGGATGCAACCTGTGCGTTCTCAGGTGCAGAACAAATCCCCAGGCTTTGTGACTTAAAACGTGGATTTGTCTCTGTTCTGTGGGTCAGGAGTCCAGGCCTACCTGAGCTGGATTCCCCGCTGGGCCCCCGAGGCAGCCATAAGGAGACTAGCAGGGCTGACATCCCCGCGGCCCAGGGTCCCCGTCAGAGATGGTCCAGACTGTTGGTGGAGTTGATTCCTTGCTGTGGGCCTGAGGGTCGTTTCCTCCAGCTGAAGCTGGGGTCACCTCGGCTCCTGGTGCCCGCCCTGAGGGCCCAGTCACGTGGCCTGTCACAGAACAGAGCTACCGTCCTCAAAGCCTGCCCTCTCTCCAGGCAGCTGCAAGGGAGTCTCAGGTGACGTGACTCAGCGAGGGAGGGACCATCTGTTATATTCACGGGCACCACCCCCCATTTCAAGGGGAGGGGGTTCCACAAACCATTGGGGCTCGCCTTGTAACCCTGCCTCCCACAGCCTTTAGTCTGTCTCCCTGCTGGATCTGGTCCGAGGCTGGCTTGATGCTTTCTTAGGGTCAGTCTACACTCTAGGGCAGTGTTTTCAATTCTTTTGTCTTCCATAAAAATAAGGTTTTGGACATTTTCTTCTCCTTTTCACCCCCACTGTGGGGGTGAAATCATTAAACTGTATCATCAATACAAGTATGCTGTATATGTTTACGAACTGGGGTCCTTTGGAGGGCCACAAATGTATCTAAGAATTCCTTTACATCCCCCCTTGGGAAAAACATGGCCCTGTTTGAGATTGTACGCTCGAGAGAGTGGTTTTTACTCCTAAGGTGCAGGCTTTCTCTTAACTCAGGTGTTCAGTTTGAATGAGGTCTGTACTTTCTACATCTAATTTCTCCCAGAATTGCTTGTCCTCTATTGCCTGTTAGGTTCTTAATCCCATGACAGCTGCTTTCCAGCAGACGTGATGTGGTCTGGCTCTGTGCACAGGAAGCACTCAGTCAGGAAGTTTCGGGGGGCCTCCCCCAGCTGTGCTGTGACTTCTTCCCCTGGCGCCTCGGCAGCGGTGGCGCAGGGCTCTGCAGGGGCTCAGCTTGCAGCAGTGCAGCCTGGAGCTGCTCCGGGCGTGGAGGGAGTGGCCAGGCATTCACAGGGTTTGCCTGCCCAGTACCCAGCCTTGTTTGGCCTTTTGTCTTCATGCCTGAATCTAGTTCCTCCCACCCCCAATTTGATGGTGGTTTATGGCAAAACATTTCAGAAGCTGTTACTTCCTCATAGCTCGGAGCAGAAATTGAGCTGATTCCACACGTCATCGTCTTATAAATAACAAGGCAACCACTCCTAAAAGCCAACTTAAAGTTTTAGTTACTTTTTGAGGTAGTTTATATATTAGAACTAAATGAGAATAGCTAAAATATTACCTAACAGTGTTTGAGATACTCTCTTAATCCTGATGTTTTAAGAGAAGAACTTTTCTTAAATAAAAATCTTTGCTGTGTTTTCTTTGGTAGAAAACTCGAAGAAAGGTGTTTTGTGACAAAGGGAAGAAGTCAAGAAGCAAAGCCATAGACTCAGGTACAGACCAGTATTTTATACTTTGTCAATCATTCAAAAATTTTATTTAAATGAACATATTGTTAAAATGTTAAAATGTTTTACATTTTAAAATGCCACTTTAAAATGTTAAAAGTATTGACTTTGGAGTAACTGATTTTTCCCAATATCTATCATAAAAACTTTCAACATACAACAAAGGCGAAAGAATTTTACAATATAAGTTCATATCCCCAGTACCTAGATTTTTCTCATAGTAATCTTTTTTACTTTTTCAGCACAGAGTGTATTCTTTCGTATAAGGCTTCTTTTACTCAACATAACTGAGATTCATCCATGTTACTCTGTATCGTTTTCATTGACACAAAAAGCATTTTCTCTCCTTCAGCCTTCTAAAAGATATTTTCTTTTATAAAAATGCTTATTTTAGGAAATTTTGAGGGATGGGAAGATAAGATTACCTGCCATTCCATCACCCCAAAATAACCATCATGGCTTTTGAATTTTACTCTTCAGTCCTTTTGCTGAGCTTTTCTCCCCCTAAATGGGATCACAACTTGTCACTAAGCCTTGTACAGTACCATTTTAATACGCAATATTTCATTTCATGACTGTACTGTATTTAATGTTACTAGATATTAACTAAGTCAGTACAGTGAGTAATCTTTGCGTTCTAAAAGTGGCCTGTTATGTAAGTTAAGAAGTGCCGATTAACAAAGAGCTCTATCACCAGCTCATGGGGCAACAGACTATTAGGGAAAGGCACGGTAAGGCTGCTGAGGGGCAGCGGGCTTAGGCTGCTTCAGCAGATGTGGAGAACCAAGCAGAGGGCAGAGGGAGGCACAGACAGGGCCTTGGGAGTGCCCCCTGCCCGGGGTCGGAAGATGTGAGTACGGCTCCCCCCTTGTACGGCTTCAGTTGGAGTTATTTTTAGCAACTTGGTGGGATAGTTTTTTTGTTGGTTTTCAGAACCCTGGACTTAAGAGCCAGTACTGGCAATATATTAAATTGACTTAATGTTCTAGGTTTTCCTGACTATGTACATATTTGGTGTCTAAAAGAAAAGAAAACCAGTGACATTATGGAGTTAGACGTTGTTTTGTCTGCATTTGAGGAAACCCTTCTGGGATATAAGTAAGTCTCCCTTGAAGTACCACTTCTGCTCATCCCAGTGTTTGACACATATAATCTCATTATTGTTAATTTTTTTTTCTTTCATCCCAGGAATTTAGTAGTGTTTTTGTATGCCCAAATATGACTTAAAATTTTTGTTTTAACCTTCTATCTCAAAATATCTTGTTGAATATCATAGGCTGGGGATACCTTTTTTGTGTGTGTGGCAATTTTGTGGCTCTCTATGGCCTAGTATGTAATCTGTGGGGAATCTCTAGTGGGTTTATGTTTAATCTTGGATTTGTACAGAATCAGTATTCAATTTTTCCTGGTACTTCCATCAATTTATGCTATATATATTTAGATACGTTTAAAGACTGTTTTATTAGAACAGGCTTAAAATTTGCTGTCTAGTAGACTGAACATTTTCTTACTGTGTCACTACACTTCTTTTGGTAGTAGTCTATGCCAGATTTTACATTTTTTACTTTTACTTCTGACATTTCACCTTAAATTTTAATATTTTTTATAATATCTCTTTAAAATCCAATGTGTTCATCTTTTGATTTCACCTGTTGACTTTTAGTCTGCTCATATTTGTTGTAATTAACAACATAGTTGGAAGAATGTATTACTATCTTGTTCTCTGGCATGGATTTCAATTTGTTGGGTAATTCACCGGTTTCCTGTTTCTGGAGGGATTGTTCCCTTTGTTGGGTTATGTTTTCCCCTTTCTTCTTGTGCTGTTTTTGCTGTTTTGTGTATTTCAAAAAGCTACCAATTCTTCCAGTCTTTGCAGACTGGTTTTCAATCAGCTTAGTCTTTCAGTTCTCTTTCCTGGGCTGTAC
Source organism: Manis javanica (assembly GCF_040802235.1). Classification (NCBI taxonomy): domain Eukaryota; kingdom Metazoa; phylum Chordata; class Mammalia; order Pholidota; family Manidae; genus Manis; species Manis javanica. The sequence continues at coordinate 101,180,221 of NC_133167.1, forward strand.
CTTCTGTGGGCTTATGCATGTGGCATAAGCTTATGCATGTGGGCAACTGGAGAGGTTTGCCTTTTCTCTTCCACGAGTTAAGAGGGTTGAGCTCCCTCTAGTGTCTGGGCTGTGGTACTGCAGGTTCTCCGGCGCTGTCTCAAGCTGCGGAGCTCCCTCTTGATCTCTGCCACCCCAGGCATCCAAACTAGTTCAGGTGGCACAGAAACCATGCCCCAGGGAGCACCCTAAAAAAGTGGAATGTTGGTTGACTTATTCTCTCTCCCTCCCAAGGGCGAAGGCATGAGCTGGGCCAGCCCATCTGCAGCACTGCAGGTCGTTCCTTTGTGTAACAAGTCACTGAGATGGCTTGTTCTCGTGGCCCCCAGGCATCGGGAGTATGCTGGGACCCTGTCTGCACTCCCAGTTGGGCAAGGCAGCCCCCTGAACAGCCAGCATCAGACACACTGGCCACTCCATTTCCCCTCAAGGGAGAAACCATGAGCTGAGCCTCCATCCCACAGCTGTGCCGGCTCAGGAGAGGGGCTGACACAGGAGATAGAAACAGCTTTTCTTACCTGTTCCATGCACCGTTCTTGGCTTTGGACTTGCTGGGGGTACTGCAACTTCTTAAGTGATTTCTGGAATTATATAGTTGTTAAGCTGTTTTCCCTGTATGGGAATGAGGTCTGGGGGCTTCCTATTCCACCATCTTGCTGTCACTAGAAATAGTAACACCCATTTTTTGATGAGAACTTATACAAAGAACTGTGTCCAAAGAGCAGGCCTTCTCTCATGTTATGTTTAGCTTCTGAAAATTTGGGCCACGGGCTTGGTACACTTCTTCTGGGCGACTTCTATGGATTTGCCCCCAAGAAAAATGACTTTGATCCATGAGATGTATTACAGTCAGTTCAAGGGCACTGGAAACTGCAGTGTCCTACTGCGCTGGGGCAGAGCTGGGGTCTGGCTGCTCCTGCGCAGTCCCTGTGAGCCTGCCGTTCAGCGAGGAGTGAGCCAGACTGAGCGACTAGATGTGACAGGGCCCAAGCCAGTCCGTCTGTTGGCTCAGCTTTATCCTGCTTGGAGCAGTGGGTGGCTGGCTTCTGTGTACTTACAGTTGGTTAGTCCAGACACGACTATGCAGTTACTCCTCCAGCTGGCAGGAGGGAGGAACTCAGTCTGCCGGGCAGGGATCTGGGGACTGGCTGTGGGCACTGGTATGTCACTTGCCTTCACCGGGGCATGTGGCCATTGTTGGAGCAAAGCTAACCACCCACCTGAAGGTTTAGGGAAAAATATTTCCTGTTCTTTTCCCATTGTTGAGACATTTCCAATATTTTTTAAGCCTGAGAAAAGGGCTGTAAGCTGAGTATGCCATCTTAGATATTAAAAATGGCATATGCCAAATTGCTTGTTGATGTACTTAGCAAATGAAACGTATCTTTCCAAATCCTTTATGTGATAGTTTGATCTTTTTTTTTCTGATACAGACAAAAAATAGAATCTAAAATTTGTAAGGAAGCCATCAACAAGTTTCATTGTAATATGAAAGAAGAACTCATCAAAATAGTAAGTTCACTGACTTAAATTTGATCTGAGTTTCTTTTGTAACTAATCCTGAGGCAGTAACTAACCGCCGGGCAAGATGGCATTTGCTGACAATGCGGTAAAGAACTTTCTGTATCTCATGGTTTAATTTGGAAAATACACGTGATACTTTTTATTTTGTGTAGCTTAAAGAAGTCCAGACACTGAAAACTCTGAAAAGGAAGAATGCTAAGGTAAGTCACTTGGGAGCACATGATCTTCTAGAAAGAACACGAACACATGCAGGGTGAAGACTCAACTCTGGGTTTATGGCCTCTAATCAGACTTTGACTTGGCTGATCCTGTGGTTGAGTACTCTGACTGCACATTAACAAACGGGCATCCTAGCTGTCCATACAAGTGGATATCCATTTTGAGGCTAAGTATTAAGTAATGTGCGTGTATCACCTTTGTGGATGTGAAAAAGCAAACCTTTTAAAGAGCTGTCCCTGGTAAAGGACAGCCTGCTTAAGGGCCAGGAGGCCTCCTTTCCTATTGTGGTTCTGCCTGTTCAGAGCCATACCACCTTTCTGAAAACTGTACACCACTGTGTATAGGAGAAACAAGCCAGGAAACTGTCCCCATCAGTTTCTGGTTGGACCAGAGACCTCTGGGATTCTAGCTCTGAACCTGCATGAGCCCAGGAGCTGAAGAACAGCTCCCTCAACCTTCACCTCAGAAAAGGACTTGAAATGTAGGTTTTCCTTTTAGTGATTATAAACCTTTGTTTTAGTTTTAATTTCTTATTACTTACAACACATGGGAATAGTATGAATGGCCAGCAATGGAATATTAGGATGTTGCACTGAGGATAACAAAATGTATTATATTGAAATGTTCAAAAATGTAGATCATGTCATGTTAAAGCTAGTCTCCTGCTTTAAGATTTTCTTAGTGTACCTAGATAAGCTGAAATGCCTTACTGTACAGCTTACAGAGTAGTAAGGTCTCCCTGCAGTACATACTCTAAGTGGTGATTATGTACTGTTTGGGTACAATGTCTGTCTTCCCTGTTAGACCAAAGTTCCATGATGGTGAGAGTGGCGTCTATTTCCCATTGTATTTCCAATACCTGGCACAGTGTTACTTGATGATACTCAAGCATTTTTAACAAAGAAATTATTCTATTACTTAGATGACTTCAGATATTGACAAGAAAAGGCAGCACTTGATTGAAGTCCAAGGTGAACTGCTTCGGTAAGCTAATACCAAAATCCTCTTGGGGAGCTCACAGTGTCATGTGGGGCTGGTAAAACTCGCTGCTGCATTGCATGAAAACCCCAGGTTGCCTTTGTGCTTTTAGCAGCTTGGGGATGGCAGGTTTTGCTGCTGAATTGGAACTTTTAGAAAAGGAGAATTCAGTGTGGATGTCAGATCTCTCAGCCGTGGCCTGAAAGGCAGCCTCATTAGAGACTTACTGCACAGACTCTAGCATTAAACTGCCTGGGTTTGAATCCAGGCTCTACCACTTACTGGTAACCTCCCAGGGCACTGTGACAACTGACTACACAAAAAGGGCTTCACAGTGCTGGGCATACAGTAAGTGCTGCGTTAATGTTAAGGATTTTGTTCAGAGTTACTGCTGAAACGTATACGGTGGCCTGGCACTCACGTGGAACCTCCACCAGCCAGCCACTTATTGTTTGGTGGTCTTCCATATGCCAGGACTCCTGTTGTGCGAGCCCCAGGATTAGTAGAAATGCAGTGAGAAAATAAGCAGTATCAAACATAGCCTCCACAAATAAGGAGTTTTGAAATAGCTTGAGAAGCAGTATTATCAGAAAAGACTGCCCTAGAAGCTGTGCAGTCCATGGGTTTCCAAATCTGTATGGACAGGTGCTAGCCCCTGATAAAGCTTTCATCAGCCCAGGCCAAAGTAAGAAAATTAATAGTGACAGCTAACACTTAAAGAGCATCCAGTGTGTGCTGGGCACTCCTAAATGCTCCATTAGCTCATTAATCATCCTTTGATAAAGGTCACTAATAGCTCTGTATGATGACTCAGACATGATTTAAAGGCCAGCCCCTTCAGTTCCTTTTCCAGAAGTGTATTTTGAAAAGGCATAGAAAGAAAAAAATGTGGTATATCATTATTTTAACTTTGCATGTGAAAAAGCTAAGGCATGGGGAGATGACTTACCCAGTCACACCCCAGGGGAGTGGGGGAGCCAGGATCTGATGGCTGCAGATGGACCCCAGATCTGGACTCCAATCACAGTCCTATCGGTACTAGTGGTCTTCAAATGTACACAACTGTCAAGAGATTGTTCTTTTGTAAAATTATGGTATTAGAGAAAAGCTGCTCTTTATATCTGTACTTGGAAAGAACAAAACACTGACAAGTGTCCTTCTCCTTTTGATTGGGCCTTAAAACCCAAGCTATCCGTTTTGGATAGGTTACTGCCGAGAGATAAAGCAAGTAGTTTGCCCAAGGCCACATGTTTTTCATCCGGACACTGTGATGGTTTCATTGGACCTTAGGAAGGGGTAAGGCCTTGATAAGAGGAAGGGCCAAAGGGCAGCCTCAGTTGCCTGCTTTTGCTGTTCAGCTGCAGGGCCTGTTTACTCCTGCTGAGGCTATAAGACGTTTAAATTTAGGAGTTCCCAGACCCTGAAAATGACTTTGTGAATTTTAGGTTATATAATGCATATTGTTTTGTGGACTTCATTGCTATTTTCACTGTGCATCCTATTTCAGAGTTTTGTGTATTTTCTAAATTGAATCTAGACTCTCTCACACACTGATAACTTCAGAGCTGAAGCTATGTTATAATATCTAGTCCACCTCCCCTGAGTTTTCTAACCTCACTCAGTACACTTACATACTCGATCTCCTGCACTATACTGTTAACACTTTATCATACATCATTTATTTTGGGGAAAAATGTTTTTGTTTCAGGTTAGAACCTCAGCTGAAACAACTACAAACAAAACATGATGAACTCGAGGAGAGAAGATCCTTGCTTAGGAATGCAGCATATTTCTTATCTAATTTAAAACAGCTTCATCAGGATTATTCAGATATTCAGGAAAAAGAACCAAATGTAAAAGAAACGGTAACTTTAATTCTTACCTTCCGTTGTGCTTTGGGCGACACAGGTCTGCAGGCTGGAGAGCCAGAGCACTGAGGAAGGAGATGCAGACGCAGCAGTACTGAGTCCACCCACAGCATCTGTGCTACCATCACTTCCTTGGCTACCTGACCAAGGCTAGAATAGAGAAGAATCTTAGGATATTTATGCCTCAGAGAACTTGAACACATTAGGCTGTAAAATATCTGTAAAACTGAATTCCATAGTGATGTAGGTTACTATATTCTAGAAAGAATTCCATTATTATGGGGGTGGTAGCCATAGTCTGACAGTTTTTCTGCTCAACTTTCATTACTAAGAAAACCACCTTGAAAATAGGCTAGTAAACAACAGATATTAAGTAAGATTCTGCAAGGAGAATTTACTTTCCCTTTGATACAATTTACAACATGAAATTTACTTCAAAATCATGAGTCACGTTTTCTATTTTATGTTGGATTTGTATTCTAGTTTGGTCTTATTAAAAGTTTCCAATAATCTTCCCAGTAAGTAAGGAAAGGAAACTTTTAAGACATTTAAGTAAGTAAATTTTCTAGATGGACTTTTCCTCCTCATAAACTTTCATGGGCCTGGTGTTCTCATAGCAAAGGTAAATCTGCCTTACAGTTTCCTGTGTTCAGTAGGCATGAGGCCAAGCAGACCCCAGAGCTCTAGCAGACTTGTCCAAGCCAAGTGTTGGTCGCTACCAGACATGACTTTTAAATAATTCAAACGCCTCAGTTCTCATCCCAGAAGACGAGATCAACTCAAGCTTTATAGAGCAGTTAGTTCACTTGCAACCTTAAATAAAGAAATGGAGTTAAACCATTTCCTTAATGGTCCTAATTTTTTTTTAAACTGAAAGGAATAGTTTATGGAAAGATTAAAAACTGCCCAAAACACTGAGCTATATAAAATGTAGATAGAGTTTTTATACCTGTTATGTAATTTTCCTTTAACAGTATGATTCGTCCAGCCTTCCAGCTATGTTGTTCAAAGCAAGAACCCTCTTGGGAGCGGAAAGTCATCTGCAAAATATCAACCATCAATTAGAAAAGCTCCTTGAGTAGGAGACAGTCCAGTCTACTAAACTGTGCCTACCTGACCAGTCTCATGTTTCTGCCGATTGCCTTCTGAAACTGTACTTTTATAAATAAAAACTGTTTTTGAAAACTTAGAAGGGTAGCTATTTTTACTTCAGTTTTCCACAAAGGAGACCAGAGAGAAAAAACCAAACTTTATTTGGGTTGGACATTTCTTACTGTTGCAGCAACCTTTTCAGTTTTGCTGGTTGTGTGGCCCTGTCAGAATTTAACATTACTTGGTCATTCAAATTAAATGACTGAAAAAGGTTAAGTGGCATTAGTTTGTATAGTAGTTTGAGAGGCCATCACAATTTTACCCTGAATGGGTGGGTGAGGCAGTCCCAGGCACACCATAGAAAGATCCTGAACTCACCTCCTGGTAGACACAGCAAACTGCACCTACCGTGCTACATCTCCTCCTGAAGAACATCTGTGGACTGACTGACCAGCTTCTGTGCAGCCAACTAGGGATTTACAAAGCAAAGGGGAAGAGGCAGATAAAGTGATGAGGGGGAACCCCACCCCAAAGCAATGACAGACAGTAGGGAAGGGATATCAGTGAGGGGTCATGTGCAGACTCACATACCCTGGGGCACAGCAAAAACAAACAAAAAACAATCGCTTAAAAGGCAACTAAACTATAATAATGAATGAAACACATTCACTAACCTTACAGCATCTGCCACATGGTGGTGGAATTGCTGGAACTCTCTCCCACGTCAGCGGTGCCGGCAATGCCAGCGAGTAGCATTATGCTCCTTGTCCACCTTGATAATGCAGATCGGAGCAGGGTCCAAGTGCTCTAGCCCCTCTGTGAGGGCTGCCCCAGTGAGCCACGGGTCCTAGTCCACACCAGCTCCTGCTGTCCCGCCAGAAACACCCCAGCATGCCATGCGCTGAGACTCCGCAGCCCTCCCCCTCTCCAGTTCTAGCAGCCCCGGTCAGGTCAGACTGCGCCTGCTCCAGCCATCCCACCAGGGCAATCCTGGCCTCTCCAGACAGTTCAAACCAGGCTTGCAGCCACCGTGGGACACTCCCACACAAGGCCACTCCTTCAGGACTAGGAAGTAACTGTTCCACTTAATTTATAGAAACAAACATAAAGTTAAACAAAATGAAAAGATAGAAGAATAGGTTCCAAATGGAAGAAGATAAAAACCTGGAAAACAAAACCCTTACAAAACAGAGGTAAGTAAATTACCTTAAAGAGTTCAAAGTGATGCTCACTGAACTTGGAAGAATGAATGAACACACAGAGAATTTCAACAGGGCATAAGAACCAAGAGTCCCAGAGCTGAAGAATACAATAAACTGAACAGAAAAATACACTAAAAGGACTCCACAGCAGGGTACGTGACAAAGAAGAATGGATCAGTGATCTGGAAGGCAAAAAGATAGATTAAGGGGCCTCTGGGACGTCAAGTGTATTAAAGCATAGGAGCCCCAGAAGAAGAAAGAAGGGCAGAAAACTTAGTTGAAGAGATTATGGCTGAAACATTCCTAACCCAGAGGAGACATCCAGGTCCACGAATCAGTGAGTGACCCAAACAAGAAGAAGCCAAAGAGATCCGCACCAAGACGACAACTGTCAGCTGATCTGAGAGCAAAAACGCTGCAGGGGAGAAGGAAGCATCTGGATAGATTTAAAGTGCTGAACAGGAAAAACTTCCAACCAAAACTCTCTACCTGGCCTGGTTATCGTCCAGAATTGAAGGCAAAACAGCATCCCAGACAAGCAAAAGCCAGAGTTCACCACCACTAGACAGGCTTTAACAAGAAATATTAAAGGGACTTCTTTAAGCTAAAAGAAAAAAAATAGGTGCTAATTATAATTAGTAAGAAGAGAATACAAATGTATAAATCTCAATGTAAAGGTAAAATATGTAAAGGTGGTGTGTCACTCACAAGGTACTATAGCTACAAAAATTAAAGGATAAAGATGTAAAATAAGACATCAAAAAACAAGTGGGGGGAGTAAAAATGTACTTTTAGGATGTATTCAAACTTAAGTAGCTATCAACTTAAAAGCTAAACACAGTCAATACATATGAATTCATAACCACACCCCAGAAATCTACAAAAGATACCAAAAAATAAGAATCTAAACATAAGACTAAAGAACAGCAGCAAACCACAAGGGAAGAGATAAGAAAAGAAGGAACAGAGAACTACAAAAACAACCAGAAAACATGAACTGGCAATAAGTACTTATCAATAATTACTTGAAATAGACCAAATGCTCAAATTGAAAGACACAGGATGGCTGAATGGATTAAAAAAGTACCTACAAGAGATACACTTAAGATATACACAGACTGCAAGTGAAGGGATGGAAAAAGATATTCCATAAAATCAACAACTGGTATAGCAATACTCACATCAGACAAAACACTTTCAAAGACTAACAAAAGCATAACAATGTTAAAGGAGTCAATCTGAAAAGAGGCTATAATATTCATAAATATTTACACATTAAACCTTGGAGCACCTAAATATACAAAGCAAATATTGAGAGAACTAAGAGGGGAAGTTGCCAGTAATAAAATACTAGGAGGCGACTTTAATACTCCACTTGCATCAATGAGTAGATTGTCCATGCACTCTGAATATCAGTAAGGAAACACTGGCCTTACATGACACATTAAGCCACATGGACAATAGATATGTAGAGAACGTTTCATCCAAAACTTCAGAAAACAGTTTTTTCAAGTGCACATGAACATTCTCCAGGGTAGACCACATATTAGGCAACAAAACAATTCTCAGTAAATTAAAGAAGACTGAAATCATATCAAGTCTTTTCTGACCACAGTGGTATGACTCTAGAATTCAACTATAGGAAGAAAACTGGAACAAAAAAATGTGGAGCCTAAACGTGTTACTAAACAACCAATGGGTCAACAAATAAATCAAATAGTAAATAAAGATACCTTGAAACAAATGAAAATGAAAACACAACTTGCCAAAAATCTATGGAATACATCAAAAGCCGTTCTAAGGGGTAAGGAAGTATACAATGATACAGGCCTACTTCAAGAAAATCCCAAATAAACAATTTAACTTTATACCTAAAGAAATTAGAAAAAGAAGAAAAAAGAAGGAGTTAATAAACATCAGAATGGAGATAAGCAATTTTAAGACTAAAAAAAATTACAGAAACAATGAAACTAAAAACTGGTTCTTTAAAAAGATAATCAAAATCGACAGACCTCTAGCCATACTCAAACAAAAAAGGCCCAAATAAAATCAAACGAAAGAAGAGAAGTTCAGCTGACACCACAGAAATACAAAGGATCATAAGAGAAGACTATAATTATATGCCAACAAATTGGACAACTTAGAAGAAATGGGTAATTTCTACAAACACAACCTTCCAAGACTGAATCATGAAGAAATAGAAGTCTAGACACATTCCTAGTAATGAAATTGAATTGGTAATTTGGAAACTCCCAAGACAAAATTCCAGGACTAGATGGCTTCACAGGTGAATTCTACCTATTCTCAAATTATTCCAAAAAATTGAACAGAAAGGAATGCTTCCAAATGCATTTTACAAACCCAGCATTACCCTGATACCAAAACCAGACAGACACTACAAAAAAAGAGAAAATTACAGGCCAATATCCCTGATGAACAAGCACGCAAAAACGCTTAACAAAACATTAGCAAATTGAATTCAACAATACATTAAGAGGAAATACACCACAATCAAGTGGGATTTATTTCAGAATTGCAAGGACTATTCAACATCCACAAATCCATCACGATACATCACAATGTAATGAAGGATAAAAATCCTACCGCCTCAATAGATGTAGAAAAACATTTGACAAAACGTGACATCATTTATGTTAAGAGCTCTCAACAAAGATGTAGAAGGAATGTACCCAACATAATGAAGGCCATACATGATAAATGCTTAACATCATACTCAACAGTGAAAAGCTGAAAGCTTTTCCTCTAAGAAAAGGAACACAAAGATGTGCGGTTTTGCCACTTTTACTCAACATGGTACTGAAGGTCTTATTAGCCAGAGCAATTAGACAAAGGAAATAAGTCATTCAAGTTGGAAGTGAAGAAGTAAAACTCATTATTTACAGATGACATACTATATAAAGAAAATCTTAAAGACACTACCAAAAAACTTCGAGTAAGTGAATTCCTTAGTCACAGGACACAAAACATACAGAAATGTCGCATTTCTATGTACTGTTAAGGAGCTATCAGAAAGAGAAATTAAGAAAAAAAAATCCCATTTACAGTCGCATCAAAAAGAATAAAATACCTAGGAATAATTTTAACCAAGAAGGTGTAAGACCTGTTCTCTGAAAATAAGACACTGATGAAAGAAACTAAAGACAACATAACTCCACTGGATATTCCATACTCATGGGTTGGAAGAATTAATATTGTTCTAGCAAAGCAATCTACAGATTCAATGCAATCCCAATCAAAATAAAAATGACATTTTTCACAGAAGTAGAAATGCTAAAATTTGCATGAAATCACAAAAGACTCCCAACAGCCAAAGTAATCTTGAGAAAGAACAAAGCCAGAAGAGGTACCACACTTCCTGATCTCAAACTAATACAACACAGTTATAGTGATCAGAAGAGTATGGTACTGGCATGGAAACACACACAGATCAGGGGAATAAAACAGCCCAGAAAAAAATCCACACATGTATGGTCACTTAATCTATGACAAAGGAGGCAAGAATATACAATGGGGAAAAGACCATCTCTTCAATAAGTGGTGCTGGGAAAATGGAAAGCTACATGCAAAACAAACTGGACCGGTATCTGACACCATACCCCAAAATAAATTCAAAATGGATTAAAGACTTGAATGTAAGGCCTGAAACTGTAAAACTCCTAGAGCACATAGGCAGTGAGCTCCTATATTGGGCTTAGCAATGATTTTTGGTGCCAGTCTCCTCAGGCAAGGCAACAAAGCTAGTGAGCAAATGGGATCATGTCAAACGAAAAAGCTTTTCTACAGCAAAGGAAACCATCAATGCGAAAATACATTTGCAAATGATACATCCAATAAGTGGTTAGTATCCAAAATCTGTAAATAACTTACACAATATAAAAAAAACACAATTTAAAAATGGGCAGAGTTGTATACTAATGATACCAAAAAATAAAAAAAAAATGGGCAGAAGACTTGAATAGACATTTTTCAAAAGAAGACACACAGAGAGCCAACAGGCACATGGAAAGACTCAACTAATCAAGGAAATGCAAACCAAAACCACAATGAAATGCCACCTCATGCCAGTCAGACTGGCTGTTACCAAAAAGACAAAAAATAACAGTGTTGGTGAGGATGTGGAGAATACAGTTTATGTGAATGTAGATTGGTGCAGCAGCTATGGAAAGCAGTATGGAGGTTCCTCAGAAAATTAAAAGTAGAACTACTATACAATCAAGCAATTCCATTTCTGGGAATTTATTCAAAGAAAGCAAGAAAACAAATTCAAAGAGATACCTGCACTTCTCTGTTCATTGTGGCATTTACAATAGCCAACTTGTGGAAGCCCCTATGTGTCCACTGATACATGAATGGAGAAAGATGTGTGGTGTACAAACATACACACACACCAAGGAATATTATTCATCCATAAAAAAGTAATGAAATCTTGCCATTTGTGACAATGTGGATGGACCTAGAGAGTATTAAATGCTAAGTGAAGTAGGTCAGAGAGACAAATACCACATTATTTCACTTATATGTGGAATCTAAAAAACAAATGAACAGAGAAAACAAAACAGAAACAAACTCAGATACAGGAAACAAAATTGTTGGTTACCAGAGGAGGAGGGGTTGGGAAGGTTGGCCAAATAGGTGAAGGGGTTTAAGAGGTACAAATTTCCAGTTATAAATAAGTCATAGTGATGTAATTTATAGTATAGAGAATATAGTCAATAAACTTTGTATGGTGACGGTAACAAGACATTGTGGGGACTTTATAATGTATATAAAAATAATCAAATCGCTATGATGTATACCTGAAACAAATATGCTATGTATATCAATTACACCTCAATAAGAAAAAATAATTTGAAAATAATATACATAAACATGCCAAATTAAGCTGATATGAACACCGACTAACTTTGGTTAATAAGGAGATTTCTACTGAAGTTCAGTACATCAAAGCTAATTTTCAGTAAAACTAATTTATTTCAGTAAAATACAAGAATTGGAAAAAGTGATAAGACTTAGTTGATATAAACTGGTTTCATAATTTACTAAATTTTTACATATTTAATCTGTGCTCAGGCAAATTACAGCCTGATTATGTAAGAGCCCCCGGTTAATTAGCTAGTCTTGTAATACTTCTGTAATGAGTTCATCAGGAATTTCATCCATTCCACTATCATAACTAAGAACACCATTCTCTACAGCTTCTGCTAATTCAACATCTTCAGTAGCTTCCGAAAAATAAGTATCATCAATGCCATTATCCCAGTCAGCATCAGAAATTACACCGTTTGACAATGTACTAGATGACGGTTTATAAGGATTCTTGGTTTCACTGTTCATTGTTTCATCTTGTTTTATAAAGTCCTCTTCCTTTAGTTCGGGGTAAGGGTGAAAAAGAGAAAGGGAGAGTTAGAAAACAAAGGTTATCTAGTCAGAATAAATGATTTCACTATATAGTCCATCTATATTGAATTAAGACTAGTTCTTTAAGAGATATTAAAATGAATATGCTAGATGATATGGTATCCAACATAGTCACCATGCGCATGAGTCCACTAATTTGAATGTTGCTGCCACTGTAGCTCAGACATTTCTTAAAAATCCAAATGGGAGATGTGTGCAGTTCCTGGGGACTCTTCAGGATACACAGACGGGGCTAGAGCAAGGGTAGGCTGAGCTTTCTAAGAAGTGGGTAGTCCAGCTGAAAGCAAAGTGGAAAATGTATCTCCCATCTTAACAGATTTATTGCTGTATTTATAAGGCATTGAGAAAACTAAGAACATGAATTGAAAAAAAAATAGTTATAAAGGAGTTTTGAAACAACTGTCAAAATATGACTATGATTTATATATTAGATAATACTGTCTCAACATTATATTCCCTGAATTTAATAATTTTACCATAGCTTTGTAAGAGTGTCCTTATTCTCCACTGTAAGTTTAAATCTTAAAAATTTTAAATTTAAATATTAAGGGTTTTGATGCTTGCAACTTCCACTCAAGAGATTTGTTCTGTACTGCATGTCTTTGTCCCCCCAGCTCCCTAGGCTGCAGCGCCAGCCCCCAGGGTGATGGTCCTGGGAGGTGACTAGGTCCTGAGGGCACGGAGGGAGAGAAAAGGCTCTCACCGGACACCAGATCGGCCAGGGCCTTGACCTTGGACTACCCAGTCCCCACATCTGTCAGGAATACACTTGTGTTGTTTAGAAGCCACCCAGTCTATGGTATTCTGTTAATAGCAGCCAGAAATGACTAAGACAAAATTCATCAAAGTTAATAAAGCATTTGTGTAGAGTAGAGGGAGAAAACAAATGTGGTAGCTACATGTTAACAAATCACAAATCCTGGGTGACAGGCATAGAGGAGAGTTCCTTGTTTGTGTGCAACATTTCTGTAAGTCAAAAAAATTAATAGAACTTAAAAAAACTAAGATGATCAATGCAGTAGAAAAACAGGCAAATAATACTGATTGGTATAATTGTTTAAAATTCAACAAACAAAAATCAGATGCAGAAATGACAAAATGTTAATTGGTAGAACAAAGTGAGCAGTACATGGGTATTCATTATACTGTTCTTTTTTTATATTTTAAATAACAAGAAATCAAACTAAGGTATGTCCACGCAGTGGTAACACTGTCCCCAAAGTACTTTCTAGTTGACATTTTTGAGGTATTACTAGATGAGCGGAAAAAAGTAACTTTTAGAAGTCCACTGAAAGCACAGACATGCATCAAAGTAGAGCCCTAAGCAAGCCAGGAACGACACAGTCCTCTGCCTCTTAGAAGCACAGTGTATTTTTAAAAATTCAACTTGTTCTTGGTTATCTTAAAAGCCCCTTTAACCTAGTAGTTTACCAGAGACTCTGGCTTTATCAGCTATTTTATCTCCAGCTCCTACAGACCAAGAATGAGATTTCTGCCATTTCAGTCTTGGATGTATGAGTGTTTGAGAAGACATTTTCAAAAATCACATTGAATAGGTACCAGGCCATTATCTAGAATGTAAGCTCCAGTACTTATTCAGCTTGTAGCAGGTCCCTTTTATTTTAACTATGAATGAAAAGGCTGACAGATGTAGGAAAAAGAAACACTGAAAATCAAAAAGTCTAGAAAATAACATGACAAAAGACTACTCAAAAAAAAATTCTTGCAAAATACTAGTAAAACCTCATAGAAAAGTAGACAGAGGATAGTTACAGACACTCCATAACAGAAATACAATCAGTAAATCTGACAAATGTTCAACTTTATGAATAAGAAATGAAAATTAATACGGCTGAATGAAATACCACTTTTTGCCTACCAGGTTGGTAAAAAATGTAGAAATAATGTTGGCACAAGTGTTGGGTAATAGGTGCTCTACTGAACTGTGAAGTCTTAATTTCCTATCATTTTATGGAGAGCAACTTGTAATACATACTACTGCAAATATTTGTGAGAGTTTAAGTAGGAAAAAAAGCCTACAAAAGTGTTCTCTGTATTCTATGACTCAAAAAAAAAAAAACCACACACACAAAATCTGGGAGATACATGTCAAAACATTTTTATCAGTTATCTCTTGAGTGGTCAAGCTACAAGTGAGGATTTGTTTTTCTCATTTTTCTTTGTTTCTATTTTCTAACTTTTTTCTACAATAAATGTGAGTTAAGTTTTTAAAAGAAAAATTTTGGTCTGGCAATCTGGTACTATCTGCCAAGATTAAGAGTACATATACCCTTTGACAATTCTAGTAGTAATTCTTTCTATAGGGCTGTTTAAAGAAACACAGAGCTGAATACTTTGATATACTTTGCAAAGCAAAAAAATTTCTTGCACGTCTGGGACCGGCTGAATAGACATCAGTGCAGTTTCTTGTGCAGCAGTGAAAAAGAACGAGTGCATATTATCAGCTACTTGCGGAGATGGGGCAACTGCTACAACATACTCCTAAGTGAAAACAAGGTATCAAACCCCAAAAAACTGCACTTACCTCTTTGAGAAGAAAAAGGAGACATGCTTCAGCAGGTAATGGAAAACCTGAATCAGAAAGACAGTAAAACTATTTTACATTGATACCTAATTTTTACTTTGTTGCAAATGCAAAAATTAATACTCACAGTCAGATTTGAAGTTTTCTGCTTTACATACAGGGTCATGACATTTTTGATACCAAACTTCATTTTTCAGATCAACCAAAATCCTTTACATTAAAAAAAAAAAAGAATTATTACTTAATGCCAGACTGGATAGAAAATTCAGCTATATGATGTTTACAAGAGATATGCCTAAGACTCTCAAAGGTGGAGGAAAGTTAAAAGATGGAAATGAATATATACCAGTCAAAAGAAAACCATCACATAAAATGGACTTTTAGACAAAAAAGTGTCTATTGACCAATGTTCCTCCCAGGAAGATACAATTCTCAACCTGTACCTGGTGATTATGATAGCGTTAGTATTTGTGAGCAAAACTGACAGAACTTCAAGGATAAATAAATCTACTGGTAAGATTAAAAAACACATTCTTTTGATAATTGATACAAATGCAAAAAAACCAAGGATGTGTAAAATCTGAATGACATAAAAATTAAGTTTGATATTAATAGGTGTAATGAATATTACTTCAAATAATTAGAATTAGATTTTTGCAATCACATATAAAAAATTATAAACATTGGTAGTGCTAGGTATAATGTGAAGCTTATTGAATTTAGAAGTATTAGTTCACACAACACATTCTCTGATCTCAAAGCAAATTACTTAGAATAACAAAAATATAGCTAATAGATACCTGTAACTTGGGACTTAAAAATATCTAAATTTCCAATGAGTCAAACAAAAATCATGATGCATATTAGAAAATGCTTAAAACTGAATGAAACTGAAAAATACATTAAAATACATAAAATAGAGCTAAAATGATCTTTAAAGGAAAATTCAGAATCTTAAATGCTTATTTACAAAAAAGAATGGCTGAAGACAAAATGAGTGAAGTCACTAACTTGGAAAATGAACAATAGAATAAACCTTATAAAATAAAAGGAAGAAGTAACAGAGCAAACATTTTAAAAAATCAACTAGGCCAAAATGTGAAGACTAGTAAAATTCTTGCAAGAATGATCAAAAAGTGAAGATAAAGACACAAATGTTATTAGAAGTTAAGGGCAGACATAACTACAAATGCAGACTATACTAAAAATACATTATGAACTTTTGCCAGTAAGATTGAAAATTTTGGTAAAACACAAAATACTAGACCCTATATAATACTATATAATGGTATATAAAATACACCAACTAAGCAAACAAAAAGTTACAGAAAACCTAAACAATCCCATAACCACTAAAATTAAAACTTTTTAGATTTGATTAGGTAGTTTAAAATCATCCCACATCTCCAGCAAAGGAAACGTAAAATGGCTAACATTTCATGTGGCAGTGGGACATGCCCAGGAGAGAAAAATGCACGCAGCCAGTCTAATCATCCCATAAACATTCCAACAGACTTTGTATTTAACAGACTAAAGCTGCAGTTCCCAAACTGTACACCAAAGTACCCCCTGGCAATGTAAGGCATTTATTTTTCTAGGGAAACAGTGATACTCGATGTCTGTCATGCCCCCTGTACCCTGCAAACTACTGGCTTGCCTTCAGCTTCAGTATAATGTCACCCTCGTTGCTCTCAGTGATGCCCTATCTTTGTAGAGCTGGGTATTTGGCAGTGGCTATGACAAAAAGTACCTTAAATGTCAACGTGGAATGACAGGCACCAGTTGGGGTGGCAGTGTCCAACCTAAGTTCAAGGTTTAAGAGCATATACAATGTTCAAAAGGACACATATTCTATTAGTAAGAAATTATATTTAAGAAAGGTGAAGAGGTACAGAATTCCAGTTACAAATAAATTAGTCACAGGGACGTAACACACAGCACCAAGACTACAATTAAAAGCTGTACCGTGTATTTGGAAGTTGCTTAAAATTTCTCATCTTAAGAAAAAAAAACTGTTACCATGCATGGCAGTGGGCATTAACTATAAACTAGACTTATAATGATCATTTCACACTATATACAAAATACCAAATCACTGTGTTGGTCTTGAAATTAATGTTAATATGTCTATTATATACCTCAATTTAAAAAAGTGAAATAAAAATATTTCAATTGATGAATATAGTTTTTTTAAATAGCTACTAAGTTGGATAAATACTTATTAAGTTGTTTGAAACTAATTAATACACAGAACTATTAGGTATTTCTTTCATCCTCAGAGCAATGTGAACAATCTACTAAGATACAAGGGCCCCGTGAAACTGGGGCTGGGGGCACAGGCGCTCCTCAGGTTGGGTCCAGGTCTGTTTCTTGTGGGGGTGGCAGAGAGGGTGAGCTGTCATTTCAGCATTTAAAGTGTGCATACACATTATATACACACTCCATGTGTGTGATGTATTTCACAGTTAAGAAAAAATAGTTTAAGGATACATAATATAACCTAGTAATTCTTCAGAAAGAAATACATAGCAACTGAGAATCTGTTTAAAAGATGGTCACATTTTAGGGTAATGATTATCTGGTTAACTTCTCTGCATAGAAAAAAAGACTAGAAAGACAGACCATCATAACCATAGCTATCACCGGTTCTGGTGCCATGAGTGAACTTTCCCTTTGTTTTTCTGTTTATCTTCATGTACTTTTCAAAGCATCTAATTTTCAAAGGTTTTTTTTTTTTTTAAACTGAACAAATCTTCTGTATAAGTATAGCCCTGAATCATGTTCTACAGCTTCTAGCAAAGCTTCATGGTCATTGTCCCATGTCTCGCATGACTGACGTGTACACCTGATATGCAGGAGTCTCATTTTGACAAATAAAACAGAGTAAAATATCTCAGAGCTATGTTTCTATTTTATCACTATTCTAACCATAACCAAGTTCTATTTCTGGTTTTACTTATCCTTTCCTCCCTCTCCTGTTGCCCTGGGGCATTTTAAAGAAAATTCCTAAATCAGGGCCTAGCATATAAGTATTCAAGAAATGTTGGTTCCCTTATAATATATGATTCTTTGTCTTGAACATGTTAACATAACACTGAGTACTTTCTTGCCCAAATTTGCTTGATTCTGATGAGACCCCACCAGGTGTCAAGGGCCGGTGGCAGCAGAGGAGACAAGCCTCCAGTCGCCCCTGCTCATTCCACACCCCCTGCCTCTCGCCCACTCAAGCTACCTTTGTCTTCTCAAGACTATACTCTCTAAAGGATTATTTAACGAAATGAAGTACAAATAAAGATCATATTGCTAGAAGATAATAAAGATATTCAAATTAAATATTACAAAACACAAACTACAATATCAACTGAATTACAACTAAATCTAAAAAATAAAATTTTTATATTCTTCACTTTAAACCTTACAAATAATTTGGTTAAATACACAGAACTCAATGACAAACAATATTACTTACATGATATTATTACTCTTGTGGGCTCTTCCAATGTTTTCACACCAGCGATATTTACAAATGTCATAAACCAGTAGTTCTTCTGGGAAAAAGTAGTTCCAACGCCGAATTTCTAAAATGCAAATGATGTTTCTAAAGGTGTCATTACCCTAGTGTGGCAGTTAATTAACAGTAAGATTATCTTTACCTCCTTTAATGCCATTTTTTTTCACCAAAGAAAGAACAAATTGATCAATTTCAGGGTAGGGCGAACACTGAAAACCTTCAAGGTTTTCCACTGCAAGAGAGAAAAATTAATAACAAATTATAATGGCTAAAAGTTGAAGAGTTTGATTTAAACTGTTCCTTAGTACAATTATGGGTTTTGTAACACACCCAGTCTTTTAGTCAATTATGGATTTGTTACCCTACAAGGAAGCAGGTAAAATTCAAACCTCTCAGTTAAGCCATTTATAATCGTTACAACTGCTTTTTTCATTGTGGTAAAGAGAAGAGCAGCCCCTTCTGTCTGGGAGCTGGCACAGTACGACCAGCTAAGCCTTTGCACTGATACACGCTGGCTGGACGCTCACACCCCAGCCCTGGTGCTCTCCAGTTAACCATAAACTATTTCACAGAATTTCAACATCAGATAAGGCCTCTCTCTCTCCAAACCACAAAAATGACCAAACACCCCACTATCTGGTCTAACGTAAGCAACTGCTGCTGCTTTACCAATGATAACTTTAGTCTCCTGCCTTCCAGGAAAGATTCGATCACAGAATTGTCTCCAATAGCACCCAATTCAAAACAAAGACACACTTCCTTGGACGCTCCTCAGAAGCAACTGAACTCAAGCCTGAATCCTGTAATAAACACTTTCTAACACCCTGTGCTGAGATGCCCCCAATTCCCTCTGGTATGTGCTCCCTGTCACTGCAGCCAGCAATACTCAGCCTGCTCATTACAGGTGTGTTCTCTGCTGGTGTTTAGCTGTAGGACACTGACCAGTTCTATTTTGCATATAAGAATCTACTGAAATAATTTATTCAAAATCTCATTTAATGTTTAAATTTAAAATTTTTAAATTAAAAACAATAACCTGTTTTTCTTAAAGCCTATATTTCACCTATAGAAGTAATATATATATATATATATAACTGGAGAATGTTTGGAAAATATATTAAAGCAGAAATGAGAAAAAAACTCCAAATCAATGTCTAGAGATAATTGTTGAACCAGAAGAAAATAAACATATAATGAAATGTTATTCAATTTTAATAAACTTATGATCATACCACATATTAATTTTAGAGTCTACTTTTTCTTCTAACAGTATTAATGGACATTTTCCCTATTATATGGGCTTTATACAGTTGTCCCTTGAACAACACAGGGATTAGAGTTGCTGACCCCCACCCTGTGCAGTTGAAAATTCGCATACCATTTTTGACTCCCCAAAAACTTTACTAATAGCCTACTGTTGACTGGAAGCCTCACCAATAACATATAATTGATTTTGTGTGTTATTACATACCATCATTTTGAATGCATTACATACTGTATTTTTACAATAAAGCTAGAGAAAAGAATGTTTTTTCAGATTATTGGAAAAAAATCCACTTGTAAGTGGACCTGCACACACAGTTCAATCCCATGTTGTTCAAAGGTCAACTGTAAATTTAAATTAAATGGCTATAGAGTATTTCATTGTATGTGACCAATCCCATTTTGTGGTACATTTCATATTATTTTAGTTTTTACTATTATAAATAATGATAGCCAAAATACATGTATAAAAGTGTTTACTAGAGTTCATGCATGAAATCTTAAACATATATGTTCTTTAGCATGAAGGAATGAAGAACATACAGATTTCATGAAAAACTATGCAGACATTAAAAGAATCAGGAAGCTCTCCATACACTGGAGACACAGCAAAGGCTCTGCTGGGATAACAGGGAACTGCAGGTACCCATCTTTCACAGTGGTCAGAGTGGTCAACAGAACTTTTAGTTTTGTTATTTTAATGCATGTTTATTTCATATAAACAATCTACATTATTTTCATAGCTTTTTTTTCAAGCACCATAAACACGTATTAAGCCATAAAATTAAGTGAATAAGCTTTAAAAAAACATTTTTTATACCTTTTCCATTTTGGATAGAAACCTAGCTGTTTAAAAGGATCAGTAGATATAAATACTTAAAGAGTTTTAAGGCAAAACAATTTGTTTATCCTTAAATTTTCATAGGAAATTGTTTTCTTAAAGTTACCTGGAGGGCTGGTACTGTTAAAATATTCAACTCCTTTTTGTTTATTCTGAGATGTGTCACATGTAAGAATTCGTAAAGTATCTGAGAATCTGTAGTGGAAAATATATACAAGAACAAAGTAACATTATATTAAAGAGATACAGCTACAGAAAGGAAACTAAATTTCAAATAGTTCCATACTAAGATCCTTTGTTCAATAGCTAATTGTTCTAGGACATTTATACCGCATTTGTCTACAGAAGCATCAATCCTACCCATATAAAAAAAGAGTAGTTGGTGAACACTTAAAATACTTTCCCCTCAACTACAGAATAAATAGAAGTCTCTGGGGCATTCAGGCTGCTGAAGCTACAGAATGAAGTATATTTGCATTCCCCAAATATAATAAAGAGACTTTGAAAGTTTTGATTCATTTTAAAAGTGTGAATAATATGAAGAAAAAAGGAGGAAAGAGGAATGAGAGCAAAGGGAAAAATGGATTCAGTAAGTCTTGAATGAAGGAGTATAAATTATATGTATGTAAGTGCATATAAGAAAAGAAAATGAGATGTTAGTAATTATGTTTCCAATGCAATACAATTCTCTTTATAGAAGTGATAATCATTTTAGGAAAACTAGAAAATAGATACAATTTAAAATCATAAAAGGATATAAAGAGAAAACTAAGCAGTTAAAAAATAACTTTTCCATTATTTTTCAGTTAATGGACAAAATAGAATAGTTAACCTAGAATTTTAATAACTGATTTTCTTTTTCTTAAGGTAGAATGAATTTACACAATTCACATTTTAGTACAATGCCATTCACTGCTTAATAAAAACTCATGAATACACAACGGTTTATGTACCTGACATTGCTGACCAAAGAAGAGAGGAAGTATTGACTTTCTTCAGAAACATTCTCTGACTTTTTAGGAAAAAATTTGTTATCTTCAGCGACCTCCAAGGCCACATGCTTTCCTATCTTTGATGATTTATACAGCCGAAAGTTTCTATTCCTTGTATAAACTCCTGTATCAAAAATTAATAAAACAATATGAATGCATGGTTTCAACAATTCGTTTCTACAGTCAGCAAATAATAGTTTTGTATAGCATCAGAAGAAACAGTTGGTTCTGGTTCAAGATGGCAACACAGAAAGATCCTGAACTCACCTCCTCCTACAGACACACCCAGTCTACAACTATGAATGGCGCCATTTCCTCTGAAAAAAACTAAGAACTGGTGGAGTGACCCTTTCATATCAGGCAAATGAAACAGAAACCACCTCATGCAGGTAGAAGACAGAGACCCACTCCTTCCATAAACCACACCTGGTACAGCAACCCTGACCTTGGAGGAAGGTTCAATCCCACACCTGAGCTTCTCAAAGGGGACTTTAGGAATGACTTTCCCAACCTTCCTGGTACATAAATAATTCTGGGTATCCTGTTGAAATACTTCTTTCACATACATTAGAGAACTGTTGTTGCTGATCCAGTAACCTCACTTTCAAGGCTAGACCTGCCATGGTCGGGATATTGTTTGGGGTCTTTAATATGGGGGTAGAGGTAGAACACAGAATGGCTATTGCTGCTCTCCCTGAATCAAGTTCCTGCTACGCATTTTCCCCAGTTCATGGCAAGCTAGTACAACTCACAGAGGACATTCTGCTAATGGCATTTGTCATTTAAGATGCTCCTCTACTCGTAACTCATGATGCTCACACCCAACCCAGCACATTGCACTTATCTGACTCTATTTCCAAATTCCAGCACATGGTTCTCAGGGGTGCTAGAAAGATACACAATACAGTGGTGACACTGCCCTGCTCTGAGCATGGCTGGCCCTGGTAACCCTGCCTCTAATTTAAACCTACTTTCCTCAAACTGTAGACATCAAAGCTCTCGGAGTTGCTCTAACAGTGAGTGGCAAAAATGCTGCTCTTACGGTTTTCTGAATCACAAGCTAAAACCTCAATATAAAAATGAGATTTGGTTCACCAGATCAGCGCTGGTTGAATCAGGGGTCCTGATAGGCTGTGTGTTTCCTGGCCAGGCAGAGCTCTGGCTGCCCAGTGCTTCACACATCCTCAGGTCCAGAGATAGAAGCAAGCAGGACAGGACAGAACAGGGTTGAAGCCACCAGTCTTATCACAGTAGGAAAGCTGATGAAGTGGTCCTGTTACAATTGCCAAGCTCTTCAGTGAAAAACACCAGCTTCCTCTGCCACACCACAGTACCATTTTTATGTTGTCTAACTTAAAAATTTACTTCAAATCTAATTAAACCCCTTAGCAGTGCTGGAGATGCTGCCCAGACTCCTGATACTAATCTTTGGACATTTCAAGCAAATGCCAGCCACGTCCATTTTCTTTGGAGCTCAGGCCAGCCTAAGTGAAGACCTCTGAACAGAGGCCTGGTGGATTCCCAGCACCTGGGGCAGATCAACAGTGGCACTCCCAACAATGTCACTGATCACATTCTGCTGGTGACCCACACTGTTCTTTAAAAGTGTGAATAATATGAAGAAAAAAGGAGGAAGTGCTGCAGGGCAGGTAGCAAGAATCGTAAGCCAGGTGACACATGGGCATGGATGGGTCTCTCACAAAAGTACACAAAGACACTGTAACAGAGAGCTGTTGGTCTTACTTACCTGTATCCACAAAAAGATGCTTTTCTCCTCTGCTATTTTTCACCAGTAAGAATGAAAGGTCAGGGCTGCTTTGCCTAGCTGACCCGGGCCCCTCCAGCCTCTGAGAATTCAATATCCAATTCTCTCCCAAAGCCTTATCTGCAGACACTCTGCTCACTGAAATTCCTTGTTTAACTGATGTTTCAGAAAAATGGGAAAATCCATGGCCTGTTGTCTCTGGAATCCTATTATCTTCTTCACTGGCAATTAAGTGAAAAGCAGGCTGCAAAATTTTTCTCACAAAATTACCTAAAAAAAAAATAATAATACGATTAATCTGCTTCTTCTTTTCTGCAAACCGTAACTTAAGATATAGGCACAAATCCACACATGACAATTTTATATAGTATAAGGCTTCTGTTTTTTATTTCTGGTTTTAAAACTGACTTATTACAAACTAACATGCTCCTCCTCTCCCTTCCTTCCTCTTGTGCAGTCTTTTTACTTCTTTAGATCCCAGTGACTGGGGAGCTTGTTGTCACTTATAAATCATCTTAGAAGGGAAAGCTGATATCAGATGTGTCCATGTTGCTAGTATGGGCCTGAGCCTAACGTCCCGTCACCAAAGAAGCACCAGTTTTGTTAATAAAAATTGAGTAGAACTTAATGTTCACAATCAAAAATCACAGAACAAAAGGTTTGTAAGAGTAATTGGTGCTCTAAGGTGATGCATAAATACATTATCTCTGCCCTGTCCTTGAGTCTGAATGGCAGCACATTTCTCAGGGGCTTGTTCTCCAGCTGCATTATCTGCCCCAAGAAGCCCAACCTTCATACAGTCCCATAGCTGTAGCGCCTCGTGCCTCTCCTTGCAGCTGGTTATGAGATGGGTTGTGGCCTAATCACTAAAGTCCAGAACTAAAACAATTAAATACACTTACTGTATTTCAACATTACTCGAACAGCTCTAAATATCACTGGTCCTATCTTTACCAAGAAAAGACAGTATGATACTCTGGAACTTCTTTATATTCTCATATATTATTTATAACATAAAATCAAGTAGTAATTTGGTTACGCTGCTTTGTGTGTAACAGTACTGGAGAAGTGCAATACTGTAAGAAAACATAATTTTAATCTCTAAAACTGGTATAGCCTGGATCTATCACTTTATGTACCAGACAGCTTAAACCCTTAAATCATATGATACATATGCTCTAAATTAAAAATTCTCTTTCTCCATTCAAGAACAAACCCATTACATTGTAAAACACTAAACATCAAAATGAAACCAAAAGTATTGCTCTTTGCAATGACCATCTCTGCAAATCATGGCAATAAGGTAGTTAGTGAACAGGAAGAAACCATGCTGTATCAAAGGGCAACAAGCCAATGAAAACAGAGTGATAAAGCTAATCCTCCCAGACATGTAAAGTCTACTTGACGCGAGGCAGTAAGAGAAGTTGGGAAGGTCACACTAAGGTGGCCATGTAGGCCCCTGACCTCTGGCAAGGAGCCGGTGCCACCAGGCCCCAACGACAGTGTGACCAGCCTAAGTGCCAACGTGAGCTTCCAGCCACCTAGTCCACTTCCACATCCCTTCCCCAATCTCACTACCCCCACCCTCATCATTAACACCAGGACAGTTTTATCAGATGGGAATACTGAAAAAAAGTATCAGTCCCAGAATGTGCAGGTCCCTCAGCAGGCTGGCAGAAGAGTGTTTGGGGCAGGTCAAATGTTTCTGTTTTGTGAACGTTCTGTGACCTCTCACACCTGCCCTAATCCCCTTTCCGAAAGGCTGACAACATGAACTAGAAATGTCCCCAGAAGACACACTGAGGGAGGCGAACTGAAGGGGAAGTTTTGGACTACTTCATAATTTCTGCACCTCTCATTCGGACAGTTCAGGACGTAGAGGAAAGAAGCCTCGGACGACATCCCATTTATCAGCTCTGACTGTGCCTCTCACTCCAGCCACACTAGATTCCCACTGCTCTCCAAATTAGCCACTCACTTGTATCTATACTTTTGCATATGCTGTTCTGACAACAAAAATCTTTCTCACTTTTGTTTATATGATGGAATTTGATTTAGACATTCCAGCTTGAATGTCTCTCTCCTGCTTTCAGAAGACATCTGCAGTAAAGAGTGATTACCTGACAAACTTCCATTTTCCTCTTGTTCCCCAGCAACACATCTCAACGTTTAGCCTTGTGGCTAGAGTCAGAGACAGGGCTATGGGGATTAAACACAAGCAAAGATATATTTTACTTACGACTCTGCACCCACACCCTTAGGACAGTAGAGCCCATAACACTGTCATTCACTCAGCAAATATTTATTGAATGCCTATTTGTTTTTATTATTGCTACTGCTGTTACTATTAATTCAGTAAGGATATTATTATATGCTAAGCCCAGGAAATAACAACAGTGAATAAGAAACAGTCCCTGCCTCAAAGAAGTGTTAAGTTTTAACATGAAAGAACCGAGAAGCACCCAGGAAGTGGTGGGTGCTATGACCCGATAAGCCCAGGGTGCTACCTGCAGCCCAGCAGAAACACTGACCAAAACTGCTTCTCATCTGATGACAGCTACTCTGAGCCCTCACTGACCCGGTGCACTGGAGATGCATCTATTCAGACAACAGCCTCAAAGAGTACACAGGCCCAGGGACCAGAGAGGGTGGCCTGGCGGGAGAGGGGAGGGCTCAGTGGGCCCTCCGTGCAAACCAAGACATGGAACTCTTTCCTGAAGAGAATAGCTAATCCTTGAGGGGTTTGAGGCACACACAGAGGTCTGAGGTATAATCAGATCACTCAAGTGAGCTCATTAAGCTAAGGGCATACAGAGGTCAAAGATGACACTGGCATTTCCACATGGGTAACTGGGTGGATAGTGATGCCACTCACCAATATTATTTATCACAGGACAAAGAGCAAGTTTTGGGGAAAAGATAGAGTTAAGTCTAGGATGTGCTGAGTTTGAGGTGTCTCTGTGGGGATGTTTAATAGGCAATTGGCTGTTATGGGTCTGGGGTCCGTAAAAATCTTGGCTGAAGATAAAAGATTTGAGAGATATCAGCACATAAATGGTGAATCTGTACGGTAGTTGTGCACACAGCCTGAATGCCCCAGGTCTTCATTACCTTGAAAATGCATAATTTCCATCCTCCCTCTGTATTTCCACCAAGCAAGATATAGTGAAACATGATGTCTGCTGTGCCAGGGTCAGAGATTCTGGGGCTGGCCAACCTGGAGCATCGCCTTGGTAACCAAAAATGTCCAGATGGCAGGCTTTGAGCTCCTTGGGATGCTGGCCAAGCCAGGAGGGAAGGGGCCCCCAATAGTTGCTATACTATACAAGCTTGCTGCATGTCGATCCCAGGAGCAGATGCTCTGTCCAGCTGGCTGCTCCTGGACTCCCTGCACGTAAGTTCCCCCAATAAGTTTATGTTTCCACCACCGTCTCAAGGTCTTTTTCTTCAGTCTCTCCAGGCTACCCAGCAGCCCTGGCTCACAGTCAGCCAGGGCCCAACAACACATAATCGATGCTTGGATAGGGCAGATCATCCAAGCTCCAAACAAGAGTGAAAGGAGGACAAGGATAGATTCTACGATTACCAATATCTAAGCAATGAAAGAAAAAGACAGAAGGACTGTCCAACTAAGCTAAAAGAAAACGGGGAGGTAACAGAGCCCCTTGTACACAGCACCCTAGGTCACTGTGACCTACTGTCACCCTAATCCAGCAATCAGGTTCCCGACTCCTATGCCAGTCCTGCAGTGACTATGTTCACACCTTTTACCCTCAGTTCCTGTCAGAACTTGGAGTTCTGAAATGACTCCCTGTTACCTGAAGTCAATCATCTGCTGTTTGGACCAGGAATTCTTGCTCTGCCCCTGCTTTGATAAATACTCAGGATTTGGGCTTCTGTTTACACATTGGTTTGCAGTGTTCCCATTCCGCCTATTTGTTCCCCTTCAGACCGACTTCACTTGATACCTGGACCTGTACCTTAAGTGTCCACTCCTGGAACATTCTGGTTACACTTTCAGGTTTACACATCTAGACTTCTTTACAACCCAGAGGTCTGGCCTGAAACCCAAGCCCAGCCCTCACATACTGAGAGCTAAGACTAAGGCAAGGCTGAGGTGACGGCCTGAAATGCAGCTCTGAGACACCACAGCTGAGACTTGAATTAGGCCTCGCATGTATCACCCAGAAAACTTCTGAAGCGACTATTAGAGCAGAAATCAGTATCAGGGCACGCGTGGCCACGCCAGTATCTAGAACGGGAAGATGGGTCTAGAACTAAAGGCAAATCCTGAAAACATGAAAAATCATGTTTCATTTTTTAGGATACATTAATGACCATCAAACCTGACAAATATCCACAAAACTTTAAGAGGGAAAGAAAAATGAGCTCTTAATATAATTCTATACCTTTTTAAGCAGTATACTTACCAACATGAATGTTATCTTTAAATGCCACATCATGGAGCTGAAATATTAAGTGTCGGCTAAATTTCTCATCAGTGCTAGAATCCAAGTTGAAAACATCTTCAGCTGAACAATTAACTCTGTATAACTCTTGAAGGGCTTTACAAACATACTAAAAACACAAGTAAAATGTAAACAATTAAAATTTTTTAGTTTCTTCTACAATATTTCCATGAGCAAAATTCAAGTATCTTGGTACAAACTTAACTCATTTATTATTTTGATTTACTATCCAATATTTATTACATAATGATTTTACCAAATTACTTAAGCATTGAAAACACATATTTATATTATATATGTTCATGCAAAAAAATTCATAGGCTCTTATTTTTTTATTGTAGTTGACATACTGGTTTCAAGTTTACAACATAGTGACTGGACAATATATACACTATAAAAATGCTCACCACAATAAGCATAGTTCCCATCTGTTATCATACAAAGTTATTACAATATTATTGACTATTCCTGTACTTTTCATCCCCATGACTTACCTGTTTCATTATAGGCTCTCATGATTAAAACCTTCTTAGAAGTCAAACAATTTACTTTATACAGTTATCTCCACTAAAATACAACACAAACATTTCTTCTTAGGCATCTCTTTAAATACCACCTATGAGTTAAAATGTCACTAATTCCATTGTGAATAGTTTTAGTTTCCAGGAAGTTCCTCATGCACACTGAGTCCCCTGGGGCGAGCTGATGCTGGTACTGAAGGCAGTTATGCCTCAGAGGAAGAAACAAGCCCAGGGTTAGGAGCACAAGGTGTGCAATCACAAAGACCTGAGCTTGAGTTCTGGCTTTGCCATTGCCCAGCACTGTGACTTTGGTCAAGTCCAAACCTAACATTCCTCCACTGCAAAATGGGATAATAATAAGACCTAACCTGGGGGTTGTTGTAGGGAGTAAACAAGAAAATGAGAGTGAAGAACACTGTACCTGGCACATGCAGTTGTGTAAGAGCAGCAACTTGCAGGCAGACAAGTCACTTCTGAAGCCTCAGCCTCCTCATCTGCAGAATGAAGCTACTAAGAACTATCTTGGGGTGAGCAAAAATGTTTGTAAACTGCTAAGCACCAAGATACCTAATAGGTATGTAATAAATTGTATTTATCAGTATAACTTTGGCATGATTATAGCATACCCCCATGCCCTCCACTACTACTCTTCTCCAGTAAGCAAGCTCTCATGTCCTCAGAGGGCTTCCTCAGCTCCCTATCTACATCACTTCCCCCTTAAAGTATTTGCACAGCTACAATTTTATGTTAACTTGTGTAATTATTTTCACATCTGTTTCCTCCATATTACAGAGGGTGCTCCCTCACCATCTGTTCTCTCCTGCTTATGTAGGAATAGAACCCTGACTATTAGCTAGTTAGGAGGCCAAGTGGAATACACACATTTCCTTGACTCCCATGCAGTAAGGTGTGGCCACATGATGACGTTCTGGCCAATGATATGAGCAGGACAGGATGCCACTTCTAAGTGAAACTTTTAAAGGCAAGGGCAAGCCTGCCTTTCACCATTTTCTACTGACTAGAACGCAGGCATACTGCAGGTGGTGAGCCATCCTGGACAATTTATATAAAGATGACATCTTAGGAAATGCAAAGCAACAAACCTATTCCCTAATACAGTAGGACAACATCCAGATAGTACATGAGAAAGGAATAAATTTCTATTTTGTTTAAGCCACTTACATTTTAGGTCTTTATTATGGCAACTAAATCTATCTTACGTTGTTACCGTCCATTAGACTATAGGCTCTATGAAGGCAGAAGCCCACCTCTCTTTGGGATAACTATTGTATCCCTAGTGCCTAGGTACAGTGAGGCTGAAAATTTTTTAACACTGTAGTGTTGTACTTTAGAGCTATACAGAATAAATGCAGTAACTCTATACATAATAACAGTAAACTCTTGAACATCAGTGTAATTTTTTTCTGGACATGTCTCCCAGGCAAGGGAAACAAAAGTAAAAATAAGTGGGACTAACATCATACTAAAAAGCTTCTGCACAGCAAAGAACACCATCAACAAAAAGAAATGGTAACCTACTGAATGGGAGAATATATTTGTAAATGATCCCACTAAAAAATGGACAGAGGACCTGAATAGACATTTTTCTGAAGACACAGGTCAACAACTTCACTAATCATCCAGGAAATGCAAATCAATACCACAATGAGGTATCACTTCACACCAGTCAGAATGGCTACTATCTAAAAGACAGGAAATAACAAGTGTTGACAAGGATATGGCAAAAAAAGGGAACCCTTGTAAACTGCTGGTGGGACTGCAAACTGATGCAGCCAACTATGAAAAACATTATGAGGGTTCCACAAAAAACTAAAAATGGAGATACCATATGACCCAGTAATTCCACTTCTGGGAAACCCAATGAACACAAAATTGCCAATTCAAAAAAATATATATCCACACCTATGTTAATGGCAACTTTACAATAGCCAAGATATGGAAGGAAACTAAGTGATCACTGATATAGATGAACAGATAAAGAAGATGTGGTACATGTACACAATGGAGTATTACTCAGCCATAAAAAAGAATGAAACCTTGCCATTTGTGACAACATGGATAGACCTAGAGGATATATACAAAAATGAAATAAGCAGAGAAAAGATAAATATAATATATGTAAGGCAGGAAAAGACAAATACCATATAATTTCATTTATATAGGGAATCTAAAAAACAATACAAACAAACAACTAGACTCATACATACAGAGATGGCTGGTGGTTGCCATAGGGGAATGTGGTGGAAGGATGGGGGAAATAAATAGGTGAAGAGGATAAAGGGGTACAAACTTCTAATTATAAAATAACCACAGAGATGAAAGTACAGCATAGGAAATATAGTCAATAATATTGTAGTATCTTTGTATGACAGACGGTAACTACAAGTATTGTGGAACATTTAATAATGTATGTAATTGTCCAACCACTATGTGTACAACTGAAACCAATATTGTGTATTAACTATACTTCCATAAAAAAGTAATCACAATCTTCTAAGTTCTCTTTCCCAAGTTAAACTTTAAATAAAATTTTAAATTAGATTTTTCAAGTTGTAAAATCCAGAAATGAAAAACAGTTATTTGAACAATTTTACCTGTCAACATAGCTTTATAAATTGTTTCAACACCAGAATTCATTCTGGTGGCTTACTGAAATTTCAGAAGTGGCTTACTGAAATTTGTCAGTTAAGTCACTAAATCAAAGGGCATTATCTGGTATCACTAGGTATTACTAGCCAGTTATTTATTAACCATCTGTTAAATTAAGATAGAGCTAGCCTAATTTATACCTCCTCAGAGACTCAAAAGGAAAAGTACTTACTGAATTATACACGTTATGAAGTAACCAACAAATGAAATTAGTTTCAATATAACCATTTATAAAGATTATATTAATATAATCCTAATAACTTTTTTTGTCAACATGGTAAATACGTTATACAGAAATGGATGTATAATTTTAAACTGATATCTACATCTCTTTCCAACTTTGATGTAGATTAGCTGTTCAAGACTAAGATTGTATAAAGAACTAAAACAGAAAAGATTTTTAACACCTACATGATCTTTGCCTCACCAGTGCTTATTAATTTATATTACAAACAGGATTTGCACTAGTGTTGTTTCCATCAGGGACAGTTGTAGTTTCTAATATGATGTCATACCTCGTGAGTGGTATCACCATATTAAATTGCCAGCAAAAATCTCCAAATCTTAATTCCTTGTCGGCCCCACAGAGCCCACAGAGTAAATCCTACCTTAGATTGCAGGCGTGTATTACACACCAGAAAAAAAGTCAGTATCTATGAATTGTTAAGAACATAATTAAGATGAAAAATTAAGTAGTTTACCAACAACTATAATGAAACATTTAAATATGTTTTTAAGGGTCCAATGATGACTTTTAAAAAAATAACTTTTTGTCACTTTTTTTGGGGGAGAGGGGGGACTTATGCTATTTCTTCTTCAAAGCCAGGAGAAAGCTAACGTTATATAATTTTTTACAAAATTGTATTTGCATAATTTTTCAAATAAATTTAAAATATGTAGAGATCCAATATAGCAGATATTCTTTATCAAAAACATTTTAATTTGGATGTATTTTTAAAATCATAAAATGTGTTGTCTACAGTTAACATCTAAAAGTAAAAATAGGTATTAACATTTGATTTAACTGAGACCAAACAGTCAATGTAATTTTAATATGCCTTAATGCAGTACAATAGCAAAGGATTCTATAAACAAACCTAATAAAGCTTGGTTGCACAATCTATTATTCCTTCTGTTAGAAACTTCATGGTTGACACTGCAAAACCAAAAATATATTCTAGAGCTATATACTCTTTTTGCCTTGTTAAAAACAGTGATAATTTTAAGTCTAGACCAGATTTAGCTCATAACTAGCTGTAAGATCCTAAGTAGGAATTAAGTTTCTCTAGGCCTTAGTTTCCTCATTTATGATAGTCCCAGATAGAATGATTTCCAAAATTCCTGCCAGTTCAAAAATTCTGATACTATCCTTTATCAAAGGTTCCTTGAAGCTCATCTCAGTATCCCATTTTTACAGTAAAAATTACTTTGTCTAACCTTTCCCAGTCAGCTATTTATGATTTAAGCCAGAAAATATGTAATTTAAAAATGCAGAAAATCCCCAAACCCCCTTTTTCAGTTTTTTTAACTACAAGTACTAATATTACAAAATATAAGGACATAAACCGAAACTTCCTGCTTTTTAGAGGTTTACTCAGAGAAGTGAAATTAAGAAATGAAAGTCATTTCAAAAGGAAAAGTGGCAAGAAAAAGAAACACTGAATCCACGTATCACATAGGTTGAGTTCACTTAATAATGAGTGAATGAACAGATAGGCAGACAGTGTAAGGAGAAAACACTGAGTCTGTTAATTACCTCGATGAGTAATGCAACCATCTTTTCCCCATCAGCTCCTGGATTGGTAAGTTTGTTAAATTCCAAATCAAAATAAAGCTTGCACACAGCATTTTCAGGAATGACTTCATAGCAGTGTAAGAGATTTTTTCTGAATTGAACAATTCAAGAAAAGGTTTTTTAAATGGCATAAGTTAATCTTATCTTAGGATACTGTCTTAACTGTGATTTAATAACTAGCTACAACATAATAAGACATGGTAAAGTGAACAACTGCTCAGGATGGGTTTATAGTTCATGGTGTCAAGAATTTCCATCAAATAAGATCTATCATATTCTCCAACATTATTTACCTGGAGAATATAGACAACTTCACACTGTTACTTATTCAGATGGTTTTGCTATTGCATCACACCTGTGTATTTGTTGTTGCTATCAGCATGAAGCAGATTTTAAGAACTTTCTCAAACTGGGGTCCCAGGATCACATATTTTTGCATGTCCAAGAATTTTTTTAATGAGGATTTTTAAGTTTCATATATTAATTAGGAATATTTTTTAAATTGGTTAAAAACATACTCAGTCACTTGACTTCAATGAGCTTTCAATGCTCAAGTTTGCATCAAGGGGTATGACCCCAACATGGGTTAATAAGAATAGATGCTGCCTTGATAATAAGTTGTGTTAAGTGAAGTTCAGATGACATCCTATCAAAGAAAAGGTTTGTAGTCATAAGAACAAGGAAAAGTGATGGGGGAATTGTGTCATCACATGGCACAGGTTTGTACAGGAACTCAAAACACACAACTTTTTCCTCCCAGCACTTGCTGAGATAATTCAATGGTGCTATACAAGGGAACTACAGAATTCGATTCTAATAGTAAAGGAGTACCTGTGTGACAGAACTATGAGAGCCAGTGCAACCTGAATTTCACAAACATTACTACATGAAGGGAACTAACTTTAGTTTATTGTGTTTTTCTTTACAAATTACTTACCGGGATTTATAATAAAACCAAAGTTGAGCATAGGTTGTTACGAGATAAACACGTTGCCCATCACCCACTTTGTATTCCAAAGCAAACACATGAACATCCTTTATAAAATCAAATAAAACATTTGAAAAATTAATAAAATGTAAATCTAAAATCAACTATTCAATATTCACAAATAACTTTACCATTTGAACTTTTGAAATGAATTAATTGTACTATTAAAAACAAGAAAAATAATTACTGAATCTATGCCAATCAAAATAGCTATTTTTATTTACTTTTAGTCACCCAAGTAATACATGCTCAAGAAATACATTTCTAATTCAAGAGACAATTAGAATATTCAGGTTAAAAAGAGAAAAATCACTTTTAAACCACTCTAGTTTGATTTCCTATTATAGTTTTATTTGCCAGTTTATGAAATTAAAAATCTTCAAAACTACCTTAACATTAGAATTTGGACTAAAATTAATAAATTATCTAGTACATATAAAAATGCATGTGAGAACCAATTTTGTTAATGGAATATTTGTAAGTTAATCATAAACACTTAAGTTTTAAAATGCTTTTAACAAGTAACTATAAATTATTTTCTCTATAAGAAACCACTTTGTTTTTAATGTTAACTGCTATGGCACTCTATTAACCGTATCTGTTGTCACAGTTTCTTCTAATAAAGTTCTTTTGTTTCCACTTAGCTAAAGGCAATGGATGAGCCTATAAAGGAACTAAACTTCCATTTTAATAAGTGAGGAGTCAGAGAAGAATTAAGTCGCCTGATAAAGATCTTGAGATAAATTGCATAGACTTTTATAAATTTTATCATACTTCTATGTACTTTTTAATTCAAGATAAATGAATCTGTATCTTAATTTATGATACCTGAATTAGGTTTACGCAAAATGAGCACAAAAGGTTTTTCTTTTATTTCCTAAACTATTCTGATGAGATCTAGTGAGTTCACTAGGGAACAAAGGGTCCTCTTCCTATTAAAACTTTCTGCACTTTGACTCTTATGTAGCATCAATGATCAGAATCAGAGTATATTTATGCTAGACTTCATAAATGCAGCTTTTCTTTATATTTTCCTCTACATTTCCCGCAATGCTAACAAATGCTGTGCAGTAGTTGTTTATTTTTGAACACCACACCCTCTGCAAGCTGAGCATGCAGCAAGCACATCAACTTGCCTACTGCTGTAAATAATTATGATTAAACCCACTCCCTTACTCCAAAGCACAGGAGAAAGTACAAAGAGAAATACATGTGCGCTTCCATACAACAATTCAAAGTCTGAAGCTCATACTGTAAAGTATAATATGTGAGGCATTTTCATCTATTGTTTAAATTCAGTTCTTCTTTCCTTTATTTCATCCTCAAAATCTCACACTATCCACCCCTTCATTTTCTCATATTTCTGTAGGTATTGTTTTAGTTTTACTCTTAAACTCATGTTACTATTTTTCAGTCCATGAATATGGTCACTCTTCCTCTAAGCATAGCTTCATTTAAATGTTATTACAAATTCCGTAAATTAATTGGCCCTGGGTTGGTCACTCTTTTTCAAATGCTAAAGATTCACAGGGATATTTTTCCAAAATAGTGTGATACTAAGATCGCAATTCTTTTGACACAGTACATCACCTAAAAGACAGACCAGAAGTTTTTTTGGAACTCTTAAGTTATAGTAGCACTAAAAAAAAAAAAAAGTAGATGAGGAAATTACCTCTGTACAGCTTTTGACAAAGTTAAAAGCTTGAGTTTGCCGGTGAAATAGTTTCCAAATGGAGGGTGGTTCTTCCGGCTTGGACAATCTTGGTCTGTACACTGAGGACAATGGTTTCCTCTCATACTGTGATGCTCGTTCTTCGATTTGCTTCAGTTTGGCTTCCCATTTTCTCTTCATTGTTTCAGAAGTATGGGGAGGCTAAATCCTGCCCCATGTACAATTTCCATCAATTACTACCAGAACAAACAAACAAGGACATGTGTTTCTTGGCTTAGAATATAGTTTGGTAAAACTTCTAAACTCATTTCCTAATGCTTACATCCTTGTCTGCTTTACATTTTATGCTTTGCATGAAGCTTTAATGCGAAACGAGAACAGGGTTGGCTGTCAGAAATCTTTAAATCCTGGTTCTCTCATCTAATAATGGTATGGTTTTGGACAGGATAATGAAGCTCTCCGAATCATTATCGACTGCAAAATGGGAATCAATATCATCTTGAATACCTTATGTAGTTATCTTGAAGATAAATGTGATAGGACATATGACAATGTTTTGTAAATTACAAAGCCTTATATAAGGGTTTTTTGTATCATTGCTTTTATTATAGCCATTTAATGCATTAAATACCATCTACCTTGCCCAGCTGGTGTTACTACATTGGGCATCATTCTTATGCTATTATTTCTTAGTGCAGAGGTCATTTCTAGGCACCACTGTGCGGGTTCTTTTCCTGTTTTTGTCCACTGCTCTTCTTTTCTCCCAATACACCTGTAAGCTGGAAAGATAACTCAGTGTATGAATGGGAATTACAACACTGGCTAGTTGTGGTTTGGGACATCTATGGTAACCATAAGCATGATGAAAGAAAGGAATGAATCGATCTTAATTTAATAACATAATTTTGTGATTAGTCAATGTGAAATGATTGTATTTTAATCCTTGCTTATTAAAGATACAAGTTTTTGTTTGCCTATAATGCTTCCATGTTAGCCATACCAAGATAAGTGGGCCAGGCAATACTTTTCCAGTTGGGAATTACAGTTTACTTACCAAGGAAAATGGATAGGTTTTTAAGAAAAAGAAGGAAAAGCTTCCATTGTAGATTAAAAATGTTCACAAATCTTTAGCCATCCCTCCCATCAGGAGACACCATCTAACTCGTCTCCCACACTAAGTCTGGGCTGGGCCATGGGATTTGCTTTGGCCAACATAACATCAACAAAGTGAAGCAAGCAAAAGTTGAAGAAGTGCTTCTGCATTAGATTTGGCTATCCCAGAGTCCTGCTCTGCGACTGTCATGCCGGAACTCTGGCCTCACAGAAGATAAAAAGGCCATCTGGAGGAGAACCACGGGACCCCAGCTAACAGCCAGCAACATCAGATGTGCGATACGCCATCTTGGATTAGCCAACCATCACCTGAATTCAAGTCCAGAGTAAACCCAAGTGGCTTCAGGTGAGATCTGCTGAAGACTTGCCTATAGCCAACCCACAGACTGTAAGAAAAAATTTGTCGTTGGTTTGGTTTCTTGTTTTTTAAGCCAGTAAGTTTTGGCCTGGTTTTTACATAGAAAACAGGTAAGTGATAGTTTCCCTCTTCATTAACATCTATGTCACAATGTATTTATAGAAAAAATAATATACTAAAGTATTTGAGGGTGAAATTCTTATTTACCTTTGGCAATGCCTCTCCAGTACTTGCCCTTATCAAGTTTATAAATATTCTCTTGAATTTTAGCAGGAAACTGCAACAACAAACTCACTGGCAAGTGATATACTCCCTGGAAGGAAAACAGAACCACACTAAAGATTAAAAGAGGGTAGGAAGGTCATGACACTGTTAGATTTCAAATTTAACTCAACCATAACAGATCTAAAAAAGATTATTCTTTCAGTTACACTTAATCCAAATGAGAAGTACAAAGCAAAATATATAATTCTATAAGTATCAACATAAATTTCTTAACAGATATGCCTAGGAAAGGCATATAATTTCGCTGGATTGAAGAAATGGGCCATTTTTAATAAAACTGCGTTTTCAATACAAAGTGATATGGCTCCTTATTGCTAAGTAGATTCTGAGTATTCAGTTTACTTTAATGTCACACACCCATAAAAATCCCCTACCTTTATACAACCTAATTGAGAAACTGACTTTCTTCTATAAAATTGATTTACTTTTAATGAAGCCCACCGACCTCTTGGTGACAATAACACAGATTGCAATCAGCTGTGATTTATAGCTCTAATACTAACCAATAACCGACCAGGAATAATCATGTGGATGTTCACACTCAGTAACATCAGGAAAATATTTCGGTTTTCTAAGAATATCAGTATGTCCATGGGAGCGTGTCATACATTACAGTCAAGAAGTCCTCAAGGAAAGCGATGTTGACTTAATGAACTAAGAAAACCATGAATGTCAGCAGAGAAAACAGAGGTTCAATATATGTCATGCCTTTGTGTTCTTTCCAGTTTGAAAACAGCTGAGTTGAGGATTAGAAGACAACTGGGCTTAGGCTATCAGAGCAAGAGGGCTGAAGGACAAAAGCTAAGGAAATGGAGAACAGGAAGGCATCTGGCATTCTGGTCTGAGGTATCATATTCTTTGCTCCTACCCTCTGGGAAATTATGTCACCATTTTAGAAATGCTTTCCATTCTTGGTGGGGAAGGAATCTATCTGTCCTGTATAATTGTACATCCAAACCCTTTTTATACAAGGATCGTAACTATTTTTGGTACTAGTTTCTAAATTCCAAAGAAAAACATTTGTTGTATTTTAAAATGGTAGGCTGAAGACCTCTACTATTATTATTTCTTGACAACAGCATGAGAATATTTAGTTAACCATGCCTGATACCTCTTACAACTAAATGCGGTCAGGCTAGAAAAAAGGCTTGCTTAGCCCTTTCAGAGTAACTGCAAGGAGAGAAGGGGCCCTGAGGATGGGGGTGAAGTGACTCGGGCAGCCTTGCTTCCCTAGGTTTATGCCTAGACCGGCCCGCCTGTGGCACTTGATGGCCTGGTTCCCAGGAGCAGCTGGCCTAGGGGGCACATGCGTCATGATTACTGGCTTCCAGGAAGATCTGAAGCCCACCCTGCCACAGTTCTCCTTGGCCAGCTTTCCTAGTTTCCTTCATCTTTTGTCTAATCACAAGTCAATTCCTATTCCCCAGCCCAACTTCTCCCCCTGCCCTGAGAACAGATTCATCACGAGACTCTAATTCTAGTATTTAGTAATGTTCTGGTGCCTGTACTTGTCAATGTTTTCTTAATATAATCCCTTTTATGGTCTTTTGGAATACATTTTATACTACTACTCCCACTGCTAAAGTATTCACAATAAAGTGTGTAATTAACATTCATTTACAATATTATATACACTTAGTTCCCAGATGAATAACATGTTAAGAAATTAAATACACTAACTGAATTTCTTTTTCCACTCCAGCCACTTTGCCTGTCTGTGCTTGAATAGAACTCATATTTAAATTTCCCCAAAATCTGCTGATGGGATAAGAAAACATACAGTAGTGTTTTTCCCGTTCCCCCTTTCTACCATCCCCACAGACTCCCCTATCAGAGGAATGTAACTCTGCCAGACTAATTACCCTTCAGCTCATTTTCCTAATTTTTCATAGGAGACACTCACTAATGGCTCAGAGCAACACTTAACTCACGCTGATTTTCCTCAAGAAATCCAAACGCTCGTGGCCCGAAGCCCCCGAGCCACGTCCGGCCAGCCGCCCACCCAGTGATTTGGACCAGGCCTGCGCCCGGCCCACGCCCTCCGGAAGCCCGGGCGCCTGTTTCCCGCCCCTGGAGCGCCCCTCTCGCCTTCCCCAAATTCCTCCCCTTCCAGGCCCTGGTACAATTCTGCCACCTGCGTCACCTCTGTAAAAAGAAATTACCGAACTCAGGAGACATTGTCCCCAGCCAACTGTTCTGTTACAGTGGGGTGAGGGGACTTGCCCGTCCCCCCGGGCCTCCCTGAGGAAGAGCCGCTCGCTGGGCCGCCGTGGGAGCTGGGGGGCGGGGGGTCCCCTCCTTCAGCTTTTCCGCGGCGTTTGCGAGGGATAAAGGCCTAAATTTTATTCCTGCGACCCGAGGTCAACTACTGTAACTCCCCTTTTAACAGCCGCAAACGACTTGACCTTTGAGGCCCGGGTGGGGATTGGAATTCCCACCTCCGAGGGCTGTTGAAATTTGGATAAAACAAGAGAACATTGCGAAAATTGGAGCACAGAACAAGCACTCAGCAAATGGTAGTTACATAAAACTTTGCACATTTATGCACAAAATATTGCCCCGGATTTACACCCGAATAGGCGAAAAGAGTTGGGGGCAGGCTAGCTCTCAACATAGGACCCCCTGACTTGCCAGAATGTCGGGAACCTCTTGGAATTTGGTACAGAATTTCATGTTCAATGACGTCGCTCCGTTCTTCTGTGAACACGAGTCGGTTTGCATGGGGTCTGAAAGGAGTTAGTGACTCGGAAGAAGGCGGGGAACCAGCAGGGCAGTTAAGGCTTTTGATTTAGGGTCGGGGAATTGGGGGCGACCTGAAGGAAAGGCCTCGGTCACCTGAAGGGAGCAGAGGTTACCAGTGCCGGGCGCCGCCCGCTCCCTTCCTCCCGGAGGTAACACGGGGCGGCGGCGCCGCGCGGCCTTCGAGTCCGCCTTCGTTTACCTGCGGAAACCTGCGCCGTGGGCGGGAACTCCCAGTCCGCGACCCGCCACCGTAGCTGCACGGAATTTTCAAAGCCGGCGCGAGGCGCGGCCCGAGTGAGTGCCCCGCGCGCGGCGTCTAAGCGGGAAGGGGAGGGCGGGCGGGTACACGCAGCCCGTGAGGGAGCAGGACTCGTGCGGCGGGAGCGCGCCGACCTATGAGGGAGCGGCCCTGGGAGCGCGCCGACCTATGAGGGAGCGGCGCTCGGCACGGGGAGGCGGTGCTCTCAGACGGACAGAGTGGGCAAGGACGCGTCGGCGCTGAGGCGGCGGGGCGGGGCCAGCGTACGGCGGGGCGGGGCCAGCGTACGGCGGGACCTGCCCCGCCCCCGAGCTCAGCCTTAAAGCTGAGGGCGAGGAAGTCGAGCTTGCGTGAGGCGGTGGTGTTGCGTTCGCTGTGGATCCCGTGCGGTGAGTGCTGCCGTCGCCGCGACCCGCGCCGCTGTCAGCCCTCGGCCCGCTCCCCACGCTCGCTCCATCCTCCCAAGCTCAGCGCTCGCCCCGGGGACCGGCCCCGGCCTGCAGCTGCTTCAGGGGCCGGAGGAGATGCGTGCGATCCGGGTGGCAAGTCCTTTGTTTTGCCACGACGACGGGTGCAGGACAAGTGCGGAAGCCCGCGAAGCGAAAGACCCCCCCCTCCCCCGCCCCCGGGGGCGCGAGACCGGGCAGGGGATGTGGAGGCCGGGCAGCAGACGCCGAGGAGGGGAGGCTGGGCTGGGGATGCCGAGCCCGGAGGCCGGATCGAGGCCGGGCAGCTGGGGCGGGAGCAGCGGGATGCTTGGCCGGTGAGGGCGGGCGGGACGGCAGGCTGAGGCTTGGCTCGGGAAGGGAGGAGTGCAGGGTCGGCTCCGAAAATCGGTGCCCGAGGTCGGAGGCTGGCCCGAGCCGGCCGGAGGCGCCCGCCCTCGGAGCTGATCTTCCCTTTCTCGACCGAGGGTTTGGTCTGTGCCGCCTGTTCTGGCTCAGGCCCATATTTAACCGGGTTGACTGTGTGACTCGGTTTTCCGGGAACGTAATTTCAAGCATTAAACTCCAATTCCTTTTCAGACCCGATAGGTTTCAGCGCGTCCCTGTGACTGTATCCATGGGCAGAAGTCACCTAGGAGCTGCTTTGCTATCCCCTCTGGCCATGTTGAACCAGAGTGCTTTTCTCACACTTGTCACACGTAGTTTCTTCGGGTCCGCCCTCAAGCTTCACTTCTCAAACAGCCGTCTCTTCCCTGTTCTCCCTAAGTGGTACCCAAGCCAAGAAACCAGGAACCAGCCCGCTCAGCAACCTCTCCTGTCCCCTCCCCCAGTGAGCCACCAAGCCCCTTGACGTCCTAAATATCCACCAGATCTGTCCACTTGTCTCCATCTCTGATTTAAGCCACCCTGGGCTCTCACTTGGCTACAGCAACCTGTTCATTGGCCGCCATACTCCCAGAGCCTCTGCCCCTCTCTGTCTGTTCTTTACTGCACAGGCTGAGTGATAGTTACAAAATAAAAATCTAGAAAGCTGTTTCCTTTGCCCAAAGGACAGACCCAGTCCCTTAAAATGGTTAACAGGGCCAAGTACAGATTGACTCCTTGTCCCCTCCCCTCCCTTATCTTTCATTAATTACTGTGCTGTTTCACTTTCTGCACAGCGTTACTAATCTTAATACCCATTCTCTGCCTGGAACACTCTTACACTCCCTTGCCCTCGTCTCATTAACATTTGCTTAAGCAACTCCTGCTTATGTTTCTGTTCTCAGTAAACACTTCAGTGTTGTCTTCCTATTATGTCTTTATGCATCTGGCATTTCCTGAAAGGGAAGTGTCTTATCCTTTGCAGTGGCTGTTTGCTGTCTTCTCTACAAGCTTGTAAGCAGTTCCATGAGGGACTGTATTTAATCTTGCTATGTTGTTCCTTGTTGTCATTCCCCATTTCCGGGGCCTGACCCAAGTGAATGCCCATACTGCAGTATTATCCTTTTTCATAATTATGCCTTTTCCAGAAAAAATAAACCTATTTTAAAATTACTCAGCAAATTAGAATTAAAAGATGTGGGTTATAAGGAATGGTAGAGATGAAGTAAGGAGTTGCTGTAACAATGTGAATATGCAAGACAGTAGTAGGGCCTGCTAATAAGGAGGTTCCAGCAGCCAGCATCAAAATGTGCTCAGCCACTTTGAATGTGTTGTGGTTACGTGATCGCTAGGAATGAAATGCAAAGCCTGAATTGTCCCTATCACAACCTGATGTTTGAGCTTTGGTTTTGCTCTTCTCTTTTGCAAAAGACTTTTGAAAGTTAAAATGTGTTTTAAGGAATTAATGAACAACTTACTGGAGTGTGGGGAAAAAACCTGTTCAGTTCTTCTTTTTAAAAACATGAAACCTTGTACCTAACAAAATTGGATTTGTTTTTTCTATTCTACAAAAAGGCCTTGCTTCCTACCCTTTGAAGAGACTGACATCTTATCTGATACAGGCAATTACAATGCTGCTTTACTGTTTTGCTTTTGAATATAATTTAACACAATCTCCTACTGCTTCATCTCCCTTCTCATGCTAGAAAGCAGCCTGAACTTTGATGAATGGCATTAAATCAGTTTTGGTGCCCAGTATTTGTTCTTTCAGCTCTGCCTCAAAGAAGGGACACAGTGGTTGGTGTTCTAGCCTAAAAAAAGCTGTGGGAATTCTTAAACTGTTAGATGCTCTTTTGTACAGATTTAATAAACAGAAATTAATGGAGAAGGAGAGGTACTCTGTTGTCCAAGGACCTGAGGCCAGGTCCCAAGGGGGACACTTACTAGC
Source organism: Manis javanica (assembly GCF_040802235.1). Classification (NCBI taxonomy): domain Eukaryota; kingdom Metazoa; phylum Chordata; class Mammalia; order Pholidota; family Manidae; genus Manis; species Manis javanica. The sequence goes on from NC_133167.1 coordinate 101,223,128, forward strand.
TCATCCATAAATTAGGCCTAAGTAGTAAACCTACCTCCCAGAGTTCTGTGCCTGGGCAGTTGTGAGGTAAGATGAGGCCATGTCTGGACAGTGCTTCGGAAATCTCTGCATCGTGGTGTTTCGCCGCCTGTTTCTTCTTGCCTTCGAATTGCTTGTAGGGCTTCTGAATAGGGAAGAGTAAGATGAAGTTTTCTGGTAGGTACTGAGCACTGGCATCTACCTTGTTGAGCTGCTTTGATTACCAGTGAGCATCGGGGTTAAGTTCCACACAGGGACAGGATCTTTGTCTCTTCTGTTACTTTACCCTCTGGGTTTACTACAGTATTTTGTTGCTGTTCCTTAAATTATTACGGCACAAATGAATAAATACTCCTGGCTGACTTTTCACAGTTTCAAAACTCTAGCAGGTAAGATTTCTTTAGTCAGATGGTTGTAAACCTGAATGTGCTTCTACATTGGTTCTCGGAGGGAGGAGGCCTTCTAGGTTATCTCTGATTTTTATAAAAGGCACCCAAGATCCTTCGTTCTACATTTATTTCATATAAAATATTTGGGTGTGCAAGGACTTTCCCATTTCCCCTTTTGTCCCTCCAACGATACCATCTTAGGATCTCAGGTGAGAGGAGACAGACCCCTAGCACATAGTAAGTACTATGCTCTTTCTGGCTCATGGCTTTGAGTAGTGGGGAGCATTTCCCGCCTGTCTTCTGGTCGTGTGGCCCTTTGAACAGAGGAGGAAAGAATGGTTTTATTTGTTTGGGGGGCATAACTGAACTTACTTTAGTTTATCCTGGCTCTGCCACTTACCTGCTCTTCTGAGCCTTAGTGAACTGACCTGAAAAATGGGGATCATGCCTCAGAGCATCGTTGGAAGGACTAACTGGAAATACATAAGTAGATATATACGTGAAGGTACCTTTTAGCTCAGAGTCTACATAACATGAACTGGTGGTGAGAAGGGCTGTTGTCGCTACCTAACATTTTGTATACAACATGCAAATCGCATACAGCTTTGTGACTTTTTTGACTTTTTTTTTGGTTGCCTATTTTAGTTTATATATATATTTTTAAGATATATTCATGGAAATGATTGAAAAAATGGAAGGAGTGGTGGTTCTGATGTCTCATTTTGAGATTTTAAACCTGGTGTAGGGCAGAGGTCGGATTTTATCCCTTATCTCAGTTTCCTTGTAGGACAGATACCAAGAACAGCCTACTGTCGGGTGCCAGGTTAGCTGCATAGGAATCTCTCAAACTGGTTATAATTTAATATCTCATTTTGAAATCTCAACCATAGGCACCCTTTAAAATACTGATTTTATAATAATTTTTCCCAAAATTTTAATACTTGATACCTTCATATAGAAATTTCAATTTTAGAAATTTTTACCCTTCTGCCTTAACTCTGCAGATAATTTATTCTGCTTTACTTCAGTACCATAATATACAACAGTCCCTTTAGTTGACTAACCACACCATAAATAGGGAAGATACTACAACTTTTCACTTCTTTGGGAAAGCACATGATGAAGTGTTTAAATGTCTATTTTAGAGTGACAGTACGTCTATCCTGACCCCAGTCACCACGATACATCTGACTGCTGTAGCTTTGGTGCCAAGTGTTAAAGAGAACGAGCAACTAGAGATGTGATCCTGAGACCCCAGTCCTGGGTTGCCATCTAAGGACAATTGGTTTACTTAGACCTTTTCTGGGACCTAATACATGTTCAGAGATTTACTTTCATATCATCAGCATCCTGAATTGATGGAAAGAACTATATACATGCATAGAGTAAGAATGTTTTCATTGCTGAGCTAGAATATATTTTTTCACCCCTTATTGTGTATTTTCCTATTTATATTTTGTCTAATGAAAATGTTCTAAGAACTTAACCTCCTGTTAAGGCATTAAATATTTCCCTGGGGGAATAATTTTTTTTATCCTTCTAAGATGAGCTCACCTTCGCCAGAGTAATTGGTGTGCAGCGAGGCATTAGCTAATGGAAGTGAGGTCATGCTAAGTGTAATACTTTCTGCAAGAAGCAGAGCTGTGTTCCCAGGAGCGTGGGTTTGGTGCTGTCATGTGGAAAAGGCAGATGGTGACAAGTGGGAAGCAAATGTGCACATGCCTGATGCAATGATTGTATTTACCTTCATATAAATTTTTAATAGTATGTGAAAGTCAACTGATACTGTTGCAATATACATTATTCAGATACTAATAATGAAATGAATGAAATACATTATAGCATTTGCTGCTGAGAAAGCCTTATCAGATAGAAAGGCACTTTTAAGTCCTATCCTAAAAGAATTCATGTTTTTTTCCTTTTGGCCACAAGCTTATCTTATTGAAAGTCGTCTATCTCATGTCTAATACCAGAAATTGCATTACACTACTCGTACTAAGACTGATCTAAAACCTTTCTAACTTTTAAGAATTATTTAGTTAAAGTTGTTTATGAAAAGGGAATGACAAAGTCACCTGATATTTAGTGAAGTCTTAATATTGGAATAAGCCAAGAAGCCAAATATTTTAAAACTCTGAAAAGCTGGTCACTACTTAAATCTAAACCTTCTAGTACCCTTCACAAGGATAGAATTGTTTCATCCTATAGCTTTATTGCCGACAAGATACAAAAATTTGTTGGAAGTAGTATTTCCTTCAAAGACTTCCATACACTCGGTACACATGTACCTGATTCTCCCATTTCACTTCTCTTTGGTCCTGTGCTGGCATTGCTTGCCCTGTAAATACCAGAATGCTCCAGGTCATCTCCAGTCCTCAATTCCAGGATCCTACTGCATATATATATATCTACATATAGATATCCATTGTTCAAACCTGTCCTACATGCCATCATCTCTTTCCAGAACTATTCCTAAAGGATTTTGAGTGGTCTTCTGCAGTTGATTCTCCACTAAGCAGCCAGAGCGATCTTTTTAAAGCATGCTGTCTCTCCTCTGCTTAAAACACCCCAGTGGTTTCTCCTCGCAGTCAGCATAGAATCAAAGCTCCTCTCGGCTCCTGAGGCATGTGTGATCTCGCCTTTCCTACTTCATCTCCCTTCGTTCCTTCCCTTCCATGGCTGGGCACCAGGCAGACAGGTCTTCTTCCTGTACCAGGAACACCCCAGGCACTCTCACAGCCTTTGTGCTTGCTGGCCCCTTCCCTAGCAAGCACAGCTTTTATTGGTGACCTCTGTGCCACGTGGATCTCAGTGCAAATGTCGCCTTCCCCAACCACCTTACTCACCATACCTGAAATAGCTCATTCTCCCAGTCGCTCTATTTACCCCATTTTATTTTCTTCATAACCCCTATTGGTATCAGAAATCTTATTATCCATCTGTAGTTACTCTTCCTCTCTAGAACGAAAGCCTGCTGAAGGTAGGAACTCTGTCTTGTCATCCACCCTCCTAGTGCCTAGAATGGTACCTGGCACAAAGTATGTGCTAACTTAAATATTTGCTTACTGATTCTAAAAAGGTGGTTCATCCCAGTTGTACTTACCATCCTCCCTTAGTTTTCTAGAAAGCCTGTAGGAAGTAAGATGGTAGAAAAGCAAAGAGCCTTTGTAGAAATGCCAAACAGACTAGCTTTGAGAGAAGGTGAAACACTGCTCTCTTGTGTGGTTGACTCGAATGGGTTCCTCTCCGTGTTCTTCCATCGTTCCCACCATAGGCGCACACAGTGCCCAGGAAGAGGGAGGAGGGGACTTCACTTTGGAGAAGAGAAGAGGGCTTCTCAGCTTTCAGGAGCGCAAAGGGGCGGCTTGGTGTGGAGTTTCCGTTCGGGAAGATAAAGGTTCTAGAGATGGATGGTGATGGTTACACAACAACGTGACTGTACTTAATGTCACTGAGCAATATGCCTCAAATGGTAGATTTTATGTATATTTTATCACAATTACACAAACTTAAAAAGAGGGAGGCTAGGACTTTCTATAAAGGCTTTTGTGGTTGAGTGAGTCCTATTGATGGAGTTGTATTTCTTAACGATCTCTGATTTTGGCGTAAGAGTTAAGTTAAAGTTGTATTTTGTGTGAAATTTTTGAGATAGCCAGGGTTCGTAGAGGCTGTGAAACTCAAGATTTTTTAGTCCTTGCTTTCTTTGTCTTCTTTAGTTAGGGAGGCATGTTGCCTTGAAAGTACTTTGGCTTCTGGAAAGCTAAAAACCTGGTAGATCTCTCATAGACAATAGGAAGGGACTGGCTTATACAGAGGCAGCAGAGCAGAGTGGAAGAAAAGGGCCTCTGTCACTGGACGGAGTCATTTCATCACTACAAGCTGGGTTTCCTGACTTTTAGGGTTAATGGGAAGATAAAAGATAAGGTGCCTAGCACAGTGCCTGGTACCTAATGAGCATACAGTAAGTGGGAGCTGCCATGATTATAAGGACATGTTCACTGCATGAGATAGTATAATGGGATTGTCTGATGGAAGAATGAAAGCAGAAACCTCCAGATTTCCTAGGCATTCCACTACCTGAAATGAGAAGTTGGGATTCTCAGGCAAGCACAGTTTAAAAATAGGGAGCTTTGGAACATGCCGGTGCTGTGTCTCTTGGGAATCTAAGCAGTGTAGCAGTGAGCTACACCGTTGTGCTGGGATGTTTTTGTTTTAACCGCATTGACTTGGGAGGCTGAGTCATTACCAATGACCTCATCTGTTGGAATACAAACCAGTTGCAATCTGTTTCTTGATATGGTAGGGGTATACAAATACAAAAATTGACGTGAGCTGCACACTAATTATCTAAGCATTATATGTACTTCATAGCTCAGTTTTGTAAGAGAGATTGAGAGCAAGCGATGGGCTACATTACACTTACGTTTGCAAAGGATTATTGTTCTTGGGTTTGACTCGAAACCTTTAACAGTAGAGGTGAAGCTGGGGAAGGAGTGGTAATGCTAATGTGAAAACGTCCATCTAAAGTATTAATTTGGAGAAATAATCACTGGAATAATTAAATAATGCAGTGATCTTATAGTGACTGATTTTGATGAACTATTTTCTTTATATTTTAGTTCATAAAAGTATCCATGGAGACCAGTGAAAACTCAGTGGATTCAAAATCCATTAAAAATTCAGAAACGTGAGTATTTAAATGGAATCCTTATATAATCACAGAAAGATGGAAAGATTTAATGACAAACTTCAAGGAGTACGGAAGCAGAATATGGGATTTGAGTCACAAGGAACCAGTGGGCGTCCTGCATCAACAGCTCTGTAACTTTACATACGTTTACTTACACTCTCTGAATCTCGTCTTTAAAAAATAAAAATTTTCACAGAACTGTGGGGAGGCTTGAGGGAAGGGCCAGGCCGAGTGCCTGACCTATAGTCGGCAACCCTGTCCTAGAAGCAAAAGGTCACCTCAGAGGAGGTGGACTCAGGCTCGGGGCCTCTGTACCTTCCCAGATCTCTACAGGATGAGAGGTTTTGTGTTCGGGGGAGTTTTTTTGGCCTCTTGTTGATGTATGAGTTTTAAGACTAAAATGAAATTCCAGCTTTCAGTCTGGGGAAGAATTGCCTTGTTCTGGAATACCTTTTACCTTTTGTTTTTCTCAGTCTTCCTTTTGGGAATATTCTGCTTATTAATGTTTCTAATAACCAGCAGATAGAGAAAGGGAAAAAATAAAACTCACTCTTAATTTGCATCTGTTATTATCCATTTGGGATCCCTTGTGATATTTCCAGTTCTAAAAGTCTATTTCTGAGACCCAGTATTATTATTCTGGACCACCCAGGGAATTAGTGACCTTAGTCCTAAACAGTAGAATTACAGCAATACTAGTAACAGATTATCAGTAAAGATTTAGTAATATTTGCTTAGCAAAGGAATTTTCCTGGAAATTATATTTTTGAAATGCAACCTCACTTCAGAGGTTTTTCAGGATTGTTTGAAGCCCTTTTAGAATAATTTACACATTTTCCTACCTTTTCATATCACATAGAACAGAATTTAATGGCAAATTACATCGGAACCCCAAACAGATTTAGGCCTGATTTGCTCATATGTACGATAGGCTATCTTCCACTTCCTAGGCTTTTTGAGGCTCTGCTCTTTAGCAGGCATGCCCCCTCCTGTTGCTGGTAGCTGTCATATGGCTGGTAGAGGAGCACCTGCCTCCTAAGAAGGCATCAGGAGGTGGTGGGACTTCCAGTTCTGTGATCCATTATCCATATGACCTTCAACAAGTCATGTGGCTTTCAGGGTTTGTATTTTCTCACCTTTAAAATTGGGGATCTTCACCTCTAGCTAAATACCATAGTTTGTCTCTGACTGTAACTGCTTTCATTTAGTATTTTAGTCTTTTTCCAACAACTATTTTAGAAGTGTGTATAATGTGAAATACTCTCAGTTTAAGTACGTAAGTATATGGACTTCAGGTGTTGATGTTTGGCTGTTCCTAGACCTGTTATTTCCTGATTATTAATCTAGAGCAAGGGTCAGGCTTACGGTCTGTTTCGGTCAAGTTTTATTGAAACATGCTATACCTATTTGTTTCCGTATTGTCCTGGGCTACTTTCACCAGCAGAATGGAGTAGCTGCAGCAGAGACTACATTGGCCTGCAAGCCTGAAATAGCTAGCATTTGGCCTGTTGAGAAAAACTTTACTGACCTTGTTCTAGATAACAGTTTTTGGATAAGTGACCTTCAGACAAGTATTTTCAATTATTTACAATAGTGATTTTCTGTATTAATAAATATGTATTTGTTTGGCTCATAGGGTTTAAGGAGTAATTTAGGAATTATGATAAATAATTGAATTATATTTGTCTTTTATTGGTTTCCAATAATTTCAGGGCAGTTTTTAAGATTTTACTCTTACCTTGAAGGATAAAATATTGCAGAGTCATAAGAAATTTTGTAGAATTTAGAAGAAAACATAAAATGTAGAAATGAGAAGCCTGAACTCCGAGTGAGTCCAACTGATACGTTCAGCCCTGGCTCTGACACAGTGTCTGCGTAGCTGTCAGCGCGTCGCTTAGTCTTCTGGCAGACATCTCCTTAGCTGTGAAATGAGTTTTGTGAAACTTAAGTGAGGAAAAGCCTGCAGCACAAGGCCTGGCACACAATAGTCAACGGATGTTAAATATTATGTGTTATAAAAGTTCTAAAATTTTTCTAGTTATAAAAGTTCTTAGGTGTTTTAAAATACAAATGTGAACAACATCATTGGTCATTTTTTTCTACCTTTGAAAATTATTGTTTGATTTCCAAACAGAAAGATCTTTCATGGAAGCAAGTCAGTGGACTCTGGAATATTCTTGGACAGTAGTTACAAAATGGATTATCCTGAAATGGGTTTATGTGTAATAATTAATAATAAGAACTTTGATGAAAGTACTGGTATGTATCTTTCCATAACTTTTAATCCTTTTCAAATATTTATGCCATTTATATTTGGTATAATAATTTTTTAAAATAGTATTGATGTTATTAGTTAGTAAAGTATGACACAGAGTAGCCATGCAGTGGACGCAGTGCAGGACCCTGCAGGTCCTGCAACATGACCTCAGTCTTCTCCTGCCATCATCTCCTCCTTCCAGCCGCTGGCCTTCTTCCTGTCTGTGTGCTGACCTCCTCTGTCTTGACTGCTCTGTAACCCTGCTTGCTCTGTATCCTCCTGCCCCCTCTTTTATGCTAATGAGGGATCTCAACAAGTAGTTAAGTAGTGTTTTTCCTTTCCTGGAACTATGCAAGACACCTCACAGGTATTGTCTCAGTTTTTATAACAGCACTGAAAAGTAACCACAGTTAGATACCGAAAGGTTAAAATCCTTCCACGGAGTCATGCAGATCGTATAGTAGGAGAGCTGGGACTCAACCCGGGTGCTGCTGATCCCCGTCCCAAGCTCAGAGGCCACATTCTAAGCTGTTTCACTACTTTGTGTCCACATTTGCTCTGTGTACTTTGTCCTCTTACGCTACAAAGATGACAGACTCCCATCTTAAAGCGACCCTTTTTTTACTCTGCTTCCTCTTAAGTTTGGTGTAATACTGGTCTTCTTTCCTAAACTCTGAAAACACACTTTAAGCTTGCCATCTTCACTTCTGTCCACCTCTCTTGGACCCGTTTTCTGCCTCTGCCACTACTAAAACTGCTCCCCTAGCAAAACCTTGGCCTGATCAGCAAATCCCCTTCTCAGTATATATATGTACAATCTAAATTTTATAATACAGTTCAGATTCTTTTGTTTAGAGAATATAAAAAATAAAATCCCTCACTGTTCTAAAAAGCTAATTAACATCTTGATGTATTACTTGATATTTTTTCCTTGACAGTTTCTTTCAAAGCTTTATTTTTAACATGCAAGCAATATTTTGTATACTGGTTTTTCCACTTAATGTAAAATAAGCATTTTTTGTTGCTGTATAATTTTCATATCTATTATTTTAATGATTTCATAATACTCCCTTCCCTTAATTTCCATTCACTTAATTTGAATAATTTACCATATAAATGAGTATTTTGCCTATTTTTCCCATTTTTCATTTTTAAATTGATACTGTGATAATTTTTTGAATTGTCATATTAGTCATACTAGAATTAATTTTGAACTAAGGAAACTAGAAGTAGCAGATCCCATTTAAGAGGCTTTCTACCATAGTGGTGGTGAAAAGAAGCCAAAGTGTTCTAGAAAGATAAGCAGGATTTGGTGTTAAGGTTAGTTATGAGGAGTGAATAAAGAATAGTTGAAAATGGGTGTCTAAATCTGAATGGTACCATTTTATTGCTTTGGTTATATATTAAGATACCACACCACGTTCAGCCATTTGATATTCTGCCTCACATTGCTAGTTATGATGCCCTCTTCCTATAAAATTTTACATTGTTAACTTGTTCTTAAGGGGTTACAGTGGGGGGTGGGGGCATGTCATTCAACTTAAAAAAAAAACAACAAAACTTAGATTCATTAGTCTGGCTTTAGCCTTAGAGTGAGCTCCTTTTCTGCTTTGAGATTTGAAGCACAGGTCCTCAGAAAATTCTCTGATAGTCTTGTGTTTTCTGTTCAGCTACTAAGTGACTCACAAGTCAGGATCAGAATTCAGCCACTCTGTCATACAGTTGCATAGAGTTCTCAGCCTTTCCGATGTCAAAACTTTGATGAGCTTATTTTAATTTTATAAAATAATACATGGCCATAATAAAAACTTGAGAAATTATAGCAAAAGAAAAAAATTAAAATCACACTACTCAGATACAATCAGCAGAGATACAGACTTTTAGTCTTTTCTGTTCATACTAAATTAAGTCAATTTTAAGGTATGTTCCCCTAATGCTTAAGTTTCTTAAAGTCTGAGTACATCATACAATAAACGTGTCCATTTAACGTGGAAGGAACTACAAGGAATAATGAAAGTCCAGGACCCTGGGATATAGTCTAATACTAGCTTTGTTAATTTGGACAAGTCCCTGAACACCTCTGTGTTCATGTCCCACATCTGTACAAGTGAAGCCAGTCATACATAATAACTCTCTTGGTGATTGGAAGGATTAAAGAAGATTACCCATAGCAGAATGCCTGGTGAACAATATAAATGTGGTAGTGGTCTGTGTTTTTTTTCCTGAAAAGATTACGAAAGGAGTATCTTAAAATTATTGGAAACTTAAAATTAAAGAAATACAGTTCCCCTGAGTTTGTGAGATGTGTGTATTGTTATATATATAAAAGTAGGATCATTTTTTTTAACAATGGCCATTTTCCCATGGCAAGATTTTGTCTACAAAAATTTTAATGGCAACATAGTATACCAGTCCTAAGTGAATAAGTGAGTCATAAGTGATTTAACCAAACACCTCTCATTAAGCATTGAAGTTGTTTCTCTTTTTCACTATCTAAGCAACTGTGAGAGATAACCTCATGACTAACACAGATATAGCTTAGTGTCTTAGATGCTAAGAAATTAAAAAGACTTTGTGTCACCATGATCAGAATAATTGAACTTTCTTAGCATTTGAAAAGAAGAATTTATCATGGATTGTATGAATGGCTAAATAGTTCATTTCAGAGCAGTTAATCTTTTAATGCAACTAAAAGTAATTCTTTCTGTTCCAAGGAATGCAGTCTCGGCCTGGTACAGATGTTGATGCAGCAGACCTCAGGGAAACATTCACAAACTTGAAATATGAAGTCAGGAATAAAAATGATCTTACATGCGAGCAAATTATGGAATTGATGTACAGTGGTAAGAAATAATTGAAAGAATGACCTTCATTGTCCAATATTGTGTTATGATCTAGCTGTAATTAAACATATAACAAAGCATGAGAACTGTGGAACTATACTGAATGGTAATCCTGCTCTCTATATATTTTGTAGAAGTAAAGTAAGATATTCATGCCAATGCCCTGAAATGGTTTGAGGTGTGTTGCTCTGCCCCCTGCTGGGTTTAGATGATCTCTTAGTTCTACTTCAAGTTTGTTCTTCCCACTCCCACACAGTATATATGAGATAGTTCAAAAAAGTTGCATTGGTTTTTGTTGCTTTGTTTTTTCTTATTTGTAAACATTTTCCAGTTTCTAAAGAAGATCATAGCAAAAGGAGCAGTTTCATTTGCGTGCTACTAAGCCATGGTGATGAAGGAGTAATTTTTGGAACAGATGGACCTATTGACCTGAAAAAATTAACACGTTTCTTCAGAGGGGATTGTTGTAGAAGTCTAACTGGAAAACCCAAACTTTTCATTATTCAGGTAATAGATAACTGAGTACCTTGGGTTACTGAGGATTAATTTAACCAGTTGTGGATTATCAACTGAACTATCACAACTTTCTTACTCACTTAGATATAGACATTTTAATTTTAGACATATCAATAAGGTTCTGCATAATTAACATAAACTTTTACACAGCCTTTAGAAATAAGTTAGGTGCTTCCAGACATATTTTTTTAAATTAGTGTTTATTTTCTAACCTCTAGGCCTGCCGAGGTACAGAACTGGACTCTGGTATTGAGACTGACAGTAGTGCTCAGGATGACATGGGGTGTCAGAAAATACCAGTTGAGGCCGACTTCTTGTATGCATATTCTACAGCACCTGGTAAGAAAGTTACAAAAAAGGAATGTTATATGTTCATTTAAACAATGAAGAGTTTGTTCAAAAAAACAGCTACCTTAATCACAGAGAAGTCTCAGAAAGTTGTCTTTAGCAAAGTTGGGCTAAAAAATAATGCATATATAAAAAAGCTTACTTACACAAGCGTCATTACTACACCTATATAAAGGATCTTCTGTTACATGCTTTCATAAAGTGGCATTCGTGAACGTAAAGCCAGATAGGATACTATGTAGTAAAATGGGCCAAGTCAGAGCTTCACCCACTTCCTGAAAGAGGAGAGAGGTTATGTCTTCCAGGAATTCTTTGGAAGATAAACATGAATAGTATATGAGAGGGTAGAAGGGAGATGAGGGAAAAGAAATGAAGTAAATAATATATGAACAGGTTATTAATCTCCACGGTTGTGTTGTACATGTCATCATATAAACAAATATCATACAGTTATTTACTATAGTATTATACTTACTATTATTATACTAACTAGGGTGTCACAAAGTTTGGAAATACAGGACAAACATTTTTTAACAGTGTTACATTTTCAAATATGCTTAATATTTCTTTTAACCTCCAGGCATCTTTCCTGGTAAAGCACTAAATTAAAAGCAATGGATAAAAAAAGTACAGTAAATACACTATTCCCTTCTTAAAACTTTTTTAATACTTTGTAATGTGTTTATTATACTTTATTCGGATGCCCTACAGACAAATTTAGGACATACTTTTTATACCTTTGGAAGGGAAGCCCAGAAAGTAAAATTCTCAGTGAGTCAGTGAAGTTAGCCCATAACTCTTTTTTCTTGCCAGAAGCACAGGTTATATGCGTAGCACCGTTGCTTTTCCCTCCATGTGAAGTTTATGCTTGTTTTTTATCTTTATGATTATAAAATAATTTGTAAAATCAGATATTCATTTTATTTTGGCTATATTTTGCCTCGTAGGTTACTATTCTTGGCGAAATTCAAGGAATGGATCCTGGTTCATCCAGTCACTCTGTACTATGCTCAAACAGTACGCTCACAAACTTGAGGTTATACACATCCTTACTCGGGTTAACCGGAAAGTAGCAATAGAATTTGAGTCTTACTCTCATGATTCCGCTCTTCATGCAAAGAAACAGATTCCATGTATTGTGTCTATGCTCACAAAAGAACTGTATTTTTATCACTAAAGAAATGCTTGATTTTTTGTTTTTTAGTTTATATGCCAAAGGAGGAAATAGTATAACTGATAACTATGTTTTCCTCTCATTTAAATCTCATCTAATGCTCCAGGTGGTACTTTGAAACATGCCACTTTCATTGTAACAAAACTATGAAGCTACCTCAAAACTCAGAATCAGGTAGTTGAAATTGAAACTTAATTAGGAATAAATTAAATTATTTTAATTTATTTTTTATAGGAATAAAAAAATTAGGAATAAATAAAAATGGATTGTGAAATGATTATTGTGAGAGGAAATGATTACAAATTAACAGTTCTCATAATTAGTGATACTGTGGATTTATAAGTAATTATAGGAAAAGTTAAACACTGAAGTAATGAATTTCAATGATAGCAATATGCACCCATTTAAGAGTTTGCATTCTAGTTTTTGTCAAACATAGAAATGATGATGTAGAATAATGTATCCTAGAACTTGGGGACCCATGGACATGGTCAAAGGCTTGGAGACCTTGATTTAGAACTGGTATTTGGAGATAAGTAAACTGTATTTTTAGATCTTTTATCTGAGTGCATGGTCTTGTGATGTTTGTCCTGAGCATGTCGTTGTTGCCAAAAAATCATGTCTAAAGTTGAAAAAGAAACTAAATATTTTACTTGAGAGAAAGTGTGAGCAAACAAGTCGATTCTTCTAAGGCTAAATGCAACCTGAGTAGAGGGGGACAGCAGTAGAACTCCAAGGTGCTGAAATGCAGCCTACCCACCAGCACATGCATCCTGGCCTTTGTCCCTCTACGGTCTTGGGCTTCACATACCAGCAGAATATATGAGGAGCCGTTACGTAAAAACCTCAAAGTGTGGATCAAACTGTTAGCAGCTGAATTGAAGAAACTCTATGGGAATATACGGCAATACAACTTTGATATTAAACAGTGAGATTATAAGGAAGAAACAATAAATCAATCATCTGGGCACCCTGAGATCAGAAGATGATTTGAGCCTGAGCGTAGACACAGTACAGCCTGTGTGATGGAGGCAGAGCCATAGGCCACAGCTTCAGAAAAATAACTTGTTTCTTGGTACTGGTGTGCATGGAGGTTGCCTGCAAGCCAGGAGTCTCCGAGAAAATGAACCAAATCAGAAAGTTCTGAAAAGGAAAGTTTCTGACCATCACAACAAAAATCATAGTACTCTGTAGTAAAATTATTAGCATGTTATTTTCTGTTGAAGTTTACAATCAAAAAATGAGACTGTAATTACAGACTGAAATGAAAGGACCGTGGCACACAGAACTTTATGGGTCCCCCAGCCTTCCCCTGCCGTGGTGCAGCGGGAGGCTGAAAGCCAGGGAGGAAGGAGAAGCAGCCCGGCGCCCCCAGGGAGGCTCATTCTCCTCACCCAGGGAGGGCTTGAGCCGTCCCTGCGTCCTTGTGTCCGGCTAACACAACTCACTGGTTTTCACTCTGAGCTTCACATGAGCTTTCTTTTGCTCAAAGAAAGGAACTCATGTACAAAAGTGACAGCTGTTTGTTTCAACCTTATTTGTGGCTTTTTCTAAATAAATGAAGCATGTAATGGTATCTTAAGGTGGTTTCCTATGTGACAATTTTATAAAATTTTGTTGTGAATTTTTATTTCAAAATATAAACACCAACTTAAAATTACCAGCTGTTCAGGGGTTTTTTTGTTGTTGTTTGTGATGCGCTAAAGTTAAGATGTTTTTAATCAAAGAGGATACAACAGGACCCTATAATCAAATACTTGAGGTGGCAAATTACTGCATAAGATAAGCAGATCTCTCTTCTTCCCAGGCCTGCTTAGAGGGCCCTGCTCTTAAAATGACCATGACGCCAGGAAGGATATTAGGTTTGCATAGATCACAGTCCCTAAATATGACCATATTTTTGGTTGGTAATGTGCGGAATGGTGAGTAACAGAGTATAAAGGGTACTGCTAAAATAAAACGTGCCACCACATGCATTTTAAGTGGGGTTATGGGAGAAAATGAACTGAGGATGTGCAACAGATCACTGGTGGTCACTTCTGGGGTGGAGTTGTGACAGGGAAATATTCCCTCTTTATTTATGTTCTTAGAAAGGAATATAAGTATGAACATGTGTTTTAAATTTCTTCCAATAATTCTGTAATGAACATATATTACTTTTAAGTCAGAAAAACTGGTAAAATGAGGGCATGAACAGACAATTCGCTGAAAAAGACCAAAGGTCCCTTATGCTTTACTCAGGTAAAGAGCTTAATCTGCATCATACTAAGATGCAAATTAAATTAAGGTATCATCTGTCATCTATCAGACTGACAAAAACCCTAGTTTGATGACATTCTGTTGGCCAGGCTATGGGGAAATGTATTCTCCCACTGGCAGGACTGCAAATGCTATAATTCCCCTTGGACGGGAATGTGGCACTTCCTAGGAAGTTATTTACTCTTTGAAGCAGCAATCTCATTTCTTAGAATCCAAATTACCCATACACCTCGTGCATATACAAAATTATATACACGGTTACTCATCACAACGTTGTTTCAATGGTTTAAAAAAATGGTAGCAGCCCAACTGTAAAGACAAGTTAAATACACATGATCCATCCTCACAATGGAACACCATTTGCTGTAAAACTGAGGAGGGTCCTCAGCTGGCAGGGGAAGATCTCCAGCATATATGACTAAGTGTCAAAGGAGCAGACACAGATCACTGTAGATGGTATGCTGTATTTTGTGTAAAAAAAGGGGGCTATAAGAATATGCATTTGTACTAAGAAATACCAGAAGCATTAAAGAAACTAATAAAAATGTAAATGGTGGGTAGGAACAGGGATGGAAATGAGATTTCTCCTGTGTTTACTTTTTTTTAAAGAATATACTGTTTAAATTTTTTTACTACAATTTTTTATTAAGGTATTATTAATATACACTCTTACGAAGGTTTCACATGAAAAACAATGTGGTTACTACATTCACCCATATTATCAAGTCCCCACCCATACCCCATTGCAGTCACTGTCCATCAGTGTAGTAAGATGCCACAGTCACTACTTGTCTTCTCTGTGCTAAACTGTCTTCCCCGTGACCCCACACACACCATGTGTCCTAATCATAATAACCCTCAGTCCCCTTCTCCCTCCCTCCCCAACCACCTTCCCCCACCCCTCCCCTTTGGTAACCACTAGTCCCTTCTTGGAGTCTGTGAGTCTGCTGCTTTGTTCCTTCAGCACTGCTTCATTGTTACACTCCACAATTGAGGGAGATCATTTGGTGCTTGTCTTTCTCTGCCTGGTTTATTTCACTGAGCATAATATCCTCCAGCTCCATCTATGTTGTTGCAAATGGTAGGATTTGTTTCTTTCTTATGGCTGAATAATATTCCATTGTGTACATGTACCACATCTTCTTTATCCATTCATCTACTGATAGACACTTAGGTTGTTTCCATATCTTGGTATTGTAAATAGTGCTGCAATAAACATAGGAATGCATATGTCTTTGAATCTGAAAAGTTGTTTTCTTTAGGTAAATTCCTAGGAGTGGAATTCCCGGGTCAAATAGTATTTCTATTTTTAGCTTTTTGAGGAACCTCCATTTCCTGTGTTTACTTTTCTATATCATTTTGACTTTTGTGAACCGTGTCTTGGTATTACCTGGCTTCAACCATGGACTTACCAGGGTAGAAGTAGCACAAACTATCTGAGTGATGAGACCCTGGGTCTGTCCCAGGGGTAGGGGTGGAGAGGGTGCCATGGCTTTCCAAGTGCCATGCTATGGGATTTTGTCCAGCTTAATTTTCTTTGCCTCAACCTCTGTAGGTATTAGTTGAGAAATCATAACTTGCTTAACATTAGAACTTGAGTCTAAAGTAATTCTCAGTATCAGCTTTTTAGTTGACAGAACAAACTAGGGTATGTATTCAAATTAGTTTCTTGATTTATGCTCTAATTGTTCCATCCTTATTCTCTGCAATATGATTACAATATAGTATCACATGATGAGCTGGCCAACAAAAATCCACAAAAGAATGTCCAATGCACAGAACCTCTACCATCTTTGCTACGTTGAGAATGAGAGGAACTGAGCATGTTTAAGAATGTTCAGAAAAGTGAGCATCTCTTAAGAAAATGCTCTTGCCAAGTTTAAACTTGGTTCAAAAGCTATTAAGCAGCATATTTGAGCTGAAAGAGTCCATTGTCTCATCTACCCCTTATGCTTTGTTTTTAGGTGACTTAAATGTAAGGTCAGGGACCTTATAGCTCTGTCTCTCTGTCTCTGTCTCTGTCTCTGTCTCTGTCTCTCTCTCTCTCTCTCTCTCTCTCTCTCTCACACACACACAAACACACACACACGTTCCTTAGATGCATGGTTGGCCAATGTGTTGCTTAGATGCATGGTTGGCCAATGTGTTGAAAGCTACTTCACTGACTTTACTGAAATATTCCCTAAAACTCGTTTCTGCCTTGGCAGGCTTCAGGGGACATTGAAGAGGCCAGTGTGGCTGGAGGACAGTCATCAAGGGGAGAGTAGATGAGGTTGAGGGGGGCTGTGGGTGCTGTTCCTAGGGGTTCCACCCAGGGAAAGCATGAAAGGGAAACGGGGGCTCCAACATCTAAACCTAGGAAAGGGGACGGAAAGGCCCAGTTGAAGTCGGAGGTGGAAACGAGAGCATGGGGTGAGGCAGGCCAAGGAGAAGCTGTTTCCGGAGGAAGCCGCCCGTGTGAACAAACTTCTGAGAATCCAGAGGAAACAAATGCTTTAAATACGCACTGAATTTGTGACTGGAGGATGTAGTGATCCTGACGGGATTCTGTGTACAAATAGGCAGAAGCCAGCTTAGTGTGTGGATTAGGCAGTCGTGGAAAGTAAAGAAATGTAAATAACAAGTATAGGAAACTTGACAAATTGGCTTTGAAAGTCAAGGAGAGAGAGTCGGAGTAGCTAGAGGAAGTGAGTTGAAATGTTTGTTTCAGGCGGGAGAGAGTTGAGCATGTTTAAATGCTGATGGCGAAAATCCATTAAGAGTAAGACTGAAAATACTTGAGGGAAAAGTACCTGACCAGTATAGGGTTCCTTGGTCTATGAGAGAAGGGTAAATCTGAGCATCTGGGGGGAAGAGGAGAGTAGACACTTTTTCTTTTAATGGGGCAAGTATGAGTCTGGGTGCAAATGAAGCTAGGTGGTTGTTTTTGCAGCAGGAATTTCCCTTGTAATGGTTTCCATATTTCTATGAAATAGAAGACTGCTCAAAGTTAGGGAGGTGATTGTGGGTTTAAGGGTTGCAAGTAAGAAGATTTGAAACAGTCACTGTCAAGAGTGGGAGGGCGAGTTGACCAGTGAAGCTGGGTAAGAACACTGCCATGAGCACCGGTACCAGCCTGCCTCTGATCCTCTCCAGTAACTCGGAGGCTTTGGAATGGACATGTGTTGGCTGCATCCAGCTTTGGGCTTTTGCCCACATTTATTTAAAAAAGAGAGGAGCCACGGATTTCAGGTTTCTGAGAAATGAATCGCTGAGTTGACAAAGCATGGAATTTAAGCTGGACAGAGGGAAATGAAAACAAAGGGACTAACTCTAGGAAATAAGAAGAGTGCTGGCCTGACGGTCGTGGTGAATTTGAATAACCACAGTAGTGCCGGGAGTGGAATGAAAAGACAAGTGATGGGCTATATTGGTCCAAGAACGGACTGGACGTGGGCAAATCAGATCATGAAAAGGATGTGACTGATTAAGTAGAAGGATGAAATAGCATGAAAGAGCCCATTTTGGAAATGAGGTCATGGCACTAAGGGGTAAGAATGTAGGATGAAGTGTCCTCCATATAGGCGCTGATTTGCAGAAATGAGATTCAATATGTGGAAGTAGACTAATAAGAAAATGCAAAAAATTTAGCTGTTTACAACTTGATTTTATGGATTAAAAAACAATCCATTGTTTGTTGTTGCCATATAACACTTTAAAGTACCACCTTTACCACCATTATTCATAAAAAGACATTTTAACTCCCCTCTTCTCATTTCCCTGAGCCCCAAAGTAGAGACGTGGTCTCAGATTAAAGGATAATAGTCCCCAAGGAAAGGTGGTGTATGTAATAAACACACACATACACATTCTATTATCTTTACTCACTTTGCTAGGATCAGACCTCCTGCAGGTTGAAATGGTCCCTGTGATACTGTGATTTATAATAATATATATTTGGTCTTCATCCTTGTTCTGGCTCAAGAGTTCCTAAAACCCTTGGAAATTCCTAATTGATGAGAGAGATAATGGGGTCTTTTATATGTCAGTGAGGAAACTTTTGGAAAACCCCTAGAAACTGAAGGATAGGGGCTGCCTGCAGGGGAACCATGTGATCAGAGAGGTGGGTCAGCCTCGCCCTCCCGTCCAACCTCGGGAGGTGAGAGGGGCAAGAGGTTAATGCAGTTCCCAAAGAACCATGATTTAATCCGTCATGCCTGTGCAGTGAAGCCTCCGTAACAACCCCTAAGAACTGGGTTCAGAGAGTTTCTGGGCTAGTGAACACATGCTGGGAAGCGGTGTACCTAAAGCATGGAAGCTCCGCGCCCTATCCCTGTCCCTTGCCTTATACATGTCTTCCATCTGGCTGTTTCTCGGTTATATTCATTTATAGCAAACAAAATGTTCTTCGGGTTCTGTGAAACACTCTAGCAAATAAATTGAATCCAAGGAGGGGACTGTTGGAGCCTCTGAAATATAGACAGTCATCGGGAACACAGGTAGCAATCTGAACTTGGAATTGGTGTCTGAAAGAGGATGGGGGGGATGGTGGCAGTCTTACAGGTTTGAGCCCTTAAGCTGCGGGATCTGATGCTGCCTCCAAGTAGTGTCAGAATTGAGTTGAATTGCAGGACACCAAGCTGGTGTCCAAGAATTACCTGGTGTTGGGGAAAAACCCCACAGATGTTGGAACTGGTATGAGAATCAGAGTTATGGATTTAACATTTGGGAGGCACTACTCTAGTCCATTAATATAAATTTTCATATGCCACTTGAAATAAATGTGTACTCCTAAAAATTTCCTTGCCTGGTGAGACTGGACAATGAGAAGCAGCAGATTGGAAATGACACAGAATTATCTCAACAGAAATCTTTTTACCAGGAAGTTTCCTTGGGCACCACTACTTTGTGATCATTATTTGTGATTTGACAGAAATTTCCACAGATAAAATTCCAGTTTAAGTTTTTATTTCTTTTCAGATTTATCTAAGTTTTCAGTTGATACTGAGCTAGAGAAAAAAGTGCATGTTGATGTGGGGGACCTACTGGTCCATTGCACAGATGATAAAAAATAATAAGATAAGAGATTCAGATCAGTGCAATAAGCATATGGGTGGTTAGGGATGAGGATATTTGGGGCCCAGTCTCTACTAGGACACTAAAAGTAGAAAGATCTTGCCAAATACAACTTCTTGTTCCCTAGTGTCTACATCTGTAAAGTTGGGATTTCCATGGACTCTTTCAGTGCTGACTTCATACATAAGAGTAAATGGCACTTTGAGCATGTCTAGAGATGGTCCACAACTCTTCATCTTGTTGGGCTGTAGTTTCTCAAAAGTAAGCAAGCATTGGAATCATCATGTAAAAATGAAAATACCAGCCAAGATCCTGCTTCAGCAGGTCAAGGATGAGGCTCAGGAATCTTTGTGCTAAACAAGCACCTCAGGTGGTCACTGTTCCCAGATGATATTTGGAGAGACACTCTTGGGGGTCTGCTTGAGGGTCATCTGTCCTAGCCAGGAACTAAATGAGAGGAAAGCTTTGGCCAACAGCTTTTCTGCTACTTATTCACTCAATTCAGGTTTGGACTTGAAACTTCCATCTTCCTTTCTCTCCTGCTTTCAAGGTGTAAGTGGAAGTCCTGTCATTAAAGCTCACCTCTGTACTTGCAGGTAGCAATATACAGTGTATACAATGTATATGTATACAATGTATACAATGATCAGTCTCAGTATCTAAAAATTACTGGCCAGAGCAGAAGCAGTAAAGGTGGAAAACAGAGGGATGCACTGGCAGGAGAACAAGCAGAGGTGACCCAGGTTTGGAGGCTTGGGAGATAGTGACGAGGGACATGCCAGGAAGCAAACAAAACCTAATATTCTGCAACATCCATATCTAATATTATCTAAGTCTTCTACGTGAGTTTATTAAAATATTTCCAGATCCTCTTGTTCATTTGTATTATTTATTTCTGGGCCTTCAAGGTTTCCAAAAGCCTTCCCCATTTAAAAAAACTTGTATTTATTTATTTGTTTATTTATTATTAACTTATCATTGATATACAATCTTACAAACGTTTCATATGAGCAAAATTGACGTTATCACACTCACCGATATTATCAGGTACCCCCCCATACCCCATTGCAGTCACTGTCCATCAGCATAGTAAGATGCCGTAGAGTCACTAGTTGTCTTCTCTGTGCTGTACTGCCTTCCCTGTGACCCACCTATATTATGTGTGCTAATCATAATGCCCCTTAATCCCCTTCTCCCTCCCTCCCAATCCACCCTCCCCAACCCCTTCCCTTTGGTAACCCTTAGTCCTTTCTTCGAATCTGTGAGTCTGCTGATGTTTTATTCCTTCACTTTTGCTTTGTTATACTCCAAAAATGAGTGATATCATTTGGTACTTGTCTTTCTACCCCTGGCTTATTTCACTGAGCATAATACCCTCTAGCTCCATCTATGTTGTTGCAAATGGTAGGATTTGTTTTCTTTTTATGACTGAATAATATAACATTGTGTATATGTACTATCTGTTATTTATTCACTCATCTACTGATGGACACTTAGGTTGCTTTCATGTCTTGGTTATGGAGCTGTGATAAACATAGGGGTGCATATGTCTTTTTGAATCAGGGATCTTGTTTTCTTAGGGTAAATTCCTAGGAGTGGAGTTACTGGGTCAAATGGTATTTCTATTTTTAGTTTACTGAGGAACCTCCATATTGCTTTCCTCAATGGTTGATCTAATTTACATTCCCACCAACAGTGTTGGAGGGTTCCCCTTTCTCTGCATCCTCACCAGCATTTGTTGTTCCTTGTCTTTTGGATGTTGGCCATCCTAGCTGGTGTGAGGTCATATCTCATTGTGGTTTTAATTTGCATTTCCCTGATACTTAGTGATGTGAAGCATCTTTTCATGTGCCAGTTGGCCATCTGAATTTCTTCTTTGGAGAGTGTTCAGATCCTCCACTCATTTTTTAATCAGGTTATTGGCTTTTTGGGTGTTGAGGTGTATAAGCTCTTTATGTATTTTGGATGTTAACTCCTTATCAGATATGTCATTTTTTTTTAAGTTTTTTATTAAGGTATGATTGATATACACTCTTATGAAGGTTTCACATGAAAAAACAATGTGGTCACTACATTTACCCTTATTATCAAGTCCCTACTCATACCCCAATGCAGTCACTGTCCATCAGTGCAGCAAGATGCCACAGATCCACTGTGTGCCTCCTCTGTGCTACACTGTTTTCCCCGTGATCCCCCACACCATGTGTACTAAACATAATATGCCTCAGTCCCCTTCTCCCTCCCTCCCCACCCGCACTCCCACACTCCTCCCCTTTGGTAACCACTAGTCCCTTCTTGGAGTCTCTGAGTCTGCTCTTATTTTGTTCCTTCAGTTTTGCTTCATTGGTATACTCCACAAATAAGGGAAATCATTTGGCATTTGTCTTTCTCCACCTGGCTTATTTCATTGAGCATAATGTCCTCCAGCTCCATGTTGTTGCAAATTGTAGGGTATGTTTCTTTCTTATGGCCGAATAATATTCTATTGTGTACATGTACCACATCTTCTTCATCCATTCATCTACTGACGGACACTCAGGTTGCTTCTATATCGTATATGTCATTTATGAATATATTCTCCCATACTGTAGGATGCCATTTTGTTCTGCTGATAGTCTCCTTTGTGGTACAGAAACTTTTTAGTTTGATGTAGTCCCATTTATTCATTTTGATTTTGTTTCCCTTGACCAAAGAGATGAGCAAAAAAAAATTGCTCATGTTTCTATTCAAGAGATTTTTGCCTGTGTTTTCTTCTCAGAGTCTTGGGGTTTCATGACTTACATTCAGGTCTTTGATCCATTTTGAGTTTACTTTTGTGTATGGAGTTAAACAATAATCTAGTTTCATTCTCTTACATGTAGCTGTCGGGTTTTGCCAACACTATTTGTTGAAGATACTGTCTTTTTCCCATTGTATATCCATGGCTCCTTTATCATATATTAATTGGCCATATATGTGTGGGTTTATATTTGTGCTCTCTGTTCTGTTCCATTGATCTATGGGGTCTGTTCTTGCACCAGTACCAAATTGTTTTGATTACTGTGTCTTTGTAGTAGAGCTTGAAGTTGGGGAGCATAATTCCCCCAGCTTTATTCTTCCTTCTCAGGACTGCTTTTGCTATTCAGGGTCTTTTGGGGTTCCATATGAATTTTAGAATATTTGTTCTAGTTTGTTGAAGAATGCTGTTGGTATTTTGATAGGGATCGCATGGAATCTGTAGATTGCTTTAGGCAGGATGGCCATTTTGACATTAATTCTTCCTATCTACAAACATGGGATGTATTTCCATTTACTGATGACTTCCTTAATTTCTCTCATAAGCATCTTGTAGTTTTCAGAATATAGGTCTTTCACCTCCTTGGTTAGGTTTATTCATAGGTCTTTTATTGTTTTTGATGCAATTGTAAATGGAATTGTTTTCCTGATTTCTCTTTCTGCTAGTTCATCATTAGTATAATAGGAATGCAACAGATTTCCTAGTATAATAGGAAATTAACAGTGTGTTAATCTTGTATCCTGCAACTTTGCTGAATTCAGTCATTAGTTCTAGTAGTTTTGAAGTGGATTCTTTAGGGTTTTTTAATGTACAGTATCATGTTAACTCCAAACAGTGACAGTTTCACTTCTTCCTTACCAATCTGAATGCCCTTTATTTCTTTGTGTTGTCTGATTTCCGTGGCTAGGACCTCCAGTGTTATGTTGAATAAAAGTGGGGAGAGTGGGCATCCTTGTCTTGTTCCTGATCTTAAAGGAAAAGCTTTCAGTTTTTTGCTTTTAAGTACAACGTTGACTGTGGGTTTGTCATATATGGCCTTTATTATGTTGAGGTACTTGCCCTCTATACCCATTTTGTTGAGAGTTTTTATCATGAATGGATGTTGCATTTTGTCAAATGTTTTTTCAGCATCTGTGGAGATGATTGTGTGATTTTTGTCCTTTTTGTTGAGTGGTATATAATGTTGATGGATTTTTTAATATTGTACCATCCTTGCATACCCAGAATAAATCCCACTTGATCATGATGGATAATCTTTTTTAAGTATTTCTGAATTTGGTTTGCTAGTATTTTGTTGAAGATTTTTACATCTATGTTCATCAGGGATATTGGTCTGTAATTTTCTTTTTTTGTGGTGTCTTTGCCTGGTTTTGGTATTATAATGATGCTGGCTTCATAGAATGAGTTTGGAAGTATTCCCTTATCTTCTACTTTCTGGAAAACTTTAAGGAGGATGGGTATTAGGTCTTCTCTAAATGTTTGGTAAAATTCAGTGGTGAAGCTATCTGGGCCAGGGATTTTATTCTTATGTAGTTTTTTTATTACCAGCTCAATTTCATTGCTGGTAATTGGTCTGTTCAGATTTTCTGTTTCTTTCTGGGTCAGTCTTCAAAGGTTGTATTTTTCTAGAAAGTTGTCCATTTCTTCTAAGTTATCCAATTTGTTAGCATACAATTTTTCATAGTATTCTTTAATAATTCTTTATATTTCTGTGGTGTCCATAGTGATTTTTTCTTTCTCACTTCTGATTCCATTTATGTGTGTAGACTCTCTTTTTTTATAAGTCTGGCTAGAGGCTCATCTATTTTGTTTATTTTCTCAAGGAACCAGCTCCTGGTTTCATTGATTCTTTCTAGTGTTTTATTCTTCTCAATTTTATTTATATCTGCTCTAATCTTTATTATGTCCCTCCCTCTACTAACTTTGGGCTTCATTTGTTCTTCTTTTTCTAGTTTCATTAATTGTGAGTTTATACTGTTCATTTGGAATTGTTCTTCTTTCTTGAGGTAAGCCTGTATTGCAATATACTTTCCTGTTAGAATTGTCTTTGCTGCAGCCCACAGGTTTTGGGGTGTTAAGTTGTTGTTTTCATTTGTCTCCATATATTGCTTTATCTTTGTTTTTATTGGTCATTGATGTTGATTATTTAGGAGCATGTTGTTAAGCCTCCATGTGTTTGTGGGCTTTTTTTTTTTGTTTTCTTTGCGTAATTTATTTCTAGTTTCATACCTTTGTGGTCTGAGAAGCTAGCTGGCACAATTGCAATCCTTCTGAATTTACTGAGGCTCTTTTTGTGTCCTAGTATGTCATCTATTCTGGAGAATGTTCCATATGCACTTGAGAGGAATGTGTATCCTGCTGCTTTTGGGTGGAGTGTTCTGTAGATGTCTGTTAGGTCCATCTGTTCTAATGTGTGGTTCAGTGCCTGTCTCTTTATTTTCTGTCTGGTTGATCTGTCCTTTGGAGTGAATGGTGTGTTGAAGTCTCCTAAAATGAATGCATTGCATTGTTTCCCCCTTTAATTCTGTTAGTATTTGTTTCACATATTTAAGTGCTCCTATATTAGGTGCATAGACATTTATAATGGTTATATCCTTTGTTGGACTGACCCCTTTATCATTATATAATGTCCTTCCTTGTCTCTTGTTATTTTCTCTGTTTTGAAATCTATTTTGTCTGATACACGTACTGCAACTCCTCTTTTTTTCTCCCTATTATTTGCATGAAATATCTTTATCCATTCCTTCACTTTTAGTCTGTGTATGTCTTTGGGTTTAAAGTGAGTCTCTTGTAGGAAGGATATAGATGGGTCTTGTGTTTTTGTTTTTGTTTTTTATATATTTTTTTGAGAGGGCATCTCTCATATTTATTGATCAAATGGTTGTTAACAGTTAACAATAAAATTCTGTACAGGGGACTCACTGTACAATCATTAATCCACCCCAAGCCTAATTCTCATCAGTCTCTGATCTTCTGAAGCACAACGAACAAGTTCTTACATGGTGAACAAATTCTTACATAGTGAATAAGTTCTTACATGGTGAACAGTACAAGGGCAGTCATCACAGAAACTTTCAGTTTTGATAACGCATTATAAACTATAAACAATCAGGTCAAATATGAATATTTGTTTGATTTTTATACTTGATTTATATGTGAATCCCACATTTCTCCCTTATTATTATTGTTATTATTATTATTATTTTAATAAAATGCTGAAGCGGTAGGTAGATGCAAGATAAAGGTAGAAAACATAGTTTAGTGCTGTAAGAGGGCAAATGTAGATGATCAGGTGTGTGCCTGTAGACTATGTGTTAATCCAAGCTAGACAAGGGCAACAAAACATCCACGGATGCAGCAGATTTCTCTCAAAACAGGGGGGGTGAGGTTCTGAGCCTCACCTCTGTTGATTCACAATTTCTCACCTGATGGCCCCCCTGCGACTGTGCCTGTCTTAGGTTGTTCCTCCTTTGAGGAATCTTACCCGTCTCTGGCTAACCAGTCATCTTCCGGGGCCATACAGGGAAATGTAAAGTTGGTAAGTGAGAGAGAAGCAATACTGTTTGAAAGGTTAGCTTTTTACTTCTTTGCAGATTTATGCCCTGTGGGTTTTATGCCCAGCATTTGTCTTGAGGTATCTTTACCACTTGGAAGAATTATGATACTCGGCAAATTCAAAATAAGCCATGAATTCTACAAAAGGGTTGTAATTAGGAAGGAAGAAGAAAAGCTATAGAAGTAGTAGATGGAAGAAAACATGGGAAAATTGGCTATTTCTTTGACATATCTTCTTGTAGAGTAACATAAGCATGTATAGGTTTTAAACTACTAATTAAATTGCGCACACACATTAACATAATAGGAATAGAGTTACATAAGCAAAGCAGACCTACAATTAGCAGCCATCTCCAGTGAAACCAAGAAAACCAGTTAGGCACCCTAAGCATTTGTGAAAACTTATCAGGGTCTTGTGTTTTTATCCATTCTGTAATCTATGTCTTTTGATTGGTGCATTCAGTTTATTTACATTTAGGATGGTTATCAATAGATACATAATTATTGCCACTGCAGGCTGTAGATCTGTGGTTACCAAAGGTTCAAGGGCAGCTTCTTTACTATCTAACAGTCTGACTTAACTTGCTTATTATGCTATTTCAAACACAATCTAAAGATTATTTTTTCTCCCTTTTTCTTCCTCCTCCACTCTTTATATATTAGGTGTCATATTCTGTACTTTGTATATACCTTGACTGACTTTGTGCATAGCTGATTTAATTTTGCATTTGTTTAGTAATTAATTTGCCTATTTCCTTTACTGTGGCTTTATTTTCTCTGGTGACAGCTATTTAGCCTTAGGAGCACTTCGGTAGAGATGGTTTGTGGGAGGTAAATTCCCACAACTTTTGCTTATCTAGAAATTGTTTAATCCCTCCTTCAAATTTAAATGATAATCTTGCCAGGTAGAGTATTCTTGGTTCCAGGTCCTTCTGCTTCATTGCATTAAATATATC
Organism: Manis javanica; assembly: GCF_040802235.1. Taxonomy (NCBI): domain Eukaryota; kingdom Metazoa; phylum Chordata; class Mammalia; order Pholidota; family Manidae; genus Manis; species Manis javanica. The sequence goes on from NC_133167.1 coordinate 101,249,964, forward strand.
ATGCCACTCCCTTCTGGCCTGTAAGGTTTCTGCTGAGAAGTCTGATGATAGCCTGATAGGCTTTCCTTTGTATGTGATCTTTTTTCTCTCTCTGGCTGCTTTTAATACTCACTCCTTGTTCTTGATCTTTGCCATTTTAATTATTATATGTCTAGGTGTTGTCTTCCTAGAGTCCCTTGTGTTGGGAGATATCTGCACTTCCATGACCTGAGAGACTATTCCCTTCCCCAGACTGGGGAAATTTTCAGCAATTATTTCCTCAAAACACTTTCTATCCTTTTTCTTCTTCTTCTTCTGGTATCCCTATAATGCAAATATTGTTCTGTTTGGATTGGTCACACTGTTCTCTTATTATTCTTTCATTCCTAGAGATCCTTTTCTCTCTCTGTGCTTCAGCTTCTTTGTTTTCCTATTCTCTAATTTCTATTTCATTTACTGTATCCTATACCTCAACTAATCTACTTTTAAATCCCTCCATTGTATGTTTCATTTCAGATGCTGTATTTTTCAAGGTTTCTATCTCTTTCTTGAAGTCCTCCCTGAGCTCTTGAATATTTTTCTGTAGCTCCATAAGCATGTTTAAAATTTTTATTTTTAAATCTTTATCAGGAAGACTGATGATTTCAGTTTCACTTAGCCCTCTTTCTTGTGTTTGTGAGATTCTTGTTTGTACAAAATAGTTTTGTATATTTCTAATGATTACTATGAAATAATAACTTTGTGTAGCCAGTGCCCTCTAGTGCCCAGAAGCTCTTCTCTCTGGAACTGCCCAGCACCTGGAGCAATGGTAGGGGTCACAGGCTCATGGCACCGGCACCTGCCAGGAGGAAAGAGCTCTTTTGTCCTTCTTGGCTGCAGTGCCAGTGGGCCAAGTGTGCAGGGAGGAGTCTCTGTGTAATGCCCCTGTAGCTGCCATAGGCAGGGCTACCCTCTGGCTGGCCTGGAGTGATTGTGGGGGCAGCAGGTGTTAGGACTGGTGCCTGCCAGGAGAAAGGAGCAGCAGGCTGCATATCACAGTGGGGGGATGGAGCATCTGAAGCTCCTGAATGTTTCCAACCTGCTGGGCTGTGTGTGCCAGGACAATTTTGTCTACATGTCCTTTCTCCTGAGCAGCAAGCTAGGTGTAATCCTTGCCCCTTTAGCAACCCTCTCACTGTTGGGAAGTCTTTCAAAGTGCTTGCCTTTCTTTTGCCCCAGAGCAGCTGGTTGTGCATACCTGTTCTCCACAAGCAGCTGGAATCTCAGTCTCTCTGAGTATTCTGCCTGTCTTTGCTTTCCATCCCCTCTAATCTCCAAAGCACCATGTAATGAGGGTTTGTGCTCCTGGAGCAGACCTCCAGGGGTGGGTGTTTACCTCCTGGGCTTCTACCCGCCCTGCTGGTGAGCTGGGGTCAGGGGAGGGCTTGGGTCCTGCTGGATCATAGCTTTGCTACTTTATCCTTTTCTGTGAAGTCTTCTCTTTTTCCCCAGATGTAGGCTGTCTCATCTGCAGTCTTTAGGTCATTCTTTTAGGATTAGTTGTATTTGCTATATTTTTGTGTTATATGTGGTTTTGGGAGGAGTTTTCTGTCTCACTTCTCACACTACCATCTTTTTCCCCTCCCATATTGAGCTTTCCCTATTTTTAAAGCTTAAAAAATGATGATTCTGCTCAAAATCTGAAAATACACATATATTATTTTTTGTTTCTAATTTTTAACCAGAATATAATATAGTTAAGGGCACATGAAGAAATAGTAGTTCCCTGTTTCGAGCCAGTGCTGCTATGTCTCTGTTTTGAACATTTGCATCCAGAGCCATTCCTGCTGATACAACTTCAGATGGAAAACACAGAAACATAAAACACGTGAGTCTAGTTCTGAAGTCTACCCACCTGCCCATCATGCTAAGCTGCCTTGATCCGATGGTAGCTGTGCCAGCAGGTTCTGCCCTAAATACACAGACAATCCCTGGGGAATTTAAATCTTTCATTCAACAAATATTTATTGTTTACAATTTCTTTGCCAGTCACTGTGTTAAGTACTAACACTACAAAGGTAGACATATTTCATGCCCTGTGGAGTTTGTCATGGAGTTTGTCAAATGGTTGGCGAGGTAAACAGGGAACAGTTGATGATAAGAGGCTATTTCCTTTCCCTTTAGGTCAGTAAGAATAAGTAAGCTAAGTCAAAGAAAATTCCAGAAATGAGAATTCTGCCTTAGCCTAGAGAGCCTTTGGCTAGCTTCCTGTCTACCTATTTACCTGTCAAAAAAGAAAACAAAGGAAATCTGGATGATGCAATTACTTCAGAAAACAGAGGTGACTGGCCAATTGTAATGCAGGTCAACTGATGGGTCTTGGAAAAGCCTACTTTCCCAGAATACAAAGAGACAAGGCCAAACTAGGTCAGAATAGCTCAGCTTTTTAGGACCCCTTAATCCGCTGCGAGGTACACTTGGTCGGCACGGCTGTTCTGGAGGGAGCGTTGTTTTCTTCACTGGGTGTCACGTGATGAACGAGTCCGGAAAGGAGTGAAGATCACAATGTCAGAGTAAGCCGTGGAAAGTAGTGAAAACAGGCCATTTATTCCCATTCTTAACACAAGTCAGATTTAGTGCCTCAGAAGTAGGGAAAAGAAGTATGGTACCATCTTTATGTTGTGCTTTCTAAGAAAAATAATAATAAAGATCCATACAGGAAACATTTATGGTGTATCCATTCTCAGGAAGTATACGTGGAAAAAATGAGTGAATGAACAAATGTGTGTTTAGAATACATACTGATAAATAAGACCTTCTAAGATATGTGCAGCTGAAATTCTTTTGTGTGATGTCATAAATCTCTTTCTACTGACATCCAATTAATTAGGTCTTGGTTTATAGGTAAGAGATTCAAAAATGAGAAGCCAGGAGTCTGACTCCAGGCCACAACCTGTATGATCTCTCAGGTCCGACCTTAGGTAATTTCAAAGGTTTTACCTGGTAGACCTCATGGGGGAAGACTGATCTCCACCCCACACTTCACGCAAAACCAACACATTGTGTCTGTGGGCATTGCACTGACTGTCTAGGGGGATACTCAGGCCCTTCTGGCTGGCTATGCTCTTACACATATCTGTATTCCTACCCAAAATTCCTCCATTTGGAGGTCTCCTTATGGCTAAGTTCCCTTTTGGGAAAAGCAGAGTAAACAGATCTGTTATACAGATTTAAGTATATACCTCCTCCATTGGTAAGTCTCTTGTGATCAAGAGTCATCCTTCTCTTCTTGGAAGAAAAGGAAACAGTCTTGCAAGTGGAGATTTCCTTTATGTAAGTTTCTCTTGCAAGAGAGTCCCTTCTACTCGCTTTCTGAACTTCTCCTGTGTCTGCAGTTTCTTAATCAGCTCCAAATAAACCTATTTCAAAGAGGCGTATTTTAAGGTAGCACATTCTGCCACCCTTCACCCCTCAAAGTCAGCTGCACCTCAGACCACAGAGGAGGACTATTTGCTGTTTCCTGAACCCGGGTGGGACAAGCGGGGTGTCTGTGAGGCTGCCTCGGGCCCCCTTTCTGGGGCCCACACTCTGACCTGACTCACTCTTCTCACCAGGTCTCTTCCCTTCCCCAGCTCGGGGCACTTTGAATGGTGGCAGAGGGGACAGGGAGGGAAGGAGAAGACTAGCTTCTTTCTGTTTCACACCTGGTCTTGGGCTCTCAAACATCAAACTCAGCTCAGCACCCTGAGTCCTTAGTTCTTTCTGCTCAGCAGTTCTCCTTGGGGCCAAGAAGGCCTCTGAACAGGCCGAGTGAACAGAGTGGGAGCAGCAAGTAGGAACAGAGTAAGAGGAAGTGGTGATGTAGGTGATGGGAACACATCGGTTAATATTTCCTACCATCATCTTGTCACACCTGAGTATAATAGTAGTTACTCCTATTACGCAATTTTTCTATTCCAAGCGTTTTACAAACATCATCTCCCTTAACTCTCACAAGGATCTTATGAAGTAGGTATTATTAGCTCAGCTGTGTAACTGAGGAAATGAAAGCTCAGACATTAAACAACCTGCCACAAGTTGCACAGCCTGTAGGTGATAGTTTCTGAGCATTAACCCAGGTATTTCTGACTCCCAATTCTTTACCCTTTCAACTACTCCCCCATGACTTATTTCCCCAAAGGATACCAAATTAAAAACACAAGGTAAAGCATGTACCAGAATCCAGCAGAGAGCATGCAACTGTAAAACCAGTCGGGAAAACACCTTACCCCCGATTGTTAGAGCTCTGGCCCTGTGAGACCTGAAGCAGCACATATAGGGAGTCAATCAGACTGAGAGAAGATTGGAAGGGAATGGGCCATGGCATGGCTTTTCCTGAGAAGTAGCTGAAGGAAAGAGCAGGAAAAAAAATCTCAAACTCTTAAAAACAATCTGAACAAATGGCAGAGACTCACTTTTCAAGAATGTGCCCTCAAGATGGTCAGGGGCCATACTTCATTGCCTCATTTAAAGAAGCCAACTTAAAGGAGGGTGAACAAGTCCCAGGCTAGAGTTGGAATGCTACAGAGTTAGAGAGTCAACTTTGGTTGAAAATCGACAGATCCTTATCCTTTGATGCACACACGGGTTTTCTTAACTCAATTTCTAAATCTCTTGGCAGTACATTTTAAACACTATAACTTCCTTCCTTTTTATTTTTCTTGTTGATTTTCTACCCAACTCCATTCTTCTCTCGCTTATCGGTTACCCTAGGATCCAGAAAGCAAAGCCGCTGCTATAGCTGAGGGAGCTAGGAGAAAGGGCATGAGCCTGCCTCAGAGCTGGGCACGTGGGAAGCGGGGTGACAGCATGGCCCTTAGAACGCAAAAGCAAACCAGAGGTAAGAATCGGAAAGCCGCATTGTAACATAGAAAGTTCACCAGCTTAGGAGTCAGCAAGATCAGGCCATGAATCCTACCACGAAGGCTAACATCTCTGCTCATTAACTACATGATCTTGGGCATTTGAGTAAACCTCTATGAATCTCAGTTTTTATGCTTATAAAATGATTATAATAAATAACCTCATCCTGGCAGAGTGGTTGTGAAGATTAGAGATGATGTGTCTAAAACACACAGCTTAGGACTGAACAGGCAATCAGTTCTGTTCTCCCTTGAGACCTGTGTATTTGCGAAGGCATCCTGCATGGTTTCCATCAGATTCTTAGAGCTCATAATAGGCTGGATTTGCTACCCTACTATGAGCAAGGCACCGAGCTCGTGCTTGCGGTCAAGGAGCAAGCAGCTCCTGCAGAAGCTGGGGGGAGTGTTCGTATCAAATGCTCCCTGCTATGTGCATCTTCCTAATGCAGAGCAATTTACCACACACTGAGCACCTGGCACCAACACATTTGTTTTTTCACAGTTTCTGCGGTCTGGAGGCCAGGCACAGTTTTAGGTTTTTTGTTCAGGGTCTCACCAGGCTGAAATAAAAGTGCTAGCCAGGCTGTTTTCTTATCTGAAGGTCTGAGTTGTCATAAAAGTTGTTGGCTGAATTCAGTTCCTTATGGCTATAGGTCTAAAGTTCCTGTTTTCTTGCCAGCTGTCAGCCAGGAACCACTCTCAGCCACTGAGATCCACCCTTGGGTCCTGGTCACGTGGCCCCCTCCACAGGCAGTTCGTAACATCCCATTTGCTTTCACGAGGCCGGCAGGAGGATCTCTCTCTTTCAAGTATCTCCTTCCTTCAGTGAAGGCTCGGACTGCCTTTTGAGGTATTCATCTGCTCAGGTCACATTCACCCCAGATATTCTGCCTTTCAATTAATTCAAAGACAACTGATTAGAAACCTTGGTTACATCTGCAGAATCCCTTCACTTTTGCCACCTAACCTATGTCCATCACTAGAGGGAAAGCCCATTGTATTCTCAGGCTCATCTTATGCTCAAGGGGAGAGAATCATAATCATACAAGGCATGTAGCCCAGGGGGCAGGAATTTGGGGGCCATGTGAGACCTCTGCCAACCATACCTACTTGATCACACCCACATCTAAGTGAGGGTGGAGGGCCACCCTTACACAAGGGGAGGAACACTTGGCAGGTGCCTTGTGAGTCAGCTCTTGATTCACTTGGAAATTCACACTGTGCTTTTTCTTCTTGCTAGATTAATAGGTTCTATTGAATCACAGCAAAAAATTCCAGATAGCACACCCTCAAAGAATATTGTCCTTCTGGGAAATGTTTTGCTCTGGAGGAAGCACCTCTTACCGTCTCACACATGTTCCATTCTGCCTGACCTACTACAGACATCTTGAGGTTGTAATGTGCATCCAGGGCAACACAGCTCATGGGGCCCGAGATCTAATTTTAGAAATACTCCCAATCTGAATATGGGGAAACTAAGGCCCAGATAGGCCCAAACTCATCAGGGTCCCTGTTCTGGGCCTCCTGCAGTGATGTCCTCAAATTTCCACAGACTGGGTGACTCTGGCTGTCAAAAGAGAGAAATGTCAGTTAACTACGATTCTTAGCAAGTGGTATAATGAGTAGGTGACACCTAGAAATTGGAAAAAATACTACCAGTGTTGGGTGGGTTGAGGCATTTTCTAAATACATTTTAGTTTCCTGCATCAGTATTACTGTAAAGATAAAGAGATGGGTAAAAATTATTTTCAGATTAATTGAAATTGAATTAGTGGAATTGAGGAATGTTTCTTTTACATATAGCCTTTTGTCTCATTTGCAATGAAAAAACAGTCTTGTAATATTAATAAGTTTCATGAGAAAAACCACATTTTACAAGTACATAACTTATAAATCTTTCAAGGTAAAATAGCTACAAAATAATCTTGTTAATTACCTTCTACTCAGATTCTATACCTGACTGGTCTCATGGTCTTTACTACCCTCACCCGTCCAAATGATTTTTACATCTCTTTCAGGCTCAGCTTTTTAGTGACACCTGACAGTGTTAGTTTTTACTTTAAAAAGGGACTTCTATGCTGACAAAAAGTATGGCTAGGCTTGAGAAAGACTTGTGGATTCAAAATCCAGAATTCAGTCAAATGGGAAGAGAGGTTTTGGCTGTGTGAGGGAAGACCTCAGAGTCTGTCCCAACTCAGCCCTCCAGGGCAAGGGAATTTAAAGAGCCACATGGGGGAAGCGTGGGCGAATTTTAGTAAGAAGTACTAAAATTTCAGTGCTGGCTCAGCCTAGCACTGAAAACACGCTGGCTTTGGTGGGGTCCTCGCTGGTGTTGGTGGCAGGCACCAGAGCCCGAGCCCGAGGAAGTGAAGTAATCAGACTTCTCATGCACTGTCGCTGGTAATGCAAAATCAAGCAGCCACTTGTGAAGTCAGTTTGGCAGTTTTGTATGAAGTTAAATATACACTTACCATATGAGCCACTCCTTCTACTCCTGGATGTTTATTCAAGAGAACTAGAATAAAAAGTCCATTCGGGACTTGTACATCAATGTTCAAAGCACCTTTATTTATAATGGCCTAAAATAGAAACAACACAAATGTCCATCAAGAGGTGAATGGATACACAAACCAAGGTATACATACAGTGGGACTGCAGTCACCAATAAAAAGAAACAAACCACCATATACACGATATGGATGAATCTTAGAAGCATTCTGCTGAGTGAAAGAAACCAGGTAGAGAGTATATACCATACAAATCCATTTAAAAAAGCATTAGGACAGGCAAAAACTAAGCTGTATTAGTACCTGCCTGGCCAGGGACAGGGGCTCTATCAACTGCCCAGGGACACCAGGAAGATTTGGTAGATAACGAAAATATTCAGTATCTTGGTGGTGGTAAGGACTACACAGGTATATACATTGGTCAAAACTCATCAACTGTAGTCTTAAAAGAAGCACATTCAATTATGCAAAATATTCATTTTTATACAAATAACACTGATTTTCTACAACCCAGGTGCAGGGTTCAACTAAAGAAAACTCTCATCTAGATCACTCTGTGAGTCTCTAGAGACATCTGAAATTTATGCTGTTTCTCAGTTCCAGGGGAATTCCTGCCTAAGTGACATACACATACTGTAGGGACCCCGATGGAGTAGGCACACTTCTCCTGCTAGTACAGCTACACAGCCTGGACATTTCAGAGCAAACGTGACTCTAAGGGTGATAGAAGAAGGAAGGCTGGGGAGTGACCTCAGAACCCAGCTAACGATGTGGCAGGCAGTTCCGAGTTTTCTTTTTGTCTCATAAATCCTGGATCAAATACAAAAGAGGCTGACAACCAGCAATGCCGATGGGCACAGACTAAAAAACAAAGGACCAGGAAAGGGGAGCCTAGCAAGACAGAAGACTTTTAGGCAATATCCACCCCACTTAAGCCAAACTGGCTTAAGAAAAAACTGAGTCCCTCACCCCCCACCCACCGCTTAGTTCTCAGGACTTGCTCTTCCTCAAGTGACCACCGTTTCTTCTTTTAAAAAAAGTTAACACTTTTAACTGTGCTGGCTATGTGTCAGGGTAATTCATGCCTAATGATGGTCATAAAACCTCAAGGGTGCTTCACTGCTGGAGGAGCTAACATAACCAAATGATCCTTATGCTACTGTCTTCTGTGGCTATTTTATTGCCAGATCTCAAACACAAATCGTTTCTGTTCCTCATTCTCAGATTGGACCCTTGATTTTTTAAAAAATAGCCAGTTCTTTGACAACCCTAAATTCAGAAGGGAAATGCTTAGCAACCTGTCAGGGGGACTTCGTACCCAAATTACTTTTGGCACTCCCTCTATGGCCGCTTGGTGTTCCCAAAGGATTTCCTTTGGAATTTTAATTATAATTAGAGTCAGTAACATGCTCCACAATTTGCCAGTGTGGCCACTGTGAGGACTGCGCTGGTTTTTAGGCCCCCAGGATGAGAAAGACTTGAAGGACAAGGCGGCACACCCTTCTCCCTGAAGGCTATATGATTATTCAATCTACTCTGATAAACAAAATGTTATCCTTATAAACATATGCTTTGGTCACTGTATATTCTCAGGATGGGTAGAAGCAACTCACACAAATACCTCTCGCCAAAGGTTGTAAAAGGCTTTTTTCTAGTGGTTAAAATGCCTAGTCCATTAAGAGTGAGTGGGCCTTTTACAGGATGGTGTGAACAGTCTGTAAGGCCCTACAACACCAACAGTGCCTCTACTGCCTGCAACATATCACAGGACGGTGTGAACAGTCTGTAAGGCCCTACAACACCAACAGTGCCTCCACTGCCCGCACCATTTCACAGGATGTCTCCACTGCCCGCACCATTTCACAGGACGGTGTGAACAGTCTGTAAGGCCCTACAACACCAACAGTGCCTCCACTGCTCGCACCATTTCACAGGACGGTGTGAACAGTCTGTAAGGCCCTACAACACCAACAGTGCCGCCACTGCCTGCACCACCCAGACCCACAGGAAGAGCGAAAGGGCAAAACTGCATTTTGAAAAACAAACTTGCCGTGATATGTGTCAAAGCCAGCCCTGCTCAAAATAAGTCAGAGGATGACAAATACCATATTTCACTTATACATGGAATCTACAAAACAATACAAATGAACACCCAGAACAGACTCATAAAGACAGAACAAAGTGATGGTTGCCAGAGGGGAGGGGGCTGGGGAGAGGGGTGAAATAGATGAAAGCGATTAGGAGGTACAAACTGCCAGTTATTAAACAGATAAGCCACAGGGATGAAAGGGGCAGCAGGGAGAACAGAGTCAATGATATTGTGGTGACCTTGTATGGCGACAGATGGCAGCTACACTTACTGCCGTGAGCATTTGTAGTGTATATAAATGTCAAGTCCCTGTGTTGTATACCTGGAACTAATATTGTGTTAACTATACTACCCCTTCAAAACAAACGGGCCCTGCCCATGGCTTTAATGAACATGATATTTAAAGCTTATAAAAGACTGGCACTCTCCCCATATGAAATATCAGCTTGGAGGACTTTGAGTCTTCCAGGCATGACTGGCAGGATATACATGGGTTAAAAGGTGTTGTGTTTGATAACAACGATGCATGGGAGATGCAACATTTCATTTACAAGTAAGAAAGGCTCTAACCAACTATCTGGATGAGCACAAAATAACAGTGGTTTCACATTTGGGGCTGTAAGTTTTCATATTGCTGAAACCTCACTGGAAGGGGTTTCATCAAGCCATAACTAATATGTCTGTCAAGTGCTAGGTTCTTATGTCTTAAACCCCTACCTGCCACAATAAGCAGATGCCAGTCCACTCATTTTATACACTTCCATTGTTATGTCTTTTTCTCCCTAAACACAGGGGTTAGCAACCCACTCTCCACCAAGTTCCAATCAGTAGTGGCATCATGACATGTCCCAAGAGTGACTTGAGGCTACAGGGACAAAAGACAGTCCTGCTACTCTAACTCAACCTGTGTTCCTATGTTGTTCAACAATCTTCCTGAACTCTAAGCAAGTTTATCCCAATACAATTGGAAAGACTCAAGAACATTTCCAAGGAGACACTTTTCAACCTACCTGTTGTCAACAAGAAGACAGGACCTAGGCCCATCACAAGTGTCAGCAGGACATGACAGTGATCACACACCATGATGTCCGCCATTCTGCTGCATTGCTCCATCTGAACTTTGTGGGCTGGTCAATGAGTCGTGACAGGGAAGTAAAGCAGCTTCACGCTAAGACCCAGAATCCAGGTATCTCTGGATACCATGCCTTGACCCAGTTACAGTTACTGTGGTCTTGTCTTCAGGAACTAAAAGTTACGATAACAATGTGCTCCTTCAATTGTCATACTGACATACAAAACACTTAAATGCTTCTAAATTGAGTGTCTGCTCTCAAGTGCCACAAGGTACTAAGGGAAAAGTCCCCCATAAGAGTGACTTTCACTTGAGATGTGAAGTGTGACAGTTAAGCAGCAAAAGGTTATAAAAACAAAGCTCCCCAAGTGGATAACACATATAGGTAACAGAGATTATCTGTTTTCTGTTTGTCTCCTTTGTTTTTCTCTTTTCTTGCCTTCTTGTGAGATGCTAGATCATTCTTTTAGGATGCATCTTGTTTAAGATATGGTTCTTGAGTATATTGCTTTGTATAGTTTTCTTTGTGTTGCTCTAGATATTCCAATATACATATATAACTTATCATGGCCTACTGGTATTGATGTTTAATTACTTCAGGTATGAAAATCTTACTTCCATTGGGGTCCTTTTACCCTCCCTGCTTTAAAATATAATTGTTTCAGGCATTCCCAATACATATATGGAGCACCAAACATGCTGTTATAATTATAGCTTCAACCATCAAATATAGTTTCAGAAACTCATGGAAAGAAGGATGTTTTATTATATTTATCCCTATTTTTATTCATCCCACTGTTCTTTTCTTTCTGAAGTTCCAGCCCTTCTTTTGTGATCATTTTTTCAATCTGGAAAACTTCCTTTTGCCATTCTTTAAGGGTCTGTCTGCTAGTGACAAATTCTCTTAGTTTTCTTCCATCTGAGGATGTTTCTATTTCCCCCTTCCTTCCTGAAGATAGTTTCTATGGACACGGAATTTACAGTTGCCTATTCTTTTCTTTCAGCCCTTGAAAAATGTGGTGCCACTTCCTGCTGACTTCTATGGTTTCAGATGAGTTATCTGCTGTTATTAGAACTGGTTTTCCCCTGTAGGTAATGCATCATTTCTTTCTGATTCTTTCAGTTGTTTTTCTTTGCCTTTAGTTTTCAAAAGTTTGATTACGATAGGTCTTGGCATGGGTTTCTTGGATTTGGGATTCATTCAGTTTCAGGAATCTACAGATTTATGTCCTTCACTAAATTTGGGAAGTTTTCAACCATTATTTCTTCAAATGAATTTTTGGATCCCCGCTCTTTCTTCTCTCCTTCTGGGACTCCGATAATACAAATATTATAACTTTTGTTATTGTTCCACAGGTCCCAAGGCTCTGTTCATTTTTTTTCCTAGTCTATTTTCTCTCTGTATTCAGGTTGGATAATTTCTATTCACAGTTCGTAAGCTCACTCCTTTTATCATGTGTCACTTCCATTCTACTATTGAGTACATACAGCAAATTTTTTATTTTAGTTGTCGTATTTTGCTTGAATTTTACTGAAAAAAAATGACTGAAATGAAAGTGAGATCAATGGTGACCTTTAGAAGAATTATTTTTTTTTGCTCCATGACCAAGTAAAACTTGTCCTTTGCCCCTTTTTCTTTGACATGAGGCATATTAGGAAGGCCAGTAAGAAATATGGTAGGTCTTGAACACTCATTTCTGGAGACACTCTTGTGCTTTATCATATCAAATATATTAAAGCGATCACATATTTCATGTTAAATATAACTTTTCCTATAAAAATATTTGAAGGAATTTTAATAAAATAGCATTGAGATTTTTTAAAATTAAATTTTTTTTTTTCATTTCGAGAGAGTAGAAAACATTTTCGGAAGTCTTTATGGTTTGTGGTCCTAGATTCTGCATCTGTGCTGCCTAGTGGACTCACTGTTGATGAGAGTGGGTTTGACACCTGGCAGAACCTTGCCAAAGTTTTCTTTCTCTTCAGTTATAGCCATAATCTGCTTCTGCAGATTATAGCTTGACTATACCCTTTTCCATGTTTGGTTACTTAAGGGGAATTGTGCTTTTCTCCTCAAGTAGTTTATATCATTATCGAGGGAGATAGATCTGTGATCCAGTTTCACTCAGTCATCTTGACCCAAAAGCCTAACATTTTCTTGAAGAGTAAGAGCTATCATTTTTAGTCCCTTCTTGGTGGTATCTGTCTAATCCATGCCACTGTGAATTTCTGCTATCTTAGAATGTCTGTCATTCCTTGGTTGTCACTTATTTAGGTAACATTTCCCCCTAAATCACTAATTAAATCCTAATTAAATTAAATCAGTCTTAAATTTTGGCCTCTCAATTGCTTTCTTTTTAAATGGCTCAAAATTGCTCTCATCATTTTAACCAAAGTTGCCCAAGTCTAAAGCATATTCCTGTTCATCTACTAAGGACGAATATATTTTAGTTTACTTTTTACTACTACATTCAAGTCAATGCACATTTCTTCTTTTCTACTATTTTGCATGAAAATGACACCCAAAGTTCAGGTCACTACTTTTATTTTCTTTTCGCAATAGTGCTTGCTAAGTTTTTTTTCTGTTTGCCTCACTACCATACTTCCAACCATTTTCTATGTAATTTGTAATTAGGCTTATTTTAAGGTTTTGCCCTTTCTATTGTTTTGATCTGACAACCCTACAGTTACCAAGTTATATTTTTCTTCTCTGATAGCTCTGATGGTTGATGTTGACGATACTACTACTAAAAAGCCAATATGCTGCTTTTACACTAATACTGGAAAAATAGTAAAGAGATGAAATTAACAGGTGCTTTTAAAACTGAACAATAGGAAAGTGTTTTGTTGTTGTTGTTGTTTACTTTGTCTTCAAAGCCTTTCACAGACTAGATTTAAAGGTTTATGGAAGGTGGGCAAACACTATCTGGGTACTGTTACATCCTGTCATCTCTAGCTGACCTCTCTGAAGGGGGGGTGGATTTGACAAAGACATCATCTTCCACGGAGTGCTTGCATCTTAAAAGAGGAGCCTGGAGAGGCAGCTATGGATGGTTTGTTTCAGATGTTAGAGGAGAGTAGAGAGTATCTCTGTACTCCTCCATTTACAATTTGTTGAGCCACTGTTTCTAGGAGAAAAATATGAAAAAGAAAAGATTATTATTATACTGTCTATTATCGAGCACGTTACACCGAATGCAATGTTTTGTTGACTGTGCATTCCAGGGCAAGAATCATGAGTTCATGCAGCCAAAGGCCCTGTATTCCTCATCTTCTAACCCCAAAGGTCTAAACAGTGCCTGGTCTGTGCTTCATTTCAATAAACATTTGCTGAATAATACTCGAAATATTTAAAACACTTTGCCATGACCTTGTATCTGGAGGTTAAAACTGGATTTTCCAGTGCTTGAAAAAGGTATTTATTCATGACTGTAGGGATGATATTCCAAACCTACGAGGTTACCGTAGCACTGATTATAATGGTGGGTAATGGCTGCTCTCCTGTATGTAAACATGTTTCCTGGGTGCAGTAATGCCAGCGCCTTCTCCTCGGTGCACCTTCTCACCTCCAGCACTGGGGGGCAGCACAGATAATGAAATCAACTCCATTAGGTTACAGCTTGCAGGATCCTTCCACACCAGTTTACGGTACAAAATAGCCCCTTCCTTGCTTGTAGAAAACATCAAGTAACAAATGGTTGACTTTTAGGTTTTAGGATTAATTTTCCCAAAGTCATAGGAAAACCCAATACATGACCTTAGGCTATAATCTTACAGCAGACTTTCATCTGTTAAGTGAGGGGCAAGTCTAAGGGTCTTTCCAACTCTAAGATTGATGGTTTCCCAGGTTGATACTCTCTCTGCCACCCATCCTACTTTTGGTTTTTAAAGTATGGAGGTAAAATAGTAAACCAGGTTCACCTTCAGGTAAGTGGCTGGAGCTTCAGGGAAGAATCTGGGTATGAGAAAGAAGAGTCCCATGATCTTTTGCATGGTAACCCTATCTTCTTTCTTTAAAAAAAAATTGCCTTTTTCTTTTAATCTTTTCTCTACTCCAACTCTCAAAAAACTACCCAGAAATTAAACACAAGGGTACTCAAAGAGCCAGGGCATGCCAGCCCAAGAGTAGTAGGCTACTTCCCATAGGGGCCAAAGTCTGGGCACTGGGCTCTCTGCTCAGAGCCCGGTGGTAAAAGCTGGTGCCAAATAAGGTGGTTACAGTAGCTAGTGGTAACCTGGCCCAGAGGGGCTTTCTGCAATGGGGCACCCCTAACAGGGCCAGGCTGTGTAAGGATTTCTTGGTTTTGTCAAAGAGCTCCTTCCCATAGGCATCCAGGAGTGGGGTGCTATGCATCCCAGAGGACGCCAAGCCTAAGGCCCGGGCCCCAGGAACAGAAAACAGCTCCTGGTCTGCCCACAGCTACGTGTGACCTGTTTCCTAAATCTTAAATCTAGAGGAATGTGTTTATAAATCTCACATCAAAAATGTGAAATCATCTATTCAGGAAAATCTGGTATATGCAGTCTTCAGCAGTCAGCTGTGAAAAGGGACCAGTTGCACTTCTCTTGTTCATTGTATCTTTGATGTCAAACAGGAACAGCAATGTGCTTCTGGTCAGCTTCCCTTGTTCATTTTCCAAAAGCAGCTTGTCCATCCTGTATCCCAAAGTCAATCTGGGAAATTTTAACCATGGAAGCAAGGCTTCACAAAAGGAATTTAGATAAGAGGAAAGGGATCACCCCCTCAAAGAAAAAAAAAGCTTCTTTAATAGGAGTTTAAGAAAAAATAAGGAAAAGCCCTTAACTAATGATGGATTCCGGGGAGGTTGTGCTGACAATGTGGTTGTACTGGGAAGGAGCTGCTCCTTCTATTTCCTGGATTTATCCCCTTTATTCTTTTGAGTACCCTTTAGAGAAGAGCCTGAGGTAAGGACTTGGGTTGGGTGGTTTATTTGGGAAGTGATTCCAGGAAGCAAGAGTAAAGAGTGGGGAGAGTGGGACAGGGAAGAAGGAGCAGCCGGAACAAGGATGTGCTACTGAGGTTGCTGCTGTAAGCAACGGACTTGTTCCTACCAGCACCTTAAAGGAAGCTCACAGAAAACTGTCCAGAATTGTCCACCCAAAAAAGATGGAAGGCTTGAGCATTTGCCTGCCTGCTCCTGCCTTGTATTAGTTGAGGCTTCCTCTGAGGCTGTTAACGGTCAGGTGTTTCTGGGTTGCACTGGTGTGCAGGCAAACTCCTACAGTACTGGAGATGGCCGTGGGCACAGAGTTCAGCTTGACACTCAGGTAGGATGCTGACAGCACAAGCAGTCTACACTTCCATGGAACCATCCACCGTGGCTGAGAATGAAATGAAAAGTGGGCTGGGAGGACATGATGGGCCACTGGGTTGAGAGCTGACTCAGGCAAAAGGCCCCTGCCTAAACCCTGTGCTTTAGAAGGTGCCTCTCTGGCCTTCACCTGGCGGCACCTTCTCCTGCCTGGAGCTTGCACCCTCTCTTCTGGACCACATTCTGGGCACTCAGGATCTTGTCCAACCGGCCCTGAGCCCGCATGGCCTCTTCCATGAATCCATCTTCAAAGGGTAGACAGTGCTTGCCCAAAGGACACTCCAGGTGCTTCTGTCTGTGGGGGGTGAGGATGTGTGGATGGAGCTTGCCTGGGGCTTAGGGAGACTGCACAGGGGATGCGAGGCCCCTTTTGTGATGGACAGGGCTGGGATGAAAGGGAGGGGGATTGCTCCAGGCCTGGGGGCCAGCTTTCCCTCTGTCACCACATTCCTGTACAGAACACCAAGGAACCTGAGAATACCAACTTCACCCTCGGCCTTCTAAGTTATCACCATGCTGTATATGCCATGGTAGGAAACTACAACATGTTTTATTTAACAATTTGTTAACCTGATTTGTAACTCATAATCATGTAGACATGAGGCAAATGTGAGCTAGAAGTCAAGTTCCATTGTGTTCTAATTTTTGTGGCCTTGAACTAAGAAAAATACCTGGGAAAATAGGCTTTGTGTGCTTAAATGATTTCATAGAATTCCCAAGTTGATTAGCTTCTCTGATGATTCACGGTTTTTACTAAAATAAACTTTATATTATCTTTTAAAATTGAGGGATGCTATTTAGGTCAGCAATTAGAAGGCACTAGACTCAACATTTCTGTGAACCAAAGGATATGAATGACTAACAGCAGGGGAATTTTTACCTCAGGGTTGAATCTCAGAATATCACATGTGAAATTTTTCCTGTTGACTTGGTGGCCGAACATGGGGCAGGAAAGCACCAGAAGCAGTGCAATCTGGGACAGTAAAAGATGTGGGAAGTGGAGCAGGGGAACTGGGTCCTGTCTTACAGGATGAATCTTACAAGAAGAGAAGAAATTTTAGAAGAGAAAAAGACAGACATGCAGTTGAAGTGGGGATCACAGAAACAATGGCAAAGAGAAAGAACTAATCTAGCAATGTAAAAAAATGTATTGGAACTTGGACCCATATCTTGCCCCACCTATAAAAAATCAACTCAAAGCAATTTAAAGACTCAACATAAGACCTGAGACTGTAAAACTCCTAGGAGAAAATGTAGGCAAAAACCTTCATGACATTGGTCTTGGCAATGATTTCTTGGCTGTGACCCCAAAAGAATAGGCAACAAATGCAAAAAATAGACAAATGGGACTACATCAAACTAAAAAGTTTCTGCACAGAGAGCAAAACAACAACAGAGTGAAAATGCAGCCTACGGAATGGGAGAAAAAATTTGGACACCATACGTCAGGAAAGGAGTTAATTTCCAAAATATATAAGGAACTCAAACAACTCAATAGCAAGAAAATGAGTACTCCAACTAAAAAATGGGCTAAACACTTGAACAGACATGTCTCCAAATAAGACATATGAATGACCAACAGGTATGTGAAAGATGTTAGCATCACTAGTTGTCAGGGAAATGAAAGTCAAAGCGACAATGAGCTATCACCTCACAGCTGTTAAGATGGTCGTTCTGAAAGGAAAGAAGGAAGGGAGGGAGGGATGGAGGGAGGAGGGAGGTGGGATGGAGGGATGGAGGGAAGGAAGGAAGGAAGGAAGGGGGGAGGAAGGAGGGAGGAAGGAGAGAGAGCAATGTTAGTTGGTGAGGACGTGGAGAAATAGGAACCCTTGTACACTGTGGGTGGGAATGCAATATGGAAAACAGTATGGAGATTGTTCAAAAAATTTTAAATAGATCTACCACATGATCTAGCAATTCCACTTCTGGGAATTTAGCCAAAGGATTGAAATAGGGTCTTAAAGATATTATTAGCACACTCATCTTCCTTGCAGCACTATTCACAATAGGTAAGATGAGGAAACAACCTAAGTACCCATAGACAGATGAGTGGATAAAGAAAATGTGGTATAACTATACAATGGAATATTATTCCACCTTTAAAAAAAGAAAGAAATCCTGTATAATATGTGACAACATGCGTGAACTTGAAGACATTACGCTAGGTGAAATAAGCCAGTCACAAATGGACAAATACCGCATGATTCCACTCATAGGAGGTATTTAAAATTGCCAAACTCATAGAAGCAGAGTGGAATGCTGGTTGCCAGGGGCTAAAGGGAGGAGGAAATGAGGAGTTGCTACACAAAAGATATAAAGTTTCAATTACACAAGATGAATAAAATACTAGAGAGCTGCTGGACAACATAGTGTCTACAGATAACAATACTGTTTTTTTTTTTTGAGAGGGCATCTCTCATATTTATTGATCAAATGGTTGTTAACAACAATAAAATTCTGTATAGGGGAGTCAATGCTCAATGCACAATCATTAATCCACCCCAAGCCTAATTCTCATCAGTCCCCAATCTTCTGAAGCATAACGAACAAGTTCTTACATGGTGAACGAATTCTTACATAGTGAATAAGTTCTTACATGGTGAACAGTGCAAGGGCAGTCGTCACAGAAACTTTCGATTTTGATCACGCATTATGAACTATAAACAATCAGTTTAAATATGAATATTCGTTTGATTTTTATCCTTGATTTATATGTAGATACCACATTTCTCCCTTTATTATTATTATTATTATCATTATTATTATTTTTAATAAAATGCTGAAGTGGTAGGTAGATGCAAGATAAAGGTAGAAAACATAGTTTAGTGTTGTAAGAGAGCAAATGTAGATGATCAGGTGTGTGCCTGTAGACTATGTGCTAATCCAAGCTAGACAAGGGCAATAAGACATCCACGGATGCAGCAGATTTCTCTCAGAACGGGGGGGGGGGGGGGGGAGGTTCTAAGCCTCACCTCTGTTGATCCCCAATTTCTTACCTGATGGCCCCCCTGCGACTGTGCCTGTCTTAGGTTGTTCCTCCCTTGAGGAATCTTACCCGTCTCTGGCTAACCAGTCATCTTCCGGGGCCATAAAGGGAAATGTAAAGTTGGTAAGTGAGAGAGAAGCCATATTGTTTGAAAAGGTTAGCTTTTTACTTCTTTGCATATTTATGCCCTGTGGCTTCTATGCCCAGCAATCGTCTTGAGGTAACAATAATGTTTTAAACACTATTATATTAAAAATCTGTTAAGAGGGTAAATTGCATGGTAAGTGTTCTCACCACAATATAATTTTTAAAAAATCATACCAATGTCATTTCCTTCCAAATCTCCGATGTCTGGTATTCTTTTGACAAGCTGGATATGAAGTAGAAATCTTTCTTTGAGTCTATTATTATTATTATTTCATTAGTAGATAACAATTATTGAGTGCTCACTATGGGACATGCTCTCATCAAAGACCTTTACATCTGTTGTCCCGACCTTAAGGGTTAGGGATTTTTATTATCACCCCCATTTTATAGATGAAGGAATAGAGGCACAGGAGGCTAAGTAACTTGACCATATCCAACAGCAAGTAAGAGATGAAGCCCAGAGGTGAATCCACATAGTATCCTTCTATTATATGAAGGTCACTATTTTTCTATATTTACTGTGTTATGAATATACCTATTTCCAAAAGCGTTTTAAAGCTACTTTAAAGCTTTTAACTTCAGAGCTTAGCTGTTAATATGGAGTGAAGTTGACAAGCATCTGTGGGGACCCACTGTCTATTGGTACTGTGAGACACTTAAGGATGATACAACAATGAATAGGCAAGAGTTAATAGTAATTTATACCTGCCACTGAACAGATTATAACATAAGACAGAAAGTGGCCAATGTTCAAATGCAGAAGTGAGGAAGATTATCTCTCAGGGTTGAGGTTTAGGGAGTGTCTGGGAAGAAGTGACTTTACTCCTGGGCTGGGCCTTCAAAGATGGGTAAGGTTTTGACAGTTGGACAATGAATTTTGAAGTCCCAGCCATGTCAACAGACTGTACTCACATGCATTGTTATGTCTACCAAGATTCAGTCTTAGTACATGTTAAAAGTATTTATGGAGCACCTGTGGTGTACTCTATGCTTAGGTAGGCACCAGATGTACAGAGAATGTATGACAGAGTCTCTGCTCTCATGTAACTTACACTCAAAAATAGGCCACAAATATGTATATAAATATAATAGAGCGTGATAGACATATGGAACAACTGATCATTTTCTGTTCTATTTTGTAGAAATTTAAACTTAAGGCATTTCATCCCTGTTTGCCAAAAGCCCATTGCATGATCTTGGAGGCATTTCCAGTTTGTGGTCTCATATATATTGTAGTAGCATCTGTGGGTGAAGTACTGGTTTGTAACTATGACAGCCGCCCAGACAGTAGGGCAGGAGTTGCATTGAGAGCCATAGAAGGCACTGCCCACAAATCTCAGCAAAGGGGAGGAAGTGCTATGACAGAGGAATAAGATGACATCGATTTGTTCTTTATGAAAGTCCTGTGAGTATCTTGTAGGCATAAAGCTCCAAGCATGCCAACAAGCCCTCATGCCACAAGACTGACACTCTTCTGATCCCTCTTTTCATAACAAGAGCCTCCAATACAGTTTTTCTAATGTTGTAGAGCAAGGAAAGCAAAGACAGGAAAGGAGCTAACATTTGTTAGGACCTTGGTGCTCTAAGGACCAGGCATGGACCATGCCATTTGTGTTGGTTGACTTTTATCCCCCTGTCAACTATGACATGTAGACATCAGTCTCCATTTTGCAAGTAAGATTCAAACTCTACCCAAGGTCATGCAGTTTGCATGTGTAAGGGCTGGAATGATCATGCAGTCTATGGGATTCCCAAGTCCCAGTCCACCATATAGTGTCCATTTTACTTTGCAATCAACATAACTCGGCAATTTCTGCCCTAAATTAACAAGTGGGAATACTGGTTTCTACACCTCAACTTAACATCCGTGGGTCTGCTCTTAGTGTTTGGAGTTGTCATTACAATAATATGCTTCTACTTGAGTAGTGGGCATTATACTACTCAGTCTAGAGATTTGTGATATTCTAGTCTAAATTGAATGAACGCTATTAGGTTCTTGAAGGTTAACCTCATATGATATAATAGAAATAAGTGGAATTGCAATTTGTTCATACTTCTGAACTTAAAATTAGTCAAGACGAAGTAGATATTTAAAAAGATGTCTCTAGTCTTTACTCACATAATATATTTTTCTATCAAACAATATACATGGGCAAATAAAACCCACTTAAAATGCTAAAATCATTTTCTCTATTTCTTGAAGCAAAAAAGAATGATGCTGAACTGTTGACTACTAGACAGCAATGCAATATTTCAGGGAAACCAACTGAGTAAGGAAATCCCCTCAAAGATGAGTGAATCATAAACTTAGATGCAGCATGGACACCAATTAGCGCGTTCAAACTTAGGGAGGCACTGTGGGTTATTTTAAGTTTTTGAGGGACACAGACATCTGGTGGACACCACATGAATTACTACCGTGAAGTTTAGATCTACTACTCAATAAAGAGAATTGTTAGGTATTTCTTTTGGCTTGAGGACACCAGGAACCAAGAAAGTTTAGGGATCTCTGGAATAGAAAGATTAGTGGGCATGAAATATAAGTGAGAATTATTTATTTAGTGTAACCCTGTCATTTTTTACGTGCGAAAACTGAGGTCCAGGATGGCTGAAATCTTAAAACTAGCGAGGCTTAAATACCCAGCCTCCTCCGTTCCTTGAAGGGCTCTAAGCAAAAAGATCTGATGAACTTGACAGTGGGCTGAAGCTGCCAATCTGAGGCTTCTCCTCTCTGCCTCTCAGATTTCTTGTCAAGTAGATCCAAGCTTTGGAGCCCCAGTATGACCCTATACCAGCTGAATAGCTTAAGCTAAGTTCCTTGCCTTCCATGAACCTCAGCTTCCCCATTTTGAAAATAACTGGTGTGCTAATAATAGGTAAAAATGAAGTCCCTTCTAGAATCAGTAGAAATCATGCACTTGAAAAAGCCTTGTAAACTGCCAAGCACTTTATAAATGACTGGGTTTCATTAAATAGTATTTAAACATCTACTATGTGCCAAGCACTGGAGGGCCAACAAGAAAAACAAGATCACCTCTGTGTTTAAGAGGTTTTTATCTCCTGGAGGGGAGAAATAGAAACAATCACAATAAAAATTGGTAAATATTATAAAGAGATAGAGACCAAGTACAATGTGGGCAGAGAAGAAAGTCTTTCTGAGGTCAGAAGTCCCTGTGGAGGGGGCAGGGCTCCAGGTGTGCCTGAGGGCGAGGAGGTGACAGGAGGGGGAGGAAGAGCAGCCCAAGGGGTGGGAACAGTCTGGACAAGGAGCGATGACGCGACAGAGTACCTTCAAGGCAGCGCATGTCATGCCCTGTGGCTGGAGGGCGGACGGGAAACAGGAGATGGAACATTAGAGGCAGGAGACTGGGTATGTGTGTTAGATCCTGGTCACTGAGGGCCTGGTATTCCTTTCAAAGGAGTGGCTGTTACTCTTGAAAACTTGCGCAGCACGTAGCCCCTCTTCCCCACCAAGATCTCAGAAGGAGGCTCTGTAAATCTGGGCAGTTTTAATGTGGACAGCAGTGCCACAAGTTATTGGACAGTGGTTTTCATGTTTTTCTCGGCTATTTAATTCTGTTACTGTCACTAAGTGAATGTCATCTTCTGGTCTGTCAACTCCGAAGTTATTAAGTTTGGCAACAACAAAGTTGTTGTCGCTCAGCCAAGTGCACTGAGCGTGGTGCGAAAAGGATTTGATGGGGTTCGTGATCAAAGGGAACTCAGCTCTGGTGTCAGTTCTAGCACAATGTCAAGCAGGTAGCCCCCATCACCTGTGTGCCTCAGGACCAGCATGTAACAAGCAGTGGCACTGCCAGAACCCAGAATGGAGATGGAGCCATCCTTTGGGGAGGTCTCTGCAAGCAATCTCTGCTGACCATACAGACGCTCTGGGGTCCAATTGTTGAACAAACTGACCTTGGAGGAGTCCAGCTCTTTCCTCCAGAACTGGGTGGGTTTGGACGAGGTCCTGGGGGACTCTGGAAGCTGCCTCCACCCCCAACTCCAGCAGTAGTGAGATGCCTAAAACAAATAAAAGCGGGAAATATTCCTGTAGTCATTACTTGCTGTGGATAAAATGAAGGTTCCTGTGGCCAGGATTCTCACCTGGCCCTGGTTGGCTGCCTCACTACACACCTGTGGGCAATATGTTGTTACTGACTCTATATAAGGAGCCCTGCCCAGCACTCTGGGAGACATGGTGGCACGGCTGCAAGGCTGCAGGAGGGCAGAGCAGAGGCTGGAGTGGTGGCAGCGTCGAGGACAGAGGCCCAGAGGACGGCTGTGCAGGTAGAGAGGCCCAGAGGCAGGGACTGGCTTGCTGCAGGCACACTCGCTCTGAGTGAACAGGATGTTAGTGACTGACCTACCACTGTGGAAACAAAGTTGGCTATAACCCTTTCACCCCAAGAACGTTTTACTATCATTTCTTTGATCACATTGAATTCATAGTGAACTTGCCAGGGCTGAAACCCATTGGCAAGACACTTGCTTTCTTTGTTTTATTTTAGATTATAGTTTTTATTATGGAGAATTTCAAGTGCATATAAAATTAGGCAAAATTTGCTCCTCACCCTTCCCAAATAGTGGCATCATTCAGTCTTTACTTTTAAAACCATAAGGTCTCCTCAGCAATTCTCTAGATTCAGGAAAGACAAAGTCTTAGGCAGTTTCTGGTAATCGGCTGACCACCACCTGCGGCCAACCAGCACTCTGTCCTCTAATACTATACCTTAGTCCCCCATCCCAGGGTTCCCTTTCTCTGGTTTTAGTTGCCCAGGGTCAACCTGAAGCAGATGGTTCTCCTTCCGATGCTGGCGTCAGTGGTCGCCTAGCATTACATCGCAACGCCTGCACCATCCGCCTCACATCATCACATCAGCATTTCATCATCTCTTCTCAGTACAAGAAGGGCGAGTATCCACCGTCATAAAATATTTTGAGAGAGATCACATTCACATAACTCTTGCTACAATATATTGTTATAATACTTTTATTTTGTTATTGTTGCTGTTAATGTCTTGCTGTGCCTAACTTACAAATTAGACTTTATCACGGGTATATTAGCGCAGGGAAAAAGCCTAGTGTGTGTAGGATTCAGTACTGTCCTTGGTTTCAGGCACCCACTGGGGGCTTTGGAATGCAGACCCTGAGGATAAGGGGGAGCTCATGTACTTCTCGCTGAGCCAGGCAACGCCTGTCAAGACAGAGGGCTCCACCGCCTTTTGAAAGAGGTGCTCTCTTGTTTTCTGTCTTCACCTCTCCTATTTGTCGCTTCCTTTCAACATTGCCGTTTGCTTTGGTCAGGGCTGAATCAATCAGTGGTGAGTTAAAGTTAAACCCTGGGAGGAAGCAGGGTTCAAACAGGACAGAGAGATGGCAAGTGATCCCCCATTTCAGGGCACCAGACAGCAGAGCGCCTGGGCTGTATGGCACCTCACTCCCTCCCTTGCTGCGGTCAGACCTGATGAACAGACTTCTGCAGCTGACTCTGGGTACTGGGTGGCTCCGTCTCCTGGACTCAGAACTCCTAGATCAGGGAGTTGGTACCATGCTTAATTATTATTTGTTCAGTACTTATTATTATACGCCAAGTATTGCATTAAATACATTAATCCTCACAACTGCCCTTTGCTTTAAGTTCTATCATTACCACCTTTGAATTAAGTTCCACTATTACCACCATTTTACAGACAATGACTGAGGCTGGTGGAAGCTAAGTAGATTCTCCCAAGTCATATAGGACGTAACTGGCAGAGCTGGAATTTGAACTCAGGTCTTGCTGACTCCAAAGCCCCAGTTCCTCACTGGAGTGACAGGAGCAGGAAGGGGGTTCTTCAGGAGGACCCCAGCGTCCTGACACTCTCATATGTGTCTAATATCACTGCATGTGTGTTTGTCTTTCTTGATATGTTAGTGCTGGCTGGTTTTAAAACTAAATGAAACCGATTATACATAGGGATTGGTGTCATCTGAGATTAATGTCTTCACTGATATTTGGATGGTTATCAGCTACCTTCCCTTCTCATTTGTTTCTTTGGAACTGCAATAAGTTCATATCCCTCTTAAACACAACATGGAGCTTTGAAAAGGTAATGTGCATACAACATAAGACAATGTCCACTGGTAATACATCTACATTGAAAGGTCTCAGTCAAATCTATATCACATTCTTCTCTGATAAAACTTAGAATTCTCCGTGGCTTAGATGAGTCTCAAGTCTGCTGTTCAGTGGAGTGCAGGAGCCAGCTTATGCTGGCTCATAAAAACTAGCTGTGTAGACCCCTTCCCAACTTGGAATCGGTGAAGTCATGTCGATTGGCCATGACAGAAGTATTTATACCATGTGTATTAGTTTCCTAGGGCTGCCTTAACAAAGAACCTCAAAATAATTGAGAGTTAACTATTACTATTTTATGTATTTATTAGTTGTTTATTTTCTTAACCAATGTAATAATGCGACTGATTGATATTATAAACATAATATCCATGATATAAATGTACTGAATTCTCCTAGACAGTTCCAGAGGTCAGAAGTCAAGGTGTCAACAGAGTTATATTCCCTCTGAAATTCTGGGTAGAATTCTTCCTTACCTTTTCCTGTCTTCTGGTGGTGGCCATCAATCCTTGGCATTCCTTGGCTTGTAGATATATCACCCCAATTAAGCTTCTGTGTTCACTGGCACTCTCCCAGGTGTCTCTTCTTATAAGGACATCAGTAATATTGGATAAGTGGCCACCCACCACAGTATGATCTAACCTTAATTACATCAACAATGATCCTATTTCCAGATAAAATGAAATATTCTGAGGTAATGAGGGTTAGGACCTCAACATATGTTTCTGGGGGATACAATTCAACCTATAACACCATGGAAATCAGGCAGTGCTACAAATCAGGGCTTTTTTTTAAGAGTTCACTGCCAGCGTATCAGTGTGTTAGTCTGCCACTTGATATCAGGAGAGGGCCACTTATGTCAAATACCACTTTTCCATGGGACTTTTCCTTCAGAAATTTCCTCATTCTCCAAATGGACTGTACCCGGCCTGGCAGATCAGAGGTAAAAGTGGTAACAGCCTACCTGGGATTTGCCAGCCATTTCTTAAACTTTTAAAATTTTCTTATATGCACTTCCATTATAAAAAATTGAAAAATATAGAACTGTACAAAGTTTAAATCATTCATAGCTTTATCATCCAAAAAGAGTTATCATTAATTCTTGATAAATTTCCTTCAAAATATATTTGGAACTTTTTTTTACTATTTTTCCTCTGTGCTTTACCTGTTTGAATGCTTTGTTCTCCTTCCCTCATGCTTTTTATTTTATGTATTTAAAAAAATGCATGAGTAACAATACATGAAGATGACATTCCAGTTATAAAATTACACAGTAAGACTAAGCTAACTCTGTCTTGACCACCACCCTGAATCCCAATCTTCCATCTGGAATTAGGCACTGTCCCCTGTCTCGAGTGGATTCTTCCAGCCTTTTTAAAATGAATTTTTATTCAAACATATTTTTGTTCATATAAGTGATATAGTTTTTTGTGTAAACAGAAACCGTATCATACTATGTATTTTATCCTAGTGTTGTTCATACTTAAGTATTTTATACCAAAAGGGAATATTTAGCCCTTGCAAAGAATTCAGAAAATACGCTAACGTGCAAAAAAGGAATCCCTCATTTAAAAAACAAGTATGTTTAACATTTTGTATCAGATTCTTGCCGACTGTGCCATTCTATCAGTAGACTGCCTGTCATATGCATAACTTTTTTGGTATCCTTTTAGAAGAGGCCAAAATTTCTCAAAAATGTTCTGGGAGGTTCTGTTCTCATGTTCTACTGAAGTCTGTTCTTTCTCTGAGTCTTTGGGACGGCTTTCTTTCCCCGATTCTACAATATTTTCTCGTAGTTCCATAGTCGTGCTTGCAAACAGATCGCGTGGTTTGTCCTTAGTCCCACTCTGCCCACTTGAGGGCTATCTCGATCCATCTCAGATCTACAGTCGCATGGAGGACGACACACTGTGCCCAAACGGTGTCCCTGTCCAACCGGCATTCATAGAGAGCACCCTTGCTCTCTGAAATGATAGCTCTCCTAAATCGTCCGACTTTCTGACACCCTTAATATATGTACTTCGTGAGAAACTACAATTCCCATGGGGATAGGTTCCTGGGCAACCCCGCCTCCACGCCTGCGCATTCTGAGCGCGGACTACAACTTCCAGGATGCATCGTGCGGCCGCCCGCGCAGCCCGACTTCCGGCCGGGGCGTTTCCTAGGTAACCGGCTTGCCAAGGCTAGAAAAAGTTTAAGGTGGGAGGGGCTTGTGGGCCGTTTGGGAGCAACTCATTTTTTTTTGTCGCAAAAAGCGGCAGTCCTACAGCAGAGATACGGCTGCCTCGTTTTCTGGTGTTGCCCGGAATGCTTCTCCGGCTCTAGGCAAGCCCCGCCCGGTGTCCGCGGCTCGCTCCCGTCCATGCCCTGGTCCAAGTGAGCTCGCCCTTGGCAGTTGTCCGAAATCAGGCAGTTGTGAGACAGAGCGACAATCTTGGGTTTTGTTGGAGTGGTGGATTTTTTTTCTCTTTAAGTCTATACAAGCATTTAGTGGGAAATCCGAAGACTGTAGAGTGGGCTGTATGTCGGTTATTTCACCCTCGAAAAGTCACGTGCTTCCTTGAAAGGTTGTTCCTAGTTACAGTTTTGTATTTGGTTTCATTTGGGCCTCGGATCCCTCTTTTTACGATCTTCCAACTGCTGGTTATTAATGTGTTTTGAAGACAGACCCCTGGAAGAATGCCTGGACTTAAAAAGGAATTGAGAATTCTCCTAACCCACCGCTTGACTGACACCCTTAATATATGTCATTACTATATGTAATATATGTGACAAGAGATCCTTAATATATGTAATTAATGAGAATCTACAATCTCCACCCCAACCCCTATAAAGCAAAACGTTCTAGTTCAGAAATGAGGGGAATGTCAGACTGAAATGGATTGAAGAGTGAATGGCGGGTTGGGACCCAGCTCTGCTGTTCACTAATTCTGTAATCTCACTCAGGTTGATTCACCTCTGAGTCTCAGTTTTCTCATCTGTAAAATAAGGAAAGTTTTATCTTTCCTCCCCACATGACAGTTTTTGTGAGAGCAATTCAAAACAAAGTATGTGAACATAGTTCTTAAACTCCATAAACTCCACCGTCACACAAAAATGAGTTGGTACTGATAATAATGGGACAGGTGTAATGAAAGGCCAGGGCAACTAGAAAAGCCAGTTACAGAAGAGTTGAAACTGATGACCATGGCGGGTCAAGGCTGGGGAGTAAAGCAAGTGAATGTGGAGAGACCTGAGAATCTGGGAGAAGACGGATGGGTCAGAGGGCAGTGTATCTGACTCCTCTCTAAGCGTGAGGATGAAAGGAAACACACCCAAACAGTTCACAGTCGTCTGCCTGACGTCCAGCACAGTGTCCAGCACAGTGTCCAGCTCTGGGTGCCTTGGCTCACGTCTCCTCTGCCCAGAACACTCTCACTCCATGTGTCAGTCAGGGTTCTCCAGAGAAAACATAGACAGTAGGAGGCGTGTGTGTGTGTGTGTGTGTGTGTGTGTGTACACATATATATTAGTGTATATACACACATGTATGTGTACACATATACATAACCACACATGTATATATTAGTATACATGCATGTACACATACCATATGTATGTGAATATAGAGTAGAACACACATAATATATATATGAGATAAATTAAGAGTTTTATCTCAAGGAACTGGCTCGTGCAGTTGTGGGAGAGGGCAAACCTGAAATCTGTACAGCAGGCTGGAAACTCCGGCAGGAGTTGACGTTGCCGTCTTGAGGCAGAATTTCTTCTTCCCCAGGGAAACCTCAGGTTTGTTTTTAAGGTCTTCCAGTTGATTGATGAGGCCCACCCACATTATCCTGGGTGACTTCCTTTACAGACTGTACATGTTAACCACATCTACAAAATGCTTTCATGGTAACACCTAGATCAGTGTTTGATTAAATACCTGTGCTTTAGAGCCTAGCTAAGTTGACATATAAAATTAACTATCGTATCTCAGAAAGTCTTTGCTCAAATGTTATGTTTCCTTAATATTTAAAAGTGCAGTCCTACACATACACACAGACTTACGGTCCTCTCTGGCTTCTCCTCTCTTATTTTTCCCATAGCACAGATCTTTAAACCACCGCTCTGTATCTTCTTATGATGACTGGCTTCCTGCGCCTTCTTGAATGTATACTCTCCAAGGGCAGGGATTTTTGTCTGTTTTGCTCACTGTTGTATCCTCAGCATCTAGAACAGTACCCAGTACATGGCAGGCTCAGTAAATCTTGGTGAATGACTGAATGAAGTGTTAAGGTGGGCACTCGAGGCGTATTTGTTGAATGAATTTAGAGCTGCATCCTGTGGTATTTCTGAACAGCCTCAGTAGGAGACAGAAATAAGAATGAAAGAATAGCAAATTATAGGGGGAAAAAGGGAGGAATTTCAATTTGATATCAGGAGGTGGAAGTAGTGAAGACGCAGCACAGACAGACTTGGGTGTGTATTCTCTATATACCCTTACTCAACTGTGTGGCTTTAGACAGGTTATATAATCTCTCTGAGCCTCAGTTTCTTCATCTGTAAACTGGGAATATCAATACCTAGTACATGGGGTTGTTCCAATAATGAAGAATTGATTAATAAGATAGGTTTAGTATAGGGCCTGGCATGTAGTGAGCATTTATTAAGAGGTGCGTGTTGATCACTGAAGTAGACTAAAAGTAAAATTATTGGAATGTAAAAGATGAAAGGCTTGTGAGTTTAGAATGCTAACATGGGAAGTGATGTTTGGGCTTTGCGGAGGGGTGGAACATAGCTCACTTTGATTCCGGATCCTTTTATTTAGTTTCAAAACCGAATGAAAATCTTTCAGCATATTCATCCCAGAAAACATGAATTGACACCAAAGCCCTCAGTTTTCCCATGCTGCCATTTTAAGTGCTGGGCTAGTTGGTTCCAGGTCAGAGGCCCCATTCATTTGCTTCCTTCCGATAGCAGAGAGCAGATGTACACCCTTTGCGCTGACGGTCTACTCACCAGGGTTCTTTTATTTTCTCCTGAGGTTGTTGCTTTGGATAACAAGAGAGATGTTAGATTCCAGCAAAGCTTTGTAAACCCCCTGTCCCCACTGCACCATAAGCATTACCACGTTCTGATCCCCTCTGATAAACCATCATCATTTTCTTGCTATGTGTGTTTTTCAGAAAAGCACTAATTTTGAAATAGATTGTGGATCTGGTCATTCTATGACATCATGTCTGGTTTTAGCATCTTTTGAGGAAACATTTATAGTCACGAAGCAAAGTAGATTTCATATAGAAAAAAGATGAAGGTCGTATGTTTGAGGTTTTTCTTTCGGGTCTTTCTGCTTCCTGTAGTATCTGACTCCAGCCAGTTATAATGTTTCATGTTTATTTAAGGTGTGGGCAGATTGTGAAAAAATAGACAGTTGGCTACAGCTTTCTGAGCTCCAGTTTTGCTTCTTGATTTCTGCTTTGCCCTGTGATGAAAAAGAAAGGAGGGGGGAGAGCTATGTTTAACCATGATAGGTTCTTTCAGCCATTCCTTTTCTGATGCCAGGTCATTTTGCAGATACAGAGGACTGTGGAATTTGGAGTAACCTTTTTTTTGAGTGTCATCCAATTCAGGATGGTTGGACTTCAGTTGGGAACAGTGGTCACCTCGACCTTCCTTCAAGATTACAAGATAATTTCTTGTCTAAATGCTAGGGATGGCTCATAAAAGAAACACTGTTCTGTTCTGTTTCCAAAGTGGGAAAAACACTCATTTAAACTGAATTATTCCTTGTTCTCTTGTGCATTTTGTTTTAGACATGTTCATAATAAGCAATTAAAGCAGTACTTTCAAATATTATTTTCAAATTAAGGATAATTGAATGCCAGTTTGATTAATGCTAAATTGAGACAAATTGATGTCCTGTCCAAAGCATTAGAATATCTTGAAAAATCCTTCCCTCGTAGGAATAGCCTATGATAAAATTGAATATGACTTCACACTTGAATTTGTTTTATTTTAGTGGTGGGATGTCCAAATCTGTATTCTTTCTGGTAATCAAAGCATCTGGCACAGATGAAAACCTCACCTCCCATTATTAACAGTATTTTGCAGCCCCAAATCTTTCACTGTACAACCTAGGGGGTGCCGTTCACATCATTCTGTGTTTTTTTGCATGAAGGGGCCATGATTATTTATTCCCGTCAGTTTCTTTAAAGATGGAAAGGAGAATAATTGAGGTTGTTTTTATACATTGCTCTTCTCATTCCTGAGATATGACAGTGTGGTCACTTTAGAGTAAACCCTAGATTCCTGCCATCATACAATCAGTGGCCTTTGCGGATGGCTTTTTCACTTAACATTTTCAAGGTACATTCATGTTGCAGCATGCGTCAGTTTTTTATTCCTTTTTATAGCTGAATTATATTATATGACTATACCACACTTTGTCTTTCCATTCATCTGTTGATGTTTATCTGGGTTGTGTCCACTTTTTTGGCTATTATGAAGGAAGCTGCTATGAGCACTTGTGTGCAAGTTTTTGTGTAGATGTGTGTTTTCACTTCCCAATTCAAAGCAATAAAATCGATATATTTTTAGCTAGGCTGACCAAAAAAAAAGAGATGACGCAAATTACCAACATCAGCAACAAGAGTGGTGGTACCCCTACCAATATTGAAAGGAGTATAAGGAACATTGTGAACAATTTTACGTTAGTAAATCCAACAAGTTAGATGAAATGGACAATTCTTCGAAAGATGCAAACAACCCAGTAAAAAAATGGGCAAAAGACTTGAACAGATGCTTCACCAGAAGAGTTTGCGTATGGCCAATAAGCACATGAAAAGATGCTCAACTTCATTAGCCAGTGGGAAAATGCCAATTAAAATCACAGCGAGAACCCACCACTATTGGAATGGCAGAAGTATAAAATCTGATGTTATCCCAAGTGTTCGTTAGGATGTGGAAGATCTGGAACTCTCCTACACTGCTGGTGGGGGTGTGAACTCATACAACACACCCTGGGAAACAATCCTGTGGTTTCTTAAAAATGTAAATGTACACCTGCCATATGACCAAGCCATTCCATTCTAGGTACTTACCCAGAGTAAATGAGAGCACATGTCTATATAAAGACTTGTACATGAATGTTTATAACAGCTTTATTTGTAATAGTCCCAAATTGGAAATAACCCAAGTGTCCATCAACAGGTGAGTAGATAAACGAACTGTGGTATAAATAATTCTCAGCAATAAAAGGGAATGAACTATTCATGCATGCTGCAGCATGGATAAATCTCAAAATTATTGCGTTGTGTAAAAGAAGTCCAACCAAAAAACAAAATTTCTGGAAAATGCAAATGAATATATAGTGACAGAAAGCAATTCAGTGGTCCCTGGAAGGAGGGGTAGGAAGGAGGGAATTCAAAGGGGCATGAGACAACTTTGGAAGATGATGGATATGTTCATTATCTTGAATGTGGTGATGGTTTCATGGGTATATGCCTATTTATTATTAAATCGTACATATGAACTATATGATAGTTGTACTGTATAAAATAATTGTATATTATCAAATTGTATGAAATGCGTACAGTTCAAATATAGCCCAATAAACTTTTTAAATTTAAAAAGTAGCAAGAATAATGTAACATACATACATGCTCATCACTCAGATTCAGTCATTTTCAGCATTCTGCTATTCTCTCTCAAGGAGTTTTGCTGTAAAGGGGGCAGAGAAACAGGCTGTACCTAGAAGGGCATGACTCAGGCAAGGATCAAGCATAAGATGGGATATGCTACAGCACGTTTATATGCTGATGAGAGGTGAGGACAAACGGAGGTAAAAGTAGAAGGAACCGACAGGCACTTGAGTGGGCAGGAAAGTCTGGGCTGGTGTCTGTGTAAAAGGGAGGCGTGGGCCTTGGAGAAGAACATAACTCATCCGTAACAGGAGGGAAGACAAAGACAGGGACAGGATTTGCTTAATATGCCTCACTGGCTCTTTGTTAGCGATGATGATAGCATCAACAATTAGAGCAGTGAGAATAGTTAGTAGGCCTTTGTATTCATTAAGAAAATGAGTCACCCAGACTCAGCAGTACTTGATTGTCTTTGATGAAGTTTACAGCCAGGACACCAATGAGTATCTTGTAGTTACAGATTTCTAAGCATCTCCAGCTAAAAAAGGATCGTGCCTGCAACCTCAACTCTCCTTTGAAGCAATGCTCACTTAGTCTGCATAGGAGTAATCAGTTGATAGAGATGATGGAAAGTCCTCTGCCTATGTATTCCGTGTAAAATTACATTGCCATTCAAGGTTTTCAGTGTTAGTAGTATTTTCATAGACACAAACCTCTCTCCTTCCATTGTCCCCTGTTCCCTTGTCAGTACCAGCAACACCTCCACCATCATTACTTATGTATCAAAAAATAGCAGTAGCCATCCTTTATGAAGCGGTGCTAGACTCTGTCTTCCCACCCTCAGGGGTAGGTGTGCTATTAGCCCCAGTTAATAGTTGTGGAATGAGGCTTACAAAGGTTAGGTAATTGCCCAATGTCACATCTCGTAAGTATCAGAACCAGAATTAAAGTCCAAGTCTATAGAACTCCAAAGTTCTTGACTTAACAAGAATTGCATGTTACTAGCCCCCCACCCTGATTATGAATGAGATGTTTTACTGGCAAGAGCAGATATACGCATATTTCCCTTAATTCTAATTTATTGTCAGGACTTTTGACAATAATAAAGGAACTGAGAAGAATGAAAACAAGTCACAGTTCCAACATCCTGTTGCAGCAACTGTTTTCATTTTGCTCCATTTCCTTTCGATCCTTATCCATATGTACATGTTTTACATAGCTGTAGATGCCATTTTGTATTCTGCTTTTATGGCTAATATTATACTTGACATTTTCCTGTTGCTTTTTGGTCCTTGATGGATACATAAGATTCCATTTTGTTGAAGTGCCATGATTAGTTAACCAGCCCCCACAATGGACAAAGTTGTTTCCAGTTTTTGAGTTTTGCAAACTCTGCTACAGCAAATAGTTTGATCCCACCCCTACACATACACCTTTTGTAATTTTTTCTAAAGAATAAGTTCCCAGGAGTGAGATTACCAAACAAGAATTTTGGACATGTTGATGGCTTTGATATTTTAAAGAGAGTGAAACTAGGAAACTTCGTACCTTTGATGATGGTAGGTAAATTTCATAACTGGCAAGAACAGATTAGCTGCATTAATTACTGTTTAGGAGGATGCAAATTAAAGACAAATAGGGAGTGATTGCTCATGGGTACAAGGTTTCTTTTTAGGGCAATGGGCGATGAAAAGTTCTGGAATTAGACAGTGGTGATGGTTGCACAGCTTTGTAAATAGACTAAAAGACACTGAATCAAATGTATACTTGAAAAGAGTGGATTTTATGGTAAGTGAATTCTCTCTCCCAAAAGCTGATATAAATATTTAAAGACAAAGTTTAAGCTATTTATTCCAGGTAATAGGTTCAACCATTGCTATCGGAGTGTTTTATACTTATTCTTATATTTGGAAGCCGCATAGCATAGTGCTGAAGAGCATCAGACTGCCCGGGCTTGGTTCGCGGCCTTGCCACGTAGCCGCCATGTGAGTCCTGGCCAGTGCTGTAGGTCGGGGCCTCCGGAAGCTGACACGGAGACAGAGTTCGGGGTGCAGTATGTTATTAAGGATCAGCACCTATGAAGGCAGGGCAGAAGTAAGACCGGGTGCAGGAAGTGGGACTGATGCAGCTCAGCCCACCCTGCAGGGAGCTCTGAACTGGCAGCGTCTGCACTGGCTGAATGGCCAGGCCTTCAGACCCCACACCCCACACAGAAACCTGACTGCGTAGCCCGGGAGGGCAGGACCTCCAGCCAGGGTGCTGGGCGTCGGTGGCCGACCCTGCGGGAGCTGACAATGGAAGTTCGGCCACTCTCCTCTGCTCCCCACAGGCGGGCAACCTGAGCAGGCACCTGGGTGGCACCTCTCCACGTCTGCCACAGCAGGTGGCTTTAAGCTCTTCTGCTTCGATTTCCTCACCTGTCAAATTGAGATAATAATAGTATCTACTCTTAGGATTTTTAGAGAATTAAATGAGATAATGCATATGAAAAACGTAGAAGAGAGCTTGTCATCTGATAAATGTTCAAAAAATACTAGCCATTATTATTTTTTTATTACTCTCCTGACTAATATTGTCAGTTTTGCCCAGACCATGCCAAAGAATTATGATGCAGCATATATACTGAGAAGGCTCTAAAGGCTTTTAAAAACTATAGAATTTATGTTTTAGAACAGTTTTAGGTTCACAGAAAAACTGATTTACAGTGGCAAGGGCAGAAAGTTACTCAGGAAAAGCAGACACCAGATTTGGCAGGTGAAATGGGAAAAGCACAAAAAAAAAAAAAAAAGGAGAGAGAGCCAGCAAAGGCTGTGTTTGAAGAGAGAATTTTGTTGTTTTGTCTTGGTCAGGGTGGTTGACACAAGGCAGAAAAAGATCGGAGGTGGTTACATGCTGTCATCAATAGCGCTTTGGGCAGATACATGCTGGGTGTGGAGGATATTACAGACCTTTTGTCATGTGTTATAAATGTAATCATCCATCATTTTCAAAAGGTGATATAAAGAAGATTTAAGCTGGTTTTAAATTATTTTTGGCTATAATATCTTTATGTTTATATTACTCTCCATCTTGCAGGTGAGAAATTAGAGGCTCAAAGTGGCCGCAATGTAACAAATGTATATTACTTTATGATAAGTAGTATCTATTACTTATGACTTCTCTTTTTGAGGCAGGCCATGAAGCAACACAGCAGTCTTATTTTACGTTAGTATGTTATGATTATTGTGATATATATGTACAGGTTTAATAAATGTGCTATAAATACACAGGTTTAATAAATGCTATGTACCAGGCACTGTGCAAGTTGCCTTATCAACATTATTTCACTTAATCCTGAAGACAAATCCAAGATAAAAGGTAAGTAGTGTTATTACTATTCCATTTTACAGAAGAGAAAACTATAATTCAGAGAGGTTGGGTAACGTACTCAGAGCTCTTGAATGAATTTGTACATAGGTTTTTCATGGCAGAATGTACTCTTCTAACTATTATGTTACACTGCTGCCACTCTGAGCCTCAAATTTCTCACTTGCAAGACAGAGAGTAGTTCCTAACTCATAAAATCATTCTGAAGATTAAGTAAAATCATTGTAACTAATGGAGGGCTTTATTTTGATCGTCTTTTGTCTATTACCATGCTTGCACAAAGAAGAGATTCAGTAAGAGCTCTGTCATTTTATGACTAAGCATATTCCATGCTGACTCTAGGTTTTGTGCAAGACAAGTTTGAGTTAATAATCACTGTGCCATGACTGGAGATGCAAAGATGAATGAAACAATCTTTGCTCTAAGGAGCTCATACTTCTGTGGGTTAAAAACACACAAAGACACCATTCCCATATATTATGGTTAAGTCCAGTTATAGGAGAAGTACAGCTGTACAGTCTGCCTGAAAGCCGTTTTAAGGATTATTTGGAGTCCAGACGGCAGGTGAGAAGAAAAGGGTAGGCATACGAAGGCAAGACACAGTTTGGGGAGTGGAAAACCACTGGCATTCGGTGTCTGTCACTGAGGCATAAAATGCTGGGCAAGAAGTGGCAAGCAGTGAAGTTGGAGAGGTAAGCATCCCGTGTGTCATGTGGAAAAACTTGAACTTCGGCTTGTCAGTCACTGTTCCAAAACACCTTTTTCCCCACGCTCTTCAAATTTTTGCCGTATCTGTTGTCTCTGTAATATTACTTAATATTAAAATCAGCTCACTTTTTACTTAATCTGGGCCTAAGCAATAATATCCCTGAAATACAGTTTTGTTATGCTAGTTGCATTTTTCTACTACACTTTACAATAAATGCATTACAGTTAAAAATGTGGAAAATATTTATCCATGAATCGCTTAAAATCATTTCCGATACCACCAAGGGTCCATGTATCACACTTGTCAGGTAAGCAGTGGGGAGTCCTTGAAGGGTTTTCAGCAGAGAAATAATAGAGCTAGTCTTACTTTCTTTACAAAAAATAGGAACTCAGAAATTTTACTTAGGAGAAGAATAATCAAGTAGGCATTTTTCATTACAAAATGTCCTAAGATTTAGGGTTTATATCCCCACCTCTAGTCTCTGGATCCCAGACAAAAGCTGGTTTGCCAAGTTAAACCACAATACTTCTTTTAAGAAAGTCCAAATGAAGCATTTGTTTATTTTTACAAACAAAAACAAAGCATTGTGGATAAACCAGCCTTTATGATTTTGTGATCGTAATTGTTTTTTATTGTAAGAGTTTTTTCCTTTTCTCTTAATTTTATTCAATTTTGTTTATAATCATGCTTACAAAGCAAAATCTATAAAACAATATATATTCAGAGGAATCTAGTTTCTCCCCTTCACCTCTACTTGGTTCCCTCCATCCATCCTACAGGGAATACTTTTGTTTATTTATTTTGTGGTTTGTCCTTCCATCTGAAAACGTTTATAAGATGTATTTCTACCTTGCTTTATTCACATAGCAATATATAGAGATACTCTGCATTTCAAGTGTCATTTTGAGACAAAAGTATGGAATGCAGAAATTCATATACTGTAAGTTTCTAGATCCCTTGAAATGAAACCATAAATCAATAACAGAAAAATATATGGAAAATACTTCAAATATTTGAATATTAATCAACACCTTTCTAAATCACCACTGTTAAAGAAGAAATCACAAAAAAATGAGGAAATATAATTTGAATGAAATTGATGACACCTCTAATTTCTAGGATACAGCTAAAGCAGGATGTATAGGGAAATTTATAGCATTAAAAGCTTATATTGAAAAGGGAGGAAATTCTCAAATTGTTAACCTAAACTTTCACCTTAAAAAACCCCCAAAATAAGTACAAATTAAACCCTAAGCAAGCAGAAGGAAATGAATAATAAAAGCAAAAGCAGAAATCAACGCACTAGAAATGGGGAAAAGAGAAAATTAAAAAAGACAAAAAGCTGTTTCTTTGAAAAGATCATTAAAATTGATAAATCTGTACCAAAACTGATAAAGCAGGAGAACAACAACAATAAAAAAGACATAACTGAGCAATATTAGGACTGAAAGAGGGACATCACTACAAGTCCAACAGGTATTAAAAGGGTAACAGGGGACCATTGTGGTCAATTTTTTTAACAATAAGTTTGATAGTTTAGATTAATAGATGCATTCCTTGGAAAACCCAAACTACCAAACCTCACTCAAGAAGAAACAGGTAACCTGAATAGCCTTCTATTAAAGGAATTGAGTTAAAGAAATTGGATTTGTATTTGAAAACTCTTCCCAAAGAAATTCCAAACTAGATGACTTCAGTGGCAAATTTTACCAATTGTTTAAGATATAAACAGTATCAATCCTACACAAACTCTTCCAGAAAACAGTCTTAACTTTGCACCGAAACAAGAAAATGACACATAGAAGAAAAAAATAACTATAGATTATATGGAGATTATATATATGAGATTATATTCTTCATCAACACAGATGCAAAGATCCTTAACAAAAAATTAGGAAACAGAATCCAGCAACATTAAAAGCACTAATATTTGTGATCAAGTAGGGTTTATCCAAGGAATGCATGGCTCTTTAAATGATTGAAAATCAATCAATGTAATTCATCATACTGATAGATGCTAAAAGATAAACCATATGATAATATCAGTAGATGCAGAAAAGACATTTTACAACATTTAGCATCAATTCATGATAAAAAAAATTCTTGGTAAGAGAAGGAATAGATTATAGCCTCCTTAATCTGAAAAGGGGCACCTTTGAAAAATTTGCAGGTTATATCATACTTAATGGTCAAAATCTAAATGCTTT
Source organism: Manis javanica (assembly GCF_040802235.1). Lineage (NCBI taxonomy): Eukaryota > Metazoa > Chordata > Mammalia > Pholidota > Manidae > Manis > Manis javanica. The sequence goes on from NC_133167.1 coordinate 101,288,976, forward strand.
ATCCCTAGGATGAAGGCAAAGCAAAGGTGTCGGTTTTCACCACTGTTTATTTAATATTGTATTAGAAGTCCTGCCCAGTATCTTAAAGCAAGAAAATTATATAAAATGCATGTCAATTTGGAAGAATGAAATAATAATGTGTTTAGGTTATGCAATCATTTGCATTAAAAATTCCAAGTAATCTACAAAAAAAACTTCTAGAGCACATAAGTGAGTTTATCAAGATCACAGGTTATAAAGTTATAAATTGGCTATTTAAATAGAAAAATCATTTATAATATCATCAAAAAATGAAACACTTAGGAATAAATTTAACAACAGAAATGTAAGACATACATGGAAAACTACAAAACATTGCTGAAATTAAAGAATAACAATATTCATGGATTAGAAAACTCAGTTTTGTTAAGATACCAATGCTCTCCAAATTGATCAGTAGATTCAATACAGTCCCAATCAAAATCCTAGGAAGTCTTTTGTCAAAATCAGCAAGCTGATTTTATATCAAATGCAAAAGACCTAGAATAGACAAAATGACTTTGAAAAGAAGGAACAGTTTGAGAACTTAGGTTACCTAATTCAAGACTTATTATAAAGCTCCAGTATTTAAGACAATGTGGTATTGGTATAAAGATAAGATACATAGATCAATAGAGCATATTATAGAGACCTGAGGTAGAGCTATACGTATGGTCGATTAATTTTGATAAGGGTACCAAAATAAGGACACCGACATAATATAATTGGGAAAGGATAGTCTTTTCAGTAAATGGTGTTCAAACAACTGGACCGCCATAGCTAAAAGAATGAATCTTGGTCCTTCCCCTGCACCATATGTAAGTTAACTCAGAATATATCATAGGCCTAAATACAAGAGCTAAAACTACAAAACATCTAGAAGGAAATGTAGGAGAAAAATTTTATGACCTTGGCGTAGACAAAGATTTCTTAGATAAGAAAGAAAAAGCAGGAATCATAAAAGAAAAGAAATCAATAAACTGCACTAATCATAATGAGAACTGCTCTTTGAAAGACACTGTGAAGAAAATGAAAACTCAGGCCATAGATTTGGAGAAAATATTTGCAAAACACATCTGATAAAGGACTTGTATGTAGAATATAAAACTCTCAAAATTCAATAATCAAAAGGTAAACTACCAAATTTAAAAGATGAGTAAAAGATGTGAATAGATATTTCACTAAAGAAGATAAATGGATAGCAAATAAGTACATGAAATAGATGCCTATCATTACTAGGCCTTAGAATCCATAATGAGATATCATATATACATATTAGCATAGCTAAAATTTAAGACTGGCAATACTAAGTGCTGATAAAGGTGTAGATTAACTGGAACTCTCATTAACTGATGGTTGGTATGCAAAATTACATATGGCCACTTTAAAAAACAGTTTGAGAGATTGTTATAAAGTCAACCACACACATGCATTTTCTATATGACCCACAAAACCATTCTTATGTATTGGTTTAATCAAGAGAAAGAAGACGTGTTCATACAAAGAGCTATATGTGAATGTTTATAAAAGCTTTATTCATAGTACCCCAAACTGGAAAAAAAACCTCAAATATCCCTCATCTAGTGAACGGATAAACCAACAGTGATAACATCCACGCAGAGGAAAACTACACAGCTATAAAAATAGCAGTATTGATATTCACAACAACATGGAGAAAACCAAAAGCTTTATGTTAAGGGAAAGTAGCCAGACACCAAAAGTTACATACTATATTATTCCATCTGTATTACATTCTTAAAAATGCAAAACTATAGAGGGGAAAAAATAAGATCAGTAATTGCTATAGTCTGGAACTAGGGAAGGAGATTGACTGTAAAGGGTCAAGAAGAACTTTTTGGGGTGATGGAGATGTTCTATAGCTTGATTATGGTGGTGGTTACACAACCATATACATTTGCCAAAACTTCTCAGATGTTACTTAAAAGGGGTGAGTTTTATTTTTGTATATTAAATCTTTACGCACTTGACTTTAAAAAGTATAATAAAGGTAAAAAAGGAACTGGGAAATAAAACATGAAAGCAGAGAGACCAATAAGAAGAAAGAAGAAAGGGTGAGGCTTAAACTAGTGCAGTTATTGCTAAATTAGAGGCACAGGGTTTAAGAACACTGGTCTTTGGAATCAGACAGACTCCAGCCTGAATACTGGGCTTTGCCATATACTAGTTGTGGGAACTTGGGCAAGTCATTTAACCTCTGTAGTCCTGTTTTTTCATCTGTAAAATAGGGGTGGTGAGAACAGTATCCATGTATGAATACTTAGTGTGATATAAGCAGAGGAGGTCACTGTCGGACTGTCTGAGTAGTGCTTAAAAGGTCAAAGTGATACGATCTGGTGACTGATTGAAACTTGGAAGTAAGAGAGTAGAAGGAGGTAAGGATGAATCACGGGTTCGCGTTTGGGTGATTGACTGCCACCAGCTGGCCTACAGGCTTGGAGGAAAGACAATGACTTCAGGTTTAAAAAGGAGATTAAAGAGCTATTCTCTCAGACATGTCATTGAACCTTCCCCTGAGAGCCCCATACAGATGTACACAGCTTAGCCTATACCCCATATTGGTCTAACTTTTAAAGCAAAAAAGTTTTAAAAAAATTGACAGGAAAGAAAATAAATTTTGTTTTTAATTCAGGCTCATTGAATATATATCTCTGGGATTTCCACTGATAGTCTAATGGTTAATTTCATTGTGCTGATATCCAAGCCAACTAATTGTTATCCTAACTCCCTGTGTCTTAGTGCTGAAACGTGGTAGGTACTCAACTAATATTTGTTGAATCAGTCTTGAATATTTCTTCTTTGCAAAGTACTGGAGGCTTCTGGAATGCCTGGACTCTGACTGGATATAGGTGGGCTTAGGATGCAAATTCAGAAATGGGTATGTAACTGAAAACGTCTTTAACTCATGGTTTCTGGTGGAAGGATGAGAGGAAGTGGTGCTCCTTGCTACTCGGTTTCGGTGACTTTGCACCAAACTGGTGGTTTCTTTCTGTCTTTGCTCACAGAAGTTTCTCTGAAATCCAGCTGCAGTCCTCCTTTACACATTCATTGCCTCTTTTATTGCACTGGCAGTTGAAACCATGCAGGAAAGACGTGACGCTTCTCTGGAAACCGTTTTTGACTTTCCTTCTGCGACTTTGGCCACAGGGCCTGGAAGCGTGGTGGGGAAAATAAGTTGAGCACCACTACATTGTGGTAGAAAACCATTTGAGCTCATTGCTACCAACTCAAGCTGGCGTGGGCACCAAAGTATTATGTTCCCAATCATGCATGAGCCTGTGAATTCAATTAAAATCTGGTGTGACTTCCTTTACATGGCCAGTTAGGATGACTACATTCCCTGAACTCAGTTGGGCAGGATGGCACATGTCCTACAACTTGCTGTCATCTCTTACTAGCAGCTCTTTCTTGCCACCCATCTCCCAGGAAGTAGTCCTCATCTGTGGTCATTATTTCTTCTGGGGACCCTCAGTCCTCACCGCACTGTGTGTTTTCTCAGCATCCTGTGTCTGGAGCGGGTTGGGTTTGAATGTCATGGTTATTGAGCAAATTTGAAAATAAGTGGGTTTGCAGGAGTCAGAGCGAGAGGCGTAGCTGGTGTAGTAAGAGGAGTGGGAAGCTAACGGGCTGTAGAGGGATGAGTCAGAGCTGCTGTGAGCTTCAGAAACAGCTCAGCCCGACCAGCTGCGGGCCCTCACCTCTCTCTTTTAGCAAGTGAGTCTATCCGTATTCCCCCCTCCCCCTGTGGGGTGGGACAGGAATGAGTTGGGAAGCCCTGAATAGGAAATTCCACATTTGAAAACCAGACCTAGTATCTCAGTTCCACACAGGGATGGTCTCTGAGCACTGGTCTTCGGTCTGAGCCCCCAGGAGCAAACTCAAGGAGGCCAGATGACGGAGGCTGGATACACTAAATCTCACTTTCTTTGGCAGAGGTAAACTGAAGGATGCATATTCAGAACTAGGACATCCTGAATTCTGCATCGCTTTTCTCAGTTCTGACAGAAAAGAAGGTCACATGTACATTTAGGTACCACACCCTTAAACGTGTTAGGAGGAAAATGTTTGTAATAAAAAGAAGCTGAGAAAAAGAAGCATAGCAATGTGGTTTGGTTGCGTTTGTACCACCTTAAGCCTCGTGAGCTCACTGGAGGGAAGGTCGGTGATGTCAGACGTGCAGAGAGAAGAAAAGGCAGGTACTTCCAGGTCAGATCAACCATTCAGCACAAGGGCCCCTTAAAGCAGGAGCTGTCCCAAGAGGCTCCAGGGTCTCCTACCCCCCGAAGGACACTGGGCTCCGTGATCTCGGTGACGCTCTAAGCCGAGGTCCAAGGCAGGGGAGCAGATGGAGGAATGTTCCCTTCCCCTCTCCTTTGCTCTCTTTGTTTCCCCTGTCCTCGTGGTTTACCTGACGAGGATCCCAAACCGTCAGTCCCTTCCTGGTTGGAGGATTCTACTGTAAAAGGCTCCTGGGCAGACACAGAGAGGTGAAGACATGCTCCCCCTGCTTCTGAGTCCCAGCTCTGAGTCAGACATTTGCTCTGGAGATCCTGCTCGGGGGGGCTGCATGCTCTGACACCATCTAGCACCACCATGTCCCTACGCTGCTCAGCACTAGAGGAACATGGATACTATGAGCCCTTCCATGAGAAACCCCAGCAAGGTTGGCTTTATCAGACCCACAGCTTGTTTCCTGTGGACATGACAAATCCCTGGTGTCTTCTCCTGAGGAAGGTCCTCACACTTGGGACAGGGAGAAAGAAGAGGTTACATGCAGTGCCTCTGTGCACTTAGCCTTCTTGTGTGACCTTGTATCTTAGGCCCTGAAGGTCACCTCAGCCAAGGACGTCTTGGTCCTGTGGAAGTACTTGGTTCTTTTTCTGAAAGTTGCCTCCCTGCCACCTGGGTCCCATTTGGAGGAGAAAAATTCTGTGGGTACCTATGACAACTGAGGGGCAAAAACAAGACCTTGACATTTTGTTTCTATTTTGTCTTTATGACAGAAATGAAAGCAAGACATGGTGGTTGAATGGATAATAGAAGACAATGACAATCCTATGCATTATTTCTTTTTCTAATTATAGAATCTACAACCATTACCCAAGTGTTTTTCCAAAATACAACTAAATACCATCGTTTTACACTTCGTGTTAGATATTTGGTGCAAGTATTTGGGATGTAGCCAACTCTAGTGTGGTCAGTCGTCAACAATGTGAAAAGAAAAATAAAGTGACAGGCTGGTGACAAACCAGGGTCTAATGGCTGCCCCTGAAATGTGTGGATCAGAAAGGGGTATGGGGTCTAAGGGAAATACGCCAGGACCTCCCTCATCCCATTAAGTGCCAAGCCAGGTTTGGTTTAACTAACCAGGCTTGCCAAGTGGATTCACCCCATTCTCTCCCTTCACCCATCCATGGTGCCCCTCCCGCAGTGGTGCTACAACCTCACAATCATATCTTTTTAGAATTTTAAGGAAAAACTTGAACTCTGACTGATGGCGTTTTGTAAAGGAAGTCCTCCCTGAAGTTAAAAACCTTAATTAAAATTATGGTGTTCCCTAATGTATGCCTTCAACTAACATTTATGGTCGCTCCACCACGTACCCTACATGTTCGTTAGGCATTTGCTTCTAGACATTAGATAAAGCACCGAAAAATCCAAAAACGGTTCTTCCCTTTTTGCCTGGAGGGAAAAAGGCTTTGCACCCTGCTACAGGCAGGTGCTTCCTTATTCAGAAAGAGGGCTGAAAGCTGCTCCAAACAGAGAGCTTTGTCATCTCAAGAACGGCTTTTTTTAGAGCAACTCTGCCAACTTGCTGTCCCTTTCTTCTCACATTCAAAACCAACTCTGTAGGTCTGGAGCTTAATTGGAGAAATATTTTAAATTCCACTGCTAGGTGCCCCTTCACTGACTCTTGGAAGCGGAAAATAGTGTGCTTTGGTCTGAAGCAGCCCCAGAGACAATGCACAACATTCAGCCTCTTGTACTGAGTGGTCAAACAGCTGCAGGTGATTACAGGAGCCGGAGAACATTCTGTATTGAAAAGGAAGCTTCTGTACCTTACAGCAGCTGCAAAAGCCCCTGTGCAGCAGGGAAAAATGGTTCCCATGCACACGGGCCTTGGAAGTGTTACACGCCGAGACAGAGCCCCCCTGCTGTATGCAAGGCAGGGTGGAATTTGCCTGCATCACCAAATCATTCCACGTGAAATCTCTAATTAAATTTGCTTATTTGGTTCTCCACATTTTCCTCTCCAAGCAAGCTCAAGGTTTTGCTTGCCATCCACCAACTCTTGCTTTAGAAAGGGCCGGTCATGTGATGAGCGCTAAGTATTCATGCAGATACTCATTAAACAAAGTAATATATATTTAGAATATTCATCCCTGCTGAACTTTCCTACATTTGCATCAAAATGGTTGGAAGGAGGAAATGCCCTAAGAATTCCAGATTCGGTTTTAATCCTAAAGAAAAAGCAAATTAATTATATCCCTAAGGCATATTTCTCTTGCCCCACAAAAGCATAATCCTGGACTCTAAGAATCTTATACCTGACATTTCTCCTGATTTAATTAGATGCAAGAAAGGAACAAAGCCACATTTACGTGAATGAACATGAATGCCTAATTATTTTTGTTGCAAATTATCCACACGTTTTCCTTACATTTGTGTGGCTGGCCAAGCCTATCCCAGTGTTCTTACCTACATCACCTTATTTGAATTTCACAGCAATCTTGTGAAGAAAACAGATGACAAAAGTGGCTGTCATCATTTTGCAGGGGAGGAAGCTGAGAGTCCAAGAGGCTCAGGGCTGGGAACAGCCGGTGGAGCTCGGCCCCGGTGTGAGGGTGTGGTCTTTGTCAGAAGGAACAGGGTGATCCGTCAGTGCGACTAGAGCTTGTGTGTGAGCGCCGTGGTATAAGTATGGAGGGAAGGGTAGCTGGAAGAGTGAAAAACAAGCAAAAGAAATGGAAAATGGATTCCGAGGTGGTGAGAACAACAGGAGAAGTTACCCTAAGTGTGTTTCAGTGTAGCAAAATCAGCCCCATGCGCCATAGGATGAAGCTCTCCAATGAGCAACTATATGTGCTCGTCTGGGATTTCTCAAAATAGGGTCTGAGAGAATCCTTTGGTTGGCCCCTCAGTTAGTCACCAGGCATTGCTCTGAGCAGACACTGTAGCCAGCACATGGGGTAATAATAGGACACTCACAAGGTTGAGATTAAGTTAACCTCTGGACTAAATGAAGAAGATTCAAAAGGTAATGAGTGAGGTCAGACCAAAGGACAGTCAATAAATTACTGACTAAGGAGATAGTAGTATCCTGAACTGATCATTGTGTTATATCAGGACATGCAGGTGAACTCTTCTGAGACTGGACATAGGAAGTGTTATTACCCTGGAGGGATAGTAATGAACTGTGTTTGCTGTACCTCAGGAAGGGTGACTGTTACCCTCTCAAGCAAGGAGCTAGACAGCAGGAATCTACCAATGAAGGCAGGGGTCAGAAGGAGTAATGCAGTCCCCCATCTTACTGGGGGGAAGGATGCTTCATGAGTGATTTCATGCTCATCAGGCATCTTCCAAGGCTCACGGAGAACTGGAAAGGACTGCAGAGGGGAGGGCAAAGGCCGACGGAAGGACCCCTTCCCCCTCATAAAGCATAAGCTGGCATTCTGGCTGGTGGTTCAGGTCCTTGGGGATAGCCGATGTGAGTCTGTCCTACCACGAGACAACCAATTCTGGGGGTTCTGGGACTCGCATCCCCATTTTTTTTTATCAGAAAGAGGGGGTTTCTCTTGGGCCTTTTTCTGTCTGTGCAGCTGAAGCAATGGAGTCTCAGGTTGTCCTTGGTCTATACCAAGAGATGTGGAAGGAAAACGCCCAGGATACTGACCATTTATTGGTCTTCCATGGAGTTTTGATTTCCCTCCCAGCCCACCTGCTAGCTAGGATTTCCCTTCAGAGCCCTCCTTAGTTGCTTTGTGTATTCTGTCCAGGCTTTTCAGAAGTCGTCTGTGGGACAGAGACCATGGACTCTACTCACTCCCTCACTGCTTACTGGACCCATATCCAGAAGCCATTTCCTTCCTTCTTTTAATTGAGGTATAATTGAAATCTAACATTATATTGGTTTCAAGTGTACAACATATTGATTCGATATCTGTATACATTGTGAAATAATCACCACAGGAAGTCTAGTTCCATCTGTTACCATATAAAGTTAATTTTTTTTTCCATTTGTTAATTTTAGATTTGTTTCCCATCTGGGAATGAGAAACCGTTTTATTTTCAAAGTCAGCAAGTGCTACCACCTTTATATCTAGCAGTTTGTTCTTTCGCTTATCTTTATACGCTCACCTTTTATTGTAGACAGCTGGAAGAGGCCATGTGGCACGCAACACCGCCTGGAAATTTCCTTCCCTAGAGTATACAGTTCTTTGGTCCATTTTCTTTTTTCCAAGTTACCATGGGTGTCAATGTCGCTAAATGTCTCACCACTACATAAAAATGACTCCTTTCTTTCAGATTCCAATAATATTTTCCTTGTGTTTATTTAAGCTGTCACTGAAGGACTTTTCTACTCCAGCCCCAGAGCCAGTGTACAATGTCTAGGTTCTTATTACAGCAGCACCCACTCTGGTTCCAAAACCTGTATCAGTTAAAGCTTGATCAGAGAAGTGAAACCACTTTGAGTGGAACAAGGAACTTATCATAGGGATTAGAATGCCCGTGATTATGGTTAAACAAGACTTGTCAAGCCTTGGGCCTGAAGTCCACAGGAAGGGCAGGCTTCAGGAGAGGCAGAGAGACGCAAAGTGGAGCCCCGAAGAGAACAAACGCAAACCGAAACCTGTGTGGGGGAGCTGGGACCCATGGGTGCCAGGCTGGTCTGTTGGCCTCTAGTCCTCCAACCGCGGTGATTAAGGCTGGTGCACTTCGCCCAGGAGTTACTCACAAACCTAACCGGGATTCAGAGAAGCTGAAGAAGCAGATGGGGAAACGTAGGCCAAGCTGCATCCCTGTATCCACAGGTGAGCCAGCAGATGAGCAGCATTCAGTGTGACCTGTGACAGCAGCTGACCCCTGGCCCTACGCCAACCTTCCACGACCGTCTTACTTCTCTGCCTTCCAGTGTTGGTCAGGTTTCTGGGAAACATAGTTCCAGCCAAGCTACAAAGCCACCACAGTCCCAAAGCCCCCAGCCAAGGATGAGGCCTACTGCCTAGAACACGTGGGAAGTGTTTGTGATGGCAGAGACGAGCCATTTGAGGATTCATGTGAATCAGATACAAAGAACTCATGCAAAGGCAGAGAAAGTTGGTGCTCATAAATCAGTGATAGTAGATGCCTAACAAATAAAAATGAATAACTGTCCAGAACAAATTTTAATTAAATGGTATTGTGATGATCGTTAATGCTGTTCCAGCATGTCCCAGGCTGATCATTAAGATGTTAACAGGTTTTCTGCATTGCTTTGCTAGGACTGCCATAACCAAGTACCACAGACTGGCTGTCCTGAATGACAGAAATGTATTCTCTCCCAGCTCTGGAGGCTGGAAGTCTGAGATCAAGGTGTCAAGGTGTGGGCAGCGTTGGTGTCATCCAAGGTCTCTCTTCTTGGCTTGCAGACGGCCCCCCGTTCTCTGTGTTCACATGGTCAGCGCTCTGTGTGTGCATGTGTTTGTTGTCTCTGTCTTGTCCTGATCTCTTCTCATAAACCCTCTGGTCACTGGATTAAAGCCCACTCAGAGGACTCCACTGTGACTTATTTACCTCTTGGAAGGACCTATCTCCAAATACAGTCACAATCTGAAGTACTGGGTATCAGGACTTCAACGTATGCATTTGGAGAGGGACACAATTCAACCCCTAACATTTTCTATAGCATAACAAAGTTTGAGAAATGCTACATGCTGTTATTTTCTTCTTGGAAATTGACCAAGTACATGTATACGAAAGATTACACAAAATCTTGAAAACAATCCAGTATTGATCTCCCACCCCGTACCCCCCAGTGTTTTACACATTATTGATAATCCTAAACTGCCTTTCATCTTTCATACACTGGCAGGTAGTATTGAACTATCTCTGGGAAGCCTCTCTGCGGGCTGGTGTGGCAGGCAGAAGGGACAATGGACGTGGGTGGAGAGCCAGCGCCCCCTGGATCCGGGCCCACCTCTCATCGGAACCCATGGAGGCCTCACCAGCTTCACACTCTGAAGATACTTGGTGAGTTGATGAGTTGCTTAGAGATCTGCGCCAAGAGAACTGGGTTTGTGAGTGGGTGGAGGGCTGGCCCCTGCCACCTGGAATTGCCCCTTTCATCTGGGCCAAGGGGACCTTCCGGATTGTGAGGGGCCCGGAGTTTCCTTTCTCACCAGAAGCTGCTGGCCAGGGTAGTGGCCTCTCTCCTGGCTCCACTGCTGCTCCTACTTATTCTCTTATTCTTTGCAAGTGAGGAAAGGAGCAGAGGTGTGGACACCACTGGGGAGTGGGAGGCAGCTGGGTGAGGGTCCTCCAGGAAGGCTTGGGCAGGTAGGAGGGGGTGGGCTTGGGTGGATGGGCCTGCCAGCCTTGCATTGTCTGCCAGTCCTGTAGCGGCTCTGGAGGGCACGGCCCCACTGCCCCAGCTCCAAACATCCGCCCAGCCCTCGGGCTTTACCACCTGCTCCTGCGGCTCCGAGTGTGCCGCTTCCTGCTTCTGCTTCCTGCTCTCTCTACCCAGTGCTCAGTTCAGCTTTCCTGGCTCAGCGGGTGGCTTTCCTTCTTGACCGCACTCTGGATCCATTCCCTGGTTCCCGGGCCCCATTCTGAGTCAGTCCCAGGGCTCTGGCCTTGCACAAAGGGAAGCTCCTCACTGCTGCTCGGGCAGCTGAGGAAGCAGGTGCCCATTCTTGTAGTGCTCTTGTGTGAAGCATCTCCAGGTACCCAGATAGGCTCTGTCAGCCTCTCCTATCAGCTCTGCTCTCCAACTGGTATCTGCAGCCTAGTAAGAACTGTATTATTTTAATGACAGATCCGCCTCTGTAGTTCCAGGGCCAGCACATTAGGACAGTAGCACCAGCCGTCCTTTGAACAGGCATAGTGCACACTGCTTTACACGCTTCTCTCTACTCCTCATAACTCTGAAAGGCAGAGCATATTGCCCCAATTCCATGGGTGAGAAAGCTGGCTCCCAGAGAGCAGGTTCACAGCCAGCACGGGGCAGAGCATCGATGGGACCCTGGGTCAGGGCCCTCGCACAGGCCTGCACAGAGATAGCAGTGCATGATAAAACTAGCTCTTGGCCCAGCATCGTCCCTGCTTCCTCCGGGTTTACTGCATTTTCCTCCAAATCCCGGCTCCAAAGTGCCCCCCACCCCACCCCCGTTGCCTCTGTCAGAATGCTCCCCTCGGTATCCGTACACTCAGTTACACTAGAGCCATCCCTACTGTGAACCCCATTCGCGGAATTGCCTGGAGAAAATATGGGTTTCTAAAATAAAACTACCACAGAAACGTGAGAGGGGGCGCAGATGGGTTTCTCTCCCCTTGGCTTTGACCTGTTCTCTCAGCAGCCTTCTTTTTCAGCATTTCCTTTTCTCGGCCTCAGCCTCAGACACACGGCCCAGTGCATCTCACAGAATGTACTTGCATTTTAGGCCGACAGTCCTTAAAACCTTATACGTATCTTCTCTTTATATATTTGAAGAAGAAAATAACTCATTTAAGGACAAACCATTTGAATGAAATAGTCTTAAAACACGCACTTGTGTGTGGGGCTTGTTGCAACTGTGGTATTTGTTGAGCAGAATACAGCGTTTCTGCTTCATGGTATTAAGAGAAGGCGTGAGAAATACTGTATATGAAGACTTAATGTACAAAGCAGTTTTACGATATGCTTTTTCATGTGCTCCTTAAGAATCTCATGGAGGCCTAGGCAAGTTGGTGTTCTACAGAAGAGGAAACTGGCTCAGCCCAGGCAAAAGGCTTGTGTAGGCTTGCAGCCCATGTGCAGGGCAGTCTTCTGATCTAAGATCTGTGCACTTTGTACCACATATTACCTCTTATCCATGGGGTGCCGTAATGAAAGGAAACCTAATCTTCCTCTGTAGTCCCACATCCACAAATTGCACCAAAAATTATTATGGCTATAATGTGATGGAGATGTGACTGAATGACTGAGAGAGTCTCTGAAGCCCCCTGCGGTCCCCTGAGCTTTGGAGATGGAACACAGTCTCTTCATCCAGCTTCTGTGTCTCCATTTACACCGGCTGCAGATGGCATCAGCAGGTCAGTGTAGTTCAGAGCCTACCCTGGCTTCCAGAAAGCTTCTCATTTCCTTGCTGCCATCAGGTAAGAAAGAATCTTAAATCCAGTCTCTCTATCCAGGGATCAGAGACAGATCCTTTTACAGACAAGAGAGACAGTCAGATAGTATGTGACCTTCTACTGGTTTTGTTCATGTTAACAACCAGCCATGCAGAGAGCTGGAGATGAACATTCTAGAAAGAGGGAATGGCAATAGCCCTGAGGAAAGAATGAACAGGGTGAGCTGCAGAAACAGAAAGGAGACCCGTATGACTAAAGCAGGGCTCAGCACGCTTCTCTTGCAAAGCGCTAGCTAGTAAATATTTTAAGCTTTTGTTGGCTATTCAGTCTTGGTTACAGTACTCAGCTACTGTAGCGCAAAACCTGCCCTGGACAACACATACATGAATAAGTGTGTCTGTGTTCCAATAAAACTTTATTTATAGACACTGATATTTGAATTGCATATCATTTTCACATGTAACACATTGTTCTTCTTTTGATGTTTCTCCAAATATTCAAAAATGTAAAAATCATCCTTAGCTGATTGTACAAAAACAGGCAATCAGCTGGATTCTGCCATGGGCTGGAGTTGGCTGACCCCTGGGCCAAAGCATAGCAAATGGAAGTAGTCCCAGATGAAGCGAGAGAGAGCTCCTGGGCATGGGCCAGACGGCATGCAGGTTTTGTAGGCCACTGAAGGGAGTGCGGGTTGTATTCTAATTGCTATGGGAAATGCCTGATGGGCTTCAGGCAGGAAAGTGACACAAGCTATTTTAATAACACTCTGGTGTATCTGAGTCCAGAATGGACTGTCAGGGAACAAAAGTAGGCGCAGATATAACAATAAGGAGCCTGCTCCAGTGGACCCAGCAGAGATGGCAAAATACCGAAATGGGAATTCCATCCCCATCCTCAGAGGGAATGACCTATTAGGATGATGGGGTGTTTCATCCTGCAAAATGCCTGGTACATAGTCTATATATATTCAGTAAGTGTTCAGTTCAGCATACTTGCCTTCCTTCTTTGGAAGTCAGAAGGCTGGGACTATTGGTTTGGTCCAAATCTCTCACCACTTTCAGGAAAATGGGTCATTCTGCTAAAAATAGGTCAGATAATATTAAAGTGAGGGACATAAGCCTTGCTAATAACTGTGAAAGGATGTGAGTGTATTCCTATTTTTGTTGAACCATGTGAAATAGCTAACATTTTCTACTGTAAGGTTTATCAAGATCACTGGCCTTATTTGTTACTCTGAAAACATAGTTTTAATTTATTTTGTTTGTCTTCACAAAAAGTATTAATATATGAACAGGAGTTTTTTTTCATATTTTTTATTTTGGTATCATTAATATAAAATCACATGGGCAACATTGTGGTTACTAGATTCCCCCCATTATCAAGTCCCCACCACATACCCCATTACAGTCACTGTCCATCAGTGTAGTAAGATGCTATAGAGTCACTACTTGTCTTCTCTGTGCTATACTGCCTTCCCCGTGCCCCCCCTACATTATGTGTGATAATCGTAATGCCCCTTATTCCCCTCCTCCCTCCCTTTCTACCCACCCTCCCCAGTCCCTTTCCCTTTGGTAACTGTTAGTCCATTCTGGGGTTCTGTGAGTCTGCTGCTATTTTTGTTCCTTCAGTTTTTCTTTGTTCTTATGCTCCATAGACAAGTGAAATCATTTGGTACTTGTCTTTCTCTGCCTGGCTTATTTCACTGAGCATAATACCCTCTAGCTCCATCCATGTTGTTGCAAATGGTAGGATTTGTTTTCTTCTTGTGGGTGAATAATATTCCATTGTGTATATGTACCACATCTTCTTTATCCATTCATCTACTGATGGACACTTAGGTTGCTTCCATATCTTGGCTATTGTAAATAGTGCTGCAGTAAACATAGGGGTGCATATGTCTTTTTGAAACTGGGATCCTATATTCTTAGGGTAAATTCCTAGGAGTGGAATTCCTGGGTCAAATGGTATTTCTCTTTTGAGTTTTTTGAGGAACCTCCATACTGCTTTCCACAATGGTTGAACTAGTTTACATTCCCACCAGCAGTGTAGGAGGGTTCCACTTTCTCCACATCCTCACCAGCATTTGGTTGTTCCTAGTCTTTTCTATGTTGGCCATCCTAACTGGTGTGAGGTGATATTTCATTGTGGTTTTATTTTGGATTTCCCTGATACTTAGCGATGTGGAGCATCTTTTCATGTGCCTATTGGCCATCCGAATTTCTTCTTTGGAGAAGTGTCTGTTCATATCCTTTGCCTATTTTTTAATAGGGTTATTTGCTTTTTGGGTATTGAGGCATGTGAGTTCCTTTTATATTTTGGTTGTTAACCCCTTGTTGGATATATCATTTACAAATATATTCTCCCATACTGTAGGATGTCTTTTTGTTCTGCTGATGGTGTCCTTTGCTGTACAAGCTTTTTAGCACGATGTAGTCCCATTTGTCTATTTTTTATTTTGTTTCCCTTGCCTGAGGAGATGTGTTCAGGAAAAAGTTGCTCATGTTTATATTCAAGAGATTTTTGCCTATGTTTTCTTCTAAGAGTTTTATGGTTTCATGACTTACATTCAGGTCTTTGATCCATTTTGAGTCTACTTTTGTGTGTGGGGTTAGACAATAATCCAGTTTCATTCTCTTGCATGTAGCTGTCCAGTTTTGCCAAAATAAACAAGGTTTTGAAAACTTATTCTTAGGTCTGTAGAGCAGAAACAAACCTCCTTGATCCTTTTCCCAGAATTAACAAATAGCTAGTCTTCCTGTGCCATTCCATTTCCTCCCAATTTCTCCATCTCTCCTGGCATTGAATGGGAATAAAGACAGAAGAAACAGCAAAGTGAGGACTTTGCCTGATATTGACAAATTACCAACTTGGAAAAGGGGAGACTGTCTGGAGCCCTACACAGGACCATGAGGTTGAGATGAGGTATGAGAAAAATCTCCCAAACCCAGGATCTGGGTGTTAAATGAAATAATGTAGACAGTTGTAGTGTGAACGATTTTATACCTGTTTGGGTTTGTATACTTTGAAAGGTAGGGGTGTTAATCAACAATTACTAATGGTATGTAAACAGCAAGAGCATACGTGCACCCGGAGTTGTCGGTCTTCCTGGCCGCCTCCCGTTTCTGGCGGGTCCTAGCACTCCGTGGCTTGTGGCAACCTCACTGCAAGCACACAGCCTTCTCCTCTGTGGCATGTCTTCTCTTCTGTCTCTTATTAGGACTTTTCCTTGGACTTAGGGCCTGCCAGGATAATTCAGAAGGATCCATTTCGAGATCCTTAATTATGTCTGCAAAGACCCAATTTCCAGTGAAGTCCGATTCACAGGTCCTGGGTGTTAGGACATAGACATACCTTTTTAGGGGCCACTTTTCAACCCTCAACAACAGCAGACTTTGTCTTTGTCAAAAGGCTACTTTCAGGAATTGGCAGCATAAGTTGCCTGCAGATAACATGCAAGCTGATACATTGCCCTAGAATTATTGCCTAATTTTTCCAGTGTGCAAACCTTATCTTTTTAACTGAGTTCTAGGTTTTATGTCCAATACAGGACTTTTGATTTTGACTTTTTAAGTTTTAGATGATTTGGACATTTTAATACTATTAACAGTGTTGCAATGAGTACCAGGTACCTTAGTTTATATCTACTAATATAGTAATACAATAAATACTCAGGTGCAGTGGCTCAAAGGGCATGGTCATTTTACATTAGGATATGACTGCCAAGTGGCACTCCAAAGAGGTTGCATCAATTCTCTCTCCTATGACAGGTATACAGTAACATTGGTTTCCCTTGAACTTGCAAAAATCATTTCTTATCAACCTGTTTGGTCTTTGCCAAAATCATTTATTTAAAAATTCTTATTTTAATGATCATTTATGTAGTTACAGCTGCGGTTGAATGTATTTTTCAGTATCTATTACCCTTTTTTTTTTCCTGTGAATTCTCTGTTTAGGCACTTGCCCATTGTTTCTATTTGAGTTTTGGTCTTTAAACAAGTAGACTTTGGTGGAAATCTTATTTATTTTTTATTTAATGGAAATTAGTTTCCCATGCCCCTGCCATTCTTTGTCCAGCAGTTTGGAGTAGTGGTTTCCCCATGCCTGGTCTGGTACTCAGTGACCACGAAGGGGAACATACAGATTTCTGGGGCTCTTCTCTCTGTAACTGCCTCTTTTTGAGAGCTCTGCCACACAGCTTCCAGCTGCCCAGCCCCTCTGGTCTCTCATCTGTGTTTCCTTGCTCCCTTCCCGCTTCCCTTTGGGTGCCCATCACTGTGACTGCAGTATGGAAACTGCTTCCAGCAGAAAGGGTGGGGCTCACAGGCTTGTTTCCTTTTCTCAAGGATGGCCTTCCTATACTGCCTATTGCTCAATGCCCCCCAAAAGCTCTTACATATGTTTCGTCCAGTTTTCTAGTTGTTTCCTGCAGGAGGTTTGGTCCAGTCCTTGTTATGGCCCAACTGGCCCTTTATTTCCTAGTTGCGAACAGTCTTGATATAATCTTCACATCGTATCTTCATTCACACATTGTATTAGACACTGGGGTGCCTTTTAAATTTTGAAAAATCATATTCCTCAAAATTCCCTGAGGAGTTTTCTTCTGCCTTTACTAATTTCTGTCCACTTTTTATCTGTTTTCATTTTCTGGAATTTCTACTTGATATTGGGTCTTTTGGATTGAGCATCCATTTTTCTTATTTTTTTCCTATTGTCTATTTTTCTATTATTCTATTATGCTTTATGTGTGATTTACTAATATCTTCTAATTATTTTATGGAATCAAAAATCTGTCATATTTTTAGTTTCTAGTAGCTTTTTCTTATTCTCTAATGGTTCCTTTTCATATTATTTTGTTTTTATTTCATACGTATATCTGCTCTCACATCTCTAATGATATTAAAGCATTTCTTTTTTGTTTTGTTTCAAGGTTTTTCTTTACTGCAGCACCTTTGTTTCCTGTGAATTCTTTATGTTGTTTATCTTCACCATGGTTGTGTTAGAGGGTCTTGAGAGTAAGACACCAAAAAGCAGATCTGACCCGAAGGTCTGTGTACGTGCACTGGGCTCATCCGTTGGTGACCTTGACTGGGGCAAACGGGGGGCCAGCTGATACCGCTTGTTCGCAGGCATTTTCTCTGGGGATTTTGCTCTGAATGTTCGTGCTCTGGGTCTCAGCAGCGGGAGGGGATGGAGATCTCACTGTTGGACATACAGACTTCCTCAATTCTCTTCCTCTGGAAGGAACTCCACCTTTGCCTTCCTCAGAAACCGGAGGGAGACGAGAAGTCAAGAAACTGCTTGGGGACTAGATGCGGTGGAAAACTGGAGGGAGATACGGGCCTCTCACACAGACTTGTAATCTAATCCTGCTGCCGCCTGCCCAGTTTTTCTGATTCCTGTGCCTTCCTGGGTCCTATGTGGAAATTTAGCTCACTTCTCACGATGATCCCTCAAAGCCTCTTTGCTGGCACTAAGGGTTGACCTGCCTTCTGTTTGCTCAGTCTTTTTTCCCTGCTCTTTTCTATTCCTCTTTCTAAAATCTGTCTCCCTGTGCTGTGGGTTCAGACATCTTAGTTTCCTGATGACGGCCATACATGTCTGTTACCTCTTCTCCTTGACGTTTCTTGGTGACTTTTAGAGAAGGTCATTGGGTGGGTATGTCTGTACTCTGCCTTTCTGAATCCCAAGTCTCTCACGTTTTTACAGCAGAAAAACTTGATTCACCCTACATTGGATTCTTGGAATTCCTTTATTTTTGTTAAATTAGAGGCTAAATTTAAGAGATAAACTGAATTTTTATTTAATGTAGGCATTATAATGACAGGGAGAAATAAACTGTATATTGAAAGGATTATAGGCACATAATGTCAAACATCTGGATAAGATGCTAGTTTAGTGCACAGGTGTTTTGCCTACATGACCACAAGCTAAACATCTGGATCTTAGATATTTTCTGCTTTAGTTTTCACCAGCTGTTTGGTATCATGGAATAGACATGCCTTGTAATTAAAGTGACTTGTGAGTGGAATGATGAATTGACAAATAACTTGAGGCTACTCTTCTGTACAACCTGAATGTGACCATGAAGAGTCCACCACTGCCATTGCATCAGCCTGTGTACACCAATGTGGGCCTCCACATCTGCAGGCCCTGGTCTGGTGTCTGTAACTCTTCTCTCTCACTCCTAAGAAAACAGTTCAAGTACCACAAGGAAATAATTTTCAATCTATAGTTTTAGAGAATGAAGATATGCCATAGAGATCCTATTAAATGCACAGATTTCTTCCACATGTTAGACCTAGGTGTTTCTCCCTTCACCCTGTCTCCAGTTTTTCATGGAAAAAATTAGTTTCCTAACTCAACCAATGTATTTAATATATAATTGAACAAAATCCCTTTGGCCTAAACACAGAACTGAACTTGGACTATAGGGCTGGATGGGTTTGTTAGATGGGTGTTCTTTGTAGGATGAGAAGGCATCTTTAAGTCTGAAAGCTTCTGTCAAGGCTTTTTAAAGCTGGCTATTAACTACACACACACACACACACACACACACACAATCTATTTTTAATTATTCTATTTATTTTTAACCTATTCTTGAAGGTAAAGCTCCAGTCCCACTTCCTGTGGGAAGCCTTCTGAGCCTCCTCTTTGGAGTCCTCGCTAGGCTTTATTGTTTACTACCTGGAATTGTTTACTTTTGTGCTTGACTAACGAAAGTGTCAGGTTGATAAAATGGACCGACATCTATCTCCTGGTAAATAATTCTTCAGAAGAGGTCCAGAGAAAACTGTACCCACATTTTCCCAGGCCACTGAACAGGTGGCATGGACTTGTGAGGAGGGCCGAAGAGAAATGTACACAGCTCTTCTTCAAGTGGACTCAGTGGGCTAGACTCCGCCAGTTGCTCATTTCATTCCTGTGAGCACATCCAGTCGGCCTGGAAGGAAGCCCTGCTGGTTCTTTAAGACGGTGTAGGAGGATTCATCCACAGACAGCAGAGAACCTTAAGGAGGGCAGGCATCACTCCCCCTTCCCCCCAGCTTCATACTCCAGGCAAGTCCTCCTTACCATTTAGGCAGCAGAGTTATACAGAAAGGGCTCTGGACTGCTTGGTTCCTGCTCTCCAGGCATCTGCAGTCTACACTGGGACGGTAGACCCAGAAGGGCCCCTCGGAGAGCAGGCAGATCCCACAGGGAATCAAAATGCCTGTCTGCTTACCCACGTCTCCATCGTGGGTTTGTCGGGTGGCTCTGGATTAAAGTACCTGAGGTGACATAAACAGTGCACAATCAAGAAAAATCTATTTATAAATGATTACCCAGGGAAGGTCACACCCATTCACACACACAATACCTAACAAAATAGAAACCAGAAATCAAAGTGATTTAAATTTTTCTCTTTAATCTGCCCTATGTTTTCAAGTTTTCATTTTAAAATTATTTTTCCTCCATAAAGAGATAAGTAAAGAAAAAAATTAGTGACCCACCAGTCCTCAGGTGACCAAAATATTAACAGCTTTGTATATATACCTGTATCTTTTTTAATTCAATTTTTTTTGGGGGGTAGGGGTCATTGTTATCTTTGCAAAAAGGAGTTCAAGATATGAAATTTTTTTTGCTTCTTGCTATTTTCATTCTTTATAATACATCCTGGCCCCCTCTCCAGATCAACAGACAAATTCTTCATTTGTTCTTTTTTATTGGTGCATAACAATTTCCAGAATGGCTCAACCAGTTTATTCAATTACTTAGTTACTGACATTCAAAATCTTTCTGATTTTGTTACTGCAATTAAGTCTGTATTGCTCTAATATCCTACTATAATAATATATTATTCTATTAGAAAATACCAGTTAAAGTAAAAAAAAGAGAAGCAATTACTATAAAGTCAAGAAACGGATACTGTGAATGGATTAAAACATTACCTGAGGCAACATGGGGCCACATACCATTTCTGTCTTGAGGTAATCATCTGTTCACTGTGGGTCCTGTCTGCCAATGCAGACCGCAGATTTCTTGACATCAGGAAGCAGGCCTCTTTCTTCCTTGTCTCCTCCAGACTGCTGCGCGTGGTAGCTCTTTGTAGGGCAGGCAGGCCCAGACCCACGTAAACCACTGTGTTCTAAGTTTCTTTTGAAAACAGCTGTTCAGATATCAGAATGAGATTTTCTCATGTGTACAGTATTGTTAAGTGGTATATTCTCAGGCCAGCCTGCAAATTCTTATTTTTAACCCATATGAAAGTAAACTATACACTTATGCTATTATAGCTTTTTATTTCTGTGGGAAAAAAATGTCCTGAATCCCAAATGAGCATCTGCATGCAGAGACCCCTCCTCCACTGTGTGTATGTGTGTGTTGAGAGGAGAGAGAGCCGTTCCTTACTGAACTCAGATGAGGTGTTTTCTCTCTCCTTCTGCTGATATGGCTGTAGGTGGAAATCAAGCAAGCAGAATAAGAAATATGATGACTAAATATGAAAGTGCCAGAAAGAAGAAAGGCAAAAAGAACAAATATAACATAAAAGTTTACTATTTTTTTCTTAGAGTCCTCATTCATGTCTGTGATCTAAGAATCTGAATTTGATTGCTAAGAATACAGTAAATAAATTTGCATGTAAGTGAAATTAAAATTTGTTAATAAGAAGAGTTTCCTAAATTATAGATCCCGCTTAATTCTCAATCTTTTTTCAAATAGCATATTTAAGACATGATGTTAATCAAAGCAAAAAATATTAATGATCATGGGATGTATCATTTGTTAATAGCTGTTGACCTGGACACACATTAATTTATAAGCTTGTTCTTCTGTGCGCCTTTAGAGAGTCCATATTTGAACTGCTAAGATAAAAACATAAGTAATTTTAAAAATGGATATTAAAAATAAAAGTCTAGGAGAAACAAGCATTTGTAAGAAAAAAATATTTCCCATATAATTAGAGATATAGATTTTAAAATTCTTAAAAGAATATCACGTAAGATAGAAAATGTAATCTTATCAGTGCTTTCTTATTTGAAGTACTGTGGAAGAAACTAGCTAAAACTTACATATATTTTATATAAAAGTCTCCAGCATATCCAGAAATAATTTCCTTAAATCACCCAAAAATATTATTTAAAATTTCACATGAATCATCATGAACTCTATTCTTAAAAGTGTTAATTTTGCAATGGGAAAACAACCATCCATAGTCCTGTCCCTTAAAGACAACAGCTATAAGATTTTGATGTTGTTCCCTTTGGTCTTATTTACGCAAACATCCTTGGGTCGGCCATACTGTACATATAAAACCTTTATTTTCCTTATACCCTGAATGTAGCATAAATATTCCCCAGTATCATACTTAAGTTCATCAGCAGCAAAAATGCCAACAAAAGTACATGTGGTAAAATATTTATAAGTATTGTGAAAGATGACAGGGTTCGGGAGGTTTCCTCCACGTTTCCAGTCTCTCAGGGAGGGAAAATGGCTTGTCCCACGGTGTCATAAAAGCATGACCTCAGTCATATACCTTAGAAACAAGGGGTCACGCTTCTGCATCACTGACAAGGTGAAAGGTCCTCATCAAGATGGGAAATAAAAACAAAGAAAAATGGGGACACCTTGAGCGACTCAAGTGATGAGAAACCCGTAAGACTGGTACCTCCTGGGAGGTGGTTCTGCCTGGCTACCCGGTGTGAACTTACTCACGCACCTATGTCCACGCTCACACAGCCCTCTGTTGCTTGGTGTCCGTATTTCTTTCCCTCCTTCAGTCTGACGGCTTTTCACTCATGGTTAGCTGTGTTTTCTTCCTTATCTCTAGTTATCTGAAAATGAAGTAAAACCAACAGCCAGTTTTTGTTGCTCTCATGTTTAAAAAAAATTTTTTAAAGCAACAGAACCTTTTCCCCAGATGAAATCCTCCTCAGAACCTCAGTATGTAAAACAGAAAAAAGGAGACTTCCTGGTGGTTGAGCGGGGCAGTGCCGAAATTTGGGATTCACACTTTGAGGCTGAGAAAATATGAGACGGGCTGTTTAGACTAATATTTGCTGTCAAATTACAAAACATTCAAGGCAAACCATGAAGTTTTACTTATGCTGATTGTCCTGGCAACAGAAATTCAGCTTTGTGAAAACTATTACCCAAGGTGATTCTCTTGGAAAAAAGCCTGAAAATATTTAGAATTAAAGAAGTGACCATTACATTTTGGAATGAATACTGATCTTGTGGTGACATAATCTCTGAAAATTATCACTGTTCACTCAAAACAGTCTTGAGGGAAATAGTTTGTGTGCCTGGAATCCACAGCTGAATGTATCTTCTTTATTTTTATTCACTTATTTATTTTTTAAGGAAGGTTTCTTTGGGGGTTAGAAAGAATGAAGTAAAAAATTCATTTGTGGAGATGAGAATCAGAGAAAGTTATAGGGAAATAAATATTTTAGGAATTCAAAAACAATATAAAAAGACTAAACTTTCAGAATATCATAAATGTGATGTATTTCCTCAGCTAACTCATCATGTAATGAAGTGAAACCACAATGAAAGTTGCTAATTCCTCTAAGAAATCAACAAATTGAGAAATCCTTGCATTTCATTGATGATGAGGGAACAACTGGGTGATTTATAGCGTGACCGTTTAAAATCACAGAATCCTTTAAAATCTTCCCATTGAGCTTAGAATAAAATCCAAACTCTTTGACTGGGCATCTGCCCATGTCCTACTCATTTCCTTCAGTGCCCAAAATATGCCATTTAGGGCCTTGGTCCTCACTCTTTCCTCTGCTCAGGGCCTTCATTGCACAATTGGTACCTGTCATGGGTTGAATAGTGTCCCTCCCTGCAAATTCGTATGTTGAAGTCTAACCCCCAGAACCTCAGAATGTGACCTCATGTGGCAGTAGGTCTTTGTAGATGTAACTTGTTAAGATCATGTTGGAGTATGGTGGCCCCCAATCCAATATGACTAGGTTGTGTCCTTTTGAAAGAGGAAATCTGGACAC
Source organism: Manis javanica (assembly GCF_040802235.1). Taxonomy (NCBI): domain Eukaryota; kingdom Metazoa; phylum Chordata; class Mammalia; order Pholidota; family Manidae; genus Manis; species Manis javanica. Next base: position 101,312,315 of record NC_133167.1, read on the forward strand.
AGATGCATACTCAGGGAGAATCCTGTGAAGATGAAGGCAGAGATTGGAGTGGTATGTCCACAAGCCAAAGGATGCCCAAGATTGCTGGCAGACCACCAGAAGCTAGGGAAGCACGGAACAGGAACCAGCCCTGTGGACCGGGACCCAGCCTTGATCTGGGACTCACAGCCTCCGTAATTGTCTGGCTTTGGTATGGCAGGCCTAGGAAAGGAGTGCAGTCAGTAACAGAGTATCTTCTCATTCTTCAAGTCTTGCTTTAAATGTCATTTTCTCAGAAGAGCCACGACCATCTAGCTCTGCCCCGCCACCTCCCCTGCATTTTTCTGTGTAAGCTCTCATTTCCTATGAATCATTACATGACCTGTAACTCTTTTATTGGTATACTTGGATGCCTGTTGACATCACCCCCATTAGGATGTCAGCAGGGGCTTGTCTAACTGCATCCACAGCAGTGCAGCGAGGGTCCAGAGCTTTGCAGAGCTCTGCAAGCACGGTAGGAAATGCTCTGAGTTGCAGCAGAGGTTGAGGCGGAAGCGTCAAGAGCTGTGCATCATAGGAATTGTCAGGCACCTTTTGGATTTAGCCGAGATGAAGTTTTTCGAGGAAGTGAGAGAATTTAAAATTACTCCCAATCTTTGGTTTTAAGACACTTCTTTCTGATTGGCAAATTTCCAAACATTTTCAAATAGATTAAAGGTGTATCAATCAAAACACTAGGAAGTTTGGGGAGGACGTGAACACACGTCAGGCTTCATATGTGGTGAGTGAGGAGCTTACAGAGAAAGAGTGGAAGCTGGGATAGAAAATCCTTCAACTATTCAGAGCCAGGGAATCATGTGGTTTGCTCAAGTTACGTTACACATTTAAAATTTGTCTCTTGTTTAAAATATTTTTAATACTTGAAACTATTTTAGTAATTTTTTCAAAAGAACCTCAAGACAAAGCTACAGACACCTTCTCTTTCTGACTTTAAAAGTACTACTTTGGAGTTTATCACCTTAGAGAAATAATGAATATTTCAAAGCCATTTGCGATGGAACAGAGAAATTGTAGTAAAAAACAATTTATGAAGTTTTCCAAGGTGAAACCTTTCCTTGTAGACAAGAAAAACTCTCCCCCACCCCCACACACAAACACCCTGGCAATTTTAAAGAGTATTTTTTTCCCTTACTTCATCAGAACAGGACAAAATTAACATTTATGACTAAGGATTGGACAGTATAGTACCCAATTCAAATTCATGATTTTCAGAGAATTGCAACAAAATGAACATCATTTCAGGGTTTCGAGTAAAATGGAAGAAATTGAGGTAATAGTTAAGAACCCTGACTTGATGCCCCAGATTCTTGAACTTTGATTGAAAACCTTTTTTCAATGTCTTCACAGTTCTATTATCTCAACTAAAATCTAACTTGACTGTATGTTTATTTTACATGGATTTCATAGTAATATTCTTTGCAATGCAGAACTATAACCCATGGCTCTGTGTTGGTCAGATGCTCTGGCAAGTGTGGAACACTCATTTTCCATGATTTTATAACCCCTGAATTATAGCGCCATGGAGGAGAGCTTCCATGGCCAGGACAGAAGTGGTGGCAGTGACACTGCAGAGAAAACTGGAGCATCACATGCAGCCTGCCGGGGCACTGATTTGATCATAGCTGTCCATATGTAACACTTTAGCTAGTAGGCTATCCTATTCTACATCCTTAACTTACATGTACAGTTCTAAAGGCTCTGATTGTAGGTGGAGGTGCCATTGATGATGTAACGAAAATTAACATGCCAATTTCCAAGCTGTAAGAAAACTTCTTAGAAGGCAATAGATTTTTTTCATTTGTTTTGCTCACTGCTGTATTCCCAGTGCCAAAAAAAGTTCTTGGGCACTTAATATTTGTTTCTTGAATGACTTTATGGAAGTATTTCTCATTTATTAGAAAAATAAAGACCCATTTTCAAAGGGTTATTATCCTTAAATGTGTCTGTCTTTAAGTTTCCTTATTAGCTGAAATCGGTTCATGTAGCAATCAGTCACTTACATGTCCAAGTAACCACAGTTATTCCTCGACTCCCTTGACAAGAAATCAGTCCCGACACATCCAGGTATATCTTTTATGATGTTCCATTCCATGAACAGAACACGAACATACCTCACTTGGGAGATCACTAGTTTCATTACACAGGACTGCTCAAGCAATAACTGTAATAGACGAAGATGTCTGCTCAGATTACCTTGGTATGGCAAAGGCTGCTTTTCCCAGAGACTTTCAAAAAGGTTATACTTGGCTATATTAATCCACTTTCCACAGAGATTTATGACTATATGCATTTCATCAAAGGGTTAAGAAATATTTCTTGACTGTGTCTATCAAGACCACATGGATTTTGGAGTCGTATTTACACTTTTGATCTGCAGTGACTTGTCATTGATGGCATTAAGAACAGAGGGAAATCATTCCGTTTTGTGTGTCTAGGGGCCTGGAGAACTGGAAACAATACCCAGGCCTCAGGGAGCTCCAGGGATTCAGGAAAGGTGGGAGTTGGTGATGCCTCCCAGATTCCTGGCTGGTCAATGAAGTGACAGATACGAAGTCATAGGAAAGATGTTGTGAGTTTAGTTTTAGACACGAATAATTTGTTGCACCTGAGGAACATCGAGGACCTGACCTCAGAAGTTATAGATCTTGGAATTATCATGAAATAGTGGTATCTGAGCTTTGGGCCTGGGTGAGAGGACTCAAAGAGAAGGTATATAGAATGAGAAAATAGCAGTGTTAGGACAGAATGTCTGGAAAAACCATAATTTAGGGAGCTGGCAGCAGAAGAGGAGCTAGCCAAGAAATAGCACAGGACAAAGGGATGTCACATAGGCATCATGGAAAATGGGAAGCATGATGGGAATTATTAAATGGAACAGAGAGACTGAGTAGATGAGGAATAGAAATGGCCCTTGAGAAAATTTGCTAGAAGGAAATACATAAAAAATACCAACCAGTCTATTACTGACTGGTAGAATACCAGGTAGCTTATTTTCTTCTTTCAGCTCTTCTGTATTTTCCATCGATATCAATATGGATGATCACATTTGTATTTAATAAAATACTCTGATAAAGTCTAAATATTTTATGGGCAAGTAATTATTAATCACAGGTACTTGAGTGCCTATGTGCCAGGCACCATGCTAAGGATAAAAAAACAACCAAGAGGATGGCTCCGTTGTTTTACAAAAGCAGCTGGTTAGACAAGGGAGGGGTGGGGGGCTTGTGGGGCACAGCTGCAGGAGATGAGGCTGGAAAAGTATGGTGCCAGATTGTCACACACATTGTATGTCTCATCCAATAACATGGACTTTATCCTCAAGGCTGCAGAGAGATTGCTGAGGGCAGAGTGAAGACTGGAATTGTGCTTTGCTTGAAGCTACTGTGCTTCTTAGCCCGGACAGTAGTGTGGCTGCCAGCCTGGAGGAGTCTGGGATAGGGACATGGCCCCAAGGCCAGGCAGTAACTGAATGAAGGCAACGTGGTGGGGATGGAGAGCCAGGTCCACATATTTGGGAGGCACATCAACAAGCCAAAAGGATACTACCGATTGGATGTACGATGGGGAACATCACAAATGCTTCCAGGGTTTTTAAGTTCTGTCCATGAGTGGGTAAAGCATTCTTCAGTCTAGACAAGTCAATAGTTCTGGGGCACAGAGGAGTGTGGGGGTCATGGTTTCACAAAGGGGTTTACATGTAAATAAATAGCTATGGCCTCCCAGAAAGGACTTTTTCTGGTGAGTGGAGAAGTTTGGGAGAAGGATGATTAAACTGCAGGTAGGGGAAGAAACAGGTGCAATTAGATGAGCATCTATACTTGCAAATAAGAGACCAAAAAGTGGTAGGTCCTGAGCGAATTGTATTCGTTAGAGCTAACAACCCAGGAAGGTGGCAGGTGCAGTACCTTTAGTCTTGTATTCTCTCATTTATCCCCATTTCACAGCATTGAACACTGAGGCCTTAGGTTAAACAGCTAGTCAAAGAGGCCACATTTGAACCTGGCTGTAAGTTAAAAGCCTCTCCCTGGACCAGCCAGACTGAGACATCTTTTAAGTAAAAGTAACTCACTCCCTTGCCCATCTCTTTCTTCAGTTAAGGTAACTTCTGCTACACTGGCGATATCTCAGTCTTGGCATGTGCTGGGGTAGACTTACTAGAGGAAGACCTGCCTTATCACCCTAGCCCCCAAAAAAGCTGCTGTCAGTTGCCAGCGGCCCCTCAAATGATGACATGCTTCATACGAATAAGGTTAAGGGCGCAAGTCACTTGGCCTAGTTCTTCCATTAATATCTAAGTCACGCTATCTTGTCACTTAATTGCTCCTTTTTATTCCTTTGAGGCGGGCAGTGCTACAAAGTGATTTTTTTTTTAATTCACTCAGAAAATGGCGGTTTTTAACACCACTTACACCTGCCCCACCAAGTGGATGGCAAGAACCCCTTTGCTTCCTCCTCCCTCCTTCCCAACCTTCAGGTAACTGCGGGAGTGGGGAGTCAAAGACCTGCGTTCCTCTCCCGGCGCCACCAGCTTCTGCCTGAACGGCAGCTTGCGCCCCCCGCCCCCCCGCCCCTCCTCATCGCCCCCCGGGGTGAGCGCGGCGAGTGTAAGCGCCCGGAGTGCCCGCAGCCCACTCACGAGCAGCCGCTTGTTGCTCCCGCCGCCGCGACGTGGGGAAGTGAAAATGAAATGGACTTTTCCGAGAAATGATGAAAGCGGCGCTGGCCGCCAATGAGCAGCCGCGGCGAACTTGCGCACCTCCCGGCCGGGCGGCTGGCGCCCTCCCCCCGCCTCCACCTCCCGGTTGCACAAGCTTGAAACAAACACGGGGGAGGAAGGGCGGAGGGACGAGGGGCGGGCTGGCGAGGAGGGGGGAGCGGGCGGCGGGAGGAGCGCGGGGGTTGGGGGGGGGGATTTCCAGCCTCGGCTCTTCGCAGTTTCCTCTCCTTGTTTTGCTTTCGATCTGGACTGTTCTCAGGCAAGCCGGGGAGTAACTTTTAGTTTTGCTCCTGCAATTATTCAACTGACGGGCTTTCATTTCCATTTCACACACCCTAGCAACACTTAAACCTTGCGGAATTGTATTGGTAGCGTGAAAAAACACACTGAGAGGTAACATTTTTCAAATAATAGTTGTGACTGTGCGTGTGTGTTTTTCTCGAGGGCATGTTTATGAGGACTGGAGGGGATATGTGTGTGTGCGCGCGTTCTGATGCTTTGACACGATGTTTTGCAGACGGAAAATGCTGGATTCATAAATATTAATACTGATTTTTGGAGGAACAGTCGGCGCTATTATGGATCATCGGGTTTTGGGGGAAGCAGGCTCTGCTCTAGCTGCTGCTCCTCGGGCTGCTGAGGCTGCAAGGAGGAGGAGGAGGAGGTAGAGAGGGAGGAGGAGGAGGAGGAGGAGGAGGTTGGTGGAGGTTTAATTTCACTTTTGGATTTGCAGATGCGGAGAGGTGGCTCCATGGACGCAGACCTGCTCTGTGTGATTCTGCGCCCCAGGTGTTGTGCGCGAGGGTTCAGGTCCGCTGGAGTCGGGCCTCCTTTTAAAACAGAATTGTGTGCACGCGTGTGCGTGTGTGTGTTTACAGACGTCGTCGCCACCGGAGCCGAAGGACGGGAGCGGGTCCTTCTCGGTGCCCGGCGGTGGCGCCTCTCCCCAGGCAGCCTCCGGTGTGAATAAGCAGGAACCGCCGCCGCCGGCTGCCTGCGCCCCGCGCCCGCGCCCCGGCCGGGCGGCAGGAGGAAACTTGATGGGGCGCCCCGCGGCGGTCCTGGGGCTCGCCGGCCCGCGGGGCTGGGGGAGAGGTGGCGGGCGCCGGGTGCCGGCGGGCGGGCAGGGAGCGGGCTGGGCGCCGGGCTTGGCCGGCACGCCCGGCTTCCTGGGCGCTGGGCCGCCGCCGCCGCCCGGGAGGGACGCCGGGTCTTCCTTCCCGCCGGCCAGCGCTGGGCCCGGCCCCGGGGCTTTGTCACTGTCCTTGTCCCGGCGCGCGGGGGGCCCGGGCGGCGCGTCCTAGGGGGGCGCCGCGCCGAGGGGTCATCCGCCCCGGCCGCGGCCTAGCGCCGTGCGCCTCCGGGTCCCGCCGGCGCCCCCAGGCCGGCCGCGCGCGCTGGGCCTCGGCTACGGAGCGGGCGAGGTGGGGGCGGGGAGCCTCCGGGCGCGGGCGGCGGCGGGGGGACGTGAGTGCCCGCCCCGCGCCCTCCGACCCCGCTCTGGGCGCCGAGCGGCGTGTTCCCCCGCCGGCAGAGCGTGGCGGGTGCGCGGCCGCGGCCGCCACTTCCTTTCCCCCCCCGCCGGCCCGGCTCGCTCTCCCCGTGCCGCCGCTCGCGGTGTCTCGGCCTGGGGCGACCGGGAGGGGCTCGGCAGGGGCTCTGCAAGTTCGAGCGGCTTCGGGATGTTACCTCCCGTCCCGGGATGTCCCGTCCCTTTGGCCCCGGTCTCGGTGCGTTTGCCGCCCTCGCCCCTGTTCCCGTAGAGGGGGAGCAGGGAAGGAGGCGGGCAACCCGAGCCGGGCGCCCAGACTACCCCGGGCACCAGGTGGGGCGCCCGGACCAGTCCCTGTGGCAGGACCCTTGGTCCTCAGCTGTAAACGTGCCCCTGGGACTGGCAGTGCTCCCGAGGTCGCCACACATCAGCGGGGTGGCTTTCGTTCGCTTTAACACCGTGGTACAGTGTCTGGAACTTAGGTTCCTTTACCCGCTGCCTCCCTCTTCTGCCTCCTTCCTCCAGTGTGGGCAGTGGGAAGTGCTCCTTGTCCCTGATTACGGAGCAAGAAAATGCAGCCTTTCTTAAAATGAGGAAAAGTGTTGTCTTTTGCTTTCTGCCACTGGCTTCCCTGTTGCCGTGAGTAGGTCTGCCTTTGATGAATGGCTAGGGAGGGTGGAGGATCGTTACATTTCCTGTTGTGGACTTTCAGGATCACCAAGGTTGATGTCAAGCCTGCAGGCATTTATTAGTTTCATCCCGATTGCAGATAATATTGGGCCTGCACATTTTGATGCGTAAGGGCAGGTGCAGACAGGGGCCTGTGACAGACTGATAGGAAGGGTAGAGGGTCTGGATATGAGACAGATTAGCGCTCCCTTACCAGGGCCAGGAGGGTGACCTCTGTTTAACTTGATCATGAGCACGGATTCAGGGTTCTCTAGTTTTCTCACCCGCACCCCCACTCCCAGCACCATCATTCCTTTTTTTTCTTTTGAATGGGGAAAGGGTGAAAACCGAAACCTAAAAAATCCTGCAAAAACTTGTTTTTTCTAAGGGAACTTAAGGAGGTAAAATATTTAGGACTTAAACTGGCATTTCTAAGGGATAACCTTGGAACATCTATTGATTGATGTGGCAAAGTCTGGAATTTCACTGAAATTGGTGAATGATTATGATTTATAACAGCCTGTTGTGTAAAAAGTTAGGTTTTCGTCTCTAGATCCTAGAGTTCTTGTCTGTTCTGATCTGTAACTGCTTCTTAATATTAAACATTTGCATATTTCATTCTCAGTGAGTTGACTTTGACCTTCAAAAGTCAGAGATAATTCTACATATTACAGACTTGCTTACCTGTAAAAATGTTATCATAATCAAAAGTACGGCTTTGTAGTTAAATTGGAAGCAAGTTACGGCAGATGGTTGCCCTGAAATCCCAACAGCTCTGATCTGTGGCTCCACTGTTCTTTTACTCTGCTTTCCGAATTACTTGATAAGGTAAATATTCAATACGCCAAAGCTAGTTAAATATGTTTAAACTTAAAAGTGGAAAATTTCAAACTTCGGACATTTAACATTTGATGTGCATTGATTTCCTCATGTTTTCGAGGACATTGTATTTTTATTCTTAGTGTTATCAAACATAAGTTCTGTTGTTTTTAGCCTTTTCACACGATTCCTTTTGATAGAGAACAGACCACTGAACTCTAAATGGGGCATCTGGGACCTGGTTCTGTTATATGCTTTATATCAGAAGGGGCTTAAGGCAGACAAGGAACTTTATTCATTCAGTAAATATTCCTAGAACATTCACTGTGTTCCAGACACCATGCTAGGCTCTGTGGATTTAACTCGAAACAGGAAGGCAACCTCTTTACCCTCTAGGGAGATAGATTTCATCCTAGTTAGTGAGCTGGTAGCACACAATTAAAGAATAAATACAATAATAACCTTTTGAGGTTAGTGTTCTAGAAGGTGATAATAATACTTAACTGTATACTTCATAGAGTTGCTCCTGGGAACAAATGAGATACTGTGTATGAAAGAAGGTTGGGTGAGTTACAGCAGTTTACCAATGGGGAGGGCATTAACTTCCAAAATTCTTTTGGATTATTATTAACATAAAAAGCCAGGGAATCATGACTATAGATTGAACGGTGCCTTTCTTTTATAGAATTTTCAGCAAGAAGGGATTTTACCTCTGAGAGTGTGTAGATAATGGTAAGAAACTAAACACAGTATAATGATTTTATGTAAAGCCTCAAAGTATTTAATAATGAAATTTGATATTGTCAGGGAATGTTTTCCTGTCAGAAGAAAAGTTAGATGGTATCCATGGAGACCAAATAATGGAAATTACAGTGACTGGACCAATATATTTTCTTCCTTCTTTATATCAGGAAAAAAATCTCCCTAAGCTCACTGTGCTTTAGTCTGAATTTTCTTCACCATTGCTTCAGACTCTTTAATTCATTATCTGTTATGATAGGTGTGCTCTTAGTTGATTTTAGTAATTTGCTGTAACATCTTTAATGGGGCTTGGGTTAACTTGTGTTTATTGAATGCTTACTATGTGCTTAACACTACATATGTGAAAATAAATATAACATAGTATATATTTATAACATATAACATGAAATATATAAAGTAACTTACAAAATACTATAAATTGCTGTGACATGTCTATTATTACTACTAATAAAATCATTTCTTTTCATCCCCATGGGACATATGTCCCATCCCACACAGATGTAGGAGGTCAGGGCTTTCTGCACCTGTTTGCCATACTTTTGGTCTGAGTATGATCAATATTTGATGTGTAATGTCTGCCCAAGGCAGAGTGGAGGGGTGGGCTTTGGGGGTGTGGGTGGCTGATGGGAATGGGAGTGAGTTGGTTTGATTAAATCTCAATTTTTCATCAAAGAATGATAAATTATCTACAGGTCCAGATTTAAATCTGAGGTCAGTATTTTATATAAAATACCAAGGGAAATGCACAGGCAGAAAATCCAGCCCACAGGCACCTGGACTCTGCCTGAGCCTCTTGGGATGCATACAGCCGGCCTGTAGTCACCAGTATTTTACCGTCAAGGATCCCTTTAAAATGATTTCCCCCTCACCAGCTCCAGCTTTTGACAAACTGCCTCTGAAACAGACTGTGTTAAGTTGGAAGGACTTCCCATCAGAGCTCCTGATTGACGTGGGAGAACTACATCATCAAATCTAGTCGATGGCATTCCAGCCAGAAGTGGAAAAACGTGATGTTTTAGATCCTGGGTAGTTGTTTTTAGGTGAACTCACAGTCCTGTTAAACTTCCTGAGGTTCTGAAACCCAGCACCTTGGAGTTTGTCACTTTCCCATTAGCAGCTTTGAGTTCTGCTGGGGGTCCAGGGACCCCAGGATATGAACCATTGCAGTATCCCAGGCAATTATTTTGTTAAGTGAACACCAACACTATGCCCTTATTTCATTTATTTGGTAAACATTTGTTGACAGCCAGCTATGTACAAGGCTCTGTGTGGTGGAAGGTACATTAACTTGAGTCTGGAGGCTGGAGTTGATTCTCGGCCCTTTTACTAACTCTTCAGTCACTTCCCTTTTCTGGACCTTCATTTTCACATCTATAAAAGAGGGGTCCTCTTTGAGGTATGGGACTTAGGTGTGTACCACAATCACCTGGGAGGCGGGGTCTTTCAACAACCACATGGGAACCTTAGGTTTGAAGCTGTCTCTAGCCCCTTCCTCTCCTTGCCTCTCCCACCCCAAGAACCTCCCCTCCCCACCCCTCTACCACCCCCCATAGTAAGCCTCTGATACTCAGTGTGTCCTGGATCCCTGTCCCTCAGATGTGTGGCCAGAGCAAAGGTGGAGAACCGTTGAATCAAGGATCTCTTCTCAGGGCAAAATCTTCATTTTTCATTGGCTCAGAGGTCACTATTCAGGAAAGCAAGCAGATGGAACCTTTTACCCACATTTTAAACAGTGCATAGAGCAGGGAATCTGGTCACTGTCGGCTCTGCCCATGTTGACCTTGCTTGTCATACAAAGATGGTTATTAGTGTTAGTGTTACGGTTGCGACACTCGAAGACTTTTCCATTCTGAAGAGGCAAGAAGGATTTTTTAATGGCTATGTCTCTTTGTGTAGGAAGGCCATAAAGAGGTATAGGTTTCTTGTTTATATTTTGGCTTATATTCCCTTTTATCAGGTTAGTACTCAGCTTCAGTAACAAGAACTGGAGTCTTGCAAAAAATCTCTCCTGTGTCTCACGCCCTGCGTGCATGCCTCGCAGTCGCTGTTTTTATGAGAAACAGAAGACTTGTGCATTTCTTTCTGACGATGGAGTCTGAGCATTTTTATCTCAAGGGCATGACCAATTTGGTGCAACAAGATACCTTAATTTAGGATTTTGTGTGATAAAACCCTGTCTAGTTTTCATTGCACAAACATTTTTGAGAGTTAACTGCTTGTTATATAATTTTCCTAAGTAATTTCTTTCAGGTGTACTTAGCAATCCGTTGCTATCTGTGTTAACAGCATGTGATACGCGCACACCTAATGTGACCAAAGGAAAGATGAGATTCCAGTTTAATTTGTTCTTACGGAGCTTACGAGTGTCAGGCATTTGTAGGATCCTAAGAAATACTTTAGAGATAGAATACACGCCTTCCTGGCGCCAGAAGCTTAGAGTCCTCCTGACTTTCCCAATTTGCGCAGTTGACATTTTGAGTGAGAAAGAATTGCATACAAATTGCTTTATTTCAAGTAATATCTAACATGTTATTTCTGAAGAGCATTTTCTCTGCCCCTTCCTACAGTGGTGAGAAGAGAGTGTCCTGACACCTAGGTGGGGTGTTGGTGGGTGCGTGGGATGGGGAGTAGGAGCAGAGAGGGGTTAATGCAGGAAGGGGTTAATGAGAGGAGGAGGTGATTAAATGAAAGTGAGAATAAGGTGGAGAGGAGGATAGTGCCTCCAGAATCTTGAGAAGGAGAGAGAAGAGATCATCAAGGAGCTAGACTTTCAGTCTCCCCACAAATGTCATTGGAGGCAATTTGGAGGCAGGGAGGGGCACAAGTTGGTAATTAACTCAGAAACTCAAGGGCAAGTTGAAATACTTGGAGGACCCTCTGCTTCTGACTTTGCGTTTGGGCCTTTTTATCCTGGGGAAGATAACGTCTGATAGGAAAGTTTTCAGGCATCAGCCGACTTAAGGTTGTGAGTGGCTGGTGCTGGGGAATGGTTGCAGCCGCTGTTGAGGTGGTAGTATGGAAGCTGGAAAAGTGATGGAGGAATTGATAGCCGACTTGAGGCTTCAGACTCAATCCAAAATTGCCTGTAAAAGTACTGTAAAAGCCCTCTGCGGGCTTCTCCCCTCCTTATGCTGGTCTTCCTTGCTGCTGTCTTATTTTTGTCGGGTTGATGGAAGTAAATAAGGAATCAGGACAACAGAATAGGCCAATACTGTGCTCCCTGAAAACACTGATGGTGCAAATTAAGATTAAACTGGGAACGTCATCACTGGGTTCTGCAGGTCACTGATTTTGAGCCCATCTTGTAGTCGGGATTGTACACTGAAAAAAACTTCCTGGAATTCACTTTGGTCTTATATACTTCAAGTCTTAAAAATGTTAAACTCTCTGTTCCAGTAATTCCGCTTGTAGGAACCCACTCCTTTGAAGTAACCAGAGATGGGACAAAGATTTATGTACAAGGATGTTTATTGAATTAGCTTTTGTTATAGTGAAAGCTTGGAAACAACCTAAATACCCAACAATAGGAACACATTTAGATGAATTACGGCACATCCAGACAATGCGTACAGATACCTTTAAAAGTCATGTTCTTGCATTTAGTGATGGGAAAATGTGATGTATGTTGAGTGGAGAAAAAGAGGCTATTCAGCTAATTTTACTTTAGAAGTGTGTGCATTTGTATATATTTCATCAGAAAAAAGAAAAACCTGGAAGAAAACATTTGGATGGTAGGATTGTGGGTGTTTGGCTCCCTCCCCGCCCCCCCCCCGCCCTTGAAACCCTTGTTAGCTCTGAAATTTAATACAACAGAGCAATTGCTCTTATAACGAGAAAAATATTCTCAAGACAATGCTCAAGTGTCCTCTCTGACCTCACCTCCCGTAAATGTTAGACTAGGGAAGTAAATAGGGTAATGCTAATGAGGCCGTTGTGTATGAACTTGGCCATGGTTGAGCTCTTTCCGCCTTGATATGTGGAACCAGGCTTTACAGTCAGGGGATTGCCATGTAGTGCCAAGAGATGCCATTGTCCAGACTGATCTGATCTCTTGCTACTGGAAGACACTTAGGTTCATGGCTCCTTGATGAGGCTGGCACATGCTCTTTTGTCAAGAACTGTGGAGGGTCTGAGATGTCACCCTGCTTCTCAGATAAGTCCTTTATGTATGAACGCTGCAGAAACAGAAGACACTGGGACAGGAGGAAAGAGTTCATCATTGGTAGCTTATTACTAGTAATTGACAGTTAATTGATCTCTGTAAGCAGTTTTCCAGCCACGGTGGTGACTCTTTGCTCCCCAATACCTAGGCCCTCAGATGATGCTATGAAAACGGGTGGAATGTGGGAGTGGGTTACACTCTGCAGACATCAGTCAGAGCAACCACCCCTCTTCTCTCCCAAAGGGGGGAGAGAGAGAGAGAGAGAGAGCGAGAGAGAGCGAGAGCGAGAGAGAGCGCCAAACAGAAAATGAGAGAGAGAGAGAGAACCAGGGTTCTCATCCTAACCTTTTGGAATATAATGTCTCCAACGTCTAAGGTTCATCCCTCATGAAATGTACGGAAAGGTAGGTCTTCCTGGCACCTTCGGAACTTAACTTAGGCATCTAGTCCAGGCTGTAATCATTTCACCATCTTGAGGACACCAGAGAAGTTTAATTATCCTTTGGTATCAGAACAGTTAATTTAGACAGCTGGCTGCAGACCCAGTGTTCATGGTACACGCATAGTGGAGTGTCTTGAGGGGAAGTGAATGCCAGTGTCACTCTCTTCATGTCATATACGTTCCCTTTATACCCTATACGTTCCACTGTCTCAGTGGCTAAGGTGTTTGACAGGAGCCCTGAGGGCTCCAGGGAAGTTTTATTTTTCCCTGGACACCAACCATTGCAAGACCCCTATTTCAGAATGGCTTAGTATGACTCAATTAGGGTGTGACTCCTGACTCTTCATAACTGAAGAAGCCTCCAAATCCCTAATTTGTGTCTGAAAAAAAATTTGAATAGTTTTGATCCCTTTATAGATACTGGAGACATTTTTGGATTGGTACGAGACTAGTGTTGGGCGTAACTGTCAGGAATTCCAAGGCAGAATGCCAAAGCATAGCCCTTACCCCCCAAAAAATACTAATTAGAACAACACTGTGCAATACAAGTGTAATGTGAGCCACTCATATGATTTTGAATTTTCCAGTAGCCATGTTAGAAAAGTAAAAAAGAAGTAAGTGAAGCTAATTTTAATGATTTGTGTTTAACCCACTGTGTCCAAAATATTCTCATTTCAACATGTAATACAAAAATATTAATGAGGTCATTTATGTTCTTTTTTTCATACTAATCTTCCTGATCCAATGTGTCTATAGCACATCTGAATTCAGGCTGGTCACATTTCAAGTGTGCAATAGCCTCATATAGCTGGTGGCTGCCATATTAATTGAGGATAAGAACAGGAAGCCAAGTGTAAAGAGCAACACAGGGACAAACCTAAAAAGAACAAAGAAAAGCACTTTGTAGTGGCCATCGTGTTTATAACTGCATTTCGCTGTGCCTCCCCCGCCACCGCAAACCTTACCTGATCTCTCCAGCCTAAAATAATAAAATGCTCTGAAATTCTTCAGAAGCAACACACGGTTATGTGCCGTTCCTTTGGCGATTCGTCGTGAACATCTTGAATCTTTTCAAGCCTCTTGAACTGTTACGAAAGTCGTTGATTCCTTGGATTTTTCCATTTGTAACACCTACAGGGCGAGTTATTTGAGAGCTAGGATCCTGTCGTAGTTCTTTGCATTCCCCACCAGGACTTGATACGCAGTAAGAACTAGATAAATATTTGTTGATTTGATTTTCAGCCCTAAAGCAAAGGTTAGTTCAGAAGGCTGAATTCCAGCTCGGGGTGGATGGCCAGATCTGTTTTGCGTTTGCCTCTAATGGTATATGTGTTGAACACATGAACATTGGCATTTGTCACTTTGTATTAGGGATTCAACATCCAGAAGGTGAAGAATTGTTCGGTTTTCTCCTTTGTACCTAGACCTTTAAAAATAAAAAATCTTACCAGTCCATGCCTTTGACAATCGAGTTCCAGTGATGATACTAATAACTCCCTGTATATATGAATAAGCTGTATTTGCTGATAAACTGGAGATAAACATTTGGGAGCTGCCACTTTATGGTAAGGTAGTTATTAAGAACTTTGTTATTAAAAAACCCTCAGGCCATAACATATATGCAGCGAAATTCTTTTGAAATCAAAAGAACCTGTTGCCTTCATTTGTTCTCTGACTGTAACTCTTGGGTGGAAAGCAACAGACTTATCCAAGGCAATTTATTTTTTCTGAAACCTACCTGAGAACTGCTTAGGTAGCTTTTCCCTGCGAGATTAAATATGACCTTCACTGAATCATGTTAGCGGAGCCAACAGCTAGAAAAATAAAGACTAAACCCAACCTGCCGTGGAGAAATTCCCAGCTGCTCAGTGGGTCAGAGCTTTCCTGATTGCTTGCTTCCAATAAAAACACAGTAGATTAGTTTTAAGTGAATTCCAGTAGGTTCGGGGATTTGCAATTGACAGAAGACCAGGAAAGTATAATCTCACTTTAGAATAGTAATCCTGAAGGTGAATCTTTATTGACTCTCTTTGGGGGATGTTTGGATTTTGTTTGTATGGGAAAACTGAACTCCTGGGCACTCCCTACAGTGAAGGTCTGCAGGGTGGAATGAGGCCTGAGAAGTCACACGGGCTATTGCCCCGGGAGGACCCTGTGGGCATGTGGGGCGTCCTAGGTCTAACCGAGCACCAGCACAGATGGTCCTGCTCTCCTTTCTTCCCCCTGTTACAGAATGAAGGTGGAACCCTGGGGAGCCTACACGGAATGTAGCTGAACTGCTATTTCTACTTTTGGGTGTGGTCATACTGGTGATCTGAGAAGTTGGGGTGAATTTAAAATATTATAGGAGGGATTTTACTGGTGCTTTTAGTGCATCAAGACTTTTTCTTTTCTTTCTCCTCCAAAGTCAGGTTTCAGTTTGGGTTGAGATGAGTCACTCACCTGGAACAATGGACTATTTTGACCATTCAGTCCGTCTTTTGTTACCAGGTATTTACTCCATGCCAACTATCTGTAGAGGCAGGTACAAGAAAAAGGTAAAAAAAAGAAAAAAGTGATCAGCTTAGATCTGAGTTAGTTAGGTAGAAGGTCTACATTCGTTACGGTTAGGAGCTTAATATATACAGCAAGATCACGCAGAACCGAACAGTTGAGCAATTCCACTGCTCCGGAAGCAGTTCTAGATATGTGGGAACCCCTTCTAGAGTTCTCCCATAGGCCACATGGGGTTGTCTCAGATTGTAGGGGAAGCTACTGCGCTAATATGACACATCTTTTTGGCTAAGTGTATACATCTTATTTTCTAAAAGACAGATTCTTAGTCGATCATGAATCTAAAAGGCATAAAACAACTTACTGTTTGGTTGTATGGCTGTTTTTCTACAATTCTTCCCCATTGACTTTGTTTGGCATGTACAGCTGTTGGCTGGTGTCTTTTGTCATTCAGGAAAACCCTGTAAGTCCTGATAGTTATCTGCACTTTCTACTTCCCTTTCCTTCAAGGTGGACCCGGGAACTAGCAGTGTTGCTAATAAACCATATTGCTCTAAAACCCTCCCTGGGGGAGGTACTGGAGGGTCAAGCCCTTTGCCTGCCTAGGACCGACTTTCTCCTCATGTGGCTTGAGATGACATGGTCGTGAGGGGGAAACTGGCCCTTATGTGACTAGGAGATCCATCATTCTCTCTCCCTCCCCCTGCCCCTCTGTGGGTGTTTGGCCAGTGTATACTTCAAGTTCTCTGGAATTAAAGAATAATTACCACCTGTGACAGAATGGAGAGAAACAGTGGTAGCAAGCAGTAACTTCAGACGTGCACGTGTGGCTACTCTGTTTTTAAATAGAGGTGAAAGTTACGTAACATAAAATTCACCATTATAATCCTCTTGAAGTGTACGATCCAGTGGCATTAAGTACTTGTACAATGCTGTGCAGCCATCCCCGCATCCGTCTCCAGTATCTTCTCATCACTTCAAACAGACACTGTATTCCCATTAAACAATGACCCCACTTGCCTGACTCCCTGGCCACAAAGGTTCTACTTTCCATCTGTGAACTGGACTAGTCTAGGGGCCTCATCTAAGTGGAATCATACAATATGGATTCTTTGTGTCTAGCTTATTTCGCTTAGCAGAATGTCTTCCATCCATGTGGTGGCCTGTATCAGGACTTCATTCCTTTTTTTAAGACTGAATGATGTTCCCACGTTTTGCTCGTCTGCGTTCATCTGGTGATGGGCACTTGAGCTGTCACCACCATTTAGCTGTTGTGAATAATGCTTCTGATGATCGTGGGTGGAAAAGTAGGTTTGAGTTCTTGCTTTCAATTCTTCAATCCAGTGGGTCATACAGTAGAGTTCTAGGTTTAACATTTTGAGGAACCACCAAATTTTTGCCCAGCCAGCTGCACCATTTTACATTGCCCTGAGCAGTGCATGAGGGTTCCCTGTTCTGCACATCCTCACCAACACTTGCCATTTCCTGGTTGTTATTGGTGTTTTAACAATAGCCATCCTAATGGGTATGTGAGATCAGACTGGATCTGTTTTTGGTTTTGATTAGCATTTCCCTTAGCATGATTTTGGACATCTGTTCATGTGCTTCTTGAACATTTGTGTATCTTCTTTGGAGAAAGGCCTATTTAGGTCCTTTGTCCATTTTTGAACTGGTCATTTGTTATTTTGCTGTTGAGTCGTAGGACTGAGTCTTTCTTCCTGTGGGTTCCAAAACGACATGCCAGTGTGGTCTGAAAAGCCAACGAAGATTCTGCCTCATTACAGTATGTGGATGTAGCACACCGTACAAAATCATTTTCAGAAGTTTGCAATGTTGTCAAGCTGATAAAGCACCTGTTGAAGAATTAAACTGCACTGAATGAGGTAAATCAGACTGGATTGGTAAGTAGGGAATCAGATAAAAATACTCAACCTTATCATAGATTACTAGAATCGGAAATTTCCTCAGAGATTATAGTCCTTCCTTTTTTCTTAGCTGGAGAAATCAAGTGACCTGCCAGGGTCTTGTGGCAAGATTAAATGTGTGGTGTATTGTGCTGAAGTCTGTAGTAAAGAACTGATTCTTTTTTTTTTCTGTTGTATTTTGAAGCCTAAAATTTCTGGTGAGAGGAAAAACATAGCCATATTTGAATATGGTGGTGGTGAATTCATTGCTGCTGCTGCTCATCCTGTACCTTTAGTACTTGGGGCTCATGAAAAAGGCCTTAGGGTTCACCCCTTCTGTGGCCTGAGGATGAGAGTGGGTAAAAGCAGCTGGAGAATAACATTTGGGGGCATCAGAATTTAAATATAATGCATTCAGTAACAGTTCAGTATTACTGCTTGAGTGGATGAAAAAATATTGCTGTAATAACAGATCAGAAAAGTAAAATGAATAAAAACACCTGTGCATTTATTGTAAATTATCGACAGGATGAGAAACCACTTATGCGTTATTACAAGAGCTATAGCAGATGAAGAAATTCAGCAAAATATCACAACTGTACAGTAGCACATTTATTGTTGGTTTACTCTTATGTTGTGTTCAACTATTTCATTTCACTCGACCCCTTTGAAAAGTTGGTCTTTATTAAATAATATAGCTTGGCAGGCTAATATTACTGGTTATAAGTAAGAGTGAGTTTTAAATAGTTGGGAAGAAGATATGTGATGTCTGTGTTTGACATAAAGCAGAGTGGTAAGGAGTTTCAAAAATTTGTATTCCCTTCAGGCTTGGGTCCAAAGCTCTTAAAAAGTCCTTAATATTAGCTTCAAGTACCATGAAAACAATATGATAATGATGAAATTAAGTTGAAGACTCCTTTCTGCAAATAACTGTTTTAAGTAAAAACTCTCAGAAGAATCAATTCCCCACACAGATATTTTTGAACTGCTGTGTGTGTGAAGCCTTGTGCTGCGAAGATGTCAAGTTGAAAATTTCCTGTTCTCAAGGAGGTTATCATGTAGAGAGATGGGCCAGTAAATAACCACAAGGATGAAACACATGTTTAATGGAAGCATAGAAGGCCAAAGGACAGGGGAGGGGCAGGAGGGAGCTGTACCTCTGACCAGAGAAATTGGGGTGCACTGCACCCCTCCCCGGGCCCCAAGGGCAGTGTCAGCTGGAGGCAAGTGGGTGAGCAGCGCGTCTTTGGTTGAAAGAACCTTAAGAGCAAAGACATGACAGTTTGAAAATTCCTAACACTCCTGCTGCATGGAGAGCAGGGAGTGGGGAGCAGCTAGATCCAGGGGTGTCAGGGTCAGATCCTGGGGGCCACAACTACCTCAGGGCACGTGTTCTTCTGTTCCCCAGTAAGGAAAGGCCTCGTTCTGTGGACAGAGCAAGTTTTTTTGGTGGGGCAGGTCACTGAGCATTTGGAACATTTTCTCCCCTTACATTTTAGAGAAAATGGTAGAGAATGACAGTCCTCATCCGGGTGTGGCAGGGCTGTGAGCCTGCCCCGTCAGGAGACCCAAGGGGCCGTGCGTTCATCGCCCACGGGTGCGGCGAGCATTTCGTCAAGGACCAGGTTGTACTTTTGATATAAACAGGCCTGTCTTTGAGGTGCTTTCTTATGTTTCTAAGAGGAAGTGATGCAGAGGTACAAAAATGTTTTTTGTACTCTCTTTTGTTTGTTTTGATTTGGTTTATAAAGAGAGTGAAGTGATTATGATTATGAGTAGGTTTACAATACTCAAGTCAGGAGATACACCATGCTTGCCTTTAATATGCGTGAGGAACCCAAGTTAGGGAACCAAGAGAGTGAGAGGCAAGGTGCCCCGAAATGACCCTGTAGCAGAGCAGGCCTTTGGAGGACGTGACATCCTATTGGCTTAGAGTGACTGGCATCTCGTGGTCATGTGAGCAGTGAGACTGCGCCTCCCTGCCCGGCCTGAGGGGTGCTTGGTCACCCTGTTTGAGTGACAGCCATGGAAGACCATGGAGGGGCTGGTTCTTGGATGCAAGTGTGGAGCATAAACTGCAGGGCCTCAGGAGGCCTGGAGGAAGCCAGCAGGACTGGCTGTGCCACATTGAGGCCTCTTCCTGTCTGCATGGCCAAAGTGAAAAACGGTACCAGTGCCGGGTTGGGAAACCTTATCCACTTGGCTGACTGGCTGCAGCGATAGCTCGTGATGGATATTTGCTGCATTCTCTGCTTCCTTGGACGAGTAAGCTTTGAAGGTCTTAGGCAAAGGCCTTAGGTATTTCTGAGTTGTCTTTCAATATATCACATTCTGTATCTGTTATCAGTGGCTGCCTTCTTGACGTGACTGAAATGTAGGGGTGCCAACATGTGTTGCTCAGCAAAATGACCTGCATATACTCAGTACTCTATCAATGTTGGGTGAGTTCAATGGTAATGATTGACCCAGCTGCCCATTTGTTATTTTCCATCCACACACAGACCCATCTGTACTACCTCGGAGCTGACTGGGCCGTGTTTGCTAGTGGGGAGCAGGCCCAGAGCAGGTGGAAGGGATGTCACCCATGTTTGCATGTGCCCCAGGGTGGGGTGGGGTGTTAAGGGCCAGGGACAAATGGCTCTCTGTGAACGATCCAGCCTCCCGGCCGTTTGCCACATCTGCCGTTTCCCGAGGGGCCTTCTCCATATCGCTAATGGCTCAGACATGCCTTACTCTTATTATTCCTTTTGTTTTTGGGGGTGTTTTTCCTTCCTTTCCATCTGAGGCTCTCTTACCTTTCCAGGCACAATTCAGATGCCCTCTCCCCTTTGAAGCCTCCCAGAATCCTCTCTTCTGGGCTTTTACACAATACAGTAAAACTTCCCCAAAATGCCTTCCAGAAAATTCACCTAGATCAGATGCAGGGTCATAGTACCATGAGGCTCGTGAAGTGAATGGGTGATGTCGAGGCAGAGCGTGAGCCAGGAGCCAGTGCGTTGCAGGCCCGTATGCAGTGCCCTTGGGCTGCCGCGCATCGTGTGGTCGGTGCGTCATCCCCAGTGTCATCTGTAGCGTGTTTCTGTAGCATCACTTTCAGGAGAAGAGGCCTTGTCCAGCGCTGGCTGTTTCTGTGCCTGCTCCTGTTGTTGCGTGCAGACTTCCTTGAGGATAGAGACCTGGTCCTTGGCGTTGTACCTCTCACAGTTTCCCATAGTGCTTTTCACAGTCCTTGGCTCAATAAGATGTTTGGAATGAAATACTATATAAATGTAACTCAAAAGTTTGTTAAACACTTCGCTCGAGTCACCATTTATCCACCTTCGCACTTTTCTCACGTGATCCGTGGTGATGAACTTCTCTGTACTTTCTGGTAGACTTGAGGACTGAGATGTCCTTTCCTGGTGGGCTTTCCTACTGCTGACTTAGAGGGATGGCTTCAGAGTTCCATCCTATTCATGAAAAGAGGACCAGTCGCACATGAGCTCTTCTTAACTCCCCAGTGGGGAAGCTCTGGCTTTCCGGGTGCTTTACTTCTCCTGTATTGCAAAGGCAGTGCTCAGGGGACATGCTGAATAAGGGAAAAACAGGGTCGCTTCTTTCCCCATTTTCCATATGGAGAGACGATATGAACATGCAGTGTAGGAGCCTGAGTCCATATGCTTTGAAATCTGTCCATAATTTCGAGCTTCGCTGAATTGCAGAATGTGATGCCATCCAGGTAGTTGGGTTTGGGGCCAAACAGACCGACAGACCCAGCATGATTTCAAATTTATGAATTACCTCAAAATGCCAGTCTACCCTTTTAGGTCCTGGTTGCCTTCTATGAATTCTTCTAGAAAATACTCTTAAAAGGTGATGGATTAAAAAATTGCTTTTAGAATTTTGTAATTTTAGATGTATCTGGAAAGTAATTTATCTGTGCAACCTCACACAGCTTTCCCATCTTATTATTATTTTTTAACAAGAAAGACTTTTACCTTTGTATCTGCTGCAGATTTGACAATCACGGAATTTTTTTTTTTTTAGAAAATATGTTTCATGCATTAAATTGCTCGGGAAATATTCCTAGAAGTGACATTGCTAGGCCCGAGGATGTCATTTAAAATTTTTGGTACTTATGGCCACGCTGCTGTCTAAAAATTTTATACCTCTTTTTACTCCAACCCACATACGAGGTATAAAGCACTATTCCAGATGTTTTACACATTTCCTTATCTAATCCTTGCAAAGCCCTGTGAGAACAGATAGGGTCAGTAACCCACCCAAGGTCACACAGCTCGTAAGTGACAGAGCTGGGATTTGGAACGAGCATCTCAGTGAAGCTCCATAGTTCATCCACACTGTTGCCTTTTCTGCTGTGTTACTTCCCTGGCATCTGGTATGAGTAAATTAACAAAGGAATGCTGTTTATGAATTTCTTTGTTCCGTATCCCTCGGTATGGATATGATCTCTTGTTTAACCCTTAATCTTGATGGGTCCATTAATGATAGGTGCAGAACGATTTTCCTGAGGCAAAACCTTGGGTCTCCACCTTCCTTATGAAACTGCAATAATCAGAAAGTGTTCTCTAAGCAGCAAGCAGCAGCCACTGGAGATCTGGCCCCTTCCCTCAGTTCTCTCCACCCCTTTCTGCTGGCTACAGGCTAAGAGAGGCCGGAGACAGTGTGGAATCTTTCACCTTATAACCCTCTTTCACCTCTTCTCCGTCAGGTGGTGAGCACAGCCCCCGAGGGGAATGTTAGAACGGTTTGACGAAGTTCTGCTTAGGGACTTTAGGTTTTAAGCCCATGCTTATCTCTGCCGCGCGGGATCTGGTGAGAGAGCTCACACACCAAGAAAGGGTTTTCATCAGTACAGCCCTGGGGTCATACGGGGCAAAAGACTTCCTCTTTTAGGAAAAGCCCCAGACAGCTCACTTAATCTTCTTGTTCCATCCTTGTTGGTGGGCTGTTTGTGTTCTAATCACCCCTGCCACAGAACAAAGACCAAAAAAAAAAAAAAAAAAAAACAGAGAGAAAGTGTGGCAAAATGCCACAAGTGCCCTGGCTCCTTGCTTCATTTCTCATCTGCAGGCCTGGGGGACTTGAGCGCTCCTGCTACTGGCATGTTCTTGACCTGAGGAAGCATCTGTCAGAACTCGTGGTGTCCGGGCAAGGGCTGGTTTTCTGGCATTTATGTTCGAGGACCCAAAGGCTCATGGAGATACTGTCCACCCCAGGTCAAAGTCTGTATTTGGCAGCTCAGATCTCATGATAGTGGAACTCAGTGATGGAGGTTCAGCTTGGGCATGGACCAGGCCACAGCATCCTCTTCTTAAACTGGGAATAAAAATACCCACCTCGTGGGGTCGTTGAGAGAGTTAAATGAGGTAATGTAGGCATAGCAGAGTTTACTAGGTACATCTTAGATGCTCTGTACATAGTCACAGCCATCATTACTTCTTGAGTCAGGACAGCATTATTTTGAAGGCAAGTTTTGACTTTTTAATGCCTACGTTTATAAACAATTTGATTCAGGGCGTGTTAAATAGAAACACCGTGTAAGTGCCTTCGCCCTTATGGTAGGGGTTGGGGAGAGTTGGCCCTCACCTTGATGCTTAGCCTCAGTATGTTTTCTCCACACTCCTGTAGGAAATATGTGCCCAAGGATCTCTAAACTCAATTTCTACCCAAGTCGCACAGAACCTAAAGAGTTCAGGATATATTATGCTTCATCCATTGCAGTGATCGATCTGCTCTTTCATTCAAAAGTATTTTAAGTGACAAAAAAAAATGGAGAGCATACATTTTCCTTGAGTGAATTTGCATTTGTGCCACCGTAAGTGTTTTAGTCTTTTTGTTTCATATGATAGTTTCCACAGAGCAGCAGGGCTTATAGTAATGGGGTAGTGGCTCATGTACCCATCTCAAACGGATCAGGCAGTTCTCACTCAAACTGTATAAGCAATAACAAATACACAAAGAAGCTTGACCTAGCCTGATACTCACGAAAGTATTCTTTATAATTAGTATTTGGTGTAAACTATTTTAAATATTATAGGAGAAGGAACAATGTCATTTTGAATGTCATTGTAAAGAACTCTAAGGGGGATATTTTAAGGGAATTTTTAATCTTCTTTAAGGCTTTTGTTGATAACAAAATATTTTATGTATTAGATTGTGCTTAAGTATACCTAATATAAGGCAATAATAATTTTTAAATGGCTACTTCAAATTTCAAATTTTATAAAAATATTCAGTGAAAGTATTTCTCCGCTTTTTAATACCCAGAAGCAGTTTGCCTTAAACTTAAATTTCAGGACTAAAAACATGCTGTTATTCACTAACTTAAGCATAGTGCATGCCAGATAACTTACAATATAAGTACAATTTAAGGGAGAAGATACTGATTCTCTTGTATAACGTGGGAACAGTTATATAGTCCGAGGATAGAAATAATTTAAAATTAATTACAGATCCAAAATCCCATATTTGTAATCCAGAAAGCTCCGAAAAAAGGGAAGTTTTTATCATGGCTCATTTGGCAGTCTATTCTGCCCTGAATTGGCAAGCAGCTAATTGTAGTTTTTACTAAACTCAGTCAGTGTGAATGTTCATGTTTTACTGCAGAAATACTAGTAGATTGGATTAGAGGTTCTCCTCCAGATATTGCTGGGGGTGTTGTGTTCTGTATGGTTCTATATGTACCATATTATCTCTCTCAAATTCAAAACTGCTGAATTCTGAAACATGCCTGGTCCAAGGGTTTTGAATAAAAGAGCAACTGTCGCCTACAACCAGAGTGTTCCCGTATCCTGGATTTCCCAGAGATGGTCCCTCTTGACATCTATTTAGAAGCAAGGTATAATTATTAATAAGGCGCCATTCACACTCAGAAGTGTTCCATTCTGGAAGGTAAGTGAATGGTCCCCATACTGACCGTCTGAGTTCTCAGTGATGGGCAACACTGTATTGATGTGCATAAGTAAGTTTCTAGTGACTTCTCCATACACTCTGCAATAAATAAGATTACAGGTCATAGCTTGAAACCCTAAGGTACTTTAAAGCATTGTTTGTAAGAAGTAATTTAAAAATGTATACTTCACTGCTTTCTTAGGTGGAGCTCCCAGTACCACTTTATAAATACTTTTTTTGAAAATGGCACATCATCGTTTTCCTCACTGTAATTGCTTGTGTTCCAGCCTCTTTTTGCTAGGCTGCAAGGCCCCCTTCTCTGTTCCCACTTCGACTGTCTCAGCTGCCCAGCACACATACTAAGTGCACAGTTTGTTTATTAGACCCCATCCTTCGCCATACTCAAGGCGCTGGAACAGAGGTGGTCTTTGGCCTCACAAAGCTTCTCATCAGGTGGGGCAGACGGGAGCTAAGACCTGAGGAGGGCCAGCCAGTGACGGGACATTCTTGAGAGTGAGGACAGTAGGTGCAGAGGCCTTGGGGCAGAGAGGGAGATGAAACTGGAGCCATGCAGGGGGCAGCAATGGGCTATTAGATCCGCATTTACAAGACTCTTCAGGCTGTGGGGCAGATAGCAGGTAACTGCTGGGCTTGAGGGGCGGCAGGGAGATAGATGTCAGCATGTCTGCTTGGTACCAACTTGGTAGAAGGAAGGAATTGTTCTGGTTCCACTGGTTTTACTTTTCTGTTCTTATGGTGTGACAGTTAGACTCTTGGAGAAAAGCAGGTATGTGCTCCCCTGGTTGCTCTGAGGCCAAAGTAATTACTGAGATTTTCAGCTAAGTTAAGAACAAGTGCAGCCAAAGGTTATTTGAGCTTCTGAATTCTGCAAGTTGAAGAAAAGTTGTAAATGAGAAGCCCAGAGCAAAGCCCTTACAGGGGCCTTTCTAATGAGCCGAATGCTTGGAAGGCTGTGGGAGCAGGAACTATTGTCATAAAGAAATGAAACCATGCTGGGGTGCCAGCTTTGGGGGTGCTGGTGACAACTTGGAGCTGGCCTGATATGTCCTGCAGAGACTACAGTGGTGCAGGTCCTCTGGAGGCTGAGTATCTAAAACATGAGATCGGTAGCTGGCAGCATGTGTGTGTGTCGGTGGGTTGCTTCTGACTTCTCTCCTTTGCAGCTAACTTCACCTGTAGGGTGAGGCTGTCACCTGGAAGCCAACCTGGTGTTGCAAGTGTAAATAACTTCAATTAAAGATTAGTGCTGAAACTTGACAAGAGGTAACTCTTCCATTCTTAACTCCAAGAGCTTTCTCTAAAATATGCTGACGGGCATTTTGGTTGTCTCACTTCATTTTCTGCAGAACCTAGGTTTAAATGAATTATGGACCATTGCTGCT
Source organism: Manis javanica (assembly GCF_040802235.1). Taxonomy (NCBI): domain Eukaryota; kingdom Metazoa; phylum Chordata; class Mammalia; order Pholidota; family Manidae; genus Manis; species Manis javanica. The sequence continues at coordinate 101,338,111 of NC_133167.1, forward strand.
TGTCCTCCCCAGGAATGACACTTTAAGGCTCCTTCTTCAGATGATTGTTGTTTGACTGCACTGCCCCTTATGGATGGGCGGATAGGGTGATTGATCTGTGGATTTAGTTCTGTCGCGTGGTGCCTGGATTAGGAAAAACCTGCCAGCAGTTCACTCGCTGCAGAGGGAATTTTCTAGAGTTTGTCATATTTGCAGAAATGCTGTTGTTTCTCTCTCTGGACTGTGAATCACTTCTGTACTTCGCTTTTGTCTTTCTCACCAAGTCTTTTTCTTTGCAACTAATTTCAGACTTACACTGAAATGCAAAAATAGTACAAAGAATTTTTTTTTTCTGAACCTTTAGCAAGTAACTTGGCAACGTGACATCCCATCACTCCTGAATACTTGAGTGTGTCTTTCCTGCAAACAGGGACACTCTCCAACATAAGCACCACACGACAGTCGGAATCAGGCAGTTGACATTAGTAACACCATTCAGGTTTGCCAGTCGTCTCAATCATGTCCCTGACAATGGACAGCAATACGCCTCCTTAATCTCTTTTTGGGTATCACGCCTCCTTAATCTTTTCTTAATTTCCATGAACCTGACATTTTGGACAATTACAAGCCATTTACAGAATGTCCGTCGGTGTGGGTGTGCTGGTAGTTCCCTGGTGGTCAGATTCGGGCTGTGCACCTTCTGTAAGAATCTCATCGTGTGGTGCTCTGTTCTTACTGCGTCATCTTTCCTGGGGTTGTTTATTTGATCACCTGATTGAGCAGGTATCTGTCAGTCTTATTCATTGTAAAGTTACTTTTTTTCCCCTTTGTAATAAAAAATATTTTGTGAGAGGTGCTTTGAAATCTGTAAGGGCCCCCACTTCTCATCAACCTGCCACTCACTGGCCTTAGCATCCATTGATATTTTGTGACTGAATACTTACAACTTTTGACAGTCGCCAGTGGCAGTCATCTAGTTACAGTATCTTTCCACATTTATTAGTTGGCTTTCACTTGATGGGAAAACTTTCTCTTCTCCCTGCTTGCTTTGTCATAGATGCTTCTTTCATTCAATGGGATGTAACATATTTTTATCATTATTTCAGTGCTTAAATTGTCTCTGATTTGGCCAGTAGGGGCCCCTTCAAGTTGGCTGCTGTTTCCTCTTGATGCATTCCCAGCATCCTTTGAACACTTCTTACTTTCTCGCTCAAAAAAAAAAAAAGGTTCAGGCTCATCTTTTGCTTTCCCTGCCCTAGTCCTGGAGTCAGCCCTCTTTCCAAGAAGCCCTGATTCCTTTTGGTAGAAGGCTTAGGAACTAAGATGTGGCACCCGATCTGCCCATCGCCGTGGTGTATTGCTGCCCCGGCCCCTCTGATGGACAGTTAGGGAATATACGTGCTGTCTATACATATGCTTAACACATACACAGGCCTTTTTATATCTGTATTTAGTTTACTTATTGAGATACATGAAAAGCCATGAATTCAGTCATTTCTAATGAAACACCCAGGGTTATTCTAGTTTTTTTCTGTATGTGGACTTCCTTCTTCCATAATGAGACACTTGGCACCTGTTACCCTTAATGTACTACTTAGTATCCTTAGTTGCCTCTCTGTATCTGGGGTCATGTCCCCACTGGCATCCTCCTCACCTCACTCCCGAGTCGCCTGCACGGACAGGACTTGTGCCCTCCTGTACAGGAGCCCATTCAGCTCCCCGGGAGCCCTGCCCCCAGGCCAGCTGCTGCGGCCCTCCCGCACCCACCCTTACTGCCTCCTGTGGGCTTTGACCCTCTTCACACCAGTTCTGCACACGGGGGCGCTTCTTCCCTGCTATCCTATTGTCAGTTAGGTTTGTGAGGGCTGCCATAAGAAACTGCCACACCTTGGGGAGGCTTAAACAACAGAAACTCATTGTCTCCCAGATCCGGAGGCAGGCAGTCTGAGATGGGGGTGTCGTTGGCAGGCTGGGCTCCTTCTGAGGGCTGTCAGGGCGAAGCTGTCCCACGCATTTCTCCTCGCTTCTGGCGGTTGCTGGCCAGCGCTGGCATTCGTTGCTTGTAGATGTGCCACCCCAGACTCTACATCTTCATATGGCCGCCTCTGTCTGTGCCTGGGTCCAAATTTCCCTGTTCTTGTGAGGTCATGGTCATATTAGGTTTAGGGCCCATCCTAACCCAGTAGGACCTCGTTTTCACTTGATTACATCTGCAAAAGATGTTATTTCCAAATGAGGTCATAGTCACAGGTTCCAGGTAGATAGAAATTTGGGTGGTAACACTGTTCGATCCAGTCCATCTACTTTGCTCAGTTCCACCTGACGGGGTTTTGGACTAAGTCGTTCATAAAGGGAGGGAAGGAGGGGGGAAGAGCAGAAAGAAACTCTCCCAGTTGCTTTGAGAAGAATGTTCTCTATTGCCATATAGTTCCCATTTTCTAATCTAAAATTAGGGCCCTCTGCTGACATACGGACTCTTGGAAAATTCAGGCTCGGAGTGAGCCCAGGAAGGCCCTCATGGTGCCGTCCTAGGACTGTGGTTCCTTGTGGGAACTGCACCCCTTAAGACACCCCTTTCTGTAAAGGGTTGCAGCCTTTTACTCTGATAAGAGAAGCCTCCCTCCCCTGTTCGGTGCCGCCTGGGCTGGGGGCTCTCCCCACGCCCCTTATGGTCCCTAGCTGCCCAGCTGTGTGAGGCAGTGCTGGCCGTCCGTAGGCGTCGGCTGCAGCCCCCAAGCCGGGTGAGCTCTGGTTGGAACTGCGCTGTCCAAGAAGACAGCAGGGGGTCAGTGCCAGACTCAGCCGCCTTGGGGAAGCCAGCCACGGCTCAGCGTGCCCTCCCTCATGCATCGCCCTGATGGTTGGCAAACGACCCCTACGCCCTGCTCTTTCTCACTTACTAACTGATACTATATTATGAGCTGTAGTAACTTATGTCTTTTATAGAATGTATAAAAATCCACACATGGAATATATAACTTTATATGTTGACTCTATATTAACATATGTTCTGAGCATTTTCCCATACAAATGAAATATTCTCTGATAGTGAAAATATTCTGTTATTTGAGCCTACTACATATAACCATCTTCCTATTGTCTAGTATTTGGATCAGTTTAAATTTTCTGCTCTAAATAATAAATAATGTTATACATAACCCTTGACCATAAGTATGTGTCTGTGGAAACTATTAATTATTAGATATCCACTATAGACCAGACAGAGACTAGGTAGTTGACACAATTAGTTAGTCCTTACCACAAACCATCTGGAAGTTATCTCCATTTTTCAGATGAGAAGACGGAGGCATGAGGGTCCTGAGGTCTGCTACCCTTTGCATTTGGTTTGTGAAACAGTGCCCTGGGGGGTAGCCGTGGTTGGGGTGGAGACACTGCCAGAACTGAGCAGCCCCCACAGTCGTGGAGAAAGTAGCAGAGACTAAGGGATTTCTGAGTTTTAGGGGAATGGCAGGATGGTTTCTGCTTTAAGGTCACAACTCCTGCATCCTAGTCTCGTAAGATCTGGTGGTAAAGAAGGGCACTAGCCACAGGCGCTCTCCCGGCCCAGTTGTGGTGGACACAGGAGCCTTGAAGTCGTCTGCCCTGGTTTCCCCCCTGCCCAGGGGTGGCCATGCTGTCCCGGAGTCATAGTGGCAGTCAGACCGTGAGTGACGTTCTGCATCATGGCCACCATTCTACCAGATGATGAATAAGGACACTGCTAAACCCTGTGGAGATGATAACCACTTATTAGGAGGTTCCAAATCAAATGAATTAGCTGGGAGTCAGACAAGGTGGATTATCATTAATATCCAGCTATTTCTTCGGGCTGGCTTCTCATTATGAGTAAGTTCATTGTTGCAGGGCTAGTTGAAATCAGTATGAATCAGGGAAAGCTTTTCGTAAAGGGTAGATTTAAAAACTGGCTCCTTAATTCCAGTAGAGCAGTGAGTTGGAGAAGAGATTTCAGCAGGCTGGCTTGGGGTTTGCAGGCATGGGGATTTGCACCCTAGAGTTTCTGATCTAAAAATAAGGGAGGAGCAAAATGAGCTCAGAGCCAAGTGTTTGCTTTGCATGTACACTGGAGGGGGCGGAAATGGACCGATACCCAAACTGAAACGTTTTGGTGGTTTTCAGTACTTTACAAAACTTATCGTGGAATTAACATTACGAGGTGGGGCATCTGCTTTCTGTGGGGTGTTTTTGTGCTCCTGGAATAGTTCTCCAGGTTAATCAGGAATAGGCCGGGCAGGGCACACTTTCTTCCTCCCTTGCTTTCAAAAGAGCCCTCCAGGCTCCAGGTGGCCCCTGCTGCAGACCAGGTGACCCTGCTTCATTGCAGAGGCAGAAACTAAGATGTAAGTACTGGAGGATACTCTCAGTAACTCAAGGAGAAAAAAAAAAGACAACCTTCCAGCTCTTTCCTGTTGCTTTTTAGAGGGGGTGGAGATGGAGGGGTGGGGAGTGGAAAAATATTTTCAGTTTGGAGTATGAGAGTGGGGGAATATTGTTTTCCTAGTACACATTACAAAAATAAAGCTCTGGCCGGACAGGATATGCTGTATGTCTCGCTAATTTCCACCAGCCAGGAAGGTACTAAAAAGGGCAGGAAGGGTGAATTAATGGGGGGGGAGGGGGCCTGAGGAAAGGAGAAGGGGAGCTGCTTTCCATTCTTGGGGCCCAGCTAGTGCAGTGTTTGCGGGGTGTGGTGCCCTCTCAGCCCTGGCTGGGGGCCCCTTTAGCACAGGCCCCCAGTGCAGATGCTGTGTCAGACTGGGAGGCATTGGACCCTCATTATGTGGACCCCAGCTTGGCCTCATGGTCCAAAGGCTAAGTGAGGTGGGAAGACTCCTTCTGTTTATATCCCAGTGCTACCACTCAGTAGCTCTGTGACCTTGGGCAATTTACTTAACTGTATATGTCTGTTTCCGTGTCTGTAAAATGGAGATTTCAGGAGCACCTGCCCTATAGGGTTGTTGTAAATCCAGTGAACTAATACTCATGACAAGCTTAGAACTTGCCGAACTCTGTCCAGCTGCGAACACTTGCCAGCTGTTGTTAATGCCATCGTGGTGTAGCTCTGTGCCTGCCGACTGCTGGTGTTTTCCAGGGCTCGCAGGTCTAGACGGGGATAAGAATCACTCGTATAGAGAAGCCCCCCCCATTCACCAACTATTTGCCGTCTGAAAGGTGATCAGCCTTTCGGAGTGACTCAGGCTTTTCTCAAAATAGAAGTTTTAAGGCAGGTGGGTAACCTGTCTCTTCAGGAATCCCACAGGGTGTCTTGTGCAGCTCTTTGTTTTTTACCAGACACCGACGACTCTCTGTGATTTGGAAAGACTAGACCTGGCCTTGAAACTATGTGTCCACCCCTGGGGACAAATGGTTCCTCATTCACACTGGCCACACTTCAGGTGTTCGGTAACCACCTGTGGCTGGCAGCTGCTTTGTTTCTTGTTGGTCTGTGTGGATACAGAATATGTCCAGTATTTCTGGGCAGGCTGGTCTATATTTACTGGGTGCTTGCTGGCTGCAAAGTGCGAGACTACATAGATCTACATGTCAGCATAGGCAGCAATGTGAACACAGTGACCAGCTAGAAGGGAGTGTTTGTCTCAGGGGAGTAAGGCACACAGAAATGAAACAAAGACTTTAAGGCTGCCTAAAATACATGTCACAGGCAGCGTGTTTCATGCATCAAGGAAAATTTGTAGTTGGTCACGTTAGTCCAGGAACAGATGGCATTTGAACGATCCGTAAAGGGCTGGTTGGCTATTTCCAGACCTTTCTTCTGGATATAGCCTTTTATTTCTAATTGCCCACCCAACAGCTTTTTTTGGATATTCCAAAGATACCGTGAATTCACCAGACCCTAAACCTATCTCAGTATTTCTCCACTTAAACCCTCCACATTCCCTGGTGCAGAGAGTGGCATTACCACCTGCCTGGCCTGAAGAAGGACAAAAGGAGGTCACAAAAGTTCAGATCAGTTTGAGAGGGAAAGGGGTCAGGAATTTAGAAAGAAGAGCCTGGTGGCCTCTGTGTTTCTCTGATCTTGGAGGCCAGATCGCCTGCTGGGATCGATGAGCACAGAGGTGAATTACAGGGAATGTGAGGGTGGAAAGATCTGACTGCTTCTGTGCGGACGGGGACCAGGAGCTGATGAGGGAGGAGCAAAAATGACCTGCAGAGACTTGGGGGCCCAGGGGAGATGGTAGGTAAGCCCATCCTGGCATCATGGTTACGTGGGTGGCATTCGGCCCATTCATGAATTTTTGTCACATGAGCAAAGAAGAAGAGGGAGGCAGCGAGACCCATGTGGATGGAGAAGTGGCAGGGCAGCTGTGTTGGGAGGAGAATGGAGCAGAGGCTGGGCCCTGCAGGGACAGGGTGTGGGGAGGTGGAGCCCATTGTGCAGGGATGGACTGTCTGGTCCCGGACCCTCTCTCAGAGGAGTGCACATTGGCATAGACAGAGCACGATCCCTATACCTTCAGGGGTAACTGCCTGCATGGAGAACTCCTGTTCTCTTTAGACCACATGGAGAACTGTTTCCTAGAATGACCGTTGGGTCACCAGCGATTTATCTTGGTGTCTTTCAAGCACACACATGGAGGCCTTAAGCCAGTTTCTCTGTCTGCCTAGAGTCTGATGACACAGTGCAGGTTGCTGTCAGAGGCTAAATCACACTGTTTCGGGTACCCCAGTAGTTTGTGGTCAGAGATAGGGAAATTTCTGTAAAGAACTTATGGTACTATCTTCTAGAAGGATATAGAAAACATGCCTAGTAAGAAAATTGTGGGTAGGATGGTGTATATGCAAAACTCTAATTTGGATGACTCTTTGCATGGGAAACTTGCTCCTTGGTAATTGAAGGAGGGCGTTTTAGAACACTAATTTCACATGTACTTGTATTCCATTTATGACTAAATCTCTTCACACTGAGCTCCCCTTTTTTCCAAGATCAATGGGAGGTGTTTATTAAACATACGGGATCTGGGGCCATTGGGCTAGTGGGTATGGAATGGCAGCAATGCCCACATTTAGCTGCATATCAGAATTGCTCTAGGGTAGTAAAACAGGTTCCTGGTTCCTAAATCCTGGAGATTCTTTTTCTTTTAATTCCCCAGGTAAGAACACTGTGCAGGCAGTTTTGGGATGCTGATAAAAGTGAATAGAAAAGTACAGCAAAGTATAGCTATGGGTGATGATATATCGAGGGTGGTCATTTACAGCAATCCTGCCCCATCACTCAAGGTTGGGTTCCTGAAAAAAAAATCCACATATTAGGGGAACTCATAGTTGAATAGTTCAGACCTTGAGGAAAACTGTGCTAGAGACTAAAATTCTTAATCTATGACATGCATCTTTTTAAAGTTCAGTAAGATAAAACAATCAGTACATGATGTGAGGACTACATCAGGGATGCAATGGATATCACACACTTCCATTGCTTATTAACTCCCCTGAAGTTTACTAAAACTTTAAAAAACTGGTTTTGCATTAGTGTGGACAGTATGTACACTGAGAGGCCTGCGCCTGCTGTGCCCAGCACTCTGTCCAAATGTTTAATGTCTTTCTGCCTTCATAACTGGTGATTGTTGACTTCCTTCTCCAGGGTCCCACCAGAGTCTATAGGGGCATTTGAATACTGCAGGTGGAGAAGTAGTAAATACAGCCAAATGGGTAGGCCCCAAGCCCCCGGCCACCCTGATGTCCAGAGTCATATTATCTTAGCACTGAACATGATGTTCTGATGCCAAGCACATGCTGTTTCACTTCTTTCAGGCATTTCGCTTCTGGCTTCCAGGAGTCAGTACAGTTCTAAGGGTTTGCTGCTTCTCACCTGCCTATATCCTTTTCTTCCGCTTTCTGCTTTGCCCCATTACATCCCCCACCACCTGCCACCCACGCGCTCCAGCATCTGTATACACACCTGGGCAGCAGTTAGCCTACTGCAACGCTTTTGATGCTGTTGACCACAGGACCAGCGTAAGGTAATGTAAACCTGAAACAGAAGGTTAATAAGACAATGCTTACTCTTATTTGGAAGATGTTCATAGTTTCTTTCCTGTATTCTTGTACATTAAAATTAAAGTGCTAACCTTAAAGATCTAGTAATGCTGATCTTCATCCAATAAACTGGTTTCATGCCCCCTGAATAGGTTGCTAAACACTGTTTGGAAAACACTGATGTAGAGGTTTTTGTGCATATTCTTTGGAGTCAGGCAATCTGCGGGTTTGAATCCTAGCTTTACCACTGAAAAGCTCCTCAGCTTGGAAAAACTGCTTCATCTCCTCTTCTGTGAAATGGAGGTATGATACTCTACCTCAGATAGCTTGTTCGAAGATTGAATGAAATAATGCACGCAAAGCACTTGGCCTACTGTCTGGTCCCTGAGAAGCACTGGTATGAATGTGACGTTGATGATGATTTGCAATTTTCACCTCCAACGTCCTGTCAATTCATGTAATTTTTAGCTGAAACTCTACATTTGCTGGAAAGGTACATACAAGTTGGTGTGGGGAGTGTAGAATGTCATGTAAGAGGAGCTTGCATCTTGGAAGTTACTGTATATCCATAAAACATTACTACTAGAAATTGCTGTTATCTTCCTACGAGTGTGTCACCGCTTGTGTTTTTTCCTGCGCATTCCCATAGCCACCCCTCTGGACAGAGCAGTAGCTTCTAGCTTAGCTTCTTCCTTCCCTTTGCCCCTGTGTAGAGGGCTGCTTGGTTCACGATGGTGAAGCACTGTGTTTCCGTCACGACACTCAAACATTTTGGCAGACTTGGTAAACAAGCCCATTCTAGCCAGGCATTTGAGATCCTCCAAGAAGACCTGGGTTCAAATCTTGCTTCCTCACCCAGGGGCCTGGGGGACTTGGACATGTTTTTCTTATTTTTCCAGTTATCTTTTCAGGCTATACTTTTCCCCATCTCTAAAATGGGGATACTAATAGGTAACTAGTTAGGACAGTTGTGAGGGTTGGTGATGGTTCATGTAAAATACCCAGCCCTTGCCTCTCACGTGCCAGCTGCGGCTTCCGGAGCTTCACGCGTGCCGGTGGGTAAGTCAGTTGCTCTGTCTACTCGAGCAAACAGTCTAACTCAGTCCCTCTTTGGTCATTTATTCCAGCCTTTCCCTGGCCTGGCTTGCTTGCTACTTTTTCTCTGCTAGGAAATTTCCTCCCCATCCTATAAGCTCTTCCTTTACCATAAAGCTTCCCCTTACAAGCCCATCTAATAATGATTTATGGATTCCTTATGAACTAGTCACTTAGTTGGCAGTTAATCGCATGGCCTTCTGATCTCTTTTGCAGTCTTTCATTATTATAATTATAGTATTATTAGTTAGCTTTATGTGATTGATGTCTCATTCCCCCAGTTGAGTTATTAATTCCTTGAGGGTAGTGATCATGTCTTACACATCCTTGAGGCCTCCCTGGTGTTCAGCACAGCTCCTTGCAATAAACTGTGTTTGATAAATATTTGTTGAAACACCGGATGACTGGATACGGCCAACATAGGAGAAGAAGGTCCAGTTCAAGTTGTGAGCAAAGGTGGAATGGATGAAAATAGATTCGAGCTAGCTTTTGTTGGGAGGGTAGCATTTCTGTAGGTTGGTAAGAGGGGCGGGCACATGGCTGTGTCAGGAGGGCCAGCAGATGAGAAGTGCCCTTAGGCGTACGTTTCAAACAAATGATGCAGCTGCGAAAGAAGTGGGACTGCGTACTTGTGCAGTCAGCCTTTGCAGCACGTGCTCAAACGTAAGCCTCGTTGTTAGCGTCTCCGTTCCCATGCCTTTGTCTTCACCCTTTCCCCAGTTGTGACCTCTCCCCTGTGACCCTGGAACAGGGAACTGAGGAGCTGTGGGACCACTGGTGGAAATTCTCAAAGTTTTTCTCTTGAAGATGTCTTTATTTCCTCTTGATTCTTGACGGAAATATTCACTGTTTATAAAATTTTTAAATAGTAGTTATTTTCTTTCAGTACTTTTTTTTGGGGGAGGAAATAAATTATGTCCTTTTATTAAGAAGTTTGCCATTTCTGGTAATGCTAACAGTTCTTTTTTTGCCTTCCACAAATGTCTCGCTTTGCTACTCTTAATTTTATACAATAACCATGTCAAGGAAAATGATTTGAAATTTACAGTAACTTTCGCTTACTTGTGCATACTAATTCCATTCATGAATTACTTTGAAAGAAAATTTTTAATTAGATAAATGCAAAAAAAGGTTTTTTTTTTATTTAAGAAATTTTTTCTTTCTGTACTTTTAAGATATCTTTCCATTGTCTTCTGTCTCCCATTGTTTCTGTTGAGTAGTCACTGTAAGGCTTTGGGGTTTTGTGGGGGTTTTTTTTTTAAAGGTGGTGAGTCTTTTTCCCTCTGGCTGTTTTTAAGAGTTTTCTCTATATTTGCGGCTTTCTGTAAGTGTACTACAGTATGTGTATGTGTGGTTTTATTTTTATTTATCTTTTTGAGGTTTGTAGTAATTATTAAATCTGTAATAATTATTAATTATTAATTGCTATCATCTCTTCAAATACTGCTTCTGCCTCATTCTTTCTCTTGTCTTTTTGGAACTTCAAACTACCCATATCTTAGACCTTTTAAGTTCTAAACAAAATCTGCTGTGTATTTAATGTTCTTACATTTTCCACCCTTTTGTTTCTAAGTGCTTCATTCTGTTTATTTTCTGACTTGTCTTCTGGGTTCACTTATTTGTTTGTTTTTTCAGTGATGTCCAGTCTATTGATAAATCTATCCACTGAGTTCTTAATTTTAATTATTTATTCTTTAGTTTTAGAAGGTCTGGTTGCTTTTAATAGTTTTCAGGTCTCTGCTAAAGTTTTCCATCTTGTCTTTTATTTCCTTGAACATATTAGGTACAGTTGTTTTAGAGACTGTATCTGAAAACATGTGGTATCTGTACATCCATTATATCTGTAGAAGACTTGTGTCTGTATCCCTTGGGTCTGTTTCTGTTATCCATTATTTCCCTTGGTTTTCTTTCTTTCTTTCTTTTTTTGTCTTTTATCCTTGTATTCCTAGGCTATGTTGATCGAATGCTGGCCATTGTATATGAAAAACTCCAGAAATAATATGAGTCCTAGGATAGTGTTATGTTTCTCAAGATATGATTTACATTTACTTCTGATAGTTCCAGATCACTTTAATCTGGTCAGGGATTGATGTGATTCAAAGTTTTATTTGTTTTGTTCCATTTAGTTTTAACTTGCATAGTGCTAGTATGTGGGTTTTCCAGGACTCCTTTTCCTACTTGGGCCCAGATCTTTTAATTCATTAGTGCTTTAATGTGTCAAGAGCGCTCCTCAGCCTCTATGCCTGCAGCCTCCACTTCTGGAGTCAGCAGATGTCCCTGGGCTGGGAGAACGCCCCATTATCAGGCTTCCTTCCCTGGGTTTCTTTCTTCCCTCAGATCTTGCCCTCCTAATTCTTTACTACCCTTTTAGCTTTCTGATGCTTTTAAACAGTTTTATAAAGGCATGTTTTCTCCAGGTTTCTTAGTTATTCACCATGGAAGTTAGGTTTTGAATTACCTATTGTATCATTACCAGAAGCACCCCCCTCTTTCTCAGGCAAGGATTTTATTACCTTAAATCTAGCAGGGATGTTTAGAAATCTCTAGAACAGAACATTAACATGATTTAAATGATATTTAAGAAAGATTGATATGTCAGGGATATGCAAAACAGAGAGGAGTTGGGAAAGGTTTAGTAAGAAAAACAGTTAAAAGAGCACCGAACTAAGTGCTTTCTAGAGTAAGACGAAAGCAGACATTAGGATTTCCAAGCCTGGGCATTTCGGACAGACCTGAATGAGAGCCTTGCCTCCCCTGCATACCATCAGGCTGCCTTTGAGCAGTTCCCTGCCTACCCCTCATCTATAGTATGGGGCAATAAAGCCCCTACCTCCTAGGGTTGTAAGAGTTACATAAGAAACTCATACAAAACGCTGGTTTTTATGTGTAGCATATAGCCATTGTTCTTACTGTTCCAAGATCCAGACTTCAGCTATTTAGGTCAAAATTCAAGATCACTGTTAATGGCATCGATCAGGCCTGTGGCATTGTCAGCTTTATGGAGGACTGACTCTTCACTTCCTGTGAATCACAGTGAACAGCTTGCATGTGTTTATGCAGCATGCCTGGCACCAGCAATGTTCTAAATACCTGCCATGTACAGAATTGATTTATAGCCCAATGTCATGGTTTTGAAGATGATCCCAACCCCAAATCTCAAAGGTGTAATGATAGGTGATTTTAGAAAGTGCCTTTGGCAGGCTCGAGGGTAGATGATTCATATTGTAGGTTTATGGAACCATAAAATTTTAGCATTTTGTTCTTAAAAACAACCCAGGGTACCAGAGGAGACATTTACAAAAAAAGATAAATCAGATTATGAGCCTTCATGTTACAAAAGGACTCTTAAAATCATAGATAACCTCAGAAATTATCTCTTTGGAACCTCTCATTTTCCTGGTCTGATCAAAGTGTGGAGCAGAGAAATTGAGTGACTGGCCCAAAGACACACATGAGAAATGGCAAAGTCAGGACTGAAACACATGCCCCAATTTCTGGTGTATTTGGTTCTCTTGGCAAAAATAGCACCTCTGTGTCTTCTTTACCTAGTTCCCTGCTTTCTTAAACCCTGCTCAGATTTCATGTGGCCTGGGTGTTGGTGCTCACGGGAAACTGCCTCACAGAAGGAAGACGCATTTATCACCTTGAATTTCATTGCTGGAAGCTAGCAAAAACATGCTGAGTTAGCATCTTTTCTCAGTACTCTGTCCTCTGACCCATGGTGACTGTCACCCCAGCCTTTCAGTCTCTGGAAATGTAATTTATTTTTAGTGTCAACTATATGATGCATTTCTGGTGCTAGGCTCAATGTAGAATCCACAGAAGCAAGGGTGCAGACTCATCCCCTGAGAGTCCTGAGAAATCTATGCCAAACTGCAACCTTTTTCATCTGTGTCATGTGGCAAGACCCCTGGTAATTCAGGACCTGTTCAGTGTGCAGGAGGTGGGGCCAGGCTATAAAATCAAGTAAAAAAGAGGAAGTGTCTTCATATGAAAAAGGGTTAGCTTTTCATTGTGTATCATCGGGGATGTCCTAGCTATTTAAAAATAAACAGAGAATCCAAATAAGTGAAGACCTTTATAACAGAGTATGGTGCATTCTGGTGTGTTTGCTATATTTGCTTTTCCTAAAAACCTGCTTATAATTAATGACAGTCCTGATTAAAAATTTAGAAAAAATTTTATGTGTGATTTCTGTCGCATTTTGGCTATGTATGTGATAAACGTTGAAGTTCGGCTGAGCTTCATCCTTACTAGAAAGAGAGTCTGTGAAGACAGGATGGACCAGCTGATAGATGGTACAGTGGGATCTGACCTACTGGGACAGATGGCAGAGGTCTGCCTGCTGGAATGACCAGACTTTGCAAGAAGTCACAGAAGAGCGAGGTGACTTGATTAAAAACAAAAGGTAATCTAGAGCCTCGTTCCTCAAAGTGTGGCCTGAGGATTTAGGACTTTTTAGAAACAGAATCGCAGGGCTCACCTGGACATACTGAACCGAGATTGGTATGTACGTTAAAGCTGGTCTAGATTTTGTAATCAGCTCTTACCTTTACTATTAACAACATTGGTCATATTCATTCTCATAAATATCCAGTTTTCTGTTCAGTCTTGGGATGATTACCAAAGTACTAGGCATGGTTTTCCTGGCTTTGCACGGTCCGCCTGCCTCTGTCACCCTCCTTGTGGCTGACTGGCAGCTGGCCCTCCTGCCCCAGGCCCTTTGCAGCACCTCCTCTCCTTCCCACTGCCTCAAGGTACCTTCTTTTACCTCTCCACCAGGTTGAGCCCTGTTAACCCGATTGAGATTACCTTCTGTAGTAGTTTTCTAGGGCCAGATTGTGTGGCTTAAAACAAAAGAAATGTACTCACAGTTCTGGAGGCCAAAGTATTCATAGGGCTAGTCTCCCTCCGCGGCCTCTAGGGTGGATCAGTCCTCACCTCTCCCAGCTTCCAGGGGCTCCAGGCCTCCCTTGGCTTGCGGCTGCCTCACTCCAGCCTCTGTCTTCACGTGGTGTTCTGTGTGTGTGCGTGTGCCCAGATTTCCCTCTCCTTATGAGGACTTTCAGTTTCTGTGAGTTCTGGTCACAACATTTTGTCAAGGGATCAATTTGTACTCTTACATTGTGTGTGTTTCTGTTTAAAGACTCCTTTTTAATACATATTACTGATTTGCTCCTGTTGAACTCCTAGCCCCCAGCACTACATCTCACGCCTGAAGGAGGGTCACCAACGCACCTACTGGCTCCATCAGGCCCGTCACCACCTTCCTGCTCTCAGGAGCAGTGGACATCACTTGCGACAGGCCACTCCTGGGGGCCTTTTTAAAACGTAAAACCACCAACAAAAACAGAAGTGTTGCCCTAAATAGACCGTGGAAAGGACATTTGTTTAGAGGGTGGGAGCTGAAACAAGGCCGAATGTCTCCTGTGCCAGGAGCACATGCTTTGGACAACTTAAATTTCCTCTTCTTTGTAAATGACCTTGACGGTGGCCTAAGGACTGATGTGGGCGTTACAAACACATTTCAGCGTCTCGGGGGATTTGCATATGTAGCATCCACAAATGATGAGGGTCCTCTCTGTCTCCTCACATAGGCTTTCCTTTTGAAAACAGAAAGCTTTTTGAAATATTTCCAGTGACCATTTTTTCCAGATGAGTTTTTGGTGAAAAACAAGCAGGAGAAAATACGTTATTATAATGATGAGTTTGGAAGTGGGCATTTACGCATGCCCACCATTTTTCCATATTGCTAAGCTTAGAGCAAGTGGCTGCACTATGTCCATAGCAGTTCTGCCACTCAGGAGGTCCCTGCAGAAGACCTTATAGCTGCCGTAGCGACACCGCCTTCTGCTCCTCTCTCCACTTTCTTTACTCCTTCAGACCTCGCTGCTCCATTCCACGTCCTGAGATCTTAGGAGGGGTGATCTGACTGGGCTTGGGTACCGGCTTGAGCAGAGTCTTCCTATCAGCCACTGCATGTAGTGGCGACAGCTTTTCCTGAGGTCCCCGGAATGCTCCTGTAGCTCCTCTGGTTCTGCATGCAGGGCTCTTCTTTCCTGGCTCCTGTTGGACTGGGACATCCTGCACGGCAGGCACTGCCTTACCTTTCCCAGTTCCTGGAGCATCGTTCTCTAGAAATATCTATAAGTGGGTGGATGAGTGACTGAATTGAGCAGAATGACTTGAGGCCCACTAAGAGCAGTTGTACTGGGGGCTCTCTGGGGACTGTCCCTGAGGTTCCTGTTACTTTTCCCCCAAACAATGGTGACCTGAGTCCGTATGAGCGGACGGAGCGAGCCTGCAGGGGCAGTCCACGGTGGCTGAGCTTCAGAACCGCCCAGTTCCTGTACTGAACGTCTGTGTGGAAGGCAGCATGTGGGCTTTGCAGGATTATAGAAAAGCTATACGAGGCGGGGTCCCTACTCTAAAAGAGCTTACAGTTTGGTTAGGAAGAGAGGGTGTACCTAGCTGGGAAGTTTATAGTTAAGGTAAGAGCTAGATAAGAGAAAGGGCAGCACTATAGCTGCCCTGCAGCAATGTTTGCTGTTCAAATGAGCCGTGTCAGATCAGTGAGTTTTGTGGGAGGCAGGGAGGAGGGATTTCCTTCAGGCTGGAGTTGTCTGAGAGCCTTGGAGGCTGGGTCGGGATCGGCAAGGCCCAGAAAACAGGAGCAGAGAGCGGGATCTGAGCGAGGTGCAAGAGCATCTGCAACTATGAGTGGATCAGAACCGGGAGAGGTGCACAGGGGGAAGGAGCTGCAGGGTTTGGTTCTAGAATTGAATCAGGCTCTCTGGGTGGGGTGTGTGGTCCCACATGGTTCACAGAATAGTGCTTGCACCCTGGCATGAGCAGGGGCCAGGGCCTCGAGGGGACCGGCAGGCCTCTGTAAGCAGGCAGAGAGTGCCTCGACTGTCTCAGCCCAAGTTTATCTGAATAGAACTCCCAGAGCTCATCCTTGGAGGAGGAAAGAGTAGAAGACAGAGCCAAGGCTCACGCCCCACCGCCCACGAAGTCCTGGCGAATGGAGGCTCAGAATGGCATCCGTTTTGCTTTGAATCCCACATTAGATTTAAATTTACGTGCAAATAGGATGGAGATGAGTCGGAGACTGTACTTGGTCAGTGATCCCACTCTGGGTATTAGGCAGACAAGAGCAAGACAATCTAGAAATGTATCGGAAAAGGTGGGAGAGGTGTTAAGCAGGCTGATAGAGGAACGGGCTTTAGGCCATGAAATGATTTTCAGAGGGAGAGTAACTTAAAGGCGAAGGGAGAACAGTGCCAGGGCAGCGGGGGAGGGCGGCAGAGAGGAATGAGAGCCGCGTTGAAGCCAGTGCGAGATGCTGGGCGCCCTGCGCGTGGACAGGTCCCATCAGCAGGGAATGGTGGGGGTGAGAACCTCAGACAAGTGCACTGGTACCTTCAGAGCTTGTACGTGCTAACATGAGGGGTTCAAGGCATTTCTGCAGGGCAGACACCACAGAGTAATGAATTGGCTGTGGTAAGTCTTTCCCAGAACTGTCTGCCTGTGGGCACCCTTGGCCAGGGCAGGGGCAGGTGAGACCTAGCTTTAGGCAGGTCACTCACAGGCGGCTGGACCCTTGAGCCAGCTGAGCTGCTATGAGGCCAGGCCTCTTACGTCCCTGGGACCCTCTCAGTTAAGAGCTAGCCCGTCCTGTTCGAGACGGCTCCTGGGAAATGAGTGGAGAAGTCGCCGGGGCTGATGGCTCTGGGCTCACTGAGGACTCTCCCCAGCCCCCGCCCCCACGCACACGTGTGCCGTGGGGTTTTGAGGACCAGGCAAGAGAGGAGGGTCAGCAGGGGTGTAGAAGTTCACAGCGCAGACGTGACAGTCAGCAGCAGCAATGCCTCATACTGTGTTTGTCTTCTGCAAAAGGGCACCATGCCGGTGGAGAGGATGCGGATGCGCCCGTGGCTGGAGGAGCAGATAAACTCAAATACAATACCAGGGCTCAGGTGGCTTAACAAGGTAAGCGAGATGGGTGCCTGTGTGTGTGTGTGAGAGAGAGAGACACAGAGAGAGCAAATACGTGCCCTCTCCTCTAACTAAAAGCATGTGCCACTCAAAGTAAAATTTCTCTTTGTGTTCAAAATCTTATACCTATTAACTACAAAAAACAGAGCAAAAAAGGTCATAAAAACATCAAGTTACCTAAAGAAGACTTTAATCATCGTCTCAGACTGATGTCAGACCTTGAGCTCATCTTGGGTATTTTATTTTGGACGACTGTTGATGGGCAGCTTCTTGCTGTATTTTTCCTTAAAGACTCTTGGCCTCTTCCTTCTCTAACTTCCTTTCCTCCTTTCCTGACTTCCTAGGATTAGAGGACATGGACGCTCTAGGGCTTTTACACTGGAATGGAACATACTGATTTTCTTTTCAGTATCCTCTTTGTGAAGAAAACTTTTTGTTTTTGTCTTAAAGAATATCTTCTCTTTATCATGAAGCCCTCTATGTGTGCCAGCTTGTCCTAAGAAGTAGTCTGTCATTTGCAATACCCTTTCCCCGCACACACACGTATACATAAATACTCCCTTACTCTATCAATCTCAAACTCTTAATTTAGTTGGTTCTACCTGTTAGTGGTGAATCAGGAAGAAATAAAAATAGAGAACCCTGAAAATATATAGCTACAATGTAGAAAAGCACCGACTATAATCATACCTTTCTTTAAGAGGGGCCAGGGGAGTGGTTTCTCTCCCACTACCAGGAATATTACAGTTTTTCTGAGCAAATTTTTTTGTCTTCTACCTCCCCCCTCATTTTTAATCTCAAGGAAATGATGAATAATTAAGTTGGTCAGGCTGTATCTTTGTATCATGTGCTCAGAGCTTAGAGCCTAATTGTGGAGAGCTTCTAATGAGTTAACTATACAGGATATTGCAGCGTAACTTTTTTCTTTTTTTTATGAATACAACTCCTGGATTTATCTGATCTTTTCAGGTATCTCCCAGATCTCATTTCTTTTTGTTCTTTTTTTCCCTCAGCCAGTTGTTTTTCCAATTATCTTAAATCAATAGGATTTGTTTTAAATGTACAGTTGACCCTTGAGCAACACGGGTTTGAACTGCACAGGTCCACTTTTATACATGGGTTTTTCCCAATAAATATATTGTAACATTTTTTGGAGATCTGTGATAATTTGAAAAAACATTCTCTTTTCTCTAGCTTACTTTATTGCAAGAATACAGTATATAAGACACACACAAAATATATGTTGCCTGTTCATGCTCTCAGTAAGGCTTCTGGTTAACCGTAGGCTATTAGTAGTTAAGTTTTGAAGGAGTCAAAAGTTCTACATGGATTTTTGACTGCACAGGGGATCAGCAGCCCTAACCCCCATGTTGTCAAGGGTCACTGTATCTGTTTCAGTGAGTCCTTCCTGAAACAAGGTGCAAGATGAAGTTAATAGAAGTAACTTAAGTAAACCATATGCTCTTTTCATTTGACCTGTCATATACCTTAAGCTCTTATTGCAAACTCCCTGACAGGTCTTATGTCAAAAAAGGGAATAACTTAAGTGAATCATATGCTCATTTCATGTGATCTGTCTTGTACCTTAAGGTCTTATGCCTGGACTGGCAATGTCTTAAGGTCTTGAGGTCTTTTTCAGGTTTGCTCTCTCTATCATGTTTTAGATTTGTATCCTGGAGGGGCTTCGTAATGAGCCTCGTTCAGAGAAACAAACAAGAAATCAGGTGGCACTGTGGCCTGCTTGGTGAGCTGGGGCCCACGTGGAGGTCTAAGGAAAAGGGAAGTGATAGTCAAGGAGAGTGGAAAGACATAGGCTGCTGAATAGCAATGATAAAGGGAATGATAAAACTGATATTAAGTGCCAGGTACTCCTCTACACAAGTCACGTGCATTAATTCATATAATACCCACTCTGGGGTAGATACTGTTATTTTTTCCATTTTACACACAAGGAAACTGAGGCACAGAGAGGTTAAGTAGGATTCTATTTTGAAGAATAAGATTAATTTAGAGTGTGCAATTAAAGCAGATGTTCCTGATTTCTGAAGAGAAGTCAGTGGTTCGGTTTTGCTTTTGCTTTTTTTTAAAACACGGTCACCAGTCTCGGCTGGCTTGATGCACTGGCGAACTTACAATGTCACCGTGTCTCCTGTACCAAGTAGAGCCTTGGCATGTTGCAGATCGTCGTCCTTTGGAATAGTTGAATTGTACCCCCCTCCAAAGATACAACCACATCCTAGCCCCCAGAACCTGGGGATGTGACCTTTCCCTCTCTGCCTGGGAAAAGAACCCATGAGCCATGAGCCGGTTGGGTGCAGCTCAGCAGCGAGAAGGCACCGAGAGGGACTCCCAGGAAAAGGGTCTTTCAGATGGAATTAAGATCCTGGTATGAGATCATCCTGGATTATCTAGCTGGGCCCGTCCGGTGACAAGTGGCCTTATAAGAGAGAAGAGGAGAAGACGTACCCGCAGAGGAGGCGGCCCCGTGAGGCAGGAGGCAGAGACTGGCGGGACGCAGCCACACGCAGGGAACGCCAGGATCACCAGGAGCTGCAAGAGGCCGGGAAAGGTTCTCCTTGGAGCCTTTGAGGGAATGCAGCCCTGCTAAGCTCTTGATGTTTGATTTCTGGAACTGTGACAGAGGAAATATCTGTGTCTGTCAGTCACCCGGTTGTGGCAGTTTGTCACGACAGCACTAGGAAATCCGGGCACGCTCCGAGCGTTGTTTCCTTCCCGGGACTCTGCCCTGAGGCACCTGTCCTTACATCCACTTGATCGTGCTTTCTGGATAGAGAACCAACAAGTAAGCGATCCCTCGTCCTGTAGCTGAGCGCTCAGCGCCTCTCAGGTGGCTCTCACTGCTGGGCTTCACCCAGCTCACTGGCTCTCGGCTCAGGACTGCTTTCTTCCCAGGCAGTGGGGGAAGGAGACGCCTCTGCCATCCCCAGCTCCTCCGCTAGCTCTGGGCATGAGGCAGGCAGGAGGGAGGGCCTGCCCTTGGCTGCAGCTGTGGTGCTCCTCTGACAATACAGGCACAGGAGCAGGGCTGCCCGCGGGCCCCAGGGGCCTGGCTGGAGCGTGTGTGTGGCTGGGGTCGTGCGTGCTCTCATTGTCCCTGTGATGGCTCTAGGACATTTTCCCTCCATACCTACAACTCCACAGGGCGTCTTTTAGAAAGGTTCCTGCCAAGCGGCTTGTTGGCCTTCTGTGTCCACAGAAGTATTCTAACTGAGACCGTACTATGATTTCCTTCCCATCCATAGCATTCTGCCTACAATTCCCTGCTTGTGTTTTTGAGTGGTTTGAGGTCATTCCAAAATCTCTTCTCCCACTGAAGACTATTGTCACTCGTGGGCCTTGTCGCTCACTGAGGCCTCCGTCATGTTGGGAATGTGCTGGTGTTACAGGGCTGGAAGCCACTGAGGGTAGGTGCCGCGGCTGTCCTGGTGTTCCTGCGTGCTGCACTCGGAGCCACTGGGTAAATACTGTTCTGTGAACGCCGGATGTGTGATGTGTGCTTGCAGAGCAACCTGGGTGACTGGGTCTCTGCTCTGCTAAGACAATTAGACCAGAGAACCCTGGGTTGGCCATTGTCACGTTTCTCAAATGGACAGCCCATCACACCCAGGGCATTCTTAGTAAGAGACAAAGAGGTGGCTAACTGGGGCCTTCAATTTGTTCCCGTCCCTTACTTTCAGTACCTTTGGGGGAGGGTGGCAATGGAAGGTGACCTTGGGATTCTTCTGACAGCAGCAGTGTAACTAGCTCGTGACAGGGGCCTTGGCCCGCATCACGTACTTTTTATTAGGAGTATTTGGAAATATACATAGTCTGAATAGTCTAATGACTAGAAAGAATTGTACAGGAAATTCCCACCTAGATTTTAAATTCATACCTCGACTTAACAATTACTAACATTCAAAAAAAAATTTGTGTATGTGTGTGTGATATTTTAAAGCAGCTCCCTGACCGTGTACATCTCTAAGACGCAAGAACATTTTCCTTTGTATTCACAATACCGTTACCAACTGGATAAACAAATTAATAATAATTCATCCGAACTTTTTAATGCCATCACTGCCCTGTTCATATTCGGAATGCCTCAAGTAGTCCCCATGTTATCTTTTTTATAATTTATTTGTTCCGTCAGAATCCAGAGAAGGTCCACAGGTTGTGATTGGTTCATCTGCCTCAAAGTGTCTCCTGACTGTGAACTTGCCACTGACTTGTTGAGGAGACTGGGTCAGCCCTGGAATTGTCCAGAAGCTTGCTTGTGGTTTCCCTGGGCCATTTCTTGAGGAAGGGGGGAGGCAGCCACCTCCAGGGCCATGGTCTTTCTCATGGCTCTGACTGCTTCCCACTCCTGTTACCCACGTTCTTATTTCATACTGAACGCCCACCGGGACTCAGTGCCAGGGCCGCTCCCCACGCACGGGAGATCATCAGTTAGTTCCTGCCCTTTTCTGCTCTTCACTTGGAAAGTAGGGTTGTACGTATATAAATATCAGGCCATCGTAAAACAAGGTAGGGAGTTCAAACAAAAATAGCAAGCTAAATTGAAACATCAGATAAACATTGAGGGAGAGAAGAGAACTGGTTTCCACTTGGGACCAAGGTACGTCTGTTCTGCATTGCTCAAGACGATCTTAAGTGTCCTTCACAACTCAGGCTTGCCCCTCCGGCCCTCAAATGGGCCGCGATCTCCGTGTAGACACGCGTGGACTCTGGTAGGCGTGGGCCTTCCGTGCGCGGTGTGTACAGTCACCGCCTGGGTGCACTGGGCAGTCAGGGCTCCCGACAGCACATACTGATGTCATGGAGTCTGCACAGACACAGAGCTTCGCCATCCCTGCCCCATACACCACCACCTGTTGGCACAGTGTTTACTGGTCAGAATCTCTCACTTTCAAAACCATCTTACCTTCTTTACCTTTCCACACGGTCTTTAAAAAAAAAGATATGTGTGATGTGCATTATTAGTGGTTTCTTTTTTTTTCTTCTTGCAATATGAAAAACTAGTCAAACGTTACATGTAGTTTTTTTTTTAATACTGTTTTAATCATTTAAAAATATACAATTCACTGGCATCAAGTACATTTACAATATTGTGCAACCATCAGCACCATCGAATTCTGGAACTTTTCCTCACCCCAAAAGAAAACAGTGTACCCATTAAGCTGTCACTCCCCATTTATTTTTTTTAAATCCTTAGTTCACAGCAACCACTGATCTGATTTCCGTCTCTATAGATTTGCCTTCTCTGGATATTTGATATAAATGGAATCATTCAGTTGTAGCCTTTTGTGTAAGGCTTCCTTTGCTGAGCATCATGTTTCAAGGTTCATCCATGTTGCAGCGTGTGAGCACTGCCTTCCTTTCTGTGGCTGACTAACACCCCATTTTATGCATGTACAGCCTTATCTGTTGATGAATTGACAGACATTTGGGTTGTTTCTACCCTTTGGCTGTTGTGGGTAGTGTTGCTATGCACATTCGTGCATAAATACTTGTTTGAACACCTGTTTGTAAGTCTTTGAGTAAAATGACTGGGTTGTGCGGTCATCCTGTGTTTAACTTTTTGCAGAATGGCCAAGCCAATTTCCACAGTGGCTGTATTATTTTATATTCCCACCAGCAATGTATGAGGGCTCCAGTTTCTCCACATCCTTAACAACACATATTATTTTCTGCTTTTTTGATACTAGGCATCCCAGCCGGTGTGAAATGGTATCTCGTTTCTGTTTGCGTTTCGCTAGTGGTTACTGATGTTGAGCATCTTTTCTTGTGCTTCTTGGCCATTTATTTATCTTCTTTGCAGAAAGGTCTGTTCAGGTCCTTTGTCCATTTCAAGAAGATCCATGGTAGAAAATTGTAGATTCAGTCATTACTGTTGTTATTTCATGATTTCTGCGTGGTTTCTGTGAGACTAGGTTTGGCTGCGTATGTGTCTCTGCCCACACACATGCAAATGCTTGCAGAGATCTGCTTGTCAGAATCAACTTTGTGTTTCATGAGATAGACTTCAGATTGTGTCACCACAGAACTTCTCTGACCTAGAAAAAAGTACAACAGCAGATTCTTTAAGGGTGTAAATCTTTCAGCCTAAACCTTTAGATTTGGGTTAATACACTTCCGGAAAAGTTCTTTCACCAAAAGAAATTCATTTTCGTGTGGATATCAAAAACTTAACTTTGTGTTCTGATTTTCATCTACATTAAAAGATAACATTTCATTGAGCCCTTTTCTAATCAATGTCCATTTAAAGTGGCTACCCTGAACCCCTGCTGTTTCAGTGGATAATATGGAACCCACAAGGGGGATTTGTGAAAAATCTCTTGCTTTCAGTTCTTCTTTATTAACTGAGATTTAGATACACTAGAATATTCCCTTTTAACAGTTTTTGGGGAACTCTCAAGTGTTCTGAAATATTTTTGGTTCAGGATAGTGATTGTTTCTACAGACAGGCACCCAGAGTTCCTTTGGGGGCAGGTGGGACCCTCTCCCCATCCTCGTGTGAGGCCACAGTAGTGGGAAATCCCTACTGTCAGATTCTTTCCTTCCTCAGGGCATGTGCAGAGATCCCCATGCCTAGAAATTACCAGAACTACCTCGAGAACTCAAAAAAAATAAAGAGTTTTCCTGGGCTTTAATCTCCACAGCGTTCAAGTTCACCCAACTGTGGTCATGACAGAAACCTAAATCTAAACACTGGGAGACCAGGTGTGGTGTGATTCGGTGTCTGAATATGGGGTCACATGACCTCGGTTTTGCATTTAGACGCTTACTTCCATGCGTTCCTTGGCTAAATAATTGAAGGCTGTTTCCTCGGTTTTCTCAACTGTAAAGTGATAATAATAACCTATACATAGCTCATTAGGTTGTTGCAAAAAATGTAACCGATACTCTAAGAAAAAGTGCAGTCAAATTTAAGTGCCTTAGTCACTGCTGGTGCGATCAGGAGGCCTAGTTGAACCAGGTTTCACGTAAGTGGTTTAACTATGAGTGCGACTTTGTTTTCAAAGCACTGGTTTCTAACCACGTATTTGCCAGGATCCACTTGAGCTCCTCGGACTGCGAGAGATGGAGAGTTTCTGATACAAGAACTGTACTGAGGAACTTTTCTCCAGAAAAGTAGCATCTCCGCACACCCGATACATCTTTGTGTGCACTTCTTGCCACTTTAGACACATAGGGGTTAGAACATTAGACAAAACCTTCCATCGCTGTTGGTACAAGCTGATTGAAATATTTGGTCTCTGTGACAGTGGCCTCAGGCGCCCTGACTTCGCATGAGCAGCACAAATGAGTGTTATTTTGGAAAGTTGCCTAATTTTTAGTTTACCTAAGGCAACTGGAGTGCCTCTTAACCAAATGATGGAAATAAATAAGAAGCATGAGGAGTTTCAGTCAGTGGCCTGTTACCTGCGGTCCTTTAAAGAAAAATGACATAGATAACAGCGCATTAGCATATCCCAGATCATCGCCTTCGGCCTTGGGATATGTTCCTGTTCTGCCAGACTCGGCTGACTCAGTCTCTCCAGAGTAGACTGTCAGGATCTGGGGCCCAGTGGGGAAGTGCATTAGGTTTACAGCAGATTTTACTGTAGATAGTGAACAAATCCAGGGATACGTGGTGGAGAATCTTACCAGCAAGAACAGAATCGTATGATCTCTCTTATTTGTGGAATCTAAAAACAAAACACAACTGAATGAACAACACAGCCATAGACTCAGACACGGAGAAGTGACTGGTGGTTCCCTTGGGGGAGGGTTTGAGGGGGGTGGGGCGGGTGGGAGAAATAGGTGAAGGGGGTAAGGAATCACAAAATCTCAATCATAGTATAAATTCACCACAGGGATGAAAGTACAGCATAGAGAATATAGTCAATAGTTGGGTGACATCTTCCTCTGTTGACAGTAACTATACTAAGTGGGGTTAGGATTTTATAACATATATAACTGTCAAACCACTATGCTGTATACTTGAAACCAATATAATATCGTATATCAACTATACTTCAATTAAAAAAAAAAAAGAACAGAAGAACTCCCTGCAGAGGTGGCCCGAAACCCAAGGCTGCAGTTTTCATTTGCTTTTAATTTTTTTTTCAGGAAAAGAAGATTTTTCAGATCCCCTGGATGCATGCAGCTAGACATGGGTGGGACGTAGAAAAAGATGCACCATTGTTTAGAAACTGGGCAATCCATACAGGTACCAAACCCCCTGCACGTTGATAGAGGCAGTCACTGTGGCTCGTTGTCTTCATGTCTGTCTTGTTTGCAATGGGTATAACTGGCAAATAAAATTGTAAGACAGTTAAAGCATGCACGTGATGATTCGATACACATACACACTGTGAAAGGATTCTCCCCATTAAGTTAATTAAACCATCCATCATTTCACATATTTACCTTTTTGTGTGTGTGTGTGCAAACATTTAAGTTCTATGCTCCTAGCAAATTTTAGTTGCGTAAGACAGTGTTACCCATCGTTTATTTTTATTTCTCTACACGTATAAAATTTCCTGGTTTCTGGCCTCAAGAAGACAGGTGACCTGACTTGTTCCCCGGCACACCCAGGACACATGGGATGCAAACGTCTGCACCCCAAAGTGATGCTCTACTCACCCCATAGAAACCTCATTTTTACATTTCCTGTAAAGGGGATATTTTGGTGAAGTTCTCCAGGTGTGCCAGGAATATAGAGCTTACTTGTTCTGAAGCTATAAACTTGGGTTGAATTTATCTCTCCACAAGGTAGTCAAGAATATATTTATTTAAAACAAAATTTAAACAGAGAGCTATATATAGGAATGGACTTTTTTACTTAATATATACTTGAGAGTCTTATGAAAAAGAGACACTGTACATGTGTTTGTCGGCCTCCTGGCCTTCTGTGTTACTTCCATTGATGCTGTTTCCTCTGCTATTACTCATTTTCTCTCAAGCTGTTCGGAAAAGCATGGTGATCAGCTTGTCCCAGTTTACCCAGAACTGTCCAGGTTTTAAAACAAACACTCCCACATCCCAAGAATCTTCTGAGTCCCAGGCAAACCAGGACAGTCGGTCGCTGTCAGCATCGCCTGGATTTAAAAGGGTCCTCTGCACTACCTGACCAGCTATTCTGTTTCCAGAAGTTCTTCCTCCGCATCGAATATTTTCCCTCTTTTTCTCAACCTTAATTCTTTTGACTCTTCTGTTAGGAAAGCATCAACCAGGAGTTGATAAGCCTGATCCAAAAACATGGAAGGCGAACTTTCGGTGTGCCATGAACTCCTTGCCTGACATTGAAGAAGTCAAGGATAAAAGCATAAAGAAAGGCAACAACGCCTTCAGGGTCTACCGGATGCTGCCCCTGTCTGAGCGGCCTTCCAAGAAAGGTAGATAAAGATACTCAGTCACTGAAACAGTGATCACCTTACACCCACGCATCTCAGTACCTTTGTGATTTCTTTCCGCTTTGGTCGCTGCAAGGCCAGGACACCTGTTCGTGCTGTGAGTGAGACTTCTGCTCTCATCTGGCAGGGAGACGCCTCTCAGTCACCAGTAAAAGAAACATTTGGATTTTGACCACGCACAGATTAAAGCACGTACAGTTTCACTGAGGCTTTCAGAAAGAATGCAATTTAGAGGAAATATTTCTTTGGATCTTCTTGATGAATTAATCCCAAACTCTTTTTGTTGCCACAGGAAAGAAACCAAAGATGGAAAAAGAAGACAGAGTTAAGCACATCAAGGTAATCTTCAATTGCTCAGAGAGAGAAGGCCGAAGTCCTGACCATATCAATGATTCATGTTCTGTCTCATAAAAACAAGTAATGTGATCTCTGGGAAGTACTTCATCTTTCTTCTTCTGCTGTTGTGTTCCCTGGGCTTTTCATGTCTCCTCTTTGGCCTGTACCCCTAGGTACACCTATCCCCGGCTTTATCCAATTTCACTGAGCAATTTATGAATGAAGTTACAGATTCACACCGAGCATGACCATGTCAAGCCTCCATCTGGTCCCCACAACTGGTGCCAATTGGTCACTTAGTTCTAGCTAAGCTCCAGCAGCCAGCTCCTATCTGATAATATTAAGTACATTTTCAGACTATTAAATCTATTTGGAAGCATATTAAATATTACATGCTTACATTAAAGTGGATTCCCTACATTTTATATATATATTCCATGACAGGCTGGTCAGCCCAGGCCCTCAGTTAGTGCCGTTCTTGGAAGCTTTTTTGCACTCCACTATCACACCAATTCTCCTAACTCCCGAAGGTTTTCCATCAGGATGGGCTTGGGTATGTGAGCTTCAGCAGGCTGTACGGTGTGAAGTTCAATGCACCTCCACCCACCTTCCTGCTTCCCACATGCAGATATTTTTTCCATTTGCAGATGTTCAACCATTTTCGACTTGGAAGAACAATTTCACATGATTCAGCACAATATTTTGAAGCAAACCCCAAACAACATACCATTTCTTCCATACCTACTTAAGCTTATGTCTTAGAAAGGCAGACGCTCTTTAAAAATAACACAGTATCATTATTGCATCTGAAAAAATTGACGGGCATTCCTCAATATGATCAAATGAACAGTGTTCAGATTTCCAGTTGTCTCATAAATGTTAAAATGGTTATAGTCTATTGACTTGAATTAAGGTCCATGTAAGGTCCACACACTGAGTTTTAGAGATGTCTGTTAAGTTTTTTTTTTAATCTACAGGTTTCCTCTGTATCACCTTAAAAAATGTCTAATTGTTCCTTGCAATTGAAAAGAACTAGTTATTGGTTGTATCAAGTTCCCCACAGTTTGGAATTTGTTAGGGTCTATATTCTGATTAGTGTTTGGTTAGAAAAGTATAACGTCCCCACAAATATGTGATTATGAAGAACTTGCTACAATCTTAAGTATGACTATATCAGGGCTACTGCTATTTTCATGGCATCTAGCTCAGGGCCTGGTACAGAACAGATAGTACATATTTGATCAGTAAGTAGGTGCATGAGTAATTGTTGACTTGGTCAATGCATAAATAAATATGTGCAGGGGGAGAAGGGGCTTTACACTGGAATGCATGTTTAATTGCATAACCTCAGTAAATGAGAAATAAGACTAGACTCACCGATGTTCACTTCTCACCAACTTTGCACAAACATATCTACCACCCTCCATCAAATATCAGGTGGTAGTGATTATAAGACACACCATTTTTTTATGTATCTCTAAGCAAGAAAAATTGCTTGCGATGAAACTATGGCCCATAATTGATTATAAGGCATGTCCTATTTGAGGAATGTGGAAATGTGAAGAAACGTGCATCTTAAAATTGGTGGCATTGGGGTGTTCTTGTAAATAAAGGACATCTTCGTTTGGATGGGCAGTGGCACGTCCTCCGCAGAAGCGAGCTGTGGAAGGTACAGCCCTGGGTGAGCTGTGGCCATATTGGCCCAGGGAGGCAAATGAATTTTTCTTGAGTCATTCGGGCAGTACCTCCATGCTTTATGTTCCCGTAGCAAGTAGCTTCTCTTGAGACTGAGAGACCTAAGGCCCATTGGCCACGTGGTAGGTGGGAAACGCCACCTCGCTATTCGCCGAGAGTCTCTGTGGGAGTATGTATCATGTACTCCGTGAGCCATGCGTTACTTGGACTCAGCCTCGCCAGCATGGAGCTAACTGGCTATCTAAGGAAATAAGAATAAGGAACAGATAGTGAGCAGTATTATATTGTGTGTCATCGGTGCATCTGTGTGTTTCAACAGATGTCCCAGACCAAGACCAATAAGGATGAATGTGGGTAACCAGAGGAGTGTCTGTGACTTTTTGAGCCCCTACCAAATGCTAAGCTCTACATATTGTGTCCCTCACCTCCCCCTGTAATGGGCAGCTCACCTCCCTTTGGCATGGAAGGGAACAGGCATAAAAGCTGAGTCATTTTCCCAGGTAGCACTGGATTTGAAGCTGGGATTTGAATCCAGGTGGCTCCATCTCCAAAACCCATACCCTGGCCACCCCCAGTGCCTCTCAGCCTTCAGAGAGCTGTGGGGGCCTGAGCCTAGGCCTTGAGGGATGGAGGGAGGGAGAGGGTGGTCCTTCCCAGTCTCGGGAGTATCATGAATGAAGGCCTGGAGGTTAGAGCTCCTGTTTGACCTTCACTGGGTGAGTCAGGACATGGGCTTAGTTAGAGCAGGAGTTGGTGTGAGGAGCAGTGGAAAACAATGGCATGTAGATGGGGGGGACTAGAGATGGATACTTGCCGCTCTGTAGCGCTGCTTGCAAATGAAATATACGTGCTTTGAAACTGAGGTGCTCCAAGATCAAAGCACCAGTGCTATAACAGACGTATAGTCCAGGAAAATGTAACCCCTAAAGTCGCCTGGCAAAGAGCAGGTCTGGTCTGTATTCTTTCTGGATACACACCTCTGGGTGGAAGTTACAGGAAAGCACATACTGGTTCAGGAGAATTTTCTAATAGAGCCCTCGCCTCTAACAATGACTTGGGCTGGATTAAAAAACAACGTGCCACCTGCCACTGGCCAAAGCCAAGCCGAATGACCTCCGGTCAGGGCTGATACTGGACGGGTCCCCTCATTGCGAGGAAGACATAAACCTTACAACATGTGCTGGCAACCCACTTGAGAAACACAAAAATCAGGGCTGCCTGGGATGGAGCAGAAGAGAGAGCTTGCCCTGCCCGCTCAGTGCCTCTCTCAGCTCCCGGCGACTCCTAGGGGACTGCTAAGGGCACAGTCTGAATACAGGCTGGGAAATAGGCTCTTTGGATGATTTTGGAGAATAAGGTACGGCGGAGCTCCTTGGGGAAGACAGTGAAGGGCGACAGGCAGGAATGGACAGGAGGAGACACTGTAGTTTGGGTGGAATGGAGGGCGTGGCAGCTGGAGTGGAGAGGAGGAGCCATTTCTCCAGGGAAGGGAAGAGGGTACAGAGGATGGAGACAGGAGGGGGTCGAAGAGGAGGCCCGGAGTCTTCAGCCCCACCGAGGGGCCTGTTGGCGGTGGAGCGTGGCTGACGGGTGCAGGTGTGCGGGACTGAGCACGTGAGCTTGGATGTGGCAGGCAGGTCTCCAGAGCAGACGCTGGGGAAAGAGCTGGATCTCACGGCGAGCTGGGGTCGGGGCTGGAGGGCCGATGTGCTCATTCGCCCAGGGATGATCCCGGAGGCCTTGAAAGCGGGTGCTTCTCCGAGAGAGAAGTTACGTGAGATGGAGACAGAGGCCAAGGGGACGATGAAGAGAAAAGTGAGCCAAGGAGAAAGGTCAAAAAGGGAAGTCGCAGTGCGAGTAGGGAGGCGGAGGTGGAGGATGGGCTTGTCCCAGGGAAGGCAGGAAGGCGGTTCAGAACAAGGTGGGAGGCTTCGGCCTGCTTCACTGGAGCTCTGCTTCCCAGAGGCCGCAGCACCTCTCTGGTACCGGGGGTGCCATTCCCTGGGCTACGTTCATGAAGCCCAGTTGTTAGCCTATGTGTTAGTGGAGACCTAGAGATGTCCTTAAAGTTGCCTTGGAGGGTCCACCTTTACACGGGCAAATCAAGCATTTCAGGGGTGGGATCATAATTTGGGGCTGGGAGATGGCCTTATGGCTGTTCTATTTGGTCTCAAGGGAGGGGACCTCTAGCCAAGGGGCAGTGTCACAGGCATGAGACAGAACAGACTTGGAGCAGGGGGATGAGTGGCACTTGGCTGTCCTCTCACACAGGCCCCACCCCCAGGCCCCTCGAGCTTCGGAGCCTACCAAAGGCACACTGGGTCAGAGGTCACAGAAGGCTGCCCCTGCCCCTGCCCCTGCCCCTGCCCTCTGTCCTGCGCCAGTTTGCTTTTGCCTAAAACCCCTTAAACTGTAGACCAAACCTTGGATTCTGTAATAAGAAAAAAGGCTTCTGTGCATAAATATTTGGCAGAGTTAATGTGCCGTGGACGGTCTGAACCCAAGCACGGTCTCTTTTTGGTCTCCTCTGGGGCAAGGTGAGAGGGTTAGAAACCAAAACTACTTGATGTGGGGAGCCTGTATGTGAAGTCAGAAAGGGCGCAGCAAGAGGGGGTTGATCCAGGAGCACCCAGGCTGGGGTATGGCACAGCGAGGTGGCCCGTAGAGGACCAGGGGGCACGGGTACAGAGGCCTCCCCTGACCTGCATGCAGCTCTCTGCACATGCTCCACAGAGAACCCTCTCCATCATCTGCAGTCCTTGCCTTTAGAATGGATATAGTTTAGGCTTAGATATTCCTACTCTAATCAGATTAAGAATTTGGCTGCATATAATGAGGATCCTATTGATCCGCACCTTGGGCGGAGGCCTTTCGGGGAGGGCTGGCTGCATCTCAGGGTACGGTTTCCCGTATCGTCCCTCCGCAGGGACAGTGCCAAGGAGACAGTTTGCAGTGAAGACTCTGACATCAGCGGTGGGAAGGGAGTGGCAAAGCCACGTTCCAGCAGCCTGACTCTGTGCGTGCTGGTGGGGTACACTGTTCCCTCACAGAGGTGGCCCGGGCAGCAAGGCAGGAATTGGGGTGGGGAGGATAACCGTGCAGAGAACGGGTCTGTCTCAGCCTCCACTGGAACCAGCGCAGGGTTATGGAGACAGAAAGCTCTGGGACTAGGGCCGCGGCCCAACCAAAGACAGTCGGCTCTTGTATCTCCGTACACCACCAGTCGTGTGATCTTGGAAAATTAATTTAGTCTCTGAGTCCTAGTTTTCTCAAGTGTAAAGTGATGAAAGTATCACTTGCCATTCATTAAACTGAAGATCATGTGGAACATTTAGAAGCCTTCCATCAGGAAGTCAGAATAATTTAGGTTTTGGAATATATATGCAAGGCTGACGGCCTTGTTTCTTTGGTAAGAAACCTAGAAACAGAATGAGGGAAAAATAACTTGAGACAACAAAAGATACCCTTCCAAATTAGCAGTGCTTTTTGGAATTCCTTCACATCTTCTGGGCTTAGTTCGTTTGGGGTAATCACGGACGAGGAGGTGGACTAGTGGATTGGAACACGGGGCGTGTTTGGAGGGCGAGATGGAGAGGGGCCACTGAGGACCCAGTGAGAAGGCTGTTGGGAAGGTGGGGCATTGCAGCAACCTCACCTAGTTTGTGTTGTCGGTGGGGAGAGCGCGGTCCTTGGTCAGCGTGGGGTTGGGAGAAGGGGCTTGAAGGAAGTTCACTGGATGTGTGCAGCAGAGTTCCATTTGCGACCATTGATAGTAGAAAGCATCTATTTAATAAAAGATGCCAGATGCATATTTATCTCATTTAATCTTCACATCACCCCAGTGATGTGCGTCCTGTTATTGTCCTCGATGTACAGCGGCCCCGGTGCCCTAAGAGAGGCTTAAAGAGGTTCAATAAATTCTGGCACCTAATGAGAGGTACAGCAGCTAGGCTTTGCCCCCAGGCCTGTGTGACTCGGAAGCCAGCCCACGTCCCCAGGGGGTGCCTGAGTCCGCATGTGGAGGGACGGCCACACCACAGGCTCTAATGAGGGCACCAGAGGGTGCAGGTGGGCCAGGCAGGTCTTTGTCACAAGTTTGGCTGTAATGGAAGAGAAAAGATGGTGACTCAAGTCATAAGCAAGTTGAGTTTTTCCCTGAAAGGACAGACTACTTATTTGGACTTGGAAAAGCAGGGAAAATGCAAGATGCTGCTGGAGAAAGGGGTCAAAATTCTGCCCCAGCAGGGCTGTCCCAGGCACCTCCTGGCTACACCTTTCTGTGCATCTTGTCATCCATGTAGCATGGGACTTTTTTTAGCACTAGCTGTACAGTAAAGTGACGTCTTTGCAGTTGAGTTGAAGTTGTCATGGTGGGAGCTTGCCAGGTGGGATCACGAAAGAGGAGGTAACCTCATGCGCCCCCTATGGGACTTCTCTAAGTTTTTTGGGGTTTCCTCATTGATATCAAGTAGCACATACATGAATTGATAAGAGCACCGCAAGTGCCTTAGAGGTGTAATCGCGACTCCGGGTTTTTTGAAGCACACGCATGCCTACCCCATACGCTCTTCTGACCCATCTCGTGGTCTTCCCGCCTTTCCACCCTCCTCTCCATTTTGTTTCCCAAACCAGTTGTCCTGTGCGGCTTTTCTTGTCTGACTCAATCAGCCATAGATACAAATGCAATCTTACCCTGAGGAAGTGCTCTTTCATTGAAATGCTGGCAGTCACTGTGTCCCGCGGGAAGGGCCCTCCCAGAGGTGGTTTGCACTCTCTGAGGTTGGAAGGTTCTAGTGCACTTGGCAAAGCCGAACTGAGGACTGTACGCAGAAAAAGAAATTTGTTCTCATCGTTTCCCTAGAATGAATGGGTGGCTTCTTGGCCACATGGGGCATCCGGGCACTCGAAAG
This sequence comes from Manis javanica, assembly GCF_040802235.1. Lineage (NCBI taxonomy): Eukaryota > Metazoa > Chordata > Mammalia > Pholidota > Manidae > Manis > Manis javanica. The sequence goes on from NC_133167.1 coordinate 101,371,535, forward strand.
GCATTTATGTGAAGCCGTTCATTATGTGAAGTCCATGGGGTTGCCAGGGACTCTCTGGGGGAGGGCTGCTTGCCTGTTATCAGCCCCCCACCCAGGGCAGGGCACGCCTGTGGCCAAGAGTCCAGGGCAAAACTTATCTGAAGAGAAGTCGTCCATGACGTGCTGTTCTTGAGCCAATGGCTGAGGCAGAGCTTTTCCTCAGAAATGATCGTAAAAGAGGTGGCAGGGTCCCTCCCTTCAAGAGAAAGCCAGAGTTCACAGGGAAGGAAGACCTGGAATCTAGGAGTTACATAGATGGCTGTGCAGCTCTGCCTATAACCTCATAACCGCTGCCGACAGGTGTAAGCATTTCACACAGGCAAGCCAGGTGCCTGGTACGCTTTCCTTGAAGGGAAATGAAAGTCAGTGAATACCGGGCAGCACACTCTACACAGAATATGCTTCCTTAGCTCCAGGCCGGTTTAAAGACGTTAGGGAGTGCGTCTGGGAGATGAACATGACCCTCACCCTAGCATTAAAGAAAGTTGAGGGTAGAACTTAAGCTAAGCCAAGGGAGGGATGAGAAAGTGTTCTCAATTCTTTTTTCTTTTCTTCTTCCTAGCAAGAACCAGTTGAGTCATCTTTGGGGCTTAGTAATGGAGTAAGTGATCTTCCTCCTGAGTATGCGGTCCTGACTTCAGCTATAAAAAATGAAGTGGACAGTACGGTGAACATCATAGGTAAACTCTTTTGACATCTCGTTCTTCTGTACACATGAGCAGCCCTCTAGGGTCTAAAATTCGTAAGCCGTGATTGGAAGTAACATAGTCAGTGGGAGGAGGTCTTGGGACCACCCCGAAGTGCAAGTCCCAGCCCCCAGATCGCAGGGCTGAAAAGCAAAGGCCTTCGAAGAGCAGGTAAAGGGACTCTAGATGGGCCGGCCTCATGAAAGCAGGCCGAGTCCCTCACCAGGAGAGGCCAGCAGGTGAAATGGTGTTTTCCTCCCGTGGCTGATGATAAGCGATTCTCCATCGTTCAATGTTTGGTCACGTGGACAACAGTGCTGTTCATTTAACACTTCCCTCTTGAAAGGAAGGAGAGGGAAGACTGCCCTCATGAATTCTGGGGGAGGGATGCTTGCCTATTTATCAGCCACCCACCCAGTGCAGCCCCTGCTCCCAGGCAGACCTGCAGCAAGTGGCACTTGTCTTACCGGAGAAACTGAGGCACAGAGACATGTTGCCAAAGGGCAGGCTTGGATTCCACCGAGATCTTTGAGCAACTTGTATATACCAGACTCAGAACCATGAGCAGGACAAGGTTGGGGAACAGGGCAGGCCTGATTCCTCATTTCCTGGAAGGAGACAGCTGGGTCACAAATGAAGCAGCAGAGAAGTACACTGTGGCCCTTTGTGATCGAGGCTGCCAAGGGAAAGGACCGGGAGAGAACAGGGAGCCGGATTCGGATCACAGGCCTCTTGAGGGAGCGATGTGTCCCTGAAGCCAGGGAGTGGAGGAACCACATGGGGAGGGCCGGGACTGGGACACACGCAGGACCAGAAGGAAGGTGCGCAGCCAAGCCTAGTGACCCCGGGGCAGGGGCCCGAGGCGCATCAGCGAGGACGCACAGCGGGGTCACCAAGCATGGAAATCCAGTTTTATTCCCAAACCACTGGAGGGTGTGTCTCCAAAAAAATTATTTTAACTGAAATAGAACAGACGGTAAAGTGCACAAATGATTTATGGTAAACACCACCCCTTGGAGGCTTTTACGCCAGGATGGTGACAAGTGTGATGACATCTCAACAAAGTACGGCTGGGCTGCAGGGGTGATTGGATGGGGGCTGCAGGGAGAAGAAGGACCCCCCACTGACTTTCATTCCCTCTCTGGCCCCAGAATCCAGATCTGGGGCTTTACCCATGGATGCCTCTTGGTCCATTAATCTTTTCTCTGTTTTGTAAACCATCGAGGCTTCAGATGCTGATGCTGGTGAGAGCCCAAGAAACCAACCAGAGCCCCGGGAGCAAGACTCCCGCCTGGGGACCTGCATGCCCAGGGTCGCCGCTGAGTGTGGACAGGGGGCTGCAGCCACTGCAGATGCCCGTCCCTGCCCCTTCCCCTCCGTTTGGGGTTTTGGAAGCAGACGCGTGTGTGCAGGGAGTCCCTTGAGCATGGAGGTCTTCGGCAGAATGCAGCGTGAGGGGGGCAGGGAGCAAGAGTGGGGCGCACGCTGGTCTCAGGGCCTGCACAGCCTTGCCTTCTCCCAGGCTGCCGTCCAGCCGGGCGTTGGTGCACGGGGGCGGTTGTGCCACAGTCACTGGGGCCTGGAGAGGTCCTAAGGAGCCAGCCTCCTCACTCCCGCCCTGGTGTGAGGCGAGGCCCTGACCAGGAGCCCGGCTCGCTTCCCTCAGGCTGAGCTGCCTGCCTGCCCCTCTGGGTCCCTCCCCTGCAGACAGTCCTCGGGAAGCCTGTGCCCACTGAGCTCTCTTAAGGAAAGACATTTGCTGACTTCAGGCACTTTTTTCTTAAGATCCAGTTTATTCTGGGTGAGACAGCTGGTTGGGAGCGCCCCTTCATTTTAGGAGGTGAATTCAGCCTCTGGGAAAGTGCCTGGCAAAAGCCAGAATTGTTCCAGTTTTCTTCCCCTTCCTTTTTTATTTTTAATGTTTTGGTTGAGTCTTCAGTTTGTGAATTGTGTGTCAGGCTGGTGGTTCTTTACCCTGTGAAGTGAATGAGGCTTCCTGGGGACGGTACTGATTTAAGGGGTCATTACTTCTGGGACAAAAACCAATGCCAGGTTGGTTCGAGAATCACCTCCTGGATGAAGTGATTCGCGTCCTCAGCTTAATAATAAAATCATAATGGGTGGCAGTAAGTGAGTTTATCTCTAATTAGTTGGTGTCCCTCAGGAAGGCATATAATTATATATGAAGTGGATCCATACAAGTATTTTGTAGACCTAGGTAATTTGTGATCATTGCTAACAACAGCTCCACATCAGATGTTAAGCCCATCACAAGGCTTCTGTCTACACTCCCCCAGGCGACCGTTAATTCGCCGATCCAGTCTCTGTGACGTAAGGATAGAGATGAGGAACAGGGATTCTGATTTCCAGGCGATGGTGGAATTTGAGACATTCTCTTTCTATCTCGCCAAATCTTTAAAACACGCTTTATTTAAAAATGACACCATTTCTTGCCTTCATTTGTTTCTAAACCCAGCATGCATTCCAGTTCTGTATTCCAGGCACCAAACATGAAACCTCCAAGGTGTTTTCATTCTGTTTATATAAACATATGTTTATCCAATGAAAACTGGGAGCCGGAGTGAGTACTTCATGTGATAATATTTTTCACATCGTCTGTAGGTTCTTAACTAAGGAAATGGATTGAAAATCAATAACTTAATCCAGTGGAGGCCAGCTACCCAGGACATTTTTATTCTGGACCAGGAGAGTGGGGTGGGGGGGGTGCTATTTTGTAAGGGAATCCCGTAAGTGTGCCAAATGCGAAATGTACTGTTGCCCTGACAGATGAACTCTTGCTTCATTGCTGCTGTGTTTTACTTTTATTCTGGCCACGGACATAGCAGGAAAAACAAGCAGGCACCTCCCCACCCCCCCACACACATGCACACTCAGTGTCCTGCACTGGCCTTCTTGTCCAGACAGCTGAATGTTCTTTCAGATGTAGCAGGCTGTGCACACTGAAAAGGAATGTGGTGTCTCAGTACTTCCGAGACATGTCTGATTAACATCGGGTCTCTCCTGTCTGGTTAAATGCATGGGGTGGGGGGAGCACCCCCGAAGACCTGTCCCTGCTTTGCTTTCAAGGGGAGGGAAAAAAAACTCTCCTATTTTCGTTTTGACTTCTTTTCAGTTTTGGACTATTTTCTGTGTGTGGTGACTCCTGTTTTTAGGAAGTGGAAGAGGCCAGCAACATATTGAATTGTTCTGACAGTGTCCTGCTGGCATCTTGCCCAGGTCAGCAGCGCATTTGCTGAGCCATATTGAAATTGTCTGCAGGCCGGTGCAAAAAGTTTGCAGGTGTGGACATTCTGTCTGACTTGCCTGGGCAGTGCTTTCTAACCCCATTGTGTTTCTTGATAAAAGGGGACCCCACCCTCCAATAAAGCAAAGATTGCTAGGAAACAAAGGAGGCCATTCATTCCTCCCAAGCAAATCCAGCAATTCTTAGTGACTAGACATGTAGCAATTAGGAAATAATGTAATTTGGGCTTTGAAAGGGACCTTATTGGATGTAGGTATTTTTGGTAATTGCTTCCAAATTTTGCTAACTTTAAAGTGAACCTCGAGTAGGTTTTTTAGCCAAGCTTAGAAACTCAAGTATCAATAGGGAGGACTGAAGGCACAGGAGAACAAACTCACACACTTAAGGCCCCACGAGGGCCTCACCATTAGAACTCAAGGTGGGCAGCCTCCGGCACCAGAATTCATAAAGATTGGGGGATGGCTACAGGTGGCTCGACGCTGTAGAGCTAAGTCTTCAGCTTTTTCTGGCCCCTTTGGCCACTGTGGAGTTTTGCTTTTGTTTTTGCTATTTTTCCTGGTGCTTAAGATATGAAAAATCTCATCTGCAAGATAAACAGTAGCCTAGGGTGGATCTTCAGATGGAAGGCACTGTGTCGTTCCTGGCAGGCCGTCTGCTGCACACCGCCGCCACCACCCCCCACCCCCGCCACCCCCCCCCACCCCCGCCACCACCCCCCACCCCCGCCAAGTGCCTCCTCCTGGGAGGGCTGAGCTCTTCACCCGTCAGGAGCCGGGCCAGAGACAAGGCACCCAATTTTATCAGGAGCCCTAGAAAACCGCACAGAGTTGTGAACCAACACACAACACACCCAGGCACAGAACCAATCACGCACCTTGTTTTTCTCAAGCGGGCAGCCAGGCGCCCCGGGCGGTGGTTGGGCTGCTGACTTTTGCACCTTAGGGAGCTTTTATTTACCCCAGAAACCTGCCATCTTTTTATGAGGCTGTATATATTCCTCTCCCTCCCCACCTCCCGTGGCAACCCCACCTGGGTTATAATTAACTATCAAAGCCTCCCGTCTTCCCGTCGTGTCTCAGCCCTCGCCTCCTTCCTGTTTCTGCTACTGCTCCCTGCACCCTCGGCTCCCGTCTGAGCTCTGCCTCCATCCTGCCCCTTCCCCACGCATCCTTCTGAAACATGCCAGCCCCCCCCCCCCCCGGCACGACTGCCCGCAGGACAGAGGCCTTACTTGCCCTAGTATCCCCGGATCCTGGTGACCTGCCCCTGCCCACCTTGTACTTGTTTTTTGAACTTGCATTGTTCCAAACAATTCAACGTCCACCTGCCTACCCAGAGAGAGGCGAGGTTGATTGTGGGTCTTGTCTCTGTGGAACAGCCCAGAAAGAAATGGATGTTTGGCGGATCCGTGGGTAAAATGTAAGCTGCCAACTCCAGCAGGCCTGCCTGTATTTCTGCTCCCACACCATTGACCCTGGAGCCATATCGAGGAGCGCTGCTGAGCCTTCCCTGGGACACATTATCTGTTCCCTTCCGTGACGGCAGGCGATGCTGTTTTCTGGGGGGAGTGAGGAGTGTATTCTGCACCTGTTACCCTCTTGCTTCACCCACAACTTCATCACCCTGTTGAGGTGGGTACAGGCTGCACCCCTGCAGGGTCAGCCCTCCATTCTCTGAAATGACAGCCCCTTGTGACTGACTCCCCACCATCGCTCTTGTGCACCTAACCCAGATCATGGCTGTATGGTATTTAAAAAAACAAAAACACATTAGGTAGGTTAGAAGCTGAAAGACTCAGGTTCTAGACCCATTTAGTATTGCCCGTGTGATCTCGGGCAAACTCACTGGTCCCTCTGAGACTCAGTTTCCTTACGCATAAAGTGGAAAGAAGAACACGGATCCTGCTTACCTCCCAGGGCTGTTCTGAGGGTTGAATGAGCTTAACGGAAATGGCACTGTGGTCAGCAGGTGGTAAAATAATACTACGAGCATGACTATGACATTATCAAAATCATGTTAAAATACATTTGAGTAAGAAAAGCGGCCCCCATCTGCTGTGTCACCAGGGCCAGCACTAACGGTTTCAGTTCTCAGAGTCTCTGCTGGAGTCCAGAAGAAATTCCTCTCGCTGGTACCACGCTGATGGCCTGATTTTACATGCCCTGCTAATCAGCTCTATTCTTGACCCTGCGGCCACCCGATTGGCCTTGACAAAGTACCACCTGCCCTCCCTAGGTTTCAGCTTGCTTGGCCATAAAGTGGTAGGACCAACCCACCTTCAAAGGCCTTTCTTTCCTTTTCTAAAAGTGTCTGCTCTTAAGAGCCCTCCCCGAGGCACGGGGGCAACTGCTGTCCCAGGTGGGGCCCTACATTAAGTCACCAGCTGTTAATAAAGTAAGAATGACCTTTTAAGGAATCGAACCAGTTCATCAGTAACCAGCCATGAATAATATTGTTGTAATTCTCAGCAACTAGGTCCAGATAAAATTACATTCCTGTGGGTCTTGCTTTTCCTGAAGTGCTTGCTCGGAGTGTAGGAGAAGCTTGGTGGATTTCTAGCTCCTTGGCACCCAATGTGGAACTGTTGAAAAGCAGTCTCACTGTTGTTTATGAGCCCAGAGTCTCATTAAGGTGAGATTCGGAAGTTTTTGTCCATGGAGGGGCTTAGAAATCTAAGAGGAGCTCGGTGAGAACTTCATGAACTCTTTCTGTTAGGGAGACATTGCAAAGTATTTGAGTGGAGTCTCAAGGTCAGGTAAAGCAGAGCCAAGTCCTGGTTGCTGCCTGACCTTGAATTAGTTATTTAACTCTTAACTCTCCGTGATATCGTTCCTCCTGTCTACAGTGGGGGTGGTCGTTGTACCTTCCTTGTGGGATTGTGAAGTCTCGTAGGTGGGAGGTCAGGGGTGAGGGGGAAAGACAAAGATAAGTGCTCAGGAAATTCAGGTTTTGTTATTCCTGTGTGTCCGTCACCTCTGACCTTGTTTGCTTTAGGAGATTGCTGGGAGTTTGCTCTTCTTGTGTCTCTTCATTGGCTGTATTGTCAATTGGGGCAAAGGTTGGCAGTTCAGGGAAATCAGTTCACATGGCATTGAGAGAGAGAGAGATTAGGGAGGGTACCTAGAACACACCCAGACAACATGGAAAGTTTCCAAAGCACCCAATGATGTTCAGATATTAAGTGAAATAGAGTAAAATGAACCCCTCTCAGGTGAATTCTGTGAATTTTGGCATAGGCACTCAGTTGTGTAACCACCACTATAATCGAGAAATAGGACATTTTCACGACCCTAAAACATTCCTCCCCCTAGCCCCAAATTCTGGCAATCATAGCCTGCTATGATTTTATTGCTTTGAAGGTTTCTGAAAAGCCCAATTGTCAGAAGTCTTGAACTTCTCTAGAAAGCATTCATTGTGACATCCAGTATTTGCAAGTGGTCGTGAACTCCTGCAGGACTCCGGCTCCAGCCAGGGAGCCTCAGTCTGTCCATTTAGCGTGTGTTTTCAGCAGACGTTTCATTGAGCTGCTCTCTGGTGCAAGCCAGGAATGCCTGCTGTGCAGATAGGTGCGCAGCTCTCTCGGGAGACATCATGTCGTTGGGAGATGATATAGAGAAATAAAAGGTTAAATAAAGATGCTCAGAATCAACTTGCAACATGAGGCAGAAAGTCAAGAAATGTCACAGGTCGTGACACATTGTAGTTTTGGTAGAGCAGTTGGGACAGTGAGTGAGAGACACTCAGGAGAGGTCAGCCTGTTACTGCCCCCCATACCGCCTCCTGTCTCCCTGTAGCCGTTGATCTAGATGGTCCTGTCCCTGGCCTCTGGCCCTATTGGAGTTCTCATAACCCAGATCCTTGACTAGATTGCTCTTGCCCTGCCCCCCTAGTTCTTGACACCAGTGTTGTACAAGTATGTGCTCAGTCAGTCTTTGTTAGTTGAATGACTGAGTTGGCCATTGTAGGGGGGAGTGTTGGGGGAATAGGGAGGAACGGCGAGGCAGAGAATTCCTGGTCAGAACAAGGGGATAAAGTTAGAAAGATGCTTGAATCACTGCTATGGTTTATACTCCTAGCCAGTGTGGTGTTTATTTGGAATAACAGTGCAAAAGAGAAAGGAATTTGGGAGTATTGGAAGTTCAGGTGGCTTTGGTTTGAATCAGATTTATATAAGATCTTAATTGCCTTTGTGTGCAAGGTAATGCTTGTACCCACCCCCTACACACACACACACACACACATACACACACACACGCACGCATGCACGCACACACCCTGTTTGGTTTCTCTCTCCATCCACCAATTGCTTCTTAGGATGGGAAATCTCATTTTCCTGCCATTTCATTTTACCTGGGAGAAGCAGAAGAAACCTGAGAGAGGTCAATGTCAGCAGTCCGTCTATGTCTGGCAAACTGCATAATTGATGCTCTCATGCTCAAATAGGACCATCCAAGGATAAAATAAGAATCTGGGAGTCTGCCTGCCATATATAGTCTGCCTTCCTTTTCTTTAATTTTATCCCCTCCAGGAAAACCTAAACAGCATCCAATTTCCCTTCCCTACTGAATGCTGTGGCTTTGTGGACTCTTTATCACATCCCCAAATCTCCTTTCCCAGCCTGTTTGGTGCCTCTCCTGCTTCCCACTCTTGTCTCAGCTTCTCCAAATAGAACTCAGGTAATGTTCTCCCACCCCAGGCTAGTCATTTCATCACTCCCCAGAAAGCAATTAAAACAGGAACCCACTTATAAATAAAAATGCTTGAGCAATTAAAATATTTTGAGCAGTGAAAACAGGAATTTGCCCATGATGGCTAACTTCTTAAGGAGACTGGAACGTGTCCACCTTCCTGCCTAACTTGAACACTGGACGGATGACTGAGAAAATGTCAGGGCCATAGAGCAACTGCATGTGATCCAAACTGTGTGACTTTGGACAAGTCTGTCTACCTCTCTGTGCCTGAGTTTCATCATTTGTAACAGCATTATGACACTTTACCAGTGCTTCTCTTGAGTGGAAATGTTAAAATAACTTGTTTAGGCATGAGTAAAACATTGGTTATGAGGGCAGAGTACTTTGAGGCCCTGAGAAAACAGTGTTATTCCTTGTTAGTCCCATTTGTTTTGTGGTGCCAGTTTTCAGGGATATTTTGTCCCCTGCAGTTGCCAATGGAAGTATAAGGTCAGCTCTGTTTAAAAGCAGGGCAATGCATTAGGGGTATTCAAATTAAAACCACAATGAAGTTTATCACTATACACCTATCAGAATGACTGAAGTAAAAAAAATAGTGACAATGCCAAAAGCTGGTGAGAATTGTGCCTAATTAGATCATCCGTACATTGCTGATGGGAATGGAATGGTGAGACTGGTGGGAAGGGTACTGTGGACAACAGTCTGGCAGTTCCTTGTAAAATGAAACATGCAACTACTGCACGATCCAACAATCGCACTCTTGGGCATTTACCCCAGAGAAATGAAAACTTACGTTAATATAAAACCTCTGCACAAATGTTCTTAGCAGCCTTATTTGTAATAGCCAAAGAATGGGAACAACCCAGAAGTCCTTCCATGGGTAAATAGTTAAACAGACAGTGGTGCATCCATGCCATGAAATACTACTCAGCCATGAAAAGAAACCAGTTATTCATACACACAACTTGGATGAACATCCAGGGAAGTAGGCTGAGTGAGAAAAGCCAATTTGTGAGTCCATTTATGAAGTATCCATGAATTGACAAAAATTATAGAAATGAGGAACAAATTAGCAGATGCCAGGGTTTAGAGACAAGGGGAAGGTGGATATGATTATAAAAGTGACATGCAAGACTCTTGTACTGAGGGCCTATACAGTTTTGACTGTGGTGTACATAAAATTACACATGTGACAAAGTTGCATAGATTAAATACACAACCTCAAGAGTACCAGTAAAACCGAAGAATCCAAACAAAATAGTATAGATTGTTATGAGTGTCAAGGTCTGACACTGTACTATAGTTTTGTAAGATGTTACCACTGGGGGACTGGGTAAAGGGCCCACAGGATCTCTCTGTACTGTTTCTGAAAACTGTATATGAATCTACAATGATCTCAAACGAAAAATTAAATTAAAAAAACCCCACAGGATTCAGCGCCACAGTGGTCAGAATTCATCTTATGTTCTGGGGAGCTGGTACTGCTCATATGAGGTGGATTTTGGTGGTCCTTCCTACTTAATAAGATTTGGTAATATCTCTGTGGGCCCCAGGCCCCAGAAAATGGCACAGCAGCTTCCTTCAGAGAAAGAGCAGAGAGGAGAAGTGGGTCAGGTTCAAAGCACTGTCTCTCTGGCCCTGGGGCTGGGGCTGGAGGCGGCCTCTGGTCCTGCATCCTTGGCTGTGACTGGCTTAGGTTTGGAGCACGGCCACTTCAGAGCACCATTGGCAGGCGTGCTGGAAACAGCCCCGGGGCACCGGGCTTCCCAGCAAGCCGCTTCTCTGGAGCCATGAACCCAAAGCTAAGGCTTCTTCTTCAGTTTCACGGCAGATGACCTGTGGTGACTAAGAATCCGACTCCGGCTTCTTCAGCTCTTTGGAGGAAGGTTTTCTCGAAGTCAGGTGCATGACGGCTCTCTTTCCTTTGAAGTTGTAGGACAGTCACATCTGGACAACAACATCGAGGATCAAGAGATTGTCACTAATCCGCCAGACATCTGCCAGGTTGTGGAGGTGACCACTGAGAGTGACGAGCAGCCGGTCAGCATGAGCGAGCTCTACCCTCTGCAGATTTCCCCCGTGTCTTCCTATGCAGGTGAGGTGCTGGGGCTAGAACCTTGGAACTGAGCAGGGAGCCAGGGGCAGCCATTTAGTCTGAGGTCATCTGCTTCACCACGCAGCTAAGGACCTCTCCTCTGTCCTGGGAAGGTTCTTGCTTTAATTTGCTCAACCAGCATCTGCTTGGACACTTTCGTTCTCAGCAGACGTGGCTACAGCATCTCTTCACCTGGTCACCCGTGCCATTTTTATGCATGACTATCAAGTAAGATTTCTTTGGGGAAGTAGTTCATCTGAGTCTCTTTTACTTGCACAAATTCTCAGAAATTTAGAAGGGTGTTTTTCATGGAATTTTAGGCTTGACCAAGCTGGATAGGACCTTGGGGATCACCTCTTCCCATTACTTCATTCCTGGAAGTGAAGGGACTTGCTCAAGGTCACACGACCAGTAGGTACTTGGGTCGGGACTTAAAAAATCTTCAGCTCTCAAGCCCCATTCCATCCCACCAAGTTTATTGTCACTTCCACATATTTTCCCCATCTTTTTAAATTTAGTCCTGCTTCTAATCAGACCAGGCAACTGGGCTCATACCTAAATTCCCTAGCGGGGTAGCCATGTAATGGCAGGAATTGGCCCAGACAGTCACAGGATTAGAACCAGATTCAGTCGGTTCTTCCATCCTTAGAGAAAAAAGTGATGGCTCCTTTTTTCCACCACCATGACATCAGTTTATACTCCCTTCTTGATGATCTCCATTTAATTTCTGAGGAGAGGGGCTCAATTGTAGTTAGGGAAAATAAATTCTGAGTCAGTGTGATTGATTGCAAACATTAAAAATACAAAGCAGAGGCCGTCTCGGCTTTAATAAGCAGTTCAGGAATTCTTCCCAGGATCGTTCTGTAGTGCCGAACGGTGTCCTCCAGTGAGGGTGTCCCTCCGGGGACGGGCCTAGAGTCAGCCTTAGAAGTCAGTGGATTCATGCGACAGGTTGTTTGTGAATTATTAGTCACTAAACTCACTTCATATATACTGAACCCTGACTTTGTTTTTTTCTTGATGTATTTTTTTAAAGTTGTGGTTGAACACATAACAAAATTTACCACTTTTGCTGTTCTTAAATGTACATCTCAGCAGCATTAAGCGCATTCACACTGTTGTACAACCCTCACCAGAGCATTTTCTCATTGCAAACTGAAACTCCGTCCCATTAAACGGTAGCCCCTCCCCACCCCCGCCAACCAGTCCCACCCCTGAAGGCCACCGTTTCGCATCTTGTCTCTGAGTCTGGCTGCTCCAGGGACCTCATATGGGTGGAATCAGAAAGTATTTGTCCTTTTGTGGCTGGCTTATTTTACTTAGCATAATGTCCTCCAGTTCCTAATTTTATTCTGTGCTAGGAGTAGGGAAGGAATGTGAGATGGAGCCTCAGCTGCAAGGAGCTTATAGTCTGTCATCAGGATGAACTTGTCCCCAGAGACTGAGTCAACAGACATATTTCCAACTCCTCCATGTGCTACTGCCCAGTAATCATACCTGCTATTTGTCACATGTGGTATGCGCCCTGGGAACTGTGCTGTGTGCTTGAAATCAAGCAACATATTTAATTATCCGGAGATTAAACCCGTCAGCCCGGGCAACATCCATATCGCCTCTTGGGAATCTAAGGCCAATGTGGTAAAGCAGTGTGTCCCGCAATGAACGACTAGTGGCACAGACAGAACCCACATGTTGCTGTGCCAAAGGCCCGTTCTTAACGGCTTCTGCTGCTGTGCTGCCCTGAACAGCAGCCCGGGGCTCTGCCGCTGAGAACACGTCCACACACCGTGATCTCAAGGACCCACCAAAGGAGGCATATGGGTGATTCCACCCGTATGAGGTCCCTAGAGCAGCCAAATTCAGAGACAGGATGCAGAACGGTGGCCTTCGTTTTGCATTTGTGGTAACTGAAGCTTTAAACCCTAAGCTGCTTTCCTTACATTTACACAGCGATGGCTCCCAGTGTGGCTTTGTCCCGCGTCATGCCGCTGTAGGCATTCTTGCACCCTACATGGTTTTTTACACCGGAGGTTGGTGATTTAGAATAGACTTCAGTTTATCTGTTGAGTAAGACTTTCTGAGCTCTTGCTGAGGATTCAGCTTTTCTCTTGCTTTTCTGCCAGCAGTGGCATTTTGCTTTAGCAGAAGAATCCCTAGAACAGCTGATCCACACAGGCAGAAAGGAAAATTTCATAACCTCTTCCAGGACATTTGCATAGATTTGAAAAGAAGGATTTCAGTGCCAGGCTAGACGGCAGCAGGCATGCGCGGGAGCCTGGCTTCTCAGCCTGGCCTTCAGTCCTTTCCACCGTTTTATTGTCTGAATTCTCCAGAACATTTTGGAGGGCAGCTCATTGGGTGGAGGCAAAATGTTTCATCACTGCTGTTTTTCTAGAGCACATCAGATGTTAGCCTGTCACTGACCACTGCTAGTTTCCTCTGTTAGTCAGGAATTTTACAGCGTTCAGCTAGCAAAGGCAGCCTTTTGAGTGCGTTTACCTTTGTTACTTTATGTTCCCCAATAGGGATGGGCTGTTTGCCCATTTTTTGTAACAGGGTTCCTTTTTTGGACCATTCCAAACCTTTTTTTGGAATTCCAACCTCCTCTAACCACTGTCATTCACTTGTTTAGGAAACTGGTATTTGAAGGCTGCTGTTTGTTATGTTTTCCCCCTTCCAGATCATTGAAATATAATCCCCGGAGTATTACAAAACGACATGCAGGTTTTCGAGTCTGTAGTCTCTGTGGCCTAAATACTGTGGTAAGCAAGAAAAGAGATGGCTTCTTTGAGTGCAAGTACTTGCCGTGGATGTTTTAAGACACGTAAAATTTTTGTGGGATTCCTAGAACTTTCATCCAGGGGAGGGATACCCCAGAGGCCAACCTTGGGGAAGCTGTAGAGGAGAGTCATTTTATTATTAAAAGGCTTCCATAAAGTGGCCTCTTGCCTGATGAATGGCATCAGGATTTTATTAAAATGTAGTTTAGTAAGCCAAAGCCACAGTGGTATTCTGGGGAAGGCTGGATGAGAGGATGGAGAATAGCTGGAGAAGAAAGCATTAATTTCTTCTAAACACAGGATTAATTGGTTAAAACGGAGAGAACGGAGATTGTTTACTGACCAGCAGCCAGCAGTAAAGACTGGATCTCTAACTGGAGACCACAGCAGGCTTCCATTCTGTGGGCAGAGCCAAGAACAGGGTGCTTTGCGCTGAAGACAACTCTGGCGTCATTTAGTCAAGACTTCTCATGAAAGCAAGGAACAAAATCCTCGTCCGTTTTATTAATAAAACTGGTACCAGAGCCTTCCAGAAAATGTACCAGGGTATCAGAGTGCAGAAAAGCTTTAACCTAAAACACTGTCTCCCTCCCCCATACTGTTCCCGAGATGGTCTGATAGTGAAAAGCGGACGGGAATGGGGTGTGCACCTAAGACTAGGGCCATCATGGAACCACAGCTCTGGAAGGATCTTGGAGACCATTGGATCCAAACCTGGCCTTTTGCCCTCGCAGGGTGCTTTCAGGGAAACTGAGAGCAGAAAGTCAAAACGAGCTTCTCATCAACCTGTTACTACTCTGGAAACACTTCCCAGTGAAGCAACTCCAATCTTTTTAAATCCAATTGTATTCAAAGCTAATAAAACACCAAATCTGTATTAATCAAAGAGGAACATGAAATAACAGCACATGTTGATTATTTCGGCAGTGACACTGATCTTCAGGCAGCAGCCACAGTAGATGTATCTGCCATGTAAGACGTGATCTTGGCAGTGGCCTTGGTGACCAGAAACCAAGCGCACAGGCACATGGGTCCCCCCAGCAAAGCCCGTGGGGCCAGTCACTCTGGGGTAGCTAGCTGTGAGAACCACGGTGAGTCTCAAGAGAGGGGTCCTGTGTGTGTGTCCTCAGACTGCAGCTTCGGGCATCTCCTGGCTCCTGGGCTGAAGGCATTCAAAGCCATTCATGTAAACAATAAAAATTAGAAATCTCAGTTTCCCAGTATGGAAAGTCTTGAGAACTACTTCAGAAGCAGTTGATCTTAATTTAGAAACAGTCAGTGCTCTCCACTAACATTCGTGTCTGCTGAAAACATAAGTTCAGAGCATGTGTGTCTTTTCTAGTCTCCAGCTCTTTCCCTGAAGTCGAGAGCCAGATACTTACAGGCAGTTAACATTCTGCTTGTGTGCAAGGTCTGGCCCAGGTTTACTCAGGGTCTGCCTTCCAGCTCTCCTGGAACTGCAACCCGGGCTGCGGTGGAACCCCAGAATCTCAGCCTCAGCTGCTGCTTCTCGCCTGTCTCCAGCCCCCAAAGCCTGCCTGTTGGCATGCTGGTTTTTGTTTGCAGGCGAAGGGAACAGAGGATGGTGGTATTTATGGAGGGTAATTAAGAGTGGAGGGGGCCTGGATATACATGAAAGGAAGAGAAGCCTGGCTTTGGAGCCCAGACATAGCCAAGCACAGAAATGGGAAGGGGATCTTGAAATTTCATCAGAGGCTGGAGCAGCAGGCGTGCTTCGGGAAGCGGCATTGCTGCGATCTGTGCACAAGGCCCTGGAATCGGATGTGCTGTTTTATTTTCTTTCCTCGATGCTGACTCAGTTCACAACTTTGGCAGGTTTCTCAACATCTCTGTTCCTCATTTTTCTTGGGAGTTGTAATGCCGATTCCTGCTTCCTCTGGATCCTGAGCTAGTGTGAGGGTTATGTGCAGAGGGGAATTTTCCCTTTCTCTTGCTTCTCCTTTGTTTCATGTGGGAACAGTCCTGTGCCTGGCATTGCTGGTCTGTCCTGATAGCTGGGGTCAGTCTAAGCCGAGGCCAAAACAGGGCATCTGGATGACTGTTGCTCCTGCCAAGGGTGCTCTGGGCGTGAGCTCAGTCTGAGAGGCCAGACCTCTCCTCTGCTTGCTCACAGTTGGCCCTTGGAGATCACTCATGCCCTGGTGAAGTCACTGGAGAACAGTGGCCAGGAAATGTGCAAAAAGACTCCAAGGTGGGCCCAGTGCTGTCAGCCTTCTACGGGAGGAACCTGTGGCTCTGTTTGCCCATTTGTTCTTCAGCGTTTTGTTCATGGAGAGCCAGGTCTGTGCCTTGTACTCTGGAGAGTCGAAAAGACTGGGCTGGAGCCACCTGGTCGCAACTGTGCTACCAGCAAGATGTGACGCCGGAGGCCAGTCCCTTAGTGGGTTCAGGGTGAAAGGGGGTGCATGGCCCTCTACAGGTGATTGTGGTTTTTCTCTGCGGTCTGTAGAATAAATGACCCAGGCTCAGGGATCTTTAAGGCTCTGTGTATTTCAGAAGTTCTACCTCTGCTCTTCCATTTCTCACAGCTGGCACGCTGAATGTATCTATTGCTGTACAACAATATAACCACAAAGTTAGTGGCTTAAAACAACATCCATGTATTTTCCTACAATTTCTGAGGGTCAGGAGTGCAGGAATGGCTTAGCTGCGTCCTCTGTTCAGGGTGTTCCCTGCAGAGACCTACAGTCAAGGTCTGGGACACAGCTGCTGTCTCCTCTGAGGATTGAATGGGGAGGAGTTACTTCCAAGCTCATACGGTTTGGGGCAGAAAGTAGTTTCTTGCAGGTTGTTAAACTGAGGGTCTCAGTTTCTTGCTGGCTGTTGGCAAGAAGTAGCCCTTACTTCTTCAAAGCCAGCAAGGGAATCTCCTCACAAGACAGGCTTCAGTCTCATGTAAGGTAATCACACATCACAGCGCCTTCACTGCGTCCTGTTGGTTCAAAGCCCATCACAGGTCCCACCCACACCCCACAGGAAGGTTAAGTCATTTTTCTCAGAGAGATGAGGGTCGTAAAGGGATATGAGGTGTCAGGAAGGATCTGAGTAGAGCAGGGGTGACCCAGGAAGACTACGAGTTAGGCCTTAGCTGGACTGGTTGACATGGATTGGAAGAGAGGACCAGGGTGGGCACTGGGGTGGAGCGTCCCTGGGTGCAGGGCTTGGCGTAGAGGCAGGAGTGAGCAGAGGCCATGGGGTGCACAGGCGGAGGGGGGCCTTGGGGACCCCCACCTCACTCATCCTGGGACGCAGTGGCCGTGAGTAGACATCGCCAGCCCTTGGAAGGTGAGCTTCCCCACAACCCTCAAACCTTCCTCCGAGGGGCCAGAATTAGAGAAATAAAACTCACTCTCGCATCTCCCAAGCTCAAGGCTTTGACTGTACAAAGGGGACAAAGAGCATGAATTTGCCGGTGTGTTTTTGTAAACCCTGCCCCAGCCTTGAAACCTCTGGAGTGGCAGGAATGACAGCCCTGTGTTTTCTCTCTGAACAGAAAGCGAAACGACCGATAGCGTGCCCAGCGATGAAGAGAGCCCCGAGGTAAGCACGGCGCCTGGTGGGGGGGTGCCTGCCAAGCCTGGTTTCTGTGCCGCTGCCCAAGCCTCTTTCCTTCTGGTCAATGAGTTTTACATTGGATTGTTTTCTGCGTGGTGGTAAAATACACTTAAAATAAAACTGACCGTGCTTGTGGATTTTGGATGACAGAATTATGCTCTGGGAACTGAATGGGAGGAAAGAGGGTAAGTTGTTACCTGTTATCGTTAGAAAGAGGCTGTGACAGCAGGAAAGGGAACTTGACTTGCGGCCAGGAAATGGTGATATTCTCCCCACTGTAAACATCCTGAGCACAAGCAGAAATAGCAGGTCCAAGGGTCCAGAAGTCAGCCCCGGCCAGGGCTACGCAAAGGGCCCCCTCCCCCCCACATCCCTGGAGTGCCCTCCCTCTGTGATCTGTGCCCGGGGGCCAGCCGGGGGCACAGCTTTGATTCTCAGTCGCCCTGCTTCTCCCCCTTGTCCAGGCTGGGCTCCCACAATAGCAGGAAATAGTGGCCTTAGGGGATGGAAAGCATCTGCTGCTACATGCCTGCTTTGTGTTGGAGGGAGGGAAGAAGGGAGGGAGAATGACCGACTGACCAGTGGCTGCCTGAATTAGTGATTTCCCGGCGTGCTGCATACTTTTCCAGTACAGTCCAGGAGTTATGAAGAGGCAGTAGGTGTCAATGGTCGTGCACATTCCGAGCCTGTTTCTTCAAGGTCAGAATGCCAGCTGCTCCTCTGAAGGAAGCCACCCTTGAGCCTGCTCTTTGCGCGGCACACGGGAGCTCTAAGCTGCGCCCATTTGAAAGCAATCAAAGGGCAACGGCTGTCTGTTACTGAATTCCTCGCTTCCCTCCCTCTGAAAATGCTGGTGGACTCAGAGATCAGGTTGGGCCATCAGCGAGCAACCAAATTGCCATGACAGATCAGCCATCATGGCCTAAAACCCACCGAATGATAGGGCAGGGCAGCCAGAGCAGAGAGGAGCCAGAAACCACTTGCCACCTCCTTCTCCTGCCTTCATAGAACAGTCTTGGCTATTTTTCTGGGAGGCAGCCCATAGGGATTGAGAAAAAGGGAAGAGAAACCATTGTGTGGGGCTTGGGATACGAATAGCTGGATACGGATTTCAGTTGACGGATATGTGGAGTTGCTAAGCTTCTCTTCCTTCCACAACTCTGAAGGATAAATTTAGTTAAAACACCAGCGTGTGAGAACAGCGGTGCATTAAAAAAAAAAAAAGGCCATTCAAGAGAAGACAAAGTAAATATGTATCTTGATTATTTTCTTTGAAAGGGCCGACCGCACTGGCGGAAGAGGAACATTGAAGGCAAACAGTACCTCAGCAACATGGGGTCACGAAGCACGTACCTGCTGCCCAGCATGGCGACCTTCGTCACTTCCAACAAGCCCGATCTCCAGGTCACCATCAAAGAGGAGAGCTGCCCGATGCCTTACAACAGCTCCTGGCCCACCTTCCCAGACCTGCCCCTGACTCCCGCCATGACCCCTGTGCCCAGCAGCAGTCGGCCAGACCGGGAGACCCGGGCCAGCGTCATCAAGAAAACGTCAGATATCACCCAGGCCCGTGTCAAGAGCTGCTAAGCCTTCGACATCCCCTAGCAGTTGGGATTCCTTGGCCTTGTTTGGTTGTCTGTTTATATTTTATTTTTCTCTCTGACACCCATTTAGACAAATCTAAGGGAAAAGCCGAGACAATAGAGCATTGATTGCTGTGTCCATCTCCAGTACTGGAGCTTCTTTTTAACTCAGGACTCCAGCCCCTTGGTAGACGCGTGTCTCTAGAGCCTGCTGGGTCTCCCAGGGCTGCTCCCTCAAGTTCAAGGACAACACAGGACCAACACCCACGCGGGCAGGGAGACGCCTGTGGTCAAGGCCGGCATGGCGGAGTGGATGCCTCAGACCGGAAGAGAAAATGTGAACTAGCTGGAATTTTTTATTCTTGTGAATATGTACATAGGGCAGTACTAGCGATGCTGCAGTCTGCTTCTGCACCTTATCTTAAAGCACTTACAGATAGACCTTCTTGTGATCTTGCTCTATTCCACAGCACACTCGCCGCACCCTACCCTGCCCTTTACCCCTCCTTCTTCCCACCCAGCTCCTTCCCTCCTTTTCCTCCCTGAAAGGCTCTGCCCCACATCGCTGAGGAAGAGGTGGAGAAAATGAACTTCTCCACAAATGTCTCATTTTAAGACTGCTTTTAAAAAAAAAAGAAAAGAAAAGAAAAGAAAAGAAAATCTTTCTAATCTGCTATGCTTGAATGCCACGCGGTACAAAGGAAAACTGTCATGGAGATATTATGCAAATTCCCAGATCTGAAGACGAAAATACTCTAATTCTAACCAGAGCAAGCTTTTTTATTTTTTATACAGGGGAATATTTTATTCAAGGTAAAATTCTAAAGAAAATATAATTGTTTTTTATCTTTTCTACAGCAAATTTATAATTTTAAGATTCCTTTCCTTGTTTATCAGCAGTTGTTACTACATCCTTGTGGCACATTTTTTTTTTAATTTTGTAAAGGTGAAAAAGCTTTTATGAGCTCATGTAGCAATCTAATTATCCTGTGGATTGATAATAAATGAATATGATATATAGTTAAATTTGTAATGAGCATCACGCCTGGCTTTGTGTTTGCTTTAGAGCACAGTCACGGGGCAGGACCAACAAAGTACTGTTTCTTCTTGGGGTCCAGAACTTTTTTCCCTTTTTGACCACAAGAAACCCCGCCGGGGTCCAGCTTTGGTCATCTGATGGCCTCCTCTACTGCATGCTTACCCTGAGCCAGGTGCTGTGCTCAATGTGTTAACCGCAAGCCTTCTGCAGTCATCAAGGCTGTGAACCGGGAAGGGATTTATCTCCATTTCACATGGAGGAAATGGAGACTCAAAATTAAAATGCCTTTTCTCAAGGTCACACAGGTAAGAGTCAAGGTCACTAGTTAAGCCCAAAGTCAGGCATGACTGTGGAGGGGGTCTTTTTACCCACTCTCCTTCTCCACTGTGAGCAAACCTGACCCACCTCTGTGCTTTTCCTGTTCTCATGTATAGACTTACACGTACGACTAAAATTTTGTATTTATGCCACCGAGCAGGCCCATGGGTAAGACATTGTCAATAATGGGAATGATTTGTTGGTTCCAAGTCTATGTCTGTCTGCTTCCTGGGACCTGGGGCATTAGGCAGAGATAGGCCCTGCCCTCAGAACTCAGGGCTTGTCTTTTTGAGGGAGAAATGAGAATTCCAGGCCCCAGATGCCATCACCCATGGGGATGTCATGGCGTACCCCCAACTTTGGGGATGCACTACATTCCCCTCTCAGGCTTCCATGATGTCTAGCAAGTCAGGATGCTGGGACAAGCTGCTGACCTGCTGCCTCCGGGGGGTTGTGAGATTGCTAAGTTAATATTTGAAAAGGTCCCTTCAATGAAAGGACAAAGGGCTATTTTTATGCCTCTCCATGTGTGGCTGCAGATATAATTAGTGGTCATAAAATTATGCAGCCCTGAACAAAAATTAACTAAAGCATTTTACTGGTCCGTGTGTCGCAGCTAACCGCCTGTTGATGGTTCACTGCTCCTGTGAGGAGCACGCGTGGCCCTGTGATTATCTCAGTTTCCCGGGAAGGCCTGACTTCCTAGTGGGAGGGGGAGCCCTGGAGAGGAAGGGATGCTCCAGCATCCTTCACATTATGCTCTTCTTTAAGACCGACTCTTCTCCCAGGCCCTAAGTAAATGCATCCCAGTTCTTCATGACTTAAATCTAAATACTTTTGTTTAGTCACCCCATTTTAAAATAAATTAAAAAAGCAATCACAAAAGTTTAAGCCCAAGTCCTGAGTCGCATGGCCTGGTGATCAAAGGGTTAAGGGCAGTTCCTGACTCATCCCCTTTGCTTCTTTCAGCAGTTCCCCAGGTCCCAAACTGCTCCCACTTGCTCCCTCCACCTCTGTGGTTATAGCCAGACTTCACCAGGTGAAAGAAGTTTAGATTTGGAAATGTGCAATGGACGCCTTCAAGGTAATCACCCAGTAAGGCCATGAACACCAGAATCAGGTTGAAATTATTCCTGGAAAAAGTTGTACTCCTTCTAAGGGTTACTGACCAGTAGTGTAGGAACGCAAGCTGGGTTCGACAGGAAGAAATGCAGCTGAGATGGGGCATCTATGGCCTACCACCTCGGACCTTGCTTTCCTCAGTCAAAGGAAGAACTGGGGGCACATGCTCCCCTTGGCTGGCATCTGCGTGAACTGATACGCTTTTATGATGGGCTTGGTTGTGTGTGTGTGTGTGTGTGTGTGTGTGTGTGTGTGTGTGTGTGTGTGTGTGAGTCGCAAGCTCGGTGTAATGACCTTCAGAACAATAGTCTCCATTCTCTGCAGCCGGCGCCTGGGTCTCTCCTTGATAAGCAGGAGCACTGTGCAGCTGTGAGCTGTGAATGCGCTGACAGGCACTTCCGCCCAGTCAGAAGGTTGAGAGAACCCAGCACATCCTTCAACCGTGAAGGGCTTCCAGAACACCATTTACAAGTCTCCAAATAAAGCCATGCTCAGCCATAGCATTTTTTCCATGTTCTGATGAAGTAACTGCCAAAGGAGGTGTTTAGTCTGTTTAAATGTATTTATAAAGAAGAAATATACCTGGGAAAAAAATATACACAAATGCATTGGACATCAAAACCCCAACATAGCATCCTTTTTTTCACCCCAAATCCAAAATACACTCAAATGCTCAAGTTAACCACCACCAAGATAAAAATTTTAGGAACGAGGAAGATGAGTGATTTGGTTTCTGGGTCCTGAATTTTCTAACTTGTGCTTTTGGAAGTATTTTGCATGTGAATGAAAAAGACGTTAAGCTCCAAATGGCCTCCTGCCCTAAACCAGAGAGACAGAACATTAGACATTCCG
This sequence comes from Manis javanica, assembly GCF_040802235.1. Taxonomy (NCBI): domain Eukaryota; kingdom Metazoa; phylum Chordata; class Mammalia; order Pholidota; family Manidae; genus Manis; species Manis javanica. The sequence goes on from NC_133167.1 coordinate 101,393,581, forward strand.
TTTGCTTGAAACCATTCTTTGAACATTAAATTCATTAGGTTTGCAAAGCGCCCTGTTATTCTAGCTATGGACACACAGACCCAGATAAAAGGAGAAAATAAGAAACCCACTACTCTGCCAAATTTCTACTGAAGAAAGACAAAAGGCCTGCTAGAAAGAGGTTTGCAAGCAGGTAGCCAAGACAGGTCCCTGGCATGTGGTTTCAGATATCTAATGTCTCAGAAGCAGTTTTGGTATGGAAAGAGAATGGAGGCAGAAACTGGTTCTTACCTGGTGGTGGTCAGCTACCTCATGCTGAAATTCCATCCTGTGGCACCCCCAGGGCCAGGATGATCAGAGCCAGTGGCACCTAACCGTGACCGGCCGAGGGGCCTGCGAGCCTGCTCACCACTTGTTCCCATGCTGCGGCAGACCCCTCCCCAGGGAATCACAGTACATAGGATTGTAAGGGTCCCAGGGCTGGCTCAGTGACATTTGCATCCCAACATGCCAAACAAGGTTGACTCCGTATTAAGCAATCACCCCCAGATCTCCTCCTGGGACCCCCCAAGCCTGCATTAAAAGAATGGGGCTGGCACTATTGGCTGCACCCCTTAGGCCGTGGCCAGCCGCAGACCTGGAGGGACAACCACGGTTGTCCCAGGATGATGCTGGGTGAGATGCTCTCTCTACCTGGGCCCCAAAGGCCCCTCTGGACCCTGATACTATCCATCTCCTGCCCCAGCTTGAGCACCGCTGGCCCTGTGGTGTGGACAAACGAGGGTTTGTAGAGGTTTCCTTCTGCGGCCACCGTAACAACAGGTGCAGGGGCCCCGTGTCTCTGCTACTGAAAATAGTGCCTGGAAGGAAGGAAGTGGCCGGGCCTAATAGCCAGTTTTAGTAAAAATGTTAAGTCTGTCCAAGAACCTGAGTCATGTGGAAAGATCAAAGTGTAGAACGTTTCAGAGCTCACACAATCTGGAAAGATTTTTCTGGAGCCCTTTGACCAATTTCTTAAGAAGAAAAGCAGCATGTGTACCTCTGTTCCTCTATACAAGCTGCCCTCTGGGGGCTTGGTCAGTTTCTCTGTATCTGCTTTATAAACACGTTCAAACAGAAATGGCTGGTTTTGTGGAATGCATGGTGCTGGAATTGTGCAACTACTGCTTGTTAACCCCTTAGGCACATGGCTGGAGAAACACCACCATTACGTACTACAACCTGTGCTTCAAGCGTTAATTTTAGTAACACAACTGTTTTTGCAGGTGCAAAACAATTCCAGCATGATAGCATCTCTGAGTTTCAGTTTGGGTTGAGATGCATGTTTATAAAATCTAAACACCGAAGCATCCATCCACATGAATCCTCAGGGAAAGAGAATTCAAGACATTCCATCTGCTGGAAGCTTGGGTCGTAGGTCTGAGATTGCTCCTATTCTCCAAATTCTCTAATGCACCAGTTGAGAGCTGTTGACATTTCGGATCCGCAGATTATACTTGGAGCCACTGTCTGAAGTTTCAGGACAATGTTAGCAGCTAGAGGGAGTGAGTTCCTTGAAGGTCACTGATGGCTAAGCCTTTAGTCACTCCTGGAATCATTTGCAAGATTGACTTTAAAGTAATGTAATTCGAAATGCCCTTCCTTAGCACCTCATGAATTCAATTAGGAAAAACAGTCATCTTGATTTACCAGGGCTGAAGTGGTTCCCAGGACGTGGGACTTAGTGCTAAAACAAAGCGTTAGGCAGGCTGGGAGGAGCTGGTCATCCTAAATTTAACGCTGAGATCTGGAGAATTCATGTCATATTGTGCTCTTTGAGGAGTTTTTCTAAACCCAGGTGAAACCTGCATGAGGAGGCGTTATTAAGGGCATATATATGTATATATGTACATAGTTGAGCCTATTACTAATGTGTTAATTCAGTAGTAGTGTTCTGTTAAGAAAAGTAGATTCATTCATTCAACACGTGGTATTGAGCTCTCACTATTTGCAGGGACTGTCCTAAGTGTTGGGAGCTGTACGGAAATGACAAAGTCCTTGTTCTTCTGGAGCTTAAATTCTAGTAGGGGTGGACACGCAACCAATAAATAATCTTTGAATGACAATAAAAACAACAGAGAAAAAATAAGCTGGGCAAGGGGGAATAGGCAGTGATGGACATATGCAAAGCTTTCATTTCAGAGCTTAGAGGCACAATTGAAGGGTTGGCAGTTGCAAAGACCAGCAGTTAGTGGGACAGAAGGAAAACAGTGTGTATCAGCAGGGCTCAGTTGCAGGAAACAGAAACCACTCTAGCTATTTTCAGCAGAAAGGCTCTGAATAGAGGCAGGTGTTTACAGCATTGTTAATTAGGAAGACTGGAGAAGCTGACTTTGGGGCTGCTTGCACCACTGCCCCGGCCATGATGGTCGGAAAATAGGAGGCTGTCACCGGAAGCGACTGTGAGAACACGCTGTGTTAGCTGAACTCAAGAGAATCAGGAAGCCCCTGTTACTCCCACCCCAGACTTCTCTTGGCACCATTAAATTAGTGACTGAACACTGAGGCACAGCTTTAGAAAGTCCCAATGTCTTCACAATCAGTTTGCCAGTGGGCACAGCCAAAGCCACGGGAAGGTGCCTTCTGCTTTGATTCTGACTTCCAGTCTCATGCAAGTACCTGTCATTAGCGGGACCCACTTCATAGTTAGATGCTCGGCTGCAGGAGAGACTAGGAAATATGGTTCTAGATTTCTAACTTGTGCATTAGAGGAAGGCACAGAGAAGGAGGTGGGAATGGGGATGGAGTGCCTATTCAGGACATCCATATACCTTGAGGAAGCCACTCCGTGCCAAGAAAGCCAAGGAAGAAAGACCAGAGAACGGAACCTTCATCCTGTGAGCTCCGGTATACATGAGAAGGCAGCATCATGCAGCGGAAAGAGTTGAGGTTCTTGAAATCAGATAAACCTGGGTGCAGTTCTCACTCACTCGCTGCTAACCTTGGGCAGTCTCTTCATTATCTATGAGAAGCAGTTTCTTTGTATATCAACTGGGGTATTAATACCTTACTTTGAAGGATGCTGTAAGCATTAAATAAGAATGTTATTAAAATTTGGAGCACACAGTAGGCATTCAATTTTATCAGCCATACAATCTGTATATAGAATAGCCAAGGTACATATTTTGGAGAGCTGATCCCATATTATCCAACCTCTCCCATACTTAACATTAATTCAAGAATTCACCACTGGAGGATCCCAGAGCTCTAACATGTTTCCCCAATTTCTATATACTTAAATTAGCGGTGCTCCCCCCCCACCATGTCCTGGGTCATCCTTTATGGGAAAAGGCTAGTTCTATTATTAAGGGTGCTTACAAGGGACTGAGAAAATATTCCTTTCTTTTCAAAGTTGAAGGGGATCAGAACCTACTGATAGTTACTTTTATTTTTAAAAATCTAGACTCAAACATATTTTTTTCCATGCCTTATAAAGCCACCCGATAGAATTAAATTGTTAGATTTTTGAGGTGATTCTAATTTGCTTCATTCTGGGTCAGTAATACAATACCAGTTTGCACTGTAATTCCCACCAGATTCGTGGGATGCACATTTTGCCTCAGCAGTTTCAAAACGAGGGCCTGCCACCCTCCTTGACTGAAGGGTTATTTCCTATCTCTCTAGCTCTTTCTTAGATGTTTGATGAGCAGTGGCCTGAGCCATTTCAGTGATAACTAATGAATGAGGGAGTTGTCCCTCCTCTACCCCTTTACCTACCGTTACTTAGTTATATTCGTTCCCCTTTGCCAGAATGTACACGTCTACATGCTGTTATTCTGACTCGTCCCCCTCTGGTTTTTGTCTTACCTAATACATCATCAGTCCTTTCACTGACACTTCCCTTGCTACCTCTGTTCCGCGCAGTTCCTCCTCCACATACTGGGCGTGCGCGTAGGTATGCCTTTCCTGCAGGGCGTTCAGTGTGAGCGAAGCTGGCATTGCTTCTGGAGGACAATCAGATACAGGCAGACGTGGCGCTCCTTGCAGATCTGGCTGCGAAGAAACAAGACAAGGAGAAGTTTCGAGAATCTCCAAGAAATGAAAGAAATGCACTTTCCCATGGTAATGGTCACACTGTAATGAGCAAACTTTTTATTATCCAATTGGAATTGGAATGTCCCAATGTTTTGTGACCTGTAGGTATGATGCTGTATTAATATGTAAAATAGCTGTCATGAACTTGAAAGTCTAATCTGTACAAATCCCAGGAATTCAATTGCAGAACCTCCCCCCAGTAGTGAGAACCCCTTCATCTCTAGCACCTTAGGCTTTCTGCTTCGCGTGCCCCCTCTCAGCACACTGCTTCCACCCCTGGCCGTGGGGCTGCCTCTCCCCTGGGCCTGCTGCCGGCCCCACTGCCTTGCTGCTTTTAGCCAAAGTTTCATTCCTTGGCTAAGTGCTGCCCTCCTCCTCCAGAATGTCTGGGAGCTTCTGCTGGCCACCCGCCTCTGCCGTCTCTAACGGAGTTCTCATCATTCTACTTGATCCACCGACCTGTGCCCTTCTCTCCAAAGAACACTTGTCATTGAATTTAGGGACCACCTGGATAATCCAGGATGACCTCAACTCAAAGTCCTTCACTTAATTATATATTACATAATTACACCTGCAAACTCTATTTCCAAATAAGATAGTATTCCACATGTTCCAGGGATTCAGACATGGACATGTTTTGAGGGGACCACTCTTCAATCCACTATAGGACCTCCAAGCAAAAAGTTAAAATTACTATTAGAGTAATAACATTAAACTGGCATCAGATTCTCATGAGCATCTTATAAAGCCAGTGGATAATGGGGAACACTCATAATTCTTCAGAGACTTGAGAGCAAGGAGTATGAGCCAATTCTTTTTACCCAGCTCAGCTGTCCGTCAAGGATGAAGGTTAAAGGAAGCCGTCTCAACGTGCAGTAACTCAGAGGGTACTATACACTCATGGGCAGTAGGATTCTTCTGCAGAACTTACCTAACCAAGAGAGAACTGGAAAAACTTCAGCAAAATGACTGGTGGGGAAAATGTATTTTCTGATGTAATTTTATTGTAACAGATTATTACGTTGTATTGGTGATCATTATATTGTTCATATTGGAATATATTTAATTGTGTAGCTAAGATTAAAACAAGGGTGAAGCCATGAACTGGAGAGAACTCTCTGTATTTTATATGTTCCAGGAAAGTACAAATAGCCTGAGCAAAAGAAGAGAAGGGAAGGGAGAGAGACAGGATGGTAGACGAGTGAATAATAAGTTAAGGAGAACACAAATGGACACAGCAGACAGCAAAGGCCCCCTACAAAAACGAGGAGATGAAGGGCACTGTAAATGGTTTCAGTCCAAAGACAAGCACTGGAACAAACATTCAGACAGCCTGAAATGCCAAGAGAAATGGAAGAATAAGCAGCAAAGAAGACATGCCAATTCAATAAGGAAATGTAGTAAATAAAACACATGCAATAATTGTAATATAATACGACTGCCTTGAGACTAAACATATGCGCTATCCCAATGAATGAAATGGACTTTGCAGGTTTCTTCTCTTTTCTTGTTATAGTGACAAATGAGTCAATTCTCCACTTTGACTCACAAGGCAAAACCTGACCCCATGTTCTATTTCACAGACAGACTGTGGACACAGAGACTCAAAAGACCAAACATAAAGATACGGGCAAAGATAGACCAGAAAAATAAAGACAGTAAGAAGGCAGGAGGGTGATTCTCACATGAGACAAATTGAACTCAGGCCAAAAAACTTTAAATGAGACAAAAAAAGTATCCTACAGAAGGCTGAAAACCACGATTCACAGGGAGGATAAATGATCAGGACCTCTGTACCCAATAATATAGCAGGTGCCAGTTTAAAGCAGAAATTATGTGGGAAGAGAACAGAGTAGATTAAAATGCATAATTAATAGGAGACTTTAACACACCACAGTCGGTATGGCAGGTCCAATGGAAGTAGACATAGAAATATTTTAAACAATTGAATAAATAATAAGGTAGGTCTTGTGCCCATATTTTCAAAACCATGCCTAAGAATAGAGATTATATCTCCTTTCCAAATGTAATGAACATGGATCATTTTGAAAAATTGACAAAATATCCATGTTTATGATTGCATTAAATTAAGCTGACTATGTTTGGTAGACTTCTGCTTTCATTATAATAGATTCTCTGTGGTCTTGTAGCATAACGTATATGCTCAATGGAGACTATTCTCCCTTGAACATATACCCTGGCCCCTTCCAGACACGGCACAACTAATATCTCCTTTTTAGTGACATGATACAGGATGTTCAAAATAAAGTGTGCCTTCAGACATAAGCGTCTAGGGATGGAGAGCTAAGTCTCCCAGTGCTTGGGTTGCAGCTCCTGCAGGCCCCTTGGTACACCAGGCAGTTGGGCTGTGTGGTCTGTGCTATGACCTGTGAGAGTTACTATGTCCTCACCTGCCATTCGCCAAGGCCACTGGGAAACCTGGGAAATTATAGCTTAGCGGTACATGAAAAACAGCAGAAAACAAAGCTGAGCACCCCCTCCCCCCACAGGTAGGTACCTCCACAAAGGACCCTGAATGCTCTTGCTACGGTAGCTTTGTCATTTCTCATAGGCTCTGATCTGCAGCTATTTAATAGTTAGTCATCCTTTTTTTCTCTTATAATAAACAATTTTGGCACCTGGTCTTTTAAATAAGTGCACACTCAATGAAAAATTGTTCCTATCTTTTTGCTTCTCCAGGAAGTAAGTGATGAATATGTAATTTGCACAGAATGTGTGGAGACGTTTACCATCCATCCAGTGAGGCATGGTGGTGTTATCACTGCCCAAGAGAAAACCTATAGACAAAATCTGCTAAAGAAGCATCAGCATCTATTTCTAGGAGTTATTTTAAGGGAATTCAGTTTGAAGATGGCTATTGAACATAAGCAGATGCAAAAGATGCATTTGTATATCATTGTGAGGCAGTAATGTCTGTTCATTTAGATCAAACGTCTGTTCTTCTAAATGAATGCTTTTCATTTTCAGTAGTAGTGGCCAGTGAAGGGCCATGGGGTCCGGCAGGGCTGCACTGGGCAGAAAAGGCCAGTGGGTAGAAAAGGCCAGGTCCGCCATCTGTGCCATGCAGAGAGCTGGTAGTGGAACAAGTGAGACATATCCGAGAGCTGTCATTGAGTCGGAGGGTTATGTTCAGGATCCATGGCCAGATATGAGAAGAAAGTGTTCCTAGCTGCCACAGGAGATGTTCTTTCCTGCTCAGCAACCGACTGCTGCTAAGGCATGGGGACACAAGGGCGGAGGAGCAATGCCTGTGGTCCTGTGGGGCTGCGGGCACCCAGGGGGACACACCAGACATACACAGGGCGTATCTGCTCTCACCCTGCGCTGGTCCTGAGACCACCCACACAAGGTGACTTTTCCTGACAGACGCTTGCATTTTGGCCTGGCTTGGCTTTGCTGTCCTGTGCAGGCTCCTGTCACTGATTTCCAGAATTCTTAAAGCTGGGAATTTCTTCCGAGGCAGCACGGCAAATCTCTTTCTGCTAAGACAGGAAGGGAGGGGCTTTGCCACGTGAGAGCTTGTGACCATGATGGGAAGGTTGTTTGCTTTATAACTTTATTAGAAAGAAAGAAACAAAGAAATACCCCCAAGCAAAAATAACCACACCCAGAAACACAGAAAACGGCAAAATACTTTTATAGGATTAATTCCTAATTCCTAGAGCAGATGTGAGTTGGTGTTCCGTAACTGTATGTCCATACTAACTCCACTGAGCTCTGAGGCCCTAGAAAAGGGAGCCTTCGTATCTTTGCACAGCCATGAAAGTGCGTGTTTGCCAAGGATCCTTCAGGAAATGAAAACTGATTTAGAAGAAATCAGCCTAATGGTAGTTCAGGCAGGAAGTTTAAAATAAACGTCACTATTGTCTCCTTCCTCCTTTTTAGATTGGTTTTCCATCCACGCTATGATGTGAACTCCATTATCTCCAGGGTTGGAGGAGGAGTTGGAATGACAGAAAGGACAGGTGGACACAGCCTTCTAGCCGGTGGGTGGTGGACAGCTCCAGCTCTGCGGGCTCAATGGGATTTTCAGGGCCTTGCAGTTTTAGAAAACTATTGCACTTCCTCTCATTTAAGACTCACTTTTTTCCCCCCATCTGTTAACATTTATGAAATTGGGATCTGTAATGCCCACCCTGTCAAAGGGTTTGCCAGCTGTTGGGCAGAGGAGCTAATAAGTAGGTGTGGAGATAATAAAGGGGGAGGCAATGGCTATGAGTTCTTAGACTTTCAAGGTGCCAACAAGGTAGCCCAGGCCTGTGACCAGGCAGATGGCCAGCAGAGCCTTCACCCTCCCTGCCCCTTTACCCAGAACCATTCTTCCCTAGATAGCCACAAAGCTTTCTTCCTCATCAACTTCAGGTTTTTGCTTAAATTTCAATACCTCAGTGAGGTTTTCTTTGACCACCCTGTTAACAATGACGAACTCCTCCTCCCCACATCCCTTGACCTTCCCTTCCTGTTCCCCACATCATGGAAAGGACAAAGAAATGCTCCAAGAACAGGCAGAAGGGAGAAATAAATGTCTCTTCCCTTATTTTCAACAGGGAGAAGTAGCCTCTTATTTTTAATTTGCATCTGCCTGTACCTGCCCCAGCATCAAGAGCAATGCACGCGGTAAATGATCAATAAATATTTGTGGGATGAATAAATAAATGATATATCCTCGTGTGATTGTCTGAATGCTACATCTATGATTTCAAGCCCCAATTGCAATCTCTGTGCCACGTAAACGTAGTTCCACAGGATGTGAACGGGCATTGTTTTTACTTGTTTGGCATTCATTTGCTGCCATTTTTTCTTTCCTTCTCCCTTTTTAAAAAAATGATTGGGTTATAACTCACATGCAGTAAAATTAACCTCTGAAATGTATTCAGTTCCATGAGTTTTGACAAAGGCACAGCCAGATAGTCATCACCACAGTCATGATGTAAAATATTTCCTTCTCTCCAGAACCTTCCCTCCTGCCTGTTTGTAATCATCCCGTCCCCAGCTCCCAGGCTTTGGCAGCCACTTAACCCCTTTCTGTTCTTGTAAGTGTCGCCTCTCCCAGGAAGTCCTCAGAGTGGTATTGTACGATACGTAGCCTTCGGAGTCTGGCTTCTTTTCCTTCAAATGATGTATTTGATGTTCCAAGATGTGGTTGCATGTCCCAGCAGTCCATTCTGTCCTGTTGGTGGAGCAGTATGTCATTGCATGGCTGTACCCCAGGTTGTCCATCCACTCTCCCACTGAAGGTGCGGCCAGAAGACACCCTTTTCCTCCGCCCACCTTGGTTCAGTGGCTGCAGCCCTCTGTTCACATGTGGGTAGGATTGCAGCTTGGACTCAGCTGTCTTTTGGATGAACTGAGCTTTAGGATTCCTCCCCGTCCTTTATCCCCCAGGTGGCGTGTCATCCTGGAGTTGTAGGGGTTATGTAGCGCCCACTGCTGGGGAGGGGGACATCACCTGAGCCATCTCTGCCTTCTGCTGCCAATCCTCGAAGTGTAACCTGGGCAGGGCGACTGATCATAAAGTCATTGATGCCTTAGCTGCGGGGTCCCTGACTCCCTTGGAGTGTCTTCTAAGGCCCTTCTGAGATCTTTCCAATGTGTTCAAATGGCCATATGTTTATAAATTTTACAAAAGAAAGACATTTAAGCAACAAATTAAGACTGCTGCTTTTTTCTACTCTGACTTCCTCTCTCTTCCTGTTTTCCTGGTGTTGGTGTTGGGTATCGCCCTAGGTGTTTCTTGTATTGGCTTTAATGGAGTTTGGGTTGGGGATAGACTCAGTGTGGGTTATATGGGATATATGTTTGTGGTTTTCTGATAATATCACATACAGTTATTAACAACCATCCTGATGAGGAATGAGTTCCGGGAATACTGCACCAGTGATAAAGGAATATTGACAATGTGGTCTTTTGGGAATTGGAAACATTGAAAGTTGGTTTTACTGAATGTTTTCAGAAATAATGAGGGAACAGGATTATACCATAGTGATGTTTCCAAGTCTATAGTCTATGGTGTCATGAAATCTTTTGGGAATTGAAGGATGAGGTTCAACTGTGGGAAGACCCTCCAAATTCCAAGAATGGACAACATGATGCTGACTTACTTTAGCCCCTGAGGTTAGGAGAATGAGGCTGAAAGGCCAAAGAAGGCCGAGAGGTTCCCACCCAGCACCGTGATCTTCCTGTGGTTTTTGTTGCCCCCGCATGACATGTCCTGGAAGGGATCCATGCTTGTGGGCATCTTTGGGAAGGACAATGGGAACAGAAGAGAGATAGCATGGCCCAAAGGGAAATCCAAGCACCCCTGCTCCGGATATGCTTCCGGATTGCCCCAGCGAAGCTCCAGAAGCAGAGAAGGAAACTGGTGTGGTCAAGTGACTGGAGGATCTTCAAATTGAGGAGAAATGTGTTTACTCGTTTAGAGCCACATCTTGAAGTCAAAGCTGAAAGCTTCCACAGTCACAAAGAGTGTGAAGGGACGCCATAATAAAAGCTAAGAAGGGAAATTATGGGCAGCTTTTTGGAGCTCAAAAGAAGTAACTTTTGGATGGACAAAATTATGTATTACTTCACACAGTGATAGTCGATCTGGGAAATGTTAGCACGTGAACAATGTGGTACAAGAAAGGACTGTGCATGTAAAAATAATCCTTCTCTGAGTACATAAAAAATTATTGTTTTGCTGCTCCCAAGGATTCCTGAAATAGCACAGAGGAACAGGAACTTCACAGTGCTGCTGGTCAGGGGAGGGGTGCTAGAAAACTTCAAGTCAGTTATTCAGGAAAGTGAGAAAGAGACTGTCTTTGGAGGCAGAGACCAGGGTTTGCGTCTGGGCTCAGCCACTTTCTACGTCTGTGTTCTTGGCATAAAGGTAATTTGTATATAGAGACCCAGAAAATGGTGGCCACCCAAAAGGCCGGGCCCACGCCACCAGTCAAAACCTAAGTCAGCCAGCACTTGGGGCATATGCCTCACTGCCAAAGAAACCCAGAATACCCCAGTCACATCCTCCTTCTCAGCTTTGGCTTACCTAGAACATTCCATCAAACCTGTGAAGTTACTTTCATCAACAAATGTCAGCTTTGGGATTTTCCTTACAAAAGCTAATTCCCATTTTCCTTGGAATTCTTAAATAGCTCAGCAAACATTTGAGATCTGATATCAGCAAGGAAGCCATTTGCTTAAGGAGAAATCAACCACCTTAAATGCACACACACTTGGAAAACTCAGCCATTGCTCTTGCCACCTTCTTTTAGTATTTTACCTGGTCAAATGCTACACAAAAGGCTTTTTCTGAAATTAACCTCCAGCAGGGGATTAGCACCAATTCTGAGATCACATTGGTCTTGTTTACATTCCTTGTGCAATTTTGGAGCACTGTGTTCCCGTTCATGTAATTACACAACATTAACACTGCCGTGGAGGCCCAGACAGGCCTCCCACTCCATGTGGGATTTCCTCCTGGCTGCCACTCTTTGCAAACAGCCCTGGAATGTCTAGGTGGGCCGGAACAGAGAGAAGAACATGGGCTTTAGAGTCAGTCAGACAACTGGGGCTCAAGTTCTTCTGCGGCCATTTGCAATGTGCTTTATTAGTAGGACTCTTTGCTTTGGTTTTCTTCTGTGGAATGGAAACGGTAACAGTTTGCCTTTGGGGGATCCTTCTGAGGACTGAAGAAGACAACATGTGTAAGCATCCGACATAGGGCCAGGCAACCTTAAGTATTCCAGTAAACGAAGTCAGTATTACAGTAATGGCACAGAGAGAAGGGGCGCTGTTTTCTTTGAACGGGCACTGGGAACATGAGGGGTCACAGCGCTCCTGTGCCATGAATGTGAGCTGGGCGGGCACACCTTCACTCATCTGCGCCATGTCCTCAGGGAGGAACCGTCTCCCAGCTCCACAGCCCTGCTGCAAACTGAATGTAACACAGCCAAGCCTGAGTCTCTGGATCTGGCAGGATGGCGCTTGGTCTGTGGCACTTCCCCACAGGCTTGGGGATGGCAGAATCCATACAGCAAATGGAATGTGTACAGAAGTGTTGGCTGTGTTCCCTTCTGTGTTGCTGGGAAGTGGATGACATTTCCCCAAAACACTTGCACCTAACTTGGGCCCGGTGACTAATGCTAGCTATCAGACGTGGGCAAACGTAGTGTAAACGCTTCCAGGCTTGGCACGTGAAAGGCTCCCGTGCATTCCTTCACTCTCTCTGTCCTGTATGTTGGCTGGATGGCAGTGCATGGGCAGTGTTGTGAGTCATGCACCGAGGGTGGCTTTGTCTCTGTCAGCTGGGATCACGGCTGGGTTGTATGTAAAGCTGGGATCTGCCTTTCCCTGCCTCATGTCAACTGGACCCTACTTGGGTGGGAAATACATCTCATAAATAAAGTTTTATATTTCATCTAGAGAAATGATATGTTGCCATTGAGGTTCTGGGGTTTACATGTGACAGCAGCTAGCACCATCTTAACTAAGGCAAGAGGCTTTGTAATTGACTTTTCCCAGAATGTCAGCCCAGGTATGCTGGAGTTTTGGCTATGGAGTGACCAGGTTATTGAGGGTGATTAGTAAGACCAAGGTATGTTAAACCAGCATTCAGTTCATGTTTACACCATTCAGGACAAGAAGAAGGAAGCCTGATATTTAAAATTTAACTCTGGAGCCTTGAATGTTGAGTAGATTAATAATGTACAATAAACCCAAGCTCATACAGAAGGAAACATCCATTTACTACAGATTTTTAAAGGCTCTTTGCTAGAATTTCTTTGTCCAAATAAACAGTTTGGGAGTTACCTGCTCATTAATTATTCACTGGTGAATTAATTTAATTGGGAAAGAAAATCTAAGAACTTTATATTCTCATCCTGGTTTGTGGAGAATTGTTCAGATGTCTTAGGCAAAGAAAAAAAATAGTTCAAACAGTAATCATTTGAATTCCTAAGTGTCTTAACAGTATCTATAGGTGACTATTTAACTGTTAAGGCAATATGAAAAAATCTCCTGGGTTTTGTGTGTCATTTCAATGCCTCCCCATAGAAGAAAGGGTCTGGTGGAGGCACAGCTCACTGTCACTTCAGCCACTTGGGTGGGGATTAATCTCCTGTTATCGGCCTGGCACACAGACTTCTCGGATGGGGAAGTTGGCCAAGTTCCTCACAGGGCAGCCACAGAAGGCAAAACTCACCGGAAGGGAGCACTTCCCTTTTCTTCCCAGCAACAATTACTTTATCCTATCCCCGGAAGTCCTGTCCACTGTCAGCTGTGTGTGTGTGTGTATCTTACCCACAGTGTGGCATAAAAAGACGTATATAAGAAGCAACAGAAAGGATTTTTTCCAGGACTGACTGGAACCCCTAACCTGTCTGAGAAGTTTCTTTTGTTGCTTTCCCACTGCAGGGACCACTCCTGCCTCAGCTGGGGGTGGTCTTCCTATGCCAGGAAGGCAGCTCACCCCGGGAGGATCCTGGGCAGGAATGTGTGTGTGTGTGTGTGTGTGTGTGTGTGTGTGTGTGTGTGTGTGTGTGTGTGTGTGCGCCTCTTTCCATTAGTGTCTAGGCACCAGTTTTTCTCTCCTAGAAAAGTGTTTTATTCCCCCAAAATGTTTTTCCTTGCTTCAAGCAAAATAACTCTTAGAGTTGATAGCGATCGTGTTCTTCATCGGTCAGTGGATCTGAGACTCCAAAGTAGCCACTAATTGTCCGCTAGCTTTCCTGGAGGTGAGTCTGTCTGATAACATAATGGTTATACTCATAACTCTGATTCAGGAACACTCCCAAATAGTAAATTTAGTGAAAATATGTATCCTGCTCAGACCTGGTGGTCCAGTTACTAATGCTGCCTAAGAAGTATAACGCCCAAAATTTAGTGGCTGGCAACAACTATCTCAGGATGCTTACAGATCCTATGGATTTGGAATTCAGGCAGCAGGAATGGCTCGCCTCTGTTCCATGGGATCTGGGGCCTAGCCAGCTGGCGATGACCCAGCAATGGGGGGCTAAGACTGTCTGAAGACTCCCCTACTTCGGAGGGGCTTTCTCACAGTAAGGTGGCTTCAGGGAGCCTGACCTCCTGACACGGAAGCTCAGGGCTCCAAGTGCAAGTGGCTTCAGCAGTAAGACAGAAGCTCAGTGGCCTTTTATGCCCTGGAGGTAATGCACATGCACCATCATTTCTACTGCAGTCTATCAGCCGCAATGGAATTACAACCCTGCCCAGATTCAAGGGAAAAAGAATTCGACTCTGTGTCTTGACAGATGGGTGGCAAGGTTCTAGGAGAGCCTGGCTGGAAGAGGTGATCTTTTCACCTTTGGTTGCCACAAGGGATTCTGCTTGTAGAGGCTGTGAGGGGATTTGTGGTACAGCGTTTGAAGCCTCGCGCAACGTGTGGGCAGAGCCTGAATTTGGTTGAGCATTTGACTGACACAGCAGAGGACCCGGAAGCCCTCTTGCTTTAGCCCTCCTGTCCTGCCGCTCCCCCTCGGAGCTACTCCACATTTTAAATTATATTTGTATCACTTTAAATAAGGGGAGCACTCCTTTGCTCTTCCGATACATTGAGGCATGAACTTACTTTGCTATCCTTTGGGTTCTCATTTTATACGACTACATTTTGCACACTTTATCTGGCCCCTCCCCACCGCTTTGGTTTTCCCATGACCTTATTAAAAACGTAGAGAGAATGGAGCCAGTGCGACTGTCTTTCTCCCTGCTTGTCTTCTCTGTTCATTCCAGCTCCTTTCCCGCTTTGTAAAGTTGTGCTGGATCCGGCATTGCACTTGTTTTTATCTTTTTGCTGCTTGTGTTATTCATATTTTAAAAAGCCTACACCCTGCATGCTGACCAGTCATCTTGAAAATTTTGCAAGGCAAATTTATTGAAAACTGGGGCCATATTTAATCATGCTTGTACCTCCAATACCTAGCAAGAACGTAAGCTACCCAACACAACCCGTATCTGGAGCACATAGTCATTCAAAACAAGAATCAGGAAGGAAAGAAAGTTAATATAAAAATAGCCTCTGAGGATCTGAATTGGGTAATTGCTGTGGGCAATAAAAAGACAAGGAAACAGACCCTTCCCCGCGCCAATGAGCTTCCAGTCTAACCAGGGTGCAAAGTACACACACACAGAAAGGTCAGTGATGGGGTGGTAGCAGAATAATGGGTTCCTTAAAATGCCCACATCCTAATCCTGGGAAACTGTGAATATGTTCTTTACATGACAAAAGGAACTTTGCAGATGTAGTTAGTTGAAGCTCTGAGGTGGGAAGATTACTGTGGGGTGTCCTGCTGGACCCAGTATAATCACGTGGGTCCTTATAAATGTGAGAGGGAAAGGCAGAAAGGAACACAGCCCTGCCTACACCTTGATTTTAGTCCAGTAAGACCCACTTTGGACTTCTGATCTTCAGACTGTATGATAACAAATTGTGTCATTTTAAGTCACTAATCTTATGGTAATTTGTTACCACAGCAATGGGAGATAAACACAAATGACAAAATTAAGTGAAACAAGAATCTAGATAATAGTGTCAGAGGTCAATAGTCAATTGCCAAATACTGAGGTTTCTGCTCTAGTGCCATCTATGCATGTTCCTTCCAACACCCCCGCCCCTAAAAAAGAAAAAAAAACATTATGTCTGCAAAATCAAGCATGAAAAATAATCGGACTTCTGGGAAAAATAGCGTTGGGACAGATCATGCCAGAGCACTAATAAAAACAATAACAATGCTAATAAAAATGTCTGTTCACTAAGTCTCCCTGGCATTGCATCTACATCAGCCAGTCCATCCTTTGCAGCTTTACCCCCTGGGCTTGTGTTCTCTCTGTGAGAATGGAATGCTCATAAGGGCATTTGTTTCTGATAGTGACCTGTTTCATTAAAATTAAAAATATCATCCAGAGAGAACCTTCTTGGCCAATCATTTCCTTTTAAACACTGGGGGAAATGTCTTTCCAGATCCTTCGTCTCCATTTCCAACTTGCCCAGACATCCTGGAAAGGCCAGTCCCCGGACATGACGAAATTAGCTCCTGGCCGCACTAATGGAAGACACTTTGCAAGATATTCAGGTGTTCTTTCGTTCTTAAAGTGTTCATTTAGTGCTAAGACTTTCTATTTAATTCCAAAGGCCCTTGCTGCTCACTGCTTCAAACTGTTGATCTGCTTGGAAAAATTGAGCGAGGGCAGGCTGAAACTGGTGGGAGCGGTGAGTGCTAGGGGTGCAAACACAGGGGGCGCGGTGGGGTGGGGGGAAGCCCTCCTGCGGGAGGCGGCATTGAGCTGAGCCGTCAGGACTGAGAGGCAGGGGGAAGAACAGTGCAGCCCTAGGAGCACGGGGCGTCCCTCCCGGGCTGGGTTCGGCACTCAGGGTACCAGAGGCAGCAGCCCTCCCCCGAGGCGGCCCTGGACTCGGGGCTTCCAGAAGCTTCCTGCAGGAGGCAGTGCGCTCCTCTGCTTATTCCACATTCAGGGCAGCTTCCTCCCGCAGCCCTCACGCTGCCTCGCCTGGGTCATTTCCCCTTCAGAACAGCCTCCTGTGATTTTGTTGTGTTGAACCCTTTGGAGAAAATAAAAATACAGAAGAGGAGGTTGTAGACATGCATAGTTTCCCCATTTTTCCAGCCAGGGTCCTTCAGATGATGTGAACGCCTGCGCCTGGCACGGACATGGAGGGAAAGGACCTCACTAACGAAGTGTGCCGCGCCCCCCCAGGCACTAGACCTGCTGCTTGCTGTTGAGTACAATGAGCGTGTACCCATTTCTCAGCCTGGAGCCCCTTATTGCTTAGAGCCCTGCTTCTTCCTCACCCTCTAGGTTCTGCCCTCCTCTCCCCTTCCCTGCTTCTCTCCCCTCCGCCCTTCAGATCCTCCCTCTGCACTGGAAGGTGACACCCGTTGTGGGAATGCGCTGCAGCCGCCTAGCCCGGGGTGCGGCCCCAGGCCCCTCCTCCCCGAGCTCGCCCAGACCACTCTGCGTGGGCTTCTGCCCCTGCTCGTGCCCTGGGTACATTCTGCCTCCTGGACGAGGGCTGGCTTTGGCTTTTGTTCCAGCCAGGCTGCACATTCATCACAGGAGTTTTCCAACAGTCCTGCCCTTTGCCCGCTGTTCACACAGCAGTAAACTCGGTGACGGCTGCACATCTGGGCCACAGGCATGCCGCGTGTCAGTGGAGAAACAAGTCCTTAAGAGGGTTCAAAGGAGAGCCACAAAGTCGATCAGGAAACTGCGGCCATACAACCTGGACAAGAAGGCGGGATGCCGGGGGACTTCTCACTTCCACAGAGAATGGGAAGCCCTTTTCTTTCTGCACACCAAGCAAGATAGAGCCAGCACTCACCGAATTTCTCCTGCAAGGGAAGGGGGCATAAAGGAGGCGGCGCTGGTGAGCACTCTACCAGGAGGCACTCTACCAGGCTTAGGAAGAGGGTACAGGCCACTTTTTCCACTAATTCATTCAGAAAATAATAATTTAAAAAAGAGTTGCACGCCATGGATTAGTAAGTGCTGATCAGACACAGACTGAACTGTTACGTTAACTGGATTTAAATTGCACATTGAGGAGATTTTTGAAGCCTTCTTTGGAAGGCTTTAGAGGAAGCTGCATTAAACCCGGTGTGATGCAGACTTGTTGAAGGCAGGAGACGAGCAGGGTGGCGGTACCTCGTGCTGGGCAGCGTCCTCAGCTCAGACCCGTGCAGCAGGCCGTAGGTGCAAATATTTGTTTGCCAGGCGGTTCAGCAAATACTGTGCCCCACACCCACCTGCTTTCAGGGTGTCTGATATTAAGCTGTGCAGCGAGAATGATATTGGCCTCGGTGTTCTCAAGGAGAGGCAGGAAGCACAGTGGACCTTGGCCTTCACTTAATACGACAAGAGAAATGATCTCCATGAGCCACTTAACTCCAATCATCCCAATAGTGTAGCAGACTCACAGGTGGTATTTTTCCTTGTACTGTATTCCAGGACAATGCTCTGGAGAAAAGCTAGAGAAGCTGGCACTGGGTCAATACAGTATGGGCTGAGGGGAGCAAAGGGCAAAGAAAAGGACTGGCATGGTTTTAAAAATCACTGCCAAATGATAAGGTTGTTTATGCAGCGTCTAACACTGGCAGGGGGAGGACTCTGCAAAACCAGGCTAGAAAGAACTTACTGGAGTTAGCAAACAAGTGCACAGCTTGCATAAGCCAGGGGCTGGGGGGAAGCCTGGGTGGGAGTATGAAGTCTGTGAAGACTATGAGTCTATGAAGAGTCACAGAGTAATAATTTTTGAACGCAGATCTAGGGCTAGGTGTCTGATTCAGTTTTGTTTGTATGGTGCAATGAGTTAATGAGTTGGAGACTGCATTCAGAAAAATAACGTGTCTAATGAAACATCAGACTACAGGTAGAGACCTCTTATGGACACACATGATCAGTGGACTTAAACGATGACTTCCTATGACCCAGGGGCCAGATGGCTCTGCCATCGGCCTCACACTGACCTCTGGGGAACAGAGCCTGACCATCAGGGGAGAGGCACTGGGGAGGCAGGAAGGTCAACCAGGGAATTACAAAAGGACTCAGTGATCCGAATGAGTCCCAGCTGTGACCAGGAAGTGATCTAAAAAAAAAAAGAAAATAAATATTTATTTCAGAAGTTGGAGCAGATCTTTAACTGAAGGTCAGTCTGAAGAAGTTTATTCACTTTAAGGTATTATAATAATATAATAAAAGCCACTTTCTCTCTGGGTGGAGACCCTGAAATCCCCTCCTGGCTGCTCTGGGCACTGGTGTAGCCAGACCATGCCCAAGGGCCTCCAGAGAGGCAGCGTCTACCTGGGGGGTTTGTGGAAGAGCAGAAACTCCCAGGAAGGTCCGTTGACTCAGTGGCAAGCTCCTGCGTCTGTTGTTAGTGCCTAGGAGGCAAGCTGCAGACTCCAAATCAGGCAGAACTTGAGGAGGTCCAGGACACTGTCATGACGCCTGGGGAATTCACCACTAGGCAGAGGGACATTGCAGCAACATAGGGGAGTGTGGGGGTGGGACTCAAATCCAGCCACAGGCAGGTTTTCTCAGCACAGGGCAAAACCACTGGCTCTGCGGGGGCAGCTCTCCCAGGGAGCTTCTGCCTCAGGAGATGGTCGGAGGTGTCTGGATATCCATGTGACTGTTTATGACATTGTGAAGCTCCACGTTGAGCATAATGAGACTTCAGATTAAGATTTAAATGTTGGCCGAATGCTTAAGTGCAAATTTTATTTTTAGGTTGTGACTTCCTTCCTGTAGGCTGTGGCCAGTGCCTGCACTGGAGGAGGGAGAGTTGCTATCACTCTACACTGCAGGAGATGTTTCCCCAAATTTCTGGGGTTGGGGTGGGGCAGTGTTCTTGAGTCACTAGAAATCTGACACTGCTGAGAACTCACGTAGCTCTTTCGAGTGCAGGCTTCTGGGCCCAGAGTCACAGTGCCATCAACATCCATCCACTCATCCCTCCTTAGAGCCGAAGACGCCAGAGCAGTGGGAGGAGGTCATTTCTGCAGCAGCGCTTACGGCTTCAGCTCTGAAAGAGGAACTAACATTGAAGGCAGGGAAGCAACATTTTGAAAACGCCTGTGGAGCTCACTGAGTGCCATAAAGCAATCTGTCTTTAAAAACCCCTAAGAAAACATCAATGCAGATATATATATTTTTCAGACTCTTGGGATGATCTGTCTTGTAGCTGTGGTAAAACTGGACGGCACCATTATTGCTTGAATGATCACCTGCTGAAAATGTGCTTGGATGAGAAATACCAAGAACAGAGTCAAATTCCTTGCCGAGAGGACCCCCACCCCCACCCCATGTTGGTTGCTTCCCAGTAACGGTTTTATGGAAATTGGTGTCTAAAACATTTTTCTATAGGTGATGTGCACCTAGAATGGAAAACTAGGCTAACATAGCGTGTTTATGGCCTCAGACCATCTTATTTTTTCTTTCTCTGTCTCTCTGTTTCTAAGTTCTGTTTGGCTTCAATGTGTGAAGCTTCTGACCACTACGATCATTTATAGAACTAGGTTAGGAGGACACAGTGTTGAGATGGAAGGAATTTTTAGCCAGCAAGCTCCCAAAAGCACAAGATTTCTTTTTTCTTTCTTTTTTTTCCTTCTTGTTTTGTTCTTTTTCGGAGCAGAGCAGGGTGTGTAGGGTGAGGATATGACTAGAAGCTGCTGAGGCAGGAAGTACTCTCCCATGACACCAAATTTTGAAAGAAAGAGATTTTGGAAAACGGAAATATATATTTAGGGTTTACTTCTTTCATGCTGCTGAATGCCATGGACTCTGTCATGTTTTGTAGTGGCTCATACTGTTCCTTGCAAATCCTGAAGCGAGCCCATAAAATTGACTTGAGTGGCCACCCATTTCCTAAAATGCT
Source organism: Manis javanica (assembly GCF_040802235.1). Classification (NCBI taxonomy): domain Eukaryota; kingdom Metazoa; phylum Chordata; class Mammalia; order Pholidota; family Manidae; genus Manis; species Manis javanica. Next base: position 101,414,045 of record NC_133167.1, read on the forward strand.
GGGGTTCTTTTTAAAGTTAATGAGTTTTTTTTTTCAGTTGGTCAGAAGATATTTATAGGCTCCCTTGGGTACACAGCGATGGAATGGGTCTTTAGGGATACTAACGGAAGACCAGGCTTGAACCCTGCCCAGTTGGATTTACAACCTTTTGAGAAGGGAGTCCTTGTGTACAATGAAAGGAGCTTACTCCCAGGAGCCTGGCAGATCGGGGTGTGGGCAGAGGGAATGGCAGCACAGGGGCCTGCTGTGGGGGGAGACCCCTTATTTCAAACTTACACTGGGTTCTGGAAAAAAGTAAAAGAAGTGGCCCAGGCCTTCCTCAACCTCTGTGAGACACTGGCAGGGGTGAGGGAACACAGAGAGTGAGATACTTTGACAAGTGCATGCCATCCCAGACCCTAGGCGTGCCTCTCCTTGCTGCCTCCACTTGCTTCTGTCCAAACCAGGCATCTGGTGCTCTTGTCTTCTGCCCAGCATCCTCCTGATTTGAGAGGCTTACATCCGAACTCCCAAAATGCACTGGGAGGCTGCTGGGGTCATGGAAGCAAGATGGCTTTGGAGTAAGTCAGACCTGGCTTCAAATGCTCTGTACCTATTTATGACCTTTGGCTTTATGTTCCTACCCTGTAAAATAGGGGTGCCAATACCTACCCTTCAGAATACTTAAGAAGACTCAAACACATAGGACAGGCCCAGGCACATGACAGAAGCTCAGTGATGGTTACTTGTCCTCTGCTCTTTCAGGGGGAGCCAGGCAGAGGGATTTGCCCATATCCATGTGCAGGAATAGACAGGGCAGTGAGTGACTCTGGCTGATTGCTTCCCAGATGGGAGGTTCCCCCAGTTTCTCCGTCTCTAAAGAGCTGATAACGTCATAAGATCATTTTCTGGATTAAAATAAGAAAGCAATAGACATGCTTGTTACATAGCAGAAACTCGGTAAATGCTGGTCTCCATCTTCAGGTAATATGTCACCCCTGCACACCGAGATGCCCCCCACACAGCTGCGTCCCGTCATGGCCTTGGGTGGGGCCCCATTGTGTGACTCAGCCAGGTATGGAGGCTCACTTGAATGTGACTTCCAAAACAATTCTTGCTTCACCTTCCATCTTTATGACAGCGCTTGCTGTTCAGGGTGACCTGATTTCAACTGTGAAGCTAATTCCAGGATAGAGATGGAGTTTCCCCTGAGCCCTGACCATGCCTCGTTTGTCAGAGTGGCTCTGTGCTGTCACATGCTCCCATTCTTCCCCTCTTCAAGGCCTGTCTTGCAGATGGCAGCATGACTTGAGCCCAGGAAGGAAAAATCAGGCTCCATAAGACTAAGAGAAAATGCACAAAGAGTCCAATGAACTCAGGGCTCAGGTCTCAAGAGGAAGTGACTTGTTTCATGAGAGACAGTCATTGCTAGTTCAGTAGAATAAACTTGCATTAGCATGGATCTAGCAGATTTCATATGGGAAGAAAAACAATTTTCCCTCTCCTCTTCTGAGTTCTTCACTGAGACCCTTGTAATGTAAGACAGATTACCAAGAAAAGCAAACAGAATTTTATGAATGTGCTCCTTATGTATATGTGAGAGATACCCAGAGAAAAATGAGTAACTCAAAGCAGTGACTCAGAATTCTGGCTTAAATGCCATCTTCATAGGGAAAGGGCAGGAGGGACGTACACCTCTTAGGAGAGAGAAAATGATTTTTTGGAAAGATGAATGAGACTTCGGGAGGATAGCGGGAGGTGTGACAGTTTGTGATGGTATGTCTGGGTGTGGTGCCAACTTCTAGGCCTCTCTCCTGTGACAACAGTCAGTCTTCCCCGACGATGAAACTCCCAGGGAGGAACTGATGACAAGTGAGGTTCTGTCTTTAGGCCAATAACGGGAGTTCAGAGAAAGCTTCTCCTTGCAATTGCTTTTAACTCAAAATAATCCACATACCAAAGAAAAATCTTATGGGGTGGCATGTCCGGAACTCCTACAGTCATATTTGGGGTGGCCCATTCTGCTTCCCTCCATGTGCAATCATTGGTAAAGATTTATGGACAATTTTGAAGGGGAAACCAAGAGCATCTTTTGGGTCCTTTGAGGGGGAAAAAGGAAATCTGCCATCCCTTTGCATCAGCTGCTCCATAAAACATGTATATTCATCAGGTATTTAATGAAGCACTTTCCAGTGGATAAGACGCAAATTGGAAAGACACCACTGGCATTTTGCAAAGCAGAGTGAATTTCTGCCAACTTACACATCCCTGCAAGCCCAGGGAGGAAAGGGATAAATGGCCAGGAGGAAGATGGGCTTGATCATCAGATGGTTAAATGTGATGTGATAGCATTCTATTAGAAGTTTTGAAACATTAAACATATGTTCTCTTTGTTTCAAACAAACTTGAATAGAAAACATCTGGAGATACACACACAGGAGCAGCACCCTCTGAAACATCTGTGTGTACAGCACACACGACACTGGCTGGGCGATAACTGAGCTCCATTCCCACTCTCCCTGCCCCTCTCTACAGGGGGCTGGAAGCCTGCAAAATACATTTCCCAGACTCCCCAGCCAGCTAGCTGCCAATGAGGTTCTACCAATGAGGGACACAGGGGAAAGGCAGGTGGAAGTGAGAAGCTAATTTTTTTTTAATGTTTTCTGAAGTCTTTGGCAGTGTCAGTCACAGTGGTACCTGTTGAGTCGTGCTCAGGTGGCCCAATTTCAGTAGCAGTGGAAGCAGGGGGCGCTCCGGCAGCTTCCACAGCAGAGCCTTCCTGGGCTCCAGCTCCGGCTCGGCCAGCAGAGCATCAGAGACAGGCCATCAGCCATGGGGTGGGGTTTCAGCCCCCCAGCTTCCAAAAAATATTCCAACAACAGAAAGGAGCAGTGGGTTAGCCAGCCGCCTCAGTAAAGGTGCAAACGTGGACTCTAGATAACACCTTTTTTTTTTTTTGTCGTTTTTTTGCTCAGTCAGCCTTAGATGGGTAGCGTCTTCCTGCAGGTACTAAACTCTGAAAGATCTCGACTTCCCTTGTTTTCATCTCCTGCCCTTCAACACATTTGTAGCCAACTTCCTATGTTAAGTCCCCTCTACTTGAAATTATATAGTAACTTCTGTTTGGCTGACTAGACGCTGACCAATACACTGCACATACTAAACACAAAAAAGGGAAGGCAAATCAAATTACAATTCCAATGTGTTCAATCCTCTATTCCCCTCGCATTTTGGAACTTACGGAAGGAAAGGGACAAGCAAGATTTTACCCTAAAAATATGACAAAACTCAGTTTTTTCTCATGTGTCCTGCAGCTTCTTACCAAGGAAAACAGGTTAACACAGTATTTTAGAGCAAGAGACTTTCCTTTGAGGGACACCTATAACTTTAGTCCTTAATGACATTAATAATAAGTACCTTTCACCAAGTGTTTTTTATATGTTGTGCTTTTCAAATATGTTTTTTCATTTAATTATTGTAATAACCCTAGAAGTTAGGTATTATTATTCTTGATATATGAGGAAAATAAAATTGTTTTAATGGCACTGGTTGATGGCTTAGTGGCTACATAGTGCTCTCTCCCTAGAATACATACTTTTGGCAGCGTGCCCTGGTCATTCCTTCCACGCACAGTGCAATCTGTTTCTTCACTCCCTAGAACTTGAGATGGCCTTGTTGACTTACTCCAGCTGGAATGTGCTGGAAGAGACCTTTGAGTTCCACAGTCCAGGCTTAAGCTTCTGCCTTCATTCTCTTGGAACATTGTCCTGTACTGTCCCTGAATGCATTAGGTCTAGTCCTTCAAGGGCTGAGAGGTCACGTGGAGAAGGAGCAAGAAGGTGCAGCCGACGGCCAGTATCCACTTCCAGACGTGTGAGTGTGACCATCTCGGAACTTCCAACCTGATTGCCTTTCACCAAATGCAACTGTGTGAGCAAGCCAGGTTAAAGTGGCAGAGGAGCCGCCCAGTGACCCACAGATTCATGAGAGATAATAAGTCGTGGTTGTCTGAAGCCACTCGGTCTCACAGGCAGCAATATAAAACTGATCAAGTGGCCCTTTGTTGTTCTTTGCACCAAGCAGCTATACTACCTTCATTTGCTGATGGCTTCCCAAGTCCTTCTTGTTGCTAATACGATGCTCGGCTCTCCCCTAGTCGAGGGGCAGGCATGTGACTTGAGCTGGTCCCATCGATTTCTCTGTCTCTGGAATCTGATTCCTGACCAGGAGGGAGGAGCATTATGGTTCCTGCCATGGAGACCCAGTGCAGGTGCTGTTCCAGTTCTGTTCCCATCTCAGCTTGTGCTCTCCTTCGATCCTGTGAGCTTTTTCCTGCAAGTTCCCTTTGTGTTCAAGGTAGCCTGAGCCAGTTTCTGATGCTTCTGTCCAAATGCCCCTGCGTGGTATACTGTGACAGATCTTACAGGGAATCGTCGCTGGTGAAATAAGAGGTGTGCAGTGTATGTGCGCTGGATGAAAATACCCTATCAGACACTCCTGCTCTGATTTAACCCGGCTCCTGTGACCTAGAAAGCCTAAGTGATGGTGCAGTCCCTTCCAAATGCTCTCTCTGCCTGAGGATTTGAACAGGACTTGTATCCACCACTTGTAGGAAGTTCTCACACCTGACTCTGCTGGACCTTTAGCCCAGTCTTGCTGTTAGAATGTTGTCACGCTGGCCTTCAGTGGATCTATTCTGCGAGGAGTTTGTCAGAGCGCCAGTGGCCCGGAGAGCTGGCACTTCACGGAGTTCACAGAACTGGTTGTGCAACTTCTTTGTGCCTGTTGGTTACCAAATGTTTGTTTTATGGTCGAATTCAGTGTGAGTCTTGCTTTCATTGTAAAGTACCACCTGGTAGTGACGTTGAGGAGACGAACCCGAACGCCCTCCCTACCTCTGCCGCACGCACAGAGGCCCATGCGGCCACACACGGATGTTCACGTCCCTTAGTTGAAGGAAGCTCTCAGGAGCTCTAAGGCTTGGACAAAGCTTGAATCGAGTGCTAAGAACTTTGTAGCAGGTGTTCTTTATTTCTATGACCCTTTATGGTTCTAGGTATTGGTTCTTCAGCAAGAAACCCTTTTATAGGAAGGCACCTTGGTGCTTTTATTAGAAGGATTTCTAGAACTAACAAAATGGGATCGATTGTCCAAGGGGTGTGATTTTAAAGAGTGCACCCTGCCTCTCCAAGAACCATTTGTGAAAATATGTCTGCGTTTATGCCCTAAGGTGTATGCATGAACCCGTTTCAGCTTGTGAACAAACACTTAAAGCGGGACTGACAGTCCTGCAGCCGGGGCAACCTGCCTCAGGCTATAGTCTGAGCCCAGTGTTCTTTTTCATTTCAAAAGGCACAGAAAACCTCTCTGACTTCGGCTTACTTCTGCGCTGGGCCAGTCATTTTATTTGCTTGCTCTTTTAATACTGCTGTGTCGGTCAGCTTTGGTTAAGGAAGAAAAGTCTTACTTTTTTGCCATTAACTATGCTGTGAACTTCCTTTTGGGAACCCTGCAAATAAAATTAATAAGACCATCAAGAGTCCTAAAATTCCAGACTCTCTAGAAACAATATTTCCCATCTAATCTTAATATTAATGAAACGATCTATTGAGAGCCAAAGGATTAGTGTGGGATGAGCTATTTGGACAGGGTCTGCATGATGAGTTTGCCGAGACACTGTCTCCATGTACCTGTCAGTGTGAAACTTCTGTCTTCCTGCTATGTGCTCAGAAACACCACATAAAAGTGGATGTGCATAACGTGGAAGCGCCCACCCGGAAGAGGAGAGAAAGCCACTAGAATGAGAAGTCACGTTCTAAAAGCTACTATCGATTCAACTTGTTGTCACTCTAGACCTTGAACTAAGCGCCGTGACCACTCAGTGAAAACAAACCCCACATAAACATAGGGTCACACAAAAGGGTTACGTGGTAAACGATTCTGCAGACGTGTTACTGGACAGCAAAGTCTTTAGCGAGGGCCTTTGCTCTTTGTGAGTGGCAAAAAAAGTTTCCTTAGGAGGGCAGTTGAACGGCCACAGGGTGGAACAGGGAGGAGGGAGGTGACCGTCTGATTGGGATTCGTGCCACGGGAATGCAGACACTTCGGACTAAGAAGGCCTTCTGCTCACACCCTGGGAGACGCGTGCTCTGGAGGAGGTTTGTTTCAGAAGCATCAGACTCCTGGGATCATTCTTTCATAAAAACCTGTAATAATTGACCGTTAGGTTTGATGTACGGAATGACTCCTGCATTTTGAATCAGAAATGAGAAGCCCTTTATCTAGTTCCTTTAGCATTTTTGAGCCTAGAACTTTCTTTTGTAAAATGCAGGCAGTATCTCTCACCTTTCAGGGCAGCTTAATCAGAGGGGTGATGAAAGTACCTATGTCTGTACCTGGACTTCAGTAGCTATTCAATAAATGTTAGTGCTTTCAATCTTATCTTAAAATCAATACTGTAAGTGTAGTCTGTGAATAGCCTTATTTAATTTTTATGTTTGTCTCTCTGAGCAGGTTGTAAAATCCTTGAGGATACAGACCTTATATTATCTTTTTTTTTTTTCAAAAATCAATAGCAGTAAGTATAAGGAACTGATACGTATTAAATTTTTATCGAATTGATTACACTTCCTAAAAGTGCTTAAAAATGCTAATATAAGGTAAATTCCTCTTACCTCCAGAGACAGCCTGGAGGTTGACCTTATGACTCAAGTAAGAAAGCCCCCTCATTATGAAGGATGGGTCAGGTGAGCTAAAGTTAGGAATTTAGAGTCATGGAGAAACCCCCTTCCCACATCTGAGAGGTGGTAGATTCCCTTTCTCAGTGTTCTAGAACAGAAATTAGAGCTGATTTGTTCATCAGCTAATCAAAACACAGGCCTCTGCTCTCTCTTTCACTTTTAGCACAACTGGCACCTGTGCAGGAAAATAACAGAAAAGGAACACACATTCTTCAGGTCTCCTTGTCCCTCTAGTGTTCGTTAGTTAACTAAAGATGGCAGAATACCCACAGGTGTGTGTACAGAGGCATGCACACAACTGACTCCTCCTTGGATTCTGGCCAGAACAACAATATGTTATACGCTCTCGGAGGTCTGCATAGTTGAGCCTGAGTCTGACAAAACATCTTGCCTTCTGGTTTCACCCAGGACCCTCTTAAGGTCACGACAGCAAGTGGTAGCTCTAGGTCACTGACAATCAGGGGCATCCACTCTGCTTTGCCTCGACTCAGGTCACCTGAGTGTTCTAGAAACTAGATTTTATTCTGGTTTATAGAGACATGGGTCCTCTCTTACCCTCTTTAATAAAACTTCCTTTCCTCCCTAAAAATGAAGTATTAGAGAAGTATTTTGAGGTTTAAATACTTCAATAAGTCCCTGAAGTCAGGAGGTTCTCAATATTTCTGTAGGTCTTCCAACTTTTCCAGAATCAATCTCCTTTCTCCATTTATCCCACCATCCCATTAAAACATAATTCTCTGTCGGCTCCTGTCGTTGCCTTAGATCCACTGAGCCTGGCTTTGGCCCACAATTTCTGACTCAATGACTGTCAACCATTCATCTGTCCATTTATTCAGGGACTCCAGCATTTGTTGTGTTCTTTCTATGAACCACTTTCTGAATTTTATAGATGAACAAACTGAAACTCAGAGAATATATAACTTCCACAATGCCAATAGCTGCTAAGAAGCAGAGCTGGGATTTGAAAGCATTTTTTTAACTCCTCAGACATTAAGCCCCATGTTTTTTATTCAATACATCTAATTTCAAAATCTCGCAAAAATAAAACACTGGTGAGAATCCACTTATAATTATGGATCATTTTACTCTTAAATGGACTTTTTCAGCTATTCAACCCAATTGGCTGCCAGTGTTACTTTCCTAAATAGGTTTGTCTTTATTTTCTCTAGGCCAATACCGTCAATTCAGGGGGAAAAAAATAGGTTTGAAATTGGGACTATGAACTCAGAGTGGGCCAAGCCTTAATTGCAAGACCTCATATATGATTAGTGATGCTATAAGGAAGGGAAAACTTTTTTTCTTCTACCCTCCTATATTCAGTAGCTGGGGGCCCTGCAAATACAATTGACAAAAGAGATTAACAAGAGAAAAATAAAACAAATTTAGTTATGTAAGTTTATATGGAAGTTCACAAAGAAATGTAACTCAAGGAGGTATTTAGTATTCGAGGTCTTATATACCATCTTAGGCTAGACCAAGGAAAAGGGGTTGGGGGCTTCTGCTGGTAAATTATGGGAAGGTAAGGAAAGAAAAAGTAGATAACATTGTTTAGTAAGGTTTGTTATGCAGATAAGAGTCATCTCGGGTGCTAAGAGCTCTCTCTGGAATAGTCCTCATCTTGGGGAAGGGGGTGGGAGAGGCACACCTTTGCATACGAAAATTTCTGTCCTGGTTTTAGACAAGAAGGGAGAGGGCATAGAACTAATTGCTTCAGCTCGAAACAATCCTTTGCCAAAGTGGCATTTTGTAGTGTGGTGTATTTTGGTTATCCTCATATCTAAGAGCAGGAATATGCAGCATCACTTGTTTGGGACTGGCACACACCACCTCCATCTCTCTTGCAAGGCTATAAGCTACTTAAGGGGAGGAAGTGGTTTCTTTCATTTCATGTTGGTAGCGTTCCCACTTAAAAGCTATCCTTTATTTAGCACCCACGATATGGCACACGCTTTATACATGTGTGTTACTAGAACACTTCAAGGTAGTACAAAAATCTCCATTTTCCAGATGAAGAAATTGAGGCTTAGAGAGGTTAACTGACTTACTGAAATCCTTTTGCAAATATGGATTAGAGGACCCAGGATTTGTCCCTAGATCTTCGTATTACTCAGTGACATCCAGAGAAGCAGAATGAAAAGGATGTGTGTCTATATAGTAAGAGATTTATTTTAAGGAATTAACCCACTTAACTATGGCAGCTAGCAAGTCCAAAATCTGCAGAGTGAGCCACCAGCCTGGAGACTCAGCAAAGAGCTGATATTGCAGTTCAAGTGCCCAGGCTGTCTGCACAATTCACTCCTGCTTTGGGGAGGTTGATCTTTTGTTCTATTCAGACCTTCAGCTGTTTGGGTGAGGCCCACCTACATTATGAAGGGCAGTCTGCTTTACTTAAAGTCCACTGATTTAAATGTTAATCTCATCCAAAAATACCCTCACAGAAACATCCAGAATGTCTGATCGCATATCTGGGTGCTGTGGCCCAGCCAATCTGACCCATTAAAGTAACTGTCGTCATCCGTTAATGGCAAATTTCACACTCATTTTTATCACACCAAGGTTCTTCTCAACATGGGTTAACTGGTGACCTTGAGTCAAGTTCAAGCCATGCACATTCATCTTGGGCAAAATCTTCCCTAGGTTATGTGAAATGTATAATCAGCGCTATTAAAGTCTTTATTTACAAAGAAAATCTTTAAGGGATTTTCTGCCTCCTTAAACTTAAAAGGCAAAGCTGATGTGAGTAGTTACTGAGAACATAGACTGTGTGTCCCAGCCACAGAGCCAGCTTTAGGAACTTCTCAGTAAATTTTGGGACACCATTTAATATAAGGAGGTGAACAAGATGAGAAGTTAGGTGCTGTCTTTGTCTCACTTTCTAAAATAAGAGAAAAGGAAAGGAAAAATGGATTGATCATGGGCTAGAAATTGATGCCAGGTATAATGAAGTTTCCCTGAAGTTGCAGTTTTTTGCCTATTTTAAATAGCAGTTTTCCTTTTAAGATGTCTACAGATTTTTTATTAAAATGAAAACTAAAAGCTTCAAGCAAACTCATTCCCCAGAATGTGCTTTGTTTTATCTTTAGCTACAGTTTCTCATTTCATCATTTCATCATGCATGCATTAATTAACACACATGGCAGAATTAATTACCAATTAATCAGCAAGTATAATAATGTAACAAGCATAGTACAAGCAATTATTTAATAACTAATAATGCAACTAAATTTAATTAAAGATCCAGTAAGTATCTTTAATAATTATTATATCATGAGCATTATTTAGTGATTAATAATGAAATAAAAATTGATTAATTTTTGCCATATGTTTTCATGATTCTCTAAAAGGCTTCCCATCAGATATTACTGACTTGACAACTGGCCTTATTTTCTTGGTATCCTAAGAAACCAGCCTTTTAACCCTGGGAACATTTATCAGACTTGACAGCCACGTGGCAGAGGCACAGAATGAAATGTCCCCAACTCTCATGGAAGTAATCACCACAGGTCACTTCCAGAAACTCCCATGCATTCTCAGTGCTAGTTACTAACTAACTTATATATATGAGAATTTATAATAGAGTTTTTCACCATTATTGTGTCATTTGGCCCTCACATGGGGTAGGTAGAGCAGGCAGGCAAGGAAAGTGAGCTGGGGGGTTTAAGTTGCAGAAAAGAAGGTCCAACTCAGATCTGCACCCCATAAACCCTGTCCTCATTTCTTCTCCTCTGACGAGTCCAGTTTATCATATACTGGAGAGGGTGACTTCGAGGAGGGTGCAAGGCTTTGCCACACTCAGGGGAAGCAGTCGATGAAATTTTCAGAGCTAAGAAGCCAGTAGCAGATCCAGCCCTCCATGCACATGAAACCTTAGATCCCCACCCAGCAGGGCACGATGGGCGCTTCCAACGAAACAGGAGCGTCATCAGACACCAAGCACATGTGTCTCTAGAGCAAAGAGCTGGGCTCTGTCACTGGAGGTGATTCGTTTGTGGTAGGCTGAAAATGATCGTCGTGGTCCAGTGGCACACCTGGTCCTCCGGACACGGAGACTCCCCATTGTGAATTCTTGTGAAGAGGCGGGTCCTCAGACCAGAGACCAGAATTCAGAAGGTGGGTCTCTGGCAGGCAAGGGAAGGAATCCTGACATTGTTCTGAGGCTCATTTCTTGAACTCAGAAAAGAACCGAGGAATGGTTTAAAGGATTCTAGCTGGTGGGAGTTAAGTTCAACCCCGGGTAGGCAGTTCGGGAATCCCACTCTGCAGATTAGAATGCTGTTTTCTAAGTCAAGGTATTCTGATTCTCCGTGTGTTCACAGAGAGCTGCTATCCCAGACCGTTAGAAGGAGTTCAGTTAAACGGCTCAGCGCTGTACTAACTGGGGAATGGGGAAGCAGGCTGGGTGAGGCGGGCGGGCAGGGCATTAGATAAGGGTCATATGCCCAGTCTTGGGCCAGGTTGGTGATAAGGGAGAGGTGAACCTCAGAGATCAGGGCCTTGCTGTCGAGCGCACCTGCCCTTCTCTGTCAGCAGTGGAGGAGACGTGGGGTTTCCCAAAGCTGATACCGTTTTTGTGGTTCTTTTAATATTTCAAGGTCAAGCAAGAGAGATAGATTATGCATCTATGCAAAGAGAAGTTAAATATTTGCTTCTTTCATGGTGTCTCTCATGCCCAGAGGATGCCCAGAGGTGTTCCAGTGCTCTGGGAACCAGCCCCTGCCCCCGTCATCTTTGATAATCAGGGTCTGAAGTTTTAGTATTTATCTGTTATCCTGCTGCACCATGCAGTCTGGTCAGACACCAGAACAGAGGACATGATGTCAGTCGAACCCAAATTTGAAGGTTTTCCTTTTTTAAAAAAAATAACTTCATGGGAAAAATTCAGGAAAACTGGCCCCTTAAATATCATGAGCAGATGTTTCCTGAAAGAGATTAAATTCAAATTTGCCTTTGGGACCGACTGTTCCCACTTGCCTGGATTCTCGCCATTAACCAGATGCAAGTCTCTGTACCTGTGCTCAGGCACCCACTCCCTCATTTTGGGGGCACTGATGGAAGGTGGCACGAAGGGCACAGAGGTGATTCCTGGCTCCATAAGGACTTAGAGTGAGTTGTGTGTAAACCTACAGCACAGCCTGGAAGGCAAGAGACTCTTTCCTCTTACTGTGAGGTTGTATTTTTCTGAGCAGTTGTGGATAAAAGTTAAAGTGCAGCCATCTGCAGGCAGGAGGAGCCGAGGAATCGTCTCCCATGCCGGAGGACGGGATGTCCTCAGAACGGGCTTTGGCCCACTTCTCCCCAGACTGGACCTCCAGAGTCCACTGAGGAAGCACGATCCCACCAGCTCAAATGCTGCAGGCAGGTAATATAAATTATTAAAAGGCACAGGGTGAGATTCTGGCAAATGGGAGAACAAGGCTCCTCTCTGAGGGAAGAGTGGCCCCTGAACTGGAGCTCATTGCTGGTTTGCAAATACATGGGCTGAACATCACTGTGTCATCCTACTTTGCAAGGGAAGATGGAAGCCTTGATTTTTTAAGTGAAATGTCTCAACTGAAATGTGGATAACAATTCATAGTTGTTTTTTTTTTAATTGAATTTGAAAGTCATGCGTCTCAACACTTAGCCACATAGACTGAACTCTCTCTCCCTTCCCTTTAAACCCTGGCCTGGGCTTAGAATAGTGACTTGCAGAATTCTCCCAAATGCCCTGTGGCATGGGTAGAGCCAGCTCCCCGGCCTGTGGCCTGTCTGGGTGTGCCACGCCCAGGCCCTGCTGGTCTCTGTGGCTGTGGGGCAAACACCTCCTACTGCTGAAATGCAACCCATTCTCGGGTGAACCAGGACACTCGGTTCCTATTGCATCAGTGATAACACCGTCCAAAGGTCCACGAGAGGAAGGAAGAGAAAAGCCCACAAATCCACTGAGAGCAGCAGGGGAGTTCCATGAAGTCAGGGCTGGCAGCCTTGCTCCGCGGGGAGTCCAGCTTGGCAGTGGGCCCGCTGTGCCTCTGGGGCGCCGGTAGAAGGATGACCATTGCCGTGTGCTCAGGGCTGCCTCAGCGTGCTGAGGAAATGTCAGAACCAGCCCTATCAGAATCTAAAGGTCAGCAAATGAGCCCTATGGCGTTTGGGGTCTGCAGGGGCAAATGAGTATGTAAAAACCTGCAGGGCCCAGACCACAGCCATCTAATTGTCTTCCATGGGGCCTGGGACCAGGCTGGCGCAGAAGCCCAGCTGTCCTGCAGAATGACTCACGTGTGCATGCCTTCCCTCCTGTCCTGAGCACAGCGTTCAAGCCAACCACGTGTCCTCTGAGAGGTGAGCAAGATAAAGAGACCAAGGCAACAGGACCAAAATAGATGTTTGCACTTTGAGCAGCCCCCAGATGTGTGTCATTCAGGGGAGGGAGTGGCCTTGGGTGTGGGAGCCCCTCTGCCGCTTCCTGTCCCTTTGGGGGAAGGATCTATCTGGGGCGGCCTCATTTCTTAGGATCCTGCCTGCCCTGTGATTTTCCTCCATCATCTTCAGAGCCTGGGGTGATTCTGCTTTAACATACCAGAGAAATATGAATGGGAACAGAAACATGACACAGATGTCCCCAGCTTCTTCCCCAGTGTCACACAACTATGTGTTTCAAGCTGGCGGTTTTTTAGGAATGATGAAAAACATGTGGTTTTACCCCAAATTCCAAGAATTAGAGGCAGATTCTAGGAGGGTGGGATTGTCTGGACTTAAAAATAGTAGTACAGCACATCTGGTGAGGAGATATACTATTGCCCATTAAAAGGACAAAATCAGTCGGTCTGGGAGTTAGCACATTACCTTAACGGGCTGCTGCTTCCCCTTGAAACTGAGGGCTGATAAGAAAGATTTTCTCCAGCTTCTAATGTCCCCAAGAACAGTGAACATCCTGGTGGTGAGTCATACTCCCGCCTGTAATCTATCTTCAGTTTTCCAGAGAGAAACTTCTGGACCTCAAACCTGACCATATATGTCCCTTGCTATTTAAATTCACTTGTTCGTCCCCAGACTGGCAGGTTACATGAGACCCCTCACCATCAGACGCTAGCTTATCTCTATGCCAAATTACTCACAGGTCCACAAACAGGCCATGTTCTCTTGCTGTTAGGTTTTGCTCTCTCTGTTCCAGTTCTTTCTCTGTTTGACTAACTTGCACTTCAAGAGTCAGGCTTTGGGAGATTTCTGGGATGGCTGCCCAGCACTGCCCATCCCATCTTGGCACTCTCGGTGGCCTGACCGTTCATGTCTCTGGCCTGGCATTAAGCGCATGCTTTGAATTGTCTTTTTCTTTCTCTGTACTTTCCATTACATTATAAAGCTTCAAGTACAGAAACCACATCTCCTCTCTGTTCTCCAGAGTTCAAAATTTTCATTCAGTAAATATTCGCTGAGCTCCTATTATGTCCTAGTTGCTGTGCTGAGCTCTATAGATGCAATGGCAAGAAGTACAGAAATAAAGACATGATTGCCATCTGCATTCATTCCCTAAAGCTGCCATTCACAGGACCACGAACTGGGTGGCTTAAACAGAGCACGTGCTGGCAGGGAGCGATGTGACTAGGCGAGCCTTCAAGAAGCTCACAGTCCCAGGAAAAACAGACCTGAAAACCAATCAATAATACTGAATAAAAATGGCTACACTAGAAATATATTTGGGGTGCAGAGGCAGCATAAAAACCAGAGGAATTCCTGTCCTCTGGGGAGGGCTTAATCCAAAGGTCGTAGGAGAAGCTGCTAGGTGGGTTTGGTTCAAGTCCTGCCTTGAGCACAGAGGGTCCTGGGAGCTGCTCTTGAAGGTCTTTGCATGAAGGAGTTAGGAGGCTGCATCCACACCTACACTGGGAACATTAATTGGCATTTTTTTGGATGAAGCATAGAATAGAGCTCATGTTTTTCTTGTTGCTATTGCTGGGTGGATGTGGAAGTAGACTGAGCAACATGGCCTAATATCATGATCACAGAAGCCAGCCATGATTCTCTCTTGTGGGATATTCCTAGGGATGGAATTCTGGGAAGGGCATTTGTGCCCAGACACCAGGCTACAAAGAAGCCACATGGGTAGAACTAAGGGTAGGGGTGCATGAGGAAGGCAGAAGATGATAAACAGGGAGCAGGTGCTGGGACTAGTTGCCTGTGGGAGGTTGCAGCTCCCTACAGAGCCCCAGCGTCAAGGCACCTGAGGGGGTGGGAGTGACCAGGAGAGGCAAGAGGCTGCCTAGGGCCCAGCACTTGATTGACCGCATGACCTGATGATGCCAGGGTTCTTGTTTGCGGAGTCGAAGAATGAACTTAGCAAACACCCAAGGTAGGAGACCCAGGGCAGAGGCTTTTATTTAGAAATAAAGTGAGAAGAAAGAGCTCCTGGTTCACACCAGGAGGTGACAAGAGAGCCCGGGGAGGTGCGTTGTCTAGGGGATTTATAGGCGGTTGAAGATTTTGGGGAACTGAAGGCTTAGGGTGTGGACTTGTACCACCTGCCCTGCCCCTCAGGTGGGCTGAGTTGTTGTCTGTCTGCTAGGGCCGTTTACAGTGAAGTCACGGGTTATGCTGAGATACCCTTCAAAACATTCCAGGCCAAGTTGCTCCTGGCCTTTTGACCTTTAACTGTTCTCACTGAAGATGTCTATATTCCTAGTGTGGTATCCTTACCCTAGAGAATTAGTGTGACTTGACTTTGCATAATGCTTAACACAGAGTTTCGATAGGGTCTTCTTTACATTGTTACATTGCTTTGACTGCTAATATCCTGCCTTGTTTTTTTCCTGGGGCCTTCACCCTACTCTGACTACCCTCAAGGTCCCTGTCTCACTGAGGGTGAGGGCCTCCTCAAAGCCCAGGGATGGGCGTTTGGTTTTCCAGGCACCAGGCTGGGCTCTGGTGTCAGCGGGTGAAGGGAATGGTGCAGGCTGATTCACCTGTGTGTGCTTAGAAACACTATTCAAAGCCTTTTTCTCCCCCACTCTTTTACTTAAGCCTCCTATCAGCCTTTTGCTGTGGGTAGGGCAGAGATTATGGTTTCTGCTCTAGGTGACAAAACAGGGAGAAGCTAAGCAGCTTAGCCAAGGGCAGGAGGTGACCGCAGCTTCCACACCCAGGCAGACCTGTCCTTGACCTCTCCCTCTCTTCCTGGGACTCCTGTCCCTTCCATCACGGTCAGGGGATGTAGTGCCTCATCTCTTTCCAAATCAGGGAAACAGGAGTGACTAAACTGGGAAGTTACTTGTAATTGCACCGTAAAATAAACATGTAGAAAGCAACAGGTCAAACATGTGGATGTCCCCCCTGCAGGCCTAGAAACCAGTGGCTGAATGTGCACAGAGCGGGGTGGGTGTAGGCATGCCGTGCTATGTGAAAAGCGAGAGAGACAGGACCTAATAGGCTTTAGATAAATTAAAAATATGTGCAGAAAACCACAGTATTTAAAAAAATTCAGCACAAATGAAAATACATAATTAAACACATTCCAGTGGTTATTTATGGCGAGGTGAGCAGGTTAAAGCTAGTAAATAACCAAGGGAGGGACCTTGCACAGCCCGGTAATGACCATGTGGCATGACTAGGGGAAAACTAAGTCCTTCGCCTCTGCAGAGCCTCTGCAGAGATACGAAAACCCCCGAAGCAAATAAACAAAGCAAACCAAGACAAACCTCCTCAAGTATACTGCAAGGAGGTGTGAACTGTGAACATGGCCCTAGGTGCTGTTAATGATGAGTGGCAGGACAAGGCTGGTGACCTACTGCTTTTCCTTCTGATTATTTACAGAGAACTCATCCCAGGTGCTCCCTCCATGATGTATGACATCCATCCAGGTACCCATCTGTCCATCCCAAACATTTATCCCTCGTTCCTACACATAAGACCCTCTCATTGGCCCTGGAAGTCACAAAGAGATAACCCTTTCCTCCCTGGGGAAGTTTTTAATCCAATTTAAGGTGAGGTGTTACAGAATAGTTAACAGAGGGTAACTTGGATTTTAGAGTGTGCCCCCACAGCCTGCAAACATTACACTAAAAATATTATTTGGCCCATTTCTTTTAGTCACAATGGGAGTGCGGTTGGGAGAGAAGGAATATTTGGGATTAGGTAAATCATGTGGCTTGATGTTATGATGGAAACCATAAAGCACCCGAGAACTGTCTGCCTCTAAATAAAAAGTTAACCTTTAAAAAAAAAAAGCATTTATTTATTCATTTTACTTGCTGTAATGCCAGTAAGGGTTCAGAGCATTTGCAGTCTTTTATGCCATTTAATGTTCACAACGGCTGCGTGAGTGTAGGTGGTGCCTGTATCATGCCATTTTTACAGACAGGAACCCGAAGCTTAGGTTAGGTGACTTAGACAAGGTCACTCAGCGAGGAAGAAGGGATCTGAGCCCAGGTGGTGCAATTCAAAAGTTCTTTTTTTTTATCTCCTGTGCCAGGAGTCAGCAAACATTTTCTATGAAGAGCCAGATGGTAACTATTTTAGGCATTGTGAGCCACATAGTGTCTGTCTTGACTCCTCTCGGGCTCTTGTACTTGAACCAAATGGCTTTGTCGGTGAGCCAGGATGATTGCCTGTGGGGTGGTCCTTTCTCAGTTTCCTCTGTCCTGCTCTCATCAGGGTGCTGCTGAAGCCCGAGAAGTGAGCCTCTGCAGCTCCCTGCGCTGGGGGCTCTGCCCCACGGACCCTGACTGCCTGCGTCTCAGGATCCGTCCACGGCAGCGGCTGGGCACCCTGGGCTGTGCGTCGGAAAGTCTGCAGGCAGTGAGCCGGTCGGACTCAGGACTCCCCGCTCTCAGGGGCCAGTCGCATGATGCTCAGCACTGGATGTCTGCTAACTGTTGTTGTCTGTATTTTGCCCAGTTTTTTTTGGTGGTTTAAGGTAGAAGAGCAAATCTGGTTCCTGGTACTTCATCCTGTTCCAAAGTAGATGTCCTGGTAAATTGGTTTTTCAGTCAAGTGATTTGCCAGTTGCATTCCTAGGCTCCATAACCACGTGCTGTAGTCCCTGTGCCCCTGCGGAATCTGCAAATACGATCTCGCACTGGGACAGGGACTGAGAGTCTGGGGGCATATGTTTCTGGGGTACCATCTTTTTCTTCCCAAGTTCCGTGCATCCTGGTATTCCTTCTGCGTCCCACTGATGCAGAAATGAAGTCAAATGTCAGTTAAGTTTTCCCTTTGCATGTAACTCATTCTAAAGTGTCAAAAAGTATTTAACATATTTCCTTTTGTCCTTAGAATTCTGAATTTTTAAACACTAGGATATGCTTCTCTTCATCAGTCCAGACTAGAATATATTAAACTCAAACTAGCCAATTTCCCTGCACTTCTTTCATCATTTCCTCTCCACTACAGATGCCCTTTTCCTTCTGCCTGAAATCCTAATGCAGGCTCACAATCCCTTACCTAAAGTTTTTTTGTTTTTAAATTAATTTCCAGCAAACACATTTGGTGGAAAAACTGAACTGAGGTGAGGCTATTTTTTGTCATTAAAAAATATTAGCGTGAATGTTCACATGTTTGCCAATGAGAATGTTTGATTTCAGAGTGCTTCTCATATGGGGGGTGCTTTTTAGTATATACTATAAATATGAAATTATATATAATGTAAAAGTATGCAAATAAATAACATATAAAAATATAACTGTATATACACATAAATATATATTAAAAATACAGTATTGGTCTAAAAGTTGAAACAGTCCAAATTCCAAAAATTTTTCTGGCTTCAATGGCTTCGGAGAAGAGATTGTCAGTCTGTGAAATCACATGTTTTCTCTCTGGATCTATCCTCAAGGCTAACTTTTTTCCCAATCTTTGAATTTTTCCTCTAAGTTTTCATCTCCTTCTCCACTGGATCTTGCAAGCTGCTCCTCAGGTCTTGATACTTACCATCACTGACTATAATTTATCTACTGAAAAGTCATGATTTTTTTTTTACGGTATACTTAAATCTCTTTTATGCTCTCTCTCTCTCTCTCTCTCTCTCCCTCTGTTCCTGATAAAGATGTTTTGTGCTTCCTCCAGCAGTTTTATTTTACTAGGAAGTTGTAATGGTAACAATCCCCTGTAAGTTCCGTAATAAGTCCTCAGAGGAAGGATTTAGTTTGACTGCAAAGGATGGATTCCCTCCTACCACCAAATAAATAAAACCCGCCACTCCAACAGGAGAGATTTTTATTTTCATGCAAACATAGGCGGTTCATCCCTGTGCCGTGGGACTCCACAATTACCAAGGAGCCAAGTCCTTCCACTTTTTAGCTTCACACATCTTCAACATTTGGCTTCTGTGTTGTGGATGGAGGTGGTGTCACATTTGTCTTCCAGCTACGAAAGGTGCATGACACAGAGCTCCTCTCAAAGAACACTTTCTTGAAGTTGCCTATGTTGATTCTATTTCCATGTCATCGGCCAGAACTTAGTCAGTGATTATACCTTCCTGTGAAACAGTCTGAGAAACGTAGACCCTATTTAGTGGGTCATGTGCCTAGGTAAAAATATTTCTAGAATATGGGGAGACTCTTCACATTCTCTGCCATGGTCTACTTGACTGTTGTAGGGGCCAAGGGCAACCACCCCAAAATGTGCCTTTCTGGCGCATTGCTTAATTTAAATTTAGGGGACTGGAGAAAACAGCCTTACTCTGATGCTCCTCTGTCCCCCACTGAAACCAGGAAATCTCCCCTGTGAAAGGTGCCCTCCCTGCACCTAAAGGGTAGAAGATGTCCTTTTCACAGAGACAGGGAATTGAGAGCCCAGCAGGCTGCATAAACAAATCTGGTTACCTTTTTGCTGATTTACCATCCCAGCCCGAATGCTGTTTAGAGTTCCTTACTAAAGGCAGCTTCCAAATGTAAGTTTTCTTTGTCCTGTTGGTTCTTCTTCATGGATTTATTGTCTCTTTGTCTAAAAGGTATAAAAACTCATTGCCTTGCTCATTTCTTTAGGTTTTAATTTCATTATTGAGCCTCCTTATGTATATAATAAAACTTCAGATTTTCTCCTGTTAACATGCCTCATATTTTTATTATTATTATATTTTGTAGTTTAGCTAGCTTGAGGCCCCCCCACCCCACTCCGGGCCCAGGCAGGGTCTCCCAGTCCTCTGCATTCAGAAGCAGTGGGTACTGGCCCAGAGGCTGAAGGGGGCCCCTGAGATCCCTGTGCGCACCAGCCCAAGTCACCCCGACCAACGGCCCCAGTGCGCAGGAATCAGTCTGATTTTTGGACCAGCTAAAAGAACCTTGAAGGGTAGAGGAAAATTCTTCCTCCCCACCATACCTTATTTTCTTTCCCCTACTCATTAAGTCTGTTCACTCTTGGTGCTCAGATCAAGTCGTCGGAGTGTCTTCTGTGACGCAGAGCTATGAGCGGAGTGGTGAAGGCCAATAGTCTAGACCCCTGCTGGGCGACGTCTACACTTGACTGTCTCTTAAGACATATATCTTCTTGGAAAATGGTAAAAAGAATGGAAGTACAGCTTTGCCATCCTTGGATAGAATAATAGGAAAATATTGAAATACAAAGTGTAGAAGTAGCAGGCTTGCTTTAAATGGAAGCAAAACAGAGTAAGAACATTGACAATAACCTTCACATGGCACATCACAATTTTCAAAAATGTCTCCCCGTTTCGAATGAATGTTATTGTGCTTGATAATGAAAATGCCATTTGCACAAAGTTATATTGGTTTCCTATTGCGGTTTCTGTAACAAATTACCGCAGTAGCTTAAAACAACACAGATTTATTATCTTAACAGTTCTGGAGGTCAAAGCATCAGAAATAAGTCTCGTGGGACTAAAATCAAAGGGTTGGCAGGATTGGTTCCTTCTGGACCCTTCAGGGCAGAATTTATTCCTTGCCTCTTCGTGCTTCGAGAGGCTGTTTGCATCCTTTGGCTTGTGGCCGCACCACTTCAGCCTCTGCTTCTGTGGGTTGACATCACCTTCCTCTCCCGCTCGTTCTCATCTCCTGCCTCTCTCGTGTGAGGGTCCTTGTGATTATACCAGGCCCTCCTGGGTAAGCCTGGACAATCTCCACATTATAAGATGCTTGACATGATCCTGCCAGCAGAGTCCCTGTGGCCATACAACGTAACATTCAGAGGTTCCGGAAGTTAGGATGTGGATACCTTAGGGAAGGTCTTCACTGCCTACCACCAAAGGCAACAGTATTTCACATTGTGCTCACTATGCCATTTCTAACCCTCACACTATCCTGTAACATAACACGATATTCAATATAAGTGTTATATTCAGTTTGTTGAGAAATCTTGAGGATCACACATATTAAATAACTAGCAGATGTCACACAATCTCTAAGGGGTAGAGACAGAATTCAACAGCAAACCTGCCCAACTGAAGGTCATTCTCCCTTAATAACTATCTATACCCCCTTTTTTGCAGATCAGAATCAACTCTCATTGAAAACCGCCCTGAACAGGTCAGGGGTGGCCTCTGCGACTTCATGAATTCTTCCCCCCATTTCCACAATTCTTGCAATTAAACCAGAAATCTGGGCTGGTAGGAATCATCCCTCTTCACTTCATGAGAAAAAGGGTCCCTACAAGGCCGAGAACACCTAAGACAGAACATGGCCTACGGTCTTGAGGAAAGGAGACCTTTGCCATATTTCTCTGTGTGGGGGAATATGGCTGGAGTCGTGGTGGCTGTTCCCTAGGTGCTGAGATACATCCTGTGATTTCCTTGGGAAGGGCACGGCTGTGCTGTGTTTCTCTCGCATTTTGCAGTGATTTCTGTCTCACAGACTCAAGGACATAAGCGCTGTCATCAGTTAACTGCAGGAGCTATTGACTCCCTCATCTTCAGTAAACACTGCGGGGAGGTTCTCGCTGCCGCCTCCTCGCAGCCATAGTAACGGTTGTTGGGTTATCCATGGTTGCCAGACGCCTCGACCGGAGTGATATTTTAAAAACCTGACGTCATAGCCAGGACAAACAAGAAAAGTCATTTCCCCACCTAGACACCTTTACAGTGATGTTTCAGAAGAAATTTATATGCCCTAATATACTCCTTCCCACCACTTTGGAAAGTGTAATTTGCATACACAGATCTGTCCCTATGCTGAGATTAGATAGAAACATGATTAGAGATATTATCCTCAAAATGCTGTGCGCCAGGATCCACAGGTGGACTGACCCTGCTAATCGTCACCACAGCCTTAAACTAGATACGTTGCCTTTGATAGATGAGAAAGCTCACGTTTGCACAGTTGAGACCTGAGGGGGCTGCGGATCAGTGGGGCAGAGCTGGGATTTGAACCTGCCACGAACGATGCGGGGCAGGAATCTGTGCTGTGAAACTGTCTTGCTCGTCTGCCTTAAGTGTCGTTGACAGGCTGTCCAGGATGGTGTGTATGTCATCACCAACTAGCTCTCTAGTTCTGGAGGGGAAACCAGGGATTTCTTCTCCTCCTCCCTTAGTGAGCTTTTACCTAGAAAAGACAGACTTTCAAGAAACAGGTAAAACTAAGACAAACCTTCTCTAATGGGGAGAAAGGGAGGGTTCCCTGCCAAAAGAGGGAAGGAAAGGGCTGCGATTACCCCTCCAGCTTGATGTGGCAGCCACAGTCGGCTGCCCGGGGGCCTTCCCTGGATCTCTGTCCTGCCAGTTTCCTGAAAGTTTCCTGTGAGCAGCGGCCAGGCACTGCAGACGTGCAATGACCTGACGTGAATCACTTACAGTGCTTTCGCAGTGAACAGCTGCAGTCTACTCACACTCAAACATTCAAAATCTGCTGCTTTATCACGATGCTCTGTCAGCCAGCTCTATAAATTAGGAGACAATATGGAAACCGAAGTTACATTTCTTGGTTTAAGAGTCTGTAGTCCCCAAAGGGGATTTTCCCAGGAGTCCCTTCCAGGCACATGCTACTTCACTGAAGAATCTATAATTAGAAATATTAATATACTATGTAATAATATAGTAATGTAGTATATATTATGTATTAATACATTATGAATATTATGTTTATCGAACTATCTGGACTTTATTGACCCCTCATACACAGGTTAACAGTCTTAATGTATGTAAAGAGTTCTTATGAATTTACACAGAAATAAAGATGAACAATCCCACATAAAAAAAAAGAAAAAATAAGGCATCCACAAAAAATATATAAATTGCCAAAAGTTTAAGAAAGTAGACAATCTTACTCTTAATGAAAATAATTTAAAATAAATAAGCTGCTATTTACCTACCAAAAAAAAAACATTTAAAAAGTGCAATAGAGAGTATGAAAAAATAGAATTCATATGCTCTATAGTGAGAGTATACAGTTGGTTGATTATGAGAGAGGGGATTCTGGGAAAAAAATATGTATCCTTTAAAGAGATACGTACATACATATATAAATATAGATGCACGCACACACAAACACATATACACACATAAACACACACACATTGTACATCTATACTTTCAGGAGTGTGACCTAAGATGACCACTAACTTGAAAAGATACTTAATCTCACTAGAAATCAGGGAAATGCAAATAAAACCCAGTAAGGCACCACTTTTAATCAGAGCGGCAACAATCCAAAATTTGATCAGATAAAGTTCAGGCAACGTAGTGACACACACACCCTCATTTGATTTCTGGTGGGAGTGTATTTTACAGCTTCTTTGGCAGGCAATTTGACAGAATCTGTTAAAATAAAAAATGTGCCTCTTCTATGATCCAATAATTCTACTTCCCTGAATCTCCCCAGAGAAACATTTGCACATGTGCATGAGGCAAAGATCTAATGCATGTTGTTTGACTGCAAAATACTAAAAAAAGCCCAAATAGCCAGCAGTAGGGCAATAGCTCAATAAATAGTGGTTTGTTCTTATGATGGAATCCTATGCAGCAGTTACACAGAGGGATGATCTTCATGTGCTAACATGGAAATGTCTCCAAAATACACTGCCCAGTGAATATATATAGCATGTTAGTATCTGTGCACCATTTCTAGCCTCACAAATAAAAACTATCCAGCACTCTATACTTTGTTTTTTTCTTTCCTTTTTTCTTTCACATATCAAGAAACTGGTTCCTGTGCATTAAGTCATGAGAAATACCACACAAAATGGCAAGGGTTCCCCTTGAAAGTCAGCTATGAAATGTTAGAAAATCAGTGGCAGTATTAGGCAAAGAGAAACCTGTTAGTGGCATAGATAGATTTTACATTATGGAAAAGGAACAGAAAGAAGAGAGAACAGAAAAGGGTGGGTGGGAAAGAGGAGAGAGAGGGAGAGAGGGAGAGAGAGAGAACACGACCCAAGAGGTTTCCACGTTCACAAACGCCAAGGCTGTCTTTTCCACCTGCCCATCCCTCGTGGTCCTAGAAAGGGAGGTACTCTGCCCTTCCATAGGGTGGAAGGTGGGAAAAGCAGTAAGATGAGACCAGGGGACAGGATAAAGGGTCCATTTGAAAACCCAGGTAGAAAATGATCTGGATCCTAAGCACTAGGCAGATGTGGCTGAAACAATTAAAATAAGCAACCAGTGAAACAAATCAAATCTCTATAGGAGTTTGGGGTTGCAGGAGAGGAAGAAGAATAAGGGGAGACAAGGAGGAAGTGATTCTGCTCCTGGGAAAGTGAGGGGCCTGGAATGGTTCCAGAAATGGCGAGCCTGTGAGCTCAGCTCTTTCCGTGTACCGTTCATTTTCCTCTTCTGTGTTTAAACCCCTTCCCCTCCCGCTTTTATACCTGCGTGAGGTAGTTAGTGTTAGTGAAGGGGACGGACAACTCAGAGTTCCTGGTTTGTTTTATAATAAGCCATCCCGTGCATGCAAAGGAAGCTCCTGGAAGAGGCAGAGGGGCTGGAGAGGAGCTATTTCTGGATGCTTCTAACAGAACCGCACGCTTGCCCAGCTCGGGTGGTGGAACGGGTGGAACCCGCATGTCAGCTTCCCAGATCTGAACAATATGCTTTGCTTCTGCGGTCAAGCTTGCAAACATTTAAAAGCTTTCCTGGGTGATTTCTCAGTGGATCTCCTTACACAATTTACATCCTGATGCTGAAAATAAGTCTGTGCTTTTGAGCAATACTGACACCCAGTGTTTGAAATTTTAGGACTGAAAGGAAAATAAGACCATGAAGAGAGGAGGAAGAGGAGATCCTAAACAGAGTGGCTCTCCTTTCTTTAGCATCCACTTACAGCGCCAGCTGAGGTCCAGAAAGGTGAGCGGTGAGGAACTCTTTCCCTTTCCTGCTTGACACCAGCCCTGCATCAGTATGAATTTTCTGGGGGTGGGGTGAGGGTTTTTGGTTTTTTTTGTAGAAAAGATTATTTAGGGATTATTTCATTTTAAAAATTAACATCCAACTTACTAACGTTACGAGACTTTAAAAATAAGCTAGTTCTATCATGAGTGTTTAAGTTCAACTTCCAAATCCCTTCACTTTATTTATTAATGAAGTACATTCTCAACAACCGTATTTACTGTTTGGGAAAGTGTGTTAATCAGTGATTAAAACAGAGAAAAAAACCTGGATATAAAAGAATGGGAAAGTGCACTTAAAATATTAAGGGGGTGGGCTAACGGTTTGTCATGGGATCCTCTGAAACATTGTCATTTCATTTATACATGTGTTATATTCAGGAATCTTTCGAGCATATGTGACTGAAAACTTTTCCAAATACTTCAGGTAAGTTTTTAAAATCAGATACAAAAAAAATAGAAATAAGGCAAAATTAAGAGTCAGAGTTCAACTGCAACGTGGTTGCAAACTACCTACCCTCTGCACTCGGGCACAGGAGAAGTTCATTCTCTCCTCTGGCTGATCTGATTTTCCTCATGGGTCCCAAACCACCGGATAAAAGGAAAAACAAACAAAGCTATGTTTAGAATAATCTGGGGAACTTAATCTGTTTGCAATAATATAAACTGCCCCAGTTTAAGAAAAATACTGTTCCTCTAGCAGAAATGCTCAGGCCCTCAGTTTCCATGGTCCCCCCCACTGGCCCCTCTTCAAGATGATGCTTGTATTAGATAGAGTGACCTTACTGCCCATCCTCCAAATGGCACATGTCTGTTTTTTATTTTAAAAAGCACATGTCGGTACAACAAGCCATGCGTACAGAAGTAGTGCCGCACTTTGCACATCTCCACCCAATCCCCAGGCTTCATGTCTGTTAGCAGCGTCCTTCCAAACCCGTTCTCTGCGGACGTCCGCACAGAAAGAAGCCTTTGATATACAGGTGATTTTTTTTTTCTAATTAATAAATGGAATCACAATATGCACCTTATTCTATAATGTTTATCTCCTAACCACGCATGACAGATCAATTCAGGACACATTTAGGACAGAGGGAGCACTCTTAAAAATCATGCCAGGACAAGGCAAGAACTGAACTTTGTTCACCTGGTAATGGAGGAGAGGTGTGGCTTCTGCAACCTCATGCCACAGGGATAATTAGGTTTGTGCTGTGCCCACTCTTTACAGGCCAGTCTGTGCCACAAAGCGGCTGGGCTGGGCTCTGTACCTCCTGCACTGGTCCCTCTGAGGGGCTGCTGGCCTCACTGGGCCTTTGGAGTGATATGCTCCCCATGCGAGTCTGGTGACCTGGCCATGTTTTCTGATCTTGATGTCTGGATTCCCCAAGGCTTTTCTGAAGTGCTCTGAGACTTCTGTTGGCTCGCGGCATTCTCAGCATGGCTGCATTCCCTCCTTGTGGCCCCAGGGACTGTTGGGACTCCTGTATGCCACCTGTAGGCCCAGGACATTAGAAGCCCTGCCTTAGGTTTATCTGTCACCTACTCGCCATCACCTTGTGCCATTTTGGATGGGACACTGAGCTGAAGGCTGGTTCCCTGAGGACCTGAAACTTCCCCTCCCGCTGCCCAGGGAAGCAGACTGCCAGGCCTGAGTTTGCAGGCTCCCTTTAGCGGTCTGGGCATTCTCAACAGTTCCCCTCTTCCTGCTAAAGAGCTGGTCCTGAGAGAGGGGATAAACCAAAGCCCCAGAGTGTGTCTTTCTTAATCTATCTCTTTCCTTTTCTTCCTTCATAGAAGGGACGGGTTCTAGGCTTTCCATTTCCTCCATATCAGAGCATCCCTCTGTCTAAGGATCATGACAGCCTCACTAGTTTAGCTGCCATCAAAGGACAGGGGAATTTCCTCTATCTAGGTGGAAAAATGATCTGGGTCATCTAATTTGGTTTTTGACCTACTAAAAAATTTGAGAAAAATCTTCTTCCCAGTAGAAATCTGCTCTCAAGCAGACTGCCTTGCTGCAGACAAAAACAAAACCCCGATTTCATGGTCAGTGGTGAACACAGATGTCATGGTTATGGCAGGTACCTCCTTTCCTCCCAAAGCACCCAACCCATGTTGTTAAAAGGCAGGCAGCCTTGAGCAGGAACCGTATAGAAATGCTAGCAAGCCTGGGGATTGTCCAGACCTGCCGCACACCAGCTATCTTATGGGTGACTTACTGCTCCTGGGCTCAGACGAGGAAACAAGGAAAGAAAAGTGAGAAAAGGGGCTCCCACCACCCACACAGCCACTATTGTTGCAGCTCATCAAAACAAGACTGTCTAAACAGAGGCTGGAAAGTACCTTGAATGATCAATCCCTTCATACAAGCGACAGCAGAGGGGAAAACCTAGGTGATGAGAACGGTGGGCACGAGGCAAAGGTTCTTCATCAGTTGTCCTGCCCTGTCCTCCCTTTATCTTGCTTCTCTCACCAGGTGAGCGTCATATCCCACATCTGCTGGCTTTTCCTCCCTCTCCCAGGGTTTAAGACATCCGAGTGCTGTTCCCAGAGCCCCAAAGGTGCTCCTAGCACACTCAAGGAAGGAACAGCAAGGTGAGCGCCCAGACAGAGGGTGGAAGAAGCACAGGATCCCAGAGAAGGCAGGCCCAGGTCTGCACCGCAGTTTTGTAGATACATGACTTGCAGCAATTTATTTAATCGGAGACTCAGTTTCCTCATCTGTAAAATGGGAATAATATCTACTTACTGTGCTGTTGTGAGAATTAAATATGGTCAGAGGTATTATAATCAGTTCTCTGTTGGAGAGACATGTTGTGTGAACAATCTAAGCATGCCTCAAAGCTGTGCAGCTGCACATAGGTGCCACAGCTGGGCTCCGCAGGGCATGGTGATGGCCTCTTTCGCTAATTTTTTTCCTGGCCACTGCCTGTGGAGTTTCAGAGACAAAGTTTAGATTAATTCCAGGGAACAATTTTTTAATATGTAATTTCATGTGTCCAGTTAATGAATGTGCAAAGAACCAGGACCAGGAGTCCAAAAGTCAGCAAGCAAAAAGCCCCAACTAATCTGACTTGAGCAAATCACCCAACTTCCTGGATGTTAGTTTCTTTATCTGCAAACAGAGGCTTAGGACCAGATGGTCTCTGAGGTCTGTTTAGCTCTGACATGATTTGCTTTCTCATAAGAATGCAGCTGGTTGATGTTTTCCCCTTTCAACTGTTCTCCAGCCAGCAGTTTGGTCACTGACTTAGAGGTCTTGTTCTTCAATGAACGCCAGCCTCCCAGTCCCCAGTCCCGGGTCCCACTCACATTACAGATGAACACCCTTTAGTCTGCAGATCCCTTCCAAGGCTGAATCCACCAACTTCCCTTTTCGATTCATACCTGTAAGGGAGGACAGCTAAGGAGAGCTGGGCAGACCCAGCTGAAGGATCAGCCCAGTGACTCACTCTCCATTACTTCAAGACTCTTGCCTTCTCTCTGCCACTGTAAAGTAATTCACACAACCCCTGCCTCATGTGACCTAAATAGAGGCTCTTTGGGTCTTCTGACAAACGCATTCCAGACATTCTTTTAAACAGTAGCTGGATCCCTGATTCATAAAAGACCTATATGGGTCTTTAATGTCCCAGTTAGCGTCTCCCTGTCAACACGCCCTGTCTGTCTTACGCAGGGCCCTGTATGGCACCATCTCCAATGGACTATCCATTGGCCAGAGAACTCCAGTTCTGGCTTCAAGGCTAAGAGGAGGTGAAATCATAAGCCAACCAGGCTTTCTTTAGATCACCTGAGTATGAAATGAGAAGTGCAACAATGAAAATAATTTCAATAGGTTCACCGCAGCTTTTCCAGGGGCATTAGAGAAAAAAGATACGGCAATCTAAACCATGCCACTCAAAGTGAAGTCTAAAGATCAGCAGCATCAGCTTTTATCTGGGAGATGATTAGAAATGCACAATCCCAGGCCCTACCCTTGAACTACTGAATTAGAATCTGCATTTTTAACAGGATCTGTAGGAGATTTCCAACATAATTAATGCCTTGAGAAATTAGAGGAACTCTGTGTTGATAGGTCAAGGATTTATATTGCTAGCTCTCGAAGTCAACAGTATCTCCTGGGAAGGTGTTAACATGAAGATAGATTCATATACGACAGGCATAGGAAGACACCCCCTTCAGCCAGCTGCCTTTTAGGGGTAATGTGTAGGGTTGCAGAAATGAAAAAGCTTAGTGTAAGCACAGAGTTTCCCTTGGCTGGGAAAAAATAGCTCACAAACTTGGAAAGGGAAAGGGATAGAGAAAGATGGATTCGTGGAGTTGAATAGAGTTTTGCTGAGTTGGCTGATGACTTTGCCTTCACTGCTTTTGAAGTGGATTTGTATTTCTTTTGGCTGCAACACTGGATGGAGATAGATCATAGTGTGGGACAGAAAAACCCCAGCACTCTCTCGGACTCACATGCAGTCGCTTCATAACTAAACTTATTACATTACCCCTGTTTGCCCAGCACAGTGCTAAGGAAATATTAAAGTGTGAGATGTTCAAATAGTATTTTAATGTTTAAAGGTACTTTCATTGTCATAACACCAATGTTTTCGCATTACAGACGAGCACCGTTTAGTCTACAGACCCCAAGCAGTTCTTGCGCATGGTCATAAGAAAGAGCCTGGCTCAGGAGCACGGCTCTGCCCTCGGCACTCGTCGCAAACTAAAATAATGCCAGGACAAAACCTCAGGCACTTGACTCCTCTGAAAACCTGAAAGTATTAGCTAGAGCTGGTCTTGTGGAGAGCTAGGAGGAAACACTGAGCTATCTGGAAATTACCCCACTCCCATGGAAACTCCCAGTTGACACCCTTTGCAGGCACATGAAGTGGTTTTGCAGAGTAGGCAGCTAAGACTGAAGCCAGGAAGCCAGCCCTGAATGATTCCACACTTGCAAGAGCCCAGGAGCTCTGCCCCCTTCCCCACTTCCTCCGGGGCTGTGGCCACTGAGCCGTGGAGAGGCTGCTGGATAGCCCTGAGGCCCGCCGGCCAGAGCCCTGAATAATCTCTTCTGTGCAGCACCACTTCTTGGGCTCTGCCCGTGCCCTGCTTCCTCCCAATCCCCATAAAACCCACTGTCAGTGCACAGTGCTCACTGTGGGGAGGGTGCCAGCCAACTCAAAGGACCCCTGAAAACAGCCCGGCTTTGGCACAGCAACTTGGCCCAAACCCGGATTCTGCTACACATTGTGCCTAAGCTTCTATTTCTTCACCTACAAAACGAGGGAAGGGTCTCTGTCCCTGGGCTATGGGAGTAGATGGGAGCGTTCTGCAAAGCAGGTAACATACAAAGACCATCCACTAAATGCCCATTCCTTTCTTTTAGAAGAAAATTCAGAAAGTGCCTGATGTAATAAACAGGCTGAAGACCAAACTTCCCCTTATTAGTTGGTGGTAAATTAGAAACAAAATACGTTATATTTAGATTCCCAAGACCACTCTTTTATACTAAATATAGATGGTTTGCTATATGCTTATAACAAAACGACGTGCCGAGGCAAACATTTTTGCCAGCAGTTTCGATGTGCAAGATGTTTACCAGGGAGGCGTCTGTCCTCTAAAGGGTGCCCATAGGGGGCACTTCCCGAGAGTGAGAAACCCAAGCACCTGTGCGTAACTGTTGTCACCCTCATCTGGAGTTTTCTGTGAATAGGACAAACTTTAGTGCCAGGCAGACTTGCATTCACATCCTGACTCGTCTACTTAGTAATTTGGTGGCGTGGGGCAAATCCCTTAGCCTCAGCCCTCTCCTGAGAAATGGGCTAACAACAGTACGTGCCTCAGAGAGTTCTTACATGAGGATTCAGTGAGAAAACGCATGCAAAGTGGTAGGAGTGACTGCTTTGCGACTATTACTAGGGCAAGTGCTCGTTCAGGGCGTTCCCTTCGTGCCGCAGGAACTGGGGCGCAGCCGCCGCTCAGAACTTTCCAAGAAGGGACCTGCAGGGCGGGGGCCTGGAGCAACCCGCCGGGTGCGAGCCGCCCTTCACGGCGGCCGCTCTTTACGACAGTCGTGGTTTACGACGGCTACACTTTGCGCAGCCCCTGCTAGCCGCCTTAGTTTTGTGGTGCTCCGCTGAGCACTTTTTACTGACTTAATGAAGCGGTGCGGACAGAGAGGAAGCAGAACTCCCGTCCCCAGGCATACGTGCAGTTTCCCAAAGGAAGCCCGTGCAGGAAACCGCAGGGCTCCAATATCTCCTCCGAGCTCTGAAGCATCGTGACCGGGAAGTGGGTGGCGCCCGAGACTATATTCACAGAGGAAATTCTTATTTCATCTCAATGAAGACATCGTTGGAGGAGGGGTGAGCTTCTAGGAAACAAGTGCCCGTTGTTGACGCCCCCGTGAGTCATCAAGAAAGCAAAAGGCTTTGGCCAGAAACCCTGGTGCACTTTAGAGATGTGATGGTGTGACAGCGTACGCTAGCCATTAGCTCCCTCATTGATTCATTCATTCATCCATTCACTCACCAAACAGTGCACCCAGTCCTCGGTGCTGCAGGCACAGCGGGGAACAAAGCATAAAACCCTCTGCCTGCCCTCACGGGCTGACATCTGGCATGCACCTGTCTTCCAGAAATAAGAGTGTGGGGGCGGGGGTTAGAAAGGAATCGAGACAAGGGCGGCGGGGCGGTGAGGGGTGGGGGGAGGCAAATAAAAGGAGTGAGTAGAAATGCAGAAGCGGGAAAGCAAGGGGGGAAGAAGCCCACATCAGGGCCTGGAGAAATCCACCACACTGCTTCAGGGTGCCTCTGGGTATCAGCATGGTTACTGGTCCCCGGATGACTATCCTTTAAGTTGAAAGTACATTTCCGATATTTTTGTAACTTTCATATGTGACAGTCACAAAGGCCCTTTGTGGGTTGACCAAAACCTACTAGTGAACATCCAGTGCTGAAGACATGATCCAGAAGGTCCTGACTTCATTTGACTCTCTAGTGAATATGCAGAATATGTTTGCAAATCTGGAAAGCAGGCACCAGATACACAGAAAATACGGAATCCAGATGTGGAAGGAGGGCTGAGGGTCTAGGAAAATCTGAAACATGGGCATTGTTAGGTGAGGTGCTGCAAGAAGATGGCCTAGTTGGAATGAATGAAGCCTTGAGTCTGGGCATTTCGTCCCCTTCCCCACCTGGCTTGTACCCCATGTTCTCCCAGACCCAGCAGCAATCATTCCTAACCTTGCTGGGTCCTTGCATCTGAACTATCCCAGGTGGAAAAGTATCCTTTTCCTCTGATTTCAGTCAAGACAATTGAGAATTTTTAATAAAGATTGTTCAATAGAACAGGAAAGAAAAGGGCCACAGAGTTAAAAAGTTTCCACATGATGGAGCACAGACCTCTCTGGCAAGCATCCGAATTCTCTTCACAGGCTGACTTGGGCCCAGGTCGCAGGCCTCTGCTTTCTGTCGTAATTAAGCGAGGAGCAATTGGAAAGGAACAATTGGAAAGCCCTACTTCTCTTTAAATTTAATTCCCCTTTCTTTTGTGTTTTCAACTATTACTTGAGCAGATTTGGGCTAGAGAAAAAAATTTCTTGAATAGACAATAAAAAGGCTATTCTGTTTTTTCAGGGCTTTTAGTAATTATTATGGGAAAAACATACCAGAGCAGCTAGAAATCATGTATTTGTCACTCAGCAACAAATTTTAAATATTTATTTAAAAATAATTTATTATGTAAAACATTTAACATACTATATATAAACATAATGTAAGATATTTAATGGGTACTTTATAATTGGAGTTACAAAGCATGTATTTATTGCTCAACAGCAGAAAGAATTTTAAATACATAATATACACAATCATAAAATATAACAAATATATATTTTGTGCTAAAATATATATTTAAAATTAAATATATATGTACAGTTACACAAATATGTATTAAGTGTATTTTACATTTATGTAATGTGTACTAAAATGTATATTCTATAAGTTAGATTGTATTTTAAGTAAATATTTAAAATTTTCTGTTGCTGAGATAGATACACGTTTTGTAATTTCTCTGGTTCCGTTTGAAATACACACACGCATAGTCAGGTGTGCACTGTATTTACTTTGAAGACAATATTCTAGGAACCAAAATGGAAAGGGTTAGCTCATGGTGGCACTACGGACTGAAGACTGTTGCTTGGCATAAAATCCGGATGGGAGCCAGCGGGTTTGGTGAGCAATAGCCTTTGATATTTTCAAGCAAAGGCCATTTGAACTGAATGCCAGTACAGAGCTCAGGGGTCAAGACTTTATTTTGAAAGCAGATCTCCACCTAGTGGCCATTCATATGTTGACTTCTAAGTTGAGTTGAGCTCTAACGTTTCAGGGGGAAGCTCTCTCCCAATGTGTTTTCTTTCTGCTTCTATTTTCTGCACCTGTAAGTGAGCTAGATTTCAGGTTCCACTCAGCCCCTGGGTCTGGAACCCTTGTGTAATTTCCTTATGTCTGGATGATGACAGGCCCCTCCTAGAGCATGATCAACTAGAAGGATGAAGGGCCAGGGCTCACTGTGGTCACTGTTTGATGGTTATTAGAGGCACCTGGTGGGAAGGATGCTGGGCAAGGACTCCCAGGACACCCAGGTCTTGGTATTCATTACCTGGTATGCTTGTGTCCCTCTCCAGGGCTCAGAATCTTTATAGCCAGAGATCTGAAAGAAGACTATTTTCAGGGGTACCTTCCAGTTCTGAGATCCTTTGATTCTGGAGAGTGTTCCAGAAGGAGGATGGGCTTTAGACCTTCTCATAGGTGCCTTATTCCCATGGGTTCCTCGGAGGTTAAGTCGTGCGGCTGGCCAGGCACCCAGTGAGGAGAAAATCCAAGCCCAAGCTGCTTGGACATCTCCAGGCACTTTAGTGAGAGGTGCTTATGTCTTCTTACTGGGGATTTTGCTGATGTACCCAAGCAGAGTTGGGATGGGGTGGGACATTGTCTTTAAAATGGGCAGGCATGATGAAGGTCTGTATTTTAAATCTATCAACTTAAGGATTTTTTTTTTTTTAATGTTCAGTGCTGGCAATGGTGTGGTAAGAGGTATAAGCTAATGGGAGTGTCAGCAGGGTGAACTTTGTGTGGGCAATTTAGCAATAAGAGCTTTGAAAATGATTGTGGATAAAATGAAAGTTCCTGTGGCCAGGATTCTCACCTGGCCCTGGTTGGCTAGCTCACTACACACGTGTGGGCAATACGTTGCTATTGACTCTCATATAAAGAGCTCCGCCCAGTGCTCTGTGCAACACGGTGGTACGGCTGCAAGGCTGCAGGAGAGCAAAGCAGAGGCTGGAGTGGTGGCAGTGCCTGAGGACAGAGGCCCAGAGGCAGAGACCGGCTTGCTGCCTGCAGACTCGCTCTGAGTGAACAGGATGTTAGTGATTGACCTGCCACCATGGAAATAAAGTTGGTATAACCCTTTCACCCCAAGAACATTTTACTATCATTTCCTTGGTCACAGCGAATCCATAGTGAACTTGCCTGGGGCCGAAACCCATTGGCAGGAGAATAATTGTTACCCTTTTCTTGAAATTTCAATCATAGGGACAGAAATATAGGCAAAGGTTAAAATACAAAGAGAATCACTTACCCTTCTGTATGTTAGCGAAAAACTAAAAAAAAAAAAACCTAAATATTTTGCTCTAGGGGGGAGGCTTACTATGGTGGTTTCCAGCTGTTACTTTTGTAGTTGATTCACCACGGAGCCTGTCTTCCAGGGAGACCTTAGGTGAAAGTCTAATAGGCAAATGTTAATTGAAGTGTGGGAAGGGGGCTTTGTATGGCCCGATCAGCCCCCTCTCTCCAGCCTCTGAGGCCCTCCCATGGCAAGCACAGGCCTCCACCGCACAGCTCAAAGGGACCGACTCAGTCAGTCACAGGATATTAATAATAGCCTTGCCCTCTGAGCGGTGGAATTCTGTGTGATTCTTTCCCTGATTCTTTCACTTTTAAGTACTTGCTAAATTTTTCATCACCGTTGTATTTTTTTTATTGCCACTAAATATTTATATCAAGGTATTAAAAATAATATCAGTTTATTATTTTAGAATTGGGTGTTTAATTGTCCTGCAAACCACATTTGTGTCAGCCTGGCCAACATAGTCTTTTTCTTCTTGCAGATCTTCAGGCTTATGTGGGAACCTCAATAAACAGAAAAGCATTATTAAGAAAATAAAAACCACCCATAATCCCATCACCTACAGAAAACTACTATTAGTATTTTTGGTGTATTTGGTTCTGGCTTTTTTTTTTCTGTGTATGTATATATAATATATATGTATCATTAAATATATATAAGTATCTCACAAATCTTACATGTGACATTTTATTTATTGTAAATATAGTTTTACATCCTATTCATTTTTGTAAACATTATATTGTCTATTCCCCAAACATTAAGTTTTAGAAGCATGGTGTTTAATGGTTTCTTTAATGTTCAATTCTATTGACAAAACAATTTTATAGGCAGTGTTTTTGCTATAATAGATAGCACTAATGTGAACATATCTGTACATAAATCTTTTCTGTATATCTGATTATTTCCTTAGATTGGATTCCTACAAAGAAAACTGGGCCAAAGATTGTGAATGTTTTCCAGGCTCAAGAAGCATTTGGCTAAATTTACCTCCAATCTGATCATGACACAACACTTAAAAAAAGTCCTTCCAACAGTAAGTGACCGAGTGACCTCTGCTTTTGTAGTCATTGATTTGGGATTAGAAATATATGTAAAATGTGGCCCGTTCATGAGGGAATAAGTCCATTTATTTAGGCAATCATTACAAACCTAAATGAATTTAATGTTTAAATGTTTTTCACTTGTTTGAAATTGAGCTATATACTGTTGAACGTTAAGGGGTCTTTTTTGGTTTCATCAGCATTATTGTCCATTGATATTACACAGTTAGTTAGGGAAAGTTCCTGGTTTCCTGTTTTCTGTTTCTGGCTTCAGTCAAGCAAAGACTGACAGCATTCACAGAAAATTAAGGCAAAAGCAAGCAAACACACTCCCTGCACCCCCCGACACACACACACACACACACACGCACGCGCGCGACTGCAATCCTTTCCCTCACAAAACCTGGTCATCCGCTCTGTGTTCTGACCACTTAATCTCAGAAGCTCGCCTCTCCTGCTGCGTCCTGTACGTGAGTGTGGCTTCAGGCACATGCAGCTCTGTTCGGTGGAGACTGGGCTCCTCTTTTTCCATTCCTGGGTTTAAAGTTGCTGGAGCACTTCCCCTCACCACCCAGTTTGTGTTAGAACCTGCGGGAGAATACTGTTACTCAGAATTTAGATACTGGTAGTGAGTATTGGTTTACATAAAACCACGTCATTTTTAGAAAGTGACTTACTAGGAACTTGTCCGGGACAGGATTCCCCTGAACCTAGTACAGTGTCTGACACAGACGATGGTCTCAAAGAATTGCTGAACTGAAAACTGGGAAGGTGAAGGTGGGTAACAGTATGCAAAGATTTCATATTGCGCATGATTCATTTTTCTAACATCATTATAAAATGCTTGGAAACAAATAGCTTGGAGAAAATTAAGCTTTTTGTCTTGAATTTTGGTTATTATGGCACCTTTGATGCTTTCTGCCTCAGATTCCCTGTTCTGACACATTTCTGACCCCTCTAATGCACCTATGACCTCAGGGCTGCTCCGCCTTTCCATGCGCTATCCTGGCTTGTGGGGGGTTGTTTCAGGGAGGGGCAACCAGTGGTCACTTTGCTTATTTTCCAGGGGGAGGCCTTGCTGCTAAGCAGCGGGCCTTGGGAAACGGCTCTGGGTCCTCAGCCCTGAGCCTCCCCTGGTATGGGCACCATCCCCAAGTTAGGCCAGTCGGACCACGTCAGCCCTGGTCCTGGTGGTCAGTCCTGAGGGCCAATGAGAATCCCTCCCCAGACTTGTTTGAATTGGAATGGAGGGAAGGAAGCAGTCCCTCTGATCAGGAGCTGAGGCTCCGGAGCTGAGGGGCACGGGCTGGCTAGAGAAGAGCCAGTGGAGCATCTAAGGCCAATGGCAGAGAGGACTAGACTCACAGGTGGTGGGAGAGTCCTGCTAGGACAGTTGTCACTGAGGCCCCAGTGCGCCCCACCCCTCTCTTGGGCTTGGTGAGAGTCCCAGGGCACTGGACAATAGTCTGACACTTACGCTGAGCTAATTCATGCCAGCTTCCCTTTGCTTGCAGGAGGGGCAACAAGATTCCTAAGTGATACCCCAGGAGCCTCCAATTCTAGGAAGGGGAAATCGGATACTCTGTGCCCCTGCTCTATGCAGTTTAGGCTCCCATTTAAGGATAGGACTAACTCTTGTGGTTTATAGTGAATGCTCAGGGCGAGCATGTAGCTTGACCCAGATAAAAGGAATGGGACACCAGTGCCCACGCCCCAGGGAACCTGACTCTAGAAGTGCTCTGGGTGGATCTGAAGTGATTCCTGTGAACGTGCTGCTTGCCCATAGATCTAAGCTCCTAGCAGTCCATGTGAATAACTGCCTGAATTTGGGGCTTTGTTCTCAAGTGGACACAGTTCATTGAGGGAGAACGCACAGGCCTCCATGGCCACCACCAGGTCTGTGGCAGGCATTACCCTCAATCACAGCACTCTAGAGTCAAGTGTGAGTGCAGCCTCAGGAGCTTCTCATCACAGGTGTACCTGATGCTTCCTGGAGAATTTACCAAGTTTGTCTTCATGGTTGAATGGGCCACTGTGTCTGAAAACCACAAAATATAAAATGGTACTTTGGATTTGGCCCTTTGTGAGTTTTTTGCATATGGATATTCTGCATTCCACAAAGCTCCTGCAGCTTCTAAAAGTCAAAGGTTAATACCCAGGGAAGCTGAAAATCTACTTAAAGCTGCTACTTAAAGGGGCTGGGCAGTAGGAATGTCGAGTCGGGCTTATGGAGCAGCCTAGGTTTCCATAGAAACAAGATGCAGTTGAAATCAGACCCATGAGTAAACTTTTCCACACTGATTTCTAAGCCTGGAATGATGCCGGAAAAGGGTATTTATGGACCAAGCAAAGCCCTTCAGGAGACTCAGCCAAAACAAATAGCAGTGGCTCTTTCCAGAAATTGTGTTGGAACCCCAGCTACAGACTCCTGTGCCACCAGCAGGGCACGTATGCCACATGCGCCAGCTCCGAGAATGAGAGGTCTTGTCATTCGGCCTGGAACTGTCAGCCTTAAGAAACCCTTGACCAGCCCAGTGGCATTGGCTTCGGGTCTGGGGGTTCAATATTAGAAAACCTGCGCCATACTTTGCAGGCCGAAACCTCCGGTTTATTGAAGACTCAGCGGGGAGAGCCGAGGCGTATGGCCGCCCCAGCAGGGGGCTGGCCCTAAGCCGCAGCCCCTGCTCCAGGGCTGTGGTCTCCGCAGCCCGTGCTTCTGCTCACATTGCCCCCCCCCACCAGGCAGTGCGTGGGAACCCTTGAGCCCCTGGGGCTGCCTTCCAGCCAGGACAGGAGAAGCTGAAAGGAGCGTGGCCTCTCAGGGACTGAGGGTGGTTT
This sequence comes from Manis javanica, assembly GCF_040802235.1. Taxonomy (NCBI): domain Eukaryota; kingdom Metazoa; phylum Chordata; class Mammalia; order Pholidota; family Manidae; genus Manis; species Manis javanica. The sequence continues at coordinate 101,452,551 of NC_133167.1, forward strand.
GGAACAACACCCATTGCTCTCGCCCCTTCCCCCCTCACAGCAGGAAGGATTGGACTTCGGGCTCGCTAAATGGCTCCAAGAGTCTCAGCCAGAAGCTCCGGGTCTTGCTTTCACGCAGCCTGTCATGGAACAGACAGAATTGCTGAAGGGAAATACCATTGTTATTTAATCAACTGCTGCACACGCTAAAAACTCGTGGTTTCATAGAATGTGTAGGGCTGGAGGGGACCCTTGAGGTTTCTAATCCTACCTTCTCATTTGTAAGAGGAGAAGCATATTTAGCATGGTAACATACTTAACTGCCTGGCTGGGCTGAGGGAGAATGGCAGGACCGTCCCCTCTTAATATGGGACGGGGTGCAGAGCGGCTTCCCCATGGGGTCCATGTTCTTCAAGCGGAACCTCCGTCAGATTTGAGCCTCCTGAGCCCTTGGTACAGGGCTTACTGGCAGGTCAGTTCTGAACAGGGAGAGTAGACTAAAGGCCTGACAGTATCTTACATCTTCTCCAGGATAGCAACTGGGGCGTATGTTAAGTTCCTATGGCTGCCTTAACAAATTACTCTCAATTCAGGGGCTTAAAACAATAATATATGATCTTACAGCACTGCCTGTTAGAAATCCGAAATAGGTCTCACAGGGCGGAAATCAAGGTGCTGGCGAGGCTGCGATCATTTCTGGAGACCCTTGAGGAGACTGTTTTCTTGGCCTTCCAGCTCCTGGGGGCTGCCCTGTCCTTGGTGCAGAGTCCTCTTCCCCCCTCTTCAAAGCCAGCAACATTGGTTCAAGGTCTTTCGGTTCTCACAGCGCATCACTCTGACTTCCTCTGCTCCTTCTCCTGCGCATCAAAGGATCCTGTCCTTCCATTGGATGTATCCTGATTAACCAGGATCATCTCCCCAGAGACTTTAGCTCCATCTGGTGTGTTAATTCTCCTTTGCCATGTGACCTACCTTATGCACAGCTTTCAGGGATCAGAGCGAGGCCATCTTTGTGGGGGGGCATTATTCTACCTACCCCAGGGCATCCCCAGTTTGTCAGGGGCAGTCCCTACAACACAATTTGGCACCCATAGTCTTGAGCTCTGAAGATTTGAAGGTTCTTGGTTTCAGCTATTTGGGGGTGATAATGAGGGCCCGTGTCATACAATCACTTGCCATTTTGCTTCTGTGCCAAAGCCGGTACCTTGCTGGTGAGCGAGCCTGTGCCCCCTCCCTGTTGTCACATTGCAACACTCCATTCGTCTCATTTAATGTTCAGATTGGTGCTCACAGTGACCCTTTGAAATTGATATTATCATTCCCAGATTTATAGTGAGGAAATTTGTAAGATTACATGCTATAATGGTGTTTCCAAATCCAAGGGTTATTTACACATTGCCCAGAAAAATGTTAAGGGTTTAATGTTCTAGTGGACCCACGATCCCTTGCACACTTGTCTTTAAAAAGAAAAAATCTTTGGCCACTAGAGGGAGACAACTCTTTGAGGAACTGAGGCCATTTTTCATGCCTGTGGGTGTAGATAGATGAAAAGGTGTTTCTGTTTAAAAATGGCACCCAGGGCTGACCTAATGGGTAGACAGTGGCAGGGCAGTTCCCACCCACATTCCCCGTGCAGACCTCCGTGAACAGCTTTCGCCATCATCCGCGGGGCTCCAGTTCTGTAGTCAGCCATGCCTTTCAAAGCAAGGCTCCTTTTTACCTAGCCATTGGCAGCTTAACATGTTAAAAGATCTTCTCTGTCTTTACTCCCTGAAGGGCAACTTTGTGGGATGAAAGCCCAATAACTTGTCAATAACTGACACTGTATAAAAACACAGAATCCCAAATCAGGTCTACAGGTGCTGTCCTTAGGGTCTGAAACAGTGGCCACCCCTTACCCAGACAAGCCCTATTGTAACCACGTGTCATCTGACAATACTGTTCTGAAGTGTGATACACATCAGGATGCACTTCCTCTGTTAGAGAGTTCTGGGTTCCCTGATCCAAGATTTGCTCCTGACATCTCATAGTTGAAAAATGGCAACTTCCCTAGTAAAGAGGTTGCTTTCCAGGAGGTAAAATGTCTAATATGGTAATTGTGTGAGCCCAATTGAGGCATTATGGAGAAAAATCAGCCACACATGCCAAATAGCCAATTCAGGAATACAGTGACTGCACACAGGGCCTGAATGAAGCGGAGTGACTTCTTTCAGGAGGAATGAGGTGGAACAAAGTGGAGTGACTTCAGCCTAATGCTCTGTGTGAGGCATCTCAGACACATGAGGGTTTATTAGAAATAACACACCAGCTTCTCTCCTCCATCTCTCACTCTTACACAGAGACTCTGGTTCCACCTTGGAAGCATTGCCACAAAAACCACTGTTAGCAATGGGGATGTGCCATATTGCCCTGTGTCGTGAGGGGGTAAAAGGGTCTCAACTGTGACTGTAGATTTATAAGCACATCTTGGAGAAATCAGTCCTATTATTTTTTGGCTATGCCTTGGAAGTAGGAAACAGGATAGATAAATGTAAAAATATGTGGGGATCATAGCCTTTGCAAATAAAAAATATATTCTTTTAAAAGATAAATGGATATATGGAAATAGTACCTAGGTAGTAGGCACATCTCTTTGCCACAACAAAGAGATGCCAAGATAGAGTGGCTTAAATAAAATACAAGTTGTTTTTTTTTTCTCATGTAAACTTTCAAAGGTAGGGCAGTTTGGGGCTGGCAGGCTGGCAGGCTGGCTTTGCTCCACAAGATCATGCAGGAATCCAGATTGCTCTGGAGCTCCTGCCTCTGGACCCAAGGCGGCTGTTTCTGCGGTCTCCTTTTCTTATCCCATGGGAAGGGGATGGAGGAGCACAGAGTGACCCGTCCTGCCTGTAGGCAGATGTAACTTCTACTCACATCCCGAATCTAGTCACATGGCCTCTCTTGCCTGCAAGAAACATTGTGAAATAGAATCTCCAGCTGGGAGGCACTATGCCTGCTAAAACTCAGAAGAGGGGACTGGATACCAGGGAACAGTTTATAGTTGCTGCCGCAGTTAACCATTCTGGTCACGTGCTTACTCATAGACACCTTTCCTCACAGAGACACTAAATGCACCTGTTCCCAAAGTAACAGATGTTTTAAAAGATAGATGGTTATATGGAAATAGTACCTAAGTAGTAGGCACATCTCTTTGCCATAACAAAGAGATGCCAAAATAGAACGAGCCAGAGTCCCATTGTTCATAGTCCTGGAACTCTGGGCAGTGGAGAAGCCTTTAAATAGGTCCAGCTGGGGCTCCTTGCAGTCCAATAACCTATAGACCGAAAGATGAGTTCTCCATCTGCCCACCTCCTTCCATTACATTCCAGCAGAGTAGGGGCAGGATCACCACAACAAACTGCCATTCAGGAAGTGGCAGAAGGGAAGCGCTCAGCAGCCGCTGTCCCTGGCGGTCATGGGATCCTGCAGAGCCCGACAGAGTAACCATTCCGTCATGGTGTACCGCTTTCTATTTCTTTAATTTTGGCTCTTATTTTTATTTATTCTGTTGGGTTTACTCAGTTGTTCTACTCCTAATTTCTCAAGTTGGATTTTAAGCTTTCTTATTTTATAATGCAAATATTTAAAGTTATAAATTTCCCTCTAAATACAATCTTAGCTGCACACCACAGGTTTTATCAAGTAGTATTGATTTTATCATTCTTCTCTAAATATTTTCTAGTTCTCTTATGATTTCTTCTTTATCCATGAATTACTGAATGTTTTCTTAATTGCCAAACACATGTGATCCAGAAAGTTATCATTAGAAAAATAATGAGAGAGTTATCTTTTTATGGTTGATTTAATTTTAATTAGATTGTGGCCAGAGAATACGGGCTATATGGTACCAAACTGAAATTTGTTGAGTAGTTTTATGATCTATTTGCATAGATATGTGCTTGGAAAGAATATGAATTCTCTGCTTACTTGACACATGTTCAGTATATGTCCATTATATCATTCCTGTTGGTTATGCTGTTCAAACACACATCTTTAATGATTTTGAACTATCAGTTACTTGGAGATTATTTTGTTCTGGAATGCCCCACTGTATTGTTAGATTTTTCAATTTCCCACAGTTGTCAGTTTTTCGTTCACATCTATTGAGACTGTATCAGTGAGTTATTAGTGTAGAATTGATCCATTTTCCTAGTAAACTAAACTTTTTTATTATGCAGCTTCTTTTTATCTCTAGTTAGAATTTTTCCTTAAACTCTATTTTGTCTTACAGTAATATAGCCACATCTGTTGACTTCTGTTTAGAATCCCTGAGCTGCCTTTTTATTTTTGACATTACTGTAGCCTTGCATTTTTAATAATATTCTTATAAATGGCATACCATTGCATTTTTTAAATCCAATTTGATCATCCTTGTCTTTAAAGGAGAGAATTTAGTCCTATCATTGGTGGTGAGTAACAATTCACCTGGATTGTGGACCTGAACCATTAAAAGCAACCAACAAATATATCACAGGCACATAAACAGAGATGGGATTGGAGGAAACAGAATAAGTAAAGTTGAACTCAAAAAAACTCCACAAATATGGGAGATTTTACATACTCTAGACTTTGCCAGTCTTTGCTGTTGCACTGCTTCAGGCAAGTTCCTATACCTATTTGGCCCTCAGATTTCTCTTCTCTAAAATTAAGACACTGTGATTGGATTATTTCGCAATCTCTTCCATGTTTATAATTCTATAATTCTGTGATTCTAGTTCCTTTATTTCAAAGCATCTGATAGCAGCCAAGATGTGGCAATTCTTTGTCAAGGCGTTTCTGGTTTACATGCCACTGTGTTTTCCCTTCATATTTCCCATACACAATGTCAACTCAAACATATTCCTTTGACTAACCATTTTTCCAGTTTTTGTAAAAAAAAAACAAAACAGAAAACCATTGAGCAGTTTCAATTGGTTTTAAATGAGTTTTTACATTCAACTGATGTATAATTATTAAATAATTCACTTCCCTGTGCATACACGATGATTTCAATTTATCCAGCAAAGACATAAAGGGAGAACATTAGGTCATTTGTACAAAGTATTGGAGCCAGGACTCAGAACTGCTCATTCTTGACCAGCGTGCTGAGATCACTTCCCTAGTTCTATTCTAAAGATAAAGTTCCTTTGTTACCTTGAATCATGGTTTGAATTAGGTTAACTTCTCTCTTTCTTCTGATTTATATGATGAGGTGATTGCTTAAAGATGGCAATTTTTCTACAGTACCGATCTTGACAAATAGTACCACTCCATCATCTGAGGCAGAACCTTGGGAATCCTCCAAGGCCCTTCCCTCTCCCTTACCACCCACATGTTCAATTAATCACCAACGCCTGCTAATTTTTTTTAAGAAGTTCTGTTTCTGGGCTACAGAAAATCTGAGAGGGTAATAAAAGCAACACCCATGTACCAACCCTCAGGTTTGTGAAACTATAACATTTTGTCATATATGTACACTTCAGGTGTCTGTTTTGTTTTTAAAATAAGTAGAACATTACAGACAAAGTTAAAACCCTGGCACACCTCTCTGATCCCATTCTGTTCTCCCCTTTCCAGAAGAAACCTCAGTCCTGATTTTGGTGTTTATAATTTCCATGGTGTGGGTACTATTATTATGTAGAGTGCTGTACTGCATGTTTTTATGTTAATGTTTCACACTGTATGTATCCATGTGTAACTTGCTTTTCTCCCTCAGCATTGCTCTTGAGTTCCACCCAAGAACTAGATGTAGGCCTGGTTCATTCTTTTGAACAGCTGTATAGTGTTCCGTTTCATGAATATCGATGCCACTCATTCTTACCCTTGTTAATGGACATTTACACTGTTTCTAATTTTTGCCACTGCAGCCAGTGCTGCAGCAAATATCCGTGTGCCTCTCTCCTTGTGCGAGCAAACAGGTGAGCTACCCTATGGCACAGAGAGTGGAGTGGAGCACTAGCATCCATGATTTCCTTTAACTAACTCTTTTTTTTGGTCACAGAGTTATGAGCTTACTGTCATTGCAACCACTACAACAAATGTTTTCATACTACAGAAAAACATTTTGTCTGTTTCAGTAAGAAAACTTAGGAACTTTATTGTGACAAGATGCAGAATAAGTGTAGATTTTGTCCTTATGGTAGTAGTATGTACACATTCGAGATAACCTTCTTTCCTAGCTTCTAAACAAAAGGCATTAAAAATACTCCATTGCTTGGTATTCTCAAAAACACTTTTATCAAGGTTCCTGTTATTGATAACCAGGCTTCTGGTTTCAGTTTAGTTTTTTTAGCATTTTATTTTGAAAAAATTTTAGACATACTGAAAAGTTGCAGAAATAACTCAGTCTTCCCATAAGCCCTTTACCTGGCTTCCCGTAAGGTTACTGTCGCATGTAACTAGAGTACAGAAATCTGAACTCGGAAATTGACATTGGCACAATGCTATGAACTGAATGGCCTTATCTGGATTTACCAAAATTTCCTTGATGTCTCTTTCTGGTCCAAGAACCCATCCTACATTGCATTTAGTTGCCCTGTCTCCTCAGCTACCCGTGGATTGTGACAGTTTCTTGGTCTTCCTTTGAAGTTCATGACTTTAACATTCTGAAGGAGTACTTGTCAGTCATCATGTACAACATCCCTGTCTGGGTCGGGCTGGTGTTCCTCTCAGATAAGACTAGTTTTATGGGCTTTTGGAAAGAACACCGCAGAGCAAAGTGCCGGTCTCCTCTCACAGCATGAGGGATGCATGATGTCCGTGTGACGTCACTGGTGATATTAACCTCCATTGCTTGGCTAATGTGATCGCCAGATTTCTCCACTGCACGGTTACTGGTTTTCCCTCTCCTTCCTCCGTCTTCGGAAGTGAATCACTGGGTTGAGCCTACCCTTGATGGGGAGGAGGTGGGGATTAAGTTCCCACCTCCTGGAGTGAAGGTTATCAACATACATTATTTGGAAGTCTTTTGTAAGGAAGACCTGTCACTTCTACCCTATTTATTTATTTATTCAGTCATTTATTTCTACCGGTATTGACTTGTATATTATTTTATACCTTGGGTTAATATTCCAATATTGCAACAGTTATTTTATGGTTCAAATGGCCCCAGCTGTGGCCATTTGGAGCTCTTTCAGGTAGGCGCCTGTGTCCCTTTGATGTGCATCGTCCTTTCGTGTTTTGCACACTTCCATACTTGGGGGTTCACCCACTGATTTTAGCATCTGTATGTGAATGTTACCTGCAGGTTATTTCTGTAGTGTTCTAACGGTGATGTTCTATGTCCCTTCTCAGTTTAATCAAGATAAACTGAAGATATTTAGAGCTTATTATTTTTTCTTTTACACAGCCTTTGGTTCTTCTTCCTTATTTAAAAAATTGAATGTATTCCCCCAAAATATAAAGTTATAAAGACACCAGGACTTGAATTTTAATTCTGGCCCTCTGGGCCATTTGATGTTAGGCTTCTCTAAACCTTGATTTCCTTTGTATCACAAGGGTATAAATACCTACCTTACAAAGTTATCAGGAGATTAAGTGCATTATTGCATGTAAGGTTCTCAATCTCAAGGAAGGCAGACAACATCAGTCCCGCCTCCGCCAGCACCATCATTGCCTCCACACAGCTTTCAGAGCTTCCTTTCTAGAATGCATAGCTGATGATGACGCGACATTGCACAGACTTGTCCTTGGCTGCCTGTCATTGTTAGTCTGGCTTTTGACCAAAATCATCTGAGGAACTTGAAAAGATACATATTAACCCAGCCTTACGATGAGAATTTTGGTGGGGCAGGTTCAGCCCTTGTCTGTACTCTAGAAAGGTGAGAGCAGGGGTCCACCCCAGTCGACCTGAGTTAGGGCCCCCTCTGAGGGCTGACAGTGAGTTCTCCCTCACCCACTGATGCCAGTAATAAAGAGGGGATCCCTGCTCCCCACCACCAAAAGCAAGGAGGTACCAAAGCAGCAATCAGGAGACAGACCGACAGTTCCTAGGTATTCCACTCAATATCCTTGTCATCCTGCCCAGTCAGCTGCCTTCCATATAGGGAAGATGATCTTGGAGACCTTTTTAATTCAAAATGTACACAGATAAAGACTACCATCCTAGTAGGAACAAATACAATGTTTGTTGTATGTATTTTCTTAATGCTGCTTTTTACTCCTTTTAACCCTTATCTCTAACATTTTGCATAGTGCTCTCTCTGTCTTTCTTTTTTGATTGGATACACATATATTTTGTGAAATGATTAACACAGTCAGGTTAGTTAACACCTCTATCACCTCACATAATTGCCTGTTTTTTTGTGTGTGTGGTGATAACATTTAAGATCTACTTTCTTAACAACTTTCAAGTATGTAACACCGAATTGTTCATTACACTCACCTATGCTGCACATCAGATCCCCAGAATGTATTCCTCTTATAACTGGAGTTTGTATCATTCGACCAACATCCCCCCATTTCCCCTCTCCCTAGCTCCTGGCAGTCAGCATGCTGCTCTGTTTCTGTGATTTTGTTTTTTTAGATTCCACATGTAAGTGATAATGTATACAGTATTTGTCTTTGATGTATTTCACTGGACTTGATGCCCTTAAGATCCACCCACATCACTGCAAATGTTAGGATTTCCTTCTTTTTTTTACAGCTGAGTTATACTCTGTATACGCACGGTATCTTCTTTATCCTTTCATTGTAGCTGGACACATAGGTTGTTTCCATGTCTCGGCTTTTGAACATAATGCTGCAGTGAACTTGGGGGGAGTGCAGACATCTCTTCAAGAAGGTGATTTCATTTCCTGAGGCTGTATACCCAGGGTGGGACTGCTACATCATATGGTAGTTCTTTTTAGTATTTTGAGGAACCTCCACACTGTTTTCCACGGTGGCTGTGCCAATTTACATTCCTACCACCAGTGCACAAGGGTTCCCTTTTCTGTACATCCTCTCCAGCGCTTGTTAGCTCTTGCCTTTACTAGCCATTTTAATAGATACCTCATTATGGTTGTGATTTTGATTCCCCTGATGATTAGTGGCATTAAACATCTTTTCACATACCTGTTGGCCCTGTGTATTTCTTCTATGGAAAAATGTCTATTCAGGTACTTAGCGGGAAAGGACCTTAAAGCTTCTGTCCCTTTTCAGCGAAAGTGTGCGAAGGCAGCTGTTTCAGAATCACACGACCTCATAGTGCCAGAACCCAGGCTCTGGAACCTTGCCTTCTTCTCTCTCCAAGCCTAGGACTCCCCCCGTCACCTCACTTGCCTTCCCACGGAGGCAGGCAGCAGGCTGCTGACCCTTCCGGGCAGCGCACTCCTGAGAGCTCACTCACGTCTCTAGCAGGGCCTGGAACAGCATTCAGTCCAAAGGTGGTCCCAAGTTCTGGAGGAAACTTTTCATTTTTCTGCATTATCTGGGTTAAACCCCTGTAGGCAATGACCTTATAACAATGTCAACCCTTGAAAAGCAAGTGGCAAGAAGCACCCTGCAGTATTAGGTGCTGCTAACTACCCTCAGCTGAGTACATGGAGATGACAGGCACACGATGTCTCAGATCTCACTACACCTTCTCATCTATTGCCTTTGGCTGTTACTCCAACCTTTTTAGGTCAGAAGGTACAAGACCAGGAGTCTGACTATAGGCAATTCCAGGATTTCCTTGGTTTACACGATTCCATCCCATGTCTTTCTTCTTATGTTGGTATATATATTAAAGATGCTTATTTACAATAATTTATTGGCCCCAAACTTTAAAGAAATCGTCTAAACATAATGACAAAACAGTAAGATCATTGTACAACAATATAGGGCCCATAAGCAGTAGCCCCCGCCCCCGGACACTATCAGTGGAGCCGTGGGAACCTTTGGACGCCTGTGGACACTGACTGGGACCGAGTTAGCTAAGGGCTGCCCTGCTGAACAGCTGGATAAGACACCCAGAGAGCCATAATTTGGGCTGTATCCCAGCCGATGGCAGAGTTAAGGATGCCCCCTTTATATTCATCTTTAAAATTTAGATTCCTTAACCTCTTCCGCGTGAAGCCAGGGACCACCGCAGGGCACTGTCTCGTGGACGTGCACGATTACGCCACCTCCACAAGTCTAAAAGCCCCGGATCTTTCCAGGAACTGCCTGAGAACATCTAGCTGTGCCTGCTGCCTCCCGGGACCACTGCTGCAGGAGGACTGTCTTCTCTTAGTGTTTGTGACCCCCGCGGGGCAGCCCTTCAGCTGGTCAGCAGCGCCTCCTTCCTTCCCTTCCTTCCAAACCCTCCTCCCGGCCCCTCCTCCTTCTCTCCTTCCTTTCTTGCTCTTTCTGTTTAAAATAATAATAACACCCCATAACGCAAAGAAATAATAATACCATTGTTTTCAGAATAACAAGCATTAAAAATAGGCTCCTCTATTTTTTGTACTTTTTTTAATTGCCTAAAGCATTACTTTTATTGGAAAAATGAAGTCTGGTCCTTGTCTAAGTCGGCTGGGATGGGAGCGATAATTTGGCTGATATGTTTCCTTGTTGGCAGCACAATTTAGAAAGTGACTGGTGATCTCATGTAAAGGCTTGACTCTAAATCCAGTAGAACAGGAGAGAAGAAAAGGCCCCAGCAGGCAGAGGGCAGCGGGGAGGGAGGCATCTTAGGACTGGTCAAGGTCAGAGGCTGCTGTTGATCCGACTGCCTTCAGTTCCTATAATCTTTGCTCTGAACCTTGCAGGAGTCACCAGGATCCAAGCAACACTATAATGCTAACAGCTAGCATTTGTTAAACACTTGCCATGGGCATGCACATTTTATAAGCTTTTACACTTAATTTTCAGCCTCATGAAAGGCCCCTCCCAGGGAGCCCTGGGAATCTGGACTCGGTGCTTTGTCTCCTCACCCAACTTTGCTGCACTTCCCGGCCCTCCTGGTCAGCATCCAAGTCCCCCTCTGCCTGGTTCTTCCTGTTGCTGAGCCTGGGTGGTTATTTCCAGCCCTGCTCTTCTGTCTTGAGCTCTGGCCCTCCATGCTGCCCTCTTGGGGCCATGCTACTTTGGACCAGTCTGCCAGTGACGACAGCCCGTTTTCCAGCTTTGGAGCTTGCCCTCTGGCTCTACAGCTCTGCTAAGAACCACCTCCTCCTACAGATGGGTTTGGACACCAGTGACCTGAACAATTAAAAAATAAACATTGTACCTGCTTATGTAAAAAATAAGTGGCTGAGACATAGACAAAATGCTTTGTTTTTTAATGCTTATGACTGCTCAGAAGTTCACAAATAGGCCCACCTAATTTTTTTTTTGTTATCATTAATATACAATCAGATGAGCGACATTGTGGTTACTAGATTTCCCCCATTATCAAGTCCCCCTCACATACCCCATTACAGTCACTGTCCGTCTGCATAGTAAGATGCTATAGGCTCACTACTTGTCTTCTCTGTGCTATACTTAGGCCCATCTAATTTTATTGTCTTTTGTTTATTTACTGAGGGAAGATGTTACCAAATTGTAAGCACAGATGTCAGCAAGAGAATTTAAATTGGGCAACAACGTGGGATAAGAGCAATTAAAAGATGGCCTTTTTCCTTGGCTCCTGCCTTCGGTCAGCCTGACGGCAAAGTTCGTGTTGACTTCTGTCATCATCTAAAATTCCATCTCTCTGTGGCTGCTTGTGTTGGAGGTTGCATTTATTTTCCTTAGTTCTTGTCCCCAGCACAACAAAGAATTGAAAGGCAGAGACACAGTAGTGAAGCAGAATGAAAGTTTTATTAGAATATTCTCCAGAGAAGCAGACCAGAGTCAAGGTAGATGAAAGGCAGGTTTATTTGATTACACCCCAAGGAAGGAGCAGGCCAGAGTCAAGGTAGACCCAGGCAGGCTGCTTACCCGGAGGCTTCTTTTGTGGGTTTTTTTGGCAAGGCAGAGAAGTTCTTGACTGACATTCTTTGGTCTTGAGGGCTTGATCTGATTGGAGGATTGAAGACATGGGCCTGTGCTGTGATGTTTTCATCTGGGGGTTTTTTGTTGTTGTTGTTATGTGGGGAGTGACTGCCCTTCAAGTCACTCTCAGTCCCTGTGGCTTTATTTAATTCATCTTCTGCATTATCTCTGGCTTTCTGGCTTTATCTGATTAACTCCCTGAGTTCTTGGTGGGCCCCACCCTCTTTTCCTCCCACTCATGTCTGTCTTTTCGCCTCATATCCCACCCCCAAGCAGTCGGGACCCAGGTCACTGGGCTGAGGGGTGATGCCCGCCCTGGCTGCTTCCTGCTAGTGAGGGGCAGTCCTTCTGGGTCCCTCTGCTTGCTGACTGTCAGGATGGTGCAGTGAGGGTGCTCGTCCTGGGGTCTCAGGAAGTCAGCTAATTTATCAGTTGGTAGAGGCTTAAATATTCATGACAATAGGACTTTAATCTCGAAAGACTGTAGTCTGGAAGAAATAAATTTGTTTAAGAGTTTCAGTAAGCATGGTTTAAACAGTGGGGCTGTTTCTGCCTGAGTGGGGGCATGTCTCAGTCCTTGCTATCTGTTGAGGAAAGGGGGAGTCTGGCTGTAGGGGTGCCAGTCGAGTGGTTCCATGAAGATGGATGTGTGGTCATCTGATGGCATTGTTACCGGCTGAGATGCTCTTTTTTCTAGGATCGTGTCTCACAGGTGACAAAGAATAAATTCACCAGACAAGAGTACAGAGCAACCAGCTAAGCTTGTAATGAAGAGTGAAAAGAAGATTCCCACTATTTGGGAGGGGCTCCAATGGAAAGCTCTTTGGGCTGCAGTGTCTAGGGGATTCTAGGCACTAGAAAGGAGGAAGTCCGCCTGGTTGCCTAGGACTTGTTGCTAGGGGCTGAGCTGGAATCAGAAAACCCCCTTGTTTCTCAGGCTGGCCATTTCCGGGGGTGATTTCTTAAAGGTTGTGCTTGGCTGGCCGACCACGATGCCTGGTGTCAGCATCCTGCTTGGCCGATCTCTACCAAGGCAACATGTCCTGTTCTACCCACCCCACCGGTTACCTCCTGCCTCAGGATGGGTTGGAATTTTTGTCTCATGGCCATCTGCATGAGTGCAGTTTGAGTGCCTCTAGGTGAGAAGACACAAATATGATCAGATTAAGTAAGCATGGTCTAAACAGTAGGGCTCGGAAAAGCATTAGTAGGGGTCTAGCAAAGGGGAGTAGCCAGAATGCCCCGTTCCGAGAGTGGGACTAAACTCATGATTCTAAGAGCTGCTGAGGAATCAGAGGCTTGATTGGCTAGTTTCTTTGCTGCCTGTCAGGGAGAGAGAGAGGGCATGGAGATGTCGTAGCAGTGACTGAGTTGGACAAGGGCACATGAAAGGAGGGTGCAACTAGATGGCGAGGCTATTGTTATGCATCTTCATCAGCATGAAGCATGGGCTGAAATCTTTGTCTGACAAGCATCTAGAGTTGGATTTTCTGTTCTGGAGGGAACAAACTTGACAAGGAGGTTAAGAATGTATGGCCAAATATGAGGATTAGGAATAATAAGGCCCGAGCCGAAATGATGGAAGGGAATTGGAAATGTCTGGAGAGTCATAGCCTGATCTTTTGAGGAAACCAGAATTCAGGATCTCGTATATTTTACAATGACTAGTATTAGAATCTATTACTGATAAGGCTGCACTATTGAAACAATACTTTTCTCTCTAAAGTCACCTTTATTTTTATTAGAGATAACCATTTAAATGCCAACTTATTTGTAAAATAAGTTTAGCTTCAGAACACTTAGCCTGATTATTTTACATAAGAACAGTAATTGATCACATAGGCTCTTTTAGATGTGATTTGCTGGAACTTTTCATAAAGAATTTCAGATAGCACTTGTAAAGGCCTCTTGAGTCTAGGAAAGCCAAGCCAGAGACTTGCCATTAGGTTTTGCCTGCAGGACCTGTGGCTTTGGGTGAATTCTTCTCTTCTTAAGATCCCCAAGATATTCTGAGGTTCCTGCACTTGCCAGGAAGTGACCTTCTTTACTCACCTGGTCAGGCTGCTGGGAACCCTGTAAGCAAGATGTCAGGCCAGTTCTTCTTCCAAGCGGCTTTGTTGGTTCCATAAAGTCAACTTTAGTTCCTTAAAGCTGTCTGGTCATATCTGAGTCAATGCACGTCTGTCTCAAACATGACATTCCAGTCAAAGCCTTGGTAATATAACCAGTGTTTTCAATTGTGTCCTGTTTCAAGAAGAACAGAGACTTATTGAACTTATGCAAACAAAATTACTGCCATAAAATAAGAAAATACTCACTGAGAGTTTCCAAGTTTTGGAAGGATCGTGTAGAGAGAAAGATAAATTCAGTTCTGCTTAAAAAGGTATAATTTACTAAACTGCTGTAGGTTGGCTTAAGAGAAAAAGTTTAAAAATAAACACAATGTTTTTTAAAAGACTAGCAACATTTGAAACAAAAATGTCATGAAAATTAAAATCATCCTCTTCAGTTTACTCAGTCGTGTGTTTCTGCCTGAAGCTAGTTTTTCGCTAGTTTCAGAGTAAAACAGTAACTAAAAATGACAAAAGACTTGCAAATGGCAATGGTTAAAGATCTAATGGGAGTTCATCATAAGGCAATTGATAAGGAAATTTGGTTATTTCTGTAACATATAACAGTTCAGTAATCTAAAGTTTAGCATCATTCATTTGACAATGCCTCCCAAGTAAATATATATCAAATGAATAAGCTGAGTTAGCTAAATAGTTCTCCTTTATGAGGAGAAAATCCTCTGACATGTTCCAGGGGTCCTCTGGAAAATCTCAGCATTAACTAGAGGTAAAAGTACCTTTTGAATTTGATGGTGTGAAGTTGTAAAAAATGCCAAGCTTGCAAGCTTGGCATGGGTCTTTTTGACCTCTGAGATGGAAGAAAGCCTGAACATAAGGGACCTCTGCCCATTTACGTACCTGCTAACAGAAAAGATACAACTGAATAAGGGTGTTAGGATTAAACCACTGTTCCTGATCTCTTAGTTGGTATTGAGGCCAAGCTGTATGGTAAAAGAATATTCGCCTTTTCTTTTTAAGCATCTCAGGGTCGAGTTGAGACCAGGGTCCAGATGCAGCCCAATGGTATGGCCTGTCTAGGAAGAAAGAAATGGGTTAGAGCCCAGCATCCCAGGGTCTGTCCCAGAGCTCTTATCTTCTAGCGACCTGAAACTCAACCCTTCCTGTCCTGGACGTCTGTGAGGGCAGGGCAGAGACTGGACTGGAATGGGTTAGAGAGCCCCGTGTATCAGGGTCTACCCCAGAGGTCGTGGCACAGCTGGCTGCCCAAGACCATAACTCTTCCCCCCTCAGACGTCTCCTAGTGGGATATGGTGGGGTATGGTGGACTGGAGTCTCGTGGCTTCCTAGTGAAGGGCTAAAGGGGCTTACCGTGATCTGTGGTGGTCCCGTGAGACGTGGTGGGTGACGACAAAGGCTGACAGGGGAGGTCCTTATGGAAGCGTGAAGGAGGCTCGGCCCAGCCAGGCAGACAGAGAGCTGAGGGGAGGGGAGGGGCATGCTGAGCTTCGGAGTCCCGGGATGATGCCGTCCTCTACCAGGAGAATCCCAGGAGTCTGGAAACTTCTTCAGTTCTGTCCCTCTGGCCAGAAGTGTGTGCCATGGAGCGACAGCAAAGGAGAAAAAGGGGAGTTACAGGTGACTGAGACTTGGTCTGGGATGAAACCAGAGATAAAGATCGAAGGATGAAAAGACCTTGAGTGGACTTGTAATAAGCAGGCGAGGGGGAAGGACAGTGAGGGCGGAGCTTAACGTTAAAGTGGGAGAGTGACAGGCAGGTCCACACAGGGGACAGGGAGGCTGAGCCTGCTGTCAAAGGACAAGGAGGATGGAAGTCAGACCCCCGAGGGAGGGGCAGAGTTTGGGAAAGAAACGCGGAGAGCTGAAACTACAGACAAACATGAGGAAATGAAAGTAAACAGACCTAGTGTCGGGAAAGAGGGCTTGGCCCTAGGCTGTGCTGCCCCCGCAGGCTGCCGGGCAGGCCGGAGAAGCTGTTGGAGATGGAAGGTCAGAGTCAAGTCGGACCTGCAGATCCCATTAGGGTAAAAGTCTCTGTTCCTCTCTAAATGGAAAATGGAGCCGATAGAGCAGATGTGACAATGGAAAGGACCCTGAGCATGAAGGGGCAAAGGGTCATAGGGTCAAGGTGAGTGAGAAGGCTCTTGGCTGCTGCAGGGAGCCGGGGGTGAAGAGGAGAGTAAAGGGAGAGATCTCCGGGCAGCTCTGGGCCACATGCCCGGGCTGCCGCCCAGGGAGGGGCTCCCACAAGAGCACAAGCCCTCGGGCGGGGTTTGGTGGACACCACACGGCACGGGGGATCATGAGATGGGGTCTCCGGGGAGGTCGCCCCAGCTAGCCGACTGACAGCCAGCACAAAGGCATGGAGGAAGGGAAGAAATGAAATGCAGCGAGTAGGAGAAATTTGAGAAGGAAGTCTCTGCATGGACATATTCTGTGAGAAACCGAGAGGGAAGGGGAGGATTCCCAGAGAATAGGTGAGTTGTGAGTGCCTCCGGCCAGGGGCAGGCCCGGGCACCCCTGGAGCTGCTCTCTGCCCCAGGGCACCTCACGTGTGGGGTGCTGAGGTCATCCTCCTCTTCCTCGTCCCCACCCCAACAGAGCATTGAAAGAGACAGCGAAGCAAAATGGAAGTTTTATGTGCTGACCCTCCAAGGGAGGAGTGGCCCAGAGCCAAGGTAGACAAAGGCAGAGAAGCCCCTGATTGGCATTCGTTGGCCTTGGGGTCTTTGATCTGATTGGAGAATTGGATGGGCGGCACTCTGCCGTTTTTATCTGTGGACTTTTATTGTCATCAGGGGAGTGCCTGGGCCTTTCACGGCCACTCTAGGTCCCTATGGCTGCATTCAATTAATCCTGAGTTATCTCTGGCTCTCTGGCTTTATCTGATTAGCTTCCTAAATTCTTTGTGGGCCCCACCCTCTTTTCATCGCGCTCATTTCTTTCTTTCTGCCTAACACCTGTATTTCTGGAACATTCACCCAGCATAATAAGGATGCACGCTCGTGCCTGGTGTGAATTCTGGGTTGTCTGGGACCCTGGTTCCTCCGAAGGGTTGTTCTCCAGGCTTTCCAGTGAAGGGCAAGCATCAGTGTTTCTAAAAGGGGGTGCTGTACCTTTAAATTCTGAGAGTGAACTTGGCTCAGGAAGGCCAGCAGTCAAGGTCCAGCCCCTAGGAGAGAGAATAGCTACAGATTCTCCATCCCCCGTCTTTGCAAGGGGACGGCTGTGCCAGCCAGGCTCGGGCAGGCTCCCGGCAGCATGGCAGTGACACTCGGGGCCCTCCTGCTGGTCCTTGTGCTCCGCCCCGTGCAGGGAGCCTCAGCCCACCGGAAGCTCCTGGTGTTCCTGCTGGACGGCTTTCGCTTTGACTACATCAGTGATGAGGCCCTGGAGTCCTTTCCTGGTTTCAAAGAGATTGTGAGCAGGGGGGTAAAAGTGGATTACTTGACCCCAGAATTTCCCAGTCTCTCCTATCCCAACTACTACTCCCTAATGACAGGTGAGTACTGTGCCCTCGGCGGGGGGGCAGGGAGGATCTAGCTGGGCACAGTTGGCCCCTGGCAGCAGAGGCCCATTTAAATGTTCCAGTTTCCCTGGTTCTTGGGGACACTGAAGATAGACAAGAAGTCAGGGTTCTTGACCAAGATTTGTTTTTACGATTGTGTTATTCCCCCAGAGTTATCCCAAGGACCTGTGTTGGATTCTCAGTGTGGAGAACAGAGAACTACATGAATGGATGATTTAAAAAGTAGTTATTTGTTTTATAAATGAAAAGTCTATCCAACTCCCTACTCCCTACTTCCTAAGTTCAAGTTTAAAAAATCAACAGGTCTTCATGTGTCTGTATCATGTTCCTCTGTCCCTTTGCTCTGCAGTCATCAGTCATCCTGGAGGCGTTTTGGCTTATTTATCAATGTGCTAGACTAGGGAATCCTGGGTTACCTGGAGGCAGTTTTTAGGTCACGACCTGAGTCTTACTTAGCATGTCACTTACCCCTTCTTTGCCCTTTCTGGGCCAGGTAAAATGACTTGGAGAAGAACAATATTGTTGCATAGTTCAGATTTCCACTTTTAACTTCTAACATCTATTAAAGTAAACCAAAGCAAAGTGAAGCCAGCCCAGACCGTGCCTCGGCTTGGGAAAGCTGGCTTCTGCCTGAAGGTAACCTTCATCTGGGCTTGCCGGAACCTCAGGTGGGATTGCATGAGCCTGTGCCTCTCTGTGTACTAGAACATACTTCCTGCTCACACAGTTGGAGTCCCAGCTTCCAGTTTATTTTTCAGCTAACCTTTGTGAGGGCCAGCAAGAGGCTCTCAGAAGGAATTTAGCAAACTGTCCAGGGAGGCTGTTAAGAATGCACTGTTATTGCTGCTTATGCAGGACTGAGCTATGTGCTCTGAGCACAGGGAAAACTCTATAAATTATGTTAACAGGAATGGGATGAGAACTCTTGTATCTCATTATGGATCTCCCCAGAACCAAAGAGGTTCTTTTGGCCAAGCTGAAGTGATCTGGGAAGACAAATTGACATCTCTGACTCTATGCACTGTAAGCATATGTACAGAAAAATGCCATAAAACTACAGGGGAAAGATACTTCGGAGAGTTAGAAATGAAGGCATGGAGAGAGAAAAGTAATCCAGACTGCACACAAGCAAGGAATTCATTTGCTCATTTTTAGATTGCTCCTGACAAACCCCGAGCATCTGTGAGATACAGAGGATGAACACAAGGCCTCTCGTCCTCCGTTGGCGTGCTTGTCCCCTGGCAGGGCAGCAGTGTGCAGGCTGCAGGCCCCACATAGCTGTTACTGTGTGTCACAGCCCCACCTCGGTTCTGTCCGCGGAGCTGCACGCAGGCAGACCACCCCCACTCCAGTTGTCTTTCAGAGCCTTGCTGGGAGACCCAATTCATTAACTGCCACGTGCTCTTTTCTCAGTCTCTGTGGAAGATGAACAAAATCCATTTTAGAATGTCAGACCATTCCACTCCCCACAGAGAAGCCGAGCCAGTGACACGGGCTTTTGTCTGTCAGACCCACTTCCCTGGCACTGGCACAAGGGATAATTTGCCAAAGCCTCAGTCACGGAGAGATGCACCTTCTTTTCAGGCTGTGGGTGTTTTCATTTGTCCAGGCATGGCAGAGAGCCCTTTCCTTGGTGGGACAGGGCGGTTCCCACGGGCGTTTGCCCAAGATCTCACCTTCACTCTCAAACTGAGCCTGGCTGGAGGAAGCCGCAAGCTCTCTGTAGGTGTTATGCCTGTATACTTTTAGGTGGTAAACTGTAGTATCTGGTTTGAAAGCCTGCTCGATACTTACGTTGGCTTTTCCACTTTTCCTGGAACAATCTGTATACAGGATGTGTCTACGGGGCTCAAGACTGTGGGCGAATGTCTGTGGGTGTGATTCGTCTTGTACCTACCGAGCAAAGGTGGAGGCTGGGAGCAGGATGGCAGACTGGGAGATGCCAGGCTATGAAGCTGGTATCATCCCCACTGCCCTGGAACTGACTCAGGACTAAATTTAGACTGTTTCTCCCAATATCCATGCTCATTTTTCCACCTGATGTTGAAAAATTCCTCTTTTCTCATGTAAGGAAGGATAGAGCCATTGGGAATTGTACTTAAACATATGGTTTGAGCATTTAACCATTCTATGAATGAACAAAAGAATCATACCAGACCCTTTTAATACTAAAAGATATGCTGTTTTAGGGTTCCTCATTATTTATAAGAGAAACTATGATCTCACTTCACTACATGAATTATTGCTCATAACACATAAAGCCCTTGGTGTTCTTCTCTTTGCATAATGAGCAATAATGGGTAATTGGAAGGAACCCCAACCCTGAAGCTGGAAGAACTTGGGGGGAGTCCTCACAGGGTCAGGAGGATGTGGGAGACTTTGGGCAAGTCATTGAGCTGCCCTGAGCCTCAGTTTCCTCAGCTTTGGGGTCCTAAGCAGGCCAGGAATCTCAGATGCTGCTGGATGCAGACATAAGCAACACTTGGAGAACTAGAAAAAGTTAGGACTAGAGCCTCTCAGGAGGCCAAATATAAGAAATTAAGTAAATGACTAAAACTCTCTAGAGAGAAGAATTTCACAGGAAGCCCGTTGAGAGTGATGGGAAGTGAACAGTTGCAAGATTTGTAAGGTAACTTGGAAATCACCTCGCCCAGCCCCTAGCTGATTTTTTTTCCTCCTTCAAAATATGTTTGCATCAGGACAAATGCAAACAAAATTCTAATAGTGATCAAGAAGAACCATAAGTCAATTGACTGCTGTGAACACACATAGAATCTTAAAACAGGGCCTTCCTGTCTATACTCAAGTTGAGGAAGTGAGACCCATCAGGAAACTGCTCATCTCCTAAACTTAATGACAAGGGCTGAATCAGGTCCCTCCAAAATCCGTGCATTGAAGTTCCAACCTCCAGTACCTCAGAATGTAACAGTATTTGAAGATACAATCTTTAATAAGGTGATTAAGTTAAAATGAGGCCATTAGAGGGAGACCTTGATTCAATGTGACGGGTGTCCTTTTAAGAAAGGGAAACCCAGGGATAAGTGTGCATGGAGAAGAGGCCACGTGAGGCCACAGAGAATGGACTGCAGCAGACCGAAAGGCAGGAGAATGTCCTCTGGCTGGAATAGTGGGTGGAAGCATGCTGGAGGAGGTGGCTCTGAGCTGGAGTCAGTAGCCACAAGCATGGCCTATTTCGTTGTATCTTTATGCATACACTCTCTAAAGGTCTACTTAATGTGAATTAAACACAGCAGTTGTAACTGCTCTAGATTGCTTTCTGTTCTACTTTCTCTTACCGTGCATCTTTTTGTAACATTATTCTCTTTGAGGGAAAGCCACATGTGAATTAAGTAAAGTTTAAATATAAAATCCATGGAAGAAAAGCATTATTTTTAGGTAATCCAGATCACAGATAAGAGAAAATGCCTGGTATGTTTCGAGGCAGCACACCTTCGCATCGGTCGGCCAAGGCCAGTGGCAACGTGTGTAATGCCTGAGTACTTCAGATTAAGCTTTTGGGGAAAGTAGCCCAGAAAGGTCCTGAGTGGCTGTGGGGAAGTTGGTCTAGATTTAATTTTTACTGAACATAATCTACCAAGATTTGAACCTGTGTTGAAATGAGTTTGCTATACAGGATGTTATTATCATTTCAACATTTAGGAACTAGTAAGGGAAGTGAAGGGAGAGTGGGTGCTTCGCTCCAGGCACCCAAGAGTGTCAGTAGCAGGGCTGAGACTGGAGGGTAGCATCACACCTCATTCGCACACAGCGGTTAGTGGGCCCTGACCTGAGTCTGGGGGCACCCAGCTGGCGTCCTGGGGACCTGGGACCAAGGTCTCCCCAGCACTAGTCCAGGAGGCAGCCAGGGCCTGAGTAAAGGCGCTTTATTAATTCTCTACTGAAATCAAAGCAAAATTAAGGAAATTAACAGCTGAGAAGTGATAATTGTGCCAACAAGTTTCCTATTGACCTCCTGGAAATTGCACATAAAGTAAATTCTTCACAATATCAAGGACCCAACGTTGTGGAGTGAGAGGTTGCAGGGTAAGGTAAGCTTTCCTCTGCTTTTAAGAAAATGGCTGATTTAAATTAACACCTGCTGTCACTCAGACCAAAGGAAGTCCACACAGAAAGCACTTGAGCAGCCCTGAGGCCAGCACCCTCAGCCTCCTGGAGAACTCCGGTTCACTGGGGAGCGCGGCCGCCCAGGCAGCCTGGGCCGGGCCCCAGGCCAGCGTCCGCGTGGAGCTCACCAGCATCCCAGCCCCTTAGGTGCAGGTACCTGCTGGGATGCGCTCTGTTGGGTGTGGCCTCTCCCTCGCCCCTCGTTGCTACCAAACCCAGCTGTGGCGGTGGTGTCACCGGTCACCTCTGCGTGGCCGTACTTTCAGGCTGGACCACAGAACCCATCTTCCCCCCCTCTGGCCCCGCACCCCGGCCAACTTCCTCTCGGCTCCTGCTCCCGCCTCCCTCTGCCCTACAGGCCACCGTTGCTCCGAACCAGAGCCGTCTTCCCAGCGCACATCTAAGCGGCTTGCTCCTCTGGGCTCCGCTTTCACGTTGTGGAATCTGAAGGCCTCACAGCACCGTCCCCATGTGGTCAGCTCGCCCCTTGGCCTGGTTCTCTCGCTCCCTTTCCTGCTCCCGGGCGCTTGAACTTGCTGTTCATTGGCTGCGGTGCTTTTCCCCCCAAAAGACCCATGTTTGCTCGGCTGCTTGCTCCAGGTCTCTCCCCAGAGCTGCTGTGCTGGACAGGCCTCCCCTGGGGCCCCACTCGCAGTGCTCACATCACTCTGTCCTTCCCTCTCACTCCAGTGTAGCACAGCACCGGTGTGACCATTTATTCTGCTGCTTCAAATAAAACTTAACTACAGTGAGGAAGCATTATAATAATGATTAAAACATTCGGCGTTTCAGGGAACTTGTTGTTTAATATTTTGATTTTAGACAGACCTAAACTAATGAGGAGGAAATGCTGAGATTATGCTTTGCTTCCTGAAAGCAATTAACAGCCATTTAGGTGCATTGATTGCCAGCTATGTCCAGTAATATTAATATATTTCAGAATATGTCTACTGATTTTGTTTTAAATTTTGGCTAAAAGTCTGGAGGCAGCAAGAGGGTGGGAAGGAGTATACCCAGAAGAAGCGGGGCTATGCCCAAAGTGGGCATCAGAGGCCTGGGGTGTTGGCAAGACGTATAACCAGGATGTGTGATCCAGACACATCCACACAGCCCAAGAGAGAGCCCAGGCCTGGCCAAGGCTGCTGAAGCCGAGGAGGTGGATACACAGCAAAGCACAAACAAGGCAAATAGTTCAGAACCATGCTGACAACCGTGAGAAGACAGTGAAGGCTAAGCTCTGTGTGGTCCTGGCGGTCAGACCCCGGGGTGGGGCTGGCAACTTAAAGCGCGGGCAGGGCCACCCCTGTGTTCTCGGCCTCCATCCCCTATTGCTCAAATGGCCTAGGCCACAAGGGAGCTCCTTGGATACTGAAAACATGAGATGGTGCTAAGGGCTGAATTGTGTCTCCAACCATATTCATGTGTTAGGTCCTAACCCTCAAGGCTCCAGAATGTGACTGTATTTGGAGATAGGTCTTTACAAAGGTAATCAAGTTAAAACAGAGCCGTCAAAAGGTCCCTCATCCAGTCTGACTGGTGTCCTTGTAAGTAGAGGAGATGAGGACACAGATGGCGGAGGAGAAGAGCATGTGAGGATGCAGAGAAGACGGCCACCTGCAAGCCAACGAGGGGCTTTGAAAAGACGCACCCTGGCGATGACCCTTTGATCTCAGACATCCGGCCTCCAGAACTGTGAAGTCTAAGCTTCTGCTGCTTAAGCGCCCGGGTGTGTGGCACTTTGTTATGACAGCTCTTGGAAACCAGTGCAGACAGGGTGTGGACACGAGGCTGCCTATGGAAGAACGAAAGCTTTTTTAGAGAGACCACTTCAGACCCCACACCTACTTCCTGAGCCTTCCTGGTGGTGTCCGCCCCGAAGCTGAAGCAGTCAGAGTGCATTGGTGTCCCAGGGCTGCCGTAACAAATTGCCACAAACTGGGCTGCTTAAAAACAAATGCATTCCTTCACAGTTCTGGAGGCCGTAACCTGAAATCAAGGTGTTGGCCAGGGCTGTGCTCCCGCTGAAGGCCCCAGAGGAGATGCTGTTCCGTGCTTTTCTCTTAGCTTCCGGTGTGGCCGGCAATCCTCCATGTTCCTGGCTTGTAGATGCGTCGATGCATCACTCTGATCTCTGCCCCTGTGGCCACGTGGCGTTCTCCCTGTGGGTCCCTATGTACGTCTCTTCTTAAAAGAGCACCAGTCACACTGGATTAGGGCCCATCCTAATGATGTCATCTCACCTGGGTTTCATCTGCAAAGACCTTGTTTCCAAGTAAGGTCATGCAGGTTCTGAGGGGCAGCACCCCCTCATACCTTTCTGGAGAACACAGTTCAACCCTCAAGGCATGGTGTAGTGGGAAGAGCTATGGATTTGCTGCAGAAGATCTACTTTCATCTCTTTGGTCACTTTTTTAACTTTAAGAATTTGAACAAGTTCTTTATAGTTTTAATATCATTTATGAGTAGACTGGAGAAGGTGAAACTTACCCAACAGGCTTGTTGTGAGGACAGAATGAGAAACTTTGTGTAAAACCACCATTATAAAAGCTGTACGTATTATACACCTCACCCGTAAGACCAGGCTAAATTATGTTGCACTGACAAGCTATACTAAGGCCTTACAACAGCTAAGGTTTATTTCTCACTCACGTACATGGACATTATGGATTAACTCTAGACCTGTTTCTTCTTCATTTTGAGACCCTGGCTAAAAAAGCAATACCTAAGTGAGACCTGCAGCTCATGTGGCAAAGAGAGAAGGAAAATGGCCAAACAATGCAATAATGCTTCCGACTTCTGCTCCAAGAGGGTACATGTCACAACCCCTCACTTCATCAGCCAAAGCAAATCATATTGCCAAGCTTGCTGCCAGTAGGTCAGGGATGTATAATCCTTCCACCGTGGATTATCTTTAACGTTAATGCAATCTATCACAGACACCGAATGGGGTATTAGCTGCATTGTATAAGAAACCTGTGGGTCTTAATGAAAATGGGTGGATAGAGTTAAGTGTCTGCAGTTCTGGGGAGAGAGGCATTACTGGGGTTATAGTGGTCTTAAACATTTCCATGGAGAAGATAGACCTAGAACTAAACATGAAAAGGTGAGGGGAAAGATTTTTAGTAGATGAATTTTGCACTAGATCTTAAGAAAAAAAAAGAGAAATCTATACAGACTGTGCTGATCTGAGGGCCAGAGCATAAGCAACATGAGAGAAGCATTAATAGGACAGGCGAAGGGACGCTGGACCCATTCACCACGTGGTGGGGTTGGAAGGTTCCAGAGATAAACTTGTTAAAAAAAAAAAGGCACAGAGTTGATGGAGGCTCTGAAAGCTAAACTGAAGATAATCCAATAAGCTCCTCCTTTCCTTCTTTTCCCATCAAACATTGGAACATGTATTCTTTATGATGGGCTGTAAATGAAGAGTTGAATTTGAAGATCACCAGAGTGCAGAACTTGCCAAATGATAATGGGTGAATATGGAGGAACAAAAAGGAACAAAAATTAGCCCTGAATTAAGTCCAGGGCTATAGGATAGTCAGAAGTCTGGGGCTTCAGTGAGCAGAGATGGGGAAGCGGAACGCTGTTTATTTGAGGAAGGAAGTGTTCATCAGAATAGATTTCAGGTTGGAGTAGGAGGTTCACCAGGAGTCGGCCCTTTAGGGGTAAGAGACAGTGTCTTAAGAGAGAGTTCCAGAAACATGCATGAGGGTGAAAGAAATTGCTCCAGTGGGTCCCAGTGGACCGCAGCAAATGGACTTACACAACTGGTAGAGGATATTTCTCACAGATACACAATTAAATCTGTCTCCTCATCTGCATGAACTTCTGTCTAAATTTTGTCACTTAGTCTCAGGGACACCTAACTCTCTGCATTTCCACTTAAAACGATGTTCTGTGTAAATAGTTCTGAATAAGCTGCTTAAAGAAGTAGGTGGGGAGGTGAGATGCCGGGCAACAGGAGCCATGAAGAGCCCTCATCGGCTCACGCCCTGAGGAAAATGTGTGTTCCAAGAATTCACAAAAATAATCTCTCCTGGCACATCATTATTTAAGCTCCCATCAACAGACCTCTCTACACTGGAGTGCCACTTTTCAAGAAGTGTGTTTCTCTTGGCTTCCATGGTGATGAGAGGGAGTTCTCATTATGTGGCATTCAGCTGCTGGAAACACTCCCTGAAGAAGGGGCTGCTTAGGGTAGCGGGGAAAGCTCCAAAATGTGGTGAAAGCTTTTGATTAAAATAACAGCAAACCCTTTTCCAGAAGGTTCCCCCTCGCGGAGCCAGCGCGGCCTCCATCCCATTCACGCGCCGCACCCTCTCCAACCAGCTGTTGATTGATAGGACCACGTGCCTCCTGCCAAGGCTTCTGGGAGTTCGGCTGAACCATGCTGCTTGCAGGACCTGCCTTACCGCGAATGCTCTGCCAAAAGTGGGCTAAAGAACATTTAAAATCAATTTGGAGGGAGCCTGGGTCGACATGTCAACATTTATTTCAGAGACACTTTAAACAACACCTACTTGTGTTGCAGTGTCCCCTTCTGTGAACAGGGCCATTGTGTCCACGGTCCCCCAGGCGAGGGCCTGGGGCAGGTCTGGGGCTCCTTCCAGGCCCATGCGTAGCATCTGGCTCCCGTTGGATTAGGTGCTTGATCACAGCCTCCTCCCTGTTTTTCACCCTGCCCACAGCAAGGAGGAAGGGCTGGCAGCAGATCACGGGCCCGTGTGTGGGCAGACTCATTTGGACAAAGGGTTGAAATCATGAACAGACTTCATCAGGGGTCCTGCAGATACTTCCTTCTTAATGAAGCAACTCCCCCTGGCACCGGCCTTTAAAAGTGGGCGCTTACGTGGTGGCCAGGGCTGTGGCAGGAGGGCAAGCGGGGTCCTTGTGCGAATGCAGGTGAATGTCCGCAGCAGTGTCCCTACCTGTGTGCCAGGGGCCATGCAGGGCTTACACGTGTGCGCAGAGGCTGGCTCCCCTGCCCACTCACCTAGGGTTGCCCAGCCCAAAATGTGGTGGGAAACAGGTTGGGAAGCCCTGGGGGACCAGGGAGAGCGTGGGAAGGGAGCTGGGCCAGGCCCTTGATTCCATTACACCCCACCAGGACTCTGGATCTGTCACAGCAGCTTCCGGACCTGAGTTCTCACCACTTTGAAATGAGAGGCCTGGGCAGATGGACCCCTGGGGTTAGCACTGTACTTAGTGGGTGCCCGATATGTGCAGGGAATGTTCTAGAAGCTGGGAATGCAGTGGCGAGGTTCCGATAGTTCTCAGGGCCACAGTGGGGCAGAGGGAAAGGTGTCCACAAGGGGCTCTGATGACATTCTGCATCCTCTGCTACGGTCACAGCAGTTCCACCTTGACCGCTTTTACACATTTGAAGAATGTAGTTAGTCCCACTGGGTGCTGATGGCCCCTGACAAGGACTGTGGCCTGAGGGGAGGGTGAGAGGCAGCAGGTGGAGGTCCCCATGTCTGGATATAGTGGTAAGACACCCACAGTTTGCCAACAGGGTCTCTGGGCCTTGGGCTCATCTTCCAGATTCTGTACACAAATCAAATAAATTAGCCCAGCGACTCTGTAGCATGTCTAGTTTTCCCTGAAAAATTATCTGTGTGCACAAGGCTTTGGCTTTCTCAGGTGGGCTTGAGAAAACTTTAACGGTTGAAGGCAAAAGCCTTACACAAACATAGGTGTTTGGGAGAAAACCTCAAATATTGGGCTTCTCAGTCACTCACTTGCAGACCACAGGCCCAGCCTGGAATGTGCTTCCCCCACCGCCACCCCTGTGCAGGTCAGACTATGAACCTCTGAAGGGCCCTGGACCAGGTCTGGCCCCCACTGGCAGCGTGCATTCCAATCCCTCTCTGGGCTTCTGTATTCTCATTTGTGAAGGAGGCAGACCCCCTCTGGGGTTCACCCCTGACCTGCAAGCTGTCGCACCGAGAGTCTATCAAAAGGGGGAGATGTGAGGTTGGGCTGTGTCAGGGCAGGAGCGCACTTCATAGAAGCCACCAGGGTCCCCACTCTGGGCTCCAGCAGCCCCCTGGAAAATGCCACCAAGTCCCTTAGTCTGGATGTTCCCAGAAGCCAGGTCAGTTATTTTAAAAACTTCCCACGCATGTTCTCCAAATGCTCCATGGTGTGGGAGCAGCCTCTGTACTGCCCTTTGTCCAGCCAGGTGCCCCCAGGAGGCAGGAGGCAGCGAGCAGCCCCTGCTGGGAGATGCCACCATGCAGGGCCCAGCTGAGGATTTTTGCCCCTTGGCTGGAAAACATGTCTTTGAAGATACATAAGAAACCAGGAACTGTGGTTATCTATTGGAGTGGCAACTGGAGAGATGACAGACAAAGATGGGAGAAAGATACCTGTTTGCCTGTTTTTTGAACAATATGATTTATATATTCAAAGTATTAAAAATTAAAAATGACAGCCATATCCAGTGAAACTTGCTCATCTCTAGCCAGATAAGCAGACATTTTAATTTAACTGAGTAAGTCCCCTGTTTTAGTTCAGGTCGCTGTAACAAAGCACGATTGACTGCGGGGCTTACACACAACAGGAGTGTTATTCTCACAGTTCTGGAGGCTGGAAGTGGGTGATCAGGGTGCCGGCAGGCTTGGGGTTCGGGTGAGAGCCCTTTCCAGGCTTCAGACAGCCGTCTTCTTGTTGTCCCCGCATGGTGGAAGGGGCAGGAGTGCTCTACAAGGGCACTAATCCCATTCCTGAGGGCTCCACCCTCTTCACTTAGTCACCCACCGAAAGCCCAGCTCCCTAATATCATCACCTTGGGGACTGGATGTCGGTAGGGATTTGGGGAGGACCCAAGTATTCAGCCCATTGCATTCCCCTTGTGATTTAGGGGAATAGATTCACACTGAAAGAGTTTTTTAGAAGATGTTTCCTGGGTTGGTGAGCATAAAGTAATGTTCTGTGGTTTGGTCTGGTTTTCTCAGTGTGATTGCAGACTTGCAAACCAGCCAGGCAGAGCTCAGGAGACCCAGTTAAGGCCCTGAACGCCATCCTTGGAACGCTTCTGCCTCATCGGAGCTGCCACTGCCCCTCTGAGGAGCAGGACTAAAGACAAGTCCTCTGTCTATCAGGACCCCTTTTTTGTCTAGCGTCTAAAGGGCTCCCATTCTCAAAATGGGTCTCTCGAGCTCCCCCTGCAGGCTGGGCCAGTCCACACGGCATGTCCCCTGCTTGCTGGTCCACGCTGCTTGGAGGGCCGTGCAGGGTGGGCAGCCTGCACAGGGCCAGTGGGTGCTCAGGAGAGGCACTTGACTCATGTGTGCTGGACTCTCTGGCTCAGGGTTGGCCACTGACCTCTGTTTGACCTGGTGGCAGCAGCTTACGTCCTCCAGCTTTCTTCTGGGCCCTAGAGTTTTGTTGCCAAGCCTCCTCTGCTGCGGTTCCTCTGCTCTCTAACACCCCACTGGTGCACTCCCTCACCCCACTGGACTTGGACTCCCCTAGCGTATCCTCACACCAGATATGCTCCCCCTCTGAGGGCCCAAAGCAACACCACTGCCACACCCAGCCTGTCATCCTGGACTTCCCAGCACCCGAGGCTGTTCCTGATTTTGCTGGGCTCTGTGGCGGGTCTAACTGCCTGTTCCCGTTGCTCCCAGGCTGACCAACTCGCCTGTAGCTTGGCCAGCTGGCCTTGTCCCAAACCATGACACCCCTCCCTGCACATTTTTCTTTGTGACCTTCATAGTCCATTTTAGCGCGCATTTATCAGTGTAAAATATAACACTAAAACTATGTGAATAAGCTTGGCAATATGTTACAAAATCCACTATTTCCAATCCAAAATTTCCCCCAAAGGCATTCAGAATTACAAAATGTGAAAAGCAGAAGATGCCTTAGAAATGCTAGTGGGTTTGTCTCATTGTGCAACACAGGAGACGCAGGCATCAGATTGAGATCCAGTGGTAGATAAGGGCAGAGACCCTCACCGTGCACAGGCCTCCCAGTCGGGGCTGCAGCCCGGCCTCCCTCACATGAACAGGGACGGATGCACAGGCACCCTTTCCAACCCTGGCTGGCCTTTCGCCCAGGTCAGCCACTTGGCCTGGGCTCTCAGCTTTGCTCTGAACCCCTCCACTTTCACGGCCGGGCGTCCCTGCCTAGACGACTTTTGCTTCTTTTCCCAGTATCTCCCAGAGCATGCAAGCTGAAAGGGAGATGGGATTCAAAGAAGCTTTGTGTGTAGATTTCATCAAAGATCCTCAGGGAGGAGACGGAACCACCTAGGAGTTTGGCACCTGTTGATCCATGTGGCTCCAGAGACAAGGCTCTGCTGCTTTGAGCTGGGAAACCTTGTACAGTGACTCCAGCCTCCCCTGTTGTATCTGTCAGATGTTAGTGTCCCCCTGGGGTTCTGCCACCAAGCAGTGCATCATCTTCCACTCTCACTGGACCAGCTGAGTCCTTATAGCTCCCTGGTTTGGAGGAGAGTTTTCCACCAGGACCAGCTTCATGAGCCTGGGACCTATGCAGTCACACTGGGATCTGCGCTTGCAGGCACCCTGTGCTTGCGTTCAGGCTCTGCTGTCACCATTTTGAAATTCTCAATAATTTATGGAGAAAGGAGTCCATATTTTCACCTTGCACTAGGTCCTGCAAATTAGGTAGCCCCTCCTGCCTTCCTCTCTTCCTTGCGTCTCTGAAAGATGTATATATACCTTCCTTCCTCCCCTCCCCTTTAGAAACCCATTCATAATGTGTTCGAATGAGCTCAGTGTGAGATGGTAAAAAAAGGTCCTAAAGGAAGGAATGTCTCCAGCAGATGATACCAGCTGTTGTTCCAGAAACACAGACCTCTCTGAAGACAACAGGGGCTGGATACCTGCTTGAAATGCAATGGAAGAGAATCTTCAGGAAGAGAACAGGCTAAGTAGTATTTCAATAAAATATCTCCGTGTAGTGCCACGATGGCCTGGAGACGTAGATTTGGGAGTTGTCAGATACCCTCATTATGTGAGTCGTTGATGCCCCTTGGGAGGATTATGCCAAGAGAAGAGAGAGGCTGAGATGAAACCTTGGCGGAACTTGCTCACATTTAGGGAGCGCGATGTAAGAGAAGATCCACTAAAGGAGACAAGGAAGAAGGACAGACACACCACAGACTATTCTAGCCAAGACCACAAATGAAAGTCAGCAAACAGGGTCAGAGACATCAAGGAGGACAAGGCATTATCAACAGGAAAATTAAATTCAGTCCAAGGAGACAGTATCATACAACAGAAAAAGAAGGAACAAAACAGTCACTATGTTCAGGGATTTGTACATAGCAGCAGAGTTTGGAGGCCAGAGGGGGAGGGAGAGAAGGACCATGCATGTAGGTAAAGTCTGCATTTGGAGGATCTGGGGGCTGGTAGTCGTGTAGCTGGGAATCTGGACCATCTAATGTAATCTCAAAATTGCTAATGAGGTCTGATATATGGATCTGTATAGTTGTGATCACAATTGCTATTTTAAAATTATTAGTCACAGCTTTATTGAGGTATGATGTATGTGCCATAAGATCTACCCATTTCAAGTGTAGAACTCAGTGATTTTTAGTATATTTAGAGAAGCATGCAACTATCACCACAATATAATTTTAGAATATTTCCATCACTCCAGAAGCAAACCTTGTGCCCTGTAGCTGCCCTCCATCCCCACCTCCCACCCTCAACAACCACTAGTCTACTTTCTTTTCCTAACGATTTGTCTTTTTTAGACATTTATTTCAATGGGACCACAAAAAAATGTGTTCCAAAATGTCTAGCTTCCTCCACCAAGCATAATACTTTTGAGGGTCATGCGTGTTGTATCAGTACATCATTCCTTTTTATTGGCAAGAAGGACACCATCCTATGGAAAGGCCATGTTTTGTTTATCCATTCATCAGTTGATGAACATTTAGATTGTTTACACTTTTTTCGACTATGGGAAACAATGCCACTATGAACATTCATGCACAAACCTTTGTGTGTACAAATGTTGTCATTACTCCTAGGCATATACCTAGGAGTGGGATTGTGGGCTCATATGGTAATTCTGTATTTAACTTTCTGACAAATTGTCTGACTGTTTTTCAGAATGGCTGTACCATCTTACATTCCCACCCCCAGTGACATACATGCGTCATTGTCTTTTTATTGGAGCCACTCTAGTGGAATGATGCATTTCACTGTGGTTTGGTTTCGCATTTCCCTGACGACTAATGATGTTTAACATAATGTGCTTATTAGCTCATTGATACCTTCTTTGGAGAAAAGTCTTTTCAAATTCTATTATCCATTTTTAAAAATTGAGTTGTCTTTTTATTCTTAGATGTTCCTACAGGGATATATGACATGTGAATATTTTTCTTTCAGGTAATGGGCTGTCTTTTCATTTTCTGGGTGGACCATCTTGAAGTTCAAAAGCATTTAATGTTGATGAAGTCCTATTTATCACTTACACTTTTTGTGTCATACCTAAGAAATAACCGCTTAGCCCAACATCATAAAGATTTACTCCTGTGTTCTCCTATGATTTTTTTCTAAGAGTTCTGTACTTTAAGCTTTTTATTTAGGTCTGTGATCCATTTTGAGTTAATTTTTGTGTATAGTGTGAGGTAGTTGCCCCAACACCATTTGTTGAAATAGCTATTTCTTTCCCACTGAATTCTCTTGACACTTTTGTTGGCAATCAACTGACCATAAATGATAGAGTTCATTCCAGGATTTTCAATACTATTCCAAATGTTTATTTTATGCCAGGACCACACTCCCATGATTATTTAGCTTTGAGGTAAGTTTTGAAATCAAGGTGTATAATTCTTCCCATTTTGTATTTCTTTCTGAAGATTGTTTTGGCTACTTTAAGTCATTTGTATTTCCAGATGAGTTTTAGGATGAACTTGTAAAGTTCTGGAATAGAGATTGTGTTGAATCTATGGAACAATTTAGGATGGAATGATTTAGGAAGTATTCCCATCTTAACGATATTAAGTTTTCCATTCCATGAACATGGGATGTCTTTCCACTTATTCAGGTTCCAAATTCTCTCGGCAATGCTTTCTAGTTTTCAATGCACAAGTCCTGCACTTCTTTTGTTGAATATTTCTAAGCAGTTTCTTCTTTTTGATGTTATTATGAATGAAATTATCTTGTTTCATTTTTGCAGCATATGAAAACACAATTGGTTTTTGCATGTTGACCTTGTATCTGACTACTCTACTGAATTTATTAGTTCTAATAGTATAAATTGTGGATTCCTTAGGATTCTCTGTATACAAGAATTTAGAAGATCATGTTGGCTACAAATAAAGACAATTACTCTTCCTTTCTAATCTTTATACCCCCAGTGATCTTCATAATCACCTTGGGGTTTAGGTAAGGGCATTTTTGCAGATGAGAGAACTTAAGTCTGGAGAGGGTAGGCGGCTTGTTTGAGGTCGCCTAGCAAGGAAGTGAGCAAATCAAGACCAAAACAGAGACCCTCAGCCCCCATCTATCACTCAGCATTTTCACCACCTGTGGTCGGTAGCGTCAGGCTCTGGGAAGACAGTGGGTGGCCTGTGTCTCTGCAGCACTTCCATTGTCTTCCTTTGCTGAAAGCAGCCAGATTCAGTCAAGCAGGGAACAGAATGTACATTTCCCAAACGACTACTTTATTTAGTTGTCTACAGTGCTCAGTACAAGGTGCTTTCAAATACTATTTCAGAGAGTCCTCATGAATCTCTGTAAGGTAGGTATCCCCTCTGTACAGACAGGGAAACCAAGGCCGAGAGCTATTAAATTACTCATTCAAGAGCTCAGAGCCCATACATGGCAGAACCCTGAGTACCAATCCTGTGCCCCTGCCTGCGTGTAAGGAAGTGCCTCTCAGGGCAGCCCGTCCCGTGTAAGCGTCTGTCCCTCAGACAGTGCCACTGCAGCTGTGCTGTGCACATGGCGTGCGCCTGCACACAGACACCCGCAGTGCCCGAGTCATTGCCTTCCAGGCTTCCTCCAGACCAAGCAACCTCATAGGCAACTATGTTTTTAAGCCCTCCTTTGTGTGTCTCAATGGACAATGTGAACAATAAGCGCTTCTGGGGTGAGTATAAAAGAGAGGATTCAACCTCACACACTTAGCTACTTATCTCAAATGGCTGAGGCTGAACAGTTGTGAGGAATGGTTTAAACAGGCCTCTTTTGATAAGCCACATCTGGGATACTGACCCAGACCCCCACGAGGCGGCCCTGACTACTTGCTTCTGGTTCTGGGGGGCCTCATTACAGTGGTGGTGGTCCCAAGGAGGGCACGGTTCCCATTGCCCTACATCCCACTCAAGTGTCCCATGCTCCCTGACACTTCGGAGGGTTTCAATAGGTCCCTCTTTGGAATTTTACAAAGCTTTTGGAAACTGCTTTATCCTAAATACTCAGCCAGTTTCACCAACAGAAAAGGGGTTCCTCTTTCCGTTCTATCGGGTGTGGGAGGAACATTTTTAGTCTTACAGCAGCTGAAAATTCCAAATAGAAGTGGTAAAGACCATTTCAGACGTAGCTCTACGATTCTCTTTGCCCTCTTCTCTCCAATGCCTGTCCACATCCAGCCCAGAATAGGTTCTGGGAACACAAAGCAGGCATGGGTATAATTAAGTTATTTTGCAAGCCCTGTCAAATATTTTAAGAGGCAAGTAGACACCCAACTCAAAACTCTTACGGTTCACCTTTTTCGTGAAATTCCAAACCGGTGAGTAATCCAGTGCTCCGGTGGTTTAAAACAACTACTTTCATTTTCCTAAGAGATTTTAGGATTGGGAGTTGAAGCCATTTATAACTGAGTCTGGAAGAGTTCTCAGAACCGAGGGCTCCCTGGGGCGACGTGGTGTGAGGGAGGAGGTGTCCTGTGTTAGCCCCATTTCCACTTCCAGGTGGTTTCATGGTCAGCAGGAGAATATGAATTTCTTAATAACATGAAATAAAAAAGCAGTGCTTCTGCCAAAACAAGATTACGTTGCATTTTACTTCGACGTATTTTGAATTTTTTCAGTTCACTGCCAAACGCAATGCTTCTCCCCTTGCGTGAGTCCCCACGTCCCCACCCCGTTCACACTGAGCTGGGCTTTGGCTGGGTCCCTTCTTCTGTCCTGGAAGGAATCTGTGTGAGGAGGAGGATGGACTAGCAGCAAGAGACGTGGGTTCTCGTCTGGGCTGTGGAGGGATCTAAGCTTTGGGGCCTCCAAGTCTTTCTGGGTTCCAGTTTCTTTTGTGAAAAAGTGAGGAGGCCAAGGGCTCCCCGGAGTGAATGCAAACGCTGTGACGAGGTCCTTTGTCTCAGCGACTGTCACGATCATCGCGTCTGGGCCGCCGCTCGCTTGAACCTGACCTTGGCTGGTCTTAGAGCAGAGGTGAGGCTGGCATTGGTCCTGTGGCCGCCCTGCGCGGCTGCGGAGCCCGCCTGGGGCTGCAGCTCTGCTTAGCTTTGGAAGCCGTATGTCCATAAGGCGACTCTTCAAAGTACGAGTTTGGTTTTTACACATACCCCTCGTCCTGTTAGGACTCAGCATTACGGTTTTAAAAAGAAGGAATATGGGCTGGCTTGGGGCAGGATGTTGGGGATTAGAAACCTCAGCCAGACATTTCTATTTAAAAATCACATCCTTCACTACCAATTTCCGAGGCACAAAGTTTAATTCTTTTGGGGGGTGATATCTAATGTACTCCATCCCCCACTTCACTGGAGTAGCCCCCAGGCAGAGTCTGGTAACGGCAGGAGGACAGTGTGGGGAGACAATCCCTGGCGCGACCTGAGGGACTGCATTGTATCCGTGCTGATGCGCTTCCTCAGCCCGGGCCTGCGGGCCTGCGGGCCTGCTCGGCACGCAGAGCGGCTCATGTCCCCGCCTCAGTCCTGGAAACAGCCTGACGGGCCAAGTGGCCACTGCAGTGGGTCACAGACGGAAAATCCAGGAAATTAAGTTTTAAAAGAATGGCAAATATGCCTAACCACCTTACCTGTTGTCTTGATTCCTATCAATCTTTGTAGATCTATTCGGTTTCAAGTCCCTGTGTTCATAAGGCCAGGGGTTGACTTGTACGCTGCACTCAATATCTCTCCTATCACATAAGAAAACAAATGAAATGCCAAAAGTGTTCTTATCCGTGGGCCCAGGAGACTAATAATGAATTGCACATTTGTGGTTTGATTCCTTTATTTTAAAATGTCTCCACCATTTAATTGGCAATACATTTTCCTGAATCTTTTCTCATCAGACTTGCTTCTCTTTGAAGCTAAATTGTTCCTAAATTTTCAGGCTTCTGGAGCTACTTGGCAGCAGTTTTCACATGTGACTTCTTCTGAGCTCCTTTTACATCTTATGTGAGATGTCTCCGTGGTCCCAAGGAGGGGACTCCTAGTGGCCACCAGGAAACACAGAGTAGCAAGGCCCAGAGGCATCTTTGGGGAGGAAGCTTCTTGCCACAGGCCTAGGATGACACAAACTGAGCACGGATTTCAGATCTTTAGATAATACTGGGAGGAGTGCAAATGACAGTTGGTGAAGAAATGACCTTCTTGGAGCAAAAACCCCAGGTGATGTTTGATTCTGTTGAATAGAATTGGGTTAGTAATTGGAGAAAATGTTTGCTCTGTAAATCTTGGGATTTACCCCACAAAAGCTAAGCTAGGTTAATGTTTTTGTAAGGGGACATGACTGGGAAAGGCTTTGGACACAACGTAAACTGGCGCTTGAGTTCCAGAATCGAAACAGCAGCACGGGAATAACAATAAAAAGCATCAGGCTTGTTCAAGCCCTCTTCCAGAGGTCATCTGCCCTGGGCGCAGGCTCCCTTAAAGGTAACGCCAAGTGACCTATGACAAGACGACTCTGCTCCCACAAATGATCTGTTAGATGCTGGCATTCAGTCACCCATCTTTATTTTTATTCGAGAATGTGTGCTCCGTGACAGCACAGCTTTGGTTCAGTGCTGTACCCCAGCTGCTGGAACAGTGCCCAACATGTTCATTCTTTAAACAAATATTCTCAGAACACTTGCTCTGTGGGTATAAGAGGTGTTCATCATTCATTTATCATTTACTTCTAAAAGTATCTAGTGCCTTCTGTGAGCCCAGAAATATGCTCTTCCAGGCACTGGAGACAAACATGGACGAAACAAGGAGAAGTTTCTACCCTTCTAGAACTTATATCCTCTGAAGTGCCATAGACATATAAACAAACAGATATCAGTGATGTCAGGTGGTAATAAATTCCATGGAAAAAGTTAAAGAGAGTTAAGGACACCAAGAATGAGGGTGCCCTTCTACATAGAAGGGCCTGGACATGCCTTTCCAAGAGACCTAAAGAGAATAAGGGGGCTGGCATCTGAGAGCAAAGCATTCAGGCAGAGGGACCCGCAAAGATGGAAGCCTTGGGGCAGGCCCATGCTCAGGATACTGGAGGAACTGCGACGAGCCAGCACAGCCCCGAGGAGAAAGGAGAGATGGGGAGAGTGGCAGGTGAGGTCTGAGAGGCCACACACACTCAGAGGCCCTGAAAACAGGCCGTGCAGATTCCAGCCGCTGGGAGCATGGCTGAGCCATGGCTCCAGCTGCTGCCCCGAGTCCCCCACTTCTCCCAGGCTGATCCTAGCCAGTGGCTGAGCAAGGGGGGACCCGTGGCTCTAATGGGGTTTGGCTGAAGGACCCCCATCAATCTGGCCAAAGTTTCTTAGAATTGCAGAGGTCTTTTCCCACCAGTCCCTTCCTCCTTCATCTTCGTTCACAAATGTCCACCTTGACAAGTGAAGGGTTTTCCTTCCCACTCCTGCCGCCTCCCCTTCATCTGTATCTGATGCTTCCCCCAATCATTTTCTGATTTTGTCACAATGTCCCTTTATCAAGGGACCTGAGCTGATACAAGGCCACGTCAGGTCCCTGTGGGTCACGGTGCAGAAAGTGTGGGGAATGCCTTTGAGGGTTTTGAGTAGAGGAACAGTGTGATGTAACTTCCTTTTTAGAAAGATCACTCTGGCTACTGGGGTGCGGAGAATAGGACCCAACGTCGGCAAGGGCGAGGCCTAAGCTCGGACCTGGGTTGGGCAAAGGGATGAATTGTAATTTGATCTTTGATGTCATCCTTCTACCGTAACTGCTCTTCCTAAGTTCAGCCAAGACCCTCTAATCGCAAGATCCAGTGACAGCTTTCAGCATCTCTCTGCGGCATTTTACCTTTGACCGTCATTGCCTTCTAGAGACTGTCTCTTTTTTGGGGTTCCGAGTTTGCTCTCTCCTCTCAGTCTCACATTCTAGTAACTTCCACTGACGTCCATTTTGCCGGCCCTTTCGCAGTGGGGGCCTCAGCGTTCGCTTCCTGTTCCCTTTCCCCGCTCTCTCTCCTCCCGTTGGTGGTGAGGTCTGACCCCTCACACACGGTTATTGTTAATTCCCATTTGTCCCCACCTCTGCCCCAGGCAAACACTAATCTACTTTATGTCTTTTTAGCCCTGCCTTGTATGGATATTTGACATGAATGGAGTCACTCAATAAGTGGTCTCTTCAGTATTGCTTCTTTCACTGAGCATGATATTTTTGAGGTTCATTCATGTTGTGGGATGTGTCCAGGTTTGTTCCTGTTTATTGCTGACTGGTATTCCTTCATATGCATAGCCCCCGAGTTTTTTATAATAAAATATCTGTAAACTACAGAAACACTGAAATATTATTATGAGTATCCATGTGCCCTTCATTTGATTCTGTAATTGTTAACACCTGCCAAATTTGCTTTATTCTCCCTTGAGAAATATTGGTTTCTGTTTTCCATTTTGTTTTTCCTGAAGCTGTTGAAAGTAAATTGCTAACATCATGACACCGTACCCCTAAATAATTCAGCATGTATAGAATATAAGTATATATTGTATAGCTATAATTATTTTCAGATTTTTCTCAATTGCCCAAAAAAAAATCCCTGAAAAATTTTTTGAAATAATAGAACATTAATACAAAATAAATAATAATGAGTAAAAAGTATGATCAGAGTTCAGGCAGTGTTTTGGTTGCCATGTCTCTTTGCTCTCACCAAGGGTGACATCCTGCCCTTTTGTTTTGTTTGAACCTTGTGCTGTTGACATTCTTGAAAAGCCCAGCCCATTATATTGTAAGCGGGCTGCATTTTGGATTTGTCTAATTTTTCATGGTTAGGTTCAAGTTAAGCCTTTTTTGGCAAGAATGACACATTAAAAAAAAATCCAACTTAGGACAAGGTGTCACAAAAGTTGGGAGAAGGTGGTGAGTTAAAGTCTCAAGGTGTTGGCGTCACTCTAGCAGAGGGTCAGGACCGCTGCCCCCACAGGGATGCTGCGGCCCCCTGGCTCTGAGTAGCGTTGATTGGGTTGTTCCTGCAGGCTCTCCCCTGAGGTTCCCAGGGACACTCCATCGCTTAGCCTGCCGTAGATACTGTCCATGGGATGTTGGTTTGGCTCTGTCTTTATGGGGGGTGACGTTCATGATCTGTGCGCATCAGGACACTTTGAGAATGAAAAAGTTGCTAAGAATCATCACTTTGGAACAACAGGTGTAAACCAGAACTGTCCTGGGCACACTCTCCCCACCACCCAGCAGCCCTACCCCCAGGCCCTGTGTTCTCATGCAATTTGTTTTCATATGGATTTTGGTATTACAATTTAGCCTGCTCTTTTATATGCTGTGATTACCTAAGGATTTGTGTATTTCATCAGTTTAGGAAAGTATCAGCCATTCTCTCTTGTAATGTTTCCCTTCCTCCCGCCTTGCTGTTCTTCTTTCTTGGTCTCTTATTAAATATAGCGTGGCATCTCTTGTTTATTCTTATTATCTCTTAGCCCTGCATGGGTTTCCTGTGGCTGCTTTAACAAATAACCACAAACTTAAAACAACAAAAATTTATTCTCTCACAGTTCTGGAGTCTGGAAGTCTAAAATCAAGATGCTGGCAGGGTTGCTTCCTTCTAAGGACTCTGAGGGAGAATCTGTGCCTCCCTCCTCGCTGCTGCTGTCCCAGAATTCCTTGCTGGTCTCTGGTTTATGGATTTGTCAGTGATGTCTGTCTCTCTCTTCCCATGGCCATCTCCTTTTTGTGTGTCTGTGTCTTCTCCTCTTTGTAAAAGGACCCCTGGATAATCTAGGATGATACCATCTTGAGATCCTTAACTTAGTGATACCTGTAAAGACCCTTTTTCCATCTAAGATCACATCCACAGGTTCTGAGTAGACCAATCTTTTGAGGGACCTGAATCTAATCAGACTTCTAGATCCAACTAGTAGTTGCAAGAAAAAAAAAATTGCAAGGAGATAAGGAACATGTTGATAACACCAGAATATAATCGGCCAAATCTAGCATAAGAGATGCTTTCAGGACAAAAGACAGAGTTTCTTCAATAAATAAATGTAAAATAAGTAATAAGTAAAATAGAGGAAAACCTTTATAGGTTAAAGGACACTAAGAGTCATAGCTCAATACAATATATGGGTTTTGTTTGAAGCCTGATTCAAAGAAACACAACTGCATAGAGGCATTTTTTAGATAATCAGGGAAAAATTGAACATGGACTGGGAACTAGATGATATTCGAGAATTATCATTCATTTTCCTGGGCGTGAAACAACAGTGTAAAACAACAGTGTGATATTTTGGAAAGTTCTTCAGTATGAGAAATAGCATAGAATTATTTAAGATTTAAGATATGATGTCTGGGATTCGCCTTAAAAATACTCCATTGGGAGGAGGGAAACATGTGAAACCAGAACAGAATGTTCTTTTTGTTCATCACATTGTTTTTGTACATTTAAAAATGTCCTTAATAGAGAGCTTGTAAACTGCATCTAAGCACTTCAGAAGAGGTAAACTTAGGCCTAGACCATAGCGCTTCTCTCAGCACAAACGAGCGGGTGAGCAGGCTGCAGAGGGAGGCCTGTGCCCACAAGCCCTGTGCCGCTCAGGTCCAGGGGCTGGGTCCACAGTGGTTCTGAGGTGGCACCTCAAGGGCCAGGGCCCAGGCCAGGCGCTGAGTGCCGAGGCAGGAGGGCAAAGGGCCAGAGACGCCCCCAGAGCCTGTGTAGTGGCTGCAGGAAAATGAGACCTGGAAACAGGTTAAGGACTCAGGCGGCGCAAATCCAAGCTGCCACCCTAGGCAGAAAGAAGGCTCTGGGGGCCCCGCCCCCAAGGCACAATGTGTCCTCCCGCCCCGAGGAGCTGCGGGCAGGCCCAGGCCTGGGTCCGGGAGCAGCTGTCGCTGTGGCCGGGCCTGGGGCGCCCTGGAGGCCCAGCCCGGGAGAGATGCCCACACTCTTCCCGCCGCAGCCCCGTCCTCACTCTCCCGAAGGGGCGTGGCTGAGGGGAGCGCGCAGGGGTTTCCCCAGCCGCAGGGGTGGCTGCTTTGGAAGGACAAGGGCTGGAGGGGCTAAATACCCACCGCGGTGACCATTACAAACTGGGGTGAAATAGTCGCCGACCTGAACCGAAAGAGCAAAGAAAAGAAGGAGGGTGATAAAGGGCCGGGGTATAAAATCCCAAACAGAAGGGAATCCCCAAAAGACAAGTGCAATAAAGCCAGGATCAGGATGGGGGCGGGGGATGAGCACTAGGACGTACCGGAGAGGAGTTAGGCCCGGACCCGGGGATGCTCCTGGTGCTGCAGGCTCCCTTTGGTGCAGAGACGAAAGGCATTGTCTTAGGCCTGGACTTTCGGCACTTTTAGCACCTTCAGGAGCAGCCCTAAGAATCTTGGGGTGCCTTATAGAGTGAGGTGGCGAAACAACCAAGGCCAGCCCAGGCGCGC
Source organism: Manis javanica (assembly GCF_040802235.1). Taxonomy (NCBI): domain Eukaryota; kingdom Metazoa; phylum Chordata; class Mammalia; order Pholidota; family Manidae; genus Manis; species Manis javanica. The sequence continues at coordinate 101,493,996 of NC_133167.1, forward strand.
GGCCCCGCGGAGGCTGCGGGAGGTGCAGGTGACGGCGACCGCCAGCAGAGGACAGTGTCGGGCCAGGCACCCGGTGCAGGGAGGTGCTTTCTCAGTCGCCCCGAGGCTCGTGGTTTGTTTCTCAGTTTAGTATTCACCTCTCGCAAACCTTCCTGAGCAAGGCGCATACACGGTAATGCTTCTTTTCTTTTCCTTCAAGGATCTGAGTCTGTGTCAGACTATGATGTGCAGATCTATGTGTCAGACTACAATCTGACAAGTAAGAAATAGGCTGCCCAGCCACATTCCTCTCTAGAAGCCACCGACAGCTGCTTGCTAGTAGATAGCATTGCTCTTTTTAAGGGGATTTCCATGGTGATGTGCATTTACCAAATGCCTACTATGTGCCAGACACCGTGCTAAAGTTTTACCTATGCCAAATTATTTAAGCTTGCAAGAAAGTATGATCATCTCCATTTTTAAGATAAGGAAACCGAGGCCCATTAAGTGACTCTCCACAGCCGGAATGATTCAGACTGTGGTCTGCTGGCTCCAGAACACTGCGCTAGGTTACATGCCTTTCCTCGGTCCTCAGCTTCTGCCAGTTCTCAGCACCTGATGCTTCTGTTTTAGATTCAGAAACTCAGCCGTTCCATGTTGTCTCCTCCTTGGAGTGGGAGACTACCAAAACATCAAAAAGAGACTTCTCATACCCAGCCAAGTGATGACTTGCTCATTGGAGTTACTCTTCGTGCATAAGGCAAATTATCTTTCAACACGTTTTACATATACTGAGAGCACCCAAGGAGAATCATATACACAGATTGTCAGGTGAGGCGCGGTACCAGTGGCAGTGTTTACATGCTGATCACAGGAGACCATCCATCACAGCAGATCAGCTGGGGCTACAGCGATGACATAAGCTTTTTTTTTCTCCCATGAGTTGGCAGACTAGCCTCACTTCTTTATGGCCACACCTGGCCCAAGGTAGTGGATTGGACAGGCCGGCATCATACCTCCCACAGTGTAACAAGGATACACCAAACTCACCACACTGACAATCGCTTTTCTTCCATTTGTTTCTTACCAAAATGGGGGTGAAGGGGTGGTTTCTGTTTTTTGTATTTGGTAGATTGTCGGTTCACCCTAGACTGATCTGTTGACATTGCTGATTACCTTATACGCCTGAACAACTGAGTTTGATCATTCTTTATCAATTCCTGGCAGTAATGGTTGCCCCAGTAGTATTTTGGTGTGTGGTCCCTGTTGTTGGAGATCACCCATTGGCTATTCCAGGTTCTGTACCAGTTGAAACGCTGGATTGGAGAATGTGGCTTGGATCCAAGACCTGAATGTGCCTTTTTTTATTTTGTATTTTTTGGACGGATGAGTCCTCGTAATTACCACCCCTACCCTCCCAACTCTTGCCTTCATCACAATGCGGCAGCTGGAGAACTGGAGGAACCCCCTGTCCAGACTGGGAACTCTCGTCCTGGGTGAGGGGAGAGTACAAAAGGGTGCTCCCACCACCTGGGGGCAGGCAGGATGGGAGAGGGCTGGAGCCTGCCTCATGCCAAGGGAACCACCCCCAGTAGCGTGAGGAATGCAGCCAATCTGGCATCTCTCTGGGAGAAGAGGGCAGATCAGCGGGTGGGGGAAGAAGCCCCATCAGCGGGGGCAGGAAGGAGAGCTTCAGCGTGAGATACTGGCCGACTTTCTCATGTCAGAAGACTAAGGTCAGGCATAAGAAGTTTCCCCCTCCAAATACCTACCATTCTTAGAGTACCTTGAAATAGTAACAATAGGAATGTGTCTCAAGAGATTCCATTGTAAATGCATTTAATTTGAGCTCTTTTCCAATTTTGCACAGAGATGAGAATAGATTAAATTATCTGGAAATATCTTTGAGTTTTGATAAAAATAAGCTTCCCGAAAATCAATGGTGTTTAAAATAAAAACTCCAAACCTTACATTTTTGTCCTTTGGTAGGAAAATAATTTTTATTTCCTTGTATTCTGGTTGTTAAACAATTGCACCAAGCTAGCACACTCCTGAAAAATAAAGCTGTGCATTCTTTTGTCCAGTGACCTCAAAACTGTGAGTGTGAATGTCTCTAATCAAAAATACCTTCCCATTTAAGATTTTGGGGTTATTTTTTGTTGCAGTCCCTACACTTCACACTGTAATCAAAGCTTGTTATCTTGGTCTTACACTATGTGTGACTCAGACTCTAAGCATGACTCTGTCTGGCACATAGATCAGTACTTACGTTTAAAGACATGCAAACTGTTAACCTCTCTCTACTCGATCTTGCATATTAAATTTGAAACCACTTCTTTAACATAGCAATCCTGTCTTTGAACAACTTAGAAAAAAATAAGATGTATTTCCCAGCAAAGGTGATCCATAGAACAAATTTGAATTTGTTATTTAGGTGTTTTGAGCAATGCATCATTCATTTTTCAAGTCTCTTGGGCATCAAGTAGTTATTTGAATTCATTCATCTACATGGAATCTAACCTTTAGACCTTCCAAGTGCCCACAGAAAAGTCCTTAGTCTAGCAGTGAAAAAGTCTGACTTACATAACATTCTCAGGCTGCCCAACTCTGAATCGGGCATATACTTCGTCTTGGAACCACATCAATTTGAGGTGATGTATCTATGTTCAGTCTCTAAAATGCACCCTTAACTTGAGATCCCCAGATTTCAGACTTTTGGGAGCCTCTCTTTCCACAGCTGGACTCTTTCCAGAAGGAGGGAACATAAGATCCTCATCTGCTTTGTTAGTACCCTGGTCTGGCAGCATTCCCTCCTTTAGATATTTACCGTGATGTCTATGCCTGATGGTCAATTCCAAGAGAGAGATGGGTCTGCATTTCTGGAGATCTGTGCCCCTCCCCATGGCTGCCTTGGTGAGGGTCTCAGATGCTGACCTGAATTATGAGACAATTTCTATTAAAATGACCAAGTCCTGGTGGGCAGACAAGCAACTCATGGCTGGAGTTGCTCGAGGGGAGTGGCTGGAGGGGAGTGTGGGCCAGACAGGTACTGAGTCAGTGAGACCTGGTTTTGAATGAGGCACTGCCCTCTTACTAGCTGTGTGGACCTAGTTCTCCCTCCTACAACAGGAGGAAAATGTTGTCTATCACTCAGCTAAGTTGAAGACTAAATAAGAAGGAAGCGTAAAGCACCCAGTTCCAAATATGTGGGAGGTGACCAAGAACTTAGTCTTATTACTAAGCTGATCGGCGAATACTTGTCAGATTGGTTCAGGCCCTTGGCCTTCAGGCGATGGCCCCCCTGCGCCTAACTCAGCCTGTGGCGCACCCCTGCTCGGCCCCTGGGGAGAGCTTTGGAGCAGGCTGGCTCCCGGAAGCTGCACCTGCGTGGAGCCATCTTGCCCTTGAAGGGGTCGCCAGCTCAAGCCGCAGCAGCGCCCTTTCTCAGGGCTCATGAAGTGCTGTGCATTGTCTTCAGCGCTAGGTCATAGGTCATACGCAGGCAAACTCGGGATCGTAGATCAGAGTGGTTCACAGCAAGAGCTCTGGAAGCCGGCTCCCCGAGTGGAATCCTGGCTCCACTGTATCAGCTGGTGTGAGACTGGCAAGCCACCTCTCTGGGCCTCAGTTCCCTGACCTGTGAAGTGGGGCTGCCATGACTTACCTGTAGCAATATTGTGAGGATTAAATGCTGTATGTGTTTGCTAAGGCTGCTATAACAAAGTACACAAACGGGGTGTCTTAGAACAGCGCGTCTATTGTCTACTTGCCAAGGTCATGTAGTCAGTGAATAGTAGACCTTGGATTTGAACCTGTGCAGCCAGACTCCAAGCCCTGTCCCCTTAACCACTATGCCACACTCCTGCCCCTATTGTGCTGTGGGCACGTCAAAGACAAGGACCATGTTTTGATCTTTATACACCTGGCATGTAAGCATTATTTGTTAAATACCTGTTGAGTGAAGGGAAGAAAAGAATAAAAGAAGTAAAGAAATATAAAATGAATTAACAATTACTATTTTAAGATAATGAGAAAAAAATTAGGACTGACTGAAGACTAGGTAGCAGCAACCTTATAGATGCCCATCAGTTATAGATAAAATGGACAGATCCTCAGTCATCTCATTTGACGTGAAGGCCAGCCTTTTCTGAGATGTTAGAGAACATAGTGCTTGGTGTAAAGGATTATGGGTACTTGCTAAGAAGCTTCTGGTCATAGTTATTACATCAGAACACACTTGATTACGATTTGGGGGAAAAAACCATGAAAGGGTGATTTCCTGCTCCTTTCGTCCAGCAGATCTGGGTATGGAGACTTCCACGAGCTCCCTCTGACAAAGGTGAGCAGTAGCCCCTGCTGGCCACTCGCCCAGGCAGCCACCAGCTGCCCAGGGCAAATACAGTGGTTCTTAAACCGAGGTGGGCTTGACAGATGGGCTTCAAGTTTCTGGTTGATTGCCACATTTTGGGTTGATAAGTTTATCAACTCTTGGGTCTTAGGGATAAGAGAGGGAAAGGGAGGAAAAGCTTCAATTGTGTCTGGAAATTTCTGTACCAAGAGCTATGAGTACTGTGCCTCCTGGCACAGATTGTGTAGCGCCACAGAGTTGTCACTGGGAGGAGGAAAGGAGGCTCATTAGCAGACCTTCTTTACACCATGCCTGAGCACCCCCTGGATTTGTGGTTCATGCTGGCGCCAGGAAAGCTTCTACTGAAGCCTTAGAGCAAAGGGCCCAAATAATCAAACTACAGCACAGTTCTGTCTGGAAAGCCCAAAGCAGAGAAAGACCAAGAAGGGTTGCAGATGTCTAAAAATAGAGATGGGCCAGGCAGGACCGTGGAGATGAGAGCATGTGGGCTGCAGAAGCCAGTACATCGTGTTGTGTTGTGTTCTGTTCCTTCAGCCACCACTTTTACCCAGGCCGTCAGATGAAAGAGCAAGAGAGAGACAGGGTAGGCGAGCACGGCAGGTTGAGTGAGAGCGACTCCGTCTGTCACAAGCACAGACTGCCAGCCTGAATACATTCACGGGAAGGAAGATCAGCCCAGCTGGGAGAGGACTTTTGAGCAGAGGATGAGAAGGGGAGCTCACGTTGTCCTGATGGCTTCCATGGAAGGCAGCATTTCCCAGAACAAAGGGTGCCCCTGGGCACTGGCCCTACATCTGTGATTAAGCCTTTGAAGAGTACACCCTCCCGTTTCAACTCAGGACCCAGTTCATCGATTGAAAGAATGAAACTTTTCTGAACAGGGATCAGAGGTGACCTTCCTGTTGAAAGACTCCCCTCTACACTTGGAAACTCTTCAACTCATACAAGGCAAACCTCTGATTCCAGGATGTTCTTCATTCACGATTCACTCACCTCTGTGCGAGTGCATCTTTCCAGCCTTTGGACAAGTGTTGACCTCTCTAGGTTGGAGTTCCCCTTAGCAAGGCTGAGCCCCTCTGGGCCAGCCTAGGCCAAGCAGTATGCTGGATGGGAGCAGGGGCCAAAGCCACCTTTGGGGTCCTTGTCTCACAGAAGCTTGCCTGAGGAATGCCATCATTAGTCTTTGAAGGTCCCGGGAGTCAGCGGGCACAGCTTGTGATTTGATTGGTGTGTGAAGAAGTACGCAGGCTAATGCTACACCCTGCACACTGACTAGAAGAGAAGATCCATTCTGAGAAAAGCCAAGGGACCCAGGTAACCACAGGAAACAAGATTTCATCATTGGAAAAAATTTAAATATACTAGAACTGTGTGTTAACTGCATATAGAGACCCTGCCTTTCCTCAGTGAGGGCCTTTAGGTGTCTCCAGAAAATGTGCATGGGAGGTGGAGAATTTAGTTTAGCAGGAATTCTCTGGGAAAGTGTTCTCTCTGTCTGTCTGCCTGTGTGTCTCTGTCTGACACACACACACACACACACACACACACACACACACACACACACACACACACACACACACACACACACACACACACACACACACACACACACACACACACACACACACACACACACAGTCACCAGTCAAGCCATATAACAGCTCCTTACAGTTTTTTACCCAGAAAGCAGGAGGGTGAGAGCATTGGCACCCTTTGGAGTCCACAGTGTCAAGAACGCATGTTGAAAAGAAATTTTATCAAATGGTATTGTGGCGTTCATGAGATATGCAGTAAAAAGTATAAGTGTTTTTTAAATTATTTTTCATTGCTTCATGCTTCCTTGAATGCAGCACCTTGTGAAAACTGAATCCCATAAGGCCCCTGCTTATATTTGGGTTTCAGGCATTTCTTCTAAAATGCTTGAAACTGTTCAAATTAAAACACAGCCCTCCCTGTTATTCCCATGTCTGATATCCCTAGCCCTTGCAGTGATTCATTTAGAGGATTTCCTTGGTTTTGTACCAGCTCCCAGTGAGATATCCCCCCAGCCCCCTGCACTTGAGGGGGCATTAGGGGACACCTGCAGAGAAAGACCCTGAAGGAGACAGTCCCAAGGAATAGGAACATGTGAGAAGGATGAGTGAGCATCATTAGGATGATAAAGATGTTTTAGATACAGGATGCAACATAGTGAGTGAAATAGATAAGAACTTTTACTCGATGAGAGGGGTACCCTTATTATTATTAAACTTCAATATGCAAGCAAATATAACATAGTCGAACCAGTAAGAAGTATGCCCCTACTTTTAATGAGTTAGAACATACTAGGAATTATCCTCAGCAGCAGAGTGGGTGAGAAATCTCATGTTTCTCCGGTGAAAGCTGCAACCTAGTCCCCTTCTCAGCCCCAGTCCAGGGAAGCCTGTCTCTTGTGAAGACGGCCCTGTTCTAATACCGTTGAGTATTAGATAACAAGGCTCTTGTAATGGATGGGGCCGCGTTCATGAGATTTCAATCTCTGCACCTATCAGAGTATATAGCCTCTAGCAGCACTTAATAGATATTAAGTTGAAGGAATAAAAAAGAAAAACTAGTAAGTTCCTTAACCATTGGAGAGATTGCTCAAGGTTTTTGTTTTACTTTTTAATTTTATGAATCTACATGTGAAAGCTTCAGTCAGGATCAATAAACTAACTCCACAGCTTTGGGTAAAACCTGTTCTGTTTGGATCTCTGGACTTTAAATTCAAAGGGTGATTTGTGGAATGCTTGGGTTTCTGTGATGAAATAAAAGGTTTTTCCTTTATGATATTTGGTGTCTCCAAAGTTTTGAAATTGTATTTTATGGTTTCTCCATGTTTTGTTGAAAAATAAAGTGTGTGTGTGTTGGGGGTGCTCAAGAAAAAGAACAACAGCAAACAAACAAAAAAAAAAACAAAAAAAAAAGCCACTTTGATTAAGCATAGTTAGTAAGCTCAGTAAAGCATGTCTCATCCTGGTGCCAAATGATGCTCACTAAAATTGCAGCAATTTTTGATGCACTTGCCAATGTGTGTGTTATTTTTACTTTAAAGATGTAACAGATTGTTCCAAAATAAATAATTTAAGCCTAATGTTTCAAAAGAGTCCAAGCGCTTGTGTCTTTTGCTCCTGGCTTCTCTTCTGGGACTAAGCTGTGCCCAACAGAAGCAACTCTCATTTCTATATAACACTCCATTTGGAGGGTTGTTTTCTTGCTTTGTTTTTCAAAGTTGGATTTATTTTTCACCGTTCTGTTCCGAATGTCATAGGTTCTATCATTGTCCTGTGCTGAAGCAATGACTCCTCTTTTACAGGAAAAAAGGGAACAATCTCCATAGCATCTAGATTTGTGATCTTGTGGGAGGAGTGTGAGTGTGGAGAGAGCTCTGGGGTGGGAACCTTACCCAAGTCCCATGGCGACCTGCAGTTTCCAAACTGATTCATATTTAAGCTTCAAGCCGTAAACAACGGGTCAGCTTTTGCACACAATGTCCTCAGTTTAACTTAAAATAGCTTTGGACTTGGCAAGTTAACTTCACACAAAATGACCTCATCCTCAATCAATTATTGGACTTAACTCAATTATTTGCCTTATGGTAGAATCTATGATAGAAATATGAAAAACAAATCTTTATGTTATTCTGTACTTCCTAGATGTGCAGGGCTGGCTTTTATAGACAGAAAGCAAAGATAAAATATAAAAGACCCAAGCAATAAACTGACAGCTGCGTGTTCTCGTGAATGTAGGCCGCTATTGTGAGGTCCATCAGATGACGGGGAACTACATGTGGGACCCCAACACCAACAAGTCATTTGACATCGGTGTCAACAGAGACAGCCTGATGCCTCTCTGGTGGAACGGATCAGAACCTCTGTGGGTCACTCTGACCAAGGCCAAGAGGAATGTCTACATGTACTACTGGCCAGGTGAGTGTGTTCACATCCTGGCCCTTCCAGCCTTCCAAATATCAAACCCCGTGGAGTCTCTGAGGACAAACGATGTAGACATCATGTTTAAAGATCAAGCCAGGGGTTGGAAAATGGGATCTCTATTCAAGAAATATGTCTTATGGGCATGTATTTAACATTTTTATTTTCAATTCTCTGACATCAGATCAGACACTGCCATTTTCTGATTCTTTGGTTCAGTTAAATTTACTGCTTTTCATTTGCAAAGTTTTAGACATACAGGAAATATAAAACATAGGATGCCTTATTTGCTTTACAGAAGAATCTGGCATACTATTTTAATAGATTCTGAGCTCCCCTACAATATTGAAAAGAGGATTCAAAGCACTTATAATTTACTGGTAGTGCATTAAATGAAGTCCCTTTGTATTAATGTTCCTTCTGTACATTGTAGATCAGTGAGAAATTAGATCACTTACCTCAGTGAATACAGTCATATTCTTCAGAATACTCTCATCTTGGCAGTTGAAAATCTGTTATTAAGAATGAGGGGATTCAGTGATAACAAAATAATGAATTTACACTGTCTTCCTATGGGTGGGGCTCATTCTCCAGGTAAGTGGGCAATTTGACCTTTCCATATATATGGCTGTGGACACTTTTTTTCCTATTTCTTAATGGTGTCATTCTGATGATCACCACTGTGAAAGAAGCTATGAGGAAAATAGAGGCCTAGAAGAAATGAAGGGCTACATGGGAGAGGCAGCCGAGGCGTCTCATTGGCCTGGGTCGGAGGGCAGCAGCCTGACAGAATTTTGAGAGCACAGTGGGTTGTGGGGGAAGGTGGCAGGTGGAGATGGGGGAGCATGGAGAGAAGGATACACAGCGAAGGCTGAGTCACAGATGGCCCACACTGAGGACGTGGGCCTTCAGCAGGAGCTTGGAGCATCCCGGAGGGAGGTGGCCACGTGGAGAGCTGATCAGGGCACTCAAGGCTATGCCAGCTCTCGGAGGAGCATAGAACACTGGCATATGGAGACCGTAGAAAGCAGACCTGCCACAGAGCAGAAACTGGCATCCATAGTTGAGCCTAGGAAGACCAGAGCAGGCTGCCTCAATCCAAAGCTGGGCAGAAGCACAGACAGACAGGCTGGCAGATCAGAGTTGGGGCAGTGCTAAGAGTGTCTTCAGAAGACTCCTCGGGTTCTGTCCATAGCAGCTACATCAGCTGACGTGCGAAGCTTTCAGGTAAGGAAAGGGCTTAAGGGGACCTCGTTATCTTACACAGAGACTCAGCTTTTCATGGAGTCGGACGTGAGGTCGAGGCAGTGAGGCTGTGCGTCAGCCAGCCAAGCTCTGAGTGCAGCCCAATGTGATGAGGTCTAAAGCCCAAAGTAATCGCCGCACTTCGAGGTCATTCTCAGAATCATTATCAACAGATACAAGGGCCCCATGCATAGCATAGGACGGGGAACCGGCTGGGCATGCTGCCTTAGGCACCACCTTCAAACCAATCTCAGAACCCTCAAGATGCACAGCACACCAGTGCCATGGGGTCAGCTTCTCTGGTCACTTTAACTTTCTGTCTTGGAACTTGAGCTTTTCGGGCCCTGAAGAGCACCCCCTCCCACAGTCACTCCCCAGCTTTCCATGAGCCTTCTCCACCTGGGGTCTCCTGCCAGTGGCCTTCTGGATGGAATGGAAAGATGGGGACAGATCCTGAAAGGAGGCAGTTGCCACATTTTAGACTTCTCTCTGCTGTATGAAAGAGTATTACTGTTGATCTCATCCAGAACGGACTCCTTAATAATAAACAACTTGAATTTATATATCACTGAGTTTCAAAAAAAATATGTCAAAATGAATTTGCATGTAAAATATCTTGTGGCTCCTCCAAAACAGTTCCTTGAGGGCAAGAAAAGGCCAAGTGCTTCCTTCGATTTACAGTTCACATCATATTATGTGACATGACAAATGTGCCTTTAACATCAGTTTAGGTGTTGACTGTCAGCAAGAAAGAAGCTAAAAAGATAGCCTCCTAGAATTTTCTCAGTGACCTAAATGAAGGTTAGCTAAAGATCTGGCTGTGTTGAAGTCTGGGTAGAAACTGGATGAGAAGTCTCTTGTTTCTTAGCCACTGTCCTGTCCTCCTATACTGATACCCACATACAACCTCTTGAAGCGTTAGCTGTCTCTGGAGGCCTCGCCACCCAGCCCAGCCCGCGTGCCCTGGCGCCCTCCGTTCTCACTGGTCGGTGGCAGAGGGATCAGTGATGGCTGCTCTCCTTCCCCCGTCCACTTGGTCCCCTCCAGCCACAGCTAACAGCCCAGGGAATGTTCATTTGTCTCTGCAAGATTAAGTGAAGTGCAATGGCACTTCTTCTAAACATGACTCGATTTTATTTTTCTTCCCAAATCCTCCTCTCCCTTCCCCACTCCCCATAGGACATAGTTCAGACCTCTCGATGGGGCCTGGAAAATCTTCATTGCTCCAGTGAGCTGTGTTATGACACTGAGTCTCACCATTAAGTCAATATTTAGAAGTGCAATTTAGAAATGGCAGTAGTTCAAGTCTTCTTGTCAGGTAGATAAAGCAACAGACTGAAAAATTGATCAGTGGTGAAGAGTCCAAAATACCCCACCCCGGGTCTTGAGAAATTTAATACTGTAAACAGACCCTTTATTACCCCACCCCATGGTGCCATTGAGCTGTGCAGGGAGAAATGTGCCCCAGGAAATGATGCTAAGTCAATATTTGGCCCTAAATCAAGTATTTCTTCGGGAAGCCGAAGAGTAGTTCTACAAAGGAGTGTATGTTATTCACTAATTTTATTCCCTGTTCCATCCCTCTGGCTTGAGATCAAAGGAATTTTATTGAAAGGGAAAAGTAAGGGGGTCCAGTATGAAGCATTCACTTCATACTGAGAGCGGCCCGACGCAGAGCAGGGCGCCTTGAGGAGGGAGGAGTCGGGGGAGGGTGGAGAAGAAACAGGGAAGATACTGCATGCTAATAGGGTTTGAGCCTTTCAGACATCAGTGCCATGAGTTCTAAGTTTTTTCTTATGGTTCTCACGAAATGCAATAAAAGAACAAAAAATAGCAACCTTTCTGCTATTTCTGGAGTCTGTGGTTAGAACTCTTTGGAGTGAGTGTTTGAAGACTCCAGGTTCTACATCTGTTATCTTGCATTTTGCAGCCAGGCAGTCAGGAGGACTCCGGGCAACCTTTCATGTGGCCTTGGGATGGTGTTGGGTGTGGGTCTAGGCTCTTCTCCTGGCTTCTTCCTGTCCTGGTCAGGTGTTCAGACAAATGAAACACCTTCTTATGGGGAAGACACATTTCCATCTGGCTTCCTCTCCCCACCTCCCAGAGGTGCACTGGATGGGGAGCTAACAGTGGGTATCTGACTGAGCTCCTGTGAAATTTTGGTTGTTACAGTCAAGGTGATTTCATCTAGGTAAGTAAGGAGGCACATGTTAGCTATTGATCAGGAACTATGGATTGTTCACAGCATCTTCTCCTTTCCTGCCATGGTGGGTCCCTGACAGTCTTCAGCTGGGCTGAACATAGGCCCAGGGACTATTAGGAGCCCAGCATCAGTCGCACAAATGTGCAAGTTACCTTTATGGCTGAGTTCCTGGACTCTGAATGTGACTCCAAACATCTGGATAAAAATTGGGATTTTTTTCCAGGCAAATATTGGACATTACATACACAAAGGATTCAGTTTTTCACTATATTTTCCAATAATATCACCAATTTAGCTTTAGACCTTAAGATGTATATAATTTTAGAGCTGGAAGAGGCTTTAGTATATAGTTTGCTGGTTCCTACACTTGTAAAATCAAGGCTTCTTTAGGAAACTGATCAAAACTATAGATTCCCTTTCTAGAATTCCACCCCCATACACACGACACTCACAATTTTGTGCTCATGTAATGTAAGAGACTACAATGATAAGGATTACCAAGAGGTCTTTCACATGGCAACACCTATGTATCTGTAATAGCTACTTGATTTGGTTTTTTAAATGTGATGAAAACATGTTAAAAACTCACCAAAATATCAAATGAAACCCAAGCTCCTGTAACTAATGTTGTCTGGCAAGAGTACAAAGTTAGGGATAGTGTTTGTTACTGAAGTATCATTTATATGCAATCTTATATTGGTTTCAAGTATACAACACAGTGGGTCAGCAGCTACCTATATTATTAAATTCTTACCTCCACTAGTGTAGTTACTGTCAACCTAGGAAGATGTTACAGAATCATTGACTCTATTCTCCATGCTGTACTACTATGCCTGTGACCAACTTACGTTATGATTGAGAATTTTGGGGCCCCTTTATCACCTTATCCTCCCCACCCACCCACCCCTAACCCCCCTCCCATGGTAACCACCAGTCACTTTTCAGTGCCTATGAGTCTGCTGCTAATGTGTTCACTTTGTTTTGTTTTGTTTTTATATTCCACAAATAATTGAAATCATACAGTATTTGTCTTTCTCCTCCTGGCTTATGTCACTGAGCATAATACCCTCTGGGTCCATCCATGTTGTTGCAAATGGCAGGACTTCTTTTTTATGGCTGAATAATATTCGAGTGTGTATTTGTACTCTTAAGATTCTTAGGGTTCAATTCACCTTGGGTCATTTCCTTTGTTTGTCGGTAACTTTGGTAAGGTCTGCATCACTGATGTTGTCTGTGTCAGCAAGAAAAAGATTACCAGTTTGAGGTTTCCAGTTTGAGGCTATCTCAAAGCAGTGATCTTCAAACGCATTCTGCAGGATTTCCGGGTGTCACCCATTTCTGCTGCAAAGAAATTGAGGAGGTGTTACCTCTCTGGACTGTTGCCAGCAGAAGCAATCCCTCATGTGTTAAAAAGTTTTCATAGCTATACAACCATATCCTATCTCCTTTTGCAGGATGGTATCTTGGCCCAAAGAGCTCACAGTTTCTCAGTAGTATCCGTGATGGTAATTAGAAAGCCTTGAAGAGAAATCCAGGGACGGACTTCCGTTCTTCACAAGTCATGGCAAATCTATTTCTCTGTAAAGCGTCTTTAAAGGGTGTGACTCAAGGCCCTGGAAGAGGCTCTCAGGAGACAGCTGTGAGCAAAACCAGATGCAGGTCTCCTCCTCCCAGCCCTTCCCCTGAGAACTTCCCATCCAGTCAGGGAGACAGATGATAATCTAATACTTGCCCAAATAAATGTGCACTTGTTAAAAATACAGCAATGAAAAGTATATTGCATGGTGACATCATCTAATAAGGGATCCTGTTTCATCTGAGAGGGTGGCATGAGTAAACCCCTGAGAGGACAGGTAAGGTGGGGTTGGGGGAGTGAGGGAAGAGGTGGAAAGGGGCATCCAGACTGAGGAACAGCATGTGTAAAGGTCCTGGGGGTTACGGGAGAGGCATGAAGGGGTCAGGAAACTGAGAGGGGAGGGTGGACGCAGTGCAGGGAGGCTGAGCCCAGGCCAGGCTCTAGGGGCCTGAAAATTTTTTTCTTGTCCTGAGAGGAATAAAGAGTCATTGGAAGATTTTAAGGAGGAAGGTGACAGTATTCCATGTGCATTTTGACAAGACCGCTCTGCCTACAGCCCGGAGGATGGAACATAGACGTCCGAAGTGGATTGATAGGGGGCAGCTGGCCAGTCGGGAAGTTGTGTGGACATAGGAGAGAGGTGAAAATAGCTAAGACTAGGGGAACCGAAGAGGTGAGAAACGGATGGACTGGGGACATACTTAGGAATTAAAATTCCAGGACCTAGGGATGGATTGGATTTGAAATTAAGGATTTCAAGCAGTGATGGGCATGACACTTGGGTCCTGGCTAACAAAACTGTGTGGACGGTGAGTCTTTGCTTAAACTGGGGAAACATTTTCATAAGTTTTTGGGAAAGTGCATTGTCTTTAGATTTAAGACCAACCTTGTGCCAAATCCTAATGGTCATATACCACCACCTTCCTAAAGTGGGGATTCAACCTGGGTCAAGCATCCGTTCCTTCCCACCTTGGTTTTCCTATTAGACGTTTTACGTCCAGTGAGTCATTTTCAGTTGAGTTTTTGGAATCTGCTCTAATGGATGAGTTGTTTCTCATCTCGTTTGTCTCCTGGGCTTGCTCTCCACCCCTGCACACAGACCAATCTCCAGCGGCATCCTGGGTTCAGGCCAGCCCAGCACCCTCTCCGCATCAGAGGGGAACTGCTGCCAAAGGTCTCAGTCTGTGGGCCAGGCCAGCCCCAGGGGAAGGGTCTCTGAGATCAAAGGCTGCACTTTCCCCAGGGACCTGTTCCCACAAGCTCCTGTGCCTCAGATGTATTTTCCTGGAAAAGCTTCCACGTTTCTAAGAGAGTTAATTGGCTTAGCTGTTTTAATAAGCTCTCTTGAAACATGTATTCAACAGTTGTACACCTGCCTCATATCACATAAAATGCAGCTCACAGGGGTTATTGTTACAAGATGTGTCAAAGTTGGCAGGCGGAGCTGCACTTGGAAGACGAGTCCTGTGCTCTAGGAAGTTGGAGAAATGTAATTTTTTATGGCCTCAACTTGGTGGTCCTTAGAGAGAGACTTGCCAGGAAGCAAGGAACCATTCAAGAAAGCTGTGTGCATCGTGGAAAAGTACCAGAGTTAGGAGAGCTGATTACCAGGCTAAAGGAAGACCTTGGGACAGTCACTTCTCCCATGTGATGTCCGCTGCAAAATACAGGGTTTGGTGTAAGGCTGCCATGAAGGGCTGAAAGCTGTTAGTTGCACAAGGATGCCACATCTGTGGGGGGTGCCATTGTAGACATCATAGATTTGGCAGTCCAGTGTTGTGATAAAGTAAGTATATTACAATAATTTTCTGATGAATGGAAATTAAGTGCTTTGAAGAAGGAATGCCTTAAAATTTTTTGCACAAAAGTTCATGGACTTAATGTTGCTCATGTGATTTTTATATTAATGATACCAAAAAAAGAAAAAGGTGCATGGACTTCGTGGTGGTCCTGTTCGGTTGTCCTTTAAATTCTCTCTAACGCTCTGTATTTTCTACTCAGGATAAATTTGGTAGCTTGTAGAAAATGATACTCGCCCAGCCTGAGGTGGGAATATCCAGCAGACTCTAGACATACATAAGATGAGGTCTTTAAAATTGAACACTAATTAAGGGCAAATCCCTTCAGCGTTCCCTGAGAACAATGAGGAAACAAGATAGAGTAAGGCCAAAACATGCCCTCAAAGTCTTGTGAAACCAAAAATCTTACTCCAGGGTTCTTAGTTAATATTCGAAAGTGCAAGATCCAGGCCACTGCCTTTGTTTCCCTGCAGAAATTCATGCTTTCCTCACTCACATTGGGGTGACCTACAATGACCTCAGTTGGCCAAGTTCCACGCTCCCTGGGGAGGTCAAAACCGTTGAGCAATGTGTCCATGTTTACAGGTTGAGCCTGTGGTAGACCCAGAACAGGGCCCACAGACTCCTAATTAAACCACTATCTCGTGGGGTCCACAAGACACGTCCTCTTCCAGTCTGTTGATTTGTATCAGAGAAAGACTAAAGAAAACAAAGCAAAGCTCTCTCACAGACTTACCTGGAATAATTAGCTTTGCTCTCTCTGAAACTGCCAACCCCACTCGTTCCATGTTCCACTGCATTGTGGCTGTCATTTCTTGCTGGATGTTTCATTTATTCATTCTGGGTTATAAGATTAGAGGTAAGGTGAATGTTTTTGCCTTTTAGATTTTACCAAGGAGAGACTCTTGTAGACAAACAGAGCAAAAGGGTTGCATCTGCCCCAGGTTCCATCCACTGGGGGGACTAGTCTAATTCCTTCTCAGGGCCCCTTGGAGGTCACAGCTTCTATCCAGATCAGCCATATCTGCAGGACTTGTTTAGGGGCACCTCCGATGGGTTGAGGTAGGATCTTCTCATCTCATCCACTGGCTTTCTCATTATCTGGATGTAATCAGAAATTACACAAAATCATATTGCCCCATTTGCTCCGCTATGAAGATTCTTCCTCCGTCTGCTCTGCTTATGGAGCCACAGCTGTGGGGCAGCCCCGAGGAGAATAAATTCCACAGCTGGCAGTTCTCTCTTACCGCCAAGCCTCCACACCACTTCATGCCCCTCCCGTTACAGTGCCCATAGAATGAAACTACGGCTGCCGCGTTTCCTAGCTCAGGGGTCTTCAAACTGGATTCCAAGGATTTGCAAGAGCAAGATAGTTCTCAGATCCTCAACTTTCAGATGTATTGTGAAAATTGTCCTAACTGAAAACATGCCCTTTTCCTACTTTACATCAGAAAGGAAGGCTCCTCAGCCCCCGGAACCTTACTAAGGTACCTTGCCTCAGCATATGAGAGCCTCCAGGCATCAGACAGAGGGGGGTGTTCAGCATTTCGGGGTAGGTATTGAGAAAGTGAATACATGTAGTGACAAAGAAACAAAACTTAAAAGAAAAAAAGTCTTCCAATGTTTGATTTTAAATTATTTAAGAAAATTTAAGTTACTAATGGAAACACTATTTAAAAATTTATGATGATAGATCACTATGTGAATGTTGGCATTAAAAGAAGCAGTTCAAAGAATTAGATATTGTTACAAGCTATTTCTTTTTCCATCTCCTTATTTATGTGACAGTTTTCTTAGCACTTAGATTGAACAAATGGGAAAAAATGGATTCTGAACTTGTCTCATTCTAGAGACCAGTCATTTTCATCCACGGATATATTAATTGACTTTTAGAATCACCCCTGTTCCTTTCAGCATGAGATACATTTCTAATACAATATAACTTTTTTGGTTAAAAGTTATTTATTGAAATTTAGGGTTCTACTTGGTACAATGACAGGCCAAGTTGTTTTGAAATAACTCCTCCCTCCAGCAACAACTAGAAAAACTGCTGGACCATGTGTACGTGTGCATGTGTGTGATGGATTGGAGACATACCAAGACCAAAGGGAGACTGTATCTGGCAAGTGGGACCAAAACTCACCTCCAGTCAAATACTGGTCTCAAAAGCAGTCAAGAAACTAAGAAACTTAACTGAGCGTCTGACAGAATTGCAGGATGTGGAAATGACAAAAATGGAGTTCATAGCCCACCAAGGAGAAGAGATCTAGTAAACATCCCAGACTTTCAGTTTGACAATAAAGGGCAATACCCTAACAGTAAGAGTGAGCTACAAATGGATAAGAGGCTTTTTGAGGACTTAAGTCTTCATAAAGACAAAGTTAAGTTTGAATCATTTTAATCCCTGATTATATCCACTTTGGATTAAATGGTCTGCGTATAGCCGCAGTGCCCACGATAAGCAAAAGCATATCTCTAGAAGATAACAACATATGGGGTGTTAAATGATATTTACAATTTTCATATGTGATATGCAGCATTCAGTTATTTAAAAAAGAAACAGAGTATAGGAAAATAAGACCTGACTGAAAAAATCAAGAGAAAAGAAGCAGACAGAGAACCAGATATCAGACATGGACTTGGAAAGGGCAGACAGAAGAGCTAAATGATAAAATGGAGACTTGCACTAATAGACTAGAATGTTTTTTAAAAGTAAATTCTATAATTATCTAGCTTAAATGTGGAAAGACAAAGGGTAGAAAAGAATGTAAGAGACATACAGAATGTAGCGAAAAGGCCACAGAAGGATTGGAGAGAGAATGAGACACAAGTAGTATTAGAGGTAGTGATTGGGAACCATCCAAAATGGACAAGAGATATCAAATCATAAATTCAAGAAGTGCTGTATAACCAACAAAGAACGTCATGAATTTCAGAACTTCTGAAAACTACAGATAAAGAGGAAATCTTAAAATCAGCCAGAAAAAATTGTTCAATGGGGCAGTAATAAGACTGACAGCTGACTTTCAACAGAAATACTGGAATCCAGAAAGGCAATGGAATAATGATATCCTCAAAATGATTAAAGAAAATAATTATAACCCCAGATTCTACATCCAATGATAACACCTTTAAAAAATGAAGGCAAAATAATGACAAGAGACATAAAACTGAGAACTTATGGCCAGCAAGTTTAGAGTAAAGGGAATTCTAAATTGTTTAGGCTGAAGGAAAATGGTCACAGATGGGGGCAGAGACGTAGGAAAGAATGAAAAGCAACAAAAAGAGTGAATATATAAGGAAAGGTAAGGTAATAATAATAATAATAATAATTTTGTGGATTAAAACTCCATAGAGAATTAAAATACATGACAACAGAAGCACAGAAAGTGAGAGAAATGTAAAATTCAGAGTTTTAAGTATTCAAATGCCTTGCATTGTCTGGAAAGTTATGGAATTGCAAATTTACATTAGACTTCAATAGACCAATATTTCAATTTTTTACCGTCTCTAGGGCACCATGCCAAGAAGAGATTAATTAATTAATATATAAATGACCAACAGAGGAAGGGAAATGGAATAATAATAGTACAATAATTAATCTGAAATAAATCACTAAAGGAGAGAAAAACTCAAATATATGATGAATACAAGATACACAGTTAGATGGCTGATTTAAACACAAAGGTAGTAATATATTACATGTTAAAGTCTACTTTTTTACTAATATTTTATTAAATACTCCAATTAATCTGAATGATTCTGTTTGAGTAAAGGTCAAAAACAGGTAAAACTAATCTACATTATTAAAATAGTGTTTATGCTTGGGAGAATAGTGACACGAGGTGCCTGTGTGTGATGGGAAGGTTCTGTTTCCTGATCTGGGTGCTGGTTACACAGAAGCATTCACTTTGTAGGGGTTCATTGAGCTGTCAACTGACGATTTATTCATTTTTTGTGTGTGTCCATGTTGAACTTTAATAGGAATTTATATTAAAAACAACTATCATCATACTAGGTAAAAACAAAAACTAATATATGCTGCTTATAGAAAATATACACTAAATGTAAGCATGCAGAAAAGTTGAAATTAATAGCATTTCAAAAAGATACATAACACAAATGAACCCTAGGAGAGCTGGTACAGCTATACGAACATCATCCCATGTAGACTCTAAGCCTATTTTTAAGATAAAGAAGTACGTTTCCTGTTGATATAAAAGTTCAATCCACCAGGAAACTGTAACAATTCTAAATTGTAATGCCCCTAATTATACAATCTCAAAATAAATACAGCAAAAATTGACAGAACTAAAAGGAGAGATCGGTAGATTCGCAAAGGTAGACAAATTTAAGACATCTTTCTCAGTAACTGATAAAGTAAGAGAACAAAAAATTAGAAGGCTGCAGAAAATTTATACAACATAATTAACATATCTAACTAACTGATATTATTAGAACATTGTACCCAACAACTGCTAAGTACACATTATTCTCAAATGCACACAGAACATTTGTCAGAGATGACCATACCATATGTTAGCCGTAAAGCATTTCTCAACAACTTGGAAAAGTCTGAAATCATACAGAATGTGTTCTCTGATTGCAGTGTTATTAATATAAAATCAATGATAAAAAGAAACTCTTAAATTCTCATTTATTTGGAAAATAACCAGAGACCTCTATATAGCTCATGACTCAAGTAAGTAGTAACTGTGGAAATTTAAAAAATATCTTAAATGGAAAGATAGTGAAAATACCACATATAACGCAGTAGGATAAGTGAGATGCAACTAAATCATGCCTAAAAGGAAATTAACATTCGTACATGCATATATTAAATAAGAATAATGGCTGAAAAGCAATGGTCTGAGTCTCCAACTCAAAGCAAATTAAATTCCACTAAAACAGAAAAAAGGAAATACTAAAAGAAGAAATCAATGAAATAGAAACCAAACATACAAGAGAGAGAATTGACAAAGCCACATTTGTTCTTAGAAAAAAAAAACTAGTAAAATATATGAAAAATTGACAGGGCTTATCAAGAAATAAAGAGAGAAGACACAAATAGCCAATAATAAAATGGAAAAGGGGGTATCAATGTAGACCCTATGGACACTAAAAAGCCAGTAAAATAATATTATGAAAAATGTTATGCCAAAGTATTTGCAAACGTGGATGAAATAGACAACTTTCTGGGGGCAAATTACCAAAACTGACAAAAAGAAGTAGGAAATTAGAATGCTTCCCTATCTATTTTTAAATGAAATCTTTCAAAACCTTCCCTAACAGAATGTCCCAGTATTAGATGTACCACACCACAAGTACTCTGTGTGGTTCAATGTCATTTTAAAAACCCAGACTCTGTTATATCCTGCTACATTTTAGCATATTCACTTTTTATCTTCATTCTTCTTGCCTTCAAAATGGCTGCTACAGAGCCACGGATCATGTCCCAAAACTTGCATTGAAACTGGAAAAGAGGGAATGAGGCAGGGCCAGCAATGCACCCTTATTTTTCCTATAGAAGCAAAGCTTCGCACCTGAGCTCCTCAGCAGGTCTCAAGCCAGTACTGGGTCACATGAACATACCCAGCCACACAGGACTCTGACGGGGAGAAAGCTCTCCTCTTTCTGAGGTAAAAGGTAGAAAGGGAGACAGGAGTTCGGTTTAGAAAAAATAGTCTATCAAACCCGCCACCCAAATTGTGCTGTTTCTTATATTTTGTTATATTCATTTCCACTCTTTTTAGACACAAATATGACTTAAATATTTACAAAATTGGGATAATCCTTTACATACTATTTACTTGCCCTCTTTCACCTCTAACATAATGCCAACAAATACAAACGACAATGGTTAATGCCTGCGTGGCATTTCATTACATGGATATGCCATAATTGAACCATGACTCTATACCAAGCATTTAAATTTACTTCATTTCATGTCATAAATACCATTGTAAATAAAGATGCTTGTATATATACAATTTTATTTTCTTAGAATATGTTCCTAGAAGTGGCTTGCTAGGCAAAGCATGCATACAATAAAAATTGTATGAATATTACCTCATTCTCTGTGGATGAGAGTGACCTAGGAATCCACAACGAGGTATATGTCTCGTTAGTGTCTTTCGAACAAAGGTCTGGAAAGTGTAATCAATTTATAGATTTGCTAATCAGTATTTTTTTAAAACCACACAGAACAGAGTAGAACAGAACAAGAAAATATTTAGCAGGCATTGCAAATAGTTTGGTGAAATTTTTGCTTCTGCTGTGAATGTGCATGTTTCTGCACTGTGTCATGAGTATCTTACCACAGGTTACAGACAAAACGTCCCCACACATGTCTCCTGATTTCCAGGCCTCATTTTCTATTTCTGTTTCTTGTTAATTGCCTTGATAACAAGTTCTGTAACAGTAACAAATGACAGCAGCATTGCATGGCAACATTCATGCTTTGCTTCCCTTCTGAATGAAAATGCATCCCGTGAAGTTTTGAATTGTAGAATTTTCACTGTTGTTAATAACTAGCCTGTCAGTGAAACTTTCATTTCCTCTTTACATCAAATTATATAAAGGCTTTCTTTTTTATTTATAAAGAGTTGGATTTATTTTTAGTTAACTGTTATGATTACACCCTAATTTTACTACCTGTGGCCAAGATAATAAGCAATAAAACTGTGGCCTATAAAATTTCTGTTTTTGGAAATTATTGAGATTTTCTTTGTGGACCAGAAAATGATTTTTTTCCATTCTTATCTTTGAAAATAATGACTATTATATAATAAGAAGAAAAAAAAGTCAATATCTACTGAATCCAGCTTATTAATACTAATATTCAAATCTTCTGTATTTTTACATAGCTATGTGTTGTTTATTCTTTATATCTTCAGCTGTCATTAAAATCTTCCACAGAGATTGCAATTTTGCACTTTATTTTTCCAAGATTTCTTTGAATCTGTATGTATTTGGGGCTGTTCTGTAAGTATGTTATATAAATAATCACGCGCATTCTTAACTATTTAATGTGGATTGTGGCTGTTTCCGGCAATTGAGACATAATCTACTTTAATACTATTGACCTGACTGATTTTTTGGTTTACCTTTGGGGTTTCTTGAGGGTCCATTCTTTTATATCTAACTTTTCTGTGTCATATTATTTCAAGTGTAAATTTTTAAAGTAGTTTATAGTTGGATTTTGTTTCTTGCTTCATCCTGACCTTCTTTGAGAGTAGAGTTTAATCCATTCATATTTATTCTGAGACTAATGTATTTGGTTTTCTCTTCTGTTGTGCTTTCAGTATTAGTGCTTCCTGAATATTCCTCTGTCATTTTTTTCACTTCTCCTGTAGTTTGAAACTTGGTTAATTTTGATACTTCTTTTCTCTTCCTTTAGTGATTTGGAAGTTATGCAATTTTCTTCTGTATATTCCAGTTTTTTAAGGCAGTTTGTTTTGAATGAAACATTATATACTGATGATTCCTTCCTTCCAATAACAACAAAAATGCTTTTCCTTCCTTCCCTGGCATTCTTCCCCAGTTTTTGTTGAAATAATTCAGAATTTTAAATCCAGATTATGATATTAAAATTTTTTAAATATGCACCTTCTTCTTCAATAAAATATTTTCACATAACTACATTAATATTTATTACTTAAATTTAACTATGTTTTGCCATTTCATTGTTTACTACCATTTATTTTAAAGTCCTACCTTCTTCATTCTTGGGTTCTTTTATTTTTACTTCTTTCTCAGCAAGCTTGAGTGCATCCTCACAGTAGTGAAGGCATAATGTCTGTCCTTTCACGTCTGAAATTTCCGTATACATTTTAAAATTACCAGCTTAAGAGTCAGATAAAGCTATATTCAAATGCTACCTTTACCTTGTACCTGTCTGGTAACTGTGGAAAACTCTTCACCTTTCTGATTCATTTCCTCATTATAAAATGGAGACACTATCAGCTGTCTTAGAGGCTTTGTAAGGATTATACCAAGTAAAGTATATTAGCACTGGGACTAGTATCAGTCAATAGCAGATTATTATCATTACTATTAATCTTTGTACATTACCATATGTATTCAACATTATTCACATCTTAGTACAATATCATGCAAATTATATGTACTCTATTAAATTACTATTACATTGATTTTTTTGGAAATAAAACGGAGAGATCATAAGAGTGCAGTTTGGTATTTTCAAAATTGCATACACTTGTGTAACTACCACCCAAATCAAGGCATAGAATTTTTCCATTAGTTATTCTTCCTTCCAGTCAACCGTTCCTCATCCCCAGAGGCAAATGCTTTCTGATTTATATTGTCATAGATTAGTTTTGTTCATTCCCAGTCTTCATATAAATGGAATCATACCATATATACTCTTGTCACTGCCTTCTTTGTTCAGTGAAATGGCTTAGAGATTTACTGCTTATGTGGCATGTATCAATAGTTTCTTTTTCATTACTGAGTAGTATTTCTCTCATAGCATAAATATATAAAAAATTGTTTCCCCATTCTCCTATTTAGGGATGTTTAGGATATTTCCAATTTAGAAATATTATAACTAAGGCTGCTACAAACATTCTTATGTAAATCTTTTAGTGGACATAGTTTTCATTCCTCTTGTAAAAAATACCTAGGAGGAAAAATGTGTGGGAAGATGTATATTTGACTTTATAGGAAATAACTGAACAGTTTTACAAAGTGGCCATATCATTTTACTGTCTCCCCAGAAAATTACAAGAGTTCCAGTTGCTCACCTTCACTATCATTTGATATTTTACAGATTTCTGCTTCAATGTATCACCATGTCAATGTGCTTATACTCATTGGTGCATGATATAACTTTTTTCCATTCCCTTCTCTTTAACCAGTTAATGTATTTATATTTCTAAAAAGTTTCTCCTATAGATATGTGGGTCCTAATTTTATATCCAGTCTGATCATCTCTGCCATTTAAATAAAGTGTTTAGTCCATTTACATTTGATGTAGTTATTGATATGGGTGGGTGTAAGCCTACCATTTTTATACTATATTTTTTATCTTAACTATTTTTATTCCTATGTTGTTCCTTTCCTGTGTTCTTTTCCATTAATTGAGTACTTTTAGAAGTTTATCACATCATCTCTATTGATTTCAGACTTCATTCTTTTTTTTTCTAATGGTTACTCTAGACTTCCCAACATGCATCCTTAACTTATTCATGTTCTACTTTGAAATATTATATTACTTCACAAATGAAGCTAGAGTTTTAGAATTTTGTAATGGCATTTGTCCACATATACACTCTTATCATTCTTATTGTCATCTATTTTACTTATACATATGTTTTTAATCCCATAATGTATTGTTATTAATTTTGCTTTAAATAGTCAATAATCTTTTAAAGAATTTTATGTTTAGCCATTCTGGCCAATATTTGTATCATCTATGGGTCTGGTTCTGTTGACTATTTTTCTCTTAATTATGGGGCACATCTCACTGCTCCATAGCATATCTCATCATTTTTTTTTCATTATATGCTGAACATTGTGTGAAAAAGAATAGGAGAGAGTGTAATAAATTACATTTTCTCCCAGAAAAGTTTATGCCTCTTCCTATGTTAGGCCTCTAGGGTGGAGGCTAAGTCCATCTAATCTGTAGTTGACTTAGGTCTGGGCTTTTGTGAAGCTTTAGTTAGATTCACTTTGCCACTAACTTCACATGTCATGAGGGAAGATAAGGATTATCCCTTTAGCAAGTCCTGGAATTTGTCCAGTGGATAATTCTTATTATTCAGAGAGAGAGTTCATGCTGCCAAGTTTTTGGATCACCGAGGAGTTCTTTTTCTCTTCAGTTCTGTCCCTGACTTTCTGCAACTTGGAAAATCTCTTTATCCTGATGTTCTGTCCCTGTTCATTTGCATTCAGTGAAGTTTGTACTTTGGGGGAATTTCTCTTGATTCTCCTGTCCTACCCTTAGCCTTTGGTATAATGCTGCCATGATTCTTAAATAAGTTAAACTTCATTGTAATTTTTAAAAATAAAAAATTCCATAACAGCATAACAACTGATCTACTTTGCCACATATTGTCTCTGCCTTTACTATAGAATTCTACCTATAATTAATCAATAAAAATTGTTTATATCTTCCTTTAACCTGAGGAAAGGGTAAATTTCTCAGGTGAAGCATATTACTAATGCCAGTGTAAGTCCAGGTTTACTTTAATCCAATAAAAGGATCAAGAAAATATATGATTGATAACATTAACAAACATAATTACTGTTTATTATACAAAAAAATTTGTGGTTTGATATTTATGTGCAAACACAAAATAGTGTGCAGTTTCTTTTATCTGCATGGTGTCTTATTTGCTTTTGAGTACTGACATAGCACAAAGTACATACAAATTATGGCCCACATACATTGGTGAATAACAGTTTCAAAAGAACAGTAAACAATCACAAATAACCTTCAACACATAGAACACAGGTATCTAAAGTGCTGTAACCAGTCAAGATCCCACTGGTATTTCTTATGATAGTGAATTTTTTTCCAAGAACCCATGGACAGGATTTACTCTTGGGTTGTCTGGCCTGTTCATCTTTCTCCTCAAGTCCTGGGTCTTTCCTGGTTATCCTAGATGGCCCTTCCTCCCCTGAACCCAGGATACCAGAGAGAGGGAGATGGAGTCACACACTGGGCACTCAGACCTTGCTATGGTATGCTGAACCACAGTTCCTGAAGGCAGCCCCACCTTCTTGGGCATCAGCTGTAACTGACTGGAGACATATACCCAGGAGTGGCGTCTGTGTGTTTCCTGGCAGAGACCCTTTCTCCGACATTCCCAACTTGTCACACTGTTACCCACTTCCACCTTGGAGATAATCTTCCCTGGGCTAACAGAAAGCTCACTATCCTGTCTCCTGACAACACTTGTTTGAAACTTTATTTGCCTATAGTTCTCCTCCACCCCTTATTGCTTCTCCCCTCTTGCTTCTTCCGCCCTCTTTGCCTCGAAGATCCCTTTCTTCCCCACCTTCATCTTTTGATACACTGGCTAAACCCAGTCTGTAAGACTGAGCCCAACCTGGGGATTCAAGGAAGGCTTTCAGGAGGAAATAAATAATACTTGAAGTAAAGCTCCTCATCTGAGTTACCACAGCACCCAGCAAGTGTGCACCTGACTGTAGACTTCAAAGCTTACACTGTTTTGCCGTGTGCCTTTTCTCACTAGACTCTGGGATGTGCCAGGATGGAGACCCTGACTGACACACTTTTGTTTCCACTGTGTCTGAACATGGTGATCACAGTAGATGCCCAATAAATGTACTCAACTAACTTAAACTGAGAGGGCTCATTCCTCTGCTGCCCTATATTTTGATGATAAAGTGCAACTACTCTCACCTACCCAGGGGTCTGGGGCTGAGGCCATGGCGGCTCCTTGTATCTGAACGCCTTTAATTCTTTCGCTTCATTTTGGGAGAGGTGAGGACATGGCTTAGAATCCTCACTTGGGTGTCCAGGCTTGCTAATTTAGTGAAGTACCACTAAGTTCCAATTAGACTAATGAGATATTTATTTTATTACTCCCAGACTAATCAGATCCTACCTAACACTTGATCCCAGAATAGGCAAGGATACACTAGAAGACTTAGTAGTTCTGAAAACCCATAGGAAAATGATTTTAACTGAGGCATATCTATGCGCAAATTAATTTATTGTTGCTTTTGTTTCAAATTGAGAAAGACAACCATTAACCAATTTTTGCTGGTCCCTGTCATGGGACACCGGCATTGCGTAAGAACAACATTTGAGAACCACTGCTCCATTCAAACAAAATTACAGGTAAACACACCACCTATCAGCAAATAAGTTCTTTTATTTCATGAAAATGAACAAAACTTTTATTTTGACTAACAGTGATTGCTTCCCAAAACAGGCTCATAACCCCACTTTGATTATTGAAGAAAGTAACCATTTACCATCTTCTTCCTTTTTAGGCTGTGAGGTTGAGATTCTTGGTGTCAGACCTACTTACTGCCTGGAATATAAAAACGTCCCAACGGATATCAATTTTGCCAATGCAGTCAGCGACGCTCTTGACTCCTTCAAGTAAGTGTTCCAAAGTCTTAGCCAAACCGTTGTTCTTCCTTGCTTCTTTGACCAATAGTGAATGCAAAAGTGGGTTAGGAAGGCTTGGTATAAGTGAGACCATGTCTGAGAGAGGTGGTGAGCCTTTTGCATGGTGACAGTTAACTGCTACCAGAGAATAACTGTAAGCAAGTCACTCCACTCAGGGGTACTCTTTGGAAATGTTGAATTGAGAGCAAGAAAATCCCTGAGGGTTTTGGGTCATTCTTTATGTTGGTGGACCTGGAGAAGCAATATGAACGTCAGCATTTCTCTAATCAAGATTTAGTGAATGCTTGGATTTCAGAAGATGTTAATAAGTATTCAGCCAAAAGGGAAGATCTGTGGTGAAAAATTGCCTACGCTACCCTTTTCTTGGAATGTACAAAGCATATTAACATATTAGAACACAGAACCTTCTTTTCTCCCCTTCCATGCAGAACCATGACACAGAATTTTAAAAATGCAGAAATCAGTAATGTTGCCCTAATAATACTTGATTGCCTGTCAAACTGACCAACAGGACAGGTCAGGAGAGAGGCAAGGAGACTGGGTTCAAGAGGGGAGATGCCGGGAGCCAGCATCCTCTGGGCACAGTGTGCGGATGGCTGGCACTGGCCACGTGAGTCGGCCTGTAACTAGGATGGCCTCAGATCTGGAGCCATCTCACCCATGAGTGCTGGGAAGCCACATGAAGATGAACTGGAGTCCCGTGGTGTGGTCTCATGTGTGCGAGCAAAGCAGAAGAGCATGGCTCGTACAGAACAGGGGCAGAGCTGGAACTTCCGAGCAGCTCAGCGTCTACACCGTGCTTTTCCAGCACACCTGAAATGCTAGCCATCCGCACGGCCTTTGCTGCGGCAAATATGAACACTTAGAGCGCAGCTCTCACACAGATGCCTCCAACTAACCCGACACGTGGTTCAGCAGTGTGATCTTTTTCTTAATTCGCTGGGCCTTGACAGCCAAGCCGTCTCTCACTGTAAACCGCCCAGTGGCTCGCCGGCAGAGAAGCGCTCAGCCACGAGGTCAGAGCACAGGGCCAAGAGAGCCCCAGGTTGGCGCGGGCCTGCGAGCCGGCCCATCCACGCAGACGTCCTCGTCCTGAGGTGCACCAGGATGCCAAGCTCTGTTTCCTAGTCAACTTTCTGTTTCTCTGTTTCTAGAGAAGTTTCTCTTTTTTCCTTTTTGAGCAACATGGCCGAGCTATGGAGCACGGGGGGGTCACATCATTACCTTGGAGCACAGCCCTTACAGGGAGGGTGGTGGTGGTGGTGGCGACAGTAGTGGTGGTGGCAGTGTGTGTGTGTGTTTAGCAAAGACAGTGGGCTCCCCTAGAGAGAAAGGCTTCAAAGAACCGAAGCCTCGGGAAGTGGCCCCAGGCAAGGCCTCTACGTGGTGTGACCTGGAGCCCCCACACTGCCCGACTTGGTGCCGTGCACATCGTAGTCCCTGTATTTACTGCTTACTGATAGCAAAGTGGACAAAGATAATAAGCAGACTGACAGAGAAGTGTGTGTGTGTGTGTGTGTGTGTGTGTGTGTGTGTGTGTGTGTGTGTCTGTGTGTGTGTGTGTCTGTCTGTGTGTGTGTGTCTGTGTGTGTGTGTGTGTGTCTGTGTGTGTGTGTGTCTGTCTGTGTGTGTGTGTGTGTGTGTGTGTCTGTGTGTGTGTGTGTCTGTGTGTGTGTGTGTGTGTGTCTGTGTGTGTGTGTGTGTGTGTGCACCCTCTCGTGGGTGGGGACTCCGAGTGCTCTTCAGATGACAGCTGGGAGTCTGAGCAGAGCTGCCCGGAAACCAGGGGTGAGCTGTGGGGCTCTAAACGGGCTCCTGCGCTCAGGGCTCTCCGAGGGAAAGGTCAGTAACAACGCGTCTCCCCTAAACACACACACCAAGAGAATCCGTGACTCCCTCGAGTCACAGTCTTGCATGAGCAAGCTGCTGCTACAGGCGAATGGTCTGGCTGGTTCCAGACTGTTCCTGGGCTAGGTGAATGTCAGTCCTTGATCCTGCTCTGTCGGACGGCCATCAGGCATGCTGCCGTGCTGCGGGGGGGCGGCCAGGAGAGGCGCCTCCTTTTTCTCTGGGGACGAGCCCCTCTATAGGCAGCAGGCATCATCTGGCCTGTTACTGTTCTTCTCTTTCTTCTCTCATTCTCATTTCAAGCCCTGACTAGGTTTAGAGATAGTGGGTCTCCATCTTTCCACCCATAATTCAGAGGCATTGTTTCTGGTGGCCCTGTTCACCTTGGTGGTGTGAAGGCTCCACAGACAGTTGCACTGGCCTCATTCCACCCTGCCCAGGCCTGCACCGCCAGCTCCAGGGGCATCGTTCACACGGTAGAGTGTGTGAACGCCACTGCCCAGAGCTCAAGGGCAGCCGGGAGCTGCACATCCCTGTGGGAAGGGCGCATCTGGCTCCACTTGTGAGCTGGGTCTCGCCTTCCAGAGCCCAGGAAGCTTTAGTGACCCAAAGCACACTCCCTGTGGATGCCACCTTAGCACCCAGACAACTTGCAGCATGGAGGAAAGAAGGGGGAAAGCATGGGGATTTCATCGCCCTTCTGCTAAGCACTGAGTCAGACGCCCCATTGCCATTTTGCTGCCACAGCCATTGTAGGGCAGAGCTGTTGTTCACCCCTTGGACAGAAGAGGCCACTAACCCTGGAAGTTAAATGCTTGCCTGGATCTCGCACAGCTGGGAGGTGGTGGAGCCCAGTTCTTTGCACGGTGGCTCAGGACCCAGGCTGTGGGGCACCCCCAGGTGCAAGGCGGCTGCAGCACCTCCAGAGGCAGCATTCAGTCCCCTTCCCTCCACACCTCCGTGAGGCCCTGAAACGCAGCCAGGCAGGGCAACAAGCAGGTGCTGCCTGCTTTGCGAGTCTCCTCGAGGGCTCACACAGGGCCATAGTGGACCAGCGGCCTTCGCGGACTGCTCAGTGTCTCATGTGTTCAGCAGCCCACATGGGACACCCAGGCAGCACCGCCGCCTGCATCACCACCTCGCCTGTCTAAAGAAAGCAGTTTGAGATCTGCATCATTTAATCTATCCTCCTGGAAGTTTTGTTTGCAAGATATTCATTCTTTGGCAGCAGAAACAGGTGTGTGGTGCTGGAGGTCAAATAAGCCTTGAGCTGCTCATCTGGGGCAGGAGGTGCAGGGCAGCAGCCGCTCTGAGCAGTGGCGGCCACACTGCCCCCAGGGCTCCGGCTGCTCCCAGGATGGGCCCAGCAGACCGATGCCACCTTGCAAACGGGGTGGCCAGGCAACACGGGACAGCGGTAGCAGGGACACAGCTGCTGTTCTTTGTCAAGCTCCAGGAGATGGAAAACAGCACCAAAGGATTCCCACAGGATCCCAGAAGCTCTGTGGCCGCTGGTGCCAATAAAGGTGTGGCTGGATGGTGATGGGGTCTTTCTACAGGCCACTCGGCAGCCGGCTCAAGTGTCCTGCCTCTGTCCCTCCTCCCTGTGGACCCTGGGAGAAGGGGCCAGAGCACAGAAAAGCTGGCCAGGGCATCAGGAAGAAAAAGAGAAACGGGAGGCCTTCTTCCCCTTTTACTGTGTGTCCAAGCGCATCACAAATATTGGCACATTTCAGACACACACACACACACACACACACACACACACACGGCTCTTTGAGGAGGTTCTTTAAACGGGAAACTGAGGCTTAGAGACGTTTCTGCCTTGTATCTGGGACTGCCGGATCAGTAAGGAGAGAAGCATCCGTTTGCACCCAGACTTGTCTAATTCCAATGCCTTGTCAAAGTATGATTTTCGAAATTAAAACCCTGTCATATACTCAGATATACATGAGAATTATGCCAAAGTTCAGATTACTTATTACCAAGGGAGGTTAGTTAAAAGGAGAATATGAGAAACATGTGCACCCAAAGGGAAGGTGATGGGGGCACTGGGCTGTGAGGGCTGTTGGCTGCAGAAATGCTTCATGGCTTAGAGGATGACCAGCCGCATCCCTGGGACACCTTTCTGCAGCAGACAGAAATGATTTCCATGTGATCCGTGTCCTACAGCTTGTCAGTGAGTACAGAGTCCGGGCTCTAATTGCTGGTTAAGTCTGGTGACCTGTAGGCAAGTTTTTAAGACACCACTCTTGAGCAACACTGAGAAGACAGGCCATTATTTTTTTTGGCCTTATTTCTAAGTTTTGGGTCATTTTCCTTAACAGTCAATAACTTCTACCATTCCTGTAGATTGTCTCCATTTCTCTCTGCCTAATTGCTCTCTTTCTAACCGACTCCAGTAAGGAAAATGAATGGGACACTATGAACTTTTTACATTGAAAAGAAATCTGGGTGGAATCCTAAGGTGATGGGAGACCCTGGTGTCCCAGAAACCCCAGGGCCAGGGGCCCCTCGAAGCTCTCAGGTAACCAGGCTGACAGCCACAGGTCCTCTGGCATGCTTCCTGGACCCTAACACGGTAAATGGCCAATAACAGATCTGCAGGCATTTCCACCCCTCGCTCTGTTACAAATGAGCCGACCTGTGATGGAGACCAGATCCACGTGGAAAACAGCTGGCAACCAAGAATCTGTCAGCTCCACTCCAAGCTGGCGAGAGCTCTCCGCCCTTGAGGACCGAGGCCCCTCCTGAATTGGTGAAGTTCCACATAGAGGCCTTCACAAAAGGCACATGCAGAAACCTCCGGGTCACAAGCACCCCGAATCCAGTATTCCTGGCAAGTTCAGTGGCTTGTCACCTTGTTCCTACCTGTAGGAGGAGCTTCCTGACCCAAAACCATCAGGTAAATCTGTGATCCTTGCAGGCTTTCTGATCACCTGGAGATGTGCTGTAAATAGCCTCAAAGAAACCAGCCCCGTGGCGGCTGTATTCAGGGTATATGTCTAAAATGTTGGGTCCTAAAAGCAAAAGTAAACCTTGCTTGTGAAATTTTTCCCCTACACACTGCCCCCTGCCCCACAGAAGTGTACACCTCAACAGCATATACCATGGGAGCTAGCTGCAGATGTCAGGCACAGAAAGCCCCCAAGTCTGACTCCTGTCTGAGGGAGTGAGGCTATGGAAGGTTCCATTGCGTTCAAACACAGTGGGGGAGGACGCCCCTTCAGCCCATCAGTGTAATGCCCATGGGCCTCAAGAAGTTTAGAGATTTGTAAGAAAATGCCATTACTAGTAAGAGCTTTCACCCACCGCTTACATGCTAGTAGGACCTGCGACGATCTCTGCCATTGTAGGCGCTCTGCAACTGTCGGTTGAATGCTTGATAATAAGAATTGCGCCATATGATAGTTACTCTGGGTCAGGCACTGTGTTGAGAGCTTTTCATACATTATCTTATTTAATCCTCACAGCCATCTGATAAGGTAGGAAACACTACACAGGTGCTGGGGACACACCACCGCCCCTAAGCTGGAGGAAGCCCACCATTCAGAGAGGAAGGGCACACGTATGGCAATGACAGCACAGTGTGGGAAATGCAGACATGAACCTAAGAGCTGGGTTCCGCTGAGCTGGGGCCATCAAGGACAGCTTCCTGGAAGAGGCAGCACCTCCCCTATGTAAGAGAGGAAGCTGTGTAACTCTGGTCATGCAAACCATGTTCTCCCAACTGCTGTGAGGCTGTTTCCCCTCCGTGGACTGTATTCCCAAGACACAGGCTCTGAGGGTTTGCCTTCTTTTACCCCTCATGTTCCAGGGTGGGAGGCCACATCAGGAGCGACTAGGCCATCTGATCTGTGTGTGTTATGTGTGCATTTAAAATATAATTTTTCAAGGGAAACAAGGCAACCTGCGAAGAGTATTAATTTTTAGCCATTGTAAAATCCAAGCAAAGGAATTAGCTTTAATTTCTTTTCCATTGCCTCAGCTTTTGTCAGTTACTGTACTGTTACCATCCTCTCCTCCGTCCCCCCTCCCCACCACTGTTCTGTTCAGGTGCTTCAGGCAGAGGCTGTGGGCCCAGCCAGAGCCGGGCGGGGGAGTCACGCAGAAAGCCCTGCGTGAACAAGGACAGGCGCATGGCGTGGCGTTCCCTCCCCTCCCTGCCTCCGTGAGCTTCCCACTCCGATCTGTATCACTAGCTGCTGGTCGTCTTAGCTGGGCATCCAGGGTTAAATAGCTTGGATCTTGACCCTCAGTACTCTGGCTGAGAAGGGGAGCTTTTCCAGAACCGTAGTCTTTCTGGGACCCACAGAAGTACTGTCACTGCTAGAATTCACTCTGTATTCACGCTGGAGCGGACCCTCCATGTGCCCCATAGAATAAGGGTCCTTGGGTGTCTTCTGATATCCGGCCCTGAACACCGACCTCTTTGCCTCCCATAAGGTCGCCATGGTAAACTTGTTCTTATTCTTGTCAGTCAGTTAGACTCAGGCTAGTGTTTTCTTTAGAGACTTCCTTGAAGTCCAGCAACAATCAAACTGTCTTTATTTAAATGATGGCTTCTGGTTGCCCTGATCCTCTGAGGGCAGTGGGGGTGGGGTGGGGGTGGGGGAGCGATCAGACACATCCCCTGCGGTTGCCACATCTCCCAAGTGCGTGGAACCTGCTGGGCAGTGCCCCCTGAGCCCAGAGGGGGGTGACCTGTGGGCATGCCAACTGCCTCCAAGGGTCCCAGGCTGGCACTGTTGGTGCTGCAGCCCTGTCTCTCCCCTGGAGACCTCACCTGGTTCACTTTAAGGTATCAGCATTGCTTGGCCTGCAGGGCAGGGTTTTGGGGGTGCCAGGGCCTTCACAGAGCACTGCTGGTGACAGGGAGGAAGCGGTGGGTTCCCCCTCAACCCTGCCTCTGTCACCTGCTCCCTCCAGGAGTGGCCGGGCCGACCTGGCAGCCGTCTACTACGAGCGCATTGACGTGGAAGGCCACCACCATGGCCCCTCCTCGCCTCAGACCCAGGACGCCCTGAAGGCTGTGGACACTGTTCTGAAGTACATGACCAAGTGGATCCAGGTGACGCGGGAAGGATTCCAGGCTCACCTTCCCTCCTGTCACTCCCCTCTGCCTCCTTGACGGTCACCCCCCTCAACATGGTCCTCCCCTTGTTGGTAGCTGATGAGGCCAGCACCGGCTGCACTGGGTCTCTTCTCTTCACGCCATGCCTCTCTAGGTGCCAGGGGCTCCCCCGTTTCTCAGCCCAGCCAGCAGGGTTGCGATGACCCAGATCTGCACTGTTACCTGGCTTAGCAGGCGAGGCGGCCCAGGTCTTTACCTAACCTGCCACGTTTGGTAACCAGGTTGGTGTGGGCATGGAAACCAGGCCTGGGTCTGCCACATCCTTGCTGAATGGCTTTAAGCAAGGTATTGTTTTTTTAAATTTTTCCTGGGCTTTATTCTTCACATCTATAAAATGGATGAATGAGAGTTCTCATATTACCGCACAAAGTTTGTTGAAGGATCCAAAGAAGATGAACAGAGAGGTACCTTAAGGGCTCAAGTCCCGGATGTATTATTTTTAGCCCTAAAATGGGGGCTGCTTCTGCTATGCCTCTGAACGCTGTCACATCAGGGAAGAGGAGCAGACAATTCAGTTTCAGAATCGAGGAAGTGTCCTTCTCCTCCTACCTGTAGCTTGAAACACCTCTTACAAGATTCCGAGTATAGGCGCTTCCGTCTTGACACTGTCCTGACCTCCTCTGTCTGCCCACAGGAGCGGGCGCTGCAGGACAACCTCAACGTCATCATCTTCTCAGATCACGGAATGGCCGACATCTTCTGGATGGACAAAGTGATCGAGCTGGATAAGTACATCAGCCTGAACGACCTGCAGCAAATGAAGGACCGGGGGCCAGTTGTGAGCCTGTGGCCAGCCCCCGGGAGACACACTGAGGCAAGGGGCGAGGGGTGGTGGAGGGAATGGGGTGCGCGGCCCGTGCCCTGCAGCTTCAGTGCCAGAGACAGAGCAGCGTCAGCAGCTGGGACTCTGGGGGCAGGGGCCTATGTTGCCACTCACTCACTGAGTAGCCTCTGTCACCTTGTTCTCCCATGTCCCTGGCTTCTCTGACCTGGGCAGAGTGATATCTCCCAATGTTAGTGGAAATTGAGACGTAGTGTGTTATGTGCTTAGTAGGGCTACTTTTTTACTGCCCCAAACTCAGTGCTTCTCAGGCAAATCTGGGGAGTATTGGATGCCCACATAGAATGCCTTTTCTCTGGCAGAAAGTTGCTGGTCTGATGTGTTTTCATCAGAAAATGGGAGATTAAAGTGGAGCGTGAACAGGGGGTGTGTGCCCTGACCAGCTACTCACCGCGGGAGCCGCGCTGCTGGGCTCAAGTCCCAGCTCTGTCCTCAGCTGTGCCCGGGTGGCTGCTCTGCCCTGCCCCCTCTGCTGCTTCTCTGTCCCTGTGCCCCTGGGCTGCTGTGAAGTACATTTAGGACCGTCCTGGGCTCACTGGGAGGACAACATATGTGTCACTTAGTACAGTTATCACCAGTGATGGGGACATTCCCAAGAGAGGTGGTTGAGTTCCCACACTGAGTGGATGTGGGACCAGGCTCTGCTCCAGCCACTGCCCCCCAGGACCACAGCACCCGGGAGGACCAAATCTCTATGCACCCGCCTCTCCAAACCATGACTTCCCGGCAGTACTTGGTAAACCGGGCTGAGAAAAGGCGGAGGTGCATGAGGCACTTGGCTGATGTGTGGCCACATTGCCTCCCCACACCTGCTCTGGAGCTTCTGTCTGCACCCAGAGAAAGCTGTGCAGGACCAGAAAGCCAGCCCCCTCCCTGCTGCCAGTAGAGGGGCTGACCCCGGAATAGGCCTGGTGGGCCGGGGGCCTCTGCCCAACCTCACAGTGGCGATATAGCTGGTGGTGCCGGTACTGATGGAGAGAGCTGGGATATGCAGGGGTCTCTCCTCCGTGGCCCAGAGGGAGCCCTCCTCCCAACCCCGTGTGCCCCTGTATAAGCCTCTAAGATCTGGCTGTTTGGGGTTTGGGGAGCACAATATGAAACTGGGAAGAATATTTAACACACTTGGCAGGTCCCACAGTCAATGGTTTCTTGCGAAGAAACTCTGTTTTTCTGGCGAGGAGCAGCATCCCTATCTCTAGGTTGGCACTTAGCAACGGGCTGTCTCCAGAACGCTTTCGCATCAACAGCTTACGAACTGGGAAGAGCTTCCTCCAACGTGGTGTTTAAGTCAGGCAGTTGCAAGCCGCCTGCCTAAAGCAGTTGGTAGATTATTCAAAAGTGGGGGCTATGTTTGGGTGACAGTTTGTCACGTGATGGACACAACAGTTTGTAAGACCTGTTATGTGTCATCAGATTTTTCACTTGTCCAAAATCTTTCTGCCTATACACCCTACTTTCCTTAAAACTTACAGGTTTTTCAAAGGGAAATCCTAAGCCAAGGGCCATCGGAAACCTCCTACTAAACAGCCTAAAGACTAATTATTTTCCAGACTTGAATTGATAAACTCAATTTAATATTCGGTTTTACTCAGGGCACGTAGGGCTCTGGCTAAGAGCCAACAGGCAACATCAGCTGGTTGATTTTCATTTTATCCACAAATATTTAAGCTGCTTAGAAGTAGTGGAAATATGTACAGAGTTTATACCTTCATCATGAAACTAGCAGTGTAACTAGTGGCAAATAATTATTACCATGTTAAGATCCAGGTGTAAGTAGGACATGTTCTAAGTCAAGTCAAAAACAAATCCTCGTTCTCTGACCTTGGTATTTAACATTAGGCAGACCAGTTTCTCACTTGCCTTTTGACACAAATAACTTCTGTAATTTGTTTATTACATAGATACCAAAAGTTATTATAAAATTTTATATTAAGTATCGTATATGTAAATTTATATTAAAATATTGTATAAAATATCATACTATATTAAATATAATCGATATCACAAATTTTTATTTGTAAAGCATGAAGGAAAGTATATATACAATAGGCACCTCATAGTCACTAAACATTCTAGAAATGGGACATTACCACTGGTAGTGGTTCCTCTGTGTGCCCTTCCCAGACCACATCACCTTTGTGCCCCTCAGAGAAAGCCGCTGTCCTAAAGTAGGAGTTCTCATTTCTATAATTCTCTTTATAGTTTTACCATATGTGTTCTTTGGTTGTATAGCTGTTCAAGCTTCATATAAGGAATAACCTGTCTGTATTCTTCTGCAACTTGATTTTTCTTTTTTCTCAGCTAAGATGCCTGAGCTTCTTCCAGGTGCTCTGCACAGCAGTAATGCACCCATCTTCATTGCTGTATAGTATTCCACTGCAGACCCACAGCACCGTTCACTATCCCTTCCACTGTTGCTGGGCATTGGGGCCACTCCAGCTGCAGTATATATCTATCTATGTGTCTACAGGCACATGTGAATGAGGGGTTCTCATGTGTCCCTAGGAGTTAACTTGTTAAGTCATGGGCTATGTGGATCTTTAGTTTTACTAGATAAAGGCACTTTGATTTCTGAGACAAAAGTTTCTCATTTTTATGCAGTCAAATCTATCAGATGTTTTGGTGATTTCTTTCTTTGGTCTTATGAACCCCTCCCTCTCCTCCAGGTCTAATAAATATTCACATATATTTAAGAAAACAAATACAAACCGACCATTCTTGGTTACCTTTGCAGGTATATAACAAACTGAGAACTGTAGAACACATGACTGTCTACGAGAAAGAAGCCATACCAAATAGGTTCCATTACAAGAAGGGGAAATTCGTCTCTCCTTTGACCTTGGTGGCCGATGAAGGATGGTTCATAACTGAGGTAATTACAAAATATATGACAATATATTCATTATGCAAATTCTACCAAACAGCCAGAGATAAATAATTATTCAACTTTTATATGTAAAAGATTTTGTTTTCACTTGTGTCAATTCATTGCATTATTTCCTCCTTCAGAGGATCAAGAGGCTTGGTCAGGTGCCTTTGTAGAGACAAACTGTGGACTCGGACCCGGAATCATGGTTTAGATTTCATGGCTCCAGACTCTGTATTCTAACAAATGAACCTTACCTCAATTACCCACGCCTACAACGTAACCTATTCAGTTTAAAGTAGGACAGTTACTGCGAACCAGCACAATTGCTTTAGGGCAGTGAAAGGCAAGGAGACACACACCTTTGCTCTTACCTTTAAGAGAAATGTTCATCAAACAAGACTCCGTACATCCGGGTCCCAGCCTACCAGCTCGATGTCACAGAAGAGATTGTCTTGCTTTCTGGGGCCAAACCCTAACTGCCTCGTGCCCGAATGGCTTCAGCGGCCTCCCCCTTGCCTGCCTGGACGCCCAGCTCAGCAGGCTCTTGAACCAGCTTCTGCACTGGGCCAGCATGAGGAATCCACCATCACGTCCTGTTTAGAACCCGTTCCTGAAGAAGACACGGGTTATTGTAGATACGAGTTTGAAGATGGGCTGCAAATAGTTCAGACTACAGGGTAAAAGAGAGTGGCAGACGTCGGTACATGGGGCTCCTTGGTCAGGGCTGATAAAATATAAGGCCTAAGACTAAGTATCCAATGTGCCAGAGAGAAGGCAGATAGTGGCCAACAGAAATATGATGCAGCACATGAATGGAAGTCTAGGGACCTGGGTGTGGGCCAATGGGGGTTCCTTGAGATGAAAAATTCAATCATTCGGGAGGACTAAGTCATTCCTGTGTGCTCTCAGACAAAAAGCATCAGCTGGTCACCAAGGAAACACAGCAGCCCTGTGGGCAATGTCAGCCACCCAGTGCTGAGGCCAGACTGGGCCTTCCCAATGCACAGACTTTGGCGTCCTGTGCCATGTGATTCTAAGAGTTTACAAGAACGCCCTCTGCCCACTGCTTCTGTCTCCTCTAAGAACCAAATGCTTCTCTTCACTTTAGCACAATGTTTGACGTTCCCCTGGAGCGAGATTATTCTAGGCTCACAGCATTTTCATTTAGAGTGGTTTTCTCAGGGCTTTGCCGTGAACACACATGCAGTCAAGTGGGTCAGCTCGGTAGGTGCCTGTGCAGCTTTATGCCCCAAAGCCAGCTGTCCAAGTCTTCTAAGAGGGCTTACATTTTGTAACGCTGTCAACTTGGAAAATCCTGGTGGAATTGCTTTTGAGTTTGTAAAAGCAAATGGATGATGAGGATTAATCCACAGTTAGCTGTCACTCATTTCTTAGCATGACTTTGTGTCTCTAATGTTTACTGTCTTGTATTTAGGGAAACCAACCACACTGTAGGGCTCGTTCATGGCATGGAGGGAGCTGTTAGAAAGAACGACAGAGGTGATTTGGGGTAATTTACAGGAAAACAGGCTGAGGTCGGGAGAGTGGTAAAGCCAGAGGGCAACATGACAATAAGATGCCAGGGGGCCACAGTCACAAGACAGAGGTGATCCAGGGGCTGGAAATGAGGCAGACAAGGTCCCCAGCTCTTAGGTCCCAAAGAAGGGGTGAGGGGAGACCAAGGACCAGCTTGCTGACCAGCAGAGGCCCTTGCAGGAGGCCCAGGGACAGAGCTGATGGGGCCTCGTCCTGCCCCCACATACCCTTCCCTCCCTCCCCACACCCCCCACACTTCTGAGGGTCCAAGCCCTGCCCTCCTGCGGCAACCGGCCAATTCCAGGGTCTTCTGAGGGTAAAGCCACAGGATAGTTGCACACGATACTAAGTACGGCATATTTTGTATGTATCACACAAACACACATACGTAAGTTTGTTTGTGTGAATCAGAAGTGTCAGTCAGTTCACGTGAGCTACCCAATATTTCCCTGGATGCCTAAGAACAGGGGAGAAGCCACAAGAATGGACAGGAAGAATGCTTCACTATTGACAATTACTTGAACAGCTCTTTAAAAATATATAATTATCTCAAAAAGGAAATTTGAGGTGATTTTTTAAAATACTTGAACCAGAAAGCTTTTTCTCTAAAGAAGGAAAATCAGAAGGGAAACAGGATGTGAAAAAATAAGATTAGTTCTGAAGGCTTAACGTTGACGCATTGAATATAGAGGCTCTCACTGCCGCCTCACACAGCCTCAGGTGGTAATAACGGGCACTGCAAAACTCGCCATTTGTCATGCCTGTCTCATAACACGCTGTAGGATGATTCCTCCCCCCATGTACATAAAGTCATTTTAGCTGTTACAGTAAGTCCATCAAGAAAAATTACTTCTTAAAACTTTGTTCAGCAACATCGACGACAATAATAATAGCTATTTTCAGTTAAGTACCTCTTGGTTACTATGTCTAATTCTCTCTGTGACTCTGCATTGTGGGTAGTGTTAGTCCTGAAACTAACATACCATAACATGAAAGGGAACACAAATGCAGTTCTGAGCCTCCTAGCAGCCAACTCAAAGCGGAAAGTACAATCAATTATATACTGTGACTTATGCTGTCTGTACCATAAAAACACAGATGTTTCACTGGAAGACCGTGGTTGTCCGTGAGGCCTCTGAGAGATTTACATGTCTTTTAGTCACTCTTTTTTGTGCCTTAGTTTCACAGACTGAATACCTTAATCATTTAACTCCTATCCTTGAATTTATGGATTTTTATTTTTAAGACTGATATGTAAAAATTATAATTTCTAATTCTACTTTGACATAACATTGGGGTTTTCTCCCTTTGTCTTCTGAAAAAACCTAAAAACAAGTGTCCATTTCTTTCCTTGTTGTCTCAGACGTTTTCTTTGATATCTTTCTGACGTTTATTATTATTACTTGACTACAGAGAACTGCTCTGTGCCAGGGCTGTTCATCTCCCTTGTTCCTATCTGCAAAATCTCTCCACATGGTATAAGGACCCTGCCGTGCTCTGTGACCCGCATACCGGTGCACAGCGCGTGCCAGATGTTCCTGTGCTGGGCCGCATTTTGCATCTGCAACAGGGCGAAGTTCTCAGCCCTGAAAGCAGTTTCTCTGGGTTTAGGTTTGGATAGCAGAGGCAGCTTTGGTTCAGGCATGATCAGGAAAACAGCTGAGTAAGGACACCGGATGCTGGCTGGGGCCCAAACCGAATCCCATCTCCCCTTCCTTTCCCCCTACGGCCTCCACCCCATAAACATGCAAGATTTGGTTTCCTTGGCAAAAATGCCACTCTCATATTAGACAGCAACTTGGGCCACCAGTTTAGGTTTTGCTGACTCTAAGGCAGCTGCTCTAACAGGAAGACTTCACTGAGTTCTCTTTTATGAATGGTTGTTTAGAGGGCGCGCCCTGAAAAAGATAAAGACGGAGTAACAAATTTAATTTGTCACCTGGCACTTCACAGTTCTCCCAGGCGACTGCTGTCGTGGCCGTTTAAAACCAGGCTCTCTCCTCCTGCTGCTGCTGCGCTCTTTAGCATCCAGACGGGACCTCCAGCTCCTGCCGGCCCTTCCTCTGGCCTCCCCTCCTGCAGAGGCAGAAATCCGAAGCTGTTCATATTCCCGGAGGACTAAACGTGACACGGCAAGGACCAGGCCGTCTGCGGAAGTCAAACCCCAGCCCGTCACACCTGCAACAACAGCTTTCTTGAATTAAGTGTTCCCTGGTTACTATCGCTGCCCCGTGGATGTTATTTCCAATTCTACTAAGTTAACTGAGGCTCAGAGTTGTTGATGCTTAGTGTTGCAAATCTAGGAAAGGCCAAGCCAGGATTTCAACCCCAATGTAACCATTAGGCTCACAGTCAATTCCACCCTCCAAAGACCCTCCACACCTTTCACCAAAATGTTCAATGTATTTCTAATTTCATGGTTTGGAATTCCAGACTCACCCTTCTGGTCCCAGCAGGGTCCAGGGCTAAGTCTCAGCCCTTTCACAAAAGTTCTCACATCGTCATTTCTCGTTTGCTTGCTCACATCACCCCGCAGAAGCTCTACACTGGCTCAGCTGCTCCCCGGCCCCCTTTGTCTCTCCCTACACCGCGGCCCTCCCCTTTTCTAGCACCGACACAGGCGATTCACACACACTTGACCCAGAGTTTTCACGTGTGGGAAAATGGTGCTTTCAGTGCAAGGCTGAAGGGTTAAGAGTTAAGAGGTTGGGGTCCCAACACACTGCATGCCCTCCTTCCCCATGCCTGTTCTCCGCAGGCTCTGGTAACCTATCAGCCCAGTAGGTGGTCAGCAGGGGCCCTGAGTGCCCTTCCCAACTCCCACGTGCCCCTGAGCCCAGCTCAGTTCTGTCTCCTGCAGGTCACACCCAGCTCTCCCCTGATTCCCTCCGCCTAGGAGTTCTGATCCGACCTGAGTCACTGCCCTGGGGACTGTGCTTGCCCGTCTGCTTTTGCACACCACCCTCCTGGGGTGGAAGCTCCCTGAGGGCAGGTCTGTGGCATCGTAACACACGTTTTGCTCCATGGAACCAAGTACACAGCAGAGGCTCAGTAGGTGTTTGTCAAAGATGAATGAACAGATGTTGAGACAGTTGATTCTGGGTTATTTATCAACAGGCTGTTCGCTTTGTAGGTTTACAAATCAGTAATCAAGTAAACAGAGAGGAAAGCTAAGTCAGGCCTTTAACTTTGGCTAATTTTTAGAGAGTTTTCAACAGGGAATGGACACTGAATCTACTGATGG
This sequence comes from Manis javanica, assembly GCF_040802235.1. Lineage (NCBI taxonomy): Eukaryota > Metazoa > Chordata > Mammalia > Pholidota > Manidae > Manis > Manis javanica. The sequence goes on from NC_133167.1 coordinate 101,536,719, forward strand.
CAGGTTGCCTGGTTCCAGTGAGCACACAGCTGGAGCCCAAGGGCAGGACACGTCAGCTCTCCCAGTCCCCACCCAGTGTCAAGGGCTAATTCCCATGGCTCTACCTCATGCCATCATGCTCAAAAGGACAGGATGGACCCCAACCTGGTGAGAGATTGTAAAACACGGTGCTTCGCTGTTGATCTTCTGGACTCTTGCCTGAGTGGAGAGAAATAAGGCAATTCAGGCTCAAGCTTCTAAGAGAGGCCAATATTTGTCTCTGGAGTAAAGATTTATTTTGAGAACTGGCAAAGGATATGAAATGCCAGGCTCAATTCTAAGGCCTGTGCTTGAATGGCAGTTAGGCCTGGACCCAAAATAGTTGGGGGAAATCAAGACAATCTGGAAAGCATGGCTTCTGAGTTTTAGTGGCAGCTGGAGTGGTATTGTCCAGGCTCGACTACTTGGGCTTCAGGAAGTCGGACGCCGAGAGCCGGGAGCTGCCCCCTCTCCGGCAGTGATTAGGGTCGTCAGCTCGAGCCGAGAGCACACGCACGCCCTCCTCACCGCTGGCACACTGCAGTGAACATGATCGTGGGGAAAAGGGAAGGAACCCTATCCACTCAGAGCTCTCCAAAATTTCACTCTACTCCAAGGAATTCTGGTTCTCCGTTCCTGCTGATTTTGCAATCTGGCATTTTCCATTTCAAAGATCAGGGCTTTCCAGGGTCAGACCAGGGTCACAGGCCTGAGTAATTAAATTCTGTTTAGAAAGAAGCAGCTATCTAAGACAGAGAAGCTCTCCGAAGGACATCTCTTAGCAGTGGTGTGCGGCAAACACACATCTTGGGGTTCCTAGCCACCACTCCCATGGGGCTCCAAGTCATGCCAACAGGAAGCCTCACAGAAGGAGAATTTGAAACAGCAATGCCACAAAATCTGAGCAATACTGGCTTGTAACAGGAACTGCCTCTCACCCTGGGCCCTAGCAGCAAAGCCACGGGGCCGGCCAACGTGGTCCCGGCAGCAGGCATTTCCCATGAAGCTGCCCTGAGGGGGGTGGTTATCAGATGCCTTTTCAGCCTGAGATGATTGTTATATTTTCAGGGCATGGGAGGCTCCTCTTAAAATCCTGTCCTAGGAGAATAAAGTAGATTTAATTTTTATTCGGCTCCTCACCCACTTTAGATAGGTGTTCACCTTTCGTTTATTTTAATCTGACCAGATTTTAGGCATGTTTCTGGGTGCCCTAGAGATCTGCTGAGATGCCTCTTCAGGGAGGGAGGGGGAAATTTGGGTCCCTGACTTCACATCCCTGGAAGAAATATACTTTTAGTTGTTGAAAGAAGGGGTGATAGTCAAAATCTTTAAGAGCCAGCACCCACAGCACCAGTCAAGGAGACTGGGTGCCAGTTGGAAGAGGCCAACGGGGCCGCAGCGTTTCCTGCTCTGGAAAGCAGCCCCATGGGAGCCGAGTCCGCCTGGCTCTGTGCCCCCCGAGGCCCTCTGGGTGGGAGCCCCTCTGCTGCCACGCCAGGCCACAGACAGAGCAAGGGCGCAGGCTCGGGCCTCAGCGTGGTGCTCCAGTATAAACAGGAGGGGTCCTCAGGAGGGAACCAGCAGCCACGCGTCACAGCCCATCACAGGGGCCGAGTAAACGGCCCGCCTGACTGTGCACCCCAGTTACCTGGGAGGAGATCACTAAACAGAGATCCTCTGCCTCAGCCCCACCTACTGAATGCAGGTACCCAAAGGGAGCTCAGGATAAGCTCAGGGCAGTCTCCACACAGCCAGGCTGGGGTGCCTGCAGTGTACACGGTCTGTGCTGGGAATTTTGAGTTTCAAGGTGGGAGTGCCCACTACGGCCCCAGGGCTGGGGACAGGGCAGGGTAGGGGGAGACTGGACAGGAAGTCACCCAACCAATGCCCCTGAAGCTCCATGGCTGGGGAGGGAACCCATGCAGGACAGAGTTCCACCTCCTTGCCTGCCCACAAAAAGTCATTTTGGGGTACAGGGCAAGAGCTGGGGTCCAGGTGTCATCTAGTAGCTGGCAGCCCTCCCACATCCTCAGGAGTACTTTTCTCCCAGGCTTAGCAACCATTTCTGATCTATTACCGAGGGGAAACCAGAAGGAGCAGCTGAAACGATGAGAACGTGTCGAGGCCCCTGAGTCTGCCATGGCGAGTGCCCTGGCCACAGGCTGCTTCCCGTTTCTTCCCGTCCTCCCCTCTCTTCTCCCGCCTGCACCCGAGTCTCCAGCCATCCCCCCATTTCTGACTGTGCCTCCAAATTCTAAGAGATGCATCCAGACAAGTGCTGAGCAAACTCCATTAACTGCTTTTCTGATTCGGGAGTAAGCAGTGAATGTTCCTTTTTTTTTTTTTACCACTAAGGAAGATCTAGGCTGGCAACTGTGGCTCTTGTCTCACACATATTCCCCTGCTTCTCAGACCCAGGCAAGCGCACGGCAGACCCTGTGGCGGTGAGCTGGTAGTGCCCGCGCGGGCGCCCACACGGAGCGCTGGCCCATACGTGTGCACCTACACCGTGGCTCACAGGGTTGCCTCGTGTGGAGCTATTCCTGGTTCCTTAGAAGCGACTGACTCGTTTGGGGGCCTCCCCGGGGAGGGTGCTGGCGCTGCTGTCCACCAGGTACCGAGGACAGGGCCCTGGAGGCACTGGAGCGTGCTGAACAAATCACCCTCGGTGAGGATTTTATTTAAACTTCAAGGCGGTGCTCAGTGCAGAGTGGCCACCTTGTCCCCGTTTGCCTAGGACTGTTCTGGTTCAGCTTTGGGAGTCTTGCATCTCTGGAGCCCCATCAGTCCCAGGGAAACCGGGACAGGCGGCCACCTTACGGACCGGCCAGCCTCAGGCGGCACTGAGAGTGGAGAGTGCCCAGTGCCTCCCTCCTCCCTGTCTGATGACTGCTTTCTTCTCATGCTCTTCCCACACAAGGTGTGCAAGGTCCCCCCGTGACTCAGGACCTTCTGTATCAGACCCTCCCCACCAAATTCCAAAAGGTCCCATTGCTGGGGGGGCCTCCACACCCCCCCATCAGTGTGAGAGCCTCCCGTGGGGCCTCCTCCGTGGGTCCCCTGCTGCGCGCACCACTCTTCTGCCCAGTCCCTCACCTTTGGCCGGATCTGAGGGTCTGGGCACCTCCCCGGGGGGTCACCAGGTGGCACTGTGTGGTGGTTGCTGGCCTGGTAGGGTCAGGATGGGGCCGGGCTCCTCGGCCAGTGGCTGGAGGACCTGCAGCCTGGGGTTCCCCCTCTGCAGGCGGAGAGGACTGACACACCCTTCCTCAGCCTGGCCCCGTGGGTGTGCCTCTGGGACGGTGCGCGCCGGGACAAGTACTTGAGCAAAAGCCACTAGGAGGAGAAAAGCAGAAAATCACCAACTCGCCATTTTGAAGTCAAGGCTGTATACTTAACGTAACCCATTCAACGAGGTAGATGAAACTATTAGCTTCTCACCTAACCAGCCAGTTTACTAATATTCCTTAAAACCGGGAAGAATCATTCTTTTGCTGGAGCAAGTTGTCACTTGACTAAAAATGGCAGACTTCCCGGTGATGGGCCAGACGCCCGTTACCTTCGGGGCTGAGACCCTCACCGCGGTGTGTTTCGCTGAATTTTAAATCAGGTCATCCGCCCTCGCCTCCTTTTCACCTGCCCCTCGGTCACGGGGTGCACACAGCCCCTGGGGCTCACAGTCAGTGAAGTCGTCGTCGGTAGCAGCACGTCCCACCTAGTGCCTGTGAGGGGAAGCGACACATTAAATCAGCTGACGAAGCTAAATCGGGATGTGTTGTGACCATCACTGCAGACAGATGAAGAACGAAAACAGTGTGACAAGTTAGAAATGCAGTAAGTCAATAAACACATTGCCATGGAAAAGTACCAGCTACCGCTGGAGGAGGGACCAGAGATGGCGGAAACTCAGGAAACAGGGAGGCAGTGAAATAGGGCGATTCGGCAAGTGGTAATGCCAGGGAGCGACTTATGGGCGAGAGCGGATGGGTGCGCGATGCGATGCGATGCGATATGACAGCTGAGCAAGCCAGGGAGAGTTCACCCGCCCTGCCGCCCAGGGCCAGGTCGCCTCGCCCACAGCTGCCGGCGTCTGGTGGCCATCCGCAGCCATTTACTGAGCACCTAGTTTAATGGCACTAGTAAAGGTAACCCCGTTCCTTGACTGCAGCCTCCTCAGCATTCACGGAACCTTCCATGAGCCTTTAGGCTCTCAGCACACAGTCGTGCCATTCTCCAAAAGCTCCGTGAGGCAGTGTGATCACAGCCAGCAAGGAAATTGAAGCTCAGAGGAGATGGGTAGCATGTCAGGACCACAGAGCTGGGACGCGGCAAACTGGAATTCAGCCCCACACCAATGCAGTTCCCAGATCTTTTCTGTGTATTTTATGACTGGCCACCACTCAGTGAATGAAGAGGCAGGGGGTGGGGGACACTTCACTGCCCAGTGCCCTTTGGCTGCACAAAGACTGGGAGACAGAAGACCTGGGTTCCCATCCCAGTCCTGCCTTGCAACAGCTGTGTGGCTTTAAGAGTGCTCCTTAACCTCTCTGTGCCTTGGTTCCTTTGACTGCAAGGTTGAAGGGGAAAACAGTTTCCACACTGGGATGTGCTGATGACTGAGTGAATGTCACTGTAGGCTCTCGGTGAACGTATGGCAAATTAAATACCTGGTACTATTTACTACCAGTGTTCGGAGCCAACCCGTAAATGGCTGGCACTTGGGCTGTTGGCTTCCTCTCACCCATCACAACCAGTCAGTTCCACCTTTAGCATTTGAAATAGTTGTGATAACAAATCCCACTCAGCAAGATGATGGGAACATCAAGAATGAAGAGTCAGTCTGCAGTGAAGGGCGAGGGTTGTGTCCAGCTGGCGGCAGCCTCCTCGGGATTCTCAGAACCTTCCGTAAGCCTTCTGTCTCACAGGTGAGCATCTATGGCCTGAGAAAACAGGAGCTCTGGAGGTAAGAAGGGTGACAGTGCAGTGAGGCTGCCGGAACCCAGCCCAAATGAAGAATGGCTGGAGGAAATGAAGATATGCAAGGCCTGGAGAAGAGCAATGTGAGCCTCATCCTCAAACGTTTGGCTAAAGTGAGAGGAAGGGACTCATTTATTCCAAATTGCTCCCAACAGAGGAGCTAGAAAAAGTCAGGTCAGGCTGGTATGCATGGTGGGAAAACCAGTGGGGTAGCAGTGAGTGGACTACCTCTGGGCACTGATGGCTTTGATAGGAAATGAGGTGATCAGATTAGACGCCGTGTTGTCCAACAGCAGTTCCTGGATGGCACCTGGTGTCCCACAATTCAGTCTAGTTCTGCCAGTAACTCCTGGGAGGTAGAGCAGCCCCCACACATTAAGGGGCTCAGTCCCACAAGGCTGCCCCTACTTCAGATGCCAGCCGCAAGTCCCAGGTCCCCAGGGTACCCACACTTTTGTCTGACTTGGCTATAAATTTGAGGGTTCTCCCAGGCCCCCTTCAGGTTTGGGTAATTCACTGGAGTGAATCACAGAACTCAGAAAAGTGCTATGCTTATGATTCATTTTATTACAGGGGATACAATTCAGGAACAGCCAATGGAAGTGATGCGGAGGGCAGGATGTAGGTGGGGAACAGAGTTTCCACGCTCTCGTTGGGCACGCCACACTTCTGGGACAGCAGGGTAACCCAGAAGTGCCCTGAACCACATTGTTCTAGGGTCTTTTTATGGGGTTTCATTGTGCAGGCATGGTGCTTGATTAAATCATTGGCCGCATGATTCAACTCAATCTGAGAGCTCAGAGGATGGAGTTGAAAGGTGTAGCCCTCTCCGGATGTGGTTGGTCCCTCTGGTGACCAGCCCCCATCCTGACGCTATCTAGTCTCCACCTCCGTAAGTCATCTCATTAGCATAAACTCAGGTATGGGAACTAGGGGCTTGTTACAGAAAACAAAGCACTCCTGTTGCTTGGGAAATTCAAAGGGTTTCAGGAGCTCTGGTCCAGGAACCTGGGACAAAGGCCAAATATATTTTTTATTAGACCACAGATACCCTTTAACATCCCTTCTGCCTCTAACATGCTATCTTTCGTGGCTCTAAAACTGATTATGAGGTGCAGTTCAGCTCAATGTAAGAAAATACTTTTATACCTACAGCTCTTTGGCAATTTAATGGTCTGCCTCCGAAGTCTGGGCTACCTGGAGTAGAAGGTGGTCCAGCTGAGGCTGGATGACCCCCAGTGGAGAAGATGGGGGAGGAAACCCCCACATCGGGTGGTGGTTTGGACCAGATGCTCCCTCACCACGATCGCTGGGACACAGGGTAATGTAGTCGCCTCGCCTCGTTTCAGAATCGAGAGACGCTCCCATTTTGGATGAACAGCACCAGCAAGAGGGAAGGCTGGCAGCACGGGTGGCATGGCTATGACAATGAAATCATGGACATGCGGGGCATCTTCCTGGCCTTTGGACCCGGTAGGCAAGAAAGAACCCAATTCCCTCCGTTCTCCTTATTCGCGGAAGTGTGTCCGGTTGGGGCTGATGGCACTGGTGAAGGCTGGGGTGGTCTCTGTATGGACCCTCTTTATGAGTAAAGCTGAGCAGACCCAGCTGGTCTCCATGAAACATATTTTGCTGGCTGGCTTTCAAGTGCTTCTTGGGTTTGGCAAATGTAGCCAAATACTTTTCCTTGTAACTTTTAAATCTTGAGTGCAGTGAAGAAAATGTATTCCACATGTTTGTGATTCATTTTTTACTTAATTCATCAAAATGTTATTTCACAGCTATCTGCTGTCCAGGAAAAGCTTATGAGACACCAGGTTGCTGACAGCCATGAGTCTCAGAGTTGGCGGGATCACTTCACGGGGTCGGACCCCTTCACAGCTCCCCCCTGTCGAGAGCACCCACCTCGGTGTGGGTCACTCAGCTTAGGGCCCAACCAGAAGCTGGGATCCGCTCAAGGGCAGGCTAGGAAATGACCCTGAGACTGACTTTGAGAATGCAGCACAAGGACCAGGGATGCCTTGGATGAAAGCAGATTTACTGTGCCTTCCTTGACCAGATAAATTGCTAGGGCAGAAAGAGACGGGAGAGGCCTATTTGGTCGTTTGCCTTAATGGACAGAGCACTTTAAATTCACAGTCTGGAATAGTTTATCAAACATTCTGAAGGTCATGTGACTACCTGAATGCCCCCTTCTTCAAGAAAAAAAAAAAAAGAGAGAGAAAAGGGAAAAAAAGCATTCAACAGCCATCAGCCATCAGTTGACTGGCCCAGGAGCTGGCCTTCTTTCCTGCTACTGCGCGCCCTCCTCATTAAATATAATAAGCTCACCCTGATATCTCTGTTCCAAGTGCCTTTTTCCGGATATAGATCGAAATATTTCAACCCATGACAGTCCACATTTTCCTTTCACATTATCGTTAGCGACCATGTCTGGAAGGTCTGCTCTTCTCCTTGAGGTAGCAAGAGAAAGATATTTGTCAATCTTTATTGACAGCTGGGTCATTGCACTTACCACAAAGGAGCTGCTGAGGACTCTGCAGCGTCAGTTTCTGCACCCCACCCCGGGGCCCCTTGGGTGTCTGAGCTTAGGGAACACGGCAGTCCCGATCCTTTCCCACCTGTGGTCCAAGTTGCTGCATCCTGAAGTAAGCACGAGGGCCAGTAACAGCAAGCATTTGTAGAGCATCAACTGGGTTCACAACTTTGGCCCGAGAGGAGTTCAGAAGATGCCTAAGCATGTTGCTGTGAACCCGTAATAGTTATCAGGTGCTTTGTTCCCTGGCAGCCAGACCCCCGGGCAGATAATACAAAGCCCGAAATGGAATGAATTAGGGAATGGAGCCATGGGGACCTTGTTGAGGTCAACTGCTAGATTAAGCTGGAGACAGTCCAGGGCCATGGCCTTTATACAGGAGAACATTAGACAGGAGGGCTTTCATTCAAAAGCATCGCCTCCTCCTTCCCCAGAGGAGAGGAATAAGATCGTGAATGCAAAACAGTTGTCAATCGGAGTGTTTATGAGCAAGAGTCTCGGGGCATATTTTAAAGTAGAAGGAAATCTAGCCTCAAACCAAAATTTTTAAACAAAGTACCCAAAGCTGCATTAGCTTAAAGTTAAATTCAGTGAGGAGATTTTGTCCATTAACAAAGGCCTCCATCATATGCTCCTTCAAAACTAAAAGCCTAAGTCTTTTATAGACAGAAAGATGACCCCTGATAAAAATGGACTGGGCTAATTGCAAAAATGTTTCCAGGCAGACGCAGCCTTGAGAGCCTCCCGCAAACCACCACGTTTCTGGCTGCAATTCTCATGAAAGATTGAACGGCTTTACACACGGCCTGTTTACTCAGAAGAAAATTGGAGAGTGGGGCCTTTACCAGCTATCTAGCTGCACTCTGAGATAAAGGCGCAGCCCTCCTGATTGATCGTATGTGCTTCCCGCTTAGGGAGGAAGCCGGGCATCGTTGCAGCTGCCCAGATAGGGCTTCAGAAATCAGTAAGTCTGGGCAGCAAAAAGAAAAGGAAATCATTCTTGGAAGATAGCCTCTCTCTGGCTAATCCCAGTTTCTAATTTGAACAACCTAATCTCACCCTGGGGAACTCCACATTCAAGATAAGACAGCAGGCGTGTGATGCAGTGAGCCGTCTGTGAGCCCGGAAGCCTCCCTCGGAAAGCAGCCCGAGGTGGCCAGGCACGGCGTGGAGAACCTTCTGTCTTTAGAGCAACAGTTTTAATAGCCACAAAATTTAAACCTGTGGGAATAACTTGGATTCCCAGTCCAGGTTCAAAAATGTCACCTTGCGCTAGGGGAGCTTGGCTGGATCCTCTCAGATTGCACTGGGTATTGTTCTAGAAGCTCTCATTCTGGCCTGGGTCAGCTCTGCATTGGGCCCAAAGTCCCAGCCCCTCCAGAATAGGAAGCCGTGAACCAGATGGAATTGGAAAGAAAACCCAACTCTTCATCTTGCTTTATGCGTCCAGGATTTGATTTTTGTACTTTCAATGTAAAAAAATAATCTTTTCTAACATTTTTTTGTCAGTAGAGCTTGATCTTAATTTTTCCTGCCAAGGTATTACCGGTGAGGCAAGGATATGTTGGGTGCACAATTGTCCAGCACCGTCCACGCCCTCCCACCCACACACATGAGGAGGACGGGGCACCATGCTGGGCGGCAGGATGAGGGTCGCACCCAGGCCCATCTGCGGCAAGTCAGAGTGGGGAGAGAGGCTGCTCTCTGGGGAAGGGAAATCACCACCCTCACCTCACTGTAATATTTGCCTTGATGTTAAGAAGCCCTGGGATTCTGGGGTGGCCCCTACATTCTCCTATCCAGAGAGGTTCTGGATTTTTTAATTCGTTTTTACCAGGAGGTTACGCTGACCCTTACCTTCCCTGCCCCAAGAGTAAAGTGAACCCTTGGAATAACATACAGGGTATTTTCAATCCATAGTTTACCTTTAATGGGCATTTGTTGTATGTATTTATTAATAATAATAGTTACCATATATTGAGCATATACAGTGTACCTGGAGCTATGATTTAGGTGCCATTTCCATGCCCAAGTTCTGAGGTTACCCAGCTAGTAAGTGGCTATTTGTTGCTTGGAGAGCCCATGAGCCTCTTATACTGAATTCAACTTTAATTCTCCAAAGTGAGCATGGAAGTTGGCCTGGATCTGACATGCTCTGGGGCCGTTTTCTGTATATAACTTCCTTCCATATTTGTAATTTCAAGGTTAATACAAGAGCAGACTTGGTACTGAGGTTTCTGGACTATGTTGCCGTGGGTGTTGGTTTGCTTTGCAAATAAAGTGCCTGTGATCATTTGAGCAAAGCAATTATAAAGATTTTTCCTACGGTAGAAAGTGTGGCTTTATAATGCCCAAAGGAACCATCTCCTTTAAAAGTCTTAGTGGGACTAAATGCACATGCACAGGCCTTCACTGACAGATAAAGTCTCCTTCCTGAATTCAACCTCAGTGTAGCTTTGGGTATTTCGCTGGAGCTCTGGTTTAGGGCCTAAAAGTGAACCTGCTCATGTGTGTTACTAAGCTTTATACTCACTCTTGGCAAGGACAAGTGTTTTGCATTCAGCACCTTCCTGCCTGCTGTGGAGCAGGAGCCCTGAACCCCGCCGCCCCCCAGCACCCTTCCTTATTTCTCTAACTCCAAAACCTGTTCGCGTACTCTCCACATGGCTGAGCTATTTTATCTGCCAGAGAAAGGCTCCCAAGTAATGCTCCGTTGACCTTCCAAAAGTGTTCCGGAACCAGTGCCATCGCCTCTGAGTGAGCCAGCACCGAGGAAGCCACACACCAAGCCCTGGGACCTCGATGGGGCAGGGAGAGGGACAGACATCCTTGAGTCGCCATGGGACACCCTGGCTGTGCAGGCCCTGCCAGAAAGATGTTCTGGAAGATAAGCACACCATTTCTTTGGGTTTGGGGGAGTCCAGCAAAGCAGTCAGCCTTCTACGACCACACCTGCTCTCCGAGGCCCCAAAGAAGTGAGCCATTTCAGATGGCCCTTCGCCTCCCAGGAAAGCGCTCTTGTCACACAGGGAGCATCATAGTTATGCACAAAGACTGTCTGATAATTTGATTTAAAAAAAAAAACTCATCTCCATGAGCCATAGAAAGCTACTTCCTTTCACAACCTACAGCCATCCAGATAACCTTCCGTGTTCACGGCCACTTGGCTGTGTGTCCCACGGACAGAGCTGATTCTCCAATCCCACAGCGGCCTGCAGCAGGAGCATAATTCCTCCGCACTGTGGCTCGCCCCCTCTCTGCCCTCAGAGTGACGTAACAACCTGTTTGCTTGCCTTTCCCTTCCAGATTTCAAATCCAACTTCAGAGCTGCTCCCATCAGATCCGTGGATGTCTACAACATCATGTGCAACGCGGCAGGCATCGCCCCCCTGCCCAACAACGGCTCCTGGTCCAGAGTGGTGTGCATGCTGGAGGGCCGGGCCGGCCCGGTTCCATCTGCCCTACCGAGCAGCTGTGCGCTGGCCGTGACCCTCCTCTTACTGTTTGCATAGCTGCTCCTACTGTTGCCCCCCAACACTCAGCCAAGTGTGCCTCCGTGGCGGAATGGCTTTCATTGCCCATGTGAATAATAGCTTCATTAACACAATCAAGGCCACAAAAATTGTAAATACATTATTCTTGGATGATTCTGTATATAAAAGTCCTTACTTCTTGAAAAAACAAACCAACTATTTTTGCTGGAGGTAGGGAAAATCCTAGCTTTTCATTTGTTCAACTGTGTGTCATTTTCTCCTTTCTTTAATTACTCGGATGAACCGTCCGAGCAGGGCCTGCCCCTGGAGCAAACAGACTTTGAGTGGCTCTTGTGTGGAATCCTGGACCCCTCTCTGTCCCGCCTTGCACAGAACAGGCCCTTGTCTGTGCCGTCCCCACACCAAGGAGCCCTCCTTGGAGTTATAGCTACAATCCTGTATGGCTCTATCCATCTTGGAAAGAGGTCCACATGAAAGCAATAGCTGCCACCTGTTACTGACCCAGCTCATGGGGTTTTTCATCTCATACAATGTCCCAGAAAGGGGCTCAGCAGTCACTCAAAATCAGTAATGACTGGAGAACTCGAAGAGCTAGGTAAAAGACAAGGGCTCCCTCCCAAAGACTTGAGTGCACAGACATTTCTCCCTTGCCTGGAGGAGTGGAGCAGCTTGCCATACATACAGAAGATAAGTAGCTTGCACATAGCGGGCCCGGCAGGTTGTGGATGGAGGGCCTGCCTGCCCAGCTGCCTGAGTAAAGGCTTCCTCAGAGGCTGTTACCCGTTGGGGCCCCATACAGAGTGTAGTCTAGAGCAACATCAGACATATCACTACAGGCCGGGGAAGGGCTGTCCTGCTGATGAGAGCATGGACATCTTTGCAGAAATCTCAGTCCTCTGCTTGGGACGGGGATGCACTAAGCATGGGTTTTATGCACTAGTAGTCCTGGAGCAATGCTCGCCTAGCAAGAACAACAATAAAGTGAATCCTCGAGTGACCCAGAAGTCCAAGGGAAATGGTGGGGGGTGGAGGATGGAGAGAACACGATGGGGCCGAATCCCAGTCACTAACCAATTAGCTGTTTGATTAGGAAAGAGTTTGGTCAGCGTGCTGTCTCCAAGACCTAAGTTCTTTAGAAACTCCCAGGAAGAGACGCTGAGCTTGAGTTGACATGTTTTGAGTTTAGTCATCTGAGCTTGCTGTAGGAAATCTTGTAAAACAAGGGATAATGGCATGTCTAAATGATCGAGTCACAAACACGTATCACTCATTAACAGGAGGTGCATCTGCAAAGGAGACTTTATCAGGAAGACAGCCCAGCAGGCCTCGTCAGGACGACAAAGCTCTTGCACAGAGTTTACCTTAAAGATGATTGTCAGCGCTCACCCTGATTCAGGAAGGCCAGGAGCCGCCTCTGTGCCTGGAATCAGGAGAGCAAAGGATCAGTGCTCAAAAATACTAAATTTACCTTCACAAAAGATTTCTAAGGATTTATGTAATGTGATTTAAAAGAGCCAGCAAACCACCAGATCAGTTGGAAGGAAGGTAAATGAGTGTTACCTGGCTGAAAGCAACACCGGTAGTGGTTGCTAGAACAGGCATCTATTGCTCAAAGTCTCCTTCCTTCTCCAAGGACAGTGTTCAATGAATTCAGTAGAGCCCACATTCCTCGCCCATGAAGGGAGAACCCCTAAAGACACCCCAGTGATTCAGTTAAAGGCAGATCACCAAAATCAAGAGGGACCCAAACACGGACACAGTCTCACAGGTTCTCCTGCTCTGTCTGCCGTTTTTTCCCCCCACTCATCCTTCAGTCACATAATACAATTTTAGATACTTGTCTGACACAGCCCAGTTGCTCAATAAATAATCATGCATTCATGAATTAGATGAGACACTTTTGGCATCATGAATAGTGGTAAATAATAAAGAAAATTTAGACACTGAATGGAGAAAAACCCTTTTCCTAAAATAACGTATACATTTTAGTGGATTAAGTATTTGGCTACATTTTTTTTCCTTTGATTTTTGTTCTAAAGCCAACTTTTTTTTTTTCCCCTGGAGAATTCTGCTTTCTCTAAATGCATTTTGTTCCATCAGAGTAGAATCTGAATATATATATAGACACCTTTTCTCCTGGATTATTTTACTACTTTATTGCTAATTCCAGGAGGAAAATAACTGAATTGGACCTGCAAATACTGAAGATAAATGAAAGGAATAATCCTAAATTAAAGTTGAGATGAATGGCTACTTTCCCTGCCCATATGCCTAACCTCCAGAACCCAATTCAATTAAGTTCTGAAGACCTCAGCATAAATTAGTGCAGGCCCAGGGAATTCTTTCTAGCCTCTAAGAGTCCTGAATTATAAAGTCCCAACTCTCTTTCCTTTTAAAGGGACCTTGGAAACCCACATTAGATCTGAGTACAAATACAGTAGTTTGCATACTTCCTGGCATCATCTGACCCACTTACAGAGATGCAGCAGGTTCTGAAGGTCTGCGGTGGGACCTCAGCAACACTTTTACATGACACTGGCCTGAGGTCTGAGTTCTGCTCTGAAAAGAGACAGGTTCTGAACTGACCTTGGTGGACCCTAGTGTCCTGACAGCAATTTTGTAATCTGCCCATTTCTCCAGGGGGCAGCAGGCTGGCATGGGCTCCTGCCCCCTGCTGAGCCACGCTCTCAACCCTCCATAAACCAAAGCAGGCCTGTAACCCCCAGTGACGGACAGAGGCACCTACAAAGACCACACCCTTCCCTTGTGGGTCTAAGATTCCCACCCAAACTCATTGCTCAAGATACATAGGTTGTGCTGCCAGACAAACTCATTGCTCAAGACACATAGGTATTTTATGAATTTCCTAAGGAAGTGTTTTGCATTTCTGTAAATTTCAAGTCCACATGTGATTGCACTTAATCTTTTTAAGCAATTTGTGACAGACCGAAGTCAGCTCTTGTGAAGTACTTGCTAGAAGAAAGGGAGGTGGTAATCTTAGCAGACTGGTTATAAAACATATGAAACTTGGTCTCAGGTATATGCTGTGGAAAATATGGATATCTGTTGCTTCAAAATCGCAAAATAGCACCTAGTGCAGTGCCTCAAATATTTAATAAATGTCCTACAAATCTATGTTGCATAAAAAAGGAATAAATACCATTAAGAAGACTTGCTTACCCCTCTGATGGTCTTTTTGTAGTTCCTCAAATTAAATGAACTTGTCATTTTTGGCTTGCTGCTTTTTCTTATCACCCAACTGATAATATATTTCATTTCATGGGCTAAATGTATTCCACTGAAGGCTTATAAACTTGATGGATGGATGGAAGGAAGGAAGGAAAGAAGGAGATTAGATTTTAAGCATGCTAAACATATTTACTCTTTTAAAAATAACAGCTTTATCGAGATTTAATTCACATAGCATACAATTCATCCATTTGAAATGTACAGTTCAATGGCTTTAGGACAGTCATAGAGATGTGCCACCATCCCCAAATCAATTTTAGAGCATTTTTATCACCCCCAGAAGAAACTCCATACCCATTAGTACACCAGCAGTTACTCCCCATGTCCACCCACCGCCATCCCCAGGCAACCACTGAACTAGACCCTGTCTCTACAGATTTGCCTGTTTAGGATATTTCATAAAAATGGAATAACACAATATGATGTCTTCTAGGACTGGCTTCTTTCATTCAGCCTAACGTTTTCAAGGTTTTAGCTTGAATCAGTTATTCATTCTTTTTGTTGCCAAATAATATTCCATTATATGGACATTTCGCATTTTATTTATCCATTCATTAGTTGACAGACATTTGTTTTTCCCGCTTTTTGGATATTATGAAGAACGCTGCTCTGAGCATTCATGTATGAGTTTTGTGGTCATAGTTTTTCAGCTCTCTCGGAAATATACCTGAAGCGGAAATGGTAACTCTAGGTTAAACTTTGGAGGAACTGCCGGGTTTTTCTAAACTGGCTGCACCATTTTGCATTCCCGCGGGCTGTGTATGAGGGTTAGGTTTCTCCACACCCTGATCAACACTTGTTATTATCGTTTTTAGCATAGCCCTCCTGTTGGAGCTGATGTGATAGCTCACTGCGATTTTGATTTTGCAATTTCCTAATGATAAATGACGTTGAACCCTTTCTTATATGTTTATTGGCCATTTGTCTGTCTCTGTTAAAGAAATGTCTAATTCAAACCCTTGGCCCATTTTTCAAAATTGGGTTTTTGCCTTTTTATTATTGAGTGGTAAGACATCTTTTTGTATTCATGATACAACTCCCTTATCAGGTATATAATTTGCAGACACTTTCCCCCCTATTCTATGCATTTTCTTTTGACTTTTTTGATGGCATCCTTTGTGGCACAAAAGTTTTTAATTTTGATGAAGTCCAATTTATCTGTTTTTTTCTCTTGTCAGTCATGCTTTTTGCATTCTATCTAAGAAGGCTTTACCTAACCCAAGATCATGAAGATTTACTTCTCTCACTTCTCCTAAGAGTGTTGCAGTTTTAACTCTTACCTTTAGGCCTCTGATCCATTCCAGGGAAGCTTCTGGGTAGGCTGTGAGGAAGTGATACTTCATTCTTTTGCATGTGGATATCTGGTTTTCCCAAAACTGTTTGGTACAAAGGATATTTAATTCATAGACAAATGTTAAAATGATTCTATTGAACATAAACCCCTTTTTAAAAAAGGTAATAATCACTCCAGAAATATATTGCCCATGACCAGGTCAGGGCCCCTGGCTATCCACTCTCTCTATATACTAGCCGCTCACAAATGCCCTGTGCTGCTCTCTCATACACTGATCAAAATTCCAATCAATAATAATTAAAGTTACTGTTTAATATTGTCTGTTTTTCTCACTGGGAGTTCCATTGAGAAAGGAAGTGACAGTGTCTTATTCGCCTTTCAAAATGTCTGGGTTGCATTTTATTGCATTTTCTTCCCATTTTTATAACCATACACGTACACACACATTTTTAAAATTCCTGCTTCACCATTTAATCTCACGTCTGGCCTTCGTAGCTAACCCCATTTTCCCTAATCACTTCACTGGTTTCCTTTTAGCCCTGAGAAATGTTGTGCCTCACAACTGCCTTTATTTCTATCTCCTTGAATTCATACATACCCTATTTTGCATGAGTTTGTTTTGCATGTTAAATATGGAAGCAATTACATTCTTCTTCCCTATCTCATCAGATAATAGTTTCCTTGGAAGCAGAGAGCTTTCTTGACTGTCTCCCTCCCTCCCCCCCCTCCTTCTCTTCCTTCCTTCCATCTCTCTCTTTCTCCCTCTTTCTTTTTTTCATGTTGGGATTTGAGGGGACCCTAATAACTGCCATCCTAGCTTCCCAACTCATTTTCTAAGCAACTGAAGTAGACCCAGGGCGTGGTGGATGGACAGTGAAAGGTCACCTCTGTTACGGCAAAGCTGGTAGTTCCGCGGACGTGCAGTTTATGATGCTGCACCTCTGGACTACAGCGAGGTGCCCACCGAGGGCCTGTCCCTGTAAGCGCTCTGCAGCGACATGGAGGGAAGCAAACGGCCAGAAGGCACGAAGACTAAGGTGTGGCAGTTCTGGAGCTAATTCCCCCAAAGTCGAAGGCCTGCTGGGGTGGTTCTCTGTGGCGCCTGGCATCCTCCCTGGGCCGGGACAAGGGGCACCCAGGTGATGCCCAGGGTGCGGAACGGCCTGGCCCGCATGAGACCACACAGGGCTGTCTGTCCTCTGGTCCCTGGGAAGGCGCTCCGCGCTGTGCCCTCCTGTCAGACCACCAACCTGCTCCCGCCCTGGGCTCCCGGCTGGGCTCAGATTCCGGGCACTCCGAAGTGCGCTTCACAGTTTGCCAGAAGCCCTTGTAGATAAGGCATAATTCTAGGAAAAAATGTTCTCCCAATCACGAGTCTTCGTTTAACTGTTGGCAAAAGTATGATTAATTTTCTTTCTTCCTAAAAAGCTTTCTAGGCGTGTAAGTGCCAACAGAGTTTGTTAGACTCTTGGCAAGTTTAAAACACAGTCAGTTTTATTTACTCAGTGCGGAGTCCAGGCATGCCCCTTCGCCTCTGCATATCCAGGTCCTGGGTCGGGGGCAAGCACGTGCTGACTATATCATGCAGTTGCCTGAAGTTCTGCAGCTGCCTTGGGCACAGCCTGTCCAACGTGGAATGAGTCCCTCCAGAGACGGTGCACTTTGCTGGAGACAGAAGAATGGCACACACCACATCCTTTGTTGTTATACGGACTGAATTGTTCCCCAAAAAAGACAGTCCAAGTCCCAGTGCCCAGGTGCCTATGCTGTGCCCTCATTTGGAATAAAGTGTTTGCCGATGTAATCAAGCCTAGAGGAGGTCTTGCTGGGCTAGCGTGCACCCTGCTGCAATGACTCACGTCCTTACAAGAAGAGGGCAAGTTAGACCTGGGGAAGGCCACACAGCCCTGGGGCAGAGGCTGGAATGATGCATCTGTAATCCCAGGCACACTGGACTGCTGGCAACTAGCAGTAGCTGGAAGAGGCGAGGAAGGACCCTTCCCTAGAGCCTTCAGGGGAGCCTGGCCCTGCTGACACCTTGATCTCAGACTTCCAGCCTCCAGACCTGGGAGAGATGAGATTTCTGTTGTTTTACCCAGTGTGTGGCGACCTGCTACAGCAGCCACAGGCAACCAATACACCCTACAAATGGCTCTGGGAGTCAGTCTGGCTCAGCCAAGGTTTCCGGACCTCCTTCTTCATATCAGGTACTGTGCTCTGTTCTGGGAATACACAGAAGGAAAAATACTGTCCTCATCGAAACTAGAAGGTAGTCATTTCATGTCTATCATTCTTGAGCAGCACTGGAGTCTCTTTTCTGTGGACCAACATGTTCTGGTTGTTCCAGGCAAGGCACAGAGAGAGTTTCAGAGCAAATGGGAGCAGTACAGTGAAGGGGGGTGTCGGCTCCAGAGCAGAGGAGCTGGGGACGGGGAGCTCCCCTGCCTGTGCCCCGGACGCCCCCTTGGGAATCCATCACCCACATTGAGATCTTGCTCTGGGCCATTGGATGCCCCTGTCCAGTATGCTCTTCACGTTACCTATGTAATTATCTGTCAGCAAAAGTAAGGACAGTCCTGTTACTCACTTGTCTGAAAACCACACCTGTCACTCTCATTCCTATAGAATTAAACCCCAGATTCTGCTTCTGACCAATTTCTGTGGTCGGACATCCCCGCCCCCCCCTTCAGATCCCCAGGTGAGCCCTGGGAAGAGCCATTTTTACTTCTTACATTGACTGTATGTCTGGCATGCCCCTTCCCACTGTCTGTCTAGCAAACTTTTATTGATCCTTCATAGCCTAGCTTCTTGCTGAAGCCTTCATGCTTTCATATTCTTCCATAATCATCTGCTTCGTTTATCACAAAGTAAGTCACATCACATTGTTTTCTGGCATTCCCCAGCTTGGCTGTGGGCCAAGCAGAACGCTGCGGTTGTGTCTTCTCATTTTTGGAGTCTTCAAACAGTGAGGTCTGCCACAGAACAGCTGGTAATGGTCTGGTGAATAAAG
The DNA here is from genome assembly GCF_040802235.1 of Manis javanica. Classification (NCBI taxonomy): domain Eukaryota; kingdom Metazoa; phylum Chordata; class Mammalia; order Pholidota; family Manidae; genus Manis; species Manis javanica. The sequence goes on from NC_133167.1 coordinate 101,555,297, forward strand.
GAATGAATTATTGAATGAATGAATGAATGAATGAGTGACGTGAAAAAGTTAGGACACTGTGGTCAGAAAATCCTGTGAGTTTGAAGAGAGTTTCTCGAGCAGCGATGGGGTAGAAAAGCCAGACGCAGGGCACGTTCTGTAGAAGGCAGCAGGTTTGACAAATGACTAGCTGGTGACATGGAATCCAGAGGGCAGGAGTTCCTTTTTCAGCATTTCAGCAGGCCCCCTCTTTAGCCATGAATGAGAGGAAGTGGAACAGATGGGGAGAAAGGAAGGAAAGATAAATTAGCTCTGTCTTCACCATGTTTAATTTGACTTTTCAACAAGACTCTAACACAAGCTTGTGCTGTCATTTCCCTACAGCTTGGAAGAGACAACAGAAGGGAATTCGGAATCTTGGACGCTCAAGACATAACATACGGAGGAGGAGGAAGAATCCCAATCACCATCTCCTTCCCTTCCATGTCTTCTGAGTCTGATATGCCTTTGCTACTAAGAAATGGGGGGTGGGGGGCAGGGGAGAAGAGCTTTCTTGGGGGAAAGGGGTGTTTAAGAATTCCCTTCCTGGGATAGCCTGGCTCACACCTCTCCTCTCTCCCTGCCCCTGCTGCTCAGGGAAGTCCGGCCTTAGGGTGGTGTCAGGGGACAGGCAAGAGGTGGACTTCCACCAGATCCCAAAAGGAGGTGGTGTTCAGAGACCCATTCCTTCCCACAGTTGGTGACAAGGGTCAGAGGGACAGGGCAGGAAAAAGCAGACAGGGAAGCACCCTGCTGCTCTTGGACTAAACCAGCAGAAGGGATTCTGGAAGCTCCCTGTAGCCCAGACCACAGTCCATTTCAACAAAGGTGGATTTGGGCTCAAAGCCCCAGTGAGTAATACCTATTATTTCCCTGGACAATCTCTGGGAATCTGTGTGATGTGGGAGACGCCTCGTGGCGGATTTGGGCTGCTCTCTGCATCTGAAACCCTAAAGCACCTGCCTGGTGCCTGGTCTTACGAAATGCATTTTACACACAGTGTCTTTTGTTTATTGCAGGCAACTGAGGAGCCTGGAGATTAGATGACTTGCCCAGGGTCACACAGCTAGGACAGAGCTCCAGTCAGTGTGACTCTGGGTGGGAGGAGACGCACACAGCACTGGTCACCCTGCCCGGCCCTGCCCATCTCCATCCGCACTAAATACATGCAGACAAAGCACGCTGGCTCTGCAAACGGCTTCAGACATTCCCTTAGGACATCCCCCCACCCCACCAAACTGACACCCCATGATCCTCCCACAATATTCTTGGAGAGGCCACTGCTCACCCCAAAGCCTCCATCACGTGGCCTCTATAAGCTCCAATGTTTTCCTAGTTCACTGTGCAATAACTTTAACCAGTTAAAGCCTTTAACAGAGAGCAGTGTTTAGCAAACTTGGCTGTTCAGAATTAGCTGAGGAAAACTATTTAAAAGTATTGATACCCAGACCCCAACCCTGGAGACTCTGACCCAAATAGTCTGGAGATCCAAGTGTTGATATATTTATTTTAAATCTCCCCAGGTGATTCTCATGTCCAACCAGGAATGACCAACACCCAAGAGGAAGAAAGAAATTAATAAAAGAAGAAAAATATTAGTAGAACGTAGAGACCCTTTTGAGAATCCTAAGGGAACATGCATGATTTCCATGAGTTTGACATCAGAGTTGGTCTAGATTAGGAAATTCATTGTATTCTGCTGTTTTGTAGAAACTACATCTCAGTCAGTGTGCTGGAAGTCACTAGTATATTTTAATAAAGACCAAAGTAATACAGTCAGCTAGAAAATGGCTTCTGTTTGGGAACAGACCGCACGGAAGACGAACACTGTCCCGGTGGTGCATCGCGCGTTACGTAGAGCCCTCCCACCGACTGTTTGCAACTAGTCCTGACCAGAACTATCCACCAGCCAAACAGGAAGCAACCTCATCAGCCGAGCTGGAACAAAATATTTGGGAGAGGATAGCCAGAAAAGCAGCAGGCCCCGTTCTGGGCCCCGAGATAGGAAGTTTTGTGGAGGATGCAATTTAATTTGTCTTTGGGGGCAGTTGTCTCACGTGGTTTACTCATCAGCATGAACTAAGAAAATCAAATCTAACAATTAAATTAACACTGACTATAGTAAGTGCAGCAGGACCAGACAATTTAACATTGCGAGAGTTACTCAGAATCAAAATGTACTAGGCAAATACTCTGTGAAGGGATTTTGCATCTCAAAAGGTCAGACCCACTATTTTCTAGGGAAAGGCCATCCCATGAGTGGTCTCGGGCACCAGCTCAGTACCATATGCATAAAGGTGCTGCCTTTGCCAGGGGTCCCGAGAGGCCAGGAATGGCCGGCAGAGCACTGGAGCACACAGCTGAGAGGCTTTGAAGGTCCCTCTTAACCTGCCTGCACTGCGGGCGACAGTGACATCCTCTACTTCCCCCCTGTAAACGTGGAACGGCCTTACCCCAGCAAAGGCCACTGCCGCAATCAAGAGTAATGACGAAATGTTAGTCACCAAACCGTCAGGCTGGCTGGGTGGTGGGCGGGGGGAAGATGAACTTTTGAAGCTCAAGAACAATGACAGCAACCACCAAAGGAAGCACAAACATGTCTGACATCTGTGTGCCACAAGCTAAGCAAAATGAAGTTAAGGTGATTTCCAAACAACCAAAGAACACACTGAGGAGAATCACAGTAAGTCGGATAAATGGCAAAACTCCCTGTTCTTAAAAAAAAAAAAACCATCAGAATCAATAAGAACACCCCAAAGACCTCAATAAATAAATGGGCAAAGTGTACAGACGACTACTTACCAATGTTTAATAAACAGATGAAATAATTACATGACCTCAGGAGTCATCAAAATTGTAAATAAGTAAGATGCTATTTTTCTCTATCAAATTGGCAAAGGTGTTCCAATAGTTGCATCAGGGAACCATCAGGAGCTCTGTGTGGATGTGCCCCGTCCGCCCAGCAGTGACCCCCACAACTTCGGTGCACCCTTCTGAGGACAGCTCGACCCTCTGTGTAAGAACCTTGGTAAACAGACGTATCCTTTAACCCAGCATGGCTTCATTCATGTCTTTTCAAATTATTAACAAAGTAATCAAGCACGTACATGTTTAAAAAATCAAACAGCCCTACAGGGATTAGAATGAAAGCAACAAGCCCACATTCTGTTCTTTTCAGTCCTCTGTGCTTGATTCCAGGCTTCCAGTCCTGGGCTTGATCTTTCAGCAGGTTTTCTTCCTGTGATATTTATCTCCATATTCTGTCCATAGCTGTTATGCTTATGCCACTAGTTCTTACATTTTCAGACAATATCCACCCGATTATCATGCCCACTGCACCTCTCTTTTCCTCTCCCTGTGATAATTTCATAAGTTTTAGTCAGTGATCAGAATATTATTATGTCAGTGTTGTTCACTTTGCTCTAATATCTCCTCTCTCAACAGCCATGTGTTTTTCCCGACTTAACAATTGTTTTGTTTTCCTCACTTGCACAGTTTTCTACACATTGATCCTTAATTATTTTCCTGTGCTTTTTTTGTCTGTCATATATGAGTATGAGCAGCCACTTCTGTGATAACGCAGTATATGTTTTATCAAAAAACTTCACATCCTGTAAAGCTGGGCGCTACATCTCCTAAGGCTGGTGGAACAAAGTAAGATGCACATCTGTGATCAGAACAGTACCAAAAGCAATCATTGGTACCCTCAGCGATCGCCCAGATGATCCAGGTGGGTAGCTCGGTATGGCTGGAGGCTGCTTCAGGGAAATGAAAAAAAAAAAAAAAGGTGGCTTATGGGTGGGCACTGGGACAATACAGGGGGCAGTCGAGTTCTACACACAGGATGAAGTGCAGCGTGCCTAAACCAAGAGCTGTGCAGGGCTGGGGATGTGCTCCCACCCAGGCTCTAATGCTCATTTTATGTTTTCTGAGAGTTAAGAAGATTTCTGGGAAGGTGATGATAGCAGCAGACACAGTTCAGGTTTTTTCAAAATCTCTGTGAGCCTCCACTTCAACAGGCAGAACAACCAGGCAGCATAATCAGCAACTCATGGGCAACATTTACAATGCAACTAGGTGACAAAGTACCGCCAAGAACCCAAGACTCAAGCAGATGGGGACGAACTGCCAATATCTCTAAGGCCTGTGTTTGTGTCCACATCTGTGAGAGAGGAAGCAGACAGAAGCAGGGGCATCTGATGGACCTACAGGACAAGGGATTCTCAAAATAATCATTGCATGTTCACTGGAAAACACTGAAAAGTGTGTGATGTTAACAGCTGACATGGAGCAGCCAATCCCACCAAGAGTGGGTGCAAGGGGCCCACAGCAATGTCTGAAGGGCTGGGGCCCTCTGTCCACCAGGAACCCCTGAAACGCACCAGCCATGCTCAGGTCTAGGACAAGGCCCCACATTGAGCAGACTCTGCTGCGAGTTAAACTCCAGCAAGACCGGCAAGACACATGAAGGGAAGAGAAGGTCCAGGTAAGCACGAGACCGAGAAGAGGCAGGAATTCTAGGAGAGCCAGCCACCACGTTTCTGAGCATTACGTGAAAACAACAGAAGGCGATACTATATGAAATTAGACTAGCCTGAACTCCTAAACTCCTTCTACAGTTTAGAAAACCTAATTTCATATAAAAATGTGAATAGTATTATAGTCAAATTAGTATTTCAAATAAATATGAAATGGAGGAAGCTCCCCCAGCATGGACATAAAATAATCCTATCTCTTCAAGTGAGGCTGAAAGTAGGCAAACAGAGCATCTTCAGTATATGTTTTTATCAGAAGTATTTCCAAATAGGTTTCCATGACCACAGCAGAGCTCAGTGGGGGCACAAGAATGACAGCCTAAAAGAGAAAGGATTTAACCATTTACTTCAGATCCAAATTTTCCTCACCAGTCAACTGCCAGATGGCTCAAGTTCCCTCCTGCAAAATGCAAGCAATCTCACTTGTTATTTATTTTACAGGGATGCGACAAAGATTAATGAGAAGATGTTTATAATATCCTAAAAGCCCATGGAGAAAAGTGGTTATACAAGCAGGTGGTGTCACACATGTAGTATGTTCTTGGCATACACAAAAATGGAGGGAGTTCAAAAGGCGACTTTGAGTCTGAAAAATACCCCATAGAGTGATTTCCAGTTGTTGCAAGTATTACACGGTTCTGTGGATGCCACTGGATGAGAGCAAGATGATTAAAAATGATGGGACAGAGACTGATCACAGCCTCCTGAGGGGGCTCATCCGCCTCTCAGGCGCAGGGATGTGAGTTGTCTTGTGAAGCCAAACAAAGGCCTGAATGAGTAAAACCCAGAATTTCCTAGAGAAACCATCCTAAGTTGCTTGAAGGTCTGTGGTTGTGTTCTCAGACTTCAGGATGCATTAGAATCACCTGCTGATTTTCTTCAAAGACAGAGTTCCAGGTCCTATACCCAGAAATTATCATCAGTTGACGTGAAGTTCTGCCCAGGAACCTGCATTTAATAAGCTGATTCTCATGTATCCCAAATTTTGAGAATTAGTGGTCTACAGTTTACAGGCCGAAGGTTTGTAGGGAACTGATACATCATTCTCTGAAGGCAGAGATGGACTGGGTCTATCCTAATTTAACCCCCAGTTCTAACTTTTGCTTCTGAGTAGATAGTGGAGAAGACAGGGGAAAACAAAATTTCCTGGGGCTTCACCCCATTGCTAAGGACAGTCTAATATATCCAGAGCAGCATATGGTAACTGACGAGGTTATGTAGTTAGAGTAGATAGTCTAGATTTGTGCTAATATGGTATCCACTAGTCAACATGTGGCTACTAAGCACTTAAAATATGGCAGGTCAAAACTGAGATTTAATGTAAGTGTGAAGTACACATTAGATTTCAGAGATTTCATGCAAAAAGAATATAAAATATTTAATATTTTTATATTGATTACACACTGAAATGATGTTTTAGAAATATTGCAATAATTTAAATAAAATATATTATTAAAGTTAATTTCACTTGTTTTTTTTTTTCATTCCTGGGAAGTTTTAAATTACTGATGTGACTCCCATTATACTTCTATTGGACAGTATTGCTGTAGGTCAATATGCTGTCTGGGTCTTAATTTGCAGAATTTCCAATAGGCTCGTGTTGGGTACAAAGTCTACTTGAGGAGAAAGAGAAATATTGTGATACGAGATCAGTTCGAGTGGGGGCCCCAAGCCCCTTCTTCATCACTACCTTAGCATGGTGACTGAATTGTAATATCCCCTCTAGAAAGGAAAGAGGAGGCCCGACACAGCTCATTCATTAGCCCGTAAAGCCTGCCAGATACCCCTACCACATTAAGAGTCAAAGGGTGGACATTAATGAAGAACTGAGAAGATAATCAAAAGCCCAACAATGCCCACTGCCGGTGACCCCTTCCTGTGTGCTTGAGAGCAGCTGTCTCCTGCTCCTCCGCAGCCCCACAGGGAAGGAAAGCAAGGAGACAGATGCAGAGAAGGGGTGAGGGAACTGGCACCCCAGCTCTAGTGGGGGCGAGAGCAAACGTGGGCCTTGCCTCCTCCTCCTCCTGGAGATTTAATGTAAGTGATTAAACCTGCAGACAGATCTTTCCCAGACTGAATGTAAGAGACCCAGTCCGGGCCTCTCTGCTCCTCCCTGCAGTGACCTGAAAAGACGTTCCTGAAGAGTATATTTCTTTAATTTAAGGGGAATCATTACATTCTTATTCAGTTTCTTTTTCTCACTGGCCCAGAGGCCAACACAGAAGATACAATTAAAGAACTAGCAAAACTCTTTCCAAATGACAAGAACAAGCTGAGACAAATGTGTGGGTTATTTGGGAGCACGACAAGTTTTACACCTAGAGGAAGTGTAAGAAAAAGATTCTCACCTTGTTCACAAAACCAGAACTGAAAATAAAGACTCAGATGTGTCCTCTTCCTGGCTGCTTTGGGTGCCATGGTGCCCAAAAAATTCTAAAACGATTCTAGCACTTGCACCAGCCTCCACCTGCCTGGTGAGCTGGTTTGAACACCTCTTACTGTGGGCTCCATCCCAGACATTTGGGAGACACCCGCCATGGCCCCGACCAGCCCTCCGCTTGAATCCCAATGGGTGAAGGCCACTCAGCCGGAAGCCTGGAGTCAGAGCCTATGGCGACTTCACCAAGTGACCCAGGTCACAGCTTCTTTATTTATAGGTAGGAGCTGCGATTCATAGCAAACAAGCAAAAAAAACCTCAACTTTTCAAAAATGCAAAGCTCATAGCATTTTGTCAGACTTTTGTTTCGGGCATGACCTCATTCACCTAGCAGGAACTAGACCGGACTAGAAATGCTATGAAGTCACAGAGAAGGTGACTGAACTTGCTCCAAGCAGCAACCTCACAGGACAGCCTCCAGGAAGATCCGTGGCATCTGAGTCTACTTACACTGAGTCACGCTAACCTGAAGGTGGCGATGACATTCAGTGCCCAGGAGAAGTCACAGGCATGCTCCCAACTCACTCACTCCATGTGGCAATGAGTTATTCCTCAGCCACACAGGTCAGAGGCCAAAGAGTCTCCCAGTTCCACCATTTTTGTTTCACTTATTGTGGATTTTCTGAAAGGAAATGGGAACTTGGCTGATAATTACCAGGCACAGAGATAAGGTTTCCTCATTAAAGTCTCATAAAACCATGAAAATAAATCACTGCAAGTAGAGAGAGAAAGAAAATCTGTTTAGACTTTTCCACAACCATTTAGGTCAATTATTTTTCCTCTTCCAGTCCAGTGCCTTTCTTTTCAGCTAGCACAGGGCCTGATAATCAAGAGGAAAGAATTTAGAGACCTCACAGAACTTCCCTAATTTCAAGTTAATGGTTTGCTGTGTCAAGGCCAGGCAGCGCCTGGCAGAATAAATGATGGAAGCACAGCTGAGGAAACAGAGCGGAGACGGCCCAGGGAGTACATGTCTGCAGATATGGCACAAACATAAATAAAGACCACCATCTCCAGGAAATCAAAGGGTCCGTTTGCCCTGACCTGGAGACAAAACTATTAGGAGTCACAGGAGCAGTGACAGTCCCTAAGGAGAGTCCACTGGAAATGGGAAGGGACCACCCTCTCCCACTCCCCCTGCCACGGGTGTCCTTTCCTTTTCTGAGCCACAATACCAGGCCTTAGGGGCTCTGATGCCATCCACTTCCTCCCAGGAACTCCTCTGCAGGCCTTTCCCAGCTCAGCCACAGGCCCAGGAGCTTCCCAGTTTTACTACTGTAACTCCTTGGGCCCAAGTCCTGGCTTTCCCAACAGTTCACTTTCCCCAGAATTAGTCTGGACAGCCAATCAGAGCAAGGGTGTTACTGGATCAATATATATTAGCAATGGCCTTCAAGGCTGCACCCAGGCTTCTTGACCAATGCTGGCCCTTGGTACATTAAGATCCTTCCCGGTGAAGTGGGTGCCAGCAGCCTACCTCCTCACTAAGATGCCCCTCCAGAGCCACAAAAGGAACACGCACTGAAGTCAGGTAATAATTTCTGATGAAAATGAATCCAGGTTATCCATAAGCCACATTATTAAAATGAAGACACTCACAGCAGATTACTAGGTGGCAGGGTGAACCACAGGCCTGGTTTGCTAGGAACTAAGGGATTTCCAGGAGGTGGGAATTTCAGTGCTAAACTAGACAAATCTGGACGTGTTGGTTGCCCTACTGCATGGACCCGAGACATTACCTGAAACCCCACACAGTGCTCATTTCACTGAGAGACAAAATATTCAGGCAGCGACTGCCAAGTGCCCCACTTGGAGAAGGTCTGACTTAAGTCTATTTCCTCATCCCCACCAGCAAGTACAGCGAACACAAGAAGCTCCAGCTGAAAGACTCCGTCTGCTTCCAGGTGTCTCTGCGGCTGGAGGCGACTTTCTTAAGTGGTTTGGGCTGCCACTGCAAAGACCAGGCTGGGTGGCTTAAACAACAGACATCTGGTTTCTTACGGTTCTGGAGAGGGCTCTCTCCCTGGCTTAGAGACACCCGCAGTCTCACAAGGCTTTTCCTCACTGCGTGCACGCCGGGAGGGAGCAAGCAAGCTCTCTGGTGCTGCTTTTTATGAAGGCACTAATCCTATTAGGTCAGGGCCTCACCCATATGACCTCATTTGACCTTACATATAGGCTCCATCTCCAAATACAGCCACATTAAGAATTAGGGCTTCCACATGAGTTTGAGGGAGAGACAAACATTCAATCTGTAACATTTATGTCACTCAGTCAAAGGCACTGACCAAGTTTAAATCCCATTCCTAAAGATCCACGGAGGAAATGGATACGGCAGCCTGTGGTAGACCACAGTGCCCCGTACAAGTTGCTCTAACTGGGACGAGCAGGGTGACGATGATGACTGACATCAGGGTAGTGGTTTCCGTCTTCTTCTGAATACACCCATTTCCTCTCGTCCACCTTTCCAAGTGTGTTTACCAATCAGTCGGTTTTGTCTGATGCTTATCACCTGTTGCCCGTGCCTTCAAATGAGCCCCAGAACAGCCTCCTGTGACAACCTGGTGCAGCTGCCAGGCATCCTCTTCCTCCAAGGCTCCGTCTCTCCTTCCTTCCTGTCTTCCTGCTCTGGTGCTGGAAGGGTGGGCAGATGGAGAGAGAAAAGGCAGCAATCCTGAGTCCAGAGTCAGGGCCCTGCTTCCCTCTTGCTTCCTGGCGATGCCTCCACATGCTCTGTCCCGTGCACTTGAAGCTCCCAGCCCAGAAACTTATTTTCCATGATAATTGTGTGAAGTCTCCAATTACCAGCTAAGTTTATTCAATTCTCCCTTGTCCTCCTTGATAAGGATGGATGCCTATTATCCTCTTCTTGAAAGTCCTTATTAATGGCACCACGCTAATACTCGATGAGGTTGTCACTGAAGAACTCGGGAAGGGTTATGAAGTAGAGTGATGGGGGCCTCAGCCGTCTTCTCTCCATCACCTGAAACTGTCTTGTTACCCTTTATCTCTAACTGAAAACATCGGGGCAAAAATTTCTCCCTAAATTCAAGTGTGAAGAACCCAGAGGTAGCCCTGCATTTCCATGGAAACAACAGCATGACTATTTTCATAGGTTTTGCAGCCCTACCTTTGGGGTTCCCATTATCTGCCACATACCAGATGCCCTGTTTGCTAAGGGTTGTGTGCAACACAGCAGAACAACCTGCTCAACACAAGGAGCTTGACGACCCAGATGCAGCGCCCTTGGGTAATGTTGGGCCCCATGTAGGGCATGTTTGTTGAATGACTACGTGACGGTTTGATTCTGCTCCCTGCTCCTGCATCCATGCTGTGATCTTATGACTGATAAAACTGCAAAGAGCTTTAACCAAGGACCCAGGCAGAGACGATCTGCTGCTTATTCGTGGGGAGTCTCTGGCACAGTGGGAGACACTCTGGCGGTTCTGCCCATGTGTGTCGTAGCCCGAGCACATCACTACAGCTCCCACAGCTGCGGTACGCACGGCCTCTGCTGTGTTTGCCCGTATTTGGACTGCTGCGCTGCTGGACGTCAGCAAGGCCATTCAAACCGTCAAGGCTGGCGGTGTCGACACAAAGCATCCGCTTGGTTACATAAGCAGCAAAATTCAGTCATAGGAACAAGATTTTTTGAAATTTAAAAATAATCGAGAAGGGAGACAAAAAGTAACTCACTTTCCAGCCGAGAAACCTGAAAACCACTGCCTTAGCCAGGTGACGAAGGTCAAGATCAACAGCATGAATCACGGTGAAATGTACCATTAATGGGATGTGATGACAGTGGCACTTCCCATCTGTCACCTTTCTTTCCAAAACCATAACCCAGTCAAAACATGAGGAAAATATCTGACAAATTTCCAGGAGTGGGGCATCTTGCAATAAGCCCGACCATTACTCCTCAAAACTGTCACGGTCATCACAAACAAGGACAGTCTGAGAAACTGTCACCATCTCAGGGAGCTTAAGGAGACACGGCATCTAGATGTCATGAGGGACCCTGGGTCAGAAGGGTCAGAAGGACAACAGTAGGGAAAACTAAAGAAATCTGACAAACTCTCAACTTTAACTAATAATATTGTATCGATACTGGTTATTAGCTGTGCCAAAGAGACCATACTGATGTAAGATGGTGAATAATAAGGGAGATTCTATGAAGGGGACGGGAGATGACATTCCTATACATTCCCCCCGTTATCTGCCTAATATTCCTGTAAATCTAAAACTGTTCCACAAAAGGAAGTTTATTAATAATAATAAAAGCACATACAAGGCAGTGATACTAGTTGGCCAAGGGGAAGGGATGCATCAATACTAAACAAAACATTCTTTTATTTATTGGACCTTAGCGGACCTTGAGCATTATGCTAAGAGAAATAAATCAAACAGAGAAAGACAAATACTGTATGACCTCACTAAAAATGTGGACTCAGAAGAGAAAAATGAACTTAGATACAGAGAACAGATGCGTGGTTGCCAGAGGCAAGGGAGGTGGGGGACATGGGGGATTGGGTGAAGGGGTCAAAGGGTACAAACTTCCAGAGATAAGTCAGTCCTGGGGTGTGACGTACAGCCGGGTTAAAGAAAAGAAATAAAATAGCACCACGCCCTTGAACATACATGTAAGTCAACTAAAGAGCGAACACTAAATAATCTATGTTAAATGTTTTTCACTTTATTTCTTAACGTATAAAACAGTGCTTTAAAATAATTAAGGGAGAAGTCAGACAGGAAGGGCACATACTGTGATTTTACTTGTATGAAATATCCTAAATAGGTAAATCCATAGGGACAGAAAGATTAGTGGCTGCCAGGGGTCAAAGGGAGGAAGGGCGGTGTGAGACTGTTGATGGGGAACGAGTTCTTTTTGGGGTAAGAATGTTCTGGAACTAGATCGAGGTGGTGGTCACACCACTGTCCTAAATGCCACTGAATGCCCACTTTAAAATGGTTAATTTTATGTTAAGTGAATCTTACCTCAATCAAAAGTAATTAATGAGAGTAAAAAAAACTAATAATTTTAGAACAATTTTTTAAAGGTGCAATAATGGTAATAAAATAATTAGTGATGGTAAAAAAAATAATATAAATGCTATACTTTTTGTTTACCTGCTGTTTCTCTTTCTCGGAATTCTGAACGTTCATGCAGCATTTTTGTGAAACCATAAATGACCAAATAAAATAAAAGTCATTTTCATTTGGAAACCAATGCCAGGACAGCGTTTCTGACGGTTGGCCGTCCCTCTGTCTGTTGGCGTGGTGGTGAGAGGGTGACATGCTGCAGTGCCTCTGAGGGCCCTGAACGGCGCAGGAGTGGGAGCCGGGCCGGGGACGGAGTGCCCGCAACTATGGGGGGCCGTGCTGCCCGCCTTGGCCTGACGGCCCCTCGGCTCCGCTGCCGGGGACCCAGCCCGGTTCAGGGGGCGTGCGATGCAGCGTGCAGAGCTCTGGCTCCAACAGGCCTCCGTTCCACCTGTTTCATCGGAGGCACTTCAGCCACAACGACAGGGCCTGCATGAGGCAGTTTCCAGAAGGATGAGCTGAGAGGAAATTTACTCTCATGCCAGGATTTCGGGGCCCTCCGGCGGCCGGCGGGGGACTCAGGCATGGCCTCTGCTGCCGGGACCCGCTCGGGCCTGGCCCACCCTGCACGGCTCAAGGAGATGACAGAGTGCACAAGGCTCCGGGCAGGCGTGGGGTCCCCAGGAGGGTGCTGTTCCCCACTCTGCTCCTCCGTGCCCTGTTCAACCTCAGTGACGTGGGGCGATGATGGACCAGCCACCTTGGGGAAGAAATCTCAGGCCAGAGAAGTCTGACGCTAGAATGCTGGCAGGCAGGAGCTTTGCAGGACAGCAGGTCCTGCAAACTGGACTGTTCTAGGGCAGGCGCTACATCCTGAGCGGCTCCCTCCCAGATTCTCTTCCATTCTGAAAAGGTACCAAGCCACCTGCCATTAGGGTTAAAAGCAACAAGGCAAAGCTTCCCCACAAACGGCCACTATTTTCTAACTCAGAGTCTCCACATATGTCGGTCCAAGGACCAGCGCTGGAATTCGGAAGAGAAAGCTGTCCTTTGCAGGTTTAAGTCAAGAAGCTACAACTTCACATCTTCAGCGCCTTCCACAATGACAGAAGATAACGGAAAGCATTTCAGAAACGGAGTCTGGCACCGACTTATGAAACCAAGCAAGAAGTATTTATAATTCACCTTCTGAAAACATGCCCCCAGCAGGCTCCAAAAACAGGCACAAATGAAAAGCTGTGAGATACTATTTTAGACTTAAAATGGTGATGTTAAGAGTCAGATATAATGGAATTAAATTTTCAGCCCTTTAAAGTAACCATAATAAAATAATCTCAAACACTTGACATACTTTTCTTGTAATGCAAGATAGCATAACGACAGAGTGGCATCTTTCAGATGGAGCTCTTTAGACATTTGGTCATTTATTTATTCAAATGTGCCAAAGGTGGAGGATAAGCAGGATGAAGGAGTCAGTGGGAACACAGGGATAAGGGTCTCCCACGGCCCTGGAGTGAAGCAGTCGGGAAACACGAGAAGTGAATAATTACAGCAGACTGGAAAGTACTGCACTACAGTGGGGATGCTGTGGGGGGCACAGGGGTCGGGGGAAGGACCCGCTTCTCGCCTGGGGGTTAGGGAAGACCTCACAGCTCAGCCTGAAAGGACTTAGCCAGGCACAGGGGGAGGTCGAGGCGGCGTTCAGGCACCAAGAACAGGCGGCACGGGCCCCAAAGGAGGACCTGGCAGGCAGGTTCCATGAACCGCAGGCAGCTCTGGCTGGTGCCCTGCAGATTCCCGTCTTCAAACAGTGTGGCACTCAGATGGTGGGGTTAGACCTGGGGGCAAAGCCCATCCGTCCACTTGTTAGCTATGTGAGCAGCCTTCCCCGCCCACACACACCTCACCTCCTTACACGACACACATTTTGGTATAACTGCTCAGCAGTTTCCACACAGAATGTAGAAGCCACCCAAAGGGCTTCCCAGGGACCGGCTAACATCTCAGAGAACCGGACTCGGTCCTTCCAGGCTGTCAACCTTCGCTTGGGGAACTGAGTTTTCTGCACTTTTTCAATCTGCATCTTTGGTCAGTACCTTCCGTGACATGGTGCTCATTGGGAAATACTGAAGTGAGGAGAATAGGGACAATGCGGAGAGTTCCATTATTTCTTTGTGACGCTAGATAGAGTCAATGCAAAACTTTGCCCTTAAATTTGACAGTATATGTTTCCCTTCTGGGAAGAGGTATGCAGTATTCCATGCCCTTTATTTCTTGAAATGATTGTAACAGTTGATGACAGATTTTTTTTTTTAAATACCTCTGCTTGGGAAAATTATGATTTGGTAACTTGTGTCAAGCTGTCTGCTCTGAACCATTATTAGTTCGTGGTCTCCAAGTCTGGGGATCATTGCGCTGTGGTCTGGAATGAAAGGTGGGGGCTCAGTTTCCTGTCTCCTCGGTCAAAAGTAGACTAGATCCTGGGTACTTGAGATGCATTCACAGGGGGGTTGGCCAAACAGACCAAAGGCTATGCTATAGGAACAAACTCAGCCTAACATCGAAGAGGCTTGACACACAAACGTCTTTCTTCCTCACACTGCACATCCAACATGGGCCAGCAGGGGGCTCCACTCCACATGCGCCCTCAGGGACCCAGGCTCAGGGAGTCTCCACCACTTGGCAGCGGCACCCTCTGAAACAGGTGGCCTCTGGAGACAGGTGACACATGACGAGAAGAATGAGAGCCACCGAGGGGCTGTTATGGCCACACCAGAAGTGACAAACCGTATTTGTACTCACATCCCTTTTGTCAGAACTCAGGCATCGAGGCCCAGGCTCACAGTAAGAGAGGCTGGGAAATGCCAGGGAGCCTCCGGATCATCAGCAAACATTGTTTCTGCTATACCCGAACTGTAATGGGCAAGATAAATTGATCAAGTGAGTAAGGGCAAGACCGTGAAGCCTTTTGGTCTCCAGGTTATTGCACTATCCTGGAGGCATCAGAGGGACGTCAGGGGAAGGCTAACATTAAGAGCGTAGCTTTAGAAAACTTAAACTAATCCCAGTATGAAGAGTGGATTAGAAGAAGGGAGGCCGGGTGAGAGGGTGTTGTCACAGTCTTGGCATTTGGTAACAAGAGCTGTTCTGGTGGGTTGGGACGAGAGTGGAAAGTAGAAATGAACACTACATTTTCTGCAGAAGATTAATTACCTGGAATGTCAGGATTGGAAATCCAGATTTTGGAGTCAATATCTGAAACCGTGGGAGCCCACCAAGGGAGAGAGGCGAGGGGTCCACCCCGCTGCCCCTTGGCAAGCAGGGGCTGATGGGAAGCGAGAAGTCAGCTCCCTCAGGAGAGGCAGGTGTTGAGAAGGACAGATTTAGATTTGGACATTCTGCAAGTTTCTTATGCAATCTCAGTATGAAAAATCAAGGGACTGAGAATGAAATCGACATTCTTATCTCTGTGTAATTTTGGAGCTTGCTGTATTTTCCAATTTATCCAAAAGGAAGAGAGTTCCTTTATAATAAGATGTAAGTTAATGTTCTTAGTTTTAAGAAAGGAGAAAAGGAACATGTCAGATTAAAAGCAAGTTTCCACCTCCATCACCTGTAAAACCAATCCTTCTTCCCTGGGAATCATGCACATTTCAGTCCTGCGACTCCCACCCCAACACACAATTCCTGGGAAGCCAGTGCTTCTGGAAACCGGATGTGGGGGTGACTATGTCCTAGCGCACACGCACACGCACATGCACAGAGAAACACGCAGCACAGAGGCAGCCCCATGATTTTCTCAGGCTTCACATCACGCCCTGACTCATAAGCTTCATGATGAATTAGACTTACTACTTGGAACAGAAAATATCCCATTCACTGGACGGTATTGCAGACTTCTCTCTTTTTGGTCTTTCCAAACTTTCCCCTTAGGCCACCCACCTCCGATCTTCAGTTCATGAAGCTACTCTTTAAAAGCCAAGGATTGTGACACGTGAGCTGTAGGGCATGAGAGAACCGTAACCATTCAGAATATAGATGAATAAACACAATTTTCCTCCTGCTATTTTTTTTTTTGGAAAAGCTCAAAGTCTGTGCCGTACTAGCAGAGCTAAGAGCCTTTTCTTCATGTGTGAGGGATGACACGCTACCACAAACACAGCCTTCCCAGCTGACACTGCCCGCCCTTGACTCACTTTAGTACTCTCCTCTGTCAACACCGGGGATAAACCTAAGTGAGCTGGTACATCACCACTGAGTAGCCCCGCCTGGTGGTTCAAAGTACTGGCTTTGGCTTTGATCTGATTAGGGTGCAGAGCCTGGCTCTGTCACTCTCTGGCGAGCGTCTCTTCCTCCTCGCGGGTGAAATGCCAACAGTGCCCCCACCCCCACCCTATCTGCACAGGGTGGCCGCGACCGCCGACAGAACAGGGAGAGTGCCTAGCCCCGTGCCTCCCACATGGTGAGCCCTCAACAAGCCACCTGAGATGTGAGGGAGCAAAGCCCAAAAGCTTCAGCGCGGACAGAGCTCAGCACAGACAAAACTACTTTCACCCGGCCTTGATCCTGACTTAGATCAGCGCTTCATGCCGCAGGGAGCAGACCGCACTCAGCTTCCCCAGTCTCAGACATCCGGGGTGGGCACAAAGGCACGCGATCAGAACTTTCCTGTGCATGGCTTGGTCAGTGGGTGAGCACACAGTCTGGAACCTGGAGAAAGAGGTGAGGCCAAGTGACCAGGGACTAATGAGAATAAGGGGGCACAACCCACAGAGACAGACCCAGCCTGGATGGGCAGAGAATTAGCCAGAAGCGGCGCACAGGCTGCGGTAGGCAGGCATGAGAGCAGGGGTCACCCCCTCGCCTGGATGCCACCGCGCCTAGAACCATTCACTGCCCTTGGCTCTGAATTCACTGCTCACCAAGCAATCTACTAAAGGCATGTTCAAATCTCAGGTGAAATTCCAGCAGGAAAAGGGACATTGCATGATGATTTCTCCCATAACAATCTCCCTTACTCCAATGTAAAATCATGGTTTCTGTTCACTTTGCAAATTTGCGTAAAATAGACATTTCAGCAAACATGACTATATATTAACTTTAGCTAAAGCTTCTTGATAGAATTGCTTCATTGCATTCCACAGTATGGAGTTCAACCCATAGTATCCTTTTAGTGTCCCACGTTAGACAAATAGCAAGTAGAATGTGCCTCACAGTTCATATATGCGAAGTGTAACATTTAGAAAGTCCCTGCTCTAACCCTGCCATGAGAAAGCAATATTAATTACCTTCTCCTGGCATGGAAAATGACCTGCACCATGAGGATGTCAAACTGTCTTCTTTAATCTGGCACCTGCACTGGAAATGCTAGGAATCTATGACACTTACAATTAAATACCTAAAATTACTGAACACAAGTTCAGACAGGGCTAATTTAGAAATTATTGTCAAGACTCACTAAGGAACAGTCATAATTTGGGAGAAAAAAAGTTTAAAATAGCAAAAAGCCCCACACAGGACTCTGTGCCTGGTCTCCCCATTTAGGGACTGAACTGAAAGTCAAAGGCATTTAGTTTATTTAGACTAAAAGTCCCAGAGATTAAAAGACATATGTGATTAAGAAGAGTCTGAAGTATTAAGCAGTTTCTGGAAAAGAGCTGCTATTCGGACAGAAGAGAAGGAGAAAAAGGTAATGACTGGATCTCCCTTCTCTCCTGGGTTTTGATAAAGAACCAGGAGTTCACCTCTGACAAATGTTATGTGTTAAAGTTGACTTTGTGCTTGACAGACATCAAGCTGTTTCCCTGAGACAGAAAGTAGTAAAAGATAAAGGTGTCCAACTATGAGGGAAAAAACAATGTCCCAGGACATACTCAAGACTGTCAAGTGTTTTCTAAGTCATCCCTTAAAAATGTCTGAAAAGCAAAAGAAAAACTCCAAGAAGCACCTTTCATATCTTCCAATGAGATGAGATGTTGTCTCCCTACTAAGGTCCCCGGCCAAGTAAAAACCTTGCAAACCATTTCAAAGAGATTGTCTGTGAGTATTTGAAATATCAGTATTTAGAATATGAATAAATAAAGTACTTTTGAACAAGGTATGACCGATGCAAACCAAAGCTAAGGGAGTGAGAGAGAAGATTAATATAAGAATTTCCCAGGCAGCGTAATGACAAAGTCAAACCTGGACAAGATAAGATTGATTTTCTTAGGAAACAAAAACAAAAGAAAAACAAAGCAAAGCCCTGCGCATTAAATCACAAAGCTGAAATCTCAGCTCAGCAGCTCATGTCTGGACGACGGCAAGTGCGGGCCCATTCCGAAGGCGGGTGTGGCGCTGCAGAAGAGGCTGGTGCGGGAGAATCAGAACATGAAACCGCTTGGCATCTGCTAACCCATGGCGGCTCCATCAAGGCGCAGGGAAACAGACAGCCAGGCAGAGGGGGGCGGGCAGAACAGGTGTGAGAGGCCAGCCCCGGTCCTGCGGGCTTTCCACACAAACTCCTTCCAAAGAAAGAAAGAAAACTGGCTCCACGCGCTCTCCAGAGAGTCTTCCGCTCCACAGCGGGGGCCTGACCTGGGACATATGGAGGCCGGGGTGCTGGCTGCCACCTCCTCCTCATGAAGAACCATTAAAACGAGGTTGCTACTTGTTCTTGACATTTCCGTGACCACTTTAAAGGCACAGTCTCTCAGTTCCAAACCTCAGATTACCAGCTCCGGCATCATAAACGCAGAGCGCCTGGGGAAGAACTGTAAAGCAGGTGGTTAGTTTCTTGGGTGGCCCCAGTTGTCTCTTCCTGAGCTGTTTTCGTGTTTCCTTCCTCTCTACCGCCCACTGTGTGGGGTCTGCCTGTGACAGCTGGGATGGCGGAGGATGACCCTCCGTGGTTGTGCGTGGCACACGTGTCTGTGGGGCTCCTCTGGCCACATGGTTGTGCACGTCTTGTGCTGCTGGAGGGCCCTCCCTGCGTGGTGCATCTGGAGAAAGCATCATTTTCAGGACAGTCAGTCCTCAGGGGAGGGAGCCCATCTCTCTGGTTGGAACCTGGAATTTGGAGGGACACCCTCAAATAGGACAGAAACACGGTTCTCTGAGCCCTGACCTTGATGGATGGGTATGCTCTCTGCAGAGAAGCCAACAGCTGGGATTTAAGAACCCAGACAAACTGACCCACTCAGTGCCAGGGCTTGGGAGCTGGAAAGCAATTAGCTCAGCCTTTGAAAGTAGGGCTGTTTTAATGCTCATACATACTGTGCTGTTTGTTCCCATCTGCTTCCCCTTTTGGAGGAGTGTCTGAAGCACCCAGGCCTGCCGCAGCAGTACTGAAGGGAGTGCAGGGAAGACAACGGTGTCAGGTTTGGGCAAGAATGTGCACGTGCGTGCAACACACGTCTGGCGCCAGGCTCAGCAACAGAACCAGTGAAATCCTGGAACCCCAGTGGAAGCCAGAACCTCTGTGAAGGGTGCCTAGCTAGTCCTCCCGGCGCGGAGTGTCTCCTTCTGGGTCTAAGCCGTGATTCCGGAATTTGGATTCTGATTCCTGGGTCTGGATTTTGTTTTTATTAGAAAAGTGGTGATCTTATGTTCCAGGGTCTTTGCTTTCCTCCTTAGGAAAAAAATCAGATCTATTTATGCAGCAAACATGTATTCAAGTTTATTGTGTACTGGGTTGCAGGAAATGCTCTGGACGCTACGACACAGAGCTTCACTCATGCCCGCAGGGAGCCCGATTCCCACTGCCCAGCACCACCTTCCCCAGCTCCATGCATTCCAAGCCTTATCCGATTGCGAACGAAAATGTTTTATCCTCTGTTAAAGAAATATCTGATGTCACTTGCAGTCGGGGCCAGTTTCCTAGACACTTAGATCTTTGTGAGGCCATTTTTTTGGGCACAGATCCCAGCTGACCATAGTCTATTTCATTGCTCTACAACACTGATCAAATGATGGTATTTAGCACTTTACCAAGTGACTTGATCTGTTTGCCTGTTGAGTAATTAACAGGTAGAAACTTGCCCCACCCCAACTGCCAGGCTCTTAACTGCACCCAGGCCAAGGTCGCAACAACTGTTACAACAATATCTTGCCCGCTAACAAATTTAAATTGACACAGAGTAGACAACAGACTCAGGGTAATAAGTTGTATTAAATTACCATGACTGTCCTAGCCTTCGGTGAGATAAATATGCTAATAAAGTCTTTCTGGAAGGGGTGGTCTTACAAAGCAATTGTTTCAAAAGGCAAGACCGAGAGAGGAAGAAAAGGTAGAACTGAAAATAAAGAAAATACAGAGGGGTCATCACTGTAGATACTCATAGAAAATCAGGATATTCTATCCTCACTTGTCCAAGTCTGAACTTCCAAGGCCTCTACCTTTCTTGACCCACCAGGGCCATTTCGGCCTTGGGCTGCCTGCCCAGGGGACATTTATTTCCGTGCTTCAAAAACGCTGCAAAGTTAAAAGAAAACTGCCTTAAAGGCACAACACTAGAACTACATAATTGAAATTAATTCCAGTTCAATTACATTTCGATTGTAGTAGTTGCTCATACAAAGCACCATAGACCTGGGGGGCTTAAACAACAGACATGTATTTTCTCACAGCTCTGGAGGCTGGGAGTCTGAGATGAACCTAGGTGCCAGCAAGGATCAATCTGAGGCCTCTCCCCGTGGTTTGCAGACGGCTGTCTTCACCCTGGTCCTCACACGGTCTTCCTTCTGCGTGTCTGTGTCCTAAGTTCTTAAAAGGACACCAGTCAGATTGGATTAGGGTCCACGATACAACCTCAGTTTACCTGAACCACCTCTTGAAAGGCCCTGTCTCCAAACATCATCACATTCTGAGGTCCTGGGGGTAAGGGCTTCAACATACCAGCTTTGGGGAGATACGATTTGGCCTGTAATATTTATAAAATATATTTTGTCATATGATGATTAAATTTAGAATTCACAAATGTTTTATTTATTTTGAAACAGTTTGCAGGTTAAAGATTCTTACTTCAGAAGAATCCCGGGGTTGTTCCCAAGGATTATTTTAAAATTACGCCCAGTTATATTGTCCTGCAGACAAGTAATCACAGGAGAGACTTATTCCTCGCTCACACTTCTCTTCCGAACTCTCCCTTGTCGGATCTAAGCGCCTATTTGACACTTGGGTGTCCCAGGTGCATGTCATCCTCAGCAGGTACAAACCCCCAATCCACTCTACCTGCCACTTTCCCCACGGCCCCGACGGCAGCCACAGCACTGGCTCAGGTCAAAACCACACAGTCCAATTCTGGATCTTGAGTTTTCACTCCACCCAAATCTGACGTATATGGAAATCCTGCCAGCAACAACTGCAAACGCATTCATGTCTGCACACTTCTTGCCTCCTCCCTGCTGAGGTGCATGTGGCTCTGACTCCCTGGAACCTGCTTCGACTGCCTGCTATTCTTGTCCCCTCGGTCTAGTCTCAACACAGCAGCCGGCACGGGCCTCGTAAATGCGAGTCAGACAATGGCAAACGCTGTGATGCTTTTCCATTTCCCTCAGAGGAAAAGCCAACGCCTCAAACAGTCCTGCGAAGCCCCTACGCCTGGCTCCCTGTCCCCCTCGGAGCCCATCTCTGCACTGGCTGCCAGCGGAGGGAATCGTAAGGCAGGGGCACCCCGCATGCTGGAAAACCAGCAAGGCCTTTGTGAATGTAAGCCCCACACTGCAAATCACAAAGGCACCCCCACCCCCCTCCGCAGATCCTTTTGAATTGCTTTCACGCTACTTTTACGTGAGTAACTCTGCAGGCTGACCCCAGCGAGAGAGTTCAGTAATGGGTAAATGCTTCTCCAAAGCAATTCTAGGGAGATCAGGTAGGAGGTAAAAATGAATCAGTCCTTTTAAAAAAAAGGGTTAAATTATGCATTCAACATTAGGTCTGAGGAGGCTTGCTGAAACCTGGTGAGGCACAGGCTTTCCAGATAGAAGGTCATCTCACAAGAAGGGGAGAGCTTTCTAACAGAATTTCAAAATCATAAGTGACTTTAGAAACGATCATTGTGCAGTTAGGAAAAAGCAATAAATTGAGAGGTTAAGTCCACAGCAAAAAAACCCCACAAAAACACAAAAACCAAAGATCTCTCTTGAGACACCCTATAAGGTAAGGATAATAAAAAATTAAAAAATATGTTAACCTGCAATGTCGAAAAGACTAGAGAGGGGGTATCTGCATAGGGGTGATTCAAACAAAAACTTTGTAAGGCAGAAAGCCAGTGGAGAAGATGGTTGAACTCTGCCAGCGGAGGAAATTGCTGCCCGCGCTCACCAGAGGGAATTTGGATGGAAGGGAGGTGTAGGAATTGTACGCTTCAGGATGACAAACTAGGAATGAAAGCTGAAGCTGAGAACAGTGGATTCTTTAAAGATGAGCAAATTAAGCAATCAATGTCCCTAGACGGCTGTGTACCACATGCAGCCCCAGCCCAAAGCGGCCTGTCGTAGGCATTACAGGCCCACTTAGGGGTGTCAAAGTACACGAACACTATTACCTAAGCATTCCTAAGCATTCCAAAGAGATTTCTTTTTGGGAAAATTAAACAGCCACCCTGCCTCATGGGCCTAACTGGAAAACTCAGCAAATATACGAAGCTCCCAATCCCCATTTAGACCCTTACTTTTAACTATAAATGGATAGCCTGGAATCAATTAAAAACTTGATGATAAACAGATAGGAACAGATCCCATCCTCTCAGACGGAAGGGATGTGTGAAAAATAGGAAAGGATTAAATAAACATGAAAACTCTGGCATCCTCAAAGAAACTGAAGAGCTGCAATTTTACCAATAACATGAAAAGCAGGATGTTTTGATGAAGGAATGGGTACGAAACTAGACAGAAATTCTTACAAATTAAAAATAGGACAGCCAGTGTGAATGAAATCAATAGGGTGATTGGAAGAACAGGTCAAGGAAATCTCCTGAAAAATAATATTGGCTGGCAGCAAGGAATGATATGAGAGAAATAATACATGAAATGCTTTTTCTGCATGCATTGAGATGAGCACATGGGTTTTTTTCTTCTTTTGTATAAAAATGGTGTGTTATGTTGATGGGTTTTGTATGTTGAAACTCCCTTGCATTTCGGGATAAATCCCAGTTGGTCATGGTATATATTCTCCAAAATACGTCAGTGTCATAAAAGACAACAGGCTATGGAGATATTTCAGGTTAAATGAGGTTCAAGAGACACAGCACATAAACCCAGTATCTGTCCCTAAAGCGGGTATCACGTTGGAGGGCCAGCTCATGCTGAAAAGGACATCTCTGGCTCAATTGGCAAAAATGGGATATGGATGGTCAGGTTAGGCAAAAAAATATTTTTTTCAGTGTTAGATTTACTGACGTTGAAAATAAACTCTTCCTAGTTTTAGGAAATCCACTCACGCATTTCGGGGTAAAAGGTACATAACTTATACTCAAATGGTTCAGAAAAAAGGAGTGTGTGTGTGATTATAGGAAGAGCGCAAAAATAAAAACAAACGGATCCACTCTCAGTGACAGGGGAATCTGGGTGAATATGTGGGGGTTCTTTGTACTAATTCTTGCAACTTTTTTGTCAGTTTGAAATATTTTTAAAAAGATAAAAAATATTTGTAAAAGCCATCCAACAAATGACAAAACAATTCTAAGCATATTTAGCTATAAAAGAGAGATGCCTTCAAAAGGGAACAAAAGTCAAGCTGGACCAGCAAACTGGACTTAGATTTTTTTGGTGGGGTGGGGATATATACCAGAAGAAATGCAATAATAATTATGGAAGTTTGAGGTAATATACTTGTGGCATAATATTTTTATTCCCCAGTCAAGACATTATTTTTCTTCTGTGAAGCCTTCAGAAAAACTATCTTGTACATTCAAGGATGCAGAAAATATATCATCTGTGTGCCCTTCTTAAAAACGGATGTGAAGGTGCATTGCAAGAGACTAAAAGACAATTATAATTCCAGAGCTAGCATCAGTAAGTTATTGGATAAAAGAACTGGCCACTAGTTATTAAAACCAATTAACAGCATAAAATAAAATAAAATAATCATTGTAAATATGTAAATGTACATGAAACTTAGATTTCCCATAGTTGAGAAGATATGTCATGGAAAACTAGGTAAGAAATTAGAAGCTGGGTTTTTATCACGTCTGGAAAATTGGTGAAGGAGGAAATGGTAGATGGGGAAATATGAGCTAAATTCCTCATTCATATTGGGGACATATGCATAACCTTGATTTTGATAATCTCTGAAAAGTAAGTGGAAAACCAAAGGAAAACTTAAAAGTCAGTATAAGCAGAAGAAAACGTTTCTGGTGCAAGAGGCGTTGCTGACCTTGAGCGCGTCGCGGAGGCGGGACGGGCTTGGGTGCGATCCGGGTGCGGAGCAGGAGGTGCTGTGGCCGGGGCCTCGGGGCTCCAGAAAGTCAACGGGGCTGGAGGGACCTGTGCGAATCGAGGGGTCAGCTTCAGTGGGGGCAAGAGTGAAGAGCCCGAAGATCTATGAGTGAAGCTAGGCTTCCAAGCCCCAAACCTCCCCTTTTGGAGAGTTAAGAGCCCCTGACCTGCCCCTGGACCCCAGGGGAGGCAACGGACCCCGGGCTAGCAGATGACCAGACACCTCGTACTTACAGTTCATGGACTGGGAGTTATCTGATCCACTTGGCCATAAAATTGGAAATTCCAAGAAGTGCTCAACCCTTCCAGCAAACTGATATATACAGGGCGATGCCTAACAGCTCCTGAAGGAAGCAAGTCCCTCACATGTCCGGCACGCTAACCCTGGCTACCCAGGCAACTCTGCCTGTACCCACGGCCTCGTGGCGAATTCCCAAGGCCCAGCTCACTATAGAGGAAAACGAAATCAAGCCTGATTCAGACGGCTGTGTACCACATGCAGCCCCAGCCCAAAGCGGCCTGTGGTAGGCATTACAGGCCCACTTAGGGGTGTCAAAGTACACGAAGCAGCCTGGCAGGCCTGAGAGGCACACGCTTTGGGGTTGGATTCCTGGCCCTGCTGTTTACCAGCCATGTGACTTTGGACAACACAGCTAGCCTCCAAGTCCGAATTCCTTTTCTGGAAAAGGGGAGGTTGCCAATACCTTCTGCTGTTTCTCATGGGATATAAATAATTAAAAGCAGGGATTTGGGATGATATCTATCCACCAGCCCTAAGCTCATGACTGGAGCCCTACGTACATTGGATGCAGGGAGAGTAGATGATGGGGGAACAAGTAGCCAGCTCAACCTCTCCACACTCTGAAAGCCTGCCTCCTGTCATCAGCAAGAAAGAGAGTCAAAAATCTCAGTTTACCTTCTGCCCAACAGGCTATGACTGGCTAGGACGGAGCACAGGGGGCCGGCTGCAAGAGCAGTGAGGCCGACTGCTGGGAGGTCACCCCAGGTCCGGGGCAAGCCAGTCTCCGGTCGCCGTCAGCAGCCCTGCAGTTAGGGAGACCGCAGAGAGGAAGGCAGTGTTTATGGCGCTAAGGCGATGCAGCAGGTCTGCGCTAGTGGAGCAGCATGGGGGGTGCCCTGTCGTGCACTCACGTCCCCCCTTACTGTATTCATTCTCTAGTTTAGTTTGTGAAATGCCTTACCTTGAGAAAGACAGACGCCGGCACGTCCCAGGTGGATGAAGCTTGAGAGCAATACGAGAGCCAGCCTTGCACTTAGAAAAGTGTTGTATTAACTCCACAGCCCCAGTAAGCCCTGTAGCCCATCTGCCGCCGCCCTGCTCCTCCCGCGCCTTGCAGGAGGCCGGTGGGACCCAGCGCTGCAGAACCCAGTGGGGCTCGCCCAAGGCCATGGCCCCAAGGGCAGATGGCCCCCACCTCGTCCAGACCCCGTAGGGTAACATCATGCTGGCAGTCTGAGATCAGCCCTGCCGCGAGTACTTTCTACCAACGGGCCGCTGCACACGTGCGTCACAGCTACACGTTTGCATTTGTAGCTGGGCTCACAGTCCTTGACTTGTACCAGCTCTGCGCAACTGGGTGATGAATTCATCCTGACGGTCTGCATCTCCAATCTATGAAAAGCGCCCACATAGTACTAGAGAAATAAGTGAGGTTCCATTATCGTCAAGTTCACTTTCCCTAATACATCCAGAGACTTTCTGGAATTTGCTAGGGAGCTCTGTTAGCTCTCCCTGTGATTTTAAGTGAACAAGGGATAAAGTGCGTGGGAAGGAATCAACCACAGCTCTTATCTCCAAAATAGAATTGCAGGAACCCAGCCGTGAGGAGAGCTAGGAGTGGGCGGTGGGCCACCACCCTGAGGTGCTGTTCGCCCCACAGTCCCCTCTGCCTTCCTGGGGGATGCCCACGTTGGCCACATGGAAATATCTCCAGCCAGCCGTGGCCTTATAGTGCTCAGTGCCAGTTGTAGTTACTGAAATGTGGCGCGAATTATTCCATAAAGCGGGGTTATCAGTCAACCTTCAAACCTCCTGGATCCTTTAGAAAAGAAAGAAAGAAAGAGAGGTAAGTGTGCGTGTCTGGAGGGCAAGAAGGAGCAGGAGAAGGAAGGGAGGGAGGGAAGAAAATGGAAGGAAGGGAAAAGAGAGAAAGAAAGTGCATTGCTCTCTGCCCGCTGGTCCCCCTGATGTGAGCTGCTCTGTCTGGGGATGACTGTCGTGCAGAAACATCTGGGACTCATCATTGTCCTCCTGCACCAGAGAAGAGATGGTTTCTGGACAGGAATCGAATGCGGGGCACACGATAAGCCTGCCACGGGGAACAGCAGGCTTTTCTAATTTATTGCGCCACATGAGAGAATTTAGAGATTGAAGGGTAAGTTTTCATTGCAATGTCAAGGTGGGAGTCCTCAGGACTCTCCCGACCCAGATAAGCAAAAGCCTCATCTGTTCTGGGAAAGACTCAGACCGCGGAAAACAAGCCCACATCCTCTGTTTCGTGCGTGCACTTGAAAGAACAGGTAAACTCTCAGGGACTTCGGAGACGTCAGTCGGTCGGGGTGAAGTCTCCTCTTCTAGACTCGGTCAAGCCATTTACAACTGAGATCTTCTTCTGTAGCTATTGATGATTACTAATAGTTTGAGAAAAGTCACCTACAGGGGAGACTGACATTCAGTTAACCTGCAGCAGAACCAAGCTGATTCAAGGAAAACGCTGCAGTCTAGAACTGACCGTTTACTCTCACGGTTCATTTCGAGTTCACTTCCATCTCAACAGGTCCTGGGCAAATTCTGAAATTATTCCTGTGATGCCTTGATTTCCTTTTATAAGGAAGGACACTGCAAGTTCAGAGTACCTCTAGGAATATGATCGATACAATGTATAAAAAGATAATGATCAGAAAATATATCAGCATAATTACCAGGAGCAATAGCGGTTACTCCCTGTATATAAAAAAAAGATAGTTTTACACCAAAGGGCAGCTGAAAGAAGTGATCTTTCCTTTTTTGATGACTTCAAAAAAATGACAAATTTACAGGATTTTTAGAAGCCATCACATGCTGATTGCCAAGAAATTTATATGACTGTTATTTTAAATTAGGGAGAAAAAAATCTCCTGCTTTTATGCGTTAAAAACCTTAACTGCCTACTGGGGACATAGGACCAGAAACTCTCATTGTACCGAACGAAGCCTATGACATAGACTCAGCGATTAACCTTTTAACAGTGAAACCAGAACATTCCTTCTAAGTTCTAGGATTCAAGGAAAATCTAAACATTTTTCCCCAATATCTTTTTATGACAGACAGATTCTGGTTCAGTGAAAGTGCACTGCATTACAAGACAACATTCAAACACAAGGGAGAAATATTTTCCAAACTATTTATCATCCTACAGGGTCTTAATTTTCTGCTGAGTGTTATAACTCGAGAATAGAGGGCCTCACTCTAGGCGGGGGGAAAGCTATTTATGAATAGTTGGTGATTTGGAGCAGCTGCTCTTCACTATATATTATCCTTTTTTGATAACCACGTTTGCACCAAAAGCTACCACTAATAAGCATGTGCGTACTAACCAGACTGCAGCAGAGCTGTTGCCTTGAAAGAAAGGTGTCAAATAAAAAACCTTTTAGGTTTAGGTATCCTTGAGTTTCTTCATTAGAGGTGAATAATAAATCTGAAAACCTGTTGCTTCTTGGAAATCTGATGTTACTGACACATAAGAATACTGTCAAGTAGTTTCTATGCAGCTTTCTCCCTGGGCTACAACGAAAAGCATCTTCTGTGAGAGGTTGCATCCCCATGGGAATTAGAAATGCTTTCATTCAATCCATACAAACCGGATGAAAATATCTGGGCTCTATTGGAAATATTCCCCTACCAAGCTGGAGACCAGGTGGTACTGGCATTGAACTTAGGAACTTGAGAATAAGAAAGGAAAGCAATTTTGAATTTGCATGGGCTGTTCCTGGCCATCCAGACAAAAAGGAGGTAAGCAAAATAGTTACTCTCTCTCAAAATAGTTATGATCAGAAATGACTAAGTCAGTTTGCCGTGGTGTACATCTAGAGGCACAAATGTCAAGAAATCCTTTAACCTAATACTATTTTATTAAAACTTGACTGGGAGATGTGTGACATCTATCGCGCTAAAGACTCAACCAACAGGCAGAATGATTCAGATTATACATCAGAACCAACCCTTGGAACGCAAACAGTAGGGGAATGGATCAGTTGCGAAATTCCAAAATGAAAGTGACCCGTAAATGTGTTACCAAATATATTTTATGATAACTGCTGGTGAGTGTGTAGCTGGAACCCCTCAAATGGTGCAGGGCAATCTGGCAATATATTTTAAAAGCCTTAAACACGTGTATCAATTTTGACTTTGGAATTTCCGGGAGACCTTCAGATTTCTTCAAGGATGTCCACTGTAGCCTAAAAATTCAACATCAGGATAATGTTTCAAGAAATGTCTGACAATGAAGAGAAGGAAAATGATTCGAGGGCAGAGCCACCACATAGCCATTTAGAGCAATGTGACAGAAGAATATCTAAAGTCATGAGAAACTCTCATGACAACTGTGGGGAAAAGGCAGGGTACAAAACAGTTTTGACTGTATGGTCCCAATTTGGTTTAAAAATATATAAAAACATTAAAAGGATATACAGTATATCGAAATAATACTTGCGACCATCTTTGGGTGATGAGATGGTGCTTAATTCTTGTTTGCTTCTGTTCTGCTTTCTTGTAATTTTCAGATGTCTAGGATAGTAAACATATATTAGTCTTTAGTCAAAAAATAATAATAAACATTCTATCAGTGAGGCATAACAGACCAGATGTTCCAAATGCTTATCTGCCCCCCACCATGAACAGCTCCGAGGTCCCCATGCTGTGCATCTAACACCAAACCTGTATTGTTTGCATGTGTGAATGACGTACACGGATGCGTGCTGGCATCTCTCAGGCCATGTGTAGCACAGTGACAATGTGGTACAAGGGGCCAGTGGTTCAAGGACAAGGCTGGAGGCAGCTCAGGATAGGCCTGTATCACAAGCTTATTTCTACTTTTATTCCAGTTGTTTTTCAAATGTGAAAATATGCTCAATCTAGTTTTCAAATATCAGTTGTTCCGTTGAAAAATCCCTCCCAAGGAATACAGGTAAGACTGAGCCCCTAGCGGTACATTGGTATCATAGCCACAAGACTTCTATCACTTAGCAGCTTCTCAAAAGAGCAGACCTGTATTTCACAGGCTCTTCATTTAGTATTCAAACGTTAAAACAAAACAGAACAAAATGAGTTCCAGGTGATGATTCTGGATCTGAGACACTGGTGCAGGCCACCCAACCCGAAATGCCCACACTGCATCCACCACTGCCAAGCATTCATTCATTCACTTGCTCATCCATAAACATCTGCATCTGTGTCAGCACAGAAAATACAGATCATTGAGGGCCAGCTCATTGCAGACGGACAGGGCAGAAAAACACAGACAGACCGCCGTGAAATGATACAGACGGTCATGTTCACCGGCATCTTCCTATTGTGGCTCTTCAGTAAGGTGAAATCTTTGAAAACAAGTAGTTATTAGCTTCCTCCTGCATACAGGGCTGTAGGAAAGAACTGATAAGCAGACTTAAGGAGTACATACTTAGACTTGTGTTTTGGGTTCACAATCGTACATTTAACCATTTCAAATAAAACATGAAATACTCAAGAACATGGCATCTTCACATTAATGACTATGGTATGATCCCTTAGCACAAAATTATAGGTTTTTCAGAAACCTTAAAAATCTATTTGGCTTTTTCTTTACCCAAGTACAAATGTATTACTTTGTGAATGGTACTTTGAAACCTACCAACAGAATGGCAAGTGGATTTGACTGTCAGAATTTGTGCCCTTGTAACATTAAGAAGGAAGAACAGTTTGTCACCATCACACCAAAGCACCCGCCTGGAGCCCGCCACTCTGCCAGGCTCTGGGAGGTGGCATGGTGAAAACCTCCCCAACTTCAAGGGCATCACAATCCGACCAGGGGCACACAATACGTACGTGGGGAAAGGAGGAAAAGCAGAGAACACCAAGAGTGCTAGAATGACTGGAACAGGTGGGTTAAGACGGAGGGCTTCCTGTTGCAAGTTAGACTTAAGGCAATAATTCAAAGCAAGGGGTGGGTGGTGGCTCCACCTGCAGCACATGCATAAAGTAACCCCATAGGACAAACTTCCAGTGTGTCACCTTCGTGCGAAAACTGTTAATGTGCTGTGGCAAAATTGTGCCAGCTCTCCTTTCTACCATCCCACACACACACTCACAGGATTTGCAATGATAAACATGACATTGAAGGATATTTGGTCCTGCAAAAGTATCTTTGCAGCTCTTGCTTTTAAGCCTTTGAGATCCGTGCCCGCACTGCTCTTTAATTCCGTATTTACCTTCTTCAAAGATGCAGCTTACATCCCACTTGTCTGTAAGACTACCTCTGCCCCTGTGGTACCACAACAGCCCTGTCCCCCTGGACCAGCAGAGCAACACGACGCTGGTTTGCACCTCACCGAAGGTGTCTGGTTTTCCTGGGCCCCCAGTAATCCCCACAGGTGAGATGGGAAGGGCACAGTCCATCCCCAGTTTTGTAACAGACTGTATCACATTGAGCCTCAGAGTTCAGGCGAGCGAGGCTGGCTGCCAAGACGCACAGCTGGTGGGCAGGTGGGACAGTTCTAGAACCTGGAGCTGCACCAGTCAGGTGCACTTTCCCGCACTCTCTTGAGCATTTTGCACTGGTGGCATTGCTACTTCTCCAGGTATAGGGTGACTTCCCTTCTGAACCCTGCAGGAGACAGCAATCATATCTTTTACTTTGTGTCCCCAGAACCTAGCAGGATGCCTAAGAGTCAGGGGAAAGCACTGAACATTCGCTGCCTAAAATATCCACCCTATCAAAATTAATATTCAAATGATAAACCACAATACATGTAGGTGTATTTGTATATAATCTTTCTATTGACTTGGGTTCCTTACTCAAATGGTATGTTATTAATTTCTGAATTTAGGAAAAAAGCAGAAATCTGGATACCATTGTAACTTACTCTCCATTCATTGATATAGTTTAGAGCAAATCTAGTTTGCAACAAAGGGACCCTAAATTTTTAAAAATGCATCCCCTTTAATGGGTATCTTTTTGGTGTGATATCTTTTAAAGTCTATGATTTAGACATATTTATTAAAAATTATGATCAGGATCAATTAAACACAAAATGAAGTGACACAGATTTCCAGACACAGTGGGAATCACTTAGATTCTGAGAAGAAATGAGTTAGGGTGACAAATTGTTTGGGAAGAACGTTTAAACACTAAATGTTTAAGGAGTAAAGCAAAGACTGAGGAATACAAATTCAAGCACCAGCTTATACCGGCTGCAAATGACTCATTTGTCTCATCTATGTGATGGCTTTTACTCTGTGCCTCAAGGCAGAAACAATCCTTACCCTTAATCCTGTTTTTCCCCTGATAATGAAGAAATTCTGGATCGCACTTTATTGAAACCAGGAGAACGTTTTTGCTCTGGAAAGCAGGAAGCACGTCGATCTGCAACTTGAAAAATTAATAAGGCTTTTTATATACACAAGAGAAGACGGCTCACTTCAGAAATGAAGTGGCGGGAAAGTGCTGTGTACAGGGCTAACCACAGAGAATTAAAACAGATGATGCGTGTAAGTCACAGTCGATGGCCTTTCTTCTGCTCATCATAGTCTTAAACATTTTATTTTTTCACATGCAGTGTTCTGACTTTAAAACAACACATGCTTATTTTTTCTAATTGGGTCATTACAGAAAACTAAAATTAAGAGGTGTATTTTCATAGAGGCCAGAGGTGAGGACTGGGGAGACTATTCAATTTACCTGCAACAGGTCTCCCAGAGGGAACCCCACTTTGTAGTTGTTCCATTCATCCTGACGTATAACGTCACCCCAGGGCGGGACCCCCGTCGCTGTTTCTGAACCCGGGTGTGACAGAGAAAACCACCGTTCCTGGGCTCCTGCACCGATCTGCGACACCATGGGTAAAGTAGACCTTCGGCTGGTTTTTGGTATCATGTCAATCCAGAGGAAGGCAATTTTTTTGTTTGCTTGTTTATTTTTTGGCTAACCTGAGTATTTGTAAGTAATAGCAAGTAGTTTGTTAGTAGAAATCTCGGACTAAGTTTTCAGAATAGCCACGTTCCAGCGACAAAAGGAGTTCATCATAGCTGGGACACTGCCGTAGGAAGGTACAGAAGAGGTTATCATGGAATCAAAAAACCAAGGACTTGTTTTGAAAGTGTTTGATGGCGGGGAGAGAAATGAGAACATCAAAATGAAAAATGAGCTGCAGTCAAAATCTCACAGATGCAAAAAGAAGCGGGAGGGTGGGGAGAGACATGACATGAAACAGAAAGAAAAACATGGGGCTACGGTGGGGGGAAATCAGGGGAAAGTAAATTTTTTGTTATACTTTCATGGGAAGTTTGCATAAACAATAGTCAGCTGTCTTTAGATTTAAGATAACGGTTAACAGGAAACATATTGTGGCCACGGTCATAAATACTTCCACCACTTTGGGGGAGACCCCGGCCCCCTCACCCTGCCCACAGCCCAGAGCTTCCCCAGCCCCGGGCCGGGTCTGCGCCTGCCGGTGGAGATCCAGGCAATCACCGCTCCTCCGGAGTCACAGCCAGGAGCGAAGGAATGTTCTGCAGCGGACATGCTCACAAGAAGGGACTGAAGCTTCCCATTCAGCTTCGAATCCTTGAACAACTTTTTGACGTTTCAAAAGCCATACCTTGTTCCCTGGATCCCTTTTGTAGTAGGGAAGACACACTGCGGAGAAAAAGCAGCTGCTGCCTGGGCGCACATTTCTAGAAGGCTCCTCAGCTTAGAAGCAGACATGAGCGAAGCGCTCAACATTTTTGAAATCCTGTTTGAAGCCATCACAC
The DNA here is from genome assembly GCF_040802235.1 of Manis javanica. NCBI lineage: Eukaryota > Metazoa > Chordata > Mammalia > Pholidota > Manidae > Manis > Manis javanica. Next base: position 101,588,752 of record NC_133167.1, read on the forward strand.
CGAGCCCATGTCTTGCGCAGCAGAGCCTACTGAAGATTTCAAAGGCCACAAGGCCACCAAGACAGATGACAAGAGGAGGTGCCCCTCACGAAATCCAGTAAATAGTATAAAAGTGGCACGAATTGTTTCACTGAGGACTTGGTTTCAGGCAGGAGTCCGAATCCTGCCTTTAAGATATAAATTGAGAACACAGGGTTGGAAATGATAAATGTTCTGAAAGAGAGGGAAAGAGGCCATGCTTCTGTCAGGGCATGAAAGTGGAAAGGAGGGTAGGGAGAAGCCCCTGTAGAAGGGAAGGTACTGGATCTGGACCGTGAAGGATGGTTACATTTAGACACACGGAGATAGGAAGCAGAGGCTTAGCTAACATCTGGTAGCTATATTACTATTAAGTCCACATAACACTTTCTTTCCAAGTACTGACAGTGTGACATAAGACACACACGAAATAATATTAATGGTGCCCCTTTTCCATCTGTATTTTAAAATTCATCAGAACCATCCCATTAGCACCAAGTAAGTCCATTCATAAGCTTATGATCTTCACTGTACTGTCACGCTAAGTAAGCCACCTACTTAGGGTAAGTTGAGAAAACCATTTTTTTCAGTACCATGTTTATCCACATTTATCTAATCAGTTTTATAAAATGCAATGGATGAACTGCTATATGCATACACTGCAACTGAACAACTGAGTAAATGGATGGTGGGTGTTGGGGGCCAGGTTTCTCACGTTTTTTTTTTTTTTACAGAAAGCAGGGGGCTAGAATGGCCCCTGGTGTAATGGATTAGCCTGGACACATCAGTATGAACTCCCACTTAGTGTACTATAGATACTGATGGACACACACACACAAGCGCACACGCACGCACACACACACGCGCGCGCGCACACACACCTCCTTGCTCTATCAGCTGAGAGGGTTTGGAAATAAGGGCTCTTGTGGCAGCAGCGGACATGCCTACTATTAATACCATTCTCCAGTAAAGGAAACCAGAGCTCTGGAGAAGTGCCCAGTTCTAGGCGAGGGGCAGGAAATACAAAACAAGCCCAGAGCTTCTTACAGCGCCACAAGTTAGGAAGTGTTCAGAAGGTAATGAACGAACAGCCTCAGTGACGTGGGTATGTCAGAAAAGCCAACTGAAAGGGCCGTCAACAGAAGCTGGAAGACTTTGAGGAGTAAGAAAAGTAGTGAAGGACTGTAACCTAGAGTGTAAAATAAATATTCACAAGTCTATAGTGATATGAATAAATGATCGAATAAATAAATGGGGAAGTGACATATCTCCTCTACAGAAGAATTTCAAATAATCTGCTTACTCCGCCCTTAAAGAGACGGAGCATATAGCACCTTACACCTTCAGTGTGAACACTGTCACTTTTTCCCCAAGATTACAACAGAAATAGAGAAAGAGGAACTTTACAGTGAAGAAACCTGATGCTCATGACCTCAAGCCAGGTGCTCAAGGTCAACACCAACCATGGTAAGTCACATAGATAGTATTTACTCTTGATATGTGACCAGAATGGGCACTTGACCTCTGTGATTTCCCCTCCCAGTAACACATCAGGAGATGCCCCATCAGGAGAAATGCATAGGACATGCACGAACTGAGGGATGCTGTGCAAAACTCCCGAGCACTACCTCTCGAGACTGTCAGCGTCATGACAAAAGAAAGTCTACGAAACTGTTTCAGAGCAGAGGAGACACGATGGCTAAATGGAATCCTGGACGGGCTCCAGGAACAGAGAAATGACATAGGGACAAACTGAGGAAATCTGAACACACTGTTGCTTCAGTTCACAACCACGTACCAATGCGGGTTCATCAATGGTGGCAATATACCTCCCAAAGGTAGGGGTGAAGAAAGGGAAAACCAGCCACCAGCCCCATAGTGGCCCCATAGGGACTCTCTGTACTATCGTTACACTGAGTCCGGATTCTACAACAGTTGTACAGTGTCGGCTGTAAAATGCAACGGAAATGCTTTATTCTTCATTAGCTCTCTGCAAAATATTCTGACAGCTGAAGTATTTAGGGAAATTCTAAGAATCAGTAGAGCAAAGGGCACTTGTAAAAGATAACCTCTATTATGCCATTTGCCTGACCTCTTATGGGGCCAGCCGAAGCCCCATAATCTACCCAGCTGGGTCCCTTGGAAAGACGGAAGGAGACATGGAAGGGAAATAAACGTGGAAAGGGCATCTTCTGTGTCCAAGGTCATCGCTCCAGCCCTAAGAATCTTGAAACTGTCCCAGTCTGAATATTGATCCTTTGACGATCTTATGAGCTGCTGACAAACAACATATGAAGGGAAAAAAGAAAAAACAGACAAACCCTGTCTTCTGCCATCCATTCAAGATTTGTTGACCTGTCACACGTCTCGTAAGGATGACAGGCAAGGTGAAGCTGTGTAGGATGGATCCACTTCAACCTTCATGATCTAATGGCACAGCAAATGGGGAAATGTTTGTGGGAGAGATGCAAGGATGAGATTTTTAAATGCCAGGACCACTGAGTTGTTATAGCTTTAAAGATGGTGCTTTTCAGGGAGAAATTTTTTTCTCCACAATATAAGTTATATATACATAGTCACAGAGGTAAAGTGCCCATTCTTGTCATATATCAAAAGTAAATACTATCTATCTATCTATCTATCTATCTATCTATCTATCTATCTATCTATCTATCTATCTATCTAAGAATAGCAGGTGCTGGCTTGAAGCACAGATATAAAAAGGTTCAAGAATAATTACCCAGGTTAGCAAATTCTCAACACATCATGAAAAGGGAGTCAAACTACCTCTTCTTGCACGACATCTTGTTTTGCTGCCATTTACAGACTGTAACAATACACAGATCTTTGGTCTGATGCAGTATCGATCTACCATCTATCTACCTACCTTCCTACCTCTGAACGTTGCCAGAGATCTATCAGGCCTTTGATGAATCAGCTGGTGGTGATTTCTATACAATTGCTGGGAGACCAAAGGACTCTGTGCAAACCTGAGTGGCCCTGTGGATCTAAGGGGGGTAGGGAAGATCAATAGGAAATTTAAGATGCTAGGAATCAACCATAGTTATATACCTAACCATTATGTGTGTAATTCCTTATATATCTTATATTACACATATATAATACATACCGTTACATATATAATTGAGACCAGGAATGAGTCTGAACATTGACAAAAAAGCATGACAACAAAGAAGAAAACAAAAATTCTTGGTTTTATGTAGAGAAAAGAGGAATTAAAGTAAAATAAATATGAGGTAATAAAAAAGGAAAACAATACATGGTACTTTGCAACAAAGGAAGAGAAATAATGGAGGCGTGAGGGAGGGTGACCCAGGAGGAACGTGTGGTGGAATCTGGGGCTCCCTAAGCAACCTGTCTAACTGGCCACCCAGACAAGCCCACGCTGGCTCAAGGAACAGGATGGTCCCTCCCACTGAGCCACAGACATTGGCCCCAAAGTCCTGTTTCTGAAGGAAGAGGAAAGAACTGGTTCTTCACTGAGCGCCTATAGCTCAGTTTGGCACTCTGACTTCCAAGCCAACGTGTCTGGCCTTACTTCTCTCATTTAACACATTCTGTCTCCCTCTGATGCCTAACACCCTACTTCAAATGAAATTCTTTCAAGAAGATTCACCAAAAAACCCTACCCAGCCTATCTTGAGGGCAGGTGCCCGGATTTCTATTGAAATGCCTATTCGGTGCAGCCACCGCACACATATTCCATGTGTTCATGATTAACTATTTGCTTTACAGGCACAGTCTGGAGCCATTGGGCCCAAAGAGGAGGAATATCACTAAATCCAAGTATTCCCACAGTGGGGATAAGATTTCACAGTCAAATAAATTATTAAAGTCAGGTGAATAACTTCTTTCTATTATTCAGTGGCTCTCAATTTCACAGCTGTAACAGACTCAGAGGCGAATAGTGAACATTCTGCTTGGATTTTTTTTACGGAGGAAAAAAAATCCCACTTATCCAAACACTTAAAGAAAAGTTAAAACCATACCATTTCCTTTGGAAAGAAAAGATTTTTATGAACTGTGACCATTCTCTCAAAGGAGTCGGAATCCTGCCTTCCATCTTCTTCTTAAGTCACACACTTCCTCCATGTGTATAGTTCCCTGGATCGTTCTGGAAAGAACACACAGTTACCTTGAGCACAGCAGCTTTGTTCCTAGTGGAAAACTCACAAAACACGCCCAGTATTCTTGTTGTTCCTCACGTCAGGCTGGAAAAACGAAGTGTCCATATGGAGACAGTTTAAAATATTTATAGACAAACTTACACAACTAAATTAAGACTCACCCTTCGAAGTAGTCACCTTGAATTTTCTCCACTCTTATCCAAGTTACATTGTGATTGTTCAGAACCAATCTGAGGAGTCTGCTTTGGGTATTTATTGCCTTTCCAAGAAAATCAGGCTCAACTCTGTAACTCCATATTATGCTTTACTAATAATGCTGTTCCCTAGCTTAATCATTTGCTTGACAGCAGATCTCTTTTGATTTGGAAAAAAAAAAAATGGACTCTGTTCTCCATGGACAAAGATTGTCACACTGAGAAGAGCCGAAAGAATGTGTCATAGACTCTGAAGGCAATTAAACATGGAGGCATTCCAAACTTGTGCAAGGGCCTCATTAGAATATGCAAATAGCCTCTGGGCCATTTACTGGGGAGATCACCTTTATTTGGGAGACAGAAGTTGTGATATGAGTCCTAGCAAAACAAAAAACCAACCGCATCACTTTACAACTTCATATAGAAAACTTAATTATATGCATCTCGAAGCCTTATTCTTTTAAATTGGAATAACTAGCTAACGAGGGGATTTTTTTCCCCAACATTCCTGGAAAAAACATTTTGATCAGAAATTTCATTTTTAGTTGTTTTAACCCAAAAGCTCCGCTAGCAATAACGATTTGTTATGGGATCATATTAACTGAAGAGAGAAATAAACTCATCTCACATAAAGTACTTTCTCTCAAGTACCAAAAAAAAAAAAAAATCCACTTAGACATATAACCAAATGTTATTTAATATCTTAAAAAGTAACACAATCCAAAATGGATATTTCACACAACACTACATAAACAACATGAACACAATATTACCATATGGAGGGACTTTCAAATATAGACTTACAAAAATCCCTGTGCGTTTTTTTTCTTTTAAGTTATTATACTAAGCATGACAAGTAATCATCATTTACAATATGGTACGCTGACACGATAAAAACCATGTTACAAATGTGCTGTTATAAATCAGTAACATTAGGGAAGACATTTCATGAACTGTAATTATTTCATATGAAATACTATACAATATAAACAGAACATCCATCTTGGATGACCTTTACAGCAACCAGGGACCAAGTCATTTAAAATTTTTTTTTTTGTCAGTGCAAACACATTTTATCCAAGGCAGTCTTGGCTGCAAAACTCCTTTCTAACATATACTAAATCCCACTTGCACTTCTTAATTCATTTACCCTAATGCAATAGTCACATTCAGTCACTCAAGAGAAAGATACCTGCAGAATGATGATTCTTTTAAACTGAATGCTGAAATTTCCTTCTCTTCTAGAAAGTAGTATCTATGTCAACTCCTCTAAGGACCTTGATCAGTAGCTGTCAATACTTACAAGAGGGTGACCCTAGGGCAGCTCTAGTCCTAACCCATCATGTGTGCACACCACCACACACGAATTGCCCTTCCAATGTGGGAAGCAGGGTGGAGTGTCAGTGTCTAGGTGGGTAAATGAGGCAGGTGGGGAAAGCAAGGTGAGGAGCTGCTGGGTGAGTTTCTTCTAGTCCCTGGTCGGCAGGGGTGGTGGTGGGGGTGGTGGTGTGTGTGTGTGTGAGTGTGTGTGTGTTTTCACATTTGAGGCCAACAATGAGCAGCTAGAGCCCTATAACTGATAACACACAATCTTAAGAAGGTTTAGTCCCCCTTGAGCCTTGTAGAATTCTGACCCTTGCAAATCAGCAACTGTAAGTCAGAGAACAACTGTAAAAACACAGGAGTATGTGTTAGAGGAGCAATCACTGGGGAATCTCTCTTGGGAAGGCTGCTGGGAAAGACACAGAGATTAACTCAATCAGGGAGGGCCGATGTCCATTTCAAACATACCAGGATATTTGATGATGAATTTTTTCATATATGTAATTTACGAAATGTCTGCTAAATAAACATCTATGGGAAAATACTGAATGCATCCTTAGTGTTCTAAAGCCTTCTGGACAGTGATGGAGTGACAGCTGATTCTTTTATCTTACTTGGCAAAGACCAGACAGATAGTAATCTTTTCCCTGCCCATATTTTACTAAACCACAGCAAATCAATGCTTTCCATGGCTTCCACATGATTTTTTTTCCTGTGTTTTAGCACCCCAGGGCCCTAAATGTGTGCAGAAGAGTCACTCTGGAACAAAAGAGAACATAAGCGGGATGGAACTGCGGTGGAGAGGGGAGCAGGAGGGTTCACTTCCTGGGTCCGCTCCTGTGTGGCAGCAGTGCCGGCTGATTCTGTGACTGGCCGGTAACGGTCACAGAGAAGGCCCCACGACGGATCCCGGGACTCCTAATCTGAGCAAAGACTTAGAACTACATCAGCTCCCTAGGAAATCCAGATTCTTCCAAGTGGGGCTCAATCGATTGTACCGAATTCCTCCTGTGCTAAGAAGCACTGTGAAGGGTACTTGATAAAGTTTTAAATTAAAATTTGTTTCAGCACCTCCCACTGTCAGGAGCAGTCATGTTCCTGAAAGATGGTATCTTAGCACAGGAATTCTAGAAGCCGATAGGAAACTGTAAACAAGGGTGTACGTCTAGGTCTACCTCGGACGCAATGGCATTTGGGTGGATTCGGTAAAATTCCAAACACCCTGAACTTTTTGAATAAAAATGGACAAAGGTGTAAAGTTGTATTTGTTTTTCTTTGACTTTATTAGCACACATCAGAAAAATAGCATTGTATCGAGAAATTTCTCATGACGGTCTATGAAACAGATAGAAAATGGATCACGGATAGCTGCCACTGTGTTTCTGGGTAAGTGAAGTCACTCCTTTGTTATTTCATTCCAAGTATGGGTGTTACAAGGATGACCTGCTTTTGTTTGTGAATCTGAATGCTTTGGAAGCACTCTGAGATCCCAGAAGGGACTTGCAAAGTCACTATAGGTCGTTCATTTTTAGTCAAGCTCTCAGACTGCCCTCATTATATAGGTGAGACTTTTCAAAATATGATCCCTTACTGTATTGTGAGCAGTATGCCTATAATTTAAAAGCTTTCTTTTCAAGTACACTTTGTGGTGATAAGTGGTTTATCCTGGGTGGAACTTAGCAAAGCTGCGCCAACCTAAAAAAACAGACCAATACATCCGTTTTCATTACACAGATTTCTCCTCCCGATGGTGACTGCAATGTCGTTTACATTTACATGTTAGAAATGCCGGTTAGGTTATGAGAAAGGGAGATTTGGGAGCAGCTGGTGTGCAGACCATTGTTACTTCAGATTAACTTCCAATTTATGCTTCCTGAACTTGAGCTTCGCAACATCAGAGAAGCAGTAATTTGTTATTTTTATCCAGTTAACTGTGTTTCAGCTCTTTGTTTTCTCTATTTAATGGCAACCCCCACCCCGCCCTTTCCATATGCTCATTAAAGTCCCCTGAGATGTGCAAAATATATAAAGTGGAATACAAATTATTTAACAAGAAAGTGGTGAATACGCAGGACAGCTCTTTGACTTAAAATGATGTTTGGGCTTGGTAGGGTATCACAGAAGTGAAGGCCGACGGGTCCAAAGTGCTCCCAAGGCTGCAGCCCGAATTTCTTGTGTCTTCTGTTACTGAAAAGCTAAAATTCAAACCAGATATTTGCAGGAGTAAATAGCTAGCTAAATTATGTTTACCAATTGGCTCTTTGGCAGGGAGAACTATCTCAGCAGGAAGAGGGTGTTGGCAGGCGGAGGGCAAGGCGGCGGGTGGGGGATGATGAGAAATTTAAACTTCCTTTCACTGGGAAAATCAAGTGCGCTTTTGTGGGAAAGAGAAGAGAGACAGGTTTACATCTGAAAGTGAAATCATGCCGTAAAAGGAAACCACGTCAATGGAAGTCAGGAGTCCACACTGGCAATCACTGACTGACACACACACAATGCCACGGCCTAATGGTTAAGAAAGGTTTAAACTTGGCTTTTCTGAACAATACACTTGAACGCACTGCTGCCGCTTCATCAAATTTATGGAGGTAGTTATATGCAAAAATAAAATTACCATAAAGTAATATGCTGTATCATACTAATACATACGTGTGCAAAATGCCGACAGATGGGTTGACCCTTTAAAGTTGAACGCTACACAGAGATTCAACCAGATTCAGTTCTGTAAACCTTTTCAGTTGATAAACTCTTAAGTGAAGACTAGATAAGCAGCCGTTTAACACAAAGCTATCATTTCGGTGGAAGAAAAGCATGTTGGCCAAGCTTGGACCTGGCAGAGCGCCGGGTCACAGAGAACCTCGCCGCCACCACCTTGGGCCACATTTGGAATGAGCCTCCTGCCACCGCTCCTCCCCTATTCAAGAATCCCAGTTGGATTCAGAGGAGTATTTCTACAAGGAACGCCTGCTTACACCCTATCATCTTTAAAGTCCATTATTTCTACACTAACGGCTGCTGGTCTAAGGGAGTTGGTTTTTTTTTTAAATTTTAAATCATGTACCCCATAGCATCAGGCAAATAATATACACATTTTATTTGAATAATATCTTCTGTAAACCTATTTCTTCTGAAATATTGATAACTTTGTATTTTAAAGCTTCTCTTAAAGGTAATGCTTTCCTTTCCTGTTCACACAGCATTTGATTATTATAATGGCTACTTTCAGAGGACCAACTGGAGGCTGGTGCATTGTCTCAATGGTTATATTATTTATGAACTGATAGTACATACGATAAACATTTGAGAGCAGGTTCTTGGAAAAAACGAATTTAGACAGAAGAATTTGGTAAATGTATGGTATACAGCTCCCCAAGGAAACAGATTCTATAGATAATCTTTCAAATACATTATCCTTCCTTCTGGACATATTTAAGCAATGAGACAAATAGTGTATTTGTGGGCAATCAAGACATGCCTAGGAGGAAATATGGCATGAAATTGAAAGTCAACTGACTTAAGCATTTTAGTAACGTGGGAGTTTACCAAGAAATGTGCTTACAATTCACTATAAGGAAAAAAAGGAAATTATTACTAAACTTGACGAGTCCAGGTTGACCCAATGCAACTTCCAAACATCTGAAAAAGCATGAGGGAGGGAGACTCCAAATGTTTCAAGAATCAGTCTGACTATGTATATGACTGCATTCTTTAAACAGATTGCTAGCGATTAAGCCTAATACTGAAGCAGAAGTGATTCACCGGTATTATGCCAATTACTGAAATCTGAGGCAAAAAAATTTTATATTTATTTTTGGATATATATTTCATGGTATATGGCTCCAAATATCACGTGCCACTAAACTAAATAAAACTTTTTGTCAGACCACTTACTGGTGTCATATATAACCCTTTTGCAAATAATTTTCCATTATCTACAGGTTTATTCCATTTTTCTCATACGATAAAATACGGAAACTGAAATGTCTCTTTCCTATGAGGTTGAAGCTTGAGTGTTTGCAATCCCTTTGCTGTGGAGTGTTTTCTTTGTAATCCAACATGACATTGGAAAAACCAAAGCAAACTGCTAACAAACCACTTTGAAATAAATTGGGCTGCTAACTATACATCCATCTAAAAATGCCTCCTGAAATTGGTTACAAAGTATCTGTAAACATTACTCTGGCATAGTTCATGGATGCATAATCATTACTCTGATAAATTGCAGGGGAGTACAAGTCAGGATTATACCACACTTGCAGAATGAGCACATTATGTTGTTAATTACATGGGCACATGTATATTTCTAATCAAAAATTATTTTAAAGTTTTCTCTATAGATATCTTCCCAGGAATAAAAGGCCTGAAGTTCAACTCTCCCTAAATTTGCTCTTTCCTATAACCACTAAAAATTATCTCCCACAGCCTAATTTAGGCATTCTATTTAAAACTACATAAAATAGATTAATGTCCTTCCATTAGAAAGAATAATATCCTCAGGCCATACTCTTCATTTGTATCACAAAGAACATTTTGCTTTTAAACAAACTAATTATTGTTATCTATTATAGTAAGATAGGATCACTTATCACAAGGAGGAAATGATCTTCCTTAAATATTTGATTAACATCTTTTAAAAGTCCACATTACCTCTTCCATCACTTAGCGTTCCCCTTCCTTTGTACACTCCGGATTCAAAGGCCTATATTCCTGTTTGTGATTGTGGAAGGTTAAAAATTCAGACAAGCATCTGTTACGCTTAAAAACAAAATCCTGAAAAAACAACCCTCCCAGAACCTTGGTCACGACCCCTTCTGACACACTTCCATGGGCTTCTGCAAAATCGTGTCCCAAAAACTCACAGTGAAAAATGACTGGTGCATAAACAATTCACACACAAAGGGCTGGGGCCCCTTCTGGTCAGTTGGACATCAATTTCCCTCAAGGTGGACCCTTGCATTTGACATTTTGTGGTGGCTGAGTTTGCTTGTTTCCGTTTGTTTTGGAAGTGTCAGGGATCAGTTCTGTGGCACCACTGGACCACAGATGGGGAGCAACACGCATCTGTGGCATTTAAAAATGGGATTGGCAACTGCATGACATTGAAAATGCGTATTACACTTACAGTGTCTAGACTTTCCTACGTGTGCTCGGTTACAATTAGTGAAGCAAAAGTGTACATGTCACCCCTACTACTATCCTGTTGCTACAGAGCCATAAATGTGAAAAGCAATACGCGGAAATAAAGATTTTTTTCGCCCTAGCCTACTTAGCAGCACAGTTTAAGTAAACACAAAAACTGTGATGGAGAAGCTTGTCTTTCCCAAGATGTAAACATCAGTCCCAGTGTCGTAAACTTGGCTGTATCGCACGAGACAGGAGATCAGGGGCAGAACGACTGTCACACACTAGTAACAGAAGCCTGCAAGCAGTTGGAAGGTTTCTGCAGTTTCTCAGCATCATTTGCCGGGGGGTCCGTACTTGCTCGGAAGTTGAAGGCCGGGCCAGCTCCACCATGGACTGGGCTCAGGGTAGGGTTCTGACGACGGTTACTTTCAACAATGCTCGATGTGTTGGAAGCCAGGCTCTCCCGAGTGCTAAAAGAGTAAAAAGGTTTTGTTTTGTTTTGTCTTTAACATAAATAATTATATATTGAGCCCCAGAGGAAGAGCAAATGATGAAGTTAATGGATTTCCTCTGTTGGTTCATAATGTCACATACATATACCATCGTGTACTGATTTTTCACATATGCTCGTCCAGCAAGATTCCAGAAGCTTTCTTCCCAAGACATGTTATAATTGGCAGCGCATGGAATAAAGGGTTTTTATACAGCTAAATGCACTTGAAATGTTCCCCTTTCTTTTCACATGCAAGGAAACAACCTCAAAATTGGATGTGATAGATAGCTATCACATTAGTTTTTAAAAAAGAATCATAAATATACGTTTGTAATGAATAATTTCACTTCAGGCTGGAAATTCGTTGATACAACTGCTCTTGAATGAACTCAATCATTTTACCCTAATGAATCTGTTTTCATTCTTGATTAGCAGGGTTGACTTCGGTGGACTCCAAGCATGTCACTCACTCATTTGCCACACTGATGGGAATAAAATCCTTTTAAAACACGTCATACCTGTTTCAAATGTGAATACTTTAGTTAAAATACTTTATATGTGCAAATAAGGAATCTTAGGTTTTCTCCCCACTCATTTGTGACATTTACATTTACCTCCCCTACCCCACCACCGATACCACTTTGGTAGAAATATTTCATTTTTTAAAGGATTCTTATAGAGATGATCTAAAGGCTTTTGTACCTTGATTTCTCTTCAGTTTTTCTAAGTTAGAAATACTTGAATCTGTTTTACTGCTACAAGGGATTCAGGACATTTGACATTTCAAATGTGTAAGGCAATAGCAGAAATAAAATTACCTGGCCTGATCGATGGGAACTGAATGGGTTTCATGTTCGAGGTCCTTGCAATGGTTATAAACACCGAGTTTACGAAGTGATTCAAGAAACCATAATGATGCTCAAAACACCCACCTTACTGGGTAGCTTCAAGGTTTATAAAATATTCCGTAAGAGCTGGTCCCCACAACTGATGTTAGCCTGCTGCAGCCAGTCCACAGGTGACACTAGTATGGTAAGCATCTCCACCACCTCTTTCATTCCCATCCTAAGCTGGCAGCAATTTGGTCTGCGCCCTGTACATGTGTTCCCCACCATCTGAAAGTAGAGCATCCCTATGCAACTTTGGTAAGCCGAGAAGGTGTCAAGTGTAGAGTTAGTAGTAAACGCTGCTATGGTACGAACGTAGGTCTTTCATAAAATCCAAGTGGCAGAATGCGGGCAGTGACTGTACCATCTCTTCCTAACAGGTTATTTCATCCTGAGCTCGTGGAGCCCAGAGTCAATGGGTCAAAAGGGAATTTGTTCATCTACTGCCAAAAAGACAACCAGACCTTTCTTGACTGCAGGTGGGGTTACTTCCAGAAGGTTAAGATGTTTATAGAAAGAAGTCAAGTTCTTCTATTCCACTTACAGTAGATCTGGGCATACCGAAAAATACTTCAGAACGCCATCACCAAAGGGATGGAAAGTGCTAGACCTGCCTACTACCTGCCTTACACCTTCCTAAGAAAATTCACCTGTGGTGCCAGCACTACAACTGGGGCAGAGGGTCAGGTGGGGGAAGGAAGAAGGGCAGAAGCAGGGAGGAGCCCTTGGATTTCATGACACGTCCCCCTTCAGTTTCATTCTTAATCATGACAGTCACTCCTTACAGTTACGTCCTCATCTCTAAATGACTCCACTGACTCCATTGCCTTACGCCTCTAAGAAGACCTCCTCATATCTGAAAACAGGGAGAGTTATGTTGTGATTTACCTCCTTGTGGAGGAAAGAAGAGATAAACATTGAGTAAGAATTTGTACACGAAGAAGCTAGACAAATGCAAATTATTTGTCTCACCTCTGAATTAAGTAATTGCTGTGGGTCGGCATGGGAATCTATGTATTATGGCTTCAGAATCTTTATATTACCAATATTATCTTTTGTACAGGAAAATTTATTTTAAGGTCCAAAGGACCATTTTTCAACCAGCTTTTGAGGCACTGTCTTAATATTTAATAAGTACCTGCTGGGCGCCAGGCACTGTGCCACGCACTGTACACACACATCCTGACCGTCAGTCTCCAAGGTGGGAGCTGTCTGTGCTCTAAGAGGCCTCGGACCACCTTTGACCCCAGTCAGCTTATTAATAGTGATAAATATACGTGGTACTGCAGTTTCTCCAAAGGATGTATTTCGTCACTGCTATAATAATGAGCGAGCATGCAGCACTCAGATTGAGGGCTCTGGATACAATGATGAGAAAGTTAATGGAGATGGAGTAGCAGTAAAAATGGTTCGCAAATGTACATGGGCTTGCTTTTTTTTTTAAGAGAGCTAAGGGACTGCAACCCTAAAAATAAGATCTCAGGATCTTACGGGCAGAAGAAGTGAACCAAGCCATTGTGTTGTTCGCCCTCCTGCATGGACGAGCTTCCCCCGGTGCCGTGATTCCCCAGCACATGCTCACGGGTTACATTAACGCAAACACATCCCGGCAGCCTTTAGTCCCTCTGATTTTCAAATTATGCTTATCAACTGGTTTTTGGCCTCAGATTTAGAATAGCAGGCTTTTCATGTCATGGCTGGTCATTTTGACTATTAGATGTCAAAGCCCAGTTTAAGTTACCTTTTTCCTTCTCAATATCCTTCTGTTCCCAACCAAAGGGACTGAAAATTTTTTGAAATGTGGCCGAACCTGACTTCAGAGCCAGCACTGAGAGCTACAAGTACACTAAGAAGCTAGACAAATGCAAATTATTTGTCTCACCTCTGAATTAAGTAATTGCCATGGGTCAGCATAGGAATCTATGTATTATGGCTTCCGAATCTTTATATTACCAATCCCATTTTTAGTCCTTTTTTTTTTAAGTTGGATGTTAGTTGCTCGGTGTATTTTTTACTGACAGGCCCAAATAAGTGGCCTGCTTAAGATTCCTGCAGCTCACTGGAGTGGAGAGGTGTCAGCATGCTAGTGCCATTTGGCTGGAACACTCCTCACACTGGAGAGTGAAATGCCCCGTAACTGAACTATCCTCCTCTGTAGATCACCCTCATGCATCATAAAGGCAATTTAGTGAACTTATTGAGGTGTGCGGAAAGTACAGTTTAAAAATAGGTATGGAAAATGAGTTTGTCACCCAGCTTCTAAGCAAAGGACATTAAATATGGAATGGGTAACATCGGGAACTGTTCTGCAGATTCTCTAACTGCATGGAATTTGTGGGTAATCTATGTATTCCTATAGAGGAAATTCTACCTAATAATAGTGGCCAGACACGTAGCTAATGTGTGAAGGCTGCCCTCACAGAATGACCTTTACCTTCCACCATGACAAAGCATATTAACTTTAAGTATATTATTAAATAAAGGAAAATAAACTTATTGCAAGAAATCATCCCATTCATAAATTCTATAGTCTGTACCCCAAATCTAGAGATAATAACATATATTCTGTGGACAGACTGGTTCAACTATTTCATGAATATTTCTGTTTATCTGCCCCCAAACAAAACACTTTCAATATTATGCAGTGGTAGGTTTTTGAGTTAAGAGCCATTAAACTCCTCCCAACGTCTCCCTAGCAACTATCTCTGGAGTCGGACAGCTTTCCCCTGGGAGGCCCAGGGCCGAGTGGGCAGTGTGAAGCCCTAGAAACTGTGTGTGAAAAGCATTAGGCAGTGGTGTCTACATAGTAAGAAACCACAGAACATAGGGTAAGGAAATAATACAATATAAAGGTAAAGAAATAAAATAATAAGAAACCATCAAACAAACGGCACAGAAACCACACTTTTCATGAGCATGAGTTTTGAACATCGACCGTCAACTACAGACCTTCACTTATGCTTACCTGGTATCCACTATTTGGAATTCAAGAGAGAAAAAAGAGAGTAGAAGAGGGAAATAGAAAAGGAAAAGGTCTATGAAGGAATTGGTAAATAAATTAAGATTGATTAGGGATAAAAAAATATTTAGCAAAAAATTATTTCTTAGAAAAGTCACGTAAAAGGGCAACCGTTTTCAGTACCATGGGTCCCTGGGGTCTGTGAGGACTCCTTGAGGGACGGGTGGACACCTGGGGCTGCTGGTCTCCCCCCGACTCAGACCAGAGTGCCATCTCTGTGGTTTGTTTAGACACTAGGCTTCCCACCCATGTGTTCACTTGGGGAAAAAAAAAGGTTACATGATAAAAATCATCATCATCGTCATCATCATCGTCATTGTCAAAAACTAGCCCTTTAAGAAATAACAAAGGCCCACACTGGGACAAACAGATGAATGATTCCCAGTTCTGACTTTGGGATACTCTGCCCCAAGATTATCCAGAGAGGTAGAGTGAAATGATCACAGCAGAACGGATTTTAATTCTTAATCATCAAAATAAATATATGAAGTACATAATCATATCTGGGTACTTGTTAAAATTATAAATATGGTAAAATCTTGGGAATCACTGTTAATGAGAAATGCTCATCTCTCAACAGTATTTCTGCATCTCAGAGTCACCAATCTGGAGTAGAATTTAGAAGGAGAATGAGGTCCCAAGTTGCTCTTTCAGGAGAAGGAAGAGATAAGGAGGGAAAAAAAAGGAAGTTGCACAGGGTCTCTTGCTTTCTTAACCCCTGAACCACCTCAGTGTGTTAGACGTGACCGTTTGGCGTTCACCCTCTCTGCTGTCAACCCTCTGCAGAATTACAGCACCCACTAGAAAGAAGGGACTGGGATCAGAGTGCCTAAACAGGTTGTACTGATTAAAGAACAGCTCTGGTGCATGCTCTGATCTGAGAGAGCACAGGCCCTACCCTTTCCATGAGAGGAAAAAGACATTCGAGGTGTATGATCAAGGGTGGGGCAGGCCGCGTGGGAAACTGGGACCAAAATGGCAACACGCTTCTGGATCCACTGGAAAGGTTCTGAGATCTGCTGTTACAAGCTTATGAGAGGGACCCCATCCTTGAGTCAACCACTTTATTCCCAAACCCTACTCCTGCCCTCCCACTGGCTACTCATTCTACTCAAAGAGTTACTATTTCTGGAAGACTCAAAAATCTCCTTCCTTTATCAGCATGGTGGCCGTATAAACGCAGAAGAAAAAATACTGGGCCATGTTGGTCTTAGATTGGACTGATGCAAGTTTGAGGGAAGGAGCCAACCCACCAGTCCAGATTGGTGCTCTCTACAGCTGCAGAAACATTTGTTTCAATTCCTGAAAAAGAAGTCAGAAACAGGTTGTTAACAACACAACTCACACAACTCTGAACCCGCATTCACAGAACTGAGACTGCGAAACCAGACCCAGTTTGAGGTATTTTGCATAAAAGGCCCCAGGCCCCGGTAGGTGTGTGGGTGCAGACAGGCGTCTCCCTACCGTGGGGAGTTGAATCCACTGTCCACTGTAATGCTGCTGCTGTCCATGCTGTCAAGACGCGCCGAGTGGGTGGCTCTCTGGCTGCTGCCGTCGGTGTCTTTTGGGGTGAGGAGGGTAAGGTTCTTCTCAAATTTCCTCTGCAAGTCCCTTTCCTTCTCCCTCTCGAGGAGCCACTGCATGGTGCCCACATCATCTCTGTTTTTCTCCTCTTCTGTGTTTTTGTTTGCTCCTTCCTCAGAGTCATCATCATCAGAGACATTGTAATAGTCAAAAGAGACTTCCTGGTTCCCCACTGACTCTTGCTGACGCTGGGAAGCAGGTATGGCTGGTGCCACTGAGGTCCCCAGGGCTGGGTCCAGCTTCTCACCTCGGCCTGGCAGTGTGTCGGCAGGTGTCTTCTGGTGAGATTTGAGGAGGGACAAGCTCGATTTGTGATAGCTGTTTACAGACAAGGTGCTGTGAAGAGGCTTGAACAGTGTGTCTTTGCTGAATATCTCTTTCCTCTTGTCCAGGCTGCTGGGCTCGGTGCTGTGGTGCTGGACCAGGCGTCCATTGGCAATCCCTTCGGCCACCGCACCCGAAGTGGCCGGGCCCCCACCCGGCCCTTTTGGCGACTCCTCCTTGTGCCCTACAGGCTCCCTGGAGGAATGTGGGACCTGCCTGTCAGACAGAGGCAGCTTTTTCACCCCTTCCACCAGGGTGAGAGTGTCATGGTCCTCTTTGTTCTTTCCCAGAGGCGACGGCGCTGTGAGCACTGTCTCACTGGAGGTGTTGCACTGGAAATAGTCATCTGTCGCTGTTTTCGCTGGACAGGAGTTGAGTTCATAGGATGGCAAAGTCTCGGGTAGTTTGCCTGGCTCCAAAAGGCTGCACGCACTGGAAGGCTCCTTGTTACCACTGACTATTTCTGGAATACACACCTCCTTATAGTTTGTGGATGAAATGTGAGCCCTTGGATGACCAACAACAGTCTGTGCAGGCCTTAAAGTACTGTCGTCAATGTAGGATTGGCTGGGCGTTTGATCATCTGGGCTACAGCCTTCAGCCAGGTCTTCAGGCGTCCCCAGAGATGAAGCACCCAGAGGGCCTTTGGAGTTATCCATCGACCTGGATCTCTCCTTGGCTTTGTTGGGTCTCTCATTCCTGGACCTTCGGTCCTGGGTATGGCTGTGGCTTCGGTGCACTTTCGAGTGGGAGCTTCCCCTGGAAGGTTCAGGAAAAGGCATCTCAGTTCTCCTTTTGGCCAATTCCCCAGACACATCCCATTCTGGGGTCATGGGGAAATGAGACTCAATCACGTTTGTGTTGCTATGCATGATGAAGTTATCTCCTTTGTGTTCAATGATGAAGCAGCCCTCCCTGGGTGCCCTGGTAAGAGGATCGCAAAAGTCATACTCTCTCTCACCTGGGATATCCAGACGGGAGCCATCCGAAGGGTCTCCTTTAGACACCCGCGTCTTGCTGTGTGACCGAGATTTGCCATGGGACTTTCGATGGGTCCTACTCTTTTTGCTTCTTCCGCTGTGATGGGCAGAGGACCCAGCTTTACTCCTGTGCGCCTTTTCCTCTTCAAGCTTCTTCATTAGTGCGGTGTGCCTCATGACATTTTCCACGGTCAGGTCTGGGTTGATACGCCGAATGATCTCCATCTCCACTTCCCTAGGGATTGTGGTTGGCGTGTCCTCGTCTCGCAGGGGCCACTCCTCAGGAGGAAACTGCGCAGAAAAATTGGCTAGCTGCTTGGTCTTGTCTTTCTTAAAACTTAGCCGGAATAGCTTCAGCCCAAATTTTTTGGACTGCTTTTCGCTGTCTTTAGGTTTTGAAAGAGTTTCTGTCTTATAAGAAAAATTTACAGTACTTTTGCTCTTTTCAGTGGGCGGCACCTGGCAGAGTGAGGGGGGGCAATAGGGGTCCTTGCAGTCCCTGGCAGGCTTCCTCTGCAGCGTTGATGCATGCATGCTGTGCACGTCTTCTCGGCAACAGTGGCAGGAGTCGCAGTGGTTTCTGGGCAATGTCCTTTCCCTGACACAGCCTGAGGCAGAGGGCGTTATGGTTCCAGGCTGTGGAGAGGTACACTGAGACCTGTCAGGTATCCTCTCGTCCAAATGGTACCACTTACTGTTAGTTCTTATAAGGGAAGGCGTTATGAAATAAGTCTGTGGGGTCACGATGAAATAGCCATCTGGGGTTGGGTAGATTTTCCTCTCCCGGACCAGTGTGTTCAGCGTGTGCCGGAGGATTTCTTGGCTGGGGGTGGGAACACCTAAAACCGAAAGAGCAAAGCAGACACATGAGAATGAAGACTGAACATGCCGATTCCTGATTTTTCAGAATCTGCTCTGGACTGAATGTTTGTGGGCCCCCAAGATTTGTGTGTTCATGCCCTGATCCCCAACACGATGTATGAGGTGATGGGGCCTTCGGGAGGGGACCTGGTTTAGGTGAGTTCAGGAGGGGGGAGCCCCCCATGATGTGCCCTCACAATAGGAAGGGACAGAACCCCCTCCCTTTGCTATGTGAGGACACGGCCATCTTCAGGCCACACGGAAGGCTCTCACCAGATGTCACAACTGTAGGAACCTTGATTTGGGACTTCCCATCCTCCAGGTTGGTGCGAAATAAATGTCTGGTGTTTACACCTCCCGGGCTATGGCATTTTGTTACGGCGGACCACTGACTAAGACAAAGTCTTATTAATTCTGCCAAACTTTCAAGTTTTATCACATGGCAATTAAGCAGGATTCAAAGGTGTAGTATGAATCCCATGTTTTCTCTGATAACTCATGAATATCACTGGTGATAGATAAGACAATGTAAAAGCCAAGAAGACAGAGATGGAAGTCGGATGGAGCTAGACTGTTACCCTTGTTACAAAGCCTTTACTGAACTGAATCACAAAAGACAGAATATTTTTAAAGGAGGGAAAAATGAAAAATGTTCATATGATCTGATATAACTTCGTTTAAAAAAAGGCATGTTCAGTACAAGCAGCTAGGGAAATAGGGTTGAAACAGCTATCTTTAGTTTCAGATAGTTTAATAGAGAGGCTACCATACACATATGAGGCTATTCTATACACCTGTTTTCAAGATTAAGTTTAATCCACTTACTTTTATAAGTTGAAAATTTATAGTTATGTTTATAATAATTTATAAATTTATTCAATTTATAGTTATATATGTCATATGAAAGGGTAATTAGGCTTGACCCCTGTTTATGATGTACCCACCAATTATGAAACCATCGCCTTCGATTTTGAGAGTGACTCCAACATTGTGAAATTCAGGTG
Source organism: Manis javanica (assembly GCF_040802235.1). NCBI lineage: Eukaryota > Metazoa > Chordata > Mammalia > Pholidota > Manidae > Manis > Manis javanica. The sequence goes on from NC_133167.1 coordinate 101,608,711, forward strand.
AGAACTTTGTCCTTCCTGGCGTGTCGGCAGGAAGGAGGAGGGTTTCCTTCTAAGGCATAACCGGAGAGCCCTAAGAAACACTTTAGTGAAAGCTTGGATGCTCTACGACCTGTCTGGTCACTTAGTCCAAAACTACCACAGTTGCTAGAAGAGAAACCCCAGAAGAAAATCATAGCTGTTCTTTGCACAGTGACTGATACCGTTTGCAAAGGGTTTTGTGTGCATGTTTATGGCTTGTCTATCCTAAGAACAGAAATAAGGGTACGCATTCTTAAGAGAGTATAAGCTCTCCAGGCAATGGTGAATCCTCCACTCCTCAGGGCCAGCCTCACTGAGGATGACAGCACTTACAAGACTGACCTGAATGACACAGTTTGGAAATAGGTCAGGTTGACTCATACTGCTGATATTCAACCGTGTCTGATCCACAAAAATGGCAACTTTATGTGGTGCAGCGTAATACAGTTGAGAAAATGTAATGCACTGACTGGAAGCTTGAGCTCCCGTGGTCAGACTGCTGGGTTCAAATCCCAGCTCTATCACTCTGTTAGCCAGTGTTAGTGGCTGCATCACACATCCCCTGCCCCCGCCACTCCTCACATCATTCGTATGTCTGGTCTTTATAGAAATAATCAAGTGAAAATGAGGTCATTAGGCCGGGCCCTATTCCAGTAAGACTGGCGTCCTTCTAAAGGGGAAATCTGAACACAGAGACATGCACAGCAAGACGACAATGTGAAGAAATGGCCATCTACCAACCAAGGAGAAGGGCCTGGAACAGACGCTGCCCTCACAGACCGCACAAGGAACCAACCAGCTCTGCTGAGACCTCAGTTTTGGACTTCTAGCCCCCAGAACTATAAGACAATACATTTCCATTGCTTAAGCCAGCTGCACTTTGTTATGGCTGTCCTAGAAAACTAATACAGCTGATACCACCTCAGGCAACTTACTTAACCTCTCCAAGCCTCTCTCTGTTTACTGTCACCAAAATGTGGATAATAACAGTACCTTGTTGTTACGAGTTTAACATATGTAGAGCAGTGCCTGATACATAGTGAGTGCTCAGTGAATATTAGCTATTAGTCATCTCAACTTTGGGACAGGACTCATGGAAACCCAGATTACCTTCAAAGAACACTGCGTGGCAACCTAGAATAGTGGGGGCAAACTAAGTTTAGGTGCCCTCAATCCGTCCAAAGCTACAGAGGTGGATATGAAAAGCATCAGAAATGGTGTGGGCGGGAGTCCATGAATCTGATGTAACATCACATCGATCTGGCTACCCTCTTCAGAAGGCACCGGAGTGACCAGCGTAGAAAGGTACACTGCTTTGGAGTAATGTTATACATAATACAATGAGTTCATTTGTGAGCTGCCCGGGTATCCCTTTTGCTCTGAACCTCTCCTCTTGAGAAATGAACATTGGTTTTATGCAAATGATTCCAAGGTTGGTATAATAAGAATTCTTAAAAATTTTATGAGAATTTCTGCACAAAAACAAAAGGAACTCCACCTGAATTAGTGCTAGAACCCAGCCCATACATATGCAATTCTGGAGGAACTAAAAACCTCAGGAGACAAAAATGCTTGTGCCTAAGAGAAGTGGCTTAGGGGAGCTTGTCAGCCCTTCCGGTAAGCAAGGCCAGCTGCTAAACAATGTCAGGGGCTCCGTGCACACAAAATCCAATTCCTAAGATGTGGCGCTATTCACATCACAGCCTCATGAATGACACCCCCTGGAACTGTGTGGCCCAGCAATCCAGATAACAAAAACCTGTGCTTAAAAAGGACTGTATCTTACATGGTAGCACACTGTCAAATCAATATCGTACCACAAAGAAGTTTTCCAAAAGATGGCAAAGCACCTTTATAAGAATTCATGATTGACTGGTTTACTAGGCTGCTATAATGAAGGAAAGCTAAGGTGGAATTAATGAGAATTGCTATTGCTATAAAACAAAAATTTAAGTATTATGGAATTTGCTGATTGTAGGCCTTCTAAGTGCTGATCTTAGAAACTTTAGGAACTATACAGAGTCATGACTACAATGTAATCATGTTTACTTACCATTAAGAATAAGCTTGTGATTGCTCCCAAATGAAGGAATAAAGAATTGCCATAGAGAATTTATATCTAAAGTTCTTATGTCTTAGATTTCCAAGTACACTAGGGAAATAATGCTTAATTTGGTAAACCAAACTAGAAACATTCCCTTGTTCAATCCATTTTCCATATTTCTACCAGTGCATTTTCAAAGTTTTAATCGGAGGTCATGGCTAGTTATGATTATTATTTATCAATAAGCCTCAGTATAATGACTGATACTGTCAATTGCCTATGAAATCCAGGATTCCACTAGAAATCTATGAGGCTCATTGAAAAAAAGAGATGTCTGTAATAGATATTTTCAATGTTTGCATATTCCCTCACTTCCACATTCTATTCTCAAAGTTCATCCAGAATTCAGATTTTTAGGGCTTAAAGAGCAAGGATAAACTTTACATCCCAATAGAGCTGAAACGTGACCTCTCCTTTTCCACAGCTTTACTTCTTCCAATGCAAAAAGGAGATATTTAAAAACACTGAATGACAGTGAGCCGTTACTTAGCCGTATAGATGGCTTTAAGCCTGCAAATCCGACAGTTGTCGAAACAGTGAGCACATGTACATACCCCATCTGTTAAGTATTTTAGACCAAAAACTTCTAGAAGGCTTCTTTGGAACATTTATTCTTGTTTCTGAAGAATACCAGCGGAGGTAGGAACTCATGTTATAAGAGCAAAATGGAGACAGAACGCCGAGTATGTAACGTTCACCTTCTCCAGGAAACTCCACCATCAACTTCCAGCCCATAAGCAGCCCTACAGGTCTAACTAGTTCTCCGAGGGTCAGCTTTCCTCCCAGGAAGATCCAACTGTAACAACTTAACAAGTATGAGTCCAATTTAAATGACTGTTCTGGACAGATGCATTAGTAGTTATTTAGAAAGCTGAGAGGCAAGAATTTTTCTTTTTAAACCTTTAAAAATATTCTTACTTCTGTAGTGGAAACTGTTATACAAGAATTGTTTTAAAAAACGGAACCAATATAGAAAGGCAATAAAGGGTTTAGGTTTTAGTATATCAGACATTTTTACTAAAAGACTTTTCAGCAAAAAATGGATGTCCAAAACAGTAAGAGAGGCCAGAATGTAGACTATTCTATTTATAATATGAACATTAAATAGGAGAGTTCAAATGTTTTAATAATCTTCAGTTGGACTTCAAAACTTTATTTTCAAAGGTGAGATATAAAAAGTAAGTAGTCTTATCTTTAAAAAACAAAAAAATCTGAGTATATTTAAATCCCTTCAGAATTTTAGCATCATCACTGAAAATAGGTTTTCAAATAAAATTTGAACAATATTAAGTTCTCTAAATTGTTTTGTTCTCAAGTAGCTTAAAGGATGGCAGAAGACAGGCAGGAAGTCCAAGGAAGCAGAGGGAGAAGAGAGAGATGGAGGAGGAGGAGAGGAAGGCAAGCAGGAAGCAAAGTCTCATTTTATGAAATACTAGTTTAAAATATGGAACTACTACTGAAGAAAGTTTTAAATAATTACCACCATGTCCTAAACAGGGGGTGGCAAACTTTTTCTGTAAAGAGCTAGAGAGTAACTATTTTAGGCTTTGTGACCCATATCATCAAGTGGCAACTAGTGAATGAGGCATAAAGAGCCAAGGATTATACTTTAAGCAAATAAGTGTGCCTGTGTTCCAATAAAACTTTATTTACAAAAACAGATGGTGGGCCACACTCAGCCTACAGGCCATAGTTAGCCAACCCCTGTCCTATACTCAGGTTTGTACAGTGCTCCTGCAAAGTTCCTGGGCTGGTCAGTAGGTCATCAGTGTCACACGGATGAAAATGCTAAATTAGCTCCTCTCAGTCCACCTGGGAGCCAAACCTTGGGATTTAAGTTCCCTTTTCACAAAAGCCAGCAGAGCAGTTCTTTGAAGTAGAAATGACTTACGGATCTCTCTACAAAGTATTCCAAATTAGTGATATTGTCATCAGCTGCTTGGCAATTTACTATTTGATTTTACTGTTTTGTGCAATTTACTATTACATACCGGCTCTGCGCTCTCTCCATTCTCTAGTCTGTAGCCCAGTAATGGGAGATTCAAACACAACTAATTCTGGAAAAGAATTTGTGATCTCTCATGACGCTACATAAAAATGGAGGGATTTTAAAGGCTGCTGGGGTGTTTGACGTCACAAGTGGCTGCCCAGGTAAAAGGACACCAGAAGGGCCCCTCTTCACCGGAGCATTATGTCCATGAACAGTGTCTGTCCCCTTAGAGAGCGCTCACCTGGGATTCTGCTTATCTTACTACTGAAAGGAAAGGGGTCTGCCTGGAAGTTAACAGAAAAAGACAAACAATCAGACAACAAAGAATATTCAGAGTTAATAAAAAGCTAGAAAATTTAAGATAATTTATAGCTTACAAAAGTGGGTTCATGTTAGTTTTTAAACAGTACACATACTTCTAAAACATATTAACTAGAAAATAGAAAAAGGCGGGAGAATAAGGGGAGGGAAATACAAAGTTCCTTAGGGGCGAAAGGGAAAGTGGGGAGACTCCATATGGCAGATTATTATTTAGGTTAGGAGTAATCCACTTCCCTAGTCTTACTTCAGCCAATGAAATGTCAGTGGGTGTAGTATTACCAAAGAGCTGGAGCACCCCTAGGCCACTGGACTTGCTCTCTTATGCCTCTGCCATCCCAGGGAGCGAACAGGCATTGGCTTGCCCCTTTCCCGAAAAGGATGGGGTACAGGTGGGGCAGAGCCACCTGGCTAGGTCCAGCGTGGGTCAGCTGACTCCTGGAGAACCCACAGACACATGAGCTAAAGAAATGTCTGCTGCTGTACGCCACTGACGTTCTGCGATTGTTACCCAGCCTTTCTGTAGCAAAAGTGAACTGACACAGCCAATGGCTTAGAGTCACCAACATCTCTTCTAGGTTGAATGAAAAATATGTCAGGTGCTCATCTTGAATTTAAACTATATTTCAATCCAGTTAGAGGTTGAGTCCAAACCAAGTTGGCAAACTCCGTGGCCCAATAATGTGTTTTATGTGACTTGCAGGTTGTTGGCATACGCATGTTAACATAACCACACACACACACAAACACTCTCACAATTGCCAACATTTAAGGAAATCTAGAGATTTCACATAAAACTGAATTTCCAGATTCTCTTGAAAAATTAGAAGACTCGGCATTTCTGGCAGAGTTCTCCATTTTTGGGTGGGGACAGAGAATATATGGGAGCTGGGCAATGGCTGCCATTTAGCTCATCACCATTCCTAACGTCAAGCACTGGAGACGTCAAATGCTATTCACACAGCAGCTGGGCTACTGTCTTACTTTTGTAATATTTAAGAGAAAAGGAAATATTTCATTTTATTTTTTTCTTGTAAAATGAATCTTAACCAATTTTTCAAATATCATATTATTAAAACTCATCAAGCCATGACATCAGCATGTGAGATATGTTTATTTTCAACACTGGTCTCTGTAGTTTCATCCCTTAGGTTGACAATTTTCACTTATTTCTGACTTGCTCCTATGTTCATGCATCTAAAGGAGGTTGTGTTGCAAAGGTTGAAGAGACTAAGTGTTTTTTGCCAGAATTCTTTATGGATTCTGGTTTATTTCTTTTTCTCAGTGCCTATTGAGAAAGTAGTAGAAATGAAGAAGGCAAATTATTTTTGAAGTAACACAAGTGCCTTGGTTTTTAATTATAGAAGTAAGAAAAGTTTCTGGCCAATTTCGGCACAGAACTTTTTTGTCTGTTGCATTTAAACATGGGATGAACTGTCCATGTGAAGTCCCAGAATGACCCCGGCACACATCTACTTGGAATTCTTTTCCCGTTACCTGGAAAACACGTGGTCAAGTGCTCCATTAGTGCTTCTTGGGTGACAGGTTTTCTTGCGGAGTTCATTGCTGAGATGGCCAAGCAAAGGATTTCCCCGAGTGGAATAAACTGAGATTGACTGATGGGAGACATACTGATTGGTGAGACATCACCTGCAGAGAGACAATTTTCAAGCAAGCGGTTCATGAAAAGAGCAGCCTTTTGTCATATGCACACCTTCACACATGCATGCCCCTCCCAGGACTCTCGCCTGCCCCCCGCATGATGAACACAGTCAGCTCTGAACACTGACACCGCTTACAGCCGCAGCCAGTTCCACACAGGTAGGGGGATGCCACAGAATAGAGGAAGTGCCTGGTGCCTGGACAAACACAACTGGGCTTTAAAACCTGAGATGTCATTTAAATGGATGGAGTACTGAAAGGCTTGCAACCCTGAGACTTTGAGAAATGATCTTTGTTGTTATTAACTTGGAGCTGCCATTTACATCTCAACAAATGCATTTGAGGGAACTGAAGGATTCGTTCATTCAAATGGTGAGGGCCCTTTCCGCATCAGGCATCTGCTGGGGCCTTGGGATCTGCTGGGGAAAGTGACATCTCAGCCCTCAAGGAGTTTCCATTTATGTGGAGGAGACAGGTAAGTAGACCAAATCACAGTGCACCAGGGAAAGCAGAGACAAACCCGAGAGGAGAGGAGAGGGTGGCGCCGCACCTCCGGGGACGGGGAGGGCTTTAGCAGGAGTGAGCCTGGTGGCAGGAGGGGCACCGTGTGGCAGGGCCTATGAGCAAAAAAGGGGCACAGGGACAACCATGAGGAAAGAGCTGAGTGCCCAAGCCTTCATCCTACCTGGGATGCTAAGCCCGAGTGGGAATTTAAGGAATGACAAAGTCAGATGTAGATTTTGGAAAGATGACACTGGTGGCCACACAGAGGAGCAGGAGAGGACAGATTACTGTCCACAGGGGCTGTGGCCTCAGGCACGTTTGCCACTAGAAAAGCCAACAGAGGAGGAGAGACTGGCAGCGACTCCTCCGGAGGCGTCAACGTGCAATGAGAGTAACTGTCTTGGTTTCTGCGATCTTTGTCATAGCATGGTGATTTTTAAGTCATGTTCCCAGGATTCCTAGAATTCCCTGGAAGGATTTTGGGGCAGGGGTATCCCAGCAGGAGGAGAGGTGTGGAGAGCAGGGAAGTCTGCTCCTGACACCCCCATTTCACTGTGGGGTTCTGTAAGATTTCACTGGGACACCGGCTCTGCAGAAAGAGGGTGCACGTGATCAGCTGAGTAGAGAATCTGTGAGCTTCTTAGCCTATTTCCTACATGTACTTACATAATCTCTCCTTTTTTGTTTCCTGAGCATGACTTCTTGTAATAAGCCACCACGGCTGACCAGAGCCAAGACTCGGGCAACGTGTGGCTTCAGCACACCCTTCCTGGAAGGTGTTGGGGTGCTCTGGGGCACCCAGCCACCTCACTGCCAGGACACTGACAGCTGCGCCCAGCCACGTGCCCTAGTTTGATGGGAGTCCGGGGGCCCGTGGGGAAAGAAGCTGCACCCTGCTCTGATGGACTAGACAGTCCATGGAATGAAAAGCATCTGAGAGCTGTGAGTATAACAGGGGCACCTGAGGGAGGTCAAACGTTGAAGCCGGACCCCCCAAGCCCAGCCAAGTTCAATGCTCCCCTCTCCTGCCTCACCCAGGGCTCTTATCAGCCCTGCTGGACTCCACTCCCCATGAGAAGGGCACGAGAAGAGGGAGAGTTTTCCCAATGGCCAGAGGGGGCGGGAGTACCCGAGCAGAACTGAGGAAGGCCAGCAGAGACCACCCCCAGCAGAGCCCAGGAAGGACCCCGCGCACACCCCCCAGAGCTCTGGGGCGTGCGGGAGAGGAAGTGACCTGCATGAATAGACCTGCATGAAAAAAAGTAGTATTTAGAATTTTTATATCTCTGATCTTCTGAGAAGTCCGTAATTTTGATAGGCAAATTGTAGAAGGTGTTAAACTCCCAAATGTTACACGAGTCTAGAGAGGGCCTGCCGTCGGCTGAGATCCCACCCTTTGCCAGCTGGTCCTACCTTCCTTTCCAAATGACTTTTAAAATCATTCTAGGTGACTTGGGTTCTGCATCATGAAGAGGAGGCCTCTGGGCGATCCCTGCACATACACATATCAGGGACATGAGATTCAGCCACTGGTTAGCGAAGCTCAATTCCTACCGGTGACTCAAAAATGACAGAATAAGCTGGGCTGGGACCATCTCGGTGGGCAAGCGAGCTACTGCCAGAACAGTGTATGCGAATCTTCAAAACGCTGCTGCACCCACCCTTCATTCATGAACATTTTAGTCTAAGGCCTACTGCGTAAAAGGCGAGCCGGTGGCGGAGGCGAGCTGCGGTACAGGTGGGGGTCTGGAGCTACAGGCACACCCCAAGTTACCGGGCTGCATTACGCTTCACAGATACTGCATTTTTTACGGTTTGTGGCAACCCTGTCTCGTGCAAGTCTATTGGTGCCACTTCTCCAAGAGCATTTGCTCACTTCACGTCTCCGCGTCACACTTTGGTAATTCTTGCGATATTTCAAACTTGCTCATTGTTGTTTTATTTGTTACAGTGATCTGTGATCGATGGTTGCAGCTCGCTGGAAGCTTAGGTGACGGTTAGCATCCTTTAGCAATGAAATGTTTTCTTAATTAAGGTAGGTACTTTTTTTTGGACATGTTATTGCACATTTAACAGACTACTGTCCAGTGTAAACATAACGTTTACATGCACTGAGAAGCCCAAATACTCGTGTGACTAGTCTTCACTGTGGTATTCGCACTGCTGGGGTGGCCTAGACCTCAGAATCTTTGAGGTGTGCCTGTACACCGTTCAGCTTGCCCCTCTGTGGTTCCTGCCCTCTCCCTCTGCCAGCCACAGGAGGGGAGGATGGCCGTGAGGTCTGGTTTCTTACTGAGTTGCGAGCCTAGCCACGCATACCTCAAAGTCACCTAGAATGATTTTAAAAGTCATTTGGAAAGGAAGGTAGGACCAGCTGGCAAAGGGTGGGATCTCAGCCGACGGCAGGCCCTCTCTAGACTCGTGTAACATTTGGGAGTTTAACACCTTCTACAATTTGCCTATCAAAATTACGGACTTCTCAGAAGATCAGAGATATAAAAATTCTAAATACTACTTTTTTTCATGCAGGTCTATTCCTGATTTTTGTATTGATGACAGGGACCTTGAGCTCTCTGTGACTGAGAAATGACTATTAGCAAAATTAACTACCTTCGTTTAGGCCATGCCTGTCCTTAACGCTTTTAAGCTGAAATGACTTGTTTGGGTCCTTCTTCGCAGTTCACCTCTTCTCACTCACGGCACCACCTCCGACCGCCCACCGCGCCATGCCCACCACCTCCTCTGCCCTGTGGACATGCTAAGCTTTTCCTTCACCTGGAGCCTTCGCACTGGCCAAGCCCCTGCCTGGGAGGCTCCCTGCACAGACCTTTGCTGTATGGCCTTCTCCCTCTTTGGGTCTCAATTTAAACGGGGGTCCCCCTGGGGGGTCCTGCCCTGACCACCTGATCTAAGGCTCTTCCACCAGCACAGGGCACTCTCTCATGTTACCAAGGGTGGTATTGTGATTTACACTAAGAAATAGGTGTTTGGTCTCCATTCCTGTTGCTGGCACAGAGCTCCTGAGACCCCTGGGATTTCCTAAGTGAAGAGAAAGACTAAAGTGTCTTGTGTTAGGTCGGCAAGGGGACTCTTGGACCTGCCCTAAGGATGGGGCTGGTTGCCAGGGGAACCAACCACGTGATTGAAGGGTTGGAACTTTCAGTCCCACCCCCAACCTCTGGCGAGGGGAGAGGGGCTGGAGGTTGAATCAATCACCAGTAGCCAGTGATTTAATCCACCATGCGATGTAATGAGGCCTCCATAAAAACCCAAAGGAGAGCTTCTGGGTTGGTGAACACGTGGAGAATCAGGGAGAGTGTCAGACCTGGAGAGGGCATGTGAGCTTCGAGCCCTTCCCCCAACCCTCTTCCACCGGCTGTTCCTGAGTCCTGTCCTTCTATAATAAACCAGCACTCTAGTAAGAAAATGATTCTCTGGGTTCTGCAAACTGCCATAGCAAATTAATTGAACGTGAGGAGGGGGTTGTGGGACCCTCTGATCTACAGCCAGTGGGCGAGAAGCGCAGGTGACAACCTGGGCTTTTGATTGGCTTCGGGGGTCGGGGGGCACTCCTGTAGGGCTGAGCCCTCAGCCTGTGGGACCTGATGCCATCTCTGAGTAGATGGTATCAGAATTGAGCTGAATTGTAGGATATCCAGCTGGTGTCAGAAAACAGTTTGGTAGTGGGGAAAAAATCACACAAGCATTGGAATTGGTACCAGAATCCTACCAAGTTACTGTCTTCACTCTCTTAATGTGTGCATGTGTGTTCACGAGTCCTGGTTACAGTCTGCCTCACCCACCAGAGTGTAAGCTCCACGACAGAAAAAAACATGAACACCACATTCCTACTACATCCCAGTGCCCAGAATAATGCACAGCTTACACCAGACACCCAGTAAACGTTTGGTGAATTAATGAATACACCCCTTTACAGCATTATAACCCAAGGAACTTCTCAGGGTATTAAAACTGTCATTTCACTCACATATTTTGCTAAATAATTGTAAAACAAGCAAAAAAAAAAAAAAAACCTAATAAGACACCAACTATACTTAACCACACAATTTCTAAGACTCTCTCTGTTAATTTCATAAACAGTCTACCAAACAGCAGTTACCACAGGAAAAGCTACATATTAAGTGAGGTTTAGGATATGCATTTAAGATCTATATTGAAGGAATCATGGTATCTCTCAAGATAGCATAACACATTATTCAAGCTTACCATGATTTTCTGAGGATCTTATATCAGATCAGTTTAATGAGCCAAACGGTTCATTCGTAGCATCAGCTACTAGAAAATTCTTCCAACCACTGGACCGTATTTGTGATCAAAGAAGAAAACAAGAGAATGTGTGTATTGCTAAAATACTGTTGGGTCACCAGAGTCTACAAAATGACATTTTGCATCAACTGTGAACTGTTACTTGTCTATAATTTACAGGATGGACACCTCATTGTCAGAATTGGTTGGGAACACATTCATAATGACAGCTGCTCTGAAAGCTCACAGCTTGTTTGTAGGCTACCGAGTTCTTCCTGAACTGCTGTAATTCGGTCCTACTGTTCTAGAAAGAAGGGGTAAATCGGTTTCATTTTAGCTTTACTTTCTTCTGAGTATCCATTTAGGTACAGCCCTCAGGGAGCATTTCTCAAATCCAGGACAATTCAGACCAAACCAAGCACAGCGCCTTGGACAGAATAAGCATTCACTCAGTTTCTGTTAAGTAAATTTAAAATGTGAGAAGACATGAAAAGATGACAATTGTAAGGAAACTTCTTTGATTTTAAGAGCACTTCACATTACATTTTAAATATCTCAGTGACATGTGGACACTGCTGTCACTTAAGGTACTAGTGAGCAGAGAAGCATACATGTGCCCGGTGGCGGGGTGGGAAGTGGAGGATGGAGACCCTGCCCAGGAGGCGGCAGACTGCCCGCGGGAGCGGGAGGCCAGCATGCTGGGTGTGGGGTGCTGGGGAATGTTCTGGCACAGCCAGGTAGGGAGACGGAGAGGAGGAGGCAGATCCTGGTTGACCAGAAGGCTTGGATATTACTCTCAATACTGACAGGGCACGTGTTTGGACTCAGGAATTACATGACATCTTTGTGTCAGAAAATCACACTCGTTTAACTGGAAAATAAGCTGGTGACGATTATCATCGTCCAGGAAATTGCCCAGGAGGGTCAGGGACTACAGGCAGAGATCATGCAGAGGTGGACGTTCTCTGTCTTCTACGGTCTGTAGTTTGTTACCTTTATCGTGAACATACCTTTTTACTATTTAAACCCCTTCCAACTTTTGGCCAGTGATTTTAGTTGGAAGCATTTCAAAAAATCCTCCCTCACAAAATTCATCTTTTCAAGAAATATATTTGAGTGCCTATTACGTATCTGATACCTTTAGGCACTCAAACTGCAAAAATCATTCCTATCTTGGTTTTATTTGTGGGCCAAAGAAAAAAAAGAGAGAGAGGAAAAAGTACTGTAATAAGGCTCTGTCCTTTATAAATGCCATTTTTTCCCCAGTCACCAGTTTAGGTTCTCTGCTCCTCCCACCCTTCACATACGAAGGGCAGACAACACGACTCTTAAGAAGACGTGACTTTGATGGCAACTTGTGTTTATCCTTTCCCAGATGACATCCCTAACTTTCCAGAAGATAACTACTAGGAAAGCAAATGTAAATCTTTCTTTCATCTCAGAAGTACTCATCTTCATACAACTGTATAAGAAAAGTCCTCATTTTTCCAGGTGAACATCGTAATAAACTACAACTTGAAAGTACCCCAATGTCCATCTTCTATGTTAGCCTTCTTTAAATAACCTTTTTTTTTTTCAAGCAGCAGTATTTTGTTTGAATTTTTCTGTTTATCTTCAAATACTATTTTTCAAGGTAAATGTCGATTTAATCCATCACCTGGATTGAAGATGCACCTTTGACCCTAGTGAAATTCACATACCAGAGTCAGCTAATACAAATGCAGTTCTGAAAACGTGCTAGTGTATAACTGGGAAATTCCCAATAAAAAAGGCATTCGGGAGATATTTTGGCCAAGTACCCTGTTTCTTATAACAAAATCCAATCACCACCCTGCGTTTGTTTCCTCGTCTGTAAAATGAGGGTCTGGATGAAATGATTACTAAGATTTCTTCAGGCTCTCGGATTCTGTAATTCTGTATCAATGCAGCAGAGTTCTGGTGTAAAACATAATACAGAACTCGTGTCTAGTTCTATTTCCATCTTGCTGGAGAAACTGTTTTAATGCTCATCCAATCTGAAAAAGTAGGCTTTAATTTTAAAAAGAATAGTGAAATATATTGGCTGTTAATTTTTTTCCCCTTGTAATAAAGTCTTCATAATTTACTCTTTCTAATTCAAAGCCTTGCTCGGCTTCACTCCTCTGGACCAAAGCGTGCCTGTTTCTGTTCTCTGTGCTGCCAAAATTAACACTAAAGTTAAAATTATAGATGCCAATAAAATTACCACATGCAGTAGACACTGTGACTCATAAAAACGGTCAAACATGCCTGTAAAATATACAGTGGGCACAACGGCAATATGGCTCTATTCTTTCTATAAACAATTCCTGGAACTACTAATGTGCCAAGTTTTATCTTAAATACCCTTGGGCCTGGGGAAACCATAAGCTTTCTGAGGTTCAGTGAACTTTTCTGACATAAAGCATCAGGCAAATCTTGTGTCTTACTATTTAGTTCAATTTATTAGCCCCAGTTTTACATAGGAATGTTGCTCAGTTCTTTAAGCAGATGGTGTACTACAGTATCTTTTAAAAAGCTGCTCTACCAAAACACGTATTCCCTTCCCATCGTCTCTGGATGTCCCCACCACCCCTACGGAGGGCGGAGTGTACAGCTCCCATTAACTCACATGCTGCTACATTTTAAGCAACATTTCTTTGAAGCCAAACTACCCAACTTGACTTTCAAATGCTTGTATTTGAAATTTAATAGGAAACTGGCATTGGAAAAGGCACTTTTATCAGTTTACTGTACATTGGGTTTATATGCCACTGATTGTAGAAATTTAAGGCTGGGTCTTCCTTGCAATAGTTGATGGCAGGAGACATTTTAAGAAAGGAATTTTAGAGCGTTAAAAAGTTCCATCACAGCTTTTCTGAAGTTTCTTAGTGCTTTACGTCAACACTTGTTGGGTCTTTTAAACAAGGTCCAATTTCTAAGCTATTATTTGGATAAATTGTTTTAATTCAACAGAGAACTGTTGAACTAAATTAATAGATAAGAGCTCCCATTAATAATAATGAAGTGAATGGTGTTTATTAGCTATGACTTAGTAAGAAACTTCTCGTGACAATCCAGTTAAACGTGAGCAGTCATTGGGGCACATGGCACATGCATGTGCATGCACACTCCCCCACACACACAAATAGGTGAATGTCTGCTACATTCCCTTAATCTTTCTGCTTAGCAGTCCGTCTAATACAGACAGGTGCAGCTAGGTGTAATGCTAAATCAATCGGTTCACTGGTTTACAGAAGAAACCCGTTATCAGCTCCAGTCAACAAGCTTCCATTGATCTTATTATCTATCATCTTGTTAGTGAGATTTGACTACTGATAAAAAATTATCATAGGATAAGCAGAGATAGACGAGACAGAAAAGCCAGAAAGGGGGGAAAATCAGCTGGAAAAGGGCAAGCAGTGATGGATGAGAACACCAGAGATGCTTGCTGACATCTCTCGCACTATACACATCTAACATTTCTAGACCGTTCTGCTCTTGCAATAGACTTGTCGCCAAAACGTTAGGATGGAAATATAAACTGCTAGGCTAATTCTATGTTTCAGTAATTCAGACCTTTGCTAAAGCTCCACATTATAAGCCAAGGGTGGTGCATGTTAGGCACTATGGAATAACACCTAGCAGAGTACTAGTCACATGGCAGGCACTCAAATGTCTGCTGAATAGACAGGTGCCACACACATAGGGAGGCAAGGTAAGACCCAGCTCACTGCCACGATGTTTCCGTCACAGCTGCCACCTTGCTCTGTAGTCCCTAGCCAGGGCTGAGTCAAGGCCACAAATTAAGGGATAAAATCACGATGAAATACCAGTCCCAGCTGACAACAATTAATATGATCTCTCAGATGTCATACGATTCTGTTAAGGACCCGGCTAACGAGAGTCCTGTGTAATAGAGCGTCTTCCTGTTCTTTATTGTAAGTGCGCCATGTAGGGCAGAACCTAAATTCCCACTTGAAGCCATCGTGACTTCTCTTCCCATCTCCATCCTCTATGAGAAACCTGCCAGACAGCAGAGACATTTTAGATGCTCCAATTTCCCTTGATGAGTTTTCTCAACTACAGTTTAATACATCAGTCTAAAATCTCCAGCGTCATTCTCTTCTACTCTTTATAAGTTTGAATCACCATAGCTGTTTCCCAACCTTTGTAGTCTTTGCTTCATCAGTTCAGTATCACAACTATACTGTGCCTGATTTCTGTAAAATACACTTGCAGTAGAAGATCTAATTAGTTTATATTTATACAAATAAATAAGTATATATGTGTGTGTGTGTGTGTGTGTGTGTGTGTGCGTGTATGGTGCTCTCTCTCTCTCTCTCTCTCTCTCTCTCTCTCTCTAGAGAGTACTAGAGAGTACTAGAGAGTACTCTAGAGAGAGAGAGAGGGAGGAGAAAGAGTTTCCAAATTACAAGAAAATCATACTGAATGATGGCTGCCAACTCCCAGCAACCGAACACCTACCACCCCTTCCACCAGTCACGAGGGCGTTGTGAAAGAACAACATAAGAATAGACAGGATGAAAGACTTCAGACAGCCAGAAGAGACACCCAGAGAGAACTCCCTACTCACTGCCACGGGGTAACTTCTCTCTCCAAAGTCTGGCATTACAAGATTGGCCAGAGGCCGCGGACTTTGTAACCAAAACTTTAGGTTCAGAGCCGGTTCTGTTCCTCATTAGTTGTGAGACTTGGAGAAAATTATTTAATTTTCTGAGGCTCCATTTTTTTATTTTGCAAAGTTCACAGAGTGATGTTCACCTTATAGGGTTGCTGACAGGATTAAACGAGATAGTACATGCACTGTTCCTGAGATGTAATAAATATTTAATAAGTAGGAGTTGGTATTAAATTATCCTTCCCCTAGCCTATCTAAATTTATTCAATTTCCTCTTTTAGGGTGTTGGAACTTCTACCAGTAGGAAAATAATTTAGTCCTAAAAAGAAGCCTTAAAAAAAAAAACCAAACCCTGAGATGTCTATGGGAAGGCTAAGAGGACAATAGTCTTTCTTACTCTAATATGAATCAGTTTACTCAGGTTGTTTACCTCTTGATTCGTCCCTGTGAGCATGTGCCCTGAGTGAACAGAATCTTTTGACTAGGAGGCAGAAAACTTAAGCTATTTAAGTTCAGGATATATTTCTGGGCTGGGAGAGATTTGTCCAAAAGGAAATAGGAAACATGCTTTGCCCAGGAACTTTGGAGAGATAAGGACACCAGAAGATGAGAATGGGATGGATTGAGTTGTAAGGACATCACAGAAGTCTGGCCTATTGCAAAATTTTGGCCAGGCCAATATTTTGCCTAAGAAAGGGAAGGAAATTCAGCGCTTAGTTAATTACTTTTAGTACTAAAGATCAGTGATATTCAGAGTTAAACAATTTCTGATGGAACCAGGGATGCAAATAGCCAGTATGGTTCTCTCTCCTAAGGAAAATGTCCCGCAGGATTCAAAAAATGACTTTCACACACACACTTTCAGAAGTCAGCATACCCCTTACTTAAGGATGGCTTGTCCAAGAATATTCCTCTCCCTAATCAAGTAAACCATAACCAGTGTCCATATTTAAGGGCCACACTTCCACATTTGTCCTTAACAATAACAATCCTGTACAAGCAGTGGCAGGCACTGTTTGTAACCATGTGGAAGGTAAGAACAAGCCTCATTTCCAGAGTTACATGAGGTCCACCCGAGCATTAATCTACCCCTAAGATTCCCAAAAGGATCACAACACATTATTCTCACCCTTTATGACAAATTAATGCTTTTTTAACTGCCTCTCTTCTTAACCAACTAAATACTGACTGGTTGCCATGTGTAGGGAGCTGCTAGGAGATGTGAATTGTAGAAAAAAGGCAAAAATCTTGATCCTTGTCTACAATGAGCTCATGATTTAGGTGGGAAAGCATGATATGAACATAGGAAAATACAAGCAGTTATAACACATTCAAATTAATGTTTAAGACATCCTTAGAAGAGAGAGAACAAGAAAATACATGAATGACTAGCAAATTGATCCTACAATTGGAATTTATGAATATATAATTATAACTATCTTTATCTATCTTTAGAGAGAAATTAATTCTACAATCAGACAAAGACATGACCTTCTGTTGGGTAATCAGTGGAAGCTTTATGTGGGAGGGAGACTTTAAAAAGTGGGATCAAAGCTGCAGACAAGGAAGAGACATCTTAGACAATGAAGAAAGGAAACATATTTTGCTTCGGTCAGAGAGTGAGTATGGGAATGGATGTGACAGCAGAGAAAAGAGATGCCTATCCAATATATAGTTTGCCCTATTGTAAAATGTTCTAATTACTATTATATGTTACATAAGGGATTTAACACTCTCAGAAATATCTGTAATAAAAAAGTGCTAAAACTATCCATGGGATGAAGTGGTAAAACCAGGCTTTCACATTTGCCAAAAATCACTTCAGAAACGTAGCAGGTATTATACTTTTGAGGACCAAATTTTACCATCTTACTAAAAAAAAAAGCTTTTGTATGAAAAGCGCAGGGATGTTGGAAAAAAACAGCTCTGTGATCATCTGGATCCTAAAGCACACCATGCTGAAATATGCTCATTGCCTGAGGACTTAATAGCAACCTCGATCTGATGTTAGTGTTGGAAACGGTCCCTGAGCATATAAATCAGGTTTTCTTGGATTCTAGTGCATTGCGTGTAGGTTAACAGGCCAAACAGCACACCAAACTTCAGGGCCTGTATTAACTGAGAAGGAAAAATTTCAAATAATATTTACTGGATGGCTCCATCGAAGGAGTGAAAGAGATACTACAGCTGATGGAAATCTGAAGCAGTTTAATTATCTCCCATTTGCGAATCCAACAGCTGTCTGACTTCTCAGTTCTGATGTGACGCTCTGGGATGAATCATGATGGTGAGGTCGCATCTGGTGGGCCGCCCACATCGGGCACTGCCTAAAATTGAGGCTGTGGGGGGATTAGAGCAACAGGACCATTTTGAGGGGACAGTGCGCCTTTATCGAAGGGGTTGCAGACACTTGACCATATTTCTTCATACGGAAGAAAAACTGGGGAAACCTACCTGACCCTTTCCAGACTGGCTCCATTCCCCAGGCAGCTCTGACACTGAAGCCTGGTGCATGCTAGGGGGCTGCATCCAGACACAAAAAGGGGCCAGTGACAGAAATGGACATCCTACAATCTGGAATAAGAAGAAAGAGTAAACTTCTGAGTAATAATATCCTAAGCAAACGTTTCAGGTTGGCTACTGAGCGCACGTGGAACCCAAGAGGAATCTGGTATTTTACCTTCATAGATCTATTTTAAAAAATGAGTTCCAGAACTCTCAGCAATTCTTATAATTCAGGGCTTGAGATACTGGTGTCAATTCAGTTCAAAACTGGCAGAGAAGCACCTTCACAAGGCTTTGTAAACATACTTTGCTGGTTGTAATGATTTTGGGAGAAAACACAATCCTCTTTGCCATTCTTTTATCCTGTTTGCACGGAGCAGCTGGAATCCTGGCCCATGCCTACCCCATGTGTCACAGCGACCAGCACTGAGCCCACATCCCACCGCAGTGCCTCGGGAATCTGCACTGTCCCCTTTGCTGCCTCCTTCTCTGCAAAGTGAAGTCAGAAGGACGGAGCAGCCAACTTGAGTTGTCACTACCCTGCCCAGAATCCTTTGTGCTCTGAAATGAGTCGTCGCGCCAAGAAGAGCTCCAGCCTCTGGCTGTCTGCAGCCTCCTGTCTGTGCAGTGCGGAAAGCTGGGGCTGGGAGCAGACCCCTGCCTGGGGTCCAGGGTGCAAGGGCCACCTCCTCCTCTCCAAGGGGCCTGGCTCCCTCCCGTGCAGTAGCACCAACTCTCATTTTTTCATCCTTAACTCAGGAAAAAGGGCACATACCTCCGGGTGCTTGAAGAAAACACACACATTAAAATTGATCTAGCATCATATACTCACCAGTCCATAATTATAAACCTGACATATTCTCTCTTTTCTTTCTTTCCTTTTTTCTTTTTCTTTCCCCTTTTTTTTTAAGGCTGGCTTTTCTCTTCGATGAAGGATGAAGAGTACAGGAACTGAGTACAGCTCCTGTGTGTAACAGGCGGTTCTACGTACCTGGGATCAAAGTTTAGCTGCAGAGAGCTATTTGTCATGAATTCCAGGTGCCGTGCAAGTCCTTGCAAGCCTGGGTCTCATCCTTCCTGACACGCAGCCGGCAGGCTTGCAGCAAAGCCTGCGAGCCAGCGCAGCCCCTGCTGCCGTGATAAAGGCGGCACTGGGAATGAGGTCACTGTGTCAGGGACTCTGCTCAGCGTGAGCTTCTCCTGAGCTCACCACCCAACTGCCACTGCACGCAGTGGCATGAGTCATAGGATTTTTTATATTGCTGCTTCCTCTGTATTTTTAAAAATCTCTGTGTCTAAGCTCAGGAAGGCAAGAAATCGATTCCATATCTGTGTGAAGACATCCCTTCCACTGCACTATTTGTATCCCACCACGCTCATGACTGGTCCCACACAGACTAACTCATGCACATGCACATGTCCTTACACTATTTACACATATGCATAGACACACATATTCACAGAGGGACTTACTTCAGCAGAACCACAGAGAAAACGATTCATCGCTACTTAAAGGACAAGAAGCACCACCTAAAATCTCAAGAGGAAAGGAGGTGGGGATTGGGAGAAAGGAAAGGATGACAGGATTATCAGCAATCACATTAAAACCAGAGAAAAATGGAGCCCAAGAGGAAAAGAATAATCAACAAAGAAATGAAGTCTGTTGTATTAGTAATAATACAGCCCAAACTCCCCCAAGAAAATAGTACCAAAGCATGCACCTGTCACTATCGCCACTCGGGAACCCAACAGGTACTGTTAACTTATCCCATATTCAGAAACAACACGGATTTGGGTAGCAGAGGATATTTGCACAGCCTGAATGAATACAGCGCATCCTCATAAGCACACAGCTACCTACAGTGAATGCAAAGTATAGGATGCAGCCAGAGCTGGGAAGCGCAAAAATGTAATGGATTTCAAGATGATCCCACATCTCTGAGGTTGAAGGATCCCCAGGCTACCATCCCACCACAATCATATCTGCTCTGAACTCCTGTGATGTAACGTGTCTTCCAGGACCTCTTGCTCCAGAGCTCGGGCCTCATGCAAGCCAGCAGGAGCCCTCTGGGGCAGGCCCTCTGACCTGGCGCTGAGTCCCGTAACCCACACAGCGATCCCCATTCTGCCCTCAGAAGGATGAAACACTTATAACCCTCTCCTGCCCAGTAACTCATCCAATACCTACAAATAACCCTGTCCCTGTATTCCGAATCATCTCTTGTCCAGCTGCCCGTGCTTTGGGACACTTAGTAAGCATGCATACCACATGCTATTTATTGACCAACTGATATCTTTGCCTGCAACATTATCAAATAAAGTTTCTTCAGCGCCTTCAACCGTCAGACATGAATCCTCTGCCCTTACGGTTTCCCTCTCTGCTCCCCTACCAATTTCCCTCTTAAAATGTGGCATGATGGACCAAATATACTCCTGCTGTGTTCTCGCCATCAACTTCCCTTGCTCTGGACTCTGCATTCACATGGTCCAGGAGAGCAGTAGGTTCCTGGCTATTGCGCCACACGGCCAACCTGCCAGAGAACTTTTTCACATCAATGGCTGTTAAATCAGGTCTCGTTTATGCACTTGAAAAAAAGAAAACCTCATCAAATATGCCTTATATGTTTTACTGGAAATGCTTCGGTCTTGATTTTCCCTTCCAATGTGTTATTTCTTCTCATTTGCTTTGCTATGTATGTTCTCACCCATGACACAGACCACCCCATGGTTTCCTACAGCAACAGGGCTCCTACCAAGACAGCTCACCTTTACTGAGTACAGCTGTGGCATTAGTCATAAATCCACCTAAATCCACCTAATCTGGCCCATTCCTGTCAGGCAGAATCTAATCACCAAAAGGTCAGAAAGTATGCAGAGTAAACGCCTGTATTTTCAGGATGCAATGATACAGCTATAAACAAATGCATTCAACAGTAAGAGCTAAACAGAGGTACCTTTAGCCCTGGTAATTGAAGAGCCTCAGAGGAAGCTCTAGGTCACTGGACGACCTGTTGACTGTTGAAAATTCAAGTTTCCTCTAGGATGTTAAATAAGTGGATAGAGAGAAAAAAAACACTCAAACAGAAAGGATGGAAAATTACAAAAACATATTCAAATTTTGTAATACCCAAACATATATGTTTCCATCTATATGGGCTTCATATGCCCATGTATAGAAACTCATCCAAGCTTTCCAAGGACCCAGTAAGGTTAAGTACTATCATTACTGCATTTCAAAAACAGATTAACTGCCTTCCTCAAGTTCCCACGGCTGGTAAGCAGGGGGCCCCAGAATCTGCTTTCTAACCACCACACATACACATACTCTCAACTATTATGGTAAAATGACCACTGGAAATAAAATTTCCTGTAACAAAACTTGGACCTCTATTTTTCCATTTAAACTGAAGCCAATTCACTTTGAGAGATTAAGCCCACGGGGCTGGGTCCCTTTAGGGGCAAAGGCCTCTCTGCTCAGGGCTACAACCCCTGACTGCTGGCGCCCTGGCCTCAGTCGGCGGACTGTTCTGAATGACTACGCAAAGGAGTGCGACTGATCAGTGAAAGCCAGAGCCGTGTGTTCGTTCCGCAGCTCTGTTGATGACAAGGTGCGTTCTTACGGACACCCACTAGCCTCGATTCAGAAATAAAGGAGAAAAAGTCCCTCTCATATTTTAGAAGCCAGTTTCTGACGGACAGGTGCGCTCAAGAATCGACCACAGCGTAACTAACAGTCCTCTTCCTGCCACCCTCTGCCCAGTGCCTCTTGTTCCCTTTAGCGATGCTTCAGTGTTACAGTGCAGATTACAGCCAGCACACAGAGAGCATGGCGGAGGTGGTTTGCACTGATGAGGTGTGGGCAGAGGCTGTGCTTGGCACACGGCTGGCTCCATGGCACAGGATGAAACGGTATCACCGCCGAGCGACTGCAAGTCACGCAGGATCTTAAAAAACGCTTTGATGACTAAATGGTACAGCAGTCTTAGAGCTACTGTACGTGATAAAGCAGAGAGCAATAAATACCTTTAAATCAGTTAAAAATATTTATTGGGTGCCTAGTGGCAAGTCCTGGGTTGAGTATGGGAATTGAAACATGTTTAAGAGAGTGTGATGCAGGATATGTGCACTGGTACGAAAGCTTCTTTATGAACAAATGACACGGGCCTGCTCTCAAGAAGCTTAAGGAGATTGAGATATTCACACTGAAAAAGTGCAAAGAATACAAAACAGTGTCTGTCCAAGAGTGGGGGCAGGACAGGTAACAGGCGCCTCTAAGAATTTAGGAGTGAAGAACCTAGGCCCAAGCAGAGGGAATGACTTCGACGGAAAGGCAAACTTACCCTAAAATCTGGAGAGGTGAGAGGTAACAGGAAGGGCATGCTGTGTATTAGAACATGGGCTCCATGAAGGGAGGGATTTTTCCATGCTTTGCTTTTACAGGTGCGTCCTTGAAGAATGCGTAGCCAATGACAGGCACTTAATAATCTGCACTGAATGAATGAATGCATGAATGAACTGGAGTGAGGAAGTATGAACCAAAGAACAGAGGTATGATGGGAGTGGGGCGGTGCCGGGGGGCACGAGACAGGCCTGCCTGGGGCTGTGGGCTCATTCCAGGGAGTAGAGGGAGACAGGGCAAGAAGGATGGCCCAAGATCAGATTAAGAACAGTCTTGAAATGGGTAAGACAATGACCCACCTTCTATTTGCAAGAGATTTCTCCTGTCACTTGTTACAGCTGTTAGTAAGTCTCCCTGAGCAGCATTACCCCTACACAAACCCTCCATGCTCCCAACACGAGTGTTTATAAGCTTACAGTGCTCATTCGAGGGAAGCTCTGTTGCCAGCACAGTCAGCTGCTGCCTCTCCTGGGGACCTCTCCGCCTCCATCACCGCACAGAAGTCTGCAATGCTGAGATTCTCCCCTCTTTGCAAGAATGTACCAACAAGGAAGAAAAAATCCCAGTCTCCACCAATATTATACTATATCTACCCTAAGTCAATGCAGTTCAAGCTAACAAATATTTCTTAAATACAACATGTATTAAAGACATTCTGCTTGGGGCTAAGGTCAAAATAAAGATGGAGAAGTTATCCAACCTCACAGTTTTGCAGTGACATCTGAATCCTTTCAAAGTGAAGAGGGACAGAAGAGCATGAGAACAAAGAAAGATGGCAATTTCCGGTCAGAGAGAGAGAGACAGCAAGGAAGCAGGTGGGAGCCGCATGGCGCTTCTGGAGGAAGCGGCAGTGGAGGTGGGCCCCAAAGATGAGTAAGCAAAGGGGATGCAGGGAAACATTGGCTGTCTTTCCACCTGGTGAAGCCGCGTGCAGAGCCCATGAGAGTTAGCAATGTTCTGGAGAACGGCTGGCGGTCTGTCTACCTTGGTGGGTGGACATAAGACAAAGAGTTGGTCAGGCTGAGATAGGGTATTGAAGAACATGAAACTGCAGGAGAAAGGCCTTTAAGGTGTTCATAGGGGAGTGACAGCTAAAGCTGGAAGTTCAGGGTGGAGGCGGGGTATAGGATGCAGCCAAAGAGAAGATAATCACTTAGGCCAGGGAAGAACCTATTGTAAAGGCCAGAACAAGATGCAAAGAGTGTTTCAACAGGGAACAGAGCGGCACAGAGATAGGAGATGCTTCTCTATTTCACAAAGGGACTGTCTAAAATTTGCAGCATGAAATATCAGGACACAATAAGCAGTGCATTTCTATGATTACCATGTACACCTAGCACTCACTACTTGTCCAGAATCTATCCAGAAGGCTGTCTGCGCTATGGTGATCATCTGACAGTTGGAGCAGTGCCCAGGGAAGAATATTAGTTCAAATTGAGAAATAATGAGAAGAGGGGAAATCCTCTGCACTGAAATCATCGGGCACCAATAACAGATCAGACTTCCCTGGTTAGGCAGAAAGCTGATAAAAAGGCACAAACTTAGAATTCAACAGAAGTAGTTTCAAAAACAAAGTCCCAACGTTTTCAAGGCCTTTATAGCCCAGGCTTTACTGAGTGAAGTGCATTTTTCATGGTTGGAAGACACAATTTCAATTAAATTTGGATTAGATGCAATATGGTATAGACAAGGCAACTAGATATTTAAAGAACGAATATGCTTCTATCTCTACAAGTATTAGAGAGCATCGATATGAGCACAAAGTGAAGAACATGGCTATTCCACATTACGTATTAAAACTCGTAACAGTCTCTGGACAAGATTCAATTCTCATAGGATTAGGGACACAGAATAATGGCACTGAAGAGTCGAATGAGCACCAAAGTGATCAAAGGTTTATCATTGGACTGAAGACAATCCTAGGTCCAAATGGGAGACATGACTTGTCCAAGGTCACAATAAAAGAACCACTAGTAGCAATAAAAGAACTACATCGAAATCTTCCAATTCTCAGTGCAGACATCTCTCCATTACTCCACGACACCTTATAAAATTTATTAAAAGAAACTTAAACTCTAATGCTTCTCCAGATGCACTTTGGATAAGACATTATAAATTAAGTGGGCAGATGTCCAATTTTCCATACTTCACCCTGGCCTAAATTATTGTTCTGCCCTTAGTGCTTCTAATCCATGTCCAAAGATGACAAGGAAGGAAAAGATAAAAGTAAAGTGAGAAAAACTCAGAGCCCGTGAGTTTTCAGTTAAAAAGACAGACGTTAAATTTGATGTCTTGATATTAAATGTTTAGAGAACCATTAGAAGAGTGTGGGAGAATGAGGTGTTACCCTTCTCCATTATAATTTTATTGCAACAGCATTTGGATTTGTGGCTTATTCATTTTCCAACCCCCCTGGTGAAAACACACACCTGGGTGCATCTCAGACACTTCGACTTGGGACTTTCAACTGCCCAGGATAAGTGATGGCAGCCCAAAGACATCTGCAGTACGCTAGGAGAGATTCTGTGTTGATGTCTCCCTGAAATTCATGCAAGCTGTATATTATGTGCTGAAACACATTGCTGTTTGCCTTAATAGTGAAATGTCAAAAAACTGTTTCTACTGAACATCATTCAACATCACTTTACAAAAAACTGCACATGTGAACCGACCCTCTAGGACACTGTGCACCTTACCCTCAGGTGGTATAAACCTGTAGTGCGGGACCCCAGGCCCTGGAGGCAAATACCCCCCACAGTGTGAGAAGCAGTAACTACATCTGGAAATACACCTGCACGTGGCATTGCCCAATTCCTCTTCAAAGTTATCATCGGCATTTCTATAGCTTTAGAGATACACCATTATTGAGTCCTGGTGTTGTTCTTTTAACTAGAATTAGTTAGAAGGCCAAAGAGCTGCGAAACACAATTACTTTATCACTGGCTTATGGAACTATGGCCAACTTATCCTCTCTGTGGGTTGCATTTCTCCTCTGTAAGACAGAATCAGAAAAAAAAAAAAAAAGGAGAGAAGGGCTGCCATATTTTTTAAAAGGAGACATCTTTATAGAACTAACCTTTGGCCTCAAGGTGCTTCCAATTAACTAGGGCATGAAAAGCAAACACACATGAGAAGGCATCACAATCGTTCCCCAAGAAAACTATGAGTAAGGGGGAAATGACGGCAAACTAAGTCCGGTCAGAGAGTAAAGAAGCACTGGCCCAACACTTCCCTCACAAAGCTGAACCCAGCACGCCTGCACTGTATTTATGCTTCCTACAGACCCTCCCAGGACCCCGAGAGAAAGGGTAAGCCACTAACCCAGCGCATGCTGCAGGGAAACTGAGGAACATTCAGCATGCTCTCCTGGCATTTGAGCATATGCTGGACTGACTCCCAGTGTCTATGCTCTCTGTATTCCTACTGACTAAAGCAAGAACAGGATTCAGACTGTATTTTCAGTACCCATTCAGTACCCAGTGGTATCAGCACCTACACAAATATTTGTTGATTAAAACAACATTATTTGGGCTTTGGTTTCCTCTAGATGTTCATTATTACATACTTCTACTTATCCACACTTGCTTGGCTGATGTAGGTCAATCTTGTGTCATCTCCACGGAAGCTCATACCTCTTTATTAATAATGTGTTTATAAAACTAGGAAAAAATCAAGAACTCCTGATGTCAAAAATACAAACCAGTCCTATCCTCCTCTTTCTATAGAATGAAAAGATAGAAAAACAACAGAATTTCCTTGCTGTCTGGGATAACAATGATTATACACTCATCTATATTTCAGTAAAGTGGCTACTTGCCACATGTGGCTATTTAAGTTAATTTAAATTAAATCACATTTAAATTTTAGTTCCTCTATTTCAAGTGCTTGAGAGCTACATGGGGCTAGTATTCACCATATCAGACACAGAATATATAGAAACTTCATCATTTCAGAAAGTTCTATTGTTCAGCACTGATGCAGCTCATCAATAAACCATCACAATATCAAGTGCTATTCACATTTACCATGAAGATCTATAATTTTTTAACATAATTTTAAAAGCTAATATATACAAATCAAGGACCACCTTGATTTACATGCTTTATGAGTTTTAACACATAGATTTGTGTAACCACTATCACAATCAGATAAGTTAGATATAGAACAGTTCCACCACCCCAAAAAATGTCCTTCACGCTGCTCCTTTCACACCCATAATTCCAGTGAACAGTATGTTCCTTGTTCCCACTGTTTTGTCTTTCCCAGAATGTCATAAATGGAATCATGTAATACGTATGTAACCTATTGAGGGTGGCTTCTTTCTCAGATCATAATGCTCCTGGATTCACCCTGGGTCATATGGTAAGAACGTATTTACCTTTATAAGAAACCACCAAACTATTTTCTAGATGGGCTATACAATCTTGCAATCCCACCAGCAATGTAGTTCTAGGAGCTTTTTAGTTGGTTTCTTGGTATTTTCTACGTGGTCAGTCATACTGTCTACAAATAGGAACAGCTTTATTACAACTTGTAAGCCTTTTAGTTTTTTCTTTTGGAATTCCAGGATTGACTTTGAATAGTAATGGTGGAAGTGGACACCTGTGCCTTGTTCCCAGTCTTAGGGGAGAATATTCAGTCTTTCTCAATTAAGTCCGATGTGAGCTACAGAGTTTTATATATGTTCTTTATCAGTAAGGAAGCTTTT
Source organism: Manis javanica (assembly GCF_040802235.1). Taxonomy (NCBI): domain Eukaryota; kingdom Metazoa; phylum Chordata; class Mammalia; order Pholidota; family Manidae; genus Manis; species Manis javanica. The sequence goes on from NC_133167.1 coordinate 101,635,824, forward strand.
ATCATGAATGTATGTTGAATTTTGTCAACTGCTTTTTCTCAATTGATATTATCATTGATTTTCCTTCTTTAGTCTCTTAATATGGTGGACTACATTGCTTTTCAAATGCTGAATTAGCCTTGCTACTTCAGAGCAAACCCCCACTTGCTCATGGTTTAGTATTCTTTTTATATATTGCTGAATTCCATCTGCTAATATTTGGTGGAAGATTTTTGCATCTATGTTTATGGGGGACATGTCTGTAGTTTTCTTTTAGTGTACTATCTTTGTCTGGTTTTGGCTTAAGGATAATGCTGGTTTCATAAAATGAATTGGCAGGTGGGGCCTCCTCTTTTATTTTCTGGAAGATCTCTTGTTGTTGAACTGTGTTTTTCTTCTTCCATAAATGTTCGGTAGACTTCTTCAGTGACGCTATGTGTGGATCTGCAGTTTTTGGTTCTGGGTTTTTTGGGGTAAAATTTTAACTAAAGTTAAATGTATTTAAAAGATACAGGACTATTCAGGTACTCTATTTTTTCTTGAGTTTTGATAGGATGTTCTTTCTAGGATTTGGTCCATTTCATCTAAATTTTTGAATTTATGTGCATAGAGCTGTATGTAGTACTCAGTTATTATACTTTTATAATGTCTTGGAGCCTGTGACATACCCATTTTTACTAATATTGATAATTTGTATCTTACTGTCAATCTGGCTAGAGCTTTATCAATTTTGTTGCTATTTTTAAAGAACCAGCTTTTGGCTTAATTGATTTTCTCCATTAATTTTTTAAAAATTCCTCTACTCTTTATTATTTCTTTCCTTCTGCTTACTTTGGATTTACTTTTTTCTGGTTCCTTTAGGTGAGAGTTTAGAATTTTATTACATATTTTTTTCTTTAAATTTTCTAACATGAGCATTTAATCTATGTATTTCCCTCTAAGCCCTGCCTTGTCTGCTTCATCACTGAACTCACCACCAAGACCAACTGTCATGAAGCTCCCCCCTATGTTTTCTTCTAGGAATTTTGTAGTTTTGGGTCTTATGCTTTTGAGTTGAGTTTTACATATGGTGTCAGAGGTTCATATGCCTTTTTATATCATCTCAGTGACCCTAACCCATTTATTTTTCTGTAATGTTCCTCTTTATCCCCTGTAATTTTCCTTGCTTTGAATTCTACTTTTCCTGACATTGATATGGCTACTGCAGCTTTCTTTTGATTAATATTTGCATGGTATATCCTTTTACATTTTAGTTTTTAATTTACTTATATCATTATATTAAAAATATATCACTTGTAGACAAGACATCCTGGTCATATTTTAAAAATCCATTCTCAGGATCTTTGTTACTTATTTGGTATGTTTAGACCATTTATATTTAATGTAGTTATTTATACGTTGGAATTTAGACCTACCTTTTTTTTTTAATGTTTATACCCTCATTTTGTTCCTCTGTTTTCCTTTCCTACTTTTATTTGGATTATTTTAATACTTTTTAGTATTCTACTTTGAATTATCTATTGAGTTTTTACTATATTTCTTAGTATAGTGTTTTTAGTTGTTGTTCTAAGCATATCAATACAAATACTTTTCATAGTCTACTTAAGAGTTAATATTTTACTTCTCCAAGTAACAAATCTTACCACCATATCGGTCCTTCTACCATCCTTTATGTTAGTTGTCATATTATTACATCAATATACACTGAAAATTCCATCAACGTTATATTTGCTTTCCATCGTACATATTTTAAGGAACTTAAGAGAAGAATGGTTACTTATATTTAACCAGATATTTACCACTGTTCCACTGTTGGTTTTCTTTCATTCCCAATGTTCCAACTTCTCCTCTGGTATTGTTTTCTGTCCACCATCATTTCTTTTATAGCAGATCTTCTGACAGTGAGTTTTTTGTTTTCTTTTATTGGAAAATGTCATTATTTTACCTTCATATCTCAAGGATATACTCACTGGGTACTTTAAAAAATATTGTCCCACTTCATTCTGGTCTTCATGGCTTCTAATGAAAAATCTGCAGTCATTCAACCTTTTGTTGTATTACAAATCTTTTTTTTAACTACTTTCAAGATTTTTCTCTCTTTAATTTTCAGTAGTTTCTAATGTGTCTGAGCATGAATTTGAGTTTATCCTGTTCCGCTTTTTGAATCTGAAAGTTTGTCATTTACCAAATTTAACTATTTTCAGCTATTATTTCTCCAAATATTTTTTCAAAATCACACCAGAACTTTGATGACACAAATGTTAGGCATTTTTGGTACTGTTGTCCCCCACACCCTGAGGCCCTGTTTATTTTGTCCTTCATTGTTTTATTCTTTGTTGTTGAGACTGGATAATTTCTATTGATCTGTCAAGTCCACTTGTATTATTGTAGCTCATCCATGAATTTTAATTTGGGTCAGTATAAATTTCAGTTTTAAAATCCCCACTTGATTCTACATTATATCCTCTACTTCTTTCCACTCTACGTTTCCATTCTTGTCAAGAGTGTTTATCCACACTTCTTGGGCCATAATTTTATAGCTGATTTAAAGTCTTTGTTAAATAATTCCAACGTATAACAATTACTGATTGTTCTTTCCCATACAAATTGAGACTATCCTGGTTCTTCATAAGCGAAGTCATTTTGAGTAACGTTGATTATTATAAGACACTGAGTCTTTAAATCCTAAGGAAAATGCTGATTTATTTTTTCTTTTAAGGAGTTAGTCAACTTGGTTAAATTCAGGCTCTGCTTTCCAAACAACCTTCTGTCAGTTGTGATTTGCACGTCAGTATGCTCAAGGCCCTTGCGTGCTATCTGGATCTTCCCCATGTGCATACCATTCAATGGTCAATCTGAGACCTTCGTGATTGTCTAGTGTGCGTTTGAGGCCTCTAAGTGTTTTGAATGCTGCTTAGAGTCAGATCCACACATGCACAGCCCAAAAAGTGAGCTCAGGTGTCCATGCAATATTTTATGATAGCTTTCTTAAGTTCTTTTCCCTCTGTCATCTCCTCAGTACTTTCCAGTTCCGGGGATCCCCATGGTCCTTCTGCCAGAAGGCTTGGGCTTTGGTTTCCTTGTTTAGTCATGTCCTTCCAGCAACTGTGTCTCAGTCTCATGCCAAGTGCTGGGAGGACAGAGAGAGGAAAAAACGTAATGGGAATTCACCCCAAACTTTTGAGACTATAGAGTTCCTCTTGTCAAAGAGAAGTGCCCCCCTCATATTCACATTTTAATGACTGCCCATCTCCTCCTGTTGCTGCACCTCTACAGGATCAACTACAGGTTGGATGGGAGAGAAAGAAAGAAGAAACAAAGCAGCGACTTCCTCCACTCACTCTGAATACAGGAGTCTGCTTTCCTGCTCCTGGGGCCGGAAAGTGGGGACTCCTCTCGCAGATCTTTTCTGTCCACATCACTGTGCCCTACTGGGTCTGGGGCTACCTTCGAGTCTATGCCCATTGACACAAGCGGGGGCGGGGGCAGGAAACTCAAAACCAGGTTAGTGGTATCTCAAATTCTGGTCTGCTACCATTTACCTTTTGGGGTCCTCAGATAGCTGCTCTGTGCCTTCTGTCCAGGGTTCACAGCTCTACTCAGTGGGAAAGACAGGACAGGGTGTGCCTATCCTATCCTATTCAGATGGAATCTCCTTTTATTGTCATTGCTTTTCCTTGTTTAAATAAACATATTAAGTAAATGATAAATAAGTACTTTTAATAATAGAAGGAAATATGTTTCCTTTGGTCTTTAGTTTCCTTTCACAAAGACTTACTTTTATTTTAGGGTGCGTTAAATTGAGACTTTCTTTTTTAATTTTTACATTTCAACTTCAAAAAGATAGCCTTTTAGTTCATCCTTTTCCCACATACCAAACACGTCCCCCTTTTCCACCTCGGTGATAACACGTGGATAGACATGATTAACTAGAATTCACTTCCTTTTCCACAGTCCTGGCCTCTTTGGCACAATATTTTCTTTAGAGCAACTAATGAGAAGCTAAAGTGATTGACATGAGTGCCATTCTCTCCTTCGCCAAGTCCACCCTCCGGCACAAGGACTAATGAGCTTTGTCATCAGTGTGAGAGGGACCAGGAGAGATGAGGCACCCACACTGGCCACAGACCAGATCATTAGCATCAAATGTAATTACCGCATTCACTGCTTCCCTTTTTGACCCTCTTGTTTTTATCTACACTGCACATGGAGGAATTAGAGTGGGTGCTTCAAAGACTCCTTCCTTAGCCTAGGCTGAGGCTGTTACAACTGAGAGGAAAAACAAGAGTGGCTCAAGACTTCTACTCAAGTACGTTCAATCCTCCTACTTCTCCATCAAACTGCTGGCATTTGCACACCACGCACATTTGTTCAGTATATGAGCAAGATTAGCTTCTGCACTCTATCAACTCAAAAAATTCCCCCAGGAGCAAAACTCTCGGGTGTGATATCCCAACAGTTTTACTCTTATCCATAAATAACTTGACCCCAGACTTCTAACGGCCTTCTCATTGGGGGGTGTAGCCCAATGGATAGGACAGCAAAACACTCATTGAACAGAAACTGTTAGTGCTGTGTGATGAGTGGGCAAGGTGTATTTATAATTCTACTCTATTCTGACAGGAAGTCATCTGCGGCATGAGCAGATTTGTTAGAAAAGGTTTATGTACAGTGGATAAACTTTCCTACTCAGCCCAAATGCATTTTTTAATTCTGGCTACTGGCAGCAGCAGTTCTGTGGGGGCGAGAGTGAGGTAGGAAAGGCTGCTCGGCTCACACTGCTTCATGTGGGTGCCTCCCACTGTGGGTGGGAAGTCACCCAAACATTCTCCTTGAGCATAGGAGCAGATTTCCTTCCTTCTGCAGGATTCCCCCATGACATTTAAGCCAGGGGCTGGTGAGGACAATGATGTGACTTGGGTCAAGGAATGGGACCCTGGGGGCTTCCCCCGAGGGACAAGCTACACTTGGTCTGCTCTGCACAGTGGGGCACCCTGAGGAGCTCCCCCACCCAACTGAGAAAGCATAGCTTTCACTGCCCACCCTGTTTCTGGAGCTAAGGAATCATCCTAACTGAATTAGTCAGCGTGGACATTTCTGATAGGTGTTCAGAGAGCCAGGACCACTGGCGGTGTCCGAAATACAATGCTCAACACCATTGTTTGCTGAAACAATGAGAAAGTGTAAAGTGAGTAAAATCTGATTTCTAGCTTAAACTCAGGACAAAAAATTCAGCTGAAACTCCACACATACACAGACACAAAGACACACATACATATATGTGATTACAGAGAGAGAACAAGATTGCTGACAAGGTGCTACACAGTATTTTCTCACCTCTGGGCCAAGACAAGCATAGCCCAGTCTACACTGACAGGGGAATGGGTGGCAGATCGATCAGTTTCTTTATTCTGTGGTTTGTTCAGCTCTGTAGTCCTAGAGCAATAGTTTCTACAACACCAGATATGTAAAATTCAACATCTAAAAATCGCAAACCCTGCAAATTGTAAAACGAGAGTTAATATACCAGGAATGAGTACAAATCAAACTCATTTTACATAGCAAATGTTTCTGAATATTAAGCAATCAATATAAAATCATTCTAAATTTGTGAAATTTATCAACAGGTTATCTGTCAGCTTCTTTATAATGAAAATCATGGTGGATTGTTTTCTTCCACATTTTAACTTCTCCTTTTCCTGGCTGGTAAATCAGCGCTGTACCAAGTTTTTTAATCTTTTTTGCTTTGTTACTAAGTAACACATACTTTGATGAAAGATTGCCCTTTTAATGATCAGTTCAGATTAGTAAATTTTTCTGTTAATTTTTTAAAAATAAGTATGTCTATCACTTTCATAATCTGAAATAACAGCATCTATTCTTACAGGAATAGCAAAACCGTCCTCTTTAAAGTCCCAAACCCCATCAAAATGCCTGTTTTAAGATTAAATGACTAATTAAGAAAGACATTATTCCATTGTGATTCTCTGTACTATTATTTTGTGCTAGAATCGAACACAGTCTTGCTGGTATCTCTTAAAGTCAGATGGACTACATCATTACAAGGATTTAATTTTTCATCTGCTTCTATTATACTATTTATCTCTATTCCTTCTAGCCCCCATCCAGGTCTGAAGAGAAAAAAAATCCCCTGGCAACAATGATGCTTTTGATAGGTCGGCTTGGGGGTACAAAGAGGTCCAGGAAAAGTATTGGTCTTTTCAGGACTTGGGGTTTGTAGGAGTGGAAGTGGTAGGATTCCTGTCTCTGGGGCTTCCTGGGGTGGTCACCTGGGACCTAGAAGATGACAGCCGGGCCAGTACTTCACAAATTCTGGCCTGACTTCTGTGCTTTCACGGACAGTTATTCCACCAGTCCATACGAAGAGAGGGAAAAATTAGGACAACAGAATATTTTTCATAAAGGTAACTTTACTTGATTAAGAGACTATTTTTTGCTCTGCTCTTCTTTCCTTTTGTTTGCATGTGTGTGTGTTCATGTGTGCATATGTGTGTGGGTGTAAAACAGCCCCACTTTCAAATGCCCTCTCTGTTATGATGATAATAGATGATTCTTTTTTTTTAAGTACTTACTTGCCAGAACTAAAAGTTGGTGATCTTCTGTTGGCCCACATAAAATTTTATTGAAATGCTTTTGGTCTGTGAAGTCCAAACTCTAAGAACCCTGGATTAGGTTTTAGACGGTGGGAGGGAGAAAGGCATAGGTATTCATAATCCTAAACCATGTCCTGAAAACATGTCCCACCCAACTGGGGATGTCCAGGGTTTTGAAAGCAAAGTGGTACAAACCCTGGTATCTTCTTGATTAATGAAAAACATTGTTTCAAGCTATTTAATCAGTACGTACTCATCAATTCATTTTTTAACTGAATCACCACATTGTTTTTCCTTAAGCTTTGTTTTCCACTTTCAAAAAATAGACTCTCCTATTTCAATTTCCAAGATTAACATTACTAAACTCAATGGTTTATTAAGTTTTAATGTCCTGTGCTTTTTTAGCACTAATATATCTCATCATAGTTCAAAGAGGGTGATCTGTTTAATCTAAAATAGGATTAGAACTACTTTGCTTGTTTTCCACTATTTTCATCACTACTTATAATCCAACTATTCCTAATTTCAGAAAACTAAAACAAACAAAACAATTAAGAGAACAGGACAATAAAAAAATTGTCCAAGTTGGGGCTGCCTTGAGTCCCAAACATCCGACTGTCTAGTATGAACCACCGTTTTGGTGGCTGGTGTACGTTCCATGTGGCTAGTGCGTATGTTCCATGTACTTTCCACCACCCTTCATTCATTCTGAAGGACACAGTTCCCCTTTGCTCCTCTTGAACCATTTACTTTTCTGATGATTTTACCCACTGTGAGCATTTTCACTTGCGGGCACACACCCACCATCTTCACCCACTTTCCTTTTGCCATTAATGCTCACCCATAATTCAGAACAATTCTCCTTTCCCTCCTCCTATAAATAATAATGTCTATGCTTTACTTGAGTGCCTGTATGTACCAAGCATGATCAAGGGGCTTTACATATGCCATTTCATTGACAGGTCACAAGAACTTTGTGAAATAAATACTGTTATCTCCAATTTGTGGATGAAATTCAGGAGAGTTGGGTTAACTAGAATCCAGGATGAAATCCAAGAGTTAGGTCAGAGTCAATATGATGACAGACAGATGATAGATAATCATGACTGTGATACTGATATAGTTATGCTGAGGGATATGAAAAAGCAAAATCGGAGGCAAATTTGACAGAGTAAAGACATTCTGCTTGTTTTAATACCTCTCAAAAGTACTCAGAAGATAACTCACAATTTCTGCATGTGTCCTGGGTCATTCCCGCTAATTATAACTTACTTGTGCACTCATGCTGAAGAGGGCTGAAAACTACTTTTAATTCTATGTTTCTGTTTCAGTGTTTAGCATCTTCTATTTCCCACAGGCATCGGTAATACTCTTACTTCACGAAGTTAAGAGTGAACCATGTGGTTTGGCTTGAGCACCTCACCAGCACCGAGCCCAGCTTCTGGGAACAGCCCTCACTGTGATGAAATGGCAAGGCCCCCCGTGGATTTGGGAGACCCATCCGTCTGTCAGTCAAATGCAGAAAAGCCCAGTTATATGACTCTAGTTCTTTCCAGCTTGGGCTTTTCGGTTCCAAACAGTGGACTTATCGATTTCTTTTGGGAAATGAGTCATATGTAAACCATTAAAAGAAAATCTGGATTCTAAATTCACATCTAGGGTCTGTGTTTTCCTCCAGTTGCTTCTAAAAAGGAATACTTGCAAGGGCTTCTACCTTCAGCCCCCTTCTATGAAGCTACATTCCCAACAGAGGCACCCACTATCCCAGGTGTAACCTAGAGCTGATGGGGAGCCAGCCTCTCTGGTCCTAAAATTCCCCCTGCCCGTCTCTCCTCTCTCCTTCCCAGACAATGCCAGCTAGATGTCCCAGTGTCTCAAATGCAACATGTCCAAACCTAATGTTTCATTCCCATCAATCCTGCAGTTGCATCAAAGAGGTTATATCCCCTCGTTTGCATTGCAGCGCCACCATCAACGCACACACGTGACCTGTGAATGTCAGATTCCTGTCTTCACTGACCATCCCTCTTCCCCAGAGTCTATAGAGTCAATAAAGCCAGGCTACTCCCTGGATGTCTGGATGTCTCTACCTCTGTTCTCTTTCCTCCGCTCTCCTGTGGGCCACGTCTCTGCCTCTTCGGACCACTAGAAAAGCCGTCTGCTGGCTTCTCCCGCCCACCCTAAGCAAGACTGCCAGGATGTACGTCCTGTCTCATCTCCTGAATCTGTGTAATGTCTTTGGTTACATCTGCTTGAAAATAGGATATAATCAATATAAAATGCTCTAAGTATATATGTTGATATCAATTACATCCCCATTTTCAAGTTGACAAAGCCAAGGATATGATATAAATCAAGTGGTAAAGTTTTCTTATCATATCAGAAAGACATCCCTCCAGAATATTCTAGCAGAGTTGACAAATCGTTGGTCTCCTATCCCAGTGGGAAAAATATCCCACAAAGGGTAAAATAGTTTGGTCACTGTAGCAATTAAATGCAAACAGGAGACAAAGAGCACTTACATGTATTGATCACCTACTACTACACGGCTGGCATTATGTAGGTTACCTAAAGTAACACAACCCTGTCCTCGAGGAATAATACCCATTTAAAGAGTAACACTAAGTAATGTGTTCTATGTCTCCCAGCAAGAAAGTGGTCCACCCAGGATTCAGATGTAGCTCTGTGCGGTCTCCCAAACCTAAAGCTTGGTCACCATCCCACAGCCAGCTCACCAAGAACACGCAGAAGCTTACAGGAGCCACGAGTGACTAAAAGGTGCATATCCATGGTGTCATTGCTTTGATTTAAATTCAATCACAATCTATCCCTTTTTTTGTTGTTGAAATTTCAAATTTCAGGAATATAAAACTTACGGCAATTGGAAGGAACAGGGTAAAGATGAGAAACACTAGTTAATGACCAAAAAAGCTCACTTGGCAACCTATCTAAGATTTCAGATATCCGTCTGTGTCCCGTATCTATACTCAGGAGTGACTTCACGTAAAAATCCACCAATTTTTTTAACTAGATAAGATGTATGTATCAGTATCTATCTTATGCTTAGCACTGGATTAAGCACTATGAGCACAGAAGGAAAGCCGAGACACAGTACTGTCCACCTACAGGTAAACTGTCAATTCAGGGAGCTGAGATAAACGTGTGATCGCGGGCAAAGACAGCATCTGCTACCCCAGCATTACGGCCAGGTGTATTACATACACCCTCCTGTACAGTCCAGCGAAGCCTATCAGCTCCAAATACAAAAGGACTCCACATATCAAAACCAGACAACTATGTAAATCACACCCTAATGAAGGGGGTTCTACACTACAAAGGTCTGAAAACAGACCTTTCTTCTAAACATAATATTTGAATATGAATTAGTAAGTAATCCATCTGAAGAACTTACATAACTTGCAAAGTTTTATTCTCCAAAGCAGATACTCTCCTTTGTGTATTTTCCAGGGCTATTACCTCCACTAGGAAACCCTTTCTTTATGAATGGAAGAGGATGTCTCCTACGAGTCCCTGTTTCAATTATTAATTTCTGAATTAGCATACTGTGAATTTATAAGGCTTTATTTTTATCATATTCCAAGTACTATAGCATCTTTAAAAAGGTGAAATTAACATGTGACACTGAGTTCTCTATTACAATAAGTTGTGCCACTTACAAAGTATTTTAATGGCACTTTACTAATGCTGTTAAGTATTATACTAATGAAACTTTTTAATGTCATAATAAAGTCCCTGAGAACAGAAACCACGTTTACCTCAATTGGGAGCAACTGTTACTCCCTCCTCATGTTTCCATGTGAAGGAATTCCCTCTGGAATAAAAGCCAGGTGCGCATGTGGGTCCTCCTCTGCCACCCCTGCAGACACTGGCTTTTGTGACTGGCAATCATGGGAGAAGGATCCATTAAAGAGGGTAAGTGACCAAAAGTCACACTGAAGGAAGACAGAACCATTAGGATTTTGTCTAATTTCAAAGTCTGAACACTTCTGATATTCTACCTTCCAGAGCCTATAAACATATTCTTTCAGTTTTGTTTTTCCCACAATAACTTTTGCTTCTACTGCTCAAGAAACCACATTTTATAAATGTGGTAGGCCTGCAATTTGTTTGTAAAGGGTGAAGTTTTTAGAAGGACTTCTTAATCTCTTGAATCTCTCAAGTTATCTAAAGGAGAATTATTTTTCTCCAGACCTTCCCAAAGGGTCATATTTTTGAAAACCATACAAACCACAAATGTTATCAATCACACATTATTTTCGAGCAAAGTCCCTTGCTGAGGTATTGCTTCATGAGCTAATATTAGCGGTCAAAGTGAAGCCCTGCAATACTGTATCTGCCATGTATCTGCAAGCATCAGGCTTGACATCAGTCAGAAGTCATCTCTCGTGGAAGCTGTCACGGGATATAGTGACTCATGCTGGCTGGAGCTTGCAATTTCACTTCTTCAAAAAGACTTTCAAACTGGTAAGAAGCTTGTGATACAGTAAACTAGACACAAAGGTTCTTTGCTTTTCATTTACTCAATTTTAACTTATTATTTTGCATGTGTTAAATCACTCTAAAATGACTTAATAATGAAGATATTTTTGCAAAATCATAATCTGATCCACAGAGACATTCTAAATCACCTAAATAAAAGAGAATAGAATTTTACCACCTTGATTAAAGGAAAGTTAGCATATAGTTTCACAAAAGAAAGACGACTTCTTATAAGGATTAATAAATACGATTTCTAAATTTTAAGACGGATCTTTTACAGCCTGCAAAATAACAGGAGTATCCAATCCTGCCAGTTACAATTGGCCTATATTACAGAATATCCAATCTTACGAATATTTGGAATCATGGATGAACCTGAAAACTGTTTCAATCGGGCATTTCTGAGATTTGAAACTACACAATTAACTTAACCTGAGAGGAATGAAGATAACAGAACGTCAGATTTTTCTTAGAGAAAAAGTGCCCATCTTATCAACAGGTGGATTTTTCTTGCATTCTTCATGAGATTACTGCATCCTGCTAGGGTTTAGACAAAGGACTCTGGCCTACTGCCAGGACCTCCCCATTCGTGAGTAACTGTAGGCTATTTGGCTCTGACATTTGTGCCCCTATAGAGAATTAACATGTTGGTATAAAGTCACATCTCGAGATTCTATTTGTGCCACAAGTGTTTTGAACCAATTATTTAAAACCCAGATATACTATCACATTTATTCATCCCGGGTTCTGTTTACAAGCCTTTGTTTACAACCACATAGCTGAGTAAAACTAAAGCAGCCTTTAAATAAGGCAAGTGTAGTTTGCAGCACGATCAGGCACTGACTTCTGCTGGGTGGCCTTGTATTTTGTGAACTGTGATGGTTGGGCTGCATAATTATCCAGTTTCACCCACATGCCCATGGCCTGACCTCAAATAAAGCCACGTAGCTGGCAGAGTTCACTACACTGGGCAGCAGGCACAACAGAAAGGCATTCGTTATCCTTAGAGATGTTTGTATTCTTTGTTTATCCATTAAAAGGCTTATAAATTTTTATGAACTCTTGGCAAGGTAAACACAACAGGGCGGCAATATGACAGCTCGATGAGGTCTGTCCAGAAGCGAGTTTACATGCTTCCCCATTTGTGACGAGGAAGCGGGCCATCCGCTCAGCTGCCCCCAGTTACACACACAGCATGTGGAGATGCCGCTCTGACCTCTCCAGGGCACTAGGCTGCTGTTTATGAAAGCGATAAAACATTCTCTCACCACCCAAAAAAACCTTGGCGAGAAGCCAAGCCACTGTATCGCGGAGGGCAGAGTCAGGGCTCGGGGTTTAGCTCCTGTATCGCTAGCACAGAAGCAGCACCTGATGTATTTGTTTCACAAAAAACCCAGAAACATTTCTAGATCTTTTCACGTGTAAATACGCCTTCCCTTTAGAGCTTTGTATTTACACTGTCAAGCCATTATCCAGCAGATAATTTTGGAGCAATCAGGTATTATGTTCAATTAATGAAAAACTATATAAGATCAACATTAAGATATAAACCGGGTGATTTCAAGGCATCTACAATGAACTTAAACCTCCTGACCGAGCAAATCCAACACTTCACAACCTCCTTTATATCTGTTAAAAGACTTATCATAAATAAAAGACTACATAGTAATAAATGCCAAAACATATTCTCTAGAAATGAACAAGTTTGCTTACCCAACATAAATGCCTTTAATACATCATTTATCCATCACAGATATTGTCACTGATGCCAGCAATCAAAGAGCTGTTGACTCTAAGCAGAATGACTAATATGGAGGGTTACCTCTTTTTTTAGAATACGCTTGCGATTCTATGTGCAACATACACACGTGTTATCTATAATATATACATGCACGTATAAAAGACTGAATAAAAGCAACCGTAAAAACTTCTTAACATGGTAGAGTCAGTAATTAACGCAAATAGGAATGAAAACACTCTAGACTGCAGTCTTGAGGCAGGAGCTCATAATCCCCAAAGATTCAGAAGCATTACCTCATTGCAGCCTTGAGACAAGCTGAGCATTCACTCTAGGTCTTACCCAGCATCCACCGGTTCACACAAAGACAACAGAGGCGTGACCAATCACATTGTGGCTACAGGCACTGTTTCAAAGCCCTCTCCCAGTATTACCCATTGACATGCTAGCTGGCAGCCTGCTGAACCTGTCGTCATGGCAACACATCCCAGCTGCTCACCGAGGCTTGTTATATACTTTTCCGTTTCACCACTCACTTAGCTAATTAAAAATTTAGGACTACGTTTCACATGTTGGACGCAGATTCAAACAATGCAGCGTCCTTTTTCTCTTTCCTTGTTTCTTTTTTTTTCAATGGAGCTCTAAAAAACGCTGGGAAAAGCAATTTGAAAGACACTCCCATGAAGTCCCCATATAACCAATCAATAGAGAGGCTGCCTGTAGCCCCAGCCAGATGGAATTCGTCGCTCACCCCCATCAGCAGCAGGGCAAAACCAAACCACGGGCATCGCTGAGGATGTTCTTCCGGTTTTGAAATGCATAAGCCAATCCAGCATGGATGATTTGTGTTGAAATAGTCTCTTTATTCTTGGTCAAAATGTTCTTTCAGTGTTTTCCTTTAATGTGATTCTGATTTAAAGCAGCCTTACCCAGAATTCCACAATGCAAGCAAAGGAAATAAATAAATAAAGCACAGATAAAAAGATCCTGTGAAAACCGCCAATGTAACAAGTGCGAGAAGAGGTACCAGTTGAAAGGGTGTCTGTGAACCTGGGGTATGTTTCAGATTTTACCACCAAAATGTACCACTGCTGGGGCAGAATGGAAACAGCAGCTCTGTGGTGGTAAACCCAGGGAAAGAAAACGCTAGTTTTTGTTTACCAAAGTCCAGAGAAGTAAATTAAACCCCCAAACTGTTTGAGATGATGGTTGCCTCCCACATATCACCTCTCTGAAAACTCCTATCCCCCTGGTTATACCTTATAATGGTGTGGATACCAAACGCACTCTTAGAATTCGAAGGTAAGATTTTCTCTTGTTTTTCTCAGCTTTCCACTTAACATAATTAATAGTGCAGAAAGAACATTAACACTTGAAACTTTGCTCCTCATGAATAAGCAGAGATAACAGACATCAAGGTGGTTTTGAAAAAATCCGAGTGTGGCAGTTTATGGGAAAAGTCTGTACTTATTTAATGAGAAAACCAATACATCAAAAACAGGTTTGGAGAACTCATACGCCTCAACACCCAAAAAACAAATAACCCGATTAAAAAGTGGGTGGAGAACTTGGACAGACATTTCTCTAAAGAAATATAAATTGCCAACAGGCACAGGAAAAGATGCAGGAAATGCAAATCAAACCACAATGAGATATCATCTCACACCAGTTAGAATGGCCTCTATCCAAGAGACAAGAAAAACAAATGTTGGCAAGGATGTGGAGAAAAGGGCACCCTCTACACTGTCAGTGGGAAAGTAAATTGGTACAGCCACTATGGAAAGCAATATGGAGGTTCCTCAAGAAACTAAAAACAGAAATACCATTTGATCCAGTAATTCCACTTCCAGGAATTTACCTGAAGAAAAGAAAATCTCTGTTTGCTATGCACCCCTATGTTTATCACTGCATTATTTACAATAGCCACAATATGGAAGCAACCTAAGTGTCCATCAACAGATGAGTGTATAAAGAAGATGTGGTATATTTACACAATGGAATACTATTCAGCCATACAAAGAAAAGAAATCCTACCATTTGCAACAACATGGATGGAGCTACAGGTCACTATGCTCAGTGAAATAAGCCAGGCAGAGAAAGACAAATACCATATGATTTCACTTATTTGTGGAATCTAAAAACAAAGCAAAACCGAAGGAAGAAAACAGCAGTAGACTCATAGATTGGTAACTGGTGGTTACCATGGGGGAGGGGTTAGGGTAGGTGGGGATGGTGAGGGGGATAAAGGAGCACAATAATTCACAATCACAATAGAAGCTGGTTATAGGGATGGTAGTACAGCACGGAGAATATAGTCAATGATTCTGTAACATTTTCCTATGCTGACAGATAATAACCACACTCATTGGGGTGAGGATTTGGTAATATGGGTAACTGTTGAACCATTGTGTTGTACATTTGAAACCAATATAAGATTGCATGTCAATGATACCTCAACTAAACAAACAAACAAGACAAACAGGCTTGGAGACGAAGGGCTTGCCTTCTGCATGCCTTCAGTTAGCTAGACTGACTTTCGAAGCACAGTGCAAGCATGTAATCCAACAGGCAGGCCATATTCTCTCCAATATTGCCCACATCTCTGAATTTTCAGGTTTACCAGCAAATACCACTGAAGAGAAGTCCCTCCCAGTGAGATCAGTAGGAATGTTGTAGAAGCTGTATAGAGTTCTAATTTGCCTGTGAGGGCTATGGAAGAGGGCTGCCCTGCAGAAGTGAAGGAGAGATGCCGGGCAGGGCGACTCTGAGTATTAGAGGCTAGGTTTTGTTACTGTCTCCCGTCTGCTCACTTCACATAGCCAACAGATGGATCATCTGTTGCTGCTCTCAAACACGGCAGACTGACAGTAACTCCCAGCTCTCTCTGAAAGGACAGTAGGAGGAATAAAGAAGAGAATGAGAGAAAAGATGAAGCAGATGAAACCATCAAATAATTCTGGAAGCTGGAAAAACAGACGGCTGAGAGGTGGCTGAGTTACGACAGTGAAGAAAATTTAAATATACACACAAGAGGGGAAAGGGAGTCATGGATGGTGGTGTGGGTGTAGTCATGCCGAAACAATTTTGTATGTATGGTGAGACTGAGAAAATTAGTAAATATAGTGTGGGAGAAGGGATATGCAGACACACGCTGGGGAGAGGGGGGAAGAGCTCCTGGCTGTAAGTATGAACGCCGATTTCCTAACTCCGTCCACTGAAAATCTCTAGAAGTAATGAACCCATGCAGCACCCATGGTCTTGGGTTCGAAATGCCATTCCTTGCTAAAAGAAGAAAGGATTCCAGGTCTGAGGCAGGAGAAGCCGCAGTGAACCAGGAACATGTTTTTTTGTGCCAGAAACCAAGAAAAGGGTCAAAACTGATGGGGACACCTCCAAAGACAGAGAGACCAGATCAATGGAGTTTCTGTGGCCAAATCAGGAACAAGGTGAGCGTAGAATAGCATGGATGCAAAATATTAGAACACAGTGAATCCGTGACTATACTGGGATACAAAATCAAATAAGAACAGGCTGTGCAGAAAAGGAGAGTGCAAATGAACACCAATTCATACCTGCAGAGAAATTATAGATTTAGAATTTGCACTTGTAACTACCATTGTCACGGAAGTGACTCACACAAGAATTATTGATACGAGATAAAAACATAAGGCAAAAGATCGTTGGAGAAAAAGCTTGTCTTGCAGTCCCTCAAAATATCAACAAACAGATTATTTTTAATTACAAAAGGAAAAAACAATGGAGAAACGAGGCCAACACTGCCGTAGCCAAAGGATCACACTTGGCATCACCAATGAGATGGAGAGCCGCCACATGCCTCCGAAACACAGTGCAGCCTGTGGGTATTCTTGCCCCTCCCCCAGAAAGTTTAATCTATATCTAATCATGAAGAAATAACCAAACTTCAAATTGAGGAATATTCTATAAAACAAACAGCCTATAATGTTCAAGAAAAGAACTAGGAAACTACTCTAGCTTAAAGGAGGATGAAGACATGCAACATGTGATGGCTGATTAGAGCTTGGAATTAAAAAATAAGAGCTAAGAAACTAATTGGGAAGAAAGCATTTTCCACCTAACAGATGCATTTCCAATAAAATATTATTTTATGCCTAATAAAAATAATAAGAGCTAAGAAAGACGGCTGCAGAGGGTATTGTTGGGATAGATACATGATAGAACAACTATGAAAAATGTTAACAATCAGTAAATCTAGGTGAAGAGTTCATTTTGTAATATTTACATTACAAGAAATAAATTAAAAGCTGGGAGAAGAAATCTGGGGGAAAAATGCAGATATTGTTAAAGGTGAGGTACAGAACAGACTGACACAGAACTATTGTTTGGAAAACTTTATAAGTAGAATTTTGGCACTCAGTCCTACTTCCTCAGCTAATACAGCTAGCTCTAGGCCTGGACAGAACAGAAATTTTACATTCCAGATAGGTTAAGCCAGACAGTTTTTTAACTTAGGGACCCCAAGCATAGCTAATGGGACTAGTCAGATACTGAGTAAGATGGGATTATGGGAAAACTGACAGACCTCATGGGCCTCTCCAATGCTGGCAGCCCATCAGGAGACTGGCAGACTCTTCTGGGGAAACTAGTGCAAGAGAGAGCCCCCTGGCTACTCCTCCAGATCTCTCGGCAGGGAAGGCTCAATAGAGGATAAGCTCCAAGCCCCACAAAACGTCCAAACAGCACTTTAGTGCCTCCAGAGATCAAATCAACACAAAAAAATAAAAAGGGGCTTTAAAGAGACAGAGGCAAAGCACAAAGCAGAGGAAGCTATCCTCAAACCTCTAAAATTAACATTCCCAGGAGCTACTGCAGATGTGGCCTAACAAAATAAGGCAGTAAACCAAGGCACAGTGCCTAGGAAACATTGGGTTCGACGTAAGAGTGGTGAAATAGGGGTCAGCCAGACTAGAAGGCAATCAGTCCAGATCACTGCAGGAGGGAGGGTGCCCCCAAAGTAAATTCTCCACCAAAGTAGAGGAATGGATAGATTACTTCAAACACTAGAGCACTTTGAAAAAATATACTGGTGGGTGTATGACACATCCAATGGAGCATTGGGAAAAAAAATTAAAGATGGATATATTAAAACCTATGCCATGTTTTTTTTTTTTAGGAGAGCAAGGTACAGGCTTTTATTTAGAGATAAAGTGAAAGGACAGAGCTCCTGGCTCACTCCAGGAGTGGACAAGAGAGTCCGTAGTGGTGCATTGTCTAGGGGGTTTTATAGGCAGTTGAGGATTTTTCGAGAACATGAAAAAACTTAGGGGTTGGGACTTGTTAAGTGGTCCCTGAATATTAAAAATTAACTTAACTGTAAGGAATTTCCTGCCTTGATTTCTCTCTGGGACACCGGCGCCTTGGTCTGGGAACATATGAAAAGGCTGCCTGCCCAGCCCCCAAGGTGGGCGGAGGTATTGTCTACTTGCTAAAAAATCTTGCCTCTTAAACTTCCTGGATGTTAAAATGCAATTTTATCTTTAAGATGGAATTCTTCCTGCCTTTTACCAGGTCGTCTACAGCTGGGTCTGCATGACAAGTTAGTTGCTCAGTTTGCAGAATCACCTTGTCAGATCTGAAGGAGGAAAGACAGCACCTAGGCTGGGCCTTTTAGAATGCTAAAGGAAATCTTACACGTGGATACAAATGATTAGCATAATAAAACATGTGCTACTCTTCTTTATCTGGGGAACATTAACTGATGTCACTGAAGAATGATTCTAGAGCTCAATGTTTAACATAGAGTTTTAGTAGGGGGGTTTCCTTGTATGTAGTTACATTGCTCTGACTGCAAATATCCCGCCCTGCCCCCTCCGGAGGCCCTCACCCTACTCTGACTACATCCATGGTCCCTGTCTCATTCCCCCCTCTACAGATAGAGACCCTAGCTGCTGCTAGGGAAAGGGGGCGATGACCGCTCTGGCTGCTTCATGCTGAGAGGGGGCGCAATAAGGGGTGCAGCTAGGTCTCCATTAGTGGACGGTTGAGAGGGCCTCAGAAGATGGGCACTTCTATTCCAGGTTCCATTTTTATTACTATTTGCAGTTTTGTGGCTTCTAGGCAAGATAGAACAAATCATGTTATTAGGTTAAGTAGCAATATCTGGAGTTGGATTTCCCATTCTGGAAGGACAAACTTGATGAGATTAAGAATGCATGGCTGAATATGAGAACTAGAAATAGTAAAACTTAATTGCAATGATAGGAGAAAACTAAAACATCTAGAGAATCATAGCCAGATACTTTGAAGAAGCTAGAATAGATGACAAAAGACTTACAAATGACAGTGGTTAAAGATCTGATGAGAGCTTACTGTAAGACAGTTGTCATAAGGAAATTCTGATATTTCTGTAACACAAAACATTCAGTAACAAAGTTTAGCATCATTACAACACAATTTCTCACTAAGCACAAAGTATATCTTCTTAGCAAAACTTTAAGATTCTAGGTTACCATAAAGATTCTCAGGCTGTAGATAGGTATACACACTGTAACACACAGTTGTTATTAAGAAGTTCACTTGCTATGTTTAGTTCACTCATTTCTAACTATGCTAGATTACTTACAAGAATATTAGACAAAGTCAAGCTTTTAAGCATTTTATTCTTAAAAGATTTAGCAGGTAACATCAACTTAAATGACTTTAGGTAAACTTAGGCAGCTGATAACCATAAGGACATGTCTGTTTCAGTTCAACTTAAATTAGCATTAATGCTTAATATTTTCGATTAGAATTCTCTGGAAGTTTTAGAATGCCCAATTTTCACAAGCGCTTGTCTTTAAATCAGTTTCATTAATACTATCCAGAGGCAGAAAAATCTTTGATCTACATGCTTAGACACACAAACATACAGACTGAGACATAACGACTACAGTTAGCAACACTCTTAGTAAAAAGAACATATACTCAGATAACAAATCTGATCACTGAGACAAGAGGTCAGGGGTCATCTGCGACTCTCGCATAGGCAGCAGCCTAGCTGGAGGTTCACTCAGCGCCGTCGGATCAATCGGCCAGAGCCGAGATCCAAGGACCACTGTCTACTAGTCCGGTCTGCCCTCGGAGTCCGCAGATTAGGAGAGTAAAGTAGGAAATCGGCCACTCCCCGACATTCCCGTCTGTCTGGAGGCGGGGGATCAAGGGGCGGAAGACACTGGGAAACCTTTCACCTGAGACTTAAGACTGGTAGCCAACGCTAATTGTCTTTTAAGTGGCTAACGGGTGCCCAGACACATTTTTATGAGATAGAAAGTACAGCATTTAGTTAGGAATAAGAGCGGAGCCTGGATCTCCTACCTTGCGGTGGTGAGCATCGGGTTCCGTGAAATTGATGAAGTTAGAAGGGAGTTAGGAACGCCCCCTGCCTCACTGAGCCAGGGCGGCCTGAAGAAGCAGGTTGGAAGTCAGAGGCAGAGACAGAGAGGCGCACCTCACGGATACCCAACTGGGCGGTCGGGGTCTGATTCCAGACACACGGGCCTTTAAGAAGCCGCTGAAGTGTAGCCTCAGCCTAGACTCTCGCGGTTGCCCATGGCCTTCCTCAGTCCCTCGCATCCGAGGAGAGGCCTCTAAAGGAGAATCCTGGCCTCCACTCAAGTGACTTTCCCGGCTCTCAAGGGAGTCGGGGGAATCCACTGAGGGAGACGCAGGGGAACCTGTCGCTTGATACTTTGAGATCGGCAGCTGGGCTAGTCCCATTTAAGTGGCTGACAAGCACCCGATTTTGTGTGCCACAGACGGCTTCCGTCTATAAGGACAGTGAAAGAAAAGGCAGGCTTGGATGCCGATACTCACCTCCGAAGTTATCCCGGACGAGCCCCCAAAGATGATGCCGGGGTTCTTGTTTGTGGAGCCGAAGAATGAGCTTCACAAACAGTCAAGGTAGGAGAACAAGGTACAGGCTTTTATTGAGAGATAAAGTGAAAGGACAGAGCTCCCAGCTCACGCCAGGAGGGACAAGAGAGTCCTATGCCATGTTTTTTTTAAAAAAAAAAAAAAATGCAATCATTAACTCCAGGCAAAACAAATGGTTGTATAAGAAAGTAAACATACTCATAGTACAATACTTGGTCTTCAAAAAACAAGTATTACATAGTCATCATAATTATGATTATTGGTTTATCTTTAAATTCTTATATAATTGCACTGGGAGAATAAAGGGAGGGGAAGCGAGTGTATAAGGAAAGCTAAGTTTTCATTTATCCCACCAGAAAGACAAAAAGTAAAATCTAAAACTAATGAATTAAGATATAGCATTACAAGCATATTATTTAGAAACGGAATAAATGCCAAAGAAGTAAGTAAGAGGGTCTATAGGGACTGCCCCTGGGGAACAGGACTCAGAAATGGTGCTGGTGGAGGTGACAGGTGATTGCTGTTTTTAATTATACTACATAGGAGAAAGAGAGGGAGGGTATGTTTGTGTATTTACTATAATAATTGCATTATTTGACTCTTTAAACTATATACACACAAATACCTCTGTAAAAGTAAAACTTAAATTATAAACACAAAACTGTGATGAATAACATAGGCTTCGGTAGAGCAGAAATCAATCCATTAATCGTACCTCTATAAGCACCTCCTACAGGCCCAGCATGTACTAGCTGGGTGACTTGGGGCACATTTTTAACTTCCGAATGTATTAAGTTTCCTCATCTGTCAAATGGGTATAGTTATAATAACTATATAATAGCATGTGGCACAGAAAAAATGCTCCATCCAGTAAACTATTACTCACACTAGTAGAGGTGGGACCCTGGGATTGCTACAGGGGAACATGCCCAAGAAACACCCCTGCCCTCCAGGGCCTCCCAGGGAAGGTGGCAATAATTAGGCAACTACAGTGTAAGGCCATAAAGGGGTAAAGAGGTCTGGGGCCAGGAGGGGAGTTCCTGTACCTACTTCCCCTCAGCACCCCACATGAAAGATCAGCATTTCCAAAGTAAATTCCAAAAAAAAAACCACTAGTCCCAGGAAACATGTCTTAAAAAAAAAAGTTTTGTGGTGAAATCAGCCTGAGACACACTACACACTGTTGGGAGTCACATGCACATTAGCATGTTTATGGCTCTACACAGTCCTGCAGTGAAGGAAATCGTTTAACTTTAAGCCCGCATTCCCCAAACTAATTTGACCATGGAACTCACTCAAGAGGCCCACGCTGCCATGACACATGCTGGGAGCTATGAGCGTAGATTCATTTTTCTCCTCCTATTTCAGAGCCTTTACAATTCCCTTTTCATTTACCCTGTTAATTTTGACAATTTAAGGAGTCTCCAAATTTTCAAAGTGGTGAAAATATTCTTTAATAGAAAAACTCCCCTAAATTCCTTTTGTGAAAAAGGACCTGATAGGTATTGATGAGATCCATAAAAGCTTTTGAAAATGATCATATGGGTAATTTCAAGTAATCCAGCACCAAGAAAAAGCTCCAATATAAAGTCTGCCAAACAAAGATCAAATAAGTAATAGATTCCTCACTCTTACATTTAGAAGAATACTCTTATGTTTAGAAGACCACAGGTGATCTGTGAAATGGGACATATTATGGTTTTTAAAGTACATGTAATGAATCTACATCATAAGATTTCTGTTAGAAAACTTTCTTTAACAACAGTAGCGCGTGGGTTTCTGCAGCCCTTTTCCTGTTTTGAAACTGTGCATGACTTGGGTTATTTTACATTCATTTGCTTCTCTTGCCTTTTGAGAAAACTCATCAATACATTCTTTCAGTACCGAAGTTTTTTGAGGAGAGTCTAGAAACCCTGTGTTGTTGATCTCAGAGAAGATAAAACTGCTTTAATGTGCAAAAACTAAAAAGGGTTATGGGCAAAGCATTGGACAATGAAAGCAGTCAATCACCTCCTTTCTAGAAATAGGGTAAGAGACCATCTTCCTGCCGAGGCTACCTGCCAAGAGGCAGGGTGGTGCTTTCCCTACTCCAGCCTTCTCCCCTTCCCTCCCCGGCACCCCCAGCCTATGTCCACAAGAAGGACAGGGGGCTTTGTGAGGGGCCTCAGCGTGGCCATGCCAGTCCCCTGAGGAAAGCCTTTCAATTGCTCCCCTTTGCTCTATTTACTAAAAGTAAAAACTCCTGGACATGGGGTGGCGGGTGCCTTACACCGAAGCCAGCCACCACCTCACAGCACCACGCTCTCCTCCTGTCCTGGGACCGTGCAGACTTGGAGCTCCTGAAATCGCCCTCTCACGGCTGCCCTTCTGCCTATCTGGCGGCCCCAGTGCCCTGGAAGTTCCTGGGGGATATGAGGTCTTATTCCCTGTCACAGCCCCAGCTTCTAGCTTCATGCCATCCCATCTCCT
The DNA here is from genome assembly GCF_040802235.1 of Manis javanica. Lineage (NCBI taxonomy): Eukaryota > Metazoa > Chordata > Mammalia > Pholidota > Manidae > Manis > Manis javanica. Next base: position 101,659,014 of record NC_133167.1, read on the forward strand.
CGGGACAGAGGGATCTTCTACAAAAGCCTCATCAGGCCGTTTGCCTAACTGAGGGGCCGCCCAGCGACTTCCTGTGGCCCAGCCTCCTCCCCACCCTGCCTGCCTGCATCTCCTCAGGAGTGCCCACTGGCGGCCCCTGTGCTCTCTGTCCGGAGTCCCACCTCGGTCAGGTTCCCTTCTTCTGAATTTCAGAGTAGTCTGCTTTGTTTCCTTCACGTTTGAGTCTGTCTCTCTACCACTAAATGAAGGACCTTTTCTCACCAGCAGATACCTGCAAATGACCCCCAGTCCCCAGACCACCGCCAGGCCCACGGCAATCTCCATAAACATGTCCTGAGCATACGGATGAATGAAGTGTCTTTGTCTGCCTGGAGAAGAAAAAAAACTAATGGAGTTGCTTCACCTACCCTCTCTACGAAACAGTGATGTAATTTAGTAAGCGGAAGGCAGTTAGCACATTAATCAAATATAATAAAAATGCTGTACAACGGTGAGAGGAGCACACCCAAATGAAAATATTATGATTTTTAATTCAGGTTATTAACTACCGTCAGGAGGCCTTAAACCCCTGAGAGGTACACTACGTGAGAAAAGTGGGGAGAGGTCACATGGCACGAGGTGGACGTAAGTGCTGAAAGAAACAGGGCACCCACATGTTGAAAGCACAAAGTATAAACAATAACTGGGCTGAATTTCTAAATGTCTAAGACCCTCAGCATGAAAGAGCAAGAGGAACTCAATAAAGAAGTATGATTTAAAAACACAAATATATCTGAAATTCACTGATACTAAAATTAAGAAAGTAAAGCAGATCACAAATACAAAATACTGGGATTATAATGGCAGTTTCTTGAAGTTAAAGATGAAGGAAACAAAAGAATGACACTGTTGAATTCTCACATTTAAAGAATTAATGCTGTGATTCTTGAAGAACTTGCCTAATTTAGAACCTGAGTTTAGTAATTTGGCTCCTAAGTGTTTACGACTTGAAATCATTTCTGAGATTACCTTCTCTCCTTGAACACTGCATTTCTCCTTCCTCCTCTGGCACCTGATAACGAGGTCTGGCTCATAGCTGTGAACACCACTTCATCCCACATAGGACACCAAGATCTTCAATTTCCCCTTTTGGACATTCAGAACATTATGGAACTGTACAACCACCATGCACAGAACTTTAGATAGCAGGTATCACATGTATTGTTTTTCTCATGTTCTCTAGGAATTCGCATCTTATTCAAGGAAGAGTAAACTGGGAGAAGGGAAGCAAACATCTAAGATTCAGTGAGCACCTAAGCACCAGGGACAGCACTTGACACATTCTCTCATTATCGTAACAGTAACCTGGTTAGGTTAGATCTCAGTATCTCTGTTTAAATAACAAAGCATTTGTAAGTTTGTAGCTTGTCCAGAGCTTAGACGGTGACTAGCCCATCAGCCTGGGAGTCTCTGCCTGGTGAGTCTTCCCCAAACTGTGTGTCGACCTGACCAACAGCAATGTGGAACTCGACTGGACAACACTCTGCCTGCCAATTGTGAAAGGCTACGTATCAATTTAAAGCGAAACCTAAAAATTGTCTACCTATTGGCTTCTACTTTTGAAAGGAAATAAGGCTGCACATACTCGTTATACATCTCTCTCTACTTACCCTTAAATGGTAGCTTGTTACAACTCAGGATAACAGAGAATCAAGTAAAAAGCCAAAGAATTATAATACAATATGCCGACTGCTACCTTAGTACCTACATGATGGCTCTGGGACACACATGAGGGAACAGTAAACTCTGTTGGAAGAACCCTGAACACGCAACAGAGAAGGTGGCCAGGAGAGAATGAGATGGCATTTCGAGCAAAGAAAACAGTGTGTGTAATAGCAAAACAGAGAGGGTAGCTATGAGTACTGAAGCGTGAGGCAGCTAGCACTTCCTCTGATCCTCGCAACCACCCAGCAAGGGTGGGACTGTTAGTACCTGCTTTTAACCGACGGAGACAGAAGCGCAGAGCCAGCAACTAATGCATGGCGCGTGGGAGGGCGGGTTTCTGGGTATGACCAAATCCGTGGAACCGAACAGCGCATGTGCAGGGACGTATACCGTATGAGAGGGCACAGACTACACAATACAGTAAGCGCTCAGACCAACAGCTAAGTATTCCTAACCAGGCTCTTGGTATGTGCTTGGCACTTCTCACATACATAATCTCACGTAACCATCACAATGACAATCTCTGAAGTGTTCTGCCAATAGCTATTCTACAAATGAAGAAATGAAGGCTAAATAAAGGCACGTTAGTCGGCTGAGCTCACACAGCAAAGAAATGATGGATTCAGGACTTGGAAATCAAGCTAGTCTGACTAGAAAGCCCAGGATTTTAACTGCAATGCTACACTGCTCTGTTATTAAACACTGAGATGTCATTTGGAACTATGACAAAGTCGTTACCTTGAAGTCAGCCAATACCTCGTATTTATTCGTTTTACAACAAGACCAGTTATATCTAGGGAACATGACAGCGCCCGTCCCCAAATCATTTACCCTGAGTACCCATTTACCCAGAAAATATTTTAAATTGTTCCATTTAAACACCTGTAGTCCTTAGGGAGCCATGGAGCTACACTCAAAATGTATTATTCAAATTTAGAACATTAAAAATTTCATGACTGAAGTTTGTAAAGGGCTTACAGAAATATATTCTAAAAGGAGGACAGGGTGACTGCAGTTCTCAATAAGGCAGGAGGAAATGACGTACCCTTGCAAAACAGACCAAAGACAGAGGATATCCTGAATGAGGACATGAGATTATCTCGAAGTCGTATTCAGAACCTAAATTACAGTGTCCTTTAGTGGCCTTTAAAATGGTACGTATGCTTTGACTCCAGGGATGTAACATAACTTTGCTGGGCCACATTACCTGGTTTTCCCCAGCACTGTGCAACATGCACACTCTCCCAAGAAAATCGAAAACTTCTATGCTTCTACAGAACTTTTTCTCCCAAGAAAGGCCGTGGGTTCCTTTTTAAATGTAGGCCTGTAGACATGGCAGCTACTCCTGTCAGCGCTTGAGCACAACTAACGTTCACTCAAAATATAGATGCAACCTGGAAATGACCTGCAAAATCTAAAGGTTAAGTATTTATTGTTTCAAATAAATAAATAAATCACTCTAATCCACCAATAATCAATAAGCCACTGTGCACTTGCTGCTCACCAACGAATGGCTGAACTGTCACAACTCGCTCCCCTCAGCTAAAATGGGATCTGCCTTTGGTCTCCCCCAAATTCTGCCACTGGGACTCTCCTGTGTTCTCCCTTTGTGCAGAAATTTTGCAAACACACGAGAAAATTTGAAAATAGTGAACACCTGCATAGCCATCACCCCAAATTGGCAATTGTTGAAATCTGTCATCATCTTTTCTCTAGAAAAAAAATAATCCTTCATGTAAAAGTGGTGCCTCCATTGTGTCCATATCCAGAGGCAATCACTCTCATGAACCTCATGTCAATCCTTCCAGTACACGTAAAACACTTTCACATACGTAAATGCATGTGTAACGGATATGTGCTATTTTTAGGTGCAAAATAAAAGACTGAGCTAAATGGCATCCTACTGTGGATCGTTCTGTCACATATCTATCGTCTTTGTTGAGGTACCAGTCTGGACATGGTAAATATTAGATAAATATTTGTTGAATGAATAGAAGGCAGGTTTATAATAGGGCAGTTTCATAATATGTTGAATAAATACATTCTTCCAAACATTCTTTAATAGTAGACATCTTGGTGCTCAAATGTAATAGGTAACTTAGATTTAAATGACTGTTTTTACCCATATATTTTAAATGCATGTTCAGTAAATACCTGATGAGTAACGAGATCATCTTAATGCAGTATTTTGAGTATTCACCGGAGTCGGGAAGACTCACATACCAGTACTACGGGAGCTATTCCAGTTAAGCACTGGTACTCAAAGGAAGGAGTATTTTCTGGAATGTGGAGGAGTAGGGCAGCTTCAGTGTTCACTCTGCACAACCAGGCCAGCCATTCACTTTGCAAGAGGGATGAACTGATAAATAACAATTTTTTGGTTGAGTATGATGAACTATTCTGTGATGCATTCCCTAATTTTCTAGAATGTTTTCATTTTCTACTGTCTGGCTGTCTGTCTGTCTGTCTGTCTGTCTGTCTGTCTGTCTGTCTCTCTCTCTCTCTCTCTCTCTCTCTCTCTCTCTCTCTCTCTCTCTCTATATATATATATATATATATATATATATATATATATATATATATATGTATGTATATATATTCTCTTAGAACATTTATGACACCATAATGTAATTTTATGGGTTTATAGGTTTATCTTTTATGCACCAAGCCATGGATTTCTCAAAGGCAGTGCTGGTGTTCACACATCTTTGAATCCATGGCACTTCGGTGAAGGTGCAGGGGTATTGGGCTCAGTCTAGTCAGTTTAGTAGATCTCCTGGGTAGAATTTTTTAAAATATCATACAACTCAAAAATGATTCAGCACTTCTATTTCTCCTCAAATGTTCAAATTCTTGATCTATTTCTTCACATTTTTATTTGAAAAACATTTTTAACATGGAAAATTCCAAATGTTCAAAAGTGGACAGGAGAGTGGGCTGAACCCCCAAGTACCTACCACCCAGTTTCAAGAATTAACTCATTTTCAACCTCTTCACAGAAACTGATAAATCACAGATGATATATTATAGGTATGATTCATTCAAGAAAGACGACACAGACTCACATGCAGAGAAGAGTCCCTGGCCCTACATCAAAAAGTTGTTTTCAGTTGAAATAAAATATTTTAGATTTTAAAGAAGTGTTAGGTTAGGTAAGTTCATCAATTAAACAACTAGCTACTCGTTCTGTTCGTAAAGAAAGTATCTCTGGATTGTCAGCTTTGCAAACACAGGGTCACTGCCTCATCATATCCTGTACCAACAATGAATGTCAAATGATTACATATATTTAATAACAAAGGATCACCGCTCTCTTCCAGCCTAAACGTTCATCTGCAGTAATGAACCTTATTAAATTTGGAATCTCCCATTGCCTTTTTTTACACAATCCTAAAAGCCATTTGCATCCCAGATTTATATATTTTCCCAGACAAGCTTTAAATTATTACTTCCAGAAGGGGAATTCAGAGCCCCAGCGGTCAGATGGACTGGTGAGTGATGGCCATATAGCAATACAAAGACAGAGGCCTGTTTCTTTGACACAAAAGCATTTGACTAGGATAGTAATAATAACTAACTGCAGGTCCATAAGAATTGCTTTCAAAAGGAAACTATTAAAAGAGATGTTTTTTTTAAAAAAACAACATGATAGAGAAAAGCCTTATTAATGTCGTCTGTCTCTCCATTCAAACTTGCACTAGCTGTGTAGTTCCATTAGGGTCCTGACTGACACCTGTGTGCTCAGGCTGGAAGAGTAGCTAGCCTGTATTTCACAAACGAGAGCTTTTTTTCCCCTCTTTTCTGAATGCCTCAAAATGTCAGTTTACAAATGCAAATTACCCAATATGGAATCTTTTTTTTTTTTTTTAAGAAAAGGAAGAATATATTTGAAGGGGAGCTGGTGAACTAGAGGATTTTGGGTATAGGGCACAAAAATGAATGAGGGAAGTGTAGGTATCTCATGGATATGAGCTCAGAAGAATCAGAGGCCCCTTAGTGAACCTCCAGCAAATGCATGACACCCAAGTCTAACCGCCTGAAGTCCGTTTGCACAGGGTGAGTCGTGAGCATTCTACAATTAGCTAAGCAGATTTTGCTTTTGTCTTCTTGTTTTTTTTGAGCAAGAAGCTTTGTACATATGTGTATCACAAATGTTTTTAAAGAGCGGTTTGCAAATGCCTGATCTAAAAGGAAACAAGCTGGTTGATCAATCAAAGTAAACCAGATTGTGCCCTGGTTGACAAGTCTACTCGGTGTCAAAATTTACTTAACTGCTGGCTGCTGATCTGTTAACATCAGAATTACACTGATTGAGCCAAAATCAAAGATTCCTCTGCTGTTGACACATGAGGCAAGAAGGCCAATTACTTACTGATCCTTCAGGGTTTCAAGACACTTTTGATGTGCTAAATACCCCTGAGGACCATACAGTGCTTTTTAATGGGTTGAGGACGGATCCTTCAACACATGTGCAATCGAGTAACTGAAGAGCCATAGGAGGTTGCCAGGCATGACAATATGCCAAACGTCAGCAAGGAAATCATCATGTCTCTTGTTGCACAGAAGTCTTGATTTCTATCTTCAGCCAAAGTTTACAATAAAACATTCACAATCTATTGATTTAGATTTTAACTTTGTGTTCCTTCTGGTATAGGGCTTTTTAATGCACAGTGCATAAACTTAATAATATTAATTCCATCTGCTGAAGCCTTCTGTGCTAGGGACCATGCTCAGTACTTAACGCACATCATGTGATGTGTCCAGTTTGAGAGGTTATGCATCTCCTTAGTAAGCAACTGGAGATATTGAAGAATAAAAAAACATATATACTTTCCAAATTGCTACTAAGTTGTTGGGATATCACTTAAATACTTACTTAGCCACTTGGACCTAACTACTTAGTCAGCAGAACAACATGGTATGTCTTTTAGCTTAAGAAGACCATGAAAAAATTACTGAGGCATGAAAGGTACTCTGAATCAACAAAGCCAGGGAACCAGTGATTGAGTTCAAGGGGCACCTTGATTTCACCAATGTTAGAAACATGTACCTTCAAATGAGGGAATGATCACATATATGATCCCCCCTGGATGTATCTATCACAATGTTCAGGATTTGCAGGAATATGACATCTCGTCACCATGTCATTGTGCAGAGGAGGAAGTGGGGATGAAGCTTGCCCCCAGGTCCCAGAGCTAGCAGGACACAAGAACCTGAACTCAAAGCCAGGACTGTCTACCCCAGAGCTGGCACCCTTCACTCCACCCTGCTCCGCCACTCCAGCAGCCACAATAGCAATTATATAGAACACTCAAGAGATGCTCGGTCATGATAAAAAAATCTGTCACCCTCCGTAGGGGACTGAGTGGTGGACTCCAAAAGGAAATGTTTAAGTCCTAACCTCCAGAACCAGTGAGCGGCCCCTTATTGAAAAAAGGGTCTTTGTGGATGTGATGAAGGATCTTTAGGTGAGAAGATCATCCTGGACTTACCCCTGGGCTCTAAATCCAATGACATGTGTCCTTATGAGAAACAGAAGAGGAGGTGGCCGTGTGAACACAGAGGCAGAGACTGGAGTGAGGCAGCCACGGGCCAGAGAAGGCTGGAGCCCCCGGAAGCTGGCAGAGGCGAGGAGTCAGTCCCGGAGCCTTCAGAACCCTGTGGGCACTTCAGAACCAGCCGGGCCCTGTGGGCACTCCATTCAGACCTCTGGTCTCTAGAACTGAGAGAGAATCCATTTCTGTGGGTGCTAGCCTCCAGGCTTATGGTATGTTGCTATGGAAACCACAGGAAACTACTACACCATCCTTGGGTTCAAGTCACCACATGAATAAGTTCGCTACAAATCACTTAAAAATCCAAATTATCTGGTTAATTACGGACAACCTTTAGGAGCCCAACATCTGAAAGCAGTATATAGCAAGGAGCTGACTCTTTTGAACTATTTTATCACACTGCTCTCATTTTTAAATTAATTCATTTAAAGAAAAAATATTTATCATGAGTAGGCTATTAAGAGACCAGCATTTGAAATCAGAGCTGATACAATGTAACAACTAGTGTTACAAATTCAAGGCTAGTTCAATCATTTAAAATGCCTTTCAAAACACTTATCCTACATCAGGAAGAATGTTGTCTCCACCGTAGGCAGGAGCGATCAACACCAAATTTATCCCACAGAGGCCATGGCATTTGAAAGAACAATCTCCGGGAATAAAATAGATTCTTACTATAAACTAACCGATAGAAAAATAACTTTGGAACAAAGTCTACCTTTATTTAAAAAGAACAGAAAAAATGGTGGGCACCCCACATCAGGAAAATAAGAAGGTAAAAGCACATTCACTAGAAACTCAGAAAAAGGAGTGTTTGTAAAATGTGCTTATAAACCAAATACTGCTTCCTTCCTCAGTTTCCAATGGGCTCCGTGTAACAGTGCAAAGGATACTTTAAATAGTAAAGTATAGTAACAATGAATTATTGTGGGAAAATGAAATAAAAAACAAAAAGAGCGAGCCCCAATGTTTTCACTTTCCATTTTTTCCAAATTGTCATTCTATCAGATAGAAAATTACCTTTTGACAAATACAATCAGGACAAACAAAACAGGAAAAAGACAGACATTGCACATGGTTCATCAAAAGTGGGATCATAGACCATTCATTTAGAAAAATGCTATTACACTTGTAATTCTTTGTCTTTTTGTAATTGTCACAAAATGAAACTTATGAGAGAAATAATATTCCCCATATTAAATGTCTGTATGCATTCTCAGAGCAAACTAAGTTTATCAATAAAGTTTTTAATGTGACAAATGAGCTTACTTCTTGCTTGCTAAGTTACTAATCTAAACTGGACCGTGACAGGGCTACTTGCAAGCATAAGTGAATCATATCTAAAATGCTTCTGTGTTTTGTTAGTAACAGTCATAGGAGAGAAACCAGTCTCACATGTTCATGGCAACAGAAAAGATTTTAAAGTAATTCAGCAAGCTTGGATTCTCTTTTTAAACTTTCAGTCAAAATAAGGCCAGAGATGCTATACTTTCAAACTCGTCTTTAATCTTTTATCAGTAGTCAATGCCACCAAATTATCCAGTAAAGTAAGAGCTTAGTTTAAATCATCTATCAATGAAACAAATGGTATCCAGATTCTGTGGCCTTTTGGGTTCAGAAACATTCTAAGAAATGAATCTTAGAATGGGGTGGGTCCTCAGGAGGCCCCCTCCTCTCTGCAGCCCATACCACCTGCGAACTCAGTCCGACAGCCCACGGGTAACAGCTTGGATGCTGCCTGAATGTCAAACTGCTCTCAGCTGGTAGATGTCTGCTGTCAGCACGTTGTTTTTATATTTTAAACCACTTTATTGAGGTCTGGCTGACAAACAAAAGACCGCCCATGTTTAATATGTACAACTTGATGGTTCTGGAGATAAGTACATACCCGGGAACAGCATGTCTAGAGTTACCGCCACTGTACTATATACTTAAAGATTTGCCAAGACATAGACCCAATGTCAAGTCTTCTTACCACACACACACACACACACACACACACACACAATAATAATAAGAGGGCAGGAGGAATCTTTGGGAGGTGATGGATATTTTTCTATTTTTATAACTGATTTCATTGTCTATAGTCATATAACTCACAAACTGAATACGAATTTAAGTATATGGCAAGAGACAAGATGATGTTTCAGGTGGCCTTGATTAACACCATTTCTAATTCTGCCTTCAAAAGAAGACTATTGCCTTTTGCTTGTTTGTTTTACTTCAGCTTTCTTGAGGTATAACTGACATGCCTACTCCCCATTGCTTAATGCAAGCCCTTCTGGACCTGTCCCCGATCCCACTCTGAGTAGCTCTGAAACAAAAACACCCTGGCCTCACCTAACAAAGGAAGAGGCTTCCGGCTTCCCAGGTGCTGGGACTAAGGCTAGAAGGCATAGTCCACTCCACGGGAAACTCTCTCCTTCAAGGCAGGTGCAGAATTTATTACAGCCTTTCAAGAAAGCTATGTCTAAATGGGGCATTGAAATTCACTAGGAGAATTCTGGATTGATAATATTTTTTAATGTGATCAGTTTTTATCTCAGCTGAAGGAACATTTACATGAAATAATTTCAATGTGTTTGGAATTTCCTGGCATGTAACTAAGCTTTCTCTTAGGTGCGGCATGACTCAGGGATGGAAAAAGCCCAGTGAATGTCCATCAAACAGAACAAAGATCATCACATCCCCACCAAGGGATACTTTAGCTGTGCATCAAAGATATCCATGCACTGCTCTGAGAGCATAAAAGCATATGCATATACAAGTTCAAGATAACTGTCATGATTATTTCCCTCCTTACTTAGGATGCCTACTCAAAGTTTGTTAAAATGAGTAAGATAATGCCTTGTAATGAAAACTCAAAGTACACAACTCATAATACACAAAAGCATCAATCTCCTGGCCACAAAATTACCTCTCTAAATGTTTAACATTTGCTCTCTCTTACAAAACTCTTTTCAATCATTAGTTATAATGGAAATAAGGTAACACAGCATTTACAAGGAATGTCAGTGGTTGCAAGAAATAATGCTGCACAAAATTATGAAATTAGACAAACTGTCACACGTGGTGCACAATTACAAGCAGGCTGGTAAATCTAAGTCTTATAGAAGCTCATGCACCTCAATTCCTTCTTTAAATGAACTTATTTATGTCTAAGTGTACTCGAAAAAGTTCTTAGTTTCTCATAACCTGGTTTTTTTTTTACTTATGGCCTTGAGACACAGTTCTGCCCACAGAATGCTCTTGTGTAATAATCACAATTTCAATGCTTTGGTCAGTATTTGCCATTTTTGGCAACTTTCTTATACAAAAACAAAACAACAACAGAAAACACCCCACCAGAAGACCTTACAATAAAGCATAATAATTTATTACAGTTAAGTAAAAGAGTTTATTCCATAAATTCATTACTCACTGTGTGGGGGGAAAAAAAAAAGGCAGAACCCTTAGAGGAGAAATGGAAAGTGATGCACATCAGTCTCAGCCCTCTAGACAAAGAAAAGCTGGGCGGAAGCAATGAGAATGAGCAAAATCAGGTGGACATTGAACGCCAGGATGGCTTCACCGGACGGATGAGAAAGTTTCCCTTTCGCACAGACAAGGCGGAGGGAAGGATCTCCTTGCCAAGGAGGAGGACGCTGGAGTCGTCCCTGAGTTTAAACTCCACGGACAGCTGCTTTTCCTGGGGTAGCTGGACAGGGGTGGTGAGGATTTCAGGTCTAAGTTTATTTACAAAAGTTCAGCAAAGCATTTCTTTTGTAATTTTAAAAAATAACCTCTTCTCTCCAAGGAATGTTTGAAGTGAAAAATCTCAGTCTGGAATGCAGACGATTCCTTTCAATAAAAATTCAGGTTCCTTCGGGGCCTCTAGTGTACCATGTATCTCCCGAACCATGAAGAACCTAAAAATTAAGAGCCTAGAAAGAAACTTCATCTGATCCTTACTTTCACATTCCCTCCCTGGAAATGCAAACACATCATTATAAATCTATAGGGGGCGGGGGAGGACCGCGGAGGCCACCAGCAATTCTGAAGTACACCCTGGGCCCCGGGAAGGTCAGTTCCTTTAGGAGATTATCATCCCATTATCTCCCATTAACTGACGACCCCATAAAGGACGCATACCAAGTGGTGATCCGGGAGGAGAAAAAGACTCGCTAAGTTTAAAAGGATTTTTCCAGACCATGAGGCCAGCAAGGGCCAGGGCTAGGATTCGGTGTGGCTTGGCTTCCGCCAGCAACCAAAGCGCTCTGCCCTTCCTGCGCCCCGCCTCTGACTGCTCACCCCACCTTTCACGCCTTTCACCTGTTTCCCTTCTATTTCTTCTGGAACAGGCAGGTAGATTTATCGAACCCTTTAATTCTCTGGGGAGCTGAACCCCAAGTGCTACATTCCAGGCCTCAGAGAACGAGGAACCTAAACACAAACTTCAATTGCTTCCCTTCCCCTCCCTCTTCTTCTTCTTCTCAGGATCAGAGCAGCGCCAGACAAGAGTGAGGGTGCCGCTGGGTTCAGTGGATGAAGTTCCGGGGACGCTGGGAGGCCCTGACTGCACGGGGCAGACCCCCAGAACGCATCTTCCTCCGTGGGCTTCCTTCCCCATGTCCTGCTGGACACCCATTCTGCGACATACTCATTTGTAACTACTTGCACTTAGAACGCCATTTCGCAAATAAACACAAAACTGTTTTGCTCAGCGTTAATAAACACTGCATTTTCTAGGATTACAACTAGGCATGCAACAAACTTTGCTTTGTTTGAAACGTGGCCTTGAGTTACTCGTCATATCAGAACATTGTGTCAACAATGGCAGTGGGGACCACGGTTTGAGCCACTCATGCAACGCAGCTGCCGTGGCCTCAGGAGCACGCACAGCGAGTCCCCTGCCAGGCATCTGACGGCTTCACGGTATCTTCTCGTGAAGCCTAGCAAAGCACTTATATAGTAAAATACATACTGCTTTATGATACTACATTCTTCTCATTTCCCACTTATTTTACAATGAGATAGCATTGATTTTTTTTTAAACTATGTGTTTAGGTAAGATTACACTTCTGGACAGGGAAAGAAGCAAAACTGAAGTATTTGTTGTATAGGAGGAGGTCTACTGAGGCTAAAAGGGTTGGAAAGGCTTCCCTAATTCAGGGAATTGTTGAATAAAAGAACTTGGATATTTGTTTGAATTAACTCTAAGTGCTGCATAACTAAGTCACTAAAGGAGACAGATATAAAAGACAGGCTATAAAAAAATAAAAGGTGACTATAAACTTAAATCAAAGTGCTTGAATAAGTCTTCTCCTGAATTAAGAGAATGGGGGTAGGTCAGGAGGTTAAGGAGAGAGGGACAGAGATTGTTCAATTAAGTGTCATATTTATATTTTCAATCTTTAAACAGGGTGGAATCAGGTTTTAATCTCGTCACTTCCAGCACAATATCCTCTTTTTAAGAATTATTAAGACACCACCCCCTTCATTTGACTTGCCTACTTTCATTCTCCCTTTGTCCATTTTTTCATTTATTTAATTTTTTTAACTCATATTATATTCGACTATCTCCCTAAAACATCTCACATCCTTTTGGGGAAGGGAGGATGAGGTGGGGTATGAACAGGAAATGCTCACAACTTAACCAGTGTGTTCAAAACTGAAATTGTTAGTAATCACAGAAGTTGGGCACAATGCGTTACGGACATAAAACTCCTGTTTTTCTGGTACAGATTTTTGTGCAATCACTTTAATTTCGGTAGGATTAAACAAGCTTAAGAAACGCCATTCCCAAGTATGTCTTTTGCTAAATCTACAGTATCAAATTTAAAACGAGTCACTATCACTTAAAATACGTTGAGGAAAGGTATATTTGTGCCTGTCTGCAGATTGAAAGAAATGTTGGACGTGAACCAGATAATCTGCTTTTGACATTATCCAGGAGCTTAACTGTTACACTGAGGCACATGAAACATGTAAATATTGGGATAATAAAAGCATTAACCAATACAGCTCTCCACAAGCATTGTCATTAATGTATTTTTTTCATTGAAATTTAGAATGTCACTGTGCCTTTTGCCAACTTCGTGTGTGTGTCCGAAGGATAATAAGAGCAAACTCTTTAGAATAAGTGCTGTATGAATACTAGGTATTTCTGAAGTATTATCTCCAAGAGGCTATAAATATTGTTCAAACGAGGAGCTCTCGTGTGGAACGTTTCTTTAGTTCTAAAGCTGCAGAAACACCCACATCTAGTTGACAGGCTTCTGCTGCTGCAGGGGCTTCCCCACTTCAGAGCCAAATTTAAGTTGCTTCAGGAGCAGCAGCCACACTACACTTTCCACCTGGCACACAACAGTAACTAGATCTTTCAAGACTGACACGATCCCTTGAGTGAAACAAGGCAAATCTGTATGTTCAAGACCTTTATGGAGAATGAAAGCCACACGTAGCAATACCAGCCTATTATCCAGGCTGATTACCAGGTTAACTCATAACACATGAACGTCTCCACTTGTGTATCTGTGTAAGTACTTCAAACGCGACATACCCAGAGTGGAACCCACCGCTGCCCTTGCCCCAAACCCACTGCTCCTCCCCAGCTTCTCCGTCTCAGTAAGTGACGCCTCTCTCTTACCCAGAAGCCTGCAGGCCATCCTGCACTCACCCCTTCCTGCTCCTCCGCCCGACCCCACCCTCCCCAAGGCCTCACTGGGTCTCGGAGGGCATCTCGGGGCTGCCCTCCACTCGGCCTCTCCACGGCCAGCATAAGTTGGCACTTTTGCAGGCCTGAGTCCCTGGAACAGCCCTTCCCGAGTCTCCATGCCTCCCCTTTCACCTTCCACAATGCAAAGTCTTATTCCATCATGTTTTAGATTAAAAACCTTCTATGGTCCCTTGCTTATTGCCTCTTGAATAGCATGCAAATTCTTTAACCCTCTAGTAGGGTAACCACGTGTCTCAGTTTGTCTAGGATCTTATGCCTGCTCTTGTGGGGCACTTAACAGTGTCCCCCTATCACTGGCCCCAGTGTTCCAGTCTGCATGATAAACTACAGGGCCGACCTACCCACAAAGCCCCTCCTGATGTACCTTAACTCTCCAGATACGGCTGAGAGCTCCTTACCTGGAACACTACCTCCCAAGCCGAGGGAATTTCTTTCGGTTCCTTTGCTCATATACCCTGTAGACTCTATGAGAACGGGAGCCTGTGTCTGTTACTATCTTGACACACCTGACACCAACAGTGCTAGGTGCCACTGAATACACCAACAGAAGAGAGCTCCCACAATATGGTAGCTCCATAATGAATATATTGTAATAAGTGATAAATGAAGATCTTTAAAGATATTGAAAGGAAAAATTACTCAGCAAGCTAGGGTTTGGGTTTAACACAATCACTTCAACAACAAACTATAGTTTCTAGATGAATACTTTTAAGGACTATTTTGATACTAATAAAGATGCTTTTCATTATCCCCCAACTGAAATATCTATTGAGTTCAATCACTTTGGAGACATCTACAGAGGTCACAAATGTTTCTTAGGATTTCATGCAAGAAAAAAAGAAAACACCGTAGATCTGGGTCATTAACTAAACCAGGTTTTCAGAAATACTGAATGATGGCATAAAAGTATATATATATATGGCTTCTTCCTCCAAAAAAGAAAAAGTGAAGAAATACAGCTTCAGATTTTTCTACTAAGTTTTTAAAGTGAATATTGAAAACCAATTTCCTTCTTAAAAATACAAGTTACGTAGCTCGGATAATTAGGTGTAATAGATGTACAAAAATAATCAGGGGGCAGAGAACATAATGCCAACAGGATAGGCCGCTGTCCCCTGAAATACATTTCACTGGGAGCTCACCGATGCCGTGCACCATACCCTGCCGCTAAATGGTCTTTTTTTGGTACACATGGGGGTGCAGTGAGAAGTGACAGTTATGAATCCTTAGCAAGAGTCTCTTTCTTCACTTGATTTTTATGCTTACAAAAGGCTCAGAAGAAGCTGGTGTGACCTATGGCCAGGGATTCCTTTACTTTCCACTCTCACTTAGTATGCTGGAAATATGCCCAATGATCAACTGGTTCTTGAAATAAACTATATCTCAAAATTACACTCAGGTAGGCAAAGGCCCAACATAATTACACTGAATGTACTATAAGAGGAGAATACACACTTCCTCCAAACCAAGACCAAGACCACTCCTTTCCTGGAATTCCTAGAACATAGAACACTTGCATCTAAAAAGGTATTGGATTATTCGACAGAAGGCAAGTGTCACTGCAGAATCAAAAAATAGCATAAAGCATTTGATTTAATTATAGCAAGTTACTTGACATACCAAGCACAAGTCCATACTCCTTCAATCTCACCCTACCAGCTATACAAAAAAATACCTCATCATTAGTAATGCATGGGTCCCAAGACTTCAAACCCCTACATGTTCAAATATAATTGACTCTATTCCATGTAATTTTCCCACTAACTAAAAATTTTAAGTTACCCCTCTCTATCTTTAAAGATTGCATGTATGCAACTTCAGATTTAGCAATGAAAATACATTCATTTCGGGGCGTTCTCAAGATAGTTACAGGAGTTACTTTCCCTGGGCTTGAGTAACATCACAGATGGAAGCCATCACCAATTTCTGTGTTTCACACTTCATCCAAAGCTTTTTTTCCTCTGCAAAGGTACAACGGTTTCTCGGCCATCCTCGTTTCCTTTTAGTCCCATCACCACAGGCAGTGGCTGGTGCTCTGGTCAGGATTATTTCCAAAAGGAAGCCAAGGGAACTCCCTCCTGTCCCAGAAGCTTTGAGAACAGACTCACAGAGCCACGCTGGACTGGATGCTGGGTGACAGGCTCTGCCCACACTGGCAGGACACAGGATTAAAACTTCTGCCTCAGCAGTTTCAAGGTGGTTTTAGGCCTTCCTGAGCGCCCATTTATACCTGAAATCTCTCATGAATCTCTGAACACCAACACTCTCCTTTTACTATGCTCTCCTTCGTATTTTCCACCTGAAATAGCAATTTCTCAGGAATCTTGAGAAGGCAGCGTTCAGACTCCTTCTGGAGTAACCTCCTGCGGATGTGTTTTGTTACTGCTGTTGTTTTTAATTTTAAGAGCTTATCTTCTGCAAATAAAGGCAGCAACTGGGGCTACCCGCATTTCGCAGACATCTCTGTGAAGATGCAGCAATGAACAGGAGGGCAACACCAGCTACAAAAACGTCCCCTTGTTAGAGACGCTCCCCATCCTACCCAAGGCAAAAGAGACAAATGCATTTAAGACAGATGGCCCTGAAGTGAAACGAATCTGCTAGAAAGAAGCTGCCACAAAGCCGGTAAGTAAACAATGCAAAACGGAACCAAAGAAATAATACACTATGGATCCTTAGGGCCTCTATTCAGCTGAGCACAAAATCTGCATTTGCAGAGTACATGACTATGGTGCTGGCCCATCCCAGCCTCCAGGAGAAAGTCTGTCAACAGCCAGGAGAGGCACAGAGCCCAGTTAGCTTCTGGGCAACTTGGTGGGAAGTCTGCGCCCTGAGGGTCTGCTCACCTACCTGCAAGGAGAAGGAGGGGTATCTCCTAGGGCAGCAGACAGAACACACTCTCCTCACAGATGTACAGCCCTGGGTAAGTCCCAGAAAGGGCAAAACAAGGCAATAATTAGGATGTCACACCAGCACACATGCACACTCCTACCTCCTATCAAAAACATCGGCTGGGAACCTCAGGAGTATTAAGTCCTAATTGCTACTTCCAGATCAGAAACACGTGCACGGAGAAAGTACCACGTCTATCCCGCAAAGCCAATCTATTTTAAACACACTACTTAAAACAGCTCCCTATAGGTCAGGGGGATTGTGATTACTGGCAGTCAAGCCTTTCCTACCTCTAAAAAAAAAAAGGGGGAATATAGTTCTAAGAAATAAATGACCCTTTTTAGAGACCCAAAGCTTCTTACCGCTATACTGAGACCATAAGCTTATTATGAATAATAATAACCATTACCTAAAGATATAATCCTCAAAACGATCCCACTATTACTATTACTATCCCATTCTACACATGGGACACAGAGAGGCCTGGCTACATAGCAGGTGACATGCAGAGCCTGTGTCCAAACTCAGGCAGCCTCCTGGGCCCAGAGTCACCAGTTGATGCTGTCTCCACTTTCAGAAAATCAAGCAAAAAGTCTGTGTGTGCAAAGATGCAGCAGCTGGCTAGAAAAAAACTGGGGGTCAATGAGTGACACTCATCATGAAGTGTTGTTTGATCCTCATGGTAAGCTGCCATTTTTGCACTAATGCGACTTTGCTCCTTTCTGTTCACAGCATGTTGATACTTGACTCACACTGCCCAGTTTCCATCTCCTAATTCTTACAGATCTGGTTTAAAACACTTGCTTGATCCTCATTCCAAAAAGAAGGATGGAGCACTAAAGGCTTTTCCTTAGAAAACTTAGATCTGGTTGAATCCTAGCGCTGACATTTGTTAGCTATGTAATCCTCAACCTCAGATTCCTCATCAAAAAATTGATACAATAATAGTACCAACCCTGCAACGCTGGCTGTTGTATTGCATGAAAGAATGTAATTGTCACCTAATAGGACCTCAATAATGAAGGACATTATCATCATGAATGCTAAAATAGTCTTTGGAGAAAACAACAACTTATCTCTTTATTCCTTGTGGCATATTTACTTACCACTCAGTGTTTACCCTGAATGCTTTATTTATTTTAAAATTTTCATTACTTATCGAATACCATCATTTTCAACTTTGTTTTTTAAATTTCTCTGGAATAATGAATTTATTTACCTTGAATATTTACGCATGATGTATTTATGTATTATGTGTTTTAATGTGTAATTTATGAATTTTAAAAACATACCTGTTCTCATCCAGAAAGTAGAAACATGTATTTTTCTCTTTAAAGAGAAAGCAAGAGACTCAAGAAGTCTTTAACAATGCAGAATGACCTCATCCTCCGGTTTAACAAAGTTTCGTTTTAATTTGAAATTTGCCGATTTGGAGTTTAGAAATTTTGGGACAGGGCTAGGCTGAAGGTCACCTTTACTTTAGTTAGTACACATAAGTGGCATAAATAAGTTTTAAGGGACCATATCAATTATTGAAAAAGGGAAAAAATAACCTGTTTTCAAATACTAACAGAGCAATCTCTTACATGGCAACAACTGATATGCTAATTATCAATAATTTATCCATCCTGTTAGATAGCCTAAGGGCATGAAAGTAATGACCCCATTTCATTAACCATTCTATAAAATTTAAATCTTTCACTTATTTAGACACGTCTTCCTCCTAATTATCCCAAATTAGTGCAATTCTAGTCCTAGTTATATTTATTACATTGTCTAGCAGAACATTATATACATAGCAAATCCCATCTGACAAAGGCCTAATGAGATGATCAATTTTTCTTAACTACAGCTGGAGAGAACACCGGCGGTCCTGGAAGAAAAATTCTTAATGAGACTATATTCAGATTTGAACAATTCTTGAAACAACTTTAAAAGTGAGTTTTGGGTGACTTCCCTTGAAAATGAGATTCAAATTTGTGCCTACTGTAGTCCTGTCTAATTCGGATTCACCTTCTGAGTAGCTAGAGTCATGAGAGCCCTATCCGGAGGATTAAGCAGAACGCACAGATGACCTTCCCATGTGCTGCCCCTGCCCCTGCCCCCAGACCTGCATGCCACGCCCAGCTCTGGCCTCAGTCCACGATCACAACATGGGAGAGAAGGAACCCTCCCTTACTGCTGTTGCTCCTTCTGCTCGGCAATGTGCCAATCCTAGAAAAATCCAAATATCTGATTTTTTCCACTTTGGTACTCAGATGAAAAAGCACTAGGTATGAAAATCGTTCAATCAAATTTCACTAAATTTAAAATTTAATGCCACTGCAGATTCGTGGCATCCGGCCCCAGCTGGGCTCTTCAGGGTGCCCGCCGATCCATCCACACATTCCTCTTCTGGACCAGCACAACCATTCGACCTTCACCTTGCCCACCACCTCCTCCGCCTCTCAGAGCTGGGGGCCCACTCCCAGCTTCAAAGAGGAGACAGACATCGCCAGCTTGAGACCCTCAACATTCCGGCCCCTGTTACCCTTACAGGCACATACATCCACTCTCCTCCTGTCTACCGATCCATTTTCTAGATACCTCAATCCATATTCCCCGAGCCGGGAGGGTCTCTCTCTAATGCAGACCCGGCCTGTCACGCCCCAGCTTTAAATTCTGTAACTCTTACCCTCAGAATAAAATCACAGCTCCTCAATCTGGAATTTAAGATCCTTCTAGAATCTTGGCCCCTAGTTTCTTTCGCCTTCATCTCCAACCACCCCAAGCAGCCTCCAAAGGGAGAGAGGTGCCTGTGGGAAGCCTCCTCTGCTTCCCTGCCTGGCTGACTCCTAAGGAACCTTGAAGCCCCCAGCTCTTCTTCTGAAGGCTGTCTTGTCTGCTAGGTTCCTGATAGGTGGGTTCATGCTCCGTGGCACGCCAGCACGCTTCACTCAGCTCCATCCTACCTGGCATCACACCATCCTGCAACTGTTTCCCATACGTCTCCAGGCAATTGTGGGTCTTCAGTCTCTAAAACAAGAACCTGTGTCCAGGATCCCCCATGGGAGGACAGGAGTGAACGAATGTATGAATGAACGAATGGACTGAGAGGTTCACGGTCCTAGCTAAGGATGCAAAACCAGTGCCCACCAAGCCTAAAGGTACCTCAGAAGCACCCCAGGAGTTTTTAATTCTGGGCCTCACCCCAGACCCACCAATGTGAATACTCGGAGAGGGCGGCCAAGGCGTGGGCCCATTTCTCAAGCTCCCTGGATGATTCTATTCAAGGAAACAACTCAGCCCTGGTCCCCAGGCAGTGCGTAGGGGCCCCAGTGCACATGTTGTGTCCTCATCTCTGCCGCCACTGGAGGAGGAGCTCTAGAATGCAGGGCAACTCAGTGCTCACACTGCCAAACGTACCGCAGCAGCCCCTTGAGATGGACTTGTGACTTTTCACAAGTCCAACATTTCTCTACCTGCAGCTCACCTCCAAGTATAGTCCAGGCTCTCAATATGATTTAAGCTACCTGAGGGCAAGGGGCCCAACTTCACATCCTATAGCGCTGCCTCAGGGCATACGGAACAAATAGGAACAGCATCTGAGTGAAAGGTTGACTTTACCCATATTTAAGTATGTCTCTCATTTGGGGGGGAAAAAATGAGAAAATAGTATTCAAATAAAAGCACAAGAAACTAGAAGTCCTTTGGTTGTATTGGCTCTGTCCTGACTTTCCACTGTGCTTAGTGGCCAGAGAAGAGCAGCCTTCTTACAAAGGATTCTCCAGCACATCATCACCTCTGTCTGCACGGGGGATGACACACACAGGCCACGGGCCATTCCTTCCAGCTCCATAGTGAAGCTAAGAGCATCTATGCTTTCCAAGATACTTGACTAAGGCCACCTCACATCCACTAGGATGGCTACTATAAAAGTAAGAAAGAAAGGAGGGAGAGAGAGGGAGGGAAGGACAAGTGTGGGTGAAGATATGGAGAAACTGGGCCCTTTGTGGCCACTGGTGAGAATGTAAAATGGTGGGGTCACAATGTGGCAAACAGTATGGTGTGTCCTCAAAAAATTCAGCATTGAATTACTGTACGATCCAGCAATTCCACTTCTGGGTTATTTAGCCAAAAAAAACTGAAAGCAGAGGGTCTCGACAGACGCTTATATACCCATGTTCACTGCAGCACTGCTCACAAGGGCCAAAAGGTGGAACCATCTCAAGTGTCCACCAACTGATGAATGGATATATTCACACATGATGGATTAGTATGCAGCCTTCAAGAGGAAGGAGATACTGACACAGGCTACAGTGTGGGTGGACCTTGAGGACATTATGCTGAGTGTACTAAGCCAGTCAGAGAAGCACAAACGCTGCCTGCTTCCACCTAGATGGGGTCCCTAGAGTAGTCAAATTCAGAGACAGGAAGCCAGGACTGTGGGGAGGGAGGGCGGAGAGTCAGCGTTTAATGGGAACAGAGTTTCTGACTTACAAGATGAAAGAGCTCTGTGGACAGCGATGATGCCTGCACGGCAGCGTGGAGGTGCTTAAAACTGCTGAATTGTACGTGCAAAAATTATTAACATGGCAAATGTTATGTTATGTGTATTTTACTCCAAAGAGAAAAAAATAGGGTTAAAAAAACAAATGACTAAAGAATGAATCTACGGAGTTTATATACTTGGACCTGAAGAGCAAACTATTCATCTTTTCAAAGCAGCAGGGAATTTGTTAAAAAGTCTTCCAACTCAGAATGTAATTTCCGTACATGTAATTTACTGTATATTGTTAAACCCTCTTCTGTAAAGAAATAATTGACTAGCCAAATCCATCCCAGGTTGCTTTCTGGGAGATTTGCATATCTAAAACAATAGATTTTCATTCTGTGGGTTTATCTATTTTGGTGCCTTGATTCTGAAGTTAAAAATAGAGAGAAACGGTAAATTCCATTTTTTAAATTTATGAACTGACAACTCTGTTATATTTACCCAGGGTTTTTAAGTCTAGTATATACAGAATTCAAATGTTGGCTAGTCAACTAGTCATAAAATGAGGGAAGGGTTAACAAGAGATCAATTTTTAACTACTGCATAGTGTCTAAAAAGAAGCTTTTACTTTTTTGAAAATACACTGTATATCATAAAGCTTTGTGACTGTTCTTTAATGTTAAAAAGAACAGCAGTTTGCTTTATTGGTTTTACTTGAAATGTTATACATGCCAAGGATTATGCAGGTGCCAGATTTCCCAAGTTCTCCTACCTACTAGCAGAGGTACTAACTGAAAATTACATTTTCACACTATTCACATTCCGTCCATTGCCCCAGGTTACAGAACTCATCCTCCCTGACCACTGAAAAACTGGGAGAACCTGCAAAGGATTTTCTCAGAGTGACCCTCCTTTGGGGTATCACAAGGACCCTGATTTTCCTTTTCTCACAAACTGAAGATTTTTTTTTCCAGTCTCTCCATGCATATTTTAACATATGCATTATTTTGATATAAATATTTTGCATTCTCTTTTGTAACTTGCTTTGTAAAGAGATGCAACTAATATAATTATTACATTTGCAGGTCAATACATTCCTTCTACATCATTTCCCCCCACTTATTTTTTATTCAAGTATCATGAATATACAATCTTATATTGGTTTCAAATAAACACAGTAGTTCAGTTACCCATATTATTAAATCCTCACTCTCACTAGTGAGATCACTATCAATGTAATAAGATGTTACAGGATCATTAACTATATTCTCCATGCTGTACCACCGTCCCCATAAACTGAAGATTTTATAATACATGTCTGATGTTCTCTAAACTAGGTGCTGATTCTTTTCAAAAATAGAGTCCATTCACCCAATTTTAACCATCTATACTTTTTTGAAAATCACCCAAATTCGTAGCTTATTAATTTCTCAGGTACCTTAGCCCGAATCCTATTTTGCCCCATTCAGGGCCTTATAACAATTCCTCCTTTGCCCCCCCACCCCCACCCCCCCGATACTGTCATTTTAAGTTACTGTGCCGGGCACTGTCAGATTATTCAATTATTTGGATCCTGGCCTATTGTTGTGCTCAGAATAATGTTCTGTCTGATCACTTACAACAGATGGCAAAAGTTAAGACTGCACAAAATCAAACATTTCTTCAGCAGTTTTCCATGACTAAAAAAGTAAAGAGGAGTACAAGAGACAATGAGTCAGCAGAAGAAAATGGTTTACAAATGAATGAAAATAGGTTTACATGGGGGACTTCTTTCAATTTGAAGTTTCAAATTTTGTCATCAGGTACCTTTGGGCCAAACAAAACCTGGGACCTGTACAATCTTACTTTATCTCCTCCAAGCATCGGGGAGGTTCCCTGTGTGACTGACAGCTCATGATGACACCAGGCCAACTAAGACAACCACGGAGGTTCCAAGGGACAGATGGATGAAGATGCCGTGTCTCCAGTGATAAGAAGAGAAAGGGTTAGACAGCAGCAGAAAATATTGCTGGAATGTTTGTCCCACATCCCCAACCCCCCTGACAGACTTTAGAGACTCTACGATGGTTGGGGCAAGTCGAGGTCACTCTCACAACTTCAGCTGGCAGACCAGAGATTATTTTCCAAGAAAATGCACAACTATCTGAGGTTATCAGACTCATCAGAAGAGGCAGCGAACTCTAAAATTTCTCCTCTTGGAACAACACAGTCCTCTCAAGCAGGTTGCATAGAGTTAGTTCAAGATGCACCCCTGGAGTAGGGAAAGAAAATACTTACTGTGCACTTAACAATAAGAGGCTGATTTTATTAACATTTAACATACACACTAATAGTCAAATTACACATGATTCAAAGTGTGTGTATGTATGCGTGTGTGCATGTGTGTGTGTCTGTGTATAAAAATCTGATCTGTCATCTGTGCTACTTAAAATATTCATTAGTGGCTGCCTCCCAGCATTATGCTGAGGACTAAATGAATCCTGTGCATTGGCTGGTACTAAGTTCAATATGCTCAATAAACAAAGGTTCCCTTCCTGCGGGCACAGGGGAGGACCGGAATTGAAGGTAAAAAGCTCCCTCTTAATATGTACATTTCAGGACCACACAGCAACTCTGTTATCTTGTTGGGAAGCAGGATCTCAGACCAAGAGGAAGTCTGTACTTATGTCCCAGGCCCTTCAACCTCTGGCTTCCCGCCACCAGGCTGAAGAGCAACCCCGGTTAACCACACCTACCGTAAGTCTGGGGCCTCAAGCCCAGCCCGGTGACACTTTATGGGGCTCCACTGGCCAGAATGCACTTTTCCACATCTGCGTGTGGCAAGGGAAACCTCCACTTCTGGCCCTTAAGATCAGGATGGCATACCATTGCTTAGCATGCCTTTGGCATCCCAAACACATGTTCTTTGAAATTTTCCACATTTGAATCACCCACAACAAGCAGGGCACAACACATGGGAAAACAAGATCTGCTTTCTCCAAAAACTACGCTTTAACCAACAAAGGCCAATGCTTCTGTCCTATTTTGGAATCATAAATAGAGGAGGGCTTTGAAAGTTCGATGAATTGACCATAACCATATAAAGCAAGCTCCTTAGGTGCCCTTTAAATTCTTCTGTAGGTATTTTCCCCTTGACTTTAAGGAGGGGAGAACTGGGGAGGAAACAAATATGTAAAACAGAAGCAGGAGTGGACATGGCAGAGCGGGAAGCGCTGAGCTCCCCACCCCATGTGCCTGCAAAGTGAAGTGGGGGTGGTGGCAGCTCCGAAAGCAGTGGAGGCGGGAAACCCTGTCTCCTCCCCGGGCTCAGGCTGGCGCCCGAGTCCTGCTGCAAACCACCTGCTCTTGGGAAAGCTGCAGAAATATAAGCATGTGTCAAAAATGGGCCCCAAATCACGGACCCCCTGTGTCTGCTACACAGTGCCGGGGGACTGTGTGACTTCAAAGCCCATGGCGCCATCACCACCTTTTTAAAACGAATCAAGGGAGGGACATGCCCTTGATTGGAGGAGAAGCCACTGGGCCTTGAAAGATGTGCCTCCGACTCACAGCTTTGCTTTCTCACATTGCGCCTCTGTGCTGCTGGGCTGCTGCATCTCCAAACACAACAGCAGCTCACCCTGAAACACAGAAGAGGCCTATTCCCTTTACCTTCAGCTTAAAAGTCAATAGAAGTATTTCAGATTAAACTGAGTCTGATTATACAGGGCACCATTTCTCTGATTTTAGGTGAAGCCAAGTTCCCTTAGATTTATATCTCCCAGGAATACTGAATACATAATGATTCTCTACCACTTTTCCTAAGATGGAAATTCAAGGACAAGTGAGACCACTTAGGTAAATGAATAATTCTGGGGATTTCTTAGATCACATACCAAAATCAATAAGAAATGGAATATCTGATTTCTGATTAAATGAATACCAAGTATAAGAGTCAGATTTAAAGCTGTTTTTAACTCCGTCTGACCCCGCACCGGCTGCCTGTGGTCTCCCTTCTGCAAACTCAGGTATAAAAACATTTAGTAATGGCTCAATCCTGCACTTATGCCTCAAAAGAAATAAGAATATAGAAGCAAAACTGTACCAAGGTCTTACTATGTGTCAGGCACTCTGCTAATTATCTGGCATGTGTTTGCTCATTTAATCCACGTGACAACTGTAAATTCGAGGTTCTTTTATCCTCATTTTAAGGTGAGAAACGAGATGGATCATATAAACTCCCAAGATTACACAGCCAGCAAATGGGTATATGAGCACCAACATAGGGCTGCCTGGCTTTTTTTAATCTTAGAAGCTTGGTAGATTTTAAAAAGTCATATTGTTCGAACATTTCACTACAGATGGAATTTTTAAACCCCCAAAGAAGATGCTGAATGACCCACAACCCAGTGGAGAGCTAAACTGCTCCAGTTCTCCTTTGGCCCAGTGTGAATGGGTCAAGAATGATTCACAATTACCCTAGAGGCCTCTTATCTTCAATCCTCAGAGTAGCGATGATGAATATGGTTAAAGAAAAGTGAAACGCAGAGGTCAGAGATTTCACTGAAACTATCAGGAATGTCGGCGAGGCAGTGGGTCCGCACAGCTGTCCTTTTAAACTCCTGCACGAGTACTACATACCTGGCACTTGCCAGAACAAATCCAGGTGAGACGTGAGCCACGTTCTCAAAGAGTCTAGGGGGATCCGACAAGAACAGGATGACCAATGCATACATCACTTCAGAGGTGTGCACAGGGTGCCCAGGAGCTCAGAGCAGCTGCTCCATCACAGGCCTGCAGGCCCAAGAGGCTTCCTCAAGGAGCCAGCACAGGAGCTGTGTTTTAAACACTGAGGTGGCTGGACCGAAGTGGAAGAAAACAGGGATTATTGGAGAAGGAAAAACAAGGAGCTCTGGAAACTAGTCACAAAATGAAGACAATATGATTGCAAAGTAAAACTCCAGTGTCCTTCTACCATGTAGACATAGCTTCCTTTTCACATTGTCCTTTGAAGACAACCATGGAGGTCCTGTTGAGATTCTGGGTTCCTTTGAAATTCCTTGTTATAAGCAACAGAAACTAAAACTGGCTCTTTTAATAACACTAATAGCAAGCAATACTGACAAAATGCTTCCTACGTGCCTAGCTTGATTCTAAGCACTTTACGTATATTAACTCACATAATTCACCCAAAACCTTATGGGTACATACCAGTATTATTCCCACTTGGCAGACAAGGAAACTGAGGCCGTGAGGAAATAGGTAATTTATCCAAGTTTATCCAGCCACTATGGCACAAAGGCTGGATTAGGCTGCCCTGTATCTCTGCTCTAAAGCACTTGGCTACATAGCCTCTTAGGAAAGGAGTGCACTGAAACAGTATCAAGTAACTCAGAGGACTTTAGGGAGTCCTGGGAACCCTGGCTTGGGCTCTGCAGCCAGAGCCATTTCAGTGTGGACTCCTCCACAGCCACCACTGAGCCCAGCCGCCACAGCTGGCACTGCCACATGCCCCGTAGGCCACCACCTGCCAGCGCCCAGGACCTCCGAATGAGAGCATGCCACCCCAGGGAGCATGCCCGGCAGCCCCCAGGCCCCTACCCTACCAGTAAATCTGATGGGAGTGTGAGATTGGCGGGGCCCAGGCCACGCACCCAGGCCCAGAAAGCAACTCCGCAGCAGTTTCGTCTGCACAGACATGAGGTTTCTGCCTCCCACCAAGGCTCATACGGTGGGTGTATTCATTCCCTACGGCTGCCAAAACAAAGCACCCAGACTGAGTGTCTTCAAACAAGAGAAATTTGTTCTCTCACAGTTCTGGAAGCTAAAGTCGGAAGCATGGCTGGTTTCCTCTGAACGCTAAGAGGGAGAATCCATTCCAGTCTTTCTCCTGGTTCTGGGTGGCTGCCAGCAATCCTGGCCCTCCATGGCTTCTAGACACTCCAATCTCTGTCTCTGTCCTCACGTGGCCTTCCCTCCTGTGTCTGTGCCTTTCTTCTTACAAGGACACCAGTCATATTTTATTTAGGGCCCACCAACTCCTGTAGGATTACATCTTAATTACCCCAGCAAAGGCCCTATTTTCAGGGGCACATGCACAGGTACCAGGGCTTAGGACTTGAACAAAGCTTTTGGGGGAACTCATTCAATCTGCAACTGTGAAGAACTACACAGATACAGGATGGAGAGAGAGCTACTGGGCAGACAAAAAAAAAAAAAAAAAAGGCGAATAACCCACATACCTCCCTGACTGTGGGGGCCCTCACCTCATCTAATAATGAGATGAGTCATTTCAAAGCAAAAGCTGGATATGCCAAAAGCAATAAATGGTCTATCAGCTCTCTTAGGGCAATCGGTGAGACAGGAATGTGCAGTCGGGTGAGGCGGGGGTGTTAATTGCAAAGGTAGATGGCCCCTCCCTCTGAAACTATGGTCAATGGAAGGATCAAGGATCGGGCCAGGCATACGTCCCGCTACCCCTAATGCCCACAGGCATCTGCCAAATATCTCTCTTTTATCTTCAAAAAGAGAAAACTTGGCCTGGAGGAGCCATCATGGATTTAAGTAGAAAGATAAATGGAGATTTTAACTATGTGTGTGAGTTACCTAAGCCATAATTTTTCAGCTGCATAGGTATATGACAGATGTTTGAAATATACATTATTTACAAAGCTGGTCTAGTCTTTTGTGCTAAGGCTTGCAAAGCTGTGACCCTTTTTAAAAACCTGACTGCAGATCTCAAAACCATATCCTTTTATCCACAATACAATAGCTTCTGAATAAATGCAAACATTAATAAAAACAAATCCAAGAATTAAAAAGCACTTTAACTATTAGGAACAGAGAGCAGATGATCTCCAAGCAACCCTAACCTTGACTCTCCAGGTTTTCAGAAACCCAGGTAGGACTCAAAGTTAATGGAATCCAACTGACCCTCCATCTGGTGGCAATAGAAGTAAGTGAGTCATCTGCTACCGGAGAACATAAAGTCCAAAAAGCTAAGTTATTCTCATGCTTACAACTAACACTCTTAAGAAGATGACCTCCCAACTATACCTCTAACCTTTATTGTCCATTTACGTACTTAAGGACCTCTCTGCTTGGACAACCAAGTCCTACATCCAAAATGGAGCTCATTATCTGCTCCACTTCCCCCCAGCTTACTGGTCATTTATTGCTTTTTTTCTAACAAAAATCTGATTCACTTTCTATTTTCTTTTGCCTCTTACATCAGTCGGTGACAAGGAACGGCCGATCCCCTTCTCCTCGCTGACACTATCTCTCTTCTCCTGGCTGACACAAGTTTCCCATCATGCGGCCATAGGGACCACTCAGATCTATGAGGTGCTTTTACATGGTACCTGGTGGAATATTTTTTTACTGAAATAGTACTGTATTAATTTTAATGTAGATTGAAAAATATCATTATTGAAGGAAATCCATAATTTCACATAAAATACCACGTTCTGTTTCTAATTTCTATTTAATTTAAATTAACAAGTGGGTCAAGTGGAAGAAAAATCTCAAGTAAGTACAGGTGGTACAGGACCTGGTTAAAAAAAAAACCTTGTGGGTGGTATGCATTTGCCCAGCAGGACTGGGAAAGTAATGAGGGGCCCCATCATCTTGCTGGTCACATCGGCCCCCGCAACCACTTCCCAGCTGGTCTCCCGACCTCGAGATTCTCACCTCTCCCACGTATCCTGCATGCACTGCCAGACACCTCTCCCTAAAATGCTCCTTTCGGCATTTCTCTCCCAAACTCTCCAATGAGTTACCTACCTCGTAAACTCTGAAGTCCACCCACACTGCAAGAACCTGCCTGGCCCAGCGACACATTCCTTGCAGTTACAGCTCAAAGTTACAGGAGGACAAATCTCACACAGACATCTTCATCTGTGGTTCTCACTGCTGCTACCACCTTCCCCCAGCCCTTCTCCTCTCTCTCTCTTGAAATCCTTCCCAGTCCTTCATGACACAAACAAGTCCCCTCTCCCGACAGCCTTTTCTGACATCCTTCCCTTCTTTGAACGCCTATTCCACTCACGATAACCACGTCCACCCACTTGACTCCTGACTGTCTCCTACTACTTACTGCTCGCTAATGGTCAACTCATTGAGAGAGGTCCTTGAAGAAAAGAATCTTATGTTTTGTATTACTTACATGTATATATACTATATATATATATATATAGTATTTATATTTGTATACATATAAATTTAGCAGTTATAAAAGGATAACTCACATTAAGAGTTCAAGACACTTCTTCATTCAATTCTTTAAGAGAAACCGTTTTATTCATTCACCCAATAAACATTTATTAAGTGCCTGACGTGTGCCAAGCTCTTTGGTTGCTGGCAAAATAGCGACTGAGTGAAGCAGGTACTGCCACTGAGGAACTCATGGGCTAGTAGAGGAGACACACCTGTAAACTCATGACACGACACAATGTGACCGTGGTGCTCTAACACGAGTACAGATCCAGTGTTGTGAGTAGCATGATTCACTCTACAAAGACTGAAAGAGAAGAGATGTATGAGCTGGTTCTGGAAAGTAAAACAGGATTCTATTGTACTTTTAAAGATGGGAAGCACTTTCCATGCATTGTGACAGATTATGAGCAGCTCAAAAGAGCAACAGGTATGGCTGAAGGTAAAGACTTCAGAGCCGGCAGCCAGGCTTGGGGAGGAAGGAATAGAAGGGGTGGGAAAAGTGGGGGAGGTCATGCCATGCAGAGCCTCAGTCTTGGCCCTCAGTCATTGGCATGAGCAATGTTGAAAGAGAAGTAACATCACCAGTTTTGTCAGGAGAGATTAAAGAACAAAATATAAAGACAAAAACACAAAGCCCTTTGGTGACATGTAGGGGATGAATTGGACTGGAAGAGAGGTCAGCTTGGAAGACACTACAATAAAACAGAAGATTTAAACAACAGAGATGAAGAGGGAAGGGCAGATTTTAGAAACACTTAAGTAATAGAAATTGGGATTTTCTGATCAACCTAATGGCTGCTCATTCCAGCCTCAAGCAAAAAGTTTTGGGATTAACTACTTATAGAAAAGTTTATTAGGTATTTAAAAAAGTTACTCATGTCAAATATAGTCAATGATTCTGTAACATCTTCCTATGTTGACAGTAACTGCACAAGTGGGGGTGAAGATTTAACAATATGGGTAACTGGTGAACCACTATGTTGTATACTTGAAACCAATATGAGACTGCATATCAATGATACTTCAATAAAAAAAATAATTTTAAAAAGTTACTCATGTCATTTCTTGTGCTACTGTAGGTACGGTTAATTCAGAGTTGACTATAGACTATATTCTTATAAACTATAAGAACCTCTCCTTTACATCTTATAGATTAGGCGTCATAGTTTCTATGAGTGATCTACAAAAGCCTAGCCTAAATTCAAAAGTCAAGCTTATTATCCCACCAGCAAGGATCTAATCAGATTTTGTTTCATGGTTATATGGGCACTCAGCATAAGCAATCTTGTACCAAAGAACATTCCGTTTTCTGAAGTGCCCTAACTCTCTGGGGTATAGGGAATTTAAACCAGAATGGCTCTAGAAGTGTAAAAATGCTACGGTTTTTATACAATACACTCATATTCCGTTTTTCACATAGAAACATTCACAAGAGTGTAAAAGATACTGAAATACCAAGAGAGGTGACCTTTTGCAAGCACATTCATGCTCTCCTGGGAAATAAAGAATAAAGTCATTCACCACCAAGTGTAATATTCCTCACTTCCACTTGCCTGATTAAAGGAGTCAACACAGGTAGTTTCAAATTAAAACACAGTTGGAGCAGCTAGGTTGAAAATGGAGCTCTGCAAAGAGGAACCAGGGGGCCACAGGATGCTGTTTATTAAAACTTGCACGTGATTATAACTTGCATAAGAGGGGTAATTCCATCCATCATCCACCCCCACCCGTTACTCTGGTCACCAGGACCAGCCCTAATGCAGACATTAAATGCAGCGTTTAGGGGGTGACAGGAAATAGGATTCCACTGCAAAATGAGCACAAAAGCACATGACTCCAATAAGGAGAGAGGGCAAAGGTTATTCCTAATGATGTCTGTGGAAGTGCTCAGAAGTCCTGCGCTCGCTCATTACCGAGCCACTGCGGGGCCCAATGCTGTGAGGGCAGCGTGAACCAGGGGGAGCCCTTCTAGATGAGAGGGAGGTCATGTTACTCAGCGGGGACACAGCTGGTTGGTGGCGGGCTCAGATTAGAACCTCAAGTGTCCAGCCTCCACTCCCAGAAAACTCTCATATCTCTTAAAATAACAGAACATATGGAACTGGGCCACACAGTCAACAGTGCCCCAGAATTCATTTGCTATAAAATGAAAACCAATACACTCACCCAGGAGGTGTGCTGTTCATTCCTCCCACTGATTAGATAGGCATCTAAATTTTTTTAAGAAGTCAGTTTGGGGCTATTGTTTTATCTCTTTTCAAATCCTTGAAAGTCACAGACTTAACATTGTCTGCTTTACTGTTCTTTCAAGTGACAAGTATCGGTCTAACAGGACCATGACTTTGGAGGTG
The DNA here is from genome assembly GCF_040802235.1 of Manis javanica. Classification (NCBI taxonomy): domain Eukaryota; kingdom Metazoa; phylum Chordata; class Mammalia; order Pholidota; family Manidae; genus Manis; species Manis javanica. Next base: position 101,690,901 of record NC_133167.1, read on the forward strand.
TCTCATTCATAAGCATCACCTTTTAGGAACATGCTCCGTGGAACCTTTGCAGTAGAAAGCTTACTCTCTGATCTTGATCAACACAATGCCCAACAACTGGTGGCATTACATATGGAACATAAAAAAGCACCCCTCCCAGGACTGGGGAAGAGGAGAGTAAGAAAATCAAAAGTTAGTAGCATTGTTTTTGCGACGAGGTCACAGTACACAGCTGAGAAGGCTCTAACAACTTCATCAGTTAAAGGTCTGGTGTGAAAATCATTTCAAGGACATACATGAGCACGTTTTCATATAGAAAGCACTAAGAATTAGATATTTCTCTCTTTATGGAAGGTTTCATTTTTACCTTTGCAGGAACCACCTGTAATTTTGCCCTAATAAACAGTTAAACTCAGAGTACCTGCTGGGTATGCCAGACCAAAAGGACAACTATTAAATATCTAGTTAATATAATAATTTATAGTTTTAGAAAATGAAGAAGAATGGTCCCACAATCGTTTGATATAATCCCTTTTCTTCTTCAGATAATGCATGCACATTTCATTATTCATCTTGATCTGAACAAAAGGCAAGATTTTCCCCCTTCTGCCCAGAAACTACCACTGGGAAATTAATATTCAAGATGAACAATAAACTCTTCTCATGGCCTGTGAACCTGCTGGTTGCCAGGGGGCCTGTGGCTTCCTACGATTACTTTAGATTTGGTAGCATGAATTGGGAGCTTAAACAGTCGGATAAGGCATGATCTTCAAGATTTAAAGTTCCAGAGTTCCAGAATTCTGTGCTTCACTGTCCTTTTGCAGAAATCTCTTTAAGTTTTACATGTGCCTATTCTGACCTCTTGAGCTTATGGGTAGTTTATCCTGAGGGTATATGGAAAAGTTAAGGCTAAATGTCAAACGATTGCTATAAATCACTTTTCAAACTGGTAATTACTTATTAGTAGAGAAAAGACCGAAACAGTGCTGTCTCATTAGAAAGCTATTATGGAACCACCTGTAATTTTGCCTTAATAAACAGTTAAACTCAGAGTACCTGCTGGGTATGCCAGACCAAAAGAACAACTATTAAAATTTCCAAGGATCTCTCCTTTTCTAAAAAGGAGGGGAAAAAAGCTTAAAAGAAGTTACTTCCCCCATATTTTTAAGGAATATTTGTGTGTGGAGGTGTGGGGGTATTTCTAAAAATAGTCTCAAACTGAAGTTATTTTAAGTCACTTAGTACATCTTCAATGAGGCTTATCTTATCCTTTGAACCCAACAACAAAATGCTCTTTTTACTGAAAACGAAGCATAATACTACCAGCGGTTATTATGCCAAATGACTGAACCAACAGAAAGAAGAAATATGAAAAGCCTCATGTGTTTTCTAAGCTGCTTCCTTTTCTGTTTCATTTTATGGGACAAAGCTCTGTTTGTATCCAGAGTCACTAACTTGATTCAAGTGGATTTCCTTCCCATTTCTGAAGAGGAAGAGAACTTCTTGTAAATGACCTCAGAGTGTGTCAATACACCATCTTTTCCTATCAACTCTCACATTGGGAAAGGAGCCATATTTGAAAAGCAAATTGGTAAGACAGCCCCTTTTCCCCCCAGAAGAAGATCCGAATGAGAAAGATTCCACCTACTCTCCCAGTATTCGTTGTAGCTGTTTGTCTTAATATTTACTATTTCCTTCCATTAGCACCAACACACCTCTTATTAAATGTATTAGCTAACACTTAAAAGGACGAATAAATCCTTCCCTCCCTGGACAGAACCATATTATAACCAACCCCGTAGCCCTATGAGACACTGTACCCTTAGGGGACACTCCAGAAAATACTGGACATAGCTCTTCTTCCCACCTTTTGGGTTTCTTTTCTCCATAGTAACCTAACATTAAATCTAAATAGAAAACCACCAACCTACAACGGCTTAGCCTTCAATATCACCGTCAGACAAGCTTAACCATCTTCAGGTCAAGAAATGAAGTAAGAAACAAGAATTAAGTAAATTCTCATCCTAAAACCCTTTAAAAATGCCTTGCAGGACTGACAACCGCAAGAGAAGTTCTTTGGCAAAGAATGAGTGTGTGATCACAATGAAGCTATATGCCAAGACAGTCAAAAAATAGGTTCCATGGGAACAGGCCTGAAATCATTGGAGTCTTGCAGGTCTGTTGAAGAAATTACGGCTACCTGCCCTTTCACAGCCTCATATGTGGTACCAGTACTGGTTCCTAAAGAGGAGGAAAAGGGGGGGGAACTACTCAGTGTGGAACCAAGACATCAAGTCTTTAGCATATGAGACCTGGGATTATAGGAACACTTAGTGCAGACATGCACTTATGTACATAGGTTTTTTGAGGTTAGATTTGGATCCAGGTGTATTTCAAAATTTACTGTCACACTCTGAAGAATATAGCAACCACCGCAGAGATTGGCTTCAATGACTTAAGTGTAAACGGCAGGTGTCAATTCCTTTACAAATTTAGCGTTTCATGAAACAATCAAGGGAGCCTTAGCGCCAAAACAGTACAATATCTTTATGTCACCAGATTTTGCAATAAAAAAAGACAGTTATTGTATTTAGGGTTTATAGTCATGGACATTTTTAAAGCATAAGATACTGGCCCCAGGTTTAAAAACTTGCTGTTTTGGAAGGAAGGTAGTAGTACTAGACTGTAAGTACCAACTGCAAGCTTAAAGCAATCTTTCCAGTTAAGACAGGGCTTAGAATGATTGGTATACTATGTGGTTCCAAAAATTAATCGCAGTTCTTCCATTATATCATGTTTAAAAGAAAATTGATTCTTTCAGAATGAAAAACAAAAACCGATGTCTTACACAGCATGACATACAAGTGGTCAACAGTAAAGTAAGAAGAAAACAAGGAAAGAGTTCCAGGATTTTCCTCCTTCAGCATTTCCTCTAGGGTTTTGGCCCTGGGTTCCAAAGTCACACACCAAAGCCATTTCCAAATGGAAGTGACTTCTTTGGAAATTTAACAGCACTTTTTAACACTGCATTTTAAGATGAAACCTTCTCTGAAGGCTTCACTTCCATCCACCGTTTTGTCTGTCCTTCCTGTCTGACATGCAAACGCAGCCTCCATTCTTTCTATACCACCTAATTCAAAGCAACATGTTAAATCCACACAGAATCATGTGAGCGTTCAATCTGCATACACACCATTACCCCACAGAATGCATTCAATGAGCTCCCACTGAGTTCTCTGCGTGCAAATCGGAAGAGCCTGGGATGGATGCAGGGCTCTCTTGCCTACTCAAACCATCCAGAACTGTGCATGGAACCTGTTCCCTTTTAAGAAAAGGGGCTGTTTAAATGCCCACTAGGATAACTGGCCACCATGCATGAGCAAGCCAGGCGGTACTGCAGGCAACACCGGACGCAGGCTGTCCACAAGGCTCAAGGCAGCTGCCGCGCCGGGACTGGCACCATTCATCTCCCCGCAGCCCCACGCCCGGCAGTCCCCTCCCTCATTTTACCTAACTAATCGCTTTCCAACCCCATATTGAGAGGCCCTGCTGTGGATCTTGCGGAGGTACAAAATGGTGGATGGGAGCTAATTTGTTCCTGCTTGCCCCCTAACTTATGCATCCATCAGCGCCCGTGCGCCCACCTCGGCGTCCGGCAGCGGCGCCCAGAGCACGCCCCGCGGGCCCCGCAGGGGCAGAAACGCGGTCACCAACCTGATGTCATGTAGCCTCGCGACGCCTGGGGCGCGAAGGCCGCGGGGAAGCGCTTGTGCAGGCGGTAGTCCTTCTCGCTGCGGGACCTCATGCGGTCCGAGGCCCGGTCCGAGAAATCCGAGCTAGGCCAGGCTCGCCGCAAGGTTGTGCTCCGGGTCTTCTTCATGGTGGGGAGGGCGCCCTGCCGCCCGCTGCTCGGGCCTCAGCGCCGGGGCGCAGCGCGCAGCTTCATCCGTCTACGGCGGGCACGACCCGGGCGGACTCTGCGCACATTTTCCCAGCCCCTCCTCGTCGGCGTCTACACCGCCCGCGGCGGGTCCGGCCCTCCCCACGCCCCCACACACCCCCACGGGGAAGGCTCCGATTTTACACACGTCCCACAATGCATTACACTTCATTTGCAATGCGCCCGGCTTATAGCTTCCAGATTCCTGGGGGGAAAGGCACGTTAGGGGGCTCCCCGGCCAGGAGGAGGCGGGGAGGGGGCGGGCGGGGTGGGGGCGCCGAGACTTGCAGCGTGAAAGCAATGGGAGCGCAGACAATGGCCCGATTCAGCGCAGGAGTGCTTAGCCAACTGGGAGCCACGGCACAAAAGACCCAAACAAATGAGGCGGCCGAGGCCTGCGGGGCTGACCCGGCGCCGGGCGCCCGGGAGGCCGGAGGGGCGGCGGCAGACCCTCCGCGCCGCGCGGCTCACAGCGAGGCGCGGGGATGACAGCGTCCGGGTGGTGTCCCCCCGGGCCTACCGGCCGCGCGGCCCGCGGTCCCGGGCTGGCCCTGCCTCCCCTGCAGTCCTTGGGAGGCAGTCTTCATTCCAGAGGCTCGGATGGGGGGCGTGTGCGCGCGGGATCCCCCGGCTCTGCAGGCGGCAGCGCGGCAGGCGGGCTCCCGCGGATCCCAGGAAGAGCCCGCCGTCCTCGCGGCTACAGCGCCTCGTCAGTCTTCCTCCTTCCGAGCCCAGGGTGCTGCGTGCGTGTGCGCGCGCGCGCCGCGTGACACGCATGTGCCCCCTGCCCCGGCGTGCTCCTACCCACGGGCGGCGGGGCCGCCGGGCCGGCCGGTCCACGCGCGCGCGGCGGGCGCCGAGGGGCGGGGCGCAGGGCAGCCGCGCAGCCTCCTGCTCGTGGCCGGGCGGCCTGAAGTCAGGGCACGGGGCCTGTCAGCCTCACTTTCGCGTCACACACCCTGCGGCGGCGCAGAGACCTCGGCGGGGGCCGCAGCCCGGAGCCCGCGCTGGGATATTTACATGTTTTGAGGAGGGTCCCTCCCTCTCGCGGAAAGGGAGACGGTCCCCTCGGCCGAGACAGGGAGGTCTGCGGCGCCTGGCCTCGCCCACCTGCGCCAACCCCGAAGTCAGCTGCAGCCGGGGTGGGGGGCGCCCCCGAGAGCTGCTCCGCCAGCCACCAGCGCCGGGCACCTGGTCCAGGCCGCCGGGAAAACGCGGGGCGGGCGGCCTCCGGCTCTTCCTGTCTCCCTGGATCCCCCGTGGGAGTGACCGCCAGCCCGCTAACCTGCCGCCTTCAGGTCCGCAGCCCGGGACGCAGCACGGCTCTGCACAGCCGTCCCCGCTCCTGCGACCAATCGCTAAACAACAACAGCGCGCGCGACGCGGGGGCGGCGGAGGGGGCCGCGAGGTCACGCCGAGTTAAAGGCGCGGCCGCCCGGCCGCGAGCCCCGACCGCGGCCGTCTAGGTTTCCAAAAATGCTTTGGTGTTATAAGCAACAAAAATAAACCTGATTTTTCCCTAGCCGGCATTGTATTTTATTTCACATGGGTGCGATTTGCGGCGATGCAACGTCCAAAATCACTTCCTCTGCTGTTGTTCCACTGTCACAGGTGCCAAGGTGCAGAGACAGGGACATGAAATCTTTACCGGGCTATTATCTTATCAGGCTGATACCGCAAAAAACAAAGCCAAAAAAAATTTTTTTTTTGTATTCTAAATGGTTAAGATTTGGGAGTTGGAGCACAATTCGGTGTTATCCCAGGGATTCTTTAGGGGCAGCAAGGGTCTTGGAGAGCCTTGCCAAGGGGGGTGCGGTTTAAGCCACAAGCATTATAAAATCGAGGCCTAGAGCTTCCATGCAGGATCTCAAGGCTGCCCTCTGTAAACTGGGGCCAGGATAACCGCTCTATCTCTTGGGATACCAGGGGTAAACAAACAAATAAAACCACCAAGTTTAACTTACATTTACATGAATCAAAATACATTATTGTTAAACCAACCAGCTAATGTTCAGTGATACGTAAAAGTTAAGGAAGGATAGTCTCCCAAACGGCACATTTTGCTAAAATGTCTTCTTTCATAAAGAGCTCTGCTAAGAACTCGCACACACAACCACTTTAGACACTATAGAAGACTCAATGTGTAAAGAACCATAATGGCAATAAAAAAATAACTGTACTAATGAATGCATGAGACATTGGCATTTAGATATCTCAATTCAATTCAACAATTAGTACCTCCCATGAGCCAAAAGTGGTTTTATGAATGATTATAATAGTTATGACTGAAGACTAATGGTGACTGTTGTGACAACTGTAATGTTTATTCATTCCACAAATAATGACTGACTATCTAATATACGCCAGCCCTGTGATGGGTGCTGGGCAAACAAAATAACAAATGTGACACCGCACAGCTTGTAATCTAGGTAGTAAGCAAATAAATGTACAAACTATGCTAAGTTCTATGAAGAAGAATCACTTCTCTGAATTAGACTTACAGAAGAAGAAGTCATCCAGGCAAAGAGTGGGGGAAATGGTATTTCAGAAAACAGGGACAGGATATGCAAAGGCCCTGAGGCAGGAAAGAACCTTGGTTTCTGTCAGAAGAAGTAAAAGGCCAGTGTGGCTGAAACTGGAGCCTAAGAGAAAGGTGTGTCAGGAGATTACAGCGGAAATCAGCACCAGATCAAGCAAGGACTTGTAGGCCAAGTTAAGGGTTTTGTATCCTATTCCACAGGCAATGTGAACCACTTGAAGGGATTTAAGCAAAGAAGCAATGAGTTTTAGAATTTCTATAAGAAGGGGCTTAGAAGTGGGAATCTATTTGCACGGAGGGGTCAGGTGACCAGGAATTTTTCTGGAGAGGTTTGAATTGCATTTGATTTAGAAATGACAAAATATTCATTGTTTGAAGGTAAGAATAGGGGGTGGGCTGATGGATATTTTGGAAGGAGAGCTACAGCTCCACTCAGCCGCCCCTGAATGAGGGCAATGCCGGGGGGTGCTATCATCCAGGGCCCATATTCAATAGAATGCCCTTGGAACCAAGGCCCAAAAGCCAGACCCTGAAGAAGCAAGCAGTAAATAGGTTGGGTTGGCTGAACCGAATCACTAGGAGAGGCAGGGGTAGTTAACTCCAGAGGCAGCCAACTAAGGTGGATGACCAAGGCTTTGTCCCTTTGTCAGTTCTGGAAGATTTGTTTTGTCTTCTTTAACCCAGGCTCCAAACTACTAGTTACAGTTTTATCAGAAAGCTTCAGCACTTCGGATCTTTCTTAAGAGAGCTCTGCTCTCTCCTTACAAGGACCACCTGTGTGTTTGCCTGGGCGGGGGTCACGCTGCGCGCCTTACACCTGCAGCTCCCAGTAATGCCCTCCAAGCAACACTTGCTCCGAGAGACGTTAACAAATGAGACCTGAAAAGTGGGTTCCACTGTGAAGTACGTTTTGAAAGTTGTTAAAGTTTAAAACCCAGCCAGAGCGGTGGATAACCTGGGAAACAGAGACCTGAGCTACCAGACAGTTAGGAGGCTGCTACAAGAGTGTGAGTGAGACGCCGCCGATCGGAACTGGACTTCTAACAGGGAGGATGCAGGGTGGCGGGGAAACCCTCGAGGTTAGACCTGCAGACCTGTGCGGTGGGTCTCTCGGAAGATGGGCAAGGAGGGTATCCCAGGTGTCTCATTGTTTATGGCTTGGGGATTCCACACATGGAAACCAGAAAGTCTTTTTAATTCTGGACTTAATTCCCCTTTCCTGACTTTTGTAATGCTTATTATTCACGCTCATTATTTTGGTCTTTATTCTCATACTCTTCAATATTAAATATTTCCTAAATATTACACACACACACACATTTTTCTTCTTGCCAATATAACGGGTAATCTCCCACTGGACTTGGGTCCCTATCTGGTTTCTTGCTCAGCACTGCAATTCCACCTCTGCTTAAACACCTCTCGGGGTTCCATCGCCAATCACCCTTTCTTCCCATTCAGTCTCACTTGTTCAATGACACTCATGCTTAGTTTAGACCCCTGTAAGTGAAATGAGTTCCGGAACTCTCACCACTAGGCCTCCCTCCTGAGCTCTAAATCTTTATTTCCTACTGCCAATGGAGTATCCTTCCCAGACACATAGACGAACTCGAACTGCTCATCACACGAAATTAGTCATCTGTACCCCCACTCTGCCAACCTCTAGTTTCTCAGCGTGCATTTGCAGGCATGCGGAACGGCATGGCGAGCCCCAGTCATCCAGTCCTCTCTCTCTGCTCTCCTGCCCTCCGTCCCCACCCATCACTACACTCAATCCGTCTCCGTATGCTTGTGTTCCTACTGCCTTCCAGTATCCTGTATCCTGTCGGCCATAGTGAAGGCACTGGGGAAGGAGGGGTGGCCAGGAGAGAAACGCCAGTGTCACCTGCCGAAGATACATAAAGGCTAACCTACCAAATTCAATGAAATAAGATGATGTTATAAAATTTTAACATTAAAAATTAAAATACACATAATCATGCATCTTATTTTTTTTGGAAATACATACTTCAAAATAAATTTTTCAATTAAAAATAGAAATTGACAGTCATTTGGTTCAATATTGAAGAGTTTAAGGCAAAAATCAGACTGCATTATAATAATATTATATGTTTTAGGCATTATATTAACTAGCACGGAGAAGTCTCAATTCACATGTGAATACAGTTGGAAATAAAAATGTTTAACCATCTTCTCTGATAAGGTTTTGACACTGAAAATGAATCAGCTGACTTATATTCAACAAACTTTGTTACCTGAGGTAAATCTCAGAATTTGTTTTTCTTCTAAATATGCCACATATTTAGTATCATCTACTGCTCTCTTCGTTGGGGAAATACCCAACATGGTCTTTTTTTCAAGCTTTCTAGTCGCTTTTCAAAGCGGTTTAAATATTTTCAGGAAAATCAGAAGAGTTTTAATCAGGTTGTTCAGTCAAGTAAAAGAATTCAATTCACCACAATCTCAGTGTGCGCCCCCTTGTCCAGCTTTGCAATCTCCTTTTAATCTGCCTCATACTGAAAAACCATCTTTGCAAATCAGCATGTATTACAGCTGTATCTGTGCATTTGGAAAATATGAAGTTATACTCACAAGGCTTCAAGAAATTAAAGCCAGCACTAAAATATGGTCACTTACAAAGCCAGGAGCAATTAGGCACGCTCTCACAGAGATGAGGCTTTCTTCTAGAAAGACCTAATATTTTTCTGAAGCCCAAGTGGACGAATCATGGGCTTTCTCACACAAAATCCAACAGGCTTCAGCATGAAAACAGGAGTTGATGCAAGTCTCCACACCTCTTCACAAGTCGCAGGGAAAACGTTGAAATGTTGTTGCCTGACTGGCGTGACTGACAATTGTAGCAATTAAGTAAATCTTTCCATTTTCTGTGTACATCTCAGGCTGACCCTGTTACACAACAGTCAGTAAGTTTTGCTTCTGTTGCCAAGCTTTGAGACTCAATATTCTACGGGACCACCCAAGACTTCAGCCACAACTCAACACAATGTCTCCGTGGATTTCTTTGTTCAATTCACATTTGACTAACCACAAAAGACTAGCTGAAAAATCACAGTATCAGTGGGTTCTGCAGATAGTAGTGATTGGTACCAGCCTAGTATTTAGAGGTCAGCAAAACTGTAACTCTCACCATTTTATAAAGAAGAATACCATATTGTTACGTTGAGCCATTCCTCCCAGCATTTTGCCATGAGATAACCTTAGCTGACTTCTGAGTGGTAGAAAATATTTTCATGGCCACTCCTCATCTCATGACAAAACAGGGAAGATCATGTGGGCTGTAAGTCTACTTACTGAGCACAGATGAAATGCTGTCAGGAGTAATCCTAAAAGTAAAACACAGCACAGGGCCACAGTGAAATGGCTGTAGTGACACACGACCACCTGATGCCTGTATCCAGGGAAGGTCCTGGCATCAATCTATAAGCCTTAAATTTCTTTTGTACTTTTCACTCAAAAGAATAACTTGAAAAGAAGTTCTTGCATTTTCTCTTGGTGGCCCAATGAGTCCCATTTGGGCAAGGTATGCAGCAGGCTACAACCATGCCCGAACACTGTCATTTCCCACCTCCACGCCTTCTGGGAAGCTGCCCTGTTTGCCTAAGAGGCTCAGCCCCTCCTTGCCCTCCTGGAAGACACCCATTCATCCTTCCAGATGCAAAGTGTGGTCAATGCTCTGACAAACTTTCCATCTTCTCTTTGCCCCCGACCCTCCACCCCCACCCCGACTACCCGGCAGGGTTAGGGTCCCATGTCCTGTCTATGTAACAGGGGCATTTCCATTCCAGTGCTTACTTACCACATCATGATGCAGTGTGATACCACAGAGATGTCCCAGGGCTTCCCTGCCTGTGCCCTCCTTGAACCAAGGACTGTTTTGTTCACTGAACCAATATTCACTGAGCACTTCTATGCACTCTAAATCCCAGGATATAAAAGCTTAAAAACAAAACACAGTAACAGCAATAAGAACAAAACTGTCTGTCATTAAGGAATCTCCATCCTAATGGGAAGAGATAATTTAATAAGCAAATAGTAAATTATAGAAATATGAAATAGCAGTAAGTATAATGGGAGGAAATAATGCAGGGGAAGCAGGCTAACGCTGAAGGTTTGCAATTTAAGATGTAGTGGCCAGGGACGACTTCCAAAAAGTGGGCCCTCAATAAATGTGTGCCAAGACGCACTCATCTTAGACCCTCTTCCATGCTTTTTCCCTGCAAAGTGCAATAAATGCCCATAGATTTATAAAGTGGATTTGGGATTGTAAAGGAACTAATATTATTACATTCTTCCCTCAGATCAACTTGTAACTAAGAAATATAATAAATAATGCCTCATGTTTGCATAGGACTTTCCAGATTATTGAGTCCCTTAAGGTCTGAGCTAAGGAAGGCAGGAGTTGTTATCATAATTAAAGATGGGAAAACAAAGTCTCCAAGGCAATAAGTGATATGCCCAAAGCCACACAGAGGTTGAAGAACCAGAATTCCACTCTTGAGATTCCTAGTCCAGGACTGTTTCTGCCCCACCCTTCTGCCCTCTCCACCACTTGGAGAGGGCAGTAAAGAGATGCAGGTGTTAATCGCTTCTGTGTAGTCTGAATGAAGTTCACATAAATCTTCACATTGCTAAAATAGCCCCCAAATTTCTAAGCTACTTATTAATAACTTTTTATGAATATATGTTCATATAAAATAGAAGACAAATGTCTTCACATGCCTCAAATGACTCCCTCGGCCGGTTTATACGGATGGGGCCTGAGATTTAGAGTTAAACCACACGCCTCCTTCAGGCTAATCAATCTTGAAAGTTTTCCGTTCTCAGTTCTGTTGCAGGTCACCACAGACCCGCTTCCCCAGCCAGTGAAAAACCACATGATCGCCCAGACGGATTTTAAAGGATGGATCTTTTTTCCAACATGTGGCTTCCTGTAATTTAAGGAAATGTTATACACGAACAATTAAAATCATATATCAAAAAGGAGCAACACTCCAATAATTTCCTGTTCTATCAAATTACAATAATTATAAAAAAAGTAAAAGAAAAAACAGGCCCCAGATATTGAAATTCCAGACCCTATGTAAAGAATGACTACTTTAACTCCCAGCACATTAGTTTTATGTGATATCATTTAATAATTATTAACATTTTTAACTGTAACATAGAGTGAAAAATACACAGATGTGAATATTTAATGATTTCTGCTAAATTCATTTGAAAGATTTTTTTTTAACTTTCTTTCAATATTTAGGAGTTTAAGTAACTAGGCTGCTAGGTAATAATCTTCAATCTTCCTATTACTATTTGTATTTTAAACAGATATTAAAACACACTTTAAAGCAGCTATGGAACTTTTATTTCAAACACAGAGGGGTAGCTATAACCTAACAATTGTCTGCAGTAGCTTTCATTAGGGATAGCATATTAATTACTTCACTAGGACACTTTTTAAAGTAAAAAGGATGCTTTTAGTTACCCTGGGACAAAATGCTTAAACCAGTACCCTCCTGGCCAAACAGAACATACGGTCACACTCCTTTTAGGGGAAAGAGCCTAGTCAAAAAATACCCAAGTTTTGCCTTGTAAGAGGAACAAATAAATCCATGTGATAGACAAGGAAAAATACCAGGATCAGATATTTTTTAATGTAAAATAGTAGTACTGGGGGGTGCCTCTATCTGCTCTTTTCTCTCCCCTGACTACGGGAGGGTGAAGATTCAAAGATTGTGGCAAAAGTTTAATTTTGGTGAAGACATACATTGCACTGGTTCTGCTCTGACCCCACTTACTAAAAACAGAAATCGGCTCAGGTAATTGCACGTGGTGGTAAATGCTCCTTGCGACGGGAGTATGAAATACAGCCTAACTTGCGTTGCTCAGACTTTTCTTCCTCTCACATGCCAAGCTCCCCTAGGGAATGGGGACTATGCTCCTAAGGGGCCAGTGGTGGTTCTCTGCATTCCACCAGCACAGCAAAGGGACAGGTGCAAGCCCTGACGTTCCTCATGTCGCCCGTGATTCAAAACACAAACTCCACTCGACTCGGCTGTCCACCCCTGGTTCCGTGTGAACACACCTCTGTGCCACTCAGGAAACTGCTGCTTCTGGATCTCTGTGGCTTCTCAGAAGAAAGGGAAAATATCCTCGAAATGCAAAAAGGCCACACCCACGTTAAGAAGCTACGAGAGAGACAGAGGTGATAATGAAGGCAAGAGAGAGTTGAACCCAGAGATGAGGTGGGGACACAGTTTCACGACACAGCGTTCTTCCAAAGTCTCAGGAACTGATGGCCAGAGGATATCAGATCTAGTTTCCTGGCTCTAGACTCTGTACATTTATGCATCTCCAAGTCCTAGGTGGCAAGCCTTCAACAGACTTTTACAGAGGCATTATACATTTTTAAACATAAATTATTCACTTTTTTGGCATAAAGTCATCCATCCATGTTTGGTACTGACAAATAAATATGTTTATGGAGGCATCACCTACAGCTCACGAATAGACGGCAATTGCGAGTGTGATATTTTTAAAGTTAGATACTGTAACAAGTGAAAAAATAACTGCCTTTGAGGAGAGGCTACGTATATCCTACATGTGCATCCAGCAGGAGACGAATATCCAGTTTGCTGTCACATGTCATTACAGACTGCTCTCACCGCCACTACCACCCCAGCAACTCATAGACGGAAGTTTAAGGGTAAGTGATGTTACGCGCTTGTCAGAGTTCATGAATGGTCAGAGGTCAAGAGCAGCAGCTCGGGATTGTCTCCACGAAGTTGGGGCAAAGTTCCAGCTGTGTGCCCCCTGCAGGTTTTCAGGAGAGCGGAGGCGAGAGGCCTTGAGCCATCTCGGAGGGACACACAGCCCTCACAATTCCCCTCTCCAGAATTTTCCCAAAGAAAGGATTCCTCTGCAAGGATTTTGTCAAGGCACTACGGTTTAGGAGTCAGAAGTGACTGCCCTGGAGTACGTCTGTCAGTGTCCAAATCCCCGCACTTCCACTTCCCAGCCAGTGACCGAGGACACGTCCTGTAAGTGTTCAGTCCCTCAGTTCGTCCTCTGCAACATGGGGCAACACAAGTGCCAGTCTAATGGGGCGGCTCTTCGGATTAAATGAGATACATGGAAAAAAACTTAGACTAGTGCCTGGCTCAGCTAGTGCTCAGTAAGTGCTAATTTAATTATTTTTTTAAAAACACCTCCTATGAGGTCCAGGGCCGAACACCCAGACAAGTTCTTCCGACCACCAAGTCAGGTGGTTAACCCCAGGAGAGCCAAACAGGCTGTTGCTCATGCCACATTAAATAGTGTAAGCACTCCCTTCCTCTCTCAATTTCATCTCTTCCTTGCTATTCTTTCAGTGATTACTCTATTTTAATATTCTTATACTTTATTAAATCTGAAATTAATCACCTCCACAATAGCCCCAAACACCACAAAGCCTTGAAGAATGACTCAACTCAACCCACACATACTGGCTCCCAGGTTACTGTTGTCTGGCGTCTTATTTCTCTTCCTCTTTCCTTCCTTCCTTCCTTCTTGATTCCTCCCCCTGCTTCTCTCCCTCACTCCCTTTCTCCTTTCTTGTATCACTGTTTTAGATATTCAGCCTCCATTGGGACTGACCCTATTTACCAGTGTCCCCGCTGGGCACGACAGGCCAGGTCCCTTGGGCGTGAGGTGCTAGCTTAAGAGCAGGTGCAGCTCTTTGTGGTTTATGAGATTGAAGAGCCAAGAAATTCTACAAAATATTGCATCTGGAAATTCACAGATCTTTTTCCTAATCTGGAGATTCTCGGGATATACAGTTGCTATAGTGCTAGAAATGGAAGCAAGCAGTTCAATTTTTTCTTTTGGGGGTTTTTCATAAGAAGAATCCCTTAATAGTTATAAAATCTGATACTTTTTACCGAAAGAAAGATGGAAGGAAAGAAGGGAGGGAATGAGGGAGGAAGGGAACATTAAAATAAATATATGTCCATTCCTGGAATAACAAAGGTTCCCGGCCGTCCTTTAATATTCTCCCCATCAGTCATATATGACATGGTTGTGGTTCCCCTTCCCGCTGGCCTCTCTCTCCCTCCTTGGCCACTCTGTGCAGCCATCAGGAGATGAATATCCTGAATACCCCAGAGCAGTCACTTCTGACAGAGAGGGCAATCCCTAGCAGGCACAGCTTGGCCAGGCTTGGGGAGACAGGGTGGGGTGACAGGTGCCACCCTAAGTCTGTGATCTGGGTTCTTAAGGTCACATCTCGCTTCTGCTACAAACTTCCTTTCGCTCCTTGACCGAGTGTCCCTTAACTTCTCTGGGCCCGTGTATTTTCACCCACCAACTTCAATGAGGTTCTGGAGAGGATCAGGGCTCTGCTGCAGAATAGTAAGTGTCAGGGAAGAACACGAGAATGAAGGATGGACACAAGTTCTACACCAGCCTTCAAGGATTCCTAATAGTCAAATCACAAAACCTCTCTAAGTCTTCATATCTTCATTTAGAAAATGAAGTGCATTAGGTCCGTTTCCTGCTCAAACCCGGTGACATGTTACTATAATGAGATAATAAATATGAACACACTTGAAGATTTTGTAAAGTGCTATCTCTCACTTTTATCTAGAAGGGTTGATTAGGCTGGAGTAACAGTAAATACATGGTAAGTCATTTTTCTATTTCTAATAATAATAGAGCAAATCATGGTAAAATCTGATGTTAGAACAGCAGCAGTAGTAAAAAGAAATTCTTAGGAACTCAGAATTGCCAAGTTTGAAATTAGTGGTACACCAGGTCGATGCTAAGCATGGACTTTGAGGTCACATCTCAGGTAAGTCCTGGCTCTGCTTCTTAGCTACTGCTGTGCCCCTGGACAAATTATTTAACCTCTACGAGCCTTTGTCTTCTCATCTTTAAAGTGAGAACAATACACATTAATGGTAAGTTTAAATAAGATAATATACGTAAAGCTCTTGAAGTTCTTGCCATCCAAGATGAGCAAACAGGGTAAAACATACTGAAGTCAAAGATTTCCATTAAGTACTGCTTTGATTCATACTTAAAAGTCTTATTCTGGGAGAAAAGCTTACATTTCCTAAAGGGAAAAGAAAAACAGAAGTAGCAACCTGGCTCTACTTTGATGTCTGCTAGGGAGAAAAGAGATTGTGGTCCGGGTAGAACACACCCACCCAAACGAGAAGCCCAGGTACCTCCCATCTTCCCCACTGACCCCAGGACCCTCCAGGTACGCACAACCCACCAGGACCTGCAGCCACTCAACAATACTGCCGAATACAGCAGCTCCATCCGCCCCTTTCGTACAGCTCTCGACCCCCCAGTACAGGACAGATTCGGAAACTAAATTTGGGGTTCCAAAGAGAAAATGAGTAAAATTTCAGAATAAATCATTGCTGTGAATAAAACATTGTATTATAGAAAGCAAAATACTCAAAGACCTCTATAGACTGGGTCCTAGGGATGTGAATCACAGATGCCATAAGCCCATGGTCCCAGGGGTCTCATCTCTGCACCCCCTGAGGGGCAGGGCTCCACACTCTCCCAGTCCTTGATCGCCACGTCAGACGCTCACTCACCAGGCCTGGCCATGCAGTCTGCACTGCCCTGCACGTGCCCTGGAACCTGGACCCTGACTCTTGGTCTGTCTGGCTTCTCTCTTTTCCTCCATCTTTGATTCATGGCCAGATCTCCCAGTTTGGGAGCCAGTCGAGGGTGGGCTTTTGTTTCTAACGGTGGTCTGTCTCACCTTCAGGGTGGGGAGTCCTACCCACACCCGCCTTCACCAGCAACTTCAGCCCGTCCAGTCCCTGGCTTCCCAACCAGCACTGCCTCCCCTGTACCCACATGTGGCAGAAGTAGGGCAGGCGCAGGAAAGATGGCATCCAAATAAAGGTAAAGGGTAAAGGCCCTGGAGAGGCCAAGGGTGGGGGTTAATCCAAAGGAGGGTGGCGTTTGCTATGTGAGAGAAGGTGTGGCACCTTCACGTCCAGGCTGGGAAAGCTGAAAGGGAGTGGACTGGGGAGACTTAAAGAAGAGGCAGGGGGAGAGAGAAATGAGCAGGCTGGGGAAGAGGGCAATCCCTGGGAGAGTGAGTTGTGCCAAGGGCCCGAAGGCAAGCAGGAGGGGCCAGCAGGGGCTTGGAGGAGAGCAGAGGAAGCCCGAGCCGGCTCCCCGCGGGCTCCACACCAGTGCCCGCAGGGCCTCCTGCCAAGGTCCACTGCTTCTGAGTCCCCACAACATCTACGGGCTCACCAGGGCTCACGTCCATGAGACTGAGCTGCTGACCAAATGTCTTCATTTCTATTCCTCTGTTGAAGGTAAGAATTTGCATTCGTTTTTTGCTAGGGCTGCCGTAACAAAGTGCTACAGACCGAGCAGCTGCAACGAGATGGCCTCCCAGCTCTGGAGGCTGGACCTCACCTTGGGCTGGTGGCAGGCCTCTCCCCCGGGGACCGGGGGTCTGCAGGCAATCTCTGACAGCCCTTGGCTTCTGCTGCATCGGCCCTGGCTTCACATGGTGCGTGCCTGTGTCCCAGTATCCCCGTTTGTAAGGGTACCAGTCACTTTGGATTAGGGGACCACCCTACCTATGACCTCACCTCAATGAATACCATCTGCAACAGCCCTATTTCCAAATAAGGTCATATTCTGAGGTACTGGGGGTTAGGACGTCAACCTGTGGATTTGGGGTACACAACTCAACCCATCGCAGCGCTGTTGATGACGGGCCTTTGCTCCAAACTCCTAAGCCAATGTGGGACTCATTAAGAAAAAAATAAATAAACCAAGCAAGATGGTCCAGTAATGCTTCAAGAATTTCTCTGGCAGCTTGTAAAAGCAAAACTTCCCTTTTGGGTAAACCTGTGCATATCACTTACACAGGGAAGAAGCCAGCTTGCATTCTGCACTCTAGAGAGAGGGAGCATTCGCCCCCCCTTCCCTCGCACCAAATCAGATCAGCCCACGGAACGGACGGTAAATCAGCTCGGCCTTACAGCCAGAGGCAGAACCGTGGGATTTGAGCACCAACCAGAAGAACACAGTTGGGGGAAGGGGTGGAGAAAAGTCGCACTCGAGATGTTTAACTCTGATTAACAGCAGCAAGAATCTGGCTCGTTCCTGTGTAGACGGGGTGAACCTCCAGCTCCTTGCATGCCAAGCCCCAGGGCTCATAAGTAAGCAAGTCAGAATAAGAAGTAACCACAGGACTGGCAAGGGCAGGCAAGTGAACGCATCGAGATCCCAATTAGGCTGCGGCATCAACTCGGCAGGCAGACCTCCAGGGCCTCCTCCTCCTGCCCCTTCAAGGCCAGGAGGAGACAAAGGGGACAGCGCCTCATCTCGGATCCCGGGGGGCCCACCAGAGAGGCAGTGGGTGTAGGACCTGGGGCCAACCTGCCCGGGAAAAATGCATGGTGCCTGTGTAATCATGCTTGAGCCTCAATTTCCTTAGCTGTGAAACAGGATAATAATGGAACCCTTAGGGCTGTGGGAAGGTTCAAATAAATTAGGACATGTGAACTGCATGGAACGATGCTGGCATGGAGCGGGCCCTGAGAATGTTAGCTACGATCATTACTGTCTGGGGGGCAGACTCTAAGGGGGGCTTCTTGCCTGAAGCCTTGAATCCCCATCCTTTGAAAAATGAAATTGTCTTGGGAATAATAATGAAACATGGAGCTCCCCGACACCGTATTTTTTCTCCCACAGAATAGTAGGGTACACATGGGTCTAAGATATTTGGCTATTATTCCAAAGTATTAAAGAATAGCCTGGGTTTGGGAGACTGGATCTAACATTTATTAGACATTTATTGTTTATAACCTTGAGCAAAGTCCAAAATCTCTACTAAGCCATCAGCCATAATTTCCTCCAAAGTAAAAATGGGAAAAATACTTTTCTCCTAAAGTGTGAAGAATAAGTATGAAAATGTATGTAAAGTGTTCAGCAGGGTGCCTGCTAACAACTACTTAAGTGTTCAGTCATTCAGTGCATTGAGTCCAATTAAATAGGGAGAAACCAGGTAGTGTCGGGGCCCCAACCAGCTTCCGCGGTGCCTTTGTGACTCTGCAGGGAGGGGAGGAGACCCCTTGCTGGGAACACATGGCTCATCTCTCCAAAAGCTGCTGGAATAGCTGTGCAAGCCCCTGCCGTGAATGACGTCCTCTCAGTTAGGACGTTCTTGTGCGGAGCAGGAGGCTGTACGCAGTGGTCCTGAGTTGACGTGCCACAGAAAAGGCTCTCCACACGCACAGGAACATGCCGTCAAGGACCTAGTAGTGCCATGTGTGCACGGGAGGTATTTAACCAGTATCTCTGGGAGGAAGGGAGGTGGTGGGGAGGACGTGGGAGGGAGCTTATCTGAAGTTTGTTCTGTGTTAACTGATGAGATGTCAGTGCCCAGGAATCACAGTGCAAGGGGTAAAGGGTATCTGACCGAGAGGTGGGTGGAAGAAAAGACCTGGTTGCTGCCTTTCCTTTTCTAGGTATCTTGCCCTGCTAATACTTGCCTAATTCTGAGCTGGCTCTCTCTTCATGGAACAGCGAGCTAATTGCTACAGACATGTAACAACGGCCTGAGCATTAGCTCTTTGCCCCCTTTTCTGTGTCCCCTGGTATCCGTGATGGTCTCCTAGACATGCAGGCAGGATGCACTCTCTGGTCTGTGTGGCTGAGAAATCCAGGGAGTCCCCAGTGAGGAACATCCCATTTGCAGGTAAAAGGCACAAATCCAAGGATGCCTGCCTGCCCTTAGGCCCGTCCTCTCTGCTTTGCGGAAACCAACACTCATGACCCTTGTCTGGGATCTGTCTACACCATCAGGCAACCACCTGCAATCCTGTCACAGCCCTTGAGCCTTCACAGCCTGTAGGAGCCCCTGCTTCTTATTCCATTCCCGAGTCCTCTGTGCCCACCCTGCCATGGGGGCCCCAGTCCCTGGAGCCAAGGGAGTCCACTCACTCCAGCCAGCAGCCTCAGAGGACAGGGGCCAAGGACACCCATGCTGATGCTGGAACTCTGAAAGGGTTTCTCCATGCAAACATCATTATAAAAAGGGCCAAGGCTTCCCAAGCTGTACTGGCTTAGGCCTTTGGCTATTGGACAATTAAAATAAATGAACGTTAAAGGAACGTGCCGTGTGACAGGAGGGCTTCCTGCAAATCCCACAGTCAGAGAGTCACACTCCGACAGGACACTCAGGGAGGGAGATACGGAAATATTCCTCTTCCACAGGCGGGACATCCACACCACGCAGCTCCCAGGGGCTGGGACATCTGCCCCTCCTTCCTCAGCACCACGAACAAAGCGAGTATGAGGCAGCCAGTCCCGAGCAGCCCCCAGAGGCTGGAGACCTCACCTGTCTCCTGGTCCAAGACCTAGAGTCTCTCTCTCTCTCTCTCTCTCTCACACACACACACACACACACACACACACACACACACACACGTGCAGGAGGCCACCAGCAGGAGGCGACAATAGCAGAACACAGGCCTTTGGAGACCCAAGTGCGCACCCACATCACAAACCAGCGGCTCCAACTACAGGCTTTGCCAGCTATGTGACACCTCTCTCTCTTTTTTTCCTGAAACCCTGTGCTTCCTACACCAGCCAAAACCACAGGCAGAGAGAGAACACACAACAATAACAACCAGTGCAAATGCTATGTGACAGGTGAGGAAGGAGGACTTTCTCTACATTTGGGAAGCTGGGAGGCCTCACGACCCTAAATGGCAGTTGGAATAAAGTCACAAGGTGTGTCTGACCCCCACGTGGCCAGTGTTTATTGTGTCCTGGAAGTCAGGGCGACGTAGATAGAGCAAGTCCTATGCTGGTATCCGATCACACTTCTCTCCACGCCGGTTGTGGGTGTGTGACGACAGGAACACAGCCTCAGCACATGGCTTGCCCTCCACACCTAGCGCCTGGCCTTCTTCTTTCTCCTGGCTGGTGTCTTTATTTACTTTAACAACGGCCACTTTCAAGACATCCTGCTTCTTGCTTCTCATGTCCAGTACCCAACTCTCCCTACCTGGTCTCTAAGGAAGAAAACGTCGGGCGTTAGCTCCACAAAATGCAGTGCGCTCATCACGGCAGACAAGCAAGGAGTAAAGTTTTGTCTCCTTCTCTATACCCCGCAACGCAAAATTCCGTGCTAGTTTGGGTGGGGTGATGAGATGCAGTATGCATTCAAAACCTGCTCCTGGCTTCTATCACTGAAGAAATTTAAGAGGAGAAGTTGAAGGACTGAGAAATGCATAATCAACCATGTCCCCCAAAAGGTTCAACCTGTCTCCCCTCAAATGCTTCCCTGGAATATAACTTGTAGGGAACAGAATGCATCTGTAACCACAAAATATTTTATATCCCATGCTGGTAAACCAGAGCCCAGGAGCTCAGGTTATTCACATCCACAAAGGAAATATCATTTAGGGACACACCACCAAAAATAACCATGGCTTTCTCCTTGTCTATGGTGACGAGTCTCTTGAATGTACTGAAACCCAGAGGGATACGGAAAGGGGCAGCAGCAATGTCTTTGAAAAGCATGGTATTTGAAATTAAAATGGTCATATGGTATTTATAATAAGTTTTTTAAAAAGACTATAGGATATTTGATAAAATTATGGAATTACTATTTTTCAGGTTAATAACAGTATTGTGGTTGTGCTTTTTTTAAGTATCTTAAACTTTTGGAGATGCACACTGAAATATTTATGGGTGAAATAATATGATGTCTGGGTATGCTACAAAATAATCTGGGATGAGAGAGCTGGTAGGGATACAGATGAAACAGGTCGAACAAAAGTCGAGAACTGTTGAGTCTGGCTATTAGGGTTGTGTTTCTATTCTACTTTTGTACACATTAGAAATTGCATGATGCAAAGGGAAAAAAGTAACAGCTATATAAAATGGTCTAAGTTTTTAAAATCTCCAATGATGACATGCATTCCTTGGAAAATCTGCTCCTTGAGTCTGGACAGAGATGAGAAATATCACTAAATCCTATGTGGAAACAAGTGACAAAAACCTGGGCACACAAGTTAGGAACTGGATGGGTTTTTACCACATCTCCACTTTGTGGACTAAAAGTTTCTTTATTTCCGTTGGCTTCACTGTTTCATTTCTAAAACAAAGTCAAACTAATTTTTCAAGGTCTCTTCCAGCAAAGAGATTCTATGAACTAGGGAGCCCACTTAAAAATAAGCAGCAAAATATGTCAGACAAGCAGTTTAACAGGCAACCCAGGCATACTAAATCCTAACAGCTGCTAAAACTCTAGCATATGTTTGCTCGACTACAGAAACTGAGCATTCAACCTAAATGTTGGAAGAAGGATATTTTTCTAACATCGACCAAAGGCTTGGCTTTCTTCCTCCTTCTGCAGCCAGAGGTATTATTCCAGAATTGGGATAGAATGAAGTGACAGAATTTAATTGAATTAGGCTTTGCTGAACTCTTGCAATATCCTAGGATTAACTGACCCACTGGGAAATGAGAAAGAGTTTTATGTCTGGGAAATGCCCTGTTTTCTTTTGTATAATTGCTTAGAAACTGGGAGCCCAGCACTCAGGAACCCATAAAGATCACTGTGCCTGCAGAGCAAAGGGTCAATGAACAGAAAACTCCACATAGAGAAAAACAAAGGGTCTAACTCAGATCAGGGGAACGGCATTCTATCTCAGGGATTCAGTCTCCCAGATTCCATTTTGGTCTTTCCCCCCAAAAAAGAGCAGGCTGGAATCTGTTTGAGAACGCACATTTTCACCGTTGTTTTTCACAACAGTGAGTTGGCTGTTAGGTACATTAGACCTGAAGTCCTACTATCCGTCACTCACCCATATTTCTCACATTGCACCGCTGGTCAGTAAGCATATCCCAGAACAGTACTTTAGCTGGGGTCCTCATTACATGTAATTAATTCAGTCCTAGGTCAGTTCAAGTTCAAACCAGTTGAAATAAGTTATTGTAAAGTTGTTGGTTCAAATTAGTTCGACGTCTAGAAGGGACAAGGCCTAAAGACGTCATCACCTGCAGGTCTGATCATTATTTGTCAGGTCACAAAGCGACAGGTACAATAGCTCCCATGCCACACAAGAGAGTGGCATCAGATGGGAAATTCACACGCTAGTATGCAACGGGCTCCAGTGGGGATGAGAATAACACAATTAAGCATAAAAAAATTACTCTTTCTCAAGAATGGACTAACAGTTACCAAAGGGAAAGAGACTGGAGAGGATGGGTGGGAAGGGAGGGATAAGGGGGAAAAGGGGCATTACGATTAGCACACATATTGTGGGGTAGGGGGCACAGGGAAGGCAGTATAGCACAGAGAAGACAAGTAGTGACTCTAGCATCTTACTACGTGATGGACAGTGACTGCAATGGAGTATGTGGGGGGAACTTGATAATGGGGGGAATCTAGTAACCACAATGTTATCATGTAAGTGTATATAAATGATACCAAAAATAAATAAATACATTTAAAAAAGAAATTACTCTTTCTGAGTATTTCTGCCTAAAAATCGCCCTACACAGGGGCTTCAATATTTTTATCAGGTAATAATTCCTATTGAGTCCGACTTTTCAAAAAACACCAATTTTATTTAGTCATTTAACAAACGCCTGAGAGCTGGAAATGTGCCACAGTGACATCCTTTCAGTTCCCTGACCAAGCCTCTTCTTCTTGGTCTCTGTGACTGGGTCTAAGGTTTCCTCTCCGTCTGGGTAGCTGAGGTGGAATGTCTTTCCTGGACAATCTGAGTCTCACTGAAGGCAGAAAGGAATGTGAGGGGACCTATACCACTCAACAGTATCCAGTCAAAATCACTGCCCTGCAGAAGTAGGGTCCTGTCCAAAGGAAGATGCTAAAATGTCACACTTTGGTCGTTCAAATTTTAAACTGAGAAGAAAATCATGAACCACAACACGTTTTTTCTCTTTCACCATCTCTTCTGCATCTCTCCTTTTCTGTCCACCTCTCTTCTTCAGATAGGACCCAAGCTCACTATTACCTAAACATTTTAGTTGCATCTTTTGTTTTCCTAGCCTCCAAGCAAACCTTTTTCTGGTCATTGTCCGTGGAAAGATGACAAAATTATCTTTCGTTTTGATCTGACCATGACATTCCCTTTTTAAGATTCTAACAGGGTCTTCCGATTCCTCTGCAAAATTAGCACAATGTTTTATCCTGTACATCAAGACTTTGGGCTTGTCTGATTGGCTGGTGGGTTTGCTGACAGGTTTACGCCTGGATTCACTGGATTAGAATCAAATAGTCTGATCGCTGCAAAAGGCTTTTAACACCATCTGCTCTGACACCTGTGTGGGGGATGAAGGAACGGAGAGCAGAATGGCCCTCCCAAGGCTAGGCAGCTCGCAGGTGGCACAAGGTGGCCCAGGTCCCTGGGCTCTGACTGCCGATGCAATGCCGTTTGACCTTATCGTGCTATTACTTTTCCACAACCCTCATTTCCATCCTTCTCAAAACCCTCCTGCTCCCCTCCCTAAACCCCCTGGGAAGCCGTGCACCTCAAACAGTTCCCACCAACCTGTCTGTTGACTCAGCAGCAAACCAAGTATGCCGCTTGTAACTTCTAAGGCAGTGCCCCCAGATTCCTCCAAGAAGATAATATACGCAGGTGTCCACTGGAAAACAAAAAAATGGTGGAAAGCGCCACACAAATGCAAGAAATGCAAACGTTGCCAATGATGAACGATGCCGCTGAGATGTGTCTCGCTTTGACTTATGGCTACACGAGCCTTACTGACATAGGTGTCGGTAGAAAACTACTCCCTGAACTGCCGCATCCTGAACTCAGACAAGATGGGCAAGCGCTTGTGAAACCACCCACTGAGGGAGTTCGGTGGCTTCCTCCCGAGTGGGCGTCTGGGAACTTTTATTCTGTGGCGACGCTGTGCAGTGCATCTGTGGTTGGGTACTGGCTGTGAGCAGGCAGGTGTGTGAGTGCTGTGTGCAGGGTCCATGGGGGGGAGCAGGATGCGACAGTCAGGGGGAGTGGGGGCGGCAGCTATCTTTAGGGGGTCAGTGAAGGCTGGGCTGAGGCTGCCTGGGGGTACTGCAGCTAATGACACCCCTCACGGCCATACACACGTATACCCCCCAAACACTGAACTAACTGCATATAACATAATCTGAGATGGATTTGCGGCTCTTTATCTTTTAGGGCAACAGGCTGTGAGCCCATGAAGCTGATCTATAAGTGCCAAGTCCTTTCATTACTCCAACTATTTTTTTAATATCAGATACCAGTGTGCAGATTTCATTATAATTTAGAGCTCCCCGCTCCCCCAAAAAATCTTATCAATGAGTAAAGAACAATTCCACAGAGAGGAGCTTTTCCTTCTAATTCTTTGGGGCAACGGAAATCAAAGCAAAACAAAAAACAATTTGGTTTGCTCCTTAGGGGCTATTCTTTGTGTCCCTAATCTCAATACAAAGGTTGGGATTAAAAACCATCGGCACTAAAACAGACTGTAGTTTCTGCTTTGAAGTCTGATGATGACAACAGCTAAAACTTTAGGCAACTTTTGATAAGGCAGAGTCCTTCAAAATCCTTTGAAATGTTAAATACTAAATTGAAGAGGTCTTTAGAGAGGAAAATTTTTCATAGAAGGTGCATAAGGAGCATGCTTTTTAAATTCACAGTCATTCTGCTTTCTTCCAACACCCAAACCGCATGCATGTTCCCAGTTTGCTATTGTCTGCCACTCTAATTCACAATTAAAATCAGGAACCAACGTCCTGGATTAAATAAGCACAGGAAACAACAGTTAAAAAAAAACAGAACAATTGGTCCTTATGAAGTGACAGATAGTTCTTACCTGGGAGCCACTCTCAGTTTTTACTGGGCAAACCCTCCATTGAAAAATCTAAGAAACTGTCTCTCCTCAAAGCAACCAAAATGAAAAATAAAATGAATACATTTGAAGCAGCACAATAAGGCCTGCATTTCAGTCTTTCTCACTCTATAAGCAGAATTCCAGGAATTCTCTAAGGGGCACCTGCAGCAGGCAGGACCACTGGACCTGAAAATATCTCCAGCACGGACAGGCAAAGGTCCAAGAAAGAAGCTTGCACGGGACAGCTCTTTGGGGACCCAGCTCTCCTGGGTGCACACCACAGCTCTTTCTCCTCCTAGCAAGAGGACAGGAGGCTGGGGTGGTTTCTGTAACTGTTTCCTCATCTGAAACATTCCAACAATAGTTCTTACCTCAAAATACTGTTATCAGGACTTAGTAAGATAAATTTAAGTGAAGGTGTTAAGCACAATGTGACAGCAGGTGGGTGCTTTAAAGTTAAAAAAAAAACACACACACACACAAAACCTTTATCCTCAACCAGAGGCTCCAAGCTTCCATTCATCC
Organism: Manis javanica; assembly: GCF_040802235.1. Lineage (NCBI taxonomy): Eukaryota > Metazoa > Chordata > Mammalia > Pholidota > Manidae > Manis > Manis javanica. The sequence continues at coordinate 101,716,769 of NC_133167.1, forward strand.
CACCCCACAGCTCCGAGAATGCAAAACAATATTGCAGCCAAAGCCACAGGCCTCACCTCTCCCTTAACCAAAGCAAATTTTCATAGATTTTCACCCATTCATTCTTTCAGGCAGTGAATTAATCTAAAAACTGGATTCACATTGACATTTTCCCCTGCTCCAAAATATGTTAGCAAGACCTTTCCTGGAATGCTGTTCTGTCTGTTACTTCTCAAACGGCAATGTTTCAGACCTCGTTAAAATGCGGGTCCTGAAGGTCCCACGTGGGGCCTGAGGTTCTTCATTTCTTTTGAGTTGCTGAGAGAGGCTGGTGTGCTGGTCCACGGACCATACTTTGAATAGCTGCGTCCTAGCTCAGGGCTGACAAGAGTCAAAGACCCATAGAACTGTGAGCTGGAAGAGAACTTAAGAGATCATTTTTTTATCCCAAAGAAGGAAGCTTGAACAACTTCAGGTCATAGATAATGTTTTTGTAATTTTTGATTCTCATAGTGTTTTTGGAAATTGGGCAATTTTTATGGATTTACAGCATCCAAAAAGAGAAAAACAAAACAAAAACCAAAGATACCATAGCATAGGGCCTCTATTCCTGAATGGGAATGAATGCCAGGGCCGAGGAGTGGCCCTGTGGCCCGCCCACACTCTCTGCCAGCCCCCACAGCTCCGCGGCCCTCCCCCAGGGCAAGGTCCAATCTCAGGGGCTGTGTATCATGGTGCATGTACCGTTGTAAACTTCTCTCACATTAGAGATATATTTCCCAATTCCCAAGTCACAATGGTACTCAAAAGGCTATGTGTTTAAAGAAATGACAGATAAGAATAGCCATTTAGCCCACATCCTTTGTTTATATGACCTACCTCCAACTTCCTGTCTGCCCCATTCACTCTGCAGAGGAGAGAGTCGGGGGCGCACTTAGGTGCCCTGGCTCAGCCCACAGCTGGTCCCAGATAAGGGGAGGGGCCCAGGTCCCCTCCTGGACGCCTAGGATTCCTAATAGCTAGGTGTGCGGCCTAGGCAGGCGGGGGCCTTTGTGCACCTCTCAAATCTCCTCACACTGGCCACCTCTCTGCCTCGTCCTGGCTTACTGTGACTGCTTTCGGTTTTAAAAATCTCCATTTCTGGTTATGAATACTATAAACAAGGAACACCAAGGAGGCCTATTCATCACCCACTTGGTGGTCAGAGCCAACCAGGTCAGCTGCTGAGCCGAAGCTGGCCTTCCCCCGGAGGAAAGGAGGCTCAGCCTTCGCAGACCTGCTGCACACCCTGAGGAAGGCTGTGCGCACAGCTCTGCAGGCTCGCGGGGGGCTGCCAAGGGCTCAGGGCCTGGCCCAGCCAGGGGTAATGGCTCAGACAGCCTGGAGTCTCCCTTCGTGCTGTCAACAAAGCTGTGTGCCAGGGTCGGCGTTCAGGTGTCCCCGAGAGACAGAACCTGGGTCAACAACAGGGCCTCTTCTTCCCCATCTTCACACCCCTGGCCTTGGTGCCCCCATGGCCTATCTAAGCTTAAAGCCTGCAGGACATGGAGGGAACAAAGAGAAAGCCGGGAAGAACCTCAGCATTTTTAAGAGGTTAAGAGCTGAAGAAAAATGAGCTCCCCTACTCCAAAATCCCCATCACCTCAGCCCCTAGAGCTAGGCTTTGCTGACCACCACTTGGAGCAGAATGTCGTCCAGGGAAAGAGGCAGCAGAGAACCACCGAAGTCTGAGGAATAGGGGATGGTGAAATGTACGGACTCTATTCCTGAGCACACACACAAGCCGAGGACATCCACAACAAGCAAATTTAACTTCCACTGTAAAACTGTAAGATAGACATGTAGTCTCACGCACATGTCTGCAATCAAGAGAAAAATGCTATTCGAAGGAATTCTGTACAATTGCTTCAAATGATAAGTACGTTTTAAAACACTCAACAAAGTGATAAAAGCTCATTAATAATCTTCAGCCCTCCTGAGACGCTGAGCTTTCCAGAAGTCAACCGGAGATTGCAGCTGCTTACAGAGAATCCTGCAAACCTAGGGCCTGGTCACACGCTCTCCCCTTCCCTAAGAGGCAGTTAATACTAAAAGACTTTCTTATTCAGATAAGACCGTGGGGAGGGCTGGGGTTAAAGAGAATAGTAGAACCCTTAGGCACACGCAGGGAATGGCGACCTACAAAAGGGTTACTCTTCCAGGGGATGAAGACTTTTCCACAGCATCGCTGATAAGAAAATATCCCAACTGGAGTTACAGCTCCAAACGTGGGTTGGACGCACCCATGCCACGTTTTTTTCTACAGGTCTCTGCAATCTGTTTCTCACCATCTGCTAGGATATTGGTTCAACCACGTGTGAGTCAGAACACCCTTCTCTAAGAAAGATGGAATGACTGGCCACTCATTTACTTACTGGGAGCCCCAGGGATCCAGCCCGCGTGGGAAGACAGATGGGCTCATGGGCCCCAAAGTGTCCTGGGCTTTGGCTGGAAGGGACAGCCAGTCCGGAGAACAGAGCTCCATCCACACTCGCCAAGCTGAGAAGATGCCATTTCAAACTCACCACTGAGCCCTGGAGTGACAGTCCTGGGAAAACGAAGCCATTTCCACGCCGGACAGCCCGGGCAACCTGGTAGTTTCATGCTTTTACAACTATAACACTCGATTACTCTGGAGGTTCCCTGCACAGGTTTTAGGAGAAGCACAAATAATAATGGTGATGCAACCAATTATATGCCTGACTTAGATAGCTCCCTTCCAAAGAACTCCAAGGCTGTTCACGTGCATTGTCTCACTTCACCTTTGGACACACCTATGGGATAGTAGAGGGAGGCATTATTAAGCCCAAAGGACACAGGAAAACAATCCCTGAATCACAGTATTTCAGGAGAAAGCTCGCATATCAGTGTGTTACTGGCACAGCCATCCGTTATCAGTTGTCAAGGCAGTCTCACCCTCCCAGAAATCTAGAGCAGGACTCCCAAAGATATAATATAAACCTATCCTTGTAATTGTTACGTGTGCACAGTACAAAAATACTTATAGACTGATCAGAAGGGGCCAACAGGATGCAACTTGTAGGGAAAGGACATGAGATTCCCTTTATATTAACAATAAAGAGAGAGCTTCTGAAAAATGGTAACACTTTAAAAATCTGAGAAGTAACGTTCAGAGCTTATACACAAGTCTCAGAACGTGACTTTCTGAAAATTGCATGTCTTACCATTGAGTCCAGGGTTTTCATGGTTCCTCAAACTTTCACTGAAAAGCAAACAGCAGAACCACAAAGCTGACTGACTAATCTCCCCACAGCAGATCTGAATTTCGATGTGTCAGATACTCAGATACTGCAGGGGGGAGAAAACGTGGGATTAAAAAAAAATAAACAGATGGTCAATGAGTTATGAGGGCCAGAGCCATCGGTTTCCGTGGGTTTATCTTGTTTATTTACCCAGGTTTTGGTAGAAGCAGTACTCTTACCCTAGCAACAGCTATATCATATGCTTCCTAGGTTCCCACATACCCGGTTTCTAATGTTAAAACCCACTACTTTACAACCTGCAAGAAGCCCTTTTGTTATCAGTGTTAAATATGCTATTTCAGGTCACTGTCACATAGCCTTTCGCAGTTCTCCCTTATACTTAAAGCTTTTAAATGCACCTGTTTTTTTTTTTAGTACATGCAATGTTTACACATATTCTGGAATCTGACCATAACTCTTCCTTCAGTATAATCCTGAACTGAAGATATTTCTAATAAATAAGTCACCTTGAACAAGGTCCAAATGGCTCCCCTTGATGCCAGGATATTTAGTACAAGTTACAGTTTATCCACATGATAGGATTTTTTTTAATCATGCAACACTTCATACTACATTATTACATTAATACATGAGGTACAAATTTTCATCCTCACAAGAGTAACCAACTTGGATACATAAGATCCCCACATTTCTGTAGTGAATTACAGCTGCGCTTTTTTTTTTTTTTTTGAAATGTTTCATAAGACGAGCTTACGGTCTGTCAGAGAAATTTTCCAAACGATAACTTATTACATTAGGAATTCATTTTTTTTCCCCCTAGAAAGAACTGGGCCTGAGGTGGTATTACAAGGCAGAATAATCGCAAGCAGATGTAAAAATACTTGCACAGAGTTAAAAAAAATAATAATAATAATAATAGAATAAACTTCATATGTTTTGCGCCTTTAAAAAAAAAATGTCAGATACGGCAGGCAGTAAGTTGGCCCGATTGTCATTAATTGCCATTATTATGTGCTGATGATGGCTTCTAATGGCAGTATTTTCCTGAGCAATGCTTTTACATTAGTTTTCTGGCACAAAAGCCTGTTCACAAATACCACAGTGTTCTCCTACCAAAACTAAAGTGACTACGAGATTAAAAGCAATTAGTGTAATTTTACTCGCTGGCATTAGTGCTGAAAGTAAATCAGGATATACATTTTTTAAGGTTCAAAAACGTTTTCAAGTTTAGCATGATTTGAAAACAGAGTGGGGAAACATCTATCAGAAGCACTAAAAAAAGACATGCCCTCTGCAGGGCAGCCAGGGAAAGGGCGAAAAGCGCTTTTATCCCCTGAAGAGATTTCACTGTCATGAAAGGGAGAAAGACGATTGAAAAAGAAAATGAAAAAACAAAAAATAAAACCGCATGGGCAACACTGCAGCGGCAGACCTGACTCAAAGTATGAAGACTGGGGTCCCGTCTAAGGATGGCTTTCCCTCTGAAGCCAGCCATGCATGGTGCCCACTCACCAGAATAGAAATCACCATGCTCCTATATTGGTTAAAACAGATAGGGAAATCAAAGAAATGAACAGCTTTTTAACAGCTTCTTGACTAATTCATCAAGAAATAATTTTAGGCAACTGTTAGGTAATCCACCTATCACCAGCCCCTGCATGAGTTCTAAGTTTCTTTTAACTTCAGGGTAGAATCATAGAGGATTTCAAGCAAGAACATTTTTACATTCAGTAAACTCCACATATGAGAGCTTGCTAGAGGAAGAATAGCTGGAATTAAGAAAACCTGTGATGTGAACCCTCCCAGAAAATACAATTTACTATTTCTAAGATAGTTCTATCAACAAGCAAGGATACCAACCAGCACTTCCACTTCTATGACAGTAACGAAAACTCATCACACGGCTCAGTCTAAACCAAAATTCATGATGATTACGTAGGAGAATCATAAAAGTGTGGTAAGTGGCTATTCCAAGAAAGAGTTTTAAATCTAAAGGTTCATCCTAAGTGTCCAGCTATAGATGAATGGATAAAGAAGCTCTGGTACATACATACAATGGAATACTATTCAGCCCTACAAAAGAAACAAATGCTACCATTTGCAACAACATGGATGGAGCTGGAGGACATTATGCTCAGTGAAATAAGGAGAAAGACAAGTACCAAATGATTTCCCTCATTTGTGGAGTATAACAATGAAGCAAAACTGAAGGAACAAAATAGCAGCAAACTTAAAGAGACTCCAAGAATGAACTAGTGGTTACCAAAGGGGAGGGGTGTGGGAGGGCGGGTGGGGAGGGAGGGAGAAGGGGACTGAAGGGTATTATGTTTAGTACACATGGTGTGGGGGGTCACGGGGAGAACAGTGTAGCACAGACAAGGCACATAGTGGATCTCTGGCAACTTGCTGCACTGACGGACAGTGACTGCAATGGGGTGTGAGTGGGGACTTGATAATATGGGTAAATGTAGTAACACATTGTTTTTTCATGTGAAACCTTCAACCTTCATAAGAGTGTATATCAATCATACCTTAATAAAAAATAAAAAATAAATTTAAAAAATCTAAAGGTTCATGCTATTAAACAGCACTTACTCTCACTGTTTTTATTCAAGTGTGAACGCAGGTGTTTTTTCTCTTAAAATTTATAAACCACATTCCATTGTAGAATGCATTGACCCAAGAAACAATACTATAAATGGTAATTCATGCTGCACTCCAGAGTACAAAAAGCTAGCAGAACCCTAGTAGTAGGTGGAGTAACTACTCATATTGTAAGAGTATTAATGCACGGCTCGGTGAGCTAGCCCGCCAAACCCATTCTAGTCATGCTGTGGCCCTGCTACTCCAGCTCTAGCGGACAAGCCAACAACTGCTCAGAGATATCAGTGCCGTAATATCAGAGCTTGCATAAGAATGACACAAGCACTGGTACGGTAGCCTAAAAACTTATTATTTGAAATTAGTTTCTCCTTTCAGTTCTGAGCTTCTCCAAACCAAGTCACAGACCAATCTGGGGGACGATCCCCATGCCCCATTACACAAGGCCTATTTACAACAGTCCTCGGAAGCCCATCCCTTGGCCCTGCCATTTTAAAGCCTGGAACTAACACACCGCAGAGAGGAGAAGGAAGAGAAAGTGAACTGTCTCCAGGATTCTTTAGACTGAGGGGAATGACTTGTAAACAGCCTACTGACGTCTTCAAGTATACGGAATCTGCCAAACAGCGGTATCTCAAGTAGCTTTAAATAATCACTCATTATTGCTATTTATACAATTATATAACAAGACTCTCCACAAGCTCCACAAAGGTAACCTACCCCAACTTTTATGCAAATAATGACACGAGTGAAAATTGGTGTAGCCAAAATTAATAAAAGTAAATTCTGAGTTAACAAATGAATAGCGTGATAAATGACTCTTGTAACCATTCTGACAGTTACGCCAAATTTCACTTTTACTGACTTAATCCAAGGAATGAAAACATGTCCAATTTTCAAACTGTGTAACCATATGGTATACAGACACAAGAACACAAATTACCTCCAAGGATGAAAATATAACTCAGCAATTCGAAGAGGTGATACATTATAGTTTTAAACCTTTCACAGGATTCCTATGGCTACAGTAAAAAAGAACTTAGAAACACCTTAAGAACATGTTTCTACCCATCAATCTATACGCACCATTGAGAACAGACATAGATTCGGAACAGCTTTCAATGAGCGTTTCTAGCCCCATTTAAGGGATTTCTGCAGTATTATTAAGCGGTGGTTCCTATCTCCTTTATTGCCTGTTTTCTTTCCTTTTGGTGGCAAAATTGTTGTAAGATAGGAGAGCTTGCTTTCGTCTGTCTGCCATGTGTACCAAAAACAGCCTACATCATACACTTTCATTTCATTAACCAGAACCTTTACACAGCAAAGAAATACACAATCAGGGTTTATTTAGTTATTTTTGTTTAAAGTTATATATATATATCTATATATATATAGATATATATAGATATATATACACACACATATATAACTGCATTTCCAAGAGCTACATTCTCATGTCTTACCATGAGGATTGATACCAAAGTCAAATGAACTTGGGAAAAACCCTCAGAACACCAAATGAACCAAAAATGGTTCATGGGTATTCACTAGCATATTAAAGACATCTTCTCATTGACAAGAGCAGAGAAGCAAAAAAGGGGGTTTACTCTTAACAAAAGGCTTCACTCTTAATAAACCAGAACATTTGGTTACGCCAGGCACCCGATTTCCACTCATTTGAGATTTTGCTACAAGTGGTGAGGTCTGCCCTGGAGACACGTCCACCAGGCTGGCCTTTGCATCTGGGGCTCTTGGGCCTAATAAGCACTTTTGTTTCATCCCCTCTTCCTATGTCATCTTTTTTAAATCTCTCTTTAAACCCTCAGTAAACAGTCTTGGTAAGTGTTCGAAACAATCTGCGAGTTTCAAAATAATCTGAATTTTGGTGAAATTTCTAAAGTACTATCAATAAATGAAAATGGTTGAGAGAAAAATTCTCTTCTAACCATTGGAGAGACATGCACATGGAATACATACGGATGGTGCACACATACCCGTCCTGACCTACGCAAATCTATAAAGTCGTTTACAGGTGGCTCAAAGGCTGAAATAGGGGCTAGAAACGTTAGCCCCTAATTCTCTGACACATAAAATAGTCCCCAACCTTGGGAGAAAAAAAAAGACTAGAAAAGATATAGCTGTTTTCCCTTCCTGTTGTACCGCAGAATCAAGCATGAGGATGAAGTGCTTCAGCTCCTAGTCAGTTTATGAAATAAAAATACACTGATGATTTCATATGCTCTAAGTAGACTGATATTCCCTGCTCCCCCTCCCCCTAGCTGTCCCGACCTGATATTTTTAAATGAGAGCAAGTTTCAATCTACCAAGTCAGCAATGGAAAAATCTTCATATATAACCGAATTGGTAGTCCAACTATTCTAGCCATAAGAAAACATACTTCAAAGACTTCTACGACTAACAATAGAAGGTCCAGGTGATTAAATGTTTTCATATGCCTAAATGTTACTCTAGTTCTAGATTTTTCAAATAATAGTAAAGTCAAACTCAGAACAATAAGAGGGTCCCAAAGAAGGTGCAAAATGCCATACAACAAAATATGTCCTTTCAGTGCAAATAATGTATTAGATTCTCACATCATTAAGAGAACTCTTACAGATCAAACATTAAATGTAGAATCAGAATAACAACCTGATTCAAAAGTCAGAGCGCCTCTAATATTATTGCCGCTGAGCACAACGGTCATCAGCTAAACCATCAAGTCCCGTCAGGCTGTTGGGCTCAGGTTAAACCTGAGTCATAAACAAAACTACAATAGGAGGGAAAAAAATGCAAACTCCTCTAACCTTGGTCCCCTCCTTCAGTGATAATTATACTTGCGCTAATGGGAAACAGTGACAAAATTCCACATGGCAGCAATTTATAATCTGGAAAAAAATCTTAATTCCATGAAAATGACAAATAACACACCAGAAAAAATTATCCATTCGTATAAGCTGAGTCTTCTCTAAAAGTTAGGTTTCCTTGGGCGATGCCTGCACCCCTTCTCTGCCCGGCTCCACACGTCCCAGCAATGGTCAAGAAGGTCCCGTCCTCCCAGGAACTAGCCCTGGTTCGCAGCCCTCCCAAAGGCAGCCGAAACCCTTTCTCTCGAGTTAGGTGCTGCATGTTCATGGAACTTTAGAGCAGAAAGCGTCTCACAGGTAAGGACAGACTCAGAAGACTTACTAAATTACAGAAGGGCCCAGCTCATGTGAGTCATTGCTCAAGCTGAAACTCACTTCATTTTGACTTTCAGGTCACTACACTTACGCTACCATGTCCTAAACACCAAGTCTACCTTGCAACTTTTATGTCACTTATATTTTCTACAAGAATTTCTGGGAAGGAATGGGATAAACAGTGGGAAATGCATCATTCCTATCTGGAGCACTGGTTAAGGTATATATACATATATTTTTGTCTTTTAAAAAAGTCACCAGCAGCCTCTTTCTACACTGTAATAGGAAAATTATCTGAGGAAACATACTATAATGGAGTATTTGTGCAGATTACGTACGGATCTTAGATTGTCTGGGTTCAAATCTCCACTGTACGACTCCTGTTACTATGACCTCTCTCTCCGCTTCCTCGTCTATGCCATGGTGATGGTACACGAGATCTACTTCAGTGGGTTACTACGAGATTAGATGAGTCTGTCTGTGTCTGGAATATAGAACGATTTCTTTAACACAGTCAGTGTTATGAAACTGGTAACTATTTTTACATGAAGGAAGGTGGTATATGCATAAAATAAAGAAACACTGTAAGGAACACCCAGTAATTTTTATGTAAAAAAAACAAAAGTCTGAGAGTTCCAAAAATACAGGGTGTGGCGCTCTTTGAAACACTAACACAAGGGGCTCTGAAACCTTAGGCTGAAAAGCAATTTAAGGAAAACAACAATATCAATAATACAAACACATCGCTGCCTGGGCCTCTGACGCTGGTGCAATAATTCCAATCTAACTAGGAGAATATAGTTTATCCCAGTCCCCCCACCCCGCCATCATTCTCTTTGCTGTAAATCACACAAAATGCCTGGTTAAAACAGATGGCTCTTAAATCATGCCCTGAAGCTCTGAAGACTGAACCACACTCCTCAGACCACCTGGAGAAACAGGATGGGAAGGATGTCAGGACAGGTTCTCTATGGAGATCATTCTTTCCTCACTTAAGATGATGTGCTATCTTGGAGGCTGCCAGTTAGAGGAACCTGGAGAGAAACCACGAGGGAAATCGGCGATCGGGTTTTTCAGGACAAGTAAAGACCATGTTGGGCAACAGCCAAGAAATGGAAGCAACCTAAGTGTCCATCAGTAGATGAATGGATAAAGAAGATGTGGTACATATACACGATGGAATATTACTCAGCCATAAGAAGAAAACAAATCCTACCATTTGCAACAACATGGATGGAGCTAGAGGGTATTATGCTCAGTGAAATAAGCCAGGCAGAGAAAGACAAGCACCGAATGATTTCACTCATCTGTGGAGCATAAGAACAAAGGAAAACTGAAGGAACAAAACAGCAGCAGAATCACAGAACCCAAGAATGGACTAACAGTTACCAAAGGGAAAGGGACTGGGAAGGATGGGTGAGAAGGGAGGGATAAGGGGGGAAAAAGGGCATTACTATTAGCAGACATAATGTAAGTGGGGCACGGGGAGGGCTGTACAACACAGAGAAGACAAGTAGTGATTCTATAGCATCTTACTACGCTAATGGACAGTGACTGTAATGGGGTATGTGGTGGGGACTTGATAATGGGGGGAGCCTAGTAAGCATAATGTTGCTCATGTAATTGTAGATTAATGATACCAAAAAAAAAACATGCTGGGGTGTGTAAGAATATAGTAATTTATCCTCCATTTGCCCCATGGTCCCAAGCACATAAGCGGGTGAGAATTATGCCTGGGCTTACCCCGCCTTATCTCTAAACATCCTGACCCTCCCCCAAGGCAATAGGCCCAGCGGATCCACCACAATAAAAGGCATCACGCTGCTGACCTTCTCTCTCTTTGTCTGTCTCTGTCCCCTGCTCTCCCTGTGCTCTCTCTCTTTCCCTCTCTGCACTTTGCTCTCTGTCCCACTGCTCTCTCTGCTGCTCCCTCTCTCTCTCTCTCTCCCCACCCCCACTTCTGGGGCAGCCACTCTCTCCTTCAGATAATAAAGTCTCTTGCGTGGGCCCGTGTCTCCTGAGTCATTCTGGGTAAGGAGGGTCATGGTGAGATACCCTTTCAGGGTGAGCTTACCTTCTTCAACAGGCTGGGCACTTGTCAGAAAGCCCAGCCAGAGCCCAAGGCACCTGCGGAATTGACTTCACCAAAGAAATTGAAACCCCTGCCTTGGGAAATGGTCCCCTACGTGCACATCCTTCTCTCCCGCAACTGGGCTGCAGGTTTCCTCTACTCGTTTCACCCAGATCTGCTGGAAAAACCAAGACCATTGGATCTGTGACCATCTCAACTGGGCCCTCATTTTTCTCATCTATACTCAACTCTGTCTTCCATGTTCCCCAAAGTATACATTTGACCACATCACTTGCTGGCTTAACCAGTGTTTTCACGGCCTCTCGGTGCCTATGTGTCTTTCACTACACAACCCCCCAGAAGTCACCCTTTACTTCCGTCAACGCCCCACAAAGCAAACCACTCGGAGGTTTTCTTGCCTACCAGTTCAGTCATCGCATTTTTTTCCTCTAATGGAATCTACCTTTCTTCCTCTCACCTTCCAAACTCCTGACCCCTCCTATTCTTTTGGCCTAAATCACTATCTCCCGCTTGCTAAATCTTTTTCTTTCCATCTCTTACAAGCCTTGTATCTGCCTTCATGACCTTTACAATCACCACCCTGAATTCTGTATTCCTATAACAGTTTTCGGTACTACTAGCATGGCCTTTGATTAAATGGCATATATCTCCTCCAAAAGACTGGAAACTCATTTAGGGAAAATAATGGTGCTTCTCATTCAGAGCTTGGCACCTTCTGTGTGCTTAATGTTTGTTGCAATTCCTACAGCAATTATTCATTCCTTTTCTATAGCCTCTGTCCACCTCATGTACCAAGAGGTAGGTAAACCGACTAGCCTACCCCACTCTACTCCTAGTATCAAGGAAGGCAGAGAATGAATAAGCAGTCTTCAAAACAAAATAAAAACTGTCCTTTTCATTCAATGGCATTTCCCCTGTGTGCAAAGCTCAACAAGAAATTAAATGCACACACACACACACGCATACATACACACAAAGGTTTTAAGCCTCCAAGAGCAGAGAGAGCATATATGTGATAAATGACAAGGCAATAAGCATTCATAACACTGGCCAAAGGTGCGGTGCAGATGACAACAGCTGTAAGAGATTCTTTGTGGGTTGTGGTGGTCAGGAAAGTCTTTCCAGAGGAACTGGGATTTGAGAACTGTGATCTCTCATATAGGTGCACAGGAAGGAAAATAAAGCAATCCAGATTTGCTAGGAAAGATCATTAGCTCGACAGAGAAGAGGAAAGGAATGTCATGAGAAAAGACTCAATGTGGGGAAATGCAAAGTATTCTAGGAGGATTATAAAACAGTTTTCTGGTGGCAGATCATCAAAGGGATGCTAAGACATAATGCTGGAGGAGTGCTAAGAAAAATACAGGTGAAGAGTTTGGATTTGAAACTAGGACAGCATTTTCTAAAGTGGGATTTGCAGAATAACATTCCTACAAGGTGCTATTAAAGAGATTGAGGTAGAGGTTCAGTAGCTAAGCAAGTTTGAAAAATACTATTCTCTCTCCCTTCTGGAGATCAACAATGTATATTAGAATATTAAAGGCACTGAGAAGTTCTGCAGTAAAGAGACCTGTTTACCTATTTCTGTATATTTCAAAAATTTTGCGTTGGGAAAAACCTAATTTAAGAAATGCTGAAGTGCAGGTAATGCAGAATAATACAATAGAGTAACATTCACATTTTTAAGAAGTGTAGACCACAGAGTTAACAAAATGAAGAAATGGAGCTGGAGTTAAGCAATGGAGAGAAACAATGGTGTGAAGAGATGTGAAAATCTGTGAGAAGTTATTAAGTTAGAAGTGAATTAGGCACTTTTCTACAAACTTCGCCCAAGTTGAGTGGGGTTTCTGTGAATATCTATCAAAAACATTTCCTGCAAGTTCAGATATGGCTGTAAATCCCTAGGTTAGAGCAAAAAACAATTAAAAGAAGAGGAATCCATATGGAAACAGGTACAAAGGATTGCAAGTTATCCATAAATGGGCTCTTTTCTAGGTAAATATATATCCTTTTAGACAATAATCCAAACTCAAAGCCATGTGTGGTTTTAGAACATTTACCTCTTACACCAGGTAAGACTTTGACATCTTAGAATCCAGAAATCCACACTTAAATAAGCAAATCACAAGCATAATACTAATGCAAATGCTGTGAGTTCAAAGGGCAAGGTAATTAACATTAGTATTCACAACAGTAGTGGATTTACGATTTTCAACACTTTGAATCTTTATTCAGCCAGATTCTTCGTGGCCAAGCATATGGAAGTGCTTTGCAAATGCGGTTTCTAATCCTTTCACAGAGAGAGGAGTTTTAGGCTCAGAAAAATAGTTGAACTTTTTCCGGAGACCATTTAGGGAACACGAAAGAGCAACTCTCTTGGCTGGTGTTCTCCAAATGGCATTTGCAGAAGTTGCGATCCTTGAGATGTCAGCGGGTGCTACGGGTAAAAAGGGCTCCTCTGGCCAGGTGTGGGACGCAGCAAGGGTGACAGGCTTCTTTACCGCAGCGCTTCTCAGAGCCTTGTTTCACAATGGCAGTCTCCGGGGAGAGGCGCACTGCTCACCACGTCCACATCCACCTCACCCCAGACAACCCCTGCTTTCGGGAGTAACATAAGTTCCACAAATAACCTTTTGGAAGACACAAGACTGTCCCCTGCGTGAGCTGATATGTTTCTCAGACAGGAAGATTCTGGCCCACTATGACACTGACAACCCAAAGGTGAGCATCGGTGATCTCCCCGGTGGGGACGTGGGTTCGGCAACAAACCTAACGCCCTGACCCTTCCCACAGCCTCCCCTCTAGCGGCAAGTGGCCTTACCTTCCTTGTGGGCCCTTGAACACCACAGCCAGATGGATTTCATCTTGGCATCAAATGCACCAGAAATGGTCTGGTCTGACGTAAGTGCAGACAGTGGGCAGAAAGGGCATTGAGTGCCCCGGCGCAGCAGAGCTGAGGACCAGCCAAGGAGACAGGACAGCTCGCTCTCACCTGGGGGTTGGTGGGGGGGGCTTCCCCGGCGTGGGGGCTTTTCTCTGATCATGTCTGCTCCTGAACTTGAAATCTGCCCGGGTCCTGGGGCTCCTCTCCAGGTCATTTAGAACTTCTTTGGCAGAAGCAGCCCTTGTAGTTTGGAGAGATCTGCCGGGATAGCAGTAGTGGGGAGAATATGCACTTTGATGTCCCCACCAGGTAACTAACTCCCTCCATTGTCAGATTAGTGAACCGTAACAACAACTGAAAAGGGTTTGTTTCTCCAAACAGAGGGTCGCCTTGGAGTGATTAGCATGGCTGCCAAATTATGATCCCTCTGCAGATGACTAATGGTGGCCCTGGCAAGTTTCTACAGGAAGAAGTCTGGCAGGTGAGTGCTACGAAAGCCCGACGTACACCCGAGGAGACTCAGATGGAAATGAAATTGTTTGCTTTTCCTTCCGTGTGTCTGACAGATCCCCCCCCAGTTTCTATGGGGTTCATTACAAAGGTGTCAGACCCTATCAGAAATTTGATGGCAGCCACACATACATAAATAAAAAGAACACTCATGTCCTACCTTTGAAGTTTTCTTAAGTTACTCGCAACAGCCTCTCCCTGTGCCAAGTTTCCTGCTTCTTGCATAGTAAGATACTTTCTAATTAGCATACCACAAATATTCCTGATCTCTGCAAGTCCGGATACATTCTTCCATGTTTCTTTTAAAGTACGTCAGGATTTCTCACCCTCTATAAAGAGGTAGGAGAATGAAAGCGATGTGCCAGCTCAATTCTCCAATTGCTTTTTTCCCTTTTTTTTTTTTTTATTTTCTTTTTTGTTAGTGGAAAGGTCACAGGGCAGGAAGCCAGAAGCCGTGGATTTGGGTTCGGGCGGAGCTGTTAATGCGTTGTTTCACTTCGGGCAAACTGCTTCAGCTTTTAGGGTCGTGGATTTCTTTGCAGGAAAACGAGGAGCCTGGACCCAATGGGAAGTCCCTCGCGGTTTAAAACACTAAGATCCTATTCAGGAGGCCTGAATAATTCCTGTCCCTTTATCCAAAGGCTGGAGCAAGGGATAGTGAGCTAAATACAAAACAGGTATAGACGTCAGCCAAACGGGATGCGATTTTAAAGAGATGCAGATATTTCATGGCAGACCTCTGTATTCCGTTTAACAGCAAAAACGTTTTTTGCTTCTTCTCTCAAGAGATGTAGTTACATTTTTGCCTAGCTCTAATTTGTTGACAAATATGTAAATGTACACACACATAAGTATGCACACATTCTAACCTGCCTTTGTATTAGTGAACTGAATCGACAGGAGCTAATCCTAATAGAAGGAATACTTGAGACAATGAAAATAAGTTCCTAAATATAAAGAAAAACATTCTAGTTTTTTGGAATGGTAGGAAAAAAAATGCAGTCACTTCAATAAAGTAATTTGGGTTGCCCTGTAACATCTGGGTTTCAGGATTTTGACTTGTAATATCAAAAATCATAAAAACACTGAAATTTATCTTGATTGCTGTTATGAGCTGTTGGGGAGCAAGGACCATGCTGGCTCTCCTTACACACTTCGCCATTTAATCCGCCTCATCAAAATTATCTGCAGGGTGGCGGCTCCCCTGTAAAGGTCCTTCAGCCCCAGGACCTACCATCTCTTTCTTGCCATGGCCACTCCAACACCCGCAACCCGGCTCCCTGCCTTCCTCCCAAGGGCTACCCACTGCGCCCTGCTTTGCAGACATCCGGGCCTGGCTTCCCCTGAGCCCCCGCATCCTGCACCCCTGCCAGCCTGGCCACCCTTGTCCTCTTTGACTGCCACCACCTGAACTCGGTAAGTGCGTGTCACACTTCAAGACTAGCTTGACGTCACCTGCTCGGGGCCTTTGCTCCCACAGCACCGCGATCCTGCTGTGTTATATCTGTACACACAGCCACCTCCCACTCTGCCTAGGGCACATCTGTAGCCCAACACCTGGACAGCAACAGAGAGAAGGGGAGCATGCAGAGAGGGGAGCAAGGTGCATGGAGAGATTCTGTGAACATCCTAAGTCCTGTGCCTCCACCATCCCAAGACCCCACCCTCCCGACAGATGAGCAACATAAGGTGTTCATGGATGAAAACCACCATTCCCAGTGGGAGAAGGAATGCTGAATACTGATGTCAGAAAAATCTTCCAATATAAGAGGAGGGGTGAGGGTGTGTGTAGGCACTAGGAACCCATTGATGTTTTTCCCACAGAAGAGAAGCAAGAATGAAAAACATCTAAGATTACCTAGCAGTGGCATGTAGATACACTGAAATGGCATAGAGATTAAAATACAAATTACTTCAAATAATTATGCAGCCAAGAAAAACTATTACAAATATATTTATAGATGTAGCAAAGCAGTCATATAGGTTAAGTACAGAAAAGTAGGCTACAAAACAACGTAGATAATAGAATCACAATTTGGAAGGTACTTTTTCACATTTTTATATATGAGAACATTTAGCTATATAGATACCACAGAGAAAAGTCTAGAAGGGTAAATTTCAGAACGTTAACAGAGAGGTTATCTGAATAGTAAAATGTGTGATTTTTTTTTCCAGGTTTCTTCTTTCTCTTTATCTCTATTTCCTACCATGAACGTGAATCACTTGAAATTTTTAAAAATCGCCTCTGAATAAGTAAATAGGCCGTTTATAAATATTAAACAGTTCAGAGGGTGCGGATGTGGCCGCAGGCAGAGGTAATGGGGATGCAGCAGGGGGCGGAGTTGACAGGATTAGGGAAGAGCTGACGGAAGCAGGGGGAGAAATTTAGGGACCCCAGGAATCTCCCTCCCAGGCTTCCAGTCTGAGCAAGTGGGAGAGATTCTGGTGACTTAGTGACAAACAGGATGGTATGAAGGGCAGTTAGCTTAGTGGTAAAGATCATTTCCTTGGACATGGTGTCTTTGACGTAGTGACTGGTCATCTAAGAGAGACTGAAGTTTCAGGGAGAGGCGAGGGTGCCAGGTGGCTGTGGACTGAGGCCAGGTTAGGTGTCACGGGAGCCCTACGTGCCAGAACACGGCAGCTCTCAGGCTGTGGGGACCCGGGCTGTGTACCTGTCCATTCCTCATGGGGTCACACTCCAGGAACCCAGAACCCCTGATGTGTGGTCATGCCACCCTCCACACCCAGACCAATGCCCGCGCAAAGTGGGTGCTCCGTGTTTGAGAAGTGGATTACAGGATCCTCTAAGGTGCCAGCTGAAGTAGGTAGGGTGCATGGACCCCCTGAGGGAGAGTCCCAGGAGCAAGGCGGGGCTGACACGCGGGACGGCGCAGGTGAGCCGGCCCGGATGCAAAGTAGACCCAAGAGAACAATGAATGCAACGTTCCAGAAACCAAGGAGGGCAGGTTGCAAAGCAGAAAAGGAGGCCAACGACAACAGCCAGGGCAGAGAGCCCACAGTCACAGGACTGGGAAACAGTTCAGTGATGCCGGGTTCACTGCTGATGGAAGAGAGAGTAACTTCGGGGGGGAAAATGAAATGAATGAAAGCAGAGCAGGCTTTGAAGTTGCGTGGTGAAGAGGTAAAGCCACACGGCCCCAGGAGAATCAAGTCAGGGCAGAGCTTCTTCCAAACAAGGGGTGGGACCTGCCGGTGAGCCCGCAGGAGGCAGAGACCAGGCTCGGCAGGAGCCGGCCGGGCGGGACACCAGCCTCGGGGAGGAAGAGGAAGCCTTGTTTGACCTCCATCCTCCAGCCCCAGCAGCGTCCCCGCCTCCACCGCGCGACCTGCTCTAATCAGGCGCAGATTCACTGCGGCTTCACACACCCCTCCTCACCTCCACGGCCGGGGCCAAACCTTCGGGGCTCCCCGTTGGAAATTCTCCATGAGATCTGGTAGCTGACTGTTTCAATCCCTCCCACAGGACAAGTGCCAGAAAGAGCACAAGTTCATATACATACAAGAACTTGCAAACAGACACTCCTCTAAACCAGACTACTTTTAAAGTAGTACCTTGATATTTTCCTTGGCTTTTTCCCTAACAGCAAAACACGGCGGTATACCTGGCCAGGGGAGTCGTCGTCCCTCAGGGTCAGGGGCAGCTCACTGCAAGGTGAGTCCTATGGGCCACCCTCTGCTAGTCCCGGGGCAGGTGGCGGAACGAGGCTGCTCCCGTCCAGGTATGGGTGGGCAGGTCTCCATCTGGACGGAGACTGTGTTCTGGGATTAGCCCGTTGGGGACCCCAGGGAGCACACTTGGGACATTTCTGTGCGAGGTATGTCTGTGCAGAAAGACTTTACCCCAAACCTCCCAGGGCACCCTCAGCGAGGCCAGGAATGAAACTCGAGACCGGAAGCTGACTCAGAGCTGGCGGCCAGGCAGCTGCGGCCCGGGCGGGCTTGCCCTGCTCCTGACCCGCCCTGGAGCAGCTGAGAGCAGAGAATTCCCAGAAATCGTGTGAGGAACTCAAGATCCCTACCAAGCTGGCACCACCGGGCAGCTAAAATGCCATATGCCACTTCAGAAAGCAGGCAGGATGGAGGTGAAGGACCTGCGTTCTCCCTCCATTCGCACTTCCAGACAAATCACTGACCTTCTTCAACACGGAAGTCCAACCCCAGCTCCTACCGCATAAACTTGGGGCTGGCTCACAGGTACTTGGCAACAGGAGAAATCAATTATGCCTACCTGGCTCTTTGTTGCTCGAGCTTTAAGATACTTACACAGACATTAAAAAGCAAAACATTCAAAATAAAAACTTTACCAAAGATTTTCCCAAACTGAGATGTATTTTCAAAATGCATGTGAAACATATGACCATTAGTTTTTCTGCAATAATGAGCTTGGATTTTCAAGCTCGTCTTGCCATAAAGTCACACTTTTCCAGCAACAAACAGGGAACATGTGGAAATGACATGAACGTTGTTAGGACACTGGGCTCCATTTAATATAGTGAGGCAATAATTTATCAAATGGGACCCAGGAGTCCTTAAAGTCTCATGGCCCTTTCACTTGTGCTAAATTACTCCCCCAAGACTAGCCTAGGATTAAGAATCTGCATCATTAACGGAAGAAATGGAATGGGTTGTCCTACCTGCTAGAGCGCCCTACAGCGGGACAGATGCAAACACACGCTCTAATTACAAAGTGATCAGTTGAGAGGAGCAGTTTTCAGAATTAAACACCTAAAGTAATGGGGATGATGCAACGTACTTGCTCATGGAGAGTTCAACAGGCCTGGGCATTAATTCTGTTCTTTCCACCCTCCGCATTTTGAGGGGGCCAAATGCTCTCTATTGGATTATTCTGTGAATTTTAGGCTACTAAAGGAAAAAAATTGGGTAAAGAGTTCCTCGCTCAACATTAAGATTGCAGAGCTTGCAAGGAAAGAGCAAATCTATCTGCAGAACATGTCATATCCAGGAGACCAATCTAAGTATCAAAGATGAAAGATGTTCATGTTGCCAAACCAGCCAAGAATTGCCAAATATTATACTAAATTCATATACACATTAAAAAATGACTCCTTGTTTATAAACAGTCTTCCATATGTGTTGGACAGAAACTCACTAAGTGACAATTAATTGGCTGACTTTCTGCAATCTGTCATTAATTGCTATTTTCAAGTTAAAACGATCCCATGAAATTTTGTTTGAGACTCTATAGCAAACCTATTTAGAAGAAAGTTTCTATTTCTCAATGAGATGTCAAATAATTTTCCTAATGGTCCCACTTATATAGAATTTAACTTTTTACATTAACATTGTAGATAAATGGGCTTCTCTTACGCACTCATTATTTTAAAACATAGATTTGCTTGTATGAAAAGGCAGCTCACCTCCCCTTGAGTTTGTAAGTTTACGTCTAAGATCTTTGAACAAGTGAGGAAAGGTCATATATGTGCGCATGCATGATCTAAAACTTCTGTTTTATGTTTAGTCTCTGTACGGGTCTGTAGGCAATCTAGTTACTGGCCCAAGTTATAATGTCAAACACGGGACAAAAAATTAAGGCTATTTTATATGGGCTCATCCAGAAGTACTTTCTTTTGGGTAATAAGTAAGAGAAGTCCTAGCAAAGTGATCTGTGATAACGATGAACCAGTTCATTATTCCAAACACTTAAATGTGTTTCATGACAACCTTTCCACGAGTTTCTGGGAAAAACACAAAAACTCATTGTATGGGAACAATCTGCAACTGGACAGCAATTCACAAATAATTGTACATTTAGACAAAAATCATGCAAGTATGAAGGCTTGGTATTGTAAAAGTTTACAGCAGTGGGTTTCTCCCACAAGGCACACACATAACTCCCCCTGGTGATTTTAGACATATAAACTGTTCGTGCCACCGTCGTCAGAAAAAAATTTTAAATTGTCAGGCTTTATGTAGTATTGTATTTAAAAATTCAGACCAGTTTCTGAGTTTCTTCCGCCTAACAACATACCCCAGAGTTCAATATACTTACTCTCCAGTCTGGGTCCCAGCTTCCTGGTTTTGCAAGGGGTCTGTGAAATGTACAGATGGTAATAATCTATGGCTTACTTGAAATCCTGACGACTGCAGCTTTATTCTCTTGATTTCCTTTGGTGCCAAAGACGTCGTTCTAGTCCAGAGTTACCGCATGTTAAGTGAAACTGCTGTCAACATTTTATTACATTCAGCATTTCAGGTTTCCTGATAGCCAACTCAAACATCAAAGATAGCCATGGTCTGTATATTTTTCAATCCTCTTTTTCTTTTTTTGCCACCCGGGGAAGGGTGCTGGGCTCTCCTTAAGCAGTATAGAGGTTTAAAGTTGTACGTTGCCAGAGCGCATCAAAATAAACACTAATGCAACTCATTTCTACCTTCAGACGTTTCTTTCCTTCCCTGCTTGCTGCCCCAGCGTTAATTTTCCCACACTCTCTTGTAATGGTGAAGGGCTTGTCCGGGCAAGTAAGATAACACTTGGGCAGGAGATTAAAAGCCCACACTGAAGTCATTAAGTACCTACAGGGCTGGGCCCTGAATCCACTCAGCAGTCACCAAACACTGACACGTGGACTTGAAAAGCAACCTGAAAAGCCTAACAACTAAGATAATCTCAGTTGGCATTTCCAGGCCCTTGAACCACCTGTATTTTATATGCAAAACAGTCTTTCAACGCAGAGGCCAGAGCAAGGACTAAACGCCTTCCTTTCCTTTCAGTTCGCTGTGAATAGTGAACCCCCACCAAGGTCTAGAACTAGGGTGACCATTAGTCCTATTTTGTCCAGAATAGTCCTGGTGCATAATTATTGCTAGTATTGCCTTTCCACGTGAAAGGGTCCTGGTTTCATCAACACTCGGCTACCTTATCTACAGCTTTGATCTCAGTGCTGAAAAATCCTTTACATTTGCCATCTGTGTTTGGAAACTAGCTTAAACACCTCTACCCCCCAAAAATCACAAAGCTATGTAGCTGTTCTGACGGATAAGAACTTACACCTTTCCCCTAAGTATTACCTGCACTCTTATGCCAATTTAGGAAACCATTTATTTTATTACATAGGTTTTCATTGTTTTTCTTTTCCACATTCATATAAATCTTTAAAAACCCACCTCTAACTTAATATAGAAAATATAGAATCCTTCATGGCTTAAGGAATGCTCCTTCCAAGGTGCAGGGTGTGGTCAGATTATTCAACCTGTGGTCAATTACTAGAACGATTTTGATGCAGGTGCTGTAAGACAGCAGCTTCCCTTTCTGCATTGGCTGTATGATTAAAGAATGAGAAAAGTAGCAACATATTCTTCGGACATTTTTTAAAGAACTCTCACTTAAAAAACTAGGGGATTATCCATAAATAACACTTACTATAAATGGAAACTATTAAGGATAACAAACACAAATCCTTGTCTGGGGATGGGGAAGACAGTATTTTCCTACATTTTTTTTTCTTTTTTTTTTTTTTTTGTCCTTGAAGAATCTGAATAAACACTTTGGGCCTAAGCAAATGAAGACATTTGGAGAAATAGAATATAACTGAAAACATAAGGAAAAGAATCAATCAGAAATCTGAGGGATCTGGAAAAAGAATTCCTGGGGAAATAAAATAAAGAGGAAACAAATAGCACCACTTGAGGGAAGGGCTTCTCCTTAGGGGCACCTAAATTGGAACAGCGCTCTGAGCTCCCTCCGCATCTGATCTCACTGCCACAGCCTCGTGGGGATGGCCCAGCCTTTGTTTCTAGCTGTACTGCTCTCCCTTCCGCCCTCCCACCCCCCCAACCCCTCATCTCAATCAATTACTAACATCCCTACCTAGGTGTCCTATGTACGGCTCAATCTCAACGGGGTTTTAGATTTAAAAAGCATTGCTGAAAAAATGAATGAATGAATGAATGAATGAATGAATGAATGAATGAATGAATGAATAAATAAATAAATAAATAAATAAATAAAAATAAAAAGCGTTGCTGCTTCGACATTCTGTATTTTTGATAAAGCCTAGGCTCAAAGCCCAACATCATCTTCCTCGTGCCAAGTCTTGCCGATGCTACCCCCAAAATATTTCTTGCATCTGTCCCTGACTAGGCTACATCCTTTCTTCTTCCTAACTAGGACCAGCTGACCCCCATCTGTAGTAGGCTCAGCCTAATCTTCAATCCCACGACCAGCCCACCCTGGGGCAGAAGACCTGTAATTTGACCTGATTCAGCTCCACCCTTGAGTTGCAAGTCACTGCGTGCTGTCTGTCCCGCCCTCAGGTCCCAGCTTCAATCAAAGAGCTCCCAGTGCCCTAATCTCAGTCTGCCTCCTACCCTCAAACGACAGGGCTTCCCCTCTAAACCTTGTCCCTGAGTTCCAGTTGTGGTAACTTCCGGGCAAATCTGGCCCCTCCTGCGTCTGGGACTCTTGCAGGGTCCTTGGCCCTGAAAAGCCCTTCCCCCACCTCTAGTTCAGTGCTTGGGTTCTGCCAGGCCCCGTGCCCCATGTTCATACCCAGAGTCAACTAGTGGTCTAAGGGCCAGGAGATTGCCACACCTGTCAGAAACGGCTCGTCAGCAGCAAATGTGATGTAAACTCCCACCAGGCAAAAACCAAGCCAGAAACCAGGCACAAGCAGAAATCTATTTGCTCCACCTGAGCCCTGACATCGTCTCTGGGTCCTGTTCGGACACACCATGGGCTTTGGCTTGTTTTGGCTCTGAGTCGACACTTCTGGTTTTACCCCCATAATATGGCTGGACATTTTGGATTTCTGATCCCCAATTCTAACCCCCCACTTTCCCAAGAACCATGACAGCTTGCTCCGATTTGGGTTGGGCATGGTTTAGGACAATGCAGCCACCTGCCACCCACACCTACCATCTCTCCTAGTTTATGCCTCTGGCCACCATTGCCCACCTAATAACTATCCTCTCCTTTCTTCCTGGCCTGCAAAGCCCTGATCCTTCATCTCTTGAAGGATAGGCCCTTCCATGACCCTAAGGAAAGAATCACCACTTGTCATTTATTGTGATCTTATTTATTTTGGCCAGTGACTGAGATGAGTGGGCATGTGATCTATTCATGGCTGATTAAATGTAAGAAGTTTTCTGAGGAGAGTTTTCTGTGCCAACTTAAACAACACAACAAAAAACTCCAGAAAAGTCCTTGTGCCCATTCTCTGCCTTGGATGAAAAGGAGATAGCTGGAACTGCAGCAGCCATCATGAGACTAAAAGGCAACAAAAAAAGATGTAGGAGCCAATATTCTCATGACAGTGAGAGAAAGACAGACAGGCTCTGCGTTCTTGACAGCACCACTGGGCTTCTTCTCTAGCCCTTGCCTGTCCACCCCAGGTTTATATTAATGTTTCTATATAACTATATAGTTATATAGCAGCAGGGGTGTGAGTACAGAGAGCACCCCTAATTATACACTGGGAGACGGTTGAAAGGCTCCAGTGGGCTGGCTGTTTCTGCCACGGCAGGGAGAGCTGTTGCTCACCTCTCGGGGGGGGGGGGGGGGGCATCCACTCCCACAGGTGAGCAGGTTGTCATTCTGTGCAGCTATGGGGCAACTGGCTGAATGGATTCTACCACCAAAAACGGTTCAGGTTTCTATAGTTTAGGCCAGAGGCATAAACTAGGAGAGATGGTAGGTGTGGGTGGCAGGTGGCTGCATTGTCCTAAACCATGCCCAACCCAAATCGGAGCAAGCTGTCATGGTTCTTGGGAAAGTGGGGGGTTAGAATTGGGGATCAGAAATCCAAAATGTCCACAAATTAATAATTGTGTGACTTAATGTTCACTGTTTCAGATACATCTTGACTCCAAAAGTTAATATAAAAGAAATGGCTAAAGTGTTCACAGATATATATTTTTTAAATCCAAAAGTCCCTCAAGAACTTCCTAGTCTATGGATTACACACTTCTGCATCACTGATATTTATATACTCTGTCCAGGTATATTCTTAGTTTTGTCTACTGGATGTCGAATTCTATTTACTTTCCACATGAAATAGGATATTTAAAAACATCTGTTAATAATTCTGAAAGAATTCTCCTGGAATACTAAGACAGAGAGAAAAAGTTCTATCATGCCACTAAACAGTGGACATCAGTGGGTATTCATATGTTGAGGTGGCATTCACTTTTATCTTTTTTCTTAAAATCTTTACCTTCCCCAAATTTCACACACTACTCGTAAAAATTTTACTCAATTCACCAAGACTTCAAGCCAAGTGAGTTGCTTATACTTTCTTAAACATCACAGTTTCATCTTGTCAATGAGACTACGGAAAAATGCTGTAATTATTACACAATAATAGAAGTCCCATGATGGCAAGAATCTTTGCAGTTCTCCTCACTGATGTAGCCACCTCAAAATACAGTGCCTGATATACAGTTGGCGCTCCACGTACAGTTGCTGCGTATTTACTGAATTTGTAGAACCATATCACAAAAAGATAGAATTTCAAAGTCAAAGAATTGCATATAGCAATTTTCCTGTCAACAGCAACAAAAAAACTGTTTTTCATGATTACTTCCTAAAGCTGTATCTTTAAACTCTGGGGCATTTTTTGCAGAACCAGACAGAGCATCATTTAATCAATGGGGGAGAGCTCATCCTGCTGAGGACCTGGGGTTGCTGCAAAGCACAACCGTTTTTGGTGGTAGAATCCATTCAGCCAGTTGCCCCATAGCTGCACAGAATGACAACCTGCTCACCTGTGGGAGTGGATGCCCCACCCCCACCCCCGAGAGGTGAGCAACAGCTCTCCCTGCCGTGGCAGAAACAGCCAGCCCACTGGAGCCTTTCAACCGTCTCCCAGTGTATAATTAGGGGTGCTCTCTGTACTCACACCCCTGCTGGTGGCATTAGAATCTTTCAATGGGGTCTCCTACGCCTTTCTGTTTAATCTCCACGCTCGTTCTTTGCAAATCTCCACTTAAACACTAAGACATTTGTTCGGTGTCCTGAAATCCTCAACCAGCTCAAGGAGATGGTGTCACCGGGTATTGCCCTTTTCCGCTCCTGGCCCCAGTGACGCACAGCCCTGACTCACCTTCCTTTTCCTTAAGTTATTCCCCAGAGTTGATCTGGCTATCAAAGAAAAACAGCTGATGTCTCTTCACTTGGAGTAAAATTTAAACAAAACACATGAAGAAATATAAAGCAGTAATGGGTGAGGACTACTCTTTTCCTGGAGACCCTGTTGGAGGTGAGGCTGCCCCCACCACCTGGCACCCTCCCTGGCCCCACCTCCCACATGCTCCAGTGCCACCAGGGATTCAGACCACAGGCTCCTCTGCCTCCTGCATCTCCCTCTGGCTGGACGGCCACTTTCCTCCGCTCTAGTTGCCCTCACTTCCCACCCCTGCCCTATATCCCGCTCATCTCCAGTCTCAGGGCTCTTCCCCAGATGCTCCAGCCACCAGAATCGCTTCCTGCCTTGAATCCCCAGAGCACTTACCCAGTGGGCCTCACACGGTTCCAGCTTCAACCAAAACATTCCATTACTTGTTGGATTTATATACTGGGCTCCACAGAAATGTTACTTTTTTAAAAGGATTCTGTTGCTAAAAAAATAAAAATAAACAACAAATCCAGAAACCACGGGTCTACAGTGCTGATTCTGGAAAACAACTGGTTACGGGATGATTCCATGTTTGGTCTTCCCTTGCAAACAAACAAAGAGCTCTTGGAGGGCGGGATGTATCTTACTTCTGTAGGTCTCCCTCTCAGTATGTAGCGTGACGCTGTGTACGTGGCAAGTTTCTAGAAAATGTAGCTGAGTAAATGAATTTTAATGTTAAAATTAGACTATGTAATACTGACACCCCCCTCCCCCAGAAGAAAAATTTATGGGGTGCCAGGAGTTTCTATATCTCAGTTTGGCTGGTTGTTGTTACATGGGTATGTATGTGTATATATATGTGTGTGTGTGTATATGCAACTAAAAGGAAGAAAAAAATGTATTTACTCGGCAGGCATTAATGGAGTCATTATAGTCCCAGCTCTGGGAAAGGGAGTATGATCTGCATTCATTCACCGTCAGTCATTTCCGTGACTTCATACAAGGTGCTGAACGTACATCTCTTGTCCTCACGGAGTTTATGGTCACGTGGGGAGGATAAACTAATAAATAAGTTACTGTTGTGCTAAACCCGTAAAGTGATACAAGCATCTAACTGTACACCAGGTAGGTGTGTAAATGCCGGTTCTCACACTGTGAATGGAGAGGTCCCGTGCAGATAAAAGCAGGCCCTTCCCTGGCAGGTTTGGGGCTCACAGCATGACCGAAATGGCTTGAGCACAAACATAACACCTCCTCAGCAGGCAGGAGGGGACAGGCACGGTCCCGGCAGCCCGGGGTCCCTTGGCCTCAGCCTCCTGGCTCCCTGGTCGGTTCTGGGGCTTTGGGGCCCCACAAGAACCAAAGAGCATCATTTACCTCCCTTCCCCATAGCAACCTGAGCTGGGGGAGCCAGCTGGCCATCCCAAGGTTCAAACGCCTATATTCCAACCTTTGATGAGATAAACACACTCCTGAAGGAGGAAAATCTACAGGCACAACGCTCAAAAGTCAAACACCGGAAGAAGCTGCCTCCTCAAAAAGTAATTTTATTTCATAAATGCGAATATATTCTTGAGAAGCAAGTCTCAAAACAGAACTGAATACTTGCCCTGAATATTTGCTCTAATTTCCGTGGACCGCGGTGGAAAGCGGTGAGCACTTCTATTCACTGGCTCGCCTCCTCCCTTCCCTCCCCTCTCACTGGAAGCCCCCTGCCCCTGCCTTCGAAGCTCCGCTTTCACCACCTCCCAGGCCTCCTGAGCAAGCTCACCTGCCCTTCACCTTCCCACTCATCGCCGTTGAGGAGCTCAGCCCTGCCCTTCAGGAACCCTGCGCCCCCACGCTGCTGCATTACAGCTGCTTGTCCACATGTCAGAGCCCCTCCTAACGCTGAGCCCTCTGAAGCCAGGTCAGGCTCTCTCATGACCTTATAACAATAGTACCCGATAAATATGTGTGCCTGAATGAATAAACAAGAGAATGAATGAATGAATGTCACAGGTCTCAGTGAGTTCGGAACTGAATGTGACCTTGGAGCATCTGACTTCAAGGACAACGCTTCCTCCAGAACAGCAAGCTGCCTTTACCTGGAAAAGAGAAGCCATGGCATGCCTCCAGACCTGCTTCTCTTTCTCCCTCTTCACATTCAGTCCATCACCAAACTCCCATTCTCTCTCAGAATCCTCTCACCTATTTAGTCCTGCTTTACACCCACAACCACCTTCCTAATGCAGGTCTGCATAAAAAACAGCCTCCTGATTTCCCTGCCTCCTGCTTTTGCAACCCATCTTCTCAGAACAATTTAAATTCGCTTCCTCCACGATCTTTTTCTCAGGTCACTCCTACACTCAAGAGCCTGCAGTGGCTCCCATCTGCCCATCACTCTACTTTGAAGTGCAAAGCCACCAATCACCGTCTTCCTCCCTCACCCTGTCCCGCCTCCCTAGCCTTACAGGATGTAACACACACAGAATCTTGCCCGCAGCAACATGTGCCTCTGTTGGGGGCCGCCTGCCTTGGGTCACCCAGTAAATACATGTAATGTATACTCCATATGTATATATGTATACTCATCTACATCCAGCGTGCCCTCCACATTGTTCTTCCCCAGAGGAAGCCCTTGAAAGGCAGGAAGGAGGATGAGCAAAACGAATATAGGCATCTGAACCTTGGGATGGCCAGCTGGACAACCCACAGACGCCCTCTCTACAGCTTTCACCTACTCCCTCAAACCCTAAGACCAAGGCAGGCATCCCAGGAAGACCAGAAGAGGGAGGCGGGTGAGGCCCGACCCAGCGCCTTCACTGGACAAGACTGCACATTGTTTATTGCTGTGTTCACTCCTTGGGTACTTTGTTATTAACTGTATCTCCTCTCTTTTTACACTTTGACACTTAGTGTGTCAGGAGTGGGCACAGCCAGGGACAGGCCCACTGGACATTTCCTGAGCAAATGTCTATTAGGAAGGCAACCTAAGACCCTGGGAAGAAATCAAATATTAAATCGAAAATAATCACTTTTTTAGTTTTACACACTGCAGTTTAGCCATTTTGTAACCCACGTTAACTGTCTCTTGGCACAATGTACTGATACGAGAACATTTTATGAAGAATTAGCAGCCTCTGAGACACAACACAAACATATCCAGCACACTCAGGAAAGCGGAGTAAGGCTGTCAGAAGACGGGGCCGGGATGAACTACAAACACCTTAATCTGAACATCAGCTAAACACACAGCATTTCCCTTTTTTCTTAAAAGTAATATCTCTGGGACAAGAAAAGCAGGAATCGGTTAAATTGTGGCCCGCAGACGAAACCAAGCTCTATGGTCCAGGAGCTAAGAGTTGTTTATCCACTTCTGAGTGGTTGGGGGAAAAAAAAATCAAAACCATAACGGTCCATCACATACAAAAATTATATGAAATTCAAATTTTGGTGTCCATAAATAGAGCTGTACTGGGACACAGCCAGGCTCCTTCATTTCCACATGTCTGTGGCTGCTTTCGCGCTAGAACGGCAGAGCTGGGGAGCTGTGGCAGAGAGCAGACGGCCACAGAGCTGAGAATACCTCTTATCTTGCCCTTTATGGAAAAAAGTGTGCCAATCCCTGATCTGAAGTTCAGCTCCCAGGAAAGTACACAAGGGCTTCTGTCCACATACGTGACTCAACAAGTATAAAAAGTGAGTGGAAAATATATAGTACGTAAAGACAAAAACAATATACTCTCCTATTTCAGTGTTTCTCACACTGAGTTTTGAGGGGTTGTGCAGGTCAGAATGATGTCCCTTTGGGAGATAGGTAGCACGGCTCTGAGATTCTTATCCCTCCTCCCAAAAAGACTGGTTTTGCTTTTATCCTAATATACGGGGATGCTATGTATAATTTTATTTGAAAAAGGGTTTTCTTCAAAAAAGAAAACCACGAGTTTGAAACTCAGTGTTTTGTCTGAGAGGTGACTAACTATAACCTCAAGCAAATTTCAAAGGCCATCATGAAAAGGAGCCTTCTGTACCTAACACCCCACAGTCAGCCCTACTTGCTGGGCATATATATCACGTGACAGATGTAGGCAGCCAACACGTTCTGTTATAAGGAGACATGCTTTTTAACCCGATGTGCACCTAGCCCTATAGTGCACTTTATTTAATAT
Organism: Manis javanica; assembly: GCF_040802235.1. Taxonomy (NCBI): domain Eukaryota; kingdom Metazoa; phylum Chordata; class Mammalia; order Pholidota; family Manidae; genus Manis; species Manis javanica. Next base: position 101,746,524 of record NC_133167.1, read on the forward strand.
GCAAAATTACACAGCAATTTGATTCACATGCCCCCATAAATGCCACATACCTATTTTCCTAATGGGAGCCAAATCAAAAACTTTTAAGAAACTACTAACAGAGTTGCGGGTACCTATAATTTATTTTTATAAGTAATGAATCATTAACAGGTACTTCGGGAGGTAAGTAAAGAGAAATGGATAGGAGCTGACTGTAAGGCTTGGAGTTTCTGTTTGTTTTTTTAGCAAAGCAATAGCCTTCTATACCCCATTCGAAGCACCTGAAAAATTAGTTTAGTCATGTAGCATGGAACTAGTAAACTTACAGAGGCACGGTTTCATGGAAAAAAGCAATTCTAAGAAGTTCTCACACAGACCGACTCTTGCAGAATGCCTGGGGCATTCACTAACAAGAAGGGCTTCTTAAATACTCAAATCAATAGAGGCAGTAAAAACTACTGGGGAAATGGGGAATTACCTGTGTGTTAGAGTTTAATGAATATATGCTGTAATGAGCATGAAAAGATCAAGTGACTTCATAACCCATCTAATGGTCTTTTACAGGGTTATGTGAAGAGATTAATTATATAAGCCACATGCTGGCAAGAACAGCCCTTGCTGAAAGCAATGCTGGTATCCATGCATCCACTGCCACATTTTTTTTCCATATGCATGGCTCTGAAATTGCATGACTCCATGGGAAAATAAAATCTCCAATAAAGTATTAACTCACCTATAATTTTTCAATATCTTGGTTAATGCACCATCGGGCTCTGCATGTTTTCATCTCATTACAAAGAAAGTCTGAAAACAGAGTTGTTCTCTGCAATCATTTGGTGTGTATTTTGTAATGCCTTAATTAGTTGTTCAGTTTTTCCTGCCCTGATTTTCTGAACTTGTTCTAAAAAGTTGTTCTACACACTTTACATTATATATATATGTCAAGCCATTGGGCCGTACACCTAAAGCTTGTACAGGGCTCCATGCCAACTATGTCTCAGTGAGGGTGGGAATAAATAAATAGTTTACAGAGAGTTCTGATTATTTAGTAATATTATGTTGAAAACCCTCTTCCACAGATCTACAGTATGCAATGTCTCTAAGAGCATACTGTAATCACATTCCTATGCGTTTTTGTAGCCAGATAAATAGGTTAAGACAAAATCTCGGGGTATGGGCGTGGGAGTGGGGGTGGGTCTGATAAGTTTGAAATATGCATATTAGACAAGCCCCATAGTATTAGAATTTCCATTGAAACCCTGTGTTCCAATCATAGAAGGATTTCTAAGAGGCCGAGTGGAAAACGTGGCAAATTTTACACAAAATGACATTTCCCCTCCGCTTGCCCTCTACCCCTTAGCCACACACACATTTGCACATGAAACCTCTCGGGGATGTACATGTGTGAAGAAAGCATCAGGACAGTGCGTTTGCAGTGGCCAAGTCCAAGTCAGCCTGATTCTGCTTTTCTTCGCTTGCCCCCTGGTGGGGAGACGAAACCTGAGCCTACCAGCTAAAGGGGACAAAAAGAGCCAACAGAGACCATCCTTCAGACAATGAGAGCTGCTGGGAAAGCAGGAGGTCAAAGTCACAAAAACAAGCACAGACCTTTCCAAATAGGTTAGGAGTCATTATTTTAAGACACTCACCCATTCTCAAAAAAAATTCAGCCTTTCATACACATTGCTTGTTCTAACAAGAAGGTATTAGAACATTCCAATCGAGGTACAAAAGTCTTGATTCAAAAAAAAACAGCAATGATTTTCCTTCCCCCAAAACCCCCACCCCCAACACACACACATAACCAGGAAAAAGAAAGGAATCTTTGCATGCCAATTTCACTTGTCACAAGCCTCCTCTGGGTTCCTCCAAGGGAATATTTTACCGAAATAAAAACAAACAGAACCCCTAGAGTGTTCACCAAAACTAGCTCTGGACCCAATACCAACACCATTTAGGTGTCCTGAAAGGTTATCATTCCATAATTCATACTTAACAATTATATGGATTTTTGACTCATACGATCTGCATAACGCACATGTGCCATGTCATCACATGTAACTTATAAAAACCAAAATAACTCATATATATCTCAAATCATTTCCCTTAAATTATTAAGTATCATTAATTTTAACTTGCATTAATTATAATACAATTCATATAAATTATTAGGATGACTTCAAATGGGAAGGACATGACACATACAGTCAAAAAGCCACAGTTCTATCTCTAGCCTCTATCATTAATGTATTCTATAACCGTGCAGTGTAAACTTTCAGGCAGTGAAAGTAACCTTCTCAGTTGTAAAATTAGGGAGACATGAATGGAGAAATCCCCTGTGAATGGAGAAATCCCCTTGGATTTCTTGCACTGCTGATGTGGTTCAAAAAGAAAACCACGGGTGAGTCACGTCCCCCATTTCCCTTGTTCATACTGCCCTCCAGTGGCTCCCAGGAAAAACTGAGCAGCTTTTTATTTCATTCTTGCATATATGCAGGTTAAATGCAGCGGTACCCAAACTTTGTCGATCAGTCAGTGTGATGGTGCACTGTACGTCAGCTTGGCTAGGCCACAGCACCGGTATTTGGTGTTACACCACACCAGATGTCGCTGCGATGGAATTTGCTAGAGGAGATGCACATGTGGTCTGCAGGTGTCCAGTAAAGCAGGGACTCTGTAACGTGTGGGAGCCTGAGAGAGAGATGGAGACCCCCGAAGGAGGCAGTGCTGCCTCCAGACTCAAGGCTGCCGCATCAACCCTTCCCTGGGTCTCCAGCCTGCTGGCCTACCCTGCAAAATGTCAACTTGCCTGCTTTAGATAGATGATAGATAGATAGATATAGATAGATAGATAGATAGATAGATAGATAGATAGATAGATAGATGATAGATAGATAGATAGATAGATAGATAGATAGATAGATAGATAGATAGATAGATAGATGGTTAGATAGATAGATAGATAGATAGATGGTTAGATAGATAGATAGATAGACAGACAGACAGATAGACAGACAGACAGACAGACAGACAGACAGACAGACAGACAGACAGACAGACAGACAGACAGATAGATAGATAGATAGATAGATAGATAGATAGATAGACAGATAGATAGATAGACAGACAGATAGATAGATTGATCTAAGATAGATAGATGAGGTAGAGATACACACACATACACACATAGCCACACATTCTACCGCTTCTGGTTTTCTGGAGCGCCCTGACTAATGCAACCAGTGATTCCCAAGAGCTTCCCAGAAAATATTCATGAGCCTCTGTGTCCAAGGAGAGCATTTCTACAAGTCATGAGAGATGGCACTGGTGACATGTTAATGATGAGTGTGTGACTCACGTGAGGTGGGTGGAGGCAGAGCAAAGGGTTGAAAGCCACCCTTGTACACGAGTAGCGTGGTCCCATCCTCTGCACCCCGTTACCTGCTGGTCTGCATGCATCGACAACAGGCTGTCCCAAGTGGGGGCCCACAGGGAGGCCAAAACCTCTGAAACTTATAGCACAGTTTTGAGCATATTACTACACTGGCCTTGAAAAAACAAGGGCTCTTCCTACCTGGCCAGGGCTGTAGAAAACTTCTTTCAAAGCACTCGGCCATTTATGATCAGCTCCTTGAAACGCTCGTATCTTTGATGCAGTAATTTCATTTCTAAGTAAACAACAGACTTACCAGCAAGTATTTATATGGATATGTTCATCTCAATGTAATTTATATAAAATCTCTAAATGATCTAAAAGAAAAATGACATGAATTCTAACATACCCACAAAATTATCTTTTATACTTATTAAAAATATTCTCTCCCTCATTTGTGGATATAACAACAAAGCAAAACTGAAGGAACAGAAGAGCAGCAGACTCCCAGACTCCAAGAAGGGACTAGCGGTTACCAAAGGGGAGGGGTGGGGAGGGAGGGAGAAGGGGATCGAGGGGGATTATGTTTAGTACACATGGTGTGGGGGGTCACGGGGAAGACAGTGGAGCACAGAGGTGGCAAATAGTGAATCTGCGGCATCTTACTACACTGATGGACAGTGACTGCACTGGGGTATGGGTAGGGACTTGATAGTATGGGTAAATGTAGTAACCACATTGTTTTTTCATGTGAAAGCTTCAGAAGAGTGTGTATCAATCATACCTTAATAAAAAATTAAAAAAACATTCTGAATAGTTCTAATGATCACAAAATAATGTTTGGAGAGGGTACAAAATTTAACACATTGTTTTTAAGTGTAAAAATAAATTACTAGATGTAAAAAAATGTCACTTATTTCTGAGTAGTGGCATTAGAAGTGGTTTTAATTTTAATTTCCTTTATTTTCCAAGTGATCCACAGTGAATATGTTATCTAATAATTTAAAACAAAATGTTTTAATAAAGTGAATGCCACTCAACAGATACTTGTACCCCCGTGGGCATAGCAGCATTATTCACAACAACCAAAAGGCAGAAACAACCCAGCTGTCCATCAACAGATGAGAGATAAACAAAATGCAGTATGTGTGTGCAATGGAATATTATTCAGCCACAAAAAGGAATGTGGTTCTCACACCTGCTACAGCTTGGATGAACCTTGAAAACATTATGCTTCATGAAATAAGACAGACACAGAAGGATAAATTTCAGACTCCACTATGTGAGGTACCTAGAAGAGGCAAATCTTAGAGAGTAGAATAGGGGTGGCCAGGGGCTGAGGGGTGCAGGGAAGGGGGAGTTAGTGTTGAACAGGTATGGAGTTTTGGTTGGGGATGATGGGAAGGTTTGGGTGGACGGAACGGGGATGAGTACAGAATGGGAAGGTCATCTGGCTCCTCTCCACCCCAGCCTCAGCGTCAGAAGGTTCACGGCTCATCCATGGACTCACCACCGCCTCTAAACCTGGATCATAAAGATTACATGTCTCTTCCATCAAAAATTCCAAGCTGCTTCGGCTGGGCCCCCAGCCTTCTGCACAGGGCCTGACCTGGAGTAAGGGCTCAGAATGGTTTGTCGAATGAATAAATGAATGTCTCGCATTGAAATTCAAAGCCAGCTGCCAATTAGCTGCTCAGAGACTTTGTGTTGCCCTTGCTTTATATTAGCATCATTGTAAGAGGAATAGAACATGGGATATAGGCAGGATCTTTGTGATCATTCAGAGAGGCAATGTTGTAAGGAATTGTATAGCCACTGGCCTTTGACCCTTGAGGGAATGCACAGGATGGGCATGTTCCCTGCGGCTATTCAGGCCTGGAGTAGTTCCCTCGCCTCCCCTGGTGCCTCTCTGCCTCCCGCTCATGCGGACTGTAGGGCATGCCACCTTCCCACCTAAAGATCACCGGCTGATCCGCTCCCGGCCCCGACGGAATAAACCACAAGCACGACTGTCACAGGTTCAACCAACTGCCCACCTGCTTCCACTACATAAAACCGCAGAGATCCCAAATGCTTCAGATGAAACACTGGACATGTCAAGAAACTCATCCATCAATTCAACACTTACTATTATAATCGTGTGATATCATACCAGGCAATGACAGGGAAATAAAGCGAAGGCTAGTGAACGCTTTACTACTCCTGAGATGCTCCTCTCCTGGGAGGCAAGTTACAGCACTGCAGCCATTCCACAGGTGGGAACGCTGAGGCTTGAGTTCAAATGGGCTGCCTGAAGAGGCTCAGCAGGTTATGAGCGGAGGGAGCAGATTTGTGCCTGGATCTTGTGACAACACATTCTCCCATTTTTCTCCCTACTTTGGTCAAACTGTTGCATGCCTAGAATGAAAAAAAAAATCCTATAGAAATAAGGGTCCTCTTCTGCCTACGGCACTTCCATTGCCACCTGTTCCCTCCCTGCTGTGGTACCCTGCAACAGTCTGTCCCGGAGGGCCACTGTCTGGGCTTGGACATCTTCAGGATATTCTGTATGTCACTTGAAGACTTTAAAGCGCGCATTATAGACAAGAGTGTGTGGGTCGTTTGACAAATGGTGCTATTCTGTGGAAAAATGCCCGTGCTGCGACCGTACCAGGGACACAATTTTTAGGAGTCATTCAACAAACCCTCCAGTGGCATCATCACCAACTTAGAACTTGACATTGTTTGACTCATTCAGGAGCCGTGAGTCCTGACCCCTCACGTGACCGCCTCGGATCGGCTGGCAAAGCGCAGAATAAAGTCAGCAAGAGATTTTTGCCTCTTTAGTCTGGACTTGACTTTTTTTGCAGGCAGTTATCAGATGCAGGAAACAGAACTTTGACTCAAAGTAGAAAGGTTATTAAGAACAAAACTCACCCATGTTAAAACTCAACATATCCACCTCAGGGGAGAAATTTTCTGTACACCATCACCCTGGATTATGTAAATTTCGTAACAAAGTAGTAAAATACTCTTAATAATGAACCAATCTTCTGAATTCATTTAAGATTGAGAAAAGACAGCAGGGCATGGCAGAAAGTTTTAAAGTAACTGAAACTATAGTATTCGGTCTGCAAGAGGTGAAATTAAAAGGAGACATGGCTGTCCCTTAATAGATAAAGGATATTACATATGAAGTTCACTCTGTCTTCATCTAAATTGAGAAAGATTCAGAGAACACCTGTTTATGATAGTAAAGGTACGAAACTAGGAATAGGTTACTAATGACATGCAGAATCTAGTTTTCTGGGGTTTGAAAAAACCTCCCCAGTTTTATTCCCCTTTGATAATTTCAGTATAGTCTTCTCTCACAGGTGACATAAGGTGGTTAAATGTCAGAATGGGCAGTAGTGATACTTAGAACCATTGCTCTCAAAACCAAGCAGAAATAAATCAACAAGCCACGGCATTGCTATAGCCATTTTCAGGACGCAGCTGAGACAGGCGCTAACCTCTGGCAAGTGGCGAGGATCTGGGCAGAGCAGTTAAGAGGAAGAGCATAGATTCAGAGGTGGGGAGGGTGTCCAGGGCCACAGAGAGACAGAGAACAGGATGAACAAAATTTATCAGAAGTTTTGGGTTTTTTACAACACAGCATCGTTTTTATATAATAGACTAATTCTTCATTGCACCACAAGATTCCAATTTCACAGTGTATTTCCAGGCCATCCTTTTCTTCATTATTGAAAGCTAATACTCAGAAAATAATGACATGTTTCTAAATTTTCCATCAAGCTTGTCAAAAACGAATTCTCATGATCCACACAATCACTTCGGGAACTGTCCAACCACCTGTTTCCTGATAGAAGCAGCAATTTGGCAAGGTCAGTAAGGCAAGATTCCAAGTTCAAGGCAGACCCGGAGACAGAAACGAGTACAGGGAAAACAGCCAAGCTTCTTTCCTGCCCAACTTTTCCTTCCATTTGCACAGATTTCTGTGGGTTGTTTTTTACAGGACAACCTTTTACCCTTCTGTACCCTGCCTGTCATATCCTCCTCACTCCTGTGGGCCTCTAGTGCAAACAACTCCACCAGAAAGCAGAAGCCAGATTTCCACAGCCCCGAAACAGTTACGCCAGCATTAACTCCCGCAACAGAGGGTAAAGTGGTCTGAAGGGCTTGCCAGTTCCACTCACATCCCTCATAACTGAGTGAACAAATGGACATTAACTGTGCAGGTTAACAGATACCATAATGCCCACCTCCAGGATTAACTAAGAAAATGCCTGTGGAAGCATCTAGCATTGTACCACACACATAGCAAATGCTCAATAATTGTTCATTTTCTTCACGTCTCTTTGGGAGAATAAATTCCTTGGCCCAGAGAGGAGAATTACTGCTTCATTTTCAACAGGAAACAGAAGAAGAACTGTTTATAAAGTTCATTACAATGAGGGTGAGTTAGGTGCTTCTGGTTGCAAGTAACAGAAACCCCAAGTCAAGCTGCCTGAAAATTACAGGGAGTTGACTGGCTCTGCCATAGACTCCAAAGGCCGGGCCGGAATCAGGAGGGCTGTGACCCAGCGATTCAGAGACCAGCCTCCATATGAAATTTCAGACGTGTTCTGTTACTCATCCTAGACACGTACAGCTTAATACAAAAACACTAAAGACTAGGGAACAAGTAATCTTCTTGCTTATAGAAAATTTCTAATTATATATGATTTTCTAGCCACACACAGTCCCAGTGGGTTTTTGAGGTTGGTGACATCTGGAACAGCAAGAAAGGCAGTAAAATGAGAAAAACTGAAACATTTAACAAAAAAGGGACTGTAAACAGGCTTTTCCCTCATTTTCTCTCCTCTACTTCTGCAACTCACAAACCCATGGCAATCTTAACGTAGAATGAATATAGAGATTAATATATTTACCACTTCAGATATAGGAACTTGTAGGTCTGAAGTTAAAGTTCAAAGTTAAAGTTTACCAATTAACTAAAGGTCTTCTCAAAACTCCAGTCGTTTTGGTATTCCTTTTTGAAAATAGCTTCTAATGAGTATGAAAAATTATTCTGCCCTAAATCAAACACAATTTGTCTAACCAGAGAGAAAGATGACAGATACAAATAAACAAATAAAATAAAAAACTGAGTAACATCTCTTTGGATAGGAAAAGACGAGAAGTTTACTTCTGAAATCTTGTGTTTCTTAGTGCGGGTTGGCAACATATCTGCAGAAGAAATTAGTCAACTTTATAAGTGCCACATAAAACAGCTGAAATAAGCAAACTGCTATTCTAATCTCCTGGTTGGCACCAAACCCAAATTGCTTGCTTTCTTCTGCCTGTTACGACTTAAATCTACTTGATGAAACTCATATGTCTGCAGCGGCAGGTTTCAGCAGTCGACTTTTACAGCCTGCACATGATTCGCCGTCGAGTTTTTAAGTATGATCTTGGTTAAATACAGAAAAAAAAAAAATTCCATCAAACTCAAGGTAAATCACAACATTCTACTTTGAAGTTAGCAAGGTCCCCAAAACAAAGGGATAAATAATTTCAAAGCAAACAGAAATCTTTCACAGAATTCCATTTTTCTCGGTCCTCTGAATGCTTGCTTATTTGACAAGGCATTTTTCTAGTGCATTAGGGCCAGACTGAACAATAAAAGCAGACAGCTAAAAACTTACATCTGTCACCACTGGGATTAGGCCACTGAAATGTGTGGATTCACCCCCACCACGTTTATGAACTTTACTCAAAGACACTACCATTTAGTGTCTAATTTTTCTTGTTTTTTTTTTAAAGAGAAAAATTAAAAGCCGACATAATGACTTCCCAGTTGCCACTGAAAAGAGAACCAGGTGGAAAGGTAAAGATGAAGCAGAAATGAAGCAAATACATGCAGGACAGAAGATGATTGTAGGTCCTGCATACTAACCATACCTGTATTTTCTAGAGTTGTTTTCTCCTTCCGCCTTCCCTGTCTCTGTCAGAAGCTCTACCTATGCATTACTCACTCAGGCCTATAACCTTGGAGGCAAAATGAGCCAGTCCCCTCCACCACCTTCTGAACGCAATCAGTTACCACGGCCACTGACAGCTCCCTGGAACACTCTTTCATCATCCTCAGACCGTGCCTTGCAAAACGCAAACACACGAGAAGCATTTGCCGCAAGAAGTTCACTCCGTACACATTGTCACATACTCTGACAATCATTATTAAGCTCTTCAAGCATTATCAAAAATAAGCTATCATTTGTTTGCACCCTAATTGGAACAAATGAACTATAAAAAATGTTTATGCAACCATCAGAGACACTTAAACACAACTGCATAGTTGATACTAAGGCATGACTGATAGTATATTTAAGTGTGACTGATAACAGCATTGTGGTCAGAATTTTTTTTAAAGCCACCATTGAGAGCTACATACATACGTACTTACAATGTAATTATATAACATCTGGGATAGGCTTCAGAATAATCCAAAGTGGAGACAGACAGGTAGGTGATGGTACAGGTGAAACAAGATGGGCCACGTGTTGATTAGCACTTAAACTGAGTAAAGGGGGATTCATAATAGCATCCCCTCTATTCCTGTATATGATTAACTTTTCTCACAAATACAATCTGGGCTTTTTTTCTTATTTAAGTGCTATAGCAGTACAGAGACTGTAGCTAAACTTTCTGAGGTCAAATGCTGGCCATGGCAGCTGGGTGATCTTGGGCAAGCTTCTTAATCACTCTGTGCCTCGTTTTCCCCATCTTGTTAGTAACAAGCTCTGCCTCAAAGCTGTGTTGAGAAGACTAATTGAGTGATGTTAGGTGTAAAGCCTGGCATATCACAAGCACCATATAAATTCGCTAATACTATTACTACTACCGCCACTGCTAATCGTACTGTTTGCAGTATTATTACCTATGGAGCAGTGAGCTCGATGCTGAGAATGGAGAAGAACATAAAGCAGTCTTTCTGTTTTGAGGATCTTTTGGTCCAGCTGGGGGTTTGAGACCCATGAGGAAAAGAAAGAGAAAGAACGTCTGCCTAAACACATTCTACCTGCTAAGCACCGAGCTAAGTTCCTTCACGTGGGTCATCTCCCTGTCCCTGGTGCCTGCTGCAAGGCCTTTGCTCTTTGGACCAGCTGGGAGCATATGCTGCATCCGAGTTAAGGAGTGTAGATATTACGAGATGCAGAAATGGGAAAAAAGGGACGTCACCACCTCCTCACCTGGGGAGGCCAGGCCGGAGGTTTCCTGGAAAGAGGAACGAGCCGTACCAGGGCCAGGAAGGCATCGGAGCCAGAGGATTGTGTTAGGCAGCCAAGGTTTGCCTGGGGCGCGTGAGCAAGCCGCTGCCAGGCCGGGGCAGGGGGCCAGCACCACATCGAGGGTCAGGACCACCAGAGCGCTGAGAACACAAAGACGGCCAACTGGAAAGGCAGTGAAAGAACAGAAGTGGACAGGACCCGACATGGAGGAACCAGCTCGGTTTTCCCGAAGGCGGGCCTCAGCCCCCCAGCCCTAGAATCGCCTGGGATGCGAATGGAAACGCAGATTCGCAGCCCCGCTCCTGGCCTACGAACTTGAGTCCTTGGGCCCAGGCCCAGGAATGTGGGTTTTTACATGCTCCCTGCTTGGCACCTACCACTCGAGACCTCTAGGCAAGATAAAGAGGGACCGCAGAGGAAGAAGCCAAAGCTTACCCAAAGGTCTGGTGACCGACAGTGATACACATGTTCAGCTCACACCCAAATGCCCCATGGCTTCTCCTGCCCCCTCCCCACTGTCTGTCATCCTGTGGCCACACTAAATGGCCCCAACACCTCTGTAGCACAGTCAGCCACTGCTTTGGCTCCCTGAGCTGCTCTCCACTGCCTGCCGCACGGTAAGCCCCTCTGCCCGCTGCCCCCAGCGAAGTCTGCCCCCACACCCCCCCGACTTCCCCCAGGCCTCAGGCTCTCAGAGAGCAGGGTCTGGCGGCGAGGCCTGGGGAGAGAGGGGGACAAGGAGGAAGGGGGTGGCATCCCCCACCCATGCCAGCAGGGCAGAGGCACTCTAATACATACCCTTGCTAAATGAAGGTGACAGCCTGGCCCAGCACCCCCAAAGGCTGCCCGTGACCCTAGGGGAAGAGCCTCCTCTCCATCCCGCCTCCGACAGCCTCAACCCCGTGTGGGCACTTCCCAGGTTTGGGGATGCTCGGGAGATGCAGGAGATGACCTCTGCCATCCCCAAAACAAGCTTAACACAACAGCAAGCTTACCCAGCTCAGACCGTCCCCAGGCCCGCCTTGCTCCCTAGCGCCTCGGAGGCCGACGCAAGCTGCTTCTCCCTCCTTAGCAGGCCCCGTTCTTCTCCACCTCCTCTATGAATAATTACCTCAAGATCTTCAAAGCACAATAAAATGGCAACAAATAACCCAGCTGCTCTGACTGGCCACCAGTGACTTCCTGACACCATGGAGTGATCCTGGACCCTCAGCTCAACCCCTGGCTCTTTTTAGTAAGTGCCTCTGATGTGCAACCTCCAAGAGCCAAGGATTATCTACCATGTTTCTCCCCGTCCCCAAGCCCAAGGCTGTGTGAGACTAGAGGCGACGTCAAGGTCATTCTGGATGTGGGGCCAGGAAGAAAGCCAACTTGGGACCCACACTTAGCAGGCCGGGGTAAGAACCTTAGCCTAGCTGTGCTAAGCTAGCCCTTCCACGACCCCACGTGCTTGCCCTCCAACACACACGCGCTTCTGTTCTTTACCACTAGCCAGTCTACTGTTCCAGGAGTGGCCGGTAAAGCCACGGTCCCCGGAGCTGGGGCCAAACACGTGGCATCCTTGTCTTTCCTGTGGTGCCCATCTCTGCGCGCTACCTGATACGTGTGAAATAAATGCTCAGGTGCTTAAAATACTGTTGTGTTCATAAAATGTTCATTTTTCTCTCTTTGCTTCCCTCTGAAGTCTATCCCACAAGTCTAATAAATGGAGTTTTTGTTAACCAGTTGGTCAAGCAAGAAATTCTTTTTTTTTTCACAATTACACAATATTTTTGTGCTATCTGAGAAGCAGTTGAAGTCTACAAATAGGGTTGGCTGCTTCCCTGAACTCTCTCTAGTATGCTTTTTCATATCACATGTAACTGACATTCATCTAAGGAAACTAGATTAAACTAGATGAATGAGGCTTAAGCCCATGGCCTAGGAAAATAGAATAGGCTTAAATAATAGCAGAATGCAGATGAGAAATAATTTATATTCGAATCTAGAGAACAACGGGAACTGATAAGAATATTTTGTTAATATTATATATTACTATTTTATGACCCAGAAAAAAACGTAAAGCTTACTACGACAGGATCCCTGTTTAAATTCTCCTAGTGCAGCCTGAGTTTCTTTTAACATTGTTTAAATCCCAAAATTATTTTCAAGTAGATGACAGTTTATGAAGTTCAACAGAAACGTTATGTAAAACTGTCAAATTCCTTTTACACCTGATGCCTTCTCAAGTTTGCAAGAACACAGCAAAATATGTCCTGTTAAAAACCACTTCTCATGAAAACATGGAGGCTGATTTTACAAGATACATGGCTGTACACGTCTGCACATCTGGGAGAAAGACCGAGACCCGAGGCGGCATCTGAAGGACGAGGTTGTGCTGTTGTGCCTTTTTTAATGTGCAGTGGACACCGCCCTGTACAGGAACAAAATCTTTGCCACAGAGCATGCGCTATCTGGAGGCGCTCTGGAAGATGAAGTACAGGAATGTCTACAAACGAGCTACTTCAGAATTAACTGCGAGTCTGCACTAAGAGCTTTTCTCAAGCTCTTTCTAGGGAGCAGGAGGCCGGCCGTCTCTGGGGATCGCCCCTCTCAGGCCAGTGTCGGGAAAGCCGTCTCACTGCCAGCAGCGAGGCAGCAGACACCCTAGTCCGAGGCTGGAAGGTGGAGGGAGAGAAGGGGAGCGGGCCTGGGGAGGTGGCAGGAGGGCAAAGCCCAGAGCAGGGACCCAGCCTCGGCCCGGGACACCCCAGCTGCGAGACCCTACGCAGTGCACACCAGCACACACCCCTGCCACTCACCAGCTTTCTGCTGGGTGGGGCTTGGCGGGGCCCTGAGGTCCTGTCTGGACCTAATATCCCAAGTTCCAACCGTGTGGCCTGGACCCGCAGCCCGCTGACTGACAGACCCTTGAGACAAGGGTGGGGTCAAGCTGGACAGGGACAGGGACAGGGGTGGGGTGTTTCAGCAGCTGCAGAGGAGGAGGAGGCTGCCTGAGAGACCAGTCCCCCCTCCCTCTAGTCAGGGCCTGGACGGGGCCCTGAGAGGAGCGCCAGGTGCCTTGGAACCGTGAGAAGGAGGCACTGCCAAACCTCACCTCCGCGACCCACCTGCCTACCAGCACCCCCGTAGATGCCCTGGGGCCAAAACCTGTGCCACTGAGGCAAAGAGCACAGAAAAGGGGGAAGCTGTGACCCCTACCCTTAAAAGCAAAGGTCTGGATCACTCTCAACTCTCCTTAGAGTCGTGGGTGGAAATATCCAGAAGGTAGTAGGAAGAGAATTACCATTTCTGCACAGATTAAGTCGGCTGTGCTGTGGCATGAATAATACTACTGTAATGCTTTCATGTGTACTTTGCACAAAAGCTCACCTACCTGCTAGTACAGGTTTCCTGCTATTAAAACACAGAGGAAAATGAAGCCATTATCTGCAATCCATGAAGTACCACATGGTTACACATGGGCATCCGGCCAACTAACCAACCCTCTGTGTACAATTCCAAAGCAAAATGAAGTCGTTACACTCTACTGGATTAGCATCAGGAAAGGGGGCCAGGAGGTCAATAGAACCGTGAGCAGAAAAAACTCTTCAGCTAAATTTTTTTTAATCTTCTAGTTTCAGGGTTACCTTGAGCATCTCAAAAGCCACAACTGGAATTAGCCAAATTTTACCCTACCTACCGGTTGGCATTCAATCAACAGACTCTGAAACCCAAGTAGGAAAAATGTAGTCCCTTGCAAGATCCGTAACTAATAATATTTGTTCTGTGTCAGCAAGCAGACCAAAAAACCACCCCCCAAAAAAAAGGATAAAGAATAAATGGATACATTTGTATGTTTGAGAACCCAAACCTATCCAGAGCGCTGGACCCTGAGCGCAGGTTTCTCGTCCGACAAAGGCTTCCCTCTGCTCAGCCAGGCGAGCAGCGAGAACTGCTCACGTCTCCCAAAGCCTTTCTACACAGGGCAGAAAAGGGTGTAGGGAGAAGGAACGGTGACCCTCTCCTTCCTAGATAAAACCCTAATAACAGGGACGAGCAGTAAAAAACATAAAGTGAGAGACATAAACACAAGCAGGTAATCGGCCTTGTGGACACAGAACATCATCTTAGTTCTTAGTAACAAAATAGAAATAACCTGGAGTTCTCGGATTTTATTAACCGTGCAACCAGTGCACATCTGAAAAACAGTAAGGAGAGAATGATGCGAAATCATGTTTTAACCACTAATATTGTTTGGAGTTTTACTTTAATACTAATACTTCTCATGCTGTAATTTACATTCTCTCAGCACTCCAAATGTCAACCATACTGTAAAACTACTTTCTAGAACATTCGCTTACCCGTTTTAAGAGCATTGCTCTACGTTCTCTTCCAGGAGTAGTTTGCATGGGGAAAAAAACACAGCCCTGAAGCTAGCAAGCCAAATGGAGGAATAAATTTATTTTCCTACCTGTGATTCACTATG
The DNA here is from genome assembly GCF_040802235.1 of Manis javanica. Taxonomy (NCBI): domain Eukaryota; kingdom Metazoa; phylum Chordata; class Mammalia; order Pholidota; family Manidae; genus Manis; species Manis javanica. The sequence continues at coordinate 101,761,594 of NC_133167.1, forward strand.
TCAAGATTTCTCAACCGTGCCTCCTTTTGTACACATAAAAAACTCATGCTCTAATCTTACTTGATGTCTCAAAATTGTACCAGTGAAAAATATTAAAGTGATGTTTTCAAAGAAAAATATTTACAGTAACCTTAAAATACACATACTTTTTCTTCATCATGCAATGTTCTTAAAGAATGCTGAGACGCTAGCTCACCGAAAGTATAACGAGAGTCACTTCATTATATCAGGGTCTGCCTCTTGTTTCCATAGTCAGAACCACAGGAGAAAAACAGGCTGCCTAATGGACATAAATGAAAGAAGAGAGGTAATACCTGGAAAAGCGTATTTGCTTGTTTTAATACAAATAAGGAGATCACCACAGTGACCTGCCAAGTGTGTCTGGCACCTGAATCAAAACCCTTTTCCAAAACGACTCTCTGGTTTTGGAATCCTCTTCAAGATCATCGGGAGAAAAGCTCTCTGCTCACATGCTCACAAATGTGACTTTCCACCAGGGTCTAAGCAGATTGCCTGAATGCACCCACCAGACAGGCTGGATGTGCTGTGACTTCTTAAAAATCACTTCTGGGAAGCCTTGAGAGTGTCATCACATTTACAAAAAAAATTAGGAGGTGGTTATAATTTTTTTAATTAGCTCTAAAGGGATGAACTGTATGGTTGGTCTTTATCCCTGGGAATATCAATTTCAGTGTACTCAGGAGTTTCAACTTTTCCTCCCAGGTAGGCAATACTCCAACTGTTCCTAAATGCAAGGAAGTTAGTCTTTTCCCTGAAGTTCCAAAATAGGGTTAGTACGTCTTTTTACTCACAGATCTCGCGAGCACATCCCTTTGACAACTCACCAAAGGATGGGCCCTGTCATCAGCATTCAAGGACATATAAACCAAGGCTCATCATCTGATGTCTAACACACTGTTTTGGACACAATCAACCACCCCGTTAGTAAGGACTGAGGTCTCTCCTAGGTGACTGAGCACTTTCAGAAGCCAGTGTTTTCTAATTCAGCCCCCAAATAGTTGGGGCTTTTCTTTCCTTTGATTCAGTTCACTAGCTTCCCAGAATGTTGACACCACCTCAGAGCATGGGTGGTGGTCTCCCACCTTGAGAAAACAGTCCTTTCTTCTTCTGTGATGACTTTAGGTACATCTTGTACCCAGATCTGGTGAACACAATTTCAATGATCACAACAGACAGCAAAAGTGACATCTGATCTGTGGCCACTCTGGGAAATACTATAGGATCAACTGAGACATCAATTCAGCCAATCCAGCACCGGCTTTAGACTTGGACAAAGACCTCATCGGAATTTCTTCTCCACCCGTCTCCAAAGAAGCACTGACAGATGCAAAAACCTGGTTTTCATAACACTAGTTTTAATGAGGACTTTTTTTCTTTTTAACTAAGGGATTATTTAATATAAAACTTACACAGCTTTCGTGGATTTCTGGTAGGACGAACTGGTCTGGTAAGATCTGATCTCAAGTGAAGAAGAAAAGTGAGTTTTCTAGTGGAAAAAAACATCACCATGTTTCAAATAAGGTTTTCCTAAGACTGAATGACATCATTACTCGGCTTTTCAAATATATATGCAATATGCATCTATTCTTTACAGTATCCGTTCATGAATCTATACAGGACATGGACCTCATGAAATTACTTATCTTCTGGATTCACCCAGGAATTCTGAAGATTGTTTGGCCAAGCCTACAAAGTGATAAAGAGGCTAAAGTTAGAAGCTAAGGCTACTCCAAGCATCCAGTCTTGTAAGCAAAGTTTTTGATCATGTCAGGTATTCCTAATACACACAAAAATACAAATGTCATTGTTTAAACATTTTCTTTTTAGCATATGCACATATAACTTGTCTAACTTTGACATCTTCCCATCTTCCTAAAAAATGGAAACTTTTCAGCACTGCTTTTATTTTAAGAATCCACACTGTTCTTCCTGCCTCGGAATGACCCAGCATAGCAACCTGCTGAGTGACAGAGACCTCACTGAAAGGTCCCATGTTTACCTCCCGACACTAGCCTGCCGTGCTTGGACATTAACAGTAAACTCCAATATTTCCTGTAATTATGGTCCCATTTCACACCCTTTCTTCTCAGCTATAAGAAAAAGAACTTTTATCCCCTTCCCTGACACCAAAAATACTCAGCGATCAGAGTTTTCTTTCTTGTCAAACAGCTACACAGAACAGTTTCTCTGTGGCTTTTCTTAATGGTTCATTTTGCTTATTTTCTATTGAAATAGAATTAACATACCATCTAACTTATTTTTTTAAATCCACAGTCCAAGTCTTATTTGCTAAGGCTGCGTTGTAACTCAGATAAACTTAATATATAGTGTTAACTGTAATCATCATTAGACTGTTATATTTTGTAATATTCTGCTGAAATTATGCCTCTTTTGGATATAATTTCATTCTCCCATATATGCATTGTTTAAAGGATGCAACATATAATACACCACCCCCAAAGAAAAGGGAGACTCTTTAAAATAAATATTTTTATTCACCTTTCCCTTCATTAAATTTCTATACTCACATGGACATCATTTCTCACTAACAAAAATCTGAAAAGTGGAAGGAAAAAAATAAAATCACCCTCAGTCCTATTACCCAACTGCTGCCACTGTTAATAGTCACAATTAATATTTAGTGTATTTTTTATGCTACAAATGGAATTTGCAGACGATCTAGTCACAGACTGGCCACAGACCCCTTCTTGTATATTAAAAATACAGGCGCCCAGTTGTCTAGCTGGTGATTCTGATTTGGATCTGGGAGAAGCCAGATAGTATTTATTCATTTATTAATTCATTTATTTACTTGAAATTCTGCAGTTGATTCCAGTGCACAGTCGACTTTGTAAATCGCCAAATTTCGGATCCCACAGACCTGGGCCCAGTCCCGGTCCCTTCATGTAACATAGCCGAGCAAGGTCATCGCACCTTTCTAAGCTCAGTGTCCTCATCCACAAAACGGGACCATTTATAAAAAGGGAGAAAATGTACTTGGCACAGTGCCCCAAACATACTAGTCATTCAGTTATTATTCTTTCCCCTTTTTCCCTATGCGTCCAGTTTGAGATTTTGTTGATTTATATTGCCATGAAATATTACAGACACTTTAAAGGAACATTATATATCATAAGCATTTTCCCATGTTGCTTCAAACTTTATAGACATTTTAATGGCTGTACGATATTCCATCCAGTGTACAAAACCATAATTTACATAATTATTCTCTGCTTATAGTATTTAGATTGCTTGCAATCTTCCTTCCTTAAAAATTATGTAATGAATAGCTTCCTACATACATAGCTCTCTACATTTTGGATTATGATTTTACACACAGTTGTAAAAACACCATTGCTACATCAAACTCTGAATATGTAGATGGTTTTATGGTACATATTGCCAAGATGCTGTCCAGATAAATTGTTTTTTCACTTTACAGTTTCACTGACAACGTATTAAAGTATCAGAGTTATCTCACCTTTACCAGCACTGAGTTTTTTTCCCAACATTAAAATGTGTAAAAAGGTAAAGTGAGACACATTAAATTTTGTAAAGTTTATCTGAGTAACAATTCCAAGCTGGCCCTGACAAAACCAAAAAATGGTTGGGGGGCTCGCTGGTGGGAGCGTTTATATAGAAGCAAAGCAAAGAAATGATTTAATTGGCTTTAGAACTTAAATGTTTGCCTTACTTGGGAAAATTCAGTTATTCAGCTGTGACCACAGCTGTTCCTGAGTTTCATTTTCTCAGATTCAAGAAAATCCAGTTTACTAACAGTGGCTCTTGAGTTTCATTTTTCTCAGATTGAGAAAAATCCAGTTGACTCTGGATTCAAGTTGTTTACACAGGTAACCAAAGGCCCTAGAACTATCCAGAAAGAGGCTTCCTTCTTCAGCTATTTTAACAAATGGTAGTTTAGAAATTACCACCAGAAGCCAGTTAGCATTAACTATACTTATAACATGCTTATGCTATACTTACAAATCCACATTACAGAGATAATTGGACTAGAATAGAGAATGTAAACTGCGATAACGGTCCCACTCTCAAAGAAATTACAATCTAATGGGGAAGACGCATGCAAAGTGCGCTGCTAATATAATCAAGTAGAATACAAACGTCAATTATTTTAAAATAAGTGATCATACAAATCTTAGTCACTTTCAGCTTTTGTGACCTAAGAACGCAGTGTCTTAACTGTAATGCCTGGACAATCTGTTTGGTGTGGGAACGAAGTCAGCACAATGATCTACCTACTTAGAAAATCAAGTATGTGAGCAATATGACAAAGGACTACATTCAGTCATTCGCATCCACATGCTTAGGTCATCAGAACTTTCGAGCACACAGGGCCAGGGCTTAGAGAAAATTACTCACATACTGTTTGCACAATCATGCGTACTCTTAATCCCTCCCCATGAGAGTAAAAGCGTGTTCTGAAGTGTTTATACTCTTGACCCTCACACTGGCCAGTGCAGATTTACTTTGTAACACAGAAGTCGATCTTACAGTCAGTGAAATTACGTGACCTTGCCAGTTCACATCAAACCACTCTTTAGAAATAACTTCAATTTGTATTCTGTCACATGTGACTGATTCCTGTCTCATCTGCTCATAAATTCCAGAAATGTACATTGGAGCAGAGGGGAGAAATAAAAATCATTTTTTAAAATGTAGTGCTTATTTCAGCCCAGCATTTTTATGTTTTCTCTTTTTCACAGATCTAAAGCCATTTAAATAGTATAGGCACAATAAAAGGGATTGTGCCCAATGTGACTTTATCGACTCATCATCAGTTAGAGAATATATACACATTCAAAACACAGCTCATTCAAATTACATGTAAATTTGCTGGTTATATTTGCTGTCACATTTTTAGAACAAATATAGCCACATACTACTGGTCCATAAGGGATCCAGGCTTTCCTACTTTTCTCCACTTTATATGAACAGTCACTGACTTGAGCACAAAAGAAACTGAAGTTATTTTCAGAAAACAAAGAAATTCGGGGATTTACTGACTCTTGTTTCTACCATAATATCAAAAAGATACATAAAGTGCTCATTTTTAAAAGAAGAAAAAGAAGAAAACATTCATCGAATTAAACTTTTTTCCCCATGGAAAACCTTTGATAATTCATCATATGACACTAAGTTAATGCCAACAGCGATTTCCATCTGGTTTTGTGTTCACAGATCTCTTCAAACTGAACATCTGTCTCTGTTATAACAAACTTCTCTTCTATTTCTAGATTTGGCAAAAGGGGTTTCAAATATAAAACAACCTCCTCCACATGAAGGAGACGGGAGGCTGATAACAGGAGAGGAGAATGACAGGAGAATGACAGCAGCCACAACTGTCACCCGCTTTGGGCCTGGACAGAAGACCTGGTGCTTGTCACACCTGAAAATCTCTTGATAGAACTGCCTGAGAATGCCACTTGCTGGGTGAGCCAGTTCACCTTGGTAAGACAAGGCCAACACCCTTCACCCTTCTGCTTTCGAATCATGAATCTAAGACAGCTGCACAGGATAATAACCAGCAAGCAAAAATACAAAACCCAAACCAGAAATCCAGTTTCTAAATGCTGATGTGGCCTCCCTGGAATAGACAGGTGCCGTGGCCTGTGTGTCTCCCTCCGCCTCCCTCCCTTTGAGGCCTGGTCACCCAGGAGCATTTGCAACAGCCTCTAGTCCAAACCAACACTCTCCACAGGGCGATTCTAGGCCAGAAAATGAACATTTACCAATTCACATATACACCGGCCCCCTCCCAGCACCTACAAGGTGGCAGCTGTGGGTGTCTTTCTCTCGGCTTCACTTCCCTAGGGTTGAGGGTAGAGAATTTGGACTTCACTTACCTACAGAAAAATCAAGTTTGCAAAACATTATTCTAATTATAAGGTCAAAGGAAAGCACCAAAGAAGGTGTTTAATCCTCTGTTTGTGAAAATGGCAGTGACCACTTGAGAGGTACATTGCACTACTCAGTTCAACATAATTTATAAAAAGCTGATATTATAGAGCCTCCCATATAAAGTATGAAAGTTTCAAACAAGAGCAAACATATGAGTTATTATAATACATTTAATGGTTCAATATCCTTAAAACAGACAAAAAATACTCTTCATATTTGGTTAAAATTCAAACTAATTATATCCTGCTTAGAACTAAAGGAGACAAAAGATTAAAAAGAAAAAGGTGGCACTGATATACCAACCAAAAAGCAGAAGGTGGCAATATTAGTTTTGGAAAAGATTTCACAGTAAAAAGGAGGAGAAAGGACTTTGTGTTAAATGTATATTTATATGTAATATAAATGAACATACATTTATAAGTATATGTACATATATAAATATACAGTCATTTGTATATTTTATATGTATGTTAAAGACAAAAATCAATATAAACATATGTTGGATATCAAAATATATAATGTTAAAACTATTAGAAATTCAATGAAAGAAATCAGAATTTGAGGGAGATGACTTTAGCACACTTATTGCAGTCTAACAAATAAAACACACAGAAAATGAGAACTAGAAGAGTTGAACAATATAATATAAACTTAATAAGAAAATGTAGCACAGGCATACCTTGTAAAAAATTTCCTTATTTCAAGTTTCTATGGAACATATCTTCTTGATCTGTATTATGTAACAATAAAAATATCAGTAAATTTGAAAAAAATATGCATTACAGAGTAGACACTCTGACAACTATAATGTGAGAAATCAGTAACACAAGTTTTTTTTAAAACACACAATTTCTGTGTGGAGAAAGGGAGGAAGAAATTTCTCCATGATACTTACTGGGTTGAATTTAAAACAAAATACCTGTTGTGACTACTTGTCTGGTCACAAGAATGAGGATATTATATATCAAAGCTTATGTAGGATACAGCCAAAGCTGTACTCAAAAGCAGTTTCATAGCCTTGGAGACCTATATTTTGAAAATCATGTGATGCACAAATCATACTACCTGATACATTCATTCACAAAATCTGTATCTTACATTATTAATTTTTTTTAAAAAAAGAAAAACTCTGGCACCATAACCAGAAGTAACTGAACCATACTTTTCACACTAAATTAATTTTTAAATTAAGAAAATTCTAAGAGGAATAATTCTTTCAGATGTGGAATAATTCTTTCAGATGTAAGACTCTTTGTGTAACTTTTTATGCAGAAAAAAAAAATATCTGGCTAGGAAAATAGAAACACATGAAAAGAAAAAGCAATGTTTTTAAATTCAATAAAGTACAATAGAGCTGATAATTTGCCTACTCATGGCATCTGAAAATATGAGTGTCCTTTAATTCTGAAACCTCAAAAAAGAAGAAAAATGAACCATTGTGAAGAACAATGTGATGAATTTGCCTTCTAGTGCCATATCCCATTGTATCATGAATGCGGTTTTCTCAATATCGTCTACACTGCCTTTTCGTTTTCCTCAAAAGGAATACTTCTGGGTTAGTAGCAAAATTTTTATCATTAACTTCTTTCTAAGGCTCCTCTTTGACAACACTTTGAATATATATCTGGCAGTGCCACTATCCTGCAATCACCTGCTGGCCCCACATTTTAAATATCCAGACCCCAGTCCTGTCTTCCATACTCAGCTTTTATTTATTTGGTGAGCTATAGCTGTGTGTTTTAAGCAGGTTTCATAAATCACAATACAAACAAATCTACTGTGTTTAACATTCAGAAAAAATGACAGTACAAGAGACAGAAATGATCACCGACAGGGAACAAAGCTAAAACCTCTGTCCAGCAGAAATGACAGTTTTAACAGGATTAACAGCTTATACTCTGGAGTCACATTGCCAAGCTGAGATTTTTTTAAAGGAGTTATTTCGAAACACAAAATCTGAGATTTCTTGCTCACGCAAGGTTCCTCTCTCAACCTGTTCCCTCTTTTATAAAATGGACATAACATTAGCACTACCTCCAGTAAGGATTCAATGAGAAAATTAAAGTCCTGACCCACATAAACATTCAGAAAACTCATTCTTCCTCTTCTGCCTCTTGTCGCTGCTCCATCCAGTGTAAGAGGAAATGTTAAGGACACGAGAAAGATCAGGAGAAAGATGCTACCGTACCCACCACTACCTGGGAGCATTTGGGACGTGGTTTCCACGCACTGCATTCTCGGTTCTACATTACTGCTTCACTGTCTGACCTAAAGCCTCTTTGTTAAAAAATAAACAAACAAATAAAAAGCAAATTAATAACCACCTCTGATGAAAGGAAAGTGATCAACCTAGACAAGCGGTGCAGGTCACAAAGCCCCATTACCAAAAAAGGACTCATTCACACCCCCTGCAATTCTCTATGAACTCCAGAGTCGGCAGGCTTTCCAAGTCCTCCCAGGCTTCTCAAGACCAAAACAGAACAAGCCCAGGGGGAAAAAGATCAGCCTTAGGCACCTAGAGGGCCAGAGGTTTGTAGCAAGTAGTTTGCATACAATAAACCTCTCTTAGGGGTTTTTAACCCCAAAATCTGTGATCGCCCACAGGGACAGCACAAGAGACCCAGTCACCCTTTCGCTTTATGCCCCTTTAAAAAGAACTTGGTGATAACTGGCAAACTTACCTCTTAATGGGACAGAGAAACAAACATGTGCTCAAGACCAGAATTAAGCCACAAAAGGTGAAATTTATAAATCTTTGTAAAGTCTTCTCGGTTATCGCAGCAAATCCTTGAGTCTCAGAGGTTCGTTCTGAATGCTTTTATTACAATGAAACTGACACACCTTTACTGAAAATATCTTGAGCCAGAGTGAGGTAATCCATACAGAATATTTTTTATGACTAGCTGGAAATTAATAAAAACTTGAAGTGCATCATTGTCCACTGTTAATCTTAAGATTTTCATATGAGAGGTAAGCTTCTCTAAGAGTGAGGGCCACGTCTGAAACTTCTGGACATCCTACAGACCCCCACCCAAGGCGCTGTACTTACTGGATGCTGAACGTCTTGTCATGGGAGAAGGAAATCCCGCGAGACCCCACATGACCTGCACTCAGCCAGGCCCGGTGACCTCATCTCCTGTCACACCTTCCATTCCTTTGCCAGCTCTACAAGCACCAGCCCTCCTGGCTTTCTCTCCTGCTCCTCCAACGTGCCAAGCTGATTCCCAGCTGCTCTCCGCTGCAGGCGGACTGCATGCACACCACTCAAGCGCTACCTGAAGCAAGACGTCTAATTGAGCAATTGCTCAAAGCCCTGGAGGGAGTGTGGCTTTGGAAGAGAAAGTGAAGAATCTGCCCTCCTCTGAAGAAGCCCAGAAAGATGATTAGCCTCACAAAGTAATGGACCAACCTGTTTGGCCCAAAAGAAGATGAAGCGTGATGCTCTCGGGCAGCATCCTGGACCCCTGGACACTGGTTTCCTTTGTCCCCTGTGCTGTTCCAGGGAAAAGAACGTCACTACCTCCAAGGAAACCAGGCGCTGCTGGGCTACCTGGCACCTAGACTCTTGACAGGCTGTGTGTATTGGGGGCTGCGAAGGAAATTCTGCCCAGGATAACCTGAACTTGAATCCTATTTGTATGACAAAAACTGGTTTCCTGGATCCAGATCCTAGTACTTTCGCTTACTAACTAGGGATCTTTGGAGAAGTACTTATCTTCTTGTTCTTCAATTTCTTTATTTATAAAATGTGTAAAATAATGAAACCTAAATAGCATAGGTGTCTTAAAGATTAGTTAATAAAAATAAAGCAATTAGAAAAGAGGAAATGATGAATGTTACCTGTTACCTCACTTCTCCCCATCATTTTCCATTCTACCACCTGCCTAATTTTTACAGCACATAAAACTACCTGAAATCTGTTGCCCCACTAGAACAGAACCTCCAAAAATGTAAGGACTGTGTCTGGCTTGTCCTCCACTTCGGCCCCCAGAACAAATCCTAGAAAATGGTGGGTTGTTAAATGAATCTGTGTCCTTCAAAACACTTTATAACATTCCTTAAGCAATCCAGGCCATTCGTCTAGGAATATGATTCCATTTTAAGTTGACTTAAATACATCAACTTTGGAGAGGTATATACAAATATTTTTGGAGTATACATTTTTCAAAAAACAATTCTGCCTTAAAAACTTACTACCTGGAGAAACCGCTTTAGGAGAACAATGCTTTTTAAGAAAACCAATAAAGATACTGAGACAGGACAAAGTCTGTCTTGATGCCTATATGTACTAAAACAATCTTATAATGTAAAATATAAGTTTCGAATTAAATTCTAGAGAGCCTATTTGGTCCTAACTATTCCAATATTGATGGACAGACTGGGAAAGTGTAAAGAGTCCCCGGAGGACACAGAGACTAACTGAGGCTCCCTGAGATCCGAGGCCCAGGGAAGTCATGGACATTGAGTCCCAGATGACAGTAAGGCTGCGAGCGGAAAACCCAAAAGCCCAAGGCCTACGGGCTTGTGGCCGGAGCTGGAAGACCCTCCAGACTCAACCTACCTAAAGTGGCATCTCCCTTAGGGAAGATGAGCATTCCTATCAGAATGTCCTTAGGAGAGCAACCGCTCTCCCAGCATTCACCATCTCTCCCCACAGCTGTTTCAACAGACTTTTAGCTGGGGGCACCTGTGTCTGATCCCCTCCCAGCCCCCTCCATCACCCTCACTGGCCCCACAAAGCCCAAATCAGGCCACCCTCTCCCCGCTTAAAGCTACCAGTGGCTTCTAAACCTACACACCTGTCCTTAGCCTCCTTTTCCATTGTCTTGTCACAGGTCGGCCCCCAAGCACCTGAACCAGCCAGTTCACAAGCCTGTCATGAACTCCCCATCCCCTTGACCTTGTCCGTGCTCCTGCCAGGCTCAGAAAGCTCTCCTGTTCGCATGAACCCTTGCACCCCACATCTGCACAATGCTGAGCTGAAGCTTCTTCTCTGGGGAACTCTTCATCAGCTCACAAGGCAGAAGTAACCGCTCCTTGCTCTCTGTCCTAAAGCACTTAGCACACTCTCAACTCTCCAGCCAACGCCACAGAACAGACCATGCGCCTTATTTAAAATCTGCGGAGTGACGCAGACCAGCACTAGTAGGCACTCAACATACAGGCATGGGATTTCACTTAATGTGATTTACTCAAAACAGACAGAGCCATTTAAAAACATATCTGTTTCCTGCATACACATATCCCCTTTAAAGGGTCCCAGAAATCAAAAGCCTTTTTTTCTAAATGCTTAGAGTAGGTTATTTCTAAGTACTGGATTTGAGTGTTCCAAATCAAAACAATTTTTGCTTTGAGTTGCTTAATTCCCTGCTTCTTGCTGAATCTGTAATCATCTCCTCATTGTCCTACGCTTACCTGAAATTTTACAGTTGGCTGGAACCATATGCTTCCAAAATCATGGGCAAAAGTACTTTGAAATGGCTTGCAAATTCAACACGAATGTTTTAAGTTGTGAAACAAAATACTAACTCATTATTAATCTTGCTGTGAAAGTGCGGGCTTGCCTCAACTGTGCCACCGCACAAGCAGAAAAGTGCACCTGGGCATCCAGGGTGTGTTCACTTCGCGCACACACCCAGGAGACCAGCACCCAGGAGACGGAGCCCAGCCATTCCCCCCATTCTTCACTGGGAAGATCTGACGGAACAATGTGATCACCGCCCTCTAAGATGCGCTCTCACAGAACACCTGAAAAACAATCAAATCTTGTGAATAGTTGTTTACCCTAAGAATAACAAAATTTAAACTTGGCACTTGGCTACCAGTTATTTATTTCTGGTTAATAATTCAAGTTAAAAATTCATATATATGAATTTAATTCAAGTTCAATATTTGGGAATACAAGGCCTTCTGGAATGCTCACCTATGTGTCTGCTTCTCTGGCAGCTTCACACTCACTAAATAATTAGCAAAAATCACAAAACAGCAAAAAAGTGTCTGATAATACAGGTAGCACCGTCTGAGGCTTCAGTTGCAAGGTATGCTGCAAGAAATGTATCACTAATAGTAAAGTGACTGATTTCCTGCTTTTGTGTGTAACCTCCACAGATTCAGGGGTATTCCTATGATAAAGTCACTCACTTTTCAGAGCAGAGTTACAGGGAGCCTCCTGCTGAACATACCCTTGTGTTTTGGTTTTGGTTCCTGTGGGTTTTTTGCTTTTGTTTTGTTTTTCGAACATACGAACCTGTCAACACGTCTACTGTGGCTGGGAATAAAAGTCTGCCTGCCAGTCATCAGTGGCTCCCAGACTTTGGAATTTCAAAGCTCAATGGAAGACCTTGCCACTAAAAACTAGGAGGCCTGCGGTAGACAATGATTCCCACAGAGACTTTTTATAGCAGATGAACTCTCTCAAACAATTCAGCATTTTACCATCCATTAGTGAAGCAAAACTGGAATTCTAGTAAAGATTCTGAACCTGAGGGAGTTCAAAAGAAAGTTATCCCTTGGACGCCCCAGGCATTACCCCTACCCCCTTATCAGGTGCCTCCTTTCAAGAGGTGGTCCCTTTACTTCCTATCGTGCTTCCGAGGTAAGGGCTGGGCTGGGCAGTGCCAGGGCCGGTCAGCTTAAGACAGCCCAGGCCACCCAGACGGATCAGGGAACAGTCAACCAACTATGGCAATTTGGAACCTTTATAATTGTCAAAATACCTCTCTTTGGTTAATATCACCAATTCCTATGAGTTCACAAATTTTGATGAAATGGGGGAAAAAATGTGAACAACTGAAATATTTAGAAATCAAAGCTATTGATATAATATCTGGGGTTTCAAACGGTGGAGGGGTACAAGGAAATAGATAAAATGACACTGGCCATGTGCTGATACATTTTGAAGTCAGATGATGGGTGGTTCGATATAATACTTTTGTATTATACTACTTCTGTATATGCTTGTAATTTTCCAAAGTAAGAAGTTAAAAAGTATGAAGTTTAAAAGAAAACCATTAAAATGCTGTAATCTATTCAGTGCATTAAATACTAACCATACTCTTAACTTCCTAATATGTTGCAGTCCTACTAACAAGAAGGATTAAGCCTCAGAGGTATTGAGCTTGGCCCCTTTACTAAAGCAGCTTAATTACAGGGACTCCATTGAGGTTTTTGCTAAAGTCAAAGAAAGAAAATTAAGGCGCCTTTTAAAATTCAGCACAGGTTACAAAATACACAAGATGCAAGCTTTACTAGTTTCTTGTCTACTCAATTCACGGAAAGCTTTGTAAAGATCTCTGCTATGCAAAAACAGACAAAACACATTTTTAAATGCTATAAAGTTGCCATCTGCATAGAGGAAGACACATTAGCTGGTAAAAGGTAATCCGTCAGAGGAAGGCAGGTAGCAACCTTCGGTAACGAAAAAGTCGGCTTTATTGAACTTTTGACCTCCTCCCAAAATATCATGAAAGAATTTCTAAACCGCAGGACCAGAAAGAAAGCCGTTCTTCCTTGAAATCGTTTCATAAAACACTATTTACTATAGACACTTTTAGTCACAGGGCCCGAGGCACGAAACTAAAGAGTATATGCAAACTTCTAGAAGGAAGACCTGCAAACCAGACTGAGAACATACATATATATATAGCAGTGCAATAAAAAACCAGAAGTCAGGCACCACTGGGAGTGCGTGGAGAAAACCACCTATCGGCTCTCTTCCCCGGGACGGTTTCCTCTTTTGTTGCAGCCCTTCCTGTCCTCACGTCCCCTCCTTCCTTCAAACACAAATGCCTTGAAGAGGTACTGCAGGCAAGACACTGAGAGCGAAATCCACAGCTCCGTCTCGAGCAGAAAGGCCAGCGCGGAACGCACCCTGGCCGGGCGCCGCGGAACGCGCCGCGGCCACAGCAGCGGGGGCCGCGTGGAGGGCAGGTCGCCGCCCCCGACAGCGCGTCCCGGGTACGGCCGCGCACCTGAGCCCGGCGCGTCGGGATGCTATACCTGAAGCCGCCCCGCCGACTTCCCGGCCGCCCGCACCCACTTCCCGGCGGGGCAGCCCGGCAGGGACGGGAGCCGAGGCCGCGGACCCGCCGCCCGCCGCCCGCCGCCGCCTACCTGCGCTCCCCGGGCCCCGCCCCGGCCGGAGGCTCCGCGGGCCGGCGGGGAGGCGGGCGGGGACGGGACCGGCCCCGTCCTCGGTGCCAGGAAGTCCCCCAGTCCCGCGCCCGCGGCCCCTCCCCCGGCGCAGGGGCGGGCGGCGCGGGGCGGGGGACGGGGCGGGGGTCCCCGGCGGCCCGACTCACCGAGGCAGCGGATGTGGAAGCCGCAGGGCGGCCGCAGCGCCCGGCGCGCCCAGCCCTCGCGCAGCGCCTGCAGATGCTCCTCCTGGCCCTGCACCAGCAGGACGTGCTCGTCGATCCAGCCCAGGAAGAAGGTCTCGGCCACCGCGGCGGTGACCTTCCTGTTCCAGAAGTGCTGCATGTTCTCGGCTTTGAAGTCGGCGAAGACCTCGTAGCCGACGTGGTGCCGCGCCAGCTGCCGGGGCTGGGCCGGGGGCCTCTCCGCCGCGGGCCCCGCGCCCGGGCCCAGGATGATGGCCAGGGAGTGCGGCGCGATCTGCAGGAACTTCTCCATCGCCTGCGCGCCCGGCGCCGCCGCGCGGACCCCGCTCCCGGCGGCAGCCTGCGGGACCCCGCTGCGCGCCCCGCGGGGGCGTCCGCGCCCGGCCGGCAGCCCGCGCCCTCCGCGCGGCGGGCCCCGACGCCCCGCGCCGCCCCTGGCGCGGCCCCTGGCGCGGCGCCGGGAGCCCTGGGGCCCGAGCTCGGGCGCGCGTTACCTGCAGCCGCGGGCCACCCTCCCGGCGCCGCTCATCCTGCAGTGGCGGCAGCCCCGGCACCCCCGCTTCCCTCCGCGCCCGGCGGCCCCGGCCGGGGGCGGAGACGCGGAGGAGGCGGGCAGCTCGCGCCGAGTCCGGGGCGCCCTCCGGGCTGGAGCGGGCGGGAGGAGTCCCCAGCAGTCCGAGGCGGGAGGTGGCCGAGGCGGCGCGGGTGGCCCGGGGTGCGCGTTCAGGTGACGGGGCTCGGGGGAGACCTGGAGGCCGGGGGGCGCGCACGACGACACTTGGAAGGCACCGATTCCGGAGCTCGGGGTGTCGCTCCTCCCCACGCTCCTCCCCTACCCCAGCTCCCACCTCCTGCTGGAACAAGTGGATTCGCTGACTGGTTGATGTGCCCTTGGAAGTGGCTTTTTAAAAAACTTAGTCAACCACGAAAAATTGTCATCAGTCCCTCCTCCAAAGTCTTGTGGAACCTTTCTCCCCTATCTCCATCACGCACGGTGGGCCAGCTATACGAGAAACCAGTAATTCTCAGCGCTGTCTACACAACACGCAGTTGATGAAGAGGATACGGAAATGTAACAGGAAAGGTAATAATTATGCTTAAAAAAAAAAAGACAACCTTCCTTAAACTCGTTGCTGTGCAAAACTCTGTGGTTGCTTATTTTTGTATTGTCATATATCTAGAGAGATGACTATCACAAGAAGCATTAGGGTTTAATAGTACACGTGAATAATTTTCCCAAAATAAAGAATGTGTCCTAGAATACACAAAGGAGCAATATATTCAAATGGCTCTCTTTTCCAAGATTGCTTGCAGCTTTGAAATAACAGACTTTCCATCTTCTGCTACTCCTGCCTAGGTTCAAAGATGTTAGGACCAAGACCAGTTCTTCTTTCAGTCAAGACTAAGGCTCAAGCTTCCCCTCTCTCTGCATCTGCAAAAAGAAATCCTCTTTTCTCAAATACATGGCTTAGGAGCCCAGTCCTGAGATGTCCGGAGCAGCCCTATGGACATAACCTTTACGCGTCTAGCTCCAGGGGTCACTGTCTTCCTCGGACAGCAAGCACTCTTGATGGTAATAATGAGAGCAAAATTTATTCAGGGCTCATAGTACGCAAAGGTCCTTAATACTTAACAACAGCCCACTGAAGTAGATATTACCATCCCATCCTATGGGCACAAGGAATGGAAGTAATTTGTATAGGATACCTGTCATGAAGTGGTAGAACTGGAATCCAGACCTAGACGGTTTGTCTCCAAGGCCCCGCCCCACACTTTCACATCTGTTCCACTTAACTTACCAACTACTGGCAACTAAGATTTTCCCAAAAAGTTCTCCAACGGTGCCTCTTGAATAAATGACATTTGACATTTGTATGTTATCTATCACTGCATAAAAAATTACCCTAAACCCTAGCAGCTTAAAACAATGAACATTTGTTATCACACAGATTCTGTAGGTCAGGAACCAGGCACAGCCCCGCTGGGTGCCTCTGGCTCAAGGTGTCCCTGGCCTGACTGCCGTCTCATCTGAAGGCTCACCGGCATGTGGATCCACTCTGAGCTCCTTTATCTGATTGTTGGCAGGATTCAGTTCCTTGAGGCCCACCTGCCTGGAGACCCGCTATGTTCCCGGCAGTATAAACCTCTCCATACGGTAGCACAAACTTGCCAGATGGCTTCCCTTCCATCACCCAAGTCACAAGTCACAATCTAATCTTAGAGGCGACATCCCATCACCTCTGCTGCATTCTGCTTGCTAGAAGGGACTCACCAAAGCCAAACCCCGGCTCAGGGAGAGGCTCACGCAAAGGTGAGGACGGGGAGGTCAGGATCCCTTGAGGTCATTTCAGAGGCTACCACCACATTCAAAGTGAACCATGAAAAGGTTCCATTATTAAGATTTTGCAATGAACTGACAAATAAAAGAAGCAGCTTCTAATACAAATTCTCTTTCTTCCACGCAGATAGCGAGCTCGTGCCGCCCACCTCCACACACACAGGTATCAGAAAAACTATTGATCCTCTGAACGGGAGGGGCATCTTACGGTATATGCCACCTGAACCCAGTGGAATTTAGATGAGGGGCTACTTTACTGATTCTTAGCACTGTCATCATCTTCATTGCCAGTCCCATTAACATCATTACCATCTAGTGATTCCTCACTAAATGTCAGGCAATGGGCTAAGAACTTTTTCTACGTGCTGATATTATTGTGATTTTTTTCAGAAGATAACGTGTAATTGTTTATTTCATAAATACAGTTTTGGGTTCCTTATGTTTTTTGAGATAAGTAACCCAAAATATTTTAATTTGCAATAGTCCTCAGCTCCCAGTTGTCCCACCTCGATCCACAGGTTCAGTCATTTCTACTCCATGTCAGTTCATCAGAATTTGCCCATAAATACAGCTTTCTCTTCTTCCCCGATCTTCCCTCTCTTCGCCCCCTCAACCACAATCTCTCTTCTGCTCCAGAAGCAAGGGGCTAGGACAGAGTGGGGCTCTGAGAATTCCTCCCAATGCTGTTAGGAAGACAAAATAATAACCAGTCAAGGGAAAGTAAATAGATATACGAGAGCCGTAATAAAGTGAACTACCATTAGGTGTCATTAGAGCGTGAGATGAATGCCTTGAAAGTGTCAAACAGGTGCCCCGGCAGGAAGAAGCAGGGCGGCCCTACGTGAGATGGGGTCCAGCAGCAAGGCCTTGCAGGAGGGGAGCATCACTCCAGCCAAAAGACAGCAGGAGCCCAACTTGCCGAGACTACAATGATCACGCAGTTGGTGTCACTGGAAGTACCATGCTGTGCCTTATACGCCTTCAGAGAGACACTCGTGTATCATCAGAAGGGAAGGTGCAAACATGGCTCAACAGGAGCTATTCCCTCCCCTAGGTTCAGTATCCAAGACCTTTATATTGACCCAAGGAGTGGTAGCTTTTCTTCATTATTTTCCTAGGAAAATCATTCAGCAGTTACCAAATGCCTCATTCTTTTGGCACAAAACTCAGTAAGGAGGAACAATTGCTATTCTAGTTTTTCCAGTGAGAACACTGAAGCTCACAGGTGTTGAGTAACTTGCCCAAGGTCAAACAACGAATAACCGGTGGACCCAAGATGTGAACCGGGTCTGTGACTGCAGAACCCGTGCTTGTTCAGCCTCCCAAGGAATTAGGAATCTGCAAGATAAACTAACTGGTGCTTCCTCATTCAGAAGAAATTCTGGCACTGGTTTACAGGAAAACATTCAGGAGAAACAGTGAAGAGCTACTTGAATATCTAATCAAACAAGAAACCCTCAAACCCAACTCAAACACCCTGGGGGAACACTGGCCTCAGTTGCGTCAATGCTCAAGTTCAAGATCAAGTGGGGTTTTGTGCAGGATGGAAGGGCACAGAAGAGAATTCTTTGTCAGCATTGCTCTCCACCGCTTGCAGTCCACTGCCTGCTGTTTGTTCTGGGGGAAGGGCTTTGCTAAGTTTGCTCTTGTCCGGGCTTATCAATTGTTCATTGTCCACTGGGATGTAACAGCTCAGACAGTCACCGCTCAAGGAGGGACACTAGCCTAAGGCCCTTCAGTTTAGAATTTCTGTGTGCAGCAGTGTTTTCTAAAGATGGCTGCCAAAATGTTGCCCAGGTTTGTTCATTCCTAGAATATGGTCTTGCTACTCCCCACTCAAAAGGTAGAGTCTCTCTCTCCACCCTCTTGACTCTGGTCAGACCCTGGGGTTGCTTTGACCAACAGAACAGAGCTGACTCAATGCCATGCCAGTTCTGGGCAGAGCCCAGATTGGCCTCATAGTTCTCACTCCTGCCCCTTGGAAGCCGGCCACCACATACAAGTGCAACTACGCTGAGATTATCACGTGGCGAGGAAGTTCAAGCTAGCCGTGTGGAGAGGTGCAGAAAGACAGGGCAAGGCTGGCCAGCTCCCAGCTATTCTCGCCAGCCCAACCCAGGCACCAGACACATGAGGGAAGGAGACATTCTAGTCCCAGCAGACACCAAACAGAGAAAAACCGGGGCCCTGGACTGAAGACCTCAATGGAGACATCTCTGGGCATTCAAGTCACCCCAGCTGAAGCTTCCAGTTGTGTGGGGCAGAGGTGAGCTATTCCCCACTGTTTGAATTCCTGACCCACAGAACTGTGAGCACAAATAAGTGGTAGCCATTTTTCACCACCAAATTTTGAGATAATTGGTTACAAAGCAAGAACTAATTGGACCACTGTTGCTCTTGTAAATATGTGCATGCTTGCTTCTTGTAGAAGTCAAATGTATAAGAATCCAGGCAGGAAATAATATTTCAAGGACATCCTGATTGGGGTATCTGTGGAAAATCAACTTTTATAAGGAATAAAGGAAGTCCTGCTATGTTTTTACACCTCAGTGTTGTAGGTGGATTTACGCTCATAAATCCATAATTCAAGGCAGCAATTAACGTGTCAGAAACAATGGCATCTGCACAAACCACTCAGTAAAACCTCACTTCAGTGGGAGTCCAGAATTCCTGCAGAGCTTCTAGAACCATGGGGTTACCAAGTGTTTTAATTAAAAGCCTCCTAAAGGATCCTTTCAAGGGTAATTCACCTGCACCCTTAATTATGTCACCTCACTTATATAGTATTAGTGATTTTTGTTTGAGGCTTATGACTACCTGCTTACCTGCTACCTGGAAAGAATAGCATTGATTCATCATGCCCTGAATTACATGTCTGTAACAGCTTGTCCGAGATTAATAATATAAATAGCCAACATTTATACGGTACTTCCTATGTGTTCTGTTCCACACTAAGCACTTGATGTATATTCATTCATTTAATCCTCCCAACAGCCCTATAGGGCAGATACAGTTGCTATCCTAAGTGTACAGGTGAGAAAATGATCCACAGAGAAGTTGAGCAACACGCTTAAGGTCTCAGCTGTGAAGTAACCAAGCCAGGATTCAAATCCAGGCAGTCTGGTTCCAGAGTCTGTGTTCTTAACTTCACTGGCAGGCCCCCTCTACTCGTCTTTAAAGAGTTTATGATCACCTTGTTATCATAGCCACGTATGTGGGAAATCACTTACTTGAGGATATTGGCTGTATCTTGTGGTTGAGAATTAATCTTCTATTGAAAAGACTGCAAAGCATATCTTATGCTTCATTTCCTCCAATGATCTACCTTCTGGGACACTTAGGTTGGTTGGGACCTATTCTGATCTCCCCTAACTTTTTCACTGCCTGACACACTTCATCAAAATGGCTCCTCAATGTGACTCTCATTCCACACTCAGTTTTCCCCCCAAAGAGTTCATCTTTTTCTAAGACAAAGTTTAATGTTGCCACCATAATTGATAGCCTTTTATAGCTTAAATATTAACTCTAGATGGTTCTAGAGTTAATATTGCTTCTGAATGATGCTTTTGTGGACACAGACACCTCTGTACTCTGGCCCTCATGTGCTACCAGCCCTGGCATCTCAACCACAAGGGCAGAAGCCCTTCCCAGTCCAAAACCAATTCTCAAAGAGCAATGGCCAAAATATATTTTTCTTTGTCTTATGTTTCTCCTACTGGTTCTCTCATGTTCAATTCTTATAGCTGTGCATGACCACAATTAAGAGTAGAAGGTAGTCTACAGTAATGCTTTTCTCCATTAAAATATTTTGGTCTTTTCCCTTCTGTTATTCTATCCCTAACTCAACACACCCCCAAAATCATGCAAACACTCACATTTATTTGAGCAATAAATTCCACCAGCCACACCAAATGATTGGGTCTTCCTGCATGAAATATTTTATAAAACTGGATGTCCACATCAATAGCATGCACTCCTCAGGCTTAACTGTGAGCCACTGGAAGTTACGAAAACTTGTTCATTAACAGTCATGTATTAAACAACGACAGTATTCAAGGCAGTGTGCTGAGTACTGGACAGAGAAGTAGATAAGACATGATCCTTACTTGGGGAGAGCTTACAGTCTGTAAGCGAACAGAGACAAATAATCACCCTAAGATGAAATCATGCCTTATTGGTGCAATGGTAGACGCAGGTACAAACTGCTTGGGAGCGCAGAGGGCGGGGCCAAAAGGAAGAAGCGGTTCATTACATGGTGACATTAAGAATGAGATAAGGCTCCAGACAGCAGGTGATGTGAAGATAACGCTTGAAAGATAAGTACTTATTGTGGACTTGGTGCGTCACACACCCCAACATGGGAGACATGATCGCCAGGAGCCGCTATCACTGGGCAGTGAGTGTGTCAAAGAAAATGGTTGTTAACAATAGAAGACCAATTTGGGATCGATTCTGTTTCACTGATTTTTAAGCTGGGGTGGATTCAAAGTTCCTCCTACACCAAACAAGTTTATTCGAATTCCTTTGCTTACCGCTTGGCTTCCTTTCTTACGTAGGAAAGAAAAGGGGTGGGGTCACAAGTACCCTGCCAGGATGTGTGCACTTCCCTAATATTCCCAGCGGGCGTGTCTCTCATGCAAAAGGCATCTCCCCTGAGGGCGGTGGTGGGGTTCAACTGGGACACGCTGCTGTGGTAATACAGACTATATAGCTGTTAATCTCCTAAATCTACCCAGTAACAAGAGCTGATGTAAAAAAGCAACATGGTACAAAGCAAGCCTGCTTTTCACATTTTTCTCCTCACTGGAATGGAATCAGTTCATTACCTCTTGATTTTCTTTTTAAATCTAAATGCAAAGTTCTACCCTTGATTATGTCTCCTCCAAATAAGGAAGTGAGTGCTCAGTGTCTGAGGTCTCCAGCAGTGGAAATTACAACCTGCCACGGGCCTGCCATCTTGTCCAAAGTAAGCGTTCTCCAGGAACTGGGTCCAACAGCCTCTGAAATCACTGCAGATGGCAAATCTCCAAAGGCAAGATAAAGGGGCCAGCTAAAAATACATGGTTTAGGAAAATGCTGCAGTGAATCAGATAACTGCTATCTGAAACATGCAGATATCAAAAATGCTCTCACAGGCAGAAACACGGTCATTCACAAGAGAAAGCCTAATGATCTAATTCATGTTGTTTTTTATTGAAAGTGGAACTGCAAAATCATCTACACTAGGTATTTAGTTATAAGCGGAATTAGATTCTTATGCTGTTTTACACTCACTTTGGAAATGTGACTAACCAAAGAGTCTAGAACAATAGTATATATAGTTGGTTATTCTTGGAGACTCGAGGTAAAGTCAGTCACTTTGAAACATTGATCCCATTTGTTTTAGATGGAAAAAATAAAGATGCCCTCTTTTTCAAAAAAGAGCTTGAAGCAAATTTATTTGTAATTTGTTCACATTTCCTTTATACTATTAATTCCACTTCTAGCTCCACCCAGCAGAAATACAATGAAAACGTATGTCCACACACAGACTAGTACACAACGGTCATAGCAGCATTACCCACAATGCCCCAAAAGTGGAAACCACTCAAGGGTCCGTGAACTGATAGATGGAGAGCAAAATGCTGTAGACCCAGGCAGTGGAGTCCTACTTGGCAATGAAATGGAATGAAGGCCTTACACACGCGGAAAAGTGGAAGAACAGCAAAACGCTCAGGGCAGCAAAGCAACATATTGCATGTTTTTATTTAGACGAAATTTCCAGAAAAGGCAAATTGATAGGGACAAAAAGATCCATGGTGGCCTAAGGTTGGGATATGGAGTGTGACTGCCAGTCACGGGCAGGAGGTTTCTCTTCCAAGTGATGGAAATGTTCTAAAATGACATTGTGGTAATGACTGAACAGCTCTGTGTGAAGGTTCCAAAATTCTTCAGATTGTATACTTCAGAGAGGTGGCTGTTCTGCTATGTTATCAATGTTACGCTAAGAGTAGATGTGTTACACAATAGCTCAGTAAACCACTTAAAATTAAAGAGGAGACTAAAAATAATCAAATAATCAGATTATTCATTTTAGCTTGACTCAGAATTATGGAATAGCTAGAGTCCTTCTTCTCATTTTTTTCCTGGACAATAAAGAAAACTTAGAGAATGCTAAAAATATAAAATGGAACTGTGGACTATCTGAAAGTGTGGTATATGGTTTCCCATTTGTGTCAGGGACAGCCTGTCACTGTCACTAGCAGGACTGCACACAGAGCGCTTGCTCACACCAGGAACCCCTCGCTGAGAAGTGGGTGGCTGCCTTGGGGAGCATGCCAAAGAGAGTGTGGAAAATGCAGAGGGGGTTAGCACAGCTGCACTCCTGCGGATGGAGGCTGCCTCCTACCGCCGCAGAGAGCTTGGCGTCATCTTTTACTCCATGGTTCTGCTGCTCGCTGGACCCTGAGCGGTTCAGACTAAGCTGAGAACCTGCCCGTTTCCTCCAGAACGCTCCAGTTGCCGACTCCTCTCCTAAGGCAGTCTCCAGCTCAACGTTTTTCAGTGAAGACGACAGACAAGTGTTACTCTAGCCACAGCATCTATGAAAATTTGATTTCTCTCTTGGTAAAAAACAACTCTTAGCTCCTAGAACTCAATCATAGAGATTTGTGATCCGTTTTTATACATCATTAACCCCTTTAAGTCTATCCTGATCAATCCCATGGATAAAATTAAAGAATACTACATTGAAAATAAAAATAAACTTACTTGGTCTTAACTTTAGTATAATTCAGCATCTGTACAGCATCACCGAACTTCTATACCGAGACGACAGCATGGTGGGAGTCAGGGAAGGCACCGCAGCTGAACAAAAGCGATGCCGTGGTTCTAAACATGGCAGGCCAGTGGGAGCACTGTATTCCCACAACGGGAAAAGAATCGTGTTGTCGTGCACTAATTAGGAGCTAGATGCCTTCATAAATCTTTGCTTGGTGGCCCAAGGATCTAAGTGTTTACCACCTGGATTTCATGAGTCAGACTCTAAATATTGAAACATCACCAGAAGCAACATCTATTGCTCAGATCTGCCCTTCGTGGCTAGAGACTCAACCCGTGTGGGAGGCTCAAGATCCTCCGACTCTAATCCACCCTGCCAGCCCTCCTTTTTAAGAGATGATCTTCCACAGAGGTTGGTCCTGCCCCAAGAGGAAGCCCAGAAGATTTGCAAATGCACGGGCTGTGGAGAGACCCTCACAATGGGAGCCACGGGAGCTGCGGGCACGCCACCTGACACAGTCTCTCCGTTTTCTCCATCCTCCTCCTCCATCTTGCTCTCCACTGGGAGCCCAACTGCCATGGGCTGCACCAGCGGGCTCTCCCGCCCTCTTACTTCCGGTCAGAGCAGGCTGGTGGCAGGGACTGGCAAGAGCCGGGAGGCCAGGAGGCCAGAGAGAATGGGGTACACACCTCCCAGCTGGTCCTGGGCAGGTCCCAGGGCTGGCAGGAGCTTGGAGGCCGTGGCTCCTCTCCAGAACCCTTTGAATCCTTTACCACAATGGCCAGACTTTCTGCATTGGCCACCGCTCCCTGGCCTTGCCCCTGCAGGCCGGGGACAGCAGGACAGGAGTCCCGCCCTGGCCCCAGGAGCTTCACTATTCGTGGGAGTCGCCGAGCCCTGCCCACCCCTGTGCTGATACGCCCTTCATAAACCTCTCCAAGCACGCCCCTGGAGAGGGCCATCTGTTTCTGCCAACATCTAAGCAGTAAGTAGGAGTTACCACTGGTAAATGGAATACGGAAGAATTGATAAAGGGTTTGACATATTATTTTTCAAATGAATTTGTGTTACTCTGGTAATTAAATACATGCACACACTCAAAAAAAGTAAATAAATAATAGTACTTATCACAGAACACATGTAAGATATGCACCTATTTCTTGTCACTATGGGAAGAAGGTCAAAGATATGATAGGTTTGTTCTCTATGATGTGTAAAGATTTTCCCATAAGTGTGGGTGCTTGTGTTATACTGCTAAAAATCTGTTTCTAAGTGCCTTAAAAGTGGAATTCATCACCACTTATGGATTCATGAACAAAAAGAAAATATTAAAGACTCACTCTCCAATTAAAAACTTAGAAACAACCTGATTATTAATTATAACCTTTGGTAATCAAATGGCCAAATAAATATATATATTTACACAATGGAGCACTATATATTTTTAAAAGGAAAAAAGCTAGATCTACATGTATCATAGGGAATATATCTCAAACACATGGTAAGTGAAAGAAGCAAATTCCATAACGGCACACTGCGTCCCTGGTGGAAAACAAAATCCACAAACAATACTATGCTTTTTGTTTGGTGTTATTTTTAAATAAAAATCTATTTAGCTGCTTGCCTTACTGTGATCATTGTAATAATGATACCATGGTAGAGAACTTACATCTATTCATTATGATTTTTTTAACCTTACCATCCAATTTTTATGTCATTTACAAAAGAGAGAAAACAAGCTCCTAGGAAACCTCTTTCTGTGAAATGACACTGGACACTGGACAGATTTGCAGGACCACCACTGATTCATCTCTGTTGAGTCAGTCTGAGATAGCGTGCGATATCTACGACAGGTGCTCCATGGGCCTCGACTCTCTGGGGAAGAAACCCTCACCAGCATCTCTGTCCCCCATGACGTTTCCCAGAGCCTGCGAACATGCTTATTATGTGTGCATCGCCTGGGCACCTTTCCAACACAAGGCACCTTATTAGCTCAAGGCCCCATTTCGAGTCCATGGCACAGCAATTGGCACAGTGCTCTTTCAAATCTTGTGACTCAAGTGAGAAGAGGCTGGAGACGCGTGTGGTATTGTCAACAGGGTCACCTCAGCAGAGCGGGCTGACCCGCCAAGGGCTCTGAAGACATAAATTGCTTGTCGCTTTTGCTCTCTCCCCGACTGCTCTGGTTGTGCTTTACACAAAAGCCCGGGGATGAGTCAGCTTTCGGGCCTCAGATTTCAGCGATGAGCTTAACTTGAAGCAATTATAATTCTGGCCCTACTGAACTGGATTTGGAGGCCACTTACGAAATTCATTCAACTCTGAAAGCCTCGCCTGCATCCTGGACTTGGGTGGAGGCCCCTCTGGGCTGCTGTCTGATGGCCCAGTGACCTTAAGCTGACCTCTTTCTTCCTGTGGCTCCTTATTAAAGGTAGAAAGACTTCTCGCCAATTCCTTCATTCTTCTTAGTACTTTTCCACCTTCTCCAATGTCTGTGTTTCCTTTTCATTTTGCTTTCAAGGTTTGTTTTCTCTTCGGCAAAAATACTTCCTTCCCGACACTCATGAGGGAGTTTTAAGAGTGATTCCAAAAAAAGGCATAAATTGATCAAACTGAGCATTAGACTTATTGGTTGGGTTTTCCAGAATCACCTTCTCCAGATACTACGGTCATTGTGACCATCACATACACACACACACACACACACACACACACTTATCCCACAACATGAGTGTGCAAGCAGATGCAATCTCTGTTCTAGGAGCGCGTGGGCCAGAGGAGCAAGAATGAACTGGCCTATACATTTGTGGCCAGTCGATACCGCATGTATTTTTTCATGCACAGATGTGTAAAAAATTTGGCATTACTTTTCTTTAATTCATAGTATTTTACCATCTAAGCCTATTGCTGCACTATTACACCTTTACCATCACCTCAGAGTGGTAGAATCCAAGTCTCATTCACCCCCTTACCCCAGGTTGTATCTAGGTTTTGGGTGGGTCAGGCCAAGGTGTCCAAGAGGGGAGCAGAGTCAGCCAGTTGCTCACTGTTGTCTGTCCACACACAGGCATCTGCTTCGACGTGTGTCACCTGCCTGGACCTTGGTCTTCTGTCTCTGCAGGCCATCACAGAGAGAGTTCTTTTCAATCCACTTGCTCCACCAAGTGTGGGGGGTTCCCTCCCTGAATCCTGGGCTCCTTGTGGGAACCCAAGAGCCATTCTGCTGTTTCGGTGACATGCTGAGGTGCAGGAAACTTAGCCGCTGTCTAAGCCATCCCACAGGAGCTGGTGGCTTCCCTGGAGGACGGGAGCGCAGGGAACACAAATGCCCTCTGCCCTCTGACACAACCCATCTGTGGTTTTACCACTGTCCCAAACCGTGGTCAGAGCAGCCGACCCAGGGCTCCTTCTGTACCACCATCATCTACTCTCTCTCTACATTCTATCACTTTGTTCTACTCTTATGAAGGAAAAACTTGTATTTGTTTTAAGTGGCTGAAGGAGGAGATCAAATTGCAATGCTATTTGGATTCCACTGGATACCCTTGAAAGAGAAATACAATTGCTATTATTTTATAATTTTAAGCTATCATTTTATAATTCTACGGACATTAAATTTTATGTAACTATATATACGTACAGTTAAAAAAAATCAAGAGTGTCAACTTAATCATCTGCAAGGGGCTAAACAGTTTGCCAAAGTCTTTTTAGGGGTTGTTTGATCAAAAAGGTTGAAGACCAACTAGTCCAGAAATTTTAAAAAATGATTAATTCTGAGTGAAAGCTGGGAAGACTCGTGTTTGGGACAGATCTTGAAAAGTGAGTCAAATATTGCAAGGTTTGACATGGCCAGAGGAAAGAAGTCCAGATAGAGGGTTGCCATCTAGAGCCTGGGAGAAATGAAAATGCAGGCATATTTAGCAAGCTCTAAGTAGCTGGTGCAATCAGAGTATGCGTGGAGGGCCTAACTGTGTCCCATTGATGAGCCCAGACTTGTTCCTTGGGCAAAAAGGAGAAATGAGCACAACCAACCCTTGGCCAGTACTAAGAGGATACTGGCTAAAACTTCAGGAAACTTAAAATCCGGAATATAAAGAACTCTTGCAGTTAAACAAAAAACAAACAAACAACTCGATTTAAAATGGGTAGGCTTGAGCAGACATTTCTCCAAAGAAGATACGCAAATGGTCAACAATCCCATGAAAAGATGCTCAACATCATTAATCATTAGGGAAATACACATCAAAACTACAATGAGATACCACTTCATACCCATTAGGATGGCTATTATCAGAAACAAGACAAACAAAAACAGAAAATAGCAAGGATTGGTGGGAATGTAAAATGGTACCACCACTGTGGAAAACAGTACAGCGAGCGGCTCTTCAAAAAATTTAAAAAGATAGAATTACCATATAGTTCAGCATTTTCACTTCTGGGTATATATCTAAAAGAATTGAAAGCAGATTTCAAGAGGATATTTATATACCTGTGCCCATAGAAGCATTATTCACAATAGGCAAAAAGCAACCCCAGTATCCACTGACAGATGAACAGATAAATAAAACGTGGTCTATCCCTACCATGGAATAATATTCAGCCTTAAAAAGGAAGGACGTTCTGACACAGGCTACAACATGGATGAAACCTGAAGACATCACTGGTTAAGGCAGTAAGGCAATCACAAAGGACAGATACTGCATGAGCCACAGAGGGTGGTCACATTCACAGAGCTGGGAAGCAGGATGCTGGTGGCCAGGGGCTGAGCGGAGGGGTGAAGGGGAGTCACTGGGCAACGGGTAGGACGTTTGCAAAGATGAAAAAAGCTCTGCAGATGGATAGTGGTGGCAGTCGCACAGCAATGCAAATGCACTTATTGCTGCTGAACTGCACACTTTATGACGAAGAGGATTAAAATGGTAAATTTTATGTTACGTGTATTTTAAATTAAAATACACATTTAAAATATTTTCTGGAGACTTACACTTCTTCTGTTGGAGACTGGACGAGACCTGCTCAGAAAGAGCAGCAGACTCGTAGACACCGAGAAGGGAGTAGCAGTTACCAAGGGGAGGGGTTGGGGTGGGTGGCGGGAAGGGGCGAGGAGGATAAAGGGCCCAGGAAGTCACAACACCATGTAAGGTGGTCACAGGACGGTAGTCCTGCATGGAGAATACAGTCGATGATTCTGTAACATCTTGCTGTGTTGACAGACAGTAACCACGCTAAGGGGGGAGTGAGGATCTAACAATATGGGTAACTGTTGAACCCTGCGTTGCACATTTGAAACCAAGATTGTAAATCAATGATACTTCAATTAAAAAAAATTTCAAAACAGAAGAAAAGACCTGTTCCAGCTAAGTATTAGATTATTTTGAACTAATCACCTTTGCTCTTTGTTAAAACCCAGCCATGCAGCGGCCACACCCATACTCCTCTCCTCCCCTCGGGCTTCCCTCCCCCTGACGTCTTGCACCTTCCATCCCTCCTGACTACAGCACAGAGCTCGATACATTTTGAAAAAAAAAACACATACTTTCTGTCCCCAAGACCTGGGTCATGCGCTCCCCCAACCCCCTCGGGCTGCCTTCCATCCTGCCTCAGCCTCTGTCCCAACTGCACTGAAGTCTGTTTCCTCTCTCCCTTAGCTACTTGCCGAACTCTCTCACTCACCTCTCGCGCTTGAAAAAAAACACCACAGCATAAAATAAAAACAAACCCTGTTATGTTTTGTTCCACATGCACTTAAACCTTAGGACACAGAATTAGGACTCCCAGCTTTTCCTGTTCAAAACTTCAAAAGAACCTTGAAGTTCAGCATGAGAAAAACAGCACCTCATCTTTTGAGCTTTAACTCCTTGGCAATATGGCTGCACTCCGGACATTCAATGCTCCACACCATGTCCCGTGCCCTGTGATTTCCCGCTGTCCTTAACACGAGGTAGAATGACACTGAACAGTATATCCATCATGTAAGAGCGATCTCAACAATCGAAAGTGTGATCCAAGTGTCTGGTAGGAATCATTGTAATTAATAGTAGGATATGTCTGGTGGAAAGAGCAGAGTCTGGGATCCCAGAGATCTTAGGACCAGGGGCCCTTCTCTGACCCAGTGACCTGGAGTGAGCCTCTCTAAACCTCTCTGCGCTGCAGCCTGTCATTTTTCCCTGGTTTGCGCTCTGCATTCTTAGAGAAACGCTCATCCCGGCTACACGCAGACATGAATAGATAGATGATACGAATGTGGGGATGTGTTAAAAAAAATTTGTATAAATAGTAGGTATTGGGTGATCAGTATAATATTCTTTTAATTTTTCTGAATGCTTGAAAACTCTGGTAACAAAATTTCCTATCCCGTAGCCAGGGTTCCATCTGTGACTTGTGACCTCCCCTCCATTCAGGGCACCCATTCAGTCTCATCTGATCTCATGCCCCTCCTAAAATCAACATCTCAGAAATGGATAGTTACCATTACCACAGCGCTTCAGTGTTTTCGGTATATTTATGTTAACTCTTTACCTTTTAAAATAGCCATTGTATCTCCCACTGTGACATAAAGGCTTGGTGTCTTCTTTAAAGGAGTTCAGGGTGAGCAGGTAAGAGAGGAATGGAGGCTAGATAAGGGCGTCTTCCCATACAGATCGCAGAGGCCACGTCTGCTGTCTACACTCACGTTTGCACAGCACAACGTCCCTTTGAGCCACACATCTCAGATGAGTTCTGCTGGAAACTGGCTGCTGTTCCGGGTCCCACTACCTCTCTAGACCACCGACTGCTCTTCTGTGAAATAGGGAAGTACCACTGGGTGTAGGACTAGCTCACCTGGGCTGCATACGAAGCATGTGGATTCCTGGGTTGCCACCTTGGTGCCTGTGGGCAAACCATGTGTGAAATACTGTACTGGTGACCTCAGGACTCTCTTGAGCTGCAATATGTCGTAAGTTTATGACAAAACAGTATGGGCTGTGCCCCCATGAGAGAGCATCTCCCCCAGGCCTTCTCTCCCTCCTCCCTGATGTATTCTCTCCTCCCAGGCCGTCACTCACAGCATGAACAGGATCCTGCCATCCCAAAGGGAGTGGCTCTCATGTAAAATGAAAGCAGGGTTCTAGACAACATGAAATACCTCCGCAGGAGGAAGTAAAGTCGAGGGAGATATTTTAAAATCCGGAAGCATTTTTTTGGTCATCCTGTAAGATAAACCAAAATTGCTCATCTCTTTCCTGATAAACTGAAATATATTTTATAAGCCTAACTGCCTTAATTATGGTTTAAGAGGTATTTTCTGTTGTTCAGAACTCTGCTTTTTATGTATTTTTTGAGAAAAGCTTTGTAAAAGCGTATTTCAGTCTAAAAATATAAATACTTCCATCTAGGAAGTCAGCGCTCCCTTCCCCTCACATATTTGAGGAAATACTGCAGATATAACTGTAATGAGGTTTAAAAAAAAGAAAAAAAGGAAACCCAGCCACAAAATACATTCCCTTCCAGTGTGTTCATGGGAGCCAATAACAGCAAATGCCAAAATGATGGGAGGTGGGTGGGGGCCTCGTTCCCCTCTATGTCATGCACCACCTTCTGTTTCCTGTGGGCCGAATGTTAAATAAATCTAAATGAAAGCCAATGTAGGTCCTTTTCATTCTGGGGCATACAAAAATGCAGGATTTATTTAGGCCTGAAGTTTCAAGTCCTTTAGACTTTCCATCGGCTGAATGAACTACAGGAATTCATTTAATAATCCTTCGGAATGATCCTCCTTCACAGCAGATCTCAACAGCGAGCACCATCTGACCAGCTTCAACACTGACCCTGGTCCCTCGCCCTGACTTGTCTGGGTTATGTGATTATCCTGAGGCCTGCATGCAGGGCAGTCCTTGAAGGAGCCTGACCATGTCCTCTTTTCTTCAGTGCATTTCAAAGAATTGACAAAAGCAATTTAGAAAAGGTTCCTTTCTGATCTGTGCCTCTCAGGCTGCAGGTACACACACCTCACTCCGACTGTCTAAGGCTTTAAGCCAACACAAAAAAGCTAAAAGGTGCTGGCTGAGTGTACACTATCAGCCCGGAAGCGAGCATGCAAAGAAAAAATGTCTTATCATCTATCAGAGTTTTGTATACATTTGGAGGAGATAATTATCCATAAATCACAGGACAAAACAGTATGAATGCAATAAACTGCTAATATCTGTGATATCACCTGAAAGGAATGCTCAGTTTGAGTTGAGTGTTTGGCAGAAGTTATTGTGCAGAATAAACAAAATAGCAGTTGACACCAAGGACTTTGATTGCAAACTCCCCTTAGATCCAGTACTTATTGCTGTGGAATTTAGCCCAAAATATCCTGTGTCTGCCTTAGCTCCTTCATCTGTAAAATGGAAATAATACAAGCACCTATCTCAGAAGTTTGTAATAAGGAATACATACACACAGCACACACATATGAATACTTATTCATACATATGTATATATTGTTTTAATCTATTTTCTCACTAGACATGTAAACTCCATGACAATGCAAATATATGTCTATATCATCTTTAACTCGAAGGGGCCTTCATGTTCTTCTCTAAGACATGACAATCTTTATGCTAACTCTCATTATGTAACAATAATTATATAGAATATATTTTATAATAATTTGCCATCTACTTGAACAAGTCAAAAATGTTTATCAGGCCACACTTGTGAACTTCCCACAAAATGTTTCTAATTCAATGGCTAGATTCACAAAATCTAAAGACTGGAAGACTCTCATGAAATATCCAGTTCTTGTCACTTCTAAACATTTTGTATAATTTTTGGAAATGTTTAGTAATAGAATTTAAGGGCTATTTCTTTTCTTCTTGAATCTCTCTGCCTGGGCAGCTATAATTAGATTTTTTAAAAATGATTATCATTAAACCAAGAAGTTCTTGGTCTTGGTTAATTGTTAAGCATTTTGATGCCCATAGTATATGCGGGCCCCCTTAAGTCTCATTTAAATGACATCTCATGAGCTGTTTCTTCTTTCGCTGTGGCCTGGCACCTTCTGAGACATTGAACTGAATCGTAAGTAGGGTTGCCAAATAAAATACAGGACATACAGTGAAATTTATAGGATAAATATGTCTCAAATACTGCATAGGATATACTTAATTTTTTTCATGGTTTATCATAAATTTAACTGGGCACCTTGTATTTTTAAAAGCAGCTTGATTAAGATGTTCTGTATCATAAATTTCACCACTTTAAGTGTGCAATTCAGTAGTTTTTAGTATATTCACAGAGTTGTGCAATCATCATCACAAACTAATTTTAAAACATTTTAGCACCCCAAAAAGAAACTCTATAGCCATTATTGGCTCCCCATCCCTGTCCCCTTATTCTACAGCATTAGGCAACCACTAACTTCTGCCATTATAGATTTGTCCATTCTAGACATTTCCCATATATAGACTGATACAATATGTGGTATTCTGTGACTGGCTGACTTAGTCAGACTTAGTCTGATTTCAAGGTTCATCCATGTTGTACCACAAATCAGTGCATTCTGCATTTTTATTTCCTAAGTCTGGCTAAAGCACTAATCAGAAGGCAATGTGGAATCTGTCCAGTATAAGGCCAAGGTCTGTTCTTTACTACCAGACTCGGATGCAAACTGGTCCCTGGAGATGCTCTTTCAAATTCTTACACCTCCTTTGTACTCTCAGAATTTGCCATTCTGGATGTGGAGACCTGGGGACTGTCAGAACTATCCTCAAGGTAACAGGATTGGGGCGTGAGTGGAGAAGCTGCCAGGAGTCAGAGGTGAAAGGGCCCTGACCTAACTGCGCACAGGCCAGCGGCGCCAGGGCTGGGCATCCGCCAGCCGCCCCCCCACCACCACCTTTCAGGACACCTTCTGCCGCTCTCCTTGCCTTCACACCTCCCCTCGCTATTGGCTGTCCCCAGGTTTTTGTCTCTGTGAAATGCTGGGGAGGCCCACTAACACAGTGGGGTTAGCTGGTGCCTCAGGGGGGCTAGCCCGGCCGGGGAGAGCAGGCCTGGGGGAGGAGGAAGTGATTTACAGAAACAAGGCAGTTTGGCTCTACAAGTCCACAGAGCTTCATTTCGCATCAGCAGACATTGCTCTTCCCACCCGGGGTCCATCCCCACCTCGCCACACCCACAGCCCTGATGCCCCCGCTGCTCTGTCCCGACCTGACTTAGCCGCCCTGCAAACCCTGACGGTCCGTTCTGCTCATGCCTGGAGAACCCTGGTCTAGGCACCAAATCGCGCTGTCATGGCACCAAGCTCTTCCTGTTCCATTAGGAAAGAGAAAGCCTGAAAACCTCACCAAGCAACTCGGCCCAGTGATTTCTTTCTTTCATTCTTTCTCTGTGCAACTTTACTCTCTGTCTTCCCCAAAACTAGGGAATATTATTTCTTGGTTTGGTAAGGTCTTAGGAGAAGTTATGTGACTTGCTGGGTGAGTGACAGGATCTTGCCTCACAAAGGATTTGAGCAATAGTTTTAACCCCCTGCCTTGCGTGCCAGGATGCCCGGTGCATGCCTGTTAGAATCCAGGACACCATCCCACACCCTCCATTTGTAAAGCATGCATTTCAAACTTGATGTATCTTTCAGCTTAAACTTTCATCAAAGCTGCATCCAGCACCAAGAACTCCCCCAGGGGGCCTCGCTCAAACACTTCTCTCTCCCACACAGAAAGTAACTTGCTCTCACCTCCAAGTACATGCTCAGCGGGCAGAGGGAACTTCTTTGACATTAAAAGAAAAAAAGGAGAGAAAAAGAAAACAGTAACCATCGCTCTCCAGAAACTCTTGCAAAAAAATAAGGTCAGCTTTAATGCAATGCTTATCAAGTACATTTCAAGGAATCCAGGGCGTAGCTAAATTGTTCCCAACCTTCTGTTTCTTAAGGTATTTTTCTAATCCCAATCCACTTCAAATTCAAAATATTTATGGTTCCCCCAGAGTGGGCTGTCGTATTTGGCAGCGTGGCAGCCCTGAGGCAGCATTCTTGCCTGTCAGGATTCTAGAGGGAGATGAAAGAATGACAAATAGAATTCACTGTGGCTAAGTCTAGTCTAAAGGAAGTGCATTCCTTTTATGCTGTAAGAACAATATCCCTGACCCATGCAGCTCCTCTGAGGCACACAGGACCAGAGACGCTCCAGGCCTTCAGAAAGCTGCTGCTCTCCTCTCTGCACAGCCTC
The DNA here is from genome assembly GCF_040802235.1 of Manis javanica. Taxonomy (NCBI): domain Eukaryota; kingdom Metazoa; phylum Chordata; class Mammalia; order Pholidota; family Manidae; genus Manis; species Manis javanica. Next base: position 101,796,169 of record NC_133167.1, read on the forward strand.
TGCACATCCAGCTCCTGCACTCCCGGCCTCTAAACACCCAGCCCCTGCCAGCCTCTGGCCTCCCAGCCTCCACACACCCAGCCTCTATCCTCCCAGCCTCTGCATGCCTCAGCTGACTTCTCACTATTGATCAATTCAATGAAGAAAATATCAGCACTGCACAAATTAGATTTCATAAAGTTTACTATTTAACAACAGTAAAACATAATGAGACTAAGAGCATATTGTATATGTAAAACTAAATGAAAATACCTTTGAAAATGAGAAATAAATCACTTAACAAAGCCACCAAATGACCTGGGAGATTTAGTTTCTATCCATGGGCCCTATAATTTCCAAGCCTATTCCCCTCAAGCGACAGCTTCTAAGGCTCTACAGTTATTTGATCAATCTACCCACCAATATTATATAGTGAACATGCCTACAGTATATAAGGCACTATGACATTGTTACCTGAATTAACAGTACTGGATGCATTTCTTGCAAGTGATTATCTCAGTACAAATAAAAACAAAAATTTTAATCTGAAAAGGTTACTGAATTTCAAGATTTTCAGACTGTGGCCTCTTAAGAGTGAGCTCTCTGATAGCCAAAAGCCTGAGGGAGAGAATGGCTCCCTCACCCTCCTGTTTAGTTAATGTGATGTCTTAGGTTCAGCTCATTGAACCAAAGAGAGAAGATAATTTCAGCCCTGTGTTATTTACCGGGCAGGTCTTTTGAGGGAGAAACCTTTGATGTGGAGTCATTGGGAGGCCTCCCCCACAGCACTTTATTATACTTATATTGTATCTGTGTGTGTGGTGTGTGTGTGTGTGTGTGTGTATTTATATATACACACATATGCAAGCCTACCTACACCCATGCCCACACATACATATGTGTATATATCTGTGCCTCAGCCTTAACTACAATTAATCCACCTAAATTATCTCGAAAGTGCTTTCAGCTTGAAAATTCCAGGAGTCTGCGTGGTGTCCGTCAGTGCCTGGCTCAGCCCTGGGGGAGCACAGACAGGCCTGTGTTTTCAGACGCGCAAGTTCTGGAACACGAGTTGCTGCCCGAGGGGCACAGGCTCCGGTGGGGACCCAGGGGGAAGACAGGGCAAAGAGGAGAAGGAGCCCGTGGGAGCTGCACCAGCAGCAAGGTCAACCTTGGCCGTGACCCTAGTCTTAGCAGGACCGGGCCTCCACCCACAAAACCTGATTTAATGGCAAAGTGTCTAAAAAATATGCTCCGTGAAAAAGTCTGCTGACCCTCTTCTCAGAGGAAAGCATTGCAGGGCACAGTGGGGTTAGTACTGAGCCTTCACTCTCATGCCGAGAAGAATGCGCATTTACAGGGGTTTCCTTCTGCTTCAGGTAAACTTTTGACTCCTCTGCTGAATCCTGGCAGAGGTTAATGGACTTGGACGTCCAAGACTCAGTAATGCAAGGACCAGATGCTCCATTATCACTCAAGAGTCTACACATTATCAGGCTAAATACAGTAACACCTCATTCGTCTATGATCCAATTCTATAGCAAATACAAAAATGGGAATTGCAAAAGCAGAAATGGGGCCTCAAGACGGGATACAGGTGTTACAGGCCTTGGAAAAACAGTGTTTGGGTTAGAGATGGGGATGGAGAAACAGACAGGTGGACAGACGAAGCACTGTGCAGCCACTCCTTCTGGCAGCCACGCTTTTTGAAGAGTGTGTTGTAGGGGAGCAAAATCTTCCAAAGAAACCAATTAACGAAACTCACATGCATCAAGACGTTGCTTTGAACAAGTGCACAGAGCTGTGATCAGTGATATGAGCCTTAGAGAAAAACGAGGGTTCAGCATAGAAAATAAGATCCACCCACACAGGGTGGTGCAAGGAGGGCAGGCGCTCTGGATGGAAGGACAGGGCCTATCCCCGCAGCGGCAAGGCTGAAATGTTATCAGCTGACCTCGAGTCACAAGGAATCAGAAAGCAATACCAGTACTTAGAATTGATTATATTCATGTCTAAAATTATAATATTGTCTTACTGAGTTCAAACCTTCTCAGCAAGTTCCAAATTAATAAATCTGTAGAGTTTTGGCTTATTTGTGGGTGCTACATGCAACATTTATATTAAATACAATTTACTCTATTCAATGGAAGCCCCTTGGTCTGTTTATTAAGACTGTTTAAGGCTAAAGTCTACAGGATGGCAAACTTGGAACGCAGGATCTCTGACTCACAGACATCAGAAGTGAAGAGAAGTTGCACACAAACACAAATGCTAACGCCACCAAGAAGTGACAGGTACTTGCAATAAAAGGAAAGAAAACAGATAAACTCTGAAGTGCCAGCCCAAGGACCAGAGAGCACAGCAGACTTCAAACCTTACCACAGATATGTGATGGCTAAAGCATACGAAAAAAGTACAACTGGAATCGGTACATTGGATTTTAAAATGTTGAAAAGTAAAAGTGAAAGAAAAACAGAAACTTGGCTATCTAACAACAGCAAGTGGTCAAGGGATGTGGACAGCTGAGGTCTATACTGAGGTGGCCAGTGCCTCTCCAGAATCTCTAAATATGACCTTATTTTGAAATAGAGTATTTGCAGAGGTAACCAAGATATGATGAGGTCACACTGGCTTAGGGCAGGCTCTACCCCAGGGACTGCTATCCCTTTAAGGGAAGGGAAACTTGGAAACAGACACGTGGAGGGAAGAGGGCTGAGCAAAGACAAGGGCTGAGCTTGGAGGGATGCTGCCCAAGCCAAGAGCACCAAGAGTGGGCAGCAAGCACCAGAAGCTGGGCAGAGGCAAGGCGGGTTCCTCCCCAAGAGCCTTCAGAGAAGGCAGGCGGGAAACAGCTTGATTTCAAACATCTAGCCTCCAGTAACGCTGGAGAACAAATGTCTGTCGTTTAAAGCCACCAAGCATGTGGTGCTTCCTGGCCACCCCGGGGCCCTGATACAAGCTCCTGTTCTGCCTGGCTCAGTTGATTCATTCAGGCAGTTGGCGTTTGAAATAATGCTGTTTCTTGAGTGATGACCATTCCCCCCGACACCATTTTTGCATGGGTCAGCTCAAGCTTTTACAACAACCCTCTGAGGTGGATTTTACTGTGCTGAGAAAATTTTCACGTATTTTGAAGCTCCTCTGTTGTTACATATGAGAAAATGAGGCAGAAAGAAATTAAGGAACTTGCTCAAGTTCACTCAGCTAAGTGAATGCTGGAACAAGAAATTGGACTCAGGCAGATGGGTTCCAGCGTCCTGCTCTCCTTCCCATGTATTACAGCCTAAATCATCCAAATCCAAAAAAACAAAACAAACCATAAACAATCGGTTCATTCATTCACTTAGCTTCCCTGAGGATAATTCAAGTCAAAAGCTGGCAAAACAAAACATAGTGAATTTTATGGCTCATTGGTGACTCTGCCTCTCATCTTGGACCCAAGCACTATGGTGCTTGTCACTGATCACTGACCATGTCATGTCACTCCTTGGTGCCTTTGCAATAGTTACCACCTGTTGCATGCAATGTTCTTCCTGGCTTATTTTAAACTGCATTTTTATCTTTCAGATCACAGTTCGCATGTACGGTGTGGTTAAATGAATGTGCCCCTAAGAAAAGAGCTTCAACCTATGTGGAGCAAAAAGTGAGAGCATGAAAGGAGATTTGTTCAAAGGTCCAGGGTTAGTGGGAGATGTTAAGGCTCCTCTCTCAGCAATGGAGGGAGCTAGTAGTTCCATTTGTGGAACACAGCTCTACCCAGCAAACAATGAAATGCACATTCTTTTCAAATGCATGTAAAACATTCACCAAGATAGACTATATCCTGGGTCATTAAACATATCTTTATAATTAATTGCAAAGAACTGAAGTCATACAAAATATGTTCTTAGACCATAATCAAATGAAACTGGAAATCAATAACAGAAAGAAAGATACCTGGAAAATCCCTAGATGGTTGGAAACGAATTCACTTCACCCTTACTGGAACCATATGAGGTGGACATTAGTATTTTTCTCACTTACAAGTGAGAAAATGGCAGAGAGAAATTAAGGCACCTGCCCAAGTTCATTCGGCTGAATACTAGAGTCTGGGACTGGATTCAGGCAGGCTGGCTGCAGGATCGCTCACTACTTTCCATAGGATACACTTCGGAGCCGCCTTCATCAACCAAACTAGTGCTCCCATGGATCAGATGATGCAGAAATTTCCTTTAGCTTAATTTTAGATAATTCAGGGTATTTTTACTGAATGTTAACATTCTAAGATGACAGATTGTTTTCCCCCCCTATAAGCACTTCAAAGCTGTGTTTGCAGGGCCTTCTGCCCCCCTTGTTTCTGTGCCTGGTTCTTTTATTCCTAATGTGCCTTTTCTCTTTGCTTATTTCTGGTTTTCAGCAGTTTGCCGATGATTTGCCTAAAGATGGTTTTCCTTGAATCCCTCCTGCTGGGCATTTGCTGAGCTTCCTGGGCATGTAGGTCGAAATGCTTCTTATCACATTTGGACATTTAGGAGCCATCATTTTCTTCAAATTCCTGTTGTGCCATATTCCCTCTCTCTCTTCATCTTCTGGGAGTCCATGGTATTATCCTGTAGTTACCAAGGCTTTGTGCACTTTTATAAGAAAGCCTTTTTATTCCATTAGCTTCAGCTTGAATTATTTCCATCTTTAGTCTTCAAAGTCACTGATCCTTTCTTCTGCAGTTAAGAGTATTCAGTAAATTTTTTTTCCAGATATGTATTATTTCATTCCAGGAGATCTACTTGGTTCTTTTAAAACACCTTCTGGCAGCTGCTAGAATATAACTTCCATAAGGGCAAGACATTTCACCCATTTTGCTTGCTGCTTCAGCCCTATTCCCTAGCACCTGGATAACAGCTGTTGGTGGACAAATACTATGACTCCATCTCCCTGGCTGTAGCTATTGAGATAAACAGCTGACTTGGTGGAGAATGTCTGAGAGCAAATGAGAGCTGGTGTGGATCTTCTGTTCCCCCCAGCGTCTGATGATCTCAGAGTCTGCTGGTTCTTGTAATAAAATCTATATTCAGGGCAGCTGCTGACCCTTAGTTTGCGTTCCAAAGAAGCAGACCCTGAGAGCCCTGAGACAAGTATTCCAGTGCAAGTCATTTATTTTGGAAAAGCTCTCAAGAAACATCTATGATAAGGTGGGAAAGGCAACAAGGAAAGGACGGCAGTCAGTCCAGGGTGTTCGCAAGCTTCTCACTTTGTGGACAACTGGCGCTTACGTCCAGTGGAGAATTCTGGGCGTCAGGGCAGGTTTGCCGTGTGGGGCAAGGGCATTTTGGCTTTCAAACACCATTCCTATCAGTCAGCGGCTGAGAGCAGCTGGGGGCAGGATGATGGAGTGAATCCTCTGTACTTCTGTCTGCTGCACTGACATTCTTGGGGAGACAAATTTTGGGGCCAAGGAAAAGACCTCAGATGTCAGAAGTCCTACAGAGCGCACTGCAGTGGTCAGGTGAGGGAAGCATGGGCGGGTGCCTCTCTCAGCAGCTACCCTGATAAGCTTATTTACTCGGAGAATACTTATCTAATAAGACAAATACATAATACAGTGCTAGGCCCACACGGATATTATCCTGGAGTAGTAGATAGACCACAGATTTTGGAGGCAACCCAATGTAGGTTTGGTTAAAACCTCTTCTATTTACCTGCTACATGACCCTGAAAAAATTAACTTCTGTGAGCTTCAGTTCCCTCATTTATAAAAGGATGCAATGCATAAGATTGATGTGGAGAATCAATAAAGCACATAGTCCTGGCACACAGTCCACACTAGGAAAGAAGAAATTTTTGTCCTTTCCCTTCTCCTGGCTATAAACCGAAACAATAAATTATGGAATTTCAGGCATCAGTGAGCCAGGGGGAGTTTGTGTGGCAGACACAAGGCAAAGGGAAGCCAACTTTCTGGCATTCGTGCAGGTCAGCACAAAGGCGCCCAGTCTTAATTAAGCTTGAGTGCCCGGGTGAGTGCAGTGCAACTGGCAGAGATGGAGAAACGGGCAAGAGAGGCGGTTCCGGGGCAAGGATGGCTGGTGCAGCAGCTCAGGGGCCGAGAGCGGCGCTGGACGTGAGAAGGCAAAGATCTGGATACGGCCCTCGGACCACCTGTTAGCCCAACCTAAGCACTGATAGTAAACACATTTACATTTCAGTATAGATCACCAGACTGGAGTAGAAAAACCAAGTTCAAACTCCAGCTCTGCCACTTTTCAGCTTAAGGGAACCCATCATTTGATGATTGGAGGCGTCAGCTTCCTCACCGACAAGACGCAAGTGCACGCCTCTCCCCGTCTCGTGACGGGGGACATGCCTGCATAAACTCAGGCAGCGCTGCTGTAAAGATACGAGTGCATTACTACCACACTGTAAACACACGAATGTTGGTATGACTGGTAACATTAAAAGGCATTTCTGGGGGCTTCCATCAGGGCAAGACCATTGCAAGTCTTGACAAATCCCTATAGCAATGGGACAGCCACACTTGAACAACCCTCAGGTGATATTTTCCATGAAATTAGGTGACAAGGCTTTACTCAGGAGCCATGTAGGACCCAAGGGCCACTCTCCGCAGCACCTGCTCTCAGCCCGGGAGGGTGAGCAGCCAGGGAGGAGCCCAGGGCAGAGGGGGCAGAGGTCTGAAGGGCGGTGAGCGCTGCACGCACGCAACAAACACAACAAACACAACGACAAAACTCAGGAGCCAGCCTGACGTGCAGCGCTGGCTGATTTTCAGGGCATAACCACATCCGCCACAGTTAATGTCACTGACTTCAGATTTGGGTATGTGTCTGGGTACCATTTGTTTCTCTTACAGAATAGGAGCCCATCATGCCGGCTGCTCTGTAATTTGCTCTTTTCCTCAACAATCTATAGTGACCATTTTCCCGTGTTACTAAATATTTCTCTACTACCGGCCTATATATCCAGAATAAAGGTTATTTCACTGGGGAGAACGCCTTTCTTACAAAGAAAGACTTGTCTGTCCAGGTTCAGGCCCGCTGGGGTGGGCACCCAGCCTGCAGGGTGCTGCAGACCCGCCAGACCCAACAATACCGAGGCAGGCAGGCCGCCTGGGAAGGGCTTGGCATCAGCCTGCAGAGGGCTCTCGCCGCTGGGAGCGGAAATCCGGGGCACCTGCATTTGCCAGGAGGCCTGGCTGCTCTCACCCCCCACCTCCCTTTCAGATACTAGCCTCCCCCTTCCAGAAAGTGGAGTTTGTCCACTTGGCTTCAATTCCGCGTGTGAGGCGGGTAGCAAGGGAAGGGGACCCCACAGACCTCAGGCACCTGCAGAGGGCTGGGAGAGTCTGAGCTAGACCCATCCTTTCTCCTTCTGGAAAGAAAAGATTAATTGAATGCTGCCTCGCCACCTAGGTGGGCTTTGCAAAAACCCATAGCTGCACTTCGCACCGTGCTTGGGAAAGGCAAGGGAGGGCTCCCTGAGGATCGCAGAGTCAGCCTCAGCAGTTACAGCACCGCGCTGCAGGCCCCGGAAGCCTCCAGCCACGCAGTCTCCTCAGGTTGCAGAGTGCCACCTGCCACCACACCCGCCGTCCCTTGAGTGCCCCCTGCATGAGCTGGGGCCCGCCTGCCCTGCATGGGGTCTTCAAGGTGGTTTCAGCACAAGAGAACCTTTTCCACTCGTCACAGCTGGATTCCGATTTTAAAACATAAAGCCTCATTGTCCCAAAGTCACCAGGCCTGTCTGACCACTTTGGCAACGCCTCTTACGCTCTGCAGGACTCGAAGCCAGCCAGCCAGCCGTGTCGCCCTGGGTAGTGAGACTCGATCTTATGAATGCAGGGAGCTCCCCCACCACCCTCTCTAAAGGCCAACCTGGGTCAGTTTACTACGAGGGACAGAGAGCGGCGCTGGACAAGAGAGGTTCGGCTTACCCAGCGTGTTCAAACTTGACTTGCAGAACAGCCAACGCTCTGAGAGAGGGTGAGGGACGATCAACCTGAAAAATAAAATATTGTGGTTAATAGTTGTAAGTAAGTGTGTTATCGACAAAGACTGTCCTTTGACCGGCCTTTAATCGGCTCCTCTAGGCCCCCACCATGGGCTTCTCTCTCTGTGCCTGGAGAATCCAGTTTGAGCAAGAATCCTGTTAAATCCATTTAGCAGAAATCCCCCACCTTTGGTATCTGGCCACCCTGGGCTGCCTTCCACAAGAACTCTGAAGTGGGTCTTGCAAGAATGCCCTTCACCCCTGACAGTTCCCCTTGGCAATGTTCCCTCCACTGACCACCACCCTGCTCCTTGCTGTTGATCCCCCTTATCTTGCTAAGTCTGCCCCCCCTACAAACCCCAAAGCGGTTGTCCCTCTTGAATAAAGGTGGACTCACTTTCTTATTGAACCAGTGTGTTGAATAGTTTTCTGACAGCATCTGTGTGTATGGTGTGGTATGAAAGGTCCATCATGTGATGATTACCTGTTTGTATAAAATACATTTATGAACCACTATTTACTCTTTTCCTCCATGTCAGGCTCTCACACTGGTTCCCAAGGTCATCTTTGGGAACATAAGTAATGCTGGTTTTGAGTGTGTGCTTGCTGAGGTTTGTAGGAGTGAGTGTCTGTCAGTTGGTAGAAGTTGTCTTGCTGACTTTATCCTTACAGATGATTCCTTATAAGCTTTATTTTTCAAAGCGGAAGCTTTAAATGTGTGAGCACAGGCAAACACATCGCTCGGTTCATATGGAGTTGGGTGGAAGGTGCTGGGTCTCCTTCAGAGGCGACAGCTACTCCCAAAAGTCAGAAAGTCATCCCAGCAGCCTAACGTTCCTGTCCTCCAGCTTGTTGTTTTACAAGATGGTTTCACAGATCAGGGGAAAACATGAGAACGAGTAAACCGAAACCAAACCAAAGCCCTTCTTACAACATGAGAGACAGAGAAGGCACCAACTCAAAACTCTGAAAATTATGAATGAAAAGAAAGAGTTCAGTTATCAAAAACTCTCTTTCCTATAGGAACTATATTTTAGGGTAATTAAATAGACCCAGTATATGAGGAAATTCCCTAGTAAATGAGGAAGAAAAGCTTCCATTCAGAGTGATTCCAGCCAATAAATGCACGATAGCATTTAAAACGTTCATTTTGCAACTTCTAATTAAGTTACTGATTCAGACAATTTCCACTGATGGACGTTTAGCTGCACTTTGTAACAAAGGGATTAGTCTGTCATCCTCTAAATCCATTGGTCAATTATAGCATGACTTCAAAAGTGAGGTAACCAGATGAGTAGCAGTTAGATGTGTAGCATATCACCTAGGAGACGTTCCTACCAAAAAAAAAAGTACGCGAGCCAGCCAGAAAGGCAGGAAAGGACTCCTGCAAGATTTGGACTTTAACTCCCAGCCCCTGGGAAACACAGGGGAGAGAAAAACAAGGTAAATACCACCTGGGGGTGCAATCAGCCGACACCAGGATGTGGAATATTCTACAAAACAACTGACCCCATTTCTTCAACACATCAATGACAAGGAATAAAAAAGGGTAAAGGGACTGTTCTACATTAAAGGGAACTTTTTACAGACTTAAGAGACGTGATTAAATATAATGATAGACCTTGTTTGGCTACAGATTTAAACACACCGTCAAAAGCCTGCCTAGCGTACGAGGGAAAACTGAATCACAGTGTGTCGTGGCCAATTTAAAGCATTACTGGTAATTCTTTAGATGTAGTCACGCATTGTGGTCATGTTTTTTTTTTATGGGTAAAATTACATAACAGAATAGACGGTAGATGGCAAAGTATTATTGGCTACAGACGCTGAGTACAAGTATGGAAATGTGTTAGAGTCCCTACTTCTGTGTATGGAAATTTTCACAGTAAAAAAATAAAGTGAAGCAAAGAAGGGCAGTCAGGAGTAGAGACAGCACTGTAAATGTACCTTGAACTGGTGGCCACTCACACTTCTGTAAAAACGAGCCAGCATAGAGCTCCTCCCATCCTGATTCGGTGTTTCATCTGGAATACAGGGCTCACTTTTTCCCTGTTAAATTTACATTTGAGGTTCAGTCCATTGCCGAGACAATGATTATCGTCACCAAGATCAAACATTTTTCAAACTGCAGTTCTTTGGTCTGATGAGCATTATAGAGCTAAAAAGAAGACAAGCTTCATCCGAAACTTGAATTCTGACAGGCAGAGAGAGCCCTGCTCTCCCTGAAGCAGAGGTGGTGACAGCAGCCAGCTTGCGGGGTTTCAGTTCCAAGTGAGTTTCACGCCCCGCGCCATTGCCTTATCACTGAATATGAATTTCTGGGGTAGGAACAACCATGTGACCTTTACCGAACCACAGACATGTCTGTGTACACTAAAAGCACTTGGGCACGCCACAGCGCTGGTGCGAGTGAACTCCAGCCAGCGCACATCCATTGCTGGGATTTGTTTTACACACCTGGTATGTCCGAAATGCATCCCCATACGAGACAGAGTAATCTTACTGTGAATATGGCAACGCCGGTGTCACTCCTGGAGGAGGCCCTGGCCTCACCGCTGCCCTGTAGCCACCTAATGGTTCCTTTCTGCCTCAGATCTCCTACTACTTGTTTATCATGGAAAATCTCAAACACATCCCAAGAGTAAAGTGAAATGAGCCCCCGGCACCCTTTACTCCCTGTAACAATTATCAACATTTTTCAAACTTTGTTTCATCCCTTTCTCTCTGACCTGACTTGTTGCTTTGGTTTGGTTTGGATTTCTGGAGCATTTTAAAGCGAATCCCAGACAGCCCATCAGCACACAAGTCTTGTGTCCACTTAATACACTGCAGTGGGATTTGTCCACATGGCTGTTTCTCCTACTGGACCCCTGGTCTTCAGGGGCAGGGGCTCCTTCATGGCTTCCACAAGCAGCGCAGCAACGGCCCGTGGTAGGTGCTCCGTCAGTACTTGGAATTCAACACTTGTTTAAGGGCAACAGATTTACTGCCATAGACTCAAGAATAGGCGTCAACTCACAGAATGCATAATGCCTTGGTCATCAAATCGTATTTAGCCAAGGACTCACTTGTTCAGGACCAAATGCTGACCGCACAAGAATGGTGTGTGTGGTTGCCTTGGTCTGAGTTCCAGCTCTCCCACCACTCGCTGTCTCACTGGGTCTGACGGACTGCATTTCCCACAACAGCTGCGATAAAATCTGTCCCACGTGCCCAAGGCTCCCCGAAGGCTGGCAGAGCCAGGTCCAGAACACAAGGTCTCCCAATTTCTGTCCCACGCTCTCTACTCCACTTCACGCCACAGCTCCTAGTAAAAGCTGCTTCATGGAGCCGAGATCAAACAAGCTCAAAATAAGTAAACAATACATAGAAGCATATTTGAAAGAGAACATATTTATTTACATCACTATTTCCTTTTTACAACTCCTGTACTTTTAAATAATAAAATTTTCCAGGAAATCAGGTATCTTTAAATTAAGATATGTTAACAAAAAAACCCACTTTTTAACAATGTGATTTTTATTTACATGAATTTTCAGGAGTTTTAAATAGTTCTTTTGAAACTGTGCAACATAACCAAAAGCACTTATTTAGACTTGTTTCTTCTTCAAAAACTTTTAGTTAGGAAATTATGCTGATACTCGGATTCTTGCAGTTCAGATCCTTACAGATGAAGATCTTGCTAACACACACTTACAAATACAAACGTGCTTCAGAAATGATCCTCCTCTTGGCTGTGAGTTCAGTCCATCTGATGTTTTGATGGTAAAGAAAGATTTTTTAGGTAACTTACAAACCTTTCTGGAACTTTTCTGTATAACTTGTGATGTATTCTGAGCACATGCTGAATTTATGAGGACGATTTATCTTCAGCTCAGTGAACTCTGAAAGAGACTCACAGGGATCCAGAACCTTCCCGGGGAAGATATTGGTGCATTTTCCCCTCCCTGTCCAGTCATATTTGGGATGCCTAATTTTCCTCTGATATTGCACATGCAAATCACTTATTTTTAAAAGAATTCACTATTCATAAAATGACTTTCAACAGTAACAATGGTCTGACATCCTTTCATGTCACACTGATTTTAAATTTTATTAGTGAAACTATAAGAGAGGATAGATTTTCCTAATACTTTAAGCATGAATTCCTCTGAAGAGATGGTATAACATCCATTAAAAAATAGAAAAGATTAACTTTTACCATGATCAAAAGTACAGTTCACAATGAAAAACTTATACAGCTCTGTCCAACTTCTCCCTACGCATAGCCAAGAGCCAGTCGGTCTTGAACATCACGCGGCGGCGATCGAGGCATCATCCGTGAGTCGACCCTGTGGCTTTAAAGTGGGAAAACAAAATGGGTTTGCAAAATGATGACGACAACAAATGCTCTAGCAATAGAAAAGATTTTTTACGTTCTCAGAAAACTGTTTCACAAAGACAGAATAAACATGTGTAAGGGTCCAAATAAAACTTGTTCTTCTCCCTCTTCCCGCCGGCCTTCTTTCCTCTCTGGAGCCGGGGATGGCACGTCCCTGATGCCGGGGGCGGACAGCACCAGCTGATCATGACCTCTTCCTGCCGAGTCCACCCACTCCCAACCTTGGTTCTAGCAGCCGTGGCCACTCCGTCACTGCGGCAGGTGACAGGAGCCGATCTGCCATTCCTGCTTCAGTGATACGGTTTGATTCTCTCCCTCTTGCTCAGGGCCACAGACCTGAGCTGACAGAACAGTCCCTTGGGGATTCAAGGTCTCCCAACCTCTTGTTCAAGAAAAAGCCATTCACAATGAACTCTACGGTATCCAGAAATAGAAGCAGTGGATAAACACAGAAAAATTTCCCTTTCTCTAAGGTCACTGATTGAAAAAAAATACACATCAAAAGAATAAAGGCTAAGAATGAATGAAGGGTATCAGAAATGTCTTTAGATGGAAAATTTCTGACAGGTTAGCAATGCCCCAGAGAGTCATCAATAATTAAAAATATGAAATTCTTGCAAACAATTTTATCTCATTATACAGATGGACATTAGTAGGGCTTTGAGGAAAAAGCATGAGCGATGGTATTTGGATATGAAACAGAATAGCAGTGTTATGACCTCACCACAGAGGGCCATCTGCCTCCCGCAGGGGGCCTGGGGCAGCAAACGCAACCCAAGCAGTGGTGCAGCTGTGAGGTGGCTTTGCCACGCGTGAGCACATGTACGGTAGGACTCCGACATCAAGGCGGGGACGGACTGAACAAGTGCACAGGTGACTGGTCTTTTACACTTCATGTAAATTTTAGTATTGACGCAGGATGTGCAGTTTCAGAGAAAGATAATGGCTCAACCTGGTTAAATTCTTACCAAGCACAGCTTTACAAACAGGGGTGGAAGACAAGTGCATCAGGCAATCAGAAAGCTCAGGCCTATTTTTCAAAGGAAGGACAGCAGGGCTCCAACCTTGCTCCAGGGCCGCAGTGCCCAGTAAGCCTCCTGCAACGGTGCAAATGCTCTCGGTGCTGCTCACGTGGCAGCCGCTGGTCGTGCACAGCTATGAGCACCTGACCTGTGGCTAGTGCAACTAACTTCTTGATTAAATTCGACTTTAATTAATTTTAATTTAAATCTCAATAGGGACATGTGGCTAGTGGCTGCCACACTGGAATAGCACAGCTCCAAAATTTAATAAAGGTGAGATGGGATATAAAACTTTAGCCAGTAATTATTTACTAAGTAGGAAAAGGGTAACCTCATTTACTGCCCCTAGTGTGACAAGGAAAACAATTTTCACAGCAAGTTTCCCTGACTGATAAAGGATCAGTTGGCTGAGGATTCCAGCCAATTTTTGGCAATAGTCAGGGAAGCAAAAGGGAGTATTTGTATTTACAGAAATGATAGCGGTTTAAAATAGGGCATGTTAGTTATGTTTAAACTTACTAATGTTTATTTTTCCAGAAACTTTTCTTATAAATTTAAACACTACCCGGAAGAGGTTTACTGTGACGGAAACTCAGAAGACTGAATTAGCATTGCCTATGGTTAGGTTTGAACTATCGCCTATGGTTAGAACTGAGCCCTCCAGGGAAAGGAATGAAAGAGCTAATAAATTAATGGAACCCAAATCCTGATTTTGCAATACGATCAACTTTCATATCTCAAACCAGCTGTTTGTGCAGCTAGACTGTGATCAGGTCTGCACACCGACACATCCTTTCACTGATGAAAGCAACCTTTCTGAGTTAGGAACAGCAGGCTTCAGAACAGGCCATCAGAGATCACCCCCCGGCGGCACCCCCAGCCCCTTCATAAGGCTTTTCTCCTGCAGGGTGAGCTCAGGCACAACGGTGAGGAGCGGTAATGGAAACGGTTTCAGAACGTGATCAGGTGGAGATGTCTAAAACACCGCGGTTGGGCGGCGGCAGGGGAATATGAGAAATACTGGACCTTCCTCTCCACTTTTTTTTCTTTCCTTCCTCTCAGTTTTGCTGTGAACATTAAAATCTCTATAAAAAAATAAAGTCTTAAAAAAAACAACACTGTTTAAACACAAGGATATTTAAATTATGCGATTTTCCTTTACAATTAAAAGTATGGTGTAGAATAGGAGTTTGGAAAGGTTAATAAAATGATTTTTTTGCAGATGCAAAAAAGCCATGTAAGTCAGGGAATATAAAAGCTGGGAAGATTATGAAAGGTACATCACCACAGACTAATTCTAAGATGAACCAAATCTCAGACTTTGTAAAGGGACTATTCCCCAAAACCTGACACACAAAAACGTAAACAGTGAGCAATGTAATTTGTCAGACCAAAAGTAGGTATCAGCTTAAAAGAGGGCACCCACGATTCACATGTACCCATGCGCAGCTGAGATACTGGGAGAAACCAGAACTCTCCGAAAAGAAGCCTTAATTTCAGGAACCAAGAATGGCTTCACTGGAAGCGACTGCTGAGCTAAATTAACTGCCTACGCGGCCAATATGTTCCTTCACACTGACCAGGGACTTGCTACATATTCTTTTATTGCAGGAACCTGGAAACTGTATTGTAAAAAAATCAAAACATTAAAACAGTGTACAGTTTCCATCAGATGATCATTTTCCGCAAAGACCCAAGTCCGGTACTATACAGATATCAGGCAAGATCTGGGGTCATATTTAGTAAATTAATCTATTTTGATTAAAAATAACTTCAATTTAAAAACATATTTACCAAGCTAAAGAAAACACATGTTCAAAGATAAGGATAAATATTTACTTAATGGAATAAAAATCTTTGAAATTAGATTCTACAAAATACTAACTTTACAAAATAATAAGTAGCAATATTACCAAATTAATACAGTAAAAGCTAAAACATATCAGTTAGTCTCAAAATACTATTTAATGAAACTTACATGAAAAAACACCTTTGATTTATTTTTAAGAGAGGAAAATTAAAAAGCAGAAAAATCTTACCTTTACAAAAATACAGGTAGGTATAAAACGCCTGAGCAGTTGATTTGTGAAGTTGGGAAATCTAAGTAAGTTGATGTTGAGAGATGGCAGCTGCTGGTATCCGGCCATTAGAGGATAAAAATTATATAACATTTCCTGTTCAGTGCCAGGTAAGATGCGTAATCGAATCTAAATCATAAAGAGTTGTAGAGAAAAATAATCAAATACACATGCTTGCAATATCTAATTACCCCTGGATAATTTATAAATGACTAGACACCCAAATCTTTCTGGTGAAATATTCTCTCTCTCTCCTATTCCATCTTTCAGATTCCAAAATCAGGGCTGAATTAGTATGAGACTAGGGCCACACAGATAATAAATGTATAAAAAATATATGCATGATTTCTCTGCTTCTACCAAGATTGAAAAGGCCACTTGTACCTCCTTAAAGATAAGAACACTAGATGGATCAGTGTTTTCTGTGCCTTAGACCACATAGATTCTACAGCCACAATGTTACGGGATCATGTGCAGAGAAGTACCTTGGTCAACAATATGTCATCATAAGACAAAATCGTTATTTCTGGTGTTTGGTAAGGTAAGTGACTTCAGGAGAAAAAAGGTTTTTGGAAGTTTTTAACAATACTTTAGAAAACACAAACTGGTAAGATTTTGGTATCTTATCTAATTCTTTCTAATACATGAAAAAGATCAGGACACTCAAAAGCTTACTCATTTGTAAATGAGTACAGATAACACATACAGGATGTGTCAAAGATACATGTGTGTACCAACATACTATAGCTAATATTGTATTAATATTATAAATTTAAACCAGTGTGTGGGCTTAACATTATACCTCACATGCACACGGTTCCATTTCGCATTTAACAACAAACAGAGCGCTCAGAACACACCAGCACAGATGGTTCGTCGGGGGAGACACTTCCAGGTGTCAGAACACATTCGTCCCTCTACTTGTGTCCTTGTTAATAAAGAGTACTTCCTGACTGCTGAGGGGCGTCTGTCACTTGGAGGACAGCACGCCCACTCCAACATGGTTTACCCGAGTGCATGTGCCACTCAAAAACCTGTTGAACTTTTCCACCCGATTTGAACAGATGAATCAAAACACCTGAATAATTTATTTTTATGTGTAGACATAAAACTGTGTCTAAACATATCAAAGATAAGTAAAATCCATGAAAGATCAAAATCTCAAAAATTTCACTAACAGTTCAGAACAGAATTGCTTTTAATGGGTAGTCAGGCCTCAAATTGTAACACACACACACACACACACACACACACACACACACACACACACACACACACTCATTAGTAATAAAAGGGAAATGTAAAATTTTCAGGATTCTATTAAGAGTCCAAGGATTTGTGATCTCTTATTTTATATATGATCTCGATGTGAAAAGAGCTGCCTGCTTAATCCACCTTTACAGAGTTGGACTTAATTTTTTAGGATAACTAAAAATTCACTACTATCAAAAAACAAGAACCACACAAAACTAAACTGTACAGCTCTCTATTACCTAGGCATGCTTTTATGTCTACAAGAGACCCAGTGAGGGGAGACTGTACCTGTTTGAGACCTGAGAACATGAAGGCGTCACTAGGATCCACAGAAATCTCCACGTCCTGCACTAAGTCAGTCTTATTGTGCAGGTGGTACTTGACAGGCAGCGATTCTCTGACACGCCCAAATGACGGCAGATCTGGGAAGATGACACATTTCTCTTGGTTAAAAAAAAAAAATAGCTCACAACTAATGGGTTCTTTTTGTAAATGAATCTCATTCCATACACATGGGATTATTTAAATTAATATTACTGTACTCTTGATAAGTAAGAAAATTCTTTGGACAGTAGCCATGGGAACTATGCTAAAACTGGCAAAGAAGAATCAACATCTCCTTTGAAAACTGACTTAGAAAGGGTCTTGGCTACCAGGAGCTAAATTACATTTTAGGAATGATATTTTTTTCTCAATTAATTTTCTTTTTATTAAGGTATTACTGATATACACTCTTATGAAGGCTTCACATGAAAAACAATGTGGTTACTACATTCACCCATGTTCAGGAATGATTTTTTTAATCTATAAAAGATTTCCCCAAATATCAGTCATGGTTCAAGAAGGAATGATAGACATTATGTGCCTCTAGATGGGAGCACATACCATTACCTATGAAGTATTCACATGCAAAACTTGAACCTGAATCTGATCAAGCCTACAGATCTGCCTACCAACTTAGAGAAGAAACACTAAAAACGATACAGTGCGCCCAGCAACACCCACACTGTTGGAGCTCTACGGGACAAATGACTCAGTTTCTTCCATAAAGGAGCAGCAAGGAAGAGGGGGAGATGGCGGTGCTGGAGAGGGAGATGCCTGTGGGGGGCGCCTGAGGGCTTGTGCATTTGAGAGGCAGGAGCCATCCACCAAGGGTGATCTAGAGACCTTAAACCGAAGAACATTCACAGTCAACTAGGGCAATTACAACGCTGGAATTTGATAATATTAAGAAGTCTTTGCTGATTTTTTTTTTTTGAGAGGGCATCTCTCATATTTATTGATCAAATGGTTGTTAACAACAATAAAATTCAGTATAGGGGGGGTCAATGCTCAATGCACAATCATTAATCCATCTCAAGCCTAATTCTCGTCAGTCTCCCATCTTCTGAAGCATAACGAACAAGTTCTTACATGGTGAACGAATTCTTACATAGTGAGTAAGTTCTTACATGGTGAACAGTACAAGGGCAGTCATGACAGAAGCTTTCGGTTTTGATCACGTATTATGAACTATAAACAATCAGGTCAAATATGAATATTCGTTTGATTTTTATGCTTGATTTATGTTGATCCCACATTTCTCCCTTTATTATTATTATTATTTTTATTTTTAATAAAATGCTGAAGTGGTAGGTAGATGCAAGATAAAGGTAGAAAACATAGTTTAGTGCTGTAAGAGGGCAAATGTAGATGATCAGGTGTGTGCCTATGGACTAAGTATTAATCCAGGCTAGACAAGGGCAGCAAAACATCCACGGATGCAGCAGATTTCTCTCAAAGCAGGGGGGGTGAGGTTCTGAGCCTCACCTCTGTTGATCCCCAAATTCTCACCTGATGGCCCCCCTGCGACTGTGCCTGTCTTAGGTTGTTCCTCCCTTGAGGAATCTTACCCGTCTCTGGCTAACCAGTCATCTTCCGGGGCCATACAGGGAAATGTAAAGTTGGTAAGTGAGAGAGAAGCCATATTGTTTGCAAAGGTTAGCTTTTTACTTCTTTGCAGATTTATGCCCTGTGGCTTCTATGCCCAGCACTTGTCTCGAGGTATCTTTGCTGATTTTTTAAGTCATGATAACGGTACTGTGATTATGCTTAGAAACATGATCTGTAATATTAAAGACACATACTAATACACGTATAGCTGAAACGATATCTGGGATTCGCTTCAACACAGTGGCAGCAGAAGGAGTGTGCAGAGGTACAGATGAACTGAGACTGATCAGAATCTTCTTTTGTAAATGTTGAGCATTTTTCGTAATGGAAAGTTAAACAAAATCTTAGAAGCTAAAATACTCTTACTGGATTCTTCTTACCAAGTAAAAGTTGAATGTAAAAGTTTACCTGCGTTCACATGGAGGGGGATGTTCTCCGCGATGACGTGGGGCAGAGTGACGGCAGTACTGATGACAGGGATGTTTTCCATGGCTGAAGTCCTGTGGCAGAAAAGGACGTCCTTTACATCCACGTTTTATGTGAACGGTTAATAAACCAGAAACAGGAACATGGATATTCACCAACTCATTTCAAAGGAAATAAAAATTATTTATCCATTTCTAAAACTTTATTAATGGAAGTAGTTTTGTGAAGTTAGAGCTTTTAGAATTCCATTTTTGCTTTGAATGGTTCCAACTAACAAATGCTACAATCCAAGGCTGCCGTTTGGCTCCAGTGACGACATAGGGAATGGTTCCAGACCGCATATCACCTGCACTAAGAAGCACGCCTTTAACACAGTGCTTTGGCAGCCTAATATTCTCCCTGTGGTAGCAGTGAGGCGCTGTGCGTCATGACGACCACCTATCCCCCCGAGGACAGGTCACAGATGAACACCAGACCACTTCAAAGTGCACTGTTGTAACTACAAGTACACAGGAGAAACTAAAAATGTTTTACTATCAATAAACGCAGTAGCATTCCAACATTACTCAGATAAAGTGAGTAACATTATCAAACTGTTCAGTATTTTTCCCGACATTAGTTAGGGTGGGACCTACAGGGGCAGCTGGCAGCTGAGTGCCCAGGAAGGCCCTTACAGAGGGTCTGCACGGAGACCTGGAACAGCTGACACTGTGCAACTGTTACCAAGAAAGAGCATCTAAGCCTCATCATTCAAGAAACACATTAACAGCATTATGGTAACATGATAGAATAATTAAGCAGTACTTTCAAAATGCTGTTTTACTTCCTATAAATATATAAACTAAAGATCAATATGATAAATACAAAATAGGAGAAATGACAAGTTGGTTTTTTAAAAATAAAATCACATATTTTTCCCTTCTCATTTTTAATGAATTGTTTTAAAATCTATGAAATTGAGCCACACCTAGAAAACACCTGACATATCATGTTTCTACCTCCCAGCCTAAGAAAACATACAAATATGGTCGACTCTCCCTGTGTCCCCCTTCCTGCCTGCATCCTCACCTTTCCCTCTAGAAGGAACTACTATCCTGAATTTGGCATCTACCATTCTTATGTTTTTCTTTACACTTTTCCAAAATATGTATTTTGCCATAAGAAACATACAATATGTCTGACATGTTTTCCAGCGTGATATATATACTCTAAACACTTGCAGTTGCTCTGGTTACTTAACAGGTTAATAGGTATAGCTCTGGTTCATTCATTTCACTGATACATAGTATTACATTGTATGAATGTGCCACAATTTATCCACTTTTTGTTGATGGGCAATTAGTTTGTTTCTAAACTTTTACTATTATAATCAGTGCTGCGATGAACATTCTTACACAAAAATCCTTTGTGTACATATCTGAGACCTTTCCTAGGACTGCAGGGTACAGACATCTTCAGCTTTACCATTACTGCTGAACAGATTTCCAAAGCAACTGTTGTAATTTATACTCCACCTCTTTGACTTTGCACTGTTAAACCTTTTTATTTTTCCAACTAGTGGGAGTACATTTCAAGCTCAGATTACCAGTAAGACTGACCTTCTCTCCCTTTATTTAATGGCCATCTGACTTCTACTAGTTCCCTTAAGCTGCTTACTCAAGCATTGGGCTTAACTTTGTTAGGAGACTTGCACATTTCTAGTGATTTGTGGAAGTTCTTGATATGAATTCTAATCCTTTGTTATTTTTACATTTCCAAATAGTTTTTCCCAGTATTTTGTCTTTTCATGTTCTTTATGGTGTTTTTAGGGAATTGAGAAACATGATTTCAAGAAATCAAATTCAACAATTTTAGTGGCTTATACTTTTTGTTTCATTTAAAGATGTTCTTTCCTACACCAGTCATAAAGCAATTCTCATATTTTTCTACTAAGAAAAATGGTTTTGCTTTCCATAATTAGAACTTCGGTATACCTGGAACTGATTCGTATATACAGTGAAGAGATTCAATTTTTTCTTGAATGGATATTCAATTGTTTACCAAAAATTATAAAACAGTTGATTCCTTCCCCACTGACCTACAATGCTATCTCTGTAAACTATCATTTCCATATGTACAGATCTATGGATCTGTTTCTAGACTCTTCTTCCACTGGTTTATTTACCCCTGAGTCAATACCACAGTGATGCCCACTGGAGCTTTACAGCAAGTCTCGGGACTGAGAAGGGTGAGCACCCTCGTCTAGTTCTTCTTCTGGAGTATCCTGTTTCCGACTTTTGCCTTTCACACTCTTAGAATCAAGAGTGTGAAGTTCCACAAAAACAAAATAAGCTATTGAGATTTTGAAGGAAATTACATTAAACCTGTAGAAAAATTTACAATAATATTAAGTCTAAATCCTCCCCTAGAACATTTTGGATCTCTTCCATTTATTTTGGTCTTCCTTTAATGTTTTATTTAAAGTTTTATAATTTTCTCCACAATGAGAGATATTATACACCTTCTATTAGACATATTCCTACATATTTTATCGTTTTTGCTGTTATATAAATGACACCTATTTTCAAAGTAGATTGCCTAGAGGTTTATTACTGATACATAAAAATTCAATTGATTTTCATACTTTGATGTTATATCCAGCAACCTTGATGAAATTCTTACAGTTCTACTATTTTGTTGATTCCCTTGGGTTTGCTTGTGAACAATCCTAATGACTATAAATAATGGCAGTTTTTCTCCATGTTTTTAATGGTCCTATCATCAAAACTCGTTTGGCTAAAATTTCATCACATACATAGGTCACAAACTGGGGCAAACACAAATAAAAATTAATCATCCTTTTAAATTTTTGTGTTTTGATAAATGATCAGTGATACTGTGACTTCTCTAGTCTGCTCTCCAGGACTGATGATTGAATGTTAACAAATAATAAAGGCATTACAACAGCACAGATAATGAGGAAAAGAGAGGGCTGATATAACTTTACCTTTTCCAGGTGATAATATAATGCCCAGTTGCTACGCCACCTTCAACATTCCCCACAGATGGGCACCGAAGACAAAAGCATTCACTAGCACTCTCTCCGGTCTGTAAGACAACTGCAACAGAGAGCTTTTATGATCCTTATGCAATGATTTCATCTATGAAAGGAGTTCTACCTCCTAGTAATACAGCCAAAAAGAATACCTGATCAATTATACATTACTTATACATACTTCTAAGCTAAGGCTCAGAGATGCTAGATGACCTTTTCAAGGTCATAAAGCTTCTTTCCAGTGTTTTTCTAAAATATCAATATTCCACTATAACAGTTTTCCAACAAATATCTTTTCCCATTTCACATTATAAACAAAAGTAAACATTAATTACAAATTGATGATAAAATCTATTAAAAAATCCAAATATGAAAAAATGTTATTTTCAAGTATACATTTTTTTAAACAGTAACTTCTTTATAGTACCAAAACTCTCATCTTTTAAAGTATACCCAAATTACAAATGATACTAATTCCACCTTAATTCTTAATATATTCACTTTTGTATGTCTGAGGTTCCTCCCCTGGCAAAAAACTAACTCTTACACTGCTGTCCTACACACACACACACACACACTCACACACACACACACACACACACACTCACACACACACTCACACACACTCACACACACACACACACGAGCACGAGCGCGCACACACACACACACACACGAGCACACGAGCACGAGCGCGCACGTGTTCTGCTAGGTAAGTGTGACGAAGCACATTCTACCTTTGTCCACTTGGGACTCTAGCTGACCCACTGGGGTCATAGAAGGGGCTAGCTGTAGCTCACTGGATACAATAGTGAGGGCCCACGGTGACGTGCTCAGAAGGTCTGTCATCAACAGAAAGGGGACGTCCGCATAGACCCGTTCCAGGTGCTCAAACTGTCACAAAGACAAAGGTCTGTCGGAAACCAAATCAATCCATTTTATTTTTTCTGTTCATTTCTATAACCTAAACAATTTCCAATATGCTTCACAGGAACATACCTTTGTAGAAACGAATCTAACTGTAACATCAAATGGAAAGACAGTTTCTATTGTTACAGTTTCATCCTGCAAGAAAATTTACAAGGCACATTTAATGGCTTTTATAAATCTTAACAATAAAGATTTGAAAATAGAAGGCATAGAGAACACAATTTATTACTGATCAATAAATAATCCCAATTTATATGTTAGGAAGAGGACCTTTCCCTTAGATAATATTTGTAAAAATCTACATAGAGAAACCAGATTTAATTTCTGGTAAGTTATCTTACAGTTTTGTAAGAGTTCACACTGCAAAGTGCTTTTTTTTTTTTAATTGAAGTGTCATTGATACACAATCTTATATTGGCTTCAGTATATAACACAGTGGTTCAACAATTGCCAATACTATAAAATCCTCACCCCCTCTAGTACAGGTACTATCTGTCAACATAGAAACATGTTACAGAACCATTAGCTATACTCTCCATGCTGTACTACCATCCCTGTGACCAACTTACATGACAGAGAATTTCTGAGCCCCTTTATCCCCCTCCCTTCCCACCCACCTATCCCAACCCTCCCCCATAACCAGCAGTCCCTTCTCAGTGTCTATGAGTCTACCACTTTTGTTCACTGTGTTTTGTTTTGTTTTGTTTTGTTTTTTTAGATTCCATAAGTAAGTGAAATCATATGGTATTTGTCTTTCTCTTCCTGGCTATTTCACCAAGCATAATACCCTTTAGGTCCATCCACGTTGTTGCAAATGGTATGATTTCTTTTTTTTCTTATGGCTGAATGATATTCCATGTGTATATATATGAACATCTTCTTTATCCATTTGCCTACTGATGGACACTTTGATTGCTTCCATATCTTAGCTAATGTAAATAATGTGGTAATAAGCAGGGGTCCATACATCTTTTCCAATCAGGGATTTTGTTTTCTTTGGGTCAAAAGCTAGAAGTGGAATTACTGAGTCAAATGGTATTTCTATGTTTAGTTTTCTGAGGAACCTCCATACTGCTTTCCACAGTGGCTGCACCAACTGACATTCCCACCAACAGTGTAGGGGGGTTCTCTTTCCTCCACATCCTCGCCAGCACTTGTTGTGTCTTGTCTTTTGGATGGTGGCCATTCTGACTGGTATGAGGTGGTATCTCGTTGTGATTCTGATTTGCATTTCCCTGATGATTAGCCATGTGGAGCACGTGACATGCTTTCTTACACACGATCTCAGATCTACGGACAGTGGGCAGTGCAGGCCGTCTCCATTTCATAGGAGAGGAAGCAGGGGTTAAGGAAGGAAGGTGGAGTGACGGGCCTCCGGCCACAAGGCCAGCAGTGCCAAGCCTAGAGTCTGGGTCTTCTTTCTGTTTAAGTCTTTACATTCAAGGCTTGGCACTCTAAAGCTGCAGAGAACTTCAACATTCCAATTCCACAGATGAGGTAGTAGCTGGGCCCAAAGAGCTGACAGTGTTGGCCTGAGTTACAAGAGGAGACAGCGCTGGGCCCGGCCCTCGCCTCCTAGCAGCGCCCAGGCTTCTCTCCAGCACGCCAGGCTGGGTGGGATTTCTGACAGTACATGGACAGGCCTCCCTCCCTCCCACTCGGGAAATACTCCAAACTCTCTCCGAATGGTCTTGCCTCCCAGGGGCTTATAAACGAGCCCACGGCCCAGACTGCAGTAACCAAACTACAAATCCCTAAACTGCTAGCTGAGACGACGCTGCCGCCAGGACTCAAGGATACGAAATGTCACAACCTTCCATTAATAAAAGAGAATACAAGCATTACATGCAATATGGTTAAATCCATACAAAAACATGCCCATCTCTATAAACAACACAGAGACCCCAAAAAAAAATACATAGAGTGAACACAGCTGCTCTGAGTTGGGGGACTGACTGTGACAACTTTCCTATTTGCACTCTCTTCTATGTGCACTTATCAGAAATCATTTTCCTAAGAATCTTTTTCAAGAATAAAAAAAATTTCATAACGAGAGACCTCCCTCCCTCTAAAACCTTCTGCGTATGAGCCAACTTACGGATTTTATCTACTATGTGTTTTTATAAAGAAGAGGGTAGGTTTAGAATTTCAAGACTTTTTTGCATGAGCTCTCAAATGTTAATTTTATGACAAGCCACGTATGTCAACTGTCTAATACTAGAGCAATGAATGGCACATTACGTCATTTATCATAAATATAAATAAAAATCAACAGGTGTTTAATAAAAATTTGCAATAAACTATAAGCACCTAAGCCATGTATTTTACTGGATGACTAAAATTATACAAAATAGGGAACACTATTCCATATAGGAGCCTTCCAGAAGTAGTTACAAAAAAAAAAATACCTTGTGACATTTGCAAACAATTTCCTTTTCTTCAATGGCTGTATCGATCAGGTAAGAAACATACACAAGAAACATTCTTGAACCCACTGTTCCACAGCGAACATACAACTTTTTTTCCACCTGAAATAAAGTAAAAGTATTTTAATTACTATTGCAGAGATTTCTTCCTGACATATATTCTAGGATAATGTTCCCACCTCTTAGAGTTCACTGTCTCAACTGGCTAAATTCTTGCGCACTTTTCACCAGCTGTTCCTGTGGCAGGAACAGCGGGGTCCTGCCTAGTCCATCTTTTTTATTACCGTTCTCAACTTCCCACGAATCCTTTGTGTTTGGTTTGGAAACAGAAGGTGACTGAATGGTTATTTTTTCACTAAGTTACCAACTTAGTGTTACTTAGCTATTTAGTGTTACTTTATCAGGCAACTAATTCTCCATATCAGGGTCATTTGTTCTAAAAGCCTTGTACAAAAACTGCTTAAGACATTTCACACATTTACATATGTAAAATGTGAATTAGTTAAATCACTTTTTTAGTCTCAGAATATGCTATTAAAATGCTCCCAAACTGTCTAAGACTCACTACATATTTAAAACCACAAGCTGATGCCTTTCCAATCACCGTTGCCCAAGCTCACCTGTTGCCCTGGGTGTAGGTCTCCGACAGGAATGTCAGTGAGCAGAGCCGGGTAGGACTCGTCACAGAGCTGCGTTCCATGAAGAGTCACGTGAGTTTTCTGAGTTAAATTGGCATCCTGTCCTAAAAGAGTTAATACTAGTATTTTAAAATACAAAGTATTCAAACATTATCCTAACAACTCATATTGTACAAAGAGACTATATCATAACCATATTCAAATAAACTTCTTTGACACCACTGATGTTTATTTTACGTTGGATTAATACTGATCACATTTTTAGAAGGAATGCTTACCGGGTTTTAAACCAGCAGTGAGTTTCACGTCTCTGATCTGGGTCTTCTCATGAGACTCAATGGTCACAACCAAACAATACATTTCATTAGTCAGGGCAGGTGGGTCATGTCGCAGGTGTACAGAAATGTTTGGAACTCTGGAAATGATCCTTGGGGGGAAAAAATTTTCGCTAAGTGACTGATTAAAAAAAAAAAACCACAATTATTCCAACAAAGTATTCAATAGAAATAAGATGACCTCTCACAACCCATGCAGCAAGGCCAGCTTACATTGTGCTTGCCTGGATGGCCACGCTGTCCCAGTGGACCTCACTGCCGGGGGGCTTAGGCCGCCTTCTGAAAGAGCGTGAGGCCTGTAAGGCTTCCTGGGAGGACGCAGCGTCTCCTCCTCCTCCCTGCCAGTTTACCACCACACATCTTCCTGCCTCGTTGCCCAGAACGAGAGCCACCGAAGTAATCTGAAAGAAGGAGGTCTGTCAGAAACCCTCTCACCCTATTCCCTCGCAGACCGCTGGCCCCCGGGTCGCCAAGGACCCCAGGGTGTGACAGAAGTCAGAGTACCTGCTGTTAGTCTTGTTCTGAGCATCCATCAGCTGTGGGACTCGCTAACAGCAGGTTAGGTTTCAACTTCACCTTAAACTGAGATAATAACCAGACTTTCTAGCTGAGACACTGCCTGTACAGTGATGATGTTAGCACCTGGCAGAGTGTCTGACATAACAGCTGCTCAATTAGTGTTTGCTGAGTGAAATAAATGACTATTTGATAATCATTAACATATTAATGGCTTAATTCTTAATTCCACATGTATTTTTCCTGAAGATATCTACAGTATTAGCAATGCAATTCTTCTAATTGAATAAATGTTCCTTTCAACTAAGCCCATTAACAATTTTTGTACTCAAAACACTATTGCTATTATTTCCATCTGGCAGGCTTTCTTAGGTACCATGGAAAAAATACATATGTAATGAGGGACTTATTCAAAATCATGAAGAATTTTTTTAAATGAATATGCAAAAAACGTTGGCTACTGCCGAATAATGAAATCAATACTCATAGAAAGTGTGATGAGAATACTGGTAGTACAGTCTTATGTTTCTGTCTTAGAAACCGTCCCAAGTTTAGACTAGCCAACCATTCCCATTCAAACCATGGAAAACAAATACGCAGTGAGTGTTTACTGCATACTAATTACTGTTCCAAGCAATTCACATTCACTAGCTGATTTAATTCTTAGGAAACACTGAGAAGTGGATATTATTATTATTATACCTGTTCTACAGATTAAACTGAGACACAGTGAGGTCGAGGTCCAGTAACAGCCCAGGGCCACAAACTAGTAAGCTGCAGAATTAGAATTTAAATTCACATGGTTTGGCTCTGGAGTTTATGCTTAATAAAACACTACTTCTTCCTACACATATTTCTGAAAGGCATGTTAGTTATCTACATTAAATAAATCCTTTAAACTATTACAGCTTCATTTTTCTTTAAAAATATGTAATCAGTGATGTTTAAACATGATATAGATCTTAAGACTGAATTATGCCATATATAAAATGTAATTGCTATATTATACAATAAATATTTCGCTTAAAATTCCAACATACACAACTACTTTTATCATTTAAAATACACAAATTCATAACTAACCTCAATTTTCTTCCCCACATCTTCAGTTTTTGCAATAAACTTAAATAAAAACTTCCTTGTTTTACCAGGAACTAAGCACATCTTTCCCTGAGTCACGTTTTCTAAAACTTCACTTGCTTTGGTTGCTTCTTCGATTACACAGAACTGGTTGTACTCCTGAAAAAGAAGTTAGCGAGGGTCACAGTCTCTGCACGTCAGTCACGTGTGCTCTGCTCACACTCAACACCAAGTGGGTTGGCGTTTCAGTTGGACTTACTGGGTTGAACTCCTCTAAAATGGAAATGCCATGGAGAACTTTCTAAGAGCTTTCTTCTATCCCAGCAGATGAGTTATCTTCTCAGAAAATTCTTACGTAGTTCAGTTTTATACTTTCCCTCTAATTTTCACTTCTATTCCACGCTTACAAACCCTAAGTACTCTTTGTTTTTTCCCTTGTGATCTGGATCTTGAATTGCAAGTAACACACATTCGTAATATAGTCTCACTTTAAAAAACTAATTTACATTTTACTTTAACTTTTTGTTAGTTTTTAATTATTAATTAAGAAATACTCTATAGAAGTATAGAGGTTGTGTTTTTAAAAAGGGTGAAATGGAATAGAAGATAAAATAGAAGATAAAATAGAATCTCTATATTGACCTTCTAATTCCATAGTAAGCATTATCCCATAGTGAGCAAAAAAAAACGATCTGTCCTCATGGACCCTGTAATCTAATAGGAAAAATAAGTAATGTACCAAATAATCACACAGACAAAAATGGAAGCACAACTGTGACAAGTACTCTGAAGGGTTATGGGAGCCTGGTGGGGTCACGCGGGTTACACAGGAATGAAGTGGATAAACGAGGATGGAGGTCCAATCAAAGCAGCAGGGAGAGCAGGGGGCACAGATCCTGTCCTGATCCCGTCTGTGCGCTTGGGGCTGGAGGGGAGTGGTGGGTGCCAACAGGCGGAGGAAGTGGGGAGATGGTCAGAAACTACAAACTAAAAGCTGTAAGACAAATAGGTAACGGACAGCACAGTGGGTACAATAAACAATACTATTTCTGTCCCGGAAAGTTGCTTAGAGAGCAGATCCTAAATGTTCTCAGTGAATACACACGAAGGTAATTATGTGAGGTGATGAGTGCATATGCTAATTTCAATGTGGTTCTCATTCTGCAATACACATGTATATCAAATCATCACGCTGTACTACTTGAAATCTATACAGTGTTGTATGTCATATCTCAATAAAGCTGGAAAAATAAGTTTAATAGTTTTGAGCCTGAAATAAAAGTCCCTGGCCTTTCTTTACCCAAGCCCCATTCTTATCCTCCACACCCACGCAGCGATCCAGACTTCCCTAGTTTAAGATGCTTCCTATATCCCTTCACCTCTGCTCCCAGCACGAGCATCCTGACCCACACCCTCATACTTCAGTACCTGGACTCCCATAAAGAGCCCCTGGCTAGTTGCCATATTGTGTCTTTCCCTCTATTTTGCTACTAGAATAAAGCTTCTTGTAAATATAAGTTTCATGCTCTTGCTTTACCATTTCAAACTAATTAGAAGGAATCTTCAGGTAATAGTTTGAAGTTGAATAAAATACACTAATCTTCAGGTGTCCCAGGTTCACCTAACCAATTCTATTACAGAGACATTTCTCTGTTCTTATGAGTCAAAAAAAAACTATTAAAGCAGAAAACCTTCTACTTTACCCTTTCTTTACCACCATCCAATAGACAGAATATGCATAGATGGATGAATAAATCAATCTTCAATGACTTCTATTACTAGACTATCTGTTTAATTCTTCAAGTTCCTTTAAGCCCTGGTCTGAAGTCCCAGTCATGCTCCCTAAAGAGCCCTCTGCCCTTACGAGGCTGTGGCCTCTACCTGCCCATAAACACAGAATGCACACTCCTGTTTCCATTCAGCATCTTCTCCTTGCCAAACCTGTGGCCTCCTCATCTTTTTATACATATCTTAATAATTTCATCTTCACTCTTGAAACTTCTCTCTTTTCTTATTTCATGCTTATTACTCTACCTCTATTTTTAATCTACACCACATAATTCGTTCCTCATAACCATCTTGGGCAGTCTGTGAGTCAGTCCGGGCCCTTGCCTGCAAAATGCTTATATTGCAGTGTGATTCACATACGCTAAACTTTTTCTGGTTCACTGTGATGCTACGGATATTGTAACTCTCAATAAATGCTTGCTGGTTAAAGGTACAATATGCTTTCTGGGTGACCAGAGGATAATTTTCTATTAAGGAAGCTTATAAATGAGAGCTTTAGAATGTTATCAAGTAGCTGATTATAGTATGTTCCACTACAAAATGTCCAAATGTAGGAAATACAGTATGATTTGTATTTCTGCAGGTAACAAAAGTTGCTTATAGAGGCATGCATAAGAAATGTCTATTCAAAAAGTTAAAGACCTCTGGGAACGGAATTTTCTATTTACTTTCCACTTTATACCCTTCTATTCCACTTCAACTTCTTTAACATCAAACATAATAGTTTTATAATAAAAAACTAATACCAGTGTTAGAATATAAAACAAATTCATGTTCCTTCTGAATGGACCTTATTTGAAATTCAAGCTCCCCATTACAAAAGATAGAAGGACCAAGTTTCTAGATCAGAAGCATGGAATGAAAACAAAAATCAGAGGAGGCAAGGATTAAAACTTGAATTGCTGATGCAGAAGTTGAGAACTAGAAACACATTTATTTTTAGACTTTACCAAAGACCATTTGTTACTATAAGACCATTAAGACCAAAAATTCACTAAGCTCATTTTATCTAATTTAACTCAAGCTTCAACAAGACATATACATGGTAAAAACACATAAAA
This sequence comes from Manis javanica, assembly GCF_040802235.1. Taxonomy (NCBI): domain Eukaryota; kingdom Metazoa; phylum Chordata; class Mammalia; order Pholidota; family Manidae; genus Manis; species Manis javanica. The sequence continues at coordinate 101,827,026 of NC_133167.1, forward strand.
GGTATCATTACCTGATTATTAAAGCTGACACAGAGCTTAGAAAACCTAATGGGATGTGGACAATCAGCCTTCAGATAAATATCAAACCGCACAGGAACATCCACATGAAAACTTGGAGCATGAAATTTAGCCTTGCATCGTACTAGGAACAAAACAAATAGGGCCGAGTCACACGCTGCAGACACTAGACCCACGCACACTTTTCTCTGGTCCACATTCACTCTTCAGAAAGGATTTCTAACACTGCATATTCTTATTGCTACATGAAAGCACTTCAGCAGACATAACTGTAGCTCACTTTTCAAAAACAAACCAACCTTAAACAAACAGCAGCTCTGAAACCATCTTTAATTTTAAAAACATAGTTGCTTCTAGAATATAACGTGTGATTTTAAAGGAAAAAAACCATACTGTTATTTTTAAGTTATTTCAAAATATCTGCCTAGATATTAAAAGCACAAACCTTTTAAATAACTGTCTTTCAAATGTGTATCAAGTAACATCGGAACTACAAGTGAACAAAGTAAATAATCAAAGTATTTAAAATTTTGATTCTAAGTCAATGGGGAAAAAGAAAAAAATCAGTTTATCCATAAAACAACTGCACTTTGAAAATCCTTTGACTTTTATGTTTATTATTCTCCATCTATTTATGCTGTAGAAATAAGGATGATTTGTCTGAAATAATGCTGTAGATGTTGGCTACCCACCAAAGGGCACAAAGTCCTGCACTCCTATTGTGAAAACATTGCTGCCAGCCAGGGAAACTCGGTCTGCCCACAGCTTCTGAGCAGTTTTCACAGCTAAGATGTCACAGTCGGGTTCAGGATCCGGACATTCATTCTGCACCAACACAGGGTTAAATGTTCGTTCAGTTAGTTATAAAAAATATGTGCACAGAGGCACAGATTTATGGATACAAAGCCTTATAACATATTTTATATGAAGAATTCCACCTACCATTAAAACATTTATGAGGTTCTTTTCTATCCGAGATTTCTGGTCATCTTTCAGGGTTGAAGCTAAAATGAGGGAAGAAGGAAACACTATAGGGCAGGCAAGTAAATCTACTACCCCCATTTAAGTCTACATAAAATACTGTAGAATAAACAGCTCTTCTAAGATGGCCAAAAATTCCAGGAAATTTAAGGATAGCACAGCTTTCTAAGTTAGCCCCAACACCTTATATACTTGCAGTTAAACTGCAAAAAATTATTTTATGCCATGTTTTTAAAAGGCAGAAGAATTTTGTTCTTCTCAACTGTAAAAACACCCTTGACTATAAGTTCCAGGAAAATATGAGTTCCTTCTCTTAACAAAGCAACTTGCACACGGTAAAGAATATTTGAGCCTGGAATATTCTGCCAATTTTAAAAAAGCCTAAAGATGATAAACAATTTTAAAGATTCAGAATTTTACTGAAAGAAATCAGGTTACCTCTTCCAAGGAGTTCTAGGGAATAGGTAATGTAATCTTTTAATTGGGCCATGAGGTAGGAACACTTCAGAGCTGTAGTCAATATAGATGTGAGTAGAGTCCACCATCCTTCACTCCGATAATCACACATTACATAATCCAGCAGCCTGAAAGAAAACAAAACGTAAGACACTGAAACAGCTTCACAAGGGCTTACAGAATACTTAGAAAAAAAATGAAATAAAGTGGCATAAAAAATAAACTAACAGGTTATCTTCATATTTAGCTAACTGTAAGGTTCCCTGTAACTTTGAAAATGATTGTACCAGCACACAGAACTTGAAGATACATCACAGAAATGGAGTTGAACAGAAGTAGAAACAAATACAGAAATAATAAATCCTTAAATACAAATTCTATTCTAATTTTGAAAGGTAATCAAAATAATTTTTAAAAATAAATAGTGAATAGGACTCACTTCAAAGCTTTGGTATAATCCTTTGCATAATAATATTCTTCCCCCATTTGAACCACTGTAAAGGAAAACAGATTTGATGTACATGATTTAAAATTACTGAAAGCTCCATGAAATTGTGGCACATCATGGATACGTACTGAGATGACTTTTCATTCTTGGACATTTATACTTCTTAAATTGTGCAACAGCATTGCTCAGAAGAGTTATTATTATTTCCTGTTAGAAAAGATAAAGTGTGAAACATTCTAATAAAAATAATCTCATGTTTTCCTTGAATACTGTAAAAATTAGTTTATACTGGAAAACAAAACTTACAGAGTGAACAACACTTCTCTCCTTGAGCTGAATGGCAAGAATTCCTGCTTTCTCTTTTTCAGGATCAGAAAGATCAAAACCTGGATAAGGTAAGATACGACCCATTTTAGATAGTTCATTTGACATAAACCCTTCACATGAACAGTGGATGTGTACACTCCTTGAATCCTTCACTTTAGTATGATGTATTTAAGACCCCTAAACATTCTAGAATTTTAAAGATTCTAAGAGACAGCTTTATTATCATGGAAACCTCTCTGTGATCTCTGCTCTGAAGAGAACACTCCTGAGGCTCAAAATTCCTTTGCCCAGTGGAATCAACCACCTGAAGAATAATATCAAAATCATTCTCTACATACCATACACTTCCTAGAGATTAAGAATTTCTAAATACTTAAGGTTCAATTGCACAGGAATTGTTTAAAGTATGTATAACAAAAAAAAGATGCAGAGAAATTATTATTATTATTATTTTTTAATTTTCATTTTGCATATCATGATTTTCATGATCTTTCAAAGCAATGAATATATCCATGTGGTATTTCCTAAGTCTTTCCTAAGTCTCTTCAATTTTTTTTTTTTAGATAATTATTTTTTATTGAAGGGTAGTTGACATACAGTATTACATTAGTTTCAGATGTACAACACAGTGATTGAACATTTATATACATGATAATTCTAGGTACCAGCTATCACCATACCAAGTTGTTACAATATTTTGACTATATTCCTTATGCTATACATTATATCCCGGTTACTTACTTATTTTATAATTGGAAGTGTGTACTTTATTTTTTTTGTTTTGTTTTGTTTATTTATTTATTTTTTTATTCATTCATTCATCTATTTATTTTTATTTTTATTTATTTTTGTGAGGGCATCTCCCCTATTTTTTTTGATCAAATGGTTGTTAACAACAATAAAATTCTGTATAGGGGACTCAATGCACAATCATTAATCAACCCCAAGCCTAATTCTCAACAGTCTCCAATCTTCTAAAGCATAACAAACAAGTTCTTACATGGGAAAACACACACATTTTTACAACATAATTTGTTATGCCTAATGCAGTCAATGGAAAAATTATGATATCCATCTCTGCCTTTGGAGCTTGACATAAAAAGGAGGAAAAAACAATTATTTACTTAGTATTCCTTGTCGCCAGGATCTTTGTCCATAAAAGTCAAGAGCACCTGTTTGTGTTTCTAAGGGATCAGGATTGGGATACATTACAGAAGCCTGTAAATTAAAACACAACAATAAATAAGCCTTTACATAACCATCACAAACCAACTCTCTCTCCATCTATTTTACGCAATAGAACAAAAAAGTTTCATATTACAAATATCGAACACATGTTCAAGTAAGTTGTGAATCAAAAGGAAGTTATGAATATTGTAACAAATTAAATTTTCACAGAAATTCAACTAAAAATGTTTCATGTAATATTTAGGCAGTCTCATAAAACTTAATTTGAGTAAATCGACCTGATTCTGATAAATGATTTCACAATGACTCATTTACATTTTTTATCTTTGTTGTAATAAACCAGTAAAAAAATCTATTGCACATTAAGCTTGGTGTTTATTCCATATATTTAAGTGCTTTTGTACAAAGGAAAATAATGTTATAAGGAGTTTTTATAAGATGGCACAATTTTCCTTCTTCATCACATATATTAAGTCTTGGTATTGGTTAAGGAGGGATATTTTTGGCTTTCTAACACTGACGAATTTCACTGCTTTATTCTTCTTTTTTCCTATTTTTCCCCTCTGAAACAAAATGTAATGTTGAAAAATGTAGAAAACACCCAAAAAGGAAAAGGATAAAAGTTTGAGTTAATTATAAACCTCTAACACTATTAGTAGACACATTACTCTTCCAGATTTTGTATGTAAATACTTATTCGTTATCAAGTAGAATAATTTTCAACCTGCTCTTTTTCATTTATATATTCTGTATATCTCATTATATCCCTAAATGATTCTTCAGAAACATCATTCTTCATGGCTGCCTGCTGTTCCACATTTTAACATATTCCCTAGAGTTTATATTGTTACTTCCGTTTTTTCATTTCAATTAATAAATCTGTCAGAACAATTTTAAAAATAAATTTTAGTTACTTATCTCTTAGGCCTTTTTGTCCGCCTTGGGCTTCCTGAAAACGAAATTCTGGGCCAAATTATATGCATGATTTGAGGTTTCTCTAATTATTATTTGACAAAATATTGTTTTACATTCCAACCCATATTTATTAATGCCTATATTCCTCTACCCTAACAAAACCTAGTTTTAACCACCTTTTAAAATACTGTGTCCAAATTACAACATACCAGACACTTAAATATAAAACACACAATCAAGTTATAAATCATAAACAAATAATATGGTAGAAGATTGTCTAATTATATGATTTAAGGAGGGAAAAAATCCATATATTTAAAGTACAAAATATGCAAACTCTGCTCTGGAACCATTTCTGAAGTAGAACTGTTGATAATATTCACCCATCTTCAGAGAAGAAAACTGCAGATTTTAAGTGAAAATAAACTGATGCAACTATGAATGCATTTGCATGTATTTATACACATGTGAGTGTATACACACACACTTTCTTATTTTAAAGGTGCTTATGGGGAAACTGGTACCTAAATATAATCACCCAAGAGAAAGGGAAAATGCAATGTCAAGTTAAGAAACCACAGAATTAACATTATGCATCTCAAGCAGATTCTTAAGCGTTTTCCACAGAGGAAACCCCAGGAAGAGAAAGGAGTCTAAGGTTAGCTTCTCCAGTGGGTCAAAACAAAGCACATTTCTCCCGCATTCTTCCAAGTCCTACAGCAGTGATCACAGAGACAAAACAATGGATTTACAAGGTGGCATGGATGAAACTGGGGCTTTTATTTCAGAGGACATTTCTCTTATCTACATCACTAACTTCATGCCAATCATAAACAGTTCTTTAAAGAAAAACTGCTTAATTCATGGGTGAAAATGGAGTACTCAAGCTAAAATAATCATAATTCCTGAAAATGAAAAAAATAAAAACTCATTTATTATTCAAAGGCTTGGAAAAAAATGATCACTTATCAACGGCAACCAGTCTTACCTTCTTTCAAGAGAAAATTAATAAATTTCCTAAAAGCCAGAGCATATAGGAGTCGGTGACTTACTTCATGGCTGCAGAGATTTTTTGCAAGCTGTTTACGCTCCTGGGCATAGTATGCTGCCTGCTGGTAATAGAACCCGGGATTCTGCGTTTGAATAGCTGTCAATCCTAACTTAATAGCTTCATCAAATAAATCTCCAAAGGCCTGGAATCTAAACAGAAAAAAGTCAATAAATTTTTTTAAAAAGGGGAAAAAAATAAAGCTTATAATAATTATTCATCCTGGAACCATAGCCTCGACAGATTCTATCAACATAATCTATTGATGACCTGTAAATTGCTGGGATTTCCTCATTAATTGCAGGTTGCAGACAAATTCTGTATTTAAAATTTATACTTCTGTGTTGAATTCTGTATTTAATTTAAAGTCAACTCCTCTGTGCAAGACTATATAAACACATCCTCAAACAAGCTGTCCACATAGTCCCCATCACTCAAATACATGCACATTTCTGGGAACAGTTTCATTTTAGCAATTTTTAACCATCAGTCTCAAACAGGAAGTTCCATTTCAGCAGGGATTTTGCTTTGCTCACTGTTCTCTTCTCAGTGCCTAGACAAGAGGTGGAAACTCAAGACATATACGCTGAATAAAAGAGATGATATCTACCAAAAATTAACGGATTGCCATTAAGGAACCATATGAATCAGTACCTACTGTTACTGGAACCATACTTATGCTACACCACTAAACACCTACATACTAATAAAAATCTTAGTTAAATTTTTGACTAAATTCCATGCTAATTCCATTCCTCAAAATCCCAAGTTTGTTTTTTTCCAAAACATTCTGAAAGCACAATTTAAAACATACTGTTTAGACATCCATGCAGCGTGCTCAAAAGACAAGTCTGCAGTTCCAATTTTTTTCTTACACAAGTCGATGTGTTTTCGGAACTGAGCAATTGCATCCAACGGGGTGTTGTGCTGAAAACACAGTCTACAGATCTGCAAAATGTAAAATCAACCCCAAAGCAAGAAGAAAAGCCAAGTCAAAGGCATATTCACTTAAAAAATACATAAAAATTGAGACTGACTTTAAACAGACTAGAATTTCCCCCTCCAAAGCTCTTTGCAATAGAATTGATTTTCTCTATGAGAATGATTAAGCTGAAACCAGATGTTTTGTCCCTTTTATAAATGAATAAAATTACTCCACATTTGTACTCAATCTATTCTATACCTTAGAAAAGCTTTTAAAGTTTATGCAAAAGAATAGTAAAGAGTATACCCAATGAAGATCATAAAGATGGGCAAAAATATCTCCAGCAGGTAAGTGAGGACAGATTAACTTTCATTCTAGAACTGTCAGAGAGCTAAACTTTCTGTAGCACAGTTAGGGCACAGCAGCTCTACACCAAACAAGAATCACAGAAATTCTTGAAAATTTTTGTGTGAGATGCTCTTTCAAAACAATAATAATCCATATGTTTGTATGGTAAAAAGACAAAGAGAAGAAACAAAGCCTGAATTTATTTCCATATACTTATCCCAGCTCTATTTTGTAGATTTAAAGGAATACATGAAAAGTTAAGGGTGTCATCCACCCTGTCCCTCAGCCATCCGATTTTCCAGTCCAAGGACACCCTGCTCCCAGCATGTTCTGTGATATGTACAGACAAGAGTGTGTGTGCATTTATATAAGCTATTATTTTTATACAAATAACATCCCACCAAGGATGCTTTGTGCCTTTTGACACTTAACAGTGTATACTGGGTATCATTCCGTAGCAATATATGGAGCTACTTCATTCTTAATAGTTGTATAATATTACATTATCTGTGATAATTTGTATTTACCAGTCACTTATTGCTAGATTGTTTCCAATCTTTTCTAATTACAAGATGAAATGAATATTCTTATATATATTATTTCCAAATCTTAGCACCTATGTCAGATAAATTTCCTGAAATGGAATTGCTAGGTTAAAGGAAACATCACTTTACATTTATATGATCATGAGAAAAATATTCTCTACAAAAGCTGCACCAGTTTACACTTAAACAGGGAATTGAAGTGTTGTTTGCCCCTCACATTGCCAACTCAGTGCCAGCCATCTTTAAAAGATAAGAGTGGAAATATTAAAAGCAAATAAACAGCCCTCACGTGCCTTTTTCTACCATATACAATCTTACTATGCTCAATAAGCAGTATAAAAGTTTCCTTTAAAGTGAATAGATACACCTTCTCGGTGGCTATGCCATTAAACCAAAGAATGGTACATAGCTCTAAAAAGTTGCATCTTTTAAAATTTAATAATAGGATCAGCTTTCTTTCCACTCTCTGATGCTCCTCCTTGAAAACGAACAAAAGACCCTTCTTTGTGGAGTTTTACAAAAGTACATCTTCCCTCAATGAGAACTCTCAGACCCATGAACTTGAAAACAAGCATTAAAATTAGGCTGCTAGGAACTAGGGTGCTCCTTGAGATAAAGGGCATAAAGGAGGAGAGCATGATTAATCAAATACTCGCCTTTCAGAGCAAGTAACTAATCTTGATTTTCGACTTTTGATAAAATAATCTAGCATAAAGACAAGTTTTCTTTGTTCGGAAGAACCATATTACCTTGTAGTTAATAAATCCTGCCATAGTCTTAATTTCCAGAATATTGGTTTCATGGGCTCTCAATTCATGTACAAGATTATAGGCAGTCCTGTAATTCCTAAAATCAACATGGAGAAGGTGGTTAATTATGATCATGAAATTCAATTAAAATAGATCAGAAAACTTAATGACACTATGAAATTTACTTCTGATAACTAGATGGAAATTTTTTTTTAATCCCAAAACATCATAGAGATTATTCATCTCTAGAAAAAATAAAATAAATGGTATTTTATTTTATTTTACCTGAATCTAACCAACATAAACATTTTTAAATTAAAGTTTGGCTGAGATTCAGAAACTGCCATTAATATGTTACTATTAACATAGAAGTAAGAAAAATTTCATTTGACAACTGAAACTTACTTCAGAGCATTCTGTGTATCCTGTTTCAATTCACTGAAGAAAGCTATTTTGAATTGATGTCTAACAAATAAAAGCTGAAAGAAGAAATTACAATTATCATATATTCACTTAAAATTGTAAAAATTACAATGTTTATTAAGAGACATAAAAGTGTGAAGGAAAATATTCAAAATTAAAGTTCAAGAATTATTCCAACAAACAAGTATATTAAGAAGGCTATAAAAATCTATCTTTAAGAACTTTAAGGGCAAAGAGTATACAAAGACAGATTAGTTTTTAAAAGCTTTAGAAAAAAACCTCTAATACTATGGAAACCATTTAACAATATTATTATTAAAGACATTTAGTAATCTCCTCAGAAATACAGAATGATGAATAATCTGCTCTAGAGTGCTTCTATTATTTCCTCCCTTAGGAAATAATTTGTACCTGGTGTGTTGTTTTATTCAAAAATTCTTTATGAGATTTTACTCTTCTGATCTCACTGTAGTAGTAAGTCTGTGCATGTTCATAAAAGGCATTTTCTAATCTGTTAAACAAAAACCCAACAGTCAAACACTGAAGTTATTTTAAACCAACTATTTTCAAGAATAGTATTTGTAAGACCTGAAAGTAAAATCCAGACAGACATAATGTCTAGTTTACTTCATGATTAAGATAAAAAGTGAAGCCAAAAATAAAATTAAGACCCCCTAAAAGCCATTTAAAACTATTTATAAACCAAGAAATACTTGATAAAAATAACTTTTTAATTTGTAAAAATAAGGTATCTCTAAGATTACTTCTATTATTTTATCATTTTATAAATCTGAAAGAAACAGATATCCAGTACTCAATAAGATTTTACTATTTTTCATGATTTTAATATTTAGGGTTTAGAGAGTAAGAAAACTAGTGGGAAAAGGCCAAAAATTAGAACTAGCAAGTGAGGTGAAAACAACATTTGTATGATTTAGATCCTGCTTCATTCCATAACCTTGAGATTACACAGGAACAGTGAAAGTTTGACCAGAGATGGATAACTTCAATGTTCCTTTTGTGAAAAGAAGTATCAGAAATATCTGCCTGATGGTGAAAGAAAACTGAATTCACAGTCAAATAAAGGTTCAACCTCAAGGTTTTTTCCTCCTTGGAAAAAAACAGATTTTTGAAGCCACAGTCAAAAGGTTTGAATAAATTGAAGTAAAATATGTAAAGGGAAAAAAACAGAATGGGTAAGTCAAAATCTAAGAAATTCAACATATTTTCAAGGTTAAGATTTTGTTTAAAACTACGGTTTTAAAAATGTTAGAATATGAAAATAATTGAAACGAGATCCTAACTTTGAATCATACAATGTTTGAAAGAATATATTAACCTAAGATAAAGTATGAAGTTTCATAAATGGGTATCAATACATTACTTACTATTTAGAATGTTTCATCTGATGGTAGTCAGAAATATGTTTATAGGTATTGAGAATGATTAAAAAAAATGAAAACTTCCTCTCAACACAGAAATTAGTATTATTAATCTACATTATGTCAGTAACGATGAACGATAAATTTGGTTTTAGTTTTCAAGTTGGATATGTACTCAGAGGTAAGACACCTGTTAAAACAATTAATCTAGAGAATTGAGACCAAGTAGGCCTGATAAATACTATTAATTCCTTTAAATTTAGTTCCACAAAATAAAACCTTCCCTGCCCTTATATGTAACAGATTAGTTACAGAGATAACCCTGGAATAGAACTTTTAACTTTTTAACTCATAACTTTTTAACTTCTATACTACTTGATTGTTAGTTTTCTTTTTTCTTTTGAGAAAAAACATACAAACAGTTCAGAAACCATAAATGAATAAATGACAGATCTAGTCAAGAATGAGATTAGTGAAAAAGACCAGTCTTTTAGCAGATATTCCAAAATTACACTTTTAAGGTAACATGAACAATTGAGAATGTTTTGGGGGAAGTGGACCTTGAGTCTAACTTCCTGTTCTGTAACAGAATATCCAGTGCATTCAGTCTTCCCGCTTAGCACTTAAATTAGCTCCTGTTTAGATGTCCATGGTTTTTCATGATGTCCCCCTGCCCTAAATAACTACTCCTTCCTTCCCACTAACCCTGACTGCACCACACAGCTGCAGTGTCTCCTCTTTTTTAAATAAAACTGGACCCAAGTTATCAATTTCTCAATGCCTTACAAACAGCTGAAAGGGAAAAAAATGTTTAAGACCTTTACCTTATAATATAACCCACAAGGTGGTCGGTGTGCGGCAGTACAAACAGAGACTTCCCTGAAAGTTCACACGCATTACATAAAGCTGCAGCCCTTTCTGAGGCAATGACATCTTCTCCTGGTGACAAATCCCACAGAGGTAAAAGAGAGAAGCAAAATAACATAAAAGAGGAGAGCATCAAAATAATATTATGAATTAATAATTCATGATTAATTAATATTGAAGCAACATAATATCACTTCATAATTATCAATATGCTATTAATTAGCTATTATTAGGTACAAATAAGTTATTGTTATAATTAAGTCATAATCAGCTATTGATTATAATTAGGTATTAGTTCTTTGCTGAGCCATTAATTATAATAATTATAATTAGTAATTGTTGATGGAATATTAGCAATTAATCACATTAACTATAACCAGTCATTAATTGGTTATTATCAGTAATTAATTCTTATGTGCATGAGTTATGATCGGTCATTAAGATTGGTCACTGATCATTGGTTATTAATCACAACTGGTTACTGATTGAACATTCTTATCATTTATTCATATTGTTGTCTGTTGATTAGTTTTTAATTATGATTGGCTATTAATTGGTCATTGACCATCATTCATTAATCTGATATGGATCAGGATTACTTATTAATTAGTTATTAGTCATTACTGTTTATTAATTGGTTTTTAATTTTCATCAGTCATTAGATATGGATCATCATTACCTGTTAATCAGTCATTAGTTATTATTGTTTATTGATTGGTTTTTAATTACTACCCATTATTCATTAGATTTTGCCTATTCTTATGATTAGTCATTGAGTGATTATTAATCATGATCACTTATTGATTATATATTCATTGCCACTTACTAGATACTAATCATGATCAGTTAATCAGTCTTTAATTTCATCAGCTATTAGTTGGTCATTATTTATTATTTGGCTATGAATAATCATTAACTAGATTTTTATTATTATCACTTATTAGTCAGCTGATTGTTATCATTAATATTATTTTAATATATTATGATTGATTTTAACAATATTAGTTAATTATGTTACAGTAATATTATATAATGATCATTATAATCATTAGATATTGTTGCCTACTGTTAGTTACTGATTGCAATTAGTTATTAATTGGTTTTATTACCAGTTATGATTTTTTATAGTTATCCATATTTAATTGATCATTATTTAATTTATCTAAACTAAAATCTAAACAAAAATTAGTTTTTAGTTATTGTAATTTCATTGGTCATTATTTATTACTTATTAGATTTCTACTATCATAACTTATTAACTAGTTGTTTTAGTTATTGATCGGTCATTTATTATTAGGTGTTAGTTCTTGATCAGTAGTTATTATTAATGTCAATTTTAATAATTTATTAGTTATTGATTAGTTATTAAGTAACTTCTTAATACCTGGAGGCAAAGGGGTTTTCTTCTGAATCAGAACCACTGCAACTTTTGTGTTTCTCCCTTGTAAACTTTGTCTGCAAAGGAAAAATTATAATAAAATTAATTATATAATTAAATTGTTTAAACTTTTAAAAATGTGTTCATGACTTTACATAAAATACAAGCTTGATAATTGAATCAAAGACAAAAAATTTAAAAAACCCAAAATTAGAGGAAATCTTTTCCTGCCTACAAAGAAAAACATGCCACAATGATTTATGTTTTACAAGTGTAATCTCACATCAGAGTTCCAATACTTAAAAAAATCTGCTTCAAAAGCAAAGTTTAATATATACTTTCATGTAAAAGTTACTACTTATTTCTGTATAGTGGTATATTACAGAGTAGTCATTCAAAAGAATTATTTAAAACTGAAATGATGACAAAGTGCTTTATGAGAACCCAAGTAAAAGCATTTTGAAATACAGACTAATTTGTCTTCTCAACTTCTTCACACACCTTAGCATTGTGTAAGTCAGTACGAATGCGATAGTAAGGAACAAGTTTCAAGATAGTTCAGCAATCCCCAAATGCTCAGGTGCCTCCAGTAAATGTCAGTAAATAACAGACATGCGCAATGTACCAGTGGAAGCCATACCTGACTATTTCCACTCTGGTAGCGCACTCTGACTGCTTCTCTTTCCACTGGGGCTCATCCCAGTCCAGTTCGTAGAACACAACAACTAGGGCTGGCACCAGATTCAGGTGTTTATTCATCCAGCCAGTCTTTAAGATCCCTTTAGGAATGTACCATTCATATGAAGTTCTCTGCAAAGATTGGAGAAGTTGAAGGGAGTTTGCAACAAACAGCAGAAACCAACTGTTATGAAGTAACAGACATTTTATGTGCATTTATCTCGTTCAACAGATACACAGTGCACTTTTAAGATGAGGAAATTCAGGCTTACAAAGATCAAGTAAGAGCTCGCAAGCACTGGAGGTAGAATCTCACCCCTAGGGCCACTGCAATTCCATTTTAAGAATGACCAAAGCCCGGGCATTTCCAATGACGTGGAGGCTCTCAAATACCCTGTGAGGAAACGGCCCTTGTCCAGGTAAACGCTACTTACATTCCTCACCAGCCCAATTTCTGTTCCAGTAAAAGCTGCTCAAATAAAATACTACCTAAAACTCAAGATGGTTTCATGTGTTTCAAGGATGTACTGTCAGGACAGCATTTCACCTTCCTCGCAGATGAAGGAAACAAGGACGCACAATTCTTAATTAAACACAGAAGCACAATGGCCGGCACTTGGGGGACGGTGCTAAGTGCCAAGTCGTGGGAAGGGATGTGGCAGATAAATATTAGCTCCGAAGATGCCGGCTGAAATCCCCAGTTACGCCCGAAGAGCGTGCACCGGCTCAGACTACAGTACCCCATGTTGGTCCAAAGTGCACTTCGAGGGAGGAAAGACGAAGACAGTAAGGAAACCTGACACAAAAAAGCCTGGGGACTCAGGAAAGAACTGGAATAGGAATATGAAAAGCTCCTGAATTTGAGAATTAATTTAAGAGACAAGGGGTTTTGCCGGGCCATGATCTTCCTAGACACAAACACCATACCGAAAAAAAAAATGTGTAAAGGCCAGGGGTGCTGTCACCCACGTAACTTCAGAGAGTGCACAGTGTCTACAGCTGGGCATGTTTAAACATGGGTGGCTCTCAAACTCATGAGCAATCGCATCAGCTGGCCACCAAATGCACAGGGCTTACCCCCCCACCGCCGAGTGAAGCTGAGGCCCGGCATTTCCATTTTTAGTGAACTGATGATATATTTGGTGCAGAGACCAGTCTGTCAGAAACACAGCTCTAGGGCCAAAAAAAAGAGAAGGAAAAAAAAAGTGGGGAGTTTATTTTGATCAATGTGTCTTGTCAACTGACTTTCAGACCAACCTCACATGATTATGGTAACAAATCAATACACAGCCTTCTTTAAAAAGTAACTGACACAGTAAACACTGTTATGATCAGTTTCCACTATGATGTTCATCCTAAAAGTCAGTTTTGAACTTAAAACCTTCCCTCATTCCACCAGGAATAAGCCGTTTTACTTTCTGCAGAGCTCCCTAAGGACAGACAGCATCTTTAAATTCCTATCGCCAGCCTACTGCACAGTTCTGGGTACCTAACACACAGCAAATACTCAAAAACCGTGTGTGAAGCTGAGCCGAACTGCAAAGACCATGAATTCTGTAACTATACTGGTGATGAGGAATGGGGAATGTGAGACCCTCCTTTTGGAAAAGTCTTTATGGAGACTTGGAGGTTTTTAAACAAATGAAAAAAAGAGAAACTTAATAATTATAAAGCAATTTTTCCTCCAGGATTAAAAAAAAAACACCCTAGTATTAAACATGCCTGTGGTATGTACATACATTAAAAAGCCTATCACTGCAACCATCATCTTGATAAACTCAGACATTTTCCATCACAGACAATAGGAACTAAAAAGGTACACACAGATGCAGAGAGGGCGAGGAGAGCCCCATGCAGTTATAATGGCGTTACCTTGGATCTACATTTAGGATACTCATGGTCACCTGGGAGCACCTTGAAAGAAATCGGAACCCGATCAGCCCTCCGATTGGCACAGAAAGCATCCCAGACAGCTCGATGGACAGCATTATAAACTACATCCAGGCCTGTAAGAGCAACGAAAGCCATAGGCCGACAACATAATTCCACGGGGAAGTCCCACTGTGTGGGGCTCATGGTCAAGGAGTCACAAAAAATCTGAAATACAAATGTTAATATATTCATAATTAATTTATGTACTATCTGTACTATATGACTCTCCACCATTAAAAAATATTACAAAACGACAAAGACTGAGTGTCTGCACTGTTGAGCAAATATGATAGAGACAAAGGGAAAAGTTCAATTCCTGAATGGACCTTATTAAAATGTACTATCGGTATTATATTTTTAAAAATCTTCCCTATTACAAAAGTTGTAGTCAACTTTAACACAAATCGGTACTTTTGGTAACGTCTCAGAATTTTGATATGAACAGACCAAGAAAGCAGGAAAGCAAATAAATTAAAATAGGTCTCATGACCTCTTCCAGCAATAAGGAAAAATAATGATTGACTTACATATACAATAAAGTACAACTATCTCTAATTTCTCTGTAATTGCTGACATCTAATTTCTGGATTCCTGGGAAATTAAAATAAAACACTAATTATAAATAGCTATGTTTTCTTATTTCTCCACAATTAAGATAAAATGTACTATTTAAAGGAAAATCTATAAGGGAAATACTACTAATGACTGGAAATTTCTGGGAGGACATATTGTGTTCTTTAGCTGAGAATCAGTCTACAATAAATCCAAGTATGCACTAACTTTAGAAAAGCAGTTATGTAAAAACGTGTTTATTCCTAACAAAATCACCATATTTAAAAATTTATCATATCCAAAATCATATATCATGAGGTTCTTTTTAAAAGGTAATTTTCACCAGTATATTATACAAGACTCAAATACAATTTTTGTGAAAAGCAAGGCACATTTATGCCACCACTCAATAACTGAATGTTTTTAACTGGAAAGTTAATTTAAAAAATTATTTTATGTTTCTCACATTTAAGTACTGAAGGAACAATTGGTATTGAATTAATGATTTGGAAAACTTACCAGAAATGATAAATGTCTACAAGAGACAGAAGTTTTAGATTAATTTACAGACATTTTTAGGACAGGATTAAGTTATGAGGCAAAAGACTGCATGTTCAGAGAAAGAAATACTACAGTTCTCAGGAATTTGGGGATGAAAATTAAAAACAGGTGGTCAAAACACAATATGGGTGCCTCTGCTTTATACCAAAGAGTCTAGATGGTCTCAGGAGTCCATTTCAATAACCCCAGGCGCTCAAGAGAATTAGTTGTGGTCTTTGAACATGGGGTGGAAATAAGGGGAATTAGAAATGATTTACAGAGCTCTAAATCACAGTCCTGTCCAAGAGAAATGTGAACCACATAATTTAAAAACCTCTAGCAGTTAGATTAAAAAGGAAAACAGGTGAAATTAATTTTAATAATATTTAACCAATATGTCCAAAATATTATTTCAACATTGATATAAAAGCTATTAATAAGATTGTTTACTTTTTAGTACTAAGTCTTCAAAACTGGGTGTGGGTTGTACACTCAGGGCACATCTCAATTTGGACTAGCCGATTTCAAATGCTTAACAGCCACGTACAGGTAATGGCTACCATCACTGAAGGCACAGCTCTGACTTACTCTGCCTCAAAAAATTACTTTATGAAAATTGGATCCGAAATTCTTGGCACATGCTACCTTAAAAAGCTTTGGCACTTGATAAGGTCGAAAAGGGTAGGGGGGGAATGTTAAGAACACCGCCGAAGGACAGGTGCAGGGGCTGTATGGACCTCGAGAGCCTGTAGGAGAAATTTCCATAAATGCCCTGGAAGAAGCCAATGAAGTAACAACCGAACTACGACACGGAAGAAGGTGCGGAAGTAGTAGGTAGGCAGACAGTCTGCATGGAGGACCACGTAGTGCAAGGGCAGTAATCTGGAAACTGGCGTGTAAAACAGTAAGACTCTTGGAAAGGATTATACACTGAAAGGCAAGTGGAAGGTAAAATAATGTCACTATATTTTAATTAACGGAGGTTCAGGGTGTAGGACAGAAAACTTAGTAACGATGAAATTCAGAGAAGTTCAGCTACCAAACGATCATTAAGACGAACCACAGTTTGGGGCCGGGAAGGTAAAGGAAAATCAGACGTTGAGGATGCGAAGCAACCTGACTCAGGAGAGGATTCGGTCCCCAGGGTAGCAGTATTCAGCCCCGGGAGCTCCGAGGAGGACACGCGGGGAAATTAACAGTGTAGCCCTAAAGGCAAACGCTTCCCTCCCCTCTCCTCTCCTCCCCTCCCGCCTTAACCCTGGAGTCGCTATAAACAGGTGCGTCTTTCCTTTAGCCGCCAGAAGAGAAATGCCAGGACTGCACGCTCTGACGCCCAAGGAAAGCACAGGCCCCCCAAACCAGCGCTCGTCTCCCCTCGGCGCTCCCCCTGGCCTGCGGGTCTCCGGGCCCGGACTCACCTGGCCGCACGCCCCGAGCCCGCTGCAGCCGGGGCCGGCGCCGCCAGCAAGGGGAGGTCCAGGGGAGGCGCGCGCGGCTGCCCAGAACGCCGGGGCCCGGCGCCACCGCCACCGCCACCGCCCGAGAGCCGGCTCCGGCAGGCGACACTTCCCGGGGCCCGCCTGCGCACGCACAGGACGCACTTCCTGGGCCCGAGTGACAGCGCTCGGCACCAGTGGCTGTCCCGGAACCTGACGCGGCCTCACCAAACGCGAGGGAAGGGCTCCGCTTCCTAGAGAAGGAGCGGGGGGCGGAGAGGGGAGAAGCCAATAGGAGACGCGAGAAGGGGAGGGGGCGGGGCGTCTGCCAGTCTCCCTCCGGCTGCGCTCCCGGACCCCCGGGTTCCCCACCTGCCGCTGCCTCGCGCACAGACCCCAGGCGGCGACCTCACGCTGCGGGAGGGCTGGGGCGCGCGTGACTCGGCCTCCGGGGCTAAGGGTGCGCCTCCTGCAGCCGAGGGCGCTGAAGGGGGACGCCCCGGCCTCGGGGCCGCAGCTGTCGCTTTCTCTTCGTTGTCACGAACGCCGTACGCCCGGGTGGCACCCCCCGACCGGCGCGATGAGTGCCAACGAGGACCAGGAGGTGAGTCCCCAGCCGGACGCCCCTCTCCCCGCGGTGGCGCGATGCCCAGCGCGGAGGGCGGGCGGCCGGTCCCCCGAGGCCCGGACCTGCCGCCCAGCACGTGCCCTCGCCGTCACAGCGGACAGCCTGGCAAGGGCGCCCCAGCTTCACCCGGGCCGTACGAGGAGGGGCCAGGCACCGCCTGAATGGGTAGGGGTCCGCCCCTGCCTCCCCGGCCCTCGCAGCTTTCAGTTCTGCAAACCCGGGTCGTCCCACGTCTCCCTAAAAGCAAGGGTGAGTCTCCTTGGCACGAGACTGTGCACCTGGCTCGCCTTAAATCTTGTGTATTGTTTAGCGCCTGTGTGCTGTGCTATACCATTTGGAATCTGATCTCAAGTTTTAAATTTTACTGGCTGCTAGGGAGCGAGTTCATTGAAATAGTTACATTTCTGGCGGAGGAAAATAATGACATTAGTGTCTCCGGTTTCTGGCCATATTGTTTGGTGGAAATCATTCCTCCACCTGATAGCTGTCCAGTGGATACGAAGTCTATCTTAAGCATACATGTGCCGCCTAAATCGCGTAATTATGGCTCAGATGTTTTAACGTGAAATGCCACTTTGTCAAAGAGTCACATGATTAGAGTTAGCAGGGATGCTGCAGGTCATCTCTAGGGGCGCCTTCCAATTTCCTAACGTATTTATGAAAAGACTCTGCAAAGACAAGGGATTGCCCCAGGGCTGCACAGTGAACAAGCGGTACAATCAGGACTAGAATCCTAGTCTCCTTAGTTCACTTTATTCAGAATATAATGCTTGAAAGTTAGCACTTTTACACAATAGACATAATAGAATCTCTGGATTGGAAGTTTCCTTTAAAGAACCCAAAGTGCTAAAGCTAGTTGATACCTGAATCCCTTCTAAAACATTCTTGCCAGGTGAGTTTCTAGACCAAGGCGTGAACCTACTGTGAAGCATGGAGCAGATAGTGCAGTGCTTCTCGTTTTGGCCCATGGACCACTGCCTTAGAACTATTTGGTAGTGGTTAGAAAAACGATGCTTTCACTGTACTTCAGATTTACTGAATCAGAATTCTTGTGGTGGGGCCCAGGGAATCTTCCATTTTAACAATAAAATTCCATTTTTCTTCCACATGGCTGGTTTTCAGATTTTTGAAAATGTTTCTGTCCAGCCTTTCAAACATCATACTAAATGATTCCTTACGGCTTTTCTCTATATGTCCATTTTTTTTACTTCCTTCACTCTTTGGAATCATGTGTCTGTGGACAGATTATAAAGTTATTTAGGTCCTGATTTTAAATTGTGGCTTCACAGTTTTCTACAGTTAGATTTACTGTCAACCAAAATCCCCTTGGTGCTTTGTACAAGGTTGTCTTTTATCCTCTTCTTGTGTTTAGGACGAGGTCTTCTACTTACCCTACACAGTTTCATCTTGTTAGATTAGTTTTCAAGGACTTTGAATCAGTCTTATTCTGCCACTAGCACGATTCACTTTCCCATCAAATTGTCACCCATAAATTTGATAAGCTTGTGTCAATCTTGGTTCCTGTCCAAGTCACTAAGGAAAATATGGGAAAGAATTAAGGACAGGAGCAGCACTTTATTTTGAGTAAGTTTGTTCCCATGTTATCTTCTCAAATTATTCTGGAATCCAGTTTGAACGCCTCTCTTTTTTTCTGTCAAAGTAGCAAGACAAAGCTGTGGGGCCTTGCTGAAATCTGGGTAGACCGTTTGTGCCTTTTCCTAAGGTACCAGTCCAGCTACCCTCTCTGAGAAGGGTTGTTTACATAGGCCTTGTTTTTCACATGCTTGCTAAGCCTTAGGGATTACTCCTCACTCTCTAGGTCCTCACAAACTTTTTCTTTAATAATCTGTTCTAAAATGTCCATGTAGATCAAACTCACCCATCTTTAGTTTGTAGAATTCATGACATGCATCTTTTTGAAAATGAAAATATGTACCCAAGTGCAGCCTTTGCGTCACTTCTCAGGTAATTGTTAGTAATTGAATAGTGGTTGAGTCTTCTCATTTGTAAGTACACAGTGTTCTAAGAAATATTTCCAAACAGGATTCCTAGGTACATGCTCTCTTGTAGTCCTTTTTCCCAACATGGGTACATACTTGTCAACCTTTTTCTATCATATATTGTCTACCTTTTTAAAGTTCTTTTTATTGTCCTTGAGTGTCTTGTCAAGGTCTGTTACCAATCTGTGGAAGGATTACAAATATAAGTAATACATGTAAATAATGGAGAATTATCATGCTACATATTTCTTATCTATAAGTTTAATGCTCTTTAACACAGTGATGAAGGACACATGCTCTGGCGTTGCTTTAAACTTCATCTTATTTTCCTCCCTGGTAGGAAGGAGAAAACAAAATCTTCACAAGATTGATATGAGAATTAAGTCAGATAAAACACTGTAAAATGCCTGGCACACAGTTTTACACTAAGTATTGGCATTACTACTATGATGTATAGTATGGGTATGTACATTACAAATCTCAAAGGCCATGTGGCTAGCCCACTTTTACATAGTTGCGTGGCTTGAATCAGAAAATGAAGACCCTCTATTTCTAATCCATTTATACCATTAAACAAAACTAATTTGATTCATTTCTTTCAGATGGAACTAGAAGCATTACGTTCAATTTATGAAGGAGATGAAAGTTTCCGGGAATTAAGTCCAGTTTCGTTTCAATACAGGGTAAGACATGGCATGAATAAGAGCATCTACTACTTTGCTAGAAAAGACTACAGGTTGCTAAAAATGCTGCTTTTGTTTTTTAAAGGTAGTGGTTTAAATGTATTATGTCTTTGAATTTTCTGAATCATTTAAATGAAAACCAGTCACCATGACATCAATTATTTTTAACTTTTGAAAACTTAACTCAGAAACTTTTAAAAACTAAGGTGTTTAATTTTAACAGAATCATAAAACATTGAAAATGGAAGAAACCTTGGAAATTATATGAGACACCTTCTCATCTTAAATATAACTTCTCTCAGTCTAGAATCTTAAGCTCCCACAGTGGTATTGATAAATATTAGGATTCAAATCCAGGTTTGTATTCCAAGTCTAATATTCTTTTTACTACCTATAATATAATTAAGAGAAGTTGATATTTTCTTAATTTGATATCAGTATGTGTGACCATCTTTTATATATGTGAAATGTCAGTTTTTCTTTAAAATAAAATGGAAATTGATCATAACTCTGTTATCAACATAAAACAATGCCAGTTGTTTTACTTCAGAAATAAATAATATAAACTATTTATCCAAATGGTAATAAGTGGTAGGGGAAAGTTCTTTTGTAAAAGCTTTATTGTTATGAGCCTTGTCACCACATAAAATAAATTGTATGTGAATCATCCTTATCTGTGATTATTGTAGACTGTCATAGAAAGTAAGTTCTTTGTAGTTAATTCCTTTAGAGACCCTCTGGCTCTACTCAGCTCTTCCCTTAATAAGCTCAGCAGGCCTTACACCGCTCCATGTGTGTAACAAGACACTTTTAGTGGCCATAGTTAACAGTGGAGTTAAATCCTAGGACCTTCTATTTGAATCCAGCTCCCTCCCCAGATTTGCCAACCACTTAGCAACTGGCAGAGTGCGAATTCCCCTGTTCTTTCCTAAATGTGTTAACAATAGCAGGTATTTATTAAGCACAGTACACAGAATGCTGTAGGACGTGTGTGCGCTATGGACAGACACTGTTACATAACCCATGAATGAAAGGGGACTCCCCATTTTCAGCTCTTTAATCAGCCTTCCCCAACACCTCACCATCAGTCCCGTAGACTACTGGTTAGCTCCATAACGCACCTGATTTGTTATCCCATTCCTCTGTTTGAAGAGGTTTCTCCGTGGGTTTCTCTTATAGAATGAGGACTAAATTCCTTAGCTTGACACTCAAGGCCTTTCTGTTTGATTCAAATTACCTCTCCAAACTTTCCCAGCCACTGCCATGCACTAGACTTAACAGCCTGCTAACTGGTTCTCCGTGTTCTTTTAATGCTCTGTGGACACACCATTTGCTCGTCCCTCATCTCTCATCCAACATCTTCTTTAATGTCTAACTCAGGCCTCCTCTATGGCATATTTGGGCCATGTCTCCTATCTTCCCCCAACTTCAAAGCAGAATTGACCATTCTCCATCTCTTCATATTTTGTCATTCCTGAACTTTTAATCATACTGCAGTTGAGTGAGTTACCTGTCTGTCTCCCCTTAAAACAGTGTCTCCAGTACCTAGTGCAGTGAGTGTAAAGCACGTAGCAGGTTCTACACGCACCTTAAGTAAGGACTTTATGCATAAAGCAATGGGGTGTGTAGGGGGGGCTTGATTATATGGTTGAATGTTGTAACCACAATGTTGCTCATGTGAAACCTTCTTACAATTGTATATCAGTGATACCTTAATATAAATAGATACATAGATAGATAGATAGATAGATAGATAGATAGATAGATAGATAGATAGATAAAACACGAGCATAAACTGATTATGTCCATTATGCAGGTAGTCAACTCATATAGGTATGTCAACAGATCCTTAAGTTTGACATAAATTTCTAAGCCTCATCTTATATTGGTACAGGGTATATATCAAGGGTGAGAGGATAGGAATACAAAATTACTGCTCAGAAAATAAGGGTGAATCACTTAAAAATTTGGGGTGAAAACTTATAAAATCCTGTTATTGTTTGAAAATTTGAAAATAAGTATTTAAAAAAAAGCAAATTTGTAAGTAGCCCTGTATAAGGATGAAATGCTGATTCATGAATTATCCCATAGTTTTATTAGAAAAATCACCATGTTGCCACCACCAGTATGAGGATTGTTTCAGGCAAGGATCACTAATGGATGCTAAACCCTTTGGGTGAAAAGTTGTATAGAAAAAAGATATTCACTAGGCTTTGTAGTATCGCCCCACAGATAACTTCTTAATTACTTAATAAGGAAGATACCTTTATACTGAAGAGATCTGGAGAGTATCACCTTAACCAAGGGATCAAGCTTAATATCGTTAGTGATGATTCCAGAAGATCTTATGTGCCTCCTTATATGAGGCTTAGGGAATATCCCACAAACCTATGTAGTATCCTTACCAAAACCGTTTAGTCCGAATATGAACAGAGAAAGCAGTCAGAAGTCCTGATCACAGCATATTGTACAAGAAAACTGGACTAGATTCTTTTTCAGAAAAAGCACTTAAAACATGGGGAAGAGGGCTGGATATTCAAATTAAAGCAGCATAAAGAGATTTAACAAGCAAATGTAATCCATGGTCCTCAGTCAATTACAGATTTGTGGGTTGAGGAGGTGGTTTATTAAAGGGCACTTCAGTAAGATTGGAGAACTTTAAATATGGATTATGAATTAGATAATATTTTTGTATCAATATCGAATTTCTTGGGTGTGATAACAGTATTGTGGTCATAAAGGACAATATCCTTATTCTTAGAATACTTTACCTATAAATATTTGAGGATATTTCATGATGTCTGCAATTTACTATCAAATGGTTCAACAAAAAACAAAGAAGAAAAGTCATACACATTGGGGCAGGAGGGTTGATTGTGTAGCAGAAAGGAGGAAAGAGAAAATAAATGGAGTAAAAGGCATGTGGCGGATAAAATGCATGCCAATTAGTGTTCAGTTTCTCTGTAAGATTAAAATCTTTCAAAATAAAAGTTGGGGAGGAGAGCAAAAGAAATTGAAAAGACATCTTTAAATTATTCAGGCGAAAGGGGAACAAAAGGTGTACAGACTTCCGGTTATAAAGTAAGTCCTGAGCATGGCAACTATTTAATAACACTGCACTGCATCCTGGAAGGTTGCTAAGAGTAGATCTTAAAAGTTCTCATCACAAGAAAAAATATTTTGTAACTATATATGGTGACAAATGTTAACAAGAATTATTGTGGTGGTTATTTCACAATATGTAATACAAATATCAAATTATGTTGTACACCCAAAACTAATATAATGTATGTCAACTCTACCTCAATTAAAAGTAAGTAACTAGAAAAAATTATCCAGGAGTTGCTGTCCTGCCTAAGGCATTCCCTTTCTTTCTCTCTTTGCCTCTTTTTACTCTAAATTCTCACTTCATTTTCTAGTCTCTTGGGATTGTGTTAATTCATATCAATTTACTTGTTCTTAATACCACTTATGATTTAGCAACTGGAAAACATAAGACAAAGATGAGGTGTTTCAAGTTTGTGGGTTATTATTCTTGTCCATTCTCTTCCTGCTCCCCACAATTGATGTTTTATCTTTGTTCTCAGAAAGCTTTGATGAAACAAAAAAATGTAAGACAATCTTGGTACTAGAGAAAGCTGGAGGCAGGTCAGGGAAATTGGCCATGGACATCATCTAAACCTGTTAAAACAGACTAGGAATGAGTTAAAAAGTCTGCCTATTTACACTGCCCTCTCCTGCTGAGTCTTAGCTGTATCCCTGAACTTTTCAAAAGATGGCATTTCTGATCTGATCATGACCACTGGAAAAGCAATTCATCATTTTAAAATTCTGCCTTTGCGTCACTTTACAAGCCTAAGATTTCCCTTTTCTTCAGATAGGTGAAAATGGTGATCCCAAAGCCTTCTTAATAGAGATTTCCTGGACAGAAACATATCCCCAGACACCTCCAGTTATATCTATGAATGCTTTTTTTAACAACACCATGTGAGTAGTGTTTCATTTTGTTTTAAAAAAAATTTTTTTTACACTCTCTTTTCCTTTCTCTTAGCAATATATTTCTTGTGCATTGTAGATCATCAGCTGTAAAGCAGAGCATATTAGCCAGGTTACAGGAGGCAGTGGAAGTCAACCTCGGGACCGCCATGACTTACACTTTGTTTGAATATGCCAAGGACAATAAAGAGCAGTTCATGGAGAATCACCATCCCATTAATTCTGTGGTGAGCATGTGGTCAGTTCTCGCCATACTTTTTGTTGTTTTGGTTTTACTCTGCTAGTGATTAATTTGTACTATTATTTTAGAAATTGGAAGACTTTGTATTAGATTTAAAATGAGAGTTAACATCTGAGTTAAATAAGAACAATGGATTTCAGATTTCTTAGTGTCTATTTAACTTTAAAAATCAAACCATATTTAGATTTCATCCTTCATATAGGACTAGAATATTTCATGGGCCCACCAAAACAGATATTGTTGAACCAAATATTTTTTCAAATTTACTTAATGTCTTCATAAAGCTCAGAGAGAGGATTTCTCCTGTAGAGCTAAAATACATATGAAATTACTTTCTCCATCAGGCTTATTTAGGTGTAAATAGTCTTGCCACAGTTTAGTTTGAGGGTGGTAGAGTTTAAGGAGAACTATTAAATTGGAAAAACAATTATTTGATTTCTAGAATCATTTTAGGAAATAATTATCTTTCAACACCTGCACCAAGCCATGCGCTAAGGCTGTCAGCACTCAGTATCAGTTGAGTTTTGTCTTGTGAACCAAGCTGTACGCTGTTGGACGCAAAGGCTCTGTCATCTGCCTGGGCAGTTCTGGCTTCCACGTTCCTGAGAGGACACAGCCAAACACTGGGAGGCAGCGGGAGAAACAGCGGAGGGTGGTAGCGGAGCTCCTGGACTATGGGCCACACTGCCCGGCCCTGATAATCCTCCCTGGGCTGCTTCCTTTGTGACTTTGAGCAAGTTTCTTAATTTTGCTGTGCTCAGTTTCTTCATCCGTAAAATGGGGATTCTAATAGTGTCTATCTCACAAGATTGTAGTAATGCTCAAATAAGTAACATATGTCCAACATTCAGAGCAAAGCCTGGCCCCTTTTAAATTTTATCTGTCATAAACTCAGTCTGCATGAACCCAAATCAAAATACTTTCCTTCATTCATGAAGATGTCCATTTCTTCAGGGAACCAGGATGTCTTAGGTGGGCACATGGGATTTTTCTGAAGACATATTTAAATTTCCAAATAATAGCAAATTAACTGAATTGTAAAATTACCTTAGAACTTCAAAGCTTCAACATAATGCTGGTACCAGATCTTCTTTCTCAGAGACCTGGTTATAACAAATTAATATTGTGTCCTTTGACTGAAACCAATGTGCTGATGTAGCAAATGAACATAATAATATTGGATTCTTTTACTTCACAAGTCTAAAGATTATCAACTCATTTCAGGATGTAGCCATATTTAATGTAATTCAGTAGGTTTTAAGGCATGAGTTTAGGAATCTTTTTTTTTTCCTAGACACCCATAAGCAATATCATCTCTGTTGAAACTCCTAATAGAGCCCCATCAAGTAAGAAAAAAGACAAGAAAGAACAACTTTCAAAAGCCCAGAAACGTAAGCTGGCAGACAAAACAGGTTTGTGTTGATTTTTTTTTTAATAACACAGATAAATGGGTTGCATTTTACTGAGATATGGGTGCTTAATAAGTTTATTTCAATTCAGGAGATTAGTGCTCTATTCTTTATTCTGGGAACATTTGGATCACAGACTGTCTTACCTCACAGATGTGTTCTGAAAGTATTTACTACTTCTTTACCACAAGAGAGAGAACCATTGGATAAGATGGTAACTGAGTGGCAAAATAACTATAAATGAGTCATGAGATTGAGAAACATTAGAATAGTGTATATACACAAGTGTATCCTACTTGTGTCCTTTGTGACATGTTTGGAATTTTCCTATTTGATTATCTCAATGAGAGATAATGTGTATTATTGAAATATTTTTTCAATTTTACCTTAGAAAGCAGTCGAATTGTACAAGTGCATGAAACTAATAAATTGATTAGCTTTTCTTCCTGGCATTACCGGCTCACCTCCAATATTTTTTCCTTAATACACGGTTTTGTCTTGAATGAAAATAGGGTAAATGTGAAAACAGGGTACACCTGAAATACTCCACGTGTCCCCAGGGGAACAGTGCTTTCAACTCACGATAATGATTTTCTGACTTAATAACTGTGATTTAAAATTTTACTATTGTGTGGAATAGTAATAAAATCTTATACAGACTGCTCTTAGAAACACTGTTTTTATCCTCTAGATCATAAAGGAGAACTTCCTCGAGGATGGAACTGGGTTGATGTGGTAAAGGTATATATTTATATTCTGGTCTTCAGAAACTTGTTATAATTATTGCCATCAATTAATCAAATTTATATCTCCCATTTTCTCCCCCTCAACCTTTGGATTTCACTGGATATCTATTTTTTACATTCAGCATGTAAGTATTTTTGAAATATCCTTCACATTCTTGTCTTTCTTATATCCTCAGTTTTAGATCTTTTTAAATAATGGAAAATCTATAGAAGTTATCATACTTCTATAAAGCATAACTGTTAACATATGTTAAGTCTTAAAAATGGACATACTTAAATATGACTAAAAATTAGCAATCATTTGAAACTGAAAAAACAAGTCACAGAAAAGAATTGCTTTGATTTCTTAGTAGAAATTATTTTTTTAAGGCAAACCCTAGATGTAGTTCTCTACAGTGCCAACAAAGATTTCCTGGTTTCATTGCTTAAAATTGTTTTCCATTTAAAATTTTTTTGCCAACTTCTCTCAATATTCTTGCATTATTTGTAGTTTTAAATATATTAAACAGATACTTAATACAGTAAGTCTATTCTCTTTGTAAGACTTGATGAAATGAGTTTTACATGCCAATTAGTGCCACTATTCTAGTGAGAAGTAGTTAATATGATCCAAGGCTAGTCAGAGATTAGGATTTTAGTGAGGACTTACAAATATGGGTAATTTACAAGCAGTATATTCTTAAAGTTTATTTTAAAATCAGCTGTTTGGGCCATGAGATACCTTTTCTATAGAAACTGTTTAAAATATTCTTTGTGCTTCTAGAATCTAGTACAATAATATTACTTGGCAATAGGGAGCCATGAGCCGCAATTGCAGTTAGGATAAAGGAAGACAGTATGTATTCTCACCTTCCTGGGCAAGATGTCCGTATTCAAGATGTCCGTGTGGGTGGGGCTTCTCTGGCGGGCTGTCATTCACTCAGGCCCCCCGTGCAGAGGCTAGGTGGTCACTTCATGTTGCCCCTGGGGTACTCATGTGTATCTCACCAGCCCAGTCTGTTCCCTCCTTAAAACGCTCCGTGCTGCAGAATGAGCTGTTCCCTAAAGCACAATGAGGACGCGTCTTTTCAGGGCAGCAGGTTGCAGTTGACGGAAGGAAGCGACATGGGTCACCTCTGGGAGACAGCGCCCCTCCCCGAGATGCAGAAGCTTTTTTGTTTTTAGGAGAGTTCTTGTTAATATAAGTTAGAATTTCAACCTATAAAAGGAAGTAAAATTGAAACAATCCAGTCATCTTGGGAGATAGGATAAGATGTTTTTAAGGAAGTTACCGCCTAGAGAATGTTTGGAGTCCAAATCCATTACCCTAAGCTACTGGTTTCCAGTGTGGTCTTTGGACTCCCGGGAAGACCTCAAGGCCCTCTCAGGGGGTCTGCCAGGAATATAGTATTTGCATCGTAATACTAAGGTGTTGTTTGCCTCTTTCACTGTTCTCTCACACGTGTACTGTGGTGTTTGCCGCAAGTGTGATGATGCCATTGTTAATACTCTTCTAAGAGAATGTGTGCTTTTATATTCTTGGGTTTTCCAGAATTTTATAAGGTACCAAGTAGGTTTAGGATCTAAGTACATGCATTTTTATATTAACTCCGTTTGTTTTTAGTATTTGCACTGTGTTCTTGTTAGCTGTCTTCCACCTGCCTTAGTGTAGAAGCAGATTTGTAAAAACCCAGCTGTCTTGTATTGAGCTAGATAATAGATTTGCAAAAATATAAAATATCACTACTCTTCACATTAAGTTTTGTTTGAGAAAATGTGGTTTTCGTTTTTAAAATGTTATCATTTAAAGGATTCATTGTTATGTTTACATGAACTAAATTTCTCAGTTTTAATTTCCAATACAGTAGATATAACCTACACTTTTTTAAAAAAAGTTCCTAAGGAGGCTGCTCCCTCCCCGGGGGCAGCCATTTTCTCTTTCAGATAATAAAATCTCCTGCGTGGGAAAAAAAATAAAAGTTCCTAAGGATCCTCAATGTTTAAAAATAGGAAGAGGTCCTCCGGCCAAGATGTTTGAGAGAATTGCTACCCTTTCAGTGTCTCCTTTTCAAAACAGCTTCCGCCATTCTCTGTGGTTCCTGTGGTTTGGGTTTGATGGGGATTTCTTAGTGGCTGGGTCTTTATGCTGGTCAGAATTGCCTCCATATTCTTTGGGGATTTTTATCCTTCCCCCAGCCCTCCCCTCCCAGTTTGCCAACTCCTGTTGTAGGTTAAAAACTGCAACTTAAGATTTTCATCACATTTTCAAAACCGGTTATGATGATAAATCTTGTGTACTTTTTTACAATTTAAAAAACTTTTTAAAGAATTTTTTATAATAGAAAACAAAAACAGAAGAATATCATTCATTTTATAAATGGCATCTTTTATATACTCTTGTCCTGATTTATTTCTTGGAAAACTTTCAGTAATTTTTCCCTCTTTTTCTGTTAAGGTTGAATTTTTAAAGAATCCTGTGTAAAGTAGCTGAGCCTGAAGCTAAAGAGTAGTTACGTAGGGGAAAACTGTAGGTGGTGGAAATTACTTGAACCTTCTTGCCTGTTGTTATATTAACTATAAACGTTTACATTTGATATCAAGTGGAAATAATGAACTGAAATAATACGACAGCTTAAACATTTTAAATATTTCTTTTCTGTTTTTTATAGTTAAGCAAAACTGGCTCAAAAGATGATGAATAGTGCTTGGAGTTTGAGACAAGGCGAGAACATCCTTCAAAAAGTAACCTGGTTCAAAATCTTTCATTACTTTCTTCTATTGAGGTAGCATTTTATAAAACAGATTTTTTTTTGTATGTTTCTTACATAAAAAACATTTGAAGCTGAAAGTTCATTAAGAGATCTGGTCGTATTAAATTATTTTTACAAACTTGCCTTAATAAAAGGTGAAAATGTTACTGTTCAGTATACTTTATGAAGCAGTTGAACTTTATAAATGGACAAACATTGAGAATAATAAATAATCAGTGTTAATTTATATGACCTTATTCTAGTGGCTGTGATATTTTCTTAAAGGAGTGTGAAGCCCATTTCAAGCGCCTACCCCAGTGGAGCAGAACACTGGGTGAACGATTATTCCATGCCGTGATCCATATCAATAGGCTTCTCATCTTAGTAAAAGTTTCACCTTTTCTTTCTCTTAATTGCTGAAGTATAAATTGTTTCAGAGAAATTTAAATATTGGTATTTGGATTTTACATATAATATTCTTTTTAGTTTATTTTTCAAGGGTGAACTTCTTAATAAATGAGTATCTGTTTATACTTTTCTCTTGGTTTGGGTCACAATGTTTATCAGGAGCTTTGAATGGTATGTGGAATAGGAGAATGTAAGACCAAATCTGCCAAATACATTAGAAAGCATTTTTATAGAAGTGCTGGTTCCCATTTCTCTCTTCTGCATATACCAGGATGGGAGTAAAAGATGCCTTAATGTTTAATTTTTGTATTGTTGTGACAGTGGTTTTAATAAATTCCTATTTATCCACTGTTGTCTCTTTTTAGTTGTTTGGTACCTGAGGTCTTCTTCTAAATGGCTTAATATTAAAACCACATTTCAAATCTTGTTTCTTTTCATGTACCAAATGTGTTTCTCAGCCTGAATATCTTTGTAATAATAGACATAAAGGTCTTTCAAGTACTGAGTGGTAGTACATGCTTGATTTTTTTTTTAAACATTGATAAGGGAAGCTATTAGTATTGTTTTACCAGAAAGTTATTGATGTGTATGTGCAAGTGACAGTGATTCTGTATATGCTGCCCAGCTTTAAAAACACTTAGAACTACTACTGCTGTGTGTGTGTCTGGAAGGCAGATGCTGGTTTCTTGAGTCAGACCTCGGCAGTGATGGGCTGAGGTTTTAAAGAATAATTAATTTTGAAAGCAGTTTCCTTAGCATAAGAGCAATGTAAGTTTATCCACGGTTTTTACTGGGTTAACATTGGCTTCAGTAATCGTTTGAATTATAAAGTAAGTTATAGTTATGGTGAAGAAGTTTAATCTCATTCAAAAGCTGAACTACGTTTGACTTCTTGAATTAATGTGGTAGAAACATGAAAATTTAGAACCACTGGAATATGCCAACTTTGGGGATTGGGTGTGTAGTTTCTGTTGTGTTGATTTGTTTGCCTGGTTTTGTTAAATCGCTACATCTGTTAGTGGAAAAAAATAACTTTGTTTTGTTCTGAAGATTCCGAAATTGTTCAGGCTATTGTGATTCATAGATTACAAAGAATAATGCTAGTTCAATGCCAATGAACTGTTTTCACTTTTTATATCAAATGTACAAATATTGGGGGGTGATGGCAGTGGTGCCTCTTACGACTTATGTAAAACACTTGAACAATCTCATCTATATTGCCATCATCTGTTTAATACTCCCAGTATATTTTCTCAGTCTGTTTACTTAAAATTGTATGGAATGACATATTAATAAGCAATAAAATCTGACTTGCACACAGTGATCTTTCTGCATGATTTCAAAGTGCTTGAGAGGGAATTGTTGATTTTATGAATCTGCATAGACTTAAGGCACAAGATGTGCCCTCCTATTAGGAATTGTTCAAAATGTTGGATTAAAAATATTTAAACTGAGCTGACAAGAAGGTAAGGAATACCCAAGATCTAAAAAATGGAATGAAAGTTGGGACCATGAGGTTAAGGAGTCCCAGAAGACAGGAGATGAAGTCTAGGATCATCCCAGAATTAGGAGTCACAGCACATGCACACACACACACACTGCGTGGGGACCCTGAGGGCAAAGTGCACGCACACACACAAACACAAACACGCTGAGCAGGGACCCTAAGGACAAAGTTCCTGTCCAGGTTCTAGATGGAGGGGTAAGTGTAAATATACATACATACACTTGCTTGACAACTGTAACAAGTTACCTCACACTTGGATTTCTATGCAAATTCCTCCCCATATGGACGATCTATAAAAACCCTCAAGCCAAGATTTTAATTTAAAGTGGTACCAAGTGGGTAGAGCCTGTGGGCAACTGGTAGAAATGATCACAAATTCATTCTGAAAGAACCTATTTTGAACCCAGACCTCCAAAGAAACTCCAGACAGTGCTTGGAACATGTGCTCATGGTCAAAAACCACAACACAGGGAAGCAAAGCAGTGTGAGAGCCTGCGGAAGAGAAACGGGCAGTAGGAACCTCAAGGATATATTTGTATTACACAGACTCTTAATTTCCTCTTACAAAGAGGAAACTGAGTAAGGAATAAGAAACTATTAAACATCATCAAGCAGGTTTGGTAAAGAACGAAATAGAATCTCTCAAAAAATAAAATAATTGAAATTGAAGTTACAGATGAAGGTGAGTATTGTTTGCAAAGTGTACTTTGGCAAATCTGAAGTATGTAAATACCCTGTGGAATGAAGGTGGTCCTAACCTTGCATTTTGGGAATTTTCTCTCTTGGTTGTAACATTTGAACCTCAGTCATGCCACATCATTTCTTCCCAGGCCCCCCCAACATTTTAGGTTCATTGGAAGATTCACCAGCTCTGCTTGATCCTATACATGTGCCTACTCTGGACCTTGTTTGAGAAGAGAACAGTTATGACAAGGACTTGGCCAGTGTTTACGGAGGGCTCTGTGTGATAGCTTTGAAAATTAAGTAATTTAAAAATCATGCTACACCGTTGGGATTAAAGATGGCGGTGTGAGAGGTGAGACAGAGAACTCCTCCCAAAACCACATATAATATGAAAATTTAATACAACCAATCCTAAAAGAGCAACAGGAAAGAAGGCTGCGCCAGACTGCATACACCTGGGGAACGGAGCAGACCTCACAAAACAGGATTGTGTATCAATGATACCTTAATAAAAAAAATTCTTTTTAATTAAAAAATCAGGCTACATAGTAACAGATTTTTGTTTTGTTTTGCTTTGCCATTGACATTCTATAGAATAAAAGCAGGACAAAAGGCATTCTCTGGAAGGAATCAAATGATAATCCATGACTGAATTTCAGTGTTTTCAATTAGGTGACTAAATAATGAGGTGATGTAGGATGTGAACTGTTTTAAAATGTAGTTTGTGATCCTTTAGGGAAAAAAATTAATTCAGGGTTCTCACCCACAATTTTTCTAATGGAATGGAAGAGAACAAAATACCAGTGTATACTACATATTGTAAAGGCATTTTTGTGTATGAAACTTGGTTCAGTTTTGGGTGTTTATGTGTATTTGCATGTGTATGTAAAATGTATTTCTTAAAGTGAGTAATGGTGAAAAAGAATTTGAAAGCCCCTGACAAGAGTATACAAAAGATGGACATATTTTATAAGAAGGCTGTGGCCTTTGCTCTGGCTCTTGCTTCTGGCCGGGACCCTTTCCTTCAGAAAGTCACAAAGTTAACACAGTCACCTTCAGATCTTTGCTCCAGCTGTTTTTTACTGTGAGTGAGGTGGAAAGCCTCGAGAGGGCTTGCCCCCAGATTTATGGAAACAGAATTGACACATAACATCGTGTGAGTCTAAGGTGTAGGTGTGATGACCTGAAACACTTATCTATTGTGAAATGATTACAATATAATTAGCTAACACCCCCATCAACTCACTCAAATACTTGTGTGTGTTAAGAACATTTAGGATCTACTAGCAATTTTCAAGTACAGAATACAGTATTGTTTATCATAGTCAATATGCTGTTCACTATATCAGATCCCCAGAACTTAGGCATCTTACAGCTGGAAGTCTGTACCCTTTGACCATCCCCACTCCCCCAATTTCCCCTTCCCCCAGCCCCTGGCAGCCACTTACGCTACTTTCTGAGTTCGGCTCTTTTAGATTCCAGGTGAAAGATCATACAGAGTTTGTCTTTGTCTGTCTGCCTTATTTCACTTAACATGATGCCCTCAGGGTCCATCCAGGTTGTTGCAAATAGCAGGTTTTCCTCTTCTCAAGGCTGAGTAATATTCCATTGTACAGAGGTCTTGAACAGAGGAGTGAGGCAATCTGACTTATGTTTGAACAATTTTTTTGTGGCTTCTGTGTTGAAAATAGACTGAAGCAAAAGGGAAGGTGGGAAGACCAGTAAGGGAGCTATTGCAGAAATGTAGGTGAAACAGAATGATGGCTTGAACGAGAGTAGGACATGCCAATGGGTAAGAAGTGGCCAATTTCTGGATACATATTGAAAGATCTGCTAGCAGTATTTGCGGGTGGAAGCATGTGGGAGAAATAGACATGCACCAAAAATGACTCCTAAATTTTTTACCTGAGCAAGTGTAAAATATCAATTGATAAATGACAGTAATTCTCCCTAAACTATTTTATGAATATTAGGTAATCTCAGTGAAGTTTCAGCCAGATTTTTAAAAGAAAGAAATAAGTTTCTCCTGAAGTTAAGGAAAACTAAGCACCCTGGAAAAGTCAGAAAAACGAATTGAAAGAGAAGGGTAATAGAGTGACATTAGTTCTACCAGTTCAACATATTTCAAGCAACAGTAATAAAAGTGATAAGGTGCTGGCACCTGCTCTCAACAATGAAATAACCTAAAGTCCAGAAATAACCCTAAACATATACAGGAATTTATGATAACTCTGTAGGAAATAATACTTTCTTCAAAAAAGGGTATTAACACTACGGGCCACCTAGGGAGAACAAAAGGAAAGGAATTCCTATCTCATGTTACATCATAGTAATGTCCAGATCGATCGAGGAAAAAGAACACGTTGGAGATTCCTAAATGTACAGTTCCAGGATGAGACGACCTTCCCTAAGCAGGACACAGAACTCTGGAGTGATAAAGCAGCTACACTGACAGATTACTATTCCCGAACATACAGACCCTTTCAGATTTTGTCATTTTCTCACATGTCCTTTATAGCAAATGACATTTTTTCTTCTGGGAGGCAGTCTAGGACCAAATGTGTGCTTTGTTAACATGTCTCTGCTCTTATGTTGGGATACTTCTGGAGTCTTTTTTTGTCTGTAAGACCTTGACATCTTTTAACGGGATGGGCCAGATATGTGTAGAATGTCCCTCGGTTTTAGTCTGTCCAGTGTTTCCTCATGATTAGTTTCAGGTCATGTATTTTTGGCAGGAATATGTCAGAAGTGTATTGTGTCCTCAGTGTGTTTCATCAGGAGGACATGGTAGCCGTTACTCCCAGTCCTGGTGATGTCAACTTTGAAAACTGGTTAAGGTTACTGTCTGCCAGGTTTCTCCACTATGAAGTTACTATTTGTTACCTTTGTAATATTTTGCAAGGAGATACTTTGAAATTATACACTTTATTCTATACACAACTTTCACTCATACTTTCTCCTGCTAACTCTTGCTTGAGATACTATGACTATGAAGATAACCAAGGGGTGATGTTATAATTCTGTCATTCCCTCTGCATTTATTAATTGGCATTCTACAGTACTGCATTCTCCTCCTCAAATCTACTTACATCAGTGTGAACCCAATTCCATGTTGGATGGGATAGTCTATAATCCATTTTATCATTATTTATTTTGCTGCTGAATTTCTCTCAGATTTGGCCTGTTAATATCCCACCAAACTGGTATCTATGTCCTTTTGACAGGCCCCATCATTCTTGAGCAATCCTTTATTTTCTAGCACAGCAATATTCATGAGGCTATTTTTTAATGGTTTCTTGGACAAAATCCCAAAATGTGGCTCAATGAGAACAGTTTTGTAGGGAGCCAAGATACCCTAATTCAAAAACACTATTAAATTGTCTTGCTTGATTCAAGCCTGAAACTCAAAGAAACCATAGGAATGGGCACTCTCCACTAGTCTGTAAATACTGCTTCTATTAAACAGGCTTCTGATAAGCCACAGACATCAGACAATTCAAGATTTTGTTTCCAGATGAAGGTCAGCAACACCGTCCAAGAAAACATTTTGCGATGATGGAAATGTTCTGTATCTACATTACCCAAGAAGGCAGCCACTAGCCACATGTGGCCATTGAGCATTTGAAAAGTATGGCTAGGGTGACTGAGAAACTAAGATCTTAATTTAAGTTAGTTCACTGTCATTTTAATTTTTATAACCACATGTGGCTAGTGTCTACCATATTAGACATACAGGTCTAGAGGGAAGGTTTCCTATGGCATTGATAAAGGATGGATTTAAATTTAAAGGAGAAATAGTAAATGATTAAACTGAAAAGCCATAAATGATTAAACAATTGAAGAATTTTGCGGAGTTATTGAAATCAAACCATGTGAACAGTTGTATTTATGTGTAAACAGTAGACTGTAAAATCACTGTGCTCCACTGAAGTTACCCCTAATTTGTGACAATGTCATCTCTGCATCAGTTTATGGGATATTGATCCCTCTGTTCTTTCTTGCAGGGATCATGCATGCAGATCACCAAAATGTGGTTTGAAATCAGTAACATCTGGGGGCAGTGATGGAAAGGAGGGAGGCAAAAAAAAACCAAGCCTTATTGTACGTTCCCTCAACAATCTAAATTTTACTTACATATGCTTTATTTATGAATTATCTATACATCTGTGGAAAGACAAACAGGGTTGCCTGACCCTGAAGACTTTGGTTGCCTGGCAACAATATGAATGGGACCAGGGCCTGCAGGAGGGGCTGTGCCCAAATGCAAGGTCAACAGGTGCTGGCAACAGGCGGCCCACACACAACTAACTCCCCGGACAGCTGCCACCCAATTTCAGACAGCCTGCTGCCCAAGCAGACATCGTGTCCCAGTTGGCAAGGTCAAGCTTCTGCTTACTAGCTAAAAAGGGAAAGCAACGGAGTGGGGGTGGGGGCCTTGAGTCCTCCTGGAGTTCAAAGCCGAAGCAGTCCAGCTCGCCCCCATCCCGGCGTCCCTCCGCGGAGCACTGAGATAAGAGACTGTGCATGTGCCCGACCTCTGCCCATGGCTTCCAGCCTGCAGACTCTACTCATTCTTTGCTCAAACCCTCTGAAGAATACATTTTAATAAAAACAATTTATATTTTCCCCCAAACATCTGTCATCAAAGGAAACCATCAATGAAAATTCAACATATGATCATAGAAAAAAAAATGCACTTGAATGAGATCCGTGGATTAGACAGTAAGATTTCATTGTTAATTTCCTGACCTGATCTTGGTAGTTTTGCTCAGATGACCTTGTTTGTAGAAATTACAAACTGAAGAATTCAGGGATGATGGCACATCACATCAGCAACTTACTCTCAGATTAGGTCTAGGAAAGTTTATTCAACTACTTATGAAACTTTTCCATATGCTTGAAATTATTTTAAGATCAACAACCAAAGAAGTATGTCAGATAGAAAGGAAATGTACTCCGTTCCCCAGAGAGGACACTCTCCTGCTCTCGTACTTACACTTCCTTTCCACAGGGGACAGGCGTATGGACCCCCGTATCTGTTTCCCGCTCCTCCTCGCCAACAGAGCCCTGGCTATGTTTAGAGTAGAGAGCCCACACCCAGCTGCAGCAGGGATGCGGTTCTGGGCACCAAGATGTAAGCTGAGGATTTGTGGGAAAGGTTGACACCTTGAGCTATGACCCTTACCTGTCTTCCTACCTGAAAGGCAGAAATGAAGTTGCAAGCAGCCCTCATCCTGGGATGAGGAGGCGACATACATGAGGATGACAGCCAGCACCCTAAGGGCAGCAGAGCAGAACTACAGAAACGGCCTGGGTCCTGGGGCCGCACCAAACAGCGGCGCCAGCTCTGGACTGCCCACCTCTGTGCTCGCTGTCATGTGAGAAATCTAAGCCCCTTTTTGTTTAAGCCACCATGGCCAATTTTCTAGTTATTTACAGCTGAAGCATTCCTAACTAGTACACCTTCTCTATGCATTTACATGTGGATGTATACATACATATATGTATGCATATATGTTTATATGTAGGGCTAGCGGATTTTAAAAATATAAATGGATCGTACAACCCATATTTTTCTGTATACTGCTGTTTAATTTTTATTCAACAATATAATCTAAGGATCTTTCCATGACAGTTCTTTAAACATAGTAAGTCAGAGTATGAATAAACCACAATTCATTTATTAATTCCCCTACTGATTATTTCTAATTATTAGCCATTGCAAACAATGCTGCATGGTGCATTCTTGTACATATATTTTTCTGCATGTGTTAATATTTTGTATATGCTAAATGGCAGAGAGGCAGGACAATCTACAAATAGTCTTTCTATCTCGCGTCTTTTAACTAATGTCTGTGTGTTTGCTACTGTAGATCCGAGCCTGGAATTTCCCTGGGGCTCCCTCTGGAGAATGGCTTCCTGGCTAACAGTTCTCTCCCCTCCCCGTGTTGAGTGATGTCTCTCTCTCTGTTTTTACATGAATCTGATGCCATTTGCTCTCAGAATTTCAGAAATGTGCCCCCCAGCACACACCCCCCCCACAAATTCTCATTTACTATTGCATGCTTTCTTCTTTCCCAGCTCTGTTAAGGATTTAGTCTCTGAAGAAACATACTGTGTATCATTTTCATCAGATTTTAGGAGCTAGGGGAAGTAAAGACAAATACTGATGGTGTAATCTGCAAAGAGGACGCTCACTTGGCAGTTCCCCCTTGTCTCGGGTCATTGTCAAGGCTAAGTTATTAGGTGGTATAAAAGAATGGAGTGTTACTCCCAAAAGGAAAGTGTTTCACATGTGCTAATGGTAATTTGTGGATTTTCCAGCAAACAGGGAAGATAAAAGTCATTTATTCCTAACAGCCAGAGCTACTATATACATGCAAGTGGTTAAGGATAGATTAATAACTTATTAAAGAAATGTCTTTCCCTGTTGTTTTTAATTAAATGGGAACATCCCTGGGATGCCGATAGAGGAACTAATGCTTCAATTTACAAAGGATGGTGAATTTGACATCAGGATTAGAATATCAAAAATCAAAACTAAGGCACATGACTAAAAGTCTGCCTGAGAGTTCAAAAAATAACTTGAGAAGGAGGAGAATTCACACTCTGGAGTCCTTTATCTGTGTCTTAGAGAATTTATTTGAAAATATAAATGTACTCATTTTTGTCAAAAAGGAGGTCTTTAGGACACCTCTGAAAGTAATTAGAAACAATGGCGTCCCTTAGAAATGTGTTCAAAAGCCCTTGAAGAGGAGATAGTGGCCCTGAAGGAGCTGTGAGCCTAACATCCCTAGAGGACTGGTGTCAGCACTGCCTGATGGCATTTAGGACAAGGACGTTAGCCGAGGGGCAGAGCATATCAGAGCAGGGAGCAGAGAGACACGGGAGGATGGCAGCATATCCAGAGGACCAGCCTCCAGGGAGAGGAGATACAGCAGACTCCAGGCATCAGGGGCAGGGGACGAAGGCTGCCCTGAGACACAGCGGAGGGTGGGTGACACACAGCACGCCGGAGAGCGGGTGCATGCACGCACTGTAGGAAATGGAGGCCACCCAACCACTCACTGTATTAGGTTCTCCAGAGAAACAGAACCAATGGGATGTGTATAGAGATAGGTACACGGAGAGATTTATTTCAAGGAATTGGCGCACACAATTGTGGAGGCCGCAAGTCCAAAATCATCCGGGTCATGGGGAGGGCTGCAGTGAAGTCTCAAAGGCAGGGCAGAAATGCCACTTGGTTTCTGTCGTTATCGCCTGTGTCTGAGGAAAGCATGCATTAGAGTAAGCACTGGGAACTAACCATCTTGCGGAAAAATTAGCATTATGTCCTGCCATACACCATGAAGTCAGTCTACAACCGATGCTGCGCTCAGTGGGCAAAGCCCTCCTGTCACGATTGAAGCCCATTGGCCTCAAGCCTAAATTCTCAAAGTTCCAAAGGAGAAAGGGGCCATACTAATTCTGTTGTTTTCATTACAACAGGAGAAAAAAAAATCAAAGCCCCATAACTATTTTCCCTTTTTCCCAGAAGAGAGTAAAGACTGATTTCTCCACAAACCTCTGAGCTTTACACTTCTTGAGTGAACACATATGCTTCTGGGGAAGAAAAAATTTATTTGTGAGCTCAAAAGTTTGTAACAGAGCCTCCTAACATGAAAGTAATTACAGTTGATCCTTGAACAGCATAGATTGGAACTGTGCAGGTCCACTTATACACAGGTTTTTTTCAATAAAAATATTGGAAATTTTTTTTGAGATCTGCAACAATTTGAAAAAAAATTTTTCTCTAGCTTACCTTATTGCAAGTATACAGTATATAATAGATATAACATAAAAATGTGTTAATTGACTGTTTATGTTTTCAGGAAAACTTCTGGTCAACAGTAGGCTATTAGCAGGTTTTGGGGGAGTCAAAAAGTATACATGGATTTTCAACTGTGCAGGGCTGTTCTCCCCAGTAGACCTATTAATAAAAGATAAAAATTATCTTTTATAGTCTCTGCATTGTTCAAGGGTCAACTGAATACATCATGGAGAGGCTGGCTGAGGGGAAGATGCAGTGTTCGCCAGAGTTGTGCTTTAGCTTCCCGGGCAATACCAGAACTGGGCCTTGGAGGAGGCACAGGACCCTGTGGGCACCAAGGAGCGAATTCCACACAGATCATTAGGAAGATTCTGTGAGTCCTCATAAAGTAAACTGCAGTATGCACCCAAAAACAGCTGCACAGGAGAGACATATGGGTGTGTAAGACGCATTTGTTTCTGCAACCTGACTTTCCTGCTTGGGTTTGTCTCCAGATTTATTGCATGCTGTCATATCATGATCAGTTTACTGAATCAACAGCTTTTATCCCTATTTCAAGAAAAACCGTGCAATACTCTGGGAGGAATCAGGGCATATGCATGCTTGAATTCAAAGGCTTTAATGTAACACAGTGAACTCTACTCTGTAGCATCTGGATTTAAATCAACATTTTAAAATGGAAATACTGACATTCTGTCAGCAGCCAAGAA
Organism: Manis javanica; assembly: GCF_040802235.1. Taxonomy (NCBI): domain Eukaryota; kingdom Metazoa; phylum Chordata; class Mammalia; order Pholidota; family Manidae; genus Manis; species Manis javanica. The sequence goes on from NC_133167.1 coordinate 101,867,713, forward strand.
CATGATATCTTTAAATATCTTGGCCAAAAATCAGTCATCAATTTCTGATTTAGAAATATTTTGTTTCTTCATTCTTATCAAGAGCAATGGTTTGGAACTTATCTGATAGGTGTGACTGAAAGTCTAGATGTACTTTTTCTAAATATTTGCATTCCAGAGGAGCTCTCTAAATGTCAGTCATGGGCTTGTGTCACACACACACACACACACACACACACACAGAAAAACACACACACAGAAAAACACACACACAGCCAATGCCCCCTAAAGTCCCCATTTAGAATAAAGGACACTTCAAATCAAACTCACCTCTATCTAACACTTACTAAACTTACTTGCTGTGAATAGTATGGAACGGAAACTTTTGCAGAATAGACAGCCTTGATTGCCCTTTGGAATCTTACCTGTAACACAGGAGTTAGCATTTTACCTTACCACAAGGTGAGCCTGGGAGTGAATGAGTGATCAGACACTTTCAAATTGCTTACTGTGCATCAGGTACTGAGCTACATATTTTTGTTAATCATTTAAACCTCTCAACAAACCTATTAGGTAGATTCTATTATTACCGCCACTGTTTAACAGATGAGGAAACCGGAGTAACTGGAGACAACTTGAACAATCACACAGATCAGCAGTCATGATGTCTGGCCTTCAGGCCTTGGATCTGTGGCATAGTCAGAAATATATCTGGTTATCATCCCAGGTTCCAGGCACAGAGCCCTTAAAAGCCTTGGAATTTCCTGAGCCACAGGTAGGTTCTTTTGTAATTCATAGTGAGTGCCTTTAACCCTATCTGCATTTGTCCTAGAAGGTGACTTAGGGCGCAGCCCCTGCAGAGCCTCAGGATGGGGCTGGTCGCCAGAGGGACCCAGTGATGAGAAGGCTGGAACGTTTAGCTAGCCCCACCCACCAGCTCCAGGAAGGGGTAGGAGGTGGCTGGGGATTCAGCTCACAAAATATCTTGAACAACATTTGATGAGCTTGTCCACTGGTGCTGGGAGGGTGGTATAAGAGAAGGGACATGGAAGCTCTGGGTCCCCAACCCCACACCTTACTCTATGCATCTCTGCCACCTGCTGCTCTGAGTTGTATCCTTTATTATAAACCAGTAACCTAAGCATGATATTTCTCTGAGTTCTCAATGACGTGTTCTAGCAAATTACTGACCCTGAAGAGAGAGTCACTAGAACCCCTGATTGGTAGCTGGCTGGTCAGAAGTATGGATGGCCAGGACCTGCAAGTGGCATCTGAAGTGGGGCAGTCTTGTGGAGCTGAATCCTTAAATTCGTGGGATCTAGCACTCATTCCAGGTAGCTGGAGTCAGAATTGAACTGACTTGCTGGACACCCAGACAGCATCTGCAGGACGCCCCTTGGCGCACTCAGCATCTATTCCCCGCTCCCAGCAACAAAGGCTGACCCTGGGAAAATGGATGAGCTTGCCCACCGATGCAACAGAGAAGGAGGAGAGGTTAGCTCAGCACAAAACTCCGAAGAATCTTTGTTCTTGGGACATAAGAAGGGGCAAAGGAGACAGGAAACGGGTCAGAGGGACTGGAGAATTCTGCACCACAGTGTCCATGAAGCTGTAAAAACAACATATATCAGGGGTCAAATGCCTCTAAAACTTTAAGAAGGAGAAACTTCTTCCTGAACTTTGGGGCTTATTAGTGACTTTCAAAAATACAGATCCTGCAGGAAACCAGATTCAGGTGAGACCAACAGTGAGGAAGTAGCTATGCCAATTACAGGAAGACTTGTCTTTCAGAAAAACTGCTGTTGAAAAGAATGAGAAATGGGTATGGAAACAATTAAACTATTAGCAAAGAGTAAAACCACTGTATGTTTGCTTATAAGGTTGGGAAAGACACGGCAGGTGCTGTTAGTTCACAAACAAATGAAAAACCACCTCACATTTATTTTGTGCTTCCTACATACAGGCACTACTCTGAGCACTTTGTAAACAGTAACTCAGCTCTTTGGCCCCTGTGCCATGTCACACAGTAGAAGTGCCTACTCAGCTTTCTTACTGATGGGCCTGAGACAAAGGTGATACTGAAATTATGCTTCATGCTACTCACTTTAAAAGAGCGGTTACTTATGTGATAAGTTTTAGAGGGTTTTTTCCCCAAAATTGATGAAACTAACATTTCAAAGCTTAAAGAAATAAGCTTCAGACATGTGGAAAATTGTGCATCTCTCTACCCCTTATTGTGATGCTGAACGCATGAGCTGCCCCTGTCTGCCTATTAGCCTTCCTAGTTCAACCTATGAGCTGGTAGGTACCCTTAGCGCATTCCACAAGAGACACAGCCGGCCATGGCAGTCGGGGGGGAATGGGCACTGCCTCAGACGTCTGACTTCCGTTTACTGATCCAGAACCCAACTAACTGATGGCAGCGAGTGCGTGAGCCTTTTTTCCTGATGTCTGAGAGTTCTCAGCATTCTTTAGCACGCCATACCTACCAATAAGGAAGGGGCCAGTGCACTGTTCTTATTAATATGCTGGAAATATCTGCTTCCGACACCTGTCATTTTGCATCACTATGAATACAAACCACAGACACCATGTGGGATGTCAGAGGAAAGCGGAACGCGACGGTTTGCAATTCCCTTCTGACTTAATTTCACAGTTTTCAAGAGCCTTGTTTTGCTTCCATGATAATCATAGGGAAAAATAATTAACAATTATCCTCTGAGTGACAAAATTACTGCAAATTAAGAAACAGTTATGAATATAATTGACAGATAATTAGGTGACAAGAGCATGAAAAGTGCAGAGCCCAATGAAACAAAATGAATTAAAGCTACTAAGTGACCATTTGGTTTTCATTTGTTTACTTTGGTCCCCGAAGGACAGTCTGTCCCAAGATGCTTTACAACACTGAGTACTATGACTCAAAAGAAAATCTAAAGAGCTTCCTCACAAATATAAGTGGTAGATGCATCAGGTTGCAATGCCAACAGCACAAGGCTATAGGTCTCATCAGAACCTTCAGGGGGACAGAGTGGTTGTAATGCAATATGTTAAAACTACGGACATGAACAGGAAGGAAGGTCAAATACGATGACCTCAACACCAGTGCTACCAACTGGGAGCTGACATCAGAAAAACAACACAGTGAGACCTATGAACATTTTTTCTTCTATAAAAGCAATGAGAAAACTGGTAAAAATAGTCAGAATATAGACTTTTCAACAAACAGTGATGGAACAACTGGACATCCACATGCAAAAACAATAAATCTAGACACAAACCTCACGCCCATCACAAAAATTAACTCAAAGGGATCAGAGACCTAAATGTAAATGTAAAACTATAAAACCTCTAGAAGATAACATGAGAGAAACCCTGCATGACCTTGGGCATGGCTGTGACTTTTTAGATACAACACCCAACACATGATCCATGAAAGAAAGGATAAACTAGCCTTCTTTAACTTGAAAAGTTAGCTCTCTGTGAAACACACCATGAAGAGGATGAACAGACAAAGCACACTCTGGGAGAAAATATTTGCAAAAGACACACCAGATAAATGACTATTGTCCAAAACATACAAAGTAGTCTTAAAACTCAACAGTAAGAATACAAAAACACTGAAATGCACCAAACGCCTTAAAAGACCCTTCACCAAAGATGTACAGATGGCAAATAAGCATATGAAAAGATACTCCACATCATATGTCATCAGGGAAATGCAAATTAGAATATAAAGATCTTTTTATTCTGACCACCTTCAAGATTTTAGCTTTTTTGTAATTTTTATTATAGTATTGTTGATAAATAATCTTATGTTGGTTTCAAGTACACAACACAGTGTTTCAACAGTTACCCATATTAGTAAATCCTCACCCCCTCTAGTGCAGTTACTATCTATCAACATAGAAAGATGTTTCAGAATCACTGACTACATTCTCCTTGCTGGACTACCGTCCCAGTAACCAACTTATATCATGATTATGAATTATGATGCCCCTTTACTCCCCTACCTCTTCCCTACAACCTGCCCCAACCTCTTCCCTTTGGTAACCACTAGTCACTTCTCAAAGTCTATGAGTCTACTGCTGTTTTGTTCCTTCTGTTTTGCTTTGTTTTTAAGATTCCACAAGTAAGTGAAATTATGTGGTATTTGTCTTTCTCCACTTGGCTTATTTTACTGAGCAGAATATCCTCTAGGTCCATCCATGTTGTTGAAAATGGCAGGATTTCTTTTCTTTTTATGGCTGAATAATATTCCACTGTGTATATGTACCACATTCAAGATTTTATCTTTATACATGGTTTTTAGCAATTTGACCAGGAAGTGCCTAGGTGATTTTTTTTTTTGCCCTCAGCTTGGGGGGGTCTCTCTGTTTTTTTAATTTCTCTGGTTTTTTATTTGTTTTCTTTCATTAATTTTGGAAAATTCTCAACAATTATCTCTTCAAATATTTCTTTGGTGCTATTCTCTCTCTTTTCCTCCTGGAACTCCAATTTTATACATGTTGGGTTGTCCAATAGTCCCAAAGCTCTTGGGTGCTACAAGCTTTAAAAACAAAATACTTACCTTTCTCTTTGTTTCAGTTCATATAATTTCTATGAACCTGCCTTCATAATTATTGATCGTTTCCTCAGCTCTTTCCAATCTGCTGATAAGCTCATAATAGGAGCTCTTCATTTCTAATATCATGGATTTTTATTTCTAGAATTTCCATTTTCCTGTTTTTTATAGTTTCTATCTCTCTGATAAAACTTCTCTTTTGTTAATGTATACTATCCACATTTTTCACGAGTTCCTTTAACATATTAACCAGAGCTACTTTAAAGAACCTGTTGGATAGTTCCAACACCTGGGCCATATCTGGAAGTAGTTTTTTTGGTATTTTTGATCTCTTAACAAATTCCCTTTTCTTGCTTTTTTTTGTGTCTCCCTTTTTTTAACCAGCTTTAAAAAAAATGGCTTTTTTTTTAAGAGACATTTTTGGGTTCACAGCAAAATAGAGCAGAAAATAAAGAGTCCCCATATGCTCTGCCCCAACACATGTGCAGCCTTCCCCGTCAACATTGTACATCAGAGCTTACGTTTGTTACAACTGATGAACCCACACGGACACCTCATTAGGTTTACATTAAGGTTCGCCCTTGCTGTTGTACATTCCATGGGTTCTGCCCAATGTATAATGACATGTATCCACCATTATAATGTGCTACTGTACAGTGTCACTACTCTAAAAATCCTCGGTTCTCCTCCTATTCATCCTTCCCTCCTCATAACCCCTGGTAACGACTGATCCCTTTGCTGCTCTATGTTAACTTTTATGGGTTTGCCTTTTCCAGAATGTCATATAGTTGGAATCATACACCAGGTAGCCTTTCCAGATTGGCTTCCTTCACTTAGTAATATGCATTTAAGGTTTCTCCGTGTCTTTTTATGACTTGGTAGCTCATCTTTTTTTAATCCCTTGTCTGGATGTAACACAGTTTATCCACTCACCTACCAAAGGACATCGGAGTTGCTTCCAAGTTTAGACAATTATGAACACAGCTGCATAACCATCCATGGGCAGATTCACGTGTGGACATAGTTTTCGAGTCCTCTGAATAAATGCATGTGGTAAGAGCATGTAAGCTTTGTAAGAAACGGCCAAACTGTCTTCTCAAGTAGTTGTACCATTTGGCCTTCACACCGGCAATGAGTGAGGTTCCTGTGTCCACATCCTCACCAGCTTTTGCTGTTGTCAGTGTTTGGACTTTCCCCATTCTGAAAGGTACACAGTGGTGTCTCATTGCTGTTTTAATTTGCAATTCCCTAATGATGTAGGATTTTGATTATCTTTTCATATTATTTGCCATCTGTGTATCTTCTTTGGGGGTGTGTGCAGATCTTTTGCCCATTTTTCCCTTTTTAAATAGATATATTTTTCAGAGCAGTTTTAGGCTGACAGGCTGTATGTAGCCTTTTCAGATTGGCCTTTTTACTGCGTAAGTATGCATTTTACATTCCTCCATGTCTTTTCATGGCTTTATAGTTCATTTCCCTTTGCAATGAATAATATTCCATTGTCTGTCATAATTTCATATAATATGATAAATAATGATACTTTAAAAATGTGGTATCTTGAACACAAGATTTTTTTCTGACTTGCTTTTCTGTAAATTCATTTACTAGAACATCAAAAATTATACTTTAAGCAATTTCATTTTCAATCAATACAATTGAAAGCAATATAAGCCACTCTTGGCAAATGCAAAATCAATAATTTTTTATAATTTTTTATTTTGAGAAGGATGAAACTACTTCTAGAGTTGTGAGGAGTATTATGGTCTGTAACTGCATTGGGATATATTTGGTAAATTATTTTGAAATGTAAAGTTTAGCATAATGAGAGATGATGGTTCTAACAGGACAATTTTTCTAAATAGGATTTAACTCATACAAATTTAAAATTTACACATTGGGTATTTTAAGGTTTTCTCTGGCATTTCTTCTAATTTGTAGAGGTTTCTGAAATGGCTTCATGATTTTTATATAACTTAAGACACTTCTATATGCATTCTATAATTGTATCTTCAATTACAAGGAAAATTTAATTTAAAAATTTTCTTTCTCATTAGTAACTGGTTCATTTGAAGCTTTTTATAAAAATAATGCTATTTCTGTTGAATACAAAGACCTTTAAATTTAATTTTCAAGCCTGTGGATATTTGCTTTGCAATATTTCAGCAGTTGTAAAAACAGGAGATCCTAAACTCTTTGAGGATTCTAATAACTTCCTGATATGCTTTATTGCAATGACCATGATTATACTTTATTTTGTAATAATTTTTTGGCAAACTTTACTGCTTGAGCACCCACAGTTCCTTTTCTGATGCTCCAGCCAGAGTTAATACCTGTGAAGACTTGGCAAGGATGAGCTCTGGACACAGAGGTCAAGCTGCACTCCTCACAGGTCCCGGCGCTGCCCCCATCTGGAGCCACTCTTTTCCCCAGTGGCTGTACTGCCACAGTAACTGTCATCGCCCCCAGCAGGGCCCGGCCCTGGCCTGAGCACCTCCGGAGTCCACAGTGCCCACACTGTCCTCAAGGCATGCATGTGTGTGTATGTGGCCATCAGGCCGACTGCCATTGTCCCTTGCGACTTCACTTACAAAACACAAATACAAAAATACAATTATTAAGAATTTCAAAATGGCAACAGCAGAGCATTAAACCACACATGCTAAGTGAAGGAAGCTGGTCACAAAAGACCACATATCATATGATACCATTTATATGAAACCAAGTCACCAACTCAGGAAGCTAGCCCTGATTTTTACTTGCCCATTTCCCAGTGTGGTACCACCTCCCATCAGTAGCACCTGAGGGTCACTGGGGGGTGGTAGCATCCCTTGGCCTGTTACCCAGGGTGGTCACCCCACCTCCTCCATAGGCTCCTGCCTGGCACACATCCGGCAGCCTTCCAGAAGTGGTTGTGCCTGCCTCCTCCACGGCTTTCCGGACTATTACTCCACAATGCCAACATCCCTTCTGATCAGTGCCCCCAATCAATATGCTGCCTGTTTTGCCAGATAAAGGACTGGCAGTCCTTACACAAATCAGACCTCTTTTCTCTTCCTACCCAAGGCTCCTCTCTCCCCCCTGCTGGTGGCATTGTCTAGAAGGTAGGGGTAGGTACAGACAACATTCAGAGGTAATTACTACAAATTATTATTAACTCTAAATATTAGAAAAGTCTCACTTCAGAACTGGGCTATTTAGATCAATAACTTTTAGGTCAAGGCATGTTCATAATCCTGAGCATGACAATTAAAAGGGCAAAGTTATAAATAGCCTGGTTGTCCTGTTCCTCTGCCCTGCGACTACTGCAGCTCTTCCCTGGCACATCAGATTCTGAAGTGAGGACCTAAAGAAAGCTGTCACAACGCTGGGGGAAGGTCACACTTGTGCAGTGTGGCATGTGCCTAGAAACTGAAGCTTATAAATCAAGCTGAAAGCTGGTGAAGCTGCAAGATTTATGGCTCATTTGAAGAAACGCTAACTCGTCTGTAAATTGATACACCAAATGGAGCTCCATCTTCTTACCTAACACTGTTTAAACTGGCAGGCATGGCCTCTTGGGAGAATTAATTGCAGCGTGGTAAATTAAACGGAGTCTCCTGTGACTTGACAGAGATCTTGCAGAGGGAGCGCAAGTGGTCTCCAACCAGCAATGAAGAAGAGATGGAAGAGGGTCTCCAACACATGTCTTCAGACCGAACAGTGGAAGAGACTTGAACACATTAACTTACGGAGTCCATAAAAAAGGGGTGGGGATTTGGGCCTTAAATTTAACTTCATTTAACCCTTTAGAACAAGTACAAAGGCATACTGTGCTTTTACTTATGAAAGCACAAGTAGGCTTTAAAATATTTTGAGCATGATCTCAAAAGGTCACGTGATAAGAATATTGCTAACAAATGCCTTTTCCTATCATTCTTGCTTTTTTTTCCCTCGTGTGTTTCCCTAATGAAATTCCTTCTTGAAAACGCTGGAGTTCCAACCATCTTTCAGGAATCTCTATTTTCTGGGCAATTTTTGCCTCCTAATCCTAGGTCAGTAGGACATGACCTTTCTGTGTGATGAGCCACTCCAGACTGGTTAAGCACCCGTGACTTCTGACCTGTTTCTGCTTCACTTTTGCAGGGGCTGCTCTTCACCCTATGGAGTGTCTTTCTCAACCTGTTGCCTGGCCCCCCTTCACCACAGTCAAGAGCCATCTGAGCACCAGCTCTGCCTAAACCGGGCAGGGCCTGCATGGAGCCTTCTGCCTATTTACTTTTCCCTCTGCGTCATCTGGTGTTTTGAATAATGACCTGAGGTCTGCTTTTGTTCATGCGATCCCTCTGAGTTTTGAATTCCTGACATAAGTCTTAGTATTTGATATTCTGCATTTCAGATTCTCACTTTCTACGGTTTAAAATGCTTATGGTCTTACGCTATCAAGCATTAGACGGAGTTATTTAGTAGCTTTCTTTATATACTCTCAGACTAGAAATTTAACGGAGCTGTTTTTTCGGCTTCGTGCTCTGTCAACTCTGATCATATTTTAAGGGTTGTTTTCAGGTCTCCTCGACACTGGGGTCGCCAAGATTTCAACAACCCTAGGTTTTCCTGTCTCTCTTCCTCCTTTTGTCCACATCTCTCATTCTCCCTTTTTTAAAAACGGGTCATAATTAAAAATGGAACTCACTCTTCTATATCTATCCTAGGAGATACAGTTCCCCATTAGTAATACAGGAAATGGGCTGATCGGACACAACTTACTCCAAACCTTTATTCATTAAACAACCTTCTGATCCAATTTGATCATCGCAGTGGATTTATTTATACGAGCTCCATTAGTAGATTTATCTTTCATTGTCTGTTAAATGGGCAGTCTTACTAATTTGAAATTTAGAAAATGGAGAAAGGAGATGAGAAGGATAAGGAGATAAAAAGACCAGATGACTAAAAACTCAATTCTAACTGAAAAATTCTCTAATCCCTGAGATTCAATACAGTAGATGAGTGATACATTTCATGATTTCACGTCTTTAAAAAAGCAATGCTTATTTGAAAGGTTGGCTGTTGTTAAGATAAATTTCACATACCACATAACTCCCCCGTTTAAAGTGTATAATTTGGTGTTCTCCTGGTTTTATACAGCAGTCCCTTCCCAACCGGGGCCGAGGCGACTACGTTCCCAGACCCCAATGGATCCTGAAACTGCAAATAGTACCCAACCCTATATGTATATTTTTTTCCTGTACACACACACCTATGATAGTTTAATTTATAAATTAAGCACAGTTTATAAAAGATTAACAACAGTAACTAGTAATAAAACAGAACAATTCTAACTGTAATATACTGTAATAACTGTTAATACGTATACATACTGTATAAAAGAGCGTGAATGTGGGCTCTCGCTCATAAAAATGCCTCCTTGCAGGGGACTCACCAGCTCGTGACGGTGCGGGACGAAGCCTCGGTGACGAGAGGAAGGCGGGGGATGACGCAGCGTTGTGACGTAGCTCCGGGCGACCGCTGAGCTGACGCTGCGTCAGAAGGCAGGTCAGCCGCTTCCGGGGCGTGGTTGGCCCGGGGCACTGCAACACCCAGGAATGGGACTGCTGGGCCCTCGGGGGACTGTCCCTACCCTGGGAGGAACTGACGGGCTGCTTTCCACAGCGGCTGCACCATTTTGCATTCCTACCAGCTGCGTATGGGTCTCTGATTTCTTCAGAGCTTTGCCAACACTTGTATTTCTTTTTCATTATAGGTATGAAGGGTGTCTGATGGTGACCGTTTTTAGTGGGTCGTTGAAAGTAAGTGAGCCGTTATAGGTAAAAAAAATAAATAAATAAATAAATAAGACTGTACCAGTCATGGGCACCTTTGTCTGCTGGTAGAGTTTACGTCTCCTGTGATGACTCCACTGTCTTTTGGACTAATCAAGCATTTTTTTCCCCCTAACCTATGCCCCCTTTGGAAAAATGTTAAAAGCTCATGACATCTTGAGGTTCTTACACATCTCCTAGGTTTAGGATCATCTTAACCTTTTGTCTGAAACTTTTTGATTTCACATATCAGGGAAGTAAATTTGCCAACTTAATGTTTGACCAAATATCAGCTATAGGAAACATAATTTCATCAAATAAAGAACACTGAAGCCTCAAAACAGTAGAACTATTCCAAACCAAAAGATAGTCTTTTCCAGTCTTACCTGAACACACACACACCACGCTATTGTTAATTTCTATGATTTAAAATACTAGTTTCCCATATGGGTTCCTATGAAACCTCTGGTGAGGGTTTACACTGGAACAATGTTGTTGATACTCCCACAGGAAAGTGGCCTTCTCAGACAAGTACACAGCCCAGAGGCAGGCAAACAGGTGAATGAAGAGAAATGGAGAAAGAAAGGTTGCCTATGCCTGAGCCGAGAATATTCTGATAGCACCTCTGTCATCTTCAAGCAGCTCTGTACTAAAAGTACTGGCTCTGCCTGTCCTCATAGTCTGGATACAAAATGGTACTTCTTTGATGAACGTCCTTTGGATGCAGAGTGGGACCAGTCTGACACATCTGGGACACCCTGGTCAATCTCAGCCTTTCTAAAGATGGGACAGTAGTATGCCACACATATGCCATTATGTGACACACGATGTGATGTCAAATAAAGTACACCGTGCCTCATATGAAGGGTTCTTGACTGCACAATTGAACTTGCACTCATCACTTAGAAATTTAGGTATAACTACCACTTTACAGAAAATGCTGAAGTTTGCAGAACAAGTCAGCCAATACAGCTTGTGGGGGAGTCTGTAGAGAAATTACTTATTTTCTTTTATACATTGTAACATGTATAAAAGTAACTTATAATATAAAGAGATTCAAGAGACATAGCAACCGAACGTATTTTGTCATATTTGTTTGGATCCTGATTCAAACACATAACCTGTACAAAGGCATTTTTAAGATAAAGTGGGGAATTCTAAAGTGCTTTGGATATTAGATTATAGCAAGGAATGGTTATTTTTTTAATTGACAAACAATATCATACTAGTTTCAGGTGTACAGCATAATGAATCAATCAATGTTTGTATATCTTGTGAAATGATCACCACAATAAGCTAGTTAGCATCCATCACCACCATAGTTACAGAATTTTTTCCCCTAAGAAATGGTTAATAATCTTAAGTGATAAATGTTAGAGGGGTTGGTTTTTAAAAATACCCTATGATCACTTACACACACACACTGAAGTATTTATAAGACAGGTTGTCTGAAATTTGCTTCAAAAATGCTCAAGAAAAAAAGCATTTTTTTCTTTTGTGTATGTTTGAAAGATTCCATAATAAAACATTAAGTAATAAATGTATTTATTTTATTAAGTAAATATAAATCTATTTAAATTTATTTTATTAATAATTCCTCCTAGGAAATAACGGTGGGTTAGAATTTAAGAGTACATTCTTTATTAGGGGAAAAAATGAACTTGGGGGAAAATAAACATTAATTTCCCTATATATTCTCCTTTTGCATTGTTTTGGAAAGATAATTTGATGCTAATGTGCTCTTTTAAATATGATCGGAGCTCATGACTCTGCAAGTCACTGAAAGTTGAAACCAAAATTCCCTCCAAATGAATGGAAGGCACAGCACAGAAAAATGCCCAGTTATCAAGCCTTGAAAGTGACGTAGAGTAACTAAGAGCTGAGGAAGTAACTGTGCAGCCAGAGGGGAACGAGGGAAATGTAATTTGAATCCTGGAATCACGAAGTTAAAATGTTTTGCAGCTGATTTTTTTCACTGTTGATCCCCGAATCCTGTTACTTCTGACAGTGGCATTTTCTGCTCAAGCTGGAGTTACAATTTCAGTTGAGTAGAATGCATGGCCTTGCCCTCCTGCGTGCCCAGGCCTAATGGAATTTAGCTCCGTTGCCCACCTAGGAAGCAAATAACCTGCAGCAAGCGCAGTAACCTCTTACTTGCTGGCTGCCCAGGCCAGGGCAGGCTGAAATCAGAAGCCAGTCATTGGCTGTAATCCTTCCTCACACCCAGTTGCTTTCTTGGACATTTGAAGGAGGTGGTTAAGCGACATGGAAGAACTCACACCAGTGTGGATGAGATCAAGTGTTCTAAGTGAAGTAGTGGGCAAGGAATTAGTGCCAAGAGACCCTGACACAGGGTCCCCTGACACCAGCCCTTAGGAAAACTGCCCAGGCGAGTGCTTCCAAAACTTAAGGTTTTAGTAGATCTTGCCTAGTTTTTTATTTGAATACATGAGATGAGAAAGTATATGCATGTATTCCACATAGTAAAGTTTCATGAAACATTTATTTCAATTCATTCGTTCATTTGCTTAAATATTTATTGAGGACATACGATGTGCCAGGCACCATTTTGGGTACTTGGGATTATAAATAAGTGAACAAAACAAAGATCCTGTTCTGCAGGAGCTTACAGTCTAGTGGAGAGATAGAGACCATAAAAATAAATACAATAAAGTCAATTATTTAGTATGTTCAAAGATTTGATGGGGACAAGGAAAAATAGGGAAGCTTACTGGGGTTCAAGATTCAGGATGGGGGGTTAGTTGCAATTGCAAATAAGGTAAATAAGTAGGCTTTCTTTAGAAAGTGGCAAATAAATGAATGCGTGCATATGGATGCAAGTATACACATGTGTGTGGGGTGTGTGTATATGGATGTGTGCACTGAGTCTACTATAAAATTAATTTCTTACCATGAATCATGAAATCTGAAAAAAACACCGCCACTAGATGACAGATACGACGGGAAGGAGGAAGGCAGAGGAAAGAGGAAGAGCAGCGTTCTTCCTTCCCCCTAGTTCCCAGGACCAAAGCCCGTATCCGTTTGGTGAGGCAAGAGGCTGCCAGCCCTGGGCTGATGTGCAGCACCATCTCAAACCAAAACATTTTCCACCTTTTAATCTTACTAAACCCAAGCCTTTAAATTAAAAACCCATCCCAACCTTCCACAAGCTCACCAGCAATAGGCTATGATCACAATGGCTGTGATTTATGTCCCATACATCCTGTTATGCTTGGAATCATGGGCCGGTTCCAAATCATGATGCGGTGGGAGGTAGAGGAGGAAATCCAGGGAGCTTCCTGAAATAGCAGTTCACAGGAGGACTGTGTGGGGAGAAAACATTTCAATAGAGAGGGAAAAGTCTATGCAAAGTCCTAAGAAGGGAGAAAATGTACGTACAGCATAGAGAGAACACACGTACTGTGATCCTAAGTTATGGGATAGTAAAGGGGTGAGAGCAGCATGCGACTGACTTTATAACCCATGTCAAGGAATCCGGACATCATCCTGAGAGCAATGTGGTGCCATTGAGGGATTTTAAGTAGGGAGAGATTTGTGTTTCATAACGTTGGCTCTGGCGAAAGTGAGACACAGTGATCTCCAAGTGCAATGTAAGCATACTATGAGGCGGGCCAAACTGTCCACTGAAGAGTGGGAAGAAAATATTAGGTCTGCTTTTCTCTAAAAAAGAAAAATATTAAGCTTTGCTAAGATTTAATATAAAGATTTCAGCATATAATTGCATGCATAACTTATAAGTAAATATATATTGGGGGTACTTGCTCAAAAAATTTTTACTGATGGGTGAACGGTCAAACACATTTAGAGACAACAGATGCAGATGAACTGGAAGGAGCCCCAGGGTATCACCCCTCCTCAGCTGCCAGCTGCTAGTAGGCTCAATCCCAACTCTGAGAAGCAGGCTCCAATCCGGGTCTTGTTCACAGCTGAGCCCGCACTGGGGGCCAACAGGCACGGCAGGCTTTATGTATGGACTACGTGAAAGGGTTTCATGGCCACCATCCCAACTCTGGCCCCAGCAACATGCTTTGCAGAACGTGCAGGAACCCTGGTGGTTCAGGATAGAAAGGACAGAAACCAGAGGTCTGGGCAGGAACCAGGAGACAGAAGCTAGCAGGGTCATTTGGCCAACACCCTCAAGGTTGAAGGAGCCTCAAATTTTGGCTGCTATTTGGTAAGTTTGTACAGAGGAACAGAATACAGCCTCTTACACAAATGTAGGGTTTGACCTTGAACTGTGTCCTTTTCCTAAGAGACACACTGCTAATCATTACAGAGGCCGTTGTCATGGCTACTCATGGTTGGCCATTCGTAGTGACAGTGAAGAGCTTTCCACTGTCCGGGCTGTACTGCTGGAAGAAGGGTGTTTTCATGTTAAAAACACTCTGACACATTTGATGACCTCTCTCCAAGAGAGCACTTTAGATATGAAAAGACTATTTAATTGTATGTGCTGTGTGTATATTGTGACTGCATTGCCTGTTAAACCCCTCTGAAAATACATAGTTCCTCATTTGAACCCCTTTTGTACTAGGTTTTCATTCAATCCTTACTTTTCTCTTAGCTTTAAACTGAGGATATGCAAAATAAAACTTTGCAATCAAGTTTTATTGATTCATTCCCTTTTTGAAAATCTGCTTTGTGTATGATTTTTGGCCTATTTTAATCTTCCACGATCCTCATCACTTGCCACTAAATAATTAATTACCAATTACACACAGATTTTTTTCAAATGTCAGCCTTATGCAGAGTACAATTTAAGTAAAATGTAACCAATGCATAATGCAAGAGTTTAGGTATTGAAGTTTTTTAAATGTTCCTTTTATTTGTAATATAAAGCCACTAGGCAGTTACTTTATTGTTATCCTGTGGTTCATTATTAGATCCTATGGAAACCCATGACCACTGGTACTTGCTAAATCTGAAGGCAGGAGAGTTTCAAGAGAGGGGAACCTCAGAGAGTCTGTATGCTGCCTGCTTTCATTGAATTTCCTTAGAAGTTGTTTAGATTAGCACACACAGTGGTGGAAAATCCCAGCCTATTTAGGAGGCAAATCAGTAGAATTGTGTGGGATTAAATTTAGAAGATGTGGGCAAACGATCAGTCAGGGATGAACACCTAGGTCCTGCCTGCACACCTGCACAGTGGTTCCAGGCACTGAGCTATGGAACAGTGGGAAAGGACCAGCTTTGAGCAGGAAGACAAAAATTCCGTTTTGGATATGTTGAACTTGAGAAGCTTTTGCGACATTCAAGTGGAGAAGTAAAGTAGGCAAGATCTGGAGTTAAGAGAAGCTGAGAGATATCAGTGTAGGCGTCATAAGCATGTAGACAGAGATCGAAGCTATTGGCAGAGCTGAGATTTTCCAAGGAGAGTAGAGAAGGAGAACAGAGCTTAGAATCCTGATACTTAATGACCAAAGGGTGAAAGTCTCAAGAAGGAAAATAAATTGCTATTGTGTTAAATGTTGTTAAATGCTGTTCAGCGGTCAGGTAAAAGGAGCGTGGAATGATCTCTAAGGCACTGGAGATCCTGACATACACTATGTGGATGTGGCTGGAGTGGACCTTGCAATGAGTGGCGAGGAAATAGAAAACGTAAGTCTGTACACATCCACCGAGAAACTTGCTTATAAAGGAGAGAGGAGAAACGTGGTAGTGGCTGAAGGAAGTGTAAATCAAGGCATCGTTTTTTGTTGGGTTTTGCTCTAAGGTGGGAGAGCGGATCATGGAACGAATCCAGCTGGAAGAGAGAGGCTGAAGCCACAGAAGAGCAAAGGGATCTTTGCAAAACAGGCAGGGGCGGGGGTCCACAGGTCCTGGAGAAAGCACCTCCCAACGTTACAGCAGGAGAGAGGCTGACTATGTGTGCCAGGGAATTCATTTACAGCAAGCTGAGAGGTTCTTGGCTGATGACTAAGAAGCTGAGTTGAGGGAGGGAGGTGAAAGCAGTAGAGGTTTGAGGAAAGCAGGAAAGTTTCAAAACAGTCACTGACTAGAGAGAGAGAGTAAACCCGGGTAAGATATTAGGGCTTCCAGGCAGCGCTGAGAGCTCATCTGAGATCCATGATTATTAATTCATAAAGGCCCCTTTCACAGCCCTAATGGAAAGACTGCCGAAAGCCTACTAAATACTGTTGGTATCTTTCCTGAGAATTCCTTTTAATGAGGGCATCACAGCAATTGTCTTCTTCTTTCTATATGTATTTTATTGTCTGTTTTTCTCTCATCACTCTGGAACATCAAATCCATGAGTAAGAGTTACAGTAACTGACTTTTATTTTCTTTATAATTAAAAATGTATAAACACCAGAATGGCTGAAAAGCTAGTCCTTGAAACCTCCAAAAACACCAATGTGAGAATTCGTGTCTGGAATATGCAAATGCGAACACACAGATAAGCCAGAGCACCAAATAAGGGCCTTGCAAGAGGGGCTGGGGGAGGGCTGAGTTAAAAGTGCACAGAATTCAATCAGTCATGAGGAATAAAAGAATCATTAATAGGCAATTAAGGAGCTAGTATGCAAAACCAAACTCAGAAAATTAAGGAAACCCAAGAATCTGAGTGTCTACAAGCAAAGTAGCTGTGTGACCGTGAAAACGGCTGTACGAGACCCAGCAAGGCTGGTGTGATAAACGCAGTGAAACGCACGGGAGGGAAGATGGTGAGCCGTGAACACAGACATCCTGGGAGGTATATGACTGTACAGGGCGACAAAGGCAGAAATGAAAGAAAATACTGTAAATGTACAAACATGTATCTTACCATCTGGTCTCTCACTTTCAGGAAGTTTCTATCTCCTGGAGCCAGGGAGAGGAACGGCGGGGGTCTCTGACCAGGTGTAAATTCTCAGCAGAGTGTTATCTGCTTCAGTGTTGAAGGCTTGGCAGGTCCTCAGCTGGGCTGGCCGGGTCCACCTTGAATCTGCACCTTCCTCTGGGTCTCCACCAGGGGATGGCCCTTCTCTTCCTATGTGCACATCTTTGTGCTTTTTGTCCATGTTCAGGAAAAGTCTAAAGAAAAGACCAGCATCCAGGTCAGGCGGTTTCCTTATGATTCACTTCGTATGCCCACCTCCATCTGCCGCCCCACCATCATCCACCCGTGTTAGTCCATCAGCCGTTGCTTCCGCCTCTGAAATGTCTTTCCAATCCATACTCCCTCCCTCAATCCAGTGGTTTCTACTTGGACCACCATCGTTTCTCACACAAGGTATGACAGTTGCCTTCAGACTGGCTTCCCTGCTCTGTGTCTACCCCTACCCCTCCCTTTCCCATAATTCAGCTGCTGCATGGCCAGAGATTCATGTAAAATGCAAATCTGATCATGCCAGGTCACTGCTAAGTAACGTTGTGGCTCCTGTTGTTCAGAGTATGAAGCCCACACTCCTCAAACCTGGACCACAAGGCCTGCCATCTGCTCTCGGGTTAGCCTCCCCCAGGCATTAACAGTGGCAGCCTGGCTGAACCTGTCTCTGTCACCCCATCTCCTCCTGCTCTCCTCCTTGCCTCCATTTCCCCTGCTACCTTCTCCCTCTTTCTGTCCCATTCACTGCATGAATTCCAGTCTATTCACTATTCAGTTCCACAAATTCAGTCCTAATTCCAGTCTCTGCTTAAATATCATTAATGTCAGAAAGCCGTCCTGAAGCCAGTAATTCCTTAGTTCTCAAACGTTTTCTTTTTTTTTAAACACTGATGCCAAGAACCCTTTGTCATGTTTTATTTCACCTGTTGGCTTAAGAGCTCTGTGACTGTCAGGATCACATCTATTTCTCTCAATGCTACATTCCTAAGCACAGTGCTTAGGCGGGGAGAAGCTTCCAAAATATTCGATTGAATGAAGAAATGAGCAAATAAATTCCCAATGCAGCCCACAGCTTTTTGGAGCCTAGAAACTACATTTGGTCCATGTTCCAGATTTGATCAGGCTTGGGGAAAAAGGCTGACAAGGCATTGAATTATATTAATCAAAATTCCTATTTATTCATTTCAATAAGAAATATAACTGATAAGTGGGCCCAGATTTCATGTAGATCTTATATTCTGTATGAGTTTGGGAAACCAAATCACAGAAAATTTTTGTGATGGGCATAGATTCAGAGAAAGGGATTTATGGTTCAAATGTTTAATAACATATGGTTTCAATTGCCTGATTCCTTCATTTTTATATTGATGAGGACACCTGCCAGGTCAAGACTGCATCCTGCCCATGGCTGGCATGCCAACACCAGCCTTTCTGACTGCTGTTTTACGGCCCTCCCTGCTAACAAACCCCCATAGTAAGAGGGTAAATCCTTTAGAGAAGCAAACATCTTCTATTGTGTTATTTAGAGTCTTTCACCAGCCTGAGAGTCATCAAAGAGATTTGGATATCTCTAATCTGATCCCTTGGAAGTTTTTATTTTCCTGGCATTTTCATTTGCTCTTTCCCTCATTTCTAAGTCCTTGGTGGTGACATACTGCAAGTGACATTTTCCACTTGAGCATTCTGAGACTGTCTTCAGTATTAGGTGGAGCCCCAGCCTGCATTAGGGAATGTACTGGGTCACTGACTTGTCTGAAATTGAGGGCTTCCTAGCAATGATATTTGAAAGAGACCATTGTTGTATCTAAGAGTCAAAATAAATGTTAGAACAGCCTTTAGGGCTAAACCAGCAAGGTGGCTGAAACCATATAGTAGAAAAACAGGCTTGTGACAATATGCCAGCTCTTTGAAGCTAGAGGATAGTCATTTTATTTCATCTTTAATTGGCAGTTTATTTATTTATTTTTTGAGAATGATCATTTTAAAATTTAACCCTGTGTTTTGTAAAACATATACGACTACCTTATTATTTGTGTTTTCTATAAATTATTTCTTATTCTCCCGGACATATGCAAGCTCTGGCAAACACCGAACAGTCTCTTAATGGTACTTATGGCTAACAATAACTATATTTTCTATTTATGTGTTTATTGTTATCTTCCCCTACTAAAATGACAGCTCTGTTTGGGAAGGAATCTTGTCTGCCTCATCCATGGCTGCTCTGCAGGACCTAGAAGTGGATTCAGCCCAAACATGCTGAAATAACTACTGTCACATGAATGAATGAATGAATGCTCTGGGGAGCCAAGAAAGATCGCCTTAGCCAGGTATGGGGTAGAGTTCAACAGTGGAATGGCACGTTCCCGTGGCCCAGATTGGGAGGCCGCGGAGGCAGTGGGATGGGCGAGTCCACTGGGAAAGCGAAGCACCAGAAGGAAAGAGAAGACGAGTTACGGAAATAATTAGGCCCAGACGGAGGCTCTGCTTCCAGCCCTCCGCTCCTCGCAAGCTCACGTGTTACACGAACATAGCCTGTGCAAGTGCCCCTGGGACAGAGGAGCCGGGCAGGAAAAGACACCTGGCCAAACACCCAGAAGCATTCAGTATTTGAGAAATTTTAGCTTATTTATACTAGTAAAATGTTACACAAATGGTTTGCTTTTTTAGTCCACAGATAAACCAAAATCAAAGGAAAAGGAAATTCGAAGTAATAAGGTAGGTAATGGCTTTGCTAAGTTGACTCCCTGAAGCTCAGTTTTTTAACCACTTTTTCATGCTATTTGCAGCTTTAAAAACAAAAACAACCCAATAAGTCCTCTTAGTAACTTCCTGTTAATATGGTTATATCAGAAAGTTGCAGATTAAATCACTTGAACTCCTGTAAAATAGTTTACAAATTATCTTGGCTCATTATGCTCTTGTCTCTTGATAAGAAAGGCTGTATATTTTCAAAATCTCCACTGAAGACCCTGCCTTAGCTGCTCAGTGTCCCTGGACCAGTTTCTCTGGCAGTTCAACACTGGAAAAAAGCTCATCTCCTAAAGAACTGGTGATTTTTGTCAATGTCTAATAACAAAAGACACATAAATCATCATCCTTCTTACTTGCCATGAAGCCCAGCACTAAATGCTGGGCTCCATTTAAATTATCCTTAGCCTGGACCCTGGCCCGGGAATCCCTCCCTGTGTTAGAAGTTTTCAGACCATGTGCTTGTATGTCTGTAACTTGCATGCTGTGAAATCACAGAAGTGTGTGAACAATGAATGTTTTATTCATGCCACTGGCTTTGTGCCACAGTGAGTTCCAGGAAGAGTCCAATCCACAACTATTTTGTTTTCCACAGTCTCTTATGAGAGTTCATTAATGACAGTCCCACCCATTTGTACAAGTCAGCACACAGAAGAAGGTATGTGTATGCTATGGGATATTGTGCTTTATAATTAAATTAAAAAATAAACTGTAACTTATTTATACTCAGAGTTATACATGCTTTTTTAAGATATGGATAACAATAGTAATAGTTACTGAAAAACATCTAGCTTGGATGCTATTATCTTGTACAAGGTATATATTCATATACACAGTAGTTTTGTTAGGTTCTAAAAGACAGAAAGGTCACATTCAAGAAGGTAACCCTTCAATAATCTGGAGACTAAACTGTACAATTATCTCTCTTCTTCACTACATGATTCTTATTAAACTATCCACATTTGAATCATTCTTTATGTAGTTTGTTTGAAAATTCTTGGAATTTTCTTAAGTATGCTTGTTTTTTTAAAGTGTGTGAATTCTCAAACAAAACTAACCCTACATATAGCATATGTCAATTAAGGGATAGTTTCTTCACATACTTGAGTTGAAATCTTTTGGTGTTTAAGTAGTTTTTGTGGCAGACAGTCCCATGGTTGACTGATCATTACACTAATGATTTATTTCTGTACTTATTAAGTACCTACTGTCTCCTCTAGGTTTGATTAAGTTTAGAGAGGGAGGGAGACCTTCTGGAGGGATTGTAATCTGTGTGAGAGGTATAATCTGGGAGGTGGGGGATTTTCAAAACAAAACAAGTATTATGTAGGCTTGAGGTTTGGGCTAGTCCTGGAAGCTTTTGTGGGCTTCAAGTTTGACTTTAAAGAAAGTATAAGATTTAGATGAAGAGACATAAGAAGAATTCTAGTTCTAGGCAGAGGAAGAGCATAAGCAGTTTACATAAAGAAAATTGGTAGTGAGATGTGGGTGTGTTCACCCCCACTAGAGAGCTGGATGGAGACCTTGGGGGGAGTTAGAAAGAGAAGGTGGAATGTTTCATTAACTCTCCTAATGAAACATTGGTTGGAGGGCTGACTGAGGAGCTGGCGAGTTGGGAGTGAAGCTCTGAATCTGATACACACTGAAGAGCCTTGTAAACTCTTGATGAGAGCAGTGAGATAATGAGAGGGTGCTTCAGAAAGAATCCAGTTGTGGAGATAAGAGGTTCTGTAATTACACGACAGGAACAGGATATGAAGCTTTTCATCAGCATCAACAGCTGTCTGAGCTACATAAGATCTCCAGCGTCTACAGAAAACTAAGGCTTAGATAGAACAGCAGAGGGGAGAAGAAAAGAAAAAGAGTATTAAATGATCACTCTGAGCTCAACAAGACTAAATTTTCTAGCATAGCACTAGTGACATAGTAGGACTCAATAAATATTATTTTTATTATCATTCTAAGATTATTTTGCATTATGCTTTAACAGAAAGTAAGGGAAACTTACATTTGTTTGTACCACCTAAGTTAGAATCATATTTCTTCTTATCTTCACAATAACTCTGAGATGGAGATATTAATATATATTAATCTATTAATATATATACATACATTATATATTAATATAACTTTTTTGTAGTTGAATATATAGGCTCATGGCTAAGAAACATACAGGTAATAAATGGTACAGCCTATATTTGGACCCAGGTCTGTTTGGCTCTGACATTGGGAAACAAAAGATCTGCCAGGAGCTAGAAGAACAAATGTATGGCTGAAAACCAATTATTGCTATAAACATACCTAAAGAAGTGTCAGGAAGAAAGGAGAGTGATCAACAATGGAGCCCAGAAAAAAAAGGGGAGCCTGACAGGTGGGAGTAGGAGTGGCTCTGTACGGCGGAAGGACTGGAGACGCTGACTGATACACAGTCACGTGGTTTCCTGCAAACTCAGTCGGTGCTATTTACCTCATCTTCCCATATTTACCCAGAGATTTCATCACTGGTGTCCCAGATACTGTCAGAGAGGAATGCATGCTGTCTGTACTGAGGAGCAGCTGGAAAGGAAGAGTTCAGCCACTGGAAAGGATACCGTATTTCATAAATTCACGAGACAACGATGGCCTTTTTCATACCCTGGTCCCTCCTGGATTGTATTAGCATTTGCCATTTCCTCCATGTTGCTAGTCAATCTGTCATACTACTAAGAGGAAGTTTCCGGATGTGTGCAGGAGAAGAATATCATAATGGAAATATTACCCATGAGGCCACTGGATGGCCAGTCGGAAGACTTCATCCTGGTGACACCTGCCCTTTAAGAGTTCAACAAAAGGGTGTCCAGATGACTTACCAGTTCAGATTTCTTGCTGTGCCTCCAACTTCCTGAAATCCTTTCTTGTTCAAATTATCCTCATTAAAGTGTATGCTTAGAAGGGCATATGTCAGTTCCATTCACATTTCACTGCCCAAAGCAAATTCCATGGCCATGCCTGATGTCAATGGTGTATGGAAGTATCCTTTAGAGGAAGGGCAGCAAATAATTAGCAGTAATAATATAGTCTGTGCATCCTACAGTATGGGGGAATATATTCGTAAATGATTTCTCAATAAGAGGTTAACATCCAAAATACATAAAAAACACATATGCCTCAACAACAAAAAACAAATAACCGGATTACAAAATGGACAAAGGACATAAACAGACATGTATCCAGAGAAGACATACGGATGGCCCACAGGCACATGAAAAGATGCTCTACATCGCTAATCATCAGGGAAACGCAAATCAAAACACAATGAGATATCACCTCACAACAGTTAGAATGGCCGCCATCCAAAAGACAAGAAGTAACAGGTGTTGGCAAGGATGTGGAGAAAAGGGACCCCTCCTACACTGTTGGTGAGAATGCCAATCAGTGCCGCCACTGTGGAAAGCAGTATGGAAGTTTCTCAGAAAACTAAAAAGAGAAATACCATTCGACTCAGTAATTCCACTTATAGGAATTTACCCAAAGAAAACAAAATCCTGATTCAAAAAAATTACATGCACCTCTATGTTTACTGCCACATCATTTACAACAATCAAGACATGGAAGCAACCTAAGTGTCCATCAACAGATGAATGAATAAAGAAGATGTGGTACAGAAACACAATGGAGTACTATTCAGTCATAAAAAGAAAAGAAATCTTACCATTTACAACAAGATGGATGGACCTACAGGGTATTATGCTAAGTGCCATTGTAGAATATAAATACAAAGCAAAACAGAACAAACAAAACAGCAGTAGACTCAAAGACACTGAGAAGTGACTGATGGCTCCCCATGGGGGAGGGGTTAGGGGCACAAAAATCTCAATCATAAATTGGTCACAGGGATGGAAGTGCAGCATGGAGAATATAGCCAATGGTTCTGTAACATCTTTCTGTGCTGACAGTAACTTCACTAATAATAATGTGTATAACTGTTGAACAACTGTATTGTACACTTGAAACCAATATAATAATGTCTATCAACTATACTCCAATTTAAAAAAATATATATATATAAAATATAACCTGCTACATGGAATATGAGTAGTTACTTATTTGTCTGATTAGAGACTATTCCTACCAATAAAGATAAATTTTTTTCCTCTTCAATAAATTCTGTTACTTCTATTAGTACTTGGTTTGATCACTCATATTAGAGTATATGGTTTCAATTTAAGAATTTTGATTGACTTCTGTATGTAGTCAGCTTTGCTGAATTAATAAACTACAAAAAAACCTCAGTTTTTTACAATAAAAAACATTTTTATGTCTTGCTGATACTACCTGTGGGTCTCTCAGTCAGCTCCAGGCTGTGGGTTGGTAGCGAGGTCTGCTCCCCAGGTCTCCTCAGTGGGGACCCTCAGTGGGGACCAGGGGAAGAAGCCCTGGTCTGGGAGGTGCTCGCCT
Organism: Manis javanica; assembly: GCF_040802235.1. NCBI lineage: Eukaryota > Metazoa > Chordata > Mammalia > Pholidota > Manidae > Manis > Manis javanica. The sequence goes on from NC_133167.1 coordinate 101,892,068, forward strand.
GCGGCAGGGGGCAGCCACGAGTCCGTGCTGGAGCGGTGGGCTCTTCTGCACTCGTGGTGTAAATCCCAGCAGCTCACATGTCACTGGCCCAACCTGACAGCAGGGCGGTGGCACACCCTGGCCCTGCGTATGGAGTTGACTGTTACACGTCTCTGACGATGGGCCCTGGGATCCAGGTTGACATCAGGTAGCAGCCAGCTTGGGAACTCACCTGCATAATGGCTGCCCCCGTTGCCTGCTTCACCCCTTCATCTCCCCGCAGCCAATCAATCCCACAGTCCTCTTGTGACTCTGCTCTCTGAATAGCCCCCAAACAGATCCATTTCTTTCCATCCCCAATCCCAGTACCTCGTTTCCTACCTTGACAATCTCTAATTGAAGTACCATGGTCACCTCTAAGGTGGACTCTCTGCCTCTACTTTCTCCCATTCTACTCTGCCCCCACACTGTCCACCGTGATTTCCCCAAATCCAGATCTGCTCACATCAGTTCCCTGCTCATTAGCTGTCACCGGTCCCATCATCTACATGATCAATCCTGAGACCTTCTCAAACAAATCTCCAATCACTTATTTCTTCCATCCCCCTCAAAGGACCTTATCTGTTAACCTTCAGAACAATAGGTTTCACAGAAAACACCGACTTTCACAGCTCTCTAAACCTTCTCCAATTGTTCCCACTGCCCGGAATGTCTTCACATTTTCCACCTGGCAAATTCTTAGTCTTCCTTCAAAATCCATCAAATGTTTTTTTCTTAATGTTAAATATCCCCAACTGACCTGGATGGTTAGCAGCTCCCTTCTCTGATTTCAAACCACTTTGAATGGAATTCTAATAGCTTCTTTCATATTTGATTTTTATTTTTTATTGAAGTATAGGTGACATGCAATATCACATTGGTTTCAAGCATACAACACAGTTATTTCAACACTTACACACATTATTAAATCCTCACCCTAAGTAGTACAGTTACTATCTGTCAGCACCGAAAGATGTTACAGAACCACTGGCAATATTCTCCAGGCTGCACTACCATCCCGGAGACCACCTTCTATTATGACTGAGATTTTGTGCCCTTCTATCCCCCACCTTCTTCCCACCCGCCCACCCTAACCCCTCCCCCCTCCCCCCTTCCCCATTGTAACCACCAGCCACTTCTCAGTGTCCATGAGTCTACTGCTGTTTCGCTGATTGTTTTGCTTTGTTTTTAGATTCCGTAACAAGTGAGGTCATACGGTATTTGTCTTTCTCTCTCTGCTTACTACACTGAGCATAATACCCTCTAGGTCCACCCATGTTGTCACAAATGGCAGGCTTTCTTCCTTTGTAGTGGCTGAATAATATTCCACTGTGTGTATGTGCCACATCTTCTTTATCCATTCACCTACTGACAGACAGTTTGGTTGCTTTCCTATCTTGGCGATTGTAAATAATGTGGCAATAAACATAGGGGTGCATATAATTTTTTCAAATCAGGGACTTTGTTTTCTCTGGTAAGTTCCTAGAAGTGGAGTTCTTGGGCCACTTCTTTAACATTTTAGAGTGTTTTCAGTTCTGCCATTCCTCTTCCCCAGACTGTAAGCTTCTGAAGGAAGAAACTGCGCCATTTGTCTTTGTATCTTCATCACTTAGCACAGGACCTAGACATAATAGGAGTTCGAGAAATTCATTTGCTAACTCAGTAGACACATGCTACTTGCCAAACCACGGGCTAGGTGCCGGGGATGAAGGAGAATAAAAACAGATTCAATCCCTGCTCTTTGGGGACTTGAGTGATAAATGGCTTCACTAAATGTCCTTCAGTCTTTTTTTCTTTTTAATGTATTTCAGCTTTGTCCAAGCTTTTCCTAAAAAAATTAAATTAGCTGATACTTGTGCCACCATCTCTTTTTTAAAACACCAGCCCAGCGAGAGACAGTGCTACTAAGGACAGATAAGTATTGCTGTGGTGGGGGGATTCCAAAAAGCTTCATTCAGTCTTGATCTTTGCTGTACAGAGGTGTGTAGTCTGGTTGAGGAGCAAAGACCCAACATATGGAACACTTTAAAAACAATACAGAAACATCATTAAGTGCTAATTGTGTGGGACAGCCGGGATTTTTGCAGAAGGGGGATAATGAAGTCAGCCATATATATAATCAGTGCATAATTTATAATGCATGCTGTGCACACCAGCAGTGACTTTAGCACAGCAACAAAATAACTTTAGACACAGAAAACAAGCCTTTGCTCCTGATCATGGTAGAGGAATCAGATCTGTGGAAAAACTGACCTGTAAATAATGTGCTCAGAAAGTGGAAGAGGCCACTCTCATGAGGGTATGTAAAAAGCAATAGAAAAAATACTGCCTCAAACCCAGATTTCGGGAGTCCCTTCTCACAGAGCCTAGAGTCTCCAGGGATGGAAAGAACTGGAATTTAATTAATTTGTGTTATTTATTTATTTCAAAGCGATGAATTAGAGTTGGGGGTCGTGGGTGGGGGCGGTCATCCAGGATCCCAAAGTCCTCACTGCCTCCAAGGAGGTCTCATTGTCACGGGGAGTAAGAAAGCACCTACCATAGTCTGAGCATTTGTGTTCTTGTATAGACATATTTTCTCTTAGAACATTTCTTCCCTGGACACGCTTGTTCTCCCTGCCCCCAGCCCCTTAGAAGCCAGCAGGCCCAGTCGGTGGCTGTGACAGGAACCAGCGTGTCTCTAGGCATGTGTGTCCATACCCTCCCTCCCCAAGGGGCCAGCTTGCTTCTTCCTGGGGCTGGGGGTGGGAGGAGGGGCAGAGGAGGATTCCCGTTCCTGACGTTGTTTGCAACTAGTCCAGCCTTTTGGAAATGCTCTTAATTGGAATATCCAGGGTTTATCCCCATTCACCCGGTCCATACCAAATTCTTTGTACTCTCCCTTCATACCAAACCTCCCACCCAGGGACTCTACCCCAAGATGAACTGACCATGTGCAGCACAAGAGAACACGGGGGCCAGCTCCCTAAAGTGTCAGCTCCCTTTGTTAGGCTTTGGGCACCCAGAAACAGAAAAATTAGATGTCATTTTATAAGCATAAAGATTCTAGCTCAATGCCTTAAAAGGCCACTGGAAAGACCTTCCCTCATCAAGAACTCTCCCTCCTGTCCACTCTGTGTGACCGTAAGCAATTCAGAGTTTATGAGAAGCTAGGGCCAAACATGCAAACACAAAACCCCTGAGCCCAGGAAGGGCATGTTCTCACAGTAACCCAGGCTCAGGTTGAACACTTACGTACTCAAAGGTTCTAGAGGGGCCAGAGAGAAGCAGCCAAGACTGAGTTCAGTCCAGCAGACTGTGAGGAGAGGAAAAAACTTGCGGACACTGCTGACACCGATGTTCTTGGGTTTGTTTCAAGCAGCGAGGACACTCCATTTGGAGGGCTAATGACTGGTACCTGTCGAAGGGAGAAGCCTGGCAATTTTTATTCTTCCCTTAATTAAACACTTTTTTTCTTTACTTCTGATAATACGATGAATTTATGGGCATCTGGAAACATGATTTTTTCTTTTAACACAGTAACTAGAATCTTCTTCAATTTTTTTTTCCCAAAAAGAAAAAAAAAGACTTGCATATGAAGGAGACATGAATATTTCCCATGTGTGTTGGCCCCTGAGGGTGGAATTAGTATTCAGATTCAGCCCACGGGGATTGGCAGGTAGAGGCCTGTAGAGCTCAGCCAGCTGCAGACACGTGAGTCTTAGCCACTCAGCCAAGCCACCAACTTCCCCCGTGTGAAATGCGGCTGGGGCTGAACAAGCAGAGCCCTGAAATCCAACATTCAGGCTGAGCTGGAATTTCATAAGCAAATGCCGACTGAAACATCTCCTCTGATAGAAAGGTCAACAGATACTTTTTCACTTTGCAAAATGAGCAGCATAGACATACCTGGAGTGTCCAAGCTGGAAGGGCTTACACAGGTCACCCCGTGTTGGTCCCGTGGTCGGCAGACGAAAGAAGCGGGACTCACCACAGCACCGGGACCTGCCTGTGTCTGGATGGCTCTGAGGGCGTCCATCGCTGAACTGCGTCCCCGGGCTCCAGCTCTACATCTGGGATCATGCACAGATTCAACAGTCTGCAGAAGAGCTGCCCAACTGGTGGTGGGAGGGGGAGGAATGTGTAAAATTTGCACATGAAATAACAGGAAGCATAAATATATAAGACTTCGTTTTCCTGGCCCTTTTAAGCTGTCATTTTGCAAAAAAATCAGTTGTGTATAAGTAGATAGTACCTGCCACTCCTGACCTCTAGCCCTTGGTTCACTTCCCGTGAGGACAATGGTGACACTGGTTGCCTGTATATCCTTTTAGACAAATGTCAACAGTGATCGTTTGAAAGTATTAAAAATGTGTTTTTGTCACTTTTCCCTTGTGATCGGAAACCCCTGTACGGACACTCTGACCTCATAATATGTAGCTGTCTTCCAGGTAATTTCTCATGAAGGTTAAATACCGACAACCTCGAGGACGTGGAAGTTGGTGGGGAAAATAGATTGCTGCATTGTCTGACACCCATATTTTCCTTCCATAGTTAGTCTTCACATTTTCCTAAGTTTCTGTGTTCACAAACAGACGAACACAGAGAAGGAACAGCTTACACCATGGCTGTTCGGAATTTGTGGCTTTCAATGACCCACTGCCAAGATTTAGTGGAATCAACAGAAAGCCAGTGCTTTATTTCTGAGAGATGAAAGTTCACAACCTCACCTTTTCAGATAATTCTTTATTCTCTGTGATCTGAAATCAAGGTCCACAAAGAATTAAAGGCAGAAAGCAAGGGCAAAACCTGTTGCATCTCTTTGTAAAATGTCTCTAATATCTGTGCACCTGAGCAAGCCCTTCCTACCCACCCCCAACCCATTGTTTCAGGTCAAGCCCTCTTTCTTCACGGGGACAATTAAACCCGACACGCTTTGTTAAGCCTGCCTTACCTGGTCACTCAGGCTGAATCTCAGTGGGCGAGCAAGAGAGGGTCGCAAAACACAGTGAGGTAACAAACACCACTCTCCGTGATGAGTTTAGATTTCATTGTATGGATACTGACAATGAGATGCCATTGCAAGACATGAAACAGAGGGTTTACATACACGTACATGCACATGCATGCATAAAACGTACACACAAATCATTCCAGCTGCCATGTGAAGAAGGGGTAGCAGGGGGGCAACAGGCTTTGCAGTGGTTGAGCTGAGAGACGATGCCACCGGGCTGTGATAGTAGTGGGATGCAGAGACCTAGATGAGTTCAGGGCACGGCTTGGCAGCAAAGGACACAGGACTTGCTGTTGGACTGCACATAGGCAGGAGTGAAGCAAAGAGAGATTAAATTCCTAGGTATTTGGCCTCTGCTACTGGAAGGGTGCAGTTCTGCCCTGAAGTGGGATAGGATGTGGGAGGAAACAGAACTGGGAGAGGTGCAGGGGTAGTCAAGAGTGAGAGCTCTGGCCATCCAGTCCGCAGATGCCTCCTAGGCGTGCTGACGTGCACCCTACCTCCTGGGCGGCTTCTCTGTCCCTTTATGGTTCTTCCTCCACCTCTTCGCACCGGAGGTCCCCACGCTCCTTCCTCGGACCTGTTCTCCACCCGCATTTCCTCTGTCAGTGACTTCCTTTAGCCTCATGGTTCTGTGGGCTGCCTATATGCTGATGTCACCCAGATTTTAATCTCCAGGCCAGAACTCGACCCTGACATCCAGGCCTGTTTATCCACCTCTGCCTCACAGGCAACTCAATCTTCCCTCCCCAACTAGAGTTACCAGAGGAAGTAAAGGACACCCAGTTAAATTAGAAGGGATGGTGTGTTTAAAGACCAAAGACACTGGACTAGATTAACAAAAGGTTCACGACATTCATTCCAAGGACACTTAATAAGGACATGTAGTGCATCGGCACTATTATGGGCAACTGAAAATACGAGTATGAAGAACACAGTTCCTGCTCCCAAGGGGCTTACATTTTAGTGGGAGGAGGCAGCCTAACAACCAAATGCTATGAAGAAAAATTAAAGATAAAGGGGGAGGTAACATGGCATTGGAACATTCTCCCTTTTCATTAGTATTTTCCTTTCTATTTGAACTGTCTTTATACATTATTGTCCACAAATGCAAGACTTGTTTGCATTAATATCACATTAGCAGGACTAACGAAAAATTCTCTAAAAAGGTTAAGGTCATATACCCATCTTTTAGTTAAGAGTTTCATAGATTATGGTCTTCCTCCTAACGTAGGCAGAGTTGGGTAAGAGTTTTCATGGATCAGAGGAAGAGAGGCCATTCTAGAACATAAAATAGCCATTTGTGGAGTAGCTACATGATAGAGGGAGCAAGGGTAATGGAAACCAGAGAGGACACCATTGAGGCAGAAGGAGGAGGAAGTGCAAAGGCCCTGTGGGTGGAGAGCGATTGATGTGCTCACAGCAGAGCAAGGTGGCCAATGTGGATGGAAGAGAGTAAGCAAAAGGAAAGTGCTAGTAGATGTCAGAACTCGGAGCCAGATTACATGGCAGCTTTTAGGCCATCATAAGGACTTTGCATTTTACTGTAAGATGGGAAGCCATTCAAGGACAGAGAGGAGAGACTGATTTGCTGAACCTCTTACCTGCTTTGTAGAAAATAAGCCTAAGGGTAAAGGTGGAAACAGGAAGATTGGTAAGGGAGTTACTACAGTAGTTCTGGCAGGAGTGACTGACAACAGTCGGGAAGAGGCAAAGAGCAGTGGAGCGGTCAGCTGCTGAAGAGATTTTGAAGGTCAAAGCGACGGAATTTGCAGACAAGTTTGTGTTGAAGTACAAGAGAAAAAAGGAGCCGAAGGTGAGTACAAGATTTTTGACCTGAGCAACTAAAAGATGGAATTGCCCTTTACTGTGAAGAGAAAGACTAGACAAGAGTAGGTACGTGGCTGGAAGGGCGTGTAAAGCAGGAGCTAACACGGTAAGTTTGAGATGTCGGTCAAACAAACAGGGAAATGTGGAGAGGGCAGCTGATGCACGGTTTGGCGAGGAGGACTGGGTTGCTGGTATGCATCTGGGAGTCATTAAAGTATAAAGGGTGTTCAAAGCCACCCAACAGGATGAGATACCGGAGGGAGTGCGGGAGGAAAGGACTCCTGAAGCCTCAGCCCAGGACGCTCCAGTGTGGGGAGGACAGGAAGAAGGAGCCTATTCAGCAGAGCGGGATGTGAAGGAACAATCTGTGAGGCTGGGGGAGATTCTACAGCAAGTATATATACTTGGCCCCCTGGAGGCCAAGGGAGAAAAAAAGCATTTCAGGAAAGAGAACATTTGTGTCAAATGCTGGCAGGAAAAGATGATGACCAAGAACTGACCATTGAATCTGATAATGGGGGTGCAGTTTCACTGAAATGCTGAAGACAAAGCCATTCTGAAAATCTGAAAAGAATGGACTGAGAGACCAGAGCAGGCAGCCCTTTCGAGGAGTTTCTCCACAATGGTGAACAAAGAAACCAGGACCTTAGTTTTCAGGGATGTGGGCTGTCTGTGGTCAGTTTTTACAATTGGAAATACAACAGCACATGCCACTAGGAAAGTGTGATGCCAGGGGAAGCATGGACAGTTGGGAGGAGGGAATGCTCGTAGGAACCAAGCTCCCATGCATGGGAGGGGGGTCAGCCTCAGCCTCAGCCTCAGCGCAGACCGGCATCCATGGCGAGGACAGGGAGGCAGCAGGCTGGGCGCACTGGTAGAAACAGCAGGTGGAGATTCTGGTTAACTTTTGTTCTCAGTGAAACAAGAAGTTCATCAACTGGTGAACATGGAGGGAGAGGGCTGCTGCCGGTTGGAAGAAAGAAGAGAAAGTAGACTACGGGGTCTCAGAGAGGGGAAGAGTGAGCGGAGAAAGATTGCCAGGCAGCCTTGAGGGCCTGCGGGAGCTCTGTCACATGAATTGAAGCCGTGAGCAGTCGGCACTGTTGTGCATGAATCTGGCTTCTTTCTAGCAGCAGAGCTGAAGAAGCCAAGTGCGCTGAGTGACATTTCAACAGAAGCAAGGGGGCTGAGGATGCGTGCAAGCCAGGGCTTAGCAGGCAGGGCTGCAGAATGAGGGTCAGTGAAGAGGGAAAGCCAGCCTGGGATGGCCACGGGGGTTAGGGTGGGTGAAATATTTCCACGGTCCTGTCCCTGCGGAGTCTCCAAGAGGGGACCATAACATGCAAAGTTGCCCAGGTTTTTTGGGCAGCCCAGAAGTCCAGGACCCATGAAACACTCTGGGTAGGTAACTGGTTTGGAGCGTAATTTCGCCTCAGTGACAGAAGTCACCTGGTCACCACAAGAATGCTCTTCAAGCTCCACATCGTAGGCTTCTCCAGATTATTTTTCCAATCTACTTAAATTATTGTTGAATTGTCAGATTATTGTCCGAAGTCAGGATGAGGCATGTCTAAAATGGGAAGAGACGCTAAGGAAACAAATGACAGTTTACAGCCAGGGATTATTTACAAATGATTATGGACAGTGATACTGTCTCTCATAGTATCAGATCTGCATTCTCACCCACTCGGATGGATAGACAGACCTCAGTGCACAAGAAGTAAAACAAAGATTCAAGTATCTGGTAAACAAAACAAAACCCAGCAAATGATCGACCTTAATCCTGCATGTAAAGTAGCATAGAAATCTTCCTTTAGCTACTATTTTGCACCTCTCTGGACTCAAACCTTTTGTCATCAAACTTGAGTAATTTTTTTAATCACTATTTTGCTACAGCTTATAATCACTTTTCTTAATCTGTGAAAATTTGCTTTTTTCATATAATGAGAAATGTTGGTTTACAACCAAAAAAAACAAAACAAAACAAGCTCTAAGGATAATAGGAGAAAATTTCTGACATGTGGGGTATGCTATCACATTTCTGAGGCACAAAACTGCAGTAACAGTCAGCCCTAAAGGCTTGGAACTGCTAGATGGTACCATTTTACAACCTTGGTAAGTATATAATGGCAAGTTGTTCTCTGGGTTTCCAAATCATCACTTCCCACTGAAGGCACGATCCATGTGACTCATCTAGAACCTGAACCTGGGAGAGAAAACCACCCAGTTGGACTAACACCTTTGTGTCTCCATGGAAAGTTTCCAACATTAGCATACTGTATTAATAAACTAAGGGCTCTGGTCAATGTAATTACACTTTGCTGTTCAAAGCAAGTGTATTGCACAGTCAAGAACAGAGGGGAAAAATCCACGTATTTAAAAAACCAAAACCATACATTGATGCTCAAACTAGATCCTCTCTTAGAATCTATTTATTTTTTAGCTAGACACAAATATCGTCTGCATTTAATCTATATTGAAAAGAGAAGTCTAAGTAAATTAAGATGAATTTTAATGCAATAAGGACTTAAATAGAAAGAAAATAACTTTGACCAAGTGCTTTTCCAACACACAAACTAAAAGAGGGAATACAAGCTACCAGGCAGACAGTTTAGAAGAACAAAAATTAAAAGCAGCCAGATTTATTTTTAAAAGTCTGAGGCAAGTGGAGAGGTACTAGCCCTCCACCTGGGGCAAGATGGAAGGATATTGCTGCACAAAAACACATACTGAACCAAAGGATAAAGACACCCAATCTTCATTTCTGTCCTACCGTATGCTGCAAAGGACTGAAGGACACAGTTAAGGAGGCAGGACGATTTCCAGCCACTACAATATAAATGTGAAAGACTGCTTGAGTGTTTATAGGTACACAGCTCCCCACCATCCCAAAATACACTGCTAGGGCAAAAGTCTCATTCCTTCAGTGTTAATGACATGCACGCACGTGTTGATGGTACCCAATTCTTAAGGAAACTTGAATTTTTTAAATAATGGAGAGTGCTAAATCAAGAATCCACTCTCAAGTGGGTAATTGAGGAAGTTATCTAGAAAATGCATAGGGTTTTTCCAGGGCTGGAATGCTAAGGCCAAGAGTGCCCGGACAAGGCTGCCAAGAAAATCCTTCTGAACTCCCGAAGAATGGCACTGAAGGGGCTGTGTTCTGTACCCTGAGATCAGAAAGCAGGCAAGACTAGAAACTCCTGTGGAGTCAGGATAATACCTGTTACTCTAATATTAATACAGATAATGCCGATCAATACCATTAGGGGGGTGTGACAGAAACCTTCAATAAGAGGCCCATTCCATCTACATGTAGCTGGATAAATGCCTTTAAATTAAGACACGTCAATGTTTGTTTCATATTGATAGTTCAAGAAACCCGCAGAGGTTAACCTTCCGTTGCTTACAGCCTCTCCGAGTAGGATGGTGAGGTAGTGCTCAAACTCTCTTTAAATCCTGTTGATTACCCTTATCTAATATTACTTACTAATCCCACCTTTAATACAGAGAGGGTGATTCTGGCTTGATTATTCCCAATACTGCATGGCTGGAAATTTAATAACACTGCTTTGTCCTCATTATATTTAAGGGCAATATATTCACAGAAAGTGATTCTAATTTGCCATTTGTCAAAGTGATAGGCTTCCTTTTAAAAATAAATTGACATCAAAAAGTGAGTCACAAACAACAACAAATGTTAGCGAGGTTGTGGAGAAAGGGGAACCCTCCTACACTGCTGGTGGGAATGTAAATTAGTTTAACCATTGTGGAAAGCAGTATGGAGGTTCCTCAAAAAACTCAAAATAGAAATACCATTTGACCCAGGAATTCTACTTCTAGGAATTTACCCTAAGAATGCAGCACTCCAGTTTGAAAAAGACAGATGCACCCCTATGTTTATCACTGCACTATTTACAATAGCCAAGATATGGAAGCAACCTAAATGTCCATCAGCAGATGAATGGATAAAGAAGAGGTGGTACATATACACAATGGAATATTACGCAGCCATAAGAAAAAAACAGATCCTACCATTTGCAACAATATGGATGGAGCTAGAGGGCATTATGCTCAGTGAAATAAGCCAGGTGGAGAAAGACAAGTGCCAAATGATTTCACTCATATGTGGAGTATAAGAACAAAGGAAAACTGAAGGAACAAAACAGCAGCAGAGTCACAGAACCCAAGAATGGACTAACAGTTACCAAAGGGAAAGGGACTGGGGAGGATGGGAGGGAAGGGAGGGATAAGGGCGGGGAAAAAGAAAGGGGGCATTACGATTAGCATGTATAGTGGGGTGGGGGCATCAGGAGGGCTGTGCAACACAGAGAAGACAAGCAGTAATTTTACAGCATCTTACTATGCTGATGGACAGTGACTGTGAAGGGGTATGTGGGGGGGGAATTGGTGAAGGGGGGAGCCTAGTAAACATAATGTTCTTCATGGAATTGTAGATTAATGATACCAAAATTTTTTTTAAAAAGTGAGTACCTTTAAGAAGAGTATGAATAAATCATTTGAAATTTGAAATTAGAATGGTTTGCAGAAAGGCAAAATTCCATCAACATCACTCTAGTGTCTGAAGTTTAGAAAACCCTGCTTTAAAGTCTAGTTGCCACATACTTGAACTAAAAGCTGTTATTTCATAAACTACCCTGTTAGTAACTTGTGACGGAACTCTTTCCTATGACTAATGTTAAGCACATCTTCAGGATAACCTTTTCTTAAATCACTGGTTTTACAACCAAACGGCAAGGCCAAGACCTGACGGCAATCCCAGATGTCCTCATCCTGGAGTCCTGGTCCAGAGTGCTCCCCTCACACTGAGGACAAGATACAGGGATGCTGCTTCTCCAATTGATCTGTAGAGCTTAGGCCACAGAGTAAAGGGAACTCCAAGTTAACTTATACTTTACTTAAAATAGATTTTCAGTGCCATCAAACCATAAAGACTTGATTCACGAGGGACTGAAGAGCAGTCTAGCTTATTTACACCACTTGCTCCTTGAAAACAGGCTCCCCTCTGCTTCAGAGCTGGGGCGCAAGGGCAGATGCCTCAGAGGAAGCCACGGACCAGCTGTATGAAAAGGACAAAGGAGCTGCTATCTTTCTAGCTTACTGGAGAGACTTTTTTGGAATTTTAAGCTATTGTACATACACATCTCTTTTTTCATGCCTGCATTCAGGCAACAGAAAGAGTGATCAGTTCATCTGAAGCTATGACCAGACGCCAGCCGACCCACAGTTCTGATGGGCATTCCTGGTCCCATTCCGGTGTGGTCACCCTCCCAGTCTCCTTGGGAGAGTTCACACCAACTCTCACTCACTCCTACAGATTCCAACATCCCTCCCCGTCCCGGCCTTCCCCAGGGAAAGTGGAAGCTATTAGAAGAGCATGATCTCATTTTCCAAGTACCAAACCTAGCAAGCTATCTGCTTTGACACTCATTCACTCCAGAATCCAAGCATCACTAGGTTACGGATTTCTGTCTTGCTCTGGTCACAGCTCTACCCTCAGAACCTACAACAGTGCCTTGCAATAGCTGTGTGATTAACTCTTTGAGCAAAGGAGTAAAAACAGGCCTTCCCTTTGTAGGAGCTGGAAGTGCCCCTGTCCCACTTTGAGACCCACCCCTTATGGTCCTGGTTCCCTTGTTTCCTGCCAATTCAGATTTGCTCCTGCAATTCATTTGGGATTCAGTGGAATAGCAATTCAATGGAATAGTCTAATCAGCATATAATCATGCTCTATTATCTCTTTTGAAGTTAAAATCCTTAGCTCACCTGTATCTCAGCCACATCCCATTTTCGTTCCATCACATCAAAACTGAAGTTGTCCATAGTTGCCGACTCTTCCTCAGTCCCTTTCCATTCACAATCCACTCCGACCAGGCCTTCATCCCCCACACTTGCAGCCTGTTAATTAAACAATCCCCCCAATCTAGTGGTTAATTCACAGTCTTCACCCTCCCTGAAAGCATGTGAATGAGTGGTCACTCCCTTCTAGAACACTTCCTTCACTTCCGTTTCCGGTGTGCCACTCTTATGGTTCACCTCACGGAGAGATCTCGAAGGCTCCACTGCTGACTCCCCCCACTTTTACATGGTGGAGAGCTGTAAGCCCACCCCCCTCTTCTCCACCTACAACAAGGTTGCTACTCAAAATGCGGGTGGGTCCCTGAACCAACAGCGGGAGCAGCAACACAGCTGAGGAGCTTGTTAGAAATGCAGCATCTCAGGCCCCACACCAGACCTACTGAATCAGAATCGGCATTTTAACAAAATTAGGTGACTCCTGTACACATTAAAATTTGGGCAGTGCTCAGCTCTGTCCCTGAGTGATTCCAGTCGCATGGCTTTCAACTTCACTCTCCAGCTAACTCTCAAATATCTATCTCCTGTCCCCTCCCCTAAAGTCAGCCGCTAACTCCACGCTGGATCCCTCTAGAACACTGGAAGGCTATCAGACGGGTCAAACCCAAGTGCAAACAGAAATCTTGATTTTTCCCCTAAGCCAAAAACCTAAGAGCCACCCTTGTCATCACTTTGCTTTCCAATCCCTAGGCCAAAGTCCTTCCACTGGCAGTACCTCGAAAACACTTAGAAAGAGCCCTACCCCTTGCCACCACTTCCACGACCACCACCCTAGTCTAAGCCACCAATATTTTTGGGACAGAGACTTCTGAGGATGCTCCTAAATCTCATTTCACCAACATCCCCTACAATAAATTCAGCACTCAGCACCCAGTGACCTTCAAAAAAATATAAAGATCTTATATACTTTCATTATAAACCCTTCCCAAATTTTCTACCATGCCTCCTAGAACCGACGTTTTCCAGCCCCTTCCTCGCTCGTCTGATTGGCAAACTTGCTCTTTCTCCTCCTCCCTCCCCTGAATCTCTGCCTTCCTTCCTTCTGGTCTCAGCTCAAACATAATTTCCTCAGAGACCTTCTTCAATCACCATGACTGAAAGCCTCACCTCCCTTTCCACTCACTATTTTCTCTCTGCTTTACTTCTCTTTCAGTGGTTAACAGTTACTGACATATGTAACTGACTCACCCACCGGAATGTATGTTCCATGAGCAGGGCCTTTTTTTCTTTTTAAACCACCATTGCTTAAAACAGTGTCTAGCCCTCAGGTGTTGGCGGAACTGCTCTGGTTAAGGACAGACTCTTGCGTGTGTATCAGCACTTACATGTGCTTCAGTCATACACAGCTGCGTGTAGAGACTCCACCTCAGTTTCCAGTAGGTTCAAATTTCCATAATATAGCAGTGCTTCTGAAACTTCTCTGTATATTACAATCACCTAGGGGATCTTTAAAAAATTATAATGCTTAAGCCACATTCCAAATGAATGAGATCACAATTGCCGGGGATGGGACAGAGGTATCTATTTTTTGAGGCTCTTGAGGCAATTCCAGTTATAAGTTTATGAACCACTGGTGTCTAGTGTGAGTGGGTAATCACGCTATCAGAAAGTACATGAAATCTATAATACTTAGAAAAAGAAATCCCAGTCCTAATGCTACACAAACTAAAGAGTTCCATTTCCTCTGTGGGATGGAAAACAAAAAGAAATTAATATTTTTAAAAAGTTTTAAACCTTAGGTCTTAAGAACACGTCTTCCAGGATTTTCCATGTTTATTTTGCTATCAAGGCTAATCCAAATTTGGGTACTTCTACTATGAAGCTTATTGTTTTCCCCATATGCTAAGGCAAATTTATTCATAAAAGGGCAGGTTTCTCACAGTCAAATCTGAAAGCTTTCGGAGACTTTGCATATACTGATCTTTTGAACGATGTCAGGTAAAGAGCTCTAGCCTGGTAATTAGGATGCAGTCACTATGCCATATTCTCATGAGAGAAAAGGGTTTCTTTACAACTCAACCAAGTTACCATAAAATAAATTCTGAATAATGCTAATGTTTCTTGCTCAAGAAGTAATAACCAGCTGTTTTTAGTCATCACTCAAAATATCCTCAGGACAGAAGCTCATCAAATACTGTGCATTTACCTGTGTCAAAGCTCATCTTTAAAGTGTCCCCATCTCAGAATGAAGGACATTAATGAAAGAGAAAAGCAAGTCATTTGATTATTAAAGTCCTCACTATAGTGCAAATACTCTAGATTTCAAAAGATTCTTGGAGATATTTAAACCAACCTCATATTACAGATGAATAATGTGACACCCAGGTGAGGGGAAATAATATGCCTAAAGCCACACAGAAGAGCTGGAAGAGGAAAAAACATTTTTTTTTTTCCCAAATAAGCAGACAGGATTTTTCACGTCAATCAAAAAGAATCAATATAATCAGTTCAGGAAGAAATGAAGAATAAAAAGCAGGTTACACATAGATTTAAAGGACTAGTCAATCCGCTGCCCACTCCCCCAAACCAAAAAATTCTCCCAGTATATGGATATATATCCATCAAGATGCCTACCCTTAAAATATTAGAATCTTGGAAAATTCAGTTTACAAATACACTATTAATTGCATTGTTATAATGAAATTAGTTCAGTAAATGTGAAAACATCAAACAGCACCAATACCAGAATATTAAGAAAGTAAATACACTATTCTTTAACATAATAATTAATCACTGATTGGGACAGAAGTGAACTATAGCCACTAGCAAAACTATTTAAACTCCTGTTTGACAGAAGGCAATATTTAAAGCCTAGTATATGCCCTTTTCCCACTGATAGGTCTGTGGTTAGGCATCTCAGCAATGGGTCATGTGGAAAATATTTTTAAATCTGATACTTTTTAAAAATTGCTCAAAACCGAACCGTGATACTACATAACCATTTTGCCAATGGCAGCATTTTTGGTATTGTAACCACTCTTACCTGCCCTAATTAAAACAAAACAGAACACAGCTCTCTATTAAGCACTAGATTAAGTATATCTATGATGCAGCAGCAAAAGGCATGTACAGATGGGCGACTGACAGTGTATCAAAATGCTACCAAGGAAAATACAGCAGCAAATACTCTAAAAGAGTACATTATTCCACATGGAATCCCAAATTATTATCTCTAGCTCCTTAAATTCTTGGAAGACTAGAGATGAACGGGTGTATGTATGAATGGGGCTAGGGAGAAAGAAGCTCTAAATGGTAGTGTTCATATTAAATTACCCAAGATAATCTGAGTGCTTACGGAGAACCCCAACTATATTTAATTGTTAGCAAAACTTTGGTGTTCACCCAAAATACAGCATTGCAGTTTGAAGTAAAAATGAAATAGGCATGGTTTGTGAAGTTTTCATGAGGTTCACACTACCTTCTCCCTATTCCCTGTTCCTTTCTTCAGGTGATCTAAAGACTACCTGGCTTAAAATATTTGGTAATTCAGTGCAGAAAATTAAGGTCACAGACAAAGTACAACAACTTTTAATACACCATTAATACTAATGATTAAAAATTATTGCATAGTCTTATGCATTTACCCTAAAACATTTTCTGAAAGCAAATTCTGAAAGAATAATATAAAAGACAAATAACCCTTTAAAATGTGGGTGGTGTTTACTACCTCGATCTTCTATCTTTTTTTGTCTTTTCAGTATTTTTGTCCATTGTTTTCTCATTATCTCCCCTGCATTTTGGGCAATACCATTTTCCCTTTGGTTTGTACGTAAGTGAAACACATGAAAAGTGAAACCATTCAATTGGACATTGTTCATTGTCACATCCGATCATTTCTCCATAAGACACTTGGTTACATAAACAGTATGTAGGTTCATTGGGATCTATTGCAAACTCAACAGGTGAAGCTTCCCTTTCCTGCTTGGCCTTGGAGCGTTTCTTTTTCTTGGCTGACTTGGATTTCTTTTCTTTGGGTGGCTGATCATCACAGTCTTCAATCCCATTCGTCATGTGACACAAATCACGGCTCTCACTGGTTCGCTGTCTGCGGGGTCTTCTTGAAGATCTTTCTGGCTGGCTGGAATCCATCTTTGCTTTATCTGGGGCTCGCTCACTCTCGGCAGGATCTTGAAAACACTGCGAATGTAACTCCATTTGCCTTGCCCGATTTTCCACCAATTCAAGCATCTGTGTCACAATCTGAATTTTTTCATCTCCCAATTCTTGACTATTGATTAATGCTCTCTGGAGATGCTGCTGTAGGCGTTTTTTCTGATTTGAATCATCTTCCTTCTTATATTTTTCATAGACATCATCAATTTCCTTTAATGTTTCTAAAAAAGGGAAGAAAAAATTTGAACAGTTACTATGCATTATGCAACACTGTCGAGTTTTCTCTCACAGAATTGGTAAAGTTAGAACAAACTCAAACTATAAAATCACACTTCTTGATAGTATGTACACATTAAAAATCATTGTTTCCTTTAAAAAGGAAGAACACAACCTCTAATAGTCATTAATTTAAAAGGATAGAGCTGTATGGTTAATAATCACAAGTATTTTACATGGGCCAGGACACTCTATGCCCTTTGGAGTCTACTTAGTGCTATATTACCTCTACTTCATTTGAACTTCACAACAATTCTGTATATAAAATTTACATGCTGGACTCTAGTATAAAACTTAAAGAGGTTTCAAGACTAGGCTAAAGATTACTGTCTAACTGTGTTTACAGGATTTACAGTTCAATGAATGACCTGCTACAAGGTTCAGAGAGAGACTACACCTTGACTTACATATGACACCCCTGGACATCTTTAAACAAAGAAGACACAAGCAACTCTTAGCTTCCCGTTACATTGGTTTTGGTTTTACCCGCTTTTATTGCATCACATGCGAGATTCTGAAAATGAACTATTTCCAGAATAGGGTTAGGTTCAGGTTCAACTGACTAAGCTACTAACAAAATGACAGTGAAGTCAGCATTGGGTCACTCTGCTTTTGTAGAGAACTCGGCCGGTGGTTCTAAGCTTTTGGAACTGCTGATTTAGGTACTGTACAGCATATTGAAAACACTTACATCAATTAAAAATAGCTGAGTCCATAGAATGTACATGAAAATCTGAAAATACAGTTGTCACCAAAACTTAAGATTAGTTTTTAATTCAAATTTAGTCTATTCTTATCTTTATGCAATATTATGCTCTCTGAAAGAGTTCTACCTTACTAAATAGGGAGAAAGAAAAATGAACTCTCCTTTATCATGCCACGTGGCATAGCAGTTTTATATTGCAATATTATTAGCAGCACATGGCATAACCTTCCAATATTACTATTCTAATGATAAGATCAGAAATGTGAGGCAAGTGAAATACATGCACTGGCGCTGTATGCAAGCAAGGGGAACACAAAGCAAGGATTCAACACAACTCTTAGGCATTAGCTTACCCAGGGAAACCAGAAGTACTCACACATGATGGACAGCTGGCTGACCTGGGACACAGGACAAGGTGTGACCACACACTGAGGGTATTCATACCTGTGTAGCATATTTCTAAACAAAGTTCATATCTAGCCATTTGTCCCGCGAGGTATAAAAGTGGACTTCTTAAGAACATAATTTTCCTCTAGAGAAAATAAGGAAATTATATATTTTCCCCTCAGACACACAAAATTTGGGGGTTAAAAAATAAAAGCAAATGAAAAGAAAAGGAATCTGGCCATTTGCAACAACATGGATGGATGTAGAGGGTATTGTGCTCAGTGAAATTAGCCAGGCAGAGAAAAACAAATACCATATGATTTCATTTATTTCTGGAATCTAAAAACAAAGCAAAACAAAGGAACAATACAGGGGTAGTCTCACAGACACTGAGAAGTGACTAGTGGTTACCAAGGGGGAGGGGTTGGGGCAGGTGGAGGGAGAGAGAGTGAGGGAGATGAAGGGGCACAATAATTCACAATCACAATATAAGTTGGGCACAGGACGGTAGTCCAGCATGGAGAATACAGTCAATGATCCTGTAACATCTTTCTATGTTGATAGCTAGTAACTGCACTACAGGAGTGAGGATTTAATAACATGGATAACTGTTGAACCACTGTGTTGTACATTTGAAACCAACATAAGATTGTATATCAACCATACTTCAATAAAAAAATAAGTAAAATAAAGGCAAGCTTTATTTCAAATATTCTGTATTTAAGAATCAGGAATTAGAAGCTAATTATGTCACACCAGCACACTGATATACTTAGAGGAGATAAAAAATCACGTTTTAAAGACACCTTAATTATAAGTAGACAGGAAACTAACACTAAGCCCCTTCCATGTGATGAAGGATTTCTCATTCGATCCCCACGGCAACCTCAAGAGGAAGACATACTTCTATACATGAAGAAATGAAGTCCAAGAGGTAACGACCTCAGAGTTTGAACTATGACAGATAAGTATATCTGGCTCTGCCTTTAAGCACTTTCTACCAAGCTGCATGAAATGTACTTGAAATTAGGTATTAAAGTTTAGTTCGATGATTATTTACCCAATAAATTATGAACAATAATACTGGAACAAAAATTAAGGCTCTCTAATAACCGTATCCCATATTAAACACTTAATTCAATTGTGAAATTGTGAAATTAATTCAATTGTGAAATTCATTTCTCCATTTTAAAAAGCTTTTAAGATCACTTTTAAAGTTCTTCAGTAATTTCTAAAAGTGTCTCAAATAGGTAGGAGAGAAACTTCTTTGCCTGCCTACATAATTTATATCACTAAATACTGCAGTAAACATTAGATCCAAAAATAGAAAATACTTAAGAAGAAATAAAAAAACATATCAAATCTGAACCAAGAACACAGGAGTGCACAAAGCTAATAAACACAGAACTGTGAAAGCTGAGCTCAATAAGCATGTGCACAGAGTAAAAACTAGATAGTTGTTTTTATATTAATCTTGAAACTCACCACAATCTTAATGGAGCTCAAAACTTTCATAATCTCTTGATCTTTTAAGCCCTAATACTCTTTCTCATGTTACCAGAATTCTTATGAGAATTCTAGGTGGTCAAGATGGCAGATTTCTCTGTAACAAAATGTCACTCTTCAATTTGAATTTAAAGAAAATAGCTTAATTTTGTGACGGCAAGTCATGTGTCTTTAAAGAAATGTAAAAACCTGCATGCTTTACAAACTTCAGAGTTAGTATTATTTGGTTGTGCATCTGAAGTAGCCAGGCTCTGGAGTCAAATATTGCCCACCTAATTAATTGAACAATTAAAAATCCTTGTAAATTTTATCTGTAAATTTCTTGAATAATTTTTAAAAATAAAAGTTTTACTTCATTGGGTGATTGTTAGAATTAAATGAGACAATGCTCCACACGGTAAGTAATTAGTATTAATTCTCTTCCCCTCTAACAAAGATCAGTTCTATTAATTATATGGATTCAGAAGTCAGAATTACAGATTTGAAAACATGAGATACTTATTCTAACGTGCTACAGGCCAGAAAATGTCACCCCAGAAGTGGGTTCCTTAGAGAGTAAATCATAAGATTAGTGACGTGTCTACAAAACGAGAGAATGGGTCCAAGAAGTTATCTTTTTAAGACCATATGGCTGTTCCCACATTTTGTCCCAGGTCTGTTCCTTGATTCCAGGCTATTAAACGCAAAACGGCGCCCCATTTAAACTTCTCCCCTCCTAGCAGCAGGTGAAAGGTCCACCAGTATTAATGATACTGTCCTAGCTTCTTGGGTCTGACCACAAAGGGTGGTTTTCGCATTCATCTCCTAAACTTGACTGAGAAGGGACCCAGGGGTTAAGGGACGCTAGGCGGTTGCCCAGTCAACCACCCACTGCTTTCTGGGACCCGGAAGTGACGCCAGGCCCGGAACCTACAGGATGCTAGGGTCAGCGACGGTCCCAGTAGCTTGTGTCCTCGAGATTGAGTAGACAGGAAAGAGTGGAAAAAAATCACAACAAATTATGTCCCAGGCCTCAACACTGACTCTGCTAGTGACAAACTAACGTCCCTCACGGCTCCGGCCCCCTCGCAACTAGCCAGCTCCGCCCAAACCTTCCCGCGACCAGCCATTTTCCAGACGGGCGGGAGCGCGGGCGCCCGGGCCGCTCCCATGCTCTACGTCACGCCCTCAGGCACCGCCCCCAGGGGCAGGGCGACCTCCCCGCTACACACGCCCCCCTCCCGTTCCCTGCGGGGACCCCTCCCCTTTTAACTCTTCGGCTGAAGGAGCGGGGCCAGGGCTGCGGCCCGGAACTTCCCCTGGGGCGGGAGAGGGGAAAGGACTCTTTCATTCCCGGGCCGGGAGCCGGAGAGGAGAGGGAGGGGAGCTCCGCCAAGTCCGCCTTCGCGGCCGTCTCTCGCCCCCTCCACCCCGCACGTTCCAATGCATCTGCTCTCATGGGGTGGGGGCCGAAGGGGCAGGGAAGCCAGGCCCCAGAGACCAGCGGGAGCCCGGGCTCGGCCGACCGCTCCCTCCCTACAGCCCTGCGCCTGGCAGCACGCTCCCTGCCGGGGCAGGAGGGTCTGCGGCACCCGACAGGAAGCCTCGGAGCAAATGCTGCTTAAAATGGCTGATTCCCGTCCACACAGCTGCAGCCTCTGGGTATGCAGCGGGGGCTGACGAGCGGCCCCCACCCCCATCCCCACCCGATACCCCACCGGAGTCCTCGCCGACCGCAGCGGGGGGAGGGAGGGCCTCGATTCAGGCCCCCAGCCCCTGTGCCCGGTCCCACACACCAGACCCCGTCTGTGCACTCGGAGAGACTGTCACAGGAGAAATGGAAAGTGCCACTTCCCCGGGCGGCTTCCGAGCGACCGAGTCCGGAGGCCGGCGGATCAAGTCGGGGGAGGACGCACGGGCACCCTGGGGCCCTCTACCTTGATATTTGTTGTCCAGCTCTCGCAGCACAGACACGTTCCTCTGCATGTCGTGGGGCAGCGACTCCACACACTCGAGGTAGTCCTGCACGTAGCAGGTGAGCAGCCGGCTCCGTTCCCCGGTCAGGAGCGCGGCCGACGAGTATAGTTGCTGCTGCCCTAACATCCTGCCGCCGCTGCTGCTGCTCCTCGCCGCCGCCGCCGCCGCCGCCTCCGCATCCAGCAGCCACACATGCAACAGCCGCGGCCGCCGCGGCTCCTGCTCCGCAGCCCGGCCCTCGGGAACACCGGCAGCCGCTCCGGAGGGCACAGCCGAGTCCCCCGATCTCCACTCCCCGCAGAAGCCTCACTCCCCGCCCCCGCGGTAACAAGCCCAGGGGCGGGGCGAGACCGGGGCTCCCTCCTTGCCCCTCCCTCCCCAGTACGGGAACAGCGGGGATCCCCCAAGCGGAGCTGCCGCCGGGGTCCCAGGCGCTGACACTTCCTGTCGCCCTCAGAGTCCCCAGATGCTACCACCGCCGTCTCGTAGCTCGGATCCCCATGACAAGCCGCTTGCTGCCCCCTTTCCTCCCAATCACCCTCCGAGCCTGTCGTAGTCTCTCACCGGACTGCCCCCGCCCCTCCGCCTGCGGCCGCCTCTGCGCCTGCGCAGGGCTCCCTCCTAATAAGGCCGGAGGCCCACCCCTACCGCCCTACCGACGGGTTCGCATTCTCCCGCCTTCCCTTCGCCACCCGGGCGATTGGTCTGTCAACTCTCGGCCCGGGAGGAGAGTGCGGGGTGCGGCCAAACGACAGGCTGCGCCCCGCCCCCTCTTAAAGGGGAAGCGGTGTCAAGCCCGCCTCTCAGCTCAATGTGTGAATGGGGCTGGAGAGGGGAGGAGCTGGGCTCCTCGTTTCCGTCCTTCCCGCGGGCAGGGGCAAGCCTGGCCCAGCTTCCTCGGCCCGGTGTTACCCACATTTTCCCCTGCAGCTGGATCTAGCGCCGCAACTCGCGAGCCTTAAAGAGCGCCTCCGCGGCCGCTGCGGGCTGACGGCTGGAGGGAGGCCTGCGGCGCTACGCGACCCGGCGTGCATTGGGCGCAGCTCAGGGCATGCGCGGCGCCGAGTTCCCGCCGAGCCGCCGCCGCTTTCGCGCAGCTCGCGGGCTCCGGCCCTCCTCCCGCCGCGGCCTGTGGGCTCGTGGGGCGCCGGGGGCTGATCGCCGAGGTAGGCGGTGCTCTGTCTCCGGCAGTCCGCCCGCCTTTTAAATCTCCCTCGCGGCCCCGGCGTGCTCCCGCCCCTAGACGCGGGAGGTCTCCCGTCGCCGAGGCCCCTGGAGGTTTGGCCCGCCCTCCGGCCCTGGAGGACCCCCTGGTCCGTCCGGAGGCATCTGCCCCGAGACGTGTTTGTCCACCAGACCTCCCTTCTAAAAACCTGTTCTCCCCCGGGGGTCTGGACGTTACAGCGGTAAAGGCCCGCCCGGGCACCGCCGCCTGGCCCGCTCCCACCCGAGGGCTGGGAGACACTCGGGGCGGAGGGGTAAGGAGGGCAAGTGGGGGTGCGGCCAAAGCCCGTCAGCGACCCACGGCCTCAGCGACGCGTTCGGCCGTCAGCGTTTGATCGCTGTTCAGTGTTACATGAAATGCCGAACGGAGGAGCTCGTAATGCCGACGGACTCAGTGTTTCGTAACGTGCGTTTTTTGAAAGAAATGGATGTTAAATAGAACAACTCCAGGGAGAATTCTGATGGAATGCCTATGTAAGCAAACCCGGTTCTGAATAGTACCTCCGAGTTAAAGAGAAGACGCGAGCGGGGATGAACTGGGTTCCTCCTCCTGTCCATCGCGGTCTCCGCGGTGATGTTACCTGTATGGTGACCCGTTAGAGAGCTTTTGAAACGGTTGTTATTAGAATGTAACTATTGACATGCAGAGAGAAACCTAGACCTTGATCTAAAGGAAAATTTGATCGAAACCGAAACAAAGCACAAAGGAATAGGGCGTCTTGAGAACAACAAAAAATGTATTGCCCAGAACTCACAGATTGTCTTGTGTTACCATCCTGTGACATTTTGAGGTTCTACTACCCGAATATTGTCAACCCAAGCAGTATAGTGTGTTGTATTTTCGTCTAGGAATTTTACTGTTGTCATTCTTTAAATATTTCAGACTAAACAGCCAGGTCTTGTCAAAAATCAATCATTGTTAAAAACAAAAACATTAAGAATTGAATTTTATCTCCTTTTGCCTGAACCGCTACTGTTTTTATTTACTTACAGATTTGAATCAGCGCCCCCAAAATAATGCAAGGTGTTTTGTTATTTGATTCAGGTGAGACCTTGCATGCACCAGTGTATTTTATTCCACCTGAGAGGTGATCTGCAGGCAGACAGGACACGTGGTTACAAACGAGAAGTGCGAAAAGGCACTGATGCAGAATGCCTAGAGTACTCCTCCCTCCAGGACCCCAGGACAGAGGAGAGGCAGGAAGGATGCCTGGGAAGGGATACCTTTTATAGCCTTGTTTTCACCTTTCATAACTGTTGGACAGGCTGAAAGGAAGCAAAAAATTCAAATAAAGATTTCTCAGCTTGTGGTGGTCTAGACCTGTAAAGAACACCTTAATGTGGTTATACGTATGTTTGTGAAGTATTTCAGACACATGCTAAAGTTGCTATATTAATTTATAAAAGTTAATCAGAGGTTTATTCCTGCTATGCTTGTGACAGCAGACTGTGTGGGGATAGTACTGACATGGAAAAATAAATCACCATACTCCCCAAACTCAAGTCTTGAGCTTGGTTATTTATCATGTCCTTTTCTTAGTAATCACTTAGCTGGAAATTTGGGGCCTTTTCAAATTGGGATTCCCTTACTCTGCTGAATGCAATACTTAAGGTCCCCCGTTTTCTGCAATATGGAAGTTAATTGGTAATGTTTAATCTTACAAATAAAGCAAAAAGGCATTTCCTCTTGAATATATTTTCTACCATAAAGTAGCCCTACAAAAGATAACTGACACCGCCAGAGTAGCAGAAATGTCTGGGATTACCTTTAATTTCTAAATCAGTTACTCTAAGAGGTTCCTGGTAGGAAAGGTTTATGCCTCTAAATCTGCATCCTGGAGCCCCTATTTATACTGTGAGAGGGCAGAGCAACAACTTCAAACAGATGTAAAACAAAACTAGCAGGTAGTTCTGAAGGATTCCTAAACTTACCTCCTGAGAAAATTCAGTTACTGCTTGAGTCAGGCCTATTAATTTTGAAATCCTTTTTTTTCCTATTTTGTAATTTTTTTTAACATAGAAATTTTCAAACACACACAAAAATAGAGATACTACAATAAATCCTAATATACCAGTCATTCAGCATGAACACTTTCCAACATATGGCCAATATAATTTCATCTATAGCCCTCCACTAGTTCCTTACTCTTGCTGGATTATTAATATTTTATCTGTAAATACTTCAAATATAAACAGATGAGGGATGTTTTTCTTTAAAAAAAACATCCACAATACTATTATCCCATCAAAAAAAATTACATTATCATTTAATATCCAGACAACTCAAATTTCAAATTTCCCTATTGTGTCATCAGTCTTTTTTACACTTGGTTTGTTCAACAGGATCCAAATAAGTTCGGCACTTTACATTTGGTTAGTAAGGTCTTTTCTAAACCAGTAAGAGGCAGTTAATTCCCTATTTAATTCAGTGAAGCAGATAGATAACAATGTTTTTTCTAAGGAAGATCTTTGGATAGTTGAAAAGCACTATTAAAAATAGAGGAAATTCAGGAAAATCACTTTATAAACAGAATCCTCATATTAAAAGGCCACCCACTGACAGTCCACTGTAGAAGTGTAATTTTTACCTAATGCAAATAAATCCTTAAAAATTTAAGAGTTTTTATTTAGAGGGTAATTTGTTCTAGAAGGTCCAGTGAAGCATTTTAAATTATACTGAAAAAACCTAAAACTTTAAATCAGTTCATTAGTATAACAGGCAACTAAAAAAAAAAAAAACCAATACAGCCTACATCTTCACTGAGCTCAGTTTTAAAGCATTTTTAATTGCTTTTATTGCATAAGTAGTACACACTAATTATAGATAGAAAAATAAAATAGAGCTAAAAAAAATACATGAAAACTTCCTATACTCTGGAGATAGCTCTTCTCAGTGTCTAGTATACCCCCAAGATGTAATTCATTTTAGTTTTTTGCCTTAAGGAGATGCTTTGGCAAGGACTGAATGACAAAGAAAATACCAGATTGTCAAGATGGAATATTAGAAATCTGAGCAATGTCAGCCTGTACATTTCATTTACACAGTAGATTGCCAGATTTTAAGCTGGTTATTCAATCAATCCTACTAAAGGTTATGATACTGTTCAGGATTTAGAATGACTACTAACAGCAAGAGACGATTGTAAAACATTTTAATAAAAGGACTATAAATGACTGGGACTGTAGTCAAGAGAAAATTCAGTTATCATAAAATATTCCCCTAACTGAGGAGAACAGTAAACATGTATGACTCACTTTGGTTATCCCAGAGAGAAAAAAATAGCACATATGGTATACTTTGCATATTGCTGACCAGAAAAACATTCAATTTTCCCTGGATGGTTACCATAGTTACATGAGCTGTTTATAACATCAAGAGGGGGAACTAGGTCACTGTATTGAAGGAGTTTGAATTATGCAATTATGTTTCTGAAAAGCAGGGGAAAGGGTTTATAGTTTAGGGAAAAGAGATTTACACTATATATTCAAAATTGAAATTCTGGTCTGATTTTGCCAATGACACTTAAAAACTTGTCCAAAATTAAATAGCTGATACTGTAGATATAAATTGCTCAACCTATACAAATAATGTCATAGGTAGGTCCCTAGAGTGATAAAAGAGATGCCAGCACATTCTGTCCTTACAGATACCTCTGTATCTCAGTGAGCTATCTCACCTTAACATGTTTTTGCAGGTAACCAGTAAACCTAGCTATAGCCTAGAATCTTGGAGTAGCCAAACCATGTGTAAACTTAAGCTTTGACCTCTTACCTTCTTTGAAAGCTTGGGACTAAAGCGTTGTGCAATGCCTGTCAGATGCTACTCTTAATTTGTTGTACAGATTTCTTACTAATTTCATCAAATGGACAGGGATGAGTGGTAGGCAGAGAATGTACCTGAAAGCCATGGTAGCATAGACTTTACCCTTTCTTTAAATTGTATGTTTTTGTTTGGTTTTTAATGAAGAATCTCACAAAAAGATGATTTAGTTCAGGAACCCTGTCGGTTGTATCAGAGCTCTGCACAGTGCTTAATAGAGGCTACATGAAAGGAGAGAAAAACATCCATCTTAAGGTTGCATGATTTCAGATGGTTATTTTTGATCTCTTGATAAGTACAGACTCACAGACTTTTTAGGATTAAAAGTCATCTTAGATCAGTGATTTCCCTGAAGAAGGAGAAAGCAGACAACAGGCCGCACCACTGAGCAGCTGGGGGAGGCAGCGGGGCCGATGGTGAATTACCGGGACTGTCCTGTCTGCAGGGACGGAGAGGAGGTTAGAATCCCTGTTACAGATCACCTCTACCGGTGACACTGTGGGGTCCCAGAGAAGGTCATTAACTTAAGCAGAAATTACATAGCAATTCATAAGGTAAGTGTACACCTAGAAATTTAAGAGTAAAATAAATACTAGTTAATCTTATTTTCTAGCTGATCATCACAGGAAAGAAAAGTACCCACAGGAAAAATAAAATCTAAGAACTTGGGATATTGTAAAATCACTTTGAGAAGTCTTGCAGCAAACTTAATAAAATTACCTCTAAAGGAAAATCAGGATTTTTCTGAACAATAACGTTCAAAGTAATCATGAAATCAAAAATACTAAAAACCATGTATCCTTTAGACTGTTATTCTGGCAAATGTTTTATACCTTCAGCTATAGCTATAGTAAGAATGATCTTTTAAAAATAAAACTAGTGCTACTGCCAGGAGTATTTTTACTCAATCTTTTGTTTATTTTAAATGATTCTAATTGATTATTTACTGAGGCTTTACTGGAGCTTTTGTTACATGAATTGCTGTTGGCATGGTTAATCCAGCATTCTAGTGAATATTAATTTATCTTCTCAGAGTCACAAAATGTTTAAAATTATTTATCTAATTTATTTCCATAAATTGAGATTCTCTGGCTTTTTTATATAGTGGAAACCAGTATATCTCATTTTATACAATATGTACTGCAAATTGTGTTTAAACCTTATTTTCCTACAACAAGTAATTGTAAACATGCCAGGTCTGTTAGGATACTGAAGTTTTGAAACTAATACAAATAACGTATCTGATTTTCTTTCGCTTTCTAGACTGTGTGCTCCATTGTTTTATTCTGCTTGAGGAAAAAGGTTGTATTCTTCATTATCTGAGTACAGTTGAGTTGTAGTGGAGTTTCTTTTGCTTGTTCTGTGCTGTACATTCCGGATGCTTTAGTCTAATGTCCTTGGGTCACACAAATGACATCTTCAGGTAGAAGACTTTGAAGAAATTCCCGAAGTCACAGTAGAAATATTTCTCCTGGTATGGACCTAAAGTACATAGTAAAATGAGCAAGATTAAAAAAAACAAAGATATAAAAGGGGGAAAAATTTGTACGGAAAGTACTTCAAGCCAAAAAGCTTTCTGTTATGGGAAAACAAAAATCAGAGAAAGGAATGATTCTTTGAGCCATTAATCTAATAAATGCTAAACATGCCATTAATTCTACATTGGAATTAAAATTTAGGACTGTGATGGATAAATTATATCTATGGAAACTTTGTGATACTTGCATGAATAACAAAAAATACAGCTGGAATACAGGGTTGGACTAACAGCCTATCTAACCCAATCTTTAAAAATCAGCATGTTCATTCAAAAACAGCTTCAAAAGAGCCTTCCTTACATAACGTGACCTTTAGAATAACTCTCATGTCTTGTATTCAAGTAAAATATCTCTAGAAGAATAGGCCAGCCATACCTGTAGTTGTCTCTGATTTTAGAGCCTAGGAATGTGGAGTTGGAGGGAGACTTGTTTTTCACAAATATCAGTTTGCACATACAATTTTTTGATGCATGCATTACTGAAATAAAACATAAACTTTGCTTATTTTAACTATAAAAGTAGCACAAAAACCCTCTGGACATTCTGGAGTAACACACTGCATATGCATACTACCTACTAGGAAAGGGGCACAAAAGTAGATATGCTAAGTTTTTAGACTTAGACTTAGTTCACTTTTATTAGAATTTTTCTACTACTACTGTTCATAATCTGTACTTTATATATACCAACATTCTAACTGCACATATATTATCATTCAAAATTAAAACCAAGAAATACTGCAATTTAATTTTGAAGCCTATTTAAAGGTTTCAAAATAGGCAACTTTACTGAAAAGAACAACATTGAAATTCCACATTTATAATCCACCCCCCACTATGAAGTACTTTTATACTGTTTTGTATGTTCTTCAGGTCTTTTTTCATCTGTGCACTTTTTTCTTAAATAATTGAACTGATAATACATATACCTATTCTGTATTGTTTATAGTGGCTAAGTAATACTCCCTCATAAAAATACTGTAAGTTAATTAATTTACAATTTTTGGTTATTCAGGTTGTTTTTTAGTTTTTCTGTCTCGTAAGGCTGAGATGACCACCTGTGTACTTGATTGTGTTTATGTATTTTGGATTTTTTCCTTAATAGGGGCCCTTAAAACAGAATTATTGGGTGCAAGCTCCTGCTTCATATTGGCAATCGGATATGCTCTTTCCCTCTTCTTCTAAACCATTCAGCAATACCCACAATGATAGTCCTTTCCCTTCTGTGCCCTTATTTTATACTCTGGGATCTTGGATTTTTCTCAGATTCCTCTTTCAATTGCAAGCCCTTTGTGCAAAACTGCCAGCGAACACAATGAGACCGCTATGGATTTCTGTGGCAGCCTCACCCAGAGAAGGAGAACAGCCCCACCCACATTTACCCATCCTGCTCCCTAAACACCTCTTTCCAACAATCTTTACTTTAACAATAGAGATACGCAACAAAACAAACTGAATGTCACCAAGGCTCCACTTTACGCTAAGTATTTTACATATTTCATCTTATTTAACCCTCAAAACAACTACATTAAGTAATTACTTACATTAAGTAATTAGAACTACTGACTGTCTTTGTTTTACAGATGGAGAAATGGAGGCGCACAGTTTGAATCACATGCCAATGGTCATACATTTAGTAGATTCAAGAGTCAAAGTTCCTTCTACTTTACCACTATCTCTTCCCACTTAAAAGAAAACTGTGAGAGCAAATGCCTAGTGGATTAAGTTCTCAAATAATTATGTTGGGAAGGCAAAATTTCCTCTATCCTCTTAGCTTCTATGTCTCTGGCCTGCAAATTAGACTGACAAAAGACAGATTCACAGGAGAAAAGGCATACCAATTATATTTTAATATTTTAATATTTTTACATGCACAGAAACCTTCACATAAAGTGAAGATGCAAAGAAGCAGTTAAACTCAGGGGGACTTATATACCATGTTAACAAAGGGTGATGGATTATGGAGAAGTGACAAGACAAAGTAAAAGGAGTTTGGGCTTCTAGGGGTAGTAAATTGTGGGAAAGTAAATATATGCAGGAAACCAATGGAAGGTAGAGTTATTTAGTAAGGTTTTGCTTATGCAGACTTATCTTGGCGTCATCTTGATCTGTGATAAACGTTGTTTTTCCCTCCCTGGTATAAAAGACAGAGACACCAGCTCAAAATAATCCTTTTGCCAAAGTAGCCTATTTTGTATGCCATATTCTGATTATCTTCGATTTAGCACTGCCATTTAATGAAATTAGATAAATAACTAAAATCAGCTTTCTTTTCTTCTGTGTTTTCCTCTATTACATTTTCCTCATGTTCAGGCCTTTTATTCTTTCCATCTGTCCTTTAGCTTTGGCTCCATCACTGTGAAACTGAAATTTTAATTAGATAGCATAAAATGATTCTCCAAGAAGATCGCTGTTACTAAAGCATTGCTGATTTAGATGCTGTTTTTAAATTAAGAAAATGGAACCAAATTGCAATTGTATTCTGCTATAACCATAGTCTGATACAAAAGAATTTATGAATTTACCAAAAAAGATCATATATTCTTACCTTTTTTCTTGTCCTCAGGAATAGTGAATGCACATGTATTGTAAATTGCTCCAGCCAACGTCATCCTGATTTACTGAGACTGTTGTATTTGGGAACCAATAAAGTAATCAAAGTTATCAAAGACCATGAAAACTGACCATGCTCACCTGTAAGACAATAGAACAATAGATGACCATGTAAACGTGTGGAGAAAATGTCTATCAATTAAAGTCGAGAATAAAGGAAGGAAATGCTGAGATACAGTGTATTTATCTGGTTAGTACATGAAAATTTCACCCAAGAGAATATTCACAGGCACAAATGTTAAATAGCAAAGCCACGGGGAAAACCAGTACAAAAGTCAGAAATAAGGTTTTTAGCCACTTTCAGACCCCTCATCAGAATCATGTTTAGTATTTCTTAGACATGCTTGTTTCTGGGTCCCAGCCCAGTCCTACCAAATCAGAAATCTATAGAAGTGGGGCCCGGGAATCTGCTTTTTAAACAAGCTCTTGGTGATTCCTACACTCCTTGAATGGAGAGCAGCAGACTCGGTCCCCAGTTCCTTGCCCAAGCGCCAGTTACATGAAGAACTACGGTCACCTTGTAACCCAACATTTTTTATTTTTTTTGTGGCTAAATGTTGACAGGTTATTCCTTCAGGGTTTGCATTTTTAAAATAATCAGACATTTATAAATCCTTTTAAATTTAAAATTTGTTTTATTAATGAAGTTCTATCAAATTATATGACAAACTTACAGATATGTTTGATACCACCATGAACAAAATGTTCTGATAAAATGTCAAGATATCAAAGTCATTTACTTATCTTTTAGGGAGACATTTGAAATAGAGACAACATGATTTGCTTCACAATAATTTAGGAAGTGAGTGAAGTTAAAGGTGAAGTACTGAGGTGTTAGTTAAGCTGGGCAATGATTATATGGGACACTATATTATTGTCTACTTTTATATAGGGTTGATATTCAATAGTAAAAATTGAAAGAAAAAAAAAGCAGCCTACCCTACTGCTTTCTAATGGCTGTCTTATAAAATCCCTGGAGTTTGCTGCCAATTATTCTCTTGATTTTGCTAGTGCGAATTTTAGATTCAAAGTTAAGCATATACTAACTGTATATTAGGTGTAATTGTAAAGTTCAGGTAAGCCTAATTTAAGAGACCCAGGGAATGTTCACTATTGAGAAGATTTGTTTTTTAATTAAGAAATTCCTACAGTGTGCACTCTGATGTATGAATAAACAATGTGATATATAATATAGATATACACACACATATATATGTATGTTTGTATATACAAAGGAATATTACTTTGTCTTAAAAAGGAAGAAAAGTCACACATGCTACACTATGAATAAACCTTGAAGACATGCTGAGTGAAATAAGCCAGTTACAAAAAGACACATACTGTATGATTCCACTTACACAAGGTACCCAGAATACTCAAAGAGTCAAATTCATAGAGAAGGAAGTGGAATGGTGGTTGCCAAGGACTGGGGGTAGGAGGGGTGGGGAGGATAAAGTGGAAATGGATGGTGGTGATGGTTACCCACAATGCAAATGTACTTAATGCCACTGAGCTATACACTTGAACATGGTAAATTTTATGTGATGTGGTTTTTATCACAATAAAAAAATATTACTGAGCACCTACTGTGTGCCAGTCACTGATGAACAAGACAGTAAGGCACCCAGCCTCATGAAGCTTCCATTCTAGTGGAGACAATAACTTGGTAACAGATAAATATGCAAGATTATTCTGAGGGAAAGAAAGAGGGTGATTTGGGGACAGAGTATAACTACAGCCTACTCCCTCTGGTTAGGGATATCTGAGATAAGGTCTAAAGGATGGGAACAAACCTTTAAAGGCATTCCAGGTAAAGGATGCAGCAAGAATAAAAGTCCTGAAGAGGGACAGGACTTAATGTGTTTGAAAAAGAGAAAACCAGGTCCCAGGTGACTGAAGAAATAGGAGCTGATCGTGCATGACTTGGAGTCTTCTGAATCTGTGCAAGGAAGAGATGATGATGGATGAGATCTAGGGCCGGAAAGCTTTTCTGTAAAGGACCAGATGAGAAATATTTCAGGCTTTGTAGGCCCAGAAGAAATAAATGCATTGCTACCATGACACTGATTGGAGAAAAGTCTGACATGATACCTATCATTTTAAGAAAGGAGTGGCCAATAGTGACCATTTCTTTGTTCCACTAAGAAGCGATCAGAGCCTTACCTGAACTCTCATCCATCCAGAAGTGGGACTAAGAACAGGAAGAGCGGCTGGAAGCAAAACATGGAGAAAAACACAAAAGTTATTAATAGGTGGACACGGGGATTTGGGAGAGATAATGTTATAGGCAGAACTGGAAGTAGGCAACTTTGCTTTTGATGCTGGTTAGCACCACTCCACTCTCCGGGAATGGAAGCTCCTCAGGTGCTTGGCACTCAAGATGCACAACACATATTTGTTGAATACCATCGTTACCTGCCTTTTCCTTTTTCGTTTATTCCTTACGAAAGCCATGCCCTAGTGCTGCCCCCTGGTGGCTCAATGGTCCCTTCATTGGACATTTCTCTTAAGCCTAAACCTCCCAGGCACGGTGGCTGGATGGGAACCTAGGTTCGTTTCAGTGGGTCCCCTTCCCGACAGAGGATATTAAGGTGCCTACAAGTCTTACTGCAGATTTCACTATGTAAGATGGTAATAAGTACAGTATGTACCATTACAATACAGATAAGTGCAAGAGTGGTTTTCCCATTTGAAACTAAAAATGACTTTTTTGCCAAATGTTCTTTATGAAAAAATGGTTAAATTTAGCTTTGAGATAAATCATTTTTATAAATTTTTAGAAGTT
This sequence comes from Manis javanica, assembly GCF_040802235.1. NCBI lineage: Eukaryota > Metazoa > Chordata > Mammalia > Pholidota > Manidae > Manis > Manis javanica. Next base: position 101,925,709 of record NC_133167.1, read on the forward strand.
ATAAGGAAATGTAACCAATAATTAGTTCAAGTTAAAATTGGCATTTAATTTTTTAAAGGTAGTCTCCATAGACTGACTTTAAATTAAGGTTATAAATCGATTTTAATTAATGTTATGGCATGAAAATATATTGACAATGTTGAATAGGAAAGCTATTAAAACCATAAGGCAAAGCAATATTAATAAAAATAAATTATAAAACACAATTTTATCATAAGATTTTGTAAAAACATTTTCTTACTGAATGACATGATCAGACTCACATGTAATTAAACCCAGCAGTTACAAAATTTTTGTTGACATGTGTTGGCTTCTTAATCTCTCCTATAGGCCTATTTGTGCATAAAAAATATTCTTCAAAATAAAGAGTAAAATTTTGCCTCTTCAAAAGAAATATAAGCTTATTTTTAGCTGCAAAATACTTGATCATGGAGTAAATTTGAAATGTATGCCCACAGACTTTATTTCAACTGAAATGAGGCCATTTCTGTCCTTGCTTTTGATGCTTGTTAAGCTACAAGAGCTTAACCTGTGTAAGTAAAAGCTCACTCACATGAGTAAAAAGTTGTACACTGCAGAAAAACTTTCATTGCTTGCCTATGAATGGCAGGACACTGTTCTTTTGCAAAAATCCAGAACTTGTCTCGGGAGAGATTAGGAATGTCATCTCGAGTATCCGGTCAGAGCGCAGCTCACAAAGTTCTCAGTCTTCTCTCAAAGCTGAGTTCTCAAGCTGAGCAAATTCAGAGAAAGGGGCCCTTGCCCAGGCCTTTGGTGGCATTGAAAGGAGGGAAAACACAGCTCCAGTTTAGCCGGCAGCTCTTCCAGGTGGTTTTCAGTGAGGCTTGAGACTTACTGATATCTTCTCTCGTTCGTAGAACAGTGGAAACACTTCAAGATTTTCTTCATCAACATTTTTCCAAAAATTCATTTGTTTTCTTTAAACCCAAGAACTTCTCAGTTGGGAGTCAGACGTTTTCTCGCAGGCCTTGTAGATACTCATTCAACTAGTTCATGTGGTGAAGTGTTTGCCAGATAGGCTAGTTTCTGCTGACATTATTTTCAAAGCACCCAGAAAAGTCTAGCTTACTATTTTCTCAAAAATACTCCTGCAAGTCACCTGTCAGCTCAAGCACCAGAGGGAGAGCCCTTCCTCTGCTAAGCCACCGGATTTCTCTTCGTACCAAGAGATTTATGTGCCTTTGTCCAGGTTTTTAGTTTTCAGAACATACCCAGGTGAACGGGGCTTTGCTTTAAATGCATTTTACCATTTTTGTAAAATCACTCTGAACTCTTGTCATTTCATCCCCAAGAGTTTTTTACTTTGGAACCTCTCTGAGGAAAGCAGTGAGGCGACATTCTTCTTTACGAGAGGTGAGACTTCTCACGGAGCCATCCATTCATGAGACACCGTCAGCACAGATTGTGAACAGAGCCCCTGCTTCCTCTTCTGTCACTTTCATCTCTGAGTTTGCTCTCCTTTTTGCTCTGCTGTCAGTCACTGATCACTGCCAATCCATCTGCGCTAGCATTCCCAGTGATCTCTTGCTGGTTAAAACTTCTCCTAGTACAGTTTTTACAACAGGCTCATGGGGACAATATTCCTTGAATTCTTGAACGTTAAAAATTGCTTCTTTCTCATTTACATTGGAGTCATTGTCTGGGTGTACAATTCTTGGGTCACATTTCCTTCTTAATGTCTTCTGGTGCTGAATGTGGCTGCAAAGAAGTCTGAGGTCAGTCTGAGTTTTTTCTTATAAATAACTTGATTTTTTCACCTGGACACCCAAAGCCTTCTTTTTTTTTAATCTTTGAAGTCCAGTAACTTGACTAAGATATATCTAAATACTTAGGATTATGAATCAATTTTTCCTGGAATGCAATGTGCTCTTTTGACATTGATTCCAGTTTTATTTCATACACATTTTCCTGAAATACATGTTAAAAAACAATTCGAGTAAATGTGAAGATCTAACTGGCTTTTTTCAGTCATTTGTGGATTGAGCAGCATCCTATCTAGGAAACAGAAAACTGCTCTGAAAGCTATGCAAAATGGAAGGCTTTTATAGGCAAAAAGAGGGAGGGACAAGGAAAAAGCAGATTTCCTCATCTTTCTTTGGGGGATGAAAGGGATCTGTCAGGCAAATTACCTCATTACTGCTGACCAGGAAAATCCCAGACTGACCAGTTTAAGACTACATTCCTGGGGGAGGTTGAAACTGCAGTTAGGTTAGGTATTAAGTTTTGGTTTGGTGACATGGGCTTAGCACAAGTGACTCCATTTTGAGCCTATTGGCTGGTTGTTTTCTTTGAACACATTCCTTGTCCTGTTCAACTATTTGAACACTCCAGTTATGCTTATGGTAACTCCTTTCTCTATTTTCCCTATCATTTTCTCTCTCTAATCTTTCCTAACCCTGTTTTAAATTTCTTTTCCCCACTTTTATGCTCTTTATCCTCTGTGCTCCTGTGTCAACAGCTGTGTCTATTCTCCTTGTGGTTCTTCTAATTTGTTTCCATCTTTAGTGGCTGTACTTTTCTTCTACTTGCTTCCCGAGCTCCTCCAGCTTACGTCTTACTGTATTATTCCTGTTCGTTCTTTCTCCCAAGTTATTGCATCTCTGATGATTATCCGTGTGCACCTAATGTAATCACAGGGGGCTCTGTAAGTGGAAAAGGAAGGCAGAGAAAGTCGAGAGGGAGGCAGAGAAGTCAGGGTCAGAAAAGAGATGTGACAGCAGAAACAGAGTCCATGTGATGCTATTTGAGGACTCAACTCACCATTGCTCACTTTGCAGATGAAGAGGGGGTTCGTTAGCCAAGGAACACAAGCAGCCTCCGGAAGCAGGAAAAGGCTAGGAAACAGTTTCCCTCTGAGCCTCCAGAAGCAAACAGAGGTGCCAACACCTTGACTTGAGCCCAGGGAGACCTATGCTGGACTTCTAACCTACAGATTTGGTATTGTTTAAGTTACCAAATTTGTGGTAATTTGTCACAGTGGCAATGGAAAATCAACAGGCTGTTGATGTTAGTTTAGTTTGCTTGCTTTAGGTCAAGACCCAGTAGGGAAGCTTGGCTTTGATGCTGGTGGCATGGATTCCCTTACAATAAGGGACAGAATTTTAAATTCTAAAAAAGTGCCAAAGTCTACCAAAAATTCACAGATGTGTTTCATGGAAACAGAGTTGAGCTGACCCTATATTATTTTGTGTGTACCACTCTTTTCCCTTTATTTTATACTGACAGAGATAGAAAGTTGCCAGCAATTTTCTTTCACTATTTTCCCAGAACCAACATCACACTGAAATTTATAGGACGCTGACTTCTGAAGGACTATTTCCCATGGTTTCAGAAAGTAAAAATCTTAAAATCTTTGCTGTTTTATATTAGCTCACATAAGCAAATGGTAACAACCAAGAAAAAAATCAATGGAGCAAAGAGAAAGAAAGGTGAAAGGGAAACTGAGCAAGAAAGGGGGGGTTTACGTCAAATATAGAGAAGCAAATCTGATATAACTAAGGACCGTACCTGTAGGAGAGAACACAAAGCCAACTGAGTGTAATTCCACACCTGAGCGACATACTTCTTTATCTGCCTAGTTCCTGAACTTCCCCCAAACTTTGTGAATAGAGGAAAAAAAACACCCTTAACATAACCCAAGCAGCCTTACTTCACGTAATCATTTTAGGCTATTGTCTTGAAATAATTCCTCAGCGTGTTGGGCAGAGTTATTCACGACCAAATATAAACTGTGCCTTCAGCATCATCAAATAGCTTTTAACAAATGCTCCCCCCAAGAACAGTGTTAGAATTTATGCTATCCATGCTTCATAGAACCACCAATAATTTTATTTCATATTACTTTTTTAAAGTAAGATTTTTCTATAAGTTCATACCATGCAAACTGTGATCTCAGAAATTCCAAAAAGGGCCACATCCCCACAGCTCCAATGGACATCATACATTGTGTTAAATGACTTCCCTGGTATCCCAGGAGAATGGTGCCCCCTGCTGTTGTGCAACTCAGCGGCTCTGGATTTAAGGTCTTGATGCCTTCAGGATTTCTTACGCAGGCCTTCTGTTTCCATCTCTTGGACCCTCCTAAAGAGTGACACAGTCATTGACTACAGTCAGGGGATAAACAAGTCATGCTCATTAAGTGGGAGTTGTCATTACTGCCACCTCATGGTACTGACCCAGGTGAAGTTTGTGCTGTAGAGATCAGAACCTACATGTCTAAAATGCTGCTTACCTTTTGTACCCTTCTCCTCCTCAAAACCTACCGGGCCTGAAATGGGTAGACTTCCCTAAAGTCACATGATGTTCTCTCTGTCCCTATATGAGCCTAAGGGCAGAATGGCTGCTAGCCAACGTGAATTACAGGGAAAAGGAATGAGTATTTTCAGAGTAGTATTTTTTTTTACCGATTTCACACTTCTCATTGGCTGCATTTAGTATTTTGAAATGAAAAACAAGGATAGAAAGGTGCAGAACTCTACCCCATACTGGCTTCCAAACTGCAGGTCATTAGGCATATTTGATAACTCCCTCATTAAGTGCATTCCACTATCAGTGCCCCCAGGTCAAGTACACAGGAAATGCTTCCATGGACCTCTATTAGGTATTTCATGAGAACTATTTTATCCATAGCTAGTGTAGAAAACTAATAATATATAAATGGTGAAGATGAATGAGACAGGATTCATAAGATATATAATGTTCCAACTGATATCACTGATTATATCATTGCCTCTGAATTGTCCCTTTGAATTCTACAAATTGAATGTCAAGAAAATATTTTCTAATGGTTACTTCAAATACATATTTGAGCAGTTTCTTTTAAAGTTCAGTTAGAAGATTCCTAGTTTTCATAGTTAAATAAAATTTTTCGAATTTTCCTCAAAGTATGATTACACTATTTCCTGGGACATGGAAATAAGTATCACGGGACAGGCAGCATGCCTCACTGGTGTTCACATTGTGACCCAGATTAGAACCAAGCCATTGTTTAGTCTTCTGTAAAAACACGGGATTTGAGTTCCTGCTTCAACATTGACTAGCTGTGATTTGAGGGACACAATTAGAAATTGCTAGTTTTCTCATTTGTAACGTAAGACCACCAATACTAACCACCATTACTTATAATAGTTCCATTTCTATATAATTTACTGTTTATCTTACATTTGGTTGCTTCCTAATGATGTCTAAGGACTCACATTCTAGCCCTCGAAGTTTCAAAATCACAACGTATTTGCTTGCTTCTTGTCAGTACTGGCGTATGAAACCTCTGCTTATTACTGAAAAGAATGTCCTGTATCAAACCCTTCCTGGTTAGTTTTCCATTTTTTCCCCTTCAAGTTAGTCAATTTAGTTTGAGACCTTGTTCACTATTTTTCTTTCTGTATAAACAGCAAAGGGACAGAAAAAGATAACTTTTTAACTGTTCATTTTCAGATAATGATCTTCAGTAGTATTTTTAAAGAAGGGAAACAGAAAAGTGGAGATTAATTAAAGCTGGTAGAAAAAGAAAAGCAAAAAGGAATGGTTCTAGATGGGTAACAACTAAGCTGTGTTCAGGAAAGCCAGGGCAATATGAAATCTGTTAGTATTTTTCTTACAGAGGGGTAGTGAGAAAACTAATGGCTTAACCCCTGCATTTATTTTGTTTAAATGGTAGAAAGCTACAAAATTTTTATCTAACCACAGAAAATATTTCTCAAAAGCCATGCTGAAATTGATATCCACAGGTTTACCATTGTCCTGGTGAGTCGAGAGCACAATTTTTGAGGACAAAACCTACAAATTCCCCCCAAATCACAAGAGCAGCACAATGGTAGGACTGACCTGGTTCCCACTTGACGCTTGCTGTCACGTCTCACTGCCATCACTCAGCAATCCCAACAGCCAATGTGGAATCTGTGCCAGGAAAAGCTGGATTTCGCAGGGAAATGATAGCCCTTCCCCACACAACTCAGATTGGAGTGGGCTTTCACTAACACATGGCCTTAGGACAATTACCCCAGTTAGTGGTGGCAGTGGCAGACCCCAAGATTTTGGCTTAAAAATCCAAAATACTATTCTTCAAAGTCAACCCTTCTAACTTTACCATTAAAAAAATCATCCCAACTCTAGTACTCTCAGAAAAAGCCAGTGACAGGACATCATTTAGCCTAATCTTTTTAAAAAAATTCAGTATTTCCTATCATAAATTATTTTATAAACTTGACTGCAAATTATTTTTGGGTGTTCAACAAACTTCAGCTGCACCCATATAGGATAATTCCCTAGTGAGAATATTCAAGACATTCAAGTACTAAGGAGAAGCACTAATAAACAGAAGAGCTCAGGATGTGACTCATTTCAAGGAAATGAAACTTTGGGAAAGATGTTAAGGTTACTTAATAAAACTGGGAGAAAACCACAGCCTGAGGGGGATTTTCAGACATTTTAGTACTTAGAAAAACGAGAAAGGTAATAAGCAATATAGTCAGACCTTAATAAAAAATTATTAAAAATATATATATATATAGTCAGAGCTTGGGCTCTGAATCAAATATGGGCTGGAATTCGATCTCTGACCAAATTATTTTTTCTTCACTTGATAAATGAGCCGAATGAGAATAGCTATTCATAAGGTTGTGAAGCGATGAGTACACATGTACACGTAATTAATGACTATGGAATGTTGCACTATACTGGCACCTTAAACGTATCATCTCATTTAACCTTCACAGCTCTCTGAGGCAGCTGTTACTTCCATTTTACAAGTTAAAAGGTTAAATTCCCAGAAAAAGCCAAGATTCTATCTCAAGAATAAGAGATCCCAAAGCTTTTCTTCTGCACTATACTATCTAGAATTACAAAATATGCACTTCTCTTAAATCAGGGATTCTTCAAATCCTATTAAGAGTATTATAAAAGCTTCTAATAAGGTTATAGCAAATAAATGTTTTAAATTAAATGTCTGCTTTTTACACTAAGCAGTTTCCTCCAATTATATCAAAAGGTTACTATAATTAAAAATATTTTCAATAAACTTTATATTAACTCGAAACAAGCCAATTTAGGAAATTACCAAGCCACCTAACTGGATACATTACAAAAATTTATTTGTTCTTTGTAATATTCGGCTCACTTTTCTGGCAATCGCTGTCCCACAAAACACACACTCCAAGGCTGAAGGAAGAGGCGGCGGTCAAAGCGCTTTCACAGTGGCCGCGTCACTGCTTCTCACAGCATGTGAAGGCTGCCCATTTACAGAGTATGGACTGAGCTTTGGCAGCCAATTTAACATGCTAAGAAGTGACCATTTGTAAAAGAAGTTATCTGGTAGAATAAAAATAACTAATTATTTGAAGTACATAAAAAGTAACCTTGTCTATTATTTCTAGAGTATGAATTAACTTCTACATACTTAAAATCGTGCCACTTATGGTCCATTTTCTACCGCAATGTAATTGGCATGTAAAAGGTTATTTCTTGATTTATCTCTGTACATTATCACTACTACTGCTTATGTGCAGCATCTAGAAAGCCAGAAAAAAGGCCACAAAAATAGCAAAAAATTTTGGGCCAGTGTTTGGGGAAAAAAACAAAAAAAACAACAATTACAATTATATACTATAATCAAGTACACAGCCAGAAACACCTAAGATACAGACACAGGATTCAATTTCTTTCCTAACAAATGTAATTTAATTGAATAGACTCATAAGAGCGGAATATGGCTATTTTCCCCAGTATTCTTCTATGAGAATTGCAAACAAAAAACCCATCTAGCTTTAGATTTGCAAACTCTAACTTCTCTATCCATAAAAAAGTTGTATACAGTTATGAAAAATTACCTGGTTGTAACTTACAATGACTAGTAGTGGGAAGCCTACTTGCAGGAATTGGTTCTGACTTGGTCGGAAAAAAAAAAACCACAACTTCTTGAAAAGGTAAAATAGCTTAAAGCATTTAATATCTAAACAAATCAATCAGTTAATAGTAGTCACAAAATATGCTTAATATAGAAACCCACATTTATGTCTTTTAAGAAAAAGTGTAAATTGTATTTCAGCTCAAAACATAAATTAACCCACTTAAAGAATCTGCAGTGTCAAAATCATGGTGAATTTAACAACCTCAGAATAAAATAAACTTAAGTACTTTATATTGCTTTATACCTAAAAATGCTTACAACTTCTCATAAAAATAGTCTGAGGCAACTATTTCTTCTTTTATTCTTTAACACGTTCAACATTATGAGCAACACTCTTAAAACCTTAAGGTTCACAGACTTTGATTCAAATACTATGGTCCCCTTTTCTTTGATGTGATTTACTCTGCTAGAAAGAAAAAAAAAACATGGTAGACAATTTAATACATTTTCACCAAATTCATAGTACAAAAATTTTAAGACTCTATAGAACTACACATCGTACCTAATGGATCATTAAAAATAGAAGACAGTATTTTCGTCAGCAAATTAAACAGCATATTGAGATGCTGTTACTGCATACCTTTTAATGTGTGCTGTCATTCATAAAGTATTTACAGCTTCTACTGTGTGAAGAGAACTAGAATGTAAATTTTCTGCAAAACTGGAAAAAAGCAATACAAAATTTGTGAAAGCCTGTGTTTTATATTATACAAAAGTAAGCCAGTTCCTTTCTTCAAATGAGACACTGTATGCAGTGATATTCTGGACATACTACAGTAATTCTTGAGGATGCTTTAATGCTGGAGGTAAGTTTATAGGCCTTGATTCTTCATCAAGGAGTACCAGGTCTTCTATTTCACTGCCTCTGTATTTTCTTTTACATATTTTTACCACCACCTTTTTCTTGAGAAATAACTTCAATGCTTCTCTTGATGCAACTGCTTTTGCATTTTCTTTGCTTTTTCCACAGCCAGTGCCCAAATACACAGACTTGCATCTCAATTCACAAACAATACTTTCTTGAGAGCTTTTGTTTTGAGGCAGATCTGCCAGTTCTTTCAGGGGGACAAAAAACACATCCAGTGTTGCTTTCAGAGCCTCAATAGCTGCGTTGAGGAGCTCTCCGTGATTCACAGTGGGACTAAAACCACCAACAGCTACCAACTTCCACGCCACCGTTTTATACAGTCTATTGAAAAAAGGCTGCTTCTGTTTCACATCCTCATTGGTTAACTTGCAACAAGAGAATTTGACAGCACTCTCACTTGACTGTGCCGCACTTTTAGAAGGCAGCTGTGATGTGCTAGTCTGAGAACTGCTCTTAGAAGGCAGCTGAGACACACTTGCTAAGGAAGTGCTTTTGGGAAGCAGAGACCCACTGGTCTGCGAACCGCTCTTGGAAGCTAACAGTGACGCGGCTACCTGTGAAGTGGTCTTGGAAGTCAGCACGGACGCATTTGAGGTGCTGCTCTGGGGCATTAGTAAGGATGCGCCTGATGAGGAGCTATTTTTAGGAACCGATGATGAAACACTTGCCTCTGAACTAGTTTTGGAAGGTAACCCACTTGAAGCTGTCTCTGAACTAGGTTTAGAAGCCAACAGTGGCAACTCTTCTTCCGCGTTTCCAGAGGAGCCCAACAAGGGCACCTCGACCTCTGAGATGCTCTGAGAGGCTGCGACTGAAGAGCCTTCCAAAGCACTCTTTTTAGGTGATCCACTTGGCTGTCTGGACTCAGTGGACTGGGTCACAGGACTATTAACACCAGATTTCAACAAGGAAACAAGAGCGGCTGCACCACCATGCTTATCTGGACCTTCCGACTCGGCTTTCCCAGACCCCGCCGCTGGTACCTGAGAGGAAACGCTGCTGCTGCTGCTCTGGCTGGAGACGGGCTGATCTCCATCACTTGTAGAGCTACTCTGACCCACGGTGCCAGCGCTCCCAGCGGAGTTTCCACTACTCTCCGATTTGGTGGACGACTTAGAACATGCCGAGCTGCTTTCCTGCTGAACAGACGCACGTTCTGTTTTGGCAGAAGTTTTTGCACGATCTTGCTCAACTGCAGAATTGTTTTTTCCGTCTATGACTCGCTTCTTCACCGGCTCGTCTACCTCTTCTAAAAAGAAGGAAAACAGATATGTGACTACGTCTACCTCATACGTATCAGCTGAAAATTTCTAAGACAGATACTCATTAAAATAAAGGTACAAGGCAAGAAGATTCAGGAACGGATAGTTTCTTTAAAAAGTGTAGAGTAACTTCATTTCTTTTAAAACATTATTGAATAACATCATTAGTTTCAAATATTAAAAAATCAACAGCATAAGACGTTTGACACTTCAAAATCTAAAGAAGTCAAAGAGAACTATCAAATTCAGAGTAAAAGACAGACAAATTTAACATTTCAACTGAACGTTACATAAATTCCAGCTTGTTAAAAAATTAGTAACAACAGTAATTCCTAATTACATCAAACATATTCTAAACTCCTATGTATGTTCACATCTATGATCTGCTAACCATTGCTACTCGATATCCCTCTTTTCTTCACCTTGGCAACCAGTTCGTCTCTTGTTGTATGGACTGGAGCATCTGTCACTTTGATGCCTTCAGCCATACTAAGTATTTTATCCATAACTTTTTGAGGGTACCTGAAAAAGAAGGAAAAGACACTTTTAAAAAGTTTTTTTCCTAAGCAATACTTCTGGTATGCAAGAACGGGCCACAGGAACTGCATTTCCTGGTTATAATAAAATGTCCCAACCGCCAAGAACTGTGTTTCCTGGAACCCCATAAACAAATGCCCCGGGGTCTGGGAGGCAGGGTCCTTCCCCAGCAACCTTTAAATTTAGTGTCCGTCCACCGGAGCGTAGCCAGCCAGCAACTGCACCAGCAGCCCTCCATCTAAGGCGGGGGGGGACCCCTACGGGCTGTTAACCGCGCCGGCTTCGGGCAGAGACGCCCGTTGCGCCCTCCGAGGGCAGCCGGTCCCGCGGATTCCCGCGCTGCGTCCAGGCCCCAGTCCGGCGACGGGGGACAAAGCGCGGACCGCCGCCTCCGCACTCACCGGCATCCGAGGAAGACGTGGTTGGTCCAGGCCATGGAAAAGGAGACGAGCTGCTGCATCTCCCGCCCGCGGCTCCCGCCCTCGGCGTCCGCAGCCTCCCCCGCGTCCGCCGAGGCGGCGCCGCCGGCGGGCGCCAGGTCCCCGGCGTTGCGGAGCAGGAACTCCCGGCGGTGGCGCCAGTGTTTGTCGGTCTCGCATTCGCAGCGCAGCGCCTCCACCCAGGCTGCCAGCCTCGGGTTCTGGCGCAGGTACTCCGACACCTCCTGCGCCATGTTGGGCCTGCAGGCCGCTGGGGCCGCCGCACCTGAGGAGAGGGGGGGACGCGGGGGCGCGGGCCCTGTCACTGCGGCCTGCACCAGCGGCAGGCCGAGAACGCCCCTCGCGCGGTCCGGACGCCGAACAGCAGCGCCCGCAGCAGCCGAACCGCCCACTTCCGCCCGCCGCGCGCTCCTTCCCTTTTATAACCTCGCCGCCGCCGACCGCCCGCGCGTCTTTCCGGCGCTTTCCCAGGGCGCTTTGCGGCGCCCGGCGGCCAGCGCGCTGCGGCCCCGAGAGGCGGTGGCGGCGCCCGGGAAGGGGGCCGGGCTGCGGGGTTTCCCGGCGTTTCCCGGCCCGGCTTTGTGACGCCGCGCGCTCCCACCGCCTCCTCGCGCGTCCTCACGGGCTTGGGGCGGTTCGGGTGCCGGGGCTGTGCGTCCCCGCCCCGGGACGCTGGCTTCGAGCCTGGCCATCGTAAACAAAAGGTTTCCTCCATCTTTCGGTTGTGTCACAATCCGCTGCGAGCGCTGTTGTGAACGTCGACAGGCGAAGCATCCCGAGTCCGTCCGGGTCGCGGGCACTTAGGAACGTGGGGGCGCCTATTCGCGTAAATAGTAATCCTAAGACAGTGAGGCTAAACGAGGACTGCAGCTCGACGTTGCCCGGTGGCGTCCAGGCTTTGAGACGCCTTTGCCCCGCAGGGTTGGGCTTGGTTTCCGCAGGTCAACCCAGGCAGTGCCGCCTCTCGCGTTTGCGGTCCACGATACACTGCGTGGAGGACTTTCTGTAGCTGTAGTGTTTCCTTAAAGCAGCAAACAATAACCCCCAACTGGACAGGTAGCCCTCGGGGCGCGGAAAACGGCTTGTTTATCTCCACCGCCCCCAACCTTCCCCTCTTGGAGCCATTTTTTTTCCTTGCAATTTTTCCACTTCAGAATGTCCACACTTAACACTACTGCCGGCGTGCTCATTACGTTTCCATATTCAGGAAATTTAAGAATAATTATATTCTTTTCAGGAAATTTAAGATGAATGTATTTTAAGATTAATAAATTTTAATAAGTCAAAATAAAGGATGTGTAACAGTGATAAATGACAAGTCCTGTCACTAAGTGTTTGTGGGCTTTGAATTTAAAATTCTTGAATCAGAAGAAGCAAACAAAAGTCACTAAGATAAGATTTTAAAAAGACATGTAATTTACACACAATGCGGGAACAATCAAAATCCAGCCATAAATATGAAAAAAAATACTGCCCCTTTTCTTGCCAATGCCAAAAGAATCTGCATAAAAACACAGGAACAAAGAAATTTTGAAGCTTGGGATTATGCTTCTAGTTTTGTTCTTTACTCCTTTTCACTGTAAATTGCTGAAACTTTTAGACGAAAGGATGCAGAAATCTGGCAGTTTAGAAGACTGGAAAAATCCTATGGTTTTTCCTTTCATGAATTCTTTGCGAGGAGATAACAAGTAAAATAATCTCTGATTACATACCTACATGATGTCTATGAATTTTAAACCAAGAATTTTCTCACTTTTTTCTTGTTGCCATGTAGCCTTCCACCCATGGGCTTCGTTGCCTTCAAAGCTGAGCAAATAGAGCCTGCATTTCAAAGTCATTTCTAAAGTTATAATAAAAGCAATATGGTCTGAAAGCTGGAGTACTTATTTGCAAGAGCCAGTTGCTTGACAGAGAAGGTACATATGTTTTTCTTTTTGATTCTTAAAAAGTTGACTTTGCATATAAAGATCCATGTGGACCACGGACCACAAAGTTGAGAAGAAAAGCATATTTTTACAAAAGGCCTTTCACCATATGGAGACAAATTCCTTTCCAGGCCTGGGACAGGGAATTCAGGAAAGGTGAGAAGAGAATTAATAAAATCAATGAGGGGGTGGGAGGCCGGAAGTGTGGGGTCTGCTTGGAACTTTAGGGTCCTGAGCCCACACAGGTTGGCCTTTAGGAGAGAAGAAATGAGCGCAGAGAAGGCCTTTTGTAATTCTGATAACCACCTACACCACTCCCTCCCTTACCCACCAACACAAACCACACCTTGTTTCTCACAGGGCCCAGAGGAATCCAAAAGTCCCAGAGGCTTGAGAGAGAGAAGAATGCAGAAGTGCCTCCCAGGCACCATGGTCCGTTTGAAGTCGGAGGGGTGGACAGCCCAGGTCTGCAAAGGAGACAATAGCTAGTTCTTAAAGTCACCCTGCCCCTGAGATCCAGGTCCAGCCAACTCAGAGGGGAGAACCCTCAACTCCTGCCATGACCAACGTGCACTGCTTGTACTGAGAGATGAGACAGCTCACTCGCTAGATCTCACAGGTAAGAGGCACAGAAAGACAGAAGCCCAGAGACTGTGCTGCAATGATACCTGAGCCTCTCCCCTGACTACTGCCTCTGCTAGAAACCCGATCAGGGAAGAAAATCCAAACCAACTGAGGAATTTCTCACCCCAAAACCCCTAAATTGAGTTTTAAGCTACAAGTGACTGAATTCTCTTAATTTCAGGAATTAAGTTTTCCACTACAAGTGGAAGCACATTCATTAAACCTGTGGCTACTGTGTGTCTGAAAAAATCCAATGAAAATCCCAGTGGTGAGCTGGCTTTTTCTCTGCAAGGTGGCTTCCTCAAGGGAGCAACCTGAAGAGAGCGGCTCTGCTCCTGAAGATGAGTGTAGAAGCCAGCAGAGGGTTAAGGGTGCCCTGGGCATGCAGGGCTGTGTGGGAACAAATGCTCTAGTCGATGTCAGGGTCGGACTTGATAAACATTCCACCCGGAACTTGTACACAAAACAACGTATGAGGTCAAAGGTCAGCCAAATCCCAGTGAGAAGAAGTGGGCTCCTGAAAGTGAAAGAGAATGTTTTTAAGAAGAGAATGGTCCTCTGTGTCAGTAGCTGGGGAGAAATAAGAGGAATGCTGGTATTAATTTATGCTGGTTGGATTTAGAGTTGGGACTCTCAGGGGAGCTCAGCAAAAACAGTTTTGGCGGTCTGATGGAGGCACACTCGAAACTGGATTGAGTCCAGGACTAGGAAATTGAGGCATTTGATTGCAAAAGAGAGAAAGGAGATGAAGCAGGAGAGGATCATCGGTTCTAAGCAGCTTTTAAAATTAAAATCGGAGTAGCTTGAGCATGTCCATCTGCTGACTGGGAAGACCTGACCCAGGGGGTTCTGAGGATAGTGAAGAAAAAGAAGGGGACAGTTTTTGAAGGAACAGGAGTGGCTGGGATCCAACACACAACTGCTGTAGAAAGATAATTTACCTTTCCTGATAGTTTCTGCCAATGTCCTGAAATACTATTGGGAATCCACTGGTTCTGTTGAATCATTTCTTAAGTAAACGTTGTGGCCAGGGGTATGAAACATGCTGATTGCGTAAGTTGGAGTCATGGGGTCCACCCCAAGAATAATAAGACATCTGAATAAGGTCAATATCATACAAAGGAAAGAACGAATTCAATAATCAAAGAATTTACACTCAAGATTTAGAGAAGGTAAATAATTTGCCCAAGGCTGCAATGGTGATAAATGATGGAGCCAGAAGTCTTGACTCCTCCGTCAGTATTCTTACCCACTAAGTTAAACTACGCACTGTCTCCTCCTTTGGCCTCCTAGACATCTCCAGGGACATTCCTTCCTACTGTCTAGGCCGCTCATTTCAAAGCAATCACACATTCACATACTGGAGCAAAGAAGCCCCATACAAAGAAGCACCAAGCTCATCATCTTTCTGCTCCTAGTTCCCAAATTGCCCAATAACTAGGTGCATTATTGCTGCCACATATAACTGCCATGTGAACAGAAGGATCATCAAATACCGGAAAAGATTTTAAAGAAAAGATGATAGTAAGCAGTTTCAAATGGCACAGGGCAATTCTCTTGTGTGAGGCCCTGTTACCAAGAAGGCTTCCTTTCCTCCACACCTTAGCCAAAGTGATGACATCTTTTTAGAGCAATTCTTGTATTTCTTTATGTAGTCTTACATAAAGCCTTCCTCAAAACAATCTTACCTTTTTAGTCTTCATCTTCCACCTAATGCTGACCAGATGAGGTATTATTATATGTAACCTCCCATTCCTTTGGAAAACTCTTCCCATATCCCAAAATGTGGGAATTTTAAATCTAGGAGTGAGATACAGCTAGAGATCAGAGAAGAGTTAGTGTTCGGAGAAGAACAGTTCAAGTTCCCATACAATAATGATACATTTGATCCTGGCTTGGCAAAATCATGGCAAGTTAGAGCTAGAAGGGAACCTTAAAACTGTGCTTATTTTGTAGATGAGGAAACGAGGGTCAGAGAGGTTACATGATCTGATTGCCCATGTCAAACAATTGTTAGTGGAAAGGCAAGAATGAGAAACCAAGGGACGTAAGTCTACTGACTTCAAGTCTAGCACTCTGTCTCCTGTCCTAGTTTGCTCCTTGGTGAAGTTTAATTAATAAGCAATTTTGATTAACTCACAAAGTGTAATGGCTGCAAAAGAAATAGGAACTGAGCTAACACTTGTAAGTCCAGGCACTAAGATTACAACAGCGATAATCTTTCTAATTGTTGGGCGATTTGGAAACAAGAAGCAGGAAGGATAAGAGCTTTGCGCTTCTTTGTACCCAGGGCTCCAGTAATGTGAATGTGTGATTGCTTTGAAAGGAGGAGCAGCAGAGACAGTAGAAAGGAATGTTCTTGGAGATGCTTAGGAAGCCAAAGGAGATGACTGTGTGTAGTTTATTTAATGTAGTGGGTAAGAATATTGACGTAGAAGTCAGACATTCCTGGGTTTGAATTCTGGCTCATTATTTATCACCAGTGCAGCCTTGGGCAAATTATTTAACTTCTCTAAATCTTTTTCCTCTACTGGAAAATGAGGATAGTTGCATCTATGAATTACAAGGAGATCCTGTACATAGAGAGAATAGGTCAGTATCTGGTACATAGCTTACAGTCAATGAAAATGAACTTTAAAAACATGTTTTAGGTTTTATCTGGTCATGATGCAGTTGTAACAATTGGCTTTTTGGCTTATGCAAATGACATGGTAGCAAATGAACTGAGTCCACAAACTCAAGGTGTGCAAAGAAATGTAACTATTTTTCTATGACTGAACTCATTTTCTGCTTCAAGGTCCCATTCCACCAAGTGGTGGTAATTTAATTTCAATCCACTCAGCAATTTAAGTATCCATTCCAGAGAGTTTACCTGGTGCTGAGGCTCAGGGGCTGAGGGTCAAGGTCGAGGACTTGCCTGGGCATCCCCTGAAATATCCATCATCCTTCGGTCCATGTAGGTCCATGTAGGCCACCGCTTCATTCTCCCCGCCCCTGTGGCACAGCCTCTTTGGGTTGGGGGACCCTCCTTGCTACACCCTGCTTGCCTCAGGCACTGGGAACCTGCCACGCTGAGGACGCCAGCGCTCTCGCTCTTGGGCTGTCCCACGTCTGCTTGCTTCTGTCTAGTCTGCTCCTCGATGCCATGCCTGTGCCGCTGCCCTGGGCTCTACTGGGAATGATGTATGGTCACCTTGCTCAAGGACCTCCGGGCCTCCTCCTCCCTCTGCAGTTCAGCCCGGGTGACAGGGGCAGCAGGACCTGGGGAAGTTCACCCGCGGTCCAGTTCTCCTGGTTCCCTCCCCTCCCCTCCCAGCTCTCCCTTCCTTTGGACAGTTTTTTAGCTGGATAAGGGCTAGTCTGGTGCTTTATCCTTCTACACCTACCGGAACTTCTGACTAGTAAAAGTCAAGATGCCGCCTCTTCTGCCTGCCTCATTCTTCGGCATCTTGCAAAGGGCGGTGCCCACACAACCCTCACGTCTCAATTCCTAGCCAGACCGTTAAAAGAGTCACCTCTGCAATTCCTGAGAAAATGAGGGAAGGGAACATCGTTAGCCATATCTACAGATATTACTGCTAGAGATTAATTTTAATTTTTAATAAGCAATTTCTTTAACCCCATTGGAAGAGTAGGCTTGCAGAAAATCTGCAAACCAAGAGGAAATATCTGGGTTGATGGAGACATTCCTTCCTTCATTCTAGCAAGTACCTATTAATTAATTCCCCACCAAGGGTCACACGGATGAGACCAGTGTTATAAAAGATAATGGGGGGACAATAAAGCAGAGGCGCAGGACAGCGTTCGGCAAGTGGTCTCAACAAAAAGAACGTGCTGTCGACCTTTCTTGGGCTCCCAAAAGCAACATTTAAACACCCTATCGTCTGCTCTTCTCCCCTTCTATGCAACTGTTGGTTGAATAAGAATGAGTTTTTAAAAACCTCAATTAATTTTAAGGAAGGAAACAAAGTAAGTTTTTTTCTTCTCACCAGGGGAGGCAATTTTGATGTTAAACACCTCATTGATAGTGGTGATACTGTGCAGTTAATTTTAAAGATGGGAACAAAAGAAGTGTTCTCATTCTCACTAGGGAAGGCGGTTTTAAACACCTCACTGAGGGTAGTACAGGCTCATTTGGGACAGGATAATAGCTCCTCTTGACAAGCCAATACCGAAAACACAGGGTGAAACCTACCAGCACTTGGGGGAGTTTTTCACCCCCACCTACTAGCAAAGGCACATTTTCTCTATTTCCTGAAAAGAGAGTTAGAGTACCACACAATCCAATTATTTTTACAAAGCCAAATCCCGTGAAAATGAATTCAGGAGATTACCCCATTGATTTCAGTGGGGCTTGGGGTGGTGAGATCGATTCCATGGGGCTTTGTAACGGTGATGAGAGTGGGAAATTCTTATTCACCTTTATTTATTTTTCCAAGCTAGAGCTTATAAGAATCAGAATGCTCCTTTTATGGCTGCCATGTGGAACTCGAACTAGTAAATAGGAGAGGAAAAGAACACATAGTACCTCCCTGGCTATGAATTTGCTCATTATCCTGGGGGAAATCTGATTGCAGTAGTCAGTGAACACCTGAGTGGAAACAGACATTAGTTGAAGGCTTCAGTTTGGAAATACAGAAGGAGCTAGACATGGCAGGGCCATCTGCTGCCTAACATGGCTCAGTGGCTCCTGGTCATAGAATTCTGGACCTCGTGTCATTTTTGCTTATCTTAAAAGCCAGAGATCATAACGCTCAGCTATTGCTTCTTAGGAAGGAGACGTGAGACACTCTTTAAAAAAAACATTCAGCTACAAAGAAGCCATCATTGCCGCTGTACAGGTGGATTTACAGTTAACCTCCTTTTGGGGATTCACAGTACCCAGAAAGGCAAAGAGAAAGTGGGGTCCAGGCCCACACACACCACAGTGCAGAGAGCTTGGGGACCACAGAGCACGTCTGTTGGGGCGACAGCAGCCTATGAATGTGTAGTTCCCCCTGCCTGTACCCGCCTGAGCACCCTGGCGCGGAGAACACCCTCTGGGCTGAGATTCCACCACGGAGCCCCCGCGAGCCCAGTGGGGAGAAGGGCAGTGGGCCCAGGAACTAACTCTGTTGCAGTCAGCTTCCTCTGGGGGACTTCCACATTTTGAAACTTAGCTGCATTCTACCAAGGCATTCTTGAGGGTTTCTGTAAGTGAGAAGTAGGTTTTGAACATATTAAGGGCAATTTTTATACAGGAAATATGGTGAAGCAGTAAGAGAATGTTGGCCAAGGGCTCCGGTAATGAAAACTTCAACATAAATAAATAAATAAAAGCACTCTAGGAATACAAGGCACATTATTCTATTTATTTTGTTCCAGGATAACATGTTTGATATTACATTCACTTTTACCATATTAGGTCATTCTTGCCTGGGGGCAGCAGTCTCTCTCCCGACACAGCTGGAAACAGCTTCAATGACTTCAAATGGTAATATAATTTTTCTATGAACTGGGTCATATTACTGTCTATAGAATCCACTCTTGGGTGTTTCTGTTTCCCTCCGGGTTAGTGGAGACTTTCATCCCTTCTCTGCTTGCTGGGCTCTCAGCAGTCTGAGGAAAGTTGCTGATTGCTCCAGGCTGAGTTCTTTAGTAGCTTCCGTCAATCTGCTTAACACTCTGCTTTAGGGCCTCCTTTGAAGCCTGGTGCATTCCTGCCCGGTGGCGGGTGCCAGGACCAAACGGCGCAGGGCCCCAAAGTGGAGTGCAAAGGCAGTCACTCCCACCGAAGCCTCCCTCTGAGGCACCCGCTGGGGGCTCACCCCATGTCTCCTGCTCTTTCTCACAATTCTAGATGGAGCTGGAGGAGACAGACAGAGGGGAAGAGCTGTGTATTCCTACGGGATGGCACTCCGGCCTACAGCCTGGGTCCTGAGCCCCCATTCGGAGTCAAGGACGCCTCCAGTCTGCCCTGGGGGGCTGAGAAAGCCACCCTCCCCCCAGGGCAGACCCCACAGCGTCCCTTCCCCTACACCACAGCCAGCCCGGCTGGGCAGAGGGCTTCCGGGACACACCCTCTTCCTCCTGCTCCTCAGGGGAACCCAGGGGCAGCCCCCATTCTCCTGCCTCCAACACAGCTGAAGGGTAGGGGAGCGTTGGCCAAAATCCCCCCTGGCCTCCTAGGGAGATTCTTCCCTGGGCGTAAGCTACCAATAATATTCTTTAGATGACCTAGACATAATTGTTTAGGGGCCGCCGTGATAGCATATGGGGGTGAAGTCTTTGACAGAAAGGGACTAATTTGTTGCATCTCATGACAAGGAATAATGACAAAAGCCAAAGCTCTTTTTCTCCATCTGGAATTTGGGGAGATTGGGCCCAGCAGCTCCTGAGGTCCCTTTCTCTGAGGGTGTAGGATTCTAGCGCTAACTGCCGACGGAAGGAGGGAGGGTCGCAAAGGCCTCGAGTAGGTACTTAATTCACTCTTGGTCTGAATCACCTTCAGTAAAGTGCAGATGGCAACTGGGCTTGCTTGTGTATATGACAGGAGTAAAGTTTTTCGCATAAACATAAAAATCTTGAAATGAGTTTCCTCAAGCCTCCCAGAAAAGATCGTGTGGCTGTCTGGAAGCTGCTGCTCGCTGCTGCCACCAGGCATCACGACAGAGGATCGCCCTGCCCGGGGAAAGATCCAAATTCAAAATTTCCAAGTATGATTTGTATTAAATACATGTGGCTTTTGCACCACCCTAAAGTGGAAAAATCTTAAATTGAGCCATGGTAAGTTGGCAGCACCTGTACCATGGACTGAGCAAGCACCCAGCCATGTTACTTGCTTGCACGGCGGCCCCTGAGTGGTGGGGACGGGGACTGGCTCTGTCCACCAGTAACTGGTTTCAGAGCCTGGCTGTGGGGCCTCCAGTGACTGAACAGCTCCAGACACCCGGGGCTCCGTTGGGCCTGGGGGCCGTCTGCTATCTGATTTAGAGTATTGCAAAATGGGGAAGAAAGGTATCAGCCTTTGCAGCTCCTCATTTTCACCTGCCCCTGCACGTGGGGAGAGAGGGAAGCGGTGATCTCCGCGGCATCTGGGCCCTTCCCGCCTGGCGCATTTTCCTGCAGCACCGAAGGAAAATGCCGGGGCAGGCCCGGCACAGATGAAGGTTGATTGGTAAACAACAGTGCTGTGGTATTGAGTCCTTCCGATCTCAGGATTCGAGAATGTTAGCCCAACACCCAGCAGCGGAGGAGATTTTTTCTCCCTCTTAAAGATGGGATGTTGGAAGCTCAGTCAATTGGCAGTAACAGAGTCAAGAATACAATCTAGGCCAAGTGCGTTAGAGCAGAAAGGGAGGTCACACGCACGTTGGTGCACCAGTTTTCAATCTCGAGTGTGAGTAAAAACCAAATGAGGAAATTTCCCAAACCATACATTCCCGGGCCCCCTCCGTGAGATTCCGGTTCAGAAAATCTGGGCGTGGGCTCTGGATTCTGCACTTCAGGCTTTCAGGCAGCACGGTGATCACACCTGAGAAATACTAGTCAGAAGAAAGCCGGGCCTTCTGTTTGTGGTCTGGCCCCTGAGTGACTAAGAGGAACAATTCTAGGCATTTTACCCAGGGATAAAACTGATATAATTTATACCACATTTGTCTCCAATGCAGCGTCTTAGGCTAACTCAGTGTTTATTAAATAGCAGAACTGGTTTCTCCTAAGGGTGAGCCGGGCCCCACGTGGCAGTCCCGCCAGGCGTCCAGGGGCCTGAGTCAGATCAAGTGGCTCGGAGGGGCAGGTGCAGGGTCCGTAAGTACCTCTTCCAGCCGTTGGCGGCTGCAGGCGCTCTGGGGCCTCTGTCTTCGCCTGGCTGTCTCCTCCCCTGTGGATCTTGGGTCTTCCCCCTGCTTCTGACTGCTAACACTGCGTAACTACGATTACAATCTTAAAACTACACATTGTCATATAAGATAGCGTAAGTCTCTACTCTTATTTTTCAAGTGTCGTCCAGCTGAACTTGAGAACCTTGTCTTTAAGTCTCATTTTTGCCAAGGTCCGGTACCACCACTGCCGCCATCCGCTACCACCCCTCCTCGTTTGGGCTGCTGTCAGTCAACACCTTTAGAAATTAATTTGGGAAGAACTGCTGTGTCCTGGTATGGAGGCTCCTCAACCAGAACAGTGGGTTGTGTTTCTGTTTGGATTAGATCTTCATGTACCTACGGGACTTCTCTCCCCCTCCCAGCCTTGGACAGGTGTGGGGAGGGGAGGCAGGCAGTGGTGTTCATGTGGCCCAGCACATGGACAGAGGGTGAACCGTGGAGGCCGTCTGTCCCTGGAGAGGCTTCCTTCCCTCATTCTCAGTTCTCTGTCCTTGCTCATCCCCCACAAGCCCAGCAGGCCGGTCCATCCCCTCTTAAGGTTAATAATGGCAGGATCTCTCCACCCTAGACCTTTAGCCAACGAGGGCATGGGGTGCACTGCAAAAGGAAGGGGTTGTACATGGGGCCTTAGCTTGAGATCCCTTTGCACCAATTTTGCCTGTTGCTCCATATCCTTTTGCTAGTATTTTATTTAGAATTTGTGCACTAGTATAAATGATGGTCTTGTGTGTGTGGACAGACCAAGGGAGACAAGGTATTTGCAGGAGTTGGTACCAGGGTTACACTGACTCCAAGAAATGAACTGGGAAGCTCTCCTTTTTTTCCCTGTGAGCTAACAGAATTATAAAGCACGGAGTGTCAGTAATCACCACCTGGCCTGGCTTCAGAGAGCGTGTGCAAAAACAGCGCAGACAAGGAACCATTAGAAATACGGCTTGGGGGTGGCCTTTGGCCTGGCAGATGGCTCATTCTGCTTCCAGATGTTTGTCGACTGGAACAAATTGGGTCTTTACCTTCCTAGCTGGCTGAGAGAGTAAACTCTGCTGGCTTCACAGCTTGCTGGGCAGAATTTTGCAGAATCCTCCGTTTGCGTCCCTTTCAGCACTGCGCTCTGGAACGTGGTGGCGCATGGAGGGTCCACGGAGACCAGGCTCGCAGTCCTCCCAGTGGCTTCCTTCGCCAAGCCTGCGGGGAGGGAGGCAGGCTGGCCCGGAGCAGCGGCATCTGCGTGTACGAAGGGCAAGGTGGTCCGGTGGCAGGGCAGGGCTTCACTGTTGGCTTTAAAAATAATGTTCACAGCAGGTCTTTTAAAAAGGAGGAAGAAGAGGAAAGGAAGAAAGATGCAAGGAGATTAGACTGTGAGCCTGTTTTTTCTTTATCTTGGTAGAAGAGGCGGTTTTGCGGAGATCTTACCACCAGCAGGCTGATGGGCCTAGCTCTGTGACAAAATCTGCTGTGAATAGCACTGGAAAGTAATAAAAACCTCTTCCCATGTTAGAGTTCCACCTGCTGCCGGATGGACCAGGTACCATGTGCCGTGGGGGTGACAGGGATGAAGACCCCAAAGGACTTGTTGTAGCCCCTTGTCAGTCAGTCGCTTCTCAGCTAGAACCTGGTTTTATGTACATATATGTAAACTATGTATAGGTGGATTATATATTTATGTACAAAATGTAAAAACGTTTCATATGATATGGAAAATATATATGAGAAGGAGAGAAAGTGTCATCTCATTTCATACACACTGTTCACTTCCATCTATGGACATTTTAAACTAAATTACAAAAAGATTTTTCCTTCTACATTTCACCTTCAGGGTTTATGAATTAAATGCCTTTCTGACATGGTTTTAAATGACCAGATGAAGATTTAAAATCAGCTTACAACGTGGCTGGAATAATACTGACATAGAAGTAATTGCTTTTCGACGGGAGGTTCACAGTTTCATGATTAGACCTACAAATTCAACGTCAGCAAGCCGCCTATAGGCAACTTCCCATGACCTTAGTGAAGAATGACCTGCTTCTCTGATACTCCACCTTTTCTGATGTTTAGAGAGGAAAACAGCAAAGAAAACCGAGAAAGGACTGGAGGCTGGGAGCAAAAAGCAGGCGCATGTGGTCCTCTGCACACTGAGGGAAGAGCGTTTTTCAAGGGAGAGAGAAGTCACTGGGTCTAGTGCTGATGGACAGTCAAGGAGAACTGACCGTTGCATTTAATAGCATGGACGTCATTGGTGCTTCTGCGTAGAGCAGATGAATGTATGATACGAATAAAAAAATGCGAAAAGGCAGGGAAAGGGGCAGATCACCTAGCACCCAACGGGAGGCTGCCGTCCTAGGCTTGTCTGTCACAGCCGCCAGCCCCTGCTTGCTGTCCCCTCCTGAAGCACAGCTCTCCCTGCGCGCCACCGGCTGGGCAGGGGGTCTGAGGAAGCGCTGCCCGGGCTTACAGGTTACCTCCCTGAGCTTCACTTTTAATTCCTTTCTGCCTCTCCTTTCCATCTGTGCTGTTATTCCCATTTCTCTGTGAGTCAACTCATGTTTTTACTAGAAAAGCAACTTCTAGTCAGTACCGTAAATGGGAATCAGCGTCAGTTGTTGCAGAAAGCAGCCTCCAACCCTCCCAGCCTGGACTCCATGCAGTCAGTAGAACTGGAAGCTGAAAGGCCACATGAGGAGGGGTGCTGAGGGGGGCTGTGACGGGCAGGGCTGAGGTAAACTCTGAATAGGCAGAGGTTATGGCACAGAGAGTGACATGCGGGGCAGAAGGCGGGAGGAGAAGCAGATTTGGAGAAAGGGGCTGAACCACACAATGGTTGGGGGGTCCCAGGTCATCAAGTTTCACTGCCCGCGTTCCAGAACCTCCCACCAGCCCCAGGCTCGCAGGACGACCCTTCCCCACCCCATCTCCTCAGGATCCTGTTCCCCATCGCTGTGTGTGCACACGAAGCCCCACCACCAGAGCCCACCTGAGGGCAGTGAGGGAGGCACAGCTCTCACTACTTTACTCCTCAGCCAAGTGTCCTTCTTGGGGGCAAGACGTGCTCAGATGGTCCTGAATGAAATAAAAAAAAAACAACACAAGAGCGACTGGGATCAACAGAGAAGGCATCAGGGTTTCCCCAGAAGGTGGTAACCAAACCGGGCTCTTCCCAGAGATCTAACAGGAAAGGGGTGGGTCTCTGTTTGGCCTCTGCCATCCTCGTGGAGAGGCGATGAGAGGGTGAGGGGGGCCAGCTCCTCAGAGGTATGACGCCCGAAGCTTCTGCTGCTCTGGAGAGACCAAGGGAGACATTATCCTCAAACTGGAAGCACTGAGTGAGCGGGTCCCTTGGATTCCAGAAGTTCAGGGACTGGGTAGCAGGCATTTCTTAAAAATATCCCAGTGCCTCTAGGCCTTGGACTGAGTTTGTTATTTTTTTGAGCTCAGGAGTAAAATTTGTTATTTCACAGTGAGTGGATAAAATTCAGAATTTGTTATGATTCTGGGCACCAGAGTCAACTATCAGCTGGACCGTCCAAGGCATCAGGAAATCTCCCAAAGTAAATAAACCATCTTTGGAAGCTCCCTAGGACCTCTGCTTCAGGACGCCAAGAAAGAAGTTTCTAGACTTATTCCTGAACCACGGGCATTAAGAAAATATTCATCAAAGTCTGGATAATTTCAATTAGATCAGCTGTAGCATCTCAATTTTCATTTTGTGTGGTGTAGACTGAGTTTTAGGCATATTAACAATGACATTTACTGAACAACTACTTTGGGCCTTGTTGCGTCTCAACGCTGGGCATGCAACGCGAGTCAGCAATAATGCTATTCCAGGCATGAGAGTTGGCAAAGTAACTCAGCCCTTTGCAGTGCAATTAGAGATGCAAGCATGCCCTGTAGTAAAACCACCCAAGAATTATTCTGGCTTACAGCCTATTAACTTTACCATTTCCTTAATACAAAGAGAATTTTATTACCAATTTACCCAGCCAGTTAAATTAATATTTGCAAGATTTACAGAGGCTGAGACGCAGTGCAAAATTCCAAGGTATGTTTTGTCAACACTGGCTCTTCTCCTGACTAGGTCTCTCAGTAGTGACCGAAAATATTTAGTACATTCCTCTTTTTTTAGAGACTCACAGTGATTCTCATAAAGGATTATCTCCTGAGAAACGGAAATCGGCAGAACCTTTAAAAAGAGTCAGGAAAAATCTTGGCGCTGCTTTTGCATTTCTGTGGTTGAGCCCAATCAGACTGGCGACCTTGGAGGAAGCCCCCTTTCCTCTCCTGGGCTGGCCCCTTCTGCCAAGAAGTGCACTTAATGGCTCAAAATTTTCCTCCTCCAGCCAACCAGCCCTTATGCTTCTTAGCCCATTCCTAAGGCTGCTGTCTCTTGCAGGCCTCTGCACACAGCTTGTCTTCTCAGCCAAGTGTCCTACTCCCTAGTTCTGTTCTGTCCATGCCCCGCTGCCAGGCTGGGGGGCAGCGCCTTCGGGAGATGCCTCAGGATGGGGTGGAAACTTCCTGGCCTATGGTTCGAAGTCGCCTGGCACTGCGCAGAGCAGGCTCCCCTGACTGAGAGCAGGGCCCACTTCCCTGTCTTAGCTGAGTGCATGTGGGCACTAAGCTGACACATCACCTAGCCTCAGTTTCTTTGTCTGTAAAAATGAAAGTGCCCACCTTGTGGTGTTGTACACAGACTGATGAGATAGGACAGGACATGCTACACCTTCATCAAGTGCCAGCTCTCTCCTCTTTGCTGTGCTCCATGACCTTGACACTCCAGGGACAAGGAACCCCAGCTGGGAGGTGGGGAATGGCAGGCGGAGGCAGGCCCACAGGGATGTGGGGACGCACCTATGCGAACTTGAGGGCAGAAAGCTGCAGGGTCTGTGAGTTTCTGCCACCGCCTGTGTGTCAGGCTGGTATGAAGCTATTTTGTGGCAGAGGTGCTTCTGAGAACTGGCATGTTCTTGTGCTTGCTGAGTATCTGTGACCTCTTTTGTCCCCA
This sequence comes from Manis javanica, assembly GCF_040802235.1. Lineage (NCBI taxonomy): Eukaryota > Metazoa > Chordata > Mammalia > Pholidota > Manidae > Manis > Manis javanica. The sequence continues at coordinate 101,952,150 of NC_133167.1, forward strand.
CTCGCCCCAGTCACAGGTGAGAAACCTGAGGATATTAACTCAAATGCCCCAGTGCAGAAACAGAGCGGGGAACCTCGCTGAGCCGGAGGAGCAGCCTGTGGCTTCCGACCCCACACACTTCTCTTCCACTAGACTGTAGCTCGCTTGAGGCTGAAGATCAAGTCTGCAGTGAGGGTTCACCAGCAGCAGGTCACTTAATGGCCCTGTCTGTTTAAACTGACTTAGCTCTTCAAGTCCTGAAAAAACAGAAACTCAAATGTAGCGCAGACCTAAGCATGGTCCCCTGCATGAGCTCTAAGCAAGAGCCCTCTGCTCCCCTGAAACCACATCCAGCCTAGCAGGGGCAGAGTCGGGGCACAGAACAAAAGGAATGCACAAATGGGCCACACCAAAGCAGTAATACAGCCCTAGCGACAATAATTATGTAGTCCCAACTGCAGCCTCTAACATCAGTGACGGCCATCACTGCTCATGGAAGGTTTACCTTGTACATGTGCTACTGGTTTTAAGGGTGACCTGTTGAAATATTAATTTCTGTTTTTTGTGTTGCTGTTCTTTCTGTTGTTGTTCCCCCCACCCCCCGCCCCACCACCATCACCCTTTGCCATCTCAAGTTTTTGCTTTCTTGTCTAGCGCTAGGCCATCATTCCAAGATCCACCCACTACTGAACCCACCTGGTCAAAGACTGTCAGGCCTACAGAAGATATTTCTGTAGAGGCATAGGACAGTGTTTGAGGTGTTTGGAGGGGTAGAAGTCCAAGGTGCCAGAATGGTAAGAGGCTTGGAGAAGTTCCCTCCAGATTGGCAATGGAATAGAGAGTGGCTTCTGCAAATAATAAAGACAAGCACTGCTGCACCCCCGACCCCAAGCCTTGAGGGAAGAGGAAGGAACTCAAAGGATTTGGCTGTGAGGTGCAGCGTAAACATTTTTTCTTCTATCCTCATAGATTTAGTGAGTGAGGCCTGTGAATTAAACTGACGAAAGACAGGTTAACAGAGAAAAAGCAAAGTATTTTATGTGCACAGGGCTTCACAGAAAAGAAGTAAAAACCTCCAAGAAGTGGTTAGACTTGGGGGGGCTTATAGACAATTTTAACAAAGGGAGATAAATTGTGCAGCGTGATTAGACAAAAGAAAGGGATTTGGGCTCTGAGGGGTGACAAGGATTTGCTTATACAGACTCATTTTGGAGCTGGCCTTTTTCCTCCTGTGATAAGGGTTGCTCTCCTTATTGTGGCACAGGAGAAGGGGGGATATTTATTGCACCCTCACAAAGGGAAATTTATGGCCTGCTTTAAGGTAGTTAAGGGGAGGGGAAAGAACTCTTCCCCAGTTCGCTGATTCTCAAATGCCTTCAGCTCAAAATAAGTCTTATGCTAAAGTGGCATATTTTGGGGTGGCATATTCTGAACACTTCATGGGATTCCTCTAAGGAGGTCAGACTCTACACTCAGGGGGCCGACAGTCTTTGACCAGGTGGGCTCAGTAGTGGGTGAATCTTGGCATAATGGACTAGGGCTAGAAGCCCAACCCTGAATTTTTTGGACACCACTAGATTATCAGTGATTCTTGTGTGGTCGCAGAGATGGGAAGGAGACTCCAAACATGACTGAGATTGACTTCTTCATCACACAGGCAAGTTGAATTAATATGCTTTAGAAAAAGTTAGAATGGGTCATTTTTCATACTCCAAGTTTTAGAATAAAACTCTTAACTATTGAATACATATTATCTCATTAAAAACTCACAGTAATCTTATGAAGTAGGAATATTGTCTTCCCTATTTTGCAGAGGACTGGGGCCTTAACGGGGCGGTAGGTAACTCAATTACTCAGGGCTGTGAAGGTGGTACTTGGAAGCCGCCAGCCGGGAAGGGATGGCCTCCTCTCCCGTCCTATTTGACATAATAATTCTGTACCCCAGTTTCAGCTTTGCATTTGGCTAAACCTTCATTTTGAAGTGGTTTCTCCTGGATTCCTTTCTGAAGAATTGAGTTAACCGTACAGCACCCGCTGTAGATCTCTTCGGTTACTGCAACTAGAGGGCAAGGTTCCTTACTGGATAATAGGGAAGCTGTTTCCTCTACAGGAGCACAGAAAGACATTTATAGTGTCGCTCCTTACACGCCCCCGAGCTTACTTGCTCTCAACATGCAGAGAAGGAAATTCAGGCTCAATGTTATTAAAAAACTAAAAAAAAAAAAAAAAAAGAAAAAAAAAGAAAGAAATGCCATCAGAGAGTCCTTTGTAACAGTCAGGTAACCCGAACAGAAAAACCTTTGATAGAATCTCTGGGAGAGCTTAAATATTTCTCCTCTCTCACTCTCCGAGTATGGATGGCTGCAGGTCAACCCTGCAACAAGATGACCGACTCCACCAGCATCAATAAAGACCTAATCCTGGAGGAAGGAAGTGGGGTCCGGTTTCCACTGTTGCTATAAAAAAATCAGGGCTTTGTTTCTCGGGACTGCTCTTCCAGTAGTTGTAACGCGGCGGTTTGCTTTGGCAGGAAAAGCCCGTTCTGAAGACAAAGGGTGGCTTTGCGCCAGCGCGGCTCTAAGCGGGTGTGGTGTTCCGCCCTTGTTCCACTGGGTGGCGCTAAGGAGCTGAGACGGCGGCGAGGCTCTTGCTGCCCCCCTGTGTCGGTGGGACTCAGGCACGTCAATCACAGAGGCCACGCGCCTAGGGGACTCCGCGGCAGGGAGAGTGGGTCACCCCCTCCAAAGCCACTCTTATTGTGGACAGTCACTATTTACTCCCTCTTATGTGTTTGGAAAACGCTGTTTTTACTGATCTTCAAAAAACCACCTACCTAGCAGTGTGCACATGCATGCAGCTTTGAGGCAAGTCGCCTGGCTACACCATCTCCAGCAAGCTGCCCTCAGTACCCCAGAACAGAAAGGGCTAGGGGTGGAATCCTGTCTCCCTCCTTCTGCGACCTGCCTCCCGTCCCCAGCATCTCTGTGCTGCAGAGGGCTCCATTCCTTTTTAAGAGACCCTGGCCGATATTCTGAGTGTAGGGTAGGCTCCCAAAATCAAAGGGAACTAGGTGTAGGGGGTAGTGGGGCTTGCATTGGGACCCCACATCATGGAACCCACACCATCCTGGTGTGAAATGCCAGGGGTGCCCTCTAGAGTTGGGCTAGGGAGGTCCACATATCTGGGCTCCCAAGGATGCCGCTGCATCAGAAGCCAGTCCCCTGCTTAGGGGATGATGAGCCAGAGCAGGTCTGCAGGGCCCAGAGCCCAAGGTGGGGAAGAAGGCTCATCCTTGCTCCCCAAGGCCCCAGCCACGGCAGGTCAGGGGCTGGAGGGGGTGGAGTGGGTGCTGGCCCCGCTGAGAGCTCAGCTGTGCAGAGGGCCTCTCCCAGGTCTGCTGGGCTGTCTTGGAGCCTGGAGTCTGGGTTCCCAGGAGCCAGGAAGTAGACATTGCCAGTTTCTTAGGGCCTGGGCTGGGAAACGGGCACAGCAGGTTTTTTGCATCCACCATATTCAGTTGGTTAAATCACTGCAGGGCTCAAGTTCAAGAGGAGAGAACAGAGACCTCACTTCTTGACGCGAGGAGTATCAGAGAACCTGGGGACAGGTTTTCCAAGGACCACACCTGGAACACCACCTTGACCCTTCCTCTCTCCTCCTGTGACTCTGCCTCGGCCTTTGGATGGGGCTAGCTGGGGACAGTCACTGAGTTGAGCCCAGAAGGTTAGGGTGGTGGCTCCCCCTTTCTCCATCCCAGCTTCAGGATGACCTCCCTTCAGGGATGGAAGGAAGGCTGTGGGTCATTTGATCAATGCGCCTCCCAGGAGGGCAGGCAGACCCAACTGGAATTTCAGGCAGCCACACGTTTCCGCCTGGAGGGAGGAGGAATTCCCTGAGTGACCATCAGAACAGCCGGAGCGGCAGGGTCAGTGTCCCTGAGTGGCCTCTGCCCGACCGCTGCACGGGGCCCCAGCAGAATTCCTGCTACTACTGTTACTGTTACGGGGGGGTTATTCGGACTGGTATGAGGTAAAGCTTTTTCATGTTTTTCATTGTGCTTCAAAAGAGATAGAAATTAATGTCACAAGGCCCAGCCAGTCCAGGCATTTTTCTCTAGAGTTGGTGACAAGAAAATGAGAGGTTGTGCCAAGTAAGGTGGGCACCTGAGGAGGGCTCTGGCTCAAGCCGCTCGTTCACCTCTCAAATGCTGCCCAGCCACCGAGGGAGTCATGGCCGTGTCACTCCAGACCCAGGCCAATGTTGAGCCCATAAGCTTGAGTGGCATGTGGCTGTCACAGCTAAAGGGGAGAATGAGAGCAAGCCAGCGGAGAGGCGAAGGACATAAATATCCTAAGTACTGAAGCCGCAGGGTGAGAGGGCTGCAATGGCCTTTTTTGCATCACTAGGCATATTTTCCTGACACAGACTGCTTCCTTTTGCAGCCATTGTGCTAAGTTCCCTTTTACACACACACACACACACACACACACTCACACTCTCTCTGCGTCCATCAGACCAGGAGCTCAGAATGACCCTCATACACACACACACACACACACACTCACACTCTCTCTGCGTCCATCAGACCAGGAGCTCAGAATGACCTTCATCTGGGAAGAATTTATGAAGTGCAGCGAATAAGGTACATATTTATCTTCAAAGAGTTTCCACCCAGGGGGACAAGAGAGCCCAGGGATGTCGCTAGGAGTCAGCTCGGGATTCAGGAATTCTTTCTTTGGGAACCCCTTCCCTCTGCATCAAACACTTACCAGGTGTGCTTGTGCGCAGTCTATAAAAGGCGGTGGTTCAGGTCCTCAGAGACATCGCATCCTGGGAGCACTGGCAGATGTCAGAGGGTTTCCAGCTGGCCCTTGATAGATGGACAAGATTTAGAAAATGCAAGGGGAAGGATAGGGGAGTCCCTGCAGAAGACAGGCAGGGGACAGGAAAGGAAGCTGAGGCTGGCTGTGGCAATCAATGGAAGGGCACACACTTGAGGGCCCCACTGACCTGGGCTCAGCCTTGATCCCATTTTTTAGGACCTTTGGCAAAACCCTCCTTGAGTCTCCATGTCACTATCTAGAAAGTGGGGATTAAAATAACAATCTCAATAGCGTTGTGAGAAATAAGTGAGCTAGTGTACAAATGGCAGTGCTTGAGAAGTGGGCATCAGGATAAAATCTATCGATCATAGTGACTATGTAAGTGTGCATTTGGAGGACGGGGTTTGTTTTGGGGAGGAGAGGGACAGTGTGAGGCAGAGGGGTGGGATTGTGGAAGCACGCAGAATATTGGTGCTAGAAGATGGGATGTCCCAGTTCCCAGATGAGTAACCTGAACCCCAGAGAATTGAAGTAACTGATCAAATGAACACTGTGTTCGTAATACCATCTGAATATCTGGCTTTGTCCAAAATACAGGATCTTTGAGGGCAGAGACCACGACTTCTACATCTTTGCAAACCCTACCACAGGATCTGGGTGCTCAGTTCCTACTTTTTGAATGGCAGGAGGATGAGATCACTAAAGAGGCATGGTAACTATACTGATGGCTTAATTCTGCCAGACAGGTCAACTAATCAGATCAAAACCTGCTGTCCTCAAGTGTTTAGGTATAGACTTAGCTGAGTCAGGTGGTTAAAGTGAAGGCTCCATAAACAGCTCTGGGATTCTCTCTTTTTTCCTTGGCATACCCATTATCTGAGGAAGCAAAAGAGAAAGAAACTGTAAAAAATGGATAATACCCAATGCCAGCAAAGGTGTGGTGAAACAGTCACTCAAATATGTTTCATTCTTATGGTATTATAAACTGACACAAACTGTTAGGAAAGCAATTTGTATTCAAAGATCTATGGCCTTTGAGCTAATTATTTCACATGAGTAGATATATTTTTAAAGAATGTGTGAATTAAACAGGGGGCCCAGAAGGGTTGGCATCTATACAATAATAAGTTGGGGAATGTAGAGCCCAAGCATGATGATGTAGGGGTGTGTGTGTGTAAAGACAGAGTAGGGTTAGCTCTGTGTGGGGTGAAGGGTCATCTGCAGGGGCGGTGGGGGCAGTGGCCTGCCCAGGGTATCAGACTCCAAGCTGTAGTGGAGTGGGGATGGTGGGCAATGGAAATTGGATGCAGAGAGAGGGATTGGTTAAGTAAGAATCATGAGTGTGAAGGAGCCAGTTTCCTCACTGCTGGAGACAGTAGCTCTAACTAGGGAAATCCAGAAAACCGGACTGAAGCCTGAGGTGTAGAACTGAGAGTGGAGATGCTGGTGTACACCAATAGTTGCAAACTTCACAGTGAAAAATACCTTCCTTTCGTAGTCTGAGTTTACCTTTAAAAAAAAGATAAATGAGGCTGAATATCTTTTTCATTTGCTTATCATCCACTTTTAGTTCTTTCTCTGGGAAATGCCTGCTTGTATCTTTTGCCCTTGAGTTTCTAGAATATCAGTAAATGTAGCCACTCATGAATATTTTCCCAGTTTTTCAGTTTTATGTTATTTTATAGCCAAACAGGTAAAGGAAGTTTTTATGTGTTCAGGCCTGTCAATTGTTTCCCTTCTATGTTAAATGTTTTGGGTTTTGAATCATGCTTTGAACAGGGTTCTCTTCCCGATTCCTCTAAAACGATGCACCCGTGTTTTTGTCGTGCACGTTTCTGTCTCCATGTTGTGGTTTAAAGTCTGATGCCTCTGGGTATGAGGGTGGAAGGTGGGGAGATGGGAAGGTGGGGAAGACGGGAAGGTGGGGAAGGGGGGTGAAGAGAGGTGGGGAGGTGGGAGGGGTGCAGCCGCTCCCCTTCCGCCCGTGGGGGCGGGGCCTGGGCGGACGGGATGGGCGTGGTCAGGGTGGAGTCTCGGAGTCACACGATTGCTGTGTGACCCCGGAAGCGTTTCTTCACTTCTCTGTGTCTCCATTTCCTCATCTGTAAAACGGGGGTAACGATGGAACCCACATCAGAGGTGCGAGGTAGGGAGAAACCGAACTGGGGCAATTCACAGCGTTTATGGCTGTACCTGGCACAGAGCATATATGCAGTAACCCTTAAACGTCATGTTACCCAGCACATGCTTGCCTCTGATGACAGGCGTGGATCGGGGCACCACCGTGCAGCGCTTGGACAGGGGGAGGTGGGCGGCCGGCCCGAGGCGCGGCGCCCCACTGGCTCCCCCCGCTCGCCGGCCGCCTCGCAGGGGGACCTCCCGTCGACATGGCCGTCGGGTAGGCCCGGTGTGCTTCTTTAATAAAGGAAATTAAACACACTCTCTTAGACACACACACAGTGTTTAATTAACAAACGGACGATCCAGGAGAGAGACCTCCCTGGCCTGGCTGGGGTGAAGCCACTTAACAAAGGGCAGGCTGATGAGGGGTCCCCGGGGGTCCCCGAGAGGCATCTCTGCCCGCCCTCAACCGGGGCCGAGGTCCTCACCCTCGTCGGGGTGCTGTGGCCCCGCCTGTGCCTGGGAGCCCTGGGTGAGCGGTCCCAGACGGAGCCAGGCAGCCCCTTCCAGGCCACAGGCCCGGGGTGGGCGGCAAGGGCAGAATCTCCCTGCGGGGCTTGTAGGCCGCTGGTCCTCGGCCTCTGCGTCTGCTGACGCCTGCGCCTGCCCAGCTCTGCCCGCTCCCGCAGTTCTGCCCCGTGCCTTCTGCTGTGCCTCCTCTACGCCGCAGGCCACCTCTGCTCCCTGCCCTCTTACCCACCTGGTCTGCAGGCTCCAGCACACCTCCCGGAGGCCACCCAGCTGGAAGGCTGCCCCGGGGTTGGGGGTGCCCTGAACACCCCCATTCCTCATCCCTCTCTGGCTCCCGTTGCCGCCCAAGGCGGAGCGACCTCAGCCCCTCGCAGAGCCCAGGTTCTGCAAGCCCGGAGCCTTCCCACTGCCTGCGCCCGCTCTCCTCTGCGCCGGCCCGCTTCCCTCCCTAACCACCCTCTCCATCTGCACTAGTCCTGGCACCAGGCTTCCTCTAGTCCCAGGGCCCCTGGGCAGACTGCCTGCAGAGCTGAGCTGGAAACGGTCCGGAGGCCAGGAGGCTGTGCAATCCAGGCTCCAGGACGTGAGAAGCCCCTTCCCCAGTTAGCCTTTCTGCTCGACTCTTCTTTTAAAAACTCGTTTCAGTGGCTAAACTTACCCTGCCCTTTGACCCACAGAGCTTCACTCGAGCTTCTTTGCCCTTTCTCTGGGGCCTGTGCATACAGTGACTGTTGTATCATCCCAGGAAACTGGTGGTTACTGAGTTACTTGTCTGCTCTGTTTTCTAGACTCAGGCCCTTGAAGGCAGAGCCCACATCTTACTTATTTTAAATTTAATAAAAAATCTTAGTAATAGCTTACATATGTTTGTATTTGCAGGACCAGACACAGAACCTGACCTTGGGGTCCCTTTTTTTCTAATGAGTCTAATTAATTACTACCCCCTACCACATTTCTTTACCTCCAGAACATGCCTTTCATTTCTTATATCTTATACCTCCCTTCCCTCACTCATCCTATTCCTAAATATCTATTCAGGAGAAAGCCAAATTTCTTAAGGATGCATATTGGAAGTGCTGGCCCCAAATTCTCCAGCTACCTTGTCTGTTTGTTTCAGGGGCATGAACTCCTTATTTATAAAAGGACCGTGTCTAACTCTTGAACATGTCAAGAGGAACAAATACAGGAAGAGTAGATGGGCCTGAAGGCCGGAAGCCCATTCATTCCACGAATGGCCACCAGAAGAGGTGTAGTGTCTGTGATCGGTCCCCAAATGTCCCCTGGCCCTTGGAGGTGATGGCTCTTTGTCTTCAGACAGACAAGGAAAGATGCAGGGAGTTTCTGTGACAAAAGGGAAGCACTACACAGGATGAGGGTGGATGACATTGTGTCCTGAAGACTAATTTTTATGTTTGCTGAAGGATAATACTGTAAATACACTAAGAATGGAATAATGCATTTCAGAGCCAAATATAAACTAGGGCTTAGGTAGTTAAGAAGAATGGCCTGTATCACAGATATGATGAATGTGGAGAAAGAGGAGAGAGCAGTCAGATCTGGAAGAAGGAAGCTAGGACACAGAAGGTGGAAACAGAAAACAGGAAGGAAATAGGAAGTGTCAGCTTCTTTAACTTGATGCCATTTACCCAGGTCAAATCTATCCTGTGCATTAGGTAATTCTGGGTGCTAAAATGGACATAAATATTTCTTTACAGACTGCCTGTCACATGTCCTTTGAGACTCCTCTTTCTTGGGTCTATGATACAGCATCGTGGAAAACTCTCATTCAAGAAGTATATGCTGATGAATGGATAAATAAGATGTGGTACATATACACAGTGGAATATTATTCAGCCATAAGAAAAAAACAAACCCTACCATTTGCAACAACATGGATGGAGCTAGAGGGTATTATGCTCAGTGAAATAAGCCAGGTGGAAAAAGACAAGTGCCAAATGATTTCCCTCATTTGTGGAGTATAACAGCAAAGCAAAACTGAAGGAACAAAACAGCAGCAGACTCACAGACTCCAAGAAGGGACTAGCAGTTACCAAAGGGAAAGGGACTGGGGAGGATGGGTGGGAAGGGAGGGAGAAGGGGGAAAAGGGGGCATTACAATTACCAGACATTATGGGGGGGGAGCACAGGGAGGGCTGTATAACACAGAGAAGACAAGTAGTGATTCTATAGCATCTACTACGCTGATGGACAGTGACTGTAATGGGGTATGTGGTGGGGACTTGATGGGGGGAGTCTAGTAACCATACTGTTGCTCATGTAATTGTAGATTAATGATACCAAAAATAAATAAATAAAAAATAAATAAATAAATAAATAAATAAATAAATAAATAAATAAATAAATAAGTATATGCCCCATGCACCAGCCTGATTCATAAAATGCCAGGATATTATACAGCTCTCTCTGTATGCTATCATAGTTTCTAATAATGGTTCTCATCTGGATAAAATCTGCTTTGAGATATTGGTACTGTTGACTTGAATACATCTGTATCTTCAAATTTAGGGCTTTATGAGGACCCTCCATTTGCTATGAAATGCCATTTAAAATAACTAAAAACAAGACAGAATAGAAATTAAAAACTTGCCTAACTGAAGAGGTTGCTCACCAGTAACCTAGAAAACATTTCCAGACTACAGATGTTTTGTTTGTTTGCTTTCATAATGTATTGCTTTGATTTTTCTGTAGTTTTCAAAATTTTTAAATTTGGAGATTTCTCACTGGTGTTGAATATCTGGAAGATCTTGGGTCACTGGACCCCTCATCCTGAATGGCAACAACTGGCAGTTGCCGCCTCCTTTACATAGGGCGGCTTATCCCCAGTTTACGGGCTCCACTGGTCCTACTGTCCAATACAGTTTGTTCATTCATTTATGTAACTGGCATGTAGGTTATCGCAGGAAGGTTTTATTTAGCCAGTAGTTCTATAGCTATTTTTCCCTAGACAAAAATGTCTTTATGTAAATGCTTCATTTACTATAAAAGAGAACCTGGGTTAAGAAAAAATAAAAATGAAACCAGGCTCTCCTACAATTAAAATCTCTAACAGGAAGTCCTTTTCAGAATTTTATATATTCATGCTCTCTACATGTTCTCTCTCCTATGTTTTATAACTGCATTAATACACCTGAAAATGAATTATTATTGAATTATAATATACCCGCTTGCAAATCTGGAGGGGGATTGGAGTTAGGAGAAGAAATTTCCAAATTGAAAAATAAAACTTGGGGTGTAGCCTGCTTTTGAAAAATCTGTATGTATGGCCAAGAGCTATGTTTTTAGTGACACATGGAAATGTATCTTGGTTTGGTGAACCGGGATAGCCCTAGAGTTATACCACAGTCAAAATCGTCCATGTAGTATTTTCCCCTTCCTAAAGTGCTTTATACAGGTGTAGATATAATAAAGCCATTTCAAAAGTCTTAGTTATTCATGGCCTTGCTCCCAAGCCAAGGATCTCAGAGACCCTCAAATTTCACATCAGCCATTTCAATATGAACCTTAAATCTCTCTCTTTCCTTGGGAACAATTTTGCTAGCTAGTGCCACTGCCAAGACATGACTGAGCTGTATTGAAATACTACCTGGGGGTCGTGGTGTTTACCAGGGGAGATGCGTGAAGAGGTCAAGGCAGAAAGACAAACGCATGTGTGTCAGGGGTTGTTTTCCACGAGACAGTGGGAAGAACACCACCAAGAGCTCTGTTTCTCATTCATTACTGAGGAGGCCTTTTGTCAAATCTTTTTCATGGCAAAATTGGGGTTTATTAGAACTCGGTGACCCATCAAGAATTACCTCATGAAAAGTCAGCAGGAAGGTAGGCAGTGCAATACATTTGGACGTAAAAAAATTAGACCCGATTTGTCAATGAGAATGTGGGAAAGCGTCTGCTGGTTCTGGGTGCTCCAGTAGGTGTGTGGAGCTGTCTCCCTGCAGGAGCCCTGTCTTTGGGGTGAGGGACATTACCCTAAAACCTGGATTCCAGGAGGTCCTGAACAGACTGCTCCTCCTGGCCTGTGGGAAGTGGCTTTTTCCTCCTGTCTCAGCACCACTGCCGGTCACTGAAGGCCTCCTCTGGGTGGCCTCAGAAGGAGGTCCGTGGTAACTGCTATGTGCTAAAACCTTTCCCTGCAGCGGGCACTGTTGTCAGCACTTCACAAGCATTAGCATGCTGAGCCTCACTCTAATGCTGTGAGGTAGCTGCTACTGTGCTCTCTAGAGATGAGGGAAACTGAGGCACACAGCGGCTAATGACCTGCTCAAGGTCATCCTGAGTGGAGGAGCCAGAACCCCAAACCAGACACTGGCTCCGGAGCCCAGAGCCCTGAATGGGCGGCAGGAATGGCAAGGCAAGCCCACAGGCCCACCAGCAGCCCAGCCAGCTGGGCAAGGTCTCCCTGCAGCTGTAGGAGCCAGGCTGGCCCCGGAGTGGGACCGGGTGGCTGCCACACATCCTGCCTGCAGAACTTAGGACAGACTTGGGAGGGAACAACACAAACACAGCTGTGTTAGGTGTTCACTTTTTCTCTTAGGTGAATTGTCTGCTTGTATCCTTTGTCCATTTTTCTGTGTGGGGGTTTATTGCTTGTCTTAGTCTATCTAGTGTCCATTCCCTCTGCCACCAGGGCAGGCATTTTTGTCTGTAATGTCTAATGCTATAAGCCCAGCACACAGAAAGTACCTAGCACATAGTAAGTGCTCAGTAAATATTTGCTGAGTGAATGGATCATTAGCTCCTGGTTGGTCATTTCCTAGTTTGCTGTAGTGTGTCTCAAATTAATTTTTATGTGCCTAGGTTACATATTTTTCTGTAGTTAAATGAATCAATCTTTTTCTTCATAGTTTTTCTATTTAAAAAATGTTTCTGAAGTTCTTTTGCAGCCAGGCATCATATAAATTTTTAGCTACTTTTTTTCTAGGTTTCTTATTGAGACTTTTTTTTTAACACTTAAGGCTTTAATTCACCTAGAATTTGTCTTCTCCTATTGGTGGAAACAGTGGCCATAAATAATTTGTTCCCAAATGGGTCTTCATTGTTTTTTAACACTATGTACTGAGTAATTTCCCCTTCGTTCCACTGACTCTGTCAACTCCTGTGCAAATAGCACACCCTTAAACGATCATTTATATGCACGTGTATGTTCAATATGCAAATATGTATTTCAATTGTTTTAACATATGTCCGCCCTTATTATTCCTTTTTAAACTTGGATTGATTGATATTATGTGTTCTGACCACAGAACTCTATCAAAAAATTAACTTAGGGACAAATGACATTTTATAGTATTCATCTGGAAACATGACTAGTAAGTGCTCGCTCTTTTTGATCAGTTTTCTTGGGTTTCCCAAGAAGACTGCAAAAAATGACCAATGTGTTGCTTGTTTTCTGATGGTTCTAAAGTTTAAGCCGTTAGAGGCCAAGGATCATGCTCTTAATCACACAGAATAGCCCCCTGCCTTGTGTCTGGATCTAGAAGTGATTTGACTGCATGGTGCTGGGGAAGTCACTTCATATTTTGAAAATGAGAGTGTTCTTAGTTTCTCTGAAATGAATGATTGGAAAAAAAAAAACCAACTTGAATGCTTGGTGTGGCCCAAACATATGCTTGATTCTGGGATTAACCCCGAGAACTCAGCAACTTTTCAGAAGTGGTGCCCATCAGTGCACCATGGCATGAAGCAAAACCAAAAGGCGTTGGCAACAGTACGATCAACACCCACGCATCAATACAACAGCCAGTCACCAGCTCCATGGCTACCAGAACCCTACCACGGGAGTAACTACAAATCAAAGCCAACTACCCAAATCCTGTATTCTCTGCTTCAAGCCCTGCAGTCCCAACGATACATGATCTCTCCTTGTCAGGACATTTCTTAGAACCTTAGCTTATGAAGTTTTATTTCACAGCTCTTACAGCTATCTGGAGAATCAGCATGTTTTCCTACTCCCCACATCTTATTGGTTGTTTACGAATGGAGGACACCGAGGCAGAGACCAGGTGTTCTGTGCCACCCACAGAAGGCAGGCATCCTGACTCGGAATCTGCATAAAACTCCAGTGTGGACGTGTGCAAATATGGCCGTGCATACGTATCAATGCCTACGTTAAAGAGAAAAGGAGATAGAAACGTGCCGATCGTTCAGGATATCATCATTAGGAAAACTGAATCAATCAGGAAGGGAGAAAAGTCACTGCAACAGATAAAGGTCCTAAGGGATGCTACTGATCCCATTCTGGTAAAGCCGAATCTGCACCCCTCAGCGCTCTCCCAGATGACAGAAGCAAAATGCTTTTAACAATCACACCGATCACAGCCTACGCTTCGGCTGTTCTCAAACCATGGTAAGTACGTATCAGTGGTTCTCTCTCAATCGGGCAAGGTGTAAAGTATAACCCTGCGAAGACTTTCACTGTGCAGTTTATTTACTAATGAGAAGGAAGAAAACAACTGGGTGCCACTGAACTGGAAAAGACAGAGAGAGGAAGGAAGGGAGGGAGGGCGGGAAGGGAGGAAGTAAAAGGTGGGGGAAACAAGGTGAAATAGTGGTCTGGTTTGGCAAGCTTCACGAGGAAGTGAGGTAAATGAGAAGAGATTTAACTGGGATAAAAGTGAGGCAAGACACCTGGGGAGAAATAACAATCAGTAAATAGACAAAAGAAAGGGCTGCTCTTTAGGAAACAGCACTGTAGGAAAAAACCAGGGAGGAATACTAATTTCTCACTATAGATATGAGCCCATAATATTGCCCTGCAGAAAAAGGCTGATGCTGCCCGTGGACTAAGTGTCTAGAAGGAGCCCTTAGAAAACAGAAGCGGTAATAAAGTTGCTTCATGCGGCCTTGGTCTGGCAGTAATTGTAATTTTGACTCTGAAACCCTACGGCAGGCTTGCCAAAAGGAATGCTATAAAAAGGATATAAAAATAGTGTTGGGTGTTGGAAGCAGAGTAGCTGGGATCCGGCGTGCACCCCGAGCTGGGAGTTCCACATGGCTCACAGATCCCATTTTATTTAAAGATGTCTTATCTGACTCGGCTCACATTTCTCTAGGTACGGATTTAAAGAGGGAGCCAGGGGTCACACAGTTGGCTGCTCCGTTTGTCCCCCTCGGGGAAGAGGTAGGTAGGTCCTCAAGTGTGCGTGAAGGAGTCTGCATTGGGTTTCTGGCACTATTTAGATTCCCAAGAACTGGGCAGGGCCACGGCGGATGTCTGAACTCAGAAAACTGGTGTTTGGTCAACAAAATGGAGGTTCTTAGCCAGAACAGAAAATAAACTCAGTGTTAAATGTGCAGGGGGTCTTCTTCAGGTTTGTTTTGGTCTATGAGACTTTTCACGTAGTCCAACACTGTTATAGAGAACAAAGCTGAAACGGTGGGGACACGGGAGTCTGAGCAAATCAAGGCATCAACTTAGAGACAGCGAGTCATTTCTGCTGGGAGTTTACCAGCTAGTATGCCTCCGTTTCCCACCAGGTAAGGCAGCAGCTGTGTGGTACCCTAACTGAGGGATGACACGTCAAAACAACATGCAGATCAGTGTAAGGCTCTTTACCTAAGGGAGTAAGGCCATACCGTACCTGGTAGAGGGGCATCCGAGGGTGTGGCCTGATTTTCCTGCAGCGGCTGTAAAGGCTAGTGGTTCTCCTGGGCTCCTCTCCATCACCCGCAGGACCCAGCCTAGCGCATCAGCTGTTCTCAAACTTCTCTGTTCATTAGAATCTTCTGAGAGCTTATTTTAAAATGCTGTTTGGAATCCAGCCCCAGTTTCTGGAGGGGTAGGTCTTGGGTGGGGGACCCAAGAACCCAGACTTTTAGCAAGCATCCCGGGAGATTCAGTTAGTGGTGGGCCACGTCCCACACTCTGCAGAATTCCCAGCCCAGCCCCATGGCTCCACCGGCTGGGAACTACCTATATCCACCGCCCGACTGACACCGTGTTCAAACTGAGGAAACCTGGCGGTGGTCGTGCAACCGTGTGACGAACCCGGGAGTGGATTTTTCTCCTTTTTCTGCCAACATCCCCTCACGCTGCACGTCCTCCTGTGGTACAGCGCTTTCTGGCTCTGTCCACGGCGCTGCAGGTGGGTTGCATCCTCCCGACCGACGTGCAGCCTGTGGCCCAGGCCTGGCCAATCAGATCCCTGGATACCCTTAGCCACAGTGATTGGTGTGTGGGTGAACACGTGACTCTCAGTCCAGGCAGCTTGTGTCCCCAGGTTTCTACAGATACACTCAGGATTCAAAGGAGAGAAGTTTCTAGTTAATAACAGATCAAGAGTTGGAAGGAGAGAAACCAAGCCCTGGCAATATTGCTTGAGCTACAGATCAGGCCATAAAGCCACCCCTGCATTTCTCCGTTTAAACGGGTAAACAAATTCCATTATTCATCTGAAGCCAGTTTGAATAGGGTTTGCTGGCACAGGGAACCATGAGCTCTAATGGATACTGTTAGGATAAAGCGTCTTACAGGAATTTTCCTGATGATCAGATCAAATACTCTACAATCATTGCTTTGGAAAAATACATGTCAAAAACACATATCTGGGAGGATCACTTTGTAATTAAGCTGAGGTTTAAGTAGGAAGATGCTGTTACTGGGTTTTCTTTGAAAAAGGTCAAATACGAATGATAACCTATTGCCTACTGACCACTTTTGAGGTTCTGGGCATTGAGTGTTCCATAATTATTCCTAATCTTCACAACCAACTAATATCTTTATTTAAAGATGAGGAAATGGAGGCTCAGAGAGCTTAAATAACTTGTTCAGGGTCACACAGTAGGAAATGGCAGAACTGGGAAGTGAAGGCCTCCTGCCAACATCACCAGCCACCCCGGGAGGCTCCAGGGGCACACGAGACTTTCCTGGTCTCTGTCTCTCTCCTGGCAGACCACAGCATGCCTACAACTCAACACTACTAGCTTTTCCTGCCTACACACTGACCTGAAAGTCCCTAAAATGTTTTTCATGGACTTCTACCTGTTCTTTTTGAAACTGTGCCTTAATCATACAAGAAACCGGTGAATGACGATATGGTTTACTCACCCTGGAGGTGCCCTCAACCTTGCCCAGAGCCACCCACCACTCTCCACATCACGCTTCTGGTCCTAAAGAGCATTGCTCCAAATAGATTGGAACTTTGACACCTTTCCCCCAACCCTGGCCTCATCCTGCAGATTCAGGCCAGCATGTCCACATTCTGCCTCAGTTGTATTCTTCTTTTCTTGGGTTCCCTGCCCTTAGTGGGCCACAGCTTGTTCTACTGTTTTCTGTGCTTTCAGGTTGCCCCTTGCTGCCCTCTTGGTGCAGGTCTACGGGCAGCTTGCTAGGACTCGGGTAATCTCCAGTATGCCTGGAGCATCGGTAGTGACGACAGTTGGATGACCCTTTTACTGCACATTGTTTCACTGTCCCTTTATATTTTTCTTTTTTTTAATTGGTTATAATTATAAAGAAAAATTATTCTGAAAGACAATTGTGATATGGCTGTTGAGTTAAAAATAGGGACCAATAATATCCTAAACTTAGAATCACACTTATCTTCCCCCCAAAAGGGTAATTTAACCACAATAATGAACGGCAAGGTGTCTCGCCTGAGGGTTTCAGCCCTGGGCAAGTTCACTCTGGATTCTGTGAGACCGAAAAATGACAATGGAATGTTGGGAGGTAAAAGGGTTTTATACCAGCTTTATTCCCGTGGTGGCAGGTCAAACGCTAGAATCGCTAGAATCCCATTTGCCTGCAATCCCGTCAATGCCTCCAGGCCTCTCTGCTACCTTCCAGCCCCGCAGCACTGAGTGGAGCTCTTTATACAGAGTCAGTAATAGCCTGTTGTCAACACGTGTGTAAACATGTGCCTGTGAGCATTGCACATGCACAGTGGGCCAGCAGACCAGGGTCAGGTGAGAATCCTGGCCTTGGAACTTCCATTTTCTCTGCACACTGGGACTTAATCTCAAATGCCCGAGGTTCTCAGGTTTGGAGAATTGGGGTTAACCTGACTACTGCCCTCTCTCTGTGCTACCACTCCTCACCAGTTTCCTAAAGTACGTGGGAAGGAAATAAAGTGAGAAATCTTTTAAGTATTTTCACAGTTTTTACTCTGTCAGCTTTCAGCTGGGGTGCACTGGCATCGTAAGAAAGTTCTCGGTGGGGAAGCACTGTCTAGCACCTTGGAGTCCCCATCCTGGGCCCCACACAGCAAATGTTCATTTGTAATAACCAAGAACCAATAAGAACTGCTCCCACACATTCTCAAACATCCCTGGGGGGACGTCTTGCCCCTGGGTGGAAACCACTGATAGTTTCGAGTGCCAGGGTGACAACTGCAGCCCCGGAGCTCGAGGTCCAGAAGCAAATTCTCCACCTCCCCTGACTCCTCCAAGAGCCAGACTGAGGGCTTCAGGAGATAGTCCCTCTGCTGGGCAAGGGCCTTTCCTATGATTACTGAGTTGTGTATACACCTTCTAGTAAAATGCTGAGCCTAACTAGGCACTCGTAAATAGTTGCTAATTAATTGCCCTGTCTTGCTTATTATTGGATGTTCATTGAGACCAGAAATTTCACATCCTCTATGCTGTGAAAAGCCCCAGGCACACTTGATATACTGCCATGCTACTGATAAGCACTCAGGAAATATTAATTACCATGGATGGAAGTGGTGACTACTTTACTTTACATACAAACAAACGAAAAGGGCTAAATACCCCTGACTCCTTGACTGTGTTGCATTTGGAGAGACTGATTCATACAATCTCACAATTAATTACTTGTCCTTCCATCTCAGGCTCCTAAAACTCGGGTGCCTTCAGGTCACTGAGCAGTTGTGTGGGTGGCTGAAAGGCTTTCTGGGACTTTAGCCAGAGAGCCAGGCTATTTGCAGCAGAACTAGACTTTTAAGACATGGAAAACTTGGTAAATATGCCAAAGTAGTAGACAGGAACCAGGCCAGGTCAAAAAAATGAGGCATCCAAAGAGATGAGAGGTCGCGAGGGGAGGTGTGTGCCGCAGACACCAGAGGCTGGGAGCAACGTGGAGCTGGCGGTAGGCTTGGGTTGGATCCGTGTGGTATGTCCTTCCCCAATACCCAACTCTTTGAAGCCCCAGCTCCACTTGAACATGTGACCACCACCTTGCTGAGGGCAGACAAGATAGAATCTGTGAAGGGCAGCCAGAAAATCCACATTTCTATCATTCATAGTAACTCAGACCAGGGCTTCTCACTCCCTGCCCATGGGTAAATCATGATAGTTTTATTTCCGAGGATGATCACCCCAGTGTGTTGGATATAATCCCACACTCAGTGACCTCTATGGTATCATAATATATATTGGGTCAAATATTTGTAGAAAGAGGAAAATGCATATTCTTTGAGTTCAGTTTGTATTTCTACCTAGATCATAGGCCATTCTAGACTTAGATTTTTCTAATGATGTCCTTTGAATTAAATAACCTTGGTTTTGAGTCTTTAAGGGCTTCCGCACCTCTGCAATCTATTCACTATGAGATCTTGGGAAAATCTTATAAACTCACAGATTCTCAGTTTCCTCATTCATGAAATGTCAGTACAAACCTCATCGTGTTAGGTGAGTATCAAGGATGACGGGCACGAAACATCCATCCAAGGGTCTTGGCACATAGCAGGCACTCAATGTTGGCAGTGAAGTCCGTCTGAGGAGCCCATAGATTGCCGCAGCGTGGGTGGGGATGCTGTGGAGAGAATGGGTTTCTGCTACCTCGCGGATTGCTGGGTCTGCCTAAGCCAAGGTAAGGGCCCAGAGAAGGCAGGCTGCACCCTGAGGGACGGCCCGTCAGGAACAGTGTCAAAGAGCAATGGAAGGGGTGGGAAGAAAATGACCTCCAACAGCCATACAATATGGCAGTTCATGCAGTATGGCGGTATTGTAACTTTTAACATACCCCTTTCTGTGTGTGCCTGGTCCCCTTAGGCCAAATGCAGAGACTGTGTTTACTCACAGCTGAATTTTAAGGGCTGCTCCAGTCCCCACACTTAATTGTCTGTGCGTAATAATGATGCCTGCCTGCCTGACACTCGTAGCCTCCTCCTGAGGACCAACTTTGCATTGTCCTAGCCTCTGAGGAAAAAGTGGGCATTTTGTTAGGGCACCAGGTTCCCAGGGACTATTTTTCTGAGGTACTGCCTGAAATCCTTCTAGAATGCACTTGGGAGCAGCAGAATCAGAGTGGAGAGACCAGAGAGCAGGTTCGATGCAACAAAATGGATATTTGCGTGCCTCTGGTGGTGAGATGCCAGACCGATTCCCCTAAGGAATGAAATATGACCAGCAAACTCCCAGAATCTCACAAGACATCAACAAAAGCCAACTTCTGTGCCGTCTTTGGCATTTGGCACCTGCCTTACTGGCTGATACCCTCTTTTGAGCCGTTTCTTACACCTTGTCTTTTAATTCTGTTGGGGGAAGTACTGGATTGCTTTGAACTATGGTTTTAAGACCACTTTTCAGTTGCTCCCTCTTTGCAACAAAGAGCCTTGATTCTTTTTTTCTTAGACTCCTCAAAACTACGGATGAAACCTTAGCATTATTTGTACACTCTGCTAGAATGCGGGACTATGGCAGCCAGCTATCTTTTAAGTGATTGCCCAACAAATTCTCGATCAGTCTTTATGAGACAGTATATTTATACCTTAAGAAGAATTGGACAGGCTGTCAAGCTTTGAAAAATGGAAGCTTATAAAGAAGTTTGCAAAAAATAGCTTATTCGTCAGGCCATGTGGTGGAGGTCTCACGGGGACAATAGCCTCTGCGGTCCATGGTGGACAGGCAGAAGGGGCCCAGCAGAGGTGTCTTTCTGGGAGCTGAGGAGCTTCCCTAATGAAATTAAGCTTTATTGCTGGAAACCTGGTGTGGTGATCCCACAGAATCCTTCTCGAAAGCTTCGGAGCTTCCTGGAGAGAGGCTCACGCAAGCAGACAAAGTTGAGCACACGGAGCTTCTGAATACCTTGGGGGTGGGTGTCCCTCTGTCCTGTTGCTGGCCCAGGCTACTTCACACACACGTGTCTAGAGAGAGAGAGAAGACAATGAGTTGACAGTGGAAGGATCTGTTTCCACACAATCTATGAAATACCAGGGTGGAAGCAATAGTGCTCTGAGACTCCCTGCCGTTGACAGTTGGCTATTCCACAGGTTGGGAGTCACGAGAACTCAGGACATCAGTGACATCACCAGTGGGCAATAGTCATTCCCTGGGACCAGCAAGACGAGGCATGGTGCCCGGATCTCCCGAAGCCAAGGCATAGGGCCCAGAGCAGGCAGACAGTACCCTGAGTGACAGCCCACCAGGAGCTATGTCAAAGAGCAACTGAAGAGAGTGGCAGGAAAATGACCTCCAACAGCCCCTACAATACAGCACGAGGTGCTGGAGCTGGGGGTGGTGGGCACTGGCAGCATGGAGCAGTACAGAGGGGACACTCCCTGAGCACGGCAGGAATTTCTTGGGTGGAATCGCAGAGAGGTGACATACCTGTGCTAGCAGGTAGCAGCAAAGAGCCTTTGAAAATCAAGCAATTCCCCTTCAGAGTACCTCTTCCAAACACTGGTGAGACTTAGGAAAACCTGGGTTCCAGCTTGTATTTAATATCATCTTACACCCTAAAATAATATAAATAGTGGGTTGGTTTTGAAATAAGGAAGGAAGGATGACCAACTTCTCCCATTATAATTTATACATTGGCTAAACACTATACTTTTGTTACTGGAAAAAGAATAGTTTTTTTTTTTAAACCCATCAAGTATATTTAAACATACCAAAGTACTTTGCAAACAGACAAATGGCCTGTGGTACCTCCCACGATCAGTCAAGCTGTTTACCATGATCCACGTGCCTACATGGGGCTCAGAACGCAGAACTTCCTTGGGACAATCCCCATTACTTCATCCCTGAAATACACCTTTAAAGCCCTGGGTAGGGGGAGCCTGATGGGAATGCAGAGCTCAGTCCCAAACAAGAAGGGCACAATGGGTAGGCAGGCAGACTAGAATGACTGGCATCTGTTGGGCATCTTTTTTTGTTTATTTTTTAAAAATGTTTGCAGGAGCTTAATTATCATTTTCCTTTTTTGGAAGAAAGCATCAATTTGTTCATTTTTTAGCCACTGTATTGTGGTATGATTGACACATAAATAGCTGTACATATTTAAGGTATGCAAGTTGGTGAGTGAAGCCATCGCTCCAACCTATGCCATAAACATATCCATCACTTCTAAAAGTTTCCTCCTGTCCTCTGTATTTATTATCTACTGGGTATCTTTTATGTGCCAGGACTTTTAAAGGTCATTTTCATTTATGAAGTGCAGACTGGATGCCTCTCATATACTAGACGCTTCAGGAAACATCTTGTTGAATCCTCAAAACATTCCTATCTAGAAAAAAGAAAACCGTGGCTCAGAGAAGTGAAGCAAATTGCAAAGGTCACACAGGTAGTAGCAGAGCTGAGGCTGCTCAGCTCTGAAGCCCATACAACTGGGCGCAGAAGTCCCATGGGGTCACCAGCCTGGAAAGCAAGGTGCAGTCAGGAGGAAGGAGTGGGCGGGGGCAGCTGACGACGAGGGGGTGGAAGAGAGGTGGGCCTCCCTGGGGAGAAATCACAGGTGGACACAGGAAAAGACAATGGCTTTCCAAAGGCGGCTGCTCTGTTGGTGATGAGGGAGAGAGGTGGGAAGAGGGCTCTCAGAGAGCCAAGGCAGTGTAAAGAAGACTCTGGAAGCACCGAGAAAGCCTTCACTGGGCAGATATGGAAAACTGGCGCCAGGAGGCAGTGTTGGAGAAAAGGGGTGAGGCCAGGAAGGCCAGAGGTGGGTAGCACGGGAGCTCCTGCTGTGGCCAGAGGAGAAGAGCGTCAGGCTGGGTCCACACTCACACCCGGGGGTCATGTGTGAGCCCCGTGCCTCCTGACAAGCCTTGCCTCTGCTAATAATCTTGGCCAAAGGTTCCACTTTGATGCCTTAAAAACAAATCACCTACTGAATGTTTTAAAGACTGGAGTCTCCAGGCCAATAGCAATTACTGTAATTGTTCTTAAAAGATTAATTACAAGAGTGTTTTAGTTCTTATTTTATATGGAGAAGATTCCCTTTCTTTTTTCCTTTACAAGCTATTCAGCCCTGGAAGCCAGCATCTTAAGGACTACACATTCGAGGAATTCCCTGCAGGGTCCTAAGTACCTGGAGCTGGTGTTAAAAAGATCATTAAGAGCAGAGCATCTCTGCGTTCCCTGGAGCTCCTGTTAATTTGTGTTTAAAGACCTAGACTCTAGCAGAGTTAATATTTACAGTGAGGTGATATATTATTTACATGGGCCCCAGACACCAAAACATCTATAAATTCACACATAGTTAACCTCTTTCTGTTCCTTCCTTTACTTATTAAGTCAACTCAAGACCTAGTCTATTATCAGATATAAAGTTCTTTCAATAATTTCACCCACAAGCCCTTTAAAAGGAAAATAAAAAATGAAGGTCTTACCAAATTCTCCTTTAACACGAGGAACTGTTCACATTTCAGAAGTGGTTCTGGGTAAGGTCAATGATAAAAATGTGAAAGAACAATAAATTTTTGCCACTTTCTCCTTCAGAGTTATATACAAAGTGCAGAGAAGGAAATGGACTCCAAGGAGGGAAATTTTCCTGCAGAGTGTACCAAGTTTTTCCTAAGGATTTCCAGGGATAAAGGGGTACATATGGACAAAGCTAATAGGCAAAATACACTGCTTAACAATATATGCATCCATTTACATGAATTGACAAATTACATACTGCCCCAGAATCCTTAGCAAGGGTTCTCAACCAAGTCATAAAATTCTGTACCTGCTGGGTTGTTTTCTGTTTGTCCCGTAGCGGCTCAGTTTCTCCAAGTGTGACCCCTGAGGGTCCAGGTGTCTGGTGCACCTCAAGATTTCACCCCAGGCTTGATCCAGCTCAGTCTACATGATCCACTTACCTTTCAGGGGCAGGAGCCAAGAGAATCACCCCACTTACACAGCAATGAGGGACAGAAAGTGGGTGGTATTGGGGAGTCCTGTTGGGATCAAAGTAGTACAGCAATTTACAAACTAGAGGCATCCACACGAGAATGTACACATGAAAATTTATAGCATCATTATACATAAGAGCCAAAAAATGTGAACTCAAATGTCTACCAACTGACAAATGGATAAATAAAAGTGTGGTATATCCATACAATGAAATACTATTCAGCAATAGAAATAAATGAAGTACTGATACATGCTACAGCATGGATGAATACAAACCACCAATGTCAGGAATGAAAGGGGTTATCACTACAGAGCCTATAAATATGAAAAGAATAATAGAGAATATTAAGAATAACTTTATGCCATTGAATTAAGCAGTTTAGAGGAAATTAGACAAACTCAGTAACTTATGAAAACTGACACAGGATAAAGCAGAAGATTTGAATAGCCCTGATATCTAGTAAAGAAATTGAATTTGTTATCAAAACCTCAGAAGGAAAATTTCAGGCTCATATTGTTTCACTGATGAATTCTATCAAATATGTAAGAAAAAAATGATTCTTTTTCGAAAGCAGAGGAGGAGGAAACCCTTCTAATTCATTTTATGAGACCAGCATAGCCCTAATACCAAAATTTGACAGACCATTACAAAAAAAAAAAAATAGAGGCCAGTATCCCTCATGAATATTGACACAAGAATCCTCAACCAAATACTAGCTAAGCAAATCCAGCAATCTATAAAAAGGTTAAATATCATGACCAAGCAGATTTTATTCCAGGAGTGCAAGGTTGGTTTAACACTAAAAAATCTGTATAATTGGTCATATATATGGAATAGAAGAGAGATACCACATAATTATTTCAACGGATGCAGAAAAAGTATTTGGGAAAATTCTGTACTCATTTGGGATAAAAGCAAAACCAAAAAATCTATCTGCCCATTAGGGGAGAAGAGAAGTGTCTCAACCTGATAGGAGCATCTGTGAAATTAGCACACAAGGATTGCTGTATCTTGGTTATCTCACGGTGCATTGTTTTCCCTTGAAAATCTGTCGAATGTTCTTTTTTTGTTTTCTGCAGGCATGTTGAGTATTGGATTGGATCTTGGACAGTGTGCACACTATGCTGTGGAGTCTCTGGATCCCGTGGTGGCTCTGAAACATGTTGATTTTGTTGCTGTTTTCCCAGGCACTGGTCTGGATTCATCTTGCACTCTCCTTGTCTCAGGCAGCAGCTGAAATCTCAGTTCAGTTCTTTTATCCTCAGCTGGGCTGCTATACACCTGCTCTTGGTATGTAGTGTTCAGAAGTCAGCCAGAGATGTGGACAGAGCTACACACAGGAATGGAGCTCCCCATCACCCACACCCTCCTTTCTGGCATTCCGCTCTCACCTTCCAGAGGCCGCAGTGACTCTGATGTCTGTTGTCTCTTCAGGCCCGAACAACTACAGGTTTTCTGTTGGAATTTTTGTAGGGGGACCAACCACCCTGGTTTGCCCAGAAATGCGGGCTTTCCTGGACCGTGGGTCTTTCTGTGCTGAAACTGGGACATCCCTGCAAGAACTGTGTTGGTGGATTACTCTGAGTTTCGGCTACTCCGTAGGTTGCAGACTGCAGTTGAAGACATGAAAAACCCCTCACCCAGTGCCATTCTTTTCCTCCAGAACCTACCTGTTTATGGCACTTCTCAGGACCTTTAAGATTGGGGCGGTGCGGGGAGTGTTGATTTGTATTTTGTGCAACTTATAACTGTTATCTGTGGGACAGCTGGTCCAATAGGAGTCTCATTGGTCACGGCCAGAAATAAATCTCCCCTTACTCTCTCTTACCTAACACATTGCAAACCATATTGCAGTTGTTCTCTTTTTCTCTACCAGGTGGGTCTCCTCATTGCCTCTGGGAGCCCCTTTCTTTTTCTCTCCTGAGCCTTCTTCCAAGTCCCCAGTCTTACGAGCGCGCCTCTCCAGGATGTTCCCTGAAACCCCTCCCGACAAGCAGCTTCGGTGTGGGTTATTGACTGACTCCCGCCAACATCAGGAAGCCATCAGTGCCCACAGCTTAGGTTCCGGTCCATTCATGATCTCACCTGACCCTTATCACGACTCTGCAAGGGAGCGTTAACCTTTTCATACTACAGGCAAGATACTTAAGAATCAACAAACTTATTTACCCAAGATCCCAAGGCTGGCAAGTGCAAGAAACCTAAAAGGAACTTCCTTGTCTAACAGTGTTCCTGCCCAGTCCTTGCTCATCCCCCACAGAGGGCTAGGACACTGTGAACAGGTATCTCTGAACTCCTGGCATCCCGAGTTTTAGCGCTGTTGATACCAGCTTGCTTCCCTGATTGGCACCAGTATTTGTGGCATTAATTCCTTATTTTGCACATGGGGACTCTTACGCCACAGACAAAAAGACTGTAGGTATGTCTGGGTCCTTCTGGGTGGGGGAGGGGGTCAGTAATCATCTTACATAGGGATGGACTTCTAGGAAACAAACACTTCAGTACAAATTCCTGACACCTACCATGTGAGCTAAGCAAAAGCCTTTTTTTTTTTTTTTTAATGAACTTACATACATAAAGGGAAGAGGAGTTTTTTCTGGGGAGAAGTTTACCAGTAAGAGTTAGGAGATGTTTTACGGTGAAAGTCTCCCTTGTGAAATGTCGTGCTGGTTAATTCTACCATTTCATTCCTCTCAGTGGTAGATTGAATATATTCAGAGGGACCTTGATTATTTGCCCCTAGGAAATGAGTAAAGGTGGAACAGATACATTTTTAAAAAAAGGTATCTGCTGAAACTGATTGGCACCAGCTGTGGGAGGGCTTCCCTTTTTCTCTTAGATTTCCAGGTGCCAGTTTAGATCATGCTCACCTGGTCTGGCTTTCCCCCATGTCATCATAAACATTTTCAAACATACAGAAAAGTGGAAGGGAGTTCACCGAAAAAGCAACAACCTGGCTCTACCATAACACTGTACTCTGTTCATCACACATCTATCCATTACATATCCCTCTATTTAATTTATCTTGTTGTATGCAATTGAAAGTAAATGACAGACATTAGCGCCCTGCGAATTTAAATTCATGATCGTTTCTCCTGAGGTCACAGTGCCTGTAAGTCTTCACATGTATCTGATCTCCACTTCCCTTTCTCAAAGAGCTTGTTTTGCTCGGAGAGGATCCCCTCTGGGCTCTTCCTGTTTGGGTCCTTCCCATCAGTTTCTGCACCCATGGACCTGTGGCGGTGCCAGTCACTCCCATGAGCATGCCTGGGGGTGTGGGGTGTGGAGGGGGAGAAACCCAGTCGTGCAGGAGGGCCTCCCCTGTCCCTAGAAGTCACCTTTGCTACTGAGAGTAGGAGGCGCCTCGGGATTAGGTTACACCACCAGCCGGCTCCCATCTCCCACGTACACACATGCGGTATTGTGATTTACAGTAAGGTGACTCAGAAGCACAGGTGACAACTTAGACTTGTGCCTGGCATCTGAAGTGGGGGATCAGGGGGTCCATCTTGTAGGATTGAGTGCTTAACCTGTGGGATCTGATGTCATCTCCAGGTAAACAGTGTTAGAATCAGGTTACCTTTAGGACACCCAGCTGGTGAGGAGAACAGGATTGTTGGTGGGGAAACATGCCACCCTGTCCCTTCTTGCTTTGGGATAATTTGTGATCAGAATCTCAGTTGGTGTCGGGACCCTCCCCAGATCATGCAGCACCCCCACTCACACCCCATCACCAACACCAGCCCCACCAGCCCCTAAGCTGTCAGCCATTGCTTGACCACCACTGTGGATTTTCAGAGTCCCCCCCAAATGCTTTCTGATAGTGGAGGTGGCTTCTCTTTCATCTTCTGGGGTGGGAAGGAAACTGTCAGAAATATTATCAATAAAGACATCCTTCTGGGTCTTGTAATAAAAATATTCATCAGATCAAAATCTGAACAAAAAAATGGAATGTACCACGAAATGTCTTTCTTTCGGCTCCTTGCCTTGTCTGAGGGTTTCAGCCTTGGGCAAGTTAACTATGGATTTGGTGAGACTGAGAAATGACAACGCAACTTTCCTGGGGTAAAAGGGTTTATACCTGGCTTTATTCTCCTGGTGGTGGGTTGAGCACTAGGATCACGTCTGCGTTTAGCGGCCTGCAGGTCTGCCAGCCTCCTCCATCTCTGCCTCCCCCCAGAGCACTGGGCAGAGCTCTTCATATAGTGACTCCGTCAGTAATAGCTTATTGCCTCTGGGTGTGGAAGCAGCAGCCTAGCAGGAGGCTGGTTACGTCATCAAGTAGTTTAGGGTCAGGGGAGGATCCTGGCTATAGAAACTTCTATTTTTCCCATACCCCTACTAGCTCATTTTTATTTTGAATGGATTCTGTTTCATTTTTCTCATTGTGGTGGAGTCACTACTAGCAGAAGAGCCACTAGAAACCCACAGGTTCCCATCACACCCGTGCCTTCATTTTCTCTGACAGTGTTTTTCTAATTCTTCTCCTTGGGCTTTTTAGCTCTGTCTCCTCGATGATTCCATTTCTCCTGCACCAGCTCCTGTATTATATCTGTCTTACTTCTGACATGTTCACTACTCAGGTGTCTTCCCTTTCTTAAAACCCCCAAAGCACTCCTGGCCCACAGTCCTTCCCCCTTCTCTCTTTCCCCTCCTCCCCATGGAGCCCCAGTATCTTTCCTGCAGACCTTGCTTACAGTGGAAGGCAAAGCTGAGCGCTCTGGACACCTGATAAGTTTTTTTCTAGTGAACCAATCCAATTACCTTGATTTTACATTTCAGTTTCAAAATCTAAGCATGGCCAGTGCTTTTAAAGGAGGAGAATTCTTTGTCAGAAAGAACTTTTTCTTTTTTGTCATAGAGACATTCACCGGAAGATATCAAATTTTTTTTGAGATTTGATTACTTTAATACTCACAATTACCATATTCTTGATAAGATTCCCTTCCATAACAAAAGCAATATTTCAATATTAGAAATAGATTTAACTAAACTGGTTTAAAATAATCCCTAAGGATTTCTGCTTCTAGGAAGATGGAGTAGATATACTTTTTCCTATTCCTTTCATCAAGTAGAAATTAAAACTCTAGACATTGTAACTGAAACAACCATAAAATTCTGAAAGGGGGAGTGAAGAAGGTGCACTGGCTTCTGGCCTCAGTTACAAGGAATGGCAAGGGAACAAGGTGAGTTACCTGTGTTATCTCTGTGCCTCATCTATTCCAGAGTTGGAGCTGAAGAAACTGGCAATGGGGAAGCATCAACAGGCATTAAAGAAAGAACAAGTCCGAAGACAAGCCTACTTTTCTAGCCAAAGAATCAGGAAAGGAGCAGGAAAATTTTCCAGATAGACAATTTTAGACAATAACCACTCAGATCCAGCCAAATACCACAGAAAATATTAGACCCATTGCCATCCATACTAGCAAAGAGGAGGTAGGGAGCCTAGACTTCCTCACCAAGTTATAACAAGATCTGGAAGATATCAATTTTTAAAAGGAAATATAAACAACTGCCTGCTAGGGAAGAAAACCCCACTTCTTATAGATTGCACTCACCTCTTTTCTTCTCATTCATGCCTGGTTGGTTTGGAGGCCTTGTTCACCACCCCCCTTGGATTATGGGGAAGTGCCAGCTAACAAAAAGGGTAAAGATGCCCTAAATCTTCAATAATATCTAACAAGCGTGTGATTTTATTCTACTCCTGACACATTTTGATGGTTTCATGGGTTAATGGATCTTCTTATTGAATTACTGACAGAAGCCTTAAATAAAAATATCCCAGAATCCTTTACCTTATTCTTGCCTTGCCCTAGGACAGGCCAACCTCGCAGCCCAGCTCCCTGTGGGAACACCAACACTGCCTGATTTATTTGCACAGCACCCTCACGGAAGCCCACTCAGCAGGGGGCCTCTCCATGCTTCCCTGCCCACATGCTGACAAGGTTCTCTGTGGGGGAAGGAGGCCTTTTTTTTCAGCCCTGAACTGAATACTTTCGTGGTTTCTACAATTCACTCCCTACAATTTTTTCATAGTATTCGGATTCTGTCCAATGATTCCAAAACTGGGCAAATGCTTTGGTTTACAAACAACATGGGCAAATATTTTCTAACCCTTCAGGAGTTGTTCACAGCACCTACAAGGGTGGAATTTTATTCTATGCCCAACGCATTTGGAAGGCTTCATGGGCTAATGGAAGGCTTCATGGGCTAATAGATCTTCTCGTTGAACTATTGAATCATTAAACCTTGCGTAAACCATAGAAGCTCCTCTTCGGAAGTATTAGAAAAAATGGAAGTTTGGCCGCTGTCTGGTGAAGTTGGGCTGTGCGGACCACCAACCTGGGAAATTCCGTTTTCAGTTCTGTCTCTCCCTGGTTATAAACTAGACTGGTTAACAAATTCTAAAGCAGTCTGGGGAGTGAAGTGAGCTGGATCGTGGTTGTGACATGGAACTTCTCAAGAAGGGTAGACTTCATGATGTCTTCCATCTGTGTTTGCTCCTGAAACGTTGTGTGTGAACTCCATTTTGGTCACTGCATAACTGTCTCATTTACATACACTACAAATTTTAGGATGCTTCACTTTGGCACCGAATTATCTTTAAAAGTTAGTTATTTCCAACATTTGTCTTTTTGTTTTTCTGCTCATAGGCTTCTGATAAATGACTACTACCCTTTAAGGAGTGCTGACAAGTGCTTTGAAAGCTGCACTTGTAATAGGACAATGCTTTTATGAGGCCTTCATTCATTTTAGGCAAAATTTCTCATGTTGTTTCTTTAAGCAGAGCTCTGCTGAACCACTTTGGCCTATCTGATTGCACGGTAGGCCCTAGGTGGGGCTACCTTGGAGGTCGTCTGGGGTAACCAAACACCCAAAAAACTTAATGCCTTGAAACGACAGTGTATTTTATCTTGTGGTTCAGAGGCTTGGCTGGGCTCAGCGGGGTGATTCTCCCTTGAGGTTTTCTCACGCAGTTGCAGTCAGGGTTGGCTGGGGCTGGAGTCCCCTGCAGGCACTTGACCTGCCGTCCAGGAAGGTGTCTGTAGTCACATGTTGTGTGCCCAGGTGGGCTGGTTGGGTGCTCTCTTCCTGAGGCCGCTCTGCCCGGGCGGTAGAGCTTCTCCCTGGCAGCGGTTTGCCTGAGAGTGCGCCAGCTGGCAGAGCACAGCAGTTGGTGCAAGGCTTCTTCTGACCCGGCCTTGGAACCCACTTGGTCAGATCAAGGGGACGGGACATCGGGAGTTGTAGTTCACCAGACATCCGTGGCAGGTGGATAGGAACTACCAAGCATTCAGGGTTTCCTCTGCCAGGTTACCACTAACTGCCCAGCCGCCCAGGGACAGCAGGGCCTTGAGAAACCCCAGACTGCGGCATGGTGTGTGGGCGCCACCTGCAGGGTTGCCACAGACCCTGGCCTGTTACTCCTAGGGCCGGCCGCCCCTCCCCCTACTCCAGCAGGACCGAGGCGGGACTGACCCTAGAGCCCGCCCGCAGGCCAGGGTGAGGGCGCTGGGGCTCCAGTGAGAAGCCAGCCCCTGACCAGTGATGGGGGCCGTGGCATCCGGACTTTCTCCCGTCCTGTGGTACTCATCACACTGTTACTATTGCCTGTTCACGTCTCACGACACCCAGTATAACTGAGAAAGCAGGGCCCCCTCTGTGACTCACAACTGTACCCACAGTGCTTAGACAGTTTGCAGAACACAGACAGACCCAATAAAAATGCGTTGCATAGGTGACGAGTCCCTCCCACCGCTCCCCCCATATTCCTCCTCTTGTTCAGGTGGGGAACGGAGTCTGTGAGGCAGACTAGCTCGAGGTGGCACAGCCACTAGGTTTCAGACTTGTACCAGGGCCTCTGCCTTTCCTCGCTCCCTTGGTGAGGCTTCCAGCCACTAGCCCCCGACCATCAACGAGTACACTTGTGAGGAGCGTCGTGCCCTCCTTTTTGCTGTCCTAGAGACCAAGTGTCAGTTCCAAACTGCACTTAACACTGGCAGCGCCCCAGAGCTCCCATGCATCCCCACCTTCCGTGAGATCGTTTTAAACAATTTCAGGGGCCGGCTCTGCGGCTGGCTGGTGTCAGCTGGCTGGTTGTGTGACTCCCTTGCCCCTGCACATGACCGCAGAGGCGTTAACAATAGGAACAGTTTGAAAGTCTAAAAATAAAAGTCAATAAACAAATAAAGAGGATTGGCAGGCTACCACAACTCCCACACGATAGTATCGTTTTTTTTTGATTCCTAACACTTTGTTTCCAACACTGCGGACAACACCGGGGCTGCGGTTTGGTTTGTGCCGCCTCCCGAGCCCAGGGCCGGCCTGCCTGGCAGTGTGGGCGCTCCCCTCTGGCAGCAGAGCCGTTAGCAACCATTTGCCCTGGGTTAGGCTTATCTTGGCATTGATTTGTTTCAGGCCAGGGCGTGCTGTGGGGTTCCTGTACAGACAAAGACCCAAATCGTTGCCGGCAGAAGGAGGGCACAAATAACCCAGTCAGCTGTGAAAAACTCATTTACAAAACACAAGGAAAACACAATACTACGGGAACTATTTAATGAACAACCTGAGACGCTGCCCTTCAGTCGTGGCTCAGTGCTGCAGCGCTCAGCTCTCGACAGAGCGGTTGGTGCATTTTCTGGCCAGGCCCTATTGCTGAGGGTTTCTTGTACTGGAAGAACAAAGCTCTTCTGTAATTAAATCAAAGGCTGCTATTATTCTCCTACCGAAGTGTGAACATCGGGAGGTGCTCCGGTGAAAACAGCAGTCAGAGGTCCTCCTCCCCAGGCGCGGTCAGTCCCTTCGGTGGCAGCTCTGGGGATGAGGGCCAAGCTTTCTGTGGTCCGTAGTTGGGGTCTGAGGAGGTCTGGCTGCTTCTCAGCTTGTCACTGAGCTAAGGTTAGAAGGGAGGAGACAGGACATCAAGAGAGGAGGAGGAGAAGCCCCAGGAGCCCAAGAGGAATCTTACTGGGTGGAGGAGGGTGAAGTCCCGCTGGACTCACAGAGCTACGGTTCCCCCCTCATCCTTCTGCGCCAGGGGGCGGGGGGCACCTCCACCCCCAGGGGAGGAACGTCTAGCCTGACCATGCCCAAAGTCCCTTTCCTCGATGTACAAAGGGGACAAGCTGGCATTTTCCATGGGGCACTGGCAAAGCAAAAAAGAAACAGCTATGGAACATGGCAGTAGAATGCAAAAGTCAGATGTCCCAAGGTTTCTGACGGTTCCGTGATGATATTGTCACTCCACAGGAGAGTGCGGTCACGGGCGCCAGGGCTGTCTGTCCTCATGCAGCAGGTGCCATGGTGATTCAGGTCACCCAAGAGCTGGTGTCCTCTTTGATCCCGGGGAAAGTCTGCTCCCCAGGGGCTCTGCCGCTCGGCTTTGGTTTTCCCAGATGGGCAATACGTATAATGAACTGCTCACCTTTTGGTGGGGCCTGCCAGACCCACCTATTGGAAGATGACTTTCCCAGTCTGTGGGTCTGAAATAGATAACAACTAATGATCTTCACACTGTATATCCTCAGACACAGAGGCCTTGCGCAGATGAGGAGCTCAACAATTATTACTTGAGCAAATGAATGAATGGCACTTTATTTCTCAGGTTGATTTACAGGACAAAAATGACTGATTTGATTGTAGCTCAGTGACTGGTCAAATAAGCTGATTGTGGGACTTACCAACATGCTCCAGTTCTTCTAGACTGGCTGGTCACCTAAGTCCCTAACCTTCTATTCCCTCCTTCCACCCACCCCAGAGCCTTCGGCACGGATGCATTTTGTGCAGAAAGAGTCAAGAACAGGTATGCATCTGTGAGGAGTCCTCCTCCAAGCTGTTTGATGCCGAGGGGAGTATATTTGAGGGGAAGTAGGGCTGAGAGCAGCCCCTGCATAGATGGAAAGAAACGTGAAGGTGCCATGGAAACAGTGCGGATGGGAGGTTTGCACAAAGGAGGCTTTAAGGTACCAGCTCCAGCTTCTGAACAATCTGCTCCAGGTACGACCTTTAAACATACCTCTGGAAATGTAAGCAATTAGCATCTTGAAAGCACACACACACAAAGGTTGGGTTGCTAAGTGTCTTCTTACAAATGTAGGACAATGGAAAAGTCACTAGAAAGGTAATGATACATAATGCCTTGCCCCCGAACACAACAATGAGAAGCAATTTTGGCTTTTGGGATTGGCAACAGTGAAAAAGAAGTGGGCTCACATAGCTGCTGATGGGAGTGAGGGCGTAGGGGCTTGCAAAACGTGTTGGAGGGAGGAGACATTAGCACAAGTTTCCCCTAGGAACAATTAGCTAAGAAGTGGCAGCAGCCTTTTAAAAAGCGCACGTCTTTTGATCCACAATACTATGCACCTTCCTCCTGAAAGTACATCACACTTTATTTGAATTCCTTGTTGAATACCTGAATTCTTTACCAGATCAACTCTGAAAGAGGGACCATGTCAGTCTTGATTGTTGCCCTATTCCCAGTGTGTGCAGACACGTTTGTGTGCACTCAATACACAGAGTACTGGATTAGGGGAATACCTCCACTTCTAGAATGTGTCCCTAGGAAATAACTGCACAAGTGTGCAGAAACATTGGTGAAAAGCCATTTACCTTTCCATGGTTTCAAAAATGTCCCAAAATGAGAGGTTGGTTACAGAAATGAAGGGAGTCTATCACAGAATACTCTGCAACCATTGAAAATGATGCTCCATATCTATTGACATGGCAAAGCCTTTCCAATGTAGAGCTGTAGAAAAATGAAGCCAATTACATAACTGTACACTATCTATTACGGAATTTTATAAAATAAAAAAAGCTGTGTGGTAGGGAATCAGTGATTTTTATTTTCCTCTTTTGGATTCCGAACCGTCTGATTTCTCAAAATAGGTCTTTAAAAAAATTCCTTTTATAGTGTGAAAAACCAATAAAAGCATGTTCGTTTTGAAAACAATGTAGTTCATTCCCGTCTGGCCTTTCTCCAAGTGTGGGGCAATTATGTGTTACACTTGTGAGAGGAGGAAAAATGGCTTCAATTAGAAAACACAAGAAATCAGCACTTCATTAATTGAAGGAATTAAAAAGAAGGAATTGTGCCTCCTAGAAGCTCTCTACTTTGTAGCAAACAAACAAACAAAAAACCCCTGAAAAGCCATTTAAAATGCCAAAGAAATAAAAATGCATCGTGAGCCCAAGTTCACTAGCTGCCCAGTGAACGACTCAGAACAGCAAGTCTGGAAATAATGAGTCCCAAGGGGACTTCCCTTTTGGTCCGTGGATACAGGTATGTATAGCTGCACCCAGTGTCAGCTCCCTGGAGGCCCCTAAGTCCTCCGGCCTGTGCAGCCACCCTCTTTCTTTACTGTCCAAACCCACTTGCTCGAGGCCATCCACTGTGCTCTGCCTATAGACGTCACGACCTCCCCAAGATTCCTGATTCTCCCCTAGATTCGGGGGCGGCGGTGAGGCCTTACACCCCCACGGTCACCTCTTGCTATAAGCTCCTGCTTTTGATGAATCTGGGTGGCCTGTCCATCTTCTCACGTCCTAAGGCTGCTTTGCCCATCCCAAACCCGGCTCTCTGTCATTTCCCAAAGCACCAAAGGGACCAGAATCCGATGAGTGTTTCCCAGAACAGGCGAGAACCTGCAATTCAGTGCCAGATGAGTCCCTTCTGCCCTCCCTGCCCGGGTCCTTCTTGCTGGCTGTCCTGCTTATAGTGTCTCTGCTGCTGTCATGTTTTCTCAAGTCCGCTATTCTTTTTTAGTCCCCTCCCTTCCATATCTGCTCTTCTTTCCATTTTCCAGGCCCACAGGCTTTTTCCTTGAGAACTGCCAGGCCCGGGCCTACATCCCTACTTTATTAAGAGAGCAATTTCCTCCCTCTCACTCCCCACCCTCCCCTGCCGAATCCCAGCCCATGTACACTCGACAGGGGGCTTCATTTTTCCTGACCATAGGCCCACCCGTGTTTACTTAAGCGCATGTTCCACCTATGTTGATTAATGCTTATTTCCTAGAATGTGAGAATTCTATAGCAATATAATGTTTTAAATAGTGGCTTCTCATTAAATATACATAGATATCAGATGCCGAGGCTCACCCGACTACATGGGTATTCGCTACACTTCTGTAGGCATATGCTTGTCCCTATTCATACATAGTTTTCCTAAATAAATAAAAAATAAAAACTGGTGCCTTCTTTTAAGAGTCTCTTCCCACTTCCGTTGTATAAGTTTTAGAGATGGGGAAGCAAACAGAAACACATGGAATAGTATTTGGGGGTTCGGCAAAGACTTTTTATAAGGAATCTCAAAGCAGTTCTGTCTCAGAGTGTATTTCCACAGTGGGGTCGAGAACCATTGAAACCAAGCGTTGCCGTTTTGATGGGGGTGTGGCTATCCAAGGCCTGCAGAAGGGGCTCAGCCCGACAGGCATCAGCCTCTCTTTCCTTGCAGATGATCTCTGGAAATTCCCCACTCAGCTGGACTTTTTTCTCACTGACCTCTAGAGGAGAGGGCACCCCTGGGGCCAGAAGAAAAGGGTACCCTTGGAAGTGGCCCCAGGATGTATAGTTATGATTCTTGCTGGCTATGACTAATTCAGGGTGGCATTTCAACCCCTAGTCACCATTGGCTATTCAACAAATCTCTGCTTCCCTATTCCCCCAACCTTTGTGCCTCTGATGGCTCTGGAAACATTCAATAAAGCATCTGGCATTGAGTTTGTGCCTGAGAGGTCAAGAACCACGACTGGAAGTCCCCGTGTATATGCATAAATATTGCCTCAAAGTCCCGTCTGGGAAGCATGATGAACTTATTGTGGGTTTTCACATTCTGGAGGGACATTTACAGCACCAGCAAAAAGGCCAGATAATGGCCCCATTTCGAACAGCCATTTAGCACCATAAATACATTTCTTTTTTTTTTTTTTTGAGAGGGCATCTCTCATATTTATTGATCATGTGGTTGTTAACAACAATAAAATTCTGTATAGGGGACTCAATGCACAATCATTCATCAACCCCAAGCCTAATTCTCAACAGTCTCCAATCTTCTGAAGCATAATGAACAAGTTCTTACCTGGTGAACAAGTTCTTACATGGTGAACAGTGCAAGGGCAGTGATCACGCATCATGAACTATAAACAATCAGGTCAAATATGATTATTCATTTGATTTTTATACTTGATTTATATTTGGATCCCACATTTCTCCCTTATTTTTTTTTTAATAAAATGCTGAAGTGGTAGGTAGATGCAAGATAAAGGTAGAAAACATAATTTAGTGCTGTAAGAGGGCAAATGTAGATGATCAGGTGTGTGCCTATAGACTAAGTATTAATCCAAGCTAGACAAGGGCAACAAAACATCCACGGATGCAGAAGATTTCTCTCAAAACAGGGGGGTGAGGTTCTAAGCCTCACCTCTGTTGATCCCCAATTTCTCACCTGATGGCCCCCCTGCGACTGTGCCTGTCTTAGGTTGTTCCTCCCTTGAGGAATCTTACCTGTCTCTGGCTAACCAGTCATCTTCCGGGGCCATACAGGGAGATGTAAAGTTGGTAAGTGAGAGAGAAGCAATACATAAATACATTTCCTCGAATAAATCTGCCGATGACCCGCGCGCGGACTTAATGGCTCAGCCAAGTGGTTTGCCCTAAATGCTGCAAAAGGCTCCGCCGAGTGTCCATCCCCGTCAGGGGCTCTCTGATGAAGAAATACAATTGGCAGTTCCCTTTTTGGAATGATCGCACAAAATGAGAATAAGAAATGGGGGAAAAACCTGGCAGGAGCAAGCATTTATTATCTAGCCAGTTGCCTGTATGAAATCATAATGATTGCTTCAGGATAAAATGGGCCACAATTCAAGACCCAGACAAGGGCTGCTACAAATATTTTTGAGATAACGAAAGGAAAAAACAAGTTTTCTCTCAGATACACTGTAAAGATGATATGTGCTGGTTTGTTAACCCTTCGATGGGTCAGCATGTTTCAAATCCTTTGGGGCCTCCCCTGGGCTTTTAGGATAAAGTTTAAATTCCTTAGGATAGCAGAAAATACTCTGCATGGTGTGGCTGCGTCCTCTCTGCCACCAGGAGTCGTCTACATCCTGCTCTAATCTTACAAACCACCAGCAAATGTCTTTCATTCTCTGCGCTCCCCTTTCCTACCCACCCCTGTCTTTCTTCACCTAGTGAAATTCCACGTGTCATTAGGAATTCAGTGAACAGGCCACCCCCTCTGCGGAGTCTTCCTGGAGTCCCTTCCCCCGCCCATCACCAATGCGGATGTCTGTCCGCATTGCTCCCCAGGCACCGATGGACCTCTGATCACCCTGTGTGGTTTTGTTGTCCACCTTCCAGTCAGCAGAGAGGGAGGGCTGTGTCCCTGGTGGGGGACCATATTAGGTGCTTGAGAAACATCTAACTAAGAAGAGACAGCATGTACCCGGCACTGTTGGTACGCCCTTTATGTGCCTTTGCTCTCTCAGGCCTCCCAGCAGCCTGTGGGGTGGGGACGTAACAGCTGCACGTCACAGGGGAGGACACCAAGGCACACGGGGTTTGTTGTATAGCTGATCAGTCACGCAGCCAGTAAGTGGCGGGGTCGGGATTCGAACCGAGCT
Organism: Manis javanica; assembly: GCF_040802235.1. NCBI lineage: Eukaryota > Metazoa > Chordata > Mammalia > Pholidota > Manidae > Manis > Manis javanica. The sequence goes on from NC_133167.1 coordinate 101,990,255, forward strand.
GAGTGACTAAATGGATAAACGCATACCTGAGGGGGAGATGTCTGGTGGTATTCTTGAGAGTGGAGGAGGGGAATCCAGCCAGTTCTCTGGTCACACACGGAGCCTGGTCCCTTGATGCCATGTGCCCTCCTGGGGCCCTGGGGCCGGTGCGGAGGGCCTCGAGGTGAAGGAACTGCTCTTTCCCTTTGACAGCCTCTTGCTCCTTTAACTTCTTGCCAATGTGTTCCTTTTGAGGGGAAAGAGTTACAGATTACAGGGGTGCATACAGATGATTTCATCTTCTTAGGCTGTAAATGCTAAGCCTCTCCTTGCCTTTATTACTGCTGCTCAGACATTAACATTTCAGAGAAAATGCCCCCTCGCCCTCGCCCAGACGTTCTTCGGACTGAAACTGGCAGGGATCCCTCCCACAGGCCCTGGCATCCCAGGCATCCCAGCCACAACTTCTCAGTGGCTCTCTAACTGCCCCTCCCATCCTTCAGATCCAGGCAGGCATGGAGCAAGAGGTGGTCAAGGGGAACGGCAGCCACCGGCCCTGGCTGAGTGGTAGCTGGGCTGCAGCCGTTGTCCTCAGAGAGGATGGGTCTGGGAAGGACAGACCTGCAGACCATGCCCTTTGGACATCTCTGGGGCCTCAGCCCCCTCTGCGGGGCCCCACTTGGGGCTTCAGGAGGCCCTTGGTGAGCATGTGTTTGCCTGTGGAAGGGAAGAAGGAAGGAGGAAGGAGACACTGGGAGGATGCACAGCCTCGGCTACTAAAGACGCAGCATGAGGTCAGACGTGAGGACAGAAGAGCCAGGGGTCGCGGTTAGCGCAAGACAGACTCACTTCTGAGGGTGGGGGGCTCTTCGGGATGCTGTGTTTTGTTTTCAACTTTTATGTCAACATCTTCTCTTTCTCATAAACCTATGACCTTTATGTCTTGCATGTGGATTTTCCTGTCTGCAGGCCTTGGATTTTGTGGGTGAACAAATTGCTACATTGGGATTTTAAACAGCCCTGCACGGTCCCGTGGAGGCTTCGAGTCAGACCCCTGGGCCACACCTCTTTGCTGTCCTCACCCTCAAGGTTCCTATCTGCTCACAATGCCACTGGAAACATGCAGTGAGTTTATGATAGGTATAATTTTAGGCAGATTGTTTTTTAAAAAACAGAATAATCCTGAGATTTCAGAAAGGGTTCTGGAATTTGTTCACTGTAATTCAGTTCCCACAATCTCCCCACAAAGCCAATGAGATGATACCTAAGGATTGTTCAGTTGCTCACTTATTATTTTATTTTCACTATTTATGCCTACATAGATATGATGGCAAACCTGAACTCTGATTATTTTATCACAGTGAAGTCAACTCAATGAGAGACCTCATGGCTGAGACTCAGAAAATATCATAACTCACTCAAGATGAGGTCAGTGTCAAGGAGTAAACCACAAACTCTATAGTTTCGACAACCTCACAAATACAGTGACATCCGTTTTCAGACATGTCCCCAATCAGTTCTTCCAAACAATGCATGCTCTATTTGAAAGGTCTGCCGCTTTAATCTCAGACAATAATGGCCATTCACGTCCTCAAGTGCGCAGCCACCCTCCCCTCTCTACTACATTTCCTTAATTGGAATCACCCTCTCATTGACCTAAACCATTCGTCACAAACTATTTCAGACAAGCTCCTGATAACCCTGTAGAAGAGGTGGCACTGTTTTTCTGTCGTTTAAGATGCTTTCCCACTCCAGGAAACTCTACTCACAGCTCAGAAAGTGAATTTCTTTTGTTCTCACATCCATGAAGCGCAGATTTGCATTTGGTGCACAACCTGGAACCACTCAATCTTTGAGTTTCCTTATTTATCCAACGAGGCTCATTAGAGCCCGTGCTAGAAAACAGGCATTCTCCTACACTCCTGATGGGAGTGTGAGCTCATATAATGCTTCTGGAGAGCGATTTTGTACCATGCATTAATCACAAGGCCAGCCCAAGGCACCTGGCAGAGCAGAGGCCAGGAGAATAAAGGCTCCCCTCAATCCCCCTGATCTTGGCTTAGGCTCCGATTGGCTGAGCTAAAAACAACAGCAAAGGCAATGGGCATTGTGGGTGGCGGTCACACAGGACAGAGGGCAGATGTGAAAGGGCAGAGAGTGGCGAGCAGTCCGGAGGGGCTGTGTATTTGTTTCCTGCGGTTGCCATGGCAAATTGCCACAAACTTGGTGGCTTGAAACACACATTTATTCTCTCACAGTTCTAGAAGCCAGAAGTCTAAAATCAAGGGGTCTGCAAGGCTGGTTCCTCCTGGCGGCTCTGAGGGCAAATCTGTTCTGTGCCTCCCTCCTCAGTTCTGGTGGCTTCCACCAGATCCTGGCTTGTAGGCACGTCACTCACACGTAACCTTCTGTCACCTGTGGCCCTCTCCTCTGGGTTTCCTACCATCTTGTTGCTGGATTTAGGGCTGTCTTGCCTGAGGGTTTCAGCCCCAGGCAAGTTCACTATGGATTCAGTGAGACAGAGAAATAACAATAGAACTTTCTTGGGGTAAAAGGGTTTGTACCTGCCTTTATTCTCCCCGCGGTGGGTCGAGCACTAGGATCATGTCTGCATCCAGCAGTCTGCAGACCCATAATCCTCCTCCACCTCTGCCTCCACCCAGAGCACTGGGCAGAGCTCTTTATATAGTGACTCAGTCAATAATAGCTTATTGCCAGTTACATCATCAGGTAGCTTAGGGGCAGGTGAGGATCCTGGCCAAAGGAACTTCCATTTTCCCAAAAGGGCCCACCCAAATAATCCAGGACGACTGGTATCAAAATCCTTAATTCGATCACATCTGTAAGACCCTTTTCCCAAATAAGGTCACATTTACAGGTTCTGGATGGACATCTCTTTTTTGGTGGTGGTGGTGGTGGGGCACCATTCCACTGACTACAAGCAGACAGATGCCATCTGGCACAACCATGGAAACATATTCATGCAAACTCATAGGTATAGGGCCAACAGAGCAAGAAAAACAGTAAGTGTGGTCTTGTCCTTTTTTTTTTTTTGGTAAGAAAGCCATGTCTGTGTGTCTCTAAGTATAAAATAATAATGCCAAACGTACACTGGAAGTGTTCGGAATGGCTCTTGCTCTGTGGTCAGATTACAGATGAATTTTCTTTGTTACTAAAAAGTAAATAAGTACTGACAATTTCTACGTTTAAAAAAAGATGCTGTATTTCTTTTGGAATATGAAAGAGGGAACATCTTAAGACCAAAAGAGAGAGAGAGAGAGAGAAAGAAAAGGAGAAAAAAGGCTGAATGATTGATACCTGATGTTATTTATGAACTGCATGGAGGAATGGAAAGTTTGCCCACATATAAATACGAGGAAGCGCCAAGTGCGGTCAGGTTGCATATAATATAATTTGACCTGTGCTTCTCTCCTGATAACACTGAAAGGAAAAGGGCATCCATGCTTCATTTTTAAAGCCCAAAAGCAGTCTTCCTGTCTTCTGTGGGATCTTCAACCACTGGCTTCTGTCCCAACACAACAAAGAAAAAAGGCCACGTCTTGGCTTTGCGAGAATGGGTTTAATTGTACTTGCTTACACAAGCCAAAGCTGGGGCTGTGAGTCACCGTGTCTACACGTGTCACCTGGCCACTGGGTCTGCTCCTGGACAAGGGGCTCTGGTGCTGAGTGTACCTCTGGAGATGAGGGGCCCCAGCCCTTTGCTCCATGTCCCAGGGCATATACTGCTCTGTAAACAACTGCTCCTCATCAAGCTCTGGTCTACTGCTCCTTCTGGTGCCCCTTCACAATGTGTCCGACTATCTTTAGGCAACCATCTTTTATAGGTTGCTAAACTGATGAAAAGTTCTGCTTTTCATTTCTTCCATTTTGGGGACTGGTAGAGGAATTGTCCTATGATTTGCAAGATGGTCAAGGGAAGGATTTTTTTTTTTTTTTTTTTTGCTTTTGCACGGCTTGAAGACTAGAGAAGCTGGGGAAACCTCACGCACTAAAGAAATCGGTACAAATGTGAGGCCCCCAAAGCTGGAGTGTCTCTGAGCAGGAGAAATGAAAAAGGGTGGAGTTTTGAGCCGTAGGTGGAATTTGAAACCCCCTGTGATCTATTTTATCTATGTGGCCATGCAGAAGTTACTGAAAACCATCATAATGGATACAAGTATTTCATTACCCATTAGAAGAGGAAGGCATTCAGGGGTTATTTATTTTTTTTAAACTGTTTTTCTACTATACTATGTATAAAGGAAAAGAAAAGGTTTTCAGTAGTTATCTGAGCAGGAATTCCATTTGCCTTGCAAACTGAAAGTCCCTGTGTAGTGGGTGAATGATGGGCTCCCACAAAACATGTTCATGCAGAACCTGTGCATGAGACCTTATTTGAAAAATGGACTTTGTAGTTGTAACTAAGTTAAGGATCTTGACAGGAGGTCATCCTGGCTTCTCCAACAGGCGCTTCTCTGTCCCTGGCCTAGGCCCCTCCTGACTGGGAAGCAAAGAAATCAAGGCTATCACGTGGATCTTCGGACTTCTAGGTGCATGTTCTTGCCGTCAGGAAGAGTGGGTATTTCAATTCATCTCATATGCCAGGAGCCGGTTATATAAAAGATATCATCAAAAAGCTGCTAGTAACAAACTAAAAAACTGAATTAAAAATGGACACAAGACTGTCATCTTCCGTGTGCTTCCCTGGCATGCTAACACATGGATGTCACCGCGTGTGATCTTGCTGGCATGTGTCTGAAAGCCTTTATGAAGTCACCTCCAAACGGAAGGGCTGTCTTGGTGAATTCATTTAGAATTAATATAATAAAGGAAAGCAGATTATGATACTGAATCATGAAGAAGGTCAGGAAGCCACGCACTCAGTTCCCTGACTACCGTGCGGATGCCCAAGGATGGCGTGTATTCGAGGTCTTCAGAGGGAGGGAGGCCCAGGTCAGGCCTGAGCACCATCGCAGACCCGGTGTCCGCACAGTGTGGTTCCTGCCCGTGGCCCTAAGGCTCCTTTGCTCCCAAGTTTGGGCTGTTTCCCTTCCAACGAGACACACACGTATCTCTGCATTTTAAAAATGTGTTTTGGAAATGATGAACTTGACTACACAAAGAAAGGAACCAATGAACATTGAAATGAGGCTCATAATGTTTGTAGAATACATCTGTACTTCAAAACATGTATTACACTCAGCATGTGCCTGCTGCCTTTACATCCTGTCGTTGCTCAGACACTCAGATCTGAATGCATCGAGGTGGTCCCTGTACTTGCTGTTAACGGCCATCGTTTGTTTAGCCATTTGCCCTCTTGTGTGCGTCTGGCTCGTTTCCAGTTTTATATGGTGTTAAATTGCAGCTACTGTGTATGTATTTGCACATATTAACTTTTCCTTTGGTATCATTTTCTTGTAGCATATTCCCCAAAGTGGAGTTACTGGGTCAAACAGTTCTGCAGCTCTTGTTACATATTGTCCAATTTTTCTCAAGAAAGAGAAGAACCACTATAAAGAGCCACCAGCAATGTATGAACGAGCTTATTTCCTTAAAGCCCTGCCAGCATTGTGCTTTATTCTTTAAAAACAAAACAAAACTGTGCTAGCTTAATAGACAGGAGATTGTTTTAAGTGACATTCCTGTCATTACAGTTTGAAATTCATCAGCTTGGCATGTGGCCAGGTGTCCCTAGGTCTGTGTCAGGATCCCAGCATGGAAGACTGCAAGCCATACTTGGGGATGAAAAAAGGGGTCACCTAAGAGGCAGCCCTGCCAGCACCCAGTTGGTGTTTCCTTTTTACACAGCAACTTCCGGGGAGGTTTGTACCAAGCGTGGGAGGCCCATGAATGCAGACTCACCTCTTTGGTACCAGAGGTAAGACCCCCAAGAACTCTTTAGGGTGGCCTGGACTTGCCACCTCCCCCTTAAGAGGCCCTCCTCACCTTCCAGAAAGTGGTTGGGCCAGTGTGACAAGTTTGCTTTTTATGAAAAAAAGAAAAAAAAAAGTGGATTACAGTGATGTTCTGTTGGTAATCTGGGGAGCCACACAGGGATGGACATCAGCTCTGTGCCTGCTTCTTTCCTCTTGCAAAAAGATGCAATCGTGCCCGGCGTGCGCGCTGAGGCCGAGACCCCACTACATCCACCTACATCTTCCCTTGGCAGATGATAACCTTCCACCCAACCTAGAGCCGGTCGGCTGACTAAGCCCGGAGGTCCCAGAAGATGGAGGTGCAGTCAACCCCCAGGACACTCAGGCAGCTGCATGCTCAGTCCTGGGCACGTTCTTGATGGTGGAGATGCTCAGGGTCAGCCCGAGGTGATCCGGACTGGGGAGCCGTGGCTAACCCGTGGGACCGCTTGCGTCTCAGCCTCTGGACCTGCCACCTCGTCTGCCTGGCTGCCTTCCCCCACCTCATTGCTTCTGCCAGTGCCTGTGATTTAGGCATCATCTCTTCCAGGGAGCTCGTTCCTGACCTCCACAGGTGACCTCTGCCCGGTCCACCTCACACGCCCCACTGGACCATGGTGGCTGGGACCAGCTTGGCCCACCGCATCTCCACTTCAGTATCTGATGCAAGGTTCATGTTGTTGAGGGAATGGCTGAGTGACACGGATAAATGTGGTGAGGAAAGGGTGAACTGAGTTGGATTTTCCACAGCAGGTCTTAAGATTCACCAACAAGAGTTTTGTTTCGTTTACTCAGGACCATTGCTTTCTCCATTGTTATTAAAGATTCAAGTCAGAGTGGCATGAATTCCACAGAAGTAAAATATATATCCTTTCCTTCTTGTAATGATTACAAAATTCACCCTTGCAAAAGAAAATTTTGAATTATGCAAGGGGTCATAATTACTTTAATACTTCAGTCAAACACAGAAGATGGTGGGATACAGTTCAGATGGGGAAGCTGTATTCACAGTGTCTGATGGTTTGAGCTGGACCTTCAAGAAGGAAACATCAAGGCAAAATAAAGAACTCCAACCTGTAACCATGTGACACTGGCGAGGAATGAACTGTTTAAAGTTAATTTTACTCAAATCTGGCCCAACTTGCTGGCCTAGGCTCCAAAGCCATTTTCTTAACGACAACTTCCCGTATCGGCCTCTTTCCTGCTCTTCTGCAGCTGGTCCTCTCGCCCCTCTGATGTGTCCCCTCTGGTCTGCCCCTGGCCTATGGTGCGCCCCATGCTCGGCTGGTGTGTCAGCTGTTAGGCACATGCCTCCCTTACCAATAAGACTGCGTATTGTCTTTGAGGAGGGGCCACGTCCTACTGCTCAGGGCATCACAGCACAAACACAGATCATTTCATTAGCCAGCAAGCAAATCCTTGAATGTGAGACGTTGCTTGTGGCACATGCTCCAAACCAGAGGGGACCCTCTCTCTCCATCTTTGTGTGAGGCAGAGCCCGCCTGCTGCGCCACCTTCCACCTGGCCACGTCTCAGTGATGTCATGGAATGAATGGATGGCAGGAGAGCGGCAAGGCCACTTTGAAAGCCCCAGAGTTACCCTTCATCCATGGTGGCTCCTCATCCGGCCCAGGACAGGTGGAGCAGACATGGAAACACCTGGGAAGGTTTTTCTTCCCACTCTAAAATCTCAGATATATCTCATCATTTTCCAAGCCCCACTCCCAAGTCCCTTTCCAAAGTCTCAAATCCTTCGTGTGGCATGACTCATCTGTCCGTAGTTAGTCAACAAACATTTATAAAGAGAGAGGGACAACAGACGCCCACGGATACATCAGCACCGGGAGTGGCCGGGGGAAGCCGGGCAGGAGGAGCTTGGTGAACCGGACCAGGTGTCTGCACACTGGGGCTCCGTGAACTCCAAGAAGGGGGCTCTTGGAAATGGAAAATGGGAAAAGAACACCCTTCCTACTAACTTCTAACTAAAAAAATTAGCATTTCCTTTCATTATAATGTGAGCAACAAACCATAGTGGTTTAGCAGTGCCTGTAGGTTGACGCCAGCAGAAACCACAGGTATTTTCATACCACTTGCAGTTATTTCTGGATAGAATTATTTGCCAGCATTTGGAAACTATGGTGCTTGTTGTCCCTTGGCTAGCTCTTGTTATTTAATGAGTTAATACAAAAGCACATCTGCTACCATTAAAAAAATATTCTGATACTTGAATTTTCAGTATCATTGTCTTCCTTTGGCAACCTATGTATTTTACCTTTATTTATTCTATTTTATGCATTTAAAACTTTGTTCTGAAAAGGAACCCACAGGCCTCATGCAACTGCACAATGGGTCATTGACTCAAAAGCCCTGAACCCAGCCCTCCCTTGGTGGTGCCGCTGCTGCCTCTAGCCTAATGTGGCCTCTGGCCCTCACACATTCTGTTCCATCCACTTTGGTTGCCTGTTCCTCGTCTTTGTACTGTTGGCTCCCACTGCGCTTTGGGCCTGAAACATGTTCCCCGACCCTGGGCAGCCTCCTAGACTGCGCGGCCCCTGCATACCCAACCCTCCGCAAACATTCGGTACTTGGTGCAGGAAGGAGTGTGTGGATGGAGGGATGGATGGATAACACAATTCAGGGCAGATGCAAAATACTTCACATTTGCAATCTCTTCAGTTTTTCACCTCTTAGAAATAAAATTTTCCTTCCAGCTAAGACTGATGGAAATCTGTGTGCTGATAGTATCTACCACCCTTTTCCCAAAGCAGGATCCCAGGATAACTTGGAAGAAACGTCGAGTCAGAGCCAGCCGCCCAGCCTCAGTGCCAGGTCGAGCAGGTGGACTGGTGGCCACAGGAATCATAGTCGATGACTGGGGTATCTGATCTCTTAATCTGCAGGTGAGTGAGACAGTCACACGAAACTGCCATGGATGGGGCAGCGGGAGAGAGGTGCAACCTGGGACGGAGCCATTCTCTGTGTCTGAGGAGAAAGAGCAGGTTTCACGCGCAGGCCAGCCAAGCCCAGCCTGCCTGCCAAGCCTCTTACGATGGCACGAACCCTAATTTTAGAAAACTTCAGCCACATGATGGCTTTTGAAAAGGGGCCTCATATCAGCAATCACACAACAAATAAGCTATAGGGGAAGTGCAGCTTCACGCCACCCACGATGCTGGGTATGAAGACAACATACAAAATAAAAACAGTAGCATTGATTGAGAGCCTTCTACATGCTCTGAGATTTCCCTAATTACCCCCAATCTTCATGGCCACCTTGTGACTATTGCTGTATTGTTACTATTGTCACTACTTACGGATTGGGAGACCGGGGCTCAGAGACCCCAGTGAGCTGTCTCAGGGCATGTAGGCTGAGACTCAGAGTTAGGGTTTGAATCCAGATCTTCCTGATTCCAGAGCCCAAACTTGTGCATTTCCCATAAATACATCTTTGATGAATGGAAAAGCCTCTTTTTCTTGGGGGAAAGATCTGTGCACAAATTCTGAGATGAGACCATTTTTATGAGTAGTAGGAGGGGATTTTCAAAGGCACTTTCTGTGGGCCTGGTGAAATAGCATCTCCCTAGGGAGCCCCTGGGACAGCTTTACTGGGTGGGCTGCACCCGGGGGGAGCAGTGTGGTTCCCCCACACCTCCTCGCTGGTAGCTGGGGACGTTGGCGGCCTTTAGTAGCAGGCTCTGAGCAGGAGCAGGTGTCTGAACGGATAACAAGGAATTTACGAACGAAAAGGCCAAAACGAAAAATCTTACCCAGATACCAGGATTTCCTTTGCACAGGGATTTAGGAGAGACGTCTTTTCGGATCCCTCAGCACACTGTTTGCAGGATGCTGGCACCCCACACCCTGTTGAGAAAAAAAAGAGCTTCATGTTGGGGGGACCATTCCTGGCAGCTGCAGGGGTGCTGAGATGGGAGCTCGGTGTGTGCCCGCCTCCCCAGACCCTCTCGCCAGCCCAGACTCGGCAGCTCAGGGCCAGGGGGCTGCTCAGGGTTGGGCAGCACCGGCGTGACTTTGGGGTGGAGCTGCCCATCCCCCAGTGCTGCAGGCCAGCTCTAAGGTCTCTGGGACACAGTCGGTGTGCAGATGGGTCCCCAGGAAGGCTCTCTGTTCTGGAAAGGTCTGGAAAGGTGTGATTTCCCAGGGGAACCTTCATTAATCTCATTGGATTCTGCGACCTTTCTACTGGTCCTCTTTCTTGTCTATCTCCTACTTGCAGGGCAAGGACGGTGCATGTCTTAGTACCTCTTTAAACCCAGGGCCAGCCTCAGGGCCTCACTCACAGTACCTGCTCAGTAAACATTTGAGCGACTGAATGACCGCGACCCAGCCTATTTTCCTATCGCCACCTCCTGTCATGCCCAGTTTCCAACCCATTCTCCCTCTGGCTGCTCGCTGGGATCTGGGAAGGGTCAGTGGGTCCAGTAGGAATTCTCCTACTCCCCCCAAAAGCCCCTCTGCTGTTGCAGTTTCTGACTTCACAGCCACAAAGCTGGCATCGGTGTCTGCGCCTTCCACCTCCCCTGCTCTCGGATGTACTCAGAGCCTGCCTCGGGTCTAGGGAGGAGGCGCTGGGCTAAGTGAAGGCTGAGGGTTAGCAGGGGAAGCTTCTAGACGAAGTGAGGAGGTCACTGTGACAATGGCCCAAGATGGTTTTTTGTTGCATGAGATGATTAAGGCCTGGACTTCGGTGTTAAGTTTGCGCTGAAATCTTGCTGCATGCGTGGCAGGCTAATTGGCTTCCTTAAGCCTCGGATTGCTTATCTGTTACATGGAGGCAGTAATAGTGCCTACATCATAGGGTTCTCATGAGGATAAGCAAGTTAACAGATGAAGCCCTTATCCTAGTGCCTGGCAAGCAGGAAGTGCTCCGTAAGTTCCAGGCCATTTTTATTATTATACTCTGCTCGGTTGCTGCACACAGGATGTTCCCTTCACTATTGAGACCTGAGAGGTCACATTATTTTTTTAAGCATTAGTCCTTTTAAGGCTTGGAATAAAATCTCAGCCGAGGCCTTAGAAGACAGAAACATCAGATAGATGAGGCTTTCAGAAGGCTTACTCCACCCACACACCCAGCTATGAAAAAGGGCTTTCAGACCTGCTGGGGGAAATGCACACATTTGTTCCACGCCAGCACAGGCATGGAGGGATCAAGTTAACACTGACTAGGTTTCCCTACTTCCTCTCTTAAACACCACAGCCTGAACCTGACTGAGCGCGCCCTGGAGTCACTCATAAAGCAGATGACGGCGTGTGCAGCGCATCCTGGGGTGCATCCAGACACCCTGCTGGTCTGGGGGCTGGAAGATGGCAACAGTGAGGCCCCTGGAGGCACCCACACACTCCTCCCCAATCTGTTCCCTAGGTGCTCTGCTGAGCTGAACCCCTCCTGCCACCTGCTTCACCCCAAGAACGTCCTGAACAAAATGGTCAGGCCAGTGGGATTCACTTTCTGGGGCCGACTTCCCAAAGCTCCTGACACAGGAAGCCACTGGGTGCCAGTTTACAGACCCAGGCACATGTGTTAAAGTACCCAGGGCACTTGCAGTTTATATCCGTGATATATTTTTCCATACAATCTTTTCATTCCCCTCCTCCACTTTTTTTTTTTTTTACTCCAATGGGCAAGGCCTGGGTCATTTTCCTCTTCCTTCTCTCCAAAACATTTCAATGAGTCTCACAGTCGCTTCACTAACAGACCGCCTGGTGATCATAAATCAATCCAATCAAGTGATAAGTGCCACTCATTTTAAAAACAATGTATATACATTTTTAACTGCCAAAGTCCTAAGTGGAGGCCTGAGAGTCATTCAACTGGTGGAGTTTGGGGGACCAGAACAGGAAGACACGCGGAGCACACCCATGTGTCAGAGACATCAACTTGAGCCAAACAGCAAAAATCAAGAGGTCGGTGCAGTAGGGACATGGCTCCTGCTGAAGCTGACCATTTGAGAACCAGGCCCCTTATCTTTGAGGCCAGGAGCTCAGGTCTGAGACCCCTCAGAATCCTTGGTGGACCCCACACACACCGCTTAAGCTCGGCACTTACTGACTGGACAGTAGGAGGGGCTCAAAAATATTTCTCCGAAGGTTGAAAGAATAAATATGTTGAAAAGGCACTTAGTTATCTGGGTCCGACCCTCACTACAGCACACATGTCAACAGCCCTGCCAGTGAGAGCAGCCGTTTGCAAGCCCTGCTGGGGCAGAGAGCTCACCTCACAGAGTGGCCAATTCCGTTCCACTCCATTTTCAAGAAACATCTCAAAGCGACATGAAGAATCATCTCCCTGAACTGCTAACGATTGTTCTCGAGAGCCTCATTCTGCCTGTGTCCTTGGGTGGGGGGGGCTCTAGCTCGCCGTTACCCCATGGCTACCAGGCCCTGGGCAAATCTCTAGCCCTTTCTGGACCCTTACATCCTTGTGCAATAACTCAGTGCAATAAACAGCTTCTTTATTTTAGTACACAGAGGACAGCAATCTCTGCTAAGGGATTCTGAACATGTGTAAAAGCTAAGAAAGAATTCATCTTCTTCTTTGACATAAAATGATGGAAAATGCTAAAGAACGGACCATTCAGCTAACCTGGCTCTTGGGCTTCCGTTGGATATGTCCAGATCGGGGGTCTGTTTCTTAATCTATTGAGCAACATCAGGAAAGCTCTTCGCTGACCCTGGGCATAGTTCCATTTCACCACTTGGAATCTTCCTGACGGACCTGCTCATTTTGTCTGGCACAGGCTCATCGGGTCCTGCCGTCCCGTTGAGGGTGCGGGACACCAGAGGCCCTGGAGCGGAGCTGGGCTATGCAGGACCCGGAGAAGCTCCAGGCCTTTGGAGCATGTGGCCTCTTGTCCCAGCCTCTGAGGGTCTGCACGCCTGCTGCTCTGTCCATGGGGCTTCACTGGCCAGGAAGACAGCTCAGCTCTGCATGAAAAACATGTCTCACATACTGAGAAATCATGCTTTGCCCTAGGATGGAGAACATTTCAGAGCACAGTCCACAACTTCCCAGGACCCTCTCTTCTTCATTTAGCACCTCAGGGTATCAGCCATGGTCATTTCATTTAAATGAACCCAGTGACCCAGCCTCTACCTTTCAAAGGAATCTGAGGAACCTTTCCTGCCAAGTCCCAACTGAGTCCCTGTGACATGCAGGAACGCGGGCCAGGCTCTTGTGTAGGTTAAGGAAGTCCGAGAAGAATAAAGATTTTAGGGGAACAGTCTACCTTTCTTTACAAGGTCTTGTTCTGCATCCCTGAAATCTCAGATTCAGCTCTTACAATGAAGTCCTGTTGTTGAAAGAGCTGGCCTTTTATCACCACTTAAAATCTAATTAATCCATATTGAAGCACAAAGATTTCTGTTGTATTTAGGGTGAGGGGTCATAGAGCCCTCTTTGTTCATCCTTAGACTTAGATTCATCAAGCATTGGGGATATAATTTTACCAAGCAAATTGGAAGGTAACAGATCAAATCCTTATCAGAAAGCCTAATTCATAGTTTTAACAGAGTCATTCGTCCTTTACGTGAAACATTATATTCAAGAACAAAAACGTATTTCAGAGTGCCCGAAGAGTTAATGCCCACAGCTTATACTCCGGGTAGCATAGAACCTTGGTCATCACACTACTGCCAACCACAAAGACAGCAACTCTATAGGGGTGGCGACGGTCCTAAGACCTGTTGCAATGGCTTTAGTCTTTAGAGCAGCAATGCAATTCATTGGACTTTTATTATCTTCACTGGGATGGGTTTTATCCATTATCACGACTTACTTGCCACATTGGAAGAACCTCAACCTGGACTTAAATGAAATGGAGACCTGGACCATGGGGCTCTGGCAAGCCTGCATCATCCAGGAGGAAGGTGGCAGGCAGTGCAAGGACTTTGATTCTCTCCTGGCTTTGCCTGCCGAACTCAGGATCTCCAGGATTTTAATGTTCCTGTCGAATGGGCTGGGACTCCTGGGACTGCTGGTCTCTGGCTTCGGCCTGGACTGCTTGAGAATTGGAGAGAGACAGCAGGATGTCAGGAAGCGACTGTTACTCCTGGGGGGAATCCTGTTCTGGACGGCAGGCATCACGGCCCTGGTCCCGGTCTCCTGGGTGGCACACGTGACAGTCCGGGAGTTCTGGGATGAGACCATCCCAGAGATTGTGCCCAGGTGGGAGTTTGGGGAAGCCCTCTTCCTGGGCTGGTTCGCTGGATTCTGTCTGCTCCTGGGAGGGTGTCTGCTCCACTGCACAGCCTGCTCCTCCCCAGCTCCTGCAGCTGCGGGGCCCTATGCCGCTGCAGAAAGGCGAACTCAGTGCCCATACCTGCACGATGGAATAGAGGACCCCAAAGTGTAAGGACCACAGAGATGCATCTTTATACATCTACTGTGATGTAAAGGTCTATGTGATCAAGGGGTCTTTGTTACATAATTCAATCTGTGATCACATTTTCTTATTAAATAACTACTTTTCTACTAGATTCTCCCACCCCCCAAAATTTGGAGAAGAGGCAAATCTTAGATGTACAAAAAAATTATTATGGGGAGCACTACAGAGATCAGAGCAAAAAACGCCACTGATTAGGTTATTTAAATCAAAATGTGGTGGTGGTCCAATATAATCAATATTAAGCATTAATGTGTTAATTTTATATTAGAAACTTTTTTTGTGGCTATCTGTAGGTGATAATGTTTCTGTTTCCTAAGGAAAAAAGGGGAACAATCTGAAATCTTGTAAGCCTTTTGCATTAGCAAAGGCACATGTTCAGCCTCTCGAAGAGTGTTATTTCCACTGACCGAGACAATGGCCTTGGTCTTTGAGCAGACGTGGTTTGTGTTTAGGAAATTCCCAGGCGGCCTGTGGGACAGGATTTTATGAGGCTGAAGGTTTTCAGTTCTTCAGGATACTCTCAGATTCAAATTCCTGGCCAATCTCCTCTCTCATCTCTTCCCTCAAAGCTTCATGTTTTAAAAAGAGAATTCTAAAAGTTTTTTGCCTGATATCAATACTGACAGCTCATTTGCTCTAATAAAAATTTCCCTTCATTTAATTACAAATTGCAAGCATGTGGATACACATTTTAGTGGTGAACCATACAGAGATGTTAGTTCTAACCTACAAAATCCTATTGCTTAAATTTCCCAATGCACAGAAATCATCCTTCGGCAAACAAAAAACCCCAAGTATTACACACACCTGCGTGGATGAGACAGAAAGGCACAGAGGTGAACAGACTTGACGGTTAGTTCAGGGTTGTTTCCTGTTATGTGGTATATGTAGCTTAGGGGATTTAAAAAAATTCGACCTGAGTTAAGGTCTGGAGATTTCTTATAAGATTGATTTGATTAGGAGATAACTTTCCTTGAAACTGTTTTTTTTTAAATGATAGCACTCAGTCTCCCCACAACATAGGCACTGAAACAGGAGAGCTACAACAGATGAAAATCTGACACATGCAGTTAGTAAGATATAAAGCGGAAGGAGTTGAACTCAAACTGTCAATAAAACAGGTTGTGCTTAGAGTTCTGAATTCTTTTGACTTGTTAGAAAGGCTGGGAACAGCAAGAAAGCCATTTATATGTTAACAATGAAAGGTTTATTACCACATAATGTTACTTCGGGGACAAGCTGTTTACTACAAAATTCAGCCCATAGAACATGAACATGATCTTGGCCACACCTCGGCATTACTGGTTTACAGAATTATTTCCCTGTCCTTTTCTGAGACCTATTCAACATGGAATCAAACAATAAGAGCTCTGGCAAGAATCCTCCTGTATACACAATGAAGAAATATTTCTGAGCTCCTAAGTGATAACCTAAGTGTCACACTGCTTCCCACAGCTCCTAAGAGGCAAGAGTTAGCTTGGCTAACGCTCGAGGGACTTTGTAATGGCTTTAGTATTCAGAACTGTGGCACAATTAGCTGGAATTTCAGTATCTTCGCTGGGATGGGTTTTATCCTGCCTCACAAACTACCTGCCACAATGGAAGAACCTCAACCTGGACTTAAATGAAATGGAGACCTGGACCATGGGGCTCTGGCAAGCCTGCATCATCCAGGAGGAAGGTGGCAGGCAGTGCAAGGACTTTGATTCTCTCCTGGCTTTGCCTGCCGAACTCAGGATCTCCAGGATTTTAATGTTCCTGTCGAATGGGCTGGGACTCCTGGGACTGCTGGTCTCTGGCTTCGGCCTGGACTGCTTGAGAATTGGAGAGAGACAGCAGGATGTCAGGAAGCGACTGTTACTCCTGGGGGGAATCCTGTTCTGGACGGCAGGCATCACGGCCCTGGTCCCGGTCTCCTGGGTGGCACACGTGACAGTCCGGGAGTTCTGGGATGAGACCATCCCAGAGATTGTGCCCAGGTGGGAGTTTGGGGAAGCCCTCTTCCTGGGCTGGTTCGCTGGATTCTGTCTGCTCCTGGGAGGGTGTCTGCTCCACTGCACAGCCTGCTCCTCCCCAGCTCCTGCAGCTGCGGGGCCCTATGCCACTGCAGAAAGGCGCCACCACCGTCAGCACCTAGAGATGACAAACACCCACCTGAAAGTCTAAGCCGGAAGGGATCCGTGGTCTCTGCTCTTCAGGGATACTTGCTTCTCTCTGAATTTGGTAGGATTTTCTGCTACATACTCACCCATTCAGTACTTTTGATTTTCTAGATGCATTTTTCCTGTGGCTATTAGCTTCTTAAACTATAATTTCTTTCTTAGATGGTAAACGACTTTTATCTTCTACTCTGAGACCCAAACCACTCAAGGCTCAATAGCAATCATGCTCATTACTGTGGATGAGTTTTCTTCACTTTAAAATAGACTTAGTGATTGCACAGAACTGGTAAATAAAACATTCTGAGTACTTACGTATCCTGAAGGTGTTATTCATAGAGATGAATCATTTTGGCAATTGGAAATGATTCTGCTAATCATTTACTTCTTTCAAGTGTTTAGGACCACCTATTATCCTGAAACTCAAGCCTCATTGGGTATTTATTTAAAATGCATGACGTCTGATTACATGAAAAAATTGCTGGCTCTTTGAAAGCTTGAGTGGGGAGAGGTATGGGACACATCACCTCCTTTTCAATCGGAACTCTCAGTGCCGGTACAGAGCCTTCTCCAAAAGTCAGCCACATTCTTTCATGCCTTCCTTTCTATGTCAGAACAGAGGAGGGCAGGCAATCTGGTGTTTTGGAAGTCACATGAAAGGCACCACAAATGTGCTGCTGCTTCTGAGTCCTGCGCTCTGCAGAAGAAGGCCAATGCACCTGGCTGTGCCTGGCTCGCAGCAGCCAGTGTGCACTGAAGGTCAGGCCCAGAACCTTCTCGACTGCTGCTCTGGGTTGGGATGGGTGGTGATGACAGAGCTCCTGTTTGGAAGCCCTTCATTCCACACGCACGGTGGACACACTCTGTCTTTTTTAGAGTAATACTGTCTAATCAAGAACTATTCACAACAAACTGCTGGAATAGGGAATTCTTCATGAAAGATTTTAGGTTTGCTCGGCATGGTTCAAGTAAATTCTTGTGTTTTGTGCCATTCAGGGAAATTAGCTGAACAATATATGACACTGAAATAAAGTATTAGGCAACACGTGTCTTTGTTTAAAAAACAAAACAAAACGCTGAACTTTTTTTCCACCCACAAACACAAGAGAAGTGCAGAAACCAAAGTTAATCTATGTGATGTATTTGCATACTTGTACAAATTAAAACAGAAATATAGTCAGAATTTAACCTGATTAAATATTTAGTTCAGTCCTGAGCTTTTGATATTTAATACAATTATAAAGTAATAGCAAAAATTTTTAAAAAAATTTATTTGATTTGCATGCTACAGAAAGATTCAGCTAAACTTTGTTCATTCGGCTAGCAAAATTCTGTTTGTACCTGTAACACTTAGATTCTGATATACAAAACTGTAATAACATAGTGATAATTCAAACTTGAGAACTAAATATTACATTTGTTTTACCCTGTGCAGAATAAATTCTACCTTAAAAAATAGTATTTATATTAAAATTCATATTGTCCATATGGTTTTGTGATCAAGTTATTAAAATGGTTTGTCACTGTGAATCATTGGGGTTAGTACAAATATGACAGGATTGTTAAAAGCTGCCTATAAATACATAACACTATTGCTGATTTTTAAAGTGTGGAAAACGATTATATTAAAGTAATTTTGTCTTTCATATTAGAAATGAGCAAATGTTATAAAATAAAACCCAAAACATTTTGGACACAACTGTTAACGACCAGCCTGAGACAGATTTTATTCTTTTATACTTGCCTGAAACTTTTTGTATTACAAAAAGTTAACAGCTAATCTGATGAAGATTTATAAAGCTGTAAATATTCCAATATAGCCTCTTCTATGTCAAACATTTAAAATGGCCAGAACTGAACTATATATTAAACAGTACATAAATAAGACCGTAAATAAATAAATGAAGAAAATAAAATCGTACGGTACAACTACACATAATTCTATAAACATTTTTCATGGTCAAACTAAGAAGCTGAAAACAGCTGACCTTCATTTAACTCTACATTAAATAAACTTCTGTCTTTCACATTTGACCTTGAC
The DNA here is from genome assembly GCF_040802235.1 of Manis javanica. Lineage (NCBI taxonomy): Eukaryota > Metazoa > Chordata > Mammalia > Pholidota > Manidae > Manis > Manis javanica. The sequence continues at coordinate 102,008,754 of NC_133167.1, forward strand.
AAGGACGAATGGTGCTCTTTTTCTAGTTGTCCTTGGTCATCTAACCCATTGGGCAGCCAGGAAGGGCTGTGCCCAGTTACTCCACGAGGCTGGGTTTTCTTCAAAGCAGGGTCACATTCAGTTAGAGCTTCAAAGACATTTGTACATAAGTGGTGGGAGACACTTAAAGAAAACATAATTAAAGTTCTAGGCTCAGAAATTGCTTGATTTGAATTTTGACTGTGGTAAAATGAACTTTCCAAAATCTGTATAATCACTTTCAAGAAAAGAAAAATTCTTGCTAATGAGGATTCTAGCTTAGGAACAGAACTTTTTTATTAAGGGGCCCATTCCTTTAAGATGATTCTTGCATTTCCAAAAAAAAATTGATTTAGTTTGCTATATTTGATGGTTAACCAAAACCTGCCTCTTCCAGTATGATGGACTAAGTAATAAGTGTGGTTTAAATCGCATAAATACTCTTTATTTTAAAAGTCTTTATGTTGGCAGGGCTATACTGGGGATGTGTTTAAGAAGTGCCTGGGTGGGGGCGGTGAGCTAAAACCCCACCATGGAGGGCACTTCAGTTCGTTTCTCTCTTACAACTCGCTCATCGAGAAAGTGTTTTTTTAAGCAAATGACAGTCTATACTTCAAATTAATAATCTCCCCAGGCACATGCTTCTCTGCCTCCAACTGTCCTTACCACAGAAGAGAGACAGGATCTCCTGGAAATGGGGGCTGCAAAGTAATTCCTAGAAAAAGGGAGAAATCTGTTGAATAAGGTAATCCAAGCATTTTTTGGCCTCCCTGATTCAGTCCAGACCCCTCCCCTCTGTTCCTGTCCACCACCTGAGCAGTCATGTCTCCCCTCACGCGACCGGCGCCGCTGGTCCTTAGAACACTGGCCACTGGACCTCTGCGTGGCTCCATCCTCACACGGAGGCCAAACACCACCAGTGCAACCCATCTGACCACTTGCGCACAGCCAGGCTGGGTTCGCACCGGCCGCTGAGCCTGTGTGTGTGGTTCCCGGGCGCCCGGCTCTCTGCTTATGGTCATAAACCATGAGGCCTTCGGCAGAGCCAGGACTGCTGCTCCTTTGTGTTCTTCTATCCTTGCACTCAGCATTTGGTTTCTGTTTTCTTTAGACAAACAGAAAAGGACAAAAAGGAAATTGTTTTAAGGAAACAAAGTGTTTCCACACACGTGACGGAGTGTGTGCAGCCCCTGCCCCGCGTGGGCCTGGGACTCGGCACTGAAGCTCCGACTCAGGTTACCTGCACACTCAGAGAGCTGCTCTCCAGTACAGAATGTGCATGGCTGGCTGCCAGCTTCACACTCACCAGACAACAGAGGAAAAGCAAAAGCCACCTTCTGTGAAACTGAGTTATTTCTCTATAGTCGGTTCAACAGGATACACGCTGGGGGCTGCCCGGATTCCATTTTTACAGAATACAGCCCACCGGCAATACAGACTGTACAGTGTCTGGGTACCAGATTCTCCCAGTTGGGTCAGCTAATTTTTCTTTTTTAAACATATAAGAATTATATTTAAGGTACTTTACAAATTAACACGTTGAAGATCTGCTGTGAAAGAAAACCTCTTTAAGGGTTGGCAGTTATGTTACAAAAGATCCCTCCCACCACCCCCCAACCCAAACAAGGCCAGTGTTCAGTCTTTCGCCCTCCCTGGGAAATGAGCAGGTGAAGGGCTGACTTCCTCAGCCGTGTAATCACACGTCGTCAGCTGGCAGGGATGGGAAGCTGATCTTTGCTCTGGTGAAGTAGGCAATCTTCTCCCTAGGGTCAGGGGTGACAAATAAGCTGACTTAAGGATGATGATTCAAACACACTTCCACATTTTCTGGGAGGTCTGAGCCATTTCTGTCGATGAAACCACCACATGTTGGGTGAAGACTCCCATTTTCATCTCCCATGAGCCCTGAATCCTGGCTGTAGGATTTTATTTCTCCTTGTCCGCCGGCCATTGTCACCTGGGCTGTCCTACTGGAATTGTTTAGCTGCTCTGTCCAAAAGCACAGCTGTGTCCTCACTTCAAATCTGCTCCTCTCTCCAGGGTCCTTACCGTGCCCCACCTGGCCCACGGCATACCCCCGTCACCCTGCTGGGCTCCCCCTTTCCAGTCCCCTCCCTGGCCCTCTCCACAGGGCCTCTGCGGTCTGCCCACATCAGGTCTGACCCCACCACTCCCTGTGCTTGCTGGGGGACCTGCTGGCTCCCTTACCACCTAAAATCGCAGTTGAAAACCCTCAGCGCAGCACACCAGGCCCCGTGTGGTCTGAGCCCTACTCAGGTGGCTCTACCACACAGAGTTCGGCACTGACTTTAAGGCTCTTGGCCTCTGTCCCTGCTGGTCCCTCCCGCATTGATGCCACTGACAGGCCTACCGCCCCAAGTGTCTGGAAGGCTCGCCCCCATCCTCCCCCCTGGGGCAAACCCCGCCTCTCCTCTAATCTCTTGCTGGCTGCTGTGGACCCTAGGCATAGACTAGCCACCTCCTGTGCACTCTCTGGGTCTCAGGCCTGTGGCCAGAGCCTTCCCTGTGTGCGGCTGACCTCCCCCTATCTCTGGTTGCCAGTGCATGACTTACAGGGTATCCACGGCACGTCTGTTGAATGAGTGAACAAAACCCTGACAACACAGGACTTCTCTGTGCCTTTTTGTAGCCTGCATTGATTTCTCAGTGGGATGTGCTAACTGGGGTGTGGGGTCACTGGGGGGGTCTGGGAACCAGGCTTTCAGCAGGGTAGGACCCCAGCCAGCACGGTCAGTACCTCAGAAGGGAGCAAATAGAGCTCATCCCTTCGAGCTGAGGGTGAGGACTTGGCGTTTCGGGTCCTGACACCATTTCTGGCGGACTCAGAGAGGAATGACCTCGTAGTTCAGACCAGGGGACAGCCAGCAAGTGCCCGGGTGGGCGGGCGGCTCACCTGAAGTTCTGCACCTGCCGGGGCACCTGCCGGCTCTGCTCACGGAGCCGACACACGTCCTTGGAGACCTGCCTCATCAATTTCTCCGCATTCAAGCCTTGCTTCTGCTCTTCTTTTGACTGTTCAGCCTGGTGAGGAAATAAAGACACAAAACCCTCTTAAAACACTCATTAGGAATTCCTGGAGACGTGCCATGAGGCTCCCAGGATTGCAGACAGCTCTGGAGCGGCCAGGTGTCCTGCTCACCCCAGGGACAGTGCCCCATGCCACTCTCAGGCTGACGGCAACAGTTTGAGTTTATCGCTGTGAAGAAATCGTATCACGTAAGCGTATGTGGTCGTTTATCACATCTAAGCACCCTCAATAAGAGCACTGTGTCCAGGAAATATCTACTGTCAGTATTTTGGTGAATACACTTTTAACCTCTTAAAATTCACCTTTTCAACTGTTTTTTCTATCTTAGTCATTTTAAAACGTAGAATGTACAGACCATAACAGTGCATACACGTGCATAGCTCAGAGAACCTCTGCAAATCGAACACAGCCCCGCAACCAGCACCAGACAAAGAAGCATCTGCAGGCCTCAGGGCCTCCCTTCCTCCTGGCTGGGAGCACCCAGGGTGACCGGGATTCTGCCCTCTAACAGTGCAGGGAACTTAGGCCTCCTCTGTCCTGGGCAGAAATGGAACAGTCCAGCAGCTACTCTTCAGGCTCTGACTTCTTTTGTTCAACACCGTGTTATGAGAATCACACAGGCCACCACATGCAATTGTCTTCGCTTGTTCATTGCTGTTTAATATTCCACTGTGGGACTTAACCGCAGTTTATTATCTGTGCTCCTGCTGATGGATACTGGGTATTTTGCACAAGTGCTCAATGTTTTATTTTTTAAAACGAACAGATCTTAACAAATTTATTAATTAAATGTAATCAATGAATCCATTAGCTTTTAACTAAACTAAATTTAAAATCATTTAAGTTTTTTATTTATGATTAAATTTACTTTCTAATTGAATCTAATTCAATTCATTGATTTTTAAGTTTAATTAAAAGTTAATGAATTTAAAAATAAAAATGGGATGATAAAAACTAGTGAAAGGTACTTTTCCGTTCCATTCGTTCATTTAACTCATGTGTTCATCCGATCAACAAATATTTGTTGACTGCCTCCTAGAGAAACGTGGTATGAGTGGTGATGGGCACAGATTCTGGTTCCGCTTGCCTGGGTTGAAATTTCACCTCTGACATTTCCTAGCTTTGTGAATCGGGGTTTCTTCTTTGTAAACTGGGAGGAAGGAGTGACTCCTAAAGTGTTTGTGAAGTTTCAGTGAGCAAATATACACAAAGTACTCGGAGCAATAGCCAACACACCATCCGCTCTACCATTTCAGTGTTTAGCTACTGCTGTTTTGACTCTAAGCCAGGTACTGTACTAGGCGCCAGGGAGACAGACGTTCCGTGGGAGAGAAAAACAGTAACAATGACTAGAAGTTGTTTAGTAATTATTAAAAAATTAATATATTGTAAATTCTTCTCTGCATTAACAAATCTTATTCCTCACTTTAAAAAAAATAGCTGTTAGTTTCAGCTTCACAGCAAGACTTAGCAGAAGGTGCAGCGATTTCCCACAGACCCTCTGCCTGCACATGAACATAACCTTCTCCACTCTGAACATCCTGCACGAGAGTGTACATCTGTTACAATCAGTGAGTGTGTACGCCGACACGTCATCATCCCCCGAAGTCCGCTGTCCACATGAGGGTTCACTCTCAGTGCTGTGTGCTGAGTTTGGACAGGTGTATAATGACATGCATTTACCATTATAACGTCCTGCAGGATGGCTTCACTGCCTATACATTCCTCCTTCCTCACTAACCCCTAGCAAACACTGATTGTTTTATTGTATCCTTAGTTTTGCCTTTTCCAGGCTGTCCTCTGCTTGGAATCATATGGCCTATGCAGCCTTTTAGGCTGGCTTCTTGTTATTTCTTAAGTCATTGCTATACCCAAGGTCCTACAAGGTGCTCACGGCGCTATGATAACAGAGTACCAAATGTGGCCCTGCTTAGCATTTAGAATACTGGTGCTGGTTTGCAGTGTAGAGCAAAGTCTTTCAAGAGGGAGATCAACTCAGGCCAGAACAAAGCAGCTGGCACAAAAAGATGGACGGAACAATAGCTCTGCTGAGGGCGGCAGCCGCAGCCTACACGAACGGACAATCCCATCACTGGGACCCTTCTGTGCTTGAAAAGCCCGCTACTTCTGTGACCAACTTAAGCCGTTAAAAACTTTACAATGAGACAAGACTGGTTGCTGGCATAAATGGAGTGAAGGATCTTGTCTTCCCACATGCAGCCACTGTATCAGGCCGAGTTAGTGGCGAGAAAGTCAAACAGGATCTTCCTTCTGGCTTAGAAGACATGACAAAGTCAAGCTCTTTGACTGATTCACAGCCAAGCTGACAGCCCTTCTGCCACTAGGAATTCCGGCTCTGGAACGCTGCTGAGACCCAAAAGGTACCCAAAATGCAGGGGAAGGTTCGTGTCCACATCGTGAGTAAATGAAAATTCGGGAAATTGACATTAGTAGAGTAATTCAGTAATTAAATATCTACTCCAGTGTATGGTTCAGAATAATGAATTACAGAAACATTTACTAATGGGGAAAGCTGTTCATCACGTATTAGTAGAATTAAAGTGGGGGAAAAAACCAAGTTTCAGAACAATGTCTTTAAGATCTTATTTTTGCGTGACCCTTCCAAATAACACTGACACCCACATGTGGCCTAAAGGAGAGCTGCAAGGACAAATACCGTGCTGTGGGGTGCAGGGGGCCCTGGGGGACACCTCTACTTACTGCTTTATACAGCTTTGTGTTATTTGGATTTGTTACAATCGATGTGTGTTCATTTTAAATTGATGAATTAATTAAAAATTTTGTAAATATTCTCAAAACAAAAGTACACTAAACTCACTTTAAATTTGAAAATGAAAATGCCATGCAACTTTTAGGAAAGGTGATATTTTTCAAAAATTACGTATTTGGCAAGTACTTATGAGGAGTCAATTATACACATGCCCCTTTATGGAAAGCTACATATCCGACACAGGGCATGCCTAGCACTTGGCTGACAATAATCTACTGAAGTTATCTTCTGATTTTCTCACCGCAAACCATACTTTTCCAGATGTTTTTTTACTTCCCTTTCCTCTCCCTGTTTTGAAAGATTCTGTTTAGAAAAGTGGCCTATATTTATTTGTTCAGTAACAATTCTCTCTTGATTATTTTGTAATTGAGTTTAGCTGTCACTCAGAGCTTCTGAATTTATGTAATTCAAGTTCAAAGGGACAAATGTGATTTCTTAGTTGTGAGTCTTATGTTCAGTAAACGGATGATTTTTCATTAGGTCCCAGGTAAGGATCTACTTATACAGTAAACACAACAATGACTTACCAGTTTGTGGTATAGCAAATGAGTAAATCAGTAGTTATACTAATGTATTGCTACTATTCTAATTCTCGGTAACTTACAGCATGAATACACCAATCTCAGAATGGCCACCTGCTCATTGACTTGACAATGGACACATCAGAAAAGCCAGAGGAGGAAGGTACATGCTAGAGATCCTCAGGCAAGAAAATCTGGACCAGTTTCCCCAGGAAAATACATTTTATTGGATCAGATGGACAACAGGACCCCGGGACCCTGTTCAGTGTTGGTCTCTTTTACCCCCGTGCAGCCCTGTTAACATGGTCCCTCTAAGTAGCTCAGTGGCTGCTGACAGTTTCAACTACCAGCACTTGTGTGGTGACCACGAAACGCTTTGCAACTTGCTTTGGTCTTGTGCAAAGTAAGACTGACCGTGGAACACAGGAAGAATTTTTTTTCCTTGCTGAATACGAACATACTGCACTGGAGACCACATCTGTGTCTGTATTTATATGTATTTCCATCTTTACCTATCACTATATCTTTCTCCAAAAATGTAGGTAACAGCGTATATTGTGACATTTTTATCAACTGTTAAAAGCCAAAAAATAGGAGCCGGCTTGCAGGCAGATAGATCTCCATGCTGAATTCTTCAGTGTAGTCATTAAGGTTTGTTGACTGAGGTACATTAATATCTTTAATATATAATTTTCTTAGCAGATTTGATTCTAACTTTTAAAGATGTTAACATCTGTATTATTTTAAGTTTTAAAAAAGTCTAGCATCACAGAACTTTGGCGTTTTGACAGGGAAACACTAAGGAAGAAAAAGAAATTTCTGCTTTGTAAGCAACATGAGGCTACTTTGGAAAAACACGTCTTCCCACAGCACGGCTCTGCCCTTCTCACCCGACAAGTCATGATAAGCTGCCTGGTTCATAAGGATCGGAAACCACTTTTTCTGCCCTGGATTCCAGAAGAGGGTGATTAACCTTCAGTTTACGTGACAAGAGCCCAAGCTGCAGAAAGGGCCAGTGATTTACTCGCAGCCCTGTTAAGAAGCCAAAAGGACGGAGCCGCACAATCAGCCTTAATTTACAGTCCCGTGTTTCTTGCTCTGCTCCCTAAGGGGTCGTAAAACACACGAGGACACCGACTCTGATTCTGTTTTTATTCTGAGCTACAAAACAGACCCAGCCACAGAGGAGGAAGCTTATGGAATGCGACCCTGAGCCCTGACAGCTCTCCTGACAGGGGGGCCAGTCCAGGATCTGCTGTGGTCTTCAATTAACTGCTTTGCTGGGAGCCATATTTTTTATGGCACTTGGCAGGCGCTTTGCTCATGGCTGGGCATTTTATGACCACCCTGCTGAAAACCTCGCAAATGCCGGCACTGTGGGGAAATGGTGGAAAGGAAGGGTGTGTGAGTATGCGTGGTGGTGCGTCTGCGTGCATGGAAACAAGTGGACGTCGACATGAAGAGCAAGCAGGGGAGATAAGTCAGCAGTCATTACCCCCTTCTGCGGCCGCAACGACAGGCCCGCCATGGAAACAGTCTGTTTTCCCAGAGCTGCTGTTACAAACTTCAGTGCAGGCAGAGAAAGTACGTAACTCAGTCTAGCTCCATATACAGAGCTGGTGAAGATAAAAGATAAAAAACATCTGTATTCAGGGGAATCAGATTGAGTTCAAAAGGGGCCCAGTGACCTTGTTTTGTGAGCTTTCTTTCCTGTTGCTCTGCGTGCCTGCCCCCAGGCCGGAGGAAGCATTGGGGGGCAGTGGGCCTAGAGCCTCCGCCTGGGCAGGGAAAGCTCTGCTCCCTGCGACCGCGCAGATACCCTCCCGGGGAAGCCCCTCGAGCTGCAGAATCACCCCAGGTTGGGTTCTTTGGGCCATCTAGCCCTCCAGCTCCACACATTTCTCCGGATCTCCCCTTCCACTGCTCGCGCATTAGCCCCGATTTCATGTAGATCACAGACTGTTTCACCTGGAAGGGATCTTGGTGGTTCCGGAATCCCACCCTCTCATTTTACAGATAAGCGCATGAAATCCTCTCTGAGCAGGGAAAAAGCAAAAGTCCCAGTTACGCACGCTTCTGAAGGCATTTGTTAAGGCTGATTTGCTTTTATTTACTTATTTTTGTTTGCTGAGAAAGAGGAAGGAGGCCAGGGAAAGGCCACGGGGAGGGTCAGTGAAGTGAGCAGCCCAGGCGGGAGGGCCTCCGAGGGTCCCGGAGGGTAACGCTCATGGGCCTGCAGGCCTGGCCACACAGGCACTCGCTTCCCTCGCTTCCTTTCACTTAGACCCTAACCAAGGACCTCCACGTGTGCCAGGGATCTTTTCACTGGCTACCTTCAGGCCCGCTGGACAGCTTGGCCCTGCACTGTGTACAATAACAGCGTTTTGTTCAGGGAGCTTCAACTCCTCTAAGGGTGCTTTATGCGGAGCTGATACCGGCCCCCCTTGTGATGCTCACAGGGATTATCTAGGAAAACGGAGCCCTCGTGCGCAGAAGGCCGAGTACAAAACTACCTCGGCTCCTTATGGCCTTTGGGTATTTAGATGCATCTTCATGGTTAGCCAAGCTGGGATGTTCTTGATGAGAACTGGAAAATGCAGACCTCACTCTGAATCCCACATTCCAACCCTTCTGCTCAGATCCTCTTGATGCCTCTCGACCTTGCCTGCTGCCTAGTGGCACTCATGTCCCTTCCCGGAGCCCTGGGACCTGCCACAGCCGCCACTGTTGAAGCCATAACGTGCCTGAGATCGCTCGGGGCCACACTCGCAGGCTGGTGGGGCAATCCTTCCTTCCTTTGCTGTGGATAGCTGAGGGGCAGCCAGCAGGCTCTGGGGCCCACCCTGTGGGCTCAGGCTGCCTCTCCGCTAGCCAGGTTGGCACCCCTAATGATGGGGCATGACAGGAGCATCTGTATGGGGCTCTGCGTCGCAGGGAGTCCTCCTCCGGCTTCTCTTACCCCTCGGTGTCTCTGTGTGCCAGCGGATCATGGAACCCACGGATGGCTGGCCCATCAGACAACGCAGACCGGAAAACCTCTACTAAGGAATAATTAAATTTCTAAGCAACATCACTAATGAAACTTATGTAAAGATGATTATGACCATCATACAAGTTTATTATGAGGCCAGAATCATGGATAAGTAAGTATCACTTAGTATCTAAACAACTGCAAATATAAAAATGCAGCGCTATTTCACAGAAAAGAATTTTTAAGCATCACTCATCTTAAGCCACTTTCCAGAGCTGGAACAGACCTGCTTATGTCTTGCATTGGGCAAGAGTCAGGAGATTTCAGCCTTGAAATTTTACATTCTTGATGCAAACGGAAAAGCCCATGGTCTCTGAAACATTCGTGGGCACTTCTGAGTCCAAGCGACCAGTTCCCACCTCCTCTAAATGAGCATTGCTATGTTGGGGAGAGAAGCCTGTTCTGAAAGGGAAAGGCATCCCATGTGGCATGAAAGTCACCTCCACAGCCCAGGCTGGCTGCACCAGGCTTTGTGCACAGTGCGCAGGCTTGTGCTGGGGTTTCAAGGAGGCAACCCCCCTCCCACAGCCAGAGAAACACTTTATGGAGACACTGGCTCTGGTCAGTTTCCAGCCGGCACCTCTTTAGACACTGGCTTGCAATAAGGACAATCAAAATGCTAGTAAGTAGGAGACGAAAGGGGAAAATGCTACCTGTGCCACACAAATGGTTGCCTGAATGATAGAGATGATAGTTTTCAAAGAGGTCACTTATTGGGAGTTTAGCTCAACTTCACATTATGTTTGGAAAAATCTGCCTGAGGTCCCTGTGATTACTCCTGCCACTAAGAACAGTGCGAGAGGTTGGTAGATGGCCATGAAGACGGACAAAGGGCGGGCAGGTATCTTGGTGGCTGGGAAGCGGGAATATGCCACTTTCTCCATATCATCGCCATTATTTTCCTAGATCATGGTTGTGAACATCACATAGGATGTGGGAACGGAACAGCCTAAAGCTCCTGCTTCAGAACAGCTGAGGCTCACGTACGAAGCGTGGGAACCCTAAGTGATCTGATCTGACATCCCTGGACCCTGCTCCTCCTGGAACTTGGTCCCAGGGCTGCCACGGCACAGCTGTGCCAACCCCCAGGGCAGGGCACAGGCCTGCAGGTGGCTGAGCTATGCTGGAACTAACAGTGCCCACAGTCAGCTTCTTGTCACCTTTCCATGCCGTGTTTATCTACTCGCCAGTAAGTTAAGGGGTAACCCTGTATGTGGGTGGCAGGTACAGGGCAAGCGAAACTCAAAATAGGCTAAAATCATGGCTGGGAAGCAAGATCAGCAGGCTTCAAGGAGGCAGAGGAGATTCTCACCAAGACTGGATGGAATATCTACCACAAGGCGCTGTTAATACCGAAGGAGCCCCGTGGCGGCCTCATCCCTGCCCTGGGCCTGTACACTCCAGATGGGATAGGGTACTGAGAAGAGTATGTTTGCTGCTTAAACATTCCTTAGTATGCGGTGGGGACCTGGGGGGAGTCTAGTAACCATAATGTTGCTCACGTAATTGTACATTAATGATATAAAAAACAGAACAAAACAAAACAACGCATTCTTTAAAAACTGCTGGTAACAGTCTGAGACTTATTCCTTAAGTTTCTGAGCTCCGCCTAGGATTAGTACCGCTAGCCAAGCTGATTGACTCAGTGACCCTACAGTGCCATATGCTATGTAAGCCCAAAATAACTTTGGGCCAAAAAGAGAAGTTTATATTACAGACAAAATTTTCTATTAGTTTAAGGAAGTATCTAATCTACTTCACATCTCCATTGGCAGGGGTTAAAGGAAAATAATGTCTTAGCCTTTGTAATATTTCAGCTATGTTGACAATTCCACTTGTATATCATATGCAGATGTGAATGCAGGCTCCTAAACCCAAATATAAACTCTAACCTTGAGGGGACAAACCAGTTTCATAAAGATGAAGCTCTTCACAATTTTGGTTGTAGGTAGGTGACAGAACAACAGAAATATTCCCTTAAAGAGACCCTATTTTGTTAATCAATGACTTTCTCCTAGTTTGTATACTTGTACAAACGTATGGTGAAATGCTTGGAGGACACCAACATACGAAGTGTGAGCTTTCCTGAAGGTAGGAAACAATGTGAAAACTGAGGATCATTAAAATTAGCAATGCATTTATAACTGGTGTGGCTAATGAATCTTGAAGAGCTACATAGAGAAAATTCAAATAAGACTTATCGTGAAAGTTAGAAGTAATACTGCATGTGCCAAGCCTCATGTGGAGACCAAGTAAAATGCTGAGCAGAAAGCAGGTTGAGCATTTCTCTCCTGGAGCCAGTGACAGAGCCATGTACCCCCACTGTCAGGTGCCAGCAGGGCGGCAGCTGTGGGGCAGGGACCTCACACCTGCACCGTGGCGGGTGGCGGTGCTCCCCTTTCGGCAACACCCTGGGCAAAACAGGCCTGTAACAACGGGAGGAAAGGGGTTCCCGTTCTAGACCCAGGACTGCAAGACGCGGTCAGCAGGCAGGGGGAAGCCGGGTACCGCCTCACGCAGGCTTCCACACAGACGCGCAGACGCGGGGGACACCGTACCTGCTTCTCAGCCTGTTTCAGAAGCCTCTGGAACCTCTCGTCTTCCAGCACGCCCGCGGGAAGGTCGGTCTCCCCCCGGGCTTTCAGGTCCTCCAGCTTTTGCCTCAAGCCCCTGAGGGCCTGCAGCTCATCGTTGAGGCGGCTCTGCCGGGTGAGAGATGCCTGAAGGTCCAGCTCCAGGTCGAGGGACGTGCGTGCCGAGCACCCCTGTGCTGTCCTCCGGAGGGCGGGCTGGCAAACGGCCTGGGTAGGGGGGAAACCGAACGACAGGCACCTCATGATACCCGTAGGCATTATCCTGCCTTCCTCCCTGGCACATCCCGGCTTCCTTGAGCGATGCGTAAGTGGCCAGGGGCTTGCTCTGGCCACTGAAAGGTGAGTGGGTCATGTGTCTCACTTCCACGCAAAAAGCCTTTCAAAGCCAGGGTGAGATTTGTGTATTTCCGTCTCCTGCTAGCGACACAGCCCAGATTCAGATATGGAGGCCTATCAGCTCGGGTCCTGAGTGAGAACAAGGAGCCGAGCATCGGCCAACCTGAAATGAACAAGCGGCTAAGCAGGGAAGAAACCTTCACTGTTTTAACCACTGAGATTTTTTTCAGTTGTCACCCTAGGACAGCCTAGCTTAGCCTCACCGACGCATCACGCAAGCCTGCCCTCTGCGAAAAACAAATACATTACAAGGAGCTCACATTTCCTGCATTCCAGGCCATATGCTGTCTCCCCGCAGCCTAGGCCTTCTGGTCCCTTTCCTCTGGGCGCAGCCAGAACGTAGGTGGTCAGCAGGGCCAAGACGCGGCCCGCCTCCGCTTGTCCATACGCCTAAGTTCCAGCTCCTTCCCCCGCTCCCCGCGGACTCACGGTACTCTTCCTGGGGCCGCTCTTTTCATTTACCAAGCGTAAGTATCGGATAGGTATGAATAAAGGTTGCTGGAGGTTTGTAGGCAAAACACCAGGAGGAGAAGACACGACTTCAGACCCTGAAGACTGCAGACGGGGAGCCGGAGGAGGCAGGGCGCACCAGGGCACTGAAGGGGCACCTCCGCACCAAGGGAGGTCAGGGGAAGGGCAGCACGAGGCGTGGCTCAGCCTCGCTCGAGCAAAGGAATTCAGATGAGGTTCGGTGAGACTGGGTAAGCAGAGGGGAACAAGGAGAATATTTCTTGCCCAGACTGTTGGCAGAGGGAATGGAAAATAAGAGATTACGAATAGAAACTGGTCGTGTTTGATGCGGGAGACAAGGGATCAAACCTGAGAAGCATTCCAGCCTGAAGATCTGGAATGACGGGGGTGCTCATGACAGATGGGGGCAGAAGGCCTGCATATCCCTTCTCTTGGGGCCTCAGCCCAAGTCTGAAGAACGCTCACTGTCTCCTCCTGCACCGCCTCCTGGCCGGGCACTAAGGCCGTAGCATTCTCCAACGGCCTGTGGCATTCTTACCGCGGGGTCCCTTCCCCCAACCTCCGCTCTAACAAACTTCTTGCACGGCAGAATCATCTAGACCTCTATTCTCTTTGACCGACTCACTTGTTCGGAATCAGCCATCCTTAACCGGGCTCCAGCGGTCAGCGTGCCTTCACGCTGCCGGGAAGCGCTGTGCGCAGTGGGCTCTGGTAAACCGGGGTGGGCGGGCTCCGCGCTGCATGCCTGCGGGTGCTCCCCACCCCAGTGCCTCGGGCTGGTGCTTGGCTTCTCCAGGCAGGTGAAACCTCCCCTGATCTTTGCAGATGCTCGCTCCCTTAAGCTTCTACACCTTTCATGTTATAGCTCCTAATCAGAATACCTTCCCCTCTCATTTCTACCAGACCCTATCTGTCTTCTCTAGTAGCCAATCACAGGCGTCTCCCAAATGTTTTGGGATTGACCTTTGTCTGGTTCAGTAGTTCTCACAGCTGCGTTTATGAGTAACCCGACTGTGTGTCCGCTCCGCTCAATTCATAAACACTTCTGGTTAAAATCGCTCTGAAGGGTGCTGCCATCCTCTAAGAGTATGTGCTGTTTAAAAATGCAGGCAACTTGTAAAAGAGATGAGAATTTTCATTCAAGAGGATGGAAATTTAGGTGCTTTAAAAGCACCAAGTTTGGTAATCTGAAAGATCTACATCTCCAAATTTCCTGAGAATGCTGATGCTGAATAAATGCTAGCGCATCTACCTTTAGAAAAAAGAAATATGCTCATTACTTTCAAGTCACTAGGATGTTGAACTGGGCACCCAAGGGCTGTCCGTCACTCGCGTGGTTGCACACAGGCACTGAGCCAGTCACTGGTGAGGATGATGACCCCAATTCACCTTTCCAGCCTTTACTCCCAACCTCCCATCCACGAGGACCACGCTCTAGCTGAGCTCGACACCTCCTTGTCCCATGAATGTGTTTTCCTGCTGTGTCATTTCATGTCACCTACCGACAGCCCCCGGTACCCATCCTCCCTACTTCCCACAAAGCTACCACTTTCCTTTGAGACTGTACCCAGGGAAGAAGGCCCCAGACTGGCCCTGTGAAGCTGCTCGGATTCTCCCGACCAGAGAAGCTCATCCCTTCCTCCCCACCGCTGTTCCCGGGAATGCCTCCTCGGGACCCAAACCCCACCGGGCAGCTTAGAACAGTGTTCGTGCTTCTAAAGGTACATTGTAAGCCGATATAAAACGGCTTAGGGAATTCTACTAAACAAATTACTAGTAAGCAGATAGCTTCCCATTAATATTTTAGCTGTTGGTATGTAAATAGGAATTTTTGAGCTACTTCAACAACTCAACTTTTTCATTTACTTAAACATCCTCTCAGACCTGTCCTTTAAAATTCATCCAGAGATCTATGGCTTCCAGGAACCCTTGACGTGAGCTTTCCCATCCACAATAATCTGAACCTTCTAAAAATATCTGTTCTTAAGCAAGTTACTAAAACGGTGTACTGCTTTACCAGAACGTCTGCTCCTCTGAAAAGGTCTGTTACTGCTCTTCCGACGATTGCTCAAGAGCCAGACATGGTGCACGGACAGTGGCCGTAGACCCCTTGGCCAGTGAGCCCCTTCTCCATCGCCCCCGCACAACATCTCCTGGATCCAAAGCGACGATGAGTGCAGGCTCTGAGGCCCACCCTCTCTCTGTCCCCATAACTGACGTAACACTGGCGTCCCTGCACCCACACTGGCTTCATCCAACAGCCCAAAAACAGGGAGCAATGGCACTCAGCATTTCTGGTATTTATGCTTCACAATCCGTGCCAGTGGATTAGACAGTGCGATGTTGTGGGAATACGTACCCTTTTGACCCTCAAACTGCGCCGTTCGGTGGAGTTTCTCACGAACAGTGATTTTTTAGCCAGGGTTGAGCTGTCACTGTCACTTCGATTCAACTGGCAACAAAGGATTAAAAAAAAAATAAGCTGACTGCATTAACAGTCCAGTGGAAGTTTAAATACAGGTTTATTTAAAAAAAATAAAAAATCCTCCCCAGACAAGTTTTTCTCTGTTCTATGCTTTGCTTAAATGACTTACCTTTCTTATAAAATTTAAACAATTGCCTTAAAAAACTTATGAATTGCCAATGCATATTTTGAAATAAGATTATCCCTTGTATTTTTAGCTAATTAGCAATACTTATTTTCTAAAGACAGCTCGGTATAATGTCCAGAGCTCAAGGCCAGAGTCCAGTCATAGTTTAGTACAATCTAGAACACTTTCGGCCCAGACAGCCCTCCTGGCTGCCTTGCCCATTTCAGGTCTTGGCCTAAAGTCACCTTCTCCGTGAAGCCTACACGGAACCCTGCTTAAATCTGCAACCCTCAGCCCTACCACTCCCAACCCCCTGCACTTGTTTTCCATACATAGCATTGCCCCATCCAAGACACGTGATACTCTGTTCATCGTGTCTATTGTTTCGTTTGATTCACAAGAACATAAGTTTTGCAAAGGCAGAGCTCTGGGTGTCTTTTGTTCACAAAGGAATTCCAAGTGTCTAGACACATGCTTAAGAGTAGGTACTTAATAAAAATGTTGAATTGAATGAATAAATTTAGAATTTTAAAAGTGTTTTCTAACTCATTTTATATTAAGTTTGTATTACTAAATGTCGTAAGTACTTCTGGAAGTAGAATTTGGTAAACTGATGCATACACCACAATATCTGTCCCACAACCACGAGTCTGATTCAGTGTCTACGGGCATTATTAAAAGATGACTTTATTCTAAAACCCAATTCACAATTTTTCATTCAGTAGGACTAACATGGTTTGAAGCATGTATATGACAGAAATATACAACATATTATATATCTCAAGTCCCCTTTAAGTTTCTAATCACAGACTGAAGTCCAAATATACTTAGTAGCAGATCCTTAATTGCACTTATTTGCCAAATAAAGGGGCACTAGAGCCAATGAGACACTGAATTTGGGAAAGAAGAGAAGCCCAAAGCTCAAACCAGAAGGAACCTGAGCGTGCATTTGTGTCTGCAGTACGGCGCTCTGGCCATTAGTGGCCATCTGGGTGGGTGCCCAGGGCGCCACGGCCTTACCCTGCAGACATGCTGGTACCGCTGGCCCGGCGAGAAGGTCTGCGAGCGCACGATCACGCTGCTCCTCACCGCCGGCCGCTGCCGCCCGCTCAGGCTGCTGCGGTCTTTGGGCCGAACCGCCACGCTGGCACCTGCCTCGTCGGTGTTCGTCTCTTTATCAACCTAGAATCGAAGTCAGAAGTTTGTCAGGAGCTGAGAGGTGTGGATGTTTTGTTTCTTCTAAACAGGAAAGAAAGATCTAATCCTACAACAGAGACTCATCTCGTGCCGGGTCACTTCTGAGAAGGGCTTCGCCCTGCTCCTGGTGGGAACCCAGGGACGTGGCTTTCTACCACGTTCTTAGGAAGCTTCCAGGGTGGACAGGAGAGCGTTACCCGTAAACGGAGGTGCCACCTCTAAATTCTCTACAAAGTTACAGGCTTACGGAGAATGCAGTGGTATGTATATGAATGTTAACAGCTGCTGCAAAGCGGAGTTAGGATTCTTACTGGATATTTGGAAATGTAACAAAAAAGTAAAACTTAAGTAAGAATGGAAGTTTCTCAAAATACAAACTGTACAGGAATAGGAGATGTTTACTGTTGATCCTGGGTGTACAACCTGACCCTAAACCTGCCTCCTGCTGGGATGTTCCTTTATAAGAGGAAGTCTTCAGTCAGGGTAAGTATTACTTTCCTCAGGAATGAAGAACTGGAATTTTCTAGACTCTATTACCCACATCCCAAGTTCGCCAAGGTCCTCAAAGCTTGAAAATGATCTGCCTCTTTGGGGATGATGGGCTTAGCATGTCTCTCACTTAACTAGCAGAGGTCCTGCTCACTAACCTGGCTGGCATCTGCACCTAAACAGAGTCATCTGTCACCTTCCAGAAGTGACAGCAGTCAGAACACCAGCGCCAAAATGAACCTCAAATGTTTACCTCATGTTTGAAATGGAAGGAAACTTACATTTATGAAACTTATTACGATTAAGTAGTCGCCCTGGTATGATCCAGGAAATTCAAGATGCTTTTAATAAACATTCACGACACATTTACAGAGATCTAAAGAGAACTATTTATCTTCTTATATAAAGTTGGAGAATGACTATTTTGGGGCTATTTAAAATTGTATTTACAGTGTTTCTGACAGCCTATTTCCACAAATGCCTATCATGATAAGCTCTGGCATGGAATTGTAATTCACCCCAACAGACCAGTTCAGCCCAAGGGGGGCCCGTGGAGGTGGAGGTCTGCATAGGGGCATGTGCTTGGGGTGCTTACAAGCGTGGCTGCCCCAGTGGGGGGCTGGTTCCCCAGGTCCTGGGCACGGTTGTCCCCTCCCCGTGTTGTGTCTTTCTCCATCTCAGGCATATGCTGGCAGGAGCTTATGTCTTCTGTACAGCCACTGCCCTCTGGCAATTGACCTTCAGCCTCTTCTTCGGCCACAATTTCATCAGAGGCCTCTCTGAGCATGGTTAGCCTACAGTGGAGCAGAGCAAAGCACACTGTGGGCCCGGCTGGCATCTCCGTGAACAGTGCAGCCCTGGCGTGGCCCGTTGCCTGGGCAGTGACCTATGGCCTCACTCGCAAGGGCTGAAGCCATGTCTGTACTGGAACTTTTACTACAAAATGCTCATAAAAAATAAGATTATCACCATACTAACAATCTGCAGCACAATCACTGTAATTTGGTACTAAAAAAGGTGATTTAAATTCATGAAATTTGACCTAGTTCCTAGATAATAACATAGAAATATTCTGAAAAATCACATATAAAGCTTAATCCACCTTTCAGAAATACTGACCACTCATTGTATTACAATCTGGTATTAGTTATTCATTTATTCTAAGATTAATCATACAACAGAATGGAGCTGTGCTCCCTAAGAGTGAATAAAGGCATATGGATTAAAGGTCCGCACCGTCAACCATGCTCATGGTCTAGCAGAGTAAAGCCTGGTGTAAAGGCAGTTTGAATATGGAAATAACAAGGCCCTTAATGCTGTATAATCTTGCCTTTAACAGAAGTCATGGCATGGGTTCAGCTGCCACTGCGAGTGCGGCTCCAGAATATAAATACACATATAAATACAGAAATATAAATACTCTGTGATAAACTGTCCTGACAGGAAGCAGGAGAACCAGGATGGTTTAGAGTATCTCATGCTTTGTTGAGTTCTGTGTTCTTAGAAGGGAAACATTTTTGCCACGGGTAACTGGAAGTGGAGCTTTGACTGTGACTGGTGACACACCGACAAACTGGCACAGACTAACTGGTAAATGCTTAACTGTGAAATCAACATGGGGGGACAAGCAATGAGTCCTGAGTTATAAATTCCTTTATGTTATGTACTAAGAGTGTTTTTTTGAAATGTGTGTGTGACACAATTTGCCATTTTACACTCGCTAGGAAGGCTTATATTCTTTGAAGATACCATGAGAAACCTCATTGCCACTCCCATATTTATGTTTTCTGCAGTGTTCTGATTTTTATTCACTATGAAGGGCTTCTGCTATGAAGTATACCTGCACCTTTTTACATCACTGTAGTAAGCTGTCCCTTCCAAACATCCACAATTTTGTTACTTATGATTTTTCTTGTCCCTCTAAGTTTGCAAAAAGTTTTATGTCTATGCACATTTGCACAAATGCATTAGCTATGTATGTATGCACATATACGTGTTAACAGTTCAAACGTAACAGTACAAGTAACTATATATACAAAATTAAGCTACACGATTTTATATAAACACTTAAAAAACTGATGAATTCACTAACATTTGTTTTTGGAGAAAACAGTGCACACCTGGAAAGAGAGTTCTTTATACATATGTGAATCTAGACAAAAGTTATAACAACCTTATCTTTTTTTTTTTAAAGGATGGTGTGTGGGAGGAGGGAAGATGAAAAAAAAGGTAAAAGTAGTAACAGAGAAAATGTCGACTCGGAGGCTGTGTTCTCCTACCTGCTCTGGCTTCCCAGGGCCCAAAGGGCACAGCGGGGAGTTTAAAGGAAGGGAGTCGGCTTTTAAATCCACCCGAGACTCTACGGTAAACTACCATACCTTTCAAAAAAGGTAGTTTAGTCTTAAAATTTTAAGAAGCTCTGGAAATAGGGTCAAACATTACTGAAGCAAGAACCAAGAATCTTGCATGTGTGAACTTTAACATTGCCCACGACATTGCCATCACTTCTGCCAACTCTCTGAAGACCACGGAGAGTCCTTCCCCGTGTGCTGCTCCTAAGAGCAGCGCGGCTTTCCACAATTTCAGAACAAGATCTAAGTCTACACAGGCCTCCCAGAGAAACTGAACGTATCCTCTTTGAGTTGCCGACAGCAACAGGAATAACGGGCTTACCAGTCTCCATCTGGACCCCTGTGCTCATCTTCCTGCCCCCCCGGTTCTTCTTGTGCCAATTCTTGTTCCACAGCCAGTAGCTCAGCTGATGTCCTTGCAAGTAAGGCCGACACCGCATCCTGGAGAATGTAAGACACAGGCCGATTAACATCATAGACCTGGAGGAATGACTGAAAACTCACCAGAGGGGGACTCATGCTTCCAGTTGTGAAAAGGAAGGTTGGTATTAGACCTCGTTCAGCTGAGGACGAATATGAAAGTTGAATACAATAAGTCAAATTCAAGAAACAAACAAACAAAATTCTTGCTGTTTTAAAGCAATAAGAGCAAGAAAGGCAATCAGGAGTAAAGGGACACCGTCCCAGGGAGAAGAGAGATGCCAGGGGGGATGCCACCATCAGGGCCACTCTTCTCCCTTGGGGCGTGTGTCAGTTCCTGTGCCGAGGCACAGAGGCTGAACAGACGGTGGCTTCCAACAGTGCTGGTAGGGTGCAAAGGTGAGGCCTGACCTGCAGGCTACCAAGGCAGTCAGCACGAGAGGAGCCAGAGAAAACGGACTGTAAAGTAGGCCCAGGAATCTGCATAATATTTCTGTGGAGGCATTTGCCATTCCCAGGCTGCATGTGTGCAGAACAAGAAGTCAGAAACAAAGCAAAAACCAGCTGTCGGAGGCCAAAACAGCAAAGAGACACTTCGGTCACCTCACGGTCCCACGGTCCTAGGGAGGGAAGAATTGGGACTCATGTCCCCTAAAGGATCCAGTCGATCTGCCCATACTGTAATCTGCCTTTCAGAAGAGTATTAAGGCCTCTCTGGAGGAAGACATCAGCCGGAGTCTTTACAGTTCTTCATGCATAATATCTAGCATCCCCCTGGGAACCAGGACCCAGGGACTGACAGCCACGAACAGCAGGACACAGAGAGGCAGACCTCCAGGGGACCCACACGCTGCAGTCATTTAGAGAAGGAGTTTACATTTTGCAATTGACATGTCCAAGAAATCTGATGAAATGATGGAGAATTTCACTAGTATAAACACAAAGAAAAAAATCAAAGAAAAAGAGGAAATCTTATAAGCAGTGAAAGAAAAAAGGCACATTACCTTTCAAGGATCAGCTGTCTCCCAACAGCTCGATGCATCAATGGAAACCAGATGACAACAGAATGATATCTTTAATGTGTTTGGAGAAATACCTGCCCACCTAAAATTCTGAATACATAGCTTCCTGTCCCCCCCAAAATAAGTCCTTCCCAAATTAAGTTAAAATAAAGACACCAATAGACCTGTACTGAAAGAAATCCTAGAGGGAATTCTTCAAGCAGAGGGAAGATGACCTAAATGGGTGCACCACAATGCGGAGTATGACACCCTGGGATGGGTGGAGGTGTGCTGAACTGTCGTAGCACCCTTGGGAGAAATAAGATACACAAGTCATTGAGAACATTTTAGGGCTTATTTCCCTAAAGAGACTTGGTTGCAAAAGGCTACTTCTCACAAAGAAAACTACAGCCTGGGCTGGTGAATTCTCTTGGGAATTCTCCCAAATATTTAAGGGAGAGGTAACACCCATCTTACAAAGACTTCAGCAATGAGTAGAAAAGAAGGAATATACTTGCCAACTTACATTCTGAAGCCACTAAACCCTTGATATCAGAAACTGACAAAGACATTACAAGAGAAAAAAAATGAAAGACGAATCTCTCTCATGAACACAAATGAGAAAAACCCTCCCAACACAAAGTCAAGGAAATCAAATCCAGCAACATATATAAAACACACCACAATGAAGTCTGTTCTACTCCAGGAATCCAAGGGCAGTTTAACATTTAAAAGTCGATCAACTTATAATCTGCCACCTTAGGGAGACGCAGAAACACAGAGAGAGAGTGGTACCGCCCTACCGCCCTATCAACGTGGCTAAAACGGAAGAGGACACAGGTAAATACAGGTACAAGAACGCTAACAGCAGCAGAGGCAGAAACGAGTGATTCTTTTATAAGCTATACTTGAAACAAGCTGGAAATTATCTTTCTTTCTTTGTGTGTGTGTGTTAGCAAGCTGGGAGAGAAGGGTTAGCTGTGAAACAAGAAAAGCATAGTGAAAGTGAATAAAACACGTCAGCACCACAGCATTCTATATCCCATACAATTTTACTAAATTTTCATGTCTTCTTTCTCTAATTTTGACTCACCAAGTCTACAGACGCTAACAATGGCTGGTCTGGCTGGTATGCAGTACCCTCATTTTCCTCTTCATTCTTTTTGCAAGGCATTTGCTTAGAAGGAAGCAAGTTATACCACAGAGTGAAAATCTCACTGGAAAATGGTAAATCTGCCAAACTGATCTGAGTTCCAGCCTATGAGAAAGAAAGGAAAAAAAAACCCCACAGTGTTTAAATTCATTATTTGCTCCCCATAATATAATTGAGATTATTGGGCAAGCTTGTTTCTGGGTAAAAAAAATACAATACTCATGATATAAAGCATTGGTGGATTTCTTTTTTTTAAACCTGGAGATGGTGTGACTCAATAAGAAATAATCCCAATACTAAAAGCGAATCCTAGGATTATTTCGTGGGATACTATTTTGCCAAAACTTAATGACTAAGCATGCAACTTTTTGTAAGTAAGGAATTATTTTTAAATGAAAAGTTGAAAAAAATGACTCAGCAGAAACTCTAATACATCTTCTAATGTACCATAAGAGTGATGTGATTATTTTGCACAAAATCCACTATCTCACTGAAAAATTTAAGAACAAATAAAAACTCCATGTAGTCCTTAAATGGGAAAACCAGATGGCAAAATTTTTCTTTGCATAAGTAAATTAGTAGAATGTCAAAGAGATGAAAGGATTTTATATTCTACCAAATCAAACACACCGGCCCAAATCTAAATTACTCTGTACTAATTTTTAAAAGGCTATCAATTCACATGTTTATTAACTCTACAGAGTATCTGTCATAAATATTTATTATCGTGTTTATTACTGTACTGAAGACAGCCTGATGAGTCAGTTAACTCTGCTTCTTTCTTTATTGTCAGGCACTAACGTCAAATATTTTTTTCATATAAAGAAAAGAAAATGTTAAAGAAATCTATCACCCTTTCAAACTTTGTTCATAAAATGCGTGTTCTTTGTTTCCTATTGGACTGCAAAGTTCAACTAGAGACCGAAGCTGGTTTTTGGACACAAGTGCACACCTCTAGATGCTTCCATTTGAACACATTCTGTAACTCTACTGAGATGTAATGGTTTTCTGGCTATTAGGTGCAATGGTGTGTTAAACTCACCAGTAGTTGTATATGAAGTATTCTGCATAGGCATTTAAATACCGTATTGCTCTAAACAGCAACACCATGTCTTCCTAGAAGCTCTAATAGCCTGGCTGGGGAGAATAAGCTGAATGAAGAAGCCATATACTTTGCATCTTGCTTAATTTAATTGCAACAGTGAATTATGTGTGGGATGCCTTTTTGATTCTACTCCATCATTCCCTAGCTATGTGGCCATGGAAATATTACCTATTTAACTGAAAATAGGGGTGATCGTACCTTTTTCATAAGATTGTCATGAGAATTCAATGAGATAATGGACACAAAGCACCCAGCACGAGACTCTCGTACTGGGAATAACAAACTTGGTCCACGGTGATAGTCATCATAGAGGTCAGAGTTCTGCTTCAGCCAAAGGATAGGAACGAAAAGCAGATTTTATAGAAAATCACAATGTAGAAGCAGATTTTAAAGGTTTGGAATAAGAAAATGAAAACTAGAAATCAGCACTTCATATAAAATGAAACAGCCATTGCATGTGCCGGAGGCAGTGGGCAGATGTGTAGTGGAATCAGCGCTGGCAAAGAGCAACTGGAAAATTATTCCCAGAATAGCCGGTCAGAGGTGCTGTTTGACAATGGTAATACTGGAAAGTCTTACCAGGCATTCTTCCCTTCGATGTTTACTAACAGAGCAAAGATCCACCCTCAGCGTCTTCTGCTGTAAGGCTGTTTGGGAAATGGCCACTCTGAAGATATCATGGAATAAAACGGATTCTGTGGCTGGGTGGACTTTTGTTCGAAACAGACAGCTGACGTCAGTTGAGGAGGGTAGCAGGGCGACCCTGAAATACCTGTGAAGGACCAGAGTGAGGTGGGCTTCAGGGGGTACTGCAGGCCGGGAGGGAAGGAGCTCACCAAGCAGGCATGGTGACTTTGCCCCAGAGACGCTCACTATCACTTCCCAGCAATGGAGCGCATTATTCTACTAGAGAAAAATAAAGGCTGAAAGGTATCCTGTTAAGAAAATTTAAAACACATGAAACTTAACAATTCAAAATACCATTGTCTAGCATCTCAGAAGTCTCAGATACAACAGACTGTCTTAAGAGTCTGATGCTTTGTAAAATTCAGGGGAGGAGTTATAGAAAAACAGCAACTTGTAAGACCACTTTAAAGCAAATTTTCTCAGCACACATTATTGCGGACTCACAATTCTTGGAAACACTGCAAGGTATTTTCTTTTACATCTCAGAAGGGAACACCCATGAAATCCCTCCCCCTCATTTCCAGGCTTGTATGGTTCACATTCTAAAAGACACCTTTCTCCAATTACAGAAACTATGACTTCACATACAGAACCGAGGACATGTCCTATTAGTTCTGTATTTTACATCAACGTGAATTTTGGAGATCTGGCATTGAAAACTTAGTGGGCTTTGGGCCACTGCCATCAAGGCTGAAGGCTGAGCAGAAGAAATCTTGGCTGCCATCCTGGAAGAGCAGCAAGAGGAACCTCCTGGGGAGCTGGGCTGGAGAGGAGGAAGGGTCTGCTTCTCCAGACTCCAGTTCTCCTCTGTGCCAGCGGCCCGACCGCTTACATGACCCTAAAATACTTCCACGTGACAGAGTGAGGTTTCCGTGGTTATGGGCCAAAGGCACAGCGGACAGAAGGTAAGGGGGTCTTCCTCCCGCTCTGTGGGGCGGGGGGCTCTCTCCACACCGGAGTCAGGAGCCGCTCATGGAAACACCACGGCTGCTGCCAACCAGCTGAAGCATAAACTCTGCTTGTCATAATTAACAACTAAAATTAAGCTAAGTTAGGGGAGGAAAATAACTATTTTAAGGATATTTCATAGGAGTTACCATTTTGAGCACTGTCATTATTTGGGCCAAGGCTTTCCCGCATGGGTGTAAGAAAATGTCGCTGTGCACCCAGGAAGGCTCAGATGCACCGGAGGAGCAGCCACTGCCCACCGTCGACATCCTGCATCTGCAGGCTATCCTCACGCCTCCAGGGGGCGCCTGGCTTCCCCTGAGGAAGAGACGGAGACTGGTCTGGCAGGGGTAGAACCTGCGGGAGGCCTGTTCTTACAGTCCGGGTTCTTGGGGCGCTCTGTCGTTTCTTCCTGGACTGCCAGGTGGGCTCTCAGTGTTCACAGATCAATCCCTGGGGCACCCCTCACACTAAAACTGAAAGGCTGCCAACGGCACACTGCAGTACCTCAGCATATTATTGGTGGAAATAGTCACAGATAATTTTATCGAGCCACCCTTCCTCGAATTCCTAATCTCAGGCTGGGAAGCAGTCTCCCCGGCTGCTCTACCGCTCCCCCTTAGGCCATCTTCCTTACTGGTCCCCTAAGCCCACTCCCCTCCTGGAATCCTATCCCCCCAGCTTTGAGGATCGTCAGTACCTAGACATGCCCGAGTTCTGTTCTTGTATTGCCCACGAAATCATCTCCCTTCGTTTTTTCCACTTAGGTCCAGTTTCCTCTCTCTGATGAATCTCAGAGTATTACGATATGAACTTAGTAAACTGTACGGAAAGCACCCAGGGCTTTTCCACTTATGAAATGTCCCTCTGATTGAGGAATATACTCTATTACTATGGAAAACATCCATCTGGCTGGGAAGAGTCTTGGGGGTCACCCCTCAACAGCTCTTTCTTATTTCCACACCCTTGTCCTGGTATATGCAACATACTATTAAGTGCAGATGGACAGATAACTTCTGGAGTCTAAGTCAGAGGTGCTAAGCTGAAACCTGGCTTCTTTCTGGGACTTTCTAGCCATGGCTCTTAAGAGAGTCACTGAAACTTTTTCTCCACAAAGTGTGAATGGTGGTAAAGATCTCTAGAAATATCTGTCAGGAAACCAAGGGTCCCTAAGCAATAGACTGTGTAGCATTACGCCGTTACTTTGTGTGGATTGTGGTTTCATGAAATGAACTAACTTAAAGTCAAATGATTTAATAAATTCTTGGTCATAGGGAAGTGAATGCTTAATGGTAAGAACATGATGCTCTTGCATGAAATATGATACTATGCTTGGCAAACTGTACTGATCAAATAAAACTTAATCATTACATTTGCATGTAAAAGACCAGAAAATTCCTCCAAACCAATGGAAGGCAACAGTGAAAATTTGAATTATTTTTCAAAAATATCAGGGCCCAACATAGCATAATACAGAATCTCTGATTGAAAAGGGAGATACTTTTAAAAAGTCTTGGTTCTTATTCTTAATAATGAACCTCAGGTCGAATAGGGATCAAAACCCAATATGCTCTTCACCCCTTCTTCTCTCTGGGTCATCTGCTGGTGCTGAGGTGTGATCAGTCCTGCTACGACTTCTCCATACCTTCTCTGGCTGAACTGCTGGGTTACAATTGCAATGAACATATGTGGACGATGTTAAGTTCCTCAATTGGTTCTTTACTGATTTTACTTACACTTTTGAAGTATGAGGTATCAAGAAGGCATGAAGATTTCGGAGTTGTGCTAAAATCACCATGAAGCTTGACCTTTTCACGTCGTATCTGCTGAAAGAGAAGCTGATGAGATTTGGGAAGAGCGCAGGCCCATGGCCGCTGCACAGAATTCTAGGCTGCCCCTCCGCCCGCACACAGCCCTTTACCTGAGTCCGATCTGCACCTGCGCCGTCTCCAAGACGGCGACGTCCTCTTCGCTGTAGGTAACATCTTCAACCTCACTAGGCCTAGGCACAGGGAAACAGCAGGCAGAGGTGAACACGGACACTGACTGGTACGGTTCCTGTCTGCCACTTAATGATTCCGAATGTAAACCTGAATGAGCAGCATTCCTATACCAGCCAGTGGCCCTGCGCCCCATGCAAGATCTCACACTGAGGGCTTTCTTCACCCTGCTAAGAGCACTCTACCTCCGAGCCTTTAGGGGAGAGAGCTTCCTGACACTCCCTGGGGTATACCACACCCCTAGACACATTCCAGGCTTTCAGAAACACACAAGGGAAGCTTCAGGGGCCAAACGGGCACTGGCCAACGGCTCCAATATTCTCATTTAGAAAAACGAGAGTTTTAAGTTTCAAAGGCAGTTGGTTGTTGAGCACACCAACCTGTTTGTCATTTCCCTGACAGACAGGATGCTTTTGTAATACTGAAATTTCAGGCACACCATTTCTTTACCGCCTACAGCGTTCACTGCCGCGCAGTGAACTAAAGGCAGCGGTACGTTTGGAATCTGTGACCCACACGCGCGGCATGAGGAGGCATGGGTCATGGAAAGCAGTCCTGCCGGGTCCTTACTGTTTCACGAAAGCTTCATAGACCCCACTGTCTCCAGCCACAGACTCGTCAGATACGGCAGCTGACACACAAGTGGCTTTCTCCCCAAGCAGGTGGATGACTCTTCTTTTTGGTAATGATTTTTCCACATCTAGAGAGGGGAAAGTGATTTCTTATTAGGGTAAGTTTGGTATAAAACACACACATAGCTGGACTATGAGAAATCCAAACTGAAATTTCCACCTGAGAATCAAGGATGTGCCTATTCACATCAAGAGCTGTGCATGATTCCAGGCACTATGACTTAGAAGATTCCTGAGAGGCCGGTTATTTGGGTCATTCTTTGAGAAAGACTATGGGTTTTTTTGGTCCTGAAATATTTTCAGGGAAGGGAGGAATGACACGTTCTCAGCGGTCTCTCATTCTCTCTTTCAGGTACTCTCGGCAGCTCTCATTCACTGGAGGTACGAAGCGCTCTGCCTCCCTTAAGTATTAAAGATATTTCTGTAACAGAGAGAATCTAGCAGCTCAAGAAAGGTTTCTGCCTCTTTACTTTCCTCCTCTCTCCACAGGCCATATTCTACTTTTCCTGGCTACTACCCTAGTGGAAGTGCAAGGAAAAAAGTCTTTGACTTATAGAATTTCTCACCAGCTAAGACCATGATGCAAAACTTTGTGCTATTGAATCTGTAGCAACGACGACCACTTAACTTTTATCTCTACCTCATATTCATACACTGCATCCTGAAGCAAGCACAGAGCATTTTA
The DNA here is from genome assembly GCF_040802235.1 of Manis javanica. Lineage (NCBI taxonomy): Eukaryota > Metazoa > Chordata > Mammalia > Pholidota > Manidae > Manis > Manis javanica. Next base: position 102,036,884 of record NC_133167.1, read on the forward strand.
AAGCTGCATTCCTATATAATAAGCTGCCAGCCCGTGGGGTTCTTTCATCTGCACCAAGCAGAGTGGGGATCAGGATTGGTATGCATCTCGCCCCCTTCTGAGTTGTGACTTTACATCTTGTTAAGATGTTTAAGTTTTAGGGCTTCAGATTATAGGATTGATTGCTGCATTTCCCCTTTTATTTCTGGCAGTGGGAATGCTTTTTCCTTGATGATGAAGTGCCTTCCCTCCGCACAGCCCCCTTCGTGAGGGGTGAAAGTGATGACATGATTTATTGATTACCCCCTGGAATAACCGCAGCAGCCCGAAACTGACTTTGACAGTGACAGAGACTTGGCTGTGGAAGGACTTCACAGTTTTTCCAGCTTGGTCTCTGTCATCCGGCGGGGACTGGCGCTGGAGAGCAAGGGGCCCAGAAGAGGAGCTCAGCTTCTGCTGCAAAAGCCTGGAGCTCTGAGGGAGACGAACCGGGTCACTACCAAGAGCCCCCATCCCACGTGAAGCTCAGATGTACCCCGAATGGACCGAGTGCCAGAGACCAGATCCGAAGAGAATTAGTCTTTAGGGCCAAATACATGCTTTCAGTTGTTTTGACACATGAAACTGAACTTAATTTGCAAACAAAGCTCAGGGATATATTTTCTCCTAGGGCGACTTTAACTGCAGTTTTCTGATATTATACTCCAGTCAGGTGTCATGAGGAAGGCAAGGGCTGGGCAAAAACGCTGCCAGACGAGACGTGGGCGCCCGGGACCTCCAGGTGGGGACAGAGCCTGTGGTCCTCGCTGACCCCGCCCCCTTCTGCAGCCAAGTCCACTGGACGTTGAGAAGTGGTCACTGGAGAATACTCCACATACGTGAGGGGCAAAACCAGCTTTGGAATGCTCCAGAAATGCAAGATCCTTCCAGTCCAAAGCAAGGGGAATGGCACAGAAACGATTCCCCTTTCTTCTGTCTCCGTTCGGAAGTTTTATCATTTTGTGTTGAGCAGAGTTTCAGGGCCTTATCATCGTGGGGTGACATTAACCGCCAAGAACTAAGCGGAAGTACTGGGCAATGCTTCCCGGTGCTCTGGGGGGACAAACTAGCATCCTCATTTTGCAGATGAGCATCAACGAGCCGGAGAGACTGGGTAACGTGCTCGCCAGAACACGGCCAGTGAAGGGGGCAACCAACCAAAGCAACGAACGTTTGAATGCAGGCGGGGGTCGGGAGCGGGCGCCCAGGGCGGAGCGCCGGCCCCACACCGTGCACGCCCCCTGCTGGCGGCAGCCAGGGACGCCCTACCTCCGGGCTCTGCGGCTTGCAGCCCTTCTGTAAACACGGCTCTGGCGCTGATATTCTCTGTGGTTGGTTATTTTGGTAGCAAGTGACTTGTAGCTCTGGCACCGGCCAGGAGCTGCACGCAGACCACGTACGTCTCCGCACCCTGATTCTGCCCCAGGCCGCTGGCAGGTGGCAGTTCTGCTTTCAGCACTCGAAGTCGCACAAGCAAGATGGAATTCCTATCTCTGTAAACATCTGAATTGGCCAATCTATGAATACTTTGGATTCCTAGGACCATCAGCACAAAATAAATACACTTCTGAAGAGCAAGAAAATACTTCTCAAGAGGCCTGTCTTCTTCCGTGCTCTGGACACATGGTGACAAGTGCCCGTCTGAGCAGGGTCCTGGGGGCCAGTGCTGGAGCGGTCACTTCACACTTGGTTTCAGGCTAGTTCTGGAAGGCACCACCCCCCTCGAACCACACCTCGGTCATTTGCCAACAAGGGTGCCATCTTGTTCAGTTTACAACCACATCTAGGATACTAAATAAAGCCTCCACCTCACAAAGGAAAACAATTACAAAAAAATCAAATTCTCCTGTCTCAATACAAATGAGGGACTCAGAACTTTCTTGGCTGCAACCAGGAACATGGCCAGAAGATGGCAGAGTGACACTGTGCACGAGAGCCCGCTTTTCCCAAGTCAACTTCAGGCGGAGACGGGAATCTGGCATGAAACAAAGACCGTATTTATATAGAATTCCCTGAGCAATCTAAACACTGAACCCTAGTACTCATTAGCTGGTGTGCTAACTGCCTTGACTTTAATCTGTTTTAGACCAGCTTTTAAAAGAAAGCCCTCTTCTTTGCCTTGCTATTTCAGAACCAGAATCTACTTGCAAGTATTGTGTTCACAAAATATGTTCCCAGTCACCTCCTGCACACAGAGCATTTCTGGACAACATAGCAGGTACTTGGTGATTAAATCTATTAAACAGGGAAGCCTATTTTTATTTGATAGAGAAAAAATGTCTAGGTGTATCAATGAAAACTCCTTTTCAAATGAAGCCAAAATGAATAGGTAACGGACAGAGAAGGGGGCTAGTACCGTTTGTCTATATGGGAAAGTAACTCTCCAGTCATTCTTCTTAAAATTATTAAGAGGGGATACATGCAAGCAAAGGTCTCCATTACCTGCTGTTCCTTCATACACGGGCTCCCCAGCACACTCATGGAGGTCCTTATCCTCTAGAAGAGCGTGGGATGCTCCTCCTGAACTGGAGTCCAGCAACATCGGATTTTCACCGAGGCCAATGTCTGCGAAATGATCACTCAGTTCACAGTCTTCAAAGTCCGCAGTGAAGTGATGGAGAGCGCTGTCATGAGAAGACATGGGAAACGCGCCTTCCAAGACCAAGGGAGAGCCAGGGGGGGACAGGGACGAGAGGGAGGACCGCGAGGACAGGGACGTCACTGACGTGGGTGCCTCGGTCAGCGGGGGAGGGTGGCCTGTGGCTGCGGCCGCCGCCCTGCAGGGAGTGCTCTGGCCCGTCTGGCTGGGGGACTTGACCACTTCGTTTTCATGGATGGTGGTGATTGGTCCGGAGGGAATGTAACCGCCTTTCTCCTGCAGGAGGAAGTCCAGTTTATACTGATAATCCGCGTCCATCTGGTCGCCCGGACCGGTGTAATAGAGCTCGCTGGAGCTGAGGGAATTGAGTGACCCTCTGCTGGAGGTGTTCAGAGACCCCCGGCTGGAGGCTAGGGAACCCAGGCTGCTCCCAGATGACACGGACAGGGTGCTGGCGGAGAGGCTGGGGGAAGAGAAGCGCACGTTGTAAAAACGGTCACAGTGTGCAGAACCCAAGAGCAACGCTTGCAGGCTCGTCTGGACCCCAGAGGATCCCAGCGAGGCCGAGGAACATGACGGCCGCGACGAGGGCCCTGCCATCAGCTAGCGTGCCGCCCACCGCCATGCTCATCTGTGGACGCTTCCAACCTGGCTCTCTAAATACTCTCTAAGCAACAATTCCAGTCTTATTAAAAATCATCCCTCTTGCATAACATTTTTTTTAAAAAGGGATCAAATACTTACTGATAAATCTACCTACACAGGCATCCATAAGCAGCTATGCAATTTTAAATACAGAAGGGTAAAAAATGGTACAAATAGTACGCAGTGCTAATGCAGTTATTTTGTTTAAGAATAAAGCTTTTTATTCTGAGAGGGGAAATAAAGCAAGTTTATAAAGCAAGTTTCACATGGGCTCCTGGGCTCACTCACCTTTCCTCTTTTCTGTGTGTATTTAGGGAGTATGTGGCAAACTATTTTAAGGCAAATTTCAAAGAAGAGGTGACATGGAGAAATGTGTCATTCTCCTAAGTATGTCCTCATGGCTGACATATATCTGCCTCCTCCCACACACTTCAAACGTATTCCAAATATGACCCTGGGGTTCGTGAAAAAGAACTCTTTGCAAGTTTAAATTTGGTCATTCAACTTTTAATTCTACCAGTGTTAACTCTTTTGTTTACCTCTAAATCATTGAAAATAAAGAGAAAAGTAATCAAAGCTGAACCAAAACATGCCCGTATACAGCTAAGAAACAAGTTCCCCTGGAAAGCCCAGGGGCTTACCTTTTAAGTTGTGAATGCAAAGAAGTAGTTAATTTAGTAGTTTCTTCAAGTTTCTGTAGCAGCTCTTTTCTTCGCTCCTCCAATTTCAATCTAGGAAAAAAACCAGAATTTATTTATTTATTTATTTTTGAATTTATTTTTATGTCATTATGATAAAGCACTGAAAACTGAAAGAAAAGAAAGATTCTCATTATGATGCAAACTTCACAGACCCCGAGAGGGGAATCCAGATGAACTCAACAGACAGAAAGCAGACGAGACGGCAGGAAGGAAAAGTGGCCAGAACCCCCTGCAGCCAAACTACACGAATGGGGGCAGCTACACCAAATCTCTAGTGTTATGGAGCATTGGAAAACTTTTGTATCCAAAGTTTTATTAAATGGGTAAAAAAAAAAAAAAACACATGCTCTTACGAGTTAGGGAAAGATAGGGAGGAAGACAACAAAAATCTGACAAAGATTACAGAATCGTTGAATAGGCCTGGGACTTGGGCTTTTATAACTAACATATTTGACAGTAATAACAGAATTATAAAAGATCACCCTAAGGATGGATGGGATGTGGTAAAATAAAATTTAGTGATAAAAGTGCCAATCTTATTTTGATGAGAATTTCAGGGACTAAGAAACCAGCTTATATTGCCATTATGAACTAAATTTGGCTCAAGTGTTTTCAGCAAGAAAAGACATGAAAGTGATTTCCTTTCTTATCTACAGCATGTCACATTACCTGCATCAGATTATCTGAACATTTCATCTACCTTCAGCTGAACACGTTTTTAGGAGGCTTTTAAAAAATTGGGATATTCTGGAATCAGGCACTGGAGTAAGTAAGTCACTTTTAAATCAACTAGATTGTCTATGTCATCTGAAGGTCTTTAGACATTATGGAAAGAAGCCCACTGAGAAGGGTCACTAGGGAGCAGAATGCGAGCCGGAAAACCACCGTGGTTTCTAGACTTGGATTTGCTGTTTATGAGCTGTGTGTCCCTAGGCAAGTAACGCAATCCCGCGTCTCAGCTTTCCCATCTGTACGATGGTGATTGGTACCCTACTGCGTCTGCTGGCTGAGGCTGTTAAAGGGATCAAGTGGAAAAACGTTTGCACAAGGCACTGCAGGCATCAAAACACACCTTCCTTGTTCAAAGCCTCAGCCTGCCCTGCAAGGTGGGGATATAAAAATTGTTACTTTGAAGAAAAAGGAAATTTCCCTAATTGCTAACCTCTTTGAAATGTTATGTATGTTTTAGGCAGTCAGGAAACATGCCTGTATTTTATTTATAGGTTATCTATCCTTTGATGTGTCATCAACACAATTTCATTATATGTTAAAATAAAAAAAAGGCATTCTTGTCATTTTATTTAGTACTTCAAAAGGTGATAAATTCTTAATTCCCAGCTTTCAAAGATGTATTTTGAAAAAGACATTCTCCATTTTCTAAAACCCCTTAAATATAAATAAAAACCCAACATGGAAAAAAAAAATCAGTACAAAGTAGGTTAACCGAATTGGAAAGTACATAAAGGTCTGAGAAAGCACAAAAATCTACCAAAATCCATGTCTTCTGAAACAGGAAGAACATTTTTGAAGCAAGTTTTAAAGCTAAATACTGCACAAACGCATGAAGGCTCCTCTGGCGTGTTAAGGGTTTTCGGTGTGATGCTAGTGTGTTTAACGCTGACATATAAAATCCAGAGCTTTTCCGGCCCTGGTCCCAGCTGATGGCCCCTCTGGCCTCCCCCATGACCAGTAAGGTGCTGCCCTTCCGGGGGCTGAACCAGGTCTGTGATCCTATCAGTCAGCAAGGCCTGGACGCAGGGATCTGTGCAATGCATGGATGGTGACCTGACACACACTCAGGTTCCCCTGCCTGATGTCCAGCTGATCTGCTTACAGAACTGGAATTTTTACATGAAATGATCAATTTACACTTTCCCCAAGAAAGATCAGAAAATTGCTTAAAGTATTTTCCTTTACATTTTCACCGGCTTCAGAGGAGGGCTTCGACTGACAAGCTGCACAAGTGAACATTCTGTGACCTGTTAAAATAGCAAAGGGAGCAAGTTGTCTTCTCCTTGTCAAATGAAAAGCAATAAACTTTTGCATTCTTCTGAGCAATAAAACTGAGAATAGGAAGCTCCCGTCCATGTAACAGTCCAGATAATCTCTTATCAGAGTGCAAGAGTTTATAGCCATTGTTATCAGACTCGGTCCACGATGTACTGCATTCCTGGTCTTACGTTGACATCCCTTAGTTATTCAGGGTCACAGACATTTCGCGTTCCTAACAGACACAGAAGAGCTGACACTGAACACTGGTGGCCGGGCGGTGAGTGGGAGGGGGGTTTACCTCCCGTGGAAAGCGAGCCCTCTGGTGCGGGTTCTCAGGCCACTAAGAACAGAAGCAGCCGAGACCCCCCGAGACCGGGAAAGGTGTGCAGGCCCATCTAGGACACCCCGCCAGGCTTCACCTGCCCCGGGGTAGGAAACCCACCTGTCAGCCAGCGCGGGGCTCGGTGCGGCCCGCACAGACAGCAGCTCCTCCTCCAGCCGCTGCCGCTCGGCTTCCAGGCGTTCCAGTTCATCTTGGCTGCGTTTTTGTGGAGTGACAAACTGAAGCTCTTTCAAAAATTCCTCTTTTTCATGGATTAGCATTAGCTTCTCCTTCTCCACATCCAGCGCCCCAGGCCAGGCTTCACTGTCCAATTTCGATAGTTCGATTTTCAGGTTGGCCATACTAAAACAAAGAGATAAGGAGGTGTGTGCATACTTAGAGCTCCCAGGAGGGAAAACAAAACCAGCTAAGTTTGGGGTCAGATGCTGTTGATTCTCCCCAGGGCCCCTGACCAGCGAGGGCTGTGGTCGCCTGGAGTTTGGCAGGGGGTGACGACTGACAGCCCTGTGTCCCAGCCCCTGGGCCCGGCTCTACACCTAGCTGTCATCTGCTTCATTTTCCCACCTTCACAATCTGAGTCAGCACACCCCAGCTATCTGATAAAAGGGTGAAGGTCAAAGCACACAGAAGCTTAAAAAATGGAGAGTTCCAGGAGCCATGGACAGGCCGGCCCGGCTCTGTGGCCACCAGCTAGGCTGACGGGAGGGACACCTGCAGGGCTGTCGTCTAAGAAAACTGCAGTAAATGGACGCCTGAAACGCCAGTGTTCCTCTGGTAAAGACTGTCCCCTAGTAAAATGGGAGTCCCGGGGCTGCGCTGGACAGCAGGGAGGGTATTAGCCGGTCAGGGGAGGAGAAGAGAGAACAGAGAGCAGCGGCCAGTCAGTGTCAAAGTGCATCCGTCATGGCCCCACCACCCAACGCCAGGGAAAAGGGCAGGGCTTAGCTTCCGCCACCAGCATCTCCTTAAGCCGTGCCCTGCACAACTGGTGTCTGTACCATCTCCTGAGCGCTCCCTGAACAGAGCTGCAGGCACGGCACTCAGCCTGGCTTTCCTCGCACAGAGTCATTGGGCTGTATGGGGCACGCGGGCCCTGGTGGACATTCGTGGACACAGGCAGCTGGAGTGGCTCCACTGGACTGACAATGGGTGCTGAAGTTAGGGGGGTGGGATGGGACGGGGAGGTGGGAAAAACAGCAAAGGGAAATGTCACCGGTTTCATCATTTTGCCTGAGCTTAGCTTTCACCATGTCTAGAGCTTCACAGTAAATGGTAAAGGTAATCCTGATTCAATAAGAATGCTTTCTCCACCTGAACCGAGTAAACTACTCTGTGGCACCACGAGGACAAGGTAAATGGCATATGCCTACTTTGACCATAAGCACAAGATCAAGGTAAACTATGAACACAACTGAGATTGGCACAAGGATTCCATATCCCTATTAAAAAAACACATTGGGTGAATCTCTGGGTGTTGTTACGGCATGCCCCAGGATATGAAAGACGGGAAGGCGGTCCTTTTTTTTGTTCCTTTTTTTATGGAAGAAGTTGTAGAAGGAAAGAAAAAAGGTGAACAGAAAACATGATCAGGACAAAGACAGAAGTAGTTTACATTCTTGTGCTGTAAGTTTCTTGCGTTAGTTAAAAATAAAATTGCCATCTTCAGTGGGCACTGCATATACAACGTACTTCTGATTGTCACCCACTGTCTGCACTAATGGTCGATGTAACATCAACTATTCTTCAGCTTTAATCATAAAGCCATAAACAACTGTCTCAACGTGCTGGAAAATTAATCATCAAAATGCTAAATAAGCATGAAATTATTAGCTTCATTAAGCACATAAAACAAAGGCTGGAGGAGAGAACAGGTTTCAGAGAAACATAACCCACCTCTTCACTTATTCAGAATTAAGGAAGAAAAAGCATTTTCATCATATGCATACTAACGCTTGAAAGTTACCTGTTTGTCAGAATCACTAGTAACTTTAAAATAAAACCCCAAATGGTAAAAGAACAGCAATGCAACGAATTGGGGAAATAACCCGAGGTCTTAAGTTTTGCTGTGATTGAATTAACTGATTGCTCTGGGGGTAATGACGCAGCAGAGGAAAGAAAGGCTCCTGTCAATCAGGCATTCCTAGGTGGGTCTTGAACTTTATTTGGAAACTGTGTACCCAAATCTGGGGAACAAAATGTGAAGACTTCTGGGAACATTTGCAGTTGGAATGAACGTTGCCAAAGTAAAGCAAAGACTCAAGCTGACCTAAGGGGAGACGAGTCGAGCCCCAGGGAACCCAGGACTCTGGCTGCCAAAGGGTTGGTGCAGTCACAGCTGGAAGGCCACAGACGGCACCACCACGGCTTCCGCGTCACTGGGCCACAAAGCCACGAAGCAGTCCTCTATCCTTGGCACTAGCCTAGGCACTGAAAGCTGACAAAAAAGTATACAAAATTTTTCCTGACCTCAAAAAGTTGATAATCTACCTGAGAGAATTTATAGGCATTAAAATTAAGCAAATAAAATGTTCAGAAAGACTAAGTGACTTGCTCATGCCACATGGTTAATCATTTGTGCAACAAAACTTAGGGTTCTCTCAGAAATCAGAGAACTGCCTAATATTAGTAACAGGCAAACAGTTTATTTAGGCAGATCAAATAATTACTTTGTTGAAGCAGGATAACATAACCTCTAAGAACTTCGGCCAATTACCCTTAAATCATTATCACCAACAATAATGGGAAGACTTAGACTTCAATATCTATCTGATGGTCTTCGTTAGGGCAGGAAGACCTGACATTCTAGCAGGTTCTCAGCTGAGCTTTTATTCATGAGGAGGAACATGATAAATTTCTCTGCCCCTTGTAGGGTGATAATGCAAGTCTCCCTCCCCTAGTGGCCTTTTTTACACTCTTAAAAGGAAGTAATGAGATAAAATCTATCAGTAGGATCTTCTTCCTCAAAATAAGCCAGGTGTGTCCATATTATGAAAATGAGCTGGTTCTGTGCATGGGATCAGGATGACGATGGCCTCACCCAAGGAGAGTCACAACGTAAGACAAGGCCAGCACGGGGGTTAGTGAGAATCTCTCTCCCTTCCTCCTGAAGGGAGTCACTGGGACGGACACCTCACCTGCTCAAGGGCATCATCGCCAGCAGGTCTTCCCTGCAATGCCATGAAACACGCTTAAAGCGATTTACAGTAGAACCCCCTCAACCACTGCCAAGTCCTGTACCCAAGCCACTGACCATGTTTCTGCCTAAGAAGCCGTCTTCTCACTTTTAATTTTAAGTATTGCACAAGCTCAAAGCTTCCTTCTTCTGGAAGAGAGGGGCATGTCCCCCTCACACTTCTCACTAATTCTCTCTGTTCTTCAGCTTTGTGGGGAGGGGGAAGGAAAAGACAGCAGGCAGAGAGGGGCCTCGGTGACCCTCACATGCACAAACCGGAGACCGAGGGGAAGGTGTGTGGGGAGCGTCCAGCAGATGTCACTGTAGAAGCAAAGATTAATTCTGGGAAGGAAAACACGGAGCCCGCTGGTTCCTTAACCCCAAACAGCTCCCCTGCTGTTACCTTCTCTTGGCTTCTTCATACTGTAGGCTCAGTCTGACCTTCTCAGCTAAATTTGATCTACTTCTCACTCCGATCTAGAAAAAAACAAAAGGGAAAAAGTCAATTAACTCTGCAAATGAATGAAGGTAAACTGCTTTTGTTTCTAGGAAGTACAAGTAATAGAAAAGCGAAAGAAGATGGTACCGAAATTGGGAACACCAGTTTAAAAATGCACTTCCATTATAGTTGCAGTAAGGGCAAAACATTTCTTTTTAACTCAAACTTGGCTGTTTTTCAACATCGTTTTCTCCACACATTAAATTCAAGGTAAAAATATCAAGTAAATGTTTCTAGTGTCTAAGAGTTTATGAAGAGTGTACAGGTCAATAAAATTTATGGACTGGAACTAATTTCCTCATCTCTATGAGCCAAAATTTCCATCATTTAGCTTTCAAATGTATAAAATATAAACTAAATAACTCCAGAAAAATGCTTTTTCAAACAGGTAAGTACCAGTTGATCTCTACCTATTCTACCTTCACAGAACAGAATTCCAAGCAGTGTGAGAGGAAAATAACTGGGAACTTATTGAAAACTTAACCTCTGCTAATGGCATCTCAAACGAGCAAGCACAAAGTAGTTAATGATATTCTAGCCACTTTAAATATTTTCTAATGCTGGGTATAAACCACAAATCAAACATTTTAGTACAATCAACTTCGGATTTGCAAAAACAAGTTTTTTGTTAGTTTTTAAAGGCATATCTTATGTTTCTCATCAGCTTTAAGGTGTATTTGAAAGGACCTAAATTTCCAAGACTCTAAACTTAATAGGAAAAGCTTAAATTCCCATGTGTTTCTAGCCTTTCAATCATGTCTCTAAATAAATACAGTATGAGAAAGAACAAAGCTACTCATAGGGACAAATCCTGATACACTTGGCACCTAGACTATAAAGATAAGGCTAAGAGTTTTAAAACCAATTTCATGAGTGTGAAATTCCGAATGCACACAGCGGGAGTTCGAACCGCCTATCTGCTCCTGTTTTATCTGCCACCCATGTTGTAATAAGGCCCATCGAGGCCCGTGCTGGGGCCCAACATGTTGCACGGGTAACTTACATCTCCGGAAATGCTTGTCTGTGACCCGGCATCAAGGGTCTGTCTGGAGAGAGATAAATGACAGTTCACAGGACTGGATCGCAAGTCTGGCTCAGATCTGCCAATGCTCTGATCCGAATGAAACCTCTCCTGCAGCTCAGCAAGACTCTGTTCAGGAAATACAAAGCACTTCATAGAGCTTAACATTTAGGAGCGCACAACTTCCCCACCAGGTAAAACTGAATTGAAAGAGCTAATAATCTCCATGGAAAAAACAATTACTTTATTTTAGGAGGTACTTACCACTTTAAATTACTGAAAAAATAAGAGTGGGATATAATTTTGCATGTACACACATGTGACTCTAGAAGTATGTGAGATCCTATTAACCAGACTGTCTTACCTTTCCCAAGACAGCCTGGAAATTATTCACCCTGTGAGTAATGGTATCGTTATACTTAACACATGCATTTATTTTGAAAATTCCATTTAAAAGAAGTCTATTTTAATTAGAGCTACTCACTTTACGCAGCAGGAATTACAGAAACATGGAAAACCTATAATGCCATCTCATTGTAGATACAGCAAGGAACTTTCTACTTAGAAGACTTCTACAATTATGCCATTTTACATTTGGATGGGCCCAAGAGACTATTTAGCTCATATTAGTACCAGAGATTAGTAACTGAGGCCCAGAAGTCATGGTACTGTCAGTCAATCCAAGCCTGTCTGTATGGTAGATGCATGGCGCTGCCTATGATGATTATGTTTGGTTCCGTAAAGTGAAAACTCAAAAGTGAATGTGCTTGGTGTCAGCACCCAGGCTTAACCAAATTCACTGCAGACGGAGGATGTGAGCAGGAGAATAAGAATTAAAAGGAAAAAATCTTATATCTTAACTGTTACCAAAAACCGTCTTTGAAAAACACTAATAAAAATGGTAAGAAATTCATTACTGTCAACTTTCAGAAGAGCCAGAATTTAATCCTGATACTTAAAATTTTCGTGATATGGAATCAGAAATATCAGAGATCTGGTATTTGTTTTTACCTAACCTTTATTTTCTTTTTTCAAAGTGGTATGTATACAAAATGTATAAGTACAGAAAAGAGCAAAGATCTTTGAGTGACTTTGGGTGAGTTGTTTTGCATTTTTTCAGCCATATAGTGGAAAGATCAGTATTCTTCAAATCTGGTGAAGACAGAGCCTTCAGTTTAGTAGGTCATGACTAGTATGGTTTTCAATGGAGTAGAAGAGACTAGAAAATAAAATCAGGGTGTATTATTAGTACTGAGAGCAGGCGTATTTCTGTGAAATTTGTTGTGTGTGTGAATCTACAGGTAAAGACATTTATGTGTTCCTGGGTTTTGATGTAAAATGTATTTCTAACTGTTGGTGGTGGTCACAGAGGTTTGAAAGTCACAGAAGATACCTAATGTCCCTCTCAGCTCTATGGCTGATGTCTATATCATTTTTTATGCTTCAGTAATTGAAAAGCAATCTAATTTTTTAATTTAATCTGGCCTGGGTATAAATCTAAAGTTAAGGAAGCCATCAAAGATGACCTGAAAGTGCTGAATTTAAAAGTTCCAATGTAAATTTGTTGAAGTGCCATTAACTTTTATCAAAGGACCTATCACGTGCATTTTGGGAGTTACTGACATAAATCAGCAGGACTGTGTGGAACAAATCAAAACATATCGAAGTAAAGTTTTGTATGTGTTACATATATGCTAGAACCCCATATTCTGGAGCAAGATGGTTTGGGTTTGATCCCCCAGCCTGCCACTTTCCAGGTGTGGGACTTTTAAGTAAGTTACTTAACTTTGCTATACTGCAATCTCCTTGTCTATAGATTGAGGGTGATGAGAGAATTAAATGAACTATTTCTCTGAACGGTGGGCAGAAGGCACCCTGAAGGTGGCCCCGTGCAATCAAGACTTACAAGTATTTGCTATTATTAACATTTTTAAAAATTCAACCTCTTCTTGCAAGTTATTTCAAAATTCCCCAAGTGCAAAATTAGAGGGGTTCAATAATATTTACCTATATTCAACTAGGGTTTTGAAAATGGACATGAAGTAGGTTGAGTATGGTATTTACAGATTCTATTAAGAATGCAAACATCACTATAGCTCTAACATCTGTGTCCCAACGACACAGACTAAATCTTTACTCTGAACTCCAAATATCTGACCTACAAAGGATTCTCAGCACTTGTGATAATGACGGGATGGAGGGAAGGGAAGAAGAGGAAGGGATAACTCTTAAAAGAAAACTTGACTGTATGTGCTAAACATAGATATAAAAAAATGCAGAATATTAATCACTGAATGGTTGTTCTTTCTACACACAAGGCTGGGACATTGAGAGTGAAAACTGTAAGCTGAGAACTATACAGGGGTAAGAAGGGGACCCGCTGCCATCAGCAGCTTTCCTGGGTGGCTACACAGACTCCCCAGCCCACACCAGCTCGCATCTGGGAATCTCCTGGGGTGGGGAAGAGCTTTTCTCAGCAACTCACATACTCTCCTGCACTCTTCAAGGCATATCTTCTATTTCCTGATGACAGGTGACATGCCTTTATGTCCCTGGGGCTGGGATCACTGCTTTAGATGACCCTGCCCATCTGGGCTGCCCATGAAGTTCTCAGTGAGCTGCAGGCTATGCCCAGATATGAATCTCCTCATACGGGCTCTGGGGTCCAGCATCCCATCTCAGGGGGCATCCAACACCTGCCTTCACACCAGCACATCAGAACCTTGGCACCAAGCTGTTTCTTCCAAGGTGGGCTGTCGCCCTGGGGCCTGTAACAGCCTCTTATGGGACCAAATTCGGTATGAATTTCATGGGTGCGGTAAAGGGCCACCCAGACTCTGATCTCCCGTCTCCAGGCGCGTTTCTGGGGCCCCTGAGGGGAGCTGGCAGACTAATAAAATGTCCCACGGCATACCTGCATCAGGTCTTGTTTTTCTTTTTCTCCTGAGCTGATAGCCTTTCTGATAGATTTCAGTTCGGTTAGAATGGCTTTGGCTTCACTAAGTTCATAGCCACTCTGGCCTCCAGACATTTTTCTATCAATTCTGTTAAAAGAAAAAAGAAAAATCAAAGACGGACAGAGTACAAGTTAAAAAACACTGTAGGACTTGGTTTTCGGATTGGCTGAGTCTTAGAGGGCTGACGACTGTGACCCTTGACTCACACACCAGTGTGTGTCCCCTCTGATCACTTCTAGCTAAGACTTCTCCCATCCCCCACCTCACGTCCGGCCCACCTCTAACCATTTTCAGGCTCGGCTTCTTGCCTTCATCCGTTTGGGTGATCGCATGCTGTCTGAACTCCAACCTCATCTCATGCTGACCCTCATCTCTACCCTGGGTGAGGTTAGTGACATGGGGACATGACTTAGCCAGAGGGCAGAAATGCCAGTCCGCTGGATGACAACCTCAGTGACAGCGCTCACCTTCTCTTACATGTTTCCACCTCACACAGTGCCTACAGAGTGGCCGGCCTTGCATAACTGACAGTGACTGTTATTTATGCTAGTGAGTGTCCTACGATATTTGGATTGTGTAGTTGGTTCCTTATTTCTTTTTCAATATAGGAACAGCAGTTATTCCAGCTTTATCCTAGTTCGGGGTTGAGATACAATTGCTTGCCTTGCTGACTGAGTTCAAATCTAGGATAAGGCAGAGAGGCAGATGTGTGCACTGTCAGCCGGCATGGAATACAGAGCTCTTCAATGAGCTAATCTGTTATCTGTTTCCTGGGCATATCTGCTTCCCGATGTCCTATAGGTCACGTGGTCACCCTATGTCAGAGGATGCCATGTAACCTAATTCTTTCTGTTTGCAGGGCCCAGACAAATCACCTAACTGCGTGGGCTACCAGCTCCTGTGCTAGGACTCTGCCCGGCTTCGCTGTGAAGAGAGCTGGGGCGACAGCCAAGAGCGGACGGCTATGCCTCCGCTCCTTCAGCCAGCAGCTCTCATTCTCAGACACACCCTTGGTCTCATCCACAGAGAAATGGCACCTATTACATCACAGAAAAGTGGTCTAAAACACTTAGGAATTTATATTTATTTCGATATGTATTTATATTTATTTCTATCTTTTCTAAGACAGAAAAAAAAATGCCATCTTATTCATTCTTACAAAGTTTGCTCAAGCCAGTGAGTTTGTAGATAACATATTTTCCCAAGTACTATTTTAGTAACTATTGTATGCTGCTGAACAAGCAATTGAACAATTTAAGAATGTAAGATAAATTTCATCATAAGGTCATTTGATAATAAAGCTCAACCAATGAAGTTCGCTGAATTCCACATACACAGTGTTCAGAGTGGGAAGGGACCCTAGGGATCTGCCAGTCATACTTTCTCCAAATGAAGACACTGGGGCCAGAAAGTTTATAAAAATTTAGCTCATAAGCTGCATAAACACGTTGCTAAAAGTAGGGCAAATATCCTCAGAATGGTCAACCCAGGTAATGGTCAACTCTTATGACTATTGTATGAGTCATCTAAGATGACTACTATCTTAGAATATTTGATAAAAACACTGAAGCACTTTGAATATTGCGATTTTCAATGAAATTGTTGGTTCCCTAAAGTACTGTATCTACGAACTTAGTTGAGGCAAAAGGTTTATTTTAATTAAAAAATCATCTGTGGGATTTCATGAAATAGGTAACAATATAGGCATCTCAAATCGTGTCAAAGTAAATTTCCGAAGTCCAAGTGATTTCTACTTGTAAAACCTTCAGAATTTAACAGTAAAACATATCTTTAATTCAGATATGAACTTTAACATTTGAACTAAAAAAGCAAGTAAGTTATTTTCAGAAATAAACTTTGATACTTAAAAATAAAAGCAGGCCTGCTAATTTAAATTTCAGGTAGCTTTAAAAAGAGGTGAAAATTCCTTGGCTCTCTGCTGCTCAGGCGAAGGCTAAGTATGCTGGGAACCAGCCGTCTTAACGCGGCGTTTGCCACAGCTCTGCCGGCTCTTCCTTTCCTTGTCTTCTGCCTGCTTTGAACGTCTCTACTTTAAATGTCTCTTTTCTCCTTGACCTCCATGTTTCCCCTTTTTTCTCCTCTACTTGTCATCTCCCACCTTTTCCCTCTTTTGACCTTAACTGCCCATAAAATAAAATAAAACAAAATATTAGCATTATTTGCTGGTTTGTAAAACAGAGGACTATGCTTTCTGTTCTTAATTTGAGAAATGTCATTATATTTTCCCTAAAAATTTAGAAATTTTCTGGTTTGTGTGTACCCTGTTAAGTTTTCCCTGTAGCTTAGTCTCTTCTGAAACGGAAGAGATTACCATTTGTGTGCCTTCCCTGGAAAGTAAGCACCCCCAGAGCCAAATTCTCATAGAGTCTGTAGGTACATTCGGCTTGCTGGGGGTTTCATCACTTGACATTTCCCAGTTTTGAGTGACCACTGGAGGTGGCAGAGTGGACATGTATCTCTTCCTGGTGTCCATCTACACAAAACTACACTGTCACGGAAGCCAAAGTCAAATTTGGGACACAGACTGAAATGGGTAACAGAGAGAATACAACCACACCCATTCATCCAGAAAAAACTCTTGTACCAAGGAAAATGAAAGCCTGAGTGTAAATTACACCATAACTCCAGATTTAACAAGAACAGACCATTCTACTGTGAATAAGTAAATGTTACAAAAGCCCGCAGTGGGATCCTACTTAAATCTTTTCCTGAAATTATTTTGTCTTATAATCCCAAATAAAAGTCCCTTTATAGGATCAGGAATGTGGTTTCTTGAAAAACATGGTCTCTGGGTTCAATCAATTATCATCCAGTGTTCTAGTAGGTGGTTAATATTTGAATGAAAACAGCTTCATTTTGTCTGTCACTAAGGTCAACTAGAGAGGTCTCTGAGGGTAAATAGCGCATCTCTCTGCTCTGGGCTCACGGGATTAGAATCATTGCAGGAGAATGCCTGAATTTCTACGACAAATGTCTATTGTTTTCTTGTGGAATGTTATTGACAGATTCTTAAACATGCCTTAGATTCCTATAAAAATTGCTTGCAAGCAAACTGCTTTGAAACAATATGGCATTGTTACACCAATATAACAAAAACACAAGCTTGGCTAACCTTTAATCCTGGGTGGTGACATGAGTTATAATTTCACGTGCCTGGAAAACGTTTACCGTGTGGCTAAATATTTTGCGGCATTCTTCAGGGTTTGCTTTCTCTCTCCACTCCTACCACAAAGCCCTCCTTTGTGTGGGCATACAAGTACTAAGTATCACATTTATGTCATTCTCAGTCTACACAGTTTTTAGGGGAGCTCTGGAACCAGCTGAGGTTCGTACGGCATAGCTATTCTTGAGAACCACCTGGGATCTCATGACACATACCTGAGGTGGAGACCAGAAACGGGTACTTTTTTAAAAAGAGCTCCCCAGATTACTCTAACACGCAGTCGGGTTTGAGAAGCACTGGGATGGGAGCATCTGAAAGAATATCGTGGTTATGATGACATTGAGGTGAGCGGGAAAAAGAAGTCTAAGCCATAAAACCAAATGTCTGAAACTAAAGTTGTGTGGCTGGGGGGTCAAGGAGTAGCGACTGGGTGTCTCGAGATAGAACTCATCCAAACCACACGGCACGGTCAGTTCATGCTTGCCTGGCCGGCGAACATGCAGCATCTTTAAGAGGGGTAATGCCTTGCTGCCATGGACTGCCCCTGGGGGAGATGCAGGGAAGAGCCTGAAACTGACCAGGGACACCCCTACAAATACTGCACCCCACTTGGTGGCCCTGAGCCGCATCATGGAGGAGGCAACTAAGAAGCAGTTGGTAATAATTTCAAGGGATACCTTCAGTCCTGTGGTCACATGGTGTGAAACCCAGCAGCTTCCTCCCTTGCGTCAGAGACCACGGTGGGACTGTGCGTAGGAAGGCCTCAGTGTCCCAGTCAGGACTGGGGCTCGCTAGCAGGGAGGGAGGTGGCTTCCCAGGGCTGGCAGAGGGCAGGGTCCTCCAGACCCTGCTACCCTCTGTCATGTACATCTTCACTCAACCTGGCCCAGGCCGGAGCTACTCCAGTGGCCGGTGAGGCTTCAGCATAGAAGTGGGCAGGCCAGAGGACCACTGGAAATGGAGGGCTCCCTCGAGGGCCCTGGCTGCCAGTTCCAACTTGCTCCCAGCGATCAGCCCGCCTCCGGCCCAGGGCTCAGGGCGGGACTGCAGTGCGTCTCCAGAGCGCGGGTGGAGAGGTGTCCCTTGCACCTGGTCTCCGCCCGACCTGCCATCTCAGGGCAGGCTGCCAGGTGCCAGCAGTTACAGTTTTCACTTTGGTTTCTTTGGCTCTCCAATGATTCATAAAAAGATACCTTTCCAAAGTATATAGATTTCCCCAAGTTTTTGTTTGTTGGGTAATGCCTTTTTTGGTGCAGAGCTCTGAGCTTTTAACTTTATGTCTCATCGAGAAGTCTTTTATGTAACCTGTACTTTTGTTTTTTTGTGTTAGTTGGGGGCTTTGCATTATTCTAAAGTCAATACAGTATTTTTGTACTCACTGTTGCAATGTTTCAAAGCCTTGTTCTTTATAGAGCAATTCTTGCTTCATCTGTGAGAGTTCTCGCTTCAGCTTTTTAACCTTTTGTGAGAAATCAGTGTAAATATGAATGTTTGTAAATAATTAGCAATGCTGTTTTAAAAGATAATATATTAGTAAACTATTAAACACATGAACACAGCCATTAGTTTAATATTCACTCTACTAGCTTCTCCCTGACATCAGTTCTATGGGAGGGTCATTCATCACATTGAAATGATCAGTGATGCACGTTATTACCCATGTTCACCCTCATCATCTTATTCAGTCACATTCCTGCAAGCTGGACATCACTACTATCTCCTGTCTGTGATACACAGACAGCAAGGGGGGAGTCAGACTTTAAACCCGGGTGTCCCTACTCTAAACACTTCTCCTTCCTTCACCAAGCTCCAGGACCACTGGTCACCCCGCTTTCTCTGTCAGGCAGTTCCTGCCTCTGAGCTTCTGCGTGTGCTGTTCCCTCTGGCTGGATGGCTTTGCCCTCGGATCTTCAATAGCTGACACCTTGTCATGCAAGTCTCAGCTCACACAGGGCCTGTGCAGATAGGACGTCTCTGTCTAACCATGCCACCCTGCCATTACTCTGTGGTATTTAGCTCACAGTATTTCTTAAGAGCTGGCATTTTCTGTGTACTGTTTACTGTCAGTTCCCTGTGGGAAAATAAGCTGCATCATACCGGCTGTAGCCCAAGCTTCTCGCAGAGTACCGGGCAAACAGTAGGTGAGGAATACATATTTGTTGTCAAGCTGACAAAAAATATCTTTTTCCTGTTGCCAAATACATTCTTGGTAATCACAATTCTAAAATCTGATAGGTGAGAAAAACAGCAGAAGCCTGGTTTAGTTACAAACTAAAGGTCTTCACATGGGTGTCAGAAACTTATTTCCATATTACAGCCTTAAGTTTTAAGCACATTCTGTTACACAGTGTTTCAATGTGCTTTTAAACTTCTATTTCCTACCCATTTCACAAGAATTTATTGACTCTTCAGGAAGCGTCAGTTTCTGGGCCTGAGGTATGAACCAAACAGACACAATCTTCGCCTTTATGGGTCTTAAAGAACAATGTTGGGGTTGGGGGTGGGCGGCAGCAGAAATTGAGCAAATAATCATCCCATGAAATAAATCTTACCAGTTATCAGAGGTGATATAAAGGAAAAGTCCAGGGCATTTCATGGGGACGGGACCTAATTTAATTCAGTCTGAAGGCTGGATCAGGCCTGTCTGAGGAAATGATGTTTAAGCTGAGAGGCTTAGGGGAGCTTCACTTGATGAAGGGGCTCCGCCTCCAAGAGGACAGCTAGTAGACCAACCCTAACGTGTGGGAAGGGGAGCTCAGCAAGTAGCCGGGATTTACAGCATGCTACCGGTGCTGGATCACAGAGGTGGCACGCGGCGTGAGACGGGCCTGGGAAAGAAGGCTCATTATATGGATTCTTGAAGCCATGGCGAAGATTTCTAGATCTTATCCTAGGAACAATCAGAATCGAAGAAGGATTTTAAAGCAAGATTTGCTTTATGATTTTAAAAGGTCAGTGTGATGACAGGAGAACGGACCAGCGGGGGACAGAAGGGTCACTCGGCCTGCCTGTGGGGTGGCATGCGGGCAGTGCCATGGCGTAACACCCAGAGGAAGAATCTGTCTCGGAGGCAGAATCAACCGGACTCGGTGACGGACTCAGTGTGGAGGGCGCGGGGGGAGATGTGTCACAGGCCGCTGCCAGGACTGTGGCTTCCCGGCTGGAGCAGGAGGGTGCTTTTCTGGAGAGTGAGACCAGATTTGGGCAGAAAGATCAAAGGTTTTCTCTAAGATACTTATTTTTCTGATGCCCATGAGACTTTGAAGGCAACTGGAATATGTGGCCTTGATGTTCAGGAGGCGTGTCGGGACTAGATATACAACTGAAAGTCACTGACAGAAAGGTGACACTTTCAATGTATGAGAATAAATGAAATCGCCTAGTCGGTGTGTACTGAAAACCGAAGCGAGCTCAGGAACACACGTCAGGCACCTTCACCACTCAGAAGCCTTCCAGAGGAAGAGAGAAAATTCACTGTGGAGTAATGCCAAGAGAAATCAGAGGAAAAAAAAGCATCATGGACTATCAGAGAAAAAAGTCGAGGAGGAGACTAGGCACCCTGAGGAATAAACGACAATGGCAGGTGCTGTGTGAGACCCCGCACAGGCTTAAGCACAGGATTCTGGGTACAGTAGATATTCAATCATTTATCTGTTGAGTTTAACTGAATGTTTAACTTTATTTTACATTAGAAACTTCATTATTCCTATATTTCACCCAATTGAAGGTCTGAATAGGCCACACGCCCTACAGCCTGTGTTTTGAACTTTCTGCAACCACAGGCAACCATCTAATTTTACAGACCTATGTCTATGGAATCTAACCTCACAACCCTGGGTACCAACTGGGGGCAAGAGACCCCAGACTTTTGCACATTTCCTGCTTTCTATACTGATGACACAAAAGCAACTGACATTTTAAACTGATTTTTAAGTTATTTCTGAAAACTAGGGAGATAGCATGATTAAATGTGGTAAGTATGACTGGAAATCATAGAGTGCCTTAGCCTCTCTTACAATCCCGGCGTAATAAGTTTTATTTTAAAAGAAGGAGAAAGAAAATGACAATGAAGGCAAAGTAAATTCCAGAAACCCAGGGACCTTGGAAGGATCACAAGACAGGCAAGTTTCATAAGTTTGCCCTAAAAGGGAACCTCACAGCATTAAAGCTATAATGAGCAAAATGGCATTTTACTAACGACTACCTTTCCCGTTCACCGTTTCCTCTATTGTCTTGCCAGAAGCGCCTTAAGCGAGCAACAAAGGGCAACTGTCAGCTGGCTCCTCCTGAAAATCCTCCTCTTTACCACCACTTCCACCACCCGAAAATCCTCACCGCCCTGCCTCATCTCTGAAGTCGCCTTTAAAGAGAGAGAGAAGTCAGTTCCAGACACTCAGAGAATTAATAATAAATGTTTTGACTTCACCTGTAGAGAAAAATAGAATCCCAGAAGCTATTAGAACCATTTATGATAACTAACAAATGGATTCTGTCATCAGAAACAAGATGATTGCCTGTAATATTTTTCTAAAACCCCTTCCCCTTTTGTTTAATGACAATATGAAGGAAACAGAAGTCACTGCAAAAAATTACATGGAACATGTATGAAATATACGACCTTGAGACAAATGATAAAAATGTGGAAGGTCAATGCTAGATCTCCATAAATAACTAAAATAAACTGTTAAATTGCCAACTTATGACCCAACAACCCTGGTCCTGGGCTACAGTACCCAAGAGAAATGAAAACATTTATCTACAAACATGCTGGTGCAGGAAAGTTCACACTGGCACTGTTCGTACTAGCCAGAAAGCGGAAACAACCCAAATAAACACCAGCTGATGAATGGACAAATGTATGTGATATATGGCTACAGTGGGATGCTATTCAGCCATGAGAAGGAAGGAAGTACCGACACGCTACCGCATGGAGGAATCCTGAAAACATGATGCTCAGGAAGAGAAGCCAGTCACATACTGTATGCTTCCATCACACGAGATGTCCAGAACAGGCGACTCTAGAGACAGAAAATACATGACTTGCTGCCTGGGATCTGTGGGTGGAGGGGAGCGGTGTGGGGGATGGGCAGTGACTGCTAATGAGCGCGGGGTTCCTTCTAGGGGAGACGTGATGTTCCAGAATGAGGCTGTGAGGATGGGTACACAGCTAGAATATACTAAAACCCACTGAACTGTACATTTTAAATAGGTGAATTGTATGGTGCGGGAAGTACTCCTCAATGGAGTTGTTAAATTAAAAATGAATAAACCAGCAAATAGAAATGGACAAGATAGAACATCCTAATAAATAAATCATAAAAGCAAAAACTTAATCAAAACTCATGAAAAATTTTCTCCACCAAATTTTTGCCAAATCTCCCCTATTTGTAATTTGGGGCATGAATTTTTTAAAAATATCAGTTGAATTTAAGGTTTAGTTTGTATGATATTCTCCATTCCCTACCCCAAGGGTACTGCGGTCTAAGTATCTATTTCTGGATAGATGAAATAAATTTTTTTCTAGTCTTATTGATAAATAATATTGATACACATCACTGTAGAAATAATAATTTTGCTGTAAAAAATGTTTATATTCCTCTTCCCAAGCAATTAAAGCACCACCTCTGAAAGTTAAAAGTTTCTTAATTTAAAAAGCATTCATCTATTCATTTTACCATTTCAACAACTAGAAATAAGATGCCAGGAAATACTATTACCTCTTTTGACCAAGAAGGAAACTGAAATCCAATGATCACTAATACCTATGACTATGATATAAAATAATATAAAACAGATATTTTAGACAGATGTTCCTAAATACCTGGTTCCCCAAAACTTGACCCACTAGCTCAGGCTAAGTAAAACAAATGAAGCCCACCTGCTAATACTGTTGCATCAAAACAATGATGTATAAAGCAAGCATGTGGCTATGCCTGAAAAATTATGAGTGAACAAAAATGCAGTCAGGTCCGCGAAACACCAAAGCAAAGAGTTCGTTCATTCATGAGTTGCTATTGCTGTGGCATTAATTTGTGAAAAGGACTTGTATATACAGGGATTTCTACAGGGTAGGCACGCCAAGAAAGGCCAGGGTATCAAAATTAAGGAGACCCTGCAAGTTACCCGCTACTTCTGAATGGCCAGGGCCTTGTGGGAGTGTTACCCGGCCAAAATGTGTGCAGACAGCGGAGACAGCGCATCACATGTTCTGCAGTGTTCAAACTACGACACAACTCCAAACGTCACAACGGCAACACAGGCCAATTTGCGAAGGGAGCATTTCAGGCATTTATGCTGATAGGAGGTGTTAAACAAGCACCTATTCATAATGAAGGAGATGAAGAGAGTGTCACTTCTGAGCATTCATTAGTTGCTTATGAATGTCCTGTAGCCTCTTCTTGAGGCTGCTCCTGCCTGACTCCTCTTTGTGGTCTCAGGGATGAAATACAGATGTGAAATACAGGCTTCTGATATTGAGAGCACACTAAAGCTGGCATAAAACAAACTTTATCTAGGAGATTCCACTGCTCTGGGAGACAGGTCTGGCGAATGTGACCACCTGGGATCTCCTGAGGTCTCCCGTTTGAGAATTTCCTTCTAAAACGGTTATTTGTACGAGATACTCTACGTTTTTGGTTTTGAATCCCTTCCTTAGTTCGCATCTCTCCTAAGAGAGAAAATGGACAGACTATAATAGCCTATTCTGGTCATTCCATTTATAATGTGTCCTACAAAGATAAGAACGGTGAAAAATGGTTAAAATTTCAAAGGGTAAAACTAGGATGTAACAACTTCCTGAGAAGTGAACAGCTCAAGTGAGTACTGAAGCTTACTAAGAGTACGTTTTGATAAAATCCTTTCATTTCCTTTTTTTTAGATAAGGTCTCTAGCCTAGTAGATCACAGAAATGTGGAGACATGATACAGAGAAATGAAGGCAGAGTAAAGAGTCCATGATGTGCTGGAGGGACCCTCATGTTAGGATGATACAGAACATTTCCCTCAGTGACCCACAAATTACACCAAGACACCCAGACTTAGCAGAGGCAGGACTTTCAGAAAGTTCACACTCTTCCCCCCAGAACAAATGGCGAAGTCGAAGGAAAAACACAACACAGAACATTGACTTGAAGACACTGGAGAGACCCAGGGCAGCAAGAAGCTTGTGTTGATGATCCCAAGAAAAGGGATGCCCAGTGCTGGTCCAGAGCTGGCACCATCTTCCCTTCTGAGGCACCTGCGTACAGTAGAGAAGTTGCAAAGGTGGCCAGACGCAGTGCCCGAGGGCCTGGGACACAGAGCGCCAGAGGGCAGGCCCAGAGGGCGAGGCTCCACAGGAGGTTCGCAGTTGGGCCCTCGGCAAACGTCCCAGGAGGTCACCTGGGATCTCGAAGAGCTTTGCGCTACAGAAAGGGGAAGTGGCAAATGACCCACTCTCAGAAAAGGAAGGAAGCCCGGATTTCAGCCGGCCACATGCGACTGAATCACAAGGATTTGCCCCTGGCCTACCTGCCTGCGACAAACAAACCTAAATCCTCCCTGAAGGATGACAGGGTCATTCAAAACCTTACATTGCCTTTACACTTTTTTTTACACATAATACGTACTTATCAGTACAAATTAACTAGCTGTAAGAAGTCAAATTTGACCAAGAATCAAGAGGAAAAATCAGATCTAGACTGACGAATCCAACATACAGGAAATCTAGACATTGTACCAATCAAGACATGGAATTTAAGAATTACTGTGATTATTTTGTTTAACAAAGTATATACTAATGTGCAGAATTTGTGCAAGTAATCAGAAACAATAAAAAATTATCAAATAGAAATTTTAGAACTGAAAAATACACAGTGGATTAAGCTGAAATCAATAATAAAAGATAAGAAAATACCAACTGCCTAAAAATGAAGCAATATACTCATATGAGAAATCATAAATAAGCCAGAAAACATTTTGAACAGACTGATAATAAAAATATAAAATTCAAAATCTCTGGGATATAGGCAAAAGCCATATGCAGAAAACATAATTTCAACTTTAATGGCCGAAATCAGAAAGTAAGAAGAACTAAAAACATTTGTCAGAATTTGTTAAAGTTGAAGCTACCTGTATTTTTTGATACAGCAATTCTGCTCCTAGTTGCATAACAAAAAACGTGCACAAAAGACATGTACATTAGACATGTACATTAAAGAAATAATTATTAGAAATTGGAATAAACTCTAATGTACATCAATAGTAGGAGAGATAAAGAATTTATGGTATATATATAAAAGTGGAATGTTTTACAGCAGGAAGTGAATGTGGATGAATCCAAATGTTTTTGAGCACAAGAAGCCATCCAGTAACACATATGGTACCATCCCAATTTTACAAAGTTTGGAGCAGATGGAAATGTAACCTACACTAATGATGAGGTCTGCATCCCTCAGGGGGACGGATAATGATGACAGGGGTCCAGGGGGCTCCTGGTAATCTATTTCATGACCAAGGTACTGGCTGCATGAATTTATTTACTTGGTGAACAGTCTTTAAGACTCCAAAATTAAGGATAAACAAGCTCTGGCCTTCACAGCAGTTTGGTTGAAAAGATTTAGGGTAGAGATAGGAAATAACGCATGAGGAAATGTGAGGAACGGGTCAGTTTGACCCAGGAAAGGACTGCCTTGGTGACGCCATCAGTGGGCATCTGTAAATATGGGGTCTCCGATGAAAAAGCACCTGGCTCAACTCGGGAAGACACCTTAGCACCACAGGGAAAGTAAGTTACACAGACTCAAATCCTGATTCAATACACTCAACGCAAATAATCATGCTGCTCAGGAATGGGGCCCGCTCCCCGTCCCTGGAACGAGGACAACCTCAATCACTGAACGTGTTCTAGCAGTGGCAGAAAGCCCACCCATCGGGGGAGAGCAGAGGAGGCGCCTACGGTGAACGGAGACAGCAGATGAAAAACAAGGATGCTTCCGCCACCTTTAGGTTCTAGGCGTGGGTGAAACAAAGAACCGGGATAAAAAAACACTTACTTACCCTTAATCGTGTAGTAGAGATCTCGGCTTTTAAAATATCAGGGTCGTATTTAGTACTGGATGAAGATCCTGAGAATACTTTTCAAAGAGAAGAAAAAGAAAGAAAAAAGTAACTTGTATGAGTTGCGTAACTAGTTCTCTGCTTAGAATTTACAAACCCTACAAAGATTTACATGCTTTTGTGGATACTTACTTTAGAATTCCTTTACTGTCATTCATCAGACACCTAAATATAAAAAGTAATCTTCAAACCTTTATAATTTCTATAAAAAAAAAAAAACTCAAGAAAGAGGAATATCATAAAGAGCCTGGTGCTCAAAATTTTCTTCTGGACTTCAGACCTGTGTACAACATCTCAGAGGACCTTATTGGAGGTACAGTTTCCAGAGCCTTGCGTCACCCAGAAATGTAGAATTCAAGTAGAACCTCTGAGCCCAGGCGAGTTACTTTTTGAAACAAGGCCAACTCCAGATTATCAATTTTTAAAGAGAATAAGAAGCAGATCAACTCAGGTGGTCGACAGAAACTTCGTCCTAGCTAATGGTCCAGTTCCTCCCCACTGAAAATACTGGACAAGTGTGGCAAAAGGGCCGAATTATTTGCTTGATCTGAAAAGGTAGAAATTAACTCATAAATAAATAAAAAGCAATCAGGTGGACCGAGGACCAAACACAGGAGGGACACATAACCCCCACAGGAGGGGACTTTTGTCTGGAACGGAGTCAAGGGGTGTTCCTGAGAAATCTGCCGTGTGGCCTCACGCTCTCAGAGGGATTCCTTCTGCCTATGAACGGACAGGACTCCAAGCGAAACGCTGCAGACACCCAGCGGCCCACCACTGTCTTCAGTCCCCACGTGTGAAGTCTGAACAGTGTGCTGTACTTACAGCTTGTGCGGGAACTTGACTTCTCCTTATAGGCATCATTTAATCGCACGTATTCGTCCAGGGCCAGGGCCAGCCTCCGCTCCTTCACGTGGTACAGCTCCTTCTGCGTCCTGAGAGCGTCCTGAGCCACCGACAGGTAGTCCTTGAGCATTTTCTCTTGTTCCCCCCTCCATTGTTTCCTTGGGTCTTCAATCTGTGTGGTTTCTGAAAATACATCAGGTCGGTTATCTTTTAGGATGGAAGTAAGGGTTTTTTCGATTATTTAAGGTTTAAAAAAAAGTAGCTAGCTTTCATTCCTACATCCTTCAAGCAGTTTATCAGTATTTGTGAGATGGCTTCTCCAGAAATTTGATGCAGTTTTTTTGCTTTATTCACCCAGTCCTTCCCCAGCACCACCCCTTTCAGGTCTTTGTAACAATTTCTTCTCACTGTGAGTCCATCATACACAATATTGCCCAAGTAAGCCTCCAAAGCTGAGATTACATCCTTCTTTTCCAGGATTCTCTGGCCCCCCTGTACCTACAGAATAAAAGCCAAGCTGTTTATGCCAGCATTTAAGGCCTGTAGGATCTGAACCCACTCTACTTCCCATGGCACATGCTTCCCTGCACTGTATACAGGACTCCTGCCAGACTGCCTCCTGTCAGCGCTGCTCAGCAGGCCAAGTGCCAGTCCGTGAACTCTGTTATGTGTCCACAACAACAGGCATGGAAATAAGAATTATCATTTTGTAATGTTTACAGCAATTTGGTATAGTTATTATATATGGTGGGCTCTAGTAATAGCGGAGCTTGCATTTTGCATTTCTTTCTTTCCCCCATTTTTCTAATAATTCATTTTCATTGTATTTTACAAAAATAGCAGTCAGTCCACAGAGGATTACCAGTTTGAAAGCAAACAGAAACAAACCCTGCTCCTGGTGTAAGGAGGACACTCCGAGGCACGGCTCTTCCTTCTGTACTTCTGCTTACTGGAATCACCTGGAGCTCCACAAGAAAACCCAGGCCAACAGTTTCTGCGGGCAGAACCCAGGCGATGCTCGGGTAATTCCACCGAGCAGCTGAGTCCCAGAGGCTGCTCTGCCCTCCCCGGCAAACCCACTCAGACTGCTCGGTCCTAGGCTTGCTCACACTTGCCTACCCGGCCTCACCCATTCCTCCCAAGGAAACCATGGCGAAGGCTCTGGCCCATGCTGCCTCCGTCTGCCTCCTGAGTGGCCCGGCCGCTTCCCCCAGTGGCCCTGCAGGGTATGGGTGCCCCTTCTCTTGGGAACGTAATTCACAGAACTTCTGTGGATGGCACTGGCCTCTGTGTGGTCACTCAGTCACCTCTGTTCCCCCAGTGACCCTGCAGGGTGTGGGTGCCCCTTCTCCTGGGAACTTGGTTCACAGAACTTCTGTGGATGGCACTGGCCTCTGTGTGGCCACTCAGTCACCTCTGTAAATTAAATGCCAGGAACAATCAAAACAGGTGATCGTATGGACTGGTCACTGTATGACTCTGAGAACTGTTCCTGATGAATTAGGATAGGAAAATGAATTCATCAATTTGCTGGAATATCCATTCAAAATGCTTCTGTATGTGGATCTCAATCTTAAAACACCCCAACTCAGTATTTCTGGTTGGCCCCAAGGGCTGCAGTAAGTCAAAACCCGGAGAATGATATGACGCCATGTGACACAGACCACGAGAACCTCCAGAGGCCAGGCTGGTAACCTGGTCTCCATGGATAAGGGACGACAACACCAAACTAAGTGGCTCAGGCCACAAAGCCTGGGTCCCCAGAGGGCGACCCTGGGGGACCAAAAATGGCCTGGGTTGGCCAGACACATCACAGCCACTGCCTCAGACCTAGGGTCCTCCCTTTATAATGAGCAAAAGCTAGGCTTCTTCTAAAGTAGTAAGTATTTTGAGCACTAATTTTTAAAGATGTAAATATTTCAATATGCAAAGGAGGCATATACCTTTAATTGTGGGAAAAAATATGCTAGAGTCAGTACCTAAAGGAGAGACGTGGGAGGGGACAGTCCTGGTGACCAGCCCCTCCAACCAAGAATCCTTAAGGACATCATCACCGTGGGGCAGCCTAGCCACGTGCGGAGTATGGAGAATGGGCAGAGGTCATCGATAAGATGATAAGAGCCTAAATTCTCAATTTTAAACATTCAGTATAACTTAGGTCTCTGGATATTCAAACATGAAGATTTATATTCATTTCCAATATTTGTATATATGAATGCAACCTGACTCAAAGTACAGAAATCATCTTCTAACAAATAAAAACTTGCAGTTTAAAAAAGTTTTCCTAACTGTGGACAGCCTACAATAACCCTCACGTCCTAGTATTGATGCCCCTTGAACATGGGCTGGCCCTGGAGACTTGCTGCTAATGAACCCACCAGAGACTAAGTGATGGGGTGTCACTCGAAACTAGATGACAGGAGGCTGTGACTACCATCTTGCTCTCTCGCTCTTCTTGGTTTTTTGCTCTGATGAAGCCGACTGCCATGCTGTAAGCTGTCTGATGGAGATGCCCACGTGGCAAGGAAGAGGGGGACCACCGGCCAGCAGTCAACCGGAAGTGAATCCTCCCAACAACCGCATGGGGTGCTGGAAGCAGGTCCTTCCCCACTCACGCCTGGAGATGCCTGTGGCCTGCCTCGCACCTTAAGGACAGCCTTGCATGGATTCAGGATTCACGGAAACCATGAGATAATGAATCAATTTTAAGAAACTAAATGTTGGGGTAATTTGTTACAGTGAAATGTATAATTAATAAACAACTGACCAAATGCAGAGATAATGCAAATTAAAAATGTATGTATGAAAAACTTGAACTGTTTCTCAGTTATAATAATCACAGTATGGTATGTACTTCCAATTCTCAGCACCTTCAGAGGTTTTGTCTCATCACATTTTCCCTACATAATTAGGGAACTGGCACATTTTCAATAAAATACCTGTCAACAGCTCAACTGCCACAAAACACTGAAAGTAATACCAAGTGACACTTAAATGTGTAAAGTATAATAATAGTAATAATAATAATAATAACAAACAACCAGCGTTTGTTTTGGCTATATCAGCAGAAACACTCTGGTGGATTGGTTTAAACGCCATATGCTACAAGAGTTTCCGCAGGAAACATTTCCATTTCTGAAATGCTGCCCAATTCAATATGAACTACAGAAGAGGGTTGGTTCCCAAAGGCTCCTTAGACAAGGCTCCATGAAGCAGGACTGTGCTTCATTTTTATCAGTTATATTTGCTTAATATCTCTGTGAAGAATATTTACTAAATGTAAATACTAAGAAAAAGTATGTGATACAAACATAGCATTTTTTCATTAAGACCTGGCGACCTTGGGAGACAACTGTATTCTAATGCAATGTAATTTGCATGTTGTGTACTATATGAAAGAAGTAAAATATCACATACTGTTAAAAAAACATCACATGCTTCAAGGGAATTCCCATTCCATCAGTTCTATAGATGTGGAACTTTATAGCTAGAGGACACGCTGAGAGTTACAAGAGCTTATTGTGGAAGACAATGTTTTAGACTCTTCAAAGGAATATTATTTCTGTCTATCATGCATATTTCTATTCTTTCTCCTGTGCTCAGGTAAATGGATGAAATGAATATGAGTAACTTTCCTTATCTTCCTTTTTAAAAAAACTATCTGCTGTGTTTATTTATTATCACTTGTTACTTTTACAGACAATTGTTGAGCATCTACTGCATGCAATAGGGGAATAAGATACTCAGGCTGAGCCTTCCTTCCAAGGAACTTAGAAAATACAGAAGAAATGGTGAGACATACAGACTAAAACAACAACTACTTTATACAGTAGAAGGTGATAAAAGCCTTGAGAGGAGATTGGGTAAGTGCCAGGGCAGTTGAGGGACACAGGGTGTCCTCTGGCTGAGACAGTGCGATCCCATGGAGAGGCAGGGAAGACAAGACAAGACAAGAGGCCCTTCAGGACCCAGCCCCCAGTGCCTTTCCCGGCCGTCTTCCCTGCCCCCATTCACACCACCCTGCAGTTGCACTGAATTTCTTTTCATCCTTTCTTCAAGCTCTGCTTTCTGTGGCCTCACGAGCCCTCTGCCTTTATTTGTGGTCTTCCTGCTTCTGGGAAGTTTCTCCTTCTCCCAACCCCCAAATCCTGCCGCATTCTCTGGTCCCCAGGATCTGTTAACTCAGTCATTCCTTGGGCATCAACTTAAAGCCCCTGAGAGGTAACAGGCACACTCTTCAGAATGAACAGGGTGTTTCCACTTGTTCTCTGTTCCGCTAGCCTGGTGGGGGTTCTCCACACAACTACTGGGCCTTCTCAGCTCTTCTCTGCTACTCCAACAGG
The DNA here is from genome assembly GCF_040802235.1 of Manis javanica. Taxonomy (NCBI): domain Eukaryota; kingdom Metazoa; phylum Chordata; class Mammalia; order Pholidota; family Manidae; genus Manis; species Manis javanica. Next base: position 102,068,299 of record NC_133167.1, read on the forward strand.
AACAGACCTACGGTTCTTGAATATCACATTAATAAATATGAAACATTTGTAAGCAACGGTATGGCACAGAAAGGTTCTATGCCAGGCATGAAAGGATCTTAGCTAGATTTTAGGAGGATCACTTGGCAGAAATACATAAGGCTCTGCTACCAGAAAAGTTGAGATGATTGAGCAGAATTCTTCCTAATTAAAGATTATCCATTAAATGAAAAAAGCAGCTCATAAAACCATATGTATAATATAATCCCACCTGGGGTATGAAACCTATTTAAAACTGTGTGTGTCTGTGTATTGACATGAAAGGTCTGGAAGGACACACACTAGCTTAGAACACTTAGTTATCCCTGGGTTGAGTGAATATGGATAATATTTTCTTCCTCTTACTTGTGTATATTTTTTACTTTTCTTCTATGCACAGTTTATTACTTTTATAAAATAAATTTTTTTTTGTAAAAAGGGGAAAGGAACAAAAGGCACGAGGTAATAAGGTCTGAATCAGGAAAACAGCTGCGGAAAAGAGGCTAAAGGGGCAAGTCTGAGATTACAGAAGAGAGAAACATCGCTAAGAATTAAGAAGATGATCCTAAATTTTTCAGTTCAGCAACCATGTGGACTATGACATTTCAAAAATGAATAAATTTGAAGGGAACACTGAAGGATGCCATTTTGAATTGTTTTGAAGTTGTAATGTCAAAATAGGGGGCAGTGTCCTATTTGACAATGTTTGACGTGTTTGACAAAATGTTTGACAAACTATTGGGACGATTAGAGCCGTGACTATAGGCAGAAGGCCATTCACACAGTAAGGGCAGAGTAAATACCGCTAAGGATAAAGGACCTGTCGGGGTGAGGGTGGGGCCACAGCGCTGGGGAAAGACAGGCCAGAGCAGAAAGGAGTACAAGGCAGGGGGAAGGGCAGGCCGAACAGTGTGAAGTGAGGCAGGTACCGGGCTCAGGAGGCAGGCACGACCACCTACGTCACCGCCACACCCAGCGGAAGGGGAGGGTGACTGACTGAGAAGAGGTCCCTGTATTTGACAAGTAAATGTTAATTATCACGTATTAGTGACACTAACAACTGCTGGTTAATATTAAAATCACTAAGGATCAGAACCACTACCACCAGAATATGTTTCACTTGGATATTTTAACTATCTTAAATTTTTCTTTATTAAATACCTTAAAAATTCATCCTCCTAGGAAAATAGAAAGGCTGAAATAAGACAGAGAGGAAATAGAAGAGACCACAATGTATTTATTTTCTTCTAAAGGAAACTACGCCATAGAAAATGTCATCTACACTCGCGGAATTTCCATCAAATCTGAACACAACACTCGTTGCTCCAAAGTTAATACGAAGGAGTTTGGTCCAGCGCGATGCGGAGGAAGCTCACACATGCCATCTCACCCCGAGGACAACTAGGAACCAAGGTCAGCACAGAAAGGCAATCCGAGGAGGGCTCTAAAGTGAAAACAGGCGGGAGGGGGGCAGTAGAGGACGGGAACCCCAGGGACATCACATGGCAGGAAGGCCCTGCTGCCATTACACCTCCGTCTCGTGCATTTCCCTCATCCTCTGCAACCTCAAGTGGGCGCAGACAACAGGCCCCCCAGCACAAAACCCACTTTCTGGTCGCAGCACAGGGAGGGGAGAGGGGTGCCAGAAGCAAAGCTCTTTGGGGTCCCTGTGGCCATCCTGCTGAGCCCAGGAAGGAGCCGGTGAGCCCACGGCAGGCGTGGCGGTGGAGGCGACGCTGGAGGCCTGGGGCAGGCTTGTCCTCTTCCCACTCTGTCCTAAGACATCTGCAGTCGTGGGAAGCATTCCACGGTGTGGCAAGGCTAACGCCACAGCCTGCCAGCCAGAATGCCAGAAAAAGGGGCTCCGTGGCAGCCAGAGAGCCTGGGGAGAGAGTTCAGGGACTGTCCCAGTGCGTACCTCATTTTTAAACTGGGTTGTCATTTTAATGCTGACTTCCAGGAGTTCTTTCTATGTTCCGAGTATGGGTTCTCTGTCAGATAAAGGCGCTGAGAATACTCATTCATATATTGTGTGTATCAGTAGCATCTCCCTTAAAAATATGCTGAGTGAAAGATGCCATTTGCAAAATCAAACATACCCCATTTATATGAATGAAGTTCTAGAACACCAAAATAAGCTGCCACAATAGAAATCAAAACACGCTGCAGCAGGGAGGGGGGCCACAAAGGGGGCAGGTGCAGACTGACTGGCGATGAGTGGATTTTCTTACATGTAAATGAGACCTCAATTACAAATGAAAGACAAAAAAATTAAGGTTCATCTCTCCCTCCTACCCAAAAGTGACCTACTTCAAGTTGCAGTGAGAAAACCGAAACCTTATAAACAGGACTTCGTAATCGCCTTTAGTTAGCTGCAAGCACTCCCTACCAACGTCCAGCCCCCTCTCCACTCCTCCCCACTGAAAGGCGGCTTCTATCCGGGAACACTTAAGGCCTAACATAACTGTCCTTGTCAGGGTCAAATCTGTTACTTCAAGATATTTAATAGTGTTACATAGAAACAGTATTAGAGAGTCAAACACTCTATTCCATTTTGTATTAAAGAGAAAATAATGCTGAAACTATACAATGCCAAGACACAACATATGCGTGGACCAGCTGTTATGAGAAGATAATACCATTTGCTCCCAAAACTACTTCACAGGAATGTCTTTAAGATTAATGAGATAATGGACCAGATCCTTTTTAGTGGGAAACTTCTTGCTGTGGGTAATTTGGGCACTTTAGGACACAGTAAATCCATCTGGCTGCTGGGATACTAGAACTGCACTAAAGCAAAATGGTAGACTCACAAATTCACATTCTGATAGCCAAGTTTTTAAATATTCTGAATGGTGCTTTCTGAAGCATAATTTATACTTGAAATACACTAATTTCTTCAAAAACAAACAGAAAGCTTTTAATCTGTGAGTTATATAATAAAGCTCTCTTCCTTCCTTCCAACAGTTAAGGATAAAGAAATAAAGTGCAGTCACGGTCCACAACAAGCTCAAATTTAGTGAGAAAAACATACAAATAAATAATTGAAATGTAATGTGACAAGTGCTTTCTTGAAATCCCTAAGTCCTCGGTACTCTAGAAATAACTGGACAGGGCTCCTAATTCAGAATGCGTCAGGGGGAGGCACCTGTGAGGGTAGGGTGGGGGCCGGAGAAGGCCTTTGGGGGCCATGACCTCAGGAGGATGTGGCCCTTGGCAGAGAGCTTGGGAATAGGACCAACTGCAAAGACAGGCGGAACGCCGAGGAGCACAGGGCACAAGGGGGACGTCCCAGTGGCAGGGCAGGGCAGGAGAAGGAAATGGAGCCTGTGGGGACAGACTGGAAAGAGACTCGTAGTAAGGAATCAAATTTATGCACCTGGAACTTGGACAAGACTTAAAAGACAAATCTGGCAGTCCCCAGACAGAAGGTGGTGACTGGACTCATCACCCAAGGAGATATGCAGGGTGTGAAGGGAAGGCGAGGACAGGAGTCCAGGCAGCAGCAATGGGCAGGAGGGTGGGCAACGGCCAAGTGGGCCAGAGCAGCAGGTGAGTGAGGGCAGCCCAGCAGAGGGGCCCTGGGGCCCAATAGGGCAACCCCAGTGACAAGGGACTGACAAAAGGAGGAAGGGAGACCACCGTGGACCCAGCTTCCATCATCTGGGGGATCTCAGGTGACCTCTGCAAGAGCGGTGTCATGATATGATGACAGCAATGCAGGAAGTACCAGGGAGACAGAAGATCTGCATAAAAAAGTCACATTTCTTCTAATCGTATACAAAAGAAGCAGAAGCAGAACTTAGGGAACCTGCTGTTTATATTATGTTGAACTAAGGTGTGCGTAAAGGCTGGTGCCCTAACCTTATGCCCCAGCAGCTCCACCACGGCAGCCGGCTGACTGCCGGGCTCCCTGACCACTGACCCAGTTCTTCCAAGTCCTTTCACCGCCTCTCGCTCAGCCTCCTGTGAGATGAGACGGTTTTACAGTCCCCAGACCTGTTCCACAACAGCTCTTGGGGCTCCCAACGCTGCTGCATGCCCACGCGGTGGGCCCGACCTCCACCATGCCCACTGCTGCACAGTCCCCTCCTCTGGTGCCCAGGCTGCACCGGCGGGATGTGCCCGCTGCATTCTCGGTCCTTGGTCGTCTCCCACCTCCTCTCACTGCACATTACATCCCAACCTCACTGTCACCAGAGCCTCACAGCGGATCACCGGGAGGCACACGCCCTGTCAACCCGCTCAGCCGCCCTCCCAGGGCCTTGACCGTCTGGTGCCAGGCACACGGAGCAGCTCCATCAGCTGTGGACCCTCCCGACCATCCGGGGATGTGCATCTGCACCGGTAAAGACTGACAGGGAATCAGGGCAAGGGTGTTTTCACAAATCCAATATAAGTGATATGAACATATTTTGCATTCCTAGATTTGTGAGAGATCACTGCTATCAATATGGGCTTTATTTGCCTCTCAAAACATTATCATACACCCTCAGAAGGGCAGCTGCAAGCCATCACTGGTCAATGAGCATCAAATAAAATACTTTTATATAATGATATTATCCATAAAGATATTAAAGAATATTGTATTGTATACAGTCTTAATTTAAGATATAGGCCTAGGAGAAATAAAATAAGAGAGTATAAATTCTTTAGGGATTCCTCAAAATCTATAAATATGAAATACTTATTTTTAAGGGAAACAAGTGAAGTGATTATTAGTGAGTGTTATATGCTACTATCCAAATACATTTTTTAACGGGGCGTTTAGAGAGCTAAATATACATATAAACATGCACTCACATATAAACAGAACACATTAAGGAAGTACTTAGAGCGTGTATTTTAAAAAGTTGCTTGTGGCCATGGAAATCCTCTGCCCCAGCCTTACCGTGTTAGGGATGTGACAGATCTCAAAGCCATTAAAGCGAGAGGTGTTCCCTTCTAATCACAAAGAAATGAGGGAACAGACATAAGACCAGGCCTGGGTCTTTTCCACAGCTACAGCTGCACCTTCCAGAGCTCCTGACAAGGGTCAGTCCCTCCCTTGACCCCACTGTGCCATGAGACCCGAGGGCCCCTATGCCCACCCCTTTTCGCAGCAAGGCCAAGAGGAACGTGATCTGAAGGTGCAGTGGTCACGGGAAGAGGAGCCAAATGGCTCATGGTCTCCGCAGGCCCCCATACCCACACTGAAGAAAACCCCTTCCCTCCCAGACAGGCAGACACACCGACAGACCAGGGCTCCTTTCTCTCTGCCCCCAGAAGCCCAACTCCGCACACAGCCCCAGAGTCCAAAATGGGCTTCTCAGTTAAATACCAGTCGTTGAGAAAGTGGGGTTTGAAACAGAGAAATCAACTTTGTAAAATGTTTTTCTTTTGTATGACTCCAGATCTGGGGAGATTACTTTTCTGACATGTTTGCTTTTACCAAAAAGGAAAACTTACTGTTGATGTGATCGATGTAGTAGACACCGATCTGAGGGTCAAACCCTGCTTCCCATCCCCATGGCAGCTCGTCCCCAACACAGTCAGCGAAGGACAGGGGCTTCGTTAACCTGTAACAAACCAGAATAAATCCCTGGTGATTCTTTCCATCAAACCGCATCTGTCAAAATCAAACACCCCAACCACAAGTGTCTAGGCTGCATTTCCTTTTTGGTCTTGATTCTTTCTGGAGTTTGCACTACGGTGTTTGAAATCCTAAAGCGGAAAAACAAGAATAAATGATAAAGGTGATGACTGAAAAAGTAACAAGGTCCTAATACCCTTTCAAAAGTTCACAGCTTAAGCCTGGGAAATAAGTCTATATAATAAATAAGGCCACCTTAAGTCAGGGAGGACATCAGGCTGACAGTATGCAGAGAAACACTGGCACTATCAGTACCTTTAAGAGGAGGTGTATCCATGAGGCTGCATAACGCCAGCCTCGGGTAATCTTAGTACATTAACTAAACACTCGATTGTAAGGTCCACCGTGAGTCTTCCTTGCCAGGAGGGACAAATATATCTCATTTTCATAGGTACTTGTATGTAACAGTCACCAAAATTTTTAAGATTGGGAGATCTCCCAAACACACAATGTATTTATATATCAAAGAGATCTCACCTTTTGAAGCAGCCTTGTATTTTCTCTTTAAGTTTTAAAACTAATGGGGAAACTAGTTTCCTAAGCAGAGTACAGGTTTCAGACTTAGTTATGGGTTGATTTTTCTCTCGGTTCCTTCATTTTTGTTTTGGAGATCTTCCTCGGCCATCAGAGCAACCACGGGCAGGCTAACTTGACAGGTCAGCGAACGCTCTACTCCAGGGTGGCCGGCGTCAGGGGACACACCTTCTAACCTAATGCACCGGCGCCACCAGCACACGACATTGCCCAAGGTCCCTGTCATCCATGCTAAGGAAAGCCAACAGTCTCACAGCTCAGCTGAAATGCAAGTTGTGGGGGCCCGGCCTACAGCCGAGGCTGAGCCCCACTCTAGCTGGACAACGCCCTAAAGATGGCGCCCATTTCCTGCTCACCACCCTTTCCCCTCTTCCCTGTTGGGGATTGGCCCAGCAGACTTCCGTACCCATGCACAGCTCATGCTGCCCGCTTAGAGTGGCGCATGACACCTATCCACTTAAAGGTCACGCATGATACTGTCCCGGATTGGTTGGGTGACTGAATATAAGGGAGCCTGCCGGGAGGGAGAAGAGCTGCCCGACAACTGCTGTAACCACCACGAGAGATTAGACAATAAAGCCTAGAGAAGAATCAAGACCTTGGGTGTGTTGCTTCGGTCCCTGAAGGGTCGCGACACAAGTCACTTCCAGAATTGTGCCATCCTACAGGATAACACCTGCGTTGCCCTCCCCGCCGAACACCGGGAGGGAGAGACCCTTCTTCCCCAGCCTCAACCGCCTCCAATGGACATAAAACCCCAGCAGATGGAAGGAAGCAAGGGTCTCCTTTTCCCTTATCTTCCCTTAGCATGAAATCTGCTTCTGGATATGGCTCCCAGGATAGAGGCCTTTGAAACCCGGTCAGCTCACAGACGTAATAATAGCAACTGGCTCTGCCACTGACTCACTGTGATGCCACCATTCTGGGCGCCTCTCTCTACTGTTTTAAGTGGTGAGCCTTCCCCAGGTCCTTTCTGTGCAATCTACCTACCTCCCAAGACTAATATGAGGATAAAAAGGGATTAATTTAGAAGAGTGTCCAGCGCATGGTAAATGGTGGTGATGGTTAATACGAGCATGACCCATGAATTCTCTCATTTCCCCTTCAGAGGACTGGAGTGGGCAGCACAGCACAGGGCATGCGATGGTTCTCACAGCACAGTCCTCGCGACCAGCAGCACCAACATCTAGGAGCTGCACAGAACTAACCAAGTTGGGGGCCCTTTAGTGGGCCTATAGCATCAGAAATGCCAGGGCCCAGCAATACATATTTAATCAAGCACTCTGAGTAATTCTGGAGAATTTGGGAACCACTGGGTCAGGTTAAGAGCTTGAGATTTGGCATCAAACAGACCCTGCCTAAAATCCTTGTTTTGCCACTTGTAGAAGTAACCTAGGGCAGGTTATTAACCTTAAAAGTCTCTGCTCACAATCTATTTTTAAAAGGTGTGTGTGGGGGGGTTAGGAATTAGAAAGCTTAAAGGAGAATTAAACTGTAAAGTGCCTGACAAATGGGGAAGCCTCAATATATGTGAGACGAGAGAAATGAATCTCAAACCCGTGAAAGACGTGCCCAAATAGGGCAATGTGCCATATTTGCTGAATGAAACTGGAGTCAATCTGAACTCAGTCTGAGTCCAAAAATGACACTCTGAGAATTGTGCTCTAATTCTGTCTTATATCATAAACTGCCCAGGAAAATTGAGTTTTCTTTTGACAAAGGAATTAGGTACTATATCAAAAAATCCCCTGCTGTAGCAAGCAGCCTTGTCTTCATACACTGTCTGTTAAGACTGATCTTTCACTCCTCAATAAAGCCGATTAGATAAAGCCTGGGTGCCAGGTCACCTTGCATATTGCTCTGTTTGAAGATCCTCTTTCCCTAGTTCCTTTATCAATGCTGTCTAAGAAGTACGTGGGTACAAAAGAAATGAGGAATAAGGAGACATGAAAATGGTAAGTTTAAATGACAAAAGACAGAGAGATACTACACAAGTTTTATCCTGGCACCAAATCAATGTGTTTCATTGATTTGATATGAATATATTTATTATTCTTAGAAGTCACAAAAGCTCCAGACATGTGCTATGATTACAAGTTATGGTGACTTGATTACACTTGGAAGCAATCCAGCTTTTCCCATTAATCGTTCAACATAATAAGCATTTTATTAACTGTCACTGTTCTAAGACTAGAATTACTTCTGTAAGTATACATGTAATTGTGATCTCAGATAAAAAATTCAGATGTTTCCATTCCTGGAAATTTTACCATAAAAGGTTCTCTGCAGTGCTACTTCAAAAATCAATTTGATACTTCATTTCCTGTATCTGAATAAATAAGTTTTTTTCCCCCTACATTCTATCAATAACTAAAACCATTAAATACACATTGATAAATTTCAAAATGTTAGGATTTAATTCTTATCCACATTACTAGATAGAAGCAGAATAATGTTCTCAGGGACCAAACAAAATGAAGCATTCAAGTACGCTGCTAGCTGGTGAAAGGGAACATGTTACTTTGATATATTAAGAAGTAACACAAAACAAAAAGAAACAGCAGATGCAACCCCGAATTAGAAACAATACGACTTCGAATACAGTGAGCAGAAATGTTGATTAGCTTCCTAACTTCTTCCTCTTGTTCTGTGCTAGGAATCTCCGAAGGAGTCAATCTTCCTTTGAAGTGAAGGAAGTAAAAATGGATGAAGTTTGTTTGCTTTTTGTTGGTGCCTCACAAAGAAAGGACATCATGCAAAGGGCCTGAAACTAACTAGAGTCTTTATGCTAAATTCCAGAGATTACTCTTTCCTTTAAAAAGTCTCCCTTTGCACCGTGACTAATGTGAAGAAAATGGCAATTTACTGCAGCACTTTGCCAGTGTTTACCTACAAAATTTGAACTTTGCATGGTATTTCCTCTCTTTGTGGGCACGGTGTCATTCTGTCACACAATCTGTCATCTAGTATTTATTGTCAAGTGATACATACCTGTGTCTTGTGGCTGCAATGCCACACACACATATATATTCACTCTTCATCATGTGTGCCAGCCCAAACACAGAAGAACCGAGTTTGCATTCATTGCACTAAATGAAAACCATTTTCAGGTTAGTAAAACCCTTGCCACAATTCAAGCCTCCCAGATGTATAGCTCAGTGTGCACGTTAAAGGTCTGAACAGTTACTTTCCCTTTGTGCAGCATCTGTTGCTGTCATGGTGTAGCTGACTCAAAGCTGGCTCGGCTGCCTGGGATCAGTACAGGATCTGCCCACACAGACAGCGTCAAGTCTGCTCCAGGACGGGGAAGAAGTAAGGATACGGCTCACAATGTGGATTTTAACGGGTCAAATACCAGAAATCTTTCTATAGATCTGAAAGCATTTTAATTTATAATGATGTTGACGTGTCTCCTCAAAACAGCGTCCCTCTGGGTCTCTCGCTTCCTGGTCGGGGGTACAACAGGGAAGAGCCAACCGTGGCAGGGCCGCTGAAGAAACGGGCTCAGAAGTCGCGATGGACAGGAGGGCTGCTGGAGGGGAGGCCCTCGGCCTGGCCCAGCGGGCCGCGGGGAGCAGGCCACGGCCAGTGTCCGGGAGCTGGGCCTAGTGGCCGGGGCTGTCTGAGCAGGCTCCCTGCCTCACCCTCAGCGCAGGCCATCTTTGCACCTGCCTGGGTCTCAGAGTTCTCGCTCAGCTCTGCACCTGGGCCTCTTATAACGTTTACCCGCTGATGCTCTTTCGATCCCTTGGTGCCAAAGGAAGCTAGTGTAATTCCTCCTCCGTGTGACAGGCTTTCTGACAATCTTGCCCCTGGTCTGCGCTCCCAGAGGCCAGATGCCCCATCCTTCTCTCCAGTTCGCATGTCCCTCTTCCGCTCAAATGCCAGCCAACGGCCGGCGCCTAAGGGCACCTGGTCTCCCCCTGCCCCGCACACCCACTCCAGCGATCACCACCTGGTACTAACGTCCTCTCACATGCTGAGTATATACTTAGGCTGAGGGAGGGAAAGTTTACTGTAGGAGAGGACATATTAATATGATTCCATGTATTTGTTTACACTGTCTTCCTCTTTCAGCTAAAAAAAAAAAAAAAAAATTGATGCTAAGAAAGTCAAAATTGTGGATTACATCTCCCACAAGGGCTCTTTAATATAAGATCTGCCTGAAAAATGCTGACTTAATGTAGAGGTTCTTAAACCTCTGTGTACATCCAACTCGCCCGGAAGGCTTATTAGGGCAGGTTGCTGGGCCCACTCCCAGGGGTTCTGCCTGGTAGATCCGGGGTGGGGTGGGGGCAGGGGCTGAGAAGTTGCGTTTCTAACAAGTTCCCATAACTGACGGTGCTGCTGCTGGCGCCTGGACCACACTTTGAGAACCACTGGTTAAAGGACACAAATTTCAGCCCTAATCCACCCAGGTGATGGAGAAGTAGAAAATGAACTCACCTTAAAAATGAAACTGGAGGCAAAAGCCTGTGCTTTCAGAAATATCTCTATTATGAAAACTATGAACTGTTTACAAAATTAATGGCTTATTCATCCTGAGATTTATGCTACTTCATTTAATTTGAGTGAACTTTTTTTTTTCCTCAAGGGACATTTAAATAATCTCAAAATAAATTCTTTAAAAGCGAGGTTTTCTGTTTCTTTCACTTCCTCACTTACGTGTGAAATAGTCACAAGTATTCAACATCACTAGTCATCAAGAATTGCAAATCAAAACCACAATGAGGTACCAGCTCATTCCTACTAGAAGGGCGATGATTCAAAAAAAGAGACAGTGAAAATAACAAGCATTGACAAGGATGTGGAGAAATGGGAACCCTATACATTGCAAATGGAGACACAGTGCTTAATGGGTGCTTTGGAGAGATGGAAATATTTTGGAATTAGATTGAGGTGGTGGTCACGCAATACTGTGAATGTCCTAAATGCCACTGAATCGCTCACTTTAAAGTGGTTAATTTTATGTTAGGTGAAATTCACCTCAAAAAAAATTTTTTTTTTACGTAACAGCTTATAACAGTGCCAAGATTCCAAGTGAATAAAATATTTCACAAGAGGAAGTAAAATAGTAAAAGTATGGGAAAATGTTCAACTTCACCAGTAATAAAAAGAATTGCCAAAAAAAAACAGTAATAGGCTTATATTTAAGCCTGTTTGGGTATGACGTTTTTGTTTTCCTTTGTCTTCCTGATGAAACTCAGTTTTGGTGAGGATGTTAGGAATCAGGTATTTTCATTTATTGCCCATGATTTTGTAATTTGATACAGTCCTTTTAAGAAACAATTTGGCAGTATTAAAAACCATTAAAATGTCGACTCCGTCTAATCGAGGAATGCTGTTCTTACACAACGCTCCCTGAATCCTGTCCCACCTGGTCACCCCCAAAGCCTCAGTCTCCTCCTAAGGCATCTGACTGCAATGCTGTCTCCTTCACCAGCCTGGGGGCTTCCCGGAAGCATCTGGGCTCTGCTCTGCCCCCTAGAGCTCTGACACCAGGCCTATCTCATACGTAATCGGTGTGTGATCGGTGTGGATGGAATGGATGTAGATTAGAAAGGAAGACAGATAGGAAAAATTAGATCATGGAAGGATTGTTATTTATTTTTTAATTTTCAATTTACACAGATGTAATGGCAAACACATTCACTATAGGGACAATACGAAGGTTGATATTAAGGTGACAAACATGTTTCCTGACAATGGGACAGGATAGGAGAAAAACCTTTCAGTACTGCATAAAAATATCTGATCCTGTAATTTAGTTTATTATAATTACATTTGTCTCATACATGAATATAGCTAAATGGAAAGCGGATTCTTCGTGACAAAAAGGTAAAAGAATGTACCTCAGGTGTTTCACTAATTCAGCAAGTTTAAAAAAAAGAAGTAGTTTACCTAGCAGAAGAAAACAGGGCAGTCAGCAAACAGTTTAACATGAACCTCTTTTCTCTCCAAGAAATGTTTGCTTGTCAGATTATTTGGTTTTGGAAAATAGTTTGAGAATGTAAGTGGATATTCCAGCAAAGAAGGTAGGAATGCTTGAGAGAAGAAATGGGCTTAAACGATCATTGTCCAAACAAACAAATAAAACCCCACCCAGGCTGTCTTATACTCCGACCTACAGTTCAAACCACACAGAACTGCCATCGGTCTCAGCACGGACAGTAACTAAGTGTTCAAGCCCCAGGACTGGAAGGAGCTTGAGTAGTCACTGAGAAGGTGCTCCAGTCAGAGCCACAAAGAAATGACTCATGGCACACCTCTCTGGGTGGACCGACCTTGTTAAACTCAACCTCTCACTAAAGGGGCTAATTAAGGGATTCAAATGGAATTACTTTCATCAAGACAGAAGCAACTGGGAAGATGGTTTTTAATCCCTATAACCTTATATGTAGGAATAACACCAGAAACTGTGTTTCATTCCAGGCTATTTTTCCTTAAATATATACAGATATATAACAATGCACATGTAATATTTATTATATACATTTTTACAAGATTGGTATTAAACTAAATCAACTATACATAGATTATAGTTTTGAGTCTTGCCTTAAAGACCAGAAGTAATAAATACATTCTCATTATGAAGAATACATAAAATAGATAAACTATTATTAAAGTCTCTCCTTCATTTTCCTATAGAATTATATATATTCCATTATGTTGGTATACTTTGACAAAACATACCAACAGGCTCACACTATGTGCATTATCTATGACTTTGTTAAGTTTGCAATATAAGTTAGAAGTCTTTCAAAGAGCATGTGCACAGGTTTATGGCAATACGCATTAGAAAGACATTAAAGACATATTAACATTTAAGTCTTTCAATGCCAACTGACATTCTCCTCCCCCTGGGCTTTCTTGATTTGCACTCTCCTGCAGAACCTAAGTGCACGCCCGGTTCCCCCGCATTCTACCACCCCTCGGTATTGTCATGGGGTTGGGGGAGCAATCTAACAATAAGGTTCATAACTGTTCTACATGTTTGTGTGCCTCTTTTGTGAACTGTGCTTTTTAAAATTGTATTGTTTGTCCTTGTTATTGACTTGTGGCCACTTTTAATATATTTTTGTATTAATCCTTTGTCAAGTTGCACATATTTTTTACAAGGGTATTCCTTATCTATGAACTTTGTTTATGATGAGTAAAATATTACTTAAAAGTGTGAGGAACACTGGACAGCCAGTTGGGGGACAAAAGCTAGATTCCCATCTCTTCCTTACAATAAAACAAATTCCACGTAAGTCAAAAGAATTATATGTGATCAATGAAACTAAAGTATGAAACCCACTAGAAGAAAAAATATATAATAGTTCTTTAAAACTTCTGGGTTCCAATCCTTCATCCAGTGTTTCAAACTGTAGTCCTTCAATAACTTGCACTGAAAATATAATGGAAACAGAATCATACTACAAAATTTTAGTAAATCACTGGCAGAGGCTTTGTGCTTATTTATGGCTTGTTCTCTTTGTGAAAGAGGCAATTAATAAGTATTAGAAAGATGCTAAAGACATATTATCACCAAGCAGATTTAAGCCTGGATCTCACTGGAAGAACTGAAAAGCAAGTAAAATGGGATCAAAAAAAAAAAAAAAAAGCCTGTAAGTTGCTTAGTGTGATACCCCTTCCCCACTATAGTTGCCTTCAGAGACATGGTCCGAGGCCGTGGACGACCCCAGCAACAAGGGGCAGAACTGGGGCGACTTCTAATATAGGAAAGTAAACCTAAAAGTTTACAGAAGGGACCAAAGCAGTGGTCCTCCAAGTGTGGTCCACACACCAGCAACATCAGTGTCGCCTGGTGACTTCTCAGAAATGCAGTTACCAAGCTCCCCCCCAGAATGATTATGACGCCTGCTACAGAGCGACAGCCTCTGACTGGAGAGAGGCTGGCACAGCTCAGTGCTGCATTTTACCTCCAGCGAGTGGGTGACTGCAGTCGACAAGGAGAAAGATAAGCAACGTGGCGGCCCAGCATGAGGAGGCTGTTGAGGAGGAAATAATAACAGCATTGGGGCTGCAGAGGAGAAGAAAAGGCTCCTAGGAAATGCGGAGTTCCCATCCCTGGACATTCAAAGGTAGGAGCTGGACAGTGAAAAGCTGAGGGTGTATCGAAACGACGCACTCCCTAAACATGAAAGCAAGTCTACAATTCCGTGGTCTGGCAATTTCAGAGTACAGTGATATCTGCACGGGTAAGCAAAATTATCAGGAGTAATTAATTAACTTTAAAATATGTTGCGTGTGAGGTGCCAGAGGGACATGTAGGTAAAATATGGACTAAAACTTCCACAGGGAGATCAGATGAGTGAGATTAATGAGCCAGGCTGGCCCGGGGCTGTGCCCCCATTAATGGTCAGAGGAGGGAACAGGGAGAATGCTCAGAAAACCAACTCCAACCAAAAGAGGAAAACACCCCACTTTAGTCTCCGACCATTCCATTCCTGTCAATAGGAAGTAATACAACAATACAAACAAAGGATCGCTTCATGCGTGCGTTCGCCAGGTCACCCACTCTGCACGGCCCGCCCCTTCGCGCACTGGGGTTACCGGACAAGGTGGGCCGTGTACCGGCAGATTTCACAGACAAGCAGGGCCTGTCCTCTAGGGGTGAGCGGCCTCCTGCTACAAAGCGCTTCCCCAGTGGCAGCTCAATGCTTGCTATGGAAACAAATGAACTGAGTGTGGCTCTTTGTTGCACCATCAGAAAATTATTCCATCAATACCAGCGTGGGAGTCTTTGCCACGGGGAAGGAGACGGGAGTTGAGTTGCGCACAGTCATGCTCATCACACCATCACCACCCACGAGACCCCCTGAGCCAAGCGCCCACTTCCTACCTCGGACCTCCCGATACTCTGTGCTCTTCTCTCACAGGGAAGCGGCCTTCGGAGGCCAGGACACCCAGCTGGCCCAGGGCCGGTGGAGACTCCTGTCCACAGACCATGCCCACAGGGACCACCTCTGCTCTCCCGCCAGCCTGACCACAGGGAGCGGTCACTGGTCATGCTGAAATGTAATAACCCCCAGCCTTGCCTTTTTTTTTTAATAGTGTTATTTAAGTTTAATTAATATACCATAAAATGTGCCTACTGTAAGTGTACAAATCCAAAATTTTTTGTTACAGAGTTAAAACCTCCACACCATCTACATTTAGCACATTCCCACCACCCCAAAGGGCTCTTACTTGAATTCACCCCCCACATCCCTCCCCCTACCCCAGGCAACCTCTGCCTTACTTCCAGCTCTATAGATCTGCCTCCACTGGAATGTCATGGGAGGGGCGGGGGGAGACAGAATCACACAATTTGTGGTTCGTTGTCTGGTTTCTCTCATTTAGCAAAAAGCGTTTGCATTTCACTCATGGTTTTTTTTTTGCATGTGTCAAGACAATCCTTTTTATTGCTGTATCTGGCAATTTTATTATATGGATATACCACATTTTGTTTATCTATTCACCAGTTCATAGACATTTAGGATGTTTCTGTTTCTACCTATAATGAATAATGCTGCTACAAACGCCTGCATCCAAGCCTAGCTTTTGAGAGGAGAAAAAAATGATCAAACTTGAGGCTCAGTGAAAAGGGCCAGGTTTCAGGATGTGGCTGACACAAATTACTGGCATAGTGGAGAAAATACTGAACATCGGAGAGAAAAGGAATCCAGCAAGTGTCAACAAGACACCCTCATTAACATCAGGAAGTCATTAGAGAAGCTGGCACAGGCGGGCAACACTGAAAAGCCTACCAGTAGGAGCCCAGCAGAAGAGGCAAAGGAGACGTGAAGCAGCGTGAGGTACAGGCAGTGAGAACGCGCTCCTGTGCACGGCTCCCTCTGCTGGAACAGCTTCCCTCCCTCCCTCCACTTTCCTCCCGTCCCCCCCTTCCTCAGTTTCACCCTCCAGTTGAGGTTTAAGATTCAATTTCTTTAAAGCTCAGTTCAAGTACCATTTCAGGGAAGCCATCCTGTTACCTACGCTGCGTTATTTGATAACATTGTATGAGCTTTAGTTTTGGAAGAATTTTCCCATTCAAATTGGCTGCTTTTCACAGTTTACATTTTTTAGTTTACTTGTCTATCCTGTGTTCATTCAGTTCCTGTTGGTTTTTCATCTCTGTATTCTAAGCACATAGTGAGGTACTGGGCGCTCACTGGATATTTGCTGGAGGAACAACGAGTGAGTGATTTCCAGCCAGACCTCTCTGCAAAGATTCAGGCTATCAGAGCCAGCATCTGCCTGATCGTTCCCGGGGGTGCCTCTGAGCCACACTGTAGGTAACTTGTGTTAAACACAACCCTTGAGCCCCTGGCCACTTTTCCGAACCCCACTCCTGCCCCCAGACTACCCATCTTGGGGAAGAGCATGGTCATGAACCTAGATGCTCAAGTCACAACCCGGGAGGCAGCACCCTGGACACTTCCCTCGCCAAGCGTCCTGCAGCCCATCCGTCAAAAATCCTACAGGCTCAACCCCCCAGCCCAGCCTGAACCACACGGCTCTCCTCCTACCCGGGAGCACTGGCTCTCAGACCAGGCCCCGCACCCCTCTCCTCAAAGCATCCCCCATGAGCTGTGTCTAGACTCTCTCTATACGTAGCTACAAAACCGTACACAGCCTTCTTTTACCACAAGTAAGATACTGGGTGTCTTTCTGCAGTTTATGCATTTGACAACACAGCTTGGGACTTTTCGTGTTGATATAGCAGGTGTAGATCACAGTTTACTTAGCCTTTCCAGGCCAGCCCATACTGATGGACAGTTTGGCTGACTCTAAAACAACACTGTACTGAATATCCTTGACTGAGCTGTAGGGTAGATACTGGCAAACATCATGCTCTGGCACAGGTTTACAAAGCTACGCTCAGGACGTGGTGCGCAGCTACGCACACACAAAGGACAGCAGCCCCTGTGGGAAGGTGACTTGCAGCCCAGGTGCCTGGCTCGGGAACCTGTTCTGCAGCCCTGAAGCCTGTGGCTGCTGAACACAGCGTGCAGCTGCTCCAGGCAGGGGCTCCGAGTTGAAAGGTGCAGCTATGGTCAGTGGGGAGTTGTAGGAACCAAGCCTTGCTGAGCTGCAGGGAAGGATCTGATGCTCCATTTTTTTATAGATTACAGATACTGTTACCTTTAAAGACAAAGCAAATGAACTTGATAAGGAATCTCATATGGTTCATAATGTGAAGTCTGTGTTGTTTCAGCAAATCTCAATTTTGTCAGTCCTGCTTGGATAAATGCTTCAAGAAAACGCCTGTATGAGTACTGCATTCCTGACAGATTTAACTCAGTGTATTTCCTGACACTACAGTGATGCTGTTAGCAGAGCCTGGCCTTACACTGAGATCTCTGTGATTGACACAAATGGGGTATCTAGCATTTGACCATCAGTGATCTTCAGGGTGCAAAGTGGAGAAGAGATTCTCAGCTAAGCACTGGCCTTCTAGAATGTGAACACCACAGAGACATCTGACCACACAATTAAACCAAGTCTGCCTGCTTCCAAAGAAAGCCCTCCAAAGGTAAATGGGGCAATCATTCTCCACGTGCCTGCAGCTTCTCATACTGGACAAAAACACATGCTAGAAAGCATGCCTCATGTTTCTGAGATGACTGTTCACAGACAGGCAGAAAATGCATGCCAGCATCCATAAATGTTAGTTGGAAATATTTTATGTAACATTGATGAAGCCTTTTTAAACTTATATATGTCTTGATTAAAGTCAGTTTCTATAGATATCTATTCACAAATATTATATACACTATTTTCACTAAGAGGGGGAAACAGCCTTCTATTACGTAGCCTCTCCCGAATCTTGGCGGACAGCAAAGGCAAAGAGCAAACACTTAAAGTTTCAGACCAAAGGTCCTACAATCCCCTTCTTCAACTTCTCTGCATTAAACCGTTTTCTAAGACATTTACAAAAGTTATTATTTTAAGTTATTAACAGAATCTATTTGACTCCTCTGTGACATGTGTATGTTGGACTGAAACAAATTTGAACTTTTAAAAACACACATTTTTAGCGACCAATCTAGTAAGTCATTCATAATCCGTATCCCTTAGACATATAGTTTAGATGATTATTTCACCTATTTTGCAATCTAATAAGTCATTCATAATCCTTTTCCCTTACATATATAGTTTAGATGATTATTTTACTTATTTTACTGTTTAATTGACTTATGATGTAATTTTGGCAAGAAGTAGATGTCAGTCCTATTAAGTCAGTGAGTTTGAGGACTACTGGTTAACTTGGCAGAGCTGATGACTACCCAGGTCCACCTAAAGTCATCACCGACCAGCAAATCACTCAGTTGATTTTGCCAATGTTATTATCATGTCTTTTTTATCTTGTTTACTCATAGAGCTTCTCTTCTTATCTCCTCATGACCTGTCTTGTCCACCACTGTACTCCTCAGTGCCCAGAACAATGTCTGCTGTTCATTCAACCTGAATACAATGAATGTACTTTCTGTCAACCACTGCGTCTGTACTAATGTCCTCTGTCAGCCACACACTAAGGACACTAGGCTTTTGCATTGAAAAGCACCTCATCCTGGCCCTGCATACAACCAACACTTGAACCAAAATAACCATATTTTTTTTTTTAAAGCTCCAGGGTTGGAATCTTAAGATTCACATGTCAGAAAACTAGGAAATGTTCCCAAGCAGCCTAAGGAGTGGCGCTAACATACCCCAAATCAGTTCCATACCTAGTGTTTGCTTTGCTAGTCAAACACACTATTGAATTTTTATAATGCATATGAAGGCTTTCTGGGGTGGTATTTCCTTATGCTCTGCAGCCTCTATTTTCCTCTGGCATAGCACCAGCTCCTCCGAGCACTAAAAATTAGACATATGGAATGTCAGGAATGTCTGATAACTATACTAACTTCAACGATCAGCCCTTAGTCATAAACAAGAATGCATGACCTTTGAGCTCAGACTCAAATTCAATATGAAGCAAACAGAAGTCATGAGGCTGAAGGCTGGCTAAGTGTGCAAGGTGAGGTGGGGTGGGCTGGGAAAAGCTCTAGATATACTTCTTTGTTGCTGTAAAGATAAATACTGCCTCTGTATCTAAATGTTAATGCACTGAATGTGCAAAGCATTGTTTGGCTAAGTTTTTAGATTAGTATCACATGAACGAGAAAAACAAGCCATGAAAATTACTTTGTAAAATAAAATTCGTCTGGTTCCCATATACTGTCACTGACATCTCCTTATCAGGGCCTCATCTTTAATTATTCATCCAGTTCTATAGGTCCTGGGAACTGTTCAATATTAATTAAACTAGGACTGTTCAAGATTAATTAAAAGAAAAAATGCACGAAAACAAAAACTGAGGGACTGTTCTAGTCCAAAAGGGAAAGGGAAAGAACCACCAATGGTAGCAGGTTTATTTGCAACTGGTTCCCAATTTTTGAGGGTGGAAAAAAAAGTTATAAAACAATTATTGGAACAGCTGGGTAATTTAAATACACCAGATGTTCGACAATATTATGGAACTTAAAGAAAAAATTTCTATAGTTGCCATAACTGGTATTATGGTGTGTTTCGTGTTTACTGGTGGCATTACAAGATTTTAGAAGAGGCATAAACACAGAACAAATGGTAGACTGGAGGAGCAGACACAAATGACAACACGGAGGGTGGCAGAAAATGGCACAGAAGCAACTGACGGGGACCTCCGAGAGAGGACAGGCCAGTCAGCGAGGGGAAAGGCAGGAGCCGCCCCCTCGCACTGCAACCCTCTCCATGCTCTGAGCTCCAGTCGCTGAGACTTTATCCGGAAATAATATTTAAGCACTGAATACTGATTTCTTTACAGGGTGATAGAATACTCCAAGATGGTGAGGGGAGGAGAAGTGTGTGCCCATGGGGAGGCCACGGGTACGGGAGCCGAGTCCTCAGCCATAGCGGGATGTCACTTCTCAAAATCTACAACTGAAAAATCAGGACATACAAATACTGTGTTCAAAAATATAAAGGTAAATACCCAAATAAACCTTTAAACGTATAAATGTAGTTGTCTCTGGGGAGAATCAGGTATGGGGAGACTTGTGAACCAGAGGACCGCTGTTTTGCCTTGGAAAGCCATTTTGTGTTTATTAATTATTTATAGCTATGATTTTGATAAATGAAGTTGTAAAATCTCCCATAAGTTTCCAATTTTAATTTCAAAAGTCAGAAAATGTTCTCTAGTATCTACATTTACTAGTTTCAAATTTATCCCTGAAGAAATCTCATAATTTTCTCAAGTTCTTAAGTTAATGCTTATTCTGATTTTATCTAAAGTATATAATCTAAATCATATAATCTAAAAATCTGAAGATATTACCAATGTAGCCTTTCAGTATAAATGAAGTTGCAGTGAACTTTAAGTAAAATAGAAAGTATAAATATTATACCTGATCTTCTAGGTTTTATTTAGAAGCCCCTGTTAACATCCACTACACAAAAGATACCAACTAATATTTATGAAAAGTATTCTGTAAAATGTTAAAGCACAACACAAATGCTTTTATTTTCACTTATGAACACTTGGCCCTATTCTCAAACAGGTTACAGTCTACCTGAAAAGAAAAGCATATGCAGAAATAGACATAACACAAGGCAGTTTGTGCCAGGAACCAAGTGCCAGCGATACAAAGAAGAAATGAAGGCTGTTGATTAGCCAGTTTCCATCTGGTTGTAGGTTAGACGCTCTCATTCAGTTACCTTCTCTCTCCATTTTATAAAGCAGACAAACAAATTATCCTCAAGACATTACCTTTTAAAAGGTCACTAAAAATGATTGTTTATTTCTCTGCCTTATTCTTTCTACCATGCTTTCAATAAATATTAAAAAATCAATATAAATGGAAAACTGTGTCCAAAAAAGTGCATTTCAACATCTGAGGCTCCGTATGTCTCATGTTTCACGACTTATAATTCTCCCTGGATCCGGCCCTTGGCAATGCTTTGCCCATTTCCAAACCTCACCAAAGGGCCCTCCTCCCTCCCTGCCACCCGCCACACTGCCATATATTCTTCCGAAAGACTCAAACTCCAGGACCTCAGAGCTGAGGAGGCTGCCATGCAAGCCCCTGCAACTGCTGTCAGATATCTGAGGATCAGACACGCATGGAAGGATTTTGAATGCTTTACGTCTATACCCTCCCAGCCGCAGGCTCTCCCCCACACCTCAACTTGGCGTCTGGCTCCTGAATCTAATGTTTTAAGCCATATGACCATTCAAAGAGAGCCCCACTATTTTCTAGAGTGGAAATCACTCTCTAGCCAAGGGCTCAGCAACTATTCATCTTAAGTTTTGGTCTTTTTAGAGTTATAAGCATCTGGGATAATCCTCTCACCATTATTTGTGTTGCAGCTTTATGTTCGTTTTGTCCAAAAATCCTACTCTTCACTAAGCAACTTGAATACCTACATTTCAAACAAAATAAAATTGCCCATTAGAAGCCCAAACTCGTGTTGATGAGAAACTCTGGACTTCACAGCAACTGTTCTACTTAGGTAAACATCCACCTGACTGCTATATTAAAGTAAGCTAGAATCAGGTTTCAAAAGGGTTCCTGGGATGAAAACATAATTTTACATGATCTGTTTGTTTGATGATACCACAACTAAATATTCAGTAATGGACTGGTTTAAGAGAGACAGCTGTAACATTTCTCTGAACACTTCATTTCTTTATACCAGGTCTTGAATCTGCAAAATCACTTTCTTTAAATCACTTTTATTTACATGGTATAAATAAATTGGGTTTATATGCATAAAGATATTCAGCCTATCATCTAGGTATACTCTGGTCATTCTAAAATTTTATTTTCTCAAGATTTCTCCAATGGAAAGTTAAAAATATAATGACAGGAAAACTTAAGTTAACTTCCCATAAAGTATAAAAGACACATAAAACATGCTTGTCGGTCCTTTCACAAACCTTAACCGCTTTACAGTAACACATCCAATTTCAATGAGTGCCAATAATGATGAATTATCAATAAGGCAAAGAGAGTAAAATAAAGTTCTCACATGTCAATGATTTGTAAGCTGGTATTTATTGGGTCAATTTTGCTAATTTTAGTATTTCTAAATGTTTTTAAACATACAAAAATATAGACTTTATAATACTTTATATTATAAAGAAGATGACATTTTGTATTTAAAGATGAGTTTTAAAAACTTTCGCATTTCTATACATGCCATAATTTAAAATCCTATTTCAATGTGTGAAAATGGTTATCTGCTGTCCTTGTTTTTAATTTTTGTCCGTGATGACACCATGGCCAGCAAGCATGCTGCCACGCAATGACAAACAGGGAGGAAACAATTGGTTTAACAAACTCTAATGTTTGTTTTCCTCAAAGAATTTCTAGGCACTAGACAATTTCAAAAATAAACTTCAACATCCTTGAAGTGGAATGGACGTCCTTACTTCATCATATCTAAGCCAAGACAGAGAGACGCCGATGTGACCGTGCCACAAGTAATCACAGGGTCCCCAGAATACAGCTCTGCGGTGAAGTGAAATGCCCACCGCACGAGGGATCAGAGTTTCAAGGCTCCGAATTGATCTCTGCCTACAGCGCGCTGGAAGAGCTTTAGCATTTAAGAATCTCTTTTGATTGTTAGTTTCCTTCATCTATAAAACAACTGTGTTTGAGTTAAAGAGTCATACTCCAAAGCTTAATGACTTTTTAGATTCTGAGACATTTCTTCTTTTTTTCCCGCCGACTTGGATAGAGATCTAAATGACCCTTAATTGGCAGTGGTCTCTGACAGTTCTGTTTTAAACCCCTGTGCCCCCAAAGAGCCTTCTGCTCTATCTAGTGGGAAATAACGAGGATCTTTCTGAATCTTGAAGAAAACTGTTCACTGACTTCCACTGCCAACTACGTGAAGTCCAAGGTATGTGGTCTGGCATTTGGGATACTCAAAATCTGACCTCAACTCGCCTTCTCAGCGTTTATCTCCAGTGATGCGCCTTCCTGTTCCCAAAGCTGCAAACTAGACATGTTTTTCCTAAGCATGCTGAGGTCCTCCCGCTGCCTGTGTTCTTTTGTTCTCATAGTATTCTTACCTAGACTTTCCTAGTCAAGTTTTACCTAATCCTCAAAGCTAGGGGGACCATATAATGTATCGTCTATGTCTGTTTTGACAGTGAAAGTGGGTGTTAAGAGTATGGGACCCTGGGACACCAGGAGTAACTAGGACTCAGCCAAGCCGACTGGGACATGCGGCCACTCACACAAAGCCCAGCTCAAGTGTGCCTCTACTGAAGTGACCTCTCCCCGACTAACCCCCATCTCACCTTTAAATTTGTATCTTTTCTGTGATGATTTCTGCTGTATATCTGAGCTACGTGTTTAACAGGCTCTATCTCCCTAAGTGGACTGAGTGATGAAATGATTCAGTATTGTACTCCCTACAATGCCTAGGACATAGCAGGTGTTCAATAAATATTTGTGGATGACTGTGCTGCTAGGTATGTCTAACTGTGGTATGTGACATTAGGTCCTTTCAAGTTAGTAACGCCTTTGTAAAATCAGCACCATAGTTCAAACACAGAAGAAAACCACACTCCTTGGCTACACCAAAGAGCCATCTCCCTCGGGAGATCCCATGTTCACACACTATGATGGTTTGTCCCGATTTGACCAGTTTCTCTGGCCCCTCTGTCAGGTTCCCATATGCAGTCACAGGCGCGGGGACAGAAACCTTGTCACTCACTGCTTGGTTCCTTGCTCACAGCTACATGTCTAAGCTCTGATGCAAGATCTACACAACTCTGTGCTTTCAATTTGTGAGGAGACAGTTCATGAAAAGAAAGCACTGTTCTACCTTGGGAGAGCTTTAGGTCTGGGGCTAGAGAGCTGACAGATTACCACTAACCAACAGGGTTCTGACTGGTCTGCATCCCAAAGTATTTTATCTGCTCTTTTCTTAGGTACTCTTTTCTTAAGGTACTACACATTCTAGACACCTTGGGGTCCAGATCTTTATCCCCCAGAGCACACAGAGTAACACACATGGTACACACTCAATGGATATTGATTGGATCGATTCTAAAACTGATGAGTAAGTGACGACGTGCGGTCAGGCAGCAGCTGGCCTTCCTTACTCACATGGAAGTAAGAATCCCCACGGCCCTGCCGAAGAGCACCTCAGATACTCAGTGGTCAGGCCGGCTGCCACCCAACTCCTTCCCGTGCAAAAACCCCGTGAGGTAGACGTGAGTCCCCGTTTTACAGAACATGGTGCTTTTCACAGAAATGAAGCGCACTGTCTAGAGTGGGCTGCTAAGTGAAGGAGCCAGGTGTTCAGTGCAGACATTCTGACTGCACAGGAACACGGCAGTGAACTTGGCAGCTACGACATCTGCATAACAGAAAGTATCTACAAGCCGATGGCTACAGCTGCCCCAGGTGTCCTATGCAGGCCTATTCATTTTCTGAGGACAAGGAGAGGAGTGGGGAAATCTTTCCCTAGCTGCTCTTTCAGCCACTAGTATAGGTAGACCTGGAAAGGCTCGAGTGGGGAAAAAAAGAAAAGAGAAATGTAAATGAGAAAAAAACACAACAACTTGACATAGCACAGAACTAGAAGTAGAAGGCGTTCAGCGTCACAGTATCAGCGCAGGACTGCGTTCCCCACACGCACACATTACAACATTGCTACAGAAATGCATCAAGTCATTTTGGGGGCACAATACAAGAGGCACTGTATCATCTGGAATGCCCACCTGGAGGTGGACTCTTCTACTAAAACAGAAAGTCTTATGGATTAAACAAAAGCATTTTTAAAAAATCAACAGTTGTGGGTTTTTTTTGTCCAAGTACATTTCATTATACCATATTCAAATGCCACATATAGGATTTGGATGAAAAATTAAAACTAGTACATTGTGCCAGTTTTTAAAGTTCCTTCATTACCTATATAGCGTCTACATTCCTTCTTTGTAACGGTAATTAAATCTAAGCCTCCACAGGCTTTATTCCCATTTGCTATGAGTCTGAAGGCATGAGTATGTAGCATTTATATAACAGGAAATATCTAAAAGCATTCTGCTGAGATTTCCTTCCTCCACACCCCCTTCCACACCCATTCCTTAGACTGCCTTCAAAAGGCCTGCTGTGTTCTTTAAAAATTAAGCACAAGTTACTAATAGAAATAAAGTACTATTCCTTAGCTTGTTTAGACACCACATTCCCCACTAAAGTTAAGTTTAGCCCGGCTTCAACAGCATCTCAAGCTCGGCCCCTGATCCTGAATGCTCAAAATGTTAATGCCACGCAGCTCAAATATGCTTTTCTGTTGTTATCATGGTGGAATTTATGAGGGAAAGAAGAGAGCTAACCAACGTGGCTTTCCATTCTCCACATACCAAGCCCTTAATCAAGAGGCCCTTCAACGTCTGACGTGAACGTGGCTCTCTCTCCAGGTCAGGAGAGGCCCTTCCCTCTTCTCACTGCCTCGAGCCCTTACTTACTGTCCTACCCTCACATCCCCTCTGCTGACCGTGGTCTGAGTCCCCATGGGCGTGTTGTACCCAGAAAATGTAAGACACGGAAACAAACGGAATGTGAGATGTGCAGGCGAGGGAATGTCTGTCTATAGGATATTAGAGGCGACGATGGTTAAAACAAAGCTTAAATGAGCCCAGCGTTTACTGGTGGTTAGTATTTCTGTAACAGCAGCTCGTAACAGGTATCAGTACTTTTGGTTTATTACATGTCCAAATGTGCCTTTTCTACAGAATACCGTTGGTCAAGGAAAGTCCTTCTGGTAACGAGAATGTGGATGCGGCCATACCGGAGGCTGTCACACAGAACTAACTGGCACACAGCCAGCTGCAGTTTGCCTGGTTTTTGAAAATATCTACCCGTGTCCTCAGACGCCAACGTGCAGGAGGGCTGGGGAGGCCTGGCCCCACTGGAGCTCGCCTAAAGCTAACCGAGTCCAGGACCCACACCCACAGGAAAGGGCTTATTTCTCTGCCAGCTCTAAAGCCACACATCCCACAGAATTTTCCTCCAACAGGGTAGACTGGTTTAGGAATTTCCCAAAATATTCTTGATTTTTAAAAAGTGGGAACCTCCAACTGATTGTAACTTCCTCTGTCTTTTAAAAACCAACTCCCCAATCTCTTCCTTCTGTTTCCATTATTTTAAATGTAAAAGTGTCTAAACCCATGCATATGTATGAATTAATATCTGATAAAGGAACCAGAAACATACAATGGGGAAAAGACAGCCTCTTCAATAACTGGAGTTGGGAAAACTGGACAGCTACATGCAAGAGAATGAAACTGGATTACTGCCTATCTCCACACAAAAAAGTAAGCCTGAAATGTATTAAAAACCTAAGTGTAAGACATGAAACCATAAAATTCTTAGAAGAAAACACAGGCAAAATCTCTTGAACATAAGCATGAGCAACTTTTTCCTGGACATGTTTCCCCAGGCAAGGGCAACAAAAGCAAAAATGAGCAAATAGTACTATATCAAACTAAAAAGCTTCTGTACAGCAAAGGATACCACCAGCTGAACAAAAGGGCCACCTACAGGATGGGAGAATATATTTGTAAACAATTTGATAAGGGATTAGCATTCAAAATATACAAAGAACTCAATATGCCTCAACACTAAAAAAACAAATAACCCAATTAAAAAATGGGCAGATGACCTGAACATTTTTCCAAAGAAAAAATACAGATGGCCAATAGGCACATGAAAAGATGCTCCACTGCTCATCATCAAGGAAACGCAAATCACAACCACAATGAGATACCAGTTAGAATGGCCACTATCTCAAAGATAAGAAACTACCCGTGTTGGTGAGGCTGTGGAGCAAGGGGACCCCTCCTGCACTGTTGGTGGGGATGTGAACTGATGCAGCCATGGTGGAAAGCAGCATGGAGTTTCCTCAAAAAACTAAAAACAGAAATACCATACAACCCAGTAATTCCACTTCTAGAAATTTACCTGAAGAAAACAAAAGCCCAGATTTTAAAAGATATATGTACCCCTATGTTTACTGCCACATTATTTACAGTAGCCAAGACATGAAAGCAACCTAAGTGTCCATCATTAGATGAATGGATAAAGAAGAGGTGGTACACACACACAGTGGAATATTATTCAGCCATAAAAAAGAAAGAAATTCTACCATTTGCAACAACATGGATGGACCTAGAGGGTATTATGCTCAGTGAAACAAGCCAGGCAGAGAAAAACAAATGCCACATGATTTCACTTATTTGTGGAATCTAAAAATAAAACAAAACAAAATGAACAAAATAGCAGTAGACTCATAGACACTGAGAAGTGACTGGTGGTTACCATGGGGAAGGGGTTAGGGGGGTGGGGAGAGTGAGGGGGATCAAGGGGCACAAAAACCTCAATCATAATGTAAGTTGGTCACAGGGATGGTAATACATTGCAGAATATAGTGAATGATTCTATAACATCTTTTCCTATGTTAACAGAGAGTAACTGCACTAGTGGGGGGAGGATTTCATAATAAGGGTAACTGTTAAACCACTGTGTTGCATATTCGAAACCAATCTAAGATTGTATATCAACTAAACTTCAATAAAAAAAGAAAAAATGTGTCAAATCACATAATGTAGAGCATACTAACCTGCATTAAGTCGTAACATTCTCAAAGTAAAGTAACAGCGAGTTTAAGATTAGGAAATCTTACTAAATGAAATTTAGAGCAGAAAATGAACTTTTTATATGGACCTTAATTGCTGCTCACAGAAATTATTTGTGAGAGATCATTTTTATTGCAGCTCCATTTTCTTATTACCCTCAGAAACTCTAAATAAAAGTGCCATTTGGTTAAATGGAGTCAGTCCCAACTGAATAGAGTAACTCAGGAACTCAGCTCAATTGCCTGTAGGAACACTAACTTCATTTTACCTAAAATTAATACAACCTGCATCATTAGAGCAAACCACTCCGACTAATCTTGCCACCTTACTTAATGTTTCAATTTCACATATAATTATGTTATAAAATTGTAAGGCACCCCAAGCTAGTTCACAAATCACTTCTGTGTTATGACCAAGAAAATACCCAACATCTTCTCACAAAACTGAAAACATATAAATTAATATTAATAATTTTGAGCACCATCCCCATACAATAAGATAATCAAGACAAAGAATACTTCCAAAGTAATGTGACAATGACTTATAAACTTAGGTCAGTTCAAACAATCAAAATGACAAATAGTAGAGGAAACAGGCACAGCCTAATACACTGGAGTCGGGCTCCAAAAGCCCACTTGTAAATCAGCTGTTCAGGGCTCAGGTCACTCATTAGGTCAGGTCCCCAAACCAGATCACGGAAGTCTCTCATCCCCATCAACCTCAGTTCATCTAATGAAGTTCTCTGCAGCCTCTTCTTCGTGCAAACTTCCTAACTGGAGGAAGGATCTGTCCTGCTGCTGTTACTACCCCTCAGCTGCGGGTCCCTCTCCCCGTAGTGAGAGCCCAGATGTCCCGGCTCCAGCCCACTGACTCCTGCAGCGCGGGGCACAGGCGCGGCGGCCAAGGGTGGGAACTCCGGGCCTCAGTCTGACCCTAAGCATGCTGAGTCCGGCCCTTCCCCAACGCGCTCACTTGCATCTCTCTGTGGCCACCGGATGGGTCTGTCCACTTCCCTTTTAACTGTTAACATTTTTTCTGGGTAGTTGTCCCTTTCATTCACTGGGAACAAGTCTTACAGCTTCACTTCTACTTTTGTACCTCATGCAAATCCCTGTGATATCTTAAGGCTTTTCACTGCTAGTCACTCAAATGAGAGGGCTCCCTTCCTTGACATCATCACACCAAGGCACTACAGAGAAAACTGGACATAATGATGCCTCTTGAAACACAAAAGAAAGATGAATACATGTGAAAAGGCAAAGCCCTTGATGAGGTCTTGGGACTGTGGATGAGCCTCAAAGCACCTACTCTGGATGCCAAAGAAACCCCTGCCCTGGGTTAACCAGACAAAGGGAAGTCAGAGCAGCACGCCTGCCAGGAGGGGCCAGGGGGCTGGCTGAGCCGGTGGTGCAGCCGTTCCTCAGGGGCCAGGAAGCTCAAGTCCCAGGAGACGGCTCTGCCAGCTCTACAGACTGGAACAAGGACAGGGAAGATGAGGCAATGACGGACCCGGGTGAGGCGGGGACAAGGTGCCCTAGAGAGCGCTGGAGAGCACGTTAATGGGAATGCCGTTAAGAGCCTGAGACTCTAGCTGGGTACAGGCAATAAAACAGCTGAAGATGGTGGCGTAAGGGGAGGGCAGTGATGGCAACTGAAGCAAGGTCTTCTATTCCTAGCACAGGCGGTCCTCCCTCTGCACAGTAGTGCAGAGCCGTAGAATAAGCGTGCAAGCTGGAGTCGTGCAGAGTGGCCTTAATAAATAATGGGGACGGGCCACAATTATTCTTAGGCCTTTGAGAGTTTTTGTCACAATATGACAAGTTCTTTATTAATGCATAGGGAACTGAAAAAAAGAGCAAAATGAACATTTATTTAGCATACTGCAATTTAAAACATTAGAAACTGGGAGTAAAAAACTTATCAAGAATGCTTTGAATGGGACTGGCCTTCTTTACAGTACCTAACGTGATACAAAGCGAGTATCTTTTTACACTGTGATGAACGACGATACTCCTTCCTGTGTTTGGGTCAACTGCCAGCATTTTATCCTACATCTCTTACGGCCCAAGTTCCTGATGGGGTAGTTTCAATGTCATGAATTATCACCAAGAGTTCCTTTAAAGTGAAGATATTTGGTGGCATCACTTCCTCTGGGCCATCTTTATCTTTTTCATTACAGTCACTTGCCTCAATTATGCTGAAAAGTCCGCTGCTTCGCTAAGTTCCTATGGCTACATATCTCCGGTCTCTCAAACAGTGGCAAAGTCAACATTCCCACGGTCGCCTATTTCTTCTGTAACTCTATTTATGTTCGATTTAGACCCTGCAAGGTAATTTGCACAGCATGGTAAAAGTTTCCGCCATTCTGCACACATATTACTCGCTGTTACTTCCTGCTATGGTGTTTCGATGTTTTCTAATGCATGTTTAATTGCTTATTGTCCCATTTCTTGCAAAATTCAACTGCAGAAAATAGAAAATGCATGATCTCCAGCACCAATAACCTGTCAGAGAGTCCATTTAAGACAATATGCTCTCAAAGTTGAAACAGTTCCTTATTCACTGGCTCTGTGAAAATTACTGAAGGAAAACTGCACCAAAATAGAGTCTGCACCAAAATAGATGGGGGAGTTCTCATGACCTACCACTTCTTGTCAGCTTCAGACCCAAAAGGAAGAGACTTTCCTTGCAAGTGGATAACTGCTTTAGCTCCTACTTTACTACCCCAGAAGGAGGAAAAAGGGTTTCTCCTGCCCTAGCAACAGCCTAGCCAATGAGAAGCTATGACACTTTGAACTCCCAGTGTCCTTCAGCGGACTTTCGGTTTATAAGAACCCCTCCCAACTCCTCACTGTCCTCTCTAAAAGAGCTCCCTGTCCTTTGTTCCCTGACTTGCCTATGGTTTTGTCATAGTTGTGTGCTCCAAATTGCAATTCTTCACTATTCCAAATAAACCCATTTTTGCTGGTAAAATAACTGACAGGATTTCTTTTATGATTAAAACAGCTCTGTTAATGAAGTTCTGTTTGCCAGCAAAAAGCATACTTTCACATTTTTAATTCAAGTTCCCAAGAGAATCAGGGTGCCCTGAAGCATTGTCTAACAGTAGTAGTTGTGCTTTAAAAATTAAATTATTTTGCCTACTTCTGGACAAAAACACAACTGAAACAAGTCTTGAAATGACGATATTGTAACCCATGATCTTTTATTTGCATGCCAAATGATCAGCTTTCTCATGATTTTTTAATGCTCTAGGATTCTCAGATTGATAGATAAGTGTCGGTTTTAATTTAAAGTCACCCTTTGTGCTGCCTCCTAAGAAAAGAGTTACTCTGCATTTGAATCCTTTATGGACACATGGAGATCCTACATCTCTTATGGCCCAAGTTCCTGATGGGGTTGCTTTCCGACCTGCCTCACCAGCAGTAAATATTTGATGGTCATCGTCATCACTTGCCTTACCTAATCCTTGGAATCTGGAGGCAAATTTCTCAGCAGCATCCTTATCTATGGTACAGCTTCATCTGATGGCTTAACGTTGATCAATTCATGCCAACTTCTGAATGCTGAAATCCGTCTTTACGGACAGCATTTCTTCCTCAGTATCTGCGTAATTACCATTTCTTTCAACACAGCGACTAACTCCAGTACTTTGACCTGAATGAGAGTTGGACTGATTAAGATTTTTAAAATTTACAGTCTTCAGTCCAGAGGAGAAGTAAGTACTCTGTTTGAACCATCAGCAACTTTACCTTGTCTTCACACTCACAGGACTCACTCAACATGGATTCGTACCACAGCTTCAAGCAAGCCTAGGTTTCATCCCATCTTTGCTTTGCTGTCAATATTTTCAAATCTAAACACTTCCAATATTGCTTCCACCATTATCACTTTTCATTTCTTCACTGCCCTTTCATTTTGTTGGCCAATCCCCTCTCAATTATTCATTCTTGTAAAATGACATGCAGGTTATCATGGGGAGATAGAAGAAATACAGCTACACCCTTTGCTGTCAGTGCATGAACTGATAAACAGATGAACAGAGTCAGAAAAAGTAATGTCATCTGTCACCGATCCTAATGCACATTTGTTATCTAGGCAGTGATTTGTGGATGAAGCAAAGTTTGAATTTCATGCCATTACAGTTAATATACTATGGTAGCTAAACTTTGAACCATGTTGCTGTGGGTCTGGTGTGACGTAAGTAAACCTGATCAGTGATGCACGTGCACGTCAGAGGCGTGCAAGCAAGGGCTGCCTTATTTCATTCCAAGCCCTGCTTAAAAAATTACCTAGGCCAGTTAGGCTAAAGATTTAAAAATCTTATTGAAACAAAGAAACTTTAGGGAAAAATAAAAAAGAACCCTAAACTCTGACCAAATGGGGAGAATTAATTATAAATAAGTCATATGAAAACAGAAGACAGTGAAGGGGGATTATAATAAAATTTCACTATAAAGCACATTAATTCACAAAATAACATATCGTGGTTGAAATATTTTTAAAAAGAGAAGTTCTGTGAGAAAAAGCAGAATAGCAGCAGTAACGGCAGCTGTGTGAACACAGATCTCCCAACAACTCTCCAAAATATTAAAAGACAATTTTAAAAAGCAGGAGCAAGTAAAGCTACGTAAACCCACGCCCTCAGGATACAGATAAGGGTGGTTACAAATTACCTGTATGTGAAAACATGAAGGCCGAACCCTAGTGAGCTACTGTCATTTCGGCCGTAACACTTGCTCTTTGGGGTTCAGACGTGATCGATATTTCAGGAAGTGGAACACAATGAGCACGTGAGTTAGTTATGAGCACCCTCATCGACTTGAACACCACGTGGAGGCAGAAACCCGCTCCCAGCTGAGCCCAGCTGGCAGGACTGCGGCCCACGCCCCTCAGGGATCTCCCTCTGTTCCCCACATGAGGCATGAGCCACACTCATCCGTGTCTGGCGTGAGGACTTCCCATCTGATTCAGTAACTCGCAAGCCCCAATCCTTTCTGCCACCACTCCCACAGGAAAACCTCAGACCCCTGTCCGGGGAACTGCCATATTGGTCAGAGTATTTAAGTATTTCTAATGATTTAACATGGGGACAGTCACGCTACAGTTTTTATCAGGGTGCTATCTTCTTTTTAATGCGCCAGTGTTTGGAGTGTCATGCCCTATTGTGGCCTCAGTTGTGTCTCCCCTGACCCCACCCCCCAAATTCACAGGTTTATGTTCTGAACCCCCAGGACCTCCAGATGTGACTGCATTTAGAGATGGGGCCTTTCAAGAGGTCACTAAGGTAAAATGAGTTGCCCAGGTGTACCCTGATCCAACATGACTGGTGTACTTATCAGAAGAGGCCATCAGGACACAGGCACATGCCGTGTGAGGACGCAGGGAGAATGAGGCCACCTGCAAGCCAGGGAGAGAGGCTCAGAACAGCGAACACCGCTGACACCTTGATCTCTCACTTCAGCCTTCAGAGCTGTGAGAAAATAAATTTCTGTTGCTCAAGTCACTCAGTCTGAGACACTCTATGGCAGCCCTAGCAAACCAGTACCCGCCCCCAAGCCCATTTTCCCCACAGCTCTGTGGTCTTCTGTGCGGTTTTGCAGAGCATGCTGATTTTTAGGAGTGTGTGTGATGCGCTGCAGCAGGACGGGCTGGGCCTCCTGCCCCTGCTCTAAGCCGCCCCAGGAACAGGCCACACGGGGAACACCTGATGGAAGGAAGATGGCAGCAGCAGCTGTGGTCCTAGGACTGACCTGAAGTCACTGCCTCAAAGAGAAAGTCCACCCCAAATGGGAACTACTGAGGTCAGGGGAGGACTCGGGGAAGACCCCGCCTCACAGTGTGCTGGGCACCACTTGGAAAGGCAGCTATTTAGGGAAGGAGGGAGGCTGGAGAGAGAGAGAGAGAGAGAGAGAGAGTGTGTGTGTGTGTGTGTGTGTGTGTGCGCGTGCACACGTGCAGGGAAGGAGGGAACAGAGGAGAAAGAGAAAGAGAAGGCAAACATGGTAGAATGTTAACATTTGAGGAATCTGGGTGAAGAGTATATGCGAAGTCTTTGTATTATTTTTGCAACTATTCTGTAAGTAAGAAATGATTTCAAAATGAGACAAAATAAGAAGTTAAAGAGAAAGAAAGAGGTGAATGTTCCCTAGCCTTCCAATATGTACTTTCTGGTCAAGCCCTTAATTCATTTACTGAGAACAAGGCCATGGCAAAGTAGAGCAGAGTAGAAATAAAGAACAACGAACAAAAGAGAATTAGAAATCCATAAATGACATCATAACATCTTAAAATCCAAATCTAGACATTAAAAAAAAAAATACAACTTTGTAATGAGGCTCTGTAGCACAGGTTGGAAAATCCTGATTTAAACTGTCAAGCTTGCTGGGTAGCACACGTAAGAATCATGGCAGCCTCTCCTTGGATGGTCTTGGGTCAATGACCGGGTGAGCAGATTCTGTGTTAGCAGCAGGCGCGCATACACAGAGAAGGCCCAAGCGAGAGCTTTACATTATATGAACTACATCTTATTACTTTCAAGTGCATATAGTCCAACCAACTGCTCACAGAGGAAAGAATAACGGAGCAGCTCTGACGTGACTTCACTCCAATACCAGCACTCGACCGGGGGCCCCTACCGCCGCCCCTAAACCATTAGAGTTTAGTTTAGTCCAAACTAGTGCCCCTCCCACCAATCCCTCTCCCTTCCAATCTCTCCGGCTACACTTTTCCAGATTCTTCAATCCAGGCCATCACTCCTTTATCAAAACCTCTTGCAAGATACCTACAAAGAATCAGGTGCAAGTATCTTACCTTCAGTATCCACGGTCTCCTACCATCTAGTCTTTAGCTTCTTTTCCAAACGTCTTCTCTAATCTCCTTTCAGCCAAAACTAGCTTCCCTGCCTGTGCTGACCGCTGGCACTTTCCCCGCCGATCCTCAAAGCCCACCTGGGGGCCCACCAGCTCCATGCAGCCTGTCCTCACCACCTCGACCATGGCCTTCTGCTTGGACAATGCAGCAATTAGAAGTGCTGCAGGTAAATAAGTAAAATAAATAAAGTTATAGAAGCCCTACAAAGTTCTGATTTTTTGAATATCAATTATGTGATTCCTGCCCACTAGTTTTCCCCCATTGTTTCTTTCTCTTCTTTGCTCTAGCTTTGCACGGACCTCAGCACAGACATATTCTGGAATGCAGTGGTTTAGAGCAGCTGTGGGGGCTGAGAGAGATTAAAGGAACTGCAGTTCTCAAAGAAGCAGAAACCCTAAACGGCACAGAAGACTAGGTGTCTGTGGCCAGAGAGCTCGTAAGACAGCAGAGCAGGGGGAGGCACTGCCTGCTAGCGGGCACAGTGCTCCCGGCACCCCACCAGGGGCAGATCGGTATCTCCCAACTGCGGAGGGGAGGTGGGGGTGGGGACTGAGGGCCCACCAGCAATTGAAACCACTATGGACAGAAGGGGGAACGCCATCCTGACCCACCTCAAATTGCTAAAAATTACATTCAGGTAAATCTAATGTAACGAAGTGTTGATATGTTTTCAAAGTACAGCAATAATAAGGGGTAGATTCTCTAGGGAAGACATAACCATTTGGTCATAGCACTGGACATGCTGATGGTGAATGCAGAAATCCACGGCTGGGGAAAGCTTAAAGCTGCACCTGACTCCTCCCTCCTCTTTATTCAGGACAAGGGCTTCAAGGTCATTTCAAGATAATCTCAGGGGGGTGGTGGTAACTGTGTGTGGTGATAGTGGATATTTACTGTATGAGCTAAGAGCTGGAGCCAGCATGTATACTCAGGAGCAAAGATGGGCTGTCACTCCCTGGCACCTGGAGCCTACCTCTGGCCTCTCCCTAGTGCCATCTTTGGGCAGGAAGAGCCATATTTAACGGGAAGAGAAACGGAGGAGACAGCGGGGAACAGAAAAATAGTTCGTAAACATTACACTAGCCTAACAGGAAAATTAGAAGTGTATCTCAAGGCTCATTAGCTAATATTTAAATGGGGTGGAGGATATAGAGGTAATATGCTAATCTTAAATATAGTCACTTAGTTAGAAATCTAAGACTCTAAATCTAATTTAAATGAGGTCAAACAAGTTTTCTATTCCAAGTTTATTAAATTTCAATTTTCCTTAGCAGCGATATAAATATGGGATACATTATTACCAGATTAATCCTTGGAAAGTTCCGAGTTTTTTTTTTTTTTTTACCAGTATTCTTCCCAGATACAAACCCAATCATATATGGTCAATTAATATATGATAAAGGAGCCATGGATATACAATGGAGGAATGACAGCCTCTTCAACAACTGGTGATGGCAAAACTGGACAGCTACATGCGAGAGAATGAAACTGGATTATTGTCTAACCCCATACACAAATGTAAACTCAAAATGGATCAAAGACCTGAAGGTAAGTCATGAAACCATAAAACTCTTAGAAGAAAACATAGGCAAAAATCTCTTGAATATAAAAATGAGCAACTTTTTCCTGAACACAACTCCTTGGGCAAGGGAAACAAAGTCAAAATGAACAAGTGGGACTGCATCATGTTAAAAAGCTTTTGTACAGCAAAGGACACCATCAGCAGAACAAAGATACAACCTACAGTATGGGAGAATATATTCATAAATGACAGATCCGATAAAGGGTTGACATCCAAAATATATAAAGAGCTCAACTCACACACCTCAACAAACAAAAAGCAAATAATCCAATAAAAAAATGGACACAGGATCTGAACAGGCGCTTCTCCAAAGAAGAAATTCAGATGGCCAGACACATGAAAAGATGCTCTGCATCGCTAATCATCAGAGAAATGTAAATTAAAACCACAGTGAGATATCACCTCACACCAGTTAGGATGGCCAACATCCAAAAGACAAACCACAACAAATGTTGGCAAGGAAGTGGAGAAAGGGGAACCCTCCTTCACTGCTGGTGGGAATGTAAACTAGTTCAACCATTGTGGAAAGCAGTATGGAGGTTCCTCAAAAAACTCAAAATAGAAATACCATTTGACCCAAGAATTCTGCTCCTAGGAATTTACCCTAAGAAAGCAGGATCCCAGTTTCAAAAAGACATTTGCACCCCTATGTTTATCACAGCACTATTTACAATAGCCAAGAAATGGAAGCAACCTAAGTGTCCATCAGTAGATGAATGGATAAAGAAGATGTGGTACATACACACAATGGAATATTATTCAGCCATAAGAAGAAAACAAATCCTACCATTTGCAACAACATGGATGAAGCTAGAGGGTATTATGCTCAGTGAAATAAGCCAGGCGGAGAAAGACAAGTATCAAATGATTTCACTCATCTGTGGAGCATAAGAACAAAGCAAAAACTGAAGGAACAAAACAGCAGCAGACTCACAGAACCCAAGAATGGACTAACAGTTGCCAAAGGGAAAGGGACTGGGGGTGGCGGGGTGGGAAGGGAGGGAGGGAGAAGGGAAATAAGGGGCATTATGATTAGCACACATAATCAGGGGGGGGCATGGGGAAGGCAGTATAGCACAGAGAAGACAAGTCGTGACTCTATAGCATCTTACTATGCTGACGGACAGTGA
The DNA here is from genome assembly GCF_040802235.1 of Manis javanica. Lineage (NCBI taxonomy): Eukaryota > Metazoa > Chordata > Mammalia > Pholidota > Manidae > Manis > Manis javanica. The sequence continues at coordinate 102,105,735 of NC_133167.1, forward strand.
CTGTAATGGGGTATGTGGTGGGGACTTGGTGATGTGGGGAATCTAGTAATCATAATGTTGCTCATGTAATTAATGATACCAAAAAAAGAAATTTAGACAAATGTAAGGGAAAGCCTAATATGGATATAACTTGCTGAGCTGACATCTGGGAAAGAATGTAAACCCTGTAGTACTCAGCCAATGAAGAACCAGGGGAGGGACTCCCGTGCTAGGGAATAAATTACTTGCTCCAATTGCCCTAGGTGTGCCTGCTTATTACCAGACACCCAGTCTTGCAAGACCACCATTAAAGCTTCACTCCACTGTTAAAAAAACAACAAAAAGCAGTACTCTTCAGCAGAACTTTACATCCAAAAACCCACTGTTTGCCAAGACAGGTATTTTTACACGAAGGGGGAAGTGTGCACACCTAAAGCCCTGTGAGACAGCCACCATCTCACCCACTACATATATCTTTTGTGCTCAGGGAGGTAAACCAGAGTTTAAGGGTGCTTTTAGTAAGATCAGCTAACTGCACAGCTATAATTTCACAGAGTTCTAAAATTTCCTATAACCTACTTTTATTTTTTTAACTACTCAAAACAAAAGGATTATTCAGTACAATCATTCTAGGTATTCATTTTATAAAGGTTGTTCCCATTCATACTGAACAATGAAATAGAATGAAATATATTAGCATGTGCAAATATATGCTTTACCAGAGAAAAACATGTTTCACCTTATTGCTCTTATATTTGCCTTGATATGCTTTTATGTTTGTCTTTATGACATTTCAGAAAACAGAACTTAGAAGAAATGAAGTATTTGTATTTTTACATGCTACAATCCCTTGTTATAGCAGCACTAAAATTCTCTCATAAGATTTAACTAAAATCCTAAAAACACACCGAAAGTTTTTGTACCATTTTCAGCTTGATACTAAACTAACTTTTGAATTTTCATTATTTTTCAGTATTACCTTTCCATAACCATTTTTTTAGCAAAAAATTGAAGAGGTTTTTATCAAATACAAATCTCTTAAATTCACTTGGTTCCACTACCACATTTTAGGTCCTGGTAGGCAAAGAAATCTACAGTAACTCCAGAGTAATGAACATTCCTCATCACAGATGGGAAGGCTCCCTCACTGCCCAAAAACCTGACTCTGTTGTGCAGTTGCTTCTAAGGAAAAGAGTACGGGTTACAATAAGGACTTGACATTAACTAGAAGACTAGTTATTCAGACTAGCTGTGTGGCTTTGGACAAATCACTTAGACTCTCTGAACCCCACCCCTCCCCAGTGTCCCAAAAAATCGAGACTATACTACTTTATGTTTTTGAAAATTAAATGATGCTGCATATATTGATAAGCATCTGGGAAAGGACAAGAATTGAAAGTTCCTATCTTCTTTCTTTTCTCTTCAGAAGTGTTGAGATTGGAGGGATAAAAAAAACTTTGTAAAACACTGCAGATCCTCAAGTATGGTCCCAGACTAGCGAGACTGTTGAACATGCAAATTCATGGCACAGGCACCTGCTCAACATAACAAATCAGAATCTCTGGGACAAGCCCAGGAAACGGAGTTTTAATTAGTTTTCCAGGTTTCTGAGAACATTAAAGGCTGAGAGCTGATGATTGAGAAATACAAAGCAGGCAGCACCCTGTCACCGCTCCCCTCCCACTTTCTGATCCTTGCTTACCTCCTCCTTCCCTGTCTGTTGCTCCAGCATCTTCAGCAGCCAGCTGTGTAGACTCCACTTTTGACTTCACTGGGTCAGTCCCAGACCAGAGCTGGCGGCTGCCCCTCCTGGCAGTTCTTTTCCACTGACAACGTGGTAACTGTCACATAACTGCCCCAGCACCCCCGTCACACTGACACCTAGGAGGGCGTGGCATCCACCAGGCTGAACGATGCCCTCATGAGAAGTCCAGTCCTCCCGTATTCCATCCCAGAAAAAGCATCATCTTTCCAACTCTTTAAGGCCTTTCCTGGAGTTGACAAGTCAGCTGAGGAGGTCTGACAAAACTAGCTGCTCAGCTTGTGGTAAGCAAGTCCATACCTTCAAGCCCCCTTCCCCACCCCAGCTGCTCGCCCAAACCCCTGCCGTGGGCACATAGCCAGGGTTCTTGGGGCAGTTCAGTGCACTGTACATCTTTTCAACCACTGTCTCCAGTCAAAACAGAGGAAGTGACATTCCTGCACATAAATACTCTAAGTGAGAATTATGATGGATGCTTGACAGAGGTGTCTGACCTAGGAGTCACTGGCCTGACTGGGAGCGTTAGCCAGTTAAGGAAGACATCCCATCATCTACCATTCCCAGGTCCTGGTAATCATGTTGCTACCTGCTTTTGGTCTCTGGAATAATGTGTCCTCTCAAAGTCCAGTCTTACCAATACCCATGGCGGACAGTTAGAATGAAATGGCCCAATCCATTTGGCTACGAGGGGCTGGCCCTCTCCTGGCGCATGCTCCCCAGTGCCAGCAGAGCCCCCACTCAGTGTGAGCCCTCAGGCCTGGGGGAGTGGAGACTGAGCCCACCAGCCTGGCAGCGATCTATTCCTGTCCCTAAAGATGAGTCCCTTCAACCTCTACCATGTGGAGGCTGGGGCAGACGCAAGCACAAGCTGGTACCAAGACTCTCCTACCGTCAATGAGATAAGCAGCGAAGGAGTTTATCCTACAAGTATCAGAGCGAGTCCTTCAGTTCCTCAAACCCCAACCTCACAGCCTGGGGAACTGCACGTATCTCTGCCTGTGAAGTCTGACTCAGGCACTCAGCAAGGATAAGACCCGAAGGCAGGGAAGTCCCATAAACCACAGAGAAGAACGTTTAATACTATAGGAAAAGGCCGAACTGAGGGTATACTTTCAGTTAAGCTGAGATCAGGAAATGGTTGTTTCCACACGATTCACTCCAGAGTAATCTATCAATTTACAGTCACATTGTGGCTATGTGAGAGTGATTATTTCCCTGGACTATGTCCAGCACTGGGCGTAATGATGTTTGTAAGGCCTTATCCGTTTCAAAGGGGGAAAATGGTTTTTATTCCTTATGTATTTTTGACTACTAAAGAAGTTAAACATTTTCTCACTTTTTAAAAATCGGACACATGAATTTCTTCTTTTTATAGATCATTTCTTTAAGCAAATGGCTGCAAGACAATCTTGATAATCTTGATGACTGTTCAGACACTATTAAAAACCACAAGATGAGAGAGGAAAGCAGCAAAACCTTAAAAATCCACCCTCGCATCCAATCTTAAATAAGCAATGTGGCCAAACAAACATATCAAAAAGTAATCTGATAGGGCAGGGCAGATTTAGGGGTGGATTAAGAACAGCAGCTCATCTGAAGCCTTGTTTTACCCAGAGGAAACCGAGGCCTAGGGAGCTGGCCCAGTGTCACGCAGCTCAGACGACCCGCCTAGACTCCATGTCCCTAGGCCTTCAGGCGTCACCTCAGCTTAGCTCCCGAGAAGGGATGGAACCTCTCCAGGGCTGGGTAAGTGGCTGTCACTGCCATAGGGATTCTACCTACTTAACACACAAATATTCCTGGACAAGAGAGACCAGCACATGGCATGAGAAACCACTGCTCGCTGAGGTGGATTTCTGCTGTTTCAGTTGTTCAGCACCACCTCTGCTTCTGAGGGGAGAGTGCCACGTGGCCCGTGTGTCCACGGTTGGGACCACTGTGCCCAGCCCACTCCTGAGCAAGCATGTGACCCAGATGGGACAATCCTATTTGGTCACCCACAGGGATTACTATGTACATTAAGAATACAATAATACAACTACGCATGCAAATAAATTACAATTAGAATATGCAAACGAAGTAGTTTTTTTAAAGTAGTGGGTATGTGGAGAACTATTTTTAAATGCTTCTTTAATATTGTTGATCTACCATCTTTTCAACAATAAAAGAAAAATGCTTGCCAGTATATTTTCAAACAGCTTAAAAATAAATATCGCCTGGAATTGTCTTTATTTATTTAAAAGTCACTTATATTCATCTACGATGAGGCAGTTGTGATCCTAAACATTTTATGAATAACACACATTTAATCCTAACACAACTCTATAAGGAGACAGGCAGAGAAACCTGCCGTAGGCCCACACAGCGCCCGGATGAAAACTATACTCAGCCACCATTCTGTTCAACTGCGGGGCTGCGCTCATGGAAGCTTCTCCCCATCTACAGAGTCCAGACCCTAAAGAGGCAGAGAATTCTGTGAACACACTACCTTGCCTATGGCCATACTTTCTTGGGTTGTGATTTTTTTTGGTCAACAAATTTCACCAGCTAAATAAAACCAAATCTAACCAGTTCTTAGAAAAGGAAAGCACAGAGGCTTCAAGAAAAGCCTCAGGTGTTAATGAGGTGACACTCTTTTCCAATATTTAAAAATAATGTTTGTTTGCATATTATCTCACAATTAACCATGCGATGTGTGTTGACAATGACTGGCGTTCTATATGCAATGAACATCATTACACAAATCTTGTCCTGTTAGAAGCAGTTAGTCTGGGAACAACTGAAGCCAGAGTATCTCTTATTAGTAAGACAAATTGGGAATGAGTAATGACATCTGGGATCATACATTTTCTCTCTACAAAAATTTCAATTAGTTCTGGCAATCACGGCCTTAATTATTACTTTCAAATATTAATTTTAACCTTCAAAGGAATGATTTAGCAAGGCTCCAAAATTCTGAAATTAATGCCAAGCAGTTTTCTTTGCTCTAGCACATTTCGGTGCTAATCTCCTATTAAAAATACTCTCTAAATCTGTACAGTTTTTTCAATTTGCAATTGATATTCCAAAACAGGATAATAAATTAAATACTAAGGTTTCACACTAAACATGTATTATTTATTCAAGTCAAACTGGTCACATTTCACTGAATTATTACCTCATGCTATTTCCACAACCACATCAACACATATAAACACCAGAGGAAAAGTTCCCTATTCAGACTAATGAAATACCTAAAAACTAAAGTTATGAAATCAATGAACCAACTATTTAAGAGGAACTTACGTTTGTTACTTTGCAACTCCTAGGTAACTCAAACTGGGGAATAAATTATTCAGGAGAAGTTCAGCATACAAAGGGCATGTAAGTGTCCCCACTTCACATGGGATTCTGAAATACGGGAACATGAAGAAGCTTGGTAGCACTTTATTATTAATTTCCTCCTTTGTGCCTCTGTATCCATGATCTTAATTTCATATTCACTAGTAGTTCGGCCTTTCTGTTGAGAAAGAGTTCACGCTAAAGAACATCAACCCCATACAAAATCATGAGTTAATTCAAAATAGGAACCATTTTCAATTGCATTAAAAGCTTTCAATGTTTCATTTAATATTCTAGAAATAGAACTTACCATAGTTCTTGCCTAAAATTATTTGTACACTATTAAAAAATATAGAACTAGAAGAATGATAATCAGAGTCCACTACTTTATAGCTGGTTCCCAATTATCCAAAGAGGTTCATATATACTTAACATGACAGAGTTAGCAAGCGAGCCTCATCTCTAGGGCAACCCCAATCCCTTAGTAATGCCTTCTTGGAGCACGCTGTCGGGAAGGAATCTTGCAGAGCCATGACCAGGACCCAGGCGAAGAGCGTATGGCCACGGGCGCCATGCCTGAGTCACCTACACCCACTCTGAGTAAAGATCCACAGACCGTCAAGTTAATTTTAATGTTAATTCAACAAAACATAATTTAAAAAGAAAATGAGCCTGCAAAAATGTGTTCCATTATGAATTCTGAAGCCAAAAAAAAAAAAAACGTGATTTGGGGGAAATGCCTGGTGCTATACCTTCTATTTGGTGATTCTCTTCGGATACTGACAGGATGAATCTCACTGTTCATTCTTGACAGGAGATTGAATTTTCTTATGCTTTACTTTATGCTGCTCATTCTGAGAAGGAAACTGCACTTTCTTGGTTTTACTTTATATATAATTTATGGAAGGAAGCTGGACATTCTCATGTTTCGCTTACAGGCTACTGCACGGTAACCCACCCGGCCACACCCCAAGGCCCCTGGGAAACAGCAGCCTGCTGCTGATCGCAAGCCAGAACCTCCTCCACGGGGCGCTGTGCCAGGGCTTCTCATGCTGGGGCACAGGGGATGTGCCCGGGTGCCAGGAAACTCAACCCACTAAACAGACATGGCATTTACGACATTATTTAAATATTAAAATTAGCACAAATATATTATTTAGAAGAACATAAAACTGGCATGAATCCTTAGAAGAAAACAAGAGGTTATCAAAAAAATGTTCCCTTAATGGAAAGACCTGAACACACCCACACACCCACACCCACACACACATACTCTCTCCCTCTTGGGTTCAATCTTTGCATTAAGTATACTTTTGGTGGAAAACTTACAGAAGCACATTACTCCATTAGTGCACATAAATGGAGGACAGACTCAGAAAATCTAACAGTTGCCCTGACTTCAGAAGGGGAGAAGGGTGCCAAGCTGATCCTTGTAGCAACTTAGCTTCCAACAAAAAAATGTACAACTGGGCAGAAAAGGTTTGGTTTCTTGCAGTTATATCTGGACCATAATCACACCAGTCACAGCAATATTACTATTTATTGAGCATTTCCAGGCCATTTGACCCCAGACCCTGGGAATGTCACCTGTAAGCTACTTAACAAGAATATTTCAACTCCCAGGCCTTTGTATTTCATACTACATCCCCTCTGTCCAGAATGTTCTTTTCTCAGGTATTTCCCTGGCTCATGCCCTTACCTTCCCACCACCTCTATAAAACAACACCCATCCCAATACTACTATCCTTAGTGTCCTTACTTTTCTGTATTTTTTATTCACAGCACTCAGACATTGTGCTATGTATTTCTTTGCTTGTTTACTTATTAATAAGCACTTGTCCCCTATATGTTCCATGAGGGCAGGATCTTGTTCTGTTATGCTTTTCATGATATTATCAAAGCCTACAAACAGTGCCTGGTATACAGCAAGGTAATTAAGTATTTGTTAAGTGAATGACTATTCAGGTGCACCTATTTATTCACAAATAATATAGGACATGAAGACATCAGATTTGTATGTCTATCTAACGACACACATGTCCTAGTGCACAGAAAGATACTCCCAGGGTCTCCTAGGCAATACCACGTTTTATCTTATTTTAGCAATACGTTATCACCTTGCTGCTTACAGAAATACCAAATACTTTGAAATAAACATGTTGGTGACACAAATGTGAAGCTAACCACTCTGGCAATGACTCTTTATAAAAAAGCGACAGTCACTGACAGGCCGCAGAGAACCCCCTAGGCTTAGAGGATGCTGTGTTTGTCCCTTGGGGTAGTGGTGGAGGGCTAGGGACTGAACCGTGTCCCCGCAAACTCGTGTTAAAGCCCTAACCCCCTAAGGTGACTGTACCTGGAGATGGGATCTTTAGGAGTTGACCGGGGTTGAATGAGGTCGAGAGGATGGGTCCAGGTCTCACAGGACTTGTGCCTTGTAAGCAAAAGGAGACGCCTTTCTCTCAGCAGGCACACTCACCAAGAAAGGCATGCAAGGCTCAGTGCAAAGGGGAGCTTCTGCAAGCGTGGAAGACGGGACCCCTGACAACCAAACCGGCCGGCACCTGCGTCCTGGACTTCCAGCCTCCAGAGCTATGAGAAATAAATTTCTGTTGTTTAAGCCCCCGGTTCACAGTATCTTGTTCTGGCAGCCTGAGCAGCCTGCTAGGTAGAGGGTGGAAATCAAATGATCCTGAACAGCCCTGAGGTCCTTCAGGCAGCCATCCTCCTCCGCTTCCTCGTTACTGCCCCCACGGGGCCCCCAGGCGTGTCTCGGGCCCACAGAGGGCTGTTCTGGCTGGCATTCCCACACTTCAGTAACAAGCCACTGGGGCTGGGGAGGCTTTGATGCTGTCTCTGATGTGTCCTTCTGAGACTCAGAGACTCTAAACACGGGGCATTAGCACCATGCTTCACAGCCTGTTGTGAGGATGACGTTAAGCTTTGGCCAATGTTGGCAGCGGTGGGAAGTATGGGGTTAATGCTCCGCCGTACTGGCTACGATGATTAGGAGCATGACTATCGAATTTTACTCCTCAAATAACATTATGCAGTGGGTACAACCAGGACCCTCAGCTCAGGAAACTGAGGCACAGAAAGGTCTCACAGACATTAAGTAGCAGGGCCAAGATTGGAAATCAGACAGTCTGGCTCTGAGCTTAAGGTTCTCAGCTCGGTGACTGGTCCAGAGTAAAAGCTCTGTAAAGGTTGTTGCTTTCATTGCTAAGGTCATACTATAATATTAGCAAAGAAAGCAAAAGTGGGCAGAACTCAAGAAAGCAATTTATTTTTCTTTCCAACGCTGTTCTTGCAAGGTCTCAGCAATCATTTTCTCTAACAGTAAAACTATAATTCTGTTGATTAAAAAGTATGCTTTTTTATGTACACTAAAAATAGTTGTCGCCCTATAAAATATATTCTTAAAAGTATTGAAAAGTTCTAACAGCTCATATTTATGAGTCGTGTGGGAGTCCAAATGTTCCCTCTGGTACCAGCGAAGCAAGTCTGCTGTCTGTCCCTGCCTTTTGGCAGCACGTGCCCACGCTGCCCTGGAAGCAGAGGCGGTAACTGCCTGTGGAACACACTCTTTTCTAGCTCGCACACTAACAGTCACTAAAATGGCAACGGGCCATACACCACGTTTCAACCACGTCAGAACACCGTCACTGACCATACACAGTCTCTGACCCCAATTCAATTACATCAGAAATAAAATCAATAACAACAAATCTTAGTTGTTTGGAAATGCCAAATGACACTTCTCAACAGGTTATGGGTAAAAGGAAATAAAAGAGCTAGAAATGACCTTTGTAACACTGAATGATAAAGGAAGCCCTGCATGTAAAAATATAGGAGATTCAAGTATAGCACCGGGTAGTCAGGTTTATTATCTAGCAAGTGCAGTTTTTAAAGAGGACAGACCAGAATTTAACGTGTTCAGCATCCATTTGAAGAAGTTTTAAAGTCAGTAAAATCAACGCAAAGTAGGAATATGGAAATAGTGTAGAAAGTAATGAAAATAAAGCAAATGACTAATTGAGTAAACACTGTTAAGGTCAAAACTCATTTCTTTTAAAAGAATTATAAAATTGACTAACCTCTAATAAAGACAAAAAAGAATGAAAAAAATAAATGATAGCAGAAATGAAGAGGAGACATACTATAGATGCTACAGATTTTTACACTGACACATTTGGACATATGCATGAGCTGAACACACTCCTGAAAGTGGACACTCAAAAGAACTCAATCACGAAGAAACAGAGAACCTGAATGGTCTCATAAGCATTAAAGAAATAAGTGTCTCAGTTAAAATGTGATTTTACAGGCTTGTTCAACCAAACAGTCAAAAAAGAAAGAAGGACAATATTACACCAACTGTTTAAGAGCATGGGGAAAAAAGCGGGCATATTACTGAACTCTTTATCATGGTGCTTAATCTTAAAACCGAAATTTGACAAGAAAAGAATGAGGAAGGGCAATTGTAGGTCAAGTCCACTTAAGGACATAGATTTAAAACACAAAACAATAGAACATTAATTGGCATTAAGACATATATTTAAAAATATTTTAACATCTCTGAAACCAGAATACACTTCACAACCTAAGACAGCTTAAAATCATCATTAGCCACTATAAAAAAAGAAAATTTAACATCCCTGAAATAGGGGGTCCATCTTACATAAATGGCATTTTTCATCTTACATAAATGGCATTTTAAACTCGAAAAGAAAAATATCAGCAAACCAAACTCTGGCAATAATAATAACAATTATAATAAAATAATTATTCATAAATGCCAGGTTGTTTTAACATTAAAATACCAATTAATATATTTAATGTAACTAGTGCCATTCACTGAAAAAGGAAAATAATTTGGACTATGTCAAAAAGAACGGAAAACCTTTTGATAAAATTCAACATCATTTGAAAAAAAAAGAAAAAAAACCCTCTTAGCATGCTAGGATTAGAAGGGAACTTCCTTAACCTGATAAAGGTGTCTACAAAATACCTATTTACACTGAAAGCATTTCCTGTGGGATTTAGAACAAAACAAAGATGCCCATTATTACTACTTCAATTCAACACTGTATTCCAAGTCCAAGCCGGTACGATATAGCAGGAAAAAGAAATAAAAGGATTAAGGTAAGCAAGAAAGAACAAAAGTGTCATTATTTGCAAGTGTTATCACTGTCTTCATATAAATAATCTAGGAGCCTTTTCCTACCAAATACTGAAATTTGTTATAAAACTTTAATATTTAAGGCAGTGTGATAACAGCAAAAATTCTGAATGAACAGACTATAGGAACTGCCTAACAACACAAAATAGACCAGTACAAAGCTTGACACTTGATATACAGAAAGTGATGGGATGGACATATCCCTGGAGCTCAGTGGGAAAAACTGGACCTTTTGATACATTGTGCTATGGTGGGTGACAAGTTGGGCCTATGGGGAAAAATGGAAATTGGTCTCATCCTACACCCCACACTCAAAAACCAAGTCCTACTGATATGAAGACCCAAATGTGAAAGGCCAGTCTCTGAACTTTTGCAAAGATAATACAGTATAGTGCTTTATGAGCTCAGGATACACGATACAGATTTTCTGAACAAACAAAATGCACAATCATTAATGAGAAGGTAGACAGACTTGTCTATATTAAGTTAAGAACAGCTCTTCATCAAAAAACTCCATAAAGAGATTAAAAAATAAGCCACAAACTGGGAGACAATATATGTGGCTCATATAACTCACAAGGATTTGTTCCTAAAATATATAAAGAACTCTTAAGAATCAATAAAAACTAACAAACCAATAGGAAGATGAGCAAGAACAACAAAAAAAGGGAAACAAGTGGCCTCTAAACACATGAAAATATGGTCAACCTCATTTATAATTAGAGAAATGGAGAATTAAAACCACAATAAGATACCAGTTCAAACCTGCCCAAGTGAAAAAAAATTTACAAGTCAAACAACTCCAAGTGTTGCCAAAAATGTGTAGAACTGAGAAATCTCATGTACTGCTGAGAATGTAAGCTGCTTTACAAAAAGATTCTCTGTTGAAAAGTTGGCTTTACCTAGTCAAGTGGCACATGAGCCATACAACCCCACAAACCCATGCCTAGGTGTTCCCCTGGGGTATCTACTCTTGCACACATGCCTGAGGAGATGTGCACAAAATGCTTGAAGTAGCATTGTTCGTGACAGGGAAAAACGGGATACAGATCAAATGTCCACCTGCTCTATGTACATGATATAAGACAGAGCAGTCATTATAATTAACAGTCATCAACATGGATAAATTCAAAATTTTACTTGTGTGTTGCCCGTAATGTGTTCTTTTCATTGTAAGTTGTTTTCTACCTGACAGTAAAACTGATATTGTGCAGAGTGTATAGCTTGTGAATTTTAAACGTACAGATTTGAGTTAGTACCACCACACTCAGAATACAGGACAATTCCATCACACCCAAAACACCTGCATTCCACCCCTTCCAGTCACACACTCCTCCTCCGACCCCTTCAGAACTAGACAATCACCAACCCGTTCTCCATTGCCATAAATTTACCTTTTTGAGAGGGTCATATAAACGGAATGCCCAGTGTGTAACCTTTGAGACAGACTCTTCCACTCCGCACATGCCTGTGAGATTCACCCAGGCTGACACCCTCTTCCCTGTTCAAAAGTGTTCAACTGTCTCTACTGCCACAATCTGTTTATCCACTTACTCACTGAGGGACACTTGGGTTGTTTCCAGGTATGGCCAATTATGACCAGAGCTGCTAGAAGTTTTGTATGTTTTTGTGAATATGTTTTTACTCCTCTAGAAAAACATACCAAGAAGTGGGATTGTTGGGTCATATGTTAAGGGTATATGTAACTTCATAAGAAACTGGCAAACTTTTTTCCAGATCAGTTCTACTGTTTCACATTCTGTCAGCAACATGAGACTTCCAGTTACTTCACATCCTTGTCAGCACTTGGTATTGCCACCATTTCCTTTTAGCCACTCCAACAGGCTATCTCACTGTCATTTTAATTTGCAGTTTCCTAATGATGGATGATACTGAGCATCTTTCATGCATTTATTTTCCATCAGTATATCATCACCTTCTGTCAAGAGTCTGCCCAAATCTTTGGCCCATCTTTTATTAGGCTATTTGTTTTCTTTTTACTGAGTTGTGAGAAAGAGATCATTTTAATGGTGTTAAAATGAAGAGTGTTTTTTAGCAAGCTAGGACTCTCAAAAGAGGGAATATATCAAACACTAAGCTTTGCATCTACCACACTATGTTCCTTACAAAACTATCATACTTTAACTACCATAATATTCATAGTTCCTCAATAGTTAGATAATGTTCTTATTTTCTATAATGTTTTCTATTTTTGAAATGTTTTAGCTTTTGTTTTGTTTCTTTCTAAGGTAAGGACAAAGCATATATAATTTTTTTAAATTAATGCTTTAGTCAGAGTTCAGAGCCATTCTACTAGGCCAATGGCTCTGATATTTCTTTGACTATAGCCACCTTAAAGGAGCCAAATTCCTCACAAGCCACCCCCTTCACCCACCATTTCTACTCTTTAGTGGAAAAAGAACTCAATACTAACAGAAACTCCTGGCTACGTAAGACAAGTCTGAAAGGACTAGTAGATACACTCCCCTGTTTAGCAATCAGCATAATATGGGATCTTTCATATTTTAGCCACGATTCATACACGACTGAAGTTTTGTTTCTGGAAAAGTAGGGGTAAAAAATACCGTTGTCACAAACATGCATCCCTACATGGAGTTAGAATAACCCAGAAGACTGAACTGAAGGCAGTGACACTCGGCTAACTGAAATCCATCATCTGAAAGGAAAAGAAGCAATCGGAGACAAGGATGACCCGGAGACGACACTGACCGTGAACCTCCTTCCAGACACCACTCCATACCAGCTGGCGCTCAGGGTGTGGTCAGTGAATAAATGGATGACAAAAAGAGAACTGCAAAATTCCAACTATCTGTTACGCGTTTGTAATAAATAAGTTTTGAGAAGTTGTGTGGCAACCAACTTCTTGGCAGAACACTCAATTAAATTCCTCAAAAAACTCTACTAAGGTGCTAACTGCTGTTATCGAACAACAAATTTTAACAATCTCTACAAACTCGTTCAGTTGGCTTTAGTAACAACCCTATAGGTAACAACCTATAATCATTTTTTCAAAGATTAAAAGGACACACCTTTTTTGGCACTTGGCACCACATCAATATTTTGACCCAGACCACTAAGCAGGGTGATCTCACCATTCCCCAACTTTCAGTTACCATGGTTGTAAATGTGCATTACTTTACAACAGTAGCTCCCAAATTTATATCTTAAGACTAAAGCTCTCTCCTGAGCTCTAGACGTCAACAGTCAAATGACCATTCCACATCTCCACGTGCACGTCTCACAAATGCCTTATAAATCCAAACAGGTCTACAGTCAGATGCAACCCTTCCTTCCCTCTAGCGTTAACCATCTTGCCAGATGGCAGTGCCATTCACCCAACTGCTCAAGGCGGAAAGTCTGGCAGTCACCCCACTGTTTTAGCCCTGATATCCCCTCCACCAACAGGTGCCCCTGCTGCCTACTGTAAAGTCTCTCTTACGCACAGCTACTTGGTCTCCATTTCCACTGCCCCTGCTTGCATCTGTGTCTACATCGCCTCCGTCCTGAACCGCTGACAGCCTCCCAGCTATTTTCTGCCTCTGTAACGTTGCCCTTCCCACATCTACCTGTTTCCACTTCCCACAGTCTGGCTAGATAAATTAGAGACATATTTAAAAGGGAATGCTATGCAGCCACAGAAAAGAATGAAAGAGTTCTTTCTATACTGGCATGGAATAATATCTAAAATACATTCACTGAGAAAGGGTATGTAGAATGGTCTATATCATATTTTGCTATTTGTGCAAAAAGGATAAGGAAAAATAAATAGCTATGTATTTACCTGTATGTACACAGAATATCCACGGAAGGATATACAGGAAATGGAACTACAGTCATATCCAGGGGAAGGAATTATAAGAGGGAAGACACAGGTGGGAAGGAAACAGCACTGCTATACCCTCTGTTAGCCTTTGAAAATCGGATTATATGATTGTTCTACCTATTCAAAAGATAAGTAAAATCAAAGGAAAGAAAAAAATACCTTACTCTCAGGATAAACTACCAAGACCTAATGTTGCCCCTGCCTAACTTGCCAATCTGGTATCACACCTCCTTGATTCTCACCTCCTTGTCTCTCTCTCTCTCTCTCACACACACACACACACACACAGACACACACACACACACAGACACACACACACACACACACACACACACACACACACAACATGCTGGATTCTTTCTGAACCTCCCAGGCATCAGGTTTCTCCCCACTCAGACACTGTACGTACTCTCCTCTGTCCCCAAATATGGTCTCACCCCACTCCTTCTCTAGCTAGCTCCTGTTTTCCTTCAGGCTTCCATTTAAGTGTTACTTCCTCAGCTCCCCAAAGGCACAGAGAACAACACCATTACACCCTGTACTTCTCTTAATACTCAGATGTTTAAGGCAAAACTACTGTCTGTATCCGTTTACTCACCCAGCCTCCCAGCAACATGGGGACAGGGGCTGAGTCTGTCTTCAGGGACCAGGCAGGAGGAAACCTGGCACCCTGAAGTTTCAGAAGAATGTCCACTATGAGTGTGTATTTGTGGGGGAGAGGAAGGTGACTTGTTATGAATCTGGAGAGGCAGATGGGACTGGCACGATGCCCGGAAACAGGGGCAATCAGACACTGGGGCAAAGAATAAATACACAGACAAATGAGGAGAGCTGGGCTTGCACCCTGTTTAGACATCCGCTGGCTGGGTCACCTCCGGCACATGATCGAACCTTTCCAAACCTCATCTGTAAAATGTAAACAGTCGCATCTCCCCCTTAGAGTTGTTGTTGAGGACGAGACAAGGTCCCAAAGAATCAAGCCCATGATCAGTGGCCTGGGAAGCCAAGGACTGACCACAGCAACCACAGTGAGAAATGACCACACCCAAAGCCTGTGCCTCTTAGGGTGTAAGAGAGCGTACTGCCATCAAGAGGCAAAGAGAAGGTTTATTCAGCATAAAGAACAAAACTCACAGAAATAAGAACAAGAAAGAAAGGTATTTAGGAATAGAGAGGTCACAGTGAACAAGACATCAGCAGAGAGGCTGCGGCAGCTTATGCTCACACCCGCCGGGCAAGAGCAGGGCAGGTGCCCCACGTGGAGGGAAAGGCCAGAGACCAGAGGCACGCCAGCCCCCGCGCTGGAGGGCGGGCAGGAGGGGCGATGCCCTAACACAGAGCGGGACGCTTCTGCAGCCGGGACAAGAGAGCCATGACTGCAGGAGTGGCCTTCCGTACAGCCATCAAAGACGGGGATTTTAACCTGTGCCAGTGAAAGGCACATGGCCAGGAGGATACAAATTGTTAAGCTAACGTAATGAGAAAATGGACATCTGCACAGTACTTGGAAAGAATACGTACACAATATTGACTCACCTAACCTGGACATCATCAAGATTTAGAAAGGGCAGGTATACAAATTCTTGGCACCCCCAGTGACGAGAAGCATACCACCTTGTATGGCAGCCCACTCCACCCTTCAGCAACTAAAAGAATTAGGTTGTGGCAGAAAAAGACACCTATCTTCCCGTAGCTGTGTCTGTCCACTGGCCCAGTCACTCCCACAGATGATGTCTAATCTTTCTTTCATGTAACAGACCTTCAAATATTTGAAGATTATTATACGTAGGTGACCATAAGTCTTTCCATTTGCTCAGGACAGTCCTGGTTTATGTCCACCATTCCAGCATAACTATGAATAGTGACCTCTTTCACTCTCAATGAGTCAAGGTTTGGACAATAAATTGTACGATCGCCCAGTTATGAGATACGCTCCCCACCACGCCTGAAAGAGTCTCTTCTTCAGGCTGAGCAACTCACCTCTCCACCAGCCATTTCTCCTGCAACGTAATTCCCAGTCCCCCCACCCCCCCTAAACCCATGAACTCAAGGGAACAGATGTTTCTAGACCAGATGCAACATTCCAGGTATAATGGCACAGGAAGAAACTGGCATTGATTCTTCTGATTGTATAAGAGCATCTTAACATTTTCAGAAATCAGGACACACTGTTTAGCTATATGAAGCCCAAATCATCCATTAAAACTTTCAAATCAATTACTCTTGTATTTCCAGCAGGCATTATTGTACTTAAACAATAGGTCTTTAGGTCCTGGGGCAAGGGCTTACACTGTTACATTAGACTTCATTCAGTTCAGTAATTCACTCCAGTCTGCAATACAGTAGGATTCTGATTCTGTCACGTACTTTTTCTTTCTCCACTTTATCCCATCTGCAAATCTGATGAACATGTATTTTCCTCTAAGATATTAAGAAAAAAGACACAATTCAGAGCTATGGCCCAAATCCTAGAACAAGCCCAAAGAAACCCCTCTCCAGGCTCCACTGATCCCTCATGGATGCCTTTGGGTGTGGTCCCTCAATTACTAATATGCATAACTAAAAGGCTGATAAGTCCACATTTCACCACGTTCGTCATAAAGTGTTATAAAATAGCTTGTTTAGATATACTGTATCTACTACATGAGACTACTTTGGGACCTGTTGTTTTGGAGGTAAATCTGGAAATACGGAAGGATTCAATGTGGAAATACCATGAAAATAGACAATAAGGGCAGAAGTACTGTCCTTCATGCACTGATAGTCACCGAGCCATTCAAGAAACACAGCTTCTCCTATGTGTCAAGCACGGTTGCTGGGCCTGGTGATACAATGGGAATGTGTATGGCCCAAACCTATACAGAATTTTGAAAACCACTCATTTTTTAAAAAACTTAAAAGATAACTCAAAAAATGGATAGAAGGTTCAAAGAGTAAGGTGGAGAACAAGGAGAATGAATTATAGCAAGAGCCAAGGAAAGAGGCTTCTGATGAGGGAAGAGTCAAGGCAGACCCCAAGCTTAGAGGGGGGACACTACAGCGGCACAAATGTCACTCTGTTGGTGACAAATAGTTTGCAAAGGAAGGTGATGACTTTGGCCTTCAACATGTTAAATAATGATAAGAAAATATATTCCTGATGATTTGAAGGTTAGATGTATAAAACAATGTCTTTTTAATAAAAGGCGGGAAGAAAATAGGCGAATATTTTCATAATATTTATACAGAGAAAGTCTTTGCAGGCATTTTACAAAACCCAGAGGCATAAGGGAAAATACTGGGAAATTTGATTAAATAAAAATTCAAAGCATTAAACACCATAAAACTGTAAAATCTAAATGCAAAATACATATGTAAAGGCTGTCCTAATTATTTAAAAATGAGCTTTTATGGAACATAAGAACAAGACAACCCAATTTAAGTATGAAAAACACTTAGCGAGGAACTATTAAAAGAATCCAATCTAACAAAGAAATGCATATTAAAATAATGAGATTCTATACCCCCCCCACACCCTCATCAGATCAAAAAAAGATAGGAAGACTGAAGACCCCAGACTCAGCCCCACTGTGAGGAACAAGCATTCTGAAACACTGCTGGTGGGGTGAACACCTCCTTTGGGGGCAAAGCTGACGCTACCTATGAGGGGTGTAAATGTACACGGATGGCAATTTCACACTGAGAAATTTATCCTATAAAACATTCGTGCACACCGAAGGGAAGTCAGAAAGCATCTGAGCATCCACAGGACAGCAGTAGATTATCAACCACAATGATAGTAAATGGATACATAAACAGCGATGACAGAAGGCTTGTCCTCACACCGTGATGTGTGATAAAGTTGGGAGAATGGTAAAGACAAAACACCACCATTTGGAACCTACAGAGTAAAAATGAGAACACGCAAAGGTCATGAATGGATGCTAAATCAAAGGGGAATTTTGATAAGGAACAGATTTCTTTATGCTTTCAAACTGTCTCCCCGTAGACTCCTTATTACTTGCAAAGTAAAGAAACAGTAACTGTACGGTGGAGAAAGAGCACCTCGACTAAATGACCCGGGCAGCGTGACACAGACAAGCCGGTGGAGGTGATATGTCTCTGGCTCTCCTCTGGATCTGATACACGGAAGGCCACAACATAGCGTGTGTAGTGTTAGATTCTGGCAGAATGTATCACCTCGCATCTAATCACGGAGCGTGGGCAGCGCGAACACCACGTCCCTGCCACCAAGGCACATCTGAGGACAGGCACTAGATGTTCTGAGGAGCCCCATGATGCCTGCCGGGTTGAAGCGAACAAGGGACAGTGCCCCTGAGACCCCTCCTTGCCAAGTAGGATCCCAGGCGATTAGATTTAGGAGCAGGCTCCCAGTAGCAAGTCTTCACTCCTGAGTACGAACTCCCGGAAGAGCAGTCTGGCATCATCTCTCAAACAGACCACCGCGAGAGCTGCTTGCCACCCAGTTCTGGGGAGAAAGGTTATCTGAACACGTGAATGGACAAGCCAGTGGCCTCTCCCTTACTCTGAGGACAAACAGGCTCACAGAGATGGGCTCTGCAGAAGCAGGAAAGCGTGGACAGGTGGAGGAACCGGATGGGGCTGGGCCTGGGGTGCGGCAAGCTAGGGCCCTCGGTTACCAAAGGCCAAGAGGCACTCGCTCTCAGGGCCATGCGACGCAATGCCCAGCCTGCACCTCCCCAGCGGCTGAGCCAGCGCCTCCTCACGCCCCACGCCCTGGGCATCCCACGAGGTGCCTGCCTCACCCCAGTCCAGCCCTGGGAGGAACACCGACAGCACACCCCATGTCACCAACTGCACTCATTAGACAGCCTCAAAGGCCTTCGCGGTCAGCCTAGCTGGGAAGTGGGGTATCGCCTCTCTCTTCCCATTTGGGAGGAGGATATGGGAATGAGCATGAATTCTGCTGGATCACTGAAGATAAGCACCATTTACAGATTGGAGAAAATGCAAGCAAGAAGTATACAGGGCTTTCTACTTTGGTATTAAAAAAAAAATCCCAAAAAGGCATATAAAGTTGAGTATGAAAAGTTTTCAATAGAATTAATGTAATGTGGGGCAACAGGGAGCAAGAAAACTAGACAATATTAATAAATTTTAGACCTGTAATTTTCTTTCACATCTGAATACAGAGACAACTGCCGTAAATCAAATGCATTTGACTGACGGGAAGGATTCATCGCATTTTTCACAAATATTAGCATTTTCAACTTTTTTCAGCATTCATTTGTAGAAAATAACAAGTTCATTTAAACTTTCTCAATAACTATGAAAATAGTGCTTTACAGGCGATGACAGCTGCAGGACCACGTGCGAACAGTGAGCAGAGAACACCTATAGTTAGCTAGAAATGTCTGCCAGGTAATTTGAAGTCAGCATCAGAAGGCAGATCTCAGGGGGCCCTTGAACTGTGAGCAGTTTGAAAACAGAACTGGCCAAAAGGGAGGCTTCCCCTAACCCCCATCCCAGCCCACATACCTTGTTTCGTGTAAGACCTTCTGCCCAGAGCTGCCAGGGGCATGGTGAGAATTGAAAGACGGTGGTAGAGGGTGAGGGGAATAAAGGGGCACAAAAATTCTCCATCATAATATAAGTTGGTCACAGGGATGGCAGTACAGCATGGAGAATATAGTCAATGATTCTTTAACATCTTTCTATGTCGACAGATAGTAACTGCACTAGAGGGGGGGAGGATTTAATAGTATGGGTAACTGTTGACCCACTGTGCTGTATACTTGACCAATATAAGATTGTCTATCAACGATGCTCCAATAAAAAAAAAAGACTGTTGTATACTTGAAACCAATATAACATTGTATAGCAACTATAACCCAATAAAAAAGTAAGTCAATAAAAGAAAGCCTGATTCTTGACCAGCCTCCCCCACTCCCAGGGCCCCACTTGTTAAGGGCAGCCCTAACACGGCCCAGTGCCTGCAAGCACCATGGCAGGGGGCAGCACTGGGCAGTTCCACACTAGGGAGAACTTTGGGTGCACATACTCCAGTAGAAAAATGTAGGGGGTCTAGTCATTTCTATGCTTTTGTGGAAAAGGTTGAGCTACCATAGACTCTAAATTCTGACACAAAGGAATTCAAAAACTGGGTATTGATGAATATGAGCAAAGTAACGATGGAATCTACAAATCAGAAGCTCTGATATAACTAAGCAGTGATGGGTGACCTATCGATAAGGGAGGAAAAAGTTCTCCTCCATCTCCTTTGGGGCCCTGGCTGGACCTAAACATTTAACTGACAGATTAACAGGAGAAAAGCATACAAATTTATTCAGTAAGTTTTACATGACACAGGAGCCTTTATAAGGAAATGAAGACCTAAGAAACAGATCTGTGTATTTTTACGCCAGGTTTGATGAAGAGCGGACAGTCGTGGAGGAGTATGGGAGGTTAAGGAGTGTGCCTTCTTTTAGGGTAGTGGGTCCTGAACCCCATCAGATCAAAAGACTGAAAAATAAGTACTGATGAAAATAAGCAATCTCAAGAAGTTACAAAAAATGAAAAAGCAGAAGGAAGGAATGACTCAAGATAAAAGTAGAATGTACTGAGTTAGAAAAATGATACTTAAGAACAGTAAATTCAAGAGCTGGTTACTTAAGAAGAAATACTCAAATAACTGAGCAGCTAGGTAACCTAAACCAGAAAGAAGAAATATGAAAAAGCACAAATACACTAAGTAGTAAATGAGAACAGGAAAGCAACCACACACACAGTGGGAAGGAAAAGAACATTAAGGGATTATCTTATCCAATAAACTTGAAAACACTGATGATTTTTCAGGAAAATATAAATAACCAAACTAATTCCTGAAGACAGGGGGAAAAAATCCAATAAGCAGTATAGACACCAAAACAATTATTCAAAAACTATCCCTCCAGAAAAAGCACAAGATTACATAAGTTATAAATGTGAACTCCAAGTCACAAGGAACACACAGTTCCAGTGACACTTGAGCTTTTCCATGGAAAAGAATGAAAACCTCCAAATTCTTTTCAGGAAGTCAGCATAACATTCGAACCGAAATCTAATCAAAAGAGTGGAAGAAAAAAATTAGACTACTGCAGTGGATATTCATGTAAAAATCCTAAATAAAATATTAGCAAACAGAACCCAGCATTTTTTTTAGAAGACCAAGAGGGCTTTACACTAAAATTTGAAATTAGGAAATCTATTTAAAAAATGGTTATATTAATAGCTTAAAGCACAAACTATCTCTACATAGTGAAACAGCACGCTGAGAAAACCAAAATGTGTATTTAATATGTATCAAAAAATACAAAGACAAATGAACATCTATGTCTACAACACCAAGATTTAGGGAATAATATTTGCCATTCTTACCTTCAGATTTAAAAGACATAAAGAATTAGAGATAACTTTTTGGACAGACCCCCTTTATAACCCTTCCCTTAGAGGCAGTTACTATCCTGATGTCAGGTAGATCATTCCTATTTTTAAATCATGACTGCATATGTACCACATACATGTGTATCCACTTTGTTATAAGAATACAGTATGCAAGGCATATAACATACAAAATATGTGTTAATTGACTGTTTATGTTATCAGCAAAGCTTCTGGTGAGTAGGCTATTAGCAGGTAAGTTGTGGGGGAGTCCAAAGTTATATGCGGACTTTTGTCTGCACTGGGTGTGGGTGCCCCAATCTTTGTATTGTTCACTATGCTCTAGTTTTGCAGGTTTTTAAAAAAATTTACATGAATTATACACTATATGTGTGTGTGTGTGTATATATATATGTATTTCTGAAACTTGCTCTGTTCCTTTAAACACTATCATCAAGACTTACCCATGTTGATATATGTAGGAAGACCCCAGTTCATTCACTTTAACTGCTGTATAGCATTCCATCATACAATGAAACCATACAAAATTTTTCACACAATCCCCTACTGAAGGGCATTTGGATTGTTGCCAATTTTCTGCCTTTCCAAATTATGCATCAGTAAACTTGCTTGTGCACATGTGCAAGAGTTTTTCTAGGCTATATGAGCAGAATCCTGGGCTAACGAGGATGCAAATGTTTCAACTGACATACTTGCCATGGCTCTCTGGTGGTAACATGGGTTCACACTCCTGTGAGCAGCGAGTGGTCAAAGTCCCTACTCCCCACGTCCTCCCTACGTTTCATTATTACTGAGTTTAGTTACTCTGATGAAAATAAGATGGGGTTTCCCTGGAGTTTTACAGTGCATTTCCTTTCCTAGTAGTGAAACCAAGATCTTTCCAGGTACCTGTTGACCGTCCTGTTTTTCTTCTGAGAACTGGCTGTTATTTTTACCCCACTTCTGTGTTCTCACTTACTAGATCACAGATCTTTATTCATTCAGGACACTGATTTTTAAATTTTTTTTACTGGTTATATGTGACACTGTCTCCTTTTTTTTTGTCTTTTAGTTTTATTTTTGCCTTTGTCCTGTGAGAACTTTTCTGTGATCAAATATATCAGTCTTTTTCTAAACAGTCTAGATTTCTCAGTCCCTACTACTGTGTCATACAGATAGCCAACTACCTACAATTTTCTAATAGGTTAAAATCTGTTTTTCCATGTTGATTTTTCCACATTAATCAATCTACAAGTTTTCGTGTATGGGAAGGCCTAGGGATCTGAATTTTGTCTCTTAGTACAGATGGCCTATTATACCGTCATCCTTTCTTCAATAATTCAGTCTTGTACTTTGCCTAATATCTAAATAATGCTTACCAATCAGTAATAAAAATTGCAACAATCCAAGAAAAAAAGTAAAGAATTATGAAGACATAATTCACAGGAAAGGAAAAATGAATAGCTTTGAAAAGAAGTGAAAAAAATGTTCTGTCTCACTCCTAACAGGTGGAAGGTGTCACTTCACTGTTGTTTTAGTTTGTATCTCTCTTATCAGTGAAAAATACCAAATGTTTTGAAACATAATGCTTGGCAAAGGTGTGTGAAACAGGCGCTAATTCAGAGGTTGTCAGGCGCAGAAACAGGTGTGACCTCCCTGGAAAGGAAAATGAATGAAGCCCCCTATCAAACTCTAAGTGCATATACCTCTGCCTTAGCCTTTTCCTTCCAGGAATTTATCTGCATTAAAGAGACTTCTGCATGTTATGTATGTTAGTGTCAGTGAAGCATTGTTTGTAACAGAAAAATAAAGACTGGGAGGAACTTAAATGTCCATCAGTGAGGAAATGGTTCAAAAAGGTTGAGTACAAAACAGTATATTAAGAGGGAGGTTATATATAATGGAATGGAGCAATTTCTAAGGCATAGGAAGAGGAAAAAAATCAAGGTCAAAATAGTATCAATAAAATAAAAAGATATATGCAAATGCATACATATGCACATGTAGGTCTGTATATGCAGAGAATATCCCTGGAAGGACATAAAGAAACTGGTGTTAGATGTCTCCCTTTGGGGAGAAAAATGGGGCACCCAGAGGGGTGAGAAGGAGATTTCCTTTTCAATGAGTTATCTTCTGTTGTCATATTTTGTAACATGTACACATATTACCTATTCAAAAATGAGGAAAAAGTTTTAAATAATTTCAAGGGAAAAATTGCTAATTGACCCTGTCTTTGTCAAAATAATGGGGCACCTTCCCCCTCTCCATAGGATGGAAGACGGGGATTTCATTTTGCCCCAAAGACTGAGGTCTGTAAGAACAGAGAGCTGCAGAGCCCTGGAAAGACAGCTAAGCAGGGGCACTTAGGAGAATTTTTCGTGTAAATGAATGAACAAGCACAATAAGTTGGAAGCTAGCACTAGAGAACGTAAAGGCATCTGCCACAAGGTGCTGTGGTAAGAATTAAATGATCTAAGATATGTGGAGTGCAGGGAAGAGGGCCTGGCTCACAGCACTCTGTTAACACAAGGCCATCATTACAGCCAGGGTCCACTCACACAGGTGCACACCGACCTCTAGCTACACATCAAGGAACACATACCGTATTGGGAAACACACCAAAAAAGCTCCATTTCAACCTTCAGTGAATTTATAATTTAGCAAGACAAACAGAAAATATGCATATGCTTATATACACACATGGTCATTCACAAAAGGTAAAATACATTCCATCTTCAGATATTTCTTCTTTTGGATAAGTAATAATGACCTTTTAATTTCTGAAAAGAGACAAACTAGCTTAGAATGGACAATAAATTCAGAGCCTGGGGTCAAATTCTAGCTCCCTTTTGGGTAAACCTCAGTTTTCTCATCTATAGGGATGATGCTACCTACCCTGAAAATACTGCTATGATACAAAATGTGCTACGCGATGCAGAAGGAGTAGCCTCTTCAACAAATGTTGGGAAACATAACCATATGCAAAAGAATGCAGCTGGACCTTTACCTTATGCCACATAAAAAAAAACTGATTCCAAAGGAATTAAATACATAAATGTAAGACCTGAAACTATAAAACTTTTACAAGAAGAGATAGGGGGAAAGATTCACGGCACTGCATTTGGCAATGATTTACTGAATATGACACTGTTAGCACTGGCAACAAAGCAAAAAATAGACACATGAGACTAAATTAAACCTAACTCTGCAGGGCAAAGGAAACAATCAACAGTGTGAAAGGGCAACCGATGAATCGGGAGAAAATATCTGCAAACCACAGATCTGATAAGGTGTTAATATCCAGAATATATAAAGAGTTTATTCAAATCAACAACAAAAGATTTTTAAATGGGCAAAAGACCTAAACAGACATTTCTCCAAAGAAGATATACAAGTGGCCAGGAAGCATATGAAGAGATGCTCAACATCACTGATTGTCAGGGAAATGCCAATCCAAACCACAATAAGATATCACCTCACAGCCATTAGGATGGTCACCATAAAAATAAATAAATAAATAAAACCAAAAAACAAAATACCAAGTGTTCGTGAAGATGTGGAGAAACTGGAACCACTGTGTACTCTGGCAAGAATGTACAATGGTGCAGCCTCTATGGAAAATAATGTGGAGGTACCTCAAAAATTTTCAGAGAGCTGCCATATGATTTGGTGATCCCACTTACAGATATATATCCAAAGGATTTGAATACAGAGTCCAAAGAGATATTTGCACACTGTATGTTCACAGCAGCGTTATTGTCAACAGCCAAGAGGTGGAAGCAACCTAAATGTCCACCAACAGATGAATGGATAAAGAAAATGTGGTATACATATACATATAAGGAAATAATAGGCAGCCTTAAAAAAGGATATCCTGTCACATGCAGCAACATGGATATTACAAGTGAAATATACCAGTCACAAAGAGATAAATACTACATGATTCCACTTTTATGAGGATCTAAGTCAAACTCTGAGAAACTGAAAGTACAAAGGTAGTTGCCAGCAGTGGGGGAGGGGGAGAAGTTCAATGGAGATAGTTCCAGTTTGACTTTTATTACACAGCAATGTGCAATTCGTTAATACTATTGTACTCTCCACTTAGAAATGGTTAAAATGATCAATTTTAAGTCATGTGTTTCTGAGCAAAACTTACAAAATCTATGATAATTAAATAACATATTTAGTACATCTACCATACTTCCAGCACAAAAAAGCTCCTCAATAAATAATTGGGAAAGCTCAACTGATGGCAGCTTATGAAGATAATAAAATAGAAAGGTGAAATTTAAATCAAGTAAGAAAAAGTAAACAAGAAGGGAAGGAGGTAGGTTGTAACAGACACACACACACACACACACACACACACACACATACACACACACACACACATACACACACACACACACACACACACATACACACACACACACACATACACACACACACACACACACACACACACACACACACACAGCCATAGATCAGTACACGTGAAACAGGTCAAGTTTTTAGGTTACATGATTTATCAAGAAGGCTCAATGTAATCAAGAGGTTCCCACAAAGAGATGTATTCCTACTTTTGTTTGTAATATCTTATTTTAGAGGTAAGCAAACTTTTTGTAGAAGAGGCCTGATACTATTTCAGCCTTTGTGAGCTAACAGTCCCTCCCTCTCTACTCAAGTCTGCCATTGTAGTGTGAAAACAGTATGTACATGGATGAGTGTGGTTATGTCCCAGTAAAACTGTATTATGGACACTGAGGTTTGAATTTATAAAATTTTCACATGTCACTAGATCAACAGAACAGAATAGAAAGCCCAGATATAAACTCACGCATATATGGACAATTAATACATGACAAAGGAGCCACAGACATACAATGGGGAAATGACAGCCTCTTCAACAACTGGTGTTGGCAAAACTGGACAGCTACATGAAAGAGAATGAAACTGGATCACTGTCTAACCCCATACACAAACGTAAACTCAAAATGGATCAAAGACCTGAATGTAAGTCACGAAACTATAAAACTCTTAGAAGAAAACAGGCAAAATCTCTTGAACATAAACATGAGCAACTTTTTCCTGAACACATCTCCTCGGGCAAGGGAAGCAAAAGAAAATATGAATGAATGGAATTACATCAAACTTAAAAGCTTCTGTACAGCAAAGGACACCATCAGTAGAACAAAAAGGCATCCTACAGTATGGGAGAATATATTCATAAGTTATGTATCCAATAAGGGGTTGATATTCAAAATATATAAAGAACTTACATGCCTCAACACCCAAAAAGCAAATAACCCTATTAAAAAATGGGTGGAGGATATGAACAGACTCTTCTACAAAGAAGAAATTCAGATAGCCCACAGACACATGAAAAGATGCTCCACATCACTAATCATAAGGGAAATGCAAACTAAAACCACAATGAGATATCACCTCACACCAGTTAGGATGGCCAGCATCCAAAAGACAAGGAACAACAAATGCTGGTGAGGATGCAGAGAAAGGGGAACCCTCCTACACTGTTGGTAGAGATGTAAATTAGTTCAACGATTATGGAAAGCAATATGGAGGTTCCATAAAAAACTAAAAATAGAAATACCATTTGACCCAGGAATTCCACTCCTAGGAATTTACCCAAAGAAAACAGGATCCCAGATTCAAAGAGACATATGCACCCCTATATTTATCACAGCACTATTTACAATAGCGAAGATATGGAAGCAACCTAAGTATCCATCAGTAGATGAACGGATAAAGAAGATGTGGTACATATAAACAATAGAATATTATTCAGCCATAAGAAGGAAACAAATCCTACCATTTACAACAACATGGATGGAGCTAGAGGGTATTATGCTCAGTGAAATAAGCCAGGCAGAGAAAGATAAGTACCAAATGACTTCACTCATTTGTGGAGTATAAGAACAAAGCAAAACTGAAGGAACAAAACAGCAGCAGACTCCCAGACTCCAAGAAGGGACTTGCGGTTACCAAAGGGGAGGGGTGGGGGAAGGTGGGTGGGGAGGGAGGGAGAAGGGGATTAGGGGCATTATGAATAACACACATAACATAGGAGGGTCACGGGGAAGTCAGTACAGCACAGAGAAGTCAGGCAGTGACTCTGTGGTATCCTACTACACAGTGATTGCAATGGGGGGGGACTTGATAATATGGGTGAATGTTGTAACCACAATGTTGCTCATGTGAAACCTTCATAAGATTGTATATCAATAATACCTTAATAAAAAATTTTTTTTCTCACATGTCACAAAAAATTCTTTTTTAAAAAATTTGAAAACCATTGAAAAACATGAAACCTATGGTTAGGTCACAGACACTAAAAAAACCCAGGCATGGGCATGGTCTCGCCCCCTGGTGACCATTTGCCAACAACTGCCTTAGAACAGTTCTCACTGAAATACAAGAGGAAAGTTATTTCATTCAGAGGATGTTCACTGAATAAAATGTTTCAGTGTTTTAAACTCATTTTTTAATTGGATAATGCTTAAACTATTTTACCAGGCAAAACGAATATATAGATAATAGAAGTGTTCTCTCCATTGACAACCAACAGATCAAAAAATTATACATATCAACAATTTTATTGTTCTTCTCTGCAATGTTAGTTTTGTAAATGTGTTTCATTTGATCCATCCATCTTATATCAGTGGAATTTGAGAGAATTTCTCCCAAAATACTGACAAGGTAAAAAACAGTATTAAATGTGAATAGAAATGTAAGGATATCATTATTTAGCACTCTTTTCAGCTACGACTATGAAATATTTGAACTTTTTCTTTGTAAAGAGGGCTTTTAGTCAAATAAACACTAAATGATGCACATAATAATAATTCAAGTACTTACATAAAATGCAGGTCTTCTCCCCACAATCTGTAGTCTCACTCCCCAGAAGTAACCGCTAATGATTCTTTGTTCAAACCATTCCCACTGACAAGTATCAGAATGCGTGAGTTCGTGAGTGTGCATGCTCGTGTAACTCTCACAGAATCTCGTGGAATTGCATCTCAGCACCCAGATATCTTCTTTATCAGTTCCTGGTATTTCATTCTGTATGTCATGATTACTTGACATGAATAAAGATGTTTTTCAATAAAACTTACATATACACACATACATATACACACACTCTTTTGGGCGGCTGACCTTGTGGTCCTGAAAACTCTAAAATAACTGGTTTTTCAACCAACTGATTCTTCATTTTCCTCTTTAAGACCAGCTTATCAGTCCCCAAACTATTAATTTAGAAGAATTTAATCATAAAGTAGTAAAAACATCCTTTCTATGCTTGCAATGGTAACTTTACCTCCACAGCTAGGACATCACTTCTGATGATCTTGATGAAACCGGATGTGTAGATGATTTCTATTTCTATTGACTTTCTTTAAAACCCATCAATAAATTCAAGTTGGATGGAGTGCCTAAGAACTATAAAACTATCACTACAGATGATATCAGAATAAAGAATTTAGGACTTAAAGATGGACCTTGGAACATGAATTGAGAGAGTGGAAAGGAAATGAATATACTACATACACAAGAGCGTGATTTACACATACAAACCCTTAATGAGTTAAATGAATATCCACCTTAAACACTACATGCTCACTTTAAGTTCCCACACTTATCCCAGGACATCTTTCAGAGTTAACATCCTAACATTATATCTGTGCTTTTAAACTGGTTACCTTAACAAGTAATACAGAGGTCCCATTTAAAATCTCAAAATTAAATATAAGACTTATTTTAAAATGAACGCAGTTTTCTGACATAGAAAGTACAGAGCTGCACAGACCGAAGTGCCCGGAGGGGCCTGACCCGCTGCTGAAGGCGGTGAGCTCCACAGGTTCTGCTGAAACCTTGAAGACAGTTTTATTTTCTTCTGCAAACTGTGGAAAGGACTGGTGCTTTAGGGTCCATTCTCAAGAGGGAGCTGGAGAAGGGGCGAGAAGGCAGGAAGAGGACAAAGGGTGTCTCTTCTCCCGGGTCTCGGAGGGGGAATGAATTACATTATCACCGTAAATCCCTAACCCGCCGTTCCCAGACCTCACACCTCTAACTGGGGAGTCTGCCCGCCGGCCGGCCGGCCGAATTCCTAGCGCCCTTCTGGAAAGTGAATTCATGGAAATCTACTAAGCAGGGCCCTGCAGCAGGCGGTGGCAAGGCTCCTGATTTTCATTCAAATGGGCCAACCTGAGACCCTCACCACCACCACTAATTTAGGTAAACACTGCGAGTTTGATCAGCCCAAAGGAGGATAATCAAAAATCACACAATAGAATCAAATAGCGAGTCTAAGCAATCACTGGAGTCGGTAAATTTAGACTGAAGTAGGGTGGAAAGCAATGAAACAAATAACCATCGGGACAAAAGAAATCTTTAAGATTGACAGACATGTGCTTGCTTCAGCAGCACACATGCTAAAATTGGGACGATACCGAGAAGATTAGCATGGCCCTGCGCAAGGATGACACGCAAATTCGTGAAGCGTTCCATATTTTTTATTAAATTTCCATATTCATATACCTGTTTTTTTTTCCCACATGATTTTTAAACTCACTTAGGACTTGGGTGGTGGCCTCATAGTCCTTCAATCTCCACAGAAATGCAAAGAATGACTTGCATATTGTTGCTGGTCAATAAATATTTGTTTATAAATTGGAAAAAAAAAAAGAATGACAGACAGTGGTGTCGAGGGAGGAAGAGAGGCAAGGTTTTAAAAAAGAAAGAAGTTGGGAAATTTCAGAGAAGTCCTGGTCCTTGGATGCAAACCACTATACTCAGCTTCTTTCGGCCACAGCAGTGAAGCCAGTGAGACGGCTGCTGAAAGAACTCAACGCTTGGCTACTCGGCTGCAGCCCCATAAAGTCTCTTCCCTCATTTGAATAGTATTTTAGGAATGTTTGTCAATGTGTTAGATGATTAGTCCCTTCACCGTGGTCACTGTGGTCATCGTTAGAATTTATTTCATAAGCAGAACATTTACCACGCTAGATGATGACCTCTTTTTAAACCTGTTAAAATTCATATATTTATTTGTCCACATTTCTTTTTCAAAGGAAGGTTAACTTTAACAAGGGTTGCTCATGGCAACACAGGAACAAAAGATTTTTCTCATGCATAATCTAAGCATTTAATTAAAATTCACAAACTCAGGTCTCAAACCGAGTCAAAAGTAGAAATGTTAAAAACACTAGATTTCTAAATAGAAGGAGATGCGTAGTACATTGTTTACCTACTGCAAAGACAAAAAACGGGTGCAGCAACTTCTGACAGAGGCGAGGAATGTGCAAGTGAAAAGATTCCTTTACAACCATCATTTTAGTGACTGCCTGCATTCTTCCAGGTAAATATCATGGCATAAGTGAATCAAAAATACACCACACTCCCTCTGAGTTTCTATCTCTTCTTCTTTACAAAGATTAGAGCCTGAATCTAAACCTAAGCAGAGTAAAGCAAACTCTAACTTAGCAATTTACAGAAAGAGGTCATTTCCCGCCCCCCAAGACTGTTAAGAGTCAAGTTAAAAGAGAATTCCAGTCTAGGTCTGTAATTTACCCATTTGTGGTGAAACCGAGGCATTCTCAGACAACAGATCGCCCATCAGGGTTTAATCAATGAAGAAAAGAGAGCTCCAGAAAAAGAAATCTGGAAGAGCTAAGACTCAGCTTTATGGCTTTGAAAATTCTCCATCCTTAATAATCAATTCACCTGTTCGCAGGTGGGGAGAGGGTACACGGGAGCGGGGGGCAGGTGGTGCACTCTGGCGAGAGGGAGGGTTCCACAGAAGGGGGTGCTGAGAGAAGGCTGCGGTACATGTCAAAGGGTCTCTGGAACCAGAAGACGAGGATGAGGAGGATTTAGAGCGTATCAGGTCTCAGCCTCTGAAAGACCTGAATGCCCTGGAAGAAGGCAGAGGTGACAGAATCACACCGGGCTTTACTTGAGCACCTAGTGTGCGCGAGACACCGGGCGGGGGGTCCTGGGAGGGGACATGAATAAATCATGGGGTGCACGATTAAACCAAACAAGAGCACACCGACTTGTCTGACAAAATAAAAAATAAATTCTGAAAAAGTAAGAGTTCAATTTAAAGAGTCAAAACACAGTATACACTCAGATTTAATACAGATGCTAAAAGTACCGTAAGAAGGAAGTCACCGCTGTTGAACCTCCATTAAGGCCTGAAGGGTGGCTACGACTTCCACCTCCAGACTGGAGGTCAGGGGTCCTTCTGAGCAGTAGGGACGGGACACAGTTAACGCACAGCTCGGAAGCCAGACAGCACGGTTGGGTCCTGTCACCACTACCTAACAGCTGGTGCCCTTAGGCAAGTCACTTCACCTATGAAGCCTCCGGTCTCCTAAAATGGGGGCAATCAAAGGTTTCATTGATTCAATAAATATTTACTGAGAACTGCATTCAGCGAGGCACTGACATAAAACAGTGAACAAGACAAACACAGCACCTGTCCTCATGGGGCCTCCGGTGGGCATCCTCATCATCACCTTTAGCACAGTGGTGACAGGATAACTGAGAATAAATAAATCATCTTAGCTGAAACGAGGTTTCACCAAAAAAATAAGGCATGCCTCAGGATTCAGTCCTGGGACCTCTCCTTTTCCTTCTCTCCCAGAAGTCTCATCCCATCCCACAATTTAAAAGTACTGGATACATATCACACAACTGTAGTATTTTAAGCTGTGAGGTGTCAGCCAAACTCCAGACTCGTATCCAGCGGCCTATGGGCTCTCTCCACGTATCTAATGGGCACCTCAGACCTGCCAATCTGAAACAGAGCTCTGGAGTACTGATGCGACTGGACACCTCCCTGGTCTTTCCCCGTCAGTAAATCAGCAAATCACCAATTCCTCCTCATTTCCTCATGCCTCACGTAGCCAAAGCATGAGTGAGTCCTTTCATTTTTTACCTAAAATCATGTCCCCAATCCAAACAGTTGCTGCTTTCCATTGACGAAGCACTATGGTCTGGACCCGACTATTTCTCACCTAGATTATCTCACTGCAACAGCTTCTATGATGTCTCTTCCATAGAGCAGCGATCTTTTTAAAAAATGGGTAAGATCATAACACACACACACACGCGCGCGCGCACACACACACACACACACGCCCCATCCTTCCTCCATTCACCTTAAAACTCTCCAGTGGCTCCCAAAGGCCATTAAAGGGTTGCTGACAGTCCACAAGGCGTACACAATCAGACCCCATTTACCTCTCTGCCCCAGCTCACAGGACCCCCATCCCACTCGTCCGCCCTGCAGTCACACAGGCGGCCTCGGTTCCCTGAACACACCTGCCTCCAAGCGCTTTAGGACAGCGCCGTCCAACAGAACTTTCTGAACTGCTGGAAGTGTTCGATATCTGCACTTGTGGCTACGGAGCTGTTAGCATGTGGCTATTGAGACTGAGGAACTGAATTTCTAACTTAATTTTGATGACCTTAAACAAACAGCCACATACTCCTATAGCTCTCATACTGGACAGGGCACGACAAGGACCCCCCACCCAGGCTTGTCCTCCCCTGGGCTGTTCTCCCCTGGATCTCACGTGGGTGGCCCTTCCTTATCCACACGTCTCCGCCAAGTGTCAGCTCCTCAGAAGCTACTTTCCACCCCAAGTAGCTTCTAATGGACAAAACCATCACTTTACCTTGTCTACTTTAATCAAAACACGGTCATTCCTGCCTTTATCATTTGTCTTCTGCAAAATAGAATATAAAATCCATGAAAGTAGGGACCTTGCCTATTTCATTCAATGCGATGTCCCCAAATATAAATGCCTGCTATAGTGTTTCCAATAAATGTCCCATGAGTGGTTGAATGAGCGAGTGAGTGACTGACTAGGAGGTCAGATCCGTAAAGTCAGCTGGGGACAGATTACAGAGGCTGCTGGAACAAGGCACAGGGCCTTCGAATACTCACATTTCATTTATATGGGTGCGGGGCTCTGCAGGGTGCTTAAGTGTCCTGCAGGGACAGGCAGTCTACGCAGGCAGCACAAAGGAATGGCACACATGCAAAGCAGGTCTCTGTCCTCAATTGACTGAAAGTCAATTGAGAACATGAGTGATGCAGACACACAGATGCTCCTTACGTGTGAGACATTAGGAAATCTCTCAAGAATGTATCTATACACACTCGCAAGACACACCTTCAGCAGGAAAGGAAGGAATGACAGCGGTATTAGCCAAGTCGGCTCTACGAATTCGGATCTGCAATAGAAAACCCGGGTATGAATGTTACGTGAAACGTTCAGCCAAGTTAAATACCAGTTTATAGTCACAGCGTCCTATGAGAAATGTCACTGGCAGTGTCACTTAGCAGAAAAGGGGGAAGGGAGGTAATGAGGGGAGAAAGTACATGATCTGTTTCTAGGAAGTTCAAACACCCTGAGAATCAGCAGAAAAGGAAAGAGCACATAGTGTGGACAGAATTACTGACTGGGCAAAAATGAACAAATCTAGACCTATAATGTGACTAACTGGATAACCCAGGGATACTATGATATGGATTCTACACATTCATTCGCTGTCACAGTTTCAAAAAAAAAGAAAAAAGACTGATGTCTTAACCTATCTCTACTAAAAACTGTAACACTCCAGAAAATGGCAGTTTTGTACTGAAATGAAACTGCATGCTTTTCAAACCTTTGCAGTGAACGTTGTCTACCATGCTTCAGACTTCTGAATATCAGTGCCACTTAATAAAATCACCTTCTCATAAAATGGAGCAATGTCACTAAAGTCCATAACACAGTCCGCAGTCTTCCACGAAGTTGGAATTTTCATCAGGAGTTCACAGCCCCCATCTCTCTAGGGCCATGTTTACCGCTGCAGTCGGCACTTGCACGCAGACCTAGAGACCGTCTCACCCCGGGCCTCACCAGGGAAAAAGAGCTCGTGCAGAGGCAGCCATGGCCGCACCAAAGGGGGCCTCTCTGCCGGCCAAACTCTGACACCTTTTTACAGGCATTCCAGGGAGGCTCTTTAGCTAAAAGAGGCTATATTCATAATCAAAATAATGTCTAAGTTTCTTTAAAATAGCATTTCCTACCTCTGTGGCCTCACTAAGACCAAAGTAGGTTAAGTATACACCTCTGTTCAATTCCCTACGAGGACCTCGGCAACTCACATATTATGGGACTGTAAGGACAGTTCCCAGGGCTTGACTTTGTTGCTCTACCACTGCCCCACTTCCCAGCGGGCTACATTCCCAGGGCTACTCACTAGTGCCCTCTCAGATCCATGACTTCTTCCCTGACATGAGGGCTAACAGTATAGGAAAAATTACTTGCAGAGCAATACTATTGTAGCCACTCACAGCATCTCTGGAACACTCCGGAGTGTGACAAGCACCTGTTTGTAACGACAATACATGGAATTATTTTCTTCTTGATCATCATGACCACCAACTTTGTGATGTTATAAATACTGTCAATACGTCATGGGAAAGTGAGTGTCGGCGCCAGAAAGATTACTACAGTATTTATATTTCCAACAGTAAACTATAAACAAGCAACTGTTGTACCTCATTTTCGCCTGTTTTTCTCATGTTCCCCTGTACAATTCCTTCATGGCCCTCTGTAGAATTCACTTCAGAGAAAAATGGCTTTGGAAAAACTTTAAATAACATGCTTCATTTCATTAGAAATCATATCAGAAGCTAGGCAACCCCTGTCAGCTCCACGTCTGATTCATCTTTCCACTACACTGTGCCTACAGTCCGGGTTCCTTGTGAAATATATGAATGATCAATGATAAATACGCCATTTTGTCATATAGGATTAATATTTCTTTTAAATGCTTACATACATGAACATACAGTGGGGAAAAGAGTGTCTTCAGAAAACGGTGATGCAAAAACTGGACAGCTACATGCAAGAGAATGAAACTGGATTCCTGTCTATTTCCATACATAAAAGTAAACTTGAAATGCATTAAAGACCTAAATATAGGACATGAAACCATAAAACTCTTAGAAGACAACATAGGCAAAAATCTCTTGAACATAAGCACGAGCAATTATTTTCTGGACATGACTCCCTGGGCAAGGGAAACAAAAGCAAAAATAAACAAGTGGGACTCCGTCAAACTAAAAAGCTTCTGTACAGCAATGGACACCATCAGCAGAACAAAAAGGCATCCTACAGTATGGGAGAATATATTTGTAAATGATTTATCCAATAAGGGATTAACACAAAAAATATATAAAGAACGCAACACACCTCAACACTCAAAACACAAATAAACCTGATTAAAAAATGGGTGAGGCCCTGAACAGACATTTTTCCAAAGAAGAAATACAGATAGATGGCCAACAGGTACATGAAAAGATGCTCTGCATGGCTAATCATCAGGGAAATGCACATGAAAACCACAGCGAGGTATCACCTCACACCAATTAGAATGGCCGCCATCCAAAAGACAAGAAAAAACAAGTGTTGGTGAGCATGTGGAGAAAAGGGAGCCTCCTACACTGTTGGTGGGGGTGTGAACTGGTGCAGCCACTGTGGAAAGCAGAGCGGAGGTTCCTCAAAAAACTAAACATAGAAAAACCATACAACCCAGTAATTCCACTTCTAGGAATTTACCTGAAGAAAACAAAATCCCTGATTCAAGAAGATACATGCATCCCTATGTTTACCGCTGCATTATAATATAATAATGGAATATTATTCAGCCATAACAAAGACAGAAATCCTTCCATTTGCAACAACGTGGATGGACCTAGAGGGCATTATGCTCAGTGAAATAAGCCAGGTGGAGAAAGACAAACATCACACGATTTCACTTATTTGTGGAATCTAAAAACAAAACAAAATGAAATGAACAAAAAAGCAGTAGACTCACTGACACTGAGAAGTGACTGGAGGTTACCATGGGGAAGGGCTTGGGGCAGGTGGGTGGGGAGCATGAGGGGGATCAAGGGGGCACAAAAACCTCAATCATAATACAAGTTGGTCATGGGATGGAAGTGCAGCATGGGGAATAAAGCCAATGGCTCTGTAACATCTTTCTATGCTGACAGACAGTAACTGCACTAGAGGGGGTGAGGATCTAATAATGTGGGTAAGTGCTGAATCACCATGTTGTGTTACTTGAAACCAATATAGTATTATGTATCAACTATACTTCAATAAAAAAAATTATCAAAGAAAAATAAATAAGCGCTTACATAAAATATCTTAAGGACTTTATCATCTCACCTTGTATGGGAGGTTGGCAAAATTTTCCTGTAAAGGGCCAGAGAATTAATATTTTCAACTTTGAGGGCTATATACAGTCTCTGCCACATATTCTTTTTGGTTTTTGTTTACAACCGTTGAATGACGTAAAACCTATTCTTTATACCTAAAGACGGCTAAAGGCTGAGATTTGGCCCTGGGGCCGTAGTTTGCCCACCCTTGCTGTTCAAGGATACCCCAAACCCTGTAATTACATAGTAGGGTCACACTTCCACTGAAGAAAAACACTTCTAACTCTTTTGTGTGTTTTTTGTAATGTTGTAAAACTATTTTTTAGAACAGTTTTAGATTTACAGAAAAAAGTGCAGTCAGTGCAGGGAGTTTGCATTATCACACACTGCTGGAATGGTACATTTATTAAAATGAATGATTCAATATTGACATTATGATTATCTAAAGTCCACACTTTTTCAGATTTCCTTCGCTTTTACCTGGTGTCGTTTTTCTGTTTCGGGATCCTACCAAGATCACATGTACTCACCATGCCTCCCTGGGATGCTCCTGGCTGTGTCAGTTTCTCAGAATTTCCTTGTGATGCAGGACCAGGGCAGTTTTAAGGGGGACTGGGCAGATACCCTGTAGCACGTCTCTCTACTGAGGTTTGGTGGGTGTTTTTCTCATGATTAGACTGAGATGATGATAGTATTTTTGGAAGAAAGACCACAAAGGAAAATGCCACTGCCGTCTCATCATCTCAAGAGTATACCAACATGCCTTATCACTGTTGATATTCATCTCTGAAAAAAATTTTTTTTATATTAAGCCACAAACAGTAAAATGCACAAATCTTAGTGTACTGTTTGATGAATTCTGACATGTGTATACATGTTGATAAAATTACCTCGACCACCCAACACAAGCAGGGTTTGTCAGTTTTCCTCCAGGTGTTTTTTTGAAAAAGCAGTTAATAAAAATGAATTTAGTTCTTACCACATATTACTAGCTAAAACCTTTTAAACATCAAATCATTTTGAATAAGCTGGATATACAAACACACATCATGATTTATTATCTATGTGTGCCTCTTAATACATATCATATATGTACTTTGTTAGTATATTCTACTTTTAATTCCTCTCAACTCTTCTCGCCCTGGCTGTTAGAAAGGAAGGAGCTAACCATTAGGCTGAGTTAAAGGGATACCTAAAGAAAATGTATAGGACAATACTTAAATTTTCTTTCACTTTTTGAACAGTGATGATGTAAACGAGACCATAAGCAACTGACCTGGGGTCCGATCTTAGCCATCTTCCTGTCTCCCAGAGGCCAGGGTACCTAGCTGCCTGGCACAGTAAGAAACACTGATCGGTTTATGGCCACAACTCCTGTGTTAAAATAATCCAATGCAGTCAGAAATGGGAGAAAGGGAAGAGCAATAGGAGACTAAGAATAACTATTTTCTCTTAGCTAACTCTTTCCTGGTCAACTAATATGTGACAGAGCCCACAAAGTGGGGAGAGTGGATGGGCTACGGGCTGGAATCACGGGGCAGAGTGGGGGGGCCACAGAGGATAGGGAAATGCGAGTCCAGCCTCAGAAAGACACTACCTCATGCCCACCACAAAGGCTTAAAAACCAGCCTGAGAAACAGAAGCTAACCAATGCGGGCGAGCAGGTGGAGGGGTTCCAACCCACGGGCGCTGCTTGTGCGACTGTAGAACGTGGCAGCCGCTACGGCGGTAGGTCAACGGCTCCTGAGCAAGGGAACCACAGAACTCCCACGTGACCTAGACCAGGCAATTCCACTCCTAGGTACATGCCTGAGAGAAATGAAAACCCACATGCACGCGAAAATGATACATGAATGTTCACGGCGACATTGTTCATAATAGACAAAAAAGTGGAAACAACCCAAAGGCCCATCAGCTGAGACAATAAACAATATGTGGTCTATCCAACCAGAGGAATATATGCAAAGTCATAAACAGGAATGAGTTTCAAATAAACAAACGCATAAGCAATGAAATACTGTCACACGCTACAACGTGGATGAACCCTGAAAACATCCTGAGACACAAAAGTGCACACATCACAGGCCTCCATCTACATGAAATGTACAGAAGAGGCAAAACCAGGGGCATAAAGTGGATGGGTGGCTGCAAAGGCGGCAGGGAAGGACTGGAGCGCGAGCTCTTACTGGGCACGGGGTGTCCTTCTGGTGTGAGAAAATTCCTTGCAGGGATTATATAACAGTCATGGCTGCTCGACACTGTGACCATACTGAACACCACTGAGCTGCACACTTCAAAATGTTTAAAATGGTTTTTTAAAAATCTCAATAAAAGATAGATATTTATATGACTTTTTAAAAATCTCAATAAAAGATAAATTAGAAAAACTCCAAAGATACTCATAAAAATTCTGAACCTATATATTTGATAAATAAGTTTTAACCCACAACTTCTATACACGCTGTGCCTTTTAGAAATCCCTTTCCTATTCTATATACTTCTGTGGTGATTTGTCCAATAACAGGAGCTGCAGAAGTGGATGGAGAGATCTGTCACAGTTCTAACAAGAAATGAGTTCAGCCAATTTCCACCAAGTTCCCAGAACCTGTGCATACAGACGTGGGCCTTTTCTCAAGGACTTTACACTGTATTAGGGCAACAGTGTTTCCCTACCATTTCAGTTAATTTCCACATAGCAGAATGAAGCTGGCTGCACCCCACTAGAGCGGTGGCAGCATTTTCCTACAGACACACTCAAAAGAAGTGAGCAAGGGCCATTTATAGGGCAACATCCCCAAGTCCTACAGGCGGGCAGGGCAGGCTGCAGGGCAGCTTCCACACTTCTCCTAGTGCACTAGGGTGTCCGTCTCTTCATGAAACTTAAATGCTGGCTTGCTTGAAGGCCACACATCACGACGGCGGACTATGCACCTTGCAACTTAGTGATTTGCAGCTTAAAAAATGACTTATTTATAAATATAGTCTTTCCTGGAAAGGATAGTATTGTCCTGAGTCTTCCAACAAAATTAAACTGCAAACCACAGACTATTGAAGTCACTGCAGAAATTTTAATTATATACTAAATAACTACTGCTCACTCCAGCAAGCATTACAGTAACCTGTTGAGAACAAGAAATATTTCTTTGGGAGTTTTTGGAAGACAGCACAGTTTAGCTGAAATTAGTGTTTCCCTGAGTTTTTTTTTTTTTTTTAAAGAAAACCTTCTTTTAACAACTTCTGCACATCTCAAATGCCATCATCACTCAAATAATTCACAGAAACCGCTTGGCTCCTGGCCTCAGGCCGCTAGACAGGGCCCATTTCCAACAATCTATGGCAACGGCAGTTGTGATCACGACTATCCCAGTTGATTTTGCTTCCTTCCCTCTTACAAATATGTCATTCACATGTTTATACTACTAGTCAAAATGTGAGCATCTTAATACCCTCACTACTTTTCATCTAACCAGAAAATCAATTACCTCTGGTCATTGGTGGTTATGGGTATATTTTTTGAAAGTCTGCCAATAAGAAACTGGAAATAAGCGAGTAGACCAACTGATATTCTCTCTTAAAGTCAACAGCTTTTTCCTTAACTAACCTACCCAACACATCTCCCACGTACAAAGAATACAGAGTGCCGTAATAAGCCGTTGGGTCTCTTGAGGAGTTTGCACTTCAGCAGTAGCTTTAGAAAAATTACTTGCTCTAGCTTTGTAAAAAACACAATAGAGTTCCTCCGATCCCAAACCTGTGCTACCAGCTGGGCGTAGAAAAAAGCAGCCACCGAGGATACCCAGCTGACATCCTTTTCCTCCTCACTGTCGCTTTCCCACCCCCCAGGATTTCTGCCCAGGTTGCTCAACATCTGATCCTAGTCATAAACTGGTAATTAGGGTCTATCATCAAGCTTTAACACGAAGTTGCTTTGGGTGGTGGTAAATCTTTGAAGTTCAAGTGCACAAAGTGACTGTATCAATGGGTAACGGTCAAGGGCAGAAAAAGAGCAGAATTCTACTGGGAGTTGGTAAAACCACTCACTGTGGCTCTGGGGTCTGCCCATCTTAGCGCCTTATACTCCTCCAAACTTGTTCTCATATGTTGAATGTAGTTTTTCTTGAAAGCACCAGGCCATTTGGCCATGATCAATGGCCCACCATAAATGCCGGTTGGCGTGGTCAAAGGGTGTGACGGTGAGCTACATAAGAGGTGGGGGAGGGAGTAGCTGCAAAACGACAGGGGGCCCACTGGGGCAGGGCCAGGGGCAGGGACGCATGGGCAGGGGGATCCTGGGGAGATGGGGGAAGAAGGCAAAGTCTAGATGGTTACAGTAAAGCTGTGTGTAACCTATTCAGGGATGAAGCAGAGCCCTTAACTACTCCCTGAGTAGAATTTCTCATGTGCCCAAGAGGACACTGGATTTCCAAGTACACCTGGACACAGCTGTGGTTCAGTGGGGTCAGCCTGATGGATCCCCAGCACGCACCCCCAGTGCACTCATGAACCAGACCCTGCGCGTGACGAGCTGCAATCTGAGAATCGTAAAAAGTTGACAGGAACCTTTGAAGATCAATCAAGACCGGTCAGCTGGCCTGAATGATCAGTACTGGGCCAAGGTGTTCTTCTCCACCCAGAGAGCCCTGAGCATGTCCAGATGTCCAGTCAGTCTAGAGGATAATGAAGGATCCAGCTTTAGAGTTGGACCAGCTGGCTTCAAATCCAGGCTCTAGATTTAACAACAATGGCTAACTCTCTGTGATTCAATTTCTGTATCTGTGACTGGAAGATAGTAACAGCACCTATCGCATAGGCCTGATGGGAGAAGATGATGGGATCACAGTTAAGGAGCTTAGAACAGTGGCTGTCACAAGATTAACACTGAGTAAATACGAGCTACCTCTACTACATTCAGTTCCTAAACTGCAATGACAATACCACCGCTACTACTATTTGGCTGGACCCCAGTTATGGGCCTCCAAACATCCCTATGAGGTAGGTAGATTATCTTCATTTTAGTATTACCTTCCTTTCTATTGAAAAATGTAAGTTTAGAAGGATTCAGAAACTCACCTAAACTTAACCAGTTAAGTGGCACAGCAATTAAAGCTAATGTCCCAACAAAGTTTGCGGTATGTCACCAAACTCCAAAAGCTTAAAAGTATTTTAAAATAATGTGTCAATATTCTAAAGTCACTACTTATTGAATGGAATTATGCTCTTGTAAAAGCCCCAGCTTTCCCCAACTAAATCTCCCTACTTATCTATTCAACCACAAATTCTGATGGACAGTCAAAAACATAAGATTATTTTTTCTTAACATAAATAAGACTGGGTAAATCATCATGTCTATTTTAATTAAATGACTTACTAAGTTCTAAAGTACTGCATACCAGTTTATCAAGTCACTTTTCTTTCAGGATTTGTAATTCGATCCTGTAGAAGGAAGGGCACACTCCAATTGGCCTGTGTAACATCTCTCTTCCCATATGTTCCCAAGTGTGTAACAGAATTGACTAGTTAATAGTTACCCCAAACATCCCCTCCCACCGTATCTTAACTCTACGTAGCAAGACTTTTCCAGTCACTTCACTGCCCTCAAAAAAAAAATCACAAAGTTAGACTAAGTATGTCAATATTGACTCTGATCTTAAAATTCATATTGAGATCCAGAAATATTTATAACCAGTCAAGTGTATACTTCCAAGAGCTTCAAGGAACACTGGAATTATAACATGTTGTCTTAG
This sequence comes from Manis javanica, assembly GCF_040802235.1. Taxonomy (NCBI): domain Eukaryota; kingdom Metazoa; phylum Chordata; class Mammalia; order Pholidota; family Manidae; genus Manis; species Manis javanica. The sequence continues at coordinate 102,148,194 of NC_133167.1, forward strand.
TCAAAACTGTCCACATCAAATGAACTGGTTACCCAGTTTCCTGAAAACAGAGTTCACAATCGTTACCCCATTAACAGTTTAAAATAAAAGGCATGCTAACTTGTTTAAGAAGTAGTGATAGGGATAAGCCAAGCCATATAACTTTACATCACTTTCTATTTGCTTTACCCAGGCATTACATATTCTTGTAATCCTTGTTGATAAACACAACCAAGAGACAATAAAATCAACCATGTAAACAGACACAGCAGAAGAGAACCTAAAATGACCAAATATTTCAAGAGTTCATTGCAATTTTAATAACCTGAAACACCAAGTATCAGAAAGCAGAATTACCATACAACTGTAAAAGTCAAACATTTATACAGGTGCCTTAAAAGTCACTGCTGGGTGTATACCGTCATCATTGACATTTACTATCTGTTAAGTAGTTTCAAAGTGCAATGGCCTAAGTCAAATAACTGGCTTGGAGCGTGAAGTTTAGGACAACAACTAGTTTGTCTAGAGAGATTGAAGGTGCAATGCTTGTCACAACTTTTATCAGGCCAGCAACAGGCAGACAGGCGGTGGCAGAACGGAACCTCTCAGCACAGGTGCATTTTGTCATTGTAAGAGGAAAACCTAAACCAGACCTTCATGGATAATTGAATAAGGGTTGTTCCATAAATGTATAATGTCATTTATGACTTTCTTATAATTGTTCTTTAACAGCTTTCCAAACCAATATTCTTAGGAGAAAAGCAGCTGAGAATATCAAGTATGAAACTATTTCAGCTTCAAATGGAGAAAAGGGGAATGTTTAATAGAAGCAGCACCTAAAAGGTTACAACCCCCTAATATACAATTAGGACTGTCTCCTACTCTTCTTTTTCTTATCCTATAATACTAACTGTGAGAAATTTTCCTTCTGAGGGTAAAAAAGAAAGATGGCCCAGAGGAACAACATTTGTAAACATTCAGCTAAACTGCAGCTCCTGAACTCGGATGATCATTTCGCCACGCTTCTCCTCTTCAGCCCAGAGCGGGACTAAAAAGTGAGTGTTGAAAACTACAAGAAATCACACTGAGCTCCAGTCCGTGTTCCTGAATAACCAAGGTTCAGTTTCAATGTTCTTTTCACCACTTGCTTGGGAACAGAACCTGCCTTTTCAAGGTCTGGGAAACAGTTCGAGTTTCCAGGTGAAGACTAGCAGGAGGCAGTAAAACCCCAAACAAGCGTTTCCACACTCTGAGGGGCAGAGCCGACCACACCCACCACCAGGGCTCCGGAGGAAGGGTACCTGGGACCCCGACCGGCGGCGCCCCGTCCAGAGTGCAGTCAGGCGGGAGCCCGGGGCCGCCGCAGGAACGCCACAGGTGCCCGGGTCCCCACCTTGCTCCGAGCCCGTGTCCGCCTTCACCCGCGCCAGGGGCCCAAGCTGCCGTCCAGCCTCAGTGTGCCCACTGTAGGCGGGGGCCCCGGAGGGCGCTCAGGCGGCCAGTCTGGGTCCGCTAACCGGACCCGGGGTGGGACGCCAGCTCCCCTTCCCTGGTCCCGGGGGGCGGCGGGAGGCGGGTGCGCGAAGGGGCCCTGGAAGGGGCGCCCCGCCGGCTGAAGCAGCCCGGCTGGGGCGGACCGTCCCGCGCCTCCTTCCCGGGACCCCTCCCGGTACCCCGGGCGGCGACGCCCCACGCCCCCGGGCCACGGGCGCTGCCGCTCGGCCGGGTCTCCCGGACAACAGCCGCCGCCGCGCTTCCGCGGCGGGGCCCGCGGCCCGTCGCCCACCTGTCCCGGGGGTCGATCCAGCTGGTCCTCCTGGTGTTGTGGTCGATGTAGAAGACCTTGCCGTCGTAGTCCCTGGCCTCCTCCCAGCCCCGGGGTAGCGGCAGCTGCCCGCTCCCGGCCCTCCTAGGCATGGTCGGCGGCCTCGCCGGCGAGCGGCGCCTCCATAGGGACCGGGCGCGGGACGCGGCGGGAAGGCGGCCGTCCGGCCCGGCCGCTGCAGCCGACGCGGGCGCCGGCGAGGGGCTGTGGGCGCGGGGCGCGGTGGGGCACGCGCGGGGGGCGCCTCAGGAAGCCCAGCTCTCGGCCCCGCCGGAGATCAGTCCACCATGTCTGCGCCGGGGCGGGCGGACGATCCCTCCTCCTCCTCGCGGCCGCCGCCGCTGCCTCCGCCTCTTCCTCCTTCTCCTCCTCCGCCTCCCCGTCCCCCTGTGGCCGCCGAGGGTCGCGGCGCCCAGGCTGTCCGAGCCGCCGCCGTCTGGGCTCGGATCCGGGAAGCTCGGCGGAGCGGCGGCGGCGGCGGGCCTCCTCATTTGCATTCGTTAGCATGCGCCCCGCCCCGGCCCGCCCGGCGCCCCGCCCCGCGCGCGGCTCATCTGCATGCACATTCCTCGCCGCCACATTCCAGGGCTTAACCCTGCCGCTGCCGGGCGGCGGCGCGAGCCGGGGCGCCGGCCGGGGCGGGGCGGAGAGCCGGGCCCGGGTGGGAGGACGCGCGCGGGAATGCGCCGCCCCCAGATGTCTCCCTACGGGGGCGCCTCGGCGTTTCAGAGTCTGGGGTCGGGAGGGACAGCTACGAGAAGTCTGCGTACCCTTCTCAGCCTCCTTCCGACTTCTAGAGAAACCACAAGGCTTTCGAGAGGAAAAGGGTTGGGGGTGCTCCCTTCGGAGGAAAAAGTCCCAGCGAGCAAACAGAGCGGCACAAAGGCCCCCCACGCCGCGCCCTGCGTGCCTTCGGAGCGGCGGGAGCGCGTGAAAAGCCTCGTAAGCGCGGGGGAGCGCGTCCGCGGGGGCGTCGCCCCGGTGCCTCTGCAGGGCGCCGGACCCTGTGACCTCAGCCCCGAGGCCGCAGGCCTCTCGGCGGAAAGCGAGGGCGGATCCCGTGGCCCGGGAGCCGCGACACGCCTGCCCGGTGGCCCGCGGGGGGAAACGCCGGCGCGACCCTGAGACGCGCCCGGGCCTCCCCGCCGGGTCGGGGCGCTCCCCCCGCGGGGCCCCGCCGCCGCCGCCGCCGGCCAGGCTGGGCAGCTGGACGCGGACGCGTCCCGTAACCCGTGCCTTCCGCCAGCCCCCGCCGCGGAAGTCCGCACCCCAGGCCCGCTGTGGCCTGGAAGGTGTGGGCGGCCACGACGCAGGGAGCACACGGCTGCCCCGAGGCCAGGCTTTCCTAGGCCCGGGATGCGTCAGACGGAGCGCGCATCTTCTCTCACACCACAAGCGTTTATTTATTCAGCAGCTACGACGTACTGGTCCGCACTGAGCAGGGCCGGACGCCCGGCTCAGGTTAGAGCAGTGTGGGCATCAGCAGGGCCGGGGCCCGGAGCATTCAATGCCCCAGCCCCTCGGTCTGGGAAGGAGCCTCCCAGACCCAAAACTCCTCTGCAGCCAAGTCCACGCCGCCATCTCCCATTCACATTCTTCCAGATTACTAAGCAGCTTCTTTTGCTGCACCGGAGGAAGGCCCCAGAGCTCAGCCATCCTCCTCTTGGTGTGAATTGGCGTAAGCCTACCAGATCATGTGCAGTGGCTTTCCCACCATGTGCAGGGTACAGAGTCGGAGAGGGGCTTTTACGGGCGATGGAGCCCCTTGACGCCTCCCTAACTAGATTCACAGCCCCTTAAGGGAGTCAGATGAATTGAGATTCACTGGGCAGCGGAGCCAGCGCTGCGCAATTAAGGTAGATCTGCCCCCGGGGGATTGTCGACGGCTTCGCGTGCCCAGCGCATCTGGCAGTCAACGTCAAATGTGGAGGAGGGTGACCCTGGAGAGCGTGGACAGAGCTTCACCGCGGCTCTGGACTTGGCTTCCCAGCCTAGGGTCTTTAAAGGGGTTATATTTGCACTTGGAGCAGCCTGGTTGGGGAGCAGAAACTTTAAACCTGTAGAAAACTCCAGAGAACTTAGATCCTGAGAAGCAGCAGCCTCTTGGGCGGGAGCAGGAGGCGGGGAAGGGAATCACCGAAGATGAATGACTCACCTTATCCTTCTAGGTCTCCCTCTTTTACACCCAGGAAACTGGGCTTTGCCTCAGTAAAGAAAAGCGCCTACCTCCTGGCACAGCGCTCAGTCCCCACTCCATCAAGAAGTGACCACACAAGGCAAGCTTCTCTACTTCCTGGTGAGATGTGACATCCTGGCCGGTAATCTTAAGGTTGGATTTCCGAATGCTGTGCAAAAGATGAGAACCGTCTAAAGTTGCTCTTTCAAGTACTAAGTGAATGTGTTTTGTTTTGGACTGCTCTAAATTGGCCCACTTTGCATGGTCAAAATTTGTGTTTTCATAACATCATTCAGCAACCCAGCCAAACTATTCTTGCTTAAACCTTGTTCCCTGGCTTCCCTCCTCACCCCCCTCCAAATTAGAAAACATTATTATATTAACATGTCTGCATCCTACTATTAAAGAAAACAAAGTAACACACCTTACTGTTGCCGCAATTTAATTTCTTTCATTGGGATGAACTATTGCACAATACTTCTCGGTGTAATTCTGAATTAGACAAACTTTCAGAATAAATTTTTTTACCCATCTCTAAAACCAATGAGGAACCCAAAATAGCACACAGTGGTAAATGGCATTTATTGTTCCATAAATCTTGAAACTTCAAAAAGGGACGCTAAAGAGATAAACAAAACTCTAAAGCAATTAAGAGACAAACTCACTTCTCTCCCACTGGTTGGCGCAGGAAACATTTGGTCACACAAAAGCAGTTAAAATGACAGAAAAGAAAGTCACTGCTCTACAAGCTTTTTTGTCTTGATTAAGTTTGAACTCTGCTTTGGAGTTCCTACTGTGTACAGGATACTGTTCCTTCCAAGAGTTCTTCTAACAGTTAAGACAAGGAATTTTTCATTTCATTTATATTCACATCTGTAAAAATAAAATAGTTATAAAGTTTACCCCTATTTCATAGATGGATATGATTAGATTTCATTTGGCTCCAGTTGATCATTGGCAAAGTTGATCATTGGCATCTGCCATCTGGGACACCAGATTACCCCAGCCTAAACAAGAATACACTAGCCACTGAGGAGGCTGTCTTCTGGCCCTTTATTCCCCTTTCTCCTAGCTTGACATTTTATCTGGTCCTAACAGTCTATCGGGTAAGCCATCATTAAGCAAAGCTCCCGCTGTCAATGTCCAAATCTTGGGTGGCAGGAAAATCAGTGATATCAAAAATGGGAGTTGAGAGGGAAAGTTATTTCAAAAGGTAATTAGTCATACCTATCCAAATTTAGAATATACATATATATGTTTAATCCAGTAATCCCACTGCTATATTTTACCTATGGATATTAAAGTTCCCCAAGATATGAGTGTTCACGGCAGCGTGTTTGGTAATAACTGGAGAAACCCCCAGTGTCTATCAGTAAGAGATGGACGAAGTGAATTGTGGTACATCCATACCCAGCAGGCGTTTCAAAGCATTAGATGAATATATATGTGCTGATAAGAAAGGATGTCCAGGATATATTAAGTGAAAAAAGCTAAGAGCGAAAAGACGCTTGCTAATCTCACTGGAGATGGGGCCAATCATGAAATGTAAATAACAATATGGTCTCCTATACACTTCCTTACATCAAAGGATGAAGGCAGCAAAGTTATGGACTTTTTAGAGAGAATGGGGCTGTTAGGGAGGCCCCATCAAAGAAGTATACATGAGGAAAATGATCATTCAAGAAAAGGGATGGGGTAGAGATGAGTACAAACATCACACCAGAATGGACAGGCGTGGCAGGGCATGCATGTGGAAAGAAATGGATGTACAAAGCTCAAAGATGGAACTGGCCCAAAAAAGCTCAAGACCTGCTGGAGCCATCTAGTTAGGAGGCTGGTGCTCTAGTATAGGTACAAGAGAGATAAAGGTCTGGATTCGAATTAAGGCAAGGGGGCATGAAAAAGAACGATCTGGCAAGAATTTGCTACTGATTAGATTAAGAAGGGAACAGTGAATACACTGGGCATCTGGTATGATTCCAAAATTTTAGCCATCATGAGAGATTCAAATAGCTGAAATAATGAGGAAGTCCAAAGGGGGATCTGATAAGGGGGTTGATTTTAGAAATTAGAGATACCCAGCAGAAAGTCAAAGGTCAGGACTCCAACTCAAACAAAAGGTCACAACTTCAAATACATGGCTGGATGTCTGTAAAGCATTGAGAAGTCAGGAACGAATCTTGGAAAGGAAACACCGTTGCAAGCAAATAGATTAAAGTAACCCATGTATAATCCTATTTTTGGCAGATAACTCTTCAGTAATTTGATATGATTTAGTTTATTTCTTTGTAAAATATGGTCTCCATTCTCAGGGATGTGTGTAAGAATTAGTTACTAGTGGGTAAACCATCTCTGAATGAGTTATTGTTATAACCTTTATCACGATGCCAGTAAATCAACTCATGTAGGACAAGATGAACTGGTTTTCAATATTTTAATATCCCCTGTTTCCTCAAGGAGTTGGGGGATTATATAAACTGGAACTTCTAAAGAGAATGTTTATTTTTTTCCGAAATCAAACCAGCAGGTTTTCGTTTGTTTTTGCTCTTCTGCAGCTGAATGGGTTAAAATAACACCTCTAATTATTGTGAATAGGTAACTCTAATCCCCGATTCCTAAATTTTGTCTAGACAGTCCATAAGAAGACAGGATTTGATCTTTAATAATTCCCAGTACTGGGCCAAACCAGAACCCTCGATTACCATAACCACTTCCCCTCCAGTTAATGATTATACCAACACCTTAGGCAACAACAGGCATTCTAATTCAATAGTAAGAAACATCAAACAGATTAGGTTTTCCCTTATTCACTGCAGATAGGAGACCCACACTGAGCAAATTCTATGGCTGTTAAAAAGATATCATATCGAACATTTAAGATCTCTGTCTTATTGTGAAAAGGATCAAAAGCTCAAATGCCATGTTTGTATGAGTGAGGCCCTCAGAGGGCACCCCCTATACTCTGTGGGACAGACTCTTTGAGTTAGTGGTCATTGACATTTTTTTCTTATATAATGAAATAATAGGTTCTATTTTCCTTTACCATCTCCAGTTTGCATTTTTGCTGTTCAGCTTTACAGTCTTTGAAAAACAGCTTCTTTAAAAGATAGGGTTGTACTCCCTTACTCAGTGGATTTTACATCTCCTATCCCTCTGAATTTTCCATTACAATTTTTATTTCTGTTATTTGTCAATCTATCTCTCTTTCCCCACTTCATCCTCTCTCTCTCTTCCCTTCAGTTCTTGATTCCCTGATATTGACTCAAGGCTCTGAGTTGGGCTTTAAGAAATTTAGCTACAATATCCTCTCCAAAATGTGTCTGACTTGGGGATATTCAAATTGAATAAATTGAATTGGAAAAAAGGGTCTACGTAATAAACCATGTTTTAAAAAATGTATTTTGCCAATAAATAAATGGAAAGGTACTCAACATCATTAGTAACCAGTGAAAAGAAAATTAAAATGACAAAATAACTCAAGTTAAAATAACTCAAATCTAGATTGGCAAAACCTTAGAAGTTTAATAATATTGAGTGTTAGCAAGAATGTGGAGAAAAAAGAATTCTTATCAATGACAGGTGGGAATACAAACTGGTACAGCCACAAGTTGGTCGTATCTAGGAAAACTGAGGCTAGCTACAGACTATGACCTTGGGTGAATCTTTAAAAACATAATGTTGGGTAAAAGAAGCAAGAGAAAAGAATTTGTATAGTATAATTTCACGGTATAGTGAAAGTTCACTGAAACAGGGAAAAACCAAACCATATTAGTTAAGGTCACACATATAGAGGTAAAAGTATGAAGAAAAACAGGGAATTAATTAGCCCAAAGGTCAGGAGAGTGCTTACTTCTAAGGAGAGAGATGATGCTAAACTTAGTCTCTTTTAATCCTGAACATTCCCCTGCTTATTGTTTTTTAAATCTTTCATGCAACCACATAGAGTCTAGGCCAACAGTTTTGCAAAATATCCCACAGTCTGCTTCTAGATGAGTACCTTATGATAATCTGATAGCAGGAGGACATGGGGACGAGATAATGTTGTTTTTTTTTTTACCTGTTTGCCTTACATTTATTAAACTATATGTGCAGGTTTTATATACTTTTCTGTATGTGTATATGTACATATATATCCCATGTTTCTTTCTCTGTCTTTCACACACACACAGACAAACACATGTACCATAGTTTCATCTTGAAGTGTTAGGAATGCTCAATGCCTGTTACAAAACCTAGGAAGCCTTCTTTAATGAACAGGAGAAAATTTTACTTATAATTAGCACATTTAGTATGTGAATGCAAATGCCACACTAAGGGTTATTCTTTATAAATTAGACTGGGAGTTCTCTTGTTTATATATTTACAGATTTGGGGAAATATATGCAAACAAGACCCAACTACAGTAATTCTGTAAAACAAAGCTCTATCTTTCACATTGGTATCTTGTACCAGAACTTTTTAAAACCATAATTAAATATGCCCAACAATAATTCCACACAGCAAATGTTTTGCCTGGTTACTAAACACTTTCAATTTTAAAATGGCCTGAATTTTAAATGGTCAACTGGCATTCTGTGGTGCTGATGGGGATGGTGGGCCATTGGGGGCCAGGATCCCCTGAACTACACTGTGCATACTGGCTTTCATAGCTCTTAGCTCAGCTCAGCTCACCTCCTCTGCATAAAATCTCCAGACCACCTCTTCTAGGGGTTACCTAAACCATCAAGTCACAACACAAAACCAATTGTTCACTCATCCATTCCACATTTATTGAGTTAATTGTGAACTTACTTAGTGTAAAGATCAAAAGGTAAATAAGAACAACGTTCCTGCTGGATTGCAACACCAAGCCTCAGTATTCAGGTAGTCTCATATACTGTGCTATTTTCATGCCTTTAAATATCTGTACTTTTTGTATAATGCTGTCATTTTAATATTTTTAAAATAAGAAATCTGAACCATTTACTTCTGGAGACACACCTGAGGGAGATGCCACTTTTTATTTTGATCAATGTGAAATCTGCAGAAACACTAAAAGAATAATAAAATGAGTGCCTGTGTTTCTGTCTTCCAGACTTACCAGGAAATACTAACATTTTGCCACATTGCTCTTATTTCTCTGTTTAAAGACAGAGATACAGGCTTTTTTTTTACTCAGCCATTTGAAAGCAAATTACAGACGCTGTGACGTTTGATTCCTAAATGCTCGAAGATGTACCTCCTAAAATAAGGACAGTCTCCCACATAACCACAGTAATATTATCAAACCTAAAAAATTGAAACTTCGATAAAATAAATATTATCTAATATACTATTCATATTCAGATTTCCCCAATTGACCCAAGACATCCTCTATAGCTACTCGTTGTTTGTTTGTTTAAAACAGGATGCAGTCAAGGAAATCCCCCTGCGATTCTGAAAAAAAGCTTTCATGACTATGACAGAGAGTCCGGGCCAGCAGTTTGGCAAAATATCCCACAGTCTGCTTTTAGATGGGTCCCTCATGGTAGTCTGATATCCTTCTAAAGCTGTCTTTTCTCCGTTGTGATTGACAGCTGTCTGATGGGTGATCCTTTAAGGCTGTATGAATATCTTTTCCCAAACAAACCTTTCACCCACTGGATATGCTATTTCTGGAAGATCCAAGCTTACATACATCAATTATTACATTGATGATTCCACAATGATGGGGCTTTTTTCTACATTTATCAGGCAGCATTTTTCTGCAAAGAACTTCCCTTTTCTCTTTTTGCCATTATTATTTTTATAGGGACTCATGAATTATTTTTCATTCGGTGTGTTATAATCCATTACCATAATTTTTTGTATTGTGGTAAAACACAGGTAACATAAAATTTGCCATTTTCACTATTGTTAAGTGTACAACTCAGTGGTATTAAGTCCTTTCACATTGTTGTGCAATCACCGCCACCATCCATCTCCAGGACTTTTTCATCTTCCCCAGATGAATTCTATACCCCTATTTTCTCCTCCCCACAGTTTCTGGAAACTACACTATCTTTTTTTTTTTTCTTAATGCACAAATCATCTCGGATTTGGCCCTTTGGAGCTCCTTCAGTCCGACTCCTGTGTGCTCTGACATGCCCCCTTCCTTCTTTGAGCACCACCTTGTCTTCTGGCACAAGAAGCTACCCCACGTTCCTCGTCAGCATCCCCGTCCCAGAGCTTGAACCTGCCACTCCTCTGCTGGCCCATTCCTCTCAGCACGGAATTGGGTTTGGAAACGAGCGTCTGGGCATCTCAGAGAGCTCACTGCTGCTGGAGGGTGCCCTGCCCTCATCGGAGACACACTCACAGGTCTGTCTATCAACCCTCAACGCTACGCATTCACCCGAATTCCTTCCAGGGAAACCAAGCACCGCAGTGCCACTGTGTGCCACTCCCTTTCCATATCTGTAACTCCCTTCTGGAAAAGGGAGACACCAACTCTCCTATCTTAATGCATTTATGACGATAACCAGTGTCACTGAGTAGAAGGCCACCCCATGCCTTCCCAGTGAGATGCCCTCCTTGCCCCTCTGCCTGCACCCTTCCGCCTGGCCCAGCCCCCCGCAGGCCATCGTGACGCTCTGTGGGCTCCCACCTCTGGTGCTGGGTGCCCTCTGCACCCCACACCGGGTGAGCGATGATCCGCTGGTCTGCTGGGGACACTGTTCTCACCCTGCATGCTCTGCTCCCCACCATGCACGCATTGTCCTTCCCCATCCTGGGCGCTGACACCCTACACCATGCTGCCCTGTGTGGAGGCCCTCCCTGCCCTGTGAGGGCTCTGACTCTCCATGCTCCTTAGGGCAGCATTCTTAACCTTCAGTGAACATAAAAATTTCTTGATGACCTTGTTAAAAATGCAGATTGCCAGGTCCACCTCCCAGAGGTTCAGGTTCAATCTGTTGAAATGAAATACTGACATTCACACCCTCAGCAGGAACCCGAGCAGCGAATGCAAGTGATCTGAGTGACATCTGAAGAAATACTGCTTCATCTGGAATGACTGGGTCAAAGGAGAAGCACTTTAATGTTTTGACGTACAGTGCCAAACTGTCTACCTGAAGGGTTGTACCAGTTTACAATTCCACCAGCAGGTGTGGCAACTGAACCTTTCCATGGACTCCCTTCACTTCATACTTGCAGAGCATTGTATAAACTTGTAGGTACTTAGTGGGTGTGGACTGGGTGGATGGAGGGTTGCATCCTCTTCCCTGGACCTCAGTTCCTTCATTTAAAATCAGGATATTGGATCAAATTGGTGCTTTCCATTTGCAGGCTCAGGGCTATTGCATCAGACTCTCCTGGGGACAGAGTGGGAATCTGTGTGTTTAACATTAATCCTCTTGAATAAGTCCTATGTGACTCCTTTGATGAAGTGAGTTTTATAAATATTGCCCTGATCGACTCTAAATGTTCTCTCCTGTTCTAGACTATTTTGATTTTTGCCTAAATATTCAAGACCTTATTTAATTATGAACCTATAGCCATGAACTTTAAAGGAAAAAGTGCAGGCTTTATATGGAGCTGCTATAATGCTCAGATGAGATATGTATGAATGATAGATTCAGAACTTATCTCTTATATCTTTGTTGAGGCTAAATATTTCAGATATTTTACATTTTTAAAGAAACTGCCATTGATTGCAAAGATCTAAAATATTCCTTGAATGTCAAGGTTGCAAGCTAATACTTCTGTGTTGTTTTCTCTTTGGGAATATTAACATGATGGAATACTACATAACAAAATAAAAACTCCAGACCCCAAAAAAAGACCAGACTTCAGGTAAAGAAAAAAAAAATCCAAGCTTCTCAGCAAAAGGGAAATAAGTCCAGTAGAAAATAATAATAATGGTAAAAAGGGATGAAAAGTAGGTCCTCTGAGACCACGCTGAAGGAATGATGTGCAATTTGGAGAAGTTATGGTTAAGGGGTTTGCCACAGAGGAATGCACTGATTCATAGAGAGCAAATATCCAACTGCTGAAGGTTTTTCTGTATGTATTGTATTGACTTATGAATCATATTGACAAACATTCTTAAACTTTAAAGTCATTGGGTCACTGTTGACTAATGGATATTTTGGTTAAATAAAGGGTCTGGTATAGTCTTTTTAAAAAAGTTAATAATTACTGGGCACTTAGCACAGGCCGGCCACTGCTCTAAGGGCTTCACTTCCCTAAACTCAGTTAATTCTTCCATCAACCCTGCATACCTATGGGATATGGAGAAGTTCATGAGAGGTGAAGACCTGGGGCAGAGATGAGTTACCTTGCTTACCCAAGGCCCCAGTAAGTGAGGAAGCCGGGACTCACCCTCCCCCCACCCCGAGACTGACTCCAGCGCCTGGGGTCATCTCTGCAAAGGGGTGAGCACAGCAGGCAACTATTCCAAGGAGCATATCGCCTCTACTTGCCCTCAACGTGGAGTCATTGTTATTAGCAAAGGTGAGGTAGACCTGAGCCAGGTTTCTCACTGTCAGAAACGAAAACAGTAACAAAAACCGGAAAGAAAGAAAGAACAGAAAAAAGAAATTACCAGTAAGCCTGGGGGAGGTCTACACTGAACCTTGTGGTACCAGGTTAGTGTTGGAGATGTCAGTGTGAACTTGTGTTTCGTTGGATATGGGTAAGAAGGCAGATAGGTAATTAGAAATATGGGTGCATCCAGGGGTTTGTGCACACACGTGTATTTCCTAGCCTGTCTCATCGCAGGACCTACAGACAAAGACATGTCAGTAGCAAGGAGTACGGTTCAGCATCCAGGGCTCCTTGGGCAAATGGCTGATTCTAGGGATAGCGCAGGGAAAACCTGAGATGAGCCTGGCCTGTCCTAGGGCTGGAAGGTGACCAAGTGCCCATGGAACAGAGCGACGGGCGCACTGCAAAGGGACACAAGCCGCTGTCGGTATGACCATGTTTCTTAGGTTCTGTGCTTGTCTATTCGGCATCCAGTAAACACAGGGCTGAACTAACGGCCAGCGTAGTTTACATCTCCCCTCTGCTCCCACACTGGTGGGAGTGTGAACATCATAGTGCCAAGCCTCCACCTGCTTTGTTTAACTCACACACCAAGCCACACACACTTCCCCAGCTCTTAGCGACCCAGGGCCGGTGCCAGGCCCCCAAGGACAGCCCCTGGGCCTCAGAGCCCCTGCAGAACTATGGAGACCGGCGCTAAGCTGGGTGCGCCGCCCTGCCGGGCCCGTCCCATTGGAACCCCAGCGAGGCCGGGTTCCCGCTGCGCCCCCCGACCAGGCCCGGGACTGTCCATGAGGCCTGCGCGGTTGGGTCCTGCCTGTGCTCGGACACGACAGTATCACATCCTTCCCTCCACAGCGCTAGGCTCTCTGTGTCCTCACTGCGTCACCTCCGTAAGTTAAACTCCCACGGGCACATTTCCCCGTGTGCCAGGTGCACCATGCCCCCAGGCCTTCTGGCCCCTAACTGGACTCATGGCACCTGAGCGCCGCGGGCAGCCCTGAGCTCCAGTGTCTCGGCGAGCTGCCCTGGCGCCCAGCCTCAACCCAAGAGGCCCCAAGCACGTGCCTCTACAGCCGACCTCAGTAAGTCTGTGCAGACGTCTAGGTTGGCAGTGCCTGTAATTCCCCAGCTGGCCCCTTACCTAGGACGCCCTGGTTTCCCTGGTTCCATTCCCCCAGCTTCCCGGTGGGCGGTGTCCCTGAGGGTGACTAGAAGGATTGGCTAATTCCCCCCCCCCAAAAGGATCTGGGGGAACCAGCATGCTTGGCCAACCCCATGGCTTCGAGGTCAGCAGTGGACAGTTGGCTCCCGCTGGGCGTGTCGCCTCCGGTAAGCGGTGGCCGCACTGGCCTGCCCTTCAAAGGGGGACCCTGGTGTCCCTGAAGAATCTGGCGCTGCCTCCCGTGAGCCTGGGGACCAGCTAGCCACGGCCTGAGGCAGCCTCCTGTCCGTGCCACTAAGTAAACAGAGTTAGGTTTCAAAGGCAAATCTCTATGCTGTCACTCTGCCCTCCCGCCGTGGAGATTCTGATTCGCCCCTGACCCAACGGGGTAACAGGGGTCCCACCTTTGGACACTGGTGCCTTGATGCTTATGGCTGAGGAGTGAGCACTTCCTTCTGCCCCTGAACCACCCCAGGCACCTCAGCTGATTCGGACCACAGCCGGGCGGAAATGCTCCTTTAGGACTGCTGCCTGTTCAGGCCTGGCTCCTCCTCAAAGCCCAATGGACACACAGCGAAGAGTTTAAAAACTACAAAGCTGAGCTCACTACTGTTCTCCTGCATGTGGACCCCAGATCCTCTTGGGTTGCCTGAGACACCCAAGAAAGGGGCCCGCAGCTCAGAGCAGAGGCTATTCAAGACCACCAGGAGCTTATCAGGTGGACACTCCCCAGTAAACACCCAGAGGGAACAGGGGGTGCGGGGGAATGGTCAGGGACAGACGGGAGACCAAAAGAGAAAACGAGGAGACATCGTACCTGCCCCAAAGATTTTGTTGAAGAGAAAAAGTGGTGGAGAAAGGGATGGCTGTGCTGTGGACAGGGACCTTCCCTGGGAGACAGAAAATTCTTTAAATAGCACTAATTCTAAGTAAATGTTCTTGCTTTTCCAGCTTATATGGACTGATGATACCTTTCAAAAATCCAGTATTCTTGAATGGCTGTTTTGGGTGAGACACTGTGCAGTACCTTTGGTAAACTGGCCATAGTCACAGGTTAAATGCTCAAAAAAGATGATTCTAAAGTCCTAATTCAAGATATAAAAATGAGGCACATCTAAAGACCTACTAAAATATGTAATGCAACACATCTGTGCACAATCCTTACATAAAACTTTGTTTGTTCTTAAAGTTCAGTATAATGTAGAGGAAATAAAGTCTAACTGTTCAGCCAGCCAAACAGCAGATGAGACAGACGGACTCTGAACTGCTATAAAGGCCAGAAAATTCTCCTATTTTGGCTCTTACATTGTAACTGGCATGAAAGAGCCACTCTTCTGCCATTGTGGCTATAAGGTGCATGGCCTTATGCTTTTCACATATTGATGCATCAAGGTTTATATCATGGATAATAGAAAAATAATTTGTAAAGCATTCACTTAAAACTAAATATTGAAGATTGAGCACCATAAAACTCATTTGGGCTCAATGCCCAGAGAAATCACATATTGTGATGTTCTTGACTTAAATATATTCTCTAGCACCACATATTAGCTAATCCTCTTAGTGGCCTTCTGTTTAACTCTGTGAAGGCAGAGACATGTATCACAGGGCCACTATTGATTCACATGGACGTGTAGAAAAGTTGTCCTCACTACAGTAATTTTGTATTCAAATATCCACAAGGCAATATACCTGTGTGTTTGCAAACAGGCAGTTAAGTCATGGCCATCCCATCACTGTCGGCTTCTGAACCATCTAGCTGGTCTTTTGGTTTTGAGGGAAACAGCTACAAAGTTCACTCCTATGTTTTGCTCTGGTTTCTCAATGCAAAAAAAACCAAAAGTGTGTTGACAAGTGACAACAGAAAGTGTTCACAACAGGGGTTTCCCTTTTACAGACAGCATTCCTTGTCTCTTGAAAAGTCCAAGGTGCAAGCTGGGCGACTTCCTGTGAACGGTGAAGCAACCTCCTACCCACTGGCCAAGTCCAGCTTTTGGCTCCATGTAAGGGTTCCTGGGGTCTGAATGCCTTTGCAACCCTGGCTTCACTGAGAAACAATAACTCCCCTGGCTGTAAGTATTCGCAAGTGTCCAGAAGAGCTACTCAAGAGCTGTGAAGAATAGAGTGGTTGCAAGGAGTGACACTCGCCACCCTACAACCCTAGTGCATGGGAAGATGCATCCGGAGTTTGACTACCCTTTTAGAATCTACTGAGTTTCTTCTTTCTCTTCCTAGGAGAATGGCGGTAACAGATGTATGCATAGATATGCAGGGGTGGGTGTATTCCCTTTTCTCCCTCTTTTGCTGATTGGATTTCTTTCTGTGTGCATCACCCAGCGACTTTCCTTAGGAGCACGGGATGACACTACAGTGGCCCAGGGGAGAAGCGTAGACTTTGGGGATCAGAAAGACCTCGTCTGGGTTCCTGGCTCTACCACATACTCTCTAGGTGACCCTGACAGTCACTTTTCTTTGAGCTCCAGTTTCCTTATTTGTTACATGGGAACTAAAGCACCAATCCGCCCCCTCACCTCCAACTGTACTGAGCACTAATATGCTGCGTCTCAGAGGACCGGTCCTGCCCTCTCGCTGCCGCTAATAGCCCTCTTTGCTGCCCCCCCACACATTAGCGAACCCCGCACTCCTCGTCACTTGCCCAATATTCTGTATTACTATTTCCCCTACTTTTGGCTTCAGGTCTCCATCCCTCAAGGAGTTACTTTCCTAAAACCCAAAAGATACTCTCTTCTTTTTAAAGTATCCTTGTGGCTCTTTCCTGTCCAATGTAACAAATAAAGCCCCAATTACTTCCACTGGCATTCACGATTTTCTGTGATCTATTAAACAGCCTTAATTTTCAACTTTAAATATATTTTAAAAAATAGCCACAAATTCACCCAACATGCCTTACACCCCTGCCGTATCAGACTTCCAGAATCAGGGTAGGTTGCAGACCCTGCAAATAGCAATCATTTATATCAGCAAATAGACTGCCCTTGTCTTCTCTATATTGCAGGACTTTCCTGCATAGTATGTCCCATACAGTAAATGAAACAAAGGAGAATTCTGATATGTCTTCATAAATGCTATTTTTAACTTCATGGACCCGCATCACATCTTTTGTTTTGTTTCCCACTTTTATTCAGATACAATTGGTATACATGAGAGTAAGAGTTTCAGGTATACGGCAGAATGATTTGATTTACTTATATGGTGAAATGATTGCTGCAAGAAATTTATCAGCCAGCATCTCATATAGGTATAAAAAACAGAAAAATATTTTTTCTCTTTTTGATGAGCACTCTCAGGATTTGCTTTCTTATAACGACGGTCTTGTATGTCGTACAGCAGTGTTAACTGAAGTCCTCATGTTGGGCATAACGTCCCTGGCACCCACCTTTTGACCACCTTCCTTCACTTCCTCTTTCTCCGCTCCCCCACCTCTGGTAGCCACTAGTCTGGTCTCTTTTCCTGTGAGTTTATTGTTGAGGTTGTTTTTAAATAATTGAGATCATGAAGTATTTATACTTCCCTGCCTGATTTATTTCACTTATTATAATGTCCTCAAAGTCCATCCCCGTTTCCACAAATGGCAGGATTTCCTCGTTTTTTATGACTGAATAATATTCCATTATATATATAAAATATACACTGTAACTTCTTTATATAGTCATCCATCAATGGATATGGACTCTTAGGTTGTTTCTGTGTTTTGACTATTATAAATCATGCTGCAGTGAACATGGGGTGCAGGTATCTCTCTGAGACAGTGATTTTGTTTCTTTGTGATATATACCCAGAAGTGGCATTGCTGGATCATATGGCAATTCTATTTTTAATTTTTTTGAGGAACCTCCTCACTGTTTTCCACAGGGGCTGCATCAACTACATTGCCACCAAAGTTCAAGTCCACTGCAATCAAATTCATTTCCAGTGAGGCTAATGCCCCTCGCATAAATGTTAGAATGCACAAGGGTTCCCTTCTCCTCACTTCCTCTCCAGCTCTTGTTGTCTCTTATCTTTTTGAAGATGGCCACAAGCATGAGGTGACATCTAACTATGGTTGTGACCTCACCCGATCATATCCACATTAATCCATAGAGCTAAAGATAATAATTTGGGTACATACACCCCTTGTTCACCTTAGGCTTATCTATAAAACTTCAAGAATACCATGACCCAGCCACTCTCTCAAATGGTACCACTGCTTGGAAAGTGTCAGAAATGCAAGATTCAAGTCTGCTGCAATCAAATTCATTTCCAGTGAGGCTAATGCCCCTTGCATAAATGTTAGAATCCTTGTGTAAAATCCTGTGTAGTAATGAAAAAGAAATGGGAAAAAGCTCTGGGGGCTCTGAGATTCACATTCCTAATGGCAGATGTTCAGCAGACAGAAAATGGAATCTTAGTAGAAAAGGGGAGATTTCTGAATAGTGCAACTTTGGAGTCTTCCCCAACCCTGGAGATAACAGAACGGCCTACAGATGCATTGCTAGCCACAGAATGCAGGCCGGAAGGAGGCTGAATCTTCCGGTATGCATGAAGAGAGAATTCACAAAGGGTGATGCCATTTTGCAAATTTCTTAGGTTGGGAAAAGCGATCCTAAGCTAGCAATCAGAGTTTAGATAAGTGAGAGATTAAAAAAAAAAAGAGGTGTATCTCTCTGTATCTTTCCTGTCTTCTTAAGGGTTTATCCAAACTTTTGTCAACATGTTCTAAGAACATTTCGTTTCACTTCCTACTTTACTTGCCTTAAAGTTTCAAACTATTTTGGTATCATTCTCTAGCATGGATAGAGGAGGTTCTTTTTTAAAAAAGGTTTCTTTGGGGACCATTAAATATAGTTTTTAATCTGTTTCACTTGGTTTTTATTTTAGTAATACCTAGAGGAATATGCATGTATGAATCAGCCTGAAATAATGAAGCTTCAAATAATTGTATTTTTTGGAAATAGGTCAGTTCACAACTACCATTAAAAAGGTAACATCTTGTAGCAAGTTACTCCTGAAGGTTGGTTATCAAACTATTGCTATGTTACCCAAACCACGTGTTTCTGAACTTGATAGTAATGCTCAGAGAGGTCATTTTGGTGGTGGGGGTGGTGGGGGGCAACTTTTGAAGAATAATGACTTTAGGTTAAAATATATGGAGAGTTTGGGACCAAAATTTCATCTCTAAGATTAATCCAGCTCTACTTCACCTGATTTGAGAAAGTCCAAAGAAGATCTTCCCAAATTATGAACACATGGCTAATGAACATCCATACACAAAGCTCCTGTATTTGTAGACTGGCTCCACCTCCTGCCGGCCAGGTTTTACCTGGGACACCTGAGGGGTCGTGAGATGCTGCTGCCACCTGGCGGTCAGTAGGGGCAACTAACATTTACCCCCAAATGATTTTCTGGCATCCTACGAACCAGTTCAGTTCTGCTCTGTTCAGTAAACACCTTTTGAGCTTACATGAGGACCGGAGCATTGTGATCATTACTCAGGGTACAGACCTGTCCCTATCTTTTTTTCCTTTGCTTTTTACCACTTAAAATTCTGTTTATTTAATTTTACACAATTGCTTTCTTGGGAGCAGACCCATTCTCTTGAGTCACTTTCTCTGCCCTTTTCTCGTTTCCCTTCTAATTTCTTAGGTTCCGTTTGTACACCAAGGACACTAGTCATGACTTAAAGTGAAAAAGTTATGCTGTTAGACATTGTTCCAAGGAGAAGGGGAATCATTTTATAATTTTTTCATGAACGTCTAAAGGCCTCAAAAAGAGCCCAGAATTCCATAAAAGACTTCATTGTCTTCTCATGTAATTGTGCCTGCATCACTTTTACTCACTTCCTGAAGCACCAGGGCTGAATAAAAACATTGATAATTCTTCTCCTCCCTTGTTTCCTAGGGATAGTAAATGCTACTTCTTACAAATTTTCATCTTACGTATAAACCATTTCATCTCATTGTGGGTTAAATTAGCTCTCTTGAGATTATTTATAAACATCATTAACAAAACTGATTTCAGGGAAAATTCATTTTGAGTTCACATAAGTAGCGAACAGCTTTTGAAATGCAGATGCCTTCAATATGAGCATTTTCTGCAATTTAGGGGCTATTTTGTTTATAATATAGGAAGATTTGTCACTTCACAGATTAATTTATCATCGAATCTCTGAATAACATGATCTCCTGAATGTATTTAAATTGTGATTCAATTGCAAAACATTTAGAAATAGCAGTGGTTATAAATCCAGTGGGGTCAACACAGACAGAGCTAGTAGGACTCAAAGACTGGGAAGAGTCCCACTGTTTCAGAGATGTTAGTCCCACTAAGTGCTTCAGCACTGAGCCTGGCTCGGTCCATCCACCACATGGGACTCAACCTCCCCCCTCATCGCCCTCTGAATCTGGAGCCCAGCTGGCCTACTGCTTGGCAGTTCTGCTCTATTTTTGGGCTACAAAGATGTTTTCTTGTTTTGAGTTCAGTCTACATTTCTGGGTTCTGTTTTTATGTTTTATCTTTCATGACTATACATTTCCAGGACAGGAGAGCGACAGAGATAAACTGGCTGCACCATCTTGACCTGATGTCTGGTTTATTGTTTAGATAGATAAAATTTGTTTGTATATATTCGTTTATTTGCTACGGTGGGAGCCACAGAGCACGCTTATGTGCTTAGGGAAGAGGCTGAAGTGAGCAGGCGGAGGCGAAGGAGATAATCGTGCTGGCACTGAGCTTCCTGAGAGCAGGACATGAGGAGGGCAGAGTGTGGGGCGGAGCTGGCTTGGCTGCAAGGAGACGCTCCGCTGTGCAAAGGAGGCCCCCCGGGGCAGCGGCTGTGGGTGGCTTTGACCTCAGGTGACAGAAAGCTGGGGTGGTCCCCACTTGGTGGTTATGGCCTGTCTTTATGACAAGGACGTGAGGTTATCAGTGGAGAGGAGGAGGTCATGGCGTGACAGCCAATGGCCACAGGCAGACAGTCTAAAATAAGAGTTGATGCTTTCCATTTTGAAAAACTACTTAAATGCTAGGCTGGATTGAAAATGCATACATGTATTACATGTTGAGTATTCTGCAAATAAAAGAATTTTGAATGGCTCTGTGTCATGTGTTATTTGCATGACAGATATTTGCATCATTCTTTGAACTTTCTGTGCCTCTTCTAATGACCTAAAACTTCTGGTCGTGCCTCGGATGAGTGGCTGGGGATGGGGGGAGTGGGGAAAGATTTGTTTTTCTCTTTCTGAGCTTTGGTTGGGAGAAATCTACAGAATTGCACCTAAAGTATAAGGGAGGCTGAAGATGAAAAGGACTTATTTATTTCTGGTTTTCTTGATTACCTTTATTGGATGTGGGGCCATTTAATAATAGCTACAGAGTCTGTTTGCTTGGGATTGAATCCCAGCTCCTCTGTTTATCAGCTGGCAAGCAATCTGATCTCTTTGTGCCTTACAGTTTCTTCCCCTGTCCTGTGGGTAGAATACTAATATTTATGGCCTGTTTTTATGGAGCTACTGTAAGGTACAAATTGGTGATGCATGGAGAACACTTAGAACAATGCCTGGTATCTAGCCTGGTAAAGACCGGCTGTCCTTGTCACTTCTGATGGTTGAAAGATACTCCACGGTATAGCTGTCATCGTTTATTTAACCAACTGCCCAATGGCAAGTACTCAGGTGGTTTCTGATACTATTTTTTTTTACTACCATAAACAAAATTTGATAAATACATGAAAATGTGGAACCGTGGGATTTCTTCTAGACTGGTAGTGGGAGTATAAATAGGTACAAGTACTTTGGGAAAGAGTCTGGCCCTATCCTATGAAGTTGAAGAGGAGCAAACCATGTAACTAAGTCCATGCGTTGGCACAGGTCCCAGAGAAACTGTTCACACCCAAGCCGGGAGGTGTAAGAATGTGTGGTACAGCAGCGCTGGTCTTAGCAGCCTCATAATTTATTTAGCCATTAATTTATTTGGCTCCCTAGGAAAGGCCACAAGTGTCCTGTAACAGTAGACTGGATAAATGTGGCCAAGGAACCACCAGGACATGCAACCTGGGAGGAACTTACAAGCATGAGTTTGAGAAAAGGAAGAGGGTCATATCCTAAAATTCATATGGAATCTCAAGGGACCCTGAGTAGCCAAAATGATCTTGAAAAAGGAAAACAGAATTGGAGATCTCACACAACCTGATTTCAAAACTTACTAAAAATGTTAGTAATTAAAGCAGTGTGGTACTGGCTTAAAGACAGACATATAGCCCAATGAGATAGAATAGAGATTCCAGAAATAAACCCTTACATATGTGGTCGAATGATTTTCAACAAGGGTGCCAAGACCAGTCCAAGGGAAAAAGGACAGTCTCTTTAACAAATAGTGTCAGGAAAATTGGATGTCCACAGGCAGAAGAATAAAAAGGACCCTTACCTCACACCATATACAAAATCAACTCAAAAATGGATCAAAGACCTGAACGTAGAACTCAAAACTATAATAAAACTCTTAAAAAAGACATGGGGGGAAAGCTGCTTTGGATTTGGCAATGATTTCTTAGATTTGACACCAAAAACACATATAAAAGCAATTAGATCAACTAGATTACGTCAAAGTCTGTGCATCAAAGGACACAATTAACAGAGTGAATAGGCAGCCTACAGAATGGAAGGCATGTTTGCAAATCACATATCTGATAAGGGATTCGTATCCAGAATGTATAAAAGAACTCTTCCAACATGATGATAACAACAAAACCCAAACAAGTCAATTAAAAAATAGGAGGGAATGGGCTTGAATAGACATTTCTCCAAAGGAGATACACAAATGGGCAATCAGCACATGAAAAGGTGCTCAACATCACAACCATTAGGAAAATGCAATCAAAACCACAGTGAGCTATTACCTCATACTTAGCAGGATGGCTACCATTAAAATAAAAATTAATAACAAGTGTTGACAAATATGTGGAAAGACTGGAACTCTGTGGGCTATTGGTGGGCATATAAACTAGGACAGCAGCAGTGAAAAAGAGTCCAGCTGATCTGTGCAGAAATGTTTTATTTCTGGGAGCCATGTCTTACTTTAAATGGTCAGAGTGAGTCCATATTTCACAACAGATATAGCAAACCTGTCTCTGGAATTGTGTCTATGTAATAAAAGGAAAGATAATAGAACGCAGTCAATGAAAAAAAGGATCTCCTTACCATTTTTGAGGGAATGAGAGATGTGTGCCACTCAGTGTAGAAGTTGTTATCAATAGCTAGCTTAAAAGACTTTTTTAAAATTAAAGTATCCTTAATATATAATCTTAGGTTGGTTTCAAATATACAACACAGGTGGTTCCACATTTATCAAGTCCCTATTATCAAGTCCTCACCCCTTCCAGGGCGGTCACTGTGAAAAGACTATTTTAATGTAATTTATTTCAGTATTTACTTAAGCCTTTTGGGAGTGAGAAAAGGTTTATAGGATAGTATCAGAGAAAAAGGCTTGATTTAAAATATGATTCTAGTTGAGAAAGCAAAGTTTTTATAAGTAAACTGTACATTGAAGACTCTTGGCAACATGAAAGACTTAATATATTGAAAATTCACCTCCAAAGAACTCCTACAAATGCTGGTAAAAATAGAACAAGTATTCTCTAACATGTAGAGCCAGGTACTCACGAAAGCATGACCCTGGGAAATATCTAGAACTAACAACCAGAGCTGTGAGCACCTGGTTTGAATCAGCAGCAAAGCGTTCCTTGGAACATAGGGACTTGGTTTAACTTTCTTGTAGGTATAAGAGATGGTCCTTGGCCCTGGGTGGACAGAGGTGGTTACTGAGGTCCCCACATACACTGGGAGACCTTTGAAAGGTAGTAATCTCGGTCAAAGAGTGAATGAGGGAGAAGCCCGGTTCCCAGCCCAAGGACACCAATTTACGTTCAATTCTTGGGTTGGGGAAACCTGGACCACAGCTGTGTATTTACTTTAACAGACTCTTACTAGAAGAACCTATTGGTTTTCCTCTTCAGAAGAAAGCTGTCCTCAGGAAGGACCAAATTATAAGGAAAAAATAGAAAGTGAACAAATGGGTATATTTTGGCTATATCTAAAAAGCACAAACGGTGTTAACTAATACAAACAATAAAAATGACTAATTTGAGGGTATGTAAACAGTGTTATAATAAACCACTGGTAAATACAACATATTAGATCATAGGCATTTTTAAATGCATTTAAAATGCAAAACAAATGATGCTTGAGAAAAGAGTAAGGATTTTGATTAACTTTTGGCTTTAAGTCAAATAGATATCATGAAAATTTAAGAGTAAGTCCTAAAAGAATAAAAGTAAATCATATAACTTACAAATAGATTGAAAGTCAAAGAGAGGAATGATGAAAATTATTAATTTACTGGAAGATGGGAAAGGAAAAATAAGAGGCAAAGAAAAGTATGGGAAAAGCATGAAAATAGGATGGTAGAAATAAATCCTATATATCAGTAGTTCTAACAAACATAAATGGATACAATAGCAGTCAAAACTGTACTTAAAAATTCTGTGCTTATTCTGTTTACAAGAGACAGAAACACATAATGACACAGAAAAGTTGAAATAAAAGAATAAAAAAAACCAAACCAAGCATATACTACCCCAAAACAAAACAGAACAAAATTTGTGAGCTAAAACATTATTGGGTATCAAAGAATTGAAGGCAAAAAGCATTTTTGGAGAAAATGAAAATAGTTAATTAATGAACAGGAGCAATTCACCTAAAAATGTAATTCTGAAATTGTGAAAAGACTATTTAACGTAAATTATTACATTAAATTGAATGCACCTAATAACACAGCCTCAAATACAAAGTGCAAATCTTGACCGAAGAGTGTGAGAAATAAACAAAAGCACCATTATAATGACAGATTTTTAAAAGATCAATCTCTGCAGTTGGTAGAGCAAGCAAATAGAAGTTGAGGAAATAAGATATATAAGGCTTTAATAACACAGAAGTATGATCTAATGTCTGTATGAAAGACCCATGTCCCCAAGAGACATGGGTATATGTACAACATACTTTAGGGCCATAAAGGAAATATCAAGAAATACCAAAATATTTTTATCATATTGACATCTTCAATGCAGTTATATTTTTGGAAATTAAAAAAGACCTTTTAAAACATAATTAAAAAAATCACAGTGGACTGATAATTGCTAACAGTAATTGAGTAATAACTACGTGCCAGGAGCCCTTCTATGCATTTTATACATATCAGTCATTTAATCCTCATAACAACCGCATGACATAAAATCTCTCATTATCTTCACCTTATAAATAATGAAGTGGAGGCACAGAGCGATTCACTAACTTGTCCAAGGGGCATGAACCTTCTCCTGATCACAACCCCAAACTGCTTCGTCACCAGAAAATAAATATGTGACCGAGTGGTCATGAGAGTAAAACATGAGAACATGTGGGCATATCAAAAGCAGTAACAAGTAGGAAATTTATAATTTTAAATGCTTCATCTCAGTATAAGAAAACAAAAACCCTGGAGAAACACTGACATATACATACACTCAGCAGAGTCAACCCCAAATAATGGATGCAAGGAATTAATAGAAAGCATCAATTGATGAAATGAGAAACAAAGAAACAACAGAGAAGATTCTAAAACCCAAAGCTGATTCACTGCAAAAACTAACAAAATGGTAAGTCCTGCAAGCCAGAGAGAGCAGAGAAAACGGGGAGACGTGCACAAACACATGCACTCACACTGCAGCTAAAACGAGAGATGTCACCCAAGACAGAGCAGAGACTTTGAAAACCAGAGGACAATGCTTTTCACAACTTAATGCTCATAAATGGGGAAAGAGATAAACAAGTTTCCCCCCAAAATATAACTTACCAAAAGGGACTCAAAAAGGAATAGAAAATCAATCCAAGCAGCATATTTCAATAATCATGGAAGCATTTTACCGGAAGTTAGAAATCAACCCATCAAAAAACCCCACCCCAGAAGTGTTAAGTGCATACCAAATGGTTATCTGAAGGATATAAGAACACTTTTAAACAGAAAAAAAAGAAAATGCTTCCTAACTCTTTTGATGAACTAATACAACCTTGAGCAGAACAATACATGAACACTTTGTGAGTGTAGTTACAAAAATCCTAAATAAATTTTGGCAGACTGAGCCTCAGCAGTATGTAAATAAAGGACAGATCGAGTGCAAATACGGTTTAAAATTAGAAAATTGTATTATGTTGTCATATTACTAGAGTAAAAGAGAACAAATGAGAGCATCGTAGAAAACACAGAAACAGCATTTGATAAAATTCACCATCAATTCATGGTAACGGTTTGTTTCCACTAAAGCGGGAATAGAAAAGAACTTCCTTAACCTATTGTTTATTTTCCAAGAAAATAAAAATCTGAAGCAAATGTGGGAAAATGACTGGTAAAGCCCAGTAAGGAGCCCACAGGTGTTTGTAGTGTGGTTCCCTGAACTTGGTTTTTGGTTTTGTTATTCTGTTTAGATCATCTGGATATGAAATGGAAAAATAATTAAAGTAATAGTGGAAGTGATAACACAGAAAACTCATAAAATTGAGATACTGATAGAAAGAATGGACAGCTGTCTTTTCACTGTGTCCTCGTATGGCGGAGGGGGGGAGCTAGGGGGCCTTTCTGGGGTCTTTCTCACAGGGGCACGAATGCCATTCAGGAGGGCCCTGTGCCTCCCAAAGGCCCCATCTTCTAATATTGTCACACTGGGCTTTAGGGTCCCACATAGGAATTTGGGGGAGACGTGAACAGTCAGCCCTTTGCAAATAAACGATAAATATCTAAAGGGCCCAAAGAATGGGGAAATAGAAAAGAAGAGGTGAAAACCTACAAGAAGTTAAAAAACAGAGAAAGAGTGAGAAGAAAATAAGGTCATCGAGAGGAAAAGTAGAACGAAAACAAAACGGCAATTTGAATCTAGGAAAATAGCTTTGTGGGAACAAAGAGTATTAATTGAAAAAAAAAAAAGAGGGAAAAGAACCGCATCAACTCTGATAATATATTAAGCAAAACACTCCTTTTTGGGGCCGTGGGTTTTTCTCCTCGCCTAGAGTGGGGAGCTAACGGCTGTCCAAAGGTCATTGCTGTGGCTTGGACCTTTGACCTTTGTGTGGAGTCAGAGCTATTAGCCAGGCAACATCTCTCCTTGGGGGGGTGGGCAGCCAACTGCTGGCTGTAATTTGGGGGCAAAAGAACATATACCCTGTCCCTAAAATACTGCATGCATGGCATGGCATAGGAAATTAATAGTTAAAAAAGCGTATATGAAAACGTGCTGTGAATTTTAACATGCTATGTAAGTGGCATTAATTACAATTATGGCAGGTAAGGTGACATTATAAGGATAAGACAGGCATTCATTCTGCAAAAACATCTTAGCAGGCGTTAGTACATGCTATCCTTCACGTGTTCCTCCTTCCCAAAATCTTTCTTGGGTGCCTGCTGCAGAGAAGGAGACACAGTCTCTGCCCTCATGGGGCCTGCAGCATTTTGGGGGGGACTGGGAACTCGGGGATGATACCAGGCAGGCAGGGGTGGTCATGAGAGCAATGACTGTGTCCTAGTGGGTAGAGCCAGCTGCTGGCACCCAGGCAGGGTCTGAGAGCAGGTGGCACCACCTGCGCCTTGAAGGGCAAGGAACGCTTGGCTATGAAAAGATGGAGAGAAGATTCAGACCAAAGTAGTTCCCTTTTTTTTTTTTTTTCTACATAACATTTGGATAATTGCCAGTCATCCACCACTGCCTGGACAAGAGAGATGGACAGAGGTTGGGCACATTCGGATTAGGACAGAGGAGGCAAATGCTGGCGCGGAGAAGCCCTTCGGGGTCCCTGGCATTTAGGGTGAGCTGGAGCATGAAGGAGTCCGCAGCCACCTGGCTAAGTACCCGGCAGTGGCTGGGGCAATTTTGGAATTCCCCCTGGCATCCCCACGAGTCTTTCTTCCTGTCGGGGTGGCAGCGTGTCGACGGGAGGGTGTGGGCAGTAAGGAGCGTCACGCACAGGGGAAGGGCCGGCCGGCTGGGATCCCCAGGCCAGCTCCCTGGTCCTAGGAATTAATCTAATCACACAAGACTGTCTCCAGAGCCAAAAGCAAGTTCCCTTATTTATAAATAATTTGAAAAGGCAAGTAGAAATATGTTAATGGATGACGTTAAAATGTGTCATAATCCAGAGGCTCCTTTATTCAAATCACCAGTGTTTCTCATATCCTTCCCTTCACACTTAGGGGTCCAGTTTGCATAGTTAGTTTCTTAGAGAACCAGAGAGAGATTTCCCCGGGGAAGCTGACCCTGAAGAACAAATTCCCCTAAAGCCATCAGTGCTAAAGGACTCAGCATATCCTGAGCATGTCTTCAGAGATGCCTGCAGCATATTTCCCAGGCCAGTGCGTACAGAGATGCTGATGAGTGTGATACACCTTACAGGTCTTTGGGGGCTGCTGGTCTAGACCCTGTTCCTCAGCGTCCTTGCACCAGCCCAGAGGCCCTCTCCTTACAAATGTAAACACAGGCCCTACCCTAGACCCAGATCCCCATGTGAAGCCCTGGTTTAGATAAACCACCCTGGCCACTCCCCCAGGCAGGGTCCCTAGAAGGAGAAAAGCTAACATTCATCTTTCGCTCGTTCTAATATTAATGTTAACATCAGCAGGCCAAACAATATCCTAATTATTTCCCAACCATCCACAGGAATTCTCTAGTTTCACTGTTTTTGTTTTTGTTTTTCCAGTCCTCAGAAAAATACTGAGGAAATTTCAAGTATTTTATTCAAATTAAGTTCTGCTTGCAAGTGTATTAAAAGTCAACATAATACTTCTGATTATGTGATTATTAAAAGTAAAATACTACCCTAAGAAGACCTTGGCTTACCATATCTTATTGTCTTCATATAAGGTGTTACTTGTTAAATGGCTGAATGCTTGTGAATAAATATTGATCCTATTTTTAAGATCCAAAGACAGATAATTAATGAACGATACTGATAATTACAGAATTTTAATATTTATAGACATCTGTCACTTTATATTTTAAGACAGTCTTACCATATGTGCTTTCTTTTAATTCCAGTAATTAAAGTTTATGAACATATACTGTGAAAATGTAGCTGTAACATTGTCAAACTATCAGTAGGCTTTCTTACTGATAAGCTAGTATTTTTAGAAAGGGGATTGCTGCAAAGATTAAACTTATCCTAGAATCTGGTTCCTCTTCTGTTAACAAATTTGTTGTGTACTTTTCAAGTCTCTTAAATTCGGCCTAAAAAGATACCCTACAGCCCAGGAATGTGGCTGCACTTAGGTTGTATCTATTCTTGGTATCATTATTAGTATGTGGAGCATGTGAACAATTCACTGGAACTTCTGCCTACTGAGGAACACTTCTGTCATTCCTAATCAACACTAACTTTTCCATTTCTCCTGAAGCAGCTCTGAAGACGCAGAGAAATGTGTGCCCTTCTAGTTGCCACTGTAGGTGAAGGAAAGAAGTCCATCAGTCGAGAGACAGAATGTGTAAACAATGGTCAGACTCCATCTAAAAATAGAACTTTGATCCACAACATGTAGCAACTGGTCCAGAAAGCCAACCTGCTCTAATCTGGACCTGGAGGAGGTCATACCGTATCTCAAGCAGCAAGCAGGCTTCCCCGCTCTTCTGCCTGCCTGTGACATCTGCCAAAACGGACGTGATGAAGGTTGACTCTCTTACTATAGCAAGTTCTGAATTAACCACTTTTGTTTGTTCTTACACGCTCTTGGTTTATTTCCACACAACCAATACACTCAGGGCATATTGAGTGACTCATGTGCTGGCGGGACAAGGCCTAAGATCTAGACCCAACGGAGCAGGCGATCAAGTGGGAAAGCCAATACTGAACCAACGCCACGTAAAACAAAACTGTTTTTGAGGTAATAATATAAAACAATGAGGCTGATTATCATAATCTGTGACTGGCTTTTGCTACAGCATGAAATCCTTTAGGGCACCGGGACTGTATCACTTAACAGAATTCTCAGGCAGCTTTAAACAGAATCAGGAAGTGACGGCCTCATGCAGTTTAGCTGCCCATTTAGGAGCGGCCTGATAGAGAAGAGCCAGCAGGCCTCTCCTCTCCACCGGACTTTCTCCAGGCTGCCTCCTTTCTCCAGCCTACTGAGAGTCAGTTTGACAATGTTACAGGAGTTGTTTCAGGTGGCAACTCCTGACCCTGATCCCCTGGAGTGTGGGCTCCCCATTCCGGGGGCAAGATGCTGCAGAATAAGGCCACCTTTGGCGTCCAAATTCAATGCAGAGGGCAAGCCTCTCTCTCCCAGAAGCCTCCGCCAACTGTCTTCCTGCCCTGGGGATCCTCTGGGGTTAAATCCCCACGCCAGAAGCAATCATGGGGCAGGGTGATGGGAAATGTGACCAGCCTGAGGCCCTGCACATTCACTCTTGCTGTCAGAGGCACGGCCAGTCTCATGCAAACCTCATAAATAAACTGCAGCGGAAGTGGTTTTCCAAAGGACGCTGGGAGCAAGGCTTCCAGAACGAGAGAAGAGGAGATGGGGTGACCAACATCCCACGTCCTCTACAGCGACTGGCGTTCATTTACTCAACAAAGTGTTCTGAGTTGGACCTGCTGGTGCTGTTCTGACACTGTGCTGAGCTTTGGGGATTCAGATATAAGACACACCATTCCTACCACTGAGGAGCCTGTAACAGTAAAGCGGAGGCAGGAAGACAAGCGCACAGATACAGTCGTGTCATAAGTGTGGAAGAGGCATACGAGGGGGTGTCATGGGGATCCAGAGAGGTCGGCCCTTCTAGGGTAGCAGTGAGAA
This sequence comes from Manis javanica, assembly GCF_040802235.1. NCBI lineage: Eukaryota > Metazoa > Chordata > Mammalia > Pholidota > Manidae > Manis > Manis javanica. Next base: position 102,178,686 of record NC_133167.1, read on the forward strand.
GGGAGAGGAAGTGAGGGCGGGGTTGGGGGGTGGTGGTGATGAGGAAATGCTTCCCCAAAGAATTGAGTTTTTCTTCCCACCTGTAGTCATCGGCCGGTGTGTATGGAAGCGACAGAATTCTAACTGGAGGGACTGTCTTCAGATGCACCCAGACCTGAGGATACACGGCCTGTTTGGAGAATTTAGATAGGCCAGCATGACTTTAGAGTTTGGGAAGGAAGGGGATGTTCTAGAAGCTGGATGAGGAAGCAGGGACCCGGAGCACGAAGGCCTTCAGTGCCCAGGGAAGAAGACCAGATTTTATTCCGAAGGCAGACGGAAGCCACTGAAGGATTTCAAGCAGATTTACGTCTCAGAAAAATTACACTGCAAGAAGGACTGGGGATGTGCCTTTGTGCAGGGGAGGGTGGGAGAAGCAGGAATGCTAAGGAGAGGAATCTACTGCAGTCAGACATGCTGAGGACCTGGAGTCAGTGAGCAGCAAGAGAGACGCCGAGGAAGGGACCAAAGGGACCAATACCGAGGGAGAAGGAGCAGCAGATTGATTTGGGGTCTGCCGCGTGCATCCAAGCACACCCAACTGCTGTAGCTGAAATCAACAGGTCGATTTATTTGTTCGTTGCATATTTGTCCATTTCAGATGTAGGTTAGGTAGAGAATAGCTCATCTCAGCTCTCCTTGGCCTCCACGACAGTTCCTGGACTGGGGGCTGCAGGACCCACTGCTAAGTGGCCCAGGCCCTTGGCGGATAAGGTGGCGCTGGCTGCCGGCTGGGTTGAGAGAGTGACTGTAAGACCAAACTACCAACGTTTCTAGCTTAGGGTAAACCTGGGATGACGCAGCCTTCAGCTCTTTTCTGTATGTCTCAGCACCATGCCGTTTCCCTGGAACTCTGAGCTCTGCTGCGGTGCATCCCTCGGCCCCATGGCAGGGAGAATCTCCACGGTGGGGGCCGCTCTGTTCTCACTCAGAATGTCCAGAAGCCCGAACCGACGCGATTTCTGGCAGGTGGGATTTAGCCTGTGTTTAGACAGCCTAGCATCTTAAGCCCTTTTTACTCATCCATCCATCCATTAAAAATATATATCTACTTGTCTTCATTTTGGCTAGTAATGTATTTGGTAAGACCTTGCCTTCACTTGGTTTAATAATGACTAACTCAACAAGAAAATCTCTGTTTGTGTAGCATGGATTTTCAGAGATAAATAGAGTCAAAAGCCAGAGAACGTGTCCCCCCGATGGTGTACCGCACAGATGCTAGGAGCAGATTCATGCTCTGCTCCTCGGCGCTCTTGTCCACAGGAAAGAGAAATATCACCAGCAGAGGACCTGGGAGCAATTACTCTTTCACTTTGTCTGCCATTGATCTGGTAGGATGCCCACCAGGGGCTCTGATACAGGCATTTTGCCAAGAATCACTCTGCCTTCTCTTTGAGCTTCATAATGGCCATTAACTTCCAGGCTGATTTTACATTTCTTAATGGTCACAATGCTGACACTTGTTATTGTCGCTATCTCCCCTTTGCCTTTAGGGATAAAACTAATTAGTTTCATACTGGGAAAGCTATATTTTGCTTTTATTCCAGAAAACCTTGTATGGATGCTAGAAAGGTCACTGACTTTTTTAAAAATGATGCAGAAGTTTTGAGGGCTTCATGTCACTATGTGACATTTCAATACAGACAGCACACTAGGGGCCAAGGGTGAATAGATTACTCGTTGAACAAAATCCAATTTTCAGGTAGTCATCATCCTGTGTCCTAGTCACACTTTCTTTCCCAATGCTTGTGTGAAATCATCACCTTCACAGATTCACGTGTCCCGGCACGCACAGACTCACACTCTATATTTGCACCACGGTCTTGTGCATTAGATGTATGCATGATGTTGCTCTGGGTAGTAGGTATGTGATTATTTCATTATTGTTTTGGACTTCCACGAACCATCTTGAACCATGAACCTGCTTTTGTGAAATGGAGCTACAGCACAACATGTGAGTAAAAATAGAAAGGCACATCTCCTTAAGTAAGCAGGACCACGTAAACGATGTGGGGATGCAGAAGCCGGAAGGTAGCAGATCCTATTTACTGGAGGAATGCTCCTTCAAAACGATCAACACAGTGCGTAGCTAGTGGGTAAGCCCATCATGTTTCTAGCACTTTAATGGCATTTCCATGACAATCAGTTTATCTTACATTTCAAATTTATGTCCACATAATTTTGGTTTGTAGCTTTTCCTCTGCAGATGCCCGCAGGCTGTTTGACAGACTGTGGGAGTGACCTCTGGTCTGGGAGGCACCCCTTTCTCTAGTTTCTGCTTTTCCTATCCCAGAGGTTGTCTAAGTATCCGCCTACATTATTTTAAAGTCTTTTTTATATTATAGTTTCATGTTTTGCATTTAATTCTTTAATTCTCTGGACTTAATTTTGGGTTATGAAAAATAGGAGAATGTCCCCCACCTCCAGAAAAGTTAACTTTTCATTCTAGTGTTATTTCTTGAATAATGTTTATCTTCTCCTTTTATTTCCAATGCTGCATTGGTCACATATACGTCCTTATATACCTTAGGCACAATTTCAGGGGCTCCGTTCACATCAACCCTGTACATGGATCTTTCCCAACTGCCTGTCCCACACATTCTGTTTTTTGCACCTGCATCATATGACTTTACTTATGTAAAGCTTAATATGTTTTAATATTTGGTACTGCAAGATGCACCTCATTTCTCTCTTATTTTCAAAATTTTATTGGCAAATTTTATTCTTTCCCCAGGGATATGTGCATTGCATTACTTAGTGTTTTTTTTTTCTTTTTGGTTTTGCTTTTTATTCACAAGGTTTTAGACTAAGTAGGAAACACTCTACATATATGTTCATCTTGTAACTCTTAAGTTTTCCATGTCTAGGATGCTGAGACGAATGAACTAATATGGATATCATCAACTAATGGGACAAGCCACATTTTTTTGCCGATGGATTATGGAAATACTGCCACAATATACAGACCCAACCAATTATGATTCAGACTATATTTCTGGGCTGCTAACAGTGCCAATCGAAAAGTAGGAGAGTCAGGCAGCCAATCGGTTTCTTTGTTTCTATGATCCTACGAAATCAATTTCTTACATTTTCCCCTCCCCACAGCTGAATAAATTAACTCAGCAAATTCAGTCTGTGCACCAGGGAGGGGCAACTTCAAAGTAGCGCCTTAGTAAAAACACACACACTCAAAACCTGTGGGTCTTGCTAAGCATTGCACACTCTATGTCAGTGTCAGCACACACACACCTCAGAGATCCAGAAGGTTCGCAAAGCATCTTGCGATTAAGTGATCCGAAGCAAAGGACCCGTCGGTGGCCTTGTATTGTTAGCAGTTAATATGATTTGGCTTCTGTAATCAGAATTCATGAAATGAAAACAGAGCAGACACTAAGGTTTGTACTTGTCGTGGCAAGTTAGGTTTCTCTATGGACTTCAAGAGATTTTTTTAATGTTGGTTTATTGTATCTGTAATTAGCCCTTGTGAAGAAAGGCTCTTTCAGATTCTGCAGTCATGCACTGCAGTTTTCGTTACAACAAATACCCATGACCCCTAGTGCCTAACTGTAAACAATGATAGTTACCAGCCTCATTAGGAGACTAGCAGATGGCTTATAAAGTCCTCGTTGGAGTTTAAATCCATTTGCGGCTTGCAGTGCACAAATGTTTATCTCTAAGCAGTATAAAATACGTCAGAAGGGGTCTGCATTCTGTTTTCATTGGTATGAATGCATTCTGATCCTAGCAAGAAAAATTTTCTTTGGTTATACTTTTCTGTTTGTTTGCTTATTGTATATGAAGAAAGTTTCAGAACTTGGTGGAGGGGTTTCTTACATTTTAGAAGAACAAAGTTTTGTCAGCTTCTCACTTTAATCTTATACTCATTCTACAGAAATTTATTGAATTCCTGCTATGAGCCAGGCTAAACAATCAGAATTGCAGTAAGGAATACCAGTGTAGTACTTGCTCAATAAATACTTACTGAAAGAATTAAACTAAAGGTAAAGGTTAGTTATTCTAAAGTTTATGAAAAGATGCTTTCCAGCTAAACAGTACTTTAACACTATTTCCCAGACATAGAACCATATTGTCTTGGTCTATAAACATTTCCTCTCAATGACAAAATGTTAGAAATTGGAGAAAGTGCTGTGTGGTAAAGACTTTCCTTAACCCAACACACATGAAATTTTTAGTGTTAAGAGTTACCCAGATAAAACAATACTAGTGAATATTAATTATTCCTGCATGTCAGCATTCACCTATGATAAGGACTTTATATTTATTACCTCACTTAATTCTGTCAAATCTAAACCATCCGTGGGGAAGGTACTATTTTCCCATTTTTACAGATGAGACTAAAGCTTAAAAACATTAATCAAGTGGCCAAGGTCTCCCAGCAGCAGAGCCCAGATTCAAAAGGACTCAACCTGACTTCAAACCCCAGGTACTTTTAACCATTAGGCATTAGTTAAAAAGACTTTCATATCTCGATATCCATAGTCCATGATAATCCACTGCTACCCAGCATCTTTTGGGAAATGACATTTACTAGTACTTAACCATTCAGACTTTGGAGTCAGACTGCTTGGTCAAGATCTCGGCCCTGCCATTTAAAGCTGTGTGACTTTGGCCAAGTTACTTGACCTTGCTGGGATTTTGTTTCCTCCTTTTAGAAATGGAAGATGACTATATAGTGTAGTTACCTCACAGGCTTGGCATGAGCATTGAATGACAATACATGTAAAGCACTTAAGAGAGAGTGTGGCACCTGGTTCAGGCTGCTATTACACAATTAGCCATTATCACTGTTACTATTACCAGGGTTATTATTAAAGCCAGCTACTCCTACTTGAGCTCAATGTGGCCATACAAGAATTCATGCCCAGAGCTGCTACATCTTCTTATTTTTAGAGAGAAGATGGAAATCGAGATTTCTTTAAATGTGAGGGCTCCCTTTTTCAATGTTGGCACTTCATGCAAATTTTTACAACTTCTAAGTAAGCCAAAGCCATCTATTGCACCATAGCTGGTTGGTGATTGCTGGTGGGGAGTAGTAGTGAAGACCCAGAGAACAAGACCAGAGAATGCAGGCACATGGGGGGTGGGGAGGAAGGGTTCAAGTCACTTGGAATAGCCCAGTTTCTGAACAGGTCAACTAAGCATACAGTTGCATAGGCTTAACCTGGCCTGACTGGCTTGGTCCACCCATTGTGTTTCTGGCACATAAGAATTCTATCAGGCACCCTTCACATATTCTTCTCGTGAAGATGATCAAATTGAGTCAACTTGCTCAAAACAAAACAACAAGGAATTGAATGATGAAAGAAAGTTCTAAGATGTCTATCTCCAGAAGCTAAAATCCTCACATTATCCACAGAGAAGGTGTGGCATAGTATGAACAAGCCAGTGCTGTAAGTTTGCTTAGAAATTAAAATTAACATCTATTTATTTCCATTTCAAGGATGGCTATACCAGAGTGTCCTGGCTCTGACGAAATATACTGTGGTCCATCAAACAACACTTAAATGTTTTAAAAATATTATCTAAGTGCAAGTTAGTTTTATCTGCTAGGTATAGCAGCAGCTGAGTCTTTCATAACCTGGCTGTCAGCAGCCACAGCAGAAATCACTCTGGCCTGGACCCCTGTCCCCAACACACCACCCTACACCCTTGCCAGCTGTTTTCACAGCTGCCCAGTGATGCACCCAGCTGACACAAATATCCTAAGACAGATGCATGGTTTGAAAAACTCAGTCACAGTTAATGAGTACCCATGTTAATTCAAAGACTGAATAAATAAGAGGATTCATAGGATTGGGTGAAGAGTGCTGTGTGGTCAGAAATGCCGCGATAGGACACAGATGACCTGCCGTGAGGACCACACCTTCCCTCCACGGGGCCCAGGAGGCCCCAATATACCAGCCACCCGGCAGGGAAGAACCACACACAGCGGGCTCCAGCCCCACTCCTCTCTGCTACCATGCCCAGCCTTGTGTTTTTATGAGTAACAACCTGTTTTTTCCATTCATTTGTTAATTTATTTGTAAAACATGTATTGCTCTCCTGCCCTGTCCCAGGCACCACTGGAGCCACTGAGGATACAGCAGTGACCAAGGTTCAGTGCCTGCCCTGAACCTGCTGGAGAGCTGGTGGGGGAGGCGGGTAAATGACGACAATGCGGGGAATGAGAGCCAGGAGAGGGTAAATCAGGGGGGCTGCGCAGAGGAAGAGGCACCTGTCTCTGTGTAATGGTGGAGCCTGTATCCTCACAGGCACCCAGCTCGGGCTGTCTGTTGGACCAGCGGTCCGGGCAGGTGGAGGGCGGTCGGAAGGGTGGGGAAGGGGTCCCTAGGAGCTCTCATAGTCCGAGCTCCACCCTCTCCAGGGCAGGTCCTACCTGACAGCGCTGTCCCGCTGGCTGGCTGCGTCCCAGGGACGGTCACAGGCTGCTCCTTCCCCACAGGGCGCCTCTGCCACCGGTCTGAACACCTTCGTGCCGCCCTTCTTGCTCTTGAATCTCTTCTTCTTCCCCCCGGCTTCCCTCTCCACCACTCACTTGTCTCCTAGGGCAGAGCATTTCTTTTACTTTGGTTACGGCTTGCGCGACCCCAGGCCTCTGGCGGCTGCTCTTAGCACTCAGACTCCGCCCCCTACAGGCGAGGGGAGGCCCTGCAAGTGGAGCCAATGTGATGTCCTGCCTGCAGGAGGTGAAAAGTTAGCTTGTCAAGAACTGAGCACCGCTGGGTGAGCAGCTCAGGAGGAAGTGAAAGGACTTTTTTAAAGGACCTGTCCCAGCCTGTCTGTGTTTTCAGTGCGGAACTTGGGGGTCAGAAATACAAGTGCGTCTTGGTGGTCAAAACGCCAGGCAAAGACAGCATTTCAAAGGGGAAAGACTACATGTGCGTGTCACGCTCAAAATACAAATTGTGCTGACAGCACCTAGAGAAATGAACGGCTGCTAATCTGTGCAAAGTCTCTTCTTAAACTAGGAAGGCCCGCTTGCCAGGAACTGGAGGAAGACCACAGATTCACTTCCGGGTGCAGCGTTTTGGCCTGCCAGCAATGCTGGGAGTGGGCAGGGTGGGGGCGGGGGGGCGGGGAGGGCTGGGGAACTAACGACTTGCGCTGGAGTGAAAGCGAGAATAAAAGACTTTGTATTCAATTTCCACTCCCTTGAAACCCTCTACCTGGTGGGAGCCATACATAATTAATGATATTACTGTGCAACAGTAGGACTACAGAGATACACTAAAATTGATGAATACTTCTTCATTTTTTATTGCACTTTTCAAGCATGCCAAAAAACATTAGAAGTTCATAAAAGAAAATAACTTGGCTTAAACGTGACTGATCTCATACCTGAAAATGGTCCATGGTACCACAAGCTCACCAGCCGTCTGCGCTTACTGGGACAGTCCCATTTTTCACTCTCTGCCGTCCCAGATGTCTGGACGTTCCAGATAACTCTTGGGTCGGCATATTGGCTTTTACCAGAAGCACAACGGTCTTGGGAAACTAAATCCCATTTCAGTCCAGAAATACTTTGAGGAAGGAAGTAGATGTTGCTAAGTAAGATGCTAAATTTTCAGTGGATGAGTATTTATTATTAGTATGTATTATTATTATTATATATATTTATTAGAGCAAGCAGTATTGATTGGCATCGAAAGCTTAAAATATATTCCTCAAATTGTGGAATTTGAACAGGCTACACAACAGCTAAGCCCTTGCTAGCTCAGAACTCCTATTGCTCTAGCCAATTGTGCTGAATTTTGGCTGCTCCAAAGCAGGCAGGGTGCAAATCCCTCTATGCTTATGTATTTTGGAAGGAAATAGATTTCTAGTTCTTTAATAAATAATTCCAGTTAGTACCCCCTCCCCTTGCCCGCAGTGCACACACAAATCAATAGAAGGTACACTGAGGAGGAAGCCTTGTCAGGGCTGAGAGGCAGATGGGCTCACCAAGCATGCCCTCTGACACCCTGCACTCTCAACCCCCCACTTAGGGGGTGGCCAGTGCTAGGCAGAGAGGAAGTGGATGGGCGTCTTTTCTGGAAGAAGGGTCAAAGAGCATGTAGGACCTCTCCACTGTCTTCTCCTCCACGTTCCTGGAAGCCCCATGTGCAGTGGGAGAAGCCCGCAGCTCTAAGGACCCCGGCTCGGTGACATGGAGGACACCACGCTGGAGAGTGAGCCACCAGCCCCACGGAGGACTTCGTGTGAGCTGGAAGTGAAACGCTAAATCACTGAGATGTCAGGATTTATTGTTATCCGTGCATATCACAACCCTCATTCATCTGTAGACCATCTTTTCCTAAAGCAAAACCAGAAACCAGAAACCAGTAAGTCTTTGTTATGCCACTGTTAATGTGCAAGGGGACATGGGGACATAATAGTGACTCCCTCCCTGGGGAGTATTTTCATCTTGGGAGACTCTGAGTCACCAGTCACTGTTCCCAGGGGTCCCTGAGGACACCCCAAACTCTAAAGAGTGGTGACAATCCAATTCAGGAATACCTGTCACTCACTCCTCATCCTTGTGGAGGAAGCACTGGCTCCCATGCCAGAAACTCAAAGTAGATTTTGATATTTAATGTCACTCAATCTTTTCTATTCACCAATGTAAAACAACTATGACTTTCTTAGTTTTAAATACAACATTAAAGTATGTTTTGTACTTATTGGCAAATAAATATCTCTTGAAAAACATCATTCGAATAATTTCAGATGTCTCATTTTCTTCCCAAATTAGGCTACCCATTAGCCCTGCTACTCCCATCACAAAACTTACAGAGCAACCACATTCCTGCACCGTGCCCACCCATGGGCTAAGTTTAAAGATGGACTCTGACTTCTGGGTGTGTGATCAGGGGTGGGTGAGGCAGAGCAGTGAAGGCCAAGTGTCTCTGGAAGTTTCGTCTGGGGGAGGCCCCTTACACAGACCTACTGCGCGGTGTGCCTTGTGGACCAAAGGACTTCCTCCTGTCGTGTCAGTATCCACACCGCAGAACCTCAAGGATAGTGAAAGGTGAGTGGGGGAGGGGAAGCGGAGAGAAGGGAGTGAGTAATGTACCCCGTCTCTCAAGTGCAAAGAAGTTTCAGTGAGCTGTAAAGTTGGAGTATGGGTATAACTTTTTATTTTCCCTTGATGCATGATTAGGTTGAGCAGCTCCCGATAGTTAATATTTATGCACCAGCTGTTGTGGCAACACATCTTAAATTCATTTGCCAATTAGTTTTCCATCTAGTGTATCTCCGAGAAAGGGAATACAATCTTACTAAAGAACACAAATAGCTCTCATAAACCAGAATGTTCTATTTTTGATTGAAACTGAAGGGAAGAGAGCACACGTTGCTGTAATACTCGTTTCCTCATTTAATTCTCCCTTCAACTCCCAAGGTAGAAGTTATCCCCATTTCATAGACAAGGATACTGAGTCCGGAGGGACGTGGGAATTTCCCATGTGCAACCAGCTGGTCCCTGGAGGTATGGAGCTTGCATATAGACCCTGGGGTGTCTCTCTTCAGAGCTGGCTTGCTTTTGCATTCTGCCTCAGTGGCCCCAGGAACATACCACCACAGCTCTGTCTGCTCTCACCTAGTCCACTCGGCTCTCTAAAGGACAGAGGGCATGCACCTGCCCAGGGAGCAAAAACTGATTTTGGGGAAGGGATGGAAACATTATTCTTGTTGTAAAGCACGAATATGCATATATACAGAAGCAGAGATAACGGGCATCCCCATGCTATGAGCATTTCATGGAGGCGGGTGATAACAAGGCTAACCATGCTCCCTGTGGGACTGATGATGAAAAAAGGCAAGAAGGACCCAAGAGACATGGGTGGCTGTGAACCTGCTGCTGTTGGACTTGGTGGTCCGGCGCCATGACAGGGGCCGGGGGTGTTGATCTGAAGCCCCGGGCCCCTCTGGCTCTCTCTCACCCTTTCTGATCATGGAAATCAGAGAAGACACAGGCCATGGCTAGTGTCTGCTCAACCTAATCATGCATCACTTTCGTGAAAGCCTCACCCTTTCTTTCTCAAATTCTTCCTTGGGAACGTCACTGGAGGATCATCTTCCACCCAACACGGGCAAAGGGGCTCGAAGGAAATGAGCACAGTGCCTTTCCTTCAGCAGCTTGGGGACCCCTGAAGTGGGGGTCCTCCCTAGGGCAAAGATGGGGGCCTCTAGGTCATGCACATGGCTGCTCTGCTGGGATGGGCCCGAGGGTGGCGGAGCTGGAGGCCTTTACAGAAAAATGCAAGTAATCTTTGTATCTCCCTGGAGATGCCCCCTTCCCCGGGGGGTGTGAGCTCAGGGTCTACCCTCTCACCCCCGCAGCGGACGAGCGAGTGGCCGTGGTTGACCTTCACGGTGGGCATCCTCTGGTTGGTGGCCCTGCTCAGCCATCACTTAAAAAAGTGCATCAGCTGTAGTCCTAGGAACATTATTTTTTTTTAAAAGGCACAAAATGAAAACCAAAGACAAGGCTCCAGTAGGTGTGCCTCCTCTGCATGGTGACAGGGCACGCGTGCTTTCACCAACTTTTACCTTGAAGAAGGGAAAGGACTAGTTATGATTTTTAAATGCGAGAGAAAGGAAGAGCTGTGCTAATGGCAGGAGGAACATGATAACATTTAGGTCACTCGCTACCACACTTAAAAGAAAATGTCTCCGGTGACCATAAATAATTGGATTTCTTGCAGGGGGCACACAATGCTTCAGATGCGTCCGTTCCCCTTTATCTTGGTGTTTGATACCCCGCAGGAGGGGGTGGGGGAGAGACACTTGACAGCGGACGGAGGCAGATAAAAGGGGAAGATCTGACAGCACCATTAGGGCCGTGGTGTATCATTTACCTCGGCTGGGAGTCACTGACACGCCGGGTCACCCCCTCGAGGTCGGGGGCAAGATGGGAAGTGTACACAGCCAGGCAGGGTGGCTTGCTGGCTGGGGGGGCACATCAAAGTGTGACAACAAACAGGGGGAAAAGGTTTGTTCAGTGCAGAGATCAAGATAACAAGGCTTTCCATGCAATAGTCACCATGTTAGTGGACGGGGCACTTTTAATTTCAATATCAGCCCTTTCTGAGCTTTTAAGAAGGAACGGGCACAATTAAGGGTTTCGTGAAAGACCCTGTTTCTTTAGAAGTGAGCTCTCCCCAATCATTTATTGTTTCTCTAATGTCTTCCTCTGCACCAATTCCAAATTTGAAATAGAAGTCTCCCCATTTTTGTTGTGGTAAAATACCCATAATGTCAAGTTTACTGTTTCAGCCCTTTTTAAGCCTCTGTTTCAGTGGTATTTACGTCCATGCTGTTGTGCAATCATCACCACCATCCATCGCCAGGGAGTTTTCATTTTCCTCAACTGGAAACTCTATCTCCATTAAACACTGATGCCCTGTACCCCCATAACCCCCTGCCCCTGACAACCACCATTCTTTCTTCTGTCTCTATAAATGAAACTGATCTATACAAGTGGCACCATACAGTAGTTGCTCTTTTGGGTCAGGATTATTTCACATCAGCACAATGTCTTCAAGGTTCATCCATGTTGTAGCATGTGTTAGAATTTCATTTTTAAGAGTGAATAATATTCCATTATATGTATACACACTGCATTTTGTTTATCCATTCATTTGTGCAGACATTTGAGTTGTTCCCGTCTTTTGGCTACTGAGAATAATGCTGCCATGAACATGGGCGACAAGTACCTGTTTGAGTCTCTGCTTTTAATTCGTTTTGGGACACACCCTGAAGCGGAATTGCTGGGATACATGGAAATTCCATGTTTAGTATTTTGAGGAACCATCATGTTGTTTTCCTCCCCTTTCCCCCTTTTTGCCCTTAAACCTATGTGGCTTTTTAATTGGGTATGACATGAAAGTATTTTATGACAGCAAAATGGTTCTGTAGACTAAATGTTTTGAAATAGATTATTCCACAATGGCATAGATAGCCATAAACAGCCTCCAAACAGTAGGTATCTGGATGTCAGATAGCATGTGAGGGACACCCAGTGGGCATTGTTTCCCACGAGAAACCCTTTTTCTATGAGTGGAAGCGTGCAGTGTTCAGTGTTAAGTCAAAGACAGCAATCGACTAGATAGCGCTAACTCAGAGTGGCTGCTCTCCATGTGGGACCTGGGATTTGCAGCCACACACGAACCCTTCTGAATCCAGAATTCGGCTCATCAAAGCCCAGGTGCCGGAGACTCTGGGCTAGGGACTGGGAGACTCAGTGGGCTTGGCTACTAATCTTGATCCTGTCACAAACACAATGTCTGGAGCTGAAAGGGCCCTTTAGCCTCTCAGATCCTCAGCTTCCCTGAGGACATTCAAGTTCAATGTTCTCTGAGTCCCCTCAGAACTTGACAACCCTGAGGTTTAACTTAATTGATACTGTGCTGCTGTCAAACACTGATGACTCCTAGACCTGGCTTCTTTTCAAAGAACCCATCATTTAAAAAAAAAAAAACTGTAATAATTCCTCTCTCTTTCCTTTTTTTTTTTTCTCGCACTTACTAAAAGCTTCCTGCTCAGCAATGGAGGATTTCCAGTTGCAGCCACATTTCAGCAGCATTGAAGGGCCCCTGTGCTTTGCCCGTTGGTCCAGCAGTTGTGAGTTCTTCTGGTCTCACCTCTCTCAACGAGGTCTAAAAAGCACCCCTGGGACAAAGAAGACACTGAGGACCTCTCAAAGGTGCATCCAGTGGGTGTCTATAATGACTATAAGAAGACACCAATTTCCCAGCAGTTACAATAACATTAGTGCAGAAAATATGATTTACATCTGCATGGAGTCATAGGTTACTTCCCCTCAGAGGATGCTGTGAGACCAATAAGATTTCCCAAGTTTTTATTAAAAGGTGATTTCAATATTGGGCCTGGAGTTCCAAGTTCAATTTGGCAGTTTATTATAGTTCTTGTTATAACACGGCTTGAACGCTGGCCATTGGGAAAACCTGCTGATGGGAGCTTTTAATTCACAAGAATGAAAAACACCACCAGTGTTAAAGTTCACCCAATTTCTTCTTAGCTAAAATCTCCACCAGACTTGTAGAGGAAAAGGTTGGTGGCGTGAAATGTGCCATGTGTCTTCTGATTCCGGGATGGCTTGTTCATTCAAAACAGTAGACATAGGTAAGTCCTATTTATTTACTTCGTTTTTAGTTTTTTCTTCTCAGGGTTAATTATTAACTTAATAATGGGTTTGGGGCATGATTAACTGTCAACAAAGAGAACTACCTGTCTGATTCATGCATTTTTAGGGACCTGCTTTCACCTATGACATTTCAGACCAGATCTAGGTTTTAAAAGGATATTCTTAGTGTTGACAGGCCTTATAAAAATAGTTTCTCATAGAAATTTTCCTTTAATCCTTAAAATAAAAATCAGTAAAGCTTTAAGGTGTGTGACTGTCCCAATAATTCTTCATTTATTGTGGAAATTAGATTGGGGTTGGTCTTCAGCCAGAATATATGTAAAATATGTCCAGTAGATGCAATATCATTTACCTTTATTGTACTTATAGATCTTGGTTAGAGAAAAATAACTGGATTTACTGAGTGTTACACAGAAGAGAAAATTATTAAATTATTGCTTGCCAGGGTTCTTTTTTCATACCTTTTCTGGAGGAAAATTGTCAATTCAGAATTTCTCTTATAGGTCTCAAAGGCTAGTAACTTATTGAATGCAGAAAATGTCTTGTTTTAAACTTACATGCACATGAAAAATCACCTCTTAAAAAGTCTCTAGTGTGATATAATGTACAGCTTATGCAATAACTGTGGGTAGATTTAACTATATTTATAGAGATGTACAGATAGATGTTCTTGGGCTTCTCCACATGTCTTCTGGAATTTTCCTTCTGAGGCCCATTCCCATAGCTTTTTGTTTAGATGAAAGGGAAGATGACTATTTGGCCTTTGCTGACAGCACCCATTATTTATGTGTTTCCATCTGAAATTTAGTCTAAAAAGCAAAATGTGTCTTTTTCTCACCTGAGCATTGGAGAAGACTCTAAGCCATTGAATATTTATAAGCTTTTAGAAATTGAGGAACTGTATTTGTAGATTATTGCCTGAAACAGGTGAGGCTGAGAATTTGGTTTTCCCTTTGTCATTCTGACATAGTGGCTGCTCCAGCGATTTGATGGAATCCTACTGTCTATGATAATGAAATCATGATTCAGGGTTACTGTTTGTTTAGGGCGCGCAGGAAGAGAAGGCAAGATAAATTTTTGCAATGTTTTTGATTTGTAACCATGAAGCTCTGTGGTGAAACTGTATGACTAGACATTCGTTTATGTAAAAACGTGCATCTAGCAGGAACTAATCCCTCTCTAATGTCATGTTTCCTACAGAATATTAATATTAGGAAATATGGCTGCATGTGGCTTTATACTGGATTCTGACTATCTAAGCCTTTTTTGTCCATAAACAAGTAAAAAGGATCTTAGGACTGTAATGTGATTTTAGCAATACTATAAACTTTCTGATAATAGGAATACATATTCAAAAGCCCCACCCATTCTTGTCTATGTTCACATATTTTTAAAACAGTTCTCCATGAAAATCCTAGATGGTTTCAAAATGCCTCTGGGCATATGCCAAATGCTATTGGGAAAACAGAAGTTTTTTTTTTTTTTTTTACTTTTTTTTGTTAGAAAAAGGAACACTATTACTTCTTGTCAAGGGAATCTTGCCAAGTGTCTGGGTGCCATAGGAATTAGCTCAGTCAGCTTTGTGTGCAGAGATCAAATCTGCCTGCAGACATACAGAATTAAATAAAACAGTAAAAGAAGAAATACCGGAAACTAGGATCAATATTTACTTAACAAAGTAAGTTTGCTTGGAAAAATTAACTTCAGCCTTGAAACAGTAGGATGACAGCTCTGAGTTCCTGGCTCTGTTAGACAGATAATAAGGTTGCAAATATGAGGAAAGTATCCTTCCTTGATGTGTGTATATGATGCTAGTGTGGAAGATTGAATGTGTATGGTGTATGGCTGGGTGCCAGGCAGTCAGGTCCTTTTTCTTGTGCAGTAGATGCTTCAAATACTCCTGGCTTCTGAGGCGAAATTTCCTACTGATTAATGAATACTGGGAGCCAGAGCTTCAGGTGAGGGATTTATCTCCTTGAACTGCACATCAGATGTGAGAATGTCCTTCCTTTTATAAGACTGAATACAATTTCATTACGTGTCTACACCACAGTTTGTTTATCCATGCTTCTGTCGGTAGACCTTTGGATTGCTTCCACCTTTTGGCTACTGTAAATAATGCTGCTATGAACGTGGGTGTACAAATATCCGTTTGAGTCCCTGCTTTGAATTCTTCTGGGTGCAGTCCCAGAAGTGGAATTCCTGGATCATAAGGCCATTTTCTTCCTAATTTTTGTGGAACGGCCATACTCTTTCCCATAGTAGCCACACCGTTTTACATTCTCACCAGCCGTTATGGCCAAAGTTAAAAAGGCTGACACAATCGTGGGATCACAGGGATGTCTGGGGCTTGTGTAAATTGGTACAACCGCTTTGGGAGGCTAGCATTATCCATTCAAGTTGAATTTATCTTTATGTCTTCTATGACCAGAGGATTTCCCATTGAGGTCAAGACCCAACACAAACGCATACCCGTGTGTATCAAACTACATTAACCATAATTTAATTTTCTTACAGCATTAGTCAGCCGAAACCACGAACAACCTAAACACCCATCAACAATAGCACGGATAAATACTCACATAATGGAATGCTCTCAGGGAAGAAAACGAACAAGCTCTTCTACATAGCGGCCCAGGGATCTCACAGTCATACTGCTGAGTGAATAAGCCAAGCACAAAAGGAGAGTCTACTTATGAGTCCATTATATGAGAATATATGTTTATATATATATATATGAATCCATGTATATGGAGTCCAAACAGAGGCAAAACGAAACACACCTATGGTGTTAGATGTCAGGATGGTTGGTAACTTTGGGGCAGGGTGGGGAGTAGCGATTGAACTGGGGCAAGGGAAGGGAGTTCTGGGGCACGGTCAGCTCTTATTGACCCGGCTGGGAGTTACAAAGCTGTGTTCGCTTAGTTAATATGGTTCATTAGGGTGAACACTTAGGGTTTGTGCCTTTTTCTGAATAATGTGTGTTCCTATACTTCATGTATGATTCATATGCTAAACATTAATTTAAAAAACCTTGTTTTTTAAACCTGGGACTGAGGAACCAAGCCGAGTTTCAACTGAAAGATGCAAATGACTCATTTTTAGTGCCCAAAGCCTGTACCAACTTCACCCTACAACAGTCTAAAAAAATGTAAGGTTTTTTTTTTTCTTTTCAGGAGTGAACAAACTTTTAAAGGTAGAATCTATATACCTAAAGCTATGAAGTGATGACAATTGTTACAGGTCATCACTTATGCTCTAAGGGTCACTGAGAACTATCCCAGATGAAGTCTCCTATCTTCCTTTCACTCATTTTTGGAACTCTGGGTTAATTTTCAAATTTGCAAATTGCTGCTAAGCACAACACCGGCATTAACTACATTAACATTCCTCAGAACAAATGTCAAAGGGAACACAAAACCTGTCCTCTTACCTAGAACATATGGTTTTAACAACAACAGTGGCAATTTTTCATGTGCTGGAGATGAACAGTTTGTCTGGTGCCTTTTTTTATGAATCCAATCTGTTCCCGGGCCTGAGCCTGCAGCACACCTCTTTCTTTCTGAATTCCTCTCCACAATGAGACGACAACCTGTACCTTTACCATCGAGGGCACTGATTGCCTTGCTGACAGGGTTTCAGCCCTGAACAAGCTCACTATGGATTCAATGAGACCAGAAAAATGGCAGTGGAAAGTTCTTGGGGTGAAAGGGTTTATACTCAACTTTATTCCCATGGTGCAGGTCAGTCACTAGAATCTGGTCCACTCAGAGCGAGTCTGCATGCAGCAAGCCGGGCCTCTCTGCCCTTGCTGCCGTCTCAGTCTCTGTCTTTGGTGGGGCCACCACTCCAGTCTCCGCTCTCCTGCAGCTGTGCAGCCCCGGGCACTGGGCGGAGCTCTTTATATAGAGTCAGTAACAGTGTATTGCCCACACGTGTGTATTGAGCAAGCCAACCAGGGCCAGGTGAGAATCCTGGCCATAGGAATCTTCACTTTCTCCACACTAATTTTCTGGAAAACAGAGGGACAGAGGAAAGCATTTGGTCTGGGGGACGGAAATCATGCCTGGATAGAATCCCATTACAATCAGCCTCACTAGCATTTCCCATTGAGCAATTAGCCCTTGTCTGAGTACAAAGGTTTCCCACCATGTCCTGAAGAGAATAAGGTAATGTGGGTTTTTATTTATTCCAGAAAAACAAGTATTTTGGATTTCCAGCTTCTTTAAATTTTGGATAGATGTATTCTTTTGCCAAAGAGGATGATTTTCCCCATTGAAGGACAAGGTTGTGTGTGTATGTGTGTATGTGTGTATGCAGTATGTATCCCTTATCCTGTGACTGGAGTATAAATGTGACCATAAATAAAAGGGGCATCAGGGGGTACTTATTTATTTCATTAATTTGTTTGACAAAATATTTTAAAACCTAAGAGGCTGCATGCCATAAGGCTTCATGACAAAATGCTGTGAATGACATAATAACTCACTTAAAGCAAGATTTTGCAAAAGTACCTCAGGTGCACTGAAAACCCCAGGTATCTCTGTTTGAGTAGATGCTGCCATTGGTCAAATTAAGCACATGTGTAAGTAAACATGCTAACAAAGACTTAGCTGTTTTATAACACTGACCAAAATATTGATGGTATACTTGCTTTTTGTGGATGCTCCCAGACCCTTTGGAATAAAGCACCTTGAAATACCACCAGTTCTTTTGTGTACTTCTACCACTGGTTCTATTTAGTCTTTAAAAGGCTGATACTACTAGTCAGGCACACAAGGAACACACGGTTTATTTCCGTACGTGGTATAACCCGCTCTCAGACCTTCAGCCTATGTGTGCAGTGGGCTATGGGAGCGCGAAGGAAGGACCTGCCAATCAAAGCTTCTCTTCTGGCTTAGCTAGTCTCTGAGGTAAATGCTCAGGGGTCCAGTTCTCCCTCTGCCTTCTCCTCGAGATGGTGGTTGACTGTAGAGGCAAGCTTCAATGAGCTCATGGTGGCCAGGAAAGGAGGCCGCAGGGCTTCACGTTCATCTCCTTGTAATGCACAGGGAGCTTTTTGCTGGCTTCTGGGTTGATGTCCCCATCACCTGCTCCCCGGACACCTCTGGAAGTCCCTGTTAACACCTGTGGCTGATGAACCTGTGGTCTGTGCTCTTAGCTTGGGCAGAGCCCTGCCCGGGTCCTTTTCCGTCTCACTCCTGCTGCAGCCTGGCTGCCATTCCTGGCTGCTGTGACTCCCCATTGCCGCCTCCTTCTGCTCTGCCTTCTTCCCTTCTCTCTCCCTTTCCCTATTTTTCTTACCCTCCTTTCTGTCTCTCTTTCACTGATACTTATTGAGTATCTACTATGTGCCAGGTACTGTATTAGGCACATCAGAGCCAGGAATAACAATACCTTGGAGTTATTAAAGTCAGAAGACTTATATAGTTATAAAGTCAGAGTCTAAAACTCAGTAGCAACAAATAATTTATTATGCATTGTGCAAACAAAAAATGAAATAAAAACAAATTTCAAAGCACCTCTTGAAAACAGGAGAGGAAGACCTGAAAAGTTCACAGTGCATTACAGATGACAAATGGTAATTAATTAATTTATAGTAATTATTATTACCAAGTACATGTATAGGTACATTGTACTGATGTTTTTTAGTTGATTGCTTCTCCTTATCCAATATTTACTACTAGATATAAAACTACTTAGAGGGGCTCGGTATTTATTGTTTCATTTTTCTGAACATAAAAATTCAAAAGGCTTTCAAAAGTTTTAGGTGCAATCCTTGCTCCACAATCCTAGTTTTTCCCATTAAGTTTTAAAACTTTTCAACTATGTATCTCCTACTATGGGCATTTTCAGGATCTTAACTCTCATGTTCAAGAAGATACTACAGGTCCTAGATTATTTATGTGGGCCTTTTTGTCAATGGTGGTTACATTGTGGGTCAAGTCCCATAACTGATTCTTGCCCCCCTTTTTTTTCAAGTCAGCCTAACTCAAAATTTCTACTTATTCTTTGGTATTTTTTCACATTTAAGATTCTTCATTTACAGCATCTCTGGCAGCTATAGCTTTCTATATCCCCAGTGCCATCATCCTAGTTGATCTTTAAATTCTTGCAATAACCTCCTACTAGTCTTCCCACCTTCAACATCTACTCATTCCAATCTAATCTCTATATTGTTCTTAGATCGTTTCCCCCCAAATTACTTTTTGTCTTGTCATGACCCTGGATGAAATTTTCAGTGGTGCCTCATCTCTAGTAGCAATATCAAAGCTCATATGATTGTATACACATCAGTAAAAGCATTTGAGTGTACAACCCTAATAATATGTATTTATTTATAAATTATACATGTGTGCTTCTGTCTATCCATATACTTCATATTAATTAAGCTTAATTTCTTATTTTTTAAACCAAATAATAATCACAAACGGGAGTTGTAATATTTTTTTCTGGCATCCCAAAGGCTCATTCAGTACGATTCAGTTTGGGTAATGGTGAGCTGGCAGAATACGAAGAGAGATCAGAGGTGGGCTGTTCAAGTGCTGCCCCACTGTCCGTGGTGCTGAACCATCACTGCGTACCACCACATTATTATGTCTCCGGACCTTCAGATACTGCACATTCTTCCTAGCTTTCCCCCATACTTATGAAACAAAAGGAAATCTTATAGACCAGAATCTCAATAGGATTCTAGTTTCTAAGATGTAATTCCAGAGGAGTAAAGATTCTCTGTCCTCCAGGCTGAAGGAACAAAATCTCTCTCTTGAAAAGAAGAAGAATGATAATGAAAAGTGGAGGGTTCAAGTGAGTTTCCATATTAGCTGAATATTTCATTTTTCCATCGAGAAAACGTAGTAAAAAAAATGTTCAAAGAAGTTTCTAATCCTCATGTTCTCATAGTTGTATAGCTTCATAACCAAGAAGATTGAAAACAGGCGACAGAATTGCTGTCAAAGATTGTATAGTACAATGATTGCTTTCAAAGATTGTATAGTACAATGAAGTTGTATGGTGAGGTTCAAGAATATAAACGTTAGCAGGTACATGAATACTTCTGTGACTGTTGGCTATTAGAAACAAGACTGTAAATTTCTGCCTTGAGGAAGATTCTGATGATCTATTAAATGTCAACTGATGTTGTCACAAATTAGTGGCTCCTATGAATCTCATAAAGATTATAGAATCTGCAGCACTTGTTATATAAATGTTGAAATGAGTATTTCCTCTCTAAACCTCCAGCTAACTACAGTTCAACTGAATGCAAATTAGAAAGCTGAAGTGAGATCTAGAGTGTTGAAAAATAGGTTTCTCATATATGTAAAATGTACTGAGAACTTAGAAAACAGAACAATATCTGTTATTAGTGCTTCTACCACAGTGCCACTAGGGAATTTAAAACCATTATAGCAACTTTCTGGGGACCATTTTAAGAGTTACTTTTCCCTTTCTGTGGCAATAAATCTCTGGCCACCTGATGTTGAGAAAAATTGATATTTGATTGTATCACCACCAATGATCAACTTCAGTATTAACTATACTACTTGAAGGACCCAATGCACTGAAAGTCTTCTTTGATGCAATTTTTTAACATAGATTTCCATGTAATAAATATTTGTTTGCAAATGTTATATGCCAGGTCATGTGGATAGAGAGATAAAAAGACAGAGTCAGACACTTAGGAATGTCATAGTCCAGTGAGGGACACAGATGAGAAGATAAACAATATCACTACATTATATTGCCTGATAGATGTATAAACCCAGGGGTATGTCAACATGTAGAGAGATACCTAATCAGCCTTGGAGTTCCTCAGATGAAATGTGCATGAGCTCACTCTTTCAAGGACAGTAGGAATCAGCCAAGCAAGCAAATGGAAGAAAGGCATTCTAGAGAAAGAAATCAATGTGTTGAAAGGTGAAAAGGTGTGCAGCAGAAGAGAAAGAGTTGTAAATTAAATGCAGTTCACTATCATGGCACAATGGGTGTGAGTGAATGTGCAAAAGGCAAGTTTAGAAAGAGCCATGTAGAATATTCTAAGAAGCCTGGATATCCCCCCAAGAGGATGGGGGGAGTATTAAAGGATTCTGATCAGTGAAGGAACCTGATATTATTTGCATATTAAGAAAATCCTTCTGACAACAGTGTAAGGCAAAGATGCACGAATACGAATCTCTACCAGAAGGAGACAATTGTGGAATATTACAAAAATATTAAGTCATCAATAAAGTCATTGAAGGTGAAGATGCAGCATATGGAGAAAGATTTAAAAGATGTTTGGGATGTAGTTTCAAAAGGACATATTGAGCAATTAATTTTAGGACAAGGGAGAGAGATAACCCCAAAGTTGCATGCTAAGAAAATGATATCACTTGTTGAGCAAGGGAATGAAGAAGGAAGAACGTGTATATTTGGGGGAAAGATTACATAGTTTTGGACGTGTGGATCCTATGAGTAAAGGGGTCCAGCAGGAGGGTACATGCCCAATGTTGAGATTCTGAAGCGCAGTGTTTGCCCAAAGAAGGTATTTGGAGGTCTTCAGTGGAGAAGATACTTGAAAGTCACCAGTGGTTAAATGAAGCATTGAGTGGGATCCCCAAAGAAGGGGTACAGGGTGAGGTGAGAACCAGGTAAAGCCTCCAGGAAAAGATATTTAAGTGGCAATCAGAAGAAGAGGAGCCATCACAGGATAATGAACTGGTGTAGATGTGTCAGAAAAAAACTCAGAGAATATGTATCATGGAAGCCAGTGGAGGAGGAGTTTTCAAAACACGAAATAATCAACAGGGATTAGGAAGACAGAAAAAGTCTGTACCTACCCTCATTGTCACTTTTTGACCAACTTAAATGTTTATTTATATTCTATTTATATTAGCTACTAAACAAAATTACGTGCTTAAATAAATTACATAAAATGTACAAAGTCATATTTTGCAGATATTACTGCTAACAATTATGGCCGTATCAAGGTGCTCCTTCCCTCTTACATTCTTATGCTTATGCCAGAGGCATTCTTTCCTATTGTGCTCCAAGCAAAGCCTGGAATCACATAAAGCAACTATTCCTGAGATTCTCCAGTGTAAAAATGAAATTTTATGTTATAGAGATGAACTCTAATATATGACTGAATGGATCCTTTTGAGAGATACTTTAGAATGCTGTAATATAACTACCTTGTACTCACAGGTTCAGTTATTCAGGTTTTTATATTTGTCATAATGTCAGGAATTACCCTGAGGTGTCCAGAGAGTAGGGGTACTTTGAATATGAAGGAAACCTATTCAGAGTTCTCAACACTGTCACATAAATGATGAACCTAAATCATTGAATGAGAAAAATATGTTTTAAAAGGATTGTTCCATGAAATAAGGTCACCACAGCTTATAATAATGTCAAAAGACTGCTGAATCTAACTCAAGGATACTGGTCTTTTAGGGCTAAAAGACAAGGTAATTGAAACTTAGAAAATTACTTGGTAGGTGAAGAGGTAAGGTGGCATACATGAGCAGTAATTGATACACTCTTCCAGAAGGGATCAAAATGTTTGGCGGTCTGTTCAGTTCCTTCTGGTATCTCAAAGGGCATACAACCTTATGTTTCTTATATTCACCCAGTTAAGCAAGATGTGAATTGGACAAAAACCAATTTGTTCGTGACTGGTTTATCTGTTAGAAAATAAGCATAGGTTTCATATTTGTGAACAAAAGTGATGGTTGCCATATACCACTGACAAGAAATCTAATAGTTCCCTCAACTTACTTTTTTGAAAATTTTAAAAACTGCTGAAAAGTTGAAAAGGTGGTACATATACTTTTCATCTAGAATCACCAGTTGATAACATTTGGCCTCATTTGGTCCATCAATCTATATAGGGATACGTGTGTGTGTGTGTGTTTATTTCTTTCAACCACTTGCAAATAAGTTACATTGTGACACTTCACTCCTAAATACTCTGTACTCCTAAGAATGAGGAAACCTGCTCTACAACCAGAGGCTGAACACTGGTATGATATTATCTATCCATATTCTAGTTTCTCCAACTGTCCCTTTAATATCCAGCATCTAATCAAGAGGCACACACTGCATTTAGTTATCTTATCTCTTTAGTCTCCTTCAGTCTAGAATAATCCACCCAGTTTTTGTTACTCTTGTTTATGATATTGATATTTTTAAAGAATCAGACCAGTTGTGTTGCAGAATATCCCACGATCTGAATTTATGTGTTGTTAGTTTCTTAGGGCTGCTACAACAAAGTCCCACAAATCGGGTGCCTTAAAACAACAGATGTGTTGATTCACAGTTCTGGAGCCTAGAAATCTGAAACTGGGTCACTGGCAGAGTCCGCTCCCTCCCAAGGCCCTGGGGGACAGTGATTTCTAGCCTCTTGCAGCTTCCAGTGGCCCCTGGTGTTCCTCTGCTTTGAGGAGCATAACTCCAGCCTCGGCCTCTGTCTTCACATGGACCCTCCCCTGTGTTCTAATAAGTCCACCATCCACTGGGTTTAGAGAGGACTTTGCTCCAGGATGACCTTATCTTAACTAATTACTTCTGCAAAGACTCTAGTTGCAAATAAGGTTACATTCAGAGGAACTGGGAGTTAGGACTTTAACGTATGAATGGCGGGGTACACACAAGTCAACACCTAGCAGTGTGCTTTGCTTGGTTCCTTGGGACTGAACTGAGTGTGAGTCGCTCTGTCGAGAATCCTTCCCAGGGTATGGAGCACACTTCCCATTGCCTACTCTTGTCCCATCGTTGGTGAGGCTAAGTTTGTCCACTGGGTGAAGGTGGTGTCTGCCAGATCTCTTCTGTTGTGCAATAATGTGGGAGGGTGGCAGCAACACTGCACAACGTGGAAGTCCAAGTCATTATTCAGAAGCTGCTCTGGGCACACAGGTGGGAGACGGGAGAGCGAGAGGAGGCCTGGAAGAGGCATGCTGGTCACCAGAAGGCCATGCTCTGACCACATGTTAACTACAAATGTGAACCTGACACACAATCTCTATTATATCTACATGTTAGTGAAATGTGATAAAAACGAAATTTTAGAAAAAAAAAATGAAGGCACACAAAATGATAGTCTCAAGTTCAACAGACAGAAAATGACTGTCAAATTCCTTCAAAAGTGTATAAACAGTTATTTCTCTACTTACCACATACACATGATTTGCTTATAAAGCAATGAGACAGACTCCACAACAATCAACGTAGTTTTGAGTCTCACCTAGAATGCTTACTCTCTGCTAAACATAGGAAGATTTGGTGAACCTAATGATTATTAAAATTATTTAATAATTTAAATATGACCTAGCATATGTCTTACTGGTTTTCAAGTGATCACCAAAGTCATTATTTTCCCCAGATAAAATCTTCTGTTTGTTGACTCACCGGCTACTGAATTCAACACAATATCTGTTATTGTCAGAGAAAAATTCTAGTATGTTCTTAGTTATTATCTCAGTTGAGAATAATAATAATAGAATGCTTACTCTTTTCTGGACATAGGAAGCTTTGGGGAGCCTGATTATGTCACTGGATGCCTATTTATGATGAATAAAACTACACACACATCTATTAACATTCTCTTTGGTTGTAAGCCTTGACACTAAAAATAAGACCTAGCATATATCATACTGATTTTCATGTGATCATTAAACTTATTATTCCCCCCAGATATACTCTTCTATTTGATGACTCATCTACTAATGAATTCAACACACTAACTCTTATTGTCAGAGAAAAATCCTGGTAGATTCTTAGTTATTATCTCAGTTGATGATACAGGTCTGAATTCAAAAATGTAATTCAAATTCTTTTGAAGCCGTGTGAGATCTGTTTGCTTCATTTCCTGCTCAATGCATGAAGCAATTAACTTTGGTTATATTAATATAATGCTTTCCAACGCTATCACAATATTATTCCAACTTTTTTTTCAAATAAACTGAAAAACATGTTACAATCATAGACCTTGGAGTATCTAAAATAGTGGAAGGTAGGATCTGGTCAAGAGCAATACAACAAAGATATTTCAATCTGTTGCCCACCAGCCAATTGTTGGTGCCAAATTAGAGTGGAAGCAAAAAAATTTATTCCATCTCTTGATCGAAAGTATGTCTAATGATGAAGGCGGTGTCTACACAACGCAACGATTAGATTGAATGAGCTGGATTGGATTTTTCACATTTTCTAGACCATGGTTTACAATAATTTACAGTAGTAAAAACATCATTTGCAAGGACATATTGCAGAACGCCGCTACAATAAATAAATTGAGATCAATTACATTAATTGAAATAAGAGTATGTTCTAGGTGAACGAGTAGCAAACAGGAAGAGCAGCTGTGGGTCACCGGCTGAAGCCCAGGGAGGTCCAGGGCCCTAGAACCAGCGTTCCCGCGGGCATCTCTGGGAACTCCTCTATAGAGCTTCTTAGAGAGTTCAAATGCCATCACAACAGTGGTTACTGCACAAGTATACTTTGTTGACCCTCAGATCTGTGATTTTTATCTGAGGGTTTCCCCTTTTTCTCTTAAAAAAAAAACTACACCTCAATTTCTCCATATTTCTTTGTTTTATTTTTTTGTTCTATTGTCACAACTTGAGGCAGGTTCCCCTTCCCTTGCATGTGGACAATGGATAATGCCTGTGTATAAATATTTGACAAATGTTTGCACATATAACCACATCAGGCCTGCAGCCAGCTGTTTTGTGGGTGCTCAGTAAGCACACACAGGGCCTCAAGTTTTTCAGTGCTCCATGCTTCCCATCTTATCTGAGCCTCAGAGCATCCCTGTGAAGGAAGCTGGCTGAGTGTTAATGTTTCTCTGGACAAGAAACGGGAACAGAAATGAAGAAACGGGGCTGTGCTCCTGTAGCTGCTGGGAGAAGAGCTAGAATGGGACCCTTGCTGACTTCTCCTTTGCCAGCTTCTCTTCACTCTGAGGCATCTGTAAGAGACCAGCAAGTATTTAGAGCGCATCCTCCTTTCCCAGAAATCACCAGGTCTTACCTGCTTCTGAAATAAAATTCATACCTAGCATGGGCTTTGACCTCTCCACAAGAGAGCCTTAGCCGCCAGTCCCTGGGGGGCTTAGGGATGGGTGACTGAGAATTCGGCAGAACTGTATGCAGACGGGGTGTTTCTATGTATTTCCAGAGTGGCTTCAGAACTCCCAGCAGATTCTCCAAGGGTCCAACAAATCAGCGATCACCTCGGCCGAAGGAGAGGGAACTCAAAATGACCCAAGTCTACATTTCTTTCTCTAGACATTAGAGCTCAGAGTAGATGTTAATCTAAATTCTAGAAATATGAGGAAATTGACTTTTTTGTTTTGCTCACCTGGGTTTTGTGGCTTCAGTTAATGTTCAGACTTCAAATGAGTTCACGTCCAATACCTCTGAATACAGGGACTTGAGATCCCTGGGGTCTGGCTCCTAGAAGCAATTCTTGTTATGTGTATTTCCCTACTGCTAAAGGTGACTGCATATCCACCTGCAAGTTTTTAAAATTGATATGTTTCCATGAATTTCTATTGTGCTCCCTATATGGTATCAAGTCTTTTGAATTCAGCAACTGAATTCCATCGGATTCGGAAATCTCCATAAAATTGGATATTATGGTCTTTCAGGATGGACGTTGCACATATTTCGTCATGCCTCATGGGCTTCCCTCAATGCTTTCTTCTTCCTTTCTCCGTCTTTGTCTTGGCTTTTCCTAGAGAAGGTCTCTTTTGCATTTTCTCTTTCTTAATAAAACCACCAACACATTTTACTCTGGTATTAATGGCAGGAGGAGGTCTGATGTCCTGGAAACGGAGGCACAGAGAATGATCCCCAATTCGGCATGGGCTACGGGCAGGCTGACTGACTGCTGATGCTGACATTTATAGCCTTGTGGACTGAGATGCAGTTTCCTTGTCACAGGACTTGGCCAAAGTCTGGCTGGTGGGCAATGCAGCTCATGGTTTCAGTATGACTTTGGATTCCTGTTTTTGTATGACCCAGGCACAAAGAATGGTTTTTACATTTTTAAATGGCTGAAATGACACCAAATGAACAGTATTCTGAGACACATAGGAATGACATGAAATATACATGGAAGTGTGAATGAAGTTTTATTGTAATACAGCCACTCTGATTTGGTGACCGATTGCCCCTGGCTGCTTTCATAGTATAACAGCAAGTTTAGAAGATGCATAGATGTGAAAGAGACTGGTTGGCCCTCAAAGCCTAAAATATTTACTCTCTGGCCTTTTACAGGAAAATGTGTCAAAAAATTGTCAATTTCCTTATCTGGAAAAAAAATGTATCAGTGTTTTTTTTTGTGAGGATTTAATGAATATTAGAGATAAATGTGGGGTTGGCATATGCAGATGTTGGAGAAATTATTTCTCTGTACCTTATCACATCCCCTAGAACAGTGACTTCTGCATCTAAGATGGTTTTAAAGCACAGTACATAAGGTTCGCATAGTCAGACAGATGGACAAGCTAAATGCACTTTGTATTGTTAGAAAAACCTTTCATTGATGAACCTCCTAGAAGTGCACAAGGATTACTTTAAACCTAAGTGCTTCCCTATTAATTTGATAAACCTCTAAAACACAGCATAGAAGTGACACAGCTGAGTTTAATAATGTACAAATGTTTTATGGGTAGCAACACAGAGCCGGAAAAGGCGAGTTTCCTCGTTAAAGGCTCTCACAGATCCAGGAGATGCTGAGGGCCGTAGAAAGCGTCTCCACCTTGCCTTTCCAAGAAAGCATCTAATTCTGAACCCTTTCCAGAGGGGCCTCCCACGCATCGGATAACTTTATGCTCTTCTGGCCACTAGAGAGCACTTTGAGACTAACAAACCTTGGTGTGGGGACCCAGGCCTCAGTTGGAACCCAGGTCTCTGGTGACTTGCAGCACACGTTCTGTCACTGCGCCATCTAGCTACCGGTGGTGGCTCTCAAGGCTGATGGATGCATTTTGTGAAGCTTAGTGACCTGTGGTAGTGATAATGAAGCGTTCTGAAGCCCAGATAACATTTTATTCTGTCACTGTGGTTTTGTGCCTCTAGTGACATCACCTAATTTGTACTGCTTTCCAGCGACTTTCTAAGGCGAGCGTTTTAGCCAGGGTCCCCGTTTCCTTACCGCCTGTTCTCTTTTCTGTCAGACTGAATTTCTCTCGAAGAGAAAATATCGTTTGATATTGATTCCGGTGCACGAGATAATTTCAGGTTCTCACTCTGCAGTTCATCCGAGGCCCTGTTTAAAATCTCGAAGAGGTTTTCCAAGGCTAAGAGGCGCAGTTCAAAAGAGCAGTTCTTAAATGTGTTTAAAAGACCCTTGGCTACATTTTCTGATGTTTCATCAGCCGTTTGCACTGATACACTTTCCATTGTTATTACAGCTGAACCATATCATAAGGGGGTTGTACCAGCAAGACCATCAAGTTTTCTAAAAAGCTATAAAGCTTTGATATTTTCTGGCTGATTTCTTACTGTGCTCTTAAAACTGTTTAGCTTCTGCTGAGCCAAATATGTACCTCTAAAGGCATATGCAGTGAAAAACTCTTCAAGCGTCTCAGTACAACATCTCAGCGATATCTGTGGGTACCGGAGGAGGACGGCTTCTGTTTAGATGAAGTAAAGGGGGAGTTCTTTGTAGCGTGCCCTGTGAATGAATAATGCCAGCCTCTGGTGGGGCTTCTGCCCATCAGCGCTGGGGGCTGGCTGTGGATACAGAAGAATGTACTTTCCTGATCATTGCTTATGAGCATTTTGCAAAGCCATTCCATTCTGGTATTATTGTTTACATCAAAGGGAAATCGAAGACATCGACTCTAGCTCTGATTCCTAAACTGATTGAGGCGTTGATAAGGGCAGGTTTTCAGGGGCTTTGTTTGATGTTTAAAAAAAAAAACCAAAAAAACCCAAATAATTTCTCCCTCTTTTGAATGGCACTTGGCTTTCAAGTGAAGACTATTTCTGCAAGTGAAATGTCAGGTCTGTCTAATAATAACCTGCTTAATGTGCCACTAAAATCATTAATAGAACTTGCTTCCATTTTTATAAAATGAAGTTCTTTCTTCCATCTGGGTGCCTGGCTCTTCGAATCTAGGGAGAACGCTAGTACAAACAGACGGATTGCTTCATAAAAAACATTACGGCCCTGAAGTGTGAACTTGCTGTCTCACCTTTTGCCAACACATGCCATTTGTGAGATGACGCAAGAATAGCAAAGGAGTGAATAGTCTATGAACAAAGACTTTCAAAAAGTAGACTCCTCTGGACACCCAGGGAGCCATGGATATGAAAACAGCAAGGAGCAGGAGATAAAGACAAGAGTTTACATAGGGGTATAGGTGTTATTGTGTAGATGTTGGTGGTTTTCAGCAGCCAGACTTAGTTTTCAGCTGTCCATCTTGAAGCTGGCTCCTAGCACCTTCCTTTCCAATCCTGGAGGGTATGCTCTCTGTGTATTCTTTCTTTTGTTCACGTGATGCTTTTTGTGTGGGTGAAAGAATAGAATTCTGTCTAAAAGGTAATGTTACCCCTGGGATTGAATGTTACAACAAGGATTGAATTAAATAGTGAAAACCAGAAAGAGTGCGTATTTGTGCGTATGTGTACATTTTCCTCCGCCTGAAAAGCCTTGGTTTTCAGTGGCCATGATTATGCTGCAAACATATTAAAGTTTAGTGAATGCAAAGAGATTGCTCTTACTTTTCCTTGTCTGGGCTTAACCACAGCTCTAGAAAGAAATTCAGATTTCTGCACGGGGATCTTTTCCCTAGGTTGTTGAGGACAATGCGAAGGGCAGATTTTACACAAAGCTGAGATATGAATGCTTCTGTATGTCTCTGCAGGCTCTCATTCTGGGCATCTGGTATATTGTGCACTTCTTCCAAAAAAGAAATGAGGTCACAAACAGAACGTTGTATTAAATGGAAGTAACAATGAAGGAAGCAGGATGCCCCTGGGCTCATAAATTACTTCCTGGGTGGGCAGAAAGGGCTATTTAGGTAGGAGACATGCACAGAAAATGGTGTTCTACTTGGGGATAGCTCTTTTACTGTTGGCTTACATTGCTATTTAACCAATGAATGTTGGTTAACCTGTTACATAGTTTTATCTTCTCTCTGGCTAAGAGTCAGAGAAAGCTGATACAGTGTTTTTTAAGGTTCCTAGGGGGCTTAGCCGAGTGAGTTTCGTAGAGTCTCAATAAAACTCTGTGGTTTGATTCACAGATTCTAAGACTGGGGCAAACAGTGTGGCACTGAGGAAATCTCACCAGATCAGCCATGGGAATGGGAGCGAGCCAAGTAATCTTTCTGGGTCACTGCTTTCTTACCTGTAAAAAGAAGGGGCTGGACTCTGTGAAGGTTAAGGTCACTTCCCGCTCCGTAGACCTGTGCTTTTAAAAAATACTTGGACCCTGAGAGGCGAATATCTTCTTGGGTTTCTGGACAAAAGGGCTCAGGGAATATTTGTGTTTAACCTCCCACCACATCCTGACTTTCTACTCTAATGAATCCGGGTTTATTCTTCAGTGAAATGGCTCGGCTCCAGGAGCCCTTGGTGTGATTTTAAGACTGTGCAGGTATTGATTTTTCTTGTAGGACAGTCGTTACTGTAACCACCAAACTATTGAATTTCTCTGTTCTCGAAACGATGATTTCACAGGCGTCGTTCCCCTCCTTTTGGTTGATTTTAACTCAATCCAGGGCTAATTTGAAGATAGCATTACTACCAAAGTATCTCAAAATGCTGTGTGGCTGACAGCTGTCTAACTTTTCTCACCTCTGTACCTCCTGCATCAAAGCTTTGAATTTCTTACTGTGTCCAGTGTTCTTGGAGAGTTCCCAGACCCCATTCAAACGTGCAGGCGGGCTTCCCCGACGCACAAGAACAAGCAATTCTGACACCAGCAGGATGTCCAAAAATTCAACTCAATTATGACACTATCACCCAGACAGAGCATCAGATTCCACAGGCTAAGGGTTCCTTCCTGCAAAACTGCCCTCCCCTCGCCCTGCCCCATTCAGACGCCAGTAGCAAGTCCCAGTGATTACCTGTGCTTCCAACTGACTGGCTACCGACTGGAGGCTCCTATGACTTCTTCCTTAGGTTCAATGAATTTGCTAAAGTGGCTCACAGAACTCAGGGAAACACGTCCCTATATTTACCAGTTTATTAAAGGATTTGATAAAAGAAGGGAATCACTAGTGGGATGAAGATACACAGCATGAAGTCCCAAACAAAGGAGCTTCTGTCCTCATGGGGCTTGGGGCTTGGGGCCTGGGGCAGTGGCACAGGAGAACATCTGGGCACCCCAGGCTTAGAAGCTCTCTGGAAAGGGCCAATACGCTGGGCTCTTGGGTTTTTGTGGAAGCTTCATTACATAGTCATGATTAAGTCATTGGCCCATTGACTGATTCAGCCTCCAGCCCTCTCTCCTCCCTGGAGGTGGGGGTGGTGGTGTGTGGAGCTGGAAGCTCCCACCCTCTCATCATATGGTCGGTCCTCTTGGCCACCAGCCCCCACCCTAGGGTGGGGCCCACAAGTCACCTTTATTATTAACAAGGCACCCATTTGACCCTGACAGCACTGAAGTGTCTTTCAGAACCGTGGATGAACACCAAACATATCTGAGAGCTACACTGTGGTCATCTGAATGATCAAATAGATATTTCTTATAAATTATTATGTTGCAAGTGTCAATAGTACTTCAAACAGGATAGGCTTCCTTCCTTACTGCGTTTATTCACACCTGTACAAGGTGACTTTTCACGTCATGGCATGGATCCCGTTGTCGTGGCCCTGCCACGGGAGCTGCTGTCAATATGCCTGTACACAGTGAGCACAACACTAAAATATTTAAGTTGATTCTTGCTTTCCCATTTTAGAGGTTTACCTCCCATGAGCTCTCCAGTTAGCTGAGGGAAGACACAACATGTCAAGCAGGTTAGGATAGCCATTAACTTCCAAATTCAGTTTAACAGGGGCTTTGATTACATTGGGTAAAATACTACAGCAGGAGTGGTGACTTTGATGCCGATAATTCTCTATCCGGGACTGTAATACCATGTTGATGGCCTTTCAATGAGTTCCACAGTGACCCCAGAGTAGAGGGGTAATTTAATGAGATCATTAATATTTCCATAAAACCAGCAATCTGAACAAGTTCTTTTGGTAGGCGCTTTGGCAGAACTCGCGTAAGTGACGGTTCCACACGGAGCATTATCTTTTCTTGTACAACACTGAAAGCTTACATGCTGCTTGACAAATCTGAATTTTAAAAAGTGAGGATAATTGGCACTTGGTAACTTACACAGAAATATAAAGTGGTACAAGAAAATTGCCCATTTCTTTTAAATTTACATTTCATTATTTTTTTTCTTTTGAGAAGGGATAAGACATGTAATTTCCATCAGCTTCCACCAGTTATGTATGAAAGAGGCTACGAGTTCAGCTCTGTACAGGAAGCAGATGGGGAAGTGTAACTTGAATTTACAGATGAAGGAGTCTCTTGGTGCTTTGCATGCTCCAAGCTCCAAACAATTCCTTTATTTAGTCAACAAGCATTTATGCATATACCTTAGCAGAGCACCCGGCTTTGTGGATGTACCCAGGTAACATTTCCTCACTGACCTTCATTATAATTTCAGATATGTGTAATGATAATCGGGGGCATCAACTCATAACACAAATTCTATGTAGGAATCTTGAATATATATATATTTTTTGCTAAGAATATTCTGTCATATATGTTTGTAGTCTGTATGTATGCCTTTCACTGAACGTGAAAAACTGACCTCATGCACTCATACACATATCAACGTGTGTAGACCGACAAGACCACATAGTGAATTTTTTTTTCCTAGAATTTTCATTGACTTCTTTTCTGGTTTAGCAGATATTCTAGTCATCCCCTTACTTTAAGGTTTAAACAGTCCTCTCTGGGTTGGACTGCTGTATCAAAACATAAGTACGTGGCCTGTAAGGGTATTTGCTGAGCTGTGAAAAGAAGTTTTTGGTCCTGATTATCATTGAGTTAAGAACAAAGATATTTCACCAGACAGTTTATCTTGTAATAACATGTACTGTGTTAGCTGAGCCAGCAATGAGATTCATTACTCAGCATTTATTTGAGGTGGGGGATAAACCTCATGGAAGCAAGAATGGTTTAGCCTGTTCATTGTTGGGATTTAAGGCACCTAAGCATGTAGCAAATAAATTAAAAAAATGATAAAAAAGTTAATGATGTTATTGAGTTACAGATGACGAAACAAAGACTCTAAGAATATAAGTACTTTCAGAAGGTCACTGGGGTAATAAGAAGTGGAATGAGACTTGAAGTCTGGTTTGATTCCAAGTGTGTGTGCCCTTCCCACGTCAAATGTGATGCATAGACTGGCATCTGAACAGACTCCCTGCCTCTGTTTCCTGGTTGCAAGTCACGTCCTTTCCAGGGGCAAGCACAGGAGGTGGGAGCAGGGGTCAGGAGTATTTTGGTGGAGCAGACATCCGGGAATGCCTTCAAAGCCCCATGTGACATAGCCTCAGAAGGATCTTATGTTTACTTCTGTCCTTTCAGTCTTGATCCCTTGCCCTTGAGGGACTGAAATATATTCCAGGTATGCTGTCGATCAGACATAGATAACCTCCAGGCCTGTAAATAGAGGCGCCAAGCCAAAGTCTGTGTCTGTATTCCTTAGAACATGTGATCGTGTTCACCGCTGCGTGAAGTCCCCTCTCCTAACTCTCAATACCATTGAAAACATGCCCAGACTCTGTGTCTGTGGTGGGTGGAGAAAGATCCTCAATCATCAACCCAAATACAAGGTATTAACAAGAGAGATTTAATACCGACAGTGCCACGTGGGAGTTACAAGGTGTTAACGAGCAAGATAAACCAAGGAATTCGTTTTTCTTCCTCCTTGGCTGCCTGGGTTCACTGTGGATGCAGAAGAATTGAAACCTGAAGTTGTGAAACTATGACCCAGGAAGGCTTCCTGTATTATGCACGGTGCCTTAAGACGAGAGACTTTTAGTGAAATGCCAAGAACATTCAGGGTAATGTGTCCGCAGCAAGCGGATCCTGGATTTATTGCGGAGGGGACGGTGTGAGTCAACCAAAATGGAGAATGATGAGAAGTAACTAAATTATGTATGACGATCTTCACAGAGCAGAGGAAGGAAGAAAAGCTTAATGACGCTGTGGTTGAAGGACCAGCAGCAGTTGGTGATGTATTGACTGGAGACTGGTAAGAAGAGAAATGGATGTCTGAAGACTCGAAGGTTATAAATGAGTGTCACAAACACCAAGCAGCGGGTTTGGGAGGAGGAGGGGAACCAGGGGCACAGCACACAATAAATTTTAGTGGCAACAAGATGGCCAAGTAAAGTTGACTTGACATTAAAAATCATCATTTTAATCTATGCAGCTCTTTGAAGCCTGAGTCTTACCAGGGCCAAAAAAAAAAAAAAAAATCTATAGTTAACGATGAAGTATTTTCCCCATTGCTTTCCCGGCATCCACCAAAAACAGTACATAGTTTAATTATTGCAGCTACAGGCTGGACCAGGGCGATGAAGAATGATGTGTCTGCTGTAGTGAGAAATTAGATAGAACCAACTTGTTTATTCTCCTCCTTCTTCCTCTGTGAGGCTAAATTAATTTAGTTAACAAGCTTTTGTTTGGATTAGCGGTCAGAACTCCTGATTATTACAGTAACTGTCATTTGTGGAGCGTTGACAGTATCCTCAAGCCCCACGTGTGAAACAGCAAGGGGTTCTTTTCTCATTCTCTGCCAGAACCAATGTGTCACAAGACTGGGGGCGCTACGCGTCGGAATAGAACATGGAAGTTCAAGAAAATCAGATTCAGTTCCCTGTGACTTCAGAAATGCCACCGATGGTCCTTCTTATTGACCTGGGTCGGGTTCTTCTGATCTTTTAAACAACTGCAACAATACGCCCAATTTTATACCTGGCCCACGCTACGGGGGACTTACTGAGAGGTGTGCGGCCGTGGCGGGGGCTGGGAAGGAGGAGCAGGCTGAACACGCATCTCAGGCCCTTCCGCACAAAATCTGAGTGCAAACAGTAAGCAAGCCAAGCGAGGCGCAAATGCAAATGTAGCTTCGAGGCATTTTGGGCCTCGAGGCACAGCGTCCCCGTCCCACCCAGTTCGCGGCTGCCTACCCAGCTGCAGCCGCCCGGTCCACCCGCAGGGGGGCCCAGCTGGCCCAGCAGGCCCAGCCGGAGACCAAGACCAGGTGCCCACGACCCACAGTGCAAACAACCCAGCCCCACAGCCTCAGACCCGAAACGAAGGGCACGGGCGGTCCTGACGGCAGAGCTCCGGGGGCGGCTCCGGGCGCGGGCGGAGCACCCTGAGCCCGGGCCCGGGGCCTCGGCGGCGGGTTGGCGCGCCCCGCCAGCCAGGCCCGGAGGTCGCCGGCCGCGGTCGCCTTCCGGCCCCGGGCCCCGCCCCGCCCCGTCCCCGCGGAGCACTTCCGTCCCCGGCGAGCGGCGGGAAGGCGGCGGGGCGAGCGCGGCCCGGAGCGCGGTCGCGGGGGCCCGCAGGAGGGCGCGGGCGGCGGGCGGTAGGCGGGCGCGCCTCGGGGCCCTGGGGTTCCCCAGGGGGGCAGAGGGGTCCCCGAGGGAGGGCGTCCCGGGAGTCCGGAAACAGCCACCGGTCCTTGCGCCCGCGTGTGAGCCGGGGACGCACGGGTTCGTCCCGGGATCGGAGGGACGGGGCCTGGGGGCAGCGTGGCTTCTGGCCCGGCCGCCCTTCCTGCGCCTGCAGCGGGGTTTCGGGGCGCCGGGGAGCGGTACACCCGAGCCAAGGAGCGCGCCCCGTGGAGAGGACACCTTCCTTCCCCTCCCCACCTCCGCCCGTGCGGAGGGCGTGGGTGGCGATCCTTAGCCGCGCGGTGACCCGGTCCAATCCAGCGTCGCTTCGTGTTGAGGGCGCAGGCTTCTCAGAATCTGGGCAACTTGGTTTGATCAGCGGGTGATCGTGGCTCCCGGGCCCGACTGGCTCACTGCACCCCCGTCTTAGGCTCTGCTGCCTGCGCTTAACGACGACGAGAGCCTGCAGCCCAAGGGTGGGGACGGTCGCGCCCACCCCGAGCCCGGACGTCTAGGCTTTCTCGAGACTTTTCAGTAACTTCTCCCCAGCTGTCGTGTTGCCCTCCTTTGCCCTTGGTACTTCTCCCCCGAAACCGCCCCGCCCCACCCTTACCGGACGTTTTAGACGCCCTTCAGGGACTGTCCCTGTTGTGCTCCTAAAACCTATGATACCAGAACCTTGCGTTGATAATAGCCCGGGCACTTTTCAGGACTCGGAGTTGATAACTTATGTCCCATCCCAGGAAACTAAGGGGAAAAGGAAGGGACAAATTATCTGGTAATATCAGAGTGCCTACAGCTCCAAATGGAATTTGACTGGCATGGATAATAGACCTGTGTGACTCGGGGCCAGCCACTTCTCCGAGTCTGTAAGGTGTGTTGCCCTCTGATTTAGCCAAGGAATGAGGCTTGAATGAGACGATGTGAATAACAGGGCCTGAAATGCATGAGATGATTCACCGTGAGTGTTCTTTCCCCTCCCTCTTGTGCCCGCTCCATTTTATAAGGGCTCAGAGGTGAAGGGCAAGGACAATTTATAGGGTAGGCATTTGTAGTAACTTGAAAAAGATCCCAAAGTACCTTGAGAAAGCAGTGAATAAATGTGACACTTGGGAATGTGAAGCTACCCGTGCCAAATACAAATTTATGAAATAGTGACTTAGCTTCTTAATTTTTTTCTTAAAACCGAAGAATGTCTGGGGTGTGTGTTCTGTGATTTTTTTATTGAGAAATGTAACTGCAATTGTCGGAGTTTGGAAATCTAAAGTTTAAATGTGGTTGGGTTGAATCGGAAAGCAACTTTACGAGAATGATTTTCTCAACTGCTATTTGTTGTGTTTTCCTTCCAGGGCATCATGAGTGAAGCCCCCTGCAGAAAACGTGATGACTATTTGGAGTGGCCCGAGTATTTCATGGCGGTGGCCTTCTTATCGGCACAGAGAAGCAAAGATCCAAATTCCCAGGTGAGTTTTATAGGGGAATGTTTGGACCCTCATAGATACAGAGATATACACAAATGAGCAAATTGGAAAAGGAGGCTCAGTAGGCACCTGCCAACTTAGAAAAGAAGAGTTAAGTCTGTCTTTTTTCCTACATTCCTGTGGACTTATGTTTTCCTGGGAGAGAGTAAACTGTCACATGCCATCGTTCCATGCCTCCTGTATCCGCCTGGGACTGGGAGGCTCACTTTCTTTGGCTTGTGGGATCTGCCACAGACATGAGTCAGGAGACCTCAGTGCTTTGGGGCTCTGCAGGCCTTTTGGTGTCTACTGGCCTCTCCAGTGGCAGACTAACCCCTTGGTGTCACCAAGCCTTTGGGCATGTTTCCCTGCAGGTTGGAGCCTGCATCGTGAACGCAGAAAACAAGATTGTCGGCATCGGGTACAATGGGATGCCCAACGGGTGCAGCGATGACCTGTTGCCTTGGAGGAGGACAGCGGCCAATAAGCTGGACACCAAATACCCTTACGGTAGGGCATGCTCGTGTTCCATTCTGCTCAGTGGCACAGCCTGGGGGAGTGCTTAAACAAGAGAGTTGGTCCGAAAGTGTCTTCATGGTTTTCAGTCATCAACAGCTGGATGGAAGGAAGATCCTATTGAACGACCCCAGTTTCCAGTCCCTGTCCCTTCAGTTCCAGGGAGAGCCAGTGGGTGGAAGCGAGGTGCTGGTCACACAGCCCAGCCCTGAGCTCCGGGGCTCTGCTGCCTGCGGCCGGCCTGGCGTGTTTCACCCAACTGTGCGCTGGACGCCGCAGCAGCCGCCTCCCGTTGTGGGGGCTCTGCAGACCCAGAGTGGGCTGTGTGCACAGACCACACGCCAGATGTGTGGGATCGAAAACCTTTGGCCTGGCCGTCTCTGGTTTCCATTTCTAAATTAGGCAAGGGTACTTCTTGTGATCTGTTGCCCCTCTGATCGCCAGGGAGAACCACTTTCCTGTCATTCTCTGGAGAATAAGCCACGAATGCCACAAATGAGGCAAGTCAGGCAGCATATGCCGGTGACTGATTTTTCATGTTAGGATCTGTATTTATGCCTAGAAATGAGCAGATTGCCTCCACTGGAAGTAAAGCAGATGAAGGCCATCCAAATGGGAAAGAATGTGCCTTTAGGAAGAAGGCCCAAGGCACCATGTAAGACCCATCTGCCTAGTGACTCGCCTCTTGGAGGTTCTCTGCGTTTCCCTCCTGAAGAATTCCAAGTGCACATTTAGTCTAATGTGTATATTTTTACTAATGTCCCTGGACCTTAATCATGTTAAATAAGCCTCATAAATTTCTTTGTAATCCAGGAAAACTGCTCCCTTTTCGAAAGAAAAAGGAGAGAATGTGCCTGGAGAAGGGGAAGGAGCCAAGGAATGAGGCAGGGAGAGCTGCACAGCACCCAGGGCTTCAGGGAATAAAACATAATTCGCGAGCAAGGGGATTTAGTAGTCACATTAGCCCATTTAACTTCACCCCTCATAGGAGTCAGAAGAGTAGGACTCCAGCTGGGAGAGGCTGAAACCGGGTTCTCAGCCTCAGCTGCATAGGCTGAACAGTGTGTGTGCAATGAAAAATGTGCTAATGTGTTTTAGAAATTCTTGTCACCCCCCCATTTCGACTCCGTAAGCTTTGATGGTAAGAGAGAAAGGAAATGATGGGGTGTTTGTAGGTACATGCAAAGGTAATTTGTCACGGGGCAGTGCAGTGCCCCTGTAAAAACCCCTAGAGTGAAAGGTTCGATGTGGTCAGGATCTACACTGAAACGTGTGGCCACCACAGCCGCTACTTCACTGAGGTGACAGTGCAATTTCGGTCCTCACGCTGAACCCCCATTTGGAGGAGTTCTTAAGGGTGTCCATCTGTGCACTGAGGCTGGCAGCAAAAAGATGCCACTGCCTACTGAGTGGCCCTCCACGTGGGCCTGTGCGCTCTGCAGGGTCTTCAGTCACCGTGAGCCCCAGGCAGCTCCGTGGTGGTGACCTCAAAGCCAGAGGATTTGCAGTCCTGGCCCTTCATCCCCACCCCCCTCCTGGTCTTCTGGAGCGTCTCAAGTAGCTGATTTTCTCTGTTCTGAGATCCAAACTGGAGAGAGTAGCTCTCTCGGAGCTCCTTTCCAGAAGGGAGGAATAAAAAAAAAAAAAATCCCACACCGGCATTTGTCCAACTTCATGGTGGTTTTCTATTGAATTGTCTGTAGCTGAGCATCATGGCCCTGGTTGTCTGTATGCATTATTTTTTACTATCCATGTGATACCTCGAAGGATTTCAAAGCTTCTTGCCTTTACTTATCAATTATTCATTTTATGTGGAGCTGGTTAGAATGTAGGCAATTTTCTTTCATGAGAGTGAGCTTGTAATTTGATGTACTGTAAAAGTCGTAGACGGTATTAAATGGTTTTTAAGAGGCATTTGGTATTACTACCATCGTAATACACGTGGAGATGGGCTTTAAGTCTAAATAATGATAACAGGCTATAACTGTACACTCAGTCATATCTTTTCAAGGGATTTCGGAGAATAATGTTTGGAGTGCCTTAGATGTAATAGACATGTTAAGTGATAATTGACTAAAATACAAATTCTCTTTTTACTTCTGTTTTAAGACTTCAGTTAATTTTTAAAAATTAGTGCTAATGTCTGAAATTGGGTGGGCTGAACCCTTTCTCGCCTCGCTGATACTAGTGGCATCTGAGCTACTATTTTAGGAAGAACAGACTATGTCTTAATCCCTATAAAGGAGCTTTAGAGACTAGCTAGGGTTCTAGACCAAAGACTTCCTAATTCTTTTGACTATATGGGGATCCTCTTTTAAACTTCAAAAAAACTTCCAGAACCCCTATATGATGCTAGTTAAACTGTTACTACCTTATTTTGAAAACTGAGATATAATTGACATTATAACATTATATTATTTTAAGGTGTACAACATAATTTTACATATGTACAACTTCAAAGTGATCATAATAAGTCTCGTTAACATCCATCATCATATGTAGTCACAAAATGCTTTTCTGTGTCTGATGAGAACTCTCAAGATCTGCAATCTTAGCAACTTCCAAATATGTAATACAGCGTCACTAAGTCAGTGACCGTGAACTTCACATCACCCTGACTTACTCATTTTATAACAGGAAGTTTG
Source organism: Manis javanica (assembly GCF_040802235.1). Lineage (NCBI taxonomy): Eukaryota > Metazoa > Chordata > Mammalia > Pholidota > Manidae > Manis > Manis javanica. The sequence continues at coordinate 102,219,142 of NC_133167.1, forward strand.
TATCTTTTGATCCCCTTCACCCATTTTGCCCCCCACCTCCCAGCCTCTGGTAACCACCAGTCCATTTTCTGTATCTGTGAGCTTGGTTGTGTGTTTTTTTTTTGATTCCATAAAAAATGTTTCTGATTTTTTTTATGATTCCATGTAAATGAGATCAATATGGTTATTAGTATATTTTGAGTGAGAAAATCCATGATGGCCAAAGCCTCCTTGATGTCAGCAGTGCAGTGCACGCTGCTGAATTTTATCAAACAGCCTTGGTGTGTGCCTGCGTATGTGCCTGACATGACGTTTACCCAGGTGTCCCATACTCGGACCCCGTGCAGAACCTCTGTACTGCCTGGAGTTCTGTGCCCACGGGGTCTAAGCGTGCTCACTTTTTTTAATGGAAAAAGGAAGGTACAAAAAATGTTAAGTGACTTCTATAGTGCCACCCAGGCAGGGTGACATCTCCTAAATCTGGGGTCAGTGTCCTTCTCTACCTTGCTCTGTCTCACCTGTGGGGCATGGAGACTCAGTTTTTCCAAAGTTGCTTAGATCCCAAGTGGACCACCTGTTCTCTTCATCTCATCGTGCACTTGAGCAAACCGAGGCTTAGATGAAGGGGTCCCCAGGGTCCCAAGGCTAGGCCCAGATGGCCTGCACCTAGGATTAGTTAGCACATCATTTGCATATGACTTCCTTTAACATTTTTCCGAGGGGGAGATTGGGAATTGGTTGAATTTGAGTTTACCCGTAACATACTCAACGTAATGCTCTGTACTAATTCTGTTAACTTGGGAAGTCATTAGTCCTGATTGACACTTTGTGGAAAGGAGGGAAACGCAGAAAACTTGTAATAATGGGAAGATGGGAGCTTTTTCCGGGCTCTGTCTCCGGAGAGGCATTTTTAAAGGGTGTTTTTGTTCTTCCAGCATTAGGATCAAAACTTCACGGAACAATTTGATTATAATGTAGTGTTAATATGGAAAATGACAATTCCCCCTGCCAAAGAAACTTTTTATCTCCTTTTCCTGAAAAATCCAAAAGATAGTTTGATGTCATTAACATTAAGTGGCAGGAAGGAGTCGGCGTTATTATAGTGACATGAATGATAAATAAAAAAACCGGGAAGCAGCAGATTTATTTAATTTGCCATAAAAAACTCAGAAGAGTTTTATTTTTATGTGAAGGGTTTGCCTACCGCAGGATGAAGTATTCAGCTGACAGCTTCAGTTCCTTTCTCCTTGTGTAAGTCATGAGAGGGAAGCATGTTTAATTGAAATGCCAATTTTATGAAATGGAGGTAAAATACTAGTGGTAATTCAGATACCACTCTTTCCTTGGGTTTTTGTAAGCAATTCTGATGACATAGTTCACAGACCAGAGAGAGTGAGTAGAATCAGCCTGTTCTATCCTTAGAGCCATTGCAAAATGTCACATTTTTAGCAGTACTCGCTAGCTGCAGTCATCAAGCCTGCATGCATCCTGCCGTGCTGTTTCTTGTTGGCCAGGAGACTTGGGAGTAAGCACACCTGTTGCCTGGCTTCCACTTCCACCCCAGTTGATCAAGAAACCAGAATTGCTCTGCCTGCTGTATCACACTTCTTCACCCTGGAGGGGACTGTGGTCGTGATGTCCCAAGAGTGGGCACCTCATTCAGGATGCACTGGGCACAAATGGGAATGTGGGTCTTTTTCAGAATCAGTTCATATTTCTCCTGGAAGACTATAAAAGGATTATAATGTTGGGAAGGAAAATGCTGGAATTAATTAGGCAAGAGTCAGCATGGCACCTTTAAGCAGTCTTGCCAGTGTGTGGCAGTGCTTCTTTAAATTTTAAATTTAAGCTAATCCTTTATTTTTCAGGTTTAGCCTACTATTAAGCATGCATAGATGTCATTTTAGCGATTGCTTAGCCATTTACCTTACCCCCTTGAACACTGACATTTTCCTCACTGCCACGCATGTGATATATTTCTTTTGGCATCCAAAAGGTTAGTCTTGAGAAACTAATTTATCAAGAAGTTAGGAGGCTGATCCTTCTTAAGCTGTGACTTCCTCAAAACTTGTAAGAGCTTCTTAGTAATTAAGATCAAATTTGTTCTTTCAGCCAGTTGAAATTGAATGCCCTCTGGTTTTGTTAGGCAGATCTGTGGCTCTGATGACTTGCTGTTATTTTTTGCAGAATACCAACTTATTTCACTTACAGCTTCGCATCATTCCTACCCTGCCTGGCCATCTGGGAGCTGTGGCCAGTGGAGGATCTAATTAGGGTCTTCTGTACAAAAGAACTAATGAAATCAAGGGAACACTTTTGAGCAGGTTTACAGGAAAGATATAAAGTAGATTATTTTTATGAATTGGGGCAAACTCAGGTTTCACTGTGTTGTCTGTAGGTAAACACAAACACAAGGTCTTATGTATGCAGCTTCCATTGAAAATTAACCAGCTTGATACACGTGTATTTCACCTCCAGGTATAATTGCTTATAAATAGTCTTCAGGAAAGAATAGATCTTGAGTATTTTGGTTAATTTATTTGATTTTTATCTATGTGTTTTAATCTATAGGTTCAGGGTTAATTATTTTTGAAGAGTTAGAGATTTCTGCTTCACTCTGAATATCTACAAAGGTTGTAATAGTAACAGAAAGCTCCTGGTTCTAAAGAGCAAATTTAGCAAAAAGCTTAAAATGCTTACCTATGGGGATCAAACCTCCCCATGAAAATATACATATTTATCTTAGTTCTATAAAGAGTCCATTTACCTCATGGTAATTTGTAATAAAACTTTAAATAATTCAAGGTAAGTGATTTCCAAATTGATGACCAGTATATGGGCTGAAGTTTATCTCTACACTCTCTCTCAGAAGAAAAGGTTTATTGAGAAATTAATAGCCTCAATAAAATTTCAGGGCCACATTCAGCCTGTTTAGATTGTGCTAAGTATGTGAGCCCGTGTTAAGTATCTGCATGCAAGTGGATATTCCTAATGATAAATGTCATTTCTGTAATTTTTTTAAGTTGATGAGTCCTTGCTTAGACACTTTGGGGTGCTGTGCAGTGTAGTTATAGACTTTATTCTGTTGATCTATAAAACTGATGTGCTTATTTTGACTGATCTTCTCTGAATTTGGCTTAAATTACTACGTTTTGATTTTATTTGGAATTTTTTTTTCACCCCAGATCTCTTTCATAGGCTTTGTAAAAACTGGTGTTCAGGTAGGGTATGTACATAGTATTTGCTCATAGAAATATGCAGTAAAACCTAGTTCCAGGACAGTTTTTGCAAATATTTATATTGCTTTTTGCTTTTGCTTCTTAGGACTTTGTTTTCCATTTGGATGGGACTCTACATGCATTTAATATGCCCAGTAGCTAAGAAAACGCCCACAGTATTTAAAACAACAATGAACAGATTGAAGCGAAGGCACCCTGGACTGGCCGTCCCGAGCCTGGCTTCCGGGTGTGCTGTTTTATGCCCTGTGCTTGTGGGGTTGTCAGGCACATGACCTGACATTTATTTCTCAGTATCTGTATGACATAAATGATCACTGAGGACTCCCCATGTTCTAGAATTCTGAGGGAAAATCAAGCTGCATGGCTCTGAGTTCAGCAGATTAGGTTAGCTGTTTCTCTGCTGAGGATGTTACAGGCAGTTCTAAGAGCATCCTGGCTGAGAGCCACAGGGCCGTGGAAAGCTGATGGGGGCAGTGAGACTGAACGTGCACGTGGGCACGTGAGCAAACGAGTAAAGAGAAACAGACTTCATTCCCTCCCTCCTTCCAGCAGCTGAAATCTGCGCGGGTTCCAGGATGACTGTGGACAGAGGCAGCACGCTCAAACAGGAGGGGTATGGAGATTAGAAGACATTGGATGACAAAAGGTTGGCAGCTAGCAAAGAAGAAGAAAGACCCTGTGTCTAAGTACAAGAAAATATAGGAACAGAGGAGACAAGTCTTGGAACTTGCAGTCAAGAGGTTCTACTCTAAGACCAAATAGAAAGGACTTTACAAATCCTTTTGTGAATCAGTGAATGTGACTGTGTTTATTGAAATGTGGCTCCTTGCCTGGCATTGGGAAATCCCATGGTAAATGGGGAACCTCAGGGAAAACGGGAGCAAGGGTGGGAGGCAGCACCCGCTCTTGTCTCCTCTCACACTGTCTGGAGGGCAGGTACCAGCCAATTAGTGGAGGTGTAAATTTAATCTCTGTGCTTCTTTCAAATGATAGATGCCATAGTAAATTTAAAATATTGAATATGATAACGGAGCATGAATTTTTTAATTCTGCAATTAAAAGGCTTGGTTCAAAATGCCATTAATTTTGAGTTTAGGTGAAAAAGGGAAGCAGAATTCCTCATTGTCGTTTTCCTTCTGCAAGTGAGTTATAACTTTTTAGGAATTGAAATAAGTGCTAATGAGCCATCTATTCTTGTATCAGTTTGAGTTGTCTGTTGGTGATGGGACAGTTCTTGAGTCCTCGTGCTTCCTTTTTAAAAATTTATTACTGTATTTTATAATACATCACATTTTTCAGAGTTTGTTAGACTGGGGTCTCTGACTGACCCAGCAGATGCGTATGGGCGTTTAATGTGTGTATTCTGTGCTGGGCACTCTGTGATGGTAAGTACAATGCACATCCTCTGTTTTTGAGGAGTTTGCAGACTAATTGTGGAGAAGGTAGACATTAATGAAGTGAATAGGTGCTATTGAAGGTTGCACACCACCATGAAGTGGGGTGCAGGATGGGGGCCTGCCGAGGAGAGGGGCATCAGGGAATACTTAGAGCAGCATTTTGAGGAGGAAGGAGGGGCCAGTCATGGCAAAGGCTGCCAAGGGATCTGAGAAGACTGAAGATTGTCCCTGGGGCTTAGCAACCTGGAGGTCATCGCTGACACTGCCAAGAGCAGCTCTGATGGGGTGGTACAGTGGAGGCACACGGAGCCAGTTGAAGGATAGAAGGTGGGGAGGTGGGCACAGCGTATGAAGACAGGTTTGAGATGTGAGTGGAGACAGTAGAACAGTAGGCGTGTGGCTGGAATGGGAGGCGGGGCTCGGAGGAAGGTCTTCAGTTGTTTGTACTGGGAGGTGAACCTGTTTTTTTGTTTGTTTTTGCAGCAGACATTTGTCTGCTGGTGGGAATGATCCAGTAGCAGGAGAGATTGATGAACCAAGGAAGGGCAAGGGGTTTGAGACCCACAAGGGGACTGTGTCCCACGCACACTGAGTAGTAGGAGGGACTCTGAGTGGGGCTGGATGACAGCTGACAACAAAGCTTGGCAGGTGGGGAATGTGATCACTTCCAGTCGTGCGGGAAAGGGTGGGCCAGGTTGTCATCCAAAGGAGGGGTGAGGGGCGTGAGCAGGCCCGGACCAGGGGCAAGGAAGAAAAGGTGGTACGTAGCGAGGGGAAAGGCATAAGGCAGAGATGCCCCGGAAAGGCACTCAGGGTCAGGGGCTCAGATCTCATCTTGGAATCCCGAGTTGGGTCGGTGAGCCCCGTTTTCTCTGTGCTGAAACAGGATCAGTGGGTTTCTGAGACATGTCTTGCAGAGCTGCAATTAATGAGAACACACTCTGACTCCTCTTTCAGTGCTCGGTGGTCACTGTGTGCCCTTTAAAAGCTGTTAACACAAGAGGGAAGTGAGGACTCGTCACAGTGTGTATTTGCATTACAAAGCTGTCAAACTGGTGACTAATGTCGTGTTTCTTTCCTACATTTTTGGCATCAAACATTGTCTTTCACTTGGGCAGTGGGAAGGGGGCTGGGATTCACTTAGCCATCGATGAAATGTAGCGTTTCCACATCCTCCTTTCCCTGACCTGATTGTATGCCCTTAACACATAGGGAGGCAATGTAATTAGAGTTCTGGGGGCTTTATTATCAATAATAGAAACCCCACAGTCAGAACTCTCTTTAGCCCTAAGCACTACCACTGGGGCTAAGTGGCTCCCCTGGATGCCACGGGTTGCTGCCAGCAGCCTGAGCGCAGGTAGTGAGGAGGGTGCAGGGGAGGGGCCAGAGGAGCAGAGAGAAAAAGGCATGACTGGTGTTAGGCTGGCTGCGGGCGGGCTAGGGAGCGCCAGCGTTTACCAGGTCGGCCTCCTGTGCTGTGAGCATGCCGGTATCAGTTGGTGTAGCGGTTCTCAGGGCAGATCTTTTTCTCCCTGTTGCACAGGCCAGGAGCCTCTGCCTTGGTGAGGTGGGTAAGGTCATGGAACTAGCAGATGGGGGAGGCAGGGCCCAGTGGCCCAGGGCACATGGATGAAGCCCAGGGGAAGCCCAGAGGGTAGGATGGCTCTGGGGACTGTGCCACTGGCGTCTGGGCATCCTAGGAGTCACGCTGCACACAGACCCTGGAGGGTCTGGCTGCCCTTAGCTGAGCAGCCCATCTCCTCTTTCCCAGGCTGGCCAGGGTTCCTTTCTGCTGGTGATCCCTTCTAGCAGAGACCTCCTCTCTAGGCACAGGGTGGTAACAGGACAGACTCCACACATTTTCCAGGCATGGGGCTGGGTTCCTCTTCCACACTATCACTGTTATCTGTATTGATCACACACAAGCATAATAAATGGCTCACCGTGCCATAATAAGTGTCTCTTGTGTGTCCCTGAATGCCGGAAGGTAGTGGGACCCAGTTAGCTTTGCTTCTGAATAGAAAAGCCAGTAACTGCAGGGGATGGGCCTGGAGTGGAGTGGCTGGGGCATGGTCAGGTGAGGTAGGAGAGCAGTCTGTCACCTGTCACCTGCTTTGGGACACCCTCTCCCATCTCAGTGAGGACCAGCCATGTCTGTTTCTCAGAAAACAAGCCCAGTTCTGATGAGTGGTAACAACTTCATCTGCAGAACTCTTTCTGGTTCACAACGCTTTTAATGACCATCTTCCTCACATGCTTATCTTTGTAACCCTGGATACAGATACAGAGATAGCAAGGGGAGGGCACTGTTGCTCCTGTTTGTAGTTGATCAAGGCTGGGACTTGAACCCTGCTCCTGCAGCCAAACTTACCCCTACACAGATGTGGGAAACGTCTGCCTCCATGTGGGGGTTGTCTACAGCTTGAACCATTTTCTCTCCTTGCTGCAGCTGAGTACAAAGGGCTGTCCTCTGGCAGTAGGGGGCAGAGCTCTCTGACTGTGAGGTCATGCCTGAGATAAGCTTTGGAGCCCTCTAAGAGATCAGAGGAAGACTGCGGCCAGGGCTGCAGGGCAGGAGCAGGGAGAAGCTGGCTGTGGCCCACTGCTTTGTTTTGGGGGAGTGTTTGCTTTGGGGAGTAGAGCAGTGAAATAACTGTTGGTTTCTAAGTTGATGCTCTACCTTTATCTCAAATCCTTTCAGAGCAACTAATAATGAATCTGATCACTCCTTACAGATAATGGAAATTTCATTGAGGGGACAAAGGAGTGACATTGTTTGGGGTCAAATTCTAGAAGTGCTTACTTTGAATTTTGGGGGTAGCCATAATAACGAACATTTGATACAATTCAGGGGTGTGCTGGGGTAGTGGCAGGTGAGAGGGTGCTTAAATTTAGAGACTGCTCATCCTGAGAAGGAAGAATAAAGCTGGGGGGAATACTTGCTCCCCGACTTGAAGCTCTACTACAAAGCCACAGTAATCAAGGCAATTTGGTACTGGCACAAGAACAGAACCATAGATCAACAGAATGGACTAGAGAGCCCAGATGTAAACCCAAGCATATCTGGTCAATTAATATATGGTAAAGGAGCCACGGATATGCAATGGGGAGATGATAGCCTTTTCATCAACTGGTGTTGACAAAACTGGACAGCTACATGTAAGAGAATGAAACTGGATTATTGTCTAACTCCATACACAAAAGTAAACTCAAAATCGATCAAAGATCTGAATGTAAATTATAAAACCATAAAACTCTTAGAAGAAAACATAGTCAAAAACCTCTTGAATATAAATATGAACAACTTTTTCCTGAAAACATCTCCTTGGGCAGGGGAAGCAAAAGCAAAAATGAACAATTGGAACTACATCAAACTAAAAAGCTTCTGTACATCAAAGGACACCATCAGAACAAAAAGACATCCTACCGCATGGGAGAATATATTTGTAAACGACATATCCGGCAAGGGGTTAACATCAAAAATATGTGAAGAACTCACACGTCTCAACACCCAAAAAGCAAATAACCTGATTAAAAAAATGGGTAGAGGATCTGAACAGACACTTCTCCAAAGAAGAAATTCAGATGGCCAACAGGCACTTGAAAAGATGCTCCGCATTGCTAATCATCAAGAAAATACCAACTAAAACCACAATGAGGTATCACCTCACACCAGTTAGGATGGCCCACATTGAAAAGACTAGGAACAACAAATGCTGGTGAGGATGCAGAGAAAGGGGAACCCTCCTACGCTGCTGGTGGGAATGTAAATTAGTTCAGTCATTGTGGAAAGCAATATGGAGGTTCCTCAAAAAACTAAAAATAGAAATGCTATTTGACCCAGGAATTCCACTCCTAGAAATTTACCCAAAGAAAACAAGATCCCAGATTCAAAAAGACATATGCACCTCTATGTTTATAACAGTACTATTTACAATAGCCAAGATATGGAAACAACCTAAGTGTCCATCCATAAATGAATGGATAACGAAGATGCGGTGCATACACACAATGGAATACTATTCAGCCTTAAGAAGAAGAAAAATCCTACCATTTGCAACAACATGAGTGGAGCTAGAGAGTATTATGCTCAGTGAAATAAGCCAGGCAGAGAAAGACAAGTTCCAAATGATTTCACTCATTTGTGGAGTATAACAAACCAAACTGAAGGAATAAAACAGCAGCAGACTCACAGACTTGGAGAAGGGACTAGTGGTTACCAAAGGGGAGGGAGTGGGTAGGGAGGGATAAGGGGATTAAGCGGCTTCATGATTAGCACCCATAATGTAGGGGGGTCATGGGGAAGGCAATATAGCACAGAAAAGACAAGTAGTGACTCTATAGCATCTTACTACGCTGATGGACAGTGACTGCAATGGGGTGTCGTGGTGGTGGACTCAATGTGGGTGAATGTTGTAACCAAAATGTTGCTCATGTGAAACCTTCATAAGGTTGTATATCAATGATACCTTAAAAAAAATTTAAAGGCTGCTCTATTGTTAAATTATTGACTTGAAGGCTAGGTACTTTGGAGGCTGGCAGTGATACATGAGGCATTGTCAGAATATCTTTCAATAATTAAGAAATAAGTAGTTGGAATTCCATTTTAGGTCTAGAAGTAGTGAAACAGTTAGCTAAATGGGTCTTTTAGAGGAGCAAGGATGAGCCCCACCCCTCAGTGTCACATCATCTGGGGGGCATAGAGCACAGGGAAGTGGGTGCCTGGATTTAGTGACCCTGTGACCGATAGGACCCCAGAAGTAAAATCACTTAGACCCTAATTCCAAGAAGTAATGACAAAACGCTTTGTCATCAGAATAGAAGTGGAATATCTTGTAAAAATGAGCACTGAGTTATTTTTAAAAATGCACGGGCCAACCTTGAACTTGGATACCCCATTTCATGTCAATTATTAATTGCAGGGTGAAGCTTCCCACCTTTTCCTTCCAGAAGGCCACGAACAGACGTTCACTAGCTCTTGAGTCCTGACCCTCTGTCTTGTCAGTGAGCTGAACTGTCCTTGCTTTGAACGGGGGTGGCTTCACAGCCCAGGAACCTTCACCGCCCTCAGTCAGGGGCGGAGGAGCTCTCCCCGGAGACATGCTGAGGCTTGTCCAATACTGCCTGGGCAGCTTTAGCAGAAGGTGGTCCAGGTCCCGGCCTCCTGGAACAGGTGCTCCGTGTGTGACCCTCTCACCACCCTCCCCCGCCCCCACCAGAGCTGCCACACCAGGGCCTGATTTTCAGGTCAGGCCTGGCAGAATAGTCCTTTTCATCAAGTAAAATCCTGTGCCACTAAGCATCAGGAATCTTAAACAGTCTGGGGAGTTTCTTTAACTGGAGTAGAAGATTAGGCTCCCTGGCTCCAAATTTTATGAGGCACAGTATTTCCCGATGCACCGCAGTGGCGAGCCAGTTACTGCTGACATATTTGTGCAGCAGTTAGAATTTGTTCAGTATTATTCAGAGGGCTTAAAAAAAATATTTAAGCAACCTTAATAATACTACTGTCTAAAATAGATACTGTATTAGTCTTGTATCAAATGAGACGAGAGTTAAATCTATAAAGTGTTGGATCTCTTAAATCTAACCAAGGATGGAACATATCCTGTTAATTTGTCAAACTTCTGGAGAACTGCCTACATGAGACAGTAAGAATTAATCAGCCCTAGTAAGAGGGAATTTGAAAAATACAGTTTTCTAATTATACAATCTCTTCTCAGTGGTCCAAGGTTAATGCAGTTCAGAATTCTGACAGTAAGAGAAGGGAACAAAAAGAGAGACCAAAGCATATGAATTGTCTTATAATTACTGAAACAGGTTCTCCTGGCAATCAAGAACTTTATAAGCATTAATCTGATATTTTCAGACTTTCATGCCTTTCCTTTTAAACAAGGTTGAGATAATTGAAGTGTTTTGTGTCACTCTTTGTGCTTATCAAATATATTTGTACTATTTGGAGATTTCTTTTGTTTATTGCTTAGCCATCAATGAATAATTCTGGGTAGGTAATTGGAAACCTGTCTTTTTTTGTTTTGTTTTTTGGACAGTTTATGAATGCTTCCTAGATCCTGTGTGTTTTTGGGATACTTGGTCCTTATTCCTACTGTGAATATGAAAACTATGTCCATCCAGTGATCACTAACAGAATCACTGCCCCTTGATTGGTTTTTGCACTTATGTATATTTGTCTTGCCAATGGGTTTCAGCCCCGGGCAAGTTCACTATGGATTCAATGTGACCAAAGAAATTGACAGCAAAACATTCTTGGGGTGAAAGGGTTATACCCAACTTTATTTCCAGGTGGCAGGTCAGTCAGTAAAATCCCATTCATTCATTCACTCAGAGTGAGTCTGCACGCAGCAAGCCGGTCTCTGCCTCTGGGTCCCTCTGTCCACACAGCCGTCCTCTGGGCGTCTCTGCACAGTCATCCCACACAGCCATCCTCTGGGCCTCTCTGTCCACACAGCTGTCCCACACAGCCATCCTCTGGGCCCCTCTGTCTGCGCAGCCATCCTCTGGGCCTCTCTGCACAGTCGTCCCGCACAGCCGTCCTCTGGGCCTCTGTCCTCGGCGCTGCCCCAACTCCAACCTCTGCTCTGCTCTCCTGCAGCCTTGCAGCCCTGCCACCATGTCGCACCCAGAGCACTGGGCAGATCTCTTTGTATAGAGTCAGCAGCCATGTATTGCCCATAGGTGTTCAGTGAGCTAGTCAGCCAGGGCCAGGTGAGAATCCTGGCCACAGAAACTCTCATTTTATCCACAATATTCATAGCTCTTGCTGAAGTTTTTCCTAGGCAACATGATAAAAAAATGCTCGTACCAGAAAAAGATAAATTTGTTCTTTAATTTATTACTGTCAGATAGCTGTGCGATGTAGTGAGAAGACTTACAGAGAAGGCTCAGACCACCCAAAGATGGGCAGTGGGGTTAGAAATGTAGATTTCAGGATTTTACAAATGGACCTACTATCTGGGAATCTGAATGGATGAAGTCCTAAAATCGGTGACTATAGAGTGTCTCACCTGAGGGTTTCAGCCCTGGGTAGGTTCATTATGGATTCAATGAGTCCAAGAAATGACAGCATAATGTTCTTGGAGTAAAAGGGTTCATTACCTGGTTTTATTCCCAAGGTGGTGGGTTGGGCACCAGAATCACGTCTGCATGCAGCAGTCTGCAGGTCCGTAGTCTTCCATCCCTGCCTCCACCCAGGACCCTGGGCAGAGCTCTGTTCAGTGACTCAGTCGGTAGTAGCTCATTGCCTACGGGTGTGGGAGCATTAGCCTAGCAGCAGGCCAATCATATCATCAGGTAGTTTAGGTTCAGGTGAGGATCCCGGCCATCGGAACTTCCTTTTCCCCACAGGAGAAAAATGGAAGAGCAGAACTGCACCTGCGGAAAGGCCCACAAAGGCAAAAGAAAGAAAACGACCTACAGGGAGGCTGGAGACCCCCCATCGTCTGATGATCCTGAGCAGGTGCAGAGGGGAGCACAGTCAACTGGTCAAGGGCCAGGCGAGAGCAGGCGGGTCCAAAGACTGCAGCAGAGATGCTGGGTTTAGGTGCAGCTGAGTGTGCACAGGGCTAGGTGGGAGCTATACACCAGAGCAGAATGTGGGCGTCTCTTCCCAGCTCTGCCGGCTTGGGGATTGAAATTGGCCTTGTGGGAGTGTTTACATCACCGAAATCAGCAGATGCTACCAATCAGGCCTTTTTTTTTTTTTTTATTAGTTGGTTGTAAACATTACTAGCCCATTACAGAGGTCAACCAGTTTCACAGTGTCTCTCAAAGTTCTTATATGGCAACCCAGAAAACCCAGTTCACACCTGGGACAGTTTGTAGGAAGAACTTAACCTTGCCACAGATTGTTCTTCCCCGTCTCTTTTCATCCATTTTACTAAAAGGGAAAACAACATTGCTTATAACTCACTAAACTGACTTCAAGACCTACATTTTGAAAAGTATTGTTTTAGAGAAAACTAGAGGTTATGTATGCATTGCCAAGTCAAGAGATTATTTAAAAAATAGACTTGCAGTTGCATACAGGACAATTTCATCTTGAAAGCAAGAAGAGACCTCAAATGCTGAAGAGATGGCCTCTTCACACTGGGGCTGTAGGAGAAAAGGAAGTTCCGATGGCCAGGATCCTCACCCAACCCTAAAGTACTTGGTGAAATGACGGGCCTACTGCTAGGCTGAAGGTCCTACACCTGTAGGCAGTGAGCTGTTACTGGTTGAGTCACTATGTAAAGAGCTCTGCCCGGCGCTCTTCCTGGAGGCAGACGTGGAAACAAACTGCGAATGCCCTCGACCTGCCTCCATGAGAGTAAAGCTTGGTGTGAGCCCTTTCACCCCTAACATTCCACTGTGTGAGACTGGCTCCAGTGAACCTGCGCCGAGGCGGTCCCCCTCGGGTGAGATGGGGTTAAGCCCCCCCACAGAGACATGGCGGAGAGAAGCCTGCCCGACACAGGGAGCCCTAGGGAGAGCCGGGCCCCCAGGCCTTGCCGTCGGCCGTAGGAGAGAGGACTCCTGTTCTGCTGTTGGAGATCAGCTGTCCCAGAGGAGGGAGGAGGGAAACTGGGCACCTCAGGAAAAAGCTACAAATTGGGTTACTTGGTATTTTAAAAAATGATTTTATTTATTTAGTTGGAAATGTATGTTCTCAGGGACAGCGTTATTCCTGCCAGCTGGGAGAGCCCCTCATGTACCTGGCTGAGGGCCACACAGCTTTAGGCGGCAGCGCTGGGCCTCGAACCCCAGTGCTGCCTCGGGCTGCAGAGCTCTACCTCTGTGCTGGCCTGAGGTGGAGCATGCGGGCCAGGGGGTGCTGGGCCTCGTGCTCAGGCCAGCCAGGGCCCCGGGGCAAACCCCGCACTGGCCGGGTGTGCCGGCTCCTGAGTGCTCTGTGGCCTCAACCAGATTGGCGGTGTCTGTCATGTGGTGAGTGTGGATGGCCAGGCCAGGGAAGGGAGTCCCCAACTCCGCTGGGACTGACCTGCGTGCAGCAGATTGCATGGACAGTCATGCAATTCTGCCCAGTTTCATTGAGGACAGTCTGGGGACCTGGGCCAGGGCAGTTTTGGAGGGGAAACAGGGTCAGAGCCACAGAAGCTGAGAAGATTGTGGGCCTCAGCCGACTGTGTGGGGCCAGGAACACGAGTCCTTGGGACCTCAGGACCCAGACAGACCACACATGAGGGTACGGGCGGGAGGGGCAGGCCGAGGTGTCGGCGGCTCTCCTAGGGTGCGGTTTCTCCTGTCAGCCCTTCAGGAGCGGGCTGGGGAGGCTGCATTGTAAGTCAGACAGGGCTTGTAGGCTGAGGCCGCCCCGGGAAGGCTGAAGAAGGCGCTGGTCACCTCGAGGCTGGGGGGCTGGAGGGGTCAGCCAGAGGGGTCAAGGGCAGGCTAACCCTCCGTTACGTTTGTTTTCGTCACTGTCTAGTTTGGCATATGTGGGCTTGTGGATCGTGAACTGTTCCTTTTAAGGAGTCTCATGTGTGCCTGACACTCAGCCGCTCATATTGCCCAGCAGACCTCATGTTTTTCTAACAAGACGCTTTATATTTTTCATTTTGTGATTTTGTAGTTAAGAGAAAGGAAATCTGTTTATGATCCTTCGTATTATTTCTATAAACCACCCTTTTTATACAGGGATGTCGGATGCTCCCCAAGAGAATGTTTCCTATGGTAATTTTCATTAATGAATCCAGACACCTAATGTTAAATTTTGTCCCAATCTGCCTTGGAATTAGAAGGTAGTTGTAGTCAACGTGACAATTTTTAGAGGCTCGAAAGAGGACAGTCTAATAGTGTTTTCTACCAGGTTCAGAAACTCTACAGTTCTGAATACTAATGCCAACATCAGCAGCAGGTATTTATTAGATGGGAAAGCATATTTTTGATAATTCGAATTTAAGAAGACTTTTTGTTTTCCCCATCATCACCATCAATAATTGGAACCCACATTTCCTTTTATTCATTCAATAAATATTTAACACCATGTTCATGGCATTGCATTAGACCCTGGGGGCGTTACAAAGAACCGAGAAGACTGGGCTCTGGCCTCAAGGGGGAAATAAAGGAAACAATTACGTCTAACTGTTTTTAATACTGAGCAGTGTTAATCCCAGTTTGGGAATATCTTGGTCTTCAGGGAAGGAAAAGGGATCGAGGGGCCTCTCCCCAGCCAATACCTCATGGCCACTGAGCAGGAGCCCTCCTCCCATCTTTGGGGGGCCTCCCGCTCCCTCGGGGTTTATAGGCCAGTGCATCTCTGGGAGGGAGAGTAGCTTGGGTCCCTCTGTGGCTGGTGGGAACTAGTCTCTGGTGGGTTGGGATCTGATTAAGTGCAGCTTTTTCTTTTTTTTTCGTTAGATTTTTTTACAATGCCAGAGACTGTTCATTTCTGCACAGGCTTAAGGCCTCCTCAGTTGTATTCATAGACCACACTGAACCCTTCCTGACGTTCCTGAGAGGGTCCCAGTGCATTGCTGCCAGACACAGGCACACAGAGACCGTTACAATCGCATGCAGAAATGAGAGGCCTGGGGAGGAAAGCGGGCCAGGATCCCGTGCATTCCAGTGTGCAGACAAGTTTGCAAATAACTGCCACAAGGAGATTGTAAGAAAGATTTAGATTATGCACCTAGAACCTTAAATATCTATGTAAGACAGCAGTCCAGCGACCTCCCAAACTAGGTGGGGGATCCCAGACTAAGTCGGAGCCCTGAGTACCACTGGCCCCCCTGAGAGGAGAGCGCTGCGGAGTGGGTGGTGGGAACCCCTTGCCCAGCAGCCTGGGAAAGTGGGTGGGTTTTGACGGGTGCAGGAGTGGAGAGGGGAGGAAGTGCTCCCTGTCACCTTGAATTCGGGCAAGTCTGGGGACCATCGTTGATGGAATGGGTCAGTGTGGCAAGAACTTCACTTTTCCCTGCCATCAAGTCGATGAAAGTTTTTCTTACAAAAGACGAACTACTGGTTATCCCCTGGTATTTTTCTTCTGTGTCTGTGAGCTGAGAACCACGAGGTGAAGCAAATCCCTCAGGGCAGAAATGCTCAGCTTCACTGCATGATTCTCTTAAATTGCCCCCTGCCCTCTTAGTGGCCACTGCGAATACCCCTGAGTGTGAATATCAACACACAAATGAGCCATTTTATGTGGGCAGTTCCATGCCCCAGGGTCTTGTGGAGTGGTGAGCTACTGCTCCGCTCAGGGTGGGTGAAGATACGCGACCTCGGCCCCTCCTGGCTGCTCAAGGTGCTTCTCCACGAAGGGCTGCTGCAATGAGCAGTTTGGCTGCTAATCCCCAACCTGCCGGACCACGTGGCCCTCCGCTGGTATTCTCAGGACGTCCTGCTTGTGATCGATTTTGTAAAAAATTGAATCTATTATACATGTTATTTCAGAGGGGCAAGTGGAATGCCTCAACGCTGTTTGTAGATTCTTTATGAGTCGCAATCTAAGTTTTTCTTTCTTTCTTCCTCTCTTCCAAACCCGCAGTGTGCCACGCCGAACTGAATGCCATCATGAACAAAAACTCGGCCGATGTGAAAGGCTGTACGATCTACGTCGCCTTGTTCCCGTGTAATGAGTGTGCCAAGCTCATCATCCAGGCGGGTAAGCAAGTGGGCTGTTTCCGTGTGTCGCGCCCGCATTGCCGCCTGCTCCTCGGTAGCTCCCTGCAGATGGCTTTGCTCTTCAATTGCTGTTGTTTAGATCTAAATTAACTGCACTATCAACTTTGCAAGATATTTCCCGTGTTTTGTTTTTGAATCGTGCCAGGTATCTAAGACTAATTGCAGCCTCTGTGATTCTTAGCATGTTTTTAATTTAGTTTGCAACCTCTTAAACTGCAAGCTGCCAAAAAAAACCCAACAGAGGCATTGCATATAATTACTGTCGATTTACAGTTCTCTGACACATTGTGCATAGATTAGGGAGGGAAATGAACTTCTGTCAGAAACAAGGTCAGCTGGGAGTCTGTATGTGAAATTTTAATTTGTATTAATATATGGTAGATATTTGAGAACCTAAACATATCTTTGCATAAGAGTGTGGTAAGACCCAAGTGGTGCTTCTTTAAGTTTTTCTTACATTACAGTTGCCATAAATCTATACTGTTGTATTCTGAATATTTCACCTTTTTCTAACTGTCACCTCTAAGATTCAGCTCCTCTTTATCTCCGTAAAACTCTTGGCTTGAGATTTAAAGACTTCTCATGTTAGCCAGATGTGTGGTTCAAAGGGGCTGTTTATCACAAGCCCGTGGGTCTCCGAGCAGAAGAGGTCTGGTGGTAGCAGCATCCAGGGCCTGCGTCAAGGAATACTGTGGGCTCCCTCAGTGGTGGTGAGCCATGCTTTGCGAGTTTAAGTGTGGAGGTGGTGGCAGGCGTGAGGGAAGAGCCAATATGAGCCCTACCAGGCCAGCTTCCTGGGGTCCCTGTGGAGGCTGCCGGAGGAGCAAGTGGGGTCTCAAGAGCCCTCCAGATCCACTGCCCTTAGGTGGGCCCTGCTTACACAGACAGGAGAACTGAGCTCTGCTCCCCGTTGAGCTGGCCGCTCCGGTCCGCCGCACCCTTCTTGGAAGCGCAGCAGTCCTTATTTCTGATTTGGCCGGTACTCTCCACTGTCCCCATTCGCCTCTCACATCAAGAATTCTGGCCTTGGGAATAAAGAATATTTGCCCACAGTAAAGAAAGTTTGTTAATCGTATCAAGGTGTGACTACTTGACATGATTTCCCTTTTCATTTGTTGAAAAAAATCCACAAATGCTGGAGGGCAGATTAAATAGAATCCATCCTCTGCTGTGTTCGAAAGCAGCTGATGCACATTTCGGTAACTGGACGTTGTGTGCCAGCGCACTCGGAGGTGGTGATTATTCACAGACACAAGGGCTCCATCTCTGCTGCACACTGCTGGCGGCATCTACGTGCATACGCTAACGGGCTTCTTCCGCTGTCGCCTTTGAAGGTATCAAAGAAGTCATTTTCATATCTGATAAATACCATGACAGTGATGAGACCACGGCCGCAAGACTCATGTTCGACATGGCAGGGGTCGTCTTCAGGTGAGGAGGAAGAATGGGGTGGGGTGCAGGCCTGAGCAGGAATGACATTTCACCTCGTCTGACGTTTACTTTCACTTGTGATGTCTGCCTTACATACTCGGGAGGATTTTTTTTTTTCCCATGTGATGGGCTGAGGATCTAAAGATTTTTTTTGTACATGTAGATTTTTAAGAGCAGGGACAGAAGCTTCTGAAGACAACCTGCCTAGTGACTGCTCTTGAAGATGAGTGAGATCCAAGGCTTGGGCTAATTATTCTTGCAGCGAGAAATTTAAGAATTCCCAAGTTTTATGATGTTAGCATTAAACCTTTGTCAATTTTGCAAACGTAGCAACTCTAGCACAGAAAATGTAGGATGACGGTAACCTGCCAGGTTGAAACACCTGGAATTCTTTTTACAGCAACATTTTAAATTGGGATTTGGAGTCATTTAGGTTTTTATGATCATCTTTGCTGGGCAGAGATTGGAGGTTTTACTTCTCACTGCTTTTGATTCAGGGTAGAAACATCTTTTGAGACTGTGACAGCTTTCAAAGCAGCGGGGTTCTTAGAGCTGCTAACATATCTAACCCCTGTATTCATCAGTACAGATTAAGGGTTATATGTTGTGATTTCTGTGAACTTTTGTGCCTTATGAACCTTTCAATCCAAATTATTTACACAATAATAGATACTTACTGTTTACTGATTATTAAAAGAATATGTGTAGTCCCCAAATACTTTCTTATTCACTGTTTCAGAAACACATGAATGAGTAAAAAAATAGAGTGGGTTTATTTTACTTCTGCATTTCTCAGACTGTGGTTTAAAAAATTAATCCTCACTAAAGCGCGTTGTTTTTTTTTTTTTGCAACGTGTAGGAGCCAAGAGAAAATGTACTCTTTTGTGCTTGAGACTGATTCCAAGTTGGCTGCAGAAATTTCCTGGAAAATAAGATAAATCTGGTGGGAAAACTAGTCCTAAGTCCTAAGTCATATCGTGCAGCTAACATGTTAGGAATCCTTTGACTCCCTGATAATTCATGAACTCTGCTCGCTGGAGAACCTAGAGACCAAGCCCACCCCCCAGGCATCTGTTTATGTCTTCGCCCTTTCTTGCCGCTGTTTCTCCCAGGATGGTGCACTATAATTGGCCCCTATACAGAGAAAATAGCAAGTGGATCCCAGGGAATTTTTTCCTCCCCACAGAAAATGTAGGTTAAGCCAAAGTAAACAAATTGCTTTAACTACTCACTGGATAATATCTTTATATATTTTGTTTCTTAATGCTTAGGAAATTCACACCAAAGTGCAGCAAGATTGTCGTTGACTTTGATTCAATTAACAGCAGACCAAGTCAGAAGCATCCCTGAGTTACATCTCATTAAATCTCCAGAAGATTGGTGTTATCCTCTTCTAAGAAGCTGCTAATGCCTTTCATCTCAAAGTTACACGTAACTTTCTGCGAGCCAGTGCAGCAAAAGTAGACATCTGGAGAATATAAAGCCTCACCTCTTCCTGGCTGTCTCTCCTGTCTCATGGAATCTGTGTCTGTATAAACTGTGGGTTTAGGGTTTAAAATAAAGGTGTCTGTAGATGACCTGTCGCATAGGACTGGAGTGGGGTGCCTGCCCCTCTTGTCTCCTGGTTTGTCGGGATGCCACTGGCTTTGTGGAAGGGCATCTGCTGTATTTCACAGCTGCTCTTCACCGCCGCGTGTGCTGGAAGGACAGATAAATAATTGTGTTTCCAGCGGCGTGAGCAGACACACTGATCTGAACATCTGGTGCAAATGAAGCATAATGTGCACAGTGTCCTTGAAAAAAAAATAGGCCCCCCATGACTGTAGCACCGGAGGATTTGCTTTACAGGGTTGGGGGAACACCCCCCACCCACCCAAAGCACCTCGATGGGGCGGCACATCTGTCCTTGCAGATGGTGAGTGTCACGGAGCCTGGAGTCTCTGCTTGGGCTGCTCTGCTGCCCATGGCCGGTGGCAAGTCGTCCCTCTGAGGGTCGGGGCCCCTGTTGGTTTTGCTGCTTATCTTTGGGTTGTTGATCACACGGAGGGAGCCCTTGCATTTGTCTGAATACTGAGCTGCCCTGGAGGAGACAGCCTGCCCTGCCCTGGGGGTCGCCCTGGAGGGGCAGATGCCCACCTGCTTCTCCCACCACCTGGAAATGTGTTACCGCTTGCCCGTGTGCCAACAGGGTTCATTTCCAAAGCTGCTCTACAAGCAGAGAGTCAATTAATTCTTACCCTGTAAGTAAAATGTGGGGAATTCAGCCTGCCTCGAGGTGGCTCCTTGCAGATCTCTTGGCAACTAGAGGCATTTGTGGGCCCGGCACCCAGCCTTCCTGGATGCACCCGTGCCCTTCCTCATTGCTGGGACTGGGGAATGTGTGGCTGTGTACCTTGTCTTTAATCTCATTTCATTTTTATTTAACACACTCCACACCTTTGTTGAGAAAACAGTTTCTTTATCCTAGAGATTATGACCGTTTTAAAGTGCTCTTACATTTTCATGAGTTTTTATTTTGTCTCTGAGGTTTTGTACTCCATATTCTAAGGCATTTTGTAATTTGGCTTCTTACCAATATTGTTAAAATCTTATTAAAATCTACCACACTGAAGCACGTTCGTTTTATATTATAGTTAGATGCCTAGCTCGCCATTTCTGTCATTCCTGTATTGTCTGTGAGGCACATTACATACGTTTTAATGCTCAGAGAACAGTCCTGATGCAGTGCGCCCTCCCCAGGGTGGATGGGGAGACTTCTTTATGGGTCAGATTGAAGATGTTAAATCTCTTTTCTTTCCTCTCCTCCATTTTTTTCCTCTCTTATCTCCTCCAAACCCCTTGCTCTCTGCTCCAAAAACGTGCAAAATAAAAGGTATACAGAAGAAATCAGTAAAGATACTTCAAGATAGAAAGTATATTAGGGCTTCATGGTGCTGCACGTTATGACTTACAAGCCTTGTTAGCAAGGAGTGTGTAATTTTTATGTCACATTCCTAAGTGTGTCTAGGGGCTAATAAGCCAGGAGTGCATCATTTAGTTTTGATGCTATCTTATATTTTGTCCCATTTTGTTACATTGTATTTTAGTGAAAAACATAGTTTCTTTTTCTTCTCCCTGTTGGGAAGAGGTTAACAGGGAAGGATCCTTGCTAAGAAGTATGTCTGTGGACAGTGCAGCTGGGGTCGTTTACGCGGCCGCTGTCCTCTCAGTGTGGGTATGTAAAGCTTTATACATGCTGCTGAACTTGATTTCCTGGTGACTGGAGTGTAAGTAATTCTGTCTTAAGTCTCTGGTATCTCTCCAGAAGTCGTGGGCTCTGCCTGTCCAGATAATTCTGCAGATGTCCGTGTTCCAGTTAAGAGAGGTTCTCTTTGAACTGTTGCCTTTGGGAAAAGCATTCCAGAAGGAGGGAGTCTGGGGCAGCCTTGCCTTGCGGGCATTACTAGATAATTGTGGAGAAGGGGGCCGATATCTGAGAGGGGTCTCGCCGCCTGTCGTGGCTAATAAATGACAATAAGAGAACCATCTTTCACTGCGCTGTCGGCAGGAGAGCTACATTTAAAAGGCAAAATTTGTGAGTGAAATGATAGGGACTCCATTTCCCTGACATATTTTATGCTTTTCTTCTTCTTTTTTTATGAGTCAGTCCTTACAAACTTTGGAAGTCCAACAAGACACAGCAATGACAATGATCTAATGTACTAGCCATGTTTTCCTAAATTAAAAATGAAGCAAAAATCAAGGGAAAAGCATAAAAAGAAAAACTGAGAGCTGGAAAAGACATACAAGCTTGTACAACCAGTGTTGTAAACTTCCTGTGTGCCTGACATCATTTTTGATCTTCCAATGTCCGTATCTGCAACAGGATTAAAAATATGTAGGTTGTAGAAGGGCCCAAGAGTACAGGGGATGTAGTTTTCCTGTTGGTGACATTGGTAAGAAATTCTAATATTTAGAGTTCATTTACTTTTGTTTCTTAAAGTAAGGCTACTCTAAAAATGGTGGTTTCAGCCAGGAGGACTGTCTGAAGCTCAGTAGAGGGGCCAAACCCTGAGGGGCCAGTGCCCCCCACCTGCAAGTTTATCTGCTGCCACGGAGGTGTGATGATGGGCGGGTTCCAGATCACTATTGTTGGAGGCAGGCAAAATAACCACAGGTCCAGGACTTTGGGGATCCAGGGTCACAATTAGGAGAAAAGACTTAACCACGTTTTGGCCAGGTCAGGGGTGCCCAAGAATTATGAAAAGACGTAGAGTCAGCCCAATTTTTCTTTGGGAACAGTTGCAGGAGTCCAAAGCCATTTCACGAGAGTCTGATGACCTCCGAATAGTTATGGTGTACCTGCCACACATCAGGAGATTCCTCTGCCAGTTCCTGCTTTACGGTTAGAGAAGACGTAGATGTGTCTTCGTTTGATGAAGCCCAGGTTTGCCGACCACTAAACCGTATAACACCCCTCCACACTCCCGAGCCACGGAGACGCGACCTGCACTTCAGGTCCTCAGGGATCCAGTCGTCTACTTGGCACCCACATCCACCCCAGCGAGGCCGGGGAGCGGGCCGGGGTCGGAAGTGAGGGTCTGCAGGTGTCTGTCTCTTACTTCCGTTCCAAGGTCAGAGATTTTTAAAGATTTCAAAGGTCCTTCTTTAAGTGGAGTTCAGTATTTCCAAAGAAAATTGGGGGAGTGGGTCTGTACCACGGAGTCACCACTGAGCCTTGGAATTGCTGGGTGGGGCCCATGGTACTGACAGGCCTGAGCCTGAAAAAGACGCCACCCTTATTTTTTGTAGTCAATCAACAAACCCGTTCTCTTGAGCCTTGTGAGCCCTATTGAACCCCAGATCCTATATTCACCTACCTGTCACTATTCTCTGCTTTTAAGTAGAGAGTTTTAATGTGGTAAAATATGCGTAACAAAAAATCTACCATCTTAATCATTTTTAAGTGTACAGTTCAGTGGCATTAAGTACATTTGTACTGTGCAAACCGTCACTGCTGTAAACCTCCAGAATTCTTTTCATCTTGCAAAACTGACACTCTATCCCCATGAAACACTAACTCCCCATCTCCCCTCCCCTCAGCCTCTGGCTCCCATTCCACTTTCTGTCTCTGTGGCCTCAACTACTCAAGCAATCTCATATAAATGGAATCACACAGGATTTTCTCTGTCTGACTGGCTCATTTCACTCGGCCAGTAATGTCCTGCAGGTTTATCCATGTTGTAGCATGTGTCAGAACCTCCCTCCTTTTGAAGTCTAAATAATATTCCACTGCATCCTGCATTTGTTTATCCACTCGTTTGTGGAGGGACACTTGGATTGTTGCTACCTTCTGACTGCATTTTCTTTTGCCCAATGTTCTTCTACAGCCTGGCATCTCCACCTGGGCCTCTGACTGCCTCCCTCCCTACAATCCCCCAATATCTTGGAGGATTTTATTTATATATATATATTTTCAAACCAGCCTTTCTTAATGTGCTTCTTTTGCCCACTTTTAGGCATTTTCAAGACCGAGCTGGGATCCCTTCCTTCTCTAAAGTCTCCCCAGACCTTTCACGGCTTGAAGTAATCTTTTTCTTTTCTGAAATCCTACAGCAGTCATTGTCAGCAACAATCTTCCTGGCAATGAATCGTGCACTGTTTTATGACATCTCTTCTGCTGTCTAGAACTGTTATGGAAACATTTCATTTAACTTTTCCCATTGATCTCTCCCTGTTCTAACTCTAGGTGGTTAACTCTCCAAGCCCATGGGTTGTGTCTTGTGAATCTTTGTATGCAGCTGCCTTGCATCTACCCCGTTTGCACAAAACCTTATGCAGAGGTATTTAATACACGTTTAATATTTCTATTTGAAAGTTATGAACCTGATCGCACTTTAATTCAGTGAAGTAGAGGACCGCCAGCCAACATCCTGAATTATTTTTTCCATGCCGATTTCCTTGTGACTGTCTTGGGAAAAAAATGGTCAAATAGCATGTAAGAAAAAATCTTCCTGTTACATCCAGGGTTAATGGACACATTTATCTTTGAGAGAGAAGGAAGATTACTATTTAAATGTCTTATTTTTAACTTGTGTTTCAGTTAAAGCATTCTTATATACAGTTTTGAGTTAGGAATTTGGCAATAATATACACTCTTGGCAGAATACCCGGAGATGATGTTTCCATTTAAACCCATCTGATTAGAGGGTACCTTGACCTTTCAGGTCTTAAATCATGGTAGAATGCTTACTGCCACTGGGGGTTCTTTATTTTAACTTCTGTTAATGAAAATGGTTACATCTTTGGTATTGTTAAAAATGCCATTTGGTCCAGGTTTCCAATGGGCATTTTGTGATGGGATTGCTGCCTGTGCCTGGTGGTGCATGGCATGCAGCCTTTATATTTATTCTCTTGGCTTTTTCTTTTTTTTCCTGAATAATGAGACATCAGTAATACATGCAGCTGTAAGTAACAGACACCTGACTCTCAGTGGCTTAAGTAAATAGCTTATTTTTCTCATATAATAAGCACAGAGGTAAACGTTTCCTGGAGTTGGTTCAGTCGCTCAATGATGTCAGCAAAGATCTTAAGTTTTTTTTTCTTGGTCTCTAGCCTATGTGTGCAAGGTTGTTTTGTCAAGCTCTAGGAGTCCCCATTAAACACAAGGAGATGGGAGGTGGGGTGGGCGTGACACTTCTTCCCTCCTGCTTGTCCCTTTTAGCAGGAATGCAGAACATTTCCTGGAAGCCCCCAGCAAATACTCATGCCTCACTGGCCATCACTGGGTTCCATAGCCACCCTTAGCTGCAAGGGAGCCTGGCAGGGCACTTGGCTCACTCTGAACTCTGTGTCAGAGGCCGCAAGGGAGAAGGGAGTAAAGGCTGTTACTAATGATATTGGCTTCAGCATCAGAGCATATGCCTGCGGGGAAACTGCAAAACAGTTTATGTCATGCATAAACTACTCAGCTGCTTTTCATGTACTAGGTGTTAAAGTATTTGTTGAGTTGAAAAGTGGTATTTTGTGGACCTTTATGTTGACTTTCAAATTCCTGGGTAGAAAATCTTAGTTTCTTAGGTAGAGCTATAAAAGAGACATACATATACACACACACCTTTTGAGGGTAAGTTATGCCCTGACTTTTGGCGTCTAAATACTGTGTGTATATCCCAAGAATAGGGATATTTTCATAAATAACCATAGCATATTTATCAGCTTTAGTAGATGTAATATTGTCATAATACTTTAATCTACCATTTATATTCCAGTTTTGTTAACTGACTCAGTAATTTTCTTTACTGAAATTTATTGTCAATAAATGTTTATTTTCAATAAATATTCGGGCCCCTTTACATTCTTTAAAATTATTGGGCAAGATAAATAAGTCCTAGGAATGTGATGCGCAGCATGCTGACTGTAGCTAGCAGTGTTGTATGACATATAGGCAAATTGTTAAGAGTTCTCATCACAAGGGAAAAAAAAAACAACGTTCCTCATTACAAAAAGAAGATTGGGGACCCCAAAGCGCTTTTGTTTATATGGGTTATAACTATCAGTATTTACCACAGTAGAAATTAAAACCAATTTTAAAAATATTTTAATTCATTAACAATAACCATGATAACCCCTTTACATGTTGTGGGGAAAGTTGAGGTTCCTATGGCCAGGATTCTCCCCTGAACTACTTGATTTATGTAAGTGACCTGCTGCTAGGCTACTGCTTCCACACCCACAGGCAATAAGCTGTTAGTGACTGAGTCACTATATAAAGAGCTCTGCCCAGTGCTCTGGGCTGAGGCAGAGATGAAGGATTACAGACCTGCAGACTGTTGGATGCAGACATAATTCTAGTGCTCAACCTATCGCTGGGAGAATAAGCCAGGTAATAAACCTTTCGCCCCAGGAATGTTCCATTGTCATTCCTCCGTCTCACTGAATCCATAGTGAACTTGCCCAAGGCTGAAACCCATTGGCAAGACAATGGGTGATGACGGCAGGGTTCATTGTTGACCAAGGAAAAGGACAGGTTGCCCTTATGGGAGGGGTGCTTCAGCGGGCTGCCCCTATGAATGGGGAGACAGTCGATTGGCTTGCCTCCTAGAGGGCTGGGCCCCACCCAAGGATTGGAGGCAGGTGGGGTGACACCTGAGGCAGTAGGTGTTGCCCTTGTTATACTAAGGTAGGTCCTTTGAGAAACAGAGTGCCTGTGAGGCAGTGGGGACTGTGGGCTGGCTGCTTCTCACTGTATTAAAAAAGTCTACAGATGAGAAGAACAAGCTTCTGAGAGAGACACAAGAAATGGCAGCATGGCAACGCAAGCTGCGACCTGCTGTGGGTTCACTGAAGAATGAAGTGGCCTTGATACAAGAGGAGGCAGTATAAGAACGCCGGCCGCGAGGTGCCATTGAGGAGGTAGAAAATTTGTTGTTGACTGAAAGGCGTCACTACGAGGTACTGTGGAAGAGGTAAAGGCCATGAAGGGAAAGGATGGACCCCTGCCAAAAGCATAAGAGGCAATGTGAGAATGTGAGCTGTGAGGTGCAGGGGAGGAGGTACAAGATTCTTTCCAGAATGAGACGGCAGCACTGCCAGGTGCACTGAAGGAGGCAAAGGCCGTGGAGGAGAAGACGTACTCCTGAGGGAAGCCCAGGAGGGGGCGGCACGAGAACGCCAGCGGCGAGGCATTGAGGTCAAGATAAGGGAGCTGCTGAAGACTGAGCTGGCATTGCTGCGAGGCACAGTAGAAAAGGTAAAGGCTGTAGCAGAGGAGGCACTCAGGGGAGCGGGGAGAAAGGTGCCATCAGCCCCAGAAATGGCGTTGCTGGGGAAGGATGAAGGGGTGGTGCCAGAGGCACTGGCCCCTCCTCTATTGAAAGCATACCCAGTGGTTGTAAAGAAAAGAAAGACAAAGCAACTGAGGGTTCCTCCAGAAGAGATGCAGCCCCCTCCCCAGGGCGTGGAGCACTCTATGCTCCAACGCTATACTCAGGCTGGGCTGGTGGATTTGGGCTCCCGGTTTAGGCAGAAGCCCTCTGAGTCAATATCAGCTTGGCTCCTGCGTCTTTGGGATTTAGGGGTGGATGGAATTGTTCTGTTGGGTTCAGAGATGGGAAAGCTGGCTTCCCTGACAGTTCATCCTGCTTTGAGGCAGTGATTACAAAATGCACATCAGACCCCAGGAAATCACTCCCTCCTCAATTGGCTTACGGCTGCACTTTGTGCTGTGTGGCCCAATCAGGGTGATCTACCATCCTCCCCTGCTGGATGGCAGATATATGCTGAGCTCCAATGCGTATTTGGGAGCTAGGCATGAAAAATGTCATCTCCAGTCCAGAATATTACAGCCCAGATGAGGAGCCTTTTACTGCAGGGATGAGAAATGTTGTGCTTCAAACAGCTCCCACATCTCTCTTTGGGCCTCTACTGGCCATTCTTGCCCCTCACTTAGGGCAGCCCTTAAGTGAGGTTACCTGTACAGTAGCAGACTTAGGAGAGGCTGAAGCAATGAGAACGTGTAGAGTATGAGGTGAGAATCCTGGAGGGGTGGAATGTGGGGAAAGTTGGGGTTCCTATGGCCAGGATCCTCCCCTGACCCTAAACTACTTGATTATGTAACTAGCCTGCTGCTAGGCTGCTGCTTCCACACCCACAGGCAATAAGCTATTATTGACTGAGTCTCTATATGAAGAGCTCTGCCCAGTGCTCTGGGGGGAGGCAGAGACGAAAGAGGATTACAGACCTGCAGACTGTTGGATGCAGACATAATTCTAGTGCTGGGTAATAAACCCTTTCACCCCAAGAACGTTCCATTGTCATTCTTCAGTCTCACTGAATCCGTAGTGAACTTGTCTGGGGCTGAAACCCATTGATAAGATATATGCTAAGATAAATAACATACTGGTAATGAAAGAGAAGTATTTTCTAAAACAATAACAAAATTTAGTGAATAGAGTAGCATTATCTTGAATTTTTACGACTCTTTTTAATGAGCTTCATAGAAAACAATTGGATTCTCATTTTTGCAGGTACCTTCTGTCTGTTGCAGTATGTTATTTTGGTTGACATATATGAAGAAAATCCAGCTACATACAGACAGAGTTGTAAAAGGGAGGAGTGTTTTAATAGCTTTTCCAGAAAATTATAAATATTCTTCTTTGATACCACACCACAATCTGAAAAGTGGTAGTTTCTCTAATTAGTGGCTATGTGAATTCTGAAATCATATCAGTGAATGTTTCCTATTATTTTACATTAAAATCCATTGGTCTATCTTGTACTTTGAATTGGTGTTTTACTTATCTATGACATTGTAACATGTTTAGAAAACACTGGTTCACCCACGGAGATATGTAGATCTTCCAAATGTTGACACATTTCATTACACAATACCCAAAAATCGCTTTTATAAATATCACATCTGATCTCATCAGGGAAGTTCTTGACTTATTGGGAAGCTGTCAAGCTCACAGTGTCAGATAACAAGTCTTCCAAAAGTCTAATCTTGAACGCTTGAGTTTTATCATTTCATTTTCCTTGAATCGATAGGCTTCCTTTGTTCATTTTCAAGAAAATGTTTGTCCTATACCCAAATCTGAGTAGCCATAGGTTTTCAGTCTTTCTTTCTAGTGAAAATGGTGTTCCGTGCACCAAGGGACTCATTTGGTTTGCAACTCAAACACTGAGCAGAAGGGCTTTTCCTGAAGACGCCCACAGCACTTCACTTGGCAACATGCGGGCTACATGTATTTCCCATTTTGTTGCTGGGTCTGTTAGGAAGACCCAAGGGCTGAGGTTTACTGTGAGTAGTACTTTTCTCAGGTTTCATCAAGGTCTTCTTCAGTGTCTTTTTGTCTCCCCTGAATGTGGTGAACAGTACTGGCATATGTTGGTGCCATTGTGCTAATTCATTCACCAGCACTTCACCCACCGTTGCTTTTGTCACATCTGTGCAAACATCTGCACAGTGAAAGGGACAAAAAAAAAAATGTCAGTCATATAAAGAAAACAGTTTTGGCCATGCAGACTCCCCGAAAGGGTCTGCAGGACCACGCTTTGAGAACCACCATCTTAGATGTCAGAGGGGTGCCAGCCTGCCAGGTGCTTGGAACCTCTGTCCCCTGGGGGTTTTGTCCTTTTTTACTTAAGCATTTCTTGGCCTGGGTGACATTGCCTGAGATTTTTTTTTTAAGAGTTGATCATTTCCCTCTCACCTGTAGTTTTATCTCCTACAATATCAGTACTGAGTATGCACTGTGCGATTAATACCGTTACTTTACCAGAAGGTAAAGTAGACCAACCCTTGAGCTATACTAGGCAGGCCTAGTTTGCAGCAGCTGAACAAATGAAACAGTCTGTTACGGTTTCGCAAACTAGAATATCACAGACTCTCTTCTGACTTAAGGTCCTTGTGCGAATTGAGTGAAGTCACCGCAGTGTCCTGCAAGAGGGTGGGATGTTCAGCCATAGCCTCTCGGCCACACAGGCAAGTGGCTGGAAAGGCAGGCTCCGCTGTCATGGAAATCCACCCACATTCCGCGGCCTGGTTTCCCACTACCTTTTTGAGTGGAGACAACAGTTTTTCTAACTCCAGATGACGCTGATTGACCATCTTCATGGCAGAGTTAGAGCTTTTAATTATCTGCGGCAGCCCTAGAAGAGGC
The DNA here is from genome assembly GCF_040802235.1 of Manis javanica. Classification (NCBI taxonomy): domain Eukaryota; kingdom Metazoa; phylum Chordata; class Mammalia; order Pholidota; family Manidae; genus Manis; species Manis javanica. The sequence goes on from NC_133167.1 coordinate 102,248,470, forward strand.
CAGGAGCAGCAAAACCATCAATGCTTGAACCACACATGTCGGTGCTGATCAGCCCGGCTGGTCAGAGGCAGGACTACTGAGGCCGAGGTCACGGATGCCGCCCTGCAGCCCAGGTAACCCGGCCACGCTCCCAACTGCCTCCCTCCCACAAGCAGCTGCCTCGCAGATGCTCACCGCCTTCTGGAAGGCAGCCAGGGAGGAGAGAGCCGGCAGTAGGCGCGGGCTCCTTTTGTCTAAAACCACACAAAATAAAAACAGGTTCTTTAATGTACCACCCCCTGTGATGCCACTCTAGGACTATCAGACTTAATTACTTAAATTTAATTTGTTAGCCATTTGGTGGTTAATTTTTTTTTAAACCTAATGATTTATTAGCATTTTCATAATAAGCAACATTTAATATCTATTAATGAGAGTTCAAATGGATCAACTATTTAATTTCTTAATAAAATGAATCAGGCAAGTATTACTTAGAAGAAACTCCATACTGGGAGCATATTCTCGACATGTTTTGTGACCCTGCTTCCTTTGGAAACAGAAATGGAGGGGAGAGCGGAGCTGCGTCCAGACCCACCGGCAGCTCTGACTTCTGAGAGGGAAGCATGGGGTGGGGAAGGGGTTCGTTTAAACCACAAATATCACTGGCTAACGATAACAAAGCCTGTGTTCTTTCACCTCCCTTCGCTGTAACCCTGGGGTGCTGACTGGAGCAGGCTGGCCCCATGTCACGCCCAGGACAGTGGGAGGAAGGTACGAACTGGCTTGCGAAAGTGCCTAACAAAAATGCGTAGGTCAATAAATCCAGCTCTTTGCTGCCTAATAGGAACATCAGTTTCACTGGCACGTGTTGCTCAAACAGCTACTAATGTCTTTTAAAAGGGGAGGAGTCAGGGAGTTGGGTTCTAAAATGTAGCCCCAGCCTGTGAAATTTAGAGGAAAGAGGTAGTGAACGCCACTGTGACACGTGCCTCCCTCCTGCCTGCAAATGGGGGCTTCCTCACCAGACATCGGCGGCACTGTGATGTACCAGCCCCGCGGCTGGTACACCGAGTCACAGGTGTGTGGGCCCAGAAAGGGTTCAACCTGGGGCAGGCCCCTCCAGTGAACATTGGCTGTTGGGGTGCAAGTGGGGAAGAGCTAAGACTGAGCTGTGCTGGTGGAGGCCTGGGCTCCAAGCTCAGGGCTTTGCAGCCTAGATGTGGGTCTCCCCAGGCCAGTGCGGACCACAGGAGTCAGACCCTCAAGCCCCCAGGGAGGGGCAACGTGCCACACAAATGCCCAGTTCTACTGGGTAAAGGATTATTTCAGTGCTTGGTGGCGGTGCCCGTGAACTTAGGGCTTCTGAATGCTGGAGGTGCCGCGGTCCAGTTAGGAAGCCAGCTGGAACCTCTGGCACAGCCGCCACGTTACCTGCGGTCTGCCGTTCTGCCAACTTGCTTTACTTAGTGCGATCACTCCGCGGAACAGGGATGATGTCTCAATTCAGACTCCTGCTCAGCCGGGACTCTTCAGAGGCTCATTGTCCGGGAGTGGGCTTCCTGCCTGCTACCGCTCTCTGCTCCTGCCCATCCTCTCTTGGACATGACTGTGACAGGGTCACCAGCCAAGTGAGTTGTTAGTGTCCCTGGGCTGCGGCTGGCAGCTTTCCACTCGCAGGAGCAGCTGAAATGCTCTCAGGCTCTTGAAATGCACGCTCTGCGTTTGGACGCTGGGAGTCCTGGGGCGCTTGTGGGTGAGCAGCGTGCACAGTCATCCCTAGAGAATGCTCCAGGTTCCAGTCCTCTGGTCTCACACCCTGGCTTTGTGGATAAGGGCATGCATTTAAGGACTCACCCAGGCTTCTGCAGTTCTGGGGGGAGAACCAGGATGAGAATGCAGGCTCCCCAACTCGGAGGCCCTGCCTGTGGCCCTGGTACTGCCCCAAGTACCATGGGGCAAGGGGACCAGGCCAGGAAGCTGGGTCTGGAGCTCAGCAGGCACGGGACACCACCCTGGGCAGCTTGCCACCCCCGCTGGGTGTGCCCTCCCTGTACCTCCTATGATGCTCTGGCCTTGCTGGCTTGTTTCTCAAACATTCCTTCCCAGGTCAAGGCTGCTACACCTGCCATTTCTGCTTCCTGGGTGGGGGCTCCCTGCTCCCCACCATTCTCTTCAGCTCAAGTTCTATTCCTCAGAGAGGCCTGCTCCGGCTACCTGTCCTCCTGGCCCCCCACTCCCTCTCTATCATAGCACCCAATTTCTTCCCATCCTTCATCATTTTGTCTGTTTGCTTTTTTGTTCTGCTTGTTTTCTACTTGTCTCTCCCCAGAAGAGCAGGTGCCAAACCTCCCTCATTCCCTGCTAACGCCCTGGTACTAGAATCGGGCCTGGCCCCAGAGTGGTTCTGAAGAGATAGGTATTCAATGACTAATTGAGAGAAGAGACGAACCTCATTTGTGGAAGTCTTGGTCAGAAAAGCTCTCTGTAACCCAATCAGACTCCCTTTCCCATCTTTAGGGGTCGAGGGTGAATGCCAGGTGGGCGAGTGGTGTCCATGGATTCTGCTTGTCATACACGGTGGGCAGCCTACATAGGGCACTTAGGGTTCCACCCTCTGTGGCAGCTTGGCATCTGCCTGGCTGCTCCCGGGAGCACCATCCTCCGGTGCCCGTGGGCATGATGCTGTGCCACAGAGCGGTCCTCAGAGGCTTGCTTTTCACAAAGTAGGGCTGAGTGTGGTCCAGCCAGCTGTGTGGAGAAAAGCTAGGCAAGCCTGTCTTTCTAGCATATTTAAAAGAGGTCTTGGAGTCAAGAAAATCTGAAGAAAAGTTTGGAAGAGGAAAGGATCGCGCTCCATGAAAGTCGGCAGAAGGTCTTGATAGTGAAACAAACTAAGGGTGGTGAGTGGTTTTAAGGTTGCCAAAGAAATGGAAAAAAAGTGGTTATTTTTGAAGGCCAGAAAGGCAAAAATAGAGCCTCAGGGAGAAAGAAGATGAGGACAATGCTGATCAGGGTGTAGGGAGTTCGGTGCCCAGGCAGGCAATCTTAGGAGAAAAAAAGAGTGGTCGGTTCTTTCAGGATGAACTGGATGGGACAGGTGGAGAGCCCTGCGTGTCTGACTGTCTCCTGTATCAAACAGCTGCCCCACACCCACGGGCATGGCAGGCACCAGAGCCGGGAAGTTGAAGCAACCCGCCTGTCTCTTAATGGATGAATGGATAAACAAAATGTGGACCGTACACACAAAGGAATATTACTGAGCCTTAAAAAGGGAGGAAGCCCTGATATCCACTCCAGCCTTGAGAGTACCACACTAAGTGAAATAAAAACACAGTCACAAAAACATAAACACTGTATGATTGAAATTTATGAGGTTTCCAGAGTAGCTAAAATTCAGAGACAGAAATGAGAACGGTGGTTACTAGCAGCTGAGGGTCAGGGAGAATGGGGATTGTCGCATGGCTGCAGAGCTTCCGTGTTGCAAGATGAAAAAGCAAACATGAATATACTCAACACCACTCAACTGTGTGCTTAGAAATGATTAAGGCCGTACATTTTATGTTACGTGCGTTTTACCATATAGGAAACAAAACCAAAAAAATAAACAGCCGCCCTGCCTCTACAGCGGTCACCAGGGGCCACGTGGAAGGTGAATTTCCTCCTTAGTCTGGGTGAAGTTCTGAACCGTCCCACAGGGCTTAGCCCCTCACACGCTCTCTCTCCAGTCACCATCCCTGCCTTCTTTGCCCCCAGCTCAGGGATACAAAGAAGCACATATTCAGAGTCCTGCTTTCTGCCCAGGTTCCTCCTGGTGCCACTTCGCTGGAACAGCATGGACCATCTCAGTGGCACCAGCTCCCTGTGAACCCGAGCCCTCCACCCGGAGCTTGGCCAGATGTCTCACTCTCGAGGCGTAAATATCATCGTAAGGTGGCTGTGCCCAGAACCTGGGCCTGCTCTGGACCCCGGGCCCCAGAGAATTCAAGGCAGAGCTGCATTTCTATTATCCCTTAATAATTGGAGGTTTTCAGACTTGGGATTACTGCTAATGGAAAGCAAATGGGCTAAGAATTCAGAAATAAGCACTTGAACAGCCAGCACCACTCAGTGCAGAGAGGAGGCTATTACGGCACTTTATGTGGATGAGACCGTCATTTGTAGAAAGACTTGCAAATGCTTTAGCGGTGCACAGAAATGACGCCCCCCTGGGCTTCCCTGTGGTCCCACCCAGCTGCAGCCGCCAAGTGGCTGCCCAGGTAGGAAGCCTCATCTACAGCACAGCTTGCCGCCCAAGGGCAGGCTCTCCTGGGCAGGAGAGGGATTGAATTGTATTCTTTGCTTTTCTCCAACCACTGAGATCCCCTCAGAATCCAAAGCACTTCTGTGTGTTCCTCTGTAGATGTGCTCAGCCTTGTCACCAACCGTGGCCCAGGGAGCAGGCGGTGACAGGCCAGGGATGGGCTGCTGTGGGCGAGAAGCAGAACGCTGGCTCTTGACTCAAGGAGAGAGACGTGGCTGTGCAGAGTGACATTTCCTGGGGCTTGCTGACCCCTGGTCTCCAGGCCAGTCTTGCCCCCTCTCCTCGGTGGGGGACTGTCAACAATCGTGCATTTGCATGAGGGGCCTTTCCTCCGTGGATCACGGGCACCCCCTTCCCAGTTGCTAAAAGGCAATTTAATATGCAGAAGCTCTCCTAGGGCAGCATTAGGTTATGACATGAAGAAACAGAAAAAAACATCTCAGCCCCAACTCTGCCCTTCAGATGTCCTAGAGCATGTGCTGCCGCTGGCCAAGGGCAGAGGGGGCGTGCGGTGGCTCTCGGGGTCAGCAGCCAGGCAGAAATCTGGGGTATGTCCGGCTGTTCAGAAAGGTCTGTCAGGACTCACAGGAGTTCTCATGCACATGGTGGTCCAGGGGCTTGAGGGGCTGGGTGTTTGCTCGCTTGGCCAGCAGGCGCTGGGGCATCTCCAGACCACCTCTGGCAAGTGGGAGAGGATGGGACATGAGCTCTGGAACTCAGCCCCTCCGAAAGCAGCCTCCACTCACCGGTGACTGCCTCCCTCAGCCATTCAATGTCACCGCAGCCCATTCGCACAGGGGAGGGAATCTACATCTCGCAGTAAAAAGGGTGATGAAATGGGAGAAGTTGTGAAATGACATTTTTTTTTCCAGCAGGTTTGACATATCTCCTGCGTGGAGGAAAATTGCTTTCTGTAAATCTTGGTCCAACAGAACAAAATACCTATTTCTTTCCAGTTGGGGAAAGAGCCATTCTCATCGGCATAATGAAGGGATCATAAGCTGTGACTTTTACAAAGTCGGAGGGAACCCAATCTGCAATCTTGACAAATATGATCTTTCCGGGATGGACCGTTCGTTTGCGGCAGCGAGAGACCTCAATTAATTTATGAGTGGGGATGGTGGGATGTGACCCCTTGTGTGTCGTCTAGGTGGGGCTGTCCCTGTCTGGATTTATGTTCTGGTAATTTAAAAAGATTTATATTAAGCTTTTCTTTCATTTGGAGAGTAGATTAAAATTCTAATGGAAGCCATTTGTATGCATTTGTTGAATTGAATAGTATTTATGGCTGTGTTAAAAAAATGCTGCAAAATTCTGCCGATAATAAAGTCAGCGAAGCAAGAATAAGTGTAAAAACAGGAAGGAAAGACTCAATAGAAACCATACTGTATTATACAAGCATAATGAGGGAGGGAAGCGGAGCAGAACAGGGCAGGGATTAGGCCCCCGAACAGGATAGTTTTCTTTACTTAGTGTAAGGTTTTTATAGTCCTTTTATGACTTAAAACCAAATTTAAATTTCGAAATAGGCCAGATTGGTCCTTGCAGACCGCACGGCCACGTCGCCCTTTCCCATCACTCTTGAACTCCTGCTGGCGTCCAGGACCCATGGACAGCAGAAAAAATGTAAGCAGCATCTTGGAGAAAAGATGTTGATCCCCGGAAAAGAAGGCACATCCCGCTAAAGGCACAAAGCTGAGTGCAGGAGTGGGGTGCGGGCAGGAGGGGTAGCCCTGGCACCCCCTGGGCAGGGCCAGGGACGTCCCCGTGCTCAGATATGATGGTGTACACCTGTCACTGCCACGGCCTGACTGGAGAGCCTCCGCGGCCACGTCTGCAGGGAAGGGCAGCCCTGTCGGTGGTCCTCAGCCGGCCAGAGGAGAAGCACCAGTGACACGGTTACCTGGGAACACAGCCTCCAAGGGGGCAGCATCCACACAGAGGCAGAGGAGGCCCCCTGTCATCGTCTTTCCCATGGAAGAGAAGCAGGAGGCATCCCTGGGCCCTACTCTTGCTGGAAGCACAGGGAAGTTTGGCATTCCATCAGCACCTGTGTCAGAGCCCAGAGTTCTCCTGGGAAGCCCACCTGCTCTCAGAAGGCAGCCCTGAGGGCATCTTGCAGTGAGGCGGCAGCAAGCACCATGCTTAACAGCACCAAGTGAGGAGAAAATGGAAGTTTCCTGAGAACCTCACACGACTCGTTTCCTGGGTTGTTGTTTTTCCTCCTAGTTGTACCATATTCCTTAACAGAGCTGCACGAATGTCAGATGTGCCCTTCAATGCACTAGACAGAATTGGGCATTAGGGAATCTCACAGATGCACAGTGGCACTGCTGCCAACATAAGCCTGCGTGGACAGCCAGGAGCAGCTTGATCAAGTACCCAATTCTCTCGGTATACCAGGGCAGGAAACACAGGAGTCTTGGCCTCGGTGTGTTCTGAAGCATATGGCACGCCCGCCCGTGTGGCCCAACACAGGTCCCCCCCGCTGGCAGTGTGACCAGCCCGAGTCTGGGCCCTTCTGCTCTGTGTGGCTGACGTCATTTCTCAGATGCCAGGAACTGAGTCTCTCTGGTCAGCTGTGTACCATTGGCACCTGGCACTGTTCCCGGCATGCAGCAGGCACTCTATACATGCTTGTTGGGCTCAACAAATATGTTCTGATCCCCTCAGGTGATCCGTGAGTGAGACAAGTTCCCCGCTGGTAACAGGGAAAGCCCGGGTGGCCAGTGCCTGCCTCTGACTGGCACTCAGTGCAGGTGGGCACCCGAAGTTTAAATGCCGAGTGACAAGTTTTCAAAATGTACTTTGCTAGTAGCTGCTCTTCCCCTCCAATACTGCAACACAACTTTATAAAATGTAATGGAACTCCTGAAAGCCGATTGCTGGAAGTTTTACATGCTTTTATCCTCCATGGATTCCCAAATGAATCCTAGAAGGCAGGCGGTGTATTGTTATCTTCTCACTCCCGGATGAGAAGAGGGCCATGGAGAGATTTGGTGACTTGCCCCTTGCCTCCGAGCTGATCAGTAGGAGAGGTGGCGTTGGAGCTCAAGTCTGATTCCCTCATTGTTTCACCGGCTTAGCGACTATGCATTGGACGGCTGTGGCTGACACGGTGCTGGGAGGTGGGCGTGGGGGGGGCATCACAGTACATTGTCTCTGCCCTCAAGGGACTCCTAACCATTACGGAGAGCCCATGTGGAAACCAGAAATGATCACATAGGATGCAAAGCATCATGAGAATAGGATGTACAGCAACACTCACAGCCGCACCAACTCAACAGGAGAGGAGGAGATGGGTAAGGTTTTCCAGAGGACGGGAACTTGAACTAGTTCTTGGAAACTCCGTGATTTTGCCAGGACAGCTGCAGGAATGCTGGGGGTGGTAAGGTCTGTGCTCCAGTGTCACCTTAACCAGTGAGGCTGTCCTTGAGTCCTCCAAGTAAAGACCAAACTCACTCCCCCTTGCCCGTGGTGCTCTCCGCCTGTTTTGTTTTGCTTTTTCCATATGACGTAGCCCATGTGGCAGGACGATTAGTGGGTCCCAAATTGTCTGTGTTCTAATCCTCGGGGGGCATGTGCGTGCATTTGTCCCTTCAAAACCGGGGTTATACTTTATATATGTCTCTGAAACAGGCTCTTTTCCCTTAATGTGCATTTCCCCATGTCATTAACTATTCTTCTAAAAACCTGGTATTTAATGACTACATATATTCTCTCCAACAACCATAAGTAAATTTATTTAGCCAATTCCCTCTAACTGGCCAATTTTTTTTATTGCCTAATATTTTGTCATCAAAAGCATAATAATAACAGTGCCTGTCATACATAGGCATTCAATATTTATTGAATAAGTGAATGAATGAATGATTCAGAGAAACATTCTCATGCATTAACCTATGTCTCCCTGATTGTTTCTTTAGGCAAAAGGTTCTTGCAAGTGAAAGTGTTGGGTCAAAGGCTGTATTTTTTTTTGTTTTTAAGTGGCTCTTAATACATATGGCTAAATTGCCTTTCAAAAAGGTTGTAAAAATTATAGTCCCACCAGGAGTATATCAATGCATAATTTCACTGCATCAGTGGTGGTATTGTAATTTTTCAACCCCTTATTTGCATTTTAGAGAAGTTTCCATGGTGACAGGGAGGTAGTAGTTAAGGGGTCTTGTGAAGTTGTGGCGAACAATGGTAAGACTCTGACGTAGAGCTGTGGAGGTCATATTGGAGAGCTATGCAGGATGGAGAATCAACAAGACTTGAATGCAGAAGGTTGAAAGAGATGTTAAGATGATCCTTGAAGTTCTTCCTTGGATGGAGTATTGGTTAGGATTCTTTCTTGCAAGTGACCAGAAACAACCCTGACTGATGAGCAGGGCTTTACTGTAAGGATGTGGAGCAAATCACAGGGTCAACGCTAAGGCCCCTGGCTCCAGAAACTCCAGGATCCTGGTGCCCTTCAGGGAGCCAGGGGGCAGAAAGGAGGGGACTGTACCTCTCGGGACCCACCCTCAGGGTGTATCGCATTGCTTAAGATTCCCAGTTCATGGAGAAGGGTTCATCTTGTCTCCTTGGCGTCAACTGTCCATCCTGTGGCCAGAGGCAAGGGGTCCCCTTCCTAGAGAGTCATACTGAGAAGAGAGAGGGGTCTACACTGTTAGCAGCAGAAGGCCACGTAAGTAAAGGCCAGGCGTGCAAACATCCTTGGCTGGCTTGTCCTTGTGGCGGGGCAGGTACGGTGGCAGGAATATGAGGGAGTATTTGCTGTAAGTGGGGCCCAGAGCTAACAGACCACTGGGCCTGTGTTTAAGAGCTCCTGTTGTATCTTTCAGCCTCTCACTGGCCACAGGGATAAGTCCTTTCTAAGAAGAGGAGATGAGAAGGAGACAGAGAGAGAACTGCCCCTTCCTCACCTCACTGGGATCCTGGCTCAGATCCTCTTGGCCCTGTGCCCTCTAGCTGGCAACCAGAAGCCTTCCCCAAACCCCTGTGTGGCAGTTGGCCAGCCCACTGCCAATATTTTACGCTTCTCCTATGATGCCACAGCGTTTCTTCTGGGAAGCAGCTGTCCAACCAGAGACATTTCTCTCGGCCCTGCTGCCTGGGGACGGAGCCATGTGACTCATTCTCAGCAATGGGGAAACCCGGGGCCGGGACTTTTAGATGCAGATGTGTCTTCCCCATTTTCTTTTGCCTTTTCCCTTAGCTTGACGCTGAGGGGATGTTTGAGTCCTAAGATGCAAGGAGCCCGGGACCCTGAATCACCACACGGGGAAGCTGCCTGGCCAGCAGGAACACTCCCAGTGGGTATGACATGAGCGAGAAACAGCCTTTGAGTAGTCACACCACTGAAATGTCAGGGGTTGTCACAGCCATTAATTAATAACCTCATAAATACCTCTGGATGCTCCTTTAATAAGGGGCTGAAAAGAATTAAATGGACAATGAATGAAAAGGACCCCGCAGGATTCCAGAGTAACGTGATTCTTAAAAACATAGGAAATAACCCAGCAATTCCACTCCTAGGAATGTACCCAAGAAAAATGAAAACGTGTCCACACCCAAACTGACACAAGAATGTTCACAGCAGCATTGTAGCCCCAAAGCGGAAACAGCAATGTCCATCAACTGATAGGTAGATAATGTGGTGTATGCATATATTCCTCAGCAATACAAAGAAATTAAGTACTGATACATGTTACAATATGGGTAAACCTTGAAAACACTATCTAAGCGAAAGAAGTCCGTTACAAAAGACCACATACTGGATTCCATTTATATGAATGGCCAACAGAGGCAAATCTATAGAGACAGAAATAGGTTCTCGGTTGCCTAGTGGGTTGGGGTGGGAGTAGATGGGGAGGACGTGGGGTGTGACTGTCCAAGGGAACGGAGTTCTTTTTGGCGTGATGAACATCTTCAAAAACTGGTGGTGGTGATGCCGGCACTCCCCTGTCCATGTACTTAAAAGCATTGAACTGTACATGTTAATGAATGAGTTGCATGGTGTGTGAACTATAGCTCAATAAAGCTGTTTTTTTGTTTCGTTTTTTTCTAAAGAGAGAAACAAGGACTAAGAACACAATGAGATCAGGATAAGAAGAAACAGCTAAGCTGGACAGGTCATGTCTGCTTCCAGCAGCCAGTCTCTCGCAGGGCAAAGGAAAAGCTAAGAGAGGGTTCCCAGAGGAAAGGAGCCCCTCGCGGCCCTGAATGAATGAGCCTGGTGCTGGGTGCACGCAGACGGTGAAGACGATCCGGACTCCAAAGCTTTGTTTCCAAATCAAGTATGAATACGAGCACCAAAGGGGAGCTGACCATGGGCCACCCCCTAAAGGGTTCAGAGAGACCCTACATGTCCACTGACTAGACGTATTAAAAACAAAACAACATAAGCAGACATTTGAGAACCGGCAAAGAAAAGTTCAGGTTCGCCCTACGGAGAGCGCAGGATGGGATGGAGGTCCGTGTGGGCTCACGGCCGCGGAACCGGGTGGGAGAAGCTGAGCAGAGCTGAGCTCGGACACCCTTCAGAGCCCTCCCACGGAAAACCCTTTCAAATCACAGGACGTGCGCTCCAGCGAGACGTATCCCTGGGATGTGTGAAAGTTATTTTCCTTTGAATGAAAAGAAAAAAACAAACAAACAAAAAGAGGCCAAAGGGCCTTTCAAATATTTTACAGTGAGTTTGTCCTTCGAATGGAAATTAAGAAAACGGAAATCGTGATGGATTTAAAACCTGTGATTGGAGATCAAAAGCTGGCAAAGGAGTAGTGCTTTACCCCGGGGATGGGGATGCTGCCTGCCCCCAGGCCTCTTACCCCCTCTGCAGGCCTCCTCCCTATAGGGCTCTTGCAGCTCTGGGCCTCCCCTTGGCCCTGGGCAGGCCTGCGGCCCCTGCTTTCTGAAGCCCAGGCAAGACCCCGGCTCCCGACAGGCTTGCTGAATAGATTTTCTGCTTTGTGGCGCCCACCGGCCTTTCGGTGCTAACCTGTGACTGAATCACAAGGAGACGTGGACAACGTCAGAAGACAACCCCGTGAGGCACTGACGGGGAATTTCAGGTCGGATGAAAGAAAGAAGTAAGATTGACTTGGCTGCACATAAGTGCACAATTTTATTAGTTTTATAGTCTTTCTCCTGAGAAGCCCCTTCTTGCTGCCTTTCTTGGGGGAGAACTGCTCTATTTTATTATGAATGAACGAAGGAGCACAGAGCTGGTGGGCACTCCCCCTTCCTGCAATCCGGCGTTATTTTACAGATGAGGAGACTGGGACATGGGAATCGTTCTTAACTCTCCCTGGGTCCAAATTCAAACCTGGCACTGCCCCCAAGTTCACTGTCTTTCCATCATCCCCTTTGGCTTCTGGAGAAAAAAATGGCATCCCCTTGTCCCCTTTGTCCAAGAAAAAAATGAGTTTCTCTTATTTTCTCCAGACAGGGAAATGGTGGAATAAAATGACGATGTTTTAGCGGGTGATGCTGTGGGCAGCTCTGAATGTCTGACTTCTGGGGACTTGAACTTAAGGCTTATTTTCTGGTACAAGTTAACAGAGAAGTTGGTGTCCATGGATTCTCTGAGACACAGAACCCAGCAAAAGGCAAAGGGAGACGGTGGGGTGGGGTTCGCACTCACTGCTGCCGTCCTGGGTCCTGGCTGGGACTGAACACCATGTGGTGCTTCGGATTGTTTGTGAGAAATCTGGGATTACATTTCTCCAGTGGCTTTTCCAGGACTTGAGCCTGGATTTGAGCAAGTCCATCTGCTAAACCCAGGAAGGGCTGCGGGCTCACTAACACCCGGAGTGTGACCCCAGGTCTCATGGGGTGTTGCCTGTCCTCAAGGTCACCTCCAGTTTCTCTAGTTTGGGTGCTTAATTTTTTCCTCCTCTGAGTCACTACAGCCTCCTGTCACCATAAACACAAAGTATTTTGGGGGCATTGTTTTAGAACAGAGATTCTTGAACTTTTGAGGGTCCAAGGTCCCCTTTGGCAGTCTGTGGATCCCTTTGCAGAGTAATGTTTTTAAATGCATTACACAGGATTACAATGGAAACAAATTATATTGACAGTTATCAAAATATTTCTTAAAACTCATTTGTGATAGAGTACCTACATTCTTTTTTTTTATCAATGAGGTTGATAGGAAGATCCAGCATAGGTTTAAAACCACCATAATTCTGAAGTAGTGATAAGGGTAAATAATATTTTGAGACATTTACAGCAACATGAAATGGGGTATGAACATATCTGTGATTTCCACTGGGAACCACGGGAGCTGATCATACCATGGTTCAGTGGTTGCATTAATAAAAGAAATGCTGAGTTTCAGGTAGAGGGTAGGGAAAACGAAGATGTAATTGTTTTCCTACCCAAGTTGAGGGTCCCCCCTGAATTCCTATAAAGAGAAAGCCGAGGTTTCTCACATCAAAATTATTTTTAGAGAAACAACCAATTTACTACCGTTGTCCCCTTGTCTTTGCTTTCTCAGTTCTAATTTCTCATCCGCTTTGATTTCTTTGTTCATTCTCTGCAGTCTTGGAACTCCTTCCGCAGACTTATGAACAAACGCCCTTCCTTCCCTTAAGAAATATATTTTACACTGAGGTATAATTGACATTAGCATTATATTAGTTTCAGGTGTACAACACAATGATTCGCTGTTTGTATGTATACCTCTCCTACTTAAATAGCCTTTCACTTCTCTTGGCGCTGTAAATACAGCAGAAAATTCAAAGAAACACCTTAAACACATGTCAGAGGCAGACAATGGGGCATGCGTCTTACCTGCTGTCTCTGCTGTCTCCTTTCGCAGCCACTCATTCACCCTCCCGGGCTCCTGTCATTGCAGACGGATGGCAGGAACGTGGGGCCCTCCAGCCCCTTGTGCTCCTTGCCTGTGACATCCTGCAATGGCCTCAACCTTCTGGCCTGTGTAACAACCTGTAAGACAGTTTTGAAACACTGTGTATCTCTTCACACATTTTTAGGGAAATAGCTCAAATTTTTAATTGTTAGTTTAAGCTGTTCTGGAAGATGTATTTTCCTGCATATTGCATAATGAGGACCCATTTTAAATACACATTTTCTTAAAATCCTGGAGCTGCAGATCTAGCTCATCCAATTCATGCAGCCAGTCAAAGACAAAAGCCAGTGCTTGCTGTCAACACTGTTAGGCAGGAAAGTAGATATGGGCAGGGTGGAGAGGGAATAAGGCCAGTAAAGCCCACTAAAAGGGACTCAAGTAGTTATAACCAGTTAAAGCTGGAGAGCCAGAAAAGACGCACAGAGTTAATGAGTTAATCAGTTGATGCTCCAAGGGAGTAACTTGGAAAGTCCACATATTCCCCAGAATGAGAAAAGTATCTGAGCAAAGCCCGTGTCTTCATTGTATCAATTAAATCATGCCACTGTAAGATTTACTTTAGCCTCCTAAAAGGCCCAGCTTATTTTTAACTTAACCTATATGCTGTTTTTTCCTCCGCCAGCCTCTCATCAAGTAATCTGCCACCTGGGCAGAGGACAAGCATCATGATTAATTAAACAGACAAGCCCAGTTATAAACAGAATAGTAAAAACAGGTGAGGTTCCATCTTGACGCTAAGGTTGCATTTTAAAACCCAGGAAGTTAAAAAGTAAAATTCTTAACACATTCTTTAGCAAAACAGACAATAACTCAGGCTACCTTGGGGGTCTTGATTGATATGTCCCCAGAGGGAAGCTGCTATGCTTGGAAGGAACCAGATCAACAAATTCCTTGTGTTAATTTTGCAGAATTACCTGGAGGACTGATAAGAGGAGAGACATAATGTCCCTCATCAAAGACAAACATCTTCAGACCACCTGACCAGCCCTTTGTCACATTCCTGAACAATCCTTAAAAGGGGGAACCCCCAACCTTTCAGGGCCTCTTCTCTGAGGACGCCCACACCCCCTGTTCTCCGAGTATGCACCTTTGTGTCTTAAAGAAAACTTTTTCTCAGCCTTTCAGGGAGTGCCTCTCCTCTCCGAGGTCGCCTGCAGTTTTTCTCTAAGTGCGTAACTTGAAATAAAATTTCACTCTTCTTCGCTACTGTGTCTCTGCCCTTCAGTTCTTTGTTGCGGCGCGGACAAGAACAGAGAAAAATAATGCCCCCTTAACATCACCAGTCGGACTTACTATCTGGCAGAAGAGTCTGAGCATCTCATTCTGGATCTGAATCCTGACACGGCCAGGCACAGCCTCGGACGGAGAGAGGTGGCTGTGGGCCGGCTGGCAGAGGCGAGCAGGTGGGGTGTAGAGAGATGATGGCAGGTGGAAGGTGGAGGCCTGGCCTGGTTCCTTTCTTGGGCAAACAGCAACCTTCACAGTCTTTGAAAAACTCTTTTTCTTGCCCTCAGGTCATCCTCAGGTACTTGTCTCTTTTCAGTGCCCTAGAAGGAGTTTATACTTCAGGGAAATTCAGGACAAGTCCGAAGAAGGCCTCTGTTCAGAGGAGGCAGTTGTGCCGGGAACCTGCATAATTCTACACATTCTTGACCATCAAGCTGAGAACCTGGCAGTGGATTCCCGTAAAGCAGCCTATGTTCACCAAAAAGCCTCTGCGTGCTTCGGTTTGGCAGAATTGTATGAAATTTTGGGACATGAGAGACTCCATTTTGAAGCTCCGTTTTCCTTTCTCACTTGTGAACTGAACTGGGCTGGAATCACTGTCTTACAAGTGGTTTCTCATAAAATCCAAATGTAGAGAAAATGGAAGTTCCCATGGCCAGGATTCGCACCTGACTGGCCAGCTGGCTCCCTGCACACGTGTGGGCAATACGTTACTTGACTCTCTGAAGAGCTCCGCCCAGTGCCCGGGGCTGCACAGCTGCAGACCAGCAGCTGGAGTGGTGGCAGCACGGGGGAGAGAGGTTGGCACGGCTGCCGGGCAGAGAGGCCCAGAAGCAGAGCCCGGCTTGCTGCACGCAGACCTGCTCTGAGTGGACGGGATTCTAGTGATTGACCTGCCACTGTGAGAATAAAGTTAAGTATAAACCCTTTCACCCCAAGAACGTTCCATTGCCATTTTTCGGTCTCACCAAATCAAGAGTGAACTTGCCCAGGGCTGAAACCCACTGGCAAGACACCAACAGAACTACTGGCATTTGGACCATAAAACTGTTGCTATGGACTTTAGGGTGACAGAACAGTTTACCAAATGCACCCCGAGAAGAGTTTGGTCTAAAAGCACCAAAAGCATCAAGGGCAGTCAAAGGAAGCTCAGCCAGTTTGCACCAAACTAACCCCCTTTTCTGTCTTCTCTTCTTTATCTAAATTATGTAAACACCCCCCTCCTTCTCCTCCCCCCTAAACTCTCCTTGCCTTCTCCTCATGAACGGGGCACATTTCTGGTTACTCCAGAATCTGCTCCCTGAATTACGGTTCTGAGACGCTGCATAAAAGGCCTGTGCTCTTCGGTTTTGCTTCCTTTTCTCAGCTGATGGTTTTCTTTAAGACTAGTGTAATAAAAGAGGTGCGTTGGTCCCTGCCTGATGAACCTCTTTATGTCATTCCTGATGCAGGCACTTGGCACCTCTTCGGCCATCAGGTAGTCACTGAGAACCTACTATGTGCCAGCACTGTGTTGGCTGCTGGGGGAAACCAAGCCACAGTTCCTGGCCTTCTGCAGAGTCCCAGGAAGGAGGGGACAAACGCAGGGGTGTGAGCAGCGCAGTGGAAGGGACATGGGGCAGAGGGTTGGGACTGCGCTCAGGGTGTGCTCAGGGGGACAGGGAGATGCGGTCCGTTGAGGCCTGAAGGGTGGGTGGGGGCCCTGCAGGTGGACAAAAGGGGCAAACACTCAGCAGGTGGAGTGAACACTAGGTCACTGGAATCGGCTCATCCAAAGAGCAGGAAATCGTAAGGCCGATTAAGTCAATAGGCCTCATGGCAGAGTAACAGAAACATCAAGGCCACCCACTAAAATTAGTGGTTTGTCTTGAATTATGATCCAGATGTTTTAGCTGGAAGGCCAGAGACATGACCTCTCTTTATGAGACATGATATTTATTGCAGCATTGTTTTATTTCAAGGCATTTCAGCATTGTCAATTCATTCAGCCTCTAAAGACGCACGCGTGCAAGGTGGAATCATCTCTAGTTCAGAGATGGGGAAAGTCAGGGTCCAACAAGACGGTCCAGTCTGTCTCAAGTTAGCTCCCACTTTGGGGTGTCGGGAAGCCCGGGATTTCTGCCTTTTGGTGGGTGACAGCAGCCCTACCTTTTCTGTCCCATCCCAGGTCCTGCCTAATAGAGTCACAGATGCAGCGTTTTCTGAAAGAGGATGGCCTGGCTGAGGTGTGTGCCCTGCTATCAAGGGGAGCTGGTGGCCGGCCACCTGCCATCAGCCTAGGCAGCCACAGCCTAGGCGCTTTGTTCCTACATGTCCCTTTCTTTTCTGAACTTGGCACAAACAAAACCAGTCCCAGAAGGAGAACTTTCTCCCCAAGAGAAGGTTAAACTTTTTGGCTTTGATTTGAAATACGACTTGCTTTACTTTTTTCTCTCTCTTTTTTTCACTTCACAGAGGTACGTGAAAATCCCACAGCTGGGATGAGCTCTTGCCAAAAAAGCACAAGGTGCCCAGCTGGAGAAGGGGCGGGAGAGAAGCAACTGTGTGGCCAGGGAGGCCACTGAGCCTCCGGCCCAGGACAAGAGGCCCGGGGGAAGCTGAGGGTCAGCGGCAACGCCAGAGGCTGCCTGGAAAGCTGCATGCTTGGGCGGAGGGTCTCCAGAGCACGAACAGCAGTGGCGGCTTTTGCCATTTTGTCTTACAAAGGCTGTCAGCTGGCGCGCAGCATGTATCTACTTCCTTTGCTGCAGCAGCTGCCTTTTGGAATAAGACAAGCCCGGGAGCGACCCAGATCCTGGGGGCTGTGCTCACCCGAGTGTGGCAGCAGAGCCCTGCTCTGCCAGCACTCAGTACTTAGCACGGGGGCCTGGGAAGGAGGCATCCTGTTAGGCAGATAGATGCATTTTTCACCATTTGGCTTCCAGGCTGCCGGCAAGCGGGCTTGCCTTCTGCTTTCAGCCTGGCAGAGGTGGGCCGCTTGCTGCAGCCTAATGTGGCTGCAGGGGCCACGCTGCCACTGGGATGATCTGGGGTGGGGAGCAGAGGGAGTGGCGGGCTCTCCTGCCTCTTGCCTGCCCTTGGCGAGTACAGTGATGTGCGTGCACATGGCTCTACCCCAGTGCCCCCTGAGAAACAAGCAGGTCCTGAAATAAAATATGTCAAGCTCCCAAAAATGCCATTCTCATAGCTAATTTTAATGCTTTGACAAAACACCTCACAGCTCCTAATGTGGACTCGTGGCTCTGTAAGCATCCTTGAGTGAATCAGCAAATTAAAATAAATAGCATCGTAGCATCCACCTGCTGGCCTTGGAGTCAACATCCCAGAAATCAAGGGGCATGTCTGTTCCATCCCCTCGGGAGCCCCCTGGCACACCGGAATAGGAATTTTCCAATATTTTCAATGATGATCATTAATACTATGCTTGGGTCCTCTGATCTCAATAGTGGAATAGTGGAGCTCAAGAGGGAAGAACTATGTGTAGTCATAAGGAAAATTAAGATACAAAGTTTTAAATCAGAGCCTCCTGGAAAATACACCAGCTCAGTATGACACACCCGTCAACCAAGAGAGCCCCCAGAGGAGGACACGTTCTCTGTCCTAACTCATCCCTTTATATCAAAGAAGGAAACGGGAACACTTATTAGTTTCCTAGGGCTCATGTACATAGTACTGCAGGCTGGGGGGCCTTACACAATAGCAATTTAATGCCTCACAGTTCTGGAAGCTGGAAGTCTGAGGACACCGCGTCAGCCAGTTTGGACTCTTCTGAAGGCTGTGAGGCAGAATCTGTCCCCTGCATCTGCCCTGGTGTCTGGCGAGCCACTGGCTGGCTTGTGGAAGCATCACTCCCGTCTCTGTCTTCGTCTGCACACGCTAGCCTGCCTGTGCGTCTGTCTATGTCCAGTCATATTGGGTTGGGGGCCACCCATCCAGTGTGACCTCATCTCAGCTTAGCTAGTTACATCTACCAAGACCCTATCTCCAAATAAAGTGTCATTTTGAGGACTTTAGTATATGAATCTTGGAGGACATGATTTATCCTGCAATAGAGCATCTGAGAGGGAAAGTGGAAGGGAAATATCTAAGTAATGGGCAACTGCATGTGCAGGGCCCCAAGGGAGTGGGGGGTGGAGGAAGAGAGAAGAGGAGCCAGGGCGGGGTTGGGGGGTGGGGTGCACCATCAGAGAAGGGGTTGTTATGGGGCTGTAGTCATTCATTTTTCATTCATTCTTCATTCATTTATTCATTCATTCATTCATTCTTCATTCACTCATTCATTCATTTACTTATTCATTATTTGTTCACTCAGTCATTCATCCATTCATCCAT
This sequence comes from Manis javanica, assembly GCF_040802235.1. Lineage (NCBI taxonomy): Eukaryota > Metazoa > Chordata > Mammalia > Pholidota > Manidae > Manis > Manis javanica. Next base: position 102,267,171 of record NC_133167.1, read on the forward strand.
TCATCCATTCACTCATTCATTCATTCATTCCTGAGCCCTTGCTGTTTGCCAGGCCGTGTGCTAAATGGGGAGCAGGAGGCCCATTTCTTCAATGAGTTTTTGATGCAGATCATACATGTGGCTATTTAAATTTGTTTAAATTAAGTAAAATTAAAAATTCATTTCCTCAGCCCTATTGAGGCTTGTGGCTTGTGGTTGCCATCCAGACAGCACACAGAACATTTTCAGCATCACAGAAAGTTCTAGAGGACAAGACAGGTCCAGAGGATTGCGCACAGAAAAGTCAGGGTGGGAGCCAGGCCTGGAAGGGGCTCACATCACGTCCACAGCTACCGTGTCATGTTTTTAGGGCAGCAGGGATGTGGGGGAGAGACAGGACCACATGAGAACTCTTGAGGTGTGCCGGGGCAGGGGACCTGGGAGCTGGCCTTTCTCTAACAGCCCACTTCTGAGAAGTGTGTACTCTCTTGGTGGTGGTGGTGACACTCTGGAAATGTCCCAGAACCTCCAATTTGGGAAACAAGGACCCAAAGCACTGTGAAGTGTGGGGGGCTGAGGAGACAGGCACTGGTCAGCCGGTGGCTTCTCTGGAGCCCAGGGGGCCTGTCAACTTGGGCACCTGTCAGGCTGCAGGAGGCGTGAGGCCCTTACCTCACCCACCTGCAAATGCCTCCAAATCAGCCAGGTTCTGAAGACAGAAATAGAAGTCAACGTTACCTAGTTAAGTTAAACAGATGTCTGATGAATAATAAGGTGCCTTTCAGTAATAACATGGATAACAAGCTTTTAAGGACTGAATACAAGCCGTTTAAGCATATCCAGGTGGGAGACAGCATGCCAGACAAAACCCCGGGGAGTACTGGGTCTCAGAAGCTGAATGTGATGGCCAGTGCCGCACGAGTATTGACAGAGGGAGCTGGCGTGGGGCCAGGGCCAGCAGGGGGTGACACGGGTCAGCAGGGAGCAACCCCCGGGCTGTACAGACACTGCGGAGGTCAGACTTGGTGACAGGACATCATGCTGTGCTTTGCTCTCTGAATTTTAAGAGCAATAAAGCAAAACTGTAGCACATCAAAAGCAGACATGAGCAAAGGTTACAACGGAGTTTTGGAAGTTGTTTGACTTGTAAGAGGGAACTGTGAGAGATGTCAGAAATGCATAATACAGGGTCTCCGTCTCATGCACATGGGAAGCTGTGACAAGGAGATGGAACCCCCTTCAGCCCCACTGAGGACAGAATGGCTGACGAGCTTCAAGTCCTGCTTGAGGAGGTATGTGCGGGGAGGAACTCTGAAGATTGGAAACGTTTTCATTAATAACCATCTTCTAGGGGAAGCTGGAACTGTCGGCTACCCCGGGGCAGGGGCCCGGGATGGCCAACCTGACGACTGGCAATAAATACTTTGAGTCCACAAGTTATCAGATGTTCTCTTGAGATGCTTTTCCATTTTCATTATCAACAACTGGCACTACCCCACTGACACCTCTCACCTGTGCTGGACTGAATGCCTCTCAGCCACGTCCATGGGGGAAGCAGCTCAGCCAGTCTACCCCGTCCTCTCCTCACCCCGGACCCCCTTGGCCGCAGCCCTGGCTGGTTGGTAAATTTGGGAAGCACAGACTGGGCACGCTCAGCTCCGCTCCGGCCTCCCTCCTTGGAGCTCCGGGGCTCTCTGCTGACCCTGCAGGAGTTGGGGGGCTCCTTTCCACCACAGGGGTGGGGGGGGTGACTGTTAGGTCAGTCCTGGGGGTCAGCATTAGGGTGTCCTTTGGCTCTTTACCTGCCTTATCAATGATAAGGGGCATAGTCTAGCCACTCCATTGTTTACTCTCAAATGATTCAGAACTCAGGAGGGCTATTTGGGGGACCCTCTCCCGACCCCAGCAGCCTAGCTGCAACAATATCATGATGATCTTTCCACTGTGCTGTCCTGGAATACACTCTCACTGCCTGTGCGGGTTTATTAAACCCAAGTTGGATAGCGTTGCTCCTTGCCTAGAATCCTGTTCTAGTTTTCCATCGTAACTGGAATAATACTGAACCCTTCTCCTTGACCCCAGGATTTGGGGTCCCTTCTCTGACCCAGCTCACTCTTCCCCATGCACTCCAGGCTCCTGGTGCATGAACACCAAGCCTAATAGGGCCTTAGGTGTTATCAGGCAGCTGTGCGCGGGGAGGTCTCTCCCTGTGCATTAGGTGAAGCCTCTGCCTGAATGGGGGAGAAAGAATTGACTTTGATTGAGAAAGAACTCTCAAACGTCGGATGTGTGTAGATGAGGAAAGAATTCATTAAAGCAAGTGTAGCAGCAAATGGCAGCTGCCGTGCAGGCAGCAGAGAGCAAGGAAGAGCAGAGAGAGGGGAGGGACGTTCAGTGAACTCCTGCTCGGCACAGGGCAGCTCCCTTGCCAGCTCCAGAAGCCAGGGTCACCTGGCATCCAGTGTCTGCTTGACCTGAGCCAAGCCTCCACCACCCCAGGATTTGGGGGAGGCACAGAAGCACTGTATTGAGAGACTGAGGTTATGTTCTGGGAACTTCCTCAAAAACAAAGATTTTTCAGGCAGGCTACTAAAGAGCATGATCATACAGCTGCAGTCCTGTCTGGGGTCCCCCAGGCAAGGGGGACTTGTAAGCCCCAATCAGAGCTCTCAGTAGCCCTTCCCTCCTCGTCCGAAGTAGGACAGAGAGAGTGAAGACTAGTGCTCAAGCCTAGAAAATTGAATGATATAGCGAAGTAACAAAGATGCTTACCACTGGAAAAGGGGTCTCCTACTAACCTTCCAAGACACTCAAAACTCAGGAAGTTGAGCAGCAAGACGGCCCTGTTTAAGACAAAGTACACGCTTGAAGAAAGGGGAGTGTGGGCAGCCTTAGAGAGGTGGTACACTTAAAGGCTTAGGATTCCTGTCTTCTAAGGATTTCAAGAATGGGGCAAAGGGCCAGGGGGATGTAGGCTTGACTTGCGGCCTCAGGGTGTCCCCCTCCAGGGAGGGACATTATGTCACCACGCATAGTCTGTCCTCTAGATATTCTGTAAGATAAACTTAACACAAGGAATTCCTTGATCCTGTTCCCCAAGAGAGCAGTTCCCCTCAAGCACCGGGAACATAGCAGTTAGGCCTGCTCGCCCTGCCTTAGGACAGGGTAGGTTGCTGGCTAGTTACCGTGAAGTATGTTAGGAATCTCACCTCCTAACTCCCTGGTTTTTAAAATGGAATCTTAGCCTTAAGATGGAGTCCCTCCTGATCTTATTATATTATTTATATCTTGGCATTTTTAATCCAAGGCAGGAAGAATTAATCATGATGCTTGTCCCGTGCTCCTGTCCTACCTCACTGGGCCTTGACAGCAGCATTCCCACTTTCTGGAATGTTCTTTGCCATCAGTGTTCCTGCGCTTCCCCCAGAGCCCTCTCTTAGCCCTTGCTTCACACTTGCCCCACCGCCCTCTTGCCCATGACCCTTCTGGCATCCCCACAGCGCGCATCACGGGGGGCGTTACCATGTGTCTCCGCCGGCTTTCTTGCTGTCTGTCCCCGTCTGTCCCGGGTGGGGCTCTCTCTCCACTCCCTTTGCATCCCCAGTGCCTGTCACCCAGGACACACCCTGCACTGAACAGAGGAAGGAAGCACCCAGGGGAGGTGGCCCAACCTCCAGGACACACCTTGTCCCAGCAACCAGGAGAATTGGGGCTTCCACCCTGCTCTCCGCAAGCAGCTGTGCCCCTGGGCCTGTCACTTGTCTGTCCTTTCTCGCTTCCTTTCCCAAACACAAGGCAGTACCACGACCTGCCTTAGGAGAGCCTTGGAAAGGCCAGAGGTCCCCTTTGAGGAGCTCTTTCTTTCCTAGGAAATGCACGATTTCCACCCCGGGCTGGTGATCTCCCTCCCGCCTGCTCCTTGCCGGTACTTAATGCGGCAGCTGAATTATTTAACCGAGCGAGTGTTCGGGGACCGAGTTTCAAGGGCAAATAAGATAACAAATGAAGCACCGCTGTTGCATCCTTCTTGCCGCTGCTGGGATCGTGGAGCTTTTATTTTTCTTGGGCATCTTGACTTTACCAACAGATAGAGTAAAACAAATCACACCCCAGCCCTGCTGGAGGTGCTGCGGCCGAACAGGAGCGATTTTAAATGAGGAGATTAGAGCCGCAGCTAATCAAGCAGGAGGGTGAAACACTCGGACTGTGCTGGCAGCACCCAATGCTCCTTATCCCCCTCCAAGAGCATATTATTTTAGTGTTAAACACAGTAAATTGCAAACTAGTAAAGTCACATTCAGACTGGCCTCCCTCTGCTTGTCCGGTGACAGGCACGCATATTAGTAAGTTTCTCCTTATTGGGCGGCTTCTCAGCAGCTCAGTGAGCCCCGTTCTGCAGCCTTGATCTCCTTTGGTACCTTTCGTTGAACCGTGCAATAAAGTCTCCTTTTTAAAGCACAATTCGTTTCCTCGACCCTATTCTTCTGGGGCTTTTATGACTCACATTTGACAAAGGCCTCACTAATGGAAATGCAAATTTCCTACCTGTCAGAGAGTGAGAATGCTTTCTGAAAACACTGGCTGGCGGGGCAGAAAGTACATTAGCATGTGCATATGAGGGAAGAGAAGCTGCTTTCAATGAATCTGTGGGATGAAAATGTTTATGCGATGCTGGGATAGATATAAAACAGCAGGGCGTAGCCCAGCCCCCTGCAGACAGGACCATTCCTTGGGAATTTTAAACTTTGCTACCCTTTGGGCTTCAGCGCTGCTGTTATTTGGATTCAGAGAACCCGATGCGGCTTTAGGAAGGTTTTGATCTGGGGACCAGGCAGGGCGGGTGTCCGGGATCTCCCCAGCAGAGGCCCAGGCGGTGTGCAGCTCCCAGGGACCCGCTTCCGAGGCGCACGGCACAGCTTAGCTCCTCTTGCTCACTGCTGCCTTGGTCCTTATCTCCTTCTGTTGCTGTTATTTATCTCACTCTGATGTGTTTGAAGAACAGCCAGTGAAATACGGCCTTTGCTGGGGTTTTAGTGGAGAGCAGGTGTCGGTGTGCGTCCTGGGAAGTGGCGGGGCTGCCAGTGTCTGCCTGTTGCAGCTGCCGTCAGGAGGCCCAACAACAGGCGGCTGAGCAACAGTCACTACCTCACAGCTCTGGAGGCTGGAAGCGAAGAACATCACGGTTCCAGGGTTGCTTTCTTCTGAAGGCTGTGAGGGGACGGTCTGCTCCAAGCTTGTGGTTGGCCTTCTTCTCCCTGCGTCTTCCTGTTGCCTTCCCTCTATGCCCGTCTGTGCCCCAGTTTCCCCTCTTCTAAGGACGCAGTCAGATTGGATTAGGACCTGCCCTGATCACCTCGTCTTTAACTACATTACCTCTGTAAGGACCCTATTCCACCTAAGTCCCATTCTGAGGGCTGGGGTTTGGACTCCAGCATATGAATTTGGGACAGCAGGGGACACATAACCGAACCCAGCAACCCTGCCTGCCTGGAAGGGTGCATGGGGCTCCGGCCAGCCCAGCCATCCCTCAAGGAGGGTGGGCAGCGGTGAGCCGCCCAAGGGGAGCCCCTGCCTGCGGCCCCTCCTCCCGGTCACTGCAGCCACCCCTGGGGGGCACCAAACTTTTCAAGGATCAACTATGGGCTTTTCCTCTGTCGCCCAGCAGAAGTCCAAATGTCCAACACATTTGATTTATTTTTAAAATGCACCCGAATCATGAAGGCACAGAGGCAGAGGGCCTGGCCAGAGTGACTCTCCCTGCAGGGGGCTGCTCTCTGAGAAAGAGGGAAGCTGTCCCAGCAGGCTGGCCTTTGAGAGGCGACGAGGGCAAGGGAGCCCCACCCTCAGCGAGCACCCGCACGTTCTGCTCCCCTCCTCCTGGGGTGAGGCAAGGAGGAGACCCACGGCTCACTGCTACTCTGCATGGACAGGCAGGCCGTGGAGTGTCCTCAGAGCCCAAGGCGGCCAGCGTGTCCGGCCCAAGCCCCTCTAGCATCCTCCGAGGCAGAGCAATTTGTCAAAAATCTAGAGCACCGGAATAACCTAACGGGAAAAGGGAACCACATCTCATTTCCTTGGCTGCGTCCTCATAAATGGGAAAGAGAAAGATGGCCTCCCTCTTTTAGTTCTGGAGTGTCCCTAGGAGGGGTTACAGGATGTGATTGTTGTTATTGTTGTTGACTTAGATTTATTCTCACAGCTCTTCAGTCTGGAAGTCTGACTACTACTTCTGGTAACAGCAGGAAGCCAGATGAAACCCCTGCACCAACTGGCCTCAAACGGCCAGATCTTAATGACCGACAGCCTCCCCAGTTTTTGTCTTTGCTTACAACTTAGGACCAACCAGGGAAAGCTGAATATGCCCCCTAACTAATCACCCAGGCTGCCCTGCTTCTACTGAGCCACGTACAGCATCCCCCCAACCCAACAGCCTCCGGTCAGCACACCTGAGCCCCCCCTTTTCACCCTATGGAGCATACCCCGCTCCTCTGCCTGCCCGAGCTCTTGCCAAAACGCATGTGCCAGCGCTGACCCCGCCTTGCTATGGCAAGCTCAGAATGAAGAGCTTGGCCTCGTCTCATTTGGCTGGTCTTCGTTTATTTCCCTACTCCCCTCACTTCCATTTTCCTTTTGATTCTTTTTTTAAAAATGTCTTCTCACTGATATAACCCACATATAACGCTGAGCAAGTTTAAGGTGTATAGTGCATTGATTTGATACCTTCCTGTATTGCAGTATGATTAATACTGTAGCCTTAGTTGACACCTTTGCTATGTCGATTAATTATCATTTCTTTTTTGTGATGAGAACAATTGAGAACAATTAAGATGTGCTCTCTTAGCAACTGTGAGTTTATAGCACAGTATTGTTGACTATAATCTCTATGCTGTGCATTAAGTCTGCTGGTTGCAAGTTTATGCCCTTAACTATCTCCCTAATGCCCTCACTCCCCAGCCCCTGGTAGCCACCATCTGCTTTGTTTTCCTGATTTAGGTGTTTTGTTTTGTTTTGTTTTTTTAATTCCACAGCCATGTGAAATCATACAGTGTTTGTCTTTCTCTGGCTTTTCACCTGGCATTATCCCCTCGAGGTCCATCCATGCTGTCACAAATGGCAGATGTCCTTCTTTCTCAGGGCTGAAGAGTATTTCATTGTGTGTCCACTCAACCTCTTTGATTCGTGCTTGCCCAGGACAGGAACGGGCATTCCCTGACTTGGTTAGGAAGAGAAGTTGCCCAGGCTCCAATTCCTAAAGCTAATCTCTTTCCTCCCCACCCTCCCCTATCATCCTTTCTCTGTCTTTACCTGATTAAAGGATGAAAACTAGGTGGAGTTGGCTATGGGCCCCTCCAGGTGGTGTGGCCTTGCCAGAGGGGAAAGGTGGGAGATGAGACAGGACAGGAGCAGGGCTTGGCGGCACTCGGGGCTGGAGCCCATGGAGCTGGGCCACCCAATTGCTCTTTGGTATCTCCAGTGTCAACAGTTGTGTGGATACTGATTGTAGCTGATAAGTGTCACTTATGACTAATGTGGTTCTGGTGATGAATACATTCTGAAGGGGAAACAAACAGGGGATAATTGACTTCTTACTGAAAATGAATTAAAACTAGGTTTCAGTGGAGGTCAAGAGGAGAAAGATGTCAGCCTAACTCAGAGGCAGGGTACAGGGAAATCACAGAATGCTCCATGTAGCAGCATGCCCAGTCACCATAAACAAGAACCAAGATGCCCTCGTGTCTTGCCAATGGGTTTCAGCCCCGCAAGTTCTCTATGGATTCAGTGGGACTGAGGAATGACAATGGAATGTTCTTGGGGTAAAAGGGTTTCTTACCTTCATTCTCCTGGCAACAGGTTGAGCACTAGACTCACGTTTGCACCCAGCCGTCTGCAGGTCCGTAATCCTCCTCTGTCTCTGCCTCCTCCCAGAGCACTGGGTGGAGCTCAGTCCATAATAGCTTATTGCCTTGGGGTGTGGAAGCAGTAACCTAGCAGCAGGCCGGTTACATCAAGTAGTTTTGATTCAGGGGAGGATCCTGGCCACGGGAACTTCAGTTTTCCCCAACCCCTGCTAGTAATTTTCAGATAGAGCTTCCTTGGGCTTCCAGGACTTGGTGAGACCAGATTCTCCTGAGTTCCTAAGATCTCTGCCAAAGGATCAGCCAGAATCAGACTGACCTACTTCCCTGGGGGTACAACTTCCCCTCTCTTTGCCAAATTACAAAAAAAAAAAGGAGCAGTGTTATTCTGTGGTGCTCCAGCTTCGTCCCTCCCCTGGGTTGTCGGTGTGGCTGAGTTTAGCCCAACATTGCTATCCCTTAAAATTAAGAGTGCTTTGCAGGGAGGGCGGAAACTTGAAGTCATCGGAAATAAGATAAACATTTCTGATTTGGACTTGTCCTCTTTAGGTGATCTTTCAGAAGGCTGCAGTGTCCTTGATAAATTAGTTCTCCAGCTCTAATTCCAGGAGCGATTGGGAGGGAGATAGAGAAAAGCTGTGGTGTGTAGAGGAATTTGGAGAAACGTGTTTGTTAAGGCCAAGTCTCAAAGCCTTGGCAGTGAGGTGTTTGTTGACTTGCTCAGCCCGCCCTCTGGGACTGCATCCTGGGTGACATTTGAGTGGGCACAGCAAGGCCAGGCCCTCCCTGGAAAGCAAGGGTTTTTTTCAAATCACATGGCCCTGGGTTTGATTTTCCATTTTAGTACTTCTGTGCAACTGCCCTCTGACAGCCGACTCCACCTCTGAACCTTAGTCACTGCATTAGAAAATGTGGATAATCAAAGCTGACCCCCCCCCGGTCTGTTAAGAGCTTAAACGGTAATATCCCCATAGAGTGTTCAGAACCATGGTGCCCCGGTAACAAGTGTTAAAGGGGTTTCCCTTTACATCCCACATGGTCTGGACAGAGCTTCAGTCTTCTGTCTTAGAAGGCAGGATTAGGCCTATACAAAATTCTTTTGCTTGTCCATTCAAGCAAATGTTTTGAGGGCCTTCTACATGCCAGGCACTGTGTTGGATGTTGTGGCCTCAATGGTGAACAGATGGATGGGGCCACTTGGGGAACAGGGCAAGCAAACACAGGGACAGACCCATCAGGTCATGCGGGGATGGCATTAGGAACAAAGTACCACACACTGGGGGGCCTAAAACCATCAACATGTATTGCCTCCCAGTTCTGGAGGCTAGAAGTCTCAAATCAAGATGTCCATAGAGCCATGCCCCTTGTCCCTTCCAGCTTCTGCTAGTTGCTGGCAATCCTTGGAGTTCCTCAGCTTGTATCACTCTGACCGCTGTCTCATTTTCACTCAGCACCATCCCTTGTGTGTCTCTGTATCCCAATTTCCCTCTCCTCCTAAGGACACTGGTCACTGGAGGAAGGCCTGTTCTAATCCACTATGACAGCATTTTAACTTGATGTCATCTGCAAAGACCCTACTTCCAAATATGGCCATATTCACAGGTTCTGAGTGGACATGAATTTGGGGGGACACTACTCAACCCAGTACAGTGAAATACGCCACGAGGACAAAACTGGACCCCGACAGTGAGCAGGGGTGGGTTTTTGCTGGGGGCAATGGGAGGGGGGTGGTCTCTCCCATGGGGATCAGGGAGAGCCCCTCTGAGCAGGTGACCTTTGAGCTCACATAGAAGGACAATAGGGTGGCAGCTGCCAGAGGAGTACTCACTTCTTAGGGGAAATCTCTTTTTTTTTCTTTTTCTTTTGAACTGTTTTACTGTTTTTTAAATTGAGGCATAGTTGATATACTGTATTAGTTTTAGGTGTGAACGTAGTGATTCCATAGATGTATATATTGCAAAATGATCACTGTAACATCAGCCACCACACATAATTACTAATTTTTTTTCTCTTGTGATGAGAAGATGTGAGATCGACTCTCTTTGCAACTTTGGAACATGCAATGTAGTGTTATTAACTAGAGTCGCCATCTGCACATCACATCCCTAGTACTTCTTTATCTTATAACTGGAAGTTTGTACCTTTTGACCCCTTCCCCCACGTCCCCCATATCCTGTCCTTGTAAATTCCTTTTTGGGCAATAGGCTTTCATTCTAAGCCAGGATATCTCTACGTAGACGACACACTGAAAGCTTCAGAATCTATATGCCGATTCTCCCAGCATTTAAAAGACTCTCCCCGACCAATTAAACAGAATCCTGGGGGGTTGATCCCCCACATGGGTATTTTTAAAGGCCGCCCAGGGAGAAGATAAAATTGATAACTCCAGGGGAGCCCTGGCTGCACAATGGAGCCTCCTACCTGCTTTTTATGGATGTTGCATCTTGTCTCTCAACGAAGAAGTGCCGCGATCCCGCGGCCCAGGGGTTCCGATGCAGGAGTGGGAGGTGACCCGGGCGTCTGGCTTCCTCAAGGTCGTCTTGACCTGCCATTCAGCTCACCATTTCCTGCCACCTTCAGCAAGCTGCCTCATCTTTCTAGCTTCAGGCTTCTCATCTGTGAAAGGAAAATAATAATAACAATAACAATGAAATAATAACAGTACCTGATGTGAAGGGTGTGTAAAAACAGAATTCCTGATGTCTTGCCAACGGGTTTCAGCCCAAGTTCACTATGGATTCAATGTGAACAAAAAAATGACAGTAGAACCTTCTTGGGGTGAAAGGGTTAGACCCAACTTTATTCCCACGGAGGCAGGTCAATCACTAGAATCTGCATGCAGTCTGCATGCAGCAAGCTGGTCTCTGCCTCTGGGCCTCTCTGCCCCGCAGCTGTTTCAGTCTCTGTCCTCGGCGCTGCCACCACTCCAGCCTCTGCTCTCCTGCAGCCATGCCACTGTGTTGCCCAGAGCACTGGGCGGAGCTCTTTATATAGAGTCAATAATGATGTATTGCCCACACGTGTGTAGTGAGCTAGCCAACCAGGGCCAGGTGAAAATCCTGGCCACAGGAACCTTTACTTTATCCACACATGAGTACACGGGAAGCGTATTGTACAGGGCCTCCCGGGTGTGAGCTCTGCATACATGGCGGTCTGGGTGTCTAACTGGAGGCACTAGTTACCCGCCCCCCACACTTCTGCTGAGGCCCTGGGAGCTGCAGAACCTTAGCAGGGTCTTAGATGACCATCAGGTGGCCCCTTCGGCCCAGGTCACTGGTCCTGTAGGTTTGAGGTAACGTTCTGACTCCACCAACATTAGGAGGGCCCCACAGTGACGATGGGTGTCAGCTGGCTGAGCCCAGAGCTCTCTGTAGAAGGAGCCTCTTCCTTCATCTGCAGATGCAGCTTGAATCTGGCTTTGCTGCCCGTCTGTCTTTGGGGAGTCAGGCCAACCAGGAGCGCCTGTCAGGGCCTGGCCAGTGGGGCTACCTGGAGGGACGGTTTGGCCTTGGTGAGCAGGTTGGCTGCACCCTGTGAGGCAGTGATGGGCCATGGAGACTCCCTTTATGGAGGCCTGTGGATGGGCCTCTCCCTGGGCTGCCAGGGGTCTCACCTCGGGGCTCCAGGCCATGCAGCCACGGGCCTGGTGGAGCTGGGCTGGCCTGCCTCATGGAGCTCGTTCCCAGTAATGTTAATAAAACCTAGTTGTCTTCTCCCACAGCACGCCACATCTGTCTTCATCGAAGCGTGCTCTTGGTGATCTCACTGTGGAGTTTTCCATTAAAAAGTTTGACTAATTCCATAAATATTAAAATAAGACAGATAATTAGAATCCAGGTGCTCACTGTTACACAAAGCAGTAAAGTCTGCTCTGCATTATTATTATTATTATTAATAAGCACTCACATAGCGCTAGTAGTAAGTGCAGAGCGGAGAGGCCCGCAATCACTGTTATTAACATCATCCCCCAAGACTGTCTGGAGGGGTCCGCCCGTCCCCCCCCGAGGTGCTGAGAGGGGGCCCAGAGGGGTTGGCGGCAGGATGGGAGAGCCTGCGTTTGCTGGGGTCTAGGTGCTCAGCAACCTGAGCCTCCTGCTTCTAGGCCCTGGACTCAGTTTCCCCCACTCTCTGCAGATCCTGTTTCCTCCGACTGAAGTTGGGTGGGGGGCTGTCGGCAGCTCCCTGCACCCCTGGCTCATGGGGCCAGGGTGGGGGTGTGTGGCAGTGGTGCGGAAAGAGGCGCTCGGCCTGGTGCCCCGGGTGTGTGCTCAAAAGCCAGAGCTAAATAATAGGTGTCTCTGAGCCTCTCTATGAATCACGCAGAGAAGTTTAAACTTTGAATCATTAAGGCAGAAGGGAGGGCCTGCCGAATTGATAAACAGCAGAGTTGGGTGGGGAAGCTGTCGGGACCCTCAAGCCCAAGAGGCAGTGCTGCTGCGTTCCGTCACAGCTGTAAGCGTCTCGCGGACCCCTTGATGATGGATGCCCAGAATGGCCACCAGGGAGCATGAGAAAAGGCCTGTTCTTATTTTTAACCAGAGAAGCAAGTCAACTCTCCAGAACTCTTTTCCCCTTTATTTTTTTCAAGTACTTGTAAAAAAACAAACACCAAAAAAGCTCTCTCGGCAGCTAACTGAGGAATTGGAATTGGTCTGAACTTTCCAAACCTGGGCTTTGATCTCGGGCCTCGGTGTGACTGTTTCCTTCGCTGCTGGACACGGATGGAGCGGCCCTCATGCACAGTCTGGCCCTGGTGCTGGGGCCGCCTGTGGAGATGAGGACTCTGTGCAGACAGCCGCTCTATGTTTCATTCAGCCAAGGACAGGCTTGGGTTGATCCGCCCCTTTTCAGAATGTGCCGGAACAGACGAGAGAGCTGCGGCTGCATTTCGGACCCATATGGAGTGACGTGGACATGACAGAAAGCTAGCATCTGCTTTGAGAGGTTCTGGTAGACGGTGAGAAAGGTGCTCATGAGGAGGGCAGATTACCAAAGTTAGAGAAAGGGCTGCGTCAGGCCATCCCAGAGCCTGAGGCGAAAGGGAAAACACTGATTCTGTCTTTAGTTAAAACTGTGATATTTTGTTCATCAAGGATTTAGATTTTAAAAAAAGTTTTGCATTAAATTCATACCGACCTCGATTACTGAGTCCTTTGGCAGCCCCTGAGGCTTGCACTCTAATTGCACTCCTGTGCTAGAGGCCTGGGTGGTACTCCCAAGCTGACTCCTGGGGCTCCCCTATGGTGTGGTGGGGTGGGGGGAGGGAAGGAGAAGGTGTCCCCGGAAACTGGGATCGCTACACAGGTGCCGAGGGCAGTGCGGGTTTACAGAGGACGCCCCTAAGCCAGGCAGGCAGGCATCTGCTCAAGGCCGGCCTTGCATGAGGCCTGTTGGAAGACATTGAGTCAGTCCAGGGGTGTTCACTAAAGACTAGGCAGAGAATGAGAAGCCCCATAACCTGGGTGAGACGCAGAGTGCGTCCAGGGCAGACACTGCTTCGGAGGGCATTCCTGGAGTGTGGTGGCTTGTCACACCCGCCTTCTATCTAGAGGCATCTTCAGACAGAAAGATGTGGACGCTGCCTGGAGAAGGCCGCTAAGCTCCAAATGAGCCCTAAGATTGGGGAAGGGTGGTTGGTGACAGAAAGCTCCTCATTGCGCTGGGTGTGCTCTGGCCCCTTGGGAGCCTGGGACAGGGTGCCTTCCAGACCCCCGAGAGGGCCCTGAAGAACATTCGGTGGCTTGAAGTCTGCGAGGGACCCTGGGAACCGGACACCGGTTCTCTAAAGCCGTGTGAAGGACAGGAAAGGGACAAGCAGCACTGTGTGCGTCCCAGGAAACCGCTAAAACCCCAGCCCGGGTCTGTGATCATCAAGAAAGAATGTGGCAAAGGCCACGCTGAGCTGCCGTGGTGTCACTCCTTTGCCAACAAAGTGAAGAACTCAGGGTGATGGCAGAAACACAGGTGGGGCGCTGAAGTCACTGGCGGGGGCAGGACCCTGAGCCATTTGCTTATTTTCCCCAAGACAGAAGATCTGTGTGTCTGTGGCATTTATCTATCCGCTTAAAGCTCAACGCCTCCACCGGGACTGATAAGAGCACCATCTTTATAGGGCTTTTGTGACAATTAAATGAGATAAAGAGAATAAAGAGCTTCGTACAGGGCCACGCAGAGCTAAGTGCCTGGTAAAATGACTAAGATAATTTCTCCAGGAAGGCAGGTAATTTTAGGAGTTCCGTTGGCCGCCACTAGGGGGAGCAAAGGCCCAGTTTCTGCCTCTGGACCTGGGGATCCGAGCATCGCGCTCCCACAAAGTGACAGTAAAGAAGAGTAGAAGAAACGGAAGGTGGAGGTGGCAGTGCTGGGACTACAGGTGGATGGGGCGCCCTGGGACTCAGGGCATTTGCAGGACCAGCGGGCAGGGGCAGGGATGACGGATGCGGGCATCTCCGGGAGCTGCCAGCCGCCCCACAGGGGAAGCCTGGTACCTGGAGACTGGCCGTCTCCCTGCCTCTTCCCAGCCCCTGCCACGTAGTCCTCACACCTGAGTGCGTAGGGTGCTCACAGGGGACTCTCAGACAACAGAGCTGTGTGATGACCTCCACCTGAAGATCTGATTGGACACTCATTAGCTTCTGGTAGAAGGGCGCACGGGGCTGTCCGGGAAACAGTGCCCAATATTGGAATCGGGAGCCGTGTGCACATAGCGAGCATAGTGAGTACTCCGGGCTTCCCCTCCCTCCCTCCCAAACCCAGCTTCCCATTCATTCTCAGCTCCGTGCTGCTGCACACTGCGCCCAAGGGCCCCTGGGAGCCAGCAGAGGGCAAGGAGAAGGGAGAGGGGACTTCCTGCTCCTGGTTTATTTGCTGTTCCATCACTTGCTCCAGTGGCGTCACTTTCTCCTGTGCTGGTGGCAGCAGCATTCATTCTGGCTGTGGGCTTCCATGTGCACTCCCAGAACCAGCCTCACCGTGCCTCCTTGGAGATACCAGCTGGCAGCTGCTGGGCATCACCCAACAATTGCCTGTGTCCCAGAGGCAGTAGACCAGTGGGCTTCACCCATCCCCCTTGGTCCCCCAACCCTATGGGTAATAGCTGCTTCCTGTTATTGTCTTTTGTACTTCCATGTCCCACATCCTTATTTTTTCCTTCAGTCCTTGGCCCCTTATGTGACCAATCCCCTCTGTTACATTCTCTCTGCTGAAACAACTGTTTTCCTGATGGGAGCCCACTGTAGTTTTTTACTCTGGATTTGCAAGTGGTAGACACCAAGGTCACCTGTCAGAAGGTCAGGAGGTGCGCCGAGGCATGTGGGGGATCACAGAATGGTAAGAGGTGGAAAGGGGGGAGCCCCAGAGGGGGATGAAGGGCCCACAGACAGACTGAGGGAAGCCATAGGATCTTGTCCAGGGGCAGAGTGAGCCAGTGGTGCAAATGCCCTACTCGGAGTAACTGCACCCGTGTTAATGTTTGCACAAATCTACCTCTGAAAAAGTATTCACGTTTTTCACTTGAAGAAAAAGATGAACATAAGAACAAGAAAGGAGAAGGGAAAGAAGTGGAGATGTATTTTCACAAAGCCTACCTACTTTTTTTTCTTTATTATCAATATAGCAAAGTGAAATATTGGGAGACTTCCTTGCTCAGGATCATCTTTATGAGAAAGGGAGAGAAAGACAAACCAGGCATCAAAGGGCTCTGCTGGGGGAGGCGAGGGCCGGCTGGGTGCCAGGGAAGTGAGTCTGGGCAGCAGGCATCCAGGTGTGCATTCTGAAGATGCAGGAGGAAGAGGATCCTGAGGTGGAGGGGATCTGAATGCTGGGAGGGAACATTCTAGAAAACCTGACTTCAAAATTTTGCTACAGCACTGGACTATCTTTGTAGATAAAAAAAGATAATAGATTTTGTTTTTAGAGGCCAGATATAAAGTAATTTCTACCATGTTTTCTGTGGCGTTGCCAGGTGCTGGGCATGCACTCTGATGAAAGCAGTCACCCAAGGCACCGGGGGCCTTCCTGGGTACACAGACGGCCTTCCCGTAAGTGACTGGTTCCTGCTTCCTGTGAGGGGTCATCCTGAAAGAGAAGCAAAGAGAATGAATGGCTTTGCATTTAAGTCCTGGGGGGTGCCCAGCCAGCAGAGCAGAATGGGCCTCGGGTGTCTAGAGAAGGGTGGCGGGGAGGCTGGACTGGGTTCCCTTCAACAGGCCCCAAAGTGCTCAGCGAGTCTGTGCAAAAGGCATGCTAATTGCAGTCATTTAGGCAAATTGATTGCTATTTAGGCCTAAGTGCCAGCGGCACAGCGATGACTCTGCCTATCATGACACACGTGTCAGATGAAGTGGACTCTGAGCTTTCTTTGATGACAATAAACTCTCGGCTGCTGTCACACTGGGCTCACTTGGCTGGCTTGTACCAGACACCAGGGAAGGCCCGAGCAGAGGCCCCGGGGGCCTTTCCTGCCGCTTCTTCCATCTCCCCCCCACGTCTGGCGGGCTCTCTGGGCTCCTGTTGTTCCTGTTCTCCCTGCTGGAGCAGCCACCAGCCTCCTCCATGGCTCTTGCTCTCTGGCCTCAGGACAGGGAACTGCCGAATCCCAAGAACCCCTCATTTTCTTCTGGCACCTTCTCAAGCTGCTCCTCTGCTTGCAAGGGTCTCTGTGTGCCTGGCCTTCCCTCTGGGGAGGCTGAATTGTCGCTTTCCCAGCAGAGGAAGACAGTCTGTCTCCGAACGAAGCATCCTGACTGCAGGTGGGGCCCCAGTGGAGGTGCAGACTGCTCAGAAACAAGTTACTCCTCTTTATATGAAAATATTCCATTCTTTATGTCAGGGGCCTATCCTGTTCACATTATGCCTCTTCACCAGAGATACACACACTGGGGTGCAGTGGGCTCTTGAGGCCGGAATATGCACAAAGCACTGGAATGCTCAACAGAGCCTGGAAGGATCAGAGCAATAGAGTTAAAATGAGGTCACACTCACTTTGGGTGGGCCCCAAATCCAAGGACTGGCATCCTTATGAGCAGAGGAAACAGAGACCCCGAAACACACAAGGAGTCACCAGGTGGCATTGGGGGTGCAGAGATGGGAATAGTGCTGCCCCAAGCCGAGGGAAGGCACAGATTTCTGGTGACCAGCAGAAGCTAGACGAGGCCAGGAGAGGTTCTTAGAGCCGTCGGAGGGAGTGGCACTGCCGGCACCTCCATCTCAGCCTTCCAGCCTCCAGACCTGGGGATGGCCAGGCTCTGTTGTGTGGACACCCTGTTTGGGGTACTTCCTTGAGGCGGCCCTAGGAGACTGACGTCTTCCCACCCCTTCTTCTCTCTGTGTCGGAGCTGCAGGCGCAGGTCTGAGGATTTGACACCACCAGGGTTTTCCCTAGGTGTCGACCTAGAGTTCCTGATTTAGCATACACACAAAAAACCAAAATGGGATTCCCAGTTAAATCTGAGTTTCAGGTCAACAACAAATGCCTTTTTTTAGAATAAGTATGTCCCCAGTACTGCATGGGACAATGAATGGTACTGACAATGATTCCTTGTGAATCTGGAATTCAGTTTTAACCGGGAGTCCCTCATTCTACCCAGCCCTCCTACCCCCTACCCCTGCTTTGGCCCTCGGCTCACAGAAGGGTCTGCAGGGTGGAAGGTGGAGGTGGCGGCTGGCGAGCCTGGTGGGGCTGCTTCTGCACCCACCCGCACTCCCACCTCCGGGCTCCCTGGGCCCTGCCAGCAGCCTGCAGTCTGAACATCGTCTCTACCAGCTGGAGACCAGTCTGGCAGGATTGGAACCGAAGGGAGGAGGCACAGAGGGGGCGCAAGCCTGCCTGGGGGAGGCCTGCCGGCGGGAGGGAGCCGGGCCTGCCAGCGGGGCCTGCTGCGCTGCACGTGGCGCCAGCCTCTGCGCTTTGATTTGCTCTATTTTAAACTGTCTTCAATTTCCCTCCTGGGGAAGGGAGGAAGGTTGGGGGTGGAGGGGGGGTATACGGAATGAGTTGGGGGACTCAGAAGTGGATGGAAAACCAGAAGCTGGGAGGCAGAGCTGTGTGGAGTTTCTGAGGTCTTGTGACAGAACAGGGCACAGGGATTCTGGGGTATGGGAATTCTGGGGCATAGGCAAAGGAGAGTGAGGCGTTGTGGGAGGAGAGGTGGCAGGCAGTCTGGCTGGGGTTCGGGGTGCCTTGGGGAGTGGGAGGCCATGGCTGAGGGGCCTGAGGGGCCAAGCCAAACCATTTGGGGGTGTCTCTGTAGAATGTGCTGACCAGGGGAAATGGGCACAAGGGGACTCTGCCAACACAAGCCAGCTGGACTGGGAGGCTGGTGGTGCCATTTCCTCAAAACATGTCCCAGGAGGAGAAGCAGTGACAGTCAGTCTGAAGTAGAGGCTCCGAAGGGTAGCATGGAGGAAACGCCACAGGCAGAGATGCCTGGGAGCTGCTCACGTTCCAGGAGAGGATTGTGAGTCCGTGTGTGGCAGGTTCCGGGGAGCCGCCAGGCCTATGGGGGCAACTGCCTGGGAGCTGGGACCCCGGCCTGCAGCTGCCCAGGGGCTTCCCTACGGCTGTGGGCAGCAGGCCTTGGTCTCCAGGCCGGGGGGCGGCAGAGCCCACCCGTCCTGTGAGAGAGGGCAGAGCTCCCTAGAAGAGAGACTTACATTCTGTACCTGGTGAGCACGGAATGTGTGTGTGTGTGGGGGGGATGGGCCTCCAACTGGGCCCCAGGGCACCAGAGAAAGGGGCTAGGCCAGTGGGGCATGGGATTCTGGGTAAAGAGCAGTTCTAGAGCTTGTGGGGTGGTTAGGGCCCTGGCTCCGGAGGAGGCTTCCGGGGTGCCCGTGGCCAGGAGGCACACGGGTGAGTTAGGCAGGTCACCCTCTCACGGCTCATTTACTTGTGTATCCGACAGACATGGAGTCCTGGCACCTGCCCTTCAGTGCTGGAGGCTGGCGCCACAGCATGAACGGGCCCACGGGGTCTGGTGCCGGGGTCAGACACGAACCCATGAGCAGCTCCTCGCTATGGAGACAGGAGGCCATGTGTCAGGAAGGCAGCGCCTCCCACGCCGGAATCCAGTCCTGGCCCCACTTCTCACCGACCTTTCAGCTTCAGTTTCCTCGTCTGTAATGGGGAGAGAATCAAATCTACTCTTTAGGGTTTTATTCTTGGGTCAGAGATGCTGTCTACAAGTTACCCTTCACGATTCCCAGCACACAGCAGCCCTCGGTGAATTGCAGCTACTGCAGAAGCCTGTAGAGAGCCCAGCGGGGGCCTACGAAATGACTGGAGATAGTAATTTTTTAGCTGAGTCTTGAAAATCAGTTGGGGTTCCTGAGGTCTTGTTACAGAACAGGGTCAAGAGGAGAGGAACTTAGAGCCTGGGGTCTGACCTGTCCTCCCATAACACTTACCAAGTATTTCATACTGAGCCTTATTTAACCTTCATGCCAAATCTAGTTTAGATTTTGGAGTCTGAGATGCTTGGGTTCAAATTCTAGTTTTAGCATCTGTGAGCTGTGTGACCTTGGACAAGTGACTTCACCTCTCTGAGCCTCTCAGATTCTGCCCCTCAAAGCAGGAGATAATAATGTATTGTATAGGGATATTCGTGAAGATGCAGTGAACACTGCCCAGCATATAATTACACTATAGATACGTCTGTGACTCTGACTATGGCCCCTACCTGTACCGCAGGAGTGTAGAGAAGAGCCCTCTGTCTGGAGAGGTCTGCCAGAGACCCATGGCCAATCCCCCCCACTGGAAGGGTGAAGTGTGCAGAAATCGGTGACAATGGACGGTGTCCCCACTGTGCGCCCCACTTCCTAAGGGGAGAGGCCAGAGTGGAGGGAGGCCAAGGACCAACCCTGGGAAAGGCCACAAGGGGGCATATGCAGATGGGGGTACCCCCAGAGCCTGGTGCCAAGCTGAGGGGAAAGCTGGCCGAGGGAGCTATGGGCTTGGCGGCTGGGACCTCTCATTAAATTGGATTGGCAGGTATTTTCTTTCAAGGGTTCCAGTGCCAGGAGGAAGAACAAATCCAAGCCCCGAAGTAGCTGACTCTGTCTTGCACCTCTGCATCCGGAGCACCTGTCTGAGGGGTGTGGTTCCCTGGTGCTGTGTCCCTGTGCCTCTGTGCCTGCTCTGTGCCAGGGAAGGAATTTAACCGGCATTAAGACCTATAGCTAAAGCCACTGTAGACCATGGGCCCAGGTTCCCAAAGGATTCTCAGGCTCCAGCCCTCTGCGGGGTCCCCTCTGGCTTCCTGTGGTGAGGAGCCCTGAGAGGGGGATGGGGCACCGGCACAGTGGGAGGCCCCCTTACTCTGGCAGAGGACAGCCCCCACCTGCTCCCTCCTGCTGGGGTTGGATGGAGGCAGGAAGGAATAAGGGGATTCCTGGGCTGCAGAACAGGGGCCCACTGGGCGTGGTGGGGTGGGGTCGGTGTCAGTCATGTCCTCAGAAGCTCCGAGCAAGAAGCATCATGCTTCCTATTGCCTAATTTTAAAGAAATGGAACATTATAATCTGCTCACTTAAAAAAACACAAAAAGGATCCCGCACTATTCAATTTCTGTGGAAACAGCAAATCGTGCTTTTGCTCTTTCCCTGCCAGAGCTGAGGGGCAGGAACGTGGGGGAGGGAGCAAAACCGGGAGAGGCCAGGAGAGGGGCAAGACCCCAGGGCGGAGGGAGCCGCAGGCCCAGAGCGGGAGGGGGCGGGTGGGAGCGGCTGTGTGCTGTTGAGCGTTCCTGTCACCCAACGTCCCTGGGCCCGTGGGCATCGCAGGAGACATCACCTGCTACTGCTTTGCTTTGAACTGTTAATTAGCTCTTCAATAATTCAGACCATTTCTTTCTACACCACAAAAGGCTGACGTCTTAAAATTTAAAGTTTGTTTTTGAAATAAGGGGCAATTTTCCAGAGACATTCTAGATGTTACTCAGAACAGCAGCTACTTTGGATTTCACGATGTGTTTGGAACTCACATGGGCTGGCGCTTTTCTAAGCATGAGCACAGGGGACCAGCGCTGTCCCCTCCTCACGGGGGCCAAGGACCGAACCACTCCCCGCTCAGGCGGGGCACAACACACCCAACAGTCCTCTCCTTGCTGTGCCCCGAGGAGCTGGGAGGGGTCGGGCTGCCTGTCCACTTAGCTGGATTTCAGGAAGTGTCCGGCATGTCTGGAGAGCCCAGAGAGCGAGGTGGGTGGGGATCTGCAGAGGCTCAGGACCTCAGCCCCCTAGCTAGGAGCTGGCCTTGGTGTGCAGCAGGGTGCATGGAAAGAGTACGGATTTTGGAGTCTGACTGGCAAAGATCTTAGCTGCAAAGATCTCGCAGCACTAACCATGGGTCTTGGGTTTCTAACAAGTTTCTAACCTGTTCGAGGTGGAAAAACCTCGCAGGGAGCCCAGGACCCAATGTGTTCTGAACTCCTGCCTGCGGAGGCCATGCTGGCCCTGCAGGGCTGGGAGTGGTACCTGGGGATGCGCCCCACCCAGGCTGGTGCCAGTGCACGCCCCCCTCTGCTTGTGAACTGGCATTGTCCTGGGGCAGGGAGGGCTACAGCCTGGGCGTCAGGGCAGCAGGGCCCTCGGAAGCCTGGCGCCAGGCAGTGTGGGCCACGCTGTGCCCGGGCCATACACCTATCAACACAGAGCAAGCTTCGTCTGCCTCCCAACCAGGCGTGAGATCTAGAAGACCGGCTCTTCCTTTTCTGGGACCTTCCACAGTGCGCCCCACAGGCAACACCTTCACTCCTACTTCAGTCTTGGCCTTTTATTTGGTTTCACCTGAGATTTCACCGGCAAGGAAGACATGCAAAGGAAAACCAGCCGCAAACCACGGGACGAGGGCTCTCACAGGACCCCCCAGCTCTGGCTGTCGGTGGGGTCCCCGCTGGCCTGCTGTGGTTAGGTTCCCAGGGAGGGAGAGGGGGTGGCAGCCGCTGGGCCCCCTGGTCCTGGCGGAGGACAGCTTCCTCCTGCACACCCTCCCGCGGTGGCCTCCGGAGGCATCTGCCTGGACACCAAAGCCCTCCGCAGTGGTCGCAGTAACGAGACATGAGGGACTACCACCCGGCACACCAGGGAAGCCCGGCTGCCTTTCTGGCTGGGGTTAGGCGCCTCCCTAGCAGGTAGTTCTCCACCACTCCGGGGCTTCTCCCAGCTCGGCTGCCTCTCCAGGGAATTGCTAAGGCTGCTGAACTAGATGGCTAATTGGTGGAGGCTGCAGAAAGAGCCCTGGGTCGTGGCAGGGCCAGTCCTGTCTCCTTGTGATGTACAGGAGTGGCTCCGCCACCCGCATGTTGACCAAGGGCAGGGTAATCGGGGAGAAATTGCCTCTCGATGTCCGGAGCCCTGTGGAGAATCCCAGTTCACTCGATAGCGGGGCTGGGAGGCCCTCCTCACCTGGATAGCTGGAGTCAGCTGACGAAGCAAGACTAGTTTCCCAGGCAGCCACTAAACACATCCACGGTGTCCACGCAGGAAGAAGGTGCTCCACTGAGGCCCAGAGGGAAGAGGCACTGGGCTGGAGGCCACAGGGCACTGGGGCAGCATCAGGTAAACTTAGGGGGCCTGAGATCTGGTGCTAAATTGCTCCTTCAGGTCCCACTGACCCCTTGGAGACCCGTGTGTGTGTGTGTGTGTGTGTGTGTGTGTGATCATACGTCTGGCCTCTCCCCATCGGTCCAGGCCCCGGGGGCAGGAAGCACCTTTCCCTTCCTGGGGAATTGGGAGGAAGAGTCGGGCACTCTTGGCTATGAGAAGAGGTGGGGGTCTCACCATCCCAGCAAGGAAGGCCCCGCCTGGGCCAGTACTGCTGGCGAGGCTGGGGGTATCTGTCTACCTAACTTTGGCAGGCAGTGAATAGGCTGTTTTACTTTTCTCCAACGTAGCGTTTATCTAAGGTGATATTTTGGCTTCAATGTGTTCTCCAGCTCTGGTCTTCTTTCTCATTTCTGTGAAAACTTGGGCAGGGAGAAAGGGTACTCTTTACTGGGTTCCAACATGACCCCCCTGCCAAATGACAGTGGGCTTGGTGTGGGTGCCCCCTAGCTGGGAGGCCAAGTTGGAGGGGGATCAGGCCCTGCTCAGGCCTCATCCGCCCCAGGCTGTCAGTCTAGCCCGCCGCCAGAGCCTAGTTCCCTCAGAAACAAAATGCCACTCTGAATTTAAATGATGTGTCCTTCTGGGAAATTCTTCGCGGTGACAGGACTGTTCAAACATGAAAAGTAAAAAGGGAAACAATGTGATAGTTCAGAAACCACTGTTTTGGTGGGCTGGAGAGCTCCAATAGCCCGCGGACAATTCCTGGCGGGGAGGGCCTTATTTTGATCTGCCAAGCGAGAGGAACATTGACAAAATTTCTGCTTGACATGCAGTGAAATCTGACGGGAGCGATTTTTTTTGCAAGGACGGGGCCTCAGTGAGGTGGTGCATGAAGCAGAAGTAACCGTTTTATGTGTGAAACTCTGTGGGCAGAGCAAAGATGCGCGAAGAGAGAATAATTGGAAGTGGCCTGACCAGGGAGAGGGGTAGAGGGTGGCAGGAGGGGGTGTGTCTCTTCCTGGTCGGGGCGCGGCTGCCTGGGCATCGGTCACGTTCCTCATCAACGATGTACATCACCAGGGGGCGCTGCAGCCCTTCCCGAAGGTGCCCGGCGAGCCGCAGGAGCCTGGAGGGATGTCAGAGGCCGCCCTAACCTGCCCCTCCCTGAGGCATCAGGGGGAATGTCCCAAAGCCCCTGCCCCCCGTGCCTCCAGATGTTGGGATGGCTTTACCTTCCCGCGGGAGCCAGACCCCTGGCGACTAAAGAGGAGGCAAGGGGCCATCCTGGGCGGAAGACGACCCTGCGGAAAGATGCTCTTCCCTGTGCAATGCCCCCTGCCAGGTTCCCTCAGGGCCCCTTCGCCTGGCATTGCTCTCCGGCATCATCCCTGCATCTTCTTCACGGCTGCAAGGGCGCTGTCGGTGCTTAGCCTCAAGCATGAACCCCAGGCTGCTCTTTCTTGCTACAGGATTCAACCTAGAAGCAAAGTCATAGCGGCACTGAGATGTTTTAACCTGCTTGTTTATAACCTTTTGTAAATAAATTGTGAAGGAAGGACTCAGTTTCCTGTGATGTCCTGTAAGTCCATCTGGTCTACCAAGGTTTCCTGCTAAGCCTTAGAATGATGCATGGTTAGACACAATCTGAGTGGTTGTGACCCGGGCAGCTTCTACTGGGGTGAATCCAGTGAGAGACACGGAGGGTGACAGAGGGAGAGAAAGGGGGGCATCATGGATGCAGACAAAGAAGTCCTGGGGTCTCTCCAGTTTTTGTAGAATGTTGTAAAGAACAGGTGGACTAGAACGTCCCATTAATTCTGAAGGAAAATTTGGGGTCATTTCTTCACTTCTGTGGTCATAAATCATGTGATTTATGCTTTTTATTTATGTTTCTTATGCGGTAAGAACTCCAGGTCAAAAGGAGCCTTCCTTCACAGGTTTCAGCAAACCTCTCAGCCACGCCAAAGGTCTTGTCATTTTAACTCCTTGGGTATTTATCCTCCCCTCACATCTCACTGATAAAGTTAACTTGTGAAAATTTTAAAGAATTCATCTTGACTGAGTCAGTGGACCACTTGTAAATCCTGTCAGCTCTATGCAGTGAGGTGGGCACTACAAAAATAGCCTTTGTGAGTGGGATTCAGGAAATCTCTGTGCAGATGTAAATGAAGGTAATTTCCCTTCCTGAGTGCAGGCTGAATGCCTGTGGCTGGGGCCTGGCTCACAAGTCACCCTGTAAGCAGGACGATCATAACCACGCCACTGTCTTGGCCTAGAAGTCACAATTTATGCTTCTAATTTTAATTTTCCTCAGCTGAGGTCCCAGAAGGATTTATTAAATTTGCTTTGTGGAACCCATTAACTCTAAACTGAATAACGATGTCACCCTAGGCTTAGAATCAGTTTATTGTAAATTGTCTCTACACAGAACTCCAGGAATCCTATATTCCTCCATGACAGAATTTTAAGTCAGTTCATAAATGAAAAGGTTTACTCAATTTACCCAAAAGTTATTAGTAATTAACTGACGCCTAGAGACCATCGCTTGCAGAGGTGGTGAAAAGTAAATGAAGACTCCGGTGAGAGAGGATATTCATTATGTGGGTTAAATTAGAAGGTAGAAAACTTAAATTGTCCTTATCAGTAACTCCTTGATACTTTGGCTTAACTCTGTGGTTAAAATGGGTAATAATAACCTTTAACTAATTTTATTTTTTCATTGGCTTGATAGGCTGACCAAAGCAGATGAACAGCTCATGAAAATCTACATAGTCTGACACGTGCATATATGGAAATCGGTGGTCCTTCTAGAAATTATGAGGTCATTCACACTGTGCACATGAGGAGCTAGGCGTACTGGCAGGCAGAGGGGACCTCAGCACGCATGCGTGTTACTGGGTCTGGGGCATCTTTATATAACGAAAACACCTGTCATGAGTCTAGATGAGGGCAGCTCAGGAAGGACTAGGTGCCCCGAGGGAGTGGGGGTGGCAAGGAGTGTCGCCATCACCTCCACGGGTCGTGTTATCAGGAGACTTCGTGATGTAGTAGAGGAGGGTACGAGACAGGACATCTCGGCTCCCGTTGGCTTGAGCCACTTCTGTGAACTTGGACCAGTCACTCACTTCTCTGAGCGCCTTCCGGCTCCGGCTTCTAGAATTTGATGCATTTCGTGGACGGTGGGGCTGCCATCAGCTCCCTCCTCTGGAGGGAGGGGTAGGATCTGGGTATTTGTGGAGGGGTTACAGCTCTGTTGCCCTGCAAGGCTTCCGGGCCTGTGGGGAGCTGCCCTGTGCAGGGGCGAAGAGGCGGCTCTCGGCCGGGGCCCCCTCCTCCCCTGCACTGTGGCGAGGCACCTGCTGGTGCCCAGTGGTTTTGCCAGGCAGCACACTGCGTGGCTCAGTGCCCTTCCAGCTCCCCCCTCTGGAGTCCTCCGCTTCAAAAGCACCTCAGACAGAGGACTTACCGTTCGGCAGGTGAGAGAAACAGCTTCATTTGAGAGCAGGCCAGGATAAAAGCAGAAAGAAAGGAGCGAATCGAGTGCAGTAGGTATGGTTAGAGTGCATCAAACCCAAGTTCTTTCCCCAAGGGTGCAGTGTGAGGACTGGGGCTGCCCGGAGGGGGTGTCTACAGCCAGGGCACTCACGCTCAGGTCCGGCCCTGAGCACCACGCCACTCTTAGATGACATGCGATGAACACTGACTTCACAGGCCACGACAGCAGCACTTCCCAAACCTAGAAAATTCTTTCCTAAAATAACGATGTTTATCTACTCCGTTCTTCTTTGCGTTTGTTCACACATACCCTTTAAGGAAAGCAATGTAGAAAGTGAAAGTAGGAATTCTCATGTGCTTCTCTGTTTTCCCCGGTTGGAGCATGTGAAACGCTAATTCAAGAAGAAAAATGAGACCCGTTGGCCACGTGGAGTGACCTGAATTGTGTTGGATCAACACGCAATGAAGGTGAGGGTGTCACCACAAAGAAGCCCGTCTTTTCAGACTAAGATCAAAGCCCTGGCCGGCCAGCCTGGAACTGCTAAGCTAAGCGTTCCCTAATCAGCTGGCCTGTATGGAGATTCAGACATCTCCAGGAGGCTGGGAGCCTATCAGGCCCAAACTGATTATTCTAATCAAGTGTTTTAATTAAGCACTTATTGCCAGGATCAGAGGAACGAGACCAGCTCTCGAGCCGTAATGGGTAGTATTTTTTTTTAAAATTCTTTACGGTGCTCATGTTTGGCTTTGTGGGGGTTTAACAGGCTTCTAAAGTAGGACATGAGAGAGTCGGTCCCCTGTGAAGTGCTCACAGCTGAGCTGGCAGTCCGGCTAGTGGACACACACACACACATGCACACAAAAGTAAAATAAAAGAAAAGATATTACCAACCGGTTGCAAATGCATTAATACCCCCACCACGGCAACTCTCTGCCTCTTCCACACTAAAACACAACAGCAATACGGGCTAGCCCAAGATTTAAAAAAATATAAACACGCACACATTCGGTTGGCTTTTATTGGAATGCCTAGATGCAATCTATAGTCATCAAGTAATGGAAAATTCAGGTCACATATAAAGTTAGGAAGGCAAAAGAAAAGAACAATACAAATCAGACAAAATTTACATCTCAAAATATCATGAAACCATTTTGACTGGCTTTGCCTAAAATACTTTGAATATCAATTTCTTTTTTGTAAGCTAATTCTTTTCATTATACAGCCCCCCCCCACCTGCCAACCCCCCTACTCTTAGAAAAAGGTCTTTTGTTTACATATTCCCCAAGGTCACTATTTCTTGTAAAAGCATGTCCAGATCACAAGTCTTTTTAGAAAGAAATAGGCTCATTATACCTACTAACAAGACACTAATTGGGTTGATTTGACTTCATCTGAAATAAGCACCAGGAGATATTCCAAATCTGCTATTTATCGGTGCCAGTGTATCGGACCAGTCTATGTCGAGAAGAAGGCAAGTTTGTGATTTTACTTCTGTCATGTGGTACAAGCTTTTCATGGTCAAACATCAGAAACATTTCTGAGAATTTAGACTCAGAGCCTATTTCAACCAAAAGTACTTACAGCATGCTAAATACAGTCCTGCAGAAATTCCACTGAACAGAACTGCAAACACCTAAGTTAACAGTTAAAAAATAAAATGTGAGACAGCCATGTTTATGTGGTTTGAAATCTTGGTTTTCTAAATTTGGGCTTCCTAATACTTGCCAAAGGATTTCCAGGATAAAAAATATTAATGCTAATCTGTGCTTTCATTCTAATAAAATATCAGCATTCATTAGAAGATTAATTACTTCGGTATGCTCTACCAAATACACAAAGACAGTAATATAGCACTGATA
Organism: Manis javanica; assembly: GCF_040802235.1. Lineage (NCBI taxonomy): Eukaryota > Metazoa > Chordata > Mammalia > Pholidota > Manidae > Manis > Manis javanica. The sequence goes on from NC_133167.1 coordinate 102,294,904, forward strand.
CTGTAAATTCAGTAGCTATTTTGAAACTTTCCCAGCCAATCTGTTTAATAAACACGCCTAACTGTGCAATTTAGAGTATGTGATACATACAAAGCAGTTAGAAAATTATTTTCAATACATCACTTGAACCTTTATATTTACGACATGTTCACTTGCTATATTTTATCACCATTATACAGAGAGGAAAACAGTGCGTACTATAGCTCAATGAACTGAGAATATTTTCTAAAAATATTTTTGTGGCTGAATTTAGTGCTCACTAAAGAGATTTGCAAGAGTGGCTGAGCCGACACGTTAGTGCAGATGGGGGCTGTGCTCGGTCCCGCTCGCACGCGTGCAGGAGGGCACACCTGTCAGCTTACTTCCTGCTGGGTCTGCCACCTGCCGGTTCCCCGGGACAGAGTGCAGACTGCCATTCAGTTGGGTCGTGTGGGCGTAAAGGAGCTTTTTCTCTCCCTTTTGTGTCCTCTGGGAGACTTGAGGGGCCCAAACCTAAGACCAGCAGAGTGACCCTGACCTCCATCTGGCTGTCTCACCGCTGCTCAGGTTCTGCTGTCTTTCCTCGATCTTAACACCCATGTCTTAAGAGGGTCTCGACTACATCAGATCCTTTCCTTCTCACCGGTGTTTTCACCCAGCATCTGATGTGGTCCCACCTCCATCCTGCAATGGAGCTTCAAGGAAGAGTAACAGCAAAAACCCTGTGGTTAATTTTGTCAACTCTCCACCCCCTTGCAGGGCCTGGACAGGACCCGAGAACAACCTCCCCCACCCCGTCTTCTGTTACATTCCACCAGCTTGAGTTTCCTACTGAGCCTCTTAGTTGATAATGGTCGAGGACACTGGCCTGATGACGAGAAGAGAAAGGAGTTGTCCGATTAGCCACCCACTTAGGATTGCACTGTCCTATCCATCTAGTGATAGAAAGTTGCACGTTTTTTTCAACCGAATACAAAAATATTAACACTTCTGGACATTATAGGCATAAGTCGTTATATCTCTACAATATAATAATTTATACTGTACAGCTATAACGGATAACAAAAGGTGCAATCCTTTTAAAAAAATCACACAGTTCACATGTTTTTATCATTTTATTTTTAAGTATAAACTTTTTAAACACTTTACATAAATTAACTCCTCTGAGACTAATATTTGATGTACAGTAAATTGTAATTCATATAAAAATCCATAAACAACTTGTCTCACATAATTTACAAAAAAATTCAGGGTTCTCCTTTGCTTATCAGGGACAGGGATTCTTTTTGCCAGTTTTTTCCCCCAAGGCAAACCACGTTGGCATTGAAAATCCGTCGTGAAATCCCCCGCCTCGGAGCAGAAGCCACTTGTGCCAAATGTCCTCTTACAAAGCAGCACGGAGGGACAGCGGTTGGTTGGGTTGTCTATAAACAGTGATTTTTGCCCCACATTTTAAAATTAACAGATATATATATCTATATATCTATATATATCTCACATCCTATGCAGAGAGACGACTACTTGTAAGCAAAGGTCGACAATTCGGTAATATCTGGAAATACTGTATGCATTTTTACTTTAGTTAAATACAGTGCCTCAAAGTAACAGATGGCCTAGAGCAAAACGTTGAGGCCTGTTTTCCTTTCTTTCTTTTCCATTTAATACTTTGAGTCCAACTGAGTGCAGCGAGATGCATATGTAAACATATTCTTTAAAGCCGATCACCTTTAAGGTCATTCAAAAAGAGTTTTTATGTATTTGTTCTTTCCTGTGGGTTTTCGAAAATGGCAGGATCGTTCTCCTGGAAGGCTCTTCTGTGTCGGAGAGTCCAAGTCGGATTGTGCTACAGAAAAAATCTGAGCAAAGGGGTGGTTTAGGCTCACGAGCAACGCAGCGCACGGGGCTGGGGCCGCCTCCCAGCTGCGGTGGGTGGGGGCCGCCGTCCCTGGCAGCCGGGCGCCCAGGGGGTTACCTCTTGCCGATCTCGCTTTGTCGGAGGAACTGGATGTTGTTGGCGCTGTCGGCCAGCTCGGGGTACTGCTCCACCGAGAGTACGTAGTACCCGTCGTAGCCCTGCACCTTGCCGGCGCTCAGCAGCTGCCGCTTCTCGCCCTCCGTCCAGAGGCGCGCGCCCTCCTCGCCGTCGCGCACGCGCTGCTGCTCGCGCGCCCAGGCCCGGGCGAGCGCGCGCTGCCGCGCCTGCTCCAGGATGCGCGCCTTCTCCTCGTCCAGCGTCATGCCGTAGCGCACGTGCAGCGCCAGCGCCCCGAACTGCATCTCCACGTCGGCGAACCTGCGAGTCCTGCCGTTGACCACCGTGGTGGACTGCGACACCGTCACGTTGATGCCGTTCTCCAGCGCCTTGCGGCCGCTCGTGAGGCGCAGCGTGCCCAGGTCGCTCTCGGGGGTGGTGGTCTTGATGAAGTAGTGCGTGTCCTTGCCCTCGATGGTGAAGTGCAGGTTCTCCAGGTAGAAGGCGTTGTTGAGCACGGCCGCCACCTTGATGCAGTCCTCGTTGGCGATGTTGAGCACGTTGGTCTGCACGCGGCCCTGGCTGACGGCCAGCATGACGCCCTTGCCGATCAGGGACTTGACAGTGGCGAACCACAGCCACGAGGGGGCGCCGGCGCCCCTGCGCCGGCTCACCTGCACCTCTGCCATCTTCCCCAGGGACAGGAAGGCCTTGCCCTCCCTCGCCACTTGCTGCTGAACTCCAAAAATGGGCTGGAAAGTGAAACAGAACAGGGGGGCAGTTTAGAGAACATCTGCAGTTCTTGGGTGCCGGGGGAGCCAGGCTTCCAAGGGGTCTCCCGCTCCTGACCAAATAAGAGGTGGGGGGCTTCGGTGGAGGGCCCCAAGGCATTTGTTAAAATCTCAGTTGGCTCTTGCACTCAAGATCCCTGCCCCTCAAGTTGATCCAAATGTATTTTAAAACAGAAGAAGAGGTAACTCCATCACATATTAAGTGGTTTTTGATTTTTAACATGGCCAAAATGTTCATGTTTTCAGCATTTTTCTTTGAATTGAGATGCCTTTCCCCACGCCCATCCCATTTGGAAAACAGCTATTCAGGTCCTCCATCCCTGCACCTTTCTCCATGGGAGGCTGAGGAGAAAGCCCCCAACACAGAGAAGGATTTGAAAGGCCAGGGGTGCCCAGGGCCGGGTCACCTTGTCCCACTTTGAAATGTGTGTGCTTTTAGATAAACTGTAAAAGTTTCTCCTGGCAAACGTAGCTTTCAAACTGACTTTCACCAGTGTCACTGCAGAACTGAAATGTGCAAAGACGAGTGTACCGCGAGACAGCTGGAGATAAGCATTTTTTACTTTAGGAAAACAATACTTTTTCGGTAGACTTAGGGACAGTGGGCCATCTATATTAGCAAGTGTTTTAAATTGGGGTCATCTTGGCCATTTCTATACTACCAGATGTTTGTCTGGCTAGTGTTTTCCAAATGGGAACATCTGTCTCATTTGTAGCAGTGAAAGAAACATTTGTTTTTCTGCACTTGAGGCAGTCTCAGTGTCTTTGCAGATGATTCCCTAAGCTGTCCTTATGGTGTGCGTCTCTTGACACAGAACCCAAAACATATTTAAAAGGCTGCCTGTAAGAGAAGTTGGCAAGTCCATTTGTACAGTAAAGACTTAAGTGTTTTCAGACGTGTTGGAAAGTAATACACAGTCTGGGCGTGCTTATTCAAATGCATTAGGAAATGTTAGTATGTCTTCCTGCCCCTTTATCAGTGTGGATATATTTGCAATTAGAAATGTTAACATGGCTTCCAGATCTTGGAACCTTGATGGATTTTGCTTTTTAAATGTAAAGGTGACATCTGAAAAAGGAATTTTTTATGTTAAGTATGAAACATGTACCAGAAGACAGTCAGTGGCACTGCATGTACTGTGTGTTGTGTGTTTTAGCCATGATAACCTTTTCTCTTTGTATTCATTGACATTATAGGAAACTGCTCAAGGGGAGGGGGGGATTAATTTTTCTAAGAAACTTTGCACTTTCTTCTCCTTGTTCTGGGCTAACCCAGTTTCTTGATCTTTAATTATTCTTGCTTTAAGCTAGAAATGCCAGTGTTTTGTTGTACATTCCTTTCTGATCTCTTAAATGGTGGGAATTTAAAGTGTCATTTTCTGAAATGGCACCTCTGACTCTGCAATTTTCCATCCTTTTTTTCCCCCCTTTGAACAGTTACAAGCTTCATGGTCTGTTATTTTCAGGAAAATTCTATAAACACCTAGTTATAGGTGGAGCTTTAGCAGAGGACGTTTTATTTTTTTAAATCTTTTTCCAGGAAACACGGTTAGTATTTTACAGAAGTTGAACTTTGTGGCATTGTTTGTGGGCTGCTAATTCATAATATGAATCCCCTGCCTTCCTGTTTATGGTACCTTGGCCTTCAGGTTCCCAGTGCAATAAATGTGATTTCATGGGGTTCTTTGTAGCAACTTTGCACTAAAAACGAGCTTCCTCATTTTATTACCTTCTGATAATGTCTTTCGATGTTTTTATTAGCATCACTAAAAACAGATTTAAGCCTGTTTAACAGGCCCCTGGTTTGTAGAACAGAAATGCAGAGGGAAGTGTTATTTTACTTCCCTAAAAGAGTAAAAAAGTTAAAAACTGTCTTTGGTACAGCTTTCCTAAGGGTAGTTTGATGAGATATGGGGAAATAAGACACAAGTAAGACATTCATCCCCTTCTCATAGTTTTGCTTTTTGTTTCTCACCGGTATATCATCCCACTGCTGACTCTTCACCAATTCGTAAGAAGGCTCCGTTAAATCAAATTTGGGAACCGGGAACCCAGGAATAGCATTGTGCAGATGGAAGCCGAATGTCACCAGCCAGCTGTTAACATCTAAGAGAAGAACGTTCAAAAGGGAAAGTGTTAGAGTTATTTTGTGCTTTTATAGATTTAAACCCTTACCTTAAAAACCTAAATTCACAAATATATAATAACCTGGAAAATAGCACATGTTTGCCTTCCTCCTATAATTCACAACCTGCTGTTTTTAGATGTGAAGACAAGAGCTTCAACAGCAGAACTCTGGCAAGGACCACAGAAAATGCAGAGTAATAGATAACTCACTTAGACAGACTGGGTGAACTGTTATATGCGCTAAGTTGCGTCTTGTGCTAGTAATTGTGATAAAAAAGGGTAATAACAATGCACGGCAGCTTGAAAGAGACATGGCTGTCGAAAACAGATGAAACTGGTTTTGTTGTTAGTAAAGGCTGGTCTTCATTAGAAGTTGTGTGTTACTAGCTTTCAAAAGTGATTGCCCAGGGATAGGTGGACTTCCACAACCCATTTTCGATTAATAAAAACCCTAAATTGAGAGTATTAAAATCACCGGTTGATTCTTAATCAAAGATGAATGCTGAAAGCGGGCAAAACTGGCCAAGGGCACAGAAGCTCTGATTACCATCGGTTATGGATTCAAAGGCTCACCGTGCACAGGTGGAAACCAACTTTTTGGGATGAGAACCTGGAAGCCTTTAAAATGGCATTTTAAAATACTGCCATATGACTCCAAAAGCCATTAAGCTCTGAATAAGGCTTTTATTCTATTCTGGAGGTTGTAATGTTACAGAACTACTCAGCAGGCTTGCAGCTTTATGAGTACAGTTGGGTGTAGATTATTTTATATATTAAGCACATTGCTGGAAAATTTGAAATTGCATTTTGCCTAATATATTTTATGCTGTTCCATCTCTCTTTTGATGCTTTTCAGAAAATGCTGCTATGGCATTCCCTGCAGTCTACGTTGCTAGGAGAGGATGAATTCAGGAGCTGTGGGCTTTCCAGCCTTTCAGCCAGCCCCTGTCAACACCTCTTAAATAACCAGTGGCAAACTGCTTGTCAGAATGATGGAGAGCCACTTGCTTCCTATTTCCTTCCCTAGGGCACAAACTCTCACCTCATCACCAGGCTGGCAGGTCCTTTGTCCAGGCAGCATATGGCTATAAAACCAGAGGTATTGTCTCTCTTTTAAATGGAGTGGGGTGGCGGTGATGGTGGTGGGAGAAATAAATCCCAGGTTCATCATGGAGGACAGAAAGCCATATATTTCTGTGTGTGTGAGAGTGTATAGAAGGTTACATGCAATATTCATATTTTGGAGAAAATTCTTTCTTCTGAATGGTACAGTATTGGGGGTAAAGGTCTCCTACTATGAGACAGTGAATACCAGAGGGTCTTAAGTAAGGCCAAAAGAATGGAACTTGAAAGTGGATGTGCCCCGAAAAACTCTAAAGTAGAATACTGTAAGGGCGATGCTGAATCAAGATGCTGAAGGAAGGGACTTTCAGTGGTTCACATGGAAGAGAGCCTGAAGAGCTTAGGCAGTCTGGAAAAGCAGATGGCAGATGTGAAGTGAACAGGGGTAGCATTTTGAGAGCTGTACCAGAACTGAGAGAACAGATACCTCAGTATGCTTCAAATACCAAGCAAGAAAAGACACGGCCTGAAGGAGAATCTAACACAAGACAAGCAACACAGAAGTGCCCTAAACCAAACAAAAGAAAACAGGAAAGAACCTTCCTCCAGGAAATATAAATGTGGTAGAGGGGTTAATTATGGCAGAGTGATTCAGGAGTGCAAGGTGGAAGCAGAAGGATTTGGAATCTTTGGAGTAGAGGATAAGGGAAGGAGTCAGCTCCCTAAAGGGAACTAGAATACAAGCAGCTTGTCTGTTTCACATCCTGGTTGTTCTGTGGTGGCAGAAGTGGGATCAGATGTTTTAAATTGGATCACGTGCTAAACTTGGAAAGATCTTAAATCTTAAGCCTTGAAAATTACCTCATTTTGGCAGAAAACTTAGAGTGTCTATTAATAGTTTCATCACGTAAGAACTTCACTAAATGGCGAGGAAGACAGTAGCATAAGAGAACAGAAGTGAGAACAGAACAGGATCTACTGGCTAAGCAACTGAGGGTAGAAACTGTTCCACTGTGGTCCTGAGAAGATGGTGGTGGAGAGAGAGACTAACACCTCCCAGGGATGAGACAGTGAGTCACTGCACTGTATTTCACATCAGTTCCTCTGTTAGAACTTCACATGTGTATAAAAGAAAAATCAAAGTTACACGTTTAGTGAGGTAGTTACTACTTAAAGCAGAACTGCATACATTATTGTATTTTATACCATAGGATAGGCATTATTACCCCATTTTACTAAGGAAACAGAAAAAAAAATTATATGACTTGTCTAAAACACCACCCAACTGGTAAGAGAGGGGCTGGGATTGGCACTCCAATCTGGGGACTCCAAGTTTATCATGTTTTTTGCACCAAAAGAAAACACGTCACTTCCCTTCTTTGAGTGACTGGATTTTGCGTTATTTCAGAAATTTGTGGCCTTGAACATTGGCAGGCAGAATAGGCAGTAACAAACTATGTCTCAGTTTTCCTTTGTGGTTCTTCTATGGTTTCATAGAGAAATAAATACATTTAAAAGGTTAGGCATTTACTTTTGCATGGTAAATAGTAAAGGGTAAAGGTAAAGAAAAAGCAGCTCCAGTTATTTGTGTATTCATCTGACGATTAAAGTAATTCAGCACTTGGAAAGGGAAAAAAAATTGTGCCTACCTGTGATGTAATCTTTCACATCATGGATTTTGCTGGCAGGGTTGTTATTCCGAAACATATACAGGTTAAAAGGAGCTGGGTCCTTCCCAATTCTTTTCCAGATTTCTATGTCAGGAGTTGTCCATCGTCCTGCCAAAATGTCATAATCTCTTTCTCCAAAGTGGATCAATTTCGTGAGCGGGTCATACAAGCCACCGTGAAATCCAATTACCAGTTGAAAGTCAATATTGGAGTCAAAATAGATCTCGCCATATGCAGTGTACTGAATCTGTTTTAGCATAAGCCCATTGCTACTGAAAACAGCCAAGGGGGTCCCCGTGTTATCTGATGCAATGTAGAATTCATCTCCACTGCTGATTTCCATGGCAAAAAGATGCCCTTGGAGATCATAGTAGAGGGAGGTGATTTCTGAACTGGAATGGTTGTAGACGTGTGTGATCCTAGTGGGATAAGTTAGGTCAGCATAAAAAAACTGCAGGTGCTGTCCCAGACTAGTTTTGCTAGACACGCGTCTTCCTAGGCCATCGTAACGATAGATCACTGTCCAGCCACTGCCTTTACTGTAAACTCGTGTCAGGAGCCCCTTGGAGCTATACTCAAAGATCTCTGTGCCTCTTTGACGCAGGAAACCATCTTCATCCAACCGATACTGAACATCTCCCAGTCGGGTGATTCTGTCTCTCAGGTCATAGCGAAGAGGTGTCAGACGTGCGCTGTTGCTAGGGTTCAGCAAATGGAGGTTTCCATTCAGATCGTAGTTGTACCGCCACATGATCTTTTCATTCAGATAAACTGTCTGGAGCTGTCCATCAACGTCATATTCATAAGCGTACTTGGTAGTGTTGGCAAAGGGCCCTATTTTAATCTCTCTCTTGGTTACCCGGCCCATGTTATCATATTGAATTGTAATCCAGTACATGAGCGACCTGAATATCTCGTACTGAATTTCCTTGATGCGGCCATGAGCATCAAAGTGCTTCGTGTAGGTCATTACCGCTGTGGAAATGATCTGGTTAATATCATAATATATAACTCCAAATTTCCCAAACTGCTCAACTTTGCCAGAAATGTCATCAAACTGATAGAGATCAATGGGCAGTGGTGTTTCATTGATGACGCCCTGCATGCTGGTCACTCGAAAGCTGTTGTCATAGCTATAGTCAAATCTAGCATTTACCATCCCATCTTCACTAAAGCGGAAAATCTGTCTGTCAATCAGGGGGCCAATTTGTCTGTATCTAATGGTGCAAATAAAACCATCACTCTGGAGGTTTACTGTCTTCAGGACCCCTGCTGTTTCATCATAGGTAAAACTGACTCTCGTGCTATCATACAGAATTTCCGAGAGCCTGGTCTGCCTTCTGTACTTGAATAAGACCCTCCGACTTGTGCCCAGGAAAGCCGTTTGCAGAAGCAGCCCCTCCTCGTTGTAGTCAGTGATGACAGAAGCATTGCTTTCCGGGGGGTTGTATATGTTCCGGTAGTAGCCAATGGACCGGATGGTCTGCATGGTGTGGCGAGCCACACTGGGCATGGTGATGGCGGACAGCCGGTCCCACATATCGTACTCGAAAATGTACTGCCGCTGGCTGTGAAGCAGAAGAACCATGGACTGCAAAGACAGAACATATTTGTGAATGGGGGACACAAAAGCAGATTTGGTGATCACAAATACACAAACATTCTGCTTGGGAAAATGATTTTCATTTTAATCGAGTTATCCTTGACCTGACATTGTTGTTAACGATTCCTTGCCTAATTTGCGTGGATGCTTAATTGTGACGGGTTCTGCAGTTAGTGGCCTGAGATTCATAATGTGCTACTTGTCATGATTGTACTATTCTTTTTCCTGGCATTCACAGCCAGGCAGCAGATTGTCAATGGATTTCGATAAGTCATAATACAGGCACGAGCAGAGCTGCTTTAAAGACAATATTTCAAGAAGAAAACAGCATATGGGAAATGCAATCCTATCCATAATTAGCAATTATTTAGTAAGGTGGCTTCCCCCCACCCTCACTTGATTGAAGAGCCACTCAAATCACATTTTAATTTCCTGTGCATCTGGGGGAGGACCAAAGCCTTCAAAATACTACTTTATGAAGAAGAGACATAAAATTAGCCCAAAATGGATAATATGTACATAAAGTGTCAACGTCGACAAACATTGCTGAGTTAATCTCATGGTGAATGAGAACTGCACAGACCCTTAATAGAAATATGGGTCCAGACAGGGTTTCTGTCTGCAAAATTTTTATATGGCATCTGTAATGACAGTAAATTCTACATTTTGAAATTCCCTTTTATGAGTACCGAATCCGATTTGTATGTAAGATGCTGCAAGAATGGTTTCTGGGCTACAAACTGCTTTGATGCTGAATTATCAAGGGGATAAATACATAAACAGGCTCTGCTTATTTTGCAAGTAGTTGCAGGAAGACAAAAGGCAGTAATTTTTGAGGCCAGCACGAGAGGAGGGCAGCCCTGCAGATGGGTAAGGAAAGCTCAGTGGTAATAGCATGAGCACTCTGCCCTCCCAAGGAGCTTCCTCTACACGGACCACAGGGAGGATGGTGGCCCTGGGAGCATGCTTAGGGGAGGAGCCCTCCCAGGGCTGGCTCTTTGCTTTGGATGTGGAAATGCAGAATCCCTTGCCAGGGCTCATTCATTTTCCCCTTCTTGTCCATCACCTTGAGAAGAAGTGTGCACGGCTTAGGCTTCTGTAGAATCTCCTCTGTGGGCGTATGTAGGGGCACTTTTTTATGCAGGCAGCGTGTTAAGTGTCTTGAGAGTTATTTCCAATAGTTTGCGTTCTTCCTAAGAAGGCTCGGACTATGGCTGAACTCCCAGGACTTGGTAGCTAGTTCTGCAGTTCATTTAAATCCTATTTGATGGCATTTAGTAAAACATGAGTTGTATTTTGCTGTGAATGAGTTTGGCTTGGTGTGCGTGTCCTAGCAGGGCGGTGGAAGTGGGCTGCATGGATTTTAGGGGTTTGGAAGGGATGATGAGAAGGTGCTCGTTGGCTCTTCTGACCCCCGTGGTGATTTCCGTTCCTGCTGGTGGCTCTTATCAATGATATGTATGCAAACAGGGTTTGGTCTCATTAGGATCACTTGGCTCAATTTTTAGGGCCAGGGTATTTATATTTCTGTACTCTTCTCTGTAATGTACTTAATTTAAATTGCGAAAAGTGTTCCAGAATGAGGTAGCAATCCACTCCCGGTTTCCTCAGAGGGAAGCTGCCTTGGGGCTTGTTGACTGGACGTAAAGTATTTACCAGGGGTTAGGATTTGCTCCCAGGAAGTGTGTGTAGGGGCTTCTCTGCAGCCTCCCAACAAATACCCAGGTGGATGACCCACTACAGGGTGTGACAATCTGCATGGAGGGCGTTTGTCCTCTACCAGACTCAAGGTGGTGTCTCTCCTAAGGAGAGCAGATAAGCAGGTTTGCAAGAGGAGGGATTGGCACGCACGGTCCTAGCGAGAGCCCCCGTAGTCGGTGGCATTCTACAGTGAACTTTGCACCTGAAACTGATTCTAGGAAGAGTAGCCTGTGTCTAGGTTTCTGGAATTACATGGGATGACGAGGCAGGCGGCTAGGGTCAGCCTGCGGATTGCCCAGCATACCTCTGGAGAATAAGATTGTGGGCGGTGCACACACCAGCGGCGTGGCCGTGAATCTGTGGATGAATAAGGTGACTCTGTGCCACGCGAGGGTGGAGGTGGTAAGGGTCAGGAGCTGCTGCCAGTGGTAGAGCGCTCTGAGGTGTGACAGGCATCAGAACTCAACGGCAGCACTTTCTCGTGCCAGCGTCTGCCTCAAAGGCAAATGGAACACCCCATGAGGGGGCTCTCTGGTGGATCTTACTTCCTAAGAAAGGACCTGCAGAGATGTGGCCCTTCCCCTTCTTTTTCCTTTTGTCCCCCTTGACCCTGGTCACCCCCACAGACCTCACCTCGTAGGACTTGGACTTTTACATGTGTGTAAATGTAAGTCTCCTTTGGTATTGTGCACAGTTGTTAAGAACGGGGGAGCCTACGCTGGGGTGCTCACCTTCCCTCAGCAGAAGAAAGGAGATGCCATGGAGGGCCTGAGGTGTGGCTTTCTAAAAAATAGCCTCTTTTGGTCACTAATGCCTAAACGGGATCTACATGCTTTTTACGGCTATGTTGAAGCTCTGCCAGCAACAGCACACAACTGACAGTTTTAACTGCTAATGGAAGGCTCTTAAATGAAAGAGCTCGCATGGAGATTATTTACAAATGACTTACACGCTCAAGGCCTAATTTGTGAATGTTGTCGCTGTATAGCTTGGCAGGTGGACAGCGTTATTGCTTGTTTGTTTACCACATAAATCACTTAAAAGGGTCTCAGATAGTAGAACTTAACTAAGGAGAAACTACTTTGCTAATGCGAGATTCATCACTGCTGCACAAATGTGACTTCTGTATCAATACTTAGAATAATAAATGGAACTCAGTTGCGTGCCTTCGGTTTGTGTCCCCTGCAGGGCTCTGCATGACTGCTGAAAACACCAGTCGTCGTCGTTTCCCTCTCTTTCTGCTTAGTGTGCAGACATACCTTTTCTAAGTATGTGTAACTCCATGTTTTGCCATCAGCAAAGACCCGAGACACAATCCTCCCCTGTCCGTCGTAATCGACTTTCTCGCTGGTGGTTCCTCGCTGGATGCTGGCGATTTGACCCGTGGACGAGTAAGTGACATTGACGGCCATCAGCTTGCTGCTCGGCAGCCAGAGAGTCGGGTGCCCCGACGTGTCATAGGCAATCCTCAGCAGAAATTTACGGTGGTCATCATAGATCTTTTCTGTCTTTGTTGTTCGATCAAAGTCAACCGAAAGGAGGTTTCTACCATTAACCTGTTGCGACACAAATAAGATGATAAAATAAATCACGCTACTCCAATGCTAGTCCCTTATGACTCTTCAGCGTCCCCACTATTGTTTAAACACCATTTATGATGATTGATTCTCTTTGTCAGTAAATTAATTTAGCAACTTCTTGGGCACAAGTGCAAGGCAGTAGATTAACTGCGCTTTTAAAAGGTTTCATTAAGCAGAAAGACAGCCTGGCATTTGTTCAAAACCTTTCCAATTAAGTTTTGTAAACTTAAGCGGCTGATAAGAAAAACACCAAAATGTATTTGCTTTAAAGTTTGTTCAGAAGATATGAAGGTGGTAAACACGACATCTCCATAAATTACTCAAAGTCCATCCCCCCCTAAGATACTGGAAAATAATTGCGCAGTAGATTAATCATGGATACATTAAATAAAACAGTGGTAAATGTGACTCTAGCTCTTTGAAGAGCAGTTAAGTAGAAGTTGGAACCCACATTACTGTAAATTATTAATGAGCTTAAATAGCAGGAGGTTACAAACATGATCATCGCTTTTGGCCAAGTGCTGAGATGTCACAGTTTTTTAGGATGCCTCCTTCTTTGATAACATCTGGTTAACTGGCAAGGACTTTGGGCCCTTGACTCCCCTGTCCACATGGTCTGACCGCTGTGCTTAGTTCACAAATCTAGTACCACGTTGTTGTAATAGGGTCTCCGCGTGGCTCTGCCATATCCAGAATCTCTGACTACATGCAGCTGTTACTGTCTGTGATCTGACGCATATGCAAGCCGGCATTTGTTACTGCAATGGGGAATGTGGCCTTGGTTAAACTCTACTTTACAAACAGAATGCAATGTCCTGGGGATGCTCTAGGAGGAATGGGGGTCCATTCTCTGGTTTTCTGCAGCACTTCTGTGGCTGTAAAGCCTTGTACATAACTAAATGCATGTACACTATTGGACTGTTAAAAATTAAATGGGAAACCTTAGTTTTATATGACCACATCCGAGCTAGAATCTTCAAAATGGATAGCTCCAGATGGTCAGTTATACCTGCACCACATCCGCACCTGTGACTATGTAAGTATATGCGCATATACATGCATACATATATATATGTACATATACATGTATATTTATGTGAAGTCTGGGATAAAGGTAACCTGTGCCTTCTACCACTGACATTAAATGAATGCCGTGAAAAAATACTCCCTAAGCTTAAACTTTTCCAATTACCTATTCCAGGGGGTACTCTGAAGTCCCTGAAGAAATACAAGCTGAAAGAAGCTTGTGCCTTCTAGGTGAAGGGATGCTGGGGGCAAGAAGGCACCTGGACAGAAGAGTCACAGGAAATGAGAAGACTAAGAGCTTGGATGGAAAGAAAGAGATATCTCCATTTCCTTATCCTGTCCTTTCAGATCCAGCTGACGGGCAGGGAGCCCGCTGTACTGCAGCGGAAATCGGTGTATGGGCGTGGGGGTGAGTGTGCTGGGGGAGGACCCCGGGGGTCAAGAGGCCTCATCCCTGTCCCTGGCAGGGCCTGGAGGCAGCATGTCCTGGGACTTCTAGCCCCTCTGAAGCCCTGTGTCCTTCTGTAAATAAAGAGGTTGCATACAGCCGTTGGACTGTGCGTCCGTGGCTTAGGTTTAATTCTGACGGCCGGCTTAAGGCTCTCTGGACTTCAGTCTTCCCACATGGAAATGTCTGCATCCTTGTTGCTTCCTGCCTTAGAATTTTGCGAAACTTTATGAGTTTCAGTTTACAGAATGCTTTGTGGACCTTGGAAAGAAGCTACTAGCTAATATTACAAATATATAATTCAAAATCAGCAGGAAGATTTGATCTGATACCAGATTCACTCAATACCGAGCTGGCAGAACCCAGCTCTTCAGCTTATATTTGCACAAAATTTTTGATGCCTTAAGAAGAGGTTTTTGCACAACTTAAATGGTTTCCTCGGGCTCTTGTGTTTCTCTGATTGTGATTTAAAAGAAAAAAGGAACTGACTGTTAGGTTTGCCCTCGTTTTCCCTTCCTTCACCTACAGCCTGCGCAGGCTGACAGGAGTTCCCACGTCCTGCGCTGCCCACAGCAGCAGCCCATTTGTTTGCATTTTTACTTTGTACTCAGATTAATTTGTATTTCAATCCTTCATTGCCTTCCTTAACCTGCCTTTATCTTGGCAACGTTTCCTCTGGTGAGAGCACAAGAAATCTGGACTGCACATCTGGTATGACTGGTTATTGCAGGGAGGAGGGCAGAAAGGTCTGGAACCCCTTCCTTTCACGCCCTGCACCCCACCACTGTGCTTCTGCCTTGCTGCTTTGGGTTGTCAGCATGCCCACCGAGCCCTGAAGCGTCCAGGAGAGACCCAAAGGGCCTCATTACTGTTGGCATTGTGTGTGCGGCCATACCAAACGCGTCACCACGTGGAAACATCTAAAAGCACTGTGAGACCAAACATCTGGATAGAGGTTCAGATTTTTTCTTTTAACCCAGACAAACAGTGTCTACAATGCCTTTCTTGTGCCCTCAAACTGAAGCCATAAGGAAGGAATCAGAATGTGGCTGGATTTTTCCCCACATTCCAAATCCAAGCCAAGGTTTTATCCACTCTTACTGTTTCCAGACACCGGCCACCGGTATTCAATATGTAAAATACCAAAAGATACTAACAGAGCTTTTGTTTTCTCTCTCCTTCAAACATGTCCTGATTTTCTCCTTTCCTTTGGGTATTGTAAAGAAACTGCAGAAGTCAAGGGACATTTCCATTCTAGTATGTAGTCCTGTTTAACTCTAACTTTATGGAATTGTGGCAACTTGTCAACTTTGTTTTTTTTTGTTTGGACGATCATAAAGCACTAGCATTGTTCCATGCCCCAATTGCTTTTTAATCAATATCTTTCATATACAAATATTAAGTTACATTGAATCGCTCATCTAAGATGGAAAACCTTGTGTCAGATCATTACTATACCTTCAGCTTATATAAAAATTAATCTAAACGTTGTGTTTGGATAAGAGAGCACCATTAAGTCTTTTGTGATGTACAGCATTTGTTTTAAGGAAGCACGGAAAAATCCCGTTTCCAGAGCTCATGTCCAGCATGACTGGCCTTAATCACAGCATCCCTTTGATAAGTAGTGGGGCGTGGTTATCATTTTCCCTCTGAAAGGCTTGAAAAACTAAGGCGTAAAACAATGTTAAACAATGTCTTTGAAGATATAATGAACAATCTGTTATATTCACGTACCCAGAATGCTATGGAAGCAAGTGGGGAAGGGCTGGCTCATTACCCAGGATACGTGGTGACAATATCACGACTCCCTTGTGTCCCTGTGGGGACATCAACTGTCTGCAGATTGTTGCTGTCTCTCTACACGTCAGCAAGTGCTAACTGCATTGTACAGTCCCACTCGAGGCCATGTCACTCCACTTAACGTGAGAAACAGGATCTCACACAAGCGTGACTGGCATAAGAAGATGTAAGTATGCTGTCATATTTATGTGTGCCTTTAAACACACTTTTGGCTTTCAAATTTTGAGCATGTCTTTTTGAAATGACTCACTAAGTTTTTTGTACTCTAAGCACCTGACTTCTGGATGAGTTTAGAAGATGCGTTTTCTTACTAGGATGTTGTGATAGTTTTTTGCCCAATTAAAGGCTGTTGCCAAGGGCCAGCTCACACAAAAATCAGGACTACCTACCAAACATATGACAAAGACAAGCTAAGTAGGATGCCTGTGTCTTTTAAAAAAAATTTAGCCACAAACAAGGACGCCATGGGACTGTTAATATTCTTTCTGCTGTGATGTCCCTCACGCTTTTCACGATTCCGTTTTCTGGTGATTCCCTCCTGCGTCCACGCCTCTTCCCTTAAGGCACCGTCTCCCAGAAAAAGCTTTTCATGTTGCTAGTTTCTTGTATGATTTTTCCTTTTCCATTCCTTGCCTTTTTTATTTTAAAGGACTATGTCTAGTGTTACAGCTGTTACATCGATGCAATCCATTTTATCTAGTGTCAGACCCATGCGATCTATTACATCTAATGTTGGGTTTGTTTATAGTGGTCAAACATTTGCAAGGATCTGTGCTCCATGCAGCTTCTCTTTGAGGCAGATGTAGAGGCAGTGAAATAATCTGTATTATAAGGTTGGCTTTTCCTCATTTCATTCATTGAATAAATATTTGAGCATTCCCTTGGTGTCAGGCAGATAGCTAAATTCAGGTCAATAATTCCAAAATGAAAAGGACTTTCTGCGAGGAAACGCTGAAAGGTGAGAGAGGAGACGCTCTCTGTCTCAGGAAAGACTGCGGGGCCCGTGGCTGCTTCTCCGGCTGCTTCGGCTCGCCTGCTGGCCTCAGCCCTTCCTCCTCACGCTCCTCTCCCCTATTTCAGCCGACTCCAGGTCCAGTCCTTAAACCAGGTTTTCACGTCATCACACTCTCTCCCTAGAATTCCCTCTCGGAATCCACGGAGGGATGAAATTAGCAGTCAGAGCTGGCACATCCAATCTTATCTTGAAAGTAAGAAACCCTCCCTTGTGTTCTCTGTGAGAACAATCACACGGACCAGCTGGAAACCAACTTTCCCTGTGACTGAACAGGCCATTTAAAATAGTATGTTTTCTGAAATGTCTCGCTGAGGCATTGTAGTAAGGCGATTTAGCAAGAAACTAACACCCGTGCCCGTGTGTGCGGGTCTCTTCTTCCCCAAAGTGTGGTTTGCTCGCCATTTGGAATCAGGCAGAGAACCAGAGACTGAACACTGGATTTGCCCTCTTCCTAATTCCTTTTGATGCCTGAAAAGCAGTGTTACAAAGGAAAAAGGGTTCACTGCGACACTGCCGGTAGCAAGCAAGAGGGAACAACATGCATGTGGTCAAGTTTGTGGGCCAAGAAAGGTCCAGCTTTTCTTTCCTTTGCACGGACATCTCCTCACGCTGTGTGCTCCCAGCTCCTTCCTGTCCTTCCTGGGCACACACCAGGGGGTGCACGGGACTGAGATCCTGGGTTAGGACTGGGCAGTATGTAATCATGCCTTTTATTCTCAAAGTACCTTCACAGGGTCTCATTTGATTCTGTAACATTGTGTGAAACGGAGGCAGGGGTGGGTACATTTTATTTATCCACAATACAGCCATGGCTGTCTGTCTGTCTGTATGCCTGCCTATCTATCTATCATCTATCTATCCATCATCTATCATCTACCTATTATCTATCTATCTATCTATCTATCTATCTATCTATCAATCATCTATCTATCTTTCTATCATGTCTATGTTAAGTCATAATGTTCTGATACTGTTTAGATAACATTATTATATCATAATCTGGATATAATGACATAGATAAGGAAAACGAGGTGTAGAGATGTTAGGATTTTCCCATAAGGCTTATTATTAGTAAAGAGTACAGCCTCACCTGGAGCCACTATTTTTTGAATTCCATTTCTGCGCTTTGTCTTTCTTGGGGCGCAGAATGAGGAGCACAGATGTGAATGGCGTCTTTGTGTCTTTTGATAAAGTAAGCCCTGTGTGTGCAAATAGGCGTGACTCGTGTGTGTGCATGCACAGGTGTACGTGTGCACATGTACATTACGTCTGCTTTAGGGAGAGTTGATAAGGCCTGTGAACTAGCTTGCAGCTTGCAGTGGCCCAGTGAAGCAGGGCGCTGGGAAGAACTAAGTGGAGGCATAAGGCAGGGATGCAGGTGGCTGCTGATTCCTAGACTGTAGAGGAAAGGGCAGGGGCTGGAGTTTGTGCTGACAACAGACTGAGACCCTGCGGTGACCTGGACACGCTCGGAGCTTGCCTCCCTGCCCACCACTGTGCCTTCAGCCCCAATCTTGCTCTTCCTCCAGAGCTCTGCCACGTGGCTTCTCATTCCTCTCGCCGCCTCCTTCCCACCTCCTCTCCTGCCTGCCTTCCAGAACTCTTGATCCAGGGAGTGTGAAGCTGTGGGCATGCCCCACAGCCTGGGATATGGTGCGGTGGGAGCACACACGTGGGCTCCAGAACAACATGCGTGTGCAGTAGCAAACACCTGCCTAGCAGTAGAAGTAGAATCAGAATATAATCTGTGAATTGGACACAGTCTATATTTGATCCAGTGATTCTTGTTTTACTTCATTTCTATTTCTTGGAAAAATAGCCAGAGACAATATATATTCTATTATAATACATATTATAAAAGTAGTTTAACCATTTTGGGAGCAGAGAAAAGGACATTAGTAGTATTCTCCATGTTTTGTTCTTTCTCCTTGATTTTAGATAACTTTTTTTTTTAATGGCAAAGGAAATAATTTTAGGAACAGTTATCTACATTTATCTGATAGACTAAAGTCTTAATAGGAAGAATGAGTCAGGGTCAGTTTATAGTCTGAAGGTGGTTTCTTCTAACCTGTATTTTAGTACCTGATCCGTGTCAGCTGTCACAGATCTCAGCTTGCTTTCTAGATACACTTGGCCCGTAGTGAGACAGGGAGGAACAACATCACCCGACAACGTGATGCAGAGAGCATTTTGCAAACATCAATTACACCAGCACAATCAGAAACATCATTGCATTCCACGTAAAAAACAATGCAGATCAATAATGAGGCAGCAGTTAGATTCTGACGTTCACACCCAAACTATACTTGAAAAATACTGAGAATGCAAAGAATCTGCTTCTCAATGGCCAGCCCATCTCTTTCGATGTACATATTTATGATTCGGAAAATGCTCCCTGCTGAAGCCCATCATCTGACTTCTCCACACATCATGTCAGGAAGCCATCGCTCCTCACTGAGCAGATGAACATATACAGTCACTAGGACGACAGGAGCAGGACAGGAGTCAGCTGACACCCAGGCTATTTGGGATCGTGCTCCACGCAACTTCCTAATTTCCCAGGGAAGAATTTATTTCTCGTCACAGATATGTTGCGAAAACCCTTTTCTCAGATACCTGGGCTCTGCTGTGAGCGATCTAACGGCTTGGGCGCCGGTGGATGTGACCCAGGCTCTACGGTAAGATGCGGCAGCGAACGTGGCGCTGGGCAGAATGGCAGGAGGTGAATCCGAGGCCCGCCCTCCGGACAGGTCGCCTGTGCTGCGCAGAGGACTGGGCTGCCGTCGGCTCTCCTCTGACACTTACTCACCCTAAGCTTTCTGCCGAAGACATTGACTTTTCCTTGGGCCTGTTCTTTCCGGAACCTCCATTCCACCACGTTCTGACCGTTGTCGCCGGGCAGAGTCATGTTCCTCTTGGCCACCGTCGGGTTAGCGGTGCCCGCCAGGACATGGGGCTCGGTCTGATAGTGCGAGTCCAGGCCGCTGGCAGAGATGATCCTCAGGGAGCCGTCGTAGCCGATCTGGTAGCTGTTTCTCAACTGATCTGGAAAACAAGCAGCAGAAAACATGAACCACAGATGTGGATTAGACACTTGGTTGGCTGCGCGGTTAGAAGTGATAAACATTTCTAAAACATTGACTGAATTTCATCTGTAAGGAAATAAAACATACTTAATGATGTCCTTTTAGAAAATATCAAAAAACAACTTCAAATTCCTGCATTTCATGCAGTGACAAGATTGGCTGATGGCAAAAAAGGCAAACTGGGGGCTAGGGGGGAATTTACACACCTCTCCACTTCCCTGGGTCTCCTTTTCTTATCTGCCTGATGACGTAAATGAGGCTCCTTCCATGGAATGTGCAGTCAGCGATTTGCACAAAGTACGTGCTCTTTTAGGAGGCTGGATGTCACCACCAGGGCCTTAGAGGATCCCCCCTCCCCTCCCCCCATCCCTGTGCCCTTCATCAGAGAGCTCTGGAAAGGCCTTAGCATCTACACCTTGTATACCAAAAATATAAGGTGATATCCCCCCTGTCACTGACTTAATAAAAAGAAAGTCATGTTATATTTTGTGCAGAATTCCTCTCACGCTGTAGGCTACTGCCTCAAATTAGCACTTTGGAATAACACAGGACCATTTGGGGAAGACATGAATTCAAGCAGTATTAAGTTCAGATGATGGTACAGCTGACCTGACAGAACTGCAAACCTCATGGGTCGCAGAAGTTTGCCTCCGGCTTAGTGATTAGTCTTAGAGCCATGACTTCACGATGGTGATCGTCATTGTAAACAGACTTTCTCAAGATTATGTCAAAAGAAATACAGCAGGAGGTTCCATCATGGAGCTACTGGATATGTAAGTCAATGGACTGAATGAGAAAACTGAAAGTCCAGCTATTATATAAATGGGCACTCGGAATTTGGCATAAAACTTTGAGTGATTGCATCATATGCAAATTCAGAAACGGCACCACGCACAGATTCAGAACGTGCTCTGCCTCAACCTCCTGTACTCCCAGGGCAGTGAGGGCGACATGCTCTGGAAAATGTAGCAGATGCCCCACGAAGGGTCTGATGATGGACGTGAAGAGTTGTTTAATTAAATGGGAGTGAAAAAAAGGACTCCGTTAAACATTTCTCAGTTAACACAGTTTTATATATTATGTGACTTAAAAAATATGTATATGGAACTAAAAAAACCTTACACGTAGACATGAGACACTTCCATCAGTATCTCTAGAGATTTATATTTTCACATTTGCTGGTTCATCTTAGAAAATGGGGGTTGCCACATTCCATCTGGGTGCTCGTGGTATTTTAAAAATTGTCATTTTAAAATTAAGCGTTCGTGTTTACCTTGGACCATGGTGTAGAAAGAATCGATTGAGGACAAATTTGAAGTGATGCTGACATCTTCCTCTCGGCTGGATGACTTGATGTCCACTGTGATGGCCTTGTCCATGTCTCCATGAAGGTTTGTAACCACTCCGGTTGGAAATGTAACATTTGTCAGACGACCTTCACTGTCATAACTGAGTAAAAGAGGCATTAACTGCAGATGCTTCTTACTTACAAATACAATGCACAGCAAAATGAGCTGCACCAATTTAGAATTGTCTTTGTGCATGAGCTACGCAGCGTGAGGACTTCAAACATGCTTTGAAGTAATCAAAAGCCTGGTTTAACACAGAAAAACCTCACCGGTGAGAGCAAGAGTAAACAGAATAGCTCTTCATCTCAGCACATTATTCTTTGAAGTGTGACCAAAATCCTCCTGCACGTCTAATTTGCTGTTTCAAAGGGAACATGTTTGCCAATATTAAATTCCTTAGTATTCCCCCATATTTTCCGCAAAGTAGATTTAATTCTCTGTTATATCAATTTTAAGGGTTTTACGAACATGCCCTCTATGGCAAATGCACGACGAATGTATATATAATTTTGTAAAAGTCTATATACATACATGTTTGTATTTGCATATGTAAAGATATTCTTTAGGTATCTTGAGGTACCTGCAACAAATTAGTAAGACAAAGCCTTTTAAAGACTTTCTTCTTTCTCAGTGATTGAGATACTTTATACTGGTAAGTTGGGACTGAAATGCTGGTCGGGGTGGTGATAATCTATCTTGTCTACACTGGCATTGTAGGGCTGGGTGATATCTTGAATAATGCTATCATTATGTTTACTGAAATGAGAGGTAATATTTTCCAACACTTAATGATTATTTGCTTTTTTAGCACACATTTACTTTTTAAGCACATAAGAAACTTACAATTTAAGCGTTAGGATATATATGACAAAACTGTCCTATAATTGTAAATATGTAAGAGATAAAACATTTTACTAAAGAAATGGGTTTTTGGAGACTTTTCTATTTGTGGCAGCACCAGTGAAAATTTAGAAAGTGACAATGTGGTCTGAAGAAAGAAAAAAAGAAAGCCAGTTCTGGATGAAAAAGTAGGGACTTCTTGAGACAATAATAGAACCAAGACGGGATTTCAGGTAGGTACTAAAGCCGCTTCATTAATAAAAGGTCTGAACGCAGTGGAGATCTGAACCCTGTCCTCCTTACAATAAGCCCAGATGCAGAAATAGCAGAGGCACAATCTTACCAGTGAAAAAAGGCCTTCGTTTGCAGGGGAGGAAAAAGAAGTGGAGAGGATCCGAATAATATGTGTACATTTGGGGCAACAGGAGAAAAAAAGGTAGAAAAAGTGCTGAAATGGCATTTTGGAATAAAGGACCGCTTTTAGAGTCTAAAATTAGCTTTGAAAAACGTGGTTAGTAATTAGGAGAAGATTCTAGGTAACAGGGAAGACTGAGCTCGGGGCAATTTCATGGGGAGGCAGGAGAGGGGCCGCCGTCTGCTCAGGGCCTACGAGGAGCTGATCCCATTAATTCGGTGGGGACAGTATCAGCCAGATGATGGGTCTGACTGACTTGATCTGACAGTTTGCCGTGCTGCTTGGCCAGAGGCAGGAATGGGCACTCAGGAGAGAGAAGCAAGAAACAGTGAAAGGCCATTGTTTGGGCCTGTAAAATGCAGAGCTACACTAAAAAGCAGAGTCCTTCCCCCCCCCCCCCCGCACCCCCAAACCCAGATGTCCCCAGCAGATCACGGCATCAGTGAAAGAGACTTAACCTGGTTTATGGCCGTCATTGCTTTTTCGAAGAAATTCTTGCTCTTGAAGAAACAAACATGCAGAGGTTTATTTATACAGAATTATTGACAAAACCAGCCTCAAGCTCCATCTTAGCCTGGACATAATTCTTGCATCGGTTTATATTGATCGTAATATAAGGTGCAGAACATACTGTGTTTTTAAGAAACAGACATGCTTCTGAATGCTCCTATATGAGAGAGAGTTCAGTACTGCGTTATTTCTCCCCATTTTACAGTTGGAACAATGAAACCAGGATGTGGCCAGGTGACTTGATCGGCTTCTCACCACATCTCATGACTGGGCCATGAGTGGGACCTTCATGTACCGGACCCGGGGTCCGTGAGCCCTCCGGAAATCACGGTGCCTATTTAAAGTGGAGAACTATAGCTTTATCAGATGATGCTGCCTGCAAGCCCTTTGCTGATTCATTCTTGCCGCTGTCACTTGCCTGCCTTTTTCCGACCCTTTTGATGCTTTATGTTTTCTAGCTCCACTCAATCTAAATCAGGAACGTCACCTTTCTCCTGCAGAAAGCGTTTCTCCAACCTCTGCCTCAGCTCTGTCATTGGCTTAGCTACGCGGTCCATGTCCTGCCGGGCAGGCTCTTCCTATCCCGAGACGTGGGGCACACTGCCGTGAGTTCAGCAGGTGGCACGTCCTGACCCTCACCGATTAGCCTTAGTTCTTTGGGAAATAAAAATACAAGTAACCTTTATAGGTCACCCAGAATGACGCAGTGTTAAAGCTGGGGTCTTAGGGGCCCAGCTCTACAGTTAAGCTCTGGAAGCTGTGAATTGTGCCTTTGAGTTGTGGCTGAGTCAAGGTCAGACATCAGCAGGACTTCAGCCCTGCCAGCACAAGGCAGGCTGGGAAAGCTGCTATAGGGCGTTCAGGGCCTCAGAGCTTCCACCTAACCTGCCTCCATAGTCCTATAAGCTTTATGTGCACGTGACACTGAGAGGTGTGTGGCTACGGAGAGCACAGGAAAGCCAGCAGCAAACAGAGGTAATATATGTCGTCAACAGCTCTGGAAAGCGAGGCCGTGGGTATGGTTCTGATCAACAGAGCACCCGCAGCGCAGAGAGAAGGGACACTGTCACTGTACTGGACTAGAGAGGGATGGCCCCCTCAGGGGGACCTGAGCCCAGCCCCCAAACAGACTCCAGCTGAGGCTGGTCAGGCGCGAGGTGGGGCGTCCTGGCAGGACAACAGCAAGGGTGAGGCTAAGGTCAGCGGGCAGGGGTGCTTGTGAAGCAGAAGGGCCACGTAGGGGCCGAGGCCGGGTGGCAGGAGGCCTCGGGCAGGGGTCCCCCCTGGGCACCACGGGGAGCTGACAGTCATAAGGTGAGCAAGGCAGCAGCCAGGCTGAGGGGGTGGCTGTGCCCAAGGAGCCCAGGGTGAGGTAACAGGCCAGGCAGTGACTGCTTCCCAGACGCGCTGCTTTTACAAACCAGGGGAAACATCAGGGCCAACACAGGGCTTTATATAAATAAAGAGCCACCACCTGTTACCTCCATCACTTCATAAAGGCCATCTGAACAAACAACAGATAGTAAGGACCAACTTCAGGGTGACAGACAGTTCTTTAAAAGGAATAAAATTTTGTGAACAAATTCTCCACATCACTATTTTTTTTTTCATTTCAGGGTGGATCGGTGAAAACTTTTCCAAAGATTAACACCTATGTCAAGAGAAATGAAAACCAGACGGATGGGAGACATTATAATTGCCAGAGGGCCCTGGATAAGGAAGCGTGAGAAAATAAGTAGTCAAGGGCGACATTCAGCCGCTTTCAGAAACGACAGGTGAACCTTTCACTACCTCGACAGGAGTAGAAAACAACGCACCCGCAGACACCGAACTGTCCTCTGCAACGCTCTCACCCTAGATACCAAAAAGGCTTGCCCATCAAAATACATGCCTCTGGACATATCTTCTGCTTCTGTGCAACTTTGTGGCTCTACTTAATGTTGCTTGGCACTGGTGGTGAACTAGCCCTGTCCGGCTTGTGTATTTGAGATGTAGTTTTCTTTTATTAGCCTTTTGAATTTACAATGCACAAGGCTCTAGGGAATTTGAATAGAACATCAGTTTCATGCTCTCCACCCCACCCCTCTGGTCTTAGCCTCACAGCCTCAGATTGGTGACACAGCACCTCGTTTTCGCTCCTGACTGGCCCCTCTTCACAAAGGGCTCTTGCTGGCAAAGCCTAGCTCCCTTAGGCTCTTAAGGACCTTCTGCTTGATCACTGATGGGAGGCCCTTATTTGATGTTTATCTATTTGTTTGTCTTTAGTTCTGTGTGCACTTCTGCCTAGACTTGCTGTTTTAGCCTTTGTGGAATATTTTTAAATCTCTTTTTAAGTTTCCTAAGCAGTGGGATTATCAGCAAATGCCCTAGAGTCACAGCTTCAGCCATTCTCAGTAGCAAATGCTGTGTTCCTCCTGATGTGAGGTTCTCTCTCCCCCTCCCTTAGACATGAAAGATCCCAATTCTTGCTTTTCTCCTTTGCAATACCTCAGGTATTTGTCTCCCCATTCCTACGGCTGCCCGAGATTTAAAAACTGTTCTTTTTGCCTCTCCACATATTCATGGGTACCAGATTCATCTTCTGAAGCACACGATTTGAATACTTTTCTGCTTGAACATCGTCAGTGGCTCCTCAACTGAGAGAAAAACTGCCTGCCTCAGACTGTCACCAACAGTCAATAGACTATTGATACTGCAAATGTATCCAAGCGGAAGCAATCTGCAGGCCCTGCAACTGCCTTTACAACTCAATGGAATATCTGTTGACTTCAGTGTTTCCCTATAGAATGACCTCTTTCATCAAATGTGACCTTTTAAAATTACCCTCTGCTTTTTAGAAAAACCTGCGTAAATCAGAATAGGGCTGTAAAGAGGCAAGTAAACCCGAGAAGAGGAGCAACTGCCACCCTGGCGAGCTGGGGTTCCTTCCAGGGGTGGGATGTTTGCCCCCTGCGCCGACGGCAGGCTTGTAATTCAGCCTGACGCCGAGCTGGTGGGTCTCAAAGATGAGACAGACGTATGTATTTATTCACGTAATGTTGGTGATGCCCCTCTCCCAAAGCCGCCTTCCCTTCACCTATGGAAGCCTGGATGAGAGCCAGCCAACTGTGTGTTACCACTGACTGATTTCTCCAGTCAAAACTGAACCTGTTCTGAGAGAGTAAGATAGCAGGAAGTGCTGGTGTAGAGGTCTTGGGACGGGGCAAATGTTCAACTGTGGTCCCGGCTGCGGCCTCCCCAGGGCCATCTCACAGGAAGCCTACTGGGAGAGCTGTTCAGTGGGGAGCACCCATCTGCTTTCTGGCTTGCAGTGGAGGGATGACTGACTCCCTCACCTGCCTTTCTGCCCTAGTTCCCCTTACCCAGAGGGAAGATCTTTGCTCCCAGCTACTGGAGTTCCCTAAGTTGAAATTTCCTTCCATAGTTTTAACAGCCAGTAAAACCCCCAACCTCCCCTCCACCTGGCTATGTGTTATGGTTAAGCTTTTTTCACAATACTGGTATGTCACGAACGCTTGTGTATCATTGTGGTGAAGCAGAACAAGATCACCAGTCCGATCCTAACAAGCACACATGCACACGTCATTCCTCGGTCCTCATTCCTGACGGAGGACACACACGGACAGCAAAAACGCAACACAACCTGATTTAAGCTTCTCATGGTGGACTGACTGAGAATCCTAAGGGACGATTTGCAGCACTACTACAGAAAGAATTTACATTCAAGTGTTCTAGGCACGAGTCTGAGGGTTCTGTATTGCGATAATTATCTCATAGACTAATCATAATTTCTTCAATTTCAGTGGCAATGTTGTAAGAAATCCTCTGAAATCAGGTTCTGGAATGAAAACGTAAAATGCTTCCATCTCTTAGGTAAGCAGAGCAATCAACCAACTCCTAAGTCACAGGTTCGTCTGTACTTGGTTGACTGCTACATGCATATTATACCAAAAAACGATGGGGAAAGTGCAAAATAAGAAAGACAGAAGGAAGTATTATTTTAAATGACTTTTTGCATCCAGCGCTATAAGGAGCTCGATGAGGAAGGGCGGGAATTGTACAGGGACGGGGAGAGGTGGTCCGTGTCTACTTAAATTTCTTTGCTGCTGTCGTGTCTCCCTCGGAGGTCCTGCTGATGGGACAAATTCAGACCAGAGTGGACAAAAACCAAAAAGGACAGTGTCTACCATCAAGTCTTTACTGTCTTTCCAAACACCCGAGATAACGAGTTCAGAACAGCACAGAGCCTACCTTTTCTTCCTCATGTCTCTGATACGGCCCTTTTTATGAACCTCAAGCAATGGGACAGATGGTCACGGCCGGGACATACTCTCCAGAGACTGAACTCAGGAAAAGTGACCCAATGATGACGCCCTGCTCTGAAATTCACAGGCCGCGAAGCAAAGGCTTCCCAGTTGGGACATTCCAGAACTAATTCCCATTGGCGCTTGAGAGGTTCTCTGTTAGCCTCCATTAAGAGAAGAAGCAAATGTAAGTCTTTTTTTAGAAAAGTGGCTTATTGAGTGAAGAAGGTTGACTTGAGCAGGACACATCTTATTTGTTGAGGTTACCAGGTCTTGCACAGGTCTTGAAATGCAGACTTGCGAGACAGCTGGTGTCAAGGGAAACACGGGCTTCTAAGAATCTTGGAATAGTAAGGCAGAACTGTATACGCCTTCATCCTTCTGGGTCAGCCCGCGGGGCCTGGAGGTGCTCAGAGGACAAACCCACCCTTCCTGTCTTCCTCTGCATTCTGGCACTTGTTCCAACTAACCGGGGTGACCGAGCCGGTAGGAAAATGTCCAGGATTTGGAAAACTGAGGTGGATACCGAAGAACCGGAAAGAAAAACAGGAGCAGCAGTGGACTGATTCAGAATCTAAGATGAAACAATATTCAGACTAAAATGCATATGGGCGAGCTTTGAAAGAAAATGAATACCATACAGAGCGCAAGGAGTAACGCAAAGCAGAGGAACGGTCAAACTTGGGCAGTTAAGGGGCTAAAGGGAGAAGAGAAAGGGGGGAAAAAAAGCACAGAGGGTGATGTAATGTACAAAGGGAGCACGGATTGGGAGGTTTCAAAACAATGAGCGGCCCAGCATCCAGGAGCAGAAAGTGGACCCTAGCGTATTAACATGGTGCTGTCTTTATTACTAAGCCACAGAAAACTTCAGTCTGCAAATGCACATACTCTCACATTTTCCCCTCGTAACTGGGTCCACATCCCTTATCAGTGGGATTTCATTCATGCCCAGGGTTTCAGTTCTTCCCGCGGCTGTCACGTCCCCATCTCCAGAACCGGCTTCTCCTAACTTCTGACCAGCCATTTCTGACCACACGCCGGACGGTACGATGATAACCTCAAATTCTTAAATTCCAAGTTGTCTGTTTGCAGCTTGATTCCTCCCCGCATTTCCCTCCCCACTAGGCCACTCCGCTGGGCGGCTTTCTCCCTCCTGCCTTCCATCCCGATCACTCACCTACCGCCTGCCCTGTAATGTCTATGCCCAGCCCGGTTCAGGCCTTCATTCTGCAAGCACAATTCCTGTCTCCTGACTCCCTCTCCACCCTGTTTTTAGCCTTCTGCCCTTCCGCATTAAAGCCACCCTTCTGCTGCCAGATTGACCAGGTTGTCTCCCTATCAGACCCCTTTATCAGAGCCCTGGTGACCCAGATGGAAGGGCCACCCCACACAGGCAATCCTTTAAAATACCTCGTTTATATAACTCAGTCTTGGGGTAAATCATTTGCTAATCACTGTGTAATGGAGTTTGCTGATGAGCAGATAGGAGGCTGTCAGATCATCGATCTAATTTAGACAGTTATGTAATTCCAGAAGGAACTACACTCTTCCGGAAGCTACATTTACTCACTCTTGAGCCATTATGGGGCAGTTTAGGTAACCGAGAACATGAATTTGCCAAGCGGAACACACCGAAGGGGTTAACGTAGCCTTGTACCTATCCATACACTGCAAATAATACTGAGAAAACCTGAGACATTTTATATTACGTACTGAGACTGAGAAAATCTGGCTAATCTGTTTTTATTTTTACTAGGATTTTTTTCCCCCAATAATCTGAACAATGTACAATTTTCCTGTTTCCTTTTCCTCCTCTGAAACCTGGACAGAGCTCTTCATTTCTTAAAAGGAGGCTGCAGAAGAATTGCGTTAAGTCAGGTATTAATAAAAGCGCCATCTTGGCAGTGATCAGGTTAATGTTTGAGATATACAGCAGCCACGGTATTCAATTGCCTGCACATTTTTTACTGATGTCCCTGGGAATATCCAATCTGGTTAAAAATTTAAAGCAAAATTATTAAACAATTAAACAAAATAGCAAAAATGGGAATCCACTGTAGCATTTTCCCATGATTTTAACTGATCTGCTGATAAAAATCTCTTAAAAATCATTCTTCACATCCCATATGTTTTCTTCCATGAAGAGAGTAATAAAAAGAAAAAGGAAAACATAAAGAGGGGGAAAGGAGGACCACTTTTAGATAGGTGTTTATGCGATGTACTGCTTCATTTCTAATGCTGCTTCTGACAGAAATAACAAGGAAACGTGGTGTCGGGGGCGTTAGTGTTGGGTGTCAGGTGCCTGCCTATAGGAGGAAGGTCATTCTACCACTTGTGTCCTGTGTCAGATGCCCCTGGGATTCTTCTAAAATCACAGACTATCACAGTGACACACCCAGAAGGGGAACCTAACAGGGCACAGACGTCAGGCTATTTGGACGTGATTCAGTGTCCACGGGACTGGACATATTTTCTTACTCATTTGGAATCACGGTCATCAAGGTTTCTAAATTATCTGTGCTTTCTGTGCCCTGTTCTGAATTGGTGGTACAGGTGCTCTTTGCATGCATGTCTCTCCCCCTCTGAGGCCCCTCCTTCAGCGCTCTCCCAGAGCGTCAGGACTGATGTCAGCGAGAGCGGTGGGTCTGCCACGGGCGCAGAGTTAAATTCATTATAAAGCAACGGTTCAGAAGCTCATTCTGAAATTGCTAAGCTGGAATGAGGGACAATAAAGCACCCAAATGAGAAGCTGGAGACCCATATATACCTACATAAATGTGTAAAAGCTGAAACTCATTTATTTGCTCTGTAAATCTGAATATGGCTCACGGAAGATCACAGAATCAGCTCCACAAATATACAGCCCCCAAAAATCAGAGTCCCAAGATAGAAAACTGCCACCAGCCTGGTGGTGTGGACGTACGTATCAGCCAAAATGCATAGGCTTTTGTTCATGGTGTCGTCTATAACCAGACAGAAGAGCCTCTAGATATGCCCACACGGTTGGTATTTCATGGGGGTAAGCAAGCAGAGAGACCTGTGAAATGCCATTTACTATTACATTACTTATTCTGGTGCCCAATACACTGGATTTGCTTTTGTGTGCATTCAGGTGTAAGAACCATGGTTTGGATTTGGTTATGAACTTTTAAAAATAATACATCTTTAGCTGGTGAGATCTTTTTGGTCTCCCTGGAATTACTCTAGCTAAAGAATCATATCGTGTGAGAATTGTTTTTAAATGGTATGAAGAGCAGCATATGGAACAGGCCCTAATCCTAAGTGAAGGTGGGGGGGCCTTAGACAAGATGGCTTCGTATACCAGTAATGAGTAATTATTCAATTCACGGAACGTATTAGCCTAATTTAGAGGTTATGGAACTGAGTTATAATGATCTAACACGTCTACGGCTTTCCTATCACACCAAACAGTGGCATGTTTAATATTACTGGCCATTTCTCAAGTAATCCCAATAAGGGGCATAATGATTACAAGTACCATGGAAGGGCACTGCTGCCAACGAGAAAGCGGTACCTCTGATCTTTGAAGCGAAGGCGCTTGTTGTCTGGAAACTATCTGTGCACC
This sequence comes from Manis javanica, assembly GCF_040802235.1. Lineage (NCBI taxonomy): Eukaryota > Metazoa > Chordata > Mammalia > Pholidota > Manidae > Manis > Manis javanica. The sequence goes on from NC_133167.1 coordinate 102,325,768, forward strand.
CTAAAAACGCACTCTGCCTATTTTATTGGTGACTGTTACGAATCTCAATTTTGGAATCAGGTTTTCTTTTCCTCCAATCATTCTTTCTGATACCAAGTCCAACAATATACTTTAACTGCATTTGCAGGGGACATAGTTTCTGTCTGCTCCTTTGTACCAGCCAACGTTTCAGAAGCAAGGGCTATCGATATGAGGTCGTACTATTTTGTTCATTATTTTAATGATAAGATCAACTCAGGATGTCCTTATTTTATAAAACAGAAGAAAGTGAGTAAACAGGCAACAGGGGGTACATTTAAAAAATCAGCAACAAAGAATGAGAAGCGTTGATACTTTTAGCAATTCACCATAAGCAGAGATTTGTCCAAATGGTCTCAGACAGCAAGTGAGCATTTATGGGGTGCTCTGGCAATGGAGGCTTTGCAAGAGCCAGCTAAGGTTCTATCAGACATTCTCTATAAATAAATATTCACACTTTTGCATCTTTGGTTTCATTCAACACATAGCTACTGGGAGAGTTCTTTATGCTTTGCACCATTCCAGGAGTTGGGGGAGCCACAAAGATAATTAAATCATTTGCATTTTGTACAACACTTCCACATTTCATTCTGCACTCACAGCCACATCACATCCTGTGACACCCTAATGGTCAACTTAAGTTGGTACTAAGAAAACAGGTAATGACACTAAGACAGGTAAGGGAAGGAATTCGAGCCCAGTCTCTTTTAAAATTTCTTGGGTAGGAACCAGCACCTCTGTAGACAAATCAACTGATTCCAGGTCTTCCTCTACCTTTCTTTACTCTGTAAGGTTTTAACCTTGATGCTTTAAAAATATTAGGCTAGCTAGAAAGCTGGACACATACAAATGGGAATTTGGGCTGAAAAGTTTAATTTCTCTTTGCAAGGTATTTGTACAGGAAGATAGATAGAGCCTGTATTAGCGTCAGGGACAGGTGTCATCAGAGGTACAGAAAATAGGTGCTTTTCAGTTGGGAATGGTGGTGCCACTCACCAGTAACAGCAAACACTGAGCAGGTCTGGCAGGGATTCAGAGTCCCTGCTGCCTCCACGGGGACCTTCACAGGTCCAAGTCAGGATGTACTAAGTGGAGACTTTTGTTGTCAAGGCTCTGATGAGTAGAGACAGGGGTTGAGTCTATCCATCAACAGTTTCAAACTTACACAGACAAAATGTGCTGCTCTGTGGGGATACAGTGCTTCTGAAGGTTGCGTGGCAATGACGCCCCCTCTTCTTGTGCGCCTTTACTTTTGGATGTGTTTTGAAGTTTCTGACACTTAGAAGAGGTGGACCCTTGCTCTTTCATGGCCAAATTATAAGAATGTAGCAAAAGAAACACAAATACCACCTGTTATTCCTACATGATGATTCTGAATGACTCAGGTTAGGTGCTCTGTTTTTCGGTCCCACATTGTAATACACTGCTTTGAAAATGCGTAAATGTTTACTAACCATTTTTTAGCCATGTCTTTGCTGCAGAGCAAAGGAAAAGCAGTACTTAAAGAGCAGTACTTCTTAAAAAGCTAACCTTTTCAAACAATATGGCTTCTCTCTCACTTACCACTTTACATTTCCCTGTATGGCCCCGGAAGATGACTGGTTAGCCAGAGACGGGTAAGATTCCTCAAGGAAGGAACAACCTAAGACAGGTCAGTCGCAGGGGGGCCATCAGGTGAGAAATTGGGGATCAACAGAGGTGAGGCTTAGAACCTCACCCCCCCTGTTTTGAGAGAAATCTTCTGCATCCGTGGATGTTTTGCTGCCCTTGTCTAGCTTGGATTAATACTTAGTCTACAGGCACACACCTGATCATCTGCATTTGCCCTCTTACAGCACTAAACTATGTTTTCTACCTTTATCTTGTATCTACCTACCACTTCAGCATTTTATTAAAATGCTGCAGCATTTTATTTAAAAAAATAATAATAACAAGGGAGAAATGTGGGATTCACATATAAATCAAATATAAAAATCAAACGAATAATCATAATTGACCTGATTGTTTATAGTTCATGATGCGTGATCAAAACCGAAAGTTTCTGTGATGACTGCCCTTGCACTGTTCACCATGTAAGAACTTATTCACCATGTAAGAACTTGTTCACCATGTAAGAACTTGTTTGTTATGCTTCAGAAGATTGGAGACTGTTGAGAATTAGGCTTGGGGTTGATTAATGATTGTGCATTGAGTCCCCTATACAGAATTTTATTGTTGTTAACAACCATATGATCAATAAATATGAGAGATGCCCTCTCAAAAAAAAAAAAGAAAGGCAGTACTTCTGTTAATTTTATTAGAAAAATTGTTATTCAACCATTGGTTTGTGAAACCAATGTATTCTTAAATTATAATATAAACAAAAAAATGTGTGTATATATATTTATATATATATATCATTACGTGGTTTATATTTGGTACACTATTTTAATAATGCTTTTTGTAACAGTTGCCTTTATGGTACTTATCTAGATAGAAGACAGCAGATATACTCTAAATATGATGTGTAATGAGCTTGTATTAGTGAAAATACAATGGTGATGTATTTAGATTCATTAAAAACTGGTATTCTTTAAAACAATGTTGTCCATTATTAGTCACAAGATTGGCTTGCCAACTTAACCTCTACCTTAGCCAGGAGATTAGCATGCTGATTCTTGTCTAAGTCTGAAATTCTTGGAGGGTGCTTGTAACTGGAGAAATGTGTTGTCTTTGTGCACCATAACTTTTAAAAAGGTAAAAAGAACCCCAAATTTGTTTAGAGCATCCCACATCAACTCCACCAAGGGGGGGTTTCTCCAATTTTCCAAACTTGATCATAATTCATCTGTAGGTCGTCAGTCAATCATTGCGACCGTTGCAAAAAGTTCACGTGTCAGATGAACTTCTGTGCGGCATCACTTCCCAAGAACAAATAAAGACACATTCAAAAATGGCCCACAGAGCAGAGTTGGAGTCCCAGACTGTACTACACTTATTTCTCTATTTTTCCCCCCACTTTCAACTAAACTGAAACCCCACCAGCGCCACCACCATTTCCTGAAGATCTGGTGATCAGAGCGGCTCTCCTGCTCAGCCTCATCTGATGGCAGCTCTGTTCTTTTTCGCCTCTTTGGCAATCTAGCCTGCTATCACTTTGAAAATGGTGCAAAGGAAGTTCTTTCCATTAACTTCCAATTTATTCCTTTCCTATTGCGATCCTAAAATGAGCAAAAGGCATGTTAAGAACAGAATTTTAATGTAATTCAACTGAAAAGGCTTGTTCCTCTGACAAAAATCAAGCTCCTGGGAAGCATTCATTTTATGAAAAGGGAGCCTGTCAGAAAAGAAAAGCAATTCACAGGAGAACCAGGCTTTATGTAGTAGATCCATTCCAGAAGTTGTACGAAAAATATTTGTATATTGGATTATTTTTCTACTGACTTTTATTGCAATTTTAGAGGTGTATCCTACAGAAAACACTTTTCCTTCAGCATATTGCTGTAAAAACCACACTGAGGAGCTCAGTATTCATTTCAAGGACTATTTTGCATTATCAGCATGCCATCTCTGTACATCTGATTTCCCCCAATGGTGTGTGCAATGCTAGTGAAGTGAGCAAGTAATCAAAAATGAGTTTACACATGCATTCACTGCAAAGTACATATACCGTAAAATACACAACGGCTAATTCTCCGCTCATTCTGATCTTACAAAAGTGTGACTGTATCCAACAGCATAGTTCTGTGGTCACTATTCCACATATTTAGTAGGACACCCTGGCTGGGTGAGCCTCATTCTTTTTCATATGCTCTCAGACAGACCAACCACCCCTGATTTGCATTTAGTGACTTTTTTATGAGTGCAATTTGGATTCTCCAGTAACTGATTATAAAAAGTTAAGCCTTTTCCTTGGATAAGAGCACCAGTTGCAGCTGATATAATCAGCTAAGTTCACTGTAAGTATTTTTAAAAGATCCTCTTCAGTGGAGACACCCAGCACAGTCAGCTTTATCCTACGGGCAAACGCAAACCCGAAGGGTTTGTACCTAAACCCAAAGCTATAGTATGTTCCTCGAAAGTATGTATGTTTGCTGCTACTCTATTCGGTCTATATGAAGCAAAATGCTAATCCTTAAGCAGAGACAGATTTACCATAACGCAATGAAACAGAAAACTCAGGGTTTCTCACATGCACGCTCTCTTCCAAGGCTTTGGGTCTAGTTTTGTCTTCTTTTTTGGAAAGCGAGATCCAAAAATTACAGAAGCTCCAGACCCCTGCCCCCAGCCCCCCTGCCAAACCTGGATCCCACCTGCCCTTAATTATGCAGACTTGAACAGTCTCATTTGCCGTTCAAGAAATCAGATGCACAGAGATGGCATATTGACGAATGCAAATTCATTTTAGACTATATAATTTACAGCACAGTATTTCATAACCAGAGCCGAATTTGGAATATACTTACTCGAAAAATGTCGTCCATCCAGTTTCATCGCTTTTGGTGGCCAGAAGGCCACTATTGCCGTGGTACGTGAACAGCACTAATTCCAGCCCCTGGGCAGTCATGCTCTTCAAACAGCCGTTGGTTCCTATCGTCAGCCATATCACCTGGTTGTCGGGAGACACCACCCGCACCGGCATGCGGTTCGGGTCGCGCCTGATCCTGAGGGTATTGCCGTTGCTGTCGGTCACGGCGGTGATGTCGTTGTCGTTGCTGTAGCTGAAATTGTACAGGTAATCGCCGGTGACGAGGCTCACCGTGTACTGGTGGGTGCCATTGACGTCGAAGATGTACAGCTCCTGGTCGGCAGGGGAGGCCACCTCGTAGAAGTTCATGGAGTTGAGCGACGGCTTGTTCCTGGACACGGCCCGGATGCGGATGTTGCCCAGGTCCGCGATGTACAGGGTGCCGTCCGGGGACGCGGCCAGGGACGAGGGGGCGCTCAGCCGCGCGTCCTTGGCGTAGCCGTCCCCGCCCTGGTAGCAGTCGCAGTTGGCGTCGTTCTTGCAGTCGCACTCCGAGGGCGTCCCCGCGACCAGGGAGATCTCCCCGTCTGTCGTGACCTGCCGTATTCGGTTGATTTTCTTCTCGTCGGTTTCGGTGACGTACAGGACGCCGCTGTAGGACACGGCGATGGCGGTGGCCGACTCCAGCGTCGTCTGCACGGCGTGCTTCCCCGCCGAGTACTCCACGCCCGGCACCTGGCAGTGCATGGGCCGCCCCGCGGCGATGCGCACCTGGCGGTTTTCAGTTATCTGCAGAACGACGTTGTTATCCAGGACGAAAATGGAGTTGTCCATGGGGTTAATGGCCAGGTCGGTAGGCCACTCCAGACGTACCTGCATCAAAGAGAAACGGTCTGGTTATTCTATTATTATGAGTCAGTTACTGTGCTGCCGTCGATTTGCCAGAATAGCAAGTGAGACTGTTCAAGGAAATTATCCTCAATGTGATAAACTGTTTGAAAATTTTTTCTGAATAGCTGCTGTAAAATAAACTTAAAAATTTGGAGGGGAGATGAGTAACGTTTTAGTTAAAAATGCAGCTCATAGAAAGAGTTGCAAGTTAGAGCCAAATAGCAAATGAACCTCTAGGCAGTGAGTTAATAGATATCAGTGAGGTATGAACCTGTACGTTTCTTTTAGCAGTAATAGCCACCAAATGTCAGGGTTATGAATACATTAGTGTTCTATTGTGTTTTCAATCAGGCTAATAGTAAAGTTTCTAAGTCTAAATGTAAGTCTCTTGGGACTAATCACAGTAGATTCTCACTACTACTTAAGGAGCTCATGTAAGAGAAAGACTAGAGATGTAAGCTGTTTTGTTCTTTCTGGAATATCTGCATGCTGTTACTTTACCGGTATTTTGTCATAAATGCTTAGCATTTCTTAGTGAAAATTGTTCTGTTATCTCATTGAATTCATCAATGCAGAACTGCAGAAGAAAATAACTTTTTATTAGCTCCTGACATACACTGAAATGGAACAGCTTTATCACGACTAGTGCCACACGTGATCATGCAGTTTAATATGGTACCATTGTGCTCTACTGCCATCGTACATCAGGTCGCTTAGAAGACAGACAAAGCTTAATATCTTAACTACCTGGCTGATGTGCATGCTGGTGTCACAGGTTAAAGGTCTGGCTGAAGTCAGATCGTTAGAGCCCAGGAGAGTTGATATGATTCCATTTTGATCGACTTTTCTGATCATGGTTCCATCAACAAAGTAGATTAGCCCATTCTTATCAATTGCCATTCCTTTATCCAGGAGAAGGAAGTGTGATTAGTTTTTCAGAAATGATTACCTTTGATGAAATTTTTAGGTCCATCATTAAACTCAATGTTTAACCTCAGTGATAACATGAGCATTAGAAGGCAGGACTATAGATTACAAACACATTAGGAAAAAACCCAACATAGGTGTTTATGAGACAAATAAACGTAAAATGTAATACATATCCTAGATTTGTAAGAATCTTCACTTAGCATATGAATCCTATAGGTAGTACCTGTGTTCTAAATATAGAATTAGAATGTCTGTATAATGTTGTCTATTAAATTACAGAAACAGGTCAAAATCTGTTATACTGAACTTAGAGTAACTATATTCTAATAAAAAATGAGATCTAAGCCAAGGCTAGTGTATTGTTGACCCTGTTATAATGAAATTTGCTATTATGAATGATTCAGTACAACAAATGCTTTTTTTTAGTCCTTGTTCACATAACAGCACTAGCTATAATGGAAAAAACAAATAAATGAAGCCCCAAACCAAAAACACTGTAATGAATGGCATAATACATGAGCTAGGAGTCAGTCCTGACTGGTTTAAAAGCTAGAAACCTTTATCACACAGAATTTTAGCCCTTGTTACCTCCAGAAATTCCTCATAGCAAGCATTTTTTCCCATGGCATAAAAACAAAAGTTTAATAGCTCCAAACTGGGTGAGGGCTAATAGGGTTGCTTAGCGATAGTTCTTAAAGAGGCCTGGGACTCATTCATGACAAAGAAATTCCAGGACAATGAATTTGGATACTTCCTTCAAGTTTAACAGGATGTGACCTGAATAATATAGAGTGCTTGCCTTATTCTTCAAAAAGATGAAAAAAATGGTATGATAGTAAAACATGCCAAGCACCTAATATTTACGGTGAAATCAACTTAGGATTCTAGCAGCTTCATGCTAAAAATGGCTTTTAAAAACCCCAGAAATGAAAGAGCTTCCCAGAACACGGTGGAGGGCAAAATGGGTAAAATGTGAGACTCAGCGTTAAACACAATCAGGCACTAACTATATTTTCTACCTTTAAAAAAAAAATACAAAGCAATCGTGATATTGATAAATGCCAGTACCTTTGGGACTCATGAGTGTTGCTTCCACAGCCTTCCCTCCGTCCCCACACCTGGCTTCATCAAATGGAAGGCACTGCTCCCCTGTGCCTGCAACCACGTCAGCGTTTTTAGTTAAGTCTTTGGCACCCGTGAGTGACTTTGGGCGATAAATTCTTCGGGTGTTGGTGTCAGAAACGTACAAATCTCCTGTGACTGGATCAGTTGCAAGGTAGTATCTATGTGCTGGGTTACTGCTGCAAAAACAAGGATCATACATCATATCATGAAAGAGTTACAGCACAGAGAAATTAAAAGCTAAAAAAAAAAAATCACGAGAAACTGAAATACTAATTCCTGACAATTGGTAAAGGAAGCGCACATTTAATAACGACTTAAAAGAATTGGTAGCAGTTTCTGACATGACTGTTTTTTTCTTTGCCGTTTCTGGAGAATTTAACAATGTATTAGAACAGCCACTTCTAAAATCATGACCCATAGAAGGGAATCTGCTTCTAGCATAAAACAAAGAAGCAAGTTTCTCTTTTGGGTTCAATGCAACGCCATTAATGAATTGCCCTTGAGTGGTGGACACGAAGTATATTCCCGGGGAGCAGAGTCCTCTATCAAATTCTCCAGTGAAATACGACATACTAGGGATTTCACTCCAGCTCACCACAGGCAATTCTCTTACTCTTCTTGCTACAAACACCCAATCAAAACAAATGCCTGCCCCTGAAAAAATGCAGCATCGTGTGCCATTCAGTCGCCATATCATAATGCAGGAAGGTAACTGGATGCAGTTACGTTTGTCTGGAGCTATGGGTTAAATACTAAAATGAGGTCATTCCACTGTAGGACGCAGTCTCAGCTGGTGGCCCAATGCAGGGAGTCCGAATGGTAAATTCATCTTTAAAGTTTGTAAAATAAACTGCGCTGAGACTTGTCCATGCATTTGGTGAGATACAGACATTGGTTCACAAAACACAGCCTCTCAAGTGTGTGAAGTTGTGCAAATATGAAATACTTTATGTGCAATAACTTGTACAAATGGTAAGACCAACACTGTCAAGGAATGGACCAGTGACGACACCTATTTGGAAAAATCAGTTAATCTCCTTATAAACACTCAGCACTCATTCTTAGAATTAATGTAATTTTTACCATGTGCAAATATCCCCTTCTGAAAAGACATTCTTAAACAGAGTTTAAATGATTTAGTGTATCAACAAAGGTATCAACAGATAGGAATCCACCAGACTCCACCTATCTTTTGATGATATGGTCCCATTAATTTATTCTCATTCTCTCTTCACGCAAACACACCCCCACACACATTATAAGCTTGTTGCCGTTTATTTTATAAACGAGTATCTAAAATATGTAGTATGAATATGAATGAAAGTATTTATTCTAAATAATGGTGTAGTGGTTTTCTTATTACTAGCTCAGTTCTCATGAAACAATTCTCATTATTGAGACTTCTTCCTTTTAAGTGGTGAATATACAGACTTTATCGCTCCTGTAAGAGATTCTATTGTTCAAATAACAGGCTCTGTTTGTGGAGTTGGTAGAAGGCCCAGCTGGCGGCAGGACCACAGGAGCGTGCAGAGACCCTCTGGAGTTCTGAGAAGCACTACAGCTGTGATGTGGGTCTACAGAGAAAATACCAAAAACCCACAAAGGCTTGAACGCCTTTAGTTGGAGGGCTCCTTGCCAATCTGCAACGCCTTTTCATGCCAAGAGACTTATCAGAGCAAGAAGGATTGAGTGTGTAAATACGTGTGAAGGGGTGAGAAGTGAAATGAGGAATTCATGAAGAGATGCAAGTCATTTGAGATAAAAATACTTCAGAACTTACTGGGTTATTCCAAAGGATCAGCTTGCCGTGCTCGGTGGTGTTATATCATTTTTCTAAACCATGCCTGCAGTTTTAAAGGCGGCAAGACATACCGTGTTCCTTAATGTGGTTGTGTATTACTTTGTAATGAAGTGAAAAGTTGCTATCAGTATTACATTCAGAGCAATTTAGCAGGTTTTTGTTTTCTATGAACACTCTGATATTGACAGAGCTGGCCTTCCAGTGTATACAGCTGGTGACAGCTGCAGCTCAGTCAAGCTGGGTCTGTTTTGAAGGACATGACACTGGAAAACCTCTTCTAGTTTTTACTGTCTCCCTGATTACATCTTCATTATGAACAATTATATCGTTGGCTATGAATGGGCACACACATATGAGACTATAGGACAGATTGCCTGGGGTGGATCCTGGCTTCAGATCTCGCTATCTGTGTCTCAGATTCCCTACCTGCAAAGATGACAGAAATACATATTTCATAGGATGCTGAGAGGATTACATGAATGCATGTAAAACCCTTAGAACAGTGCCTAGAACAACATATGCAAAGAACATGAGCTATTCTTAGTATTTGTTTCCTGTCTTCTCTTGTACTATACTATGTCTTTGTAACTTACGCCTTGTAACTAACTCTGTACAGTGTAGGAGCGCAATAATTATTGTTAGCTAACTAAAGTATGACTTGCTTTCTGAAAACGTTAAAAAGGAAACAATAATTACCTCAACCTGGATAGGTTCACATTTGTTTCTTTAGTCCTTCTGTCCTACTGTAGCACCCTAAACTAGTCAAACAATGCAGACCCTTCTTTAAACATCCACACTGAACTGTTTCTAGTGCAATGATGATAAAGGCAAATGAATAATTCAATCCAAAGTAAATTCAGTTGGACTCAAGTATTCATGGGAAACACCTTTATATAGCTGCAAGATCACCAGTAAGAAAAGAGGGCCAAGAAGTCTCCCTTCTTTTTATGTAGGAGGGCAGAGAGGTACCATATGCAGGAGAGCGTGCCAGGGTCTTCCTGCTTCTCAGTGTTGAAGCACTATAACCATTCTTCTAATTTTCACAGCCAGATGACTTGGTCCCCTCATGGTCAAAAATCTTTGTTTGGGGACTGTGGGAATATTCGGCAATTTTTCAGGTGGAGGGTGATGTACAGAATTACTCATTTAAATTATTCCTTTAACAGAAGCCTGAAATAGGGAGACTTAATTATGAAATCACCTTCTTCTAAGATGTCTGTGGAAAAGGCTACTTATAAAAGAAATCCTTCAAGAGCAGCTTTTAAAAGATGGTTTTTAAAACAATGAATAGTAATTCGATTTTTCTATCTAAAGAGGCATAAAAACAAACCAAAACATGGATTATGATCCCCCTTTCCACTCACCCCTTATACATTTAATCTGTACAGATCTGTACACATGAAGAGTAAAGGGATTCTCCCCAACCTCACCCTCTTATTGCTGACAGTCCATGAGGAAAAGATATATTCTAAAATGGGTATCTATTTATAGACATAGACATATTTTTGCACAAAAGCCATTATGCTGTTCTGCACTTCGCCTTTTTTCATCTAATGATATACAAGGAAGAATCTAATACCAAGCAGTTCCAACTGTATAAATCACTGTTTTACGATAAAGGAGAATAAGACCTTTAGGAACCTTAGAAAAATACTATAAAAAGTAACGTATCCTTTTTCACAATGTCCCACATTTTGAGGAAAATAAAACAACAGATTTTTTAGGTGGCTGCTCGAGCAGTAATGGCAGTATTTAGCTACAGGACATGAGTTTTCTTGGTGCAGAAATAATGGACATTCAAGTCATAAGCTTTGCCTTTATTGGCATCAGTTCTAGCCTAGTGGAATAGTCCTAAGAGAATGTCCAAAGTGGTGCTTACATTTGCGATTTCCTGTCCTGAAGCATCTCCTTCCTTCAAGACGCAAACATTTCTAAATCAAGCACCATATGTCAACGGCTTTAAAAATGCCTGCCAAGTGAAAGCTCCACTTTTGCACAAAACTCTATTGTCCAGAAGAACAAATGTGGAGGAGGAGGATGTGGCCCTGGAGAAGAGAATTTGCCTCTGGAAATACTCCCCACAGAACGGTAGGAAATGCGAACTGGATACATCCCCCTGCAGCGCAACCTGCCGTGGCAAATGAGAGCCGGCTGTTAGAGCCCAGCCCTCCTCCGGGGACGCAGGGATCAGTACCGAGGCTCTCAGCGGGAAGGCAAAGCGAGTTTGGACATTTTTGGGTGACAGCCTGGTGGCCGAGAAGCTCAAGGACACCTGGTTTAAGCAGTTTTCTGACAGGGAGAGCTCGTTCTTGCACTCCGACTTCCCAAAGCGCCGAAGCACTAGGGAGGCCAGTGTGTTGGTACAAAAGGGTGGGGAGTTCTTAGATTAGTCATATAACATCGCGTGTGAGAATGTGGGGCTACGATGGCAGGACGCGGCTAGAGCACAGGGAGGGGCCAAACGCATGGTTTCGGGGAGTTTCTGCTCAGCAGAAAGAATCAAATGGGTTTCTTGTGTGATTGATTGAGACTTCCGTTTCGGAAAGGTGAAAATAACATTAAGATTCTGACTAATAAGAGCAAAACCGAAGCAACCGAGAGCAAGAAACTTGAGTAGAGTGCATCTGGATTCTGAACTCATCCTGCATGGCCTGGATCCCCACAGTCATCGAGCCAACTTCTGTGCGTTCTTACTCAATTATACCCCCCTAATCCAGGGGTAAATACAGACCTGATTTGCTCATTTATTTTGCAATAATTCAACTCTCCCAGACTAGAGAAATATTTGCAAAGAGCCAGCTATGGAACAGATATTAGTAGCTCTTTGATCTTTTTAGTTGGAAAGTGTACATAACCCTGAGAACACAGAGCATTTGAAGAAATATAAATTATATGTATGTATAAAGGCCTATTTTCTGGCTACCAAAAGAGTGTTTGGATTATTGCAAGCCAGGCTTGGGACGTGATATTTCTGTTTCTGCTTGAGTTTTAAATATTAGGTCAACAAGAAATGCTCAATTAAGTCTTTAAAATTTCATATCTAAACTTTAATTGATTCAAGTTCACAGACCTGTGATTGACACTTTCTTTGATCTTTTAATTGGTTATGCGAAATTTGCTATAAGTTGATTTTTAGTCCTACATGTTTAAATGCCCCTTGGCTGGTATAAGTTTATTAATTTAAGATCCTTTATTTTGGTATTTTAAAGAACTGGAGCAAAGTTGAGCTAAAATTCACTTCCTACAGAAGGGGTTTGTTAGCAAACTAATACTAGAAACATAGGGGGAAATGTTGAATGTATCTAAGAGAAACTTATTTTATAAGCATTTCAGAAGCTTCCGTTTATGTAAAAAAAATTATGCTGACTGAGTAGCATTTATGTCTATTTATTAAAGTATAACTAGGGACTTTTATTTGAAATAATACACTGGCAGTACTTATTAAATATGGCATGACAGAATACTCTTGTAAAATAATAAGATCATGTTTTTATATTTATTTTGTTACTCAATACAGTTATTATTTCCCCCATTAGTCCAATTAGCAAGACTGCTGATAGTACACGAAACCTAGTACAAAGATCGGAAGTGTGTTTTTTTGTATTTTACTTAATCACTAATAACTGATCACACTGTACATTTTCATAGACTGGGGTACAGTTTTTCAATTTCTTTTTCTTCCTAACACCTGTTCCTAAACCTTTCATGACATTTACACTCGCCAGGAAAGTGGGGATAAGGAGAAAGCCAAGCAGGATCCTATTAGCCAATAAAAGGAAGACAACGAAAGGAGGAAGAAGCGTCTGCAAAGAATTAAACATTTTTACGCGAAGTGAGGAAGCGCCGGTGAGCTGGAATACCTTGCTGTTTTTGCTAAGTCAGCTCTGATTAGCTAGTTTTTTTGTCAGTGGTTGGTCATCTGGGTGAACGACCTAGGTTCTAAAAACTTGGGCATTTTCTACATCTTCCTCTTGTTTGTCACCCCCACACAGTGAGTCTACTCTCTTGACTGCCTTTCTTGCATTGGTTGATTCCCTTCATTGTGAGCCACCCATTCAGGGGTACCTAGCACCTCATGATTTTGTGCAACAGGTTTCTAACAGTTCATGTCATCCTGAATGTTGGCACCAGCTTAATCTTTGCAAAAGGCCACTTTCAGTGGGTGGCTGTCTGTCTTGTGCAAGGTCAGAAAATGGTTCCCCACTCTCTCCGCTATCCTGGGGTAGAAGCGACATTTCTTTAGGGCACTCAGGCTGTAGCGTCTGTGCCCAACCTGACTTTCCGCCCGTGTCTCTGCTTATTACCAGCAGAGATCCCTGCTCCATTCAGGGGGAACGGATTCCTCTCGGAACATGTCTTACTCGTCTCCTGTTACCGGCAGACCCCAGTAACTTTCCTCACCTGTATTCTTTCTGCATGATTGTTCTCCTTTCTTCTTCTTCTGTTTAAGCAGACTCCATTTTTAGATCTGGGTCAACTATCAACCTTTCCCTTTTCCTTACCACATTCCCATCTCCCAGAAATCTCTTCTCCATAGTATAAAGCATGGGTATGATTAAGTGTCGAAGAATGACACTGATAATACTAGGTAGTGCGTTACACATGTATCTTGTTTCCCCAAATAGATGGTGAGTTCTGAGAGTGTGGATTTTGCCTTAGACAATTACTTGTCCAAGTGCCTAGCATATGCTAAGCGATTAGTTATCACTGCCTGCACAGGGATAGATGTCAAAAAAAACTCAAACAGCCTATTATATATGCATGGTGCCTGAAGGAATGCAGGAGCCCAAATTCAGCCAGGATCACACGCAGAAGAGGAACGCTGTGGACGGTCACAAGTGGGGCTGAGGCTAGTATTGCTGAGTCCCTGCACAGTGAGTTCACGTGGCAAAGTACAGTTAGTCATGTATCTCTGGCTTCATTGACAAGTCTTTGCCAGAGAAAGAGGTTACAGCTCTAAGTAATCTGTCAAATGACTGGGAAACAAACCTAGCTTTTTTTGCATATGCAGGGAATCATCCCATAGAAACCTGGCTGTTTGGACACATAAAAACTGCCTGTGAGAGGATGTGCAAAGAACACACTTTTTAGAGTGGGTCAAATCCCTGCTCCCCATTTCCTAGTTGTTTTCCTGGGGAAGATAAGGAGCCTTCCTGAGTCTCAGTGACCCCACCTGCAACCCTGGAGGACCCTTGTGTGGATCTGCAGTAACATGCACGAAATACCTGGCACGGGGTCTGGCGTGGCAGAGCCCTCCTTGCGAACAGGTGCCTGCTCTAATAGCCTGTTCTGTGCAGCCTCCAGCACTTTCACTTTAGCTGGTCTACAAATCTGTCTTTCCGTTGTTGTACACAGTTACCAGGAAGGCAAGGCCAGAAAAAGGCTGATATTCTGATGCAGTTTCTAAAAGCAGAGGTCTGCATGCTCAGTAGTTGGCAGAAAATTAGTGTTCATCCTAGCATGGGACTGAGCTGCTAGCTGGCAGTACAAAGTCAATAGGGATCTCAGGAAAGGGTCATGGGACCACGCCCGGTCATACGGATCTATAACAGGACATATCTTCCAGGAGAACTCGGGTTTGTGTCTCCGAGGTGTCAGTCCTGATGCACAGCTTAAGTGGGTTACACTGAGTTGTTCATCTCAAGGACCTCATGTATGCTATTGCTAATTTTTCATCTGATGTCATTTCATTTTTTTAACGGCCAAACGACATCTAGCATGTCCAATATGTCTTGCTTTTTGTTAATTTTACTTTGCAACCCATTGTTTTTCCCCCTTTCTTGCTGTCTGAAGAAAATTTTCAGTCAAATGTATCCATCTACAAGCTGTCATTGTACCTTGTCCAGCTAAGGGTACGTAGCAAATACAATCTGGAAAACTTCTGAGCCTATGCTTCAAGTATATTCATCTTTAGCTTTGAAGAAATCTTTTTCCTCCATAATAATGTCAATGAGAACATTATTTCTTAAAACTCAAATCTCGTAACTCTCTTGACTTAGGAAAATAAAAACTTAGAGCAGTGGTGATTTACCAAGTAGTTAATAGTGTTCAGGCTTTAGGGGCCTCACTTTTTCTTTCCAAGTTCAGCGAGGACAATGTGGCCACATGACCTTATGTCTATAAAAACTTGCCAAAGTAAAATATTTTCAGAGAACCGCAAATTGAATAAGCTTTGGGCCCAATACACCATGATCTGCCCTGGGTGTTATTCAGACTCAACTCTCCTTTAACCCTCTTAATGTGCCTCAAATTTTTTACTGTTCAATATGGCTGAGATCATGAGAGTGTCAGTGTGCAAAGTATGGAAATATTTTTTGTTATGCAGTGGTGTTCATTATAATAATTTTTGTGTGACAAAATGTATTTTATTAACCCACTTGAAACTACTTTTCAGGTTATACTGCATAATATTATTTGCAATATGTTGCAGAACAATAGCCCACGTAAGGAGTTTTAATTCTTTAGATGTTCTGTAATACTGAGTTTTCTCACTCATGATGAAATTTTCTTAGAAAACAATGTCAGAGAGTAACACTGAAATGTAAAAAGGACATTTGAAATACAGAATAACCTTTAAGCAGCAGGCTTACCTATGTCTAAAATCTTTATTTCTTGGTGGAAGCAGATAAAAAAAGTAGAAAAAAAAGCACAGTTAGAAAAGGGTTTGTAAGACATAATGAGCTGAATACTGAGGTTTGAATTATTTGTATGGAAAAATGTCAATTTATGCAGAAATAATACTGGAAATGAATTTGGTAGGCCAAAGTCTATCAAATAATTTACAGAATAGGATGATTTTGATAATCAACACTTAAACAAACAAAGCAAAGATAATTTGTTACTTAAACTATTGGGATTATGGCCAATGAATTACTTCCACTTTAATATCCAATATTCTAGTTAAAAGTTACAGCTTAATTCATTCATTATTATGTCTAATACTGTAGGAAAACATTTTATGCCTTAATTTCAATGAATATGAAATAAAAGAGTAACAACGTACATCAATAGGTCATTCTAAAGACACCTACAGGGATTTAAAAATCGTAGCTCTATCCTATTGAAGCACAGAAAATTCACCGAAATCAGTGAGACATCTCTATGTCTGAGGTGACTATACTCTTTTATACATTTATGACACAATATTCATCTGCTATACTTTCCTTAACGTCAACCACACATTTAACTTCTTTCTAGGGAGAAATCTACACACAGGGAAGGTATAGTTAAACAAATAAATTAGTACATGACATTCAGCTTTAAAAAAAAAAATAAAGGCAGCTGACTTTAGCTTTGATTAAAATCCCAAATGAAGGAAAGACATACCTTAGTTCTAAAACACTTGTTACATTCCCAGAAGGGAATATCCGCCGGACATAGTTGAAATCCCCTACGTATAGACTGCCATCAATCCCACAAGCTAACGCAACTGGGGCCAACAGTTTATTACCATCAGCTTGACCATTGCAACTTGGACACGAGATGCTGCGCCTTCGTCCATTGCCCATGATGCTACTGACGACTGGAGGCTGCTGGGAGATGAACTGGTTTTCCCCGTTTCCCTTGTATAGTATACCTAGAAGAAATACACGGCATTTTCCTTATGATAAAAAGTAAACATGTTCATTAGAGATCGAACTATACTTCAGGGCCTATGAGATTTAGACCAGGAGAACTTTCATCTAGCGTTCTATTAGAGACAACTCTATTCAATTATCTAGTGTGAAATATTATAACAAAATAAATAGGATATATATATATATAAATATAAATGCTGTGTTATGGGTTTAAAGAATGTCTGATGAAAAACAAAGGCCTAACAAGAAAAATTAAAAAGTCAAATTCTCCACATCAGTGACTCTCAAATGTGGACACATATTGAGCACTGGCTGGGGAGTTATGCAAAACACAAAGCTTGGATCTCACCCCAGAGATTGTGAATTAATTGGCTGGGGGGGCAGCCCTGGTCCTGAGATTTTTAAAAAACTCTCCAGGTGATGCTCAGGTTCAACCAAGTTTGAGAACCATACTCTACATAATGTTCTTCAGGGAATAACAAGTTTGCCTAACTGTTAAATGATGTGGAAAATCCATAGTAATCCAATGGATAAAAATACACCTCATAAATATGAATTTCTTCCTTATCATTGACTTTTAAAAAATTAAGAATACTTTATGGAAAACAAGTTAGAAAATATATGTCAGATCTCTAATATACTGCTATACTGTCAAAGAATATTCATCTTGTTTATACTCCTCTGGTAGAAGGACGCACATACACGCAGTTATTCAAAATTTCAAATATAACCAAACTGCTGTGGAAGGGCAATCTATCATTTAAAACGAATCCTGCTTTAAGGCAAGAAAGTGCCAGTAATTTTAAGAAGACAAAATGCCAGTCGGCTCCATTGTGATCTTCAATAAATATCTGAGAGAAGCTTCCAAATGAATATTACATATTTTCAAAGTTAGAACCCAAGTTTGAGTTGAGACTCTAATTTCATTCATTTACCATTATTTTCTATAGATCAATGGTTGCATTTTGGTCTGATGTACACTGCCTGGTCAGCTGCTATTGTTCCAAACAGATTTCATGATGCTTGTCATGATGCATGGGTTATCATCTGTATAAACCACCTGCTGCTTTGAGTTAAGAGCTGCACATGTTATATTTACTGAATGTGCTATGTTTCAAAACAGTTCTTCAAAACAATGCTTACACTCTTTAGCACATATACTGTTACAAGAATCAATCCCACAAAAGCACAAACAGGAGACTTGGGAAAGTGTTTTTTTTTTTTCTCCCACTTAGGGATCATTTTAAAATGAAGAAGAGATCAGAATGATTATGTTCCCCTTATAGTTCAGCACATAATAGGTAGAATCTGTTATTACCTTTTTAATACTTTGCTATTCGGGTGATGTAATAAGCAAAGCCAATTTACATGAAGAAATCAGGAAAGATAAAACAGGTTTATTCACATTTAAGGAAAAGTAATCTCAGTAGGGCTGGATCACAAAACCGATGAAATGCATTTTGCCTTGAATATTCAAGGACTACCTTAATGATAGCTAAGATCTTTCTCTCTGGGATTACGTTATTTGACAATTACGGCACTAGAATTTCCTAGAAGAGCCAGTTTCTGTGGTTTTCATTGGAAGAATCTACAGGTCAGCCCACTGCTCTACTGAGCCTGATTTATTCAGTCACTACTTGGAACGTTTGGTTCTTCGTGATTCTTCTCGATGACGACAGACCGGAAAGATGAACATCAGAATGTTTATTTCCGTGTTCCCGAGTGCCTGCACAAACGCGTCACTGTCTGCATTTCTGCGTTGTCTTCCTCCTTCATATATTTTCATAGCTCATCCACCTTGTCATGATTACAAATCACTTTGCTTATTCAATTAGTCACATGTCACTTTGAAAAGCCCCTACTTGTCACACTGTTCTTGGATCGAATTTGAAATCACTATCGGTTCACTCCGTGAATCAGGTTACCTCACATTTTAAAATCACATATATTCTATAATTGATAACATATTTTGGGGAGGACAGAATGGCGGGCAGTTCAGGTGTTACATCTGACCTGGTATTTTAATAAAATGTATTTAATACATATATTTCAAGTTTCTTAATCCACCTGAATACTATGCTAATGTTGGGTATCACGACCCAATTGAATTAGAGGCACGGGTTTTCCTGGAGCTCTGAGCTTATCGTCTGGCTATGGGTTCATGAACTCTTGGGTGAAATTCCGGAGCTAATTTTTTTTTTTTTTTAATTCTACCCCATATCCTCACAATGACTAAAACGCATCTAGAGAAGTTCCCCCCACTTTTGTGTTTATAAGACCTTCTGAGGGAATGCAGCAGTGTGTTCCACCATGTAAATGTACTTTTAAATAATAAAAACAAGAGCAGCTCCGAGCTCAGTTGACACATGGTTTTGCAGTGTGAAAGACCACGATGCTGGGCCTTGCGTTACCCACAGAACAGACTGAAACCAGCGCTGCGTCAGACGCCACGGGAGGCTGGAGCTAAGGCCCAGTTTCCACAGTGCGTGCTGCCCGTGGCACCAGTCGTCAGCTCGGCCCCCGGCGGCACGACGGCCTGCCCTCCAGACACAGCTGCAAAGGGGGCAGAGCTCGCCACGCTGCATGGTAAGGACGGTCTGCGGCTTTCTCTGTTTTGTGGTCTCTTCTTTCTGGTTTGCTCAGGACTGTTCCCTTCTAGAGGTCAGGCATCAGCATGTACGCGCCCGGGCGCCGGCGTGGCGACTACGTCAGAGTCAGTATATTTGAGAGTATAAAATGCACCCTCTCAGACCCCAACAATAAAATAATTAAAAAAAAAATTATGCATATCACAGCAACATTAATCTGAACAAGTCACCGCTAATAATAAATGTTTGGTTGTACTGCGTGCTCAAGTCAACATTCTACACCTTCCAGAAACCTTTGCAAAATCAAAAGCTAGGTTATTTGTTAAGACTGTGAAATCTCCTTCTCTGGGTACTTATAAAGAGAGAGAGGGCATGGCTAGCTTCATACGGTTTAGGACGGGAGGCTAGTGTACGTTACCTTAGGGTTCTGCTTTTCTAGCCAAGTGCCTGTAAATTACCTGAGAGGGGCCAGCGTGTGCGCAAAAATGTTGAAAACAGAATCTGCTTAACATACACAATATTCTTTATGAGGCTCAGCTGCTCAAATTTGACAAGCAATTTATCCGCTTTGGTTTGTGATACCTGAAATATGCTGAAATAGGTGATATCTGAAATATATCCACCTATCATATAAGGTCTACTACAAATAATGCTCTTGATTCTTGCCTTTTCCTCAAATTATTCAATTTTTCTTACTATTTGCAGTCAAGTAACAGTAAATGTAACCAAATTTGAGTGGGAGGAAATTTTTTTTATCAAATACAGTCCAAGAAGAAGGGAAAAAAAAAAAATCCAGACCCTCAGAATAGACTAACTACTTAGAGATTAAGATCTGTTAGAAATACTTTGGACAAAATCCCAGATTCGAAAAGGTATATGCACCCCTATGTTTACTGCCCCATTATTTACAATAGCCAATACATATGGAAAAAACCAAAGTTCCCATCAATAGATGAATGGATAAAGAAGATGTGGTACATATACACAATGGAATATTACTCAGGCATAACCAAGAAAGAAATCCTGTCATTTGCAACAGAATAGATGGACCTAGAGGGTATTATGCTCAGTGAAATAAGTTAGGCAGGGAAAGACAAATACCGTATGATTTCACTTATATGTAGAATCTAAAACCAAAACAACAAAATGAACAAAATAGCAGTAGATTCACAGACACTAGGAAGTGACTGGTGGTTACCATGAGGGTGGGGAGGGTGAGGGGGATGAAGGGGCACAAAAATTCTCAATCATAATGTACATTGCTCACAGGGATGGTAGCACAGCATGGAATATAAAACCAATGGTTCTGTAACATCTCTCTAAATTGATAGATAGTAACTGTACTAGTGGGGGTGAGGATTTAACAATGTGGGTAACTGGTGAACCACTATGTTGTACACTTGAACCAATATAAGATTGTTTATCAATGATAATTCAATAAAAAATGTATTGAACATGAAACATGAAGATGAACAGGAGAATTTCTAAATATTAAAAAAAATTTTTTAAAAGGTATGTCCTATATTTCAAATATATTGCCAGGACTAATGGAATTTGTTCATACTTTATGGGCTAACTGCCAGTTTTTTAAGCTTTGAGAAATGAATTTTTGTATTATCCAGGAAAGGTGCCACCCTCTATCACAAGGAGGTTTTGAAGTTCAACTGAGATTACATTTTTGAAAATATAGTATAGCCATCACAGTATTATAAAAATAAGAAAAATATTTTGGTAAAGTCACATGGACTTTTTTTTTTTTTTTTACTAAAAAAAAAATAAAATAAAACTCTCCCTCCATTTTTGGCAAACCTCCCGAAAGCACTTCAGATCAACTCTTTGACCTGCTGTAGAATCAGACACTCTGAGATGGGGAAAGACCACCACACAGAGTCCTTCCTATGTAGCACCAAAATCGGTTAGTTATATTCTCACGGGAAGACTATTTTGGTGATGAATATAGGAACATTTTGAAGTTCATGAGTAGAATATTATGTAGTTCCCACTTCAGGCTTTTATAGTCTTTAACATTATAACTTTGTTTTTTTCTGCTAGTTCTAATCCTACAGCGTGCATAGGCTATAATGTTGCTGTGATCAAAGCAACCTGAAGTTAAGCAATAGTAACTATCTATAAACAAGGTCTTACCATTCTGGACATCCAACACATGGTGTTTGTCTAATGTCCAGCCACCCATGTTCGAAGCATCTAATTCGTAGCCCTGCAAAATGGCAGTCCTCTTTTCCCACAGCGTCAGGTCCAAACATGACTCATATTCATATCCAACTGATACTGGAATCAAAACAACCACAGTTCATTATCTGAACTACAGGCAGACATAGAATTTATTTTATTATTTTGACAAAAGTGTTTTCACAATTGTGTTCTGAGACTATATTCCCACTTATTTATGGGCAGAGTTTATTTTTCATATGAGAAGATTTGATCATATAAAAGGTGTTTTTCTAAAAAATGATCTCAAAATACTATTCTTCCACTGATTTAATAGAAAACTAGTATTTTCTTCCCAACTCCACTTTTTTCACAAAGGGTTCACAGTAAAAAATGAAGTCCAGATTGGGTTACAATTAAGTAATTAGATCAGATAAATCAGCCCCAAATGGTAATCAGATGGTAATAACTAAACATAATATGTTTTATCTGAATAATTAGAGCTATTTAGTTTCCAAGGGCGTTAAGTTGTGGAAAATATTTATGATAAGGTTCAACAGAGTAAACAAGATAGCCAGATTATGACATTTATTTACAGGTTATTGTCAGGAATGAACAATAAAACTAGCAGTAAATGAATATGAACAAATCACAAATGAAAACTTCAGCATTTACAGTAAGACATGGATTTCTAAATTCAGAACAAAGTGAAGGGGGAAGTGGCCATTATCTGATTACTTTGAACTAATTCAAGTCCAAATTATATGTTAATTCCAGAATAAAATGTGTTACATTTCTAGTAAAAATAATAGAACAAAAAACATGCTCACGATGTTCTAAGCCTGAGCTTAAAGCTATGTTAAATATATCTCAACATGTCAAGCTTTGATTGTACTGTCTAGTCATTCAGTGAAACAACTGGTTTGATGGATGTTTTGAGAGTATCATTCCACCGAATCAACTCCTTCTAGTAAAAAGAGCAGAAATAATTTGGGGCACAAATGTCTGAAATTCTGTTAAGTATCACCATCATGAGTTACAATTATACTAGTTGTTAGATACAGAAAACATAGTGTAAGGAACGCTAAGGAGATAAAATAATAAAGAAAAGAAGAAAATGAGAAAACAAAGAGGCACAATCAGGAAAAATAAACATGAAAAAAGGACACTGACGAGGTGAAATCTCCTTCAGAACATTCTTCTAAGATACAATTTCAGCCAGAGAAATTGATAATCTTTCTCATCATTTGGAATATATTCCTTTGTATCTGAACCACAGTGGATCTGAACCAATGGGCTGATAACTTCCCTTGGACAAACTTACTGCTTTTCTATGTGTTTATCCATTGCCTTCCATGGGCTACAATTAATTTTATGTTAGTTCTGACTTCAAGCCGATTTTTTCGATGCAGACTGTATTTACATGGAACTTACCAACAGCTTCAGACAGACCATAGACCTTCTGATTATACGCATCGGTTTTATCCCATATGAAAGTATAGGCCAAGTTTGGTGAGGCAGGGAACCACTTTTGAAAAAGTCTTCCTACAACAGCTACCATCAGATGAACCTTCATTAAATTGAATGGTATAACGGACTGGGTCATGGTGATCTTGAGAACTGACTTATATCCTGCCGCTCTGGAACTCAAATAGGACAGTTTGAGGTCTGTCCCTGGAATGGTGGTCTCTTCATGGAGTACCTAGGTTTGAAGAGAGCAGAAGCTGCAAACTTGATCATGTATGACTACTAAATAAAATACATTTAAAAGAACCGAACAGAGCAAGTAAAATAAGAAACCAAAGAGTTAATATTCACAGATATGCGTTTGAGCCGTTACCTTATGCAATAATTAAAAATAATTGCTCCAGCCCCGTTTCTCTCCTCCTAAAAGCTTTTTGGCATCTATTTGGAGTTCATCCTACCTCAGGTGCTGCTTCTCATACAGTAAACACTGTGACTACCCCGTCAGGCTGACAGGCATGGATGCGCCAGTTTGTTCACAGGCTCAGTGGAGACTCACTAACCGGTCTTTCACCCCCAACCCCCTGGAGAACTCGAGCAGACATTTATAGAACGGTTAGCTCAGCACCGGGGTGCAGTCTGGGCCAAGGACCTGGCCTACGCCAGCTGGCATGTTTAGGGATCCTCGGCTGACTGGCCACAGTGTATGAAGACAGGAATCATGACCAAAAGGAACAATTCATTTGGGTTAAACTGCAGCAAATTCCATACCCCCATTGAAAGGCAACATAAGAATAGCACATGCTCATAATCACTTAAATGCTGAGCTAGGACTCACCCGATTTTTGATATGACAGTAAATTAACTAATGTTTAAAACTGCATACACTTTCCCCCAGAGAACCACTAATGTGTTACTAGATGCACCCCAAAGACTCTCAAGGTGTACTTTTTGAACTGAAACCGGACTGCAAAATATTAACATAATTACCTGCACAAGAATTATCTCCTTTACAAATTTTTAAAAATCATATTCTTAATCTGACAATTTACCCATCAATGTGACTGGCTCAATAAGTGCTAAGAAATTTTTAACGACATATGCAAAATACATTTTGCCAAAAAACATTAATTTGCTGGAAACATACATTTTATGTAGTATATAAAATCTTTCCAAATAGTTCAGATTCCTACTAATAAATTCTCCTTACTCTTATTAGTTTGGTTAATAATAATAGCTCTTCACAGGTTTCCTACATATATTGTGAAGTACAAGACTATCTCTCCGTAACAACTTCCACCAGGAACTCACCACTCTGTCCACTAAGAATTAAATAGCATTTTCAAAGGATTCTTCATAGTACCCTATCAAGATTCATTATTCACTCTTTTCGTATTAGAAATATCTTAGAATAGTGGTTCAGTGTTTGGTCGTGTTTCCCCCACCTCAACTTCTGTCCCACGGAACAGTTAGGAATGATAAGTATCTGTCATCTCCACATTTGACAATATTGATAGGGAGGGTGTGGCTGTCAGTTTCAATTTAAATAATCGCACAGTTGGAAATGGCACAGAGTTCTAATAAACTATGTTGGCCTGAGCCCATGCTGGCCTGAAAGGGGTCCTACTGTGGATAAGAGGGCATGGCTGTGCTCTCGTAGGTACACCAACTGATTAGTTGGGCTTTTCCTTATCAAGCACATCAAATGAATTCAGCCACGGACTGTCTTAAGCAAAATAGTTTATGAACATAGAGGAACTTTTTAGAGCTCTATTAGAATCAGGGAAATCGTTATTGAAAGGACTTTTGTAGGGCTGTATGATAAAAAGTGAATAATCAAATAGAACCCATCGCTCTGCCATCCTGGGGTGAAGTATCAAGGGATGAGTTTGAAAAATAGATTTGGTGACTCATGAATGGCCCTGAAAACAGAAATGGTGAACCCTACGGCATATAACATATTTCTTCTTTATTTATGAAATAATTTCTCTAGATTGGACAGGTGTTCTATATTCAAGGCAGTCTTTCAATAACATTCATTTCCTTTAATCTTCTAATAGTTGCTTCTCTCTTTCAAAATATCATGTGTTATTCCTAACTTTCGTAACAGATTATTGTCCTCGTCATCACTAACCTACTTCCATGGAATAAATATCTGTAATTTAGTTCATGAAAACATGCATTTCTCGTATGTAATTTAACTTGAACATGTTATTTTTGCATTGGCCTGTGTGGAGAAATCAACCATTAAGCCTACATTTGCCAGCTGCGTGATCCATAAGCCCCATTCTGAACCCCATTAAACTTCAATTAGAAACTACGGCCAGTTGATTCTACTTTTCCAATCTGTTTAATCCATCCCCCCTCACCCTCTCCATCCCCCCGTGCTTGCTGAGCCAACTCTGTCTACGTATTTGGTATGTATGGAGATCTATGAACTCAGGCTGCCTCACTGATCTCTGGTGCCTCCCATCAATTACACGTTTTGTCACTTGAGTGAGCTTCAGGGAAATGCTGACAACTTCACTGGTCGGTCCCCTGACTCCACACTGCCTAACATCTTCCAGCTCTTCATTATATGGTTTTGGGTCATTCATGATCTGGCCCCAGTGTTGCTACCTTCCCTATACTTAAATTGTTCACCGGTTTTTATACAGCATCGTTTGTTTTACCACTGTGTTGTGGCTCACACATTTTCTTTAGTCTGGAGTCTCCTCTCCTCCCTTTTAAGGCCACTGTCCTCAGCGATGTCCTTTTTTGGCTTCATTAGGAAATGACCTCTCTTTTGAACTTTCACAGTTCTTCATTCCAATCTTTTCTACATTTAGAATGGCAGGACCCATGTCTTGTCATTCTTTTTATCCTAGTAGACTACCTTGTATATAAAAGGCTTTCAGTAAATTTTTACCAAATGTTTGCTGACTGTATGATGGAATGGAAAAAAAAACCTTCATATCTTCCCAGAATTTCTGACTGTTTAAAACCCATTTCAATGACCTGCTTTGCTAGAAATCTGCCACCTATAGACAGATACTACCTCTAGGTTAAATCTGTTTTAGGACTGGCTAAGAAGTTCTGAGTTACTGCAAGATGGACCCTGGAGTGGAAGTATTAAACGGAGTAAGATAACAGTGAATTTTGGAAAAGCTTTATCTCAAAGTCTGCCTGTTATGCAGTAAATCCTAGGGTGTGTCTTCTGCATTATACTTGCCTGTGAGCATTCTCCATATTTTTTATCCCAGACTTTCTTAGCTCATCTCTTCAAATCTCTATCTACACTCCCTCCCTAGGGGATTCATCCTGTGCTTTAAATATTTCTATGACACTGATGACTCCCAGACTGACACCTTCACTTGCATTCTTCTCCCTGAATGCACTCCTCCATGTCCACCTCTTACAACCGCTACCTCAGCCACTGTTGTTCAGGCCACCAGCACTTTAGAGATTGTCTCCTAACTGGTTTCCTAGTTTGATCCTTGCCTTAGCATAGCAGCTACAGTGATCCTCTTTAAGAAAGAAACCAGTACTGTGCTGCTTACAAACCTCCAACGGCTTCCAGCTACTCAAAGTCAAAGTCCTTATGCCTGCCAAGGTCTCCAGTGGTTTGTGTACCCCCACCTGTGCCCCTGTCACACCTGCTGGCCCCTTGCTATCCCTGAACAAGCCCAGCATCCCCGTTTCTTGGTGCTTTTGAACTTGCTTTTTGCTCTTCTTGGAATATCCTTCTATTTGGGGGGGTTTATTCTTCCACTTCCTTCAAGTTTTTACTGCAATATCATCTTACCAAAGAGATCTTCCTGGACCACACTTTATAAAATAGCCGCTCCATCCACTTTACCCTGCTGAATTTCAAAACGAAATTTTCATAACCTGACACATACTTATACATTCGCTCTTCTTCCCCGTTAGCTGCTAAGTGCCTTGAGGGCTGGGACCTCATCGGACTGGCTTACTGCCTTGTCTGATGTCACAACGCCTGGTGCAGAGCAGGTCTTCAATAAGCGTCGGGAGAAGGAACGTGACAGAGCTGTTACGTGCTGCTGTATTTTAAAGATCAGTGTATTTTAACTTGTCTCTTAAGAATAAAGTACATTATTATTGTACCTAATGTCCTACCTTCAAGATCTGAAAGGTATTTCTAATTGGAAGGAAAATAATCCTCGGGTATTTCAGTTGATAAAATGAATAGTGGAAGTACGGCTATTTAAAAAAAAGTTACCTAGCTTTTATTTCCCCCAGTGAATAGGGCTTTATGAACTATAAATTATTAGAGCTTAAGACAGGATACCAAGTTTTTCAGATAAAAATATCCTGAAAAATATTAATGAACATTTTCTGTCAAAAATCATCTTCTCTAAAACAATTTTTTCACTTACAGTAATAATTAAACAGTAAGTTATTGAGAACACATGTAAGGCACTCAAAACTTTTCCAGTGAATGAATGAGCAAAGATATCATTAGCTGTTAAGTGTAAGCTACAACTAATAAATATATACATGTATAGCCTGAAGAAAAAATATTTTCAACAGATCTTTGAAATAGATCTACATATCGTACTATTCATAATAGAAATATCTTACAAGAAATAACTACATATCCTACTATAAAAATACCTATTCTAGTGTACACATATACACCACACTCTATATTTCATTCTATATTTCATTCTATAGGATTATTTAGGATAGCACTGGAATTCTGCA
Source organism: Manis javanica (assembly GCF_040802235.1). Lineage (NCBI taxonomy): Eukaryota > Metazoa > Chordata > Mammalia > Pholidota > Manidae > Manis > Manis javanica. The sequence goes on from NC_133167.1 coordinate 102,353,482, forward strand.
ATCCTTTTAAAAGATTCTTTGGAAGCCACGTGGCCTGAAACTGGTTTACTTGAAAGTATAGCCTGCTGGCATATTCTACCTGTGTTTCGGGAATAATGGGGCTGTCTTCAGGAGAAGATCTGAAAAAGGTGGATAAAGGTGATGACACAATGATAGGATTCGGCCTCACAAATCCACTCAGATCACAGCTGGGAATGTCATTCTCTTCTTTCTTCATGACAAGGGTATCCATCACATAAAAGACATTCCATGGAATCCACACCGTATGATACTGAGTGAGGAATGGGGATCGTTCAAATACCAAAGTTAGAGAAGCCCCACCATTTGCCAGCAAGTCAAACCTAAGAAAAAACAAGACACACTTGGTGAATAATCCTGGGTCCCATACGTCTCCCGACATTCACCTTCTTGAATTAATATGCTTTATAAAGAAAGCCAACTTTTTTTTCTTCAACTTTTACATGTAATAGTTTCAAATCTACAGCAATATTAAAAGAACTGTACAATGAACACCCACATATCCTTCACCTAGATTTACCAATTGATTCACATTTCCCCCAAATTCGCTTTAGCTATCTACCTATCTACTCCTTTTTCAGAACCATCTGCACTAAAGTTGTAGATATTAGGAAATGTTACTCCTAAATATTTTCAACATGAGTCTTGTAACTCAAAGAATATTCTCTGACAAACTGCAGCACCATTATCGTGCCTTAGAAAATGAAATAAACTTTTAAAGAACTATATGCATCTATGACCTTAAGTCTCTGACACATGTACTGTCACCGATTGCCTAAAAGTTGCTGCATTTCTAGGTCAAAAGGGGCAATAAAACATGTTGGGTGATATAAGAATGTCTAGTTTTTATATTTAAAATATTTCAAACAGAGATAGTGCTTTCGGACTAACTCACATTCCATCCTGGCGGGTGATAGTGTATCCATATTCCGGGTAATGGAAAAATGAGACATTGACTCCAATAAGTGGGGTTCCATCAGCAGTTAGTACTTGGCCTCTAATGACAGACGCAAGGCTGTGGGGAGAGCAGGAGAATTAGAATGAATGTTTCTCTTCTCAGGCCAACATTATCATGATTAAAGAGATGATTCAACCTCAGGATAAAATAACACTATCACATACACTTGTTAGTCACAGAAACCAGACCTGAAATTTCCCAGCACGATGTCCCTTTCAAAATAGTGCAATACACAGTCCCCGAGTGCCTGGTGTGTACCCCCGGTTTTAATTCGTTGCAGTCTGATTTTTGGAGCATTATCAAGACCAATAATTTAGAGCTGAATTTTTACAATCGTACACTGCACTTTTTCATAAGTCATCTATCTGGCGCTTACATGAAGAAAAGTATACTTTCCAATTAATTCTAAGGCACTCCATAAATCTGCAGGGACCAAGAAGTACAAGATTTAAGGGGGCAATAAGGAACATTTGTGCAACAACTTTTAATCAACTGCTGGGTCTAACTGCATTAATGCTGGTAAATTACTGCAGACCCAGGAGTTCTAGTGTAAATTATCTTCTTTTGCTCAGTGAGACACAAGACACCTGCTTTCACTTACTAGTTTATTTTCAGGTCATTACTGCTCTGTAAAGCACCAGTCAAACAGCTCATGCAATCTTACTGCCATGTCGTTAGCAGTTCCATTACATTAATTCATAATTTATATTATTTAGTGAGCTCAGCTAAAAAAAAAAAACCAGTGCACTTTTCTCTTGCCTTTTGGGGTCTTTTCATTGCTCCTTTTGAAAGATTTCCAACTGTGCTAACAAAACCAACTAGTTAAATGAAGATTTACTGGCTCCTTAATGGGATGTCCTGTTATGTCTCTGGTACTGAAATGGACACAGCATGTGAACTGCGTGAAAAATGCCTGAAAGGCGAAGTTTGGTGAAGAATTTGCCGAAAGAGGAAAAAAAAAGGAAGCCCTTCCCTCGAATTCACAGTCATCCGCATTTCATATAGTGTGTCTAACTGTTGACAATTCGCTACAGATCTACAGAAGGAAAAGGAGCACGAACCTCTTGTTGAAAGGACTTTCTCCAGGGATGACGTGGGTGCTCTCAGATCCTATGAGGAAGCTGATCCGGTCATAGAAGGATTTGGCAGCTTGCTGCGACGGGGATTGCAGGCTTTGGCTAATGATATCCTGAGGGTCGGGCAGCCCACGGCAGTAGGGCTGACTTTGGCAGGAGCTCTGTAAACAGCAGTCAGGATCCATGCAGTCAACGAGTCCATCTGTAGACAGAAGTGCAAACCAGTAAGAGAATGCCCCCTTTTGATGCCGGGGTGTAGAGTAAATTTTGTTGGCTGTTTTTTTCTTTCACCTCAAATGATTTGGTCCCCTTAATGGGGGTAGTTTCTGTGGGGTATCCTTTTGGGAAGCGGATGAAATAGAAATACAATACTTGTAAGTTGCTTTCCTATAGAGTAAATGTTTGGATTGGAGATGGCCGAAAAGAATCATGTATGTTGATTCTGAGAAAGAAATGCAAAATTACTGATTAGGGCTGTCTATGAGTAGCGTGAATATAGGTTAGTTTTTTAAAAAAATTTTTATCAAATGTACATCGCAGTGGTTCAACAGTCCCCCTACCCCTTGGTAACCACTAGTCACTTCCCAGGGTCTGTGAGTCTAATGCTGTTTTGTTTCTCCTGTTTTGCTATTTTTATATTCCACAAATAAATGAAATCGTATGGTATTTGTCTCTCTCTGCCTGAATACGGATTGGTTTTAAGTATAATTACTCAAGCTCTTAAGTTTTAGAGAAAATGCCCTAGTTGATGATGTGGTAAATGCATATGGGTGTGTATGGCTATGCGATAGGGACCTACAGAGGGTGAAGTTCTAAAATGTGGAATAGGGTCAGAAAATGAAAGCCCGTGAAATGAAGCCAACACAAATGCACATGAAAAGGAGATTAGCCAGCCACCTTTCAAGGCAATGGCTTTCCCCAGGAAGGTAAAGTGCTCCAAATAAAATTAAGGCATTTCTCAAATTTGAAACAAGAGCCTGATCCCCTAGAATGCCTCCCCTAAACTGGAGGCGTTACTGTAAAATGTGGCAAATGTAAATAGGCCGTAATATTGGAAAGGGAAAGAAACGAATCACAAAAAATTGGCTTGTAGTATTGGTGGCACAAAAAGGGTAACGGATACAAAGAATTTGCTAGCCTTCTCCAGGAACCACAGAAGGAAACTACACTCAGCGGCCCGGGTATAAGTGGTTTGTTTGATACCAACCCATTAGTGAATACAAGTGTCAGCTTATGATGGCTTGATGACATTGTCCTGTAAGGTCATTTTCCACTGACCAGTAGATACATGAATTTTGATGTGTCTGGCAATTACCTTTCTCAGGATAGATTAATAAAAATGTTAGTTTCTGAAGACTTTCATGATTCTTGGGAGAACTGACAAAATAGTTTTAAAATCTTCAAACCTAAGTATCAGGTTTGGGTGTGACTGTATTATGGCAAATTCAGGTGAAAATATCCAGTTGACCTAGATATTTTGTTTACACAGTGTTTTATAAATTATATTTTTATTAAAAAACACTATTTTTCTTGCTGTTGGCCACTCTTATTAATAAAATAAAAGCTTTCCCTTTCATTATCCGACAGCAAAGCGAGACAAAATAAAATAGACTGAATGGAATCACTGTATTGTCCGGCTTAGAAGTAAGTCAACACCACTGGTAAGGAAGAAACAGGAGGTGCGGTGTTCCTGGCTCCGCGTCCTTAAGTCGTTTTGCCCACCTGAGGGGGAAGGGAGTGGACACGTGATTTCTCGAACACCCTTTTCCCCCTTCTCCGGATGACCAGCTCTAAATTTTCCTTGGGGTATCCATTCTCCCAAACTCTCAGACCAAATGCACATTCCCCTTTATGTCTGGTTACAAAATGTACCTGTGGCTTGACTTGTCTAACCGGAGGGCATTTCAGGAACTCTGTGGACAGGGTCCCTTCCCCACCCGCAGGCTCAGAGCTGCAGGGCCGCGAGTGGGGCTGCTGTGCGCACCCCGCGGCCCCGCAGGAGAGGCTGCCTGGCAGTGGAGGTAGCGCAGAGGAAGTAGAGCCCCGGGGTGGAGGGAGAAGACCGCAGGTCACAGCACATCTTGGGGGCTTTCTGCAATAAGCTGCCCTTGACCTCCTGGGCGTTTCAGTTTCAGAAGCCAAAGCAAAGGCTCCTCATTCCTGTTTGCATCGGATTTTCTCTCTCTCTAAACTCAGTGAGACTTAGTTTCTCTAGAGACAGTAACTAAAAATCTCATTATTTTCCTTGTAGTCGGGGGGAAAAAAAAGTTTAGTTAAGTAGTTACTTGAATTAAATTTATGGTGTTGGACTCATTTTACAACAATGTTTTAAGTTTTTTTGTTACAATTTCTATACACATGGAAATGTAGGAGTCAGGATTTCTAATAGGCAGATCTTATCACAGATTGTTTCCTTGTGATAGTTACAATTTCATGTAGATGTCCATTTTGTTAAAAATGTGTTAATTATTTGAAATCGCATATTTATTTCTGATGAATATTTAAAATCATGTTTGAGGACAAGCAAATGAAACTGAGCTTTGAAATTTCATATAAACTTATCAAAATATTACTTTCTTAGCCAAAAGACCACGAAGATGAAAAATGTCTAAATCTTTCTCAAAATTTCTAGTGAAGAAAGATGAAACTATGCTACAGGCTTATTTTTCATGAAGATATAATAAGGGAGTACATTGCAGTTTTCCTCTATTTCTCTCAAAGAAATAAAAGCATAGTTATTAAGACTCAGATTTCTAAAGTAGTAGACTATTGAACTATTGCCCCAATATCATTTCTGGCTTCAAACACAAATACCTTTTCAGTAACAATTCATGATCCTATGTTGAGACTTTATGAGGAATCTTTAATACATGTGTTATATATTTAAGAATTCTTACTCTGTGGATTTACAACGGGTGTGCAAAGGCTTAGAAGTTTCCCCTTATATTCATTCTTTAACGTAAGTACAGACTACTTAATAAAGAAAATACTTCCACTATTATGTTATCTCCATTAATCTGGTAAATTAAGGGTTAAATGCTCCTCGCCCTCTTCCCCTCCCCTACAACACTCCCACAGTGTCTCCCTTTAGGCACTATGTGGTGCAGGTGCCAAAGAGGAATGTTCCGAGTTAGTCATTCATCTTTGTTAGTTTATAAAAAGCAAACGTACATCTGGCATGTAGTCTGCAGGTCATAAAACTGCACGAGATTGACACTTTCTGAACTAATCAGTTGGAAATGCATTTTTACAAGCCTCTCTGCTAACATCCATCAGAGAAAGAATCTCATTTTCAACAGCCAAGATGCAGGGACAAACTGTTTGTTATTTTTCTGCCGAGTTTATCAGTAACTTGCCCAAGCAAATGACGGACGGTTATGAATCTGGCTCTCGATAACCTGAGAACACATTTTTCATTCTTTGTCTGTACTTATACAACTAGGACAAGCTAGTACAACTAAGTTAATTACCCACTTGCCCAAATGTATACTGTTTCTAGTAAAACTGTCTTCGTGGAATAGTTTTCTCAAAATCACTGAGATTCTGTTTCAGTCTCAGGAATATTAGGTCAGCCTAAATTTATATTGGCGTAGAAGCCATATCTAATAGAATTGATCACAAACAATCTAAAGAAAATCAGAAATGTTCAAAACCCTCTGAGTAACAACTTCACGGATCAGTTAAGAGCCTTTTTTTTCCTTCAGTTTGGGCTTTTTGATGTAAGTAATACTTTGATGTAAAGTAGATAATACAGTTTATGCTTCCTTCCACTCACTTCTCAACATTTCTGCTCTAGTTATCATTTTAAAACATGTTCTCATCCTGCCTCAGGCTTTCATTGCGCTTTTACAGTTTGGCAAACTTATTTTCGTAAAGGGCCTGAATGCTATTCTTGTCCCCTCTTCTCTCTGCACCTAAATCAATTACCATTCCTTCTTTTCTTTACCCCAAGTATGTGTCGAATCAGTCTATCTCTTCCCATTGTACGGAAACTACCCTTCCGGCCACCATGGTCATTTCTTGACAAGATCAGCAACAACAGCTCCGTGTCCCCGGTTCTGGTCTGGTCCCACCTATTCGTCCTCCACACTTTTGTCAGTGAGGTCTCCGTGGAAATTCAATTTGATCATTCATTTCTCTGGCTAAAATGCTGCCTTTACAGGGTCCCTGCTGCCTTCTGAGTCGTTAGAACTCCTTACCATGGCTTTCAAGACCTTTATGATTATTATTCCCTCTGCCTGGAAACCTCTAACTGGCTCCCTGACTCCTTCCTCCCCATTCCTTCAGCAGGCAGCTCAGACTATGGTCTCATGAAGCCCCCGGAGGGCTACTAGCTCACTGCCGTATCCCCAGCACCTGGCATACTTCTTGGCAGGAAATTGGCATGCAGTATATTCACTGAAGGAAGGAAAGAAAGGATTCAGTTCTTAGAGACTGTGATGCCCTAAAAGCGCAGGCAAGACCCTCCCTGTCATCAGCCTTTATCACCCTTTTCCCACCCTCAGATGCCACCTAGACCTTGAATTCTTGTTTCTTTTTTATTCCAACAGGCATTTAAAAATGTTTTTGATTAACTGGACATGTAAGCAATTCACACAATTATAAAAAGTATTAGAAGAATTACATGAAACAGTACACATAAATCTTACAAAAGGGGAAGATTCTATTTATCCACGCAGATACACAGCCCAGAATCTATCAATGTCAAGATAAAACCTCATGCACATTTACCTCCCATCAACTTACACTTCTGCATGACGAAGGGCACCATAAACAAAGTTAAAAGATAAGCAAAAACCTGGGATAAAATATCTGCAACACACCTAAGAAAGAATTAATACACAGATGATTCGCAGAAGCCCTAAAATTTAAAAAGGAAAGCTCAAGCGAATCAATAGGAAAAACGGGCTAGAGAAATAAATAAGCAATTATCAAAAGAAGAAATACAAATGGTCAAGAAACATATATAAAGATCATCAATCTAACTAGTAATTAGAGAAATGCAAATTAAAACAATAAAATAGGAGTCATTTTCACCTGTCAGGCGAAATTCATATTTTTCATTTTGTCGGACAATTTTATGTATAATGATTATGTGCAGACTATGAACATGGGGGAAATAAACCCTCTCATAGTGATGAAGGATATAGTGATGAAATCTACTTGCAAGGCAGTTTGGCAGTAGCTATCAAAATTAAAAATTAAAATACCCCTTGACCCAGCAGTTTTTCTGAAAACCTGTCTAAAAGAGGGATTTGTACATTTACACAAAGATTTATATACAGGTACACATGTGCGCACGCATACACACACACACAGATTCACTATAGATCTGCTTTTATACTAAAAGCAAAAACAAATATTATTAATGCACTAGTGGTAAAATTAATTAGTACATTTGTATTTCCATTATAAAGAATGAGACAGGCTTATGTATATGGGCATGAAAAATATCTCTTAGATATACTCTTTGGAAGAATCAAATTTAGAACAGCATCCCATTTAAATTTAAAAAGATAAATATGCATACAAATTCACTGAAGGAGGCATAGAAATCTGCACACCAGGCTATTGATAACGGGTAACTCTTTGGACAATGAAAATGTAATATTTGCACGGCAGCGACTGATCATAACATTCACCATTCATGCCAAGGTCCTTAAGGTGGAGATACGTGTGACAAAGAGCCCCATTTTTGAAAGGGTCTGTGCAATGCCCATTTATACATCCAGGAGCTTGAAGAGGCAGCTAATGGCAATGGGTAAAAATATAGGGGGCTTTAAGTTCTAGCCTGTGTGGCTCTGATTTTTCTCTTTCATCTAAAAATAGTGGTAAAACCCCTTGTTTCCCATGGACTGTTGAGAAGCTACTGGGGTCCTTTGCTTCGAAGAGCACAAGCTGGAATTCTCTTAAATAGGGGTTTACGATGCTCTGACAATTCGGTGGATGACAAAAGGCTTCAGACTAATCTGAACCTCTTCCCCAAAGCAGGACCCAATAGAGTTTTTCAAATTTATAGTAATTTCCCCTACTTCAAATCATCATCTACCAGGAAAATATATTTTAATGCTCTAAGACTTTGAGTGCCATTCCGTGTTTTGACATCTGGATTCTTTTTGGGAAGCACTTAAGGTCTCTTACTATTTTCTTTCTCCTTTTTTTTAAACCCATTTCTCCTTCTCTTCCCAGTTCTGTTACCATTTGATTTTTATTTCTTAAGTATGTTTTTGGAGAACATGATAGTCTCTTCTTCCTGCTAGAACTTTACAAAAATCTGTTTTCACATTCCCTTACTTTCATATGGTTGTCTCCAAGCTCAGACGGCCTCTATCCATTCATCACACCCATTCTGATGCTTACATTAAAACTGAATTCATTTTTTTCCACTCTTAGCATCTTCCTACTTCTTTTTTTTGTTTTGTTCTGTTTTCAGTTTGGAGCACTTCATTTGTAGTCTTTTCCTTTCTCATTACTGTTTTTGTCTTCCTAAATAACCTCAACTGAATTATGCTTTCTCCCCTACTACCATCCTCCACACACTTAAATAAAAAAAGACTTGTTTTAGGTATGTCTTCCTCATGTACCTCCACAAAGTAGCAATTTTGAAGGACAAAGAATGACTCTCTACTTACAGGTCAGACGCAATGACTCCTGGCAGAATTTATGGTTTGTCATTCTAGCATTCTTGCACCAATTTAGTATGAAGCTTTAAGCCATTTTTGTGCCCTCAACCATCCAATCCCCAGGAGAATCCCATGCCTCAGGTACCCACAGAGGAGCTGTCCACTGGAGGACCAGGCAGGGCAATAAGATGTCAAGGGTCACTGTCCTAATCCCTGCTCCAGATCACGCAGCATTTAACAAGTGAGTTCTGGGATCGGTATGAGAAATGGCTCATTCCATAAGTGAAGTAAGCCAGGTGGAGGAATACCATACTTCACTTATTTGTGGAATATAAAAACAAAACAAAATGAACAAAATAGCAGTAGACTCACAGAGGCGACTGGTGGTTACCATGGGGGAGGTGTTGTGGTGGGTAGGTACGCAGGGGGAAGCGGATAAAGAGGCACAAAAATTCTCAATCATAATATAAGTTGGCCACAGGGATGGAGAATATGGTCAGTGATTCTATAACATCTTCCTATGTTGACGGAGAGTGACTGCACTCGAGCGGGTGAGGATTTAATAATGTGAGTAACTGGTGAGGCACTGTGCTGTGTAGACTTGATTGACTAGAAGATTGTCTATCAACAATACTTCAATAATAATAATAAAAAAGAAATGGCTCAATCCAGAGGAAGGCTGACTTTGTAGATAAAGATGGAGTCAAAGAAGAAATATTTAAAGCCCTGTCTAGGCATGTACAGTTGATCATTTGCTCTGAAAGATTTCTCTACTGCGACAGGATGTCTGGTAGTTGCTTCCAAAGTGTCCACATGCCCTGCTTGGAGACGTCATCCATAGTTATCTCGTCCAGTGGCCTTCCGTCTCTGACTTCCACTGTGTGATTTAAAAATCTCCTATTCCATTGCCTGCCTTTGTCCAAATGATCTACTCCACCGGCCTCTGTTTGATACCTGGAGCTACATTTGTGAATTCCACTGTGTGATTTAAAAATCTCCTATTCCATTGCCTGCCTTTGTCCAAATGATCTACTCCACCGGCCTCTGTTTGATACCTGGAGCTACATTTGTGAAGCAGACGGTTCAGAAGGTACCTTGTTGATTCCAAGCATGGTGGGGATCTTTGCCAGGGCCTTTCCTGTGGGCAAAAGATTGCCCTTGGTTCTGAAAAGCTAAGGAGACCCTGGGTACGTGACAGCTGTTATTTGAGCCTGAAAGAAATAAGGTCCAACTGAACAGTACGCCTGTGTAGGTGTTAAGAGAGTATGGAAATGAAGTCCTCCAACCTATTTGATTGGTGGTTCATTCCTCATAAAGAATTCTCCCTAGGCTTGCTTTTCCCTGGTCATTTCAGAGGCACGAGGAAAGTGGGACTCCATAGGCACAGAGGGACGTGAGACCCTGATTTTTATTTTATTTTTTTAGGGTATCAGTGATATACAATCTTACTATGTTGGTTTCAAATACACAACACTGTGGTTCAACAGTTACCCATATTATCAAATCCTCACCCCCTCCCAGTGCGGAGACCCAGATTTTGAGGATTTTTACGCTTAGACAGTGGAATGGGCAGGAAAGTATGTTTTAGAGGGAAAGGAAGAGCTTGGTCTAGGAAAAAAATATTTATTTCCACATATGTAGCTGCCCTTTCTGAAATTTTAAATGTATCTTAAGTTCTCGGGTAGTAAGCAACTTTGTTGTTTGTTTTGTTCTTGCAAAGATTCCTACACAGTTGCTAAGACCTGACTAGTAGCTATTTACATGATGTGTTTAATTTCTGGTAAGAGCCAAAACCAACCTCTTCATCCTCTCTTTCTCCTTGCTCTTCATGTGTGAAGAATTTAATGTGTTAAGTTCTTAATTTGTCCTTCAATCAAATTACTTGGCTACCTTCTGGGTGATTCATGATTTTGACCCCAAACTTAGTTTCGACAAAGGCAGTACAAGTTACCATATGTCATAAAATGTCAGGTGCAGTCCTCACTCTCAATGTTCTGTTCTCCTGTTCCCATATAATGAAAACGATATCCTTAATGGCCAGGTTTTGTGCCTTGATTTGGGGCTCGGGGTAGAAAATACCGTATCTACAAACAGAGCTCAGGCCTAAGCTCCAAGAACCCTCTAGTTTTGGTTATAAGACACGCAGGTTACAATCTCAGGGTATAATATAAAGCCGGCACTGAGATGCCTTCTCAGAAGATCAACAAAATTAGGTTAGGGACAGGAATACAAATTACAGGAGATACGGAGGGAGTCCACAGGGTGTCTTCTATCAGCTCAGATTCCCCCTCAGGGAGGGAAGCCTAAAGATAGCACAGTTTCATGCTAATAAGAATAAACAAAGGGGGAATGAGGCCAATTCACAGTTGATAAATTTTGAGGAAAGGCAAAAATCTCCTTAGCTGATAACAATACTGAAGAGTTGATTAGCCCCTAAATTACTCTGCCCTGTCTCTGCAGACGTGGCCCTGCCGTTTGCTTTCCTGGGAGAGAGTCTGTACCCGCTCCATGTAATCTCCCTCCCGAAGACAAAAGCTGAAGTACAAGATGGAGGAGGAGGAGAAGCCCTTTCCTCCCCAGGCAACAGAAAAGCAAGGGGTGGGCTTCTTGGGGGAAGGTAACGGAAGGTGCCATCTGGGCTGTGGTCCAGAGAGGACCCGGGCTGCCGTTTCTCTCAGGCGCAACGCTGAGAGAAGTTGAGGGGGACAGAGTGATATCACGCAGGGAGTGCGTGGCGGGCCGAGGCCCACCTAGGTCTGCGAGGAGCAGACAGGGAAGGAGGCATGAGCTCAGCATTCTGAGGCCCAATTGTCTTGAGAGATTGAAAGAAAATAGGGAAAACCGAGTAGTTTGCTAGACATGGAACTGGAGAACAGCAGCTGCTTGTCAGGAAGATGGGACGCAAACGGCATTTCGGTTTGCGAATTACTGCGGGCCTGGGCTAGCATGCGTGTGCGTGCATATGCGTGCATGTGTGTGCATACATGTATGTGTGTGTGCATGTGTGTGTGTACCCGGGGAATGGGGCGGTTGGGGGCTGGTTCTGGCCACTCTGCTTCCTAGAGAGTAGCAATCAGGTCCCCTCTAGTGGAAATGAAAAGGCCATCCAATCCTCTCTGACAACCTTCTCTGAAGGGCAGCTTGTCAAGATGGGCAGTTTGGAAGCAAAAAAGGGGAAACTGGAAAATAAGAGCTGCAACTTAAAACATACTGTGTGCCTGGCCGTACGCCGACTACTATGTACACAATTCCTCACTTGATCCTTTCCAAAACTGTTTTATTCCTACTTTATAGATGAAGCAACTGACATTTAAGGAGACCAGAGTCTTGTGAAAGGTCACATCTGCCTGGGGAGGTGGCGTGGAGATGTGTCTGCCTCCCAGATCTGCACTCTTACCAACACTGTATTGCCCATGTGGACATTCCCAAAGGAGCAGGTGGAATGAAGGAGGGGATAGGAAGTGCATCCTTATCCACAGAGCAAGGGACCGCAGAGGTGCAGATGGGGACCAAATGCTTCTCTAAAAACTCAGTCCCAAAGGCCCGCTGAGACCGGCCAGCTGTCAGGGACAAGTTCTCCATCACTGGGGAAGTAGTCACCACCTCTCACTCTCTATTCTCTGCGATTAAAATACTGTGGCATGGAGGCACATGACAGGGAAACAACAATTCCTTGGCTGAGGTCACAATCTTTTTCACAGGGTGTGAAGTTCATGCTAAGACGACACTGGACGTACAGCTTCAAGGAGACTGTTCTCTGTTCCTGTTTTATTTTTCCTACCCATGCCTTTCAACAGAAGAGCTTGGAAAATGCCTCGCATCTTCTGGAATTTACTTTAGCTTAGTTATTCACCTCCTGCTGTAGAGGTCCCAATTCACAGGCCCTAAGTACTGTGGTGGCGGGGAATGGAGAACAATGTACATTATACAGCAGACTTTTTCCCTGAATGAGGATAGTCTTGCATTGGTTTCAGGAAAATACGGAGCAAAACCACTCTATCAGCAGTCATATGTTTTCCAGTCTCATCTATGGGGATCAGACCTTTTTTGGCGACAGATAACTATGCTCTCACTGTGACCTGTCCACCTGTGCTCTGGCGCATGCCTGCCCTCACGCTATGCATTTCTCACCTCCTTCGTTGTCCTTGCTGTCCGTGCAGAGGGTCTCCATGGCCACGTCGCATCCTGCCCCTCTCCACCCGGGCTGGCAAACACAATGCCAGCCGTTCTGGTCCAGTGTACATCTTCCATTGCTATTGCACAGACCGGGACAACCCTCTGTCAAAGGAGACAAAGAAGGAAAACACGAGTGATTTCAGTATTGAAAGTTTTTGCACCTAAAATAAACAGATAAGGGACACTGAGTGGGAACAGGCCTTAAGAAACAGCACAAATACTGTAATTGCACATGGATAGAAACAGCAACATTATCTAAGGAATCTAATTCTTAACCAAGTGGCATCTTTGATTGGCCTGACCCTTGAGACACCACTTACCTGTGCAGGACAGAAATATATGCAACGATCCACTAAAGTAGCTGCAGGCCAGACAAAATTAACTTAAATTTTTTTCCTTCAGCAAAGCAACAAGGTTGATCATATAGTGTGTTAAAGCATCTCGACAAGATAATTTCAGAATCCCTAGCATAGATTCTTAATCTGCTGTAAACATTACTGGCCACTCATCGGGACATGCCTGCGTAAAGCACCTTGTTGCTTTAAAAAATTCCCTCTAAATTCAAAAGTGTGAACGTGGGGATGAGATTATGAATGATGTTAAAAAGAGAACATTAATTTTATCTGGCCCCAGAGTTGCCGTACATTCATGTGAAATTACAGTGCATTAAATAATTGCACAAAGTATAGGCCGGTATTAATGACTATACTTTATGCCAAGAGTACATTCCTTTTCACAGAATAAGCAAAGCCCAGGTAATCGTGAAGCAGCTTAGCATCTATTCTAACAAACATTAGGATTCAGGCTGCATACGGATGGGACAGGACCGACAGGATTTCCAACTAAATAAATGTAAGAGCTGTGCATATTTGATTACTTAGGACGGACAAAATGAAATACCATAAGGACCACAATAAAACATTGATAGACTGAACAAAAACACGGTAGTGACGTGCTTCAAGACAGATAGCGGAAGAGTGATATTTTGTGACAATCTCCCTAAGGCTTTTATGCTGTTACCTTTATATCCTATCTTGTCTGCTTTTATGGGCAAGGAGGGAAAATTTGGGAAACAATTAAAATAATTTAATATATCCAAAATCTATAATTGTTTCAGTCTAACATGACATTAAAAAAAAAAAGCAATTTTTGCCGATTCCTATTGACATCTGGCATGCAGCCAACGCGATCTGTTTATGAGGATGATGCTTAGGTAGATCTGATCTTGCCTATGACTGTGATATGGCACTGACAGAAACAAGGATATAAATGCCCTAAAATTGTTCAAGAATAATAGGCTGTTCATCAGATCTCTTTGGGCCGACTTATTTATAGTTCAATATAGAGGACATAGTAGTAAAAATACTTGCCACAGCAAAGGAAATTTGCTATACAGCTGATAATTAGAATGCTACTCTTGTCTCACTGATAACATCTAAGGGCATAAGCTCTTTAAAGATGTTTATTTTTAAGTCTGCATTAAAAGAATTCCTCATATATTGGCTCCCCCTCCTCCACTGTGGAACTTGAAATGGAAATGCCTCAAAGAGATGTTCTGTCTCTTAAGGTTAGAGTGAACAGAAAGAGGACTATTTTGACAGTCTCTTGTGGCACGGTATAATGAAATTATGCTGATGGGTACCATCAGGGCAGGATAAGATTTATTTTGCTTCTTTTCTTTCAGACAATTACCGTCTGTATTTATGGGTTTTCAATATATGCAAGGTGAATTCTCCTTATGGATGTTTCTGTTTTGTTTTGAACGGGAAAGAACGACTTAATTGTCCCACTGACAAAGAGGTGCAGCAGCTGGCTGCATGCACACAGTTATTATAGGAAAGCCTGGATATTGCCATGAATATTTCCATATTCTAATGAAAAGCACAAACAAGGAATAGAAAATAGGTAATCTGAGGAGAAAGGGACAGGGAATTTTCTCTTCTGAAGAAATATTTCCCACCTATTGCTACAATAACTGAAGACATGAGAATCTGCTGTTTTCTGCTGAGCTGTGTTATCAGTTGTTTTACAGAATGTACAGTATTTTGTAGTTTTTTGGAAAATAACAAAACATGAAGGATGATTTCACATGTATTCTAAAACATTTTGAAAAAGCCAAAGAAGTTTCCATATGAGGATAAATGAGATGTCTCTCAACAGACGTTATATAACGGAATCTTCTTTAGATTGACAATTTCTTATTCTGTGCTAAGGGAGTGAGCATTTGTGATTGTTTAATTTAGAATTTAAAGCTCATTGGCTGAATTGCCAATAATAAAGATCTTAAAGCAAAAAAAAAAAAGGCCATAAACAAAAAACAGCAAATGTACTGTTATCTTCAGTTTTTGGTTTCAGTGCAAACTAATGTTTTTACATAAGAATGAAATCTGTGATAGCCCAAAATTATAAAAATGAGACACAGACACTGAAGTCTCAATACTTTAAATCCAAGGCATTTCACATAATGTAAGCCTGATTGATAATTCACAAAGATATGCATGAAAAACAGTCTATTTTCATACCTAGTACAATCTGATACATAGTTATATATAGATACATATGTAGATGTGTCAACAAAAAGCAAGTATACAGTACCTTTAACTATCTTATCCAAATAGTGAGCTTGAGAAATTAAAAAGGAGAAAGAACAGACAGACATTTCAGAGGTGTCACATGAGACAAGGAAATTTTCAGAATTTACATGCAAATTGAGAAGCTGCAGCTGACATAAGACTCACATCACACGACAGAGATGCACTTATCTTCTGAAAATGCAATATATTCACATTTTAGCAAATGTAGTCATGAGTCCAAGAGCTGCTCAGCATTCCCAAGAAAACTAAGCAGACAAACCAACAGTGATTGCCACGGATTGTGTTATATACCCACCCGGATTCTTCTTGAGATTATACTTTAATAGCTAAGGAGAACACACGGAATCATTTCTAGATTACTAAAGAATGTTGCAAATCTACAACTATGGGGTTTACAAATAATAAACTTTTTTGGGGGAAGATGGTGAGAAAATAATATTTTTTTTAAAGTTCATTCCAAAAGAGACAACACAGAAGTCCTAGAGGAACTGTTTTACGTCTGTTTCAACGCTGTCTTTCTTCAACCTGCTTCCTTCACCTTCTCTTTTGAGGTACTTCCGTATTTACAAATTATCAAAGCATAATGGCTAATAAATCAGCACACACAAAAAACTGAGAATTCTTGAGCAAATGGAGTGAATTTAATATATTATAAGAAAGGCAAGTGTTAAGTTCTGTAGCCAGTGATTCCCCATTAGCCTTTGACTACCTGTCAGATGCACAAGCACGCATCTCTCACGCACGTAGTCCCTCAGGAAAAAGGACTCTTCTAAGATCCTGTGTCTTTTCAGGATTCACACCGGACTAGGCTCAGTTTCTCAGGAAACTTTTGTAGGACAGTTAGGATTAAGCCTGAGCTCTCTATGGTACCTGTCCATTTAATCTTCCATGAGGTTACAATTAAGCTCACCTCTCCTCTTGAACAGAGGCATAAATGCCTCCTTTCGCTCAATGTAGAGACGTAATATATTCTTAATAAGCCTCAGACCGTCTTGCTTTGTCAAAATTCATACATCTTTAATGATCTCAAATTGCTTTTCAAAATGCTTATGTTGATTATTTTTCATCACTGACACATGTAAGTGGTAGCAGAACTCTTAACAGAATGATTTAATCTATAGCTTTCGGTTGAGCCACTCAAGTCTGGTAGGTTTGTCGCGTGTGTAAACAAAACTGTAAGTGGTTTTGACACATCTGTATTGTGTATGTAAAAGGATTCTTCACTCTGCCACAGGAGTCCATTAGAGGCTTCTGAACTGCCTTAAAAAATAAGTGTGTTTATAGCTAACTGACGATAAATTATGGGGGAAATTAGGGGGGAGGCAGCAGCAGTGATAGGCACTACTTGGAAATTATAATTCAATAAAAATAATTCTGTTTTCAAACATTAAAATAAACATGTATGGCTGTATATCACTTATATCATTTCTTAATAAATCCTTCTAAATTATATAATCTACTAGAGCCCCATAAAATAGCTCAATCAATGATTTGAACATTAGGTACCAGAATCTCTGATTCACAGAGGGTAGTATTTCTGAGAGAATTCTCAGTTTATAAAAACTAGTAACACCTGATACAGGTGGAGAGCAAGCTATCTGCTTTTACATCAGGTCCTTTTCAGGTAACACACCCAAAATAAGGAATGCACTTAATTCTAATCTGGGCCACTAATTTTAAAGGAGGATTAAATTATTAGTCCAGCCAATCCCCTTATTTTCACTAGCAATCAATTATGCAAAACAGTAGGTTGATTACAGGTAAAAGTGGGTTTGTCACTGGATCCAGAGGACATCCAATGTGGAGAAATTAAAAATACATTTAAAATATAGAGCAGGTCAAATTGAGGTAACAGTTTAAATATCTAAAATGTTTAACACAAATTTTGCAAAAAGTTAAAACCAACTGTAAGAAAAATACCTGTATTAAGAAAATGATACTAAGACTTGTCATTTGCATTTTATATCAGAGAGACTAATTGTGAGGCTGATAGCTTAAAAGCTAAGAGAAAAAGGGGGAAAAAAGGTGCCACCTATATTTTAGCCTCACTGAGTCAAATTTCTGACAATACCACAAAACCTGGGTCTCAATAATGAAGAAGGTAGAAGGAGATGTCCATCTGTGAGGATCAAATCATTATTACAAATAATAATTCCAACAATAAAAACATCATTATTTAAGCCACTACAGGAAATCATCAGAAAAATGCAGGCAGGTCCTAAGAAGCCATTAGAAACAGTAATTGTAAACACAATACAGTGTATTTGAAAATTAATACATCTAACAATTGCCGAAATGTACATGAAGTCACAGAAATAATCACTTTGAAAACTGAGGGTGACATTCTGACACAAAAGGAGACTCATTTCTGTTAGACCTACCAAGTTTTACATTTGTGTTAGAGAATAAAAATCTTATAAAAAAATGAGTGCTAGACATGTAAAATGGAGCCCTATAAAAACCTATTCTGCTGTAAAATGTTGGATTCATAAAACACTTTCCCTGGAGGTTCAATTATTTATCTTTTCAGAAGACCTGTGGGGAACATTGGGGATATTACCATCCATATCCCTGTAAGATGGTGATTCTTAATTTTTTAAGGGTTATCAGATCTCTAAGAAAAGTGGTGAGAGTTATGGATTCTCTCCCCGGAAAAATGTACACATGCTCACAAATACAAACTGCTGCCTGGGATTTCAGCTGTTCGCTCAGCTCTGGTTCTGAGGCCTGCTGACGATGAGCACCTGGCTGATGTATTATTGAGCCTCCAAATTCCAGCTCTGGCTCAGATCTCTTTCTCCCGGTTCGGAACAATCCAGGGGGCACACAGGAAGTCCTCTGGTGCCTGCCCTGCCCCCTGAGATGCTCCTGGAGGCTTGCTTTGAGCCAGATACTGCTCTAAGGGCTTTTATATCATCCTCTCCTTTACTCTTCATGACAGTGCTGTGATGGAAATACGGCTGATACGCTAAATACTGATGAAGAACCGAGAAGAGGGAGAGGCAATCTGTGCAACGTCACAGGCTAGCCATGCGGGCTGTCTGGTTTCAGAGCATGCTCTTAATAACCACTATGCCATAGTGCCATTCCTGGAGATTTAGAAAAAAAAAACAAATTCCTTTTCAGTTGAAGAAATGGATGAAAGGTGCTCAGAGGTGCTCTATAATCATTCCGGATCTAACGTGAAAATTTAAGCAGGTATTTCTTTCCCCAAAGGTTTAGGGTGGCCCCACCAACTTTGAGATGTCTTCTACGAGGCTTCCTTGGCGAAGTGCCGGCGGATCTAACTCCATGGCAGAATGCAGGGGCAAGTCTTTTAAATGCCAGGCTAATTCCTAGCCCTCATGGTCTCCTTTTCATAATACATTCAGATACACAGTCTGCTCTGGAGTATCACAGATGAAACCACTGCTCAGGTTTCACACCCATGCACTGGAAGTGCTTGGCCCACCTGCTGGTTCGGGTGGGCACGGCCTCGGTGAAATGTGAGAAGTGGGCGAAAGGTTCGACTCATTGGAAATATTTCTGACAGGTGATTAGCCCATAAACCTTCAGTGTTACCCAAGCAAAAAGACTAGTATGAGTCCTTTTTACACATTCCCCTCTAGGTGCTTTTTTTAAAATTAAGGTATCATTGATATATACTCTTATGAAGGTTTCACAAGAAAAACAACATGGTTATTACATTCACCCTTATTATTAGGTGCTTCCTTTTAAAAAGAGTTATTTTTCTTTCCAAGGCCCCTATTTACCATATTTCTCTCTAGCGTTTTGGGGAAGATGGGTGGAGATGGACACAAAATGATTGGCTCTTATTACTCCTTAGTAATGGGACTGGATTCCCAGGCCCCTTAGGAGGGCTGTTTGCTCATAATATATTGTTGTCCCATTTGTAGTTCCTAACATGTAGCGTAGGGAGGTACAGCATCTTTTTGGAAATTCTGCCTACACGTTGCTGCCTCAACGGCAGACCTACCAAAATTATGGGCAGCCCTTGTTCCTCCATTTCCTCTAATTAGTCTTCCTCACCCTACGCCCCAACCCAAATATGTCCCATGGATGAAGTCTAGGGGTACAAAGAACGCGGATAAACGTGAAAGAAGAGAGGCATGTGATCAGTTAAGACATTCCGTGAAAACCCAAAGCTTTCATGATATATAGACACATGTCTGTAAATCTTCTCCATTGGAAATGTAAACTGCATGTCATGCTAGTCACGGCATTCCCATTGCTTGGCTCTTAATATCTTCCAAATAAAATGATTAAATGTACTTATTCTGGTGGTCCTGTATGTCCTCTGTGTCTGCAGCCTTTGCAGAAATTCTGTGAATAATACAGAGGCGGCCTTTTGAGAAAGAAGCATCTGGGAGCAATACCCCATCCACAACATCCTTCCCCTGTCGTCCACCCGTCTGCTCCTCGCTGCACGCGTCTATCCTAACTACACTCAGTAGTATTAGCAACGACCACCATTTCCTAGGTGTTACTCTGTGCTGAGGACCATGCTGTGCATTTTACATGAATTCGCTGGTTTCACCTCCACCACCCTACAGAGGTGATAGGTACTTTTATCATCTTCCCTATTTCACAAATGAAGAAACGGAGAGAGGCGCAGGAAATTAAGTCAAAAGGGTCAAAGGTCCCAAGGTCAAATGCTAGCAAGTAGCAAAACCAAAATTCCAACCAGGTAGTCGGAGGCCAGACTAGGAGCCTCATCTGTTACTGGATTTGGTCAATGAGTTTACGTGAATGAAGAAATCAGACGGGAAAAGGTGAGAATCCTGATCCAACTCCGACCACAGAAGGAAGTGAGCCTGAAAACCCAAGCAGACCCGAAGCATGAATCTGCTGGCACAGCCTCAGAAGCCACAGTGCCTTCTGTAGACTAAAAAAAAGCTGTATGGTAAGAATGGCTGTTACTTACTCTAAAACCCCAAGGTTTGGAAAACCAATTGGCAAGATATTTAAACCTGAGGGACAAAACCAGGAAAAACGAAGACAAGTGAATTTGCAATATCAAAGAAGCATTTGAGTTGATGTATAAATGCTGTGCAAGAAGATACCTTCTCGGTAGGGGCCCCAAAGAGCCGCTCATTTAAAAAGAGGTCAAAGGAAGATACGCACCTGTGTTGGAAGGAACTGGGATCTCTGGAGGTCTATATGGAGTAGGATTACTTTCTCATTTGCTTTCCTCTTACTGTCAAATGGATTCTTAACAACCCAAGGAAGAAACGAAGGCGAACCCAGCTGGTTATATACACATTAGGCAGCTCACAGGGAAAAATACAAATATTGTGCCTGTGTATACATAGTTGCTGATGTATATAGTTACCAACTATGCACATTATTTGTGCTGTCAACAACGTGCTTCGTTGGAGCACATTAAATAAAGTATTTTCATGGGGCTACTGAATTGACTCCTGGGGAGAGCCTAGACGTAGGCAAATAACACAGAATCCAGAGCGCTGGAAATATTTCTCAGTTTAATTACAACAATAACGTCTTAGCCCATCTTCAAAAGAGGATTAATTCGATCAAATGAGTACCTAATAAAATACATACATAGTCTTCACTATGGTGATCACTGCAAAGCCCTCGGAGTCAAGGACAAATTTTCATTTAGCACTGTGTGTTTCATAACACTCTGTAACAGGGACTTAGAAAGTGATTTACATTAGTACGTCATTACAGTTGTAAGCAGGTATCGTTCTTAGATTATTCCCGCACCAGGTCCTGTAGGATGACAGAAAAGCAAGTGTACAAATAAGCACATATTAAATCCATTTACTCCAATCAGCAACTGTTTACATCCGCATGTCAGCTGCATACTCATTGGTTTGATGTTCCCTAATTGGTACCTACTTAATTGGTACTTTTATTACTGGCTACCCTGTCATAAAGGATTCTGACAGTGACATAATTTTAAATGCCATAAAATAATTTAGAATTCTAAGAATTTTAAGAATCCTCACCATAGAATTCTTTCTAAGATCAGGATAAAACCTCACAAATATTTTATCTTATTTAGGAGGGTCAATTAACTTGAATTTTAACAACCAGTAAATAATGTGCCAGTAAAGAAAAAGTTTGTGTGCGTACGTGTGCACGTGCATGCATTCCTGTTTATTTGAAAGAGCTTTTCTGTTCCCCCCAACATGGTAATATATTTTGGATGCCTCCTTCAAAGAAGTTGTTTTTTCAAAGTTTGCTTATTTTACACTTTTTATAGATTGGAAATTCGGTGAGAGTTATCTATACAAATACATTGCTTCTTGCATGCACCTACTGAAGCAAAATACCATACTTTTGTTTGGAAAACTGCATATATCAAGACATTCAAAAAGAGCGAAATAATATTTTTCCAGATTTAAGTCAGCCCAGAAAAATATAGATCCTATTGGAAAAGGCGCTTTGAGATAGAGTAAATTTTATAAAGTTTGTGCTGCTGAAAAAGTGCCATTATAAGCTGCACAGCTTTGCACAGACAATGGGTAGAATAATATTTGGTGTTTTCCTTCAGTT
Source organism: Manis javanica (assembly GCF_040802235.1). Taxonomy (NCBI): domain Eukaryota; kingdom Metazoa; phylum Chordata; class Mammalia; order Pholidota; family Manidae; genus Manis; species Manis javanica. The sequence goes on from NC_133167.1 coordinate 102,375,449, forward strand.
TGGAATTTCATGCCTTATTGTAGATATGTCTCCATAATGGCAGAGACGGGAATACTCAGAATGCAGACAGCTCACTCTCCCTGAGGTGGGCGTGGGGGTGGCCTGTGCAAAGACGTGACCGTTTGTGTTAACTAACACAGGTCTCCTTTAGATTTTGAGTCCTTGTTTGAGTTCACTGAATGACATAAGCAAAAACGTCTTTTCTCTGGATTTCCTAGATTACACACACACACACACACACACACACACACAAAAAAAAAAAAAAAAAAAAAAAATCAGGTTATCTTTTAGTACCCTGCTTTGGGAACGAAATTAGGCAGAGACAGCTCTTAACATTAGTAAATAAAAATCAAAACATACATTTTTTTACACTGAATGAACATCTGGATCTTTAACATGCTGATACAATGAACGCGGTCCTAGCAATTATTGAAGTGATGTCTGCAGTATAAATACGTTTAAATGCGGGAAACTGTAAGACCGGTCTCCTGATTTGGTCAATAGCAATGAGCTTAATGTCTCATCTGCCATCATTATTTTTGTCTATTCATAAAGTTTTAATATTTAAGAGAAATTTCTAGAATAAGACTTCAAAGTAAGAATGTAAAATATACTAGGTCTCTCCCTTGTTAGTTTTCTTGAGGATATCGGGAAAAACAATAAGCAAAACTGGACAATCCTCTTAACTCATCTAAGAGAACCTGTAATTTATTTTGAGAAAATCACAGTCCTCTCAAAGGTCATTCAGATAGAGTAATTTTTTTTATTTGTAGGTAAAAGAGTCTGTGCAGGTATTTAGCACTTATATTTTCTGATCCTTTTTTCATGAGCTGATACTGGTAATGTAAGTCATTTGCCCACTGTCTCTAAGTGTGTTTCACTGGTCAATGTCCCATAGTATTCACCCTACTAACTTCAGCTGACAGAAAAACCGGAGATAAATTTTAAGTTTTGGGAGGAGGTATGTAGAGTTTTCAATAAATAGTTTACAACTTTCTTAAATCCTTCATAGTATAAATTGACTTTTTTTCAAACTGTTTTTTGTTGTTGCAATATTTTTTTTTCATTTGGCAAACTATGGGTCCTATTATTAGGTATACTTCAAACTTTCCTGAATAAAAAAAAGTGGCATCTTATCATTGAGACACCACTGACCTTGTTATTACTGCATCTGTTTTGTGTGACAATTCAATCTTTTTTGACAGGTAAACAGATACTAATTTCTCTTTGTCACAGAAAAAAATTAATGTTCACCTACTCTACTACACACATACATGCAAAATCTATTAAAAAGTCATTTAGGAGGCAGCATAGTGTCATAATTAAGAGTATGGGCTTGGGAATGGCTCATGGGGGCTTAGGTTCTGGTGCTGTTACTTAAGAGCTATGCATCTGTAAGAAGTCATGGAACCTCTCTGAACTTGGGTTCCCTCAATGGAGACTACTAGTTTCTATCTGATAAAGTTGTTGCGTGTATTAAATAAGCGTTATGCCTTTGCACACGGTCAATGCTCAATAAATATCAGGTGGTATTAATACATTCAACTCAGTAATATAGTTTAAAGAGAACAAACTCATGAAATAATTGGTTTTTTAGGAGACTATGAAGAAAGGAAGAAATCTGCCTTGAGGCAAAGGAACCTGGGACAGCCAATGACTCGTCATCACAAGCCATGAGGTCCACTCTGCCCCCAAAATGTCAGGCTAAGCCCCCTTACTCTCTGCCTCCTCCTTTCCTGCAAATGCTGTATGAACTGGCTCGTTCCCAGAGTGAGACTAACTCCACTCCTGTATCAGGAAGTTTTCTTATTCCTGGTCTCACAGAAACACTTTGCTGCTGTAGATGCACAATTCCCAATCAAAATGTAGGTCAGCTTTATGGAATAAAGAACACATCATAACTTGTCTTTGTGTACTTTCCCTCCTCAGTAATTTTACTTGAGCAGCATAAATTAATGTTTTCTAAAGGAGTAAATATCCATATAATCTGCTCACAAATTCAGAAATACATGTCACTTTTATAATAACTACTTGGAAGCTAAGACATTTAAATGTATTTTACATGCGTATCTTTATTCTTAATTGCAACTTTGCTGAGAAGTTCTCATTCACTTTTTCAATGTAGGATGCACTGAGCAGAAGTGACGGAATATGTCCTGCTAACTTTGGTAGCAGGATGAAGTCAGTTTGGGTGTTACCCTTCCTAAATGCAGGAGGAAACTTTCTCTGGGCTCAGAAATGCTTCCCAGTAGCTCACTGTAGTCGTTGTGGGCATGCTGGTCTACTCGATCAAAGCTGACATTTAGTCTTTTTCCTACGTGGTATGTACCTACACTGGTCATAGTGGAGGTAATGGATGAGATAACGGAGAAAGGGTGTGTGCCACAAGCACCTAGATACCTGTCCTTATGGCAGTTACATGGTGATTTTTCCTTGCATACACCCATGTATTTGGAGTGGATTACTCACATGCATAATAAGCACCGCTGGGGACTCATCTTAAGGGCTAAGAGTTGGAGTGTATGTGAAAAGTATTATTTTACACTTCACTGTTCATGGGGGGACTAATTAATGAATACCTAATGCCATTAATGCACAATTAGATCACTTATGTTTAACCACATGCTTTCCATGAATACATATATAAATATTAATTTTGGACCGGATGATAATCATTCAGCACCGTAACAATTAAACAGCTGTAACCTGTCTTATGCATTAAGTGACGGAGCTGCAGGCAAGCTCCATAAGCAGATGGTCTTCCCCACCCATGCTTAATGTTCAAGACTTTTTTAAAAAAAGAGGTGTTGACAAATCAGAACAAGCAGGCATAGTTCTAATGCAAATCGACCAATTTGCAATGTAGATTACCCTAAAAACTAATTTGGTGTATAGGAAAAAAATTAAGCTCTGTTGTTAAAGGAAGACACTATATTACATTTGGCTATAGTAGATTCCCCACCAACATAATTATTTACTAATTTCATTCAACCAACAGAGTTTAATGGAAAAGCAGCTGGCAAAGTATTCATATTTATGGACCTCCTTTGACCGCTCCTTAATTTATCCAAGGCAACATGTCTGTGAATCTCTGGCAGGAATAGCCGTATTTCAGACAGCTGTTTTGCAGCTTCACGACAGAGGCCCTCCAAGAGGAGAGGGTCAGTGAACCTACAATAAGGGAAAGCGATAGAAAAAAACTGGCTCTGGTCACACCATAACCTGTGAATACACTATGCTAAATAAAAAAGAGAGAAAGCCACAGCTTTTATCTGGACTAACACCATAATCCACTTTGTACTTTCAAAACAGAGAGGTGGGAAAGGAACTGTTTTCAGATGAAAAGAGACTATTTTCAACTTGTCATATTCAAGAAATGACACAGACACATTCTGCCACAGAAAGGCTACTAATGTACCACTGTGGGAAGGAATAATCAGAGTCCTTAAAATTTGAGGCTTCATTCTTCCACCCTTTCAGCAAAGTGAATGTGACTTTCTCCCTTGTTATTTACTCCCTTTGGGTAATCAGGACCACCATATGTAATAAAAATCACTTCAAATACACATTAACACTTCCCTAGCGGGCCGCCACTCTCGGGTTACCCGGCTTGAGTTTTAGGAAGGATGTGACATATGTATAAACTGGCATTGGCATAATCTTCTGCTTCCTTGGTAATATTGTAAAATAGCTGACAACATATTTTGAACCTGGTTTCATTTCCAAATGCCTTGGACCTGAATGTCTCAGGAAAAGGCTTCTGATGATCTTGGCAAGAACTGAAAGAGAATTTTTTCATCTTTATTTCTGGCTAAATTGTATATCCAGTCAATTGAGCTTTAAAACGTCCTACATACTAGATTTTGGTGGGAATTAAAGGCCTTAGATGGTTTTTAAAAGATGCAGATCAATGAGGTGTTCCGAACTGCAAAAGATACTGTAGTATATTAGGAAAGGAGCCCAATGGTAGGCTTTTAATGAAACGATATAATACAAATTTGATATATAACTGGCTTTTATTTGATATCATCTCTCTCCATAACCTTTAAAAAAACAATTTAAATTGACTAAAGATGAGAAATGAGGTTTCGGGAAGCAAAAAGAAGCTCCGAGGCATGCATGTATTCCTATTTTAAAAATCTGTTTTGGCGTATAACAGTTTAGCTCAAATGAAGAGATTTGAGAATTTCCTTGGGATAATAATTATAATTCATAAATTGTTTCCTTAAACTACAGAGCGCCTAAACAATAAATTATTTTGAGACTTAAAAAAATTAGCCAGGCAGCCACTCAGTTCATGGTGGGAAATAAACACCAGACCGTAACAAAGGAAGGAAACAGTTTTTATCATGCTTTAAGAAATCAGCCGTATTTCACTGACACCTAAATGATCATAAAACAATATAAATAATCAGCATTTTCTTATATACTGCTCCCATTTGAGAAAAAAGTACTGATTTAATTTTCCATTTTTTTCTGAACACAGCTGACTCTAAAGCCAGTGGGCCTTATAGGAAGGTTGAGTGGGAATAAGCTTAATTTGTAGTAGTTATGGGGACCCACATTATACCCCAGGAGATAGACTGGAGGGAAGATGTGTACACCAATAAGCACCATAGTATAGAATTCATTACCATATGACTCTAAAGTAGGCAAAGTATATTTGTTCTCAAGAACTGAAAATTCTCATCCTCGTAGTCTCTGTGAAAATATGTTAGATGCAGATATATTCACCCACACAACAATTACTGGTATTCAGAAGTGCCAAAGGAAAAAAAAATGCCCCTATTCTAAAGAACAGAACACATTTACAATTTCCCCCAGACAATACAGCTGTCACTGAAATTTACCTCTCAGTGACACTGTGGCCATGTGATTTAAAACTCTTTCTCAGCTTTAGGCTGCTGCCACTCTTTGTGGTGAGGATAAATTACAGCATGAAGGACAGGACAGGGCCAAAAGGGGACTCAGACACCCCAAGTCAGCTGTGAATGTCGTCTATGCCCACATTTACTCCCATTCTTACGGGTAAAGAAACCGATGTCTAGGGAAATAAATTGTCAACACAATGAGAGAACATTCCTCAAGAGAGCTCCTGGGACTATGATTTTACTGTAGGTCACACGGCAAATCAGGTGCAAAAGTTATGTGGGGATTCTAATCCAAATGTTCCCGAGAATTTGTCTGATTTGAGGATGTTATCCTGACGGGGCCCCTGAGACATTACACGACTTGTGAAGGCTGATAAGAGAAGGAAGTCACAAGGCGCTTCACAGTGAGTCAGAATCAGGAACAACTCCGAGAATTTCTAGGACACGGATTGCCAAAGTTAGTGGGAATCAAGAGCGATGTCAAGAACGCTGACATGGAGTCCTTAAGACTAAGATATGGCAGAAGCGCAGTCAAACTGACGAACCAGGTTCAGACCACTAAATTAGTTGTCGTTGGTTGATTACTCTGACTGAACAGGTTATTGAACGCTGAGTGAAAGAGGAATTTAGCTTCAAGTACAGGTCAGTCTTGACCTCACTGGGGGCAGCAACTGAATCGAACCCATGCCTTCATGTCTTTTTATGCTGAAAGTGGCGATATGTAAAGAAAGCCAAACTAACACGAGAGAACAATTCACATAACCGCTTGAAGGATAGATGAATCGAAGCATCCAAATAGCTCGCTAGCTGCCGTTACTGTAAACAACACGCCACCCAGTCTCCCCGGCACTTCTTCATAAACGTGGAAACCAAACAGGGCCTCCGTCGGCTGGCATGATCAGAGAAACTAGTTTCCCATTTTTAGAGAAGAGGAGACTAAATGACCTCATTAAAAAAAAACAAACACAAAAATACAATGCCGAGAGGGATTACAGAGGATAAAGTACTGCATATAAAACTGTCAACTGAATAAATTAGACTAACAGGGAATAAATAATATGGAGAGTCCCCAAATGGATGCTAATGTTATTGCAGAGGAAGAAATGGACACCTACAAGTCAGCCCAGTGGTCAGGAATGGGTGGTGCCCAGGAGCTCTGAGGGGGCCTTTCAAAGGTGCTCTTATAAACTGCTGTCCTCTCTGTCCCGTCAGATTACTTGGAGTCACTGGGACCACAGAGCAGAAAGGATCTTAAGAAGTCCTCTTTTTTGCACCCTTCATGGGAGGTTTTTAGTCTGTCTGGATTTCTACTGCCAACCAAGTCAGCTATGAAGAATTTCCTTCCACCAACGCCTTGCCTACTGACTGCTGACGACCACCCTCCAAATATATGTCAAATATATAAAGGCATCACCAGGCCTCTATGTCCACGGCGAGTATGTGAAGTGCAGGGGAGTAAACATTCTTGTGACCAGCATGCATTCCCGTTTGTGGGCTCAGCCTCCTGCATAAAGACTTGGAGGGGTAGAATCACTTACAGACAACTTTTATTCATTTCAGCCCAAATATTCTAGCAGCAACAGTAACAGAAAGTCACACATATCTGGCGTTTCCTTTGTGCCAAACACTGTTTTAAGTGCTCTTCTGCAAGTGTGAGGTCATTTAATATGCTCAGAAACTCTTGGAGATAGGTACTATTTCATTCCCCCTCTATAAATGAGAAAACAGGCACAGAGCACTCAAGCGATTTCTCCAAGGTCACACAGCTCTCAAGTAACAGAGCTGGGAACACAGGCAGGTCTAGAGGCTTTCTGGGTTTTGAATTCATACAACCCTCTTTAAGAAAAAGTATACCAAGTTATGCCTATGAAGCTGGGTATCAAAGACAGCAATAATTTAGAATGAGGAAATTACAGTAAATTATAAGTTTTAAGCTGATAAACATCACAAATAAAAAAAATGCATAACATTTTACGTTCCTGACATGTCTCTAATAAACATTTTTTTCTATAGTTTTTAGCTACATTTACTCTTTGATCACTTCTTTAAAACAAGGATTTTATGATATTTTCTATAGAGAGAATATAGATAATTCTCTTTATTCAATATGATTATTTAATATAGTTTATTCAATACAATTGTTTAATATGGTTTCCATTGTTGATTAGAAAAGTTTCATTTAGCTTCACAATTTGTTATTATAACGTCACGTGAATTTCTGGCATTACTGTCAAATGGGGAAGACTTTATTGTGTAATAAACTAATCTTAAGTACTCTTTGAGTTGATGGTGTTCATTAAGCACTTTGTTGTGACATCCTCATAGATTGGTATGAGTTTTATGTTATTTGTCAGTATCAGTATTTCATGTCATATAAGCAAGAAATCTTTTTCTGGTATGTTCATATGATTCAATGATACTGGGATGCAGAACACATGTGACTTCACACACTGTTGGATTCCGTTTTGCAGTGCACAATTTTTGGTTTTGTACAGGTTTGCGCCCTAAAAATATAAGAATTTTGATAAATTCCTCAAAAGAAAATATTCGTTAAAAGGGAAATTATGGCAAGTTTTTAATTACGTAAGTTCCATTATGTAATTGAAGGACAGGACAAAAACGTAGGTTTTGATTAGGCATTTTATGATGTTATCTGGTGACAGAGAGCCTCTTCCGTAGACTACCTTCTGTTCCCATACACTTCAAACCTTATTTCCCCTCTACTGCCTATTTGCTTCTGGTGCAGGGCTCCATCCCTACAGCTTCCTAGAATCTCTGACCCTGTAGTTTCATGCCATTGGGTGAGTCGGTGGGTGAAAGGAATATCCCTGCATGGTTAGGAAGAACAACCGAAGACAGCAATGATTTCACTCCTCATAAATACATCCACTTACATCCAAACTAAATGTATCCATAGCTCAAATTCTCCTTGGCCAAATCCTCAAAGTGCCTTTAGCCACTCCAATGTCATCCCACAGGAGGAAAAATGTGATGGAAAGCAAGCTAGAGGGGACAGAGTCAGAGATCTTAACTGATTTGCAAGTGTTATAGTAACATATGACCATATGAACCCACGGTCCCCTTGCAAGACCTTCTAAGGGCTCATGCAAGTGAGGGCCCAGAATGCTTCAGCTTCCCCAGTTTCACAGTAGATACGTCACTGGCTCTGCTGGGGACCCAGGCAGGTGGCACTAGAGACCCCTTTCTTTACTGCTACCTCACACGGACAGACGTGAGACCAAAGTTCTCCCAGAGCAATCATTTGCAAGTGTGGTGTGTTTCCCTACATCCACTTATTAAGGGGGAATTGGAAAGTCTGAATAAAAATGTAGGAGGACAGTTTAAGAATTTCCATATTCTGTATTATTATGACTATGACTTCCAACTTGTGAACATTACCAAAGTCACTAAGAAGATACTGTTCAGTAGGTAACTCCCCATCTGGGTATTTCATTTGCAGTTTCTAATTTCCAGCATCTCAAAGCCCAGAGCAACCATGGTATTTAAAGAGGTATGCTGGGTACTGTATGCCTACGTTCTGTCTGAACAAACAAAGCACGTCTTTGTGATCATTAATGATCTTGTTTCCCAATGTACTAAAGAATCAGAATAAAAACAAATAGCTGGTCTTTTGTAGCTTAAAGGAATTAGGATTTCCCCTAGGCCAAATTTCCATTTGAATTGCCTGAAAGTACATGAAAATCAATGTAGCTCAATAAGCAGGTCTGTGTTTGAGACATTACTAGAAGAAAAATACCATAATAGACTCCACCTTCCATTCATCACCCTAATTTTAAACAGCAACACTTCTAGAATCCTCATTTCAAACATATTAACTTTTAATTTCCTGTTAAGCCATATCCATTCTGAGATTAGGTCACATTTTACAACAATACAATGGAACTTTCATGAGCTCTTTAAAGCCAATTTCGTTTTTCCTTTTTTTTTTTCCTAAAACCTTCAGCACCCAAAACATTGTCTGAGATGCAGTTTGTTTCACTTCACAACAAAATAAAATCTCTAATTTACTGGACACTTTGCTAGGCATTTTCATAAGTGATTTATATTCTAGTATTTTTTGATAACCCTATAAGGCACATAATATTTATATATGAGGGAACATACTCAGAAAGGTTAAGTGACTTGCCCAAGGTCACTCACTATGTAAATGGTGCAGCAAGGATTCAAATTCCAAAAGCTCTTAAACATGAGAGGATTCTGCTTCAAAAATCTCATATAATAGGTATTATTATAGCCTTTTCACATTTGAAAAAATTAAGGCTAAGAACAGTTAAAATCCAAGTTATTGTGAACATATCACAGAACTGATTTGCAAGCATCTATTTTTTTACTTCAAAGCCTATGCTTTTTTTTCACGTTATACTGACTTTCATAAGTGTTATTCAAATATCATAGATGAGCAATAGATGAATGGATAAAGAAGAGATGTGGTACATATATACAAGGAAATATCATTCAGCCATAAAAAACCTGCCATTTGCAACACATGGATGGACCTAGAGGATATTATGCTCAGTGAAATGAGCCAGGTGGAGAAAGACAAATACCATATGATTTCACTTATTTGTGGAATCTAAACAAAAACAAAACAAAATGAACAAAATGGCAGTAGATTCATAGACACTGAGAAGCTTGAGTTGATAAAGTTCATGTCATCATATTTTATGTTTATGTTCCCAGAATTTCTTTACTGTATGTACGTTTCAGGACGCAAGGCTGAAGAGGTTACCACAGGGGAGGGGTTAGGGTGGGTGGGTGGTAAAGGGGGATAAAGGAGAATGAAAATTCTAACTCATAAGTTGGTCACAGGGATGGAAGTATAACATGGAGAACATAGTCAGAGATTCTGTAACATCTTATGTTGAAAGACAGTAACTGCATAACTGCACTAGTGGGGGTGAGGATTTAATAATATGGGTAATTGTTGAACTACTGAGGTGTATATACTTGAAACCAATATAAGATTGTATTTCAACGAACTTCAATAAAAAAATCATAGATGAGAAGATCAGTGATTGCTTAATGGATAAAGAAACAAATTAATTAACAAATGAAAAGTAACTAAGGCAGGCAAGTGCAACAGTAACAATGAAAAGGTAAATGAAATTAGGAATAAATAGGGAAGCCCATGCTTACATCTAGTAATTTTCCAAATAAAGGAGAAATTACTAGTAAATTCTAGAATTGCAAGAGACTTCAAGGGATCCTTCAGACAGGGACACTGGGCATGTGGGGATGGAAAGAAGTTAAAAAACACTCCCCTCCTAAAAGCACCCCTCAAACTAAAAAAGAGCAAACCCCTACTGTTTCACACCTCCATAATTATGGTACTGCTAAAGCTTAGTGGGATGGAGATTCAAAAATATCTTTAGGATCTTGTTCCAGGATTTAAACATATTTTGCACCCTGAGGTTCTTCATTATATCTAACCAGCATGTAAACAATTCAAGCCCATTTTGCGCATTTCTGTCTGTGGGCAAAAGCGAAATGTCAAACAGCCTCCATAAGACAATGCACCCATCTAGGGACAGATCTGAGCCTTCTTTACCTTCATAACAAAGCTTCCAGGTAGATAACAGTCAAATGTGTTATTCAGTCTCCACCCCAGCTGCCCCTTCAGGTCTCCATTTCTTTTACAGCCTCTGATGCTCTCAGGTACAAACGGATGGCTATAGAGGCAAATTTTTCCAGCGACTGATAAAAAGAGTAGTTCTTGGGGAAGCTACTCAGAGTGCAGCACTTCAGACCTACCACTGCCCAGGACAGTTAGTATTGCACTTACAAGTTAGGGAATCTGCAGAGGCTTGCATGGCATTTGCATGACTTCTTCAATTAACTCCAGCCACAGGCCGGAAAGCAGTTCCCCCTTTTTTCTCTAAGCAAGAAAAGAGAAAGAAAGCCAGACCAATTTAGCTGCCTTGACGTGGCTACCGATTCTGGTTCTAGTTAAATACACTTCCAGTGACCTTGTTGAATTAGATCCACACAAGCACTCCCCAGCTCACAGGTTTTGGACCTTGATCCACTTCAAAACTCATAATACAGAACTGTTTGAACTTTTTTAGAGAGACAGCCATATAATATTCTAATTATGTCAGCTATTATTTGCAACTCACTGGATCACATTTAATATTTTTAACTTGCTTCTGGATCTCTTACATATTCTTACATCTTTCTTATCTCATAAAAAACAAAGGTAGGACCATGAGGGTGACCCTCATTTGACCCTGGAATGGGATGGTCATGTATCAGGGATGGGATGGCAGCTGAGCATCTATACCGGTGCTACTACTACTAAATTACATTAGTAATGATTGCTGGAGTTCATTTGATGTGGTGCAATCATGTAACTTCTTTTTACGTATGAAAAGGGTCCAATAATCATAAACGCTTTTTTGGGGAGGAAGGGAGATTTATTTTAATCATAATACTGCTAAAAGTAGATTTTCCTTTGTTTCATTTTCTGTCTGTAAACATCACTAGTCAAGAGTCTAAGCCAAGAAAGGAGCAAGACTTGGGACAATGAACCTGAGGATAAATATGCCCGATATGCGGAACACATGATTTATAATGAGAGGGAAGTATGGACATACTAATAAAAATATCAGGATGGAATCCTTTCAGGCAGACAGGGTGTTCAGTGAATACTCTAAATTCATAACCTGTTCTACTATCAAAATGCCTATGGTTTTATGAAAGCCTGAGCAGTTTATGAAGACAGTAAGATGACTAATGAAGAATATTCTTTGCTTTCTATTGGGAACTTTTGCTTGCTTCTAACTGTGTAATTTCTCCTCCATCTCTCTTTCAATTAACCTCCCTGTTTGTATTCAATGAGATGGCACATAATATGGAGAGAGAAAAAAAAAATCTTGCTGATTTATGAGTATTCTTTCATAAAGTGGCAGCTTCTTTCAGCCAAATGCATAAATGTTGAAATTGAGAGGAAATGCACAGCGCAGTAACTATCCCCAATGAGAAAACGTTTTGTAGTTTCCCGGGTTGTTTAATCAGAGGCTCACAAAGGTCTCTTTTTAAACGGCCCTTCAGGCTTCATTCTGGACATATACACAGGTAGTCAGCGGAGGGAGGAAAACAATTGGATCTTTGCCTGCCAAAATTTGGAAAACTGGTTCCAATAATTGAACAGAACAAAACAACGATTTAAAGGTTCTGTACATCTTTCAAAAGGCTCACTTTGAAGATTTATTTTTAAATGAGGCAGTCCTTCATTTCCACATTGTTACTTATATGGAGTATCAAAGCAATGAAATAAAATGAAATAATAGAAATTGTTCGCGACCACAGCAAGATACATTAAATTATATTAAAAGGACCCGCTGCTAACAAAAATCCTATGTTCCCAGACAACTGGCAAGTTGTTCAGAACAGCTCGGCTGGGGGAACCCAGCCATGGAATGTTGCCAAGGTCAGTAAGGACACCAAGGGAGTGATTTATTTATTTAGTAACTGTTGGTTGGCGAGTTAAATCTGTCCATGGATAACTTTACGGTGCATTTCCTGGTTTCCCAAGTTCTCTCTGTGTATGTCTGTTGTACTTCTTAGGATACATACAGTCAGATAGATGACATGTGCCCCCAGCTGGACTCCATTTACTTCTGACAGGTATCAGGGTGGCGGGGTCATAAAATATGATGGAGTCTGATTAGAGACATGCTTTTCCTGCCCTGCCCTGGCATATGGGCATTCTGGGATGTGTGGCATGGCTGTGTGCTCACGGGGGGTTGCACTGTCCTCTGAATGTCCACAGAAAGATACACAGATGATGGCTGTCAACTTTTTTTCTGCCTTAACGTAGTTCACGTGAGCACTAGGCAGCCACTGCCCTGGGAGCACTGGTCAGAGGAGAGGAGGGGACGGCTGTGTCAGAGGCTGGGATGGGCCCCCCGGGCTGTGAAAGTGCCCTTTTGCAGTTCCCCCGGCTGGAGGCGGCCAGCTCACCTTCAACAAGGGAGGTGTTTTGCAGGGAAGAATTAATGTAACATGCCTACCGTTCAGAAGCTTGCAGGGCTGGCCCTGGGCTGGAATCTGGAAAGCTGAAGTTCCCACTAGGGATGCAGTTATTTTGCCCACCTGGATCACTCAACACCTGCTCTTCTTCTGAGAGCCTGCAATTCTGGTGGTTGTGGTGGTCAGATGCTTTGAGCAGCCCTAATAAAAACCTTTCACTCAGCGTCTCAGATGGGCTTCCCTGGGCAGAAACTCTGCACACACGTATCGATGCATTTCAGTGCTGGGGAAAGGCGCGCGCTGCATGGGACCTCTCCTGGCGACAAAGAGCACAGGAGGCCTGTGTGTGGATTTCTCCAGAGCCACCTGACAGGTCTGCCCCTGTCCTGTAGCTCCGTGAGCACAGCCTCAAGTCCTCCGAGCCCTTCTTGGTGATCACGACATGGCAGCATGGGAAGGAGCCGTGGACACAGAAGCCAGGGGGGCCAAAAAGGTTAGAAAGAACCTCACCGAAAGCTTTATAAAGATACAATTGTGGCAGAACATAAAATATATATGAGTTTTATTTTCCCGTGGAAAAATTCCTGGCTAACCAAGTCCTGTGAGCAAAAAAGTGAAGAATATAACACTTATAGATCCATTGGAAGAAAAACTCTTTTAAGATCTCGAGATTCCCCTGAACAGCTTTATCAAATTTTACTCTACAGACATGGAACAATGTGGAGAAACGTCATACTTTGCATTATGCATTTTTTTGTAGGACTGTACCATTTAAATTAACATTGTATACTTGAACTGCAGTGCGGTAGAAACTACTTAGCTTTGTTGTACTTTAATTAAATGTTTTAACTTCAGTGACTCAAATGGCAAAATTATATAGTGCCACATATGTTCTGGATATTTCTGAATCCAAGCCAAATACCAATTATGTACTGACATTTTGATCTTAAACCCCAATTTGATTGCTTTAACCTACTGATGTTCATAACATCGCCATATTTTAAAAAGTGTTAAGCATACCAATTTAAGAACAGCTAGGCTCGTGCATTTTATTCTACTTCATTTCTGGCGGTACTACAAAATAAAGTCACAAAGAGTCAAAGCTCTATTTCAGGGATGCAAATATATCGATGGGGGCAAAGGTGTGTGATTCTGCAATCTGCGGAAGCCAAAAAAGCCCCATACCTGGACTCATTTTTTAAGGTAAAAGTATTTCTGTTATGCAATGGCAACATGGGACACTCACAAGTAATATTCAGTGAAAATTTACTTATAAGTAAGAAACGAAATCATCTTTCTGTGAATCAGTGTTTGCGGCTCTCATGAAAACAAAGATTAAAGAGTTCTTGCACTTGCTGACAGCTTGGCGACAGCGGTTCTAAAAAGATCTGACTCGCCATCATAAAGGTAACCTTACATAAAAGGTAGCTCCTCCGTAAGAACGGCGAGGAGAAATTAATCAGAAGGATCATCTTTTCCAAAACAGCAAAGAATTCGGCTCTGGTGCGGCAGGAGGGAGAGAGCAAAGCGGGGTGCCTACCGATGGTGCAGTGCTCGCCGTTCCAGCCCTGGGCGCATTCACACCTGCCGTCCTTGCACGTCCCGTGCTCCGCGCAGCGGGGGTGGCAGGCTCTCTGGTTGCACGCTGGGCCCGTCCAGCCTTCTTCACAGCGACAAGTGCCCCCCATGCAAACGCCATGGGGGCCGCAGTCCACGGAACATATTTCTATGTTGAGAAAAAGAACCAGAGCAGGAAGGAAGAGGGGTGAGGGGTGAGTAGGGGCCTGAACAAGCGGTGCTAACCTCTTCCGCGCGAAGGCCTGCGGGGGATCTGTGACAATAAATACGAAGTATCCATACACTAAGTAAATTTCAGCTTAGGCTACGAAGAATATTAAATGGTAGTGTGCTTTTTCATTCATCACGTAATTGCATATGGGGCCGTAATGGTGCATAAAATACACAAGACAGTTTTGTCATAAATTATTTCTTGTATAGAACACACGCATACACACACACACACACGGGCTGCTCACTAAACAGAACACCATTCATAACAAGAGGCAAACACACACATACACACACTTAATTATCTGAGAGTATCTTTAGGCAGCCAGGAAACACACGTGTGCGCACACCACACACACATCAAATTAGTATAAAATGAATGAAATACTTCAGTGTCTGAGCATGTCAGATAACTAACAGGAGCTGGGTTTCACCACTATAGCAAGAATTGAAGAGGGGTTATTTCGAATCCAATGGTTTAAATTTTTTGAATATTCAGAAACTTTCATTAAAAGGCATCTATTACAGGTTTCACATTAGCTTGCTTTTTGACATGCTGGTTAAATAAAAGAAATGGCTTTTTCTATTAGGTAAATTTGTGCTGCTGACACATACAACTTGTTTAGCAAAATAATGGTAGAAAACTATTTTAATAATATGTACAAGGACGGACGCTGTCATTTGAAAAGCAAGGTTTTTCAATTACTAGAAGTAGGAAAAGCAGCACAAGGGATTCAAGGCCCTCAAAACCTGTAAGAGCAGGTCAGGGCTTTAAGAAGTCAGGGTCTGAAGTAAGTCATTATCTTAAAAAGCTTTTTAAAAAACTTCAACTAAATTCAATTGAGAGAGAGAGACAGAGAGAGTACTTTGAAGGGTATTTTTTTACTCTTTACATATAAAGTTAAATAAACTTAACTATCCCCTTTTCTAAGAGTGTGAGGCTATTGCTTAGTTTTGGTTTTCTTGCAAAAATAAAAATGCTGAACAACAGAAATCTGAAATAATTCTAACAAACTGAAAATGGATGACAGCCTTATTTTGACATAAAAAAAACAGTAATCTTTATGTAGTCCCTGCCCCTATTCTCCCCATTCATTGCTCAAATAATGTTTCTCAGACTCCATAATCTCGTCCCACCCTGCTGCAGAATTTTAAAGACCACATCAAGGCTCTATGAGAGTTGTAACATTTCTTATAAACAACAGCCAGGACTATTAACTGGAGGAGAGGGTGTGTGTTTTCTCATGCCACATTTTCCATCTCGTTTGAATTAAATTTTTGATTAAAAGATCCAAGATGGTTTGATTAACTTCAGACGAACAGACGTCAACTCAGCTCCAGAAGAGAGAGAGGTTTCTTTCTGAGTACTCTTTTTATGCAATCTGATCAATTTTTCATTAGGGTGAAGGTGTTTATCAGCATTTAGCACACTAGCTTTGAGCAAGGTGCGTCAATCTTTGTAATGAACTTATTAATTAGAGTAAATTTAGCTGAAGTGGAATTGAAGGGCTAATTAATGGACAAACTGCGGATAAAGACAGAAGAAAGCTCTGTTGCTTTCAAACCTACAAACTTTCTGGGGGAACGAATTCATTTCTCCTCCTTTAGCTGCTTATCCAAATGTTTCGTCTGGTCTAAAAATATACTCTCCTATTGAATTCGAGATATCTGCACATCAGTTCCACAAGAAAAGAGGTAGCTGATGAAGTATTTTGCTTTTAGGAATCAGAAATTCACAATTATACTGCTAGTACACTGTAAGTCATGTAGATTAATGACATGTTTATAAACTTTCAATGAGAACTGTTCAATATGCAGATAAATTTGAACTCGGTATGTTCACAGGATGAATATCTTCATATTTGAGGTCTTCACTAAAAATTCTAAGTTTTCTGTCTCTTGCAGTTAATAGCATGATTTAATAAAGTTTTTCTTTGCTTACTGTATCTGAACAGTCATTTCATATACAGGAAAAAATTAGATTTTCAACTTACTAAATAATTACATCAGCATAAAAAATCAGTCTGAATATGCAAAACAATGATATGTGATTTTGGCAGCCAATTTAATCATTTAATTAACAGTTATATATTTCTTGAAATTCATAGCAGTATAATTTTATGAAGACTGAATATTACCTTTAGAGCTACATAATAACAATGACAAACTACTATTTATAAAATAATTCAGGTAATGTATTAAATGTATATGAAACAGAAAAGGGGTTATTTCCCTATTCCTTTCCTATTTAGATAATTGTAGGCAGGAAACAAATTAGAATAACTATATTTTAAGCAAGCATTATTTTATAGTCAGTATTATTATGCCTATTTTACTGATGGGGGCATAAGAGACATAAAGTTTATATCTATAAACTTTAACCAGATTTTTTTTGGGGGGGGGGGCAAAGAGGGGATGCATTTTTTTAGTATAGAAGCCAGAAATGGAAATAAAAACAACAGAACTAAATGCCTATCTTGATTCTTGTAATTATTAAAATACATATTTAAGAACGGAGGACAAAACAAATTAACGTGTTATTGACAAGAATGCCACGTCCCCATGCTTGATACATGTTGGCTGGTGAGGATTTTCTAAAACTCTTTAGTGAGCCATTCAAGGTGCTTGATAATCCAGCCCCCAATGTATGTTTTCACTCTTATTCGTCCTATACACGTTTGCTCTCGCAGGCATGAATTTTGTAACCAAGTTCTGGCTCCTCAAGCTATCTGGATCATCAAACAGTTCTGTGAAATGGTGATAAATGTATCATATATAAGCCTCGTGTGCAACAAGGAGGGAGGAGAGGAAAGGGAAAGAGAAATGAAATAGGGCAGAAGCATGAAAGAAAATGTTGAGTTGTCTCTGTCTAGAGTATCTACTGAAGGGGTCAGCAGAAGTTTTCATCAACACTACAACTTAGCCTTATATAAAACGCCCTTTAGTTTGGGCTTGCAGGATTCCGTCTGTTGTAGGTGACGTGGCATACTGACCTCTCATCTGATACTGGTTCACAGGGTAGAAGACATGTCACCTATATTTAAAAATCATTTGTAAATACCGTTTTTTTTTTTCTCTTGAAAATAGGCATGTTCATTTAGCTACCTGGCAAGATTTCCTTGAGGTTTATGCCATGAGGTTATACTAACAGATGAAATGATTTACTTTTCATTTCATATTTGGGGAACCATATCCAATCAGTCCTTATGTGCGGAAGCACCTCAGGATGGAGGAGCAATTATATATGACAAACTACAACTGGCCTTTAGGACCCACTGCCATAGCTGCCACCACCACCACCACCGCTACTTCTATCAGCGGTTAATAGTGAGTACTTACTATGCGTAAGGAGCTATTCTAAGTGCTCGTCACGCAGTAACTCATTCAGTCCTTACAGAAATTGTGTAAGCAGTACCATTATCACTCGCAGATAAAGAAACCGAGACGTGGGTAACTGGTCCCCCATCATCCTACTAGGGAACGGCCAGTCCAAGATCTGGACACAGGCAACTCAGCTCCAGAACCACCTGCCATTGAACAACAGGGGCTCAGGGAAGGAGGCTATCAGTGTGGGCAGAACGAAGGGTAGCTGGAATCCGTCACGAATCTAAGCCTTACGCAGAATGCTTTTATTTACTCGATGCTGCTAATGAACGTGTGGTTTTAGTGTCTCCTCTCCCCACCTTCTCCTCCTCTTCTCTCCCTTCTCCACGTTTCCTCTCCCTCTTCCTTCTCATTCTCCCTCTTCTTCTGCTGTATTACTGTTTCTTGGAGAGCATGCGTGGCCAAGCGCAGCACCACCTTCTCAATTTCTCACTGGTCTTCCTGTGGCCTCCCCTAGGGCCCTGCGAGCCAGAGCCCGCCCACCTGTGCGGCCCATGCAGAGATGGGGACGTGAAGCCCCGTCTCCCTTGATTCAGATTTTCAGCGCTTCTCACCAATTCTGCACTCTGTCTGCTCAGCAGGTCCTGTCTAGTTTCCCTTTACAACGTCCCTGATTTCTCCTCCTCATTTGGACTAACTCCACACTACTTTCTGCTCTCACCACCCCGCCCTTCTGGGGGAGCCCCCAGACCCGTCTCCCTTGATTCAGATTTTCAGCGCTTCTCACCAATTCTGCACTCTGTCTGCTCAGCAGGTCCTGTCTAGTTTCCCTTTACAACGTCCCTGATTTCTCCTCCTCATTTGGACTAACTTCACACTACTTTCTGCTCTCACCACCCCGCCCTTCTGGGGGAGCCCCCAGACCTGTCTGCCAGTCCTCAAAGTCTCCCTGCTCTCTCTCTGACCTGTAATCTACACCACAGTTCTAAAATACTATTCTCATCCCATTAGTGGGCACACTTCCTTTTCTCGGTGAATTCTCCATTGTCCAAACCATCACTTCTAAGCTGTGTCCCCTAACACTGGACCAAACTCTATTTTTACCACCAAATACTTTTTCTTCACGATCCCATGTATATAGTGATATTCTCACCATGGAACCTTTGCAAATACTAGTAGTAGTAACATCCCTAATGGTGGTGGTAGCAGCTATATTCAGAATGTATTATGGGCTAAGCAGTGTACAAAGGACTTTATAGGCTTTGATTCAAGTAATTCCCACAGCATCTTTGTAAAGAATGTGTTACGGTTAAATTCATTTTATAGGTGAGTAAACTGAAGTATATAGTCATTTGTCTAAGGAAGTACTGGAGACAGGATATGAGCCCAATCGTCTGATTTTAGAGTCCATGTTCTTAAGTTCTTTCTTTTATTGTCCCCCTAGTTAAGAGATACAGCCCCATACTCTACACTAACTGCAATGTTTAAAAGAAGGCAGGAAGTGTTAATGAAAGTCACCTTGAAAACTTTCAATATCCATCAATGCAGGATTATTCCTCTGAATGTTGATCGAATTTAGCATATTATTCCATGTAACACTCAATAAAATATTAAGCTGGATTGTACTGATTTCTAAGTATCTCATGTATGTTCACCTTATCTCCCCAATTAAACTGTAATCTCCACCAGAACAGCATCTTTTCAAACTGTGTGACTAATGTGTGGGTCAGGGAATTAATTCACGGGTTGTGATCAGCATTTAAAAAAAGATGTAATAGTCTTGAGAAAAAGTAGCAGTGTCTATAACCTTGTAAAGCTTTGTTTCAATTATGTGAGTATATGCATGTGTATATATATACTAGGTCACAATGTAAAAATGTATTTAAGACTGTAGGTCATTCAGGTCATAGTCAAAAAATCTGAAAGCTACTATTCCCAAGGACAGGAATGATTCATTATTCTTTTATCCCTACAGGGCCTCTCACAATGCCATGTACATAGTTGGTGCTCAATAACAACTTGACTGATTGAGTAAAATTACAACCTGCTATTTCTACTGTATGCATAATTTACAACTCAGTGTTAAGCCATTATACACATCATCATATCTCTATATGTACACTCTTTATTATGATCATGTTTAACCTGATGTTGTCAAATCATTTTTAAATGAGACTTCTCTGTTTATGAGGTAATATGCTTAAATCTCCATGCTGTACATGGGCCTTAATAGTTTAGAAGACAGTGTTTTACTCAAATGACAGATTATTCTTTAAGATACTACTAAAGGAGGAATTTTAATTGACAATTTTAATTAGACAAATTGACTAAGCTTGTTCCTATAAGACAACTGTTTCATTACTTTTAATGTTTCTTTCTATAAATAATCACTTGAATAAAATCTGTATTAAAGTTAACAAGTATGTTTTAAAAACTTAAAATATCTTAATCTTTAGCTAAACAATATTAAGCATTGAATTAGACCGCATTTATCAGCCTCACCGTTTGAGCAGTCCGGGCCAGTCCAATTAGGATCACAAGTACAGGAGCCACTTTCCTGAAGATACGTTCCATGACCAGAGCATTGGTCTGGACACATGGTCTTCAGTATTTCACAATTGCTACCACCCCAGCCTGGATTGCAGTGACATTCCCCATGGATACACATGCCATGATTAGAACAGCCAGGGTCTAGACAGTCAGCTAGTGTAAAGAAAAGAGAACAAGTCTATGATTAAATCTAGAAGATTCCATACACAGAGCATGCAGAATAAAGAATTAAGTCCCCATCTCATTTACATGAACCTTCTGGATTCTGCAATATTTGCCCACCATTTTCAAGAACTTGTTTCTGCAAATGCAATGAATTTTACAATAAAGCATTAAGATTCATGCCAGCTAGGTAACTGAGAGTCTGGCAAGGATTTGTAATTTTCATGAATTTATACACATATGCTCTTGAGATCTCAGACTATTGCTCTCTGTTCTGCTTAATCAGAGAATAATAAGTATTGGCTTCTCTATAACAAAATTGTATCAGCTGACCTAACCTACAACCACTGAGAACTGACAGCTGTATGGGACTCTCAAACTGAGAAATAAATGAGTTGCATACTCCCTATCCTTCTTAATTCACTTTAATGTGCTTTAGATGACGAGATTTAATTTAGCAATTTGACTCAATGAAACTTTACACTTGTAGGGTCAATGGCCTGAAAATTTAATTCCGGGGACTTAATTGCATTACTTTGTGTGTGCAGATCAATAAAATCAATTTGATTGAAGAACGGAAATGGTGCTTTTCTGCTTTTTGAAAAAAACAACTATACTTTACAGTATAGCATCTTGACTATTACTATACACAGTTATGGAATGAACCCATGAGGTCATACTTTTCTCATTACTATATTAAGCTCACTCTTCTGTCTTGCTAGAGATGCCAAAATACTAGATTTAAAAGCTGGCATCAACGTGAAAAACTGTAAAAAAAAAAAAAAATCAACAGTCTACTGTTGGTTTCAGGACACAACTGTTCACTTACTTTCTCAGAGTAAAAAAAAGGCATTATTCATCCTATTGAAAGCAAAGCCCTTTGGTATTTGTTGTTCTTATTAGCTAAAATGTTAATAAGACTATGCGTCCATAAATATGAAAATCCGAATTACTTTCATAAGGATGCACACACAAAGATTCAGCTGCACAACTAAAAGATTACAACTATAATCTGTTGCTTTATGCAGATAACAATAGACTTCTGGAAATATTGACATGTTTACCTTCTTCACAACTTTCTCCTTTGTATCCTGAGTTGCACGCACAAGAGCCCATGATACAAATCCCACGGCCCCCGCACTGAGGGTCAATACACTGGGTAGTCGGCACGTCACACTCGGTGCCCTTCCAGCCACTGAAGCAGAGGCAACGGCCCTTGGAGTACTGCCCATTGCCGCTGCACAACACCGGACAGGCTGCTGTGAAATAAAACACGACAGAAGGGTTAACAGCCACGATTCCGCTGAGCTTCTCAAAGAACAGACGCATCGTTGGGACAAGCAGTACGCCAGATGCCCCCTTTCTCTCCTGTCTTGGTGGATTCTTGTTTTACTCGTGTTTCTACAGCTTATTTACATGGGCTTAAGAAAAGAATTCAAGTCGCATACCCCTTGAACAATCCGGACCCAGAAATCCCGGAAAACAATGGCAAGTTCCAGAAACACACTCTCCATTTCCATGGCAATTTCGGGGGCATTCCACCACAGACTCTGAAGACAAGGGAAAGAAGGAATATTTATTGCTGATCACATGGCCTCCCTCTTGCACGAGGTAAACTCTGTCACTCTGATCACTTTATCTGTGTGTTGGAGGAATTACGGATGCTCCGCTCCATAACCTGAACAGGATTCATCTCTACCAGATGATCTGAATAGGACAGCAGAGCAGGGCCCTTTCACATGCTGAGGTTTTTAATTGCTTTCATGATGTCCTCCTCCAAGACACTTCCAGATCATACTTCCTTCTGCCCCTTTACGGTTTGTCACATATTCACAAATGAGCAATTTAAAAATATCCCTCACATTTCACCTCCGGCTTTAGCACCCTAGGAGTCCCTCAGAATTGATGAAGACAATGTAGTTTCTATTCTTTGGGCTGCAGCCTAGAAAAAGATGCTTCGAAGACTGTTCTTACCTATTACAATGGTATTAAAAGACACCTGCTCCGTATTTTTGCCGTCATTATAAAAAGCCAGATGCCAGATTCCAGAATCCAGGTACTGGATAAAGCCGGCCTCGTGAAGGCTGACGGACCTCGCCTGCCGCGTTGCTCTTTCCGACTCAAGCAGGTTCCTCTGCTCTCTCGCGATCAACCTGCTGCCGTCCAGGAGTTCGACAAAGTCATACTGAGGATGAGGATGAGGAAGACAGGTGAGTCGGCGGAAATACTATGCGCACAGCTGCTGCTGTCTCTGTTCTTTTTTTTCTTCTAACTTTTCTCCTTTACCCTAACAAATGCACGGTTAGAAAAAGGTCCCTGATCGCCTGGCATGTATGCCCAGCATTGGCAGGGATGAAGAACAGTACCTACTGCACACCATGGTGGTAGTTAAGCCTCTCAGGTCATCTTTTCCCTTAGTGTGTGATGTGGTTTCCAAATTTATTTAATTCTTCCTACGGATTAAAAAGTTTGCTGAGTTTCAGCAGTTGGCAGATACAGCCATAAACCTGTCGCATTCCCCACCCAGCAGCCTTGTTTTAGTTAGACCACCAGACGGTCTCTGAAGGTCTTCCCCCTCCGACTGAGTACCATGCAGCCAGGACTACTTATCCTTGTAGGGAAACCCTTCCAGGAAGACACTAACATTTGGCACTGCAAAGATAGGGCAAGTTCATTTTTGAGGAACTTGAGCAGGGTCAGAAGTCCAGGAAGCGGGGGACCTGCTGTGAACCCAAAGGTGCTCTGCCCCAGGCATTTTAGGGGCTTTTCCAGAACAAAACCCTCCTCCTCTCTGAGACCCTGATGTGACCACCCAGGCACCATGGAGAAACGCATAGGTTTTTACTTAATTACGGTTTCCCTGAAAACATGTATCAAGATGTCTTTCCATCTCTGATCAAAAGTCTAAAGAATTAAACAGTGGAAGGCTTCTGAAGAGATGGCAGTATGCCCATTTATTATTGTGAAGTCAACTCTCATGAGACTTACTTTTTGTTTTAGTAAGATTAATCAGGAACATTGGGGAGCCGGAAGAATTGAACCGGAGAACCTTTTAAAAGATCATTAAAAATATGGAATGTGACTGGTAACAACGAGGTGAAGTTTTGTAACCGGAGATAAGGTAATTAATTTGGAAGACATCTGAAAAGGCTTCCCAACATAGTTTTAATCAACTTGCTAGATAGCAGTTGCTTAAAAATACAGTGGTTCAGTTTCTACAGGCTCTTATACAGTTTTACTTTATTCCTGAGGTGTGTGTTTACGATGAAAAATGTACCATAGACCTATATATGCATTTATAGTATATATATATATTTATATATACACCATTAATGTTACAGTACTATGTATGTGAATCATCAATATCCTACTTTCTGATAGATTCCTTCAGTGGAATTTCATCAGAAGTCTATTTAAGGAAAAGTTTGTTATATGAATGCTTAATGAATGTTCACAGTCAAATTGGGAAAAAAATCAGTTGTTGGGATTCAGAGAATCAGTTAAACATTTTTCACTGCACTAATCACAGATTTTTGCTGTTTCTATTGGACAGAATTTAGAAATTTAATTCAGCTTCTGATCTATTATAATTTTTATCTAAATAAAAAGCATTTAAAAAAATTTTTGGGTAGTATAAAATGGCATCACAACATCATTCAGTTGTGAGAAATGTACCACAAAGCTGTAACTTGATCAGCATTCAATCACTTTTTTTCATTTATATCTTACAAGGATGAAAATAATGACTGGTGTGGATATCTGACCTGCCAGTTTTCACTGGAATTGTGTTCCAAAATTATCGGAAGAAAATTAATTCAGCACTTCTGAAAGGTACCTCCATCTCAAATAAGCCATTCATTTTCTCATCAGATTTAAATATTTGTATTAATGTGGCAAACAGACAGGAAAAAGTTTCTTTTTAGGGTCCCACTGCATATAAAGATTTTTCACCTCTAATGTTAAATACAGTAACTATAAAATTTAGAGGGAGGAATTTTTATTTTTTAACCAGTTTTCCAAGCCCATACTCAATCACCACCTTTTTCACTGAAATCGCCATTTGCATCACACCTCTGCAAACTATAAAATAAGGCTGGAGTGGTGGGCATGCTAGAGGTGGGGGTGTGTAGCTGACAGCTGTTGAGGATCTGCCCAGTGCTAGCTCTTCTGCAGGGACATTTACACAGGACTTCAGGGGGGTCATCCAAATACCTCAGATGAGCTCCCGACTTCATGCTAAGGCCATCTCTACGAAAAGTAAGCCAATTATTTGGAATAGAAATATGTAATAGCCTTGTTCTTAGGGTGTAGAGTGATCACTTACGGGCAAACGTGAGTCACTTCAGCTTTCCTTTGTAAGATCTATTTGTAAGAGGGAGACATGGTTTTTTTTTGTGGGGATGAGTCTTAGGATTTTATGCTACTTTTAGGATAAAATCTGGTCTCACCACACTGGAGAGCTCTCATGAGACAGAGCTTATACTTGATAAGGGCAATTTGGTGGCTCACTTCTGAACAGTTAGATTACCCACAAGCTTAATTTGGTTATTAAAATGAGCACTCAGAATCTATGAATACTTGACTGTTTTTTTAAATCAACTTTTTAGTGGCAGCATAGTCCGGCTGTAATCATTGGAATTAAGAGGAGGAAGAGGTATTAGAGAGCTGATCCAAATCTTTCCTTTTACAGATAGACACTGAGGCGAGAGAAGTGATTCGCTCAAGGTCACAAGGTCAAAGAGTGGGAGGGGTGTGTGCTTAGAGCCATGTTTCCAGCTCATTCTAACATAGCCTTCATGCAAATATGCTTAAATGATAACAGTACACTATTAGCTGCAGAGCGTTAAATTGCTTCCTTAGGCTTCTAACTGTCCCGGAGAATGAACCGGGCATCAGGGAGAAGAAAGACAATTGACTCCCTGGCAACAATCAAATGGGCAGTTTTATAAAGGGTCACAAAGACTTTCAAAACTCAAGTGACTATTCTGAATGGCTGGCCAGTTTTAATTATTTCAGGTTGATTCATTTAACATTCCCTAGAAACAGAGAAATGTTCAATTTGGGCTGCTTTATAGCATATTTCATGTGTAAACACTGAACTCAGAAACAGTTGTTTGCTCTGCTGATCTTGAATAAACCAGAGCAAGGAACTCTTATAACCTGTGAGATTAAGAAAATGCATAACCTATTGAAATACATATATTGTGGTGGAAAAGAAAAGTGGATATCATGTGCATTGTGTTTAAATACTAGAAGAATTACGAGAAAATCTGAAGCTGCACTTTTTATTTCCTTAATCTTAAAGGGTATATGTAACTAGCAAAGAGTCACCCCTAAATCTTTAAATAAACCTTCAGAGTATCCAACGTCATAGATAAGTTTTTTCTGAAATTATCTTCTGAAAATTACTTTATAGGTTTCCATGTTCACTCTTCTGCTTAGCTTAAGAGGTATGTTTCTTGAGTTAGACAAGAATAGTTTAATCATGCATGTGATTCCAGTGGGAAAAATATCCTCTCCTATTTCACCGAACCCTTGCTATAAATGCAGTCTATCTGCTATAACTGAAGTTATACGGGTCTGTTTTCATTTCAGGAAATCTGGTTGTCATATCCTAGTCAGTGTCACCTATAGCATGGATTGCAGCCAAGTGTAATTACAATAGCACATTTAAAATCAGACACTCATATACAATGAGAAATATTTGGTGTGCAAGGATTACAGGCATTTGCTTTAATAATGTAAATGTGAAAAATATTAAATCAGAAATATGAATACACCAAAGCATGATATTCAAAAATTTCACAGCTATATAATTTATGTACATGTAGGAAACTTTGCCTGATCTGAATGACTTGGGGAAAGTATGTTCAAATTTTATCTTACTTTAAAGATATGATTATTTTATTAATATATGATCAATATTTCATTATAATTTTATTTGCAGGTTATAGAAAACACAATACTTACAGACTTATGTAATATAAAGCATACATAAAAATCTTCCAGTCTTCATTTTAGAAATCAAATTAACATCAGCATGAAATTCTATGGGAAAATAAACTGGTTATCAAGAATAAGCTCACTTAACTGTCAATTTTAATTAACCATCTATTACATTTTTGGAATTCTTGAATTTACTAATATATTAGTTGATCTTGGGCAAAGTTGGAGTGCCAATTTTATGGTAGGTAATTTAAATAATTTATTTTAGACATAATGAGACCTCTTTTGAACCACAATTTCCAATTTACACACCATGATCCAGCATTGAATCATAAAAACGCCTGTGGAATTACTGATAGCAGTTCTGTATCTGCAACTTTTACTGTGAGATGATTTTTCGATGCAAGCCAACTGCTTTTAAAGCTCTCTGAATGTCTGATATAAGGATATTTGAACTGTTCTGAGTACCACACTAATGTGATCACCCTTGGTTATTTACGAAAACTCTTAATTTCAATGTTCATTATTTGTAGATGAGATTCATGGCTTGAGTTGATAAAGTTTGTATCATCATATTTTATGTTTATGTTCCCAGAATTTCTTTACTGTGTGTATGTTCCTAGAATTTCTTTACTAAGAGTAAACCTGGCATAAAGTCAAAAATTACATATTTTCAACAGTATGAATACATTCGAGAAGAAAACGTCCTGCATCTGTTACATGAAAGGAATAAAGATCATTGGAAATTATCACAGAATCTTTGTAAAACACTTGGAAAATCCATGGTGTTTTATGAGGTGCTCAAATGATGTTCGATATTCATTAAGTTACTCACACATTTTAGCACATTTTACTCAATCAATAATGATTAATGCAAGTTAGGAAGAAAATACTGTTCTTCCTACTAATTTGAAAACCTTAAGTGTAACATACATTCAAAATTCTTTTCACTGTCAAAGATCAATACAAAAGTGGTCAAATAGTTAAACAGCTGAACTTAAGAAGCAAAATAACTTCAAAAATGCAAACTGGCATTTTCATTTATCGACAAGAAAGCCTACTTTTACCTGAGTGTGGGAAGGTGGTAAGCCTTTTCGGCCATACACTCCAATCAATGCATCCTTCTGAAGAGAGATATTGAATTTAAGAAACTGTGGCTGATCAATAAAGAGCTGTGATCTCCAGAAGATCCCTGGAGGAACCTCTTGAATCGCTCTTCGGCCAATATCAAGTTCTCCGGAATCTATGGTGTTATTCTCTTGTGTAAATCCACCTAATTTTCCTGAATGTAAGAGATCCATTGAAGAACAAAAACTTAAAAAAAAAACAACCAACCAACCAACCAAACAAACCCCACAAACCAAGCAACAAAACAGCTTACCTTTCAAAAAGTTCTTCTAAAACACTCAGGTAATTTAATCTTGAGAAAACGAAACGCTCTCATGTAATTTTCATGTTCAAAGCTGTTTTTGTTAGACATTGCTCAACTCATTCTGATTTAGCACATTCGTTAAGATCTTTTAAGTCAAAATCCTTCGACTAGCCCCAAGGTATGCCTATTACTGAAACTGTTTTTATACCGACAGCCTTTCCTGATCACTTGAAACGTAATTACCTTACAAATATATGTCTTGTTATTTCTTGGGAGAGATTAAGTCTGGTACTTATCAGTCCTTCCAAGCGTACCATAGCATCGCAAAGTGTAAATTAAGGCAGAATGGATTATGGAGATTTCCAAATCAATCCTTAAGCAAACAGCAAAACCAGTCAATGGCACTGATTTATGTAGCTTCCTCTAGACTATATATTAGAAATGATCGAAACAGCAGAATGCTGGGAGGGCGGTAGATTGGGGTGGTGGTGACTTTAGGATGCCTCAAGGAGGGAGGGATCAGTTTAAATTCATACAGTTATTGATGAAGGCTGCCACAACTTTTCCTTTTTTCCTTTTGACCCTCATCTCAAATTCACCTGCAGTCGTAGCAGGACTCTTGAATTAGTCACCCCTCTCAATGACCTTCGACCTACAGAAACAGAAATTCTCTGCTCCCCAAAGTTCTGTGGCCTCCGAGAGCCCATCTCCTCTCTTCCCGCATGGCCTGCTTTTAGGAAACAGACCCAAGACTCTTGTTTTTTGCTATGGTGTTCTCCCTCCTTCCCTCTTTGCTGAGGTTGTTTCTCAGTTCTCCGTTGTTCTGAGGTTAGTGATAAAGGAGGTTTTACAACTTGCCGCACATAGAAATAAAGCCACCATTGTCTTTTACCCAGGACAGGTTCACAAAGGCTAAGGGACAGAACGGAGGTGGAAACACTATCCTCTGTCCATTCAATCTTTTTAAAGCCACAAAGTTGACTTACTATAAAGTCTGCCTTTTAAAAAAAGTAGTAATCTGAATATTAATTCAGATATTAGATAATATTATATAGTGTCAATTATATAATAGCCTCCAGTTGTCAATTCAAAATTTAGAGGACTTAATTTCAAATCAGAGGGTTGTGCTTTATTTCACAACAGAGGAGAGGGGTCTTTTACCTATGAAGAATGATTCACTTAATGTTGAGTTCATTTTTGAGCATTTACTAGGGACACAGAACTGTAGGTAAGAAAGAGAACTATAAACCAGAGAAAAGAAAGAGATTATCTCCTTTGGATTCCACGGCTTCTGCCACCAAGCAACCAACTGCCTGGTTGGGAAGACAGCACCTACACTGTAATGAACTAAATGGCGATCTAAAGAAACCGGCAGTAAGGGTCAGATGAAGGTGACACTATTGGCTGGAGGATGAATGATTTCACTGAAGGGTTAAGTCTGAGGTGAACGTAGAAGGACAGGTAGGAGAAGGTTTCTAGTTGGAGCAAACATCACGACTAAAAACACGGCGGTGGAAAACTGGGCATGCGGAAGGGTGGCGGTGAGCAGAGGCACCCATCTGCCTAGAGAGCAAATTAAGAAAACTGGTTTTGGAGTCAGACAAACCTGGGTTTGAATCCTGGCTCTGTTCCTAACTAGCAGAGTGACCGTAAAGAAGATACTGAATCTCTGATCTGGAACTTCATCTGTAAAATAGGGTAGTAATAATGCAACCACAGGACCACGTAAGGATTACATGGGGTGTTACATATCGAGTGCTTGACTCTCAGTAGGTATTGACTGAATGGAAGACATGAGCAGGTTTGTCTTGGAAGCAGTGCAAGGCAAGACTGGACAGGGAGCATGGCTGTCGGTTTGCAGAGGGCCTCGAGTGCCAGGTTAAAGGATTTGATCTACATGCTTTGTTAGTGATTTTTTTTTGTATTTTGTATTTTCAACTCCATAAAACAACATGATTCCACCCTTTTTCCTTATGAGATATAAATACTAGTGTTATATTACTATGCATATAATATATGGCATGTTAAATAAGTAATTGAAGTAGACAATATAGGTACATTGTTTTTCAGTGCCACAAAGGCACTTGTTTCTGTGTTGTATATGTGTGTGTGTGTGTGTGTATGTGTGTGTGCTCGCACGCATGTGTGTGTGACCAGCGCAAGTCAAATTCAAGATTCCTCAGGAACATGCTTCACAATCACGGGGAAGTAGGACAGATATCCAGGTTATGGATATTGGGGTCTAGAGTAATTCGCAACTTCACACCTTCACACTTAAAGATAAGTGTGAAGTTCAAGGGAGCATATATTCCGAGTAAACGTAGGGACTGTTTCCTATGTGGACTACTGCATCCTACAGTGACCCATGGGCCGCCAATTGCTCAGGACAGCTTCAGCTGATGGAAACCTACTAAAGGTTCCTATCAGGCTAAAGGTAAAACGAGGGCACGTTCCAGGACATGAGAGCGCAGCACGGGAGTGCGGCAGCCTGCAACTGGAGAGTCGGTGAGGATACAGTTGTAATAATCCAGGTGTGACACAGGAAGGAACTGTACAAGAAAGCTTAATAAAACTCACTATTTACAATTTCCCTTCCTCTCTTTGTTTCTTGATGTTCATAATCATGGGACTTAACAATCCTCAGCTACAGGTCTGTTTTTCTTAACTAATTTAGTGACATGAAATGCTCTATGGAAAAGAAGTTAAAAATTGGCTTATAGTAGTCACTGTAATTTTTCATTATCAACTCATAGAGGACAAACTGTACATCATGCCTTGAAATTTTAAATAATTATTTTATGATACCTTAATATTTATTTTAGCGATCTGTATTCATTTTCACAAAATTAGAACATATAGCTAATAATAAAAAATATAATCCTACCACTCAGAGATTATGTAACTGGGCATTTTTTTTTTAGTCATAGACATTTTCAAATACCTGAGACCAATTTCTGTTTTTCATTTTGGATGCTTCTACCCACGTACCTGTATTTGTCATAAATGAGCTTTTATTAAAAATATTAAAAAGGGAGAAAAGAGAAATGGAACCGACCTTTACTGAGAACCTAACCGAGGTAAGGCTTTAGTGACTTTCCCTGTATTACCCACATTTCTACCAAGGACAAAGTACGGAGTTAAGAAGTGGAGTATCTAAGACTGTGGTCAGGTTTTGAAATCTGATGCATCGAGAGCGGGGCAGAATATTTTTGTGTGATGACCTCATCACCCACCCTACCATTGCCAAAGAATGCTTCCATGTGCAGAAGAGTTTCATGACTGCAAAGAGAACATGAATAAGGGAAGAATATTCAAGGCAGCAGTGCTTTATTTAATTCAACTATCAAACTCACAGCACGGATTTGTGCTTTATCTCCGTCTCTACTATCTCCCTCGACTAAAAATTCAGAAATGAGATGGCGGGGACAAAATGTATATTAATTTATTTGAACTGAAAAAACAAGTCAGACCTTTTCTGACATAGAGTTTGATTTTAATGAGTACTAGCGCTGCCGGTAAATGATAAAGTGTTGCCCATGAATTAAACGAGCTAGTTAAATGGAGATATTTAAGACATATAATACAATGAGAGTACTCAAACAAGATTACAATAACAAAGGTGAATTAAAGTGAACAACAGTTCCATTTTCCACCCCATTACGCATATATCAGATTAAACAAAGTACCACTAAGTCAGAGAGTAACAGGTATTATTAGCAGTATTTTGCTAAGCCTTGGTAAAGCCTTTTCTGAGTTCACTCCACAGAAATGGAGAAATGGACTGATTTGGACAACTGTGTAACAAATCTCTTTCAAAGTAGGTATTTGCCAATTCTTTGCTTTCAATAACACTGAAGAAATTTGATGCAATTGACAGCTGTGGACAAGACATACTATTTAGAAATAGCTTACACTGTGATTTTTGACATATGACTAATAGGAATTTCAAATAGATGAATGGCAGCATTCTAAAAAAATCCTTCTACTCCTCCCATCTGCTTATTTTATAGCAAGATTTCTTGTGTTTATATTTATAAAAAAGGAAAACAGGGATAGAATTGATACTGAATCTTGATTTGCTTTTGTAATAAGTAATATCCATCCATGAATACATAAACTATTTGAAAAAGTCCCCATTCGTCTCATTCGGAGAGGTATTTTTCAATACCTTTTTGTTTTTTTATTTACTAATTATTAAAATGTTTCAAATATATAATAATAAGGCTGATTTCATCAAATGTGTACAGCTAATAATTGTAAGCATACTTCAATACAGAAGAAATAGGCTTTTTAAAACTCTTAGGAGTATTATGGTTACAGGAAATAAAATTTAAATTGGTGTACATATTTTGCTTTAGTAGCACAAGAACAAAATAGAGGATTCCGGATCTAGTCTAGCATTTCCTATGAACTATGAATGTCATTTTAAAGGGCCTACCAACTTCTACTTGCTTCAGATTATTATACTATTTTGCATGAATTTATTTTTGAATTAAAGTCTTGGAATGTGTCTTTTCTAAAACGTAGGTGCAGATCTGACCTCTCATTATAACCAGTGATGCAGAAATGTTAAGGATGACACTGGTTTTTCTCTGCTTCAATCCCCTAAACCGGTGGCCGAGATTAGTACACCATTCCTGCTGAAGCCTCCAGCTTGCGTGCAGGTACTAGAGTTTTGTGCAGCGGCTACATCTTCTCAAATGCTGCAACGATTGGCTTTTCAACTCCCAGCCCTTCTCCCATTTGGCCAAGTCAAGTGTGGTCATTCCTGTTAGCATTCCCTAATGTTCCCAATGGAGGGCAAACACACTTGTCAGTCACTGAGCTCTGACACAGTTTGACAGACTTGTAAATACTTGTATGCCCTTGTCTTCTGAAGCTCATCAGTCGTCTTAGATAAAAGCCTGGATACGGATGTCTTTCATCATGTCCTGAATTCCAGAAAACTCTGGCTTCAGAGGAAATGAAAGGAAGGCCGATTCAGTGTTCTTACTGAGATCACTCCATCCTTAAACCCCCAGAGCCTGAACCTGGGAATGATCATAGGAAACACGAAGGTTGTTTGTAGGCTTGACTAGAGAAAAAGGAGGGAAAAAATGGAGGAGAAAATAGGGCAACAGAGTGCCCTGTACTTATTCTAAACTCAAAGCTTGTAGGTTAGGAATCAAACCAATTTTAAAACCTTCACAGTAAGAGTGGGCTGTACCATGTCTTCAAACACAATACGGTATCATCTTGAAGATTTTTTTTCAATGTGTCCTGTTGTGCCTGACTGTGGGAGCCACTAGCAGTCTTTTTACCTACTAACTGTGAATTTCCCTTTCATCAGGAAGTATGTGTCACAACACTCTTAATGTCTTAAAATACAGTTGGCAGAGTGTGAAAACATAAAGAGCACGCACACAAAGCTATTGTTATTCCTCTCCTTATATGAGATCCCAGTTTGTAGGACAATACATCAGTCAGGTGGCATTTTCAGATAATGCCTTAAAAATGCCTTATACTCTGAGATATTTTATAAAAAATAGTTTACTCCCTGTAGATGTTGTAAGAACAAAACAGAGTGTTTAAAATCGTACCTGTAATTAGGAGGTTTGGTATCAACTTGAAAATCACTTTGTGACACCAGAAAACCAACCAGAATCACAAAGTACTAAATTTTGTACCACCAATACCATGAATTTGCTGCCTGCGTTGTGTTGTGAGCAGGCAGGCCTCTAATGATTACAATGGAAAGGCAGAAAAGAAATCCATCTCAGTTGCTGAAGAGGGTAAATGATCACCCCACCTTAAGTCCCACAGAGGCACTAATAATTAAGATGTCAGGACGCAAGGTTAGGCATTTATAGACAATCAATAGCCTGCCCTCCAATTCTATGACCTGACATGGGATTCATACCCTGACTCTGAGATCTCTGAGAGACCATGCCTTTTTATAAACCACTACATGCCATAACTTACCACTGTGAAGGAAGAGTATGACATCACAAGCAGAGTGATCTAAAACAACTACCTTAGAAACATAGCTTAACGGACAAAATCAATATAGCGCCTAATTAAGGAACTATTATACAGCAATACAAATACTATAAACAATAATGAATAAAACTCAATGCTCTTTAAATTACTGTAAAATCAAATTCTCTGAAATTGTCCAGTATTTAAGAAAAAAATCCATATTTTATAAAAATAATAATGGAAAATATAAAAATAATTTGAGTTAGTTTAGACCAGATGAATCATATATATACATATATGTCTGCGTATACACAGACATATATGTAGTTTCTCAATTTATACTCATAAAATAGGAGTTAAATATTTTTGTTGAGACAGAATTGACATATATAACATTAATTTCAGGTGTACAGCATGATTCAATATTTGAGGCTACTGTGACATCATCACCACAAGAAGCTAGTTAACACCTGTCACCACACAGTTACAGTTTTTCTCCTTGTTAATGAGGACTTTCAAGATCTCTCAGTGACTTTCAAATAGACAGTAATTACTGAATACAGTTAACAATGCTGTACACTGCAGCCCATAACTTGTTTTTTTTTTTGAGCTGGAGTTTGGACAGAAGGAGTGTTTTGTTTTTGGATTGGAGAGGTCATTTTGCTTGAGTTATCCTAACCAAAATTTATGGCTTTTCATTTTGTCTTATATTATCCCAAATTACCCTATGCTAAACTTTGGCATTGTTTTTCGGCCTTTCAAATGAAACTAGGTTGAAAGGTCCTGCGTGGTGCCCTACCTTCTCCCCTGTGGTGCATTGTCCCACTCACTGGGATTGCTCGCTTCATTCCGTTCTTGCCTAGCAGGTCACGTGCTCTGGGGAGAACAACGGACTGTTTTTTTTTTTTTCTACTGCTCTGTTCTCAGAACCTTGCTCTGTGTACAGCATGTCTATCCACTCCTCAGATCAAAGCAGAATGAATGGATATTACGCATTCGAACACTATGCAGTTCAAGAGTAAGGATAAGATTCTTCTCATGAAATCCAAACAACTAAAAATGTAAACAACTGATAACAGGGATTTCTATTATTGCTTTAGAGGATGTTACTGATGTTGATTTAAGGCTCTACTGTCTCAAGAATTTTGCTACAAAAGTACATGATCTAGAATTGCAGAGAAAAGAGTGAGCTAATAATTACTGACAGGCATCAAATGCTTGTCGTGTCCAACCACGGCATGGCAGCCTACATGCATTATCCAAGTTCAAGCTCATTATTAACGTATGAAGAAACAGGAGGTAGAGATGGTAATTTGCTTAACGCCACCCGGTCAGTGTCAGAGCTTCAATTCTTCACCACTGAACTGAACCAACATGTGTCTGGTATACTTTACACAAGTACTGTGTGTTGGGCCCTTTATGTACTTTATATAATTTTGTCATATTATTTTCATTCACTCATTTGGCAAATACTTAAGAGTCGATAACTA
Source organism: Manis javanica (assembly GCF_040802235.1). NCBI lineage: Eukaryota > Metazoa > Chordata > Mammalia > Pholidota > Manidae > Manis > Manis javanica. The sequence goes on from NC_133167.1 coordinate 102,410,902, forward strand.
TAGGCCTATGACTGCGCTGAGAGCTTGGGACAGAGCAGTGGGATCTGTGCCTTACTTGGTGGTAAAGAAGATATACATTAAATAGTGTTAGTGATAACCACCAGCATTTTTCAAGCATTCGCTATGTACTTTACACCACGTAAAGAATTACACTGAACATGCAGGATCATTCCAATGGATGAGAAAACCTAAGTAACAGAGAAGCGATATAACCCATCCCCAAGTAACAAAGTCATTAATGATCAGAACTGGGATAAGAAAACAGGTGGTTTAGCTCCTGGTAATAAGTACCCAGAGTGGGGGTAGCCTTGTAAGTCATTTAAAGGCATCTGACCAGAATCTAAGTCACGGAAGGGGGTCAGGCAGGGTATTGCTCTCTCAGTAGGATGGATAAGCAAGACTAGAGACACACATCTCAGACAGAAGGTGACTTCTATCTTCCAGGTGAGAGATAATGGAATCCAAGAGATCTTTTGGAGTTAGAATTGACTGGACTTGATTGACTGAATATGGGAGGTGAAAGAGGAGTAAGAGTCAGGTGGAACTCCTAAACTTCTGGCCCAGGTAACTAGGTGACTGATGAGGCCATTTCTTGGTATGGAATGCCCTGGAAGAGAGGCAAATCTGGAAAGCAAGATGATGTTTCCAAAGATGTCTGTCACAGTACCTTCCATCCCACATGCCCTGAGGAAAGGTGTTCCTGCCATATCTCCAGTTGCGGGGGGAGCTGATTCCTCCTTCCCATGTGACTGGGATGATTTTCCTGACTTTCTTGATGTGATGGAAGTGACATCCTGGAATGTCCACTATCCTAGGTCATCAGAAGCCCTGTAACTTCTGTATTGGGCCCTGGGAGTGCTCCCAAATGGCATGTTTCTCTTCAGAACAAGCTGCTATGCAGTGAGAAGCCGAAGACACATGGAATACCATGTTCTGATGCTCCAGTTGGCAGCTGCAGTTGAGTTTCAGCCAACAGACAGTGTCAACAGCTAGCCACGGGAGTGTGTGACCCTGGCCGTCCAGCTCAGTGGAGCTTTCAAACAGCCCCGGCTGACATCTGAAAGCCATTGCACCAGAGACCCAGGCAAGAGGCAAGAATGGCTCAGTTGCTCCACAGAATCAGGAGAGATGACAACAAATCGTTCTTTTAAGCCACTGAGTTTTGATGTGGCTTGTTAGGCAGTAAGAGATAAGCAGTGTGGCTGATGGGTTCAGTTTTAGACACGTGGAGTTTGAGATGCTTGGGAGACACCCAAGTGGACATGTTCCAAAGCTACTTGGACAGATTTTAAGCAGTTGATGTCTAGAGCTCAAAGAGAGAGCAATACTGGCTGCTGTTACTGATTTGGGAGCACACAGCAGGGGACTGAAGCCAGCGGAGTGGCTGAGAGAGCCCAGAGCGATTCTATTCTGAAAAGGGCAGAGTCCTGAGCAGCAGCGACATTCAAGGGCCAGGCGGTGGAAGATGGGTCAACTAGACAAACAGAGAGGTCGCTGCCGAAGAGTCAGGGAGAAAGACAAGGTGACTGTGGTACCAAGAAGCTACAGGAAAAAAAGTATCTCAATTAGGAGGGATGGGTTAACTATTAAACACTACCAAGAACTCAGATACGGTGAGATTGAAGAGTATTCATTGATGCTACTGACACAGGCACTTGGCAATTCTGGAAGACATCAGTTTCAGTGAGGGGGAGTAGAGGACACCCAGGAGAAAGAAGTATGCAGATGCCAGACTGCATCAGGAGTAAGTGGAAGCTAAAGAAATGATGCAGCAAACCGGGATAGATACTGTGTTCAAAAGGGCCGGCTGTAAAGGGAGCAGAGAAAGGGTGGGGAGCTGGGGCAGCATGTGAAGTGAGGGATTTTTTTTTTTTTTAATGAGAAGCTGAAGGGCCTCAGAATGTTCAAATGCCAGCAGGGTAGGGAAATGCTGAAGATATCCAACGTGACCAAGAGCACCCGTGGAAAGATCAGCCTTAAATACAATGAGCAAAGAGTGAAAAGACAGATCCAGATACAAATGGAGATGTTCACCGGAAATTAAGAGAGCTCCATCTGAAGGTCTCTATTTTTTTTTGTAGAACAGAATGCAAGGTCATCTGCTAAGAGAGCTGAGGGATTGGAGTTTTAAGCAAAGTGGGAAGATCTGGAGGGACTGTTTTGCAGGGTGGGAGAGAGAATTTGCAAGGAAAATAGAGTAGGGCCTGCGGACTGTGACTGCTGGTGAGCCAAGAGATGGGGGTTACTGGTCCGTCTTTACCTGTCAGGAAACTGAGGCTCAAAGAGGTTAGGTAACTTGTTCAAGGTCACAAAGTAAATGAGTGTCAGAAGCTAGGATTTGAATAGAGGCCTATGTGCTTCTTTCCAGTACATTAGGCTAAATGCATTCCTTGGTCCAGGGGAATAATTTTAGTTTTTGGAAGGAGACTGATATTCGAAGTTTACAAACTTCATTCTTACCTCTTCATTCAGATTGTCTATCTACTTCAGTTTTGTGTGAGACCCCCACACTGCTGACATCTCATCTCTAAAATGTGTAGTCGAGGAAGGTCTCAGGAATAATCAGGAAAGGAGCACAGCATGTAACAGAAATTCTTCCTTTAAATACTATTCCCGTTTAGGAGCTTCACTTCAATCTTAGTTAAAAAGCAAGCAGGGTATTTACCAAATCCTCAGCACCCTACTTGTTTCTTAGAGTTCTAGTTATACATTAAGAATTAAATAGGACTGCATAAATACAAGTATTGTATTTAGAAGCCATGAAGTAATTTTCTCATCATGCTTAGCAGAGTTAATTCTCCTACTGAGCTTCGTTCAGAATTCTAGAGCTTTCTTTGGGCCTATAATCCCCCAGAATTTCTAATGTAATAAACTACTTCCCGGGACCGTTTTAAAAACAGAAGCAGTGGGGATGGTGTGCGGTCACTGCAGGCTCATCACAGAGACTTAACAGAAGTGTTTCTAAGGTGCCTCCCTTCTTGCAAAGAGTCCCCTCAAGCCCCCAGAACCCCACGACTGTCAGTATTTAAGAGATACATTCCAAGAACATTTACTTAAAAACATGGAAATAGGGATTCCTTACAATTGCGGCTTTTTGGGGCTATGTGAGTGAGAATAAAGAAGACATCAAATGACTATTATTTGGGTCATACTTTGGACAAGGTCTGAGTCCAGAGAGAGTTTTCTTCCCCTTTTCCAAAAGAGAAATCCCTAGGAATCCCCTGGTGCAGCAGGCAGGCTGGAGGGGCTGCTCACCTCCAGGGCACCTCACTCATTCTGGAGCTTCTGCTCTCTATTCCCTACGTGGAAGGTACTTTACTTCCGTGTATATACAGTGACCGCGAGCACAGATCAGTTTATGCAGTGCAGTCTATGACCGCGTGGGAAACTTCAGGCTCTCTTAGGGAAAGAAAGGGACTTTCTGAAGAGTGTTTTTGAAACTGTGTGACACAATCCTTCGTAAATGGTGACACTGAGTAAATTTCAACTAGCATTTGTGTAAGTGGGAAACCATAAAACAACAGAAAATAGGAGGCTGCGTTTCACTAAATGAAGGTATTATTTGGGGACACATATTGCAGATGTACTTGTGTGTGTGAGCTTTGATGTAATGAATTTCTCACTGCAGTCACGGGGAAGAGCCTGAAGGTCCATCAGGCTTCCCGGAGATTTCAGAAGTCGTGCTTTTCCTAAAGCTGACAGGACCTTAGTCAGTTTATCCCAGGGTCGTCCTCAAATTTCCTTGTATATCTGAACTAGGAAGCACCTTGCCCAAGGTCACAAAGTAAACAGGTGCAGAAGCTAGGTTTGAACACAGGTGGGCAGGAGCTGTGGGGGGCCGGCTGGCACAGAGGAGGCGTCTCCTGGCAAAACCCCAGGAACCAGCCCCAAGGCCATGGGAGCATCTAGGTCCACGGCTTTCTCCGTATCACGCTTTTCAAGTACGGTGAAACTAAGGAGCCACGCTCTGGTTTCATTTTAATTGCCATAGAATGTTAGGATGTTCTAAGGTTAAATAAAATGTCTACAATTAGCATTTTTTTCCCCTTCAGTCCATATTTTCTTCAGTCTGTAAAACATTCCCTGCCCACATGGTTAGTAAGTGGTGTTGGGACATTTCCACAGGAACCAGCCACTCTGAGAGGCAGTCTAAATTTCATTCTTTATAAAACTAAAATGAATACTCTTGACTTCTCTGTAGCTATGTGATCTGCTCCTGTGTATTATCAGCATATAAAAAATCACACAATTGTTTCAAGTAACTACATTTTGATCAGTTGAGACATCCCACCTCCAGTTTTAACTGGGGAAGTTTTCTTCCTGTCTCTCTAACCGCCTGGGCAGTGACTGCCCATGTATGGCCCGTGCGGTAGCATATTGGTTATACTTTATTGTAACATGTAAAACTTTATATCAAAAAGCTCTACCAGGGGTGGGTGGTATTTAGTATGACTATGCGAATTTATACTCTTATAAAATTCCTCAGCCTCCCTAAGAAGGAAGAGAAGTGCCGTAAAAGATTATTGTTAAAGTAAAACAGGAGATGGGAAAGCAAAGAACAACAACAAAAAAGGTAAAAACACTAGTCACAGGAAGGGCGTACATGTAAGGTAGCAGCATATATGCAAATATAAATACATAAATCTATTATATAATATATAAATATATCATAGCTTCTTCCAAGTCTTGCAAAGAAATTAGTCACGTGAGGATGAACGCAATTGCTTCCAAAGTAGAATATAAGTGCACTAGGTAGGAAGAAACAAAGAGACAGAAAAGCTTGGGAAGTGTGTAAAGGTAAATACATACTTATCTTGTGGCACAGAACAGTGTCTTGATCTTGTGTTGAGATATAAAGTATTACGACTTTTTGCAAAAAGTCAGGGGATGCCAAATGCCGAGATGTATATGCAACTGCACACATGTGCGCCAAAATAATAGACAGGTATATAATATAAATATACTATTATGTATACATTTTCCGGGGTATTTATATTGGAAAAATGAAATAAAGCATTCTCTAACCTCTTAAATCCCATTTTTAATTCAGAGACAATTGATTTGAAAGTCTGTTAGCTAAAAGGGCAACTTCTGAAGGTTGAGAGAAAGGGCAAGCAGAGGAAAGGTCAACAAACTATCATGTTTCATACATTTTGTATTTAGTGCTTTTGTGACAAAATTAATATAGCACCCAACTCTACATACTACTTGAATGAAGAAAGCTTAATATACCCAAGGTAATATAAGAGATGATTGCTGAATGACAATCTACTTACAGACTAAAAATAAAGTGAAATACACACTTGTAAGAGGAAAAGCCTAGCCATCAAATCAGAGGGCAGAAAATTGTATTATGACTCTAATAAAAATCTTGAGTTTTCAATATTTCAAGTGAATGAATAAAAACCACCCATTAAATGATGACATCTGTAATTCAAAACCTTTTCTCTCTCCCAGATAAAACTGGGTGCAACATGTGTAAAAATAAATTTAGGGAAAAGAGATGTTAGAGGAAAAACACAGAACACGTAGTTCTTTATCTTACCATTGTCTCCAGAAGGTAAAGAAACAGTGTTCGTTGGCATGGTATCAGAATTCACTTTTCCATTCTCAAACGTGTCATTTTCAGTCTGCTGTAACTGCCAGTTGAGGCCGAATAGATGCATTGCTGGGGGTAAAGAATACATGTTGTTTAAGGGTCTACGGCTTTTAGATACAACAACAAATGGTAAACATGTTTCTAACAAGAGTCGCATGTAAGGTTAAATTTTCCATGTTCTGAAATACCAAGGATAATTGCATAACAAAAATTAAGAAACAAACAGTTCCTCACACAAATGCAATTTAAGTAGCAATACAGTGTAATATGGTAGCCCTTTAATGATTTAATATAATATTCTATTACCATTCTCACATTCTTCTGTTAACCATACCTGTTATCTTGCTACAGTAAGAAACATACCAAATACAGATACAAATATAGCAACATCTACCCTGTATATTTGTTAACAAATATTTGTACTCATTGTCTGCCAGCAATTCCTTCTAAACTTTGATTTTTCAAGGTTTAAGATAAAGGCTATACAATTCTTGAACTTACAAAGTGTCAGCTTGTAAAGAGGTATAACTTCGTATGTCATTTTGCATTAAATTACACAGTGTTTGAGTGGCAAAATGTCAGGAGCTTTCTAAACATTTATCACTTCATACCTTTTTCAAGGTTTCAGACACTTCAGCAGTTTCTGAATAAAATAGCTGGAGCTAGTTTTGCAGAGCGAAAGGTTTCACAGACATACTCTGGCATAGCAACGATAAATAGTCCAAAAGGGTCAAAGTTTCTACCCAACATAATTGATCATCATTGTGAGCTTTTATGTAACATAAAAAGTCTCCTTGAATGACAGATTTGCTTACATTATTGGTTTTAATAGACTTTGAAGAGCAGAGAAAACCCACGGGGTTAGGCACAGATGTCAAATGTTAAAAAGTAATGTTGCGCTTGGGTTTGGAGAGTTTTTTTTTTTTTTTTTGGCCAGATGGGCAATGGCTTTATTAAATATTTTTTATTACAGAAAATCTCAGCAAAATGGGATTCCAGTTCTACTTAAGATGCCACATAATGAGAACCATAATATTATAAGTGTTTAACACTGCATTGAAAACAGCACCCAACAAGTGTTTGGTCTTAGGATATTACGTATGTTGAAAATGTTGGCGTTTGGTATTTAGTGAAGCTCCTGACACTTGTTATGTGTAACTTCAGGGTTTTACACAAATACAGGGCGTTGGTGAGGTTTATTCCAAAGTTCAAGAGACAGAGAGGCAGTAAACTCGTAGGAGCCAGGAATGCTCCAGAAATTACCGAGCGCTGGTGTAATAAACTGCATGGGACGTCTTGGCAGACAAATAAAGGGAAAATTAGTGAGATTAAAAAAAAAGACATCTAAATAAGGAAGGATGAACCCAGTGTCTTCAAGGCCAGAGCTGGAAAGTAGATTTGAACCCATGGAAGGCTTCTGCTGTCATTGTTCACGAGCGGCACGTGGGTCCTCGGGTTCTGCATGACCTAGTGGGGTGTGTGGGATGAGTGGCCAGAAGGGGCCCGAGGCCTTACTATGTGTCAAGCGTTGTGCTAATGCTTTGCCAGCATTATCTCATTTAATCTTTACAAAAATGTCACTGAAGAGTTGTTTCTTTTCATTTTCAATCTGAGAAAATGGAGGCTTTTAAAGAGTTTAAGGTTTCAGGGTGGTAAGCAGTGGAGCATGACCTTAACCCCAGACCTTCTGATACCAAACGGCCCACCAGGACACACCTCTCTAACCTCCCCGAGGGCAGTGGAACGTGAAAATCCACAGGAAGTGAAATGGAACTTCTGTGAGGCCCTAGGCTACAGATACTGTTCCTCTACTAGATCTAGGAAACCGAAGGCAGACACAGTATTTGGGGATGGAGGGTAGACAAGTTATTATAGGTAACATTTGTGTATGTCGGGCATTATGCTTCCATACAAGCATTTTCCCTCTATATTATATTGCCTTAAAATAAATTCTTACAGTAATATTATGATGATGCTAAGGTTAAGAAGAGGCAATTCCAAGAGTCTTAAAAACAACTTAAAAATTACATAATTAAACATTGTATTGGTGTATTTTAAAGGCATTATACATAATAGTCACATGTACTTTATCTTCAAAAAAATTTCTACTTCTGATATCATGTTTCATAGCTTTCCATTATTATCTTCAGGTATTTCTATGTGGCCTTAATGAGGGGGGCTGGATTTATATCCAAAATGCTATTCAAGGAAAAATGGAATTTGTGAATGATAACACTCAAATTATATGTCTGTTCAGTGTGTTTTTCATATTTTAAGATACCTTGATGTCTACTATTTTCCAACAATGTGTGTGGGACATGGATCATTATCCCTTTTTTATGGAGATGGGACATAGGCAGAGAGAGTCAGGGACTTACCCAATGTCTTTAAAAAGTTAGTGTGTAAAGAGGACACGTGACAGCAGATTTCCTGATCCTATTTCTGGATTCCTTTTTCTATACTGTGCCGTTTTCCTACTTACCTGATTTGTTTGGAATTACAACTGAATGTTCATATTAAAGAAACTGAAAAGATTTTAACACAAATTGTTAATTTCTTTCTTTTGTCACAGTAGCAAATATTGTCAGAAGTGGTCTACCCATAAAAACTGGCTTCCAAATACAAGATGTGTACCAACTATACATGGCTTTGTTTTGCAAAATCATTTTTAAGTTGCTTGTTAGAATTGGAATGTATTTTCTTTACATTACAATTTCTCTATATTAACAATCTCCGGGGATTTTTAGTCACCAAGTGGTAGTTAAGTCCTCAGTTGGTCTACAAGATTCTGTCTGCGTATCCAAGAGAAATATGTATACACATAGCACCGAAAGGCAAGAACACAAATGTTCACAGAAGCATTATTTGTCATAGCCTCAAACTGGAAACAAGACAGATGTCTGCCAACAGTAAGAAGGATAAACAAATTACAGTATAGTTGTACAATGGAATTGTATACAGCAGTGTAAATGAGCCAACCACCGGCAGATATATACGGACAAATTTCACAAATATAATACTGAGCAAAAGAACCCATTTACAAGAGCACATGAATACTGTGCAAGTCGATGCATAATGAAGTTCAAAAGCAGGTAAAATCAACTGGTAGAAGCAGGAGTGGCCACAGTGATCACCCCTGGGAAGAGGGGCGGGTATGACTGGCAGAGGCCACGGGGGCTGCCAGAGTGCTGGTGATGTCGTTTGTATCTGGGAGGTTTCCACTAGTGAGTTCACTCACAATCTGTGCACTTTCCTAAGTGTATACTTCAGTTAAGAATCTTGGTTACAAGTAGTCCACCTAACACAAAGCATAGCTAAAGAATGTATGTTTTTACTTCCCTAAACCCTCCTGGCCAGGAGATTAACAATCTTAGTGGGTTTTTAATCACAAAGTGGTGGCTAAGTCTTCAGCTGGTCTATAGAAGTCTGTCTATATAACCAATAGAAATACATACAGTCCCAAAAGGCATGAGTACAAATTCTCCCTACAAGGCTTCCCATAAGGCTGCGGGTGAGGCAATTATGACAACCTACGGTACAGCCCCCGAGACAACCAGAATAAATGCACATACAGAGGACAGACCTGGTACAGAGGAACGGTAAGTGACTCAGTCAGGTGGAGGTCAAGGGAAGGGTGAAGAAAGGCTGGCTTGTAAACTGTTGGAAGTTAGAAGGAAGGCAACACGATTAAACAAACTCATGCATGGGTTAATAGCTGTCAGCCCGAGGCCTTCCCCTATTGATGTGCAATTTAAAAATATTATGTCTTGGTGAGGCTGTGGAGAAATGGGAACCCTCATGCACAGTTGGTGAGATCATAAAATGATGCAACCATGATGGAAAAGAGTAGAGCAGCCCCGTAAGACAGTAAAACCAGAACTACCACATGATCCAGATTTGAAAGCAGGGTCTCAATGAGATATCTGCACACCCATGTTCAGGCAGCACTATTCACAACAGCCAAGGGGTAGAAGCACCCCTAATGTCCACTGAGAGAAGAACGGGTAAAGGGAAGGTGGAATTTACACACATGGAATACTATTCAGGTTTTAAAGGGAAAGAAATCTTGCCACATGCTACAACATGGATGAGCCTTGAGCACATAATGTTAAGTTAAATACGCCAGTCACAAAAAGACAAATAGCGTTTGATTCCACTGATACGGGATTTCTGAAGCAGACAAATTCATAGACACAGAGAGGAGAATGGTGGTTATCAGGGGCCATGGGTAGGAGAAATGGGCAAGTTGTTGTTTAATGGAAACAGAGTTTCAGTTTTGCAAGATGGAGACACTCCGGGTCGCTGTGGCACAGCAATGTGCATATACCGCAGACCCCGTGAGGCTGGCCAGATTTGCTTGTCCAACCATTTCAATTATGCCCTTCATTTTCCTGCTTCTATGCTTTTGTTCCTATAATTCCTGGTTTTGGGGATGCCCCCCCCCCCATACTCTGCCTGATAAAATTTCGCCAACCCCTTCAAGTCTAGTTCAAATGACATTTCCTCATGATGTCCTTCTGGCATTAATGCCTATTCTGCATTGATGCAGCATTTTGGATTTTTACTTAAAACATCCTACCTTAAGTATGAGTGAGCTTTTTACGTCCTGGAGTGTGAGGAGTAGGGGCTTATGAGAGAAGCAGAGATGGATCTTTGAGGCTAGGGGTTCAAATAGGTGCTTACATGGGAAAGTTGAAGATGAGTTTGGGAGGCAAGGGGATAAATGCATAGGATTGTGGATATGGAAAAACGGGAGAGGGCAGTTAAGTGAAAAGTTCAATTTACAATTCAGTTTTTAGATATTCTGCTTAGAGTTGATCTTCAAGGCCTGACTCTCTGTAGCTGAACTGGTTCCTGAATAATAAGCATGATGGACGGAGAATCTGAAACTGTTAACAGTCAGAAGAAAGCCTGGGATGACACCCAGTATAATTCCTCCTTTTTTCTCAGAGTAGAACATAGACTGCCAGTCAGCACCCTTTTAAATTAGTTGTAATAGCTGACCTGTGTCATTGATAAAATTAAAGACCGTACTTTTTATTCAATCATCCAAGTCAATGATAAAATATATGATGTTGATATCAATTTTAGGAGCAACTCACATGGATGTTAAACCATCGATCACTCCTGCAACCTATGCTACTAATAGTCAAAGAGCCTACTCTAGACTACATCTTTTTAGGGTGTCCTGTTGTATTCTTAAGATGGCAACCAATTTAAAGATATTTAAAATGACATATTTCTTCCAGAATTCAAAGCATTCATTGTACCACAACATTTCAGGTTTTCCTCTGTAGGTTTCCCAGGAAATGGTAAGAAAAATACCTCAGAAATTGAAATAATTTTGAGACAAGATGCTGGTAAAGATCTATCAGTGAAATTTTACGAAGACATTTTCTTTCAGACTCAAAGACCACTCGAGTGAAAGAAATTATGGCATACATTCCTTTTATTTGTCAAGGCTGATGGAGCAGAAAGGAAGCCATGGTGTTGTAGTTATTTCACCTCATCCCCATAGAAAAAAGGGCATGCCATTGTTTTTAACTAATATATGTTGGTTTGATACTTCAAAGCCATCATGTGGCACACTTGAAACCAAAATGTGTAATTAAAGAAAATTATACACCAGCAAGGAGGAAATTCAGTGCCGTTTTTAGTTCCATGTTGAGAGTAAAGGTGCCAAATTGTGATCTAGTCTCTGGGGACCGTGCCACTGACGTTGTTATCACAGCTACTATTATTTCTATTGGCACGCTTGTGTTCTCAGATACTGCCAAATATGGATGGGAAGGAAGGGTGGCGACAGCTGGTGACACGGTCCAGCAATCTGCCAGAACCTTGGAGCAAATTACAGGGGCTGTTGTGAGGCGAACGCAGAAGCGAGCACCCTTGCCATCAGAAACCTGAACGTAGCTTACACCACCAGAACCCTGGAGGGTGCACTCTGAGGTTTTGGCAGCCTGGCAGATAGTTCTTAGCATGCCTGCCATTACTGGCTAAATGCTATTTATTATGACAAGATCAAGCAAACATACTCACAAAGACAGAAGAAAAAAAGGAGATAATATGAGAACCAGAATCTGGTGAGAAAAACTGACTTAAAAAAATATATCATTGTGAAAATGCAATTCAGCTTTGTTTAGCCTCCAAAATCTTGAAAGTTCATCTATGCAAGCTGAGGTCTCAAGGTTTGCTTTCTTGTAATTCACCTCACGTCTAAGGTAATTCACGGTACCTTTTCCCCAAACTAATCTTTCTGTGAAAGGTTGCTTAAGAACGTTATCAGAAGTTACAGGGAAAGAAAATCGTAATCTGATCTTGTATAGTTAAGAGCACAATTTTCAACATGGGTTGCGGCATCTTGCAGAGCTTTTGTTCGCATTAAGAGAGACCCTGCGCCCCATTCTCAATTCTGGCTCTACCTAGGGGATGCCTGGAGGCTTATATCTCTCATTTATATAAAAATAAGAAGAGTTTGTACTACATAATCTCTAAGGTCTCTTCCAGATTTATATTTTATGTATGTCAATATATCTTAAAATATAAATATGTAGGCTAAATCATGGAGCGTAGGAAAAAACATCTCACATCAGTAGGACAGCAACATATTAGAATAATAGTGTTGTTCCTTTTTCTTATTTTCAGGCAAAATACATTGCATGGGGTAAGACTAGCATTTTATGCATGACTTCTTTGGGCGTCTTGCATTTTGAGGCAAAATTTTGTCATTTTATGTTTCAATTTCATGAATACATAAATATACATGATGCCCGTGTGCAATGATAAGATCTTCCAGGAAAAAAATACAAGAAAAATACTCTTAAATATAGGGCAATGATTTGATTTGAAACATGCTTTCGGAATACAACCAAGTTTTCAATGTAAAATGAAAGAATCTCATGGAAAGATTGCACTTTGTAACTTGGACCCCTACTGGTCTTAACTGTCATTAGGAATACATAGTTTTCCATAAATTAGCTTTGTTTTGGCTTTCCTGCTGTGTTCACATACATGTTGACAGAATGTGTTCGGCAATATTTTGGCATTCTAATCCACTATTATTTGTTATTAACGTTTAAGGCTAATATAATTTCACCAGCTATACCTTGCTGACCCAAATATGATGATTTTAAAAATCAATGTCTCTTGAAAGCTTTCGTATTGATATGGACTCAAGATGTCATTAAGAAAAAGAGAGCTACCCCCACTATAGGATGTTTTGATATTCAAAGGAACTAACACTTGATATAGCAAGTTCCTCTGCGGATTATAAGCTAACATACTGAAATCACAGGCTTTAAGAACTAACAGGTTGTTTTTTTGTGGGAAGGGGGCAAGGAGGTAAGGGATGGCTGCTGATCATTTATATTTCTATGCTGGGCACTTTTCTTTTCTATCCCTTTTTGGCATTTATGGGAAGGCACAGAATCACCTGGGCTATCAGAATGTCTTGATGAGACTACATGGCAATTTACTTACGTAGGTTTTTTTTTGCCAGTGATTGGACTCATACTCTTTTATAAATAATAATATTAAAAAAAATGCTCCTTTCACATGGCACTGCATTTTTTTCCCCTTCTTAACTGTGTAGATTCAGTGTAACATGCTTAAGGGTGTTGCTTAGGAAACAGTGATTCCAGCTGCCCACTGACAGCCAGTGTTGAAGCTGACAGAGGCTTATGAAAATCATAACCTTGTTTCTGTCACCGAGGGAATTAAGTCGAGATTTCTAAAACAGACTGTTTGCCTAATATTTTATTAGTTTTATCTTATGTCCAGGTTCTATTCTCTGGATGGAAGAAGGAAGCATTCTCCAATCTGATGGGAAGAACAAAGTGTTTACCATCATGATTAGTTGCCCAAAGGGGCCAGTCATTATCGATAATCTAGAGAAGCTCTTAGGTAACAGTTGTCAACATTAAAGAATATGGTAAGAGGACCTATTTCAAGTACATTCGAAATACAGAATGAAATCATTTGCGTGATTTATAGGCTAGTCCCTGCTTGCCAAAATACGGAGTTCACTGTTATCATGATATGTATGTAACAGGATTCATTAGTGACAAATATTAGGAGCTTTGCCATTGAAACCCTACGGATCTCCATTATTCAAAGGCATGTATTGATACAATTTTCGTCTGGATTCCTCTCTTCTGTTAAGAGCTCTAAGAGCTCTACCCTACTTTTATATAACACATGTGCATGTATGTTAATGACCTACTTAAGCATAAACTTTTTTCTTGGTTTTGGCTTTTTGAAAAAGTAGAATACACTTGAAAATTAAAAATCTTTGGAATTTAAGATACTTTAATCATTATTAAAAGATCCAACTATTAGGAAGGCTGGGATAGTAAAATATGGCAAAACCCAGAAAAAGATTCCATTTACAACATCCCCTTTACAAAAGTCCACTTCTTCGCTAAGACATTACATTTGAGAGAGAGAATGTGACTCGTGAGAGTGTGTGTGCACGTGTGGTCGTCAAACAGCAAATTTAAACAAAATCAACTACATTCGTGGTGAGCATTTAGTAATGTATGTAACTGTTGAATCATTATGTTGTACATCTGAAGCCAAGAGAATATTATATATCAACTAAACTTCAATAAGAAAAAGCTATACTTTTTACCATTCCTTAATGGTAAAAAAAAAAAAAATCAAAGACCCTTCCGGAATCTAGTACAACTCTCCTGTGGTTTATTATTCATCATCGACAGAAACTTCAGCTCTGTGGCATGTGACCAGCAGAATGATGTGGAATCCACTTCAGCGCATCTGGAACCCAGGAGGTGATGGTAAGTCAGAAGGACAACATGAGTGAACCTTGACCACCTTACCTCCTCAGGCAAGGTGGGAAAGGTTGCAGCGAGCCAGGGTCCCATCCACTCCTCATTAACCTGGGGTCACTGGAGCACAGTTTCACTTAGTTATGAACTTATCTTACCTATTATTAATGGTTATTTATCCATCACTCGAGGACATTTATTTCAAAGCAAAATACAAACGCAGCGCGTCTTCTCTGACTCCCCAGGAGACTTGTTCACATGGCCAACTTGCTTTTGTGTTCGGTGGTCTGTCTCCTTTCCTAAAAATAAACGGCCCATTTTCCCACTTTCAACATGCATGGCGTCTCTCTATGTGATCCTTTCCTAAGATCATAAAAGAACTTCTTTGAAGAAGTAAAAAGCATCTAAAAATATCTTTACTCTAAAAACAGAAAATGGTATGATTTGTGATTATTTGAAATGATTGAAATAAGATGGCTAGGTTGTATGAACAAATTCTAGGTAACTCACCTAGGTTCACTAACTACACCATTAGCTTGTTACAACCACAAGGCAGTTCATGAGATTACGGATCTAGAATGAAATGAAAAAACCCTAAAGAAAGACCTGCAGTCTCCTGTCCCCTCCCCAGTGAGACTTCCCTCAGAGTCCTGTATGTTTAAAAAAAAGTGTGCTTATCAATTTTATGACATTGAATCATCAATGGTGTTATTTTATAAATATTTTTACAGTTTGTATTTATTTTTCCCTTGATACTACTGACTTAAACATTTAGATACATTTATTTGAAAATTTTCAAGCCTGACCTGAAGGGAAAAACCAGTAGCTTCTAAATGGGAGGAATAAATGGAGTACACTGTAAACAATGTTACTGAAGTCTGCGTAGAAAGGACTGCCGGCAAAATTGTTCATTTGCAGAAGAAGTGTTAAAGGCAGGTGGACTTGCTAACATTTACCGAGAACTTCCCCATGACATAATCAGATATTATAGAGTAAGAATTCAGAGGGGACAGATTTCTCATTTTGTTATTCAATCTTATTTATTCTCCTGTCCAGCTTCCCCCTGTAAATTCTTACATCTTAGGAGAACCGATGCCCTCTGATATAGTGGGGGAAAAGCTCTGGATTCAAAATAAGGTGTCCTGCAATATGGCCCCTGGTTTAATACGTACTTACGACAACACTGGATATGTCACTGATTCTCTGGGCCTAAGATTTTTCTTTCTAAAAATTGTGGGTAATAATACTTGATTTACTAGGGTGTTAAAAGGAATATAATAGCAGCTAAAATTAATTGAGCATTTACATTTGACCAGGCACATCAACTATTTATAAAAATATTTCCTAGAGCTGTACTATGACTAATCCTGTTGACACACATGAGTAAACTCAGCTTTATGGAAGTTTAAGCAACCTTCTCGTGATTATGTAGCGCGTGGGCGGGAGGGCTGGGATACAAAGTCAAATCTTCCTGCTTTGAGGATCTGCACTTATAAACAGCATTTTAAGGGTATATTGCAATGTGCTGTGCAAATTTGACATTATATTTTCTCAGATAAGGTTGCGAAATCATTGCAGTGAGGATTACATCATCCTCATCTTTGTGAATCCAGTGTTTAGGAGGGATATTCAGTAATTGCTTTGTTTAATGGAACTGAATTGGCTATGATATCAGGAATAAATAAAAGGTAATGCCTGTGAAAAACAAAAATCTGCAAGATGTGAAATTACTTGTATCATTTTTTTCTCAGCATCAAGGGGCCACATTCTCGAGTCACGTGGACGAGTCTAGGCAGCCTTGGGAGCTCTTCCACCATCCGGGGAAATGTAGGACAACAGGTAGAAGGCTTGCCCTCCTTAAGGGGCAGAAGGAGGCCTGTGGAGAGCGGTCACGGGGAGGAAGAGCTCAGTAGTGGAGGAGCAGATGGAAGGGAATCGCCTGTGGCTGAAGTATTAGCGAGAAAAGACAATCCTAGGAGAGAGCCAGCGAATGGCCCGCCAGGCTTGCTGACAGCGAAAGCCACCAGGAAGCATCAGTCCCATTTCTGGAAACCTGGTGAATCACCAATGATGAAATACAACAGGTAGAGAGGAAAGATCTTTAAAAGCACTAAGTATTTTCTCAGAAAACACCTTAGTACTATACAGAAATGGGTAAAAAATATAATTGTTCTTTGATTCAGTATGTAATGTGTACTTAAAGTACACAATGGAATGGTTTTGAACTAATGTTTTCTACTTCTAGATCCAGTTAAACAATGGGAATTGGATATGCTGACCTCTTTGGTTGACAAGTCAGAGAAACATGATTTTTATCTTCCCCAAATTTTTGAAATATAGAAAAAGCATATGTTTTAAAAATGTATTTATGAATGTTTGTAAAGAATCCAGAGACCTATCATTCCTTTCAACAGTTGGGTATACTTTACAAATAAAATTCTTAAAGCATGTAGGTATGTTTAAAATTAATGGAAAGGAACAAACAGAAACAGACTATAAACTCTTGTGGCAGTTTTAAACCTAGTTACCCCAAATTTCCAAACTTATATTTCTTTTTATATCCTGATATCAACTACAGAAAGGGTTCTAACTAGTCTGACTCAACAAAGGAAATGAATGAATATTATAACCTGTGTGTTTCTCAGATATCTAGATTTGATCTTTATTATATGTTTTAATATTCCTGAGAATTGATTTTTTGGGCCACATTTAGTTGATCCCACTTAAAATTTGTCCTTATGTCAGCATTTGTCAAAACATATAAACCTGGTTATTATTTTGGTTTCAGCAGGAAAACCCTGCTTTAATGCTCAAACTCTATAAGTTCTGCTTTTCATACATCTCCTAGACTTCCACATTACTCCTTTTAAATATCATCATGATTATAAATAAATGCTCTGTTTGCATTCTCTGAGATATAATCTCTAAGAAGGCAAGGACTGGGTTATCTGGTTCACTGCTCTATCTATTATATTGTCTCAACAAATAAATATTGCCACTTAATAAACAGATGTTGAATGAATGATGGATGAACAGTCACTTCCCTTTCTCATGTTATTAGTAAGTTACTAAGGAAGAAATCATGGAATCTTATTTATAAGGAATAAGGACAAGTCTTAGTAGTCCACAGACATTCTAAGATTACTTAGGACCAATAAAGTAAGAGCCTATGCACATTTTCATTTTATCTGTTATATTCTATATTCTGTCTTTAAATACAGATTCAATGGAACTTAATGTTTATGCCGAATTCATGCCTAAAATTCCTCGCCATCTATCAAGGTTTTTTAAAAATCTTGTATCTGACAAATACTTTTTCTTTCACTCTGCTGTAGGTAGACATTTCTCTCAGAACATACTGCTCTCAGTACCACTAATGTAAAAGCAAATGACATATACAACACCAATTAAATATTTATGCAATGTAGCACTGAAATGGTAAATATTGTATTACGCTTTCCACTTGTCATTAGTCAGGAGATGTTGCTACATTCTGCAGTAATGATAGCCTAAAACAGAGAAAACAGCATTGCATTTCAAGGACAAGATACTTGTCTGGCACAAACTGAAGTTCAGCTGACTTTAAAGGTATTTCTTATTGTTGCTGCCCTTGAATGTTTTTCAAGTCAGAAAGATTTTCGTATTTGAATGGTAACAGTCTGTTTAAATATAATATTTCTCATATATTATTTACTTTAGCTGCCCTCACATCAAGCTAAGAGTAAAATGAATTATTTCTGGAGAGGTGAGAAGAACATACTTCCTATACCTTTGTTGAATTTCTTGAATTTGATAGTGATTTCTTTTTTATGTACAGTAATAAATAAGTATTAGGATAAACTCAAAACTATAATGTTTTTATGTTGTACTATTAAAAAGCAGAAAATATTTTTAATATCAAAAAAACTGAGAGTCCCAATATGCATTTTAGGTTCAATTCAGAAATCACTGATATGATTGTACAGAGTTGGCCATTGAATGACCTGAATTTTAAGTCACCTCAGTCTTATTTTTTTTTTGATTTCTATATGATATGGTAGACATAGAAAACTAATAATTTCTACAAGTTAATAGGATTCATATTGAAAGTCAGGAGAGATTGTAAACATGACAAGAAAAAATTTCTGTAGGTACTGGGGAGATTATAATACAATTATACATATATAATGTACAATAGTAATACATATATTAAATATATATATATATATATAAAAGCACGATTTCATCCCTACAAAGTGCCCTTAACAGGGTACAAGTACAAATATCTACAATGGGTTTTTAGTGGATTTTCTCCTTTTTGAATTTATAGATTCAGAGTCCTGCAGTAGTATGCTTTTTCATATTACTGTTTTCCTCCTCTTCTAGAAGGAAATGATTTATTCTGAGCCTTCATTCACCACTGAATAGGGTTTAAATATGTTCTTAATTTCATGTATCTAAGGATAAAATAAAATATGGGTATATTGATTTAAACTGTTTAGTTTATAATTTTCAATCTTCTAAAATACAGGCAATGTATTTTTTGTACTGTGTGATGAAATCACATTAGTATTATTAAAATGTTACCATTCCATCTCAGATAAAATGCGTTTTCTGAATGTAATGCAACAATAGGAGTTAAGAGAAGAGGCTGACGTGAAAAATGGCATATAATTCATTGCTTGGCTGTGCTCTATAACACAATAAAACAGCACTTTTATTACAAAGACGTGTCCAAAAAGAAAAAAGAATGTCACAACACATTTTACTTTGCCATATATATTTAAATGGTTGATTTTTCATGAAGCATAAAGGGCTGGCACATTTTTTTCCCCCTGATCCTGAGTTGCATATATATAGCTAGTACCGTAATCAATTTCAAGGTACGCAGAGAGGTAGAAATGTTCATAAAATGCAAATAGACACAGAGGTAGGACAGACAGCTGCTATGGAATCATAACAGCAATGAACCTGGATTCGACAGGTTATGTTTTGCTAGATCTAGGGAACGCTTATGTTGCTAAACAGCCTTTCTAGCAGACATATGACAACATCTATTTTAGGAATCAGTTGGTAGCAGCTGTTCAAAGGAAATAAATAGCTACATATGTGTGTTTTCAAATGAGAAAGAATATTGGAAATGCAAGTAATTCTTTGGTTAGTAGCTTATGTCAGGAGTTCATAAGAAAAACAACGCTGACTTAGTTCTTGTCATGGGAAAATGAACTAACAAACCAGTCCCTTAAAAGTTCAGAGTTTTGTGGGAGAAAAAAGAAAACTATGGAGGGGTTTGGAGGCAAATGGGAAGTGACTGTTTAAGGATCCAGGGTTTCTTTTTGGGGAATAGTGGAAATATTCTAAAACTGATAGAGGTGATGGTTGCAAAACTAAACGCCACTGAACTGGACACTTTCAATGGGTGAACTGCATGGTATAGAGATTAGATCTCAATAAAGTTGTAAGAGAAAAAATGTTGTCAGATGAATTATTGGTTGGGATAAAGCAGGCCAAAAATTGAGCAAATACAGTAGCATAATATAATTTGATAAGGCTGTCCTTTGTTCTAGTTTGCCTTAAATTTGCAGAATATGTGCACAAACTTTAGGTGCTACGCTACATGAGAAATCACTTGAATTTGCACACCCTGCCTAGTACTATACAGTTACATGTCCATGATGGCGCTATTTGAAGCTTGACTTTGCTGCATATTTTTTTCACTTTAAAATTATTTTTATTTGATGAATTTGGCATACAATTTGTAAATTTAGGGTGTACAGCATGTTACTTTAATACATTTATATATTATCATTGCCATTGAAATATTTATCTTATCATCACTATACTACAGTATCATTGACTAAATTCATTATACTGCTATTAGATCTCTGTGGCTTATTTATTGCTCATTATAAGTCTGTACCCTTAAACCCTGTCAGTCCCTTCCTTCCCAGCCCCCAACCCCTGGTAACTCATTTTACTCTGTTTTATTACTAGTTTAACTTTGTTTTTTAGATTCCACACGTAAGTGAGATCATACAGTACTGGTCTTTCTCTACCTGACTTATCTGCCTCAGCAGAATGTGGTCAAGGCCCATTCCTGTTGTCGCAATGGCAGGATGTCTTCTTTTTTCACGGCTGAGTAATATTCCGCTGTGTGTGCATATGTGTGTGTGTACACCACATCTTTTTTTTTAAATTGAAATATAGTTAATGACTTTTTTGCAGTTGTAATCGGTGTTACCTAATGACTCCAACATTTATTTTGATTTGTATTTAATAATGTTTCAATGACATTTATGCTTCTTGCTAAGATTTCTAGGCATTTTTCTATGTGTATAACACCAAAATTTCAGGTTATCCTCCATCCAGGAACAGGGCCTTCTGTGAGTAAAGCGTACCAACCAAGATTCCTACTCATTCCACAACTGAACAGGAGCAGAAGCGAACAGTAACCAACAGACTTTCTTTGTTTTTATCTACTCTTTGGTGAACAACTGCTGCCTATTGCCCATTTTATGATTTTCTATTTTAGAAGAGAAAGAAGAAAAAGAAGGAGTAAATGAGGGCCCAGAAAAAGTGGTTCAGGTATTTGTTGTGATAAGCCTGTACCACTATTATCATTAAATTACCATTTGTGTTCAGCGGAATTTTCATGTGTAAAGGTGAGCCAAGCACAGATGAATACATGAGAGGATTTGAGTTGGGAGCTCAGCCATTTAAGAAAATCATGATGTGACGACTGAAGAGAAGTCTGCTACATATAGATGCTTGGACATTTGGTTTTTCAGAATTGGGATATGATGTATCGCAGCACATCTCTTCTATCGTGTATCAGCTAAAGTTTCTCAATTCTGTTCACTCCTCTGTCCCAACAGGGCCTCAGCATCCCCCATTTAGACTAGTTCTCTAATACACTTTCTATACTTGCTCTGTCCACATGGATGCCACCAGCCACATGTGGCTGTTTGAGTTCAAATTAACAAGAACGTGTCCATCATCAAATAGAGCCCTTGACAGTGCAGGCCTGGAGTCTTGCTCCCCAAAGTGTGGTCTACGGGCCACGGTGGCACCACTGGGGTGGCCTGCGGGCCACGGCAGCATCCCCGGGGTGGCCTGTGTGAAGTCCAGACTTCAGAGTCAGATCTGCTGAGTCAGAGCAGGCATTTTAACAAGATCCCAAGTGAATTCTAGGCACATTCAAGTTTGAAAAGCACAAGCCTTGACTTTCTTTCCTCAAACTGCATGTTTTGGAATGCCACTAAAGCCATCTTTTAAGCAATGAAAAATTTTTCATTGCTATGCTTCAGTTTCTTTAGTTTCTTCCCTATTATCCATGCTTCAGAAACCTCGTGGGGGCAGCACGTGTGATGGGGCCCTTAATAGTTCCCAGTCTGGCTTCCAGCATTTCCTGGCTGTGGCTTCAGATGAGGAGACTGTCTGAGTGGCAGATTCCTGCACATAGAGTGCAGACAGTAACTCCTAGGTCGTGGTGAGAATGAAACACGAGGGACTTCAGACCCTGCATCAGATGCCACGTGGGACACTGGGAACGCTCCTGCAGAGAGGTCACGTTTCTTCCAGTCCATGCCCTGGGGGGCTTCTTCCCAAGGTGACCTTCCACTGACCGTTCTGACATCAAACCTATGAACTGAGCTCCTCTTCCTCTCTCAAACATCACCTGCTCGATGAGGTCTCTTCCCAGCACCTTCAGCCAGAGACAGGTTTCCCTTCTTTTGTTTGCTGGGTTTTGCTCACATGGACCAAGCTGCCACTAAAGCCATGTACCACTAAAAGCATGTTTGCATCTGTCTGTATCAGTTGATTATGAGCTTCTAGAACGAAAAGCTCACTTGATCCACTAACGTCTACCAGACTGCCCAGAAAAATGTTGAACTAAAAGTCATTATTGATAAAGCATGAAAGGACTGGAAGAATATTTAAATGAATTTCTATAAAATAATAGAGTAAATGAGGACTTTATAGGTATCACATGAAAATCAGAAATTAGAAAGGAAAAACTGGTAAGTTTGATTCCTTAAGTTCTATTTGGTATATGGCAAAATGATTATAAATGAAGTTAATAATAAAATGGAAACATAGATAACATATATATGAAAAATGATTCATATCCTTAATTAATAAATACTTGCAAACAAAAAAAAGGAGAAAAGTGACAATAGAAAATGGGGGTAGAACTCGGCTATTTACCCACACAAAGAGAAATACAGATGGTCAGTTAGTATGCGAGAAGATATTCACCACTTTTAGTGACAAATGAAAACAACAATAAAATGTTTTAACCTAAGAGATTGGGCGAGGGTTAAAAATACTGAAAACAAGTAGCATTAGTAGTTGTGTAAACTCAGGGTAATTTGACCATGGTTTGCAAAACTTAAAACATGCCTACCCTTTGGGACAGCAAATTTCTTTCAGAGAATTTAATTAAAAACTTGATCAACTGAATATATACATGTGTACACACACGTGTGTGTGTGTGTGTGTGTGTGCATAAGAAAACAGTGTATTTTTGGAAACTGGTTAATTAGAGAGCCACTAAATAAAATCAGACACACCTGATGTGTAATGATAAGTGAGAAAGCCTGATACAAAATGCATGAAAAAATATACTAGCAAAGGACATTCCCTGAGAAAAGTGCCCTGGCCTTTGTTTCCAAGGGTAAACGCAGTATCTTCAGTGTGAAGACTTACCATACAAACTGAAAATTTTTCCCTAAATTAAACAAAGCAATCATTGCATCAGTGTGTTAGCTGCTTAAGTACTGGAGGGACAGTGAAAATTCTAGTTTATCTGCACTTATTTAAAGCAATAGCATGAGATATTTCTTTGATGATAAAAGTAATTTGTACAGATAATACTTGGAGTGTGTCACCTTATTTTTCAGCACAATAACTAGATCATAACAAATTCTCAACAAGTATCTGGTGGACTGACAAGTGAATATAAGCATATTAACTATATACGTTTGTATGTTTCCATGTGGGGAAAGGTAAACTCAAAGGGAGAAGTTTATGACAGTGGTGCATGTCAGAATCAACGCTAATTAATAAACAGTAAAAACAGGCAATGTGAAAAAAGGAACATTCTGAATTTTTCCTAATAAGTCTGACACTCAATTATATTCACTAATGGATCCTTGAAAAGAGCACAAGGCTCGCAAATAATAGCAACATAATCTGACATTAAAATGCTGTTTTACTGCTAGTTGCACAATGTAAATAAAATTGAATGGTATCAAGGCTGATAATCAAACAACTGGATGGGCAGAGGCACCCGCAATCAGAAAGGGGGTCCGTGGACACGTCAGTCACACCGACACTGAAGTCCAGCCTGCCTAGTCTTTATCTGGTATGTACTATGTTAAAAAAAAAAATTCCCTACATATGCATATGTGCTTAATTTATTACATCCCATGCATGACTGGTGCATTTCTGAACCATTAAAAATTCTCAAGCATCGCACTGCTGACGGGGTACAAATCATTTGTACAGCCAACTAGAAGAGACTCTCTTGATGCCTGGGCATTTTCTGCACCAAAACTAGAATTCTACCTCTGAACACTGATGCTTGTTGCCATGAGGTTCCTCACTTACCCTGAGTGTTATGAAGCAGCACGGCCTTGTTTCATTACTGTGTGACCTTGGCCGAGTGACAACTCTTTTGGTATCTGCTCTGTTTTTACAAGCAGGGAGTTAACTCTGGATTGAAAAATGATGAAGAGGTCTCACCTTGCGTTCATCCCTGATGGACGGAGTCATGTAAGGTGCTGCATGAAGCCCTGGTGGGGATAATGAGGCTGTATCCAGGCTCCATGGGAGAGAGGGCCCTGATTCATTAGTGATGTCTGCCGTGGTCACAGGACTTGAAGTCATAGTATGTAACACACCACACCGTTGTCATTCCTGACTTGGTTATCTCGAAAGTTCCTTCATGCTCTAAAATACTCTTTCTCTTAAATATTGTGGCTCAGAATGGTTATTTCACTTTCCAAAGTACATAATTTAGAACTAAGGAGTACTGTAGCTAATGACAGAAACTGGTTCACTGCCAAAGCCTCATCCTATTACATATCCAGCTCTGTAATACTCTTACTCGGTTATAGAATTTCATGGGGCATCACAAACTGCTTTGTAAACTTGAGGATGCATCACTGTCTGCTGCTCTTGTTGGATAAACCATCCAGCCTGCGGTTTATCTCAGTAGGCACCACTGGCATTTCGGTGTGGTAGGCCTTTCCTTACTCTCAGAAGCAGATCAAAATCTCATGTGGTCATTTCTGACTTTTTAAAAAGCAATTTCCACTAGTTTGAATGCTCACGTGTTGCGAAATGGTTAAACAAAAGGAATATTTACAACTTCTACTTAGCAGCTTCCATCATTTGGGTTATGATACAATGAAAAACATGATCAATAAGACATTGGAAAAAAAAAAGAAAGAAAAATCCACGTATATGAACGAGGATATAATCCATTCACTGATTAATGGATGCACGTTTCTCTGGAGAGCGCTCCCGAGTCAAGGCGATGGTCTTGAGTGATGAGTTTTACATTTAGGTAGCTGAGTTAGCGGAAAGGCGCGTAATACCAGAGGTGGCAGAGTGCTCCCCAATGACTCTGCATTGGAGGAGATTCCTGCCCGGTGCTCACTCCTGTGAGTGAATGAATTATTTTGTGTGCGTGAAAAGTCACAGAGTTATCCACGTTTCCAGAGTGATAACTCAAGCACAAATGCACACCAGAGCCTGCGCCCAAGAATGTACCTCGTTCTTTATGCAAACGCAACTTCTCTATTCATCAGTTTAAATTTGCTGACAGTTACTTGAAATGCTCTGACTTATGACGCATTATTGCAAGCCCCTCCTTTAGAAAAATATAACTTATACTTCTTGACCAAAACAACCAACAAAACACCATGATGCCCCAGCTTAGAGGCAAAATAATTCTAAAAACTTGTTCTTACCTATAAAATACGATAGGAGTATTGCCAGGAGCACCGAGACCCCTACAGCGCAGAGCGCGGTGCATTTCCAGCTACAGTACTTCGACGACTTCTTGAATTTAAAAGCACTTCTTGAGAGGGTGTTTCTAGGCAGTGGCCGAGTCGGCGGTGAGTAAACAGAGCCAGATGCCATTGTGTATCCTGGGGTTGCAGTACTGAACAGTGGCGTGGTCCCTGTTCCTGTTTTGAATAGGAAATGCCTGCAGAACAGGAGAATATCATTGTAAGATACAAATATGTTAGAACATGGGAGAGAGCCAGTTATGGGCAGCTTCTCCTCTCTCTCTTTTAAGCACTTACCTCATAGAATTTAGAAAAATTAGAAATTTAGGAAATATTTTAACCAACTCAGAAAACTGACTCTGAAGAAAGAGACTGATGTGTAATGCAGATAGCAGCATTTATGCAGACATTTATGATTAGTGTCCCTTCGAGCAGGTACATGGAGAGACTCTCAGAGGTTTTTCTAATCACACATTTCCTGCACAAACCACTTTGAAACTTCCCTTTATGAACTGCCTTAAGAACGTCTTCCTATTTCGCTTAAGAAAAGGAATCCTATTATTTTACAGCTACCTGTGCACTTCGTAGTCTATGAGAATATGGATTCATATAAGCACAAGTGTGCACGATCACATTCATGGTCTGCAGACTGAATCACTTTCTGGAGGACGTTCTGATCCCGGCCTGCTGCCCCACGATTGAGTAGGATCGACCATGGCCACAGGCAGCTGGTCAGTTCTCAAGGGATGCAAACTAATTCTATTTGTAGCTTATGTTAAAAGCAACCAGAAGGTAAGTCTGCCGGGGGGAGGAGGAAGATGGAATCACAGAACGAACGCCAGCTAAGACCAACCTAAATAAACGAAGGGGTCAGCAGAGCTGGTTTTAGATCAAACATAGAAAGATTCCCTAACAATGGAGCAGTGCAACAGTGAGGCCATCTTCCTCTAAGAGCTGTATGCTCTCTTACTTTGAAAATGTTTATGCAGGAATTGAATGATCACATGACAAAACAGATCTATAAGGAGTTCTTTAGGAAAGATGACAAATAATTTAAAAAGTCCCATTATAACAAAAGTCCCCAATCAAAAAAAAAACACCATGGTTTTCATGGTTTACATTTTATATTATCCTAGTGATTTATTGCATATTCACTTTGTATCCTAATACTATTATCCCTAATAACACATCCAAAGATGTCCAACAACAGACTGTACACACTCATATTCAGGAAGTTCGAGGCATCCTGGAATGTTCCAACACAGCACAATAGAGTCTTTATGCAAGATGATTTTAGATGGTAGACAGCTGAATATTTTCAATTTTAATACTAGTGGACCTATTTAAATGTGTATTAGAAAACAGGGCGAATATATTAAGCCAGTTAAGGTGTTAGAAGAACAGAACCTAGAAGCTAGACTGCTGAGGTTCAAATCCCGCTTTCTTTCTTACTAGAGGCAGGTCATTGGGCAATTAGTTACCCTCTCTGTGTTTTATTTTCTTATTCTGTAAAATGGGGATGGGAATAGTATCCACTTCTCACAGGTTGTTATGGGGCTTAAAGGAGTTAGTATTTACTATAAAGTGCCTGGGATATAAACATATGTGTTTGATACAGAAAAGAGGAATCAAACTCATGATTTTAGGTATAAATTGCTTAAGAAAGGCTAAGCAGGTATCTAAGTCACAAAGAGTCCATTTTCAGAAAATCAGTAAGTGAATAATAAATAGCATAGCTGGAGTACAGATATGGTGAGAATCATGGAAGCTTACCTTACACAGATATGATGGAAAGAATTCTTGATTAGAAAGTGGAAGACCTGAGTTGAAGTTCCCGGTCTATTATTTCCTACATATGTGATCCTGGAAGCCTGTTTTGATTTTACTTTTTTATCTGTAAAATGGAGCTAACGACTTCCTTATCTCACAGGGATGTCAATCAGTTAATGCATCTAAAATTGCTTGGCCAGCCACAACATTAGAGCAGGTGCAGATGATAAATTACTATCTCTACAGATTGTAGTAGGAACTATACTGTGAGTCTATTTTTCCCCATGGAAGTCCTTCATAAAGCAAATTTAAGAGTTTATAGCCTGAATTATGTGGTATGTTGGAAGTAGTGTTTCTAGCACCTCCTACCATGTTCATACTCTGCATGGGGCTTACAAATGTGGGCTCTGGAACCAGACTGTCTGGGTTTGAATCCAGACTTCACCTATCATTGGCGGGATGGTATTTGGTAAATTGCTCAAATTGCCTGTTTCAGTTGTATTACCTGTAAAATCGGAGTGATAATGTTACCTGTTATACAGACATTGTATAGGATTAAATGAAGCAACATATGAGTGTGTTTACATTAGAACCCAGCACAAGGTAAGTGCTCAACAAGCATGAGCTATTTTTCTCACTGAAATTGCACTCATTGGAACCTATATTCCAAAACACCAAAAATTATCCTTTGAAGATAAATCCCAATTCAAGAAGTGACCCTCTCATATACAATGTGGACAAGATGAAGTCCCTGGTTCACATCATGGCATATACTCTGGATGAGAAGATGAACTGCATTATGCCAAGAAGAAACTCCATCGTTTAGAACTGGTGAGGCAGATCCTTCTCTGTAAAGGACCAGACAAAAGATACTTCGGGCTCTTCGCCAGCCATACCATCTCAGCTGTGGCCTTATATCAGGACAGCAGCCCCAGATCATACAGAAGTGATCAAGTGTGGCTGTATTCAAATAGATTGGGGTAGGACAGCGAGAGGCCCAAATTGTCTAAATTTCTAGGAATGGGGGCTCCAAATAAAATTTAGTTGGAAACATAGAAAAACAAAGTTGTTTATCTAGCATCTTAAGTTGATGAAGAAGAATGATGTGTCAACTGCGTAAATCCGTTGTTTGACTTCTCCCATTAGAAGGTAAGCTCCACGAAGTCTCAGTCACCTGTGCATTTTCATGGCTTAGCAAGTTCCTGGCATGTAGTAGTCGCTCAATAAATATTGCAAAATTAATGAAAGGGTGGCCATTGTGCTGATGCAGAAAGTGAGTCTCAGAGAAATTAAGTACCTTGGCCAAGGACCCACAGCTGATAAATGACTTGTGCAATAAATAAAAATAAATAAAAGTTGGGAGTTATAGGAACTGAAATGAAAACCATCCCCAGAAAACGTGTTATATAGCTTTGTTTAAAGTGGTTTGGGCCATTTCTCAATGGGAAATGGGATTTGAACCTGAGCCTCTTGGACGTGAAAGATTATGATCTAGGCCTGCATGCTAAAAACATGTCTCTACCCTGAGTAAAAAACAAAGAGACCCACAATACACACGTGCCAGCTAAAAACTGGGCATCTCTGTCTCAATTTCCAAAATTTGAGATATCAATACACGATGTCCATCTGCTTTGGTGATCCTGGCAAAGAATTCTTTCAAGAACTAGGCTCAAATTGCTATGAGATGATTGTTTTTCTTAGAGCAAAATGCAACTCTGAGATACTGCTGAAAAGAAAGATGTAATATTAAAAAAAGACACTATTCAACACTATGAGTGGAACTGAAGTCCTCTTTACCTTGAAGGACTTTCTAACTTAGTTCATACATAAATTTACTTTTGTTGCTGCAAGAGAAAATAGAATTTAACTGTATTCTTTGGGCCACTGACTTTAAATCTCAGAAGTACACTTCCCGTTCCTCTGTCTAAATGACGACCTTTGTCAGGGGGGCATCAAATTAGTGCCTTGGAGATATAAGGCATAACGAATATTGCAAAACATTGAAAGAGAAGCCTAATCAAGTATATTATATCTGAAAATCATTGGTCTTCAATATTTCCAGATGATTTTCTAGTATGTAAGTATGGAAAAAATTTGTAAAGATTGTTTAAATTGATTGTATTTTAGAACCACTTACAAACTAATGGTGTTGCTTGTGTGAGGATGAGTCCTTTACATGAAATTAGGCCTCCAAATAGGTATGTTAAAATACACATGTCAAAATCCCTTAGACATTAAGTAGCATAATGGAAAATGTCTGTCAACGTATTTCCTATAGAGGAGAACATATGATTTGATAGAGTGGGGAATCTGTTAATTTCTAGGTTCAGACATGATGCCTTCTTTCCAAAGTCAAAAATGTCCTCTCGATCACAATACAGAAAATATAAAACCCCGACAAGTGTATATGGTGACTAATGTATATCTGTTTGAAGGTTCAACACAATGCTTACTTTGTCTAGAACTCCACAAATACCTAATGAATGAACAGATAAGGGACGACTGCAGTTCAGCCCTAGGGAGGGTATAGATTAGGTTCTTTATGAGAAAATGACTTTA
Source organism: Manis javanica (assembly GCF_040802235.1). Classification (NCBI taxonomy): domain Eukaryota; kingdom Metazoa; phylum Chordata; class Mammalia; order Pholidota; family Manidae; genus Manis; species Manis javanica. The sequence continues at coordinate 102,440,616 of NC_133167.1, forward strand.
CCACCTAATTCTCTCTAAGGCCTGTATTTCTGTGTGTCATCACAGTCTCTCGCTATCCTGTGACTCCTTGCCAGATCCTACAGCCTTGGGAATATGTGTCTCATGTATAAAAAAAAAATTCTGCAAAATTACTATCAAAAGCATATGGTTTTGACCTGGCATCCACATGAGGTTTGCAGAAGAAAGGCAGAAATTTTCTTTCCTTCTCAGACCATATTTGGGAATGAAAAAAAGTGAATCCTGTGAGAATATTCCCCATTGTATGCGGCAATAAAGCAGCCACAGCGGCAGCTTCTTTTTAGCACAGAGCACACCGGAGAAGGCTGATTTTGTTCTGATGCTTCTAATGATGCCCTGTGTGACGCCTGCCTCCAGTTCATCAGCTATTTGCACCGTTTTCACTCTGGTGATGAACTAGAGAGGCGCACTTGAAGACAGACTATCAGAGACTGAGATGAGGAAAATCAATTTCAAAGCCCCAAAGACAGCCGGTGCAGAAGGTCACTGAACACTAACAGTTGCTTTGTGGCTCTGGAATCTTGAGGGGGATTCTGTTGAACAACAATGACCGACAAGAACTGTGGACCCGCGAAGCATCATTAACTGTAATGCCACTAAAACATCAACGGAGAGACCGGCTCTATATAAGGCACAATTAATAGTTGCTCGTCTTTCTTTTTAGGCTACAAGGTCTGCTTCTTTGCTGGCCTGTCTTCAGAACAAGCTTTGCATTTCAGCTCCCCCCTCTTCTGTTCGAGTTTGTTTCCAATCCATTCAGTCATGTATCTTTCTATGGGTCATGTCACAAATTTAAAATTAGTAGGGACAGAGCTTGAATGTGCTTATCTTTCTTGCTGTCCCATTCCCGCCTTGGGTCACTGTTAGTGGCACTATCCTTTAGGTCTGACGGACTCAGGGGTAATTTCCAATTTCTCTCCCATCCTGCCCGGCCCCGCCCTGCACCCAGGATTCAGCTTGTCAGAGAATCCTGCATTCTCCCCATTACAGCGTCTTTTCCCTTTTTCTTTTTTTTGTCCAGGTAGAGGATTCTTCTGAGTTTTTATACCTCAGCTTCTCTTTGTTAATCTATTTGGTAGAAGCAGAGAAGAGGTGCCAGGAACATTCCGTTCTCAACTGACTGGACCTTCACAGTATATGGAATTACTTCTGTATGTCCAGGAATAATTTTTATTGACTCTTATTTCCGGTCACTTAGAATTGCTTCTTAAAATTTGTTTTGCTTTTTTACTTCATCTCTCAGCAGGTAACACATCACATTTGATTGGTTTTGTCTTTCAAAATAATAAACCACAAACTTACTATCATAAGATTCTTAAGGGCAAATAATCAGACTGTTGAGCTTTTCTAATAATGTATCATTTATAATATCGATGCTCCTTTAAAAAAATCCTAACATTAAATACAAAATTAAATAAGGTATAATATATAATTAAACTGTAACTTTACCAGTCACTAGAAAACACATCGATTAATAGTACTCTTTTGTTCAGGAGGTTAATGTAATCAGGTTATATCTCTGATATCACAAACATAGTTTAATCAGTTAGAAGTTAAATTACAGGCACCAAAATGAAAAGCATTCCCAGAAAATAAGTTCTGGTGTCACTCCAAGTGGTTGGCATCATTTCCTCAATGGGACATTAGGACAGACAATAAGGATCAAAAAGGAAGTGTGCAACCACTCAATGAAATTTTGATTAGATGAACTTCATAATTGGTTATCTTCACAGAAAAGAGGTTTTCTTTTTTCTTCTGTATTTCATAGAGTGTAAAAAACCTTTTTGGAGATAAACAAAGCAAGTGAGAAAGCAAGAATAAAGGTGGTGTGGTAGTCAGGGTTCAGTTTCGTCCCCAAGGCGGTTGAAACCTCATTACAGACACCTGGAAGAATACTTCTATTGTGTATTACCTGTTATATCTCATAGACACTACTGCACAGAAGCTGTTGAGGTTTTTTTCCTTTCCTTATATTCTTCATTGAATGAAAGAGTAATGCACATCAAACTCACTGGGAACTGTTTAAATCAAAACATCTTGATATCCTATCCTGCCTCCTTTTGTTTCTAGGCAAATAACTAAAAAAAAATTTCACTAGAATATATGATTACTTACTTTGAATTATAGATGCTCCCATTCCAAAGATAATGTGCCAATGAGAAGAAAGATTGGCCATATTTGGTCAAAGTTACCACCTTTTCAGAACCCAAAGTTCTCCCCTAAGAGCTAGAGAAATTTCAAGGCATAGATTCCTTTCGCTTCGGGCAAAATATAAACTTTCTGGACTTCAGAGGTTTAATGAAGGTCTCACAAGATTTCCTCAACATCAAACGACTCTGCCCAAATGACATTTTCAGATCTAAAGCAAATGAATCCCACACTTATGGATTAAATTTACCCAGAAATATATGGAGGCTGAAATTAACTACTGAGTTCAAAATAGTTTTAGTCTCTTGAGGATACCAAAACTATGGACGATTTGCCTAGAAATCATTTTAAGATCAGGCACTATTTAAAAATTGTCAAAATGTACAAAATTTAATTCTTGAGCATTCTCTTCCTTCCATAATGTGTGTTACTGCTCATTAGGTTGCTTGTCTATAATGGCAGCATATTTACTAAGTACTGTGGGAGCTAAAACAGCTCCACATTTTTGTCAGTGTATATTTGAATGAAATTATATACTTAAAAGATGATATTAACAATTATCCAAGCATTTTGAACACTTAAAACCTGTGTGTCATTATCAGTGTTTGGAATCTTCACTATCGAGTCCTGATTTTAAATCCCAAAGCCAAGTGGATTACCCGTTAAGTGTACACTCAGCAGTGTGCTTCTAAGTGATGAAAAGGCCGAAAGGCAGTTTATTTAAGTGACGTGCTTTTAGATAATGACGCAAGGAAGTACAAAATTCTGGAAGCTATTAAACAGAAACTAAATAAAGTAAGCCGGTAGAGAAAATCGCCTGTTCTTACTCAAGGCTGGGCTCCTGCTTATTTTCCTTACCTTTCAGTGACTGCTTCTCAATAGATATCCGAAGGCATCTTGTACAATTCCTTACCGTGCTTAAATATCTAGCTATTTGGAAAGAGATCCCCATCCATCGAGGATGCTGGCCTCAGAAGCTTTGTAAGATTTCTGAACTAAGAGACGGCAGAGGCTGCTCTGAATTTTCAGGGAGAAGCCCACCCACCGTTAAGACTGCAAAAGGCTTTCCACTGTCACCTTTCAACAAAAAACCCAGTTCAACCAAACTGATTATACAATCACAGTTTTTGTTTCGGCCTTGAGAACTTACGTAGTTCACAGGCCACCAATATGAGCCAGAAGGTACTCAGAGACCATTTCATCATTAAAGCGGTGGGCCTCTACCTTTCACTTGCACCAGGATCCCTCGGAGGGCTTGTTAAAACGTGGAGGGTCTGGGGAGAAACCCCAGCAGCTCATGTTGCTGGTCCACGGACCACACTTTGAGAAGCACTGAGGTGAGGTGCTGGCATATCAGTTTCTTAGCTTCCCTTGAACCTCAAGACTTCCATTCAGGTTGAGTAACTAATCAGGAAATCAGTTCAGAAAACTCCTCCTTGGAAAGTCCCTGCCGGTAGCTCACTTCAGGTAGTTAATTTAGAATAAATAGAATTTGTACCATACAAGTCTCCATCCCTCTGACCTCAGAATCAAATGGCTTCAACAGATGTCCCTGTTTTCTGTCATCTCACTGTTAATTTTCTTCTTCTGACATCCCTCTTTATTGTTCTTCCCTTCCAAACTCATTTATTTGTTAAGAAATCGGTTCCTTTACCCTTTCTAATCTTACTGCTGCTTTTAAGTATCTAGTGTATTTGCTGGCTTTCCCTTTACCTCTAATGGGACCCGCTTTTCTGTTCTCTTTTGGTTCTTGTTTCCTACAGCATCTGTATTTCCACGTGCTTATAAAACGTTCACCAACATATACCTTATTCCACGAGCACCCTCTTTTAGGGGTTGTCTCCCCCTTTCTTGCTGAACCTCTATCTTGGATTTCCAAGCCAGGTAGGAGTCTAGCTGATGATTCACCTTGGCTATTTACAACTTTCCAAAAGTTTTCACTACCTTCTTCATACAGATGTTATTTCTCTACTCCTAACCTTTCTGGCTGGTGTAGTTTTTGTACATCCTTTTTCCTCTAAAAACTTTGCTTCCATTTATTAAAATCTATACAGGAAAGGAAAAGCTGCCTCTAATGATTCTCTTTATCTGTCAGAAGAGACTTCTGGAAAACTCAATTCTAAGTATTTTTAAAGCACTGTGCACACATGCACACACACACATGCACACACACACACACACACACAAATATAACCTCTTTACTCCTTTACACAGCTGCTATTTTGAGAAGAGGGAAAAGAAATAAAAATGTTCCCCTGTATAAAAGCCTTCTCCTTAATTCTTTTTCTTCCTTGAGACGCTGAGGACGAAGTGGTGACAGTTCAGGCGACAATCCGAGGGCTGCACGGCGGGTGCGCGCTACCATCACGCATTACCACGCCTGGACAAAGTTTCTGATGGACAAAATATGAGGAACAGACTTCCTCTCACTAAGCACAGAGGGAGCAGAATCTCAGAATAATTGGGAAAAAAAATCCCACACTGAGTCCTCATTACATTGAACAGAAAAGTTCTTGCTTTCATCCTTGCGGTATCACCTTAACGCTTTCAAGAGCGGGAGCGGGACGGCAGGGGACAGTATTTAACGGCTATGAGGAAAGTAAAAGTGTTTGGAGGATTGGTTTTTAATGCGGTTCTTCAATGACCACCACGGTAGCAATAGTACTTGACAAAAACTGTTATGAATGAAAATTAGCAAATGGGATCTAAAACCCGAAAAGGCTTATGTCAAGGATTGATGAAAAGGTGAAACAATTAAGAAATAATAAAAGCAAATATCCTGAGTATTTAATAAATACTCCTGAGAAATGAAAAATAAAATTCCTGGCATGAATCAATAATAAACAAAACTTCAATATTTTTCTCTTGGCATTTTGATTATGTGATCTGATAATTTTTCAATAGGATGTCTAGCAAAGATACGTGTGTATGTGTGTGAGTGTAAATTGGCCAGGGCTTGTTCAAAATGGAGTGATAATTTTGTCTCTAATATAAAGATATTATGGCTATAAATGTAAGTGAAAAATTTTTATAGTAAGTAATATACTATGCATCCCTGAATGGTAAAAAGCAAGTATTTTAGACGTTTGCTAACTAAAATGCTTCTTTTATTACCTTCAAATTAATTATGGTATGCATTTTAAAGAAAAATATTTTCAACAAGAATATTAAACATCCCCCAAGTGAGTAATCAACATGAGAATGTAAATTATATATTTTGATGTGAAAACCAAAGAATAAATATGTAATGATTCTAGCTGTGACATGGAGAGTTAGGGACACTGATAAACTTCTCCCTCATGCTGATAGCATGTTGGGGTCTCAAATCTATTACACTTTTGAATTGATGCGCTATTATCTTTGGACAACTTTCACACTAGGTGATCTCAGCAAGAAAAATGTCTTAAATGAAAAACTTATAAACAAGATACATCTCACTGCTGTTACCTGAATTAATATGAGTTATTAGTGGTTGTACAAAGAATAGTTGGAGACAAAATTGTTTGTAGTATCTTACCAAAAAATGTTACAATGTGAATGCATTAATAATCACACATTTTAGCAATGGCCTGCGTATCAATTTGTGATTACATAGAATACACAAGCCTGTTCCTGGTAAGTGGGGCAGTATGTGTGAGTTGATCGCTGAAACCGGGAAACAGAATTCTAGACAGTATTAAGGGGATTTGTGGGAAACATATTTTAGTGCATTCTTTTACATATACTTCAGTTTTAAGTGAGAAACATATACAATATAAAGTTTAAGTATAACCACAGCTGTATAAAATATATAGGGCTACAGAAGGACAAAAGTTTTCACTATGACTTATTTTAACTTAGACATGTTCCTAGCATCACATCTTGTTAGAGTTCGGGAGCATTAGGAATTGAACAACAGGTTTAAACATATAGATTTTTTTTAAACCATTATCAAGATGACTAAAATTGCTTAACCGCTTTGTCTCACATTATAGTTAGTTTAATTATGTAGCCATGGCATCAAATGCATGAATCTATATCAGATTTGTTTTGATCAATTACACCTACTGTTGGCTACATATATATACATATGTATAATACATATATGTTACTACATATATATAAATATATTAAAATTAAAATGGAAAAGAACATCTTAAAATTCCTACGTGCTATTTGAATCAGATTTAGCCTATTTAATTATTAATTCATTTTATTATTGATAGCCATCTATGCTCAAAATTGTTTAGCCAAGTTCTTTCTCTAAGTTTGAGAAGGGTTACAGATAAAGACAAGAATTCCAGGTGTAGATGTAAATTTATGAAGAATAAATTATTTTCTTCAGAATTGAGATGTTGAAGGTATCCTAGAGAAACTGGTGTGAGGATGAATGAAAAGTATTTAACAGAACGAAACAGAAAACTACCAACCCAAAGAGTGGAAAGTGCTTTAAATAAAATTAACTGAGAACCTATTTACTATGTGCAAAGAGTTCAATTTAATTTAAATTTCACAAAATCCCCATTGTGTGTGTGTGTGTGCGTGTACTGCAAAATCTACTTTTTTAAGATGAGCAAATGGAGCCCCAATTTGTCAATATTCATACAGGGACAAAAGCAGATCTTTTTGTGCCTAAAACTTACATTCTTAAGCAGTTACATAATTTGGTGGTAGTCTCTGTATGAGGTACGTGTCTTAACTCTTGTGCAAAATACACTTCTACTTGTATTTCTTATCTTAAAAAATAAAAAAGATAGCAAGCTGTTAAAATATTTAATGCACTGATGACAGTGGAGTGTATTCTCTGTCCTGGCCCTGTCCATGGCCCTGAGGGGTAGGAGCTCACCAACTAGAGCTGACAGTAATGTCCTTGCCTTCAAGGTTTTGCGGCCTGTGTGTGAGTAATGAAATACAAGAATCTTCACAATACTTTGGGTGAGTTGTGGGGAGATCTTGAAAATCTTTTTTAACCGCATAAAGGTTAGCTAGTTGGCTCACAGCAAAGGACCCTTGAGAGTTACAAAGCTTAAAAAGAAGTTAAATATATAATAATGAGAAGGTTCTAAATTTGCTGACCTTTTCTGTGACGGCAAGTGGCTGTTAAGAGTATGCCACCAGGAACATATTTCTGAAAAGATGATTAATCTGTCTCCCTTCAAAGTAAAGGTATTATTCAAGAAATGAGTGAGAAAATATGGCTTCTCTAACAAAACTCTTTTAGAAACTTCTAAAATTTATATTTGGAAATAGTTCCACCAATACGTTATTTTGTTGCCAAGAATGATGATTGGCATCTATAACAATTTTCAATTTTCTAAACTGTTTGTAAGTCTGCAAAACAGCATTTTGGTGGGATTTGTCCTTGTTTACTTAAAAGTGTGAAAATGCAACAAGTTCCACTTAAAGTTGGCCTTTAAACAACACGGGTTTGAACTGTATGGGTCTACTTAAATGCAGATTTTTTTCAATAAGTATAAAAATTATTTGGAGAGTTTACAACAATTTGAAAAAACTTTTTCTCTAGCTCACTTTATTGTAAGAATACAGAGTATAACACATAAAACATACAAAATATGTGTTAATTGACTATTTATATTATTGGTAAGGCTTCCAGTCAACAGCAGGCTATTAATAAAGTTTTTTGGGGGAGTCAAAAGTTAGAAGTGAATTTTCAACTGTGTGTGGTCATCCGTAATGCCTGCATTGGTTAAGTGTCAGTTGTAGTTTTCTGGAACATCAGAGAAATTAGACAAGTTTCAACAGATACTATATGATCTCACTTAGATGTGGGATCTAAAAAAGTCAAACTCATAGAACCAGAGAATAGAATGGTGGTTGGGACGACCAGGGATTGGGGCATGGGGGAACTGGGGAGATGTTAGTCAAAAGGCACAAACTTTCAGTTATAAGATGAAGTTCTGGGGATCTTTTGCACACACTGCAGTTCATAACAGTGCACTGTATATCTGAACTTTGCTAAGAGTAGATCTTGAGTGTTCTCACCACACATGCACAAAAAGTGACTATGAGGTGACAGATGTGTTAATTAACTTGATTGTAGTAATAGTGTCAAAATGTATATATATATTAAATCATCATATTGTATAATTAAAAAAACCCACATTGTACAACCTAAATATATAGAATTTTTATTTGTCAAAAGGAAGTTTAGATAATTGTTAGAAGGGTTGGAAAATCTTTAAAGTATGATTAGAATTTGACGTATAACACATCTAAGATAAGTACGCTGCTGTATCTGCATAATTTAAAATTTACTAAGTACATGTATTTTGTGGTTAAGTGCTTTTTTTTCCTTTCAGGTGTGATAAAAAGTATTTGGAGATACTGTAGGATGAACAGGAAATGAATTTAGAATTTGGGACCTCAGATCTAGCTGACTGCTGTCACTAACTAGTCATGTGATCTCAGGCAGAGTACTAAACCTCAGTGGGCCTTAAAAAGAAGGTAAGATTAGATAATACCTAAGATTAACTAAAATTGTGAATCTGTTCTGGAGTAGAGTCTGATTTTCTCAAGAGTGGTCACAACTTCTCTGTAACACACCTGAGTTTTTCCTACTGGCACATGGTGAGCCTTTTATAAATATCTGCTAAGTGAATGTTTGCATCAGGCTTTATTTTAGAAATATCAGCATTCTGCGACTATCTCAGATCATTTCTTTCCTGTATCATCACTGTCACCTTTTTCTAAAACAAATCCTGTCTTTGAAAATTAACAGTAAAAAAATACCCATCTCCAAAGCTAAAAAAGCAAAACCTAATTAACAAGTAAGTTCTTGGTAGTTGTCATTTACCTTTGTAACTGCTAAATCAAATTATTTTTCTTTTAAATGTATAGCATTAAGAAAGGATTGAAGAAAAAGCAAAGAAACTAAAATGCCAGCTGCATTACATGCAACATTTCAGTGCACTTTTATAGCATCTTTGTGAAGTATTACCAGACTCATTTTATGAAAAAAACAAGATAAAGATGTAAGAGCAATCTGTCCAAGCAAGGATTAGCTAGTAGCATGTTGAGATTTTAACCCAGATCTCTCTGTGCCCAAACCAATGTTTGACCAGAAGGAAGTGATATCATATTAGTCCAGGATGTACTTGGAAAAAGATGACTTCTGGTCCTAGTATTTAAGTGGTTCAGAATAGGAGGTGAGATGCTAAGAGATTATGAAGAGGGTCATAGCAGAATCAGAAGGGTTATCAAATAGAATTTATTAAGCTTACTTGGTTAATTGCATGCCCAGTGACTTAATCTTGCAGGCTAAGAAGAAACGATTCTGAGAATCGGGTAATAGAAAACCAGCTTTACCTCAGATTTGAAATTAAAGGAGAAAGAAATAAAGTGGGGAAAATTATGTCAGGGAAAAACAAAGAAACACAGAAAAAGACAAGCAATGACCTTTGACAAGGCGTATGTTAATGGCGATGAAACCAGAGGATGTACTTTTAGAGAAAAGCACAGAGTTTTAAAACCAGACAAAAATTAATTCTAGGAAAAGCTAAACTACCCTGTAGCAATGATGGCAAGTTAGAGCTAAAACACTCACTCACACACACACACACACACACACACACACACACATTCACAGACAGTATCAGTGAAGAGTGGAAGGACTGGGAACCCCACAAAACAGTTGCTGAGGAAGAGGAAGAGAGGTGCCTCAAAATGAATGGGTCGTAGCCGGAAAGCGGATGAGGAAACGACAGTCATTAGCTAGGACCCGAGTAAGGGCATTGATGACCTTCCACTTGGACCACATTCAGAGAAGTGACTAGAACTGTGGTAGACGTAATTAAGAATCCACTTTTCTAGGTACTATGGAAGTTAAGATTATCATATATGAATATTTTATACAGATTGCTGGTTATCCCAAACCAAACATTATCAGAGTAGATAGTAGTTGCAATTTGTGGGAATTATGGCTTCAAGAATCATTTAAGACCACTTTCTTGGTGTCTCAATTGCTATTAAAAAGAAACTGGCTCACCTCAATTAAACAAAACAACACTCCCACTCTTGTGCTCAAAAGGCACCTACAGCTTTCAACACCTGAAATAAAACCGAGGTCTCACTTTTGACAGATGTGGAGACAATGCACCTATCGAGGCTTTGTACTGATTCATTCCAAACATTTACTACTTCAGTTAATTAGATGTTTCAAGGATAATAATAGCTGCCTTTCCTTATAATTTGAAGACTTTTTTTTTTCTTCTCAAGAACTAAATTAACAGACTTGGCTTCTTACCTGCAAAATCCACCTACTTTTTGGTGCATGATGGGAATAGTGAAAAAAACCAAGAGATATTACTCTGGTAAAACTGTGGTTTAGGTTTGACCGACCTAACACAAGATAAGCTGGACACTAATATTCTAGTTAAGACAAATATTTTTCCTATTCATTGCAGACAAGAGACCTTCTTGATAATAAAAGATATTTGGTTACCTGTTAACCAATTAGGTTACCTTATCCTTCAGAGTGGTTATTGCTATTATCATCATCATTATTATTATTACTATTTGGTCATATTTAAAAATCTTTATGGAACACCTATCATGTGCCAGATATTTTATAAACATGATTTCATTTAATACTCACAACACTATTTTGAACAGGAATTGTTATTGCAGCGGAAACCGACCTCAGACTGAACTAACTGGGAGATGATCACAGAGAGAGTTTAAATGATGGATGTAGGATGAAAAGCCAGGTCTTCTTGGCCACAGCATACCTTCTCAGGATGCTAAACTGTGTTTGTATCCCCACTAGACTCTGCTAGGTTTTATTCAGGAATATAGATCAATATTGACCCCCCCAAATGACCTTCATTTTAGAATGCATGTCCATCAACGCACACCTACCTTCTCCCTCTAAGTGCTGGCATGATGCGTGCTACCCCGCCAGGGAGAGGGGGTAGCATTACAATTGGTTCATAATACTCTCGCATTTTAAACATCATGCGTCTCCTTCCACTTATTTTAGCCATCATTTCTGAATCTGCATCTCAGAATTTATTTCTGAGGGAGGTCGCTATTTCAGTGTAAGAGAAAGGTTGTAGAAACCAAATGACAATGCTATTGGACACACACGGTGTCCATTTTTCAAGTAAATTCAGGGCCAGATTTTATCTTTGTTTTACATTGCTAGTGAACACGCAATTCATCTGGCAGTCTAATATTTTATGTCTGAAAATTAAATCTGAATTTTTTGAAAAAAAACTTCAGTATGCTGGCTTCAAGGTACACTCCCTCTTGTTGTCTTGAAACAAAGACAAATAGGTACTGTGTTACTTTAGGAACTACAGTATCTGGAAGACAGCAGACGCTTTTTCTGTGAAGGGGTTGACAAATATTTGCTATATGTTGGCAACAGAAACTAGAAAAGTATAGGTTGGCATTCACACCCGTATTCAACCAATTGTTGATTTTCTCTCATTTGATCTCTGTCTCTTTCTTATTTGCCTTAGGCACAGGAAAATATGAGCTTAAATGCAACTGAACTCTGGGAACAACACTTAGTAGGTTAGCAATGCACCCCTCTTTGCCCAGGACAGCCTCGGTTTACTCCTGGACTGTTCATGTATCAGCTCTCAATTCTCAAATCGTCCTGGTTTGATGATAGATTTTATAGTCACCATAGAGCTTAGGCACTGAATTAGGAAGACAGTAGCTTTTTGAATGATTCCCCTTTCACTGAGACCAACGTTTTTAAGCCCCAAATTGAAATAAGCCTGAAATATAAATAGCACCTAGCAAATCCTTACACATTCCATCTCCCTTCCCATTTCTAACTATCACTCTAACAAATGCACGCATATCCCTATATGATCTTTTAGGAAATACCATATATTATTAAACGTGAAATATTTGAAGAGATCGAGAAACAGATTTTTACTATTCATTAGTATGTAATTTTATGAGCTTACGGGTATTTTTTATTGTTGTTTTTAACAAAAGGAGATCGATTCGGAAAGAAAATAGTTGCTTAGCCTAGGCCCAGATCCAATTTTGAACTTTGTGCTCAGCAACCCTGGCTTCTTCATTTTTGCATCTCCTTTCCACATTCTGTGATTTCCTATTTCCCCACAGGTACCCTTGGGTCTCCCCAAACTATCTTTAACAAAAGGATATGGCATCAGGCAGTGAGCTTAAGTCCGTGGATTACTTTCCCAGGGATATTTCACTTAAAGCTACATGTTTAGTTATCGAGAATCTTATTACTTCCTTCCTCGCTAAAGGTAGTTGGTCATCAGCACCGACGTGGAAGGGTGATTTTTCAAGAGTCTCCCCTGGCACCCTACGGCCATAACGTGTAGGCTGCTGTCTAGATTCCTAATAGGCAAGGCTGACGCAGACCAGATGCTCGTATGATTGTCTTGCTCCTCCTTGGGGTGGTGTAGAGTGGAGATAAGAGAGGGGAGGAGAGAGAATATCTTAATTCAGTAAATAATACTTCCATGTAGGTATTTTTTTTAAAGACCCAGCAATTGAGCTCACATTAAATCAGCCCGGAAGATCTCGATATTTAAATTAAAAATGCAATAATAAAAAGGTGATTTAATATGCAATTTCATACATTAATAATTAGCAAAGCATTACTGAACTACGAGGTAGAAAGCCATGGGAACAAAACTGATGACCTACCGATGCCAAAGTAGACTTCCTAATAAAACAAGACTTTCATAAATCTTTTATTAAATGCCTACAAATGAACCGTTTTGTTAACATCTAATAGGTAACTATGAAGCTACTTAATTCACATATATAAACGAAGAAGTTGCAGACAATTAACTTTACAATTGCTGAAGGTCAGGGCTTCTCAAAGAGAGTTACTGTCCCACCCACACCTTGAAGTGCTGCTGTCCTGATGAAGCCTAAGCTTTTTCTCAGTTGCTCTATATTCTGGTAGCAGCTATTGCTATGCACTGAAGCAGCTAAAGTATAAAATAAACAAAGGATGAGCTATAGGCTATCAGATGCCCTAGAAGTGAATTATACAAAGTATTATGAACAGTGAGCTCAAAGAAAATGAATTTTAAGGAAAATTCTAAGCAGGTATTGGTATTATATATAGGTGCTGGTTGTACTTTATAGGAGCAGATAAGATAATAAGGATTTGCTTATAAACTTCAAACGCTTGTGTGGATCTTCATGTGATTCTAGCAGGCCTGCAACTCACTGGAGATTATAGGGCAGAACTACTCCATTTACTGACTAGAAATGAAAAGTACACAGTCATATTGATTGTTTCTAGCAGCAGCAAATGTTAAATTCATTAGAGAAAGGAAATCAGCATTTTTATGGAAGCAAGAAAATGCTGGTGAAAAAAAATATTTAATAAATCAAAATGAAAGCTATACTGAAACAGAACATGGCATAAAATCTTTTATGTTTTCTGTAGTAATTCACAAACTGTAAGTGTGCACATTACTGAGATTTTCATGGATTGTTACATGCAACCAACTGTTATCAACATATGATGAAAGGAGAAAAGGTGAGGAGACAGAAAAAAACAGCATCTTGTCTACACATACCCGGATTTCATATTTTATAGCTTATATCCTTTAAATGACAGGTTCAGAAAGTGAGAGTCAGTAAAATGAGCATATGTATAAAAATAACTAATTGGTGAAGTTATGACAATAAAAACTAGTTAAAGGCAGACACAAGTCTGGATAAAGCTGTTAATACAGCTAACACTGAGTTTGAGAATCGTACTCAATAGGGAACCTTAACTAAAAAAGGAAAAATCAATGACAAGTAAGACTGGTTCTTCACCTCAAGAGTTCCAACCCAAGTGAGACTAATAAAGAAACCCCAGTAGCGCTATGTCAGTATACTGTGAGATTTTCACATCGCTGCTCAGGTGGATTCATGGAGTACGTGCAAGCTGAAATTCTCTGTCTTTTGATTAGAAATATTTTCATATGTGAATATTGGAAAAGGAGAAAATACCAAAACTATACTACAGATAATTTTTAGCATGACACACAATTTTTAGATCCATATATATCTTATTCATATATATATATGTGTGTGTGTGTGTGTGTGTATGTGTATATATATATATATATATATATTAGGGAGATACTATAAACTGGTAGATTTTCTTCCTATGTCAATTCATAAAACTTAAAATGCAATTTCACTGAGGGTGCCACCAATGGCATTGCTTTGAAATAGAATTTCAAACAATATCACTTTGAATCACCTTGAGAATGATTTCCTTTATGGTCTGAATATAGAGAAATCAGCTACAATTTCAAATATGGCTACAACGGTTGTCCTCTAAATAGCAACTTTCTTTCCTAACTTCCTACCAACCAAAACTCATTACTACAATATGGGAATATCCAGAATACATCTTATGTTTCCCCCAAAGTATTTCAACTATCTTCACGATAAGGCATAGCTTCAGGGAATACCAGCTTCCCTACTGACAGTTTTTGAGGTTTCGTTGCTCCACAATGTTGCTCAAATTAAACTCTTTTCTGATGACTTCACTGGACGTATTTCATAAATATTTGTCAGGACAATTACTGTCAACTACAATGCAATTATCCATATTCGATATGATGACTCAGCTGGAAAATTATGTTTTTTTCCTAATAAAATTTTTCCAAATGACAATAGTGAATTAGTGTTGATTAGTTGTTCAGTGTGGGCTAATTAATTACACTGGCCAAGTTTAGCTCTGTGCTAATAACCTCAGGAAAAAAAAAATCTGTATACAAGACTCTTTGTCTTAAGTGAAGAAACATACTGTTTGCCTCTTTCTCCTGTATTTTCTTTTTCTAATTTCTCCCAGAAGAGTGTCCAATAATACAAAATAAGCACTAATTCCCAACTACTCCTGGCCGATGCTACAGATTAAAAAGACTAGAGTTCTTAGGACCTTTGTTCTTAGGTCAAAAATGAAATAAAAGACAGAAATCTTTTTACTGCTAACAACTAACAGTGAGGACCTCCTGCCGGCTCATCCTCGGGGCAGAATTGGTTTAGATCATGCATTTCACGGCCAAAACAGAAAAAAAAAGCAATTTATTTATTGTGAGACCCCTTTCTTCATCCAGAAGCTAATTTAAATGCTGACATTAGCCAGGGGCTTTACAGGGCAGGGCATCTGGGGCACATTCTCCCAGGGTGTCCAGAGTCCTCTGTTTTCTGGCTTTTATGTGGTTATGATACTTTTTCTCTGAGCTTACTGGAAGCTTAGGGAAGGGAAAACATAAATACCAAGAGGCATGTTAGGGGACCTTTGCTGCAAAGCTGCCAATAGGAGACTCATGAGATTGCACACTATATTCTTTGATTGTGTAACACGTGATATAAAGAGACACAGACTTGTGGTTCTATCCAAAGGAAGAAGGTAAAATACTTTGTTAGCTGCAGATATTTAAAAATGAAATGCACTAGCTTAAAATGGCTCTTACTGACTATACTTTTGTGCGAGCAGCTTGCCACCCGCGGGGCAACCTGTGCTTAAAGTCAGAATTTAAGAACCTCCTGGAGACACCACCACACGTACACAGAAAGAGTACTGAGCTGCTGAAGCCTCCGGAAGGGAAGACTGGGAGACGCCCCGGGGACATCCTTTCGAAATGGGGCAAAGTTATTTCGTATAGCTGGACTCCTAGCTGTGTGATTAAAGCCAGAGGACGTTAAGTTTCAGGGATGGAGATTTCAGTTCATCAAGAAAACAGAACTGCCTGCCTGCCTAACAGAACTCGGAATGAGCTGACTGTCTCAGGAAACAATGCCGGAAGGAACCTTAGAGAGTAGGTCTCGTCCCTCTTACGTGGCAAGAAACTAAAATACCCCAAACAGTATCTGACTTGTGCTTAAGGGTTATACTTGGGAATCCATGATGATTTTACGATGCAACAGGCAAAACGTAGTCTGTGGACCAAGCAGGTGCTAAACACGCTCACTGACTCAAGCTATATGGGACTGAGCATTACATTTTACATCTCCAACCTTTTTCGAGTCTCTCTGAAGCCATTTATTCTCATCTCCTGCAGGCTCCACATGTGTGAAAAGGATGGGCAAATGCCCTGGCCCAGCCACTAAAAATTTACTGAGAATCTAGGACTGCTCTTAGAGATGACAAAACGCAGAACATGTGACCATGGCACACTTCTCCTAGCGAGGGAAGGGTTGGGCTAGTTTAAATTTTCGATGGCGACAAATATGGCTCACTGGCTTTTTGTGGAATATGCATCCTCTGTGCAGCTACTCTGTGTGGCCCCACCAAGTGGCTGTGTGCCTCACACCCCGGAGTTACCTGCTTTCCAGTGGTACATTACTGCCAAGGACCCAGCTGTCCTGCAGCTGGACGGACTCGGGTGTGGTTTGCAGCTCGGCGGGCAACGCAGCCGGCGGGGCCGGACTCTGGTTCCTTCTATTGGTCAGGGAGTTCCTATTGAGAGAAGTGATGGATGGGTGGTGCTGTGCAGAGTGCTGCTTATGGGGAGGTGGTAAAGACTGCAGGGTGGACTGGCCTTGGCTGTTTGCAGGTTGCTCTGAAAAAAGAAAAGAAAATTCATTACATATGTATGTATGTGTACATACGTATCTTTACACATTACCAATTTCTTGGGGATCTGCTGTCAATGAATTAGAATTAAAAACTGCATAACCTAATAAATCTGCATATTATTCTATTAAGCGGGTGTTCAGTGACATTCTCTAAGAGCAAGTTTACCCTTGATACACAAAGTACTAATTAATATACAACAGATGGTAAAATTGCTTTTGGTTTTAATTTGTTTCAGATTGTTTTTTTTTTTCATCTGGCTTTATTAACACCTACAGAAAACAGTATCTGACAGCTCCCCTAATGTGCCTTTAGACTGCAGCTTTTTTTTTAACAAACCAACCCTGAAATTAAATGGGTAATTTCAGTAGAACACAAAGGTTTGCGAAATGCATATAATCCCTATAATTATTTAATGGAGTTTTTTTAAGCTTTATTTAACTGCAATAAATTATTACAAGCTAGCTGCTAAACAGCAGTAGACTACTCTAGTTTAGTGCATTTCAAATAAGGCAGATCTGCATTATGATCTACTAATAGACGCTAAGTATTCTTTAGCAGAAGGTCACTCTGTGAAGCAGATGTTGTTTCATGGATATTTAACAGACTGAATCACATCTGATTACAACGTCAGAAGCCTCATATACTTAATGACCGTTACATCCATTAGAACACACACAGAACAGATTTTCCAATTTCACAGTGTGCAGTGGAACTACATTTTGGACGAAGTCATAGCTGACCAGAGCGACTCATGCCATGGTGTCGGCGGCACACGTTTTCTTTCAAAACGGAATCATAAAGGATCCAGCAACCTCAAAATATAAACACAATGCTAGGATATAACCATTCTTTAAAGCTACTAAGTAGTAAGTTAAAATTCCTATATGACTGTAACATTGGAGGCTTACTTTCCAGTCTCATTACCTAGCTTTGGACACACCGGCATTCATAAATACTACATTTTAGCAAACAGACTGACGACTCCTTAATTTAATGCTAAACTTATTATGGTGCCACACACATAAAATGTCTGCTTTTTTACTGAAGGCAGCTCAAAGTGCAACATAATTTTAAAATGATGTATTCAATCATGCTAATATAAATGCAAGTATTAGAAGAGAACAGGAAACACAGGGACTATCTTTCATCTATAATGTGAACTCCAGCAGTGATTGTGAAGCCAAATACAGCCTAACATTATAATTTTGGTTGCAGGAATCGAATGCATGAAATGTAATTGTTTGAAGATTTATTATCAAACCTCTTTATTGGGTCTAACAATTAAAATAACTCCCCTAATAGCATATATTATCAGTAATTACTGAATCTATCTAATGGTCTGTAATAACCTGTATCCTATTATTTTACAACTAATAATTTCTTACTTTTGAAATGAGGGACAGAGAAAACACCTAAATATATGAAACAGAGGTGCTTCTTTGAAAGTCTCTATTCTTGAAGATCTTGCTTCCTAGAAACTACCAAAATCTTGGGTGGTCCACTGCTTTGGTGCACGTGAAAAATTATGTGTGTCTAAATCTTAGTTCAATTGCAATTAGCCTTTGAGGGAATGATAGGGTTAGAGTAGTGCATGCAGTTTTAATTGGGATAGTAAGAAAAAAACTAAAAGTTTAAAATTCATGGAAGATTTATTACTCAGGTATCATACAATTAATTAGCTTTGCCTTCCCCAGCATCACTGCATATGATTAGAATCCCACAGATGAGTTTAAGGAACATTTCAAGAACCTGCTCATAGGATGATAGAACAAGGTACAGTTTTAAGGGCCTAGAGTAGGTTGGTGTCCATGGAATGGAAATCAAGAGAGAAAAGGAAGGAACATTTCAAAGGGAAAGATGTTAAGATTGTGCCTAAAAGAAGGAGAGGGATGGGTCAGATAACTCCATGATTTAAGCATGACTCCATGAAAGAATGGCATTATGTAATACATGTTTTATAGAATGAATTACATATTAGATATTATACTATGTCGAGGAAACAGCAGTGCAGTAGAAGTCAGAATTCTAAATTTAATTCCCAACTTGGTCAGGCATCATGACAGCGAGCCTCATTTTTTTCATTTGTAATACAGGAAACAATACAGCCCCATTAACTATTAGTGCAATTTAAGGATTCCAGGAAATGTATTCATTCATTTATTCACACAATCATTTATTCCACCCATCTTTATCAGGCTTCTAGGGTTCCAAGGATATGCTAAGTCAATGAAAGCAGTCCTTAATGGAAAAAGCACTATGAATATTAAAATCGTTATTGAAAATAAAATGACATGTTTCAATATGTTGAATGACGATTCTTATTCTTTAAACAAAACATAAACTGTGGGGAAAAATTTTCCTTTTAAGGTTTCAGACACAGTGTTGCTGCAGCCTTCTTCTCCAGGTGTGCTCACTCACGTAGCAAGTATTTATCGAGAACTGACAATGCACGAGACATCGTGCAGAGCTCTGCACTCTTTGCAGTTACCTACCCAGGTTATTTAAGCATACTGGGTTCTCTCTGCTTGGACTTCTTTTCATTTGACTACATTACCTACCAGGTGGCCTACCAATAAAACAAAATGAGATAACGAAAGTGAGATTCAATCTAAAATCGGGTGGAACAGAGGAAGTGAAGAGTCTCAGTGAGATAGGATGGATGGTTGGAAATTTAAATTCTATTTGCCCCCAAATAGAAGCAAAATCTGAGGATTCACTGGGAGGTCAACTCTAGTTCTAGAAATCTGGGCTTATTGGACATAAGAAGTAGTTGGAGTATGTAGCCATACCAACCTATTCAAGATAGAATAATTTATGAAACATAACAAGATAAAATCAAATTAAACATAGCTACAAAGGGAGATAGAATAAAAGAAAACGGAAGGGAAGATAAAGCCAGAAGCAATGGTAGTGGACCGAATGCCTGGTGTATATAGTTCTCTACATTTTTAAAGTAGGATACAAATCTGGCTCTAAATTACTAATCTTGTTGCTAACCCAAAGAGAGGAACATTATCAGTTACATGACTTGGAGTATTTTTAATATAAAAATTTTGTTTTGCTTTAAGCTCATCCATTGATACAGGCTTTGCACTGGCTTCAGAAAAAGTTTTGAATATACTGAGTCTGCATTTGCAAATGGGACAATTAGACCTCACAGGGTCACCAGGCTTAATGCTCCAGGAACAGAATTCTGAACATGTCATTTTCCTCCCAGAAAATTCCAAAGGGCTTCTTAATGCCTACAAAACATACAATGAACTATACACGTGAGTGTTACATTTCTTCAAAGGTGCCCCAAAATATTTTTGCAAACGTTTCCCTCATGAATCCTCCTCATGTCTCTTTGTTCTAGTCAAGCTTGCTGTACCCACCGTCTACCCTACACCTTCCCACTTAATGCGTCATCACTTCTGCCTGCAAAGAGGTTTTCTTCCCCTTTCTGTAGCCAAACCCTATGGACTTCAACCTCTAAGAAAGATGATATCCTTTCTGTTTTCTTCAAGTAACAACCGATTATTTCTTCTTGGAGTCTGTTCAGAGTACTTCAACCATGCCTTTTCTCACTTTCGTCTTTGTATTATAATTAATTTTATAGGTCTCATGTTCCCTGGTGGACTCTCCATGGGCAGGGTTCACATCTAATTCACTTTTGAACCCCTAAGGACCGTACAAGGATTGATACTCAACCAATATTTGTTGAATGAATGACTGTTCATGAAGAATTCAATGAAGAAAGTATAGATGTGTTAAAAAGTGGAGAATGCCCGTATCACCTTTAATTGCAAGGTAATTTGCAAACATGTTTTATATCCCCAACTGAATCCTTACATCATGAAAGATAGGGACTCTAACTTAAATTTCTTAGGACTTTTGCATATCTTCACTGCGCCTTTTACCTGAAAGATTCCAAAAATGTGCTGCCTGGTTGGTGACATTTACACAGTAATGGCACCTTGGTGGGGGAGTCGGGGTCATCTCATCCAGGCAGGGTACCATGTAACTCACCTCAGAAAACAGATTTTGGGAATATTTAACATTCCATAAATACTATGGAACCATAGCAGACATTTTGATTTTAAAACCTACCTTTTATGGCATGCAAATAATGGAAATATTACATAAAATATTTAGGACTATATAAAACATAAACATACAAGAAATGAAACAATGTATAAAGTGTACGTCACAGATTACCAAACACAGTTATGTTTTCCTTGTGCTTTAAAGCATATGACTAGAAATGCCCCAAATTAGATATTCCAGAAAAGGCATAGAATATTTTTTCAAAATATTCTTCCGTTTTTTAAAAAAAAATTATTAGCACAATTTTTACTAGAAATCATGTATTAAAACCAACGAGTGCCTCTACTCAGTTCACTCTGCCTTCCTCTTGACAACTTCCTACCGTTCATGTGCTTTCACGACAGCCTAACAGTTGCTTGTTTTTATTTCGTAAGTTGAATAAAAAGTATAGCAGATACTTTTGAAAACACATTCTATTAATAATAAACATTAGATAGATAAGACTTTGAATTTTGCTCAGACTTTTGCCACCAAAGAATTTAGCTCTTCAACAGGGTCATGTAAGGCTGTGACTTTCAACCTACTTGGCACCGGGCAATGACTTGGGTCATGGTACACGCGCACTGAATGAGGTGTGTTCACTAGTATTAGACCACGAAAGCAGGAGGCACAGAAGCTATTTGACGATGGGATAGATTCCAGTTTAAGCAACTGAGAACCCCCCAATTCCAAGCAAATGGAAGGCATATTAACTGAGCTCTGCAGGGGGGAAGAAAAGAAACTTCTGGCAATTTTCTTGCACAGAAACTGTGCTGTTACGAATCAGTGGGGTGAAAGGGGCCTTGGTGAGAAATGACAATAATACGGGATGTTTATTTTTCAATGGGATATTTTCTTGAATACGTTACATGTCTGAGCTTCATTTATTTTACAGTACTTATTTAAAGGATCTAAAAGATATAGTGTCTGGCATTTAAGGGCTAAGTGGTAACTTATTAGTGGTAGGGGAGAAACAACTCCCTTCAGGGCCAAACATCATAAGGAAATGCAAAGTAATTGAAGAGTCTCTTCAGCAACTAATACCATTATCACAAGTAAGAACATACAATCAAATAGGTCTGAAGAGGAAGCGCTGCTCCTCTAGCAGATAACAAAACAAAGATCCGAAATGTCATAGGAATCAAAACCGAACTGACATCTTGCCAGTTTCCATAGAGGGGGAATCTCATAGTCGTGCAGCTGGGTGGTATCTCTTTTTTTCCCCACCCAGTATGACCAGACTCAGGCAAATACAATTTTTAAGTAAGAAAAAGAAAAGAAACACCTGGTGTTTGAACATATCTGGGCATATTCGCTGGTTTGAGGGTTTTTTTTTTTTTTAATTAAAAGCCACTCCCGACAGCTTCCAGACTGCTATGTGCGATGCAATCCCCAGCTCTTGTTTACAGCCTTGAGCTGTGGTCTTTGGGGAGCAGAGTGGAAATGAACTTTCAAACTGGAAAGCAAGGAGAGAAAATAATACCTGCTGGGAGGTAAAAATATCTTTCTGTGAGGACGTGTGCATGCGGACGCATGGGAGGTACAGATGGGAGCCAGAGATGAGAGGTGAGGAGGGCACCTGCTGGCAGAGCTTTGAGCTGGTGTCACCACCCCCATCCTTCCTGATTCGGGGCCACCTCTTCCTTCCCTGGTCACAGTTGTGGGTGGTTTGCATAGGTCCTCAGGGAAGAAATACTCGAGTTTGGAATAGAGAGAGAGGAGCTGGGGAGCTCAGAGCTGTGCTGCTTTAAAATAATTCTGTGCCATCTGAGTGAAGTGCTAGCAAAAGGCAAATGGGATGGGGAGAGGCGGAGAGAAGAGGGGGAAAGAAAGAGAAACAGAACAGAACAGAAATGTTCTTAAGTTGACTGATCTGCCAGAGAACAAACACTGTCACACAAAACACCTACTGGGCGTTCACCTGCCTATGGCTTGGGTACACTTGCATACTGACACCAGCAACTTGAATAAATGAATAAATTTGGGTTCTGGCTCTCTAAGAGTTTATAATACGATACGCAGACCACGCTGATCTAGACAAACAACTTCGAAGGAGCCTAAGCCCATTCACCGGTGATCAGCTGAGGTGGGGTGAAAGCCTTTGTTTCTGAATCATACAATAAGCTCTTTCTCACTTGACTTCCAGGCTGTGTCTTCACCTCCTCCTACCTGTCTCAAATAAAACGTGAGTTTTCTTCAAAACTGGCCTCTTTCTTAAAATGGATCTCTAAAACAAAACATGTAAAACTTTTTGGTTGCTGTTTATTTTATTACTGTATTAGTTTTAACGACAGTGATCAGAGCTTGGAGGGGATGGACCAAGTGCACAAGGGCCAGATCATAGTTTTCTTTTGAGTTTGAAAATCCCCATCTGATTCTTAGATTGAGCATCTTTTATTCTATTATCAACTAACTCTGTGACCATCTGGAAAGTGCTTTCTCTTGATTTTCTAATGGCAAATTTAGGTAATAATGCCTCCCTCACCTGGCTACATTTCAAGAGCCATTAGGAAGAGTGTATTATAAATTCAAAATTTTTGATGACACTGAAAATAGTAAATTATGTATAAAAATGTCTGCTTTGTCCAGAAAACCTTCATATACAGCAGACATTTAGTTGTCACTACTTCCCTAGGAGGAAAAAAAATTAAGCAGTAAAAATTTTCCTTCTAAATGGGAAAAATTTGAGCTATGGAAATATATGTTTTTTTTTTGTCAGATGACAACTCAGTGGAGCTGATATTAGAGCAAAAACACTTAGATACTCAGCATGCTTTCTTTTCTCCTTTTCCTACCTACCCTACCAACACCTGCCCCCCGCCAAGCTAACCACCTAGTGGAAATTAGAAAATAAAGACCTCACCTCATTCAGAAAATCACTTTCACATCAACTTATTCCCGTGGTTCATTATTTTAACTAGTGATTCTCATACAAGTCAAGTGTTTGAAAGTGAATTGCCCATTT
The DNA here is from genome assembly GCF_040802235.1 of Manis javanica. Lineage (NCBI taxonomy): Eukaryota > Metazoa > Chordata > Mammalia > Pholidota > Manidae > Manis > Manis javanica. The sequence continues at coordinate 102,464,345 of NC_133167.1, forward strand.
ATATACCTCTGCAAGGTTTTAGTTAAAATACAGCACTGGGTAAAAATTTTCTCCATGAATTATCTGTCACTTGTAAACTTCAGACAGTTGCATGCAATTCAAATGAAAGTAAAAATATGTTTTAAAAACCATAAAATGCTATGTAAGTAAATAATATTGCTCTTATCACCTTCACCATCAGACAAGTGATTGTAAGGGTGTTTATATAAAGACACTTGTGTATGAAAAATGAGATAAATGAGAAGGTAGAAAAGGAAGCATGTACTGAACAGAGGGTATTATTTAAGTGACTGTAGATGAACTGATTTACTGTACTTATTGAGTTAGAGGATTTGGTTTAGTTTCGTTACGATCATTTCTTGAAATGAGGATTAGAAGAAAACATCAAGGTATGATTCTTTAAATCTTTGCATTCTTTTTCTTGGAGAATCCATTGTACCTTCTGCTTTAAGCAACGTGGCAACTTAGATTACCTGTCAACTCCCTTGCCATAAAAATACCCAGAACTGCTGGATAAAATAAAATAAATAAATGCCTTTTGAATTCATCCCTTTAGTGTACCTAGTGAATGTTCTAACATTTGCCAGGCCTTGTTCCAGGCAACTGACGGGACAGCAGAGAACCACACAGCCAACAATATCAGCCTAGCACGTATACTTTAGGTTAATATAACTGAACTGGAGAGAAAGGATGGGCCAGAAAGAGAGGGGAGAGAAAAAGTGTTGAGAGCATGTGAGCTGAGCTGACACTTAGCTTCTCTGAAGAGATTTGCTAGTTTCTGAAATCTTTTTAATGTACAAGAAAATGACAAGAGATAATGCCTCAATTGTTACTAAGACCCTTACAAAAGGTCTGGATCCTTGAAGAGCTATAGCCTTTTTCTAAGAGTAGACCTTAAATATCTTCTCTTTGCCAATGCAACTATAAGGAATCTTGCTGTAATTTGTCTTAAGCTTTGGATGGGGAAGAGAAGAACTGAAAATTTTGACCACTGGCTTGAGCTTCCCTAGGGTTGGAGTATGAGGTTGAAACTTCTACTGCCAACATAGTTCTTAACCCAAAGCCAAGAAATTAATATTGCAGGTTATCCTGCATCAGCAATGTTCCTCCCTGGGGTGCCTGGCAAAAGCAAATGCAAAGCTTTAGACAAGTCCTCAACTCAAGTCACAAAGGATTTTCAAAGAAAAATCTGGCTTTCAATGAATTTTCCATCTAAAATCACAAAATTTAAGAGGAAACCACCACCTTGAGCCAAAAATCTAGACAAAAGAAACAGCAGAAATTTATCTCCCTCAAAATGTCAGATAATATAGCCATCAGATAAAACTATGAGCATGTTTAGAATGACTGAAGACTTAAAACCATAAAGAATAAGGCATGATGGGAAAAAAGCAGTTTTTTTAAAGTAGAATGCATATAGATAAGAAAAACACAGTCACTGAAACTACAAACTTATTGGATGGTTTTAACAGCATATCAGACACAACTGTAGAGAGGGTTAGTGAACTGGAAAAGAGATCTGGGAAGTCACTCAGATGGCATCTGGAAGATCAAGAGTACTTAAATATGAAAGAATAGTTCAAAGACAAAAAAGGAAAGAATGAAAAATATACACCCAGTGAGAGTTCTAGAAGGCAAGAACAGTTTTCTTTAAAGTTAGAGAACTTTCTCCGAAGTTCCTAATACCATGCGTATAGCTGTCAAATCACAAAGAACATGGACTTGCTTATCTCCCGCTCATTTCATATGAATTATATCCATTCTTCTCTCTTTTTGTTATTGGATAACAGCTTTTTTTGATTATGATTTTTTTTAAAAGGTAACTTCTCTTGAATGGCAATAACTCCTCCTTAAAGAGATTCTGGTGTCTATGATTGCTGCTCCAAAGTGTGCTGTTAATCTAAAATGTCAAGCACCCTAACCAAATTGAGTGGGTGGAAACAAATGTACATGGGTACCTTTTGCTTGTTAAAATAGTTGATCTTTTAATATACTTAATACAGGTAACGCCATAGACATATATCCCTTATGGAATTCTTAGTTTAGCATAATAATTTCTTACAGAAATATACATAAAGCTCATCTTTATACATGCATAGAAAGTTGCTTAAAAATACCTTTAAAATTTCTCACTAGATCAGGAAGTCCTTCTACCCATTTAAAAACATTTTACCTGAGAGAGTAAGCAAAAAAAGGATGAAGTTGTCCCGATCTTGACAGTAAAGAATTGTTGACATATAATCAATAAACACTTTTCTCCTCTCTCATTACCTAATGAGCATTTGATTTTAGTGCAATTAAATTTTATTGACTTTATATAGAGTATATGAAATGATATAAATAGAGCACATATTTGTTATATGGATAAAGACAGGCTTCAAGGCAACTGAAAGCTATCACTAGGTGATAAGAGGCCTATAAAGAAAAAGAGAAGCAAATTGGATATTCCGAATAATGCAGAATTTGCTATGCTTTTTAGATAACATATTCTTTATCACAAAGAAAGCATCTGGTATAGAAGAAAGAACTAGAAAAGGATAAAGGAGACACAGGGTTTAGTGCTCATTTTATCTAATGAAATGTAACCGCATATAAACCAACTAACTTCTGGGCCTCAGTTTTTCTCCTGTGTAAGAAAAAAAAAATGGTGATGGTGGGGTTATGGTGGGCTCAAGCAATTTATTCTCAAGTTTTCAGCTTTAAAATTCTCTTTTAGGTACTATATAATATCTTTCTGGAAACCTATTAGCTTATTTATAAATAGTAAAACTTTAAGGTAATTAAAAAATCATATTATTGTAAGTTATACATATAAAACAGTTAAAGAACATATAGTAAAAAACTGCTTTATTTCAAATGTAAATATTACGAAACTTCCACCATATTAATTCATGCCATAAATACCTACCGTATAATCGTGTTCTAAATATTAAAATTCATAATTTTGTTTGTAAGAAAAACCACTCTATATTACCTTATGTTATAATTAGGAACATCTTAAGGTATGCATAGTCCCAATCATTTTATACCAATTTAAAATTTAAAATCAAAATCAAATTTCTCAGCTCCATACTCTAATCAACTGAGCTAACTGGCCAACTTTTCTTCAGATTTCAGTATTAAAATCGCTCATGAAAAGCAATGTAAAAAGCGGCATGCAATTTTCAACCTTAGTAAAACTGATCATTTTTTTAGAAGTTATGATGCCAGTTATAATACATTTGTAATCCATTTTAGGAAAGAGGAGATGCAGACTACTTTACCTCAACCTTTTTCTGATTTTTGTTTTTTAAGTGATTTCACTAACTCAAGGAAAAATGAGTGGCCAGAAACACACAAAGTGTCCAACAACCTCACCGATCTTGTCTGCCCCCAAATATTATAAGTTCGCCATTGATATTTTCCTTGCATATTGTTCAATTATCATATTCATTACCTGTACTTGATTGAGTCCATATTGGCCATAAATGTCTTACACTGAAATGGAATCAAATCTCCTCCTAATCTGATTGTGGCAGAGATGTGTGTTATTCCAAACATAAAATACTAGGTACCTGCAGCCTACTTCAGGGGCTGGTAAGCATAAACCAGGCAATGATGCTCTCTGATTAAAAGGGAGGTCGAGTCAGAGTGTGAGCGGACACACGCCTACTCGCTGAATTCCCTTCTCTGTCATTAGTACTTTGGGGATACTATTTGTGTGTGTGTTTATAACACTAAAAGCCTCTTCCCAATATATAGTTTCTGCTGCTTTAATGACTGAGCACGAATGGGAAAGCAGGATGGCACCAAAAGCAGGAGATATTATGAAAACCAACATCAATATGAGATCATGGACACGAAAGCGCTCTTTCTGTAAGTTGCAAAGCATTACACAAATGTGAGGTACTGTTATTGTTTGGGAGATTAACGATCAGTATTTTCTAAGGCTTTGTCATGCATTTAAAAATAGTAGTGAGCCGGGAAGACTGCATCTTTCTACAGGATGCTCAGCGCCACTAGAAATCTTTCTCTCAATCAAAATAGAGGTTCAAAAGGAAAGTAAGGTATTCTTTCGTAGGTCTTTTGATCTGTTATTTCTTAAATTTACACATATTTTAGTGCCAGTTTATTAAGATGTTCATAGAGAGGTAAGTGAGCACTGGTTTTACAGTGGAGATGAGTAAAGAGTAGTCTACACAGGCTGCCACAACAAAATACCACATACGGTGACTTATGCGACAGAAATGTATTTCCTCTCAGTCTGGGGGCTGGAAGTCCCGGATCAAGGTCTGGGAGTCAGCTTCCGGGGAGGGTTCGCTTCCCAGCTTGTGGACAGCTGCCTCCTCCCCGCACTCTGGTGCTGAGAAGCCGGCCCTCTGGTTCCTGTGTTTTTAAGGATACTAATCCTACCGGATGAAGGTCCTACCCCTATGATCCCACTTAACCTTAGTTTCTTCTTTAGCCCTCCCATCTCCAAATACAGTCACATAGGTGTCAAGGCTTCAAGGTATGAACTTTGGGGGAACCAAACATTTGGTCCATAACACCCGGGTTTAAGCTCCCTGTTTCAAGTTTAGTAACCATGTAACTTGAGCAAATTAATTTCATATTCTAAATTCTCCAATTCCGCATCTGCAAACCGGGATAACAAACTCTCCTATACAAAAATGTTGTGAGGCATAAAAGAGATAAGGTATATTGAAGTACTTTCATAAACGATGAAGTGCTATTTTAATGTAGGGTCTTATTTTCTAGATTTATCCCATTTATTCAAATAAAGCTATAAAAATTTATTTTTACCATTTTTTTTTTTGTCAAAGATGTTTTGGTGTGACACCCATAAGATAATGTTTTCCGACAGGGAGGACTTTAAAAACACTCCATTGTCACTTCTAAATTTATAAAGGAAGATAAACACAAACTTATTTTTCAAAAGTATCTCAATGCTATTTAGAGTCCTGAGTTAGGATAATACACTAGTACAAAAGATGGAACGAAAGTATTATTACATATTACAGGAAATGATTCTCTGTGTGCAGGCTGCCTGGCTAAAATCTGCTTCAATCTTATATAGTGAAATCATACATTAGGTATTGAATTTGTATTCTTTGCATTTCAAGCAACACACAAGAAAATGATGCTCCCATCAGAACATTTGAAAATGTAAAGATGAATGAAACAACTACGTTTTATGGCATTTACTTTGAAAATCTGATTAAGATAGATGTCTTTAGCTCATAATTCTTCAATGTCACGTTGTCATAGCTCCCATCAGCAAGATGTTTTAAAGGCTTTCGATTAATATTGCATGCCAGAACTGAAATTACATCCTTTGTCGTTTAGTTCTTAATGGTGCAAGTGATATCTATCAAGTAGTGTTTTATGAAGCGTGTGTGATTTTTATTGCAGGCTGTTTTCACAAATCTTTTTCAGGTTTCAGGAAGACTGCTTAGGATTTACAATAAATATGCCCTTCTGTTGAAAATCATTATGATTCTTAAAAGGGAGGTGCAACTTACATTATCAGACTACTTATCAATAAAAAAACCTATTTGAATCTGTTGCATTCCATTTGCATAGTCTTGAAGATATCTGCTTTACTCAAATATTTTTGTAAATCATTTTATTATAATATATGCAAAATATGCACCAAACACATAGCTCACGAAGCATTCATCAGTAAGCATGTACGTTATCTGCCTAGCAAGAAAAATACATTGTATGTGGATATAGTGTGCACTATGTAATGAATGCTGATGGAGTGTGTGACAAAAGTATGCTTTATTGTTTAAATTTTAAAATATAACTGTTCATTTTTAAGAGGAATCCAGTGTCCTGACATTAATTTCAAAAGTCTTGAAACTCAAGCACATCAAATACAACTAATTTTCATTTTGTTCAAGACCAAGGGTAATAACAGAATCTTACATATAAATGAAGAGGACACAGAAAACAATTGTTGAAAAAAAGGCAATTTGTACATTCGATATATACATGTATTTCTTGCTTCGAATATAATCCAACATATTTATAAGTTGTGGCTCTACCTTTAACATGTTTTACTGTTTCAGTCTTGGTTCCTTTTAGCTATACAATTAGGGAGATAGAATCTGATATCAAAGGGCTTTTTTTGTTTTTAAAAAATCCATAATTCTATAGTATTTTAAGTGTGTGTATGTGTGTTTTTGTGTCCATACACATGCAGTTTAAAGCTTTGGTTGCTGACTTTAACTCTCTAATGCTGTTATGCTTTATCACTTTGAACTTCATAACATATGAATCTGCTCAGGCTTGGGACATTCTACACTGCAGATGTCCCCTTCTTTCTCTGCTGGGTCAGTTATGACGGCCATGACCTGACCCCCAGGGTGGAGGAGGCCTGAGATAGCAGCATTAGCAGGTAACACCAGCACAGCCCGGGGGCTGCACGACATGCTGAGAACCAGCCTGGGGAATCACGGCATCACGAAGATGCTTGTTTCTGGTGCAGGAGACATCAGCTTGACTAAAGATGGCAACGCACTGCTTCAAAAAATGCAAATTCAATACCTAACAGCTTCCTTAATAGCTGAAGCAGGAACAGCCCAGGATAACATAACCAGTGATGGTACCCATCCAATGTCCTAATCACTGGAGAGCTGCTGAAACAGGCAGATCTCTAGATATCTGAGGGTCGTCATCCCAGAATAATAACGGAAGGATTTGAAGCTGCAAAGGAAAAGGCACTTCAGCTTTTGGAACAAGTCAAAGTAAGCAAAGGGACGGACAGGGAAACATTGAACAGATGTGGCCAGAACTTCCCTACATACTAATGCTCCCGCTGAACTTCCTGACGTCTTAACGGAAGCTGTAGTGGAATCCATTTGGCCCCTGGAAATCAAGACGAACCTATTGAACTCTTCAAGGTGGGGAGCATGGAGATAAAACATAAATCTGAAGCTGATACAAGCATAATCAGAGGTCTTGTTTTGGACCATGGGGCACGGTACCCTGATATGAAAAAGTGTAGGGATACACACATCCTCACATACAATGTGTCCTTAAAATATGAGTGAATTCTGACTTTCTTCTTCTTTTTCTTTTTTTATTTACAATAGTGCAGAGCACAGAGAGACACTAATAGAAGCTAAAAGAAAATTCATTGAAGAAGCGTAAAAAATAATACAACTGAAAAAGTCTGTGGTGATTCAGGCAAAGGATTTGTTGTTATTAATCAAAAGGGAATCGAGCCCTTTTCCTTAGATGCTCTTGCAAAAGACGGCACACTGGCTCTGCACAGAGCTACAAGGGGAAAAAGGGAGAGGCTGACTCTTGCTTGGGGTGGGACACCTTTACATTCTTTTGATCACCTACATTCCGCATGTTTGGGACATGAAGGACTTGTCTGGAGTATACATTAGGAGAAGGGAAGTTCACCTTTATTGACAAATGGAACAATTTTTACACTGTTAACATTACTGGTCAAAGGACCAAATAAGCATGTACTAACTCAAATCAAAGATGCAAAACCGAGATGGCTTGAGGGCTGTTAAGAACACTATTGATGGTGGTTGTGTAGTTCAAGGTGTTAGTGTAGGGAAGGGGCAATGGCAGAAATCCTGATTAAATATAAGCCCCCGGGTAAAGGGCAGGGCCCAGCTTGGAGGTCAAGCATTTGCTGAGGCATCGCTCATTATTCCTAAGGTTCTTCCTCAGAACTCTGGTTTTGACCTTCAGCAAACAGTAGATGAAGCGCAAGCAGATTATTCAGAATCAGGTCATCTTGGGAGTGTGGACTTGAACACAGGTGAGTCACTGGTACAGCAGAAGTAGGGGGTCTGGGAAAACTACTGCGTAAAGAAAGTGTCTCCACTCCCGTGCTGTGACTGCCACCAACATTCTGCTGGTTGGTGAGATCATGGAAGTTGAAATATCTTCTCTAAAAGGTTGAACTGAAGCACTCCTTGTAGCATCTGAATCATGAAGACTACAGAGTGATCCTAGTAACAGAGCCATGGAATTTTTGTCCAAGCCTAAAATGATTTTCAGAGGAATTTTTGTTTCCATATGAAAAAAAGGAGAGAACACTGCTGCCTATTCAAATTTTGAAGTTATGAAATTCTAGTTACAGTATTTTTTAAACTGCACTGAAATGCATACATTTTTTACCCAATGAAGAGTGTTTTGCTCTATGTCAGTGATATAAAAATACAAGCTAGAGATAGGCATATGTTATATACTTTGTTATTAAATATTCCTTGACAGACAAAACAAAACCTACTGAAGACAAAACAACTGATCAAGAACGTTATAAAGGATAATAGCAAGAGGTTTATTCTGGGATGTGTCTCCCCTGGTCCCCTATCTCCATAGTTGATATAAGATACACTGGCTACAACTCTCCTTAGTAGCTGTGGTCTTTAGGGACCTCGCAGACATGAGGCTTCTGCCAACTATGTGTCTATTATAAAGGAGAATAAAAATATTAACATTAAGATCGACATTCTTATCCAGCATTGCCCTGCATATTCATCTTGTTTGGATAATGGCACATTTAAAATTAGAGTCTACTTATCTGGTTTCAGACATCAGGGGATAATGCAGATGGAAAAGGTTTTTCAAATTCAAATTCCCCATGGCAGGTCACTGCAATTCTCATTAATTCTATAAGGAAGAGCTTGCCTCTCTTTCAATGTTTACTTGTATTTTTTTTCTTTTTTTTTTTTTTTGCTGTATGTGGTTCACTGAAGGAATGGCAGAGTTCACTTTAGAAACATTTTCTCCATTAGCTAGAATTGATTTTTAAAGCATTCCAACACGTCCATATCCAGTCTATAACAATTCCTTTAACCCCTGATCCTCAAAAATACCATGTGATTAAAAGTTAATGCTCTTCACTGGAAAAAAAAGGAATTACATACTTTTCCTCTATTTTATGTTTCTTTGCAAGCTACCAGTAGTTTAATCAGTAATTCCAGAAAGGAGTGACTAAAAACCTAAAAGGGAGTTACTAAAAATCTAGGTTCAATGTAACTTCACAGATCCTGAATACAAAAGCGAGGTCACATGGGAGGGAGGAATCCACAAAGGAAAATTACATTCATTAAGGTTTATTAAACTCATTTTGCGAATTGCACAATATACGTCATTTTACTTACTCACAGACACATTGACACTGTTAGCATTTATTCCTATTTTCAAAGAAAGGAAGAAAAGCTCTGAGAAATTGAGAACTCTGGAATTGGTCAGAGAATAGGACCCCAAAGCTTTCCACATTAATTTACACAGGAATAATTATTTTTGTCAGTTTTGTTTCAGGCATGTTGTCAAAAAGAAAATGAAGAGGAAATGTTAATATACTATTGTAGAATAAAGAAATATGCCTTAGGGGACACGCTGGACCAGATGGACTTTACAGATACATACAGAATACTCCCTCCAAAAGCAACAAAATGCACGTTCTTCTCAAGTACACATGGAACATTCCCCAGGAGAGTGCATATATTAGGTCACAAAACAAGTAAATTTAAGAAGATTTAAACTTCTCAATAACGTTAAGAAGATTGAAATTGTAACAACCACATTCTCTAACCACAATGGTATGAAACTAGAAATCAATGACAAGAAGACAACTGGAGAAACCACAGAAATGTGGAGGTTAAAAAACACGCTGCTGAACAACCAATCAGTCAGTGAAGAAAATAAATGCCTAGAGACAATTGAAAATAGAAATATGACATTCCAAAATCTTTGGGATGCAGCAAAAGTAGGTCTAAGAGGGTTGATTATAGCTATACAGACTTACTTAAAGAAACAAGAAAAATTTCCAATAGACAAGCTAACTTTACATCTAAAGGAGCTATAAAAAAGAACAGCAACCAAGACCCAAAGTCAGCAGAAGGAAGGAAATAACAGAGCTCAGAGTAGAAATAAATGTATTAGAGACTAAGAAAATATAGAAAAGATCAATGAAACTAAGAGCTGGTTCTTTGAAAAGACAAGCAAAATTGACAAATCTTTAGCTAGATTAATCAAGAAAGAAAGGGCACTATAAAAGCAGAAATATAAATGGAGCAGATATAACTGACACCACAGAAATACAAAGAATCATAAGAGAGTATTATGAACAATGATACGTCAACACTGGACAATGTAGAAGAAATGGATAAATTCCTAGAAGCATACAATCTCCCAAGACTGAACTGTGAAGAAATAGAAAACCTGAATAGACTTATTACTAGTAAGGGAACTGGCTCACTAATCAAAAACTTCCCAACAAACAAAATACCAGGACCAGATAGCTTCACCAGTGAATTCTATTGAACATTCAAGGAAGACTTAATACATGTCCTTCTCAAAGTGTTCCCAAAAATGGAAGATGAGGGAACACTTTCAAACTCCTTTTATGAGGTCAGCATAACCCCGATACCAAAACAAGACAAAGATGAAGGAACGAACAAAAGGAGGGAGGGATGGAGGGAGGAAGGAAACTATGGGCCAATATCATTGATAAAGATAGATGCAAAGATGGTCAACAAAATATTAGAAAATTGAATTCAATAATATAGGAAAAGAATCATACACCAAGATCAAGTGGGAGTTATTCCAAAGATGCAAGTTCAACATCTGCAAATTAATGTGATACAAACATTTACAAAATGAATGATAAAATTCATATGATCATCTCAATAGATGAAGAAAAAGCATTTGACAAAAATTCAACATCCATTTATGATAAACACTCTCAGCAAAGTGGGTATACAGACAGACCATTATAAAGGCCATAGAAGACAAACCCACAGCTAAAATCATCTTCAGTGGTGAAAAGCTGAAAGCTTTCCTTCTAAGATAAAAAAACAAGACAAGAAGCCCCCATTTGCCATTTATTCCACATAGTATTGGAAGTCCTAGCCATATCAATTAGGCAATAAATTAAAAAATAAATAAATAAATAAATGGCATTCTAATTGAAAGGAAGAAGTAAAACTGTTATTACTTAAAGATGAAAACATACTATTTGTAGAAAACCCAAAAGACTCTACCAAAAAACTGTTAGAACTAATAAATGAAATCACTGAAGTAGTAGGATACAACATCAACATACAGAAATCTGTAGTATTTCTATACAGTAATAATGAATTACCAGAAAGAGAAACTAAGAATACAACCCCATTTACAACTGCACCAAAAAGAATAAAATACCTAGGAGTGAATTTAACTAAGGAGGTGAAAGACCCAAACACTGAAAACTGAAAGACACTGAAGAAAGAAATTGAAGATGACACAAATAAATGGAGAAATAATCTGTGCTCATGGATTGGAAGACTTAATATTCTTCAAATTTCCATACTACTCAAAGCAACCTACAAATTCAATGCAATACCTATGAAAATTCCCATGGTATTCACAGAGCTAGAACAAATACTTCTAAAGTTTGTTTGGAACCACAAAAGACCTTGAACAGCCAAAGCAAACCTTAGAAAGAAGCACAAAGCTGGAGGTATCATGCTAATGTCACCTAATTTCAAACTACAGTACAAAACTATAGTGACCAAAACAGCATGAGATTGGCAAAAAGACACAGATCAATGGAATAGAATCGAGAGCCCAGAACTAAGCCCACACATATTATAACAACAATTAATTTATGACAATAGAGTCAAGGACATATGATGGAGAAAAGAATGATCTGCTCAAAAAATTGTGTTTGAAAAACTGGACAGCCCATGCAAAAGAATGAAACTTGATTACTATCTTTAACTACACACAAAAATTAACTAAAAATGGAGTTAAGACTTGAATGTAAGACCTTAAGACATAAAATTCTTAGAAGAAAATAGAGGCAGTGAGCTCCCTGTTACCAGCCTTAGCAGTATTTTTGTGGGTCTGACTCCAAAGACAAGGGAAAAACAAGTGATAATAAATGGGATTATATTAAACTATAAATCCACACAGCAAAACAAACCACCATTGAAATGAAAAGGCAACCAACTGAATGGAAGGACATTCTTGCAAACCATATTATCCTACAAGGGATTAATATCCAAAGTATGTAAAGACTTGAAACGATTCAACAACAAAAGAAACAAAGAATTAAAAAAACAGACAGAAGCTCTTTTAGGTATTTTTCCAAAGAGGATAAGCACATGGCCAACAGGCACAAGAAAAGATGTTCAACATCACAAAATCATTAGGGAAATGCAAATTAAGACCACACTGAGATACTACATCACATCAGTTAGAATGGCTATCAAAAACACAAGAAATAACAAATGGTGAAGAGGATATGGAGAAAAGGGAACCCTTGTACACTGTTGTGGGAATCTAAATTGGTACAGCCACTATGGAAAACAGTATGGAGATTTCTCAAAAAATTAAAAATAGAACTACCATATGATCCAGCTAGTTCACTTCTGAAATACCCTAAAAATACAAAAATACTGATTGAAAGTGATATATGCACCCCTAAATTCATTGCAGCATTATTTTACAACTGCCAGGAAATGGAAACTATTTAAATGCCCATCGATATCTGAAGGGATAAAAAAGATGTGGTACTACTTTTCTTTTCTTAATGACAGAGTAGAATACTACTTTGCCATAAAAAAGAATGAAATATCACCATTTGTGACAACATGAATGGACCTGGAAGATATTATGCCAAGTGAAATAAAATTAGATGGAGAAAGACAAATACTAATGATTTCACTAAAATGTGGAATCTAAAAACAAAAGGAAAACAAATTCATGGATAAGAAAACAGATTGGTGGCGACCAAAGGGGATGGGGAGTGGGAGGCAGGCAGAATGGGTGACGGTGATGTTGATGGGTGACACTCAGTTTTAGTGGGGATCAATTTTTAGTGCACACAGATGTCCAATCATACTGTTGGACACCTGAAACTTACATAATGGTACATACCAATTTCACCCCAGTTAAAATAAGTACTGTAGAAATTCAATTTTAAATTGGAGAAATGTTTATTTTATTTTGAGTCTAAGGTGCAAGTGCCACCTAGCAAAGGTCAGAGACCATTGGGAGGCGATAACAGAAGCATTATTTTATTATAGGGAAAGTGCACTGCATTTTATATGGGGAACACAGATGAAAAAATAATTTGGATGTTAATGTCCTATTTTATAAAGAATATTAACATTTTTAGTATGTGGGCAATGTTTTGTCTCATGGTTTAATATTCTGAAACCAATTCATCTCTTTCTCATGTTACAAAACAAAAATATGTTAGGCAAAGAAAAAAAGTCTCTAAAAGTGATAATTAAAAAAATACAAGATCCCAGATATTACTCCTTTTCTTCTTGTCTTTATAACACATCTTGGGGTTTCGCAGGTTATTTTACAAACTCACAATAGTTGCTAAGGTAAGCACAAAATATTTTTCCTAACATTCTTAAGGAATTACTAGAGTTATCAAATCAAACAGTCTTACAAAGCACAAGCCTACAGGCTCATCTTTGATTATCACTACAATTTACAGACAAATATTTGTGACAGCATTATTAGAAGTTCTTGGTTTTGGGTTTATAAAGAACCATTAACTCTTTATTGTCTTACTTGGATCATAGACTGCCATATTTGTATTTTTGTGAGGGCATCTAAATAGGGCCGATTTCATATATTGAAAACAAAATAATGTCTGCTTCCCCTATAATTTATTTCTTAGGTATATGTTACAGTACAGGTAATTGACTTGTTTAACCTTATACATGTTATAAAAACAAGAATATCAGGAAAAGAATAAAAACAGAATTTATATTAACATGTTTAGTAATCGGCTTCTTTATGTCAATGCAATTAGAGGTAGTACACTTTAAATACATAATTTGACTTAAAAAATATAATCTGAATTCAAATGGCAAAGACAGATGCAATTAAATGATTACTCATGCAAATTAGAAGGTATTCTAACAAAGAAAGCTAATTAACTTTCAAACAATGAAGAGTTTGAAATCCAAGTCATACACAACACATTACTGCACACAAAGAAATGAAAAGTGACCTCAGAAACACTCTTTAAATTAAAAAAATGGACCACATGTAATTAGCAACCAAGGCTGAATTAATCGGGTTTAGCAGCAAACATTTTGCCCTGGCACTGCATGAAAGCTGGTTAAGTTGGTTGAATAGGCTGTGATGTCTGCCATGCCTTCATTCATGCTTGTTGCTCACAAAGACCAGCATCAGGAAAACACTTTCTGATTTCAAGGCAAGTCAGAAATATGAAGATTTATAACGGGGCAGACCTAATGGAGCTGTCAAAAAAGGGAAGTTACACTCGCAATGAAACGGTCACATCACTATCGAGTTTCCATCCTAATTGAAAAAAGAAAAATTCTTTGTGAAGAACCGTGCAAATGTAATTGGTAAAAAAATGACTCACAGTAAAAAGAGGAAAGAAAAACAGGGCTGGAAGGGCTACTCCTTCCAAGACTTAGAGCCGAGGTCAGAGGTAATGCGGTGCACAGGGAGGCAGTGGATTTAGTATAGTGCCTCTCTCTAAGGGCTTTAGGCCCTTTTATTTAGAATACAGAAGAGTCAGAATGAGACGAAAGACAAGGAAAGCACCTAACTTCCAAAATAGCATTACACTACATCAGTAATAGTGTCACAGTAGAAGAAATGACAGCTCTCCAATGAGTACCTTTGTCTCCACTTACTTCAATTAAACTCCCTAGACTTTAAAGTGAATCTGAATGACTTTTTAAACAGAAAAAAAAAAAAAACGACTCATCAAGACTGATTAAGATTTGATTTCTGTCCTCTAATGGTCCTCAACTATAGTGACATCCTACTTGAAGGAACCGAAATAACAGCGAACACAAACCTCAGCATCACGCCACTTCCTCAAAAGCACCAAGATTTCAGGCGCTGCCCCTCTGCCTGTTCACAGGTAAGTTAGTTTTCAGTGTTTCTTCCTTTGCAGGAGGCACGGATCCATTAATTTTGAAATGAAAATTACAACAAAAGTATACTACAGTGAATGTTTCGATGAACTTTCTTTATACCAGAGCACCGTGACAACTTTCTTGAAAGTAAACTCATGCGATTTTAAAAGACTGGTGTAAAGTATGGTTCCTGAAAATTCATCTAGACAGCATACCCATACTGGTGGGAAAAAGAGAAGTTTTCAAATCTGTGGACATAATTACAAAAAATCCATTGTAGCCAATGTAATGTCAGTACTCCTAAAGGAAGACATATTTCTCGTCTTCTCCAAGTCTGGGGCATTTTCAATCTGCCCCGAACTAAATTCCTCCTTCTCTTATACACCTGCCCACGCCATCTCCTCTTCACAACCATTCCACTTTTCCACTAAAATCACCATTTTCTACTCAAAAGTTTGGTGATATTTTGGCTCTTCCTTTTTTAATCCTTGATTAATTATCAACAAGTCTGTGGTTGGTTTATTCAAAAAGTATCATGGTTATGTCGTGTCCCCTGGATTCCCACCACATTGCCCCATCTAGACTTTTTTATTAAGTTAAAAATCCTTGTCTGCGGAGTAGGTATAAACTCTGTGGAAAACTATGCTGACCCCTTTGCCTACTGGCTCTCTCCCATCTATCCTGCATACAACTGACAACTTGGCTTCCTTAAATTTATTCTTCTTGAATCAACAATGGTTCGTTGCTGCCAAGCCACAAGTCCAAATTTTATTTACCCAATAATGTTCATGCACATGAAGATACAGAAGGAGAGGCGGGTGAAGGGGACGAGGAGAAGGCCTAAAGGAGCTTCCGCTCTTTTTGGAGACAGGACTTACATGCCTCCAACAGGCGGAACACAAATCTTACGCAAGTGCAATAAAGAAAAAAATATTCAAACTCTAGGTGGAACGTGACTAAGGAAACATTTGCTTTGTGCTGGGGTTAGCTTGGAAAGCTGAAAGCGCAGGCTAATAACCTTCAGCTAACTTTGAAGAGAGAAGCAAAGATTTAGAAAAGTCAGAGTGGTGGTCATAAAGGTTGTGGAGATGAGGACGGACGCTGGTTTGGAAAGCGAGTTAAGAGAGAGAGAGTTCTGGGCAAAGTGGAGACAGTCAACGACTTTAAGCTCCAAGAGGAAGAATGTGTACTTGGTTTGGTAGGTCATGTAGAGGTTGCACGGAAGGGATTTGTTAGGAAAAAAGATGTCTGCGTTAGAGTAACCCAGGTGCTCTCGTGGCAGGGATTTGGCTGTGAAGTGATGACCATCTTAAATGTGGGAGCTGAGTACACTCACTTGGTGATCGTTCATTCATTCATTCCATATATACTTATGGAGCACTTAGCACAGCATTAGGGACATATTTGTTAAACAAATAAATCAGGTTTTAACTAGGTTGCTAATAGCCTAGAAATGTTTACATATTAGGGTATTTTGGTGAGATAGTTTATAGGTTCTGAGTATTTGAGGAATCGTAAAGATAGTTGAAACTGGAATAAAGAAGTGCTATTATTTATGTGTGTGGTAACCATAGTCATTAATGTTAAAACATAGTCCCCAAATTTACATAATTTCTTCCAATTTATTAAATTTTCTATGCTATTAATTCAGTAGATCTACTTAATGATGGTTCCAATGATACTTCTGAAGTTATTCCAGTTCTCTGTGTAACCTACTAAGTGGTCAGAAATTCCTGTTAGATGTTTATCCCTCCATTATAGCAATACAGAAGGGGTCTTTATTCAAACCCCTAATATCTTTAGATGCCTTCTGGGTTGACATCCCATCCAATTCTAATGAGTAGGCACAGTTTTCTCCTTCACTGATTCACTCATTAGTTCATACAACACATATTCATTTAACTCCTACAGTATTTAAGGCACTTGCCAGGTGCTAGTAATTCAACCATCAGTTAGATACTTTTCCTGCCTTTTTAGAGCTTCTATTGTGTCTGAGTCCCCCATGCCCAGTTTGTTTTTTTCTACTCTATTATTATATTGCCTTCCCACTCTTAGGTATACAAACACACAGACATCAAATATTATCTGGTAAATAATCTAAAAGATGAAATATGCTCAATTCTGAAAGGTTCACACAGGGGGTTTTTGTGATAATGTTTGAATTGTCTGGACAAATGTACCATCAGGCAGAGAGAAGCCTTTCGTTCAACCGGGAAGAGGGGGAGCATGAAGGTGAGACGGAGCCCAGGGAAGCACTACTTCAGGTTGGTTAGCGCTGGGCAGGGCAGGGGAAAGGAAGTGACATAGGAAATGAAGTTGGAAAGATGGGAAGAAAAGGATTGTAACAGGCCTGGCCTTGTGTATCAGCTACAGAATTCACATACTGCAGCAGCCACAGGAAGGTGCTGAAAGATTTTAAGTAAATGAAGGTGGTCAGAGATGCATGTCATGGCGATAACTCTGGCAGCGGCATGGAGGATGGATAGGTGGGTGTTGTGTCTGGGTGAGCGGCGGGTGATGGGAATCAGCAGATATTGGCAGTACAGTATTGAATATATAAACCAAAGCCCTGGCAATGTGGATGACGTGACATAGGGTCAGATTCAAGAGATAATTAAGAGGTAGAATAAATTACCTTTAGCAACAGATTAAATTAAGGGTAGGGTAAAAAGAGAGGGATGTACATAGAATTTTCAAAATGTCTTCAGAAATGTCTTTCATCTTTTAAAATTACTTAAAATCACGGCAACTCAGCATTAACCCTCTTTGGTTCTCACCACTCTAATCATTCTGGAAATCTACATGGGTTGGCTTATAATTCTGTTAAATTGTGGTTATTGAGAAGTTTTCTCACCAGAGCATTTCAGTGTGTGTATTGTCTCTCCTTTTGAACTGCAAAGTCTATCTTTGTCTGTTAACTCAACAGTACTGAGTGAAAACAATACGTATATCTAGTTCTTTTCATTTTTTATCCAACATTCAAGGTGCTTTTTCACACACGCTTTTTCACGTTAAAAACACATAAAGCAGCAGAAAGAAAAAGAAACAGATTGGGAGAAAGAAATTTGGTATTGGATGGGGAACTGAACCTGATTTCTTAAAACAATGCTTATGATGTGGCACGGTGAAGAGAATACAAAGCTAAACAAATAATCTACTGAATAAATACCAAAATCTTGTACAGTGGATTTTCTTAAAATTGTCTGAAATACAAACCTGAGTGCACTCTTATTTGAAGCTGATTTCTCCTTACGGTGATGTTTTATTCACGGCTTAAAAATGAAAACAATTGGACATGCTCTAACTCTTCCAGAGAATGTTCAATTCTTGGACATAAAAGATAAAAAGAAAGGAAAGCACAGAAAATGACTATTTTTCAACTTAGGACCTTACTCTTTAATTGATTACTATTCACGTTTAGAGATGAGAATTTTAGGATAGCTCCTTCCTAAGAATATCCATGTTAAATTCTTCCATTGATTTCTTCCTTTAATACAGTGGTCTAGAAAGGATTTGCTATTTTTCTAAGACAGATGACTTTAATTTATTTTCATTTCCTGAAATAGAGAAGCATGATATCCCATCACTGCTTTGTGGAATATTTAAAATAAATGGAAGTATACATGTATACTTTCTATTTATGCAAATTAAGAAAATTATGAAAGCAGAGATAAGCTAGTTTTTGGGTATTGTATGATTTGATTTATGTAAAGTTCAAAAAAGAAACTAATTTATGGTTTTAGAAGTCAAGTTAATGGTTTACCATTCAGAGGTAGAAGTGGGCACAAAAGTGAGTTCTGTATGAAATACATGGGCCATGTTTTACTTCTTAGGGTGCTGGTTACATGGGTGTGTTCACTTTTTAAAATTCATTGAACTTCATATAATTTATGTACTTTTATGTAGAATGTTAGAGTTCAATAAATCTTTTTAAATAGCCCTATTTGATGTTGACCTTGCAGGAAAGAAATTGGGGAGTCGTAAAGAGGAATTAGGAAGCTATGTTGATAATTTAATTTTGAAAATTATGAAGACGGAGATGAAGCATTTTATATATATAAACTATAAGTCTGTTGCCACCTGTTTTTGTAAATAAAGTTTCAAAGGAGCACAACCATGTGCATTCATTTGCTTTTGTACAACAACAATGGACTTCAGCATTTGCCACCCCATGACCCACTAAAAACCTAAAAATACGTACTCTCTGGCTCTTTAAGAAAAAGTTGCCAACCAGTTTTTTTTAACTGAAAATTTTGAGACAACTGTAGACTCACATGTGGTTTCAAGAAATAACACAGTGAGATCCAAGTACCCTTTACTCAGTTCCCCGCAATGGTAACATCTTGCAAAATTCACACCAGGATATTGACATTGATACAAATCTGCCTTTCTTATTCAGATTTCCCAGTTTCACTTGTATTTCTGGTGTGTGTGTGTATTTTTTCTATACAATTTTATATGTCTATACTAACTAGTTTTAGACATACACTTATTAACTGCTTCCTCAATAGGAAGGGCTTTTTCTTATCCTTTGTTCAGAAGGTAAAAATTGTGGTATTAAAATAAAAAAGTGTAAGGTTCACGTCAGCTTCAAGTTTAGCAGAAGTTGGGGAGATAACCAGATTTAAGGCCTATCTGTAAAGTCATTTTAAAAAAAGGAAACATGCTCATGGATGTGAGCAAAATAAACTGTTTTATATCTGTAACTGCATTGTAAAAATTTTCATTTTTGAAGTACGTTTTTTTGGGACACTTATACACTTACTACCAAAACCTGGGGGGCCAGATGGGGGTGTGCACAGGCAGTGCCAGGGCAGGGGACGAGAAAAAGGAGAGGTAACCAAATTTTAGTTGTATTAATAGGTTAATCTGTCACTTAATATTGAAACTTTATCTACATGTCATTTAAAATTATTATCAGAAAGGCCAAGATAATAAATTTTAGAGTATGTTTGAGTTAAAATATACCATAGCACCTATAAGTGGTGCAATGAAATGCTTTCATATTTTAAACAATTCTTTATACAGTGCTCAGGAGAATCCATTTGCCTAAAGATGTTTCCTTTATTTCTAAAGAAAGGAAGAAATAAGGCAGAAGTTTCATAAATACAATTTAGTACAGATGGTAATAAATAAATGCACGAAGGAAATGCATACCAAATGGAAACAATCCATAAGCAAATCCTTCCTAGGAGTAGCCTTTCTGGAATAAAGTAGAGAATAAATGAGTGAATAAATAAATAATAAATAATAAAGCTGTGGTAAATTGCAATTCTGCTAACTGTAGAAATCCGCATTAGCAAAATCAGTTTGACATGACTAGTCATTTTACAAGACTGAAAAAAGGCATACAGAAGAATATAAATTTCTAGCCTCACATAACCAAAGGAAATCGCCAGGTTGTAATAAAAAAATTGTGAAACTTGGGATTAAATTGTGAGAAAGCATTTTGAGTCATAAATGGAGAAGGCAGCATGTTCAAGAATTAAGTCTTTTTGTCAATTAAAATACTTTTCTGTGCTTGAAATGAAATGGGAGATACTAGGAGCAAGAGGCCTTCAAGGAGAATTCACTTTAGTTGTTTGTCATATAGCTAATCTATTTATTTTTACTCCTAAACAATGAAAATACATGGTTTCCACTCTAAAAATAGGTGGAAATAAACAAGGACTGATGTGACAAGAACTGCTTAAGTGCAATCGTCTCAGTGATGTATGAAATATGAATCTCAATATTTTTCCTTATTAATAAACATAACATTACATTTGGGAATATCTGGAAGTAAGCTATAAATAAACTTTCTTTCAAATATTCAATCACAGAAAATTCAATTCTGATAGAACACTTCAGAACTCCCTTTCTTAGATCTGTCTCTCTAGTACCCATCTCAAATTTGTGAGAAAAATCTTCAGAATTTTAACAGATACACTGCTTTGAAGTCATAAATATTGGTGGCATTCATTCAATGTGGGAAATCAGGCTGAAACACAAGTATATTTGATGTTCAATGTTTCTTTTCACTTTTATTATCTCCCCATCATTTCTTTTTATAAACAGCTCTCTCTGATGGTGTCACACAGAATTTTCATCAGGTGATTCCCTCCTAAAAATAGGATTGTGAAACTTGGTTGCCTTGTCAAAAAGCTCACTTGGGTGTTTATTCAGAAGAAAATACTCTAAAACTTGTCAAAACTTTTTATAGAAACTTATTCAAAATTAATATTTTAAGTTGATCTGATAAATTTATATTGTCAATAACAGACACCTATTTAGTTCAGAGCGTATGCACATATTTATTACTGGCTATCTTCCAAAAGGTCTCATTATTCAGGGGAGTCCTCCTTCTCAAATCTCAACAATACTGAGATTCAAAAAACAAAGCAATGTCTTTGGAGTCTGGTTTGGATTTCTGAGTCTCATTGTCCTAATGTAGAAAATGTGGATCGACAGCTACTACCCCTAGAGGCTCAGGGAGAATGAAATGTGATGAAATAGTATTTGGCACAATTTATAATTTATAACAGATGATCAATGCAAAACTAGTTTTTTACTATTGTTTGACCTGACCATAATCAGCAAAGCCATGACCTAGCACAGAGAGGGACTATATGAAGCCCTCATGACCCCCCACTGCCACCCGTTCATGCCCACCCCAGACGTGTGACCTTAATATACATGGCACTCTTGGTCCACAAAAGGCTCTAAACATTTCTTAAAACCCTGAATCAGACAGTTGCCAACAATGAATTTGAGTCAATATGTGAATTTCAGCTTTTTATCAAACCTAGTGGCAACTATTTCTATACTCTCTTATAAGCACTAAAAGAAGTTTCTTTAACCTAAGTACTTCTATTGTTGTGCTTTCTACTTAACTCTAAATAGAAACGATTGATCAGTTTGGTAAAATCTAGGAAGAGTCCCAGGTCACTGACAATAGGTGCACCCATCTGCAAACAGAAAGGTTTCTCAACACTGACTGTCATTAAGGTCAATTCTATTATTACTATTGTTATTATTCAAGGGTACCATGTTTCTGAAGGTACTTCTCATTAAATGGAGACCTGTGCTCAAGATTACCACAATGGTGCTGCAGCAAAGTGACTTGGTGTACAAAAGTATTATACTGTTATCTTTGGCATTTAAATATATGCTCCTTCAGACTGACAGCTACTTATGTGTGGCTGCAAAGACCAATTTGATAGATAAGCAACTGTCTTTACAACAACATTCTCATTTTAAGACGCATCTTTGGTTTGTGGCTGTTTATAAAATACGCTGTTGTGTGCAAATCTGCCACTCACTCCAGAGTCAGTCCAAAGTCTGCTTTAGAACGGTCCTGTCATTCCTAATTGCTGTGCGCCAGAAAGTTCTTTGGTTTTTGTTTCATTGCAATTTATAATTATGTCGCATTGTTTGAAGTTCTGCAGGCTTGTGTGTTAATTATATACATGGGGGAAAAACATACATCTTAAAATGCTCATGCCAATGGTTTCTTATACAGTTATTTTTTGGTGGAGATGTATATTGTCTAGAACCTAGATCATATTATCAAAATGTGTCCCCATGAAAATCTAACTCAAGTAACTAGAATTCTTGCTCCTAACCTTCAAATTTTAAAAGAGAACAAAATGCAGAGAAAACAAAATATGATTTATGTATAGTAAGGCCTGTCCTTGAGATAATACAGATTATAGATTGCTCTTCATAGCCTATGCCTTTATCTTTCTAAGATGGTTAAGAGGCACAATAGTTATTATTTATTGAGTATTTACTATAGCCACTGTCCTTTACACATGTTTGTTTGGAGCTGTTTGTATAAAATGGTAGATTTTGAAATCTTGCACTTAGAGAAGAATCAACCCCCTAAATAATCTTGCCATCTCTGATATTGTATTCTAGCCTGTCTGTTCCTACAGCAAACAACAATTAAAGTGCACAGTATTCTCGCAATGTGACTCAGGACAAGTACACCCTTTGTTATTGAACGCAAACTACCATTTGTTCACTGGCCTTCCCTAAACGTTTAAATCATTTAGAACCACCACTGGTGTGGATTTGAATCCTAGTGTTACTTACCACTTCCTAGTTGACTGATCTTTGACAAGTTAATAACCTCTCTCAGTCTTACTTTCTTACATATTTTCAGACCTTAAAATGATTTAATATACAATAAACAAGTGCCTGAAACATACCAAATGGTCATTCTCTTTCTTCCTAAACTCCGTACAAATCTGCTTATTTTTTCCTCAGTTTTCTCTAATGTGGCATATGGCATTCTATCTTAACCAACATTATCCAAGTTAGAAATCTCAGAGCAATCTTTGGTTAGTCCCCCTCTGTTCAGAACCTTTGCCCAGCCAGATGTAATCATATCCTAGGCCACTCAGTTCTGCCCTAAGAGATCTCTCTTGAATTTTATTGCTCCCCTTTTTCCCTACTGCCATTGGCTGAATCCAGGCATTCATCACCTTTGCCTCAATTATGGCAATGGTTTAACTTATCTCCATGCCTCCAGGCCAGCACTGTCCAGAAGAAATATGAGATATTTATGGTATATATATATATATATATATAATATATAACATATAGAATTATATATTACATAAATGTATATTTAATATATAATATATAAAATTCTATATATAATTTTATATTTCCTATATAATTTTAGGTTTCCTAGTAGTTAAAGAAAGCAAAAGAATCAGGTGGAGTTCATTTTAATTACACATACCGTCTCACCCAATACATGCCACTTGCACTTTCTCTACCCAGTAAAATCCGACTTCCTCTTAAAGGCAGAGCTCAAACCTCAACTCTCCTGAGGACATGTCCAGAAAGATGCAAATACCCTAGACTCCAATTGTCTCCCTGACTTCCTAACTAGCAGCGATCTAATTTATTTGCCCCCCTCCCCCAATCACACAATGATGCCGACTGTTTTCCCAGCAGCACTGTGAGCCATACTGCCTGCTTCAGCCGGGCCTCTCTGTTGCTCAGTAATATTTTGGTTTTCTCCTGACTTCCTGTCACATTCCTTAAAGTAGCTGCTCTAAGCTTTTCCTAAATCTTCCAGTCTAATCACTCGAGCATCACGCTCAGGAAATGACTCTGGCATCTTACTTTTCTAAGATGTGAGCCCTTGCATCTGAGTTCTCATATTTTCCTTCCTGTGTATCTCAGACTCTCACAATGTGTGCTTATACATTTTTATTATGTATGTTTTTATTGAGTCATAAATAACGCACAATCAAGCACACGGATCTTGAGTGTTCAGTTCAGTGAATTCGCCAATTGTGTACGTACACCCCTCTAACTACGACCCCAAACAAGATATAAGCATTTCCTTCCCCCAGAAAGTTCCCATGTCCCTTCCCAGGTAACTCCTTTCCACCTCCCCACCCTCCTCCAGGCGAGCTCTCTCTGAGCCTGTCTTTACACATGTATTTTGTGTGTGTTCCTGGGTTTTATAAATTCATGTGACTGCAGTAATACAGATGTACTCTTTCACGTCTGGCTTCTGCTTCACATGGTGCTTCTGAGGTGCATCCATAGTGTTGTGAGGAGTGGTGTTGGTCCTTTTTCATTGTTCGGTAGTGTTCCATTGTGTGAACACACCACCACCTAGTCTGTTGACGGACATTAGAGATGTTTCCAGTTTTAGGTTATTAGTACTGTGGCTGCTATAAACATTTTTGTATGAGCCTTTTGATACATATCTTCATATCTTTTTGGTAAATATCTAAGAGTGCTATTACTGGGCCATAGGGTAGACGCTCAAGTTTGTAAACAGCGGTCAAGCAGTTTTCCAAGGTGTATGTGACTAAATCCTCACCAGCGGTGTATGAGAGTTCCACTGCTTCACATCCTTCCCCGTATTTGATGTCATCAGACTCCTTGATTTTAGTGGAGGAAGATTTCTGACTTTCTCAATCTCTCGTTACTCCCCAGTTCCAAAGAAAAGGCAGCCCTGGTCTTACTTACTCACGCTCTTGACCTGAGCTTGTCCAGCCTCCTTTGAGACACCTTCTCATTAATTACTCCCTCTCTTCTACTGCCTCAGCTGTTCCTTCTCCCTGGGTCCTTGCCTTCCATCTCACTGTGTTGTGCTTAAAATACAGTGATGGGTAAAGGCAAGTCAAAGTGATCAGTGATGGATGTTCCTGCAGTGACCATGTGAGAGCGACGGCGGCTTCTCTGAGCAGGACAGGGAAGCGGTGGTGAAAGTGGAATGTTCTCTGAATGTTCTCTGATGGCAGAGCTGCTAGGATTTGCCGATGAATTAGATGAACATCAGTTCCCACAACTAGAGCTCTGCCCTCTTTCCACTGCTTACTTCTAAAACTCACTTGGACAGTATCGGATTCGTACCTTTCCCTTAAAAACCAACTCTCCAGCCCTTCTAGTTCTTTTGATTCAATTCATTGTCTCAAGTGCCAGGTACTGTTTCAGGAATTTATGACTCGGCTGTTCTAGGTTACTTCTATGAACAAAATGGAGTAAATCTTTTCTTGAGAATTACATTCTGTGGGGAGTAGACAGTGAATACTAAATATAATCACCAAGTAAATTATCTGGTGACTTAGTAGGCAATTAAGTGCCTTAGAAAAAAAAGGTTGCATAGGGGGACTCCAGACAGTGGAGCCCTTTTAGACATGACATCAGGGTTAAGTCTCGCTGAGCAAAGACGATGGAGATGAGAGAGCGGAACAGTAGGAAATCAGCTGAAGGGCAAACTAGTACAAAGGAATGCCTGGTATATACTCCAGGACAGGAAGGAGGCCAACATGGCTGAAGTGTAAGAGCTGTACCGCGGCTGAGTACAACCCAGCTCTCCAGGGGCCAGAGGAGAGGGTCAGAGACAACAGCAGCCAGATCACCTGGGACCTTGGACGCCACTACAAATGAGCTTTCACTCTTGAGTAAAATACGGAGTTAGTGGAGAGTTTTGAGAAGATAAGTGACACAATCTAACTTATATTTTACAAGAATCCCTCCAGCCACTGTACTGAGAATGGACGGGGAAGAGGTATCCTGAGTGACAGCTGCAAGAACGAGAGAGAAATCTGCAGAAACCCAGCGGACCGATGAGAGGAGGCTAAGCTACCATGTTAGCAGCAGAGATAGTGGTTGCTGGATTCTGAACATTTTTTGACAATAGAGCCAAAATTTAATAAGCAAGTCATTCTATCACATGCACAAAGTAAATAAATCTTTAAAAGCAAGCTCCACCTTGAGCTTTACTACTGAAATTTAGGTTTCAAGGGCAGAGACTAGATCATGTTTCCTAGTTAACTCTTTATTTAAGAATTACAATAATTTTATTTCCCTTTCTACTTACACCTTGTGGTATGGAGAAATATATGCTTCATTTCTTTCATAAGTCTTTGGGGAAACAAAGCCTTCATCAAAGTAAAGAGGAATTTGGTCTAAGTCATAAAATATGTCACTGTATATACAAATAAATTTGATCTTGAATATAGTAAAATACTACAGAAAAGAACAGCATCTAGGTAAGTTATCACACATCTGCTATAAAGAGAATTTTTAAATTGACATCCACTGCTTGAGAAAATAGCTTTAGATGCACACTTTGTTACTTGTGCAGATATGAAAACGTATTCCAAACAGAATATATCTTTGCAAATCTATATTGAGAGTCCATCCTAGGCCAACCCCCATTTTACGAAGTGCAAGAGCTCGCAGGATAGCTGCGCAGTTTGCCAATTGGACACCGGACTTTCTTGTCCGGGAGGAAGAATCAGTAAACCTACCAGTACTGTGATCTATTTTGGAAGTAGTCAAGATTTTGATAGATGTGAAAATCCCACATTGTTCTCTCTCTCCCTTCCTTCCTTCTTAAAGATTTTCATAGAAAATCACTTGTCCAGCGTCTGCCGTGGAAGGGCCAACGTTGTGCACAGCACCCTAGCTCTGCTCATTCCCCGGGCCATCGGTTATGCCAAGTTAAGATTTAATTCCAGGGTGTCAAAAAGCCATGAAGCCAGCAACCCTGAGGAAACCTTCAACAGATCAAAGCCTTTGATTAGGACGCGCAGCGCACGGCAGTTGTATCTCTGGCAACACCACGAAGTCATGTAACACGCTGAAAATCTGTTCGCGTTTCTGAATTCATTTTTCACTGACTCCACGTATAAATGGACGTGGAAACATCTTTGACTCAGCAATGTAAGTGACAAAACATACATGTACCAGGGCCAAGGAAAACAAGCCCTGGGGTATCTCAGCACCCATCCCAGGCATACCTAATTGGTAGCAGAGCTTATTCTCAGAGGCATGATGAAATCTGAGAAAGCCACCCTGCCTGACCCTTTATAGAGCATTTCAGAAGCACCACCATCAAATGAGGAATGCTTTCAGTGACAATAGTGTACAAAGTCAATGAGGCCCTTTGATCAGAGTGGTGGAACTAGGTAACTAAATCCTCTACAAGCTATGGAAATATGCAATAATGAAGGGGCCCTTCAAAGTTTACTTCAACAGGTGGCCTTGAGTTGAAAAAGAAGATAGACATATTTAACAGATGTGAAAATCCCCCTGTTCTGTCTCTCCCTTCCTTCTTAAAGAATGCCAAGACGAATTTTCTTTAAAACAGAATACTAGATATCTAATCCATTTACGTATGCAAGCAGGAAATGTTTTCTGAGTGTTTTACTTAATAGAATAATCTGGATGCTTAAAACGGTACTATAAAAATAATACTGTGATATAAGACAGAAAGTTTGAAAACATAAATGACAAGTGGTATGAAGGACAATGATTCCAAAGGTACATAATAATTTAAAAATTGTTTCCTGAGATGCTTGGTTTTCTACTTCTCTTTACAAAATTCTGTTTAAAAAATTCTACTGTTGAGGAACCAATATAGATGCAAGAGTGTATTATAGCCTCAGAGAAGAATTGAAATGGCTGCTTCTGGATAATAATTATACAAATTTCAACTACAGAAAATTCTTGATTGTGATAATCAGGTGTGGATTTGATTAAAAGTCACATATAATTTAGTCTATAGCTTCAATCTTCACAGCCAATGCACCTATTACCTGAGAAAAATGAACTGATTTATTACTTTCTCAGCTTTTTTGGTTTTATTATCTTAGATGTTAAAAAATAAAGTCTAGACAGTAGGATAAATAAGAAAAGTAGGTGGTGATCAAGATTATAATTTCATCAGGAATATCTTATAATTCAGTACTATTCTTTTAGGGTACTGAAAGAATTGGGTACTTTATACCCAATACAGTAGGGTATAAATACAGTACCCAAAGTAGGGTACTTTATAAATTGGGCAATACAGTGTCTTTACCAATGATATAACTGCACATGTTAATAAAACTTTATTGCTTTATTCTAGTAATGGCCCAATTACATGTGAATGCCAAAGAAAACTTAGACTTCACATACTGTGGGTAAAAACTAAAACTGAATGGGAAATCTTACAAATATAGGAGGATTTCAAATACAGAGGATCCAGTTACCTAGTTCCAAATCTTTCAAATGTAAGATTGCACCTATTCATTTAAGATATTTATGCTGCTACCCTGGAATGTGCTGATCAAAAACAACAGAAAAGCAAAGAGAGACAATACACTTAGAGATTTAAAAGTTCCCCCGGCGTAGACCTATCTGACATTTCCGGGAAGTTAAAGAAGAAACAGATGCCGCATCACTGCCCGAGTAACTACAGATCACGTACCAGATGGAGGGTATGCACTGATGCCTTCCTTTACAGATTATAAAACTGGAAACAAGGCGCTACTGTAATGGTGTGGCGTTTTAACCATTGATTAGCTCATGGAACAAATAGCTGTTGAATATTTACTATGTGTCAAGGACTGGGGTGGTCTCAGGGATACAGGAACAATAAAAACAAGGTACGGGGTTGCCCAGCCTGGTGCAGAGAGGAACTGAAGGAAGACAGACACTCTTATTTTTGTTGAAAGACTGTTATTTAAAAGAAAGACGGGACTCATTTTGTGTGGAAGTTAAAGGGAAGCTTTCAGCAGAGCGCTGAGAGGGAACTTCACAACACCCTACGCTGGCTAAAAACAGGGCAAGCTACGGCATAAAGTAGCCAGTCCCTATCCAGGGGTTCAAGAAAAGGTTGGAAAAATCATATGTCAGGGAACCTCTAGAAAAACTTCCTGGGCTACATGAGGGGCTGTGTGGGAGGCTCTTTCAAATCCAAGGCCCTTATGATTATATGATCCAAGCAACGTGTTAGTGAGATCAATTGCTGTGAGCAATATATTGCGGCAGGAACAAACAGCAGCAGGAGGATGTGGTAGTAGCTGAAACATGAAGCCTGACGTCTAGAATGAAGGAGATACCTCTGGGAGTGAAACAGATGGACACAAGCTATTTGAATGGAAAAATCAATCAAAAACGTAACTTTGGAAATGCTTTCTGATCAATAAGGGTTTAGAGAGACACTAGGCATTAAGACATTTTTAATAGCGTCTTTCCTAGCACACTCCTTACACACTGAAAATACCCACTACACGTTTGCTGCCCATGTTTTCTTACTTGCCATGATCAAAGATCCTTATAAGTTTTGTGAATGACTTCATTTCTTCCTCTGTGAAAATGGGGGTCACAGTACCTGCCCTGGCTGTGTACCACACTAAGGATCAACTGACAGGAAATTTACACAGGTGGTTAACTTTTTATTTAGAAGGACTGATTATTATTTTTAAATATTACAGAATTTTATCATGTAAAAAGTCGGAGTCCTGTTGTCCCCTCTCTCACCCTGAACTCAGAATATGACCAGGTGTACAGGAGTGGTATTTGAAAGAGTAAGCAAGGTTTTAGAACACGACCACCACTGCCTACTGCCCTCTCTCCCTGCGCTGTGAGTACACAGTACCTTAGGACAGAGCCGTTCAAGCGAGCAGAGTATAAATGAATACATTCTTGATCTTTGGGTTTTCAAAGTTTATTTGCATACAAGGACCAGAAATGTTCTGTAGGAATTTGGGGGGATTCAGAGTTAATGTTTTGAATGCTCAGCCCCTCCGCAGGCAACTGACCAAGACTGCAGGATTGCAGAAGAAGAAAATCAGGGAACATGCAGATGTGTTGACCGGGAGCCCTGTGCATTGTTAACTCCTGCCACGCCGGATACAGTAAGAGAACAAAAAGGTGGACCGCAGAGTAGCAAGCTTTTACCCTTTCCCCAGCATGTTGAAGTGGTTTCAGACTAAAGGTGGCTGTGTGGGGTGTTCAGGCAGACGAAATTGACACAGCTTCATGGAGACAACCCACTCCTGACCCCCACCCACCACCCTGTCCAGGCTGTCATTTGGGGCAGCCATACATTTTCTGTAAATCAAAAGGGTCATGGACATCACTGAGAGCTAGAGGCACCCTATCCAATATTACACTTGAAATATACATATATATACCAACACTTAGATCTGACACCAAACGGAGACTACCTCTAAAACACTGCCTTCTCTGACAAGCTGCATCTCTGCTAATTTATTTTCCCTCTGTATTGCTGTCGCTTGTATGGTGGTGGTTTGATATTTTCTTTTCCCTCCTCTTTCACTCGAGCAGGACATGTTCATTCACGGCGCCCTACCGCCCGTCTCCCTCGTAGGCCCGTCAGAGCGGCTGCTGTGTATGTGGTGCCAGCCCTTGGGAACTGGAGGAGCAGCATGAAACAGATGTGATACTTGTCAGTTTTATTCCTGCTGCTCCCGAGAAGGAAGTCCTTTGTTCAAGAACAGAGCAGGCATGACCACCCACTGATGGCATTAACCAGTAGGAAAGAGTGAGGGAAATCTCTCTTCCCTAGCAGAGCGACTGCATTAACTTCACTCCGATGCTTCTGCCGGCATTACTGGCAAGTCAGTGTTTGCAAAAGATGCAAAGGGTGGGAACTCTCGGGAATAACACTGAATGGTCGA
Organism: Manis javanica; assembly: GCF_040802235.1. Classification (NCBI taxonomy): domain Eukaryota; kingdom Metazoa; phylum Chordata; class Mammalia; order Pholidota; family Manidae; genus Manis; species Manis javanica. The sequence goes on from NC_133167.1 coordinate 102,495,141, forward strand.
ATCACCTTCAAATGGAATCCATTCTCAACTTAATGTTAGAGAAAAAATACGAGAGAATATGGAACACATATTACAATTCAAATGGTCCTCTACACTCGGCAGTTTGTTCAGCTTTTTCTTATTTTGGTTTTTGATGAATTGAAGAGTATGTGTGACCTGTATGTGACTTAAATGATTGCATTAAAATACTTTAGAAATTTTAATTCTACTAACTTAGTCCTGTGCACTGCGATGTTGTCAGTATTAAGCTTGTTGTCAGTATTAAGCTGTGTGTGTGTGTGTGTTGAATGGTGGAGATAGTTACTCTTAACTGAATGTGCGGGGATTCCCATTCTTTCTCAAATTAAATTTCAATGAAAGGATATGTGCTTTAACGTAATTGTGTATGAAATAAAGCTTAAAGTGACCAGGGGAGTGAAAAAAACTATGAAAAGAACATAGCAAAGCTTGGGCAGTCAAACAATCAATAGGAAATCTTAAAAGTTTATTACAGCTTGCACAAGGCTTGCACATTTTTCGCCTCCATTCAAGCTATCATGTTGCATTGTCTCGCTCTGCTACTAGAAAGTAACCATAGAAAGGCAGGGAAATATGCTCAGAGCAAAAGGTTGAATTATAAACAGAACAAAAGGATCTTTTGATCAGCGGCTACTATTTTATTGCAATTAAACAAAAGTAGCACCATCTGAGGAAGGACAATAGAGGAAGGAGCTCATTTCTACGGCAACCAGGAAAATTACTCCTTTTAGAAGGTTTTAGGGAACTCTTTGCATGATAGCACTTTGGCTAATTTAAACACTTCGATCCTTGTGTACTGTATTCTTCTCAGGACTACTTCATATTACATAAACATTTTGCTTTTAGGACATAAGTTAACATAATAGAGAACATGAGAGTTTTTTCACTGGGTTAACACAAGGAGGGTTGATTTTCAAAAAACAAAACTGATACAGGAAGAAAAAGAAAGAACAAAACAGAAAATGCAGACAGTAATGTTAAAAAAGAATAAATGGGAGACTCAGTGGTCCCAGTTGATACCCTGGAGAATTGTGATGCCAAGCGAACTGTCCTGAGCAGCAAACCTCATCGATTATGCCTTAAATAACCAGAAGGGGAGACCAGCCTGGACATGTGGTTTATTCTGATACACTATAATTTTGCATATGATATTTTTCTCTAGTGAAGCCATCAATTTTACCCTCTTTAGAATTATAATGTCTCAAATAAGGAAGCATTAGGCTTTAAAGCTTCTCAGGAAGAAACATAAAAACTGATTTGTATCTAATGCCAAATCAGGACAAGGGGTCTGAATGCTGATGCTACAGAAAATACAGAAATATTGTTTACATTAGGAGAAATGCTTTAACATGTGCCATCTTGCACCATATTATAATAAGATTAAAACTGGTATCTTTTTCGTTTTGTTGCATTGATGAGACTAATCTCCATTTTACCGAAGAAACCACGATGGAAGCTTTTACGCGTTTACGTCCCCAATCTACTTCCTCTTTCTCAACTGAAGTACAGTATCTTTCTTAAGAAACAACATCTCTCAGCTCTGCCACTTTTGTCACCTTCATCTAGAGCGCCTGCTGGCAAATCAGCAGAAACGGGAGAGGAACATGAAGATACACAAGTGTGAATTGCATGAAGCCCGATGCTCCTACCACGCCATGTATTTTTGGCCACTAAGACACTGTGCACACTTAGCTTCCATACCCCATGCGGTGCATCTCATCCCAGTAGCAATTACAGCTACAGTCCAGCTGTAAAAGCCTGATGGAGATGCTGTGCACACTTCAAAGAACCAAAAGCACAATTCATTAGGACCGCTTCACTTGTTTTCTGAGCATATTCACTACAGGCCTGTACTGACAGGGCGGGCTCATTCCCATTCTTTCCTCTTCTACGCTCCAAAGAGGACAAACTACTGAAAAGTAACCCAGAAACTCAAGATTACCTCAGATGCCATTAAATCCCTTCCTTAATACATGAAAGGGAAACCAGACGGCAGCCACAGATGAAAGCACGCAGGGGAAGAGGCAAAGCCTACCTACGGGGTTCTCCCTCTTTCTAATTACTCGGAAACAATGGAAGCAATCTGCTCAGGCCATGAGTGAAGTACTGGATTCCAACTATTGGAAATTTTGCTAGTTACATGAAATTTTGCCATGTACTGACTAAGACGTGTAAATGTGCACAAATGGTAAAGGTGTCTGGGATGCACAGGCAGCCTTTTTATCCCAGAGCATACCTAAGGGACCCCATCAATTCAGAAGTGATTGTGAAGCCCAGCTGGGGTGGTGACCTGCTGCAGCGGGAGGCTGACCTGCAGAGCTGGGCACAGGGGTGGGTTAAGAGTGAGCGGGCATCTATCTGCCCCAGGGTGTGATTAGAATCTGCTGGGTGGGAAAAGGGAGAGTGTGGGGTTTGAACTACAACTCCCATAGTTTTGTGTCCTGTGGCTTCTCTTTGAGTATCACTGGATGGGGACTTTATGCAGATTAAACAGAGCTGGGGACAAATCCTTTGATAAGGAAGATGACTTCTTGCTCAGCATTCTTTATGAATGATGGCTCATTTGTTAGTGTAAATAAGACGCTAGTCCTTTATTAAAAGAAATGAGTATTTGAAAATACTGGTCAAGAGCTGAGACCTAGTTTAATAAAATGTGGAAAATAAACATAGTTGCACAAATTCAAATACGTATTATAATTATAATTTACTTAAGCTCAGTGCTTAGTTCACATAAACAAGGGATTGGGGTCCGGGTGTGAACAGTAAATAGGGTCTCAGTTAATAAATGTGTTAATCATTTTGTAGTTTTGCTAATATTGTTTTGAAATGTGCAGTTTCTGACTAGTATGAATAGAACTGATTTATAAACAGATGATCATTAGAAGCCAAGTTGTATGGAAGTAAGAAAAGTCATTTCATTTTATAGTTTGGATGAGATTTTATAATTTGGTTTAAAGGTTCTCTCTCCAAAACCCCCAAAGAAAAACAGATACAGAACCTAGGAATCCTGCACACAGGCTATCATGTCTGGTAACCATATTTAGCAACTCACTCCTAGCACACATTAGATGTCTGCTAAAGTTTGGGTGTAGGAATGAATGAATCATTAAATGAATTCTGCTTCTAGGCTAATGTACAACCCTCTCGCCTCTGCCTACTAAGGGATTCTAATGAGATAAAGTAACACAAAGCATAGGCGATTTTATCTCACTCAGCATGAGTCAGGATATTTCAGTGTTTTTGTATGTCCACCAGTTACATCTTTCTCTGCCTTTTTTTATATAATCATGTGGGGCTGGCATAATCAACACTTCACCCTCTGGGAGAGGGGCAACCTCATTTCAGTGTCTGCCTTGTAAGCTTTATGACTCCCCAAAGTAATTCAACAAACTACTGCTTCAGGGAAGGAAAAGGGGAAGGAGACATCTGTAAATGCAAGACCTTAGACTACAATACTTGGGTACGCAAAAACTTTGAGAGCGTACTCAATTATTCTCTAGATATTAAGCTCCTAGTGATTCTATAGAGGAAAAAAACTTTGCTTTTTAAACAGGACAATTCATGCTTATGAATTCTAATGATCAAATGATTTCACTAATTACTTGTTGCATGCAATTTGGAATAGTTTGCATATTTGAGTTTGTAGTGCAATAAACTATGCCTGAATGGTCTGTTTACTCCACTGCAAGTTACCAGGAAAACTCTTTTAGAGGACTTGTCTCTTTGAAATGCACAATGTGGCAAAAAGCCAAGGAAAGCTGGTGCTTAAGCAACCAAGACTGAGCAGTGCCTGTGCGCATTTCAATCTCAGCCAACCGAAGTAAATGTTATTGAGCTTTTGTGCGGTAAATTTGCTGCTTTCATGCCTACTGCATCCGACAATAGGAATCCTTGGTCTACTAGGAAGGAGAGAGGTTGCAGCGCCTTTTAGCCAGATTTCTACATTCCTAAGAGGCTGCAGGAGTGGATAAGACTTCTGAGGCTCTTAATGGGCTCAGGACAATGAGACTCAAGACAGTGGCGCATCTGAATAGAAAAAGAATAACCAGAAACACTGTATTACTATTATTTTTTTGCATTAAGCACTGGGACTTGGAGAGTTATTCTAACTCTCATGTGTTTGTAAAAAAATAATTTGTCTGTGATTTGGGACACTATTGGATTAATGAATGAAATTTTTAAGTTTAATTTTCAGAAAATTATAAAAAGATTCTTTAAAAGTCAAAAAATCAATGAACACATTGAATTTTGAAGGGTAACAATTTAAATGCACATACGTTAGTTATCTGCATTTTTTTCTTGAGACATTGAATCTTCCTTGATGGGCTATTTATTTGTATGGCTGTTTATATTAATAATTTATTCATTAGAACATTCATTCAGGGCTTCTTTATTGAGCACCTACTGTGAATAAGGCATGAAATTTCATTTCTAATTAGATGTTGGAGTTCTAAATGCATTTTAAGCCCCAAGCCATACTGATATTTTTTTTTCCTTTAAAATACTGAGAATATATTTTTAAGTATCCACTGCTATTACCAGGCAACTAAACTTTTTTTCAGAATTATACTAACATAATGTACCCCATAAACATGATATTTCAAATAAGACTCACTAGCATTAAAGTTAATGTGGGAATAAGTCAAACAATATTTCTTGATTTAAAAAAGAACTTTATGATAGGTTGTTCATGGTTACAACACAGTTAAACTTATACCTGATATCAAAGAAGAATTGCACAAAAAAAGAACAATACAGAATGACATGGAATCGTTGGCCTCACTGAGTCACAGACTAATTCTGTTAGAAGCATTTGTTATATTAATTTTGCTCTTCCTCTGAATTTACCATATATTTTCAGTGCGTACTCACAGGGCCGTTAATGTGAGCTAAGTAACCACAGTCACTGCTTTTTCTGGAAAACCCGGGATATTAAAGCATTGTATACTGGAGGCATTAAACATAAAGAGACCACAATACTTCTGCCTCCCTGTTCTCTCTTTTCCTTAACCTTTTGAGCTGTTCAGGGCTCTGGCTTTAGAAAGAGGGAAGAAAAAGAGAAACGTACATTATGAAAAAAGGAAAAAGGATGCTTATAAGGAAGAGGAGAGAAGCAGCCATAGAATCAATGTGCAAAACGACACATGAGACACTGTTCCTTGTCCCCCAAATACTCGTGATATGATGAAGTGGGCTTTCTTTCACAATTCTTTTGATTATTTTTTTTCTCCATGGCTTTTGAATATACCTGCATTTTAACTGCCACTTAATAATCCTAGGACTCGGGCAAATTATTTAACCTTTACATGCCATGGATTCTTCATCTGTAAACAGGGTTAATGATACCAACTCCTCAGGGCTATGAACATTAAGACAGACAGACAGACACACACACACACACACACACACACACACACACACACACACACTGGCTTGCTCCTAGTAAGCATTCAATAAATGTTAGTTTATTTGTCTTTTTCTGGTGTACAGAAAGTCACTCACACTGAATACAAACATATATATACACATACAAAATGGCATGTCTTACATTTCTCAATTCAATAATGTTTTTAAAATAACTCATTGTAAAGTGCAAAGCAGCATTAAAATTAAGAATAATTATTTTGACTGTTCAAGTGTCAGAATAAGAATTAAGCTGATTTCTCTAACTACCCTTCTTTCTGGTTTTTGTTTTTTTTGCTGCATGTAATTTTTTTAAGTGAACATTTAAGAGTATCTCAAATAAATCATGAATGGGTAGTACAGATCTGCGTATCTAGAAAATAGAGACTTCTAGAACCAAGTCTCTGCATCCTAGCCTAGTTGATATTTGGCGATCATTTGTCTTGTAAGTGTTGCTTTTTAAAAATTTGGGTAGACATTACTTTCACTACAGGATTAATTATGCCTTTTCTAGATTCTTTTGGAGTTTTCTTACTATATGTTGTCTTACTACATTTTCTTATTCTATGTTAATGGGACTCTATCTTTGGATAGCATCATGTCTGTAGTATATGTTACACTTCGGCAGGATAGCCAATCTGGGAGATAGTCTCCTTATTAAAGGAATCATTTGTTATTCCAAACCTCCCGATCTATGAATAGGCTGACATCATTCTTAGAGAAAGACAGGCAGTTAATAAATGATAAAGGTATAGAGGACTTTTTCTCTCAGAAGCCCACTTTCAGAGGGGACATAAGTGGTCTTATCTCTATCATTAAGAAAAAAAAGGTAGAAAACTATAATTCTTGAAAAAATATGAATTACAGGGATAATATAGTTCCACTTATTGTTCAACCACACTATAAAACTCGATTTTTGAAAGTCAATGTTCAGATGTGATGAGGACAGTAATTAACTCTTGGTAAATGTTGGAATACTTAACTAAGGGGGTATATGTGTATTTTTCATGTTAGAAGAACGGTACAAATGGCTTTGGCATTGTAACTAAGGAATAAAAACACAAAGGAAAGATGAGTCAAATCAGAGATCCAGAAGAGATTTAAAAAAATCAGCTGGTCAGCGGAAAATCTTTGTAATGTTTAAAATGTTTCTCTATTCTATCAAAGCATGAGAAGAAAAACGAATTGCTTTTTACCTAAGGGATATTCACCTTCCCAGGCTCATTTTTTGTCAGGTACCACATAGGTACATACATTAATACCGAAGATTGGCTCTTAAGTATTATGATACACAAGGTTTTTATGAGGAAAAAATTGAGACACCTTCATAAGCACACCACCAAATACTAGAATTCTGTGGCTGTATGATAAGGGAGTTGACATAAAATCGTTCACTTGGCAAAGAGGAAAGAATGCGTCAAGGGGTCTTATGCTTTGAGGAAATTTGGCACCTGAAGTGAAAGGGTTTAAACATCAGAGGCTTTGAAATAAGTTAAATCACAAGGCAGATGGACTCTAACTCTCCACTTTCTTTGAAGGTTGAGATCCTAACCAAAGTTATCAAGCTGCTGTGATTTTAAAAAGTGCTGTATAGACCAGCAGCAAGAATGCATTTCAGTTCTTCAAGAGAGGCATTAACTCTTTCAAATATGTCTTCCCTTGCAATACGCAACTGAGCAAAGGAGAATCTGTTGAAAAATAACTTGTAATCATTAAAGGGATCAAAATCTTGATAAAAAAGTTTATCCACAGGACATAAGTTTCAATTTTCTAAATGACTTCTTAAGATAATAAATGTGAATTGGGATGTACTTCTTGCAAAAGGGCTGCCCTTGCTTTGGCCATTTGTTTTTAGTGATTCAATTTCATATATGTCCTGGAACCAAGTGTTAGCTGTCTCCCTAGTCAAGGTCAATAATTTTCAGGACCATGGAGAACTCTGAACATTCTTCTATAGTTGATCCCTAAATTCAGTCAAGATTCAACTTGGGTAGATAAAAGATATTTTATATAATTTTAGGATATCCTTTAAAAAATGTCCATCCGGAGTACATTCATGAATAAGACCATAGCAAAAAAATAATTCACATGGTTTTAAACTACCCAAGTCTAGCCTAAATATCTCATTTATAGTTTAACCCACTTTTTCTTTTTTCCATCCTTGGCCTACACTAGACCAGATGGTCACCATCCATTACATCTTCAAAAGCGATTAATACACCTCCCTTTAGCTTTCTCTCCTCTCTACTAAATAATTCAATATTCTCGAGTTTTTCACACGAGTCTCATTTTCTATTCCTCTAATTAGCTTCGTGGCCCTCAGACCACTCATCAAGTTTCAGAATGGCGCAGCAAAACTGAATTCTGCTAGAGGCCCAACGAATGAAAAATAAAATAGGTTAAGTATCACATGGCTAGACGGAGAGATCCTTGTGAGCAGGGGCAAAGTCTTGTACACCTTTGCGGTATCTGAAACATAGCAGGTGTTCAATAAATGATGAATTAATGGGTCAGCAATCATTGGCACTCAAAATGTCACCCACTGTTGGAAAGAAAATTAGGAGTTATATTTGTGTTATGTTTAAGTGATGGTGGGGGAAAGAAAAAATGCTAACACTGGAAAAATGGCTGCCAAGGCCCACGCTGATGAACGGTCTTGTCGCTCCCAAATGTCACATATCATTTAACTTTAACTACTGTAAAGGATGCATTCTTAGAATACTTCTGCATGGTGATCAAATTTTATTAGTTTGCATAATGGACAGGGGGGCCCATTAAGTTAGGTAAAACAGTAATGATGTTTTGAGTGGGTCTTATTAAATTATACTTACATTATTAATTTTACCCTTATATTATGAATATTATTATGCCTCTCCTCTATGTTTTATAAATAAAACATTCAGTGTACTTTATCTGAGCCATTTCTCATCATCAGAGTTTGAAAAGTTATTTCTTCAGGCAAATTCACTTAGTTGAGCATGTATAGTGTTCTGCAACCCCTGCTCTTACATTTTTTTAATAAAAATGATTAGCATGAACAGAATATTGTCAGAATCAGAAAAGTTGGCTTACAAGCCTTGTTTAAAAGAAAAAAGGGTAGCTTTATTACCTTTGTCTTATTGAGAGGGGAGGGAGGTGCAATCTTACATATAAAGATTTTTTTTAACAGGAATGACAAAGCAATTCCCATCTGGCTGACTCCCTGAAGCATTACTCAACCCCTGCCATAGAAGCTGAAATGCACATCTTTCTTCCCCAGTCCTAGCACCTCAGGACAGGTTTTCATCCAATAAACACTTTTTCAGTAACTACTCTGTATTAAGCACTAAATTAGGTACTGGGGTTCCAACAATAGGCACCTTTTATTTTAATCTCAAATAGTTCACACTGAGAGAGGACAGATACATAGTAATAGCAGGCCCTCCATACATCCCTGCTGTTAGAGGTATTAGTAACCCGTCTCCAGGGATGAAAACCCAGGAAATCTGAAATAAACATTTTAAGCAAGCTTCAGAGGCTATGAAAACCAGTCTATGGTTTCACAGAGCAAAATCAAGAACAAGTTCAGCAGATGTTGGAATTATTAATGTCTGCAAAAGATGTTGCCACCTGAGAGAAAAGACACAGATTGATTAGAGCAAGGAAAGAGAATATGGAATGGGAGTTATTTCATGGACTCTGATTCCAGTGTTCAGTTTTAGTAAATACAATCTATAGTTTAGCAGTATATATTATTCTGTGTATTCGTCCCCCCAAAAATAGGCCTATAAGTACAGCTACTTTTTAAAATTCTGTATTTATATTTGTAGATCCATTTACATGCATACATATATATGGCCACAGGAGCTATTCTAGGAATTGGTATTTTCTGTTCTGAATCCCACGTTAAAAGTTGATGCAGACTTTTCAACTTAAAATTTCTGAATGATTTTATGGTCATCTTGGATAATTTTAAAAAGTTACTCTTTGTAAAATAAAAGACACTGGATTTGAGTGAAGTTTTTGTAAGACATGGAATTATTTTCATGCACAAGTAGATTCTGATATATAACTGTAATCCCAAGGAAGGTCACTTTGATTTCCCATAACATATAAAAAAACAAATTGCACTTCCAAAACCAAAATTTCTTACGGTTTGCCTAGATAGATTCTTCTGTAGTCAGACTAAATGAAGAGGAAAAAGGCAGATTTATAATAGACTGCAAACTTCTTCTAGAACCTCATTCTATCTGTCCTTAATGTCTTAAGGTTTTTAGCCATACTTCACAGATTACACGCATCCTATGTTTTTTTTTATCTACCTGACAGATGAAATGTTCAAAGAATGAGTGACATTTTAAAAAGAAAATACTTCTGAAAGGATGTAACGTTGAAGAAAATCAAGCTAAGGAAACATTTCAAACATGCACTCATCATGAACAGTGCTGAGCTCTGGAAGCGTGTCTCAAACAACGGGGGGACTGCTTCTGGGGTTCTCCGATGCTGGCAAGCCTAACATTTGCCTCCCCTTTCTCTACCAGAACTCACCTCACACATATTCCTAATCCAAAAAACACTAGAAGCTAAGCACTTACACGGTTCTGAAATCCCCCAAGATGAGCTGGAAAACTCAGACACCACACTCTTCCTCATCCAGAGGGACTTTTATGCTATTACAGCTTCATTTTACAACAGTAATGACTCCACCCATCTTTCATGGGGAAGGAACCAAAAGAAAATGTTTTATTTTTAAAACACGAGTTTCCAAATTATGAATCTGCCTTTGAATGAAATTAATCCTTTGAAGGGAACTTTTTTCGTCCATAATTACTATGGACCAAAACGTATTTTACTTGATTGTAACATCCACACAACACATCCTTCCCATCACACACACACATCAAAATAATATATAGTTCTGGGAGAATTAAAATTTTCTGCAATGTCTCAGGACACATGTGATTATATCTGGGACAGACTTAAAATTTCTATCTTACCTCACCTACCTTCCTGCTCATTTTGTTGGGTGGCAAGACAGAAGAAAAAAATCATATCACCTGTTCTCCCATTCAGTAAAAGCAAGTGACAGGTGCTTTAGAAAAATCGCAAGGCGGTCTGAAAGCAGGAGTTATGCCGCAATGGTGGGGCAGGGGTGGGCAAGGAGGGAGACAGGCATCGTAAGACCAGAATAAGAATGACTGGGAGTTAGTGAGTTTCAGGGAATAACGATGCTTCTGTTTTAAAACGAGGCTGGCAACTGACAGTGACTGCTGTGTTAAGAAAGACCCAAGGCCGCCTAGGAAGACTGCCCGTGATCCATTATTGATCTCTGATACAAGCGATGGAGGTGGCAATGTTAACATACAGGCCACACAGCCGCCGTTCCTGGAGGACATCTAGATCAGGCGACTTACCGAGGAATGCCAGAGCAGCGGGCCGGCCCACGGGGGCATGGAAGCGCCTTTCTCCCCAGCAGAACTGCAGACCCCAAAGGTCAGTACATGCCTCCTTTTTCACTCCAAAGTGTCAGCAACCTGGGTTGGAGTTGCTAAGTCTATCTTCTAAATATGGACATTCTTCCAGTGACCCAAAACTCACGTGTCTACTGTGAACACTAGACATCTGAAGGCAACCCGCATTCTCTGGTGTGGACTGGAGGAATTCTGAATTGAGCCCTGGCTGGCCTCTTGTTCTATTCCAACCCGATACAGGAAGGGAATTTCTCTTGAGGGAAATGGCAAAAAGTCTAGCAACAAGAGAAAACTGCATATGTGGCTACTATCAAGGATTTATTTCTTCTCAGTCCCTTAGTACCTATTTACCAAAGATTCCTAGGAATATTTTTGGTAAAGGGATTTTAAGTAACAAGTTTACAATAAGGTTTTGATGTCTTACATGATGTGAAAAACAGGGAATGTAGTCCAACTGTAAACAAGCTGTCATCTTCTTGCCATGGAACGGAACTCCAATGGGAAGTGTACCACTGCGCGGTCGATAGGGGCTGGTGGTACACTCGGCGTTGGCATCAAAGCGGCTGGGATGAAGCTAGCACTTAGCAACCACCTCTGGTTGTCATGGAAACTGGATAACAGAGGAGGGGGATGTGTATGTTCAACAGCGGATGGACCAGATGAAGATGATATAGAACGACACAGGGTTTGGGAAAACTAAAAACAAAACAAAACAAACCCCTAAAATGTGGGTTAGGATATTATAAAAGGGAAAGTACACAGGTTTACCATTTTATTTTGGAGGAATGTTTAACAACCATAAATTCACATTCACGATGAACATATAAACAACTTATCAGGTAGTTAAAAAGCATAATAAGAAAAACGAACTATAGTTTAGGAATTAGTCTATAAAATACTGTACACTACTTTCTATGAACAGCAAACCCTAGAAAATCTACAAAGAGCTCACAGCATATTTTGGACTGTGAAGGGAGAGGTGTTTGCGGAACGAAGTCACACACCTGCCCATCCCTCAGCTTCTCGGTATTCTCTGTTCTACTAAACAGATATAGGCAGATGTAAGGAGCTACAGTCAAGATCCCTGCTCGCTCATGAGAATTCATCAGATGATGCAGACTAAGAAATGGAAGAGGAGATTTATATTTTGTAAAAAAAAAAAAATCGCATATTCATGATTTGGAAAACGAACACAGGATTCATTCAGTAAGGATCACACTAATCACATATTACAAGTATAAACATGTTGCAAACCTACAGAGTTGAAGTCATACGTATTCAGAAATGTATTAAGATATGTATTAAGTCACATGTATTCAGATGCTAATAAGCATACCCTGTGAAGCTGATCTGAATAACTAGAGGAAGGGCCATGCGTAGAACCTTTTCAAAAAGAGGTACACCGCTTGGACACTCTTTTGATTATCCATATGTAACTCATCCATTTTTCTCGATGATCTGGAGATAAATTAAATCTCTGGAAGGCTTTCCTATTACTGTGCACATTTTCAGACTATTTCAGAGGACAAAAACATATTAGAATTAACTGAAGTAAAACACACATAAGAAGGTAAACGTTCAATTTGTTCGAGGATTCAAGCACTCTCTGTAGAAGAGCACGTCTGTGTTCCTGGCATGGTAGCAGTAGCCCCTGCTATGAGGAGCTTCCAATTTTTCTAGGAAGCAAAATGAATAATAAAAAGGAAAGAGATTACACATTAATACAATTGCTATGAAAAGAAACAAAAGCACCAAGAAATGGACTAACAAAGGTGAGCCTCACTTGGGTAGGATAGAGAGGGATGCTTTCTCACTAACCCTATTAGTGGAGCTGACATTCAACTGAGATCTGAGACAGAGAAAGAGAGGCCGTACCAAACGTGGGGGGCACAGTCTTCCAGGAAGGAGAAATTGATTGTGCAATAGTGTTAACGTGAAGAGATCCCGGTAAGTTTTAAAACCAAAAGGAGATGAGAGGGCAGGGGCCAAAGTAGGACAAGGCGAGACTGGAAAGGTAGGCAACAGCCAGCTCTGTAGGGTCTTGCAGGCTACAGGAGGTCTTTAGCAGTAGAGAACTAAGAAGGAGCTTTTTATTTGAACTATATTTTGCCCTCCAGAACCAAGCCAGGAGGCAACCAGAGTGGTCCAGGCAAGAGAGGACAGTGAGTGGCTCAGACCTGGGTCGTCGCAGTGGGGCTGAAGATGAGTCGGTAGATGTGAGGTCTTTTTGAAAGGTGCTCACAACAGTTTGTGGTGCTTCTATCAAACGCACACATCTAATAAAGCATTCTTACAAACCAAAAAGCGGTATTTCCAAGCTAATGTAGGCACACCAAAGAAATGAATTGATTTTGGTTGTTTTATAGTAATTATTTTTTTCTTGATTTTACTTTCATCAGATGATAGAATCACAGCTCTGTGAAACTGGATGGCATCTTAGGAATCATCGTGGCTAAAAAATCACACCTATTGGAGGAGGAGCAGCAGTTTCCCATGACTCATTCCTTCTTCAGAGATGTGGAGTAAGAGTAAATCTCTGAGAGGAACTTGTCAGGAGAGATTTGGCATGTAAGTGTGCAGGGCCTCCTGTTCGGTTCTGATGAGTTGGTTCCGAGCTCCTCATGTTGCTCAACTCTTGTTCAGGTAAGAAAATTGATTCTAAGGCGCGTTTAAAGATTTACTGACATCCACCCAGAGAAGAGCTAAGCATAGATTATGTGAAAGTAATCAAGCAAGCACATCTACACCCACACCTTCAGTTCTCGTCCATATACTTTTACATCTACCGCCCTGGCATTTCCCTGGAGCTACTCAGCTACATGTGGAACCGCTTGTTTGATATCTCCACTTGGATGTTACAAAAGGCCTCAAACTCAGTATGCTCAGAACAAAACTTATGACTTTCCTTGGCCTCCAAATCTTGTTCTCTAATATGCTATGTATCAGAAAATGGCAACATTATCCAGACTTTCATGCAAATCGTAAAGGCACGAGTCATCTTGGAAACCTCCTTTCCCCTCATTCTTACATTCAATCCACATTGTTATCTGTTCATAAATACCTGCCAGAATCTACCTGCTTATCTTCATCTCCACTACCACTTCCCTGTAGTCACCAATCTGTTCTTTTACATCATAGTCAAAGTAATAACACAAAACACTAATCTGACTGCATCCTCCCAAGCTAGCACTTGATGGCTTTTTTGGCTAAAGATTCAAATCCTCGTTCACGGCTCACCATTGCGTTACGTGCCCCTTCGCGGCATGCCAGTTGCGAAGATCGTCTCTCAATTCCTCAAACGTCTTGCTCCATCCTGCTACTTCCGTATACCCTCTACCAGCACCTGGGAGTCCCTTCCTTCCCCACATTATGTTCTACTCACCCTTCAACTAAGCAGAGTGAGCCCCATCTCAGTGGTGACTTGGCACTTATTTCTGGGATCCTGTCATTGATGAGCCTGACATCATAAAATCCTCAAGGTAAGGACCCTTGCCTGGATTTGCTTACTTTTGTATCCTCAGCACTTAGCAAATGCCTCGTGTCCCTATGCACTCCAAACATACTTGTTAATGCAATGTTTCATCAAGCTCTTCCTGGGGAGACCTCTGGAAAAAGAGCTGTGTTTCTGCCCATTACAGTGTATTGTAGGGCATATGCACCCACCTGTCTGATGTGTGACTTAAAAAAAAAAACGATTGTAAGGTTTATACTGGATCAATTAATTTCTCTATTTTAACACTCAAATATCAGGCATTACCACCATTTTCTACTCACGCAAAAAGAACTGTAGGAAGCAAATGGCAAGTGCTTAAGAAACCTCACTTAATGAAAAATGGGCCATTGAGAAGATTACAAATAATGTGCTCCCTAAAATAGTGGTCAGTGAGCAGTAAGATGAGTCAACTCTCTTCCACATACAAACATATGTCAGTTTGCATTTGTCCACATTCAGAGAACACTGTATCAAGCTCTGGGAAACTGAAGGCACGCGGCATATAACCTAACAGAGACACGTATGCAAACAAACCCACAGATGCCCAATACAAAATCATCAGTATATAACTAGCCATAGCTACAGTCAAACTCAAAAAAACTACAAAAAGTGGAGAATTTAGAATTACTAGAGGCAATGAGATCATTCAGGGACAGCAAGAGAGAGAAGAGAAATTCAGAAGAAAGACAAAAAATGGTGAGAGAGGAAGGCATTCTGCCTGTGAGGAGATGGGTTTGCAAGTGCGGAGGGCAAGAAATAGGACAAAGCAAATCGCCTGAGTAGGGAATAATAAGTAAACAGCTCACTTGGCTCAAGTTGAATACTTGGTTTAGAGAGGAATGGGCCGTGAGAGCAGAAAGACAAAGTAGATGGTGCGAACCACTGTAAAAGGCTTCAGGGTGTATCATCAGAAAACTGGACTGGACAAGAGAGGTCCTTACACAGAAGAGAAAGAACCAGCGATATTTATGTAAGTGAGAACTTGTATCTTGCAACTAGATTTTGGTTCATGGTGAACTGTAGGCACTAGTCTTCCTGAAAACTGATTTAAGAAGCCACCACAGATACACTTGGACTTAGAGGTCAGAATTCCACAGGATGCTGAGAACATACAAGAAGGATGAGATGGAGAACATCTAGAAACAAAACGAGATATTCTTAAAGAAATGGCAGATCCGCACCGCAGCGTCTGTTAACAACTTTATCCACACTGTACTTCCTTATGTATTTCTTTCGACACACACAGTTAACTGTATTTATGTCTTTCGTTCTTCTGGACACTTCTTCACAGTCCCTAGCCTACAGATATCCTGCCAACTCTCAGGCTTTTAGTGAATAATCATTGAATGCATATAACGTACATAGGCAGGGATGCTATTAAAAGAGGTGCCCTGACGCACAGTGAAAGAATAGTTGAGATATTCCACCTACCAAACGAATGAAATATCTAATAGTCATGTGAATGAAACCCAAGCTTTCTGGGACCAGCAGAGGCAAGAGTTGAAATTTTCAAGCATATGGGTGAAGAATGGGGATTTCACAGAAACTTTTGGCTGTGAGCTCATGGGGACAGCTCCGTGCTAAGGAAGGGCGCCTATCATAACAAGAGATGTTCAGCTGCTCCTCTCAGTCACCAGGGCAGGAAAACATGGGAGCCCAGCCTGAAGATGAGCAGCAGTCACTTCCTATTTTTTCCAGCAAGTCGCTGGCTTTTTTCCTGGCAGAAAGAAAGAGAGAAAAAAGAAAGGCATATACTTCCCCTGGCAGCCAGGATTTGATCCTCTGACCCACTTGTGAGCTGTCATGAGTCACTGAGAAACCTCCCAGGATTTCTAACTGGAATTTCAGGGCAGTAAAAAACACGGCATGCATTTTGCTCAGAGGCCCAGTAGAGGCATTAGTTGTGACATTCCCATTCCGTGGCCTGGCAGCCCTACTGTTAGAACATGGCCACACGGACAGAGGAAAGACTCTAGAAGCTATTTGGATGTTAATTTTGTAAAAATGGCTTATAAACCGGAATCAATTTTTCCCTGGACAGGGCCAGTTGACATTGGGTGCCCCAACATAAATTACAAGTTGCAAACTTGATCTAGCCAAGAAAAAAAGCGTGCTGAAACAGGAAATACAGGGGGTAATACGGTAATAATAGAAATACTGACAGTTAATGCATGCAAATCTAGCATACATAAATATATATATATATATATACACCATATTTGTTTGTGGCATTTATGTACATACCAGGCAGAGTTTTTCATTGTTACTGTGTCAACATGCTATTGTAGTAAAACTGGTAGTAATAACAAGAACTTGTGCAGCGGTTATTATGTGCCAGTTATGATTCCAAGTGTTTTACATATATTAAAATACTCTAATCATTTAATTCTCCCATTTGTTCTGAGAGGTAGATACGCTTGTTAATATATATTAACATATAATTCATTACAGTAAAAGTTCTTTGTGGAACAAATGTAAAGATTTGTAAGCATAAATCTGAGGCCTACATATTTGAGAAATAGTTGCTATAAGAAAATAGGCACTTGAAGGATTGTTTAAATGAGATAAGTTTCTCTCTTTTCCCCAAATCCTGGCCTAAGAAGTGCTCTGTCTTTGCTATAGAATATACGAGAATACAATAACCATATAGTTCTATTTTAAAATAGGAATGCCAGTAAGAATTTTGGGGCAAATACTGAAATTCACCCAAATATGTACATGGGGGATAGTTAGAAGGTAGTAAGTTCCTAGTTCCAGTGAGAATCTGTTTTCCATAGGAAAGGTGAGAGCTTTTCTACCTGAAACTCTCTGTAGGATTCCCTGAGGCAGGGCTAATAACTAAGGAAAATTTATGACTGGGTTTCTGCTTTTCTCTAACACTCCACACTGTTCTTTTCAGATTCACATGTGAAAGGCTAACGGGCCAACGGGAGAAGGGGGCCAGTCACAGCGCCAGGGCAATCCTGACTGTTCACAGACGGCAGAAGTTTGCTATAAAGCAAAAATCACCCACCAAATTTCAACCTGCTTGGACAAATGAATAAACAACATGGTTATCCCAGGGGCTATGAGGTAGGACCTGAGGAGGAGAGATCTGTTTTGTTGTCCGGTAGCTTGAAGAAGATACCATTGTGAAATCAGTGACTGCCCTCTTTCCACTTTTCGTTTACTCAATTACAATTAGAGGACGTAATCCGGTCTCACCTTCCGAACCAACATCTTGAAGCAATCCTCCAGTGGTTCTACTCTCTGTTGGTGTTTGGTACAAAACCTGACTTCTGTGTAATGCTCTGGATCTAGGGTGATCGTATGATTTGTGATCCCAAACTGGAAAGCTGAGAGTGGAAGATGGTATTATCAGTGACTCTGCCAGGGCTGCAAGTATCCATGGGCTCTGCCTGGGGTAACCTGCATGTGTGCTTAATACCACGGTCCCTCTCCAGCTTCTCATGCTGACTCTGAGCATCGACTGTTAGCTCCCTGCCTTCCGTGTGAACAGAGCTCATTTGCAAGACTCCAAGGAGAAGAGATTTGAATTGACTACCTGTTTAGCCACTCAGCATGCAATCCTGGGCAAATTATTCAACCTCTCTGCAAATTTGTAGAATCCTGCAGGATAGAATTCTATTTCCATTGCTGATTTTCTCTGCATCCTTGGGTAATTTACTTAGTATTTCTAAACAATAGGTTCTTCAGCCATAAAATGAGGGAAATAATACCACCTTTCTTAATGGATTTGGGTGAAGAATGTGTACAATGATAGACTCCAGCAACCAACTGTTAACCATACCTAAGACTGTCTACACTGAGTTTTCTCTCTCCAGTTAGGTCTGAAACCCAGCAAATTTAAACCACAGTATGTGGCTGACCTGGTATCTCCCTACTTTCTTCTCTGCATGTGACCTTCAACAACAATGAACTATTACAGTGCCACCAGCCCTCTGCCCCTCACTGTGTTCCTCAACTTGGAGCTTTTATATTGTCCTTTCTGGCAGGAATGCCCATCGCCTGAGATGACTCCTGTTTGTGCTGTGAGATTCTGCTCGCCTTCACCCCCTGCAGGTAATTTTCCCTGACTCCTTGCAAGCTGGGTGAGGTCCCCCTCTCTGACTCTCCTAAGTAGCTGGGCATAGTTTTGTTTCTACACCTTCACAGATGCGATGGAATCATAACATGATGTCATCATTAATCACCTCCCCACCCAAACTTTGAGTTCTCTGATGCCTTTTATTCATCTTTGTATTCTTAGAGTACACAGCATATAGCTGGCTCAGTAAATGCCTGCTGAGTGGATGACTGAGTGAGTCGGCCACACATCACTTTTCCTGACTCAGAGCAATGCACATAAAGTCACACACATAGTGGGGACTCAGAAAATACTTACTGGCCCTAGATGGGAAGACTAGAATGTATCACGGGAAAGACTTTATGTGAAAAAATGAATACTTAGGAGTCTGCACTCTTTCCAAAGGAGTGGTAATGAATTTCCTAGGCTACCTAGAAAAATATTTGAGTTAGAGATGTAATTTTAAGAGCTGATATTGTAGGACCCTATTCATGAGAAAGTAAGAGGCACTTCTGAATAATTAATAGCTGTATTAGAAGTAGTGGTAAAAACACATCCACAGGGGACTGATAATGTATACATTACAAAAAGGTAGGATTTCTGCTCACACACAAGTTTGCCTGCTACAGTAGCATGAGACCGGGTCCCTCCAGTGCTCAAACACTTAGGGAGGCACATTAATAGGACTCTCTAGGACTCAGATCACAATCAGGTGATCACTTGTGCCCTTGGAAAATAATGCCCTTCTCATATGCTGTGTAAGATGCATTTGTTATCCCCATCAGATTTATTTTCTCTGTTATACAGTAAACACCAATACCTACGTTAAATCTTGTGATTTTAGTCTTGTGAGTAAGCTCACCATACTTTTCACTGAGCTTATAAGGTCTATTAAAAATAAATAACTGTATTTCATTTTTTAAAGAAAATGACAATTACAGGAAGGGAAACATTTAATATAATGAGACTGATCTGATAGGAAGAAGGTAGCAAACTGCTCACTCTGTTGGTGTATTATTAACTCTTTCTGGTCACTTGGGTAACATTTTGAGAACTGTACTAAAAGAGGTAATTTACTAAATGGTGCCCTAATGGCCAGAAAGAGTTAATGTGGTAATCAAAAACGAGCAATTTACTTCTCATCAACTAATCAAGCTCAGTAAAATTTTTATTAAAATGCCTCTGATACTGTTCAACTGAAATTTTAATTGAAAAACTGAAAGCCATTTAGCTGGAAATAGGTAGGGTGGATATTACAATCGATTCATCCAAGAAAACTAATGGTACAACTAACAGAGGGAAAACAATGAAAAAACATGAAATATTACCAATACCACTGGCACCACTACTTCTGAATGCCTTTTATGTGTCTGTCACTCTTCTAAGCATGGTGTATAGCTCACTGCATCTTCAAAATGGTAGTATTATTACCAGAAATGAAGGAACAGAGAGGTCATAAGTAGCTGAGCCATGCCCAGAGGCCAGGTTTGTCAGATTTCACGGAGTATGATTATTTTATTATGTGCAAAACGGCCTTCCAATACATAGAGACAAAAATTGTTGCTTACTAGTTATCTAATGAGCTGTAATGTGCTGGAGACGGCTGCCTCGTCAAGCGTCCACTGCAGAGAAATTCTGATTCGCCTTAGTGCCAAAAAGGTTTCTGTTTTTCCTGGGCTTTGTCCTGTGTACAAAAAGGAGCTCTCTCTCA
The DNA here is from genome assembly GCF_040802235.1 of Manis javanica. Lineage (NCBI taxonomy): Eukaryota > Metazoa > Chordata > Mammalia > Pholidota > Manidae > Manis > Manis javanica. The sequence goes on from NC_133167.1 coordinate 102,515,282, forward strand.
GCAGGCCTGGGACGGCTCTTCTCAGGAAGGCCTGCTTGGACAGCTGGCCTTTGGCTGGCACCTGGCACCTCAGACTTGGGCAGTTCCCACCATTCCCAGAAGGGAATGAGCGGCTCCTTGTGCTTTAAGCTGTTTTATGTAGCGTGGCTTTTGCTGACTACCTGCTTTCCTTCTGTGAGTCTGGGAACTGGGTACATGCCAGGGAGATGGTCCCTCCATTCCTAGCCCCCCGTTGAATCGCTGTGTGCCAGGTCTCTGGTGAGCTCTGCTGGTGCATGACACTTCGCACGTGTTGTTGTCACTTGGTGCTCTAGGAATTTAAGTGTGTTCTGCCTGGCTCTGCTGGGAGGGGACTCCCGGAAGCTTGTCGCTGCTTTTCACTGAACTTCACTCCAAATGCCTTTTTCCTTTGCTGATTTTGCTCTAAGAAATCTTAGCCATGAGGTCTATATTCCGAGACCTGTGAGTCTTCCTAGCAAGTCATCTAATCTGGGGGCTGGTCTCAGGGACCCCCTGACACAGTCCGTATTTACGTTATGGTCACTGTGAACGTAAACGACTAACACTGCCTCTTATAAAGGCTTTTAGAATGTAGAAAGCCAACATTTGTAGCCTACCTAGAGCAAGGGTGTAGGTCTTCATGATTTGCAAATTTTAGCATTTTTAACTCCATTTCATAGCCTAGCTCACGTCTCTAATATTTTTATTTGCTTTTGAACCTGTTTGACAGCTAAAAGTAATTATTTATGCATATATTTTTATTTATGTATTTGTTTTACAATATATAAATAAAATTTTATTAAAAAGTAAATGAAATAAAAATTCCTTTGTGAATGTCCCAGAAGCCCGTAACGTGTGTGATGCCCCCCCTCGGCGGTTTCTGCCTTGGCGTCCCTGACAGCACCGTCCCCTTGTCCCCTCCCTACCCCGGGTCTCCCTGGCCAGGTCCCTCCTGAGTCCTCTAAAAGCCTGTTCCGAGATCACTGTCCTCTCTCCTGCCTCTTCTCTCTCTGTAGCTGTTCACACCCAGTTCAAATGCTTCTGAAAATTCTGCCTTGAGCTCCAGACTAAAATTCTTGTCCATCTGAACATCTTTTTCTGATTTGTGATATGCACCTTAAACTTGGTATGCCCAAATGCACCCGAACTCTGGGGTTCCCATCTACCCCCTCCCACCCAGCCTTCTGCACCCCTACTCTTCCTGGCGTCAGCGGATGGCCCTGACCCCCACTGAGCACGCAAGCCCCAAATCTGGGACTCCTCCTCGATTCTTCCCTTTCCGTTGACCTCCATCCATAAGCAAGTCTTGCCAATTCTACCCTCAAAACAGAGCCACTTCTCTTCTATGCTCCAGACTGGTGGTTCTCAATGGCGGCAATTTTGCTTCCAAGGGGATATTCTACAATGTCTGACCATCGTACAACACAGAGGACAACCCCGACTCTAAGCACTGTGTGGCCCGAAGGCCACCAGCACGAAGGCTGAGGAGTCCTGCTCCAGACTATAGGAGCCCAGACAGAGTCCAGACAGAGTCCAGACAGAGTCCCGACTGCTGCAAGGCTCGCTCCTGCTGTCAGCCTCTGGTACAGGGCCTTCTAAACGACCGCCAGCCCTATCTGGGACAAGGCAGAGTGTAAGTACAAGTGAGTATTATAAACAGGGAAAGGGAAAGCTGAACTAAAATCTATAGTGTTTTTAAAGGCAATCCATTGGAGAGGCTAGTGTCACATGCTAAAATCTAGAGATATTTGCAATGACCAAAAGAAAACAGGAGACTGTAATCTGAGTTCCTTTGAGTAATTTTTTTTGTTTTCCTGCAGGAACTAAAACAAAACGAAACAAAACAAAACAAAACAAAAAGAAATCAGAAAAAAGAAGTCACTAATCTGAGATGAGCATGCTTGTGAATAGGCTGAGATATCGGTCACGTCTCACTGACCAGTCTGAAATTCCCAGTTATCTCAAAAAGCAATTTGCCTTAATTGGTTATCTTGCTTATATATTTAGATATGTATATATGAAACTAAACACATAAAAACCTACTTACACACATGATAGAGCAGTATCTCCCCATTCCTGCAGTCTAACCTAGATCACTAGCATGTCTGTTTATTATACTCTCACACTGAATGGTAATTGCTGACTTATTTTCCCCCCCCAACTGTACTACAAGCCATTAGTCAGTGCTTATTTGAATTTATATTCAGAACAGTTGGCTCCTATGTTGGTGCTGAACAAATATTTATTGAATGAACCTATAATGAAGAGATGATTAAATGAATACAGAGATGGACAGGAAAGAGGGCCTGACCACTGGCAATGGTACAGACAAGGCTCTGGGATGCATTCAGTACTACCCACGTTTCTAAGGCAAATGTGGTGGCGTGGGAAGAACTTAATCGTCTCAAGCAGAAACGAACATGCATGGAATGGGACCTAAAAACTCATGCTAGGTCCATACCCTTAGGTAAACACGAAAAGGCAGTGCAGCTCTGTAAAGTAACAAGGACTGTCTTCTCAAAACAAAACCCTCACAAATTCCCAACAAGAAGAAAACTAATGCATAAGAATAGGAGAAAAACAGTGTTTCGGGCAATTTTTATGTACTTGGAAGTGCACCAGTATTTATCCATAAAACACAAAATAAGCCATACAGAGAATCATTTTAAGACCAAGTGACATTCAAATTTTGGTTCCCTTTCGGGTTCTCTAGTGCACTGACCTTCGTAGGGCTCATCTCCACCCCTCTAAACTTTTTTCCAGTTCAATTACTGCACTGACCCCAATATGTCATGTGCTTCCTCCTTTTATATGAAAACAATGGAAACCCGAATCTACCCTGAAATCACTTCAAAATTACAGGAAGAAAAATTAGCAAGCTCAGGAGCTAAGGTGAGTTTTAGGTGCAAGCACAGCAATCACAATAAATTTGTCTTTGAGGCTAAACCCTGACACAGTTAGTGCTCAATCGCGTAGTACGTACTTAGGGTGTACAGTAAATACAAGCCCTGGATCACTACAATCAAAGCAGAATTCTCTAAGCAATCTCAATTCACAATCTGAGTGGCTGATATTGCAACAGAAATAGTTTGATTTAGCATTAACACATGATTTACCATAATACTTCACTGTTGTAATAAAAAAAGCATTTTGGTATGAATAAGTGAGACCTCCCCTGTCTTGTGTCCTTGGCTTCTGGATTAAAGTCTGCTGATAAATAAATAGTTCTTTCTTTCTTCCCCCAAACACATCAATAGATCAGAGAAAAAGTCTTTTTTTTTCCTTCAGAATTTTGTGATTTTGTAGAAAATGTACAATGTTTCTGTAAAGTCTTTTTTTGAAATGATTCTAGGAACAGGCACTGGAGAAGCCCTGTGGGCTACAGAGAATGTCATAATAGAGGCAGACTGGGAGGTTTTAAATCTTGCTAAGTTTTGAAGGTTCATTTGCAACATAAGGATACAGGAAATTAGGACTGGAAGGGATCTTGAAATACCCTTGGCCTAACTCCTTATATATCGATGAAGATATTCATGATGAAACAACCTACCCAAATTCACGCAACTACTACATTATTGCTTCTATGCGTGACATCATGGATTGTAACATAAATCATCCATTTATTTATATCTTATACGGGGTAGACTGTATACACTTGTTGTTTTAATACCAACAGGTAATAGTTTCCCCTCATCCATTTAATTAAATATCATTTCATGCATTGGTAACAAAATCACAAGCCTTCTCCTCATTTAAAGTCTAACACTTCCTCTGAATCACTTTTGATCATCTGTAATTAGGCAGCACGCCACAGTGACAACCATGTGTCCCGATTTACTCCCCTACCTGGCAGCAAGCAAGTTTCTTCTGACATCAGTTAAAAAAATGCATCCCAATTTCAGAAAGTTACAAGACAAAATGAAAGTGTTTCAAAATTGATGGAAAAAAACGTAGGTAATGGCAACGATAGAAGGACGTCTCCTAACTTTTTTCCCACTGTAGTACCTCCTTTGATTGCTAAGTGCTTTGACTCCTTTAATAGAAATATTTGCTTTCAAATCTAACTACAGACAACACATTGTATCTCTAAAGAAAAACAATATAATTATCTGAATTTCATTTGTCAAGACATATTATACAAACCAACAGATTACACATATTCCTTACTAGGAGCTCAGAAAAAGCCGAAGGACTCAAGGGGGAGGGAAAAGGGCTAATGAGTCCCCAGAAAGTAAAAGATAACAAGTGACCCCTTTAATCAGGTTACAAATAGTAGCGATTACAAAGTCAGGACAGTCATGAGATAGATTCACTCTAAAGGTAAATCAAACGTAGGTCGAGTCAGCACCAGAACGGAACTCCCTGTAGGTTATATGAAAAAAGATGTATTCCATGTTGAATGGTAGTAAAATAATTTAAAGCCGTAGCAGCTATTGTGGCTTCTGGGTAAATCAGTGCAACTGACTCATTTATTCTTTCATTCAAATGTGTCCAGTATTTGAGGCTCTGGGGATACACAGGTGAACAAGACAGTTACAGCTCTACCTTCATGGAGCTTACATCCTAGTGGGGGTGCAGACACTGAAGTAATGGATATACTTCCAGCCCACTATTTCCTTTATCTAGCTCATTTCCTGTACCTTGAATGCTTTAATGACCATGTCAGGCAATCCCACTCAAGGAAGAGGAAAGAGTTTTGTGTTTTATTTGGGCAAAATGAAAGTGAAAAGAGGAGGGAAAAGGTCAAAGAACAGACTAAGTGTGCAGAACTGCAGAGAGGACTAGATGCCGCAATGACATAATGGTCACGGTGGTTCACTTTATAGAGAGATGGTCGGAGGCTGCCTCTGCTGAGTGCAGAGATGCACCAGACAGAGGTAGACGCAGCAGGAAAAGGTGTGTCAGGCACTGAAAATGGTGGAAAAGAAGCTTAATTCATCATGAGCCATTCAGTGTTTTTCCTGATTAGGTCCTCTCACTCGGCTTCATTTTTCATATGCCGTATCAAAATGTCACTCACTTCCTTGGAAATCTTGTTGGCTTTCTTTTTTTTCAGTGTTAGATGCGAAAGCCAACCTTTCAATTCAAGGAGTCAAAAGCAGTTTGCAAAGGAGGCAAATATGGTAGGAAAAAAGTCAGGAGGCAGATTCTTAGAGTATTGTTGCCTTCACTCGAGCAAAACTGCCACCTGAGCAAACACCTAGTGTCATTCATGGACAGAACAGAGTAATTTTAGACCTGCAAACTTCGGCGAGATGGTGAGCAGGACACCATGGAGCATGGAGGCATAGGAGACTGGCATGGTGGGGGACTCTTACAGGCAACAGAAATCCCTCCACACGACGGATACAAGGCAGATGCAGGTGGGATGGCTGGACAGAAATGCAGTTCTCAACTACTTGATAGCAGTATTACATTCTTACTGCAACAGATATGCTTTGCTTCTTAAGAAATGAATTTTTTTTGAAAAGTATACACTACAAAGGAGGGAAAGCGTAGTATAATCGGAAGTGGTGGGTGTTTTGTAGTCAGACAGGGTATGAATATTATGTTTTGGGAGCTCTTATTGTATGACCTTGGGCGAATCATCTAACTAACCTCTTCAGCCTCCACATTCTAACCTGTAAGTTGGAGATACTGCATAACCAAGACTGCATACAACATGGTTGTACTGATTAACTTCATGTCTGGAACTAGTCGTTACAATAGTTTGTTTTTAATTTTAAAATGACATCTTTACTATACAGTGGAAGTCTAATTGTAAAGTAGACCTATGGTCAATTATTGTGTAAACTTTATGACTGCCATGTTTCTTCTTGACTGAAGTCAGGGGCCGAGTCAAGCAGCGGACAGCAGACTTGGGCATTCAGAAGAATGGATGCTAAATTCATCGATGCTAGAACTTAGCTATGTGACCGAATTACCGAGCGTTGCCCCCGGTTGTTCTTTGCATGTAATTTGACTCCCTCTAGTTTAAAAAAAATATGGCTACGTCTAGATTTACAAACACTGGTTTGGTTTTTAAGAAGATTCATCAGTGTGGAGGTCGATTAAGTCACTATTCTAGAAGAACTGAAAGATTAGTTATTCTGGTTCTCAATGCGAGACGTCACCGCTTGAGTATTTGGCCAAATAATAAATCGCATAATTTTACTTTTGCTTCCCTGCTGTGACCATGTTCTTCTTCCTCGTCTCCAAATAAACCTAAGTGACTACTGCCTCAACCAAACGTAAATGTAAACATACGACGATGGTGACTTCATCCAAGTTCTAGGAAAGCACAGGGTAACAGACGGAGCAGGACGACAGGACATGAGAGAGGCTCTGGGACAGTGAGAGGTCAGCAGCCTTTATTTCTACGGCAAATTCGTCCCTCTAAGTTGGTGACCTTCCCTTACAGTGTGTTAGGTTACAGATGAGGAGAGTAACTTCTCTCTAGAATACTTACATAATATCGTAAAAAGGAGGTAATACAGTAAAATGCCTCACCTCTATTCCCTCCAATTATCCAGTTTGTCTCTCCCTATCAGAGTTATTTTTAAATAAGAAAGGAGAGAGGTGTGGCTCAAATCCTACCCCTTCTATTCCAGGCATGTCATAAAAGACATAAAGACAAAGATTCATCCCCAAGCCAAAGACAATCATGGAAGATGTCAGATCTACTGTTACTAATATAAACATTTTCCGATTGTCTACAACTTCCACCTGGGCAATACAATTTGCCCTAGTTTTTAATACTTCAATCAAGAAATGATAGGTTAAGTTTAAGTTAAGCTGTTAGGTTATGCTGTGACAGCATGGCAAGACATGGCAATTATTTTCTCTCCTCCGTACCCACCGATTCACTGTGGACTAAGGACTGGGAGGTTGTCCCACATTGTACTGCACATAAAGGAACCTTACCTGTACCAAAGGGTTACAACTGGTTAAAGATAACTGAGGACAAAGCAGAAATAATTACTTGGTTGGCAGGTTGAGAGCAGAATGGAGAACTAGTGAGCCTTGCTCAGAAATACAGCCTCGAGGGGTGAGCATTCTTCCTTTGATCTGTGTGTATGCAGTCGGATTAAGATTGGAAATCTCAATTAAGTCCTATTCAAAACGAACCTAAAAATGGGATAACAGACTCGATGAATAAATAATACAGAATTATTTAAAACTTCATTTTCCCCCTTATGTATAAAAATATTCCTAGCCACTAGTTCTTGAAAGCTAATCTGATGACAATTTAGGAGTCTCTTTTCTGAGTGTTTTTTTCCTAGGGAGTAAGTTCACACTATCTTCTCTTTGATATAAGTCACTTTGCATGAAAAATTATTTTGTGAACATCCTGACAATCCCAATGCTTTATGAACCAGAGAAAACCACCGGAAAGAGGAACTCTTCTTAACTCGTGGTTCAGATTTATTATTATCCAGTTTAGAAAGCAAACCATGTACTGAAATAAAAAAAAAAAAAAGAAAAAGAAAAAATCCTGCAGTGCCAGCAACATTTGGAATACTTTTAAAAGGCTACTGCAAGGAATAGGGAATTATTTTTATAAAGAAGTGAATGCATTTCAACATTTCAATATTACCCCTTAAATTAGGAAGTAAGTAACTATTATGCTTTTAATTACAAGCCTATTTTATGTCACTGACCCCCACTTGGTACCCAACCCATAGGACTTGGCACTGGCCTCATCTCTCTGTTGGAGATTGTAGCCTTCTGCAGCCAACCTGTGGCGACAGTTATCTCTTAATTAAAACTCTACATGCAAAGATAGCGGTATTAAGAAGTGCTGTTGTGAAAGCACATACAAAGCATAATTTATCACTGTACAGTCCTTTTCATCTCGTGTTTTAATACAAATGACAATGACTAGAGTCAGTGTGAAACTTTCCTCGAGGAAAGGTCTGCACAGCCAAATTCTTTTTATGTATATTACAAAGGATAAGACAGTATAGATCTTCCTATCGCCGTGTCACTTCCATGAAGAAGAATGGTAAGTTGTGTTTCCCTGCAAGAGAGAACACTTTGAAATATGTGAAACATTCTACGGTGCGCATGGTGCTTCCTCTCATAACTGATGGTGACCCATTTAACCTTGAATTGTGAAATATATTTTCTAACTTTTAGATACTTTCAGTGCTAATGAAATGTCATTACCCCTCGGATGCAAATCTGTAATAAAAAATGAAAGCCACCTTCAACAGGCTTCGGTGCCATTATTATTTATGTACAGAGGGAGTCCATCACTTTGACATATATTTGAACTTGGAGATTTTCTATTATTCCCAAGAAACAGAAGAGCAAAAAAATTCTATAAAGCTGCAATAGCAAGGGAATTCACCTGGTTATCAATTACCATTAGAAAAATAATTAGAACTATGGCCCAGGAGAGAAGGAAAGAGCTGATGTATGAATTTCATGGTACTATCATTATTTTTCTTTTAAGCCATTTTGTTATAAAAATAATAAATCACGTTCTCTTTAAAAGACACAAGCCCATACTAACTTGTCCAGAACTGATTCATTAAGAAGGAAATTCACTTCTTGGGGAAAAAGTTGGTGTTTATTCTGAGATGCCAACATCTGCTGTGCAATAAAAAGCAGTGACAAATTGTCACGATGGCTCCTACATTTAGTAGGAATAATTTCATGCATAACTTAGTTGTGTTTGCTTTTTGAAAAAGCTAGTCTATGAAACAAGCTACTCTCAGTGAAATTCAGAAATTTACTAATTTGAACTTTGTAGTATGTATTCTAAAATACAATTCATTTTTGTATCTTCGTTTTATGACCTGCTCAACTCTTATTCGTTCCAGAAAAATTCTTCTCAAATGCCTTAGGATTTTCTATACACCAGATCTCGTAGCTTGTAAAGGTTTTAGCACTTCCTTTGTCTGTACACCAGCAATTTCTTTTCCTTGAAAACTTCATTTTAAAGTAATTATCTCTAAGGCATTTACTGAATTCTATACACACTTACAAAAACTGCTAGTAGTAACAGCCAAAATTGACTGAATCCAGTGTCCCCTGCCCACCTCTACCTCCTGAATAATTCTACAGAAAAACGTACAATCAATCCTAAAATTTTTTTTCCCAAATAAAACTATTCACAAAAAGGTAAAAAGCTCAGGCCCTGTTGCATTCTCTTTCTATTTAGTACTTTCTATAATGTAATACTGTGAACCATCATTTTCCTTTTCCTGTAAAGAGAGGTACTGTGGTATAGTAGAAAGAACACAGGTTTTGCAGGTGGACAGATGTGTAGTCAGAAACACATGGGATTGAATTTCGGCTCCTTCACTTAACAAATTTAATATCTCAGGCAAACATTTGAAGGTCTCCTGGGGTTCCTTTTGCCTTACAAATATTTCTTGATATACGGGAATAAATTGTAGAGGGAGAGAAAAACTTATACCTTAAAAATAACAGAAGGGAAGTGCATAAAAATATTAACAATGATGACTTCTGGGTAGTGGGAGGGGGTCTTTGTTTTCTTTCTTGTTTTTCAAATTCACTTCCAATAGAAATATATGTGAGCCACATACTTTTCACTGTTTCAGTAACTACATTAAAAAGTCAAAAGAAACAGGTAAAATTAATTTTAATAATACGGTTAATTTATTCTAATACAGCCAAAATATTATTTCAGCATGGAATATATAAAAATATTTTATATATTTTACATTCTTCTTTTTGGCACTGAAGTCTTAAAATTCAGTGTTTCCCAATGTGACCTTGCCACATTTGAAGTGTTCAGTTGCTAAAGGTGACTAGTGGGTGTCACCCTAGACAGTGCAATGGATGTACTGGGAGGGAAGTTAGGCAAGTTTCAAGCTTTTACTTAGTTTTCACATAAAACTTTACAGAGAAACATATGCATACAAACATAAAACTCTGTAGTGAGAATTAGAGAAAACCTCCAGTGCTCATACATGGCAGGTACTAAATAAATAGTAGCTAGTATTAGATGTATTCTGAATAGGTTTGGGATTTTCATGCAATCTTTGATTTTATTCTGTGTTACTGTATAGATTTCTATTGCTGAGTAATCATTTGCCATTTAATCTTAGCTGTTTAAAACAATAAATGTATTATTGCATGGTTTCTGTGGATCAGAATGGTCCAGAGGTGGGGTAACTCGATTCTCTACTCAAGATCTCACCAGGTTGAAATGGAGGTGTCAGCCAAGCTGCTATTCTCGTCTGGAGCCCAAGGACCTTCCCAGGTTCATCTAGGCTGTTGGCAGAATTCAGTTCCTTGCGACCACAGGACAGAGGCCCTTATCTCTAGAGGTCACCTCTGTCCACAGACAGTTCTCAAGTTGTCTGCTTTTCTCCTTGAGGCCTTCCTGGAAAGCACTTACCATTCTGTCTTTCTTTAAGGGACCCTCTAATTAGGTCAGCCACAACCAAAATAATACCCAGTTAGATTAACTATTAGTCAACTGATTAGGGACCTTAATTACATCACATTCACAGATCCCGCCCACACTCTGGTGGAGCTGCTACTGTGTACACCAAGGGGCAGGAATCTGCACGTCATCTCGGAATTCTGCCTCACACAGTCATCTTCTAGTATACTGGCTAGTGTTTTCCTGAGAATTTGAGTGTTTCCAGTGTACCTGATTCAATAATATTTCCAAAGGTTTTTTTATGATGAGGCATGAGTAACAGCTAACCCTCTCTTCTCCCCAACCCCTTGGTTTTGGCCTTAGGTCTATGCATCTGAATTGGAGGCTTCCAAGGCTTCAGAATAAAAAAGAACAAGAAAAGGCCAGGAAAAAATATCAGGATAAGAAGATCTGGGGCCTCCTTATCAAGGAAGGATATTGGTGAACCCAGTATAGACAGGCCATTAGTCTGGACATATAGGGGATTTCTTATACTTATTTCCAGGGAGATTAACATGTGGCTTTTCTCATAAGCTATGTACTTCTAAATCTGTGCTACAGGCATTCATAGGATTTAAAATTTTTGGGGTGCTATAGATATTTGCAGCATATATTTTGAAAAGATTGGAGACAAAGGTTAAGTTTAGCTACACAAATAAAGTATAAAAAGCAGCTAAGCATCAGGTTCATCTAGATTCACATTATGTTTACTATCAGTCTACAATGTTATGATGAGCTTTGTTTTTTAAAACAGAATAATAGATTACAAAAAAGAAGACACCACTGCATTCCAGTGCTACTGTGAAGCTCTGAGATTTCCAACAATAACACTTCAGAAGCTTTTTCCCCACCTTTAAATGGAAGTTCGCACGATTTTTATTTTTTTCATTCTTCTTGGCTGTGTTTGGACATACCTTTGCTTCCAGCTGCATGTTAAAGTGATGAAAGAAGTCCTTTACAATTAAAGTTTTTATTCCCTTCTCTTTGGTCTTTTAAAAACCTAAGCATCATTTTACCTGCCTCATATTTTAAAATCCAGTAGGACTGACCTATCTTGGATTCTTTCTTTTTTGACATAAACACACTCATTCTACCAACTCAAAGGAGGATGAGCCCAGAGAAAACTTTGAGAAAACATGAACTCATCACAACTCAGGTTCGTCCCTGTGATAGACGTTAATTCTCTATAATATTTTTCATGTGCTTACCTATCAAAGTGCCCGGCAAAACTTTTCTATCACGAATACATAATAGGGAAAGTACAGCCACCTCAAGGAAAGTTCACAGTAACTGTGACAAAGAACCCTAGTAAGAGGTACCCTTTTCTACACTGGGATTCAGGCAGAGGATGAGCCAGTGCTCCCTGGAAGCTGCCATTTTTAAGCAAATCTGACATGTGTTCGGGTAGATTGAACCACGATAATCACAATCTTGTTGTAAGGTATTTCCACACTGATTTATCTCACTGGCTAATACCCACCATCCTGTGAGACAGTAGTTATTCTCAGTCCAATTTAAAGATGAGATTGACTTGCTTGAGGTGGGACAGACCTGAAGTTCCTGACTCACGGCCAAGGCTATTTCTCCCAGTTCATACTGCCTCATGACCATTTTCACACAGCAAATTAGGCAGGGATTTTTAGCCAACTCGATGCCTAGGACTGCAGTTAGCCAAGGGTATATTTAAATTTATGGGGAAACGAACAGCATCATACTCAATTTTCGCATCCACATGCTTTTCTCCTTGAGTCAACAATAAACTTTTTGCTCTAGCATGACCGTGGGAAACCTCCACATTGGAGATTAGCACAGGGTGCAAGTGTGGTCACCACACAATTGCTTCTTGAAGCTGCGTGTGGAATCACTAAAGGTTTTTGTCGAAAATATAGAAAAGTTTGTATAGCAGGTTCCAGTTAAACTTTTTTTAAAACTAGTATTAGACTTTCATTATAACCCAGATAAGAAGATCACAAACTCAAGAATTGTCAACCACTTTGCAGTAGTAATCTACCATTTCTTCTAGGTGACTAATTCTAAATCATCCAAAATACGTATTAATAATATGTAGTTCAGAAAGCCTACCCAGTCTCCATTATATAGTATTCTCATGCTTATAACAAAGCTTCTTAAGTTTCTCTACATCAATTTATATCTACAGAATTATATATACATTAATCATTAATAAACTGTATGTGTGTGTGTGTGTGTATATATATATTCATTTATGTATTCAAATATGTGTTGATTCAACCAGACTATTTTTCTACTTTTCTTAATCTAGGGCCATAGCTATTATATGATTCTTAATATTTGCTTTTAGATTGTCCATTTCTAAGCTCAATAATTGAAATGGTTGTAATCTGAATTGTTCCTATTATCTTTCTACCCATCAGCCACTTTCCTCTGTTTCCTGTTAAACCTTTAAATTCCTTTTTCAAAAAATTCAGCAAACATTGGCCTTTAGCATGCACACCTGGCACACAGACCAGCCTATTTCAAGGGTATCATCTGAATAAATCCTTTTCCTGCCCCTCTTTAGTTACTAGCATTCTTATTTATGTATTTATTTATCTATATTTACATGCTTATTTATATCTTTTTCCCTGTAAGACCAAACTCTGAAAATGTCTAATTTCTTAGCCTCTTCTTGTTTACCTCCCATCCTTTTTTTCCACCCACTGCAATCCACTCTCCCTGGAACACTCTACTAAAATTGTTTCTCATTTATCACCAGTAACGTCTTAAATCACAAATCCCCCGTCTTGTTTGTCTTCATCTGATTTGGTATCATTAGCTTTTGCTGCTGGTTAATTCCCTCCTTGAAATGGTCTCTTTCCTTGGTTTCTCAACATGCCATTTCTGACTCTTCTATGAAGATCTACTATTTTTTTCCCCCACTTTCTTTGGCTGCTTCTCTTCCTCAATCAGTTTTAAACTTTTAAATGTTTGGTATTCTATTGAGCTATAATCTGGGACATTTTTTGCTCCCCACCTTGGACCTTAGAAAACACCCCACAGCTTCCACTAACATCTGTATGTTTATGACTTTCAAATCTCTTCAAGTCTAAGTTTCTTTTACGCTCCAGACCATGTTTTCCAAAGAGTGTGTTGTGACCTTTCAGTATGACTTACAAACACACATTTAAAGATGAAACACCATGGATGGCATGGACAGAAACTATCAGAGTGCATCACACAAAGAGAGGGGTGTTATTTTGTGAAATATGAAATCATATCTTCATACAGGGTCGGATGTAACATGTATTTGTTACTGTGTGTCATGTCATAAAAGATTCAACATCACCACGCAGAACATGTCTTTATAAACACCTACCAGATATTTCTACATGGATGTGTTTCAGGCACCTAACCTCTACAGGATCTAAACCAAATGTGTTTTCTTTACTCCCCAAAAACCTCTTCTAGTTCATCATGTCTCAGTTAATATCATCAAGCTGGAAACCTGTCAGGAATCATGTACTGCTTCCATTTTCTTATTCCTCACATCCTAACCTGTAATTCTGAGTCCTAAACATTGCTCCGTCTTCCCCTTGATCCCATTTTCACTGCTTTCTTTCAGGCCCACATCTTCTTTTAAAGTATAGAGCACGGATATACAGTTTGAGGTATAGTAAGGCCAACAGAGCAAATTAAAATGTACAAGATAGTTACAGTTACCAAGAGGAGGGGGCATGCCACACCCCGTGGGGCTACAGGGGGGTACCCGGGTCCAGCAGGGGGCAGGGAGAGGAAGGAGAAACTGAGGTGTTTAATGGCCCACTGGTGAGAGCCTCATAAGGAAGCCTGTTGAGGTAAGACTCTGCATAGATTGGTTTGCATATGAAAAACATCCTCCTGGGCCAGTTTAATATGTCCAGGAATTGGCTAACCCTGGTGGGGGGCGGGGGGCAGTCCCAGCAGGGTCCCCGAGGCCCCTAATATCAAATCATCAGAATACAGACAGTAAAATACATGGTTGACTGACATTTACCATCACCACGTGAATTACTCCCATAATGTCTGACCTGTTTCCCTATTACCATATCACCTTACCACAAATTATCTTTCTAAAACCCAGATCTAATCAGAGATCTCTATAAAAATCTTATGTGATGTCCCCCCAATACCTACAGAATGAAATCCAAGTCTTTTTTTTCTTCCACTCAAGATCTTTCAATAGCTAGCCCTAAATTCTCTGTAGACTCTTCTCTGCAAATCAACTGAAGAGAAAAAATATTCCTTAATTCTATCATTGACATATCAAGTTATTTTTGATATCCTATGTAAGTTGTCTTCTAATTCTCCACTAAGTGTAAATTTAACTTTTCTATACTTTTATTGGACATAGCTCTAATTCTGTGTTTCAGTTAGTTATCTAGCATAAACATGCACGATGCTAACATGGACTGTGTTATTAACCTGTTTTTAAATTAATTTTTTTATTGAAGTATAATTGAGATAACATTAATTTCAGGTATACAATGTAAATGATTCAGTATTTGTATATACAGTTGGCCCTTGAAGAACATGGGTTTGAACTGCAAAGGTCCCACTTTTACATGATTTTTTTTCAATAAATACAGTGGAAAATTTCTGGAGATTTGTGACAATTTGAAAAAACATTTTTCTTTTCTCTAGGTTACTTTATTGTAAGAATACAATATTTTTGTGCACATAATGTGTACAACATTTATCACAAGAATACATATTATTTATTTATTCTTTAATGTAAGAATACAATTTTATTGTACACATAATGTATAATAATATGTGTTACTCTACTGTTTATGTTATTGATGAGGCTTCCAGTTAACAGTAGGTTATTATCAGTTGAGTTACTGGGGAGTCAAGAGTCATACAGATTTTCAGGTGTCCCCACCCCACATTATTCGAGGGCCAGCTATATTGCAAAGTGGTCAACCATAGTTGGTCCAGTTAAGACCCATAACCATATATACTCACCAATCTTTTCTGTTTTCAGGACCTGCTCTCGTAGCTACTTTCAAATATGCAATACAATATTATTAACTATAGCCACCGTGAGTTATTTACCTTTTGATAGCAGGATACTTCACACCAAGTCAGTCTACCATAGTCACTCCATTACAATTTAATACTTAGACTGTTTGCAAAGGTTGTGAACCTATCCTATCTCACTTCTTTTGCTGGAATTACTCATAAATAATGCCAAATGTTAATGCTGGGCCAATCAAAATAGACACACTTAATGGCTTTTGACTCAAAATTCCAAAATGCTTCCTAAAAGGACATCATGTTCTATTCCATCAGAAATTCATTCGATCTGTACTGACACATCCTATATACTGAAACAGTGCTAGAACAGATACACAGAAAAACTGGACACTATTTGTCTCCTCGAGGAATGTACACATCACTGTGTTTCTATACACAGTGAGGCAATTTCACAACAATCCTAAAGAGGGTGGATTGTTTCAATTTACAGATTAGGAAACAGGGTCACAGAGAGTGAATCACTTGCATAATTAAACACAGGCAGTTTATGGACCAGGTTACAACTATCTTGACACCACTCCAATATGCTCATATTTTCAGAGTTTTTTTTTCATTTTATAAAGAAAATAATAATATTTGCTCTATCACATTTGCAAGGCAAGGTAATAGTCAAATATTTGAGAAGTCTCAGTACAACTAATGCCATCATGATTCCATCAAATATTTAAACAACTTCCAATGCTCTTAATCATGATATTTGATCATTTCCATCTGTATTAGTAATGTAATGTGAGCTGCTGTAATAGATGAACTCTGAAATATTAGTGGTGTTAACTAATAAAGGTTTTCCTTTTTCATTCTAATATTAGCCCAATGCTGGTGTTTCGTGGGCTGTCCTGCCAGATGACATGTTGGAGACCTGACCTTCTATCCTGTGACTCTTTTGTCTTCGATGATCCTCAAAGTCCTTTGTTTTTAGCATGTAGGTGGAAAAAGAGGCCATAAGGAAGGCACACTTCTGACCTGGCATATCACTCGGCTCATATCTCACTGCACAGAGCTAGCCACACATCCATACGCAGACGCAAAGGGGTGGATGAGGGCTGGGAAATGTGGGCTTTCCCAGGAAGATAGGAAGATAGGTTCTGAGGAACACATGACAGTCTCTGCCACATATTCATTCACTTAAACGATCACAGGAACTGAGTGTTAATGGCTCAGGGCTTTAGGGGTTGATGGCTGGTCTACCTGCATGGGAATCGTGTTTTGCCACCACATGAACTTGGGCTGGTTACCTCATTCTGCTTAGTCTCATTTTCTAATAGTTCTCATATCTTCTGATACTACTTCAGTCATGGATGATTGGGAGGTTTAATGATATAATGCATGTAAAGCACTTTAAAAGGAGCTGGCACTTGCGAATGATCAATAAATATTAACTTTTGTCTACCCCACTCCTTCGGAGGTCATATGTCATTTATTTCTATGCTTATAATTTCCTTTTACCTTTTCAAGGATGGTGTTTAAAAGAAACCTAAACAGTTTTAAAAAACACATTACTGCTTTTTATTCACATAGAAGTGCTACATTCTCAAAATTGCAGTAAGGATGAAAATCACAATATGAAAAGAGAACAAAGAGAATAAGTGAGAACATAGTTTGAGGCAGAAAAATAAATAAAACCTTTAATTCTATACTGAAGGGCTCTTCAGCAACTTCCCCGAAGAAAGCTTCAGTTAAATGTATTTTCTATTCATCTTTTTAGCTGAAGCTGAAAGTCCAAGTAATTTTAATAGTTTAAGTATTCTCAACATAACTCTAGGAAATGACTGATTTAATTATTGCCCCTGCTGCCATGAGTTTATGAAATATAAGCTCTTCAAAACATAGTTAAGTATATACTTACATCAATTACCAATTCAGTATTTTTAGGACTGTGCTATGCACAGTGGGCTAGTTTAAAAGACTCAAAACACATTCATTTGCATTAATTTATAGAATAGTTTTTATCTTTCTATATAAAGCATTGTTTGGTCTGGGATTTTACTTTATCTGAATCACAACCTAGTAAGTTAGCTTGCTGCTGTACTGAATGCAGACGGAAGACTGGAGACGTCTGGGTCAGAGACAAAGGATTTATTACTCACGGCATTGCAAGCAGTCTGAGCATTAGCACCGGTACTTCCCTTGGCACCCGAGATCCGAGGGTCCTAATGGATGCCATTTACATAGTGGGCTGCGTCACAGCTGAGGACACAGAGCTTGGAGAGCCCAGTGTTTACAGTAACCAGTAAGCAAGCCTGCTCTTGGTTAATACCTCATCACTCCAGGCTTCTTGCTGTAACCACCATCCCGAGACATGGTCTGGGTAATGAGCTGCCACCGCCTTACATTTCTGGCACGGACACCAAGAACGTGCAGGGCCACTCAGGGGATCTCCTCATGAGGATGTGAAGTGGCTTACAAGAAGGCAGAATATGTAAGAAGATTAAAAAATTACAAGACATTGTGGCACAGGAGAAGCGTTATAGTTACGAGGATTGTGTAGGCTACACAGAAATGTGTATCAAACATTCTCTGCGATTACTTCCGATCGGCTGATAGCTCAGCTGCGCGTGTCCTAGTGGTAAGAACGAACAGGGACATGTCAGTGATTTTATGACTCACGTTATTCATAAGTTAAATATACTTAAATGCTAAACTGTTGCTACAAACAATAGGTGCGAGAGGATTTAAGAGCACAGGATTATTAATGAGAACTGGGATGATCAGAAAATCAATTTTTGAGACTGATCCTCAAGGGATAACAAGTATTTCAAAATTTGGGTTGAGTAAAAGGTGTTTTAGGCAAGTGGGACAAGACGTGATCACACTGGGGTAGGGGCTGGCTGAGGCAAAGGGGTTTGTCTTGAGTCTAAAGAAAATAAAGCAGGAGAGAGAGTGGAGCTAGATGAAGAAAGGCTTGGGTCAAAGGAAACATTTAGAATTCACGGAGAAAAAGGAAAAAGATCCCCTTCGTAAGTTTCTAAGCAAGAGAGTGATTGATAATGCAATAGTTCAGATAGATCATTATGACCTCTTTATTAGAAAAAACAAAAATAAAACAACGGGAGGGATTAGACTATGGTGTCGGCAATGGACTAGAGATTAAAATATGGTTAGAGGAGAAAAATTTAGTTTGAAGAAAAATTTACAGGATTTGGTAAAAATACAACTACATCTTAACTGGCACATTCGTATTTTTGTGTCAAATATTTATGTCTTCTGGTTTGGGTTCAGAAATGATCTTAGATCTAAAGTACAAATTACATATCTATTTCTCCCTAAGGTAAGTAATTTATTTTCCATTCCCTCATTGATTTAATTCTATCTTTCTTGTTCCCAGACATAGTATTTGTTCAAGACAGATACTCAGTTCTTCTGACAACTAATGAAATGAATCATACATGTGAAAATAAAATTCTACATAGTATTTTCCTTGCGATACCTTAGAAAACAGGGGAATAACCATTTATAACTGTGGTTTACGTATTACTGGAGCGTCAAATAAATGTGCAAGGACAGTTAATGAAGACATACCAATGTTTATTATTTTATTATTATATTATAATCATACTATATGTTATATGATATTATATATTATTGCACTGCTTATTATATTATTCTTGCTAAGATTGGCAAAACAGCTTTAAACAAACCTTGGACCTCCCACAAGAATCTATATGCATAAATTATAAACAAAAAAGGTGGAGCCACTGAAATGGAGTTACGTACATGTGAGGATACAGTGATTATTCCTTGATCTGAGGGTCTGGCTCACTATCAGCCACGGTAATTTTCATTAAATTCAGGGAGAGGTACATCTGTATGGGATGGCGGGGAGGGAATCTACTCTCTTCACTACACACAAAGACTCCATGCTAGATGATCACAGTCATTTTCATCCATGTGCATTAGAGTGAATATGGTAAATAACTGATAATTCTGTCCAATTCAGTCACATCATAATTTGCATGTGCATCAGAAGCCAACATTAGGGAATTAACAATAAATAATTATTGACTCTTACTCCAAACTGCCACATTTTTACAAGCAAAAGAAAATGTACTAGACGTTGATGTCTCATTATGGCTGGCATGTAATTTATTTCTCTGTTGGAGTTGAGTTTATCAACTGTTTCTGTCCATGCAGAGAAAATGGTCCTACCTAAGAAACCAATACAAGAACACAGGTAGGAAGCTGGAAAGCTTAATTGAAAGTCTAAGTTAGGCTGTCACTTTGATTCAAAGAAGGACCCTGTTTCATCATTTCTTATTCACCTGAGCAAAATCTGACAGTGAACCGTGTACTAATCAGTATACAGCATATCAGTATTCGGCGAATCAGAATGTACTAACATAGAGTAGAAGGAAAGGATCCCATTATATCACTTATTCAACTATGTGATATCTGAAAGTGAACTGCACTGATGAGCTATAAAGATAAGTATTTCATTAATGTCCTTAAGTTCAAATAATAGTAATACCTTTTACGGAATGGTCTTTTAGTAGTTGCTGACGGCAGGTCAAAGTTCAGGTAGCTAAGCCTAACATACGAATATCTCATTATTGATGCTTAGTTGCCAAATGAGACGGCACCACAATCACAATGGAGCAAACTCTCTGAGGAATAGTTATCTCAATGAAAACTATATACTATCATGAAAATCCTAAATGAAAGAATCCACTCCTTGTGAATATCTGAAACCAAGATCCATAGAACCTACCCTACAAATTATTTATAGTTGAGGAAATGCAAGCTAGCTCTTCGTGGACCATCGACAACACTAAGACTGGTTAACATTTACATTTGCTGTGAACCAGGCATTGTCCGCACTACATACTATGTCTCATCCTCGTAACAACTCAGTGAGGTAAGTAATGTAAACCCCTATTTTGTCATAGAAACCTGAGGCCTAGTGAGGTTGACTGCTTCTGATCACGATCACCCAGCTATTTAGTGATAGAACCAGGATTCCAACACCGGAAATCTGATGTCAAAACCTGCAGTTTTAACCACTCGGTAAATAGGATTCATCTGCTCCGGGACACATGAAACCATGAGTCTCTCTGATCAAACTGTTAATTTAAGACACAAATTGTATTCACTATTGAAGAATATGAAGTCATCAGTGGACAATATATAAGGTGACACAAAGATACTAATACTAAAGCATATGCTTCCAAGATATAGTTCTCATATTTCTATCTGTCATAATCTTCCCAAGGAAAAGACAGTAACTATATGGAAGACATTTAAAGAAGTGGATTTGGAGGCATTATTTTTTAAAAGCAAAAAATTCCCAGATCCTTGATTAAATGTTTTGCAAAGAATCTTCTTCCCCAAATTGAACATTTCTAAACCTCTGCTTCTAACACTTTTCCCATAAAAAAGAGTACATGCTAGTAATTTACTGTGTTCCCCTGTCTATGGAAAAATATTCTCTTTCAACATCATGTTTTAAAAGCTTTCTAGACCAGACTAAATTAAGAAAAGCCAATGCTGATGGGCAGTGACTGTAATGGGATATGTGGGGGGGATCTGATAATGGGGGGAGTCTAGTAACCATAATGTTGTTCAAGTAATCATACATTACTGATATCAAAACAAATAAACAAACAAATAATAACAAAAAAAGAAAAGCCAATGCTTACACACTAATTTATAGAAAAAGCTGATGGAATTGCCTATGGAAGAGTGATCCCTGAAAAATCAAACCGAGAAGCTGATTCCATTCTGAAATATGTAAAACTGCAGTAACTGATTTTTAAAGACACTTGGCAATGAGTTTCCAGAACAGAAAGAAGCACAAGGGCAAGAATACTTGGGCTAGAAGGAAAAGACAACAGCAAAGCACACTGATTCTTAGAGATCTGAGACCTACTTACTGTTAGACAGACTAACTGCAAGACACAAACGTAATGACAGAAGAAGAAAAGACACAAGAAAAAGTGCAGCATTAATTCACGTTTTGAATAAGTCAGTCTTCCTTTATGGCATCTAATTTTAGTGTTTTTTTTTTTCTCAGTGGTAACCTAAAAACTTAATACGAATGGAGAATAGCTTTTCAATTTCAGATGTTGATTCCAGCATGTCTCTTAGAACTGTGACCTACTTTACAGTCTAGTTTTGCAGTATGCAAACCTGACTTCAAAAGAGGTTTTATGGACTATGAATAAGACAGATAAAGATGTTCCCTAGTATTTGCCTATGAAGATTAAACACAGATAACCTGAACCAGCCCCTATTCACTACCATCAGGATGATGAAGGCCAGCCATCCTCAAGCCATGAGGACTTACGGAACTGATTAAGTACTGAACTAAATACTGTGTAAGGAAATTTAAAAAGATGTCTTGGAGCACCTCCGTGGAAGGTCTGATATCAAGCTCTAAACTTACCTCCTCTATGCGCCTTAAACTGTGATTATTATTTTACTTTAATCTTTAAGTACAAAGCTACTAATTCATTTAATAAAACCAGTTTTGTAAATACACTCGGAGAACACTGTACTTATATTATATCCCAACCAGAATTTAAAATATTTGAGACCAGAAATTCAGCTTTTGGTTATTGTTCATTTTAGTACAGCACATGAGACAGAGATACATAAATCCTCACACACACACACACACACACACACACACACACACACACACACACACACACAAACCCAGACAAACCTTATTACATAATAAAGATGGCAGAGAGGAATAACCTAGTATTTTTTTAAACACCCACCATGTGCCAAGCTGTTGTTTGGATTTTGTGAATCTTTATGTACTTGTTTCCACTTCTTCTATTTAACAATGTTATTTAGATGCATTATGCCCATTTTACAGATGGGGAAATTCAGCTTAAAAGTGAAGACAACCAATTCAACTTCAGGGTTTCTGATTCCCAAACACGCATGCTTTCAACCTTACTATATTATCTCTAGAAAGTGAAAATGTTTCAAATGTAGCAAGTATCTAAAAACATATATAAAAACAACTCAGGGGTCTGAACGGTTATCGACATAGTTTCAGGATCATAGGCATTTTCTTTTGACTAAAGTGAAGCTAATACTAACTGGCTGCTGAGCAATGTGCTAATAATGCTCAATCAAGATTTCTCCTTGGCTCTGCCTTCCTGAGGTCTTAGTAATTTCTGCTCCTTTCTAGAGCAGAGCTGTTGCATTTATCTTCATTAGCGATCAGCTGGGGCCCCTTCCATTTATAAAATTCGGGGTTTTTACTATGTAAGGCATCATGTTTTAAGTCTATTGCATATTCAACATCTACCTTTCCTTTGAGAGACGTAATGCTTTGTTTAAAGAAGAAACCTCGAATCTGTCTCCTTCTACCTTGTTGTGCAGGGCCTGTTTCAGTAAGCCCATGATGACAAGGCCAACAAAGGGATGATTTATGGGCAGGCAGTGATACCGCCATGAGAAAACGGAAAGCAAGGTTTGCAGTGTAAAAATAAAAGCAGAAGGAGCAGTAAGAGTACAGCAATAAGGCAAAGAGATGAAAAACCCAACACAGTAATGTAAACATTTAAATAAGTGTTTTCCTTTCAAAGTAAGTGGTTTGGAAGGCTATCAGGCAGTTTTGGGATCTACAGCACATCGCAGAACTTCATTTTAGCAGAATGCACTTTATTTTCGGAAATCTACACACAGTTGGAGTAAAAAGAAGCTAGAGAATGTAGAAGCTCATATTGAGGTAACACTGCCTAATTAGAAATAAGAGCTGGTACATGATAACAGTACTTTTAAAAATGTGGCCTATAAGCTGACTCTAAAGGTAATTAATTGTACAGGAAGAGTTTCAAAATGTTTTGATAATACTGATGATATTGATAGAAATGTACGGCTCCCTGGCCAGCCAGCAAGTACTATGATGCTATTAAAAAATTGAAAACAAGTTTCATCTACCTCACATATGAATGACAGGAGGAAGATCACCATCACAGTATCACTAGGCTGGCCTGGGAGGGAATATGGAACAGCAGGACACCGCAGTATCCGTATACAGTGACCCCGGCTGGGGAAATCAGAAGCAGTGAGGACAGAAAACAGTGCATGATCAATCCACTGAAACAGTCTAAAGCAATGACGAATAACTGATGGGCAATAAGTGTAGCTGACAGACAGGCTGGCAGATAGCTAAAAGGAATAGAGTTGCTTTTAGCATTTGTAAGGTTAGAAGCTGTGCCACATCTAGCAAACAGGTCCTTCAGGTGCAAATGACAAACGTCATACATATTCAGTACAAAAATGCTCTTGATCATACACAGGCCTCCTCATTCACACCTGCACAGGGACTAAGTCACTTTCAGGTTGGTGGACTATTATGTGACCTTTTAAAATAAAGGACAAGCAAGAACCACCTGTTCACAGTGGGTGGCACCAATACCTTGTAATAGTTATTATGTCAAGCAATTTATTTGCTCCAGCATTTAGATAGGACCTGTGTGACTCTTACTTAAAAAACAAAATCCCAGCCAAATCCGTAGTTGGTAGTTCGTTTGTATGAAACCCAGGGCTTTAAGTCAAGAGTCTTTCCTTTTCCTTTATTTAATAAATATTTACGAAGGCAGATTTCTAGTTAAGGATGGCTGATTTGATAACAACTTCTCTCCTTTTGCAGGTCCTTTAAAACAACACTGAATATGCAAATCACAAAGAGAATGGAAGCAGTTACCACTAGTGGATGAGTGACTCCAACCAACTCTTGAACAAAGGAAATCAGCCTCAGAAGTGTAAGGGATTCCAAGGTAAAGAAGGGCTGTCTAGAGTATATAATAATTTTCAGCACTTCCTGTGTGCCAGGCACAGTTTTAGGCACTGTGTTAATAGCAATGAACAAACAAAAACTTCGGACCTCCCAAAGCTTAGAGATATTCTAGCTGGGTAAGATAGAATTGAAAAAGTGATAGGCATGATGTAGCAGACTGAATTCTTTGTTCACAATTATTTCTTCCCTCCTAGCCTTGTCCATTTCCCTGACACACTGATTCTGGGTGTGGCTATGGGCCCTGCTTTGACCTATGGAAGATGAACTTAGGGGAGGTGTCACATCTAAGCAGAAGCTTTACCTGTACTTGTCAAGTTTGGCTCTGTTCCTCCTTGAGTTTTTGTCGTCCACCACGAATCATGTACTCTACACAGATTACCTGGGTCTTAAAATGAGATGTGTGGAGCTGAGCCCCGCCAATCCCAGGACAGCCATTGCCAACCTGCAACCCTCAAATAATAGAAGTCCTTGAGATCTGGGATGGTTTGCTGGGGTAGCATAAATGTAGTAAGTGCATTCTAGGCAGAGGGAATGGGAAATGCAAAGGCCCTGAGACAGGAGTATGCCTGACCTACATAAGAAACAGCAAAGGTTGATGTGGCATCTCCAGGAAGGCGAGGCCCCACCGTGGGCCTAGAAATTTATTCCAGCACTGCTCCCGATCAGTGCCCCTCCCAGGCTGTAAACCACAAGGTCAAATTTTTGTCTATTGTTCACTGTGCTACCCCTAGGACAGTGTCTGGCTCATAGCGGTCTAGATAGTTTGTAAATAAATGAACAAATGAGTTAATGAAAAAAAGGACCAGCAGAGGGCCAGGGAAATCAGAGAGGAATAAGGGAGAGACAGAGCCTGCCACTGATCCACTGAGGCAGTGAGAAGAAAGCTGATTAAGTCCTACACCTGGAAAAGCTAGAGACTAGGAGGTGAGACACGGGGCAGGGGAGACACTGGGGTCAGAACAGTGGGAAACAGGATCAAAGTCTGAATACAGAATCAGTCCATTCCCACCCCCATCCCATGGGAAGAATCCCATCAGCCAAGTGTATACACTGTCCCCGCCCACACTGTAATCGGGAAATGGGAGGAATATTCTCTGGAGGAGAATGAGAGTGACTTTGGGACTTGGGGACACAGGGCATGATGGAAGGCAGACGTGAGATGGAGAGTTACAACAAAATAACTGTAACTCTGAAGAATTTTTGGACCAATAATCCCGCTCCTCAATCTTTGTAAAGAAACATTAGTGGTAGGGCTGTAACCATAGGACAAGAAAGCAGAAGATTCTTTTAAGGAGAAATAAACCAGCTTCAGATAAAATGTGTTCACATACAGACATTTGCAAAAAATAAAAAAACCGTGACTTTCATCCAGTCATTAAAGCAGTGAAGTCCACCAGTTAAAACTCCCAAACTATGTAAGTTAGTCACTTTGGGCTCCTATGTCAAAAACACCACAGACAGGGGGCTTCAGCAACAGAAATGCATTCTCATAGTCCTGGAGGTTGGAAGTCAAGATCAATACGCTGGCAGGTCTCATGTCTGCTGAGAGCCAGCTCCCCGGTTTGCAGATATCTCGCTGTCTTCATGCTGTGCTCTCACATGGAAGAGAGAAGAGAAGGAGATCCCAAGGCTCTTCCTTCTCTTGTAAGGGCACTAATCCCATCAAGGGGGCCCCACCCTCATGACCTCATCTAACCCTAACTCCCTTCCAAATACCATTAGGATTAGGGCTTAGGATTTTCACAGATTAGAATTGTTATGAATTCTGAGTGGACACAAACACCATGCCCACAGACCTTCCAATTAGCCTTTAGCCCCTCACTATTTAACATACATGAATAAAAAAAAAAATCCTAGCATGAATGGGAGAGACCAAAATAAACAGGTAATGCAGGGAACAGGAAAAGTTAGAACGAACAACAAAAAATTTTAACAGTAGTAAAAGAAAATCCTATATCCGAATACAAAGCACCATACTATAATATAAAAATATGAAATGAATGGAAATTAAAAATGTGATGTCAAAATAAAAGAAAATTCAACAGAATGATTAGAAGGAAAAGCTGAAAAATCTCTGAGAATTTAGAACAAACTTGGCAGGCAGGAAATGTTGAACAGAGAAGGAAACTTTAGAGTCAACAAAGGAGTTCAATATCCAATGAACAGGAGGTCTGGAAAGAGAAAACTGTGGCATGGAAGGTAGGAAATCATCAAAGAAATGCCTTAAGAAAACTTACCACAACAGAGACACAAGTCTCTAAATTTAAAGGACCCACAGAGTAACAAGCACAATGAATGAACCCCTCACCACTCCAAGGCACATCACCATGAAATGCCATAACTTCCAGAACAAACCTACCATCCTTAAGCATCCATAGGGTTATGGGGTGGGACATAAATGGAACGTAATCAAAGAATAATGAGAATAGCACTGGAGACTTCAACAGTAGTGGACAACAGACGACAACGGAGTGATGCTTGTACAATTCTGACAGCAAATGATTCTCAGTGGAGAATTCTATACCAACTATCAAACAAACAGGTAGGCCGAGAAAAGGACATATTTATATATGTAAGGACTTGCCTGGACTGAATCTTAGGACCTCGGAACATGCTCTAGTTAAAGAAGAAAAAGCAAAGAGCCACCCAGGAAGATAAATATAATCAGCATACAATCTGTGGTTCTAAAGGTTAACGACATACATTTTATGACCAAACTTAATATAGCCATATAAGTTTATTGGAAGAATGGAAAGACGTAAGAAGACAGATGTATCCTCATGTGATAAGAGGTCAACAGATAACATCTAAAACTGATGTTAAGAAATAATGGTATAATTACCTAGTAACATGGATCTAACCACTCAGATAAACAGCGGTAAGTATTAAAAGAGTAGCTGCCTCTGAATGTGGAAATGCAGTGGGGTGACAGATTACCATTCTTTATAATGGGGCTTTTAGTACTCTTGCATTTCTAACTACATACCTAAATTACTTTAATAGAAAATGATTCATGCAAGAACAAATATTCTGAAATGTGACCCCACTTTTGCAGAAGTCCTACTAATAATATTACCTACTGGACTTTATTAAAATCTGGGCAAATTACCCTGTTAATGTACCTAAGATATCATGTAATAGGATAAATTGTAAAGGTTAATTATAAGTGACATAACATTGGACAAAAATCCTTTACTTAGAGTATAATTTTATTTAAAAAAAAGTTGTGTCCTTCAAACTGAATTTTTCTTTTTTCATTTGTCTTTTGATTGACTGATTTAATGTTGATTATCAGTTTGGCTGTGCTAGGTGTTTTACTAAATAGAGCAGTCACTAAATAAATCAGTATTCCTTGGTTCTCACTACCTAAGCAAGACAAATATTTGCTTGACGTAACTTTTTTGAGGTCATAATAATGGATCATATCATCTGATGACCAGTTCTGCCTGGTTTTCTCTTCACTTTTTATATGCATAAACAGGACATGTTCATCATTCTAAAGAACTAAGAAGAGTCAGAGAAATCAAAAGACAAAATAAATAAATAAAATCTTTCCAAGTCTCTCCACCCAGAAAAATAAATGGTTATCACTGAGGGTATATATAGTCTTTCAGACTTTTCTCATACAAATACACAATGTATATCTATTAAACAGAAACACATATATGTACTCTTATATAATTTTTTCTATTTAATATATAATAAATTCTTTTAATAATTATTAGAGATTATATAGCCCTAAATAAGTACTTTCAAAGATTATGTGATAATAAACTGTGTAGTAAAAACAATCCCTTAGGTCAATGAGGGTTATTTTTGACATTACAATGCTGAAAAATTATTCTTATACACACACCTGCACATATACACATACTTTTTCAAATTATATACTTAGAATTCCAAAAATAAATTTCTAGACCAAATGATATGCACTTTAAAAAATTTTAGACATACATTGCTTAATTTTGCTCCTTACACTATTCACCAGGAAACACGTCCATTAGAAGTATATGACAGTGGCATTAGTAAGCTTTTAAAATCTTTGCCAATGTGAGAAATGAAACATGATCTCACTGCTGCTTTATTTCTATTTCATTACTCATTAATAATGCTGTGCATTTTTTCATGGCTGTTAGCTATCCACATGTCATCCCTTTATAAATTTCCCATTTTTCTATTGTGTCTCTTTTTTATTGATTTGTAAGAGCTCTTTATATATTAAGGATAATACCAACTCTCGTCGTATTTGTAAATAATTAACTCAATTATTCACATCTCTCTCAAGCTTCTTTTTCTGGATGGAGAGTTTGTGATGAAAATTTAATGCTTTCTTGTCAGTACCCAAAGCTATTTTGATTAGTGTAAAGGTAGAGACCATGACTTGGGCCTTTGATGATTAGCAAGTGTAACACGTGGTTGTGTATGGCTGCTATATTAACTCAGGCTGCTGAGTCAACCATACTCACACCTTTGCTGTGTAACGTCCATTTTTTTCTAGTTGACAAACGTATTTGGCAAAAATTCTCAACATAAACTATAATTCAGAGACTAGAAAGGGAAAAAGAACAGAAAAAAAGTAGACACTAAATCTAATTCAGGAGTAAAAAATTTTTTTGAATTCCTAAGACTGGCACAATAAGAATTATTTCAGGTCATGGTAGTTTATGTCTTGGTCTCTAGGTAAAAAAAAAAAAAAAAAAAAAAAAAAAAACAAGGATGTGGTTAAGGAGAAAAAAGGGAAATGAATTATGAGAAAAGGATAATATCAAGTTTATAGTGTAAATAAAAATGCAAGTAAGTTACAATCATGTTAAGAATCTCCTTTACCTTTTAATACAATTGGCAATATATATTTTTAAAGATAAAATTCTCATTATGTCCCAGCTACATGAGTGGTGCCTCCTGGATTCCCTGATTCTTGTAGCAACTTCAGACAGAGACCAGAACTACTTCTGACGCACAGTAACAATATTTTGACGGTTATGTAAACCAGAAGTCATATAAGTACGTTGTTTAAAATATTATTATTCACTCTTTTGGTTTCTGGTCCTGCTGCTACTTCAAGAGGTACCTACTGGGAAGAACTTTCCTAAGATTCCCTCTAAAAGCACACAGGTCCTTTATGCCGACATTTGTTCCCCAAGGATTTTGTATCCAGTATTACTAGACGTAAAAGTTTTAAAGAAGAAAACAGCCTATCTTGGGAGAAGGGTGGTAGAGATTTTAGTAGCTGGGAATGGACCATGGGTTGGGTCTATGCAGTTTTCAGTTATTCAGTAAACTCTGACCCTGTATATCCTATCAGCAGCTCTTTCTTTTAGTCCCTAGGTGCTGTGCGCAATGAGTCCTAGAACTTCTTTGTAGAGGCTTAAGGTGTTGTCTTGATGCATTTGTACTGGGAACACTTTTAAGTATATTTGTTTATTTATTTCTTTATACTTTTAAGTATATTTGTGTATTTCAAACGAATTTGAGGCAAGTAACGAAGATTACAGGAGAAGAATATGGTGGCGAGCTTTGATGAGAAGAACTGACAGAGGAAATAGGAGAAGAGACAGGAAGGAAATGCCTCCCCTTTCTTTGTGTTTATACTGACAGCAAAATCCATGGGCCGTGGGGTATGGGTAGGACCTTTTCACCCACAGATTTCGGAGTGATGGTCCTAGATCCAAACACCAGACAGTCCCCTTATTCATTCCATGCTGTTGCGAAAATAGTTTGTTTTACACTCCGGTGAGATTTTGTTGTGCCATCTGGAAAGTGAGACCGACACCTCAGAGGGTAGTTGTGAAAATCAAATGTTAAGGCAGTTTTTTCAGCAGAGGCTCTAACTTGTGTTCTTCTGTATTACCTCTGCTTTGAAGATGGACTTACTGAAACTCGATGGCATTCTTCAGATCATCTTGGTTTAAACGACCTCAGTCCTCTCTGTACTTCGTCATTACCAGACCGACGGTTTTTATTACCAAGCCCAGCCAATCCACCCTCCTCTCCTGTTTACGTACATGGCCCACAGTGCGGCGTGCAAGTAAACGCTTTCGACTTTCTACAAGAATTACACGATAAAGCATCTACAGGCTCTGGTAAATGCTTAATATTAAACTTAAGACAAAACTGCCTAGTTCTTTGAGGAAATTTGTTTGTGGCAAAGTTTATACAGATGCTGCTTTGTAAACCATCCTGCACATGGTAATGAAATCTAGAGTTTTTAAAAAAGTCTTTCACTAAAGTCCTAAGAAAGTGATTTTAATAGAATTTGAGGGTGCACAGGAAGCCAATGGGAAAGCTAATGGGAGAAAAGTTTCAGCAAGATTTTGCCCAATTTGGTACTATCTCCATGAAACAGAGTGATCAGAGGGTCATGACACTATTAACTGAGCATAAATACCCCACCATGTATAAAATTTCTCAAGAAGTAGGATAAATGAGGACACTAGCCCTTAATTTAGCCCTTAATGTCTGAGATAAACTTAATGTGTATCAATTAACATCATCAACATTAAAAACACTTCCATTCTAGTGCTTTACTACATATTACAGAAGGCGATTACATGAGTCAGCATCCTCCTTCTAAGAAGCGTATGTCTTTGACGGCATTTGGTCCCACCAACACAGGACTGAGAAGCTCCATTCTTATGACTATGAGGTGTCATGTGCTGATGAAGATAAAACAGAATAAAACAACAACAAAAAACAAAACCACACCACCTTTCCTTAAATCACACCCCTATTTCATTTTGAACAGGCAGGCATCCTGATGCCTGAATCCCTCCATCTTTACACGCTTCTGAGTTTTGATTACTGAACCACTGATACACAGTACCTTTACCAAGATTCCTTTTCTGGGAAACTGGTGTGTGCAGGACTCTGCTAGTCCTACCTCCCCTACACACATCTATGTTTAAATGATTGCTTTTTATGAAGAAGCAAACTTGACTGCTAATGGCACTGATACAACTGGTAACTGTGTCCAATTGTATCAGAAGCATAAAATTGCTGCCTGTTTTTTTTTAAGTTAGGTTGCCTTTGGTGAGTCGTCTAAGACGAGAAACGTCATTCCAGAGTTCAGCGCCACTTGGAATTGATCAGGCAAATTGCTACTTGTATGAACATTCAATTTCATACCTTTAACCACTAACCTGCTATGGGAGACTCCCTATTCTTAAGAAGTTAGTTTTTAAAAAGTATTAAAAGACAACTTTAAATCCAAAGAATTTTCAGTTGGTTACTTAGTGTCCCACAGAAAGTAAATTTCCAGAATTTAGTGTGGTTGAAAATCTTTTAAAATAGCTAGTAAGTACACCATTCCCACTATACTTCTGAGTTAACATGGAATTGCTTTTGGAAAACTCAGAGTTCAAAACCCATGCCAATTCTTTAATGTTACTAGGTCTACCTTTCTTCTCGATTCTGTTCTATTCTACAATATATCTCATTAGGAAATTCAGAAAACAATTCAGGAGGTATTTTGATCCAAGTCATTACCTGTTACTGATTTTAGCTGCTAGTATGCATGATAAATTCTCTTCTAGTTACACCAGGAATTGCTTCAGATCCTTAATACATGTAGTAGCCTCAATTTGTCCCATCTTGCAAGTTTTTACAATAAATCATAAAGCATACTTTGCAGGAGCTGTTCTGTGAAAATATGTAGTCATGCTTACATTTTTAAGAGTTTCAACTGTAACAGACAGATTTTTAATGAAGCTACAATTGAGAAAGAAACCGAAGTAAATAAAAGCAAGTAGCTATGCATGCACTAAAATTTACGACTATAACAAGCAGAGATCAATCAGTTCTCTCACTAGAACAATCTCTGTTTTCTTACAAAGTACAAAATCACTTGAGCTGAACAGATAGCAAATACTAACCCAAGACACACACGTCAACTAATTAAAGACTGATTTTCCACAACAGGAAAAAACAGTTCCTATTTATAGGTGTCTAAAGACAATTTTTTTCCTCTGAGAAAAATGGACTCTCCGTGGGTTGAATAAATTCCTGTATATCATTTGTCTAGAAGGGAGAAGGGGAAAAGCCAGGCAGAAGAGCATTCCTAGTCCCTAAATAAATTAGCTCTGTTAAAAGGGCAAGACTAATTCACTACTTTTCTGATGGCTTCCATTAAGCTGGGCTAGTAATACTAAACCACGTCAAACTACTGGCAGAATACGAGGAAACCAAGAACGCTGGAACTGGCCCCTTTAAAAAAGGGGTCTAGACGCACACACAAACTTTAATTCCATCATGCCAGAAGAAAATGTTGAATAAATTAACTTTTCCAAAGGGCCATTATCCCTTGGTTCCTCATTACAGATCTCATTACAGACTGTCTTTATAATGCTCACCTGACAATATCATGCAAAACGCTTAGCTTCTAAGGTCAGTCTAAATAAGAGAACAATTCTCCTATTTATAGCAAAGGATGAACTTTTCTCATTTAGATGTTTAAGCAGCTAACCCCTGAGTTTAATGTAATTAGGGAAGGGATATTCAATTTACAGTATCCACAAGTAATGATAATGAAATTGATCTAAAAAAGCTGTTGGTAAGCATAAGATACCTTTGTAATTACATCCCGTTTTTCGAAATGACTTTAGTACTGTGAACTTGAAGCATTTCAGCAAATGAAGGCCAATACACATAAAACGAAAACTACAGTAGCTTAAAAGCTAGGCTGTTTAACATAATGAGCAGTACTACCAGAGGGAAATCTTGAAAACATTCTATAACTCACCATGACAGCCTAAGCTTTCTCCTTTCCTTTCACAAACATCCATTAAAAATATACAAGAGAATCTTCACGTTTTCACCAAATTCTTCATGAACAGTCATTTCCCCCCTCAAGTCCCCCCACTTTGAAAGGACACTAAGGAGCCACTTCTCCTTATTTTTCTACGATTGCAGTGGCTGGTCACGAGCTTCTAGTTTTGTGTTCATGAGAGAGCGCAGATAAGAGCTATGAATATGAGTCCATCTTCCCTGTGAGTCCTGGAGATGAGCTAGGTTAGCATTCCAGGAGGACCGAGGTGAAAAATAAACAGATAACCATGTTGACAGCAACTGCAGCGATCGGCCCCTGGAAAATTATTCAGGCATTATGAGAAGGACGACATTAAACGCTGCCACTTACAGCTTCACGGCTCTCTGAATATCACATCAGAAGGGGATGGGGGATGTGCACTTACGGGGGATCATCGGAGAGCGTGCCCATCTGAGCATCTGCCATTAAGTTTTTGTCTTGAAGGAGGAAGGCAGGAACCTCTGCCTGACAGGCGAAAGGCCTGTCATAATTCATCACCATCACAGCTTTGCTCAGGTTTCCCTCAATGAGCCAGGCAAGATGACCATGGAAAAGACGAAGAAGTGCTGACCGTGCACCTCCTTCAAAGGTGCTGCCACACCAAACCTGGTACCATGTGGTCCTACAGCCCTAGAGGCTAACGACCTTCCGTAGCACTCCCTCGGAGACAGGAGATCTGAACATCAACCTCTCATGGCTGTATGAACCCACTATTTCAATACCAAACTCCAACAAGATCCATAGGAGAAATACGGAAAACACTGCCAAAGGATGGAAGTTGAGAAGTGCCTCGTTCTATTCAAGTACCCTTTCCGGACCCACACAGGTAGAAGGTATTAAGGAAAAGATTACTGGTCTTTAAAACAGGACGGAAATCAGAAAGGAAAGAATTCTCTAGATTGCTATTTCTCTTGATGAAATTATTTCGAGGGAGTGTAAAGAAATATCAGTTTCTGCATCACTTATGTTAATGACCAATTTAACATAAAATGACTTCTGTAACAAAAACCGGGTACTGCTATCCATCTAGGTTGTCACAGTGCAATATTGCACACTGGTGTCTTTTCATTTTCTTTACCATTTTCCTGCCTAATTCACCAAAGAACCAGGAATCTGTTGGAGTATTTACTGTTCCCATTTGCCCGTCTGC
Source organism: Manis javanica (assembly GCF_040802235.1). NCBI lineage: Eukaryota > Metazoa > Chordata > Mammalia > Pholidota > Manidae > Manis > Manis javanica. Next base: position 102,549,408 of record NC_133167.1, read on the forward strand.
GAATCAGCAGATGTGGTGTAAGTAGTGACCGAAATGGCAGAAGAGGAAAAGTAAAAATACCCACATTTCAGTGTTATTAATTTTACTTTCCTAAGTTAGAAATTAATGAAAAGTTCTCTGTTTACACTATTTAACAAATGACACCCTGGAGATAGGTGGCTATATATCTTTAGACATCGATATCATTTTTGTAGTTCTAGGAAAACATGAACCAACTATAGAATTTCTTTCCCCTAATTGTTATTATTTTAACTTTAAATTCTGACTTTATCTATGATAGTGTCTATTACTTGAAGTGTTTGAAACCAAGACTGAGCATTAATGTATATAATGATCATAAAATGAAGGTACCATCTCACTGACGGAACAGAAATCCATAATGTATTTAATGACTTTATGAGGAAAATAAATGACCCTCGCACTCTTAATGGACTCACGTCAGTGACGAGCAACACAACATCGTATACTGCTGACACCGTCTCACTCAAAGTGGTATCACTTTTCATGTGAGTGCCCTAAAGCCTTATCAAAGGAAATTGTGTTTTAATGTTATTTCGGATGTCATTTTTGAGAGGATTTTTACAATCCCATTTCGGAGAGCATAAAGCCTGCTCTGAACTGTTACAAGGAGCTTCTGTCAGGAGCACATGGATGAGGTCACCCTCTGAAAGCTTTTCCACAAAATGAAATCCTAAATATATAAAAAGGATAACAACAGAAAATGTTAAACAATTAGTAAGTTGTAGCTTCTCTCCTTTGTATGCACACTCCCTGAAAGTTCCTCCAGAATATTTTCTCTTTTTTATTCGATCAGGAAAGAAGCCTATGCTACATATATGCATTATGGACAATTCCACAACATAAAACCTATGTGCTTCACATAAACTTATGAACAGCTTGATGGTCAAGGTGCACACAAAGGAAAGCCACGTCAGTAACTTGAGATGCAGCTATTAAGTTGGAAAGTCATTACATTTCCTAGCAAGTTCTTCCAGTAACTCACTGTCCGTAAGAAGAGTATCCTGTCTCTTCTCCTTATAACATGAAATTATAGAAAATAGGAACCACTCCATTTCACCTTTTTAAAGATACTAAAATACCCAGTGTTATGCTATCATTTTCAGATAGTTTGGCTTTTGCCTATTTTAAAAAATTCTGGCCATTGTGAAATATTTCATAAATATGAAACGTTTCAGGTTTTTAATTTCTGTTGGGTATTTGACACCAAGACCAACAGGAATAACAATATTTTGCTGCTGTAACTCAGGTTATTATTATTTTCTCCAGCATAACTTAAATTTCATTTATGACTGATTCAGCAGGCACAGAGCTAAACTCCCAGTAACCTCTCTGAAGATTTGGCACAGAAAAGAAATTCACAATATGAACAAATGTGCACCGATGTACAGTAGCTACTGTAGTCATCTCTAAAAATAGCAGGGTTTCAGGCTTTCTGTGGCTTAGGATTCTCATGAAAGGAAACTGAAAAATTCTTAAGATAGAACCAGGAAACTGTAGCTAAAGATTCCTGACTGACATGAATATTACTTCCTTTATCCCAAAGGATATAATAACTTCTCAAGCAAGTGTAGCATCATAATTAGTTCTAATTGACTTCGTCTTTTAATTTTAAAGGCAATCTATAAATTATGGATTGTTGTGTCAACTGGAAGACAGTTTTTGACACCATACCATATATCTCATTATTGTAATCAAAACCAAGCTCCTTATCAGGATAACTTCACAGTCTGCTAGAGTTTTAAATCATTTCGGGAAATGTTAGCTTTATATTACTGAACTACGCTGCATAATTTTAACATATGCTGTCATAATTCTAACGTGGCTTCAAATACTACTAAACTGTGTGCACTCAAAAATCAGGAAGTGCAGGAGAATCATTAGAAATACAAGCTCATAAGGACATCCCCTACCATTATTGTCCCTTGTTTTGAGAACCACACTATCTGGGCTCTCTCTTTTCTGCCCTATCCTCTGCCCCCAGTCCAATTTCTTCCTTCAGCTCATCACACCTGCTGGGTAGATGCAGTCGTCTGCTGACACTCCTCTGAAATTAATGGAATGCTAGCATGTACCTGTTCTCAGCCACTCAGCAGGTACACTTTACCTGGAACATTGGGAATCAGTGAAGCAACTGAAAGGGAAGGATTTATTTCTCTCTTTCCAATTACTGTTCTACATTCCAATCCTCTCCTTCTTACTGTACCCCGATGTCCACGGCAGCACCTGCTGTCAGTGTAATGCAACACTCCTGCAACCTTCCCCACGTCCAAAGTGGATTCTGTAGGTGTCCCACATTAAAAATCTATGGTAAACAATTTAAAGCTACTACAACATACTCCCCTGAGACTTCTTATAATCAACTGAATATAATTCACCTTGAAAAGAAAAGGTTGGGGAAAAATAACAACAGAATTTTCATTGATGTGTTCCTCAAATTTCAATGGGATCCTTGAGCAATGTGGAAACAACTATCTACCACTTTAACAAATATACTGATGAAAACCTAGATGTGAATACATACCAAAACCCAACAGAATACATGTTGTATGAGTTCATTTTTTAAAATCAGAATTTGAGATTAGATTAGAGGCATGTACCAAGATATGAAACATAATCAAAATGATACAGAAGACTATTGGGTCATCAAAATGCTTGTGGCTACTAAGTTTCTTCATTATAAGGTGTAACAACTTCTTCACAGATTTATAAATTTCTCTGTAAATTTTTAATGTAATGAAATCAAGCAGGCGGAGTGTTGCTGAACAACATTCAGTGACATACACTTAGTGAAATTCATTCACTCATCCAATAAGCACCATGTCCTGAACTTAGCCAAGATAAATATCTCCCAAGGCTTACGTAAAACTACTTGTCCTGTAATCTTTTTCTTAAGGCAGTGTTTTTGTGTCAGTTTACTATGGTAAGTACTGACTACACTGCATTCAAAGAAAGCCTCATAAATGTTTCTTCACAAACAGTATTTAAAACCCAAGAGCAGACTTACCAGCCTTTCAAATGGGGTCAGGAAACTTCCAAGTTCTTGCTGATTCGCTGGACTGTTTTAAGGAGTAGATGTGAATACTGTACACACCTGCATTATGTTGAATTTTCTCTCTCTCTCTCTCTCTCTCTCTCTCTCTTTCTTTTCCCCCAAATTGTTCCTGTATCTCTTATGTGCACTATCATGGCAGGTCAAGAGGCAAGATGAACAAGACGCAAGTAGGCATAAAGCTGAAACTGCAGCGGGCGAAGGGTTCGGGAAACACTAGGTCCGCAGCTCAGCGCCAGTGCTGAGCTTCCACACCAGGACCAAGAGCTGGCCAGTTCAAGCTTCAAATGATGCCTGAATGAGCACCGGTGTCGCCACGGAGTCCTTTCATTTCCTACACGTTCCTACTCAGAACAATCTCAGCAGCAACTCATTTACAAAATCATCTGAAATGTACTTTTGAGCAATTCTTCAGTATAACTAAAAGAAATAATTTAGGTATTTAACCTCCTACAACACTGAACACAACCCATCCCATTTAACTTTCCCCAAGATCAAAAATTATAACATTTAGAGCACACCAATTTTTTTCCCTGTAATGGGACATCTTCCTATATCAACTACAATAAGACTTGCTGTTTGGTGAATTCAGAGCTGTTATTATTCAGCTCTGTCCCTCACCAATGCAAAAGACGAAAAGGAGAACACTTCGAAGACGATGCAAGGTACGTCGTACGACTACAGAGGCAGGAATTCATCACAGAGCGACCTAAGAAACGCCTATGAAGATCAGGGGGTTATCATGGCTATTTAATCAGGATGAAAAATAAAGTCATATTATACCTTCGATGAATACTCTTCTGTGTTAATGAAATATTGGAACATTTATAATTATTCAAATGACTATTTTCTGTAATATAATACTTACAAAGATAGAGCTGCCCCCGCCCCAGATATTAACAATTTTTAATGCTGCATCGTCAGTCTGGTGATAGAAATTTCTGGTGGTATATAGTGAGGATTAAAGGGTCGTACTTGTGGCTACATGGTGGCTTCCTGCTGTCCACCATCAGGTCCCAGTTTGCTATGCAAGACTGGAAGCAGGGGAATGGTTTACCAGTTTCTAAACAGAAGTATGGTGAGTGGCTTCAAAATAATAGTGTGAGAGTCGACAGCAGAACCAAACAACTCCAGAATGCTCCGACCTGACACGAGTGCGTGGGCTAACTTACATTCCCCTTTCTTAGGTAATATGAAGGAAAAGAAATGAAGAGAAGAAAGAGAAGGTAGGGAGGGAGGGAAGGAAGGAAAGAGGGAAAGGAAGGGGGAAGGGAGAGGGGAGGGAGGGACAACCTACATGATTTATCCCCTTCCTACTTGTCCCCATGCCACACCATTCTCTGCCTTGCTCACTATTCTACAGCCACACTGGCCTCCCCTCTGTCATCGTCCACAATGCTGTGTTCCTCCTCACCTCAGGCATTTACATCTGCTTCTCTCTCCTGCTCTGAACACCCTTCCTCGGATCTCTGCTTGGCTGGTCCATTGTCATCTCTCTTGTCAAAAGCCACATCCTCTCCCAGGCATTCCCTGATCACCGAGCCACAGGTGACTTCTCCACTTAGTCAATATTGAATCCGTTGTTCCATTCTGTCATTGCCACACGCCCCTCTACTCCCGAGGCTTATTACTTTTTACGTAATTACTTCTTTACTGTCTGACTGCAGAACTGGAATGTAAGTCCCATTATGGCAGGAACTTGCCCTGTCTTGTTCAATGATAAATTATGAATAACTAGTACAGAGCAGGCACTCAGAGACTGTGGGTTGAACGAATGAGCTGAATTTTCTCTCCCTCACCACTTCTGGCATTGTATTTCATATAATCAGTGCTGAAAATAAATATTTGTGTGAGCAAGTGAAGGAAGTAGTCAATCACTATGGTTTCCCATCTTCTGTTACAATGCATTTTCTATTTTGTAGTTTTTTCCTGTATGTAATGACTGAAAGCATTTATCAAACTGTATTCTTAAAGACTTTTTATTAAAATAAGATACAAAAGATATATTTTAAATCCTCCAAGATCAGAAAGAAAGAATAAAGAAGAGAGGAAGGAAGGGAAGGAATGAGGCAATGTTTAGCTTAAGGAGCATACGCTGTTATCGTTACTGCAAAAGAATTTTGGATAATTTGTAAGTAGTAAGCAAGGCTTTTGTGAAATGAAGCTCATCTCTTCCATGCGATGAGAAAACCATCAATCACTGCAACCCATGTAGCGTTCTTACTCACACTTAACTCAATAAGGTTGGTTTTCCTTTCTGTTAAAGTCTAAATATTTTATATGTTCTTTCCCACCTGACAAACACATATGAATCCTGAATAATATTACTAAAATAACCAAAGGTGGTATCACAGTTCATAGAAAAGGCACAGTCCTGGTTTGGAAGTCTTGTTTCTACACCACTGTAACCACAGTAATATTTCTCTGGTAAAAATAATTAGGAAAACATAGGTTTGGACATCATATAAATACACAAAGAATTCGAGAATGAATTAAATTATTTCGCAAGGATACACTTTCCCTTTGTTGATTAGAGCAGCATTGTACCATGTAGTATCTTTCATGAGGTGTCTCTCTTTCACAATAAAATTGTGCCTCCCAAAGTCAATTTAATATGTTTACTTATCAGACTCAGAGCCTCCCTTTACCTTAAAGATGTAACTCTTTCCATTGTACAAAACCAAAACTGTCAAGAAGTCCAAACATACTACGTCCTGGAGAGCATGTATGCTTTCAGGAGTATGGAATCATTTTCCAAAAAGTAAATTCATTTAAAATGAAGACAACAAAATGATCCTTCAACCATGAATAACATTCACTTATTGGCATTTAAAAGTGAAAATAAAATTAATCTTTTTTTTTTTTTAGCAGTTGCGAAGTGTTAGGCCAATTCCTTCAATTTCTCACCTCTTGCTACTCAACCCACCTGCCCCACCCAACCCTGACCTAGACTTCTGTCCCTAGCATTCTTCCAGAACTTCTAAATTGCTAATACTTTCTGGTGTCACATATACATATAATTACATTACATAGTACACATACCCTTTGTACATATTGTCCCCATGTTAGATCCCTCAGTTGAAAGAAAAACCTTTCTCTGAAATAGTTTTTATATTAGAATTCTACACTGGGCTGCTCCAGTCATTTTTTCACCTCTGACTTCTTTCCCTGGTATGTTAACCCCCAATTTCTCACTTCCTTCAATTTAAGATTTTCTTACTTTGTTTCCTTGTCTGAATCCTTCTATGACTCCCTCTGCAAAAAAGTATAAGAGTTATATACAACTAGCATTCCCAGACTTGGCCATGTATGCTAGCATTTTAGCTAATATCTCTATTTGTATACAAAGTAAATCTATTTAGATACCTTACCAGTTCATCAGGTTGAAGATCCTTCTTTCTTGCAATAGTCTCTCCATCCTCTTCAGGGACACTATCTAAAAAAGTTCCTTTTTCATCATAGAAATTAAACCCATCACTGAAGCATGCCAGTATGTTGCCTGTTGTCAGTAGATTTTAGAATCCCCTTTTCCATCTGGACAGCCACTGCTCTGATGACTTCCAGCCTAGACTTTTCTTTTGTCCTCCTATCTGGTCTGGCAAACCAAACTTTTTCAACAAGAACCATGTTAAAGTCATACACCCCATTTCTTTGCGCTTGTCAGCATCTTCTCTCCCATCATTGTTCGTACGTAGTTTCAAATCTGTGTGTCATCACCTGGAAGTAATCAGTCGCTATGTTTCTGTCTCTGATTTTGCCATCTTATCCGAAGTACACTCACTACATCCTCACCCATACAGATCTACGTCTGCTTCCTTCAAGGCCCATCTTCAAACTCATGGCCGCCACATGTAATTTCCTATTTTAACCTGCTATAGTTTAGAATTCCTGTTCCATTTTTTCCCAACAGTTTAAAGGCTTTGTTTGTATTACAATAAATTACATTCCTGCATTAAATAAGTAGTCATGGAACACCTATTCTGTGTATCTATTAGAACCTGACATTAAAAGTTTGAGTAAACCCCTTGAATCTCATTTAGATCTCATTTAAAAAATATCTCAAACCTTTACTATGTATGTTACTATACTAACTACTGTAAGACTGGAAAAAAATCTTATTTTACAATTTATAAAACATTCATACCCACCTAGCACACAGTATAAAAGGGGTGCATTGGCTAATCAATTTTTTTCCAGAGAGTATGTGTGGTAGTTCCACTTTTCACTATATATTAACTCTGGTTAGGATACAAATTTTGTATACAAATAGAGATAGTAGATAAAACGCTAGTGTACATGGCCAAGTCTGGGAATGCTTGAAGAAGCATACAAAGAGTCCAGATAATAAAACCAGAAATTCTGTTAATTCTATTACCCACCCCTAATGTACATTATTCTGCATTATGAAAACCAAATTACTTACATAGAATGTTCTCTCAAAAATTGACATTTTTAAACCATGTAACCTTGACATATGACAGTTGAATACAGTGAACCCATTATCTATAGTGATTCAAAGTAAAGCAGATAAAGAAATAAATACTTAAAATAATAATAATTACCACTCACAATTAAAAGGCACCTGACATTTTATCAGGGGCTTTCAGTACACATACTCTGGCATCAGATGACAGCAACAACACAAAATAATAAATACTCTGATGCTCATTTGTGGCAGCCATTAAAAAATACATCCTGTGGCTATTTCTCTCCTATGTCATATCCACGCCCCCACAGAACTCTTCAAATTCTAGAAACCACGTGCAGGAATTGGGAAGTTAAAGGAAATGTCTGCTTTGGATTTCCTGTGACACTGCTGACATGCAGCACAAAGTCATGACACGGGTGGCGGGGGGTTAAGGTGGCACCAGCTCAGTTACACAGATGCAGAGAATAGGAAGGCAGAGGGGGGGGGTTCTGGAGCACAGTTTTGTTTTGTTTTGTTTGCCTGGAACTGGGTTTTTCCTAGGCTGACCAGCTAATGCCATCTGGAAGACCCCAGGAAATGAGATTTATCATCACGCCATTTTGGAAATTTAAAAATGTCCTTGAGGACAAGGCAGTGTCCATCAGGGGCCAGCTGCATGAAGGCCAGCCCTTTCAAGTAAAACAAGCTTGGATCTCACGTGGCTGGGAAGGGAAGGGACGGTCCTGGCTAAGCCCGCTGGGCTCTCTGGAAATGGAAGTGCAGTGTACGGGAACTTTTTTTCAGTGGCTTCTGTGATCCTGGACCTTACATAAAACCCTTATTACCAAGATTCTTGTTGATTTACTTTGATCAACCTAATTCTTTTTGAGAGTAGCTGTTCATTATATGATAACTGCATTAATTATTTTAGGTCACTTGTCTCAGCAATTTAGCTCTGCACTAAAAACTCCACACTCCCCCTGCCTCAAATGGAGGTGTCTGGAGTGCCACCACCCAGCCAGGAACATACTTCCTTGCTCCCCTGTGATTCTGGAGTTAATTTCCTACAGCAGCTAATATTTCTGAGGGTTGCCCCACAAAAAAATAAGTTAAAATAACTTTTAAGAATGAAATACAAGGTAAACTGTTGTTCTTTCTTCCCCAAATTTATTTTAAAAGTCTACAATGGCTTTCAAAAGCCTTGCATGGCTGCTTAAAAATCCTTCAATGGCTTTCCGTCAGCCTCAACGTTAAGTCCAGACATCTCAGAGTGAGTACAAGGGGTGTTAGGATCAGCCACGCCCTATGTGCATTCCCCCACCCCACCCCGTCCAGGCTTCAGCTCCGCACACGTTGCTACTCCTGCAAAACCAACTTGGTTCACACATCCCCACCCTGCCTGACGCGTGTTCCTCACATAGGTCTCAGCTGAAATGTGATTTCCTCCAGCAAGTCTCCAGCGTCCTCTAAGTGGGGTTAGGTTCCCTCTGTCTGTGTAACCACGGAATCCTGTAGTTAACACCGTCCTAATTCATGTCACCCTCTAAAATTTCCTGTTTACTTGACCATATTTGTGGATAGATATCATGACCTTGAGAACAGGGATTTTGTTTTTTTCCTCTGTAATCTATCCTAGAGGTTCCATAATACCTATCAGCAGTGATAACACCTCACATACTTAAAACACCGCTTAATTTACCTCCAGTAAACCAAAAAGATAAGTCACATCAAATTACACCTTACTGTCTGGGCCTCTATGTTCCCTGTTTACTTGTAAAGCCAATATTGAAACTTCAGTGAGAATCTAGTGAAACACTTAGTTGCCCTGATTAAACCAACTGATCGGTTGGCCAGGACTGAAACTGGGTGTGATTGCCTACGTGATCGGACAGATTTACTGCATTTATACATGATAACTTTCATTTGTTTGGGGTATGAAGAAAATTGATTTGTGATATCATCTGAAATGTTCATTTCCATCCAAGTTACCGTTAGGCAAAGGGATTTCTATCACTGTCATTTAAGAAATTAACCAGTTAATACTGGTTAGGATACAAATGAAGCATTTATAGTATCTCTTACAAGTCCATTATCAGCAGTTTTGGTGAAACATTTGTAATTAAGGAAAAACTTTTGCTGTATATGGTTAGGTTACTCCCCAAAATATAAATGTGGACAATGTTGTGAAAACAATTTGCATATCCATTACCCCCAAATACTGACCTACATACTATACTGAATTTTTCTGAGTCGGAAAGGAACATAGTTATACCTTTATTAATAGCACGCATGAAATAAAACATGTTCTTGAAATTGTTGAATTATTAAAATAAAAACTGAAAAAGCAGAGTATTTAGAGTAAAGGTATTGTTTATATTTCGAAGTAGAAATGACATACAAAACTTATAATTTATGGCTTAAAAGAGGGAGTATGTGTGGTAGTTCCCTTTTCACTATATATTAAGTGATCACAGCATTATTAACAAATGTACCAAAAAAAGGCTTATTTTGTCTTATAAATTTTAAATAATCCAAAGATAATACGACTTCAATAGCTTTTGAGATCATTAACAGTGAACCACACAATTATTCATAACTCAGTAAGGAGCAATTTGCAAAAATTTTAATACATTTTAAAATGGCTACCAAATCCAGAAAAAAATACATGATAGATTTTAATTTATCATCACTTCTTTTAAGAATCTGGTGTTTCCTAAATTTTCATGACCTATAAAATTTCAACATTCTCCCATGTATGTACACAGTTAAAATGATTCTTATTCAAAGGCCAATGTATATTAACTTTTACAAGTTTTTTCATTCTGTGCATGAAAAATAACCATGTAGAAAAAAATGCAGTAAAGTATTGTCACTATTTTACCAGTTGTGAAAGGGAAAAACCAGTAAACAGAGTCTTAAAACTTGTATGGAAATGGTTCACTTCATCAATAGGAGAGGCGGTAGGATAATGGTTAAGAGCACAGACCCTTGAACCACACTGCCTTTCAGCTCCACAACGCCCCAGCACTGTGACCTCAAACCACTTACTTAATCCCTTTGTACCTCAGTTCCTGTAAAATAAGTGATGAAAATAGCACCTATTTTACAGGGCTGATGTAAGGGTTAAATATATTAATCTCTGCAGAGTACTTAGGACAATACCTGGCGCATAACATTTCCTGTTATCATCAGTTCCTTTCTACTCTGTCCGGCATGGTGTGAAGCATAGCAATAAACCGTTAGCAAGACAAGCACGGCTCCTACTCTCGTGAAGTTCTGAACAGGCATACCAGTGGGTACGCTGACAATCCTTCCAGGTTTACCTCACCGGGGCGGCACATGGGACGTTAATGGGTAGGGCACCTGACAAGCGGCTTCTTTTACTCCCGAGAGTCCCATCTCTAGTCTCCCAGAAACAGTGATCAGATCACCTCCATGAGAACTGGGGTCTAAATAGCCCTAATATCAAAGAAACTGAGTTGCTTGATCACCTAGGCTTATGATATTAGATGTTTGGCTGCAAACTAAGATCAAGTAGCAGGTCTGCAACTGTCCCTCAATAGGGCATAAAGTGCTGGTATGAAATAAGGGCTCTGAAAATGTTAACTGTACAGCCCTCCCCCAACCCCCCACAGTACACATGAACTATTTATTCCTATCATCTATTATTTCTACTGCAAAGACATAAGACATATTTTAAATGCTGCACGGAGACACAATGCTATTCCACTTAAAAATGTCATCACTAGATAAAGCAAACAATTCTGTGTTTGGGGAATACATATATGACATGCATTAATGAGTCCTGCTTAGAGCCTGAATGTGAAACTGTGGTGATATACACACATTCATAGAGAAAAATTACCTGAAGAACAAACAAGTATCTTTTTTTGGTTTGGTATTTGCTCCTAAAATAAGAACTCAGAGAATATTCTTAGTCTCAATGAAAACCTTAAGTATACGACATGTAGAAAGCTAACACAAATCTAAAGCTGTTGACTTTAGAGATGAATCTAAAATCCTAAAGTGATGCATAAACTGAAGATCTGCACTGGTATCTCCTGCTTCGGATCCTTTTTATTTCAGTATAATGACCTCTTTTATGCACATTGTAATACGTTACACAGAAGGCATCCTATGGGAGCAGGCCATAAAAATAGATCATATTCTTTGTATTACCTACTTGTGGTTTCTAAAAGGAACTGACATGAATGTACACTTCTCAAATAAGGCAATGCTCTCAGAGACAACGCTGTTCTGCACATACAAGACAATGGCCTACATGTAGATAGTTGCACAGATTAGCAGTGAAGGTCATACTAAAATTACAAAAGGTTAAGAAAGACTATTTTCTCTTATTCTAATCCAAAATGCAATGAAGATTTCTGTTCTGCAATGCCAAAATTTAACCAGATTAATATTCTAACAACAGTATTTGCAGAATTAGATTTAGGGATATTTTTAAAATATCACAGTGGTGGTACCTTCACATTATTCTGTCCATGCTGTTGGAAGAAAAATAAAATTGGTCTGTATTATGTTCATAAGAATACATAATAAATCCACAATATGGATTTAAGTATATTAACAATCAAGCTTATTTTACCATTATTTTGAAAGAAGCCATAAACCCAAAAGCATTATTATAACAAAAAATGTGTATTTATAGCAAAACAACAGTTATCCTTTCAAACCTATTTTTCAGTGAACGCTTCTGGCTCGGTATGTACAAATGAAAACTATCTAATTTATATAAATTTTGTTAAGTTATATATTCCTGCTAGCTCAAGTGAAATAGTTAACAAAACTCAGTTTATAACTGACGGCTTTTATATGTAGGTTACTAGATACATACTGAAGTATAAACTTAACTTCCACTGCACTTCAGACTTACTCCTTCAAGATGCAGTATTCGCATTTACTGAAATGTTGTGAGTTGTGCAAAAGAAATACACTGCTTTGGGACACTGTGTTTTTCCTCTCGTCAAAATAACCAGGAAAGGGAGAGAATGAATAACAAGAGCAAACAACTCCTCCTAAATTTGAGATGAAGTAAAAAAATCATTGAATTATTATTACATTTTAAAATAGAATAAACTCATTTAAAAAATAGTCATGAATACAAAATTGGGTATTTACCTAGTATCATGAATCTTCAGCATAAAAATTTGTTTAAAGACTACAAGAAACAAAGCTGAGCTGTTCTTTTGGTATAAGAATTTCAGAAAAGTCAAGGTAAAGGAGAGGAGAAATTTAAGTGCCTTTTTTACTGGTAAAAAGTGCAAGATAAATAAGAGCTATTTACATTTTAGGTTTATATCATGATTTTTTGTCTCCTTACTGTTACATTTAGAACTTGATTTAGGAAATCTGAAAACGTTTTTTTGGTCTATTTAAAATTGCATTCAACTCTTGATTTAGAAAATCTTAGCCTCTCTGAATTATTTTTTCAAAGTTTGTGTTATAAATATTCATTACTCACTTTGACAAAATGAAATTCATCAACTCTAAGTTCCAGGAAATAGATAATTCTTAAAGGTGATTATATTAAAACAAAAACTCCTTAAAAAGACTAATATGTAATAGGGAGAAAAGGAAATTCTCTGTTTGCATCTTTCAAAATCAACAAAATGACTCTGTATACATCTCAAACCCAGCTCTCCACTCTCAGAAATAATTACCTAAAAATATGTCAGCTGAGATTTCACATATTAAAACCTTACTTTTAGCCACTGATCAAGAATTCCTTTTGCACTTGGAACAGATCCAGAGTTAAAACAAAGAGCCTGAGAAAATTTCACAAAATAAAGTAGTGTTTGCTTCCAAAATGCGAAATAAGAATGACACAACTTATTGTTGATTAAATAACTTACTGTTTCAAAGATATAAATTTATTAATACAATTTGAACCCAATTTTTAACTTTTCATCTTTACTAATAGGCTTTTAAATTAAAAATACATTTTTTTAAAGCAAGTTGGTCACCGAACTCGTTACTTAAGGCCTGCAAATAAACTCAAAACCTGTCTTTCAAAAATGCGTCTTTCACACTTTGGCAGAAGGGAAATTGTGATTTTTAAAAATACCATTAGGAAACTGACCTGCTGTATTTTCAGGAAATTTTGGTGAACAACTACCTAGGCCAACAGCTTCCCATAGCTTCCTTTGTGAAAAGCTTCACCTTGAGAGACTGGGAGAGTGAAACTTGAGCTGTTTTGTCAAATTACTGTAAAGCTCTAGATTCCACCTAAGATTTTATATGTTAAATTGGTTTTTGTTTTATTTTTAGTACCAATTTCACAAAGAAGCTTAGCATGACCAATGTAAGTGAATCTTCTACACAACCTAGAGAGAATAAATGTGATGGCTTGAAAACTACTTTAAAAAGTCTACAGTAATATAGAGCATTACTTCTCAAAATAGAGCAACTGCTGATACAAATTTTGAAAATACACTGAAATACTCCTGTGGCTATCAATCATATCCAAAGAAGAATGCTATATAGACTCTATTGAAAAATCATTATTCCTTGCTTTTATCTTTTCTCTTTATTTTCTAAATGTGCACGCAAATCTTCAGGAGAAAAGCCTTCTTATAATTCAGTCCATTTACTTATTTTTAAAGAATTAATATCAGTAGCACCATAAGATAGTTTCTTAGTACTAGAAATCTTAAGCCAATACATCGATATTTCCATCAGAAGAAAATGATACCCGATTTAGAGATCAGAAACATTTATTTCTAATTTTGAAGTCATGTAGGATTCTCCATAGAATGAAAAATAACAAAAAGCAATTTATCAGTATACACATAAACATATTTCTTTCAAGTATGGACTCCTGTGTTTATTTATAAAGAATGAGAGTACTGTAAAAATAATATTTCCAACACTACAAACGAGGATTATTACCTCAATTTCTAAAGAAATGCCTCCCTCAATGCTTTCTTCAAACATCCAAATCCCAGCTTAATAAAAACAAATGGCATTCCTCATTTCTTCAAAATTGCACATTTGATATCATAAGCTTCGCTTTTTTAACAAGACACTAACACTTTTGAATTTAGTAATTAGGTATTCATAAGCCTGAGTTTGGGCTGTAATGTTCTGGGGATGATGGGCTGACTATGATAAATATATTTATAACTTTCAAACTAATGACTTTAACTATCTACAGATAAAATAGATTAGAAGGTAAGTTAAAATAATATTAAAAGCATAGGCTGCCTAATTCCTAAAAGTGGTCTTTGGTATTTCATCATAGGACTGAATAAATCATAAATGTGTAGAGTATCATTGGAGAATTTTAACATTTCTGTCACTCAGTAATGCTATCCATTTCTGAAGTAGAAGCAGTCACAGACAAAAACTATACAGACTTTTAGCTTTTCAAGCTAAAGAATATACCTTTGTGTCTAAAGAGAAACTAAACTGCATATTTACCATATTAAGTCAGTGAAAAATATGGATAAGGATTGGACTCCAAATCATTTTGTTCACTGAATCTTTTACTTTTCGATTTCCAATAAAATTGGAAAACATTTTCTAAGACAAATACTCTTTCAAGTAGAATGTTAATGTGCCAAATAAGAATCTACTCAAAGTTTAGTTAACAAGCATCAACCATAAAGGTTTCCAATTCCTAAAGTAAACTCCAACATTAATAGAACAGAGAGTATTTTAAATCATGAACTTCTAGAAACTGCATGATTAAGTAACACCTTGTCTAAAATCCTACCTAATTTCGTATAACTTGGAAGATTTTAAATTACAATCTATGAAGATATGCAGATAAAGTTTACTCAGGTTTATGTATTTCCTTTTCAGTTGAAAAGCAGAAATCCAGGTAAACTTTTCAGGGTGGACAGTCTAGAACAATGGTACAAAAGTGTTTAAAAAAAATGCTACAATGATGTTTATTCACATCAATTTTTTTACTGCCCTCTAGTGGCAATGAGTCAAGTCACTATGAGGATGAAAGCCTATCATTAAGAAGACACATTCGTCTGGGGCCTATAAATTGATCCTGAAAAATAGAACAGTAAAATTTTATGCCATCAGTCATACTTCCTTTAGGAGATAAATTATTAAACAAAAGAAAATTCCATATATGCAAGTCAAATTTATTTGGTAAAAAATTTATAATTACATGAGCACCATGAAAATAACAGTACAACATTGTGCATCAACCATTAAAACAGTGTCTAAACAGCACTAAACTAGTCAAAAAATGGAAAATTCAGTCAGTTTTTTCTATATGATGTTAGGGAATATTTAATTCTTTAATTTTGCTGGATTGGTTATTTTTAGATCATAGAGGCAAGCTAACAAAAGTTATCTTTAATGTTCTCTAAAATTCTGAATTCTAAACAAAGACAAAGGTATTTAAATTGCACAGAACCAGGTAAACTAAATTAATATTTAGTTCTGTTCATGAGAAACATTTTACAAAGTAAATTTTTGGAAACACTTCTTAGCACGTATAAAACTGACAGTTGGTATGACGTCACAGTACACGCAATGTCAAACTAAACTCTGTTGTTGTTTTAACCAAATCAGCCTTCTCCAAGTAATTCCCAGAGCATCTTCATAATTTTATTCATTATTTTTTGCTTTATTTCTCAGTATTCATTCACCAAAATCAGAAATGAGTTTAGAAGAACCCAAAGCACTTTAACTTATGACTATTAAAGGCAGGTACTGAAAAACAAAGTAGTAGATGAACTGTGATCTTTTGTGTATCAGATATAAAATTTACTAAATAGCTTGTCTGTATTAAGGAAAGTGGAAGCATGGAAACGTATGTAATTTACTCATGTAACTTGTCTTAGAGGAAAATCATAGAATGCAACAGAGAAATGAGCCCAACAAGGGAAAAAAAAACACCCCTATAAGCCTGTAGGAGGGAGACAGGTAGGAAAACAGAAACCCTTCTTCTCTGTTCTAACCTTAAGGACCTCTGGGACCACAGGAAATATACGATGAGGCTTGGTGATTTTTGTGTATTTGCTTCTATACACTGTGAACAGTGCCAGCAAACCATGGCTCCCAGACTCGTCCTTTGCAATAAATGTTAAAGACTGATTGTGTCAAAGGCATGAAGGAAAGTGTCTTTACACTTGCTTCTGGGCTCAAATGTGTAAAACAGTCAGCCAGGAGGTTCACTAGGCTGTTTCTACACACAAGGTGGCACAATCCTTATACAGCCATCCAGACATTTCAGAGGTTCAACAGTGTGAAGTGTTTAAAGGTTTTCATCAAATGGAAGATTCTGAATGCAAAAGAATACTTTATAAGCACTCCCTTTAGCAATAGCATCGGTAAATAGAGTAGACAAGGACACTACTGAATTTTTCTTTAAAAATGAACTATGGCACAATCCTCAAAATTAACATCTGAAGTAAAAAGGATCTCACAGAATTATCTGTCTCATCTCCATTTGCTAAAGAGAGCAGCTGTCCTCTCTCTGCACCGAGACCCTGCTGAACAGTTGCATAAGGTGTCGTTCTAACTGAGCTCATCCATGTTCCCAAATGGAACAAGATTCTTCTCAAAAAAAAAACCAGATTATTTTCTGGTTGCAAGCTTTCTAAGAAGTTTGCCAGAATAAAGAAATGAAGACACTACAGCTCTTTAGCAACTTATTTGCAATTAGTCTTTGAGCTGAAACATTAGGAATCATTTGTCAATCAAATTCAGACAGCAAAGAAAGACTAGTGAAAGGAAAGGAAATTAAGGACAAGAAGCTGAAAGAGCAGACACATCAAAGGCAATCTGCCCTCTTTACACAAATTTTGGCAAAAGAATTTCAACCCTAAGTTCCCTGAGATGCAGTATATGTCAAATCTTAAAAGAATTTAAGGGTAATGAAGGAAAGTGAGCGCTCTGCCATGCAAAGAGTTGTATTGAACTAACAGACATTCAGTGTATCTCTAACCAGAAACAGAATATAAACATACATAACAAATTTTGCTAATGTATTTCTTCCCAAATCTTACACTACCTAAACGTGGGAACTCAAAAATGCGGTATTTGAAGAGATGTGGTTTTAGAAATAATGTCTAACTGAAACAGCTTAAACTTCATGAAGTGGGCATTAGTAACCTTTGTAAGGACTCAGACGAGTGTCAGAAGCAGTATCAGTAATGACCTGCTGCAGGACCACAGGATAGCTGGATTCTTCAGCCTCTCCTCTCAATAATATGTTCCTCGAACACGTCAGACCGTCTCCTCCATCCTGGGAGGCGCTGCTCAGCTTTACTGTCAGACCTAAAGGTTCACTTCTGCAGTTGACATAGAGGTACTTAAGGAAAGGAGTAAGTGTGGGGCACTAAAACAGCACCAAAACACCTTTAGAAATGAAATACACACCCACGCACAGTATGTGTGTATAGCTTATAAATCTTGAGAGAATACAATGTGGGCTGCTGAAATTTCATACTCTTAACACCACTCCTGACCTTAAAAACCAACACTTTTTAAGTCTTAACATTTAGCATTAAAAAAAACCATCCTCCAACACCAGGGAAATTCACAAGCCAGTCTGAAAAACTTTATTTGTTCACCAGTTCTTCTCCCGACCAAACCCAAATAAACTTTAAATCATACACATGAACTACGGGTCCATCATCTGTTTGTTTTTACTGAAAACAGACAAAAAGAAATAAACCTGTTTTCAAATCTGAAAATAGGGGAAAAAATAAAGGTTTGCTAAGGACTAAAATGGCTCTCAGTTCCTTTTGAACACCCATCGAAAATCTCTGAGGAGTTTCAGCTATCAGATGAGACTTCCCTTAATCAAGGAGAGGTCACCTTGGAATGAGTCAAGTAGTACTGCCAAGGGCTTATTTTGGAATGGCAAATGCCATTTTTAGAAAGCAAAGAGGTTATACTTAGGGCTTTCCCACAAAATCTATTCTAGGTATTTGACACAAAAGAGTACGATCCCAGGTATTCCACTTCAGCTGGAAATAATCAAATGCACAAGAAAGACAGGAACACAGAGCAGGTTTTGAATAGGACAGAATCTACAAAGCTTGAATTCTCTTTTGGAATCCAATTATCATAGTCACTTGAGAGATACTGAATTATTATTTATCCAATAAAGACAGAGATGGACACATCTGAGTGATTGTTCAGTAGAGACAGATATTAAAACCATCTGTGACTACAGAGAGGTAAGATGTCTGATGACTTAGTCAGTGAAGATGGAATCCCCTAGTGAAGGCTTGCTACTACTTGTCATTTACACAAGTTAAATTTATGAACAGAACAGAGAGGTATGCAAATGTATATGCCAGAGATGTTAGGGTTTCTAATGACTTAAGACAGTGAAGTGTCAATCTTTTAAGGATGGCAAAATACTTTCTACCTTTCCTTTAGTTCTACGGCATTTCAGTCTAATGTAAAACATGAAAACACGACCTCTACCACATAAATATAATTTGTCCTCTAAAACTTCTGTCAAGTCACTTTACTGAATATTTAAACTTAACTAAAACTCGAGCAAAAAAAATGACCAATTTTAAGTAAGTAGACAGAACCATTCTCCATTCCAAGGCCCAGGATTCTGTACTGACATAATTTGAAAAACACTGACACATTTTTAAAAGAATATAATTTTTTAATAACTACCTTTTGGATCGGACTGTTTTCTCCTCCTCTCCCTTTCCTAGTAACAACTGCAATCACTAAGGGTATAAAACCAGGAGACCACCTAGCACTAGTGGAACCCATCACATTACAAAATCAGTGTAAGAATTTCAGATGCACCTGCCGGAAGAAAAATACTTCCAATGAATTTGCATCGCCCACCCTGTGAACTTGTGCAGTCAGAGGACTGAGATGCAGCAAACGCTGATGAAGTGTAGCTACCACCACCTCTTGCCAAGAGCTGAGGTGTGCGGATTGGGGGTAAGTCTAGTGGCAATGAGATAACGTGACATGCAAACTCATTCTGAACATGACCGACCTAAGTACTGGAAAGCAGCTCCGAGAGGAAGGTTAAACGGGAAGCTACAGATAAATAAGGAAAGTACAAGTAGAAAGAAAGCAGGGGATACAATATTGATATCAGACCAGAGTAGTATTTATAATATAAAGGCACTAATTTGATTTTAAAAGGGATCTATTAAGGTCTCAATTCACATACAGTAGGCATGAACTCTGTATCAAATAAAGCAAAATGGTAAGAAACTCATAAATAAAGAACAGAAATAAAACAATAGTAGGAGACTTAAAAGATATAACAGATCTTTCCAATATAAAAAAAGCCAATAGGCTTAAAAAGGAGATTGCGAGTTTCAACCAGTGATTCTAAATCAAGGACAGTCCTACTGGCCCAAGAATGTCTGGAAATGGGCTGCGGGGAGAGGGAGTTGTTTTGATTGCCACAAAGTATGCTTAGTGTTTAAGGAGAAGAATCAGGACCACTAGGTATCCTAAAACACAAGGATACTTGTGTATCCTTCCTCAAAAAGAGGACTGCCAAGTGACGCCTCAGCTGAACTATGCTCAGTAATCTAAATAATTAATAAATTTGAATTTGGCTTAATAAAGCACAAATGCTGATTATCTACAAATCAAGATTACACTTCTTAAGAAAGACTCATGATCATGCATAAAAATTTGTTGGACGTTAGGCGAGTGGTCTTCACATCGCGCTGTCTGTGCCCCTGGGGGTAAGGAAAACCCTCCTAAGGGGAACGCAAAGCCCTGAGTCTCAGGTCTTGGTACCGATTTGCCTGAAGAGGTACAAGTGGAAGAGATTTTCCTTTCTTACCTTCATTCCAAAAAAGACAGACAATTATCCAAAATGCCCAAAAACAAACACCTTAAGGCAGCAAACCAAAGAACAATGAGCAATTTAACTGTTCCCCAGGAACACAAAGGTATTTACAAACACCACCCCTTTTCATTAAGAGATACATTTCCAACAGAATTTTATTTTTTTATAGTCAGTAACTTTTTATTAGAACAGGCGTATTTGTTTTTGGTGTGTATTGATTATAATTATATTGAAGTGTGCACTGATTACAATGGCATTAAAATTATATTAATTATAATTATATTAAAAGCTCAAAACAAATTTTGTTTCTAGCTCTTAGAAACTTGCAGCCATAGGACTTTTTTAAATTTAAATATTTACTTATATATGGCTGTGAATAAAGGACTTTCAAGAATAAAGGTGAACTGCATTAAAATAAAATACTGTAGAGAAAGTGGAATGAAAATACAAGTCTCAGACAGAAGATCAAATAATGTACAAAACACAGTTGTCGATGAGGTTCTTAACTTATTTGTAAACAAATGATGGCATAAAATTACTAGGACATTTGTTATTTATTTAATATTACCAATGGACAATCAAAATATTGTGATGTAACAGTTTTATTCAAAATGTCAATATCTGTCATATATTGGAAATTAATCCTTTGCAACTATTTTTACTTGTGATGAAAAACATTAGATTTCAACTAAAACATGTGTGAGGGGGTATTTAGTGTATGAAAATTCTTTCAGTGAGAATGTAAGCAAGAAGTTTGAAGACCACTGTAAAAAATTGCAAAGAAAGTTTCAGTAAGTCCTCAAAAAGCTAATATGCTCCAAGTCACATTATCTGATTTCAGTAAACTAAACCTAGGAAGATAAAATCTGTGGTCACAAAATGTACACCGAATGAGTTAAAAAAGAACACCCACACGTGGAATAGGGACAAAGTTGTGGAACTGGGACAAAGCACATTAATAGCAAGTATTATGTCCAAGGAAAACAAGGGGGATTAATTAGATTATAAGTTACTAATTAAGAAAGAAAAAAAATAAAAAATAAAGAAGGTAAGCTTTGAAAAAAAAATATGTACCACAGAGACCTATTGCTAGCCTCATCGAGAACAAAAATTTGAAAACACAAATACTGAAAATTGAGGATTTTTTTCTCAAATGTCTCAAAAGAAAAAGGCAGTTACAATTACATTTAAGCAGAATGATACGAGAAGCTCAAGGTGCTAGAAAGAATGGAAACCTGGCTACAGCCTCTAGTCTACTCACAAGGCAAAAAATCTCTTGACATTTCTAGTATTAAGGACACTCAAGAAAGCCACCCCTCACCCACACAACCTGGGTGTCTTTAGTAATTAAAAGGAGCTACTCTTTTCACTTTTAGGCAAAGTTTAATCAGCAAGAGTGACAGGGAAAGTCCAGAGCAAAGCGTGTCACTCAAACAGAATGTGGCCATCTTAATGGGGCCTGGTTACAAAAGCGATTTGATGATGTTTTAAAATAAAGGTGAACTTGTGAATATAATTTTTCAGAAAATGGGGGAATAGGACATATGATATACTATGATATAAGGAATACTGCTTAATATTCATTTGATTCTCTCAATTGCATTTTTATTGAAGACTTATTTTTATAAGTAACCTCATTTATAATAGACATATATAAGTAATAATATACTTACGTATGTATATATATGAGAAAGATCATGACACAGATAAAGTACATAGCGGCATATTTACTCTCCTAAAAGCGGAAGGCCACTTTAAAATGTTTTTAGATAATCCAAATGCTCTTGCATTATTCCTATTTTTTTATTATACTGAGTCAAGTTTTTATTATACTGAGGATAATTAAGTATGTTTTAGATGATCTTTATTTTTCTCCCCCTGGCTGTCCAGCTTTTTTGGTCATTTCACTGCTCATTAAAATTGTCACAAGATAATGGTCAGGGGAAATAAATCCAAATAAAATTCAGGCAAGCATAATTATATTCTTATTGACAGATACAGTAAATTCTGTTACTGGAGGATTCCTATACCACAAAAACAAAAATCTTCATTTAAATCACATAAAATATTGTCCCAAATCTAATTTAGTTAATATCCTGTAATTGTTTTATTCAAATGGAAAAGTCTCAACACTATGCAATTAAATGGGCTGCAGTTTAGGGTAGGGGGAGGCGGTCATGGGGAGTCCGGCTCTGAGGCCAGTGCTCTAAGGACTTGCTTGCAAACTTCAACAAGTCCCACAACCGACCTATTTCAGGGGTGAAGGGTTTTGAGAGCTCCCTGCATAATGGACACACAGCAGAGCAAATCTCTGAGGGCAAACTCTGGCCCAGTGTTTGCAAACGTTTCAAGGCATGGTAGTCCTCCCCAGTGTATTTTATTGTCACTTCTGGCAAAGATTAACAACGGACCCTTTCAGTTTCCTTGGACCCTTTTTCTCGCTTCTTAGCAGCTATTAAGCTCTGTGGCTCCTTTTTCTTTCCCCATTTTGAAATGACCTATAGACATCTCATCCTATAGCATAGGAACTGGTAAGGTTGTAGTCCAGATGCTTAACTGAAGGAGCTGTGCTCCTGGCATTCAGAACTGAGAATGAGGATCCGGGCACTGTCCTTCTAACGTGCTGCCGGCTGAACAGGATCTGGTAGGTTGCCCTGGGAACCTAAGGTATTACAGTGAAGGAACACTCTTTGAGTGGCAGGCAAATTTTGGAAATAGAGATTTACATAAATTGGGGGTTGCCTTTATCTGTTTGCTTTAAATAGTTTTTGATCATCAAACTTGTAACATAGTTTACATTTTACTCTCACCAGTTAATAAATAACTCACTTAGGACAGGATAGCTAGATAAGTGACTTCAGGCGCCCAGCATGCAACTAGTCCCAATAGTACATAAAAACCTCCCATACATTTTAATGATGACCTTACTCAAGGGAAAAGTGAGTATTCACAACCACTTGAGATTCTTTCCAACCTGTGATTCTATTACTCATTTCTAAAAATGGCCCAGTCCCGGCTGGATATTTTGTAATTAAAAAATTCAAATTTATAGGAACTCTTCCAAATGTCCTGGGATATCTGACACGAGAAGAAAGACATTATTAAAATCACTCCTTTATATTTATGCTATGAAGCAGGGAAATTATATATATATTATATATAATACAAACAAGAAAGGTAAATGATTTGATCTTCTGTAAAACAGATGCCATTATTTTAAGAAAATATTGGTACAATGGAGACAATACTGGGTAAGAATCCAGAACTGGCTGCCAGCTCTTTTTCTACCAATGCCTATGTACGCCTGCAGTCAAATGTCTTAAATTCTCTGGGTCTTGATTGCCTCAAGACCGTTGAGGACATAATGTTGCTAAGTCCTTTACTCTTCAGTTATATAACTCCTTTGAATTTTACCATGTGAAATATTAATCAGGTGAATGGAAAATGTGGCAATTAAAGCTTTCATTTTATTTTCTACTATGAAATGATGAAATTGGGGCATATCATAGCACAGCTTAACACTACACGAAACAGAGACAAAAAATCTCAGCTCATTTCTTTATGCAGAAACTTTGATGCTTATCAATATTGAAGAACAAAAATTACTTGTTAGGAAGCGTTTCCACTGGAGATTTGTACGAATAAACACAAACTTCTAAAAAAAATCAGCTGATGACTCCTCTGGCTATGTGAAAGAAAACCTAAAATCATCTCGGTGATTTATTGATTTTCGTTCTAAATAATTGAAGCATCCATATTGAGAGCGGTTTTTTTTTAGCCTCAAAGTAATTGGCCAATAGTTCAAAACCTAGACAATTTAGTGACTATTACTACTAGAAACAAAGAAGATAGAGTATTAATAGGCTAATTAAAACACACACACAGACACACATGCACACACAATTTTTTGTTTGTTTTCAATTTACTGAAGGGCTCCTGGGAAATAAAGAACTTGTGGGTACAAAGCCTAATAAAGTGCAGAAGGGGATCTACTAAGATTAATGTCCCAAGTAGGGTTATTTATTCCAAAACAAATCAACATAACTGAAAAAGCAGATCATAAAAAGGAATGTTTATCTTCATTATCAGAACAATTTCCAGGGAAAATTATTCAAGGAATACAATTCTGGTCAATGGTAATGCACACTTGAAAAGAGAGATGTTACATACCAGTTTCAGAGTTCAAAGAATCTTGAGATCCTCTATTTCAAACCAACCCTTTTTAATGGTCTTTTGAGTCATTACTTAGGATTTTATTATCTGTCCCAAGTTGGGTAGTTGGCAGCAGAGCACAGATTAGAACCCACGTTTCTGACATCAAGCTCAGTACATCTTGCCCTTAAATTACACGGGCCCATGTAAAGCAGAAATCTGACCAGTCAAATATACTGACTGGAGATACTAATTCTGTAGGGAAACAAGTTAACAAAGTAACTCTTGTTTTTAAAAGAAGCCACTAGGCCCTTAATGACTAAATGGTGGTGAAACATTTTTATGACTTGTATTGCCTCTGAGGTTAACACATTTTTGAACTGGGAAACATTTTTTATAAACTTAATCACTATTAATGTTATTTGGCATTTAAATTTTCTAGGTCAGATCATCACCCCTTCCCTTCTTCCTGTGCAACTTAAGGAATTCCAGGGATAAGACCTGGGTCTCTTTGCCTTCCTTAGCATTATACTTAAGGTCAATTCAAGCGAAAATGGTATAAATCCACAAATTAGAAGAAGTAAACTAAGCGACAATGGTGACCCAAATTTTCCCAGGGCAGTCATTTTCGGAATATTCTGCACGGAAAAATATTAGGCAATAAGATTGAGATACACTTTCATATACTAAAATATACTTGTTTTAGAAAACCTGCCAAATATCTGTTTAACATTTACATTATTTCATTAAAATCACTTGTAATCGTGAGCAGTATGTAAGTAAGAAAGGAAGGAAAGGTCTGTAATTTAAAATATATCCCTCTCCCGCACCCAGCTCCGGGACTGACATCAGGAAGTTGTGAACAAGTCACACCTGGGGACAACTTCCTTCAGCGGTTCAGGTTGAGATGCCCACTTTCTTCATGGAGTAAAAATATCCCGCCAGTTGAAGAGAAAGCTCACTGGTTATCCATGAACATTCAGTGAATATTCTATTATGTCTGAATCGGAAATCTCAGAGGTTGACCCTCTCATCCATGCACATTGCAAGATATCTGACTGGTAAGAAAGTTCTCGATTCAGAACCCCTTCCTGTTCTCTACCCCTCAGCACTGCGCACAAGGCACAGACCACTCTAACACTGTAATTATAAGATTGGATACTTACAGGTCTATGCTCATGGAGAAGGGTTTAAACTGTATTCCATATTATTACATTTCTCATATACACTCTCCTCCGGGTAAGGTTGGCTGAAACTAGCATTCTAAGCCACGTCCAGTATGAGCACACAAACCCATCCCTTGCCCACCATCCTGAAGGGGCTCTCTCCCCTATCTCATTAACCAACAGCTGCTCTCAGGCACGATCTTAGCCATCACTCTTGGCGATACAACACTTTCAACTTCAGCGTAGCATTTATTGTCTTGAAAAATGATCGCAAACCTCTTGAAATTCCTGACCCAGATATCTATTCATTCTCACAGAGAAATACTTCGTGTGTTTATTAAAATATAATTGATTTTTTAAAAACGAATTTCTGGTATGAATGGATATTTCAATTTTGCAACCTCAATTGAAAGCCCAGGGTAATCTTCTTGAATAAATTATAAATAAGCTTTGTTGTTAATCATCAAGTGACTTTATCATATCACCTATTTTTTTTTCATTAAAAAATAGTTTGTAAGTTTAAAACTTAGAGGAAAATTAAGAGGCAGCAGACCGTACCCACGTGAAGTTTATCATAATTAATGACTACGGCATATACTGTATGACACTCAATTTATAACTAGACAGTTTATAACTATATACTGTGAGTGCTACACCTGCATTAGGGCAGTCTCAATAGGTTTTTGTTTCCATCTAGTTTTTCAAATCCTGAAAACAAAACTAAAGCATAAAAACTAGATTTTTAATTTCCCCCATGACTGAACAGCAAACATTCAAAGTTCTATGGTTCTTTTACTGGAATTTCCCATAACATGAGACTCAGAAGAAAAGAAGAATATGAATATCTTAAGAACAGGAGTATAAAGGTATGTATGAATGCTCAATGCCACCTTACCTAAACCCAGGAAGGAATGGGAAAAAACAAAAACAACACTGAGGACAGCCAAAAAAACCCTTTTTTACCTCCTTATATGCTACTTCCTTCCCCACTGTCATGGGCTGAATAGTACCTCTCCAAAATTCATGTCCACTCGCCACTGATCTTATTTGGAAATCAGGACTTTGCAGATATAATTAAGATGAAATCACACTGTATTGGGGTGGGTCCAAAATCAAATGACTGGTGTCCTCCCAAGATGAATAAATAGGAAGACCAGGGAAAGATGCACAGGGACACAAAGGCAGGACCACCGTGTGGAGACTGGAGCAAGACAGGTACAAGCCAACGACTGCCTGCGCCACCAGGAGCTGGAAGAGGCTGGGAAGGACTCCGGCCCTGAGCCCTCAGGGGAAGCACGGCCCTGTCAGCACCTTGACTTGCGACTTATAGCCTCCAACACTGAGAGAGAATAAGCTTCTGTGGTTTTCAGTCCCCACTTGGTAGTAATTTGCTACAGCACCCCAGGGGACTGCACATTCTCAGATGCCTAAGAACCCAGCCAATGAAGAATGACATCATTTTTGGGGCCAGCACAGTGCTTTATTTTGCTCTCATCTATTCTTGGGTGATTTACACTAAAATTTGAACTTGGCCATCAGCCTGTCTAAGGCTGACACATCAACATGGTATTGTATTTTGGTTTCCACTTTCAGTAACGATTTAGTTTCAGCCATATTTGTGAAGTTTAAAATAAAAATGACACCTGGATCTATCTTTGGCCTCTAATATAAGAAACAGAACAAAATATTTTCAGAGAATTTAAAACTAAAAAAATTTTATTTCTACAAGGAACTGGCCAATATTCATTCAAGTGTTCTGAGCACTATAGTGTTATTTATTTTTTTACTATACTGTACACTTGCTAATGAACTGCTTATATTAATAAAGCTCTGATGTCAAACACATAGTAGGCACTCAGCAAGCGTTTATTAAATTAAACTGAGTACTCTAGTAGTGTACTATTGTTAAAAATAGCTATGAGTGATTTCCAATTCCCTAAGAATTTGGCAAAAACATTCATTTATTTGTCCCCCAAAACATTTTAGTGTTTTTTTGTAATTTGTACAAAACCACTGCAAATATTTATTTTACTATTCCTAAGCTCTTACCTTAAGAAAGACTTAACTATTAATAAGTAACTTAATGGGTTACGTAAATATTTTACTCAACACTCCTGAAAGTCAGCAAGCAATTAGCCTTTCCCCTGCCCTGACCTCCAAAAACACCTCATTGATATTATCACAGAAATTGTCTCCAAACTATGCCAAAGGACTTTCAAAGACTAAAACGGAGTTAATTCAAGAAATAAGCATCAAAAGAATAAGCACACTTAGTTTTGAGCACTGTGAGGGAAGAGGAACTGACTCAAAAGCTTCTAATTCAATAAACAAAAAACACAAATCTATTAACCTTGAGCATGTACAAAATATAATTAAATGGCTATAAGGTAATTAAATGGCTTTCTGTATAGCATGACAAGCCTAAAAGTTTTCATTCTGAAATTTTATTACTTTTAAAATTTCAAATTAACACCCTGTAGACCTTCTTACCACCACCAGATTCAGCATAAGCCTGGTTCATGTCTTAGTATTTTTTATTTATTTTGAGATTAAATGCGTTGTAAAATTTTCTTTAAAAAGTTTTAAATCTGGACAGTTACAGCACTCTAAGGATTTCTTTTGAATCACAGGTAAGTATTCCATATTTTAATGAACTCATAATGTCATGCATACAGTATTTCTAGCTTTTATCCTTTCAAATGTGAGGGAAACAGCTCTAAACCTAAAGGTTAATGATTTACTGACAATTATAAACGTTTATGAAAGTGTGGCAATTTCTTGGTCTATTTAAGAACATTTATTCCTTAATATTTTATTAATCAAAATAAGAGCCTGTTACATTTACTGAACATTTTTTTTCAGGGAAAGAAATCATAACAAAATGCTTGCAAACTGAGATAACTAGACTGAAGTATTCCATCAATGGCACTATTCTACTCAAGTAAAGCAACATACTGACAACATATGCAATGACTAACAGTATTATTGAGTAAAATTCAGACAAAAATAGTGGGTCATATCATAGTTTTTGCAATGGTTTTGTACAATAACTCTCTTTATGTGGCATCTTATTTCAAGGTGATCCCAAAATCAGATTAACACTTTGAATTGTCCTTCATTTTGCTTTTAAACTGCAAAGTGATAAACTAGCTTTTTCTTAAATTTCCAAATTACTACTTTGAGAGCTAGGAAACCCGTAAAAATTTCAACTGTTTGTTCCGACTGTTGAAACAGAACCTAAGAATGGACTAACAGTTATCAAAGGGAAAGGGACTCGGCAGGATGGGTGGGAAGGGAGGGATAAGGGAAAATGGGGCATTATGATTAGCACACATAATGTGTGTGGGGGGGCACGGGGAAGGCAGAATATACAGAGAAGACAAGTAATGATTCTATAGCATCTTACTACACCTATGGACAGTGACTGTAATGGGGTATGTGGGGGGGACTTGATAATAGGGGGAGTCTGGTAACCATAATGTTGTTCAAGTAATTGTACATTAACGATATCAAAATAAAATTTTAAAAAATCAAGTAATTTTAAGCAGTACTTTATCCGACCTGATAAAAATAATTTCAATTGTGTATTTGTAACTTCTGAGGAACCTGAACTAAAACACAGATTTGAAGGTGGGAGAGTCAGTCAGCAAGCTTCTTTGCCCAGACGTATTCTGAGTACGTGTTCTGGGAGCAGAGGGCAGCTGAAAAATAAAATAAGCAAAAAAAACCAAACCACCAACAGAAGACACAGTCTCTGATCTTGAGTGTGCCATCCAAAACAAACAGCAGAATAAATAATTAAACGAATTATATGTGTATGTGAAAGTCCCTTATTCAGAGCTCAGGAGGCTGTCATGAGCTTGCAAGATATGAGGCAGTTTGCAATCATTTCCTGGAAGAAATGAGTTGAGAAGCTAAGAGCTGGTGAGGAGGAAAGAAGCTATGCTAATGGAAATGACCGTGTGACTGCCTCGCTCATCACAGTAAACACAACACCAAGCTGGGAGTCAGCTACAACTTTTACTCCTGGATCTGTCGCTATTCGCTGGATACACTCAAAAGAAGTCACTTAATCTTTGGGGATCTTGATGTTCTCATTCAGTCAACTCAACAAGTATTCACTGCGCACCGAGTGCCAGGCACTGCTGTAGGCTCTGAGGACACCAAGTTAACACAAGTTCCTGCCTTTGTGACGATTACATAATACACTGTAAACTTTAAGAAATTTAAGAGTAAGTTATGAAGTGGTAACAACTGTAAGAAAAGTCTATTGTTGACTTCTCTATTTCTACTGTCTCCCTTTTATAATTTATCGATCAGAGGGATCTTCCCTCAAACCTACTTTGTCACTGTGCTCAATGCAGATGCCCAGTAGATCCCAAATGAATATCTAAGCCCTTTTGTCTGAGGTTCAAGGTCTTCCACGTCCTGGCTTCAACTTACTTTTCTGGCTGACCTTCCAGAATTCTCTTTCATGACCTTCATGCCCCAAAAAGGTCATTTGATATTTTCCCAAATATATTTCTCACTTTCCAACTTTAAAAACTTTGCTCATGTGCCTCCCTCTGCCTGGAACGCCCCCTCTCTGTCACTTGTCCATAACCCTATCCCTTCTCCCATCAGGCTCCAAGTTTCTTTGATATGATTTCCTGAACAGGAAAGAGAGAAGGTCAAAGTGACGCCCAGGAAGAATAATTTGCCGTTTTGGACTGAAGAGGGAACTACTACTAAGGAGGGTATCATAAAATGTGACTATGATTGCATTATAATAGAGAGATCCAGAAAACATCTGGTTTGTAGAATCAGCACTTTATGATGACTATGTACATAAGTGGGAAGAAATCAGTCTAAATGACTCGAAATTATACGATTATGAATAGGATGATAAAGAGCATACCAGGAGACAAACAGTATGTTTTTCAATAAACACTGAGTAAATTCACTTTTTTAAAATTTACGAACTGATTTTCCTTATGAAATCAGTAAATTTCTAAAATATGTTGTAGTTAAATATTATATATAGATTTCTAATTTTATAGACAGAAAAAAACGTGTTACAGTAATCGTGACTTGGAACAATGACTTAAACTTAATCTGGGTAAAAAAATACTGGGTAAAACAGTATTGTTTTAAAAGAGACATCAGTTTCTTTACCAACAATTTCATGAAAATACATAGAAAGAGGTCTGTCTCTATATTTAAGGAATGTAAGGGTTGTGTAATAAAAACATTGTATCATAAAATATTGTTAATTTTAGATCTCTTGTTTCATTTCAAAGAGATAAAATGTTATGGAAATAGTAACCATTACCCCTCCTGTCTTTCTCTCCAAGTTCCCTTTCCTCCTGCCCTTTCAGAGACAACAGCTAATGTGTAATTGGTGTGTGTCCTTCCCAGGCACAGAACTTGAGGATTTTACTGTGTATTTCAGCTTGCCACCTCAAATATTTTAGCCTATAATAAAAGCAGGCTTGTTTTCGTGGCTGACATATTTTGGCAATGTGAATCAGGCTTGCTTTCCAACATTGACATTTCATTGGACCATGATGGACTAAATCATTAAAAAAAGTGTGACAGAAATTCTCCCAGACAGAGCAGTCTAATAGAGAGAGAATTCTGGTTTTGGTGAACTTAAGAAATAGAGAAGTAATTCAATATACTGTCTCAAATTTAAGTCGACTCAATTTTAGGTTCCTTTGTCCTAGGGCCATGGCGGCAATCTATTGTTATACAAGAGCCTAGAACTAGTTCTCTCTTTTTCAGAGTGTTTTCATGTCAAAGCTAAGAGATTTTAATAAAATTTTCAACTGGTCTCCTTTCAATGAAGCATATCATTAGAATTTAAAGGAGATTCTACACATTTATAGGTGCTATATATAGATATTCCTGGAAATAGGGGCTAGACAAGAATTTTATAAAATACACAAAAGTAGATTTTTGTAGTGAAAAGATACTATCACCTTTCTCCATAAATATACTTTAAAAATCTTTAATATTTAGTTGAACCTATGTTTTGCATCAACAGAGGGGGAGAGAGATTTTAACTTTACAATTCTTATGCCCAGCTCTTGAGGAATTGAGGCACTACTGAAATAAATAAATACTATAATAAGCATTTTAATAAAACAGGTATTTATACTGATATCTGAGCATGAAAGTATATATAATATATATACATATTTCAATTTATTAAAGACCTGGCAGTTTGAATCTTCTATTCCTAACTGGAAGGATAAAAGTAAAGATTGAGCGTAGCTTGAAGCTTTCTGTATGAAATGTAACATGCATGAGACTTAAATACACTTTAAAGAAATCAAACATATTATCACACACACACCTTAGTAGATTAAAGAAGTTTGACAATCATTTAAAATGAACAATTGTACATTAAGAATGACTATAAAGTTTCAGTTTCTAGATTTTTAAATTTAATTATCCTGCCCATTAAGGACACTATTTGGCTTCAGTCTTTAATCTTCACATGTGAAAAGGGCTATACTGTAATGTCACTCAACTCTTAAAAGTACCAGAATTCACCCAGATGAATATTATTGCCTTCAAGGCCCATCTCAGGAGTTAAACCCGTTTCAGATGATGCAGTCATTTCTCAATATTACTCTGTTATTTCTCTTTTGAAAAGACCTCACAGAATATATTTAACTGTGGTAAATACTCATTGAGTATAGCTCTAATTTTCTGAAATAGCCAAATGTTGGTGAGTCAAGCCTCTGCAGGAAGGTAAACAATCAAACTAGCTGCATTGGTATTCGATCAAACTGAGACGTGCCTATATAACAAGAACTATTTTTATCTGTCTTGCAAATGAACTCAATTTTAAAAGAATGGTTTCAAAAAAGTTTGAGTTAAGGCATTACGATGGAACAAGTGAGCAGCAATAATCTATTCTTAATGACAGCCACCTTGATTTTCAGAATCTCGATTACAGCCAGAGACCAAACATAGCAAGCATACATAGCGCACAGCACATTGACCATCTTCCTGGAAGCCGAGTAAGGGTATCCCCTTCCTAGAGTTCCTGGGCAAAGGAGGCTTTCTCTTCTTACTCTGTAGGCAAGCCGAATTAACAAAAAAGCTAGCATACAGCCCGAACTTCCCTAACCAATGACACCCTCATAAAAATGCAAATATATGCACAGAAGAAACAGGACATGTGCATACAAATAAGCTAACCCAACAGCACAAAGTGTAAAAAAAAATGTATATTTTGTTGTGCATGGTATATTTTATTACCATTTTCAGTCTGACTTTTTTTTTGAAGAATTTGGCATCAACCGAAGAAAGTTTACAGAACCTCTACAAGAATCTGTATTATTTGAAGCCACTGATCCAGTTTACTTGCCTCCTTTTACAGGTAACAGCTTAAAATCGGACATCTTTTCCAAGGTCACACCACCAGTTAGTAGTTTAAATGCTAATTTACTTGACTTCCAAATCAGAAGTTCTTAGCAGACCGAAACTATAAAAACACAAGACTACCGATAGATTAAATTAGTCACAAAAGAGTAAACACAAGCATAATTTTATCATATTACCAGGTTCAATAAATATCATTTTGATGTGTTAATAGGCTTTAATAATAAAAGCATTAGCCATCAATTAATAAACAAACCATTAAATAGGAAAAAGAAGCGTCAGTAAAGGCATAATCTACTAATTTCCTAATCAATGATGCTAATCATTACCGGATATTAACCAGGAAGGGGACACTAGCCATACCATAGACGATCATTTATGATCATGGTTCACTAAAAATAAATTCTAAATAAGATTAAAACAGAAACAGAGAACAATACCAAACACATATTTGCTTAGTAGGTACTTGTTGATATATTCAATGTCTTGCCTTAAACATGAAATATTTGTAACTTCGAATGGTTCTAATATTTATGAAAGCTTGGATATTGGCCTATTTCTATTCTATAACAGTAAAGAAAATGTATATGTAAAGCAAAGTTAGGATTAAAGTCAAAACAAAACTTCACACTTATAACTGAAGGTGGAATTCAGTAATAAAGGATATAAATTTGAGACTAGGACCAACCTGCCTTTGTCCTTTAGTAGTAGGTGAACATTATATGAATTGCTTAATCTCTGTCAGTCTCGGTTCTCTCATCTATAACAGAGAGAGTAAGAATAAAACTTCATAAAATGCCTGTTACATATTAGGTATTTTAACATGTCACTATAATTGTTTTTAATGCAATAAGCAGACTGTGTGTTAGAGGCTCTGAGACCCAGTTACTTCTTAACAGAGGGACTGCGGTGGGCTTCCGCCATTCCCATGGGATACAGGAGTGGGTCCTAGGTATGTGCTTTATCTCTAACTGGCAACTTAGTTTTCTATGCCTGTTTTCCCATCCTCAAAATAGAGACTGTAAGCATATTTAACAACACGAGTTGTTCTGTAGATGAAATATCTGCATAAAGGGTTTTAGCACAGAGACTAGCCCTTAGTGAATACTTAATAAATGTTAGCTATTACTAAGGCTTGCCTCTCAACTTATGAAATCTGTGTCTGGATTAGGTGATCTTAAAGATCCTCTTCAGTTCTGAGATTTTCTTATTTTACTGACTTTCATAGGAGAAGTGAGTAAAGCAAGTTTTTAAAATTTTGTGAGTCTTTTGTTCTTAAGGTTGATGACTATGGAGCGGAATAGAAATAGGAAGTTTCTTTTCTGTCCTAATACTCCTCACCTATAAATTACCTTTTGGTAATGAAAACAATGATGACGGACTAGTTCTTGCTTCAAATTTTCATATTAAAGAATATATCTTCCCACAAGTAATGACTCAATAGCATCTTACTACACTGATGGACAGTGATTGCAATGGGGTTGGGGGGCTTGATAATATGGGTGAGTGTTGAAACCACAATATGGCTCATGTGAAACATTCATAAGATTGTTTATCAATGATACCTTAATTTAAAAAAATAGGAAAAAAAAAAGAACATATCTTCCCTACAATAGTCATCCAAAACATTCAAATATCCAAAACCATTAGGTATGTTTACTGCTTTAAAAAATTTGAAGGACAACTATCTCTATCAGTGTTTCCAATGTATCTGTGCTTGCAATTTCAGTGTAATTTTAGTCAAATTTAGCGTTATGATTCAATGAACTACTGGCTTCTGTTAAAAGTCTTCTCACTCTGGAAATTAACAGTGTGCTTCACCTAAACACCCAACAGCTACAGGGAACTCTCACCTGGCTAGAAATGCAGAGAAACGAAAGGTATTAAGGCCAAAAAAAAGGCTTCTGAGAGGCGAAAACTAGTAAAACAAATAAAATTAGTTCTGAGAATAGTCTTCGCTTAGCAGCTTTCTACTCCTGTTTGATGCAAAAATCACAATGACAACAAAACAACTGTGACTGATAACAGAGTCATTAGATGTGAAAGCTGACACGTGGACAAGGGAGGAAAATGAAAAAATTATCTTAAAAAGTGCATCTGTACTTGAACTGCACATGTCATTAAAAATTCTTACAAGGAATGTGATAGCTAGAACAGGTCTGGAATCACACGGTACAATGTTCAGGTCAGTACTTTGCCATTTAATACCTGGGTAACTTTGCACTTAACCTCTCTAAGTAACAATGTTCCCATCAGTAAAATGCAGAAACCCCTTCTGAAAGGGATGGCGTGAGAATAAAGCAAAATGATATGTATTAAACACTTTGCATAGTAAGGACTCAAAAGTGATAGATAACAGTAATATTAAGCACTGCTGTAAGGTACCTTAGATGGGGGACATTGAGCCCTCAAGAGCTCCTAAGTTACTCTATAGTAGCACAGAACAAAACAACTGATGTTCACAGTGTGATCTTCCATTACCAAGAAGTTGAATTGTAATTCACAATATGCCTTCAATAAGCAATCAACAAACATTTATTGAGTAACTGCTATTTTCTCAGCATTGTGCTTAGTGCTGGTACACTAGGATGAGCTAGGATGTGCTGTGACCTGAAAGAACGTGTCCCCCTAGTGGGAGACAGAGAGTTGTAAACAAATGATTACAGCACAATGTGTTAAGGGCTGTAAAGTGAAACATGTAGGTGCTAACACGGAGCAGCCTGCCCCGCCTGGGGCAACTGGTAAGGGCTTCTGAGAAGAAACACCACCCAAGTAGGCCCACGAAAGATTTGTGAGTTGGTAAGAAAGGGCATAAGTAGCACCAGTGAGGTGAAGGCGTAGGTGGGAAAGAGAAATGGAGGTAGAGCTCATGGAAGGTCTGATAAAATACTAAGGAATTTGGACTTGGTCCCAAAGGACATAATGGGGTTTTATGCAGGGCTGGGCCATGCTCCGAATCATGACTCATAAAGGACAACTGTGATGGTGGTGTGGAGGCCGGACTACGGAGACTGACAGGAGGCCGGGCAAGCAGGTTAGAGGGCTAATGAAACAGTCTTAAGTCTGGAATGAAAAGAGCCTGAACCTAGGCCTCCATGGTGAGAGCAGTTTGGGGGAAGGAGAGTTTACAATCACCGTAAACATAGGTCAGTTCAGTATGCTTGTTTTTTTGTTTTGTTTTCCCAGGCCTCAAAGGACTAAATGCTTTGCAATCGAGGAAATTTGACTCTTCTGATAGAACTCTTTGGTGATTTCAAGTTCCTTAGATTTTATTGTCACATCATTCATAACAAGATGATAAGGCAATGTCTCTGATAACATTTGAAATAGTATTCTAGGTATTTTGAAAATGGGCCAGTTTTTTCTTTCTTATGATGAGAACTGTCCTTAATTCTGATTAATTGTAATAAAAATTCAGTAGAAAGAAAAGCATAAGCTAAACTCCAATCAGTAATGTCTGGTGGCTTTGCCCAGGGAAACAAAAATCTTGTATGCAGCATTTCATGGCTTCAGCCGGAGTTTCCAGAAAGGTTACATCTTGGACTGTGTTTCATAAAACTCTTCCTATTATTGAACAACACTTGTTCAAGTATTTACATAAGAATTTCATTTTAATGGAGTTGATATAAAATGCATCATAAGGAAAATATTGGCCAGACAGTTAAGAAATATGAAGTAAAAATCTTTTGGGTTTTATCTTTGTAACTTTTTAAGGGAAGTGATGATTCTAAAATAGCAGTAACGAAACTACTAAAACTTGAATAACCTTCAAGTAAACACATCTAGACACTTGCGTGTCTAATAAATACAACAAACATTTTTCTCACTGCTGACAGCGAGGATGGCAAGTCTTTTCTCTTAGAAACTCAGAAACAATTTGAAAAGTAGCAGTTTAGCAGCTCTTTTGCAAAGAGACCAATCATCGTCATTAAAAGATCTTTAAAAGCTCATACAGAATGGTCAGCCAGGCTGATCACCTTAATTTTTAATGAAGGAATATCTCCATATATATTAATGTATGAAAATAAACTTATGGAGGAAAACACGGTCATTAAAATGAAACTAATTTTAATTTTCGCTCTCACTCTGATGATCTCCAGAGGAAATAATATTGGAAAACAAAAAGAAGAAAATATGACAAAGAAAATACGATTTAAAAAAGTACAAAAATCTGTCAGTGATAAAACAAGCAGGGTGGCTGTCACAGAATACCCAAATGGCTTTTTCCACCTCCATCAAGGTCACTTTACTGACGATAGGCTCAATAAGATGATAATGCATTTAACCACTTTCCTTGCATTTGACTTCGACCTCACAAATCCAAATGGCCTTGTTTAACTACCCTGGTCTTTCAGCGTTTCCCTGAACAAAGATAATTAAGGAGATGTACTGCCCCCTACTACCACAGGAATTGAAAGACAAATAAACTTCTAAGAGCACCGCCAGGTGTCTACTCCACTAATGAACAACTTTTAAGCAGGAGGTACAACGAAATACTGGTTAAATAATTATCAAAGGTTAACAATGTTAAATTTGTTATATGAATAATTTTGTTTTACTTAGAGGAAAAAGTGTAGGAAGAGTCCCAGACGACATTTTACAGGTCTCTAGACAGTAGGTCACCTCTCCGCCTGCCGGAAATTAGTTAAGACTGGGGGTGGAAAAGGTGCTGTGCAGAACCTCACACGACAAACACTCACTGCAACTCCCACACAGTACTTTAGAAATTTTTTAAAAATCTTAGGTTGATAAATTTATAAACAGAAAACAACTGAAGTGTTTTTCTACATGAGCTCAGTATTAGTCATTTTGGTAGGTTCTATAATCCATTCTGCCTTCTAAATGTACAACACAAGATGTTTATGAGAAATTGTACTTAATATTAAGAAAGAGGAATAATGGCACTTAGGAAACTCTCCCCTTCATAGTGCATGATGTAGTTTCCCAAATCTATTATTTAGATGTGATAGGTCCTCAAATACCTGTGGGCACTTTTAAATTCTTCTTCCCCTGTGAAATGAATTTACCATCAGTCACATCTATGGCATAAATTGTTTCTAGGATACCGAAGAGGTAGTTATTGTCACCTTCTTGCAGTAAAAATTAAGAGGAGACATTTCAAAACTTTAGCACACAGGGTTTGTAACTGAACAGCTAAGTCTGTAACTAAAATCAACACATAAACCCCAGTTGTAATCGGTTTCTTTGAATATTAAAATAAATATTACTTCAAACCCGCTAAAATACATATCATCAAAAAATTCCTACACATCCAATTGTTACTCCCTAGGGGGAAAAACAAATTTTGATGTGTCAAAAACCAACCACCATATTCCAAATGCTTAAAGCCAGACTTCAGGCTAAGAGACCTGAGACATAAATGAGCATTAGAGTAACTTTTATTTTATACAAAACTACAATATAATGAATTTCTAATGTAAAATCTCTCTTTTAGAAGAAAGAATCAAGTGCTATTTTGGCTTTAAAATCTCCAACGTTGGAGGATAGGGAATCACATTATGTATGATGATAGTCCAAACAGCACTCAGGATTGATAACTTAATACCAGTACTTATATGCTTTAGACTTGTCAGACCAACGTGATAGAGCAGAAACCCTGGTGACCATCCTCATCTCAGTCTTCGAGCACCCCCTGCACCTCTCCCCTCTTCCTCTCACAGGCCTGCCCTTCTGTTCCCATCTCTCCGCCAGAAGTTCCACGACTTGTGTGGGTGACTGCTGTTAGCTTAACTCGGAACTGGAACATCTACCTCATCAAACATTCTAATAGTTGTCCCTTAGGTTTATAGCTATCACTCTGCAGAAGTTCTGGGCTAACCCAGAAGGGTGGAGTTCACCCTCATTTAAAAAAATAAATAAATAAAAATCTATTGCCCCATC
Source organism: Manis javanica (assembly GCF_040802235.1). Lineage (NCBI taxonomy): Eukaryota > Metazoa > Chordata > Mammalia > Pholidota > Manidae > Manis > Manis javanica. The sequence goes on from NC_133167.1 coordinate 102,588,263, forward strand.
TACTTTACTTTCTCACTGCGACATAACACCGTATCGCCTTCACAGTACCAAATTTACCATCCAAATATCCCTAATGAAGAACATCCTATTTCTTAAGTGTTCAGTGCTAAAGTTCTCATACCCAGAATAAAATAGAGTAATTACAGCCGTATGTATGTATGTAGGTATGTATGTATGTATGTATGTATGTGTGTATACAAGGCAGGAAATCTACAGTAAAGCAGTAATATACCATATTAGCATGAAATCTAAACTTTTAAAAAATGAGTGAAAAGTTAGCAGGAAAAACATCCATTTGTATAAAAATTTCAAAGAAATACACATTCGGATTGTTAGAAAGGTGAGTTTGTTAAAAATCTTTCTTCACAACTGCTTAAAATCTAGAAAACAAAATAAATTACATAAAGAGACTGATGTTCCAAAGCCCAATCTCTTAATTGCTGATCAGAGCTGAAAATAGATCTTTTTTTTCCTCCACTAATTGAATGAGTCTTGTTAAACCTTTTGAAATGCACTTTAGAAAATGCAAGAATACAGCTTAGAACAGGTTCTTTAATTTGGGTCATTTTCTGTTACTTGCAGTAGTGACGGGTGCTTAGCAACGCTTTTCTGGTGGCCCTTTTAAGGAAATGAATACCTGGAATACAGCATTTTAATCTATTTCATGGCATTAATTATCAAGATCACTGTATTTAGACACTGCCTCATTTGCCTCTTTCCTACATTGTGAAAGAAAGGGGTCCTGTGATCGATGGAATATATTATTTCAGATGACAGAAGATCCTGCACATTCCCTTACCAAGTAAAAAAAATGAAAGGACATAAAAAACTAACAGTACACAGAAGCCTCAGAAAGGGTTGGTTTAAATGTTTAGACAAGGATCTTACACTGAAAAGTCAGTGTTCAGACATCTGTAAGAGTCCATGTCAAGCTGCTTGCCTTTTTCTAAATCTTTGAGGAGAATTAAATTCTATTATGCCCCACACTAGGCCAGGGATATCAAGACCCGTGATACGACAGCCAAAATGTAGTGAGATCTTATTTGGTAGATAATTTGCTGGATATTTTAAATACTGGTTTTATCAAACAAGACTTCTACCTGAGAAACGGCAACAAGAATATCATTTAAATCATAACCAGGGTATTCACTTCACATTTATTTTAATGTGCTCAAACGATCAACTGTCAGGAAGACAACGAAACGAGGTAAAATAAGGAGCTACCAAGTAGTTATTAAGAAATCAAACTGCCATGTGATACTCCGCGAATACGCTCATTCGCATCTTATTAATAATCAGAACAACAGGTTTACGAAACTGGTAATTCAATATTTGGAATACTGCCTTCTGTTTTTTTTTTTCTGTTCTCAATTACCATTGTTAAAAGTACAACTCTTCTAACTTTCTCCTCATAAGCACACAATTCATTTTGGATTTGATGTCCTGAAATAGGGTGGTGGCACTCTCACAGAGCACCATTCTTCCCTATCTTCACAGCTAATAAGAGATCAAGTGACTCCCTCTTTGTCTAGAATGTATCCTAATTTCAATCTTTAAGGGCCAATTTTATAAAGCTTCTAACACTAATCTGCAAAGATAAGAAAGGAACCAGGTTAGCAACCTGCAATCATATTTTGTAAGTTCTGGTGTATCGGTTAATATATAATCAGCATCTCTTCAAATTAAGCGTACCGTATCCTTGATTTCAAATTCATCATCAAATTGTGTAAATCACAGCATAAAATGGGATAACACCAAAATTCTCAAGTTTTTAAACCTCTGAAGACACGTGGACTCTGCCTGGGGCTTTGAACACTACAGTTGCATCTGAATGCGGGGGGGAATCCGCTGAAATAAAATGTGAGCACAGACAATAAGTAGCTAGTGCACTAAAATATTCTCCTACTGAGAGCGAGGCTTCAGTAAGTTAGCTGTCTTGCTAAAATGCCCTCTCTGGATATTTTCAACCCTTTCTTAAGGACTACTTTAACAATTAGCACACAGAGGTCTCTGGATGGCTCTCTCAAACATTTAAAACCAGAGAACAAAAGGTTTATTTAAAAAATGAAAACCTTAGCTTGTACAACTCCAGACATGGATCTGCTTTCAATTACTACAAGTATTTCCACTTCAGTGGAAGGGGATCAAATCTTCAACTACACCATCTTAAGGCACTGAATTTGATTATATTAGGCTTTCAGAAGACAGAATGACTTTGTGACTCCGGCACATATATTCGGCACATATCATCTCTGAGATATTCCAGAGAGAGAGAGAGAGAGAGAGAGAGAGAGAGAGAGAGAGAGAGAGAGACGCCAGCCCGGGAGAGGGGAGGAAATGGGACCTCTCATTTTGAGAGCTGCCCCAGATCTTTGTTTTATTTGATTAAAATACACACAGAGAGGGTAAGACGATTTTTGCTTTAAGAGACAGTGCACACGTTTTCCACATCATTCCCAACTATTTCTCCACGGGAGCAACCTGCATGGACGCACCACGGTAAAGTTGGATTTCTCTCGCAGACTGGGCTCTCTAAAACCCTTTCCTGACAAAAACCACTAAGCATTTCGCAGCAGAAAAACCGCTCTTTTCATGAGCAAGATTATTTTGTACCTTTTCCCCCCCATTAAGCAATCAGTATGATGGATGTGAGTCAATGCAACCAAACGGCTGATTAATTTAAGCTCAATGCAGATTTCTGAACACATCAGACATTAATTGCCCCCAAATCACTCTTGCTAAGATTTGCTCCCCACAAATTCAACGAGATGCATCGCCAAAGTCACAGGACGCAGGAACAAGGCAGCTTCACCTGACGGATTAGGAGTGTGCACTACTCAAAAAAAAAAAAAAAATCCACCTAATTAAAAATACCGGGAACAAAAGACTCCATTCTCCCCGCGGCTATACCTGCACCGTTCCGAGTGACTAAGAGTCGGCGAGAAAGTTCAGCCTCCACCTTCGCTAAATCCGTACACGTGGGCCCTCGGGGGTTAAAAAGCGCCTCGTTTCCGAGGCTAATGCTGCCCGGGCACCGAGTCCCCCCGGCGCGGAGCCTCCTCCCGTCCCGCCGCCGCCCCCGGGCGCCAGCCGGCGGGCACCCACCGCGCGGGGAGCCGCGCTCGCCGGCCGCCCGGGCCCCGCCGCCGCCGCTCACCCACCTCGCCGCGGCGCCCTCGCGGTGGCCGTGCGGAGCCGAGCCCGGCGCTGCCGAGGTGCCTGGGTCTGCAGCGTATCGTGTTACAGCGCCGGGCGCGGGGCTCCGGCGGCGGGCGGCAGCCAGACATGATAGGCTGAGGCTGCTCTGTTTACCCCCGGCCGCGGAGGGGGCGGCGCGCCGCTTAACCCCTTCGCGCCGGGCCGGGCGCCGCCGCCGGCCGACCTCCTCCCCGGAGGAGCAGACGCGGGAACCTGCGGCGCGCCGGGTGCGGGCGCGCCTCGCAGACCCCGCGAGGAGGCTCCGCGCGCCGCCCACCCGCGCGCAGACCGCGAGCCGCCCGCAGGCTCTGCTGTGGCTCCAGGTCGCCGCAGACGGTGCAGCATGGACTTCGCTCCGAGCACGGCTCGCCTGCCTTCCCGCGCATGCATGAGTCCCCAGCCCTGCGCTGCGCCCGTGCAGGCACCGCGCCGCTGACGCCCAGCGCGGCGGCCGCCCTGAGCCCTGGGCTCGGCCGCGCGGCCTGCGGAGGGGGGTCTCGCCGAGGCGGGAGGGGCGCCTCTCGCGGCCCCGGGGCTGGCCCCCGAGTAACGCAGCGCGGGGAGGGGCAAGGGTGCCTGGGACTGGAGGCCTGCGTGCACTGCACTGGGCTCCTTGCAAACGACCTGCTGGCCCTGGGCAGCCCTGCTCTGGAATAGCTACCGTGACCGCCTAACTAGCTTTGCTTTAAATAAAAGATACTTTAATATTGCTGCCCTTCAATTTTTACTTAAAAAACTGCCTCCCCTCCCCCCCTCCAGATATACTTTTATCATAATTTTTGCATTGCCTCCAGTCCAACGTCCCTCCTTCCTGGAATTCCTCTTTCTTCTAGAACATTCCATCCCCTTCAGCTTCTTCCTCCATTAAACCGAGAATTGAGTTACTGTATGTTCATGAATGTTTAGAGTCACCGTTGTTTTCTTCCAATCCCTCCAAACCCCTCAGGTATTGTTAAAGAAGAAAACAAGAAGCATTTCACATTACAATGCTAATGTCAATCAGCATATGTTCACATCATTAGCTGTCATTCTACACTAGCGTCTAAATATAGACTTTATCCAAACAAAAAAAATTATATTTTAAGAAAGGATTAGTGTTCTCCCTTTATCAATAAGATCCGAAAAGACTATATTCTTCCCTAATCCCCATAACAACACCAGCCATTTCTTTTTCCTCTTAGCATACTACCCTCAGCTTCACTCGTGTCACTTTTTACATCTAATGCCACAGGAACGTGAATGCATCCCATCTACCTCTTGGTGGATACTTTCTACGTTTTCATTACCATCTAACACATCACATCCATCATCGTACATGGAAGTGTGCAAAGTCTGTACCCCTTAGCGTCCTGTCTTTTCAGTAATAATGGCTCTGGTAAAACTGAGACTCACAAACATCCTATTACAACATGATAATCAAAGCCATCCTATTTCTCCCTGAATGATCAGTTTAGTCACACTTTAATTTGGACATTATTAGGAAATCATAGAAATAATTTGAACATTCCTGTGACATAGTCTAAATTCCAGGTATTTCAGGGTATTGAAATTCTAATTCTTTTTAGTAAAAATGGGTCCAAAAATAGAACACAACATATTTTGTGGGGCACGGAAAGACCTCCAAGCTCTTAAGCAAATACCTCCTAAGTCAGAGTATTTTGAAAAAGATAATTTCAGGACCACTGTAAGTGTGCATCACTCTTTAGGGGTGGGGGCTAGGGGGGCCTGAAGTAAGTGCAAAAACAAAAAAAGTTTATAATTATTTCGGCCAGGATATGAAGAATGTTTTGTTCAACTGGAATCTTAGAAGAATTAAATAGGTAGAACATTGCACAGTTATATTTTGCCAGGACCCGAGGGCTTGTCTACGTTTCAGATAGGTATCCTGGATTTTTGATGACAGAAGTTAGCAGATCTGGATTTGGGTTAGAACATTAGAGCAGAGAAAGATGAACACTCTAGTGGAAGAATGAAGGTCTTTAAAATCTTAAATCATTGTTTTGATGAATCTCTAGAAGACTGATCTTTGGCATGCTTATTTCCCCAGATAAATGTTATGTAAATTGGTCACTGATTGAGAGCATTTATTAAAATTCCAATTTAAAATGCTAATGAAACAATGCCCATCTATAAGTATCAGGTACAGGGTAGGTAAATTTTTATATTGGACTATATTGGAATATTCTCCGTGTATATCTAGTTTAACCTTTTCTGAATTTAAAGTTAATTATTTTCAAATTGGACAAAGACAGCATCCCTTGAGAATAATCAAGGGCTTAATCTGAACACAGCTGAGCAGCCGCAGCCACCGCCCATGGGGAAGAAAAGGGAGAGATGATTTTAAACAGTTTTCATCGCTGAGAAGTAAAGGATGGTTTCCACATATATCTTCCCAAGAAAAGACACAAAGTTTTGTGACCACTCCCATCCATGCATCAAATCACCATCATCTTTTAAATAAAGAAGTCCACAAAGATTTCTATATAGACATGTAATAAAGCACACATCAAACTATTTTTATCTACTAGAGTTTGCCATATTGATGATGTCAGGAATAATGAGCATATGGTACTGCCTTCTATAACTTACGCATTTCTTGTCAAAGATCTGCAGATTCCCTGTAGTTCGATGAACATACACAATCAAATGTGCTGAATTATGTGGCTATTTCATATTGTGAATAAATAACCACATGGACTCACACTTGCGCTATTAAATGAATTTTACTTACAACGGAATTCAGTTCTTTAGGCATAAAAGCCTAATGACTGTGCACCACCAGGAAGATTTTTAAAAATGCATGAACCAAACCAAATCAAAGCAAATTGTGTTTTTTTTTTTAAAGTCCACAAATGAACTGTTACTTCAAACTGGTACCAACTTAGCTTTAATATTAAGAATTCTTGTGACCTCTCTGATTAGGTGAAAAACCTTAAAGAAAAATTGGGAGTTTAAACAAAACGAGGATGATTACTATTACTGCAAACGATGAAGCACCGAATCCATATTATTAGAGATGCTAATACAAAATGAAAATCAAACACTTTTAGCTATTCTAAAGATGTGATTATGATATAAACTAACATAGAGTACTTCAAATGGCTGTCACGATATTGAGCATTTGACCCATACCATTTGTATTATTTCTCTAAGCTCCTTTGAAAAAGGAATAGTATTATCCCATTGCACAGATGAAGAAACCAGAGCAGACAGAGATTGATAATGGCCCACAGAGTGATAAAGTGCCAGAGCCTAAACTCAGCCCCAGGTCCTAATGCTGAAACCATTTCACTAAGTACTAGTTTTCAATTCAGCAGTTAAACCTGGTGGTAGGAGAGTTCACTTTCTAAGTCAGAAATATATGAGGATAAGTCACACTGAAAATTTAAAAACATGATCATCAGTTGTAAAAGAGGATAATTGATAGATTTCGGAGTTGGTGTGGGGGAAGGCACAGCACATGACTTTTCCTCTGTTTTGTAGGTAAGGTCACAAACTTGGAAAGGTAACGGTGCTTAAAATGAGATAGTACACATACTAATGTTCTCTGCAGGCTGGAGTCTCATAGAGGCAAGAAATAGCAAATAAACTCCTGAACACCTGATTTAGGGATTGGTATAGGTCAATATGTATCTGTCACTCTAGAATTTGTCTAAATGGACTTTGGTAAAAATTACACATATATTTGTAAACATTTATTTTCTTTTTAAAATAACAAATATATCAAAGAAACCATCTATGTCACCAAAATTAGTGTACGGACATCGACTGGTACATAATAATTGTACAATTACTTTAGTTACATGCTGTGAATAAAATTTTAGATTTTATCTTCTGTTTTGCACAGTTTGTTAGTAGCACAGAAATCTCTAACAGCTATGGGGACTCTCTTATAAGCTGATATAAAACTGCATTTCAAATCACATTTCTGAGTCCTTTTTCCAATAAAGTTCAATTATTATTTACACTGGAACAAAATAAAGGTTTGTAATAAAAAAAAAGTCTTGTAATAAAAGCCAATTCATAATTTTCACAGATGTCTCCAGTAAATCTGAAAGGCTATTATAATGTCTCGGTAATTCTTTGATTTAACCTACAGAAAAATCCATCCACAATACAGCCATTTATTTCACAACTCTCCGAAATGACCCACATCCAAGATCAATTCTAAAAGGTAAGTTCTCTTCTTTATTTTTAAAGGCGTTATTCCCCCCCCCCCCCAAACACAAATGCCTTCTGTAATCTGATACACGATGAAGACCTAACACTCTTCTTCCAATCGTGTTTGTGGTGTGTCAAAAGAACTGTGCTTATTTTTGTCCTCATTCGAGTGACCTTGGGCAGGAGCATGCTGGGCGCTCTGCAGCCCAGGCAGGCAGGGAAAAGGAGGAGGCAGGATCTGAGACTGTGTGAGGAGGTCTGGACTCCTTGCAGGGGGCAATCAAGCAATCCACTGTATCCAGGCTTAGTGAGCGTCAGCCCAGTGCTGGCAAGTGGCCAAGTGGGACGGAAGGGGCTAAGGAAGGGGGACCATTCCTCTCCAGTGGTGAGAGCAGAACAGGGGGCAGGAGCTTCAAGAGAGATCCAGATGGCCAGCCAGATTTCGCTGGGGGTGATATGTCAGGAACTGGGTACATGGCAAGAGCTGAGAACCCAGGTCAAGCCAGTGGGTCTCCAAAGACAATGTTTGAAGGGAGTCCGCAGTAGACTAGTGCAGAGAACCCTGGTTCTAGCAATGAACCTCCAGGACTGGGACATGCACGAGTGGCCAAGGTAGAAGACTGCCACTCATCTCTGGCAGGTTGGATACAAGGTCTGCAAGCAGCAAGACTACTTCCCAGGCCCGCCCAGGGATGGCAGCGTTTGTCCACGCTTGGCACCTTGTTGGGGATCATCTTGTTTTTAGGTTTTGAAAATAAAAATACATGGGGGGGGAGATCCTTATTATGTATTCTTTGACAGTCCATGTTTAAGAAATGCAAATGTGATATACAGAAATGATTGAATTGTCTTCAATCTGAACGATATGTTTCCAGCCATCATTCCATTCACCCAACCCCAAAGCATAATTAGTGTTAGTTCTCGAACACACATTTTCCATTCAATGTCAAACAGCAAGGCAGTATATCTTTGAAATTAAGTATATTGCTCTAAACACTTGGTTTTGTTTGTTTGGACACCAAGAACTAGTTATTCACTGGGGGTTAGGCATGAAGTGATGTCAGGTGGATAGTCGTCCATAGAGACAGGAGCTGCCCATGGGTCAGATCCTTTACACGGTGGACAGATTGTAGAAATCACATAAACTTCTATAGTCACTCTTTATCATTTATAATATCAAAATTTGAAAATGAACCCCTATGTATTAAGATCATTTCTTGCAAATGGTTTAACAAGTCTTATTGACAAATAAATCTGGATAATCGATAGTGAATTAATTTCAGGTGTTTGCATGATAGTCCATATGCCTGACACCTCTTATTTTTACCTGGCCAGTTTCTGCTTATTCATGACTTGGCTTGGAAGTCAGCTCCTCCATTTCACCTTTCCTTGTCCACTATGAATAGTTTAAGGACCTCTCATTTGTGTTCCCACTAAGCTCTACAAATATCCTTCACTAATATTCATCATACTATATTCTGCTGCCTGTCTGCTTGTCTGTAAACCCTTCCAGGCCATAAAACCATGAGGGCAGGGGCCATTTCTTTGCTGAATCCCCAACATTTAGCAAAACCTTTGCATAAAAGAGACACTACATAATGACTGGTTGAAGAAACTAGTTGCTAATTAGAACGATTCTGTCATTTGTATTTATCACACTATTCTGTGATTATTTGGTTCTCTCTCTCACACACACACACCACCCTAACCTAACCAACTTTTCAAGGGCAGAGACTGTGACTTAATGGCACCTACCACCATGGATGGCCTGAGGTCATTATTTTTTTTAACTCTAAATGTATACCTTTCATTATAAAAATCACAGGTTTATAAAGCTGGACATAAACTTAATATGTGATCTGATTTGGTCATTACCTTCTGGATTCTGCAGACACATATGAATTTTTTTTAAAAAAAACACCCTACCATGCAATGTCCATTTCAAGTAATACAGTACAATGTTTTACATTGTTACCCAGGGTAATTCTATTCTGTGAGAGTCCAAGTTAAATCCCCAGTGCCTCACTTTATACCCAAAGGCTCTTGATCGGTGTTCATAGAAACAAGGAGCAGTGGGTCACTGTTTTCTCAATAAGGGCCCTTCATCTACTTGAAGATGATTATTCTTAAATCTTCCCTTAAGATCGATGTTGTTGTACTACAGAATCTCAATTATTATTATTATTATTTTTAATTTCACCATTTCCTCAGGAGTCTAATTTTCATCTCTTTCATCATCTCATTTTCTCTGAACCTCCTTTGTAGGATGCGGGGAGGGAGTGGGTTGAGAACCACAACCTATGTTATCAGGCTCTAAATAGAGAGATCTAGGTCCTGGAAGAGAAGACAGTTCTGCAAAATGATGGAGGGAAAGGAAAGTGAGTGAAATGAGCATGTCATTGGATATGTCTCATTAACTGTGCCAGCCAGTAGTTTAGAGATGGAAAGAAGGTATTTAGTTCTGTAATGTTCATTGACTAACCCATTCCATACAGTGAAAATCATGAGAGTAGATAAGATGCGAGGCAAAGAATACACTAAGTAAGCCAAAGGCCAAGCCTGAATCCTGGGGGGTGCTTACAAATGGGGGTCATGGAGAGGAAGTTCAGGCCTCAGATAAGACAGAGAAGTCTAGGAAACGGGAGGGAGTCAGCAGAGCAGCCCAGAAGACAAGTTCGAGAATAGAGGCAGGGAATGAAGTGCATGATGATTAACCAAGCTACGGGTCATGGATTAATACTTACAATGATTGAAGTAATGTCCTGGAGGTTGGCAGAAGCCATTCATGACCTAAAGGAGAATGATGTCTAGCAGAGTAATGGGGTAAATGTCAGATGTAATGCGGGCTGAAAAGTCAGTGGATGGTAGGAAAATGGAGACAGTCTACCAACTAGGATTTTTCTTAAAACTTTTACATTTGAATTTGATTCGCCTTTATTGAATGTCTATTATGTGCCTGGAGCGCCTTAGCTATTTTCACACAAAATGCTTTTTTTTTTTATCCTCACGGGGCAAGACTAGTTTAAAACTAGTACAGAAAACTGTATTTCCATTATTTAAAATACTCTGTAGGAGGAGAAAAGTATGGGTTCTTTTAGGCAAATTTCTACCTGGGTTCTGTTTCAAGTTTGTAAAATATGGGTGTGCTTAGGGTCTTGCTAGGGGGCAACTTCAGCAGCTTAAGGGGAAATCACACAAAGATACAGCTCTGTCTGAGAAGAAATAAATTATCTAAAAATGGCTAAGGGGAGGGAAAAGTAAAAAAAATAGGTAGAGACAGAGGCTGTCAGGTGAGGAAAATTCCAGCCGTAGCATATCTAGCTCCTGCAGTCCTTCAGCTTCGGAGGGACAGCACACTTAGGGGCTGCTTCTTTCATCAGAACTGTAAGGGGAACTAGGTCTTGCTAAAGATCTAGAATGGTTGAAAGGCAAAATAAGCACATTTATTGAACTGATGCTAAGCAAGGTGACTATAACTCCTGAGGCCACAGCAGACAAAAGATCTTGAGCAAGTGTCCAGGTGAACATTTCGATCCCAGACCATGTGGGTGTTTCAAGGATGCTTGGAGGCAATGTGACTTCAAAACAGAAACCACTGTGAAAATATGTAATGCTATGTGTTATTTTTGGCCAAAGGCCTTCGTGAGACTTTCAACAAAAGGTCTGTACAATGCGATCATTCAGATGAATTTTAAAGATTATGGCAGAGCCAGTTAAGAGTATTTTAGAATTAATTTCATAATATTACTCATTAGATCAATATATCACTGTGTCACTTTAACTGGAGTCTAAGATAGCTTTCGTTCGGATGATATAAGCAGCCAGGATTAGTAGCTTCCCCAGTTCAGCACAAGCCTACTTTGAATAACTGCACATTTTCTGGTTGTTTCTAGAATGGACGTTGGGTGAATTTACCGTTAAGTAATTTCTGGCAGAGTTTCAGAATGATGGTTAGAATGGGGAATTTTCTAACAGGCAAAGAACAGACTAGGTTGTGATTAACAGCAATTTATGATTAGTGAGAAAGGTCTTAAATTTTATGCAGGCATTTATTCCATACAAAGCTTATTCTCTTGCTGGGTGATTATTTCTAGCAATTTTAATAAAAAACATGTAACGTCATCATCAATGTCAGGAAAATTCATGGCTGCAATTCGGATAAGACGGTTCCTTTTGTCCGTGCCTTAGGTTATTTGAATAGGCACCCCTGAAACCGAAAATGTAAACAGGCTCACAGTGAAATAAAAGAACCTAATAGGAAAGATGAAACTTCAATGGTTGGCAGGTTGAAACCAGTGAAGAAACATCACAGCCCCCACTTCTGGGATTTCTCCACTTCCCTGTGGTCCCCAAGATTCAGGAAATTTGAGCCCGGAACACAGATCTTCTTTTGATTGGCTGTGCGACCTTGCTCATAGTAGTAAGTCCTAACTCATCTGGGCCTCAGTTTTTCCTTCCAAAAAAGAAACCTCTCAGGTTCTGAATCCTTTACATGGCCCTCCAGGAGTCTCTTCCAGTTTCTTTCATGTCTTCGGATAACAGATTTCAGTTACTGAATATTTAAATTCACTCATTTTTTTTTAAACGTTTTTTCCTTTTTCCACTGTCTTGAATGTTTTGTTGCCTGTCCATCCAGTTATCAATTTACAGACCAAATGTTTATTTTGAAGAACGAGTTAAAGGGCCCACTCAGGCACTTCCAAATATTGATTTCTTAATGCAGAGGTGATCTTGAAAACTGTGAATTATTGCATCTTTATTCTACTCCATATATTAACATTCCATGGGTCAAGATACTAGCCACGTTGCATTACGTACATAAAGTGATTCCAGTATATAGAAGAACAGCATTGGTGATTTTCTAGAAGCCAAGAGAGGTAACAAGGGTGTGAGCTGTATAACTGTGTTTGTTGTCATATTGTTAGTGGCAATTATGTGTTTATTTTTCCTAGCTGATATTTATGTATCTTGCAAGGTCTGTTTCTTCTAATGCCCCTGTTTCCTATCAACAAATTCAAGTAAGGTGTTCTACAGATAGAAGGCTCTTGGTACGTGTAGTTAGAGTGCACCACCAGTTTCCTGCCTTGAAGAGAGTACACAGCATCACCAAATGTTAGGACCCCAAAGAAACTCAGAGCTCATCGTTCAACTTCCCTGCCTTCTCACAGGGTAGGTGGTGAGTATGACCCTAAAAATAGACATCTTCCTAATTATTAGTGATCCTATTGTTAACATGATTCCTCCAAACTCCCTTAAAAGCAAAGAAGGAGAGAGAGGCATTATAATTTGCCTAAAGGCATCTGTTAAAGCAAACGAACCCGCCAATCGAAAATGAGAATCTCGGCAACATTCACAGGTAGACATGCCACTTCCCAGTCACCTCTGGTTAACATGAAACTGAAAATATCACTGTAACTAGCGGGAAAAAGAAACGTTTTCCTAAGCCTAGATCAGAATGGTTATAATATTCCACTTTCTTTTTTTTTAACTTCTCAAGGATCAAGACTTTCCAAGGAGTAAAATACAGATCAATATTCAATTTTCCTCCAATTATAAAGAAATAAACTAACTTCAGGTCTTCCTGATACCCATACCGACTGAATCTGCTGCTATTTGCTCTCATGAGAGATTAACTAAGGATCATCTTCCTCTGCAGAGATGGCAACTACATGTGCCTAAAAAGGGAATATTTGAAAATTCTCAAATTCAGTTGGCCTTTTTCCCTATCTTATTTCAAATCAATTTCCTATTTTCTCACATCCCTCCAGGCTGGCAGCTGCTACTTCTGGGTCTTTATCTGGCCCGAGGAACAGAGGCAGGCAAGCAGTTGCCCGTTCAGCTGATGCCAGCCCTGCACCCATGCTAGACACAGAAGGTCTACTCTCCATATTACAGGCAGCTTCCAAATGCCCTTGTCTTCAAACACACCTGGGTCCGCAGGTTGTGGTCCTATGTCTGGTATTTTTTTTTTATGGGAATTAAGAAGTTTTTTCTTGGAATAAAGGCTCTTACTGAAAAAAGGAAATACTAACAACCAAGTCATAATTCAAGTCACTACAGGAAAAAAATTCACCTGTAGTGTAAACACCCAAGATGGCAAGTCACGGATCAAACCGTATGCGTAGACCATCTGAAGTGATGCAATGAAGGGAAAGCAGCTCTCTGGGGTGGTCTGGCACAGAGCTGACCCTCCTGCACAAAATGTAACTTCCTGAAAACCGTGGAACCGGTGAAGACCACCAGCAAAGACCATGAAAGGCTTCCCCTCATCCCCCCGGGATAGACAGCTGCTTAGGCGGAAACGGCGTCTAGCGTTCTTGATGTGTTTGATGGCATCAGACGCTTATTGGTATACATCCAGAATTATATTTTTATAGACTTCAACGATGCCAGCAAAAGAACAACTTGCATCCTAGCAGTTCCCATGGGGATGCCCCATACCTTCTCTGTACCCACTAAGGCCTGTGCCCAGACCATAAGCTCAGCTCTGGTGGTCGCTCTTCGCCTCCCCGTGGTGCCCAGCCCAGCAAAGCTGAATGGCCAGCACCCTGTGCAAGGGCCACCTGGTCCTCTCATTGAATTTCTTATAGTGTATGGCAGAAGAAAAATATCACCTGGTCTGATCTGTGGGATATAGTTTTTATAAACTCAAGGAAAACAGGAGCAAAGAAAAGCAACTTTAAAAATAACATATACTGACATGCTATTCTACTATTTTAATTCCATGAAGTATAATTGCAAAATTCTAAATACAGTCCAAGCTGCATATTTCCTGAAACCAGAGCTCTCGTCTGAATTCCCCCTTTTGTCTCAGCGACGGTTGCTCACAGTTGCCTCTGCTGCGTCAGAAGCAGTGGTGGGACGTCTGTCTTCACCAGTGCCTCCAGCAACCTATTTTCATACTTCTAAGCCTGGGCAGCTCTCCTACCTGCACCCATAAACCCCCTCTGCACTCCCACTCCAACCCAGAGTCCAGTCAAATCTTCCTACTGACTTATTTGCAAATGCTCCTCCCATGTTCAAATCCTCCTTTGCTCCTACTGACTATGGAATAAATCCAGTCCTCAGCGTAGTTTCTAAGTGGGCCATTCTTGTCTTACGTCCCACTTGAGAATACGATTTTTCGCCCACTTACCCCTACCCTGTGCCTGCCTCTGAGCATGTTCCATTGCTCCCTCTGTCTAGACGCCTGCCGTCTCTCCCTCCCTCCCTCCGTTCCTCTTCTGTCCCCCCTTTTCACTTTATCTCTGACTTCCATAATCATGGCCATCTCTCAAGGCCTAATTCACAAATTATGTTATTTCACAATTTCGATTCCCAGCCAGACTCATATCCAATCTTTTAATGTCATCAATAAGATGTCCTACAGGCATCTTAAATAAAACATGTTCAAAGCTAAAATAATCATCTTCCATAAGCATCTATCTCTCCTTGCACTCCCTGTGTCAGTGAACAGAACTTCTGCATCTCTTCAGATGCCCAAGGAAGAAACCGCATCTCATTCTTCTCTCTTTTATTGGCACCATCTTCTCCATCCCCACATCCCATCCACGTGGAGGGGAGGCCCTTCGCCGGGGTCACTATTTTTCTCTCTGTTGTCACTATCTTCCTTAATGCAATCATCTGTGTTTTCACCTGGATGCAACATACCTGGCTCTATTCCTGCCTCCCCAAATGCATTCTTCACACTACCTTCCAAAACACTTCTCAAAAATATAAATACAGTCACATCAATTTCCTGATTGAGAAACTGTAAAAGGCTCCCCACTGTCCTTAAGATAACATCCAAACTCCTTAGTAGGGTTTATAAGATATTTTGTGATCTAGCTTCTTCTTGCAGTTTTACTACAGTTATAGTTTCTGGCACTTTGCAAAGGATATTTCTTCCCTTTGGGATAGCATCCTTCCTTGGCTAACTTCTACTGTCCCTCATGTCTCAGATGTCTCCTTTTCCTGTCCTGAAACCTTTCCCAACCCCTCATGGCTAGATGCCACTTGCTTATTGCATATTCACTATATTAAGAGCATGTAACAATCATGGCACTTAGTACATGGTATGCATTGCCTTAAAACACTTCCTATTATTAAACATGATTGCCTTAATGTTGGTTGAATTAAAGAGTAAATATATAAAACATTTAACCTGACATACCTAACATGAAGACTTTCAACATGCTAGAGAAAATATAGCAAAAATATATCAAAACGCATGCTCTTCTAGGGCGATGCCCAACATGATGGTCAACATAAAACACATTTTGGTTTCAAACCTACCTTAAATGTCCTTTTACTCAATTTTTGCATGCAGAAATTTAATCCGTCCTTTGGTGTTTAATGTCATTTTCTTCTCAAAGCCTTCCTTGACCAATTAGCTGACATGAATCTCTTCTGCTCTGCATTCCCCTGGCTCTTCATTTCTGATTGTACTGCAACATAATTCCTAGTACCTGCTGTAGCCATCTCGTGGGCACTTCCAATGCAACATGTCCAAGGTCAAATACATCACACGTCGCTCTCACCCCCAAAGTCATTTTTCCCTCTTGTCCTTGGTATTTCAGTTCGTACAGCTCTCCACCTAGTTCACTAAGGAAAACTTTCCACTGTCTTTGCAACTCCAACATACAATCCAGCATCATGCCCTGTGGCTTCTGCTCCTTCAGTAGGTCACGAATCCCCTCTCTGTTTCTGTTCACAGAACCACGTTCAGATGTGGCTCCTCAATGTGTTTGGCCTGGAGTTTTCCAACAGCACCCTAAATATTCTCCCCCTGCTCTTTCTTTCTCCTGCTCTGTGCCCCCTTCCCACTGCAAAGTCATCTTTTGGAAACATAAAGCTGCTCATGTTTCTGCTTTGTTTCCTACAAAGCCAAATGTCACCTCCTCCACAGGTCACGTCGGTGCTTGGACGTCAGGACCGGCCTTTCTTGTCAATTGTCTGCTGCCTTTCTTCAGCCCACCCTAGAATCTGTCTTTCTGAAATGAGCAGCCTACAGCTCCTTAAACATAGCGTGCCTATTAGCAGGGTCAGTGTCCTAATAACATTCTTCTATACATTTAACTAGCAGACTCAAATAAATCAAATGTTTCCTCTACCTGCTACCTTTTGTTACCCTGCAGATGAAACAGAAAGCCACATCAAGCACCTCTGTGACAGGGTCGAACTGGGCCGTGATGAAAGCCAGCGATCATGGGCTTTGGAGGGAGACACACCTGAGTTCAAATTCTGCCTCTTCCACTTGCTGGACGTGTGATCTTGGGGGAAATTTCTTGATGTTTTTGAGCCTCAGGTATGTATGTAAGCTAAGAATAATATCGGACCTATGTCATTGGATTATTGTGAAAATTACATGAGCCAATTCATGAAATGTAGCTGATAATAGTGTTAAAATGTAAAAGAGTATCAAAGGCAGGGCTCACATTTATCATTCAATCTCCCACAGTATTTAGTATGTTCGGGCACTGCATAAAGTTGGTTTACTTGAACTGAATTTGAGGCAAATTTTGAATTACCACGGTCAATACACCTGTGCCTGTTGCAGGACCATTCGATGCTAAAGTTATAAAGATCTAGAAAGTTGCCAAACATCCGCACTGATCATTTGAATTTGGTTTGAATCCTCAGGTAACATACTTTTACTTCTTGAAACAGTATCCATTTTGCTTCCCGGAACAGGGGGAAGCACTTACATTAGCACAATTCCATTATCAAGAAATAGTTACCATCAGAGATAGGAAAATAATATAAATTATTCCCATTGTTATTTGTCTTTGGTATTATTTACTTCCTGTTGGAGAGATTAAAATACTGTGCTAGGAAGATTTAGAAAAATAAAATATTTTAAAAATGCATCATATATTTTAAAAAAGGATCTTTTATTATTGTAATGTATGCATTCTGATAGACTCTATGGGCTGCCCAAGTCACACGAAGCCTTCTAAGAGCCCTGTTTTGGGATTTCCTGCTTGGCTTCATGGCAACACTCTTTAACTCTAGCTGCAACTGACTGATGGAATCGGTAGCCGGCTCAAAGAGAGGCAACTGTTGGCGGGGCAGCTTCCATACAATGGTGTGTCATGTTAGTTCTGCCCAACGTGGTTGCATTCCATACTGGATGGAGACTAGACCCCCTTGTTCAGATCCTGTCTTTGGAAAGCTGGAATCTGGGGTGTAACAGAACATCAATCAGCAGTGGTGGGAAAAGCAGATACAGAGCACATGCGGCTCAAACAGGTAACTGACCAGGCAGCTCTGGGCATCTCGCTTCACTTCTCTGAAACCTAATGGGATAGCTGCTGATGTGTCATGATTGACATTCATTTCTTCCAGGCATATTGAAATGGATTTCTATTTTTCTCTTTCTTTGCCAAGTGTCTTTATATTAATTCCTTATCACCCAGGTAACCTGAGTACCTACATCCCGAAGACGCCTAACGCAGTTGCATCAGCATTCTGAATCCAAGTTGGTTTTCCCCATATCTTTGGTCAGTTAATATTTACTCACAAAAACTGAACCTATCAGCAATGTCTCTTTAAAAATGTGTTGTATTTATAGCAAATACATTAGCATGTGTTTTTTTTTTTTTTTTTTACTGCCAAAATGTTTTGAATGATCATCTGTCAATCACATTTTTCTTTTGTGGGAACAGAAAGGTCAGCAAGTTGGCAAAAAAGAAAAAAAAAAGAAGTGACAGCTCTGGATAGGGTTTTGTTGGGTGGGATAAAAAGTCACTTCTCATGTACACAGCTGCCTGTAATGAAGGCAACATGTTTGAGGCCTATTCTTGGAACAGTTCCCTTACATTTTAAACTCAACGTTTCTTGGCACAATTTCTGGGGCCATACTGTGTATGTGTCTGAATTCCTTCAGCCAAAATCTCTTAATATGAAAATTCAGCAGTATTGCATTTTGTGTAGATGTCGTGACTCAAAATCCAGTCTGTTTTATGTACCAGATGAATCAGGAGTGACCTTCTGTATTACTAGAGGCTTATTTTTAGCACCAAGTGATATTTATCTATGTCATTTTCCATAGCCATAGATAAAGATGGGCACATATATTATCCTGTCGACTTGGCGTTTACAAAGAATATATATGGAGGGAAAGCATTTTAAGTGAATTAACAGAAAATACATATAACCTGAACCACAGTCTGACTTTTACCTTAATGAGTAACCAATCCATTGCAGAAAAGAGAGCCAAACAGTTCCATTCTGGGAAATCTGGCTTCCTCTCTCTCCCAAAGGAGAAGTTCCTCTCAAAATACAACCCCTTTACCCAAAAAAAAAAAAAAAACAATTCTCTCTTGCTTGTTTAAAGTCTTGATCTATATTCTAGGATTAAAGCTGTATTTTTAAAAACAAATTTTCAGAAAGACTACAAATATGATCTCAATCATTAATATATTTGAGGAGTCAGGGGTAAAAACAAAAAACAAAAGAAATAGCACAGACCTTACTTGATGGGTATTAAGTAAAAAGTTGAATATTTTCCCAAGTCAAAAAAAAAAAAAACTCCACAAGTTAAAATGTATGCATCCAAAAAGCCTTACTGACTGGGTCCCCTGAAGTCACTCAGCACAGAAAGAATTTGAATATCAAATCCAAACATTAAAACAAAACAATTTGAAAATAAGCTAAAAATTATGAACAGATGCCTCAGTATGGAAGAAAATTAGAAATACAAATATGCAAACTGAAAGGCAAATATTTTGGAAACATGGTTGGAAATTCAATGTTTTTCAACAGAATGAATATAGAGGTATTATGTTTTCTATCTGAAAGATTGGGAATTATTCTGTAAACTCATTAATCATAGTATTTTAAATTAATACTTGTGAAACTATTAACTCCAGGTTCAGAATTGCACAAAGTTTAAACATGCTTGTCAGGTCAAATTATGGGATAATAACAGGTTTTTATACAATATTAGTTAAGGAAAATGATCTGAGCCCTTAATGATATTAAGACACTGAAAGAAGGGCTAAATATGAAGTGTAATTAGGTTTGTCACAAAATACATTAATGACTATCTTAGTCCCTATTTGGCTTTAACTTCTGATAGAAGTATGATTCCCATTGTCCAAAGTCACTTGACAATATGCTCAAGATGATTTTAAAAAATCACTTGTGTTTTTGTTCATATTTCTGCAGGGATTTACCTAAGTGTCAGTGATGGAATGACAGTCCTCAGTCATTATCTCCGGTAGCTGTCTTAACTGTCTTCAGGTTGTTTCTTTGATTTTTATGATGTTTCTAGAATAGGCTAGCTGTTTCTTCATTAGACTTTCAAAGTCAAATATTCAAAACTGGATAGAATACAACAAAGGCGGAGCAGAGGATGCCACCCTAAAATATGCCACTTCGGTATGTGGGTTATTTTGAGTTAAAGGCAGAAGACCCAGCAGTCTCGAGAAATACTTTTACCTTTGTAAACGACCAACAAGAATTCAGACAGGAGCCATGGCCCAGCAAGACACCTATTACCAGAAGTAACTTTATATCTGAAAGACTTATCTATGTGGCGAGGAAAACGCATGATTACGAAGTTACGAGGCAAACGCATAATTACCAAGTTACATCTGCCCTTCTTATTGTCCCGTGAATTAGCTCCCATCCCTTTGAAGCCCCAAACCCTACCTCATTCCCACATTCATATAAGCTTTGTGGCCCGACTAGCCTTTGAGTCTTTTATTTTGGGGGCTCCTTTATGTGCGCAATTATATTTTTCCCTCTTCATCTGTTCTATGTCAGTTTAATTATTACATCAGCCAAAGAACCCAGAAGCACATGAAGAAAATTTTTCTGCCCCTACGTACAGTGACATCCTCCGTGGTTCTCCAGGAACTGCCATGAAGTCAATGACTTTCTCATGTAAATCCATTATCTGTCACTGCAAAACACCGAAAGTACCCCTAAGGCCTGAACTTACGGTCCATGCGTGAATATTGGCACTGCTTCAAGTCAGAAGAGACATTTACTCCTGAACCAAATGACACTTGGAACATTTTGGAAAGAAATGTATAGTAGACCATTGTAGAGATCCTAATATAGTCAATTTCCATTTTGAGTGTTTTTGATTCAACTTTCGGTGGCAAATTCAGTTGAGTTCATTCAGCAAAAGAAGGGAATATATTCTGAGGGAAGCACAAGGTTTCAGAGATTCACCAGGGATCAGTCTGGCCCTAAGTAACCATCCTGTGGGCACTTAGAAACATCTGTGTTTCATCAGAAACTCCAGAAAGCGCACTGCACACCGCAATGAAAAAATTTCTGTCAACCTCTCTCCCTTTTTAATGGAATGTTTTACCAAGATTTGTTTTATATGTTTGACAGAAAATAAATTACTGAGATATAGGAGATTATCTCAAGATTTGTGAGCCTTACAGAGAAGGTTAATATGAGTTAGACAAGATCAGCATTTAGGATACGTAAGAAATACAAATACTTCCAGTAGTTGTCGTAGGCAAGCAGAATAACTGGTGTGTTGGACTTCTTTTTCCTTTTTTTTGAGAAATAAAAACAACAAATATCTTCCTTGATTGCTTCAGAGACTATAATTGAGTTCCACATAATCCCCCAAATGACATAAAAGGCTTTTTATTTTCTGAAGCCACTGTTTAAGCAGCACGGCAGCTCTAGTAGATGAAAAATAAAGAGTTAATGAGTCATAAGGTTATTGTTTGGAGGATTTTCTTCATTAATGACTGTTAAATAATGTAAGAATGGATATTCTTGAAAAATCCGAAAATAAGGATCAATGCGTAAGCACTAAATTTTGATCAGATATCTCAGAAAACTTTCTTATCTCTATTATATTTACAGAGAGATCCATATTCAAGAGGAGAGTCTTTTTCTACATACTATTTCCATATATTATTTTGGGCATACCTTGTGCCCCAAAATAAAATACAATTTTAAGAGATGATGGCAGCAAACATTTAATTAGCTCACAAAAATGGCGCTTTTCTATACATTACTGCTCTTTCTCCCTCTTAATTCCTCTTACCCTTAATTATATAAGCCAACAGCATATCTGCGGATTGAAGGGAAGAGGATGAGGATGGTGATACCCTATCGTGCCTACAGCAAATGCACTCCCTTTTATATGAAATTAAAAAGAGGTCAATTTGGTTTATTTTAGGCAGGTTATAGAATTTTGTCCACGCATTGTTTCCTTGAAGAGTAGTAGCATGGCAAGATTTAAGTAAAATCCTCAGATTACACATGTGCTTTGAACCTTCCTACATTAAATATTTTTGGTCATGTACATTTCTAAAAATTCAGGCATAAACCAGAGGTGATAGCAATTAAATAGTCAACATGAAAAAAAGTGTAGAAACATAAAAATCACCAGAGAAAATAACTTTCTTCAGTATTTGCTTTGCAGGGGTAAATGCTGGAAAGAAAGTGACTTGGACTGAGAGTCTCATATCTGAGGAAGATGAAAACGCCAATCGCCATCAAAGATTTATTTAGTTTTACACACAAATTGTAAGAAATATTTCTTTTATATGTTTGCTTTTCATAATTTTTTCAAAAAAGCCATAGATGAATTGCTACCTTTAATGTGTTTTAAAATTTTTGTTGACCTTTTTCTACTTTATTGTAGACAATCATTACTTGTCACTAAATAAAATATTAGAAAAATTGGTTCAATCAACCATGTGAAATAGAATGGAGTGACTATTCTTAGCTTATTTACCTCTAGGGTTTCTTTCCCTCTCATGTGTTTTATTTTAACACTCGGATACTTTTACAAGTGAAAACTGCTTTTTCAAAAATATTTTTTATGTGTGGGTCACTGATAACCTTGCCCACATTTTTTCCTTGAGCAATAGAACACAGTAAGATAAAGTGATAGAACTGTTAAATTTCTTTTTTCATTAATAACAATCTGGCAAAATAATGACTAAAGTTGATGTAAGGTATATGTTTAATACTTACTGAACTTAAATAAAAGCTAAGAAACATCTAAATATATTTCCTGGTGCCTTATAAGTACTCCATAAGAATATATTAAAACTATTTTAAATCTTAAAATATGGCTTATTAGCAACTGCCAAAAACATTCTCTACAAATTTAACATATTGTTATGCTTGGTAATAAACAGGTGTTTCTTGTTTCTTGTTTTAAAAATAAATTGGCCATCTTGAAGTTTGGGGCATTAACATATGAAGCTTTGCATATATTTTAGAAAACAGGAGTATTTTGTAGTGGCATTGTTCTCTCATTATTGCTAATTTCTAACATTCAGTTTACCATTTCACTGGGCTTTTTTGACTCCATTTTTAACGTCTGTGGAGTAAGCACCATTTTTCAGAATCCTACATCCTTAACACAGGACATTCATTGCCAAACAGTCTGAAAGAATAATGCAGCCATATTGACTACAGCTGTGAAAACTTTTATACTACAGATTTCATCTTTTCAGCGCTATTTGGGACTAAACTTCAACTTCTACAAATATAAGGTGATCTGGAAGGAAGAGTTTTAAAAATGTGAAGGAGTCACTAATATTTCCTTTCCTGCACTGCCTGCCCCCACCCCCCGGCACACACATACCTCTCGTCCCAAAGTCTTGCAGAGAAAATGCTTTAGACAACCTGAGTGGAACTCTGAAAATAAAACTGACGGTAAAGAAAATGTTTAAAAATTCACACACAGACTCACATGAACAAAAACAACTGAAAGTGAGGTTACAGCAGATGAGAGCTATTGACAAATTCTGGAAGAGGGGAGAACAGATACAGGTAATAATTGACAAGACAGAGCTCAGGAAGCTAGAGGGCAGGACCAGCCAGAAGGAAAGTGCAGGCTGAGTGAGTTTTGCTCTTGAACCTCAGACAGGCAAGGGAAAGAGACACCTAGAGTTCCAGAAGTTTGGGGTGTGGAGTTAAGTTTTAAAGTAATCTTACTGATCACACCTTAAAAACTACCTACTATTAGTTTTGTAAATAGAACAAAGGAGCTTTCGGGAATGGAGTCAAATCGTTCAGGCAGTATCGCCTTGAGGTCAGACAAGGACTACGGAGCAAGCTGACCGCCCCTACTAGCTCTGCGGCCTCCACAACTTAAATTTTCTGGGCCTCTGTTGTGTCCTCTGTCCAGTAGGGGTGGTAATAACAATACCCACTCCACAGAGGTACCCTAAATATTAAATG
This sequence comes from Manis javanica, assembly GCF_040802235.1. Taxonomy (NCBI): domain Eukaryota; kingdom Metazoa; phylum Chordata; class Mammalia; order Pholidota; family Manidae; genus Manis; species Manis javanica. The sequence goes on from NC_133167.1 coordinate 102,611,783, forward strand.
AGTTTAAGTATATACAAAGTATATAGCATGGCGCATGGCAATTGTTAGTGATTCTTTTTTCATAAAGCCATGAGAAAATGTTTTAAAACATTCAACAGAAAAATTTTAAGAGGGTTGTTTTTTTTTTTTTTTTGGTCCACATACATTTAACACATTCTTTCCAAGAAGGTTCGTACCAATATGCAGTGAAAACTGAATGGCGAGACAATTCTAATTTCAAGTTCTTTCTCCAGAAGGGACGATTTCCAGGTCTCCACTAAATCCAGAGAGAATTCTTAAATTGGTTTCTTGGGACCTTTCCTGCTCAGTGATGGCCTAATTTACACTTCATAATTTGCAGCCTGCGTGCGAGGCATTCTTAAACAGTCTGAACTGAAAAAGAAATTCTCATCATAATTAATTTTTAAGACAGCAGAGACTTGGTTGTGAGGTTACCTGAAGCCAATAACAGAAGCAGAAATGTCAGTGTGACAACAGGTCAAAAGCACGCTGCTCTGCCTTCCGTGTCACCACTGAATTAAGGTGTGTGGTTTCAAAAGATGCAACTTCATCTCAAGATGCCATTTTCAAAGGGCCGCAGTCCGCTGCCTGCTTGGCTTTAGTAGCTTCTAACGTTACAGGTTGACACTCTTTTAAAAGGAATTAAAAAAAAAATTACAGCCATCCATTGATAAATAAGCACCTTTATGGCATTATAAAAATGTGCCTGACTTCAGACGTGTTTTATGACAGAGGAATACGTTTGCATTACAAAGAGTTTTTACAGGGACTAAAAAGGAAGACGGGGAGCTTGGAGATGAGGGTTATTTTACCAGAAGCATTTAAGAAGTTATCTTAAAACAGTTTCTCCCTAATCGCAGTAGGATTCATTTCCCAGGGCAATTGCCTACGACACAGCAGCAGAGTTGCAAAGCTAGCATTTAAATTTGACCTTCAACGGATGATAATCCGAAGGATGAGCCCCAGCAGGAACCCGGGAACTCCGAAGGGAAGGGCCGTGAGGGGCCCCCCCAATGGTCGTGGTTGGGAGGCCTTCAGCTGTGGCTGGTTTAGACCGGGTTCGCTTACAAATCAAGAATGGACTATTTCCGGCTGATTACAGAGAGCTCTGATTTTTTTCATAGCTCATTTCATTTTATTTTCTTTTGTTTTAAGGGAGTCCTAATAAGCATAAAAGAGAACTGATCCATAGGAATGTGTGAGCAGAAAGTTGAGTTTTCTTTGATTCTGTGTCACATTTTGCTTCTGATGCCTGCCCTGCCCTGCACTGAACGGGAAGACAATTATGGCCAGAGGCCGAACGTTCACTAACAGAGGTCTTTTCGTCTGGATTATTCTGGCAATACCAGAGAGCGTGCGGCCATAAACGGGAACTAAGGCCTCTTATTTAATCTTTCAAAGACATGCTGAATATACTATGGAGAGAAACTTTGACCAGTAGGGACGAGTATATTGTGCTAAGGCTTACATTTATTCCTAGGTTGGCCACTAGTTCAGGTGAACTCATATAATCATTAATGTCTCTAAACTGTCACTTTGGGGATGATATCTTCTCTTAGTACTTTTCTTCAGTGTGGCTGGCAACGAGAACACCATGGCATAAAAGATGATGATAAAGAAGGTGAAGATAGAGCTGGGAGAGGATGATGGAGACAGATACACTAGCATGCAGAAATTGGGATTTTAACGAGTCTAACAGCTAAATTTAATTCAAAAGTGTCACTTCCCTGTGACATGGCATGCATTTCACAATTACCTTCTGAAAGCTCTTCTCGTCTGCAGGCTGTCCGGAGAGGAAACTTCTGCAAACTGTGGAATAACTAGATGTACATCAATGGCACTCAACATTTTTTTCTTGCACTTACATCAGTTTCCAGCCATATGGACAATGCATAGGCTAAGAAAGTGGTTTCCAAAATGGGGTGACGTATAAGACATAAGAAAACTCCTCACCTCTCCACACTGAGATGTATGTATCTTCTAGGTGGGTCAAATAAAAAATAGAATTTCAAGCTGCTGATTTATTATTAGCTTGCTATTAATGCTCTAACCCAGCATGTCTTTATCATAGCTATTTCCTTGGCCACGCCTATAGTTTGGTGTATATTTATCTGTCCTCACATGAATGTTCATGGTAGACAATCATATCTACAAGATTTTGCCCCCAAACCAGCCTTGGTTAAAATAAAATTTCCTTTTAATTGCTCTGAGCCTAATCTCTCAACTGATTTATCTCAGTAAGTCTTACCATGGAATAATTGCACCTACACTCCACTTTTTAAGTTTATGAAGGCTCTAGGAACTTCCAGGCAAAACTTGTCATTTCAACACTAGTCCTGGAGGCCAGGCCTCTCAAATTACTGGTCATATGTGGCAAAAATAAGTCTTCACCAGTATATTACAAGTGTATGTGTTCAAGAGAAAGAGAGAATGAGATGCATATGAATGGATTATTCTGCATGGGGCATTGGTATCGATCATGGCCTCTCACAGCCACAAATAGGTTCATTTAAAGCAAGACTTCAGCCAACTGAGACCTGTGGAATAGCTGCCTCTCAAATCACCAAATTCTTATTTGTGACAATTAGAATTTCATTCAAAATAGGAAGCTCCCCAGCAAATTAGGCAACCTTGTAATAGCTAGACTTGCTCAAATCCCATTTCAACCACTTAGGTGGATACAACTGGACACACCTCTTAACCTTTCTTACCCTGTTTTCTCATCTGAAACATGGGGCTCAGAACAGCCCCCGCAGGGTTTACATAAACTAAGACCACAAATAACATACATTTAGCACAGAGCCAGCACAATGCGCTCAGGACGTACAGATTTGCTGTGATGATTACTATTAATAACAACAATATTAAATAAATAAATTCATACATCGAAGGTCCTGGTAACTCAGAATTGTTAGCATTGACAAGGAATTTTCCAAAATATTAAAAGAAAAACACATGTGTATACAATCTCCTTCTGACTTCCATGCATAATCCCAAGGACAGATGTGAGGCAGATGTGAGATACAGGGCACTGCCCTTGGCCTGACAGGTCGCGTCCCTCTTAGGACCTGTCTCAAATTCCCATCCTGTCGATTCTAACATCCTCAGTTCATGTCTCCTCCATGGGTCCCTAACACTGGAACTCGGTTAGAGAATGCTACCCTTGTCCCCAACAGCCATTCGGGTTTGATAACTTCTTTGTCCGTGAACACTAGCAAATACCAGAAACCCTCTTTGCAAATGAGTAAAGAACATGATGAATTCTATGGCTAACCAGATGACGCTTACAGAGATCCAGCTAAGGACGGCTATTTTCCATCTCCCTTCACTTGTTGTCTTCACGTGTTACTTGAACATAAAAGACAAACTGCACCTCAAAGGCCCACCTGGTTTTCTCCAGTAGCGTCTCTGTCACCGGCAATCCCAACATCCTATACATTTGGATGGGAATATGTCTATACTTTTTTGGCCTGCTTTTGTTCGTATTTTCAAAAACATCTGTTCCCAAAGCAAATCTTAAAGCATATTTTGGTTTTATGCTGGCACCTACACAGACAAATGTTTTGGAAATAATAATATCATGATTCATTTTTACTACAATGTAGGGCCAAATTATGCAGGTGTGTTTTTTTTCAAAATGAACAATATTAAAAAACTAATATTAAAAAAGCCCACAAATCTTCAGGCATTTATATTGCAACTTTTGAATGTAAGGTGAAGCTTCATTTTGGAGAGAAGTACAGATATCAAACTTTTAGTTAAAATGCCCTCACTTTCTGAAAAGGTGTGTTAAAAACATCAAAATGATTTGACTCTTCCTGGCATTTCCTTTGGCTCTGTCCTAGAGCTTAGATTTTAACTCTTTCCTGAGCTTATGTGAAAATACATCATTTAGAAAAAAAAATATTTTTCACTCTGATAAGTATCTTTGACTTTGTGTCTTCATCCTTGACCACGTCAATGTGACAATTTTTCTCCCTCAAAATGGTTTTTAGGACTTTAATGGATGGTAAGTCATTTCTGGCATTGATTATTTTTATCTCTAGAAGATTATATTAATGAATGCATTTTTCTACCCCTGTCCTACACACTGATGTTTTATGCAAGTTGATGTTAGCAACCTACAAAAAACGAACACAAGCAAAATATAAACAAAAATATGCAATAGCAGGATTTCTAGTCATAATAGTAAAAGGGTTGGATAACTTTTTGCATTGGAGATACAGTTTTTATATTTGATTGTTAAGCAAATAATAAACATTAAAATGTTACTTATTATAAATCAATGAGAAACAAAATTAAAGATACATTCACTATTACAGTTTTCTATTCTGTGTATGATATCAGACATGGAGGTTCATTACTTTAGAATTAAGTATTTTGTCACTCATATTAACAATATGCTGAGGGACAAAATTTTGATCAAAACAATGTTTACGCAGACAGTAATGCAGACAATTACTGTAAAAACTTGAAAAACTGTACTGTAGGCTTGGGTGTTTCTTGATTAATAAAATTATTTCTCAGGTTATTGGTGGAAAAGAGCACTTATTAGAGCATGCTCTGCATAACTATATAGACAGATTTATTATTTTACAACAAATTCTATCCAGAAATAATTTTGTTACAGTTAGTTTGGGAAATCAGTTGTGACCTTAGGAATAGTACTGACTTGGTCACATGCATATCTTCAATGATCTGATTTAAATCATGAGTTATTAACCTCAACTGAACTTAGGGCTAAAATTTCATAAATACCTTGAAAAAATGTACTGAATCAGAAGAAATGTTAAACTGAAATAAAAACAATCATGAGACAGCCAGATCATGAAAAATTGCTTGATTTGAAGAACTTTTAAAGGTCAGAGCTCTATTAGAGGTTTAAAAAAAAAAAGGCAAACTATATGAGAGGAAAAATACAAGGAAGAAAAAAGATTAATATGCTCACTGCCTACTTCTTGTTTTATTATGCTCATTTTTTTTCTAAGAGGATACCATTTTTGCAGCTGGTCAGAAATATCACATTCCTGGATGTCTCAAAAGGTTTTATATGGCTATGCTTAACCATACTTTAACTTGAATAACATATTAAGCAGCTGTTGAAAATAAAAATGCAGAATGGATATTTGAACGGAGACACCAGTAAGACGAAAGCAACTTCTCTTGGGGTGTGAATTAAGACTACCCATTTCCTGTAATATTCTGTTTTCACAAATATAACAGCAGCTAACCATAGGGATTCTGAAACCTGAGCTGCAGGTACTTTTTAATTGACACCATTTCTTGGTACTTTTGCAAGTATGGTTAAAAGTTTTATTCTTAATTAATTTAACATATGGGATGTTGGGGAGGTTGGGGGTTTTGGATTTATTATAAGGTGTCTAAGGATGATATGCATGCCAAATAACTCCTTTTAAATGAGTACAAATAGCTTAATACAGAGTAGCTTAGTACAACTGTACAATATAACATGGAAAAAAAGAAAACCCTACCAGATATGACCAAAACATGCTTTATCTAAATCCTATGTTGCTTTTACCTTGAAATAATTTTTAAAGATTTCAATAAGCAGTATTTTATCTTGCTGTATTTTAAGTTTTTGTGGTTTTTGACATATTGGCAACTTAATATACATAAACTACTTGTTCATGATTGTTTATTCACTCGATGTGTCAAAGCAGACAAATGAACCTTACTTTACATTGGTTTAACATTTCTATATGCAATTTTTTTGTTTCCATCTTTGTTTGTCTTTTCTTGCCAAATGAATAAATGAATATATGAAAGTTGAGTTCTAGTAAAAATAAAAAATGTTCAAAGCTGGCTGCCAGTCAAAGGGTTCATGTGGAACATAATAGATATATATTCATTCTTTCCAATTTGAGAGCAAAATAATTTCGGAGTACTAATTTTGGTCATAACATTATATATTTCTTAACGATACGAAAGTCAAACTGACTTCCTTCCTACTGCCAAAAAATTCTATAGCACATTTCCGACATTTGAAATGCTACATTCTCTTACGGAATCAAAGACAACGGTGCCAGGATGATGAGGGAACGATGCATTCAAATGTGACATGAGGCTTGAAAATTGCTGTGGTCAGAACGCACAGTTAAAGAAGCAAGAAAAAGCTGACCTTTCCTCTCCCTCCTATTAAAGAGCCGTCTGAAATCCAGAGGCTTACGAAAAAGGAAAAAAAAAAACAGATTTAATGGGCATTACAATATTTTGAAATGGTATGCTGATTAATAGCGTGTCACCAATTAGTTTCCAAGGCAGGAAATTTACCTACTAGCTTAGACAATGACAAAGGCTGAAAACTAGTGAAGTGGCACAAATGAAATCCCTGAAAAGCTGAAAATTGTTTTAATCTTTTAGCCACAGTAATAGAAGATTTAAAAAAAAATGACATGCGAGGCTGATACCTTCTTTGTACCTTTTTTTCTCTAGGTGAATTTTGTCTCTATATTTATGTGTGTATGTGTGTGAGTGTTCTGGACAATCAATTCACATATTATGCAAACAGTAAAATAGCCCAGCAATAGATCTGTGAGAAATTTTACAAGGATTTATTTCACACATTTCTTCAGTTTAGTTCAGTTACATACACGTGCTAAATGAACTGCATTTCTATGCAAGTACAGAATCAGAAGTCCTATTTTAAAGAATTACTTCAAACCACTGCTGTAAACCCAAACTGCTAAACTGCTCTGGTATTTTTTGGAAATGTAGCTGCATGCTGCTTTTTAAAAATACAACTCACTTTTCCTTTTCTCATGCACATAGATTATGAAATAACCAGATTATTAAAAACTAATTTTTCTGTAAAGCACAGTATTCTTTCCACACTGGTTATATAAATGGCCCATTTTACTTAGGTCTTCTTTTAAAAAATACTAATCTCAGTATCTACATCCAAACAGATTTCAAGTACTATGCAAAATCAACCAACACACACAATTAGGGGCCAATTTTAACAGAACTACAGGGAGCAAAGATCATGTACTATTAGCAGAGTAAGTCCTGGTTTGGGCTGGTCTGATATCAGCAAATTGCAATCATCACAATTAAGCATATAATTTAACTAGGAGTTTCTTAGCAATTATAGCAAAAATTAAAAAGCTGAATGACATAGTTTCTACTTTCTGGAGGAAAAAATCAAATTTATTTGCAAGGATATATTTTTCTAACAAACTCAGGAGGGAATTTACTGAGCTCTGTGTATGTAAGATAATGAACAAACTCTTCAACCATCATCTTATAACTTCTCTGATTACCTCATTATGCTTCTTCGAACCTTAGCATACTTTCGTGCTAAAAATGGAGTAAATTCCATTCTCCATTCTCATTGATTTTATTAACTACTTGATTTAAGATATTTATTATAATTAGTATTTACAGGATTGAGTCCCCAACTTGGTTGACAGCTCCTCTCGGATAGAAACTGCCTTGGAATCTACACCCCTTGCAGAGTTTGCTAATGAGAGTTGACCTACCCTTTCCTTGAATTAAATACCTTGAGTGGCAGTTTAGCTGGGAATGAAATCACTTATCTCCTCTCTACACTTCCACAGCATTTTGGAAAAATATTTTGTTTTCTTTTAATGCTCATGAGAAGATTACTGTTTGAGAGTTGTTCCTTTTGAGAATATCTGTTTTTTCTCTCAGGTCATGTTAATATTTTTCTGTCTATCCTTCATGTTCTGTATTTTCTTACCAAAGGCATCTTTTTTTTTTTTTTTCCTGCTTTCTATGTGCTGAGTCCATACGGAGGATTCACGTCATCCTTCAGTTCTGGAGAATCCTTAGCTGTCATCTCTGAATGGTGCTTCTCTTCTCTTTCATACATTCTCTTTCTGATACTTCTATAATTTGTACGTTACAGCCTATCATTTTATCCACTATGTTTCTTATTTGCGCTATTTTTTTTCAATCTCTTCATTTCTCTGTGCTCTATTCTGGATGAAATCTTAAACATTACCTTCCAGATCACAAATTTTCTAGAACCATGTCAAATCTAGAGTTTATCTTATCTATTCATATTTTGAATTTTAAGGATCATATTTTTTTGAAATTTTTAATGGTACCTTTTCCACTTCATTTCTATTTTGTTATCATAATTTCTTATTCTTTATGGATGTTATCCCTTCCCTTATCACTTTGAGGATAACAAACATCTTTATTGAAAACTATTTTCATTTCACTGCAGGGAAGTTATCTCCCAAACATTGATTTCACGAGCTTTTTTAGCAGTAATCTTACTTCTTTATTTTGGAATTTTGATTTGCATACTCATGTTGAATAGTATTTTGCCTATCCTTTGTCTCTTTCTTTACTCCTCTCTCCCTGATTAGTGGTATTTTGGTTACCCTCACTCACCCCCCCACCCCCACCCCACTGGCCCCAGTGCAAAACCAGGTCAATACTTCGGAGCTCTTGATCTGTCATGAAACTGGACATATTACACACCCAGTCCCGAGTCAGGGAGTATATTGGCTCAGGTCTTGGCTAGCAGGCTATGTCTGCTTCATGCAGCCACCCCCATATGCTCTGCTCTCTAGGGAGCAGTCTACAGACCTTTACTCCAGTTCGCTTTCACTACTTTTCGGCTAGAGCTCAGTCCCGGTTTCAAGCACAAAGGCTGGCTCAGGGCCAAGCCTTTGAAGGGGCGCTGTTAGCCTCAGTCATCCCGTAGGAGACAAACCCCTGCCTGCGTCGGACTGCTTCCCTCCCCAGACTTCAGTAGGCCCTCACTTCGGCTTCACTTTCTGGCATATTTCTGCTCTTTTTCTCAGCCATAGAGATATTTATCCTGTTTTTGATTACAGACATTTTTTTTTTCCTTTTCATATTTTATCGATCCATTCTGGCATTTAGATCAAGGAGGCAGTAAAGAGTATATGAGTGTAGGCAGAGTGGATGTCAGAGTATGAACACATAATGCCATCTTCACAGAAAATCTTCACTGTCTTCAGAACTACAAGGTCAAACTATTAACATCATGCATACTAGGGACAATGCCTCCTAGTATGAGACACGGAATAATGTCTGAATAAAGGAGAAGGACCAGCCCCCTGCCCCTCTCTTCTCCTCCACTAGCTAAGCCAAGGATTCTGAAGCCCTTGCATTAGAATCATCTGAAGAACTCATTTAAAATGCACATTCTTGGGACCCGCTCCAAATACACCATGTCGAAATATGTGAGGGTGGGAGCCCAGGAGTTTGCATTTTTAACTGCACTGTAACTGTTCCCTTTGCAAACGGAGGTTTTGAGAATCAGTGCATACCCAGCCACCTCCTCATTGTAAAATCCCATTCCTAAGAATCTCCCAGGCACAGTCACTCTCATTTGTTCCCAAGAGAAAAAGTGTGGGCACTTTAACACAACAATCAACTATACTTTTGACTTCATACAGGAGAGTAAACACTTTTAGTCAAAAACTCTAGGCGATATATCTTAAAATCAAGAACGTATGTTAAAATAGTTCCCCGTGGGGACTTGATAATGGGGGGAATCTAGGAACCACAATGTTGCTCATGTGATTGTATATTAATGATACCAAAATAAAAAAATAAAAATAAAATAGTTATGTTGTTGGTTCCTAACGATAAATTACTTTCTGTGTAATCATTTGTAATGCCTATCTGGTGACTGACAAGTCAATGTGAGGCTTGAGAGTGGAAAAGCAATGAGGGACGGCTTTAGATAACGGCTCTTGACCACTGGAGCAGGGCTTAGGGATAAGTCCTTGGATCGAAGCACTACAGCTGGTGGGGACTCACAGCAGGTTAATGCCCGGATTTAACTCCCTCCTTAACACCTGCCTGTGAGCACACGGAAGCAATGACAAGGGAAGACATGTGAGACAAGTAACACAAAATAATGACAAGTGCTTGTCCCATGCACGACCAGGAAGAAGTAGAATGCATTTCAAGAAAAAAAGGAGAAAAGAGTCAAAATCTACATTCAGATAGACTGAATGAAGAAAAGGTTTTCATCACACTCACTAGTGATACCACACGGTATACCAAAAACAAAGGGTGAAGCTTATACCCAACTAATTCCATCACCGGGGAACACTTTTCTTCATTTTCGTTCACGTGCTTTTCATTTAGGGTCCTCCTTTTTGAGACAACTTCCCATCTTTGTCCTTGCTCTGTGGTCTTCCCCTCCTTACTGCTTCTTAATTCCCATGAGGCACTGACGTGCGTACAGCTTCCAAGTCGAAAGTGAGCCCCATTAATTATAGCAATGTGTCGTAGCTTGGAAGTCACAAAATCATTTTACATGAGAAAAAAACGCCCTTTTAAAAACAATCTGTGTGGGAACATGCCACTAGCAGGGCCTGGCACAGAGAAATCCTTTGCTTCTCTAAAGACAGAGGAAAGGCCTCTCAAGGTTCTGGAAACCCTCCTATAGCTGCCAGGGCAGGCGCCTATGACCGCAGTCAGGAGCACGCACACTGCTCCGGTAAAAGTTTTCTGACGATGCTGCACCATTTTCAGAACAAGACATAAGAGTGTCGCCTGGTTAATTATTATACACTTGACCCTATCATCATTATTGTCTCCTGCACTACTGACATTTTTCCAGCATCCATGGCTTTTGGTGTCCTGTACTAGACATGGAAGTAACTTAAAGAGAAGGACACATTCCTTGTGAGCTTAAAATTCATAACCTGCAATGTGGTAATTGTATAGATTTTCTGAGGATGTGTCAATAACCAAAGACAGTGGTCCATTTTTTGGTAGCTCATAATATTCCTATTGCCCTCGGGGTGGATTGAAATATAGAAAACAAATTAGCCCTCCACTTGTCAGTATGAATGAGACGAATTACACACGTAAGGGGATGGCTGGGCAGAGTCCTCTTCGTGCAGTCTGGAAGAGCTAGAAGCGACCAGAAAGATCTCATCCCAGTGCACACCTGGAAAGGGGCACAGTTATTTGTCCCGTGGAATATCCAGCCTGGCACTGGATCTGTGTGGCCAGCAGAGGAGAAGGGTTGCAGCTCAAGCTGCTGGCGCCGTTGCAGTTAGAAGGAGACCAGGAGGCCTCTCTGTGTGGGCTGCTGGAGTGAGAGGAAATAGGCTCTTTGCAACTCTATTTTCTCATAGAAGTTGTGCCACAACAGAAGTCTAACTTTCTCATTTTTCTAGGATCCTGTGTATCTCGTGAGGGGTGACCCCAGAAAGATGCCAGGTGCCCCAAACAGACAAAAGCCAGCTTCATGGCTGGGAGGCAAGACCAAAAATATCCTGCTGGGGCCATTTGGCAGGGCCCTTCCCTGGGCAGAGAGAGCGTCCACACAAGCCCCTGGGTGCTGGCGGTGGATGTTGCCAGGAGCCACATCTATGTGCCTGGCTTCTTGCTCGTTGTTCCTCTTATGTGCCGTGTTTACCTCGTTCATCAGAGTGGCAAAGCAAGTTTTAGTTACCGGAAACCTCTGCCCGCCATGTTTGCCAGACCCCTGGAATGGTGTTGGTTATTGACCTTACTTCTGCTTTGTTGATGTAGTACAACCAGGTCTGAGGTTTCGCCTCTTTAAATAATGCTCATATTGCTACCTTAACATGCAAGAGGCTGTTAAGAGACACACAGGTCAGGTCACCTCATGAGATACATTTTCGAGTCCTTCGTTGTGAATAACACTAGCCAGGGGACCCGCGTTCTTGAGGAAGAATCCTTGAATGAAGGGAAGTTCTATTTGATCCACACTGAACCCACAGAGCTTCAATGAGAAAAGAGTGTAATAAAAGATAAACTTTTCAACTGAGCAGGTTCAATCTGGTTTTCAAAAAAGAGCTGAAGTGTTATGCGATGCTAACCAACCATAGCTGGTGGCCTTATATTTAATTCCTTCTTATCCAAACTTTACCATATTCTCATGTCAAGAATTCTTCCTTCCCCTCCTCTTCAGAGATGAGGCCCTTTCCAGTCAATGAGCTTCCAAACCCTTACCCTAAATTCTAGGAATATGGTATTTTATTTCTGTCTGCATTTTATTTAAGTTTTATTGTCACAGAGGAAGTGTCTGCTAAGGAATTTGGAGGAAAGAGCATCTGGGAGGAATGGTTGATAAATTGGTGTCTTATTTTCTTTTGGTGGAATTTGGAAGAAAAGGTTTAAATACAACTAAGTTAATATTTATCTCTATTCTTTGCAATGATTTACTAACAACAGGACTTGAAAAGGAAAACTCCCTGGTCAATATTTTATCTCCTACTGCACACTGGGGTCTTGGGTTACAGCCCTGTTTGCCTTTTTCCCATAGGGGTTTATGATTCTACTTCTAGATGGTTCTGACTAAGAAAAATCATGACTAACAATAACTTCACCTCTGAAGAAAGAAATGACAGGTACAATTGGGCTCAGTAGCTCAAGTTTGTAAAAATGGGCAGCAGTTTGCTATAAATACTTGAGAAAATCTCAAGGTTAGGTATATCCATTACACGTCTATTAATTCTAAAAGGATGGTATTGCCATTCCAGTACTTGATACTACTTTTTGACAAAATAGGAAGAAGATTTGGGAATGAAGAGTGAATTTTTAGGAGCTCATGAAGCAGCAAAGGTATTTTATGGAGAACCAGGTCATTTGCTAATGATTCATTGGGATTTCTTTCTAAATGATGCAACATATTTTCAACAAATGTCAATTTCATTATTGAAACGTTTAAAATTCAGAGTCATCCTTTATAGCTTTAATGTGTTCAGTCCCAAGTCTTTCTTCTTACAGAAGGTCAGTATGTGACAAAATTCATTCATTCATTCACTCAAAAACTGCCAAGGTCCCAGGTCCCAAAACCAATGTCATTTAGGTTACAATGTCATAAAAAGTAACAAACAACGTGACATTTCCTTTCTTGCTGGAAAGACATTATTTAAAAGACCTGAACTACTTACTCCTAGCTTTTTCTTAGTAGAGGTTTAAGGGTCACACTTCCCTGTAATATGTTATTTTGACATATTTTGATAAATTTAGTTGCTGTGAAATGAAGCAGCTGACCCTGAGAATCTCTATTCATCTTTAAATGGATGTATCTTGGTCATATTAAAATTCAACTGAAAAGGGTAACCAAGAGATAAAAAATTAGTTTTTTAAACAGATAACCAAAAGTTTATTTATTCCTTCTCATATTATTTAAATTACTTTACGAAATTGGCTTTTATGTTAGAGCTCTGTCCACCAGAACTGGACTGAGATATGCACGGAGTGACTATAAAGCAATAAAATTGATTTCCAGGGGCTACACATCAAAAATCAATTCTCTTACTTTCAGTCACATCATCCACAGAAAGTCCCTCAAAGAACTGCCTTTTAATTTTAATGTGTACAAACGCAATGAAAGCAAACAGCGTTCTAGATGTAAAAGGTGTCATTCTTTAGCTTCCCACTGTACACCTATAATCTGTTTCCTTGCTTTTCCTTTGACCTAAAACGTGAAGATGTGCTTTTCATGACATATCTGCTCGTCATGAAAAGGACAAGAATTAAACATCTGAAATGTAATTAATCAAACATCACTTCAGTCTGTTTTTACTAGGGGAAATAGAGGCAAAAATTAAAACGTGCTTTTGCAAAATTCATTTTTAATATTAAAACACAGTCTTTGACTATCTCCACAGGCTCTTAAGGAAGTTACAGTGAATCTGACGTTAAGACAGTAACAAGTAGCCTTTAAAGTATCACATTATCTTAGGAGTAAGAATAGTTCTTTTTAATCACCTGGAAATTTTTACAGGTGAAGAAACCGAGATGAGATGATCATGTCCCATTGCAGCGTCAGCTCCTGATGCATGTCAAGTTCCTTAAGGATGGGGGTGGGCCTCTCATCCCTCTGGTACCTCCTTCTGGCATAGTTCCCTGCACCCATTCCCTCCATTCCTGCCAAACGCACCACTCCACAGGCTCTCATCCAGGCACAACGGGGAAGGGGGAGAGATCACCAAAGTTCTCCACCATCAACTCTGAGTCCAAGAGTAGCCGTTCAGAAGAGCTGATGGACGTGTGGGAGGAGATGAGCAGGACCAGCCTCATGGAGGTGGCTGAGAGCTGATGCTACCTGGGAGAAGACGGAGTGGCAGGTACAGGCGGACGGAGGCCCATGAAGCCTTAGGGTTTTGGGAGCGGTAACAACGCCTATAACCTCCATGTCTGCATGCTGGGTTTGATTCCTCACCTTCCCAAAATACCCAGGTCAACAGTGAGTGCAAACAGTGCCACACTGAGATAAACTGCATGAGCAGCAACTTGCAGCCGCCTTCCTGACCCCTAACGCTCCCTGTTCCATGTATGAAGAGAACCGCCCTCCACGGGAAAGCATCAGTGCTGTGGCTGGTGACAACAGCACTCAAGGAGAGTCCGGTGATTATGGCCTCCACCTTGACCTTCTCCTCAGCTCACGGCACCATGATGGGGAGCTGTATAGTCTAAGCAATGGCAAGCTTATGTGGATGGCATTTCCTAAGTGTCATCCCTATTTGAATACAATATAATAGAATGCATTAATTAATAAATGTGCTTTATTTACACGCTGTGGTTTGGGGCCTCTTGACCTCAGAAGTCAGATTTAGGAAGCATGCGCTTCACGTTAGCAAAGCCCTGACATTTTAAATCAGCCCGGCTGCACTGTCTGCACACACGATGTGTCAACACGAGAAAGTGGAAACACTGTCTATGCGGCTTCCAGATCTCAGCGCTCTGATGAGGCGGACACTGTCAGCTTCGTTTGTACTTGAACCATAAAAAGAGTTGCATCGTGATAGTCTCTTCAAATTCTGGCAAGCTTTATGGATGGCCTAGATGTCTGAGTTGGTTTTGCTTCTATTAAACACTCAAATTTATTTTTTCAAGTGATGAATTACCTCAGTGTGCCGGTGTAGTTTTCATATTCTAAAATAATATTTCTGACCTTGGCAAAGATTTAGATTGACTACTCTTTGTTAACCATTCATAGATTTTTCACGTTTAGGTCACGCACTGAAAAACGCTCAGAACTCTCTATTTAATAGGCCTCATGACATCTTACTGCACTGAATAATGTTAAGGGTTGTGCTTATTCTTATTTTCCTGGAAGAGAAGGGGAAGCCACTTTTCAGGACATTTTTTTTTTAACACACTGTATTGATGGTGATTGAAAAAATGAACTAGCAAACCTTGAAGCACCGATATAAGTCCCAATTTTTATTACCAATCAAGCAAATAATCTTCATTAAAAAAACCTGCTGTTAAACTGTGTCCTACTGTCCCATGAGGGGAAGAACATGCCTGTTTTAGCAAAGACCGGCCACCACTTCTAGAAAAGCAGATGAAAGCTAATCTTCTGAGCAAGAGGTTAACACTTAACCATAATTTACTCAATGTTCTAGCGTCATTTCTTTCTCTCAGTCATCAGATAGTATATCCCTACCTGGCTAAAATTCTTCAAGGCGAAACCTAATACAGGGTATGCACTATGCTTGCATTTGTACTTAGAGCTAGGATGCCGGGCATCATGCCTGTGGCAAGTTACGAGGAATAGCAGAGGTCTTCTAAGACAGATGCACAATTTTATATTCATTACAGACCTTTTTATTGTTACAGCCGTACCATCATTATATTTCAAAATAATTCCTTATGCTCTGTTTGTTTGAACTATGAAAGGAGAGCCATTGTGACTTTGTAAAAATGTCTCCCTGGAGAAATCCAGTATTTTTTGACTGATCAACCTTAGGATGTAAAAGTACATTTCACTTGATTCAACTTCCGTCTTTGCCAAAGAGTGTCCGAATGATAGGAATATTGGTTAGTCCGGCTTAAGAAATGCTTGTGTCATATCTTTGGAACAAAACACATACATGATCAGAGCAAGAATCTAAAAACTTAAAAATAATTTAGAAATCATTGAACCATGACCAAAAATAAGAAAGAGAAAAACCGGCTTTGGGACATAAATATATTTCCATCATGGTTATGTTTCGTTTTCTTCTCAAATCAGATTCATCAGAGAAATGACAAAAATAAATCTTTTCATTGAAGAAAGTCATATTTTGCATAAATTTCATATTTTAGGACTTAGCTGTCTTTAAAATTATATTCAAACATCATCTAGTTTACAAAATTTGAGTTGTCTCCTGAAACACTCACTGGGTCTACCAAAATGTATGAATGTAAAAAACTTCATTAATATAACTTCTCTCCTTCCTCTGTTTACATCACAATTATAGGATGAGAAAATCCTAGAGGCAAGTGCCGCAGACAGGAAGCGTCACCCCCATAAAAATTCCAATAGAAGCCAAACCAACTCCCTCACCTTCCCCAAAAGGAGGCGAAGCATATTAAATTTTCTTTTCAGCTCCCTGGAATATTTTCATTATGTCCACTTTGATTTATTTTGGGCCATGGATGTGCACATGTTTATTTTTATGGCTGGTTATGTCTACATTGGCCCAGAAAACAGACCACTGGGTTAACATCAGTGCAAAAGCACCAGGCTTTGAAGAGCTGAACTGACTTTGTTTTTACTGTAATAACAGCCAGCTAGTATTAGGTTTTGTGGCATGCAGAATGACTGGTCAAGAATACTGTACACTGAGGGAGTTCACATTTCTGCAAAGCTGGTATTCTGCCCACTAAGTTGGAAACAATTAAAACGAAGGTCTTTCCCCGTATCGTTTTGAATGACATTCAAGAATGGCAGAGGAAAGGATCCGTGCATTTTGATAGTCCATGAAGTGACTGAAGGGGCGGCTAATGAGTCCCGAGTGAGAGATCTCTCCATCACCCGGGCTCAGGACAGGCCTGGGATCGCCCCTTGCTGCTGTGCAGGGAATGCTGGCAGGGATATGAGAACCAGTGCTCCACACCACCCCATGATCCTGGCTTCTCTTCCATTTGTGACCTCTGCCTATTTGTCTTTGTTAATCAATATCTGTAAACTCTGTTTAGCACAGATAAGAAGAGTTATAGTGAAATGGGCTAGTGAATAGATAAAGTGGGGTCAAAGTGGAAATGCTCACAATGGACGATCCCTTCTATGCGCTTCCCACCCACTTATGCCCTCCTTTCTAAGGTCTCATCTGTATGTGGAACTATATTGGATAACAGAATAAAGAGAGAAAGAAATACAAACGTTAAATGAATGCCTTTAGGATTTCAATCCCCAAATATCAGAGGAACCAACTCTGCTCAGTCATTAAAGGAAATCTTTAGGTCTGCGGTAATTTATAAGACATAAACACAAGAGAAATTCACATCATGAAAAATTAAAATATGTGACTCAGTGTCTCGCTTAATATTCTTACTCATCTGTGGCCCTGAAAAAAACTGAGAACCACTGTGATAAAACAGATGTTGAATGGCCTCAGTGGAAAATGATGGAAGTCTTGCACCATGTAATTATTATAAAATACCACACATCTGGTACAAAGTTTGGCCTTTTATCAAAAGTCATTTAGGACAAAATGAGCAAGCTGGGTTCTGGCCTCATGAAAGTCTGAGCTTGTCGTTTATAGAATAATTTCAACTTTACTCTAAGTTCTCCCTTTACTAAACATAATTTATTCCATGAAGGAACAGTAAGTTTCTCCAACTCACCTAACAAATAATTAGGACATTAAAAATGAACAACTGCAAGCTATTATGGCCAAGAAAACAGAGCAATGTAAAACTGTATAAAGCAATCTGTTTCCATGCGAAAAATAATGAAAGAATGTAGAACATTTACAAATGACCTTTTCATTCATGAAAAGCTAAGGTCTCAAAGGAACTTTGGAATAACTTGCATATGAGTTTATCACTAATCCATCATCAGAAAAAAACTCCAAGCTGAGAGCGGACCTTGTTAATGTATTCAGAGTCCACTGGAGCAGAAGCAGGAATCTTCTGGCTGTAATATTTCTCTCCATCGCTAAAGGCATCTGCCCGTCATGGGTCATACCCACTATGTACCATCAGTAGAGAGTTGCTCTGCATTTACATTTATCAAAAGTCAAATCTTGAAGCTGCTACTACCTTGCTCTCTTCCAACCCTTGAAGTGCAATGTGAGTCCTAAAGTAACCTGATAAATAAAAATAACAGGATAGTACTACGTAAACCCTTCTAAGTGAACATATCTTAGAGGAGGCAGCGATTTTATAGTGGAAAAACAGAAAAACTTTCAGTAATGAAAGAACACCAGTAAGAATGAATCGGAGCTCCCTTAATTAGAAAAACAGAGCTTACAAAATATGTTTGTGTTGTGAATTTTTTAAAGATCCATTTCAAATACACGATTTTTCTATTTATTATACTTTGTTAGACTGCTAAATTGTTACAAGTTTATCCATCCTCCGAATTTTATTTTTCCCATCCACAAAGATGTTATATCTTAAAAATAACTTTAACGTTATATGTAATATGCTAGCTTTACAGTATCAACAGTACTTGGAAATAAATGAAATGTGCCTTATTTAGCCAACATGCAGGGTTTTATCGATATACAAACAGAAAAATGTCATGTAATGAGATGATTAAGAAAAACATGAGCTTTGTGTCTTAAAGGTTATCCATTTTAGGTTACAGTAATTGATCCCAGTCACTTCAAATGTTTAAAACATTCCAAACCCTCAGCCAAATGTTGAAGAAATAACTCTGCCAGGATTTCAGTAGAGAAAATTTTAGAAGGCTGTTTAAATCCAAAGAAAAGGAAAAATATATATTATTGCTGAAAGTCGTACGTGTGTTCTGCTTTCCAACGAAAACCATAGCCAAATAAGCTTTCATTAAATTGGAACAAGATGACAAATGCTAAAGCTGAAAATGCATACAGTAAAAATTGAAACATTAAACATTACATAAGGTCTCTAATGTGTAACAAAAAAATTGAGACAGAAAATAAAAGAAAATATTTTCAATATCTTAACAGCTGTCTCCTCTTTCCCTCAAGACACACAAGTGAAATAGGTAATGGCCTTTGAAACCAAACTTCAGTTTTTAAAACAGCAAAGAAGGAATGTTGGTTAATCATACATTTCACTACTAAGATGCTACAAATGTAGGCATATCTACAGTAGTTGCAAATGTAGCCTATCTGGAGACCCTTTTGCTACAGTCCCGTGAAGTGACAGACTGCCAGAGACTTACTGACCATGAACTTCACCTTCACAACAATAACACATTGTATATAAAACTGCAAACTGGTGGGCAAGCCATGATCTTATTGCATAGCAGTTTGGGGTACATTTTCCATCTTCTATGAAAGTTATAATGAAAACTGCATGAGTAGCACATTGTACAGCTCAAATGGGCCATAGCATAATACAGAGAATGCAGGGGGAAACCTGTTTGTCTTAAGTCTGTAGGAGCAAGCAGATTTGCAAAGTTTTCTTCTGACCAGGTAGTTGAAATATCACCCATCGCTCAGGCCAAGAAAACTCACAGCTAGTTTTCGCACGCGGAAATATATTTTTGTCAACAGAGTGTAGCAGTTACAGAGCGCACGCCTAACCGTTACAACATTAAGGTAATTCAAAGGGAACTGGTGTTACCAGCTACTGCCCAGGTGCTTTCACTCCAAGGAAACGCTCAACATGTTTAGAATTCAGTTAGGAGGTTCTATGAAGAAACAAAGTCTTGGCTATTTCAAAGATGAAAACAAAAATGGACCAGCTTAAGTATTCTAACAGTGTCTGCACTCATTTCTATCCCAGATAGTCTACCAAAAACATTTATGCATATGACTCAAATTTTAGCCAAGGTGTGAATTTGGCACTTGAGGCCTAGTAATTTGTTTAGGTACCAGTTAGCTATTACAGGCTGCATGCACTGATTTATAAGTATATTCGTCTATGCCCTGAAAGCTGACAGGCTCTTCCTGAAGCACAGTGGGTAGCTCACCAGCCTGACAGGGCCTGCATTTATCCATCAGAAGACAACGTCCAGAACAGCGCAGAGTGTAAACATAAGTAGGCAATCAATAAATACTTGCTGGGTTATGCTGAGTGAATTGAGCAGAACTGAACTGAGCTGAGCTGAATTGAACTGAGGAGCTGGCAACTATCCATTTTAAATCCCAAATGATAGGCTGGGTCTGGACTAGCTCTGTAGAGGACCCACGGGGTCATCACCTAAAAAGAGGCACTTAACCAAATGCTTTCTGATGGTAAGAGAAACCTAGCTCTCGACACAGATGTACCTGGTTGAATTGGCTATTAGCTCAATAAAAACTGAAAGTGCACCATGTTACCTTTCCTCCAACTTTCCTTGG
Source organism: Manis javanica (assembly GCF_040802235.1). Lineage (NCBI taxonomy): Eukaryota > Metazoa > Chordata > Mammalia > Pholidota > Manidae > Manis > Manis javanica. Next base: position 102,632,014 of record NC_133167.1, read on the forward strand.
CATTGATAAGCACACATTTGAAGTCTCCACCAGTCAAGCATGCGTAAGAAGGATTTTATCCAACTCCTCTTTGCATGTGGTTCATTCCTAGGAACCCAGCAGAGTGAGTTAGAAAGACATAACCACGAGACACTCACGTTTCTTTGATTCCTGCCTCCTGGTTTCAGGTCAGCTAGCACAAACTGGGCAGTCAGTCAGCAACCGCTGTCTGGGGCGCGCAGCAATGGACTAGCACTGCTGAGTGAGAGAGCTCCACGGAGGAGGGCTGTGAGCTGCAGAAGGGTGGCCTCCTTGACCCCAGGGGAGTGGGAGGGTGTGTGAGTGTGTGTGAGCGTGAGTGTGTGTGTGTGTGTGTGTGTAGCATTCCTTCTCTCCTCCAGGCATTAGGCATGCGATTCACAGTCAAACGCACCTGTCCAAGATCTGGACTCAATCTCACCCTTAGTAAAAGGCCCTCTGCGTGCTCCAGTCTGGTATGTCAAGGACCCTGTGACAAGTGCCCTTCGTGCCAGGTCCAACCTTGTGTTGCCTTGCACAGTAAACGGGCGTCTGCCTTCCTCCTGCGGTCAATGATCCCTGTACCTGGCCTGGCCTTATTGGGATGTCTATCTTCTAGGCTGGCCAGGGCACTGGTTTCTCCAGGACTAGAAGTCTTTCTTTGGCACCCATGGCAGACTTAACACAGGCAATGGAAGCCTGTTCTCGAGATCGCCACGTGCAAGCACCCATGCTGGCCCTGCGTACCAGCCCCCAGATCCACCTGAGGATACTGATCAACGCACAGGGGAGGCAGCGCGCGTACCTGCAGCTGGGGGTGCAGAGGGCTGTCCCCGGAGCGGCCGCAGCTTCTCAGGCCCCGCCTAGGGCCGACTGACTGGGACCCGGGGCACGGGTCCAGCATTCCCCCCCAGCCCGGGAACGCAGGCACTCGCTGAAGTTTGAGAAAAGCTGTTTTAGGATGAAGTGTTGCGAGGAATGCGAACGGCCAACTGCAGCCCCATCGCAGGCTTCCCTCCCTCTGGGCCGATGCTAAACCCAACTTTTCTCAGCCTCACATACTCGTCTACAAAGTGGACCTAAAACCCGCAGCCTGGTGTTAGGTGCCCCCAGTGGTCTCTGGTCCCCCGTCGGTGCTCAGTTACGCTGTGCACTGCTACACCCCCACTCCCTGCCTCCATGGCTCACTCCCCATTCTCTCTCCTTGGGTATTGTCTTAGGTCCAAACTGCCTGCTCCCGGTTTTCCTATTCTGCTCACATTTCCTTTTTGGACTGAGTTAGGGACTAGTTCCCAGTCCAGACCCATCTAGGTTTTCCCCTTCCTTACAAAGTTAACTCCTGTTCTTAGTCCACAAAGTTTAACGACATGTGCAGTTGTATTTGACTATACATGTAATTTCAGGATTCCTTTATTATTGTCATAGTTTTTCATTTGTATATCCGTTGGACTGTGTACCTAGATTGGATTCATAAGAAGTCATAGACAAATACAAAATCTTTTTCATTACAAAAAAATCCAAATAAATGATTTTGTAGGAAAACCGATAATCTGAAGTCTTCTATAATGTCAATTAAAAACGTGCAGTTATCAAAGTCATTTTTTGCTTGCTTCCCTTGTACTAGACACTGTCATTTTAAGTAGAATCACCACTGCCCTGTGATGTATGTATTGTTAGCCCCATTTTAGAGATGAAAAAAGGAAGGCACAGAGGCACAGATGGTTTGAATAACTAGATGAAAATCTCATGGCCATAAGCAGCAGAGATAGAATTCAAACTCAGGGCTGTCTGACTGCAAAGACTGTGTTCTTTTTTTAATTTTTATTTTGGTATCATTAATCTACAATTATATGAGAAACATTATGGTTACTAGACTCCCCCCATCATCAAGTCGCCACCACATACTCCATGAAATGACTGTTCTTATATGCCTCTTGAAATTCCAGGCTTCCTCAGAAGAGGGAAACTTGACTCGATTCCCATGCTCCAAAAAGATATGGATAAATTGGAAGGAAGCCACAGATAAATAAATCCAGGTGATGAAAGGAATAGTCATTTCATTATGAGAAAATGAGAAAAATCCAAATGTGCTTGGGTTGAGGGTAAAAATGAAATATGATGTAAGTGTTTAGAGAACAAAATGGAATTGTTATAATGATTCAAAATAGAATAATCTAGAGAGAATGAATGGGCAGGTTCTAAAAAAAAAAAAAAAAAAAAATCTTCCCCTTCCCGAACCATCCGAAACAATTTTACCTCAAAGAGCTTCTGGTTTTAGTAACTTGAGAAAAAAGGAGTGAAAAATGATCATCTGTGTGGCATTTCAGACAATCCAGACAAATGCAGAAAAAAAAAAAAAAAGAATTCTACACAGAGAGAAACTGAATGATCTCTTGGTTCTTGTCAAAGTTTAATTTTTATGTTTTACAAATAAAACACTTTTTTTTCTAAAATGCATATGCATTTATCCTTAGAACCTCTTGGGTCTTTCGGTTAAATAACGCGTTTTTAACCTCAAATGTTTTCATTTCCTCTTAGTGGCCTTAGTACGTAAGCAACTCTCCAAATGCATAAGGAAACCAACACTAAATATTTGAAGCATAATATCTCAGGCCCAGCGGAGGTTTGAATATTCTTATTCTCATTAGATTAGAAAGTGTATTAATTCAGTATTTTCATTCTGCCTATTTAGCCATGAGGGCAAAATGTTACTCAAAGCGACTTCTGTTTTGTAAATCCTCTAGTACTTACATTTTGAGTCTTTTCTAATCTACTTTTATTTTTGTGGTAACAAACCTTGGTTGTGATAATGTGCTGGGAATTTCCAGCCAAACCCGCTAATGGGTTAAATTTCTGAAAGAACCACTCTGTGCAGAAGTCTCAGTGTTATTCCTCAGATGCTTAGTATATCCATTTGTTTCAGAAGTGTCATATCAGGGACAAATCAATGTGTTAGGAATTGTCCGATAATATTGTTGAGGGATTAATCTCACAGACTATATCATCAGCACGATTATCTTTGGCATTCTGTGAGCACACAGTTCCATTTTAAGCACGGAAAGCCTTCTAATGCCAAACTATGAGAGCCTATATATTGAATGATCTGCCACCATTCAATATTTAATCCTGCAATTGAAGCCACTAAAGGGATACAGCAAAGTAACAAGATGAATGAATCGTGACCTCAAACTTGCAAAAAGACAACCCAAACAATTTATCTTTCTGGCCTGCATGGCATTTTTTATCCAATATTCCTATCACTTCTCCTCAGTCTGGGAATTGTAGATTGATCAATGCCACATTAGCAAATACTTGAAATGAGAGCTGGGAATTTAGGTGATCCATTGTTTATGCTTTAAGAATATTCTGGTTCAGTTTGGTGTATCTGAAGTCTAAAATCAAGAACTCATAATTAAAAATCAATTTGATTCTCTGGACTACATTTTCAAGCAACTGTGGAAAGGAATACATAAAAGAATTCAGTGTCTATGAAAAATGAAATATATAAATGATTAAGACAAAAAAAAACTCCGAACTTCATGCTTCATAGAATTCTTTGAAATTGTACAGCTCTCAAGTGCAATAAATAACCACACTTCAGTTATTAAGAGGATCAATTCCACCCCAATTCATTGGCTAATTGCGTATTACCACATCACTTCAGCATGTGATCTTGCATTTTTCACAAGCTAAGTGGGGTCAGCTGACATATATGTGGTTAATACTAATGCATATAAGTTCTTGCTTTTGCATGTATGTATGCTTTAATTGTGCAAAGATGACTTTTTTTTTTTACAGTGAAGTGAAGGGGGTAATAAAGAGGGGTAAGTAAATGTGGTTCTTCCTTTGTGCTAATAAAGCCCCCATAATAAAAAAAAATTATCAAAGTTCTTCTCTAGAGAAATAAATATAAAGTAATCAGCAAGAGAAACCAGTGTGGCCTTCTACACGAAGTTACAGGCTAAGCATGGCTCTTGTAGATAGCTTAGATGCGCTTGTGACCTTATAACTACACTGTAGGGTTGGAAATAGCCCAAGGGTGGTGTTTATTTTATTATATTACTAAATTCTGTCTTGAAATACCATGTGCTACCTACAGACTATTTTTCCCTGGGATTACAACTATAAAATTATAATTATTCTCTGCCCTAGTGTGTGGTTTCTGGTCAGTGAATAAGAACTCTAAATGACTCATATGTCATAATATCAAGTTGGCCACATTTCAGCTGGTATCTATTATTTCCAATAGTTTTGAGATATGGAAGGAAACCGTTAATGCATATTAGAGGTATCATTATTATTATGAACATGCCAGCAATGCTCTGCGATAAAGTGTCATTGACTTCCTGCCAACTCTCATGGATTGGTGACATTTTGTTAACCAGTCTACTAAAAAAATCTATAACAGGATATTAGGTGATATTTAAAAAGAATATCAAAGCAAGGGATCAAGTGAAAGGAATTGTGCATCTTAAAAAAAATGATAACTGTTAAGTCCATTAGCTATGTTTGTCAAAGTCTAGTCTGTGTAATTTCATTGTTGTGTTTATTATGAAATTCTAAGATTAAAAATTGTCTTTTTGGCAGCAAAGAGATGTTAAATGAATTAGACTTGTGAAACGATCACTTCTATATTTTAATTATATAATACTTGCGTACATTTCTACCCATTTCTTTCTTTCTAACTCTCTAGTTTTCTGTATGTTATTTTCTCCTGCCTCTTTTTTGCTTTTAAGTATGTCTTAAGATGCAAAGATTTATGGCTTGTGAACAGAGGCAGGACCATCTATAGCATTTTGCTTTTTGTTTTTAAAATAGTATTACTCTTCCAAGTTTTTATTGCAATACAACTCTCTTAGATGAAGGTAATATTAAAGCAAACATTGTCTTTCCTAATGACTTGTCAACAACGGCAGGAAAATAAGTGGAAACAGGATTTACTTGTAAAGATTTGAGTTAACTACTGTGTCACTTAAAAAGATATTTTCTGTTTGTTATTTTTAATGATGTGCTACATAGATATGGTGATGGAAGTGGATCTCATTAAGAGGAAATGCTCTGATCATATCTTTTGTCCCATATATTCTACTCTTCTTTCCCCACTGGATCTTTAGCCTACCTCGATCTCAGAGCTCACTGATCTTTAAAAAAAATAGTTTCTCTCCCTTCCATTTTGTACCCTCAATAGCTCTTCTCATCACTGTTAAACCTCATTTAAAAACAGCCAAGACAGCTTCTTCTAGGTTCTCATCGCTTCCTCACTGACCTCCTGCAATCTGAGGACCCACTTCCTCAAGAAAATCATTTCCCTCTGGATGTGTGTCCTGGCTTTGGTCTGTCCCTGTGTCCGCACTGTCCGCACCTGTCTGCTTTGCTCTTTCCACCCCCACCTGCAAACGCAGGCGTTCCTCCAGGGGTGGTGGCTTCCGGCTCTGGCGCCTTCCTTCATGCTCCCCATGCTCCCCACCGGGAGCAGTAACTCATGGCTCCACAGCTTCCCCTGTCATCCCAAGCCTGCATTTCCAATCCCCATCTCTCCTGAGCACCAGCTCTTGCTTTTCCAAAAAGGCTGGTTATGGATCAGTGACTGGCTGGACCACAGAGCCAAACACATAATTCAAGCCGCATGTAATTAAATCTATTAAACTTACATTGGGGTGTGAGCTTACCATTCATTTCCACTTGCAGAAATGATGTCAAGTTGGGTGGTAAAGTGAAAGATGGTGAGTGAATCCACATCGACTGTTTGCCAGTTACAGCTATTCAACAGATGCCAGCGTTTCCCTGTCCCCAGTGATACCAGACACGTTAATGCCTCTTAGTAATGACCTCAACTCTTTATGGTAGAGCAGGTGGCTATAATGAGGTAAAGCAGCCTTGAGAAAGAATTCCCCTTAACCATTTAAACCCCACAGCCCTTACACTGAAAATGTGATTAAAAAAAAAAACTTGAGATAAAAGAACATAATAGATAAAATAGCCGTCCAATTTGGTATATCAGCTTGAGAATACCTGTAGTTGAGCTACAAGAAAATTGAAGTAAAAGCTGAGAAAACTCTAATCAGATCCTGTTTTCTAGAACACCCCCTTTTAAATTAAGGAACAGAACATTTCAGCAATTTGTTCACTTCATGCCTGAAACTGCTTTAAATTAAATATTATGCCATATAGCCATTCCCACTGTCCTTCAAAAGTCAGTTTTTTGGTCAATTTTGCAGAGGACGAAGCCAATTAAAAATGATAAGTTCAGAAACAGGGGACATTTCTATTGAGCTAGTCAAGAACGATTTAGTGCCAACTGTACACAGGGCAACGCTGATAATTTCTTCAGTGTAGACAGTCTCCTGTCCTTTTCTCTCTCAGTTATAAACAGTAAACAGTGGGTGCAGAGCATTGGAATTGACCTTCAAATAAAAGATGCTGCAAGCTGAATAATCATTAAATGCCATTAAATGGATTGAATTGCACAGTGACTGAAAATGAAATGTTGCCTGTTGGTACGCGTTAGTCTGGGTAGGGAGGCAAATGGCTGCCGTGTCATTTCTCACGGTTCTGAGCTGTGTTATGATGATGTAGGCCTCCGAAGAGCAGAGGCTACTGCCTTATTTCACCCCGTCTATTCCGGGTTTAACACTGGGCACTCAATAACTATTTGAGGAACAAAAACCTTTAAGTGGAATGAGTCCTAGTGGGACCTCCAGGACATCTGGGCTTGATCTTAGCTTCTGAGATTTATTAGATTTTATGTAACTTTGTGCAAGTTCCTTAATTTTTATAGGGTTTCAGCTAGCTGATATGTAAAAGGAGACCCTCTTCACCCTTAGTCATGAGCAGGCCCATAGGCTTCACCTCAAATTATATATATGAAAACATTCTGAAAACTGAAGAACAGCACAAAAAGATAGTATTACTTTTGTTAAAAGTCTACCTACAGTCTCTGAATGTAATGTATCTTCTATGCTAAAACAGGTGTCACAAAGGTTTCAAACCATCATTCAATGGTTATGTGCATCGAGGAAAAGGACAAGAAACATGGAAAAGAAGGATTAGGACATAGAATGAACAGCTATCCTCTTACATTTTATTAAATGAATAAGCAGCTACCATAGGCAGGATTCTGTGTTGAGCCCCACAGGAATCACCAGGATCGTCATATGTGGTATACGGCACATGGTATATATGGACAGCATGGGGTTGTGATCTGGTATTGAGCAAAAGTTACCAGTCACCATCTTACAGATTAGGAAAGAAAAATGTCTTAATCAAGGCAAAGAAGGCCGAAGCGATACCCATACTGAATAGCATCAAAAAGCTTTGAGGTGAAAAGTCACTCTTGAGATAGTCTATAAACAAGGACGAGGTCTGAAGTGGTGGAAACATGGGGACAGCCGTGTGCTTCATGCTGAAGGGACCACACGAGGGAAGACAGGAGAGCATACATCATGCAATGTCATTGGAGCTCACAGACCACTCAGGAAGGTCGCAAAGCATGCTGTGGCCACGGTGTACTGTCATCACATCACTAACTATTGGGGAGACCAGGGCACGTCAGTGGCCTCCAGGCTGATACTGCAGTCCCACTTTACAAAATGCATCATTTTTCTGCTGCTTTCCAACCAACCAGGGAAATCAACAAGAGGTCTCAGAGGAATTCTTGGCATCAACCACCACCACCAAAAGGCCACAGCTCTCTCCGAGAAGGTGCTTCTGCTAAGTTCTTCATATTTATAATGTTCTGTGACTCAACAGCATCACACAGATAAAGCCCAGAGGACACAGAGCAGTTAATAAATTATTCAACTGCTTTCCTTTAAAACATCAGGACCGGGCAGTACAAAGACTCACCATGGTCTGTCAAATGCAAACGGATCTGTAAATCTCAAAAAAGCAGAAAATCTGAGCCAAGAACAGCTGGCCCTGCAGATCCCATAGCCCACCTGGGACCCCCTTACTGCAGCCTGTCACTCGGTAAGAGTTTAATGCTAATACAGTCAATGAAACATAAAACCAGGCCGAGGGAGGTGGGCTCTGGGTACCCTCAAAGGATTTATCTTACGCTCTGTAAAATGACTTTTAAAGGGTCATCTACTGAAATGTAGTTTTGAATCTACAGTGTGCTTGCATGGAAAAATGAACAGATATTTATGAGTTGTTTATAATATGAGGCATGATTAAACAAATCTCTACTCTGTGGCCTTCTTTGTTATAAATTTCAGATTTCTTTGCTTGTGCCACGTCAACTGAGTTTAAAATCATTAATGCCTAAAATTATTACATGTAAACTGTTTTTCCCCCCGCAAGGAAAGTGGTTTCAAAATTACTTTCATTCCATTTTGAAATCCAATTTCTATAGCCTAGACATAGTTCCTTAAATTCTTTGTTCCATCTACCAAACCCCAGATTGGCTCACTTTGCAGAAATGGCTACAACAGGGGTCTGGCTTTGATAAGTCGCTTGAATGTGCAGTTTCTGAGCTGAGTTTGTGGGGCAGGTGGGAAGGCCAGCTGGTTGGGGGGATCAGATCAGTGGAAACACAAAACGAATACTTCATCTACGCCTGCCTCCTTCCCTTCCCAACACAGGCAACAATCCTTTGAGTTGAGATGAAAAGCTGGGAAACATTCCCCTCAGGTTCATTTAAATGGGAACAGAGATTTGACTTCCTACTTCCTTTATGACTTTAGACATTCCCATAGGATGTTACAATGTAATTAACGTTTGAAATTTCAGCTATGAAAGGGACCAAATTTATTAACATGGACCAGGGGCGGCAGTGCAGAGGAAGGTCTTACAGCGGCCCCTACCTAGGGCATCAATTTCATTTGTCTTGATGCTGGTTATCAGTCTGCTTCTGTGGCAGGTCCACTACTTTGGCCACAGATTTCTAACCCCTTTAGAATGGTTCTCGGGGTTTGTGTTACACAGATAAACGCTTCTGAGAAATTGGGGTGACTAGAGAGTTTCCCATTCAGTTTCATTTATGATCTAAACTCTACATTCAAAGGCATCATAATATAACAAAGAAGAGCAAATTTCCAGATGTTCTCCCAGGTTCACCTTCTACCAAGTGTCCCAGAAAAAGATGACATTGAAGACAGTGTGTCGCTAAGTTAGTAGGATGGGTGTAGATTCTGCACATGGCTGAAAGGCAGCACATTTTACACGTACAGTGTGAGAAGATGAATGACAGTTAAAAGCTGCTGTGTCATCTCCTACAAAGCACCCGACCTGCTTCAGCCTCAAATCTTTACCCATGAAACGTGGTTCATACTCAAACATATGTGTCAGACGTTTTGAGGATTCGATGAGATAACATCAAAAGAGTGAACACAGCTGAGTGTAGAGTACTGCTCAATAAATGTTAATCACACTATTACTGTTATTATCCTCACCACCAGAACATTGTTTTTTTATGAAAATAACATAATGGAAACAAGTTTCAGGAGGCTCTATGTGGCCATGGCAGAGGATTGAGAGGGAATATTGTGAAGTTAGGGAAACCAGGCAGGAGGTGGTTTTTGGATTCCAGAAAAGTAGTGATGGATCCCTGAGTGGGGGTGGGAGCAAATGGGATGAAGGGGAGGAAGTGACCAAGGAGAAAAGTATCCCAAGATATCCAGATGGTGGAACACATCATCAACCACATGAGCTAACAAGCTCTTCAACATTTCTAATAGCCCCTTTGGACGTGTGTTTATATATTTGCTTAACCATAGGGAGGGGGGTAATCCCAAAGCAAGAATTCAATTATTGCTTTTTAAAATTTTCCAATTATTATCCCTTACACCTTAGAGTTCTGGTTAATGTTTAATTCTTTCCCTTCAAAACACAAACATTTCCAACAATATTATAAGGTAAAAAAAAAAAATCCCATCCCTTCTGTGTTAACGGTACCTTGATGTTCTTGGGAGATTGTCTTTTGCCAGAACCTATTCTTGGGATGAGCTGTTGACTATTCACAATGACAAGGGTTTCAAATCATACTGGGTTATGTTTACTGAAATTTTGTGAATTCTGATGGACTGACGGTCAACTTTTTTCCCTAAACCTTAACTCATTGTTATTTTCAATATTCACCTTCTCTTTCTTAGACCCTAAGTCAATGAAGGGCGAGATTTTGCCACTGACAACATAACAAAGTGACGTTAGTTTACAACAGTCTTCATAGAGCTTTCATTTTCTTGGTAAATATTGCTTTTCCTAGCTATTGGATCAAAGGTGACACAATATTTAAAACGCAGTTTTGATCCATTTACTTTTAAGAAAACCACCAAAAAAACTAATAATATGAATAAATTATCCTTTCAAGAGAAAAAAATCTGTATCTCATGAGATAATTTAAAACACACACCTGTCATTACTTAGTGCTTTTAAGCAATTCTCAATTTATTATCAGTTTCTTGTCGAATTAATTTATCTCAGAGGCAGAGAAAAGGACAAATTCATAAAAATTTCAGTTTTTACATCTCACTTCTCATTTATTTTTATTTCTATTTATTTTAAAAATAGCTTCTAACAAAAGCCCCTACCAGATACTGTCCCAAGTACTATAATGGATTTTGTCAAATAGAGGTAATAGGAACCTTATCTTTATAAGATACACAATGAAATGTCCATTCCCTAGAATTACCTTCTAAGATTCCCTGCTTATACAATTGCACATTCTCAGCTCAACATTCTCTTGATTTAATGTTTGGATGAATTCTGAATTGAACTTTGACAAGCGGAAGGATTGTTCTTCCCGGGATGCTTGGCTATCTGTTTGCGCTCACAACAGTAGGACCAGCTAAATCATTTAATATATGGACAAATGAGCCCAAGCTGAAGAATAGTTTGCTGTGCTTGTCATGAAACTTTTCTAGTTGGGGCTGTCTATCTACCTTTTAAATTCCCTTGTGCTGAGGTCAGAATGCTAACTTTTTCAATAGGAAATCTGTTAACCTGTTTGTATGAGATGGGGCTCATTCAGCTTGGAGACTCAAAACCTAGTCTGAAGCCCTGGTACCCAAATAAAGCGGCATGGGGAGGTGGGAAGAGAATTGCGGAATGTAGGGAAGAGGGAATAAAGAGGAAGAAGAAAACAGGAGTCATGAAAAGAGTCTGAAAAAAAGGAAAAGTAATAGGAGGGAGCAAGCAGGAAATCGCAGAGACATGGGGAGGCTGCAGGGCTAAGTCTCAGGTTGCAGGAACAGGCTAAGCAGTATTTGGGAGAACAGCAAACATACCCACTCTCTTCTCATCTGTTATGTTGCTGGCACTCCAGCAAACAAAACACAAATACTTCAATAGCAGTGGTGTTTCTAAAAGCCAATGGGAAGGAGCTAAAACAGCACATTTATTCTATTTATTTTCTAGGTTGTTCCAGGGCTACTTTAGAACAACTTGTTTGGGGGCCAATAAATATAACAGATACATTTCTTTGTTTACACTCTTTGTTTGTAAACACACATAACAATGAAATTCTTTGGCGAAACCCAGCTGCATTAACTTGGCAATCTTCTCTCAAAGTAACGGTACTACATGAAGAACGGTTTATATTTTTAAGAAAAAAAACCAAAAAAACTGAAACGGCCCAAGATGGTGTGAGAGGAACTTGGACTGCCAATTTTTCTGAGCAAATCCCTTCCCTTACAACTTTGGCTTAAAATAAAAAGTCAAATGTGAGGAGTGTATGTTTCTTCATTTGATAAAATCTACTTCACAGGGTGAGCGTGCAAGACCTGAGTGTTATTACGGAGCCATTTTCCAAGGCCCTTCTCAGAGCCCTGCCCCACGCATCTATGTCTGGAGGGCAAGACGTCCCAGGCCAGACATCCCAGGCCCAGTCGCCGCTGACGGCGCTGGTGGAAGCAGGCGAGCTTAAGAATCTGAGCCGGCAGCAGTCCCACCACGGGCAGAGCCATCATTAGCTGAATGTTGTACACAGATTCTAAGGACAGAACTGCCACTTTTCATACTGACAGAGACTTGCTCCTTGACCAGGCTCCCCTGAGCTGCCCATCCTTGCTGGGTCTGCCTGGATCAGTTTCAGCAAGAGTCCTGCTAAGTCAGTTTAAAGGGAAATTCCCCCACTCTCCATGTCTTCATTCCATTCCTCATCTCCTGCCCTGGCCTGCCTTCAGTAAGAATCCCCTTACTCTTCATGTCTCCTCTTAGTAATTTTCCAGCCACCGACCCTGCACCCCCCAAATGACCCTTGGCTATAATCCCTACTCGTTCTCGTATTCAGACGTGAACCCAGACACAACACGGCAATAATCTGACCCCAACGACGGTCCTCCTGAATAAAGTCTGTCTTGTCCTTTTCACAACTGTCAGGATAACTTTTTCTTTAGCCGTATCCCTTGTACGTGGTCCCAGGCCACGGACTCCAGGTAAGAAGCTGGAATGGTAAGAACCACAGTCAGGGGGAAAGACCAGGGGTGGGGTGCCACCTGGGTCTGGCATCCGGGAACCTGAAGAGAGGGATTACATGCCAGAAGCATAATCAAGGCAAAGGGTTCCTGAAAAAAGGCTTTTAAAGATTAGATGAATTGGGGGGCTTATGGCTTCAACCACTGTCTGCATTTGGATGCCAAGAGTTGAAGGACATGGCCAGTATCCTAGATCCCTGGGATCTGGGATCTGAGAGGCAGCCTTGGCATCAAAGACCTGAAAACTAAGGAAAGAACAGCAGGAGCTGGCACCCGGATGATGAGTCTGGAAAATGAAAACAACCCAAGAGGAAGAAAATCCCTCTAAAAACATCTTGTGTAAGTCCTTCACCCCAGGCTGAATGAATGGGACGGGGGCTGAGGTTGGCTGCAAACGGCACTGCTCAATTGGGTGATTTTGCAACAAAATGGCTGGGTATGATCTGAAAAGAGCCGAGATGGATGAAGTGGTGGAAAAATACTGGACAATCCATGTCATTGCAATTAACGAGCCATCGACTTTAATGTGATTAAAGCCAAAGTAAATTACTAATGCAGTTTCTTTGAGAATTAGCTCCTTTTTCCTTCTTATAAGTGATATGGAAATCGGTCTAATAAGAATCAATTCAGATTTCATTATCTACTTGCATCTAACTACAATCTTATCTTTAGCAACAAAATTCTTAGGTTCCCTTTAAGGCACCACAGGTAGTCAGTCAAATCCACATATTTGACAAATGATCCTACAATTCCCTGTTCCATAGGTTCTATCATTATCCTATGAGGTTTCCTTGCTATCATTACTGCAAAACCAAAATGTGTATTTTAATTCTAATGTTGTGATGTCAAGCATAATTCCTCAACAGCTTTATTTCCTGGCAAAAAAATGAGCAAAATATGAGTCCCAGCATTTCTTCCCTTGGGATAAATAATATTCAGCTCTTCATTAAGAAAACACCACCAGAGATTCCTGTCTGGAACTTTCTATATTCAACTCTGCTGCAAGGTCTTAAAAAAAAAAAAGTCAGCTGTTCTCAATCTTCTCCCAAATCATTACTTTTCCTTTAAGGGTTACAGATCTTTCTTTGTCCCATCCCATCCTTGGGCCCTGGGTCTTCTGTCCACGTCCCACATTCCCTCAATCCTTACACGTTGACAGAGATGTAACTTCAGTGGCCAAGGAGCCAGGGATACACACTAGGGATCAATTCATCTTTGGCAAGGGAATTGACTAATAGGGTTTTTTTCTGTCTCTAATATCTGTGATTTCCTTTTGTCAGGGGGATTCCCGGACCAATCCTTCCATAGCTGTTGAAAGCACCTGCTCTCCCCCCTCGCTCAGCGCTGCTAGGGCCGCTGACCAGCTGTCCCATCTCGTCCCTGGTCGGAGCACACACCTCTCCCTCCTGGCGGCCACGACAGTGGAAGGGATCAGCCCAGAGACTTTGGATCAACATCAGCCCTTTGCTGCCCACAGAGACAGTGAGAGCGGCCGCCCTCCCATCCACTTCCTACACGTGCTTTGGGGACCAAACAAGAGGAGGTGGGAGATGAGATCAGGGGAGGCAGAAGGGGCATGTGGGGGAGGCTTTCCAGGAGATCTGACTCAGTCATTCTGGGATGTCAGCCAAAACATGGGTTAACCTCAGTTGCGTCACTGGTAAACTAATCACCCTCCTGCTGAAATGGGAAAGCAAGCTGTGGTCTTGGTTACATTTTGGAAAAGGGGTGAGTTTTGGGAGCTGCATAAATTCTCACAGTCAGGAGACCTTTGAAAAAAGTGCTTTTGAATAGACTTCCCTCTTTGAGTTTGTTTTCTATGCAGTTCAAGGTGTTTGTTTCTATATGATCAAAACTGTTTGAAATCATCAGTGTATGTGTATGCTACGCACAAAGGTAATTTATACATAAAGAACAGATGCAATTGTCATATGTCATTTGTTAGTTCAATCCAAATCCACACACACATTTTTTGCACACTTACACCACGCCAGGCACTGTACTGGCCACTGGGGGTGTAACAGGAAGCCAAGTGGTTGTGGCACCTGTCCTCATGGACTTTCTGGTCCAATAGGAATTCTTGAGGACTGGACTGTCCTTCCCTTCCCTTTGCTTCAGTCTAGTTGAACCTTTGCTAGCTCTTGACAAATTACTGCACAAGTCCTTTTTTGCAGTAGCCAGCATGCATTGAGCACTAACTGTATATGAAGCATTCTGGTAACACTCTACATGGACTGCTATTTACATGGAATGTTATTATCAACCCCACTCATAGATGAGGACATGGAGACCCCAGGAGATGAGGAAACCTGTCTAAGGCCACAGAACTAGTTAGTGGTGGATTGGAACTAACTAGTTCTGGCTGGCTCCGGCGGCGGATTCTAACCACTATACTCCCCAAATACGCACAGTTCTTACAGATTTCGCTGGCGTTCAGGTTCTCGTTTCTAAATGCTACACTCTCAGGTTGCATCTATAAAAGCGTAGCTCTGATCATGCCATCCTCCTCCTCAGATACGCTCAGTGACTCTTTACTAATGACTGAATTAAACACAAAGTTCTCAGACTAGCACAGAAAGCCCTGTTCAATCTTTCTTCAACCGACCTGTACAATCTGGCTACCCCCCTGTGGGTGGCACATACTCAGGGGACGAGGACTATTCATTTCCCTCAAAAGAGCCTGCCTCCCCTGGCCCCATTTCTGCCCCACCGTCATGCTCTTCCCTTCCCTGAACTGCCCTCGCAGCCTGCAGACACGCGCCAGGTCCTCCCTTGGACTTTTTAAATGGATGCTCTATCTTCCTGCTCAGAATAAGCAGCTGCTTGGTGGGGGCCTCGGAAAGTCCACGCCGTCTGCCGTGCGCTGTGTTGCCGAGTCTCAGGGGAAACAGCAGAGTTAGGATGTGGGCTCTGGAATCAGACTGGCCTGAGGCTGCTTCCAGCTCTTTGGAATTTTTAGCTCTGGGATCTTAGGCAAGTTGGATCATGTCTCTTCCTGCTCAAAACTCTTTCATGGCTTCCCACTGCAGTTTGTGGGGAAAAAGATTTCTGGAATCCAACATGTTTTTAAAAATAAAATGCCTTCCAAAATCCAAACTACAAAACCCATCCCTCCTCCCCAGCCTTATTTCATAAGTTAAACCAGTCTTCTTGACCAGCGAGTGACCCTTCAGCGGCTGTTTTCCACTCCTCAAATGTCCGGCCCACTCCTGGGCTCCTCAGACCTGCACAGACCTGCCCACTTACCTGTGGCCTCTCCCTGCGGTGCCACCTGCTCGGTCACTGTGACCTCTCCAGTCTCAGCTCCAAATCTGTCAATTTTTCAGAGAAGAGTTCCTTGACCCTCTGACCTGAAACCATCTCTCCCTCCCCCAGCCTGGACACTCTCTCTCACACATGCCAGTTCTTTTCCTTATATGCAGCATGATTTTATGTTTGAATTTTACTCGTGTAAGGTCTGTTTTCGCCACCAAACCAGTAAGTTCCCGTAAGGACAGGGAACATATCTATTCAGTTCATCACAATATATCCCGTGCTCTGCACGATGCCACATGCAGATGCTCAACACAGGAAAACAAAGAGAGAAATCTCTGTACCTCAATTGCCTCAGGTATAAAATTGGGATAACCATAACCTAAGCTCACTACTTTGAAGAAGCTAAGCACAGCGTCTGCATGGAGTTGTTCCCGATAACTGTTAGCTACCCCCTACTTTGCTTCTGAGCCAATGTCTCCCCGAGGGAACTTTCTTCGCCTCCACAAAGCTTGGCACGGGGCTTGGGGTAGTGTGGGCACCCATCAAAGTTTGCTTTAATTGAATTCACATGCCATCTGAAATCACTTTTCATTTCTGCCAAATTTGCTCGATTTGACGCATATACAGAGATTTGCCTCTCCATGATTGCAGAATAGAATGTCCACTCCAGCTCTGCTGCCGCGATCCAGTTAAGTGAGGACACCCAGGGATGCACGGCGAGAGCCTGAACCACCAGGTGCTCCTGCGTTCACACCCTGGGAAGAATTCTCCTAATTAATATTTAGATATCAAATACACATATATCATCACATATTTACATGATTTGTCTACATATGTGTATATCTATGTGTGTCTATATATATGTACATAGATATTTGTTTTATAGACATATTGTAGCACAGACAAGCAAACAATGAAAATACCTGGATTCAAAAAAAGTGTGCTCATATCCAACTTCAAATTCAAATTGAATTGTTGAACATAGAGAGTTTGAGAATGTTTGCAAACATTCTCAAATGTATGGTTCCTGAACAGGGACACAAGGGTTTTAATCTTTCTGTGGGGAGCATTAGCAGGCTGTCTGAGAAACGGTAGGTGTTCAACTAAAAATGGGTTCTAGGTTGGGTGACCATTTAATTTAATGATCAAATCAAGACATTTTTTAAAGTGCAATGAGGCAGGATTGATCAGCCTGGAACCATACACACAAACCTGGATTGTTCCAGGGTTGATAACCCTGTGCTCTGAATTTGCGAAAAACTCAGTTCTAACCATACAACACCAACAAAAACAGGGGGTTTGTTTGTTTTCTTCCCCATCAATCCACCTCTGTCTACCATTTTCAGCTGTTACTTTCATTTATTTTGAGCATATTAGGATATGATGCAGCACAATATAGTATCAGCATAATGTCTGATTTGCACCAGGCAAGATTCGCAGAAGAAAAAAAAAGTCACAAGCCAAAAATAACATGATCCCAGCAAAGGAGACGGTCTGATGTCCAGCGTCAAGCGAGCCCTGACTCGGGATCAGCTGGCTCCTTGTTCTAACACATCCTTACGATGCTTTGGGGCTCCCAACGTGACTCTCGGTATCATCTCCCCAAATAAATCCTAGCTTGTCTGAATTTCTATCCTCAAAACTGAATTGGTAACTTCACATGTCATTACATTTATTGCACTTGAAGTGATTTTTAAAATCAAGGTAAATAATTTAAAGAGAAAATACCAAGGGCTTGAAAATGAATATCTTTAAATATAATGCAGTCAGGTAGATATTTTTTTACAAATATTCGGTGACATTAATGTGGTGCTACTGAGTAACTGCTGACAATTACTCACAAGATGGAGCAGAGGTCGTGTGAGAAAATTACTCCCAGGTGGCAAAATATTGAAAATTCAATTATACTCTGTTTATTATAGGCTTACATTAGCAACTATATTCCTAATAAAGACCTTGATAATAAACAAATTAATGGGAACACAGGGGAGTACTTTCAGAAATATTTTTTCTCCTTATAGTATTCTAGAATATTGATTTCTAAAGTGCTCCACATGACAGTGTAAAGCTGGCTAAAGAAAATTCTTAACATAAATTATGTGGATAAGAACAAATGATACATTAAAGTACTCAAGATTATGAAAATAACTTTAATATATAATGACAATGTGCAATAAATTTAATGTTTAAAATTTCAAGTATGCAAGTATATAAATCATTTAGGAAAGAGAATCTAGTGAATGCAAATAAGAAACCATAATAAGGGATGAGCAAATGGTCTGAATTCTAATTAAAACAGTATGTCATGGAAGTCAATGCATTCATTCTCCTTTTTACAAATGGGGTTTAAGAAACACCCAGAAAATAAAACTCTTTATAAATTATTCTTACAGGTCAGAGTACAACAAATCTAGGTTCCCACCAAGAAGACTAAAATGTTTTCATAGTGCTAAGCTTTTGTATTTATTCCTCTCACCAGTTTCTGACATTATGCCTAGTTCAATGGACACTTCATGATTCATTCATTCAGTTGTTGAAAAATTTAACCAGGTACCTACGTGGGTGCAGCTCCATTGCTGCACAACCCATGGAATAGATTTAGAAGCCTTGATCCTCTTCTCTAGGTATTTATGATCCAGTATGGGAAAAACAGACAGATAGATAACACAGTAAATGCTAAGAGCCACAGAAGAACTAGGGCAAACAGACACTATGGGAATTTAGGGACAGGACAGCTCAGTTACCCTGTGGGTTACAAGGATGACTAAAAAGAAGAGATACTTAAGTGGAGCCTTGAAAGATGAGCAGGATTTTGATCTGTAAAGAATAGCTGGGAAGGTAGGCAGGTTGTCAGTGACGCACAGTGAAGGCAACGAGGCAAGAACACACATGTTTAATAATAAAGTCCAAATGTCCTTGCAAGGAATCTCCAGGAAAGAAGATAAGATTAGTTGGTGTTTAAATAACAGAAACGATAAGTTTCGAGAATTTAAGTCTTCCTAAGAAGACTGGTTCAACTTCTGCCCTGTCTTCTCTGATGAAGAGACATTTTTTTGGAGCCAGGAATCAAGAGAATTGGAGGAAAAAAAAATTCTAGATGTAAGGAAAGGACAACAGTAGGGCAGAAATTTGAATGCAGTAATATACATGGCTCCCGTTATCCCAGGGACTTAGAATAGCTTTAAAATAAATAAATAGTTTGAATTTGATGAAAGAGTGTGGCAGTGAAGATGTGAAATAGGGAGGTAAGAAAAGTAATGAGCTTGAAATTGTGGAAATGATTTGGAAATGGTAAGTGGGAATAAAAAATAGAAAATTGGGCTCCGATTTGGCAAATCATTTTGATTGCCATGATGAGAAATATATAAGGCAAGTCATGTGAGTTCATAATGTTTTTTTAAAAAATAAACTATATCAGCTATACTTGGAATACTTTTACAAATTTTGATTGTGGAAGAGAGAGACTATGTTTAGCTCACAACTCGTATTTGCAGCTTGAGGTGTTAACATGATTTTATGTAAGAAGAGGACCAGGAAGAATATCAAAGAAACACCAGGAGGCTAACAAAGAGTAAAATTCAAACTCAAATATAACTCAGATTCTGTCTGTGAAACACAAAGGATCTGGTGACTCCATCTGTCAAAAGCCACTTTGCTAAAGGGCTACCCTTGGGTAAAAAGGGATGTCTGAATGATGTGTTGCCCAAAATAATGAGAAATTAATGCAGAAAGGTTAAAAGGCACACACGAGTGACTCGAGAGCTCTGAAATGCACAAGAGACTCTAGCTCCTATTAGAGTCACTTCTAAACCACTATACTCTGCCCCTTGATAGGTCTGGTTGTCCAGCACTGAAGCCCCTGAAAGTCAGAACAATAGTTTGGCTAAGTTTATTGAATGAATAAATGAAAAACAATGTAAGGAAAACTTGGATAATGATGTGTTCACCAAGTGGGGGAATCTGAGATAAACCTCAAAACTGCTATGTAATTGGAAAAAGTGAAAGAGAGGGGCTTAGAAGAATTCTTTCAATGAAAAAGTCACGATACCAAGACCTAAACAAAGATTCCAGTAAACGGCCAGGAAGCAATGCCCTCTAAGTCTTGTCTTGATGCTCCCAGGGGAAGGCTGATAAACTTGTCCGGGAAGGCAGGGGTCACATAAAGGCTGGAGTGGGCTTGCGTCTCGGGCACTCTCTGGGGTGCAATGAAGCTACTGAACGTTGGAGAGATGTTATCCTCCTTTAGAGGAGGTGCTGGCCGAAGAGGTAATTGGTCCACAGCATTGCCAGGACTCTCACACTGGGAAGTGAGGTACTAATTTAGCACGGGGAATATACTCAATAATACTGTACAATCTTTTTACGTGGACAGATGGTAACTAGTCTTACCATGGTGAGCATTTAGTAACATATATAATTGTCGAATCACTATGTGGCACATGTGAAACCAATATAATATTATATTACCAACTATATCTCAATAAAAAAACAATCAATGAAGCAAGTAATTATGGAAATTAGTCCACATTAATGTTCCTTCTGAATGCATTATTTTTTTTTGTTCAGCATGGGATAGATCACCAGTATTGATTATGCGGACCTTGAATTTTTAGCTACTCTTAGCACAGGAGCTATGTTAAAATGTGTCACAGAAATGCTTATAGTCTTTTTGCATGTCTCTTGTGTGTCTTACTACCAGAAAAAAAGCCTGTTTGATTGGCCACATATCTGTTTGTAAACAAAATATTTTTGGAAGGCTATATTTTCCAGGTGAACTAAGGGAAAAAACAGAAATAATTAGAATATATTTTTATCACATAATAAAACAATTTGAAGTCATTAATGATGAAAACTGTTCTGTCGAGTGTTCCTTAAAAATGTGTAAAGATGTCAGTGTCATACTTAATACAGAAAATATGCAAAATATAGTTAAAAGACTACTGGCTTATGTTTTCCATAACATAATGAATCTGTTGACAGTACCTATATTGCTATTATTTATAATCCCATAGTGACAAGAAAATGTCACCAATTACTGACTACAATGACAGAACACAATTTATTCCTAATGATTTATACCATTAGGAAATAAAAGTAGCTGCAACCATTCTATTCCCCAATAGCAGTTTCTAACAGGATGTAGATTTCCAAAGGATAACAGGTTATTTTTGTTAATGAGAGTTTGCATAATTTACCTATATAATACCTTAAACTACCAACAAAAATAAGATATTCTAAGGTATATTTTTAAAACAGACATAACTGAAATATCATGTTTGTGGAGCTCACATATTGTATTCCCTTTTAAGCCTAGATCTCTTTAAAGCCGCACTGACTTTTAGAATGTGGGAAATAAGATTTGAAAAGGTACTAAGTCAGCCTTTCAAACAGATCCTAACTGCTCATCCTGGCTTATTAAGAACTGCAGGTTGAAAGAAACAGATTTGAATATCCCAGATGAAGAAATGTAGTGTCATGGCAGGAGAAGAGAGACGGGGAAGGGTGTGGTAATTACAAGCAGGAGGGTCAACTGCATGTTCCCGTACAATCGTGCTAGACTAGTGAAATAGAGGATGTGAGAAGGGAGTTCTAAGAAAATTCTGATTTTCCTATAGCAGGAAATACTAGCTGGTAAATAAGAGTTTGATGGGAAATGCTAAGGAAATCCAAAGTTGAAATTACAAAGCCAGGCATGAGGGGCAGGAGGAAGAGGGAACGGATCTCTTTAAGGGTCACAGTAACACCACAGTAAGACTTAAATAGGGTTGTCCAAAAGGGCCAGAAAAGGGGGATTTAATCACCAAGACCGTATTTTAGGGTAGATACCATGTTTTTGAGAGTTGATACACATTGGAGGCAGTAAAAATAACTTTGGGCAGAAATGTGATGTTACTGTCATTAAAACAGCCAGAGAAATTACGTGCGTGCGTGTGTGCGTGCGTGTGTGTGTGTCTAGGTCCCCAGAAACTAAGGAGACGTGATGAGTTGGGAAAAAGCTCAGTAATGAAATGGTAGAGCTAAGCAGAAGAATCCACTCATCCAGGAATGAATATTGGGCCTAATTAGTTTCGAAAGACAAAAGATAAGAGTTTTGCTCCTCAAGTATGAGAAGGATTATGTCGTGAAGCTGAGGAACAAAATTTCTCCACTTCATACCAGGAACTTAGGATAAAAAATCGGGGAAAAAATTCGAATTAAACGAAGCTACAGGTACGTTCAGAAAAGTCATGATATCTATAGTTCAGTGGTGTGTTGCCAGGCTTCTTTACACAGAACAGAACTAGAATGTCTCATATAGTCTCTGTCAAAGTCATGATTATGATATTCAATTATCTGGCAGGTCCTTTAGCAACATAAATCAGGATTGATGTGCAGGGACAATTCGCCCTAGAAACAAGCTGATAATCACATGAACATTCTTCCAGGGGAATAACAACGCGAACCGTACTATATTTTCAGAGCCTGTAGTATCTCAAGAAAGATATGATAATAATACTTGGGGAAATTTGGGGTAGGACTGATTCATGTATGGAAATCAAGTATGTGCATGGCCCAAACCAAAGAGGATATTCCAAACCAGATCTTCCTGTTTTCAAGGTGTATGAAAGGAGAGAAATGTCATTTACTATTTTTTGTTCATTAAAATAGATTATCTTGGTTAAAAAGATTGATTGAAATATTTAGGTAATGTCAGCAATTTCTATATTCACCTATTTAAACATTTAGGACCGACTTGCTAGGTCTGATAAGGTATTCATCAAAAAATTTCTTCCTGAATATCACTTCTAAGCAAATTTTCAAAATTTATATAGCAAAATACCATAGAATTCTTTATGTTTGCTTACATAAAACTTTTAGCACTGAAGCAAATTTGTTTCGGGAATCTGACATTACTGAATAATATGGAATGGAATGTTAGTCAAAACAAAACAAAGAATACCAGAACTTTGTAGGCAATAATGTATATTGTATTAGTACAAGGGTCATTGTTCCATTCTTCATAGATGTAATACTTTTAAGAGTCCTACACAGAAGCAAAGGACACTTGGATTAGGTTTGATTGATGCAGATAATGAATCTAATTTTTCTTGCTAACTTAGGTGGTGTATTAGATTAATATGCTTCATATCTTCACTTTGCTGGACCTACTCTAACCCAACAGGACTACCCTCCCTTGAGGAAAATTCTTAAGAGAAAGCTTTGCAATTATTAACTTTGAAATGTTAACAAAAGATAAAATAATGCATTAAAAAAATTATTTAGTGAGAACGCATAGTTTGAAGAAACTCAGAGCCAAAGACCCTGGTTGAATGGTCCAATGAAAAACAATGAGTTAGTGATGGAACGGGAATATGAAACCATATCTCTTCACTTCCAACTATGCGTCCTTAACATGGCACCTACAGAATTCTTTTCTTAATATAGTAAGTAGGATTACATCAAACTGAGGGTGTGAAACAAATTCAACTGCCCAGAAGCTTATGGTGACATGCAAGACATTTACATTTAAAAGACTTTTTCCTAGTCCTTAAAAAAATAAGTGATCTGAAGGGACTTACACTCTGCAATTGTCTGGATTCCAATAGATTCTATGCCAGAATAGGCAAGGCATTAGGGCAGGTTTTGGAATTTGATAGTGGTTTTAAATCCTGGCTTTGTCATTTAGTATCTATGGGACCTTAGCAAGATATTTAGATCTCTAAGCCCTAGTGTTCTTTCCTTGGTAAAACAGGGATAATAATACCACCCTCAGAGAGTGGTAGAGTGAATTTAATAGGTGCTCAATAAAATCAAAGTATCTCCGTCTCTGCTTCTATCTCTAGCAACTTCTACTCTACTGTTTGGAGAATCCAATTAACAACATTCATATCCAAAATCCTTAGCAATTGTCAATGGAAAGGTCACGGGTACAAAATGACTGCTTTCTAAATGCTTCTGTACAGTAATGACACTTTCTATGAAAAGTGAGTGGATTTTTGGAAAGTGCACAAACTGTTCTGTAAAGGAATGATGTCTTCATAGCAGAACCAGAATTGGCTGGAGTAAGAGGATTTTTGTGGGTGAAAATCTAATTAAGATAGTATACGAAATGTATCTCATGGGAAGGGTCAATCTAAGCTGCCGCCCTTTCTGATATTTCTTCCGGAAAGGAAATCGTATTTGACAGTTGTCCACTATCAATGAACTATACACTCAGTACACACAATTATGGGGAAAGTAACCAGGAATCATGGGGTCTATATGGACAATATTCTTGCCCCTTAAAATACAAACTTTTACCTCCAAAGAGATTCCTTTCCATAAATTTTTTTTTATCCCTTTAGAGATCAGACTTGGAATAGATAGGTAAAAATTTGACAATACTTTGAGTATGACACCCTATGCTCCCCTTCCGACCCTGTGTACTAATCTCTTAATATTTTGAGATAAAATACTAAGTCCACTCAATATCCTAATGGTGAAACCAGGAAGTTAACACTTAGATCCCTTAAAGATGCAAATGTGGACAGTCAGAGCTACTGGAATTGAAGGGCCCACTGGTGAAGCGTCAGGGCATCTGCTGTGTCTTTATCAAGTTGCCTACAGAACTCAGACATCCGGATGTAAAATCCTAAGTCAGGATTGAGACCTGCAGCCAGAAGGGGAATATGGTTCACTATTCATACTCTGCAGTCTCTTTCCTTGCACCATCCTGCTGCAGATCGTATTCTCTGGTGGTTCCCAAGGAAAATGTATCAGTTGCAAAACTCTCATGATCGCTGTGGTGAAGATAAATACAAAGTCAAGAGTACAGGAAATCTATTTTATATAATAACTGTTTGAGATTTGAAAGGAAGCAACTAAAATGTATGGGGATAAAATATTCTTAGACTCTGCTCTTCAATCACGAAGCCTCTTAACTCGAGCAGTAAGTAAGTGCCCCTAAGAGTGATCCGCAATATCATGATGCGGTTTTATTTTTGGATACTGCATGGTAACTTAGTGTCCTGTTCTAAGAGAAGATGCGGGAAATACGGAGAAATAACTTTGTCTCTTTTGAGTCTGACGTAGATCAGCTATTATTCTCTGTCCATCTTGTTTTCTAATAAAACCATGACATCATTTCTTTAACTCTACATTCATTTTTAGTTTTCGATAACATCTTTTACATACTGTAGAGTATTTGCCAAACTTCAGTGCGAACACTTTTAAACTATGAACTTCATCTACCTGTGCAGATGACCATCTATTTTAATGACATACTACGGCCTTTCCTTTTTTATCTATTTAGGTTTTGCACTCAAAAGCTTTGACGTCTTTGGCCTCCTTATCTTTGTTTCTCACATCACAAAGCCCTGTTTACAGCACTACAACTTGTTCGTTCCTTCTGTCTTTATATTAATACTTTACTGGTTCATATGGACTTTGGCGCATCAATTCTAAGTTTGCCTTGATAGAGTCCATTCATCGCATCTTAACTCTGCTTTAGGACATGGACTGGACAGACATGCCCACAGTGGCCCTCTCAGACCTTGGAGCACGACATGGATTCCATTTAACTGTCAACCTCTCTCCCGTTGCTTCCCAAGAGGACGCTTCTAGATTGAGTGGCTACTATTGTCGCCCCTTGTTGCTTCCAAATGATTTCTTTTGAGTTGTTCCAACTGTAAGCATGTACCACGCTTCTGCTGCTACACTTAAACATATTCAACTATCTTCAAACTCCTGAAATTCTATAAATTCTGGAAAATCTTTCCCTTTCTGAATTGCTAGCACTTTTTCTCAATGTACAGTTTATCAATATGTTTTGTCTAGTTACTTTGTCTTTTAATTGTTCCTCTTTGTGAAGACCTGTATCTCTCAGTCTGTAAGCTTGACCACAAAGGGTATATTTTATTCCTTAAATAATCTCTCAGAATATTTAACATAAGGCTGTTCACAAAGTATGTGCATAATTCATCCCAACTTTTTTGCAGGATTAATGCTTTATTTTTTGATGAAAAATAAATCTCAATAATTGCTTCTGATATTATATATCCTTTCCATAAGCCTATTTAAGTCTTTTTCTACTGCATTTTTTTGCAATGCCAAAAGGTTACATATCACATGTTAGCCACTGACAGTGACTAATCGTGTATTTCTAAAATGTTTAGTTAGCATTCTCGATTCCTCAGGCACTACCAAACCTGAATTTAGTAGCTACACACTACTATTTACAGATGTTTCACAGATCTTATCTCACTTTCTTGCAAATATTTAACAGCACCTATTTTTATCTATGTCTTATTGCTGAAATCTAGGTAGATTAGCATATACTTATTAGACATTATGAAGCATCTCCTCATTAAATTAAATGACATTTACAAAAGCAAACCATGCAAAGAAAATCAATTTAAATTCCTCTGGCACACACTACATTAAAAATTTCAGATAGAGTAAACGTAAAAAGAAAAGAAAAGAAAGAGGTATAAAAGAGGAAGGAAACATAAATGATTATTTGCTCTGGGGTAAAATCAACATTTCTAAGCATTAAAAAAAAGCTACAAGTAAATACTATTATTGACTATATTTCCTAAGTTTCTAAGAAATTTTATATAAAAAATATAAAAATCAAATCGATGAAACTATTTGCAAAAGATTAAGATCGAAATGCTTTAAAGGGAGAAGAAAGGTTATTAGGATTTTTATTATATGAAGCCACTTACAATAAGGAAAAAAATTTATATGTATATCTGAATCTTCATCCGCTGCATCTTTTCCAACAGGCTATGGATTCATGGAAAGTGATTTACCTCCCATTGCTACTATCAGTTTCTTCAAGTTTTTAATTTATTTAAGGAGGATACAGAAACTTGTGTGCAAATGAATTTACTACCTAAGCTAGAGTAAACAGATTTTCTTGGCCCTTAGAATCTCTAATGAGAGTTTAAGCAAGGTGGTGTCCCCCTAGACTTGAGAACCTGATATTTTTGCTATGCCCCAGCCATTTAATAATTGGAGTTCACATCACTTTTCATTGCTATTGTAGAACCTACATATGTCTGTGGGCAGAAGGCCTGCATTTAAGAAGATGTTTATACATATCAGGTCCTCCTGCAGCCAAACTTGTCTCACCAAGGCCACAGGTATACAAGGGGCAAAAAAGAAGAGTTAGAATCTGGTGTCCTTGAACTCCATCTCTCCCTGTTTCCTTACGTCCTGGAAGACCCATTCCTTCATATCCCCTGAAAGAATAGTGGACAAAGGACAAGACTTGGCAATTCTCAAAAGAACAAACACAAAGCGTACACACATATATATGAGAGAATCGTCAATCTATTAATCAGATGAATACAAATAACAACAGGAAGATACTGTATTTCATCCATCCAGTTGCCAACATTTTAAATCATGGCAACATTTGTTGTCAATGACTTGTGGAAAAGGACACATTTCTATGCTGCTGATGGGAGTGTAAATTGGTACAAGTTTTTTTGCCGGGCATTTTGACAGGGTATATCAAAAGCTCTAAATGGTGCACTGTACCCTTTAGCCCTGATATTCCACTTCCAAGAATTTACCTTAAGGTAAGGGCAAGGATTTAGCCACAAGGATAGTTATTGTGACACAATTTATAATAGTGAAAACTCAGACAACCTAGATGCTCAGAAGTAATGGATATGTTGAACAAATTACAATAAGTCAGAGTAGGGAAAAGAATTTTGTTGCAGAAGAATATCTAATAATATGGAGGAAACTTAGGTCAAAAAATTGCAATTTTAAGTTAAATCAAATACATGCAGATAAAGAACAAAAGTATAAATATCAAAACAGAAACTAGTTGTTATCCATTTGCTTCTCTGAATTGTCCAATGAACATGCAATGCTGAGTAATGAAAATAACTAATGAGTATGGACTTAAACATTCATTTTATATTTAAATTTGTTTGATCTAAAGTTCCATTTTTATCACATCTGTCTTAACCTACTATCGTATATGCATTATCGAGACAGTACAATGCAAATAATGAATAAAAGGCTTGAAAAATCCTAACGATTATCTGAGCCCTTAAACTCTAAATAGGTTCACTTAAACCATTTGGTTTGCCTAAAAGTACATTTTGTACTCTACTATCCCACACAGTGGTACTCTGGTCACAGGAAATAAGACATGGTCCATTATAAGGGAAAGTTTTACACTTGTTTACCGCAACGACTGACATTTCATTCAGACACTTCCAAATCGCCTAAGAATCTCCAGCTGCTGCAAGTCAAATTTTAAGATCTCCCTTTGTGAACTTTAACACCCCCATCAAAACCAGTCAGAAGGGCAAGGCTGCTTCCTACGGATGACTTTGATATTAATCAATAAAGACAAATCAATTATTCAAGTTAGTCTGAACAATCATTTCATGAAGTCATCATTTTCCAGATTTCAAGACACAAATAGTAACTCCCACTTTGGTTTTTTATAGCCTATTTTTATTTCTTTTGGACATGTCACTTGAGATATGGTTTTTTGTGGCCCCCCCCTTTGTGTGTTTTTAAAAGTTAAAGTTTGATAATACCTCAGAAGCATTCATTAATAGTCAAATCTGGTGAAACAATTTTACATTTGCAAACATGCATTTTGTTTTTAAGCAAAAGACATTTTAAATATAGCTATGCAAAACCAGGTGGCAGTTATTAAGGTGGAAATACTTATTTTCTTGCTATTAATAATTCTTAGGGGAAAGATCATCACCCACATATATATATAACATATGTAATATGTAATGCATATACACACATATGCATAATACATACATAATACATACATATACAATATACATAATATATAACACATATCTATGTTATATATATGATATATATTTTACATAAAATAATTATATTGTTATGTATATTATATGTTTGTATCACATATAGGCATATATATATTATCTATACAAAAATACATGCTTACATATTATATCTATATATTTATATTCATATATTTATTTGTTGTATGTATTTATGTTTTTAAATATAAATCACACACACACACACACACATCAAAAATCACACACACACACACACACACACACACACACACATATCAAAAACCAAGGAAAGGAAGTCAGAAGTCACGTGTGTTTCAGAGCAGTACGGAAAGCGAGCCTATTAGTTTAGGTTCCAAAGTCGGTAAGTCCCTGTTTTCCATGAACCTCTGGATGCGCTTTTTTTTTCTTGTTACAGTTTTGTAGAACTATGAAAGTTCAAATACCAACTTTAAATAAGAATGTACTTTCCCCCAAACCTCTTGATGACATGAACTCTCAATCCCATCAAATATCATCCATTCACACTACACTAACTGGATATTTCCTATGATTCCAATCAATACAGACAGAAATGTACCTCTTTTAAGTATACCTCTTCTATGACACACCCTAAACTAATTATGCATACGAAGTTACAAGATGAGAAGGACCTTAAAAGATCCACAGTTTTGAGGAACTGACAGTGACATAAGCTTGTATTCCAAAGATCTCTCTGCTCTTGATCTTTCAGAGGCCAGATTTAGTAAATTTCCTTTATCGCCTCTACTTTCACCTTTCATTTACTGTATTGCTCTTTCTCCATCCCTATAAAGATGCTGAAATGCCCTCCAATATAAAAATGCGCCTGCCCCTGGATTCCCTAGGAGTTACCAGGCTAGCTCCTTCCTTTCTTAGTTGAGCTTTGAAAAGAATAATCTAGGCTTGCTGGTGTCAGACTTTCCAGTCCCCTCTGTACCCACTGCAATTTGACTACCACACCCACTACACAAAAAAATCAATCTCCTTCTGTGCGATCCAACTTCACTCACTAGACTTTTGAAAGTTTTGGCTCTGCTCATCATGCCCTGTCTCTCTTGTCTTTTGTGTGCTGTTTTTTGTCTGATTTTCTTTTTGCCTTTCTGCAAGGTCCCCCTTTATTTCTTTCACTGGTACTTCTTCTATTCCCTCATGTTAAATGTTGGTGAGCTCAGGATTTTACCTCCAGGACTCTTAACTTATTTGCTTTTGAGGAAGGGTTTATTTCCCTCCATGGCTTAAAATTGCAATCATCTAGATCATAAAGTAAATATTCTAAACAATCTAACCAAATTATTTACATATATATGTAAATACATATATATAATTGCTTAATAGATTTCAGAACTTTGATGTCTCACAGACACCTCAAATACAACCTGTCCTTGTTTGAAGTATGAACATCACCACAAACTATATACGTTAACCTCTACCTGAAATATACCATCACTTGGATTACACCATTATGCCCACTCCATTAGAGGAGCTTCACAAACGTCTTCCTTTTCTCTAACCCCAGCGCAATGGGCTTGTCACCAAGGCAGGAGTCTATCTATTTCAATCAGTTTTTCTTCCCTCCCTGGTTCTTGGTTCAAACTTTTATACTGTCTGACTTTGATAATTACAATACTGCCTGACTGGCCAATCTGATTTCCAGCATGCCCTCGAAGTCCATCAGGTATTCACTCAGCAGCACCTTCAGTCCCAGGCTGAGGTAGTGGGCAAGGGGTGCACAGAGATGCTGACCATGCCATGCCCCTGCAGAGCTGCCCGTCTGTGGGAGAGACAGTCATCCTGCACTGCTTTCATAGCATTCTGTAAAATGCAAATGTGACTGTAACATTCCTCTGCACGAAAATCCTTCAGAGCCTCCCCATTGCCTCCAGGAGGAAGTACACATCCCTTAGCATGGCCGGGGAGCCCTTTGCAGTCTGGTCTGGGGCTACATGTATCATCCGAATTCTCACTCACCTGCCATACATACTCTGGTCCAGCTACCAAACAGCCCATGACTCTCAGAACAGTCCCCAGGGTTTCACACTTTCTCCTTCATTGATTGTCCTGCATCTTGAATTTCTACACCCCTGTTGAGCCTGTGTCCAAAAGCCACCTCCTTCCTCCACGAAGAAATAGCCTCTCCTCTCCGGTCCCCAGTCTCTGTTGGCAACAGTCTGTTCCCTGCTGACACTGACTTTGCATATCATGTTATAACACCACTTAGCACATTGAAAAACAATTACAGTGCCTGCTCGCCTCTTTGCTCAAACAGCCTATGAATTCCTAGAACTCAAGTACTATGTTTGACTCATTTTTGCTTTTCTAGCAATTGGAACAATACCCAGCATTTCTTATTCATTGAATGAATATGTAGTTGATATACTAGATAGGAAATCGGGTCAAAAAGCCGCATCTAAACTTTATTCAGTTTTCAGTTTCAATGTGACAGTATTTGAAGTCAAGGTACTATTCATAAGACTTTTTTTTTCAAGTTTATATGTATTTGTATTCATTTGAATATGCATCTGAGAAGCTTTTACATTTATGTCCAATGCTTTCATAATAGAAAACTATCTCAAGCCAACTGATAAATATAAGGAAAGTCCAAATAGGGAAATCATCATTCAAACTACTCAGTAAACAGATTTTTCACATTTCAACTTGTATATGTATATAATGTTAATAAGCAGAATGACTGTGACTTGAGATGAATATTCTTTAAATAGCATTAAAAAAATCAGTTCGTGGCTCTTCAAACACTTGAATAGCCTCAGAATGGCAACTAAACGAAGGTTCTATGGCTTCAATGCTTATTTTTTCTATTTCAGTGATAATGACATCAATAAGCCTGATTCAGCATTTGCTGCTATTCAATTCATTAATTAAAACAATTTTACTGCTACCGCTGTGGTTTTTCAAGGATATCAAAAACACATTCAAAAATCAAAATAGCACACATCATCAATTTCGATATGTGCATAGTATGCTATACTTGTATTTCAACTCTACAATTAAAAGAGTACTTAAAATTTAAACACAGATTGCATATACTCTATTTACACTGAACTAAAATACTTAGAACACAAGTTGAGTTTTGTGTCCATGGGAAGAATAACAAACGACCAAGAGTTCTGAAAATCCTCTGAGAAAGGAGAATATAAATATATGCAAATACTTAAGGGATAACAACAAAGGTAGTGACTTTAGAGTCTTCTTATAGTTTCATAAAACTAAATAGAAAAAAATTATTTAAAGAGCAACTTACTCTGTTCAAGTGACTTGTAACATACCCACAAAGTGGATATATTTCATCCTCAAGTGAAATACAGAAGCTTTTGCTGAAAGAACACGTTGCTCTTTAAATTCTAAATATATACATATCAAGGCAATGTAATCAGTTTTATATATTAGAAACTATTTGTATCTTGCAAAGCAGCACTTTAATTCTGAGCTTGACTTGAAAGTATGCCGCATCTTACTGTTGCTGCTCTGACCTCCCAGAATATAAAACACAAAATATAATTTATAACAGTAGGACACGCCAGTATTGACCATTACATGCCAGGAGAGGGCCCCTGGTATAATTTACATTCAAGTTGCAGGTTAGTGTGTGCGACAGAATCTCATCAAATTAGAATAACACTGAAATACCATTTAC
Organism: Manis javanica; assembly: GCF_040802235.1. Lineage (NCBI taxonomy): Eukaryota > Metazoa > Chordata > Mammalia > Pholidota > Manidae > Manis > Manis javanica. Next base: position 102,664,128 of record NC_133167.1, read on the forward strand.
GGCAGCGACAGAGTTCCATCTTAATTCTCACAATCGGTCTCTAAAGCAGTCAGAAAGCTTCCTGGATAACACTGAAGGAATGGAATTAGGCTAGTTAGGCAAAATAATATGCCTCTCTTCAAATTATCTTCAGAAAACTCGAATATCCCCCTTTGTGAAAGGAGCCAGGAGAGAAAGGACATCTGTGTCATTGCTGAGCATCACAAGGATGTGACATAACAGGGCACTCCAAGGGCACCAGTGGTTTCTCCCAAACCATTCTAGAATTTAACTGGTAAAAGAATAGCTACAAATTCTTCCATATTTCTCCCTTTCCCCTAAAGGCCGTTGCTTGGAAGTGAAGAAATCGCACTGTCCACTCTTTCGGAGAACACTCTGCCCGACATGGAGATTTGGATTGCAAATAGTTTAAGTTTTCTGTTGAGAAATTGATGTAGACGCTATCACTACAATAGTTTATCAAATTGGTTTAAGATGTATACCTTTTTCCTTTTAAAGCACAGTAACTCAACTTTTAGATTTTATCAGAAAGTAGACTTTTAAAATACAATTTCAAGGACAAGCAAATTGGTTCCTTGAAGTGGTGTACTGTGCAAAGCAAGTATCTATTACACCTAAAAATACTGCACTTGAATCTTATACTCTCCTTGTTAGCCAAATTCACCCTTAATACTTCAGTATCATGCACAATTACTATGGCATTAGCAAGGTCCTACAACAGGTATATTGCTAAGACCCCAGGTGAGAAATAAAGCCTCCCAGGAATGATTTATTATATTGTGTGAACTGATGAGCATCAGTTAAATTGCCTTTTAATTCACTGACTGTCTAAGTAACATGCCTTTGAGGGAAACACTACTTTTGAAATTTCCTTTGGCCGGGAGGGGAGGGAGGATGCTCAAGTCTTTGAAGTCTACAGCCGTCAGACTAATTATCAGCACCAGTCAATGTACATCCATTTAATTAGAGCAAATTAAAAAGGATGTGGGGTTTTGGAGAAAAATAAAACAGTCAATAAATGGCAACAGAGATTCCAGACTATGCAAATTATCGGTGCTTCTTCTGGAGAAGATGCCACCTCTTCATCTTGCCAAGCGCACAGACACTTGACTAATGCGGACGGGGTTGGGGGGGAAGGAGGGGGCCTAGGCCTTTGGCCAAAACCATGAAGGTACTTGAGATTTATCAAACTCAAGCTTCATCACCATTCAAGAAGGAGATACAATTTTCTACCTCTTACAGACAAGGGCACACACCTATCTGGACTCAGGCACTGCTCTAAGCACATTACACACCTGAGCTCATTTAATTCTCACAACAACACTACACAGACTATACACTGTTTACTATTTTCTCTCTTTTACCCATGTGGAAACTGTAACACAGGAAGATCAAATAACTTGCCCAAGGTTACATAGGTTACTCTACTGCCCTCAGGGGAGACACTCCAGGTCCCAACTCCTCAGGGTCTAATGTCAAGGGTCACCACGTCTCAAGGGGTGTAAGAGATGGTGCAGACAGGGGGAAGGAGCGAGATAAAGAGCTGCAGGAGAGAGTCATGTCTCAGGACCTAGTCGCCAGCAGAGACAGAAATCTTGAGCACTCGAGCTCCCGGTGATGCAGGGGCAAACAGTCTCCGGGGTTGAATGAAAGGATTTGAACCCTGACCTTTGTGATCCCCGATCCAGGAACCGCTCATGATACCACACTGCTGGATGACAAAGGATAATATATGCTCGGCTTCTTCTGGGAAAAGACGCACAAACATTTTTAAAGCTTAAAGGTTGATGTTTTGAAAAAAAGTCCTTTGTTCCTGACATTTAAATAGATATTTGGAATTGAGCTCAGATTACTTGCAAAGCTGGGTAGTGGGAATTCAGTCAGGGGGTGTTTTAACAATATATCCCAGACAGTAAAAAATGCCTAAAACAACCCACAGCTGAGTGGTAATTTTATCTTTGGATTGGGCATCTGATCACATTTATTTTTTAACTTCTCAACAGCTTATGCGAACGGCTGCTAATCCGTGGTTACAAACCACTGCCCCTCCAGTATTTTGCCCTGGTGTATGGCAGTCGCCTTAGAACAACAAAGACAGCCACGGAGATCAGTACGTGTCAGGAGAAGGCTCTCCCACATCCTTAACCTGGAACAAGACTATATCTGGAGTTGCCTATGAAACTCAATAGATTGCAAACATTTTTTTTTTCCTCCAAAGGCTTTTTAACTTGAAATCCCCATGGTTGAGGAAGAGTTAGTTTTGCAAAAGAATATATTTTGTCATTTGTTTTGAATCTCTGCTAACATGGAGATGTGGGACGGGGTCCATATGTTCTTTTACTTTTGTGGGATGTTCAAGCCATCAATGTTTCATTAGTCTCACAGCAGTTCCAGGGCCTTCTGAACTTGAACTGTTGGTCTCTTTATCAATAAATAAATGAAATCTAATTCCTTTTAGTGACTAAACTCTTCTTAAGAAGTTATAACCAGAACATCAGGCACTCAGCTTGCATCATTTTACAAATGTTGAGTGACATTTTTTTTTTTCTGGGGAAAACAGACTTATTCACAATTATTTCAAATGATGGAACAGTCAACGAAAAAAACACTAAACCGGGTAAAACCATGTCATTGTCTGGTTTCTAAATTAGTTTCATTTTGATGAATTATCTTATGCCTGTCTTTCTTGTTTCAACCTATGGTGATATAATGAATTTCAATGAACACATCTGAAGCTAGCACAAAATTGATTAAAATCAGACAATTAAAAATTACGAAACTCAATGGAAAATAACTGGAAAATCAGTAGTCTTTCAAAATTAAAGCAACTAAAAATACCCGAAACGGGTAGAACTGAATTATATTAGTAATTCTTATATTAGAAATATTTGACTAAAAGTAATGATAATAGTAAAAATAGGTAATAGTTTTGAGGATATTGTTTAGAAAGCTGTTAGAAGACCATGTTCTACATTTTAGTTTTTACTATAACCCAGCTTAAGAAAAAAAACCCATAGTTTTCCATATCAGAAAAAAATTTAATATACTTCTATTTAATTCCACAATTCAAAATCATAAGGACTACGAAATATCTCAGAAAATTGTGCTTCCCTAGATCTTAATTCAATTAATGACTTTAAAAGGGATCTTGCTCCTTCTGACTAATCACTGAGAATTCAGAACAAATCAATTAACCTGAAATGTTCCAGTGGATGGATATATTAAATGTAATAGCCAGTATTCATTAAGAGGTCAGTAACTATTTGATTTCCTCTTTGGTTGCCTTCCTTAAGCTGACCTCATTCGGAGTTTTCAGACCATCAAAATGTGGTTTTAAAAAACCACCCCAGCCAAACTGTGGGGAAAAGAGTAAGTATAAGTTTCAGTCACCACCTGCTTATCTCAACAACACTGCTTTTGACACTTTATACTCTTAATTTGGCTGACCTGTTTCCTGTCAACAAATGCTACCGGATGTTCTGAATTTCAAGGCAAGGCCCCTGACACTCTCATCCTGTCTCTCTTCATTCTGCTTGTAACAACCCCTTGGAGAAATAAAAGAGTGCAACTTTTCGTGCCTGGACATTGCTCTCAGAACCAGGCCTATGGGATTGTGGGGGAAACAGGTTCTTCCTCTCGTTAATAATAATCCATGCAGACAGTGAGGGCCATGTGTGGGAGAAACTCACAAGCCTCCCTTTTCGCCTCCCAATCTTTTGGATATTTTAGACTGTTAACTAAAGGTGGCAGAGTTTGTAAGTTTTAGATTTTCTGAAAGGAAAAAAAAATGGGCACGTGTTTGGGAATTCATGGTGAGATAGTTTTATCAGATGCATAACTTTAAAAATAATAAAATTTAATTCATTGTTCCGCCAATACAGAGACAACAAGATACATTTGTTACCAGAGAGAGAGAAAGAGATGCCGCGAAGATTGTGGATGGAAAGGGCAAGTTGACCCAATGTGAAAAAATATTTAAGGGCTATGGGTGTGGTCCATCTACAATGCACAGATAATCAGAACTGAATGTAAGATCTGCTGCATTCTACTCCTCTTTTCTATAACCATCATCAATTTCAGCATGGATTTTAGGGAAAGCAAATGCCAAATGCTACATTTGAATAAAACCATTGCACCTGCAATTGCTCAAAGAGTGTTATGTGGAGACGCAGACGGACAGGAAACAAAGATTTTGTCTAATCTCATGTATGTATGGTTGGTTAGTGACTTCTCAATTACAGTGAAAATTGATATAAACACGTTCGTTTTACATAGATGAATGGACTCGATCAGGGAAGTGTCAGCAGCCTGATTCTAAGACTGATTTTGTCAGAAAAAACTGCCCTTGTTTCTGGTTTTGGGTTGGAGCTAAGCCAGCCTCCACCAAGAATGGACACTTCCCAAGTGAACATATTGAGTGTTTATTATGAACTGATCTTGACTTTCGTTTCATGCGCTAAAGTATATTCTACAAGATATTCTAGTAAGATAAGACATTGTTTTAGCTGGTTTAAATCAGACTCTCCCCGCCCCCCACAAGTTTAGAAAAGAAACAAGTAATTAGTAGTGGGAAGCACAAATAGCACTTCAAGACGGCTGAGCTGAAGCACAAAGCTGACAGTAGGCCTGCCTTCCTATTGCCAAGCAAAGCTGATGGAGTTGCTCAATAAATAGTAAAAATGAAATATCACTGCTAAAACCACCATCTTTCTTTTCAAATGTCATGCAATTCTTCCATTCTAATTTTCTCCTTTCTTCTTGCAGAGTCTACATGCAGCATTAATAACCAGATGGAAGTAGCGAGTGGGCTGCTAATACTAAATGCTGAAGAGAAGCGTCTTTTTGCTGTTGGGCGCATCAGCACTGATGCTTCAATTCTTCCCAGAAGCAGCACTGGCTGAAAATTAACTTTTCTTTTAAATCTATTATTGCATTATTGCATATAAATTAACTGTTTTTATTATCCTGCTTTGGCAATAAGAAAAAAGTTCCCATGATTCAGAAAGACATTTTTTTTACAATATGAAGAGCTGCTATTTGGATCCCCTAATATCCAATTTCTGTGCATAGATTTAATTGCACAGTAATCCGTCCCAAAAGCACATCAAAGGCCACACTCCCTCCCCTCTGCCAAGATTTCAATTGCTCTTGTCAACTAGTAAGTTTAAAAAGCACGATCAAATTTATTCTTCAATCACTTGAGCCTGCTAATAAATGATTCTGTGTGCCCACTCATCCATCCTAAGATTCTTTAACTTCTTTGAGATTTCTTCAAGAGGAATCTACAAAGACATCTTGGATGGCAAGCTGGCTGTGGGGTAAACTTTATTGCCACTTCCTGCTTTGTTACTCCACCGAGGGTAACAGGCAACACGGGCCAAGGTAAGTCAAAGCTCATCTTTTTCTTTGTCTGTACGTGATCAAACTGTTACTCAAAACTATAGGTAACACATCATAGGCTGCCTGCATAACTGAACAATCTGATGTTGAATATTGATTTTTTTTTCCAGGAAAAAAAAAAGTACATTATTCAAGGACATTTCTTGAGATTTACTGCGTTTTAAAAAAAAAAGAGGGAAAAAGAAAGAGAAGAAAGGATGGTGGCAGGAAGAAAGGAAGAAAACCAATGCCCCATCATCAACACAAACAGAAGCCCTGAACACCAGCATGATAAGGTAAAAGACGGTACTCACCACTCTCACTGTCCGACTTGTTTTCGTGTTCTGTGTCTGTTAGGGTGAGGGCTGAGTTGGACCGGCTTGACAGGCAGGAGCTGCGGCCTGATTTGACCCCCCTGCCCCAAAGTCTCATGGCATGCTCTGGAGACATCACCGCTTCGTTTTCAGTATCAGCATCTGAGCCTGCACTGAGAGAGTAACCTCTATGGGGAAGCCCCATTTCCGCACAAAATGCCAGTCCTCTTCGAGTTGTTGGTTCACAAACTCCTAACTGCCTTAGGGTAAAATTCTGTCCTAATTAGGGGAAGAAAAAGATAACAACTAGTGAGTATATGTTCAGCTTTAGTTTAGTTCTTTTTTTTTTTTTTTTTTTGGTAAGAAAAATCTCCTTAAAATAAACACTCAAGCATTACCACGTGTTTACATTAGCCCTACATGGCCTATGGTCAAAGGGGTGCAGGGAGGGCTGCTGGGGTGGGGCTCCTCCGGGCTTAGAGCTCCCCTTTTGACTGTGGAAGCCCACAAGCACCTCCAGAGAGATGGGCAGAGAAAACAGCACGCACCGTAGCCACATGACCCAGAAAAAGGATCGGTTACCAATGAGAGAATTTGGTTTAGCGGACTTTGTGAACAATAGGAATTGTCACAATGATTTCCTGTGTCCTGGCTCTAGTCCCAGCTGTCGATATTCCCACTCAGATGTCCCTCCATTGGATGATAAAATACTTCATTACAGTTACTTGTTAAGGAGAAACAGAAGCTTGGTCAGTCTTTATTATATCTTCTCATCTTAACAGCCTGTGTGTGTGTGTGTGTGTGTGTGTGTGTGTGTGTGTGTGTGTGTGTGTGTGTGTATGTGTGTGCGTGTGTGTGTGTGTGTACAGACACTAAATTTTGGAGGGTGATGCCTTAAAAATCTGTAGGCATTGGACTTTCCTAGACCTTTTGCTTCAATAAGCACCTGGAAACATCTGTATTGATCAGAGTAAGCTAAACTTTGCAAATAAAGTGCCCTCTGAAAACAAAGTGGGAGTATTACATATTTAAAAATTGATGATAAAATCAAGTTCCCTGAAAAATAAATGGCTGTGAACCCTGCAGGCCTTTCCTAATTTAAGTTGAGCATAATAAAGCTCCTAACACTGCAATAACTTAAAGCCCAAGGGTTTAAATTAGGTGACACTTAAAAATGACTGCTCTTATTAATGACTTTCCAATCCTGTATTTGTTCTTGAAATTTCACATGTTTCATGACATTATGGATGAGAAGGGAGAGAAAAATGTTTGCTCATAGGATGCAGATAGATGGTTCTTCCATTTCTTGTCTCTCGTTGGCCTGGTAAAGTCTTGAGATTTCGGTAGAACCAGAATCAAAGTACATGTAAAGAAGAATAGGATTCAAAGACTGATTTAAATGCTAGCATGTAATACCCACCTCTTAAGAACATGAAGCACTTTTATTACTCATAATTCTTCTTTTCCTACTTCTATCTTTACATTCATGAACGTTTTAAAGTTAATTGGCTGGTGTGAGAAATTACGCACAGTGCATTTTTTAAAAAGAGGGCGTTGTGATGATAACAGATTGAATCCAATCAAACATGATGCACAATATAGTAAAATACTTGGTTGTGAAGGTATTAGCACCCTCTAGGCTTCAGCACGTTCGAACTCGGGTGGTTACTTGCTTTATTGCGTGGTCTTATCAGGCGCTGGAATCAGCTTTATCTTGGTCAGACTCCCAAATGGATGGTGACCATGACACTCATAAACAGTGAAAATCTATTGTTGCAATTGCTACAAATCAAACTGTGCTTATCAGAGAGATGTGAGTGAGCATCTGAAGCAAGCTGTGTGCCAAAAAAGGGGAGTAGCAAATAAACAGAAAAAAAGCGGAGGAAATAAAAGGGAAAAACAGCCCGTGAACAGTAAGAATATGGACAAGCCTGGATGGACTATGACACGGTATCGTCAGTACTTTTAAAAGAATCAGTGTGCACTGTATTTACAAAAATACATCCAAAAGAGGTCAATGTCATGGACAGTTAATCAGACAGCTGTGTTAGAGCTTCCCCGTTGTTATTTATATGCAACATCTAAAATGGGGAAGAAAAGGTCTAAAACAGTTAAAGATTACCATTGAACACACTGATTTTTTAGAATAGGGACACTAAGTAATTTTTAAAAGGTGAAAATGAGCGATAAGATCCTCTGGTCTTCCCTCTGTTTTGGGAGGTGCTCATACTGGAGAATAAAAATGAGAGAGAAGTTAAAAGACAGTAAAAACTCCCTTTCTAATCTCTGAAATGCACCTTCAAACATTTTCCACATTATTGACTCTTCTCAGTTAACATCTTGATGCAAAAATCTATGAGGTGAAGGAAAGCAGAAAACTGCCATCTTCATGATTTGCTATCCAGGTATGTAAACACAGTTCACTTTGCAAGTAAATAGGTATGTGCCTCCCAAACTCCTTCAGCCTCTGCCCTTCTGAAATCAGGGGGGCGCAATAATTCAAAGCTCCTATGGGCTGTTTCTGAAATGCAAGTTTGAGAGCAAATGCACGAAGAGGAACGCTACCCAGTTAGGTATCCGCACTGCATTAAAAAGCTTCCGTCCGCTGCCTCTAGGAGAGAACGCTAAACTTGACCTCTGATGAACCTCAGTTTAAGCCATTTACCCTAACTGTTCAGATCACTTTGACTCTATTTTGTCATCTTTCAAGGTCACCATGACTTCGTTTAAGAGCTGCTTTATGTAAATGCAACAAGCATAAAGGTGGGCTAAATGAAAAACGGCTTACAAACATAAAGACGTGGATGAAGGTGATTAATAATCATAGAGAAATGTATAATTGACAGTGAGGAGAGAATAATTCCCAAATAATTTCAGAATAGCCACGTCGCCACCAAAGTTGACCTTTACTTTTCTTTCATTCGAAAATGCTCTACCCCCTACCTGTCTCAGTGCTTTCGATTTTATTGTCAACCTCCTTCTTTGGTTAAGATTTGCTTGTAGGATCCCTTGTTTAAATGCTAACGCCCCCTGGGGAGATCTCGGTATTAAACTAGAATAAATGAGTCTATTAGATTATTTTCCACAATCCAGCTGTAGTTAGCAAGACGGGCTATACTTATGGAAAATGTATACAGTTTTGACAAACAGAGAGAGCATGCACAGGGGAAGGTTCCTGGCTGGGAAAGAGGCAGATAGTTGGCTGAGGAATCATGGAGGTGGGGAGGGCTGGGCTGGGTGGCTTTGTAGACAAGTGAGAAGACAAAGGCAGAAGAAAAGGCAGCAAAGATGCTCTGGAATGTGGCCAAACACTGACCATCTCACTTACAAGTCCGCTTTGGCCTCAAGTAACATGAAGGAAATTAAGGACACATTTACTCTTTATTTTCCATCGTTTCTTCAAGATGGTGTTCTTCGCAATGGTACAAACGCCATTACCTTAATTTTTTTCTTTGCCCTTTAGAGTCTTTATATGAATTCTATTTGGGTGACGCTGGTGAAATGAGCATTTATCTCCTGCACGTTGACTGTTGGTAACCTTGATTAGGAGGACCAACAGCAGAGCTTTCCATTACAATTTGAAACAGGACCAAAACATTCAATAGTTGCCAGAGTAAACGATCCCTGCGGATGAGATTCACTGTGATTAAAAGGCAAGGTTAGCTTTGGATGAGATTGGGCTTTTTTTGTTTTATGATCCTCATAAATTTGAAAATCTATAAGAGGAAAACTGAATAAACACAACCCAGGCAGGTGGTGTCATTTTGGAAAATGAGTGAGGGTATGTGACAAAGAGGGAAGGACCATATAAGAACAAATACTTCAAGGGAGGTGGGCACGTAGCGCCTACCCCTTAAAGAAGGGAAGCAGACTGGGAAAACGGGAAGCTCTTTGGCTTCTTCCCACACGGTGGTCTAGGACCTAGTCGGAGCAGGGAGGGATTTTTTCAAAGCTGCAAGGTGGAGTGATTTTCACCAGTAGACATGAATTCTACCTCTGTGTGAGCTGGAAAGAAAAGACTTTATATGAGGCACTAGTCTCAAGAGTTGCACAGGGTGACTCCCAGCCCCCAGGGCAGGGAGCTCGTACGATACTGGAACTCATGGTGTTCTGTGCTATGTCTAGATTTCTCTAGTGTCTAGATTTTGCTCTTCCTCTCTCCCTTGTTTGTTCTTTTTTAGAAAACAGCTTTATTGACACATGCCTTTCAAACCATGCAAGGTACCCACGTAAAATGTACGGTTCAGTGGTTTTCAGTATATACACTGCGGTGCACAACTATCGCCACAATTTTAGAACATTTTTATTATCCCAAAAAAGAAACGTTGTACCAATGATCAGTCATCTTCTGTTTCCCCAAAGCCCTAGGCAACCATTCATCTACTTTCTGACACTCTTATAGAATTGCCTCTTCTGGACATTTCCAATAAAAGGGATCCCATAATATGTGGACTTCGGTGATCGGCTTCTTCCACTTACCACAATGTTTTCAAAGTTCATCCACCTTGTCATATGTATCAGTATTTCATTCGGTTTTATGGCCCATTATTATTCCAGTGTATGGATACACCACATTTTATTTATCCATTCATCAGTTAAGGGATGTCTGAGTTGTTTCTACTTTTTGGCTATTGTGAGAATGATACTGTGAACATTCATGTATAGGTTTTTGTGTCGACATATGTTTTTGTTTGTCTTGTGTATACACCTATGAGAGGCATTGCTGGGTGCCTGGTATCTCTGTGTGTGCCCTTTGAGGAGCTGCCAGACTGTTCTGCACAGTGGCTATACCATTTTACACACCCACCAGCAGTGTATTAGGGCTCCCGTTGTGCATATCGTCACCAACACCTGCTATTATCTACGGAGCCTCCTTTAGACCACAGTGCACATGGGTATACAGCATACAAGTATGCAGCAAGGAGTTGGTATTGAAATTTGGGGACAGCCAGGAATCGTTCTCTTCAAAATCAGTCCATTGTGTGCACCTGCTGTGTGAATTCACAATAACCTTATTCTATCTTTCCTTTGCCCCCTCTTATGCTGCTTTATTCCTTGAAAATATTTTTCTATTAAAATTAGAAATGTGCTTGACCTTAGAAAGTCCACCATTAGGACTATATCCTAGAGAAATAAAATCACCTGATCTTAAACATACAGGTACAAATAATGATTACTATGCCATTTGTTCCAAAAATTAAAATTACTGGGATATTTGCCAGAAAGTGAAAGGCTTGCATACATTATATACCCCATTCCATGGAACATTATGCGGGTAGCATAAAGAGTGAGTTTGAACCTCAATTTTCAGATCTGGAGGGAAACCCATTATATATAGGAAAACAAAGAAAGAAATTGCAGAGTAGAGAATATAATCAGCTCCCATATTTGCAAACTATGGAAGAGAACCAATAGATTATGTAAATGCTCATAGTTTTGAATATGAATGAAGGTGAAGACTCGGGTCTTTCAGAAGGAATTAAAAGCGATGGAAATTAGTAATTCCTATTTTATAGTTTTGAATTCTTACTTTTCATGATAATTTAATTACAAAAATACAAAGAAAAATTAAAGCCTGTCTTCTTTAAAAAAAGAAATGTATTTTCCTCATTTGCTGTTTAATAGTACCTCTTCAATAATTAGACATTGAATTTATTACCTCTTCTTGGAGAAGCTGGGCTTTAAAAATCCTTCCTCATTTATTGTAAAGAAATACAGTTGTGTAAGAAACGGGGTGCAACGTTTTCCTCTCATTTCAAGGTTTCCCTTTCTCCTCACTATATATGGATATTTTTGCAAAGAAGAATGACCACCCATTTCTTTGGTAACAATGACCCCCTAACTGAGTATGGGAAATGGACAGAAGATCAATGGAAATTTAATACACAGAAATAAACGATCTATAGCTGTTGTTAAGTATTGTCCTGGTGGGTGTGAGAGCTTGGATGGAATTATCTATTCTCGGCCAAAGAGCGACATTGCTCCAAGGGTGAAGTCCCACCTTATCAGGAGTCCCCTTTTTTGCTGTGTTTGCAAAACGATAAGAGGATCACACAGTAAGAGAAGTGTATGTAACTTTTGTTTCCCTTGGGATCGTAACACATATTTTATGGGGCACTCCATACGCTTTCACCTTCTTAAGTTAAATTTGTCACTGTTTGAACAGAATACCCATCCTTGAACATGCAACAGATATTTCAGTGAGGGTACAAATCTGTATTTGTAATGCCCTACACAAAACTACATCTTTAAAATTAATTTAAAATCCCACCGAATACCTTAACGGCACCCATACCATTTTACCCTCTAGGTAAAATGCCAATCTCTTAGGATTGCTTGTTCAATTTATCTATTAGTACGATATTATCCATATCCGTATTCACAACGCATACTGATAATCTTGAATTCCTAGAGGACAGAGAAGATGAGTACTGTATCCATACTTAGGGACCCAATTTATTACCCAAAACACAAGTCCTGCGGAATCCACTGATGGTTCCTCTCAGCATTCATGCTGAACTTGGCTGTGCCGGTACCTGTCAATGAACACGGGAGGCTTAGGCCTAAGAAGGGAAAACCCTAAATTCATGTGCAAGCAATGAAAGCAGGAGTAGAATGAATCGCCCCTGAGAATAAGCATTTTCTTCAAAAAAAGACGCACAAGGCCTCCAGCGGGGACAACGTGGATACTGAATAGAAGGTTTGGTGGCTCAAATGCGAAAATGAGGGTGTGAGTCTGCAGCCTTATACAGAAAGAACATCTTCTTAAGCATATATAGGGAAGGATTTATATACCCAATCACCGAATAGTGCAATTCTGGTATTAGCAAATAGGCGTAGTTAGAGAAATCATTTTAAAATTGGCTTTTATCAGAAGCATTCCAAAATGAATTTGCTCCCTATTTGTACTTAGTAATTATTTCTTTAGAACAGTCTGAGACCCAGGGATGATCATATGCCTATAACATATCCGCTGGTATCTGATCACCAAACTGCAGTAGGCATTCGGTATAAATACACCTCTGCTTTGGCGTGAAGCAGCAGGTGTTTGATAATGGCGACTGAAGCGGCACCATAGTGATTCACGATGCGGATCCAAAATTGGCAACTGTGGCAAGGAACTGGATACAAGGTTAGCAGGAAGCTGGGGGCTCAAGACATCCGACCAATAAAGGCCGACGCAGGGGGAGAGGATTACCCCCACTGGGTCTGGAGGGGGGCTGTAAACTGCATCTATCTACTCACACCTTCTGGTAGGTAATCTACAAAGCAGGTTGGCTGCCAAGCCTGAAAGAAGCATTTGGCTACGTAGCCAAAATTAGTTAACAATCAGGTAAGCCGGGGAGCTAAAAGAGGGAGTTCAGAGGAAAACATTAACATGGAACAATGATAAACTGGAGCTATTTAACTTGTGGCTCTAAGTACAGAAATTTAAGGTTGAGTAAACACAACCATCTAAATCCTTTAATCCCGCCGCTGACATTTATAGTGATGGAGAAGGATTAATCATTTTGATCTCTAAATGAATCATTTTAAGTAGTTAATATTTAAAAGTAATAAAGTTTGGAGTTGCGGTAATTAGCCTAGCGGATCTGATGAATGGTTCAGGTTTTTTGTCTTTCTTTATAAAACCCTGCTCTCACAAAGGAAAAGTTTTCTCTGCACCAGAAAGTATTTCAGAAAACATGAAAAAAAAAAAAAGGCTCAGATTCCTTTCATTTTTGTCTGATGACGGAGGTGAGGGGAACACTGGGGAAATGAGAAGTTTGGGGTATAAGCGGAAATTCATAGCAGCAGTAAGTGCTGGATGGTAAGACCATATGGTCGTATTTCTTTTGAAGTCTAGGATCAGTTCCCATTATTCACTATAATGGCATTCAAGACTAAACTAAATCTCAGTCTTTAAAATTAAATGCATTTTGGTCTTGGCCCTCAAACCTTCCTCTTTCACAATTTCCAATATGCCTACATGTTTAATATATTTTCATAATGTAAAAAAAATACAAATAAATAAAACTAAGAGTAAGAAAAAAAATCACGTATCCCATTTCATCTCCAAAGCAGGATAAAAATGGTGCAGAAGACACATAACTGGTATCTTAAAGGAGTTACTAATACTATTTTTACAGCTGCCCAATGCTAGTAGTGACATTCGAAAGTGATGTGTACTAGCATCGGGTTCTACGTTGAAGAAATAAGCATTTAATTCTTTTGACCCATCTGGGATATATATATAGCACATAGAAAGACTTAAAAATTATTTCTCATTTTGTTACTATTCTAGCACTAAAACTGCTCCCCCAGACGAATCTACATCTGAGATCCCAAAATGGGCCTTTTTCTATTTGAAAACTGGTGAAAATACATTAAAGGCATGTCCCATCTATAAGCCAGCAACCCTTCATTCTCTCTCTCAGTGCAATCCTGGATGTGTTGTGCATGATCCTACCTTATGGGCAAAATGTCTTTATCCAGCAAAACATAGAGCATTAGCAACAAAGTTTTTTTATTGTTGTTGCTTTTTTTAAAGAGGATTGTGGTTATGGGTCAGTAGAGACAATGTGACTACGCCAGCAGCAAATGAAATCTCAGCTTGGCTGAAGCTGGAGGGGGTGGGGGGAGCAAGAACCCCAATTCAAATCTTTCCATCTCCAACTACACTTGTTTGAACATGCCTACCTAGATTTTGTTTTTTTTTTAAATTCTTACTGCTGATGTGAAATTTATAAGCCATAAAAAACACACATCTAAAGTGGATACTGCAGGGGGTTTTAACAAATGTATCCACCATGAACTAAATAAAATATCATGCCTCTCCATCACACCCACAAAATTTTCACGCCCCTGCAGTCAACCCCTACCCCTCACAGGCAACCACCGGCCTGACTTCTTTTACTATAGATGCACTTTGTCTGTTCTTGAACTTTATATAGGTGGAACCATACAGTATGCACTTAATGGAATTTTGCTTAATGGAATGCTTTTGAGATTCTTCCAATTTGTTGCGTGTATCAGCAGTTCATTCTTTTGCATTTCCAAGTTAGAGTCTATAGCAAGACTACTCTATAATAGGTTATATCCACTCACTTGATGATTCCATCTTGGGCTTATTATGAATAAAGCTGCTGTGAAGACAAATGTTCATTTGTTCTGGGTATATGCTTAGGACACAACTCATTGGGTTAAGGGAGGGACTTTTTTTTAACTTTATATAAGAAATTGCCAAACAGTCTCTGAGGAAGCTGTGCCACTTTGCATACTGCCCCCCCAGCAGCAATGTCTGAGATTTCAATTGTTCCACATCCTCACCGATATTTGGTACTGTGGATCTTTTTTAATTTTAGCCATTGTAGTGGCTGAGTGGTTGTATCTCACTACCGTTTTAATTTTCAGTCCCTAATGGCTAATGTTGAAAAGTTTTTCATGTGCTTATTAGCCATTTTTGTCTTTTCTGTGTAGTTTCTGTCATAAGACTTTTGCCCTTCTTTAAATTTCATTGTTGATCTTTTTGTTATTGATTTACAGAAGCTCTTTATATATACTGGTCACAAGTCCTTTTGCATATATATGTATGTGTATGCATAATTTTCTCTCAGAGTGTGGCTTCCCTTCTCATTTTTTGAAGGTATCTTCTGATAAACACAAGTTTAAATTTTGATAAAGTCCAATTTATCAATTTTTTTATGTTGAGTCCTTTTTTATGATTTCTCTAAGCTCTTTATGCCTACCACAAGGTTGCAAGCACATTTTAAGAACATGCTAAGCTTTTCACTGTGGTTTTTTAGAAGGGTTTGGTTTTTTTTTGGTGTGTGTGTGTACGTGTGTGGAAATTAGAAAGAAAATCATTGGCCTAGACTTAAGTTATTTCTGGCTCTAGAACTCACCAGCTTTTGACTGAGTGAGCATTTTAATAAGTTTTGATCTCATATAGTTCTCCTCATCTGTAACGTGGACTTTGAGGGTCTCAAAGCTCTCCTGACCACATAGGTCTGTGCAGGGGCAGAAAGAAGGCAGCACAAATGGAACAAGAAACCAGCTGTGAAACAAGAGTCCAAGGGTGAGGGAAGGGCAGAGAACAGGCCTTGGATAAAAGTGTGAGTCACAAGGGTTAAAATTTCCTTTAGTGTCAGGAACTTTGGGGTTATATTTCAGCGCTAAACTAAATCAGAAATGCTACGCTTTGCTCCTGCCTTAAATACTGTGTCTGGAGTTCATCCTGAATTGAAAACCAGCCACCAGGAGAGCCTGGACATTAACAAGCTGTATCTGCCTGTCCGGAGGGGCGCTTCTCCTCCCCATCCAGCAAAGTGTAGAGCTGACCTGCCACAGTTCTGGAACAGGGGTTATTTTTGTCTTTGACCTTGGGTGACTGCACACGGGCAGGTTTCCCTCATGGCCCAACTCTCAAATACAGCCTCTCTAACATTTGGCTTTTTCCTTTTCATCTCTTCATTTTGCTTCCTCCCTTCCTTCCTGCCTTCTTTCCTTTCTGTAACTCTATGAATGGATTTTTTTGCATGCTCTTAAAAGAGTTTTTGTGTAAAGTTTTAAATAAAGGAATTCATCAGTTGCTCTTTTTTTTCGGCTTCTCCCTAAGCCAAAACTTCACAAGTGTACAGAAAGTCGCCACTTTAGGAATGCACTGTGCTCAGATGTTGATATGGATCCACACATATTTTCCATGAGAACACATGTAGGGCTCAGAACACTTAAGTCTATGAAGTTATCTGTATCTGAGGAACTGGATTAACAGCACTCCAGAGCGTGACTTCCACATTAGGAGGCTGTCACTCTGAAAAAAAATGTGTTCAGAATTTCAACCAGGGAAACCTCTCACCGCTACAGTCTCTCCCATTCCTTTTCTGCTTACCAAGCTGGACGTTCCTAAGCAAAACACGGGTGGTCACCTGGTACATGAAAGCTCTATGAAGAAAGCCAGGATAGAGGCTACACAGTGAGCTTTCAGGATTTGGAATTAGCTACTGCCTCTCTCAGACTAAAAGAAAACTGACTGCCTTGCCATATGTTTACTGACCACTTAATTTTCTCTTCTACGAATTGTCTATTCATGCCTTTCCCTCTGATGGACTGGACGGCTTGCCTTTCTGTTTTCAAACTGTACGATTTATTCTTTATATATATATATATATATATACTTTTACACCTGTCATTGTAAACATTTCCCAGTATAATAATTCTGTTTATGGTATTTTTATTTACATAAAAACCGTTTTGAATTCTAAAAAATCATTTCAGATTTTTCTTCTGGGTTTTCTGTTTCTATTAGAACGGTTCCCCCCCATTCTTGGGGTGCACATATAGTGTCTGGGGTAGGCTCTCTGGATTCACGGCCACTTTTTTTTTTCCGGGCTTTCCTCTGTTATAAAAGCTGGAAAGCAAAAATAGTAAATGTTCCCTCTTCTCATGCAGCTAAGTGTAGCCAAGTATAACAGTTCTGAAAAAAGAGATGTGGGAAGAAGTCTCTGGGGAATAAAATGAAATAGTCCAATGTAGACAAGACCTTCTCATATTTGCTTTTATACTATTTCAACCAGGAATATAAAGATGCAGCAAACATCTGGGGATCCATGGGACCAAGGCCACATGCTAAGGATCGCAGAGCAAAAAAGATCCAAGGAACTTGGGCCCCTGACAGCATCTTTGAACCCTACATGGTCTACCTCCGGACTTTCTGTTTTGTAAGAAAATAATTCTATTAGGTGTTCAAGCTCCGTTTTTGGAGCTTTATGCTACTCATGGATCAAGTCATTCCTACTTTTTTCAGCATCTCAAATTAACTTCCAAAATTCTTATTGCTTTATTTTTTTACATTTGTCTTTAATCCATCTTAATTTATTTTTGAATATGCTGAAAGACATGGGTCCAATTTTATATTCTTCCAGATGGATAACCAGTTGTGCCAGCACCATTTATCAAATCCCACTGAAAAGAAAAAAACATTTTTGTTTTATGCTTCATTTCCTTATATACTAGGATCTATCCCCAAAATTTTATTCTATTCCACTGATTGGCTGGTCTTTATTTAAGCCAATATCATATGGATGTGATTGCAGTTGTTTCACAGTATTTAAAATATACATATATATTAAGTAGATTTTATACTATTTACCTTTGAAATATATTTTTGGCTATTATCAGATATTTATTCTTCCCCATGAATTCTAAGATCACTTTCTCCTATTTAAAATAAGCCTTGACCTCTGTGCATGTAGTTGGGAGAATTGGTATTCTTCTGATGTCAGTCTTCCCATCTAAAAACATTGACTGTTTTTGCATTTATTCAGATCTTGTTTTACAGCTCTCAATAATATTCTACATATCCCTTTATTAGGTCTCATGAACAGCTCTGTGAAATTTTTTTCCAAGGAAATATATAGTGTTTGTTGCTATTGTGATAGGGTATGTTTCCTGACTTCCAAATTCAGCCAGTTTTTGCTCAGTTGTTATTTAACAACAGTAAGTAACATGTATCAGGCATATTCTAAGCAGTTTACGTATATTAACTCATTTCATTCTCAGCAAACTACAGGTTGAAAACTAAAGCATAATCTACATAGAAGAAAACCAAAGCAGAGAGAAACTAATTTGTCCACGCAGGTTACTTGGCCAGGAAAAGGTGGCTGGCCCCTTAGCTGATGAGTGGCAGATCTGGGATCAAACACAGATCATTTGGATCCAGAATCTCTACTCTTAACTATTAAGCTACACTACCTGTGATGTCTACATATATGTCTTGTATTCATCCAAGTGCCAATTTGTATCAAATTTTTTTTTTTAATTTCTAGAGACACTTGATTTTGATTTATATACCATCAATCCTACATTTAAACAAAAGTGCTTATTTTAACTTTTTCCCCAAATATAAATCTACTATTTATTTTTCTTCTCTTACTGCAATTGTTGAAACATCTAAAACAATTTTGAATAGTGTTTTGACTAGGGGAGCCTTTCTTATGTTCTGATTTTAACTGAAATGGTCCTAGGATCTCACCATTCAGAATGCTGTCTAACTTTTTTGACTGATCACCTTACATATGACTAAGATACGTAAGTGTTATTTTTCTTCTTGTTTTACTTAGAGAGTTTTATTTTAATAAGGAATGGTTTCCAAGTTTTATCACAAACCATTTCATCGTCTATTGATAAAATCATGTTTTACTACTTTGATTTATTAATCTAATTATGTTAATAGATTTCCTAACATTGAAAAATTCTTGCATTATCACCAAGGATTAGTCAACATTTGGCTATTAATTTGGTCTATCCTGTTATCCCTTTTATACATTGCTAGTGTCTTACAAGCAAATAGTTACAGAGAATTTTCACACATATATTGAGAAGTAATTTTGCTCTAGTTTCTTTTTTGTACTTTTTAATGAAGTTTTGTTGTTAAGGCTACGTCAAAGTCACAATTTGAATTTTAGTGCTTTCCATCTTTCTATGTGTGGTATGGAATAGCTTTCTGAACATTGGACTTAGTTACACTCTGAAAGCTATGAAAAATTCACATAGGAACCTCTTTTTTCCTTTTATATGGTGTCTCCTTTAATCTCCTTTCTAACCTCTTCTGAGATCATTGGTTTTGACAAGTTTTCTCCATGTTTTGAAAGGTTTGGGGGTTAGTTATATTTTGCTAAGAAAATATAAATTCCTCTAGATTTAAAAAATTTGTCATTTGATATAAATCCTTTTAATCATTGCTGTGTCTTCAGTATCTCGTTATTTTTGTTTTCATTATTCTTTAATGGGGATCATTGGGGGCTTTCTCTTTTTTTAAGAATCAGTCTTTTTGTTTGTGTTTAGTTTCAGTTTTATCTTGATTTTCTCCCTCTTCCTGTGGCTAATTCTTTCTGATATTTTATGCATGCATGTCTTAAGATAAATAGTAAATTCCTCTCTTTGTTATCTTCATTTAAATATATTCCTTAACAACACATTTTTCCTGTGTTTATAGCTTTTGCTGTCTCCCATAAAGTTTGGAAGTAGCACTTCCTTTTTACTATTTCCTATTGCTTCTAACTGTAATCTAGGAGTGTCAGAATCCATGGGTGGGAAGTGATTTTGGTATCTTTTTGTTATTTATTTATAATTTCACTAAATTATATGATCAACTGTTTTATAGTTTACTTTACAAAGTCTACTTTTCTGATCTTTTAAAAATGTTTCTGTGGCTTCGTGCACAGTTTCTGCAACTATTTCATAGAAATATGAAAAATGTGTCACTTTTACCTGACAATTATAAATGTACATATATCCCAGGGGAAATTTTTTATTAATAGTATATATAATTGCTGTCTTATTTTGCCTTTTAGATCTGTCTGATTCTAAACGAGGCAAACCAAAATATCCCCCAATAAATGTATCTCAACAACTATTTTTTTCCTAATGGTTTTTGCTTTACAAACTTGACTACTACATTATTTAACGCATGCAACGTAAGCATATTCATGCCTCTCCCTTTTATCTGCTCAATGGTCCTCTTTATCCTGTTTCGTGCTTTTATTTGTAAATTTCACCTTTCCTAAAAATATTAATACTGCCATTCTCGCTTTCTTTTCATTCTTACCTGCTATCTCTTTATCCATCTCTTTATTCTCAACCATTGTTTTTAACCATTTAAAGTCTGTTCGTTATAAATACCAATAACTTTTATAAACCATAAGAAGAGTTCCTGTTTGTATCAAAAAATTCAGTGCAGTTATATTTCATGCCATATGATAATATGGTAGATTCGCCTTCTTTCACCTTGTTGCACGGTTATTCATGCTTTTACTTGTTTCCTCTTTTTTCCTTGGAGCTGTTTTTGCTAAATTGACCAATCACTGTTCATTCCCTTTTCCCCCCTGCTAATTCGGTGGGCCTATTGTGCTTTCTTCATTCCTCTAATGATTACCTTCTCTCTCCTGCCATTCATATTCAAATACATGTTTTTCATTATTATACGAATGCAAGACAGCAATTATTTCCCTTCACTTACAGCTCTATTCTGGAACCGTTTCCCCCACACCCTCTTCAGATGAGAGTTTGGAACACTTTTATTTTACCCACCCCTTTCCTCCAACTGCTGGAGTTTGGTGAGCTATGCAACTCATTTCAGTTCTAACAACCTTTTATATAAGGTCTCGCCTGTAGCACTTCATGGACATTTCCAGTTGCTCAGACATCATCATTGGGGATTTCACACCACACACCCTGCCAAGATGATTGCCCATCACTGTTCCTTCTCCTCCTCATAGGTAGTGATTCTGGTTCAATTCGTATCCCTTGTTGAGTCCATCCTTAGATGGTGCACATGGGTGATACAGTCTCTGAATCTCTGCATGTCCCTGAATACCCTGCATTTACTCTGAGCGATGAATGATACCTTCTCTGCATATAGGATCCCTGGGCTGAAGATTTTTTTCCTTCAGCAGATGTTACTCTATTGTCTTCTAGTTTTCATTATTGCAGATGAGAAATTCATCCATCTCAGTTTTGTTTCTTTTGTAAGTAACAAGAAAATCAACCTGTTTTTTTCTTTCTAGAATCTCATAAGATATTTTATCCCTAAAGTTAATGAATTTCTCTAGGATGGTGTTAGGTTTGTGTATGTGCACACGCATGTGCTTTCTTCTTAATTTTACATGGAACTTTGTTTCCTGAGTGATTTCTTCTACCTGGTCTTCAAAACTATTAATTTGGATTGACAACAATGACTACCCTCTCTTCTTCAACTACTCCAGTATGTATTTTTTTTTAGTTTTTAAATGAAGGCGGTCACCCCCTGGCATTTGGATGTTACCGTTGGCTTTGCTGGTGTTACTTTTTCTGTACTTAGATTTATGTAAGTGTTCTTATGATTGCCATTTTTTAATTTGGGGTCCAGTCTTCCTCCCTATCTCCGTTGCTCATTGTCCTTAGGAGCCCCCGCATCTGTTTTCTTTGCTCCCACAACCTACAGCAGTGAGGTCCTGTGTGCTGTTGCTCTCCTGGGGCGCCCAAGGAGCTCAGTACGTCCTCTTAGATAGACTTCGGGAGGCACGTGCCTTCCACTCCTTGGTTTTTTTGCTGGCACTCAAGGTAACAGAGTGGAGAAAATCCATCGGTTTTGGTTCCCCCAGCTCCGGAAGGGCCAAGAAAACTAGCAGCTGCTGTCACGAGGCAATGTGCCAATGGGAGGGGCAGGTCAGCCTCTCTGCCACCCCGAAACCACAACATTCTTTCGGATCCGCACCCCATTCCCAGTTCTCAGCTGGCTCGAAGGGAACATACCTGCATCAGCTTTGTCTTTCAGGACCCTGACAGAGTTCTAGATCTCACCGGCACCCTTGATCACTGCTCAGCTCAGAGCAGGCCAGGAACCGGCTGGGAGAGGGGTGTGGGTGAGGCATCATTGGAGCCGCCATCATTCTGGAATCCTGGGGACACATTTACGGGAAAACACCGACTGCTCTTCTACTGTCCTTTTGTTTCAGCCTTGGGAAGGCAAAGGTTAGCATTTGGAATACTTGTATAAAAGGTGGTCTGGGACTCAGGATACAGCCCACTGGGGAGGTGCAGCTGTAAGGAATCCGGCTGGTGAGACCCACGCTCTGCAAACCGCACTTGCAACGGCCTCGGGCCAGCAATGCCATGAGGTGAGAAGCAGAAGCCCTGTTTGCGGAGCTGGGGACGGCGGGGCACTGCTGATGACAATAAGCAGGAAGGGGAGGTGCGTCCCAAAGCCTCAGGGAGGAGAGAGAGGAGCATCTGGGACAGGCAGTGAGCTGGCAGGGAGGGCCGGGGCCGAGCCACGCTTAGAGATCAACAAGCGCCTGACATCGCCAACCCCTTCCTCCTTCCCTTTCCTACTTTGCAAACTGATTTTCCACTTAGACTTCAGGAATGTACAAACATACACAGAATGCTATCTGTTTTTCAATATAAACAAAAAAAGATAACCTTCCTCTGCATTGCTATTTCTATAAATGAAAAATAAATGGCAGTTTTTTCATTTTAAAATTCTGAAAATTTCCACTCCAACATTGGGTTAAGACCCTCTCAGAGGGGTTCTTTTCAGGCTATGGTGCTGTGGGGCAAAAAACATTCTCATTTCCAGATAACCCCTTGTTTCAGAATTTGTCTTTTGGGCCAGCATTCCTGGTTGGAGTTGACCGGCATTCTCGTGTGGCCAAGAACAAGATGGAAAGTATAAGATGCAGAGAAAAAACAACAGATCTTTTATTTGATCACTTCTCTAAAACCGTGGGATGCTCTTATGCAGCTGTTTCGTAAGAAATGTGTCTCCGACCTGACAGGATAAATTCTCTTCGGAAATGAAACAAAGAAAATAGCATCATCCGCGAATGTAAAGCTGGCCTTTGTTACCCTCACCCCATCACACCTACAGAGAGCAACACAGCTGCTCTGAGAACAAGTATTTCCATCGTCCGATAAACCACATGAAGAGATTTAAAAAGAGAGAGAGAAAGAGGTCTATGTGAGAGCCGGGGCACACATCGCTGTGACAATGAAACCATCCCCAGCTTTATAGCATCTAAATATAACTTGTGATTAACAATAGTCACCTGCCAGTCAGTAAGGCCATAAAAATGATTAAAATCAAGTTTGGTAAAAGGCCATAAATTTGGTCAATAGAAAGGAAAGCATCATATTTCTAGATTTGGGTTCTCCCTGTAATCGCATTAATGGGGGGTCTCTATTCACCCCCTTCTCCAGCTGAAGCTGCATTTTCCTGTGTCAATGAGAGAATAAGTGGATTGTATGATTGAGAAGTGGTTTTAAAACTCCATGGACCAGCTAAATTAGCCCGATTCCTTGGAACTGTTTCAAAGATCTTTGGCTACTATTAATATTTTTTATCTTTCATTTTTATGATGTGCATGATGTCAGGAGCTGTGGCAGGAAGCACATTTTGTCAATTAAATAATTAATCCCACAGCATAAAAGTGAGGAGAAATTGACATTTGTCAGGTTCAAAGAAAATGAAAGCCGAGGATTTTTTCATCATCCAGGCTCGCAAAAAAACATGATCTGATAGCAGACTTGCCTTATTCACTTCTCTCCTACATCTCTCACTCCTGCTCCAAACATTTCCCATTATCAAAACACAGGAGAGAGAATGCATTTCCAACACCTCCCTCTCCCTCAGCCTCACCCGCCTAATCACAAGAAATCTAGCAACTTTATTTCCTAAATATGCCGCTAGTCTCCTCATGTCTCTCTGGCACACCATCAAAACGGGCTAAAATGGACTCCAATCAGCCAGAGGATGACCTTTACATGGAATTGCCTGCTTTCTGCTTTGGCCACTTGCACAGGGGGTTAGGAGCTGAGTGCCCAGGGCAGACCAGTCCGGGTTCACATCCCAGTTCAGGGTGGCTGGCCACAGGGTCTCAGGTCTCTCCAGCTTGGCAGGAGGGGGACATGGGGACCCACCGCACAAGATGAATGCAGGCTACGGGGCCGTGCACATAACCGGCGTAGCACACTGACTGCCGCGCACCACCAGCTATAGACAGCACATTCCATTCTGTCTCTAACACATTCTGATTTAGGAGGACGTCAAGGGAATGGAGCGTGTCACACCCTCTCTTCTCTCCTTCCTCTTCTGCTTAGACCTCTTCTCAGGCTTCCATCCGGCTGCTCCTGACAGGAGGCCTCCGCCTGCAGCCTCAGTCACTCTGTCACTCTCCCTTCTTCCCATTTCCCTGTCCTTGGCTTGCAAGGACCTGAGTAACAGCACGCTTCGGTCCGCTAAGAACTTCGGGTCCCGGGTTTCCACAGACGGTATCACCGTGTCATCAACAGCAGTCTGCACTGGATTAACGCTGCCTAGGAGGTGAAAATCTCAGCTCGCTATTTTTAACCTGTTTAAGCATCCTCCGCTCTGCCAAAACTAAATGCTTACTTGGGGTGGAGAGGAGCCTCCTCAACACATCATCCTGCCACATGGGCTGCTTTTTCCTCCTAATAGTATTGCCACGATGTATGGTTTTTTTTTTCTGATAGGACACTAAACAGTTATTTTTGTTACAGAAAGAAGACTTCCCACTGGGTTCAGATGGCATGCATTTCCACAGTACTCCGCATTTTTTAAATTGGTGAAAAATGTACCCTGATAATCTATGTCAGCTGTGTAGACGATACAACAGAAGAAAAACAGGTTTTAGTGTTATAATTGTACAACGGACGAACGTCCCTTGACTTACCAAGAGTACATGTATCAAACATGTGCTCTGTACTGTCTCTTAAAAAATAGATACAAAATGTTAAGCTATCTTGTCCCTTTTCATGAAATTTGATACCTGTAATTAGTAAGGCAATTTTTTTTTTTAGGGGAAAAAAATTCTCTCTAACAAATGCCATGAGTCATATTTGACATAAGCTGGTTTGGGGAAGTGACCACTCTTTTAATTGAGTCAGGACAGCTCTTTCCACGATGCAGAGAAGAGAACAATGGGAAATTTTCTAACTTTTGAATGATTTATTGTGTTATTACTTTTTCTTAAATTCATTTCTGATCAATATCGAACTATTAGCCACCCCGTAAGGTGATTGCAAAAGAGCTAGTATGTCTTTCTTTTTTAAGTTTAACTTATTTTTCCTCGTTTCCTGATTAAATTAGCTAAGTGATGCTAAATTCTATATAAACTGTGCAATACAAATGTAAGGGGATTTTATTTTTATTAGTGCTTATCTTGCCCACATCTCAAGACTGTATTAGAAGAAAGAAAATGTAACTATGTATGACTAATTTAAAATAAGCTGCTGTATTCTGTATTAAGGCATGGGAATCAGTAGGTTTAGAATTGTGTGGTAATGTTACAGAAGTGACCATCCCACTGGCAGACTATGCAGGAGAAATGAGAGTCTAAAAATGTTCAACAAATGTATGTAAGGGACCAAACGGTTAATGGATTGTATCGTGGGAAAGGAGGATGTTTTATGGAATAACCCTGATGTTCTAGATTGCCTGCGAGAGAGAACATGAAACCTCCCACAGAGAGGCTCTTGCATAAACAGACAGACACAACCAGGTGGGCTGCGTGGACCGTGAGATGATCGGAAGAGGAATTCTTACTTTCTTAAGAAGGAAAGATGAGTTTCCTCACCAGCTGGTCCTCACCTTCTTGACACTGTCAGCAGCCCTAGAGACCCAGGTTTCCAGGCTATGGGCAAACACGGTGGCCAGGTGCCAAGCCACACATACACTGCGAAGCTGTGGAGTGACGCTCCACGTGTGCGGGTGCCTATGTCTGGGATCCACATGCCACTCGGTGGCTTTCTACCTCTAATCTGGAATACTGTGTGGACTTTTGACATCTCAGAGTCTGGCTCAGAAGACAGGACATCTAGCTGGGAGGGGAAGACAGGGATACCTCCCCGTGGGAACCCTCTGAGCAGGCCCCAGTTCACGAGAACAGTGACCTACCTTGTCGGCCGAACTCATCTGCTTCCCTGTGAACCAGGTCCTTTACTCGGTTCCCGTAAAGCAGCCGTGAGGAGTCATGATCGAAAGCCTTCAGGGTTTCACTGGAACTGTAGGACTTCTGCGTGGGCACCCTGCACTCGTCGTTGTCTGCTGAGGAGTTGGTGTGCCGCCTCTCCTTCTCTCGCCTGCTCTTGGTCAGGGAGCAGTAAGGCCTGCGTTCTTTCACATCCATGCCTCATTCCTTCTGGGTGCACATCAGTCCTGCTCGCCACCAGTCATGCTCAGGGTTCAAATCTCATTGGGCTCCCTGGAATGACAAAACACCTGCATGATGTCATCATAATTTCCATCTAAAAACTGACTGACTCCTCGACCGACACGCTTCTCAGTCTGGAGAATGGTGGAGACTAAACGAATTGCCCATCTGGGAAACCTGCCTTCAATGAGAAACGAAAATTTGTGAAACCAGCGTAAAATAGCCTGTGCTACCAGGAGGAAAGACACACTTCCCGCCACTAAGACGTATGCGTGATTGTTGAAGCTAACTAGAGCTAATTTTTCACATTAATACGAAAAAGCCTCTTAAGCTCAAGCTTACATTTTACTACAAAAGCAGTGAAAAACTGGCCTCAATGTTTGTTAAATTTTCCACAATGGAAAATTTTTCTCATGCGGCGTTTTCTCCATTCACAAACTCCCTTCCTTTTTCTTATAAAAACTTATGCTGTTTTTATTTCTTCTTAAAATATTTTAAAAGATCGGGAGCCAAGTGGGTGCTTCTTAGAAGCGAGACTTGGTCAGATGCGCTGGACATTTTATTATTTTTTGACAGAGAGTTTTCCTTCAGAGGGCATGATTTTCATGTGTCAGGGATCTAAATGGGATGAGTTGGGGAAACAGCTGGCCCTTCCCTCTTACTCCTGTCCTGAAGGTGCGTTTTCCTTTCCAGAAAATGAACTTAATCAGCCCTATCTGATATTATTTAAGTTAATTCAAGAGGCTAATTTGCTGGAGTTTCTTGCAAACTAGCAAGTAGCAAGAATACGCTAGAAGGAGCAGGGCACAGAGGTGTGTTTCTGTGCTGAGCAACTTGCTTTTTCTTGGATTTGTGGACTGATGGGAATGCATGTGATAGAAGGACTGTGCTGCCTGAGACACAGGGCCCACACGAGCGACAGCTGCCCAGGGCCCCTCTGGCCCTCCTTCCCCT
Source organism: Manis javanica (assembly GCF_040802235.1). Classification (NCBI taxonomy): domain Eukaryota; kingdom Metazoa; phylum Chordata; class Mammalia; order Pholidota; family Manidae; genus Manis; species Manis javanica. The sequence goes on from NC_133167.1 coordinate 102,691,465, forward strand.
TGACTCTTTATCCATGGGCCTTTTCTTTTAATCTGAAGGTCCCCGAAGGCCTTGCCTTCAAGCCAGAGTGTTATCCTGACCCCCAAGCCTTCTTCCCCAAATTCACTTTTTATTTGAGTGAGTCCACAGTCAACTTAAACAAAGGATTCCTGGGGCCCCACATCTTCTCTTTGATTCCGCATCCTTGGGCTGATTTCTACTCAGTATTCCCGCCGCTGAGAGTCCCTCCGCCTGGCAACCCCCCTCTCACTCCCTTCATCCTTGGCTGTCCTCATGTACAACATGGGGCTCCTTCATGCACTGCCAGGGTGGAGTCTTGGGGCTGATGCAGATTCTCCCACGTCAGCTCAGCTCACATCTACGCTGTCAACGGGTCTTGGTTTTTTCGGAGCAACATGCAACGCCTATAGTTGGCACGCTCTAACGTCTGCCTTCCATCCAGCTATAAGAAAAGTGGTGAAATTCTTTGAACTGCAATGATCCCAGAGATCCAAAAATGTTGGGAATGTTGGACTGCTTCTCCTGCTCCCTCTTTAACCCAACTATCTCCTCTTCTACCCAAATTGCCAGGGAAAGCGTGGTTCACATCGGGTTCCACATTTCTTCTCTACTGCTGAATTGAGCTGGGCTGTTAAAAGCAGTTGCTGATATTTTACTTTGGGTACTGAAATGTACCTTGACTTCCTTACTGTTTTCTTCTCTTCCATGAATCTGATTTAAAACAAAACAACTAATAGTCTTCACTGACCCCTTCTGATTCCTTACCTCATTAATCTCTTTACACATTCTTCTAATAGCTCTTAATAGAAATTGAATTTCTCTTATTGCAAATTTCCTTTCCGTTTAAGACAATAAATAATTTCAGAGTGTGGTAATGGAGACTATTTTTATACAACAGGATTAAAACAACACACCGATTCAGTCTTTTTGTTCTAACAAACAGAAGTTAGTTTAGATAAATACTGACTGAATGATTAACATATTATTCTCTTCTACATGCTGAGAACACAACCGCCAAACAAAACAATGTCCTTGCCTTCATGGAGCATAACATCTAATCAGGGAAATAGGTACGTTCTTTCTAATACAGTGATTAACTATGTCTGAGTTCAAGGAAAACCTTGTTTCCAAAGAGTCCTGATTCTTTGGAGGGAAGGCCATATAGACTCATAACTAAATGATCATTTAAAAGCTTTTAATCGGCTGGAACAATATCATTATTCAAGCATTTTTAGCAATAGCGCTTTGGGATTTGAAATCATTATGAAAGTTCTATTTCTTGCCCTAAGTTGATATCTCTTTCAAAATAAGCATTGCTATATATATACATATGTATGCATTTTTATCTTTAAAAATGGACTAAGCAAGGAACATTGTTTTTTTTTTTCTTTTCTGCTTTAGTTTTGCTTCAATTAGTTGGACCAGGCATTAGTAAACTCTAGTCCACTGGCCAAATCTGACCTGTTACCTGTTTTTGCACATAAACTTTTACCAGAACGCAATGTCTCTATGGTTGTTGGCTGTGTTGGTGCTATGTGTGTGGTGTGACAGAGCTGAGCAGCTGCAACAGAGACTTTAGTGAATCATATTGAGTCTCCATGAAAGACATGTTGAAGTCTTCCCCCCAGAACCTATGAACATGACCTTATCAGGAAATGTGGTCTTTGTAGTTGAGATCGAGTTAAAATGAGGGTGGGTTAAGGTGGGTCCTCAATTCAATGACTGGTATCTTCAGGAGAAGAGAGAGGGAGACCTGACTGCAGAGACATACAGACAGACAGGAAAGAAGACCACGTGAGGATGGAGGCAGACACTGAGGAGGTGCAGCTAAAGCCAAGGATCACTTGGGTCACCAGCAATGACCGGAAGCTGGGGGATGGGCACGGAACACATTCTTCCTGGAACTTCAGAGGGGGCACTGCCTGGCCAACCCCTTAATTTCAAATTTCTTGCCTCCAGAACTGAAAGAATAAATTTCTGTTGTTTTAAGCCATAAAGTTTGTGGTAATTTGTTACTGCAGCCTTCGGAAACTAATACAGAGACCCAATGGCCTTCAGAGTCCAAACCCCAGAGTCTCTGGCCCTTTAGAGAAAAAAAATTGCCAATATCTGCTTTAGACCATCTGTATTTCCATTCTGGTTTTCTTGATCCCTTTGGAACTTTGAAGGGAAAGAGGACTCTCTTTACTATATAGTCCATGATACAATCTAATCTTGCAATTAGAAAATAAGTTCTTTAATGTAGTAATATGAACATATATCATTGCTAGTAGGGATGCAGCCTTCCTTATCTTACCAATGGTTCTAAGTCAGTACCAACTTATGTTAATAAAATAACAATAAAAAGATAATTTTAGGTATTCTTGAGCTTTATCAAAGTTCTCAGCACCAGGTGACGGAGTTTTCTTAATTTGTGAAGCAATTCTTTAGTGCCATGATAAATCGAGGTAGAGTACTCAAATACATCACCAAAGAAGAAGACATTTTGATCTTAGAGATTTTAAACAACAGAAAGTCCTTTGCATCTGTCTTTCCATTTTTGTGCATAGTTCAAACTCTTCAAGGATTTAATCTACACTTAATGTTTGCAACTACTGATAGGCAGTCTGATGGAAGTCAGTGAGTTCAATATGACTTCAAAAGGCAGTTTCCCGCGTTATCTCCTGCACTCCAGGCTGAAGATTTGAAAGTCAAAATGCGCAGCTGCCTACATAGCACTCAACTGTTGGAGCCCTTTGACAGTGATGTCCATGGTCCTACACCAGGAAGAGGGTCACTGGGCCATTCTCAGCAGAAAGCATTTAATGAACAGGACCTCAGCTGCATCAGTGGGTAGGGCCTCTGAAAACTAAGGAAAACTATTAGTAAGAAAGTTGGCCAGAAACTTATGATAGAACTCTCTACAGAAAGTATATAACGACATCAAATTGATTTGGTTCCTTTTCATTATCTCCTTGAAAGACAGCCAGTTATGAACAATAGCACTTTGGAAAAATCATAGCCGATCATAAAGCAAATTTTTGGCTGTTTGTTTTTTGTCTCAATATCTTGTAAAGTGCTTGATTGACAAAATGAAGGGGCAGGCAGTCCCTCACTGGGGGCAGTAGGCTTAGAGTATCATATCCTCTATATCAGATGTATTTGTTTTAAAGCTGCTTTGAAACTTGGCTAAAGAAATTAACAACATTATTACTTTGTATCATAACATGTCCCTAATCCCAAAGAACCATTTTTAGTTGTACCTTTATTTATCTGATTTTAACTGGATGCTTTATAGCTTTAAAACCCTTGCTGCCAATGATTACACCTTATCATACTTACAACACACATCCATGAAATCACCTGTACTTTTGAAATTCCATGAGCTTATGTGTCTGTCTAGCAACTGAAATTGAAACAAATAATGGATCCAAACAAACACCTGGAGTCAGGGAAGAGCTAGAGGCACAACTACGGATAGGGCTGGGGCAGGGTGAATGGGGGGAGGTGAAATCAGAGGGAACCTTGGGGGCCAGGTACCAAACAGCCCAGAGCAGGCCGACCATTTTCATCTGCGTTCTACCAGTCATGGGTGACCATGGAGAGTTTTACTCGGGGTGTTAGCATGACCAACCAGGTTTCCAGTCTGCTAAGATTCCTCTGGCTGAAGTGTGGGGAACAGGGAAGAGGGCCTCTAGTAGACAGAGAACAGATCCTTCCACCCTGCTCAAAGCACACTCCCAATTCTCACTAGTCTTTCATTTAAAACATAGATTAAGCAGTAGTATTTGTTTTTCGTGGAAACTAGAAAATACACATAAGCACCCCCAGCAAAAATCATTAAAATTGCCCTCTTAGCCATTTTAATATTTAGTATATATACATATACCTTCAATATGGTTGATTTGTAACCCACTTTTCCTTAACATATTGTGAACATTTTTGGATGAGTAAGGACATATTTACATCTTTACTTACAAAATAATACATAGTAAGGTTATTGTTTTAAAATGCAAACATATTGTCCATGCTTTATCATAGGTAAGCAAATATGCAAACTGAGACAATGAAACAAACAGGAACAATAGACTAAAATAGCTACTGAGTAAGTGTGAACACTGGAAAATTTTTAATTGGAAAATATATAGAACAGTGCCTTAGGCTATAAGAAAACTGGCTTAAATTTCATCAAATCATTAAAAATTCTTTCAAAACTATTTATATGTAGAAGGAAACAGAAACTGAAAGTGATCAAAAAAGAAAAAATGTGGATAATGAGGCTCATTTACTCAGTAATGCAATGTAGGACTATAGTCTATGATTTAAAGAAAACAAATACAGGAATTCACTTGCATAGTTTGAAATGAAAAGCGATTCTGTTTTTCCTGATAAAATTATGGACAATGGTGATATGTGTTGATACAGCTATGGAGGCTGTGTTCACAGTGGCAGGAATCACTATAGGGAGAGGCCACGATCTCCATGCTCGGTGTAGTTGGGAAAAGCCATCTAGGACCCAATAGCCAAATGGAGCCTTCCTTCCCTGCAGGCCTCTAGGGGAAACTGTTAATCTCTCTCAACTTGTCTGCCTGCCTGGATCAACCAGTATCCATCAGATCTATTTAAGCATTTTTATGATGATTTAAACCAGAACCCTGAATACAGAGGCTACCACTATATTCGCCTGTGCTTCAGCCTGAGCTTTGAAAATTTTACCAGTTAGCGTGTCCGGTTCAGAGGGAAAATCAAGGGAACAGTCATGTGTTAGGTAGATACGTTGTTCCCCCAATGGCCTCAACTATACACTACATAAAACACAAAGACCCAACCAAACGTCTGTTCGATATCCACTTTGATATCCCTCCACGCATTGTTTTGATCAGACTGTCACGCCATCTTCAAATGAACACACCCACCTCAGTGGATATGGCAGCCAAAGTCAAGTGCAAAATAGTAATGCCTACATTTATTACACACGTTTTCATGTGTGGTATTTGACACATTGGATGCCTATGTCTAACAACAGCTCATCAATTTGGTGTTACCAGTTTTACGGATGAGAAAATATGAGAAATCAGCAAATGTTCAGGACAGCCAGCCAGTGAGTGGTGGGGCTGGGATTCATGTTCCTATACGGTGCTCTTCCCTGTGTTTCTTTGAAAAGTTATCAAACTGTAGGATCTGTGTAATTGCAACTTCAAATTAAACCTTTTGTCATAATGCAAGAAAAGTAAGCGAGCCTTCTAGACGGCTTCGCAACATGGGTGCCACTGACCTGGGGACAGTGGGAATGCTATTTGTCCCTAGAGGAGCTTCGTAAATGAGGAGAGAATATTATTTTCCTAAGTGCTGGGCATATTCCTCTCTTTAAGAGTGGACATAAAAGCTCCTTGATGAATTATTAATTTCAATCTTGATTATTTATTGAGTGCTTAGAATACACCAGGTGCTTTACATATATGACCTCCCTTAATCCTCACAGCAGCCTTGCTGGATGAGAATTATAAACCCCATTGTCACACGAGAGGACTAAGGCTCAGAGAGACCAATGGACTTGTCCAAGGACTCAGAGTCAGGAAGTAGCCAAGCAGAATTTGAACATACCTCAGTTTAACCCCAAATATGTATTCTTAACCACCAGACTATGCTTCCCAACCTTAGAAAAAGGGATTTAAGCAATAAAAAAAACCCAATTTTAAAAAAAAGATAAAAAACAGAAAACATGACAGCAAAGAGTTTGACAAACTGTGTCAAGGTGTCAACAGAGCCATACCAACCAAGTCAATGAAGGTTGTCTTAGTTACTATGGTAATTAGATATGCAGAGATCACAGTACCAGGGAGGCAGAAGTAAAAGTCAAGTGGAATTGAACTAAGGAGTAAGAAAGGTGGAAAATCCAAGGCTGAGTTCAAAAGAAATACACTGGGAAATATTTTCCAGCTCCTTCTTGAAGGAAAAGACAAGTAAGAAAGAAATTGTATTATGTGTTTCAGAGGAGGGCACCATGCCCTTGTCTTCTCTCCCACCCCATGTGGTTTATCTACCAAAGGAAGGAGGCTCTCCTGCACCAGGGCCATCAAGGTCACATGAATGTTTTTGTGTGCCCTGTATTTCCCTGAATAAATGTCCCCCTCCCACGCTGGTTTCCAGGGACTCAGGTGGAGCCGACCCTGATCCTGGGGTCAAGAAACTGCCTGCACAGAATCCCAGCGGCAGGTTCAGGAATGGACATGGGACCTAAGCCAGGCCAGGAAGGTCAGGTCAAGGACATGCGGTAAACTACGGAGAATGAGCCCACCTACAACCAGCGCCGTGGAGTGGCTGATCTGGGGTCAGGTGAACATGGGTCTTGATTATATTGTTGCCACCTTGCAGGGAAAGCCAGTCGGTCGATGAAGCGTACATAGAAGAAAACACCTCAGGAAAAGAAAAACATGACTTTGAAGCAAGTTCTTACACTGGAGTTTCCAACTACAAAAAAATCTATAGTAATACAACTGGGGAGGAAATACAGGACAGGTTTTTGATCAGGAGGATCTATGTTAAAGTCCAGCTGCACGATTTACAATTCATGTGACTTAGGACCTCGGGTAGATTACTTAAAACTCCCTAGGATGTGGTTTCCTGTATCTCATTCTCTAAAATGCATACGACAATATCTTTCTCCTGGTAATATAATTAAGATTAAATGCGTTGTTAGATGCATTTAGCACCATGACTGGCACATAATATAACATCTCCTTGATAAAGGCCAGTTCTTATAATTAAATTAGAAGCATTGCCTAGTATCGAAGAATAATGCCCAGTGTCATTAGGTTTATCTGAGGAAGCTGGGATATAGAAAATGCATAAAAGATCAATTCTTTACAATTGAGAACAAAGGATTATACAGCTGCAGTGAAACTCGTATTCAGCTTAATGTTTGAACGGAATTTGAGTTTTTAATTTTTTTGTGAGCTTCTTCGGAAATACTATGTCATCAAATGAGAAAAAAAACAGTTCCCATACTGAGAATTTCAAAATGATTTCATCTATAACGTTATCCAAATATTTATGTCTTGGTAGTACAAGGTGGTAGGCAAACAGCCGGAGGACTTTCAAGAGGAGCAATGAAACTGATTAAGAGTCCCTAGATCGGAAGACTTACGTGAGGTTTATTGTAGTAACAACTAGGTGGAGACCTGATAACTGCGCGCAAGTATTTGTAGAATAAAGGATAAGTGCGGTTATTCATGCCTCTGCAAACCACAGGCGAAATTACTATAATAAACATATCCTCTGTCTACTGCCCACCAGGTAGTTTTCATCTCAGTCTGAAATGCACCAGACCAGCCAAATGGCACCTTCTTCGCAGGCCCCTGGAGAGCAGGAAATGCTGGTTCAGGGCTGGAGGTGAGGGTCTCACTCAACATTGCATCTCCCAGTGCGGTGAGGAGGGAGACCTGAAGGGAGAGTTGCAAACCCCACTTCCTCTTTGAAGTGGTGACACTGTCAGGGGACAGGGAGGAGTTGCTTTAGCGCACCCAAACACTTAAGGGTTCAGTCCTAGTGTCTGATTTGCCTCAACAGCTCTGGGAAGTCTCTTAGCTGTTCGATGATGCAGGACTGGGGGAGGTCGGGACTGGGTCTTTACGGGTGAAGGAAAAAGGGACCAAGAGTTCCACAGCCAGTGTGCCGGGCAGCTGGGCCCTCACCCTATTGGGCTCAAGCCTCTCTAATAGTTTTCTCCTTTGATGTGTATCATTTGGTTCTAAACAAAGGTAATTCAACACTATCAGGATATACAACCATGCTTGATTTGGCATAGGCACACATAGAAATAGAATGTTTTAACACCTCAAGTTTAGGTACATACCTGGAGGTCCATATGTATATCACACTCAAATATTATGACTTTGTATAAATGCTTCCAAACAGTCAAGTAAAAATAGGGAAAGTGTATCCAATTAGTCAGCTGTTCTGGATTTCTTGAATGTTTTATATCATAAAGACAAATGTGTGCATAATTTATAATGTTTATAAAAAATGTTACGAGCCAGGTCTGCACAGCCTGCCCCGGGCTTGCCTTGTCAGGGGCACCTGCTGAGGGGCGAGGGGGTGCTCCTGTCCAGCCCCTGCTCTGCTGTTCCCCAGCCCAGCGCCCTGAGGAGGGGCCTATGTCTGCTTCAAGGGCGGGCCTTTCTGTATTTAGCACAAAGGCCCTGCAGTCAGTGGCTCAATCAAAACCTTTTTTTTTTGCATGCTGTTACTAATGGTAGTTATAAGCCAAGGCACAGGATTAAAACAGACCTAGGCAGCAGATAAAACCGTTGCCTTCTCAGATGTCTGCTGAAGAAGGGTTCTTTCAGCGCTCTTCCTGGCCACAAAAGGGCGGTGGGAGCCAGTGTGTTCCAACAGGCATGCAGAGAAATTCGGCTTCCTTGGCTTCCCGTTGACTCTGCCAAGTAGAGGACCTGGACTCCTGCCACTGGGTTTCATACCTTGATGATGTGTGTTCTAGACAACTGTGAGCATCCACACTTTCAACGTAGGCTAGTAAATTGTGGCTACTCAATAAATAGTAAACCGCAACAACTGTTTGGAGTAAGTCAGTTTGGTCTGTGTCTTGAAAGAGGCGATCCTAAAATGCAGTAGTCACTGCAGAGAAAACAGGATCGAGTTTGGGCAACCGTGGCTTTGCTTGGAAATAACTTGTTATTCATCTCGCTACAAAATAGTTACGGTGTCTGGTAATAGTTACAATGCATCCTGCAGGAGGAGGTTAAAATTAATTTGGATGGAGCACTAAGAAAGGAACCCCAATGTATGAGAACTCCTTCATGAGGTGAGTCCCCCTGCTCTGGGCATCACTGTCCCGACTGGGCATGGCGGTGCTCTCCCGAACTAGGCGGCAGCAGTTCTGCAACCTGGAGGTGTATTAGGTTAACACTCATTTAATTTTTGATCCCTCTGCTTCTAAAAACCAGTAGGGGGCCAATTAGCATTGATGACAAGAATTATTTTGCATAATGGACACTGACCACCCATGAACTGGACTGAGACTGCTAACCTACCTGCCAAGTGGTAATGACTACTAGTTATTATTAGGCTAGACCGCATTCCTTTTCTCCTGCACTCCCCCCCTTCTCCCCTTCGCAGCCACCACTATCCGCCGTGTACACCTATGCAGCGTTAATACCACTTTGGAAAGAAGAACTCACGGACATAACGATTTCCGTGATTATTTCTGGACAACAGCCGCCATCTCGTTGGATTATCTCCGCGGTATGTGGCAGTAAACATGTAACGTGGAGCACATTTTAATTGCTGTGATGTATATGAGACTTTGGGGTCATGTTACAGAGTGTTAACTGAAAGATCCAGCGATGACTTTAGCATGCCTGCAGGCCTTTTAAATTGTTATGGGAAATTGCAGCATTCAATTGAGCAGTTTGAACACGGAGTTCCCCGAAGGCTTATTATAGTTTGGCAACATGATGCCAATTTCAACTAATGTACAACATAATACTTTTTGTCCTCTCATACTTTATCTACAGAACCTTTCTAATATGTACAATTTGAAAACCATGAAACGTAGGCAGATGAAGAGCTCTAGAATTGAAGCCATTTACTGCACGTTATTGGCCAATGTCCTCAGGTGCAACAGGATCCCACTCAGATGGAAAAAAGTGTATCAAAATAGAGGTCTAATAATAATAAATAGCAGTAAATAGAACATGCCCAAATTAGTTGAACTACAGTAAATACCTCCAGATAACTCAACTCGAAAGTAGCAGGTATGTAAAAAATTAACGTCCCATAATAAGTTACTTATGAAATGCATCACAATGTATAAGCAGTTTTACATATGCTCCGATAAGAAACTGGCTGTGAAAACCTGGTCCCTTAAGCATGAATTACTAGCATCTCAAATGCAAGAAATGGCTTACTAGCCTATCGGGGTGGACTAGGGGACCCTCGATCTTCTCCTTGGGTACAGGAAATACAAGTCTATGTGACTTCCAGGTGCTGAAAGGAAATGAGATAAGCCAGCTTCCCAACCCCTGGCTTGAAGGAGCCTGCCAGACCCTCTTCTCTGGATATGTCAGAGCAGATGACTCAGCATCCTTCAGGGAGGACAGGAGGTGTGCCCGAGCTGTTAGCTGTGCCTCGGCCGTCCCCCACGTGGCTCAGATCACACCCACTTTGGTCCATCTGCAGAACCTGGGAAGTTAACCACAGTTAGAATACCTGCCTCCCCTAACTGTACTAACTGCCTAAGAATGACTAGGAGGGCAACCACTTCCTTCGAAGCCCTACAACTAAAGGCATAAAGTAGATCCTGTGAAGTAAGCAACCCCCATCAAACTGGCACGGGGCATTTCTACCAGGCCACCTACAGGGACTTGGTTTGGACATTTAATGCTCTGATGGGAGTTTTCCCTCCATCGAAGGCCAGGGCAGACAGGCAGAAAAGGGAGGCCTTTCCGAAGCCAAGGAGTATAACCAAGCAGACTGAGGACACAGATCTGTCCTACAAGTACCTCGCTAAAAAAATGTAGTAAAAGAGAATAAATTATGGCTAAAATGTCAGGAAGCTGAATACTATCGAAATACAGATTCTGGATAATAAACTCTTGCACATCCCTGTGGATGGCTCATTGAAAGTACATTTTTCAATGGGATCATTCTTAATTTTCTAGTTCAGCAAATTCTACACAAGGCCGTTTGCGGCACTCTTTGAAATACTAAACATTTTGGCGGCACCTTGAAAGGTGCAAAAGACTCAAAATAACATTGAAAAGTCACCCACAATTATAATGCAATTATTTCTCCAGTAAATCAATGTCTTCCAGTGTCAATAAAGGAATACAAGCAGTTTCAGTTAATCACACTCGTCACTTGCTGGCCCTTCAGGACTTGTTATTTGTTAACAATCTGTTGCTTTCTGAGTAGCGATGTTTATTGCCCTGACCATATCCTCTCTTATATTTTCAGGGCAGAAGGCTCACATTTCGGTAACAATGTAGTACTTCTTGAAGCTGGCCCAACAATGTGATACTCAGTGCTAGCCACACACACCATGCTCACAACCAGAGCAGCTCAGCTTTCTGGTTGGTAGACCAGCCCACGACTTCCAGTTGCAACAGAAATGATAAAAACCTTGGCAAACTGATCTCAGTTTGGTGGCATCCCTTACTCATGCATGGCCCGTGGATAAGCCAAGCACAGTGGTGGAAAATACTGCAGGGCAGGAATAGATCTCAACAACTGCACAAGTTTCTCTGGTCTGTGGCCATGCAAACCACTTTTAAGCTGTGTTGTTCCTGTTCCGGACTAAACACTATTTTAGTTATTACAACAGTTGAGAAGTGGGAACGGAATGGCTGTAACTCAAGTTTTACTGTACCATTATTTTCCATTCAACTATACCGCACACCTTTTCTACTTCAAAATGCACAATTACCTCATTCAAGAAACCCTCTCTGATGTTAACTGCTGTACCACCGCTATGTCTTGCCATAGTAGGTCTTCAATAATCAATAATATTTTCTGATTTATGTGAACTTGCTAAATGCCCATTTTGCATGCATTATCTCATTTAATTTCTACAACAAACCTATGGGGTAGGTTCTTTTTTTAACCCTCTTCCACATATAAGGAAACCTAGGCTCAGAGACATCAAGCAACTCATCAAGGTCACACAGCCACTCAGTGGTATCTGGGGCTCAACATCGAGTTGCATGGCATAAAATCTGTGCACTGGACTGTAGCATGATGTTGATGGTTATGAACTATGATGTCCAAAAAAACCCAAATGAGACAACAGGGCTGATTTTAATAGAAAAATAAAGGATCTCTAAAAAGAAAATATAATATAACATTGTCTTCAGGGTATCTTGCATTGGCCACCACTAGATTTAGTTCATTTGTTCTGGAGAATTTTTTTTCCCACTATCTCTTATAGAGTCCTCATACTCTATTACAATATTCCTCTTAAATAACAGGGAAGTGTTGCTCTAGCAAGGACGTTATTGTAACAAAATCATGCTCTAACATCCATCTGTCTCCATGATCCTTATTATGGGAGGGTTTATGTCTGGAAAAAAAATGGTTGTGCGGAATATTCTCATTATGATCATGCAATGTAACAACAAAAGGAGAGACCTTCAAATTGAAAATCAAGTCATTAAAAATTATAAAACACAATCAACCTGAGGCTTCCACAGCCCTGGGTACCTAAGAAGTTGCCAAATAGAGATTAAAAGAAGTTTCATGTACATTGCCAAAGTTCACCGAGTACTTGATAAATGCTCATTTTGCAAGCATTATCTCATTTCATTTCTACAACAAACCTGTGGGGGTAGGTTCTTTTATTAACCCTCTTTCACATATAAGGAAACCTAGGCTCAGAGATATCAAGCAACTCATCAAGGTCACACAGCCACTCAGTGGTATCTGGGGCTCAACATCGAGTTGCATGGCATAAAATGTGTGCACTGGACTGTAACATGATGTTGATGGTTGGGGCAGAGATGTGCAGTCACATTAGGTAAAATAAAATGGTAGATGGTATCAATTCTCGTGTTTTAGTGTGAAAGCTTTTCAGGAAAAGATGATCATCTACAGAAGTAACAGAAATATTACTCTTATGTCATAATATTGTTCAGTGGGGCTTTGGTAAAATCCCGACATCTGAGAGCACCCCACGGAGCAGCCAGCCAGTGCCGTGACACAGAGCAGCAGCCGGCGTGTGCAGTCACAGAGTGGGAAAGGCCCATGCTCACACATTAGAGCTGTTGCACATGATTTCGGCTATTAATTTTCACACTAAGTAGTGAGGAAAAAGCACATTTCCTAATTTCAACAAGGCATGTTTATAAATGAAAAACAAATTCTACCCGTGGTATATGGTGGGGTTTATGAGAGATGCAGGCTTCATGAGTGAAATTAAGATGGGTCCCCATCACAGAGAATGCCACAATTCACATAACTAATCACCCATAAAACCTATTACAAACAAACACTAAGGAAAACCCAAAAAGCACAGAAGAGTGATGAAATTTCCACCTCAATGACTGATAAAGTGAGATATATCAAAAATCAACTGAGCTGGAAAAATGACACACTGTGAAGAGGTGCTTAGGATGATATGTGGTCAGGATCCTCCATTAGTCAAAGTGATGACTCTCAGTACCTAGACATTTCAGGTCCTCAGACCTGGAAGCTCAGTTGTAATGACAGAAGTCTGTCTTCTCACATGGAAATGAGAAAGGATGCTTCCAAAGCCAGCATTCTCAGGGAAGGACTTGTCGGTTGAACAGTTAGTTCTCAGCCTGAACTTTAAGAAAACCACGGCTGTCCTTCCCTTTCAGAATTTGACAGAATACACATTTACCACATGCTCTTTAAATATTGCTTCATAACCAGTTTCTTGGCTTCAAGTTTTATATCTTCTCTTACCATTGTTTTGGGCCACCCATCATTAATGATGTTTCTATATAACTTTTTAAGGACATTGTGTTACAGGGAGTCTATTAAGGATATTTAAAAAACAACAACAACAACAACAACAAAAACTAGCTGTCACATTACCAAATATCTTACTTTTGAAACAGTTACAATGTGAACTCCCAGCAAAGCAGAGCTGCCTCGTGAATAGTGGCAGATGCTCCCTGAAAGTTTGCTGAATAAATACGTGTCTGAGACAACGATCCCCCCCAGAACGCTGTTACATCAGATCACAGAAGCGTCTTTAACACGACCTTCACCTTCCACAGGCGTCAACATAAAACCAGAAATGCTAACTCATTTCACAAAGGACAAAGTATTCAAGTCACACATGAAAAGCGACGGGGGTGGGGCCTTCAAATGGGAAACGCCAAGGGAAACAGTCTATGGAGGAATCCTAATAAAGATTCCTTTTTAAAAATTTTCCAGATGGATTTTTCTCCTTTGTTCAAGCTTTGGCAAAACAATCATTTTTTTCCAGTAAGAGAAATTAAATAATCCAGACAGTCTAAGATGCTTGGCTCGTAGGGTTGATAAAACTTCTTACTGGTCTTGAAAAGCAAATGCCATTCAAGTGCGTTCTTCCAGGCCAGCCTTCTTGTTCTGTGGGTTGAAGGTCCAGAGGCACATTGATGGGCACTGAGGAAGCACGGGGATCTGGAGCTTTACCCAGATGCAGAACTGCACCTTCTGGCTGTTTATCTTTCTCGGGAGCGACCCAGCAACACCGTCTTTATGGTTGTATGCTACACTTGTTCCCGGTGCCAGAGTACAGCCACGTTGTCACTGAAAAGGCAAATTGCATTTTACGGCTGTATATGCCCAACTTCCTCCTCCCCGTGCATTCATCTGTCACTTCAAAAGAAGCATCATTTCAAAATTAAAAAAGGGTCATCTGCAAAATGCCGGTGTCGCGTTCTACTGTAGATAGTGTTGCAAGGGGCGCCTTGCCTCCAATGCTTCCAGGAGTGGGAATTTTTCAGGATGCTCTTAAATGTTCATTTCATTTTCCTCTAATTGATTATTCATGATTAGTCATAAAAATAACTCAAGAAAAATATCTGCAATTGATGGTGATATTTCTTTGGCTAACCTCAATTAACTTCAGCCTCTCTTCTAAAACCTCACCAGGGTACCTGTCAAAACCACACCTTGGGCTGAAACAGGGGATAGGAAAGCTCGTAATCTAAGAAGAAATATATTATTTTTATAGATACTGTTTTAAAAATACAGACCGTTTCATACAGATGAAGATCAGATAGATTCCAAATTTGGTTGCCATTTTAAGTAGAGGAAGGAAGAAATTTAGGAGCGGTGGGCACGTCAAAGGGTGATGGAGAAGCAGAAACCTTAGTTGCCCATGAGGGAATGTACTGAGGGGAAAAATCCCACCGAACTGAACAGCTTCTATGAAGCCAAAGGAAACACGTATGTGGCTTATTAATCATCCTCACTGCTGAGGTTTAATATGTACAAAATGTGGTCCTCTTTATTTTTCTTCCAAATGGATATTTTACTTTTCTCCAAAACAGGAGAGCTTTAGAATTCAAAAGAAGACTAATAAATAAAAGGATTTTTTTTTTCTATTGAACATAGCTAGGCTGGAAATGCCAGGCAAGAGGGGTCAAAGGTTATTTCAGCACAAACTGACGTCAGTCATTTTGGACTCTATCATTAAATTGAATTGTTTATGAAATGGGAAGTCTGTCATCCTGTGCCTACCCTTTCTTAAAATTTTGCATTAGTCTAGGGAGAGCTGGTGGATAGTAGAGAGATCTCTGCTCTCTACATGTCCTGCTTGCAGAATGGAAGCTCTAGAAATCGTGCATGGCAGATTCACCAAAACTAGCCAGAGAAATTCTATAGCTGGGAAAGTAAAACATAAGGATCCCCATTTGTTATGTTCACACAAGGCCCCTCAATTAAAAACTATAAAATGAATAATATATTTACCTCTGGGCATAGTAGCAAATGTAAGATGGAAGCAAATTTACCTCAACTCCAGGGAGCTGGTCCTTACCTCCCATCTCTGAGACCAAAGCTGACTACGTGTCCCCCAACCCTGTCAGTATGAAAATTCTCAAGGTGTGGAATTCTGTCAGATTTGTGACTTGGTAACAAACACCCAACGTCTAATGCCTTTCTTTGGTGAAATGTGGGCCACTGGATCCCATAATTCAAAACACAGAAAAGATCGTCAAGATCCTTTCTTTCCCTTTTTCAACCACATGGACCTAGAAGTCAATTGTCACTTTCCGGGACAACTTCAGATTTCCTTTTCACAGACAATTTCAGGCACTTGAAGATTCCCTTCTCCCTCCCCTCCTTCAGAAAAGAAACTATTTGGTAAACAAGGGCCGCCTTGAATGCAGCAAATCTCCCCCTCAGTGCCTAGCAGTGTGGGAAGTGACAGCGCTGCCTGTAGCCGCACCCTCACAGCTAATCCCTTAGTTATCTTGCGGCTTTTCACAACCCGTCCTGCACCCCACCATCCTGTGCCCCCTCAGTCATCAGCCATCTCTCAGTCACGTGACCACAGCAGGTAACTTAATTTACTCGTGTCTTCTCTAAAATGGGGGATAATAACATCTTGCCTTTCTGGAAGTAAAGGGTTGGGGTCCATTACCCTGAGTTTCCTGCTACTTCTAAAATACATAATTTAGAGATTTCTCAAGGACTGAGTATTTGTTTCTAATTTCTCTGACCTTGATACCCGGTAAAATGTCAACCTTTCTGTGTAACACGAGCCAAGATGAGCAGCTTCCTGTGTCATCCTCCGTTCTCCATTTAAAAAAAAAAGTTGTAATTGTTTCCCTATCATGTACTCTAAAATGAATGAATTACAAGCCTGTTCCAGTCCACGACAGCAACCGGGGCTGCCGTCCCTGGCCTGTTCCACACTGATTCAACCGCACTGTAAGAGGTAAGGCTTTACTTTAGCATTTCAAAAAGAGGTCAATAAGGGGGACTCTGAATTGCAAACCTGGTTTCACAAAGAGATGTACAACTGTCCCTGCTTGAATCGTTTCCATGTTTCAACCAAAGTGGATGTTACTAACCAGGAGAAATTAGTTCTACTGAAATGTTGCCACAGATTATTAGCTAACTCAGGCTTTTAATGCCCATTTTCCTTTAGTTCTGAGGAAGCGCAGCCAGTGGTTGCCCAGCCACGCCTGTTTCTCAGCCTCTCTTCTCCATCTGCCAAGCCCACTGTGTGGCTGACCAGCCAGCCCATCGTCTGTCTCTTTAATGTGCTTCAATCACTGCAGCTCCGTTTTTCCAGTTTTCCCTTTGACATCTCTTCCCTTCAAATCTTTGATTCCCATGTATTGTGTCCTACCTTGCTATTTGATTTCAAGCCCCCTCTTTCCCAAACCATCTTTAAATCTCTCAATCTGAGGTCCATTTTTATGTAGTGTTTCACTGAAAGTCCCATTTCTGTGTACTAATGAACTCCTCACAACAACAGGGTAAAAGCTCACACGTGAATGTGCACATTTTAGCTTAGTGGAAAGAAATCCCTCAACAGAAAAACACATGATGTGGCAGAATGTGCCCTGCTTTGGGTGAAGTACCCAAACAGCAGTTCAAATATTTGCTTTTGAAGAGAGAATTGCGTGCACTTTCTCCCCTGACAACTCTTGAGTGTCTGCCCTGCCATCACACAGTCTTCAAGAAGTTTCTTGCTCGTTCATGTACTTATTCATTCAACAACTCTATTTTAAGGATCTGTTATGAGCCAGGCACTGTGCTAGACACTAGGGCCAGCATGGTAGGAAGAGAAATACCCTGTCCTCACAGAGCTGGTAGGTCAGTGGGAGAAACAGTCAAACAAGCAAATAAGCAACGACAAATTGTGACAGGTGCTCAGCAAAAAGCAGGCTAAGGAGGTAGGCATGTGTGTGGAGGGGATGGTTCTCCCTGAAGGAGGTGATGTTGAACCTGAGACAGACCCGATACGCACTCCACATTCAGGCTGCAAAGGATGCGGTAGAAGCCGTGGCACTGGCCCAGTGTAGGGGCAGCGCAGGCCATGGAGTAGAGAGGGGGCCAGAGAAAGTCCGTCGGTATGAGTGGGACGGAGTGGTAGGTGCAGACGGAGGGACTAACTCACTCAAAGTGCTTGGAGTCCCAGGCAGCTGAGACAGGGCTGGTATCTTGGATATTCACAAATAACCTTCCAGCGTTTTTGGGACCTGATCTCTATAGGTCCCTTACATCATACGATAAACCACAGTTAATGAAGCAATCTGACCCTGTCTGGGCTTGCCACCTATAACGGCCTAAAGGACACAAATAGGGAGGATCACATGACAGGAGCTATTACTGGCACATGGTCCATACATGGATGGTCCTGAGAATTCATGTGGATGTATCCTGAGACGAAGCAGCTTGTGGGGCTGACCAAAGGATACTTATTCAGCACGTGTCGTAATGAAGAAGAGATCAGAACCCACAGGATGGTGAGCTAGTATTTTCATCTTGTCTTATGAAAGGGAAGTGCAGAAATAATGCAATCTGTTCATTAAAAAAAAAACGTCTTTACTTCAAAGAGCAATTCAGAAAAGAGTATTACATCTACTGTCTTCGTTGCCCGAATAACTGGGTGAATCCTTTATTTCAGTACTGGGTCAATCCATATGACTTTGCCGACAGTCTATCGCTACTCATCTATGAAATGGTAATGTCACATCCTTCACAAGTAGTTATGCAAACAGTCTAATACCAGACCTTTGAAAAACATAACTTGATTTTCAGTTCTGACCCCAATTAGATTCTCCAAATTTGAGTTCTTCAGCATGAGAGTAGAAACCAGACAGGAATATGACATGTATTGAGGGCTACAACCTGCCGCGCGTGGTGCTAGATGTTCTCCATACACCATTTAACTTACGCCTCATAATGAAGTAAACAATATTGATGGCATTTGACAGCCAAGGAAATGGAGATTCAAAGAGATGAATTATAACATATTGTGTAAAATGACAATAATATATGATCCATCTTCACTTACATATGTGCTTGATTTTTTCTCTCCCCGTTTTTCTTCCTTCCCATCCACGTAACTATAAGTTGTTATTTCCTGGAAAGAAAGCTGTTCTATCAAAACCAGAAATAAACAAATACAGCACAGAAAATTAAGAACAAACTAGTATGAAAAATTTGTTTCTAAAAAAATAAAATATTGTTTCAGTCCTATAATATTTTTACGAAGTGTTTTTGCTCAAGAGCACGTAAGACATCATAATCAAAGATGGAAATTTAAATAGCTAGACTCCTTGGGCATATAGCAAGGCCAGATACACGAACTGTCCCAAAACAGGAGGTGTGGACTTGAACTATAAGTGTCTGAAATCTAGATATACTAGAGTCTCTTTCTCATCTGACAAACTTTACTAGTTACAGACAATTAGCAGGTAGTAAATATTTTGGTAGGTAAAAGATTATAAACATCTGATTGTAAACATCTCTGGTTCAGAAATTCCTTGCAATGACATATTGCTTGAGGTAAACAAAAATCACCTATAGGCTTCAGGTATGAGTGGAAATAAAAAATCCCTTAGTTATTTATTGGGCATCTTTATCAAGAAAATCAACTTTGATCAGATACTCTAAAAAAGCTTTCATGTATTTAACAGTGAAACAAACATTAGTGGGTAAAATAAAATATAATAGCATAGCAATAATTTCATAATAATTGAAAAATTGTATGGGCACGTAAGCCCAAATTACTTAAGAAGCATAACCCTATTTTGTTTGTCCCAGCTGGTCAATTCTCCTGCTTTAATTTTTGGGTCCTGACAGCTAAAACATCCATGGTAAATACTTCTATCCCCCCATGTGAATATCTTGTCCAGATATCATAGTTTTTTCTTCCACGAAGCAAAACATAAAGATTAAAAAATCAAATAGCATAGGAAATGAAAAATAATCGGATGAAAGGTTTAAGCACAATTTTTACTGCTTCCCGTTGTATTATTTGTTTTGCTTCTCCATGTAAGTCCTGCTTTTCAAAGCTCACTATCTTAATATTGCTGTTTATGCTATAAGAGTTATTATTTTTAAAAAAAGGCTAGAACTATACACACCCCACTTGTTTCATACATACTTTACAGTGAATGCAACCCTTTGTCTGATATCATCAGTATAGCATCACTATCTCACCATTTCAGGAAATTTAATTAATTTTAAATATTACAGGAGGGTATGTAAAATCAGCAAGCGCATAAAATAATTCTCTTAATCACTCAAAATAGAATGGAAAATGCCAATTCTTGGTCAGTAACATCAAGCTGTAGTCCTTGCTTCCACCTCACCCCTCAACATGTTAAGATATGGAACCTTTAAATGCATGAAAAACAAGAAAAGATGCAAAAAGTATGGCCAAGCAGAGCAAAATCAGAGCAAACATAAGTGTTGCCCCAAGAAAGGGCTTTAACAAAACGATCAATAATGGGCATATAAGTTATGCTTGCCCAAAGCCTTATTTTCAGGAATTCTGAGTCATGTCTTAAAAAAAGAACAGCCCATGTATTTTTAGGTGTCTCTACCCAAGCGAATCCAGAGTTTGATGGGAAAGGATAATAACATTTATCTTGGTAAATGCAGGGCGGTGGTCAGCAATACAACAGCCTCTGTGCCGGGCTCCCAGGGCACATCCTTCACTGGATCTTGCTGGAATGTGCGACTTGGCTTCTACCTCGTGGGCACCAGGGGACAAACTGTCTTTTAGATCCTTTTCCAGAAAGTGTCACAGTGAGACACTACTAAGGGGGGTCTCTCAAAGCCGCTTCTAACCCAGACCCTCTTCCTTTGGTCAGCGTTTCTGTAAAGTCAGGGCTGGAACACAAATGTGTTCTGTCTTTCCCATTTAAAAAAAGAAACAAGATAATCTTTTTGGGGACTAAAAATCAGGATGTCAAAATCCCAGAGTGAAGGTTGGACGCTGCACGGCAGCCATCTTGGCTGTGGGGTGGACCTAGAAATCTTGTTATTTTGCCACTAGGAACACTCAGACCTTCTCCACGTCAGCAGTCCAAGGCTGATTCTAAGAAAAGACAGCATTTCACAGCCACGACCGAAGTTTCACAGTATTAGCAGAAACCCTCTTCTTAAGCGACAACTTTTTTTTTTAACTCCGCCAACCCTCAAAGGCGAGGGGGTGGGTTGGAGCCTGTGGGTATCTGCAATGCCCTCTCCAATACTTTTAACTCCTTGGTGGAGGAAATCCTTTGGTTAACCTAGGCCTGTGATCGCCTAGGAGGTAGGGAGTGTGGGAAAGCCCCAAGCCCCCTAAATGCCTCCCCACACATGCCACGAATTGTGGAGGCATTCGGGTTAACAAGCTCCTCTTTTAAAATACAAATGCCCCTAGGAGGGTTAAGCCTCATTCATACCTCAGTGCGAATTCCTTTAATTAGATAATCAGATCTAATTAATTGAGGGCTCAGGGAAAGAGGGTTTTGATTGAGGTGGGCTGAAGGGAGGAAAAATTTGGAAGGAACCTGGGGTGGGGAGGCGGCCTGCGGATGGCTGCTCACGGCCCGCTGGGGTCCGGAAAGGCAGGTGCAAGGCTGCGCAAGGCAAGCTGTGCCTCTGGTTCCATTTCACCCAGGGTCTTCGGGCACCAGAATGCTGTCAGTCACCTGCAGGCTGCCCCCTGGTTAAAGGCATCAGGATGCATGAAGGCTGCACACTTCATTTTCTCCAGTCTGAACTCACTGGGTCTGACCAACTTCCGTATCTCAAGAAAGGAAGAAGGCATAGGAGGAAGAGAAAGAGGAAGAGATGCGTTTCTCCAGCCTCTTTACTCTAAGTGCGTCCTGTCCCGTGGTCTACCCGTGTGCCCTGGGCCTGGGACACTGACTCACCCTCCCCTTGGTGAGCACCTCTGTATCCCCCAGCTCTCACCTATAAATGCTCCTTCTGTGTTGCTCGGAGCGACACCGCAGGCCATGTGGGCCCCCTTAGCATCGCTTTATCCTAGCATCACGCAAGCCTACCCATCTGTATCCTCAAGCCCGCTTGCAGGTCCTTTAAGAGCAGAGAGCAAATGACCTCTGCATTATATCCCCCAAACCTAGCACACGGCAAATGCTCAACGCCTATTTTCATAGAGAGAGAAAGAAACATCAAAGCATGAAGAATTGACCCGTGGGACCAAGCAGATCTGTGATCTCCAGGGATCTGTGACAAAAGCATGCCTATCTGAATTGGTGGCTGATGTAGACACAATCCTTTTCTAACGGAACAGATAATAGTCACAGAATACTAACATTGTGGAACACCACAAAAATACAACAGAAAATATTTTAGGAAAACATCTCTACTACTTGGCTGGATCCGAAGAGAGCAAAATCTAACTCCATAGGACAAGGAATTCTATTACCAAGATGTATACTTTTCATTTTTTAAAGGTGAATTTTACACAGAAAATATTCCCCCCAGTGTGTAAAGATGAAATGCTCTGGACAGAAGGCTTCCACAATACGCCGCCGAACTGCCTAACCTCTTGGAAATGGCTTTATATTTTTGTTTTTCTATAAGCTTAGTTGCAGGTATCAATATGCAGCCCCCTCCTAATACCCTAAATTCTTACAAAAAAAAACCTTTATAACCTCACATATTTCTCATTAAAAGAAATGTAACAGTGCCAAATTGTTCTGTAGCATTGTAGTTTGTTCCATAAACAACAGAAGGCCTTCATATGGCAAAAACAGCTTTTTCATGGGCTGAAAAAAGGAAAAGATGAGCTGAAAAAAAAATGTTTAGGGGAAAACTTTTTTGGGGGGCCCTTATCTGAGATGTCCAAGTTTTAATGATCACTATAAAAATCTTTCTGGGGAAGAATAATAGAAATGTGACTCACGGGATATAATTAGAGTTTCCCCGTCTCTCTGGAGCCCTGGATAAATGGCCGAGTTTGGGAGCAACAAGCGCCCAGGAGAACAGTCCTCGTGAACATGACCTCTCTGGGCTGCCTCTGTGAGGGCCGCATCTCAGAGTCCCACAGCCAGCTCCTCAGTCTCTGGGTCTGTTCATATCCATCCCATCCTCACAGAAGACCAGGATGAAGGAACGATGTAAATTCTGAAGTCGGACTGACCTTGCTTTTGATCCTGGTTCTGACAGTGAACTAGCTGTGTGACCTGTGGCAGGTTGTATAACCTCTCTGAAGTAGCAGTAATGTTATTACCAAGTCTCACTGTAGACTGTGAGGCTCAAACGAGGCTCAAGCATCCAATACCAGGTCCGACACACGGTAGACACTCTCAAAACTCAAATCCATGGTTATTTCCAATTCCCGTCCCTTATTCCTGAGGATCCTGCCAGTTGATCTCTGTGCTCTTGTGTCTTTGCTCTCTTACAATGACTTTGTATCCCCAGATGACCCAGCTCTTTCATGCTTTGTCTGCTGGCCTCCGCTGTGGAGACCTTCTTCTAGGAGGTTCTGTGAAATGGCCTCGTGTTCAAAGACACACACACTCACGTGCACCTGGGGGAGCCTTCCGAGTGAGGCAGCACCTGGAACATTCCTCAGCGACTCAGTGTGGTCACGTGTTCACCTTTATATTACTTACTGGCCAGTTTAAGATTCTGTGACATGAAACTCTTCATTAGAAGACATGTATGGACTAAAAACTAGAAAGAAAATCTCTAATTTTAGTTTTGTTGGACGGCTGTATTACTGATAATAGTGGTTCCAGGAATCCTAGAGACAAATTAGTGGCTGAATGGCCCCAAGGACATAGAATGTGCAAGCAATTGGCCAGAGGGTGAGGATTCAGAAGCTGGGCTCTGCTGAGGGGACCCGCTTCCCAGAGACGCCCTGGAAAGTGGCTATAGAGGAAGAAGTAAGTAATGCACCAGCTGATTTTAAATTTACTGATTCGTTCATTTCTTCGTTTGTTGATTCCGCTGATGAGCATTTAATGGCACACTTACCATATGCCAGGACCTGTGCTAGGATCTGGGGACACATAGCGACACTACTGTTTAGTTCACAGTCAATTCAGGGACAATTAACGAGCCACTTAAAAGACAGAGTGATTAGCTGCCAGGAGGAAAGACACCTGCCCTCTATTTTAGAACAAGGAAACCTGGGGGAATTGCTCCAGAAATAGTCTGGGAGGCGAACTGCCAGTCAGCAGAGCTGAGCTGAGTTCTGGCTGAATAGTTCAAGCCAGAGTGGATCTCTCCTACAGGGAGTCCTGCTGTGGGGAAGCCAGCAAAGTCCTAGAAAACATCCACCAAAGAGATACCTGTCCCAGAAAGGGTGTCAACTGTCAGCTGTTGGTAAGAGAAACAGCAAAACCCATCTAAGAAGACTGGAGTTTCACCATTTCAGGAGACAAAAGCAGAACTTGCTAAATTTTAATCCCTGCAAGTTGGTATTTAAAGGAATTTTTAACAGTTAGCGGCTTTGACCCCACCCTGGTCCATCCCTGACAACATCACTTTCTTGGGAGACAGAGATTGAGCTCCACTGGTGCCTCCATGGACACTTATTGTCACAATTCCGTGCTTCTGCAGGCTGCATTCACTGCACTTTACCTGTCCAAATCTCCCCGTCCTTCAAAAGCACTTGTGTTGCTAACTGCTTCATGTAGCCTTTCCCAACTCCTTGGCTGTAAAAGATCACTTCCCTCATTCACCCCCAAGCACCTGCATCCTAAAACTCATATTGACTCCTAATCACATGTTGCTCTAAAATGTAGTGATAACTTCTTAAGGGCAAGACCCTAGACATGTACTGTCACTCATGTACCCCACAGGGCCAGGCACATAGTAAAGCCTAAATAAATAAATGTGGAATATAAGGCTGAACACTGATGTCTTTGCAAGGGAAAAAAAACCCTACATATGAAACAGAAGACGAAATTATGGTTACCATTGATAGAAAGGTTAATTCCTTGAACCAAATTCTACCATGAATAGACATGCTCATTAAGATGCCCAAATACTGACAAGCAAGTCTTAACCTAGGTATAATGAGTTTTCCTCCAGTGAACAATCAAGCATTATCTATGCTTACCCCAGAGCCTGTATTCAAACTACAAGAATATCCAATTTGGGAACTAGGAGCTCAAGACTAGTCATTAACACTGATACAGAAGAGAATAATGTGACTGTATTTCTTTAGAAGACCCTCAATGAAAGAAAACAGGACGCGGCAAGAGTGAGTTAACAAAAGACCTGGGACGTAGGACGAGGACAATATGTGTCATGTCCCAAATAGTTCCTTCATTAAAAATAAGTTATGATATCCGAATCTAGTGACGCCACTTAGTTTAAACACTGGGAGACCTCTTTGGATCAGGTAAGTGTGTGGCCCACGGCAGCTCCAACAGGCCACACCCTGAACCCAGAGCGCAGACACATGGAGCAGACTTGTTCCCAGGCAAAATGATGGATTGCCCCAACCGTATTTTCTGTCTGATATAAAAATGGTCTTAACTATTTGATTAAGTGGATTCAGAGAAGACTAATTTTTCTTCTTTTGGTTAGATGGTGTTTTGTATGACAAACAGGTGGTAGCCTTTTTCAGAACTTACTTTAGGAGTTGGAATCTATTATAACTGTAAAAAAGGAAGACTACGTAGTAGACCCAGACAATGAGGGGATAACTATTAAAATGGATGAAAACTGTGATCAACATTATTTTGTGAGGGAAATGATTGTCCAATAAAATACTATCATTTTGAATCTCCTCTATTTATCCAGCTAAAAGGACTGTACAGAGAAAAGGATACATATTTTAAAAAGTCTTTGCATCCCCCCACCAGAAAATGTTACTTCTAAATTTAGAAGCAAATTTGGAACACAGGGGCATGCTTTGCTTTGTTGAAATGCTTATTCTGAATATTATTGTGGGGATATAAGACTCCGAACCAAACCAAGTGATAATTTTGTAGGAGTACTGAGACAATGCATACATATTTTGGCCATTTATTCTGTAAGTAAGATTATTTTTGACATTATCAGTCAATCTTTAGGAAATGAATTACAATAGAAAAACATGACATTTTATAATATGCAGTAAATATTATTAAAATGTCTTTCTTCAAGTCCTGACATTTAAAAGTAATTATGATCTTAAATTTTAATTCTATACACAGGCCCCACACATTTCTTTAGCTATGTCATGGAAATTTCAAAATGCCATCAATATTATTATGATTTTTGAGAGTGCAATATAAATATTTTTCAGCTTGAAGAGAAAAATCCAAAATGAACTATAAAAGAACTTCTAAAACAGCACTACTTAAACCCACAAAGTTAAACAACCACGGTAAACTTAAAAATAATCAAAATTCGATATAATAACTCGTTTTCAGTGAAGACTACCTCTGTAAATTCCAGAGAAGTGAATAGAAATAGATTACAAAAGCAAACCAGTTTTTATCAGAAATCGCTAAAAAATGTAAAATGTTATCCTATTTTCTTACAAACCTGATTTTTTAAAAATTCCAACTAGTTCCTACGGGGAGCACACTTTTTTTTTAGGCATAAAATCTTATTCAATCTGTTTTTAGTAAGATCAGATCATTTACATAAGATGTGGGACTCCCTCGGAGTTCAGAGGTCAGGTTGTGTCACACAGGGAGCTGCTACCCCAGAGGATGACCTGCTGAAACAGCAAATCCTCTCCCTGCCGTGTCTTTGTTCCTTTACTCTACATTTCTAAAAATCAGGGCTAAATACTAATTCGTGCCTCTTTGACCCAGATTCCCAAAAAGGTATCAAATAAGGGAAAGGATTCCACAAGGGATCTACGTCATCCAAATTCCCAAAGATGGTTTTAGGGAACGATTCCTTTGATGCTTAATAGAATTAGACATTTGGACTGAAACAGTCCTGTCTCCCTCTTCTATTACCGCCACCACTGCTAACAATTATAAGCTTTCAGTATTCTGAATAATTCACAATCTCATCTGTTCTACTCAGCGTAAAGACAATGTGAAGAGTACAAAGTCACTTTTTTTTTTTCCTTTCCAACTACTGACTTTTCCAGCCTGACACCAGTCTGATTGCATGATCCACCTAGTGTTTGACACGCTTCCCCTGACAGCTTCTTAGCACCCGTTAGTCTATTTAGCTTAGGGTATGAAAAATAATCAGGGTGCAATGGAGTGTCAGGTTTCTTCCACGGTTATAAACACGGGTTCAGTGTTTTCCCCCTTCATTTTATCTCGATACACTTAAAACGTCATAGTGTAATCTTTTATTGTAATGTCGACCAATATCAATCCAGAAATATATATATATATATATGAGACACCACGCTGCCTGGACCCGAATGGTATTTTACATACAGCATGCATTTTAAAAAAAATCAAAGTCATAAGAAGCTGTTTATGAGAGATTAACACCTGTGCCTAGGTCCCTCTGGGGCCATCTGGAGAATTTTGCAAACTTAGAGTCATGCCACCTACAATCTCAGAGCAGAAAGTAAAGTGCACACTGACAGTGCTCAAATTTCATTCATTCATTTTCATCTGAAAGCGATCCCAGTCAGAGGGGAGAGTCAAGTTTTTGTAACCCTGAAATAGGACTCTGATCTCGAGTGTTCACGTATTTTTTTTTTTTTTTACTTTAAACTCTCTCATGTCTTACAAATTCAGACTTTGGAAAGGGGAAAGATTTTTCAAGTTCTTAGAAGGTTAAGAACCATTTAATAAACACTTCAGGCAGAAAAACGATACTACAAAGTAGTGCGGAGGGAATGCATGCATCTCGCTTTGAGGCGGTGGCACCGCAAATTGTCAAAACATCTGGATTCAGAGAAGTCTCTGGGTTAATACGGCTTAGACTGCTTAAAATAATTCCTCACTGTTTTTTTACATTATGGAAAATTTCAAACATACTCAAAAATAGAAAAAATAGGACGATGAACCCCCATATACCCCATCACGTACATGTGAGAATGATCTTGGCAGTCTTTATTTTTTTCTGAAGTGGTTTCAAAGAAATCACAGGTAGCCTTTCATTTTACCACATATTCCTCAGTCTCAGAGCACTCATTTCTTTTTCCTTCATTCTTATTATTTTTGGAGAACCCAAATGGGCTAATGCACTTTTCTTATTCCAAAACATACAGGGGTTCGGAGGAAATTCTCCACATTAGTTCTCATGGTCCATCTTGGGAGCAAACCAGCAATGTTTATATGTGTATCTTTGACCTAGAAAGTCTGTTGACAATTAAGGATGACCTGATAGTGCGCTTCATCTCATTTAATCCAAAAAAGTGTGTTCATACAGTACAACCTTCCCTGTTTTAATGTCCTCTGACTTGAGACCATGCAGAATGACTAAAATGGATCATTCATAACAATGACAAATAATTGCAATCAAGCAAGATGCTTAAGATACAGAAATGGAAAAAAGCTCACCTGCTTTTTGAATCACCATCATAAATTCATTCAATGTACTATGTGGAAAAGTACACATCAATGAGACATTCCTCATTTTCATCATTTATGTTTTGTAGAAGATTCGATTTGTGAAATTAGTGTGCAACTAAAAATAATCTTTAAGAGACAAGAAAGGAAAAGAAGGTTTGCTGTTGCTATTTAATTCTTTAAAATGCAATAAATATCCAAACCTATCAAAATAGCTGTCTTGGTTCTCTAAATACCAGGCAGTGTTTTCAATGTTATAAACTGTCAGTAGATGGTCAAAGTGGAAATAATTCTATTTTATTATTTGTTTAAAATAATAGTTTGTGAAATATATTACTGATGTATACACATCTAGGAGATACCTGATACGGATTTTCATCTGGTTTCTTTCATAGTTTTAAGATAAAAATTTCAGGTTACAGACAAAGAAAGAAACATGGGTACTTCACACCTCCTTTTACTCTCTCATGACAGATAAGTACTTTCGACTGTCATATTTACATGTTATTAACATACTGAAACTACTCTTGAAAAAAATAATGCAAACCTCAGGATAGGATAATGAAAATTTTATCTTTGCTGTTTAACACAGCACATGAAGACAAAGAACATACTAATATAATGAAATCAGAGAACTCAATATAAAAATATGAATCCTGACTGCTTTTTAAATAACTTAGCAGTGACCTTGGAGCCGACTGTTCTCTGAAACAACTTAGGGCTGGACATGCCCAGATTAGGGGGACTGCTTTGCAAGACCTCTTTACTTGTCATCCGCGTCTACTGGTATTTGAAAAGCATTTTATAAATGTTGCTTCAAAGCCATATTTTTCTTGTTGATTTTTTAAAAGCTGATGATAAAAACTTCATCATTGGATAATAATTAATATGCTCATAGGAGTTCAATTCTAAAGTGACAATATTATTATAGAATCTTGGAAACTGGGCACGTCAGAGTTACAGTTAAATTTGTTAGTTTCTGTTTCTGTGTAGGAAAATACTCAAGAAGAAAGGAGAATCTAGTTGTATTTTATCTTTTCAAGGTCAGACTATATATAATCTAATATTGAATGAGTTTACAATGGCCAAAAGATCTTTGGGGGGGAAAAAGGAGGTCTTGGTTTTTTGTTCATGTCCAATTTGTGGGAATACCTTCAAATATTTGTTATTAAAGTGATGATTACAAGGAATAAATATTTTGAAACTGCAGAAAGCCCTACTTTAACTGTCCCACTTAATTCATAAAGAGAAGGTGACGGGATGTGCCAGTTTGCCTAGGATGGTCCCTATTAAGGAAAACAATGAGAGTTTTATAAATGACAGACATGAAAGAGACTAGGAGTCAGTCTCTGCTCCGTGAGATTTTTGCTCTATTGAAAAAGGAACAGGAGGGATAGGTGGGAGAAATTACCCAGGACAGATGAGGGGCTGAGGGGCTGACAATCATCGGCCACAGGAGGCGGCATTGCAACTTCTCCCAGAACCATGTGAGCTGAGACACGGAAGAGGCATTCAGTCTCATGGTTTGCAAGCTCCGCTTCTTGGGGTTCCGGAGAAGATTTCTTGGAGGTGCCTTAGAGGCAGCTGGGCAAACAGGCAGGCCCTTCACTGCCTTTCGAAAAAGCCCTTCACTCTCTTCTGTTACACCTCAAGTCTCCAAAGGTTCTGTGGCTAAATAAGTTTGAAGACACCCCCTTTTTTTACACACCATGCCCAGAGAAGTCAAGTCACACGTCCGCTTGACCAGCCGGGATGGGCCCGGCTGGAGGCAGCACAGGGCTCGTTTTCCACGACCTTGCTGCCGACGCCCCCCCCGCCCCCCCTCCGCCTGCTCTGGCTACGGAAACAAGGCCTCCAAGGTGCCATATGAAAGTCAGAAAACATTTTATTTTTATGCAATGAGTTAGGTTCATACTTGGTAAGATTTTCCATATAAATAGAAATGATCTATTCTAAAATTTTTGTTTGAAAAGAACTCCATTCTGGGTAAGAGACAAATTGTCGATGTTCCTCTTTCCTCCTTTATTCAAGGATCTAAAACCTCAGCGACTACAACTTGTAGTGGATGACACACTGATCACAAGCAGGGTCCCCCCACCGAAACACTTTACATGTGCAGAAATGCTGAATAAAATACAAATTTTACAATAAGTAAAATTTATATATGGCCACCCGTGAAAGTAAAGCAGCACAACTTGCAGGGCTGAGATACACAGAGGAACCTCCCAAGTCCAAACGGGCAGGCAATGCGGCCACGCCGAACGGCCCAGAGAAGTCTCTGGCCGGATGTTCGTTTACAGCCCCTGCTGAATGGATGAGGGTTTTGACACTGGCACTGGGACCAGGGAACTGGGGAAGCTGGGTCTCCTCCATGTGTGAGCCCAGCTGGTGAAAAGGACAGTGCCATCTCTGACAAGGTGACCGGGAAAAATTCTGCCTATAGGCCATTGGTCTCGGTGTAAAGGTACTCAGGTCACAGGTGCAAAAAGAACCTTCTAGAAAGAGAAGAATCTGAAATCTCTGCAGCATACGGGTGTCAAGGCCACATTTTCACAACTCTCCGAACCCCTACCTGAGATATTAAATAAAACCAGATGTGAAGCCCCAGGGCCCAGTAGAGGCAGATTGCTAAAGCATCCCACAGGGACCAGGCAGGCGGCCCAGAGCTCCCGGGGCCTCGCGCTGAAGGTGAGTTCACAGAAACAAATCATAAAGTGTGTGTGGAACGTGTCTGCCGTGAGGATCCGGGATAGGCAGAAACCACATTCTGAGAACTACAGGGAAATAGAAGAATCAAAAAGAAATTTTTTTTAAAGAAGCAAGAAAACAGACAGCATCAATGGTTCATGAGTATTACATGCATCCTATTTTCTGCTCTTGTGTGCTTTTATATATTTAATAATTATGTAAACATGAGTTATCTGCCTTTACATATTGCTAGCTTTCTGAAGCAAGGCTTCAACACCCAGCACCCATGCCGCGCACGGGAGAACAGGTGTGGCTCTCCAAATGTCATACAGAGGAAATGCATCTTGTTGCACTTCTAGGGTCTGAAGAGCGCCGACCCCTACTGTATCCTAAAGATGATGCTAATAATAATTCCAAAGAATATTATAAGCAATGTCTCTCTGTGCGTATATGTATGTACGTATGTATGTATATATGCACCTACATATGCATTATCTGTCATATTCAACAGAAATATTTTAAAAGCCCACCCAGAAAAAAAGGAAACAAATACGTGGCTTTGATGAAAGAGCTAAAGCAAACAGGAAACTGTAGATCATTAAAGACAAGGCAGTAATTTTAGTAACTGATGTGGGTTCTTTTAGCCTAGCTAAGCATCTTTAAACTGTTGCTTTGTGCCGCGCGGTGAGGGAGGCTTCCTGGCTCCTGTCGTAGGTCTTGCACCAGATCCGTGATAGGCCCCCGCAGCCCCGCTGTGCTCTCCACGGTCCTCTCTGCAGCACTCGGTGGCCTGGGGCCTATTAACAGCTTCCCCCAGTGCTGACTGTGCTGTTCGTTTTAGCACAAACACAGGGCACACAGGCTGTGACACAGGGGTCTCTCTGAAATCTCTTTTTATCCCCGACACCTACACTAGAACCATGTTGCACACTGCTGGTGCTCAACCAAGTTTCGTCGCTATTGAAGTCATGCCAGCTGCCCTGTACAAGCCTGTTGCATTAAATTATTCAAATCATAAAAAGACAGGGATGATGCTCATTCCAGCTCCTTGCTCTGAGCACACGAGGGGCTTCCGGCACTGGGAGGGGTGACGCGATAATCCAACCAGTGGCAGAGCTCAGTCCAAGCACTCAGTTCTAAGGCACAGCCCACTCCTTGTGTGTGCAACAGCCTCCTCCCCATCATGACGAAGCTAATGGGAACTGGGGTTCATTACGGCCCACGCACACATCAGCCCGACAGACAGTGCTTGATGTTACCCCATTTCCCCAATGGGGAAGTGGAAACGCGGGGAGGCTGAGCTGCACGGCTCACCCACGCAGCATGGGTTTCTTATGGGCAGTTAACTACTCATCAGTCCTGGCCTGCAAGATGAATATATATATAAGTGGTGAAAGAGAGCGATGGAGACTGAGGCCGGGTGAGGAACCACCTCAGGGTGTGGAGGGGCACCGCCACCTGCGGGTTCTCTCCCTAAGCCGTCAACATTATTTAAGTAACTTTGCACTAGTGTTTAAATAGGGGGCTTTCTCTAAAAACTTCCTCAGGTGCCTAGAATTTAAAATTGCCTGCTGAGTGGCATTTATGGACAGAGCTGGTTTACTTGGTAGGATAAAGAGAAAGTAGTGACTTTACTGGCAGTAAGAGATGCTTTCCTTCACTGGTGGGCATGTCACAGAAGTGGGCATGTCACCCCTTCATAATGCAGCACCATCCTGCTTGGAGAACTCATTTGTCTAACGACTCAGCCAAAAGGGTCTGCACTATTGTGAGTGAAGAATGGCTATAAAAATTAACAATAATAGCAACACTTCTTTTTCCAAACAAGCAGCTTATTATTCTGTCTACCTTCAAGCAACTCACTGCCCCAAATGTAATGTATAATTCTGCTTTTTTAACAGTTGTCATCTTCAAGAGGGCTTGACAACACCCCATTTCCCTGTGACAGATGGAAAAGAAAACAATAAAATTAAAATAAAAAAAAAAAGAACAACACAAAACCCCCTCTACCTCTGCGAACATACTTGCCTAACATAAGGTTTCTCTGAAAGGAGGTATTTTCACCCCAGGAAAATCTGTGGATTTGGTTCACATTGCTATCTAATCTTGCTCTGAATATTCAACATAAACTAATTCCACCAAACTCCATCTTATTCTGACCGCACTGCAGAATTTCTACATCTATTACTGCCTGGTTTATGCTTTCTTTTTAAACATTCCCGAGTAATAGGGCCTGACCTCACTGAAAAGCTATGTTTTAATACATCCATTTATTTTCAAGTCAGGACATTTTGTTCAGACGTAGCCGTGGAAGGCCACTGCCAAGTTGGTCTTTTATAAATGTTTCTTGCTCCCTCTATACTATTCTTCATAATAATGACAATGAAATTAACACAGCTCTGTTTAGGTGGTACTGTAAACAATGCAGAATTGAGTTCATCTCATATCATTTAGGAGACGTCATGCATTGCACAGAGATGTCAAAATTTGCCAAGTGGAAAGGTCTACGTATACATACAGGCTAAATACACTAAATATGTCACTTTGAAAGATAAATAAGCATAAGATAAATCATGGAAAATCAGATAACCTATGAAAACTTAGTGGACAACTTTCATTGAAACATTATTTTCTCTAGGCAAATAACACAGTTAAATGCGGTACATTATTTAAAATAAGTGGACAGCAGTGTTTAAGAACAGGGCAATGATTAATTCACTTTCAGTGGGAAAATACCTTTGACGATTTTACTGAAAAATTGTTCATAATAACATTTACTGCTTCTTGACATGTGAACAAATAATACACGGCATGTTCTTCTCAGAGAGGGTAGCAGGCTAGTCAACGGACTGACAGAACCTTATCCTCTTTTCAACACCTTATCACAAATGTTTATCTTAGGAAGAGCAAAAAGGCCGGATAGCCCCAAGAGTGTCCTACCCTTTTAAAGGCCAAAACATGATGTCACATACTGTTACCTGGTAACTATTTAAGTTTACTTGAATTCTACTCTTGTTCATTTGATAAAAGGTCAATGAGGGACATTTGGTTTTGACCATGAAGGGCTAAGCACCACATGCCTGGTGCATAAACCGGCAACAACGTATCGCCCTGGTGACATGGGCCTTCCTCTTTCAAAATACACACCAAAGACCATCTCTCTTAGGATCTGTAGGGCTCTTAGGTGCCTCTGCCTGGAAGGCCTCTCCCTAAATCCCTGCCTAGTTGGAGGCTTCTCATTTTTCTGGCCTCATTACACATTCACCAACTTAGAGAGGTCTTGTTTCATCAGCGAATATAAGTAACTTCCTAATTACTCCAACACATAGCACCTTTTGAAAACTAGGTCTTATACCCTCTAAAATCATCTTGTTCTCATATCTGCTTCTTTTATTATCCCAGTAAAATAAGTTTCATGGAATAAGGACCTTATTTCTACTTTATTCCTGGGGATTAGGGTGGTGCTTACCACACTGTCGAGGTACAGTCAAAATCTGTGAATGAGTGCGTGTGTCATGTGAAAAACTAGCCATGTTTGCACACACCTGTCAAGTTTGTCTTCCAGGTTGCTGTGTCAAAGAGTCTACCACCTTTGTGCCTAGGGATGGGTTGCATAGGGAGCCTATATTCTCAGGAAAGGCTCCTATCTTCTTCCTGAGGAGGCCTTCAATGCACATTACATCCCTTTGTCCTCACCTTTAGTACTTTTGCATGACCCAAATAAAAATTAGTGGAAGGCGACAACTTAAGAACCAGGTCTGGCTTGTGCAAATTACCCCCAACTGAAAACATTTCCTCTGCCCAGCTTTCCCCAGAAGTTTCTCTCATGCTGTCGTATGCTAGCATTTCCTATCCTTGGAGCCAGTGTCCCTATTCTGCTGGACCTTCAGCTTGGCCTTCTCATTAATTCTGTTCTCTAGCAAGACTGTCCCAGTACTTTTCTTTCACACTGTGCGTGACTCTTTCACTTGCTCTCACAAGTCCATCTAGGGAGGAGGGAACACCTGCAGGTCTGCTTGAGAAGATGCTATTCTTAATTTAAAGCATTCATGGGAAAAATATCCTTCCTCAAAAGGTAGCTATGTTTTGTTTTGTTTTTATGTTTTAATCCTGAGACTACAAAGCTCCTTAATTAAATTTAAACCAAAATATTTTGGTAAAGCTCAGATTTCTGAATTGGCATTCCTTCACGTTTCTCAATTTACACAGCCCCTTTGTCAGTGGAAGAGAGGGTATTCACTGCTTTAAATTGCCTTGTGTTGAATGTGGCCTCCTCCTCAAGTCTGAATGGGGGAAGTCAAGCTCTCAGAGTGTTTTTGTCTGATTTTTCTGTAATTGTTTTGCACCTGCCTTCTAACAGAATGTACACAATTCCCCCCCTTACAAGCAACATGTGCTATTGAATTGTGGCATAATCAATGCCACCTTCCTGGAAGATGTTTACGAGAATAAGGATATTTAGTTTAAAGGAAACAAACCTGGGACCTGTACCCATATCATGTTATCAATTCACTCACAACAGTAAAGAACAGCGTGGAATGGTCAGACTTCTAGGGGGCAGTTCCCCTGGCTGAATTATCTATTTTTCAAAAATCTGCCAGGTATGGTTGGGAAATGGGAGACGCTCATTTTCTGGAAATGATCTCAAATCTGAAAAGGTGAACGCTGGAGCCGAACCCCCAGCGACACCATTTACGAGCAGGTCAACCCCAGGGAGACGGCGGCACCTTCTCAGCCACACTTTCCTCAGTGGCACAAGAGGGGAAGGACTGTGCTTCTCTCTCGGGGCTGCGGTGGGATTGAGCAAGAGGGCACAGTGCCAGCACGTGGTTTATGCTCAGTGTTTGTGATTGCGCTGTCTGGAGGACTGTCCTGTTCTCGTCAGAGGATACTGAACTGTAAGTTCTTCTCCATCTCCAATGGGCTTAAAGCCATCTTCCTTTCTCCCCCGATGACAGCTGTCTCAACCCTCCCAACTCATAACTGATCGTCTTTTACAAATTTAAATCAGACCTTGTCACTCCCCAGCTCAAAGCCCTTCCAGGCCCTGGGGGAGCTGGCTAGCTGCTGCCTCCAACTCTGTCCCAGCCCTCCTCCACCGCACTTGCCCCCAGGTCGGGTATGCTCTCCCCCTGGGTCTTGGCATGGCCTGGCTCCCTTTCACCCTTCATGCCGTGGGTCCCTACACACCCGGTGCTTCGACCCCTGCCTCTGCAGGAGCTCACCCCCTCAGCTGTTCTCTGTCTTAGCATTTTGCTGATAATACTCCCAGCGCTATCACGAACTGAAATCCTTTAACGATGCACATTCGTGCGTACTGTCTTTTCCCCTCTCTAGACGACAAACCCTACATGGGCAGGAACCGCACCTTTTTTGTTCACTGTCAGAGTCCCAGAGGCTCAATAAATATTCACCGAATACATGCATCCTCAGATTTACCATTAAGAGCAGTAGTTACAATACAGTGCTGTCCTCACAGACTACACACAGAGCTTAACGGGCTCACCCGTACAGGGCAATATTGGTCGAAGACTGACAGACTTTTTTGAGTTTTATGTATTTGTCATAGTTTGTTTCTGCTCTGGCTCTCAGAGGGTCTGCTTTGGGTTTCTGTGTGCTGACCTCATCCAATTCCATTTGGTGCTTTACCTGGGGAGTCTGCATGTTTTATCACCATATCTAAGCACGTGACAGTTCAGCTTGGCAGGGTTTTTCAATGAGCAACACATACTAGTGATGCATTATTGCTCTGAAGGATTTGGGGAAACATTTTTAGACATCTGGGTCATTCCGTTTGCTCATTTCTTGAGTCTTGGCTGAATTACACTGTTCAGTCTTAAGGACCTGCAGATAAAAGAATCGTGACTATGGGAAAGAATGTGAACCAAATACGGTAGTCTGCCCAGTCTTTTCAAAAACAAGTCTTTTCAATACATAATGAGTCTCACCTTGACAGGGTATATGTGGAAATGGGTAGACCACAATTTTTGCTCATGTTCACTATACAGGAATTCCCCCTGTATTTTTATATCTCAGTTCTCTGTGAAAACAAACTACATCTAATCAGCTTAAACTGGTCTAGTGGTCACAGAATCTCAGCGAGGGCAGAGCTGCATGCCACGCTCACACCCTCTCGGTGAGCGTACCTGGCAAATCCCCACCACATCTGTTCACATAGAAAAAAAATATTAAAAATAAAAAAGCATCTCTGAGCTGAGATTAGACTTCTAGACCCTCCTGAGCGATAATCCTTCCTCTGACATTGACTTCCTTTGTGGCATTTGGCAAATCAGTTTTCTCCTCTATAAGACAGGGGATCATAATGCCTTAGTCAAATGGATGCTGTGAGAATTAATTACTGCTATACAGTTTATTGAAGATGAGAAGTTCTGTAAAAATCTTGCTACTGCTTATAGGATTGAGGCCCAAAGACAAAGGCATGGCACACAGCAAAGAAATCCAAACATCTCAAAATCCCTACTGTGTCCTTCTCACACTGTGTTCTCCTAAACTCAGGCGAAAAGTAGGCAAAACAATTTTCAAGGACACATCCCCTTCTTTTGTGACAAGAATTGGAAAGCACCACCGGACCCACTTGTGTGTGTGACGTGCTGTGCCCCCCAGACCCACCTGCACATGATGCACTGTGCCCCCTCCAGTCTCACCCATGCATGCCATGCTGTGCCCCCTCCAATGTGGGAAGGCAGGATGGGAAGGCCTTATGTACATGAATCTCAAAGGGGAGAAGAGGAGAGCGTTTGTTTCCCATGTGATTCTCTTGACCCTGAACCAGGGTCTTTCTGAATCAATTACTTGCCCTCAAGACTAAATTTCAGTGAAAGGTCTTTTGAGCAGCACTTAGGAAGGGGGTGGTTAGACTTTGCATTGCCAAGAAAGAAGAATGAATCCTCCTGTTAGGTGATAATGAACTGGTTATAAAGATCGGGCCCTGCTTAAAGGAAACATGATTGATTATAATCAACAGCAAGAGCTCACAAGATGCTGGTTGTCGTAGCACAGGAATTGCTATATCTTGAATTGCAATTTTAAAATGACCAAAGATAAGAGAACACAGACCCTGTAGGAATTAAGGAAGATGGGGATTTGATTTGGTCCCCAAACCCAAATAAACCGACAGAATGAAAAACACTACCTATGATATGTATTTGTGTGTGAAGCTTATTTTTGCCGACATGTCAATCAATGCAGGATTCACTACTGAGGTTGCATGTGGGGATAATACAACTTTCAGAGAGGTGTTGTCATAGTGCCATAGAGATTGCAATTTTGAAGTGGCCTCTATGAATACGAAAAATTAAGAATATCCTGGCTGTAGAATCTTCATCTTCAGAGGGTCCAGATTGTAAGCAGAGCTGAATTTAAGCGATAGGACTCCACATGAGCCTTTTCTGAAAGGGATTGTGCATGTGAGGCTTGGACTGCTGTAGATGTCCTGTATCCTGGTTCCCCAAGATATTCATTCATTCAAAATTAAGATAATTTGAGTGTGTTTTTTCTTGTAGAAAGAGTACACAGAATAGGTAATCTTTGAGATTTCCTTCAATTTCATTTTTAAGGATCAGTCCCCCTTAGTTTCAAACCTTGGATGGGGAGGGAGAGGAAGGCACATGGGGGATAGCGGTCGGGGTCTACCTGGTGTTCCATCTGTCAGGGAGAGACGGCCTGCGCTGGGGACGGTCTCTCATTTCCTGCTATTTCCTCTTGGGGAACTGCTGCTTCATTCACTCACTCAGCCCTATAGTCACTCAACGGCATGGAGAGACTTCCCCATACCAACCAGTCTTCTCTTTCCTTTTCAACCGTCCCAGTACCTTCTCATTTATATTTTGTGAAAATAAATCATTTTCCCTTAATGTCTCCTTCCTCCTCATTTCCTTGGCTTGTCCCTGCAGGAGTCTGAACTCTCTCTGGGATTTAGCGAGGGAGCTGTCACATGCCATTCGAGGGTGCCTCCCCCATCAGTACTAGACTCCTTACTCTGAAAAACGGCTGATCGACACAAATACTGCCATATGTTTACACACATAGGAAGGGGATGATAATCTCTCAGACCTGTAAAACAGCATTACTAAACTTTGTCCACTTCAAGATCTCTGCAGGAATATTGTGAGTTCTTCGAAATAAAAGAACAGTAAAGTTTGAATAATATTCGTTGTCTCTGTAGATAAGTAAATAGCTTGTGACATTTTTATAAAATTTCCTAATTAAGCCTTTAAATTTCATTTAGTCATGTCATTTAGTTATTACAAATGCCATGTAGCCTTGAGATTGATCAGGTAAGGCACTTAATTGCTGTAGAAAATGCAACTTTTTATTATTTATCTTCATGTGTATCAATCACCTAAAGCACAGTGTTCGTGCCTCTCCCCTCCCCTTTTCTTACAAAGGATGCATTGATTCCAAAATACTATCAGTTGGTTGATCAGATGATCTTGGCGATTTTTATTGAGAAAAGGATTAAGTGATATGAGCAATTGGGAGATCCTCAAAACCAACTGTGGAGGTTCCTCCCACGGGTCTTTTCTCTGGCCTGGGTGCCTAAAACAACCTGTGGTGATCTGAAAGCACATGTGTGGTTGAGTTATAATATGTGATATGATGGCACATGATATGTCATACATAATTACACACGCAAGACAACGGTCCGATGTTTAAACAAACATCTCAGCACTTTAGGCCCGAAGGACTGCACCCACCAAGTGGTCTCAGTTGGGGGCTGACCCCAATGTGGACAGCCCTGCTCTAGCCGGGACTGTCATTGGAACTAATCTTTGCAAGTATTTTTAAAAGCTATTAGTATAGTCCCTCACTTTTCCTATTCTCTCTGATTAAAACCATCATTCTTTGAAAGTTGTAACTGTATCTGAAAAACCTGAAGGTTTAAAGTCATGTGAATAAGTTGTGTGGCTGAGAACATCAAGATATAAACGTTGGGTAAATTATTCCTTAGCTGGAGTTCTTTTGCCCGTCACCTAGCCTGACTGGGAAGAGAAGACTCACTCCCTATGCTGGAAGAGTAGCATTGCTGCTCCGAAGGGTGGTCATTCTCTGCAGGGCAATGTTCATTTAGTGCTGAAGTTCTGTAAGATTCGGTTTAAAAAAAATATGCATATTTTTAGAATTACAACTTACCAGCTTACAGTATTAAATGCTCAGATCTGTGCCAAGAACTTCAGGGTGTACTCAATACATTTATTGACTGATGTGACTATTTTAAAAATATATGAATTACGCTCTAAATAACATATTTCATTTGCTATTTTCTGGCCTTAGTATAACCATAGGATCTGGTAACTGACAATTTTTTAGAATTACCAATATTATATTCTGAGTTCAGCATCTGGATGTTGTTGATAATATGTAAGAATAATTCACCCATTTGTCATAGAAAGCTGTACTTACTTAAAGAGTAAGTAAAAAAGAACATTTATTTGGAAAGTATGCTTTTCTAAAAATTTTTTTAGCAGAACCATTTCAGAATTGGGGGTAAGTTCTCAATAACAAACAAAGTATTTGGAAAAAATTGCTATTACAAAGAGTTTCCCCCAATTGTTTAATCCCGATAGCATCCTGACACTATTTAGAAGGCAATAAATATTTGGTTATCCATATATATATATATATCTCCATATCCAGCTGGCTATGTAGAGATGCTTTTTTTTAAACACCGATTTGCCTGCTCTTTGTCATATCACCAGTCAACACAGTAGAAAAAAGGAGCTCTTAAAAAAATACCTTCCTTAAAACATTCATAAGAATTTAAAATTTGGAAGTTGCTCCCTGAAATGTTCCATAGATCATCTGTAGGAAAGCAGGCACCATGGGCAGCCATGATTACCCTGTCCTGTGGCCAGGATCCCCAGGATCAGGATATATGCACCCCACTCAAGGCAGCCCCACTCCATTAGCTTTATTCTTCTCAAATATGTCTTTGCTATCTTCCAGCTCAGGGTGCCACTGAAACGAAAAATCTATCTAGCTTTACTGACAGGGCTACCTGCTTTATCGAATTAAGTCATTTAAAAGCCACTCGTGATTCTCCAAAACAAATCCTAGGAACTCCATACCAAAAGCACAGCGCTGCAAAAACAGACTTTTCAGTCCAAATGCGAGGTTAGTAAGCGTTTTTAACGCCGAGGTTTTGGAGCCATTTCCAAACAGCCACAGC
This sequence comes from Manis javanica, assembly GCF_040802235.1. Lineage (NCBI taxonomy): Eukaryota > Metazoa > Chordata > Mammalia > Pholidota > Manidae > Manis > Manis javanica. The sequence goes on from NC_133167.1 coordinate 102,732,214, forward strand.
TTTGCCATTTGCAGATTAGTGTTTCTGTAACAAACGCTTGCTGAGAAGACAGGGGTGGGTTTCTTTGTTAGAACCACCTCTCTAAAAGCCTGACAGTTTAATCGGTAGTCACTGTGTGGCCTTTTACAAAAAAAGATTTTCTAAGATGGTTGTAAAACTCAGAGATTTGCTTTTTACATGGCGGGATTGAAGTCTGTAACACATGCACAGTTCGGAGGAACAAGCTGAAACTCAGAAAACAATGAAAATACTTAATTCTGACTTCTTACCTAACAATACCTTTTTCTCTGAAATGCAAATGAGCCCTTGGCCACTTTTCTTTTCTTTTTTTATTTTTGCTGTATTTTTTGAAGGGGAAAATGGCTTTCCTACACACACTAAGCAAAAGACAGTATGTGGTCACTGGGTACCTACATGAAAAATGCAGTGAGCATTTGCACTGACATTATTCTTTTTATTGTTGGTAAGACACAAGAATGGAATCTACTTTACCAGAGTATTCCTTTCAAACGTAAGTTACTAGCTGTCAAATGAAGTCATTATGAATCACTAAAAATATTTCGTATAAAGTATTTGGTGAGGTTTAAGTGAACACTGTATTTACCATTAAAATCAGTAATAAGCATATTTATCAGTAATAAACATATTTACAGTTAAAATCAGAAACCAGAATAACAGATGTAGGATATCATTTAGATTGAAATATACATAGATGCACACATGTCTGTATATGCATGAAAGGACTGGGAGCATATACTACATTCTGTATACATTATTCTATATACTTTATGCATTCATTTATAGACTATATATTTTACATGGTATGTGTACATACTACACAGTATGTACACTTATTCTTTATACATTTAAACTAAACACTCCTGAATTTGGTGAATATCTTACAACCAGGATATATTAATGTGTTGTCCACGTAGTAAAAACAGTAAAACAAAGTTGGCAGTGCAACGTACTGGTGCGTGGGGGTAGTGGAGTATGATATACATGGCAGGGTCTTGTTCCTTTTCCACTGGATGCAGCATTGGAAAAAGGGTAGCAGCTTGGGGGCCAGAGGACAGGTTTGACTCTCAGTTTTATCATATAATAGTTTTATGGCATTATTCAATTATTTATTTTGTCTGAATCTGAACTGCTCACCAGAAAAACGAGGGTAGTAACACCTATGTCCAAGGGCGGCAATTCCACTGGGCAGAATTCACAAGAATTCAAAGCTGTTCCTTTGCTCTGTGCCTGCAGCCCCTTTTCTTCCCCAATCACGACTCACCCCAAATTTCTGCAGGTTAGTTAATGCCACAGAAACGTGCCCTGGGCAGTGGGCTATGCCCTCTGGTTCTGTCCCTGTGACGACTGCATCCTCCAAATCTACTTTTGTTCGGTTACTTCTTCCCCACGGGCTGATCATTTTAGAGACATCATGGCACGGCTCTTCTCAAAGAATCATGTCCACAGTGTCCTCTAAGGTTTGCAGGATAATCACAGCCCAATCCATGGGTGTGCTTCACGTCGCGCCACTGCGTAATTCGCAAAAATATATGTGTGTATGTAATGCAAGTATACATATGTACGTATGCACACAAACATGTTACATTTGAACGCGGACATTGCCATTAATTAGAGGTTCTCAAAGTGGGGTTGGTTGCAGATAGGGGGCTTCACACTGGTCTGGAACTTGCTAGAAACGTAAATTCTTGAGCCCCAGGCCAGATCCGCTATATCAGAGTCTGAGCTGGGACGCAGCACCCTTAACCAGCCCTTCAAGAGATCTGCTGAAAGCTGAGTGAGGCTTGAGAACTGGTGCCAGATGCAATAACCATTATGTCATGTAGCTACAAACTGCAAGTAACCCTTGCATATATTCAGAACCTTTTTGGACACCATTCCTACTCTAAGGAAGCTCTGTGTGAAGCTGAGAAAAGAAAAAGGTGGGGGGCTGTAGTTACGTGCATATATATATATATATATTTTTTTAAAGCAAGCATTTGGAAGAAGACAAGAGTAAGCTAAAAAAGAATATTCAACAGAGTTTGGCCAGAACTATTTCCATTTAACTTGGCTTTATGTTGGGCTATATTACAAATGGAAATGCTCCAACTGCAGCTAAAATCTTGTTCTATATGGAAACAAGAATATCAAAACTTGCAAGAATTTCTAAATAAACACCTGAAATAAAATCTGTAATTGCAATGCTGTGATCTTTCTTTAGACAAGTGAATCTAAGATCGAAGGCCATTTTCCAAAAGAAAAGCAGGAAAGCACAATTACAGGGGATCAAGTTACCATCTCCTAACAGCTGGTGTTGAGATTCTTCACAGGCAACATATTAAAGTTTTGAGTATTGAAGAATCTTACAGAGCAGATGAATGCATTTTCAGTGTAAAGTTTTATCTTATAGGATATAGGAGCAAATGTGCACTTAGCCCTTGAAAAAAAATTTTTTTTAATTTAAGGTATCATTGATATACAGTCTTATGAGGGTTTCACATAAGCAACACTGTGGTTTCAACATTTATCCATATTATTAAGTCCCCCCATTGCAGTCACTGTCCATCAGCGTAGTAAGATGCTGTAGAGTCACTACTTGTCTTCTCTCTCTCTGTACTGCCTTCTCCATGACCCACCTACATCATGGGTGCTAATCATAATGCCCCTTTATCCCCTTCTCCCTCCCTTCTCTTTGGTAACTGCTTGTCCTTTCTTGGAGTCTGCGAGTCTGCTGCTCTTCTGTTCCTTCAGTTTTGCTTCATTGTTAAGCTCCACAAATGAGGGAAATCATTTGCTACTTGTCTTGCTCTGCCTGGCTTATTTCACTGAGCATGACACCCTGTAGCTCCATCCATGTTGTTGCAAATGGTAGGATTTACTTTCTTTTTATGGCTTAATAATATTCCATTGTGTATATGTACCACCTCTTCTTTATCTATTCATCTACTGATGGACACTTAGGTTGCTTCCGTATCTTGGCTGTTGTAAATAGTGAGCACTCAGCCTTTTTTACCTGTTAATATAGTTTGCAATGTGGTCATTAGCTTCAGGACAGGACTGAGCAGTTGTGTTAGTTCAAAAGGAAGTCTTTACAGATGTACCCCTATGTTTACCACAGCACTATTTACAATAGTATCATCTCTACCTTCCCATTGTGTATTTGGTAACAGTTACAAATTTATGTTTGGTAAATGTGTTCTAAATAGCTGGATAAAGAAGATGTAGTACATATACACAATGGAATATTATTCAGCCATAAGAAAACAAATCCTCCTATCTGCAACAACATGGATGGACCTAGAGGGTATTATGCTCAGGGAAATAAACCAGGCGGAGAAAGAGAAATACCAAATGATTTCACTTACTTGTGGAGTATAACAATAAAGCAAAACAGAAAGAACAAAACACCAGTTAGGAGTGACGCAGACACTTAGGAGGGACTAGTGGTTACCACGAGGGAGGGGCTAGGTGGGTGTTGGGGAAGGGCAGAGGGGGTAGAGGTGCAATAATTCGCAATCACAGTGTATGTTGGTCGTGGAGATGGTGGTACAGTATGGAGAATACAGTCAATGATTCTGTAACAGCTTACTACTTTGACAGACAGTAACTGTACTAGAGGGGTGAGGATTTAATAATATGGGCAACTGTTGAACCTCTGTGTTGTTTATTTGGAATCAACATAAGATTGTATATCAATGATACTTCAGTAAAAAAAAAGGGGGGAGTCTTTAAATGATTAAATTGTTGCTGACCTGCCACCTCACATGGAAACAGCCCCACACTTCAGACAGGCTGAAATGGAACCCACAGTGTATTCTAATCTAATCCATTCTTCTTCATAGCTATGGCCAAAGACAATTATCTCAGACATTGCATTATCGCTTTTGGGTTGAAATAATCTAGAATTATCAGAGCAACCTCGAAAAGCCCTAGAAGGGCCCAAGCATTAATTTCCTCATTTGTCCAAGTGGCCAGGGTCCTGGGGTGGTGTCCCCGCCAAGTCAACACACCCTCAGAAAGCTTGGCTGCAGGGACACCAGAGCTCATGCTTTCTGATGGAACACATAGGAGAATGGTGTGGAAAGAACGCAGGAAGGACAGAGTGGGATGTGAGAGTCGAGACACGGCACAGCACACGGTATTATACCCAACGCTTTTAGAATACCACCATATCTTACATTTAGGATTAAAAAAAATAAATGTGGTAACAATGAAAAACCCAGAATTTAGAACTGCCTGGGAAAGAAATACTGTGGTCAGTCTGATTCTCTGGACCCAGCCTCTCCCACAAAGCCAGAAGCCCAGTTCTGGCAGGCTGTGTACCTCCAAGGGAAAAACCCCTTGGATTGTCACCACCTGTCCTAGGGACACGCTCCCTGCAGTCCCTCAGATGGGGTGCTGCTTTGGGAGTGATCACGGCTCCACACCAATCCTTGAGTCAGATCCAGTCCTGCTGACGGTCAAGCACTTGCTAAGGACACTTGCATGAGATGCAGTCAATTCTGGAGTCTCAGAATCTCTATTGAAAAAGCATAAACTAGAACATTTCCTGCAAGTTTTGATTTGATTTATGTTCCACTACAATGCTGGGTGAGTAAACATGACAGTGGGACAGGCTTGTGCACAGGCCCTGGGGTCATTATCTTGTAGACAGCTCTTTTCTCCCACCGCTGATCAGCTTTCTTCTTAAACACAGCTAAAGGTCTCTTTTATTAAATATTTGAAAATGTCTGTAAGGTTTGTGTTTGGGGCATGCATGATGATGATTCTCAAACTCCAACTGTCTTTGGAGATCTCCTCAACAAAAGAGACTAGATCTGGCTGACAGGCAGAGGGTGAAAGTCAAGGGAGTCCCAGGGGGCTGTCATTTTTGCCGAAATGACACAAAAATTAAGCTCTAAAATTTAAATTACCACTCTGAAGTTTAAGGTAAAAACTGGTTCCTTTGTGCCACAGTCACATTTGAGACAGTTTCCAATTTTCAGAAAGTATTCAGTCTTTCCTTAAATGAGTGGTGATAGAACTGCCTTACAGACAAACTACATCCCTCCCTGTGCATATTTAAATATACACACACCGTTCCTGGACGCAAACCCAGCGTGAGTCCAGCGTTTTGCCTGACGCTCACAGCCTCGATCTTATTTCCGTGGAGCGTGAGCACCGAACAAATCTAGTATATTATCTTCACTAAAGGTTGTTTTAGTGACATGTCTCTGGAAATCTGAACTGAGAACCCTGACACGATATGATAACTAAAATCGTCAGGCCAAAGAAAATAATAGGTTGTTACCAAAGAAATAAAAGGCTTTTTACACACATCTGAATTCCTCCAGCTTCATATGAATATGTTTAAATGAAAAAAAAAATTTGCACTTCAAAAGGATTACTAGTTTCCACGTAACATCTACCTAAATAAGAGAGATTCTGCTCTGTTAACCAAAGCTTTCTGCTGCTGATAAAGACCTGATAGGACAAGAACTCTGCTAGCCTTCTTCAAGGCATCCATATTTGAGCAGTATTAAGTACCAGAAGAATGAATTTCCAACTCATTTTTTAAGTCGACTGATATGCTTGTGGAATATGCCTATCTCGCTCTCTTTTAAAAATTTTTAAATGAGAAATTATTCTCAGGCTCCAATAACTAGGGGGAAAGAAAAGTTCTCCTTTAGAAAAGGACAGAATGCTGAAGGTGTGGGGTTCACAGGGTTGTCTGGGGGCAGCAAGAAGCCATCCAAAATCCATGACTGTCTTTATCCAGCCTGCTTATTCCTGTAACTTCAACCAGCACAACATTTTTGTTTGGCAACACACATCTAAACTTTACATAATGGTACTAAGTGTTGGGCTTTTCCTCCACAAGAGTACATCCTCTGCCAGACTTAAAGTTCTGGCACCAAGAAGCTGATGTCTGTGACCATCTGATCATTGAAACCTCCTCCCCATTCGCGATCAGAATGAGAGGGCATGGCTGGAAAAGTGTCTGAGGACCCTCACAATGAGGTCCCAGTAAGACATAAGGTGACAGAAATGAACTAAATTCAAACTAATTTACACATCAGTTGTAGAGTTAGCTGAGTGGATTATCATTTCAATAAGAGTGTTTTCTTCCAGAAGAGTCTACTCTTTCCTATAAACTACTGTCTTAACAGCCAGTTTGTGATACCCACTATCTCACCCTTGAGGTAAACGTCATGTCATCATCAACCCCACTTGTAAGTATTACTTTGTTTAAACAGAACAGATGAGATAATGGTGATTAATCTTAAGAAGTTCAAGTGTGCTTCAATGTAAAAAAGATAATATCATTTGCTTCTCAAAGAGCCTGATGATATAGTGAAGAGGAAAGAGAGAAGGCAACTCAAGGAAACAAGTATTTTAAAGGAGAATCTCAAGCTTTTAATTATCCCAAACAATGCTTTCACTAAGATACTAGAATTATGCCTTCAACATACATGGTCTAATTAGCCTGAAGCCTGAGAAACTGTGAAAAATCCCATCAACTCCTCTGCCTAATTCTTACTAGGAATAATGGGTCAAGAAGAAGAGAGTTTATTGGCTGTCCACAGGCCACAGCCGTATTAAACCTTCAAATCAAACATGTGACACAAGAGGGATCAATTTGATTCGTAAAAATAAAGATAAAAAAACCACTTTATCTTTCCTAAGGTAATGAGCGGTCCAAAGGCAATGCCACTGGGGAAGTACAGCCCAGGATTCTGATGCAGAGAAATCGGGCTCCAAATTCTTGCTCTCCAAATTCTCTGACTTCTGGCAGACATGGAGCCCTCAAGAACCTAAATTTTCTTGTCTTCCCAACAAAAGGTAACTTTTGTTCTAAATTGAAAGGACCGTTGTAAAGTGATTCAGTGAGATTCATGATAAAAGCTCCTGGCACTTCATAGACACCAATAAATGCCATTTTGCTTCCTTTTATTAGCCAGGTGTCATTTTATATATAAAATGTATCAACTAAAGCACGGTGCCCAAAGGTATCCCAGAGTCTTTTCATGATCATTATGTCAATTTAAACTTGCAAGTGAGTTCTAGGAGTACCGCAAAGCTCTACCTAATGGTGATGCTGAAAAATCACAATTGAAGGAACTTGCAAGGTCTATGAAGATATTTTCGTGGAAAAATACCTTATTTAGAAGTCAGTTGCTCAATAAATAGAAAGTCAGTAGTTATGTTTATTGCCTTCTTTCTTTTAATATTCATGTATTTTAAGCATGCTGATTTGCCAACAGCACACTGAATCATATTGTTATTTAAATTTTTTTCACTTCCTAATCTCCATGAAAGCAATTCCTACTTTCACAGCAGTGTACATCTGATGGAGAGATTTTAGAGGTCTTAAAAGCTTTGCACCTCATATTTATTTGACTTACGGGGAGCATAACAAAAGCAAGTGCTGTCTATGCTTAAATAATTAAGACTGATTGACTAGTCTGGGCATGTGACATTATCAGCGATTACATATTTTAATTCAAATGCAGGTATCAAATTAATGCACTGAAATGAATAGAATAATTCACTCATCGATAAATCTCATTCACATTGACTGAGAATTTTACATTCTAGACATGTTTTAACTCAAAGTTGGACAGAGTATCTTTACATGTTAAGATATAAACTGTGTCAGCATAGACCATGACCCTAAACAGAGTTCTCTCATTTAAGAAGATGAAGTTTATGCCTTGGGGGGAAAATAAGAGTCTAGTGATTGCTAAACAATCAACCATCTCATTTTATATCTTAAATTCAGAGCTATGAAAAGGTGACTCTAATTGTACATGTAAAGAGAGTCCACCTGGTATGGCAAATTCATTTCCTCCCCACCCTCTTCCATTTTAACAGTAAAAGACAACTTCCCAGGATGACTTTCTCAATGGAAGGATGTTTTCAGTTCCCAAACTGGAATCCCTGGACAGGAGTCCCCAGGAAATCCCGACCCCCCCCAAATGAAGTCATTTCATTTAGGCAGCAGATCCTTTCAGAGGAAAATATTTTTGGGCCTATGGACATCTAGAACAGAAACTGCTGATCTGAAGGACAAAGTCCTCAACACCTGAGCAGATCTTTTGCTCTGTTTTAGGGACTTTTAGATATTTAAGACAATCAAACATAAACAAACCGTCACTTGCATAACAGATTATACTCCCAATCTGAAAAAGTCGCACCATTCAAGTTCCAACTGGAATTAAGTGGGAGTTGACGTAGGAAACATTAGCAATGAATCGTTCTACGTTTACTCTGTCTTGTAGACTACATAGGAATTTCAACAAATATGACTATTTTTCAGTCAACAGAAATCCAAAAGTCCTTATTTTAAAAGATTAAGTCTTCAGTAATCTGGAAAATGGCCAGAAGACTAATTGCCTCATAGGTTCTAGATGGATTGGGTTTCACTTCACTAGCCAACAAGGAGACATATGCATGAGTTTTTCATTTGCACAAACTGGAACCAAATTTCTTAGCAATTCCCCTACCAACGGACAGTATATGGAAGTGGAAAGGGTGTGGCTTAGGAAAGGAAAAGCTGGCTCAGAAGCTGACTCTAACCTGTAAGCGCTGTGTCACGTGAGACAAATTATGCAGCTCTCCTGTTTCTCTTTAGTTTCTTCACTTATCAAGTGGGGGTAAGGGGCCAAGAGGGTCAGGGAGGATCAAAGACTTAACAGTGGGAAAAGGACTACCAGTGGCAGGGGCATAAAAGCTTGTAAATAAATTATTTAAAACAGTTAACTAAACATGTTTATAAAAAAATGATCACGACCGCTCCAAATACTTGCGGCTCCCCTCTGATTCATCCTTCAGGGCCTCTCCCTGGTGTCGTCGAGGGGGCAGCTGGACATTCCCCACCCCACTGGCTGTATGACTTGCTTTTGGCCAGCATGTGAGCAGAGGTACAGCCTCCTATGCGCAGCTGCGTCCGAGTGGAAGCTTTAGGAGCCACTGCATGGCCCACCAGCACTCTTTCCCTACCACGAAAGCAACATGCCTGAGATTTCAGCTTCTCCCGGGAGGGTGACCGCATGGAATACAGCCTCAGCCAACCTGTGTACTTCATGCAAGGCGAGTGAGAAAATAAACCTGGGTTGTCATGAGCCAGAAGATTTTCTTGTTTGTCACCCCAGCACAACTCCGCAAAAAGCTCACTAATTAATACAATGGTGTCACTGCCTGGCGCTAGGCAGCTGTCGTGCACAGAGAAAGCAGTGGCCTTGAAGTCAGGAAACCTAAATTCGGCTTCCACCTGGCTGTGTGACCAGGGCCAGGGCACAGCTTCATCTCTCTCCTCCTGTAGCCATGGTGTAGGGGATCAGGGCGTGCATCTACCTGGGACAAGCTGCCTGGGTATGGGCAAGTGATTTTGATTTACTAAAAGCAGTTTTAATTATATTACGGTTTTACTACTACTATTATTATTATTACTATTATTATTATTATTATTATTATTTAGCTTTCTAATAGGTTTGGGAGGGCTTACAGGTAATATTGTTTGTGATATTTTGTTAACTGTAATGTTATACAGGTACGTATGATTGTAATGAACAAGCTTATTCCTCATCTCATCTGCAACCCTTTTGTAGTTATGAGGAACTATGGAAGAGTGGGGATCTTTATTTGCTGCTTTCCCTGTTGTATCCTAAGCCCTCAAACATTACCTGGCACCTAGCAGGCTAGTAAATAGGTGTTGGAATGAAGGGAAATCATAGTCTCCTTTGTAATACATTCCATGCCAGTGTTATTTTTAAATTATACTCTTACTGACTGAGTCTCAAGCCAGTTCCATAAATTAAAGCTTTGTATATATGCAACCTTGTTTCAGGTACTGGGTCTATTTAACTATCTACTTAAATTTTCTAACTTACTAGATCTATGTTAAATAAAAATACCACATGTCATCACTTTTTGGCAGAGATCAGAATAATTGGTGCTACACATCAGAAGAATCACCTTAAATTAAAGAATGTGCTGTAATAATGTCTTTGATCAATGTACACTAGAGCACATGTCAACATTTTTTACACTGAATTATGAAAGTAGTCTAAGCATTTCAATGTTTTTTTTCCTTTGACATTAAGGCTGAAAGTATTGAGATTACACACTTTTTAAAAAAAAGATGACAGCCTATCAAAAGCAAATTTAATTAAAATATAATAATAAAATAATGAGGTTTATTTCATAAATGCTTGCTAAATGCCTAAAGGCAATTTAAATAATACATTTCAGATCAACTTTCCAACTCCACATAATGGCCACACTCTCAGAAAATCCCCTGTAAGTTAAATGTTAAATGTTAAGTTGACGTTATTCCCAAGCAGCAATGGTGTTATTTCAGCCAAGTTTAGGAAACAGAAAAGTTTGCATCGGGTAGCTGTGAGGACTGAAAGGGTAATAGTGCATTGTCACAGCTCGAGAGGTTAATTTTAAGACTTCCCACCAAGTTAATAATGTTTTCCCCAAATAAAAAAATATGTATTTTTTTAGTAGTGAAAATAATTCTGACTTGCCGCATATCCCAGAATTACAAAATCCTGGAATTAGGTGCATTTTTAGAGGTCACTTCAATCAATCCTTGAACCAATTGCTGCTGCATTTTGGTGGTTTCCTTTTAGCAAACATTTAGTGAGCACAGCCTCCAGGCACCGTGCCGGAGTGCTAACACACACACATAAAATGAGAGTCACTGGCTTAAGCCTCTCACGTCCAGCCTTGATAGGTAACACACTGTAACTAGATGCTGGCAGCCTTGTGAAGTTCTTTGTTCCACATTTGGGTGGGGCTAGGGTTACAGTTCTTCCGTCCACACAGCGAGAGCTCTGCCTTACGATGGCGCCCCCCATCCAATGACCCAAGGCTGCCTATGTGGCCACCACCTGTGGTTCTTCCACTGGGGCACTTCTCAAATGCTCACAGACATTTCTCATGGCTCATCTCTCCAAAGTCCTCTCTTTTCAAGATAACCATCTCCCATTCCATTTGCTATTTTCATATGGCTTTTTTCTCAACTTCCCACCATTTTCTCAGCTTCTCCAAGATTCACCCTTAAGAGGTCAATCTTGCCGAAGCCCTCCGGGCCCCATCAGCACATATAGTGCGGGGCACTGTCTTCCCTTCCCAACAGCATTTCTACCCATAGTCTCTTTGCTCACCTTATTCCAGCTGATACTTTTCTGTTCTTCAGAAACACCCCTCTTTTTTTTTAACCCTTGCTTCTTCACATTCGCCAGTCTGTGTGTCTTCCCAGAGCTGCTCATGCGGCTGGTTCCTTCGCACTTTGGAAGCTTCCACATGCCAACCACACCCTCCGCGGCGCATCCCTCACGATCCTAACGAAATCAGTATCTCCTCTGTCCCCAGCCACTATCTTATTTCTCTGTTTTGTTTTCAGTTCAATACTTCCCAATTACCTGAACTTACCCTGTTTGTTTACTTAGTTATCGGCAGTGTTCTTTCTAGAAAATAAGGTCTTTTCTCTACTGATGGGGCCTACACATGCATGGCGAGGGGGGGGAAGGAAGGGCAAAGGCACCTGGCCCTGCTCTGGACCCCACGTGGATCCATGTTGCCATATTTTGTATGAATACAGTCAAGACTATTCAAGGTTTTCTGGCAGTCAGACCACGTTTGGTTATTGCAACTGTCTAAGGTCAACAGAACAGAGCCTTTGCACATATGGATGAGACACATCCTAACACGATATGGTTGTGCTGATGTTTTTTAGGAGGAGGACGGGAATTGCTGGAGTTCACCCGCCATTGTAGCTCTGTTCTGATTCTCTCCCCTAACACTAGTATCTTTACCTACTTCCTGTCCACAAAGACTTTGATCATTACAACATATGTGTCCTGGAAAATAAGTACATTTCCACCTCATGTGCTCCTTCAAAGCAAGATGGGTATGGTGTCTACTTATGTTGACCCAGATGAACTCTATCTAAGGTGCTATTTATTCTAGGGGGTTAATAACATGAGTCTGAGCCATAAGCACTGTTTTGTGGGTTTTTTTTGTTTCTTTAACTTCTATCATCTTTGTTTTAAAAAGAGTTCTTTCTTCCTTTATGCCTTGGGGTGTTGCTGGTGTTCATAACCCTGCTGGTAACCCTGGTATTAAGTAATATGCCAACACCAAGATTATGTGTTTTGTGTCAATGACACAACATCTGGGGAACCTTATGTCAGGTCGTTTATGAAAAATACATACCTATAAGGTATACCTCTGTTTGTTCAACATGAGAGATGACATGAGTTAGCTCTTCTTTGTGCTGTTCTTGGTAGGACCAGGGGGTGCACACAAGGACAGGAGTGGCTGGAACCACAGACTGAGGATACCCACCCATGAAATGTCAGATTGCCACTAAATCGAAATTAGAAATTACCTTCCCAAAATTTCTGGCTTTATTAACCACCACACATCTATAAAATCAGTGGGGACTGCTATTCCGCTATTATTCTCCTGGTTTATTGATCAGTGATAGAAAATTTGAGAAACTAGCTCGGAGTCTTAAAGCACCTTCAGTATCTACGTGACAGCAGCTTCTTGCTCTCTTACCCCATGCACAGCTGGCCCCAGAATGGAGTAACTTTTGTGTCCTGTGGACATAACACATATTGACATCCTGGGGGTACTTCTTCCTAACAGACTTAGCAGGGACCACAGTTGTCAGGGACCACATTCATCTAAAGAGCCTAAATAACTTCTGGGTTGCCACAGCTCAGAAAGACCACAGATGCTAAACAGAGAAATAAATTGGGCCAGTGCACTGCCTTCATTCAAGAGATGTGACAGAATTTAAAGAAAAGCACTGCATGCTGGAAAAGCAATAGAAAATCAAGACGAAATTTACAACCTCAATAGAACTGTGCGGTTTACGCTGGGGACCACCTGAAAAGCAATATGTGACACAGATAAACAACAACAAAGACATGAAGATCAGATAAATTCCTTTCCACTTGCTCTTTCACTTTCCTGAATGAAGCTGGAGGGTGCTCCATCACGTGACCCGTAGCAAAGTTGCTAGGGTTTACTCTCTCAAGAGAACAGTGCGGCTGGAAACAATTGTGTCTGTTCCTTGAAATAGTCTTTCAGGAACAAAGGCCACAGATTAAGTAAACTCATCCAATGACCCATTTCTGGGTAAAAAGAGAAGGATTTCAGCATGCCACAGACTGTCGATATCCCCATAGCAATTGACCTCTGCTCATTAAACAAACAATAGCATAAAAGTCGATGGCTTACTTTTTCTTATTTTAACGCTTCTTGAAGCCTTCACCTCATTCTTCAAACACTTTCAGAGTATCATATTATTTAAGGGGATTAAAGGCTTTCGTTGATTATAGAATAGAAACATTAAAATAGAGAGTCTAGAAATCTAGTTTTGTGAAGAAAATGCGAGGAGCTTGTTAATCTAATCAGAACATAAATAACATCAGACATAGTTAATACAGTTCAATATGACTTGATTTTCAAGAAATGTCGTAATGCGAGTAGTAGTGATATTTGCAACCTCTTCAAGAAAACATTGAAGTAGAAGAGGTTTCCTAAACGTTTAGTTTATATATTGTGATGCTGGCCTAAAAACTGGTCTTCTCTGCAATGCTCCCCTGCCATGGGAGTTATGCGAATCCACAACAGGCAAATAAGAGTTCCTAGACCTCTGGAGGGAGGGGCTGGCGAACCAAGGACTCCATGGACCGTGGCTTCCTCTTCGTGGCCTCCTTTTTTAATTGGCAAAGCTTACATATTTTCTGATCACGCAATGAAACCCAAATATAATATTAGCTAACCTGAACGCCATGTAAACAGATGCATCTGAATGTTAAAAACAGGGATTGGTGGGTTGCCCACGTTCCAATACGACCCTCGTAATGAGCAGCTGTGAATCGGTCCCACCTGTACCACTGGCTCAAACAATTCCACTGGACAAGACAGTATTTTAAAAGTGAATCAGTCCAAAGCAAACCAGTTAAGATTATTTCTTGATTGTCTTAACCTCTACAAGGCTCTAATATTCTTGGTCATACATTATAATAGAAAAAACAACTTATTTCATTCTGGAAAAGGTCTTTTAGTTTGCACTTGGAGAAGGCAGTCATCCACGAGTGGCCTTTCTGTGAGTTCCTTGTCAAAGTTCTGGGACCTCGGGAATAGAAAGAAAAACCACATTGGATGACAACAGGCATATATTTTAAATTATTTTGCTGATGTGAACATGGACTTTATATTGAACCTACTGAACCACGACTTGCTGAATTAGTTAAAAGTATTTTTGAGGTGACTTCAGTTTAAAGATCTTGAACCATTCTTGTTTTATTGGCGTGCATGCCCCAACAATACCCAAGTTCTCCCCCTCCATTTTTGACTTGTCTTCGTCTCCTTCTTAGATGTGTCTTGCCTCATCTGACATTCTAATTTTTCAAGACTTGATGCTCTCTTCTTCTTATCCTCTCCTCTTACTCTGGCACTGCCTCATCCATGCCCTCGGTTCCTATCTACACACGGATGACCTAGCGATACAGCCTCAGTCTATCCTCAGTTCAGACTTCTCCTCTGAGCTTCAGACTTATCCAAAGGCCAACTCAACCCATACTGGACATTTCAAAGACACCTCATACTCAGCAAATGTAAAGTTGAACTCACGGTAGCCTCCCAACACACAGCCCACTCGGAGTGCTTCCTGTCTCAGGGAGTGACATCATCATCCAGTTACACCAGTCAGGGACCTGGGGGTTACCTTGATTATCTCCTTTCACTTCCAACACATCATCAATTCTCATCAATTTCATCGTCCAGACAGTTCTCCAACCAGCTACTTTTCTCCATCTCCAATAAGCATTACCCAAATACCAGCCATCATCACCTCTCAGCTGGACGACTCGGGTAGGAATGTCCAAGGTGGGATTCAGAGACAGTGGCTGGGCGGAAGAACCAAGAAAGCTTTAAGAAGGCAAACCAATAGAAAAAGTGTGTGGTCGACAATGTAAAACATCTTAGGTTGGGGCAGAAAAGAGGCCACTCGATTAAGGAATTTGGAGGTCACTGGTGACCTCTGAGGGTCCTTTCAGAAGAGAGGTAGAGGTGGCATTGAGACAGGGACAGTGGGTATAGCCAGTGTAGGGGGAGGGCCTCTGGAAAAAGCAAAGCAGGATATTTGCAGTCAAAGCAATGTAACAATGCAAAGTCCCCACTGAAACTCTGTGTTCAGCATTATGCAAAGTCAAAGTCATACTAATTCTCTAGGGTAAAGATATCAGATTAGGAATATAGACATCTTCAGTGAGATCAGTTAAAGGTCAAAAGTTCCCCCAAATCCTCAATTGCCTATAAACCCACTAGACAACACACTAGCCCGGGCTTTCTTGTCCCCTCCTGGCATGAGCCAGGAGCTCTTTCCTCTCACTTTATTTCTAAATAAAAGCCTCTCTCTGGCTCTCCTACCTTGGGTGTTTGCTAAGTTAATTTTTCAACTCTGCAAACAAGAATGCCAGCATCAGTGTCATTGCACTGGGATGACAGTATAAACTATTCTTTCTAGAATGTTGGCTCTGAGAAGAATGAGACAGGTGTTTCAGGGGGAGGCAGTGCTGAAGACGTGTTTTTAAAAGGATGGTTGAGACTTGTGCTTCTTTTAACCTGCGGGGCCCAGAAAAGGGAAAGGAAGCTGCTCAGGATAGGAGAGTGGAGGAGGAATCCATAGAGGAAGAGCCCAGAGGAGCAGAGGGACCCAGCAGATGTGGGACGAGGGAGCGTCACTGAACACGGGAATCGGCAGAGTTCTTCTGTTTGGGTATGGAAGAGAAAAATAGTAAATGTTTGATGACCTCTCATTTCTCAGTGAATTGGAAGGAAGCCTTATCAGAAATGGAAAAGGAAACTGTTAGAAGAGATCGAAGTGTCTGGAAAATTAATGGATTCAACAAATATTTATTGAGTATCTACTATGAGCTGAGCCCTGGGTAGAAAGCCAGAGAGATGCCATTACTGTTCTTGTGAAGATTCTGACTCTCCAGGGATGAGATTTCAGCCATGTGCATTCAATCACCAAGGATGGGGGCAGAGGAAGCGAACAGTGTGAAAAGAAAATCTTCAAACCAGATCCCGGAACCTCAAAGAACACAGAGGGATGACGTTGAGGTTGGTAGATAATGATGGGAAGTGGGCCCCACAGGAGGAAATACTGAATGGAGGCCAGCGGAGTGATTGTGCAGAAGAGGCTGAGACACGCTGTATGGCCCAGAGGATGCAGAGGCCAAATGGGAGGAGACATAAATGGGTCTGGTTGCCCTGCCATGGAACGTGGTATTAGGCAAACCGCACGTGTATGGGTCTTTAATGAGCATCCAGTCAAGGCTATGTGAGGGGAGAGGGAACCTGGGAAGGACTCCGGTGGGAATGCAGGGAAGAAAGCTTCCCTGCCTCCCAGGCTGCCAGGCCAGGCCGGGCCAGGGGTGTTGCTGACACTGGGTGGTAATCACCCACCTGTTCTAAGTTCATGTAAGATAACGTGAAGAAAAGCAGAGGCATTTTCACACTGGAATCAGTGTGCTGATGACACATGGTCTATATCTTCCCTTTTATCTCCAATCCTGACACCACAATTTCACAATTTATTCAGCATCTAAGGGGCCCACCAGGGGCCTGGGATCAAAGTGAGCCAGAAAAGGATTAATCCAGATAAGACAGAGGTTATGATGACAGTCGGGAGAAAGTATTTAAAGAACGTGGAGAGCGTGCATCTGTGTTTCTCATATGAACATATCTTTTCCCAAACTCCGTGGTTTGTTCTGGCATCTCAGCTGGTCTCAGTCGATATCCCTGAGCCACAAGCCTGACACACGCAGGCCTTTTATAGGGTCGAATTTGAGTCAGCGACAGACCACATATGAAGTGACTCTTGCTTGGAAATTCTTGGTGGCTGCGGCTGATCAGGGTCTAGTTAATAATAATGAGTTTAAGGCAAGGGGCTCTTGCCCTCGCCCCCTGGAAGTTCCCTCACTGAAGTTACCAGCAAAGCAAGAAATATTACTCCACTTTTCTTCACTTTCATCTCTTCAACTGTATTCTACTGCTGTTTTTCCTGACTCTTTTAATTAATGTT
This sequence comes from Manis javanica, assembly GCF_040802235.1. NCBI lineage: Eukaryota > Metazoa > Chordata > Mammalia > Pholidota > Manidae > Manis > Manis javanica. The sequence continues at coordinate 102,749,315 of NC_133167.1, forward strand.
TTGTGAAATTTCTTCTGAATCTATTTTTCTGAGTTTAATTTTAGAAAGCCAAAATGTGTGTCAAGCAATCTTAAATTAATTACCGTTTTTACACTTTGAAAATAGCGACCTATTCATCACCTTTTAGTTTTTGTTATAATAAAATACATATAATGATTTTTTCCATTAAAACTTTTTCATGACTATATGGGCTATAATGTTACTATAAGCAGCAAATATAGATATTATTGTCTTTACACCTTTCATTTAAAGCATCAGCAATACTTTTCTTCCTCTCGTTTCTGTCTCCATTTGGTTTTACAATCTTTTTGATATCATTTGCAACTAGATCTCTTTCAAGGCACGAAGTCCACAAAGCAAGTCATTTATTTTCTGCAAGAGAATCTTAACTGCTGAGGAAACCGCTTATTCGTAAGACACAAGATGACACAAACATCAGTTTTTGCAGAATACTAAATATGAGACTGTATTTTGAGAAGCTTTTGCCAATTTTTAGAAACTAACAAAACACGATTTACTAATGATGGAAAGAACTCAAAAAGTTGAACACTGAGAGATGTCACCATCATAGTATCACACAGAACTCTAATGGAGGGTTTTTAAAAAATTACGTACATCTTAGAATATTCTTAGAGAGAGATTTTTTTTTAACAGAGCATTTATCTAGTAGAAAGTTGTTCAAAAATTATCATCTCAGCTCTTTATCTCTGTCTCTCTTATCTCTTGTTTGGTTCTGGCATAAAAAGACTCAGGGAGGCTGGGGAGAACTAGGGGTCACGTGACCCCGGACACCCACTCCGAGGCTAAAGCAGCTAAGAAACAAAGAAGGGGAGGGTGTTCTCTAGAGTCGGGACATTGTGACTGTTCCTTCACTCCTGCATTCATTCACTCATTCATTTATTCACCTCCCCAACTTATTTAAAAGCAACACTATTAACCAGGCCACCTACAGTCTTACTTACCGTATGCAAAACAAAAGAACCCACTACATTCCCACAGCAGCAACTAGGGTTTCCAGATATATTTGCTATTTCTTGGTCTGAACACCACCGGTTGGGCTTTTAAATTTTCCAGAATTCCTCTGGGGGTCTATTACAGAGCCATGATCTCTTTTCTGTATTTTAAAACCTGGAAAGCTCTGCAAACCCAATAAGGCAAACTCACAATGGCAAGACAAACCTGGACTACTTCAGACACTTCATCTCACTTGGTTCGCCTACTGGAGGGTTTGTTGGGAAAAAAAGTAACATGTTAAATTGTCAGACGCGGCTCACACTTCACTAATTGTGTCATATAATGGACCATAGAGTCGCCATATCATTTTTCTGAAATCTCCAAATCCTGAAATCTGAATGAGTTTTTGGCTAACGGATTCTACAAGGACCCACAGGGTTTAGTATTGTAACCGGGATTCACAGCAGGGTCAGTGGGTATTGGCACCACTTTATTTGTGATGATCAAAATTACGCTGCTTCCTATTGGGATGCCTGAGGTCGTCTGTTACCATTTCCAACTCTTCTGGGCTCCGTGTTTTATTCTGTCAAGAAGGTTTCTTAACCAAAACAACCGCGTTAAAACATTTTCACATATAAATGATTGGACACGTAAACATGTTCCATGCAAATTTCCATATAAAAGTATTTATAATCTACACTGGGAGAAATAAAGTTTGTATGGTCCATTATAAAAGCACATGAAAGGGAAGTAATTGCCTATGAATAAACATATGAAACAAAATCAGGCAATTCATAGCTCAAGTAACTTGTTTATGAGAATTAAGGTCCATATTATGAATAGGCAGATGGTCTCTTTAACCGAACATACTATAGTTCGTCATTTCTTATCAACCACACTGTATCAGGAGTAATAAGAGTAACGCAGGCAGATCTTCAGGCACCCGTCCATCAGGAAGCACTCCGTAAGCACGTTATTCCAGAAATGTTAAGTTCAGAAACATAACGTCTTGTTCGGTGTAAAGCATGTAGATAATCGTACGTCACTTGTTTGGTTTCTTTAAACAATAGCTAGAGAGTCTCAGAACATTTTTGTTCTCAGAGAAAAAAGCACATGATGCTAAAGCTCATGGGTTGGTTAAAGTACTGAGTTTAAAGAACTTCTGCTATTGTTTCTTCCTTTACTCACAAATGATTCCTCCCCATGATTCACTGATCCAATGAACCAAGGTCAATGCAAATTTGATGAGGTCACACGCTTCCCTCTGCCCTTGGGATAAAGTTCCCTGAAAAAAATACGCTCTGCTAGGACAGGGAATTTTCTAGACTGTTCTGTTCACTGCTCTATCCTTGATGACCAGACCCGGGCTGCCACAGAGCGGTGCTCACCAGTCGTTTCTTGAATGGTCCGGTCCTCGGGACACTCCACGTGTTCTCCCCGCTGCCTTTCCCCGGCCACGCGGCAGGGCCCCACGGTCTCCCTTGGTCCAGAACAACTTTCTCACAACCCATTTCCCTCTTCATCCATGACGCCCTGTACCAGTCACTGAGGTCTTCCTGGAAACCCAAAACCAGGCTGGCGTCCCGCAAGACCATCTCCTCCTTTCACTCTCTACGTTCCCTTCTGAAATATTTGTAACATTGGCAATTACTTACTCAATATCTGATTTCCCCACAAAACTGGAAGCTTAATGAGGGCAGGGACCATGCAGATCTTGTCCCCCCATGTCTCTCGGCACAGGCTAGGGGCTCCACAAACGTGTCGAATGAATGAAAGCATGGGCAGGCCTTCATTCTCCCCTCTAGCTCCAGGACACCTGGGATAAGCGCTGTCTGTGCTTGCCCACGAGGATGGGCTCCTGTGGGTGTGTTTGCTCGGTTCCAGGGTGGCTGCTCTCTCTCCTTCTGCAAGCTTACCCCAAACCCTGGAACACATTATGGCTGGTTCTTTAACTCTTTAAAGAAGAGTTAACAGTCTTAACTCAGTGACATCTCTCTGCATTAACACTGGTGGTTTGCAAGACACCATCTTCCTGAAGAACCATCACTGGGAAGGTAGTTTTTGCTGCAAGGTCCATATAAAGACTGTGTGTAACCAGGTGTATTTTGAGATACTTGAAATCAGACATGGAGAACATTTTTAACCTATTAGTATTGTTTTCCCCCTGTAAATGCCATATGCTTTCCATCCAGAATCGTTACTATGCCCCAGGGGGCACTTTAGAGCCATAATGAGCACAGGTGTTGTATGCCAACACTTGCCTCCAGGGACAGTCACAAAATGAGGGCCACCGGTCTCCAGTGAGGTCATTGGATGGCAGGGGTGGGGGGCAAGGAGGCGGTTTTGATGTCAGCAGGTAGAGTGCTTCTCGTTTCCCTCCACACCAGCACCCTGGCTGACTCTCTGCTTTGCTCATGGTGACCTCTTGGCTCTGAGAGTCCTTCCTGTGCCTGTCCCTGTGCATCCTTTAAAACAGCACTGGCTAATTTCACCTCCTCCAGGAAGTCTTCCCAGCCTTCTCTTCCTGCACGCTAGTTTCTCCTACTCAGTTTCCATGACACTGCTAGTATGTTTCTGAGCACACTTCTGGAACTCTATTATAATTATCCCTGTGGGTGTGTGTCACACACACCTCCTTGAGAATACAGACTGCGTCCTATTTATGTTACTAACTCCAGCATTTAAAATGGTCGTGGCACAAAGTAGGCTTGCTGGTGGAAAGAGTGAATGAATGCTCTTGCTGATTTACTTCCCATGCAAAGAACAGCTAGCAGCAAGGGGGCAGCGCTATGGTTAAAGAGAGGACTGAGCTCTGCAGGGCTGCTGCCCCATAAAATGTGGGCTGCTAGCTGAGGCTGGGCAGACAAACCTTTGTGGACAGTAAGTGTGTGTATTCACACCTCTGAGACAGGCTGGAAAGACTGACCTGCGAAGCCCAAGGGCTGTCAATACAGAAAGAACTGACAGTTCTCGGGAACAAAGGGGCAGGCTTTCTCAGTGAACCGGGACATTTCTGCACTTGTCAGAAGCCCTACACAGTGTCCACCCTCATGGCCACTCAGATTAGTAAAAGGAATCAGCCACCTGCATCGTGACTCCCCAGGTTAAAAGGGAACAGTGACAAAACCAGTGGCCCAGGAGGCTGGAAATGCTGAAAGTCTCTAAAGAGTGACTTAACCAAGATAAAACACCCCCAGGTATGGGCGCCAAAGGCTGGGCTCGCGTCCAAGCACACACAAGCAGCTTCCACCAGGGGCCACACACCGACAGCCTCCTGTGAGATGCAAGATGATGGTGCCCCTCAAGAAAGTCTCCGTTTGAAAAACTGCAGATATCTTGTCACCCAGGATACTGTCCTTTGGTAAAGGAATTCTACCCAGACTCACCCCGGACAGTTGGGAAGAGAGTGTTGGAATATCTGGGGAAGGTAAACATCAACAGCGGGCTGACCACGTGTCAAATGACAGCCAAAGAATAAAGGAAATAGATGTTACGGAAAGGATCCAAAATGCTGTGAATTTTTAACAGTTGGCAGAATGTCCTCTTTTATGAGAAGCATACATTTCTAACGTGTGCCCCACTGCCAAAAACAGTATTAAATACAGACAGTCCACAGCTTATGAACAGGTTGTATCTCAGAAGTTCGTTTCTGAGGCAGCCATGTGCGGACCTGGGATGCGCGTTTCCCACGGAAATTGTTAACGTACCGGGCAGCCGACTCCCTAAGTCAGATCAGCCCATGGTACCTGTGGAGGGTGGTGGGACTGGCAAGGTCACTGTGGGACCACATGGGGGGGGGCATGGGCGCACTCACATTTGCTCTCGCTGAAAAGCTGCTGGGATGCACCAGGGTGCTTGCTGGGGTCCTCTTGTCCCTGTTGTGCCCAGCAGGAAAGGTAGGGGTGTCTCAGGTTCAGGTCACGGGGAGCCATTTCTGGGTGCAGGGGCATTAAGTGGGTGAGTTGGAGGAGCTGGGATGCTGGTGTATGGACATATCCTCCCCCGGAGACCCCTCTTCCACGCACTTCTGAGACTATAATGTCTGTATGTGTCCTTAATGACTGACCAGCAACAGTTTACGAGATGCGCAGAACAGATACCCAACAGACCTGTTCTCAGAGTTCCATAAATCTGGCCTGGTGATAGAGGGCGAGTTGTTAGGCACCCCTTCCCTTTCCCCCTAGGCTGTCTCAGCCTGCAGTGAAGAAGGATCTCTCCGGATCACACTGGGGCGTGGGATTCTAAGCGCTTGAACCAGGAGGGCGGGACAGTTGGGAAGCCAGTCACCTGAACGGCTTTGTATTTAAGCCACCAACAATAAATTTCCCTAAGACTTCAAAACACCAACATAACTCTAAAGATACCATAGTGTGTGGAACGAGAATGCTGAATTCTCCTGGAGTACATGGAAAGTTTAGGCAACTGATTTTAAATGCACATCACAGACACATGCAAAAAAATATGCAAACCCGTCAGGACTCTGGCCAATTTAATCTCTAAGGTACTTTCCAGCTATGATTTTTCCTCCTGCAAGTTCATCTCACACCCAGATCTTTAGAAATTGTTGGGAGGGGCTGGGGATTGTGCCATAAGTCCCTGGGAGTCTGCTAGTGCCCCAAGCCCCCGTGCATCCAGGGCCTGGAATGCCACCAATGTACTGGCCACCAGCTGTTCTAGGCTTCCAGCGCTGGCACAGAGAGCACGGGGTGGTGGGCACCCTTCAGCTGCACGGTGCTGCTATTCTAGGAGAAGAGCCACTCCTCAAACAGCTGAGAGGTCCTCCTGGATTGAGAACCAGGGACATTCCTGCCTGGGCATTACCCTGCGGCCAGACCGCCCTCTCCTGCTCTGCAGAGCTCTCACCACCTCTTAGGGTTGGGGGCAGCTGTCCATGAAACATAAACCTCAGCAACTGGACACAGAGGTACGGAGCTGAATGCACTGCAGTAAAGGCCTGTCACAAAGTCAGGCCGATTCACATTTAACAATACACATAGTGAGGAATGCTAGAAGAGGCTGTGGGCCCAGCGGTAGCTCCCCTTGCTTCCTATTTCCACCCCCAGGGTCATCTCAGTTGGTAATCAAAGCTGATGTGACACAACTCCAGCTTCCAAGGCCAACGCCTCGTGGTTCAGGAGGACGTGATCAGAATAGGTCAGATCCTCTCCCTGGCCAACATTCTGGGGAATCGCACAGTCAGTGAGTAAACAATACCCAGGAGGAACAAGAAAGAGAATGGAACTTGGGGAACTGAAGTCAGAAAAATATTTCTAGAATCTTCCAGGAAGAAAGAAGTATAATGAGAAAACAGGAAGCCATCTAAGGGGCTCCTCTGAGCTTGCGAATCAAGGAGTCCCTGGCCGCCACCTCCCTCCTGCTTGCAGCACAGGGCAGCTGAGGGCCTGGGGGCTGGGGACCTTTGAACATCAGAGACCCCAAGGCTGGCCCAGGAAAGACACTCGTGGGCCAGGTGATCAGAAGAACGCACCCTGTCCTTCGCTGGGCAACCTGCCTCTTCATCTGCTGTGACCATAAGAAAATAGCAGCGAGTAGAGGGGATGTATAGTTTGGGATAGCATGCTTCATACAGCTGTTGTTTGTATAACACAAATTTAAAAAATTAACATACAAACGACAGAAAACAAAGTTCAAAAGTGTTTCCTTCTCTGACGAAGATTTCCCGTCTGTAGAAAACAGGACGGGAAAGCCTCGGTACAGGTGGGGTGCCCCCACTGGCGGAGGCTGGGTGCAGGGGGACATGGACAGGCTCGAGCAGAAAGAGGCTGGGAGCAGGTCTTCTTTTTCCTGGAACGCGGGCTCCAGGAAGCAGTGAGCGTGTTTGGGTCACTGCTTGACGGCAAGCGTGCAGGAAGGCGCTGGCGGCAGAGTGGGTATGCTAATGACTGTCTTCCTAATCAACAAGTGAATCGGGCTTCAGAAGGATGCCCTGGGAAGGGTGGAGAAATGCTGTCCCCTCCCGATCCTTGGTCACCCACGGCATAGCTAGACGGGCAGAAACAGGATTCAGAATGACGCCTCCTGAGGTCTCTTGTGAGAGAGATTCTGTGCAATGCTTTCCGCAGGCCGAGCTGCGAGGAGCTCCGCGGGAGGCATGTGCAGGGCCATGCTGCGCTCCGTGGGGCTGGGCTGGGAGCTGGAGCTACGGCCCTGAAGAGGATTTATTTCAAGATCAGGTACATTGCGTTCTACATCCCAGTTTCTGGGAAACATGTTTTTAGTAGTTCCAAGCAGGCAGGGGACATGAAGTTTCTCTGTCTGCTTATACCTAATTAACGTTCAGTGAGTCTCCGGCTATTTAAAATAGGGAAATAATACATATTTATTCACACATGCTTTGAGATCTGGGGATAAAAATGCTATATTACTACTAACCACAATGAATGCACATACTTTAAATATAATTATCAATTACCAGCTACCACCTGTTGAGATAACTAACTACAGTGCCTTTAAACACCATCCTTCCAAATTTTAGAATTGGAAGCATTCTGTAGTGTTAGATGCACTATATTCAACCAATTCATTAAGGAATTTCTTTGTTACTCTTATTATGACTTATGCATCAGCAAGAGAAATGGAAATTAAGCTTTATGAATTACTAAAATGCCTGAGGACCTATAGTTAGGGTTTGATCTTCTTATAGAGTCATCTCTCAAAACTCTTTTAAGATGCACTTAATGGTATCTATATTGTCTTAGGTCATATTGATGCATTTTAAAAACAAAATTTCACCCTCTTGGCAAATCAAATATTAAATGGTTAAGAGGCATGCAAAATAAGATACATTTCTATAAATACAAAGCCCCTTGTGCAAATCAGTTCATAAACCATGCATAAATAGAAGGTATTATGTTACTCTTTCACACTCGGGACCATAGATTGCAGCTAAAACCGTAAGACTCGGTTTATAGATGGGCAATTATTACGGAGTTTTTATTCTTCAGAAGCTATTAACATTTTTATAGCATAAGCAAAGTTATTACAAACAACCTCTAAAATGTGAAGAATGATTTTCCTGAAACTCCTCCCAAATCCTCGCCTCAACACAAGGCACTCTATTTGTTTACTGAAAAGGAAAAAAAAAAGGCAGTAAGTAGGTTAAAGCTGAAATAAAAATGCTGCTGGCATGAAGTCAAGGAAGTCTCAATGCAACTCCATCGAGCTGTTCTCCACAGCATATTTTCTGAAGCACAAGGAAACAAATATAAAGCAAATAGCTTTGGGTGTTTAAGTCATCATCAGCATTATTAAAAATGTACCACACAACCCTCGCAGCCCCAAGCCTCCAAGCGAGCAGGAGCTCGGCCCCATCCACCGGGCCACTGGAGCGGAGTTTGGCAGGGACCTCTGCAACGTGCACCAACGTGCACCAATGTGCACCACCGTGCTCGGCCCTGCAACAGCCCTGGAGCTCCCAAGTCACCAAGGAGAGGAGATTGGTTTCTTCACACTAAAAGTCCACAGAGGCATTTCGTCTTGCAGAAGCCAGACACGGGTGCAAATCCTCCCCTAATGCTGGGGTTGGAAGACGAATGTCTGAAATGGCTTTCTGGGCCCCAGAAGCTTGCAAGTTGCTCCTAAAAAAGTATGTGTTGAGCAGAATACATTCTCTTCGCATCCTTAATGAATTTTCTGGATGGTGTGTTGTCACAAAGTGAGGAGACACCTGATAACAAGATAACTTATCTATGTGAGACACCAATTAGCTGTGAGAAGGCCGATGTCGTTTCTCACGCTCATCTTAGACTAGAAGAGCCCCTGGCAGGCAGTTGTAGAGGCGGCAGGAGAGAGATCGATAGGGTGGGATGTGAAGGGAAATGTCTAACCCTAAAGACTCGGTGGTCTGATTTCCAACATGAGTTGCAGATTTCACAGCTTCAGTGGGTCTTAAATAACATCAAGTCCACCTTCATTTTATTCATCAGAAAACTTAAATGCAGTGCTGAAAAGTAATTTGCTCCAAGTTAGAAGGTGCCTTTTTGCTCTCCCACCTATTCTCACAGGATACTGAGATATTCGCCTAACCCTTAATATGCTTCCCTTCAAGGAAAATTTCAAAAGCCCTGAACCTCAGGGCTAATGTAACGTGAGAAAGTAGATTTAAAAGTGCTGAAAAGAAGTTTTGTTTTGGAACAAGAGGGGTTTGGATGAGTTACAATTTTTTTCTTTGCCCCAAAGCCATGAAAAAAGGAGTATTTTGAAAGGACAACAAAATTGGCCAAAAAAAAAATCTGCACACACACAAAAAATCAGACTGAAGCTACACTTCTTAGTAGCTACTTCCACAGAAACCTTTGCTCCTCATGCAGAGATGGGATGCTGAGAGTGGAACTGGATGGTTGACCCAGAAGGATCTGGAAAGGTCACACTGCAGCCAATCATGGTCATGATGAGATTGCATTGAAAGTGGACATTGGCCAATAACCAAGGGAAGGGCCTGAGACCTCAAAAGCTCAGGTATTGAGGCCCATGAGGTCACGTGCTCATGGGCCTGCGGGTGGACCTCCAGGTACCAGGATGATGCAGACCTCCGCTCACGAACTGGGTAATTGCAGCTCTGAGAAACCAAAGGGGAACCTAGACAAAGAGCACTGTACTGCCCACTCCTGAAGGTTGCATGAAGTGAAATCGAGCTCACCAAATGCAAAATGAGGAAGATGAAAGAAAAAGTCATTATGTCCCTAACCAGGCAAAGAAGTGTCTGCCACTTGAGCTCCCTTACGCTGTAACTGAACTTACAAATTCACGGAGATAGGCATTGGCGGAAGGTGAAAAGACAGCAGCCGCAGCGGGAGTGACACCAGAAAGCACAAGTTAAGACAGAAGGCTTTAAACAGCCATTAAGTAACCGCACGGAGGCTGCAGTAACGCGGGCAGAGATGCATTATGGCCAACGGACTCATCCGCCGCAGTAGAGCAATCCAGCGTGCGCCTGCGGTGGAAGAGGCTGGAGACAGCTTTTCCATCCTTTCGGCAACACATGGGGCTTGAGAACTTTCAAGGTTCACAGCTGCATTATATAAAATGCAGTTACACACACACACTCACACACATATGCACATATATTTGTGATCTAAGCTTGCTCATTATCAGCTGGATCCCAGTTTATTGTGTTATTTTCATTTTTCCCGATTAGTATCTTTGTTCTGACAAACCAAGTTAGAGAAGAAGCCTACTTGGCAATTGTTGAAACTGAAAGTCACTCAGGTCCACTAGTCATCTTTCTTGCACAGTCTGGCTGCCTAGACTGAGACAGTCAAGAATAGGACAGATCCCAGGTCCCTGGGTTCGCGTCCCCTTCGGGGCCTGGCTCTGCATGTATTCCTTCTCCCCTTAGCCATGTCTCCCAGGAATTCAGCCTTATTTTCTTCCCTCTCTAATGGGCTGCCACCTTCTCTGTTTTTCCACTTCCCTTTTTCTCGGCCCAGCTACGGAAGAGGACACTCTACCCAGCATTTCTGTGTTTGCTGTCTCTGAAAAAAAACACACACAGGCCTTTTTCATGTAAGGATTGTACCTGCCAACCAGGAAATGGATGGAATAAGAAAACCCACACACAAGAGGAGATTATAAAGTTTCCAGTTTTTTACAAAATACTCAGGGTAGTTGTCCTTGGGCTGTATTTCCTGATGGTTCCTTTCTGAGATGATATTACAAGGTTTCTGTTAAACGGCTCCTGATCCTGAGCTGAGCTGTTTTGCATCTGTGATGATGGATTTGAAGGTTTCCTGAGCCAGATGAGACCCCGTGTCCCAGCCTTCAGTCTAGGCACAGCCCATCCCTTTGTCGGATTCATGGGTGTCTTAGGGACAGAAAGCCATTTTCTTTCCTGACCCCTAAAGCTTTTGCCTTGGGTATAAGCTGCTCTTCACTGACTCTCCAGGCATCTCCCACCTCCCTAGTGGTACTTTTGAATCTCAGCATTACCTGTGGTCCTTCTTTGTGGAAGGAAGAGCTTTTCTTTAGAGGATATCCCTGGGCTTCAGAGTGGTTTGTGTTCATCTGCGGGGGGGCTACTGCACTCTTGGTTGACTTCTCTGTGGCTCTAGCCCCAGGGGGGCCGAGCCGTCCCACACACCACAGCCCTAGTTCCCTCTCTACCATACAATTTACCTTAGAAAAGCTCAGGTTCCAGACACTGGGGCAGGTTCTGTCTCTCAGTGCAGCTTGGCTGTTTGTCTGTGGTCCTCTGTGAACATCGTGACCTCTTCATTTTCAAAGCAAACCTCCAAGGGCCTCATGCCTCCAGGTAACATTCCACATCCAGAGACAATCCCTTGTCTGTCCAGGACACCCATCTTTGCCATGTTTAGAAGCCCCTGTCTCTGAGATGAAGGCTGAGAAGATCTGCTCTCAGGGGCCATTTCCAAACCTAGGAGCTAGATAATCTCCTGATACCAAAACCAATACTAAGTGCTGTCATGCACTTATCATGTGGACAGGTTACACCAGCCACTGAGCTTCCATGATTTTCAGAGCCTGTTTCCTTTAATCCATAAAATGAACCTACAAGATGTTACTTTCAATCCCTTCTGTGGGTAAAGAAAGTCAGGATAGAGAAGTGAAATAATGTGCACAAATTCTGAAAACGAGTCAAGATGCCTGACTCCAAACTAATGTTCTTAATTTTCATGCTCCACTGCCTTCTTGAGGAAATAAACAAGCCCAGCAGGACGTGGGTTATTATGACCTGAGCGCATAACGCCTGCCATCTCCCCCTGTCTCACCTGGGGCCAGCAAGTGGTTTGCTTACATATCCACCTTTACAATATAAAAAAGGTAATATGTATTTTTAAATAAAAATAATTCTAAAATTTAAATATAAAATGTAAACATTGAGATACATAATTTTCACCATCGAAGGCAGAGAACTGTTTCACTGGGAAACTACCTGAGATCAACTCTTCTAGGCTACAAGGTACATAAACAACTGTTATACAATTCATGCCAGGAAGAGACTTTTCGCCCATTTGAGAATTCCAGCCAGAAATACAGGGTCTGGATACTCTCCCTGGTAGAATGAGCAAGCCAGGAGTTCCTTTTCCATATGATGTCTAATTTTGCTGCTTTTATTCTTATTCAGTAGCGTATTCAGCAAGATAAAAAACAGACACATTACTTAAAGGCCCTCATATGCCTATCCAAAATAAAAATGGTGAGAAGTGGTGGCCTCATATTTCAATTAAAATATTAAAGAAATTTATCCAAAGATACTTAAAGTATTTTAGAAAGCAGCTTGATTTATGAGTTAATAATATATATTACACAGTACATAAAAATAAGTCATGCCAGAATCATTTTTTCAGAAAAAATGTTCTTTCAAGTGTTGGATTCGAAAAGAGGATAATCTTGGAAGGACGTTTTAACCATCTTTCTTTGCCTCCAGTCAACCACAGTCACAACAGATCACTTTAATTGGACTGAAACGATCTGTTGGACATTCTACTGCTTATATTAACATACTGAGGACAATCCCTAAGCTGCCAAGTGGTATCTCTAAGTACTAATAATTTATCAGTCAATTCAGTTTTTTTTTTTAGCCAATCTATCTCCATTTGTGGCAGTGTTCTATGATTACACTTGCGCACACACATACCCCCCCACACACACACACATGCAATGGTACAGAAACACCTAGTGTAAAGGGTAACTATGCAGATTTATTCATGGCACTTAACCTTGCAGTCTCTACCTTCTCATTTATATAAGGGAGGTAATAGTTGCAGCCTTAAAAGGGTTTTTTTGTTTTTAGGAGCAAATGTGGTCGAGTCAGGTGTATTAAAGCAAGTAAACTGTAAGGTGCTAGTATACAATAAAACATTTACTTTAAATACATTTATTATTATTTATTATTCAGCTGATTTCACTGCTGTCTTCCATACCAGCATAGACTGAGCAGGAAAGTGTTATTAAAAGTATTAGATAATTTTTAAAAATTGTAACATATTTTTGTTATATTTTAGATCTAGAGCTGATTTTATGTATGCATGTCCTTTCTTATGCTAGTCTTTTCCTTCCCAAATCAGTTTTGAGGAGAAAGATGTGCTTCACTGTGGCCGATGAGATAGAAGCAGTCGTCTACTAGCAGGAAAAAGGGTGTTAACAGTGATTAACTTGTTTTTACCAAAACAAGGAAAGCATATACTCTTTCCATCTCATTTTCCCTAGACCTTCTCGTAAATATTTATTCCCATGTATTCTCTCTTTCTCTCTCTCCTATTGACTGGCAAGGAGCTGAGTGCATGGAAACACTGATAGTCAACATTCCCTTCCCATTTCTGGGCACCAAGCTGTTTTGGCTCAACCCCTGGGGTGAGGTCCAGAAGATAAACAATGCCTCTCCAGAGGACGGTGTGGTCCAGATCTCTTCGGGGTGGGCTTGTGCTCACTGTGGGCGTGGCCAGGAGCAGGCCCCTTAACCACAGCAAACCCAATTCCACGCTTTCCTTTCAGGAGATGTCTCCAGAGCAGACATGGAGTTGGGGGAAGACCCACATCCCATTCCACTGTAAATTAAAATGTGCCAATAGAAAAGTGAAGACCTAAAGGTTGACAGAAAAAAAGGGAAAACTTTAGAAAAAAGAGAGAGTTCTTAACAAATGCAAAATATGTAACCTGCCCCTGAAAGCAAAAGCTCATGATAATGGGTGATTTATTTTCTCTTTAGAGGAAACAAACCCACTTCGCAGCAATGAAATGCTATCCACGGGGCAATACCAGTTTCCTTTATTCGTCCTTCAGAGAATACATCTGTGTTCACGTGTAAAAGCACATTTCCCTCCGACACTTCCAAATATATATGACTGGGAAAAACAAGCAAAATATACACACAGACACACACAGACATGCACACACACAGAGATGGATTCCCTTGTTATGAATTTTGCTGTTGGTTTTGAAATGTGGGGAAGAGGGGGTTAAGGGAGGTTTGTTGATAGCATATGTGCAGGTAATTTCATACATTTCAATGGGTTTTAAAGACCTCTATGCTTCACTGACTATTGTTACAAACATACTGAATTGGTTACGACAACCTGTGGGTTTAGTTTACAGCACAGGCTGAAAAATTGGGAAATTCAGTTTAGAAATTTGATCAATATTCATGCCATCTCCCATCATAATTCAGCTGGCAAAAATGCAGTAGGAAACTCCCCAGGGTGATCCTACAGAGCAGCTTACATTTTGGAGGTTTAACATGTGTAAAACCGCCTGCCTGGAATCACTGATGGGGGTGGATGGAAGCCTTGAACTTTAACAAGAGCTTCCAGGTGATATGATTGAGGGGTTAACTGTGATAGAACAGAAATGAGCAAATTAAAATGAATGTGCCAAGGGAAAAATTCCAGATGCTTTTTTATTTTTTTTAACTCTCCGTGAGAACTCTTCCCCAAAAGCATAAAGAACTGTCAAAATAGGATCTTGCTTAAAATGCAAAAGGTATTTTCAAAGTGAGGATGGCATTTGCATACAATATGTGCTGAAGACGGATGATATACCGAAAATGTCTTACTTGTGGATTGAGTCTCTATGACATCAAATGCCAGGATTAAAAAAAAAAAAAAGGCTTTAAAATTTTAGATTTGAAAAATATTCCTTGATGTCTTTTCACTAATCAATTTAAACACCTGCATTTTAAACTTGTATATGGTATCCTGTCCTCTGAAAATGGATAGAATTCATGTATTAAAAGGGGGCTGAACACGTATTAGTTAATTATATGAGACCATATTTGAAAGATGGCAACTAACGTAGTTTCAACTGTGAGGCTGCCAGCATCATTGTGATTATAGCTCTGGTGTTTTTATTCTTAAATGTTCTCCCACATGGCCCACCATCAGCTTGTGTGGGTTATGGCCACCTTATCTCAATGCCTTAGATTATCTCTTCATTTTGGGACAGCAGCACGGTGCTGAGGCCACTTTCATAAAGTTCAATTTCAATGAAATTTCTGGTCTTTAAAAAATAAATGTCATTGCACATCCTTAAAATAGATTCCATGTTCTCATGTTATTCACCTGATTCTCTGAGCTTAACATGTCTAACTTTGAGCAGGGGGCCCTGAAAGAGAAAATCGCTTGTTTACCACATGTAACAAAGGTACAGTGTCTTTTTTTTTTCTCTACTTATTTTGATAAAATCAGTGCAGATGCAATCATGGACTGTTTAAAATGTTAACATTTTTCTGCAGCAGTGTAACTGGATTTGAGCTAAGGTATTAAAGCACAGACAGAACAATAACCCTTTCACTGAGAATTCTAAGTAACTTGATGTAAATCTTCATTATTTTTGATGAAGTGAAGGGAGTAAAACAAAACTCTGCTAAAAGATACACAGATAGTGAGGCTAAAGCTCTCTGAAGCACTATTATTCTTGTGGATAAAAATCCACTGACCATTTTCTAAGCTGAGAGAGGTCTTTCTCAGTCTCTTACACTGGAGCTCAGAACTTATTCTAAACAACATTTACAACACAGAATAATAATTTCCCCAAGTATAAAAAGAAAAAAAAAATAGCCTTTATATTAGGACTTTCATATAGCTTTACCCCACTATGTTATATCACATGCTCTTCATTACCAGTTACTAATGCAAAACTAAAAAAAAAGGGAAATTATGGTCTTGGTAAACACATAAAATGTACACTGTACCATCTGCTAGCTATTAGGGATTATAAAAAATAGCACATAATGTCATCATAAAAATGACTATTTGTACCTAACCTTTCAAGTTGTAAGTAAACATGTCTACCTGTCCAGTGACGTCTGGCTAGCAGGTAGCGTGAACCTTCTCCAGGGCAGTTTACCATCAACCGTCGGTGACGCTCGCTCATGTGGACCTCCCGCTTTTGGACACTGCTTGGAATGGCAGCAGTGTGATCCCAGAAGAGAGGGTAGGAAGGAGAGAAGGGTGAGGAAAAGATCCACCTGTCAGGGCCCTGAACTACCCCACGCTGGAGAGCAGAGGCCAGTCACTGCTCCTCTTTACAAAGCAGACTCTCCACAAGCCACCAAAATGGAAGACACACCAAAGGGCCGAAGGACGTGGACTATGAGTCCTTGTTTTCATTGAATATGGCCATATTTGAAGCTGAGCTGTGCAGAATGTTTACCAGGAAATAGAAAAACCCAGTACACACAGGCATATGAACTATTCCCTCTAAAGTACAAAAAATCTTGACAAATAATATAAAAAAGATTTTCCAAATCAGAGGTTTCTTTCTTTTTTTAGGACAGTGAGCAGACTTCACTGTTAGACTGACTGACAGCAAAACTTGATAAATGTCAGTTTGCATGAGTTTGCAATGTAAACTGAAACAATTAATTTTAACCCATCACTTGGAGATTTTAAAATTGGATTTTAAACAAGCACAATTGTAGGTGTTTCCTTAGGTTGGATTTTAACTGCTACCATTCAAAGCTTTCAGATTTTAATTCTTATATGGTTTTGAGTAAATATCTTTTTGGCAATATTCAAATGAATAGAAGTGAATTATTCTTCCCCATTTTCATTGACTAAGTTCCTGTTTAGAATATATCACAATTTAAAACCCCCCACAATGTCAGATATTAAATATATGTGCACAAAAATGCATTCTAACATAATACTTGGTCAACCTTTTTACTAGTATCAGTATATTTTTACATTAATCAAATGTCTGATTTTTATGATTTTTTTCTTCTTATGCAATATGTTTGAAGATATATTAGGTGCTTCTTCCATGTATTGAAAAAATAAAATTAGAAAAGAGTTAAATTAATTATAGTTCATTAATTAGACTGCATACCATGAAATTGCCAATATGTGACAATTTTTTGGATCTACCAAAATGGCAATTTCGTGCAGCTCCATCTAAGTTGGCAGAATGTTATGTACAAAGCATAAAGTAGAGGCCACAGGCTTTGAAGTTACCTACTGTGTGGCTTTAAGAAATGTAGTCATCCTCTCTACACCTCATTCCCTCATTTATAAGAAAAGGATAATAATAGCAACGCATCTTACATTTTGAATGAGCAAATGTGTGAACTTGCACCCTGACATACTCCCAGTAAGCTACCATAAATCATTGCAAAAAACTGGAAGAGCCACAGTAGCCTATGCAACCCATTCAGTCATAATTACAGTCAAACTATCTTTAAAAGATCCTGAAGTTCACTAAAACATCAAACATGCTGTTTCTGCCACATGCCCAGGATGGTAGCCATCATGACGAGAAATGCCCAGGCTGCCCCCAAGACCCAGAGGAAGCACAGAAGTGATGGTTCAGAACAGACTGTGGGACCAGACAGATTTGGATTGGGGACTCCGCACTGCTGCTTAAAACCTAGGTGACTTTGTGCAGCTAACATGGTCATCCTTAAAACAGGACTTACGATATAAAAATAATTGCACCCACCCCACTGAGGACACTGCCTGCCATACAGAAAACACTAAGTGAACGCCAGCTGTGACTTAGGTTTTCATTACTGTTGAGATGGCTGTCTTCTCCAGGTCCTTTCTTTGTGGCAGAACTCCAAGGGAACAACTTGATGTCCACTGACATGCTTTCTATATTTAATTAGCATCTTTATTTTTCTTTGGTAGAATGCCTTTCTCTTTATGGTGCTTTATACCTGTAACATCTTTATTCACTTTTTTTTTTCCTGCTTCAAAGGTACAAAGAAAAAGTTAAAAGAGAAAGCCCAAATAATATAATGAAATGGCAGTAATCATATTGTACGGAGGCTAACAGCCGAACAATCAGGCCAGACTCTCTGGAGACAAGTCTACCATCTACCAGCAGCTGCCACCTGCTGTATTTCATTTATGCTAGGTTCTGTCCAACAGCCTTGGACAAATTATTTAATATCTCTGTACCCTGGATTCCTCATCTGTAAAAGGGGTATAATAATGCCACCCACCTCACAGGAATGCTTAGAATTAAGAGTCTGACACACAGCAAGCATACAAGGGATGCTATTCTTATCATAGGAACTAGTTAGGCTAGTGTTCATTAACTAGTTTTCTTTAAAACTACTCAGACTCATGCCATAATCATTTAATACATACTTCAGGTCTTTGATCTTATATGATGAATTAGACACAAGACCCTATTTCTGCTGGGCAGTGCTAGTCAGATAATCACTATGCAGAAACGTTACAGAAAGAAATGATGGTGACATTTTTGAGAACAGACTTACACATTGATTATGGCATGTATACAAGAAATGGTCTGAATCACATCTACTGTCATTCTGTAAACACATAGTTAAAGATGGCCAGTAGGGTCCCTTAATGGGACGCAAGCCTGCTATCGCTCTAGAAAAGACCAGAATAGTTTACAGGATTCAGAGTACGCCAGCCTTGTGGGAACACAGTGGCGAAATGCTCTTCGCAGGGATCGCCATTCAGTTCAACATTTACTAAACACCAACTACACTCCAGACACAATACGAGGAGCTGGAAATTTAAGGGTAATTCAGAAAGGTGCGGGATACTCTCAGAAACCTTCTAGTAAATATTGTCTAAAATACAACATTCCTATCAGTGGAGATCCCCTTCTTTGAAAGTGAATGAGGCTTGTAGCTATAAAATCTTTATTTTCCCCATACAGGTAGGATTGATGATGGAGGCGGAGCAGCCACCCCGGGGATGATGATACGCACCAGACCATAACCGAAGCCCAGGTGGTTTATACTTTTCAAGATAGCCCATGAGACTGAGAATTGTTGACCTAAAGCGAAACTGCAAAGACACGTGACAAGATCACGTGAAGACAGAACAAGGCCACCTCCCTTGAAGGTAACTGTGCTTCCACCTGGTGACCTCTAGGTGCCTCTTATATGTGCACAGTCACCTGAACCCCAGGGAAACCTCTGGCACCAGGCACACTTCCATCTCCTTTGCAGACATAGTTTGGCCTAGCTGGACACCACACATTTTGAGGGCTGTGTGCTGCCAATCCTTTGTGGTTGGTAAATACAAGCACAGATTTACAGCAGAATTTCCATTTTTTGTAATTACATGTGGATTGTTCACTGGCTTATGGAAAAATCAACTAGGGCAAAAAAAAAAAAAAATCAAAGAAGAGATTTTCAGCAGAGAATAGGAAATCCTCTGCCGACTCTGAGCCCACCCAGCAGGGAGAGGGGGCCAGAGCAGCAGCTTCTCCCCAGCTCTGCCCTTTCTTCCCCAGTCACAGTGAGATGTTCATTTCCAATTAATGTGTATTAGCTCCCGAAGTGAGTTTTAATCAGGATTCCTGGAGACAGTAGGGCCCTAATCTTACTTAGGAAGGTATCTAGACATCAGTGGAATCTGAGACCTGATTGCAAGTCAGAAGAGAAAAATCAGTGAAACAGCCTCCTTTGCAGTCACAGATGACTGTGTTGCCACGTTTGAGATATGAATAAAAAGACAGTGTGTGAACAGCTGTCTCCCTGGGAATTCAAGGAAGAGCCTGTTTCCACTCTTGTGCCTTAGGGCCTATAGAATCTATAGCTTCCTGTGACCCTACAGTCTATATATAGCTTGATTCAAATTTTCTGCTCCACAACTGATACTATTATTAAAAGAAGGTATAAAAATCAATTATGTTTTGATTGGCTTTTAGGAAGCTGGGCAGTACTTCCTTTTTTAAAAAAAATTTTTATTTAATCCTCTAGTTTTTAAAACAGCACCCTCTTTAAAGCAAAACAAAGCATGGTGGACTCAAAAGAACACCTCTCCCAGATGTCAACTACATCTTTTTTTCAAATTAGACAAGTGAAGAGCCCATTGAGTCAGCGGAGATCGAGCGGGCCACAATTCGGCTATAACTGCCTCATTTTGAAGGCAACGTTATTTTCTTTTTTTCATTAATAAAGATTGAGTCAGTCACTCGTGCGACACTTTCCCTTTAATGACATTTGTTCTGAAGAGTCGGCTAGACTAACTGCTTGTCCTTGTCCGCCATTAAAGCTCTTGAAAATGCCATTTACAACCCCAGCCACAGGGCTGGCTCCGCACTTCACTGGCACTCCAGTTCACAGCCATGTCTCTAAACTTTCTGATGGGCTCTTTCACTGCAGAATTTCACGCCTGTAATCATGATAAATGATTAGGGTCTTGCAGACACCTTCCTTACGTCTGGCTGGAATTTCATTTGTGTACCAGGATTTAGGTAAAGGGGATATGATTGAAAATGAATGTGTTTGTTCCAATCTCAAGAATGTGGATGGAGGCATGCATGCAATGCTTTCTTATGTACTGATAATGTCTATAACCCTGGTCCACTCTGCAGGTGAATTTCATCATAAGAAAGACTGCCCTCTTAGTCATTAACTTTATTATGCAATATAGTCCTGTTAACATAATAAAGTACTCTATTTCCATCATTTCTGCAAATGTAGAGAGAATTACCCAGAATTCATGAAGGGTGTTTTTTAAATTAATCTGATAGCTAGATTTTGAGCCCCTGCAATACAAGATAATTTATAGACATCCACGGACAGAGAACTAAATATGTATTTTTGATCAAGAAGGGAAGGTTATTAAATCTTCATACCATAAGCTCTGATGTCCATCCAACTCTTCAAATTTTCAAAGCATGACAGCTAAACTACAAATCAGATGTCAGGCCAATGAAAGCTACTGGTTATGTTCAAGTTAAATGTATTTCACTTTCTCAAGGATCACAAAGTAAGCACATATTTAAGAAACACTAGGGGTCGAGAAACTAGAACTATATCTCTTATTTCCAACAAGTGATGTAGTATGGCTCCCTAATACATTCAAAGTTTCATGTAGATTTAAACCCTAGTTACCTAAACTGCACGTATTTCTTCTTCTCATGTTAGCAATGCTGCATTTCTTATCTCTAGACAATAGCCAAAAAATATAGACTCATTTTTAAATTCTATTATCGTAGTGGGGTTTGTTTGCTGCTTGAAATTTTTGGCATGCAAATAGAGCTTAAGAAGCAGTGTTTCTATTACTGCAGTGACATTAAATATGCGTTCATATGGATTGTACTGTATCATTTAGTAACTCTCCCTAATGAGACATTCTCAAGCAGCTTTCAAAAGGCAATAAATCACCATTGTATTGAATTCAATCAAGATAATAATTAAGCACATTCAAAACAACCATGTTTGTTATGAATTATGGAAAGCCTATCTTAATTTCTTTACACCTTTTGGGATATAATAGCTTTATTCTGCAGATAAAAACAGTTGTAAGCAAATCTCTCAGTATAATTAGGAAAAAGGATGACTAAATCGCTATGGAATGTATTAGTGGGTGGTGTGGTAATTCACGGGATTTTCTTTCCATATTGCTTTTTATCCCATGTTTTATCACTTACATGTAACATCTGAACTGACTCATAGGTTATATGATATTCTGAAATATGGTACAATTGTAAGACTAAATGCACTCTGTTTTATTCAATTACTTAATAAGTTCTTAGAAGTTCTTTAGAAGCTTAACAGAATATCCACTTATAATAGGACTGCCAATTACAGGAGATCTGGTTTTCCTGAAGTAGGCAACGAACATCCAACTAAACTTACAGACAGACAAATGCTTTTAACTGCTAATCAATGTGTAAATCCTCCAGTGAAACGCTAGCGTGCTTACAATCTGTAACATCAAGCAAAAATACAGGGAATGGCCGAATGGGCAGGGTATTGATGCTCATGATGTCGTCTGCACATCCGAACCTAATTTCTTTTATTCTTTGAGTCAAGAAAAAAATTGCCTCCCATTGTCCACATCCCCCTGCACCTCTTTGGCATTTTAGGTCACCCAAGACAACACTAAAGAACATCTATTTGCGCCCGGTGATCTTTTGCACCATTAGTTCCATCTTTGGGAAGTCAAAATTGATTTTCTTCCACTTGTCACACTAAAAAATCCCAACTCTGTCCTTTCCGTTACACTCTCACAGAGTTCAGTGGTAGGGGGATCAAAGGATTGGGAAGCCGGCAGCATGGAGGCAGTTCTGAGCATTTTACGTAAGCAATCTATTTCAGCTTCAGAGGAAGCGCAGGCTAAGTGGGTGAACAACATGTAAAGTGCTCACTTGACATAAGTTTTTTTTTTTTTTAAGTAGTTGAGATAAAGAGAGCCTCCAGTGGCCGACCTTTCATTATCAGTCAGAGCCCCCAGTACTTGAGTACAGGTGGCCTGCAGGCGCCTGCAGGGACTCCCGATGCGTCCCTCCCCCCTCTCGGTGCAATATTCTCAGCGGCGGGCTGCCCTTCAAGTTGTTCCCCTCACTGCCTGGTGCCCTGGGTATCTGATTTCTGTCTCTGCAAACAGTGTGGAAGCCATGTGGTGGTGAAGTCTGCGATCTAACTGCAAAGAGCGCATCACTGCACGTTCCCAGTGAGCCAGGCGCTGCTCAGAAATGGTCTCGGTTTCGTTTGAAAGATGTACAAACCTTTTATAAATTTTATGAAAGAGAGAAGGGAATCCCAACGCATTTATGGCTCTCTTTATATGTCTAAAAGGAGTCTAATCATGAGAATAAAAAATATTTATTCACAGCGATAGAGAGAGATGGATGGGGCTTGATTAACTGTACATTTTAAGTTAATAAATATAAAACAGAGCTGCCACCTGCTGTATTTCATTTATGCTAGGTTCTGTACTACAGGCTTTACATATAATTACCCATGTAATGCTAGCAACGAATCTTTCTGTAATCATTCAATTATCTCCAATTTACAGATGAATAAACTGAGACTGTGCAAGGAATAAGGAATTTTTGCAGCCACATGGTAAGTAAAGGATCATTTTTCAAAGACCTGAAAACAGCAACTAATCATATTTAAAATGAAATAAATTTTCTCTGCTAAGTCAGAAAGCATTTGAGTAGCTTCTGCCTCAACATGATGAAATTCAGTGTTTTCAGCATTGCAAAAAAAATATTTTAGTATACTTTCTTGATGCCAGGATTCTAAATCCTTTAAAATTAACAGGCTGAATTACTAGATAGTGATTTTTTTATAGGTGGCAGTAGACTTGGTTTCTGCATAATCTAACAAGTTTCTAAATGGTTAACATTACAGGGTTTATTTTCATGAACACAAGATGTTTCTTTTCAAATTCAGTATCAGAATATATTATTTTAGACATACTTCTTCATATAATTAAGCAATTTTCAAACAGAAAAGGGAGCCACTGCATAAATATAAGGTATACTATAGTGGTTAATACTTAATTATGGCATAATTAATCATAGAAGCTCCTATGAATCTAATTTCTTAATGGTCTCCCCCAAAATGCCATGTTTGATTTCTACAGGGGAAAAAAAAGGTATTAAAGAGCAACGCATACACTGTGTTTATCCTTCTTGTAAACAAGACCCAAGTCTTTCATTCATGGGTTCAAAGAGTAACAAATACTATCTGTGCCCTTGAGAAGAATCCTAGTTCTGGGGAGAGAAGCTGACTTCCTGTGCCTTGGGCTGTGCTGGGATGGCACCTGCTCTGAGGATGGGACTGTAGGGCCAGGAGAGAGAGTGAGGGGCCGTGGGGTGGCAGGGGTCCCTGTCAGCTCTGCTTCATCCTGTCCTGTCCAGCACCGCACATCACCCCACTCAGTGAGGGTCAGCTCCGAGGAAGGGCAACGAGTGACGGGCTCCCGGTCACATGGAGTCACAGGAAGGAGCGAGCCTGCCAGGTGAGACCCCCAGGCCAATAGTCCTGCTCCCCCCGAGACGGCCGGTGTCTCCCTGGGGTGGCCACAGTGGCCACAGTCCATGGAGCGGCATCTCTCACTCGAGGAGAGGGCGGGATGCTCAGTAGAATACAAAGCACAGCCTAGCAATCCCTGGGAAGTAAGTGTGGAAACACAAGCCCTGCTACCAACCTTAGTAGATATTTAGAGCTTGACGAACAGAGAGTTTTGAGAAGATGCGTGTGGAAAAAATAATTGGATGGGGAGAAAACTGAGGCAGTATAGTTACTCGGAGAAGCAGCACCAATGCACGGCATCACCAGAATCAGAGGGATTCCGGTAAACGTAACTACAAAATAAACATAATATTCCATAAGGTAATGAATATAAAATAATTCAAATAATGCAAAGCACTGTCTGCAGGACTGGGATACCAGGTGCTAAGGGAGGGAAAGCAGAGCGGACGTGCGGGTTTCTGGGCTCTGAGGGGAGAACCGCAAGGGGGACACCTGAACCCATGGCTCCGATGGGGAGAGACTCACGTTGTCAAGGGAATTTTTTTTTTTTCAGTTTTGATGAACTGAGTTAGAATGACTGCTCAGAACCCAAGTGGAGTAATTATTTATTTTTGGCCTCTCAGCCATTGAAAATGAGGCTCTTTGAGGGTGAGTGGTTGCAGTGGAAGCTGTGGATGTGGTGGTCAATCCACGGCCTGGTGACAGAAGGCGGGAGGGCAGGGGGGTGTGCACAGGTGGGGAGAGAAGGTAGCAGGCAGGTGTGGCCCCTGGGGCTCTGGGAGGTGGGGGAGGACCCTGAGGGAAGCAGAAGGAAGGACAGAGGAGAGACGGGGGGTATCTTGGGGGTATGGTGGCACAACGGCTGCCGAGCCCCTACGCACTCTCTGTGTGTCTCTGACACGGTCACAGCACGGAGACTCCCAGGTGGAGATGTCATACTTCTGTCCTTCCACTCCCCAGGTGACCTCACTCACACGGTCTCACCACCTGACTGTGGGTCTCACGCTCCTTGGGGTACTTAATGCACAGCAGTACACCGGGGTGCATACATCCCATGTTCAAACCCTTCCCATTCCATCTACCTCTGGACGCCCCAGACTCCTGCCCTGTGCAAGGGCCTGTTTCTCTTCTGTTCCCCCAGGTCTGCTCAGTTCTCCCTTCCGATGGTATAAGATGCAGTGACAGAAAGACTAACAGTGTCTGGAGAAAGCATCTAAAGGACCAGGGACTTTCTTTCAAGGACTTACCCAGCCTGAGAGGTGCGAGCAAAGAGGTGGGGGATTGTTCGCCAGCCCAGTCAGAGGTTCCGGATAACAAAGACCGAGGGTTTGAAAGAGCAGGCTCGGTGATTTCAGGTTGCGTCTGTGACAGAATGGCGAGGACAAGAACTGCATTGAGAAGGATGGGAACGGCATTTTGGTGGTGAGGCTGTGAGCACGGAGGGTGCATTTCAAGTGTCTGGCTTTGAATGGGGGAAAGGGCACCACAGCTGGAGGGCAGCAGGGGCCAAATAGCGTTTGTTTTTTGAAGGGGGTGGCTGAGCCTATCTGAAGGCTGACGGAGACAAGTCCACAGAACGTGAAAGCTGGCTTCCCTAAAGATAGGGGATATCCTTTGTCCACGAGACCAGGATTGTAAGAGCGGCAGGGGAAGGCGAAATCAGATAAGCCTGAGAACGTGCAGGGAGGCCCCGGGATCTATCTGCGTGCTTAATAAACCGACTCAGGGGTGGATCATCAGACGGTCCCAAGAAAGCATTTTAAGCAAAACCACCTCAGAGAAGGTGTCAGCACACTGCTGTCTTGAAGCCAAATCCAGCCAGCTGCCTACTCGTGTTCCGCCCTTGAGCTAAAATGGTTTTTACAGCCAGACGCCCCAGCTATTTTGATGCAAGGGGGATGCTAACTTCAAACCCCACTTAAGCAAAATGATAACTCCCCCCAAAAGGAATCCATTTTTCTCATTAGGAGACCTGTATTACAAAGAGTGTACCCAATCATTATCATTATATTTTCAGTTTGGTCAAAAAGAAATTTTGTGGAATTTTCCTATCCCGGATTTGGACTCTTGGCTTAGAAAGCCCACAATACCTAAAATTTGGCCCTTTGTAGAAACAGTTTGCTGAGTCCTGTCTCAGCATCTTGATGAGAGGTAACTTTTACTCCAAAGACCCTAGAACCACAGGCAGGTTCACAGACAATGGACAATGGGCACATGCATGGAAAAGGCTATACTGGACACATTCCGATTTGGCATCTGACCTCTTAATGATGTGATTGCTGCGAGATTATCCAATGCTTTTTATTTCAAAAAGGCAAGTTCCTCTACTTCTCACAAATATTTAACATCAAAGAGCACTTAGAAAGTGCATTTCTGCTGTTAGAAAAAGGCATGTTAGACATCAACTTTGTGCTTAAGCAGCTGCATTATTAAGAAATACCTGCAGTTGACAGGGAAAGGCCTACTTTCTTCGGCATCACAGTTTTGAAGCTCGTGAAGCCATCTGAAATGTTTTGGGGAAACACGCTAATATCCTTCTACAAGGATATTCTCTTCCAAATCATGGGAGCATCAGCATTTTTAACCAGATGAACATTTAGAAATAGCTCAAGAGCAGCCCCTTGAACTGCTGGGGAGGAATCTTCAGTGCAGCTGTGAGGCTTCCTCCACGGAAAGGAGGTGCCCAACGGCAAGACTTTGGTTAGAATGTAATAGAACGTGAAAGATGAACTCTTCAAATGAGGACAGTAATAGATGCCTGTTTCTTTGAAAACCTGGCAGATTTAGGGAAATCAAAACCTTCCAGTTAATGCGCTTAAATGACTTCTGATCATATTCCCCCCCCAATCTTTAACATACTGGGGCATTTTTCAGACACCCCAAATCAGCTTCAATGAATGGTTCTCCGAAAGGTTAAGGGAACTTCTTGGTCATTCTTTAGCATACCCTATGCAGTGTGTCCAATGCGTTGATCACCTACTTATATGACAGCATCAACTCGCAGTATATATTTCCAAGAAAGCCAGCAGGCCCATCAGCTCTGATTTTAATAAGGGCTCTGCCACTCCACAGACCTCTTTGTATGGGTTGGGGCATGCGGGGCGTAAGCTCCCCTTGAGTAGCACACGAGCCTGTTGGAGTACTGCTTACATCAAGCACTTAAGTTAAAAAATGAAGTAAATAACTTCATTTGTGAGTATAAAACACTGCCAGCTTAGTTATAAAATATGACATACCAAGTGAACCTCGAGCTGCTTAAATAAGTGTTTTACATTTTCCAGCAGGCTGAACTATGAAAAGCAATGAGACGACATTCTCCCCCTGGATGATAATCACTTTTACCGTCGCAGGGTCAAAGATGCAGGTTCCGCACAGCAACCTCTGAGTACAGAACAGTAAGTCCTTTCAGGTCAGAAGGTCCGATATGCGGCCCCCTCTGAAGCATAGCATAATAGTCCTAAAATAACAAGCAAACATGGAGCTTTCTTAATTTGCCCGGCTGGATTCCTGTAATAAGTACTTAACAACTGTAGGCTCTGAGCAGCTCAGCAGACATCAACACAGCCATTTGCCAGATGATTTAGCAAACAAATTTCCTAGAGTCTCACACTTAGGTTGGGTGCATAACCTAAGAAAACATGCAGAGCCTTACAGATAATAATAATGGAGAGGAGTTTATGAATTAGAAAGAGAGAGAGATGGAGAATTCTAAAGTCCAGAGAACTCAGGCAGATCTGCCAAATTCTCTTTCTAGAATGCAGCTCTCCGAATGAATACTCAGAGGCTCCTGCTAATTTTTTCCTCCTTGAGCAAATAACTTGAAATTGACTTCCTGGGGAGGGAGAAAGGACAAAAGAATCTGGAATTGACTGTTAGGGAAGGAAGGAAAAAGCACAGAAATCACTAGATGTTTGAGCACCAGTAACTGATGTGCAGTAAGGAGAGAACATGAAAGGTTCGCAACGAATATTTGTTGAATGAATGAATCTGAGTCTATGACACATTTGGGAAATAGACCCATCACAAAGAATGCTGGCAACATTCTCAGTAAATGAAAGGGGTTAGAAAGAGGGAGGGGGCCATAACAGAGTCTGGGATGCTCCGAGGTGGGCAGATGGGGAGAATCAGGGTGGTCTGTGCTTGTCTGCACAGCCATGGGCATTACCAGCCCAGGAGGGCTGTTTTGAGGTGGGGCGGGGCTACCTTATCACTTTAGGTTCTAGTTAAATTGTATTGCTTTTCAAGGAAATGTTTTTAATAACATATTTTTAAACACAAATGTGGATATTTTGAATGTGACAAATTCAGGCAACCATTTTAATTATATCCTGTGTTAGTTAGCTGATATTTTTTCCATTGTATGCAATCTCTTTTCAGAATTGTCAAAACTAACAAGTTGCCTTTATGATTTTGGCCGGCCTCAGAGGATAAAGCATCCTAGGGTTGATGAGAGGCAGTCCGCATCTCGAACGTGAAGCACGACTTCTCGGTATTAATCGTCAGTTCGCTGAACTTTTTAATATTCTGCTTAATGCACTTGAACTTTGTCCAACAGTACAGAGAGAGCTCCCAAACCTGATGAGAACTGAGAACATCCTCACCCACTCCATGGAAGCTGCCCTGAGCTTCCAGGGTAAAAACTGACATGGGAGAAGATAGCAGTCTAATGTGAGAAGGAGAATTTGTAAACAGACAAATATACTAACAAATAAAACTGTTCATGGCATTATGTACACGACGACTACGTGCCAACTGCATGACACTGCAAGTAAAGCTTTACAGTGAGCTAGGTTGCCAGATGCAGCAAGGCGATTTGGGCGCCCTGGGGGAGTGCCCAGGAGGAGAAAGGCTGGGTGTAAATCAGTCATAGAAAGTATTTTCACAGCCAATCAAGAACAAGCAGTGCCTGGAGGGGGCGTGTCAGATGCACACATGAGAGGTGGGCCTGAAGGGGGAAAGAAACCTCTGAGTGGTCCAGAGACCCACATTTCTACAAGTGATGATGCAAAGAGCTGAGGTTGGTGGATTCGATTATTTATTAGTCAAATTAATGAAATATAAAGAACCATTTGCTCATGCACATTGTGTTAGTGAGGAAAGCAACATTCACAAAGGAAGGAGTGGTGCTGAAATTGATATGGTTGGAAAGAAGGTTTGAGCAGAAAAGGGATGCAACAGTTTTAAGTTTGTTTTCTTAAGCCATGGCCAATATGTGCTTTCAGTCACTGCTTCAGGAGGAATTAAATTATCCAGTGAGCATTAGAGAATTATTTGGAAACTGCATTTTACTTTAGATGGGATTATTTTAAATTCAGAAAAGCTAAAGAGGATGAATAAGAGTTTGAACCTATGCGACTATGAATCAGCTGATCCACAGTTGCCAAAACTAAAAACTCACAAAGCTTGCTGGGAAATGGGGCACAATACAGACTCAATTAAACAATACATTCTCCATTTTCACGAATATCTTAGGCGAGTTTATGGCTTTAAGAAATCTCACACCAGATCGTTTAATGCAAACAAATATATTTGTACCAAGGAGTAAAGCTGTGATTTTAATTGAACAGAGAGATTTGCTGCTTTTTGTTTTTTAAAAATCCTTTCAATTTGCATTTAATTATTATCTTCCATGAAAGTGAATTTAACACTTGACTTCTGTATACGCACTGCAGGATAAGGTTTTCAGAAATCTGCAAGAGCCATTTCATGTGTCTCTTATTAAAATAATGGCCAGGAAAGTAAATGTGTGAATGGCGCGATCATAATGTGTTGATTATGTTGAGTCACTGAGCAGAAGAGACTGCGTGACATGATGATTACGATAACCTGAGTTGAAAAGAAATGAACTGAAGCCACAAGTGTGTGCAGAGAGTCTAGTAAAATTCTGCAAGAAAACTCCAGTGTGATCACGTATTTATATCAAGTGCTTTTTTTCCAATATAAACTCATTTAAAATTACTCACCCTATCCAGAAATCAAACAAACAAAAACCCTGAGACTATTATGAATTAGCATGGAATAAATGTTTTCACAGGTTTGCAACTTGTACAATACCCACTTAATTTAATGCTCTTAAACATTCTGAAAGTATTGTCACATATTTTAATCTGAATCTGCAGATAATGCCCCTTCGTTCAGCATTATAACACCATTTGAAGTCGGTGTTAGGGCAAGCCCATTATCACTCTTAGGCTATAACCAGCTATCTCCATTTCCCTTGTTTTCTGTAATCATCGGACTGTCTGACTGTCTTCTTCCCATGGTCTGCACAGTAACTGAGTCCAGTTGACTCGACTCCTTGGTATCTATACCCCTCTCTGCTACTCTCACCACTATGATGCTTCATTACTGTCTAAGCTTGGTAGCACCAATGTCTGAATTCCCTCCCTCCTTGAACCCATTTTGCATCTTGGATGAAATAACTTTCTTGAAACATTGCTCTTTCTCTGTCATCTAACAGGTGCTCAGGTCTCGTAAATGCCTTTGTCATTTATTGAAGACCTTAAGGCAGCTCTCAGGGCCAGAAACCATGAGGCACTCTGTGACCTCCTCTTTCTGGCAAACTTCCTGACAGCACCGTCCCTTCTACCACGCGGCAAGGTTGATGGGGTGGGTAGAGGAGGCCAACACTCAATCTCTTTCTCACCAATGTTCTAAATATTAACCATGCTCAGGCAGGTGGACCTGTCGCCCTGAAGCTTGGGCTGTGTGCTATGATAAATAACGGTTAAGTCGGGGGAGAAGGGACAAAGCATTATGTTTGGGCCCGTTTTAGTAGCGATGCCTCTGTCTCCCGAGGTTTAGCCAAGTCATGCAGGCTCCACCTGCCCTCTTCTTCCAACCCCCTTGATCTTCCATCTGGTTGCCTGGACTCTACGTGCTCAGTCCCTGGATCTGCCCCCTGCCAGCCTACCTGCCTGCCTCTGAGGTTGGTGCAACCCCTCAGCCTTCTCTCTCAGTCGCCTTTGGCCTCTGCGACCCACTCCCCGGCAGAATCCAGGGCCGTAAGAGAGAAGGCACGGTCAGACATTCACATAAAAAATACTGCTCACACACCTTAGCTGTGCATTCAGAGTTCACCAGGAACTGCCAGCCCCTTTTTACACATTTGAGTTTCTTCTTTGCCCCCTCAGGTACCCAAGCTATAAATACCTCATGCTTTCAAACTCAGCCGGATCCTTTAGCTGGAATAGGCTCTGGGGCTGATTTCACTTTTAACCCACCACATTCAGCACAGGGACTAGATAGACAATTGTTTCATTTGATGAGTGGATAAATGAATGAGTTTCCTATGAACCAAATGTTTTTGTTCACGTACTGTAAGTGGTGGTACAATCTGCCTTCTAGGATAGTAGAAGGGTTTTAGAGGCTGTGTAGAAGCATGCCAGGGTGCATTCCCCCAAGTTGTCTGGAAATGCATAGTATTATTCCATTTCCTGAAAGGTCCTTGAGCACTTTCACAGCATTTTGATACTTAAGAAGACAGTCTGTCTGATGCTGACAAACCCAATGCCATATTTTGTCATCCAGAGCCAGGGAGTTCTAGGACAGACCCGTTATTAAAGAGCCCTTGGGTGAGATGCGCTGTGTATTTGTTTCTATCGGAGGGACGTGCCTCCAGTGACATGCTCTCCTCTCCGGCCCCCAGCTCCCGCCCTGGGGAAGACCCAGCCCACGGTCCTGCTGCGCACACTGGCCAGCTGTGGCTCTCACTCGGGGCTCTTCCTCTCGGCCCCACTTGGCCTCACAGTTCAGCTGTACAAGTCCTGCCCGGACGTCCTACTTTGGAATAACCATCTCTGGTTGACCTCAGCCCTGTCCCCCGCACACAGTCCTGGGCTATTTACCCTCCTCTCGCAGATGCCATTCTGTCAAACAGCATCAGTCATGCCTCTGTCTCAGGACTGTCCATCTGAATTGAGAACATGTCAGTTTTACCAACATAAAACACTAAGATAGCTTAACTCAGCTCCATGGTTATCAGTTGTTTGTTTTCCCTTAGACATTGGAGATGATGTTCTCTTAACTCAAAAAAAATTTGTAGTCTGTCTATAGATTTAAGATGTTTCTTGAGCAAGACACCATAATACCTCCAAGAAAGGGGGATTGTGAGAGACTTTTTCTAATGTATTCTTTGGTGATTTAACGTGGTAGCTACCTTTTCTTTAACTATAAAAGAAACTCCTAGTTTCTAAGGCTACTCTTTTTCTTGGCTGGTTCTGTTTGCACGGACGGCTCATTACATCTCAACGAACACTGCCATAAGGGATTCAGGACACCAAAAGGAACACTGCGCATTTTTTATTTTCCTCCGTCAGTCTGTCTGTATCCTTCTCATCTTCCATGCCAGGGGCAAATTTTCTATAATATGTTCTATATGTTCTATAATATGTTCTTTCTTATAGGCTGAGCATCGAGTACCAAAAAAGAGCATCCCTTCTGGAGAGAAGAACGTAGCCAAGGACACTGTGTTCCATCTTTATGATGAAATACATATTTCCCATTAAAAGGCAAATCTGTCATTTTAAAAGGTTGAATTGGATGTACTTTAAAAATAATTCCAGCTGGTTAAAATGAGAGCATTGAAAAAAAAATCTCAGTAAGAATGTTCTCTTGGTCTTCATTTTCCTGAAGTGTGAATTATATATATATATATATATAATTATAAGCCCTTTATTCTCTGCGTTTGATTCTGAGTTAGTGGAATAAGTCTTAAACATGGACTGGGCTCAATAATACTATTTCTAAATTCTATTTCTGTACTATTATTTCTAGCCAAAAAAAGAAAAAAGGCCTGGATCCCTTTTCTATGATTATATAAGAAATGTTGGTATTTTTCTATATATAAGATATTCTATATATGTTTTCTATATATAAGAAATGTTGATATTTTTCTATATTGTTCTGTCCCACAGACATCATTTCTAGACATTTGATAGTTCATCTTATGAAATCTTAAAAATATTTTTCTTCATCAACTAAATGTCTAACTGCATCCTGGTAAAACCCAAGCAAAGTATACCTGAAAATATGCAATGATGCTCTAGAGAAGCCATCTATGTTTATATGACGTACATTCCTACACACACATTAGTATCGCACACATGGCGATTGGAGGCATGTACCTGGATTTTGATACCTGTAGTACACTTGAATGCTGAACTATTATTTTCTTTCCATTTAGACAAAACAGAAATACAAATACACATGAACACTTTCTCACCAATTTGCAACTCATCTAAAATTTCACCTATGCCAGTTGAGTTTTTCTCAGTAACCAGCAATGATTTTTGCGTCGAAGGTCAATACCTTAGTGTTGACGCATGCAATGCTTCTTTATATACAGTCTTGATGGACCACCATTAATGCCCTGGGGCTTGCTAGGTTTCTGACAACGTTTCTACTGGCTCATTGTCTCTACCGTGTCCCAGCACCATCTGAACCACACTCAAGATTTTTTTTGTACAGATTTGACTAGATACACTTTCACCTAGTGGCAAAATGAGAACAGCAGAAGCAAGCAAGGGCTCATTACTCTCCTGGACGTGTTAAGAAACTTCTGTGATCATGGTATGACTCCGGCTTCCTCCTGTCGGGGTAATTCCCACTCTTTCCTCCAATCGAGCTCTTTCCCCATTTCTGTGTGTGGCTTACATTGTATCTCACACCATGGCTTTATACCTCTCTCAAAGGACGTTTGATCACTGCTCCTTTTCTCCCCTTTCTCTGTCCTTCACCAGCGGTCTTCAGTGTCCACGCAGCCCACCCCACCCGCAGCTGAAGCCAGCGCACACCTTCCTCCGGGCTGCTGGACACCCATGTGCTTTTAGCTGCACCCATTCCCCTGCCAGTGACTTCGCTCGCCGGCTTCCTTCTGTCCATCATCCACGGCCACGAGCCATTTGAGTTTTATGCTATTTGTCTTTTGCTCTCTCACCCAAGTGGCACACCAGCCGTGGTTCACGCCAATATGTGAAAGAGTTGGTTGGGTCTGAAAGCCTCTCAGTGGCCAGGGGTGTCCTCTCTGGCCTGGGCACTCCTCCGGGGAGGGGGATGCTTCCTCTTTGCACCGTGTGTGCATGCAGGGCTCATGTTACCTGGCCCCCATCCACGCACTCTTGCCCCAGTAAAAGCAGTGTGATTACCTGAGTAGAGTAATACACACTAAGGTGTAAACGAGGGATAAGCTAAACCGTCTCCCCAGGGACTCCCGTGGGAGTCTGTTAGGCTAACAGATCTCTAATCTGCAGGATGTACTGTGGAATGCGGGGAGCTTCTGAGGTCCGTAATCTCCCTGAGGCCCTCCCACTGATTCTTTATCTCCTTGTCAAATAAGAGAAGAGGTTTCACAGGCCATCACTGCTTCTCTGAGAAGTTGTGAATCCCTCTGGAAAAGCGGCCACTCCAGATTATGCACAAAGTAGGTAGGTGGGTGCTCTATATCTGTGAGAGTAAATAATTAAACTAAAATTATTGTCACTATTTCCACCATTTGTATGCAAAAGATACTCTTACCACAGTACCCACGTAAGGCCCTTTACACATTTTTTTTTTTGGTATTATTGAGCTGCAACTTTAATTTCCCTATGCATACCATGGTGGGATAATTATTTATTGAGTATTTATGAAGTAATTAAAGCCATGGTTTAGAAACTTTTCTTTATCTCTGAATAATATTCTGGGTGGTGAAACGAACTAAGTGGGGACGGAGCCGAATGGCTCTGACAGATTTGGCATTGCGGCTCCCACAGCACAGCTGCTGCCCTCTGCCCTCTCTGCTCGACTCTCTGGCTGGAGAGGGTCATTGTGGCAGAGTTTTTAACCCACTGCTGCAGAAGATACTGCACAGTAAGAGGATGAGCCGCAGGCCTGGACTTCAGCTGTGACCACTTCACTTCGGGAAATCAAGCTAACAAATGTTAAACACTGAATGCCCGTTCTTCAGTGTTAACTCTGTTAAAAACCTGGTAGAAAACAGACACACTCAAACGGGGCTTGCCGTTTGTGTAGGAAATAGACCCAGAAATAAAGTAATGGTAGGTAGCATCAGGAAAATTCTGGAAAGCATTTGAACTGCTCCATGGTAATGGGTGAATACTAACCACTATGGGCACTCAGATGGAAAGAGGGGAGGTGGGGGTAGAGGAGGTGGAAAAGGACTTCGTGGGGAGTCAGGTGTTGAGTCCCTTTGCACCCGTACAGATGGATCAGTAGCATTTCCTGGGGAGAGAAGAGGAAATACAAAGGCCCAGGACAAGTATGATATTCGGGTTTGAAAGGATCGATGCTCTACAGGTTTTTGCTCTGGGTACAGAGATCAGAGACTGACCACGTACGGCTGTCCCGCAAGGTTCCCGGCTGGTATGCTCCTTTTCAAATATGCAATGAAATGATACAAAAAAGAAAAAAGAAAAAAAAACATCCCCAGTGATCAGAATTTTCCTTACAAAATAAGGGCTACTAGAATTCCTTAGCAGCCTAAACCAGCAATAAGCCCTGTATCCTTTGTGCCACCATCAGCCCTAGATACCTGACCACGCCAGAGGACTCTAGTGCAGATGGCGCTCTCCTGCCAGATGGTGTGATGACAATGGACACAGAGGGGACAAGGTGAAGAGCCGGGGGTCAAGGGCCAGGCTTACCCCCTGCCACCCTGGAACTTACTCGTATCGATCCTTGAGAAGAGGCTTGCCTTCTCATCGGGCTTTTTTCCTGCCTTGCAGATAAGCTCTGGCAATGTGAATCACTGACCTTCTGGACTGGGAATGCCACACATTGACTTTCTGGAGGCCACACTGCCGATGTGTCCTATACCTGCATATCCTATACTTCTTCCCAAAGCACCTGAATGCTACGTGCAGTGAACAGATGATCCTCAACAGCTCTATGGGACAAGCCTGCACTTTGTCCCTGATCCTGGAGACGGGAGAGACTGGGGGACACTGTGATGTGGTGCCTGCGGCAGCCCAAGTAAAATCACTCCTAGCGGATGCGTGGGAATGAAAACACTGTTTCTCTAGTGGTGACTTTCAGAGAGAAATCTTAGGAGGCTCCACGCAGAGACACACGAGAGAGGCAGAGCCCAAGGAGGATTTTTAGTTCTCTTTGGAGTTCAATCCAAGATAAGCTTTCTTTCTCGGGCAGTTAATCTTGGCCCCGAAAAGAAGTTGCCAGAAGGGTTATTGATTTCAAAGCTACGAGCTGCTTGCAGGAGTTGAGGTTCAGCCAGGGCCTTGAGTAGGTTTTCAAGGTTAGAGATTTTTCTGAGAACAGAATAGAAAGCTATCATTTCCTTCATAAATAGTAATGATTAGTGTTTGAAGTTAAGTGACTTAATGCTTATAACAAATGCAAATCTTTTAATTTTTTCTGGCATTTGCATTTCTTTTTAAATGCCCCTGCACAGCATATTGACAAATTAATTTAGGGTTATGGTTAGTAATTAATATTCAGGATGTAGTGAAACTGTATTTATACTGTTGTTTCAAGGGTTTCAGAAATGTTCTTTAAAAACCACACTTTACTGTGGCTTCACACTGTAAAATATTCTCCCTTATCCATTTTGGAAGGATGAGTTGACCAGCTGACCCTAACCCGCAATCCAGGCCCTGCCATATAGAAGGGAGCCATCATAGACAAGGTAGGGTGGAGGAGGACACATGCTCCGTGGGGCTTTCCTTGCAAATCAAACCCCTCTAAGAGCCAGCAAAGGGGATGCATCATAGACTGCTAATCTCTGGGGACACAACTTCTCCTAGGTGGCTTGTTTGCATAAAACTATTATAAAGCAGTGCTTCTGAATATACAAATGTTTGCGTGTGTGTGTGTGTAATTTCATTAGCTACATTTTATTTCATCTGCCTTGTGGTGATAACCACAGTCTGAAGTGTCCATATCTGTCATGCCTGAATACATCCCAGGTAAAAAATACATTTCATCACAACAGAAAACTTTTCAGAAAAAAAGAATGCATAACCAGTCTAACCTTTAAAGGTCACTCAGGAACTAAAATCTTTATTTGAATTCATTAAGAAAGCAATGGAACCTTTGGTTAAGATTCGTGTAATTATAAATAACACAGAAGATCATGAAGAGAAAAAAAATGTTTCAGTCTTAAATCTTGCATAGCTTCTGAAACTTTTATGTCTCACGATCACAAGGCTACATTTTCCACACCCAAGAAAGACTATTGTACGATTGTGGATTATTTAGTCTGGCTAGCTGGCACACTGCCTAAGCTTTCATGAGTTAAAAAAGATCATATACTCTATCTTTTGATATTTTGGTTCATGTTTTTCAGCATGCTTACATCGTTGCTGAGGAATGCCTACTGAGTCAAAATCCTCTTCTTAATATGCACCGTGGAAGCAGTTATAGATAAACTAAAAGCCTGGTGAAAAGACACTTCTCTTCCTTAAAAGATATACCAAGTCCTAGTTTCAGAATATATTCTGGCAACTCCACAAATCCCATTGGTGTGACTACGAGTGGTTTGGCAATAGAACGCACATCAGGGTACATCTGCAAGAATGCCTCAGTAATTTGCAGAGGCACTCAGTCGAGTTACCAGTCAGGAGACTCACTGAACAATTCTGCTCGGAAACAATGAGGAAAAGCAGCTCAGACCAAGGGTTGCTTTTTGATTCGCCGGCTCTAATAAGTACCGTAAATTATTTACAGAACTTCAAAGTCCTGAAACTGGTGAAGTAAACCCGGGTAAAAAGTAGAATTTGTTTGTTTATTATCAATTATGTACACAGTGTGTTTTCAATATCAGATGTGAAGAAATATTCCTCAGGCATAATCCTGAGGAATGGGGTACAATAAAAAGTGTATTATGTTAATTCCATGAAAGCTTAACGTGGGCCATCAAGTTATTGAGGCCGTTTGATGCAGTATTTGCAAATGTTTCAATAGCGATCTGAATAATGCCAAACTCTAGAAAGCATTCTGAAATACCTATTTATAATATCTAGGTAAGCAAGAATCCATACATGCAATTTCTTGCCTAACTATAATAAGGGGATTTCAAAGCTATGATAAAATGGCGACTTCAGAATAAAAGAAGATTCTTGCTCTACTAGTGAACTACTTGGAGCACAGGGTCACACACAATAGATGAATCAAATCCACGAGTACCCAAATAGGTCAGCCAAAAAATAAACATGTCAATCTTTTTAATCAAGCCAGCACTTCAAATCTAATATAGTAATTACAGATGAAAATGTTGCTCAGATTAAGAGCTACACCCTTGGGACGGATGGAATGGATGCCAAGATGCTATTGTTTCTTAATGTGCCTCTGGTCAAATGTGGTAAACTTCACACTTTTAACTAGTGCTGTTTGTAATAGATTGAATGAAACAGGTGTACAAAAGAATCAATAAATGTAAAGACTGGAAAGAATTAGGGAGGCTTGCAGACTTGTACCTATTGTCTGGGGGAATTAGATGTCAGTTTGAGTATTATAACTCTGACAAAGGTTTCCGAGCTTTAATTTACTAGAACATATAATGGGCAAAGAGGCTGGGAAACAGTCGGTCTGAATACATTATTTAACAAACACTTTAATGAATGTCACACACTTTTTTATACTCTTGACATAGTCTCCCCATTCATTTTTCAGGACCTTGTTTATCAGCGGAACACACGTCTCTCAAACAGCCTTCTGCTGGGTTCCTTAAATTCCAAGTGCATGATGGTCTACGTAAGGCCACATAATACACTCATGGGAACGACAACGCTTACCTTAATGTTATGATGAAAGAGGCCCGGGGACCCTACTGCTAAAGTTCAGGAAACAAAAGAAACATGACAACGATAGGAGCATTAGGTGAGTGATTTCTGGTTCAGCACATGTGCCTGAATAGAGCAAGTTTCACAGGGCTTCTCAGAGAATCTTTTTCTAGCAACAGACAAAAGTTTAGGAAAACTCTGTGGCTGGCATAAGGAAGAAAGATCTAGTGCCTTTTTATTTATTTACTTCTTTTTTTTTTTTAACCTAAATCCATGGACTTAAACTGTGCTTAGCTCACAAAGCGGTTGTTCAGCCTGTATACACACACACCAGATGCAATTTAGATAGGCTGCATCCCCCGCACTTATCTTGGGAAAGGAGAAAACATTCCATTAATCAAAAACTAATGCATAAACACCCTTGGGAATAAATGGCAACCACACTGCAAAGTGAGAATTAGTGTTTTCTGTAAAACATGAAAGACTGACATGTCAGGAAGGCAGCCGAAGTACCCTAATAATAATCAACATGTTGCAGGCCCCAAATTGCTTGAGTCTCTGCTGACTCTCACAGTTTACCAGTTAGTAATGAAAGGCACGCATCTTACTGCAACAAACAGGCATGCCCGCTGTTCCACGGCGCTCTATCCTGACTTCCAGCAAATACCAAGAACCCAATCAATAGACAAATATTTAAAGAAGTGCTGAAAAGCCACACATTTCAGGGGGACAGCAGGACACACAAAGATAGTCCTTGTCTTCAAAGAGTTTATCATCTAATAAAATATCTTTCCAGGAACTCCAAAACTCTTTACTTTCTATGTGCCAGAGAGTAAGGAGACCTCATGGGCCACACCACACAGGCTCTGTCACCACTGTCTGGCTCTGCTCATTTAGCACAAAAGCAGCCACACAGGATGTAAACAAATACAGATGGGCCTTGTTCTCATAAAGCTGCTGATAGACCCTAAAGTTTGAATTCCATGTCATTTTCCCCTGTCGTGCAGTATTATTCTTCTTATAATTTCTCTTCCTCTATTTAAAAATGTATAGATTATGTTAGCAATTGGCCACACACAACAGGTGGTGGGCCTGACTCGACCTGTAGGCCACAGTTTGCTGAACCTTCCTCTAAAATAATTATGCAATAAATACCATCATGACTTATACGCTCCTAGAATCATACAGTTCTAACTGTAACTGAACAGGGATGCAGAAGTGGATTAAATACAGTCTCCAACCAGAGGTAAGTTGCACTGTCTGTGAGGACACCACCATACTCCAGTTGTGGCAGCACTAAAATGAAATCCCAATACAGAAAGGGCTTTAGATCTTTGCCATATAGCGGGGTCCCTGCCATGCAGAAAGAATATTTGGGGTACAGTTCAGCACAGGAGGCTGGGAATCCGCATGATGTTAACTGAAATTGCGAACCATTTATGGGTAAATAGGATGGAAAGGTAAACTAGTAGGCACTGTTGCTACTAGCTGGGGCTTAACGATCTCAAAAGGACATATGCATTCTTATTTCAGTAATTCTAGATAAAACCAACTGCATTCAGTTTAGCAACTGAGACAGAACATGCTGGAGAAGGAGACTTTCCAGGGGGGATGACCTGTCATGCCATGTTAAGGGAGGAAGCATTTGAGATTGTCGCATAATCACAGGCGTGCACTTGAGTGGAAATGACAAAAGGGAACATTCTAAGTCAAGAAAAGAGCTTGAGAAAAGGCAAGTGAGTGGGAAGCACACAGTTTTCAGGGGTCAAAGAAAACTCAGAGTGCCTCGAGGCATGATTTGGTGGTAGGCAAAAAGATAAGGATAGATTCCTATTAATGAGGGCTTTGAATGCCTCCCTGAAAAACTGGGACTCAATTTTTATGCAAATGACTGTCAAGATGTTCAGGCTCTTCTTATACAAATGAAATTTCAGTAAAGCTGAATGAAATGTTTATAACCCAAGTTCAATCACACCCTAATCACAAAATGGAAATTATCATAGAATGATTTAAAACTGCGTGTTTATTTCTAAAATCCTCTGCCACCGCTCTGAATAAAAACCAATGTGACTTTTGTAACACAGGGTTAAAATAGTTGAGCAGGATACTTGTGGATTTTAGAGTCGGGCCCAACACTGAGCAGGCATTCAATAAATAAATAATTGTGCATTACCCTTCAGATCGATGTCAATGCCTGGCAAATGAAAGAAAGTACAATTTTGAAGCTTAAGAGACACTAACATAAATATTTTCTTCAATATGAAGAAATTCATATTGAATTTAGGAGCCCCAAATACATCCTCCGCCTCCACTTATGGACAAATGGGAACTAATTCCATTAATGATAGATCATCCTTAATTTTTTTCAATGGAACATTTTTTTTCAATGAAAAATTATAAGACATGGCACATTTAAAAAAAGGGTTAGAGCTTGGGAACAATCCTGACATTTAAACTTGCCACCTCGAGGTAAATTCAGTTCTCAGATATTCAGCGGTCTGCTAATTGTCAGCAGAGTACAGTTACGTATGGATTATGGCTCCAGTCGCCCTGTGAGCGTGCTTACTGGCTTGTGCTCTTATAAACCATATGGAATGAAGAGTTTGTACGACATTCACTGAATGGGAGGCCAGATATGCTTCTGGCATCCTGTTGCTAGGCAAGCTTTCAGGGGTCAGGTACCCAGAAAGAAGAGTGAACATTTGTTCAAATATTCATGTGCTGATTTGGGACAGCGGTCTCTGCAGTCACCTGAGTGACTGATACTCAGTGTCATACCAGAACTACTTCAGAATGTCTGTACTATTAGAGCAAATTAATTTAGGAAGTATTTGTGGAACCCACTCTAGGTATTGAGAGTTACTGTTTAAGGGAGAAAAAATTACGGACCAAAATGAGAAAACTATGTTTCTGTTTCTTTAAATTTGCAAGTAGGCTCCATTTTTATTAATAAGTGCATATGCATATGATGAGATATTGACAGAAAATAAAATGTGTGATACAGAGCTCAGAATATAATATCTGTTGATCGACCTTTCTCATCGGTCATTTTTAGCGATTTTTTTAAAAAATGGAAACCACAACAGTTCCTAAGAATAATTAAAGTCTTTAAAAAGAAATGCCAAGGGTAAACCCCACAAAACTATACTTTCCAAGATGCAGATGCCCGCCTTCATCCATTCATAAATTCAGCCCTGAGGAGGTAGATAATTCTGGATATAAAGGACGTCAGTGCCACTTGGTGCTCAGCGAGGCCCCCCTCGTGGGCCAGCCTGTGTGCAGGCTATATGAGCACACTCATGTAGGCTAGTGCATGCACACACACAAACACATGTACACACCCACTTACTGATTTATAGCCACCTCTAATTACGCTTCTTTAAAAACTTTAGTCCACACCCTTTTGGAAATATTCCAGACCACCAAATGTACCAACTTTTGAGATGTGTGGGTGCCTACTGAAACCATGCTTACCCAGACACATGCCTAGAAAATCCTCAGCAACGAACCTGGGACAAGCCTGAGACTTGGTGCCACATGCACAATCAGTCTTTCCATCTCAGGACCTCATGATGCCCAGTGCCCAGGTCTGGTTTCCCAATGGGTCTCTGCCCTCAACTTTGGACTTTCTTGCAAACATACATCTAAAAGGAATACACCTTAGTGTGTCTGGGTGTGTAGCACATTAGGGGTGTAGCATTGAGAGTTAAAACCTCCCACTCATTGTGGAGTCTATGCATCGTAGAATTATTTTTTTTTTTTGTATCAGACAGAAGTGTACGGCGTTGATGTACTGGTGACATTTGAGCAATCAAACCCACTTGATCCAGAAAAATCTCACCAAGCTAGAGTTACACAGGCTTTCAGTACAAGGAGGAGGAGGGCCACCAAGAATCACACATCAAAGTCACCTGCTACACTCCCTCATAGGAAAAGCAAGACGACCAACACTGATACCGCACAATAAATTTTAGTTGGTGTGAAACATACGTAAGAGAATTGTATTGATTTCAAGGTTCCGATTTTGTAATACTGAAAAATCCTCAATGTACTTTCATTCACTGTGAAGTCTTACAGCTTTTACTTAAATGTGCTCTATTATATATTCACCACAATCCTCTTGATTATTGTACACACATTTTAAAAAGATGCTGTACTGTAAGGAGTTAACGTTTCACACTGACATGACATACAGATGTGTGTGACAAGCAAAGTGGACATGAGTCAATCTGCAAATATTCATTGCACATCTAGAGAACGCAGCAGGGCCGAATGCTTTGGAACAGACTGCTGGCCTTGCCCACGGAGCCCTGATTATCAGAGGATTCAGGTTGTACCACATCATGCTTCCTTCTTTGCAATTACTTAAGCGTTTTGAAGCCCTGACCCTTTGATATTGTCACGTCATTATCCTTCATTTCTTGTCACTGTTACTTTTATGCACTCGTTTAATTATATGCAAAAACACGGCAGCTCACAAAGTTATACTCAACCAAATCCAGGTATCCACCTCTAGCCATTCTTTGCAACACGTGAGACCCACCTCAATAGGTTACACACCTCTGGGGGGCATGCACAAGATTTTATTAGGGCATTAGGTGTCCTGAGAGATAGTAATAAGCCATTTCTGGGTGTTTAACTTCATGTTGGAAAACGACCTGAACACTAATAAGAATTCTGAGGCATCCTGAGATTTTAAAAGAGGCATCATCTAATCCTGTCATCTAGGAATATAGAAACGGAGGCCCAGTGAATTCAATTGACTTAGCAAGATCACACATGTAGTGACAAATTGGGTTAAAATGCAATTTTCCTGATTCTCAAAAAGTTCTCATTTTATTTAAGTTTTAAATACAACAAATAATGTGAGGCATTTGAAATATATACATATACACACACAACACACACACATACATACATACATATATTATGCATAATATAT
Source organism: Manis javanica (assembly GCF_040802235.1). NCBI lineage: Eukaryota > Metazoa > Chordata > Mammalia > Pholidota > Manidae > Manis > Manis javanica. Next base: position 102,792,624 of record NC_133167.1, read on the forward strand.
AACATTATATATAATATATGCTTACATTCGGTTTCATCTCATTTTATTTCCCCTGAACTATTGAGACTTTCACAACTGTGTTTGGAAACAAACTCGCAACATAAAACATTGAAGTATCATATATAGTACAGCACAAAAAAGTCTTGGAAACACAAGCTTAATTTTTGGTGCTGTTTCACATAGATTGTTGTTAACATGCCACAAGCTGTAGACACTTAAAAATACTGTTTAATTTTCTTTAATCCATTTCGTTTTATGGATCTAAAATGGCCATCAGACAATAATACAGCAGTATCCATAAGGGATAAATTGTTACTGCTTGACAAAAAACTCTTTTTATGCTAGAAGAGGGAAATATAAAAATGTCTTTTTCATATAATTATATTAAAAAATGTGTTGGTATGTTCTCTCATATTACAGCTGTTAGAACATTTTTTTTAAGCCACTGACTTAAGAGCTTTCCTTACCTTCCTCATTTTTTCCTAATTAATTTCTGTTCAACCAAAGAATTCTTTGCTTTTATGGCTTCTGCTGTTTGAGCTTTCATAAACAGAGCAAACCCATTTCTGAGCCATACTCAAAAAAAAAAAAATGGAGGGCAGGAAAGATAAAACGATTTCTAAGGAAGGTACTTGTCCATTTAGGTGTTCTTTGAGGAGAATTGACAATTAATATCTTCTAAAAAATATATATCCTCTGCTACTCATAGAAAGAAAAATATAACCTTTTCTCGATAGTAACAAACTTTCTCCTATAGGGAAGCATCTGCAATTACTAAATATACTACATGAGTCTGATAAGAGTCGCTTTTGTTTAGAATTCTTAGTGTTTTTAAGAAGAACTAGAATATTTTCAGCATGTTTTTCTTCAAAAGATTTCCATTCTTTTATTTTCTCATATTTATTTTCGATTTTGTTTATACTTTAAATATTCAGAATGAATGAGGTTTCCTTACGGACTTTGCAAAGTTTACAGACCATTACTTTTAATCTTTTTTTTCTTTTTATGCTTTGAATAACTGCTTTCGTTTTAGAGAACAAGGGAGGAAAGTCTGTTTAATTAAATAATATAGTCAAACAACTGCTCTTTTTACACTGCAATTGCTTCACTATGAAAAAAAGACAAGGCATAAAACTCAACTCATTACTTTTATTAAAGTTCTGAAGAAGCTCTGCTATGTCTGCCAATCCTCCCACCCCACCCTCATACCAACTGCCTGAATATTAGAAAATCTGGAGAAATGAGATGCCTAACACAAATATCCAGCAGGGTAGAATTCCTTGTAAATATATATGATATTTATGAGATGCATTAGTATATTTCTTACCCAAGAGAGTGAGTGCATATAAACAGAATCTTAAAAAAAAGAAAAACCCATCTCACTGGTGTGAATTGGCACTCAATTAAGACATGTGATCAGTATTGATCAAGAAGTCAATAACTTGGCAGTTTGGGGATCTATTCACTGTGCCCATGTAGATACAGTGAAGCTTTACTTCCCAGGAAATAATATGTAATACATGTAAGAAGTTCTAGTGAAGTAAGTAATCTGTTATTAAAAACAAACAAGTAAACTTCTATTAATAAAAACATAAGCCCATTTTCCTTCAGTATAAGTTCAACAGCATTGACCAATAAATATTAAAGTTATTGTTTGCAACAGGCAAATTTTGTAAAAAGGAATAATTTAAATACATACATTTCAAATGTGATTATATAACAATGTCATACAAATATTGTCTCTTATATTCCTAAACCTACTAAGTTTCCCTACCTTTTAACATATACTCATTAATATGAGTGTTTCACCTCCTATGGACTGTCTACACACACACACATATGCTTGACTCTTAAGTGTGTGTGTGTGCACACACATGCAGGAAATTGACTGTCATAAGACTTGAGGTCAAAAATACCATTTAAAAAAGAGAGTTTCTTTTCTTTTAATTAATTGCATCATTTTCCCATTTCAGCTTCCATATATAAATGAAGACTAACTATGTGCTTATAATTATAGTTAGGGCTAGAATCCATTACTTTAATTATCCTACAATGAGCAGAAAAATCTAATGTATGGTAAATGTAGCTCTCTTAATAGAAAAGCAGATTTTAAAGGGATTCCATTTTCAAAACAGGCTGGACCTACTATAGCCAGGTTTTTGTATTTTCTATATACAACCGGTATTTCATTTTGAAATACTTGAGCACACTGAGAAGTATATACACTATAACAAGAGGTCAAGTTTCACTCAGTGAATCGATTCAATATGAGAAGCAGAAATTTCCACAGAGGGAAGGAAATTGCCTTAAAGTCAGTTGGCATCATTTCGTTTCAGCTTCTTGCTCTGAGTGGTTGGAACCAAGCGCACACGGCGCTCTGCGCAGCTCTGGGCTGCTTTGAGGAGCTCATGGCTTGAAGGGCTGTTAGAAAGAAGAATGATGGAATTGTAACTGGCGAGCTCTCTGCCTGATGAGGCTACTCAGAAAGGCCTACCCAGAGAGCAATGGCTAAAAGGCCTTTGTTGTCTAGGCAAAATGGAAAGGTTTTCTTTTTTCCTTTTTGATTTCATCACTCAAATGCTGACCTCAAATTCAGAAAAGCCAGCGACGCAGTGTGACTCACAGTGCCTTTGATCAGATTCCCGATACAGTCTAAATAACCGATCAGGGTAAAGAATATGTAAAACAGTTTCTGTTCAAACCGGGATAAGCGTTTGAAAAGAACTCTCTGTTTCTGCTGTGGTGCCATCAACTTAAAACTTTGTTCAAGTGTGGATCTGGCACTAAAGTTAATGGAACTGAGAAAATAGGTTATCTTGCTCGGATGACTAGATTAAAAAAAGAGAAAATTAAATGATTTTAAAAACTGATAGAAGATACCCCAAGCCGTATCTGCGATTCTTCCTTTGACAGTTTCTGTCCTCCTTCCAAGAAGCTGAATAAAATAGATGGTTTTCACATGATTATAACACAATAATTTTAGCTCAAGAGAGAAAAAAGATGAATTTTTCCATCCAGCAAGACCCCATCCTTTCTTCTCTGTGACGATTAGCCAGATAGCTCAACTAATATTCTCCAAAAATAAGACAAATACTGGGTATTATAAGACAACAGAAATGGGTTGCCTCTGTCCATTTTCTTTAAATTTATAAAATACAACTTTAGTTTTTTCAGATACTAAAGGTTTGTATTAAAGTCATAAGAAATCCATTCTTTAAAAAAAAATTCAAGCATGCATCCTTTTATAATTGTATTTTCCATGTCATCAACTATATTTTTTAAGTGCTTATGTCTTTGCTTCAATGGTCATTTTTAGAGATTTTGGTGCAGTACCATGATTTTATCTTGCCCCTTTATCAAACTTTAAACTCTTTAAGGAAAGAAACATCCCATATAACTCCCCAAAGGCTCAACAGATTTGCATACCCAGTAAAAGGATGTGATTAACTTCTACCCCAGAAATTTCAGTCTTAGAAACCTAGAGATCTACTGGGATTGAACTTGTAATAACCTTCTGGTATAGCCTGTTTAAAAATCTTTGTTGTACAAAAATATTCTGCTTGTCTAACTAACCTAAAGCATTCTTGTAATTTCAAATCATTTCTTATAATATTGAACTTTTTTGAAGATGAGGAATCAAACTGCTGGTCAGCATTTTACAAAATTTATGAGACATTTACTTGGAATAACAAAATAGCACTACCAGTCTTTCTATCAAGATGAAAACTTATAACAATTGGGGCTTTTTAAATATCAATGCAGCAAACGACATTTTTAGTCTTAGTACAGAACTTAGTTGCAACATTACTAAACTCAGATATTAGAGGATATTTATGTGTTTGTTATTTATTCTTTGTGAAAGATCAAGTAAAAGAGAACACTTGAATGAAAAAATAGAAACCAAATATGTAAAACGAATGTATGTTGCAGTAATAGAATATGATGTAGATAAAGTTTGAGGCTTTTCCAGAAATAAGTTCTACAGTCTCGGTGTGCTTCCTTCCACTTCGGACAGTTCTGTAAATACGCACATAGTTCGGGACATGGTAAAAATGAAAATGCTGATAAAAAAATGGACATATGTTATTATCTGGTCTCTCAGTATGTTACACTGCAGCTGAAATAGCTAGAAAAGAAGGAAACGAAATTATCCTTCCTCAAACCATTTCTTATCACTCTTGGAGACAACCCTTGAGTTCATGGGTGTGCAAATTATTTTACCAAAGCAAGTCCTTGTTTCTACAACTGCATATTAATGAATTATAATCAAGGTCCTTTCCTCAAGCAAGAATTGATGATGGACAAGGACCTCTGTTTCCATTCTCTTTGATCATGAAAGTGCTGAATCTTTTAAACAACTGGTTATAAACAATGTCACATCTTTTAGGTAGGTTCTGCATGATTAAGGTAGCTTGGTATTTCACAGGAAATTCTAGTGTCCTCTAAAATGCAATTCTAATATTTGACAACCTAATTCACCTTTAATGTTCTACAACTCCATCCTTTTTCTGTTGCTAATGTAAGTTAACTGTTCAAGTTTCATCAAATTGTTTCATGAAGTTGATGGACACTCCTCTTAACTGGGATAAAAATTCGGTTCTATTAACATGTTTTATTCATCTTATCTTCTTTTTCTATCTATTATAAAAATTAAGCAACCCAGTATTTAATTCAAATTCCATAGGTTTTTGGGCATTTCCTATACTGGAATTTTTTTCTCTTTTTTATATATGTATTCTTTATATTTCTTTTTTAGTCTCCTGAAGTGAAAACATTTTGGAGAAAACAAGACATCATACATCACGTGGTAAATTGCTTCTAGTTGGGTTTGACATGTTGAGTTTAGAAATCTGATTGCACCACTGACTTTATTCACTTTAAACTAGTCATTTGACTTCTCAGAATGTTAATAATGATAATTACACAGATGAGGAACCTTAAAAGAATATATTTAGATAGATAATAATTAGTAAAATTGCAGAATATAGAAGCTGTCTTGGCAATGAGCTCTGGTTTGCACGGGAATAAGAGCATAGCTACAGAATCAAGCGATGTCCACTGAATGCGCTCACCTCTGGTTAAAACCCCCAACTGGCTGAAGCCAAACAGCTAGTTTGTCCTTAAGGTATTATGAAATCTAATACATTAGCATAATGAATCAAAATATATCTATTTTTAAGTTATTCCATTCTGGATCACCCTTATTTGATAAAACTCTTTTGAGTTCAATTATTTTTTTCTAGTTAGAATAACAATTAAAAAAGGAATCTTGCACATATGCAAGGGTGAGAAGGGGTTTGCTTTCATTCTTCCTTAGCTAATCATAATAAATGAGTAGCAGATAGGGTATAAATTATGTTGCATCTTTGTGTGCAACATTTGGATAATTTTGAAAATCAGTGATTTAAAGTACCTAACCATGTCCCTTGTAGGTTGTGTTTACACGTACACTCTTACTTCATCCCCACAACGATCTAGTAGGAGGGCATTTTCCAGAGGTACAGGCTCATAGGAGTTACCTGCCTAGGAATCCACAACTGATAAATAGTGGAGCTGAACTTGGAATCTAAGGAGTCTCCATTCATAGTCATGCTCTTGAACATGGCCGCCTAGTAGGCCAGCTCATGCTGTTGCCATTTGGAAGTACTGCATCACCAAGAGACACATATAGTCTGATAAATAACCCTGCCAAGTGTAGCAATGCACTGCGCCTATACCTGAACCATCCTAAGGACTTTCCACAAAAAAAGTTTCTATTAAAGCAATCTTACTTTTAGTGACTACCCATCTGCCTACTTTGTACTCTTATTCTACCCCCTAACCCCCCCAAACTTTCACACCAAGAAATCCATACCTTCATGGTTTCTGTACTTTATCACTCTGACCTGATTCTCTCCTTCATATAGGAAAAAACCTGATGTTTCAAAGTTCAGGCTTAGAAGTAAGTGAACAGAAGATACTAGATACAAGTGACCAGGAGATATTAACATTTTAATAGGGAGTAGTTCATTCATGCAAAATAGGAATGAGATTCTATTGGGATAATTTAGACATCACAGAATATTTTAAGTAGTTATTGAAGGAAGGGGCTGCCCTTCAAATGATAGCATACCCAAAAAAACCCTGTCCTTCGTTAGAACCAAGTCTGAAACGTTCCTGCCGTTTCTCATAGCTGACCTACAAGGGTTCAACTATCTAACTGGGTAGTGCAATATTTTCCACAAGCATAATTCCTCAAAAGGAGAAACCGAATTTTACAAATGTATGTTAGGATTTCCAGTCTAGGCATACAGTTATGTGACTACTGATTTATGTTTTAAAGCCAAAGGACATGCTACCTAATCTTTAAAAGTTTTTTACAACTAAATTAAAACAAACAAACAAAGCATTAGCCAAAAACATAATGGGACATTTACTACTAACTTATTTTAAATGGAATATTATTGGTGACTGATTACGCATTATCCTCTATTTTTACACTTGCCAAATGTGATACGAAAATAAAATGACGCTGAGGATAAATAATCTGACAAGATCTGACACACACATTGTAAACAGTTGCCTTGAATTTACACACTGGTATCTACACATCAATGAGGTAACCCTTTTGATGGAACTGACTTGTTTTGCTGAAAACCAGCTAATTTTTCTCTTTTTTAAAAAGTAAACACCTACCATAGGGTCAGACTGTTGGAATTTGATATATCATGGAATTTCCTCCCAGAATATTACACATCTGCTACTTTACATTTTTCTTAACAGGTTTGATTAACTTTATAAAAAGGTGGTCAAATACTGACCATATTAGAGGTTTGGTTTTGATCTCCTCACTAATACTGGTTTTGTTCAGAAGCTGAGCTGTGGCGTGGCTCCCGCAGAGAAAAAAGAGGAAAACAATTAAAGACTCCCACAGGAGGCCTCATCTTTCAGCAGAAGATTTGGGGAACATCCTCATTCATACCCAGTCACAGTCAAATGCCTTTTAAGGGTGTTAGTTTAGTGAGCCATAGCTGGGCTTTGGTTCTCTATTATTCCTTATTGTTAGGTTCAAGGTTCAAGGGGAATAGTAAAGGAGAAATGAAACAGTCCTGATGAGTTTATGTATACAGAATACTTGATTGCAATTCCTGAGAAAGTTGTTTCATTCTTGCAAAATCTTAAGTGCCCCATAGCTTTATTTGGTCATTGGCTTTTGATTTGCTTTAAAAATCAAAAAAAGTTGGCTCATTTGTAAAACCATGTCGATAAGAAAAATGAGGTTATCACTCCTAAATTAAAAAAAAAAATCCATCAAGAAGTCTTCTGAGGCCAGAAGACAGCCAGAAAGTTAAACAAAATAAATAAAAGATACAATAAAATAAAATCATTGATGTGATTTGTGAAGAGAAAGAACAATGAGAGTTTATTAAAATGAAAGAAGGCTAAAATGAGTGCTATTTCACAAATATAGTCCCTGATACAAATGCTAGAAAAAAAGACTTACCAAGAAGCACAATAAAAAATAATTTATAAGTTGCATGCATACTGAATAATGCTGAAATATAAAAGGCCTGGGCATTTATTCACAGATTGACTTTATGAAACTTACTCAACTTAAAGAAGTATAAAAAATGCTTTCTGATTTAATCACTGCAGAAATGCATGCTAAAGAAAGATGTCAAAGCAGGATTTCAAAAAGATACCTAAAGTGTAAGAGTAGATAAACATCAAACTAACTCTTGCAGGAAAACAGAGGCAAGTAATGCAGACACATGAGTGAAACTGTCAACCTCCATAAATATGGAATTAATATCAACATTTTCAAGGTCAAGAAATTTGCAAAAAGCCAAGGAAAACAAGTATTAAAATGTGATGAAAAAAGAAGTTTTACAAAGCAGCATTTTCCTTAATTCAAAATTCACATTATTTTAAGAAGAACATCTTTCAATTTTTTTTTTTAACCCTGAAAGCAGATTTTATTTAAATTTCCAGTGTGTACGCAACTGCAACTATTAAGGACTCCAGTCCAACAAACACTTAAGTAAATGCTTAGAACAAGCTGTAATTTAGTGAAGTGGATTCCTGCCCATAATACAAAGCCGATCCGGATCCTATCCAACCTCGGGGGAAAGGACACAAAAGTGGATTTGAATGTGAAGTCTGAAAAAAACTGGCAAAGGTTAGGGTTTCCTGACTAAGCCACAAATATATTAAAAACTCATGCAAAAGTCTAAACTAAAAGAAGTATCTTATCCCATAATATTAAATTTGACTTAACATAGTTTAAAAAAAAACAATACTTAGAAGACAAAAATCCCATTTAAAAACTTCATTATGTCACACACACACACACACACACACACACACACACACACACACACACACACACACAAAGATGCCTTTTGGACCTAAAAGTTAAAGGATTAAGCTAAATGTCCTCTGTGAAAAGGAAATAAGGTTTTAGAGCAGAGATTTCTTGGAGTTCTGCGAGACATTTCACTGTTTTGTTATACAGATGATCATAATATATGTTATAGCACAGAAATGTTTAATAAGAGACACTGATTCTTAAAATTCCTGTCCTATTATATATTGTGATAAAGTGTACAGTATTTTTATTCTGAAATTGGGATACAGCAGTCAAATTAAGAAATACCTCTGCAGTTCTTTTTTTTTTTTCATTCCAGTGTGGAAGAGGGGGATATTTTAAAATTAATTCAATGAAAAAAATAAGATTGCATTGCTGATCCAGTGTGGTAGGGGTTCAGCTTGGCCATCCCTTCCCAGTGAGTCTACATGAGCGGGCACTATGTAAATACTGCATTGCTGAATAAAAGGCTGCTCTCATGTATTAATGCAATGCCTGGGGTGCTTTTAGAGCAGGCTGCGGACAATCCCAGACACCTGGCTTTTGAAAGACCACCAAGAGAATAAGTCAAAGGGGTCCTTAAAAGCATCTGGAGACTAAATCTAACTTAACAAGACTTAGATATGTTTCTGCTCAGCTATTTTTAAAGTTCACATTAGTTATTTAATGCAAAAATTCTCACCTTGAAGACACTTAACTGTTCTCTGGCCAGTGACTACTTAAGAATTAAAACCGTAAAAGGACTTGGGTGAAAACAAATGATTTCACTCGTTCCTCTAAAACATGTGCTCTGGTACATTTCTCATTCCAATACTGCCTTTGGCTTTTAAATATCTGCAATTGAAAATGTATAGGTATGCATAGAAGCAGTAGGAGCAGGTCACCTGTTTAAGCAGCTGATACAGAAATTAGCTAGAAAACGTTTTGGAGATCCTTAACTGGCCCCAGGGTAAAAGGCATACGCATGACTGTTCAGGAAAAGTTGGAAGATGCACAAATACTATTGGAAAATGATCACAAATTTTTTTTCCTAAGAAACAATCAAGTACTCAGTTCAGCTTGTTAGTTTTTTTTTCCCCAAACCATTTAACTAAAATATCCCATCACGAACAAAATCAGTGTTATTAAATTCAGAAGAGAAACACATATTATGAGAAATTATAAGGCCTAACGAAAGAGAATTCCTGAGCATGCAAAGCATGGCTCTTATGCAGTGAGTATGGATATTCGCATGTTCCTATTTCTTTACTTCTATTTGTTTTCCTTGGGGGATGGCTACCGTCCCATTGTTTGAATCACTACAAAAGCCACAAAGCGGATCAACAGTTTTGTTGAGCGTAATGATCTTTCACTGGCCTCTCAGGAGCTGGTTGTACAATTTATAAGGAAAGTTCTGTCCCTGACCTACATAATTTTTTTGGTGAAGCATTAGAAATTGATGCCATCTATCTAAAAGAACAAAAGTGAGCTATTTAGTTATATGAATGTTCTCAGCGGCCACAAATCTTGGAGACATTTGGGGTTATTACAGGCACAGAAATTTAAGTTAGGGATACGCATGTGATCTGTTCACCTATTTATCGAATAGCTGTTAGATATTAAAAATAGTGCTTTGTTTTCTAGAAGGAAGCATAATCACAGAATGCTATTCCTGGGATGCTTATAATCTATTAGGAAGATACATATATTCTGCATACATAAAACACTTAAGAGTGTTTTTACAGGAGCTAACTCTTATCAGAACAGAAAATATTTATACCACAACTTATACAGAAGTCTATGTCCTTTGACCAAAAATGAAGTCCTCTGACTTGCCTGGAGTAGTTCAATTGTTAGCTCATCTCAACTTTAAAAACTTTCAATGTGACATCAGTGTCAGTAGTTTCAGGAGTACAGCAAAAGAAAACGTGTATGCTAAACATTTTATCATTTTATGTAGTAGAAAATTCCTTTTTTTAATTTCAATCAGGATTTGAAGATCACTTTGAAATCACCCATCTGGAGAATTTTCAGGGTGGTTGAATAGCAGAAATCTCCCCCGAGCACAGTGAATCGGAAGCACCCGCTTGGCTGAAGCCAAACGAACAGGGAGCAGAGAAGAACCTAGAGATGGGGCTCCGAGTGCCTCTGTGTGCAACGCCGCGGGCGCCCCAGATCCCGCTGGCTGAATATGTCAGGTACTTGTCATGTCGAGAAAATGGAAGTGTTGGGACTACTTTATCCAGCTTAGTTTTTGATCATCCTGAATGTGCATGAAAAAGAATTAAATTTATCACTGCATCTCACTCTCTTAATCTGATGACAGGATGGTAACACCTCCTAGAAGGCAAAGGGGAAGAACGAGGCCTTATTAGGTGCCACCTGACTGCCAGCACTGGCCACACTGAGTGGACAGGAGAGGCCTCTGCCCCTGCCTTGACCCCAGAGGGCTTCTCTGGGCCTCCATCTCACTCAGCACTGATTCTCACAGGTCACCTTTTCCTGGAGGTAACTTCAATCATCTCTAAAATTCTGACGCCTCTCCCGCCCATCTCCAAAGGCTTGACTGAAACAGCATATCACATTTAAAAATACCCACGTGAAATGACTTCTGCCAACTATAAAATATTATTTAAATGTCAGTGATTATTTTAACAAATAATTACAAGTTTACTTTAAAACGTGTGATTCTAAAAGAATATGCACTTTCAAATCAAAGCATATTCTGCATAATTTCTTATGTAATAAGAATAGTTGACACTTACTGAGCATGAACTATGTGCTGGGTACGATTCTAATATCTTTACATGTACAATGTCTTTCAACCTCACCACAAATCTATGAGGAAAGTACCAGTATTATGTCCACTTTATAGAAGGTGCCAGAGAACCACAGAACCCGGGTATCCGCCTACTCAGGTCCCAAGTTTGACTTTGGAGCTCACACTCCTGACCACGATGCTATATTGCCTCTTATTAAATGTGTCGTTTACCTAATCCCTCATTCTTTCACCATCTATTACATGCCTACTAGAACCCAGGCCCTATGTCTTTTGTGTATGAAGATACTGGCCTAACAGAATGATATTTATCCTGTACATTTCATAAGATCTAACTCACTAATAATTTAATTAAAACATCTCAGTTGTTTCAGGCATAGTTAAGTCCAATTGAATACACCATTCACTGTGCAAGGCAAAATGGCTGAAGCTATTGCACCACAGTTCATTAACTGTTAGGGGGTCATTCCAACCGTGTAGACAAAATGCTACTCTCAGAGGTACCGAGGCATCCTACCAGTGTTCCATAAGCACCCACATGCACAAGACATGCCAAGACATGTTGGCTTTATTTGCAAAATGATCAACTCACTTTTCAAACCGAGTGCCTCTGCAGGCCCATGGCATGTGCCCCTCCTACACTGCCCCCAGGAAGCCACACGGGCCGACCTCACAGAGGCGATCATCGTCAATGGACATATTATTCCAGCATCGTCTGTACTTATACCAGGAGGAAAACCGCCAAGAGACCAGCTACAAGATTTCCTGTGCCATCAGCGTCTCTGGCAGAGGAAAAAGTAAGAGGTTTTCTCTCCAGTTATTTTCAGATGTTTTAAATAGGCCATACTCCTATGGGCCTCTTTATTCTGGTGGCACTTCTGTGCAAGCACTCAGAGGGATTCTGTCTTGATTTTAGAATTATGCAGCGGAGTAATGAAAAGAACGGCATTAAAAAAAAAAAAAAGCAGGGTATGAAGTATTTCTGTGTGTTCACTAGCATATAGACTTTTCGTATACAGTATAGTGGTTTACAAATACATATATATTTAAATTATATTTATTTAATTGATACAGAAACATAAATATGTAAACTAGAAATCTGAATAAAAGTGAAAGAGTGGTTTGCAAATACATATATATTTAAATTATACATATTTAATTGACATAGAAACATACATAGGCAAACTAGAAATCTGAAGTAATAAAAGTGAAAAAGAAATGTGCCTAAACTGTATCAGTAACTGAATATAGTATCAGGGTTTGGCGAGCAGCCAATAACAGCCTCCCCCCCCAAAAAAAATGCCATAGTAGGTTGTGAGAAGTCACTCATAAAATTAATTTCTAATATGGTGAAAAGATAAAATGTATACAATCATGTTATCTTCCTTAAAATGCATTTTCTGAAACAGGGTCACATGTCAGTTTCTTCCAGGACAAATTTAATCCTCACACCTTGAAAACCTGGAGAATAGATTGCAAGTTCATTAAACTGTTTGCTGTCTTTAAAGGGGTTTTTTTTTTCCTACTTACAGATAGTGCGTGACAAATTAAATATCCAACAGAAATAATGAAAATGTCAATAGTTGTAATAAAACTTTTCTTGAAAAAAGAAATTAAAAAATGAAAATGAGTGGAATGAAAATGTTTTTCTTTTTTTTTCTTTTCCCCCTTCCCTTTAGACATTCTTTCAATTAGAAAGGAGACCAAACTTAAATTATAGCTACCAATTAATTTTTCTGCTCTGGAAAGTGAAATAAGCATCTTTCATTAAATTGGATATTAAAGCTCATTGGTTATACAAGGAACCTCCAGATTAATGGACTAGAGTTCTCCAGTTTCAATTATTTTCTCTACTTCCTAATATTAGTTCAACTGCCCCGCTCTCCCTGGTGGGTCTCAATCTGCCTTGGCCTGCCCCTAAGTATTTAAGGGACTCTTTCCACTCTTACGGGTCACTCAGATAATCTAGGCTTGAGGGCAAACCTCTCTAAGTGTGTGTGTATGTGTTGTGTGTGAATCAGTAGCTAAGGAATCAGAAGAAATAAAACACCAAGAATGCCAGCGATGGAATGAATGCAGGCAGGTATCCAGAGCTTTTACTTTGTAGCCATGCACCTTTACAGATATTTCAAGAGACCCAAAAGAGTAGGAAGGAATAAAATAAGGAATCAGTTCTGATTTTATACTGTATATCAATTAAATTTCTAATATATGACCTCTAAGTTTGCTTTTATTTTCATGAACCTATTAATTTGGGAGATGGTTCTAACTCTTATAGATGTTACCCTTAGTATCAAAATTTATTAGCTAATGGATAAAGAGAAATTTTCTGAGACAACATAATTTGGTCATCAAGATAAACTAGATACATAGACCATAATCTTTGAGGAAATTAATCTGTATTTCTGGGAAAAGTACATTTTAGTTATATCCACTTGCATTAAGTCTGCTTTTCAAATGATGTTTTGTGTTTTACCAAAAAAAAGTAACTATAACATATTCTTAATAAAAAATAGCAATTTTTTGTATCTTCATAAAAAAAGCAATTTTTTTTTCTATTTAGTACCACCAAAGTGGTGACCCCAAAGTCAACATTTATAAGACAGAACCTTAAAATCATCAGGACTCCAGCCATAGCTGAGAACTTACACATAAGAGGAATTGTTCTGAATACTTACCCACACATTATTTTTAAGCCTCCTGTAGATATGAGACTTGTCACCTTCCTTTCACTGTTGAATTTGCATAACAAGCTAAATATATGATTTGCCCATATTTCATGTTTCCTTGTCTCCCTCTGTGTCCTTGAGCCCATAGGGAAGTAGCACCCATTCCTCCTAATCAGGTATAAAAGCTCCCACCCAAGTTTCGTCCCTCAGAGAATTCTTCTGTATTATCTATCAATCCTCGTATTTTGAAACTTTCTTGCCACCCAGGCTGGTGTCTGTGCACATGGCCTTGACACTTTTCCAAACTCCATGCACAGGACTCCATTCCCACAACTGGCTGCTCACCTTTTTATTGTTCCCTCCCTGAAAGTTTTATTCAACTCTGAGTCCTTAGGCCTTCGGCTCCTTTATTTTCAGAGACGCATTTACTCTCTCAGGGGTTTCACTAGGACTTACTTCTAAATGCATAGCATCAAAAATTCTGATGTATTTTCTCTGAACTTCTCGTGACTCCTCAAATCTCACTGGATTTTTACTCTGATGTCCTGCTGTCACGTAAAAAAGCCATGAGGGTAGGGCCAGGTCTGCCTTGATGCTTCAGAGCTGTAAGTGTCCAAATACTGTTTCTCACCCACCCAACACTAAGTGCATGACGCGTGGGAAACATTTGTTGGGTCAGTATTTCAAAAGCTATTTCTCATTCTTCACTCTCATTTGATAGGCCCATGAAAGTTAGAGAATCAGATTGAGAACAACAACTTGTTTTTTGTTTTTTTTTTTAAACATTTAATCTCGGGACCCAGGACAAAAATCTAAGAATCTTCTTTGGCTTCTCTTTCTTTGAGTTCACCTGGCTGCAAAGTCTAGTCAACTGTTTACATTTATTCATGTTGTCACATGGGACAGAATTATTAAATTTTGTTCATATCAGGTAAATCAATTTCATGTAACTGTAGTTAAGTATTCTCCAGGTTCTAGAATGGCTTGGGTGAAATATTTATCAAAACACTACAATCATGCCAAGTCTGCTTATATATTTTAATACAAACTCTTTACCACCCTGAATGTTTCTGGATGGCATTATCCACCACAATATTCTATTCCTCTTTGTTCCTAACATGGGTCTTTGCACATAGTAGGACTCAAATCAGTAATTTACTGAATTTATGGATACTTTCAAATTTACCCAGTCACTTGATGATTATAGTTTCTCAGCTCTTTTGAGTGCCTTGATTGCCAGTGGCTAAGGTCATCAATAAAGACATTTGAGACACAATACAAATTAGTCCTGACCATTGGTTTATTAAACAGAATCTTGTGCATCTGTGAATTTAGGCCCACAGACAGGGAACTGAGGAAGTCAAATTTCTGTAAGGTTGATTATCAGACTAAGAATGGATGGAAAATCTACTCAGAAATAGCCTAAAGCAACAATCCAACTTCATCTTTTATTAAATCTCTTTCATTTGACACCTAATTATATATATATATATATTTTACTGCTAACTTTCATGGGCATTCTTATCTCACTTTGAAGAGGGTCCACTGATAGTTTTCCTCTTAGCATTCCTTCCATCATCCTGTAATTCTGTACTGTTTACCTACTAGGTCTGTAGTAAATATTCTTGAGTAAATACTCGGCATTAATGCCAGATGAACACATGTTTATGCAAATTCGATGTAAATAAATAAAAATTTAAACTTTAAAAATCTGAAATGATAGCCTATGAAGAGCATGTGTACCTCATGACAGACATTTCACAAAGACCTAAATAAATATTTATAATGGCATTTTCTAAAAGCCAATTTAGATGTCTCGGTTAATATTTTTAATTATGTCGGTTCATGAATATTTTATTTCAAATCACTTCTTCTTTCTCTTTGCTAAATGGAAATGATCATAAGACCTCTTTTGAAGTTAAAATAGACCCTTTGCTAATAAAGTAGAATAAAGGAGAAAAAATACAATCAAAGAAGTAGAAAATTTTGGTATTTTCTATATATTTGTAGTAAACCTAAGTTCTGCTTGCAAAACTCAGTGGGTAAACTACGAAAGTTTATTCTAAGCTATTTAATAGCCCTGTGATACCAGCTCACCAACTTTAACTGAGACTGCACTATAATACACGCTACTTACTGACATGCATACTACTTATTGAACTTTTCATTTTTTATCTAAATCTCTTAAGGTTGAAGAGACAAATGATGAGAAACGTGATCTTTGATGTGGAAAATATAATTGGTGCTGAACAGGCCATGGATTACAACAGATCTATCTGGCACATAATTTTTAAGTTAAAAGTAATAAATCTGAGGGAAAAAAAAAGCTGCTAATGGTGATTTTAGAAATAGAATAAGACAGCACTTGGATCCTAAAAGAGAAAATGAAGAAGATTCCCAGTAGAGAATGAGAGTGAAAGAAATAAGAAAAGGCCCAAAGTTGAGATATCATTGGCCTCTCTGATTGATAAGACCAGTTCAATTTAGTCTAGGACTCTGCTAGTCTAGTTATATACAATCCTGTCCATGTAACCCAGAAAGACATCAATTTTTAAAATTATTAAATTTACTAAATTTAACAATGTGTGTAGATTTATCTATAGATGCTGTTTTTTTATGTAATTGTCTTGTTGGCTGAAAACTATTTTCCATTATCCTGTTGAAAGTAGGAAATACTTGTATGTAAGATTTTAAAATGCTGGTCAGAACTCAATGAATTAAAGGCAATTTTCAAATTTATTAATAAAGTTTCCTTGGTTTATAAAGAGTGTTTTGACCCTCATGATCATTCAATTACAGCTTTTATATGAATAACATCAAATTTTGTCATGCAGATTTACAGATAATACATTTTAAAAAGAAACATCAAAAGTCCCTTTAGATTGCTTTACAGTTAATAAGAAAAGCTCAGTTTATAATATTTTATGTATAACTCAACATGACACATGCACATTATCACCAAAATTTTACTTCACCACTTAACATTTTCTGTAATTTGTCTAATGAAATTAGCTAATGTGATTTTATTATTTATATATCTATTATAAATCTTTCAGATTTTTTTTTAATTTGGAAAAAGGCCAAAATGCTTACAGATTTCAGATTGCTATTAGACGTAATAATTATACACTAAGCTAATTACCACTAAACCAAAACCTGGCTTATAACTAATTAAATTTTATTACAGCAACATAGAGCATAGACTTGGAATTTACCACAGGCACAACCATAAACATAAGAGTCTATCAGCCTATATATGTATTTCAAGTAAAGTGTCTAGGTCAGATTTATAAAGTTTGAACTTGGCAGGGTTTGCCAACTAATTTGTCAGTTTCACAAATCTACTCATTTGCCAACTTAAAAGGAAAGAGACAGGCTCTACTTGGAAAGTGAACACACTTGATTATGCCAAATAATTCACCTCATCGCTAAATGCAAATTATGAAGATTACTATGTTATGGGAAAACATATGGAATGCAGAGAAGAAATCGTTTATTTTCAGTTCAAACATGCATTTCATTTGTGACATCCTTATTCTGGATTACTGATGTACAACACTGTTGACTCTTAATTTCTTTTGTGTAAAATAAACGAAACATGCATGAGAGAAGCATGAAATGCAGAATCTTCAGCTGACATGAAAATACCCATTTGTTTACTGTTAAAGGAACCAATGCAGATTAAATTGCAACATCAAAGGCAAAATGCAATCCAGTGTTCATTCATCTCAAAATAATGGATATGGAATTTCCACTTATTTCTCATAAGACTATGTCTAAAGTTGTCGTTTGCAACAATTGGAAAGTGTAAGAGATTCACTTTATAAACTTTAATTTTACAAAAAATGTTTACTTTCTACCAGATGGTAAGATTAAATTACATAAACACTGTCAGCAAGTTGAATCCTCAGATGTATTCATTCCCACCACAGAAGCTTCAAAACCTGTCTGTAATTTTGTTACTGATGTTTAGAAACAGCTGTAGCTGACATAGCTACATGTTATGTATGTCAGCTTTAAAGGATTAAATATTCTTAACCCCCAAAGGTGAGGTCTTTTGCTGTTAACAAACGCTAGTGTAAAATTCCACCGAAGTTCTTCTTCAGTAGAGCTATCTCACACGAGATACCTGGTAAACAATCTTAAGTTTTTCATTATTACTAGAAACTCTGATTGGGACAAAAGAAAGATTTTTAAATGCACAGCACCTCCTGATAATAAGTGTAAGATAAATTCTCCTCTAAAAAGCCCTCACATATATCTTCATTAATATTTTAGATGGTAGTAAATTATATATTTTCTCTTCAGAAGAATTCAGTCTATCTCTAGTGGCTCTTTTTTTTTTGCCTGGTGCGGAAATTTTTCTCAAGTTTTTGGGAGAATCCTAGTATCCCTCCCATTAGAGTTTAAATTTATCTTTACGATGCTCAGAACTGTTGGTAGAAACTGCAGGGTTTTCTGGAATGCTACATTGTAAATTTTGTGTTAATCTCTGGAAGAGAATAGAATTAACCAGCCCAACTACCTAGGCTGCAGGCTTCAAAATCATATGATTTATGAATGAATCCAACCTAATTAATTTTCAAGAAGCATTGATTAATGGCAGTCAAATGTACAGATTTTTGGAGATGATACCCATCAATACTAACATATATGTTATATTATATATTTTTATATAAACACATACACAAACATGCACAAACTTTTTTCCACCATATAATTCTCATCTTTAAACTTTAATCACTACAGACCATGTGATATCTTTTTAAGCCAATAAATATACATACAGACAAATGTTCTGAAAAATTGGGCAAATAAAGTAATTATATAGTGTGTCCTTTTTTTTTAGAACATGTAATAAATAAAAAAGGTCCCAGAGAAATGAAAAGATAAAATGGGCTGACCGATTAGTGGCATGAAAGAGGTTTCAGCTTAGAGAAGAAAATTCAATGCTAAAATTAGAGCAAGTTCTTACGCATGAAGTCGTAGTTACATTTTAAACTTTTATATACAGCATAAGGACTTTACGAAGGTGACTTTTTTTTTTTTTAGTCTAACAACAGAGACATCTACAGATACTGAAAGAGAGCTGTAAGATGATGCAGTTCTTTTCATGTGAGGTTTCTGGATCTTCTAATTTAGAATTACATGTAACTCACCTAGCTCTAGCTGAGAGCTGTAATAGCATGAATGGAAACTGAAGCTTGTCCTTTGTACTAAATATCAATATAATAACATCCAAATTTAATGAAGTGACTGGTAGTCTACATCACAAAACAAGTGTAGGTCTACAAGGGAATAATGTCATTTCTTTGAAAGACACAGAATTTTTTTTACCTTGTGTGTTATAACCCATTCTTCATCAAATTCTACCACTGTGACATACTTCCTAAATCTAATTACACACTTAGATTGTGAATTAGCACAATCAATGCACCGAGGCAGGGCATTCAACAGAGCAGTAAAGTTACAGTATTATTTAATATCGGAGAGAATATTTCAACTTTCTGTTACTCATTGCACTTTCAATGGATTATGTGAGATTTATACTTTTCAGCGTAATTGCATGAAACAAACATTTTGTGGTTTTTACAAGGGAAAAGGCTTCCTTTTGTACTACCAGATGCCTATCCGCATTCTCTCATGCTTTCTGATTTTATTTTTATACATGTGAGAACAGGGGAAATGCCAGCCATTGTAGTCAGTCAGCCTGAGCCTGAGCAAAGTTACATAGTAAGATGTTATCCCAGTGGCTTTGCTTGAACAATAAACCTGAAGTGCACTTGGCTTCTCGGGATCCACAGTTAACCGCAGAATACACCAAACCCCATATCTCTAGCTCCATTTTCTAGGTAGCTCACTTTAATTATCCCATTTTAGATCCAACACAGATTGTTATCCACAAAACAAATTCCACTGGAGTTCTAAACCTGCTTGTTCTCTTTCTCTTTATGATATCGTAAGAAACCAGAATTTAATGGTTCAAGTAGACAATTACACATGAGTAAACATCTGGATTTTTTAAAAAATAGGGCAGCAGCAATTTGGTGAGACGTAAATTGGAAAGTCCATCATAAAACTACTCAAAATATGATTTCCATACTATAGGCATTTTCGCTCAGCGTTTTTTGACACAACGATTCCCGTGGCAGGATGGTAAAATCTGGTCGAGTGGATGATGCCACTAAGGATATGTCACGACTCATGTGTGCTGAATGGCTGGGACTCTGAGGTCCCTTCTCCCATCTCCTGGAAGAAGCAGGGGGGTGGGGGTGGGGAGGAGTGGGGGCAGGTGCCTGTTCCACATGCCCTCTGTTGCATCATCGACACTGAAGCCCCTAAGGGCAACTTTAAAAAAGATGCTATGAAGTTACTGCCTTTTTAGTTTCCCGTGGAAAGTTGCAATGTTGCCTGAAGAAACTGTTTTAAAACCTGCTCCTTCACTATGCCTGCGGGAAGACACCCTTACAAAACAAAACGTCCATGTGGTTATGCTTACTAATGCAGTATCTGGGTCAATAAATGTATGCATACATTTAAGAAATGGCTTTTATACCTGCCACTACCCCACTCCCAAAGAATGAGAAAGAGGGGTTACTCCATGTGCATTTTTGGTTTCTGTTCACCTTGCTGTATGATACAACAATGGAACAAAACCTTAAGGGAATGCATAACAGCTGCATAAACATTTCCTAAAAAGTCTCAGAGATCCTGATGGAAAGTTGGTTTTCTAAGTATTATAAGGAGACATGTGCTTAGCCTACCTCTCCTGGTTGAAAACGCACCAGGTCTATCTAGGCTTCAGTTGACGAGGTGACCACGTGACCCTCCAGCTCACTAGAGGGTCAGGAATAAGACGGAATAGATAAGAAACATTTTCTGGCATGTCCAACCACAGAGGCAGCCACAAATCAGAAGTTGGTTTACAAAGACCGATCTTGCTTATTAACCCTAAGTGTTTACCAAGTGGCAAGTGGACATAAGTCAAAGAAAAGGAAATTATAAAGAAACTCTTCAGGCATCATCAACTTCCTAAACATAATGGGTACTCTTAACCCTGAAGGACCTACAACATAGGAATGGAAGTCCTAAAATAATGAAATAAGTGCTGATAGTATAATGCTCTGCTACATGCTACTACGTCCTAAGAAAAAATGAGAGATTCATGGGTTTCCTGGAGGAGATGATGTGTGAGATGGACAATTAGTGGTTTCTCAACCCTGACTGTGTGGTAGACACACATAGGAGGATTTTCCAAGTTTTTCAACTTACTCATTATTACAGGTCCTAACTGCAGAGATTCTGAATTAATCTGGGCTGAAATCCTGACATTAGTGTTTTTTTGAGAGCTCCCTGGATAATTCTAAGATGTAGGTATGGTTGAAAAGTGCTGACTAAATAAAGGGTAGATGGGAATATCCCATTTTCCAAAATGAGAAAAGACAGGATAGTAAATAATAGAATGACAGAAACCTCTACCTTCAAGATGGTTAAAATCTTTTGAGGAAAAAGGAATACAAAGACTCTAGAATTAGCAGTCTGAAGTTCAGGTTTTTAATCCTGGATCTGTCATTCATTTGTTCATTCAACCAACTGGTATTTATCAAGGATTATGTATGTCGTGTTGCTAACAAAGGGGAACAAAACCAAGATCCCCAGCTGTATGGGCTGTACAATAAATAAAGTGAAGAAAGAATGAAATAAGGGTGTTTGCAATAGGTATTGTTGTAAACAAAGAGTATATGATCTATGTGCATAATTAAAAGACCCCTCTGGCTGCCGTGCGGAGAATGAACTGGAAAGGGCTCCAGTCTGTACGCTGACAGATCGATTAGGAGCTCCTGTGTGATCCAGTCCAGACGTCGGGGGAACTTGGGTTAGCAGGGCAGTGGTGGAGACAAAGGAAGCAGATGGTTTCAAAGAGGTATTTAGAAAGCAAATAAATAAATCAATAAACTAGACCCTGTGATGAACTGGATACAGGGGGTGGTGTGTTGGAACTGGCCAAGGATGCCGTCAAGGTTTCTGGTTTGATAACAATCGACAATCACATCATTCCCTGAGTCTGCGCCCATTGGGAGAGGCTGAGATTTTCAGGGGGAGATCAACAAGTTCAGATCACACGTCAGTTTAGGAGCACGTGAAACATCCAAGAACCTAAGTTACATGGTTCGAGGTACCCAGGATGCCAAAGTGATCTGCTGGCCCAGGACTCTCCCAGGGTACACTAGTTGTGCTGGCATTCGGCGCCCACTTT
The DNA here is from genome assembly GCF_040802235.1 of Manis javanica. Taxonomy (NCBI): domain Eukaryota; kingdom Metazoa; phylum Chordata; class Mammalia; order Pholidota; family Manidae; genus Manis; species Manis javanica. The sequence goes on from NC_133167.1 coordinate 102,814,655, forward strand.
CGCTCTCAGATCATCCCTGTTTGGAAGATAAGTTATAAGGTTCCTGCAGACACACAGATCTTGAGCTAAGAAGAGAAGTTATGAGTGGAATCATTGTGAACTGTCTGCCTAGAGGTGGACGCTGAGGCTGTGGGGATCTCTGGTACCACAGGGCTCGGAGAAGGTCTCCGGGCGAGTTTCTGAGCAGCTGCAGGCCCGCTAGGAGCGGACAAGACACGGGCAGGAAAGAGGGAGCTGCTAAGGTGCGGGGAAGGTGTGAGAAGTGTCGCTGAGCAGAGGGAGGAAGAGCTTCATGGTAAACAGCACCGAGATCAGACGCAAGGGCGGCAGAAAACACACCCTGGCATTTGCTTCTTCTTTGTCCAGCATCCATTTTGTCCCATTTTAAAATAAGATGCTTCTCCTCTACGATCTTTAATTCCTCCCTACTCTCAGAACTCTGATTCTAATAAATTAAAAGTACAGAATGAGGCAAGTGATAAATAGATCTACAAATATTATCACATGGGAGCGAGAGAGAGCGATGAACAGTTAGTTCTCCCGAGAGAACCGAGAACAGTTTCGCAGAGCCAGTTTACCCGGGTGCACATCGGGGAGGTGGATTTGTCTTGTGCTTGGGGAACAGGACGTAAAGCTGCCTGGGGGAAGCACGCTGTGTGTGAGGGGCCCGCGGGAGGCGGGTGAGCAGGGCCTTCAGCAGCCCTGGGACAACAAAGCCGGGCACCATGCTAAGGAGTTTGGGCTTCACTCTAGGGGTACAGGGGCCTGAGTTCATGCGGAGAGCAGTATGATCAGCTCAGGGTCCTGGGAAGAATACTCTCAGGGGCAATCGAGAAAAATGGATTGGAGAGATGAGAGGCTGGTGGTAGGAAGCCCAGTTAGAAGGTGTCAGAGGTAATCAAGTGAGGACAATGGCAGTCCGGTGAGGCTGGAAAGGAGGGTGGGCGCAGACGCCCAGCACAGGGAGTGCCAGCAGGACCTGATGACTGCGAGCACGGGAATGCTGAGCAGTAGGGCTGTCCTGAGGACGGCTCTTAACCTCCCAGTGCATGTGACCCAAGAGGAAGATGCAGATACAGGAGGGGCAGCTTGCTCCTCAAGCCTGAGAGAAGTGATCAAGAGAACTGGTCGGAAATGATGCAGGGGACGGGATAGCCAACTGACTCCGCCCTGCAGCCCCGCTCTCTGCCCTAGGTTCCCAGGGGATATTCTACAGTTCGTGTTACCGCTCCAGATTTAATTCTCGCTCTCCATCGGTACTCCTGTCTAGTGATGACATGTTACTTCGGGGTGTCTAAGATGTACATCTTTATTGTTGCACCCCTTCTCATAGAAGTCATTGTCGGACTCAAAACAGATGCTGAATAAGTGATAACTTAATGAAGACAGTAGAGCTGATAAAAGAACAGAAGAGGCTACCTTCCCTGGGCACCGGCTAACATTCACACATGATGCTTAAAATGTGCTTTTCAGTAAACATTAGGAGATCCACGGGGTTAAATAATATGCTGGTGGATATGTTTTGTATTATATATTATTTTAAAGAAACAAACAAGATATATTCCAAATGCTAAGTAACTCTGTTACTGAAATAGAAACTTTTTTTTACTATATTCAAGTTTGTTTTGTAATAATTTCTACTTAATATATCAATACATTTAAAATATGTTATAAATTTGGGTACAAAATTTCCAAGGAAAATTTTCTAGAATTTCTAAATATTATGGTTAAAAAATATATATATATATAATGTATTATTAATGCATATATACTATATAATGTATAGTTGTATATTATACTGTATTACGCACATAGTGCGTGTGTGTACATAGTACTGCTAGGCTATTCCAACAGTAATGTGGGGAATAAAAGACTGTTTATTTTCATTTTTTAACAAAATGAGAATAAACTTAGAATATACTTAAAATGCCAACCCTGTCAAGGCAGATTTTTTGGCCCACAATATATCCCACTTGTCTGATATCATTACGGGATGTGTCTTTAAGTAAATTTTGAACATGAATCTTACATTCTTTGAAATGTCAAAAAGCTCTTCATTGTTTTCATACAAATATTTGTAAAATGTACACAGACATCACCCCCTTTTCTTCTTCAAGTGATTCTGCACCATCGTTCTCCACTGTGGCGCCCGTGGTGGCCCAGGTAAGGCATGGCGCGCTGTCGCCTTGCTGACTTGCCCCCAGGGTCAGTAACCTGAACAGGGTCTTCTGAGCGCCTCCTCCCCTTCTGGCGGGAACTTGGCAGGTCAGCGAATCAGAGTGGTTACAGATTATTCATTAATTAAAGGTAAGAATCTAGGTGACAGCCTAAGTGAAGAGAGGCGCTCTGGGACTGGTTTTAAGGCTTTCTGACCTAATTTGGAGAGCTCATGTCAAGCGGTCGGCCTGCTGGACACCCACGGGTCACTCTCCTGCTCACACACAGTCACGCACTGCCCACCTGCCACCAGTACGCCCTCTCCGTGCTTTTGCTCACTGAGATGTTAGCATCCCATTTCATGAAGATTGGGACAGCCACCACATGGTATCTACAGCATACGGGGCATTGGGCCAGGGCCGCCAGCTGTTGTACCCAATCCCGTTGTTCAGACGAGGAAACAGGGCCAGAGACAGAGTGGCTTTCCCCAATGTCACACAGCAAATACATGACAGAAATGTGATTTAGGCAGACTTCTCTACTTCAGAGCAGAACTCGGTTACACAGAACAGTGAACACCAGTGTGCCAAGGGAACTGCAATGTGCTTTGCATTCACTGACTGGAATGGGTATGACCTAATACAATATGACATGTTTGACTTCGGATCAGATAATAACTCAAATGCTAGCTATATACGTATGTATATATGTATGTATGTATATATATTATATTACATATGTCATACATATATTTGCTAGAGCTTGCTATTATGTAGTTCCCCCAAATTACAGGTGCATGAAGGGCACCACGAGCCTAGGATGTTCAGTCCCCAGTGGGCAGCAGAGAGAGGTAAGAAGAGAGGGTTTGGAAGCGGCTGGGCGCCAGGGCCTACGTCTAGGCTGTAGCAGCCATCGTCAGTTAACCCTCGCCTGCCTCTGCAAGAATAATGCTTCCGGCAGGCTTGCTGGCAACCTGGGTTTCTGTTTTAAAGTGGGAAAAAGCGTACTGCAAACTGCAAACATTTTCTTCTCCAAAATGGGTAGATGAGGATGACATTTAAGATACTCCGCAATCTGGACCCAAACTCTCTCTCCAAACTTATCACAGATTTCGGCGTGGGGTGGGGGATCCTCTGCCCCTTCCTGCTGCTCCCCCACGGTCTCCCAGAAGCATAATGCAGATCTCTGCGTCTCTATCGCAGGTTGCAAACGGGTGGCCCAACTGCCAAACCCAGCCTGCAGACGTGTTCTGTTTTATCTGCGTGTTTTGTGTGTTGCTTTTTTTTTTTTTTTTAAATGAGCCAACATTTTAAAAAACCTCAAGATTTCACATAATTCATATTCTGGCATTTCTTGAAAAAAAAAAAAATCTCACAATCTGGCAACACTGTTTCACCCCCACATGGTAACAACCAGTCTAGGGGGGTGATGTGGTATCTCCTCTTAGGGGAGGTGTGTGCCCCGAAGCCCACAGGTTCCATCATCCTTACGTCTGTTGATTCTCAGGCTTTGTCAACACCGTTTATTATCAAACTTGCTCTGATGTTTTTCTAACAGTAAAGACACATTTGTCTGTACCCATGTCTCTTTCAAAAATGGGAAAATGAAAGAGAAAGAGAAATACATATTTTCGGAAATATGAGAGAACACATAGCTGTGTAGAAGCAAAATTTAATATGAAATATAACTTGGCCAATTTCATTCATCTACGCTTCCTGCCAGCATCGCTGGTACCAGTTCCTGAATCCAGGGTTGCTGTCATCCATCCCTGCACTGCTCTTTCTGCTTGTCTCTCCTGGAATCCCCTCACCTCCCCATGTCAAGTCCCGTCTTTTTTCAGAGAGCTACACTCTACAGCCAAATCTGTTCTCATCTAAATGCTGACGATTCTTGTTGCTACTATATATTTAACATGAATCTCAAGCGATCTTAAAATAGAAGAATCCTACACATTGAGAATTTGAGTGGCCCTCAGGGATGACCTACGTCTAGAGGCCACAACCCTTTTGCAGAAGGGAGCTATTCTCTAGTGAGGGCACATGGCAGTGATGTGGAGGCGGGTGATTTCATCCCCACATCCATATTTCCTGATGGACTCCTCTGGGCCAGGCTCCACGCTCAAAGCTGAAGCTGTACTGCCTTTACAGGGTTTTTGCAGGGAAGTGCTCAACAAACATTTTGCCAAGTTATTCCACAGGGAAGGAGACAAATGGTCAACCTTTATTCCTCCCAAGTCCCTGGCTTCCAAAGCCTCATTCTCTTGGGTGTCTATGGCCATGCATGTGTGGGGTGTGGAGAAGCATGAGGCACGTATTCAGATTTCCTCCATCCTTGTAAACATTTGTGAGCCCCAGGGCACTTCTGCTATTAGTCAGTAGGTACTGACTCGTGTCCTTTCCGAGAAGTCACAGAGTTCTTAGGCACAGCTAATGTCTCTTTTCTGCAGGAAGGCTGCACGCTGCAAGTCTTTGCTTTTGTAATCCCTTCAGTTCTCTGGCATTTCAAGATCCTTGAGCTGCTAGATGACAATTTGACCATAGAAGTAGTTCTTCCATTATGTTCTTTTGGCTTTTTTTAATAACCTCAGTGACGGTCAGTTACCTTTTATATCATGCCTTCACTAGAAGTGAACCCTTCCTAGGGATCTGAGATCATGTCTTACTTCCTCAGGACACAGTACTTGGACACAGAACACTGACAAAACACGTGGGGCTTGACTGAAATGATTTGAGAAAGGAAGCATCCTTGTGCAAACCAGGCAGACATTAAGAATAAAGAGAGACATTCCGATCAGGACAGAGCTTTCCACCCTTACACAGCTTCGTAATTTTTATAGGTTCCATGGCAGTGGTTCATTATTAATTTCTAATATATTAAATATAAAAGAGGAAAATTTTCAGGTTTTGCCTGGAAAGTAGTACCTTTCTTTCCCTGAACAATTCTCTAAAGGTTCCCCGGAACTAAAGCATTTTTCATGATTTTGGCCTAATTTTTTGAATACCTTTTGCTATAAACAATATGCTCACATGAAAAGTAGCAGAGAAAGGATGTACAACATGTAGGTCTATCTTCTTCAAAAGAAGCCTGATTTATGCCTCCCCAGATCCTGCCCCCTCCAAAGAATTTTCAACAGGCAACAGATATTCTCTAGAATCTCAAGAAGAAAACAAAAATAATTGTGTTTACGGCAACATCTTTGACAATTAAACATATTAAGTATTGAACTCTATAATTTTGTATACTTTTCTAATCTCAGAAAGCATGCTTGCTTAATCCTAAAGAGAGCCAGTCCTACCTTACACAGAGATGGAAAAAACTCTGATATTTTAAGAGAGAGATGTTAGAAATAAAAAAGACAGGTTGTCATTAAAAGTCAACAACTTTAACATTTCCTAACGTGTACACACAGCTCCGGTTTCCAATTTTTTTCTATAAATAATATGAATACAAGTAAATATGTTGAATTTTCTTCAAAAAGCACTCTTTCTAATTTCTACAGGATTAAATCACTGTACATTTGTTAAGTGTCCATATGACATCATTCATTCTCCCACTTGGCACAACAAAATAAATGCAAGGGATTAATACATTTCTCTCTATAATATCCTATTCAGTGAGTTGCTAAAAGGCGAGTAAAAATTATATTTTGTTTAGAGTTTAAATTAATCACTTTAGAAGAATGACCCACAGAAATGTGGTAACCACTTGATTCAGTGGCATTTAACTCCATAAAAATGTATCTGTTCTCAAGAAATTGTTAAATTTTCAGAGATTTTACTGCTCAATATCAGTGATGCCAAAGTTGTTGCATTTTAATTTTTGCAATTCTTCCTAATATTGTAATTCTTCCTAATAACCACTGACACATGATTAGGAAACATATGCCCAGCAAAATCCTGCTGTCCTTTAATGTTCCTTTACCAGCACTTATAGGAAGCGAGGTGCACAGAACACACACACATTTGTAATTACACTTGCAAGAAAAAAAAAGACCCTCCAACAGCTGTGGAGAGAGCAAAGATTAGAATCTGATAGCGGCTTAACAGAATGAAGAGAGGGATTGTAAGGGTTCAGGGACAAGCTGATGGAGAATAGAAGGAAAACCTGCTCTTCAAAATCCTTAATCTGTATTACTGTTACACACGAAATTAGAACACATACCGTCTAAGAATCACAAACAGACAACATGAGGACTAATGTTTTTCAGCCAGACAATTATTTTAAAATGTATTAAGCCTTATGTTTTACTAGTAACAAATTGGAAATCTGGACATGTTTACATAAAATAATTTAAGGTCTTATTTCAATTCATTTCCTTCCTAAAAGTAATTATTTCTTATGAAGTAATTGAGTATTGGTTACATCTAGCTAGTTTCTAGGTAGTAGCAGTTGTTTTTTAAACTCATATTTATACCTATTATAAAAGTCTAGAATCCTTTATGAAGGCTTGAGGTGTCAACTGTCACATTAAAGTGATTATGAAAAGTTATCTTTTAAAATAGTTCCCTCATATTTTTAATATTTAAGAAGAGAAAACAATTTTTTAGATTCATATATATATATATATATATATCCTTTTATATCTTTCACAATGGACATAAACATATGTAATTGTGTAGATATAAAATCTTAGGAGGATAAAAACTCAGAATAGGAATATGAACATTACAAAGAGCCATCCTTTGAAGTTTTTAGTATGAATCAATGAATCAGCATAGAAAAACCAGACTTATTTAAGTTGTAAAAAAAAATATTTCTTCACTTTGCAATTTTATAATAAACTTTGTTACTTTTTAAAAAATTTTAGAGGCTAGTAGGTTTAGAAATAGGAACCCATTCAGTAAGGAAAATTTCTTGTCTATAATAACTTATGCTTTTTTATGTCTAATCACTTGTGTTTTACAATAGAAATGGCTTAATATTTAATATTTGATTTTTAATAGGATGAATTTTTCTTCTATGTGATTGATATGGACTACAGAAAAACTGGTATAAATACAAATAAATACAGTCTGACCACTCAATCTTTCATCTATTTCTTTGACCAAAACAAAGTCTCCTTAGAACATGACACACTTTCATTATACTCCTAATGCTTCGCAGGGAATTGTTCATTCTAAATGGGAACACAATCACATAATACAACATCCATTCTTATTTTTAAATTTATGACCAAAGCATGCTCTACTAAGCCCACTTTTTACAAACATGTTCAGAGAAAATTAGCTGACCTTCATAGTATGTAATGGCTTCATTTTTATATGCTATTCTTTCTCAAGTTGCTTTCAATATTACTAACATGAGGACAGCTTACAAAGAACTTTAGGCAGGCTAGGAACCCTGCAGACTTTACTGAGTAAGCAAACCACATAAATGACTGAGTACTCCACAAAATCAGTTCACTGGGCTTCTGGCATACATGTAAAAGCATCCTTCAAAACTTTTCTGGCTTCATTATCTTGCATTGAATGATTAACCTCTGGATTTTAGGAGTTAAGTCTATTCATGTCTAAAACATATATTTAGACTAAAATTCCACATAAATGTTAGATTTAGGAAAGGAACCAATTACCTTTTTAAAGGAAATGAAATCATGAGCAACATAATGTGCTACTTGATAAAACTATTGTGTAATAGATTCTGGGGTCACAGATTTAGGAGAGAATGTATAATCCTTCATCAAAGGGTGGCAGCTTATCCACAAAGGTCCCTATTCCAGATGGGATATTCTTTTAAAAGTAATAACGAGGACTTAAAAACCACAGAACACCATTCCACCAAAATCAGCCATTTATGCCAATGATTCTTAATCCCAAAAGAACCAGAACCTCACCCAGAAAGCCTTGAGATATCCTTCCTTTGGGGGAAAAAAAATGTACAATGTGCATTAATAATTTGCACCTATCCAAAACAAAATGCTTATTTTCCAGATTTAAAATTAAGTCATAAGAAATACCCTAGATGGTATGATTTTTTCTAAAAAAAAAAAAAATAGGTAGAAACAAAATAATAAAAAATAAAACTATCCCCAGAAGGTTTGCATTTATAAGCAATTTCCAAGACTCTGGACTACTAATACTTAGCTTTCGTCAACATCTAAAAATTTTAAATAAAGTATAGCCTCTTTAAAGCTCAAGTGGTAATGATACAACCAGTTCCCAGACCTTAAGTCACATTTAAATGAAAGAGAGACACATAAATGATTTAAGTAATTCACATGACTCTGGGGTGATGACAGCTAAATATGAAAGTCACCAAACTTGATAGGTTAAAATTCCTATCTGAAGTACAATGCAGTTTTTAAAAGTACTTTCGTCAGATGATGTGAGGAGAATTAGTGGACGGCAAATCATGTGACACGCATTCGGTCCTCTCCTCAAGATTCCACTTGTCAAGGAAATCAAACACCTGAGTAGCAGAGCTGGAATATGCAGAGTTTATGTAAAACTTGAAGGTAGAGAGATTAGACTTCCCTCAAGGCACCCTCGCCGAGGGGCTGACCCAACTTGCTAAGTGAATATGATATTATAGGAACTATACTGATGTTACTTAAGCCAGAATATGTATCTTAAAAGGTAATGTTCATTTTACAAATGTAGTCACGCTCTGTGACTGAAGGGTAATTATATAAATACATCATTAACCTTTCACTCTTACAGCAAATAACTTTTCAGTTATCTGTGTGGATATTGCATGCATGTGTATTAATGAAGAGTTTCTAAGTGTCGAGATTATATGAAATGGGGTATTCATTAAATTATTTTTCATAATTTCTAGAACACCAGCCTGACCTAGTCATCTTAATTCCTTCTAGGTTTCTTTACAAACTTAGGCTGGAATTAGTGTGCTTTGATTACTAATATTTTTCAATTCCTTAACTGCAGACTATAGAGCATAATATCCATACAAACAAAATTCAGAAGTTCTGATTAATGGAAACATGTGAAAGATAAAAGCCACATGTGTAGATACTTCAAATTATTAAGGTTTACTTATATATATTATTAGCAAAACAATATTTGGATATGAAAAAATATTAAATGAGGACTTTTCCATTTGAGATTGCGTTTTTACCTACAATAGATTGTGCTCCAAATCCTTACATGAAGGAAGACATTTAAAAATACATTTAATGTTAAAATTACGTCCTTCACAATGATTCACTTTCCTCTCAAGTTATAACCCTCTACATATACTATAACTCCTAATGTATAAAATAAAACAATATAGAAAATTACATCACAATGAAAACACAGGACAGAAAACATTAAAGATGAAATTTACCTTGAGTAAAGTATGGATTCAAAGTCCCTCCCACATGTGTAATTTTTAAATTGGTAACAATAACCAAAAAAAAAAAATCTTCTTGGCAAATTAACGAAACATGACAACACAACACTGTTGATAAAAATGTAATAGCAGATTCTTCTTTTTCATCGATTGTATGTATAGTTTAGGGCAGAAGTGATCAGTAAGGAAGAATTTTGCTTTACTTGATTTTGAAATCACAGAAAACATAGAATAGGGTATTTTCTTCATGTTTGGCAAGGAAAAATTGTACAGAAGCATCGTAATTACTCTGAAAGTAAGGATCCCATTCTGGTTTGACAGGTACACCTTACTAATGCATAACAACTTTAATTTTTGTTTAAATTAAAATTTATTTTTAACGTTAAATACACTAGCAGCTCCGTGGGGAAAGACAAGTTGAAAATTAACTTAACCAACTTAGAAATATATTACGGATGGAAAAGTCTGTCCTATTTTAATTTGAAGGATAACATGCTGGCAGAAGCTCTCTTCAACCTTTACCTCTTTCTGAACCCAAATTCATTGACGGTTTTGTAAGGCAACAAACATATTCCCTTTTACCTAGTCGGTATTATTATTTTCAAAAGCTTTCTAATTTTTTGCAAATGTTTCTTAAAGTACTAGTGAACATGAAGAGGATTCATATTTCAGTTATTTTGATTGTGTCAAGTTATTCTCCAATTATTGATGTTATCAAAATTCAGCCATATCACTGTAAGGAGAATGCCTTATTTTTGTGGAAATCAAGAGACAGAATGTTTGTTTACACTACAGCTTTTCTTCCTTTTTGATAGTATAGGGAGTCATTTTTCTATATCTATTTAAAGTACTAAATCAGTTATTATCTGCAATATTTTTGTCTACACTTTTTATTCTCATCTTTTCATTACACAAAATTTAGGTGAAAAACCTTTATTTTAAAATATTCATTTCTTTTGCTCATAAATAGAGAAAAATATAGTAACACTGTGCAATATGCTCTTTTTGTTCCTCAGAGGAAAAAAAGTCAGATTTGTTCTTCAAGAACTATTGGACTGACAGCTTTCTTCAGCTGGAAGTTATTATAAATTCTGAAAGAAATAAAAATTTACAGCTGTCTTCTCCTGGTTTTCCTAATTATTTTAAATGACAAGCCCTGTGCCAGCTATTTTTAAAGGAGCTATTTAAAAGAACCAGTTCCTTGCCAATTTTTTCCACCTACATGTTGACAAATTCCAAATTATCTGATAAAAGTATTAGCATAGATGTTACACTTTAAAAGAGCATTTGGTACATGAGAATAAACAGTAAGTATACTTTTCAATAGGTTCACTTTTATAATTACCGAAATAAACATATCCCAATAATAACACATTTGCATGTGCTTCATGAAAACCTATTAAAATACTTCACGCATTTCTTGGCAATTAAAGAAATCTCAATCCTGTCTTATCACGTTCTGCATAACATACCTTGCAGTGTGTACTCCAAATATATTAGCTCTCCAGTACGGAAGCCAAATGCTGGCACAATGGGGAAGCTGAAGCTGCCTAAAGGAAAGGACCTCTTATTTGGAAACGCCCCTGTTTATCAAAAAGACATCTCACCTCATCGTACTGAGAGGGGGGTTCCACAATTCTAATCATAAAATATTAGCTGAGCTTAATTCAACTCAAGATAAGATAAAATACTTCTCATAAAAGAATAGCTTTCTCTTCTTTTCTGGGGAAAGAGGAAACACAAATTCACATCATCCCCCTATTCCAAAATGCTTCAGAATAGTCATTACCAAACTATTATTTCTTTCCAAATGATGGCAGTCCGAAGAGGAATTATCACAAAAATTCTGGAAAGTTTTACTAATAATTGAAGAAATGACAGAATTACTAAAATACATGGATTATGAGCCTTATCTTCAAAGACAAGTGACCTTGTAAGTACTTCCTAAATGGTCTTTAATTGGAGTGTTTAAAAAAAAATCTCTCTATAAAATGTATAACTAAAAATAAATTAGTGCTCAGTTCCATAAACAAAGAAAGTATACCTATAAAATAGAGATGTTAATACATTTTCTCTTCTGCGTTAATATGAAGAACCATATATAATATTTGGAATTTCTTGGACTAATTTAAAAAACTTGAAGATACTCATATTCTTGGATCTAAAATGGATATACTTAAAAATGCAAAAAAATTACAAGGTAAATTTCTTCTGTACTTACCCAATTAACTTAAATGACCAAATTTGCTCCTTATAGACTGCTTTTCCTGTCACAATGCTACATAAAGAAAATGCTCAAAAGACCATCATTCTTTGTAAAAGATACTCATTCATATTATCTCCTCTTCCTCTCTTCTATTTCTCTGTCTGTCTATCTATCTATCTATCTATCTATCTATCTATCTATCTATCTATCTATCTATCTATCTATCTATCTATCTATCTCTCCTTTTGGTTTTGAGGCAGAGGCTCAGTAGACCCAATTATAAACTTGCTGCTTATTATTAAATAATATGACCCCACCCCAGGGCAAACCAAATCACATTATCCACTCCTCAACTTTCCTAACAGAAGTAAAAGGTATTCCACAATACTTGAAAACACTTTATCAACAAACAGTACCCCACAATAAGTTTTATATGATAGCATATGGAAGATATAAGTATGCATACATGCCTTCTTTTTCTCAAAACACTTCATTTTCAAAATGGACAATCTGTTTTCTGCATGCTTCAGAGGAAGCCAGAGGACTATTAATATGGGGAACATCAATTTTAAACCTGTTCTATCTTTATAGGTGATTACCAATGCCTTAATTTACAAAAAAAGAAAGTGACCACAGTTTGGTGGTAAAATACATGGTATTCTATTTATGCTCTTTAACACATTAGAACCATTTATTATCTCACTGAAGTCGTGGAACTCAGTTGAGACTGCCACCTATCACACACTTCTTTGAAACGTCATCACAATCCTAGCACTAGCTTTCGCAACATGGAGAGAGTATGAATAGGGCAGTAGAGCTCTTTATTGCTGTTAGTGTTATTATTATTACATGACATGGTTTCTATCATCTACTCACATGACTTGTATGTTCTATGATACCGACAATAATTTGCACAGTAACTTACTTAAAGCACAAAGAAAGTAGGCTTGAGTAGATTAGTATCTTTCACCAAAATTCTGGGTAGCTGTTCTAACTACCCAATCACCTGAGTTATTTAATCAAAACCATAAAAGAATTTATCAAAAGTCTTCCAAACAAGTGAATCCTATTGTAGTTTGGCATATGAAATACCTATACACTTAGAGCATGTTTCTGCATTTTGATAGTTTATATTCTAACAGCTAACCTAATGCTTTGAAAATGGCATTTTAAGTGCATTATTTTAATATTTAAAACAGTTTCTAATGAATGTTTTTAACTGCAAAACACTAATTCCATGTAAATACTCTATCACAAAGAGAAGAAAATTAAAATGTAATAAATAAAATATAATAAATCTCTTGCCAAGTCTTTTTTTTTTTTACTGAAAGTAAAGAACAATGTCACTGTGGGAAGTTTATATGACCTATAAAGTGGTCACATCTTTATTTTAAAATGCTATACACTATGGCTATACTAGAATGCTTATCTTTACCAAGCTCATATTCCATGCCTTTAATGTTTTCTTTTCTTTTACTGAGACTACATCACATTAAGCAAAGCAATATGGACCAGTCTAATCCAAGAAAACCTTAACGTAGTCTTTCAGAAGAGAACAAAAAGCTGATAAAGCTGAGGCCGACATACACTGGTAAGCAAGAAATGCAAACATCACAGTAGGGACAATAATATTCACCACCTTTCCAAGTTTCCAAAGAGGATAAAGAATTATTTCCACATGCCTTCCCCTCACAGTCACGATGATACCCACCACCTTGTGAAATAAAGTTATAACACCTGTGCAAGATTTACAGCAATAATTCTAAGAAACCCTTGAAAAACTCAACTAGAATACTGATATAAAGAGAAAGGAAACAGCCTAGATGTGTAAGGTTTACCATTTATGTCTCCCAACGACCATAGAGCCCTTTCATGGACAAGAAAATTCACCTTGAGTCATATTGTATTTGGAGGAAAAAAGGATATTTTAGTTGAAAAGGTACTAATGAATTCCTTCCTCCTGCTTTCTATAATTCTTCGAAAAAGTTCAAATTAAGTCCCCCAAAGAATGTTTTAATTATGACAAGCGATATTTTGAAACTCATACAAGCCATCACACTTGTTTGGAAACAAATGACTTCTCAAGATGTAGAAGTATTACTATCAATCACCAACAAGTTAATTCTACATAATAAGGCAGGTTTGGATGCAAACTGATCCATTGTGGAATGCTGTACCTAAAAATTGATTACAACAGCACTCAAAATGACGCAGCCCTCCAAACTACTTTGCTCAGAAACATTAATCTCAATTAGGAGAGCTTCATAATGGTAATGCTTGGTATAAAAAAGTATGAAATAAATCAGTTTTTATAAGACACAACAATTAATCAGTTTTGAAACTAAGAAGTTTTTTTTTTTTTAAGCACAAAATTACCTTCAGGGTCTTAAAACAGCTGATCTCTCCAAAATCAGGTTTTAATTGTGTTTTCAGAGAAGCTTACCTGACATAATGTTTAAGTCATAGTTATTGAAACTTCTAAGTAGCATTACATTATTGTGCTATCTTTTCAACACACTTTTTTTTATTCTGAATGCATGTTAAATTCTTCTCCAGAGTATCATTCCACTTTATAAAACAAACATGAGCCGTAACTTGAACTGAAAATTCAAAGGGATGTAGAATTGGTTACGGATCAGAGTAAAAGTTTGGCAGTAAATTACTGTGTTCTCTGCTGATATTCTCAGTCTAAGTAAATAAAGTATGTCCTGAAAGTTAAAAATGGACATCTGACTATCAAATAAAGTGTTGGGTAGATAAGCAACATGTAAGTGAACATGCTTAACAGGTTTTCTACAGCCCATTTTCAAGGAAAGGGCACACAGTTCATTAGCTGCTGAATATGCTGATTCATAAAATACCTTGATGACATTCCTCAGCCCAGAAATCATTTTTTTTAAAGGGAGAAATGAAGTTTAATAGAAAGGAGGTAATGCATTTATTAAAATGATCAATATTAATAAACTAATAAAGATATCTTTATGGCACTTTTACATCCAACTATGACCATCTCCAGCACTTATTTCCCAGTTACAATATAGGTAGGATAAACTTCAGTATTTCTAAACACACACTTTCACAGCTATTGCAAAAACATTACACTTCGTACCTCAAGTTCAAAGTTAATAAAGTATTTCTGATAGGTGGTTATAGTCACAATGATAGTCACACACTTTTGCCTGGTTTCTTATTTGCTGGATTCTTTACAAAGAAAATAATTAATCTTGGCTCTCAGAAGCAAAGCTAAGAAAAACTAGTTTGAACTTGCCAACTGGATTATTATTGTTTACCTAGGTTTTCTTTCTGAATGAATTTAGAACTTTTCACTCCATTTAGGTGCTTTCTACTATTCAAATAAGCATCCTTCTCTTTGTCTTCACCCTAATAAAGCAGGTTCCCTTTTCTAACCAAAAGACTCATGACATGCCTACAAGACCATAGTAGGAAAAGCCTCTATAATTTACTTAAAACATTGCTTTCTAAAAAATAAACACAGCCATGCAAAATGATTCAACTGGGAAAAACAGCTAGTACAATTCTACTATAAATTTATCTGCTTTATTTTAAATTATCAAGCAATCCTCATTAAGGTCGGTGGTCTCTGTCTATGGGCTGCTGACATTAATGCTTCCGGCACAGGATACTAATATATTTTCCAAACAGGTAAGAACTGGAACAGTTATTGGTATATAAATGCAGTTTTCATAAAAATTGTGTAGGATATGTAAGAATATATGTCTTACTCAAAGGAAATACTTTTTCTCATACTATATATATATATATTTTTAATTATGTAAAATATATTCACTCCTAGCAAAAAATAGTTTCTTTGAGTAAGAGGAATATTAAAATTCATGTAAGAAAAAAAGACAAGCTTGTTAAGGAAAATACGTCAGGAAGATATACACACAATCCTGAAACACACAATAGAATAACTAAACTCACTGCAAGCCCCTATCACTGAAGAATTTAGGAATAATTTGTGAATGCCATGACATTTTAAAGTGGGATTAGCAAGTCTCATTACTGAACTAACCTCTCACTCTTTGAGCAAGAATTAAATATTTGCTCTGCATTTAGAATCACAAATCGAAACTTTCAAGGCTCTGACAAGAATTTCATGTATTAAACAAGCCGGAAGTGTTAGATAATTAATTAAGAATCTATGAAGGCGTGCACAAAGCAATTTTATTGATGTATTGTAAAATCTGTTGTTTCAACTAAAATACTAAAATCTGTAATGAATTTTAATTAATTATATAGTTACTCTTAATTCTAAACCCTGTTTCTAATAGACCAGAAAGGCTACAAACACTTCTCCAGGTAGGCGATTGCAGGGAGGGAGGTGTGCATCCGATTCTCAACATAACCACTAAAGGAATCAGACCACAAAGTTCTGTTCATTTGCAGTAACACCCTTTGGGGTACTCTCCTAGGCTTTCCAGAGATGCCAGGCTTGCCTTTTTTCCCCTCTCTGACGGCAGAAGAAAAAGGTAATGCCTGAACCTATTTCTGTTTCTAGTGGAAAGACCACCCAGTGGATTCGGCCAGAGTCTACAAATGTTTGACAAATACACTGTCTGAAGATAAGAGAGAGAATATTATGAAGAGACAGTCCTGTTCCCCCGAGTGTCTGGGGCCCTGCAACACTCACCCTTTCCCTCTACTGCACTGCCCCCAAAAGTACCTGGAAAGTTTCCTCTAGCTTTAAATTATAATGACTTCAGAAAACAAATGCACTGGCTCCATGACACGGTGGAATTACTCGTAACCCGTTCTCCGCAGTAAGAATTAGTAGCAGGTCACCATTCCAACTACCTTAAAGGTGAGGCGGTTAAGAATGGCATCCGAACTGCATAATGGGTTCAGTGGGGATCACGCATAGCCACCTCCACCTAAGATACCTGAAGCTCTTTCTAATCGGTTGTAAAACGCGATACAGACTTAGATTGAGTTCCAGACTCATAAATCTGTGATTATTTCTAAATGCCCCGGTTGGGATATGGGTCTGTTTCCAGCCCCATCCAGACTTTCCAGATGAAGTTTCAGTCGAGACCCACCACTCCCCGCGCCACGCCGGCCCCGGGTTTCCTGCCTTCGCTCCTTCCCAACTTGGCTCCGTGGTTCCTGAAGAAGCCTGATTTCTGCTCCCCCGGAACGAGGTGACATCCCAGGGCTTCCCGCTCGCTGCAAGCCGCGCGGAACCCGGGCAGCCACTTTCTCCGAGCCTGCGGCGCCCCACCGCCGAACCGGGGGATCGCCGATCAGAGCGAGAACGGCGGGACTCCGTCTGCCCCGGCGGGACGCCCGGCCGCTGGGCTGTCTTCTTCGGGGAACCCGGGAGCCCGGGGCTCCCCGGCTCAGCGCGCGGCGCCCGGTCCTGCGCCGCCACCTGAGCAGGAGCCCCAGGTGTCGGACACGAGGGCGGGGCGGGCGCAGGGAGAGGCCAGGGCCCGGGGGCTGCCCCGGAGACGCGCCGCCGCTCAGAAGGAGCAGCGCGCCCCGGCCTGCGAGCCCCGCGGCCCGCCCTCCGCTCCCGCGCGCCGCGGCGCGGGCACTAGGACCCCAGCAAGGACGGAGGACGCGCCGGCGGCGGCGCCGCACTTACCGCGCTCGGCTCGCCCTCGCCGCCGGCTCGCTCCGCCGCCGCCGCGTCCGCCCGAGCCGCGCGCACCCCCAGCGCTCGGCCAAATTCAAAGGCGCCGGGCGCGGGGGAGGGGCCCGCCGAGAGGGAGGGAGAGGGCGCGGGGGGGGGGTGCGGCAAGTGTTACAACTTCCTTCCCTGCCCCCCGCCGGCCGCGGCGGCGGGGGCGGGGGGAGGCGGCGCGCGCGGAGCGCCAATGAGTTCACTTTCTGTCCTCCCCGCGCGCCCCCTCCCCTTCCCGCCGGCCTCCTCCTCGGCCGCCGCGGCCCGGCCGGAGCTGTCGGGTCCCGGCGCGGCAGCCGGAGGACGGCAGAGGGCGAGCAGGGGGGAAAGGAGCGGCGGCGAGCGGGGCGCCGGGCCCGGAGCGCCATCCAGGACCTTAAGGGCGCGCTGGCGGGCGCGCAGGGCCGGGTGTGCCCGCGAGACCAGGCGCGTACACGTGTCCGCGTGTGAGTGTGTGTGTGTGTGTGTGTGTGTGTGTGTGTGTGTGTGTGTGTGTGTGAGCGGAGAGGAGCCTACCATGCGCTTCCCCGGTGCAGATCGCGGGAGAGCCCCATCCCGGGCGAGCCGGCCCCGGCTGCGGGCATTTATAATCCTGCGCTCCGCCGCCCCGCCACTTGTCAAGATGACAGGTACTTTATTTCTTCTTCTTTATTCAAAAAAAAAAAAAAAAAAACGAGATTCCCCGTGTCCTGCCTTTTTCCGTCAAATGGGATTTGCCGGACTGAATCACGTTCGCCGCCCCTCCCTCCGGGCCGCGTCGGGGCCGGGGCAGCACCGAGGCCCCCACGCGGTGACCAATCAGCGCCTCCCCTGCTCTCGCCGTGATTTAGGGGTCATCCGTGAATAACACTTCACGCTGATGAGTGGCTCTTGCCGGCTTTCGGCTCTGATGAGGGGGTCTGCCCGCCGCTGATTGCACACACTAATGAACGCACAGCGCCCTGTGAAATTCACACGCACCAACAAAGTGCGGAGTACGCGCGCGGGGGGCTCTGTCCTCTTCTCCCGGTGGCGGGGAGGGGGCGCGGGGGGGGTCGGGTGATTGCTTGGGACCTAAGTGGAAACCCTGCTCCGTGTAATCAAACCTCTAACCTTATTAGAAAACTACTTTCCTTGATCTTCCATTGAGTGGGCATTTCAGGTCAGCTGAGTCACCCCAGGAGGCCGGAGCGCAGGACACTGACGGGAAGATGGATTCCCAGGCAGAAGGGTGTAATTAAGGATTTCCGCCCCTGGCAGGCGGCCCGTCCTTTACTGAGCTTCCGAAAATGACCGGCACCTTCCCTTCCAGACTGTGCTGTCGTCCCAGACTGAAACGTGCAAATGACCTTCGCATGCGGGAAGGGGTCCTAAGCACCCAACTTGCTTACAGACGCCAACTCGTCTCTGTGGGAGGCCAGTGTCCACCCTCGGGTTCAAGCAGCAGGACCTCGAACCGGCGCGCACTGGCCGGGGGACAGATTATGGAGGCTCCGCATTCCACAATCGTATTCTATATCCTATATTCTGTCTGTCGCTGCACTACCTGTACTTCCACTTTGTTTGCTGTGGGCGTAAAATAAAAGTTTACTGCTTTCCACCAGAAACACTGTCACTTTGTACGCACTGAAGTTCCCTGCCAAACTCTCGCTCCGGGCGCCCCAGCCCCAGCCCCCTCCTCCACCCCCACCCACCCGCGTGAAGTTATAAACCCCGGGTAGGTTGCAGTTCCGGAATTCTGGAACACTTAGCCCGTGGCCTTGGTGGAGCCGCTCCCCGGCTCTTCGGCTCCCTGGAACCTGCAGGCATCTTTCTGTTCCGGGGTCCTGGGCAGCTGAGCTGGGGTGTGTGCGCTTGGGACGGACTAGCGCGCGTGGCTCCTCCTGGGGCGCCTGAGGAAACCCCCCAGGGGTAGCTGAGAATTCGTGTCCTGGGCCGTCTCCGGGCCGCCGCAGACCTGGCTTTGGAAGCGCGGCCGAAGGACCGCAGCGCTGCGAGCCTTCTCATTCCACCTTCCACAGCAGAGGATTCCGGCGACCTGCACCTAACCTGCCTCCAGCAGGAAGGAAGCTCTTCATTTTTAAAGAAACATATTAAACACTCGGAAAAACAGAACGATGCCTCCTAGGAAAGCCTGAACCTTTAGGATAGAGTTTCTCCAAAGTTTGGGGTGAAGTGGCCATGGAGAATCCCTGAACTTGAATTAGTGTGACCAGTCCCACAATCTGGGTTCCCGAAGTTGCTAAGTGACCAAGCGCTCTGCACCGCGTTAGGAGCCAGCGCTAATTGCTGAGCAACCCGACCTCGCTCACGGAGGCGCCAGTGACGGAGTCTAGAGTCGCCCTAGGATGGAGCAGTGTCCTTCCTGCCATGTGGATTTCACACGTGACAAACCAGGCGGAGGGGCAGCTTAATTATTATCCCCCCTCACTCCAGTCGTTCTCATTTTCTTAAGAAAACTTGTCAATTATGAAGGCATGCCCCAGATAGATACTACGTGGCAATCACACAAACTACTGAACATCAGCATCCCTGGCATGATCACAAGGGAACTTCATAAATCACGTTTGTGGCCCACCCAGTTTTCACAGAAACATTCTACGTGTTTAAAACTTAGTTCTAAGAGTGTAAGTAACGCTCCCCTGTGCTTGTTTACACCTTGCTCTCTAGGAATACACACACCCACACGCACACGCACACGCACGCACCGAAAAGGCTCTTCCCGGATCCTAGAGGCCAGAACAGAAGAGCTAAATTGCTGGTAGAACAGGAGGGCGTTGGGGTGAGGGGGTGGCACGTTCCTTCTGTGCAGCTCTTTTTCCCAGACCCCTCATTATAACCTAACGCGGGTAATGAGCGGAGGAAACAAAAGAACTCATAAAATTTAGAGATGGTAATAAATCTTGGTGTCTGTCTCGAGCCCAGCCCCCTCTTACATGATACTCAAAGTTTTTCAGTACGTGATGCCGAACATTCACACTAACTGGACGCAGTGTAGGTAAAACACTGGAAATGACTGCGGCCGCGTGCACTCTATGCCAGGAGCTGCTGGTAGACACAACGCGTAGGTGTCCTGCGTGGCTGCCTGCCTGTGCAGGGCGAAGCTGGCAATCCAGTCGGTTATATGTGCTAAGTTTGGGGCTTCGAGGGTTTTTTTTTTTTTTTTTTTTTACTTCCCTGACAAAAGAAGTTCACTGATTTGAGGCCGTTAGGAAACGCTGATGTTGTGTAGTGCCAACCTACACCACACGCTCTCTCCTGCAAATGCATCCCTGGAAAGCAGAGAGGCAGCGTGCAACGTGACCATCAGGCTTTTTGCCTCGCTGAGCTGTGTGGTCTTGGGCGGGCGGGAGTGGTGGGCAGCTGCCGCCATGCCCTCGGCTGCAATAAAAATTCGAGTAGGAGAAGAAATGCAAGGCGTCACTGTCTGTTTTGCAAACCTCTGGCCGCTCACAGCAAACTCTGCCGGAGCCGCTGGTGACTTTGCTGTGTTAACGCAGCCGGCCGTGCACAGGATAATGGGGCCGAGTTGGCGGCATCGCCCTCCCGTGGGCCCCCTTGTCACAGTGATACGCGATTCCCCGGGAAAAAAAATGTCGCCGAGCTCCCCTCGCAGCTCCCACCCTACCCCTGGAAATGCATGCCTGCGGCCTTTGCAAACCTCTTAAAAGTGCTGGGAAGGAAGAAAATGGGCTGAGGCACCGGATTCCCTGGATTCCCTTTGGGGTTAGGAAGGACCTGCCTGTGCCGTCAGGGACAGGCGGGGGCCCTGCCGGGCCTACAGCACCTGGTCTGCAGCTCCACCGACTCCCCACCTTTGCCGAGGGGCGCTCCCCCCTGCAGGTGAGGCTGATTGTCCCTGGGCGGCAGGCGCGCCTTCCCCGGAGGCTGCAGTTTTGGGGGCTGCCTGTTTTCCCCGGTCGGAAAGGCCCAGCCTGGAGCTGATGGGGCCGGGTGGCAGCTGTTCCCGCCTCCCTCCCGTGGGGAGCAGCGGGTCTCCGCAGCCACTTCCTGCTTTGACACGCGGGCTTTCAGGCGTGTAGAAGGGGGCGCCCGGTCGGGCAGGTAGGAGGCCCTCCCAGGAGGCTCCCAGACATTCTTTGGAGTTATTGCATCTGCTTTTGCAAGCTAAGGCAAGGGTGGCCTGACTGAGGAGCTCAGATTGAAGATCTACCCCGGGCGCATCCTCTCTCACCCAAGGGGCTTTAGGCCCTGAGGAGGAAGGTGGTGGGGGGAGCCCAAGCTAGGCACCTAGACCTTGCAGCTCACCCTTGAGAAGATCAGAAATAATCCACACACATCCAAAATGAGGCTGTCTCGACCGAAAACAAGTTAGTGATAAGCCCCTTAAAACCCAGTCCTAGGCACATACAGCTGAGGTTAAACAAATCACTTTCTATGCGGCAAGAATTTAATCTAGAACAATGTTACACAGGAGTCTCAATAAAGTTATTATAAGGTGTTTGCTGTTTTCCCCTCTTGCAAAAAAAAAGTAACTTATTTCCCTTGGCTGTTAGGCTGAGGGAAACTGTAAAACAAATATTCTAATTCAATCACTGACAAAGTCATAAAATTAAATGACTGTTTGTATTGGAAAATATGCTTTCATTACCTTAATTAAAGCAAGAGAGGCCTCTCAATGTGCATGCATTTTGGAGCCACCAAATGAACTGACGATCAGATAAAACCGACCTTTAAATGGGAGCACGCTTTTCCAGTACATTAGTTTGTGTTCCACTGCATAAACTGAGCCTCCACGTGGCTCTGACCTCTGGTGAAAACACGACTGTGAAGCACCACCCAACTGCTCACTTGGAGAAGACTAAGCCACAGAGAAGACCTGGTTCCTTGAAGGATCTGGAAGCTCCTTTTTACACGCGGCACTTTCAAACTTGGTTTAACCCCATGTATGTGTTTAAAACATGCCACCTTATGCCGCACGAAAAGGTGCAACCTTTTAATTTATATTCATACAATTTATAAGAATACAATATATATTAATAAAATTTAATTTATATTAATAAATATTACTTTATCACAGACTACCTTTTAAAATCCATCCCATTTCCTATAAACAACTTTTTAGTAAGTAGTCTATCCACTGTATTTAAGGTATAAATATACAGTGTATTCAATGTAGGTGCTCATTGCTGGCAAGGTTTATCACAAATGAGTGATGAAGGGCAATTTTGTTAATAATACTACATCTTTTAGATACTTCAGGATTCAGTCTTTAAGGTTAAATTGTACACATAGGTTGAATATGTACGCACTGTGCATATCAGATCCCATGAGCGTCTTTTCCCAAAAGCATGCTCTTCTCTCCATTTTTCAGCGCCTTAGTATCCGATGTCCTGGGCTTCAGTCTCTGAACACCTACTTATTAAAGCACTATTAACGCTACTCGCCTCCCTTAGGAGTGCCTCCACCATATTTTCTGTGTATAGTAAATGATTGCACTGTTTTTTCTTTTTTTTTTTTTTTTATGGATCTTTCTCAGTGGCTGAGAGTTCCTAGAGCACCAGAGATTGGCCTTGGTGCTCTTTAAATCCACAGGGTCGAGCACACAGGGCTGTCATATAGAATATGCTCATACACGGCTGTTGAATGAGTGAGTGAATACATGAATAAAATTATTTTTATTGTCTTCAGTCATTCTGACTTTTTTAAAAGGATATGTCATAAGTAAGACTGACTTTGAGAATACGTTTATCAGGTACAATTTTCTACTTTTCTGCCCATTGGCTTTTTTAATGGCACATAGTTTAATAAAAGTTCTAGTTATGATAACAGGCCATTTTTAATTCACCTCAGAACTTGGTTTTTTCTCGGAATCATAAATTGACGGGAAGACAAAAATAATGAGAAAAAGGCAAAGAGATCAAATTTTGTTTTCGTGTTTTTTCAGAAAGATGTGTTTACTGAAATTTGGAAAAACTTGTAGCAATCACCTATTAAATGCAGATACCTTAGGTATTTCCTATCAAATATGACATTGTTTATGAAGCCCTCACTGTTTTCCAAATTTCCTTTGGATTTTTAATGGTACGAAGTGTAGAGTCTAAGATGACTGCTTTTCGTTTCTTCAAGACAAGGGTTCAGCTGGTATTGGGGAAACAATCTCTGTTTGTTCCTGTCTGCTCAGGAGGACTGTTTCTAATTGATCTGGCATGGAATTTAGTTGGAAATGTGTATGTTGCAACTGACGCGCAGAGCCTGTATGCTTTGTAAAGTGATAACCATATGGGCCTTATTTGAAACATTTGAGGATTTTCGACATTAACCTGTGTTAAATTGAGCTATAAATTCAACTCAAATGTATATGTCCTGACAAATTCATCATCCCTTTGGAAACATTCAATCCATGCTCTCCTCAGATTAATAAAGATGATGACCGCTCATCACAAATACAAAGGTTCATAGTGATAAAGTATCATAATGTTGTACTTCACACTGTTTAAATGCAAATTGCCCATTTTAAGGAGACATTTTCTACTGTTATCACTTTCAGTGGAATGGAAATGTTTAAAAATGATCTCTGGGTAAAGAAAAGGATATATAGTCAAATCTATTTCCTCTCACACTATTTTCAAGTGCACTTCCCTATCATCCTGAAGATTTAATTAAGCAAGCTCAGCTCAGCTAAAAAGCAAAGCGGCTGGAAGTTACTACTGATGGAAACGTATTCAGGACGTACATCAAATAATTTATTTACTATTCTTCATTCAGCGATCTGAGCAATGACTGAAGGTTACAAATATAAGAATTCGAGAGTTCCCTCCCCCTATTTCTGAATATCAAATTTAGAGTTTACACTTTGTTACAGATAATAGCACTAAGTTATGGATGTTGATGGTCCTTCTCCGGCAGCTTTAAATTGCCTTGAAAAAGATACAGTTTCTTTAATTAAAAAAGCTGCACAGAACTAATCCCTCTAGCTGAAAAAAGAAAAGTTTTAAGCAATCTCTTTCTGCTCTAAGAGAGAAAGGCAGACAATACCATAACAGATCAGAAACATAAGCTATAGTATGCAGCCAGGAGCACAGCGGGGAACTGAACGCTGCTCCGACTGTGTCATTTTTTAATCCCCCATCCCAGTTTTCCCCGTCTGACCTCATGCTGAGATGAAGTTATCACAGAAGACAGCTTTACTCTCTCCAATGGGTCCAACCCTGGATCTGTATTATCCTCAGCAGATCAAAACACCGCTTTCATCAAATAGCATTATCTGCATAAAAGGCATGCAATTGCCCGATAATTTCACCCAAACTATGCTATTCATTTAAAGGACAAGAAGAGAAATGTAATTCAGTCCTTTCAGGGGGTGGCGGAGAAGAGTGAGACCTGGGGAGAGGCAGACTGGAGAAGCTAACTTAGCCCCTTGCACTCATGGGAACTTTTCTGTTTTTAACACAAAATCCCAAGAAGGGGTCCATTTAAAAGTCCCCCTGCTCCCGGGCATTAAGATTAATTGTTGGAGCAATTTGGTGCAGTTTGAGTGACAAAAGTGTCAGTTGTGTAGAAAACTGGCAGTGAGAAGTTACAAAGCTTGCTGATGTCATTAGCCATGCTTCCCTGAACCCCAATAAAACATCATATCCAGTAAAAATTGGAGAAGCATAAGAATTAAACGAACAATTGGATGAAGTTTAACACAACGTTGTAGGGGAGGAGGTACTCTTACTGGAAGATTTTTCTAGGCATGATAAGGAGTTTGAATCTGCAGATTGGGAAGACAAAGACATATTCCCCATTTCTGAGCTGATGCAACGAGTAACAGTTGAGACATCCTAGGAGCCAAGATTTTTGATTTAGAAAACACTTTTAACCTGTTTCAGATGTTCTTTGCCATTTTATGTTCGAACAGTGTTCTCATTTGCATTGCAGATCGTATAAAATGTTATAATGGGCTTCTCTTCAATGGACCCTAACTCCTTTCTGAATGACATCAGTTGTTTTGCTCCAGGTATCATGACAGGTGAGAGCAATCAGACAGAACCATGTGTCAAGTAAATGGAACTCCTAAGAAAGACTAAAACTCTCGTGTGGGTGTGGATGACCTAGGACGTATATGTTAATATCCTTATAATCTGTATTACTAACAGTCATTTGAATGATCTAGCTTGAACACTAAAAATGCTTCAAACTGGCGACTAAGAATACTCCTGGGAATGAATGAGACAGGTGAAGGGGCAACAATTTTCCCTTGAAAGAAAGACACTGGTTCTATGAGAAATTAATCATAGCACTAGTATTTGCCATCAGTGGCACTTTAATTACATGTATGTATTCTCTAAAGCATCGACGTGTAATTAATAGACAGGTATTTTGTTCTGTACCAATTTTCTGAAACGACAACCCAATCCTGAAGTGTTTGAGGCTAAAAGTCTCTGTAGGTATATGGTCTGCTCAGTAGTAAAGTTCAAATTCATGTTTCCAAAATATAGCTTCATGACA
Organism: Manis javanica; assembly: GCF_040802235.1. Taxonomy (NCBI): domain Eukaryota; kingdom Metazoa; phylum Chordata; class Mammalia; order Pholidota; family Manidae; genus Manis; species Manis javanica. Next base: position 102,840,391 of record NC_133167.1, read on the forward strand.
TACAAATTATCTTAAATTTAATGTGATTAAGCATTAAACGATGGTATTTCCTTGAATTTAATGACAGTGCTATTTTCGTGTCAAACTTGATTATGAGAACCAGCTTTCAGAGTGAACTGCTTGAAATCCCAAATCATTAACAGATTATTTTGGGTTCAGTCTCACAAAACTTCTTGTCTGTGAAATATCAACTGAAGACATGTAAGCAGAGAGGTGAGTTTCACATTTTGCTTACATACAAGCATGCATTTGTGTGATTGATTTTAGGAGTCACACTTCTGTCTGAAAATGCCAGGAAAGAAAAGCTGTTTATGTCATCGATAGAACACATTTATGATGCCATTCAGGTTCATGTACTATTTTCTCAAAATAGTGAAGCCTAGGGTGGACCATGGTGCTCACTTGAAATGCAGAGTGGGACAAATGACTTCCTTCGGATTTTTGGAAATTTAAATACAAGACAGGATTTTGATATTTTGTTTCTATTTTTACTTTTCATTCCAAGTCTGCGTGCAACTTAGAACCGATTTCTGTAAAAGACTGAACCTGGATTATTTATAAATCCAGATTTCAGAAGTAAATGGGCTGAGTCACATGAGTTGATGTCCGGAAGCCTGAGCAGTCACCTTCACAGGTTGTGGGGCTGCTTCTTTGTTCGTTTGCTTTACAGATGACACCAGAATGTACAAGCTTCCCAAATGGGGCAGGAAAAGGTATTGCTAACTTGTTAGGTATTCTCTTTCCTGAAACTTCGGTGCACTTCCCAGCAAAGCCTGGTTTGTTCTGAAAGTGCAGTAAAGTCCTACAAGTGAAGACGTGTAGGTTAAAGCCATAAAATGGCTGAAAGATTGGAATAAAGCAAGCCTGGCTGGCCACATGAGCTGACACTTAGTCTCTCCAATGAAGCTGTAGCTCTGGGTTTTGTTTGGTTTAGGGAAAAATGGAAGAAGCCAGACGTTTCTCGACAGTCTGGGCTGGGCAGAGGAAGCCTCCAAATTGCTCTTTCTGTTTACCTAACACTTCTTTCCTAGGTCTTGCCTCCAAACCCAGCGCTTTTAATCCACAAAATCTATGAAAACCTAAGATGGACCTTCTTCTCTTTTATCCTGGGATAAGGGATCTAGGAGGGAAAAAAAAAGTAGGCCATGAGAAGATTATGAGCTAAGAGTCTATAAGGAGGAAGGCAATTGGCAGAGAGAGGATGTGAGTGAGGAGAGAGAGAAGGGAGAACATGCTTAACGGGAGATAAACCTCAGAGATGGGGGCAGAAAGAGAGACCGGTGGGTCCTGGGTTAGAGTCCGGTGCCAAGGGCTTGGGCCCCCCCTGCAGTCTCTCTGCATTGAGGACTGATGACTGAGTCTTGCCTCAACAGTTACAGTGTTACTTAGAAACTAGTTTTAATTCAGGCCATGGTACAAGTAATATTTATTTTCAAACGTACTAGAAACCAACCTTTATTACATTTTAAAGAACATCATGATAAGAAGGAGGTTCTATATTAAAATTTGAATATTGTCTTGATAATAAACAGGTTGACAGAATCCGTGCTAGTCCTGCCCTCTACCAATGCTTTTCTCAGTGTGACCTTTAGACCATCTGTATCAGAATCACCTGGGGTTCGAAATAAAATATACATCACTGAGCCCTACCTCAGCTCCATGGAACCAGAATCTCTAAGGATGGAACCAGTAAATGAGCATTTTAACAAGCCTCCCAGAGCATTCCTGAGCACAGGGTAAGCTGAGACGTGTGGCCCTGGGCTACATATTTTGCATAAACCAAATAGGTATTTTTATCATTAGCCTATTCAAGAGAAATTGTTGCAAGTAAATCTGGCTGAATTATTTTCAAAAGTGACACATTCCCATTTAAGGAGGAAACCAAAATTCACAACATGAAGAGGGTGAGAATATCTGTCTGAGGAAATTCTGGCTGAAAAGTCAGTGACACTTCAAAATTAGATTTTGAATCATCCTTTCTTAAAGTAGTAAAATCAGTAAATTACACACTGAGAAAGCATTTTCTATGTATCTTCATAGTTGAGGTATCGGGTACACATTTTTGTTGACTATATTGTTTGGCAGTATATTCAGAACGATTCTGAAATTATATAGATTTTCAAATAAACCTTTAAATACATATTAGTTCTATTTATTATCATAAATTAATGAGTTCTTTGTATGAATACACACTAGGAATGGACTCATGGATAGCTTTCAACAGAAATAAAAAATACATATGTATCAATAAAAGTAAGAGCTGGGACAGTGATGCCACCCAGATGCCAACATGGGTTGTTCCTGACTTTGCCCTCCGTACAAGAACAACCAACTAACAACCATTCAAGAGTGAGACACCATTGAGGGGATCCTAGAACACAGAGGTGAGCCTGAAATACCCTCAGAGATGAAGAGAGATGCCATTAGAAGGTAAGAGAGGCAGCTGTGTGTTGACCACGTTGCCCCTTGCCCTGGACAGCATGGCACCATATGCAGAGGTCTTCTCTGAGCCTCCAGTTCCTCCAGTGGGAAAGAGAGCAACAGGGGCAACCATTTCCCTTGTGACTCCCACTGGGGGTCACTTTGCAGGAGCCCCTGCTGTGATCTCAGTCTACGGGGATTGCAGGAGAATCTGTGAGCTCAGCCACTGGGGATCTGAATGTGAAGGAGATGGGCTCACAACAGCAGCACATGGATCTTGGCAGATTCAGTTCATACCCAGAGTAACTCATAGTAATGGCCACGAGCAGCTTTGCTCATTTGCAGAGCTGAGTTGGGGAGCCCTCTGACCAGGGCACCTGGCAGAGTGTAGATCTGCCTGATTCAGGTCCTCCGATGATGAGTTTGGCCAGACCTCCTACAGCACGGTTTGCTCACACCCAGAAAAGGAAGCCAACCACAGCCCCCCACACTGTGAAGAGTGCCTGCCAGGCCCATATGGCTGAAAGGCTGGTGGCCATCCTAGGAGCTGAGCATCCCCGCAGCGCTCGAGCCAAGGTGGGCAGAGCTCGTAGTTCATCGAGCAGGCCAATGGCCCTGTTCGGTCAGAGAACTTGGAGAGTAGGTTGGCTCGACTTATGACAACGCACAAAGAGCTCTACCGGCTTTAGAGCTGCTCTTCCCGTTGCACCTGGGCAGGGAGTCTCACAAGCAGCCCCTGTGCCTCACAAAATACAGGCCTCAGCCTGTCTGACCCGGGACTTCAACCAGAGCACAAAGGAAGCTGCAAAGTCCAATCGGCCTATGTCAATATCACTTGGAAAGAGAGCACAGTCCATGGTGTTCCCCATGTGCAGAGCCAAACCGACGGCCTTAGCTGACCAGAGAATTTGGTGCATATTCTGGCCTGATTTGAGAACCCAAGAACGAACTCTACAGACTTCCGTGCTGCCTTGTCGGGGCAGGGAAGCGGACGGCAGCCCATCTATTACTGCATATAGTGCCCAGTCTTGACCATCTAGAAAGCTTGACCAGAATCCAGGCAACCAAGGAGCCCATCCCACGGCCTCACTTGGGTAGGCAGCCAAGCCAGCAGCCCTGCCCAAGTACTCAGCCAGTGGCATCTCCGTCACCCCCATCCTCATAGCTCCGTCGCCTCACCCAAAAATAAGCCACGATAGCAGGCCCCACGTGACCAAGATAATCACTAGCAGACACACAGAGAAACCAGACTGAGCCACCTGGTGAGGAACCATCTCTTCCACAGCAAACTGGTGAAGTCTGAAGACGAGCCCATTACTCAAATGTGCAATACCAATGTCAGGAGTCAAGAATCACAAAACAATCAGGTAAATATGAAGCCGCCAATGGAAACTAACAAAACTCCAATTACTTACCCTAAAGCAGTGGAGATCTCTGAACTGCCAGACAAAGAATTCGGAATTATCTTCTTACTGATCTTCAGACTAATTGTCTTTCATGCACTACAAGAAAACACAGACAACTACATAAAATTAGGAAAACAATGCATGAACAAAACGAAATGTCCAACAAGGAAATTACAACCATTGAAGAATAAAAACAAAAACAAAAACAAAACACCAAACAGAAATCCTAGATTTGAAAAATACAGTAGCTGAACTGAAGAATTCATTAGAGAGTTTCAAAAGTAGATTTGACTATGCAGAAGAAAGCATCAGTGTCTTGAAGGAGGACCCTGGAACGTCCCAGTCAGAGGAACAGGAAGGAAAACGAATGAGAAGGAGTGCAGAAAGCCTACAGGAATTATGAGACACAATGAAAAGGAAGAATATTTGCATTATAGGAATTCCAGGAGATGTCAAGAAAAAGAAATGGACAGAAAGTATATATATATATTTTTTTATTTTGGTATCATTAATATACAATCACATGAGCAACATTGCGCTTACTAGATTCCCCCATTATCAAGTCCCCCCACCACATACCCCATTACAGTCATGGTCCAGCAGCATAGTAAGATGCTAGAGTCACTACTTGTCTTCTCTGTGCTATACTGCCTTCCCCGTGCCAACCCCCTGTGTTATGTGTGCTAATCATAATGCCCCTTATTCCCCTTCTCCCTCCCTTCCCACCTGCCCTCCCCAGTCCCTTTCCCTTTGGTAGCTGTTAGTCCATTCTTGGGTTCTCTGAGTCTGCTGCTGTTTCGTTACTTCAGTTTTTTCTTTGTTTTTATGCTCCACACATGAGTGAAATCATTTGGTATTTGTGTTTCTTTGCCTGGCATATTTCACTGAATAACCTCTGGCTCCATCCATGTTGTTGCAAATGGTAGGATCTGTTTTCTTCTTATGGCTGAATAATATTCCATTGTGTATATATACCACATCTTCTTTATCCATTCATCTACTGATAGACGTTTAGGTTGCTTCCATTTCTTGGCTATTGTAAATAGTGCTGTGATAAACATAGGGGTGCATGTGTCTTTTTCAAACTCAACTGCTGCATTCTTAGGGTAAATTCCTAGAAGTGGAATTCCTGGGTCAAATGGTATTTCTATTTTGAGTTTCTTGAGGAACTTCCATACTGCTTTCCACAATGGTTGAACTAGTTTACATTCCCACCAGCAGTGTAGGAGGGTTCCCCGTTCTCCACATCCTCACCAGCATTTGTTGTTCCTTGTCTTTTCTACATTGGCCATCCTAACTGGTGTGAGGTGATATCTCTTTGTGGTTTTAATTTGCATTTCCCTGTTAATTAGTGATGTGGAGCATCTTTTCATGTTCCTGTTTGCCATCCGAATTTCTTCTTTCGAGAACTATCTGTTCATATCCTCCACTCATTTTTTAATAGGGTTATTTGCTGCTTGGGTGTTGAGGCATATGAGTTCATTATATACTTTGGATGTTAACCCCTTGTTGGATATGTCATTTACAAATATATTCTCCCATACTGCAGGATGCCTTTTTGTTCTCTTGATGGTGTCCTATGCTATCCAGAAGCTTTTTAGCATGATGTAGTCCCACTTGTTCATTTTTCCTTTTGTTTCCCTTGCCCGAGGAGATGTGTTCAGGAAAAAGTTGCTCATGTTTATATATTTAAGAGATTTTTGCCTATGCTTTGCTTTCTTCTAAGAGTTTTATGGTTTCATGACTTACATTCAGGTCTTTGATCTATTTTGAGTTTACTTTTGTGTATGGGGTTAGACAATAATCCAGCTTCATTCTTGCATGTGGCTGTCCAGTTTTGCCAACACCAGTTGTTTAAGAGGCTGTCATTTCCCCATTGTATATCCATGGTTCCTTTATCATACATTAATTGACCATATATGGTTGGGTTTATATCAGGGCTCTCTAGTCTATTCCATTGGTCTATGGGTCTGTTCCTGTGCCAGTACCAAATTGTCTTGATCACTGTGGCTTTGTAGTAGAGCTTGAAGTTGGGGAGCATAATTCTCCCAGGTTTATTCTTCCTTCTCAGGATTGCTTTGGCTATTTGGGTCTTTTGTGGTTCCATGTGGATTTTAGAACAATTTTTCCCTAGTTTGTTGGAGAATGCTGTTGGTATTTTGATAGGGACTGCATTGAATCTGTAGATTGCTTTAGGCAGGATGACCATTTTGACAATATTAATTCTTCCTATCCATGAGCATGAGATGAGTCTCCATTTATTGTTATCTTCTTTAATTTCTCTCATGAGTGTCTTGTAGTTTTCAGAGTACAGGTCTTTCACTTCCTTGGTTAGGTTTATTCCTAGATATTTTATTCTTTTTGATGCAATTGTGAATGGAATTGTTTTCCTGATTTCTCTTTCTGCTTGTTCATTGTTAGTGTATAGGAATGCAACAGGTTTCTGTGTATTAATTTTGTATCCTGCGACTTTGCTGAATTCAGATATTAGATCTAGTACAGAAAATATATTTAAAACAGTAACAGCTGAGGACTTCCTGAACCTAGGAAGAGAAATGGACATCCAGATCCATGGGGCCCAAAGGATCTCAAATAGGTGGACCCCAAATAGAGCCACACTGAGACATATTATAATTAACATTGTCAAAAGCGAAAGACAAAGAATTTTAAGGTCAGCAAGAGAAAAGAGAGAAGTTACATGTAAGGGAAACCTCATAAGATTATTTGTGGATTTCTCAACACAAACTTTTCAGATCAGGAGAGACTCAGATGACATAGTCAAAATATTGACAGAAAATGACTGCCAACCAAGAATTCTACACCTGGCAAAGCTGTCCTTCAGAAACAAAGGAGGAATAAATACTTTTCCAAACAAACAAAAGCTGAGGTTGTTAATGACTAACACACCTGCCTTACAAAAGGGAGGGGGGTTCTTTGAGTAGAAATAAACTAATACTAGTCAATAAAAGCATAAAAAGGTAATGTAAAGCTCACTGGTAATGGTAAATATATAGTCATAGTTAGATTCTTCAGTATGGTAATAGTGGTGCACAATTTACTCACAATTCTAGTTTAAAAGTTAAAAAAATGTAGGACAAATAACCGTAACTACAACAAGCTGCTGTTTGTTACACAATTAAAAAAAACACATTGTAAATTCCAACAGCAATAACCTAAAATGTGTGCCCAGGTTTGGAGGAAGGTGGTCAGCTATACAGTAAGTAAGTGCTAGGGATGGAATGCATAACATGCTGACCGTAGCTCACATTGCTGTATGATGTACAGGAAAGTTGTTAAAAGAGTAAAACCTAAGAGTTCCCCTCTAAAGGAAAGACTTTTTTCAATTTTTCTTTTTATTGTATCTGTATGAGAACACGGATGTCAGCTGAACCTCTTGTGGCAATCATTTCATCATATAGGTAAATCAAACCGTCATGCTGTGTGCCTTCAACTTATACAGTGACGTATGCCCATTATTTTCACTGAAACTGGGGGAAAAATTTAAGAGCTTTATTTGGAAGCAAGGCACTTGCAGGTCAGCCTCGCATGCTATTTCCAGGATAGTTTTCCGAAGTATTGCTCGTGCTAAAAGCCCTTAAATTCTTAACATAAAGCATTATCTCTGCCCTGCCATTGTCTCTCCCTTTTTTTGCAATTACTTGTCTCTGAATGATGCGACTTTTAACAAAGTACTAGCATTATATGTAAGGATGTGCTCACGTTTCCCCTTACATTACAAATTTAAGGTCCTTATTATAGTTGGGAAAACATTCAAATAAATCTTTTTACATTGCCTTAACTACCACAGTCAGCACCAGCGGACCTGGTGCTCATTTTCCCCTCCCCCCTCCTCCTGACTCACCTTACCTGAGCAGGCTCTTTCTGCAGAGTGCTCAGCACATAACATGCATTAGCTCCCCTGATTTTTGTAGCAACCCCAAAGTAGTTACGACTATTCCCCCCATCTTAAAAATGAATAAATTCAAAAGTAATTACCCACTGTAAATCAAAGAGCCAGGATTCATAACTCTGATTCCAGGGCTTGCGGACTAACAATGACTCATATTTCCTCCCTATCAGAAAAGAGCCAGCTCTGATTGTGAGTTCACCTCTTCTACGCACAGATATAAATGATGTACACACAGAAACACAAACTAGAGCTTAATGAAAGAGAAATGCCTCTTAAAAGCAACATCAATATGACCCCTATGAGAATTCCACCAAGAAAACACTTTTTGGTTGCCTCAGTCTGCCTTTGAGAAAAGCTAGTTACCTTACAGAGTGAAAAAATGGGCCTTGACAGAACTTGAGGTCCTGTTTCACAGTAAGAGCACTTTTCTTTCTGTATTTTATGTGTTGTATGGATTTATAATAAAATTGCTCCATGTATATTTTACAATTCCTTCATTTATTTCTCTAAATAAAATTAGTACAATCATCAGCACATATTTTTAAATGATGGCTTAAGGCTAAACTTGCAGAAGGTTTCAGTTTCAGAATGATGGTTCTCTCTTCAATAAGTGATCTATGTAGAATAGAATTAAATCACTATTTCAAGGGTTGGATATAGTTTTTGGATTTGTGACTCTGACAAAAAATTTCCTGGAAGACTGTAACTGTTCCAATGGTCTTTAGCTTGTGGAGGTTGGTAATCCTCTTTAAAGGACCAGGAAAGTTAAGTAGAGTAAATTTTAAGCTAGCTGTTACTGAAAATTACAACTCATTGAAAAACTGTCTATGACAACACCTTAGGGAATAAATGTGGATAATAATGGTTTATGTGTGGTTGCAAAACAGTAATGAACTTGCCTAATCAATTGTTCTGAATAGCAGTAGATCACAGTGGAAAGAAAAATACACATCTTTATTGACCCCTTGAGCATTCTGTTCCTTTTCATTCATGTGACTTTTGAATGGTTTCCCTTTATATTTAATCATGTAGTGACAGATTAATTCTAAAATTATTACCCATAGCTCTTTCTAAAGGCAGAATTTCACATAAATAACTGAAACAGGAGTAGAAATAAACCCATTATCATTGCTTCCTTATGGAGATGATATGTTATGATGGAAGAATTTTTTAAGAAAGGACCTAGGAAAAGAACAAATGCATATTGATAAATTGGAAGAGAAGTGAACTGTGACCTGATCTCACTTTATTAATTTTGGTTATCTTCCTAACAGAGGCATATTAGTACAGAGAGACATATTTGTCATGATCTTTAATAACTTATAATAAACTAGTATATGATTGAGTGATTGCATTGGGCACATTAATTTTACATGTACGGAATTGCCATATGTTCAGGGTTTTAAGTTGTAGAAAACAACTTTTATCTTCTGTTCACTCTCCCAACTCCTACCACATTCAGATTTTATATATATGTCAACCCAGTTCATCTAACAGAGCTACTGAAAGGATCAGATCAGTTTATGAAAACGACCCACAGCCAAAAATCCACTTGATGACACCAAGAGTCATCACCAACAAACGGAACTGTTTGTCAAATGATTTCATTTCATCCCAGCATTAAATCCACCATACAGGAAGCAGCAGAAGGTCCTCTTTGTATCTGCTTATGTCAGAAGATGTTGTGAGAATCAAATAACATTTGCAATTTTAAAAGGGTTACGTAGAGTTTATCGTTAATATCTTTCATTTCCTAACCAACTATTGCTCTTCCAGATCAACTGTTTCCCTTTTCTATGGAATATAAGTAGATTTCACATCTGTAGCATAAATATTCTCAGTTCAATTATTTATGCTTAACCCAGTTAACCACTGCTTACTGCTTTTCTTTTTGTTTTGGTTTTTTTTTGGACTATTTGCTTCACAGCATTTTTTCACATGGTATTTATTAGGTGAATTTAAAATGACTTGATATTTACTCTGTGGAATGCTAGCTGTCTGCCACCTGGGGACATGACCCTTATTCTAATTTTTCCACATGCTTTTTTGTCACTGGTCTTTTTGGGAAACCTCAAATTAAGGTACTTTCCTCCCTCAAAATCTGCTGTGATTTTTGGGTAATGTGAATAGTTGTGATGACAGAATTAATTTGTGTATGAAAATATGAGGGGGAAAGTCATTACATTTAACTCAAATTGATAGTTAAGTCTGTGAAACTGGATAGTAAGAGCAAACCAATTGTATAATGTCAAAAACCAAAGCCAATTTCTTGAATTGATTTTTTGAGCTTTTTAAGGGTTTAATATAGTATAAGGGATGAATTGAAAGGTAGCAATTTTTATTTTAGAGAAATAAAATATTCAGTTCAAGGCATGTATATACTTTACATGAGAATTTCCAAAATTCCCAAATTTACTAAATAGATTCTTATTGTTATGTATTATTTTGGATACAAGGAAGAGAAAAATAAGTTAATATTGAGTTGTTTTTCTTAAAGAAAACAGAATCTCAACAGGGGAAAAAGAATATGGTGAGATTTAAAATTACTAGAAAAGAAAAAAGTACACTGAAATTTACATTATATTAGTAGCTCTTTTGCTAATAACATAACTACAGACAATACTGAAAAATGCCTACACAGAAAAAAAAGAGGATAAATAGACAACAGCCACTATAATAGGAAAATGAATCATGTAAAATAGAGCAAGTGAGAGTTTTTCTATAGATTTTATTCACTGGCCCTTTTAACCAAAATGAAAAAATAAGTAAAGCATTATTAATAATACTATTTGATAATGTGGGATGATGAACTATATTATAAAACATTAGTACAATACTAAACAAACCTGTAATTCTTCATACTGTTTATTATTGGTTTCAAGTCACCATAAAATGTATATAAACTTAACTTTCTGCTTAAAGCTGCTTAAGCTTTCTAAAACCAAATTAATTTTTTTTTCACTTAGGGCAAATATTCATTTAATACCTTGTAGTTGATTTATTTATTATACATATCCTGCCTAATTTATATGTAATTACCTTCATATTCACAGTTGATCACAGTAAAATATACTCAGCAAAATAGAGTCCCAAAAGAAAAGCAACAGTATTGCAGTTCTTTTCCATCCCGAGTTAACAGCCTTTTCTAAATATTCTAGTGTTCATGCTATATAAGCCACATATACATTTAAAAGAAAATTTCAAAAGCCTTGCTTACTTGATGACTTCGTTTTTGAAAAAGAGCATTTCTGTCAACTTTGTCCTGTTTCAAGAGAACAGAGCTCCTTTTAAGAATGCAGCAAATAGTTCCAGCATGATCTTTTCCTTTATGTTTTATTTAAAATGTTAATGGAGTAAATCCACAATTCACATAATTTATTTTGAAACACTTTTGTGCAGAATAATGTATTGTGAGAACAGTGACATACAGGCAAGTTTCCTTAAAGAACATGCATCAATTCTGTTCCCTTTTGAAGCATACTGCAAATGCCCTCTAACAGGGCACAGCAACGTTACATAAATCATCTTATATGAAAAATTAACATGACATCAAATATTTATAAATATTAATGTGTATGTTAATATAACCAAAGCTGTAACAAACAATCATAACCTTGCCAAGTTTCCTAGGCCAGGCGTCGCTGATGATATCCATTATCTCTGGAGGAACCCGCAATTATGGAAGGTGTGCACAGGGTACTATGTTCTTAGCTGCTTGTAAATTTATCCATTAAATGTCTACCTTATATATAATGTTAACCCTTCATGCACACAGTCGTAAGAAACAGAAAGATAGTTCATGTGGGTAAATATCTTAAAAATCATTTCTATTTGATAGTCTATGTGGAAAGTCCCAGATTTTGCACATGACTTTATGCATTATTTGGCATATGTGGTATCCTACAGATAAAATCACTTGGGCTGAACTCACTAATATGTTTAATACCACATGTGCATTTAAATGTATGTTACATGCTGTTTAAGAAAGTCACCCTTTTCAGAGATGGATTGGTGATTTGTGGCTCTAGAATGTAACGTGCTCTGGTACCTGTACTCTACCCGGGAAAGCCCTCTTTAGAAGTGTCTGTGTTGAGAATGGGGTGGGAGTGGGAGTTCCTGGGCTTGCCTGCATGCAGGGGTGTCAGTCCCATAGGTAGAGTTTTTGATCATATTTTATGGGGGCCACGGGTCAAGGACATGGTAGCCAGGCAGTTTTGTTTGAGGTTCTTTATTTCAGACTCAGCTCTTTGAGAAGGTATGGTTCATTTGGCCCATGGACGTTAGAGCAATGTGATTTCAGATGAAAGGGAAAAGGACCACCCTTTTAATATATGCCTAGGGTGCTGGCTCAGGCATACCTAGCTCAGAATCCACTGGCTTTTCAGGGGCAAAGCTGGAAGATGACATTATTTGACTACAAGCATACTTTTGGATTGAAGATGTTTTGCTTCCCTGAAAGACAACTTCTTTGGAGGCCTCCTGAATCCACCCGTCTTCATCTGCTTCCATGCTGCATTTTTCATTCTCAAGCACCCAACTTCTGTTTCCGGTCTGACTCCTCGGTGTTAGAAAGAGACTCTTCCGTGGTGCAGGACGCTGGGGGGAACCTGCTCTAAGTCATTTACGGGGGAAAGGGTTTCACCTTAGGTGTGGTCGCAATGTATGAACTGTCTTTCCTACTTGGAAGATTTTTGTCCATCTGTTGGATCTAGGGCTGAATTTGGGGCATTTTGACTCTGGATAACAATGCTCATTCAACCTATTTTTACTCTCTGAAAAACTAAATACAGAATGATTAATGTCTCAAGAGGTCAAAAAAGGCCATTCGAAATATCTTCTAATTAGAGACTCATTTTTTTGCAAGTCTTTAAAAATATAATTGACTTTAGACGGATATTGAGCCTAATACACAGTTTGGTACTAGCCATTTTAATCAGGTAAGAGACCAATACTTAACAGCTCTCATTCTTAAGTGGGTCAGAATTTTGGGGATGCAGAGGAAAAGGATAAATTGCAGACTAGACTTTACTTTGTTACATGTGAATTTAAATATATATTTAAGACACAGTCTTTCAAATCCCCCAAAATATGTTATCATAGTTTGCTATCAGCCTTTTTACCCCTCAAAATTCTATTTATGTTTTCCCATGATTCCAATCATGTAAATTTTTCCCTCTTAAAAACAAACAAGCAAAAAATGCTTTATCTTTATTTCCCTGCCAGCTGATGCCTCTTTTTAATTTACTTAAATACTATATTTTCGTTTTATCTGTAGGAAAAATCCTTAAAGGACTGCTTAGATTTCATGTGTCTAAATACTCTACTTCCATCTTCCTCAAATCCGGTCAAGCTTTCATCCCTGCCATTCCACATCAACCACTCCTGTCCAGGTGGCCAAAAATCTCCCATTGCTAAATGCCAAGTTCAATTCCCAGTCTTCATTTTACTTGAAGTCATCCTTCATGGCTGACATACGTTAACCCTTCCCTCTCCTTGATGCACTTTCCTTCACGAGGCTCTAAGGGCTGTATTCCCATGATTTTCCTCCACCTTCATGGGCCACTCCTTTCCAGGCTCTTCCCTGATGCTTATTCCCACCCTTTTAGTTTGGCGTATCCCAAGGCTCAGACCATGTTCCTCTTTCTTTTTTCTGGGCTCATTCCCTTGGTGAACTCTACAGTGTCAAGGCTTTAGTAACACTGAAATGCTAACATCTCCCCAATTATATTTCCAGTTCTCTTGCCCCCTATTGTCTATTCTCAACTCAGCAGCCAGAGTGAACCTTTTAAAACATGTCAGGCAATGTCCTGTCTTTGCTCACAACCCTGATCTCACTCTGCTCTATTGTGTATATTCTTCTCATAGCTACCATTACTTAATAACATTCTAGATAATTTACTTATTGTTATATATACATGCATACACACATACACATTTGATTTTATTTATAATTCTTATCTGGTGTTTGACTTATTTCAGATTTCTTTTGCTAGCATGGTGGGCTTATATTTTAAGAAAATACAGATATAATAACATTTTCACTTATATACTAAAAGATCCATCAGTGTATATTCATTATTTATTTAAGTCCAGTCAGCTCTCAATTATCTCCGGTAATAGAGTAAGGACAAAATGAACAGATGAAATCTATTCCTAGTCCCCAACCACAACTTGCAATCTCTTCTCGAGTCCTTTACAAGACAGCAATACCCCCTTTCTCCTTCTTTGTAGACGCGCTTCAATTGTGGAATGACCTTAACAAAAACAACCCAAGAGAGAAAAGGAAGTAAAGCACAGGGTGATCTTAAATCCTCTCCTAAAATTAAGAGAGTAAATGAAATGTCTAATGACTTACCAAAGAAAACAAACTGGGATGATTTTTCAAATACTGTCTCTGGAAGCACAGGGTCACTTCCAGATAAAACAGTTGACTGCCCTTTATTAAACTGCACCGACTATTTTGCAAACCATGTAGTTTAAAAAGGCAGCATCTTATAAGATAAGCATTAATGTACTTTAACCTTCAGAATAGCAGTTAGCTTTTAAAATGTGAATGTTATCTTTATGCATTTTATAATCAGCAGATGAGGACAAGTAAGTCTTTTTTAATAATATTGTTAACTACAGAATAACAAAGTCTTACAAACATGGCATCCAGACTGTCAGCATTAGAATAGACTTCCTGGCTATTCTTCAACTAGCAATAATATTGACCTTTTTACTAAGTGTGAATAGTATTTATCCAGCAAGGAGTCAATATCGAGCTGGAACTGCAAGGTCTTAACAGCTAATCCTAAAAAAGCATCACTCAGTGGAGGTTGGGGGTGTGTGTGATTAGCATAAATGCAAAAATGAAAAGATTACATAAGCAACTGTGCTCAAATATGTATACAAGTTTTTATAGTTGATATTTATCGAACACTTGGAAAAATGGGAACCAGAACTTGAAGATTGCTTTTTTCTCCCCAAGAAAAGCTGCATTAAAAAAGAGTAAAATAAAATGCTTTCAGACACATAGAAAAGTCCACTATAAGTTAACACCTATTGTGCCGAGATATGTCAATAGTTGTTGATTACTTTCTCTGCGAGGACCTGACGAAATCCTGTAAACTAGCATTGACTTTGATGCTATAAAGGGTCAGAATATTTCAAAACACTCCTGATGCTGCTTTTTTCTTCTATCCTTCGAAGAACCTAGTCAGATGAGTACTGTGTACACAAATCTGTGTTCCCCACAGGACGATGAGGGGAGGGAAGAGGAGCCAGTGTGTGAATGTGGCTCAGAGAAAATGCTCCTAAGGAGAGGACAAAGCAGTTCATCTGGGGAGGGGGTTCAAATTCTATTTGTGATCATGTCAATAGAAAGTCAAGTATTTGGAAGAAAGGGGAAAAAATGCAGCAATTTTATTGCTGTAAAACTAGAAGAAAGAAAAAGAGGTATGGTGGTGTATATTGTGGATAGGATTTTTCCAGCTTTATAGACAGAACTTTTAGAATTGAGAAAATGTGTTATCTGTGGCCTAGCCTGGGGTCTAAATGCTCTAGGAGATGAGCTGAATAAAATGTTAATTATATTTACAACAGATTGTTTACTGGTCCTTCCTCTATTATTCCACCTACGGCAAAGAGAATTTGGACCTTCTAGCCTATCCTGATTTATGTCAAGATACCTTCCACTGAGAACACTTCCAAAAACACTTTTCAAGGCTCGCATTATCCTGATACCAAAGCTAGAGAAGGACACTTGCTACATAAGTGCAGAGGTAAAAACTCTCAAAAGAATATGAGAAAACTGAATTAAAGAGCATATTAAAAGGATCATACACCATGATCATAGACTTGGGATGCAAGGATGGCTCAGCATACACATATCAATCAATGTGACATATCACAATAATTGAATGAAAAATTAGAATTTTATGATCATCTCAATAGATATATAAAAAACATTTGACAAAATTCAACATCCTTTCCAGATACAAACTCTCAACAAACTGGGTAGAGAAGGAACATGCCTCAACATAATAAAGGCCATATATGACAAGCCTACAGTTATAAACAGGGTGAAAGGTCGAAAGCTTTTCCTCTACTATCAGGAACAAAACAAGGGTGCCTACTCTCACTACTACAATTCAACATGGTACTAGAAGTTTTAGCTGGACAAATCAGCCAATTAAAAGAAACAAAGGCATTTAGATTGGAAAGGAAACAGTAAAACTGCCATTATTTGCAGGTGACATGATTTGTATATAAAAAAACTTAAAAGCTCCACCAAAAACCTGTTCGTTTTCAATTTACAATTCAGTAACATTTCAAGATACAAAGTCAATGTAAAAACACAAAAACCAGTTGTGTTTCTATTTGCTAACAGCAAACTGTATTTAAAAAAGATAAAACAATCTCACTCACAGTAGAATCAAAAACAAAATGCTTAGGAATAATTTTAATTAAGGAATTGAGACTCTGTACCCTGAAAATTGTAAGACATTGAAGAAAATGCAAACAAATGGAAAGATATCCCATGTTCATGGATTGGAAGAATTGATACTGTTAAAATGTCAATACTATCCAAAGCCATCTATAGATTTGGTGCAAGCCTTATCAAAATTTCAATGGCATTTTGTTACAGAAATAGAAAAGGTAATCCTAAAATTTATATAGAATCACAAAAGACCCTAACAGGCAAGCAATCTTGAGAAAGAACAAAGCCAGAAACATCACATTTCCTGATTTCAAGCTATCCTACAAAGGCTACAGTAGTCAAAACCATATGGTAATGGCATTTAAAAAAGAAAGGCACATAGACTGGTGGAACAGAATTGAGAGCCCAGAAATAAACCTACACATAAATGGTCAGCTAATATTTGACAATAAAGCCAAGAATACTCAATATGGAAAAGTTAGTCTCATCAGTAAATGGTGTGGCAAAACTGGAAATCAACATTCAAAAGAATGAAACTGGATCCTTACATTACTCACAAAAATTAACTTGAAATGGATTAAACACTTAAATGTAAGATCTGAAACCATAAAACCCTTCGATGAAAACATAGGGAAAAAGCTCCTTGACATTGGTCTTGGCAATGATTTTTTGGATATGACACTAAAAGCACAAGCACCGAAAGCAGAAATAAATAAGTGAGCTACATCAAACTTAATACTTCCCAATTTCAAAAGAAACAACCAACAACTCAATAGCAGCAGAAAAAAAAGAAAAAATTGATTAAAATGGGCAAAGGACCTGAACAGATACTCTTCCAAAGAGGTATACAAATAGCCAACAGGTACATGAAAGGTGCTCAACATCACTGTATCATCAGGGAAATGTAAATCAAAGCCAGTCAGATATCACCTCACATCTCTTTTTAAAAAGACAAGAAATAATAAGCTCTTATGGGAATGTGGAGAAAATAGAATGTTTGTGCACTTTTGGTGGGACTGTAAATTGGTGCAACCACTGTGGAAAAGTATGAGTTTCCTCAGAATAATTATCAATAGAATTACCATATGATTTAGCAATTCTACTTCTGGGTTCTTATGTGAAGGAAACAAAAATACTAACTTGAAAACATATCTGCACCCCCATGTTCACTGCAGCATTATTTACAATAGCTAGGATATGGACATAACCTAAGTGCCTTCCAATGGATGAATAGGTAAAGGAAATGTGGCATATATACACAATGGAATATTATTCAGCCATAAAAAAGATGGAAATCTTGCCATTTACAAAAACACTGATGGACCTCGAGGGCATTATGCTAAGTGAAATAAGTCAGACAGACAAAGAGAAAGAGAAATACCGTATGACCTCACTTATACGTGAAATTTAGACAAAACTGAAGTCATAGAAACAGAGTAGATTGGTGTTGCCAGGGGTGAGGTGGGGGAAAATGAATGATGGTGATCTTAAGGATACAAACTTCTAGTTTGTAAGTTATGAGGATGTAATGTATAGCATGGCGATTACAGTTAACAATACTGTATTGTGTCCTTGGAAGTTGCTAAGAGAGTTGATCTTAAAAGTTCTCATTACAAAAAAAGAAGAAAGATTATTATGTGAGATGATGGAGTATTAACTAGCCTTGCTGGAGTAATAACTCTGCAACATACATGTATATCAAATCAACACGCTGTACACCATAAATCACACAATGTTATATGGCAGTTACATCTCAATAAAGCTAGAAAAACAAAAAGACATCTCTTGAGTCCCCTGCAACTTCCTTGTGGAAATGGAGAAACTGGCTTTAGGAGTTGGTAGCAGGATCCCAAAGGCATGTTGGGGAAGAGCTCCTTTGTCATCTATACATAGGATCATAGCTACTGAGGGGGTCAACATTTGTCTCAAATGTGTTATCTTTCCTTTATGCACTTTCTCTCTGTTCCTGCATGTGAATATCCTTATTCAATTGAGTAGATGCCCTTTCAAAAGGTGTTCTGTGCTTGGCTTTCAAGAATCTGGCCATTCTAGACAAAAAGGCACCACAGGAGTCCTTATGATTTATCATGTCTATGATCCATGAATTAAAAGGCCTGGGTGAGTGAGGCCATTATGGTTTATTGCTTCTGGGAGCCGAGAACTACAGGGTGTGTGAGGAGAAGCTGGCATTAGTGCCTGAACAGTAAAAGTCCGTCACTGCTGATTTACCTGGCTGACTAAACTGGCTCAGAACGAGTGCTAACTTAAAAAAGGAAACTTGTAACTATACAGATTTAGTCTGCTAAGGAGACTTCCTCTTTTTCTCCTGTGAGCCCTGGGCCTCGGCTGGCTGGGCCAGGGGCTGCTTCTGGGTCTCCCTCCCTAGTCCAAGCTCTGTTCCACGGGAAGGAATTCCAAAAATTTTAGTAAAAATCTGCGTAATTTTGAAATGAAACTAGAAAAAAAAATAATACATAATCATTTGTATTCCACTATTGCCTGTTTGGGTTTAGATTACAAGAAACTGAACATGTCAGCAAAAACTTTCATGGAAGCTTTCAGTAGGCGAACAACATCACATCCGCTTCTTAGCTAGTTACATGGCCCTGAAATTGTATGGTTTCACAAAGTCATAGTCTGAAAGTTACTTAGCCTAAAAAAGTTATAATGCTTGAGAGTTTCTCTTGTTTGAATCATCTTTGGTCCTGGGAAGCAACCCCATCTCCTCAGGTGAGACCAAGTCTAAATTATGCCAAATTGCTGGGTATCTGTTCAATTTTTTCGTATCTTTGGAGAATTCTATGATTTTAGTGTGAAAGCGTATCAGGCCCCACACATATGGGAAGATTTTTCTTGCTACCATCAACCCCCTTGCCAAAATGGAAAACCCCATTCTTAATTCTGGATTAAAAGCTTTCAAGATCCTAAAAGAACTCTTCAAATACCTGTATTCTTGAACAGGGATCAGCAAACCTGTTCTCTATAAAGAGCCAGACAGAGAATTTTTTTGGTTCCGCAGGCCATAGGACCTATATAGCAATGATTAAATTTTAAACTCTGTCATGGTAGCATGAGCACCATTACAGGTAACATGTGAGTGAACACAGCTGTATTCCAAGAAAATTTTATTCATAGGTACTAAAATTAAAATCTCACATAATTTTTACATAGTACAACATATTCTCCCCCTCCCCCTCAGCCCCAACTATTGAAAAATGTGAAATTCATTCTTTCGAGCCCTACAAAAACAGGTGGCAGGCTGGATTTGGCACATGGGCCATGGTTTGCTAACCCCTGTTCTTGGAGATGCAATTACAATGATTTCTAAGCCTCATCCACCCATGTTATTTTAAGGGAGTGGGCTGTTAATTTTAATTAACTTCCTTTGCAAGCCATCAACATATTTCACAGGGTACGTTTTGTAGTAGGGTCTGAAGGACAAGGAGGAAACGGAGTATTAGATCTCAGTTCGGTACCCCAGCTTGAGGCACGTAACCAAGGCAGATGAGAGGTGCAGATGTGGGCCAGTTAAGGATGCATGACTCCAGTTCCTCCTGGGAAGCAATGGTGTGTCCTTCTTCACCTTGTCTTTGTGCTGAAATGCCCTGATTCTCCTAATGGTTATTTTCTCCAACATTTTAATTAATAGTGTGTGAAGTTAGATATAGTATTTTTCCCTCTGTCATGGTGAGAACGAGTTCGTATCTGAAACTATTTGTCTATATTGTCCAAATCTCAGATTGTATATAAATTACAGAGTAATCACAATATTTATATCAACTTGATATGGAATCCTTCCTTATCAAAATGTTGTTACAGTCCTCCAAAAATAGGTATTTTGTAGCACTGGGGCCAAATATGTTGATGGTGTAAATTAACTTCCGTTTTTAAAGCTACTGTGATTGGCATGCTAATGATTTAGAAAAATGGGTAGGAAAAAAGACTTTATAAGAAATTGAGCTAAGTGGCATCTTTAATATGCTTTTTGGATGATACATTTTCTGTTTCTTCATGCTAATCAAAAACAAAGTAAGGATATTCCTTAGTTACAACAATTAATAATGCAAGTCTCTAAGTTGTTTAATAAAGGGAAAATAACCAGGAAGACATTAAAGATCATATTTTGAGCCTTGTGAGTAGTTATAATTTCCACCCTGCATGCTTTCTTGGTTCTCTTTAACACATTTTATATAGCAACCTACAAGCTCTTGGAAGCAGGGGAATATGTCTCATTCATTTCATACCCCCACAACCGAGCAAAGTGCCTGGAGTGGTATAAATACTCAGTGCATTTTTGTAGAATGAGTGAATTGCATTATCTTCTGAATCCACTTGTTTGAATTAATTACAAGATGACCATCTCCTATTTCCCTGTTTTATCTTTAATACAGACATTTGAAAGATCTGTGAAATGCCACAACCTTAGGCATTTTAACAGCAGATAAAAAGTTTTCTGTAACTTCTTATGAACCTGTGGGTAAGAAGAGCAGGATGTGGGCAGCTGAGGGTTTGGGTGGGTGGCGGGTGCCCATGCAGGCTGGGCAGCGCTAGTGTGGCAAGCTAGGACATATGCTGGCAGGTCTAAACAGAGATTTGGGCTAGTGCAGAGGTTGACCCAGGGAAGAAAAAGTTATGTCACTTATTTTACTGGTACTGTCTATGAGCTGCTTCTCTGATTGTGACAGAGTACAGAAAATGTCAAAACAAATTCAAAGTGACTTTAAGAACCTTGATTTATGCTCCTTGAAAATACTAAACATTTTATTGTATTGCACTCACCTATCTAAAAAATGGGTAAGGGAATGATTTAATTATTCTCAGGGCTGTGAAACTATTTGGAAAGAAGTCCTTTAGTGATACAGTGGCTCTGCTGAACCTCTCTTGAAGTTAAGCTTCATAAGGGAAAAATCTAAGCCTACTCAGTAAATCAAGAAACTTCCTATCAGATTTGCTTCAATTCACTCTGAAAATGTCATTAACGGAAAAAAAGGGAAATCTTTTCAAGGGCTTGCCCTCCTTTAAAAGGCTTACTTTGCTGGTTTCATGGACATATTTACCCTTCATTGGAATAACAGGCTATGTTACTCCCAAGGGGCAATGGCATTACTTTTTTTCAATAAGGAGAGGTCAGTACAGTAGAATGAATATATTTCAGACAACCATGGGCTAGATGGAGGAGGACAAGACTTTGAGGGGACAAGAAGGGTGGTCTGTCTCTGCTGTGCGGGAGCAGGTCCCCCTTACTCCTGGTGACTGTACTGAAGCAGGTTCCTGAACCAGCGCCTCTGTGCCCGACCTCAGGTTCAGCTGGGCCACTGGGTCTCCTTGGTGTCCCGTGACCTGGAGGATGCTTCTGGCTTCATTTGTGCACAGAGTAGGCCGCTGCTGGCAGTTGTCCATAGCTACTACTACTCCCAATATGAATACTAACAGATTCTCACCTAGTACTTATTACCGCCAAGCTTCAAGGGTGCTCAGATGTGGATCTGATATTTGATATTTTTATTAAGTTGCTTGAAAACTCTAAAGGACCTATTTGAGGTCTTGGCCATGGATTGGCACCATATGAAAAAACAAAATCTGAGTGAACTTCTCACCAGCCTCAAGCAAAAGGCTCAGCTATGGGAAATTTGTTTTCGATGGCCAAGGTGGCTTTTCTGAAGGCAGAAGTCTAACTCCTGAGCGGAAGGGGAAGTCACTTTTTGTGACTGTTTGGAAAGAAAGGGTGGGCATGTGGTAGAGAGTAACCCTGCCTTAGAAGAGGTTTGGCCGCTGCCCTGGAGGTGATCTTTGCTTGGAGGCCTTGGGCGGCCAGATAGTAACAGTGTGAGATGACCACACCTTAGGGTATAGGCTGGCCTGCCAGAAAGACCATGGCAGTGATTTAGGGTGAGGGCTTTGGCTCCCAAGACCTCCAATCAGTGGCTGCAATCAACCAGTCATGCCTGCATAATGTAGCCCCAATAAAAGCTTTGAGTGCCCTTCCCTCACTGGCAATACAGCGGGTGTGCTGGCACATGACAACACTGGGAAAGTAATGCATCCTGACTGTGGCGAGGGGACCACTAGGCTTGGCACTTGCCCAGCCCCTGCCCTGTGCACTTCCTCCCTGCTGATTTTAATCTGTATCCTTTCCCTGTAATAAACCATAACGGGGTTTATGTTACTGTTGGAAGTATACCAGCTTTCAGTGAGTTCTGTGAGTCCTCGCGAATTATCAAAGCTGGCGGTGGTATGGGGATCCCCCAGTGTTTGTAATTGGTGTCAGAAGTAAGGGTAGCCTTGTGGTGATTGTTTCTGTAAACTTCCTGTTTGGTGAAACTCTTTGCAGTGGGTGCAGACCCACGTCTGGTATCAACGTCCCTGCGAGGATTGTTTAAAAGGCAGCTTCCCAGGACTACTCAAACCTACCGAATCAGAAGTCGGGGTGCTGGGACATTTCCCAGGCCGTTCTCATGCTCCCTGGAGTTGAGTACCCTGTCCTAGAGAGTGAGGACCCAGTGCGAGGAGGGATTAGCCTGACCCACTATGCAAACCATGCCAGAGAACCCTGAGACGCAATCCTGTTAGACAGGTGGGCAGGCAGACAGAAGCAGGAGAAGGGACCAGCCCATCTCCGAGGAGGGCTCCTCCCTAGCCAACCCTAAGCCCTCCCTAGTGCCCAGTTCCACAGTCAAGGAGGCCCAGCTTATCAAGGCATAAGCCCAGACACTCAAGGACCCCTAGACCGTCAAGGAGCCCAGGACCCCAGGGGCCTCTCTGATCACAGGGCCTGAAGACCTTGTCAGAAAGTAGCCCCACCTTATGAAAATAATACATAAATCAAAGTAGCATTGTGCTTCTGGCCCCACTGTGGGCTTCATTTAGGTATTTATGGGTAAAGAGCCCATAACCTAGAGCTGTCAATCAACCTGTCAATCAAAAGACTTCGATGCTGGGCAGGACTTCCTGCCTTGTAAGAAACATAGGAAAGCCCACCTAACCCTAATATCAGACTGCTTCTGGTTTCCAGACAGCTGCTCTCCTGTTTCCAGAGTGTACTTGTTGCTTTAATAAATTCCTCACTGTTTTTTCTTGCTATCTGGTGTCTTCACTGAATTCTTCCCTTTGAGAAGACGAGATGTGGGGAAACGCAATGCATTCCAACAGTAACAATCCAGCATGTTTACCTGTTCCGTTTTCTGGGAGATAATCCAACGTGTAAAAGAAGAGCCAGAATGGATGACGGTGGGGAAGGGTCGTCTGCAGGGGCTATTCCTGTCTCAGTTCTCTGACTTTTCACAGAAAAGCATGATGGTCACTTGCCAGGTCCCAAGAAAGCAGTGACCTACAAGGGGGTGGTGGTGGGATTCACCAAACACAAGTAGAAGCAATGAGACCCTGCTTAAAGGGGTTGTGTTGAATAATGAATAGCTGGTCTCACTTGGATTCTGGTTTTCTGGTCTGGAGTCATGTTTCTCACTGGAACACACCAGTTCAGGAAAGCCTTTGAGGTCAAGCCAGTGGTGTGATGGCGCTGGCACACACCACGTTTGGGGGCTGGTTGTGTGTATCTCTTCCCAGTCTCACATTCAGTCAACATCACATGGTAGGTTGACATTGGTCATGGTGGGGGTATTTACACCATAGAAATTGGCAAACTACATGTCAGGCTCCAACACCACCGGCTGTTAAATATTTACCAGCACTTCACTGGTGCAAGCCCAGGATGGGGTCAAAGGGAGGCACTGATGTTTTCTCATCCCTTTACTTGCATTGAACAAAAGACCTGTGATTTACATTTGAAGACCTAGATCTGACTCCTGAGGAATGCAGAGTGTGTGTCTGCAAACAAGAAGGGCACCTGATACACACACGGTCATCTGCACATCCGTATCAGTCTTGGAAGGACAGGGTTCATCTTAATTCTATGAGTGATATTACAGACAACTTGAAAGGGACCATTTGTATGTTTAATTGTCACTCAGTATTCTTACAACCACTATTACAATGGTGCAGCCATAATGGTTTAAGAAGAACCTTAACGATGGGGGCTTTGATCTCAAAATGGAGTTTTTTCTGCAGTTGAAGGGGATGCTTTGTGGTCAGCAGGAAAAACAGACTACCTCAGGAATGTGACAAGTGATGGGCACCTTTGGATGGCAGGTCTTTGGGAGCTGTTTCATCTAACAGTGAGGTGTAAGTGAGCTGAGCCGCATGTTCACTGGTATCGCGTTCTACTGTATCTTTCATCATAATTTAAAAATTTGAGTGAAGAAATTTCATTATCAAGGGCAATTGATTAAACTCAAAGCTAATGCTGTCAAATGCACAATGTTTTTTCCACTTACTTATTAAGATCTTACAGGTGAAATGAAAGAAATATTGATTTCTACCCTTATTCTTACCAGACTTTAGTATTTAAAATATTTATCCGATGCCTTGGGCAACATTAAAAGTGTATCTTAGTCGGGTTTGCATTTTAATTCTCTGGAATGAACTCACTAGCTATATTTATATGTCCAGGGACTTTTTAGCTGGTGAACCTGCTTCTTACAAACCATACAGATTGATATATGTATTTATAGAAATTTTTGTAAATATCATTTGAGTGTCATTCTGTTAGCCTCTCATCTCTGATGAAACTTTTTGTTTTTATGAAGTGGGTCAACTTTTAGACTTGTGAAAAAGATTTTCATATTTCTTTTTTTTAACTGAAAAAAACAAAAATGGTTACAACTTTGTGCAAAACTAACTTACTTTAGCTTTAAAGTAAGCTAAATTGCTTAATGTAGCATCTCCTTAAATTGCCACCCCTACTATGGTTTTCTAGTGTAAAAGATAAGGCAGCTGGAAGGAGAGGGAACATTTATAGAGCACTTACTGAGTGCAGGATGCTCTCTCAAGGACTTGATGTACCTTATCTCGTTTAATCCTCCAGTAACCCCAGGAGATAAGCACAATCCTGACCCCAGTTTACAGATAAGGAGACTGAAGCTTAAAGAGGCTAAGAAACTGGCCAAGGTCATGCAAATCCTGACAGGCAGAGGCAGGCCCAACTCAACAGTCTGATGGCCAAAAGCTGTGACCTTAGTCTCCCTATTTGGTCTCAGACTCCAGACAGTACTGAGCAAGGGAAGATCTCAGAAGGGATTCATCACACATATATG
The DNA here is from genome assembly GCF_040802235.1 of Manis javanica. NCBI lineage: Eukaryota > Metazoa > Chordata > Mammalia > Pholidota > Manidae > Manis > Manis javanica. Next base: position 102,865,699 of record NC_133167.1, read on the forward strand.
ATTCTGAAACAATTTTAGCACTTTTTGAAGAGTTCCTAGGAACAAGTTCTCTGTCTCGTTTGCTAAAACGAGATTAAATCTTACTAAAAGCATTTTGAGTCTTGGCCATATGTTAGATGGGACACCCCAAATACTCAGATGTCAAGCTTTGTCTCCAATCATTGCTAGCAATTGACAGATGGATTGATTAAATGAGTCTAGCAAATTGACTGCATCGTTCTCATGGAGCTGCTGATCTTGGGAGGACACACCGAGGATGCCTCCCAATGCAAGGCATGGTCGTGACTGGTTTCAGCTCTCCAGGGTGCCAATAGGCTCTGGTTCTTATTTTTTAAATGAACTGCTGGAGTCTCCAAGGGTCTAAGCAGCTGGGAATTCAAACTCTCCTTCTGTAGCCCACTGCCTAGTGTTTTCTTAAAAGTTTGGGTGCTTGCATGTGCCTCAGCTACGTCCCACTGAGAGTTGAAATTACCTTCATTCATATTCACCAGTTCAGTGTCAGGTGAGGTGCAATATCCCTGAACGTGAGGTGCAACACATTCCTAGGGTGGCTGGACCCCCAGGAGAATTTCAACCTTAGTCCCAGGCTCTGACAGCTTGGTCTCTCTCTGGAGTACTTGGATCCCAGAGCTGATTGGTTGTGTGTATCTCTTCCCAGTCTCACATTCAGTCGACATCACATGGTAGGTTGACATTGGTCATGGTGGGAGTATTTACACCATAGAAATTGGCAAACTACAGGTCAGGCTCCAAATGCTTTTGCTTCTGAGTGTCCCTTTTGGCCCCAGTTTTTAGGAATAGATTTATGAGCTGAACTCCAACTGTTGGACTATGACCTGACGGTCTTAGCTGTTTTGCTATCTGACCCCATAAGGAAGGTCTAGAGGACCCGGGCTAAGGTCAGGTGGTGGGAGGGCCAGACGCTAACGCTTGGCATTCGGGCTTCACTCTACAAGCAACGGGTGGAGCCACCAGTGATTCTGAGTAGTGGAGATACAAGAAGAAATGAATGTTTAGATAATTTAAGTTGAAGTTATGAGGTCTGTCTTGGGTGGGCTCATTGCAACGAGAATAAAGAGATGGCTGACGATCCTTACATTTTGGAGAATTTGTAGGCATTTCATCAAGCTCGGCGTTCATGAGCTCCAATCAGATGTTAGTGTTGGTGGTCATGGTAGCAGATCCGGGGTTATCCAGGGTCAGGGAAAGAGAATTAGAGCCAGAGTGTGTGTTAGACTCATTCAGGCCACCAGACACACAGTCATACTTAACTTATCCCCAGTTGACTTGGACTTTATTGCATAGAAACATGAAGAAACAAGGCAGAATGCCCTACTGTCTGCCACAGCGAACCACTACAGAACCCCAGTGGAACAAGTCTCATGGGACAAGTGTTAGAAGGGCTGTGTGACCCTCTCCGGACAGGTAACTCGGCTGACCCCCGCTTTCTCCTCTACAGCACCCAGGCATCCCTGCCTCTGCTCTCCTCTGTGACCCCTGGGCTCCCTTTGCTCAAGGATTCCACAGCCTTAAGGCTGCTCAGTGCTGCCTATTCCCCCTTCCTCTCTTTTGATCCCCCCATCTGTTTTCCAGCCCAGAAGTTACTAAACTTTTCTCTAAAAGGATGTATTTTAAGCTTTGTGAGCCCTATGGTCTCTGCTGCGAGTACTCAATTCTGCCTCCATGGCATGGCAGGAGCCATATGTAACATGTAAATCAAAGGGTGAGGCCGTGTTCCAATAAACCTTTATGAAGCCTGAAATCTGAATTTAATCTAAGTTGAAGACAGCACAAAGCATTATCCTTCTTTATTTTTTAATCATTTAAAGTGTAAAAATAGCTCGCGGGCCATATAAAAATAGATGGTGTGGCTGGATATGGCCCGTGGGCTGTTGTTTGTCCCTCTTGGTCTAGATCCTTCTGTAGTTCACATTCATATATTCCAACAGAGAGGATATTTCTTGTTTAACCAGTGATCAGGTTTGGGGCCTTGGGCTCTGATGGTGAACTGCTTGAGTTTGAATTCCAAATTGCAGCACTTAGGAGCTGCAGAAAGTAAAACAAGTTATTCAGATCATCTGGGTTTCATTTTTCTCTTATGTAAAATGAAAGTAACGTTAATACCTAATTCTGTGGGTTGCTACCAGAATCAAACAAGATACAATGGTGGTAATGTGCGTAGCTCAGCATTTGGTATAAACACTAAGAATTAGCTATGATGACGGTGAGGTTCCTCAGAGCTCTAACACAGGACCAACCTCTAAAAGGAGGAACCTTTGTAATGCAGGCTTAGGAGAGAAGGGCTTGGTCTATTTTGGTCATTGCTATAATATGTGGTATTAGGAACTTAATAAGTATATGTTGAATGAATCTATACATCCTTAGTTCTATGAGAGGTGGGTAGGATAACAGACACCCAGTGACCCATCTGTAAGGAATCCCAGGTTACTGCTCTCTCAGAAAGGATTGTGGACAGGGCTACTGAAGCCATTATGTTCTGGTCTATAATCATGAATGGTATCCGTTGGTCATCTAGTAAAATACGAGAGAAGAAAACTTTCAGAGGATGGAACCCAGGGAGGTACAGAAGGGGTAAAGTTGTTGACATGGAGATAAAAAGTCATTTTAGGAAGAGAAGAAATAAAGTGAAATGTAAAGCGGCTCTAAAGGCTTTTTAAGTTCTAATATCTTCTCAGTACAAGTAAAAGAGACACAGGCACACCACCCAGGTCAAGAGAGAGAACACAGCCAGCCCCGTAGAAGCCCCTTCCATCCCACCCGCCCTGCCCTGTCCAAACCTCCCTTCTGCCATAGGAACTACTACCCAACTTTCACGGCGTCTCTTCCGGGAGTTTTTCCCTTTATACTGCGATTCCCCTAATGTGCGTTCCTAGAAATTGTAGCTTAGTCTCGCCTATTAAAGAAATCTGATGTCTTTTAATCTGTAGGTTTCTCTTGGATCCCTTTCATTTTCTAACGTTTTATCAAAGAATGTGGGCTGTTGAGCTGGCGGAGTTTCCTCCCCTCGTCTGCATTTTGCTGATTTGGTCCTCTTGGTGCAGTTCAACATGTTCCTGTTCTTTGAATTTCCTGCAAATTGGCAGCTGAATCCAGAGACTGGATCAGACCCAGGTTTGATCCCTCTGGTAGGGCTAAAGGTGTCTTTATACACTCCGGTGTTCCTTCTAGTTTAGTCATCATATTTCCATAATGATTTTTGGCAAGACTATATGAGGCACACAGTGTCTGGTTCTCTCACTTTGTGTGATCTTAGCAGCCTTTGATACTAAATGCCTGTATACACTCATTCATTCATGAAGGCTGCAAAAATCGGGATTATAATTTTCTCATTTCCTTTTTATTTATTAGTTGGAATACTTCCATAGACACTTCCCTTCATTTTCAATATGGTTTCTCAGTGAATTCTTCCCCACCTCACCCCCTTTTTTTAAGTATTTTTCAAGATAATGAAGTGATTCCTTATCTTCTGAAGATAACCAATGCTTATTTTAAAAATATATATCATTATGAACTCATGAATTTAAACAAATCCTATGGGTTTTAAATCCACTGTAATGACCGTCATTGTGGAGGTTCTGTTTGTCCAGACTTGGCTGGTGGGGACTCTTGCTGGCTCTTGCATCCTTCCGACATGACCTTGGCCTTTGATAGCTTCTCTGCTGCCTCCTTTTGTGACACATCCCAGGTTCATCTTATGTATTTCTTACCCCAAACATGAAATTAGCCATACTTCCCAGAAATCCTAATAAGGAAAGATATTCAAGGCCAGAAGCTGCTAACAGATGCTCGTAGTTACTAGGCTGATCATTGTTTCTAGCACTTTTAAGTGCCCAAAACTAGGCAATATATATTTAAAGATAAAATATTTTACAAATTCCTATTTGCGTTTTAATTCAAACTTGAGATTATAGAGATTTTACTTAATTTCTCTATTACATCAGTGTCTCTTTGTGTCTTCCATAGCTGCTTCTCTATTACACCTTATTCCTCTTTTTTAATACCTTGAATTTTATTGCTTAAGGACATAAGAAATGATAGATTCAGAAAATCCCATACTTACGCATCTACTCTAGCCTCATATCACACACACAACAGTCTCAAAATAACAATAAAAACATCATCACCTATGTGACTACTGAACACTTTATAAAAGGTTTTTTACATTTATTCTCCCCCCCCATTTTTTGATAATCTTATTGTACATTGTCAGAGCATATAACCATTACATAATCTACTCTCTTTCTTTTATTCCTCATTTCCTCTTACTTTTACAGGTAAATATGTATTTAATGTTCAGCACCAGCCCTTAAGTTAATGTCTCTCTGGGCATAATCTCATCCTCTCCACTAGATTCTCCAGGAAGGGCTCACAGGACCAATATTGAGTCCTTGCATGTGGATAATAGTTTAACTCTGCTCTTTATACTTGAAAGTCAGCTTTGCTAGATATCAAATCCTTGGGTCACACTCATTTTTCCTGAATATTTTAAATATGTTACTCTATCTTCTTCTGACATAAAGCATTGCTATTGAAAAGTCTGATGGTAATCTAATTTTCTTGTCCTTATAAATGACAAATTTTCTCCCCCACCTAAGCTGCCCAAAAGATATTTTCTTTTTATTTACAGCCCAATAATTTTACTAGGCTATGTTTTAGTGTCGTTCATTCTGGATTCTCAGCAATGCAGTGTGCACTCTCAATAAAAACAGTTCTAAATCATTATTTCAGGGAATTTTCTTGAGGTACTATTGTTAGTATTTATTTTGTTTTGTTTATATTGGTTTTCTTCTTCAGAAACTCCTATTAACCATTTGTTTGACTTTCTTTCCTTTCCTTCAATATTGATCTTTTTTTCTCATGTGCCATTTGTCTATTTCTTCATTTCTTTTTGATGTTTGAAAATTCTTCTTTTTCGTGTTCCATTTCTCTTGAGACATCATCTATTGGGTCCATGAGCTCTGGTGTACCTTCTCATTAAGTCTTTATTTCTCACACGATTTTTTTACTTTAATTTATAATTCCTCCCTGAAGTCTATCACCTCATTTCTGAGATTTTTTTTCTAATGCTGATTCCTGCTCTTTCACACACTGCATCATTTTCGTGACGTCTTTTAGCTTGCTTCGAAATCGCAGGTTACTGCTTTGATCTTTTTGGAGGACCAGTCTTTCCAATGCGCTCTTATTGTCTGTTGGGACATAATTCTGCTCCCTGTTATGCTTTTTCTCATCATAACATTGCGTGGGATTTGACCTCAGTACTTTTCTGTTGTCCATTTCTATATGAAATTAGTTTTCTGAAACTTTAAGAATGAGGCTGGATTCACAGTAGCCTTGCTAATTCCACAGAGCTCCCTGTTCTGTTGTTTTTCTGTATAAGGATGTGGCTGGCTTTCTGAGATTGCCAGCTCTCCTCTCCTCCAACCTCACCCCTTGGCTTCACCCGTGCTGTCACTGTCCTGCTCACCAGGGATTCTGTTCGCAGCTCTTACGACTCTGAAGGGGGCTGGGGCTGCATTAACTTCTGAGGGTCCTAACTTTTTGAAGTGTCCTTCCTCCATTTAAAAATATGAAAAATCATCTTTAACAACTGCACTGGTATTAAGATGAATATATTAAAATATCTTCTTTGACAAAAAAGTGCATCTTTTTTTTTTGATTTGAGAAGAAGTTTAAACACTCTATGAGTCCCTAGAAGGACAGAAGGTCCTAAGCACCGTGGCTACTGAACCCTGGAGGGTGTGGTCCTGGAAGAGGGCCCCATGAGTCATTTTTGAGCATTCCTGGTGGCTAGACTGCCCCACCCCCTTCCGGCTCAGCAGGGCACAGGATTTCGCCAAACTCTCCAGGTTTCAGCTCTTCTCAAATCGGTCCACCATACTTTCCCATGAATGCAAGCTGCCTGTTGGCTATGGCGGGGGACTGACATCCTCCATTTTCCTTGGGTGTTTGCCTGTCACCTCACTCTGTGTCCTTCTACACGTGTTACCACCTCGTGGGGTTCCACTGCCTGTTCATCTCCACTGCCTTATTCTGATGTCCGTGGGCTAACTTACCATCCAGCTTTGTGTGAATGTGGTCCAGGGATTTCTGCTTTGGCTATCTAGTCATTCTGTCTACTTTTATGTGTGGATTTAGAGAAACTGAACACCTGGACAGCTGCCACTGCCGTCGAAGACCTTGTAATAAGCTTCCAATTTCTAGAGTACAGGAGAACCTCTTCACTCGTCCAATAAACCCAAAGTAAGATTCTGTTGGCTCAAATATGCTCTCCTTTCAAAAATTCTAACAATAAAGGATTGATCTGGAGTTAATTAGCATACTTTCAGAGACAAGTATCTTTGAAATGGTTAAGGAAGACTAACCGGTCATTCATACATCGAGTGAACTGTTTTTAGAGAAATTCACTTTCCCATCCGTAGAGTAGCATTAGGAGATGGGGGTGAGCAGGAGATGAGAGATCGTTTTGGACCTGGGACATCTGACAGAGATCCCACTTCCGAGTACACAGTGGATGAGGGGTGGGGATCCTTAGGTAGGCTTGGCTGAATCAGGCACACTTTATACATTTTGAATTTTGTTTATCTTCAGCCAAACCTCAGAGTATCCTACCTACTAGAAAAGCCTTCACACAGACCAGGGGGTTTCCACTTTCATCTTGAGAGGTAGTGAATCATATCACTAATTATTTGGTACTCACTGAACATTGCATGTCCACCCCTGGGAGCAGGAATGGTGGCTGCCCGAATACCCAGCAGGCAGAAAAGGTCCCACAATGAGCAGATGCCAGCCTATTCTTGATGTTCAGTGCCTCCTCAAAAATTGCAGTCATCTATCTAACTCCCCCAGCTGCCAGGCCACATCACTGCTGCGGAACCGTAAACCTGCCATCACCTGTCTTTTTAAAGGACAAAATCAATTCTGGGCGAGTTCTTTCAGGCACAGATGGGTGCTGGCTATTTACCCTTATCTCTTGGCCTCCAGTCCACTCTTTCCTGCTCCGCTTTGTGATGCTAAGTCTGGGAGTCGACGAAATACATTTCCCACATTCCCTTGCACTTGGTTTCCTGTAAAGTTCTGCAAATAATAGTACACAATTGGAAGAAGGAAGGAAAAAGCCTTCCTTTCTGTCTGCAGGTCCTGTTAGCACCACCGCAGTAGAAGCAACTCAGACCTGCAGCCTGCTTGCCCTGTCAGCACCAGCTCTAACGTGCCCCTCAGCGGTGCCACCGGAAACCACCGTGCTCTTTGCTGGTCAAATCGCCACTGCACTTGATCACCTTAGGGGTTTGAGAACCGAGTGTGCAGGTCCCCTCCTTTCAGCTCTAGGTGGTTGAAGTCTCAGCTCTTTCCCTTAGTTGCCCAGCTTAGGCTTGCCAGCTATTTTCTGCTGTTACTGTTATGAGGGCAACCTCAGCCCAAGGGCCAGACTTGTATTATTACTGATAATTAATACAACTAATTCCTAGCATGACATTTCTTCAGTTTTAAATACCTATTACGGCTTTTGTTTTCCAGACTGGTTATCTGAACTCGTTTCCAAGCTCTACTGGTTTTTCAGCTCTTCTCAAACTGGTCCGCCATCCAGATTGGTATGTTGGCTGTAAGCGAGGGCTCAGTCTTGCCTTTTATTGAGTGGGAATTATGTTTTCCACTTTTCTGCATTCTGAAACTTGGTCAGCTGACAAAGCAGTTAGTTAAGAACTTTTAAATACATGTATCTGAGTGCTAAATTTGTTATTACAAGGGGAATTTATAATTTTATAACTCAATATTGTTGAAGTATCTAATATACTCAAGCCCTTATGCCAAGAAAATGAGATTTAGGATAATAATGCAACTTTAAAGTAGGACAATGTGATTGGAAGAAAAAAACTTAAGAAAAAACTGAAATAAACTTATTATTTCTCTAAAGACAAAAAGGATGTTTGGTACTGCAATTGTGAAAGATTTTATGGAAGATAAGAAATAGCTATTCTATATATTCATCGTGGGATGGCACGTGACTGCAATTTCGGCACTGAATGTGGAATAGAGGCTGGGTAACAATGTACTTGCAGTAACAATTGTTAGTATGATCGGTTATTAAGAAATAATGGGGAATCTTGTTCTTTGAATACATACACACACACACTAGATATATATACCCAAACACATATATATGTACGTATATATACACCAGAAAAAAAAATTCTCATCTGCCTGGGATGAGTTACTGGAGTCTTGCTAAGGGCATAGTATGACCTGCTAACCTCGGCATGGCTTTCTCAGGTCTTAGGACTGTACATCCAAGAATTTATGATCTCCTCAGCTTTATTCACTGTTAGCTCTTTTTTTTTTTTTGGTGAAAAGCATACCCAGGGATCTTTATTCAGTTGGAGGGGCTGCTAATTGACTTAAAAAAATGCATTTTGTCTCTGGCCACTAATTGACTGATGGAACAGCTGTTGGTCTGACAAAAAGCAGGCTGAAAAGCAGTTCTCACCATGGGGTGGTCTATTGCTAAACATTACTGCTTTTGCTGCCCAGTGCGAAAGCACACCCTTACCTACTCCCAGAGATGGGGGCAGTGCTTTATTTAAGGGTATTTTTTTCACTGTCTTAAAAATAATGTCACTTTGAGCAATCATTAGGTAAAGGTGAATTAACTTTAGAGACTGTATTAAGAATTTAAAGTTTGTTACCACTGAGCAGTTCTAAGAGTTTAAAAATAGGAGCCTGATCATCAAATAAAGAATGCTTTAGATACTGTAAATCTTAAAGTCTAATGAGATTTCAGTCGGTTAATAATGATAATGATTTTTTTTTTTTGGTAGCCCAGGATCAGATAGACTGTGTTAATATCGCCCTTAGGAATATGATAGCACAATAAAAGTATTAAGTTTACTATTAAGCAATAAACTATGCCTTTTCCTCGAAGATACTTATAGCTAATACTATATAGTATTGATTTAAATTAGGTAGTTTTGGCTAAAATCTCTTAATAACTAGCATGACTAGATAAATCAATAAACACAATACTGATTTTATGAAAATGAAATCACATATACAAGTAACATCAAATTGAAGGGTACAACTGTACATTAAGAAATATTAATTGTAATTTGAACATCATGGAAGGAACTAAAATCAGGATCCTAGCGTGCTAAAATAACCTGGTGATTATGTATCTTTTTAGCAGCCATAGGGTAAGACGCAGAATAGTTTTGTCTTCGGTAATATGACAGAGAATCCGATAGTTTTTAAAAATCAATAAAGCCTCAATATGCATTAGCCTCTGGGAAATTATTGTGACTAACCCGGAGTGTAGGTCAGTGCTGGGGTCTTAGGTGATTCTCACTTTCTCTGGTGGCCCTGCAGTTCTAACTGTAGAGACTCGTGTTGGGGTAACCTAGGCTAATCTATGACAGTCTGTTTTCCTTTTACCTTGTTTTCTGCTACCTAGGTAAGCTATAGGCAGCCAGGCAGTCAGGAGACCTGATTTCTGGTCCTGAACATCTACTCCTTCTCTATGTGGTGTCACCTGACAAAGCTACCTAATGCCTCTGTGCCTCAGTGGACCTGCCTGTGAAGAGTTCTCCCTCTCTCTTTTTCTCTGGTTATATTAAAGATTGGTGGCTTTAATTATTTCTTAAGCAGTGAATACTGTCATTCAAATGTATTCTTACAGAGAAGCCCAGTGCATTACTATCTCAAACACCATGCAAGGGATTTCCTCGGTCGAAAGGGCTGGTGTGTCTGAATGTCTTGGTCACTGCCGGCGACCCTTTGTGTGACTTCTGCCTCTTGGTAGGCCCTTGTGGTACTTGAAGGAACCCCTTGGTGACAAGGGGTACCTTTGGAAGACCATAAAGTCAGATGATCTATTTGCTCCTTTCCAACTGTCAGGTAGAGTTTTTTGTTTGTTTTTGGTTTCTTTTCTTTTTTAATTGAAATATCATTGATAGACAATCTTACATTAATTTCAAGTATACAACACAGTGGTTCAACAGTTTACCCGTATTATTAAATCTGCACCCCCTCTAGTGTGGTTACTATCTGTCAACAGTGGGAGAGGTTACAGAATCACTGACTATATTTTCCAAGCTGTACTACTGGCCCTGTGACCAACCTATATTATGATTGAGGATTTTGGTGCCCCTTTATCCTTCTCCCCTTTCCCACCTCAGCCCCTCCCCCATGGTAACCAGTAGACTTTTAATCTAAATTTCGTTTATGATTCAGAAAACCCTATGTTTATTTTCATGTTCACAACAGAAGTTTTGTAAATACAGGGTTTAAAGTATTCAGTATCAACCCATGATAGACAAATTTACTATATGTTTTGTCCGGATTTACTGGCATAAAAGTATTTTTAGAAATGTGTATATATACATACATCATCGGATATGTGCCCATAACTATAGGGGGATAGGAAGGTGATAATAGGATCATGTGAAACAGTGCAGAATCTGACAATTTAGTTCAGTTCAGTCCCGTTCACTGAGCATCTATGGAGTACCTGCTGTGGAGAAGCCCCTGTGAAAAACTCTGAGGCTCCCAAGGGTCACAAAGATGAATGATAGACTTCTTTTCTCAGTTTATTTTTGAAGCATTCCTTGTCAATGATTTTAACTTTTTTAGTACATTTTAAGTATAAGAAGTGTAAGGTACCTGGGGAAAAATTGTCTTGAAGTACATAATATAGATCAATCAATCAATAAATGCCAGTGAATAGGTCAAACATCTTGTGGCCGTGGACGGGCAATGTGGACCAAGGGTCAAGTAAAACTGTCACTGAATGGAGAGCTATTTTGTCCTCCTTGTTTATTAATGTCGGTCTATCTATACTAATGGATTTAGCATGAAAGGAAGTAAGGTGGGGGTCAGGAAGTGAGAGTCACTAAATCTCAGACTACCATCCTTTATTAATATTAATGCTGTCTTCAACCAGCACATGTTGGCACAACACAGCCTAAAAGCTTGATACGAGAAAAATAGTTCTGATGCTTCCTTATCATATATTCATTGCCATCAAACACCAAATGGTCTCATAGTACATCACGTGCCTTCATCTTTAGCCAATCAAGAGGAATTTCCCTTTGGCACGCGTAGATCTGTCTTGATTTTGTGTTTCCCCCCAAGTGTGTTACTCTAATTTTTAAACGATTTTCTCATGTATTTTTCACAATAACCCTGAATGAAAACAGATTTAGCTTGTAGGAATTAACGTGTTTTTGTAAATCAGCATGAAATAAACATTTCTTTTAATTAGCACATTTTCGTTTGCATTCTTTGACGTCAGTCATGGTGGCAATGATTTTGCAGCCCCAGGAGCCTGGGCGGCCCCGTGACGAGGAAATAGAATGTGTTTGATCACTGGAGAGGGTTTCTGACCATTACCTAGGATGGATTAGCAACTCTGTTCCAAATTCGGTTTTAAAACACAAGCTAAAGGAAAATAAAAGCTGTCTATTTTCTTCCTTGAACCACATACACATTGGTAGAACTCGAAATACTCACTTACAGTGTTAGAATGATCTTAGAAGCAAAGAATCAAGGCGGCCCATAAAGGTTATACAACTTGTTCAAAAATACTCAGTGAGTCATTGAACAAGTTAGTAGCTTTCATGGCCTTGTGCCTTTCAGGATAGTATTCTGTATGTTCAGAAGATGTTTTTTTAAAATTCCCCAGAGCCGTAATCTGTGATTTAGAGGCCCATTTTATCTCAGAGTGCTCAAACCAAAAACAAGACAAAAGAGTAAGTAGGTTTTTGCAACGATAACCTAATTCTACTGCAGTTTACTACTGTATCTTTAATCTACCATTCAATCTTCCTTACTCAAAAACACTCAAACATAGTTGATGCCAGAAATAAAGCAAAAAGCTAAGAGAAAACACCTTCCTATAAAAAGCCCACGAAATGAATTTGAAGGAAAAGTGATGAATATATCTCAGATCTCTCTCCACTTCTCATCCTCAGCCACAGATTGCTTCCCTGTTTTCTCATGCAATATTAAAGGGCCTGTGTGTGCACTGTGGCAAGCAGACATATGCATCAGGAAGAGACATGCAAGGTAGCAACTTTTCCTTCTTTTTCCTTTTCTTTTTAATATTTAAGAGATATTTAGAGTTTGCAAATGTTTGCCCTTGGGTAATGATGTCTTTACTGGCTTCCTGCAGGGTTGGGAGTTAATTTCTTCCTTGTTAATTTCTCTTTTGTGAGGGTGGTGTGCTAACTTGTGTGGCGCCTGGGAGATGTCCTGTCTGGGTGTGGCACAGCCTGTATGAGACTCTAGTGCGGGCTTCTCAGGGGCCTGAGCCAGGGCCAGTCTAGCAGTTGGGGGGCAAAAGACAATTCTTGTTCTGTGTGCTACCCTGAATAGCCTAATATTTACATCTCAATGTTTCCCCCAAAGTAAACAAAATCCTCTAACCCCCTAAATTTTAATGCCAACCCACTTCAAAAGAAGAGCAACTATTTATATTCTACTTATACCATTAAATTTTACAAGCTATTATTTAGATTACACAATTCAATTTAGAGTAGTTCCTCAAAGTTACAGAGAAAAGTTTGCTAAATAAGATAGAGGATAGAAAGACGTACTGAATAGTTTTCAAGAATCATAGTTCTTTTTACTTTTAGGGGACAAAAGCCAGCAAAATATAAAAAGAGAAATGGTTTTTAATACTGAGTAGAAGAATGCAATATATATATGTACAAAATAGATGCTTCATTTGAATTAGAATTTACATGTTTTGTAAGCTCAAATAATATATGTTTTTCATTATTTTAGTAAAATTAAAGAATGGGCATTCAGCTATCTTTAAATTTTCATATTGCTCACGCTAGTTCAAGCATGCCACATCATTTTGGTATCATAAATTCCCACACCAGTATTGCACAGATACTAAAAGACATTGTAATATTTTTCTTTTAAATGTGAATGGAAGAAAAAACATTAATAGATAGTTGCATTTTTATGTTAGCCATTATTAGAATTTACTAATGAGAAATCTGACATGCCATTTCCTATTGCTTTAATATGTTATATATTATAAAATGTTTTCTTACATTATAGGCATTAATTGCATAACGTGAAAAAAAAATCCTTTGCAGTTCTGTGTGATTTATGGGCCTGCCTCTGGTGACTAGGTGTGGGAGAACTTTGGCTTTTGTGGGGGAAAGGATGTGTGAAACATCGAGGAAGCCCAATTAGAGAAAGGCACTGAGGAAAATTTTAAAAAAAATCTATCCTGCTGAGAGGCAGGCATTTTTTCTGGATGACAAATGTCTGGAGTTCTCAGTTTTACAAAGAAAGAGCGCTCACCCTTGACCTCTTCTCCTTTTGTCATGTGGGTAACCTAAGCTCTGGAACAAGAGACCATCTGGAAAGAATGCTGTGGTCTCACAGAGACAATTTTCCTCTCTACCCCTTCCTCCTCGTCTCTATGGATGGCAGACAGCCCTCAGATGACAGATTTTGGAAAATTGTCTTAGGAGATAAATCCTCAGGCACTTAACAGTGTACTAGTATTTTGGGTGTTTCTGTGCATTTTGTCATATGGTTAAGGAGGCTGATGGACTTCTTGTGAACTGCTGGGCTTCAAGAAGGCTTTTATCTCCACTCAGGTTTAATTGACGAATTTATGGGATTTTTGCCACCTCTCGAGGTAAGTGAGACATAAATGCCTCGTGATTTATGTGTGAGTGATTGTTCATTGTGTATTGACATAAATCGTATTAGTACACTACACTTCTGAGATCCCATGGTCAACTAACACAATTCCTCACCACTTCTCTTAGTGAGAAATTAACTTCACCCTTCATGTTATTAATGATTCCATGGACTTCCGCTTCAGCACAATATCACTTCACTGGAGTTGTCATCTTAAATGGCATCCCTGTACTTGTTTCAGGGGCAAAAACAAGGTTTAATAAGGAGAAATCCAGGAATCTTGCAGCTTTCAATATCCTCAAAAAGGTAGAATGTTTTAGCCAGTTAATGGGAATGGAAAAAACCATCCTGAGACAGAAACTTATGAGGGAATGCTACTGATTTTGAAAGGCATTTTCTTGACAAGAACCAAGTGGATGCTTGGACGCTATCTCTCAAAATCCGATCTGAAGGCAAAACAGATTTGTTAGTGTGATTATTAAAACAATTGCCACCTTCTGGTGTAAAGTGATGTCAACAGCGAACAATGAAATAATGCCCTTCGCTTTGGTACAGTCAAGCACTCAAAGCTACCGTGAAATAGGATTGGACGGGACCTTTCGTTTCATATAAGAATGAATTCTCTAAATGCAGGGCAGAGGGGGCAGCTTATTTCCCCCTCTCCCCCAGCAAGCAGCTAGGAACAAGTCTACGGGAGGCCAGATTTTTTTCTTACCCATTTCTTCGTGGGTGCCTATATATGTTTCCAAGTATTCTGGCAATGAATTCTTTCTTTACGTTAGGTTCCATCAGCAAAGAGAAAAAAAAAGTGGCAGAATTCTCCCAAAGGTTTTTTGACTTAAAAAAAAAAAAGTATAGTTCTACAACCAGATTGTTTATGAAGGATTGAATTAAAGATCCCATTTCTCCAATTGTGCATAAGGTCCCCAGCTGCTTTGGCATCCTCTGTAAGGGAACCCAGCTCTGTTTCCAAGGGTCCCCAGAAAGCGCCACACACACAATTTGTGGCAAACCTCAGCTATGAAGACTTTCTACTCTTCTCAACAAAGTTAGTAGCTGTCCAAGAAAGAGATGCCACATATACGCAGTTACTGCCTACCCTGTACTGTGTATGAAAACTATTTTGAAACTAAGATTTCCATACCGTAGTATCTTGGATTTAAGAATTTACTGACTTCAAATGAATGGAAAGTAGAGAAAGAAATATTAATGATGGGATTTGATATGTAAATTTCTGTCTTTTGCATGTCACAGAATTATCCTTTGTGTAAAAACCTGTTAACGATGCCTTTAATTTTTAAAATTCCACACATTAACCACTTCTTGAATGTCTATAGTTGATAAAGCAAATACAAGACAAAAAAAAATGACATCAAAGATTAGGTGATCAATAACACATTTCTTCTCCATCAGATTATTTTCTTCATGTACAAAATCCCTGTTTGATTTTTCAATTATTCAAAATGTCAGAGTGATAGGAGGGTAACCAACTAACTAGGGAAATCTCTGTCTAATAATATTCAATATAAAGATTCAGAATGATGCTTCATAATGGATTAAACTTTCCCCTGTTCTGTCTCATTAGGGCTCTCCCAATTTGACCCAGTCCAAACCTATTACTTAATATATATCTAACAGTAAAATTGCATAAATGCTCACTAGTACAATAGAGGCTAAATGAGCAGTTTCGGATAATTTAATTAAGTTGTAGGTCTTCTAATATAATTCCGTAAGTATGTGAACTTTTAACTTGTGTTAACTCAATTTCCTTATGCTTTCATTTACCATTTGTTGGGGACATTACAGTGATTAGCCAAAGTCCTTCCAGCTCCTAATGTTCTCCATAAATTTTGATTTAAATTGACTGTCACTTTCTCACTATAATAAAGTAGATATTTGACATCTCAAAAAAGAGAGCTGGTCTAGTATATTATGTTGTCAAGAGGTGGAACTTTTTTCTCTGTCGCACAAAACCCACATAAAATTCACCTTAATAAAGGCCATTTAGATTACTCAGAATGAAGGGGGTTGAGTACCACACACCTTTAGACATGTTCATACTTCAGATTTCTTGAAAAAATAGGTGCCTATGTGCCCGTGGCATTGAAAACACACATGCCATCACATTCCCACCTAATTGTTGGGTGTCAGGTGGCCATCAATGGCTAGTTGAGTCTGTCAGCATCCAGGCCCCTTCGGTCATGAGACAGGAAAGTAATGGCTGGATATTTGATTTGAGGTCAAGACAAGACTCAGCCAAATGCACTCAACTCAGATGTATCTTCCCACACTTTCTCAGCTCAAGTAACTAAAGGAGTAAATTATGTAATTGTATTCACTGAAAATTTTCAATGACTATACTCATTTTTGAACACAGCTGTAAAAGAAAAAGTGAAATTATGAATATTTACCAGAAACTCTCTTTTGTTTCAACAAAATGCTCAGTCAGTAAGGTTTGGTTATTTCTAATTATCATCCTTGAAGTTACCTAGACGGTCCGAAAATAGAGGCCTCAGTTCTTTACCCACAGTGACCCAAGCAGTTGGGGATGGTAGCAGGTATGTGCTCCAGGTTCAGGGCTGGCACCTGTGCACTGGATGCATCAAAAGTTTACAGACAGCCAGAGCTCCTTAAAAGTTTCAGGAAGGCTGTGAGATAGATGATTGCATGTGAGGGGCAAGGAATGTCAGTCTCTCTGGCCAGCGGATTCCCATAAACCACCGCTTTTACGATGTGATTGGCAACAGTATTCGCTATAGACAGGACTTCTGTAAAGCACTTTTTGCCCACAAAATATAACACTCTACTGGAGAACCTTCTTGGCACCTAGTCAAGAAGAATAAAACTTGCAGGAATAGTAAGATTAGCTAATGTTTTTGGGGAGCTTTCTTCATTCTAAGCCATGCATAAGTGTTTTTTTAATCTGTTCATACAATGACTCTAGAGTTAGCAACTATTAGGATCCCCAGGTTATAAATGGGACACCTGAGGCACAGTGCAATGAATTAGATTAGCAAAAGTGGCAAAGCAAGGCGACCCCATTTTGGGGTCAATGTTCTTTGTCATTACACAAAATGGCCTTGTTACAGCCCAGTTTCACCTACTGAACGGCATTACAGTGAGGCTTCCATGCCCAGCTATGAATATTGAATGCTCTCTATTTTAAGATACATGCTTTGTTGTTAACACAAGTAGAGCATGATTGTAAGAAATTCAGGTGATGCAGATAAGTCAGAAGAAGAAAATAAAAATTGCTACAAATTCCACTACCTAGAGGTTATTACTTTTAGGATCTTTCTATTCTTCAAGTCCTTTGCAGTACCTGTTTGAAGAATGAGAATTTAGTGATACTGAGTATATTCTTTTGTAGTCTAACATATGATAGAACAATTTATCATGAATATCTTCCAGCGTCTTGTGCTGTGTTTTGATGACATCTTTTAAAATGGCTGGTACCCTTAAATATTTCAATTTTAGGAGAAGTCAAGGTACCACATTTTATAGCACCGAGGCTCCGTCTGGATTTTGGTCTGGTTTCAGGAGGAATGATCGCCACACCTTTTATCTTTGAAGCATTTTACAGGGGGTTTTGCAGAAGGGAAAGGTGATGAGGAGATTGCAAGAAGCAGTGCGGTGTGGACACCCACCAAGACTCACTAATCAAGCTGTATGTGTTTTTTCCTTCGGTATCTCTGCAAGTGGGTATTTTAGCCTTGGGAGCAAGGGGCGAAGGATTCTTGACCTGTGCTTGAGAACCTTGGACACTTCTGTTTTTTTAAATTTTGTTTTGTTTTCCTCCCTGACTGTGCCCGAGGGGGAAAGGGTGGAAGTGACATCTTTACTGAGGCCTCCCTGGTCAAATGCAATTAGATTGACTGAAAGCTGTCAGGGAACGGAACAGAATTCTCCTACCTGGGCAGTGCACGCTGACCAGAGAAATGACTACCGAGGAGCCACTGTCTTATTGTGTCTGTCCTATTAGTGGACGGACGCTTCAACATCTCATTTAAAACTGCAGTGAGTGAAGGTGGTTTTTGAATTGTGCATTAAACTCAGCTTCCCAATATAGCTTTGGTTGAGTACTGCAGCCAAATGTCTCCGAAACATCAGGGTCTACGAATCACAGCTCCCGCTCTCTGACTGCCGGTCTGGCTGTCACTTTCTATTACGTCTTGCTCCGGACTCCGTCTGCCATGGTAGCCCCAATACCAAGCACTCGATATTAAACCACTTTCCACCTCCTGGCTCTTCATTCTTTGTCTTGAGCCATGAAAGCTGCCAAGATCTCCCATTTTCTTCAAAGTACATGAACTCTGTCTACAGTTTTGATGAAAGTCCAAATCGGCGTTCATTGTCCAGTGGGGAACACTTAGCCCTACCAGCCTTTCTCCAAGATCAAAGCCCCAGTTCTCCTCTCTCTAATAATCACTAATGGAAGCTTCAGATTCATCAAGATCAGCGTTCAAAACACTCCCTAGGGACCGAGCTGCCGGAGCCAGAGTAGGTCCTGGCGCCTGAACCTCCTTTGAAGCCCTGTCCTTCCTTCGGCCCAACCTTCCCCTCCCTGCCCACCCCCATCCTTTCTTCCCTTCACGTCTACAGCAAATAATGAGTATCAGCCAAGTCCTGGTAAATTTGCCTCACAAATACCTACAAAAATCGACTTCTTTCTCTCCACTCCTACTGTTGCTCAGCACCTAGCTCAGGACACACTCACCCCTTCCCTGGACCTGTGCAGTAGCATAGCAGCTGGTCTCCTCACACAAGTGCAGTTCCTCCCCACATCAGTCATCTACGGTAATCAGTGATCTTTTAAAAAAATGTGAATGGGCTCATGTTTCAGTCTTTAGGTGACCCAGGAGTAGCAAATCCATACATCTCAGTTTGCTGGAATAACACCAGATTTTGCTTGTGGTAATACTCAATAATAATGCCTCTTTTGCTCTCAAGAGTATTCTGCTTTAGAGAATAAATGATATGGTCCTATTACCTAGGAGGCCTCACCTCAGTGGCCTTGGGCAGCTCCTGCAGGTGGATGGTTCTGCACTGGCCTGCAGGTCCTGGGATGGGCCACGTGCCCTCCCACCGAGGACCTTGGTTCATGAGGTCCCTTCCTCCTAGAATGTTATTTAAACCTCCTTTCCCTAATTTCTCCTCATTCTTCTGATCCCCCTAGAAAACAAGCTCTATGAAGGCAGGAACTTCTGTCTCTTTTGATGGCTACCATACTCCAAGAGCCTGGAAGGGTCCTCGGCACAGAATGGGCATGGAGTAAATACTGGCTACATGAGTCAGTCTCGACTCAAGCACTACGTCCTCAGGGAAAACTTCCCTGCCCTTCATTCCTACCCCTGGATTTGTTTGATTTCTCTACAAAACATCCTTAGAAAGCTGTGCACTTTCTTTCAGAGCATTCAGTTCTGATCATATAAGCATTTCGTTCATTAGATTTTGACTTTGATGGGAGTAAGGATCCTTTCCATTCTGTCAATTTTTGCATCTGTTTCACATAATATACTGATCTAAAAATGTGTGTTGAATGAACAAATGAACAAGCACTCTGACAGCACCAAATCAGACCTGTTAGCCAATCTAAGAACAATTAGATATGGCCTTATTCACTAGAAGCTTATAATCCATCTAAGGGAGAGAAAAACAAAAACACACAAGTAGATGCCAGTATAAGGTAATGGGTTTTAGAACAAAGGACCCTAAAAATTATATAGATAAACTTACACCAGCCTTAAGTGACTATTGCACAGTGCTTGTAAGAATCACATGAGCTGTCTGGGTAACAAGTACTTGTAAAGGTTTAGAGGTGAGAAATATTACTGTGTCTTTGAATGTCAAGGAAAGATGATGGAAAAAGCAAACGAACTGAGTTTTGAAGGCTTCATTCTCTAACAAACATCTATTAAGTATTCATATGTAACACCAAGAATAAGACACAGTCCTTGTTCATGTAGATTAGAGGTTGGCAAACCATGGCCCTTGTGCCAAAGCTGGCTGCCTGTTTCTGTAAATAAAGCTCTATAGGAACATATTCACACCCATTTATTTCCATCTTGTCTATAGCTGCTTTTACCCCTACAACATCAGAGCTGGGTCGTTGCAACAGAGATTGCATAGCCCATAAAGTGAAAAATATTTGCTATTATCCCTTTGCAGAAAATGTTTGCTAGCTGCTGAGATAAACTCTCAGGACTGAGGGGGAGACAGCTGCAAAACACCAAACATTGTAGGACACGTGGACCGAGGAGAGACATGCCTCAAGCTTCAGGGAAGAGGAGTAGGGGAGGAGGTGCTTAATTAGTTATGGGAGGGAGCCCAGAGGGTGAGTGACACCGTAGAGGATCAGGTGACCAGCAGGAATTTGATGATAAAGAAATAAGAAAGAAAAAGGGGATACAGTCATAACAAAAGTTAGCATGCAAAAGTGAATAGATCTTTGGGGGGAAATATAGAAAACTTCCAGGTAGGACCAGTGTTTCCCATTGGGAAGTGCACGGTGCAAACTTCAGTGACTGAGGACCGCAAATGACACAGAGAGCCTTGAGTGTGAAGCTGAAATATTCCACATTCTCCATACAGGCAGCGGGAAGACTCTGAAGGCTCCTGTCCAGGGTGATGATACAAAAAGCGTGAATGGACTTTCAGACTCTGCGTCTGATGACCCGGAATGGGAGAGAATCTGGCAGACCGTGGAGGCAGGCTATTGAACAGGGTAGGAGGGATTGGGGATCCCAGGGTAAATTTCACCCACAGACAGATCTTTCTTTGTTTACATGGTGTTTGAACATTCAAGAAAATTAGCTGCAGACATTTATGAAAGGATATTTTACATAAAAATCTGCATTTCTACATTAAAAAAAAATAGAGTATCTGGCAACACTAAGCTCGTGTTCTTGCATGGCAACAATGGATGGCAGCTCAGCTGTGTGGGTTAATCATGTAACCCAGCCCCTGTGGGCACTGGAATTTGGGGCCTATCATACCATAATGTGGACATAAAGTTTGAAAATATCTTTAATTGGAATGCAGCCAATACACTCACCTCTCATTTCCTGCCCTGAACTCTTTATCTACTGACTATTCTTTTTGAAGCTTTCTGAAGGCCACCTCCTTCATTTTCTAACACTGGAGATTTATTTTGTGTGTGTGCTTTTGACTCTTAATTGGAGAATGATAGATCTTGTAGGTGAACATCTGCTTTGAGGTTAAGACCTCTGATTTAATTCCACTGTGGCATATCCTTCTCTGCCTCATTAATTTCTCACAGGCCACGTTTTACCTGCAAACCAAACATTCTGATCTCCTCCTCCACTTCCTAATATTGTAGTTTCCGTCTATTCCTTTTTGCTTAAGGAACCATCACGGCTTTTGTTTATGCTTCTCAGTAGAGATTTTTAAAATGTAGTTTTTGCAGTTTTATTGAGAAACCATTGACATACATCACTGTATAAGTTTAAGGCATACAGTGATATATATAACATATAGGGCAAAATGATTACTCGAACAGTTTCTGTAAACATTCATCTCTTCAGGCAGGTACAACAGAAAGAAAAGAAAGAAGAAAACAATAAAGGGAGAAATTTCCTTATGATGAGAGCCCAGGATTCACTCACCTAACTGCTTTTCTATATAGCATTTAGTGGTGTTAGCTGTAGTCAGCATTGTGCTACCTCCATAGTACTTACTTGTTTTATAACTGGAAGTTTGTACCTTTCTACCACGTACCTCCATTTCTCCCTTCTCCCCTTTGGCCCCACCCACCTCTGGTAACCACAAATCTGATCTCTCTTTCTATGAGGTGGTTTCATGTTTTTTTTGGTTGCACAGGTAAGTGAGATCATACAGTATTTGTCTTTCCCTGTCTGACCTAACTTAGCATAATGCCTTCAAGATCTATCCATGCTGTTGCAAATGATAGGATTTCCTTGTTTTTTAGGGCTGAATAATATACATATGTGTGTATATATATCTCATAATTTCTTTATCCATTCAAATGTAGATGGACATTTAGGTCATGGACACTCCATGTCTTGGTTATTCTAATTAACACTGCTGAGGACCCGGGATGCTGATACCTTCTCGAGTTACTGTTTTCATCACCTGTGGATATATTCCCAGAAGAGGAATTGCTGGATCACATGGTGGTTGTACTTTTAACTTTTTGAGCAACTTCCCTACCACTGTTTTCCACAGTGGCTGCACCAATTTACAATCCTACCAACAGTTCATGAGGGTTCCTTTTTCTCGGCATCCTTGCCAACACCTGTTATTTCTTATGTTTTTGACGATGGCCTTTCTAACACGTGAGGTGATAACTCTTGATGGTTTCATTTTCATTTCCCTAATGGCTAGTGCTGGTGAGCATCTTTTCATGAACCTGGTGGCCTTTTACATATTTTCTTTGACAAGAGGTCTATTCAGGTCCTTTGATCATTTTGAAATTGGTTTGTCTTTTGGCTGTTGAGTTGTCTGAGTTCTGTTTGTGTTGGATATTAACCCCTTATCAGATACTTGGCTTGCAAATAATTTTTCCAATTTCATAGGTTGTCTTTTCACTTTGTTGAAGTTTCTGTTGCTGTGAAGAAGCTTTTTAGTTTGATACACAAGCCCTGATCATTTATTTTTGTTTATTTTTGATATTGTTGATTGTGCTTTAAGTGGTGTATCCAAAAAATCATGACCAAGACCCCAGTCAAGGAGCACTGTTCTCACGTTTTCTTCTAGGAGTTTCAAGGTTTCAGGTCTTGCATTTAAGTCTGATTCACTTCAATTAATTTGTGTGAGTGGTTTAAGATATGAGCTTAGTTTCATTCCCCTATGTGTGATTATTCAATTACTCCAAACCATTTATTGAAGAGACTTTTTTTTCCACTGAGTATTCTTGGTTCCCTTGTCATATGTTTGGGTCTATTTCTGGGCTATTGATGTTATTCTCTTGGTCTGTTTGTCTGTTGTTATGCCAGGACCATACTGTTTTGATGACTGTAGCTTTATAGGATAGCTTGAAACCAGGAAGTATGATGCCTCCTGTTTTGTTCTTTCTCAGGATTACTTTGCCTGTTTGGTTTTTTTTTTTTTTCTACTTCTGTAAAAAATGCCATTGGAGTCTTGATAGAGATCACAATGAATTTATAGATGGCTTTAGGTAGTATTGACACTTTAACTATTAGTTCTTCTAATCCATGAACACAGGACACCTTTCCATTTCCTTGCATCTTCTTTGATTTCTTTAACTATGGCTTTTAGTTTTCAGTGTAGTGATCTTTCACCTCTTTGGCTATGCTTTTTAAATGTATCTGAAATATTTTGTTTCTGATGCTATTATAAATGGAATTAATTTCTTTATTTCTTTTTCAGAAATTTTGTTGTTAGTGTACAGAGTTTTCTTTTTAATTCTTCCTAGCAAAAAAACAGCTGTTTCTCCAAGAAAAATTTTAAAGAGGCTGGTGGCATATTCCCAAAAGAATTCTTTAAAATCCTTCATGCAATGTTTTTCTCCCTTTGCCTGGCTATTAAAAATAGGCTACAATGCTTTCAATATAACTCTTGATGAAACGTGATTCCAAGGGAGGGAAATGCCCAAAGTGGCAGCTAATCTGTCTGTACTGCTGCCGAGCCAGGGTGCTTTCCCACTGCCCCTCGCTGGGACACTGAGCTAGCTAACTGTTGACACACTACTCCTTAACTAGGGAGCAGACCGCATGTTGAATTCTACTGAGCAAGCATTGTAGACACATGTCCATGTGTAAAACCTGGTTATGATCTGCTTACATGTGTTTTATGTTTTGAGAAAAACGATTTGGCCCTTGAAAAGCAGTTTAAGCCAGGGATGTGTCAAAAGCAGGCTGTAACAGAGCTGGGACACTGCCAGAAGACTTAATAACTAATTTTTAGTATTTTATAAAAATGCATCTTATAGCATTTCTGCACTATTGAGTACCAAAAACAGCAGAAGGTCTTATCCTAGCTGGAAAAGGCCAGCCACAAACCCAATTCCATGACCTCACCTTTCCCCTTCTTGTCTGCAAAATGAAGGGGTTAAAATAGATGATCCTATGGTGCTTCTGTGCCAACTCTGTGAATTATGAGATGGATGGTGGGGCCGAACCTGTCCATAGGGAAGCCGGCTTTCTCGAAGCCTGAGCCAAATTGCAAGGACCAAGAAGTCGCCGAAAGCCCCAATTTCTCCCTGGGGTAAGGGCTGAGATGGGGCAGGACTGAGCGGTTATTCAGAAACCCTGTGAGAGGAAGTGAAAAAGTGTGGGTTTTGACTTCCGACAGTCCAGGGTTCTTTGAACAGAAAGCCATCCAAGTTCTCAGCCCCCTGGTTGTTTACTGGATTCCTCTCCCTTTTGGTGTCCTCTTCTGCCAAGGAGGATACTAGTCTGCTTGAGCTGCCAAAACAAAATCCACGGGCCGAGTGGCTTAAATTAGGGAAACTTACTTTCTCATAGTTCTTGAGGCCAGAGATCCAAGATCCAAGTGGCAGCATCAGGGCTGGTTCTGGGGTGGGGGGGGTTCTTCCCTCTTGGCTTACAGGTGGTCACCTTCTCTTTATGTTCTCACCTGACCTTTCCTCTGCACACGCGTGGAGAGAGAACCGTCTCTGGTGCCTCCTCCTCTTCTTATAAGGACACCAGTCCTATGGGATAAGGCCCCGCCCTTGAGACCTCATTTAACCTTAATTATCTCCCTAAAGGCCCTGCCTCTCAAACAGTCACTCTGAGGGTTACAGCTTCAACGTATGAATTTGGGGGTGGAGGGCAGAGTTCAGTCCACAGCGCATCTCTTAGGGGGATGTTGTGAAGAGGCGATAGAGTGGAACTAAATGACATACGCACAACTCCTGGCCCTCCACAGAACCCTACCCGGAACCACGTGTACAACCCAGAGAATGTATTCCCTGCACAAAGAGTGTGTTCTAACCTCAGCATATACTTAAGAAAACAATTAAGCAGCAGTGGATAAACTTGAAGGTTGCTATGTGGAATATCTAATGGTGTCTATGGTGTATATTTCTTTAAATATTGTTTCAAATAATTTATGTTTTGGTTTATCCTCAATAATTAGAAATGTATTTGGTTTCCAGACTTCGTTCATATTTCAAGGTCAAGCAAAATTGACTGGGTAGAGGGCTGCTGCCAGCGTCTAGCTCTGTGCACCAGGATGGCTCGCTTCTACAGCTAAGTAACTGCCTACAGCCATCCACAGCCCTGCAGAGTGTAGACAGACCATTGGTTCATCTGAGGCCTGCTACTTGATGTTAGGAACAATGTCTATGCTATTGTTTCTCAGGAGAAGTAATGGGCATAATAATAAGCCACTATTTCTATCTATACTTCTATCTCTATTTTTATCTATCTTCCTAAATATCTATCTATGCATCTAAATGATTGAGAAAGAGACAGACATTCACACAGATGGAGACACAGGGCCAGAAACAGAGAAAGAGAGAGATCCCAGACAGACTTGATAGTGGGGAGCTACCCCATGGTTCAGTAGTAAAGGATATCTTCATAGAAAAAAGGGATCCAGATAAGACAACTGGGGAGTCAGAAATGTCTTCAGGGTGAGTATAGAAAATCAGACATTGATAGTCACCTATCGTCTTTGCTGAAATGAGCACCTCATGGATAAGAGCGTTTTCCTGCAATGTACTGATGCTGGCTCAAATGTTAATTCTCTTTTGCCACCCATATAATTTTAAAAAATCCTTTAAATATGGTTTTAGGTTTCTGTAGTCATTAAACCACATTTAAAAAGCTCTGAAGTATGATAATTAGCCCAGAAAGAGAAAGGATTAAGAAGACATACCGAGGGTATTCACTATTTAAGTCTAGACTAACAGGAATGGACAGAGAAGACCCAGGCACAGTTGGGCTCTACAATAAATACGCATGATTAGGCGGGTCCAGGTGATAGCTGATCACATATTAGAATAATTACAACTGTTGGCATGTGGAGAGTCTTCCCTGAGATCACTCAGAAACTCCAATTTTCAGTGTAGATTTATTAAACCCAAGGAATGTGTCAAGGAATGGGTCAAATGAGAACATGTTTTGAAAGGAAAATAGCCACTTTTACATTAATATATTAGTATTCTTTGAACGGTATGCTCTTCCTGAATTTATATTTGTACAATTTTTGTTTTTCTTTTCTCTTGATAAAAAGGGACCAAATGCTTGGCCTGGAAGATTCAGTGGCTGACTTTGCAGGGGGTCCTGAGGAGTGTGGGGCCATCAAGAGGAACCTAGGGTACTGGCTAGAATGCAAGCAAAAGCGGGTCTGAGGTTCAAGTCCTTGGAAGAAACAGAGGTCAGTTTCCACAAAAGCAAAGGATGGGGAATTGTCTAGAAGGAAACAAGAGGAGATGCAGGAAGGGGTAAGGAGAAGTCATGGAAAGGTACCCCCAGGTCATGGGAGGAGAGATACCTGAATGTGAGTTGGCCAGAGTTGATCTTCCGGATAGTACATTCTACAATGACTGGGATTAAGAGAAATCAGCATTATTTCTCAGAAGGTAATAGAATCCAGCTACATTTCATTAATCTGAATTCTTCTCCATCTTTGGAGCTTAGATTTTTGTATGACTGACTCATCTTTCCCTGCTTTAAAGTATGTTTCTCATCCTATATTTTTATCCTGTGTATATGTCTATTCTTAATCTTCAATTCAATACAGTCTGTTTGTAAGGCATTTAGCTGAGATGGGGGAGCTTTGTAACAGCAACTAAAGAATTTTGTCTAAGCATAAAGCATTTAGAGTCAAGGAAATATAAACATAGGAGTATATTGTCCCTGCCCATCCCTGCAGCCTGCCTTCCCTCACTGCCTGTGTCTGCAATTCAGTCAGGCAGGATTCCCTGCAGTCCCATGATACAGTGGGTCAAGTCAGGCCTCTATTTCCACACAGTCTGGAGCCTGCCTAGGCACATTCTTCACTTCCTTTTTGCCTTGACAAACTCTTACTTAACACTCACCTAAGGGTGCCCTCTGCAAAGCTTTCTCTGACATCCTAGTTTGATGTCAATGATCATAAAGATCCTATATGATTATCTTGCATTACAATGGTCTGTGTACCTGGCTGTCTTTATTATGAAGGAGAAGGGGAGATACTCCTCCTTTATCTGCAGACCTAGCATCTGGTACAGTACATAGGGAGTCAGGAGGCCTTTCAAGATTTCTGAGCGGAGGAAGGGACGTCAAGACTTGGTTCTCTGATCTCTTGTGTGCACAGTGTGTATGTGTAGGTGTGGTGTGCATGTGCACGCACGCATGCATTTTCCCGAGGGCGGTCCTAGGTTTGGGAAATAGAAGAAACAGCTTTCATGTGCCTGGTGTATAATACACGTGGCAAACCTTAATAAAGGGTTTGCACTCTAGACTGAGTCTAGTAAAGGGACAAGGAATCAAATATGGGGTTCATACTCAAACTGAGGGCCCTAAGACAAGGCATCAGTGATACATGGCCGACAAGGGCTGAAAGGAATTCCTGGAAATTTGGTTCTAATCACGTCTTTCCTGCTAATCTCTTCCAATTACAGTGAGAGAGATAAAGGCCCGAGAAGGCATGTACTGAAAATGGTGGGGTTCATTTTATGATGTTAGCATGCAAAACAATACAATGTAACATCAAACTACTTGCTGTACAATGGAATGCTGGGGTTTTTTAATGGAGTTGAGAGTATTCAGCTCCCTATGAAACAAATTACACTTTGTTATTCTCTTTTTCTAAAGTGACCTATGCAAATTCTTAAATCACTTTTTACTTTGCCTATTACTGAGTCTATTACTGACACGAAACTCATTTCTTGGCTTTATTGCCCTTCACCCCACTCATGAAGTGTTTTTTTTCTCTTTCTCTTCACTGAATTGAAAGTTGAAAAGATTTTCTAATTCTGTATTATATTTCATTTTGTGATTTTTTTATTTTACTATTATTTCTTCTAACTTTTCAATCCATTTTCTGTGTGGAGGCTTGTATAAAATCTAATGCCTAGTAACTTATATAGATTAACAGCATTTATCTCAGCATATTACAAAATGTTTATTTTTAGTATCTGTACTCATAGATAATGCATATCAAGTTTTAATCTAAATCATTAATATGTCTGCTTATCTTTAACTACCAAAGTTTTTCATATTTATAGATTATTGCTCAAATGTTTTGCAGGGTTCATTAAAATGCATGACCAGAAATGTGTTTTTACTTACAACATCTTTGTTCATATGTGTAAGAAAGACCTATTACCAAAATATTTTAGGGAAACTTAGAATAAAAAAGGAAAATAAGGTTCATACTCTTACTCAAAAGCTAATTAAATATTCTTTTGAGAATATAACACTGGAAGCTGTCTTCATCAAGTAAGTGAAACTACTATATTTCTTGTTTTATTTTTTTCATTTATCATTTGCGTTTAGACAGTTTAATTGCTGTAATGAAACCTTTCCTTAATTCTCATCCCAGGAACCAAAAGACATTTATTGCTTCAGTAGAAGCAATCTGGGTTTTTTTTTTTTTAAATGTGATTCATAATGAAACTTCACATGGAGGTAGTACTTGTTTTTTCAACTTTAAAAGATAAACATTCTCTATTCTTATTATTCTCAAGGATAAGAAGCCTCTTACAAAGTCTCACTGCCATCCTCAAATCATTAAATTTGCAGCCATTGCAGCAAAATGGGGCTTTCAGATGAAAAACAGATATAGATGTCTTTGGAGAGCTCACTCTCCCAGACCCAAGTCCTTCAGAAATCCAAGTTCTATTTTTATTCTACTGGCAGAGTTTGGAGTGATACACATAGGCTTTGAGGTTAAACAGAGGTACATCCAATTCATGACTCTGCTACGCATCAACTCTGGGACTGCCAGGACTCTCTGAGCTTCACTTTTGTGCAAAGCAGGGACAGCATCAGTGCCAATCTCAGGGAATTGTCTCAGAAATGATAGAGCATGGTGCTTGGTGCTCCAGAGATGGCGAGTTCCTGTTTGCGGCAAGTAGTGCCATCCACTAATGCCATGTTAATAATGGTGGCTAAAGTCGGGCAATGTAACTATTCTGCATAGAAAAAAGAACCCCAAAAAGCAGTCCTAGATAGGGAAATCAGACTGTCAGTGAATGGTAACACAGACTTTTCTTCAACATAATTAAGAGATGTTTCAAAGTAAGTAGATTAAAATCATCCTATACTACAGAGACCAGGAATGGATAGTCCCTGAGAGTGACAGAGTCTCCCCACATCTTGAAGACCTTGGAGAAATCACGAATATTCCAGTGCCAGAGAGGCAGCTCTATCTCAGGAGGCAGTCCTAGGGTTCCCCAGGTAACTTAGAGCTCTTAAAAGCCCACTAGGGCTTTACTCTATCTTTTGCAACAACTGGGATTTATTGTAGACAGTAAGATTCTTTTTAAATTATTGCTTTGGGTTGTATCTTCCAAAGTGTTAGTCAAGCGCATTATAAGAGGATAATAATGCTACAGTAGCTTTTCTTTTGGCCTCAAACTCACAGTAACTACATGCCATAATATCCCTTCAGCCTTCACTGAGACACACTGAACCCTGTTAGGGGTGGGGGAGGCCTTGTTTATGGCCACAAAGCGGCCCCCCACTGTCAGGTCCGCTAGTGAGCAGTGTGTTCCTGTAACAGATGTCCTATCTGACTTTGGCAGTTGTATTTCAGCATCACCTAGTGACCAACAGATAAGGGAATATCTCTGAAAGTTCACAGATGGAAGGCTGCCAGCTCTCATCACTGAAACCTTACTCTCCTTTCAGGTCAGAAGGCCTGCACATGTGAAGGGGGGATGGAGGCAGAGGAAGAAAGACAGAAAGGACACTTGGACAGAGCGGCGATAAGGAGGCTCCAGAGAACAGACACCCCAGTAGGTCCCAGCAGAGCCTTGGTTGGGGAGAGGGGTTGTCAAAGTGCCACGAAAAAATGTGACTGGCTCAAAAAATGCATCCTCTGTATTCAAGTTTCTATTTTTACTGTAATCCTTAATTTAACATGTGCATAAAATAAAATATAAAATTTAATAGAGCCCTAGACAAGGGACCAGTATTTTCTCTGTCTCTGTTCTTAAAATTACTTCCTTATGGACTTGGCTAAAGTCACCCATCTTGTGGTGGCTGTGGTGGAACCCAGACCAGAATACAAATTCCCTTATTATTATTGTCATTGTTACTATTATTGATCTTGTTACCACTAGTTACATGTATAGATTGCTTATTGTTTTCTTTGCAGTTGCTAAGTTCTTTATATATTTAAAGACATTTCAGTTTACTTGTATAGGTGTTTGTCCAAGGATATATAAATGGTTAATAAGAACATGAAAAGATGCTTAATGTCATTTGTTATTAGGGAAATGCAAATCAAAGTCACAATGAGAAATCACTTTATACCTCCTGTAATGGCTATAATACAAAAAATGAGGGAAAAAGTGTTTGTATGGATGTGGAGAAATCAGTACCCTTGAGTGTTGCTGATGGGGATCTAAAATGGTGTAAGCCCCTGTGGGAAACAGTTTTGCTAAAAAGTTAAACAGAAAATTACCATATGACCTAGCAATTCCACTCCTAGGTATATACCCCCCAAACTGAAACAAGAACTCAAATATTGCACACCTATGTTCATAGCAGCATTATTCACAATAGTTAAAAGATAGAAACAACCTGAATGTTCATTAACAGATGAATGGATAAACAAGATGTGCTATATCCATTCAATGGAATATTATAGAGCCATAAAAGGAATGAAATACCCACATATTCTGCAGTATGGATAGACTTTAAAACCATGATGCTGAGTAAAAGAAGCCAGACACAAAGGTCACCAACATGATTCCATTTATATGAAATACCCAGAATAGCTAAATCCACAGATAGAAATAGATCAGTGGGTGCCAGGATCTGGGGAAAGAGGAACAGGAAGTGACTGCTTACTGGACACAAAGTTTTGTTTTGGGGTGCTGAAAATGTTTCATAACTAGATATAAGTGGCAGTTGGACATCACTGTAGATGTCCGAAATACCATGGAATTGTTCAACTTAAAATAGTTAATTTTATGTGACCTGAATTTCCCCTCAGTTGATACACATTTGAAATCATTTAATCCTTATGATAAATCTCTGACATGGGCACTATTTTCTCCATTTTTCAAATAATTCAAGTATTCTTAACACTGAGATACATATTATTTTTAGCAGAGGAAATGTGGCATTATATTCAGAATAGGATTTTATACATGATGGACAATATAGGAATACATTCTTTCAGGAAGACATAAAATGACTGGACAGGTTTCGCTGATGCTTGCTACCAAGTCCCACTGGCCGCGAGCATGTAATTTCGAATCAGTCCCAGCCGACAGCGCTGAGGACCACCCTCTCTATCAGTCGACAGTGAGGTAGCCAGGAAGAAAAATAATTTGGTAATGAAAGTGGGAAAGAGGCTAGGACATGTCCTGCTGTGTCCTCCTCTGAGCTACAATCTTTCCATCAGTATTTTTAGCTCCAGAGGGATACTGGATGTGTGTGATGCAGGGAACTTCTCAGGGAAGGAAGTGGGAGGGAAATTCCTGAGCAAACAGGTGTGAGGAGCTCAGCTCCAGATCGTCAACTACCTTCATTTGAAAACATTCATCTCAAAAAAGACGCACCATTAAGATTCTGTTTCTATTTTTCTGCAGTGACTGCCACATAAATAATATGCAGGGAAACCCGTTAGTGAGTAAAGGTTTGTTCTAGGCAGTTAGATTAGCTCTACTCCAATCAACAAAGCATTATTTTCTTTTCCAAACACTTGTGTTCTACCCCTACTCTGACGTCCTATAACAGACCTGCTTCTCTTCCTATCTGGTCACCCCTTGCTGATCCCTCCCCAAGGCAGGCAACTATACCCTATCACAGTCCCTAGGCTTTCTGAACCCTCTTTTGTGACGTCTCTCCAGTCAAACATTTTGAATGGGACCTGGCTGGTTACTCCATGAAGTCAAATTCTTCATC
Source organism: Manis javanica (assembly GCF_040802235.1). Classification (NCBI taxonomy): domain Eukaryota; kingdom Metazoa; phylum Chordata; class Mammalia; order Pholidota; family Manidae; genus Manis; species Manis javanica. The sequence continues at coordinate 102,897,393 of NC_133167.1, forward strand.
TGCCTTTCTGGGTTGTCCACTATTTAAGACTCATTTCTCAAGAAGGAAGCCAGACTGGATCTTTCCTACTTCTTCTTTTTTTTTTTTAATCAACACTACTAACACATGATCTCATTTAAATTGCCTAACAAGCCAGGCATTGCACAAGAAAGAAAGTGAGGCTGCAGAGACTAAATACATTACATAACTGGGGAAGGTCAGAGGCAGGATTTGAACCCAGGTCTTTTTGGTGTCCAAACCCATGGTGTAAGGTACTGGTCTGGATTATTCATTTTACTTTCCATTTTTAACGACTCTGAGCCTGTTCTGTTCTGATGCCAACTCTTAAGAAAATTTCCCTTCACTCTCCTGCTTTTCTCCAGCCAATGCCCCTGACCCTCGGCGCCGGAGGTCTTCTCCTCATTTGAACTCACAAAGAGGAGCAAAAGTTTCCTGTCTGTTGCTGGCGTGTATCTTTTCTTCCTTCTAATCATCACACTACTAATTCGGTGATAGTACTAAGGAGGCAGGTACCATATCTAATCCTTGTATTTCTGACCTTGTCTGGCATAATAACTGGTTTACAATAGGTATTCAATAATTATTTGTTCAATAATTCTTATAGATTAGCTACCAGGAGAAATGTTCTTCAGCACAGAGTTGTTTGTTCAAAGTTCTTCATAAAATTGAATTTTATCCTTCAGTCTTTCACTACACGTAATTTTTTGACATTTTGGGGACATTGAAAAGGGTGCACACTAGTGAAATAGCTCTCATGTTAACATATGACTAAAGGGCTTAAAATATTAAGTGCTGAAACTTATTTTTATCCAAGTGCTTGCTTGAACCAACATTGAGACTAAAGGGAAAAGATAGGACTCTTTGTATATCTGTTGCTTTAGATCTCTGATTCTCACGAAGTCCATGACAGGTCCATGTAGACAAATTAATTTACAGAAGTCATCAGCTTGACTGCGAAAACACGTAAGCATAAACCACCCTGCACTTTTCCTTTGTGTGACTTCCGCATATTCTATTATTCAGGTCATCACCTTGAAGGTGTCCAAATTCACCAACTGTAAGAAAACCTATCAGATTATAGAGCAGCAGTAAAAATAAAGTGATGTTATTGAAAAGAAATGAATCAGCACATTCTTAGCGGAACTGTTTTCTCATGTGACTCGTACTGCTTAACTAACTTTTTCCTCGTGATTGTTCATTTATCACATCAAGAGTTTCTGTGGACATCTGCTTCTTCAAGCACAGAAGCACAGGCATGTTGAAAATGTAGCTCTCTGGTCGGTATTTTTAAAAGCAAGACATTAAGGGGGCCAATTACTATGGGCTTAGCTAAAGGTCTTTCTTCATTTTCCAAGAGATAAAGGAGATGGCATAAATTTCAAAATTTCAGTGTGGTCTGTTTATCAATAAAATTTCATGTACATAGAGCTCATAATACTAAAATTGAAAAAGCCCTTCGCTTCGTTTGGACCAGCGATACTCTTCATAAAGCTCATCTCAAAATCACGTGGCATCCAAAGTGTCTATGCAAAACCATTAATCTCAGAATGTGTCTAAACACCAACCTTGGGACAGGCTACAATTTTCCGTTCTCCATGACAGACAAATAGCTAGGGGAGTGCTGTCATCTGACCCCATGCTTTCTTTGGTAGTCATGGAAAGAAAGGTTTTTTATATACTGCCTTGTCATAAAAAGACTACAAAACCCATCAGCACGGTATAACTTTACATACAAAAGTAATGCTATGAATAGGTATTTTAGTCAGCCTGTGAAAAATAAACAAGACAGTCCTTAAATCAATGTCATTCTGCAGGCATTAGCATGGACATGTATTGACTGATTCTAACTAAAATGGAAAATACATGTAAATTTGACTGCTTTATTTTGACATGGGTGTTTCTGGCTGCCTTTAACCTGTGTACAGAAATAGAAAATTGTGAAGAAATCTCCTTTACAAAACCTGGGTTTGTCCTCTTTATAGGTACTCAGATATCCTTGTTAGATTAAGTACCTGACTATATGATAAGCGCCTGACTATATGATAAGTATTTCATAAAATGCCAGTTAGTCTGAATGTCTGGCATATATTAGGATATACAGTCAAATGCGTGCTGATAGTTCCAGTGATGTGAATTGAAAAGGTAACCCCTGGAATGTGTATCCAGTTTGTAGTTTTCATTTGTAGAAATTGGCTGAAAACTTAAAAGCTCCAATAATACAAACATTTATTTATTTTCTGTTTTATTTTCCTGTGGTAAGAACACTTAACATAAGATCTCACTTGTGAACAAAATTTTAAGCGAACTGTATGGTACCGCTCACTGTAGTTACAATCGCGTATTTAACTTCTAATTCTATATTTTTCTTTAAAAGCACACGTGAATGTAAGTAAGAGGCAAGATAGCTGCTGCTGATTTTGCATAACCTGGTGCCAATTATTAAATAAATATAAACGTGGGTCCATAGGGGAGCCTTTTGTGGAATATTTGGAGGAGGCATTATCAACGTTAGACTCTCATCACGTGTTGCAATAGGACCTCTTTGCAGCATGGAGGGTAATCAAAACTGATCTGTGAAATTCGCACAAGGTCTAAAGTGAGAGCCCAGAAAGCAAAGAACAAAATAACTTAGAGGTCTTTTAAATAAGTTTGCAGGGCTTTGTAAGAAATGGTGGAAGGCAGCAGGACACCGGGTTGGAAACGTGAGCACCCACCTGACCCACGCCTGCGTCAGCTGAACGGACTGCCTCTGTCCCCGGGCCGCTGTCTTTCACTGGGAGCTCGCTTCCCCCCTCAGTAGCAATTTGAAAGCTGTACGAGGAGCCAGAGACGACCGAGATAAGTCAAAGGACGGAAGTCATCTCTAACACCACCTCAAACTGCTTCCGTGCCCTTACTTTGAAAGAGTTCTGGTCAGCAACTCTGAGCGCCCCAAATGCAGGCGTTCTGCAGAGAAATGGCAGTGATATGGAACCATGCCAGTGGAATCTGGTTTGGTGAGTGTCACCTGGGAGACAAAATTTGAACTGCATCCTGAACTTTCAGAGACAGGTGACATTTTGAGATACATAACACATTTATTTAATATTGAAATAAGGATCTAACAAATATATTTCAGTGTCATATGCTGAGAGTGCCCCCATATCTGGGTAATGCATAGCCCTGTGTAGGCAGCATATGCTTCTTAGTTTCTAGGTACATGTGACCTAAAATAGTTCAAGGCCATTGTCTGGTGGTAGTAATTGCAACAGAAACACTCATTTGTTTCATATCCACAGTTTTAGCTTTATATCTTATAATTACCATAGAGGTATTACTTTGCCACTAAATTAAGAATCAACAAAGCCTGAAGCCCTTATAAGCTGGTCTGTGGTCACTCTGCATAAGGCTCAATTCTGTGCTTCAGTTACGACGGCTCTTCTATGCATTTAATATAGTCAATGGCATATGTATCTTTAAACATAGATTCTTTTTTAAAAAAAGGATTAATCTGCACTGTCCCTTCAAACTTGAGGCCTTCATTGGGATACAAAGGTGCTGAACTTCTCGGCAGAAATCTTCCAGGAGGATCTCTAGCTTGCCTTGGACTTTTTTGAGATGGAATCCTTCTCATGAAGTTGAACTTCATTCCAGCCGTCTGATTATCTAATGTGGCGCATCGGTGTGCAGGCAGGGAGAGAACCGCAAACCAGCTAGAGGTCCAGTAAGCTCTGTGGGTCCAGGAAGAGAAAACCTCTGCTTCTTGCTTTTTGCAGCTTCGCTCAACCTCTCCCTCCCCACGGCCCCCTGAGAAATTTCTTTACTTTAAAACTTAGAATATTTGACTCCTCTGGTGTCCATTCACAGTCTCTGAGGTTCACACTTTGTTCTTCTTCAGGATCCATTCCTTCTCTGAACATTTATCATCCCATGCATTGTGTAAAGAGAATTCCCGGCAGCAGATTTTGAAATGAAAAAGTGTTGAGCATCTGAGTGTTTTCAGGTGCTGGTGTCAGTGCCTGGAATGCGTCCCGTTGACAATGACGGCTATCGCTGGGGGCACCCGAGATCTCTCTATTCTGAGCCCTCTTCAGAAATCCGCTGTATCTGATTGTTCCTTTAGGTCAAATGGAGTAGGAAGACAAAGAAGCCGAGCATATTCTTTCCTTCTGCACTTTGTTGTTAAAAGGGGGAAGAATCCCACTAGGACCTCCAACTCAATTTGAGATATTGCCAAACTTTGTAAGAATTCCTATTCTTCCTCCCAGCCCGCCTCCCTTCATTGTGTGTTCACAGACGGGCCCGAATAAAGTTTCTTTGCTCCTCTAAGGTCCCTTGTACATGGCTAAGAATTTACTGCGGGTAACACCGAGGCAGGCCACAGGTAAATGAGACTAAAGGACATGTATTGTTTTGAGAGGCTGTGGTAGGCAGCTACTTGCATTTAGCTCAGAAAACGGTAATTTTCCTTTCTTACGGAGAATTCCGGGAAACTTCCCAGTATCGTCCTTGGAGCTCGCGCTGTGGAGTCTTTATAAAGGTTGCTTTTGTAGTGCAAAAGGCGAAAACACTTTAGTTGGTTGTCAGAGGTGGGCAGGTGAGAAGTGCATACCGGCTTGAGCCAGCCGGTTGTGCCAGAAGCAAACTCCGCTTCTGATACAGGAACTTCTCGAGAGAGAGAAGATGTGGCAAAGGACCTGAAAACAGCAAGGAGGAGACCAGTGCAATCCGCATGCTTCTTAAAATGTATTTCTTCTTGGACACAGGAAGTCATTTTCCATCAAAATGGAACGTGTCATAATGTAATGTGTCAAAGACATTGTTAAAAAAAACAAACAAACTGGAACTGAGCTGCGTATAGCTGGTCTTAGATCTCTCAGTCAGTTTCACACATTAAGACGGCGGAACATGCAGAGCTTATAAATTCTCCTGTTGGAGAGGGTTTTGGAGAATTTCACAAAACGCAGTGGGATCTTGGTGGGGGTACTGGCGTTTACCACCGAGTTCTTTAATGGCAGCTAAACGAGAGAACAGCACTCCTAATTGACTCAAGTAGAATTCAATATCGTAACAAAGCAATTGCAGAACAGTGTTCTTTTATGAAACCAATTTTCGTGCTATGATTTTTAACTCTTTTATTTACCGGGGACTTCGATTTGTTTCCCAAAGCCTGCAATTTTTATCCTGTGCAGGAGTTTTCTTTAATTGTTCCATTTTTTTTTTCTCTCCCTTAACATTTTCTGCTATCGCAAACCATATATGTGTTAGAGATACACATTTATGAAACATACTGTTGATTTTAAGTGTAATGCCTGTCCCAGTTCAACATTCCCACCTAAGTCATCTGGGTTCAGAGCTCCTGCCCTGTTTGCCTAGAACTATGCCCTTTGATGACCAGGGTGGCATACGGTTTATTATTTTCAATCCTGGAAGACATCCTCCCTCCATGCCACCTCTCTCGTCAGCAAAGACCGTTGAAACGATCAAGCAGTTTGCACTGCTGAGTGTGAGAGGCATGGAGTCAGGGGAACATCACCTGTCTGTCCCACAAGGAAGGTGCTCCTTGCTCTGTCGTGTGCTGAGCCCACATTACTGGCCACCACTTAGAATGTTGACGGACATGGGAAAACGCACGTCAGTCCTCTGGTCTGGGGGACTCCCAAAGTGAACTTGACATGCAGGCTGCCCCAGACAGAGGTGAGATAAATGACCTTAGCCTGAGGCAGAAAGTAAGGCCTTGCGAGAGAGAAACAGATAGCTATGTGGGAATTCAAGCAAGCAAGAGCTGTTTCCCACTGGGGATTGGAGTGGGTGGGTTGGGGGTGAGGAAAAGCATCATGGGAGGCGACCTGAAAGTGGGGTTTCCTGCCTTAGTCCTCCTGGCTGCCTTTGCTCTGAAAGGCTCTTTTTTCAATTCCTACAAAGCTTTAGCTCTCAGCTTGAATGGCATCTCCTCAAAGAGTCACCCATGACTTCTAAGTACGATTTTCCTGTTGCTGTCTTTCGTGGGATCCTATTAATGTCCTTCCTAATAGCCCATCATACCGTGTAAGTATTTAATTAAGTTATTTGTTTTCTATAAAGCTGTTGTTGGGGAATTTAAACTCCACAAGTGTCCTGACTCTGTCACCTCTGTATTTCCAGGACTGAGCATATTGCCTGACACTTTGTAGACACATAATAAGTCTTTGTGGAATAAGGGAGTGAGTAAACCAAACAGATTGAGCAACAGGGATGGTGGAGGGGGTGTGGAGGGGGCGTGGGTGGGGCAGGAGGAGAAAGGGAGACACCATTCCTGGCAGAGCAAATGGTCAGAGTTTCTTAAACAGAGTCAAGAAAATGGTTCAGCCTGGTTGAAGCACATGGGAAATGAAAATGAGTAAGGAGAAAAACGTTCGAACTAGTAAATTAGGATCAGAATGCGGAAGACTTTGCACTTCACTCTTTAGGTAACTGATGGTTTTTGAGCAGAAGACGGATATTATTACCCTAGATCATCTTGTGTATTTAAGCGCATTTCTCTGCCTTCACTACATCTACTGCCAATGCTGTGATCTTTTGACCAGACCCATGGACCTCGGAAAGGGCTGGCTGGGGCTGCCAGGGCCCTGGGTTTAAACTGAAATGAGTTCCAATGACCCACTGAGTCCTATAGTGTGAAGGTTCACACCAGGTCAAGTCCAGCACCTCAGATAAATTCAAGTCAATAGATTCAAGGCCTCTAGGGTGTGCTCAGCCCTGTGGTGAAACACAAAATAAATCAAAAGCAGGGTTCCCTTGCCTTCGAGAGCAGGGGAGAGCTGTCTCTGATGGACTTGCTCGAAGTGACCTTCCCACTTGAAGGTATGCAAGGGAATTAGGCAAAGCTCAGGTGCACGAGACCTCTTCCTACACAGAGCTTTTTATGAAGTGACCTGGCTACACTAGGACCTAGGGAATAGGTTTGTCCCACTGTGGATCCCCATGGCTGTGTGTCTGTCCTGGTCCACACAAACCTGGAGAGGCAGCGTGAAAGAGCTCTAGACGAGGTCTCAGAAGCTCAAGGCCCTACACCTGTCGCTAAGGGACCATGTTTCTTGGGCAAGTCATTTTAATGATCAGTATGTTTTATCATTTCAAAGAACTCAGCATTTGTTAATTTATCAACTAGTCATTATGTATCCATGAAATGCCAAGCACAGTGAAGAAAGAACCCCAGCTTTCTAGGGCTTGTATGAGGAACAAATGAGATGATGGATGGGAACTAGGCCTCCAACTGTAAATCCCTGTACAGTGCAAATCATTTTAGGTTGCAGGAGACCCTACAAAACTGCCTGAAGCACGCTGGGAGGGTTATGTATCATCTGGTCACAGAAAATACTGCTAAAATGCCATCTTTAAGTCAGGTCTTTGGGATCTAATATATAACGAAATATACAAACACAAAAGTTTGTCAGATTTTCAGGATACTTTATAAAAATCTATTTATTTGGAAAAATGAGTTGACATTTTTACCCTTGATTTAGAAAGCACATTGCTGCTAGTGTGTGCCTGGCCATAAGAGCAGGTCTCTTATTGAAATGGGTCTCCATTTGCCAAATGCTTTGACCATGTGGCGACTCGGTGGCCCGGAGCAGAGAACCCAGCAGGGGGGAAGGCTGGGCCGGGTGAGGAAGTGTGGCATCATAGCGTCTTGGGGAAAGAGTGAATGACGAGGATCTCAGAGCAGGAGTGGGTGGTGCAGATCTGAAGCGCTGACGGGCAAAGAAGCACGGCTGGCTGCTATGAGAATAAGAAGACATCCTCGCCGCCGATAAAGAGGCAGCAATGGGTGGTGAGCCACCCACAGCATAGCTGGACCTTGAGAAAGGACCCTCCTTTGAGAAATGGCCCCTCGTGTCTGCAGGCCTGTTTTTCAGCCTGTTGCCGGGGACCTCTTCTTCTCTCCTCCACCTCTTTGCCAAGTAGCTCTGGCCTCTGCTGGCTGGCTGGCCATCTACCTGGGCTCTCTTGATTGCCTAGAGGAGGCTGTTCCTTCATAAGGGACATGTGAAGGTCAAACCCCTCCATGAAGAACCGTCCTTGTTTCTAGGGCTTGAACTTAGTGACTTGGAAGGACTGTGCATCAAGCCAGGGTCTCTCCAGTTCGGCAGTATTGCCGTTTTGGACTGGGTAACTCTTTGGCGTGGGGGCATCCTGTGCCCGGTAGGATGTTCATCTGCATCCTGGCCTCTGCCCACTGGATGCCAGCAGACCCCCTCTCCCCAGGTGATCTCTGGGCACCACTGAATTTCCCTGTGACAAATACTTTAAACAACAGAAATCCTGTGCTAATTTCCTTCTTTTTTTAAATTCCCACAGCATGTCATGTGGACTTCTGCGGCATCACACGTCACTTTATTTGATGGGTCTTTCTTATGACTTATTTCCCTTAACAGACAGAGAGTTCTTTGCGGGTTGGATACAAGTTTGATTCATTTTTTGTATCCCTCTAAGGGCCTAGCACAATGCCACACAAAAATAAATAAATACACATTTAAGGTCTTGAGTCCTTTTTTCGAAGGACTCTGTTTCTCCATTAAGCCAATTTTCTTAATGGCAGTGCAGACAAAACATGCACTTTCCAAGGTCTGAGTTTTAATAATTTTTAGTTTGAAAGAGCAGCACAAATTCTTCCTTGTCTAGACACGGTGCTCTCCAAGAGGCATTTATATGTCGCGACAGACCTCACCCATGTAGTAAAGATAAATAAACACCACTGAGGCTGACATGCGGCCATCTGTTGCTGGCCCTCCCAGATTGTTCTTTTTCTTCTGAAGGAGTGATCAGATCTCTTTTTGAGAGTCACTTTACCTTGATTTGGAACTTTGGCATTTAATACAATTGTAATCTTAAAAACCCTTCAAGAGCAGAAACATGGCTAACATAAATGAGTGTGTCCTGCTCTGGTGCACTGCACACTGAACTTCCAGCTGAACCTAGTGGGTGGTGTTAGTGGGAGTGGAGGGCACAGGGGGCGATTATAAGAGATATCAGGTTGCTGACCATGCTGAAGGGGAGAATAACTAAAGTGCCTTCTCCGCCCACCTCCCACCTCCTTTCCAGACTAGAGGAAAGGAACTCTTCAAACTGGCTACAAACTATACTAAGGTAGGTCTTGAGGTCAAAATTTGATACAGAAGAGGGATTTCTGATCCCAGGTTTTCTTTGCACACCTCGTTCTCCGGATAAAGGCCTACTGCACTTTGTATAAATCTAGTCTAAGATGGCGCTCCCACCAAAGAACTTTTGTTCATGAAGTGTGTCCATGGTATGTAATTGAAGACAGAGAAAGGATGCTAAGGAGTTCTGTAGCTGGACATATAAATAGACGCACACAGAAGCCAGCATGCACATTGCTGGTCCCCGCTGTGGAGACTCTCCTTGAGCAACTCTGAGAAATACCAGCTGATGGCTGACTCCCCCATGCTATGTAGGTCAGAAGGCTATGTGAACCCAAATATTAAAAAAAAAAATCACAGTGAAACATACCCTCCGTTGGTCCTAAGGAGTTACATAGAAAGCTTCCCTAATTGACCACATCAGAGGAGAGTTTGAACTTCTTGCATGAAAACAACGCACCATTCCTGGTGATAAGGCCATTTACAATGAGGCTTGACTCCGCGTGTTCAAGAATAATAGAAACAGTATTTTTAAATAAATGTGTTGCAACATGCGGGCAGTACTTTCAAAAGTATCGCCTGCTGCCCTTTTAGAGAGGTAGGCTGCTGCTCTGCTGGAAAAGTGAAATGGGCTCTCAGGAAAGTTTTTCCAATAAACAGTGTCTGAGAGGGATTTTTTTCGAGGGGAGGCACTTGAATGATATACGTGTAAAAAGAAAAAAGTCTCCTTTGTAGAGATACGAAAATATCTTTTACCCTGAACATGCTTTCCAGTTGAAGTCACCTTCTAATTCAACTGAGATATAATCACGAATTAATTTTTTTTTTAACATCGGACACTTCTAAAAATTTGGATAGTGGAACAGTTTATCACTATCAGTCCCATCTAGACATTACAACTCACCAAGGCCAAGGAGGGTGACTATCGGGTGATATCTGTGCATTTTGACAAAGTGGATGTTACAAACTGTGAGCTAAGGAAATACCAGTCTCAGATGAATAAGCAAGGAGAAAGAAAAAGGAACAGAAACAGGTAGAAATATATGAAATCAATATCTTACTTTGATATTCACCTATACTTGCAATACTTACTAATGAAACATAGTTTGTTATTAGGTAACAACCCCTTTGGACAACCATATTTTATCATAGTTTAGTATCCATCATCATTTAAGCTCTGGAATATCTAAATTGGTGCATTTAGGAACTTTGCTAAAATTGGGGGTGGGTCTATGAAAAGTTACTTTTAGCTTAGAACATTCAAAATGATTAAATGCACTCTTGTATGAGCAATACTGGTGAATTATCAGGAGACACTGAAGTTTATTTAGGTACTATCTGAATGGCAACCACAATCTTATAGACAATATTCTCTGCGGTCACTGTTGGCTGTGTGCATCGGTGGGCTTATTTGGTTTGACATTGCTTATATGGTTAGTCTCCCAAGGCAATAAATAAAGCAATGCTTCTACATAACTTTATAATTGTGAAAGATGTCCATCAAGAGATCTCAAAGCACCTTTCTTAAAATCTGCTCAAGAGATACCCACAGCAGAAGGGTGGGAGAAGCAGCACTCATACAAGGTCAACATCCAAAATAGTCAAGGTCACAGAATTCTGAGTAGCTGCCTCTATACAAGGTTAAACATACTAGTCTCAGTTATTAGAATCTGTCTCTGAGCTCCTAGGACAGAGACCACCTAGTGTATTATTTCCCAGGGAAACAGTTCATTCGTTCGTCCATGTAGCACATACTTATAGAACTTAGGGCTTGATGCCCCGCACTGTCCCAGTGCCAGGGGTGGAGCAACCCTGGAGTGCTTACTGCCTCTTTAGCTCTGATCTCTGAAGCTAGACACGGAAGCTTAGCTATTTTGCTATCTATTCTAAGTCCTACTTCTCAGTCTTCCAGAGAGTAGAGTTTTCTGCTCAGAATGCAACCAGGAAGCTGGCTTTGAGAAAGCACTGACCATGGGCTGCATTTCCGGCAGGTAAAACCTTCAACATGCACCTGTGCCTCCCTGGAGGGGCGTCTGCTCATGGAAGTGTGATCAGAGAGGCCGAACGCGGCTTGCCCAATCGTGGCCACTTGGTCAAAACAATATGGATATTGCCTATTTCCACTCTTCCTCCCACTCATCAGCTTTAGAATGTCATCCCTTCTCTGTCAATCAAGTACGACAAAATAGAAGAACCTTGAAAATATCTGCACCCCCTCCATTAAGTAATGGGTCTTAGGGGAGGAAGTTCAAAATAGAAATCTGTTAGAGAACACGATTCCTTGTGAAATAATTACCCCAAATAAGAATAATAGCCACAATTTACTGAGAGTTATGTATACAAGTACCACAGTATATCAATCAGAATTTTAGCTTCACAGAATAGGGTTTATTATTCCCATTTTGCAGGTTAAGAAATGGAAGAAGTGGTCAGTTAAGATGGCCAAGTTTTCAAAGTAAGAAAGTGACAGAAAAGGACTTCAAACCCAGGTTATTCAGTTCCAAGACCCATGCTATCTTCCTTCTATCCAACTCCATCCCATGTAGCATTGTATTCATTTATTTGTTTTAGTGATTGGAGAAGGGAAGGCAAAACTGTACCACCTATTAGAGAAAAACTGTCTGTATACTCTCTGAGGAAATATTTTCTCTGATTCTTGAGTTAATAAGCAGAAGACTTGTTCCTCTGACTTTAATGAGCTTGGTTGGCTCTTGTAATTGTTTTCTGTTGAAGACATCTTAAAGGATAAGTTATGAAACGGTTACCTGTGAGTTGGACCACATGCCATGAAGCGAGTGTTTTGGCCTTGAGGGACACCCCTTTATTCTAGGCTAGGCATTGACACAGCGCAGCTCTTGCCACAATACAGTGGACATTAAGAGTCCTGTGGGGCCAGGACTTCAGGGGTGGAGGACACTGGGGCGAGAATAAAATAAATGCTGGGGATGCAGGCATTGCAGTACAGCGGCAGCCAATCCGGCGTTCTGCAAGGATCCAGCTTCCATCTGCACAAATATGGTTCTGGGGAGACTCCTGTGCGCCTGTGTGGAAGGCTGTTTGTCACATCATTTTACACCGTGGTCCTTGTCAAGGTCCAAGAATAACTACAATATGGTCCTTAAAGGGCCTGAAATGTGTATAAACTTTAACTCTGTGAGGACAGCGCTTTGCATCTGATATAAGATTAGACTAGAACAATGAAATTCATAATGGTATGTTTTAATTTTTTTTAAATGAGTTTGCCAATGACCTCTCTGCATTAAGTAGCTGTTTCTACCATTTCTTCATGATTCCTGGGACAGCCCCAACAGTGCATTTTGCTCACCAACTTCCTAAGATAGAGCAAATTGCTATTCCATTTTAATTCACAATTTTAAAAAAGTGCCTAAGAAAAAGGAAACAATTTTTCCATTTTGCTATTAAGAAACTTCTTTGTTCCTATTTCCCTGTAGGTTATATATTTCAGCAAGAAAATCTGTTTATGCATTTTGCATAATTTTTTTTTTGAGGCAAAATGTCACCTGGGCTACATGACAGAAAACAGACGTGGGCCTCGTACTTAGAGATCCCCTTCTAAAAGGTCAGCTGCAGACATCAAAGTCAAGGTACCCTATCAGCCTGAACCCTCCCTGGGGTACAGGCTGCCCCAAACTCTGCCATCAAACCAGCAGCTTCCGGAAGTGACGTCATTCTCTCCTATGTCTTAGGCTGGACAGGAGGCCTTGAACTGCACTCCTTCTGTCCAGGCACAGAGGTAACCCTGCCTCAGGAGGAAAGAACTAAGAAGCATAGTGAAAAATTACCACAGTATCTCACAAACTTGAAACCTTAGCTTTTCCCTTGCACTAAGTGCTGTGTCTGCAAAATACCCAAACATCCATATGAAATGTAAAATACGTAACCCCCCATGCTGATATTTGTCCCACAGGACAAACTTAGAGCTACTGAAATCATCAGAGCTGTTCATAATGTTTATCTGCATTGTTAATTTATGCTGTTTCTTTCCTCTCATCTAATTCTTTACTTATCCACCAAATAGGGACACAATCACCTTCCGATCCCAGTTGGGGCAGGGAGAAATTATTCAGTTTGGGTATTATCATGTGGGTTCTTTAACTGTCCCTTTTTCTTTTGGTCAATATTGATCCAGTAGGAAAAAAATAAAATAAAACTTGTAGGTAAGTCAAATGCTTTGCAATTTTGAATTCAGTTTTATTAAGGCCTGAAAAGGGCTGGGGCTGACTGAAAAATGAAAGCCGGGCCTTACCCGTGGGTTTCAATTATTTATGCTGTTCCTTTTCTCCATTTCTAAAACTGACCAGGTAACATTTTAACATGATTTCCATTCTTCCTACCAACTCTTTTAAATAATAGCAGGATTCTGTGCCATGGAACTAAATTACCTAAATTGAGTGCTGGGTGCTGTGTTTTGCAAAACATCATTTGTAATTGTTTAGATTCAGGAAACGCTTCTTTGTTAGACTTGGTTAAAATATCTGGGTAACCTTAGGAAATATGCATTTATGATCACACTGAAAAATACCAGCTAAAACACATGCCCCAAGCATAGTCTCATTTATTTAGTCTAAATCAGACCATGCAAACTCTAGAAATCTTCCTAGAAAATATAGTCTGGGGTGACTCATTTAGAGTTGTTTTTTCTTGTTCTCTTTTCTTTTGTTTGGGTGTTTTTCCCAAGTTAGTAAATGGGTAGTTGTTTTGCCTGATTTAGGAAGAGTTTAGGGGTATGTGGATGAAAGCTTTTTTTAATGCGAATGATAACTTCTTTTCTCTTCTCAAGATATAGGCTTGTATGTGTGTTTTTAAGGCAGCGGCCCACCTACATAGCAGCAACTGCCTTGTATGAAAAGCTATCATTCTATGTGCATCTCAGAGGAGCAGTCAAACATTCAAGTTTATATATTAGCTATTAAAGACTCAACGGTTGTTCTAGAGAACCTCCTGGTACGGGAAGAGTGTGTTTCATGGACTCACAAGAGAAGGGGGTTTGAAGAGAGGTGCTTAAAAGACAAGGGGAGGTTGACATGTTTTATCACGGTGGCGTTCATAGAAAGAGCTTTTCTAAGATGAAATGCTGGAGATCCGAAGCAATCTCATCAGCACTGGGTTTCAGAGAGCCAAGCATTGCTTTTGCACTGAATATCAAGCTCTATTTTTACAGGAGAAAACACACCGGTGATTACATTTCAGCCGAGAGTGCCTGAAATTAGCAATACGAGGAGCCATGTGCTGCATTACTGGAACACTTCCACGCTCATTTGTCCTAAAAATTTAATTTATTTGAAGCCTATTATAAAACTATACAGAGAGCTTTTTCACAGTGGGTGTGATTCACATTTGAATGGAAAGAAAAGTCAGGAGTAGGATTTGAGGGAAATATTAGCAGAACAACTTGGTAAACCACTTCTTATCCAGGCTCTCTCTATATTGCATGCCTATGTCCAGGGTTTTGGGTTCTATAGACTATGTGCAAAATACAATGCTAAAATCCTTAGAGGGTCTTAAAAGAATTACAGAGGAAATATATGGTGGTAAATTATAAGTCTATTTTGTACTATTAATGGTTTTATCATAATGGAGAAATCTCACCATTACCTAAGTTGAGATTGTAGGAAGAAATTCCCTGCACTCAGGAGGTGGCACGTAACACCGCCATTCTTTTCAGAGCTTTATTTTAGTTTTGATTAATTACTCATTGAATATGTAAGTGTGCGTGGGCATGAAAGAACTTTTACTAAAGGACTCTCAAGTCACTTTTCTGAGACAGCCTTAGGGGAAAAGTAAAACATAAGTGCCTGAGAGGGATATTCAAAGAAAACAACAGTAGTTGCTGTTTTCTTTAACAATTAAACCACAATTTTTTTCTTAAAAACAAATCTTACCCTTTCTTTGCCCTTCTGTAAGCTGAACAGCAAAAACCTCTTCTGCCACTACTGAACTTGTATCAGCTTCAGTGTAGAAAAAAGTTACAGATCACTCATTTTGGATATAAAATTAATTCAAATTTAGTGACCCGAGTATGCAATTATATCAGTGACACAACCATAGCTATTATTGTGAGATGTAGGCACTTAACCTCTATATGTCTGCAATGATTTGTTTTCTCATCTTAAGAACACTATGTTGTCTCTGAATGAAGAGTATCGAGAAGAAATATGCTCAAGTAACTCAGTTTTTCTGATGTAAAAATGTTACCATTCCAACATAGTTTATTTCATAACTACTTCCTAATTTGGAAAGCCCTTTACTCCATGGGTAATTTCTACTGCCTTTTGCATTACAAGAAGAACAAGCCATTAATCAGAAGCAGGCAGACAGACTCAAAGACCTCTACCCATTAAGCCCAAAGAGTCAGGCACTTTCTGAATGATTTACTAAAGGAAACCGGATCTTTTAGGCACTACTGTACACACATCCTGAATGGGACACTGATCAGATTTTTCTGTTGTAAATTCTTTTACAGCTTTCTGCTAGAAGATACTTTTCATTTTGTGGAAACCCCTCAGAATATGGTTTTAAATGAATCTGTTCCCAAGGTTCAAAAGCTTTCCATTACTAGACCATGTTTACCATTGAGAAAACGCACTGAGCTTTATCAAGGAGAGAAAGAAAAGTAATCAGGCGCAAGTTCAGTTCTCTGAGGTTGCCATGTAAGTGCTACTCAGAGAGGATGGAGACTTCTGGAGAACAAGAGAGCTTCTAAACACACCACTTCCGAAGAGGGAAATACGCACACACTCCATAATCCATTGTGTTTTGTCTGCTCCACCCTGTAGACAATTCTCTCTAGTTAGCAAGTAGAGATCCTATATTTTAGAATGTCCTGATTCATCTACTTTTCCAGAAAAAAAGCTATAGAAATGCCATTGCTTTCATATTATCACAAAGAGCATGGAAACCAGACTAATGACCCTTTTTAGAATCCTTTACCTACAGCTAATTCGTGGAAGTTAAAAGCATAAGTAACAACCTCATTTGGAGGTCTGGAGACGTTTGAGCACCAAGACTTACCTTTTCTTCTTTAAATGGAGTCTTTATTTCTCTTGACTGCACAAAAATTCTAAATCACTTTGTCTTAGAAGAGCAGGAACTCTAGAACAAAAAAACAAAGAAATACATAAACTAGAAGAAAACTTGATCTGATATTATATATGAAAACTTTTGCTTTTGAAACTCTAAAAATTGAGATGCCTGTTAAAAAGGGATTACTGCTGATTCATAGCAGCCAAACAGAAAACAATTATTAATCATCACAAGAAGAGTGTGTGATTTACTCAGGCAATGTGTTAAACTTTTATTTCATGTGTCCATGCAGAGTATTTTTGCTTTTTTTTTTTCTAGTAGCAAAAGCTAGAAACTTACGGCTTATTTTTCTTTGCAAAGAGTGAAATGTTTATGAATTAATCTAAGATCTGCCACCTTTCTATCTTGTTTACAGCCCCTCCTATTTCTGTCTCTGTTGCTAATTCTTATTACACATTGCAAGACTTAGTTAGTTTAAGTGTAGGAAATATTTTATGTCACATTGTATTCCCAGGGCCCAGGATTATGTTTATTACAGTGCGGAATTTACAAATATTTGTTTCTGGTTCTGTTGAAGGAAAAAAAAGGTGTGAGTTTCTTGTTTGTGCATTTTACTTGGCTGTTTTAAATAGCAATTACAGCTAAAATGAATTCCTTCCTTGAATTTCTCATTTTAGCTTCATAGTCCTTTGGAGTAGTTCCCAAGTGTCAAACAATGAATGCCATTCTCCATATTCCCTTTCTTTCCCTCTTTCCCACCCTACACTAAGAAACAGAGTAACAACACGAGCAAACTGTAAGCATGGAGGATCTGAGCCAGGCAAACATCAATCAGAGATGACTTTTAGGTTTTGAACCATGTTGACTATGAGATAATTGATGTAATTATTGGAAAAAGCAAGGAGAACTGGTTTTTCAGAAAGCTGGTATGTTTGCTTTCTAAGACATATTGAGGAGCCAGATCAATGTCTGGTTAATAAGTTAGCCAAAAATGTTGAGTTATACAGAATTGGGAGTCATGGAACGGAAATAACCTCTTAAGGGACAGGAAGAAGCTGGTCTGCACTCGAGGACATACCTGCCTGCAGGGTCGCAGAATGAGGAACAGGCAGTGAAGGAGATGGGTGTACTGGGAAAGAGGAAGAGAATCAAGGTCAATTAATCAGAGGCCCAGGAGAGAGCATTTTGAGAAGGAATAATGGGTCAACAGCGTTAAATGCTACAGATGGATTTGAAAGGATGAGAACTGTCTGGAGATCACAGGATACGTAATTGTGTGTATATCATTTTACATCTATAATAGCATCATTCATATTTGTCTCGTCTCTCACAGTAATTCACCTGGTCTTTTCATGCAGTGGACACCTGACATAGGGTCCTATAGATGTCCTACATTCTCAGTGTTTTCATTTTAAATCCTTGATACTCCTTCAGACTGACCACTGTGTGTCTAAGAATGCTGGTTGGCCACAGCGCTGCTATAGATGCGGGAGCTTTCGACAAAATGAGGGAGCTTTCTACAAAATCTCAAGGAGTTGGGGGACAATGAGGAGGTCTCCTGAAATTGGAAATGGGTTCTTGAGCACAGAAGGGTGGTTCAACTCTGGTGTGTGGTAATCTATGCCCACGGAGCAGTATTCCTTTATTGAGAAAAAAAACTTCATCCTTTAAACCAAAAAAATAGGATGCAGATATTTGAGAAGTTTATAGCTCAGCCTTGGTCTCGGACACTTCTCAGGCCTAAGTGTCGTGGGAGCCCATCTCCAGCATGCGGGTTGCCGGGCAGTGAAGTCTGGGTCTCAGCCCAGCACGGACACCGACCCCTGATGCTCTCACGGCACCTATCGCTGCAGGGCGACTGTTACTTTTGGAGCTACTTGTCCAACTCCTGTTTACAGGATGCTTAAAATGCAGGTTTTGAAACCAAAGTGCTTGCAGAAGAAGCCCAGGTCTGCCACGGACCGCCCGTGCCTGGACAACATGCAGCAAAACGCCGCACCTCTCTATGCCTTAATGACTTCATCTTTAAAATGGGGACAAAAGGGAACTTTCCCTTTTGTTTCTTTGTTTGTTATGAGAATAAAATGAGTTCGTATTTTTGAAGTACTTAGAGGGCTCGCTGATATTTTAAAAAGGCTTTTTAATTCCAAATGACCGTCATTTATTTTTTGGAGGCAAATAAGTTTGCCCTGGCTGGCTGAAATCATTGTTTTTAAGATGAGGAACTAGAATCTTGACTGGTAACAGGAAATTTTAAATAGCTGTGTTTTGAGGAGTGTTTAAGACTGGTTGGATGCAAAGTGAAACTAATCATATTCTCCTAGAACCAATTACTCGATTAGTACGAGCATCCGAATCGCACAGTAGAGGGTGGAACAGTTGAGCTGGAAGTGCTCATGCAAACTCAGGTAAAGCAGAGAAAGTATAATGAGAGTAATTTGTCATTAGGGCTCATCTTTTAGAGTGATTAATATTTTCTTAAATCCTCCGTGTCTTTATGTAGTGATTACATCCTATACTCCCCACCAAGTTTCAATTTCATCTTGAAAGAAAGAGCAGGAACATAACAGTAAGACAAGGTTCTTTTTGTGTAAATTGATTAGCTTAACACCTTAGGAAAAAAAAAATGTATGCAAACACATGTTAAATATGCCAATGAATGAAGACAAATAAGATCATTCAAAGACAGTTACCAAGGCGGCAGCTCACGCCTGCAGAAAAACGACTAAGCCCTGGTCTGCTGGTGCCAGGCGCTTACTTACGGTGAAAATAATAATTGATATAAAAGTTTGGTAATTTAGTCCAGGGAAAAATCTGAAACTGTACTTACAACATATATGATAAAGAAGTTTGGGGGTAGAGATAGTTTGAATTGCTTAAAATTCAAAAGAATGACAGTATAGACCCTATTCATTATATTTTTGTGTGTGTGTTTTAGCCTGTTATTATAGACAAATATAAGGGGGATTCTTTATGAAAATGCAAAACACACAAGAGGAGGAGACATTTTAGGAGATTAGAACAATTTTTGACACCTTATGAAATAAGCTGGCAACAATAGAGTGAGGTCTGTAGATTTTCAAAGCCATTTCAAAAAGCAAATTGAACTTGTTCAAAAAATACCAGCAAGATAAACAAATTAGCTTAATAAAGTTGTGGTCGAGAAGTATTCAAGTATTTTCTTCCTAATCAGCAAAGTAAATGGCATTTTTTGGTCTCACTTGCCGTTTTAGTTTTAGAAGCACCTTAGGAAAAAGCACGAGTGGTGGTTCCTGTAAGAACTATTTAAAATTTTTGTGCAAGTGGTCTTTGCACACTAGAAAGATAAAACTAGATGACTGAAATACAGATTCTTAATTATTTATTCATTTGTTCAACAAATATGATTGCATGCATGCTATGTGACAGGCGTTGTGTTAGATTTAAGATGAGCAAAGGCAGACACTGCTTTTTTCCTCACGTTGCTGAGACAGGTATTAGTCAGCTCATCACACAAATAGAGCTGTCTACATACCACAGGTGCAGGTGTTCGTAAGACCACACGGCAGAAAGACCTGAGAGGCCCAGAAAAGGTTCTTTGGCGAAGGTGGTAGGATTTCCCTGGGCCCCCTGGAGCGGGGGGGGGAACCTTCCAGACAGAGGAAACAGCTTGTACAAAGGCCCTGTGACAGAAGGGAGAATGGTAGGCTTGAAGAACTGCAAGAAGGCCAATGTGCAGTAGGAGGTCAGGGAGTCTAGAAGGGGCCAGATGGGCAGCACACAGTGGGCACTTTAAAGATTGTAAATTTTATCCGGAGACCATTGGAAAGCATCAAAGGGGGTTCAAGCAAGAGACATGGTCATATCATGCTTTAAGAGTACTGCTCTGGGTGTGGCCTGGAGACTCCCTGGGAAATACTACAACAGCCACAGCAGATCCAAGAACCCCATGAACACAACTGATGTCCCTGCAGATCAAGAGCATCAGAAGGACGAAGAGCAACGCTAAGCAACAGACAATGTCGTAACGTGCTGGATGTGCGGATTTCCCAGAGTTCTGTTATTTCTACCAGGGGTGAGCTCCAGAATTTATATTCTCATAAATCCTAAAGTTCAAAATCTAAAATTTATTGCCCATCCAGACGGTAAATGCTAATATTAAAATGGCAGTTGAGCCAAAACCGTGTTGTTGACTTTGCCGATCAAAATAATATTACATAAATACTTCTCAGCCCCCACTTCATTAAGCTGATTTGTTTATCTTGATAATATTTTTAATAACAAGCTCATCTGCTCGTTTGGGTTGTGTTACCATGCTTTCCATGGCATGTCAACCAGCCATGAGGAGATTTAAGCTTTGGACTCTACATGCAGAACAAAATAATTTAAATAACACAGCAAACTTCGAGTTATTTCTGACAGAAACAAATCTTCAGTTTTCAAGATAGTTGATATTTTGAAAAATGTTACTGTAGAATATCTCACTATGTTAACAGAATGTATTTCAAGTGTGTTTTCCAATGAACAACAAAGAGAAGATTAAAACTGGGTGTGAAACCTTTAAACAACTCCCTCCAACCTGAATATTTATCCAATATACACAATGTGAGCAGTTGGACATTATGAATGTCCCAACTAAATCTCAGTGTTTTTACTACTCACCTTTGAAATTTGTTAGTGTATTCTAATATTAAAAACTTAAACATTGAATACCAGTGTATTTCTTTTTATAACTCTCCTTTTCATACAAATGAAAGGACAATATAAAGGCTTTTTAAATGTTCCATGAGCATCTCATAGTTTTACTACTAAAAGGGACAATTCATTAAAAAAAATAGCTACATCAAGATTTAGCCACCCTAAATCATTTTTGATAGAAAGCTGAGTATAAATAAATACACCATGCATCATTTATGAAGAAGGCAGAGTGTAAATAAACACTAAATACATAAATATATAACCATCAGGATCCACCCCACCCCCAGAATAGTTAGCACACATTTTATATTTTCCTAATTTAGTTAAATTGCTGTCTCCTCCCTTCTGCTCCCATTATTAAACTTTGGCTGGATGTACGCATTTAGTATAGACATTTTAAAAATTCATTTTCTTATAAGCAAAATAAGTAGAAACACAACAATACCTGGCTCACTCATTTATATTCTTAGTAAAGAAGTATTTCAGGTTCTTAAGGAAAAATATTTCTCTTTGAATCTTGATTTTGCATTTTCCTTCCAACCAATAGTAATCTTTTGGATATTGCTTTTGCCCCAAATTTACAGTTTACAGTCAATGTTTTTTCTTTATTATTAACAATGCATTTAAAAAATGAAATGTAGAGTCATCAGGGTGCTACTGTAATGTTCTGGGACAGTGGGGTAATGTCACTTGATAGCGCCACTGAGGTAAAGAATCGATCCCCTCCATAGAAAGTGCCTATGTTTTAGACCCACGTAGCTCCATGACCGCCATGGGGCCTGGAATGCTTCTAAATTATTTTTTTATTAACACTTCATATTCATGAGAGTATGGCAATCAAGGGATTACAAGTACAATGAATTTTGGTACAGATGATATCTTGTATTAGTACAAATGATATAAGTGAGGAAAACATTTCTTTGCTCTTTAAAAATAAGCTTCCTTTGTGGCATACCGTCCACAAAACAGTCCTCTGTCCTGAAATGTTTCAAACAAACACGTGAACAAATGAACAAGCCTTTTCAACAGATTCGGGGTAGAACCTGCTGAGATAACAATTTTCCATGTGCACGGGGCCAATGATCTGTGGCACATACTTAAACTCACTGGTGCCATAAACCAGAAGGGGTCAGTCAGAAGTTCCTCCCTGTGATATAATCTATGTTCAAAATTTGTCTGATCATCTTGGTGGTTTTATATCTTTTTCACAAAAAACAAACACACAACAAAAAAATAACCCCAATGTGTCTATATCCAGGAGAGGAGGAGAAACCTATCATAATTCTACTGAAGGAATTGCAAAAGCAAATGGTCTCAAATCAATATTTACCCTCTGCATGTTCTCTGATTCATCAAGCTTTAACAAATACAGCAGATTTAACAATACATAGCAGCAACCGAAAAACCCCAGTTTTTTAAACAACAAAGCTACTCGGTATCTTTAAATTGCATCCATGATGTACGGAGTGGATCTTTGTTGTTAGTGGAACTTGGGGGGAAAAAGTTGAGAGGAGAAATGTTTTTCTTACTTAAATAAATGGAAGTCAAGAACTTTTCTGCCACGCTTTCCGGGGCCATAAAGAAGCTAAAACAAATAAACCACCCTCTCACTTTGACCTAGATTACTGTTTAAACAAAGGTACCTATTCTTAATTTACATGAAAAGCAATTAGGCCTGATGCTGACAGGACTGTGAAAAATGCATCTGCTCAGGGCAAGCTTTTATATTTGGAAAAAAAAAAAAAGTGGAAATGGGTTCTTTTTTTTGGTTTTCTGTGTCTTTTTATCCACCTCCCAACCCCCAGCCACTATCCATTTCAGGCCAGAAATACTATTAAAAATTTTATACTGGTGTGAGTACAGGATTATTATTATTGTGATTCAAGTTTAAAATTATTTTCTGATTCACAATTTGAGCCCAAATTGTGACATTTCATGATGATGTTTGATATTTAAGAAATGCCTAGTAACTGGTAGAATTTCTTTCCTTCTCTGGATTGCTTTGTGAACAAGCTAGACTTTGAAATGCAAAGGAAAAAAAATTAACTGGGAAAACCATGGTAGAAATTATATTCATTTTTATATTTATTCATATTTAGTAAAATATGAATTTGCTTACCTAAACATATTTTTAGGGTAGGTTTATCTTCCATGGAGTCAAATGTTTAGCAATTCAGTAAGTGCCTCCTGTCTTTCTTTTACTTTTCTTCTGGAACTTTTTTTTTGATTAGAAAGATGGTACATGTTCTTTTCAATAAGTTAATGTTTTAGGGAGAAAGGAAGACAGGGACAACTCTTGTCCCCTTGATACTAACATTTTCCCACTTACATTTATTCATCCACCAAGTAGTTGCTCTTCACCTACCATCTGCCAGAATGTTCCTGGCTGATAGCCACACAGTGGATAACAAGAACCCTAGAAGACCCTGAAACCAGTGGACAAATACATCAGGATTGCAAATTTCCGTTAAGTTCTTTCAGGGAAAAGAATAATGTTCTGTGGAAGGGTGTCACGGAGGATTTTTTCTAAACTTAGGTGTATTTTAAAGTTTCCCCGTGGAAGTTTTCTTAGTCTTTTACAATGAAAACAGGAATGAAATCCTCCCAGAACTGCTAAAGATTTAAATGAGATAATGGGCAATATGTGGCACAAGGAGCTGCTTGGCAAATACTAGGTATTATTATATCCCCAGATGTGTGGTAAAATGTGATTTCTGTTTTTCGGTTTACACATCTATGCAGTAGGAAGCATCAAACTGGTAAACTGATCTTATTTGTAAAGCATGCGAACAGGCTAGAGGGAAGCCCACTGTATCAATGTGAAGTATTCTGAAGAAAACGCAAAAGAAGGTTTCATTTATGCTAGATAAATATTATTTTCCTCATTATACAAAGGTCAGAGAGGTGCAGCAACTTGTCAAAGCACGTCAGAGATGAGATCAGGATGTGGGCTTTCCTAGTTCCTTAGAATACTGTTGGATAAAGGCTCCCTGAAGCAAAGAATTCCTATCCATTCAAATCATTTCAAACATTCCAAATAATCACAAATCAGCCAATTACTTTTTTTTCCATTTAGCTCACGCCTCTGAATTAAGCAAATAGTGAAGAAAACAATAACTAAGTTTGCGTGATTGTAGCACCGGCCCATCAGGATGGACGACTGCAGAGGATGGGCGTGTACAGGATGACCTGCTAACAAGTCAACCTCATACCACGGAAGTGAATATTGAAAACCAAAGGAATGATCCCCTACTAGAAGAGAAATAAACAGTAACTTATCTGGGTGTACGAAGCAAATAACTACTCTTTCCGAATTAGATGTTCCTTTACTCTGAACGTTCATACTATCATTTCCAGCTCTAGGGAAATGTACAGTATGGTTCCGGCCTTACCATACATTTCTTGTGGTTTGCATTGTCATTTGATATAATATCATAAGTTCCTTACGTTGCTCAGAAGCTTAAGACCTTTGTTCTGTTTTCTCTTCCTCTGAAGACATCACCAATAAATCATAAAGCGTGCCTTTAGTTTATAAAAGAGCAAGACAAAGCTATCGCAGTCAATCCCTCTGAAATGTCCATGGGCTCGTAAGAGGTTCCAGTTGGCCTGCTGCTGTTTGTTATGCAAATTAACACTATGACAATTTATAGGATTCTACCACTGCCTTCATATCGCCCTCAGGCAATGCGTGTCTTAACCAGAAGAAAAATTCCTTAAGAAGTCTGCATCACTCTTTTACCCTATGCAACTCTCTGAGCTTCTTATCTAAATAAGTGGTATGTTTGTATCTGGATTTTACCATGTTGACATTGACAGAATTAAACTTATAATAAAAAGTGTATAGTGAGGAAACGATGCTCAGAAATCATTCTCCTCCTAGAAGACAGCAGGCTAAGCACTGCACACAAGTATAAACAGGGCTATCCCTTTCCCTCCAACACAAATCTGAATTACTACGTAAAACTCAATCCAGGAAAAAGTCCCTTTTTAAAAATATATACCAGCCCAGCAAGCTAGTTTTCACTTGATGTGGTAGAAAATTAAAGACACAAACCAACCTACCTCTCAACCAACCTATGTTCGTAATCCACCAAGCTTCTTGCTTTTCTCTTACTTGTATTTTGTCAGCAGAGGGGGAAGCCGGGCAGGTCAGGGGACTGGGTGGGGGTGGCACTAGAGAACAGAGGTGAGGGCAGCAGGGCCAGCCCTGAGGCGAATTGGCTAAACTCAGTCCAGTCCAAAACTTGTTCTCTGACCTGTATCTAAAAGCCACAGACAGCCTAAATTTTTCATATTATCTTGCCTGTGTTTGGGATATGCATTAGTTATAAGGGAAATAATGACAGGAAGTTTGGAGGATTTTATAACTTTGGGACATGAATTTCTTAGAATATCCAGAGAAAAATATGATATGGCCAAAGTTACAAATGCTGTTTTACATTTTAAATTGTTTTAAATTATAGGTTAATGCATATACCAATATTAAAAATGACTGTCACTTAACTTTTTTGTAAAACCAATCAATGCTGGAAAAACAATCTGAAGTGAATACTACTAACAAATTTCAAGGTAATGTGAAAAAGAAATAAAGCATTTAATTTTTATATGCTAATGGGCTATGTTTCATTGGCAAAGAAATGATGTTTAGCTTATGATGTTATTATTTAATGATACTGTGGGTATAGTTTGGACCTAATCACATATTCCTAATGCTCTGTTAAGCAAGTAGAAGGTGCATGGAGACTGTCAGAGACGCAGGCTTGTGCAGTGGATTTTACTAGTCCCACTGAAGCCAAAGGTTTTTCCCATCGGCCATGCGGACCAGATGCAAAGACCTTCGTATGGGCGATGTGGCTGAGGACAAAGGGGTTGTGACACCTGCCTTTACAAATGTGGTGTCAGGGAAAAATCTAAAAACAAAAAAAAAAATGCCCCAAACAAGGAAGGAAAAGCAAATACTGTCTTCCTATGAGAGAACTGAGAATGAAGCGTATGTGTGTAATAGGGCAAAACATTCTACTCTTTGTAAAACTTCTGTGGTTCTGATAGCCTTAAACGCCTCAACTGCAGCACCAAACACTTACGAAATTCAAGGTTATAAGGAAAGAAAAATGGAAAAATGGATATATTTTGCTTTGTATTGCACATTGGCACGCAGTCCTTTATCTCAGTCATCTTTATCATAGCACATTGAAGGATAAATGTCTCTAAAACAGGGAAAAACACACCTCACATTTCACTGAGTCATCAGCGGGGGATCTTTATCCACTCAGGTTATTTTTGGTGGTTGAAAATATCAGGTTCCCAAAATAATCAATAAAGACCCATTGACTTATGAAACTGTTCATTGGTACAAACCAAAGAATAGCCAAGATTTTATAAGATCATACTCTATATTTTTAAGATAGTGAAGGTTTTCCCTAACCTCCTAGAGCTAAAGTATCATGAAAACAGTCATCTTAAAAATGGAAAATTATGCATTAAAAAATGTAGGACCGTGAAATTACCGGCATTTTGGGGATACCCGCACGAGAAATGACTGTGTTGGGTGATAGCTGCCATTTTGTAAAATCTAGTAGGAAGCCCAAATGGAGAAAAACAAGATGTTCAGGACACTATGTTTAAGAGTGGCTTTGCTTTTTGCCCCCTGCTATTAACATTCTAACAAGAGGGAAGGGGACGTGAGGACTGTCTGGCCACCTGGCTGCCAGGATGCAGAGCGGAGTCCTCAGTCATTGCTGACAAGGAGCTGGCCCCTGCAGGAAGGTGGGGCAGTGGGGGTGCCCAGAGGGGACCTGGGCTCGCACTCCAGCCCCTGAGACACACCCCGGCATCATCAGACATGGTAAAGGTCGCTCTGGCTAAGTCAAAAGAAAAAGTAGACTGCAATTCAATTCCTTTAAAATTCCTTTTTAAAAATGGGGTATGTCTGTGTCTCTTCATTTCAATCCTAAGTCTCCTTTTGATTATTCATAAGTCTGCTTCCTTTAATATTGGACTTTGCCTTTGTAGCAAATACAGCTGGGATTGGCTTGTTTGGCTTGATGAAGTTTACCCTTAATTAAACACTTTGCTAATCTCTCTGCATGTCACTTGGAGAGGCTGACCCCTTCGAGATGGGCCTTTGGTCGCAGGGCCTGCTCTCCGGAGCTCAGAGGCTCTGCAGGAGCGGGAGTCCCAGCGCACCTCATTAGGACCGGCTGCCTGGAGTTTAGTGAGGCTAAACGCTTCCCCGGTGCCCCATCCATACTGCTACAACCTATTTGTTTTGTTTCTCATCTCAGAATCAGCTTGCCTGTGCCTTCCAACATGACAATTAGCTAATTTAATAAATCTAATTTAGTCTAATGGACTGCTGTGAGAACCGTGGGAGGGGCCCCATTGTACCCCCAGGTTCTGTCCCTGCTAGCTTCCTCTTTACCTCATAAAGTCTCCGTTTTCATAATATATTTCTGGAGAAAATGGGCTCACCTTTATTTCCAAAGTGACAAATAAATTCCATTTTCTGAGCCAGCTTAGGTGGACTGGTAGTGCCTGGCTAGATGGTTATGGTGGGGATGGTGGTCTAGCTCGAGCTTTTTGGGAAAGGGTTTCATGACTGACAAATGATGTCCCTGCAGGTCGAGGACGGAGGCTATATACTCGGCTGCCCTGGCTTGGTTAACAGAGCTGGAGGTGACTGGGAGGTAGCCACCCCGAGTGCCAGGATATTAGTTCCCAACTTCCCTAATTTTCGGGTAACCAAGTATTTTCAAAATTATATAGAGAATACTTCACTCACTGAGAAAGGGTAGGTCTTTCATTGAAATGAAAAATATAATTTTAGACAAAATTTGACTTATACTGCTCAAATTCAGGGTGCTTGGTAACTGTATCCATGCCAGTTTCAGATGCTGAGCCGACAGGCTCTCCTTGAGCCTCACAGCCTCTTTTCCTAGAGGCGTCTCTTTTAGTTCTAGACTGGTTCCTAGAAGACCATGAACTACAGACTTTAGCATCAGAGGAGAAAGGGAAGCCTGAGGTCAAGACCACAGGGGACAAGGGGCAAGGGTAGGAAAGAGAAGCATACAGGGGCAAGGAGAGGTGTTCAGGGAGTCCAGAACAATGAGGCTGATACTATTCTGTAACGGCAAGTTCCTCTGCGGTGGCGATCGCAACACGCCTTGAGGAAAGGTAGTGCACAAGGATAAGACCCCAAGTGAACTGGTTTGGAGAGCACACTTAGTTATTATATAAGCTCTAGGGTATCTTCTAGGAAAAATAAATCAGTCTGATTGCAGCCATGAATTGGATCCTTACACATTATTTCAAGAAGAATTCAACACTTGCCTGTATTTGACAATGAACTGATATCCAAAGTACACAAGGAACTCACACAGTTCAATAGCAAAAATGCAATCGGATTTAAAAATGGGCAGAAGATCTGAATAGACATTTTTCCAAAGCAGACATACAGTGGTCAACAGGCCCATGAGAAGATGCTCAACATCACTAATTATTAGGGAAATGCAAATCAAAATGATAGTAAGATATCACCTCATACCAGTTGGAATGGCTATTATCATAAAGACGAGAATTAATAAATGTTGGTGAGGACTTGGAGAAATGGGAACCCTTTTGCACGGTTGGTGGGAATGTCAATTGGTGTTGCCACTGTAGAAATCAGTATGGAGTTTACTCAAAAAATTAAAAATAGGGCTATCATAGGCTCCAGAAATTCTACTACTTGGCATTTATCTGAAGAAAACAAAAACACTAACTCAAAAAGATATCTGCTCCCCCATGTTTATTATAGCATTATTTACAATAACCAAGCTATGGAAACAGCCTGTGTCCATTGACGGATGAATGAATAAAGAAGGTGTGGTATATGTATACGCAATGGGATATTACTCAGCCATAAAAAGAATGAGTTTTTGCCATTTGCAACAACACAAGTGGAACTTGAGGGCATTATATTACATGAAATAAATCAGACAAAGATAAATAGCATATGGAGTTAAAAAATAAAGATCATAGATACAGAGAATAGACTGGTGGTTTCCAGAGGAGGGAGGTGGGGGTAAGGGTGGGCAAAATGGGTAAAGGAGGCCAAAAGTTGCAAACTTCCAGTTATAAGATAAATAAGCCATGGGGATAATGTACAGCCTGGTAACTATAGTTAATACTACTGCATTGCATATTTGAAAGTTGATAAGAAAGTAGACCTTAAAAGTTCTAATCACAAGGAATCCTCTCCTAGAATATGCAAATACTGAATCAAATATAGTGTTATATGAAATTAACACTGTTAGATGCCAATTATACCTCAATTAAACAAAGAAATAAACATCAACAAAGCTTCATTGTAGTAACAGTAGCAATTGATAGAAGCCAAGTACTGGGCTCAAGGCTGAGATAGAACATCCTTGGAAGCAGTTTTCAAATCAAACATACCCATCTCTTTGCAAGCCCATCGAGAAGTGGAGAGTTCCGATATGATGAACTACTAAGTTGGTGGAAGGCTTGTTTGAGAGGCTAGAACGTTGAAAATACTAAAAAAGGTGCAAGGTGAACCTGCTCTAATGAAATACTGGCCGTGTAAGAAGAAATTGTGTATGCTTGCTACAGAAAAATTTGTGAAAACAAAACACAAAAAATAAAGCAGATTTTCTGATTTGTCATAAAAAAATACTAAAGTGGTCCTCTATCTCCTTATAGTTATTCTCAGTATTCCCTAAATCTAATGGAGCTCCACCATATTCCATGATCCCTGTAAGAATGCTCCCCAGATGATGGCAAGAGACCCACAGCTTTGGACATTTGGTGCTGGTTATTCTAACATGAGCAAGAATGTTTTACAAGGGTCAGAAATTACTAAGAACTTAAAAATGATCCAAAGGTATCCAGCACATAGTCCACAGCATGAGTCATGGAATTTGGGTTTATTTCCCTCTGTGATTTTCCTAGGTCTGAGTAAACTTCAGCTTCTGGGATGCCTTGGGGCCATGGGTCTGATGGTCTTGGCATGTCAGGTGATTCCCACCACTCTTAACATCCATTCCTTTGGGACAGGATGCTTGGTGTTCTCTTAGTGTGTTCTTCCTATGTCCTGCAACTGCATTGTCCCATGCTGAAATATGAGCTGATTTCTGAAGGATAAGGAAATATTAATTACTGAGTGGTGAGTGTGAGTTTGTGTAGAGAAGTCTGGGGCAGGGAATGTCTCAAGCAGGTGATGGTATTCTAAGAGCATGGGGCTGAGGTGGCTGTTATCTAATACTATCTGGTTATCTAATGCTGTATAACAGATCACCCTCTAAATTGGTGGCATAAAACAACGATTTGTTATGCTCTCAGGTTCTAAGGGTCAAGAGCTTGGACAAGACACAGTGGAGATGGCTTATCTTCTCCATGATCTCTGGGGCCTGAATTGGTAGACTTGAAGGCTGGAGACTGAAATAATCAGAAGGCTTGCCATTCATATCCGGGAGTTGCTGCTAACTGTTGGCCGAGGGGCTTGGCCTCTTTCTGTCCAGGTGTCTCCATGAGGTCTTTTTGGATAAGCCAGGCTTGGGCTTGCTCACACCTTAATGGCTCATTTCACAGAGCAGGCATCCCCAGATGAGAAGCCAGGTCGGAGCACTGTTCCTCTAACATGCCCTGGCCTTGAACATCACACATCACATCTGCCTTAATATATTGTTTGCAGCAGCCATAAGCCTGCCCAAATTCAACAGAAAGATGAGTAGACTCCACCTCTTGGTACAAGAGTGGTGTGGTTCTAGAAGAGCAGGGGTCTAGAGATAATACTATGACTACTTTTGGAAAATACAATGCTCTGGCAATTGAAGTGCAGGAGCCAGTGGGAAAGAGGCTCAAAAAATGAAGCTGCTAGGAAGGTAGGCAGGGGTCAGACCATTGAGAATATTGTACGTTATATTAAAAATGTCAATTTTCTAAGCACACACGAAGTCATTAAGAAGTTCAACCACGGCAACATCAAACTCTGCACACAGAATGGACTGGAAAGAAGCAGACCTGGATGTGAGCGGTCCAGTTAGGAAACTAGGGCGATCCATGGGGCAGGTGACAGGGGAGTTTGGACCAGGGTGGTGGCAAGATAGAGGGAGAAGTCAACATAAGAAATACATGGGCTAAAGTCAAGGGGATCTGCACCTAGAGAGTGAGAGGGTGGTAGAAAAAATGACTCCCAATGTCTGGGCTACCAACTAGGAGTAGGGTGGAGCACCAGGGTTTGAAGGAGAAAATTGTGAGTGCCATTTGGGGCTTCTGAGAGACATGAATTGGGGTGTCCAAGTATGCAGTGGGATTCATGGCTGGACATCCAAGGAGTGGTTGGGGCTGGAGATACGCACTGCAGTCATCCGTGTGTAGGTGCCACCTGGTACCACTGGCATGCATAGGGGGTTCTTGAGAGAGTGTGAACATCTAATATAGAATGTCAGTTGAATATACAAAAACAATTCTCCGCAGTGGCTAGGGAAGATGTAGCAGAGAGATCAGAGGGTAACCAAAGGGGGTGGTGTCACAGACACCTAGGAAAGGTGTGCTGAGGGAAGGCAACTGTGGAGTGTGAAGGATGCACCTGGAATCTATAGCAGATGAGGTCTAAACATGTTCACTGGACTTAATGACCTTTGGGATAAAGACTCAACTTCTTAGGATGAGATATAGAAATTTGCTTACTGAACGAAGTTTTTGTTGCTGTTTTTTAAATTTTCTAATATTTTACACTAAAAATAAAATAGGAATTATAAGAAAAGGTACAAATTTCATAAAGCATATATGATACTGTGCTATATGAAATGCAATATTATTTATTCCTCTATAGGCATCAGAAGATAATAGAATATTTCCACACAGAGTTGAAATATCAGGAATCAGGAACATAATCCACACTAATACTGCTTTTTTCTTTGAGAAGTCAGATTTTAATTGTTTTAGCCTACAGCCCTTTTTATAATACATCCATTGATGTTTATTTTTAAACCAGAAATTCCTGTATATATGAGAATATGCATGATCATATATGTAACATATATTCTTCAACCACATTCTGATAATTTCTCTAAAGCACATTTCAATTTCCAATTGGTCAGTTTTTGATACATTACATAATATATAAGTATGTAAATATTTTTGTATAGATACAGAGGGACTCTTAAGCATAACGTGTATGTTTTCTTTTTCAGAATGAAAAGCAGTTCAGCAATCCAAAATTGAGAAGAACAAAGTAGTATCTCATTATATTTTTATAAAGAGCTATATTTGATCAAGAATAGAATATTTTTACCATAAGCCAACCACAATATGGCTTCAGATAAAATATTCCTCATATCTATTTACTTAAAAAAATGAATGTTCTTTCCTACTGGCATTAAAATAATGAGGGTAAGAGTACAGGTTAAGTCTCAAAAGGTCTTATTTCTTTTCTCAGTATTCATAAGTGGATTAGCAAAATAAAACCCTATGTTATATTTAAAATGCTTATTGGAACAGCAAACATATGCACTGGGAAATATCTTTCAAACTCAAAGACCTAGGAGGTTAAAATAGTTTCAAGAAAATTGCACACAGCAAAAAAGGGTGCAGGACTATAAATGGATCATTGCTTTCTAAGAAGTGGGGGCAGTTGGCATATGTAGTCACTGAGAAGCATTAGTGGGACATGATTGCCCTTGTCAACCTCAAGTACACAGTGACTAAATAACAAGAAAACAAAGTCAATCTGTCTGTTCCACATTTAACAGTAATATGCAAGTCTCAAATACAAAATCAAACCATTAGAGGGAAACTTAAATCCTGTCCAAATTTGACTTATGATATATATTCTTAAAAGCAATTATGAGATTATTTTGTCAAAATGACTAATAAGTATAGATGGGTAGTTAGTCTTAAACTGGTAACCCTGGAGCATAATATATCAGGTCTAATTTTATTTCCAAACCCATATATTGAGTTTTCTAACCTAAGGGGATTTGGAAGGAAGCCCTGGTGGCATGTTTAGATCACAGTATTCTAAGCTACAAGAGAAATGTTGGTAGCCCGCCCTCCTTATACTAATTTATATACAGCATTCTCCTCCAAGAACCCTGATAAAATGGACATGAAATATAATCGTAATTAGAGAGATGCTGAACTTTCAGAAAGGAAGTGTCAGTACTTAGTCACCAAGAATCCTGCTGATTCCCAGGTAGAGCTGGCACTTCACTTCTCCGCATGCTGTGCATCTGCAAACTGTTTGTATTTCCAGAAACACTCATTATTCAAATCACTATTGGCCACCCAATTAAAAAAAATAACCAATATATCTCACATGAACAAGTATAATATCTCAGTTAATCCACTGGCAAAGTTGATGTGAAAAAATGAAGCCTGGGGACGCTGGCAGCAGACTCAATACGACGGTCTGCAGAAAGGACAACTCAGGAGGCGGGGCCAACGTGAGCTTTTGTAAGGAGGCTGGTATCAGGGGATGACAGCAAAGCCAAGTGTCAGTAAGTTTAGAGAAAAGCACGGAGCATGGTGCGAGGGCAGGTTCTCAGCAAGGACAGGTGGCTTGTGACCGACAAGTATGAAGAGCTGTTTCAGAGACTATTACTGCTGGTGAGTGATGAGCGATTACCTACAGGGAGAGGCCCCTTCTTCCCCTATGAGCCTCCACAGTCCTGGTCTTCATAGACTCAGACTTAACTTCACTTGCCAACTGTCTACATCTCAGTGTGGGTGGAGTATCAGCAAATGAGTTGACGTCCACATGCCTTCTCTCTCAGTGGAAAGTTGTGTCTGTTTTGAAAGAGCTTGTTTCTGGCAGAGATGTAACGCAAGTGCTGTTGAGGTTGCTTTTTGAGACAGTGAAACAGTCTTCCTAATATAAAAAGGAAGTGATTAATTTTGCTCTTCAATAAACTCCAAACCAAAAAGGGAAGACAAGTTCAATTGGAATTTGGGAAAACAGTAATGACCTTTAAAAGCCTTTTCAAAAAAAGTTCCTTTTTTGGTATGTGAAGTTGAGAGTATTACAAACTTAATTCAGGTTCCTGTGGCAAATGGTCTCTGGAGTTTATAAAGTTACCATCAGGAGCCAACTGGCTGACTTAACTATCTTCCTTCTTTCTTCATTTTGGAAATACTCTAGGTCCTGCAAGTAGCATAAAATCCAACTAAGTAGTGTTGGAAAAAGGCTGTTTTCCTCTTTTCATATGTTGCTTATCTCCCTGTGTTTTTTGAGCATAAATCTGTATGCCATAAACTTAAATGACAGTAAACCTACATGTTCTTTTAAAGAACTTTGCACTTCAGACACATAACAACTGAATACTCTAAGGCATACATTGTTCCTCACATACTTGTCATGACTATTGTATGTTTTCAGCAGAGGCAAGTCGACAGAGCTCTGCTTGATGCCCTATTGGTCTGAGAGTCATTATAGCTCCTGAAAGAAACCCCCTTCCCATTGGACATTTGAGTTTCCTATCTCTGTTGGTTAGTTGCCCCTCAGGAACTTGGTGTTCCTGAGGCAGGAGAAGTTCATTCACATTCAGTGTCTCTGCCTATATGGAGAGGAGGGTACAGAGACCCCTTCCTTTCACACCAAGACAAATGACAGTGTCAAGAGACCACCCACACTTGCCAACTCTGTTACTTTGTTTCTACTACAAGTAGCCAATAGTTTAATATATACGTGTGTGTGTGTGTGTGTGTGTGTGTGTGTGTGTGTGTATAAATACCAAGCCCCATTAAGCCAGGGAAAATATTTTATATTTGAACTACTTAATGCTGAACTGGTTGACCACAAACAGGTTATGTAACAGGATGAAACGGAGACATTTTTAGGTAGGGGCTTAAATGTAAATACCTCGGTGGGTGCTGGGGGTGATGGTTGTTCTGAAGCTTTAGAACAAATAAGATTTTTCTGGTTTGCTCTACTGCCTGAATTTGAAAAAAAATAAAGGAAAGGAAAGGAGGGAGGAAAGAAGAAAACTGCCTTCTGCTTTGGTCGCTTGTTGGACTGCTTTGATTAATTCTTCAAATTGTTCCCGACGTTACCCTTGTTTCCAACTTTCATGTACAAAATTATTACTGCAGGTTTTCTTATTTTACAGTCAATCACCCTTCACCTTATTCTCCCTAATCAAGCCAAGATAACGGTCTTTTGGACTTTATAGACGGCTCTGACAGACTCTAACTTACCTAGGTGTTTCCCCACTTCAGCAAATGATAACCTCCGTGCACTTCCCAAATCAGTTACAGACCCTTGTTTTCTTAAATGAAGCAAGACATATTTCAGACTTTTAAAATACACTGTTTCTTGTGTATTAACTCTAATGCCACATTTGCACTGGTGTGAACATTTTAAAGGTAGCCTATGATCAAGCACACACTCGCACCTGGGCTTCGGGGGCTCATAATCGATCACCCATTGGACCAAAAACCTCTGACAGCAATATTGCCTCAAAGCAGGAGCAAATGCTTGATAACGTGAGAGAGCTAAGTGGAAACCCCCTTACAAATATCAGACACAGTCGTATAAAGGAGAATGCTCCCCTGGAAGGTGATTTTACCACAGGAGAACAGTTTCCTTTCTGAGGACAGGTTCTCAAATCTTAGGGAGAACTGATTTTCGGCCAGAGAAGGGCTGTACTGATCAAGGAAGTCCCAGTGGTATCATTTTAGCTTTTGCAGAATTTTCCATTGCTTATTTTCAGCGCTACTGCTATTTCATCATTTCAATGATTGCTCCCCCAACACTGACTGATGATTTTATTAGATGCAGAAGGGGCTGAGTTGGATTATATTTCACTGAACAGCCATACAGCCTGTGTAAAAGCAGTCTTTGGAAATGAAATAATCCCATCGAATTGACCATCATGAAAGAGGAACAATAAAATTAGTTGGTATGGGGTAGGCAGACCCAACCCAAGGCTCAAGTACAGACCAAGTCTTCACCAATTTAAAACCTTCGAAATTTATAAATGATGACTTCCATCAAATGGATTAAAATTATACGGCTTTAAAGTTTTGCAGCTTTCAAGGTACTTACTATTTTATATATAACATAAAGGTTAAACTCATTAAATACTTAATGAGCACAAAGTTTCTAGGAGTTAATGAACTGCTGCTCTTTTCCATAATGGATTTATATCAAAATGAGAGGACTCAGTGTGAGGTTGAAAGGAATTCTTCATTATGTCCTATCCTGAATAAAAGCATTGTTCTATTTGCGTTTCCATAATAACAAAACATCTTTATTACACTTTGTTGTCATCCAGACATATGGATGGGTTGTATGTTGCAGAGGGATACATGGGTTGTTTTCACCCTGAAGAATCCTGGAGGTTTTTCCTCCTTCTGCTGCTATTTGGTATGACTTTGGTAGCTCATGCCATACTGCATCTATTCCAGGGGAGCACAGGGTTCTCATTGCTTCACAAGGTTTATAAACACGTAACAGTCTTTCTCATCTCTACAATGTTACAGAAAGAAAGAATGAATGGCAAAGCTGGCTCTCCTCAGTGCCCAAGAAGTAGATGGTGCAAATGAATCAGAGAAGGTAATGCCTCCTTTGTACCATCTGCTTCTTGGGTATCCCAGGACAATTTGCCATGCTCCGGAGCACCGGCCTGATCTCCGTGTTCTGACTTTTTCTTTGTATGCACTCCCATCTTACCGTTCTCAAAGTCTCTCTTCAGTCGGAGGAAAAGAGGGAGCAGAAAATGGTATCAAGCATATCCTGTAACAGGAGAAGGAGAGACAAGATTCTCGATACTAGAAAAGGCTGGCAACTGGTACGGGGGCTTAAAAGCGTGGCTTCCAGGGAAGAACTCAGGAGATCAAAACCAAGCCCACAAAATGCAGAATAGCAACTAACATTAAACCATGAGCCAGGAACTCTGCTAGTTGCTTCTCTATAGTATTTCTGATTCTTCCAGAAGTAGGTGGAAGGATGGTCTATTCTGACCATTTTACATTTTGAAAAAAACTTAAAGTTCAGGGAGGTTAAATATCTTTCCCAAACTCACAGAACTAATCATTGTTGGGGCTGGAAATCTAACCAGGTCAGTTTAATGAAAAACCTACATTCTAAGTAGTACGTTATGCTGCTTCAAGACACCTTCTAGAGAGTCCAGTGCTTTTTCACGATAATAAAGGCAAACCTAGTCATTGCAACCAGGGTGGTATGTCCTAACAAGAGTAGGCTAATGATGGCCGAGGGCCTCAGGAGTTCTGAGCTGTTCCACTGAGATCATGGGCAGGAACTGATCTCACCATCGGACGCAGAGTTGTGCTGGCAGGTCTGGCTTAAGTAGTGTCCCAGAACTTGGCAATGGAGGAATTACTGACTAGGGAACCAGGCACTTCATGACACATCATAAACAGGAAAACGGTTGTCCCTCCAGTTAGGCTATTTAAGTAGTCTTTGGTTTTCATGCCTGGCTGGGGTTTTGGGGAAACAATGTTCCTCTCTTGGAAGTCTTGGGGTCAGGGATGGATTTAGGTACAGTAGAGAAAGCCTAGTGCCTCAACTTTTTGAGCCCCCTACTCTTATTCTTTCAGTCTCTTCCCTGTTGATTTCTGCAGATGATGTTCATCTAAACACTCCTTGTAAGACTGATCTTTTAGGCTGTCCAAGTCATTACCAGTAGACTGCAAATCACTCCCAATTAACACCTGAGTCAGTAGGTGATCACCAGCTAATAAATAGTTTTGCATTCTGTGCGTGATTTTAAAAAGGGCCATAAATTTGCAAATGACAATGACTCTTTTCAAGTGCTCATGAAAAAAGACAACTAAATACATATTCCACATTTTTTCAGTGATTAAAAAAAATGTTAGTGGCAAATAGAGATACTGTTTAATCAGAAATCAGTTGTCTATTATTTTGGCTACCAATTCCTTTAATGAGAATGTAGAATAATCATCTTGCCCTGATGAAAGCTTACATAACTTTTCAAGTAAAAGACAAGCAGAATCCCTATGCAAATTAATCTAATTGTTTAAAAAAGATTATAAACCCTATTCTTGTGGCAATACGAGTGTTCTGGCTTTAATGTTTTTTGTACACTTGAGATACTGTAGTTCCTTTTTATTAGTAAGTCTTAAAAACAAATTCCCATGGAGTTGCTGTGTCCATTTCACAGATAAACACACTGAGGAACACAGAGCTCATGACTTATAATGTATCCCGCAGTCTGTCTCCACCACAGCTTGTACTAAATTCCCAGCCAGACATCCTTTGGGCCATGGATTCTCAGGGAGACACTCTGTCACTGACTTTACTTTCATGCTTTTGTCAAACATGCATGAACCCTACTTTTCTCCTGTCTGGTGTTTTGATAGGGTCTTTCATGAAATAGACTAGGTCTCCAACAGAGTCCTACAACTAGGC
Source organism: Manis javanica (assembly GCF_040802235.1). NCBI lineage: Eukaryota > Metazoa > Chordata > Mammalia > Pholidota > Manidae > Manis > Manis javanica. Next base: position 102,935,625 of record NC_133167.1, read on the forward strand.
ATCTGGCTTTCCCTTAAGAGGATAGGAGGCCAAGAATAATCTCATGATATTGACCACAAACCCTCAGCCTGACAGCTCCTGAGAGTAAGCAGGTAGCTGTAGGCACACATTCACCCACCCCATTCGGGCGGCCCACGTTTCTTCCCACTTGCACAGGCGGCCTCTGACTTCCTACCAAAGACTGAATTGCGAAATAACCGACCAGGATAAAACGGCTCCTGTCCCATTTGTTCCACCTGCACCAAGGAAGTCCAGCTACTTAGAATTCAAATGGAAATGTCAGACAACCCGTGATGTCTGAAGTGGAATAAGTGAAGACAGTTTGAAAAGCACAGGAAGGCTGGTGACTCATCTCTGACATTATCCTCAGCCTCTCCCCCAAATCTATATCCACCCCTGGCTGTCTTTTTTACTTCACTATCACAATAACTATAATTCCATCAAATAGTGATTTCTTTGCATCAAAACTGACTGGCTACAAAGGAGACTTCCAGGATAACCTTCATCCATCCCCCTGTGTGCTACCTTATCAGAATCAGGCTGGTCCAAACCAGCGCCATCCTGTCTTTTTTCTCAGTCAACACCACCACCAACCGGAGGGTGCTGCTCAGACCGCAAACCGAGGTGCCGTTCTTGATCCCGTACGCAGGGCATCAGCAAGTATGGCTGATTCCTGTGCATTCTTCTCCGACGTGCACCCACCCCTGCACTCTTCTAAGTATTGCTGGAATAACCTTGACTTGAGTCACACTTGTGTCTCAGCCTGATTCTCCCATCGCCTTCTGAACCGGGCCCACCCGGCAGAGAGGATGGTCGGGTAAGCGTAAACTGCAGGTGGTCAGCACTGCTTCCCTGAAGCCCCTCCCATGGGGACCAGGACGCCTCTGCCCACTTGGTTTCCTCCATGTCCCTCTTTCCCTTGGCTGCAGCCATGTTGGCTTGCTTTTTGTTTCTTAAAACTGACAGGCTCTGTTGCCTTGTAGAGTCCCCATACTTGGTGTTTCCAGCTTGCAGGCCCCCCAACACCCCCCAGGTGTGGAAAGCCGGTCCCTCACCATCATTCAGTCTCAGCTCAGAGCCTGATTGGGAGCCTTCCCCTCTCCCGGCTAACGTGATTCCTTCTCTCTCCCAGTACTGCCCCGTCTGTGCCTACTGCCTCCTTGCCCTTTTATATTATATTTCTGCCTAACTCGGACCACTCACTGCCTGCTTATTTGTTCCTACATCTGGCTTTCTTCCCACAAGAGGTGGTCTTGGAGGCAGAAATGTAGCATTTTTGCCACAGTGTCTGTCTGTCCCTGGTTTCTCTAATGGCACCTGGCATATTGTAGGTGTTAATGGACGGTGGTCAACTGCCATCACAATGCTTTCCTCCTAACAACCTGGCTCTGATCAGCTCCTCTGAGTTACCGAGTTTCCCGGAGTAAGAACGGAGTCCCCTTTTGAGTGTGGGGCTCTTTCGAGAGGAAAGGAAAACCTGAAGGGGTGTCACTGTGGGAACTAAACACCGTCTGTTCTACAGACACACGGACTTGCAGGAAGGCACAGCAGCTTTCTCGGATAAATCCCACTTACTGTGAAATCTGAGTTACGGCTGAAGGATCTGGTTTTGACTTGAGAAGTAAATGACTGTTTCATCATCTATAAAGTGGACATATGCTCTCTGTCTCAGCATTGTAAATGAGAAGTAGTAAACGCAGGAGCTCATTGAAGCAAATGTCAATTAAAAAGACAATCTCTCTCCTGCTCCCCCCCACCCACCTCCCCACACAAACCCAGACTATTGCTTTTAGAATTCAATTATATTTGGGGTTAATTAAGCTTAGGCCCACCACCTGAAACAGTTTCTATGGGGAATTAGATACTTAAACAACCAACTCCCATATACATGCCTTTTGGCATACAACCTGGTCGCAATTTGAGAATTACTTGTAATCAAATATATTTGGGTTACATTTTGTTAGAAGCTGCTTCCATGTATACATTTTCTCCCAGTGTTTTTCCAGCCCTTACCCCATTGTTATTGAACAATTGACTTCCAGTGTATGTTCACTGTACAAATGGGACAAAGGCAGGTGGGTCATTCATCCTCCTTTTCTTAGAAACGAGAAATTAAATATAAACAAGAGTAATTCAGTTTCAATGAATAGCAATCACTATGCTTTATAATACAACTGAGACAAAAGGAATACAGAAAAACTTGTTACAGTCAAATTGTATCTGAAAGGCTTATGTCGTGGGCTGTGAAGGACCATTACATCCTAATTTATCCCACTTTTTGTTATTTGCTCTGTTTTACGATAGCTAAACATTCTTGTTTGTGAAAGCCGATTTAATCTTGGAGTCTAACAGTTAAAAAGGATGAAGTATGCAATTTTGCTTCCTTTAATCTTGCTGATTTCTTAATTATTTCTTTCAGTCACATGAAAATGTTCAATTTATAAATGTTATCAATACTACCATTGGCTGCCTCAAGAAAACTCAAGCCTTGTAAAGTACAGATTGAGTTTACCAAAAAACAGAGCAAAAACAAACAAAAAAACAATTGAAGCTGGTTTTTCAGGAAGCTTCTGTTCTATAATACTATCTGGAGAGTATGTCCTTTTATTGACAGATATTTGAATATGCTTCTTTATGTTGAGAACAAAATAATGTGTGTACCATGACACTTAAAAGTTATGTATTTTAACAACATTCTCATTGTATTTCCTTCCTACTCAAAGACATCTGAATAATTTAATTTTAATTCCCTTTGTTATTCTCTTTACCACCCAGCTTGCAGTTTTTACATGGGAAATTTCCAGAAAGAAACTAACCTGCTAATTATTTTATTGCTTTTTGTAAAACAATGTGCTTCCAATTTTAAGTCAATCCCACAATTTTATTTCAACCCTACAATTGTAAAATTATATGGTTTTATATAGTTAATTTCATGTTGATAACATACATATATTGAAAGAATTGAAAAATAAGCTAAGAAGAGAAAATGACTGTATGAATATAATGGATATCTTTCATGATGTAAAGACATACAAACTTGGAACTAACTGTACTTATTAAATGCAGAAAAAAGCAAACCCACTCTCCTATTTCCCCTAAGTCTTCAAAATTTCATCTGGAGACTGCTGAATCTTCTAAATTACTTGATTAAAAGAAAAAAGAAAACGTCTGTCTTCAGAGAACCAACAGGCAAAATTTTTAATTGTATGTTTTGCTCTTTGCATATATGCAATTTCTTCACAGAAGTTCGGCATTAGAAAAAATCACAGATAAGAAAACCAATAATAGTAATTAATAAAATTATTTTAAAAGATCTGCTTTAAATACATGAGACATGACTGGATATAGGAAATAAAAGTTTCTTATTTTGTGTGCCTCCTGGCTTCAAGGAAAGATGCGTTTAGGATTCGTGGTAAACTGTCTGACTGCTTTGAGGAGTCACCAATGACTGTGTTCCTGAAATCAGTTCATTAGTTTATCTAATTTATTGTGTCCATACAGAAATGCCTTGCCGCAGCAGAAACGGTGAAGCTGTTCTTTCATTTTTAACTACTAATTAATTAGCAAGAGCTCAAGTTGCTCACTATTACTGTAACAGCAATATAGTTTTATGTTTGATAAGCTACATCATCTAATATTCTGAAGGAAGATGCTCTTTAAGTGGGTAAGTCCAGCTTATCACAAAGTATAGTGACCCCTTCATAGGAACATAATGAGTGAAGTTAGCATCTGTACCTCCGAAATAAAAACTTAACATCAACATGCCTATTAACAAAATGAGCAAAAAACTAATTAAAGCAAATTAGCCTAATGTGCACATGCTGGATAAGACAGATTACTTCTAAAAATCCGAGAAGATAATGGTACCCATATGGGATATGTTTTTGGCATTTTTCATATAAATTGGACAGTTTTAGAGGATAAATATGGTACAAAAGTCCTTACAGGCAATTATGTCTTTACAATGCTGGTGGCTGACATCATAAAAGTATAATTTTAATTGCTATTAATTGCATTAAGTCTACTCTTATTGAATACTTAATGCCATCTCTGACAGTAGTACTAATTTATATACTTTAATGAAGCTTCATGGTATAAGTTGGAATTATTGAGTCTCTTAAACTATGTCTTAAATAGTACATTTTCTCTGTCAAGAAGTTCAACATACAGATATTTCACTGGATGTTTTCTTCCTTAAAAGAAGGTTTGCATTTTCCCCACTCTTTTTTGTGTATGTGATAAAGTGATGTTGCCATTTTTTTTTCTATAGGATAATTTTTGAAAAATGTTTCTAGTGACGTTTACTACACATTTAAAACAGCTGCTGGTTCTCCAACGAGTCATGCATTGAAATATCCCTGATAAAAACCCAATATTATTAATGTGCAAAATTTAGCTGCCATAATTTCAGGCTTCGGATCTACTTAAGTAAGTAGTCACTCGTAGCATATAAAAGGTGGAGAGGCACAGAGTAACACAGCGCAGTAAAGGTCTTGAATAAAGCGGACATTTGTAGTAATCCTTCTAGTCCCACTAGTTACCAGAGGTCTCTGCTGTTACTGTGATTTGCATTATTAAATTATGAGAAATTCATTCATTTCAATCAGTGCTAGTTTCAATATTTGTGAATTAGTAAAATCGCTGGTTGCACTAATGGGAGAATGCATCCATTATTGCCTTTTCAATTTGTTTTCATGTTCATTTACTAAAAACATGATATTTGAAATGGTAAAGACACCACACATGACATGAATTGAATGCAAGAGAAATCTTTGCCCTCCAACACTGAGACTTTGGGTAAATTCTAGCCTGTTATTTCCACTCAGAAAGGCATGCTTAATAAAGTGAACAAGCACAAATGTCAGGTAAAATATGCCATGTACTTTTATATGCCCTATTGATTTTTCCTATAATTAAAGTGATGAGCACACACTGTTTGGTAATAATGAAGCTAGATCTCCTTTTGAGAATTTTTTTTTAAAGGTTTAGCAAAGTTAGTTTCAGCCTGTTGCCTTTTGGTGAAGTATCTTTGCTGAAATTTCCCTAGGGACAGCTGAGTAGAAGGCAGGAGTGTGAGAGGGTAGAGATGAGAATTTTAGAAGTTTAGGCAAGCTTCAGCCTGCCAGGATTAGTCTCCACCGCCCGTGCAGATAGTGGCTGGGCCAAGATCCCTGGACGTGGACGTCTGTCTTTCCACGCCTGCCTCGGAGGTGGCAGCAGAGGGAACTCCTTCAAGGCTGCATTCCCCATTTCCATCCTCAGCCCCACGTTGAAGGCTATTTCAGATTTCAATCTCTTTCTTCACTCCTTCACGCTGAGAATGTCAACCAATTAGTGCTACTTTACGTAATGCTTTTCATGAGTCTGACACTAGTCCATAAGGAATTAGACGGAGACCACCAACCCATTTCATATGGGCCAATGAGTAGCCATTGGACGGTGACAACGTTTGATCACAACCTGTGTTGGGTTCAAACCAATTACTTAACGGCGACAGGTTCCATGCCACCCCATTAAGCCTGTGTGTCATTCAGGGACCCAGATTAATTAAAACAACAACTGGGCGGAAACCTTTTACATAGCTTATTTCCACTGCTCTGCCCACCATGATCACTGAAATGGAAAAGGGAAGCTTGTGCGAATCAATACGGAAGCTGACCGGGGAGGCGGGCTTTTGGGCTTTTGGGCTTTGCTCGCGGAGGCGAGGATCAGTCTGAACAGAAAGTATCTTCTCACTTGTTTAAGAAGAAATAGAGGAGCAGGGTTTCTTCTGACGGGGAAAGATATTTTGTAGAATAACTCATTGAGTTTGCCTTAAAAAGATTTCCTAATTATGAAAGCAAGACATGCTAATGCGGCCTTTTCAGAAAATACAGAAAAGCCAGCCCCAAGCATCTATACTCCCACCCCCAGAGACAACAAATTATTGTTAACAATTTGCTGAATATCCTTCTAGCTCATTTTCTTCCTTTATATCTTTACCACATGGAATTGTTTGCTTTCTCTTTCTCTATCATCTATTTGTGTCCCTTAGTAAATTTTTTTGTGGATCTGTTTCCATCAATGACACTATTCAAAGGCAGAGGTATTTGGCTGTATTTTTTCTTTCTTTCAAATTGTCTGCTTGGCTCTCTAAGGCAAGGAGGGCCATGGGTTAATATCGGGGCTTATTTATTATTATACGTTTTAATTTCCAGGTTCCTTTAGTTGTAAACTTCAGGGAGTAGGCTGTGGCGGGCTTTCTGATAGCAGCAGCGATCTATTGATAAAACCAGCTTGCATGCTGCTCATGACTACACAACATTAACCCCAAGGGAAAACCCAGTAAGTAGGATTTTATACATAATTATCCCCTGTGGCTTTAGAGTGGCTCCACATCACTACTGTGGAATAAAGTACCTGGACTTCACGACAGTAATTTTTTCAGGCTCAAAGTCATATGGCTCTGATTTCTGCAAATCTGTGGGCTGGAATGTGGTGTTCACCTATTAGATCTGACTAAAGACACTGGGGGTGCTAGTCAAGGAATTAAGAAAAAAATAACATTCGCCAGGGGAACTCAGAATGAGGCACACATTTTAAGAAGTGTGTATTTAGTTGTATGATTGAAGTCTAACCATGGTCACTGAATCTGCTCACTGCTGAAGAACAGATATCCAGGGATATTCATATTGTTAGAGTTGTTCTTTGGCTGTATATCCAAGAATACTTATATTACTTTGTTAATTATAATGTATGATTAGCCCGGATGGAGCTTCAGTAGCATACTTTAAAAGTATATTTAATAGAATATGCACTTTTACAGAAGAAATGCACACAAGTTTAAAAGAACCTGCCTTTTTGTAGCTATTTAGCATTGCACTTTGCATACTAAACAAGATATTTGCATGTGTAATAAGCAAAGGTTAGTCCTGATTAGACCCTGAAAATATCGATACTTTGGCAACAAATCATTTTTATATGCACAATAAATCAGAACTACTCCCAAATATGACTCAGCCTAGTTTTCAGGAGGGCGTTACTCTATCTGCGGCTAATACCACATTTCTTGTAAATACTAATTTCTATGTATCACATTATATCTAATAAGGACAACCCACTCCTCAATGACTCCAATCACTTATTTGTTGTTTTTTCAGATGTAAGCATCACAAGATAGGCCTTGGTGGGGTGGATCTATTTATTGAGAACATTCTGGCAGGCCAGTGCCAATAGCTGCATGCAAGAAGATTGGTAATTGCTAATGGTCAGGATAGCTAACAAATGCTGATTGATAGTGTGGTATTCCTTTCATTTTATGGGCAGGGCCAGCCCGCTGAACTGAACATGAATCTTTTCACATCAACAATCCTGTAAACCTTAGGAAAAATTCAAAAACGAAACCTGATTAAATGGAGATGTTGTAAGGGATTTCAAGATCCAAGGAGATCCCTGGGATATTGCGATCGTGCTTTTGAAACTGTTGGTGTAAGTAGCTTTGCAGACAAGCTAAAGAAAATTTCTGAAGGTTTGTCAGCAGTTTGTATGCAGCATATCCAATCCACCCTTGAAAATAGGTAATTTATCCTTACTGCCTCACTCTGTCCTTCTTCTGAGAATGATGCCCTCTTGCCAGCAGTGGAAGCCAGCTTTTGTCCAAACACAGTTTCCATGACAGCACCATCTTGCCCTTCTTCCTGCCTCTTTGTGCCTCAGGACACAGAGCAGGTCCCTGCAGGCTTCAGGACAATTGTCTTGCCTTGGAAATTGTACTTTGTACGGGTCCCTCTCCCCTGCCCCCACGCTACCTCCACTCTGACCTCTGGGAGGGCGCAGACATAGCCTATTCAGACCTGTGACTTCTCTAGAACATAACTGCTCCCAATAAACATTTCTTAAATTAGCAGAAGAATGGGATCTGGGGGTCTTAAAGTCGGGGCCTAGTGCAATAGGATTTAAACTTTCAAAAAAGAGAGTCAGGAAAGGTGTCCTAACCACTAGAGGTGGGCTCCGTTGGTTTGAAAACACCCTCCCATTAGAGGGCTGGATGGTCTGTGTCTCAGGACCCTGACGTGTTCTTGGCAAGAGAGAAGTATGTCTGGTACTTCAGCTCAGTACTGATGGACTTGTCTTCACATCCTCAACACAGGACACTGTAAAAAAAAAAGAGCAGACTCCCTTTTGGGGCTCTACTAAATAATTATACCCATGGTGATAAAAGCAGAGCTGTGTGACTTTGGGCAAGTTTCTTAACAGATCTGCATTTCAGTTTCTCCATTCGTTCTTAGGCGTTCATCGCGATACTGCTTTAGAAGGAGATTGTGAGACTTCCGTGAGTAATTTCATGCACAGTATCTAGAACAGTGCCTGGCCATGTAGTCTGCAGTCAGGTAACATTTGCTATTATTATTATTATTATTATTATATCCTCTTCATCCTCCTCCTCATCTTCTGCAGGAGAAATGGTGGCAGTAAAGACGATCGTATCGCTCCTGGATTTGGCTGCCGCCGACTGGTGTTTGCGGACTGGTTCAGGCAGGGGAAGGGGAAGGAAGCTGTGGCTGAATTAAAGCCCCCGAACGGGGGAAGAGCCAGAGCTCAGCGGAGGAAGAGCAGAAGCGATAGGGAAGGGGGTGCTGGGAGAGGACGATGATTAGAAATGGAAGGATTTAAGGGGATATATTACATTGTGGGGAGAGAACTAGGCTGTGATAATGATGGCACAGCAGGAAATACGATACAGGCAAAATAAAATAAGGCAAAAGGAATTAGAGAACATTAGGAAGTTCAAGAAGTAAGAAGACACGGCGGAGAAGGAAGGAGCTAGAAGCAATGAGACAGGGAGGAGGCGCGGATGCCTGGGCCATGAGGACAGGAAGCAAGGGAGAGATCCTATTTCTTTTGGAAATTGGGCCGGGAGTTTTAATTTCTTTTGACTCTCATTAAAAAAAAAAAAAAATCCATTTCCTTCTTTAACCCCCTACCCCATTTAATTGCTGACCTACCCGTGCTTCCATTTCTCATTTGCACCTTTGCTTTCTGCCAAGTCAGCATCTCTCCCTGCTCCTCTCCGGTGACATCGCCGGGGCCACCCACCCCTCCCACGGTTGCCTCTCAGAGCCTCCCCGGGGCTGCTCCTTCGGCCCTGACGACGTTTGCTTGCACACTGTCACTCATCCAGGAAAAAGGATTTTTTTTTTCCCCCTCGGCACTGTGAAGCCAAAGGAAACGAGATCTCTGTACTTTGGCTGTGACACTTCCCTCGTGCTGTTGTCTGATGGAAATTTAGAAAAATAACTAAACCACAAGGTGATTCTGCCCGGAGTTCTGCATTTTACGTGGCAGGAGGAAGGGCAGCGCCGGGCGGATATTTGGGGGGTGAGCTTCTAGCTATTCTGGTTGCACTTGTAACCCGTGGCCGAGTGGAATGTGCGAATCAGGGTCAAGGATGCGTGAGAGGATTGTCAACCTGAGAAGCCGGGAAGCACAATTCCTTTGAATTCGTATCAAACTGAGAATAAGATTGTTTAGCCCTACAGTCAGGTGTAGAGTGGGATGGAGACAGGGAGCGGTCTTTTATCCGGCTCTCAGTGGCGCAGGGGGCTTTTATTCTTACCAGATGCCCTTACACAATTGCAGGGGGAGCTTTTCTCACATTCCCTGATTGCCAGGGGCTTCCGGGAGCTCAAAGAGCAGGACATTTGGAGTCAGACAGCCTAGATTCAAATCCTATATGCACCACTTACTAACTCCACAACCTCAGTAAGAGAGCAGATAAAGATCAGAGGGTACCCTGAGGGTAAGGGCAGAAAAGGAAACACCAGGGGGGAGCCAGATTTAGGCTGGAATTTGATGAGTCTCGTTTTGGGGTGAGTTGGTTTTGAAGTTCTGCTGGGACTTCAAGCTGTTAGAATCAGAGATACAGATTTAGGGGTCCTGGCATTGTAAGGGCTTTGAAAGAAAATAAACTATAGCCATGCTCCCATCAGTGCCCTAAAATTGCTGTCATACTTTGGTGAATTTCTTTAGAGCATTTACTTAATGTCCCCCCACTAAATACTATGCAATAAACACCGTTCTGTGTCTGTACATGTATACCTACTTCATAATTTAACGGTTGCATGTAATTTCGTACGTTCCCTATTAATTCCTAAGGAGATTTGGAGCTCTAGGTATGAGTCCCAGGAAAACACACAGAGTGTGAACATTGTGATAGGAGAAAGGTGGGAAGGACACAGAGTGCAGCAGGATGGAGAAGAAACGCCCCCCAGTGCTGGGTTGGAGCGACAGGCGCTGAGGGAGTCCTTGTGGGTGGGGGTCATGGAAACTCACGCCAAGGAAACCGCCCCCCTCCCAGACTTGGAGGTGAAGATGCTGTTCATGGTCTTCAGAGGACACAGCTGAGGTTGGGATTAGGAACATATGAGCTCCCGAGAATGTTGGCAGTAAGAACAGAGCTGAGACTCTCGGGAGGGACCCAGTGCGCTGGAGAAACAGTGCATAAATAAAGCAAAATAGAGGAAAGGCAGGGCAGGGTGGGGTCAAGGACCCAAAAAGAAACACTGGCCTCTGACGCAGTGGGGACTTTTTGTTCTCCAAGAGAAAAGGAAGGAGAAGAGAGTTGAAATTAACACTCTGAGAGGTGCAGGAGGAAAGGGGTGGGAAACCTGCCGGCCTCATCCTGTCCCTGCGATGGGAAGTGGGCCTGCTAGGCTGGGGTTTTCGGGGGTGAGGGGGTGGGCGGAAGAGCCACGGAAACCAGCCAGTGGTCAACAGAAGGAAAGCCACGGTCCTTCAGCCCCTAGGCGTCCTCATGGGATAGTGTGACTCTGCAGCCCCTCCAATCAGCGCATTTTGACTTTGGCTACTGGGTCGTGCCAAGGATTTGCAGAGGGCTGACTACTGGCTCAGTCCTACATTGAGTGAGACACATGGAAAAGCCACCAAAGTGGAAGGCAGGCAATTAGAGGGAGGTGAAGAAAGAGGAGAGGAGGCCTTAACGTGAACAGTGATGGGAAAAACACTGAATTATAGGCTGTGCTGCCTAGCAAAACAACCGTTCTATCCAATCAAAAGTTGTAAGATAGATACATGATGGAATGTTAATTTACATTATAAAAGGCCTCGTTATGTTATGAAGAAACCCACCCCTGGTTTCTCATTGTTGCTCATTGTTTACTTAAAATACATTTGCCTGGCAAAAATTCTATTTGCAGGCATTTTTCTGGGACTATTATCCAAAGGGAAGTTTACTCCCGCTGTTGGGCTTATGCAGAAATTAAAGACAGCGTGGGCAGTGCAACGATTTAGGACTTTGTCGATCATTAGTTTCTTTGCCGGCTTTTCGGATGTGGTTTTCCGTGAGCTGTTTAAACTCTGATCCATTCTCCTCATTCATAAAACCAAGAGAATAATCTGCCTACTTGAGAGATGAGGATTATTTTACCTAGTGATGATTAATGACCTGATATCAGTAATGCAGACGCGGCTTCTTGCAGATAACGAGTACGTGTCCTGAGACTCCTGTATTGGCTCATTGTTTTTCCTCCATGTGCACCTGAGTCGAATGCTCCAGCAAAGACTTGGGGGTGTTTCTAGGGGGCATGTGATGTTCTGGGGACATGGAATTTTCACATGCATTTGGTTTTTTCTTATATGAATGCTACCGTGTAAATGATGCAATGATAAAAATTCTTTTTCTGCAAAATGAAATTCTTCAAAGTGGCAAAGTATCTATTTTGTGTAAGATACTGCTACTGTTGTGAAAGGAAAGAGCTACATTTCAGGTGAAGAACCAGGACACATAAAACTGAATGAGCATTTTCCTTTATCCTTTTCTTAAAGATTTTATCTGATGCCTTCCCATTAATAGCAGTCACAATTGACCAGTGCAAAAATTGTATAGTGATCACTTTTTCCTCAGCATAATGTTTCTCTGTTCTGTTTATAAGATTTCTCTCTAATCATCTCTCTAGTGAATTATTTTTACTTTCACACAGCAGTGTACACATTTAGAGACAAAATCATTTCTTTCTTTAAAAGACACACACACACACACACACACACACACACACACACGACCCCTTTTTAGATAGAAAGCAAGCCATAAAAAGCCTATGAGATGTTGGCATTCTTTTTTTAAAATTCATGCTTTAGTGCATTAATGTCACAGTATCCCAAATATTGTTCCTCCACAATTTGCTAGAGATTGCTTCAGAATATGCCAGTCTGCCCCTTTTGGCTTTAGGTTGATGGGTAACATTTATAATTCCTTGCAAAAGCTTTTTCCAAATACAGAGTGAAATGAAACACATACAGACACAGTGGGAGTACACTAAATGCATGATTCAGAGCAAGCTAGAACAACTTGCAAGAATTCTAGAGATGAAAAAGGAAATGAATTTCTCTTCACGAAAATTTCTAAAAATTCATAAAACAGAAAATAATACTATATCTGCTCTTATTTATTTTATAGAACTGTTACAGGCATATGTTTTCTACAAATTGCTTTGGATTTCATGGTTAAAGAAACATGCAGGCATGATGTATGCTCCAATAATGTTGGTGCATACATTTATTTACTTGCATTTGTATCAAATATAACATGTGCGCAATGGAATGAGTGAAAAGGAGAGAATGGTGGCCCAAGGGCAGTCAGGAAGGAACTGGTGCTATGTAACTGTTCTGAGATCAGAGGAAAATGCAAAGAACTGAGGAGGATTAAAGAAACTCCAGGAAGCTTTAGGAGACCCAGAGAAAAAAGGGACAGACAGAGGGGTGGGGGTGCATAGAATGAGTGTAGCAACAGGGAACATTATTCCATTCTCCCAAAGGCAGAATATATGGAAGCATTTATACTCATAAAGACCAGGATAATCAGAGTGAAAAAATTACTTCTCTTTTCAAGAAGTAGAGGTCAAGGCGGCATCTTATCACATATATTAAAAACAATTCATTTTTTTTGTTTTTGACTACACAGATGCATAGTATAAAGGTTTGTGATTTTTAAGAAGAGATCATTATATTAAAACTGAATTCTGTTTTGTTCTGTATTTCTGTATAACATTTTTTTTCTAGTGGATATAAAGAATGAACATTATTTTAGCTGAACAAAACATGAATCCCAGGGGCTATAGACTAGCAAATGGCAATAGTATATTATGTAGGAAATAGAGTTGATAAATAACAAAGAATAGTTAAAAACTGAATCATCCAACATTCCAACTTCTGCTTATACTTAAAACTGTGCTTAATAAATCTGTTGAAAAGGTAAGATAAACTTTGACCTAAACAGGGAGACAAAATCTAATAAGGAACTATAAGACTTGGCAACCACAGAGGTTCCAAGCAAATGGATAAAATATTAATAAAAATGATCACACATTTCTGTTGCTGAGAGAGCTGTTGATTGCGACTAGAACCACTTGAGATGTTTAAGCAATTATTTGGATTTCAGTCTTCTTGGGAAAGGATATGACTACCTTGGCAGTTAAAAGCTATCTTGAACGTGTTTCCTATAAAATCTTGTTCCTTTGTTGGTATTTCTTCCCTTAGGTCACAAGTTCTTTTGATGTGAGAGTTCCCTCTCTTCCTATAACATACTGTCCATGGTGCTGGGCATATAACAGGCAGAAGGAACTGAAAAAACACATGTAGTAGCTACTCAGATGCTTCTGTTGACATCTGAACATTCTGGAATATGGACACCAGTGCACTACGGCTGAGAATAACTTCCCATTGATTCACATGCGAATTTCTTCCTTTTTTTTCTAGGCTTTATGAAACAGCATTGTGTTCAACTGTTCTGGCATGTCAGGAGGTGAAACACAAACATTTGTACAAATCAACAGAATGTCCTCTTTCAGAGCAGAAATAAACATGGTTCCCAAATCTTAAGAGTTCCTCGGCATCACTTCAACCCTATACACCCCCAAGTCTTCAGGTAACAAAGGTAAAATTAAAATAGAGCAGTTTGCTTTGGCGAATCAAAGAATCCAAGTTTATGTCGTGCAGTGTCTTGTCTTTTAGGACCATGAACACAGATTATCAAAGCAGAAGGTGGCAGGACGTGCATTTTTTTTTTAATGGAAGAAATTGTTCCCCAGAACTTTTCAATAAGAGAAAGCATGTGACCTCCTTTCTGTGAGACCCACAGTACAGTAAACAATTGAATCCATATTCAGCCAGATGCTTCCAGTGTGTAAATTACTCCCTGGGTAAATGTTAGGCACTTTTGGAGCCACATTAACTCTTTCAGGCTTCGAGTATGCAATTTAGTAAATTACTGCTGCCTGTACCTAATGGTTCTCCAGGGACCGAAAAAGATTAATGTAGCTCCAGAAGTGTCTAAGTTCCACTTGGGGAGAGCATCAGACTGTGTGGAAGGAGCTTGTGTCTAATCATTCTTTGTAAAAGAAGGTACTCTTTAAGATTCTTTAAAATAAAGTTACCTTCATTTTCAATACTGCACATTCCGTCCCCAGAGCATCCATATGAAGAACCTGTGCATTTTGTTTTCCTATTGGAGACAAGGTTTATTTTTGGAAAGGTTTTTGCTGACCCCTTTCTCCTTAAAAAAATCACAGTAGCTATTAGTTCTTGTTCGACATGGCCTTTCTGTCATTGGGCTCAGCTGATTCCATCCTGCTTAACTGCTTCTCTGCAATTCCCTCCTCCGAAATCATCCCTTACTGCTTTTCCTATTACTTCTTTGATAGCCGTCGTCTTTCTTTCATATTGTTTTCACTTCTACTCCCACTGATATTTATTACAGGCCTCAGCTTGGCATTCTCTTGGTATCTACACCCACAGGGCTTTATTGATCTCTCCCAGGTTCAGGGGCTTGTGTGGGTGGGCTCTGTTCCTTCAGGCAACTGTCCATGTCCCCCTCTGCACTGCCTCAAATTTGATTCGCGTCTGTGGGTTGTCTTAAATTGGGTGTCTCACCACCACTTTGGTATGTAATGAAAACATATGGAGCCTGTCCCATGGATCAACTCATCACCACGTATGTTCTCCAGCCACAGGGCATCTGTCTGAAGCCCAGAGGAGTTACCCCTCTCATGGTAACACTAAACCTTTCTGTTCCTCATAAAGCCCATTGGTCAAGGATTCACTCCTTTTTTATCACTATTTGTTTCTTTACCTATACTTGTGGCAGTCTCTCGTGGATTTTCCAATCTTCTTTATTCAGGGTCACTTTGGACTCGGTTTATTGACTCCGCTTTTATGTCTGATGATACATTCTCATTTTGTTTATCTGTTTTCCAAAAGAACCTGCCGAAGTCCAACTTCTACCTGACTAAATGGAACGGATTTCATACTTCTTTCCTATTTTGATGAAAATCTTGTTTCTCTGTGCAGAATTCTATTTTCAAAAGCTTATATAATAGTCATGTAACCCATGATCTTTTTGTCTTTAATATATCTATGTTTTGCTATCAATAGACTTGAATATTTATGTTGACTTGTATTATGTAAATTTTTAAAGTACAGGGAATATACCTGGTACATTTTCATAACAGTCATTCCTTAGGTAAGCTCTCAAATCCCTCTGCTGAGCCTAACACTATTTGAGGTGCCCAAAAGCAAACTGGACAATCAAAATGTGCATGGAGCATCAGAGGTAATAGAGTGCATAAATTAGTTCACTTCCAGAAGGAACTGGCACTAAGTTGAATATAGAGACTTTGAGGAAGATTGCACAGTGTATCAAATGTCATCATAAAACACTACTTCATGAAAAGATTTGGGCCCCAACAAGTGTGGTCTCGACAGGCAGAATAGAAGGGAGGGATCATTAAAGGTGACAGAAACAGTGTGAGGAGAGGCATGGGGCACATCCTGGGGTACTGGGGTCACCGGTTTCCTCTTGTACAATGATGAGACAGACCCAATTTCCATCAGTTTTTATCTTTTGATCACTTTTTATCAAGAAATATCCATCATATTTCTTGAAATACCACATAATGCTTAGTTCAGTAGATTTCTCTCATGTATATTTAATCCATTAAAGTGAAAACAATTTTGAAAGACAAAAAATAGGCATGAAGTTAGGATTTTACAAAGACAAGAGCCAAACCCCACTGCTGCCTTGTGTAACGCTAAAGGAATGACCGTACCTAATTCCATGTCAACATTTTCATTTGTATTCTGGTCATTGGCAAGTGGCTAATCGTATTTTGGATTTAAAAATTAGAAATGAGATATATGGAAAAAGAGTTGTGATTTGTAAGATGACAAGACAACGTGAATAAGCTGATTTGGCCCCACTTTACCATTTAATAAGCACTCCAAGTGGGATTGTGGTACGTACAATTATTACGTCAAACATATAAAATTGCCACCATTCATCCTTGTTTTATCTCCTCCAAATAGCAATTTCATATGGCTCAACTCTGACATTTTAAATGCACACATTTGGATATAAAATTTATTTTATAGATGCTACTTTGTTTCACTCCTGGTCTGGGTTCTCCTCCCAGATCCCAATTTCCTAGGTGATAAAGGACCCTGAAAGACGAAGTCCCTGGAGTGGGAGAGAGGATTTATCCCAAAGACCACCCTTTTAATAAAGGGGGCACGTGAACCCTCAGAGGAGATCACCGTCCATCTGAGAGAGAACTCCACCAACACGTACAGATGACAAGTCATCCTGAGGACAAAAACTACTGTCTTTGACATTGGGATACTGATACCCCTTCTCCCCCATTTTTAAATGCAAGACTTGCTCTTTTAAGCTGAAGACATTGCCACCTTTTCAGTGAAGCAGGTAAGACAGACTTGGGACCTCTAGGAAAAAATGCCTTCTAGTTTCTGTGTGCAGTCAAGGCAACTCTACAAAAAAAGAAATTTTCAATCTGCCTGGCTTCCTAAGTCCATTCTGGATCACAGGTTGTAACTGGTGAGCCTCTCATAGGACCCCAGTCACAATTATCCATGAACTTGTTTGGCCTGGGTCAGAAGTTAAAAAAAAAAAAAAAAAAGGAAGAGAGAGAAAAAGAAAGAGAGAGAGAGAGAGAATCACCTTAGTTTGGATTCTGGGTCTCTCATGTGTTGCTGTGTGATATTAAGCAAGTCACTTGACTTCTCTGAACCTCAGTTTCTTAGAAAGGCCCATTGGCCATGTCTATCTTACAGTTTGTGCGCTGAGTGAAGGGCGAGGGTGTGAGGGCCCTCCCCACACCGTCCACTGTGGGGGGGCTGTGCCAGTGCCGGATACCATTGTTTGGCTATAAGCCAGACAAACAATGCTGGTCTCCACCCACTGTTCTCCCTTCCACAAGCCCTCTGTGCACGAGAATGCTGCGTGGCTACAGTAACAGTTTTACCACTTCTCCCAGATGTTCGCTTTCTATATTCCTTACTTTTTCCTCACCATGAAGTGTTTTACTCCAGCCGTATTTTTTTTTCTACTTCAGAAAGCCAATAAGAATTAATCAATCAATAATTGCATTGATGGGGCAAAAACTAATAAAAGCAGGACCATAAGAGGACTTGAACTTAATAACTTTGAAATATAAAGGGGAGGCTTTATCCATGGGAATTTACAGATATTATTTGGCCACCAGACGGCATCCATATTTCTTCATTACTGCAATACAAACATAAGAAATACGGAGAAAAACCCTCTATATAAGTGCCATAAATTTCTAGCTGAATTCCCTAGTCACACCATGGTAGTCGTCCAAGGCCCTTTTTTTTTATTTTTATAAAATCAGGCTTAATTTAGTGTATATTTTGCTTCTTCGACAAAAATTGTGGAATAGTTAAGTTTAAAAAACACAAACATTTGCACTGTTTCTCTTTTTACAAATAAGGTAACTCTCCAGTGGTCTTTTTTTTACTTGATAAAGTGACCTACAGTTTTCAAAGTCTCTCTCCCCACAAATATTAAATTTTGTAACCCCCCATTCATTGTGTTGCTTCTGAAAGGTCAGCTTATATCCTTTTAAGCAGAAATAGGGGCCAGGATTCACTTCCCTCCTCCATTTCTGTGCCTTTATTTTATACTTTCCTATGTTTCAAAGAGTAAAGTGTCCTTTTCTGTTTAAGACCCAGAACCTTCCATATAGGCTTTATATTCCTTCTTCCCTTTTGAAAAGAAAAGTCAGTCAGCAAATTCCCTTTCCTTCTTTTAAGGACACCTGTCAAAATCGATCCTTCACTTGTGCCCCAGCCCATCCCCACCCTGCTACCACCAGCCACCAGCTGGGAGAAGTTGGGCAGATCCTTGGGTCTCTCTGCGCCTCAGTTCCCTTCAAGTAGAAAACAATTCAATTAGATGAGGCCACAGGCTCCTTCTAGCCCGGAAATTTATGATTCTGTTTTCATTGGTTTAATTGTCTCTTTCAGCTACTTCAAAATGATTCATTCTGTCCACTTCCACTCTCCGTGATTATTTTTCCAGCCCTCATCCTCTGTCATCCCCGCTTACAGATCTTGGTCAAACTATTCATTTCACTTTCCTGCAGCCTTATTTGGTGTAATTTGGGCCTTTCTTAATCAACATGAAAGACCTCTCCCTTGACCCTCCTTGACTTTACTATTGTCTTTGCTACTGTTTTTTTGTTTCAGTCCTCTCCAGTGAAGGGGCTGGTGGACATAAACAATCCTATCCTGCTGATTTCTGATTACTTTATTCAGCATCAACTTTAAATGGATATGTATGGTCATCCCACCCCGATGGTAAGGGTCCCGAAGAAAAGGGTAGGCTCCAGGAGGGACAGGAGAGAAGCAAAACCCTTTATTCTCTTAGTCCTTCGGGGACTATACATGTGTTCTCTTTTTCTGAGAAAAAAGAGGTAAAGAAAAAAAAGGCAGCTTTTCCTATCAGACCCAGGTGGCCTGGCCTCTCTCTTGCTTCTCTCTTTTACTATTTTCACATTTACATGACAACTTATCCTCTCAAAACCCTCATTTCCTAGCTAGTAAAACCTCTTTAACGCAGGCTTTCAAAACTGTCTCTTCATTTTTCCAAATGATCAATTCCCCTAATTAGATTAATTAATCTATGCTAATGCTAAGGAAAGAGTCACATTCACTGTGGAATGAGAGAAGCAAAGAGGGGCTTTGAGTACAGAAAATCTTAAGTTCGAATCCTTTCTCTGCTACTTTGGAGCAGTGTGACTTTAATCAAGTTTACTTAATTAATAGGCAATGATAGTGCTTGCTGCGGGCCAGGACTGTTCAAAGAACTTTCTAAATAGTTCTTAGAGTCTTAGTTTATCTAATCCTTCTAACAATCCTCTGAGGTAGATACTTCTGCCATTTAACAGTTGAGGAAATTGAGGAACTGAGTGGTAGATTGTAACTCCCACCAGCTCGCAGAGCTGAGGCGGGCGCGGAATGGGAGTCGGGAAGCCAGGGTGTCTCGCTCTGCTCTTCAGCACAATCCCACTCTGCCTCGAAGTAAATCTCTCTCTGGGCTTGAGCTGGCTCTTTCGAACAAATGAGGATAACGCTTTCTTCGTATTAGGGATGGCGTGTACATAACACCTACGGCAGCGCCTGTTCCCTAACCAGCTCCCAGCAAGTGGCCAGCAATATCTCCCTTGTTTTTCCTCGTACGGTCTTTGCTGGTTCTGTCTCTCCTCCTTTATTTTAACTCTGAAGTGCCAAAGGTTTGGTGCTTAGCTCGGCCTCATGTTGTCCAGGATCATGACTTTAAACATCATTCAGGCAAATCCTGACAGCTCCCTGATTTATCTTTGGCTCATATTTGCCTCCCGAACTTTTATTCCTACTGATATAATTGCCTGCTTGACATTACCACTTGATTTCTAATAAACATCTCAAACTGACTATATCCACAGCCTCCCGTTCTCAGTTGACAGCTGCTCTGTGTGTCCTTTAGTGCAAAACTCTCCCATTCATCCTGTTAATGATAGAATCGTGCCTCCCCAAGAGATGTTGAAGTCCTAACCCCATGTCCCTGCGAATGTGACCTTATCTGGATGTAGAGTCTTTGCAGATGATGGAGTTAAAATGATGTCATTACAGAGAGCCCTAATCCTATGGCTGGAACCCTCATAGAAAGGGGAAATCTAGACACAGAGAGACATGCATGAAGGGAAGATGGTGGGAAGGCACGGGCACACAGGTGGAAGGCCACCTACACACCAGGGAATGCCCGAGGCTACCCGAGCTGGGAGAGGCAGGCAACAGATTGTCCCTCACAGTCCCCGGAAGGAACGAGCCGAACACCTTGATCTCAGACGTCAGCCTGCAGAACCTGGAGGCACTGCCTTCTGTTGGAGGCCACCCAGTTTGCGGAGCTCTGTTCTGGCAGCCCCGGCCAGCCAATACCGCCTCCCTTCTTCTTCTGTCTTACGTTCCCATGTTCCCATCAGTCTCCCAGAGGGTCTCTTGGGGTCCACCTTCCATAGAATCTACTCTCGCACTCCTTTGCACCCTCTTTGCTGGCTCTGTGCCTGGATTCCCACCACCTCTCACTAGAGTCTCCGGGCTTTTACCTTGACCCCCTTTACACCCCATTTTCTACAGAGTAGCCAGAGTGATACTCTTACAACAGAAGTAAGAGCGTGTCACTTACTTCTGCTCAAAAAGCGCCCCGCATTTTCCACTGGTATCCAGTTACTCCACTCGGAGGAAAATGCAAAGCGCTCACAGTAGCCCATGAGCCCCTGGGTGGTCTGACCGCCCAAGCCCCTTCTTCCTCTGGGCTCGCCGGGCTCTCCCCCTTGCTTACTCCGCTTGAGCCACAGCGGCTCGTGTTTGTTGCTTGAACACGCCAGGCGTTCTCCTAACTCACAGCCTTTGAGAGCCCGGCTCCCAGCGCCCAGCTCCCAGCTGTGAGGCATCCCAGCTGTGAGGCATTCATGCCGAGGGGAGCTCTGCTCGGCCGGTGA
This sequence comes from Manis javanica, assembly GCF_040802235.1. Classification (NCBI taxonomy): domain Eukaryota; kingdom Metazoa; phylum Chordata; class Mammalia; order Pholidota; family Manidae; genus Manis; species Manis javanica. The sequence goes on from NC_133167.1 coordinate 102,956,474, forward strand.
GTGAGGGGCAGGTGTCGGAGCCCGGCCTCCCTTCTGCACGGGTGATGCCTCAATAGCAGCTCTTGCTCAGGGACCCTGGTGCGTCTGTCTGAACTATCCTCGGGCTGCACCAGTCGGAGGCTCTTGGCAACCCCTCCTCCCCTCTCTCTTTCCTCCTCGGGAGTCGAACCTTCTCCCTTCCTCCTCCTGCCCCCTCTGTTCTCACAGCTTTCTCTCCACAGTGTCTGTCCTCACTACCTGCTCACTCACTCCATCCTCTCCTTCATGCCTTTGATTGAAAGAACATTCTGGCTCCATCTTCTTTGCTCTGCTTCTGCCCAGTTCTACCTTCCCCTTCCACTCGTGACTTTCTAACCTGTTATAATTCATATTTTTATCATGCCTATTGCTTGTTCTCTGTACCCTCGAGTAAGATGTGGGGATCTTTATCATTTGTTTATTACTAGACCAGTGCCAGCAAATTAAAAAATATTTTAAAGTTGGTATGTTCCTGTTATTTGCACATGTGTTTAGAACTCTATTGCATATACTGTAAGAGGCAGGACCTAAACCCACGTTACTATTTTATCTGTGATGTCAGGTTTTTAATTTTGATGTTGCACCATGCCTGGTAATATAACAGGTAAAAAGACAGGTTGCCTTTCTTATAGTCCATTTATAGCTTTTGCTTCTAGTTTTGTCCTTTTGTCCATTAGATGTTATTCCACATGGGCAACTAACAGACTGCATACGTACCTTAACTTAGTCTGCTTAACACGTTTAACACTTCCCCTCCCATCAGGGATGTCTTTTTGCAAAGCCAAGTTCTTTCTCTCTCTCTCTCTTTTTTTTATAGAAAGCAGGAGAATCAGTGAATGTGTATCATAATGTGTAACAGATATGAATCTTAATTCATAGACTCAGTTGAGCATAAAATGCTGCATTTCCTTGTTTTCTATAGACAACTTAATTCTGAATTTAATGCATGATATCCCTGGGGTCAGGGGATTCGGGTCCTGGTCAAGATCATGTTAAAGCGCTGGGTCCTACAATGCGGTCAGGTGCTGGGGAGGTTCCTGGGCTCATTGAGGGCTGGTCTCATATGGTGCTCCAGGTCACGTGGTCTTCCTAGGTCTCAGGTCTCTGTGATACAGAGCTGGAGAGTTTTTAGGGAGACTGGAGTTCACTGCAAGAAGCTCAGCTTCCCTAAAAGTGTCATCCAGTCTTCCTCTCTAGGCTGTTTCTGGGGAACACCAATGACTACTTCCATGTTCACATTTCAAAATATCATTCTGCTTCCGATGGTGGACTAAGGTGTTTGCATTCTTTACTACAGAGGGAGATTATGCTACTTTCTCTCCCCTGCTAAGTCTTCAGAAAGTAGTTTCTTACACACTTTCTCTCCATTTCCCCTGTAGCATAAAGAGGAAGAGGGTGATACTAGTTCTCTAAAGAGTCTTTCTGAATGAAGGCGTAAGCCATTTACCAGTATGGCGGCAGACGAGTTGCTGTTACCGCCATGATCAAATTAGTGTAGTCACATCAGAACGACATGCTTCTCAGCAGCTGTGTCAGCTCTGCCACCCCGGGACAGTCTGCGTCACTAAGGAGTACGTGGTGGGGCCCCTCTCCTACTGCACGTGCCAGGTCAGTGGCTGCCACCTCTCCTGCCTTGGGTCTGCATTATCAACCTGTCTTACCTGGCTTCTTACCAAGGGACTCTGGTACATGGAGAAATAAAGTCTATTTTAATAGAAGAATATCATTCAAATGTAAAAAGCCAATGTTTAAAAACGAATATGGTTTCTTTGCAGCTGGTCCATGGAGGAAGGCTGGAGAAGCATTTTGGGCCTGGCTGGGGAGGCAGAGACAGCCTGTGTAACACCAGGGGCGTGGCCCTGGAAGGGCAGGAAGAGCGCCCCCTGGTGGAGAGGTGGGGTGCAGCAAAGGGAGGTGGTTTTCAGAGACTCGCTCCTTACAGACAAGGCACCGAGGCGCTCGGTGGTGCCACTGTTATTGGTGTAGAGCCAGAGTTTGCTGTTTAAGCCCAGGAAATTACAAAACAAATCTATTTGTAAAAGGTGCAAGAATTGTACTGCTGACGGTTACCAGGCAGTGAGGGCCCCTGCTCGGCGTCCCTTCGCACTCACAGTTCCAGGCTGGGTTTCTTACTGTCTGGCCTGCCTGCCTGAGGGCTTGCCTGGCTGCAGGGGTGGGGCAGGTCCAAGATGCCCTGGGGTAACCCTCCAACAACACACGGATGGGAAGAGGTGGATAAAGGTGCCAGCTTCCACGCCCTGTGGGTGAGACCACTCAGGAATGTTCCACACTGTGCCTGGCAGGATTCTGTGCCAGGTACCAAGTCACCCATGGGGGCCACGTTCGCCTCCTTATCCACACTCCCTCCCATCTTCTCCGTCCTTTCTTGTCTCCTGTTCCATTGCTCTCCAAAGGCTTCCTGGGATCACTTCCCATTCAGATCACTCCAGTCTTGCCTCAGGGACTGTTTCTAGGGGAACTCAAGCTGAAGGACACCTGACGATTTCAAATACCTGCACACAGCGCTTGTGGTGAGCGGATTCCACAGCACAGAAGAAGCCACACCTCTCTGGACCTGCTTCCCGCCTGCCCTCTGTGACTGCAGCCTCAGGCTATCTTAAACCAGTTTCCCCAGACTGTCTTCTGTTCATATCTGAGAGTCCACTTATCCTTCTACTGATTGCTCTTACATTTGGTAGGGGGATAACAGGGAGGGTCTAACCCCCAAGAAACTTTTTCTAGTTTAAAAATGAGGACAACTTGCTAGGCAGGGCTGTGGACCTTCAAGACACCCTCCTGTGATTTTCGCAGTTCAAATTTGTAATACGTTTCCACTCAACAAGTCACTTTGTCCTTCTTGGTTTAAGGATTTCTGTACTGGCCCTTTCCGGCTCATGGGCAAGGGTCAAAGGTAAAATGAGAGGGTTGGCTGGAAACAGTAAATGATACAAGAGGTGGACATGGGGATGAAGGAATTACTAATGATTTTAAAAACAACCCTGTCTGCAGTTCTTGTTAGCACTTGCTAGCTCCATCAGCTGTTTATGACCATCATTGCATGCAAACAGCTAGGGACTTTTCCAGATTGGCTCCATCATCATTTTGGGTCAGGATAATATTTCCTGGCTTTCTTGCTTTTTCTCACTCTCTCCTCTGCCTGTCTTGATCCTTTCTTATTTCTTTAGTATTTTTTTGAGTGCCTACTACATGCCAAGCATCATGTCAGGTGAAGGGTAAACAGAACAGCCCTAATCCCTCTCCAGGGGTCTTGCTTCTTCCCAATTCCATTCCGAACTCAAATACTACTAGTTATGTCAGATAATAAATGCTCGTTCTATGCCACTCTTTTTACCTCCTGAATATCACTTAAAAAATCACCCATAATGAGACTGTAGTATTAAAAAATGCTCCCCCCCCCACCAACAGTTCCTTAGCACTTATTGTAGGACACATCTTTGCAGCTCACAAAAACAACAGTGCTTATTGTATTTGTTTTAAATTCTTAAAACACCTAGAATGGAGCAAACTTAGAATTATTCTTCTGGTCAAAGCATGCTGGTGCACCAAGGTCAGAGCTGCCAGCAGCAGACAAGGAATGCTCAGACAAAATGCAAGTGGGAAGGAGATAAAGGAGAGGTCCCAGGGCCTCTGGTACTCTGATTAAGTGGGCCTCCGAAATAACTTTAAAATGTAGACTTTAAAAGATATATCTTATGATCACAAAAAGAACGTGGTTATGAATCACTGATGGTGGAAAAATTCTCAAGGAGAGTTCTAAAAACTGCTTGATGTTAAGCAGATGCATTACCTTTTGGATTGAACCATAAGAAGTGAAAGTTTTAAGAGGATAGACAAAAGGGTATTTTTTTTATTCTTTTATCTTGCTAGTTGGTTTAAAGCTTCTATCGAAAAATTCTAAGGGCAGCAATGATGAAAATAATTTTAGGTAGTTTAAAAAGCTTAATTATATGCTGTGTAGGCTTTTAATACATAAGTCATGGAGATTGATGGTGAACTTCCATTAATTATATAGTATTCATTTTTATATGCATTGCAAATTTAACATATAGCCATTATTTATTTATATATTTTGGTGCTCATTCTTGTTTAAATGACTTTTGGTGATTTGGTTTTATAAATCAGGAGAAGTCAGAGTTTATGCCTAGAAGAATACAATTTAGCTTTTACAAGTAAGTATTTGAGATGAAGGTGTAATCTGAAAGCTATCAATTATGGCTCAGAGATTTGCTTTCTGAAATTATTCTAAGTAGAACAAATGAGCTGTCTTTGAAAGTTATTTCATAATTAAAATCAGGCACAAAGAAACCCAATTCTATTTATTTCTCTAAGCCTTGTTTACTTGGATCTTGGTTATAAATAAAGAACACAGCTTAAATAATTATCTTTAATTTAAATCAGGTAACAAATTAACAAATTAAATACTGAGTTTCTTAATTGTTTCTTGTCAGGTGGTATCCAAACTTGCAAAATGTTTATACACCTGGGTAAGATTTCTGCAAAGTGAGAAATAGACCTTCCACTTTAATATAATTACTGAAGTAATAGCGCCTTATTTGGATTGGTGCGTACCAATTTATTATGTATTTGAACACCATAGATCATTAACATCTTTGTTGTGAAACACCGGTAGATTTAATTTAGAAAATGTTACTTATTTTGTATATTTAGGTATCCTGAACTCATTCACATTCATTTGCATTCTGACACCTTTTCTTACGGGAGAGAGACAAGACAGGTGTAGCAGTTAATGCTCACGGGACGTGCTGTACAGGAAAATGTGATGTGTCCTGCATTTTATGGTGGCAAAAAGTTGAGAAAGATGGGTGAAACCTATATTACCATATTTTATGGTCAGTATAAATCAACATTCCAATTTTAAAGAGGAAGGTCCAGAAACTCAGCCACATTAAATAATCTGACTCCCATCACATGATAGGAAAAAGGGTCAAACTAGAATTTTCGAATTTGTTAGCTATAAGGTATTTGAAAGAATCAAAATATTTGCAAGTATTGTTATAAAACATGAATGACATTAATAATTTTTAATAATCGAGGTGATGTTTCTGAATGATTACGGATAAACATCAATTTTAGCCCATATTTATGTTTAGAGGTAGAATATGTTCAATAGGATTTCCTGGATTCTGTAACTTTTCACTTCTTGTTTTGAAGTTAGAAAATTTATAAACTAAGATCAAGTGTTAAAAAGGAATATATATGCACGTGTGTGTATATGTAATGATTCCACCATTTAAAAAAAGTTTCCAGGAAGAACAATGAACAGATCTACTCTCTTAACAAAATGTTAATTGTACAGTACAGTATTGCTAACAACACACACGATGTTACACAGAACTCTAGAACTTATTTTGCCTACCTGAAATTTTACCTGTTGAATTGAAAAAAAACACCCTGAAGTAGTGACAATATTTGCCTGTGGGTGGTATGATTATTGGTCATTTTTCTTTTCATTAAAAAATGAAACATTTCTGCATCCTCTGTGGCTTTCCCTTCGGCTAATTGCAGTATTAACATCCTAGATGCTTTTTATCAATGGGCCTTTTGTTTTCTGAGCCAAGACAAAAAAAATGGGCTTTTCTTGTTATGCTTTTGCTTTGCGGCAAACCCAAGAAGAAAGGAAAGAAATAGGCCCTTTCTTGGTTTCTTGCCACCGGCAGAAGAGCCTGCGTGGACTCAGAGATCTCCCCCGTGGCTCAACAGCAGAGGACCCTCCCCTGGCCATGCAGATGAAAACACGTCCCAAATATTGTTCTGAACTTAGATGTTTCTTCTTAATATGCCCCTAAGTACAGTCAGACAAGACCTCTGAAGAAGGCCACGCCGGGAGCCTGCCAGCCTGGAAGCAAGTACAGGCTCTGGGCAGGGGTCTTTCACCTGCAGCGGCTGGAGAAAGCTTCGCGCCGGGAGAGGCTTCCACAAAGTCTGGCACTGAGCGGCCAACAGACGTTCAGGTGGGTGAGGTGGACATTCTCCACACACCCCTATACCCTGAGAGACAGAGGGACCAAGATGTTGTGGTACCCAGAGCTTCAGGACCTGAAGGGAATCTGTCAGCAGGTGGCAAGGTTCCAAGCAGCAGACGGGGAGTTCGGCGCAGAACACCAGTCCTTGGGAGGAGCTAGGGAGCACAGTCCCGTCTAAGGAGAGGCTGTGCTTGGGCCTTTGGGCTGCACATGGCAACGTAAGAGCCCTATTACATCACGTGAAGCCCGTGGCCTCGGGCAGGCTCGCCGCCAAGCCTGGTTCAATCTCGTTGGCCTTAGGCCGGGGCTCACCGGCGGCTCGGGTGGGAAGAGGCCTACCCTGCCCTCATATACCGAGCCCCAGTTAAGAATCTCTTAGGTTTGAGTTTCTGCCATAGCACGGGGAAATAGGTTAGAGATTTTAAACTGGCTTCCTTATTCTTCCCAGGGAGAAATCACCAGTGCGTGGCAAGATCCAAGCCAGCCATGAAAAGGGATGGACGACAAGCAGGCGAATGTCCTCTGTCCCATGCAAAGTGAGCGTGGAAAAGGCAGGAGGTCTTGTTTAAAGACTAGACCGGCTTTATGGTAAAATGAACCTTAATCGGTTTTAAATCCATTCTGGAAGCTGAACATTCTCTAAAAATAATAGCAGTGACTACGGACGGGGCACCCTCCACTCTGTAGGCATGGCTCCAGGTCTGTCACGTACATGACTTACAGCGGCTGGGATAATCCTGGGAAGTAAATAATACAGTCTGAATTCTACAGAAGTGGAAAGTGGGTAAGGTCACCTGAGAGACAGGTGGCTCTGGCCGGACCAATACTGAAATCCCATTCTCCCTGCCCCTGAGGTCTGCGCTGATGACCACAGCACCCTATCTCAAGTGAGCCTGGGGCTTGAGTTCATGCATGGAAGTCACAGATCTCCAAGTCACCTCTGCAATTGTGGATACTGGACAGGCACAGAGTGGAAAGAAGCCTTTCATACAAAGTCCCTGCTAATTAAATAGCTGCATTAAGAAAAAAATATTAAGAAGGTGGGTGTGGCCAGGGAGAGAGAGAGAGAGAGAGAGAGAGAGAGAGAGAGAGAGAGAGAGAGAGGAGGCTGATAAATTCAGTCTTCACCAGAAGTTCTGCACGGGCCAGAGAAACCATCTCGTGTTTTCCAACAGTCTAATAGGAGACACAGGTGGGTCAGAGAAGAGCCTTCATCAGTCACCTCGAGATAATGTTTTGTGTCTAGTGGTACAGTAGTGTTAGGAGTCAATTTTCTGGCTATTGTGAAAGAACTTTGCACCTTTAAAAGATGGACTTGTTTTTATGCTCTCAGAGATTAGACTCGTGTTAGTCCACAATGCCTTCAAATGATATTTGAAACAAGCATTTATTTCATTCTCTGTGCTTTTACGAATTCTCTGCCAGAGCCTCCCATTTGTGCTTGGGCCTTCTGGGAGATAAACTTATTTCAGCTCACAGTTTATTTTTCTGGCCCAGCTTGATTTGGAGAAGGCAGAAGACACCCAGGAAAAATCTCGAATGGAGTTGTCCGCCTTCTGCCTGCTTGACTTTTATATAAAGGGAGTAATAGGCTCAACAGTACCTGTGGCCTTCTGAGATAATCTAATAGAGAAAATCTGTGGAGAGCTTGGAGAACAACTTCATAATATTAAGTAAAGAAAAATCCTGCACCATATGGCCCTCTACCAAATATCTAGAGGACAGACACATGACTGGGGCAGGGCTTTTTTTTCTTTTGATCTCCGCCATCCAAAATTGAGTGCCACAGAGATCATTCTGCTATCATTTGTTGCAGCAATCTCCTTCTGTCATTCAGTCTCGGCCCTTCTGAGATTTGTGTGCACCTCACAAGGTCTGTGGCTTCATTTGGTGGCAAAAATAACTGCATTTTATATTCCTGTGTTTGGAAAGAGTGACACAGCTGCCGGTTTACAGTCAAATTGATATGCAGGCATTTTAATGAACTGATAAAAATGATACATTAAAAACACCACTATTTTGTAATACCTAATGGGATAATGGATCTACAGAAGTAGAAAGTGGGTAAGGTCACCTGAGAGACAGGTGGCTCTGGCCGGACCAATACTGAAATCCCATTCTCCCTGCCCATATCCAGGGATATGAAGGCTTTTAGATGAAGGGACAGGATGTCACAATGGATGAGTCCGGCAGATAGCCCCTGAGCTCACAGATCCATCTTAGCATTGCTCCAAGGACCACTGATGAGAGGCAATAGGGAATATTTTGCTCTGCCGTATGGAATTTCTTGCCTTTTTAAAAAAAATTCTGAATCTCATCAAGCGAACACATGGCATTAAAAGAGGGAAGGCAATTAATTATTCCAGAATACAAAAGACATAGGAATAAAAAAAAAGCACTGTGTGACTCTTGTTTGGATTCTGACAAACTGTAAAAAGACACTTATGAGATAATTTGAGAAATTTCCAAATTCCCATGTGGACCAAATGTTAGCTGCTACTAGGCACTGATTTTGTATAGGGCGTGATAATGGCATGATGGTAATCTTAAAACAAAGTACCAATTAAGTGTCATTCTTGGCACTCTATTTTGAAGTATTTGTTGATGAAATAATTTGCTTTAAAGCTCTTCAGCAATAAATACATACTAAATAAATAATGTGGAGGGAATAAATGAAACAAGATTGGCAATGTATCCTTTCTACTTCTGTCTATACTTGAGACTGTCCACAATAAGTTAAGGCAGTCGGGGCTTTTATGGTTTTGTTCAAAGTACCCTTTCCTCGTAGATGGCCTGTGGCTTCGGATCCCGGAAACAGGAAGATCAAGTACCAAGGATATGACTTCTTATATTTGCTTTTTTTCTCAGTAAGAAGTAACATTTTAGGTTTTCTTCTAATGGCAGGCACTGATTATGACCTGTTTACCTATGTAAATGAATTCACTTTCTTGGGTATGTAAGTAAGTTTTGACAACAGCAAGCTTGCATCAGAAAATAATTAGAACACTGAACAGAAAATGTCATATTTTTAAGTTTGGCAACTTTTAACTTTTATGGCCTGGTTACCACTCCCCTAAGAACCACCATCCACTTGCTCCATTGGTTGAGAGACTTCAGGTTGTTAATAGGAAAAAGATGGAAGGTCACTTACGCAGGCACCATATTGAATGTTTTCATGAAAGGCATCTTGCTTTCCAAATAGAGAATCCTCCAACTCAACAAACCAATGTAATTTTTATTCTACATTCTCTTTCCCTTTCTCCTTTCGTTTTTGGGTTTGACCCTGTATCTATGTTTAGTCTGTCACCTGTGACAAATGCATGTTTTATAGCCGAGTTCCTGCTGGCATGTAGCCAATGCTGACACTATGTGCACAGTATACAAATAACATCATATAGACGAGAAGAAAATAAGCCCATTCATTTGTTCACAATTCGATATCCAAATGGCCATCTTTTTTTTCTGGCGAAATTAAGAAACTTTGAGCTTGGAGCGAGGGTGAGAAGAAATGCAGAATCGAGGGGCGGATGGCTGGGTGGGGAGCAAGCAATGCTCCCGTCCTCTACAGACACAGGAGTGACAAAAGAAAAGAATGCAGCAAGACTTTGCTTCAAACAGAATGTGTATGAAAAAGCTCATTCAAGCTCGAGTCATCTGACATGCACAAGCTAAAGTAGCTGCCACTGGATGGATACAGTATCTTACGGGAGACTGAAGTTCTGAAAGCTTTGCAAAATTATCCCTCATCTTTCTGACACCCCAAGTATATATCTTACTTTGTGCCAGATCGACCATTTCCTGACAGGCTGTGGCTGGGCGCAAGTGGGACAAATGTGTCCGTAGCCACCATCTGATGCACCTAATGCAAGACATAATTCTATGTTCTGAAACCACCCAAAGACCCTAATCAGTGTATTTTTTTTTCCAGCGTACATATCATGACCTTTAATCTTTGGAGGCCTTTTAAGAAGGACCTCATAAAATCAAAAGGTCACTGCTTTAATCTGAATCCATTCAATAGAAAATTTCAGAAGAGGTCAGCTTCTCTCTGACTTTTCTTGAATTCAGTGTCTTTTTCTTAAATGGAGTATAAAACACCCTATAAAACAGAACAGAAGGGAACTGGGCACTTAGTGTTGACCCACATCTTTTAGGGGTCACCTCCCCAGTGTTAACTATCCAAAATTAATTACTCATAACACACAGAACTCTTTATAAACTCCTTGTGAATACCTAAAGTGATCATTTTTCTTTGCACCTACTCATACAATAAGTGTCTATTAAGTTTTAATTATCTCTCGTCAAGCCTTTCATCTTTGCTCTCTACCTACTGCTAGGGGCCTTTGAAGATGGAGACTTGGATTTAATATATGCGGCTTACTGAAGGACTTACTTTGGGCCATATGGGTTCAGAGCCTGTTGATTGAAGCTATGACACCAACATACTCCTCATACATACACAAATTCCAATTCTCTCTGAATTCAAACTACTGTATTTTCTTGGAGAATCAGGGCCAGATTTGGCCTGTATGCCTTCTAGAATGGAAACTCTATGATGAGGTCAACGTTTAAAAATGAACAAAGAAAATTCACTTTGAAAGAAAGTGGATTTTCTTTGTTCTTCTGGGCAAATTCAGCTTTGAAATTTAACTGAAAATATTGCTGTGCATTGACATGCCTCTAAAGAATCATACAATAGACTAAAAGAGAGAAAGAATGAGAGAGGGGAAAGTTTAGAAAACAAAAACATGTTCTTAGAATCTTCTTAATATTCAGCCAGTCATCGATTTGTTTTAATATACTACTCATCTTCTTGAAATATAGTGCTGTTTTGAATTTTATTTGTTGATAGCAACTGAAAGATGAGGCTCCCCATCTGTTTGGGCCAGTTCTAGCACAAGTAGTATGGCCAAATAACAATTATTTCTCTTTTTACAGTGGTAATATGCTGTATCTTCAGAAGAGATCGATTCTAAAATGTATTTGGAGGAACCACCTCACAACCCACGTCAAAGCATTCAATAAAACAAACTTCACTGTCTGGAAAGTCTCGAGACCCACTGAAAATCTAGAGTTGGAAAGAATGGGTAGAACTGCTCTCATTTGAGTTGCTGTCACAATTCAGTGTCACAGAAAATCACAAATCACCAGAAGATAGATGTAGATTCATTAAAAAAATCGTTATATACCATTTACTTAGTATTATTTCATTTCCTTTAGTCTATGTGTTGATAAGGAAATTGGTATTTGAGGACTGGCATTTTAATTTTGAGATGCTGAAAACCTGGCAAGAACTAAGTGCCTCTTATTTTAAGCCTCGCTTGGGTGTCTTGCATCCAGTTAGCTGTGACTGTAAGCTTTCCTTTGGAGGGGGAGATCAAGCAGCTAGTGTGTGTGCGTGTGTGTGTGTGTGTGTGTGTGTGTGTGTGTGTGTATCTGCGTGTTCAAAGGCAATCATCACACCATATAACTTAGGCTGGTGTGTTTTATCACATGCTAGGATAATGGGCTCTTCAACTGTACAGCTGGATATTGTCTGGCATGGATACAACCTGTATTATCCAAACCAAATTCCTTTCCTTAATCTGTTCAGCTGGGAAGCAAACTTTCCTGCATGCTACCCCCTACAAATAACAGCCAGAAAACTACCTTAAAGTGCTACACCAATAGGTTGGCACCTATTGTGCTTGACTACATGAAACAGAGAAGCCAGATGCTAAATCACAGTGCAAAGAGCTGACGGTTCTTATTTGCTTGCCCATCTTACAAGTACTTTACTCCACTATTTGCTGTTAATAAAATTCTGGAATTTGGATTTTGGCTGACATTTTCAAACTTCATTTATATGAAAAAATGATTTGGATGCATTAAATTTAGAGGGGGAGAGGCAATTAGAATAACTTAAAATACAGTATTTTAGTTTAGGTGCCTTGCTTACATCTAATTTATGTTAGCTATATGTATAGATTGGAGAACTACCTCAATATAGTTTAACCTTCCTCTAAACTTTTTCTAAGTGGTGATAAACTTATTGCAAAAAATCTTCATCAAATCATGACATTGGACTAGTGTCTGTCGTCCTTTATCAGTTCCTTCTCTCTCTCTCTCAACTTGGTTTGGACTTTAATATTTTCAGCGACACTAAATAAACATTTGATTAAACATTTAAATTTTATCTTTCCAAGACCAGTATTAATAGGTCACCATTACAAAATAAAGTGAAATTTAGCAGGAGGAGGCTGACAGTGGACAAGCAACTCTTTCAAAGCAATTGTCTGAGAGTTGTAGGAACCAGCCTTCTGGAATACCCCAAATAATGGATTTTATAGAAAATCCTATAGAGACAATATACTTTTACTGCTCAGATCTTAAAAAACATTTAAAAAACTTTTAAACTGTGTTTGGTAACTTGAAAAGTAAGTTCTGTTTTATTTTCTTCATCCAAGTTTCTGAGTACAATGACCCACAGTCATTGTACATGATAGCAACCTACATGCACGGTATAAACCAACTGAAAACAGTTGTGTATTCCCACTAAACTCTGGGTAATGACCATGTTTTCCCTTTATTTTACTCCATGCCAGCTTAGAAGTGAGGGCACAGGTTGACAGCCAGCATCAGGCATCTTTAAGCAATGTGCACAGTGGTTCCAATTATTTTAAGGTAGTATGTGCCCATGGATAATTGCTTACACATTTACGTATTCCTCATTTGGGCCTCTCTGTTCCTCAGTAGCTCCATCATACCCTCTCTGAGCAGGCCCTTTGCACCCCTGGGCTAAATCAGACATCCGAAGCCATCTATTCACTAGTGTGGTGTTGTCATTAGCAATCTGCAGTGGCTGTCACAGAGCTGTGTGATCAGCAGGTGGTATTCTACATGACGAGGGTTGCTGGAGAGAGAACGCAAAAATAACCTTCTGGGAGAAATAAAAGAAAATATGTAATGAAATCAATGCTCTAAAAAATACGTGTTCAAGTCAGCTTAAAAGTCCATTTATTATACTTCATTTCTAGAAAGTATATATATATATGTGTGTGTGTGTACACACACACACACTCATTTTATGAGCACTTGATGACTTGAAACCAAGATCATCTGTTACAGTTATAGCATACGCAAAATTATAGATGTTGTGAGGCTTCCCCTGTCCTACCAGAGAATATCAACCTTCTTTATTTAAAGGCCAGCATATCCCCAGGCAAATTGAGTTTCTAGGCTCAGTTGATTCAGCGCCTATTTCAAGCAAATGCTATCGACTATGTCAAAATGTATACTGATTTTGTGATATACATAGTTTTCCAAAGGACGAAGTGAGATCACCAGTCTCAATCCATTTGTGACTTGACTTAGATTTAATAAAATTGCCCTCAAGAAATAGCTAGCTGGTATATGAGCACACAGAAATATTTCATATTGAGAGAGCTTTCTCCTTATCCTTCTGTTTTCTGACCATGAGTCACTAAAATTATCTTGAAACACTGGAAAAAAATGTGCCCTATTATTGAGAGAATTCATTACATTAATATAAGGCAAAACAGCCTACTTACAATCAACAGTACCATTTTGGGTAATTTATTCTTTTTGACATTTTCTGAAACAATAGCTCTCCCTACATTAATGCTAAATAGATGGAAAGAGTATCAAGCACAAGGGTATACACAAATTGCATTTTAATTCCTATTTTTCTTTAAAAAGATGTCAAAGATAAATCTAAATGTGGTTTAAATATACACTTTGCTTCAAATGTTTAGGAAATGATGCCTAACACAGAGAAAAATAAAGCCATTAATTTTCCATTTGCAAAACTTGCCCTTGAACTTCATTTGACATTTCTCATTTGCTGTTGCAAAATAAAGTCCAAGATTCCAGTTGAAAGGATGTATTAAGTTTTGTTTCTGTTTTTGTATTTTTTAGCGGCGAGGCATTTATTTTTCTTAATGCCCATCTGATACGGCTGATTTAAGTTGTGTGTGTCTCATTTTATTACCTCCCCAAAATTTCACATGTTTCTACTTCTGATGCCTTTAAAAAAATTATATTTGGACTATTTTACATGAGAGTATAACACCAACAATGTAAAACTTGTCTGAATTAAAACATTTTCTTCCAACCTTTTGTGGGTATATAAGTCCACCCCACCCACCACATGTGAAAAGAAAGAAAAAAATTAAAGAGCAAAAGAGACTGCTTGGATAGAAGAACCCTGAGTTCCTTAATGTTACTTAGTGAATTTAAACTTAAGCAAATCATTTATTCCTCTCTCTCTTCCTCCCAGGCCCCTCCTGCCTTCTTTTCTCCTTCCTTCTTTCTTTAAATGTCCCTGAGCAATTCCTACTGTACCAGGGAATGTCTTAGCTGCTGGAGACTTAGGGTTACCGAGACAGGCTGCCCCCACCTTCAGGGAACTAGTCATTCAGTGAGAGAGTTGGACACTCAACAGATGCCCAGAGATTCCTACAATCACAAAGTGTGATAAGAGCCAGGACAAAAATCACTGGGACCAGGAGTGAATACACAAGGATGCCTAATTTAGACGTAGAGCTGAGGAAGGCTGCTCATTGGAGTTCAGTGTACTATTACCACAGAAAAACAAAAATGGTATTTTTTGAAGATGCCATATGGGTAGGATGCTACGCTTGGTTCTGGTTAAAACTGATATAACAAGGACAACAATAAAAAAGAACAAAGAAAACCATGCAAAGCTCTGATTCTCCCCCTCAAGGATCTTTATAGTTACACTAGTGTATTATAATTTTATTGATGAATTAATACATTGTTTCTATAAACAGTTTTTCTAAACACCTTCATATACATTCTCCCACTTAAATCGTACATTAAACCTGTGCACTGAACAGGTAATTCCTTTGTTTTGTTTTTTATTAAGGTATCATTGACAATCTTATGACTTTCTACTCTGTGTCATAATATGCACTCTGCTAGGTTCTAGGACCACGATATGGAAGGGGAGTCAGTTGCTGGTTTCTCTAACGTGCAGTTTAGTAGACACACAAGGGGATAGATATCCTGTGTATTAAATTTTCTCTTGGGGGTAGACTCAGGGTGGTTTGGACCCTGCATTACCGGATTGAGGTCAGGGGAGACACCATGTGAGGCCGTTACCAGCACACTCATTCTATGTGAGCAGAAACTGAAGCCCATAATATTAGAGGACTTGCCCAAATGCAAACATCTTGAAGATTTTAGAAAAATTATTAAAAAAGTAATCATACCAGAAGAAAACAAGCATTATTTACTCAAATCATTACTATATTATGGATATAGTTAACCTCACTTTAATTTAGAATATTTCCATTCCAAACAGTTTACATAGTTTTTCAAACTACAAGGCAGCTAGAAAGGTTAACTCTTGGTAGAATCCTAAAATACAAAACCAATGAAAAGACCTGTAAATCTGTCATTTAATTTTTAAAAAAATTGTATCACTTTTATTGGTTTCAATGTGGGAGGAAAATTTCTTTGACAGAAATTCTCATCTCTTCCACAGATGTGGCCAAAAATATCATGGATCTTCACTGCTGACATGTTTCTCACTCAGTTCTGGTGTCTAAACTAATGTTTCTCTCTTTCTTTTCTTTTCTTTTTTTTTTTTTATTAAGGTATCATTGACAATCTTATGAATATTTCACATGAGCAACTCTGTGGTTACTACATTCCCCCCTATAATCAAGTCCCCCTCACATACCCCATTACGGTCACTGTCCATCAGTGTAGCAAGATGCTGTAGAGTCACTACTTGTCTTCTCTGTGCTACACTGCCTTCCCTGGGCCCCCTCTACATTATATATGCTGATCATAATACCCCTTATAATATCCCTTAATCCCCTTATCTCTTCCTCCCACCCACCCTCCCCAACCCCTTTCCCTTTGGTAACTGCTAGTCCCTTCTTGGAGTCTGTGAGTCTGATGCTGTTTTTTTTCCTTCAATTTTTGCTTTGTTGTTATATTCCACAGATGAGTGAAATCATTTGGTACTTGTCTTTCTCTGCCTAGATTATTTTATTGAGCATAATACCCTCTAGCTCCATCCATGTTGTTGCAAATAGTAGGATTAGTTTTGTTTTTATGGCTGCGTAATATTCCATTGTGTATATGTACCACCTCTTCTTTATCCAGTTTTCCACTGATGGACATTTGGGTTGCTTCCATGTCTTGGCTATTGTAAGCAGTGGTGCAATAAACATAAGGGTGCATATGTCTTTTTGAATCTGTGATCTTGTTTTCTTGTTTCCTAGGAGTGGAACTCCTGGGTCAAATGGTATTTCTATTTTGAGTTTTTTGAGGAACTTCCATATTGTTTTCCACAATGGTTGAACTAATTTATATTCCCGCCAGCAGTGTAGGAGGGTTCCCCTTTCTTCCCATCCTCACCAGCATTTGTTGTTCCTTGTCTTGTCAACATTGACCATCCTAACTGATGTGAGGTGATATCTCATTGTGGTTTTAACTAACCTATCATTTAATTTATATGTGAACTTTTTTGCACTCCATCTTTCTCTGTAGGGATACCTCATCATTCCTGTAGCCACCCTTTCCAGGAAAGATGGAATCAGAACAGGAAAGACTATGTGACTGTACTCAGGAATGAAGGAAAATGACTTTCATTTACATTCTTATTTTAAGGGTAGTCTTTAAGCATAACTCATCTGCTCCAACAGTGTAAGAGAAACCCTGAGCTGTCTGAAGGACTTTAGCTCAATGGAGCTTGCTCATGAGTTCCAACGAAGAAAATAAATTTCTTCTAAAGGACTTCATGATATGATACGAAAAATTATCAGAGATAATTAGGAGTAAATGGCATTCCAACCCCGTGGAAAATTAAAAACCACACAACAACATTTTTAAAGAGATCCAGAAATTCAGCACAAGCTTACCTTGAGTTAGAATCCCAATTGGGCTTGGCATTTTTGCAATGCATTCAAACAGAAATGGTTAGTGTCTTGTGCCACAAGGCTGACTTCATAGATTATTCTCCATCAAAACCTACATTTTTAAATAACAGTACACCACTGGACCCAAATTCAATGGTTTCCCAGAGACAAATTTTTACTGTCAAATGTTAATAAACTAGTGTCAGCATACTGGGATGATTTAGATGTGTTTGGACTGTTAGGAGGTTCAGGGTGTTCACCACCATTGTAAATGACAGTGGTTCATAGCAATGATAAATGTTCCCAGTCTGTTGATATACTGGTGCATTTAAATTATGTTGCATTACTATTTTGCCTCTTTCAACCAAAAGGAAATGAAGCTTCAAGTTTAATTAAACATTATTTTAAAAATTGGGTTTTGGTATATAAAATTCACCCTGTGATTCTTCCAAGTTCTTTCCTTGCTAAAATAGATTGCAGGTTTCATTGAGATTTGACCTTAATTAATCCTGTACTTTGAGATCCACCCCCTTGTTGAAATAGGCTTATCAAAAGGAATGCACGCTATGGGCTAAGATAACAATCGGTCATTAACTTCTGTGTGTAATGCTGGCTGTGGTCCATGGGCACGGAATTCAAAACCCATTGTACACAGTAATGTCCAGGGCTTAGCACGTTATGGCCAAGAGACAAAATAAACTATGCAGAACAGCATCTTTTCACAGCCTACATGGATTTACACTGGAGCAAACGGTCTGAAACCTGCATAATACAGCATGTGCGTTGGCACCCAGCCCCTCCATGTCTGATTACACAGGTCGTTCCAGCAAGGCCAACTGATGTAAACAAGCAAAACATATCGCTTTCCAAAGACCACTATTTCAGTCAGAATGATTTACAAAGTTATGCTATCACTTAACATTTTAAAAAAATTGACCATTTCTTTCTGCTCTTTTAGATATTATCCCAGGACAGCAGCTCTTCTTACTGACATAACATGACTGCCTTCTAAATAAAAAAAGGATTTGAAAGAAGAAATATTGGTGGCCTGTTGATCTGAAATGTATGTAGTCCAGATGAATATAACCCATCTGCAGGACTATTCATAACGCAAATTCCCATAGTATCTGAAATCTATTATATAGTGTAATTTTTAGGGGGAGGGCGGCTGAACATTCAGCGCCTCAGTAACTTTTATGTTTGGAAATCTGAGGAATGTCATGTGATGATTTCTTTTCATTTGTGTGATCAACCAGAGAAACAGCCTGTAAATGCCTAGCAGAGTGATGATAAAATCCTACCTTTTTCAGCACCCTTTTCAGATTCAAGATAACTTTTCTGAGCTTTGAATACTTTTCATTCATCTAATATTTACTGACCATCTACTATGTGCTGGGTACCCTTCTAGATACTTGGATTATAGCAGTAAAACGAGTAGAAAAATTCCTGGCTCACAGAAAAGACTACTACAGAAGTGGAGATACACCATAACAGATGGATATACAACTTTTGTCATGCATCAGTGTCCCTTGGAAATTGAAGATACTCATCGGATACTACAACAATATGAATTATTGTTCTTATATTTTAGTTGGCAAGGGATGCGTACTGATATATACTGATATTTGGTATAAACCACCTTGTTTGATGCTTTTCATTATACTCTCCATGGAAATCGTAATAGCTTCCTGATCTAGTTACCACCTAACCCTTTCCTGACTCAAACTCACCTTGAAAATCAATTTAGTTAAAGAGTTAATTATTCAGTGGTGACTGTACACATGATAGCTCTGAATTAATCTTCTTAAAACACCCTCTCTATCCTGGCAGCCCTACTGCTACCAATTCAAGCTGATCTGCTGAATCTAGTTCCAGCTCCTGCGCAATCTGTCCCCCTGTGGCCTTCCCAATCCCTTGTTCTTCCAACCCTGAATCATGTTTTATGTGACAGACAGGCTATCATCAGCCCTCTTCCCTGTGTTTAGTCCTGCCTCTATTAACTCTATCACAGAAGCCTTCTCAGGCTGATAAGAAACTTCACCTTTGTACTTGTTATTCTCTGCCTGCAATGGTCTTCCCAATACTTTCCTGGCTATTTCCCTCTTTTCAAATGTGGGCCCAAATGTCACTTGTTCAGAGAGGCCTGGGCCTCAGGCTCATACAAATTCAATTAGCCGCAATTTGTGATAGAGAAGGACAAGGAAGGTGGTGGGAAGAGACATGAGAAATGTTCACAATAACCCCAACATTCTACCCTTTCTCTCCTACAAGGATGATCACTGGAAGTCTCCTTATCTGGAAATGTGTTTACAATGTCCTTGGGTAAGAAAGCTGTGACTTTTGAGTTTAACCTACTTCAAAACCTGTGACATTAATTTCATGATTAATGGTTGAGGAGATTTTTAAAAAGTCCGATCCAATATTTATCTCCAGTATTTAAGCTAAAGATACCAACCTAAGAAACAGACCCATATATGTGTGGTCAGTTTATTTTTGACAAAGGTGTCAAGGTAATTGCATGGAGAAAGAATACTCCTTTCAATAGGGTGCTAGAAAACTTGTATATCCACGTGGAAAAAATGGTTCTTGACCCTAACTGTGAATGATAGACAAAAAAGAAACCCCTCAGATTATAGAAATAAACATAAAAATTCAAATTCTAAAACTTATGGAGAGAAACAGAAAATCCTCATGACTTCCTAAAGTCCACATAGGGAAGTATTTCTTACAAAACCAAAAGAAACCATAAAAGGAGAGTAATTGGACTTTATCAAAATTAAAATAATCAAAATTAATCATTAAAAAAAAAAAGGTCATGCCATTGACCAAGAGCTAGTATCCAGAATGTATAACAAATGGTTTCAACTCACTAATAAAAGACAAACAATACACAAGGGTAAAGATGGTAAATGGACACTTACAAGTAAAGATATACAAATAGCCAATAAGCACATGAAAAAAAATTCAGTTATCACCTGTCATCAAACAAAAGCAATTTAAAACTAAAAAGAGACATTTCTGTGCACTCATTAGAATGACAAAAATTAAATAGGCTAACCAAATCCATAGAGAAATACCATATTATCTTACCTAATATATGGCATCTAAAGCAAACAACCCCAAGCTTAAAGCTTCAGAGAACAGATTGGTGGTCACCATAGGTAGGGGTTAGGAGTGGGAACAATGAGTGAAGGGAGTCAAAGGTTTTAATTCCAGTTATAAAACAAATAAGTCATGGGGATGTAATGTACTGCACGGGGACTATAGTTAATAACACTGTATTATATGTTTGAATGTTGCCAACAGTAAATCTTAGAAGTTCTCATTACAAGAAAAATATTTGTAACTGTATGCTAATGAATGTTAACTGGACTTGCTGTGTTGGTCACTTTGCAATACATACAAATATTAAATCATTCATAGTGTATGCCTGAGACTAATATAATATACTACATCAATTATACAACAAAAAAAGGTAAAAAAAGTCTAATCAAAGCAAGTGTTAGTGAGGATGTGGAATGATAGGGACTTTCATAGACTGCTGGTGGGAATGTAAAGTCTACAGCCACTTCAAAACACAATTTTTGAATTGTAATATTAAATTAAATCTTATAAAATTTACATGCCCTTATTTGACTCAATAATTCCAACCTCTGGGTATTTACCCAAGAGAAGTGAAAAAAGTGAAAACAAATGTCTTTACAAAGACTTGTACATAAATGATCATACCAACTCTGTTCACAATATTTTATATTGGGAACAACTGAATATCCACCAATAAGCAAGAAAGTAAAAAAATTGTGTTAGTGGAATGATACTCAGCCATAAAAAGGAGTGGGCTACCGACACAAACACAGGTAACTACATGGACACAAAGGGTATAACAGTGTAAGGCCATGTAAAGGATATTCTAGAAAAGGATAATCTACTGTGACAGAAGGCAGATCAATGGCTGTCTGGGGGGAGAGTTGGATAGAATTCACTGGGCAGGGTCACAAGAAACCTTTTTAGGGGGATGAACATGCTCTATACCTTGATTGTGGTAGTGATAACATGATACGTAAACATGTCAAAACTCATTGAAATATGCACTTAAATGGGAATTATTTTCTATGTAACTTGTACCTCAATGAAGTTGAATAAAACGTTTTTAAGTAATACAAAGTTGTTTTTTTATATTTTTTTGCCATTCATGATTTATAAAGCTCCTTCACATATATTCTATTCTACCCTGAGAAAGCTAAGTATGAATGGGTGTGGCTTTGTGGACATTTTGCCGTATCCACCAGCCTGAGGGGACAGTCTGTGTGAGCAGTGGTGGGGGGGGGTGTGCGTCTTGTGGGTGCGCGTGCAGTGTGCATTGTGTGGGTGTGTTGTGCCGTGTGCGTCCTGTGGGTGTGTTTGCGGCAAGCATCATGTGGGCGTGTGCGCAGCGTGTGTCGTGTGGGCGTGGGCATGCGGGTATATAAGGAAATGTAGATACATCTTCCCTCTGTGTTCAGGGGGTTAACTGTGGAGCCCTGACCTTCACGAAGGTGGTGAAGAGGACGAGGAGAATTAAATGTGATAGCGTGTCCGATGTGCTTCGGGCTGTCTAGCAATTGCTAAATGCACAGTTAACGGTAACTGCCTTTATTAATGCAATGTCACCTGCTCTACTTCAGGATCTTCACGCGCACAGTAAAGAAAAAAACGAGATGTGCCTCCCAGGGTCGTCATGTGAATCAAGTGAGTTATTTATGTGAAATCATGAGTATTAGTAGCCCTCATCAGGCCATGGCCAGGACGACTGCCAAAAATATAACCATGTCCCAGGACAAAAGGGCCTGTTCAGGTCGTAGGAAGACTCTAGAATGCTGATGAGGTTCCGTCCCTGTCTGAGAGGTCTAAGTCAAGACAGTTCGAGCTCTGGGCTGGACTCTCCTGCCTGGCTGATGGTTCCTTGTGTCAATATCAACCGATTCTCAAACTGACGTCCTTCTCTAGGAAAACCCAGGAAACCTTGTCCACGCCCTTGTATCTCCATCTCGAATATCCTTTGCGCTCTTTGTTGACTAAGTTGGAGGTGACCCAAAGTGGAAACAACTTAAGCCAAGTCTGAGTCATCATTTCTTTCTTAAACTTTGTAGGATCCCTGATGAAATCTTCTTTCTTCCCTTCCTGATATCAGTGTCCATTTATTTTGCAATGTTTTGTCTCCTCATTCTCTCTCTGGGAAGAGCCTGCTCTCTGGAACATGCGAACGTAATTTAATTGCTGCTGCTCTGAATTTTCTTTGCTTAATGTGTTGTACAGTAATTCAATTACCAGCGTCAGACAGGTAGAAGACTTCCTCAGACTATTTATTCAGTTTGGAAGAGAAAGAAGAAACTGAGTTCCTAAGTCTACCCAAAATGTAGCGTGGCTATGCAGCAATTTCCAGATAAGGCTCTCATTCAGTAGACAAAGAAAGAAAGCACAACCCCTGTGATTTAGAAGGAGAAAAAGCCTGCGATTTGGAAACACATAGTAATTCAGTTCCAAAAGAAAGGCTACACAAATAGCTTTATAACAATATAAAAGTATTTCCACAGATCCCATCCCTAATTACTTTTATGAGTTTAAAAGCTTGCTTTACTCACGATAGGCATTATGACGAGAATGGAGTAAACCACAGTTCTTTATAAAGTCTAATTCTGTGTCTAGAATACCATACAATATAATATGGTAATATTGCAGATGTTCAAATATTCTTCAAAACAAAAAATAAATTCTACTAGACAAAGCAGCAAGCATTAAAAGAAAAACCCTACAAAATATAAAGAACATTTCCTACCCCTCAAACTCTTTTACAATAGATTTACAGCTTTCTATTACATTTTCCTAAACTACTAAAACTACTAAAACATAAGAGACATCCTCTCTTCTCCAACTTTTTCTCCTTGATTTCTTCTATCTTGCATGATTGCGATTAAATCAACAAAAAATACATAGAAGTCTGAGGGTAAAAAATGTACTCTTTGTTACCATAATGCACAAAATGCACTTAGGTGTGACTTGTTAATAGATGTCCTGTCTCAGCCGAAATGTGATCGTCCCTGTGCTCAGCAAAGGACGGGGGCACTGGGTTCTGTGCAGCAATCCAAAATACTTCAGGCTGCCACAGATATGGGGCACAGGCTTTAAATATGGACTTTGGCATTCTTCCTTCATTTTGACTACAGAATGAACTGTGCATCTTAATGTCAGTTGACAACTACACGGTACTCACCCACTAAGTGTCAACCTCTGTCAACATGTCACCCCCAAAACACTGGTAAGTTGCATAATTCAGGTCTGTACACTCATGTCAGAGCTCCTGTTTCTAGCACTTGTGATTATGTGATATAAGATATTGGTTCTTTTTTCTCTGCATCTCTGATTTTCAGACCAGTCCAGGGCTTAACAAAAAGAAAGTAGAGGCCACCGTTTACATGCAGGTTTTGTTCCATAGACTTGGGATAGGAAAAAATAAAATGTGTGTGGGTTTCAAGTGAAATTTGTAGAAATAAAAGACATTGAGTAAAAAGAGATTTTAAAGCATCCTATGTGGGAACTAATAAAGAAATCTGGGAAAGTAATATTACCCAAATTAGATAGATAACCTGAAGCTGACCTGCAGCTATATTTTCTTACATAATCTCTTCATACACTATGGAACGGTTTTCAGATGCTTGAGAAAATGGTTCACTGTTAGTAACAGAATGAATACAATGCATTCTCAATAACCACAACAATATTTAACTTAATTCCTTCAAGAAATTTCTGTTGAGTGTCTACTATATTTTGGGCACTGTCCAGGGTGCTGGGTCAAGAGTGGAAGCCCCAAATGCCCCCCTCATGTGGCTTACATTCAATTGGGAGCAGGCAATTGCAGACAGATGCATTAATAAACGTATACTTCTTATGGCCATATGTCCTATGGAGCAAAATATGACAGAGAAAGGCAGAGGGATACAGGAGATGGGGAGGAAGGTTGTGATTTCATATATGGTAGGCAGGGAAACAGCAAGCAGAAGGGCCTTGAGGTCAGAGATGACTTGGCACCCAAAACTCCAAGGAGGTGCTGTGGCCTGAAAGGAGTGTCTGAGAAGGGCCACTGAAGGGTGTGCATTCAGAGGGGGTGCAAGAGGGTGGGGCTCACCTCGGGAGCCACTGTGTGGTTTGCACTCTGAATTCAAAAGCCAGCCATGGAAAAGAATAAGTAGATAATGACTGTGTATGAAAAGGGGCATCCCGGCCTTTATGTGGTAGTGTAGGGCCCAGGTTATGGCTATTGCAATAATCAAGGTAAGACCAATGCTGACTTGGACCAGTGTAGAGGTGCAGGTACAGAAAAGAGGTCTGATTTTAAATTTATTTGAAGGAATAGGATTTGCTGATGCATTGGAAATGTGCTTGGTGGCAAAGAGAGAAGACCAGGATGACTCTAGGTTTTTGGTTTTACGTGTCGGCCGGAATTTCAACAGCAGCTCTTTCTTTGGGTCCTGCCTTCTCCTTTAAAAGCAAGTATGAATAAAAGGGCTATAAACCTGAACTGCTTCTAGTTGTTCTATTAAGAAGATGATGGACAGAGTACATCTACCGCCTAGAAATAAATCCAGTTCGTATTTGATTCATTTCAGAAATTGTTCATGAACAGTTACCCTTATATACATTCTGCATGTAATGCTGACAAGTTCAATTTCTGCTTGGGTTAATGGCCACATAAATGTCTTTTACACGAGTTAAGGTTGCTTGGAGGCAGGAATGATTTCTAATTTTTTCCCTATGTTTTGCATTGCTAGATGGGATTTTTTCAAACTTGCTGTTTAAGGTCTAGCCTCCCCTTTGTACCGGCGGGTAAATCTAATTAACATTAATGAGAGTTCCGTGAACATATTGACAGGATAATAGACCTTTTAGGGTGGTCCCTCCCCGCTTGCAATACCACTCCCCCAGCTGCATACTGGCTGCTTATTTCATTAGGCAGCAATACAAACCCATGCAGAAGAACACACACTTTGTGGAAATTAAATGGAAAAATCTGCATTCATCCACACTTTCCCTTGCATTAGGGTGAGGACAGTGGGAGACACATCACAGCCACCAGAGAATCTACTTCTTTTGAGAAGAGAGCTTTTATAAGATAATTTTCCCAGTGTATTCAGAGTGACCTGTTTACCTATGGTTGTTTAGAAAAATTGCTGGGGTCCAATACATCTAATTCTAATTTTCATCATAAGCAAATTGGTAGGGGATTCAAATAAGAACTGGGTGCTACCAATCTATGAAACAATGGCTGGAATTATAGAGGCATTTGTGTGGGTCCTAGAAAAAAGAATTTGAGCAGATTTGCTTTTTAAGATAACATTTACTATCTACCGACATCTCCTGATAAATGTGTCTGAGCATTTCTTTCTTTATTCTTAAGGCTAAAAGAAATTGGATCCACTTTATACCTGTTTGTTCTATTAAAATGTTCCACATATGATTAATAGAAGCACGATAGTCTCCATTTTTATCCCCTGCAAGTCAAATCTGGCAAATGAAGAACTTCATGTTCTCCTTTGAGTTCAATGTATTTTGGAGCCTCACAGAGGCTGGAAAAGAAATCGTTGTGTGGTTGAAGGCAGATCAGAGGTTCTGCTTATATTTTTCAAATTTCAGTTACCAAATAAAACTGTGCCTCCGTGAGCTGTTAGGTATGATGAGAGTGGGTACCCACTTCCCTTTAATCAGGTTGGCTCAGAAAAGAAGCTGGAAGTGTGAATTTATTTATTTTTTTCTTTCCCAAACTTGAGAGGTTGTGAGTCTCGTGGAAAAAGTGTGACATATTAGAAATACTGAAAGCTGGCAGGTTTGTCTGAATCTAAACTTTTCGCCTTTGGGGTGGCATTGGTTCAATCCATCAGTTGAGAGAGCTTGACCCATTTAGCCATGCAACAGCTAAACCCTTAATCCTAACAGATTCATTTTACAGTTCAGATCTTGCCACTGATACTGTACTAATTCAGATTCAAAGGGCAACATGTTAGAGTGAAAGGGCATTTTTTTTTTCCTCCTGAGAACTTTAGGAGCAAAGATTTCCCCACCAAAAAGGGTACAAGTGTCTCTAAAACCTCATTTATCTTCTATTTTATGTACTGACTTGACATTGCTGTGACTTTATAAATAAAGCTTTTTTCTCCCAGCACACCATAAAATGTTTTATATGTAAAGAAGGAAATGGTACTACCACTCAGCATTTCCATTGCTTTGTTTTATCAACAATTAAAAAAGTATGAATGAGTTAATAAAAAAGGAAACGAGAATAATGGAAATGGAATGCAGAAGAATCAGCTCTCACATAGGACTCTGAACCAAAAACTCTCTTGAAAAATATTTAGTTTGTGGCTCATAAAACATGGCTATGGAAACAATAAAAGTTTGTCATTTCTAGTGGAATAAAATTTTTCAGTAAAAGACATACTCAGTTATTTATTCATTTTCTTTAAGGTGGAACAGACTCATCACAAACGTACCATAACACCTCCCTGTGTGTCTATGTTTATTTATTATGGTAAAGTGTGCTTACATACACTGTCTCAGATGATTTCCACAATGTATTCAATATTTATTGCCTCTATGTGACTCACAGTAGACACTTAGTAAACATCTCTTGTGAAAATAGTGATCTTGCAGATAGTGAATTCTCCAAAGTCACAAGATAGTAGGTGACTTACACGGTATTTGAACTCAGTGTTTCTGGTCCCAACCACCGGGCTCATTACACTTAACATATAATAAGTAAATTATGGCTTTGAGCCAAATATTTTCTTCCACATCAATTAATACATGAATACAGGTGGACGTATGAACCACAGGATGGATTTTATATGAGATTTCTTCTGATTTGATGATTGTTCTTTATATCCACATTCTCCAGAATGTACAAAAATTCTTTTAAAAAGGACTATTCACTTAGAATAGAACTCTATGCCTTCACTTTTATTACATGTATGTGCGTATTTAAATTTTTTTATCTCCCAACTTTGTATAACCACTAAAACAAAGGCCTGAGGGAAATATAAAGATAAATTGGCCATAATCTGTGGCCTTGCTTTCAACCCAGAGACAGATAAGGATATACACTAGTAAGAATGATAATATAAAACTGCATGTGATATATAATGAGAAAGGTTTGGACAAATCGCTGCAGTGATTCAAGAGGTGTGGGGAACTAGTTTCGGGTAGTCAGGGCAAGTGTCAAGGAAGGGGATGGTGTTCAAGCCAGGTTGTGAAAGATGAGTAGCTTTTGATAAACAGTGATGTGGGGAATAGTTTTCTATCATATTGCCAAAAGGCAAAAAGGAAAATAACATCCATTCTTGGTGAGGGTATACTTTTATGTGGGTATTTTTATGCACAGTTGATGTGAATATAAATTGATATGTATTTGTCTCTTGGAGGGAAATTTAAAATAAAAATTTAAATATTAAATAGATGGTTTTACTGATAAAAATTAAAATACATATAACCTTTTGCTTAGAAATTTATTTCTTGGCATATATTCTAGAGATACACTCGTGTGTATATGAAGGCATTTATCATTTGTAATGGTGAAAAATAAAAATGACCTATTTTCCCCTATATCTGACCATCAGTTAAACTAAATTGACACAAAGGGTGAATGTGTACAACATGAATTTATTTTTAAGATAAATAGGAAAAAGCCCAAGTTACAGAACAGTAGGTTCCCATTCGTACATATAAAATAAAAAACTCTCACACAAAACAACAAGAAAACATGTATATATAATCTAGATTGTATGGGCACGTGTAAGTGTAAGTGCATGTGTGAATGCAGACATAGATATGGGACAAATGCCTTTGATGTTTACCAACCAAACTGATTGCGTTGGTTACCTTTGGGGAAAAAGTCAAGAACTTCTGTTTTGTCTGCTTAGGAGTTATTTTTTTCAGATATTACTAATGTGTTTGGTAATAAATTAAATCAATAAATATAATTAGGTTAAATGTAAGAATTAATTATAATAGACATTAAATAATATAATATAAACTTTGTAGTAAATAATGAACAACAAATTAAATCACTGTAAAATAAAAAGTGAGCGTTCTGTCGACATGAGAACGGAACTTTAACTGCTTTGCTTCTCTGATCTGCCGGATTCCACCCTTTCCTGCTACTAGTCTCCCAAATACATACCATTTTGACGAAGTTACCTGCCTGTGGAAATTATACGGGAAAAATCTCATTCGGGCAATCTGAACTAAAATTGAGGGAAGTGGGAACAGATTATGGACTGACGATTCAGCTACATTTATAGCTTTGGCTCTTATCTTTTAATTATTCTTATGCCAATTCACAGCACGAATGAGGAAAGAGAGGTCTTTTCAACCATCATACCACTCTATGTCTTCAGACAGTCGAGACTGCCATCTTGCTCTTCAAATGAAAACAGAAATCTCTTCCGCCTACTTACTGTTCCCCATGCTTTTCTGAATTATTTTAATTCTCTTCCTCTTGTGATTCTCTGGCAGTTTTGCCCATTTTCCTAGGAATATTTACTGCCTATGGAGGTTCGCTAATCAGCCTATTCTTAACTCTTAATTTTAAAGTTAGTTGCCCTCTGTCCTTAAACATCTTGCCAAAGCGCTAAGTTGCTTATCTTTCACCAAACAAGTCATTCAATTTGCCTTTCTCAAAATCATTACCTTCCCAAACTGGAAATGAAATGATAATTTCCTTTTGATTTAACCACACTAAGGTTGTTGTTAATAGGAAATACATGTGGACATTGTTTTCGCAGCATATATTACATCCAATCAAGGACAGTGTCTTCACTGAGATGCCAACATGTTTCAGTCATCTGACAAGTAAATAGGCAGCTTACCTAGAGAGTTCCATGAAGTATTTTGCAATAGGCTTCTGTGTGGTATGGAAGAGGATGGAGAGAAGCTAACATCTGTATGTAGATGTTGGAAAGAGATGTCAGCACTGTCAGCAGAGTGTCTGTGTTGCACTGGGACCCAGGGTCTGTCTGCAAACCCTCAGATGGGTGAGCTTTTAGCATGAAATCAAATGACTGTTAATGTGAAGGTCACTGTGAACCATGGAGCCACCAAAGACACAGTATGGCAAAGAGTGGGGAGTCAGCATTGTCTCCATTTCACAGAGGAACATGAGAGCCCTAGCACATCACTCACCATCTGCCTGGCCAGTCACAGGGCCGAGGTGAAGCATTAGTTTATATCTACAAGGCCTAGAGACAAATAGGGCATGCCCAGTGGACAGAACTGGACAAAGTTGGGTGGGATCAAGTTTATTAGTGAACGTAAGGGAGACACAGCTTGAGGCACTGAGTAATTTGAGGACCATTTTATAGGAGGTTGCAGTTCTGTGTAATGAAATAGAGGGAAGAGCTACAGTTTGTGTCATTATGGTTGGGACTCCATCCACAGCTGCTGGCTGTGGGCCCTGGAGAAACCTGCTATATGAAATCACTGGATAATTGGGGCTCTTGCAGAGTGTCAGCCGATCAGGCCATGACAAAACTGAACCATAGCCAGGTATCAATTATAAAGCCTTTAGATATTTGTTGAGTTCTTCCTACAGTCCATACAACAGTGGCTGTCAACATTTAATCCAGATCCTGGTAGGCAAAGAGTTATTGCAAGGAATCCCCAGAATCTATTTACGCACTGAAGAAGTAGATTAAATAGATTTCATTAATAATGGCTTGCATATATTATTTTTCAAATACATATTGAATTTGCACAGCAGTAAAAATTCATGACCACAATGATTGAATTCACAGTAAAGTTTTGTTCCTAACCCAAACCAGGGTTTCATAACCAACTAATGCTAGAAGAATAATCTTTGACATCAGATGTAATTCTTGACAAAACTTTGGAAATCTCTGGATGAATCCAATTTCCTGGTCTAATTTTTGCCCATAAACTGACTGGCTGAGTTCTGGAAATAATTGACAAGTAGAAATAATCCAGGACAGACTTTTTTTTTCTTCCCCAGCTGTACCAAGGTGGAGCTGACAAATAAAATTGTATATTTAAAGTACATAATATGATGACTTGATATATGTATACACTGTTAAATGACTCCCACAATCAAGTTAATGAACACATCCATCACCTC
Source organism: Manis javanica (assembly GCF_040802235.1). Classification (NCBI taxonomy): domain Eukaryota; kingdom Metazoa; phylum Chordata; class Mammalia; order Pholidota; family Manidae; genus Manis; species Manis javanica. Next base: position 102,986,545 of record NC_133167.1, read on the forward strand.
AGTTACTTTTTGTATATGTGGGTGAGAATGCTTAAGGTCTACTCTCCGCAAATTTCAAGTAGGCAACACAGTATTACAGTTTTCCCTTGAACACCGTGGGGGTTAGGAGTGATCACCCCACCAACCTGGGAAGTTGAAAATCTTCATATAACTTTTGACTTCCCCAAAACTTAACTACTAATAGCCTGCTGTCGCCAGAAACCTTATTGATAGCATAACATACTGATAAGTCAATTAGCACATATTTTGTATATGCATTATATGTACTGTATTCTAACAATAAACTAGGCTGAGAAAAGAAAATAATTTTTTTGAATTGTTGCAAATCTCCAAAAATGTTTGCAATATATTCATTGAAGAAAATCTGTGTACAAGGGGACCTGCACAGTTCCAAGCCATGGTGCTCAAGAGTTAACTGTGTTAACTGTAGTCTCCATGTTATACTTTAGGGCCTCAGAGCTTATAACTGAAAGTCTGTAGAAGACGTCTTTTAAAATGGTTTTCAAGGCAAGGCAAACACAGTGCTCAGTCCTAGGTATCCCTAAAGACCTTGACATTAATCTTTAAATATTCTATGCTTAACTAGACAGGGTTTTACGATTTACTCAGAATCCAGGGACTATACCATTTTCAGTATGTAGAAGAAGCTCTACATCAAAACCCTTACTTGAAACGAACGTTTATCCAAAAGATGTTTTACTGCTAAAGTACTTGAATGACAATTCTTAAAGATATGATTTTTGTGACCTTTGAACATGCCAAGATTGTCTTCAAAATTTCTAGAAAGCAAGTGTCTTTATCAACGTTATCAACCTATGTTCAAAGGTATAAACTTAATGATGTTTTTTATTGTGATTAAATTTTGAAGTGCCTGCAACTAATTAAAATGTCAATAACAATAATCCTAAATAACTTTACAATGTGTATTTTATTTTGCATTAGCATAAGTAGGTGAAATTGACTTGCAGACTTAAAAATAATTTCCCACCCCATTTTATCTTATTTCAAGAAACAAAACAATCTAAACAGACGTTAAGACAGAGTTCCATGCAATTTTGAATAATTTAATGACCACATATTTTTCCAAGTCTTTTATCTCCTGGGTTACTGTTTTTCCTTTGAGCTCCTTATCTAATTGCAATAAATGACAATAAGAATTGTGTGTAGAAGAAAATTCACTATATGCTGCCTTCTGTTTGGCTGATACACATCCATATGGCTGTACTGGTGGTTAAAATATTGAAAGTCTTGGATCTTGGTGGGTAAATAGTCATCACCTTGGTCCCACTCCTAGGATCCTAGACTTTCTTGCAATCCAGAAATTAAGGGGTGGTTTATGCACTAATTCTGTGCGGGAGGGGGGAAATTCGTCATGTGTCATATACATTGTTAAATACCACTACTGACCACTTGAATTGTATTTAGCAACTTTTAACTACAAACAGATTTGAGTTTTGGATAAATACCAGAATTTAAAAATAATGAACCACCATGACACAGCTCAAAAGAAAGAGTGGGATATCCCTACGTAAAACAAAAAAGAGAGACCTTCATCTGACCCCAAAGTGCTCTGGGGAATATCACACAGCCTGGCACCTTGAGAGTAAGAGGTGACTCTCCTTTCAAGGACGTATCTTCTACGTGGCCTGTGTCCTCACCCAGGAAGAGAAAGGGCTCCCAGACCACTGCCTACAGCAGCCTCCAGAAGGGCTGATCTTTGTGAAAAACAGTCTAGGAAAATGTTCCCTTTTTCCAGGGAAGCGACAAGTCTGGTGTCTTTCTGGTGTTCTGGGGTAAACATCTCCTGTGAGAAAATTTAATCCCAATGCTCCTCAAAGTGCTAGTGTGGGGATTCAGATTTACAGTATTTACTCAGGGTATGGACACAGTAATTCCAAGCCATGAGACATGACTCGAAAAACTCATCTCAGACCTGTGAAGCCACTGGAACCTTAAGTGACCCAAAGGCCAAACCCGACCTACAGAACCCTTCCTACAGCCCAGCCATCAGGGGCTGACAACCTCAGGACGAGAAAACCATCAGTGATGGAAGGGGGCCATTCACAGCGAGGGTGTGACTGGATGTAAAGAAAACGAGAATCAGCATGTCAAGTAACTGAGATAACAGAATGCTAAGAGAGAAACTAGAAAATGATTTGGCTTAAAATAGCCAAAGTAATGAAACAAGAATGGAAAGAACACACCAATCCACAAAAAGAATGGGTGGGTCTAAACCACCAAATAAAACCTTTGTAAATGAAAATTATAGTCCTTGAAATAAAAAGTAAATGATTTCAATAGCAAGCCAGGTAACAGGTAGAGAGAATGGTAATTTAAAGAGAGATATTTAAGGAAATCACCCAGTTTACAACCTAGAGAAATGAAAACATGATAGAAGATGAAATCGTGCTTAATAGATAAACAACTTCCAATGAAAGTTCCTGAAGGAGAGAGTAGAGAATGGGGACGAGGTTATACTTGGTTATGGGTATTCTACAATGTAAGGATAAGAGCTGACACTCTGCAGAGGTTAACACTGATGTAGGAATATGTATAATACATAGCCTTATACAGGCCCGTGAGAATGCACATTTTTTCAAACTCTTTTGAGAGGTTATTGGCAATGTCTAAACTTCTGAATCTGATCACTCAGTCTTTTGAACCTTGGTCAGTGATAACTCCGCCCCTCCAGTTACGCGGGTCAGTAGCCATGGAGTCATATGAGATTTCCCTCTTTTTCAAACCGCATTCATAGGCCATCCATGAGGAAATTCAGATGGGTCTACCTTCCCAGTAAATCCAGTTTGATCACTTCCAGCACCAGGACAGCTACTGTCGCCGTTTTGAGTCCCCATCGGTTTCCTGTCTGGATGACTGTAATACACTCCTCAGAAATTTCTCTAATTCTATCTTATTTTTAACATAAGCAGCCCAAGTGAAACTTTTAAAATAAGAGCAATACCATGTCACTCCTGTGCTTAAACTCCTCCAGGGGCTCCCTGTTTCACACAGAATAACAGCAAAGCCCTCTAAGGGTGACCTATCAGGCAGTTGTCTCTCTGACCTGTTCTTTGATACATTTTCACTTACTCAACTTACAGGCTTGCCTTGATGGCTGGCTGCCGCAGGCCCTTTCCTCCCATACTCATTGTTCACCCCTTCATATACTTGAAGTTTTTGCACAAATATTTTTTTCCAATGAGGCCACCAATTCCCACGTCCTACCCATAGTATTTCCAATTCCCTATTCCATGCTTTGTTTTCTATAGCACTTATTATGCTTAAATATACTGTATAACTTATATTATTACGATTGTTATTTATTCTGCCTTCCCTTATCAGAATGCATGGTGCACAGGAAAGGAATTTTATGTTCGGTGAAAAAATACTGAACACATAGTAGACAATAGATAATGGAATCAATGATTCTAGAGAAGTGAAACGTGTGCATACATATAACCCACTTTAAAAGGACATCTGTATTTCCCAGATGTTTGTAACATTTCATTAGTTCAGCTTATTTAAATTTCATAAGTTAAACAATATTAGTGTTCAGATCTGGGGAAAAGGGGAACTGGCACTTTTTATATTCCTACAAGGAATACACCAACTCCACCTAAAAAAACAAAACAACTTATGTATTCAGGGACACTATATTTTAACTGAGTGTATTTCAGAATTATTGTTATCATATTTTTACGGATGCCTTCCTTTCAAAACAAAGCCACGGAAATCTCTAAGAAAGCTAACAGCTGCCCAGGACGTGCACCTTGGCTTAAACCCCTACAGTCTTGAGTGATTCTCTTTAGTCAACTGCTTGCTGTTATAATTTGAAAGTGTGTGTTACTGAGGCCAGGGCAAAGGAAGGAATATTTAGGATACAACTTCAAGCGTTCAGATGAAATGTTGGTTGTTGCAGAACACTAGCTTTAAGAAATTAACAAAGTAAAACCAAGAACCTAAAAGATTCACCATGGAGGAAGCAGAGGCACCTCTGGGCCTTGAAGTTCTCCAGTGGTGCTGAGCTCGTCATCACCCTGAGCCAGCCGTGGGCTGTGCCCCCATCTCTCTCCCCTTATATGTCTGGCCCAAGAAGACACAATATCCCCTTCCTCCGAGCTCAGCTGAGAAGGCTGGAGCTCTTAAAGACTAAGAAAATAGAATGGAGAAATAAACAGATCATGTAAGAAGTAAAAAACAATTTTCTGCTAAAGCCTGAGTTTCCATTCTTACCATTTTTACCCTCCTTGGCTGATGGGCACTCCTGATTCTGCTAAAATCCTGCAAGAGTAACCCTGGCCACAGCTCTCTCTCAGGTGCTTCTTACACCAACCTGGCCCATTCCCTCTGCAAGACATCACTTCAACATCTCCAGGAACTTTTTGTAGGAATATTGCCATTTTTTTGGAGAACAAACTACATACCAACTCCAGAGCACACTCAAGTGGCGGATAACCAGAAATAAGCTCCCTGAAGCCCTACCCAGGGGCACAGGACTTCCTTCCTGGCAGGACTAGGAACTAGCCATAGCTTAGTTATGTAAGTATAATAAACCACCAGGACTGTAACCAGATTTTAGTATAATAAAACACCATAAAATAACGACAATAAGAAGTAGGTTTACCTCCATGGGCAAAAATAAGATTTTTTAATATGTAAGGAGAAGTGTAAGACTGTTATTGTAATTATTATTCTTATCTTCATTTACTCTGTGCCAAATCTTTTTCTTATGTCACTTATTCACCCCCTAGAAAATAGAGTTGTGTGTATAGCTTATTCTAAAAATTCAGGCTGAGGCAAAAGAAATTCTGTTCTTTAGTGCTAACATATAATTTCTAGCAAAAAACTGGGACAATGTACCATTTATGTGTTATACTGCAGCAGGACTTCAAGCCCTTTCCAACAGCTCTTTCACGAAATTGATAGATTATTCTTCCTATTAAAAGAGTCTTTTATTCTGGGTGCCAGACCTGGTTCCTAGGGTTGAAATATTGCTTTAACTTCTTTGCTACCACAGTGGCATTTTGTTGCTGAATAAAATCACAAATTGAGTATCTGATTCTCCAGGGCACAGAAGAGACTCAAAGGGCTTGAAATGGGCATGCTAGGGGACATATCTGGTTCCTAAATAGATCCAATAAGAATCCACAAACCCACGAAAATGTCTATCAGATTGCACGTTGCATAGAGAAACATGCATGAGGTTGGGACATATGGGCTGTAGGCTTGCATGGGCTGAGTGGCCCTGCCAGTTTAGTGACAGACAAAAGGTGAACATGCAATAGTCACCATTTACAAAGTGTTGATAACTGATGTACACTGGATCTAAACCTCTCAGATTCCGCAGAGAGGGAATTATTATCCCTGTTTAAAATGAGGAAATTAAAGGAGGGTACAGAGAAGAAAGAATTTGCCCACCTCATAAGAGATGTGGTTAGAATCCAGACCTTTCTGGTTCCAAAGACTATGATTTTTCTGGAATAGCATATTGTGCCCCAAATCACCTTAATTTTCCACATCTTAGTTTTCCCACCTACATGATGAAGGCCCCTGTTAACATGGTGTCTAAGGCCCCCTTTACTTGCTATAAAATGTTAGGAAGTCTAGATGATTGGTATAGCCTTGCACAGCAGTAAACATCAATTTTTTGTTTAAAAAACAATGTTTTGTTTTTTGTAAACAAAGCTGGCTTGGTTTCACATCAGGATTCATTTGGATTTTCTTATGCGCCCAATCAGAGCCAAAGGAAGGTAGGAACTGGATGTTAACAAAGGGTGAGACTGTGTTGTGTGCAGCCCAGCTGCTGTGCTCAGGGCTTTGCAACACCGGAAGGGCCTGGGAACCTCACAGAATGTGGCGGACTTAATTCAAAGGCGTCTCTGCAAGCTCACCTGAGAGTTGCATCTGAGGTGGGGTCATCGTCTGTTCATTGGCGATGGAGGCAGCTTGAAGGGATCCTTTAAATTTCTACTTTGGAGAAAGGTGACTGGGACAATTGAGAAACCTGGTTCAAGACTAAAGGTGACCTTGACATTTATCAGAGTTCACAGTCTTCTTCAAGTTTGTTTTAATGTCTTATGAGCTTTGTTTATTATTAGGAAGCCAAGAAAGTTCTCCACTCTTATAGGAGGGCTAGGATATAATGCACGGACTCCAGAGCCAAAGACCCCGAGGGAAGGAACGCCTCCACTCAAGGGCCCCTCCTGCCCCGAGCACCGTCTTGCTCTCTCACCCATCCCCACGGGCAGTCCGCACATCCGTCCAATGGTTTTTTATCGCATCTGAGGGCTCCTTCCATTGCTGCCTTCACGTTCCATCCTAGGCTGCCACCCGCCTCCCGGAAGTCCTGCTTCTCTTCTTCCCATCCTGGGAATCATCCTCCTGCAGAAATCATAGTAGCTCTTGACTGTGTGAACTGGGACAGACAAGCCACTCACTCACTCTCTTGCTTAAAGACCATTTATGGCTTCCCAATGTACTCGGAACAAAAAGAAAGCCTTATTCTTGGCTTACAAGGCCCTCCTGGTGTGGGAAGTCCACCTTGCTAAGCTCATCTCAGCTGCCTTGGCCTTCTTCTGGTCTTCGAAGAGTTGGAGGCTTTCCACCATGGGAGCTTTGCGCAGGCAGGCCCTTCTGCTAGCATGCTCTCCTGCCTGCCCCCCGCGGCTGCTTCCTTAGCAAACTGCTCTCAGGTTAAACACCACCTCCTCACAAAGGTATGTTTGGCCACCCCACGTAACTAGATGTCCTTTCCCCTGGTTGCATCTTTACAATAACACACTGCTTACTTTCTTTGTAGTATTCATTGCAAACTGTTTCATGATTTATGAGCTCTCTGGGGGCAAGAATCATTTGTTTTCTTTTTCACCTTTGTACCTGGAGTGTAACAGGGGCTCCAGTAGTTATACTCCTGTAGCGGTCTGTCTCCCCTTCTGCTGGGCACACCCTGTGCCTTACTTGAGTCTTGGCTGAAAAATCACTTCCTCAGAGAGCGCCTCCCTGGCCCCAGGCTAAGTCAGACCCCCCTGGTGTGTTTCTGCGATCCCCTGGGCGATCCCTGCCATAAGGTGCATCCCACTTCACTGTCCTGATGGCTTGTGCTTGTTTCTTCCCTGTCATTCTGAAAGACTATGACTGCTGGTGACATCACTGTCTTGCTCACCCCCAGACCACTGGCACCAATGTCGTGCTTGTTACACAGGGAGAAATCAGGAAATGATTTCTAGAAAGAAGGTGTCATTGAGAGAGCAGGTGGGGGTGCGCAAAAGAGGACTTTCACAATTTGTACAAAGGGACTAACTCACCACTTATTGACTCAGATATTACCTGTTGATGGCCACTTTTACACCCTCATTCTTAGTCATGCAAGATACGGCACTAAGTACTGAGCAACATTCTTTTAGTCATGCAATAGACAGATTTGTTGAGCATCTACTATGGGCCAGGCCTGAGTTATGTGCTGAGGACATGCTCTAGTAGAAAGAAGAGCCCTGATTATGAATGCTTGTGCTAAGGGGCAAACAGTGTGAGTGCGTGTGAATGGTACAAATGTACCTAGAACCCACAGATGGGCAGATCTGGACAGGGACTGCCGTGGACATGGTGTTTGCTTCAGCCTTGCAGGATGGGGAAATTTTCTGTAAGGCCACATGTCATGGTATGCATTCCAGAACATGTGAAGGTGCCAGTGCAGAGAGGGGAACATGGGAGCTAAGCACTGAGGGCTGCCTGGGATGTGGGGAGCTCTGCGGACCTGGGGAGATGAGAGGGAGGGGAAGGCGATGTCAGGAGGTGCTGGAGTGCCCTGCCTGCTGCCGGGAGCACATCGGATTGTAGTCAATAAACAGGAACCTCTTAGCAGGTTCAAGGTTGAGAGGTGGCCTGAGTGTGGGTGCTTTAGGAAACATACATGCAGTGGAGCCTTGAGCTGGGCAGGGAGACAGAGAACATTGCTTTTGGGAGGCTGAGAATTTAGGTAAGAAGGATCAAGGCCATGCTCTAGAAAGAAGCGACCAGAGTGGTAAAAAAAAAAAAAGGAAGAATGGGAGAGATTCTGCAAAGGATGAACCGGCTCACCGTGGTGAGAGAGCAGAGCTAGAGGGAGAAAGAAGGGACATCACAGCCACACCTGGTGCTTACATGGAAGCACTGTTCTCTGTGCTTGCACATAAACACTTCATTTGACTCTGACACCGACTCCCCGTAAGGCAGGTGCTATTATGCCCCTACTTCTCCTGGCAGGGAAGTTGACGTTCAAAAAGGTTCAGTGATTCACCCAAGGCCACAGCTTCGTAATTCAATGTTTGTTAGTGAGAAAGTATAGTAAAAATTCTTGCTCTGTTTGTTTACACATCCACCACATAGAGAAGTCATAGTATTTCTGTCACTGCTTCCTTATTTGTAAAACGACGCTAATAATTCTACAAATTGCTTTTCTGAGCATATTAAAAACAATAAAATAATGTTAAAAGCATTTTAAAAACAATTATAAATTCTTGTAGTTCCATGGAGATACATGTGTTATTATTAATAAACTGTCTTTTGATTTATACCTCATTTTGCATAGCTTGAAAATCCTAATAAAACAAATAGGAGATGGAATGCTAATAAAATGATTGTGAGTTTCTTAACTGACTGAGTAGCACTTACAGGCATTGGGGGAGGTTCTCCCCTAAGATAAGGGAAGTCCCCAGGACCCAACAAAGCCTTTTCTGGTTAATCAAACTATAGAATATAAACAAATTAAATTGATTTAAGCCAAACCTAAAAGAAATGTGTTTCTAACATTAAAAAAAAATCAACTTATTTTTCTGATGTCTGTTTTCAAAGTAAAATAAAGGAGAATTGAAATGTAAAATTTAGTCTCTTCTCTTCAGACACTCAAACATTAAGATCTTAATAAAAATCCCACTTTTTAAAATGGAATTGCATTGAAAACAAAAAACCCACCAACCTGATACTCTAGCAATCACCTTTCTTCTGTAGATTTAGATAGAGAAAAAAAAAAGAGAAAGGAGAAAGGAAGAATTTACCTTATGTAACCTCTTTCTGATGAATTATTTTCAAATTTGAAGTTTTGCTAAAAATCATCTTTTTAACCCTGGTCCATCTTTTACTTGCTGTGCTTTATAGTAGACAACTACTCTATTTTCTCATTCAACTGCCATCCGTAACAATAATTTAAAACCAGCTAATAAGCATTACGGTTTGTTAGAACTGCTACCGATTAAATCTTAAGTGTCTAATACATACAAATATAAACAGAATGTAATTAGAGCTATTTAAAGAACCCATTTTTAACTTAGATTAACCATACTTTCCATTTGCTGGGGATAAACACTCATAAATGAAACCCATTGCTGAGCAAGAAGCAATTTCTTCAGTTTAAAATATTAATATGCACCGCCTTTTAAAACGCCATGGAAAATCATTTATGTACTGCATTGCCCAGACTCAAGTCATACCCAAAAGGAAAAATGGGGTAGCATTCTGCGTCCTAATCGAGCAGCAATCAGCTGAGGTATGGCATGTCCTTACCCTTTATGAGGCCCATTAAACTCTTTGCTTTGATTAGCACAGATTTCCAACATAACATGCCTATGTATGTTTAAGTATGATTTAAAACCACACACACACACATAGTCAGAAAGAAAGGGGGATTTTACTGTTGAAAAACCAACTTAACCTGTTTCTAGGAAGAACCGAGACACATTTATCATCTAAACTTATCATCGATTTGAGCATATTGGATACAGAAGGTCTGGGAGAGAAGGAAGCGCATACAGGCCACACATCTTAGTTGTGCATGTTTGCCTAAAAATACACAAAACCAATACTGAGTGCAATTGCATGCAACAAGCAGATCAATTCCATAGTATTTTCTTTTTTGTGTGTGTTACATCAGTAGGTTGACACACAGAAGCTGGGTTTAGGCTAGAATTATATTTAATGTAGTTAAATGCATGCATTTGTAGTGGCTGCTATGAGTTAGCCAAAGGTCAGATCCAGTTACAATGAGCACCATTTTCACATAATGCTTCCAAGCTGCTCCTCAAAGGCCTCAGAATGGGGCTTTGTTGATTTGGCCCCAGTGACATCTATTAGCCCTTGGGTGCTTGAAGTGGCCACAATCTTTGTGAATCTTTGGTTAGGTCTCGAATATAAAATGATGCTGGGAGAGGGTGGTAGTGGGGGATGGGAGGGTGGGATGGGAGCCGTTTCAATATCAAAGACAAAAATCCAGAGACTAGACTTGCTCCATTACCAGGTCATGTCTGCCGATGGCCGTGTGCATGACTGGAGTACTATTTAAAAAGGAGACCTATTTTGTTCAATACCACCAAACTTCAGCGCAGGTGAATTTAGTGGATGGTTGGCAGGCATGGTGTTACGCTTGAATTGTAAATGAAATGTATGATTTTAGGACTTTATCTTTTGATTCAATTTAGAAAGTTATAATCAATGATTTTTATTCTAAATGATGGAAAGCCTCATTTTCATTGAAGGTATAGAAGTGCAGCAGCGTCAAGGGCTGGGATTAAAAAAAAATCTGAGCAGGGTGATTTTATGGTTGGCCTTAGGTAAAATTACCAAGCAAGGGACGCTCGTCTTTGATGCCAGTCCCAGTCCTGTTCAATGATCTATTCTATTCTGCACACAGAAGCTGCACAGGGCCCTGTGGGTTCTGTGGTGGGTCCCTGCTCCCACCATATGCACTCCTTTTCTGTTTCTTTGCCTACGCGTCTGTCCGCAGTGGAACTCCCTGCTATTTCTTCTCTCTTTTTTATTTTCTCACTTAGTCCTTTTCTTTCATTTTTCTTTGCTTCCTGATACTATCTCCTCTAAAAACAGAATTCCTATGCATTCAACAATAAGGACCAATAATGAATGTTTCATGTGTGGTACATAATATATTTGCATTTACAGAAGCTTCCTGGAATAAATTCCTAACCCAAAGCACTGTTCTAGTGGCTGAAATTTCAGGTTGTTTTAGAGGAGATACGGAAGTTTGAGAACCTTTCAGAGCACACTGCATAGGTGGCTGCTTATTCTGGGCAATACTGACAGCCAGTTATGTGTCTTTCCTTAATCATTTTTAAGTTGAAGAGACAAGTCATGTGACCTTGGCTTACAGCTATTTCATGTCAAAACAGGGCTTTTACAAAATTTTCAACAAAAATTCAAAATAGTGATTTTACTAAACAACTATATTATCTTTCCCAACTTCCAGAAACACAAAAGATTCAACTAATTGCATTTTTCACTGTTGAACCTACTGAAAACTTTAACATGGAAAAGCTCATTTAGGAACATTATGATAGATATGTGTCCTGGCCACCCCTCTCCAACCCCAACACAGATGGAGATGGTAGGTGAGTTGCCTTCCCAAACCTAATGTGGATCAGAGTGCTACCAAGATTATTTGAAACAGAGACTTATCAAAGTTAGCACCTCCAGGACTAAGTTGTGGTCCATAATTTTTGAAAATTTTACAGCTCATCTACTAAATAGCCTGAATTGGTTGACTTTATTGTTTTGTAAATGCTTGATAGCCAATAGATTTAATACATTGTTAATTATCCTATTCTCCTTAAAATAGTATTTTCATTTTTATAACCAAGAATATTTAGAGGCTAATTAGAAATCTGGTAATGTGAATTGTAAATTATGTGTAATTACAATAAAACTACTGAAGAATAACACACATTACTTATAAATTGTAACACTGTGATAAATTAAAGCAATTACAGGTAAACCAATAATGTTCTTTAATTAAGTAGTTATGAATGAGAATTTGTGCTTTGCATTCACAATAACCTATAAGGTTGGGGATTGCATTTATAGCTTGTATAGAAATCGATTGCTCTCTGCTGTGATATTCTGCTAAGAATAACTTCTAAGTTCATTACTGTCATTGTGCCATTATCACAGAAAAACACCCAGGATTGTTAAATGTAAAGTGTGCTGACAACCAATCAAATGTGTTTCTTAATATAATTATAATTATGTCACTATCTCTTCTTACGCCCTTAGGAAGCTGAGAAAAAGTTCATATTTCCACAAGTCTTCAATATTGGTTGCAAAGGAATACAGGATAGTTTGTTGTGAGTTTATTGAAAATACTATTGTGTTTGACATTAACAAGGCTATTCATCCTCATAATTATCTCACTGCAGCCTGCCATTTATACAATTACAGCCATAGCTTTTATGTTGCCACATCTGTTTGTTTTGTTATATATCATCATAATGTGGAGGTGGCTCTTTGACATGTCCAAGTGGCAATCAGTGTCACAGGATAAGTACAGAAGAGACCCACAGATCATCTTCCTGCCCAAGCGTGTGTATTTTTGTGGGTGTGTGTAACCGGGTCTCCAAAGCAGAAGGAACCGATGGTGACATGGGAGAATGTGGAAGGTCAGATACTGAGAACTTGCTAACTGGCATTCAAAGTCCCTTGAAGCATACTTTGAAGGATGAGTGCAAAACAAAGAAGCAAACAAATAAGAACATTTTGACTTATCAGGGAATATGTATGTTATTACTTTGTTTTGAGGCATGAACAGTTAAAGTTTTCCAAAAATCAAGGAATGGTTAGCCTAGTAACATAAGAGCATCCCCAATACACTATTTGGATGTGCTTGAATGACACATCTAACCAGGGAAAGCCACGTGCATGGCAGACACTACACACGTCAGTGAGGATTGTCTGGTCAGAGATTCTGCCCTGCTGGCAAGTTAGTAAATGTGCCTGTTCATGCTTTGTGGATGTTGGCAGAAGACACAAGACTCCTGGATTAGAGACAAAAGACTTTGTCACTCAAAGCGCAACAAGCAGCGTGAGTATCATCATGTTTGGGTTGGTTTTCCTTGTCCTCAGATGGGAGTAATGGAGAAGGGTCCAAGTGGGTGCTGTGTGCACAGTGGGCTTACACTGCAGCTTACGGACACTATACTTGGGGAATCCATCATTTTCATAGCAAGCAATAAGCAAACCTGCTCTTTGTTCCAGAGGAGATAGTGTATCGTCTATCAAGGTTGCTCTCTCTGCAAATAGGACCCTGAGAAATGTCCCGGTAAAGAGCAGACAGTATTTTGCATACTTGGCAAACTTAGAAGGATGTGCAGGAGGCCAAGAGGTCTACGGGGGACAATCTTTCCCAATGATCAGTATGAACCTATTCAGGAATTTGATGTACAATGAGGAAGAAAGACAGCCTTCATCCACTGGTTTCAAGTTCTATCTCTATTCCCAGGATGATGATGACTTCCATGTGTTTAGTTAAATATTATTAAAAATGATACAACAAATTTCTGCAGGGAGCCATTGTTTGCTGTACCTCTTCTCTGCTGTTTAAATGATCTGTTCCCTGTCTATCATTACTCTTGGATTCACTCCAGTCATTTCCTTTCCTGGCTTCAGTTCACTCGTATCCATTTAACTTTAGAATCACACTCTTATGAAAGGGTAGTTTGATATGTTTCCTTACCTGATACTTGACTGTAGAGGCTGCTAATGGGGCTTGATAGGTCATTTTCTACATATTTCTTAAAGAGACAGCAAAACACAGGAAACCATCCTGTATTTTCATTCTCAAGTCCAAAGCCAATCTCCAGCTTTCGGTTAATTATGCAGAGTGATCCACTGGAATAGTCAGGCAATGGAGTGACAGTTTGATGGGCCCACAGACTTCACATGTCCAAATGCCAAAGTCATCCATAATCAGTGCTCAACAATTTTTCTCCTCTCTTATGAAAATTTTGTCATCTTCTACAACGTGCACTCATTTCTGGACTTTGAGCCAATGTTGTGTCCTCCACGACCCACAGCCTTGGCAATGCCTTGTGCCCAATCTCATGTTGTGCATCTTCATCAAAGGAGCAGGGCTCGGAAGGGCCCCCAAAGAAACCAACTTTATTATTTCCCTCTCCTGCCACCTTTCAACTTACTTTCAACAAGCTATATTTCCAGGCCTTGCAATAAAGTCTCGAGTAATCCCACACCTTTTATGATTACTCTCTGGTAAAAAATAAACAGCCCTTTGGTGTGGCTTTAAAAAGGTGAATTCAGTGTGAAATCAAAACCACTCATCTATCTGATTTATTTTTTCTTAACGTGCACGTACACATGTACCCTGGGGACTGTTTCAAGTTGGAAAAGCTATGGTGGAGGATTGTGAATCTCTACCCCCGTCTTCACTTTGTCCCTCCCCAGCCCCCAGCCTCTGGCTGGCCCCCTTCTGCTGCAAAGCCCCCCACCCTATGTGCGGCTCACTTCCAATTCAGCACTCTCTGCTTGGGTGGGCCACCAGATTGGCCTGTCCCTCAGCCACAAGCCTTGACACTTTCCCTGGGAAAAGCCAGACATCAATCTCAGGGGGACACTCAAACACCAGGAGTCAGGCACTAAACTTTTAAGGTGGCTGTCTTTTAATTCTCCTCAATTCGATTACATTTATGGGAAACAACACCCCCCTCTCCAGTATTATGATACCAAGCTCATCAACTTCCCAAAGGAATTCTTACCCCTCTGATCTCATAAATATCTTCAGTTTCTTTTTTTAACCCATTGAGGTGGTTGGGAATCTACAGCCCTGGGCTCATGTTTCTTTCTTTTTTGCTGGGGTAGAGATGGGAGATTCATTTGAAACTTGAATACAAGCAGAAGAAACGTTTATTATCCTATTTGAATTATCTTTTCATATTTGATTATTTTTAAAGATTATTATTTATTTGTTATAATGTTGCAAACTTTTTGGGAAGGTAGGAACCACTTCTTTATTTTTTTTGATCAATGGATTAGAGTTGTCAGTTTATACGACATTAGGGACAGAGGGTTGAGAAGAATATGTGAATGAATGAAGAAGCCAGATAGGAGGAGAAGAGTGGTATTTAGGTTCCTCTTTTTCTATAAAAGAGAAGTCAGGAATCTACAAGTTTATGGAATTGATTGATTAATTAACTGAAACTGTATAGACACATTGAAGTCATGTGTGTAGAACATCAAAATAATCGGTCCATTTGATACAAAAAAAAATCACTCCATTATTGGGAATAAGGAAAATCATAACTAAATGCTTCACTTATAAACTTGTGGTGAAGCTTTAATTGATTTAAGTAATTGGAATCTATTTAAACTTTTTCTTTAGCTGAGAAAATAATCTTGTGGTCTACAGTAATGAAGGGATTAATTTATTCTTTTCTTACTGTTTGAATGATGAAAAAAAGTTTCATAATTTAAAAGTCAGTTTCTAAGTAAACAGTGTCTCAACAGTTTGAATTATTCCAACTGTTCTCTAAAAGTTGAGGAAAAGCTATGAAATATTTATCATCTTATATTGTGTTATTTACTGTGATGATGAATATGCAAATTTCATTAATGCTATTCAGAAAGCCATGAAAAAATCATAATTCATGAATGAAAGATTAAATGTAACAAGCTATTTATTTGAAAAAATTTTAACCTACTAATATAGTCTATTGTCTGGTGCTTTCATGTGGGTAAAAACGGCTGTCAAAGGTTTGAGAGAGAGGGAAATGAGGCAAGCAAGAGATAGGAAAATAGTCTAAGAACATAATTAATATTTTCAGGATAGCCAAAGAAGTGAATTGCCCATAATGTGGGGACAGACGCTGAGATGCTGTGTAGGGGGAGGTGCTGAGAGCCCTCTCTGTTTCCAAATGGCAGGGGAGGTTAGCAGGCAGGGGAGGTGCGGGCAGTGGGTCCCAGGGGAGGTTTTTTTCTACTGCCAGGATTTCTTACTCCCTTTTTGCCTTGAGGATTTTATCTCCGTGGTAGAGCAATTATATCACATTGAATACCTACAATTGGAAAGTTTCGAGTTTCATTAAAAGTAAAACAGTAAAAGGGAGATGCTCTTAAAATTAATAAATGTTATGTGCTATAGAAAACTGGGGTAGCGCCACTGGGCTATTTTTATCGATTCCCCCTTATCCTGTTCTACTTTTCCCTGTTCCACACAAATCATCTTCAAATATATAATATATATGTATATATATTTTTACTCCTGGTTGTCTGCAAAATGATGAGCTCCTTGAATGTAGTGATCTTTGCTTCCTTCACGGATGTTTATCAAGCACCCGGAAGAGAGCCTGATATAGGTAGGTCCTCCATAAATATTTGTAGAACATTCTATAAAAATATATATAGGAAAAAAGGCACTGAAATGTTGGGATATATTGGACACCTGAGAAAGAGTTTTTTCAATATCAGGGAAAGGTGGGAAAATAATGAACTCTTAAATATTTTCATGAGGCCTCTCAAATTATTTAGCATGATCCATCCAATAAGTTTCCAAGACCTGTTGGTAGTCTTAAAGTATCTCTTAAACCCACTTTTTCTTTTTTCTATTTGTATCACATCTTCAATAGCCCTTTTTCTGGACATTTCAAAAGTGTTCTTTTCACCTTGGCACCAACATAAAAAAAAACATCTCTAATGATCCATAATCTTGAACCAATGTATGTGTTATTTTCTTGTGTTAGATCTGAAGGTTTTATGTGGTCTCCACTTCCATGGAATTTATCATTTAATTTTTGTCACAGATGTTAAACATGTAATGACCCAAATATCTACAAAATTACAATTGTAATTTGATGTTGGAGGAGATAGTTTGCCGTGAGTGTGTAACTAGGGAGCTAATCTAGCCTAGAATCTCAGAGAATAATCTCTTCCTGAGAAAGTGATATGTAAGATGAGATTTGAGAGAGAGAGAGAGAGAGAGAGAGAGAGAGAGAGAGAGAGAGAGAGAGAGAGAGAGAGTGTGTGTGGCATTTCCCAAGGGGAGAGGTGCAGGGACTTCAGAGGGACCAGAATATGCTAAAACCCTGGGGTGGAAGTAGAAGCGCATCCTGAGTTATACCTGGAGTGCTAGGTGGAAACCAGATCATGTATGACTGAGGGTCCTGATATTGATGTTAACCTTTTATTCAAACACCAGGGAGGAACTATGGTAGGATTTTAATTGGTGAAGAAACTCGGTCAATTTGTAAAATCACATGGACTGGAGTTTTCTTCAAGCCTCCATAGTTCCCTATTGCCTGCTGAGCACAGATTTTAATGACGTCTTAGCCTGTAAACAAAAATGGCCCTTGTTTTGAGTCCTAGCCTTTTCCGGTGGTACATGCTGGACGAGCTCTGACTCCCCGAACCTCCTGCCGTCCCCCTACAGTCTTTCTTCCATGTTTTCTTTATAATAGGATATGATTTGCATACATTTTTAGTTTCAAACAATCAGTGCCTCAGCTTCATTTTTGTTTGAAACACCCTTACAGTATGTAGATTTTACCTCATGGCAGAGTGATTCTGTTAACATATCTTTTCCCTAGGACTATGCTTAATTCTGCTTTGATACTCCATAGTAAATGTGCAACACTGAACATTAATAGCATGTGCTTTATCAATATTTGTAAGATAAATTAACTCTTATATTCTTTCTGAATCTAAGGGAAAGTGCTGAAAACATTCAGAAGATTATTGCAAACCTCAAAACATAACAGCATCCTTTTCTTTCTTAGCCCAAATTGGAGAATGTAGTAGAATGGATTAGATGATTATATTTATATAAGTGGCATTCTGGCTTCACTTGTCTTCTAACCGAGCCCAGACTCATTATGGATTATTTTGATTCTGCCTCCTAATAAGATAAAGTATCTTGTCTCCTGATATCCTATTATGTCTCCCAACCAATGTCATTTTTTTCTTCTTCTGTATTTCCATGGAAAGAGCATGAACCTTGAAGGAAACAGTCCTGGTTCAAATTTAGCTCTGTGCTACACCTAGATTCTAATACCCTTTGGCTTGGCCCTATCACCTGTCAATAGATAAGTTACAAGGCTTGTAATGATGAATAATAAGCAAAGGTATGCAAACCACCTATCCGGTCCCCAATATGGAAAAGGCGCTCAGAACTATCATCTCACGACGGACTCCAGTGCACAGTCTTCTGGGGCAGGTGTAAATGTGGTTCTCTTTTTTTCCAAGATTCACTCCAGCATCTGTGTTCTATATATGGTACATCCTGATTTCTGCAGGACATGGCTGCATAAAATATCTCCTCCCTTCTCTCCCAACGTGGGCTGTCTCACTCCCTTTACTTACTCCTTCTGCTCTGCTCTCAAACATGCTCAGCTCCCCTACCCTCAAACACCCTGCATTTTAGTAGCTATTCCTTCCCTCCCTCGCTCCCTCCCTCCCTTTGAAAGCATTGTGAAATAACCTATGTGGACAATGGCAGGTGCTATATTCCAAGAATGAATATAATAGTGTGCTTACTTTTGCACCACAGTAGGGGAGATGAGGTGTTTAAACAAATCCCTGTTTAGAAATGCGATATGACAATGCCATGGGGAGCCCTGGAAAGGTCTATGGAAGCGCTGAAGTGAGGACTCAGTTCTGCCTGGAGGATCAGGGAAGGTTCACTCAGGAGCAGGTGGTTGAGGCAGGTCAGGAGGCTGCTGGTAGGCCTTGGAGGGTGTGCTATTTTGTAGAATTGGCATGAGCACAGTTCAAAAGTATGAAAGGTCAGGATGTGTTTAAGAAGGGCAAATAACAGTTTGCTCAGCAAATGGTGTCAGTTGCGTGTGGTTCCACTTGGAAGAGCCTTGAAATCTGTAGGCAAAGGGAGCCATTGGGGAGTTTAATGAAAGGACTCATACCACTAAGTTTTGATTTTTAGAACAATATCTTTGGGTAGAGAGAAGGATGGCTGGAAAAGAGAAAGGTCAGAAGTAGGAAGCCCACTGAGAGGCCATTGCATTAGGTCACACTAAGGGGCTACTCGGCGTGTGCCCATCATTCTCTGGAAGTGCCCCACCGAAGGTCCCCAGGCACATCCCACAGACCACATTCAACGTGTCCTCTCCAGTCTGAGGGGTCTGTTTATGCCTCTGACCACCCAATGCTCCCCATCTTTCTGTCTTGGCCTCTGTGGCATTCCACACACTCACTGTCCTTAGCTTGTTCTTCTTGCTCTTGATCCAGTGAGATGGTATATTTTCTTATCCTTTCTGTGTTACCATGGCTACATACCTACCCTCACGCATGTGTGCAAGCATCACTTACAAGCAGGGCAAAATCAATTCTAAACACGTACCCCCAGCCCTGTTACTGCTTTCAATCTTCATTTATTCATTTCCAAAGGTCTGCTGGGTATTTTCACATAGAACCCCACTAACTTAGTGACTTCAACTCAGAAATCTTCAGACTCACATTTCCCTGTCTTCTCTCACACCTTTCTTCTTACCTATCAAGTCGTGGTTCAAAATTATGTTTTGAGCTGTACCTCAAAAAAAAGCTGCCCCTTATTTTTCTTCCTTTTCTCCTTCTCTCCCTCACCAATCTTTAAGTCTCATGTTGCTTTTTTCTGAGTGACAGTTCTTCAATTGATCCATTTCTTTCCATCCCCACTGCTTCTGTTCTAGTTCAGGCTTTTATCATCTGGATCATTATAATAGCCTTGGTTCAGAACTCCCTCCTCCCAAACCACTTTATATTTATTACAAGAGCAATCTTGAAAAGTGCCATTATAATCACATTGTTTTCCCAATCAAAATATTGAAAGACTCTCACTTTCTTCTAAATTAAATGTAAACTCCCTAGCCTGAAAGCTTCAACCCCTTTTCAGCCTGATCTTTTACCCTATTTTTTTCCGTATCAGCCATTCTGCACCACTCCGCGCCTCCGGAGGGTATCCTGAGCTATTTTACTTTTACAGCTTTGTTCATCTTATTTCCTTTAACCTTCCTTTCAAACATCATTAATACCCGTCAAAAGCCTTAGTACCTTACAGGGCTCAATTTGAGCGTCTTCTGCTCAAAAAAACATTGTCGACGACCACTTCAACTGGACAGCCAATTCCGTCCACTACCACGTACACAGCAGTATTTAGCTTATTGGCTCACATCACATTTATTTTATATTGCTTCACATTAGGGAGACTTGTGCACTGTATCCTTACCTAGGTTTGGAGCATCGTGAGGTCAGCTTTAATCAGGCCCTGGATGCAGATTCCTAATGAAGCCTGGAGGCCACTCACGCCAGAATCCTAGTTGGATGTAAATCTATCCAACTAAGTTCTCTTTCCCTTGACTTTTCCTCTTTGTGTGTATCCCTGGAAGCTCTGATGTGGGACTTGAGCTGGTTCCTTTGGTCTCAAAATCACCACAGTATACATCAAACTTTCCAAAAGACAGCTTTTGTGACTACACGACGCTGGCATTTGGCCTTAGCCCACCCCCATCTCTGTTATCAGTAGAGTACTAAGTTGCTTCGTTTTGTAGACGGAATCTCTGGTGTGTGATCCTGAAATATGGTTGAGGTACAAAGACTCCGTGCCCTTTTTTTTGGGGTTTCACCAAAATGTCTTCTTTGTGGGAGGCCATAACTGTTTGCTGAATATGACTAACAATGTATCTAATCTAACTGATTTCGTGGCCACTGGTATTTGTACGTTATTTATATATTTTAATAGACAGAATTATTGAAACAGTAACATGTCTTTTCTGCCCATTTTAATGGTTCGTTACCTGCTACAGCATGTTCTATACTGGTTTATATAAGAACAGCTGTGTCTAATACATTCCGGTAAATCATCCCTGTTCATTAGACTCAGCAAATACGTGTCATGTGGTTTTTATGTGCCAGCCTCTGAACATCACAAAAACTTCCCAGAGCCAGAGATAACCGCACTGAATCAGCTGTTCCCAAGTTTACTTTTAACCAGCGCTCAAATTAGATATCTATGAGCTCCCCTTAGAGTCCAATCCCAGGCTGCCAGCCGCTCCAGATGTAAGGAGCTTTTATAGCCTTCAAACACATTTTATCTGTCATCATTTTCATCAACAGGAATATCTTTCTCTTTATTCTCCCTCATAGAACCTGGTAAACAAGGAATGAGAAAAAGCTTGGCTTTATTGTAACTCCAAAGAGATTAGTCAGTGGGAAATAAAAAGCACAGCGTGTCTTTCTTTGCATCTCTTTCTATGCAGTTCTTCAAACGCTTATCAACCACCACCGTAGACCATGTGTTCAAGATGCCCAATTTTCTAAATGACCTTTTCTTTGGGATTCATTGAAAATTCAGTGACAGGAAGAGATGAAGAACTCAGGGAGGCATAAGCTCTAATTTTGTCTCTACACTTACTAATCATGTGTCCTTAACCGAGTCGCCCACTTTTTTTCCATCTGTAAAATGGGCAGCGACTTGGGTTGAAGATTAGAAATGATTATAAAGCATCTTTCTAAAATAAAAGAAATTGCAGACGAATTTGCACGCCTTTTGCTCGCAAACAACAGAGCTAGGACACACTCAATGGAGTTTGCCAAGGTTAAGTAAGACAACCCTCACTGCAGCGTTATTCATGATAACAAGCAACTGGAAACAACCAAGAAGCCTATTGAAAGGGTGCAGGTGTAAATTTACACATAATGGAAAATTCTGGAGTCAGGCTTTAAGCGCTGTGGCTTTGCATGGCTTATAAGGAAATATTTCCAAGAAGCAATATTAAGAATACAGAGGTAGACAGAGAGTCCCTATGCAGTACGTTATCCAGCATAAATGAAAACAGAATATGGGTGCACATATACTGGTATATGCTGGACATGCCGGACTACTACATACAACAGATAAAATGACCAATTTGGGGTAGAATAACAGGACAGGGAGGTATCGCCCCTATATGTTACACGTTTCTAGTCTTCTCCATGTTTTATATTCTTTATAAAATAGCAACAAGTGTTATATGAATAGTATCATAATGGGCTTTTGATGTTTCTTTGTATATGTCTGTAAAAAAAAACTAATACTGATTATCTGAACATAAATGTAAGAGATTTTTCTAAAATTTTTATGGGTATATTTACAGAAAAGATTGTTTTGTCATACAAAGAAAATGAAAATTCAGTAGGTGACTCAAACAAATTAAGTCTAAAGGACATGCTTTTTGTAGAAATGTGGTGTTGAGCGGGTTAATATCATTAACTGTAGTGGGGAGAATTCAGTGCAGTAAGCACTTACTGAGCACCTGTTTTTCCCTTTTGCCTTCAAATGACTAGTTTTTAGACACAGAAGGATTAGAAGGCATCACTCTGTTCATTGCATTATACTATTTTTTAAAGTCTGAAAAATTATTACTAGCTTACATATGAACAAATACGGCATTATGGGGGAATATTCTCCATAGCGGTGCTAACATGTGATTTGGGAGCTGGAATACTTGAAGCTGAGTCACAGGTCTTTGGAACATAAAAGAGGCCCCTGAGCCAGTCCCCTGAATTGCTCGATAAGGTGGCTGGACCTGGGGGATTTCAATGATTTGCCCAAAGTGAACTGGATGGACTGAGTGCAGACTGTCTCTGACCGTCCCACTTCAGTATTATGCTTCGTCCATAGCAGCGTATGTTCTGGGGTGAAGTTGAGTCACTAGTAGGGTTTTGAAAAGTTAAATTTGGAGGTGCATCAATAAAGAAGATGATTCTCCCTTAATGAGCAGTGATGTGGAATACATGTCTGGCCTTGTGATAGCCACTCACTTGATTTAGTCCCTGTCTAACTACGTATGACATCTATTTCGTGAACAAGGAAACTCAGAGATTAAATAATTTGCACAAAGACACAGGTTATAGATAGCAGAACTGGGATTTAAGCTCATGTCTGACTTCATTGTTTATGGTCTCCATAATACAAGCAAAGATACATAAGTGGGAATGAATAAGGTGTGCAAAGAAAACAGCTGGTTTAAAGCTTGTTAAAACAGTAGAAATAAATTCTCCCAGGTATTAATAGTAAGATAGTAAGAAATGAATTCAGAAAGGAAAAGCAGAAGTCAAGTTGGAAAACTAAGGGGATGAAAATTTCCCACATATTCTATTGAGTTAGTTTCTAAATTTTATGTTCAAATACTCTAATACTGGTAACCAAATAGTAAGAATATTAATAAAAAACCTCCAAAGCTTGCTTGCA
Source organism: Manis javanica (assembly GCF_040802235.1). Taxonomy (NCBI): domain Eukaryota; kingdom Metazoa; phylum Chordata; class Mammalia; order Pholidota; family Manidae; genus Manis; species Manis javanica. The sequence continues at coordinate 103,009,526 of NC_133167.1, forward strand.
CATTTTTCCCTACAGATCAAATCTGTAATCTACTTTAAGGTTAATAGCTCTGCCTTTGAGGTGGGCTTGGTTTGCTCTCCTTTTAAGGATCATACCCATAACTGTGATAACCTAATTTATCACCTATACTGGGTAACATTATCTCTTACTCAAAAGTGAAAATGATGCTCTCTGCAAACCCCCAAAATGCATATTAAAATATCATGTGCAGGATGAAAAAACATTTTTGCATAAGACAGGTTTAATTCTGTTTATCCTGTTATCATCTATTCTTGAAAACTAGGCTCTGAAAAGTCCTATTTATGCCCCTAAACTGAGAATAGTGTAAAATGTCATTTTTATTATTCCTTATATTAGAGTCTTTAAAATTAAAAACATTCATCAGCAAATGGCTGTCTTCAAAATATATGGTCCAATATGGTATGTAAATATTAAATTTAAATATTTTAAAATTAAATTATTATTTAATTTATAATTGCATGAACACAGTGTAGTTGGGCTATGTGGGTGGACAGATCTGCTCATGGGCAGAAATATGTGCCCTAATGTTTCTTTAAAAACCACAAACTGAAACCTTCAGCTCTCAGTCTGAGGACAGGGAGGCCACTGACAGCCAGGGAGAAACCATTCTTGCTGGACATTTCAAATCAGTTCCTTGCACTGGAAGTAACTTTCAAAAATATCGGCACATTGCATTTTCAACTCGGCCTGCATATCACTAATGAAATAAGCATTAACTCTTTTTTTTTTTAAAAAGCATAAAGCCTGTAAATAAATCAAATCAAGGAAGGAATAAAGCATATATAGTCACCTGCACTCCCGGGTATGAAGTATAAACATAAACAAATATTTCACCTGAAAATAAAACTTGCATGACTTGATGCCCTAGTTTTAAAATGTGGTAATAATCAAGAATCTGAAAATATATGCTATTTTAATAAGATAATAACAAAGCCATCTTGTGCAAGAATTTGGTTTTATATAAATTTCAAACATCTTATATGATGCCAGCTCCAGTTGGTAATTAAAATAAAATCATCCGTGTAGAGTGCATCCTGCTCTCCAGAGCACTCTACGTTATTTGCCATTTCATCTCGACCCTGCAACACTGATGTAAAATCTTTCTACATGACGCATCTTTCAGGGCTTCCCAAATTCCACTTTGTGATTCTGCGTCTGACCTCCCCAGATGGCAATAATTCCCTTCCTTGGCAAGCTCTGGGGTTGGTCATCTCACACAGCAATGGCACTGCCTCGGGTTAGCTGTTCCTTCTTGAGAACGTCTCTCTGAGTTGTCTTCTACTCTCCCCTTTTTCCCCTTTCCCTTCCCCCCTTTCCCCCTCAACTACAATACCCAGCCCAGGACCACAATTTGCATCCAGGGTGTCTGTGGGTTGGGCATAACCTACAGATATGCTTTGTAAGGTCTCTAATGCTTGACAATGTTTAGCTAACACTTAAAACTTGGGGGATATTTCATCTAAAAATCTGAGTTTCTAGTTACTTTTGAAGAAGTAGAAGACCTGACAACTGTGGACTTGTATTCACAATTGGCTAGCGCCAGGCCGTGGCCTTCCCACTAGGATGTGTGCTCCGACTGGCGCCGTCCTCTGCGTCACTGCTGAAACCCTATTTTAAAGCATCATTGTGAATTCACAATGGCTTTTTTTTTATTGGCAGAGGAATATTTATGTGTGCCCAGATTTCTAACAAAAGTGAGTCAACAAAAGCAAGCAAGAAAGCCTCTGAATCATCTCCAACCTGGAACCCTAATTCTCAACATGCATTGGCTGTTGTAGGGATTTGAGTTTGGGCTTTGTGTTAAAGTATGAAACTTAAGAGCACATAACCTACGTCGACGTGGGGTGTCATCCCTGTTTTATCACTCATTAACTGTGAAGCCCATACAGCTGTTCTCTTATTTCAAAAGTAGAACTAATTTCAGGTAATTTTCTTTTGAGGATTAAGTAACGTGAATAAATAAATGCTTAGCATATTATCTATGCTACAGTACATGTGTAGTAAGTGATAAATGCTATTACTTTCCTTACCATGTTTACAGTAAAGAAATTCTTTTGAACTGAGCTCCCGCAACCAGATCACTTCAGCAACACAGCTTGGGTTTGCTCTGCTGGCTGGAACTCATGAATTAATACTGTGAGCCATTCATTTAATATGTGCTTATTAGCCAACTACTGCGTGACCGCTACTATTCCAGATTTTTGCATTTATGCTGTAAACAAAGCAGACCTATTTCCAACTCTAATGGGGCTTACATACTAGTGGAGGAGACAGTAAATACTAAGAAAAATAAATATAGAACATGATGCCCGGAGCAATATGTGTTATAAAACGTAAGGCAAGGCAAAGGGATGGAGAAAAAATGGGGCACATGCTATTTCATACAGACGGGCTAAAGAGATGGTATCTAAGCAGGGGTGTTAATGAAGACAGGGACACAGCACAGAAACCCTTGAGGGGAGGGCATTGCTGGTGGCAGGAGATGATACCCAGAGGGCAACTCACTGGGAGTGAGATGGGGAGCTGGTGACTTTTCTAGGAGCCACATCGCATTGGGTTTGTAGACCTGATGTGAGCACTTAGGTTCTAAGTGTGACCTGAACACCCTGGACTGTTTTACCTGCATAATTTCCAGGCTTTGCTTTGTCCTAAAAGGCTGCCAGTTAGATCCCAGGCTGTGGGGAAGCATGAGAACAGTCAGGAGGAAGGTGCCATAGGACATGTGAGGGATGGTGGTACCGCAGGCCAGAAGTGGTGGCTGGTGGTCCAGGGATTGGGGTGACATTCTTTGTTGGTGGGTGACGGGGGGTGCATGCCACAGAACAGAGCACATAAAGACTTCTAGGTTTTTCACCTAGGAGGCCGGGTAGATCGTGGTAAGATTTACTGAGATTTAGCACACCAGAAGAGCGTCAAGTGTTTGGAGCACGGACGGGAGCGGATACCAAGAGACCAGTTTAAGACAGTCAGTTTTAGATGCCCGAAGATCTCCAAGAGGAGATGTTGAATAGACAGTTATATATTTAAGTCCAGAGCTCAAGGCTGAAGATATAAATGTGGAAATCATTATCTTGTAGAGATGGCAGTTGAAGCCATGGAAGTGGCTGACATCATCGAGGGCTTGAGTATAGAATGAAAAAGAAGAGACAGAGGCCGGGGTCCTGGGCGACTCACACACCCAGTGGTCAGACTTAAAGCGAGGACCCTACAGTGAGAAGAGAAGGAGTGGCTGGGGCAGTGGGAGGAAAACCAGGGTTGTTGCCATCAGATGGGCCACAGACTGTGTCCGCATCCTGCCACGTGAGGAGGGCGGCGTGTTCTCTGATGTTATGTAATTTTAGACCAACAGCATTGTCGGTATGGAAAGACTTTAGCATAATACTCGCAGGTCCTGCCTGTACAGAACATGAGACTGAGGCATTAACCCCCTGACGCCATGCCGTGATTGCTTTTATGATTAAGGATGATGTTTTCAGTTGGAGAGATGACAGACTGGGCCAGAGGCAAGCATCCTATAAGGAAGTTGCAGTTGCTACCCAATGGCCTTCCTGATCTCTAGGCAGGAAAGTGGGGGGCGGGGACCAGGAACAGTCACAGGCATTTGACGCTGGTCCTTTTTCTAAGAAAAGGTGCTTCCTGGTGATCAGCCATCACGAACGTTCATCAGCCCTTTCAGTTTGTATGATACCAATTCTAGACACCGGTGGGCTGCAGAGTGAGAAATAAATGTTCTCTCCATGGTTTTCAGTCTTCTAATTGGTGGAAGAGTTGAGCAATCGATAGTAACCATGCACTTTCACATAAGAAACAAATGTAGAAGTTAGGTTTTTAAAAAACCAGAAATCAAGAAGATCCTAACGCAATGTTGATGTTTCCTTGAAAGAGTGATGTGAATAGCACCACGAAGAGGGTTTGGCATCCAGTTACTATTTACTGAGTAAAGTGCTGCCTTCTGCTTGTTCTCACTGATGGGGGGGAGGAAGTGAACTGGGAAGGGACACAGGGTTTTCCTAAGACTTTCAAATTAAGAAGTTATATTCATGCAGGTGACGCCAAGATTAATACCTATCGTAAAACAGAACGTTCTTCAATGTGCTATGATAAATGACTACTTCCCGTTAATCTTCGTCCTGTCACACCAAATCATGTAAAAATCCCTCGATCCCCCCCTGGAGCACCAATCTTTCCGTATCTGAATGGGAGTACGCCTCGGTAATACAGGGGGCCTGTGGGGCTCCGAAGCTAACGACACAGACAGAAACTGACTATGACTACACTTGGAGCTCATTTTCACTATTTCCGTCTGTTTCTTCTCTCTCTCTTTTTTTTAAAACCATAGTTGCTCTTTACATCACAATTACATACAATTTTTGGTTGTGACCCAGAAGGAACCCTTCGTTCACTTGAGAATGACTTTTAAAAATGTGGCCATAAAACCAACATTAGTCCCTAAACATCAAACAGATCTACACTGTCAAAATTGTAGGAAACAGTGAAACATCTGGGACTTAAAAAAAATGACAGCAGATCCAAATTATCTGTATGTGTGTGAGAGTGTGACACACTCACACACATTGCATTTACCTCTTTATCTAGAACATATGGACTTAAAGATTTTTATGCCAAGCCATACATTTCTGTCTGGCATTATATGGCTCAAATTTGATTAAAACTATCCAGTTCTGTGGTGTCCTTTGTTGTGTATTATCTAAATCATATGACTGAGAATTACCATTAGAGCAGTACAATGGCAGAACTGCTAGAATGATCCTTTCACAGTTTGTTTTGGGAGAGTGAAGGATGTGAAAACTGGGTGGAACCATAAAAAGTTCACTTTGTAATAATATCTGGAGGACTCTGACATAACCAGTATTTTGGGTGGTTATTTATATTGCCATTAATGACTTTTCAAAAGTGGGAAAATATTGTGGCAAATGTCTATGATTTTAAATATAGGGGGCAGCCAGAAACAGTGTTAAGTGTGTGCGCGCTGATATGAAGAGTGTGTCAAGCGCTTTCAGCTGTGACTATTTTTGGTAAATATCCACAAATCATATAGAGCTCATACTATGGGAGAAAGATCATAAAGCTTGTAGCCTCTCACCATGTAATGTGCAAATTCCACGGGAAATCTCCAGAATAATTCTTATAGACAGGATGAAAGCATCATTTAAAGAACTGTTTTGGCTAAGCCTTGATTTCTTTTCCTTTCATTTGTGAGATCAAATATTGGATTTAGCCTCAAAAGTGGATCCCATTCTGGGTGGTGGCCCCAAGGGAAAGACAAAAGAGGTGTTTTTTTTGTTTTTGTTTTTTGTTTTCCCTGGAAGCAAAGGAATTTTAAAATTTGTTCCCAGATTTTTACTCAGGTGGTTGTGGAGAGCAGATAGGGTCACTCAGTGTATAAGCCCACCAGGTTGCTTTGGTCACGGAACTCATTCCCATCCCATAAATTTGAATCATCATTAGAGACAGATATATTTTTGGCACAGAGAGAGCACATATATGGGGAGTCTCGCAACAGTACACATTTCTTGGTTATGGAAGAGCTGTGACTTTGGGGGGAAGCTTAGCATCAAATTCTTCCTGTCTCTTGTCTTGGAAGGTGTGCTTGAGTCAGCATCCCTTATCTCCTCTTTGCACTGAAAAATTGGGCTCTAGTCTGCATTATGCAGACAAGAGTTGTTGCCAACTTCTTCTGGAGGAATACCACTTTCTGAACCAGTGTTTGTGCATGCCAGGCAGTGCCCTCATCATGAACTGCCTGCCATTTTTAAATGCTATTAGAATCAAGGACAGTTTGTATTTTGAATGAATGCCCACAGAGTTGCATTCTACTGAATGGAATATAAACTATTCTGACGGCACTGTGCATTTATACATGCTAAATTAAAATGTGGGGAAATGTGGTCTTGTCATTGCAAATTTCATTCAACTTGGTTTTCTATTACTCTACTGAGCAATAATGACATAGAAAATGTGTTAATTATCGGCCTGCAATGTCAACCCTAGCATTATTTTGAGGGAGTCTGATACCTTTCATTTGCATTCCTCTTTCTTCTTTCTTCCAACTTGTCATCATATGTAGAGGGCTTGATGTCTTTTTTTCTTATAAATTGGTGAAAGTGACTTACTTTTCCTTGTCTCTCTGCCATGTTAGGAGAGTGTTTTGAATGAATCTCTGTGACCAGAGAAATGAGCAGTAACTGGGGGCCTATAAGAAGACAACTATTTGAAAAAAAGTTAACAATAGGAAAGCTCTGTGCCTTGGGGAATCGGATGGAGATGTGTGTGTCACAAAACTCAGGCAGAAGTAGATGCACTCGGCGAGGTGATTCGCCATTCGAGAGGGAATAAAGAAGTCAGCAACATCCAGATGTTGTACTTCTGTTCCCAGGGATACTGCTGGTGGCCAGAGGGAAAGAACGGAGCCCGCCTGTCGTATGCTGAGATCACAGAGAAGGACCCAAGCCTGTCCGTTGTGCTCACACGGGGTGCTTTACATGGCGAGGAAGCCCACTTAATGCCGTGGAATTGAATTCCCTGAATTGCACCGAAGGGAAGAGAGGACCCAAGGGACTTGGCGACTTTAAGAGTATAATGCAAGAGGGTCAGTTTAAAGTAGAGACTGAAAATTTAAATCTCAGTTGGGAACTGGAGATATATTATTTGAATGGGAAACAGATAACTGAACCTATTGGAACTGCTGAACATCTAGTATTGACTATAATATACCATGGATCATTTATAGATGCCATGGCAAAGAATATACGAATTTCTCACTGTTACATTATTATAATCCATCTCGAGCCAAAATTTGCTAATTATTCCTTTAGATTTTTATGAACTTTTGAAAGATGAAAACAAGGTAAAAATGATAGAAAATGGCATATTTTTCTGTTCATTTATTGAGACCCCCTAATGGAAAAAGTTTATTCAATCTGAATCTGAAATTTAAGTTAAGCTATATTTAAGTTAGAATTAATAAAAAAAAAAGCCAAAATATTTTTGGCATCGGCAATAGAGGCTTCTTTAAAATGCTGTCATAAATCAGTGATTTAAGATCTTCAGATTTTGAAGATAAACTCCTATTTGGGTTGTGATGAAGTGTGAAACATTTCAGCATGAAAGTTGTTATTTTCATGAAATTAGGAGTATGTGAGAACATTTCTCTGCTAAATTAATTACAGCAATAAATACTACAACCAATATAAAATGAAATGTAAGAATTATTCTAAAAATAAAAAAAGGTCAGTGGGGAAAAAATGAGATCTTACTTCAACAATAAAATATGCAGGGCAGTTGATGAGATACTGTTAGAATCCTATTAAAGAACTGGATAAAATTTGTTTAAAAAGTTTTGTGGGTTTTCTTTATTTTTTGGGTATACTGTACCAGTCATTTTTCTTATGGTTTTTCTAATTCCTGTAGCTCTTCAATACTCCTTTGTTTTTTATATCTGTAAGCAAATAACTATAAAAACAGAATAGAGTTGCTCTACCTAAACTTAAGGACACAAAGGTAATATACTTCTCAATATTTGATTTTTTACTTCTCAGATATCATGCACACCTAGGGCTAGTCTCCTCACACATCTAGTAATTTTAGTTTAAGAGAATCAAAAGTTGTTCTGAGATGCAGAGGCATAGTATTAAAAGTAAACACACAAAAACTTCACTAGATTTCTAATCATTTTCTCTGGGAGAAAAAACACTAGCCCAATAACTTCTATTATTTTTATATCAAATCTTTGAATATATTCAATATAAATATTTGAATAAACATGTAGGAAACTAAAATCTCTGTTAAAGTGAATAATATGGTGAAATAAAAATGCTGCTACATCATTTTTGGGGCACATCGTCTCAAGAGAGATTTATTTTCAAGGACAAAAATAAAACAAAATTAAATGATACATTAAAAATTGTCTGAAAATTTAGTGACTGCTTTGTCTTTTTAGCTGAATGTTCATTTGAATCTGTATATAAAAAATAATTGAAGTAATTGAGTATCTTCAAAACTATTTTTAAAATGTGAATGAAATATATTTGGTGGTGACTATTTTGAAATATTATTACAAGCTGAAAGTTTGGGGGCTTGGAACAGCCATACACATGACAGACAAGAGATATTGAAGGAGGATTGCCATAAAGAAGATCTCCCTAGTAGAAATGTAGGAAGGGATCTGGTCTGATATCACTGGGGCTATATGAAAACCTTCACATGTCTTAATTAAGAAAGAAGAATGTCAGAAAGCCTAATGAGTTGGAAGAATTTGAATTTGCTGATTGGAATATATAGGAATATAGACTTCAGTGGGACTGGAAAATATTTTATGGATTATGAAAATTGTATAAGCAAAGATGATTGGTTGTAGACCCTTCACCTTCCTTTCTTCTTAATAATCAGAGGAAGTTTAATCAATGGGAAAAAAATCAATAGATTATAAATACAGCAGAGATGAGCAAATGCATAGAATAAAACAGTGAAAAATCCAGAGTGAAATATTGGAATTGGGTAACTATCATATTATCCATTGATAAAACGACCACAGAGGGGTATGTATGCATGCGTGTGTACTTAACCACAGACACTGGCTTATCTACTACCACTTTTTCAGTGATTCTATTTGAAAACAACTGATCAAGTATCACTAATCTATATTTAGTATGACTTGATCCTTTTCCATTATCTCTTTTCAATGAAGCTGGATTGCATGAGGTGAATAAAGCTGCTTTGCTTGATCTTATCCTGGAGCAGATGAAGGAAGAATTTCTAATGGCACCTGTGTCACTGACAGCAGGTGTTAGGGAAAGCGAACCCGTGGTGAGTCACAGGGCTGCTAAGCTGCTCTACCATGGTGACAGTTTGGGTGAGTATTTTGACAGTAAAAGAGTTCATAAAGGCAGAGCAAGTCCTTTAAGCCCATTTTTGATGGAAGCACAACCAAATATTTTATTGAATAAGGTTAAAAAAAAAATGACAGAAGAGGGGAGAAAAAGAATGAAAAAAATCTCATGATCTGGATAATGCTGAAAGCATTAGAAGATGCCAAAATCAATACAGTTATTAAATATGTTCTTAACACAAAAGTGTCGCTCTCATTGGCCAGCAGGTATTTCCTTGTCCAATGGCGCTTCTTCACAAATAAGGTGGAAAGAAGATGAAGCTCAGTATTTCCAGTGAACCTCAACATTTCCAGATTTAGATGAAGATCAGAAGCTTTTTGAATCAAAGTCCTTGATCAAAGTAATGAATTTTGTTCATGAAACACAAGGAAAGCTGTGAGGAAATGAAGATGTTTCTAAATTTTAACTTAGTATCACAAGAATGCCAAGTTTAAAAATGGAAGTGGTCTACCTTTGGTTAGTATAAAATCAGTTCAGAAGAGACTGGAAATAGGAACTTGGAAATGTGCTCTTGGGTACACTTCCCCAACAGGAATGATGGAGGGGCTCTTCCTTTGACTAATAACACATTTCCGGCTCTTTAGCATGTCTTTATATCTGTGTCAAAGCCAAAATAAATGAGCTATGGATAAAAGATGATGTGAATATTGGAAGATGGCGGGAAGAGCTGTAACATTTCCATGTAAACATTTCATTTGTGTCAAAATAATTTGTTTGAAGGGCTGAATCCAGTACGTTGAAACTGTACGCTGCAGATTTGGGGGTTGGACTAGTACAAAGCCGTCAGCCAGATTTGAAATTGGCTGGCCGAAAGGAAGGAGTTGTGAGTCAGACACGAATCCTTTGGAGGAATTGGGGCTTTTCAGGAAAGGACTACCAGGGCCCAAAGAAGACATCCTTTCACAGGGCTGTGAAGAGCAACTGCGGCCCAAGATGGGTACCAACAATGTCCATTTCTGAAAGATGACTTCCAGGAAGAGGGTCGGCCCCCGTGTAGTGAGGTACCTTGGGTTTTCTTGCAAGGGTTACCTTACCTGCCGCAGGTCTCTGGATACACAGATTATTTCCACCTTTTGGGATTAATCAAAACCCAGCTGCTTGGAAGAGAGGAAATGTACCATCCAGGCAGACACTAGCCAAGGGCCTGGTAAGCTGGTGTCTACTTAAAGACAGCACTCTTTCAGAAAACCTCACCCAGCTGCTGTGACAAAGAAAAAGGAAAACCATAAGCCTCGCACCCCCTCATGAAATACATCCAGCGGCCAATGAGCTCCCCCATTTTCAAAGAGACAGCCCCCACTTCTTGGCTCTCTGTAAGAAACTTCGCTCTTCATGTGTGTGTATTTAGCATGTTTACACTTAGTATATTCCCACCCGGTTTTGAGATACATCTGGGGAAAAGTTGGAGCTGCCATTTTCCAAGATGAAAAGCAGAAGCTAAATTTGAATTATCAGAAATATCAGGATGTTTTTGAGAACATTGTTCTCCACTTCCTCAGTTCTTTTAAAAATCCTTTGCCTAAAAATCTCAGAAACATGAATTTTAATTTTAAAAGGGATACTGATGAGCTTATTCAACACTTTCATTTTACAGGCAATGAAATGGAGGTCTGGAAGGATTAAGTGACTTGCCTTAGGTCATTTTCATGAAAATGTGGAAGAAAAAGCCTTGAACTAATTCTCTAGATTTGAGATGCGGGGGGAATGGTAGCGGGGGAGACCATTTCTTTACTCACTTCCTAATAAATCACCCCTCCATCTCCCCAAATACAAGGCTTGCTCTCTTCCAAGGCTCAACATTTGGATCCAAAGCTTCACTGTAAGTGGAGGGTAGAGGGAAGCCTATTTAAACGCAGTGTTTACATTTTAAACACAGTAGGATAATAGTTGAAAAAGCAATTTGTAGGGGAAAGTCAGGGAGTGAGCTTAGAAAGAAAAACAGCTGCTTTTAAACAAGCCAAGGAAAGCATGGGTATGTAACAGACTTTTGCTAATGGGACGTGATTAAGTTAAATAAATGAAAGTTTGAGGTGGGCATAGAAAGATGGGGGGGGGGAGGTAAGTTGTTGTATATAAATAATACAGTCAGAAAACAGCTGAATAGATAGGAACAAAACATTGGGTAGCTGGGAAGGTGAATCTGCAGTAAAGGAAGGTGTTTAGATTCCTTTATGTGACTGTATGTACTGAGTCAGTACTTATAAATGGAATAGCTACTAATAAATCTATTAATTGGGATTGTATTTATACTTTCACTCAGAAGGAAATAAACTATTTTGCTTTTATGGGCTGACCTAAGGCTTTTAAATATTTAAACTTGTGAAAATGCCCTTTCTGTTCAGGTGTGCACTTTAAAGTCACGAACTAGCCAATTGACGCACTCTTGTAAAATGCGACATTATTTCCACTGACAGGGAATAAAATCCAACACAGTTAATAAGTATTTATTAATTTAACAGTTTATGTTAATGTGCTAAACCTAACCTCCTGCTTATTAGAATGAAATGAATGTGTTTTAGAAATTACATTAGAGGTCAAGCAGAAGCTAGCCCTACACAATATTCTTTCTGAATAAATAACTATTTGCAGACTGACTTTCTAAAGGAGACCTCAGTTGAAACAAGTGATTAAAGTTGACAATAGAATTGTACAAATGACCCTAATTAATGAATTTTCTAATCTTTTTCATGTTTATGAACATTAGCCCCTGTTTGTACACTGTGTGCATAAATATGCATGCATTACAGCTGGAGACACCCGTAACTGGATGCAAATGATGCTCAGATTCCTATTCTGTGGCATGTGTGTATTCTGACATCATTCTTTCTTATGCTGGGGAAAGTTCTAATCTCCTTCCCCCCACCTTTTTTTAGCTGCCCCTGACTTGTTGACTTGGCAAAGCTCCCAACCAGAACCCAGATAAAACCAACCATTTACAAAACACCAGATTTTCTGCAGCTTTAGATTAAGGATCCTAACCTTAAAAAATAAGTTCCACTTCCAAACACCCCTTTCTCTTTGTAAGATAAACCAATGGCTATTTGCTCATACTCCCTGACAGCAGTAAGATAATGTCACTCTTCAAATAAGTTCTTACTTATTGGTTACGTTTTGATGGGTTTATCAATTGCCAGCAAATAATGGATAACTACTTTGGTGAAGCTGGTCATGCCCAGGCCTATGAATGAGAGCAGACCTGGGTGGGAGTCTGAGCAGGGTAGGGACATGTCCATGGCCTGGACATGTGACAGAATTAGAACGATCCTAATGTTTGTGTTGGTCTCCTCTATCCTCATATGTTTAGGGCATAAGGTGCTACTTCTCAATGTGATGAGCAGTCCTTTCTGGGCTTACATTAAAGGATGTAATTAAATTAAGTTACATCAAATTACAACATCATTAGGAACTTTGAGATTGGAAATAACACCATTGCCTCATACCTATTTATCAAGCTCATTAGCCAAAAGCGCTATAAATTCATAGTTGATGGCATCTTTCATGGAGGTTTTCTGTTTTTAGAAAAAAAACATTCTTCAGATCTGCTAGAACAAATTTTCTTTTTCTTTCCCAAAGATGTATACAGATTAATGAGCTTGGTTTTTTTTTTCTCTTACATATAAAACATATTATGTCTGAAGCTTGTTTACTGGTATTTTTATGAGCAATAAAAATGCTTTGCTCCATGTATAGTACACTACATCTTTTAGAAATATGTGGAAAAATTGTAAATTATTTTAGAAGTTTTAGTGAAACATCAGGAAGGTAAGCCTGCCCTGTGTTGCTAAAATATTTTAACATAAAGCTGTGCTTTCTTATTTTGATTAAGCATTTATCAAGCCTAATACAAATCAAATGCAGAAACAGGCCCAAATATTAACAAAAGCATTTTCCTTCTGTGTTCAGAAGGACAGTTCATTTGGGATTAATATTTTCATAAAATCAAAAATATAAATGTCAATGAATTTTACATTATAGAAATGAAATTGCAGAGGTAAAATCTTTACTTTCACCAATATCCTCATGGGTCCTAAGGGGAAGGGGAAGGTAAATAATGTCTACTTCCTATTTTCCCAAATGGTGTCCTGGACGTCTACAATTCATTAGCTATATTATTGTGGGATATTGTTCAGGTCTGTTCTACAAGTATGCAATTTTTGTGGGCAGAAATGTAAGAAATGAGTTCAGAGTGTGGTTTAATGAGTAGACCACAGTTGTTTTTACATTTCCTTAGAGTTATATGAGAACGTAGACATTAATTCTTTTATTTATAGAACATCTTTTTTGCCACTTGAAATTCATTTTTATCCAGTCTTTTTCATTGAAGCATGTTTCAATGTATTTATAATAAATGAAAGTACATATAAACCTTCCAGAACATCTCTGGGAACATGGAATTATATTAATAACACTTTTAATGTCATTTGTTTGACATGGGATCTGATTATGCTATTAAAAACCTAGTTCCTCTGATACTCACACAGGGATTAGAAATAACTGAATTGGGGAAACATCCCAGAAACTAGGAATAGTTATTTTTAAATTCAATGGCAGAATTCACACTTTTAAAATGGTACAATTCACAGTTCCTCCTCTTTAGGAATGTTAAATTTTGTTTGAGAGGAAATTCATATATTCATGATAAATTAGAAAACAATTTGGAAGCAATCTATGAAATTCATAGAGCTTCAGCCTGTATGTGTCATTCTGAGCAATTCAGAACATGACAAAAATCACTATGGGCTAGTGTTAGTTCAGGCACATTTCACGGAAAGGGCAGGTCTTGCAAGTGTTTAAGATATTTAGGATTGTTATCCGCAGAGACAGGAATGGAAGCAAAGGCAAATCTGGGTCTGAGAGTCGAACACAGGCGTGAAGCTACAGGTTGAACACCGTACTACTGAAAAAGTCAGATGGGGTCGGTGCATCCAGGCTCCTTATGCCAGGTTGAGGGTTTTGAATTTGTTTCTATATGCAAAAAGAAGCCACTATAGATTGTTAACAGAGAGAATGCATGCACAGATAACCCGGCCAACCAGCATGAAATCAAGTGACGGCACTCAGAAACTGGGCAGTCAAGTGCTGAAAAGGAGAAAGGAGGTAATGATAGTCCAAATTAAAGTACGGTATGACACGGGAAAGGTGGAAAAAACTAGGAACTCTATAAAGAAGGTATGCCAGGACTTAGAGCTAAATGGATGTGGGATGAGAAGAGATGCAAGACAGATGACTTCAAATGATGCAAGCATGGAAGCTTCTGGGAGCCACGAACAGCTACGGGAAGTAGATGGGTTCATTTTTCATCATCACATACACTAAAACTTGACTTCACAGCCATGACAACCTAACTGGAGCACATGCTGTGACCAACTGGAGAGAAATTATGGGTAGAGGTTTGAGCAGAAACGGCAGGTTTAATAATGAACATGAAGCGACCACTGAGACAGCAAGAGTAGATAAGCAATCTAAGGAACGGGATGAGGAAAAGTAACAAGAATGAAAGCTTTGGGAATTCTCTGAGCGATATCTTGCAGAAAGAGAAACAGAAGAGGAAATAAGGAGAGAAAATAAGAAGGGTTTTAGAAGAGCTAAGGGGAGCCAAGGAAGCTATTACTAAGAGGAAGGGGATCAGCATATCAAAAGCTGCAGAGATGGAGGGTGCCAAGTGTAAAGAAAACCATTTGGATTGAAGGTCCCTTAGTTGTTCTATAGCGGTTGCAAAAATTAGATAAAAAGGGTTAACTGGGGATGGAAATGTTTAGCACAAATATTGGTTTCTTAACATGACAAGGTTTCAATTTATATTTTAGATGCACTTTCCTCCTTTAGGGAATAAGTAACGAACTCACTTCTCAGTTTGTTTCTTACTGGAATTTTGCAGTTCAGCGGAACTAATTAAAGTTTTCTTGAGTTCATGAACAGCTGCAACTTTGTATTTTAATTTCATCTGCTCTCTGTCCTACTTAATGTTCCAGGAACAATCCATCTTTCTTTCAAGTCTGACAATTTCATAAGGGTATTGACCACCCACAGAGAGTATGCCTCAAAAGGAAAAGCCCTTTAGGAGCTGGGTTGAGTGAAGCAAAAATGCTCAGATTGTAGTCGATAGTGTTAGACCTGAGCTGGGATAAGAGTGCAGTGATTCAGAAGAATTAATTTCATTATTTTTAAAGGTGCTTCAGGAAAGCAATAGCATCCAGGCAAACAGTAGATTTTAGAGCATCGTGGTGGTCACTGGGACACTAGGCTCTGTAGCTGAGCATTGCCACTAGAATTTCAGGGAAAGTGCAACTGAACACGTAGAAGTGGAAACTGCACCAACTCTTCAGACTCTGAAGATTTTACAGATAAATGGTTCATGTTCCTTTAAGTAAGAAGAAATGGGCAAAACTATATGCTACATGGTTTATAATAGAAACATCTGGTAAGAATTGATTTTATTCTAATACTAGAGTGGGACATGGATTAATGCAACACATTGGAATACATAGCTTGGGTTTAATCATCTTAAATGGAAAAAATGAAAAAAAAAAAACACTGGATACGGACATTTAGAAACCTCTTAACATCACCCTAAGTCCCGTATATAAGAGACTGAGATTGTAACTGATTTTTCTTCTTCCCACTGAACAGCTTTGTATTTAAGTAGTTTCTTTTTTCTTTGAAAATCTGGTTTCTATCCGTAAATATTTCTAAACCAGGAAAGGGCTCCTTTAAATTAAGTCTGTTCCTGAAGTGGCCCGTACCTGGCCACCGGGTGACCCGTATCAGGTAGTATCGCATGTTCACAGTCAACCTCAGCATGCACCCCTTGGGCTGATAACTAAAATGTGACAATTCTGATAATTAAACCCCCTGAAGCCAGAGGCTGGAGTCTTGCATTAATTCAAAACAGCGTACGGTAAAACCTCAGCACACCAGCCAATTACCAGAGACATGGCTATATGCTCTCCGCTACGTAGGCACGCTTTCCTCAAAGACACTACGCCTGCTATCTGACAAATACTCTAATTTAAACAAATAAAGAAGGTACTGAATGCATTGTAGCCTGCTTAACCTAACTATGAGTTCTTCCAAAGAGATTAGATTTTCCTGTATCATTCACTAAGAGCTAGTGGAGTTCAGACTTTGGTTTATATGGAAGAGCCCAATTAATTGAAAAAATGAAGAAGAAAAGTAACAGCAGATTACTTCTATTCTGGGGTATAATTTTAACGTTTATATACATAGATTCCATTAGCCATAAAGGAAGTTAAGGATTTCAGTACTCTTCCAAAATGCAACCAAAAAATACTGTAGTGGGAAAACACAGGACCAAAGATTATGGCTTTATGTATCTTCGTTGTTCAAAAGCTAGCACAGTCCAAAGGAACATCATTAATTTTAGGATACATTTCTAATTACCTATTCAATTAAATTGTTCACACCTGTTCTTTACCATCGCGACCACCATGATTGAATATCATTGCTTGTATGTCCCAAATACCATGTAAAGGCAGTGAATCTATTTTGATTTGAATTTGTCTTTTTCATGGGCTGTCTACAAGTTTACTCAAGCCTAGGCTCTGTCGGGGACACTGTTGGGAAATGACAAACTGGAGTTGAGCCTTATCTGGGGAGCTGTTCAGTGTTGCTTCAGGTTTGATAGCTTGCCTTTTTCGTCCCTTCTACCTACATAGTGTGTGTGTCCTAGGCCTTAAAGAACTAAAAGCCAGCTCTCTGAGATCCTCCAGTTAATGGAGAATGCTTGATAGCTTAAAAGTGAGTGATCTGAATTCAAAATTTTTTGTACCATATGTTTGAAGCGGTCTGCTCCAGGTTGTTTCCGGTTTTGAAGTTGCATCTTATCTTACAAAAGCTAAAGGGCATCAAATAACTGAGTGCATCTGACCAGGGAGGATGCAGAGCGGAGATCGTGGTTGTTGGGTATTAAGCACTGGACTTAGAAATTTGCAGCACATTATACTGGAAGAAAGCAGTTGTCCTTAGAAATACTTTAAGCAGTTGTACACACGATGTAAAGCATGATTCAAGGAAATATCCATTCCAGCTTAGATTGGATAGAAGGGCATAGAACAAGGACAATGAAGAAAAGTAAAATGAAAAAAAAGAGAATCTGTCTAGACCTAGGTTAGACTTGTAGCCATCTAGATGAAAGAGTACCACAAATTTCCTAATGAAGAGAAACTGGAATCATTCATTAGAAATATAATGCATTTTGTTGAGTATATCATTATGCCTATGGTAACAACCTAGTAAACCACATTTAGTTATTAATCCACCCTGTATATTTTAAGTTTTTCTTCTGGCTGTAAAATCTGTTTTTTGTTGTTGTTGTTGTTTGTTTGTTTTTTAAGTGACTTAGCTATATGTAAAGACAGCTCTTGAAACTGTGAAGACACAATTGTAGCAGACACTTAGGGTCTGGTGTCAGGACAGACTAGTTTTATGGTGTTTATTATAATAGAGTCTATGCACTGGCACTTAGGGTAAATAAGGTGAGCAAGACAAAAAACTTTTTGAAATGTATTGTATAAGAATTCATGAAATAAAGCAGTCAAGTGTTTAAACTATTTGCTGGATTCTTAGGTGCCAAATTTCTACAAGGGAGCTATTTTATCTAGCTTCCAGATTTTATTTACATTGGCTCCATGGAAGACTTTCCTCATGGCGAAGGATATTCAGGCAGGTGTCAGGCACTAAGAATGTCAGATATGAATTACCCAATTTAGAAATATCACTGAATTAAAATGGAATGAAACTGAATTAAAACTGATCATTAACCCAGAGCTTATTAGTAAGGTGTCATATCAAAATCAAATGGGTAACAATGTGAGATTTCAAAACCACATGTTGTGATATTGGGATATAATAAGAAATACAGATTTGGTTTTTGCCTAGAACCCTTGTAATTTCCTGAGTGGTAGGATTGGGAGGAGCATCTTTTGTGATTTATAATAAGTCAATTTCATGTGTAGCTAAGTTTATGCTAATAGATGGCTGGCTGCTGATAGCTCCCAGAGAGCTCAGGATGGGGGCGAGGGTCCAGCCATGTGATTGGAGGGCTGGAACTTTATTTTCCCATCCAACAGCCCAGTCAGCTGGGGAGAGGGGAGCGGCTGAGGCTTGAGCTGATCACCAATAGCCAGTGATTTATGCATTTGTGCCTGTGTATGGAACCTCCATGAAAACCCTAAGCAATGGGGTTCAGAGAGCTTCCAGGTTGGCGAATGCATCAAGGTACTGGAAGAGTGGTGCATCCCGGACCGCACAGGGACCCAAGCTTCCATGCTCAGCACCCCTCCGTATCTCCCCAGTACACCTGTTCATCTGGCTGTTCATTTGTATCCTTTATAATATCCTTTATAATAAACAAGTAATAGTGAACTGTTTCCCTGAGTTCCGGAAGTTGTTATAGCAAATTATCAAATCTGAGGAGAGGGTCATGGGAAACCCTGATTTGTAGCCAAGTCGATGGAAGTGTGGGCAACCTGGGGGCCCACCACTGGCAATCAGCACCTGGTGTGGGAGGCGCTCTTGTGAGACTGAGCCCTTAACCTGTGGGGTCTGTTCTAAATCTAGGTAGTGTCAGAAGTGAATTAAATTGTAGGATGAATTGGAGGAATTAAATTGTTGGTGTCCTTAGAGAGTCGGAGAATCATCGGGTGTGGAAAGCTCACACGTTTGGTGTCAGAGTGTTGACTACAGAAACAGTGCTTTCTTTTGAAGTCAAATTATAATAGACAAGAAAATAGTACCACAGCAAAACCTTGATGTAAACAAAGTAATTGAGATGATGATTCATACCTGGGTGTGGGTAACTTCAGAGATCAACAGATGTCCTTTTAGAATCTTTAGTGTTTTGACAACTCCAAAAATGGAGGAAAAATCCTTAAGACTGAAAGGTACAATTATATTTTTAAAAAGAAAGGCTACAGTGGGCTATGGTTCTGCCACAAAAAGGAATGAACTCTGATATGCTACAACATGGATAAGCCTTGAAAAAATTATCTCAGTGAAATAAGCTAGACACGAAAGGGCAAATACTTCATGACTTCACTTATATGAGCCACAGAGAACAGGGAACTTTATAGAGTCAGAAAAAGAGGAAAACAGGGGTGGGGACAGTGGGGGTGGGAGGTTAGTGTTTAATGGGTACAGTCTCTCTTTGGGATGGTGAGAAATACTGGAAATAGTGGTGATGGTTATACAATGTTGTGAATATAGTTAATGCCCACTGTACAGTACACTTAAAAATGGCTAAAATGGTAAATGTTATGTATATTTTACCAAAATAAATGTAAGAATTTTTTAAAAATTTTTAAAAGAAAGAGAAAATTCTTAGTAATTATGGACAGTTAGTTTGACCTTGTTTTTTTCCTACATCCAACAGGAGACCTTGAACTAATTGGGCTACCCATACAAGCTCTTGGTTATCTGGAAGCAAAGTTCTATATCATATCTGGTTGGTAAGCAAACGTATCAGTGTGCCATGAAAAAATAATCAATTCAGCTAGAATTCGGTATAAATAATGAGAATCGTTCCTCAGGATTTTGTCTGGAGAACACAACTACCTAATGTGTTTATCAAAATGTGTTATTTCCCCTGAGGGACCCACATGCTTCCTCCTACCCGTTAACGAGAACCTTATAGCTGAACCTGCTTCCATGATTTCCTCTGGCTACTAGAAAGCTCAAGTGAAATATGATGCTCAGCAACGAGACCCATCTCATGATTGGCATCTTTATATGCTCCTTGTCCCTTGCACTAATCTACTTATAGTTTACTATTTCACTACAGATCATTTAAGAAACTGGCATCATTAAGTTTGCAGGATATGAGTAACATGGATGATTTGGATGAGCTGAGGAACATCTCTTCAACTCAACTAGACACACACACACACACACACACACACACACACACACACACACCCCACACACAGGTTCTTAGTACAAAATTCTTAGTTCCCTCAAACCTCACCCTTGGAGAATTTACAATTTGGTCAGAGAAAAAGTCTTGCCACCCATTATATGAATTGTTAGATGAACTAGACCAGTTATTAAACAAAACATTTAGTTTCAAAAGTGGTCATATTCAATGAGCAAAACTGCATTTGAGTGCAAAATGAAACACACAATTAGCCACAATTTGAATGGGGACAGATCCTCAGGAACATGTATATGTATTTTTTTTAAAAATATACGATTATAATTGAAAAATTGTCAGTGAACAATGTGAAAAGGCAGGACATGTTAATTTGCCTTTGGGGGTGGTTTTAAAATCACTCCATACCCTGTTTCTCTGCTTCTCTTAATCATACCTTTTGAGAGCCCATTCAGTCTGATATTGTGATTACCTCTTTGTTTGTGATTCTGACATATATCTCCCATTTTCGACTTTGACCCACGTATTGGACCAATTTGGAAGAACATGTTGGTCTAGGTGAATGAAGTGTTAAATTATCACTGAAGACCTTTCCCATAACAGAAGTCTATAATTATATGAAGATATAAAGTTTTTGAATTAGAGGAGAATTTAGCACTAATTGGCTCTAATCCTCTAATTGACAAAGGAGGTCTTTGATGCTAAGTGTTCAAGGAGGTATGACTAGCGAGGGGAAAAGTCGGGACCACAACCCAGGTTGGCTGCCTCCCACTTTCCTTCCCCAGCTGGGCTTTGATGTGCTTGAGAATAAGCGCCATAGTTTATGAATCTTCAAACTCCCATTCCAAGAAGAGGCCTGGGCGTCCCCCTGTTGAGACTATTTCCCTGCTCTAGGACACTTAAATTGAAATTCCAACACTGAAATAAAGGCTCACCGCTTTCATTTCTCATTTAACATTTCTTTTTTTGCAGAAGCCCAAGAGTATGCAAAATGATGAGAAACAAATGAAATGAATGAATTCCCAGGTCCCAGACAGAGGAATAATTAATCCATTTGCTTCTCATTTTGATTCCATGCCTCCCTTAAAATGTATCATTAGGATGGAGCAGGTGCCTTCTACAAAGGGTTTCCTTATACTGAAGGCGGAGCCTGGACAGCCAGGGCATTGCAGGCTGCCTGCGGGCAAGCGGGGCGACAGTGGAAGTCGTTGAAAACAGGTTCTTTCAGCTAAAAGCTTGAACTTCCTGAGTTAACTCAAAATTACACTAGAGCACTTTCACCCTGCGATGCTTGACTTTCTGATCTTTGTGCATCTCTCTCCTCCATCAAACGTGTACAAAACCAGAGAAGTTACATGAATGGTAGGAAGAATTTAAAAGATAATTCTAATCGGGAAGAATGTTATCACTAGCCTGCACCTGAAATGTAGGCTGATTTTATGGTCCAGACGTCAGGCAAGCAGATGAGTATTTTTATCATTTAGCTTATGTGCCGTGATTCCTGTGCTCTCTTCATTTGGCTGCCAAAGTCTGAAAAAGCAGGCAGTCCAAGGGTTAACATCTAATAGTAAGTCTTTGGCACTGTCTGGGTCATGGTCTACATTTCCAGGAAACATGCGCAGTCTTAGTTTCATGCCACTGACTTGTCATAATTTTAAAATGTGCTACCAATGTAAATAAAAGTAAAACAAAGTAAGCGAAAGCAGTCAACAATTAAGACCAAGTGAAAACATTTTGGGACCTAGAATAATGCTTTGCATGTAACTGTGATCAATAATATTATCCCTCTCTTTCTGGTTTCAAATATCACTTTTCTCTGGTATTTATTCATGTCCCTCTGGTCTGTCTTCTGGACTAATGTATTTAAACTTATTCTCTTTAAATTTCCCTTTTCCTTTACTCTGCTAATTACTTCCACTGAGTTTCCTTCTACTAATTGGTGTCAGGGTCAGAAAAGTACAAGTAATATAACCAATTGAATCATTATACCTGCCTATCTGAATGATTTTTAAAATTCCATATCTCAAAACAGTATCCTAAATTGTGTTATCCTTTTAAACAGATGGTCAGGGGATAAATCCTCCTGGGAATGTGGAGCAGAAGTAAAGCCAAATTACCCCTAAATGCAAAGAGCAGAGAGGAAGCTTTTCACACCTGGGACTTCCCCCTGGAATTCTAGCTGCTAGTCCAGGACCGTCTTGTCGTATACTTGTCCGATGAATTATTCACACTGTATACCCAGATCAGCCTGGGTAAAATAACAGCATGCTAAGATGAAGTAAACAAAACATGACTCGTATTTCAGGGACAAAAGACATGATCCGACCCTAGCCTTAGTAAACTCATTTTGTTTGGCACTAGAAGTTGGCCAGAGGAGGGGCCATGCTCCACGCTTTGCAGATTTTAGTTGCTTTGTGAGACGATGAGCGGCTGGTCATTTCCCAGGAAGACAGGAATTCCTTTGTGAGTTTATATGAATCTTTTACTAAAACGAGGGTACATACTTTTTCCTAACCTGCTTTCAAAGTTTAGGAGATGGATCTCACTAAATCAACATTTATTCAGCTTCTACTAGGTACTAAGCACTGTTCTAGTTGCTGATGATTTTCCTAACATTCTATGACTTCATCTCACTACTTCTCCATTGTTATCTTGCTAAAAAATTGGGTAGTACACTTGAATATAATAAGTTATCACTGTTTATTTTAAAGTAATCTTCTATGCCAGTCAGAATGATAAAGATTATAATCACATTTTAATGCCCCAATGTCTTTTGTAGATGTTAAATAATGTCTTTTGAAGATGTAGTAAGAACTCTTGACAGTTGCATCATATTTGAAATTTTAAATAGTTTTTCAATTCGCCAATCTACCATATATTTCTTGGAAGCCAGGCATTTCATTGCCAAGTTATAAGTAAATAAGATGGATATCATCTGTGTAGGTTATCGCTGGATATCAGACTTGCTAACTTCCTCAGCAGGAAAGGAGAAAAGGAGTCGAGGAAGGTGCCTTTGGCTGGTATAGGTCAAGAATCAACATGAGACAGCGTTTAACAACGTTTCAATTATCAAGTGAATGAATAATATTATGAAGTCTCATGAAAATTACAATAAATTATTTCAGAGAACAGGAAGGGCAATGCAAATGAAAATCCCGTAATATTTATCTCATCCCCATTGACTATGCAAGAGTTGAATTTTAAAAAATTAACTTAGACACACAAGAAAGAAGTTCACCTATTTTATATTTAAAATCCAATCCGAACAAGGGAAAAATAACATTTTTTTCCCCCTTAACTTCAGTATGTGCAGGAAGCATGCTCACAGGTGCCTATATTTGACAGATCACATTGGATTGTGCCATCAACTAAGCGCCCCAAGTGTGTCTGCTGGTTTTATCAGAGACACTGAAATTAAGAGGCCTCTGCTAAATATCTGGGGTTTCTATATAGTGATCTCTTAATGCCAAGTGATTAAAGTGAGCATGGGTTATTTGAAAGAAAAAGCAGCATTTATCTCATTAAGTACTGTTATTGCTGTATGCAAAAATTTTAAAATAATGTCTTCACAAATTTCAATGGTACTGCCGATATTAGATCCCATGAGAATAGATTTGAGCCCTGTAAGTAACTCGGCACCTTACTTTCTCAGTTGGCATCAATTTCCCTTCACTGCTGTGCGACCTTCTCTTAAGTCTACCTAATTTCTATAGACTGTACATATTGCTGGAGAAACGAGGAGTTTACATTCCTCAATACCAGTTATGAGGGTCATGGAAGACATCTGTAATGTGGTTGGAGGTAATCTCTTTCACTGAAAACTCCTCAGAGAATTTCTTTTATCTGTTCTCTTTTTTTTTTCTTTTTGCCTGTGATGTACAAAGACAGGAGGACGCTGCGTAAACTGAACTGAATATTGTTCTTCTGAATTTAGGTCACTAGACAGAGTTGATTTCTGCACACGGAAGAGTTGAAACAACAGTTTTGCTTTCCCAAGCCAGAGGTTCACGGGAGCAGCACATAGTGTCATGAAGCTGCCCATCACAGGATTCCTGGTCTCATCCAAGACTCAGTGAGGAGCAGGGGAAAAGGAGGTGGACTAAAGCTCCATTCGTGCACAGGGGGATGGGAAGAGCAGCCCACAGACAAGACATGCCATGCTGATGGGGACGTGGGAGGCAGACACGTAGACAAAAAACACTTAGCACTCACGAGAAAGAGGTAGACAGAGCCATCCCCTTGTTAAGAAGTAAATAAGCCAACATATTATAAAATATTAGAAGAAATAAGCCTCCTCAAGACAAGATTGAGGTACCTTCTCAGTTTACCAATGTGGAAATTAAGACCTATTGACAAATAATTATAAGGATCATAAACAAAGTAGCATCCCAGAGCAGAACAATGTGCTACCCCGGGAACATAAATGATCTGCAGATAGGTCAATACAGACACTAGATTTTGATTAGACTAGACCCCTTAGTATTCTGCTAAGAATTCCCTCCAGCCCCATAGTTTTCTTCCTCTCCTCTCCTCTCTTTTGCTCCATGCACATCTCCTTTGCTCTTTCTATTTTCTGTCAACCTAACTACATAACCTATTACCTAAATACATACCTACCCATCTTTCCACCCTCCCAAATGTAATGACACACAGCCTTGAGTAAGTGAATTAATTGCACAGCCAGATTCTCATTCTCATTCTAGGTTTAGTCATTTCCAGTGAAAATATTCATGATCTCCATATAATTGGATGACGAGGATAGGTGAGAACTGAGTAACATTTCTGGTGGCTGGAATCGATCAGCGCAGTAAGCAATATCCCTTACGTATGGATGCAATATCAGCCTGGCTCATTTTGACTTACCATAACTACGACTTAATGCCACAATCTGTGCTCTGGACGTTCAAAGTGTTTGGTAAGAATAGCAGAAACTGCCGTGGGCTTACCCTAGCTTCTAAGGTTTCCTTGCCCTCCATAACAAAATCGAACCCTAATTTTAGTCATGCACCCATGCAGAAGAGAGCATTTGCAGTAGATCTGCTTAGGTGACTACCTTTTGGCTACTTACACCGTATAAGCAAAAGTAAAGTGTTTCACGTCCTTGAAACCTCCTTAAAGGAAGGGCTGGCATCCTTCCTTGTCCCTTCTATTTACTGTAGAGTCCTGGAAGAAAGATGTGATGACTGGAGCCCCAGCTGCTATCTTGGACCTGATCCAACACCACAGGGTAGAGTGCTGGAGGGCTAGAAAAAGTCCCAATGACATCATGGAGCCACCATAACCTGGGTCTTGCTTTCAGTGTGGAAATAAATCCCTGTATATTTAAGTCACAATTTTTTTTTTTTGCATTCTCTTATTTGGAGATGAACATAAATACCAGCTGATATTATTAGTAAAGCTAAATATGAAAAACTAAATAAAGTACTAATTAACACAGTTTCATGTTTCTGCTTTTTTCAGTCAGTATGACACCAAATAGAGCTATACGAAAGAGAATTATCTGTTCTAATTGCTGTACTTTTGCACCAATGTAGGTTATTTAGATTTAATAAAAAATTATTTTTAAATTTCTAAAATAAAAACGACTTATTTTTCATAGCTAATGTAGGTGGTTTAGATTTAATAAAGAACATATATTGCCTTTAAATTTGTTAGTGTTTTCATTGTGAATACTTTCATTCCCTCCCTCAAATTCCACTTCACCTAGAAGTCTGAGAGGTAGGAACTTAGAGGTTGTTTTTGCTAAAGTCCAGCAGCACTTAGTATGCCATTCTTTTGGTATTTGTATTTGTATTTATTTACCTCATGGAAGTCAAGTTCTTCATATTTCACACAACTCACAGGCAACTGATTTGTATAGGCACAATGGGTTTTAAACAAAGGTTTATTGACATTTCTGGTTATTTATATCTCCTATCTAAAATATATTTTCCATTAAATCTTAGAAAGGACAGCTTATTATTAATAATATAATTACTTCTTTATCTTTCCTGTACCAATTTTCTCCACAGTTCCAATTATTTCTGAAAAAAGAAATGAAAAGGTCTAAAATATATGACCTTGGAAATCAAGGAGAATAAAATCTCTGAATATCTGAAATCCTAAAACTTTTAAATGCTATTAATAAAGACATCAAAATTCCGTTTAAGATACTTTGCATATCTAATGTTCTTAACAAAACATGCATTTCAAGCAGAACTTTTAAGGGTTTTAAATCACAGATTTTCACAGCATTTCCTTCCGGCAGCTGATGAAAATTGGATAATATACAATCAGAACACTTTTTCTACACATTTAAATTGATTGAAAAATAGAAACAGATTTAACATTCAAAAAAACACATTTGCAACCTTTATATAAAAATGGTCTGATCTGATTTAGTAGATACTAGGTATAGAAACTTAGAGCTGACAGCATTCTTCGGGATGTTTTAAAACAGAGGGAACATATTATAGTGTTCAAGCTGCTACTCTCTCAAAATAAGTGTCTCTGACTAACAGTTTGAGTCTTCGATAAGGATTATCATCAAAGAAAACCTTTCACTTAATGCAAGGTGTTCTCCATATTTCATTGTAGATGCAGGTATGACATTAAATAGGCTATGAATAGTTTTCAATATAAAAACATAAAAAGTAATAAATTGCTGAACAGGAGATATATGGAAATACAGCACATTTGCATAAGATTTGAAAGTTCAACATTTGTTACTGTGTTCAATATGATATGTAACTTGGCGATTGAAAAATAACTAGGTAACTATTCAAGTTGTCTGTCTGCATTAACTAGGTGTGTATTCAAAGAAAATAAATAATGAACAAGATTATCTGCCTTACATCATGTTTACTAAGCTATCAAGTCACTGACTACATGGCTAGAAATGCAATCCAGAGAACATGATACCCTTAAATCAGAGGAGTCCTATTTATAGCCAGAGATACTACATTTACTCTCCCGTTGTTTAACTTAAGAACTCATTCTCTCCCAAATGTTGGGAAATATAGGACATTTTTCTCTGATCAGTCTTTTTTTTTTTCTATAGAGTGTTTGGGTATATCCAAGTTACTATGTATTTTTCAGAAGGCTAGATCACAATACCTAGAATGTAAATGACTGCTTGCTGGAGGAACTGAGAAGAGAGGTTTGAGAAGTAAGAACAAATCTTAACTTCTAATAATACTTCAATGTCTGTGTCCATTGTCCACTTGTACCAAGCCAGAACCCTGGTCATAGAATCCATGGAGTTAATCCAACTAATCATGGCAAGTAAGAGCGATCTGCTATCTTTAACAACAGAAAATCTCCTAAAGAGGGAATCATTTGTGAATAAATAGGATATATTTTTTCCTATGTAAGAGATAACCTGATAAAAGTATGGTTTGTGCTGTGCAGCTTATTTCTCAAAGCACATACTGACTACATTTAAAACTCATTTCAAAGCACTTTCAAATGGAAGGGTATGTGGTATACAAAATTACCTATTGGTAAAAAAAATATTTTCCCAAAAAGAAATAACTATTAAATTTGGGAAAGGTCAACGGAATATTAGAAATGATTGTGTAATGAACATAAAGGATTATAGGATTATCTTAATAATGAATAAAATCATTATTATTCATACTCATAATTACAGTAGTCAGGCAATGTATTGCCAAAACTATGTTATTTTTCAAGAGTGAAATGGAGAGCTGTTAATGATAGGCATTCACTGGGACAATGTTAGGAAAACCAGATGTGTTCACTCTGCTTTCAAGAGATGGGGGCACATTTCACTTGGCTAGATTTGAAGATGATGAGATGTCCTTTAACCTTAATGAAATGAAAACAGAGATTCATTGCAATTATTTTGTCTATCATTAGAAATTATGATGAATCAGAAGAATTTCCACACATGGCCATGATGGCACTGGACATGGCTTCCACCCAAACAACAATAAAACTGAACAGAATATATGAAACAACTGTTTTGAGGCAATGCACCACAGGTATCGAAGGACTGTGATCTTTGAGAGAAGGGAGGCACATGAATGGAACCCCATTATTTGTTTTGGAAGTATCCAGAATGCACACAGGGAAGTAGAGCTAAAGTAGAGTACAATATATCATTAAACAGAGGAGGCAGAGGTCAGAGTTCAGGGCTGTGAAGCATTTAGAAATTGCATGGTATGGGTACTAGAAAGGAGTACACTGCAGTGTAGAGACCGAAGCAGGGAGAGTGGAAGTTGCACGGACATTCTCTGCAGGTCCATGGCTTTGCCTTGGGATATATACAAAAGGGGCAATACTTCATGTGACTGAGCAGAGAGTGACTATTTGTGGTGAGGCTGAGAGCTAATATCTCTGTGTATCTCTTTTATCTATGATCATGCAGGATGGGGAGATATTGAAGCCAATTAAGCCTGAGTAGTACAAATTTACTGCACATCTCAAATCACTGAGTTGAGATTATTGACAAGCTACAAACTGGAAATAAAGATGAAGTCCTAGAGTCAGGGATATGCCTGAAGGCACAGGACAAAATTGGAGATACAGCTACTTTAACAAAAAATAAAATAAGTCCAATAGTTTGGAAGACCCATCATAATTTAACTGTCTGCCATAACAAAATTCAGCATGCTTTAAAAGAAGATTACAATCAATCAGACTCCATAGCTCTCTAGAGAAAAATCAGTAATGTCCAGTGTACAATTAAAAATTACTAGAAATGTGAAACAGCAGAAAAATGTGATCCATAATCAGGAGAAAACTAAGTGATCAAAAAAAGACACCAAATTACTTTAGATGTTGTGATTAGTAGGCAGGAACCTTGTGGGGGAGGGTGGGTAGGTGGGGAGGGTGAGGGGGATAAAGGGGTACAAAAATTATCAATCATAATATACGTTGGTCACAGGTATGGCATTACAGCATGCACAATATAGTCAATGATTCTGTAACATCTTCCCAAGTTGACAGACAGTAACTGTACTAGATGGGGTGAGGTTTTAATAATCTGGGTAACTGCTAGATTACTTTTTTGTATACTTGAAACCAATATAAGATTGTGTATCAATGATACTTGAATAAAAAAATGATGAATCCAAAAAAGAAGGCAACATAAACTAAATTCCATAACTCCTTAGAATAAATCATCAATAATGACCAGTATAAATTAAAAAATTACTAGAAATGTGAAACAGCAAAAAAAGGTAATTTTCAATAAAGTGCCACAACTATTTAATTTTGAAAGGAATTATCTTTCACTAAATTGTGCTGGAATAATTGCAAAAACATGTGAAAACAATTCAACTCAACCCCACCCCACTCCCAAAATTAATTCAAGATCATCAAAGACACTGATGTTAGAAACAAAATTATAAAGATTTTCAAATTTGATGTTGGTAATATTTCTTACAGTGGACATAGAAAGCACTAACCATGCAAAAAAAAAAAAATGACCAATTAGAATTTATCAGAATAAAAACAACCTATTTATCAAAAGACATAGTTAAGAAAATAGACAAGCCACAGACTGAGTGAAAATATTCACAATACATAAAATCAGAAAAAAGTCTTACATCCAACATATATTTTAAAAACTCCCATAAGTCAGGTAAACACATCTAACAGACAAACAACTCAAACAGAAACTTCAAGAAAAGAGCTATATGAATGGCTAATAAGCACATGAAAATACCCTGACATCATTAATTATAAAGCTAATGCAAATTAAAGCCACAATGAGGTCACAAAAGAAGCTAAAACCCAGAAGTCTAATAACATCAAATGTTGGTGAAGATTCAGGACAAATAAAATAAACTCTCCATTTCTGGCAGCATAAAATGGGACAAAGACTTTGAAACATTGCTAGGCAGTCATTTATAACATTAAACACCACCTCCATGACCCAGAAATTCCACACCTTGGTATCTTCCCAAGAGAAATGAATACACATGGCCACATAAATATACAAAATGTTTGCAACCGCTTTATTCATAAGACGTAAAATTTGAAAACGACCAAATGTCCACAGGGAAATGATTTAAGAATTAGTGGCATATTAATTTGATCAATACTACTCAATAGTTTAAAAAAAAGGTATGAAGTATTGTTAAACTCCACAACAGGGATGAAATTCAAAAACACTGTGTTGAATGAAAGCAGCCAGAAGCCCAAAACCACACATTGTATGATTCCATTTAAATGAAGTTCAAGGTTAGGCAAAACCATTCTCCGTGATGGAAATCAGAACGTGGCTTGTTCACTGGGTGAGGAAGTATGGTCAGGGACTGACCCTAACTTTATGACAGAAAGAACTCCTTTTCCTTTTCACACCCATGCGTATCAATAATAGAGTGGAAAATATTCCATGTGGCTATTTTTGTAATTCCCAACATTTTGAAAAGTTGGGATATTGTTGAGTTGTACCTTTAAATACCATTTTTAATCCTCCAACTTGCTAAATGCTTTATAACATACATATTCTTTAAGGTAAATAGAAACCCACTGAATAGTTTTAAATAAAACTTGACTAGAAAATATTACTTAAAATGTTTTTCTTGCACTCAAAATGCACATCATTAAAGATGATTAAGTACATGTTCAAGAACAGGTTAAGGTGATGCATTTAGAGGACTACAGGTTTCCCCAAACTGGAGTGTATCCTAAAATTTAGGAGCAAAGTCAAGCAGTTCTCTGGGTAACAGATGAATAATCTATAATATACAAGATTGGATACAACTTCACAGTGCAATTATTAGTGGTACTAAATGTAGAGAGAGGATTTGGATGGCAGAAATGATCTTTTAAGGAAGGGACCAGTTGCTCTAAAATGAAAATTAATGAAGTACGATAAGAAGTTATTACATTTAATAATAGTATTCATGAAGTCAGACAATATTTTTTTTTTTTTGGAAATAAAGTAGAATTCAGTAGAAACTTAGGAGAAATTCAGTGGAAACGCTATTATTTTCCTCCCCAGGACCTGGATCAATAAAATCCTATCTAAGTGGTGATAGTTGAAGTGTTAAGGTTTAATTGCCATTTCTTGGAATGATGCTTAAAAATTAACAGAGATTAGGAGACTCTTAGTAAGACCTTCCCTGAATAGCTAACTGGAAAGGCATTTCTCTCTTGAAATAAATGTGATCCCATTTCTCATTTATTACACTAACTATAATAAGCCTTTAACAAATGTATTATTAAGCCTTTAGATGTCTAAGTGCACCTCTATCATTTTCTTGGTTCCTTTGAGAAACCGCACAGAATTGTCATCCTATGTTAATTATCAATTTAATCAGTCAATGGTAAAATAAAATCTTTTGCTCTAACTATAAAAGACAGTCGCTATGAACATTTGACATGTGATTAATACGTATCCTGATACTGGGCAGGCTATAGTACTAAGTACCAATGTGAGTCAAAAAAAATGAGTAGAATGCGTAATCAGCAGTGACCCTCAATCATAAAGCAGGTGATGTATTTGCTGGATTTAAGAATAAAAGTGATACAATTCCAATTAGCTGTCAAATCGTCTGGCAAAACAGCTGTTACATAAATAGTACATCTGTTGGCTATACTTCTTTTTCGATTTGTCTTTATTTTTAAGTTATTTAAAAAGATAGTCCTTCCATTCATGTGCAATGTTATGTAACAGCAGAAACTACTTTGCAGGGTTAGAAGTCATGAATGTGATCAACTGTGATGAGGTATGCAAAGGTGGTGCGGAGGGGACGTGTTCAGTAGGGGCCCTGAGGGTTGGGGGGACCTTCTGGGCTGCTGGTAATAGCGTTTCTTCACCTGTTATAAAGACGTGCTCCCTCTGAAAATCCATCAAGCTGTGCACTTAGACCTTGCACATTTTTCTGAATGGTATAATACGTCAATGAAATTTACCCAAAAATATAAATTCCTTCTAGAAGTATACCGAATCACTTGAGCATTGTGTCAAAATTGCAAGGGTTCATGCTGACATCTATAAGAAATTACAATATTCTTGAAAACTTTCCTTATCAATTCCTTCTAACCTCCAAGAAAACATACCATTCTATCTTAAAATATGATGAAAGTAGACTTTAAAACCAAATAGAGGCACAAACATTAGCTGTTGGGATTACAATCAGATTTAAAATTTAAATGGTACTCACCAGAAAGGTATATTGTCCCTCAGTCTTGAAGCTGTTTGCTCATTCGAGTTGCATTGCAAAGATATTGCTTGTGAGACCAGCCTGGAGAAACAGTATAAATAGAAAATTTGCTATACTATATTAATTTTACTCTAACTATATATATTAACTATAATGTATTAATCCACATAACTGTAAAGTGATAACTCATTCACTTAGTCATGTAACAAGCAGTTGCTAAGTATCTTTGCATGTACCAGGCAGCATGGAGAATCTGTAGCTCTTCGATGTATATACTTTCTTCAAGGGAATGAGATAAATAAAGCAGTATAATAAAGACACCAAACTGGTGAGCACCATAAAGGAAGTATAGATCAAATGTTTTGGGAATCAGAGGCTGAAGAGGCTACTTCCCCAAGGTAGATGGGGTGAAGGTATGGAGGAGGCAGGGCTGAGGATGAGGCTGAAGGGTCTGCTTCCTTAAAGGCAGTGGGCAGGGGCTGCCACAGAGAGTGGATGACGAGAGCAATTTCAGTCAAGCGGACAAAAATGACAAGGTAGAGAGTTTACGCACAAATGGCACAGGGGTGCTGGGAGCTGAATGCTTTCCGTTTCATCGGAGAACATTTTCAGAGGATCTGGAATTCAGGCAGACCTCGAGGGGTAGCGGTTGAGTCACTTGCCGGGTTCCTGCAACTAGGCTAGACCCAGGGGAGACAGACATGAGTCCGAGGGTCAGGAAACTTCCAGTTGATCAGGACACACCAGAACAAAAGATCCTCACGACGTGTGATGAGGAGTGGAGGTTCTTAGGGAGTCTGTAGTAGCAAAGGAACCCCTCTGGCCCGAAGTTAGAGGGGAAGAATTGCAAGCCTCAGACAGGTGGGCAGTAGAGCAGCAAAGTTAGATGAGCTCACCAAGGGAGCAGGTGTGGGCCATACAGAGGGAGAGAGAGGGACAGACCCCTGTACACCTAGGAGAAAGGACAAGGCAGGCGAGGAAGCCACCAGAGAGAAGGAAGGGGGCCGCGGAGGGGCTGGCGTTATGGAAGACAAGACACAAACTTTCAGGGAGGAGACTGCCCGTGAGCAGAGCGCTCTGAAATTCAATCAGGGCTGATACTGAGAACTGCTTTTTCTTGTTTGACTTGGTTCAGTGCCAGGTATTGCGGGCTGATGATGAAATCGTGGGGCCGGTAAGAGTGGACTCGATATTGGGCCATCACGCACACATCGGCACCAGTTTTCATATCCAGTATTTGTATTTGTGACTTTGCCATGCCAGGTGTGAAAAAGTTGGCAGATCACCCTGGATGAGGGCATAATCCTCTCTAGTAGGTAGCTATTTTCATGAAAAAGGCTGTTTTTTATTTTATTTGTGTACCAAGTATCCCTATAGGTAATGAAAGTGTTCTTTTTCCTCACCCAGCAAGGTTATTTGCTTCTTCCCACCACCTGGAGGTGTCTGGACACGGAGCCCCCCAGAGGCAGTCATGACGGGATGTGTGATGACAGTTCATGTTTATTGAGGACTAGCATGTTTGTACTGTCCCTAAGCACTAACTCATCTCATCTCCACAACAACCCATAAAGCAGGCATGATTTTTATCCAGTTTTACAGAGCAAGTAACTGAACATGAGAAAAGTTAAGGCATTTGCCAAGGGTCATCCTTCACACAGCCAACTCTTATCGATGCATTTTCTCCTGGACACAGTAAAAAACTTCTGCTCACTGCTTCTCTTGGGTACCGTACCAGTCCCAAATTAAGAGTCAACTCCCGTGCTACTGATACCCTGGGACATGCTGGGGCATCCTGAGCTGGAGCAAGTGGGAAGTGGGTTCCTGTACCTTTGTTTATACTTTCTAACTTGGTGGAAAATTTGGAATTTTTATATTGCTGTGGCGCACACAGACCCATGATTTACGCTTTACAGTTTAAGTAGCTGATACGCTGCTCCTTCAGCTCCGGGTTATCAGGTATCCGACTGAGAGCCGGGGCAGGGGGTGCGGGGGTGTGGTGGGTGGTACATTCAGCCCTGGCAGGAGGTAGGTGGAGGGACAAGCCAATTCCCAACATTTGGTGTAGGGACTCCGAGGTCATTTGTGACTCCAGAAACTACAGGTACAGGAGAATGCTGATCACGCAGTGATGGTCAGCTTTCTGGAGTCAATCCCTTGGGTTTATAAATCAGCACAAGCAGCTTGGAGAATTTCTGTCTCCTTCTCGCGTGACTATGGGAAACGGCTGGGCCAGGAAGCCGTTGATGCCAGTGCATTTGGGAGAAGCCGTGGGCTCCTCAGTTTGGATTTTGAAACTGAAGCACCTTAAATGTGTTTCCATATGGAAATACGTGGGCTTGGGTCTATAGCTGTATTGATAAAATGCTCTTTTCTAGTCGTCTTACTGTTTCGGTTGGCTTTGTCATTGTGCCCAGCAATCTAGTCACATCATCTAATAATATTTCTATGAGAAAATGTGTTCCATGGTTCCCATTCATTTATTCACTCAGGAAATATTTATTAGATGTCAGCTGTATACCTGGCACTGTTTATCCAGCAGGTAGCAAAAACAAATAAGGTGACTAGCCTAATTTAACTTCTAAATGACCAAGTTTCCAAGACTCTTTAAAATATGATTAATATGCTAGTTGAAGGTTGTCTACTTTTCCCTACAGTTGGCCTTCCGTTGCTTCAGAACAGTCCCGCAGAGAACGCTGGGAAGCAAAGAAGGAAATGAACTTCTGTGAACATGGCACGTGTTTGTGTCAGGCGCTGATAGATGCTTCACAAGGGAGGCACTTCACCCTCCCAGCAATCCTGGGAGGTAGGTGATTTCCCCGTTTTGAGGCCCAGTATGGTTGAACCTGAGGGCCATGCTCTCTCTGCTAGACTGCACTGCTCTCCAGAGATAGGAATCCTTGTCTGCGAGTCGGTACCCTGGAGTAGCATTCTGGGTAACCTCTGTCAGATTCCGTTTTCACAGAGATTCCTTTGATGCCCAAAAAGGTATCACTGGCTGGCTCTTTACAATTAGTGGCCAGCGGAGTCAGACAGTCAGAGAGATTATTGGCCCACCCCATTTGAGGAAGATCTTACCATTTTTTGTTGCGACAACTCTGGGAAATACGAATATATATTTTTGAATATTAATGATGATTGCATTACAATTTTCAGCATGTTATTTGGATTTACTCAAACATTATAAGGGAGCATCATCAGTTAAGAGGCCTGCCAATAATCAAGATGAACACAATAGTTTTTGATTATAATTGTTGAACTCTGACATACTGATAGTATCTTTCATTGCTTGTTATGATAGAACTTTAGAAAATGTACTAATATTTCCATAAACAGTTATAGCACTTAATATCACTGGTGACCATCATTCTCTTTCCTAAAAAGCAGCCTTTCTGTCAGAAGGATCTTGAACATTATGCAAAGATTCAGGACTTAGATTTCCTGTGATTCACAGGTTAGATAAATGACTTAAAAATAGTTGTTTCTACACTTGTCAGTTCTAAATATGTAGTTTCAGTGACTTCTCATTGTCTCAGTTATAGGATTTTTTATTAAGTGTAATTCTATGCCAGCAAAACAACTCAAGGTAGCATCTTCAAGCTAAATACCTCAGTAGGAAGCAGTCTATTTTTCAGTTCACTCTAACTGTGAATTAAACTGACACGCACGCAGTTGATCCCTATACAGTTTTAATCAGGAGGGTGCTAGAAACTTCTAGACTGACTGTGACTTGGGCAATTTAGCCATAGTTTATAGTTAACAGCCTCAATTTCTTGAAAAGAAGAGAACATAGAAATAACATATGTTAATTCATGGAGAGTAATTACTTATGGGTGCTACTGACTTTAGCCGTGAAATCAAGACTATGGTTCCCTAATATCAAGTGAATTAAAATAATCATTCACTACTAACTTTACTCTTGCAAAATCTACTCTCGGCTTTCAGTGATTTGATACCCCTTGCAAAAATTTAGAAAATAACTGAGATCTAGGGATTTAAAGAAAACAGAGGTAGTAGATATAACTGAGAGCTTTATGTATTCTATGAGGGTTTACAGACAGTGGCAATCAAACTGATCATGTAAAATGGCCTTAAACTGATGAATTTCTATGTCTATAGGTACATATATATATATACGTACTTCTACATTCTGAGGTTTTTCCCGTCCAGTCTCCTCAAATATATATTTGGGAGGATTCTGGTAAGAATCATAATACAAATGGAAGAAGAGTGAAGTGATCAGATTTCCAAAGCCCCACAAGCACAGGGACATGTATTGTATCTGAAGATCAAAGGGAAATGTGTCTATGATGAAAATCGAGTGGAAAAAATGGTTATTTCTGTCAGTGCTAAAAAGCTTAGTGAGTCACTGATTAAGGTCACTGCCAATTTTATCAATGAGGAAAGTGCTTTTGCAAGGCTTCTAACCCCTATTTTTACCATCATCTGTGGCGGCATGTGGATGGCGTGACTGTCAGGATGTCCCAGGTCAAACACGAAGAGCGTTCGGGGTCAGCTAGACGAAAATTTTTATCAGACAATCCAGAGTGTCTAAAAACTACTCCAAATAACGCATTTTATGTCTTCCTGTCCTCTTGTCCCCTCCAGGCCATTGTCATCATCAGTAACAACCAAAGAGAAGCAGAAAGAAGGAAAAAGACAAAATGACCAATAACCACCTTGACATTTGTCCTTGGCTTCCCTGGGAAAGAAATCTAAAATCTTCAGGATAAACCTTTCTTGTAAATATGTATTGATAGAAATGTCACCACCAACAAGAGCTGGTAAGATCGAAATCCCATGTCCCCAGCGCATATCCAAACAACATATTTACCAAGTCACCAGCCAGCCAGGTCCACTTACAGTCCAGGTGACATTTATTAAATCATTTTTCTCTGTAAGCTCCATGTAGGGGTGAAAGAAGTAAGTTGACTCTGGTAGTAGCTGAATAATGTAATTGGGAATTACAGTAAAACAAAAAGAACAGCGATTCACATGAGAACTCACTTTGAATTACTTTGTACAGATGGCTGGACATGATCAGACAAGCAGGTGTCGTCTGAGCCTAACTGAGTCATAGAATCAACTCATTGTGAAGCAAGTGGAGAACAATACGTGGAAGATTACAGCTCATTGATTTGGCATTGATATTTCAAAGTCTTGGGAAAAGGAGGATGCCCTCTGAAAACCACTGACTTAGTGAACAAGAGAAATTTAACCACAGAAAGCTCCAGTTAAGGCATCTCTGCACAGTGAGTTTCCCCATTTAGAACACAGGGCTCTAAGATCTCAGTCTTCAAACCCTTCATAAGGGCAGGTTATCTGCACCCTTGAACGGCCCCTGATATCCTCATCCTACCAAACTCCCCTAATTTTATTTGATTCTGATCCATATCTTGGCTGATTTGACTGCTGACTACACTGCTGTTACCTC
Organism: Manis javanica; assembly: GCF_040802235.1. Classification (NCBI taxonomy): domain Eukaryota; kingdom Metazoa; phylum Chordata; class Mammalia; order Pholidota; family Manidae; genus Manis; species Manis javanica. The sequence continues at coordinate 103,046,891 of NC_133167.1, forward strand.
TGTCCCCTGCCCTTGGTCCCCAGTTTGTGGCTTTAAAGGGCCTGCTTCTAAGATGGATTTGCAGGGTCAGGCAGATCTCTGTGACTTACCGAGACACAACTTTCTCTGTCTTTCCTTCTCTCTTTTTCTTTCTTTCATTCTCTCCTCTTTTTTTTTTTTTCCCCCTCTTTGGTAGCCTGGGGTTTTCAACTTTATAGTCATTAGCACTCAAGAAACCAAGATGGAAAATGTAATCTATATCTGGGAACAGCCTCAGACCCTATCAGCTCATTATCAGTGAGCTGAATGCTGGGGCCCTAAAGCTCACAGCATGCCCTGTGGACTTCTGTGGAACTTCAAAGTTCAGCCTGATGGACAGAAAACTCATCTTTGACTCCTAGAGTGGAATAATATGCAATTTCATAGAGGTTAATGGAGGCTTAGTAGTATTTGCTGAGTTGCTAGAAGGTACTATTCATAAACTAATATTAACATGTTACCAGAATTAACTGGGAGCTTTAAATCAGTACCCCACAATGCCGCCTGACTGCAGGTCAATGTGTGGAGACCTGCAATGCTCGTGCTATTCAGGGTCACATGAAAATTGCTAGAATTCCTGAAATCTGGGAGGGACACATGGTTATTCCTGCTGTTTGGAATGGGCCTTAGTTGCAGATGAATTAATGGTATTTGTAATATTACTATTAGATTTTGTATTTGTTCATCATATGGCTTTGGTGTGTAATCGCTGGTTGTCATTTTCTTCCTTCCCAAGTAACCTTTTTGTTTTTTTTTTTTTAATTGTGGAGTTTTTTTCCTCTGGTAAGTAGAAATAGAAAAAAGATTGGGATATAAATCTTTAAGTGAACTGTGGTGAAAAGGTTTGAGAAACACTGCCATAAAAAGACAGAACTCAGGAGAGAAAAAGTTTTATGAGCAAGGACCTAGAATAACAATTTCTGTCTGTGGGCAGGTACGTGTGGATGCCTGGCTCCAGGAGAAAGGTTCAGGGGGGCTGGCTGCCGAAGGAGTGGATGTCAAGGGCAGGCCACCACTCGGCTGTCTTGCTTGCCCAGGGTCAGCCTGGTTCGTGCACCACAGAGAGCCCAAAGGTGTTTCAGTGTTGCCCTCTCATCCAGGTATCAGGAGAACCATCAGCATTTTTGTCCATAATGTGTTCTTGCCTAACATTACTAGAAATTCATTTTCTACTCAGAATGTAAATTATGTTTCTTATTTGTCCTCAAACCAATGCAGCATTTCTTTATGCTTTTTATGTATGATATTTACTGTCTTTGACATTTTTATTTAGTAGTCAGTATTAATAAATCTTCATGAAAGTAACGGAGTCATTGCGCTTTTGTTAAAAATGCATTGCTTACAGTTCTTTGAAGAAGTATGAATGTTCTGCTAAAAAGACAAACAAAGGAACAAACACTGTGATAGAAGAAATCTAATTCATCTTTGCGTGGTGAAATTAATATATTTAGCTGAACCGTTAAGGTTTTTTGCTGGCCTCCTTTTTTGGTATATTCTTTTCAGCTTCTTAATGCACGAATCCAGGGTTAAAGTAGTATTTATGAAAAAAAAGAGTCATCTAGGCAACAATGTATGTAAATCAACTCATAAATACAGTTGTAGCGTGTTCCATAAAAAATCAGAAACCTACCAACCCTTCTCTTGACACATGGCCGAGACACATTATACACATAAACATGCTTCCTGATGTCTGAGCTAAATTTCTTTTGTTTGTACCTATACTTAATCCCCACTGGTAACTTCAATGAAAACAGACATTATTTTCTTCTTATGAGGTATACTATTTACAAACAAAATATATCCATTTGAGTTCCTTTTCATGTTTCATATATTTTACTTCTCTGGAAACAGATCTCTATCGCTCCAGACTGGGTATGATAGTTCGGTCACCAAAATAGTCAAATTAACAATAATAAAAGAAATATCATACAGTTTTATATATAGTATAATGAAGGCAGCAGTTAAAAAACAATACATCTCTTTTACTTCATTTCAATTGAGAAAACATGTAGAAAGCTGTCTTCTAGAGTAACCGGCACAACCTAAGGCTTGAAAAGATGTTTTGGTTTGCCCTCTTTTTGACTTCTCATACCAGTTTGGTCTGTGGCAAAGCTTGGCATATACTTCTTGTTGCAGGGAGGCATTTCTGTTTACAACGTTTAAAAGAAGCTTGGACTGGGGAGGGTGGGGTGCAGAAAAAGAAAACAGTGATATTGGTAGAAAAAAAATGGTAAAAGGAAACCAACAATATCTTTTAGTGGGTCATCACATAAAAGGAAATGATTTACTGGAAATTTAAATGTTTTACTGTACTTCATAAGAAATACAGCAGTACCGAGCAAAATAGTATTAGCCTGTGGTCTTCTAAGACCTTAAGCTTTTTTACATGCAGTTCCTCCTAGGCTAGTATTTGAGGAAGAGTGTGTGGACGTATGTGTGTAAGGGAGTTTGCATAATTAAAAAGCATTGTGCTATTCCTTTTAAAGCTGAATTAAATATCTACTTTCTCCAAGGAACTCTTTTAAAGGACTCTGCTTTTAAACACCTTATCCAATAATTCACTTTCCATGAAAGATGTCTTAAACATTAACACAAAATGTAGTAGTTTTTACCCCAAATGCAGGTAAATCAATATTGAAGAGCTGAGCATGGATCAGGAGAGTGGGTCACAGATTCAATTTCTGGGCACATTATTCAAAGAGGCTCAAAGCAAAGTACACCGAATACACACTGACAAAGTTGTACCAGTTAGTCATCTTGCAGACAGTGAAATTCCTCTCTACCAATCATAGGAAAGGAAAATTTCACAATAAAGTCATTGCTTTATTTAACAAGTAGGGGCAGGCAGGTTAAAGGAAAAAGAGAGGAGAATTAAAGGAAAATAATTCATGGTACATGAAAATCTATTCATCCATTAAATTATCTTTAAGCTCACCAAATAAAACAGTGATGTTAAATACTATCAGTGCGTTTTGTCATGTAGGTGTATTATATAGATCAAAGATATTTTGACAAGGCAGAGACTTAGGGAGTATTAGGGACATGAAAACAAAAGTAAATAAAGAAAGAAAAACGTGAATAAAGAAATAGTAACTGAAACACTCAGCAAGTTCCACCTCTACTTGGAATATTGTCCACATAATGAATATTTGAAGCGCACCTTGAGATCCTTATATTTTTCAAAGACAAGTAGACAGGATGCATTTTGCATCTGTTAAAGACTTCTGATTGGCAGATAGTTTGAAAGACTGCCTCCAGATTGAAAGGCAGAACGTTCCTCAAAAGCCATAGCTATGAAATATTTATTGCACCTTCTTTTATAGAAAAGAATGAGTTGACTCTGTGACATAAATCTCTACTAATAATACCAACAAAATTACATGCCTTCTGTTAAACGATTATTCTTAGAAGGTGAAAACAGGTCTTGTTTGTTGTGGATGATCAGAATAGAATAATGCCAAGTGTTGTTTACAGTATTCTTGTGAAAGATAATGTATTTTCAAGCGTTATGGCGTGTAACGTCTGAGGTCATTAAGGACTCAAGTTCTGCTGAAGATTCTTAAAGACGATGTTGGACAATTTTTTTCTGGGATTGTCTAGTTTCTTTTTTTCTTTTTAATTTAAAAATTTTATTTTTGTCCATATCAACCTCTGCCTGTGAGAACCTTTTGTATGTAAAATTGCCGTAGCTGTGCCTTGGAGTATACTTTTTATTAAGCAAGGCAGAGACTCATATGTCTCCAAATATTGCTCAAATCTCCAAAGCCAGCTGAATAAATAAACATTATGTGATCTGTAGCCTAAAAGTCTGCAAATGACTCCATATGATGTTTAAAAAAAAAGCAAAACAACCTATGGTTCCTTCTAAGTATTTCCTGGAGCCAGTGATCACCAGTTTTGTTTAAGTTCTGGGACCCCTGAGCCTCCATAAAAATAACTTTGAAATATTATATTATGTGTGAAAATTTTACACACATGCACATTTATAATCAGCAGGCAGGCCCTCTGCCCTTCCTCAACCTGATAATCCACCATAGTGCCTACTCAAACATGGAAAAACTAAAAGACTCAGGACTCTAAAGCACATAATCTCAGTGTCATTTAGAACCATGTGTGTTTCTGAAATCCTCTATTACTGCAAATCTCTTGGTTGTATTTTCTATGGAATTGTCTGTTTCTCATTATTGAAGTCTAAAGAAATTTGATACAGTCGTGTAACACTTGGCGAAGGAGTGTTAGAAAAATGCATTCCAAAATATTCAGCTTATCTTTTCTTTCCAAACCAGAAACTACTGTCGGACTTTCCTCCTCTGGAGAAGCCAGTGCAGAGAGTGAAGAGAAAAAACTCAAACCAAAGAAAATTAAGTAACGGTCCTGTGCTTGTGTCAGTCACACATGTCAGCTTTTCAACAAAGAATTGTAGCTAACAGATGCTAGGGCCACATTAACATGGAGAGTTCTTAATTCTCTAAAGTTACCTTTGCTTGTAGAATGGGTACCATGCATTCTTTGAATCAAGTTTACTGGAATAAGGTGATGTGGGCAAAGTTTAAGGTTTGTTATTACTGTAATTGTAAAAATCAGACCACCCTGGTCTCCAGAAATCAGATTATGAGCTCCTAGAGATGGTCTATGGTACATTTTACTCTTTAATATGGTCAAAATTCAGGGCCTACATGTCATCCTTCTGCTAACATGAGGCTATTGCAGAAAAGGAAGTCTGGGGTGGTGGAAAAAAACTGGAAATACTGGCTTTGAAGAACTATATCTTATTCCAACAGGTGTAATTTTTCTGCTCATGTAAAGCAGTTGAGTTATCCAGATATTACACAAATAGAGTTCAGAGAATTCTAGATGCACATCTAATCAATTAAGATAGAACGCTGCTGCTGCGATTCAAGATTTCAAAAAGCATTATAGTTAAAATACACGGCAAAGACATGCTGGGATAATTGGTTGTCAAAGTACATTGGTACCACTGAGTAGTCTTAAAATAGCAGGAAATGCAACTGAATTCTGGAAAGGAAATCACTATTTCACTTCTTCAAATAAAACATATTGCACCTCTGAATTCACAATGGGATATTTGCTGAGAGCCTGTAATTAACTCATAATGATGAAAACCACAGTCATAAACATCTCCTTAGCAAAACATGCGCTTGTTTTCACGATTTCCTTCTCTTTTGCTATTTCCTTGTCAATGTGGGCTTTGCTTGTCACTATGAATCAAGAAAAGAATGCAGAAAAGGGTGAATAATTTCTCTAGAATGGGAATATTCATTTTAATTATAGAGAAAGAGCACTTTTTCATAAAGACTAGCATAGCATCAGAGTTCATACAGTCTAAGCACAAGTGAGAGGGATTTCGATGCATTCATAAAATTATTTTGCTTTGAGAACCTAGAACCACAAAACCAAAATGCTGTTTAACTCCAGATTGTGCATAGAAGCCACTTCCTGACTCGCCCCCGTCCTGTCTTCCTGCACACAGCTGTCACATTCAGCTTCCCAGTGACCTGTCATCATGTCGCCTCTTTGCTCACAGCCCTTCCATGGCTCTTCGATGCCACCAGTACAAAGTCCACATTCCTTGGCCAGGCATTCAGCCACCTCTACAACCTGCTTCTAATTTTCTTCCTGGCCTCATCCCCCTCTGCTCCCTTGTAATGTAGCGGACCACGTGAATTCTCTGCTCCCATCTACGCAATTGCCTTTGAAAAGACGGTGCTGCCTTCTTTTCCTGTTATTTTCTCAGGCTGTTCACCGCCCGGGGTGCTCCCCTCCTCCATTCCTTGGCTTTACTGGGCACATGCCCTGGGGCGCTGTCTGAATTCACAAGGTGTACTGTCAGCCACGGTGACCTGTTCTACAAATGCATCCGGGCTCGAGAGAGGGTGCGAGCTTCCTGGGAGCACCTGTGTATCACATGCTTTGTATCGCCTGTGTATCTCCTGTCATTTTTCACACAGTGTCTTGTCCAATAAGGAGGCAGCAGATAAGCAGCCACTGACTGACAGAGCAATGGTTACTTCAATACTCAGAGGGTTACCAGGCATCTGATCTTTCTCACCCATGTCATTTAGAAATAGCCAGTTTCTTACCAAAATACCAAATCCCCTACCTCACCATCACGTTTCTCTATAACCTCCCAAAGTAACAGTAAGGCAGAGTAAAGTACATACATTTTCCAGAGTATTTGGGCTGACTTTGTGAAAAATCTAAATCATTTTATTACATATTAGAATACATGCCAAAATTAAAGAATTCTGAGAATGTAAATAATAATAAAAATCTTCTAAAAACATTTTAGATATTCAGAAGTAGGGCCATGCACCACAAACTCCTGGGTCTGATTTCAGCCCATGGTGTGATGGCCTGGCTCCAGGAGAGGACTTGGCTCACAACTGCCAGGCTGGGTTCACTGCTTCCACTGCCCATCCCCACAGCAGACAGAGCCATCCTTCCCCGGCGAAAATTGCATCGTGTCCCTCCTCAGCTTCAACTCTGCAATGCTAACCTCTCAGCCCTGAAGAAAATCCAAAGCCCTTCCATGACTTGCCAGGTCCATCTCTCAGATTTCATCGCCACTCACCCTCCCCTGGCCCTCCACCACCCAGCACCACTGGCCTTCTTTCTGCTTCTCCATTTTTTCATTTATTATCCCCCTGACCCAAACTCTGTCCTTGATCTTTTCCTGGCAGATTCCTTGTGGCCATTTCCAAACATGTCTCCTCAATAAGGCTTTTCTTAGCACCAAACTTAAATTCAGGGGCCCCCACTCCTTCACCATTAGATCACTCTATGTTTTTTTAAAAAGCCCCCTACTATTACCTGAAATAACTTATTTGGTTGTTTACTTGCCTATGTCTATCTCCTTCTGGTAGAAGTAAAACACCATTGTGACAGGGGTCTTGTCTGTTTTGATTATCATTGTATCCCCAGAAAATTGCTTGGTATGAAGCACATGGTCAATAAATACTTGCCAAATGAATAAGTTTGTCTAAAGTTACACAGCTGGTAAGTGGTAGAACTAGCCTTGAACCCTCACCCTGTCTATCCCTATGACCCCCATGGGGCTGCCTCCCACTGTGTTCTGTGTTGGCTGAGCCCCAGACACCACTGAACTGTCCTGTTGCTGGGCACTAGCTTGCTCTGGCATGGGCAGAGCAGAGGCCGGAGACTCAAGATAAAGACACCAGAGAAAGTCAGCAAGCCTGTCTGTCTGGGAAGACCAGCTTTCCCCAGCAATCTGACAGAATTGTGGCCCAGACCTCATTCCACACTCCAACGTCATCACGGAAGCATCATCTGAAGGAACAATCGTATCTGATTAATGGAGTCATTTACAAATTTGTTAGAAACAACTTAGTATTTATCCCCAATGCATAAGGCACGAGAATGGATTGAATGGGTGGAAAGGGAAACGTCTATGGGAGGTCCACTATAGAAGTTAAATTGATAACATCTAATTAAATAACTAATTAGATACTGGAGAGAGTGGGCAAAGCTGCATGAAGTCGCAAAACAGGTTGACTGGGAAGATGACTGTGCCGTTGACAGAGCTCGGGCACTTCAGGTTTACAGGTCTTGGCATATTGCTGGTGCTCAGAAAAGATTTGTCTCCACAATTCTAATCACATAAAGACTTCCAAAGCAGAGCCTAACCACCTCCCATATTTCCACTACCACTCATATTCCAAGGAGCTTCGCAAAGCATGAAGGGGGATAAGCTTCAAATCAGTTGATCTGCCTCCACTTAAATCTGTGATCTCAGGCGATTATGATTCATTTTCCTTATTTGAAAACTGAGGCTAAACCAACCTCTGTGATAAAGCAATAATATTACTCATTTTGTTTTACCTGCTTTGGGTTTTTGACAATTGCTAGATAAGTTTAGAGAAGTACATGTCACGCTTAAACTTAAACTAGCAATCTTTATGAGAAAACAGCTCTCAAGTGATAATTCTATACAATGTTTTGAATGTAAAACTGTAGAGTTAAGAGTGATATTACTGGTACCAAACTTTTTCTACAGCACAAGGGAAGCATCAGTGCACAATAACACATGACAAGTTAAACAGTGAACTTTTACTTCAACCTACTTCTATTGGCCAATGTATGCAAATACTTAATATTTTTTCTCTCCAAAAAGGATATTGTATTAATTTTATCTCACAAAACAAAGCTGAACTCCGTTGTCATGTGTTTATTTTCTGTTGATTTTTGCTACATCAGCTTGTCTATCCTAAACAAGCTGTATCCACAACAAATGATTTCAGTTCCCGGATAAAGATGCCGAAGTAGAAAGGTAGCCTTTTAAAAAAAAAAATCCTATCTTGCTTACATTCAAATCAAACTTCCATTCTAGCTAATGTATGATCTATAGTCTATAGTGTTAATCTGAGATGACAACCTTTTGAGGACAGATTCTTCCTTCTGTAAGTTCATCATTAACTAGCATTGACTTGACCATTTTGTGCCCCTTAATAAATGAGGATTAACTTAAAAATTAGAGGAATATTATATAAAAATACCACAGGGATTGATTCATTGGGCCCTACTGACCCGAAATTACTTGATATGTTAAATGTGCTGGAACGAGAGTAATGAAACACTACCGTCTCAAACAAAGTCATACAAATTATGCTTCCTGGTACAGAGATGGCTTTAAAGATGTAAATGCCTATTATGTCATGATTCTGCAACAATTTATTTGCAATTTAACGGCATAGTAAAGTCAAACATTACCATTTATTGCCAATTGGAAAGGGGAAAAAATGGGAGACTGTGTCTGGGGAGGGATTCTGTAGTTTGGCACATTTGCTGGTTCTTAAATTAAACCGCTTTTCTGAACGAGTTTGTCTGTGAGTGTGTGGTAGCCCAGTGTTCTCCTGACTAATTCGGATTGCTTGAGGCCATGGAGTCATTGAGTGGTTCCATTCATGAACAGCAGATGATGCATGACAAAGCCGTAAAGCTCTTAGGAGGAAGTTAGCTAGGAAGAGCTGTACTATACCAGAGGGGGTTTTGATAAAACTTCCATCCAGGCAACAAATTGTGGACATTGATTTGAAATAAATTGTGACGGATGATCAGTCGATGACGATTTCCATAATCATTACGCTGTCAGTGATTTATCAAGGTAATGATTTTTGTGTCCCTGATGTCACATTCATCCTGTACTGAGGGACCGAGGAACATGCTGTGATTTTTAAAAGCCCTTATTAAGAACCGACTGGTTGCGTTATGCTTCCAACCGTAATCAGTGGGATGGCTGAAAGTGAATAAAACATTGAAAAAAAAAATCCTGCTAGGCTTGTAATAAAATTCTTTTGACAAGACCTTCCACAGCACAAAGGCAGAGATCCTATGCTTACAACATTTTAATTTAATCTCCCTTATCAAGATTGTTCAAGGTATTTGCCAGTATGCTTTGGAAAGAGATACTGTAGCATGCTGGGCAAAGCAATCTGCCAGAGCACCTCCTCTGTACCATCCTAGACCATTTTCCCCAGTATACTTCCATTCCCGTGTTGCATTTCAGATTGTAGCTGTTCCTTCACAACCACGATTTTCCGCATGTGTCTAGTCAACAGGTACATCCGTACCTTGCATTCACTCCCGTGAGATGCAGAATTGATGAACAATATTCCCATCCTTAGTCAGAAAAAAACCCCTAATGACATTAAACAGTAAATGTCATAAGTATCTCTTCACGAAAAGTGAAAGTGAGCTCAGAAAGTCAACGACAGCGATATAATTAACAAAATTAACAAACACGTTCTGAGACTGCCATTATGCAATGAATTATAATTAGATTGCAAATGTTAGAGGATCATTTATATTTTCATAGAAGATGGTTTAACTACATATAACCCACTAGAGTTTCAAGCATTTTATGAGTAATTCTAGTTTGGCATCTTAAAAGTTTAACCAAGTTAATATAAAGCCAAAAACTTGGGAATCAGAAAATAGAGTATTTTAGATCTTTGCTTAAAAGTCTCTCTTTACTCAGTTCATGGGGGTAGGTTCCTAAGAGGACAGCATGCACTTAACTCACGTCCAGGAGGTCTGTATTTAAAGATCCACTGAACAATAGTTACTTGACATCAAATACATAAACTTGACTTTAGTTTCTAAACACTAAAAAGTATGTAGATAAAACTATGGCTGTTTTCTACAAACTTCCATTTGTTTTTGAAACATTCCATCCTCACTAGTGTAAAATAATTACTATGGATTCTATGATCTCAACTCTTGACATATTTCTTTATGCCTGGCTTGAGTTCCTGGCTTCATTAGATTGTTTATTAATTTTTATTGTAGTAAAATATATTATAATATAAAATTTGCTTTTTTAGCTACTTTAAGTGTATAATTTAGTGGCACTGAGAACATTCACAAGGTTCTGCAACCATCACCACTATCCTCTGCTTCATTACTTTTATGCTGTTATATACCTTCAGGTTGTCACGTATAAAATAGGAATGATGATAGTAGCAAATCTATATTGTTTTTGTTAGGAGATGATGTGTGTAAAGCCTGCCTGGTACAATGAAATGCTCAAATACAGACTCCATATTTGAAGTGTTTTCTTCTAATGTTCACATGAACTAGCTCTTTTCAGAGCAAAAATAATGATTAGAACATCACAATAGAATAACTCACATTTCTGCTACAGAAAATGCTGTGTGTGACAAAGGCTTCCACAGAGAACACACTAGAACTTCAGCCTAAAACCCCAGGTAACAGCCAAGAAGACTAGACGTTGTTTTCTGATTTTACGGATGAGAAAAGTGAACTTCTGGAAGCTTCAATCATTCACTGAGATCCCACAGTCAGCGAGAAGTGGCATTTGGAACTGAAGCTAGCACTTAGCACTTTGGAGGTATGCAATGAAAAATGTTTGTTAAGTAAATTAAAAGAACTTAGAAGTTTCTGACCTTAAGTTCTCTCCTCCTTCGACCACACAACACTGACTGATTGGTCACCTGACTTACTGATCTCGAGCCTTTATCCAGCACTCACATGAGCTGAGACCTTCTCTCATAAGGTCTTGAGAACTATCAAAAGCTTGAGAACTACCTGTGGGCTGTTTGCTTCTTTTAATTCTTTTACATTGACTTTTTCTCTTGTTTCAGTTGGAAAGAAGTGGCCTGAGTAATTAAAACTGGGGTTCTGAGTTTGGTAGTCTGCTCAACAGGCAGGCTAGTGGCCTTAGAGCTCATTTAAAATCTGTGGCCCAGCTTTTCATCATATATGTAGAAGGTGTCTGTCAAGGGGACACTTAGCTTCATGGAGTTAAGAAGCCCCCAATGCACTCTGTGCTTTAGGTACTTACCTCTGAGCAAGGTTCAGATTTGAGAGGCTGAGGACGGGGGTACCGACTCTGGATGCTGTTCATTCTTGAGTGATATGTGTGTATACGTGTGTGTTTGGCTTAATTCTTGTCGGAATACCGGGAAAAAGGAGAGGCCTTATCTGTCTCAGAGAGCAGACGGGAGACCTTTAAAGGGAAAGGACTTGAAACAGCAAAGCCCTATCTACGTGGTTTTATCGGACTTGGAGTGCTAAAACTCACCTTGGGCTATCCTACTGAAGTCATCCTTTCCACCCCTTTGTGGCACATTCTACCAGATGACTTGGCCTTGGGACATGACCCGCTGACTCAAACACAGCTGAGTGTGTTTTATGGGATGTATCGTGGAGATGTTGGGAGGGTGTGGAGCACCCATCCTAATGTGAGCTGGACCTGGTGAATTTGACCTTAAGGAGGGTAGAATGTCATCTTATGGGAGTTTGTAAAAGGATGTACCGACAGGACAGTGGGCCTCAGACAGGATCGAAAGGCTAGGGACTAAGGTGACCTCACAGTGGGGAGGGAAGCTGGCAGTTGGGTCTCAGGGGACCAGGGTCAGTTGGGCCAAAATGACCTGGGATTGAAAATGCATCTTGTCCTGTTCCTGTCGGTGGGTCTAATTCTGGGTTCCTCGTGTCTGCGCTGTCCTCCACCAGCTAACCAGGCTTCACTTCCAGTGGTAATGCAACTTGGAAATGAATTAATTTTGAATCTGTGGAATGGTGTAGAGGAGGAAACTGAAAATAAGGAGCAATATACTTAACACCCAAAAGAAAGGTAAACTGGGTTGTGTCTTAGAAGCACTTTTTAAAAAAGGAGGTTTTACTAAGGTAAGAGGGAAAGTTTCTAAGAAAGATGATTTTACCTAGGTTTTGAATAATTGATACTAAAATTTAAGATGGAATATATATAATGCATGTCACAAAAGCAGCAGTAACTCACATATTTTTAAAAAATTAAGGAGAATATATGTATTCATGCAAATAATGATTCTTCTTACAGTAACCTGGTTTGTAGATTTGTACATATTATAATTTAATTTAAAAAATCTGTCAATATAACAAGTGTCACTATACTGTAGAAATACAGATTTTTGTTAAACTTTGAAAACAAGTTTTGAGAAATATAAGCTTCCTATATAGCTTTTCCAAACAAATGCCATTTAAAAATATTTTAAATGTCATTTGAAGAAAAGTAAATACCAAAATTTATTTCTAGACTTCCTTGATACAAAAACGTACCAAGTTTCTATTAAAAGCCCATAAGATGACTTATTCTGTGCTATTAAAATATTCTCTTGTTAATCCAGCTGTACTGATTACCAAAGTACAGCAAAGGATGTCAGAAATATATTGGTAATCTCCCCTTAAACAAGGAAAACGTTACTGAGAACAAGAAAAAAATGTGAATTCTGAGAAGGAGGCAAGGGGAAAGAAGTGAATATAAAAATAAAGATGAAGAGAGATCATCAAAGAACAAAAATCAAACTAGCAGACTGGAGAAATATGGGAAAGAGAAGCAGGAAGAGGGAGAGAAGAAAAAGGCAAGACATGAAAAAGGGGAATGAGATATCTGAGCGCATATTTCTTCCGTGAAATGATGCATTGGTGGTGGGGGCGGGGCAAACACACCTTTGAATCCCAATATACACACAAGCCAAAAACCTCAGTGGTGCCCAGTCGATCCACCTTCCTCTTCAAAAGGAAGAAACATTTATTTCAATGTTTTGTGCAAGTCATGGCAAAGCTAAAGAGATTATCTTTGTGCCTGTCGACAGATCATACTGGGTATTTCAGACTTTTCGAAGATATTTCAGAAAAATTCCAACAATGTCTGTGTAATGTCATACCAAAGGACCTGGGGAAAATCAGCACACTTCATCTCAAAGGATGACACCGTATTCCATTAGCTTGCTTTTGCTTGGACTTTTTAAGTGGCTTTTAAAACATTTTTGAATTTTTAAACACATTAAAGAAACACTATAATGCTTTTTAGTGCATATATAAAGTACACTATTTTTTTTCCTGCCGCATAATTGAAATCTAATTAATCATTTCCTCTAGAGATTTCCTTTTTAAAAGACAACTATTGTGAGAGCAATGGAAAAATGACTTTGCTCATCACCACTGAAAATGTTTCTGTTGGAGCAACAATATAATCTTGTGAAAGCTTGTGCACATCTTTACCAGTTATGGTCACACAATTTGCAAAATACATTAACCGTCCAACTGCGATGCCTTTGAAGTCTCATCTTTCTCGGGACAGGCATCGTTTAACTTTTAAAGCAAGAAACTGATTTATCCACTCTTTCAATTGTATCTATTTCTTTCCACTTATGAGTTAGGGGAGTAATGTTTCCCCTTTAGTTATAGACTAAGATATGAAGCATTTTGTTCTCATGATAGTTTTACTGGTGATTGAATTATCCAGAAGATTCCCCTCTGCAGTCCTGTAGCTGAAATATGAATGCGTGGTCATACTGTCTGTACTGAACTCTAAATGTTAGTGACAAATGGTTACTTTCTGCTTATCCATCTGGAATTCACAAAAACAAATGGGTGTGTGGGTTGATCTATATGCTCAAGCCAGTTGACACGTGAAAGAATCTGAAGTCCTCCTCTTAGAATTTTGTCATCAGCTCATACAACCCCTAATAGCAGCCGGGCCCTCTACCAACATTCCTGCATTTGAGAGATCTGCTAGAACACATTCATCTTGCTTACTGAAACCTCATGCCCTTTGATTTGAAACTCCCCATGTCCCTCTTGTCAGCCCCTTACACCAGCACTCCACTCTTTGAGTCTATGGATTTGACTATTTTAGATACCCTCTATAAGTGGTTTCATGTAGTATTTGTCTTTCTGTGATTTGCTTAATTAGCATTAATTGACATAATTCCTCCAGGTTCATCCATGTCACTGCCTATTACAGAATTCCTGGGTTCTAATTTTTAACTTCAGAAAGTTAATAGTCCTAGTAAATATTACGTATGTGTGTGCATACACACACATATACAGACATCCAGTATATCATTATATCTATTGAAAATTCATATCTTGCTTATATATTGTATAGTCAGTAGAACTATAAATACATATACATCTTGTTTATGTACAGACATATCTTCTATACATGTGTCATAATCAATCCAATTGATTTGCTCAATAAAGGCTGGAAGATAAGAACAAATGGCAGAGATTTTGATTATTAAACAGATTTGGTTTTTTGTGAAAAAAACATGGGCCATTGAAGCCCATTAGTAGGGTAGGGATGAGACAAACTGAACAATGTCTATTTTTGCTTAAAAAGAAGATATTAACCTCAATAGCAAGACAGGTTTACTCTTTTCTAAATTTAACCAGTGAAAATTACCTTCATGCTAAAGGTTTAGGTATGTAAAGCTGTGAAATTACTAATTCACTTGTATTCCCTGTTATAATGCCTTCCATATGGATAGGATTTTCGTATCTAAAATACATCCATATGGAATTTCTAGAGGCATGAATTTCCTCCTGATGGAGCAATGAAGCTTCCAGCTGCTGGTGTGCTGAGGGCAGTGTTGTCTCACCACAGGGCAGCAAGGACAGGGCAAACGCCACTGTGGCTGCACCTTGAGATGTAGGACCTAGGGGAAGGGAGGGCAGTTCCAAATTTTGCTGCAGTGAACAAAGCTTATTTTTTGGTTTTAGCTGTCATTTTGGTTAATATAGTGACAGCTCCTTAAGGACTAATTTCATAGCCTACAGTTTACCAGATTTATATTTAAATGCATCTGCGCACTGTAATGTTGTTTGTTAAAGTGCGGTCCATTCCCCACAAGTCTCCATCCCCAGTGGTGGTGGTTGTCATACAGATTTCCAGGCTTCAAGCTCAGGATCAGAACAGAGATCCTGTCTGGGTTTCCCCTCATCATGTCCCCACCATCTAGCTGCGATTCTAATATGCAATGGTCAATCAGTAACTATTTCCTCAGAGAATGAATGAATGTGCACTGAAGAATTAGAACCATTCCTCTAGAGTGAAGAGAAAAACCAAATCGAACAAAGGCAAATCCAAGCAAAATTGTCTTGTTACTATGAATTATCTCTCAAAATTAGGAGCAAAATAATTCAAAGGAAATTCCCCTAAATCTTTAAGTTGAGTCAGTGGGGAAATTAGATGTATTTTATGATAATCTGCCCTAGAGACAATCTGACAAGACATAGAGCATTCTTTTAAATAATCTGGCTCTTTCCTGATGTTTTCTCTGCAACACTTCTACAGGGAAGTTCAAATCCTTAGCAAAATTCTGTGACTTTCCAAAAGTAGATTTAAAAAAGGTAAGATAACATTATAAAAATTTTGTGATATTTGTATATACATTTTAAAAATTATACACAAGCTCCAAGTGACTCAGGAATTGTGGGCAATAAACAGTTCCAACATTTTAAAATCATTCATAGAAAACCATATAGTCAGGGAAGCAATAAGGACAGCAGGAGAGAGGGAGATTGAAATACAGTAAAACAAACAAAAAGCAAACAAAACAGGTAGAAAAATGACTCTATGTGCCAAAAAATGAGCATCACAGTGGAAAAAGAAAGCATGCATGTAAGATGGAAAGTTCTTAAGGATTTTTCAGAAATGTCAGAAAAATCTTAGTATAAATAAGAAAAATGAAACTGAAAGTCTGCAAGCAAACCATGTAGAAAGTTGCAATATGCCAATAGGACAGAAGAGGCCCCAGCCATTAAATAATTCTCCCCCAGGAGAAGCCTATCTACTCCCTTCCAGTCTGAACACAGAGATCAAGAACATGGGATGAAATCTGTAGTAAAGACTCATCTATCTTTCTAATAAACTCAGGGAGTGGTTTATCTTTAGTTTGGAACTAACTAAATTTCTTGCTGACACAGTTGTGTCTTTAGGGAAAGAGCATTAACGAATATATGAAACCAGGCAGATGTTACCAATCATTTGGTCTTAAGACCAAAGCAAGAATGGATCCTACAACTGGATCTATGAATCCACTTGACGGAGAACAATGGTACGGTAAGTGAGTTAGATAGGAAGGTTGCTCAAACATTTAATTTTATGTTAGAACACTGCATGTATATGCTTATATATGTGTATACGCCTATGTAATATCTATATGAGATGTATTTCTTCCTTCACTGACTCACATCTTAGTCTAAAAGAAATAAAGATTCACTTAGCAGATTTTACATCTGACATTTAAAACAAGCACTAGAATGGTGAGTGAATGTAAAAAATCCATATAGTCTATGGATTCTTTGGTTAATAGCAACATTTGGACCAAATTATCTCACTCATCACTAGCATTTCATAGTTCAAACACAAAATATAATTCATTACTATATAGCTTCAATACAGCCATTCAAATACTCGTGTTAAAATACTTAAAAATGCTGCTTGCTATAAAAGGGTCCTAAGTTTTGAAAAGAAAGGATAATCTACATTTCTTAGAAAATACTCCCCAAACATACTCAGTGCAGTAGTATATTTTCAGACTTACTCTTTAGTCATACAAATTTACAAACAATGTGGAAGACTTATTGATCCCCAATACTTAAATATTACATTGCACAAATAACAAACGATATAAAATATGCAAAATAATAGTACATTAGCCTAAATAACACTAATAAATTGCAAAACTTAGCATGAAATTGAACATCACTAATGGAACACGGGGCAGTTTGCTCATGCAACAAACAGACTCATACATAATGTAAGAGTGCAACTGTTAGCAGCAGGCTCACAGAGGACAATTTAAACCTGTTTTTATGGACAGACTAGATTGATCTGGGAAGTGGTTCCTGAGGAGATTCCACTGACTCCGAAGAGCATCTTGGGAGCTTGTCATGATTTTCCATCTGTAGCTGAAGCTCATATTGTTTAGATAACTTGTGTCCCTTACAAAAAAGAATTAATTTGAAGAACTTACTATGAAATCACTAGTAACAATGGTCATTTGACCTGGGCTTTTCTTCTGTGACATATTCGTATTTGGTATTCATGTCCTATATGCTTTCAAAAAAACTTCCTTTTCTTGATAACACCAAATGGGATGAAAGCTAAAAATATGCCTCAAAGGTAAAACTCAACTTCTTCAATGTACTGGAACCCCATCCTGGCAGAACTCAATATCATAGAGAAGTTAGTGTAGGATAGAGGTTACTCTGGAGTCCATTCAAGGGAAATGAGTTATTGACCCTATTTGCAGGAATTTGTCAGGACTACATTTGAAACTGTAAGTTGGCCCCTGGGGCTGGAGATGGATGATGAAGTAAAGCTCTAGTATTTTCTACTTTCGTTTTTACCTTAGTATCACCTCTAAATTTAATTGGTATTTCAAAAGAGAATACAGTTTGAATTTGAACATTTTGTATCTAAAGGTGAGTGTAAGGATGAGAGTTTGAAGGTGATATGAAGTTGTCAAAAGTCATAAAGCTGCTACTAATTTCAAGATAAAAATAAATTGCGTTACTGAAGGAAAAGCTTAGCTAATACAACAGGGAATATAATAACGAGTTCACCTAATATAGTCCCTAAAAGTGAAGAGAAGATTGTAGTCAAAAGAACTTAGAGAAGATGGGATCTGTTTGTAACAGAAGACTCTGGGGATATAGGGTAAGTAAAAAATCAGGTTTTGTCCTTCACTCATTTCTATCAGCAGTGGTTCATTTATGAGCTTCCTTCTGAATTATGGTTCTGTGGACTCACTTAGGAATTAGGAAAGATGCAGGTGGTATTCCGTGCCCATCCATCACATTGTCTATGATACATTACTGATCAATACCATCAATACAAACAATTTCCTTGTTAACATTTCCTCAAGAAAGAGTGTTAATATGATGCTATGCAGCTCACCAGAGAGATGCCTGGACTTGGTGTCTGGTGAAACAACTGTGATTATGCTCAGGTGACCTCTTACATTCTTAAGCTAATGACCCAGCTATGAAATGCTCAGTCCAAGAACACCTGCTTCGTGCACATGATTTCCTACTACAGAGTAGTAAATAGTAAATTATTTATGATTTAGTAGTAAATTATTACTATTTTGGATTAGCCAAAAGAGAGTTGCAGAAAAACATTTATGATGTGGTACAAATATTAAGTTTTAAGAGATTTTTATAAAACTCATATATGGGGAATTAGTTAGGTGCTTAAATCACCCTAATCAAGAAGCTTGTTATAAGAGTAACATAAGAGGATGAATTAGACTCATTTAGAATTAGATGGTTAAAATAGAATGGAGGGTTAGACTGCAATAGAAATTAACAAAATGAAAGTGTCATATGACCACTGGTAAAGGGGTAAAAGTGACTCGTTTCCACCTTGATTTTTATGGATAATAAAAAAATATATATTTAAAGTTCCCATTGCCTTTCTATTCCAGATCACAGATGTTTCTACAAAGCTTCTTAGCCATTATTTTGTTATTTGTGCAATTCTAAAATTATTACATTTGAGTAACATTTTCATTTATGTAATAACAAGTTTTTGTAAGTGTTGTCAGCAAAAAATATCATTTTGATGTTGTGTGTAATCCATAACTCTATGAGAAAAATCTTTACAGAGATTAGTAAACACATACATAGATATATACATAGATAGATATGAAGAAAAAAATCTCTATACATCACTAAGTTTGCATTTGACATATTGAAACTCAAGGTTATTTTCTTTATTACAATCTTCTTTGAGTTGATGTGGATCCTTATATTTCAACAATTAATAAACTCAGACAGTCTGGCTGCTAATATTCAAGGGGCCTTATTTTTATGGATGCCAATTTTTGGATTCTTTCCATGGTGAGTGCCACATAAACTTAATTGATACACTGATAGTATTTTTTGGCTGTCTAAAGAAGGAAGTCCCAAAATCAGGTTTTTGTTTCCTTTCTGTATATACAAAATAAATGGAGAGAGGAAATGTCAGAAGCATATTAGTATGGCTTCCAATGCTACTTAAGAACTCTATTTCAAATGACATAGTATGAAAGAACATTTAAAGAACCAAAACATAACAGAACTGAAACACTACAAAAATACTATGAAGAATGGAAAGCATGTACTTTGTGCTAGAAAATAAATACAGAAAACCAAATCTGTATTTCTAAAACAAACTTTAGCATGCAAGTCTCAAACTTTAATATGAATGAGAACCAAGGGCACTATTTCTTTAAGATGGAGATTTATAGACACCCTGAAAATATGCATTTTTAATTACTTCCCCAAGATCCTCTCTGCAGCTGACCATTGGGCTGCTTTGAGAAGTGCAATTTTAAAATGTGAGTATCTATACAAAGAAGAGGTGTTATGAATTGCTTTTCCCTGAATCTTAACTTGTTTTTAAGATACACGATAGTCTTGATCATTAGTAGGAAAAAGAAGAGTGTATGTATTATACGACCGAATGTCAAATAGTAGAAGGTAGTTATAGAGACAAAGATGCATGGATTTTGGCCCTTAGGTAAACATATATATATATATATATATATATATATATATATATATATATATATATACATATATACTATAAAAAGAATGTATTCCAATACTAGTTTTATTTGAGGGCCTCCAAATACTGACTGAACTAAAATGCTCATTAAACTTCAACTCACTGACATTGTCTAAGACAACATGAATACTTAGATTTTTTTTAAAAAAGCAAAAGAAACCATTAAATACATTCATTTCAGAAAATACTCAGGAGAGTGGGAAACAGAAAAATAAGCAATTCATTTAAAGTTAGGTTTTATCTTGGGGAGCTTATGTCTCAGTTGTGATCTTGAGATTTGTGATGTTATAGCTTCTAGAAGCTGAGGGGCTCAAGGTTCACCAGTGCAGATTCTAATAGGGAACTCTGCCAGGCAGGAATCTGGCTCTAAAGGTCTACATCTTTAGCAGAAGGTGAAATGAAAATTAAACCCCTACCCGGGATACTGCAAGAACATTGTGTATGATTGAACTTGGAGTTCAGCAGGAGTAGAGTGGGAAATCTACTCTGGTCATTCATAATTATAAGCCAGACTCACCTGTATCTGCAGCCTAAATATCCATAATTGATCATTTCAAGGGTGATTCCAAAATCTCAAAATGAGAGTTTAGTTTAGAATGGACTTGGACTCACACTGCATCCACAGCAAGTAAAACCGTATGTGGGGAAATCTAGCTTATTTCAATTTTCGAAGAATAACCACAAATTAAAAAAAGAAAAAAGTAAAAACAGATCCATAAAACACAAAACATGTAAGGGAAATAAGATACCATAAATTAAGAGCCAGTAGATGTAACAGGTAATAGATTTAGAGACATAAAATGTTCAGATATTAGAACCCTCACCCTCAGACTATAGAATACATATGCTTAAAATGTCTCAAGGAAAAAAAAACATGAAGTAAAGAAGTCTTAACATTACACATGTAAACACTGAAACTGAAACATTCAGTTGATGAGTTTAACAATAGTTTAAACACCTCTGAAGAGGGAGTGTTGGTGAATTGGAAGATAGAGTGTAGAATTTTGTATATATTTAATTTTAATATATTACATGTACTATATATATATACACACACATATATATACATATATATATATATATATATGTGTATATATATATATATAATCTATCCATGAAACACAGGCATTGAAAAAACAAGGATGTTTAGGGATGTTGTGGATGGAGTGACATACTTCTTATTGAAGAAGGAGAGAGAAATGGTGGCTGAGGCAATATTTGAAGAGATGGTCACTCAGAATATTCCAAACCTACTGGACAAATATCAATTAACTGATTACAGAATTCCAATGAATTACAAAAAGTGTTAGTAAGAAATCTTACAAAACACCAAAGACAGAGAGATGATCTGAAATGTAGCCAGAGAGAAAAATTAGCTAACTTCACAGAACTAAGAGGATAACCAGTGAATTTTTATCAGAAACAACAAACTAAAGACAGTAATATAATATTTTGGCTGTGCATAGAGGTAAAAAATCCAAACACTTCTCAACCTAAAATTCTACTTTATTAAAAAAAAAATGGGATGAAATAAAAATTTCCAAAGAGGTTGTTTACTATCCACATACTCTCAAGAACAGTAATTCTAAAAGCATGTGTGTGTATATAGATATAGGTAATTATAGACATGTATTTTATATATACATATAAGACAATCTAATTGTAAGTGGATGGCTCCATATTCTTATATACATAAGTGTGCATATACTCACACACATAACTGTACACACATGTATGTACATATATATGCAGAGACACACAGACATAGAGGAAGAGAGGAATGTTAACAACTGATGAGTCTGAGAAGGATATTGGGGATTCTTTGTATTATCTTTATAATTTTCTATAGGTTTGAATTATTTTAAAATAAAACAATTACAACAAAACAAAAAACAATTAAAATGATAATAGAGTCCTCCATATGATTAGATATTAAGAAACATACATCCAAGTAAATCAGGGTAAAAAGACAAATTATAATGGAATTAGGAAAAAGACTGAGAAATGAAAAAAAATGAAATTACCAAATTTTATCACCTATTTACCCAAACATGTGGAAGGCACTGAAGAACACCGAAAAGGAAACTTAGTCTTAAATATTTATGTTAGCAAAAAAGGAAGACTAATAACTAATGAATCAAACATGCATTTTTAAGAAGTTAGAACAAGAACGAGACAAGAAAAGCAAAGAAGTCAACAAAGAGCTGAAATAATGAGACAAAAAAACAAGAGAAAATCAGTAACTGTGCCTCCCCAATTTTTTTAAAAACTAATAAAATCGCCAAGCTTCTGTAGATTTTTCAGCACAAAAAGAGAAAACAGATCACATTAACATTTTAAAAAAGAATGCTATAAATATTAGGTACACATGAATAAATTTTTGCCAATAAATTTGACAATTCATGAACAAATTTTGGCCATATAACATCTCACTAACCTGAGGAAGAATACAAATCTTATTCATTTTGTTATTCTTGTAAGAAATTTAATCTGCAGTTGAAAATTCTCACCAATAAAACTGTAGGCCTAGTATTTTATAAAAATTTGTTCTGTCATACATTCAAATAACAAACAGCACCTATCTTATGTAAATTACTCCAGAATGTAGAAAAAGAGAGAGAATTATCAAACTCATTTTAGGAAGTCAGCATATCCTTGATGCCTAAACCTGACAAAAAAGGCCTAATACCAGGTTGGTTTTACTCATTAATGTGGACACAGAAGGGATCCAGTGATGTACAGAAACGGAACTCATGACAGAGAATGGAAGTGTGGCTGAGTCTTCTAACAGTCACTCATAGCAGGCTCCCCACTCCTTGTCAACACATGGCAGAATTTCCTTTCCCTACATCCGTATATGCAGTTCAGGCAAAAGGACTGTGGGCAGAAGTGATATGAACCATCTCTGGGCTAAAGCATTTCATCACCAAAGAAAGACCTTTTGATGCTTTGTTCCTGTTCTGTGATGATCACGGAAGCAGGTGTCAAGATGTTTCATCCATTAGCTCAGGTCCGGAAATGACCATAGGTCCATTGTTAACTGAGATTTGAGGCATATTTGTGAATACAGTCCAGCCTAACCTATAATGACTTGATATAATATGGTGGATTAAAATTGGAAAATCTATTGTAGTTCACCACATTTGCAGATTAAGGATAAAAATAATAAACTCAGTAGATATTAAAAAAAAGTCACTGATAAAATTCAATTCCCATTCATGATAACAGCTCTTAGAAACTTGGAATAGAAGTATTTTTTTAAAAAGGGCAGTATCAGGGGGGTGGAGCCAGGATGGCGGCGTGAGTAGAGCAGTGGAAATCTCCTCCCAAAAACACATAGAGCTATGAAAATATAACAAAGAAAACTCTTCCTAAAATAGAGACCAGAGGACACAGGACAACATCCAGACCACATCCACACCTGCAAGAACCCAGCGCTTTGCGAAGGGGGTAAGATACAAGCCCCAGCCTGGTAGGACCCGAGCGCCCCTCCCCCCGGCTCCTGGCGGGTGGAAAGAAACCGGAGTGGTTTTTTTTTTCGGCGAGTGCTTTTTGGAAGCCTTAAAGGGACAGGGACCCCGTTGCTAGGGAGGCAGGGCAGTGGGACCGGTGAGCGGGTGCCTGGGACCGGTGCCTGAGGACAAAGATTATCGCGCATTTTTCCCTATGGGACCCGGTGGGCAGGTGCCTGAGACCGGCGCCTGAGGACAAAGATTATCGTGCATTTTTCCCTATGGGACCCGGTGGGCGGGTGCCTGACACCGGCGCCTGAGGATGGAGGAAATCGCGCGTTTTTCCCCCTTTCTTTTTCTCTTTTTGGCGAGTGCTTTTTGGAAGCCTTAAAGGGACAGGGACCCCGTTGCTAGGGAGGCAGGGCGGCGGGACTGGTGAGCGGGTGCCTGGGACCGGCGCCTGAGGACAAAGATTATCATGCATTTTTCCCTGCGGGACCGGTGGGCGGGTGCCTGAGACCAGCGCCTGAGGACGGAGGAAATCGTGTGTTTTTCCCCCTTTTCTTCCTCTTTTTGGTGAGTGCTTTTTGGAAGCCTTAAAGGGACAGGGACCCCGGTGCTAGGGAGGCAGAGCAGCAGGACTGGGGAGTGGGTGCCTGGGACCGGTGCCTGAAGACAAAGAATATTGCGTGTTTTTCCCTGTGGGACCAGTGGGCAGGTGCTTTTTGGAAGCCTTGAAGGGACAGGGACCCCAGTGCTGGGGAGGCAGGGCAGCAGGACCAGTGAGCGGGTGCCTAGGACCGGCACCTGAGAAAAAAAAAAAAAATCGTGTGTTTTTTCCTTTTTTTTTTTCTTTTCTGTTCCCTCTCTCATTGCTGTTGTTGTTGTTTTGGTTTGGAGAATGCTTTTTGGAAGTCTTAAAGGGGCAGAACAGGACACTTAGACCAGAGGCAGGGAATCTAGGGATCTCTGGGCACTCTAACCCCCAGGGCAACAGGGAGCACAGAGGCCTCTTACGGAGATAAATAGCCTCTCGGCCTCTCCCCCTCCAACGGGGCTCCACCACTTTGGAGGAGCAGCTCCAGCCAGGCCACACCCACAGCAACAGTGGAGATAAACCCCACAGCAAACGGGCAGATAGCAGAAGCCCTGTCTGCGCACAGCTGACAAGCATAAGCCACTAGAGGTCGCTATTCTCCCAGGAGAGGAAGGCCACAAACCAACAAGAAGGGAAGCCCTTCCAGCGGTCACTTGTACCAGCTCTGCACACTATCTCTATCACCATGAAAAGGCAAAACTACAGGCAGACAAAGATCACAGAGACAACACCTGAGAAGGAGACAGACCTAACCAGTCCTCCTGAAAAAGAATTCAAAATAAAAATCATGAACATGCTGACAGAGATGCAGAGAAAAATGCAAGAGCAATGGGATGAGATGCAGAGAAAAATGCAAGAGCAATGGGATGAAGTCCGGAGGGAGATCACAGATGTCAGGAAGGAGATCACAGAAGTGAAACAATCCCTGGAAGGATTTATAAGTAGAATGGATAAGATGCAAGAGGCCATTGAAGGAATAGAAGCCAGAGAACAGGAACATATAGAAGCTGATATAGAGAGAGATAAAAGGATCTCCAGAACTGAAACAACACTAAGAGAACTATGTGACCAAGCCAAAAGGAATAATATTTGTATTATAGGGGTACCAGAAGAAGAAGAAAGAGGAAAAGGGATAGAAAGTCTCTTTGAAGAAATAATTGCTGAAAACTTACCCAACTGGGGGAGGAAATAATCGAACAGACCATGGAATTACACAGAAGCCCCAACAGAAAGGATCCAAGGAGGACAACACCAAGACACATAGTAATTAAAATGGCAAGGATCAAGGACATGGAAAGAGTTTTAAAGGCAGCTAGAGAGAAAAAGGTCACCTATAAAGGAAAACCCATCAGGCTAACATCAGACTTCTCGACAGAAACCCTACAGGCCAGAAGAGAATGGCATGATATACTTAATGCAATGAAACAGAAGGGCCTTGAACCAAGGATACTGTATCCAGCACGACTATCATTTAAATATGATGGCGGGATTAAACAATTCCCAGACAAGCAAAAGCTGAGGGATTTTGCTTCCCACAAACCACCTCTACAGGGCATCCTACAGGGACTGCTCTAAATGGGAGCACCCCTAAAAAGAGCACAGAACAAAACACACAACATATGGAGAATGGAGGAGGAGGAATAAGAAGGGAGAGAAGAAAAGAATCTCCAGACTGTGTATATAACAGCTCAATAAATGAGCTATGTTAGGCAGTAAGATACTAAAGAAGCTAACCTTGAACCTTTGGTAACCACGAATCTAAAGCCTGCAATGGCAATAAGTACATATCTCTCAAGAGTCACCCTAAATGTAAATGGACTTAATGCACCAATCAAAAGACACAGAGTAATGAATGGATAAAAAATCAAGACCCATCTATATGCTGCTTACAAGAAACTCACCTCAAACCCAAAGACATGCACAGACTAAAAGTCAAGGGATGGTAAAACATATTACAGGCAAACAGCAGTGAGAAGAAAGCAGGGGTTGCAGTATTAATATCAGACAAAATAGACTTCAAAACAAAGAAAGTAACAAGAGATAAAGAGGGACACTACATAATGATAAAGGGCTCAGTCCAACAAGAGGATATAACCATTCTAAATATATATGCACCCAACACAGGAGCACCAGCATTTGTGAAACAAATACTAACAGAACTAAAGGGGGAAATAGACTGCAATGCATTCATTTTAGGAGACTTCAACACACCACTCACCCCAAAGAAATAATTTCTGCCACCGGGCAGAAAATAAGTAAGAACACAGAGGCACTGAACAACACAGTAGAACAGATGGACCTAATAGACATCTATAGAACTCTACATCCAAAAAGCAACAGGATATACATTCTTCTCAAGAGCACATGGAACATTCTCCAGAATAGACCACATACTAGCTCACAAAAAGAGCCTCAGTAAATTCAAAAATATTGAAATTCTACCAACCAATTTTTCAGACCACAAAGGTATAAAACTAGAAATAAATTCTACAAAGAAAACAAAAAGGCTCACAAACACATGGAGGCTTAACAACATGCTACTAAATAATCAATGGATCAATGAACAAATCAAAATAGAGATCAATGAATATATAGAAACAAATGACAACAACAACACTAAGCCCCAACTTCTGTGGGACGCAGCGAAAGCAGTCTTAAGAGGAAAGCATATTGCAATCCAGGCACACTTGAAGAAGGAAGAACAATCCCAAATGAATAGTCTAACATCACAATTATCGAAACTGGAAAAAGAACAAATGAGGCCTAAAGTCAGCAGAAGGAGGGACATAATAAAGATCAGAGAAGAAATAAACAAAATTGAGAAGAATAAAACAATAGCAAAAATCAACGAAACCAAGAGCTGGTTCTTTGAGAAAATAAACAAAATGGATAAGCCTCTAGCCAAACTTACTAAGAGAAAAAGAGAATCAACACAAATCAACATAATCAGAAATGAGAATGGAAAAATCACGACAGACTCCACAGAAATACAAAGAATTATTAAAGACTACTATGAAAACCTATATGCCAACAAGCTGGAAAACCTAGAAGAAATGGACCACTTCCTAGAAAAATACAACCTTCCAAGCCTGACCAAGGAAGAAACACAAAAGTTAAACAAACCAATTATGAGCAAAGAAATTGAAACGGTAATCAAAAAACTACCCAAGAACAAAATCCCGGGGCCGATGGATTTACCTCGGAATTTTATCAGACACACAGAGAAGACATAATACCCATTCTCCTTAAAGTGTTCCAAAAAATATAGGAGGAGGGAATACTCCCAAACTCATTCTATGAAGCCAACATCACCCTAATACCAAAACCAGGCAAAGACCCCACCAAAAAAGAAAATTACAGACCAATATCCCTGATGAATGTAGATGCAAAAATACTCAATAAAATATTAGCAAACAGAATTCAACAGTATATCAAAAGGATCATACACCATGACCCAGTGGGATTCATCCCAGGGATGCAAGGATGGTACAACATTCGAAAATCCATCAACATCATCCACCACATCAACAAAAAGAAAGACAAAAACCACATGATAATCTCCATAGATGCTGAAAAAGCATTTGACAAAATTCAACATCCATTCATGATAAAAATTCTCAGCAAAATGGTAATAGAGGGCAAGTACCTCAACATAATAAAGGCCATATATCATAAACTCACAGCCAGCATTATACTGAACAGCAAGAAGCTGAAAGCATTTCCTCTGAGATTGGGAACCAGACAGGGATGCCCACTCTCCCCACTGTTATTTAACATAGTACTGGAGGTCCCAGCCATGGCAATCAGACAAAACAAAGAAATACAAGGAATCCAGATTGGTAAAGAAGTTAAATTGTCACTATTTGCAGATGATATGATACTGTACATAAAAAACCCTAAAGACTCCACTCCAAAACTACTAGAACTGATATCGGAATACAGCAAAGTTGCAGGATACAAAATTAACACACAGAAATCTGTAGCTTTCCTATACACTAACAATGAACCAATAGAAAGAGAAATCAGGAAAACAATTCCATTCACCATTGCATCAAAAAGAATAAAATACCTAGGAATAAACCTAACCAAAGAAGTGAAAGACTTATACCCTGAAAACTACAAGTCACTCTTAAGAGAAATTAAAGGGGATACTAATAAATGGAAACTCATCCCATGCTCATGGCTAGGAAGAATTAATATCGTCAAAATGGCCATCCTGCCCAAAGCAATATACAGATTTGATGCAATCCCTCTCAAATTACCAGCAACATTCTTCAATGAATTGGAACAAATAATTCAAAAATTCATATGGAAACACCAAAGACCCCGAATAGCCAAAGCAATCCTGAAAAAGAAGAATAAAGTAGGGGGGATCTCACTCCCCAACTTCAAGCTCTACTACAAAGCCATAGTAATCAAGACAATTTGGTACTGGCACAAGAACAGAGCCACAGACCAGTGGAACAGATTAGAGACTCCAGACATTAACCCAAACAAATATGGTCAATTAATATTTGATAAAGGAGCCATGGACATACAATGGGGAAATGACAGTCTCTTCAACAGATGGTGCTGGCAAAACTGGACAGCTACATGTAGGAGAATGAAACTGGACCATTGTCTAACCCCATATACAAAGGTAAACTCAAAATGGATCAAAGACCTGAATGTAAGTCATGAAACCATTAAACTCTTGGAAAAAAACATAGGCAAAAACCTCTTAGACATAAACATGAGTGACCTCTTCTTGAACATATCTCCCCGGGCAAGGAAAACAACAGCAAAAATGAGCAAGTGGCACTACTTTAAGCTGAAAAGTTTCTGTACAGCGAAAGACACCATCAATAGAACAAAAAGGAACCCTACAGTATGGGAGAATATATTTGAAAATGACAGATCCGATAAAGGCTTGATGTCCAGAATATATAAAGAGCTCACACGCCTCAACAAACAAAAAACATAACCCAATTAAAAAATGGGCAGAGGAACTGAACAGACAGTTCTCTAAAAAAGAAATACAGATGGCCAACAGACACATGAAAAGATGCTCCACATTGCTAATTATCAGAGAAATGCAAATTAAAACTACAATGAGGTATCACCTCACACCAGTAAGGATGGCTGCCATCCAAAAGACAAACAACAACAAATGTTGGCGAGGCTGTGGAGAAAGGGGAACCCTCCTACACTGCTGGTGGGAATGTAAATTAGTTCAACCATTGTGGAAAGCAGTTTGGAGGTTCATCAAAATGCTCAAAACAGACCTACCATTTGATCCAGGAATTCCACTCCTAGGAATTTACCCTAAGAACGCAGCAATCAAGTTTGAGAAAGACAGATGCACCCCTATGTTTATCGCAGCACTATTTACAATAGCCAAGAATTGGAAGCAACCTAAATGTCCATCGGTAGATGAATGGATAAAGAAGATGTGGTACATATACACAATGGAATACTACTCAGCCATAAGAAGTGGAAAAATCCAACCATTTGCAGCAACATGGATGGAGCTGGAGAGTATTATGCTCAGTGAAATAAGCCAAGTGGAGAAAGAGAAATACCAAATGATTTCACTCATCTGAGGAGTATAAAAACAAAGGAAAAACTGAAGGAACAAAACAGCAGCGGAATTACAGGACCCAAAAATGGACTAACAGGTACCAAAGGGAAAGGAACTGGGGAGGATGGGTGGGCAGGGAGGGATAAGGGGGGGAAGAAGAAGGCAGGTATTAAGATTAGCA
The DNA here is from genome assembly GCF_040802235.1 of Manis javanica. Classification (NCBI taxonomy): domain Eukaryota; kingdom Metazoa; phylum Chordata; class Mammalia; order Pholidota; family Manidae; genus Manis; species Manis javanica. The sequence continues at coordinate 103,076,585 of NC_133167.1, forward strand.
TGCATGGGGGGGAGGGAGAAAGGGGAGGGTGGGCTGCACAACACAGAGAGGACAAGTAGGGATTCTACAACATTTTACTAAGCTGATGGACAGTAACCGTAATGTGGTTGTTAGGGGGGACCTGATATAGGGGAGAGCATAGTAAACATAGTACTCTTCATGTAAGTGTAGATTAAAGATTAAAAAAAAAAAAAGAAAGAAAGAAAGAAAGGGGGATTACTCCTTGATAGGATAAAACTATTGGTAAATCAAAGATCAACGCATGCTTTAAATATCCTTAATGTTGATCACTTAAAGGGTGTCAGATGATCAGCTATGGAGGTACTCTTTTCTGATAATATTCCTTTCTCTTAATAAAAAAAAAAAAAGCAGTCCCTGTGTGCTGACCTCCAATGAGTTCTACACAGTGGTATAGAGGGCATGTCAAAGTGTGGGCAAAGGGTCTGTTTGTTTCTATGCAGAAGATCAAGGCCTAGCTTGGATACCCAGAAAATGAACTAAGATACGATATGAGGAGGAGCTTCCGGCATCAGCACTCTCTGGAGGACTCGTGCGGGGGGAGGATCATCAAAAAGCCTCCACAGGGATCCGGGCGATGCTGCGGTTGTGGCTGCATCCAGCCCACCGTCTCCTGGACTTGCCATAGGAATGAGGAGGGAGATGTCTAGGCTGGCATGTGCATACAGTGAGACAACGAATTTGACCAGATCTGTACTGTTGGAACTCAACCAGGAGTTGGGAGGGGTGCAAGTTGTAGCACTCCAAAATCTTATGACTATAGACTATCTACGGTTAAAAGAACATATGGGAGGTGAACAGATTCCAGAAATGGGCTGCTTTAATTTGTCTGATTTTTCTCAGACTGTTCAAGTACAGTTGGACAATATCCATCATATCACAGACAAATTTTCACAAATGACTAGGGTGCCTAAATGGTTTTCTTGGCTTCACTGGAGATGGATGGTAATTATAGATTTGCTTTGTTTATGTCACCGTATTCCTATTATGTTAATATGTGTGTGCAAATTAGTTAGTAGTTTAAAACCTATACATACTTAAGGTACTCTACAAGAAGATATGTCAAAGAAATAATCAATCCTCCCATGTTTTCTTCCACCTGCTACCTCTATAGCTTTTCTTCTTCCTTCCTAATTACAACCCTTAAATAGAATCCGTGCCTCATATCGAAGTTACCAAGTATCATAATTCCTCCAGGTGGTAAAGATACCTCAAGACAAGTGCTGGGCATAGGAGCCACAGGGCATAAATCTGCAAAGAAGTAAAAAGCTAACCTTTGCAAACAATATGGCTTCTCTCTCACCAACTTTACATTTCCCTGTATGGCCCCGGAAGATGACTGGTTAGCCAGAGACGGGTAAGATTCCTCAAGGGAGGAACAACCTAAGACAGGCACAGTCGCAGGGGGGCCATCAGGTGAGAAATTGGGGATCAACAGAGGTGAGGCTCAGAACCTCATCCCCCCTGCTTTGAGAGAAATCTTCTACATGGTTTATTGCCCTTGTCTAGCTTGGATTAACACACAGTCTACAGGCACACACCTGATCATCTACAATTGCTCTCTTACAACACTAAACTATGTTTTCTACCTTTATCTTGCATCTACCTACCACTTCAGCATTTTATTAAAAATAAAAATAATAATAATAATAAAGGGAGAAATGTGGGATCAACATATAAATCAAGTATAAAAATCAAATGAATATTCATATTTGACCTGATTGTTTATAGTTCATAATGCGTGATCGAAACCGAAAGTTTCTGTGATGAATGCCCTTGTACTGTTCACCATGTAAGAATTTATTCACTATGTAAGAATTCGTTCACCATGTAAGAACTTGTTCGTTATGCTTCAGAAGATTGGAGACTGATGAGAATTAGGCTTGAGATGGATTAATGATTGTGCATTGAGCATTGACCCCCCTATACTGAATTTTATTGTTGTTAACGACCATTTGATCAATAAATATGAGAGATGCCCTCTCAAAAAAAAAAAAAAAAAAACAACTAAGAAAGGCTGGGACCAAAAAAGAAAAAAGAAAAAAAAAAGGACAGTATCATACAAAATAGTGAAATATTAAAAATAAATTTTTATGACCACTTTGACTGCTGCCAATACTACTTCCATTAAACATTATATTGGAAGCTATGAACAGTCCAGTAAGACAAGAAAGAAAAACTAGTTAAAAAATTAGAAAGGAATAAACAAAGCTATTCCTATGAACAAATGGTAGGATAATATATATTTTCAAATAGAAAGCTAAACCGTTAGAATTAAGAGATTTTAGTAAGGTTGCCAAAAAGTGAATAATTATATAAAATCACTGGCTTTTCTTTTTTTACCCCAGTGAATGGAACATAAATTTAAAATATACCATTCACAACAGCATCGAAAACCTACAGTTCTTAAGAATAACAAAATATGTGCAAGACTGTTATGGAAAAATTATAAAACTTCATTGAAAGATATTGAAAATGTCCTAAATAAATATAGACATTGATCATGTTCCTGGATTAGTAAAATCAGTATCTTAAAGATGTCAATTTTCCTTCAAGTTCAAGTATGGATTTAGTTTAAACTCCCCTCTCCCAGGGAACATTTTTTATTTCACAACTTGACAAACCAATTCTAAAGTATATGTGCAACTAAAAACATTCCGGGAATAGCTAAGAAATCTTGCAAAAGAAAAGGTCTGGGGCAGATATGGTAAAGCTAGAGTATTAAGATATTAAAACATCTGAACAAGTGAACAACAGAGCATGGTAATATCCTAGAAACAGAATCACGTATAAATGAACAACTGATAAATGTCAAGCAGTATTGGAGATCATTGAGAAAAGGATGAATTTTTCAATAAATGATATGATAAGCTATTAATATGGAAAAATAAATTGGACCCATCCCTCATACACGATACACATAATTCCTGATTGATGAAAGATCCAACTGAGGTAAGCCATATATTATTTCCAAAACTTAAATGCCTGTGGCGTATTATCCCAGGCTTTGAACTAGAGGTAGGCATGAAGAGTGCTGTATGTGTGTGTATAATTATAAATGGCTGCTACTTCATTTAAAATATAGACAAAGTCCAAAGTATGTCCAGCCGTCACTAAGAATATGAGTATTGTGACCAGATCATTCAGAGAATTTTTAGAGGGGAGGTGGATAAGCGTGCATAAAAATAGAGCATAACAAACACGACTGTAATGGTTTGGAGAAGATTCTTGGATGGAAAGGATGAATGAGAATCAAGTCTGTCCTCACGGAGTTCACAGCCCCATATACTCATGGGGTTTGATTATTTGTTTTTGTCATCACAGCCATTCCACATCCTCTATACTGTCAAAAGCTGTATTAAAGGGGAAACAGTCCAACATAGTTACAAAGGTAAAAATAAAGCACGGATCTGTGATCACTTAGACTAGCTCCTTGAAGATATGACCTCACCCAGAACTCTTTTTGAAGGAAAAAACTGTATCCATGGCTTTGAATTCTTCATCAGACTATTAACCAAGTGTAATTACTGGCCACTGAATAAGCTGATTTATAGTATGAACATCAATTACATGCACAACCTTTTAATTCTTGTAATTGTGTACCCTAATGGTCTTGCCACTATTGATAACTAGAAAACAAGGCTTAATAAACATGCAAGCCTCATCACATTCTTCACTAAATAAGTGGAGTATGACATCCGTCAAATTTTAGCTGAATATACACTATATATTCCTGAATCACAGAAAAATATCTTTAAACTGATAATAAGCAACCTGCAGTTGATCACTCTGGTCACCAACAGCGGTTGATTTTGCTCATCACTTACAGTAAGTTGACTTTCTTTGCTTCATTATTCATATAATTACTGGAATCATTATGACACTAATGACTGTTGAAGTATAACTGTGTGAAATTAATTCCCTAATAAGGGTAAACATGTATTCACAAAGGACACTACACAAAATGGAAAATGAAACTTTGGTATTTGTTAAAAAATGAGAAATCAGTACCAATAGGAGAATTCTCAGTGACAGATGCGCAATCAGTGAATATAACCAAGAGTGTGACCCTGGCTAGATAAGTTCAGGTGTAATTAATCCATTTGGAATTGAACACTCAAAATGCCTATACCTCTTCCCTAATAGACTAAGTGGGAAAATCTAGTTCAGTTTCTTGAGTCCAAAATAAATTGATTCTAAGGTGACACAATGTGTTGATCTATTTTAGGACTGAGGACCAGCCATGCCACTGAGCATGAATGTTTTCCAGCTGATCTTACTGGCTTGCTGGCTGTTCCCTTTGTCCTCCACTGTCCTGTGTCTGTCGTTCCTGAAGCACAATCCTCAGTCAAAAAGGACAGGTTTTTGTTTGATGCTCAAGAACTTTCTACGTTGATTTCTGTTTAGGTGAGTAATCAAATTTCTAGTTTATCTGAACATCCTGAAATTCAACATGGCACTTGCTTGGAAATCAATAACAGGAATAAGAAATGCTTTACTTTAGAGCTCTTATTTTTAAAGAAATCCCCCTCCAAGCCTGTCCCCCACAGTCTAGCTGAGGGATGCTTGCTGCCCTTGGTCTCTGGTAAAAGGATGACCACCTGCCTGTCTCTGTAGCGCACCTCACAAACGGAGGCTGGTGCATGAACGCCTGGCAGGATCACTTACAGGTTGGCTAAGGGGCCAACTCTGCCCCGACCCCATGCCAGGGCTGAGGGCAGGAGCTTGATTTTATCCTGGGGCGGTGGGATCCCAGCTGCAGGTGCGTGCCAGCTGGAGGCTGTTCGTGTGCCAGTTGGCACGTAGGAGTCCAGATACACACTTGCTGTGATTCTGTGCCTTCCTGTATCCTGCCTCCTTATGTGGTAAGCCCCATGGGATACTGGTGATTAGCCCCATATTGAAAGTGGTCTGTGACTGACAGGACAGGAAAGCAGTGCATTTGCAATAGCAGCACAAACTCCTCTTTACAGAGTTAGTTGAGTAGGCTGGGCATCTCTCTTTAGTCTAAAACAAACAAACATGACACGGGAATATGTTATTGAAAATACCATATGTCTGAGCGGGAGAATGAAAGGTTTGATTCAATAAGAATTTGTCGGGCAACTACCCTGAGTGAGGCAATAGGGAAAAATGTACCAGACCATGCAAATCCCCTGCCATGCATCCTTCATTCGTTTGAGCAAATTTATTTTTCTTGGGTTTAAAATGCACACCAGGTGGTAACACAATTGGTCTTTTACTTAAAACATCCTAAGCAGACTTAAAAAAAGAAGTCCTGTACTTCAACATTCTCTATGTAGAAGTTGCCTTAACAAAGTAGCTAAATTTTTATCCCAAGATTTAGTAAATTCTTGACCAGATGCCAGGTTCAGTGTTAGGAGTGAAATCGATAAAGGTGAAAGAAGGGCACCTTTTGCCCTTGATACGCCAAGAGGCTGCAGAGGAAAGAGCCAGATAACCTCGTAATTCCAATCTAATTAAATACAAGGGTCAGTGCAAGTTGGTACCAATGACCGTCACCAATTATGTGAGGGAGAGTAAGAAAAGGTTTCCAGAAGTAGTAGACAGGTATTGGGAAGCCCTTGGGAGAGCGAGAGAAATGCACGGACGTGTAAACGCAGAGATTTTTCTCTTCTGTTGAAGGTGTGAATGTGTCATGCTTGAATGTAAAAGAATTAGACCTTTAGGGAAGCTGAGGTCATGTTTGAAGGGCCTGGCAGCGTGTAAATGAGCTTCAGTGTTTTTCCTGAAGACAGCTAGGAACTTACAAGAGGTTTTAAGTGACATGGTCAGATTGTTTTTTCTCTTTAAGGGAGACAACTCAGCATTTTTAGGATAGTAATGTGACGTCAATGGAGACAGAGTCCCGTTAGGAGGTCACTGCTGCAGCCCCATTGAGAAATAGTAAGTGTGACCCTGAGTCAAACGGGGGGCTGTAGGGATGCAGAGATCAAGGGGGAGGAGAGGAAAGGATTTGGCGGAGACAATGGACAGGTCCAGGCAGCAGCTGGTGTGAGGCGGTAGTGGGTGCACGGGGGAAGGAGGGGGCCGCTGGCTCTGGTAGCCCCTCCTGGGGTTCTCACCTCGATGGTCAGAAAGTTTATTCTTGTACCAAACTGCTTCATCTTTCACTCTCATTTGAGTCTTTGTAGAATTCCCTGGAGAAATGGGACTCAGAGACTCAGCATTCTGGTAAGGACCTGGTGAATACTGGAACACGCGTATTGCATCTCTTTATAATTTTCTCTTGTCTAGATTATACAATCTCAGTTCTTTCGGACCTGGAGTCCTTCACTCCGGTTGTTGGTTCTTTGTCTCTCAATGTGTTTTGTTTTGCTTATTCACGTCTGGTGTGTGTTTTTTTTTTTTTAATACCAGATCAGATTTGGAATGATTGTGCCTCCCACTAGGCTGGAGAAGATTCTTCACTTTTCTGAGCACCGATCCTTGCACAGATGTGATATTTGAGGGGATGCTACTGCTTGCCCCCAGGGTACTGGCCTCTCTCTCCAGGTGCTGGCCCTCCCCAGCCTGACCCATGTGCCCAGGGGCCGTTCCTGTAGTCTAAAAGTAACCCCCATTCCATCGCCTAGTGGTCGGTTGGTCAGCATCCAAGAACATGAGATGAGTTTTTTAGGCGTAGCTGAGAAAGTCCTTTGTTCCTTTGAGAGAAGCGGCTTTAGCAGGTCTCCTTGTGTCTCTGTGGATGATACGTCACAGTCACGGACGGAGATATGTCAGATACAAAGCCTGGAAATAGTCAACTCACTCGCAGCTTGAGCAAGAGGCTACTTCATGGAGGCTGAGAAAGCTAAGAAGATTGCAGAAAAACGTACCCAGAGCTGTGAGCTAATAGAAAACAGAAGCCACACCCCTACTGCTGTGTTGCCATTTTTGTAAAACTACAGGTTTTCTTATGCTTGAAGCTAGTTAGAGTTAGGTTCTCCAGCAGGCAAAGCACACTCTTGCATATTATATTATCATTTATGTATGCTCATATCAGATTTGATTTAAAACAAAAAACAAAAGAACTAAGAGCACATTGTAAACCTATGTCCTTGCTTCAGCTTGTTTACAGATGTATTTGAATCCATGGACTCAGTGCCCTGGCCCCACAGTGGAGAACACAAATGAAGCAGGAGAGCCCAGGGCTGCTCTGAGCTCACAATGCAGTTTGGGAGACAAGAAACACGCATGCAACTTGCCACGCACTTTGCAAACAGCATAGCAAAGTTCCTGGCTGCTCAGAGATGGGAGGGATCGGCAGGGCAGGACTGGTCCTGGGACGCTGGGTAGGATTTGGACAGGTGGGCTACTGGACGATGTTTTGGTGAAATACAAGGGCTTGTTACATTTTTGAGGCGGTTAGGAGGTGTGTCTGTCAGGAAAGGCATCTACCACCTGGTGGGCCATCAGAAATAAGGTGGGAGGTTCTGAAGCAGAGAAGTCACGGCGTATTGTATCCAGACAGTATAGGAAGGTATACCGTGGCTTCCTGCCCTATAATTGCCAATGGTTTTCTGTGGCTTCTCCAAGTCCCCTCATACCAGGAATGACCTGAGAGCAGGAACCAGGTCTTTATATAAATATATAACCAGCTCTTTATGTATATATCTATCTCACCTTTACATATATATATATATGCACATTTATACATGTCACCCACGGTTCGTGACACACTGGCCCAGGGGATGCTGGATTAACTCTGCGATCCTTCTGGGGTCTTGGTTTATCTCTCTCAGTAAATAACTTCTCCTCTACTATAAGATCACCTCACTAGCCTTTATGTGATCCTTTGTGTAACCAGTTAAATACTAGCTGGTTTCAGGACAAGCGATACTACTTGGTAAGTGCTACCAGCCTTGCAGAATCTATTCTCTGTGAAGCTCTGTTCTTTCCTATCCAATGCCCTGGGATCGATGTGCCTGAAAGCAGATTTTTATGACATTTCCCATATTTTTCAAAATGTGGAAATTAAGACCAGTGATCTTTGAAAAAGACTGAGATATCTTATTTCAGTTTTTTTCTTAACAGAGGAAATAATATTCCTTTATGTCTAGTCTTTTATAACTCTCAAAAATCAGTTTTACTGGCACATTAGGCACATGTTAATTAAAAAGGTGGGTTAATGCTTTACGGGTCAAAGAACTGATGGCAACAATATTAAATAATAAACCATTTGGCTTTTCTAACTTCTGTAGCAGAAAATCAAACCGGAGAAATAAAAAGTCTATGACTATCAAAGATGGACTTCATTAGAGTTGCACCCGCAGGTGACAGTCACCTCGTAATTTTTCCTTCAACTTACATTGGGAAAAAAGTAGAGAACTGAATTATAGATTCTTAAAATTTGTGGAACTCAAGGGGTGAGAATGAGAGAATGATCTTTCAATTGGAATAAATCTGTTTTAAAATAACGTGCAAAAAGGAAAAGGTAATTTCCTGCTTATCTTCATGTCACTTATATTTAATCAGAAAAACATTTTCATAGATTATAAAAAATGAGTTTCTGGGGGGAACAAGATGGACAATTTTTAAGATTTGTTCGTATGCCCACTAGGTGAATGTCTATTTGAGATGGTACGTGAATGAGAAGCTATAGGAAAACATCCTCTAGAATTTAGGCACAGGGTTAGGGAAATATTCTGAAAACTGAAAACAATAAAAATTCGAATCAGTGTGGATACGCTTAACAGCTGCAGGCAGGGCCTTCCCTGGGGAAACTGAGGTGAGATCACCAAGGAGTCTTTTCAGTCCATTTGGGGAGGGCAAAGTTGTTCAACATGTGCTACGTGCTTGCTACGTGCCTGATACATGCCAGACACTGTACAAGGTAATTAAATAACATGATCTAATTCAACTCTGTCGCTTTGCTCTGAGGTAGAACTACTTTTCCTAATTTATAGATAAGAAGACAGGTTAGAGAGAGTATAAGAACAAGGTGTAAGCTGGATGCTACTGCTCTTGTAGAAAACATTAGCAGTGAAAAAAGCCCCGCCAGGAAATGTAACATCTGCCGAAGGTCACACAGTTCCCAGCTCATTCTCGCCGAGCACCCTCTGCTCACACCCGTGAGAGAGCTCGTCCCAGTGTCTGAACTCTTGGTATTCTTTTCTCTCTTCCACTGGGTCCTTGAAGGAAAGGAACCTGTGTCTTCACCCCCGTAGACTCTACAAGCACCCCTCAAGGTAATGAGTCAAGTGCAAGTCCTTTGCTCAGGAAGTGAAACAACCTCTGGATGGTAAGGAAGACAATGCAGCCAGTAAGAGCTGCGTTACCCACCCAGCTATCCCTTTGGGTGCCTGCAGCTCACTCACCCTGGGGGACCTGGTGGGAGTGCTTCTGGGAGCTCATGTCCAACCCACAGGTCTGAGTTATCTCCCCCTCCAACTGGGTGCTGATGGGGGGTTGCTCTGGTGGGGCCAGAGATGTAGGTGCTGACATTTGGAAGTGGTGACACAGAAAGAACAGAGTGCCCGGAAGTGAGAAGATGTTGGGGGGGCCCGACAGCATCTGTTACGAAATCCTTCACACCTGGCATGGAGCCTATTCCATAGTAGGTATGCTATAAACATTTGCAGAGGGAGACTGTCTTTCTGATTTATAGATCAGTATTTTGTGCATTTGGAGAGAGTGAGTCAGTCCTCCTAAGCCTGATCAACTTTAGACTAAAATTGAGTTTCTAGACATTTAAAGTTTAGAACCAAACCATTGTGATTTTACCTGTGATTTGCCTGAAGCCAGCAGCTGGTATTCCCCTTTAACACATATTTAGACCCATTAGTATGTCTCGTTTGTTCCTATCTATGTATTAGCACCATCATAACAAAATTTTAGACAAAAATATGATCATATTGTTTCACTTCCTGACATACTATGCAATCTAGAAAACAATTCCATGTCAGAAGCTCTTTTAAGCTAAGAAGGATTCAGTGTGGCTGTTGTGACAGCTTCAGATGCAAAAAGAGAAATAATTCACCCTTGAAGGATCTAATCAGAGTGAATAATCTAAGGTGAAATGAGAATTTACCATACGAATTCAAAGGTCCTATTTAAGATCAGATGGTGGTGACTGGTGTGTGTGTGTGTATGATTTAAGCTGTTATTTCACTGAACAGTCTATGCAGTGAATGAGGAAAGAGAAATGGGTCTGAATCCTTCACCTGGGGAGGGAGATTGTACCTCACTGCATGCACAGAGACTGGGGACAGGGTGGTATTATAGGAGGACAATGAGATTGGAAATGAGATGTCTCAGGTTCAAACCATTCTGTCAGTTACTAAGTGTATAGTATAATCCTGAGCAAGAAACATGAATTCTTTGAGCCTGAATTTCTGCATCAAAAGGATAGGATAATAATGGCCACTACATTGGTATATTGTGACGCCTTCTGCAAATGGCAGGCTTTGCAAACTATAAAGCACTATAGAAAAATCACTCGCATGGGAATAAATGAGAAGGGATGCTATTTCGCATCCTCAAAAATACCAAAGAAGCCGAAACAGCTCTCCTGGTGTAGGAGCCTTGGTCCTGGACCATCCAGAGGGTCAGCTCATCAGGCTGGGCAGGCAGACCTGCAACCCCAGCAGCCGCTGAAGGAGCACAGCGGCCTTACCACGGCAGGAGCAGCTGTACTTCAGGTGCAACTCTTTTGCAAGCAAGTCATTCATCAGGAGACCATAAAAGTTTGCTTTGGGTCAGAGAAAACAGTTCTGCCCTTTCTCCCCCATAAAAAAGGTTCAAGGCAGTGCTCCGAGTTTCCAGAAACCAGCTTGCTAGCAAGCAGCACCCTGCTTCGGAAGCCTGACTGGGGGTCTCAGTACCCAAGTTGATGCCCCGTAGAGAGAGGTAAAAGGAAGAGAGCTCCGTCTTTTTTAATGAATCAGCTCTTATTACTGTTTCCAACATAAACACTGTCTTCATATCTTCCCTTGTTTTCATGCATGAAAATACCCAATGGCCAGCAGCTGGTCTACTGTGCAGCAAGGAGTCTCACATTTGCTCTCCCTACAGAAGATCTTATTGCCTTGGTATAAGCCTCGTCCTGTTCTCTAATTGTTTTCTTTCGGTTGCTCTCATGGCCTGGTTAGGATTTCCTCATCCTTGGGGGGAGGCTCTGCCACGGGGATTCCTCCATAGCTACAGAGCCTGGAAAGGTGCACGCCACCCAGCACGTCCTCAGGGGAAGATAGGATGACGGAAGTTGTGTTTTGTTTGTAGACAGTGTTAGAGAGGTAAGAGCTTTAGAAAGCGCTGCTAAGTGGGCATTTTACAGGGAGAAAGAAAGTGCAATTCTGGTGCAAGAAAAACTCCTGGCTAAGCTCCCTTTAGACCCCTCTGGTGGTCCAGGGGGCAGTTCTTGCTTCTGCTTCTCCCAAGTGCTCCCAGCTGTTTGCAGATAGAAACGGAGCTGAACTTGAACTCTGTGCGATTTACTTCTTTGCAAACATGTGCGCCCTGACTTAGGAGAGGGCAAACAGATCTGACAAAATCCTGTGTCCAAAGGAGTCACCAATACTGATTTTAAGAAGTTAGCCTGGTCCCCCTGTGTCCTAATACACCTGTCAACTAGTGCTAGTGATCGAGGTAATTTCTGTTTGCAGGTAATGGCTTGTTAGTCACTGATTCAACACTCAGCCTGGGAGACTAACAACAACTTTGCTCTCCCGTACCTGACCTTATCTTGCTTATTTTCCCCCAAATCTTGGCAAGTCAGGGACAGAGACATTACTGTGACTCCTGTTTCACAGGGCTCGCCGGCCCAGTGTCAGCCAGCTAGGAAATAACAGACGTGGGATCAGAGCCAGCCCTCCGGATTCCAAATTTTATGCCATTTCTACACCATCCCACGCTTAGGAAGTCTAAGCGTGGCTGAAATCCGTGTTCACTGGGGATGTGTGTTGGAATTTGTGAATCGTATCTTTGTAGAGCAGTGATTCTTAATGCTGGCTGCACATTCAGATCATATGGGGAGTTTTTAGACAACACCTTTGCTGGGACTTCACCCCAAGCCAATGAATCTCAGCTTTCTTGGGATGGGGCCTAGGCATCTGTATTTTCAAAACTCCCTGAGTGATTCTACTGTACAGCTAGAGTTATGACTGGCTGCTTTAGAGTCAAAATTGACGAACCATTGACTGCACTTTCCCACTTTTAAACCACTTTGGGAATGAAAAATCCTAATACCAATTTGGAGGGCAGCCTCAGAAGACAGGCCCTGTCCTTGCTCTTTACTAGGAATTAGGATTTATCTAGAGATTGACTGACAGACAAGACGGTTAAGACACCCTTTCATTGCCTGACTCTGTAACCTCAGAGCTGTCAATCAGAAACTTGGTGAGATGAATAAATTACATTCTGATCCCTTCACACCTTTTAATTGTGTGACCTTAATAGTTTCACTACTGATGACCAGAAAATTAACATGTATCACTGATGGCACTATCAACCTGCAACAATTGTTTTTGTTATTAAATTACTAGTGGTTGGTTTCCCCCACTTACTTTTTTTTCTAAATAGTTATGAATAAATGTATTCATTTCAAGGTTGCTTTAGTAATTAGCTTTTGCATACATCGCCTCTTTGGGAAAGGTATTTTAAGAGTTGAAGATTCATAGGAATAAGTATACATTACCAAAATGCTTTTGTATTTCTTTAAAACTTAACCTATAACTAATAAAATTGTGCTGGTCATTTACATGAAAAATTCACTTTCTGTTGCCTTTATTGTGTCTCTTGTATGGAATGCTTTAAAAAATGCATTAATTGGCAATCTTACTTCTCCTGCATCAGTCCCTACATTAGGTTTTGGAATCACAAATATGCATATGGTATTTATGAAAAATGTTATGATAAAGATATCAAAAAGTAGGAGTGAAGGAGATAAGAGAGACTTCAAGGAGGAATTGTTCTTTCATTGAGTCAATGTAAGCTATTTCTTAATAAAAAAGAAAATGCTTTTGGTGTTAAATTTTCAATCACCATATTTACTGAGATCTTAGGCACACATTTTCTATATTTAATGCAAAAGTAGGGGAGTTTATTCATCTTTTTGGTCTTTGAAAGCACTTATTATGTTAACTGTGTGTTTTGTAATGGAGGGTAGTTTACTGTCAATAAAATATGGTATTCCATTTGCTGAGTTAGATTTCCTTTCCAAAGTTTACCAAATATCTAAACACCAAGTTAATAATACATTTTCCAAAATCTCCTTCACCTGACACTTTCCAAATCTTTGCCTATCATTTTCCATACCAATAAAATGGTGGATAAATAGCTGATAGTTTTCTTGTATTTTTGAGAAAAGATATTAATATTAACTAATCTGAAATTTTAAAAATAATACTGTTTCAAAGTGCTAGCAGAAACATTACAGATAATTTTGTTAATAACACAAAGGAATACATACCACATACCACTAAGGCTGTTGAAGTCATTTCTGAGAATTGAATTAAAATGTGACAGATAGCCCCTAAGTTTGTATAACTATCAGTTAAATGGACTCTGTGTGCCCAGTAACTAAGTCTGTCTTCCAGTGTCAGTGAGTGCCCAGTGGTCTTAAAGCTCTATAACCGAGTAGCCTGATGTAATTAATGCACCTCCCTAAGCAATTTACTTTCCATCAGAGCATGGCTCGGGCGCCGAGCAGAACGGAGTCCAGTGAGTTATAGGATCATATCTGATCATATCTCATTAATTTTGACTCTGTTCCCATTTTTGTGGGTGCTTTAAATAGTAAGTCTTGGCCTGATCAGCAACTCATGCTGTTATGATTTAGTCATTTTCCACTTTTCCCCTTCATGACATGTAAGAATGGAAAGATGACATTTAAGTGTCTATATATTTCTGGTATTAGAACCAGACATTTGGGCTTGTTGTTTCACACGGTGCTGGATCTAAGCAAACATTCAAAACATGTTCGCGGAGAGAACTCTCTTAGCCACGTGCCTATTGGGTTAATATACTTGCAGTACTATTAATTAGTAGATCATGTGATAAAAATCCATGAAAAATTCCCCGACAGAAATCCTCTGTAAGACTGAGCAGTACCCTCAGCAGGAACTCTGTCTTTAAATATCTTCATTGGTCTGTATGTTTTTAAGATGCAACAATCTTTGAAATGTTGTCGTTTCAACCTGTGTACAAAAGCCATCACTTCAAAAGCCTTTGATTAGTTTGAGCCCCGTCAGGGGCGAATGAGAGAGCTGCCATGCAGAGAGCCCAAGCAATCCAACACCGCCGCAGTGAACCCATCAATCCGTCACCAAGTCAAGCTGGGAGAAAGACAATGCCGATCACAGGCAATCGTTTCCTTCAGTGGTTTCCTAATTTCGATTTTTGCGTTACATTTCCAGATTTCCAATAGTTATAGTCAGAATGCTTTAGTAGAGAAATATGTTCCCCAGGAGTTACTATCAACAACTTAGTGTATTGGCTTTTTTCCCCATCATTGATTCAAGGATAGAAGAAGCTCATCAGGCAAGAAATATTGTGATTACAAGTCATATATAAATTATTGAAAGGGGTTCAGCCAATCAAAACAGAGAACTGAGTGACTATTTTCCTCGTGATGCTTTTGTGACTCCTACTCAAAAAGCAAATTTCTGATGGAATAGAATAGTTTTGAAGTTACTTCAAAAAGGCCATTCTTTCAGATGGGAGGAGGGTCTCAGTAGGACTCGTTCACACACTTAAACAGTAACTCTTTGTGACAAGTTTACAGAGAAGGAGAGAGGGAGAGAAAGACACCAGAATAACACCAGGCAAGGGAGTAAGGAAGCAGACGGGGACAGACAGGGGAGGCGACACACGTTCATAGACCAAGTTCACGTATCTGCTGCTGGCCCACTTATCCCAGCTCTGGCTAAAGAAAGCAGTTGCTGCTGAATGATCTGGTACCCAAACACTCTCACTCAGTAGCCGGTTTTTGCACATGCCCTCCAGGGGAAATATGGAGCACTCCATAGACAAAGTGACTATCTGGCTTGACTTCGTATTTTGAAGGTCACCTGTTGGAGACAAAATGTCACCTGTAGTCACATCTCACCTGCCTCAGTTAATCCCACTACTGCATTTTTTCATATTTCTCTTTCTTCCACTTTCTTAGGCAGTAAACCTTTTACCTCACCATTTGCAGACAATTCTATGTCCACTGTCTAATTAAAGCTAATGATCATAGAACAACTCATTTTGGATGGCACTGGGGAAAATATATTTCCTTGAATTACATAGGAGAACTAGTGCTGCCCCTTTTATTATTTCCTAAAACGAAACATGGGAAGCCTAGAACCCTCTACGGGCTAGTAAAGTTACCCACTAAAACTGCCAATAGTAGATGTCTTAAATTTAAAAGTGCATTAAAACCTTATTATCTTCTCAAAGGACATTCTCCAAGTGTTATTCATACTTTCTCACCCACTAAACAGCATAGACAAGCCAGGAAGCTCAATCTTCTAACTTAGAGCTTCAGTGGAAAACTGAAATACCTTAAAGTACCGTTCTGAGCAATATGGAGAATGAATAAACTAGTTTGACAGATAAAGTTTGTATTTATACCTTTGTTTTTCTAAGGGACCAGTTCAACAAATGCACTGAGTTTTGAAATTACAAAAACGAAGGGATTACAGATATTAATGACACTCAATCTCTTCCTTTCAGTAAATCCCTTCCTTTTAAAAGTTTACAACAGTGTAAAAATTCCCCATTCTTACAAATCTACTTTCAAATAAACCCTAAAAAACAAAGAAAGCACCCAATTATGCAGACTCTATTGCAAAGTTTGAGGGTTTTAAAGTATCAAAAAGAAAGAAGAGGTAATAAACTCACTGTTAAGGCATTTAGCTTGGCAAGTGATTTAACTCTTTTATACGCTTAGGATTTTTATTTCACTGTGTGAGCAAATTTTCTCTGACAGGTCATTGTTGGAGAACAGCCAGAAGTTGGGGTGGGGTGGGGTTGGGGGGAGAAAGATCTCCTAAGATATCAAAAGTCTGAAAGAAGAAAAGAAAGAAAGTGATGGACTGACATTTGTGGTTTCAAAAATAACACACCTTCTCTAGTTTCCTGTTCATTTACCAAAGAAAATTCTCTCGGGTTTCAGCTCTCATTATACAATGAGCTGTAGAGAATAATTCCGTCCAAAACAGTTTTCTGTGTGAGACGTATAAAAAGAATTCTGGCCCCCAAAGTCACTTACATGACAGAAACATTCTCTTGTTGTCCTGTACTTTCAAACACCCTCCTGTTGATACCACTCTTGGGTCCCTGAGGAGGAATATATCCCCCCCAAATGCTTTGCAGGGCAGCCTAAACAGACACTCCAAAGTGCGAATTACTGTCATTATCCACTGGGCCAAATCTCCTAAGTAACTTCCACATAGTAGGCCCTCAAGAGATAAATTTCATTAAATTAATGTCTTATCACAGCTACCACTATTTCAGCATATATATGCACCTTCAGTTAAGCCCTCCGTATAGCAGCTGTATAAATTCCCCTCCCACGGAAACCACTTTTTGGCAAATAGAACAAGTCTGCTGCAAACAGGTAAATTGTGCCATGCATTCATTTATTCATTCAATTTATAAATATTTACTCAGTGTTCACTAGCACTAAGCACTCTGCTAGGTACTATGGCATTTGGAAGAATAAGTAAGATAGAGTTGCGCCTTCAAGGAATCTAATCACAGGCAAAGGATTAGAATGTAGGACATAAAATGAGAACGGTGACAAGATGCTAAAGGGAATCTGAAGGGAGAAGAGATGACTTGCTTCCAGTGGACCAGAGGTCTCTCAGGAACGAGCAGCATTTCAGCCAGGCCTGGGAGACGGGAAGGGACCAGGAATTATTAGCTCGTAGAGATGTGATAAGCAAAGCTACTAAAGGAGAAGCTCAGAATTGTTCCAAGAACCGAAGGATGTCCAGTTTGGCCAGTGTGTGAGATGAAGAGAGGGAAGCTGCTCTAAACACTGCCATCTATAGGTGCCTGGAGGGGACCTTTCTGTACCTCCTCCTAGAATATTCTTTAATTGATAGAAGTACCCAACCCAGAAACCTGAAACAAAAAAGACAACACTATGGCTCCTTACATTCCAATTCTCTCTAAAGTTTTTAAATATGCACTTATATATGGTTATCTCTGCAATTTAGGTCATACTGGATATGGTATACAATTCCAGGGAAGAATAAAAAAAAGGCAATGGTACGAAATATGTAAGGAAAAAACATGATCCACTGAAGCCCATGTGCTGACAATGGCATTCAAATAAAAGCTAAACCAGTAAAAAGAAAAAAAGCCCTAACTCCCCCGCCACCCCGTTCTCTATCTCTGGCACATGAGAAAGGGATATTGTTTTGTAGAACAACACCCGGAGGTCCCCATTAGGACATGAAAATATTTACAGCCGTGGCGCTTTCGCTATGGGATTGCGTATTTTCCTTGCAAATATTTAACTTATGCTTTTGTGAGCAATGGCACACAGCATAAAGAAAACAGGATGATCAAGAAAGCAGTTTGTGATGTGGTCACAAACTGCTGGTTTTAGAATATTTCTAAAGGTGCCTGTTGGCACCAATCACTGCGACCAAGGAAATATGAAAATTGTTGATACTTAATCTACTGTGAAAGTGCATGCTGAAATAAAAAGAGTCCGAATTATTGGAGTTGTTTTTTTTTTGCTTCTTAATTTAATAAAATTAAAATACATTTACCCCATTTGTCAAAAACTAAGTCCAGTTTTTCTAGGAACTGAATCACTTGACTAGTGGTATAGACCCCGCCCTAGGCATTCTCCCTGGACAGCACGGCCAAGGGTAGAGATCCCAGCCACAAGCTGCTTCCAGCCTTCTTCCCCCAGCACCGTCCACTCCCGCTGAACAACTTCCAAGCAGCACAGATAGCCGCACATCCACCAGGCCCAAACACCGGGAACACCCATTTTAAGAAATTGTGCTTTATATGAAAATTTATTTGCTGAAGAATTGTATTCATTGATGGATATTTTTCAGGATTGCTATTAGGAGAGGCTGAGAAATTTTTAAACACACACTATTTATTACTCCAAGTCCTGTTTTCATCGATGAAAATTCCAAGGAACGGGCATTTCTAGATGGCATATCTGATTCTCCAGGGAAAATGACCAACAATCTTAATACAGTATCAATGAGCTATATACATCTCTCTTTTCTTTAATGGCGAGGGTAGTGCATTGGCAAACAACTGCCTGTCTTCCCCTGTGGTCTTTCTCTCATTCCAGGGCTGAAATATGTTGAATAAGAAGTGGGACTTTGATTCTATGGAACTTCTAACTAACTGGTTTTATTTATTCAGGTGATGCTAGCAGCTGGATCTCCTTTTGGATGGGACCCGGCAGATCTGTAGTGGAAAGAACTTGAGAAGGGGCAGCCCTATTGTTAGAGGAGGAGGCGTGGACAGACCTGGAGGGTAGTTCCCAAAGGCAGTACCACCAGGGGTGCAGCTCATGTCAGAAGGAATCTCGTGGCAGGGAACAAGGAGACACAGCCAGGTAGGGAGGTGAACGGGGTTGAGAGGTCCTTCAGTGGCCACCTCCGTGGGCAAGCAGAACTCCAGAAGTGGTGGATGGCATGAAAAGGAAGTTCTAGTGACATAGCGGGGACCTAACCATGGGTCTGGAAGTGTAAAGGACAAGACTTACATACCATCAGAGCTCAACCAGAGAAAACCAGGAGGAGATACACAGTAGGAGATTTATTGTAAGGAACTGGCTTACATGATTTGGGGGTGGGCTAAGCAAGTCCAGAATACGTAGGGCAGGCTGTCAGGGCAGGAACCCCAGGCATGCCGAAGCTGCCAGGCCCCAGCAGGATGTCTTCTTCAGGGAAGCCCTCATTCTGCTCTTAAGGCCCTTCAACTGATTGAATCAGGCCCACCAGGTTATACAGGGCAAACCAGCTTACTTAAAGTAGAGGAATACGGGCTTTAATTACATTTACAAAATACCTTTGCATTCACCTAGAGATTAGTGTTTGAGTGAATAACTGGGGACGATAGCTGAGCCAAAACTGATCGTCATAACTCACTTCTGAACTGGGCTAAGCAAGAAGAATATGCCACAACTAAGCCAAATTAAATAATTAGGACTTATACCAGGTCTGTAGAGTCACGGATGATGATAACAGAGCTAGGGAATGAAGATGCTAATTTGGTTGGAGGAAGGTCAAAAACCAGATACTGAGACAAGAAACATACCCCTGCAAAGCCACCGAGCTTCATAAAACCGCTGCCTCTGCAAAGTTTGGTCCCTGAGTCTTCAGCTCTAGGTGCCCCTCTTCCCAGGGGACATTCATCAGTGTCTGGACAGTTTTGGCTGTTGCAAATTGAGGGGGTGGGTGCTACTGACATCTAATAGGTAGCAAAGAGGGATGCTGATAAAACTTCCTAGGATGCATGCTAACATCATAGCCTCTGCGCTAAGGAACTATCCAGACTTCAATGTCAATAGCGCCAAGGTTGAGAAACCTTGAAACAGTGATGAATACAGGCAGAATGTGCTTGATATTAAGTGTAAATCAGTTCCTAACCTTGATTTAGATACTATCTACAGAGCTTCTATGGAAGAAAGAAGTAGCCCTATGTTTTCCCTAGAGGCAGCCTGGCTGAGCGGGAAGAGCATTCATTCAGAGTGAGGGTCCTCAGTTCAAAGCCAGCTCTGACATACACCTCCCATGGGCAAGATGCTTAACCTCTTGTAGCCTCTATTTACTTCGCTATAAAACAAGGGAATTACCTATCTCATTAGGGTTATTGAGAGTATTAATGGTTGCAGACAAAAGCTACTTTTACTCCAAGAAAACATTGGGGCAGCTATGGTAATAATCCAACCAGGAGTGGAGAAGACCGTAAATTAAGCAATGTGTAGAAGGGATTGTATTTTAGAAATATTTCGTAGAACCTCATGGCCTGCTGGCCCAAGAGATGGGATAAAAAGGAGAAGATTGGCTACAGGGGATGATGGTGTTACCATAAAATCCACAGAAAGGACCCATAAACTGAGATATGAAATCCACAGAAAGGACCCAGTAGGGAGAAGATAATGAATTCCATTGCAGACACATAATGTCTTAGGTGCCTTCAGGACAAGTGGATGGAGACACAGTGAGAACATTTGTGGTATACAAGTCACTTTCACATGTATTGTCCCATGTAAACTTTCATTCTTGTGACAACCCAGTAAAAGGCATGTTTTATTACCTATATTCCTTAGATGAGGAAATTGAGGCTCAGAGAGCTAAAGGGAATTATTTCAGACCAAAAAGTCTGCCTTCATTCCTACTCTTAATAATAGGATTTTAAAAGGAACAGGCCAAGTGTGATAACTGGCCAGTGAGTGGAGGGATCACGGTTTGTTTTTATTGGTTTGTCTGTGGGGGGGGTTTCACCTGCTCCTCCAAGGTGGTGGGGGGTTGGGAAGGGTTAGCTGCCATGAGAAGTCAGGACGCACAGTTCGTATGGGCGAGGTCACTGCGAGCGGAATTGTTTTATAGATCCTTAACTACATGAACAAAAGGGCTGAGAGAAGCTTGAAACAAAAAATTAGCAGGCACTGCCAATTCAAAAAAAAAAAAATTCACCATGAAGATAAGTCATCTGTGAAACGATAATGCAAATCAATGGAAAGATATGAATGAACCAATTTTGATTTATCCATAACTTTTTAGGAACACATTTAGTGAGACACAGTTAAATCTCGGAACATGGATGCTATTCCAATAGCAGGGTAAAGCATGCTGTTCTGACGGAAAGCCCGAGAAGGCTGGGGTGTCTTAGCTTTGTTTTTCACAGCTGTAACGTTTCCGAAGACTTAATTTTGGCCATGAGACACATATTCAAGAGTGCAAGAAGGAGACAAATTTGATTTTTAATTTATATTTTTCTGAATCTGAATTTCTGAAATTTCTGTGTCAGCATCTCATACCCTCCATAGAGCTCTCGGGGGAATGGCAGCCTTAGGGGTCCCACGTGTGACATCAGAGGACTTCGCCCTCCTGGATAGACCAGCACCTTCAAGACCTCAAGTCCCTCTGCAAAGGGGAGGTGGACCGCATTTCCAATCACCTTTCACACTCTCCTACTATCTTCACAGTTCAAGGCGACTGCATGTTCGGAGGTCCAGTGGGTGGTTTCCACCTTGCTGGGATATCATTCATGTCCTCTGTGCTTCTTATCACTGCTATGGTCGAAGGGTGCATTCCTTAAACATTATTTTAATCCAGTCCCTTCTGCATCTCTGGTTGTGCCTCTTCAATTCCTAGCTTTAAATAGATTATGTTTCTTTCTCTCTTCTTACTGGACCTGTCAAGCTCTTGAGGGTTTTCTCCATCTTAGAGGCACTCTTCCAGATTTAGTGTTCCTTTTACTCTTTTGTTTTTCATTTCACGAGCACCAGATTTTATCTTTGTCCAATTTCTTGTAAGTCATTTTCTTTGCACTTATGTTCCTTCTAAATGTTTGTATTTTCTCTCTTATTAAATTCCTCCTCCCTCTCTTCCTCCTTTGTCCCTTCCTTTCTTCTTTCCTTCCCTTTTTTTCTTTCTTTTCTTTTTTCCTCTCCTTTATCTTCTCTGATTACAGATGTGGCCAGGTCCCAGATGTGCATATGGAGAGAGGGGCAAGATTTTGGGGGGAAGGGAGGCTTTATCTTTCTGTAAATTGCTTTATAATTTATTTGATTTGAGCCAGAGAAATTGGCCCATAAAGTCTCCACTTTAAAAAAATGTGTTAAGGCTTTTTGTTTGTTTGTTTGCCAAATAAACTTTGGTTTTTGGTGATTGTTTTATATATACTACACATGCACATTAAAAAGAATATATATATATATATATTAAAATCTGCCTATTTTTTATTTGAGGAGTTCTGCATGTGTGTATTAAATGAAGTTCATTGATTGTATTGTTCAAATCTTCGGCATCCTCACTTACTGTTCTCTACTTGATCTTTCATTTCAAAAAGAGGTATATTGAAAATGGCCATAGAGCCTAAGTTTTATCAAGTTCTTCTTGCATTTCTAATTTCCTTTTATTTGCCAAGATTTTGGCTCATATTGGTTTATGGTTAGTACAAGCTTAGTCTTTTATAATTGCATAATATATTGTATCTTTTTGTACTGCTGTCCGTGTTAGAGCCCACTGTTCCCCAGGTATCCTTAGTCATACCACTGTTGCTTTATTTTATTTTATGTCTAGCATGCATTGCCCTTTATTTTCAAATTATTTTATCCCTGTGTTTTAAAGGTGTTTCCTGTAACAGCACAAAGCTGAATTATCTTTCTGAGCCCCCCTCTAAAGCTTCTGCCTTTTAGTGGGAGGTATTTCTCCATGCATGTTTAGTGTAATAGCTGAAATACTTTGCTCATTCCATCTCCCTTTATGCTGTTTCACACTTTGTACTTCTTTCTTACTTGTCAGGTTTCATCAAGTTACTATTTTCTTCTCCAGTTTTTTCCTTATTAATTGCAAGTTCTACTTTTATATCCCCTTACAGGCTGTTTTCTCTTTCCCAACATTTATTTAGACCCATTTTTATCTACTGTTATTTGATAAGATACTAACTACTCCCTTCTCCTTCCTGCCACCTCTATGAGATGAAACTTGCAGATATTTGTATTTTTCTCTTTCTTACCCTCCTTGCACTCTTCTCCCCTAGGACAGATGCTGGGAATCATTGCTCCCCGCTTTCAAGTTGTAGGTTTTATTGAAATTTTATTCATATTTCTTTCTTACATTGACTCCCTTTTTCTTTTCTGGAATACCCCTTATGGGCATCTGGTCCTCTGGATCTCACTTCTTATTCTCTTATCTATTTCCTTATTTTCTCATTTGTGTACATTAGATCTGGGTTTAGATGAAAACTTTTCATTAAGTCCACTAATTTAGATCTCAATGCTGCCTTTCTCATCAATCAACTACTGGATTTTTAAGTCACAAAATTCTTGTGCGTGTAATTTTTTTTAGTTTGTGTTGTGTTTGGTATTGTGCTTAATTCTCAATTGCTAATATTATGATATTCATGTGTCCACAAACCCAGCACCTGTTGGACACAGGAAAGGCAGAGAAATTGGCACTCAGTAAAGAGAAAGTGAAATGTTACTGTACAGTTGGTATCTCTCAGAATCCTCTCTATGTGATACTTGGTGAAAACATACACAAATGCCATCTTTGAAAAAGACCTTTGTTTGTGTTGGTATCTCTATAAAACAAAATTACCAGCACAACTAATTTTTACCATGTAAGTGCTGAAGTAGCATCAGGCAGATATAAATTATGAGTTAAAATTTTCCTGGAGTTAAAAGCAGCAATTGAAAAACTAGTAATATAATATTATAATTTGTTAGTTTTCTCATCCTTAGAACAATAACCTGAAATTCTCTATAAATATATAAGACATGGGGGGGGAAGGTTAGTGTTTGTACAGTTTTTATGATATCTGCAGTTAAAAAATAAAAGCTACCAGCCCTATGGAGACATTTTCAGGAAACATGAATTTAGCCAAATTGATTAGCCATATTTGTGGCATTTTGACCCAGACTTCAGTTTCTAGAATGAATAGATAAAAAAAAAAAAGAAATAATCAAAAAATATGTTCACTCCAACGAGACACATTATTAAGGGAAGAGAAATCAACCACCATCAAAAGGCAATATTTGTCCCCAACATGAAACATTCAGGTTTAACCACCCTTCATATAGTTTTTTGAGGTCCTGTAAGTAATTCACAGTTCAGATATTCACAACAATGAAATCACCAACACTAGGGAATGTGTTTTAATACTGGTGCTCCGCAGGCCTTCTTAACTCCTAACTCATTTTCTTGACTTTGAGGGTACTTTCAGAACTTTTGCATAAATTCATTCCAAAAGAACTTTTTGGCCAAAATGTTGAAACCAGTGCACCTAGGAAGACACAGCCTGAGTGATCACTTCTGTGGGGTGTGATGAGGTAACACTGTGTGATGCATTTTTCAGAGCTCTCTGAAACAGGTGCATAGAACAAATGTAACAGTCCATGTGTGTGAAATATTCACAATATCCGTAAGAATAATTAGAAAGAAAGGTATTCAATTCTTGGGGTAGAGAAATAGCCTGTCAAGTGAATCTTTCAATTTTGAAGGCTGTTATCTCTAAAATACTCTGTAGTGCATATTCATACAGTTACAGGAAGGACATTTGGTTTGGCAGACAAATCACTTGAGTCAAAATACTTCAACCTACTCCAAATTCCTAACTGCTTGCTGCATATCCCCATATGGTGCTTCGGCCTGTCTTCCAAAATCAACTCATCCAAATTTGGACACATTTCCTTCTATCTCCTCTTTCCTTATAACACATCCTTCCTCTATGAATCTCTCAACATATTGGTAATCCTATCTAGTCAACCAAGCTGGAAATGCTTAGAAACCCACCTCATTTTTCTGTGTCCCTTAACTCCAACCACATGAGACCACCTGTCTGTCCTGCAACATTCTACACTCCTGGTTTTGCTATACTGTTCCTTTAACCTGGGTCTTCCCCATGCAAATCTTACTTGAGGAAATGCTATTCCTTCTTCAAGGTTTATATCTAATGCCACTGCCTCTGGGTTGGTATCCTTGAGTTTCCTAACCAGAATCAATACTTGTGTCCCCTGCACTTTCATGGATCCTTGTTTATATGTTCTGTCAGTCTCTTTCCTGTAGATCACACACTATAGTGTCTAGGGGTTAGGGCTCAATAATCTTTTGAATCTCAGAGTCTAAGTATAGGATGTTATGTGAATAACCTAATAATCAACAATATATGTACTGATCCTAAACCTATTATAGCACAAACACACATTGTTGTTTCCTGAAATCCAGAATCTATGAGAAGTCTAATAATGTTAGGTTTCTAAAGCAGAAGGGGGAAAGGAGACTTGAATTTGTTCATTATTACGAAGAGCGAGATGGACCGGAAACCTACTTTGTTTCTTCTGAAACCATCTTGCATAGTTGTCACTGTTCTTCCCACTTGACAGTTGCAAATACTGAGGGTCAGAGGTTAATTAATGTGCCAAAGGTCAAATAACTAGGAAGTAAAAAGAAAGGATTTTACACTTGCTTCTGTTTGACTTTAAGGCACACCGAGTTTCTACCACCTTCCATAACCCTGGAGGTGGTACTTGTTTCCTTTTGTAAGAATCATCCTATTTTCTCCCCTGGAGATGGGTAAAAAAGTCCCTGTGACTTATTTGCCTTTTCTTGATCCCCGCTTGTATTAGCGACCTACTGCTGCTGTATCAAATTACTAAAAACTTAACGGCTTTAAACAATACAGACTCATTCTCTCACATGTCTAGAGGTCCAATATCCAAAGTGAGTTTTAAGGAGCTAAAATCAAGGTGTGCGGAAGACCGGTCCTTCAGAGGCTCGGCAGACATTCTGTTCCCTACCTCCTCCAGTTGCCAGAGGACCCTGGCCACATCACTCTTGTTTCTGTCACTATTCCTGTCATCCTATAGCCTTCTGCTGCTTTGACTGTCCTGCCTCCCTCTTATAAGGACCCTTGGGATTACAGTAGGCTCACTTGAATAATCCCTCAAGATTCTTAATATAATCACATCTGCAAAGTCCCTTTTGCCATACAAGGTGACATTTACAGATTCCAGGACTTAGAATATGGGCACCTTTGGGGGTCATTATTCAACTTACCAAATCTTTATAACTGAAACATGTATCAGAAAATAAGATCTTCAGTGTAGTAGCACAAGAAGCTAATTAATTGTTCAATAATGGGGTCAAGCCAGGAATTTCCAGGTCTGTGAGTAGCCTGATATAACACACAATGGGACCAACTGGCCACAAACAGAGACATTTGTTCAAACAGATACTTGAACCCTGGACAATTGTAAAAGGTTTACCAAAGTACTATTGATTATAAATTTCAAGATCGACTTGACGCTACTCACGGCATACATGTGGTCAAAAAATGCCACAGCCGTGGTGCTTTAGAAAATAAAATCTATGTTATTTAATCCATTTTACTGTGTAGTAGGGCTTTTTAAAAAATTTTAAATTAATGTCTTATAGTCAGTAGTCCCCACATAGTGCTCACCTTTCTTGTAAGTATGTGTATTGTGTTTTAATTTGGTCTCCCACCCCCTGAATGGCAAAAGGGCTCTTGAACTTCTTTCTTTGTTTAGCTTCTTCAAGTGAACTAATCATTGGAGCCACTCCTGTGATAGACTGGCAGTTAAAAGACTCAAATGTCAAGATGTTTTTATCAGTCACATCAATGGTAACTTTCAGATTGAATAGATTTCTGCTTCGTGTCAAATCTTTGGATTTTTTTTCCCCATAAAATAGAAATTGCTTACATGCTAATACAAACCACCTTGTCTCACTGTTCACCCATCTTCACCAGTTAGTGAGAAAAAATGATGGGAACATATTATCCTGTTGCTGATGAACACCCATTAGCCTTGAGAAGCAAATATGCCCCCCTGTGTACATCCAGTATGTGACTGTAATAAAACTCCATTTTGTGGTTTGTGGGGAGAAAAAGTGTTTGAGAACCAATCTACATGGTTTTCAAATTTCATACTGATATACATTCAGCTTCTGAGCTGCTCACTTTCTTGCTGGCATGTATCCCATTTCACATGCAATTTCTTTATGAATTAAAGGGGATATTTAGTCAGGCAGCTAGCTGTTTAGGGAAATAAATTTGTATATTTTGAGCATGTGCTTTGGTTGTAGGACCAAATGTAGGTAGACATCTCTGACCACCAGCAAGGCTTTATGTTTAAAGATTGATAATAGAAAGTAATATCCTCCACGCCTCCCAACCCGAATGCTTTTATTATTTTTTCTTTTTTACTATTTAAATACGGCTCTTCTTTATAATCAGTAACACAATGACCTATCTAAAATGCCACATGTCATCAAACTATTTGGCAGCACAAACCTACCTGAGACCCATATTTAGTGACAGCACTGTATACTTGCATAAATTAGCCTCATTTCTATATGCTCAAATCCATGCACATCTATGAATGAAGAGCTATAGCATATTGATTTTGTGGGGGGCCTTCACTACACGGAGGTGTCATTACATCAGCTTATAGTTTCAATGGCCTGCTGCAGTTGAGAAATAAAAAAATCATTATCTGGAAACCTCTCAAACCAACAGAAATGCAATCAATTTTTTGTCTGTGGTTAGGCACTGGAAGTCAGTGGTGGATTTTCTGTCCTCAATGCACCTGTCTTCTTGTTAAAATATTTAAGGTGCTCCCAGGGGAAATACTATACCTCGATTGAACCTGTTTACATTAGGAAGTGAAAAATCTGCTTTTTGTATCCTGTTACCACAAACACATCTTCGTCTCACAGAGTCTCCCCCTGGGAATTCCAGGATATTCTCCTCTAGTTGCTGAAACACCCTTCTAGTGCATGGCTGAAGCCATAGGGACTCACCACTTCAACCTTGATTTTTATGACAATTTGGCATACAGTTTACATCACGGAACTTTAATCGCCCTTCAGGTCTGGACACACTAAACTCACGTGAAGCAGACTTTCCAATAATGTTCTTTTGATGATTACAAAAGGGAAAGTATCCTATACTGGAAAATACAATAGAATTGATACCATGTTTTAGCTAAGTAACCACTGCATTTAAGAAATTATTTCTTTTGACTTTTTATTTGCTCATTCGTCCACATTTATTGAGGAGATGCTACTGTTGAAACATCGTCAAAGTGACATAAGGTTGATAAAGTTATGTTCCCCCCTATCCAGGATTTACAATTTGTCTAGTAAGAGCCCAAAGACATGCTTACAAATAACTATGCTGCATAGCACAAAATAGCAAACACTGTAAGAGAATCATAAATAAAGAGCTGTCATTTTCCTGGGATGGGTTGACTTCAGAGAAGGGAGGGGAATCAGAGAAGGCTCTGTGCCGGACAGGCATGGGTGATGAAATCAGCGATCCTGAATAATCATTGTGAGGACCTCCACTCCGGCAGAGGTGGGCAGGAGAGAGTCCAGCGGGGGAGAAAGACCTTAACTAAGACTTTACACAAAAATTAATGAATTGCCAACATTGCAAATCTGGGAGGAAGCAAAGGGTGAGGAGCACATAGAACCTGAAGCCCTCATTTAAGGATTGTCGGATGGCGGGGTATTTAAGCTGGGTGTGGGGACAGCCAGAAGCAGAGAGATTGGTAGCAGACCAGGGGAGGAAGGGATTGGGCAGAATTCAGAACTGGTTTGTTCCAAGATACCTGGACAGGGATGAGGGCCACGATCTGTGCAAACACAGCTCTCTGGGGCTTCACTGATTTGTGGGTTTCACGATCAGGCATAAAAGTCTGGAAAGCGGGACTGAAAAGCAGAAAAGTAAACTCCTCATTACTGGTCACCAACAGTAGGCCTGGCATTTTAGCAGGTTCTTTACAGGCATTACCCCATTTAATCTACATTTTATTTCACAGATGAGGGAAATAAGAATTCAAAGAGTTGGATGATTTCCCTAAAATAATACTGTAGGTATGTAATGGGACACATGAGAGGGCAGCTGTCATGTAAGTGGATTATGGGAGGGAATCTGAATCTGGGTGGAATCACTCTTATTTTACTGAAAAAGAGATGCTAAAGAGATTAGGCAGTTCTTCCAAAGACAGAGAGCTGGGTAGGCACTGGATCAGGTGAGACATTTTATCTGGATAGTTTTATGCCAATGTAAATGTGACCCATGAAAAATGGAGAGAAGAAACCAGATGTGAGAGATTTAAAATATGGAAACATCTGCCTTCATATTGCTTCAGAATTAAGCTCCATTCCATCGAACTACAGCAAGGGTCTGCATCAAATGGATTGCATCTGCATAATGAGCTATTTATCCTCTCAGCTCTCGGAGTGGAGGGAGCTCGATGGACACACACACACACACACACACACACACACACACACACACACACGCACATGCCCAGTCAGTGTCTGTAAGAATCAACTGAACGTTGAGAACACAGAACCTCTGAATAGAACCTCAGACCACAAGCCAGACTGGGGACCAGGGAAGTTTCCCTGAGCACAGCTGGCATTTGAACCAAGGCAGAGGATGGGGGCCTCAGGGCAGGGCTACTGAGGAGCTCTTGAGGTTGGCTGATAATGTAAGAGGGGAGGCCCAAGGTGGGGAGCAGCACCTTTGGGTGAGATGAAGGGAGTTGTATCTTTATCTGAATAGCAGTGGAAAGCCACTGAGTCAATGGAAGCTTTTTGTGGGAGGAGGAACACCGGTTGATATGATCAGATTCCTGTTTGCAGATAACTGCAGAGAATGTATCCACTTAGGGAGAATCTTCTAGAAGGCTTCTGCGCATCCAGATTTATGCTACATGGTGGCAGCAGAGTTAGAGATATAAATTCATATATTTATGAATATGCACACAAGGCTGGATGGAGGAGCATAAGGGAGGGACAGGAGTCCAGGCAGGGGGAGTGAGGAATGAGAGTGGAGCGGGGAAAGGCCTTCCACATGTCCACACATCCCCTGGTAGAGCCAGACCCCATTTTCCACTTTTCCCCCCTCAATCTGCAGTGAAAGCGGTCTTAATTTGCACAACTCCATCCAACAGCCTCCACGGTCCACCTTTCCTCTATTTGTCTCAGCCTCCCTGGAGTCACTTTCCCCTTCACATCTGCAATTCAAATGTTGTTTATTCCGTAAGCCCCGGATCCAGGGTCACTTCCTCCATGAAATCCTACCTAATTTGAAGTAATTTCTCCCTTCCTCTGTTTATTCTGTATACTTCCACTTTAATGATCCACATACCTCTATTTGTGTATTTACCACATTCCCCCTTTGTATTTATTATTTGTGAGGCTGCCTCCTCTCTAGTGCCAGCTGGGGCAGGTCTGGAATTTTATCCATTTACGCCAAAGCTTGCGTCCAGTGGTGTTGGACGGCGGCAGTATTAAATTTGATTCTGCTACCAATTTTGTATTATTTGCCAATTCATTCCACGTGAAAGTCCAGATTTCCAGTTTCTCTGGGGAAACAAAGTTTCAGCCAGCAGCTGGAGTAGGGGTCTGCTCTCTGTCTTCCTACTTCCCCCTGCTCCTTATTGCCTATTAATTTACATTACCAGCCTGGCCCCTCGAGGCATTTGAGTCTGGGACACGGGCTGTCAAATTCCTACTGAATTAACAAAGTCTAATCAACAATGGTGTGTTGAATTACTTAATTCAGGACTGACTGCTTGGGTCATCTGAGGTAAAATTGGTCAAATATCACTTTACGGTCATTGTTTTTGATAAATGGGGGCCCTTAACTAGAGGGAGGGAGGGATACAGGCATGAACCTCATAGGGTCTCTTGGTCCTTGGTCTAAACCTCAATTTTTAAAATAAAGAAATAAGGAAGGAAGAGAAGGCTGGATAAATTCTTGATTGAATTAGCATAGCATGCTTGCTTGGCTATTTTTTTGGATGTTTTAATAAATATGAAGGAGGGAATTGGACTTGGACTAATGGAAATTGTGTTGTAGGCAATTTGGTCTAGTAGAGTTGGCATGACTTACATACCTGGTATTGTTTAAGCATTAGAACCATTACAAGGACATCTAGTAACTGGTTTTAGTGACAGAAACGTGACAGTTTAGAATTCTCCCTAATACGTATCTGTAATGATGAAACAGGGATCTATCATTCTTACTTCTTTGTGTTATAAAAAGCACCTATATGCTAATGACATGCCCATCCAAATGACGGAAATTTCACACCATCCCCAGGTAGATGAGAAAAGTAAAACGGAGTAAAATACCAGAAGGAATTACAATAATTTTTTGGGGAGGGGCATCACGGTGTAAGTAGCATGCTTTCCTCTGTAGAAAGGTAAACTGAGGCATGTTAACGTTTTACAAGTTTATCTGAGCCAAAATCAACTTGAACAGGGCAGTGCCGTACCGGAAGTGGTCACGATGCTCTCCAGAGACAGGAAGTGGGGAAAGATGTTTCTGGAGAAGATGCAGAAGCGAAGCAAGGGCATTACGTGATGGGCTGCCGCTTAAGCAGGTGCCTTATTTGGAAAAGGCTGGTTAGTTCTGTGTGATTTGTCTTGAGGGTTTTTTTTTCTTAATATTGAGGCATTTGCAGGCTTAGGTTCAGTTCACTGACATAGCCACTGAGCTGTTGGAACCGCCTTGGTTTAATGGCCTCCTCACTTCAGTCCTTTAACACCCCCCCACCCCCACCCCCCAATGCATAAGATGGACTCTAAGGCTTAGAAATCATGTTTTTGAAACTTTGGGAATCTTGAATGAAACTATTAAGCGTTCAAAAGATAAAAATAGGTAGCTAAAGCACTTGATTGTCCACAGGGGTAAACACAGATAATTAAATTTGAAAAAGCAAAAAAAAAACATCAACGAAGTGTGAATTCCTCCTTGACAAGGCAGAGAACAGGGGGAAATGCACCAAGACAGACTCTCAACAACAATGATCAAAAGTTCAAAAATTTTTGACGTTCTGATCATGGAAAATTTGATGTTTACGTTCAAACTCAAATCTAGTCATTCAGAAATGAACCATTCCAACTTCTGACCCAAAGAGCTAATTTTTTTTCTCTTCTCAGACTCTTATTGGCTTCCCAAACTACGATCACGATAAGAACTATTCTGTTACAGTGAGTCTGCTATAGACACGGCAGACTTTATGGGCTAGAGGGAATTCCAGTGAGTGCAGAAGTTATGGCAAAATCTTTATATCCTGTGAGGTTACATAATTCTTTCTGTAACATCCTTGCTGCAGACATTTATATAACGTGTCCAGCTTCAGCCCAGTCTCAGAGTTCATCTGGAAGGAACACAATGGCCATAATAGTACCCATTATAGCCGCTATTCTTCTCAATTGTAAAGGCACAGTGAAATCCTGGGGATGAAGCTGTGCCTTGATTGGCTGGTAAAGTGCTATCAATGAAAAGTATTTGTGCTATAATTTTACAGCCAAGCAAGAACCAGCTATCCTGGTGGTAAGTCAGCATGTACATACCATCAAAGCTAAAGCGTCTCACTTGGATAACTGAACCGAATTTTCTTTAAGACAACAGGGTACAATAGATATTACATTAAAAACAAATATCTGGGCATTTTTCTGCTACCTGGTTAAAAAGAAATAACAGATGAACAAGGAAAAGGTCCAGATAAGATTGGTGACTTGTCTCTAAATTATAGCTGAGTTGCATCAAGCTATAAAGGAAAAGCAATACTCCTTTTCCCTTTAAATCTAATAGTAGGTGAAAATGACAAAGGGTTAGATAGTAAATATTTTAGGTTTTATGGGCCATGTAGGGCCACCATTGCATAGTCTTCTCTTTTTCTACAAACCTTTAAAAATGTAAAACGAGGCATACAAAAACAGGCCACGGGCCAGTCTCATGGCTGCAGTTTGCAGACCCGTGATCTTTATGAATGCTTACAGTTGTGAATTTTACTAAAATCTTCCTTTGATTTTCTGCACCCCGCCTCCCTCCAGTCCGTCCCCACGCACCTGGAGTGGGGATCCAGAGGGTATCTCAAGTTTTTGGACCAGTGCTTGGAAACAGTACCCAGGGCTATCGATGTAAAGCATGGCTGGAAAATAAATGGGGGCAGTAGTGCTTTTCTTATTGTGTGTGTCTGCAGACTTCCCAGGCTTTGCAGAACCTGACACTGTTTGTCTCTGTCTCTTAGTCTTATAAAGGATCTTAGGGAAAACAAAACAAACGGAATAAAAAGATCTCTTCCCAAGACCCACAAAAAGGCCGAGAACCTTCCCTTCTAGACAAACACACACACACGCACTATCGCTCCTAATGACTGCCTACCAAGCCAGCTTGTCTACGAAGCTAATTACCTCGTCCAAAAGAGCGCTTCTAGAAGCTGTGCCTCACTGTAACCTTGAACTATTTCTTCTATCCTCTCAGTTGCTTCCAACGCACCATAACACCCTACTTGGATATCTTCTGTTATGTTCTCTTTGGCAGCTGTTAAATGGCAAGAGGCATCTTTTCAGTGTTGCTTCACTGAGTTGCCGCGTTGTGGAAATGCTGCCTGACACCGAACACTCAGGAAACACACCCACATTTTACTCATGATGGTGAGAACAATAACAGATGAGATGTATCAGTCCCTACGGTATGCTAGGGACTGTTTTCAGCACTGAGTATACACAGCTCACGTAATCCTCAAAGCAACTATTATTTCCATTTTACAGAAAAAGGAAGTGAGGGGTTGGAGAATCAACTCCTGAACTGTTCCCTCTACATGACGCTCCAGTCAGTTATCCTAAACTGAAAGAAGTGCCTTCTCTCTTCTAAGGGCACTCCGGTTGGGCTGGTGTTCTTAGCATGACTGTTTCCAACCTGGTTTGGTCATAACTTGTTCGACTGGCGATCCTGGTACAGTCCACAGAGAATTTGCAATGATCCTGGCCGTACCACCACACAGACCTGAGAGGGCAGGTTGGTGGCTCTTACCTGAATCGAGCTTCCACTGGCACCACTGTTGCTGCTTTTAGTTACTTAGTTGCCCACACTGGAAAACATATATATTTCGCAGAAAAATCTTAATGTCTGCCTCTTCTTAAAACATCAGAGGATCTGGCAATCCTGGGCGTGCGTTCCAGCGAGGCCATAATAGTCTCCATCCGCCGCCTTCATCCTGCACAATGCTTTTCAGTCGGCCTGTCTTGGAAGACCACTTCACCCATTGGCATTTTCTGAGGGTTTGTTTTTGAATTAGCAACTCTTAATAGACATACCGCTTCTGACTTGCTCACCCAAATAGAGAACACCGTGTTGTGATTCTCGTGGAAAAATGTACAGACCTAGTCAAAGCATGCCACGTTGGAGACTTACATCCTAGCAGTATAATTTAATAACCTCCCCATGCTTCCCTCTCTACTCATCTATTATTATCCCAGGCATTTACCAGCTAAAGAAACATTTGGCAGTGTCTTAATGTGCTAGATTCTTTCTGTTCCTTTGCTGTTTTGAATAGCTGTGTCAGCTTTTTTATTGCTTACATGACTTAGGTAATACATGTCTGCGGATATTTTCTGGTATGCTTTATGAAAGTTTGTAAAAGTAATTGTCAGAAATGATCATGCTTTGATTAAACGAATATGCTATTGAGGAGTTAGGTATACAATTTAAAGATGGCATGAATAGTTTGTTAGCATATCTGTCAATATTTCAATAGCTTTAAATTGTAGATACATTTGTGGGAACACTATCCTATTTTGCAAATTTGACAGCAATAACTGTTTCTGGAATGCATTGGACATTATTTTCTACATTGTTTGATGCCAATCACATTCACTGCAAACTGCTTATTACTTTATTGCTGAAGATGGCAACATGTATTTATTTAGCTTTTTATTTTAGAATCAGCAGGCTATCACTCGCTTTATTAATCATATCCAACCTTGAGGATTATAGCCACTAGTTTCGAGTTTATCTAATTGCTGCTGCTCAAAAAACTGAGAAATCAGTAATAACGGTTATATCATCTCCCTTGAGGAATTACTGTTCTTCAGGATGTTATATTTGCTATTGAGAAAAGAGAGGCTTGCAATTTATGGATATAAATATATTTTCTATTGAAAATAATGCATAAGCAGCTTTCTAACTTTTGTTTTAAGGTGCCCCCCCACACCCCATGAAAAGAAACAGGGTGAACTTTCTTCATGCACCCTATGATTTTCCTCTGGTTCTTACTATTTAGAAAGGTTTCCTTTTCTTGTATTCCCAGGGTTCTCTCCGGCGGACACTATTATGTCTGTTATAAGATTAAAACTACGTTTGTTAACTCACACACCATTGTTTTTATTAGCCCAGCAGCAAAGTCAATATTTCTAATTTGTTGTCTCTGGATTTATGCCCAGTTTTGATGTAAAATAACAGCCCAGCAAGGCAACATAATATACACTGACCCAAATCTATAAAGATGGGAAATGAAAGACAAAATAAAATAAAAAAATTACTTAGGAATTGGAATGCGAAAACAATCTGAAACCACAGAGCTGTCTCAGCCTGGATTGTTCTTGATTTTTGAAAAAGAAGGCCCCTTCGGACATTCAGAATTCAGAAGAGAAGGTGGAAGCTTCAGAGGGTCTTTCCCAAACACTGTGACACTATTTCTCCCCCTTGTGCTGGGGGGCGTCCAATATAAAGTCAAGAAAGCTGGGTTCCAGCCCAGCCTCAGCTCTTACATGCCTCAAGCTGCTTCTCTGTCCTGTGCCTCAGTTTCCTTATTTGTAAAAGGAGGGGTTGGTTAAGACTTAACTCTTGTCCTACCAGCTCCTGAGTTCCATAGCTCTGATTCCTCAGAGTAAAAGAATAAAACTAAATACACACTCCTGTTCTAACACACTGTTTTCGAGAAGAGGAAAGAAAATGGAAGACAAGGAATAAATAGCAGTAAAAGATGGTATAGTGAGAATTACTGATAAATGCAGATTCTGTCACCCATTTCCCTCCACTTCCTTTGTGAACCATAGAAGTCCCCCAGAGAAAGCTGGTTCCAAATCTATCCCCATAGTCACTACACATGGGGAGGGTTATGATTGCCGTGTAGTTCTGCCTGTTACCAAAATATATCAAGGCCACCCTACGGTTGTGCCAGAAAGAAGTCCCCGTATCGGAAGTTAAGGTGTGGTGACGACAGAACGCTCTCTGCCTTCCACTGCAAAGCCGATGGCAATGAGTTGGTCACACACGTTCAGACACTTTCTGGTTCCCAGTTACTTCTGCAGATTTTACTTGTTAACACTTATGAACTGAATATAAGGTTACAACTTGTACAGATAGGAGGGAAACACAGGCAGTGAGTGTCAGAGTTAAATGTACATGTATGTTTATATGGTAACTGCGGAAGGACTGACTGGGTGAGGCCAATAGAGTATCACATAATAAATCAGAAATCAAAAACAACTGGAGGGAACAGGAGAGGAAGGAGGTGGGCCGGCTTGGCCCAAAGGACTGGGTGCCCAGGACCCTGGTCTGTGCTCCTGGGGTGCCCCTTTTGCCCTTATGCACCAGGTCCTTTTTTCTTCCCTGCAGTTCAATGATGTGAAGGGAATGTTGGCCGTGGTGAGCGATGGGGTCAAATTATCAATAGCAAGGTAAACTTCAAAGAATTCTTTTAGGATTGGGAGGAAGGGAACAGTAAAAAAGAGGGAAGGAAAATGAGGGCAGAATCTTACAAAGAAAAGGGGGTGAGAGACCATTTTGAGAGAGTAAAAGCCAGCTGGACTGGGCACCAGGAGCCCTGGACTGGGAGATGTTGGTGCCCAGGCCCGGGCAGCGAGAGAGCCGCAGCTGGAGGAAGGACCAGTTGCCTGTGCAGCGTCTCCTTCCAACCTGATCTCAAAAAACTCACCCCTAAACTAAAACACCATAACTTCCAAAAATTATGTAACAAGAATAACAAGGGCAGTTTCTAGGTTTGCCCTCATACCATGTAAAAATTCTTTAACATTTCAAAATGAATTAATATCTCCAGGGAATTTGAAATGGGGGTGGTTCTGCAGGAGCGGCCCTTTAGAAGGGGGCATAAATATCTCAGATGTGGTTGCCAATTCCTCCCAAAGCCCCTGGTCTAGATGCTCTCACACCTCTCAGATTATCTTACTTACTTACTAACTGTGTGTCCAGGCTACATCATATCTGAGCCTCTCCCTTGGCCCTCACGGCCAAGTGATTAGGTGATCTGTTGATTTACTCGTGTTCCCCCACTTTTTTGTACAGGGGTTTATTTCCTTTCTTCTATCCCATTAACAATTGCCATGTGCCCTGTTCCCTGTGTCCAGGGCTCTTCAAGCCCATCCCCACATGCCTAAGTGCTAGGTAAGTTTCAAGGTCCTGCTCAAACACAATCTCACCCATTATTCCTGCCAACCCTGTGGCACAAAGCAACCATGCTTCCGCTGAACACCACCGGTTTCCACTGGCACCTTGCAGCAGTATGTGCCCTCAGCCACCTTGCACTCTGGTATTTACAGATGCATCCTCTAGTGCAAGGAGGACATGTATCTGATTTATTTGCTGGATCTGCTTTGTTTGGGTCCTGTAAGTAGTGACTAATACGTTTCTGATGCATTCAGAAATGTACGCATCTCTACAAGGAACACTTTACAGACCTTACTGACTGTAAGGAGCATATGTGACAACGGAATTGGAACTAGCAGCTGTTTTAAATCTTAGTGTGCTCCTCCTTCTTGATTCTCTCTTTCTGCTGCTGGCGTCTGCATCTCTCCATCGCCCATTATGACACTGCACCTTTCCTGATTCCTCCATTTGTTCATAGCCCATATCTGGTCATTGCCTGTAACTCCCAATTACATTCTATCCTTTTCCTTCTCATAGTCAGATCTTTATGATCTCTTGTCTGGGTACCTCAAAGATCTCCTGTTGGGCCTTCCTGCTTCTATGCTTCATTCACTAATTCATCCTCTGCAAAAGTACCAAAGTGATTTATCTAAAACACAAACCTAACCCATGTCATAGCCAGGTCATACTTTTCTAAGGTTTCCATCATCTCAAGTTATTTTTATGTGGCATATAATATTCTCTTTGACTGCCACCTTGTCTACCTCTCTAGAGTCACCTCCAACTTCTATTCTTTTCTCATGTGCCATGCTGTTTATTACCTTGACAGTTTTATTACATTTCCTCCGTTTTGAATGCCTGACAACATCTAGCCAGTATGTGGCTGATGTCTGTTTATTCTTCAAGAATCTTAACTTCTACAACGGTGTTCCTATACATCTTAGTTCTTCTATCCCTCAAGACTTCAGACTCCTATAAGGTCCTCTCATTAACCACTTCCCTATACATATTGCTACCACTGCATATACCTAATTTATTATAATACTTTCCTGGAAGTCTCCGAGCTCTTTGATGATATGCTTATGCCTCTGAATACCTAAGACCTAGTACTGGGTCTATTACATTATAGGTGTTCCATAAAGATTTGCTGAATGAATGAATAAATGTTAATATGAAATTGTACAAATATAAGTTATCTAAACAGTGGCAAGAAAACATAACCTTCATTGTTGGGAAGCAGCAAAAAGTCATAAAATTAACCTAAAATAATTCAAGAGCAAATTGAACCAGCCTCACTGATGTCACTGGAACTAAAAGCATGTGTGGCTGTGGCAGGACAGGGAGAGTGAAGGGAAATAGGGGCCAGGCAGTGCTCAGCAAAGGGTTTAAATGGCAAGTAAAACGGTAGGTTTGTGTTTTTTTCCAGAGTGTCGGGCACATGTTTCAAAGGTGAATCTAAAGGGGAAAGACTAGAAGCGGGAAGATCCACTGGGAGGTACAAGCATCATCGAGGAAAGAAATGATGACAGGCTCCATGTGAGCAGTGGTGGCTGGGAAAGGGGACGGGTCTGGCGATGAAGAGGAGTGAAGTCAATATGAATCGTTGATTTGGGCAATGAGTTTATCTACCTAACCAGCGAGTTATCAGTTGAGATGTGCGTTCTTACGACTGATAAGAGCAAGTTGCATCGGCAACTTGGCGATGATGCCTCAGTAATGCAGCAGCTGGCATCACTGTCCCTCGAGAGAGTTGACTGGATACATCACACAGCTCTTCACTTGGACCAAGGTCAATATCGAAGGAAAAAGACATAACCAGTAGTAAGCTTGCAATGGTGATAATGACTCTGCGTCTAAATAAACTACCAATTATAACCAATGGCAGAAGGTATTATGGGATGTTGTCATGCTTGTTCATTTATGTGTTAATGAGAGAACAGTTTGCTGAGCCCAGTTACCTTGCAGATTGCTAAGTGCGTGTCCTCTCTGAACCACTGGGTGGATGTAGTTAGGATTTGAAGTGGGGAAAGGATCACAGCCTGTGAAAAGTTGCTCCGAAGTCCCTTGCAACCACTGCTTGCAAATCAATGGGAAGTTTCAGATTTTGGTTCCTAAATGGGATTTTCTTACATTCACTAATTTTTTTTTATCCAACTTGACCTAAACAGAACTAGAACATTCTTTAGAGTTCCACATAAATACAAAAGGAAACTATTATTTTGGCATTTATTTTTGAGGCTGGCTAAAAACATTAACTCAGGATAAGTGACATCAAGGGCTGGGAGGTGTGGAGTGGTGAGGATGCTGCTAAGTTTATTTTTGATGCTGACTTTGTACTTACATTCAAATCAATCAAAATGTTTTTGGCTGTTGCCAGGTGTTATTAGTGTGGAAACACTAAAACAATAGGAGGTATATAAAGTAATAAAAAAGGACTATGGGACCAGCCCTAATCATAATCTAAATAATGGGAAATACAATAAAACAAATGAACTGAAAACACTGAAAATACTCAACAGCATTTCAATTGAAAGAGGCAAGTATTACATTATCCAAAATGATGTGAGCTTTTCCTGATTCGGATACTAATGCAAGCACAGCGTTTTCTCCTTTGTATGTATGAGAAAGCTAGCCCTTTTGAGAGTTAGAATAGCTTTCAAGGCTCCTGATTTAAATTTCAAACTCTTGATCATAGCTGGGGAGCAAAGGATTTTTTTTTATCTTGGAATTGGAAATTGAGTTCTTTAGCTCTATACCAAGTGATAATATTAAGCATTTTGTTGTATCCACCATGCAAGCCAAGTTCCCCACTGAGTCTTCCGAGCCACAGTGAATGAACCATATTTGGATTTGCTTATCAGGCAGAGACATTTAGAAAGACAATGCACTTGTCCAGCAAGACTGAGACTCCTGATGCTTTTCGATAGGCCTGTGGAGAGCTGCAGAATGGGCCCCAAAATCAGGCCGACATGGTCGCTTAACAAGCTTCAGCGTGCTCTGTGGGTACAGCGAGTTTGTGGGGTCCCCCACAGGGCGGCTGATGGCAGCCATCATAATTAGAACACATGAATCAAAAAACACCAGGTGAAGATTTTGCCTTAGAAGAAAGAAAAGGCAGATGGAGGGAATTACCATGCCCTTTGACTATTAAGCTCTTTCCTGCAGCTAGATTGCTGGCCAGCCCCGGCTGCATGAATGGGTCTGCAGGGCAGTTTGCAGACATCTCCGCCGGCCTTCCTACAACCGATCTTCAAAGTGGCAAAGAGAGCAGAAAATCTCTTCCGTGTCAATTCAGTGGAAGAAGCAAAACCTCAGCCTTTCTCCCAACATTTGATAAAACAGGTAAAACAGTGTTTGCTTTAATTTCTTTCTTAATGCGAAGAGTGATGTGGCAATCTTTGCATGGGAAGAAAACCTCTACAACCCTTAAGGGATATGACCTTGAAAGAGATTTGCTGAACTTTAGTACGACTGGATTTTTTCCAATCTTTATGGGCTCTTCATTTTAAAATCTGCCTAACAAAAAGCTCTGCCAGGAAAGCTGTTATTATAAAGATGCTTCTCAAAGGGAGAAGTGGGTTAATTGCAAGCTCTCTAGTAAAATAAAGGAGGGTTTTGAAAACAAGTGCAAAATTGACAAAATGTACCACATTGCTCTTATGGAAAAGAGAAACTACGAGGGAGAAACATTTGAAATGGCAAAATGTCTAACATAAATAGATGCTATAAAACTTGCTGAAAGAGACTATAAGAGATCTCAGATTACTCATGAACAGTTGCCCATCTGACCTTGCTATGAATATAGAAGTCCATTAGCAATCAAATTTTCAAACATAATTGTATACTAAAAATATATGTATTTTTCCCTATCCATTTATGTTGACAGGATTTCGTTTCATACCACAATCCGGACTTATTTATGTTTTTATCTTCTTCTCCACTGTATTGCTTTTGAGATTTAATAAACATACTTCACAATGAAGAGCTGAACAGTAAATCGTGAATTTGATGGGAAGACTTGCTTTCGGCATTCCATGGCTTTTATGGAAATGTAAGTGCCATTTTTGGGGCCAAAATCAAAGCTTCAAAATACACAGGAATGTTTGTTTGCCTGTTTATAAGCAGTTGAAATGTTTTTCTAACAAAGTTAATCTTAAGGGCATTCCTCTGACCTTAGCGCTTTTGAGAAAAAAAATCACACTGTATTGTTGTAGCTGTAACTTGAGTGATAGTGACATTGTTTAATATAAGAATGTGGCTGATACCAGATTATTTTGAAGGACTTTGTATTTGAATGTTTCTTATAGGTGAGACAAAATATAGCACGAGACCCTGGCCAGAAACCCCATTATCATGTAGACTCACAGAGATTTTTACTGAATCTATCAAAGAAATTACAGAGAAAATTGCACGTGGCCCAAGGGTGGCAGTCCCTGGAGGAGACGTGTCTTAATTTGGCCTATTAAGTAAATGAATATTCTTGAGAATCCACAGAGTCAAGCAAAAACTCAACAGTGCTCATTGCCTTCTGTTATTTTAGTATGAGTCACACTAGACATTTCTCTGTCTGATTTGAGCTTCATTTGGAAGCAATGAACTATTTTATATTAG
The DNA here is from genome assembly GCF_040802235.1 of Manis javanica. Classification (NCBI taxonomy): domain Eukaryota; kingdom Metazoa; phylum Chordata; class Mammalia; order Pholidota; family Manidae; genus Manis; species Manis javanica. The sequence continues at coordinate 103,118,075 of NC_133167.1, forward strand.
ATATAAAAAGGGTCTCTAGTGCATGGACCACATTTGCCTACATCAGTTTTTTAAGGCTTAATTGAGTACAATTGCATTCACATTCAACATAGCTCCAAATAATAACCAGCTCCTTCCTACTCAACGCTGTTCCCTCATTTTTGGAAGTGTATCAACCCGGTGAAGATAGTTGGAGGTACAACATTTACAACATGACTATTTTTTACTCTTACTATTACGATATAAATTTCACTTTCCTGAGATTCATACTGAGCATCAAAATGGCCAGAAGTCACGTTAAGTAAAATACTTCACTTATGGTTTACAAATACCACGCCAGATGCCCAAGCATACCTTCATATTTATTTATTTTTTTAATCATAATTTTTGTTTATTTTATTTACTGTTTGTAATTCAATCTTTGCTATTATGAGCCAAACCAAAGGAGGGTAGAAACTTAAAAATTATTTAAAATTTCCATTACTTCTTAAGTGGGAAAATAAATATGAAGCATTTATAAAAGGTTTCTTGTAAATGTGGCAATAAAAATAATAAATAGCTGGGGATAATGAGAACAGAAACTTGAGTAGCTGAGAGAGGCCCACGTTCCTTGCAAACAACTATGCTGGAGACACGATTCTTTTATTGAAGATGCTTTGCGCACTCTACAGCTGACCCAGCTTACCTGGCTCTTGAGGTTTAAAAACTCTTTGTTCTAGGCTGACTGTCTTCCTGGGGAGACTGGTTCACTCCCTTAGAGTTTCCAGTGTATTCTGTACACGTCCCTGTTAAAGCATTGATGTCATACAATCATCTTTTACATAGTTGCTTCCCAAACTAGACTCTTAGGTCTGGAGCACAGGACCCAGGTTTCATTCATATTTGAACCCCAGGTCCCAGGAGAGGATGGGACATAGAGTCAGCAGGAAAAGGTAACTTGTCTCTAAATATCACTAGAAATTCCCGCTGAGAAATATTCTCAATGAGGGCGGAAGATAGCTGCCATTTTCACACTCCCTGAAGTGTGAAATGAAAAAGCAGCAGCAGAATTCAGATGAAGAAGAATTCAGTTCAGCCTGGGACCATTTCTTGATACAGGAAGCCTCTGAATGTTTAACTGTCCTTGCCTAAAAAAATGTTAAGAATTAACTAAGAAAGCCTCATTTTCCCAAACCGAGATTGAATATCTGTGATGAGATAAACGCTTCCTGCCACTATGGTTGCTTCTCTGTTAAGAAATTCCTTGTTTGTTTCTGCTCATAAGCAGTCAATCTTCTTTTATATTTTCTTTCCTATCCTCAAAAACAAGTCATACTTTGTAACTTCTGCAGTCCTGACTCTAACCATGGGAGAACCTTAACAGATAATGCTAACAGACAATACATATGATGCAGTTAATTATTGTTAGAGTTTACTTTGAAAAGGCACCACACTGCAGACACAATCTTGAAAATGTTCTTTCTATTTCATGCTTAGCAAACCAAGTTGTTTTAGTGGAGTAGAATAAAATGAGCTACTTTGTAGCGACCCGACCAGCATTCTCAGTGTTCAGGCTTTGCTTGTGTGCCTAAACGCCAAAACTAAAAACGACTGGAGTTTACCAGAAGTAGAGCGACTGGCTTTCACTCTGCTCTGTGCCAAGCAGGTATGATACGGTCAGCATTTAGAAATCGGAGACATAATCTGCGTGGTACCAAGAAAATACAATGAGGTAGTACTGGTAATATAGGCAGAAGACACAGTTTTGATCCTGGCTCCTCCCCTTAGTAACTGTGTTTCCGTGGGCAAATTCCCCATCCATAAAATTGGGGTATAAACACTAACATATTTCATCAGGTTGCTGTGACAATTAAATAAGAAGACGTGTAAAGTGTTCGAATCTGTGCTCCAAGTCCAGCAAGTGCTCTTTAAGTGGTGGCCTGAATGAGGAGGAAGAAAATAAAAGATCTACCATTCATTAGGCTCTTATTCTCCAACACAGTGCTAAGTACTTTAAATTCATTAATAATAATAATAATAATAATAACCCAAGTTCTACAGAGCTGCCCCGTCTAAGGTCTTTGTTTAATTGAGAGACGGTGAGGGGGAGGTGAGAGTTATGCACATGGTAAAGGTCATCCTTACTGTTACGACACTCCCCAAGGTCTAGAAAGCCCTTTCTGGTCAAATGGCAGCTAAAAGCAGATTCACCCTGTGTGCTTTAGTGGCACCTTGTGCTTGTCACCAAGTACAGGGGTCACTGACTCCAGAGACTGCGCAAAGCCGGTCATACTTGGGGAAGTAGCTGTTTAAAAGTATGTAAGTACTAAAGTTAATAATTATTATCAGATTTTCCTTTCTTTTAGATGGGATTTCTTGAGAATTCAACTGGTATACCATTTTCCCATGCTTTTTATGCTCTGACATAATAATGGAGTCACAAAAATGATACAATAATAACATAGTTTTTCCTTTTTTTCTTTTTAGTTAGCATCTCTTGTGATTTGACATAAAGGTGATGTAATGATATCAGATAGAGTTTTTTCCTTACCCTGAGGAGTGCTTCATATCCCCCATGACATTAGTTGATATTCAGGCATTTTTTTTCATTTATATAGGATGACACTTTGGTCAAACTTGTTAAGGCAAATTGTTCTCCCACTCCCGTGATAAGACACTGCAAGACTTTTCAATTGCTTAGGAACAGGACGTGTGTGTGTGTGATATGTGTATGTATTGGTACATATCCATTTTAATGATATATGTCAATTCCAGACTAAACTAGAGCTAAGTTTTGTAGGTATGTCCCAGTGGGCTTACCTCTTTCTGGATCCTTAACAAAGCCCCACGGACCATTAGGAGACAGTTTAGAAGGACCAGTGCCCTTCTGGGGTGGCACAGCTCGACCTTGACCAGTGGCCCTGCTTCATGGCTGCATTCCACACTTTTGTTTTCATTTATATCTCATCACAGATATTCCTTTTGCTTCATACAAACTAACATATGTTATCATCTGCACATGGATCCACTTACTATTGTTGTCTGGCCTTTCTGAGCACCATTCAAAATGCTGTCTCCTGGCTCTCACTTCCCGTTATCCCCCCGATTCGATATTCAACTCATAACTCACTTCTCCTCTTAAGCATTTTCTACCTAATTCCTCTTAACTTTTGTCACCGAGCACTTGGGCACACTCTCTCTGCATTTCCATACTCATTTTATGCTTCATCATGAAGTATTATGAATACATTTATTTGTACTTCCATTAAATTATTTCAGGAGTGCATGTCAATTCTCCAAACACATTTTGAGTTTCTAAAAGCCAGATGATGTCTTTCAAGTCTATTTTAAAGCAATTTCTCTCCCATACCTTAGATCCCATTATAATACTCCTTATACACTCAGCAAAAAGTGTTAGTTGAATAAACTTCAAAATGGTTACGGGGCAATGGAGTAGAATGTATGTATTTTCTGTTCATGGATTATTAAAATGGGTTGATTGTCTCTTGTACTGAAATGATAGAGCTTTCATAAGAAACTGGCAGGAAATGTTTACCTAGAATAAGGAAAGGGAAAAATCCTTCCCATAAAAAAAAAAAAAACAAAAAAAACTGGGGACATTGAAAATTCAAAAAACAATGTATTTAATACCCAGGAGTTCACATGAGCAAATAAGGGGAAGGAACAAATATAAATAATTGGAAAGCTTTCCAATTCATTTGATGAGGCTGAAAATAACTATAAAACAAAAACACAATAGAGAGAAAAACAGAGCAGAAAACTTGTGAGTACAAAAGAAAAGCTATAAATAAAATATTAGCAAATCAGACCAACAATATACTGAAAAATGTTATGATTAAATAGGTTTTATTGTGGGAATGCAGGAAGAATGCAAATTATGGTATATTATTAATATATTGAGAAGTCTAGAGATAAACATAAGGATTATTTTCACAGATACTGCAAAAGCCTTTGGTAAAACACACCACTCAGTTGTGATAAAAATTAAAACAAAACTTCTGTAAACAGAAAGAGGAAATATTCCTTAAGTAATAAAGGGCATGTTAGAAAACAACAGTTCACTTAAGGGGAAAATAACAGAACCTTCCTATTTGAGTAAAGAATAAGACAAGAAGGGCCATTATTGCCACCATTATTCTTTATTTTTGGGGTCCTGGCCAGAGCAACAGAAAAAGAATAGTAATTTGAAGTAAAAATAGTGAACCATAGTACATTAAATTACATTTTTGAAAATGCTAGCGTTTTATACTTAAAGAACCATCTGAAAAACCATGAAAACAGTAAGTTCAATGAGTTAGCCAGATTCAAACTGAGCCTACTAAAAATTATAGTTGGTTGGAAGTAAATTGGAAAAAGGAGACTTATTCACAGTGGCAACGGTAACCACCACAGATTTGGTAATCAAGCAATACCCTTAAAAATTATGCCAGATAGAGCTATACGTATTTTTTGGTTCTGAATATTCAATATCCTAAAGAGATGAACTCTCTAATTAATCTAAAAACTGACTGCAATTCTGATGAAATTTTAATAGAACACATGTAGGGTGCAAATAAAAACAAAATGATTCTGAAATTCATCTGGAAGAAGAGCTACCAGGACAACTGTCATGGGAAGGAAGAATAATGGAAATGCTAAGAGGAGAAATTCCCTTATTAGATTGTAAAGTATGTTAATGACACAGGAAGTAGAACAGAGTGCTACCATCAGAGGAATCGACTGACTAAATACAAAAGGAAACAGTGTACTCACAAGAGACACATACAAGACAGGTATTTGGTTATGGTTCAGAGTATTCTTTGGATTAAAGAGAGCACTTCCTCTCATAATTTACAAAATCACATAAATATCTGTGAAGACTTCAGTGTATAACACAATAAAATCACAACTAGGACAACATAAAATTGAAAATATATGCCAACGAACCAGAATGGATGGGTGAGAGAATGCAGAACTCTACATTCAGAAGATACGTCCCAGTATATGGCTTTGCATTATGTCAAAGTGGCTAGGCTGGAACTACACTGCCCAGGATTCACATCCCTGTTCGAGTGCCCGAGGCAGGGTGCAATCAGAGAACTGGGAACATTGATTCACAACTGGTTAAACGGGAAACCTGAATAAGATTTGGAAGGTCAAAGAGAAACAGTGGCCTTTTCTCTCTAAAGCACATCACGGCTAGAGGTCCTGTGGATCCCGGCTTGTCCTTATTCTCCCAGGCTCCCTGACCAGTTCTCTCTGCAGCCGACCACCAGCAATACAGACACCACAGATCCATAAAGTCTCCACCAATTAGTCTGTTACCTCTGTTACTCTCCTCTGCAGACCCACTGCACAGCCAGCTACGCCTGGCTGCAGGGCTGGCTAGACCTCCAACTGTCCCCTGCTTCTCTCCCTCAATTATGAAAAGACTTCATTCTTATCATAACCCATTTTCCATAATGCTTACAGTATTTCCACTCCCTTGATTGCGCCCTGACTCACACTCAGCAAAAAAAAAATCTCCCAACCTCAGGGTGGAATTCCTGTGAGGAGCTCTTCGATGAAAAAGAAAAGGTTACGTGAACAGAGGTAATTTTATTCACAGAAATGGATACTGTTTACTTGGACTGGATATCTTTTTACATTGCTTTCTTACAGTGAGACTAGTGCGCTGAACTGCACGATCCAGCTCAAAGCAAAGATTTTGTTTTCTTGCCTCGCAAAGGATGTCTGAGCAGAGGAACAAAAGACTTATTTCTGGATCAGATTCCGACTTCCAAGTCAAAACTGCCTAATGAACTGGAAGCAATGGAACTTGAGGAAGTGGCCATCCCATCATAAGGACACTGAGGGACGCCAAGGGAACTGGGTAGGGCCAGACGGGTGGCCTCAATAGCAGCGGAGCTTTTCATTTTTAATTATATAAAAGGTTGATGAACTCCTCTGTCTTGAGTCTCTGAAAAGGTAGACAAAGCAAAGAAGAGGAAACTTTCAAAAATGGAATTATTATAATAAAATTACCAACACTGTACATTGCGTGCAGCAAAATTATGACACTACAGGAAGGGGCTATATATTAATGAACATTGATTTAAACTAAGAATAAGAATATCTTATTAAGTGGTTTTGAGTTCTGAAAAAAAAAAATGAGATTTGAGGCTCCTCTTTGCCTGTCTTGAAGTAACATGATTTTTTTTTTTTTAGAAATACGTTTGACTTTAAGGAAACTCACATTCACATCTGCAAATAGAGTGATGCCTGTGTAGTGGAAATTTTGTCAGCATTGAGTTAAGTAATTATGTGAAAAATACTTCAAACGGTGCTAGAAGCTTTATAAAGAAGTTCTATTAAAGGAAACCTGCTAATAAGGTCTATACATTGTATGAGGTTTTTTTCATGAGTTTATTATCAGTTTCAATGAAAAAATGAAATGCAGCTCTCAGAATAGTATCTGATATAAAAGTTTAATATATATTGTTGAGTGAACGCTTTTCTTTTTTTTTTTTTTTTCCAGTTTTGGTTTGGCATTTATGCAGAAAAAGATTGTTTTAGAGGAGCTTAGTTCCAGCCTAAGTGAAGGGAAAGTTAAAGGAAGTTTAAACTGTGTTATATTATAAGCTAAGTCCCTGTCCCAAAGGAGTTGTATTTTAGGGAAAGAAGACAGTTTGCCAGGGGGATTATGTATCAGCTCCTGGAAATCTCTGAGGAAACATTGGGTCCAGACAGACACAGGATGAGGCAGAAAGGATATTCAAAAGCAGGAAGAAAGACAATTTCACAAATTATAGACATCAGTTTGACATAAACGATTCAACAACTACACGGTATTATTAAAGTATATTCAGTGGTTTCTAAAAAATCAAAGTAATGGGAATCAGCATATGTTCCCCCAGAATAATCATGAATTATTAAGGGTAGAAACTAGCTTTTTAAAAAATCAAGGTCTCTGGCGAAGCCTTGCAAAATAGTCTTGGTGACAACATGGAGGAAATGTAGGCTGGGTAACAAAATGCTGAAGTGAACCTTGCAATCATAGAAATGACTGAACTCTGAACAAGAATGTACCGATGGTTCAGTTTCCACGTGGCAGGGAGGAATCCACAGAGGACAGATGGCCTTTGTCTTCAGCCCTTTCTGTTTGCTGGTTTATCAATAACTTGGTAAAAAACATAGTTGGTCTGCTTATTTAACTTTGCAATATATTGTTAAACTGGTAATTAGTATATTATGGTAATTAGTATATTATGTGGCCAATCCATATCCAAAAAGGTGTCAGCCAGCTGAGATTTGGGGCTATAACAAGTAAGATGAAATTTAATTGGAATAGATATAAAAATCCTCTGCTTAAACATAGGAAACCCACCCCAACAGAAAAACTAGAACCACCATCTGTAAAGCAACAGAAATCAACCACAGAAACAAAGGTACAGAGGAAGGCAGGGGAAATTGTTCTTAAAAAGAATTTCATAAAGGCTTTTGTGGAGGAAAAAAATGTGAGGTTTATGTTAATGCCATGCTCAATATAATCAGGCTGACTGCCTGCCACAGAAGCTCATGGGCCCCCGACTACCCGACAGAAGCTCAGAGTCTGGAGTGAGGTGAGCCACGGTCCTACCCCTGTGCAGCTCTTACCACAGTTCACAGGACTTAGTCCAGAGAATGGATGGATTGGTATGGGGACTGGGACCTCAGCTGAAGGACAGGAGACTGTAGCACACAGCATGTGCTTATAAACATAGTCACCAGGACCCTTTGAGACTAAAACGAACATGTTATAGTGAAGTGGAGGCAGATCTGGGTTACCGTGGAGAACTTTCTAAGCATTAGAATTGTCCTAAATTGGAATTAACTCATGAACCACTGAAGTTTACTGCAAGGATAGGGGCCCAGGACAATCTGTTTGTGGGGACACTGCAGGGGACACTGAAGCTGCGAGTTGGATAGGATATACTCCAAATGTCTCTTAAAATTGAACATTATAATTGTCATCGTGTCTCATGATTATTCAAACTACCTTGAAAAGTTAAAGAGTAGAAGTTACAGTCAAGATCTAATATGATAGAAATAACATCTATTAGAAAACACTTTCTAAAAATAAACCCAACCGGCTTCACTTCACGGATGTATAGAAGCCTTTGTTCCAGGGTCATGCCTGAGTATAAATCATTAATTCAGTACTGGTAGGATGGAGAGTCAACCAATTCAAAGTTAAGAGTTTAAATCTCAACAGTCTAATACCTTGTGACCTGGAAGAGAGGTCATTGAAATGTGTGGGGCCTCTTGCACAGCACTTACATATGAGAAGCTTGGACCAGATGGTCTTTAAGGTATATTTCTACTCTAGGTCTATAAATTTATAACTAGGCCCGTCCTAAATGAGAGCTGAACTCCTTGGTATCAACTGTAGCAAATACTAATAGGATTCCAGGATGTAGAAAGGAAAGTATTCTACAAAGCAACAACTCTCACTGTAGTATTATTGGCTATGTCCTTAAGGATTCTGTGAGTGATTTGGGACTCCACTAGGTAAAGGGAAATGGATAGTTTTGAGTTGATCTGCTGTTGAAGCATAAAAGGAAATAAATACTCGTTGGGCTAAGAGTTTGTGAGGAAAGGCTAAACAGCTGAGATTTAACCTGAAGAAGGGAAGTCTGGCTGAGTGCTTGACGACAGTAATCAAGGCACTTCCAGGAAGTCACGTGGGTGCTGGTGAGCAGGTGCTTCCTGGGATAGATGAGAGCAGAACAAGAGAAATAGATTTAGAGGAAAGTAGAGGTGATGTTTTTCCTTTTTATTATTTTTTTGGATGCCCTATGTTCCTAAGTGTCTTTGAGATAATGAAATATGTTACCAGGGAATGTTGTTGAATCTACTTATCTGACAGTTTTAAGAAAAATTGCAGGGGATTCTCTGCCAGATGTAAGCGTAGTCCAAGCTGGACTCATAATTTTCTACTGTATTAACATGAAATAGGATGAAAATTCAGATAACATGGAATCCAATGTAGGTCTATCTTGAAAAATAACTAAGGTTTGTGGGACGCCAGCTGACAATGCTGTGATCTCATTTGGTTTTTCGAAATACACTCTTCAGGATGTTGATTGTGTCCAGTCTGGTATCTGAGAAATAGTTTGCTCCTCTAAAAGTCAGAACTGAGTATATTTTTACTTAAGTTGAAAAAAACAGGAATTACGGTGATAAAGTCCTATATCCCTCAGTGAACTCACACTCCATGAAGTTGCGTCTGCATTTTAATCTATATATTAAGAATTTTAAAATATCCAAATATTGTATCAGTCACTCTCTTCACATATTAAGCAAAGGAGCCGGAATTACATCACTTAGTTTTTTTCCTATTAGCTTACGTAGCTTAAGAATGTTTTCCATTTTTAAAAGTATTATTTGGTACAGTCCTGTCATAAATTACTGTGTTTGCATAATATCTGTTACCCAGTGGGTAACATTTGCCATTTACTTACTTAATGCGACTTAAAAAAAAAAATCTCAGTGCCTATGTACAACAGTCCACCCCATTTGGCTGCTTGGCTACGCTTCCTGGCCTTAAGGGACACAAGAGAAATTGTTTCAGAACATTACGCTATGTCTTGGACAGGAACAGGTTTTGGCGTGGGTGACTGAAGCATCTTCACAATCGACAGAACAGTTTGTTAGCCATTCTCCCTGCTTCACACAAAAGCCTCGCTTTGCAAAATGGGATCCTTGGGATTGGCAGAAGGAGCCCCCCCCCCCCCCTAGGAGCTTGTTAGAGGTGCAGCATCGCAGACCTACCGAAACAGAATCTGCATTTAAAAAGGACCCACAGGTGACTGGTATGTCCACTTAAGTTATAGAGGCATTATAATAAAGGAATTTGGGGAAATGAGGAGAGTTGGTTTCCAGTTAAAAAAAAAAAGGGGTGGTGGTGGTGGCAGAGATAGAGTGTGCGTGCTGCGCAAGTCTGAGTGGCAGGACTATATTTTTCCACTGGAGGGACTGATCCTTTCCTAGCATTGCCAGTGGCTCACTGAGACTGTGAAGCTACCCATGACCTCGGCACACAGCTTTACCAATCTTGCTGTCTTCACCCCTTGACAGTCGCTAGCCTAGGAAGTACAGTCTAAACTACATATATTGCAATAGATACTATTTAATGATTACATTTCCATTTGCATCACATATTACATTTTGACTGACCTATGTTCCTGCCCTCCACAACCCTCCAGTTCCCCCAAATCATTCATCATTCTCTGGATTTCTCATCCATGTGTCTTGCCCATGCTTTTCTCATTCTGGAATTCCTTTCTTCCTCTCTGTTCCTGTGGGAATTCCTCACATCTTTAAAGCCACACATTAAAGTTTATTGCCATCACAAAACATTGCCTAATCAGAATTGGTCATATCCCACTGGACATTCCCATAAGACACTGTCCTCTACACATGTGATGTTTAAGAGCTTTGATGTTCTAAGCACCTGGGTTGAACACCCACTCCTTACTGGGTCTGTGATCTCGGCCAGATTTCTTCATCAGTTGAATCCTTAGTTTTATCATCTGTTAAAGAGGGGTAACAATAGTATCTCCTTCATAGGATCACCAGGAAGAATAATAGAGATGATGCTTTACAAAGTGCTTACATCGTATGAGGCACACGGTGAGTTCTCAATAGATATTTGCTATGAATTGTAATGAGAATAGTCTCAAGCTTTGATGCACAACCTTAATGCCATATAGAGTGTTTGTAGGGATATGTGTTTATGTTTTCCATCACACTAGACTGCAAATTTCCTGAGTGCAACTTCCTCACTCTTAAGATAGTCTGGCAGGTCTAGTCATACCACAATTAATTATGTGTAATCACAATTTTTCCAATTGTACTATAAGCCAACATGTTGTTTTAAAAATATGAATAGTCACCATTCTCATCTATGGAACCCCTCAACCTTCTGTCCTGAATGGTCAATTTTTAAAGCCTTTCCTCAAGGGCCTTTTCTCTGAATATCACAATCATGTTTATGGAATTTCCTTCCAAGATCTCCTAAGCTGAACATTCCACAATTAGATTTTATTGGGTTCTCTTGTTGCCCACTCTGATTTGGCACCCCCACTAACGTCTCCAGCGTGTGCCCTGGCCACGTGGCACAACTGCATCCTTGTTTTCCAAAATTGTACCATGTTGTGATGCACAAGTTCTTAAATATTAAACATAGGTGGCATGTTTTCCCTGAAGTTGATGCTCTATAAATTTAACAGACATTGACTAACTCAAGAATTATGATTAAACTCTCCCAGAATGGGGAGAAGTAGATGATTAGACAAGAACAGTAACATCCAAATTCTCCCATAAATTATGTCTATGTATAACAATATATTTGAACTATATTTCATTCCCCAAAATGATTGATAATGGGAAAACAAAACCCAATGAATTAGATATAGCCTGCTCTTTCGTGAAATAATATTTGAACTAAAAGGCTTTACTGGGCTACTTAAGCTCTCACTATTGAACAGTAACTTTGTTGTTTGTCTGTGAACATGTAGGCAATTGATTTACATTAAGCCAATACAGAAATGATTTTGACCAATTCAACTATTTATATCTGGATATGAATAAACATAGCAAGTTTAGGTAGAAATTTAACATTTTTAATCTATTCATGAGTTATCAGACTTTAGACTCAGGAAATGTTTTAATCATAATTACAAATAATTTTTATTAAATGCTAATAGTCTATATGCTTAACAGATTTATATTACTTCAGTCTGTGAGGGAGAAACCATTATTTCCATTTTGCAGATGATGACACGGAGATGCACAGAGGTTAAGTGCTTAAGGAGATGCCCCCTAGTAAGTGGCTTAGTCAGAACAAAATATAGACTGTGATTTTAAAACCTAAATTTTAAATGCAACAATCTCTCCTTTGTATGTGGAAACCGAAACCTGGAGTGTTTATTATCTAAGGTTAAGGTTACATGATATGTTAGTGATAGGTTGAGTTTACCTTTAATTAACTCTATGCCTTTTCTAGCAGATCCTTCACCTGGGTTGGATTGTTTACATTAATATCTGTTAAAGATAATGATGAAATCTGACTTAAAGGAACTCCTTTCAACGGGGGCTACTCTATAAAATCCAATCAAACTGTTACTAATTTCACAATGAAATTCTTCTATCACAATAGTTTAGCTGAGCACCCTTTGCCAGAAGAGGAAAAACATCTCTTGAAACCATGAAGTTAGTTATAATGAAGGTCATTTTCTTGAAAGCTTTCGTGCATTCACAGCAGAACAAAATTTCTAAACCGTGTTTTTTTAAAAAAGGAAATGGAAATAAAGTAAATGAGAGAGATGGCAAGATGGGTCTCATCTTCTTTAGACATTTTATGTTTTCATGTTGTTCTTATATTCTAATTGCTCATAAGATTGTGAAAACAACTATACCCATAAATATTTTATGCCTCCTGCTATCACATCAAAATAAATCATTTGATATTTGTGTACTTGATAGGAATGTTACCGATATAATAAAAGCACACTTATAAATAACTTTTGGTTTGATGGAAAAATGCAGTCTTCTCTAATATAAATTGCCAGTGACATTGTAACATAAAACAGCATTGCTAATGAGGTAAAAAAAAAACAAACAAACCCTAAAAATACTATGGTAAATATGGCAGTTTATTGAGAGTCTGGTTCATGCACAAAGTCCTTCTTACTGTTAAATAATCACACTTTTGCCTTTAAAGTATCAGCAGTATTATCCTATGAAAGCTAATGAGTAGAGATTCTGAATGTTCTAGACAGGATCGTTGTAACACGTAATAATCAAAATCAAACCATGAAACAGAGATTTTCAACTTGGGCAGTGTTTACATTTTGGCTGGATAATTTATTATGGTGAGGAGGTGTTTGTGAATTTTAGGATCTTTAACATCGTCTCTGGCCTCTCCTCACTAAAACCAGTAGCACACAGAATACCCCTACCTCAGCTGTAACGACAGAAAATGTCTCCAGCTACTGGGAATGTCCACTGGGGCACAAAATTGCCCCTTGCTTAGAACCACTGCTTTCAAGTAACAGCCTGAAAGGTCTAGTAGTTGTATTTCATGTTCGCTGTCCGAAACTTGGTTCAATGATCTTCAGTTTTTGATAGTCACGCCTGCGTGTCAATAGACCAAAGTTTAAATGACCTTTTCTGGAGTTTCCAGTGGAATAAGCATTTGTAGTCTGTACATGGGTTGAAATTGCTATTTGCTAATATGCATTCAATTTATAACCTATCACACATACAGGTTTTTCTTAGATCTGAGGATGCCTACCCATTTTCATGGATATCCCTCAGATGCACCTCTTACTCTTAATTTTCCTAATTAGATCCATATGTTTTTCCCCCTTTTCATGTAAATCAATAGATTACATAAAAATATGCCTCGAAGATAAGCAGTTTTGGCATTATCCAAAAATCACAGTTTCCTTGAAAAACAAATGCCTAACTTGGGGTTTCTCAAAAGAGTAGTCCGTGCATCACCTGTCTCAGAATTTTCCAAGATTCTTGGTAATATTATAGATTATTGGTCTCCCCTAACCTACGGAGTGATACCCTCTGAAACAGATGCTACTATTCCACAGGTTGGTAAGCTCCACACCCTCAACAGTCATGGACAGAGGCCACAGAAATAAGAAAAGCAATGTACTTCTGAAAGTATTCAATTCAATGGAAATTATAATGTACATATTCTTTTCAGACCAAATTTGATTCTAAGTTATATATCATAGACTCTTTATACTGACTGATAATAAACACTCAAGACCTTTTGCTAGAATTTACCAAATTTTAAGATAGGTATTTCATACTAAGCCTGCTCATTTGTGAAATAACATTTGAACTAAAAGGCTTTACTGGTCTACTTAGGCTCACTACTGAACAGTAACTTTGCTGCTTACCTATGAAAATGTATGCAATCGATTTACATTAAGCCAATAATAAACTTACATTTAAAAATACTCATTTTAATAATCAAAAAAACTAAGATGGCTAAGATCCAACCCTTTGGTTTTTCTTTCTATGTCACTTTTCCAATTTAAGGTATTTTAAATATCAATCACCAAACTCTGTATTGATAACTGCAATTATTAATGTTTATGTGAAAATCTAAAAATACATAATATCTTACGGCAGGGTTTCATTCAGAGTTCCACTCATCTCATTTAAGTAAAAGAACATGACAATCACTGCCTCACATCCAAACTTAAGAACTGGTAGGTGGCTGTGAAACAGTACAAGAGGGAGGTCTTCCACTTTTTCCTCTACTAATCCCAGTTGAGAAAATGTAACCTTCAGCACCACAGAAAATTTGAAAAATTCCGGATAGTTACACAGTCTTTTTGCTCAGACTGGTGAAAATAATAAAGAGAAAACAATACATTTAAATCCAGCAAGGACAGGCACAAAACTCAAGTAAAAAATATGCACCAACTACATAAAATGTCAGAATATACAATGCTTGACTACTATTTTCTACATATCACCATACTCATTTTAGTGTTCGTTCTGCAATTATATATGTTACACATTCCCTATCAATTTTTATTATTGACGTTTCCTTGAATTTCTTGGTTGGCAGGAAATTTATCTTCTAGTAGATTAGTAAGGAAGGGATAATATATTCTCTGTGACCTTACACAATTAAAACTGTTTTTCTATAGTATTAATATTTAAGAATTGTCTCAATCCATTTCATAATTTTTCCCTTGAGTTACTCAAAAAGGTTGCCCTTGAGACATACAGTACTATCTGAATAATTGTATCCCTATAAATAATTATCACTTTGGATTCTCTCAGGATTTTTTTTTCTTTTTAAATCTTTAAGGTCTAGAATACTAGAATATGTCTTGGAGTTGATTAATTCATGGCAATTTTCCTAGGTACAAATGGTTAGCCTTTTCAGTCTAGTAGGGTTTAGGTTTCTTTAATTTCCAGGAATTCTTTCTTTGATTATAGTTTCAAATATTAGCCCTCTTCCAATATTTTATTTTTCTTATTTTCAGGTTCTTTTCCCCAATTATACATATATTGGGCTTCTTTGCCTGCCTTCCATTTCAGTTACTTTCTCTCTGACTCTTTTTACCTCTTCTTTATTCCTACTTCTTTCTGTTGGTTACTTTCCTGCTTTCATTTGATGTCCTTTTTTAGACTTTCATTGGAATATACTCTCTCTAGGGGCATAGTAAACATCTTATTTCTAAGAAAATTTTGTTTCCTTTTCAGTACACTTCCTGAATTTAATCAATTCTCACTGCATTTTTTTTCCATTTCTGGTTTTAATTTTTTAATTTCTGATTCCATTTTAAAAAATACCTACAAATTCTTGTGTGATGATCCTACATTCAAATTAGAGTGTCGTGTTCACAGTTCTCTTTGTGGTTGTTTTCATCAGCTGTAATACTTTGCTTCACATGATCAATTTTCTCCTGTATGTAGCTTTGTATGGAGTTTTACTTTTTTTTTCTTTTTCTTTGTATACCTTGGTCCCTCATGGCAGGGTTCCTAGTTCTAGGGACCCTCTTCTGTCAGATTAGTATCTGTCTGGTGTGTCTTTCATGTACATTTCTGAGGAGCTGTTATTTCCTCTCTGACTTACCTCACTTCCATTCTCCTTAGGGGCACTACACATATTTCTGTTTATTTCCTTTTCTCTCAGAAGAAATACATCTTTAAGGTTGCCACCTCTGGTCTGCAGCCCCCTCAAGCCTCTTCTCTGCAACTTCTGCTGTAAACTACCAAGTATTGGGCTTTCTGGAGGGTTATTTGGTCTACCGCTTCTCTTTCCAATGGAGTCACTTAACCCTTTGATCCTCCCCCATCCTCTGCAGCCACCAGCTTGTAGCAATAGCAGGAGCTATGTTAGAATTTGGTATTCACTTCTGTCTCCCAATAATGCAAAATGCATGGGTAAACTGTGGTTTTATATGCTGTCCTTTATGTGTTTCCTTTCTTTTTTAAAGAGGATTTATGGACATTCAGGCAGCTGCTCTATCCTTCAGTGGGCCAGGGTTTTACAAGGAAGTAGTTCACCTCTGAAGTCCAGGTATGGTGGCTCATCCGGTAGTAAAAATGAGGGATCCCTAACATGGAGAGAAACTTAATAGTACCAATTTATGTACTTTGGTCCTTTCCACTGGGATTATATTTCCCAATATTCATTCCGACATAAATTAAATGGATCAGTGTTTTTGTTTCAGAAGGAAATCAGTCTTTTAACAAAGCCACCCTGTCCTCCTCTTCTTCCTGCATACCCACTTTTTTTCAGTTATCCATGTGACTTAACATGCAAGAACTCTGAAATTCAGACATGTGCACGCAACTACATTAGTTCCTCCTCTGCAGTGTACCATTTATTCAAAGCATGGCACATAATAAAAGAACCGATAGCATACATTTTCCTTTCTAAACCTTTTCCCTCTAAGATTGCAGGTGTACTTCACTTTGCCAGTGATGTTTCGGGGCTTCATCTGAACATAATTTCGCATCCTCTGAAATGTAACTGTGTATATAATGTGTCTCCTTATTTATGTGTTTTTCAGTTCTTATTGATGAGTGAAGGAAACCTGAGCAGTGTATTATAATGACTTGATGAGAGTGGCTGGCTATTTTTTCCCCAAAGTCATTCAAAAACAGTTTGCTTCTTCTTGAATCAACATTTGTTAAGTCATCTTAAATAATGTTATTCTAGTGTGGAAACCCACTGAATTTTTCTCTTTTGTTCTTGTCATGTCAGAGATTCATGACATGTTGTTCTGATAATCATTAATATCAATGTGGTAGTTTTACAAATATTCATTTCCTTTCAAACAAGCAAGAAAAAAATATTTTTATGAAGAAATAATCCCATTTTTTTCATTATCATACCTAAAGGACTTTCATCACAGATCTTGCTTTTTATGTTTATGTATGTGCCAAATTTAGACATAATAAAAAACAAACATTTCCCAAAGGATCAGTCCTCACAATCAAATAAAATGATCTGTGCAAAGAACAGTGTTACACAACAAAATAAAAAATGATTGGAAAAGCCATATATCTCAGGTACATCTTTATAAATCAAATAATATAGGATAAATGTAAAGATTGCTAATTCTGTTTTTCCTTAAAAAGAACGACTGAAGTAAATTTAAATTGTCAGATCATTCTTAAGAAGCATAATGATCCTGGATCACAGCCTAAGTCACATATTTATATTCATTCTCTACTAAGTCATAAAGATTTTAGATAAATATAAAATAACCATCTGCTCTTAGCATAGGTGCTATAAAATAATTCTGATAATTATGTGGAGAATGTGAATAAATTATAGTGGCTTCACCAAGCACATTGCCCATAAGATGACCAGGTAAGTATCAACTCCAAAATAATTACTCAAAGCTTAGACATTCTGAACTTGATGGTCTTTTGATGGTTGAGGTTGAATGAAAGCACTGAAAATTGCTACTGCTTACAATTCCATGATAGGATAGCCTGTGTCACAAAGTGCTACTTTTTAAAAGGAAGTAACATGCAATTAAGTGTAAACAGGCAAATCAAGGGATGTATGAAAGGGTCCTCAGAGACTACTCATTTTACAACATTTTCCAAACATTTGGGAAGAAATTTTTCTCTTCTACCATGTCTCTTTCTGGGTGTAAGTTTTATAATTATTGAGATGTTTTTAATTTGTTAATAGAATTTTTTTTATTTTGTAAAAAGGCAGGACAAATGAAACCTTAATTTGAATTTTTCACTGGAAAAATCTTTCTTTTAAAGGAACAGAATGTTATAATATACCCCTGAGTAAAATTAGAATTGTTCCACTATGTGTATACTCTTCTATAAGCAAGAAAAAGAATGACAACAATTATTCATTTATTTTTTTCCATTGGACAAATCATCTCCAGGCATCAAATGCTGGCTCTATAGAAAGTCATAATCAAAATGATCTATAACAGTTCTGCCAATGTGTATGTCAACATACTCTTGGTGTTCATGGAAGTTTCCACAATTTAATAAGAACTCCAATTAAAGTTCCTAAATTAAACATTCCTAGAGTAGACAGTAACCTGATTTTGGCAAATAATTTTGACTCTGGTTTTGAATTAACTTAAGTCAATGCTAAAAGAGATATTAATCACCTAGGACAGGGGCTGTCAAACTTTTTCTTTAGAAGGCTAAATTGCAAATATTTTAGGCTTTGCAGGGCATATATATTGTCTGTTGTAAATTTGCAGTTCTGAAGGTGTAGCAAACAGCCTCCATACACAACGTGATGGGTGTGGCTACCTTCTAAGAAAATCTTATTTAGGAGCAAGGGCATTTGAATTTCATATAATTTTCAAATGCCACAAGGTATTCTTCTTTTGATTTTTTTCAACCATATAAAAATGTAAAAATAATTCTTAGTTCATAGGCTACATAAAAACAGGTGATGGGCCAGATTTGGCTCAAAGACTGTAGTTTGCTGACCTGTTCCCTAGGAAATTACACTAATTATTTTTAGAGCATATGATAAATATTATGTTGCTGATTATGGTGATGAAGAAGATTAGCATGATTACGATGAAAATGACTAAAAGAACTGGAGTGAACACTAGAAACAGTCTAATTCATTTACCATTTATGATACAAAGTTCAAAGTTCTTCAGGCTTCGCTTCCTTTGGTATAGTTTTCTTATTCTTTGTTATGGTACTTTAAATCTTCAAAGTAGTGCACCCTTTTCCTTAGGTAAAAAAAGGGCATTCCTATTTTTATATCAGATATAAAGTCATCGTAATTCATATCATCATCATCCACTTGCCAAGATATTACAACAGGGAGTTTGTCATATTCGTTCTAGAAGTTTTCAATTACATTTTTCCCATCTGATGAATTCCTTTCACTGAAAGTTGAGTTCAAAATACTAATGAACACAATTTTATTTTCTAAGCTCCCTGTGTCTCATATATATAATATATCATGTGTGTATATATGTAAACTAGAAAATCAAATTATCCATCTGTGATTGTACCAGAAATTTCCCCAAGTACCAGAAATTTCATTCTTTAATTCAAATACAACCACAGAACTAGAATTTAAACATGAATTTGGCACCATATCCTGCCGTACCATTCTGCAGATGTCATTTTGATTCAAGTTGCAAAAGTCACTGGTAAGGAAGAGGTCTTGAGAATGGGGTGCTCATTTAGACGATTTTGCAAGTAGCCTGAGCAGTTTTGATGTGGTGGAGAAAGACACAGGGTTTTTTGGTCCCACCCTGCTCCTTACCACAGAACTAGGGAAGCTAGACTGTAGCTAAAAACCCCCAGCAATGTCATTAGTGGGTTCTAAGAGAAAGCTGACCTGGTTGCCTAAGGCAAAACAGTCATCCCCAATTAACTGTCACCACGATGGAGTCTGCAAACCGTTAAGAGTTTTGACTCACATGGACCTCTTCTAATGGAGAGAGTGATGCATTAAACATGGATATGCCAAGAAACAGTTTGGGGTGTGGAGGGAGAGGTGGGGGAATCCGGGTGATATTCTGTGAATGCATGCATACTCTAGACCCTTTGCACCATTTATTCATTTGAGTATTTGTCCTACGCTACTACATGTTTGATAGAGAAGGAGAGATTTTTCTAGGACAATGAAGTCTAGTTCCAGACTAACTGCCTGAACACCATCCTTAGGGTTCCACCCAGCAGACAAGAAGATATTTTACTGTTCACATCACTTCAGAATGGCCTGGGAGGTATTCTTCAAACTGGGTGCTCTCCCAGGACTGTGAGAAAATCTTCACAGTGAGCTCTGGAACTAACTGGAGGAGTCTGTATTTCTCACGTGTGTTGGTAAACAAGAATTTCTTATGAGAATTTAATCTTCTAATGATCCCATAGACACTAACAAAGTGGCCACTATAACTTATCTGTTAACAATGAAAGGAAAGGTCCTGTTGAAAAGAATCATAATAGCTTGGAGGTATTTTTTTAAATTGATATTTTAGATGATGGATGATTTATATTCCAAATGTCACAAATATATTGGACAATTAAATTCATGCTTTAAATCTAAATCCTATGTGCCAGGTATACACTCAATGCTTAGGAATACTTGATTGTGGGGGGCAGCATGTAATTAGAAGCATTTTAGTAAATCATATATAGACTGTGAGGATTTCCTCAAACATAATTGTGAGTGAGAAGTATAATAAAATCACTGTAATACGGTTTTGGTATTGAAAAAACACTTTTGAGATGTGATCTTAGAATGTAATTGTTGGAAGATGGGTGCTTTAAAATCAGGCTTCAAAATGATTATTTTTTCCCTAGTCATCCATTATTAATGATAAGGATTTTGGAAAACATGAGATATGTTTCCATTTTGCTTCAGTAGTAAATAGTGGTACTCAAATTGCCAGAGCTCACCTCGCTGTGCTCAACTAAGTGACCCACCAGCCCATACAGTGCCGCCCATTTGTTTATGTGGACCTCATTCTGAACTGTCACTACTCCAACTTGCTATTTATGTGGCAGTTACAAGAGATGATTCATCTCCCCTGCATGAACACATTTTTTATTTTAGTCATCAATAACCATGACAATGATAATACACTGTAAGACTGACAATGATGAGGTTTTATCCCAACTAGCTTACTATAATTGAGAGTAAAATAAACGATCAATAAAACCATGAACTCTTGCCTTGACTAAGCCACTGATAATACAGAGATGTTTAGAGCAATTATGAATATTTTATAGACCAGACTTACCAAAAAAGTTATTCTGTGTGTGTAACCACACACACACACACACACACGGATTTCTCTATCTATATACAGGAACAGTGAAAGAAAGCGTAATGGAAGAAAAAAATCAAAGGAAGTATAATAATGTCCCACATGGTCAAACCTTAGGTAAAGGAGGTTGTAAAATGTCAGAGGAAATAATCATCAACCATATGACGGACAATCACTAACTGGCATATCATAAGAAATAACAGGTAAATGAACAAATTTCCCATGTCCTACTTGTCAGACTTCTTGGTACTGAGTAGGGAGCCCCACGTCCCTTGAAGCTATAAAATAACTTCTGGAATTGGGCTGATTAAAAATTTTAGGTCACACATCTCACTATTATAACCATAATGGATCCAACTTAGGAGAAATTAAACTACAAATAATATATACTTACAAAGGTATAAAATTAATTCGTGTTAACAGTGGGAAATTATCCAGTAGTGGTCTATTAAATTCAACATAGATACACCTAAGTGACTAG
Organism: Manis javanica; assembly: GCF_040802235.1. NCBI lineage: Eukaryota > Metazoa > Chordata > Mammalia > Pholidota > Manidae > Manis > Manis javanica. Next base: position 103,139,318 of record NC_133167.1, read on the forward strand.
ATTAGTACAAATAAAGGGAATTAGGGAGAATATTTAGAAATTTTATTAGCAATTTAAAAACAATAGAGTGGTGAGTGAAAAGTGGCATGTATTAAGAGGAATAATTATGGCATATTTAATTGCTAAATCATCTTTAATCTTAGTTTGGGGATCCTTGTTTGATCCAGTAATTAATTACAAAAGATTTTTAAATCTACAGGTAGAGATTTTTTTTTCTTTTTTGGAGGAAGGGGAGATCTTTTGTTGGTCAGAAAATATTATCTGGAAATCACTATGACTTGGAATTTTTTTAAGTTTGGTTTGACCAATTCATGAATATTTTTACTTTTTTTTATGATGGAATAAGAGAAAGGTATATATTCTTTCCAGACAGCATCCCATGTAAGAGCCTTAGGACCACAGGCCCTAGAGCCAGACCAGCTGAGTTCAATCCTGGTGTGCTACTCTCTGCCATGGAGCCCCAATCAAGGTACCAGTCCTGGGAAGAGATACCCTGGCATCATACCTGGCACACAGTAAGCATGGTATAATTATTAACTATCTATCATTTTATCTGCCTACTTTTTATCCACATGCATATATATATCACACATCACGCAAATCTGCTGCTAGTATTATTCAGATTTTTCCTTTGTTCACTCAGAATTCTTTCAGAATGTTACAAACCAAGTCTCTACCATCGTATGTTTTTTACTCAATTGTGTTTCTGAGAATTTTTGCATTATATATTCCACAGCTGTGTTGCTTGGTACAAAAAAAGTTTATAATTCTTGATCGTCTTGTAAATAGTTAAGTTTTCTTACTTCAGTTAAAGCCCCTTGGCTCTGCTTAATGGCTATAGTTTTGAATTCCACTTTAGATGACGTTGATAAGACAACTCCACAATTTTTTTCATTTTATATTTACATTTTATGTTTACATTTGTTATATTTTCAACATCTTTTAAACATGTTATTTTAGATGGGCTCTTGGTCAGCAGTTGGATTTTGTCTTTCATCCCACTCTGAAGGTCTTTGGCTCTGTACCGAAACACTAACATTTATATTTATTGTCACATGACTGAATTGACTCCATTCCTCGCTTGAATAAACTATGAACTCATATTATACACTGCTTCATTTTCTCATTTTCCTCATTCTTACTTTTGCTGGGTTAATCAATTTTAATTCATTTTTCATTCTCCATTCACTACCCCCAAGAAATGGAACTTCTGTCAGGCAGTTCTAAATGCAGTGGACGTCAAATGGTTAAACTGTATTTCTGATATCTATGAGCTTCTGATAGAAGGTTTTATATTAAAAACTGAAGACAAAATAGAACATGTAAACGATTTTTATAAGTTGTGAGATATTTTTTTAACAATGGAGAGAGTTGGTATTGATTTTTTAATGTGTTTCCTAAAATAGAAATTTGGTAGAAGATACTGTAGGTTAAAAAAATATTGCTTCTTTAAGAGGGGAATTGCAGGGACTGGGAAATATATTTTTTTCCCCAAAGTACTAAAAACAAGGAGAAACAGAGACTCATGTCACTAAATGTAACCTCTCTGTGAGACCAGAGCTAGGTGCTGGTTTCAGTCATCTTTTCTAATGACACTGGATGGAAGAACTCTGGTTGCCAAATATTTACAAGCCTGCACTTAGCTCAAAGTCGGGCACACAAAAATTGTAGTGACTCTTTTATTTATTAATCTATTTTGTTCTGTAAAGTACAATTATCCACTAAACATATCACCTTAACACAGCTTAAAAAGCTCATTAGTAGAGGCTCTTTGGATCTCAAATATCTTGGTCATTCTATGCTACTCTGCTAAAAGTTCCCAGGCTGAAGAAATGGAAATCTTTCCAAAAATTCATAAATGACTTTGATCTGCATTCCCTCTTTACATTACCAGGAGACTGTTGGGTTTTACAATTAAATGCATTTAACAAGTTAACTACATTAGTGGTTAGAGATCCTTGTTAAGCTAGGAAGGCTCCATCCCCCTTCCCTCAATGATGTACAACATCTTTAAAATGTCCCCACACTGCTGGCCTTCTGTTCTTTATCCAACATATGCCCCCAAAGGAGCTCACTGGGAGGTAAATGAATGCAACAGATTCTCACTAGGCATTTTTATTCAAGTCCATCTATTGTCATATTCTGGAGAACATTTGAGAAGTAAGCTGGGGAATAGTAGTAAAAACAGTAGCAAGCTGGCAGTGGTGCAGTCTGTCATTGTCCCACAGACAAAAGGCAGACTACCATAATAAGCGTTTATTCCTTTCCTATTGGTGGCTTAGGGCTGGAGAAGGGGAGGTATCACTGGTCGTAATTGTAGAACACATAAATAATAATAGTCACTTGCAAATCATAGATCAAAGAAAACAGAGAGAGCTGGCAGTGATGAAGAGAAGAAAATAGATGCTTCGAGCACAAGCTAATTTACTACCCTTTTAAAAAATATGTTCTCCTTCCTAACAGTAAAAGTGGAGTGATTTTGTTTGCCTCTTTAGCTGCAGGTAAGGAAGATGAAACTTGTAAATCATAGGTCTTATGAATTATTGTAGGCACACAGTATGTGTAGATGATTTGCTATTCAAGAGATGTTTTATACATGCAGTCATTACTTTTACTAACTAGATGGAAGCGGTAAGCCTCTTGCTTACTGTAACGTTATTGGCTGAGTGCAGGGCTTGTTAAACCCTATTGTAATGCACATGTGAGGTCTTACAGATTATCTTAGAAAAATTAACCTTAGGATCTGAGAATTCCTACATTTGGGCAATCTGACCTCATGAGAGGGAGACACCTAACATCTGAAAGATTGCAGATTTGAATTGCACCTTCTTTATTGGATGCCCTCCCCCTCACCACCCTCAACACCAAAACATGGAACAAAAGACAGAGGGCAATGCTATAATTGAGCCTGTGTATGACAGGCAGAATGTGGGCATCCTTCTCATTCCCCTCAACCCGTGGAAACTCAATGGGAGAATTCCTGTAGGATCACTAGGGCTGAGACACTCTCCCCATGTTATTACAATGTGGAAAGGTTTCTCATTTACTGCTGGTGAAAAGTCTCTATTGTGGCTTCTAATAAAAACCTGTGAAACCACATGGGTGTAAAGTAATTATTTTTCCAACTTTTCAAGAAACTGGTGGCAATGCTAAGTTCACTGTTTCAGCTTTGGGTGTGAAGTGTTTCACCCTATTTGTGATGGCAGGTTTGCATCTGTGCTGTAACCTATTCTTACAGCAACATAATTGGAGCGCGATTTCGCATGTGGACAGGCTTTCTCCTGATGGATCGCCCACAATGGCTCCAAACAAAAGACAAGATAAACGCCACACGCTCTGCTCTACCTGTTAGCATAGGAGTATTAGCACGCCAGGTGGGCTCTGTGAGGCCCGCCAGCTCTTTGCCCAGGAAGGCGGGCCCTGCTACCAAAGGGAAGGTGGCGATACCAGAGCACAGGAAGAGTGACAGTCCTCACAGGAACAGCAAATGCCCCAGACAGGGACAGTAACCTGAAGTTTACTGTGAAAATGCCTCGGCCACGAGCATTTGAGTCATCAGGTTGCAAAGTGTGCAAGCTGCTGTCCCCAAGATTTGCTTTCATACGGCAGTTTTGACAGTTGCATTGTTCACAGCAAACTGCCCTCGTAGTTCGTTCTGCTTCAGTGCCACTTGACTGTCACAGCCTGTCATGAGGTAAGAAAGCTCTAAACCTCACCCCGTCCAACAGGGTTTAGTCCTTCCTATTACACGGCCACCTTGAAGCACACGGCATGCGATTCTACCCTTCCAACAGCACTTCTGTCCTTTGTTTTAAAAAATGAAATAAACATAGAGAGATCAGCTGTATTATTTTGATGAAAAAATACCAGAGACGTGTATTTACTAAAGAAAGAATGCTGAAATTGGTCAACTATGACTCTAACCCATGATACCGCGGCGCCTTCCCCACCCTTCCAAACAGCAGCGGCTTCTCTCCACCCTTGCGCCGCAGGCCGAGAGCGGGCCCTCTATTGTTTTACCGGGAGAACCAAGCAGAGAACTGGTTGGTTTTCTGCTGGAGCAAGCCTGTGGGAAAACAGTGCGCACCTCTCCCTGAAGCTACCCTAGGTCTGGGATATTCTCATCCATGTACTTGCTTTTCCTGATCTGTGAATTAAGGGAACCCCCCACCCCCCATCTCTTGCCTGAGGAGGGGTGTTTAGGTTTTCAGTCTGTCATCAGATATTTCTCTGGAAAGGTCTCTCCACTGGCCGCTGAGGATGTGACAGACGTCAGACATTAAAATCGGTCTGCTTTTGCTAAGAATGGAGACCACAATTGGGACAGTATTCCTCCCCTACAAAGCAGAGAAATCCAGGCATTCTTGTCCACACTGCTAGTGCTGAACTCATCAAGACCCAGCACACCTTGCCCAACGCTTTGCCCTCATGGAGGTCAGTGTGTCTGCACGACAGTGCCCGAGGAAGAGGTAGGCAGGCAGCAACGCGGTGAAGGGTACCCGGACAGAATCTCATTCATGCATTGATGTCGCTCGGCCACACGCTAGTATCTCTTTTGGAATACTTGCATGGTTTAAAAGTCGCTTGATTTTGTCCAAATCCACTGATTTAAGATAACAACTGTAAATAACTGGTCCTATTTCTCAGGGGTCACTTTGACCTTTTCTGTTTAGATTCAAACCACCTTGCACAGCTCAGATTTTTTAATCGGGCCCCTCACACTTCCTACCATTCAAACTTGATTGATTTATGATTAGACCAATCTGAGTTATTTTCCTATAATTATGTTCTACTGAGAAAACTATTTCTTCATTTACGTTTTATTGAGTTAACAAAGTAAGATGATAAGAAGGGAAGCACCTTCAAGAAACTAATGCTTTCAAAAGTTTCAGAAGATCACAATGAAAAAAAAATCAATGAACTGAATCTTCTATAGGTAACGGATCTTCGAAGAATTAGGTATAAGATTAGAAGGAATTTTTTTTTGCCTTTTAATTAACAGCAGAATAAAAAGCAATAAAAAAACTGGTGTCTGAGATGTGCGGAAAGAAAGGCCATCGTTGCCCTAAGTGTCTGGCACCTTGGCAATATAATCGTCCGAACAACTGTCACTGAGCTGAACTGGAATGTGAGGCTTGGGAAACTGGGAGGCATTCACCAGCAGGTAAGAGATCCACTAGCTGGCACTTGACAGCTGACTTTCTGAAATCTAACAGAACGTACGACCTTGTTAATGCCTTTGGAAAGGTAGCAAAATTCAAGGGTTTATAACCCCTTGGCCCATACCAGTCACATCTTGTTTTTCTGGAGGATGTAAGGCAGATTAATTAAGGGTCTAGGCTAACAATGGAATAGAAATGTCAGACACGGAGAGCTATGAGACAATGAAATGATCCAATCCCGAAATAAAAATCACAGTCACATTTGCCTGCCATCCACAGCTCTCCCGAATACAGTTCTGCCTACCTTTCCAGTTCCACACTAACCACCTCCCAACTGCAACCCTCAATTTCTGCCCAGATTGTCTCAAGAATTATTTATTAAGCATGTTTGATAAATTCCCATGGCTAGTCCTTTGCTAATGCCACTTCCTATTGGAATGCCCTTCTCTTCTTCCTACTTGAAATGTTATCCATATTTGAAGGCAGATTTTACAGTCTTTTCTATCCAAGAAACATATTCTCATTTCTCCACCCAAATATGTTCTCTCTCTATTGAACTTCTAAAGCATGGTTTGCTATTTGTACTTTTCTCACAAAAACAGATTCCGTTGCATTGGTCTTTTCTCTATTGTATCATAAGCAATTTGAGAAAGCAAGATTGTGTGATTTTAAATACATATGTATATACACACAGGCAAATCACCTGGCATATATAACAGTACTGGTCAGTAGTAGGCATTTGATAAATGATACATCGTTGTCGTCTCTATTTTGTTAAAATTTGCACAGAGAACTTTGACTTTGCTTTTGTCAGATATGCTGTTTTGATTGTTGGTCTGGTCACTTTATTGCTTAAAGGTGAGCTTAAATATCCACCAGCATAGCTTGATGTACAAAAGGTATTTTACAAGGGACATACTTCTCAGTTTTATCTGGTCGCTTCCTTTGTCTACATCATTTCATTACATACAAGAATTGAGCCTCATTTAAACCCCCAAATCCTGTTGACAGAAGAGCTTTCTCCAGTGCTGTCTGCTGGCTGAGAAATCCTAGTCCATCATTTTGATGAGCACATACTTAGTATACACCTCCTTTGTACCTAGTACCATGTGTTGGTGTGACGTGCAGGGAAGTCTCTAAGCTGTTCTGCCATCTGCATATTCAACGGCCAAAGCAAACAAAACGATATGCAAATAGTAACCAGTGCCCAAAATATTTCTTTAGGACCTAAAACTGTAATATGCCATTAATATGACCCCGAGTATCATTTCAACGGGTCTCTTTGCTGTCGATTGCAAAGGAAGTCAGTTGTAGTAACCAGCGAGCAGTTTGCATGTGAGAAAAATGGCTCAGGCCCAAGCACCAACCTGTACAAATATTTTTATACATTGAACTCAGGATAAATCCATCTTTTTGTCATTTTTTTGTAAAACAACTGTGGGTATTATCCAAAAATAGCTGACTGTTAACTAGACAACTAGCCAGATCTATAATGTTCCATGCGGACTACGGCTGCTGCGTCTCCATCTGTCCAGCCTGCTGCCTGCCTGTTTTGAATTATGGAAGCTGGGAGGAGAATCCAAGAGATAAGGATTCAGTGGCATAGGTTGCCTCTGCTTTCGCTTTCATGGGGGAGAGATTTTTCTCTTTTATGCTTTGACAGTGGCTGATTATATAGGATTCCAATCAACCTCCACACTGTCAAAGTATTTCTGTGTGAAGAACACCTGACCCAGGGGTCACCAAGTACCAGGTGCGGATCTGATTACCTTCAGGTGTCCTCGTGCTAATTGTACACAAGCATTTCAGCTCTTTCCTGCCCTTTGTGCCTTACTTTTTTACACTTCAAAACTTGGGGATTCTTATTTCCTTTAAACAGAGAGTAGAACACTTATTCAGCAGAGAAATGCGATTGCACAGGAATCATGATCACGTACTTCTGCATTGGATGGTGGCTTTCAGCAAAGAACTCAGAATCTCTATCATGTGAGTGGGCAGCAGGTAAAAGTTTTAAACTCTATCAAGCAGATGGAATAAGTCTTGTCAGTTATTAAATTGCCGCCGAGATATTTTTAGTTTCTTATTTTTTTAGTACTCTTTTTTTTCTTCGTTATATTATACGTTCTGATTTTAAAAGATATGATTTTTTTAAATTCTGAAAGCAAAAATAGACATTTTTCACAACTGTTGACTTTTTTTTCATAATTTACTCTCTGTTCTGTGCTGTCTATGCATAGTTTGAGAAAATATAACTGGAGTGTGTTGTTAGTAATTCTCACTCCAAAAAATAAAATGATACCATTGTATTATAGTAGGTATTCCTTCCTGTGTTTTGGCCTTGTTTGATACCCACATTCTACTTTAAATCCAAATGTGGTAAGAAGGAATCTCAACAACAGAAATGACAAATGACCTTGTCAGAAATGAGGACTCATGTCGTTTCCACTGCAGTGGAGGGAACTCTAGTTGGGTACAGCCTGATACCGTGAATATAAAAACAACCACCTATTCAGGAGAGAAGTTAGGAATATAAGACCAGGCTGCTACTTTTAAATCAAACACTTTAAAATCAGCAACTCTGATGAAAAAAATTGAAACATAAAGCTAGAAAGTGAAGTTAGGCAGTGAGACAGGAATCAAGTTGATGGCTGACGAATGCCCTGACCGTCCACCTCATGGAATCTGTGGGTTCAGGCACGTGCAACAATGCTTAGTTGAACCCCGTGTCTTCATTCCTATCTGTCCTTAGTTCCAGGTTGATAAACTTTTCCCCAAAAAAGATCAAGACAGAAGTACTTAATCACAACTCCCAACTCCACTCCAACACACAACCAATGAGCGGCACCAAGTTAGCCTCATAGACAGAAACCAAACTTGGGCAAATGAAAGGGATGCCCCTGCTCTGTGGCTACGATTGTGGGGCCCTCTTGTACAGCTGACTGTTGGCTCTTGACGTGATGAGGCTAGTCCTCATGTTGCTTCCGCGCCTACATCTGCTGTTGTGCTTCTGAAAATGTGGACTGGGTTCTGAAGCAGGTACCAGCACGCGTGGAGAACAGGCAGCGGGAGAAATTTAAGTCATGGAGTGCTGGCTGCGAAAAGGGCACTTTCATTTTTTTCTTTGGAAGACCTTAGTAACAGCTAAAGACAAAAACTACTCTGACTAACTTCAGGAGAAGACAGTATAGTTCACTGGAAATAACTTCAGCTTTCAGAATTATGAGGATCTCTATGAACCTCTGTTTTTCAAACTCTAAATTAATGCTAACCCTGTGATTGTAAACACAGATGATAAATGGTGCAGAATTCTTAACATTCAGCTTTTCATGGTACAAGGACTAATAATTTATCCAAGTGAACATAAACATATAGAAAGCAATCCTGTTGGGTGGTGTGGCCAGTTGAAACGTAGACCTCATACCTGTTTGAGGGGGTTTATAGACCAAAACAATGACTAACTGACAAAATGATTGTTTTCACCAAGTGTTACATTCTAAATTCCTTAAAATAATTATGTCTCTGTAGAGTAGATACAGCATAAGACAAACATAAAAACAAAATAGCGGGTTACTCTTTTCTAAAAATGCATAGGTGTTCTTGCTTTACCTTGTCACACATTGACCCATGTTGTGAGCTAATGACATCAATGCACATCGGGAGATAATTCTGTGGGTGGCTCTTAGATTTCCTAAAATCCACCCATCATGTGGATTACCCAAAATTGACTCAACAAAGTGTAGAGAAGGACTAAAGGAAAGTTCCTGTTCTCATAATTTGGAAATCAAATCCTATGGAGATGTATCTCCAGGAAAGGGTCAAGGAGCTACTGAGTAGAAAAGTCAATCCTGCCTAATTAGTTATACAGAAACAAGAATAAAGTGCCCCACAACAAAAAAAAATTACTTAACTGCTGTGATAGACTATGAACCTATTACGGATGATGGAGTGGTTGGGCTGTTAAATACTGAATATATATTTTCATTGGCTTTCCCTAGCTTTTTCATCATTTATGACACCAAAAAAACCCAAGGTTCTTCCTTCCTTGCCTAAAGGACTCATAGTCCTGTTCCCTTTTCTTAAGGTTCTTGTACACCTGCCCGTGAAGGAAGTATGCTGTCGAGCCACCTTCCGTACCTGGGGACCTCTCACACCAACCACCTTGTCCACAGTTCGTGGCTGAAACTTTCTCTTCTTGTATCCACTAAAACATTGCTTTCTTGTCTTCTTTCCTCTCTGCTTTCTGTATGGGCTAAATCAAATAGATAAAGGATTAATATCTGATAACTGGATTGTGTGTCATTGACATGGGAGAGATTTGGTTTACCATGAGGCTACTTGAGACACAAACATTAACCCAGGGAAGTAAACATTAATGGCCCTAGGATAAGACATTTAAGGGATATATTTTAAGGGAGCCTTTTAAAAATACGTTATCTATACGTTAAGCTATCTCTGGTTATCACACTTCTAGAAGGAGATCAATAAAATGATAAAAAAAGGGTGGAGCCAAGATGGCGGCATAAGTAGAGCAGTGGAAATCTCCTCCCCAAACCATATATATTTATGAAAATATAACAAAGACAACTCTTCCTAGAATAGAGACCAGAGGACACAGGACAACAGACAGACCACATCCACACCTGCGAGAACCCAGCGCCTCGCCAAGGGGGTAAGATACAAGCCCCGGCCCAGCGGGACCGAGCACCCCTCCCCCCAGCTCCCAGTGGGAGGAGAGGAGTCAGAGCGGGAGGGGGAGGGAGCCCAGGACTGCTGAACACCCAGCCCCAGCCATCCACACCAGAGCGCAGACAGTGCATGTGGGGGTCCTGAATACTAGGGAAACAGGGCAGCAGGACTGGTGAGCGAGTCCCTGAGGCCGGCGCCTGAGGACAAAGAAAAGCTAGCGGCTTTTGTTTTTTGTTGTTGTTGTTGTTATTGTTTTGTTTTGGCGAGTGCTTTTTGGAAGTCTTAAAAGGGCAGGGTGGGAGACTTAGTCCAGAGGCAGGGAATATGGGGATCTCTGGGCATCTAACCCCCTGGGCAGCAGGGAGCAGGGAGGCCCCTCACGGAGATAAATAGCCTCCCGGCCACTCCCCCTCCAACGGAGCTCCACCATTTGGAGCAGCTGCCCGAGCCAGGCCACGCCCACAGCAACAGTAGAGATAAACTCCATAGCAGCCAGGCAGGAAGCAGAAGCCCTGTCTGCATGCAGCTGCCCAGCAAAAGCCACTGGAGGTCACTGTTCTCCCAGGAGAGGAAGGCCACAAAAAAAACAAGAAGCGAAGTTCTTCCAGCCATCACTCGTACCAGCTCTGCAAACTATTTCTATCACCATGAAAAGGCAAAATTACAGGCAAACCAAGATCACAGAGACAACACCAGAGAAGGAGACAGACCTAACCAGTCTTCCTGAAAAAGAATTCAAAATAAAAATCATAAACATGCTGACGGAGATGCAGAGAAATGTGCAAGAGCAATGGGATAAAGTCCGGAGGGAGATCACAGATGCCAGGAAGGAGATTACAGAAGTGAAACAAACTCTGGAAGGATTTATAAGCAGAATGGATAAGAATAGAAACCAGAGAACAGGAAAGCATAGAAGCTGACATAGAGAGAGATAAAAGGATCTCCAGGAATGAAACAATATTAAGAGAACTGTGTGACCAATCCAAAAGGAACAATATCCGTATTATAGGGGTACCAGCAGAAGAAGAGAAAGAGAAAGGGATAGAAAGTGTCTTTGAAGAAATAATTGCTGAAAACTTACCCAAACTGGGGGAGGAAATAACCGAACAGACCATGGAAATACACAGGACTCCCAACAGAAAGGACCCAAGGAGGACAGCACCAAGACACATAATATTTAAAATGGCAAAGATCAAGGATAAGGAAAGAGTTTTAAAGGCAGCTAGAGAGAAAAAGGTCACCTATAAAGGAAAACCCATCAGGCTAACATCAGACTTCTCGACAGAAACCCTACAGGCCAGAAGAGAATGGCATGATATACTTAATGCAATGAAACAGAAGGGCCTTGAACCAAGGATACTGTATCCAGCACGACTATCATTTAAATATGATGGCGGGATTAAACAATTCCCAGACAAGCAAAAGCTGAGGGAATTTGCTTCCCACAAACCACCTCTACAGGGCATCCTACAGGGACTGCTCTAAGTGGGAGCACCCCTAAAAAGAGCACAGAACAAAACACACAACATATGAAGAATGGAGGAGGAGGAATAAGAAGGGAGAGAAGAAAAGAATCTCCAGACAGTGTATATAACAGCTCAATAAATGAGCTAAGTTAGGCAGTAAGATACTAAAGAAGCTAACCTTGAACCTTTGGTAACCAAGAATCTAAAGCCTGAAATGGCAGTAAGTACATATCTCTCAATAGTCACCCTAAATGTAAATGGACTAAATGCACCAATCAAAAGACACAGAGTAATAGAATGGATAAAAAAGCAAGACCCATCTATATGCTGCTTACAAGAAACTCACCTTAAACCCAAAGATAAGCATAGACTAAAAGTCAAGGGATGGAAAAACATATTTCAGGCAAACAACAGCGAGAAGAAAGCAGGGGTTGCAGTACTAATGTCAGACAAAATAGACTTCAAAACAAAGAAAGTAACAAGAGATAAAGAAGGACACTACATAATGATAAAGGGCTCAGTCCAACAAGAGGATATAACCATTCTAAATATATATGCACCCAATACAGGAGCACCAGCATATGTGAAACAAATACTAACAGAAGTAAAGAGGGAAATAGACTGCAATGTATTCATCTTAGGAGACTTCAACACACCACTCACCCCAAAGGATAGATCCACCGGGCAGAAAATAAGTAAGAACACAGAGGCACTGAACAACACAGTAGAACAGATGGACCTAATAGACATCTATAGAACTCTACATCCAAAAGCAACAGGATATACATTCTTCTCAAGTACACATGGAACATTCTCCAGAATAGACCACATACTAGCCCACAAAAAGAGCCTCAGTAACCTCAGTAAATTCCAAAATATTGGAATTCTACCAACCAGTTTTTCAGACCACAAAGGTATAAAACTAGAAATAAATTCTACAAAGAAAACAAAAAGGCTCACAAACACATGGAGGCTTAACAACATGCTCCTACATAATCAATGGATCAATGAACAAATTAAAATAGAGATCAAGGAATATATGGAAAGAAATGACAACAACAACACAAAGCCCCAACTTCTGTGGGACACAGCAAAAGCAGTCTTAAGAGGAAAGTATATAGCGATACAGGCCCAGTTGAAGAAGGAAGAACAATCCCAAATGAATACTCTAATGTCACAATTATTGAAACTGGAAAAAGAACAAATGAGGCCTAAAGTCAGCAGAAGGAGGGACATAATAAAGATAAGAGAAGAAATAAACAAAATTGAGAAGAATAAAACAACAGCAAAAATCAATGAAACCAAGAGCTGGTTCTTTGATAAAATAAACAAAATAGATAAGCCTCTAGCCAAACTTAGTAGGAGAAAAAGAGAATCAACACAAATCAACAGAATCAGAAATGAGAATGGAAAAATCACAACAGACTCCACAGAAATATAAAGAATTATTAAATACTACTATGAAAACCTATATGCCAACAAGCTGGAAAACCTAGAAGAAATGGACAAGTTCCTAGAAAAATACAACCTTCCAAGCCTGATCAAGGAAGAAACACAAAAGTTAAACAAACCAATTACGAGCAAAGAAATTGTAACGGTAATCAAAAAACTACCCAAGAACAAAACCCCCGGGCCGGACGGATTTACCTTGGAATTTTATCAGACACACAGAGAAGACATAATACCCCTTGCCATTAAAGTGTTCCAAAAAATAGAAGAGGAGGGAACACTCCCAAAGTCATTCTATGAAGCCAACATCACCCTAATACCAAAACCCCACCAAAAAAGAAATTACAGGCCAATATCCCTGATGAATGTAGATGCAAAAATACTCAATAAAATATTAGCAAACAGAATTCAAAAATATATCAAAAGGATCATACACCATGACCAAGTGGGATTCATCCCAGGGATGCAAGGATGGTACAACATTCAAAAATTCATCAACATCATCCATCATATCAACAAAAAGAAAGACAAAAACCACATGATCATCTCCATAGATGCTGAAAAAGCATTTGACAAAATTCAACATCCATTCATGATAAAAACTCTCAGCAAAATGGGTATAGAGGGCAAGTACCTCAACATAATAAAGGCCATATATGATAAACCCACAGCCAACATTATACTGAACAGCGAGAAGCTGAAAGCTTTTCCTCTGAGATCGGGAACAAGACAGGGATGCCCACTCTCCCCACTGTTATTTAACATAGTACTGGAGGTCCTAGCCATGGCAATCAGACAAAACAAAGAAATACAAGGAATCCAGATTGGTAAAGAAGCAGTTCAACTGTCACTATTTGCAGATGACATGATATTGTACATAAAAAACCCTAAAGACTCTACTCTAAAACTACTAGAACTGATATAGGAATACAGCAAAGTTGCGGGATACAAAATTAACACACAGAATTCTGTGGCTTTCCTATATACTAACAATGAACCAATAGAAAGAGAAATCAGAACACAATTCCATTCACAATTGCATTATAAAGAATAAAACAACTAGGCATACACCTAACCAAAGAAGTGAAAGACCTATACCCTGAAAACTACAAGTCACTCTTAAGAGAAATTAAAGGGGACATTAACAAATGGAAACTCATCCCATGCTCGTGGCTAGGAAGAATTAATATCATCAAAATGGCCACCCTGCCCAAAGCAATATACAGATTTGATGCAATCCCTATCAAATTACCAGCAACATTCTTCAACAAACTGGAACAAATGATTCAAAAATTCATATGGAAACACCAAAGACCTCAAATAGCCAAAGCAATTCTGAGAAAGAAGAATAAAGTAAGGGGGATCTCACTCCCCAACTTCAAGCTCTACTACAAAGCCATAGTAATCAAGACAATTTGGTACTGGCACAAGAACAGAGTCACAGACCAGTGGAACAGATTAGAGACTCCAGACATTAATCCAAACATATATGGTCAATTAATATTTGATAAAGGAGCCATGGACATACAAAGGCGAAATGACAGTCTCTTGAACAGATGGTGCTGGCAAAACTGGACAGCTACATGTAGGAGAATGAAACTGGACCAATGTCTAACCCCATATACAAAAGTAAATTCAAAATGGATCAAAGACCTGAATGTAAGTCATGAAACCATAAAACTCTTGGAAAAAAACATAGGCAAAAACCTCTTAGACATAAACATGAGTGACCTCTTCTTGAACATACCTCACTGGGCAAGGAAAACAACAGCAAAAATGAACAAGTGGGACTATATTAAGCTGAAAAGCTTCTGTACAGCAAACGATACCATCAATACAACAAAAAGGTACCCTACAGTATGGGAGAATATATTTGTAAATGACAGATCCGATAAAGGCTTGATGTCCAAAATATGTAAAGTGCTCACACACCTCAACAAACAAAAAACAGATAATCCAATTAAAAAATGGGCAGAGGTACTAAACAGACAGTTCTCCAAAAAAGAAATACAGATGGCCAACAGACACATGAAAAGATGCTCCACATCGCTAATTATCAGAGAAATGCAAATTAAAACCACAATGAGGTATCACCTCACACCAGTAAGGATGGCTGCCATCCAAAAGACAAACAACAACAAATGTTGGCGAGGCTGTGGAGAAAGGAGAACCCTCCTACACTGCTGGTGGGAATGTAAATTAGTTCAACCACTGTGGAAAGCAGTATGGAGGTTCCTCAAAATGCTCAAAATAGACTTACCATTTGACCCAGGAATACCAGTCCTAGGAATTTACCCTTAGAATGCAGCACTCAAGTTTGAAAAAGACAGATGCACCCCTATGTTTATCGCAGCACTATTTACAATAGCCAAGAATTGGAAGCAACCTAAGTGTCCATCAGTAGATGAATGGATAAAGAAGATGTGGTACATATACACAATGGAATATTATTCAGCCATAAGAAGAAAACAAATCCTACCATTTGCAACAACATGGATGGAGCTAGAGGGTATTATGCTCAGTGAAATAAGCCAGGCAGAGAAAGACAAGTACCAAATGATTTCACTCATCTGTGGAGCATAAGAACAAAGCAAAAACTGAAGGAACAAAACAGCAGCAGAATCACAGAACCCAAGAATGGATTAACAGGTACCAAAGGGAAAGGGACTGTGGAGGATGGGTGGGTAGGGAGGGATAAGGTGGGGGGAAGAAGAAAGTGGTATTATGATTAGCATGCATAATGGGGGGGTGGGAGAAAGGGGAGGGCTGTGCAACACAGAGAAGACAAGTATTGATTCTACAACATTTTGCTATGCTGATGGACAGTGACTGTAAAGGGCTTTGTGGGGGGGGGGGACCTGGTATAGGGGAGAGCCTAGTAAACATAATAATCTTCATGTAATTTTAGGTTAATGATAACAAAAAAAACAAAAAAGGAAAGAAAAGGGGGATTACTCCCTGATAGGATAAAACTAACTGTAAATTATCGATTAAAGCATGCTTTAAATATCCTTAATTTTGATCATTTAAAAGGTGTCAGATGGTCAGCTATGCATTTTTCTGATAATATTCCTTTCTCTTAAAAAAAAAAAGCAATTCCTGTGTGGTGATCTCCAACAATTTCTTCACAATGATATAAAGGCCATATCAAAGTGTGGGCAAAGGGTTTGTTTATGTTTATAAAGAGGATCAAAGCCTAATTTGGCTACCCAGGAAATGAATAAAGATAAGATATGAAGAAGAACTTCCAACATCAACATTCTCTGGAAGAGTCATTCCAGAAGATGATCATCAAAAAACTTCAACAAAGATCCTGGCACTGCTGCAGTTGTAGTTGCATGCATCCCACCAGTTCCTGGACTTGCCAAAGGAATGAAGAAGGAGATATCTAAGCTGGCCTGTGCATACAGTAAAACAACAAATTTGACTGGATCTATACTGCTGGAACTCAACCAAGAATTAGGAGAAGTGCAAGTTGCAGCGCTCCAAAATCTTTCGACTACAGACTATCTACTGTTAAAAGAACATATGGGATGTGAACAGTTCCCAGAAATGTGTTGTTCTAATTTGTCTGATTTTTCTCAAACTATTCAAATTCAGTTAGACAATATCCATCATATCATTGATAAGTTTTCACAAATGCCTAGGGTGCCTAACTGGTTTTCTTGGTTTCACTGGAGATGGCTGGTAATTGTAGGTCTGCTTTGGTTATGTAGCTGTATTCCTATTATCTTAATGTGTGTGCTCAATTTAATTAGTAGTTTAAAACCTATACATGCTTATGTTACTCTACAAGAAGATACGTCAAAGAAATAATCAATTCTCCCATGTTTTTTTCCGTCTGCTACTGCTATAGCTTTTCTTCTTCCTTCCTAATTACAACCCTTAAGTAGAATTCGTGCCTCATAACGAAATTACCAAGTATCATAATTCTTCCAAGTGGTAAAGATACCTCAAGACAAATGCTGGGCATGAAAGCCACAGGGCATAAATCTGCAGAGAAGTAAAAAGCTAACCTTTTCAAACAATATGGCTTCTCTCTCACTTACCAACTTTACATTTCCCTGTATGGCCCTGGAAGATGACTGGTTAGCCAGAGACGGGTAAGGTTCCTCAAGGGAGGAACAACCTAAGACAGGCACAGTCACAGGGGGGCCATCAGGTGAGAAATTGGGGATCAACAGTGGTGAGGCTTAGAACCTCACCCCCCCTGTTTTGAGAGAAATCTTCTGCATCCGTGGATGTCTTGCTGCCCTTGTCTAGCTTGGATTAATACTTAGTATATAGGCACACACCTGATCATCTACATTTGCCCTCTTACAGCACTAAACTATGTTTTCTACCTTTATCTTGCATCTACCTACCACTTCAGCATTTTATTAAAAAATAATAATAATAATAAGGGAGAAACGTGGGATTCACATATAAATCAAGTATAAAAATCAAACAATCATATCTGACTTGATCGTTTATAGTTCATGATGCGTGATCAAAACTGAAAGTTTCTGTGATGACTGCCCTTGCACCGTTCACCATGTAAGAACTTATTCACTATGTAAGAATTTGTTTACCATGTAAGAACTTGTTCATTATGATTCAGAAGATTGGAGACTGTTGAGAACTAGGCTTGGGGTGGATTAATGATTGTGCATTGAGTCCCCTATACAGAATTTTATTGTTGTTAACAACCATTTGATCAATAAATATGAGAGATGCCCTCTCAAAAAAAAAAAGCTCTAAACCTCCTAAAAAAATAAATAAATAAAATGATAATAAAATCCATTAAAGGAGGACCTGAGACAGAATTAATGGTCTCAAGTTGTAATGCATAACTTCCATTTTATGATATTCACAAAGGAAGCTGAACTATACAACACCTCAACCCTCTTAAAAGTATATAGTACTGGCAATAAAAGCACAAACAAATAACTTCGAAAAGAAACATTCTTTTGAAATACGTAGACAGAATGCTCTACAAATGAAAAGCAAGTAGATTTCCTTTCTTTACAACCACATTCAAACGTTTTTCTTTTGAATGGGCAGAAAGGAGTTTTCTTTTTTAAAAGAAGCAGTATTTCAAACAACGTGTTTTCTTGTGATAAGAGATCTGTTTTAATGTCTTTACCAAAGAGGACTTTCACAATTGTCTGTTATTGGGAAAGCGCATTAGGATTACAAATCACATTGATTTTAAAAGGACCCAAAATTTTGTAAAATTGCACCACCCCTTGGCAAGTTCTTTCAGGAAGATGATTTTTCCCCCTCCCTGGGAGATTTATGTTAGAGTTATTTGTTAGTTAGCACTGCTTTGTGTCATGGAAGAAAAAGGGCACAAAAAGGACCCCTTTTAAAATGTCTCAAAGCTTAGCTCTCACCACTTTTCTCCTCATCACGGAGGGAGATGTCAAATTAATGTATGCTCTTCCTAGGAATGTCCTCCAAGAAAATATTTTTTAGAGAGTAATCAATTATGAGACCAACTCTACTATATTTTCTTGTTTTATTTTCCCCCCCAATAAAAGCTTTCCTTTAGCCTTTTGATTTTACAGTATTATGATAGGCATCCTCTCACATAGAATTTAATATATTCAAAATACTTCTTATTTTGCAAAATTATTTGAAAAATATTTTAGAAATATTCTATGATGTTCTAGATTTAAATTACAGTGTAATAATTTATGCACGGTGTAGGTAGTGACACCTGGCCCTTGGCCTCTTGTCTAACAATACACGACACAAGAATTATTACTCCATAATTCACACCCTGTCATGCCTTATTGCTTAATTAAAGTGCAACCTTCCTCTACATGACAAGCAATTGGACTGTTAACTTTATAGATGATTATCCAGCATATTTTAGTTTTACAACTTACTCTTTTTACGTACCTGGATGCTCATTGCAGGTATACCTACCTCTAAAAACAGGAAAAACCCGTTTACTTACCTTCCGGCTATTGTACAAACTGCCCATCACAAAAACACGGCCAAAATATTAGATGTTAGGCATTAATTATTTAGATATTGAAATAACAGTGCAATACCTATACAGGAAATTAGTAAATAATATTGATGGCCTCTGAGGATAAGTTTTTTTTCTCTGTTCTTCTATAATTAATTAATTAAATATTAGGGATGATGCATATGTGCATGTACTTGTAAAATAAATACAAATAAATAAATGCGTAAAGCTCATGGAAGAAAACCTTCAAACTGTACTGGAGAACTTAGAGAATAAGCAAATGCATATGTGCATGGATATGAAGAGTGTGCAGCACATATTGCTTTTCTTCATATATTCATTTATTTTTGAATTTAATCATAATTCAAGCAACCTTTTTAAAGTCAACCATTTTTTTAACATGACAAAGTCTTATAGGTTAAAATCGATATATTTAAAAGTTGTTAGGAGAATCCTCCAAAAGTAGGGAAGAAATCAATAAGCAGCCTCCAGTACTGTCATATAGTGAAATATACCACAGTGGTAAAATTAAAATGGTTTGGTACTGGAGAAGGCATGGTAAGACAGATTAACCCACGTCTGGAGATAAACACAAATGCAGGCAGAAATTTGGATTATGACATATGTAACATTTGAAATAAACGGAATAGAACCCACTAGCTAACTCTTTGAAAAAAAATAAATAAATCTGGACCCTTAACCTAGTTCTTTGCAGCAACATACATTTCAAATGGATCAAAATTTAAATGTGGGAAGTGGAACTGCACAAATTCTAGAAGGTAAATTTGTTTATAAAGTCGCCAAGATTGTTCTAAGCAGGATACGAAACTCAGAAGACATACAGATGAAAAAAAATGTGCCAAGAATGCTGTAAATAAAATCAAAGGGCAAATGACAATCTCAGGGAAAGCATATTTACCATGTATGAAAAGATAATTTTCCTAATTTTTAAAGATAATATTCAATTAGTTCAGAAGAAAGATGACTGTCATGATAAAAAAAAATAGTAAAGAGCCAGGAAGGCTGTACTCTTGAGGATACTGATGTCAGTACCCTGGTTGTCATACTACGTTTCTGCAAGGTGTTATCATTGGGGGAGATTGTATGAAAGGTACACAGGATCTCTGCATTATTTTTACAACTGTATGTGAATCTACAATTATCTCAAAATAAAAAGTTTAATTTTATACAGTGCAAAAAATTAGGAAAGGCAACTGATAGGAGGAGAAAAACTTCAATGCCCAATAAACAGATGAAAAGAACTGTTTTAACTCACCATGCTAATAAAAAGAAATGAGAAGCAATCTTCCCCATTTATCAACTTGGTAAAAATTTAAAGTTCTTCTTGATAACTGACACTGGTGAGTATGTAAGGAAAGTAGATCTCTCATCACTGTCTATAGAAGTATAAATTTGTGTCATCTTACTGGAAGGCAATCAGACTATATACATCAACAAACTTTACATGTCCATGCCCTTGAACCCAATGATGACAATGTACTTCATGAGTACACCAGCAAAATTTCTCAGATATGAAGACATGTAGAGGTACATTCTTTGAAATAGTGAAAAATTGGAAATAACTGAAAAGTCTATCAATGGGAAAAAGGACTAACTAAATGGATTTTGGCACATTCATGAGGAGGCTGTTGAAAAGAATGAGGCAAACGTTTCCGTGCCAATATACATCCAAATGAAGGGGAAAATGGAATGGGTAAGACAATGGATAAAAATCTCTCTCTGGTGTAGGTAAAAAAATCAGCCAATCAGTAGGAAAGTAGGTCAAAGACCAGTATGACACTTGGTAAAAGACAGGGAAGTGGACAGGCTGGTGTGAAGAGAAAGGCTTATGTGGGATTTGTCTTCCGAACGTCTCGGGCTTTGAGTGGGGACAGTCTTGACCCCTGCTTTGCATGGCAGACCACACCAGGTACTTTTCCTCTGCTCTGGGAGCACAGAGGCTGGACATTGAGCTTAGGGTCCCATAGCCATCAAGACAGGGCATGGCACATCAGAGACCCACCGACCTGGGAGTGGGTCTCTTGACAGCTCCCTGCCTTGGCTTTGAGGATGGGAGGCTACCCAGATCCACCCCTGCCCTTTCTTAGCAGTGCCTAAGGAAGCAGAGGGGCAGGTGTGTGTGGGTAGGGCCAGACTGCGGTGCGGCTAGCTAGCCATCTGTAGGGAGTTTATAGCCAAATAAAGAAACGCTCCTACTGTTCTTCATCGCTTCTTACAGACCACGGTGCACTCTCCCTCTCCAAATACCCCATCTTTGAATCGCACATCACTAGGTTCTGTCACCCTTCACAGATACTCCTTGCAAATCTACTCCGAGGTCACTCCCCTGCATTGCTTGGAGATTTTCCACCCTCGTGTACCCTCGCTCTTTCTAGCATTACTCCTGTCAGAATTCTGCAGGATGTGAAAATCCACGTTGGTCTTTCTAATATTTCAGCCTCTGAGTTCTGAGCTCCAAAGATCTTGCAATATCCTTAACCTTTTAACCTCACACTCAAGGTCATAATGTGACTTTTTTCTGATATGAATAGCTGAAATCTCTCCATCATCTCCATTTTAAGCACCCTGTTCTTTAGCGCCCTCCGCCTCATTCTGGCTCATTCCCTAGAAGGCTCGAGCTCATTCTGCCACTGTGTTTATAATCTTTTGATCCTAATATTGTTCCTCTGCCTCCCACACCCTCACTTAGCTGCCCATCCAGTTTAAATTCCACAATCCCATACTATAATTCCCCCTTCGCATGCACCTTCAGCTCATTCACCCCACTTGAATTTCCTAATATCCGCTTAGCAAAACTCCAGCCCCTGTTGAACCCGACTTACTGCCGACTCTGTACCTACAGGCGCACAAATGAATGACGTGCTGGACAAAGCCACACAATCACGTGGATTGGGCTTAATCCATGGCTCTTTGAGCATCTGTATCATGTATTTCCCCACTTTACTCGCTTTCTCCCTGTCACTGGTTCATACACGTTCCTCTCTCTTCAAATTCTCCACCGTCCTCGGTCCCAGCCAACAACCTTGCAGCGATGGTGTCACAGTGAACTGAAGAGCCTAGGGATCTCGCACAGCTCTCTCCACCCCTCCTCACCTTTCTCCCTTGTACTCATTTATGTCAGCTTCTCTCTATGTCCTGTTCCCCCCACTTTTTGTCTAAAACTCTCTTACCAGCCTACAGAGGACTCTTCTCTCTTGTATAATTAATTTTCTCCTCTCAACTGAATCATCCTTAACAAATATAAACATACTGTTATTGTTCTTACCTTAAAAAAAAACTTTCTCCCTCTTTTTTTCTATAGCTACCATCTAATTATTCATATTCCTAGTCAATGAATAATTCCTTCGGAGGGTGGCGCATACAGGTCACTTCCAAGTCCTCTCTTGTTCTCTTGAGCCATCTCCGACTGGACCTTCTCTCCCACCACAGCACCAAGGACCCAACAGTCCCAATCCAATCTGATCTTCATGGTCCTCAATAGACGCATTTTACAGACGGCTTCCGGGAAACCACCCTTATTTGGTTCCCTTTCTTTTCATTGGCTACTGCTGAGGATCCTGACTTCTAAACATTGGGGTGCCTATGTCTAAACCCCCTTTATGCCTCCTTTCTTCTCTACCCACAACCACTCCTTTGTGATCTCACCCAGTCTATGCAGAGAATTCTTGAATTCCTCTCTCTAAACAAGACTTCAATTATATCTTGTTTATCTGGTATTTCCAATTGGTCATCTAATAGACCTTTCAAGCTAAACTAGTCTAAAACAGAACCCTACCAACTTTTTCCCACTAGCCCTCCCCATCTTAAAAAATTACAGCCCCATCCTTATACTTGCCCATATCAAAAACTTTGAAGTTACCTTTGATCTTTCATCTCACATTCAATCCACCAGCAAATTCTGTCAGTACTATCTTCAGAATAGATATGAGAACCACGTATTACCACTGTTTTCTCTACTGCCCTGGCCCAAGCCACCACCATCTCTCGTCGGGATTTTTACAACAGTCTCCCTACTTAGTGCCCCTGCTTTTGCCTTTCTCAGGACTCATTTAGTCTATTTTCAACTCGACAACCAGGGAAGTCCTATCTCCTAACCAGGTACATCATTAGTTGTTGATATTTCAAATGATAACAAAATGATATTGGCATTGACTTATAAGATATTATAGGACATATGTTGTTTTTTAACTATGTACTTGTTTTTTTTTAAAAAAAATGAGAACACATTCTTATTTTAAATAAATCCACAATGTATTTAAAATTATTTTAAAAGCTAGAAATAAGCAATTAACCCAGAGAGCAAACTGTAGTGGAATAATGAATTGCCTAGTTAATTGAAGAGTCCCACATCTAAAGAATTATATGAATTCTAAATGAAGAAATAGTTTAAGGAACCTATCAAACGATTGAAGCAATAAGTATATGGTAAGTTTTCTGTTTTGAAAACCAGAGGGGCACTTACTGAGGCTTTATTGTACTGTATGCAGTATTATAGTAGAGGGTGACCAACACGTCTTTTGCTACACTCATTCGTGTGCCAACTAATAGTAGTATGATTATGATGCAGTGTAGCAACTGGAAACATCGATCTGATGGTCCATGTTCAGAAACAGCACAGAGTAAGAGCTGATTTAATTAGCTTGAGGGATAGGCTATTATATTCATAGTTCCTTCTGAGGTGGGGTGGCCCCTGGCTCATCACAGCACTGCCTGACTCCCGTTTTGTAATGACTTAGGTTTTTTTGTCAGATATCAGCACTTTGATTACCCAACATACACGAAGGAAAAAAAATGGTGCTAATTCAGGTACATTTTACTCACTTAGCCCCATAGGTATTATTAGTAGTATTGTTAAAGTATGTTGAGCTTTCTGTTAACTGCATAAAAAATATGTGAATTCAAGCAGAATTCTCTGCCAATATATGAACATATGGCTACTTTTTCCACTAATAAATATTTTCACAGCTATGAGGCTAATGAAGCACACAGAGATCCTGCCTTTTCATGATTATTAAATACATAAATTCTCAAGTGATATTAACAGACGGGTCATTTCAAGCATACTTTCATAGAAAAACCACTTGAAGTACCACACGTAGCGTTGCATGTGGTATATGCCGAAGGAATGTGGTCTGAACACATACAGAAAAGCAAAATAAACACTTACGTTATTTGAGGCGCATGCTTCAAGCTCATCACACCGAAATAATTTCTTAAACAGAAAATGTTACACTAGTTATTACATTTCAATGGCCTCAGTACATTATATCTGTGTACTGTTTGCCACAAAATAATACAAGGATCGCACAGGAAAGAAGCTGTTCCATTTTTATTCCATCTCAGTCATACCGAGATAAGTCTTGATGTTAAAAGCATTTTATATTTTTTATGAGATTATCAGCTCAGGATTTTCAGATCTCTCTCAATTTTTCTCCACTTCAGGTTCTCTCACAGGTAATAATAAAGCTATTTTGATAGAAATACAGTCTTCTCATGACTTTCTTTTTAAGTGGAGCTCCACATTTTTCACGATTGGAAACAGTAGGCACAGCAAGGTGCTCTGGGGTGGAAAGAGGGAGCCCAGGAGCAGCGCGGTCCCTCCTGAAGGCCCCGGGGGCCCAGGGTCTCTGAGGAGCTCTTGGCGGTTTTGTTACTAGGTGGGGGCGGTTCTCCTAAATAGTTTCTGACCCTGTCCCTCTTTCCTTCTATCACTTTTTTCTCTATTTCTGCCAGTGTTGATTTTGGGGCAATGTTTAGGTTTAGTACTTCATTATTTCTAATATTTACTGCAGTTACTTCTTTGTTTTCTTTTTTGCTTTGGTTCTCACTATTTGCTTTTCCATTTTTATTCATTTTCATGTATAATGCTTAATAATTTCTGATTCGAGTTTGCTTTGTCCTCCCCATCTTGACACACTTGCTTTTCAAAATTTTACATCATAAACCTCAAGCCTTATGTAGAGTTGGTCTGAATAATACATGTATTCAGGTGATATATTTTAAGTAAGTAATTTAATATCCTGCAATTCCCATATGATTCATATGTGCCTTGGAAATAAATAATTGAAATGGTGGGGTTTTCTGAATTGTTAAGGCATTTGAAAGAATCTGTGAGTAAAAACTTTAAGATAGAAAGAAAAGTTTAATATGATGTAATTATCTTCATTATCACATGGCCCTGTTTCTGAATTTTATTTTAGCCTAATAATCCACCTAGATGACACCAAGTGCTTTATTATATTTCATGAAAGTCAGAACTTCAGAATACCTACAATAAGCATGAAAGCAATGAATAAAATGAAAGCCTCTGAATGAAATAAACATAAAGGAAACATTTCAGTGTGGTCTTTGAGGAGGCTGTGATTACGTGTGCGTGCCATCAGGTAAATTTCCGAAAACCAAACTCAAGGGCTAAGATTGGATTTGATTTCAAACAATCCCTCCAATAGCATATGCGTTGGTTGCTATGCAACACAATTTAATATCAACAAATGATGTCAAGTGATTTTTGCATACTGTAATTGGCTTGCAAGTTTTGCTGCTTGCAAATTGCAAAGAGAATGTGCTTATTTAAATTTAAATGGCTATGTTAAAAATGCTAATTTTTACAATTAAAAAAACTACAACACAAAACCTACATGTTAACGCTGAAGAAAAGAACTGCCTTCTGTGATAATAAATGTGCAACAGTCTGGAAAGTTTCTCTTCCACCCTTTGGGAACGCATAGAACAGAGTGAGATAGCTTTATGCTGGTCTACTCACCTAGCTTCTCTGATGAGTTGGCTGTGGAAAGTCTACATAGAGGCAGCGCTCAATTAGTGTAATTTATGTATCCTTGGACGTCAATCATTCCTGTTGAGAGGTGGGACTCGTAAGCTCTCTGCATTAATTAAGAGCTCATCTCAGCAGAGCCATCCTTCTACCTAAGGACCCAAAAGAAAGTTTTAATTAGATTTTTAAAAGCAAGTGTGTCATATATGAAAGCAAGTATAGTTCTTTAGTTGGTAACTGAGGCGACAACGAGAAGGGAATATTCTAAACACTACAGAGGGCACCTGTTTTCGATCATCTGTGATGGTACTAGTAAGGGGACAGCACTGATTTCAGACATTGCTTTCAGCCCTGGGATGTTCACTTCATGGAAATAACTGAAGTTTTGACTGTGTTGTTTCATTGCTGACATAACGGTCGGACCTCTGTCTAATTATGGACGCGGAGCTGATGCTGATCAAGTGCAAATGAAACGTCGAGGACAGTGTTTGTCTCTGATGGCTGGCTTTTTGTTCCAGGCGAGCTTCTGACTGAATATGCAATGGGCGATACATGCAAGTTCAGCTAAAGGAAGTGAGGGAACTTGCAGGACACATCACTTTCGTTGGTGCAGTGATGGAGTGAGTGTGCCGTCGCTGGCTAACCTAAAAATACCGGCACTCGAGAGAGGTAAAAAACTAGCTAGGCGCACTGGTGTCAGCTGCTTGAGAGGGGCTGTTCTCCTGGAATGACTTGTCTGAGGCCATCAAACACACTCCTTAGAGCTCCCTTGGGAAATAATAGGTACATTATTGATTAAAATATTTATAAATTAAGGGAGGGGAAACAAATTTTAAAAGCTAGTTCAGATTCTAGAAAGGAAATGTCTACTAACTGCTATTAACCCTCCCCCGCCCCCCATAATTAATGGGGGTGGTGGTGGTCAGAATGTATGGTTGGAGAACAAAAACAAAAAAGTCTACCCATGTCAAGGAAAAAAATCAAATAGTGAAAACAAAAGGAAAAAAAAAAATCCCTGAACCACAGAAACATTGTAATAAGTCATACAAATATTGAATCCATCACCAAACTTAAACATTCCAGAAAAATCAGCACTGGAAAAAAGGAGAGATGCAGAATTTCTGCTTCTGGAGAGGTGAGATATAACGGGGAAGGAGAAGCTGAAGCATGATGAGCACAAAGGAAACAATGTAATAATTATAAGGGCGTCTCTAACGGGCCTGGCTGGCACAAGGGGCAGATGCTTCGAAAAGCTCTGCTCGCTTTCAGAGGGTATTTAGCAAATCCACTGACCGTATGTGCTACAAATTTACCACCTAACTAGCATAACTTGATGTGTACTCCACCACACCCACAAACTTGACAAAAGAAACTATAGATTTTGTAGGTATATGGCTTGTGCGGTATGTTTCTAAATGATAGTGTACGAGAAACACATTGCTATATAGACCATTTGTCAGAAAAGTATAAAGCAGGGAAATTGTAACCCATCATTTATGTTAATGTTCATACATGTATTTTATAATCCTTTCTCCACTCTTTCCCCTCACATATTTTCTCAGCTATTTTGCCTCATTTATCATGCTGTATACTGTATATCGCATAATACACACAGTAGTACTCCCCAGATACAAGTTGGCAATCGTTATGGTTGCACCAATCTTGGGCACTTGATGCATTTCTGTAATACAACGTCTTGCCTCTGAGTACCATTTTTATGTCCTTCAATGCATCTTTTTATTTGCATTTAAGGGAGGGCATATTGCTGCCATATTGCCTGTTGGTCCCACTATACTCAAGGATGTCTAAATGTAATATTAATGTATATACTTCTGTGTTTCATGATTGTGTGCCATTTGTGCTGAAGATATGAATTTTCTCACTGCTTTGTTTTTAGTATCAAAAAAACCCCCAAATTTGGGGGGCTAAAGGTTTTTTTTTTCCTGAAAATTTCCTTGTTTTACTCTATATTTTCTCAATTGAATGGGTCCTTCTGAATCAGTTGAAGCAGAAGGCCCGCTCAAATTCTAACTGGAACGATGTATCTACAGTACGCTCTGCAATTTGCTCTAAAACTGGTTGTGGTGGTGCCATGGCATTCCAAGAAAGAAGCCTTGGTGTCTTGGAGAATGGCAGCTGATGGAAGACCTGGGTTCATCAGCTGCTCCGCCTGTATTAGGGGGAATCACGACATTATGCAAAGATTCTCTGGGTTTGCAACTCTACTGGATCCTTGCGCAAGACCCTCAGCTCCTCTGAGAGTGCTTCTGTGTTAACCACTATATGCTTCTGTTTGTTTCCCTTTTAGCAACCACAGTGGCATCTGCAGTGCAGGAAAATACATGGCCTTGTTTCTTCTCCTGAGGTTTCGGGGAGCCTCGTTTCTGGCAATCTGGCCAGGGTGGTCGACATGCATCAGTTTGATGAACAGGGGATTAAAGAAGTGAGCACATGTAGTGACATCATGAAGGCTCAGTCTGTTTCTGTTCAAATTTTAATTCATTCACTACTGAGGAGTAGCATAGTTGGGGTTCGTATTATTGGTTTTTAGGGTATTTGAGTGCCTATGTTCACATGAGGCTACATGGCTCAGAAAACACAGTGCATTTACTCAAAGAAGAGCTATTACCAGGTGGACGAGTAAATGCTTTTGAACATTTAGCTAATTCATTCAGTGAAATCAGTCAAGCTCGTATATATTAATTTGCCACATTTTCTATCCTCATGGGACATGTATCCAAAGGCAAATGATAATGAAGTGGTAGATAAAATGACCCAGTTCTATGTTGTCATATCACTGGTGATTAAGTGTGAAAGAGTAGGCTTATGGTGTGACCTCCTCTACTCTTTTTGAGAAATTGTATTAGAAGGAATATAAATTTCTTTTTAGAATGTATCATGGGGAAAAATACAGACATTAAAATAGAACATTGGGTTCAAAAACACGTGTCATTAACAGTAAAACTGGGACTTCTGGCAGCTTTTAAATGACAAAGACAACATCTCTGGATTTATTTTGTAATTCAGATTGGCAATTTTGAAGTGCATTATCAGAGATTTTCATACTTCTGTTGGTGAGATCCCATATAAAAATGTTTAGAGATAGTAATGCACCCCAGTAATGCCAAGGAAAGACACACCAAGTTTAGTGTTTAGAACACGCAGGTTTGAGAGCAGGACAGGTTTAACTGCTCTGCAAAACCTACTTGTTTAGATAGACTTTCCCCTAAGCCATAGAGGAGAGATGGTTGGGTGGGTTATCACTCTTTTATCTTTGACATTTCATTATTTAGTTTTAATGCCAAAATATTTTATTGTACATGAGCCTAGAGGTTTTCTGCTTTGATATGTTTATAAGACGGAATAATAAATAAATGATGATTTAGTCTGGTATTGATGTCAGGACTGTAGCAGGTTTCATAATTCTGAAACCTTTCCCCAATTCTGACTGAGGAAAAATGATTAGTTTCTAGTTACTTTTTTGACATCTGAATTATTAGGGGGAGAACAGTCTTGAAGTGTCATGGGCATTTGGTTATGTAAGTGATATCAACTAATATGTACTTGTAGTGAATGTTTCAAGGACCAAATAGCTTTCTTGTAATTCTTCTGCATGTTTAATAATAGTGGAGGGCAGTAATTACTGTACTCAAAGAGCAAAGAGCATGTCCCAATGTAATTTTTTAATTAAAGCTCAATCCCTCATAAAAAAGTTACTTCTCAGGTGTAGCAATATTGTGTGTATGTGTGTGTGTGTGTGTGTGTGTGTGTGTGTGAAAAACAGTAGAAGAAACCCACATTTATTTATTTTCTAAACAATTCATTTTTTTCCTATACCCTGCTATTTGTATTTTCATGTAGATTCTGTATGTGGGCATATTAGCATACATCACCCATACCTGTTCATTGCATCTATATTAATTTGATGTTCTTTTAAGGAAGATTGAGAGTGGAGAACTTTTTAATATGTAACAAATATTCAGCATTTCTACAAAAATCTGATAAATGTGGCATTTGGAAAACTTCACCTTTTTTTTTTATTGAGGCATAATTGATACATAACATCTTTTTAGTTTCAGGTGTATCACATGATCATTTGATATTTGTGTACAGAAAGCTTCACTTTTATTTGACTGTTTCCTTAAAATTCCCATAGAAAACTAAACACAGGGTATTCTTAAGAAAGTTTTTGGTTATTCTCTAGTCCATTTCCAGTCTGCAACATGTAAGGCTTATGTCTCCAACTCTTATATTCTCAGTAACTCAAAGCAGGGAGAAAAATCATACTTTTTATCAGTGATCTGGAAAATCTTGAGACTTAGGGTCACATTTAATCATCTCTACTTCTATATAAAACATGAATTCAAAATGTATGTGTGGTGGTGATGTGGAGGGTACAGGGAGACTTGACTTGTTCATTCGCACATGTATTTTTTCAATGAATTTTTCTTGAGCCACCAGACAAGGACCAACCACTGTGCTGTGTTCCGGGGATAAATCAATGAGCACAACCAATAAAGACCTGCCCTCATTAAGCTTCTATGTTAGTAGATACATGGATATAAAGGTTACCTAAGAGCTTATTACATTTACCCAATCTCTACATTTATCTATTTTATGTGCCACATCATCTCCATGCTATTATCAAGTCAGTGATTTTTCAATTTCCAAAAACATTTGAAAACATACTGGGTATTGAAGTCTGATTTGTCTCATAAGATGATGGGAAAAAGCAACTCTAAATTACTTCAAGGCATTTAGCATAAAGGGAAATTTTCAAAGATACCTTTATGGCTTAATAATTAAATCTGGGTGAATATGCCCACCGGGAACTTTGCAATAATAAAATAGAATGGCAGGTTCCAAACTGCAAACAAAGAACTTTTTCTTTCAAAGATCTGAGTCACAGCCTATTAGTATTTAATAGAGTTTGCATTTTTAAAATGCACAATGTCAAAATTTCATGGTAAGGAGTCTTGAATAATTATTCAAGTACAATCCAAAGGTTCTCAAAAACAAAGAATGAGAAGTAAATACTGAACAACGTAACTATTCCAGGGACTGTCAGTGCCTGAAACCGCAAGATAGGACCGTTTTGATTTCAACGCTGGAGCCTCCCTTCCCCCACCTCGTGTCGCATAAGACACTCAGAAACTCACACATTTTCTGCCTTCTACAGACTAGTCCAGAGCTGGTACCAACATCCTAATAATTACAAGTGATGCCCACAGAGGAAATGGCTATCTGGGGGACAGTATTGATGTGGACTCACAGACCTCAAGGTGCTCAAAAACCACAAACAGGAAAGTGTTCAGAGTGTGCATGAATTAGCTCCTTCTCTTGAGACTAAGTGAATCCACTGATTGCAAAAAATGATCACAGAAAAATGACACTAGTTTCTAGAGATAAACAACAGCTGGGATTATAAAAACAGGTACACTTCCCAAGTGTTTTAAAGGTACAGCCTTAAACAGATTTTAGAGATGGTTTTGTAAAGTAACTCCCAATGGAAGGTCATATTTTAAGAGAAATAGATTTCAGAAGATTGGACTTAATTATGCATTTGTACCTGTTTACATCTATCAACTTTCATCTATTTATCTATCTTCAGAAGTCAGAGCAAAATGAAGTTCTACGTTCCCTCCATGGCAGGTTCAATAACTTGAAGAAATTGCTTTTATAATGATTTTAATTCCAGGAGTCCAAGGACGAAAAGGCAACTCCCAATTCCATCTGCATTTGCAGGCCACCTAAAATCACAAGACTCTAGAGCGCTGTCAGAACGGCCGCGCAGTCTGATTGGTGTCCATTCTCCCCCTTCATTTCTTTCCCAATAAATAATAGATAAAGCAACAATGAGTCTTTGCTGACTTTTCAATTCTCCTAATATATAAAAATTATCTCCTGGAAATAAATTAATGTCTGTATAATAGTCTGCAAATGGTTTGAAAGCAAATTGATGGTTCTTCAGATGTTCCATGTGTTCAAGCTTATTTTTGAGACAATTAATCACTCTGCTGATCTCCGTGTTTTGCCCCCTCTATCTCCACCTCAGCCCCACCTCAAAACACAAGCTTCTGTCACACTGAGGCAAAGACTGGTTCCATTATTTTTGTCCCTCTTTTCTTGGTTTGCTGTCCAATTTTCTATTAATGGGAACTAACTGATACGTCAGTTGTGCAAATGCAAATGTTATGCAAATGTCCCACAAAAAACTCTTTTTTACTGGAAACACAGTTACACAGTTGATAACAAAAATGTACATATAATAACTGTATTAATTACAGCCTACCTGATTTATACAAAGGATATTTTGGGTAAGTGGATTTTTAAAACAATGGATGCTTAGCCCTTTAAGAATCAGTATGTTTTTATCTTATCTTTTCTGTTTGGAATCCTAGGGAAAAAAAATGGAGGCATCACACGTCTGCACATTAAGCAACTGTCATAGGAAATGAACCCAAATAATCAGAATTAAGTGAATAGATGGATGCCTTCAGATGTACTGAAATGGGTGAGACTTTGTTCACCAACTAACTTCAGAATCCTGTTCTGATGTGCTTCTCCTCTGGGCTCAGGTCTAAGTTCTAGAGCCATTTGTTGCCAAGGTCAGTCAGTGCAATTCCTTCCTACCATGCATTTCATCTGTTCCCCCAGCCCCTTCTCCCACCCACCCAGTCAGTCCTCACGCAGCTGCCATTGCTGTTGGGCTTCCTTCCTCAGACTGCAATTAAAGTAAGTTGCAAGACTAACGGGGGGAAACCCGACAACTAATTTTGTGTCTGATAAGTAAAATATATGCAGAGAATGTTTTTTCTTGGATTCATATTCTTCTTCCTTTCCTGTTTAATTTTAGATTCCTTCTGCCTTTGAGGTTTTTATGGAAGTTAGAGATTGATATATAAATAAAATACAGTCTGGCCACATCCCATTAATCTCATAGGCTCCCTTAAGTCAGAGAACTTACTCTGGCGCTCAGGGAGGGAAGGCCAGGGGAACCATCATTTTTCAGTGTAAAGTTTATTCATAATAATGTTATTTGTCTCTTAACTACTTTGTTGATATATAGTAGAGTGGACTATAGTAATTTTACTTTATTTTCTAAATGTATGCCCCATAGAGAGAACAGCATACATTTCCTTTTAATCAGCTTCCCTTGGAAAATCAAGCCCGTGCGAGAAAAGCCATCCTAATTAAACATGGTAAATTAAAACCACACAGAATCTTGCACAGAGTAGGCATTTAATATACACTTGCTAAAGTGAACTGAACTTTATAAAACATACTCATTTGCTCACACATTGAAAGGAATCTTCATTAATATTAAAATTAATCGAAGATTCCTCTAAATAGCATATTTGTCTATTTCATAAAATAATATACAACTCTGAAAGTGTTTATCTGTCTGGAGTTTTTTTTAACATATCTTGAATAGTATTGTTTTTGCTCCATCACAAAATGGATAGAATCTATATAAAGAATCAACAGACCCTAGCTAGTGATTCGGGCATAGATCATTTGCACACAGCGATGTTAATAATCATAACACATATTAAATTCATACTCTGGGAGGTCTACAACTCATCATCTAGACCAGGATTTTGTCATCTTTAAACTGTTTTCAGAAATGCCCATTTTTGCATACTGAAACTACAAGTATTACAGAATTTATCTTGTTAAACACACAGAACGTGAGTCACATTCCTGAATAGCTTCAATTACACAGCTTAAATTTAAGAGATGAATTAGCCACATGTACACGCTATTCTAGAAGCCTCTTAAAAGCTTGCAAAGTTATCATAGTATGCATCCTTCTATAGTGCCCATAAAATTTAGATTATGAAATTTTACACTAAAGGTATAATAAAAATTATCTAAATACTACATTTTCTGTGAATCCTAAGAAATTATAAAAGCAAAGCAAGGCAACAAATATCTGTGGCAGACTGCTATTTTCTCCACTTTCTCCAAATTTATTTCTACCTTCCTCCTGGGGACACAGCTGTCTATCCAGAAAGCAGTGTTTCAGCCTCTCTTGGAGGTAGGGTGGCCATATATTTAAATTCAGGCTAACTGAAGGTGAGCAGGTCATCTTTCTATGGACTTTGCTTTTCTACTCTTGCTGACTGCAAGACGGACATAGTAGTGGCCCTGCTCTGATGACACGAATGAAAATAACACTCCTGTGGTCTTGCAGAGCAACAAGACGGAAGCATTTGGTTCCCTGAATGACCGGTGGAGGCGAGGCACCCAGCCAGCTTTGACCAGCCGTACAGTCACGTAAAAGAGCAACACATCTGTATATTTAAGAGATGGACTTTCTTTTGTAATTTAACTTAACCTTTCCCCTACTATTTCTGTTAATGACATGTCCACAAAAGTTCTTTTATATTGTAAAGTAAATAAAAACAACCTGATGGCATGTGAGATGCTTCCAAATAATGCATTAGGAGCTTTCATTTTGTTTAGAGTGCCTTCCCATTAACAGGGCTTCCCTTGTGCTACATTCTTTCATTTGTTCTACACAGGAAGGATGGGGGAAGAGCTGCTATCATGACGTTACTTCTAGAGTGATCACGGGAATACAGTTAGATTATGTCACTTTCTTTTCACTGTTCAGATAAGTTCTATGGCTCCTAACTATCTTTAAGCCTCACCAAATGCCATCTCTTCCAGAAATAACATTTTATTTTTACAACTAGAAATAATTTCCCCTTTGATGAATGCCCATAGAGCTGTACCTCTAAGTGGGGTCTTTCCAGCAGCTATTATAATTGCATATACACTTTGTCCTCTATTAAAATTTAATATTCCTCAGTGAAGGATTTAGATAGATTTATATCACTGTAGAATTCAGTGTTTTCTGCATGTATTTAGAGCAACATGTATTTATTATTATCTTGGTACAGTGAATGAATAAATTCTCATTTATTAAATTATAAAATATCCCTCATTATGCTTAAGGAATTAATATAATCATGTTTCTTGGATGTAAAAAACATTTTTCTCCAATCTAGATGCCATGATGATGAAGATAAACACTAATAATGTTTTCTTTCTGACATTCAATTTAGATACAAATATATAAACAGACATAAATATGTATTTTGACATAAATGCCAGAAGGGAATAGCAAATTTCTTTTAAATTGAAGAACACTGCTTCTTTTCAATTGTTTCTAGATAATATTTTTAAAAGGCAAGACCACGACTCTATGACAAACTCTAGCTATATTATATAGTTAATCACAAAGAGATCAGACTGATCTGATTTTGGTGGGAAAATCTATCAGCAATTCAAAAAATCATGTTTGATATTTACTCAGTGCCTATCTTATTTACTAGGCTTTATAAGATCAAATCATGTGTCATGTACCAAATTAAGGCACAGTAGATTCTTGATTGAGTCTGAAGTTAACATTATGGCTAGATATCAAAACTGTGACTATTCAGTAGACTCTTATTAGCTGCTCCCAGTCTAATTAGAACACAGACTATATGACTTTTTAATCTGTCTTAATACTTAAAAGTTTGGGAACCAGAAAGGAAACTTCAAAAAGGCTTGTTAATGCACTTACACATTTTATGTTCTTAATTATGAAGTCCTCTTATTTGAATACTTTCTATGAAATCTGACTTAATAAAATACGGTAAATGTTTTTCTCTCTCTAATATTCTAAATGCTACCTTCCAGTGAGGCTGAAGAAACATGCTATTAAGTAGATTATGTGAGTTAGTATAATGTTACAAAATCACTGAATTATTTTTTCTCAAATGTTTTTCTTATGCCCGACTGATTGGAAGAACATAAATTTGATATTCAGTAGCAATATTTCATGGCTATGTGAATTTATGGGAGTTACTTAACTTCTCTGACCCACAGTTTCTTTATGTTTCATGACTGGAATTACAATCCTTATGTACAGTATTAATATAAAGTAGATGTAAAGCTGAATATACAAAGTTGGAAGAGTAGAAATTCATTACATATAAGGTCCTCTACTACTTCTACACACTGGGAAAGAAAAAATTATTATTATTCCACTAATTTTACCTCCCCAGTGACCTTATTTATCCTATAGTGGTGGCTAAAGATTATGCGATTTTAGTTTTGAATGATTTAATATATTCTGTTTATTAAATAAAATTTTGTTAATTTGAAAAGTATTTATTTCTATAACCTATAATTTGAATTAATGAATAATTTTATTTTGGAATAAATATTTTTTAAAAGATTTAACTTTCATTATTATCATTGCTTTCTCGGTCCTTTCATTAGTATTTAAACACTGTTAAGTACATGGTTTCTTCTTTTTTTTTTGAAAGACAAATAAAAACTGCAACCCTTCCCTTGGGACCTAGTATTCAAGATATTAAGCTTTTCCCCATAAGTATCATCATTAAAATATTAGGTACAGGTATTAGGACTGAATGAATTGATGAATGGAACACAATAGGTGGTCTTAAACTAGATCTTAGCTTTTAATAATCACAAGCCTTCACAAGCCAAAGGAAAAAGAATCAATCCCCTAAAAATGTTTTTGAAAACCTGACTATTTGAGAAAAGAAAAGAAAAAGAAAAAAACAATGAATGCTGGCTCTCTGCAGTTTCAAATGGATTAAAAAAAAATTAAAAGACCCAAATACAGAAATAAACCAGGTTTCAGGATAAGATGGCAATTCTGCATGCACAAATATAATACTTTCCTTTCTGACATCCCCTAAAACATAAGTAAAAAAAAAAAAGTTTACATCATACATCCACAAGAATAGGAAAAATGAGAGGAGAAAATAGCAACAGAATTTCCAAAGCTAAAATGCAAAGGAGAGGCGGTAATGGATTTAATAGAACTGTTGAGGCAAATACCCAAGATGACAGCTGGGAAAGGTATGAAACAGTCCTATTTTGTCCTGCACTAGTCCAGATATTTACTCTCTGGTGACCAAAACAAAGGGTGTCTAGTGTGGAGGTCACTGCCACAGAAGATGGAATTACTATTCACCAAACTGAAATTAAGGAAATAATTTTATACAAATGTTGAGACCACCTCTCCCCTGTCTATCCCTTTCTCCCCTTCCTGAAAACTGGCAATCTTGCCTTTGTCTACCATCCAGAACAATCATAGAGGATTTTCTGGGGATTTTGACCTGCCCAAAAAGAAATAACAAAAATACCTGACATGAAGGAGCGATAAAAGGCAGCCAGATCTCCCTAGAGTCAAGTTCAAAGTCAACACATACTACTTAAATGAGTAGAATTTCCAATTAGTATTTTACTCTCCATCTTTTAAATATGAACAATCAACCAAAGATGACTAGCAGTCTAAAGAAGCTTTTAGTATAAAAGATGGAGATCAAAACCAAAAAAAATCTAAAAAATATCAAACAGTTACTGTTCAGGGAGAAGAAAGCTTCAAAATTTATTAATTTTTTCATCGAGATAAGAGAGGATATTTCATCCATGAAACAAAAGCAGGATGTTATTGAAAATAAGATATATTTAGAAAACAAAGAACTTTTGGAAATGAAAAGCATGACATCAGAAATGAGAGACTCAATAGAATATTGGAAAATTAACTTTAGATGATCTGAGATGGAAAATAGACACTAATATATTAGAGAACCAGTCCAGGAGGTACAACCCCTTGGAAGAAAGAATAAAGTGAACAAGAAATAACTAGTCTTACATCAGAAATGGTGAAGGGGTTGAGGTTTTATTTGAAACCTAACAAGTTGACCTGCCACAGATTTATAAGCGTATGTTGGCAGAAGACACAACAGCCCTGAACCAGAGACACAATTCACCACTCCCAGCAAACACAACCGCTGAAACACCATGATGCACAGCGAAGACAGTGTTTTACCTGTGTGTGCAGCACAGTGTACCACTAGAGAGGCACCCCAGTTTTAATATTCTGAGTTTGTATAGGCTGC
Source organism: Manis javanica (assembly GCF_040802235.1). Classification (NCBI taxonomy): domain Eukaryota; kingdom Metazoa; phylum Chordata; class Mammalia; order Pholidota; family Manidae; genus Manis; species Manis javanica. Next base: position 103,176,766 of record NC_133167.1, read on the forward strand.
TGATATATCTGCTCATTCACCCCTCCAGAAAGAGAGAGATTGTGCATTATCCTGGAATATAAGCTAACAGCTCCAGGATAAAGTAGAAGGCTTTATCTTTTCTACCCTAGAACATCTCTGGGGAAGCATGTCTCTAACTCTCTCTAGAGGGATACACGATGTCTTGTTTCCAAGGCTTTTACCGATCAAAAAGTCATTTTCTTAGAATGCTCAGCCTGTATAGGTCCGGACTCTGAGAAATCAAGAACAGTTGTCTTCCAACAATCATCAATAAGATAATCCAATACAATTTCCGGAGCCCATTTACTCTTCATCCTATTAGGTGATATACACCTTTACCAGGACACATTGGTGTGGAACTTCAGAAATTTTGGCCAAGCCAAAATTTTAACAAGTTTTCAGATAAATTAGGTTATATACAAAGTCAGAATGACTTTTGACTTCTTAACTGCAACACTGAAAGCTAAAAGACAATAACATAATAATGCCTTTAAATTGTGAAGGAAACACTATTTCCAAATTAGACTCCTATGCCCAGATAAGTAAGCAATCAGTTGAGGGTGTCATCAGGATTTTTTCAGATATCCAAAATAAATAAAAAAGTTACCTCCCACGTTCCTTCCTGATTTAGCTATTGTAGAATGTATTCTACTTAAAGGAGAGAGAAAAAACTAGAAAATGAAGGACGCTTTCCAAGAGACAGAAAATCCAACACACAAGAAAGGCATCAAGAGTTCAAAGGAGAATAATGAATGGAGATTCTAAATAGACTGCTCCATGCTAGACACAGTAGACAATCAGTGTACACAACAGAGATTTAAGAAATGTAAGATAATGTTGAGGGCTAATTTCACCAACAGGCCCGATATCACTGTACAATCGTCTAAGCTGAGGACAGGAAACCTGGCTGAGTCTGTTCTAGATGTATCTGCACTTTGTCTTGACCACGTGCTGATGGCATTTCTGTTCTCCTGTTCATGTTCCCGCTTTTAGCTCAGCTGAACATGCACATTTTACCAAGGCAATATTCTGCTATGATCATATCATGAGAGGTTGTCCATCGTGAGTTCAGAAATGAAAAATACAGAAAACCTCCCTCACTTGATATTCCCACAGACCAGCTATCCTGGCGCATTGTGGCCTGTCAGAGGCCTTCATGCTGAGCCCTGTTTATCAGGACCCACCTAGGGTTTTGCCCAGAGTGTGTGCTTGAATATTCTGAAGTGTTAAGAATCATATCTTTGAGGGCTATTTAAGAATAGAGGGAAAATGATCACAAAGAACTATAAAGAGTGGAGCAAAGAGATGGAAGATTCTGCACACTTTTGTCTTAAATTGTACGGTTTGTATAACACACACACCAAATGTGTATTACAGATAATTTAAATTTTATTCTTTCTAGTTTCCTGTATTTTCCTATGTATTGTTAATAGCATTAATTTTAAGATCGGAAAAATACATTAAACACATCTACTGAAAAGGATTTCTGATCCTATGATGCTTCTGCTGGCAGCCTTCCTTTTCTTTCCCTTTATAATTATGTTTACTTTATAATCCTATCTTTGGGAATTCCAGGGTTATTTCAGAAAAGGTCTCCCTGACTCCTCTTTACCCTCCTCTGGATTAGGCGACCCCCTCATATGCTTTCATCTGGCCGTGTTTTAAGTTCCCTCTCTTAGAACCTCATCAAACTCACTTCAAGGTAACCCTACCCAAAACCTTGCTAGGAGTCCCACCCCTCGTTAGAACTCCGCTAGAGAAATTTCCTTCATAATTAGTTTATGAGTCACAGAAGAAAACTTTTCTTTTTGGTTCAAGTTTGTGTCGTTCAAAAATAATATTGCCCAGTAGGATTACTAACATTAGTGAACACATTTGACATTGAATAACTTTTGGCTAGTTCAAAAAATTCAAATATGCTTTCAAAGGACAAAGACTTCTTCCCACTGAGATTATTCAAAAGACTGTTGTCAGATGTAAGAATTCTTGAATGTTTATTTAAAAAAAAATTCAAAGTACTTTAGAGTTACAGTTTTAAGTGTATATTTGCTGCCCAACACATATTTCAAAAGAATTCATCAAATATATAAAAATACTGTGTTTAAATGAAAAAAATTCAAGCTAATTCTTAATTTTAGAATATGTATACCTCGTCAAATGCTTTAAGTCAGTGGATAAGGAAAGACATGATCTAAAAATGCAGTATATAACTTCACATACAGAATACAGCAGTTACACATCAAAAAACCACATTAGGGAATGCGATAAAAAATAAAATAAAACTAAAAAATGATATCAAATAGGAATATCTTGGAAGAATGTTATAATATAGGCTTAAATGATTAATGGGAAGGATATAGAGCACTAACATGGCAATCTGATTCACTCTTGTATGTTCCTTCTTGTTCTAATGTCAGAACGATGCTATGGAAGCTATTTGTCATTAGTGTTTTCTTTCAGTGAATAACATTCTATTTGAAAAGAGGAGAAAAGAGATCATGAAATACTGATTTAGATGTATTGTTGCTTAATACTTGACTATTTTAATCTAAAGCTATGACAAAAAAATTAAAAGAGCTATACTACTTAGCTCAATAAAGAGCTGTTCTTAGAAAGTTCTCATCTAGCAAACCAAAGAAACTTTTGAGAATGTCATACATTAAACACATAATTTAAAACAAATTATACAATGCATGCAGCAGGCACTTAATAAACACTTGTGAACTGAATACCAAATATGAATCAAGGGAGGTGGCAGGGAATTAGCAAAGCAACTTTGGGTTACTTCCGTGATTTCAGATTTTATTTTAATGAGCATTAAGACATCACTGAAATTCTGAGTAAGTTGAATTTATTATAGACTATTGCTTACAATAGTGGGTTATCTTCTAACTTTTGGAAATGCTTAATATTTAAGCCTTTTTTGTGTGACTTTGGGCTTTTTATTTGTTTTTGATTTGGGCATGTTATTTTCCCATGGAGAATTCTGATGCCGGAGATACAAAGATTACAAGCAAGACCCAATCCTCGCCTCCAGGCATGTCCAGGGGGCAGGTATGAACATTCTGTCACAGTTTTAAGCAGTAAAACAAGGATAAACAATGTGCGATGACAGAGGAGAGGCAGGCCCAATATAAGCTGGATATTCTGGAATAATGTCCTTGCATGTTTATGGATTTACATATGCAATTTCCATTGAGGACAAACCTTAGGTAAAATTTGGATTCTTTCAGAATTCCCATACTGGCTTTATTCCTTATGAGCTGTGGGACCTTGAATATACAGTAGGTATTTATCAAATTAGTCTACAAAACACCGTGGAAAGTAAGAGGAGTCTTTTGGAAAGACTTGATGGCTAACATGAGACAAAGACGGACTCTCAGGTGCCGCATGAGAGAGAGACTGCATCTGTGAAACAGAAGGCCCTTTTGTGTATGAGGTCTGAGGAAAGTTCCAGAGAAGGGAATATGAATGGCGTGTGATCCCAAATCAGACGGGTAGGAAGGTTTTATGCCAGGAAGGAAAAGATATCAAATTTCAAAATCGAAGACCACTGAATGCTATTTCATAAAAGATTGAGAGTGTTTTCTCAAGATCTATTCTTCTGTGCTCTTATAATTAATGTCTTTCAAATATACACATAGAAATACTTAAATAAATATAATACATGGTCATTATTTTTAGTTCTTTTACTAAAGAACAACATAATTTTAGGTGAAATGCACAGCCCCAATCTTCTCTGTCAGCAGTAAGTTATCTGATATATCTTGGAATAACACAGCCATCTGTAAGAGTCATTCTTTGATATAACAAGGAACATTACTTAGATTTTTAAACTTACAATCTTGCACTATTCACAGCTCATAAGGTGAAGGTAGAGCAAGTAGTTAATTCATCTTATTCAAATATATTACCTCTGTTACCTTTTATTTATTTTTTTGCATACAATTGAATTGGCTTTTGTGTGCCATATAGTTCAGTAGGACAAAACAGATGCACATAACCACATTCTAGACAGAGATCTACCAGATGCGAACAATACCTCCCTGCAAAGTTCACAGGAGATTTATCACAATAAAAGGGGCCAGAAGAATCTGGACATTTCTGGGTTACCGTGCTATTCCCTACTGCTATTCTCTAACCATCTCAGACAGGCTGACAGAAACTATTGTTATAACTTCTGCTGGTGTTGTATTTACATACCTTATCTGTTAGGGTGCCAGACCTCAGCAAAGGCAGGCACTATAATGTGCCCTTTCAATTTGCACACAGAAACTTTAAGAGTCTATTATCTGGCTTACTTACAGTGCCTATCACTATTCCTAAAAAAAAAAAAAAAAAACAAAGAAAATGGCACCATCAGGGTGAAAATAGAAGAATGTGTAGAGAATAAGGGGAAAAAAAAAACATCTCTACTGGGACATTTTACACCCCATGGCCATCTCCCGCATTTTCTGTTTGACATGAAAAAGTTTGTCATGGGTATAGACAAGACAGAATTCCTGTTATATGGTGACCTGACAATAATTGTGTATCTACAATTCAACTTGTAGATCATTCCTATGATTCTAATGTGTGACTCAGTAAGGGGTCTAACAATGAAATAATTATGTTAATGATCTTGTCTGCATAAATTCCTGTTAACGTAGAAGTCAGCAGGCAACCTCTAGATTCAAATCATCACATCCCTTAACACATGATATATGGTGAGGGATCAAAATCAAATCAAAGCTCTAAGACTCAGTATCAGGAGTGGCTAAAAGACTAGTACATTCCGTGCTTCTGTTTATCCACCAAAGTTGGCAAGAATATGTGTTCCTAATCCCAAACTGAAAGAAATATTATGAGAAACAGTTTTTGTTTGTGAGGTGTGCGTGTGGGGGGGTGGGGGATAGTGAGATGAAGATAGGAGAACTCATGTGTTATGATGTTTACTAATGAAGATATTTGGTTTCTACCCCAGCTTTCGACATGTTTCTGTTATTTTTTTAATAAACTCTGGATTTAAAAAAAGACCAAATCCATAAAATATTAATTAACCCTATTGATAGCTTACTTTGTTTCAGTCCTAGGCACTTGACATATGTTAACTCTTTTCATTCTCACAGTCTTTTGATATAGATGCTATTTTTATGACCCTGTAATATAGATGATGAAACTGAAACACATAAAAGTTAAGTAAATAGTGAAAGATCACAAAGCTAGAAAGTGGTAAATCTGGGATTCAAATCCAGGAAGTCTTATTCAAGTGTGATCTGATTTGTGTGGCCAGTATTGTAACCTCAGGCACAGAGGGCTACTAAACAATCAAAATATGACTGATTTGATCAGAGATGGGCTGCAAGCATTAAGTATTCAAAGGGATAAAACCACATCTTGAGTGTTTCACATCTCATTAAAAACCTTTTATTGTTGAAATATCTCTATATGTTGACAGATGATAACCATACTTATTGTGGTGAGCATTTAGTAAGGTATATAATTGTCAAATCACTATGTTTTACACTTGAAACCAATATAATATTATATATATATATACTTCAACAAAAAAACTGTCACATTGATTATATGCCGAGATGACATATAAGAATGATATACTGTATATATTGGGTTAAATAAAATACTATTAAAATTAATTTTACCTATTTCATTTTAGTGTCAATACTAGAAAATTTTAGAAGTACTTAGGTGACTAACATTGTATTTCTAATGCTGGTTGTAGTCTAGACTCTTGACTACACTTCAACACTGCTCTTAAAATCAGAGTGACTATTAACACAAACAAGGATGCTTCCTCTGTTTTATTTTACATTTTGTTAATTTGTTACTTATGTATAGTAATAGACCCCTTGCAAGCTTAAAAACATAATGTCCACGTTTGCATAAAACCACCCAATGAACTATGGGGACAATGGTATTTCCATAGGTTGTTGACCATCATGTGACTGATGACACATCATTGATGATCATGTGACTGATGACGTATGCTCTTGAGCAAGACCATCGGCATGAGGAACGAATATGATCCTCCTGCATAGGTATTAATAAAAAATAATCATCATCATATGGCTAGCATCTATTAAGCACTTACAACAAGCCAGGCATTGGGCTAGAAGCCAGTGTCATCAGTAGGGCTGGTTTTGCCCATGAGGGGGCATTTTGGAAATTTATAGGTCCAGTTTTGATCATCCCAATGACTGATGTGAACTCCTGAAATGTGGCCAAAGGATGCCCATGGTACAAGAAGTCTTGGGTCAATCCTGTCCAGGGAAGAATGCCACTGGGTATTGTCATAGATGAAATACAGTGTCATGATTATCTCAGCCTAATTGCCTAAAACCTTACATTAAAACACCAAAGATTGGTTGTACAGTTTTAATATGCACTAAGGTTTCCAGGAATTCAGCTACCATGTAATCAGAGTCTCCTTTGGGTCAGAACTTTATAAAAACACTTTGTAAAATGTTTACCATTAAAAAAAATTATATCACTGATGTGAATGCTGCTTTTGGTATTAGAGGTGCAAATTCAACACACCTGTATTTGTACTACTAGATCTGCCATATTAAAAATGATGTAAATGCAAGCATCTGATTATTTCATGTGTCATTTAGATCTGCCATGCATGATCATTTACGTATTGAATGCACATTACTTTATTATGAATTGCTTTCCTTTTAATTAGAGTTTTGGAATTATATTCATTTAAAAATTATGCCTGTAGTTAGGTTATATCAAGTATAAATTATTTTTCAGAGACTAAAGGGGGCATTATGAAATACTAACTTAAAAAGGGGGATACTGTTCTGGAAAGATGGAGAACTGCTAGGCTAAATTCTTTAGATGGGTGAATTAATTTTATCTTCAAAAATGACAAACCCCAGGAAGTAGACAGTATTTTTTTTTAATCTCTATTTCACAGAAAAAGAGATGGAGGCTTAAGGAAATTAAGTTTAATTTTTCAAGGTCAACATATGGGATTCAAAAATAGTTCTAGCCAGTATGTTGTCTTATTTTTGATGTAAACTAACTCTACATTTTAAAAATGCAAAAATATCTAATTTGATATTTTGCCTATTGATTCTTCACTCTCGTTCTTAAAGGGTTTTTTATTTCAAGTTAGTGTACTCAGTATTCTCCACTGAAAGCATACGAACACAGTTACAATGTCATTTGGGATAGAAAGTCACGTCTTAAAATTTTGAATGCATATCATCAAGGGAAAGCAAACTGAAGAATAATGGGACTTTTTTCAAAATTGCATAACATAGAGGGAATATTTCGAATCTCCAACTAATAGGAAGTGAGAAAATTTACATGTGCATTTACATCTATTACCCAGAATTCCCATTTCTAGGGCCCTAACTTAGTGATAATACATAGGAAAAAGTATTGAAAAGTATACATGAAGCTATGCACTGCAGCACCATTTCTAGCACCAAAAAAGTGGGGACACCTCAAAAGACACTTTAGGGAACTGGTGGGATAAACTGTGGTCCCTGCTCACAGTGGGGCATCTATGCAGCTACGAAAAGAAAGTTCTTTTCACATGGCCACACTGCTCTCCAGACTATAATCTTAAGTGGAAAAGTGAAGTACAAATATTACACATCGCCCTGGTTCTCCAAAGGGGGCTCCAGAGGAGGAGCAGAAGCAGCTGGGAACTTGTCAGAAATGCAAATAACGGGTCTCCAGCCTCTCCTGAATCAGAAACTCTGAGGGTGGGACCCAGCATCTGTGCTTTCACAAGCCCTCCAAGTGAGTCATTCGAAAGCTATTGCTCTTCAGCAAGCGACTTTTGTAGAAGGAGAGAGAATACAGACACATGCATGTATCATTATACTATACACATATATTTATGTTTATTTATAGGTTTTTAAATAAAACCATTAAACAAATAAGAGGTAATAAAACTACATAAAATGGTTACCTGTGAATGAGGAAAAGAGCAAAGCTGAGGAGACATACCCAGAAGCCAGAGCTCTCTAAATATACTTTTAGATGTAATTTGAATTTGGCGTCCTATCACATACATATAATAATTTTCAAAACACAAGATGAAATGAATGGGCCTATGTATTAACTTGGTGGCTAATTAAGCAAATAGAATTAATTGTTCCTAGTGATTTTAAGGCAGAGCAATTTGATTACACTCTACTAGGGTACAACTAAACAAGTAACACAAAAACAATGGCAAAGATACTCCAAATTCTTTTCAGTAGTCATGTTGCTATGAATGATATTGATATTCTTATTCTCAAACTATGTAATATTGATGTTACTATAAGATCAAGGAAATAGGTTATATTAATGTCATCAGGAATTTAGACTTTTATTGAAAGAGAAAGGAAATCCAAATATCAAAATCAAACAATTTATGTTAAAACAGTGTAATTCTAAATTCAAACTGGTGATACTACCATGAACTATGATAAATGTCCTCTTGAAAATGTCCTGAGGGTTGTCCACTGAGAAGCCTAGAAACAAATGGCCAACCCCCTTAACAATATGGATCTCTGGAACACAGCTGTGCTCTCAAAATACCATTTCCACTAAAAGTAACCTGAGTTCCCTGAGAAATAATTAATTCAGATCTGAAGCAAGAAATGTCCTAGATAAGCCCAGCCATCTTGTCATACCCAAAGTGGACGACGATACCAAAGTCTACAAGGGGAATGACCCAAGGACTCAGTCACACTGAAGCAGCTGCCCCTGACGGGCCAATCTGGGTATCAGTACACAGAATAATGACAATGAATTAAAATACATTGAGTATGTTAAAAATCCATTAATGCCCAATGATATCAAACAAAACACATGAAAAACCTCATTGGTCATTTCAGAGTTGCTAGAAATTCATCCAACATATTTTTTAAACCATAAAGGGAAAGAGCCAAACATTTAATCTGTCTTTCCTAGACTAATCGTTTTTCAGGGGAACCATACCATAAGGCGAGGAAGATTCTCTCTGTAAAGTGCTTCAATCACAAAGGGAGAAGGAATTACAGAGTGCGAATGTGACCACTCGGCAAAACCTTTTGGAAATAATGAATTTAGGCAGTGGTCATAATGGCTGCTACCTTGATGTCAAGAGAGAGAACTCAATAGAATTACACACTCACTCCCTTTGACTTTTCCTTGGAAAAAAGGAAAGAGAAGCACTGAGAACAAATTAAACTACGAGCTTCTGTCATTTAGAGGAACATAATTCTGCAGGTTTCATTTCAATATTTTCTCTACTTTTATATGTCCAGAATAAAAGGTAAAAAAAATAGAAATCCACAAATGGATACCTGTAAGAACTCTGAAAAAATTATTTGTATGTAAATTCTAGTGAATCAATTAGAGATAAAAATTAACATGTGCGGAGATCACAAGACTTGTTATCCTATGTTTTGCCATCTTCTCTAGGTTCTGTGACTCTGCTAAGCACATAGTAGGTACTTAATAAATTACACAGCAATTGCTTTGATTTATTTCCTAGTCTACTGATGCTCAAATCCATTAAACAGACTGAGTACAGACCAAGAATGATAAAAATTATTATTGACAATTAGCTTAATAATATATTATTGGTACCCTTAAGTATTTACAAATGTATATAACATAACAATATTGTTCCTACAAAGATAATAATTGATAATTCCAATTTAGACTACAAAATACATTTGCAAAATGTAATAAAAACTATAAAAACAGCTTTGCTACCCAAGACATTTAGTGAAATATTTTTTTCTTAAGAGTAGATGTTTTTTTGACTATCAACTCTGAATGTCCTAAGTAAGTATATCTTCATAAAAATTTTAGAAAAATCAGTATATTCTACTTATGATATATTTATATGTCATATCAAAAACAAGTGGTATCAAATCTATGAGAAAGATTCTTTTGAGGCATTATATTAGAGACTATTTTTAGTTCCCTTTGCCAAAAGTGTTTTCATTCCTATGTAAATAATACCCATATTGATTTTTTAATAAGAATAACATGGGTAACACCCTTTATAAAACCTATTTTTATATTGCCTTTTACAAAAAGCAATGTTAACCAAATTTAAAATTCTGTAGAATACAGAATGGAAAGATCTTAGGAAAAGCATCTCATTGTCAAGTACATTTAGGAGATACCATATACTAATTCTCTATGCAAATTCAGAGTAGTAAGTCATATAGTAAAGGGTCTGAGAGATGTACTAGCAGAAATATTCTCCACAAACATTATAACAGTGCTTTTCCAAAACTTATTTGACAATTGAACTTTCTTGTATAACATGTTTTGATGTTTTATGGAATGAACTCTAGAAACACTGGCCTAAGTTTGCCATTTTCTAAGCCATTTTTGATTACAGTACAAACATTATATAGACAATAGTTTTCTTTAGTGTCATTTTCTCTACATGGAAGAACTAAAAAAAAAATACACAAGAAATAAGTGAGCTATTAAAAATTAAAAGCAAGTTGTTATTGGGTTTCAGGAAAAAGAATAATACTCCTTGATCCACAGACTGGCATATATACTTCTCCAGTTTTAAAAACTAAAACATATTTTTACTATTTCAAAATGTCATAATTGAGCAGCTATAAAATGTAACATAGTTACTGTGATAGGAACTGTGTATCCTAATTTGGAATAATTACTCCATATAGTGTATTTGTTTTCCTAAAAAGCAGAATAGTAATTCAGTGATAGTCTTTCAGTTGGTCATATCTGATGGCTTAACTCCTAAAAACATTCAACATACATTTCCTCTTGAAACACCTAATAGACCAAGAAAAAATACGAAGCTTTAAAAATCAGACCCACCAGGATATTCTCGGTTTTGTACAGCTATTTATGTAGGAGCCGGTGTCCTCTGTTCTTGCCGATGCTGTTAACATGTCAAGGCCCCCAGTCAGACCCTGAGAGGATAACAGATGACTGCGTACTGGGGTTGGCTTTTGAACCTCAATTTTCAAGGTAAACGACAGCATGAACTCCCCCCACCCCAAGTCATCTCTAAGGGTAGAACAGAGAAAGCAGTATGATACTGGAAACCTATCATGTTAGGGGCGGGGGGGACCTGGAAATACAAACAGAGACCAGAACAGAAGGGAATGAAACAACAAAAAGTCATATTATGCAGACTTAGAAAACCTTTAATTTCAGACGACACCATCCTCACAGGTAACACTGCAAGTCTTTTTCAAAAAAACTCTAGAACCTCTCCCCAAGAGGGGGATAGGGAGACAAGGATAAAGAAATAAAGAAAAACAAGCTGGAGACAGACGTTACTGAGATCAGAGATCCCAGCCAGAGCTCCGTCCACCTGCAGAAAGGAGCTGCTGGCCCAGTCCGGCCAGGGAACTCGGTCAGCTGCTTTGCTTCATCTGGGTCCCCAGCCAATGGGCCCTACTAGCTTGGGGCCTGTGCTTCCACCTGCCTGCACAGGGAAGCCAATCTACAGCCCCTCCCAACTGCTAAGGGTGGTCTCCAGTCCTGCGCTTCAGGAAGCCCGGCCAGAGAACTCGGGCAGCCACAGAGCCATTCTGCAGCCCCAGTGAGGCTGGGACCAAGCCAGCAGCCTGCCCTAACAGCTGAGCCTGGCCTCTGGCCCCACGTAAGCAGGGAGCCTCAGCATAAGCCCCCCATAACCCTGGGCAGGCTCGGAGCCCAGCCCACAGTCCCGCCCAGCTGTGCAGCACAGCCTATGGCCCCACCTAATATCACGCTCTTGCTTTTCTTTGTAGTTTTTGCTCTAACTCTTCCTGGTCTCTAGGTATTAGGGCCCCAGGACTCTGTTCTCAAACCTCTTCTCTGATTTTTCTCCAGGTTCTTAGCTGACACTATGCCGTTAAATACTATCGATGTGCTGAGGGTTCCCTAGTTTCTGTTTGCAGCATCAATATGTCCCCTGAGCTCAACAACCAAATATCAAATGCCCCACGCCAAACACCAGGGTATGTAATAGTGTCTAGAATAAATTACCAGCTCTTCCTTGCTCACCCTAACTACACTTCCTCCTAAGTCTACATCTCAGCAAATGGCACCACTCTTTAATCAGTTGCTTAGGGCAAAACCAAGGATTCAGCCTTGATTCTTTACTTTCTCCCAAATCTACTCTGAATCCATCAAAAACCCTTTTAAATTCTCTTTAAACAAAAAAAAAAATGAGTCCTAAATCTAATCCCTGTCCACCCTTCTGCTGCAAACCCCTGAGTCCCAACTGGTCGCCCAACTGGTATCCCGTTTGCAGAGCTTTCCCCCTACAACCCACATGCACTCAGCAGTGAGCCGTGTCCCTCCCATGCTCACACCCTAGGTGGTCTGGCCTCTGCTGGCCCTCTGACCTCAATTTCTTGCTTCAGTCATGTTGGCATTCCTGCTGCCCATTCGCATCTCAGGGTCTTGACACCTGCTGTTCCTGGGCAGGAAATGCTTTTAAGGTCAGTCTCTCAGTTTATGCTGGTCTTTGTTCAAATATTAAAATTTGAGAGGTCTTCTCAAGAGCAATCTCTCTCACCAATGGCCATAATCTGCCTGACCTCACTAGCCTCTTACTTTTCCTCATAGCATTTGCTGATGTGTTATTATATATGACTGTCACCCTGATTTCTTCCAGCTACAATATACACTCCTTGCAATCAAGAGTTTTACTGACATTAACAATGCATCTCCAGTGCCTAGAACAGCATCTGGAACACAGGAGGCATTCAACTGCTTAATTAATAAAGAAAGAAGGAAATTCTGCATAAATAATTTGGGTTGATGATATATATATTTTCCATAAATATTATTGGAAATGCATCTTTCCTTTAGCACAGTTTCGTATTTATGAATTCCCCCCACACATGACTTTGTATATTATGGAATTCATGCATTTTATTCCATTTACTCCAAATGGTATATTTGTTTTCTAGTTGATATTCAAATTGAATCACTTTTGGAAGTTCCTTCAAGATGGATACATTGGGTGTTTTAGCCTGATCTCAGATAGTTTGGAAGTGTTCTTGCTTTTTTGATGACCCAAGACATTCTAGGTCTTTCTTGATGCTGCTAGTTACAAATGTGGAATCAGCCATCTATTAATTTTCCTAAGGTAGCAGTTCTCAAGCATTCCTGCACATTAAACTCATCTGGGGAGCTTCCAAAAGCCCAAGGCTCAGGCTGTACCCCAGGCCAGTCAAATCAGAAGCCTGGTGGTGGGACCCAGGTATCAGTATTTTCTAGAGATACAGCCAAAATTGAGAACAATATTGGAGACCCAAATCAGGAGACTCATAAGGATATATTAGATAAGAATACTGGTTTAGAGACAGAAAAAAATAATCAAAACCTAAAATAATGTTTCAAAAGTAAACATTTTTTTCCTGAAGGTTGAATTCATGTTCATGTATTCAATATAACTTATTTAACTAAGCTTTTTCTTACCTTGTACTGATAGAAAATTTAAAATTTATGTGCATGTCTAAAGGTACCTGCTTTTCTTATCTGACCTATGCAATATCATGGTATATGCTGTCATACTAAATTATGTCTATAAGTTACCATATTATTTAAAATATTGAAAACATTCAATTTTCTTAAAACACAATTGTATCTTATCTGAGTATATTGAAAACATGTCCTCCACAATTCACTCTTTTCATTTTACTATTTCATTCAGGGCATATGAACAAGTAACATATGCTACAATTAGATGAGACTATTTAAACAAGATATTCTTAAGAATTACTACATGATACATAATGCCTTGTTAGATCCTTGAGCTAATGTCTCAGAAATAGTGTAACAGTATATAGGTCCTAATGTCACTGGTTTTCACTTGTTCCAATATAGTTTCAAGAATGAGAAGAAAAGTAAAATCACAGCTAACATGTTGGGAATTTTAAATAGCTCTGAAGGCACAATGGGAACACGTCATACTAATGAATCATGTGTCACAAAGAAGACAGAGAACTATTATGTATTTGCCCACTTCTGTATCTCATAAATTTTTCTATCATTTATCTTTTCATTATCTTTTTATGAACCAACTATGAGATCTATTAAAATCCTTGGGACACTAGACCAAATTATGCATGCTAACTTTGACTTTGTACTTCACGATAATTAGATTAATACTTAACCCTTAGTAACAATGGTGTAAAGAAGGGTTCAAAACAGGTTCACAGTACAGGACCTGCAGTTGAATGTTAGTTGACATTATCTCATCCAGATATTTCTTAGTCTTTTCTGCATACTGGCAGCTTTGATAATCATGGGAGATACATGGATTTTTTTCTATACAAAAGGTAATGCATAGATGGCCATACATGAAATTTTCATGCCACTCTTATAGGATTGACAGTGGACTTTTCAAGGATCCATTTTAGAGTTAAGAAAACCAGAATCTACAAGCAGACAGTGACTTACCAAGAACTCTAGATTCATTATTCTAGTGTTTTGTTTACTAAATCTGACTTTCAGACTAGTCTCCAAAGATGGTGTTTTCCTGCTTTATTAACATGCTGAACTCCTGTTTGTGTTTGAAATGCCAGGTTCTGGTCAATCTAGAAAGAAAAATGGATCCAGTGGAAAATAAGTATTCAAGTGTAACAAAACAGAAACTACAAAGTGGCCACTGTTTCCAGATTTATTACAGCGTGTCTTTTTTTTTTAAATGTCACTCCATGATGTTACTTCTCCAAGTGACTGAATTTGGGATCCCACAAAGCTGCTAGCCAGAAAGGTAGAAAACGGCAGGTTGCTACCACTTCAAGCAGATTCTCACTTGTGGGAGACAAAGAAGTAAAACCTATTGAGCATCCTTCTCTGGAAACTTCCAGAACAAGCATGATGGCAAGCTTACTGATAGCTAGTCTGCAGGTATGTGGACTCTAGGAATCAGCAGCCAGAGGAAATGGCTACAAATGGAAGAATAGCCTAGTGAATATCACAGCACCTGGCACAGCCTTAAGATGGAGAAAATCAAGTCAGAAACTTGGGTTTATTCATTTCTCTCTCCACTACTTCCTATAATCCAGGTCTTATCTAAGATGTGGCCAGACCTTAGATACCAAGACAACTCCCTGTTTCTCTGAGTGTGGTGAGGTTCACCAATGTAGAATCATTTTTATGTTATCACCTTTAGTATAGATAATATGATTGAAAACAGTCTAATATTCCTTCTATTTCAAAACAGAATAATACTTGTCCAGGGAATATCCCCCATTCATGGGACAACATTTTAATCTCATGATTGCATAGTTCCTATGGCTATCTGCTGGTTGTTCTGTCTGACTCCAAATTTCTGAAAACAGAAACTGCTCTGTTCTGCTTTAGTCACAACCAGTCTACAGACTTTAGGACCAGATGACTATTAAGGGATGAACTGTGCCCCTTCTGAACTCACCATTGAAATCCTAACCCCCCCGTACCTCAGAGTGGCCATATTTGGAAACAGGGTCATTGCAGAGGTAATGAAGTTAAAATGAGGTCATTAGGGTGGGCTGTAACACAGTATGCCTGGTGTCATTATAAGAAGAGGACATTTAGATACAGACACGGACAGAGGGAAGGTGGTGTAAACAGGAAGGGAGGAGACGGCCACCCCAGCCAAGGAGACACACTGGGACAGATCTTTCTATCACTGCCCGCAGTAGGAACCAGGCCTGGCCACCTTGATCCCAGACATCCAGCCTCCAGAACTGTGAGAAAATGCACTTTTGTTGTTTTAGCTGCTCAGTCTCTGGTTATTTGTTATGGCAGCCCTAGCAAACTCATAGAATGACTTATATTTATATTAAAAAAAAACCCCATAAAGGATAGTGTAGGGTTAGGAGCCCTAGGTGACTTTCTCTGAATGGGGGCCATGCTATTCAACCTCTGTAACTTGTTTTCTCATGAGTGAGACGGGAGAATGAGGCTGTTAAATAGGCAGGTATAAACTTAAGCTAAGAAGGGAGAGACAGTAAGTCTTAAAGATCTTAATATTAAATGGTATCATTCTTGCTTATCAACCAAAGTGAAAGATGGTGATGAAAAAGCAGTAAGTCATTTCTTATCAGTGAAAATGTTGGTTGGTTCAAACAGCAGTGAGCTGGAATTTAAATATGATTTGTCCTGCTGTACAAACTTCCAAGTTTTCTCTTTGGACTGTTCTACAGTGTGAGCAATGGATCAAAAGAGAACAGTAAGATAATTCGGATTTTCCAATGAACTATAATATTCCAAAGCCTTGTATATAATATTGAATGTGTTGATTCATTTATGCAGTAAACTTCAGGAAGAGCTAACCCCCTTCCCTGGTTTTAGCTGAAGTTTCACACTTGCAGCTTTTCAAGATAGCCTTTTCTTGCAGTTTTCATAGTAACTTGAATAAAATGATTATGTTGATATTATTTTATGTAATGACAATGCTCCTCCCATCCACTCAATCCACGTCCAATCAGGACAGAGAAGGGGCTTTCTTTTTTATCACCGAAGCCCCATCACCCAGTGTAGCACATTAGAGAGATAAACAGAAAGGACTTGAATCAGGTCCCGAGTAAACATTATAGGATGGGGAACTTTCAGAGAACAATTGCCAAAACAGGAGGCTTCCTGTGTGGGTCTATCGGCTGTGATTTCGGTTCCAGTTTGTAAGTTTGCAGGTCTGCCGGAGGGAAAACAAAGATTTTTGTCTCAACCTTTTATCTCAACAAGGTTGGCTGAGGGTTACAGTGAGAATAGGAGGAAGGAGAGAAAAGAGAGAAAATGACTTCCTTGTGAGAAATAAAATGAACTCCTAGGAATGATCAACTTCTCCTTTCCCCAAAACTGCTAAAGAGAATCCTGTTTTCCTCTTAAACTTCCGGCCCATTCCAGGGGCAGTGAATTCCTCCCAGGCAGACCTGCCCAGTCCTTGCAGGACACGAGCCCGGGGTAGAGGGAGGGAAAGACAGGCTGGAACCTGGGGCTGAAGAGGCTTTTCTTCTTGGACCTGAGTTCGGAAAAGGCTGGAGAGGGTAATAAACTCATGGGAAGTAGTGCCTGGGAAAACATAAAAGGCGGTACCTGCCGGGGTGGCCCAGGGGACCGTTTGACAGCCTCAAGCAGAAAGAGGGGAGGGTCTGAATTGCTTTGATGTTTGTTTCAGTTGATCAAGTTCTTTATGGTGCTGGAGGGCATCTCCCATCTCCCTGTAGGGCTGGGGTTAGGGTCCTGCTGGGGAAGGCCTAGGAGAGGGCTCTTTTGTGTCCTTCCAACTCTGGGCAGGTAGGCCTGCAACAAGGCCTCACACGCAGCCAAGTACTCTGTCATGTTTCCCACCGAAGCATCACTGAACCACCGGGTCATTTTTCAAGGGTGAAATGCCATTTAATACTGGTGAAGAAAACGTCATCCTGCACTTCTTTATACTTACACAAGGAAGGGGAAAAACATGAAAACCTCCCCAAAGAATGTCTATCCATTAATGAGGAAGGGAGATAAATCCCGCTGCCAAAAGGAAAAGGAATATTATTAGCCTAGCTTGGCTATCAGGCATCGCTTCTGCCTGCTCCGCACAGGAAGCGTGGAGTTGGCCAACTCAGCTGTAATAATGACACAACCAGCCCACAAGCACCTCTACACCTGGCTCTGCTGCAGACAGGAGGAAACAGGGAGATCCCAGTAGGGTTTCTGGGTCTGGGGGCAAATAGTCATACTAGGGAGAGGGTGAAAGTGTAAATGCATCAACTTCACACCTTGTTAAGGACAAAATCTATCATCCAGTTACTAGGTCTGATCTATTTCCCTTCTCAGATCTGTAGGAGTCCATTTATGTTAAAACTGTGGAACCTTGCTTTATGTATATTAGAAATCATATTTTACGCTGTAAGAAAGCACGCCTGAGGGTCACTTATTCAAATCCCTGAGCACTTAGCAGACAGAAGGTTCTTTAACCGCAGACATGTGCAGTCTGTGATATGTATGACCACCACATCTCAAACCAAGGGGGACCCGGTAGTTATATGGCATGTCAGCTTGGAATGGGGCAAAGTGCTTTTGGGGCACTTTCATTCAGAGACTAAGTGCATAGATGCTGGCTGGTCGGCTTCGGTTTGAATGCGGCTCCAGTGCTCACAGGGTGATCCTAGTCAAGATTCCTTGGCACCTTCATTGCCTCGTCTACAGCTGGTGATGGTATTATCTCCTAGTTAATTGCAAAGTTTAAGAAAATTACTATATGTAGAGTGCTTAGAATATAGCCAGCACTTAATAACTTCCAGCTGTTTTTCTTTTTTTCATATTGATTAGGGATGGTTCACACTTAAAATTATATAAAGTGTTAGTTTCATTAGACTCCAAATGCTTGAAAGTAGCCAGTGTCTAGAAACCAATATGATAAAGATTAATGATCACAGAAGTCAGCATACTAAAACAAGTGAACACGTGATGAAATCGAGCTCTGTGACATAGAGCGCTACATCTGTTTATACAATAGGGACTCTCTAACCCCTTTTAGCAGTGACAATCGTGTTTTTACTAGTTTATATTATCCCTTATTATTGGCTGAAGTTTTTTTTTACTTTAATATGCTTTGTGGAAACACTTTCTCAGAATTAATCAACTATTTGCAAAGTTGACTTTAAGAAAATAGCTATTTTTTAAATAAATTAGAAATCTGTAGGTGTCTGATCAAATTACGTTTTCTATTTTAGCACAATGCAATTTCCCCCTTCTTCAGAGCGTCACGGTTTTATCTGACAAGTATACTTCCCACTGAGAAAAGTTTGGGACGTTGGGTTTGATATTAGGTCTTCCTTTACTTTTTAAGTAAATGAAAATGCAATTTTAACTCATCTTCTCTTAGAAACCCTCTCTGTAGGCAGTGCACATTATTAATGGTGAGTTCTTCCCTTTTGGTTATGTGTCTTAATATCAAATCCGGCGGTCACGTATGTTAGAACTGATGTTGAATCTCAGTGACTGAAAAAGAAAGCAGGACATATCAGAGTGAGGAGGGGACAGTGACCAGGGTTCCTTGCCACCGTGTCTGTCCTCATAGCCGCCTCTTCCCTTTGCCCTCCCAGCTTCTAGACGGGGTTGAGCTGCGGAGACAACTCACTTGCCCCATCTAGGGTCTGGCAACATTTCCATAGCATACATTTAGAGTGTGCGGCACACACGTGTTCTGTGCTCAGGGCCATGCATCTGGCAGACCACACAGAGCTACCCTGCTTCCTATCATGGACCCAGTGGTTGGAGAAGCACATGCCCTCACGTGCCAAGGCCACCCCTGCCTCCCCAGCACATGTCAAAGTACTATCAATCACTTCGGAGGGGCTTAAAAATTGGGAAGCCCTGATAAGAAAAAGAAAAGTTTTGTTCACTGTGTCCAATTGTAGCTACTTTACCCGAGAATGCTGGAAATCTACATCGATTTAAATAAATCCTTAGTTTTCAAATTACGTGCAGCAGCTTGGATTTAATGAAATATTTATTCACAATCAACAAACTCCCCTCTAGGAGTCTTCCACCGTAAGTGCAAACATTTTGCTCAGTACACTTGACTCTCACCTATGGCGATCTTGCAGGGTCTAGTATTAGGGAAACTGATTTATTTCAGATCAGGCCATTTAAATAGAATGTAACCTTGCCATACAGGTAAAAGCACTTGCCCTTGGCTATTACTTAGCCTGACCACAGGGCTTTCTGGAAACAGCAAAAGCTCTATAAGTGTCAGCTCATGGCTAAATCAATGTTTATGCATGATGTACCTCTGAATAGCAAACACTTGCTGCCTGCAAGCTAAACACTGTTTTTATCTGTTTGCCTATTTTTGGTTCTTCAACCACTGCATGGAGTGTTGCAAATCGCATTTAGTAACAATTATCTGCTGGTAGTTCATGAAAAGGAAAGTAGTGTGATTAATGAAAAGTGACACACACCGATTACTTTGTCATGCCAGTCTCCTTGGTGAGAGTGCCTCCGCTGAACCCGCGTCTGACCTCCTTTACCTTTAACAAGGTCAAGGGGAAGGCTAAGCGCCTGGAAGATTGGCTCCTACAAATTCTCCACTGTAACTTAACGATGCTGCGTCCCCTAACGAACTGCAGGTAGCCCATTAAAGAGAATGACACCCCTTTCACCTTGGCAGCAAAGGTGGAATTAAAAACAAAATGTCATATTTTCCATTGAAGTGAGTAAAGTGTAAAAATTGGATATTTGACATGGTACGATTCCCTATACAAAAATATTAGTAAACTAACAGATCAAAATCCAAGTTTGTCCAGCTAATCGGGCAATGTGCTCAAAGTTCCCATCAAAAATATTTCTGCACCCCATTCCACCAAGAGGAAGCCCTGGTACCTTCCATTTTTATTCCTGAGTGGCCCTAGAGGGCAACAAGCTGATAGAATGACAGTGACTGTTACCATCAAAGGGACTTTCCTTTGAAAAATATATTTTTATAACCAAAATAGTTCATCTGTTTTATAGCGAAGTAGTATAAAGTTCTTGAAGAATGGAGGTAGGGGAAAAGATGATCATTTTTGATGAGATTAAATATTTCATTAAGAGTTCTAGGCTTCACCTCAAGTACTCAATTTCAGTTGACAGATATACAAGAGCAGGTAAAGCAGCAACGAAAGTGACACCCAAAACCGAATGTCCTGGATTAACTAAGAAACAGTGGCAAAGTCAAGGTGTAGTGAGATCACATACCAATACATACTCTCTCTTCCCCTCATAGCCCATGAATTTTAGCAGGCTGATTCCTGTTTTGCATGAGTAGAATCTACAATTTCATTTAGAAGGAATTGATTCTTGATTTAACTTGATTAAAATAAAAAATAAACGGTTTCCTGAGATGCAAAAAATTAACACATCTTTTTTTGTCACCCGCTTCCGTTAGGAATGCTTTCTTGCAGAAAAAAAAAAATAGACTCTGAAATAAAATACAAATCAAACTCAGAAATGCTGACATTCACTCCAAGGAGGCAATTTTCATGAGCGTTTCATTTTCCCACACATGATGCGCACAATCTGGCAACGCTGTTCTGGGTGGTCAGTGTGTACTTTATTGGAAACGCTCCCTGTTCAGAATGGGAATAATGGACTGGTCATGCTGGAGGGCCACTTTTAAACTTTTCAAGGGAATTTTTATTTTCCTCCTTTTCTTTCTGATTTGGGGAGCAGTCTACAGGAAGATTAAAACAAAGTGAAAGAAATGGACATGACTCGTTATGATACCAGACTCATCTATCAATGATCTTTTTGTTCCAAGAAGGAAAAAAAAAAGTCTTCAGAAGCCTTGATTGTTAATCCTCCTCTGAACTGAAGTCCATATTAGTCAGGCAGCTATTCATTAATCATGGGGGCTACACTAGGAGGTGCCAATTGTCTCAGAGGTCATATCCAATATTCCTTCTGCAATTGTTAGTCTTCAGATAAGATGTCTATAAAGATTTGCTTTTTCACAAAAGGAAACAAAAGTGTGTCTATGTGAGCTGACAGTACATACATCTCTCATTTGAAGCCTTAAAGGGAAACTGCATAAAAAAAATACACTCAAGAGTGCTCGGTCTAAACTCCTTTCTCCGTTTGAAGGAATTTGTATTTTGCACCTATCTCAACTGTGAGAAAGTCTTCAGCTAATTATTTTCTGTAGGTTGTATAATGAAATGTTTTAATAACACAGCTAGAGTATGTTCATATCACTATTGTCTACAGGCCTGAATCTTGAATGGAGACTGGGGTGGGCACCCTAACTCACTGAGCCCCTAACGTGACCACGTGTTGATACTTCCAACTTTTTTTCAACAGTATTCTCTTTGTTCTTCTAATTTAAGACAAACTTATTTTTCCATCATTTAAACCGTAGCAAAATAGCTTCACTTATGCTCTGTTTCCCAAAAAAACAAATTAAATGGAAGCAATTTTCACTGAGATCCTTCATCAGGCTAGTATCAGTAAATCATATTAGAGGGAACATCAAATAACCGATTTATACTCCTGAGTTTTTTTTTTGTTTTTTAAGGAAGGTAAAATTAGGCACTGAATGGATAATTGAAAGTCATTTTTTTAAATGACAGATTGCTAAAATGTATAGATAATTTCTAGAACCAGACAGCACGCTCAAGATCATCTTGATTATACTGGACGGGAAATTGAGGCCTAAAGAAATTAGGTGATTTGCTGAGATCTTACTGCTACTCTGGCAGATTTGAGATCAGAATCTTGAGTCGCTAGTTTCTACTACTGTGCTACAATTTCTTTTCTCTGGTCCAGTTGCTTTCAGCATGTAATCCTGAAACCAAAAATGTAATTTTATTAAGGCCGTGGGACCATGGAATAAGGTGCTACTATTCTGCAAGACTGTCCCTACTTAGAGTATGCAAGAGTGATTTTTTAAAATAAAGTTTCTAAATGCACGGCTTATGGGAAATTTATGTAGAGAAAAGCTCCTTGGCATCAAAATATATAACAAGAAGTATCTTTAAGACCTGGAATAGACCACGGAGAGTGTCAGGGATCTCCAGAATCAGATCTCAACAGGCCTTTGCTGGGCTTTGGCCTTGGGCACCTTGTTGGTATCTTTGAGCCTCAGTGTTCTTATTCACAAAAGGAAGATGCATTATGTTCTATCTTAAGCACTTTCTGACTTTTTTTTCTAAAGATTAGGATCAGAAAGGGCACCTGACACAGTACACTGCACAGTAGGCTTTCCATAGATGCTAGTTTCTTCCTTTTTACTCTTAGACATTAATATTCAAGGGAACACAATCTGCTGAGAAACCTTGTTATCCTGCACATTTAATTCAACTATGTTTGATGATACAAATGGAGTGGGATCTGCACTATAACATAACATTATACAACAAGGAAGAGGAAAGGAAGACGTTGGAGTGATGCACCCCGGGCATCTCACAGCTTCAATGGAAAAGACCTTAAGCGTGGCCTAAGTCAGCCTGACGTGATGGGAAGACCCGTGTCCTCACCCATGCACGGCCTGGTAGACAGGCCCTCCTGCAACACCTGTCCACTCTGGGACAGAGACCAGGCCTGCCCTGGGCCTAGACAGTTTTCTTTGAAAATTCTTGAGGCCACTGTTCTGCTTTGTAAAAGGCTCAGAGCAGTTGACAGACCATTATTAGCAAGCAAGGGCTCCTAATGGGTAGGGAGAGGGGCAGGGAATGGAACCACAGGGAGGGAAGCTGGCATCTATGGAAAGCCTACTGTGCAGTGTACTGTGTCAGGTGCCCTTTCTGATCCTAATCTTTAGAAAAAAAAGTCAGAAAGTGCTTAAGATAGAACATAATGCATCTTCCTTTTGTGAATAAGAACACTGAGGCTCAAAGATATCAACAAAGTGCCCAAGGCCAAAACCCAGCAAAGGCCTGTTGAGATATGATTCTGGAGATCCCTGACACTCTCCATGGTCTATTCCAGGTCTTAAAGATACTTCTTGTTATATATTTTGATGCCAAGGAGCTTTTCTCTACATAAATTTCCCACAGGGAGGGAATCTGTGAGAGACAGAAAGGAAAAAAACCATGAGATCTGGCTTCTGACACCGCCCTTCCTCCTCCGTTATCAGGCACTGCCCCCTTGTCCTCTGGTGTTCCAAGGACTCTACCCTCTTTCTGGCACCCTCATCTCTGTGCCTGGATGGGGTCAGAGCACTGACATGTAAAGGGCCTGAGGCCGGGGTCCGAAGTTCTGAGTTCAGTGTCTGCCTCGGCATCTCTCTAGTGGACAGCCTGAACCCTTAAGTTCTTGGGCGTCTGTCTTTCATACATCAAATGAAAGTCACGGTCAGTCAGTTTGGGTAACTACCTGTGGACTGTGTGCCCTATTATGATCCGGAAGCTGTGCTAGGCATTGAGAAGATAAAAATACATCCAATTTGGCCTCTGACTTGGAGGTCTACCTAACCGGATTTTTTTAGGAACACATGAAGAGGAATGAGTTAAAGCACTCCATGTGGGTTTTTGTGGTGTTGTAATGAGATGTGCGTAAATCTATGGTGTTACTAGGACACAATGTTTCACGTTAATATGTTTATTGACGAGATTAGCAGGCTTTCCCCATCCATCTTTCATGTGTGCAGTATATTAATGTGGCCTTTGGGAGACAACTTCCCCGTTGTCCAATACATTGGTGAATAAATGTCAGGTAATAAAGGAAGTATTGATGAGGGAGAAGGAGAGAGAGGGGTGAGAGGTAGCAGTGGAAGTAAGTGTGGCCTTCTCTCTGCTGTGTGCTAGCACTCCACAGCAACAGGCTTTATCATTGCAAGATTTCTATTATACGTGCCATAAACCTGTGGCTCTGTCAGCTAAAATGTCTCATTCCATTAGTTCTTAATATACATTGATACCTGTACTGCAATCCCACCAGTCTTATAATTCACCACATTGCATTGTCATGAAATGCCGAAATAATAGTCTGTGGGAATGTGAACACATGTCCAGCTTTAGGGATCTTGTTTACACGTGGTTTTACTTCCAGTTATTGTTCCAAATAAAATTTCCAGAATAGTATAATTATATTCAGATGTGCATCTAAGTGTCATGTTAACCCCCTCCATTAAAAAAAATAAAAATAAGAACAGTTCTTTCTTCCAGAATGTGCTTAGATTACAGAAAGAAGATGACCAGTATCACTGACTATCCCCTGGCATAAATTGTCCATCGTCCCGAGCAAACTGGCCATAGCTGTGGCCAAGTCTCTATTATGGGGTAGATTAGCAGTTCCCCCAAAAAAGGTTTTTGTTTTTTTTTTTAATCTACAAAGTTACTTTCTCTGCTTAATGATGTACCGGGTTACATAAAAGAATTTTTGCTTATTCTGGCACAGAGGCTAGAAGTCTTTCCAACCAAACCACTTATCTCCCTGCCCTAAAGAAGGTATGAAGAAAGAAATGCACAGGGAAGCTTCACCTTCAGCGTCAATACCGGAAGTGAGAGTGTCACTCCCAACAGACAGCAGGGACTGGGGGAAGAGGTGTCAGTCCCAGTGGGAGGAAAGAAAGCAAAACTGAGTCATCAACAAAAATCTCAGCATTGCATTGTTTTGCTTACTCCTCTGTGAAATCCCAAAATATTCGAAATACCAGGTTTAAGTATACAGTAACTGATAAAAACACATTTGAATGCATATTTAATTGATTTAGGGATTACACTGAGATTTGAATTGTTCACAGCACTGCTCCCCTCCTTTGGTTCTAGTACCCAAGAATTGAGTCTATTTGCTAAACTGCCTTCATGGAAATCCCGGATTATGAGACAGTGTTAGAGTTTAATGGACCCAGAAGTCATCTTTAGTTATGCATATATTTTTTCAAGACATTTCTGAAGCCAGATTATGCTATTATATAATCAAGTGAACAAATAATTCACTGGCAAAAATTACTTATTAGGTACATTGCATTTTCTAGGATGTTGAAAATAACTCGTTAATTATAATGGATAGAGTGGTAAGAAACGGCCATTTTATCATATTTTGTATTTTCCATGTTTTCTGCAGGGAGACAAGTGCTTAAAATAGCATCAACATGAAATTAATCTTAATGATGGCTTGGATTGAAGAGCATGGAGAGAGTAAGTAACGACTTTGCAGCAGCTTGGTTTTGGAATTAAGGTGACAGAGAGGCAGATGGAATAATCCCAAGGGTGACGATGAGTATCTTTCTTCTAGGATGGCAGAATCTCATGTCACAACACCAGTGACAAACATTTTATTTTCTCTCAATAGATAAAAGAACCGAGGAAGAGAGAAGGTTGGGTTGGACAAGCTGGCTGCTGTCAGAGCACAGGGGTCTGCTCCATTCCAGCAAGCCGTCTCAAAGGTCAGCCCCCTCTCCAGCCGGGAGGCACACAGCGCTTCTGCCACACGCTAAGCTCACTGAAGTCAACACTGGATCTCGATTATTGAGTTACGTGTGGACGTCCCCAACAGACTGTTAACTCCTCGCAAGTTAAGGACTGTCTCTTATTTATCCCTATATGCTTACACACAGCCTAGGGGTGGGTACCCAAGAAATGTTAGTGCTGCTATCCATAGTTATGTAATAAACTAGAATGAAGTTTTACAAAAAACTGATAAGTGGATTTGATATTTTATGGTGTTAACTTGAGTCTGTAGCAGACCTGGAAACAAATCTCAGTTTATTCTGATGTCGGCTGTGGTTCTTTTTGTGCATTAGTCCCTTTCTGACTAACTTACTTCAACTCTTTCCCCACCCCACACCCCAATTAATAGCAGTTGATTCCTCTGAAATCATACCACAGTTGAGGCACTCTTCTAAGGATTTGGAAAAATAGAATAATCTCAGTCATTCTCCACACAATCTTGTGAAATGGGTGCTATGATTATCCCATTTTAGATAAAGAAGTGAAACCTTGGAGTGATTGACTTGTCTAAGATGCCTGGGCAGTCTGACTGCAGACTTTGTGTTCTTAGTTACTGGACTCCGATCACCCCCAGAATACCATGGTCTGAAAATAGAGCACAAATTCATCAAATAGCATTGCTGAGTATGGGTTTATCCAAGAAAACCTAATAAGTCAATCAAACTTCTCCTAGTGCCTGTTACTTCCAAGGTAATTCTCAGTCTTTCTGTTCTATGCACAGAGAAGCAATTCTCAGACCCTATGCCTAAAAGTAGGATTTCCAGAGGGTGCATGCTGATGCCGACCTGGGCACCTGGGGGAGCTCTCTGGGGAAGGGACACAGACTCCCACAGAGGGACTCACATTCCCAAACGCTAAGTTTCTGGTGCTTACAAGTGAGGATTCCAGAAGATTCCTTTTTGTTCCCTGAGAACAAAAATAACTCGGCTCTCTGCCTCTTTTCCGAAGTCAAAGTCAGGAGACCATTTCACTGCATTCTTCCTGGATGGCTACAAGGTCATTCATGTATAATGGGAATTCACCGGGCACTCGGAGCCCTCGCCACTGGGTGGCTAAGGAATGGACTGTCAAGGGTAATTAACACACACAAGAAATAAAAATTATGAATGATGGATTTGATTAGAAACAAATAAACCTGACAGGTCACCTCTGAAGGCTTGAGAAGCCTTTCAGACAAGTCATAGCACAGTGAATATTCTGGTTTTTAACCCAGTAGACACAACCTCTTAAATTTGCAAAGGGATATTTAGAGTGACAAGTTTACTCTTAACTCTAGTGTACTTCTCTACAGATCATGTGCAGTTAAAATGGTTATAACGGATGAATATTGCATGGCACCAAATGTGAGAGCTGGTAGCTTGTCTGGGACAGAAAGGGGTGGTGCATCTGATTTACTGCGGATTGTCTAAGTAGAGTAGTGGATGACTGGGCCTGGGAACAAGGACAAGCACACCCCGGGCTTGCCCTCCTCTCCCCGGGTCCACAGGGGTCTCCCTCCCTTCCCAGAGCTCTCTCCTGCGGTGCCTCTTCAAGAACTGAACTCCGTGTCCTAGCCTCCCAACTTCTAGGCAAAGCCAGCATCTTTCGGTACAGCTGATCTCATAGAGCTTCTAGGAGGCTGCTGTCTTGCCAAGGGGTTTAATATTATTAAGCAAAACAAAAGAGATGCACTCCTAATGCCAGCTTCCCGTAGCAGCAAAGACCTCCTGATGCCCGGCACACCATGTCGTTCACACCTGCCTATTCGTTCCAGTCACAGATCCTGACCCACCTGAGATCTTCAGTGCTACTGTGAAAGCACGATGCTAATATTTCCCACCTAGATTAACTGTGTTAATGGACACAAGGGCACACTTTTTCACAACTGTAACACTGAGTTAAATGCATGGATTGTACGCCACAAGAGCAATAAAGTACAAGCCACGTGCTTACGGACTCCATCAAGGAGGGAATATGTGATGAACCTTTTGTTTTAAAGTAAAATGCTCAGTTACAGGCATCTTATTAGAACTTTGAGCTGGTAATTACCTTGAACATTAGACTACAACCTAAAACCCTAAAACATGGCACAGCATTGTGCTCCGTGTTGATTACAAAGCCTCTGCCATCTTATACATTAGCCTCTTAGGCTCATAAATGATAGAGTTGTGAGACAACACAGCGAAAATTAATTGTGTATGCCAAACACTTACTCAACAGTGACTCTTTTGTAGAATGCTTGAATATCTTTACTTGAGTGAAATTTGCCAAGTTGATTATAAACGTGATATCTTACCTCTTAATACATTTTACAATTTGCACATAATGGTTCCAAGGGAACTTGTAAAGCATAGTAAATCATAAAATTCATTTTGCTTTGCATCAATTCATTCATCCATGCTCCAACTAATCACCTCATTTCAAAATTCAATAAACCTAAATACCTGGATTTATGATGCTTTGTCAGAATTAACAAGGGAATATCAACAATGTGGAATTAGAAGTCTATTGCAACTTAAAGACAAGCACCTAGTTGAAAACAATTAAAAAGACTCAGCAGCAATAATTATATCCACAGTGTTAGCAAATAAAATAAATTAAAACTGATTTAATTTCTGCTCAGGGAGATGGGGGAAACACAGAAAAGCTTTAATTTAGTCAGTTAAAACACTGAAGTTGTTTGAAGCAAAACTTTAAAATGACTGTGAACTGGGCTTGCAGTATTAACAGTTCTTCATTGCAAATAAAATGCACACACAGGTGTACTTTTATGGATGTATTGCTTGGTCACATTGTATAATGGTCACGATAGTTCTTGAAACTTTTATTTTCCTTGTAACAATTTTGATAGTGAATAGCTTATTGCAGGATATTTTTGTATAAACTCACTTGGCATGCCATTACAATATATAGTATAAGAGAAAACAAAATTGAAACTAAATACCTTCCATAGGCACATTAAAGCACAGTTCATGCATGGGTCCCCCTTTGCTAACACTGCATTTCTATGAACATTTAAAAAATATGTTATTCGCCTTCTGTATTAAACACTAGCTTTCATTTATAATTCTGGTAGAGAAAAACGTCTATAATGCTATTATGAAAAGTGTTCTTGTGTGTATGGACATATGTGCATATGTATACATATGTGTACACATGGACACGTGTATGTATGGACTTGTGTGTGGATATGTGTGCGTGTGCATGGAAATACATACACACAGCTCATGTCCATTACTTTGAGTTGGGGAGGCAGAGAGACAAGTACAGTATCTTTGATTTTTAGTTCAAAAATAAATCTGGAGACATTGGTTAAGCAGCTGTTCTTATTCATTGTCTCTCTGTGAATATTTAAAGTAATTTCTCTGCTAATAACAACAATGGAGGCTTTTGAATTTTATTTTTAATGTTTTCTTAATACATTTTTCTTGCAAGCCTACATTGATACAAAGAGGAAAAATAAATAGAGATGCATGGAGCATTTAGTAAAGGCGAAGCAAAAAGATACAGTAGTCATATATTTTTCTTGAAAAGGGCCTGAAAAGGTATCTGATTGTTAAAGTCACAAAAGGTCTATACGTTTTTCTTGCCCCTTTAATTAAATTCTTAGAAGTAATCAGATGCAAAATGACAAATGGCAAGAAAAGAACATACCACTGCTGAATAATTTTATCATTTATACCTATAACTGTCAATCCACGAAGGGCTATTTTTTATATGTCACCTAAATCATAAGAGCTGGTACCTTTTTCCGTGATTCATGTTAGCCCTGCTCTATGATTTACTGCTAAATTATTTCCCTTCTCTTTCAGGGAATTTTTTTTTTTTATCTCCTTTCTGTGATTAATCTCTCTGGTTTGAATGAGCAAAGCTTTTTAGATGAGTGAGTGTCACAATTTCATTGAATATAAATTTTTTCAGTATGATTTTTTATACATATGTTTTTTTTAATGTGCTCAGAAAAGACAATTATTTATTTAAAGGCTTATATTTCCATTAAAAAGCCCTTGCCTCCATCAGTTATATATTCCAGGCCTTCCTTGCAGAAACAGGTGGCCTTTGCTGTGACAACACGTGGTGATGATGGTTATTGGTAGGGGTACGACACAGTCACAGAGCTTTCTCACAAAGTAGATGGCCCTGGTTCGAGTGATTTAAGACGAGCGAACATTTTGATGTCTACTTTTCTTGTGTGAGAGAGTGCTAAATAGTCTCTGTGTGTGTGTGTGTGTGTGTGTGTGTATGCACACATGCATGCGCATGCTGGCTCACCTGTGTGCGCTTTCCTACTGGTTTTTTAATGCCAACAGGCCTGCCCCCTCGGTGAATGACTAACACATTATTTAGTCTGCAGATTTTGGGCCTTTGAACAGGGAAAGCAGATGTTTCAAACTGCCTTACTGAGTCCCATCAACTAGACTCTGTTGCGATAGTGGGTGCCCAGGAATCACATTTTATTTCAGATTGACTCGTCCAATATGCACATTCTGAAGGCAATATGTAATCTTTCTGAAGGCAATTGAAACTGCCTCCCCGAACTATCCCCCGCATACATCTTCTTTCCCTTCTTCTACTAAAAATGTTGTCTCATTTTCTCACGTCTGTATACCTGACGCTTACGCTCGCCCTGTAAGCAGTCAGCTTGCCTGAGAGTGGCAGTGGGGTATACCTCCAAACGGCCTCAGTGACGGCCACCAGGAAAGCTCACCCTAGGCAACTTCTTTTCCTTCAGTGCATCAAGCGTGTACCATGAAAGCTGCTTATGGATTATTGTGGGACTTGTATCTGTCCCTTCTTCCTTTGACCTTTCTCTAGTGAAAGGCTGAAAGAGGAATGTTCTCCAGGGAGTCAGGTCTTAAATTCAGCAGAGGAAGATCGTACCTTAGTTTTACCAAAAACTGGATTATCTGCCCATGAGTAATCCAGGTTTGATCAGTTCTCTACCTGCTCCCTGAGGTCCCATGTCACCAGACTCATAAATGCTGTCAAAAAAACCGTGGGCATGAGGAAAATACCTACGTACTGAGCCTGGCTCCATAAATATCAATTCTCTTTCTTTTCTCATGACTTTTGCCCTGAAGTTCCAGCTTTCCATATATGTCTACTCCAGGTTGAACAAAAATTACGCACTTTTTTCAGATTGTAATCAATCAATCAATCATCAATCCATCAAGTATCAGATTTAGTTAGATAAAAGCAAGCACTGTTAGAAATCAGAGTTTTAAAAACCAGCTGTGTGCTCTAGCTTTCAGATGACTTAGGTCTATCTAAAGTAGTGACGTACAGAACTTGAGATTCTTTACAAAAAATTATCAGAAAGTGGAATTTTACAAAGAGAACTGGTCACTCATGCAGAGAATAATGCGTGTAGGCTGCAATGTCTCCTGCCCTGCTCCATGTGTTTCCCATCATTCATTCACTCCTCAATACAGGCCTCGGCTAAATGTGTGCATTGACAGGTAAGTAAAGTTTGTGTGCCAAGGAGAGGGAAAGGGATGGCACAAAGTGGATGAGAAGAGAGGTGATATATCCTCACTTTGAGGTAAAGTGCTAAGCTAGAGATAAAGGCTAACCAGTGTAATGCAACCCTGTGAAGGGGGCAAGTGAATCGGAAACAGAAACGATAATCTGACATGTTTCAGAAACTTTGTTGTCTCGTGTCATCTTGCTCAATAGTTGAAGACAAGCACTTAGACCCTGAGTGTTGCAGTTTTCCCCCATCTGTGCTATACTTACTCACGGACATCTCCACATACTCTGTCACAGACTCCCTTTCTCAGGGAAAAAGAAAGGTTTCTATTGTCTATCTTACAACAGGAAATGTCGAAGTCAGATGCTCAGTGGAGCACAGTGACATTTATGGGTCAAGATGTGCATTCAAATGCAAGCTGATTTTCTTTCGCAGTTGGGGACATGAAACACCATGACACCTACTTGCAAAACCCTAAGGGCTGACAGCGAACAAGATCAAAAACAATTTTTAACAGACTCTAGCCCATGAATTGGTTTCTATCTACAAAAAAAACTTAACCTTCTTGAGTGTGAAGCCTGGACTGACATTCAAAGTGTTGATTTTTCATTTTACCCCAGCTTTTTTTCTAGGCAAAATAAATTGCATCTCCTTTGTGATGTAAGTAGAACCGCGATGGGAATTTTAGGAAAGGTTTTAGACTCAAGTGAAGACACTGACCCAGGTGAACGGATTTATAGTCGTGTTCGAGTTTGGGTGGGTGAGTAGCTTTGCTATGACAATGTCGCAAGCATCATCTGAAGTTGATTACAGTAGCCTCTATATGCTAACATTCTGTCAAAAAATGTGGGGAGTTCCCTCACAGCTTCTTAAGAATAAGCATGCCCATTTTCTGAATGTGAGTTAATCTATGTACATCACTCACAAAAGCCCTCTTACAAACGTACATGCTAAGCATTCGGCTAATGTTTGCTAGCCTCATTGGTTATTTATAGATATGTTTAATGTTTCTGTCACGGGATGAAAGACTTTATTATTCACAATATTACAAAAGAGTCCCTTTAAACGGGAGAGTGTCTGCACATAGGGAGGTCTTGGAGCAGTCTAACAGGACAGGGTTGCCCACTGCTTCCTTGGGAAGACTTAGCCGAGCAGATGTTAGCGCTAATGCAGGAATTAGAGTGAAGAAAGTCCCAATTCCAACCCATAGCGGAGATTGACTTCATGGGAATTTCTGGTGTGAAATCAGTCACAGTTTGGTCTCTGCTCAGAGCAAGATGTGCATCTCAAACTTTGCCTAGATTAGCAGTCTATGATGACTTCCATGAACAAGTGGCCAAAAGCTATCACCAGTGACCAGATATGGGTGACTTTCTTCTCGCGTGGACAGAGAGAGAAAAACAATACAATTTTTTAAAAACATATTTTGGAAACTAACAGAAAAGCCAGAGTTTAGTACGACTACACAGCTGTGAAGGAGAGAACAAAGAAAAACAACTACTTTTAGTTTCTAAAAAAGTTGATGCTGTCTTCATGGCAAAGCTAATTCTGATGAAATGGAAATCGCTATATACCCCAGAGATTAGTCATTACAGTGTGGGATTAAATAGTTTCATGGCAATGCAAGGAAAGAACAAAATAACCCCTAAATAATAGTCATTTTCAGTAACAGCTGGCCTAATGTCTTTCTATAACACATGTAATGGTCAGCCTTATTTAAATTGGTATTCTTTTTCCATTATATGACTATTAAATGGTTTAATAAAATTTCATGTTGAAGGTCTATAAAATCACTAATTTGGCATGACAAGGCATATTTCTAAAACTCATTCTATATGTAAACGCTATGCTTCTCTTTTAATAAGAAGATCCAGAGTAGCAGCATATAAGTGATCAGACAGTGAAGCAGAGATAACTTTTTTATAGAAAACAATCATTCATATAATGGATGGAACAGTGTAAAAAGAAACATGGAGTTCAAAAGAGAGGAAGAGAAAAGAAACCCAGTTTTTTCTAGATGATGAAGCATTTTCAGAAATGCCTATCATGTGCTACACTTGATCGAAGAGAATGGAAACAACCATCTGAAATCTGTTTTTTAATTTAAAAATTACAGCAGTATGTAAGATAAAAAGGAGACTTATTAAATGGATACTATGAAAGAAGATTACACATAAATTCAAGGAACACAATTACTTCAAAACTGTGTAATTTTATAAATCATACAAAATTTTATGAACTAATTTTATAAAATCATCTTTTCCTTCCTCTACTTGCAGAAATATACATTGCATCCCCTGCTAAATTTCAACTCTTTTAAGATTAGGAGTCATGTCTTACTAAGCTGTGAATTTCGATAACATCTAGTATATACAGATTTCCATGTAATTGTGCCCAATAAATGTTAACTGAAGAAGTAAAGAAGACTATGGGGAACTTCTGTCCTTTAAATTATGTTAAAAACAGACAGCCTGAAATATAAAGTTCTATCCGAGGAAAAGCAATTTTAGTTTCTCTCACTGAGGGAAAAGAAGAGAAATATTTCTGACTCAATAACAGTGAAGTGACACTGCTTAAAAACACAAACTAAAGAGATTTCTATAGTGTTCTTCTGAAATGAGGACTTATTGCAAGGAAAATGTTCTACTAAGACATTTAGAGAGATCCTAAAACATTTAACAGAAAAATCGTGTTCCCTGTTATTTATGCTGTCAGCACGACAGTAACGCATGTTGGTATTTGAATCATTCCTCTCTCTGCAGCTGCTGACTTCTAAGCTGTAGATGGTACAGCCATTGTTTATTGTACTTCGCCTACGAAGATGAGTAAAACTCGCTTGCCAGAGCTCAGCAAAGACCACAGTGACTCAGAAAAATATGCATACTGATTCACCTCGGTTGATTTTCACTTGTCAGCCTGATTTTGTTTCCCGTGCTAAAACATCTTCTACGGCGAAAATGTCAGAACAATACAGACAAGTAATACCCTGAGAACAATACTTTAAAAGATACAATTAAACTTGTTTCCCAGGAACACACACTCCTGGATGAGAACGTGGGCAGGGATTTCATACAGCGATGGCTGACACCGGCAACCTCTGAAAATCTTCCATACATTTTAGGCAAGGATTTGACTTACCATTAATTACATGCTGCCTTCCTAACAATAGAGGACACAATGCACACATTTGCAATGTCAGAAACTCATTCGCGGGGTGGGTGGGGACAGGGTGGGAATTTGTCCTTGGGCTTTATGCTGAATTGTTTTACTCTGTAAATACTATTCAGTTTGAACCAGTCTTGTACTTTTGGAGATCGTCTCGCATGCTGCTCTTGTAATGGTGAATGTGAAAACTCCTAACAGCCTACTTGAGATGTTTCTTCTGAAGTATGTCTGAGAAATTAAAAATGAATAAATAAACGTTGACTTTCCTAGAATAATTGGAAATGGATTGGATCAGACATCACCAATGCAATCAGATTGATGACGTAATACCAACATTCTGTACATACTTCCCATCAGTGCCATCAACCATATGAAGGCATCTCAGTGAGTAAATGGAAATGATATATTGTATTTGTGGGGACATGGTGTTTAGTAGTGAATATTTGAAATCTTAAGTTTCACTTAAAATTTTGCCTTTAGAAATACAATATTAATGGGATCGAATTACATAATGTGAGACCTAGATGACCCAACAGCCTATTAAAACAAATAAAAATATTCACTAGAAGGGGAATAATGAATTCTGCCCAACACTGAAAACAAGAAGAAATTACTTTAATCACGTTCCATGCACTTAATTGTCTCCTGACATCTTTTTTAATGACTATATCAAAAAACAAGCATTAATTTACATCCTAATTTCCCAAAGAGGAGCAGGTATTGCGTACACCACTTTTTCTCAGTCTTAACCTTAAAACATCACTGAAAATCAGTTCTTACAGAATAATGGTTCCCCAGCAGAATTTGATCACCATGGTTCCATCCTGCCCTTGGTACAGAATATGCATTTTAAAGCATTTAAGGATCGCCTAAGGAATCTCCCGGGAGTCACTGCCCTCATCCCAGTCACTTCCTTTAAAAACAATTCCTCATATTTTAACACTGATCATCAAGAGACCATGTAAATGAGTAAGGTGCAAAAATATTAGGTTAAAATCACAGGATTTATGGTCTTTATATATTGAGACGGATGAGGGATGGGAGAATAGGAAGGCAGGAAGAAGAAAGAGGTTTCTACAGATTGCTTTTAAAACAATGGACTTTTAACCCTACCTTCTTTATCTGTACAGTGTTTGGTAAAAAGACTGCGCTTTGGTTCCTGGTCTGGTTTGAACAACTCTCACCCCGGCCCCACAAGCCCCAGGATGAATAGAAGGTGGGGTGAGGCATTTATGAAGACCTAAAGGGAGTGTAGCAGGAACTCTGAGCAGAACAGGCTGCTTAGATGTGTAAACAATTAATTAGATGTGTAAAGGAGTTATCCCGGACTCCTTCTAACCTTCTATAATAAGTAATATTTGCTAACTACTTCCACATGCAGGGCATTATACTCATTTCTTTATGGGTTTGACCCATTCGATTTTCTCAAAAGCCTCGTGAAGGAGGCATTAATGGTAACTTCAGCTTATAGAAGGGAAGAACCAGTCAAGCTGGGTGCTCAGACAACTCAGGTGGTGGAACCCCCACTTCATTTATAACAGAGGCTCTCAACCCCACATTGTGTAGCTCGTCACAGCCAGACAGGCTGTTCATCAGGGTGACAGCTCTTCTGTTCTGATGGCCACAGCCAGCGATTCCACCTGCTCCATCTCTCCTAGACCAGTGCCTTAGACACGTGACTCGGTACTTCACCAAACCCCAGCTCATCTTTTGACTCAATGTCTTTTAGAGGTTATTGTGATTACTGCAATGATTCATTCTCTAACCTTATTTCCCTGCGTGCACCTTTAAATTTCAAGAATGTTCCATTCCCTGAATTGCCCTAGACTGACCGCATCTCACAGCTCCCGTGCCTAACTCACTGCTGTTTATCTGGAATATTCACCGTTCTTTCACCAACCTTGTCACTGCCACCAGCAAAGATTCTATTTGTCATTCCAGGCTAGGCAGAGAAATCACCTCTCTGGGAAAATTTCACAACCTTTTCTTGATCTCAATAGATTTCACCAATCACTTTCTTCTTTGTGCTAGTTCTAAACCTCTTACTTTTAGTGTTATGCTCCTAATACTATATTATAACTTAATCATTTCATCTGTGCACCCTATTCTAGACAGCGAACTTCCCCTGGTTTGCGTATCTCTGTCATCACTGCTTCTGTCCCATAGAACCCTGCTTTGCAGATACTTGGTACATTTAAAAAAACTGGATTGTATTTGCAAAGACCTTAATGATGGTAAGCAGTATAGTTTCTTCATTAAAAACAAAAACATAACAGTTTATGTCTAGTAAATGTGACACTTGTCACACAGGATCACTTGGGCTATCTTCCCAATGTTGTCACTTTTCCTGCATCATGTCCCATAACTGCTCACTACTCTAGTGAGCTGTGATATTAGCCCCTGCAGTCGGAGTTATGGGACCCTTGTTCCAACCCCTGGCAGGCCTGCTGCGCCCATCCCCTTCCTGCGGAGAATGTTGGCTCTGAGACTCCCAGCTGTACCATTCTCAGGAGAACCACACTCTTCTGACTGGAGTCACCTTGACCAGTGAGTTGGGCCTTAGCTCGTGACTGACTGCAGTGGAGGATGGGAAAGGCTGGCCGCAGGGCCTTGAAACTGGAAGAGGGGAAGGCAGTGGTGTGGCAGTTAACACCTCTGAACCACCCTTGATCCATCCACAAAAAGGAAATAATACCTGTCCTGTCTGCCTTTATGTAAGAATAGGCATGAAGTCCAAGCAAAATAACAATGATGATTACAAAATAGAAAACCTTAAACATTTAAGGGGCCTATTCTGACCTCTACTGAGCAACCAAGATTATATGACCCTTCCTCACACCTTCTATCCTGAGATTCTCTGTAAGGCCCTCTGAGATCTCAGGATTCTGCGCTGCCGTCTAGGCCAGAGTCCACAAGAGGCACGTGCGCCTGGATCTGCGCTGCCCCAACACAAAGTTCGCAAGTCCCTGCTCTTTATCCAACGCATCCCCAGAAATTAATCATGTTTGGTAGAAATTCGCACTCATTCTTCCTCTTTCCACAAACCCCAAGTGCAATTGGCCTACATTTCCTTTTCTTATTTAATTTCATTCTACTTATTTCTGACCACGCTGCCCATCTATCGAGGTCATTTAAATATATAATTGTGTTATGTATGGTGCAAGTCAACCTGATTTATGTGTGTCTGTAAGTATGTCTACCTATTTTTCCTCTTCCCACCTTGGCAATGTGATTTTGAGTCAGACCTAAACTGGAGTCCAATTGCCTCATTTTAAATAACAGAGGTCACGTGCAGGGTTCACACAAAATGTCAGTGTCTACATGGAGAGAGGTCATGGGAGCAACTATTTTAACAATCAACCAGTCAATTTGATGAAACAACTGCTTTTTCTCATTTTTCACTGAAGTGACTGGTAGGCCGCCTACAGATGCAAACTTAAAGGAAAAAACAAGGGGGAAATATTTTGGAAAAAACCCTCTGCCACTGAATACAAGATCTCCACAAAGGGGGAAATTCACAGTTAAAAGCTCTAGCTGGCTTAATGAGGTTTCTCGTTCGATGACATAAACAGCCTCTGTAGCTGTGGCAGAATATGCACAAGGACTTCTTGTTGGACTATTTATCGAATTCTCTTTTTGTTAATTGTTGAAGTGGGTTTGAATTACATTGTATCCCATGCTAGGGTCTTCAGTGGTGGTCATATTTAAATGTCTGAAAATCCACATCTAGTAGGTTTGCGAAAATGGACTGTTGGTCTTTTATGAATGACATGTTGTATACATGGCAATCAAGCTTTCCTTTTGGATGAGATTATCTGAGTACAATACAATGCGCCGGAATGTTCTCCCACGTCACATCTTCCACAAGCACATAATTTTGCAAACATTATGTGCAAATTATAGGTGTGACATAATATAGGATTAATATAGGTGTAACATTTCATCACAGTGTTGCCATATTTTAAATGGATGATTTAAAAATATTAGGAAAATAATCTGCCTTATAATGTGTTTTATCTCTATAAGAAAAAAAGCTGTGTCTGCCCCAAACCAACTTTTGCATGTATTTTTCTTCCTCACAGAAATGGAAGGTATTTACTTGATGTATAGTCACGAGTTAGTAATTCCTTAAATTATTGTCATCCTAAAGTTGAAGTAATATTTTTGGTTGAGTGAAGAAAAATTCTAGACTAGACAGAGGAAGCATTGCCTAACTTTATTGTAAAGTTACTTATACGGAAAGGATATTGCATCTAGGCAAGAAAGAAAAATACCTTCTAGCTGTGGATAGTAAAAACAGTACTCATACAATAATGGTCAACGGGAACCCTAAGGCTTTTCAGAATTGAGCAATTTTAGTGATAAATGCCTTCAGAACAAGGTGGTGGGGGGGAGTCTCTGGTGTTCTTTACAACCACATGTGACCACTGAAGTGGTTTCCTTCAGAGAGAAGGAAATATGAAGATCCAGTTAAATGTTAGCCATTTCTATTTTTTTTAAGCTGAAATGCAGTAAGCTCTTCATTTATTTCCAATTAGGCCATTTCTTCATCTTGGTAAACTAAGGGATTTGACTTGCAAAGTATTTTTCACATGCCTTTGACCTTTTCCTCTCATCTTATCGCTGTTCCGTCTGGCTTGGAAATTTCGCACAGCACCGTTTTCACTGAATATGTTTATCTTGGGCACTGTTTCTGCTATTTCTCTAAAAGCTAAAAACACGTAAAAGTGCACTTATAATAACATTTAGGACACCACCACACCACCACATATAATATTTCCCATGAGAAACAAATATACATGACACAAAGATAATTCCCAGTGTATCTTCTCGCTCACATTGTAGCTTTTTAAACAATGCTCCAGCTTCCAAAGATCCTTTGCATGTGATTCAGTATTTTTCTTTGTGGACAAATTGATTTAATTATTTGGATAATTAAAGTGGAAAGCCCTTTTTGGGAAACATAAAGTCAATAGAAAATGTAGAATGTTGGGATTAAGGGTGCATCCATCAAATTTGGCAATTCAGATTGACTTCAGGAACAGCAATACCTCCTAGCTGTCTAGCACGTCCCAGTTTTCAAGCACTGTGACTCCTTGTGACAACACTTTGTAATGAGAAAAGACTAGATAACTTACGATATCTTTACAATCCAGGGTTATTCTATTTTTATGACTCCCTGACTGGTTGTTTCAACTACAAAGCACAACACATCACAGTAAAGATCTCAGAGGAAGACTGAGAAATAATCTGACAGATTAAAAACACACCACAGTACACAACAATTGTATAAGGGTTGTAGGTGGCAGTAATACTCAGCGCTCTCTCTCTCTTTTTTTAATATCATCATTTCAAAGACTTTATAATTGCTCTTTTATAAGAAAATATTCTCATCAAAATATCCTGATGAGCTGTCAGTGAATGACTTCTGTTCATATTTATAAGCATGAATTATAGCTATAAATAATTTATGGGCCAGCTGAAATATCTTGAATGTTCTTTCAGTGAAAAGTCACTACAAACCTTTGGGGACTTGAGACCACAGCATGTATTTTATTGTGGAAAAAGTTGTCATAGGGAAACCAACACGGCGCTGTGGGCCTGTGGTAACGACGGGCTACAGCCAACATAGTCTACCAAGTTCCTTTGGCAAGCACGGCCTTAATCAACTTTTATTCGCTATTGATCTGTATTTTGACTGTTTTGTTCTAACATTTAATTTATTAAATTCCAGTTTAAAAATGTTTTTGACAAATTAAAAGCAATTGTAATTATCATTTTTTAGAAAGATGAGTTAAATACTGGATATTCTTTGGGACTATTTTTATAAAAACAGCAGAAAATACAATGGCACTTCTTGTACTGAATGGATTTATTATTTATAGTCTACATACTTTAGAGAGAGAGAAAGCTGGTATGTGGTAAAGCAGTTTGTTTACAGGTTTTAGAGTTTAGATATATTTCTGGAGGATATTAGTCCAGAAATAAGGTTTTAGGAGGTAACAGGTCTAATTTCACAGATAAAATAGAATGCTTAAGTCAATCTTATACTGCGGCAGTTAGCTGTCGGTAGGCATAGCTGAGAGCTACACTGGGCACTTTTTACAGAGAGAGGTATTTACAACAGTGAGATACAATTTTGGAGAGGAAATTGATTAGCATAATCATGATATACATGAGCAATTTGCCAGGTAAAACTCTGTCTTTTTAGTTGCCCCAGCTGGGAATTCAGACAATGATTTGTGTATCAAGTCCCATTCTGCCTGAACACTACTTTGAACCAACTACATAAATAATGCAGAAGTGAATGTTTACATTATCTAGACAAACTCCCACTGTATTTTAAATAGGGAGACTTAATCTTACATATTATTTGTATTATTGTAACTATACATTGTTTAGTATAATTCAGTCCCAAGGAATATATTTGATCAAATGCTTTAATTTGTCATACTTTATGAAGTTATATCAGTTTTAAAGTGAATTAAATCAGTATCTTTCATATCTCTCTTCAGGAGGAAGGTGAGTTCTTTGCAGAATGATTTAGCCTGGATAAAAATAGCTTGAAAAACTATCAGTTTTATTGAATTTCCATCGAGAACAGCGAATCAAACCATGGAAATACTTCAAATGTTATAAAACATATGTTTTACTTGTTTGTACTCATCCGATTTTAGAAATTTGCTTGTTTTAAAGCTCTTTATGTAAGAGTAAACATAAATTGCACTTTAAACTGATTATGCTAAGAGGAAGGTTTGTAATTTACTACTGAGAAGTATTGGGATACAAAAGAGATCATTTGCATTATCATCGTATTGCTATTATTTACAGCTCTTATTGGTAGACATCGCTAATCCAAAAGTGTTTTTTCCTTTTTGTTTTATTTAAAACCTTCCTGGGAAGTGTTCCATTTAAATTGTGTAAGACAGTGGATGTGGACGGATACAGATGTAGGTCTTATAAAGAAAACTGAGCAGATATGTTCTTTGTGTATGTATAACAATTTAACAAAGAGTTTTGGTAACATTCTTCTTAATGAATTATTAAATGACAGCTTTATTTGAAACCTGAGCTATGCAATTTATGTTTGCACCAAGTCATTTTGTAAAGTGATTAAAGATAAGGTGCCATGACGCCGTATGACAGGGGATGCTAAGCGAGGTATCAGGAAATGTTTTCCAGAGAAAGAGAACTTGGAGAAGGGAGGAATGCAGGGGAAACAATCTGTGCAAGCTCTCAGGGGGAAGTACAGCTTATTCACGCAGCTAGAGTAAGACTATTGTCTCTGGAAATCAGAAAAAAGAGCAGGTTGGGAATGGAAATGAGGTTCCAGAGGCCAGATCATGAAAGGTCCAGCTGATCATTTGAGGGTCTTCTTTATTCAATGAAAACTGGAAAGCTTTTAGTGGTTTTAAACAGGAGAGAAGTATGACTCTGTATGAACTTGTAGAGGCATTCCAAATTCAGCATGGAAGTGGATAATTAGGGGCAAGCATGAATAGAAGACGACAGAGCCACCAGGAGGCTAGGTTGTCACTTAACTAGGGGAAAGTGGCATCTTGAACTCTGCAGGAGGCCTTGGGCATGCAGACAAGGAGACAGGAAAAGGGAAGAGGCCTTGTCAGCAGACTGGATGATATGAAGTGAGGATGGGAACATTTCAAAGAAATGTGTCTCATTGCAAAGGTGGATAACGACTATGCCATTCTCTGGAAAGTGAAGTCTGGTAGAGGATTAGGACTGAAGACCAGATCTAAGTGTCTGGTTGAAACATGCCAGGTTTTAGAGATGGAAACATGCATGTAGAGATTTCTAAATAGAGATGGAAAGTTGGTGATCGTATACGTGACTCAGAAAGTTGGAGGGCAGACCTGGAGATAAAATCTGTGAATCATGTCCGTGAGGTGGAAAGAAAGCCGTGGACAGAGGTGGATTTGCTTAGGAGGAGAATAAGGTAAGAACTGAAGAATGTCATGGCCAAGCTTTGAGGTTCTCCTCATATTTATAGGCCAGACAGGTATCAATGAACCTGTGAGAGAGATTGAGAAGGTGCAGCCAGAGGTTTGAAAAGAAAAGATAAAATCAGGAGAGAAGGTTGTATTACTGAAGTCAAGGTAAAAATGGTTTCAGGAAGACAGAAGTAGTCAGTAATACTAGTCATCTGCAATGAATATTAATATGTGCCTCTCCAATTTGAT
The DNA here is from genome assembly GCF_040802235.1 of Manis javanica. NCBI lineage: Eukaryota > Metazoa > Chordata > Mammalia > Pholidota > Manidae > Manis > Manis javanica. Next base: position 103,219,416 of record NC_133167.1, read on the forward strand.
GATTTGAAAGCACTGGTCACTTTATGGACAGCAATTATAGGGGGCTATTTGGGGCCCACATCAGATAGATTGTGTTGGGGAATGCTTGGCTTCATCCCTTGCGATTAATATGACGTGCTATGTATGTAACTAAATAAAAAATACCTTTTAATTCGAACATATTTGTGATTTTTAATGTTGATAAAAGTTTCTGCCTTATACCTAGAAAGAGATTCATAAAGGTTTCATAATGAAAGAGATGGTCCATTCTAATCCAAACCCTATTTTATGGATGAGGAAAATGACAGAGGGTCTGGGCATGTTTCCAAGGTTACAGTCATTCATAGAATCTGAAATAGAGCAGGGATTCCCCAACTTTTAGTCATTTTTCTCCCTTCCCTAATGTTTACCTCCCATGTTATATATTGTTTGTGAGTTTGTCTTTAGGTGGACCCCAAACCAACTGTAAATTAGTGTGTGTCTCACTGCCGTATGCTTTCATTTGGAATTCCAAGTCCCATTTGAAGTTCAAAACTACTCTGGAAAGATGGTTCCTGTCAATCAAACTATAGAGAGAAAAAGGAAATGTCACCACCCATCCAAGCCTCACATAATCCTTTAAGAAAGCTCATTAGTAATGATTTTATCGGAAAATTTATTGAAAATGGGTCAGAAGATGAGGAAGAAACTTGACTTATGATACAATATTTCTATTGTTTATATTCTCTCTTCTAAGATATTTTCCTGCATAAGACATTTCCATATTTCACCAATGGACTTTTATTATCAAACCTGCCCATTAACTCAGCTCAAACTGGAACCCTTAATATGGAATCTGAAGTCATTGATCTGAAGATGTCCAACTACATTTCTTCACCAATTCTACCTTCACTTTTCATGCAAACAAATCACTTTCAGACAAAATATTTCCTTGTTATGCACAATTGTAAAGCAAAGATAATAATTTTCACCTGGCATATGAAAATCAGGCTTGCTACTTTATGGCCACACGTAAGAGAAATATTATCCTGGTGGCCTTTTAAGACATAGAGCATGTGTCAGGCACATGTCTTTCTGCAATGCCCATCATAGTCCCTGCACATATGCTAAAGAGATAATAAAATATATCACCATGCTCAAAATCCTATACACACTTTAATTCCATCTTGCCTTATATCTAATTAATATTTATTTTCCAAATTGTGACAGAGAGGAACAATCATAATAAAAGTCTGTAAATTTTATAAGTAGAAAAAAAGTTTAAGTATATTGCTCAGTTCTGAAACAATAGAAAAGGCTATATAAAACATTCATATTTATTACTACCTGGAAGCCACAGTTCTTCCAATATAACTCATTTTCCAAACTGCAAAGAAACAGTTCACATTATAAAATATGAATGATTACTTTAAAAAAGCTCCATCTTCCACAGAAAGCCCAAGTCTTATATCTTATGTTTGCAAAAGGGCATTCTATCCACTCTTTGATTTGATAATATTTCTGGGAAATAACTTCAATTCAAATCAACCTACATTCAGGTAAATGCATCAGGACAGACAGACTCAGACTTGCTTTTCAGCCAGTAGTCCGCATGAGAAGTCATCTAGGACCATAAGTCATTATCGTCAAATAGTTTTTATTTGAGTGCTGTCTGTGCCTTCGACATTGAGCAAGGTGTTGGGGTGATTTATGGGGCAGTGTTAAAGGTGTAGAATCTGTTCCTAATTCAACTTCTAAGTGAAAAAAAAATAGGTGATAGTAATTCGAGAAATTTTGGGGACTCTGCAATACATGTTAAGGGTCCCTATTGTAAATCTTGAGACGATTTCTGTTAATCATATTTTAACAAAAGCAGAAATTTTGGAAACACAGAGAGCTCCCCCAAACATGGTCCAAAACACTAATAGAGTATGCTCAATGGCCTGCTGAGCATTGTACTGCTTACTCGGAACAACTCTGGTCCAAGAAATGCATCAGTGGTCTCAACTGTCCACCTTTCCAAATTAGCATTTCCAAGATTATGTTCTGGGAGAAGTCTTGTGGGAAAAAAAGAAGGGATGTATTTAAGTAATTTTATGAAATACTGCCTGCTGAACTACCTTCTTGGCATTTCAAAATGCTTTCATGGCATTAATAAGGCTTCTGAGAAGTCCTGCACAAAAGGAGCCTGCTTGATTTGTGTCTCACTCAGCATTTCCCAAATGCAATTAAACACGGAACAATTATTTTCAAAGACCATTTACCAACACCCCCTCAAAAATCTGCTTGTGCTGGGTAGAAAATGCAGAGTACCCCAACTGTGGTTGTTGGTTTACAGGGCTGCAAGCACAATGTAATGTGCAGCCCCTTTGTATAAGTCTAGTGCCTGTGTGCATGCATGCACACACACGTGTACCCACACACATACGTGCGCACACACATGCACACACAGTTCTGTCTTTTGCAGTGAGGCCACCACCACTTCAGCCAAAATTTCCCTATGGAAAGTCATGCAATCGAGGAGATTTTGAATTAAGAATAAATTTAATTCTCAACAGCTATGCATGTTAAGAAACAATACTATGAAGTAACAATACATTTATGTTTTTATTATTCTTAGCTTTCCCATTTAAAAGAAATTATTAGTAAGTAAAGTACTTCTTTGAAACAGTGTGCTCTGGAAGTCTTATTTTAAAGTGAGATCACTGCTAGGACTTTGTAGGCACCGATATGTAAACGCTCTCCTCTCCCGCCTCTGAGGGCTGTGTACGATGCTCACTGCAGAGGTTCAACACCTGATTGCTAAGCTGACGGAACTGTTTAAAATTTCCAGCATAATTCTTGTCTATAACATTAATGTTTACTGATCTGCTGGCTTTCACATGACATTTTACTCCACTCTTAGATACTTTAACAGACTTATTTTCTAGAGCAGTTTTAGGTTCAGAGCAAAATGAGCAGTAGTTATGCAGATTTCCCATATGCCCACCGCCCTCCACATGCCTCACCTTCCCCATTATCAATGTGCCTACCTGATGCTACATTTCTCACAGTCCATGAACATACCCTGACACATTGTTATCACCCAAAGTCCACAGCTTACATTAGGGTTGACTCAGAGTCATGCATTTCATGGGTTTGGACCAATGAATAGATGACATGTATCCATCATTGCAGTATCAGACAGACTAGTGTCACTAAGTAGTGTGATGCTAAGGAGTATGGCTGCTGGGGGATATGGTAAGAGCACATTTAGTTTTGTTAGAAACCGCCAAACTGCTTTCCAAAGTGGCTGCACCATTTTGCACCCCACTGACAATGAGTGTGAGTTCCTGCCACTCCACGTCCTCGCCAGCATTTCATGTCCATGTTCTGGATTTGGGCCATTTAATAGGTAAGTAGTGGTATCTCACTGTTGTTTTAATTTGTATTTTCCTGCTGACCTGTTGTTAGGCAGATATATAGATTTTTAAAAATCAAACAAAGGCCTTCATATAGCATAGATACTGAGGCAGTCATTTTGGTTCAGAAATAGCTACATAGAAAAAAGCCAATGACTGAGAAACTATAGAAACATCTGTAACACAAGGAAAAATCCACATTCCTATGGTAACATGTTTGTGGCACTATGGAAAACAGATTTGGTCATTTACAATGAGATAACAGGAATACAGTTTAAGGAAAGAAATTCTGTAAGCCTGTAGTACATGCCAGGTTTCCGTAAAGTAAGCTTTCATGCTCACTATGAGCTGCCTAACACTCTGCACTTGGTTCTAGTTCAAGCTTTCAGGACATTTTAGGATATTTCCTTGAGTTTTGATGTTTTTAGCTATCATATGGAAACCATATATCATCTTCCTCTTTTTATTGTGCTGCTCAAAATAGGCTGACCCAACCTGTGTGGATAACAGCAGCAGCTCCAGAAAGAGTGGGCATCAGAGCTGAGTGGGAGTGCCAGCCCACCATGTGCAAGCAGCCTGGCAAGGGCATGCACTCCACTCCCTGAGCCTCAGCTTCTACTTCTGTACAATGTGCATCACACCAGCTGTGTAATTAATTTGAAGATTGATTACACTCTGCACAAGGCACCTAGCACGGTTTTTAGCGCATACAAGAGGAAGGAATCGCTAGAACTTGTAATGCATGGGAAAGCACTTTGTAAACGATCACAGAAGTAAAATATAATCAGCAAAAATCACCATGATAATCCATCATGCTCACCACTAGAACATTCTCCCTTTGAGTTCCCTTCTACACAGTGTGTCCCTGAGAAGCCAGTTGCCTTTGATTCCTACCTGGTTGCTTGTCATATGATCCTGGTAAGTTCATTAAGGACAGTTTAGCTGGACACTAAAGGTAGTTGTTGTCACTTCATTTACAGAAGTGCATGAAGGTTTAAATGTGATGATACTTGAAAAATCCTTAGCATAGCTCTTGGTTGGCAGAAGGTACCCAATACAGGTTAGTTCTCTTCTTTTTCTCTCAGAAACTAGTGTAGTACCATACGCAGAAATAACCAATAAAGCAAGTCTTGCATTTTAGAGTGTCTAGCATTTATTCAATCTCACTTAAAAGTCACAGTAGATTTTGTATTATTCTCTATTTTACAGGAAAAGAAAGAAAGCTCAGAGAAGTTAAAGGACATGATCAAGAGAATGGGGCCTGGAATCTCAGGTGGTGGTTTAATCACATTACAGTGTCATCCAGGCAGATGCTCCCTCATTACTATTATTGAAGTGCACATAACATTTACAGTATATCCAGCATATGCCACTGTGGTTACTGACTCTCTCCAGGGTGCTAATATTCCAAGGTACTATCAAAATACTGTATTTTGGAATTCTGCAACTTACATTAAAACCTAAGACATTTCAAATTGTATCTTTTTATTAAGAAAAACAAATGGGGGAAAACCCAATTCCATCCTGGGGTACACCTCCTCACCCATGCCAGCAATATGTTGGAGCTGCTTCCCTGGCCACACCAATGACCTTCCCCACCCGAGGCTTCAGAGCACCTGGGAGGGAATCATAAATTACCAAGGTATGGCTCAGAACTACCAGGTGTGGCCCTTTGCTCACTGTAGGGAATGAAAAGAAGAAAAAGTTAGAGCTTTCTTCCTATGAACAACCAACTTGCTAGGAAAAACAGACAAATGACTAGGTACTACAGCGCTCTACAGTATAAAGGTGTAAGGGCCCTAACAGGACATAAGATAATGTGGGCTGAGTGCCAGGCACTAGGGTGCTTTGCACAATGTCCCTTGGTTCAGCCCTCTCCTGATACTATGAGGCAAGCATATCATTCAACTGAGGAAACAGAAAGCCAGAGAGGTGGAAGAACTTGCCCCAGTAAGCCAGGAATTGTTGAGAGCTGTCCACTCCCAAGATCACACTCTACCCACTATCTACAGGGAGGTGGGGATGCCCAGAAACCCAGCCTCGGTTTCTCCCTCTGCCTGTGTGTGATATATGGATCCATGCATTCCTGACACATTTTAATAATAATCGCCCTACTTATAATAGAAGGCAACTTGATTCTACTTTTTGGAAAATAGGGAGTGACTCCACCTAATTTTAAATAACCCTTAGAGCATTGCATCACGTTCTCATGCTAGCCAGTTACTTTCATGGAGAGTATCACCTACCCATGCGGGTAGATCATTTCCTATAAATTATGAACAACCTAAGAACCAGTCTCTAACACCACTACTTACATAAATATGTATTATTTATAGTGTCACAGGTGAGGTATTGAAAGAAATGATATAGTTTACCAAGAATCCTATTTTGAAAATAACTTGTCCCAAATGCCGAAACTGGGCAATACTGGCTTTTTTTTTCTTGCTGTTTAGATTCCTTAGTAATAAATATGTGTTATAATAAAATATTTCAAATAAACACTGCATTATTAATGTGTCTTGTACTTGGCCTAGGGCAGCAGAGGCATAAATGGTTCATTTAAATTCTGGGCTCTTCCCGCTATGCACACAGTGCTTCTAATAGTTTTCTATGTGAAGGCTGTACCGTTAGTGTCTCCATTTCTACAGGAAGGCTACCCGCTGAGGTGGTACTTAAAGGATTTAATGCTCTCTGACCAAGTATAAATCTTTTTCCTTTATTTCAGTGCCAGGTATCGATGGCAAAACCGATATTATTTAGTATTGTTAGCATTGCCAAGAGAAAACACATAGAGGTGGATTTCTCTGGTTCCATAAGATTCCTTGTCTTTTTTCTGTCTTTCACTGGGTTAAAAACAAACAATTTTTAATGGTGACAAAATGCATGGGTCTTGAATTGTGTTATAGATCACGTCAAGGCCAAGAGAATGACTACAGCAGAACCACTTTGTGCTTTGACACATGAATAACCTAGAAACACCAGAGAAGACAACACGGTAACAAACTGGTCACTCCCGGGGATTATTTTTCGCCACAATGGGACTAAGGGACAGAACCCTTTCGCCTCCCCATTTTTCAAATTCATATATGTTGCATTATGTAGTTTCCATTAAATATTACCTAGTGGTTAATTAAAAATTATGAAATGGCATTTATTCCAACGTATTAATCAATACTTGCAATCCATTCACCTTCTGTGTAGAGATCAATTTCTGGTAGTGTTATAAGCTGTTTATCTTCTACATCTTTCTTGGCTAAGATCTAATTTTGGGTAATCTATGGAAAGCAAGTTTCATGTCTAAAATTACCAATTGCAAACTGCCTTTTAACAGAATAATCGTACCATGATTCTTATTAATAGCTTTCCAATAAAGCCATCATTTAGCTTCTCTCTAGGCAGGGTTTCAACTTGCTGCAAGATGCAGACCTGAGTTCTCTCTAGAGGGCCTATCAAACAAGAATTTCAACCCCGTCGTGACGTTCTTAAACAGTTTAGGCTTCACCTGTGGACTCCAAAGTCAAGGTCAGACAGATCCCCTGAGCGGGCATCCAGGTGTGCCAGGCTCAGGACAGACATTTCTCCAGGTTTGCAAGGCAGGAAGGGAGCAAAAGCAACCAGTCCCCTTAGAGAGTTTCCTCACGTGCTGATACGCTGGGGGCTGCCTGGACTAGCTCACTGATTCTAATCCGAAAGAATCGTCATTTGGATTATGGTCTCTGGAACCCAGAAAGCTTGGAACAACTACCAAGAAATGACTTAGTATGGGGACCTCGAACAAGTCCCGTAACCTCTCTGGAAATCCTTGCATCAAATAAAGGTGTATGATTTCCATCTCAGGGCGCAGTGGCCGTTACATGTATCAGGTGAAGAGTTTTGAGCGGAGTCCAGCATTTGATGGGTCTTCAGTGAATCTTAGCTATTCATACTACCAAATATTCTTGGCAATTTGAGGGTTTTAAGCCTTTGCTACCAAAACAGGCTCATTTTTTTTACAGGTAAAATGTTTCCCAGGTACCCCTTTGTCCCCAACAATGCTGTAAGTTGGGAGGACGTCTCCATTGCTCATTACGTATCTATTGTTAGTGGTTTGGTGAGCCGATCGCTTCACCAAGCAATGGGATGTGCTTGTTTTTCTCTTTCCTCTCTCTCTCTCTCTCCCTCCCTCTAATCCTCCCTGTCAATCTATGATGAAGTCTCAAGGACCCTGCTATCAAGGAGAAGGGACAGAATGACAAGATATCAAGCTATTAACATGCAAGTCGCGTTTAACCTTCCCATGTCATGAATGGTCAAGTCCTTGAAGGAGGGGCAGATGGGAGGGGGGGCAGGGCACCCCAGGACGGGGCAGGAAGGGCAAAGCAGGGAGCAGGAATTCTTGCAGGTGGGGTGAGTGCTCCCCAGAATCCACATGTCCAAGTTCCAACCCCCAGGGCCTCTGAATGTGACCTCATTTGCAAGCAGGGTTGTCGCAGACATAATTAGTTACAATGAGGTCATCCTGGTATAGGGTGGGCCCTGGATCCAATATGACTGGTGTCCTTCTAAAAAGGGGAAATTTGGACACAAACTGCCATGTGAAGATTTGAGTTACAATGCCACAAGCCAAGCTGTGGCCCAGTATACAAGTTGAGTATTGAACTTGGAAATCTATAGAGACGTCTGTGGTGGCAACCGTGGATAGCCAGTAACACACGTCAGGCTATCAGTCAAAGCCCTTTCCAAGTATTGATTAATTTAAGCCTTTGAACAATAGTCTGCTATAGTAGATACTGTATCATCCCCATTAAAAATGAGGAAGCTGAGGTACAGAGAAGGCAAGAGTCTTATCCAGGTGGCTCAGCTCCAGAGACCAGCCTGTTAACCATAACCTTAAATTATCTCTCTGAATGATAATGAGGAATTATGTACTCAAGGAGTCCAAAATGCCATCTACCAGCTGACTGAAGTTGTCCAAGACACTGGGGGAAGAAAAGAAGAAAACACTGACATCATCTGGAAAGAGGAAAATAGTTGCTCAGGGAGTCACCAGACAGCAGCATTCATAACTGAAAAGGGGTTTAAGGAAATCAAACACTAGGCCCCAAGGGAGGCCTGTCAGCCAGCACCTGGGTCAGCAGTAAGTAATGTGGCTCAAGGAGGAGCTGACTTCCTCGGGTGCTTCTTTGCATCCTTCATCCCCTGCCCATTTCGGGGATGCTGGGGTCTAACCTTGCTCTAAAAATTTTGAAGGATGTCTTCCCTATCTTGGTTTGCTGAAATCGCGCAGCACTTTAAAGCTAAGACAAAGAGTTATGTTTCATAAAACTTTCACAGTATTTGCATTTGGAATTAATTTTTCCAAACTTTGTGTTACCCAAACTCTACTTTGTAACTTCTACCCCTAAAACTATAAACTCACTGAGGAGCATGGACATGGGACAATGAGAGTCCGGGAGAGATCAGGGACAGAGAAGTGGGCAGAAGGCGGAGAAACTGATCTGGAGAAAAGACTGGATAGTCTTCAATTACTTATGGTACAATTTTGACGAATTTTAACACCACTTTATTAGAATGCGCAATTGCCCCCAATCCCTGTGCACTGGAGAAATTCAAGCAGTCACCGCTGTGTTAAGTAAAGGGTTATGCAGAGTCCAGAAAAGAGCCAACCTCTACTTCTACCAACGAATGGCCCGTGGAGACAGTTAAACTAGAAACAATACCAAAGGACCTGAAGGCACTTCAGGGACTGGGAAATGAAGCCCTCCATATGGAATGTTGTCGAAGCCCCTGGAAAATGTCCACAGAGCAAAATATTTGTTTGACTAGGTCATCAATAACTAGTAATAATTTTTGCAGATGCAGTTGAAAAACTGTTTTAAATAATTTTACTCATTAGAAATTGGTCCACCGAGATACAACAACTGGAAAACACATCGTCCAGGAGCCCTGCTGGCCAGTTTATCAGTAGCACACAGATTCCATGCTCAGGGTATAGTTAATTGTCAAGATTATTGTGGTTTTCAATCTTTGTCTTTTATGTTTAATTGGCTTATAACTATTTACTACCCAGACTGCTTGGTAACCATTGGAACATTTTATCCTGTTTTTCTACTTGTTAATAGAAAACAGGAGAGGGCAAAAGTGTGATTCTAAGGGGCAGAAAGACCTCTTAGAATAAATTGGGCAGAATCAATGTGTAAAACCCTCCAAGGAGAAGAATATAAAGCACTTAGTTGTTTATTGTTCTGTGGCTTGCCTCAGCCCTTTCATGATGAGGCTGACATGAGACACATATGGTTCAATTGTTTTGTGTTTTCATAATACTGAAATTATTCAGTAGAAAGCATACATTAAAATCATGACATGGGAGATAGAGTCTTGGGTCTATGCCCAGGCCAAGGTCAGGAAGAAAGGGCCAGGCTCAGATTCCTGGGATGCTGATATCCGAGAGGAAAGGAATGGTGGGTGTTGGTTCACAAGCTGTACAAGGAAGTAATAAAATAATGCAATGATTGCAGGATGTGTATTAATTAATGTAATAAACACAGTCAACAGAAACAATCTACATACACTGAAGGATGAAGCTCCATAGATTTTTGCAGGTTTTCAAAATCAAATGAAAATAACTCCCTCATTGTAGCCCACTAATACTACCTATCATGCAAATTTAGCACTCAGTTAATAGATTGGGGAAAAAAATCACGACTCTATTTAGTTTTGCATCTATAGCTAAAGTAAAATAATTCAGCACATGTAAGCCAGAGTAGATAAAACCTCCGTGTGAATTTTGAAATAAATACATTCTATCGAGAATAAGCATAAGCTAACATAGTATAATGACCTGCACTCCTATGATATTCTTTGCCTTTCTGGCTGCTATACTTGCAGAACATCTAGAAAACTTGCAGGGAATGCCTCTTAAAGAAGAAGTGATGTTACTACATGAAAGATTTTGAAACAATGAGAGTGTGTTATCACAACCACTATCAATTTGATAAGGGCATATCCAAGAACTGAAAACCAGAATGAATACTTTACAAACTGCCGCTCCTTATCTGATTGTTAAACGTATGTCTTTTGGACTTTGAAGAGGACTCTTTTGGGAGAAGAAAATGGCAGAAGAAAGAAGGAAAAATCTACTTAATGTTTTATGGACTTATTAAAAGAAGATCTCTCCTTTCATTAGCTGTTGGGGAAAGGGAACCTCCATTAATATAGACTCTACAGCAGCCAACTGGAGGAGACCTTGATAACTGCGCTTCCCAAGATAACAATATAAGCATATCAGTAATCGGTTTTCTGAATTTTAATGATAGTTTTCAAACAGGGCTCAGGATTCAGAGGGGGCTCATAAAACTTTACGCTATCTGCTTAAAAATTTCTGTCTCTTTTGGTATACATCCTGGATTCGAGCTTTGCTCTCTAGAAATTAGTCCAAAGACTGAATCACACCAAACTTTCAGCTAAGCAGCCTTTAAATAGTACGGTGGAAAGGCGGTTCTGTGCATAAACTAAAATGGGATTTTGTTAAGTTTTGTTGTCTTAAATAACTTCTCAACTTAATAAGGAAAGATTATGTGTTCTAAAAGACAGCTTTCCAAATATTGGCATCCCCAAAGTTTGCTGTTTCTTTGAGCTACCTGGATCACGAGATAAGAGTAAGTTGGGGATTTTATTCTTACTTATTCTAAAAAGCCAGCTCATGAGAATGTACTGATTTTAAAAGTGCAAAGAGAGATCGAGGAAAAAATTGTCACTAAGGATATTCAAATGAATTTTAGGTCATTAAATATTTTCATCACCATATAGTTGATATAGCATATTGCTTGTAAATTGTTACATTATTTATCTTCAGGATGTTGAAACACTTACCATGTTCCTTCCATTTATATATTTAAGTTGAGGGTCTATACTTAATTTCTACTGAGAACATATATCCACGGGACTTTCAGAAGCTTGTTGCCCTCTGACTTGCTGAAAAAAGATGTCATTTGTGTCAATGTTTGAGTACAAAGATAAAGCAGAGATAGAATTGAATCCTTAGAGGTACAGATGTTTAAAATATTTGACGTCATAGAAACACACTGAATATTAGCTTTTATATTAGTTGCTATAAATTAATCCATCCATAATGCCTCAACAGGTACAAAACATACTGAATGAGGGATTTTTTCCAGGAATGTAAGAGGCACCAAGCAGATGTGCTTTGTACCAAATGATTTCATATTTCAATGTGACAAAATAGATGAGCCACATAAAGCCTAATTTCAGTTGCAAATTGCAAGCTGGAATAAGTTCCAGAATAGTAAACAATTAGCTGCTTTATTTTCTTTTTAATAAGACTAAATTACCAGATAATATCTACTGGCATCAACTTGGCTAATAAAAATCTGTTTAATAGGATTTGCCATTTTTCCAATTGCTATCATGATCAGCTTTGCATTTTGATTATCTCTAAAGTTTGCCTCAATTTTCTCATAGAAAAGCTCTCGGTGGTAATTGCTTTAACATTTATTCCAGGTCAAGTGGTTAAGTATGAATAATGATCTGTCAAAAATGTACAGTTAATGCTGTCAGTAGAGCGATTACCATTCAGCTGGAGATTATGATGGCAAAAGAGCACATTAACTGGGCACAATAAACAGAACAACAGAGAGAAAGGGGGCAAAGGGACAGACTGTTTGCAAAACCTGTGTGTGTTGTGTTTGTTCCTGAGAGAAACTAATTGTCTTTCAAGACCAATTAACCATGCCCCTGCAACTGGTCTTCCCAGTATAGAATGCACTGGGAACTTTTCATTACTGATAAAAGGAAAACAAATATTTATCCTGCTTACATTTAATATTCCCCAAAAGGTTGTCTCGCTACGTTTCCTGCACGGGTGTTTACTTCTGAGGCTCCCGATGTCTCCTAGGAAGGCCCAGCACACGGTGGTATTAGTTGTCTATTATAGTGAATCACCGATTAAATTAATGCTAATGAGAGGTGACAACACCCACTTTTGTTGTCAATATTACTACAAAGGCCCAATTTTTCAAAGTGTCTTGCCATAGAAGCAGCAATGAATAAGGCTGTAACTCAATACAGTACCACTTGGGGGAAAAAGGTGATAAAAAGGAAATAGGTTTACCTCGTGAACGTAGCATTGTTTAGTCGCGACTCCCTATGTATCTGGGGTTAAGAGGAAACCTTCAAACCAATATTCAACAGCAGATGAAAAACAGCTCTTTGCTTAGAGGTGATTCTGTAGCGAGCGACCCTTGTAACTAGCTGACACTTCAGCATCCTTCCCGAATAACTTACATGTGGTTCGGGAACAGGCTGCTGTCAGATCCTTTTGCTGCCTGGTGTTTAGCTAAAAGGCAGGCAGTAGGATTTTAATATTAATGCAAACACTCTCAGAAAACTGGGCACCGGTCACCAGAAACTACTATGTTTACTCACTCACTCAGCAAATGATTCTTGGATCCTACTCTATCCAGGGTGACGCCCATGCAAACCCTCTTGGGATTTGGGACGCGGGTTTCATGTCTCCATCTCTCAGCAGCTGTGGCCAAAGACAATTTCTCTAACCTAAGTCTCAGTTTTCTCATCTGCAAGGTGGGGTAGCCATACAGCCTACATGCTATGCAGATACAATGGCATAATGTTAGAAACTGATGTGTTGAGCAGAGTGTCGGGCACTCAATAAACATTTCATAAATGTTCTCTTGTTAATTGTACGATGGAAGCTAGAGAGTCAATATAAGAAAAGCCTGTCTTCAGAGGGCTGATACCTGATTTTAATAGGTAATATGAAAGAAAGTAGCTCTCTGATTAAATCAGTCAGGAAACACTGGTTTTCCAGCCTGAATGATTAGGAATATAATAGCATCAATGAAAGAGACACATGTTAGGGCCACTATAGTACCAATGAAATAATAGACTAGACCAGTGACTTCACAGAGTGACTGCTGGAGAGTACCACTGTCATCTCTTTTAACTTGTCAGAGAGGCAGATTCTAACATGTTAGAAAGAGTAACTATTAAAAAAGGGAAGCTGTTGGTCTACTTAGCAGACAACTTTAGGTAGAAATTATCATCTGACTGCCTGAATCTTTGCACTGTGCTGTGTTGGGGAAATGTAGGCATATGGTGCGCTTGTGTCAGTGAGAGGACCTCAAGACTCCTTAGACTGCAACGAGAACCCATCCAAGGTCAGGGTCTCCTCACTGCCTATAGAAAGGTAAGTCATCAGCCTGGCACACAGAGTCCTCCTAAACCTTGACGTGGACCTTCCTTGCCGCTATTTTGATTCCTCAGAATGAACCCTCTGTCTTAACTCTTCCCATCATGTCACACTTATCCCAAAATCTACTCTTCCCTGGGATGCTTTCTACCGCCTGAAAATTACCTTATGAGTTTCTCCATGGATGGCTCCTCTTCTCCTCACCTTTCTCCCATCATCAATGTTGTCATCATAGGTTCTATTTCTTGATTGTTTCCCTTGTGTAAGGCAAAGGGTTTACCAGCTAAGTTCATTAGTCCACTTAGCATTTGCAAGAACACGATGAAGTAGGTACTACTGTTTGGAGGTTCTATCTTATAGCTTCTCTTAGAAGAGACCTCTTTTAACCAACTGAGCCCAAGTGATGTCTCCTTCTCTAAACTTGAAAAAAAAAAGAAATGCAAATTCTTGGGTCCCACACCTATGGAATCACTCTTGGGGGTCAGTCCTGGCAGTCTGTGTTTTAACCCAGGTTCCAGGAGGTGCTGAGGCCTGCTGATGTCCAAAAATCCACTGGCTAAGACTGAATGCTCCAGGCAAACAGGGTCCCAGTCAGTCCTACCCATCACTGCATCGTCAGGTCTATCCCGTGCCTGGGAGGGAACAGGAACCTGATAAATAACACAAAGAACCACAGAGGGGATGCTAGCTACTGATATTGGAGACATGATTATGTATTAGGCTGTATGTTACATCACTGAATGTATAAGAAGAACTAATCTTCACAAAAATCCAAAGAGGTCAGGTCCCTTTTTTATTTTCAAAGAAGAAGAAAAAAAAACTTTTAAAGAGGTTAAAAATCTTAGCAAAGATTCCATAGCTGGTAGAATAGTAAAGATTCCACGTGAACTCAAGTCCTCAGACTTCAGAAACTGGGCAATTATTCATTACATTATAATGTTGCTTGAGGATGAAGGGAACGAGTTGGATTTTGGAAATGCTGCTTTTGGAAAAATTATCTTAGCAGGGTACAATGGATGTCTTTTTGTGTGCTTTTGTGTGTGAAGGAGTGGGAGGTTCACAGTGTGTTTCTAGGCCAAGGAGGTTGAGTCAAACCCCCCACACCACTGTGCGCACTGATGAGGCGCGAGAGGGAAGAGTGCCTCATCCACAATGCGGGGCTGGCCGTCCAACGTGGGAGCGGTGCTATTCAGTGAGTGTGGCACAGCTGCTGTGTGGCCAGGCACTGTGCTAGATGATGGAAATACAAATCTAAGTCAGATGCAGGGAAATTTTGAGGCGAAAGTGAAGAAAGAGGGGCATCAGTCACATCATTTGACCTTTGCCTTAATAAGGCAGGAGACATGCGTTGCTGCATAGAGAGAGCTAGGGATGTTGTAAACACAATGTCTAGAGCAGCCTGTGCGTCTTAGTGTGGCCCCACTGACTTCTGCGAAGCGCACCACTGCTGTTGGTCAACGAACGCTGACGCTGGAAACCTTCCCCTTCGAAGAAGTGTCAGAATGAATTATGGGCTTCCCTCAACCATATCCCATCGAACCACAACAACCTGGGGTTCCTGTTCTGCTTTTTTCCCCCAAAGTGCTTGCAGTTTGTCAAAAGAAACACTTTGATTTTATGCAACAAGACAACCAAATGCATACTAAATAATGATTTTATACCATATGATTTCATATTATCTGATATAAACTATTGTGACAGGCAAGCATTACACTCATCTGTAGAAAGGAAAATTGTAAGCTAATTTCTACATAACATAAAAGTTACAAAAATACTTGAAGTGAAAACCTTAATCAAAAAGATCTGGGTTCATTTGTACAAGAGTCATTTTTTGTCCTTTAAAGTGCAATATAGGCAGATAAGTCTGATCTGAATAAAAGCATTTTTCAGAATGGGTTTTTATTTGGAATCCAGTCTGTATTATGCTATTGCATAGAAGAAGCCCAGATAAAACACTTCAGACACAGTCTATCTTAATCACATTATTTCTGAAAATTCTAAAAACTCAAACTTTCTCTATGTCCACTGTGATGTCACTTTATCCTTTCTGTCTATTCATGATACTAATCAAGTTTTCCATAACTAGTATGAGTTATAAAAATGTTGACATCAGGTTAGAATTATACACCGCTGCTTTTTATTATGCTGGATTGTTATCTGAAATAATGTCTTCATTTAGGTTACATTTGGGAAACAATTCACACTAATTTCCACTTAAGTTCTGACAGCCATGTTCTTTTTGTAAGCTTTAAATTAATACCATCATTAGAAGTTGCAAGTTTTATGCTGTACTCATTAACTATGGAGTCATATTTTCTTTTTTCACTTTGATCCTTTTTATCTCTAAAATTTCAGTAATCGCTTCAGCATCCCAGACAGGAAGACACACATTATCCTCATTAGAAGGCAGGAGAAATCCCCCATATGCTAAGAAATTGCAAGTGGGGACAAAGAACCAAAGAGTGACTTGTACACAGTTATTTATGAAACAATAAATTGCCCTTTGCTTGCTTGCAAAACATGTTTCAATTCAAATATAAATCAAAGATAAAAACACCTCTGCTGTTTCTCTTTCCAAATACTGTATAACACTTTGATTTAAGAACACTAATTTGACATCTGCCCCCTTGAACACCATTACATGTGCTCTCTCTCCAAAATGTGTCTTACCCCTCATTCTATTGACATGTCTCTTATGGGAGGGTTTAGATTTCTGTCATTCAGTTAATAGAATCAAATGACATTCAGCATTTGCAAACTTTACTCACTCACTATATATGTTCCTATCCACGTTAAGCCAGACGATCTACTACAACTGCTACTAATGGGGAGCTGCAGTATTACGGGTGATAAGGATATAAGGTGATTGTTGCCATGACAACTAAGATAGGAAGAAAGGAAAAGGATAACGAACGTCGGTTTTCACATGACAAGGTTGGAGGTAAAGCGTTCCAAAGTAGAAGTTTCTAGGCAAGCGGAAAAGGGCTAACCAGTCCTGAATCGCCCTGTGTAACAGACAGGTGTAATAAATGTCGCTGTGCACAGTGTGAATCAGCATGTTCCTGCATGCTTTGCTGTGTTTTCTTCTTTAATTTGCGTTCTTAGCACCCTATCTGAAGCAGCATCCTAGGAGGTTCTAACAGCTGGAATTACAGGGGAGACTTAATTGACTCATGTAGGTTTCAGATTTAACTTCCAGTAAATCTGTTTTTGGAAATGCAGAATCCTGGGAATTTAAAAACAGCCAGAGTGATATGCCAGTTTGAGGCTATCACACCTGATCTTTGAGTGACAGGTATTCCTTTCCTGTTACCAAACCTGCTCAGAGTTTTGTAATCAGAAGCCCACATGCTCTGAGACAGTCTCCCTGACTTGTCTGATGAGTGATTCCCCGAAACAGAGTTCATCTCTGCTGTCAAAATCCCTCACCCAATGACAATCACTCCTACCAGAACTCCAACCATTTCAGCTGTTATTTCCTTCCAGGTACAACTTTTAAAGGACCAAAAACCCACACCATCCACAAGCTGAGCTGATTGAGATGACACATTATCTCTGTACCACAACAGCTCTACTGAACAGGGACTGTAGAGAACATTATTATAAAACATTACCCGGTTTCTGCACTGTCAAGCATTATTTATCCCTAGGTGATTGAAAATGAATGAAATCTACCAAGCTATACTGAAATATATTTTTCATGTCCAACTAAACTTGTGCTAGTATGAAGCAAACAAACAAATCAGTATCCTCAGATCTTTTCCCCCCCACTTTCCAAGTAGAGGTCTATCCATCCCTTCCATCTGTCTCCCCCAAAAGGTACCCAACTGCCCTTTAGTCTTGCTCAACAGTTCCCTAAAGACTCGTCTGGCTTCTTTTAGCCAAGAGCCCAGGAAATAGGAACACTGACACAAATTTATCAACCCACAAGGCCTTCTACTATGTAATACTTCCATTTGCACCAACACAGAAAGAGCCATTAGAAGATAACTCAGAGGAGGCGGGCGCAGGGGAAAGAAGCTTCCATCAGGTATGACTTACTGCCTTTTCCCACTTGATCCCATTTATATGCCTCATGCAGGTATTGATGGACAAGGGGAGAATGGCTGTAGGCTTCACATTAGTCAGTGTAATCACCAGCCTCAGTAATTGACAGGTAAGAGGCCCAGCTTTGGCCATAGGGAGCCAAAGAAGACTGTTTCCACGCAGCAGTTAACCATGTATTCAAAAAGTCAGCCCGATGCATTCTCAAAGATTGAAAAACTCCTTCTCTGCTAGAAATGACAGTGGTGATCGATGCATAAAAATGATACTTAAATGCAAATGTTTTGAATTGCCCACAGTAACCATCAGAATCCTAGACAAAAGGAAAAAAGAAAAAAAAAGTTGAAGCACCCTGGATATAGAAGGCTGACAAATGAATGGTGAGGGATTTTAAGGACTGTCAGTACAATTTCCCAGTTGTTTATAGTCACTGTGTTGTCCTTGATTGTGGCCTCTCAGACTGTCCATGTTTATGTGCAAACTCCTTGTAGGCCTGTAATCACAGGGCCTGGATTTATATTTGAGGTGTGATCTTGGCTCAAGTACCTTTGCTGATCATGTAGCTGGTAGTGTTTTGGAATCAGCACCAAACACTCCTATTACTCAATTTTAGAAGGACACAGGGGTAGAATTAGTTCCCTTAAGTGGACAGAATCAAATTTAACTTAGTAGTCCCACACACCGGGTCAGAGAGAAAGAGAAGAACGCCCAGCTTCCTTACATTGGCCCCTGGTAAATCAGAAACCCTTATGCAAATTGGAACGAGAGCTCCCTAAATGCAAAATCAACCCAAATAAGTCACTCAAGGGAACTTTACCACAACTTCTTGTTGTACAAAAGGCAACAGTGGGTTCGTTTTTGTCTTGTTTTTTCTTTCTGACAACCACTTCACGTTCAATCAGCCAGTCAAAAGACTTGACTAAAGCAAATGGCAATGCAGGAGAGTGGGTGTGCTGGACGGGGATCAGTTCAGTGGGTCAGGAGAAGAGACAGAGAACGGAGCAGGCAACTTAATCTCAGGGCAGGAGGATCCTTTTAAGGAAGCCAGGTCTTTCTTTACAATTTGCGTGAACTTTGTACCATAGTGGGATTACAGCCATGTCTCTATTTTCTATTCAGCTGCATTCTCATGAATTGGACAGGACACTTGTAAAACCCAAAAGAGCGGTGTGCAGATGTAATCATTACCATACCGCGACACACCAATGAAGCAGGGAGTCTGGTACCCTCTTTTCAGTGCTGCACGCTCCTGAAAGATGTAACTCCCCCGACCCCCAATACACCTGATCGTGCAACCCAGGACTACGGGGCACATCTCCCAGCCTCTGGCTGGTGCTCAGCGGAGGGTGCCCTCAGGCAGCAGAGCTGTGCATGTCCCTGTCATTTCATCCTTGACAGAAGCTGCCGGGGCTGTTCTTCCCAGAGCAGCGCAGAACCCTTTCCTCCACCCTCCCCTAAACGTTGGAATCCACTTGAAACCAAGCAGGCACCTGGGTGGAACTTCACACACTGGGCTGCCAATCTGTCTCCCTCTCTCCCTTTACATTTACTGCCTCTGGTCGTCTCCCTCAGCGCCTCCCTCATTTCTTTCTGCTCAGAAAAGAAGGGGATCGGTTTGTTTTCTTAACACCATTCCTTATTTCCCCCAGCACATCCTACGAAGTGTCCTTTCGCATGCCCCCATTTCTATATTCATTGCTGCTTCATTTTGCTTCTTGGAGGAAGTTACTCGCCAGCTCACAGCTCTTGCAAATTTCACGACACATTTCTGGACTGTTTTGTTGATGTTTTCTCTTGCTACTGTTTCGTTTGTGAGATGAGTGACAAAAGTAAACACAGGATCAGAGTGTGAGCACACAGCAGATTCAGGAAACCGCATGAGACTATTAGGCATATTGTGCCGTTTTTGGAACACATCTTAATTAACATGGTGCAATATTAATTTACATGTCATCTATTCGCAATTTTTTCTTCTACAGCTGCTGCACGTGAAATACATATTTTACTCAATTCTCAAACCTGATGCCTCTGTCTTTGTCTTAAGAGGTTTATAAATAATTTGGGATTTTCATATATAAAGAAACATTGTGTTTCCCTAAACAAAATAAATGTATATGTGCATACGCATCTATTTATGGTATATGTTGCTTCACACTTGTCTATGCAAAATTTAATGTGCCTGTCAAGTTGTTGTTTGGACTGAGGTTGTCATTTCATGTCCTTTGGAGACTTTCACCATATTTCCTTCTCCTTTCATGCCCTAAAAATGTATCCTCAGCACGTACTGATACTTCATATTTCTTCTGTCCCCTGGCTCATCGGTACAGGCAGCACATACACTGTGCCTAATTCACTTTCCTGAGTCATTTCACTCTTGATCTGTCCTTGAAGAAAACTTGCCATTTTGAACCTGATGCGTTTTTTTTCTCCTGCCCATTTTCTGATTTCCCTCTGTGACTCAGTTTCCTTGACAGAGTCTATGGAGAGAGTGAGTCGCAACTTCTCAGTGTTCAAATAACTTCTAGTCAGGGAGTTCTCTGTCGCTGCTGCTAGAACCCCTGAGAAAGTCTGTCAAGTGTTAGAAAAGCCATCATCCTTCTCATGAGGAGAGGTTGCTGGATACAGTACAAGGGCCTGAGGTCATCGGGGTATGAATTCCAGCTACCGCCTGTTGTGGTCATGGGGCAATCACTTTGAGGCCTCAGTTCCCTTATACAGGGATGCCCTTCCTCCTAGGCTCTTTAGGGGAATCCCTGGGACAACAGTTGATGCTCGACAAGCATGAGTTGTGTCCCCTTCTTGGATTTGGGCCTGAGTAGAACTAATGACAAAAGAACACTTCTTGTCTCATGATTCTGTAAGTCACTGGACCAGCTTCCAGAGCCTTCTTTTCTCACAACACAGTTAAGAGGTCTTCTCTGTCCCTTTCTGCCCTGTCAGGTCACCCTGCGAGGCAGCTGCTGTGTCTGGATTCCTTCCTGCAGTTCACACCTGAGATAACATTGCCTTCTCCTCCCTTTAAGATGAAAGAAGGAAATACTAGAAAAGGCGCAAATCAGACAGTGCAGGAAAGAGGTGTGTGTGGGCATGCTCACAGCTGCTCAGGGTTGTTTCATGTTTGTGTCTGTGATTTGACACAACAGCATACTTGCAACCCCAGACATCTTTAAATGTCATCTTTACGCCAGGCCACACCACCCTGCAGCCAGGACTTCACGTGCATTGGCCGGCTTAATTCACAGTGTGCGCGCAGCGAGGCTGTCTCCGCCTGCCTGGATCTGGCCTCTCCTGGATTTGTGCTTGGAAGTGATGCTGTGATAGACAATGTGGGCATTGCAAAGGCACATTTTCTAGACCTAATGACCAAGTGATTTTTACAAACCATGTGCAAGATCATTTTAATTGTAGTGACATTTTTCTTAGCATCCATATGAAACCCACAGATGTATAATTTCTGAGATCACCTTTAGTCCTATTAAAAAGATGGGTATCACCTTGGCAGCCGCCCAGTATTCGAGTACAGTGGCTGTTTTAAATGATAAATTACATATTTTTGTTAGTAGCACAGCTACTTCATTCCGTAGTTCCTTCCTATTGCTTGGACCAGTTCCACCTAGCTGATGATGGATGACAATGTAAGTTTTTGAGCAGTTCCATCACTCCCCCACCCCCATATTTTCAGCATTTCACCTTCACCAACCACAAAGAGTAAGCCAAGCTCTGCAATATTTAAGAGTAAATGAGAAACTGGATCATTGCCCTCCTAAAGGGTGGAATGACCCAGGACCGAATGTCCCCCGGGACAACTGCTCAGAGGGTGGGAAGGGGAGCTGTGGTGGAGCCCCTGCCTGGCACCCTCCCTCCGAGCCCACAGGCGACCTGCCCCGTGGCTCTCAGCCCAGGCTACCCTCTTAGAATCCTAGAATCCTGGTAAACAAGCCAAGAGCTGGCAACAAAGAGAGGCAGGGTCAAAGTGGAAAAATCCGGCCTAAAGACCATAATCCTGTAAAGAGGTTTTCCAAAAGCTTCTAAACTTCTGCCTGCTGGAGATTTCGATTCAAGAAATATTTCTTTGCCCTAGAAAAATTTCATCATCTCAGAATCTTCAACTTGGAGAAGATCCTTTGTAACCTTTACACTATTAACAACTTCTAGGAAAACAGTTCATTCTCCAAAATTGTCCCCAACCAGGGAGGTGCCAAGAATATTAATTACGGAATGCCTGTTTTTTTCTATCATGTGTACTGTCTGGGACAACATCCATTAAACCTCTGAGTGTTTCCGGCCCCCCAGCCCCTCCAAGCCTTTCCACAAAGGGGCACTTTTATTTGTCATTCAAGTGGCCCTCTGGGTGGGCATCTCCTTTCTGGGTGGCCATGTTTCATGGCCTGTACAGTCGGAGAGCAAAGACAGGGCACCTGCACTCTCTTCTTGAGTTACATCCTGAGCCCACCTCTGAGAATCTCAGAAATAAGCTAAAGAAAAAAGAAGGAAAGAGAAAGTTGGAAGGACTGGATCAGCCAGCTCACTAAGGGTCTGAGGGGAGAGTGGACAGGGAAGCCACTTGCTGTCTTAGTCCCTTGGCTTTGGCAGGGCAGGCCGGAGGCAGTGGGGGCGCTGAAAGTACCAGTGAACAAAAGCCAGTTTCCTGAATGCACCTGCTCTTCCAAGGTCCTCAGTTAAGTGAATTAGTTACCTGAATAATGTCTTAGTGATTTCCCCTTGACCCTGCTGCTGCTCTACAGCATCTGCTCTGGGCAGCTCTGTTCTAACCTGATGGCACCAGGTCCTTAGAAAAATTTTCTACCCAGAGCATCAACAGCCATAGTAGGTCTGTCTTGCCATTGGAAGCTATCGTGCAGGCCTGTCCCAGAACCACACATGATCCACATCAGACACTTTGAAAATGCTGAAAATGAGAAGGCTCAACCAAACCTGATCCTGCAAGGAGCTTGAGATTTTTCTACAATTTTAGTCTTTGTAGGGAGCTGAGGTACCCTGAACTGATCTTAAATTATAACTGAGGACAGAGGAGACTTGTAATATAGGAAATCAACTTAGCCATGGGCTCGCACTTCTCCAAGCATGTCATGTCAAAGGGACTTTCCCCAAAGATATTCAAAGCACCATTACTCATGATAGCATAAATCTGAGGTGGTACATCATTGTGGTTAAGAGCTCAGGTTCAGGGGTCAGACATAGCTGAACTCTGATCCTTGCGCCTCCATGTACTTGCTGCATAAATTTGGGCAAATTTTCTAACTTCTCCCAGTCCCAATTTTTTGTTTTGAAAATGGATAATAATAAAAATAGCTATAGTATGTGTTGGTTGGGAAAAATCAGAGAGACAGTGCAGACACCATGTGAGTATGATGCCTGGAGACAGGAAGGAATCGATACACGTGAGAAATGATGGGACAGTTCAATAATAATGACCAATCAGAAGAACCCAGTGTCTATGATAGATAACCCAGCTAAATACAGTATGAAAGAATAACACAGTGGGGTGCCAATTCTGTTTGTTATTATGACAAGCACTTGGTCTATGCAAAAGAAACCTGAACTTTTAATAGAACTTCCCTTATCTGCACTGGGCCTGCGACCTAACTTGCTTGGTAATTCCCCTCTATCCTATATTTTCCATAATTTATTATTTATTAGTTCTATCCTACACAGCAGATATACATGGTTAAGTTTCTTCCATAATTGAAATACCATCCTTTTACCCTGTTCCACTCTCTAGGTTTTCCCACACCTTTTGCTTCCCACGACAGACCAGAACCTTTACAAAAGTGGTCCACGCTTCCTTGTTACCGGGATTTTATTTGCCTCAGACAGCCAACCCCTGTTCCCACTACTATACCTTCTCAGCGTGAAATCTAAAGAATGATTTTCATTGTGTCTGATGCCCTTGGCCACTTTTCTACATTCTCTTTGATGTTTTTTTTTCTTTTTGCTCCTTTCCTGATGTTCTGACTTTACAGGGTCCTCTGGGGGGTCTCTTCCTCTGCTCCCATCTCCTTATATGTTGGTGGGACCCTAATCTTGGCCCCACTGGGGACTGGCTGGGGAGACAGACCTGGGGGCCTTCAATACTTAGCTACTAATTGAAGCCATGGGTGTAGATGAGATCATGTATGAAAACATGTGGAATGAGAAAAATAAAACAAAAACAAGGTCTGTAGACAAAGCTTTAGGAATATTGAAGAAGCAGATGTCACAAAAGAATAAGTATATAGACAAGAATCAGGAGTGCAGAGCGTCAGAGTAGTCAGGGAATGGTCTATTTCTAGAAGAAAGTGACAAATAGGGACAAATGAGTTGAGGTTCTAGAGCATCAATTATACTTGGCGACCTGAGGCTTAGTGAGTTCTGCAGAGAGCAGCTCGTTGACGTGTTGGAGCCAAAGACAGACCCGGATGGATGAATGAGTGATGGCAGAAAAAAAAAAGAGAAAACATAAATAAATCTTTTAAGCATAACTCTTTTAAGAGATGAGTATTTCAAGAGAAGTGCCCCACTACTGACACAAATAAAAGCTTATGGATCAGCATTATCATCAAAACATGCTGACGAATACGGCTGTTTTCTCGGTAAGAATGACTTGATGACTTGTACACATTCAGACTTTTCCTAACTAACTTCTCTCCAGCCACTCACAGAGTCAAAAAAAACGTAACCCTCTTTCCATGCACCAACCTTTTTATGCAGTTGAGAATACCAGTACGAAAAAAAGAGAATATTTTACATGTATTCAAGGCATATGAAGTGAAGGAAGTCTCATTTCCGTATCTTGATAAAGAATCCTTAGTATTGAAAAGAGTCACCCCTGTTCTCATCGGTTTTTCAAGTTTATATTGCCTTTGTTTTTGTCCTAAGCAGTCCGCCCTTGCAAAGGAAAACACATTGGGGCTGGACGAGGGCCTCATCTCGCAGTTTCCATGGAGTCCTTGACTTGCCTCTCACCACAGCTCTGTCCGGTGTCAACTCCCAGGCTCGCCAGTCATTGTCCGTCTGCTGTGGTCATCGCCAGGATGCTTTTCCATGGCTTCCATGTAATTGCTTGCTCCCCTTTCCTTTAATCCCCTCTCCCAGAAGCTACTTCCTCAAATAACAAAGAACTTCCATTTTAACACCCTGCAGGAAATGGTGCCATTATTTTCAGCAGGTCCTGTATTGCGCTTGCTGCAGCGATGTTTCTGTCTGCCCCTCAAGTCATTCTCCACCCTGTTCTGTGCCCCCTGCAGCCCCACGCTCTGTGGCCCTCTCTCTATCATTTCCTTTTGGGTGTGGCCAATGGGGAGCACGGGCAGGGGACCACGGAACAGCAGCAGGACGAGCCCTGGCCTCCTCTCTGCCCGGCCACCGGGGGGCAGTCCTCCCCCACGGGCTGCAGCTCTGGCTGCTAGCACTTTCCCTCAGCTCCATTTCTTGCTGGTTTTTCACCCTCTTTTACTTGTGCACCTTTTAATTCAACTTCCAGAACGCTTCATCATCCTTACGGCAGTGGTTCTACGACTGAATACAGTATGAGAGAATACCAAATCCCCTGCAGAGCCTGTTAATGCACAGATGGCTGGGCTTCATCCCCAGAGTTTTAGACTCAGTGGGTCTGGAATAGGGACTGAGCACTCGCCTTTCTAACAAGTCTCTGGGGATTGTTGATGCCGTTCACCCAGGGACCTAATGATGCGCACCCACACCCCACAAGCTTATCCTGACCCAGCCTGATTCTTCATTAAACACTCCTCAGTGCGGGCCGCCATGTGCTACCAGGGCCTGATGCACACAGTGGACACCTTTGTCATTTATTTTGGATGCCAATGTAGCCACTGCCATACAAAATAAGTGGTAGAGTGACACATGCCACTGAACTCCCACCACCCGCAGACACGCTCAGTGGCTTGGCAGCTTTAAACGTCGTTGGACATGAATTTTGTCCGGCATAGTGGCTCTCACTGACTGGGAGGTAGGACCCATTGGGAGAGGCTGGCCTCGCAGGAGCCCAGGGAACCATAGCGCTCAGCATATGGGGAGAGAATATTCCTCACAGGACACTACCCTGGAACGATACTGACACAGTATCATTATACGGCCATGGGAGACAGAGCTAAACCCAGTGAGCTGTACTTGGGTGGCCATAGCAGACCGAGCATTTGTATAACTAGGGTTCAATGAGCCTGATTTATACGGAACAGGAAATTCTCAACCAGTAAATAAAATACCTCTAAATGCAAATCCATGTTGATGTTTACCACCCCATTTGGGCTGCTACGCTGGGGTACCCTTTTGCTGGGCCTGTTTTGTTTTTCAGTACATCATTTTCCACTTCCTGGTGGTCCCAATAGCCAAGAAAAATTGCAGGAAATTCCTCCCATGTCCAACTCATGGACTGCTACAAGCAGAAGTCATGATAGGCATACAGTTGAAATATTTTCAAATAACCAGAAACAAAGTAAATTCTAACTCTTTGATTTAATGATTGGGCCCGTTAGATCATGTGCCTATCTAGGTACAGTGTGATTAGCCTGAATTCTGCAGCTTTATGCATGAACAGAACCTTTCAATATGACCTTTGGGGTGCCACAAAATGTCAATGATTAATACATGGATGTGTTGATTTGGAAGTTAATTGCTTTCTTGTTGTGTAGGAGACCAAAACATGCAGGTGCATCTCCGTTGATTTCAAGGTGCTTTGGAATATACATCTTTGCCGTTTTTTAAACATGGTGATTTTCAGAAAAGCAACATTAAAAAATACCCACTCTCAAATGACGACGACGATTGCAATTGATCTATTATGTTTCCTAAGAAAGTTTGCATTTTCACTATCAGGAAAATGGAGTATAATAGCAAAAAAAAGAGCGAAGAGCCTGATGCCCATGCTGAATTTTTAAGGTTAAGGCAATGAAAAAATGTAGATCAACAAATGATCTTTGAATTTCAGGATATCAATCTCCACCTTGGATTTGTTCTGCTAACGGAAAGTGTTATAATAATGACAGCAGGAATGTGGGAACAACTTTGATGATTCTTATGATTCTAAAAGAAATACTTTGTGATCTCCAAATACTGGTGGGCACTAAATATTCTTCTATATAACTGCAGTTTCAAAGCATTCACAGCTTCCTTTGTATATAATTGCTGAAGAACACCTGGTTCCAGTGCTTACACTGAAGAAAACCTAACGTGATGGCCATGATTCATGATGTCATTGCTTCGTCAACCAGCGTCTCTCTGTCTTTCAAACTAAGCACCGTGCTAGGCTCTGTGGGATGCATAGATTCTGTTACCAACAATCAGCCTAACTGGAATGATACCCATATGTCTTACACTTGAGTAAACCAATTTTTAAGTTACCTGATAATGATAATACTCCACTGCTAGACAAAGGGAATAGGACAATGTCATCAAGGGTAAGCGTGCTCCTTGGACTGCCTTCCACCCTCACCACCAGGAATGGCTGCCTGTGGTCCAGACCCCTCATTCCCTCCAACCACAGCTGCAGTGAGCAAGGCAAATGGACGGATGACAGCCAGGGAGGTGGGAAGGACACCAGGAGAGCCTGGTCTCTCCTGGAGACCCAGGGAAGGAAGCATTTCAACGAGAAGGGAAGGACCGATGCTTCAAAGGCTGGTAGGCCAAGTATGGAGTGAAGCCTGAGAATCAAACATTGGATTTACATCCTTCATGCCTGACACAAACATTAGTGACAGGAGTGGTGGAAGTGAAAGCTGGATTCGAGTGAGTTCAAGAGGGAATAGGTGGGGATTGTGTAGAAGCCAATACTGACGATTCTATCAAAAGAGTTTTGCTTTAAGAGGAAGGTGAAAATAGGGGTGGTAGCTGCTGGAAGAAACAGCAGCCTGTCAATGTGCTGATGGTAAGATAAAGAAGAACAAATTCCCAACAAGGGAGAGAAGAGGGAATTGGTGGAGTCCAGTCCTTGAGACAGCGGTGGGCGGAGTGAGATCGTGAGCAGTGAGGTGGGTGGGTGGGACTTGCTGTAGGAGAAGGGGCGCTGTGCTCCTTTAGCCACACGCAATTTCCACATGGGTGCCCACAGGCGGATGCCATGACAGGGCCTGGTGGAGATTCTCTTCCAGTTGAGTCAGACACAGGTACCCACCTTACCAATCGCTCTGTCTGTCACTGGGTCCTGTTCTCCCCTCTCCACCTCTCCTCTTCACTGTCTTCCAGTCCTGTTTCCTCTCCTATCCTCTCTATACATTTTCTTCTGATACTTTTACCCATAACCACAGGTTCAAATCTCATCCCTGTGGAGTGGACTCCCAAGTCTGATCTTCACATCTGAATTCTCTACTGTGCTCCAATCCAATATCTCCTACTGCAAACTCACACCCCCAAATAAATGCTGTGGTATTTCCCCCTCTGGGCTTCCCCTGCCCTCTGCTCCCCCACCATCACACGCAAAGTCTCTCCTGCTAGCATCTCTTTTGCTAAAACTGGGTTCACTAACTTTAAAACCTCAGAACCAGTACTTCAAGATGAAATTCCCAAAAATGTAGGAGATTCTATGAAAACAGAACTGGTACACCATTGGTGATTTTTAAAGTTGTGATGCATACGTAGAGATTCATTATGCCCTTCTCTCTACTTTAATAGATGTATGAAATTCT
The DNA here is from genome assembly GCF_040802235.1 of Manis javanica. NCBI lineage: Eukaryota > Metazoa > Chordata > Mammalia > Pholidota > Manidae > Manis > Manis javanica. The sequence continues at coordinate 103,247,666 of NC_133167.1, forward strand.
GCATTCTGAAGTTAAAACAAGCAAGCTCAGAACAATTCTGATTCCTTCCAATCCTTGTTCCCATGACCCAGGGGTGCCCTGAGGTGTGTAAATCCCTCCTGCACAGTTGCTTCTCCTATGTGTCTTGGGGTCCATGGAGTTCGGTTAGGTTGGGGGGAGATGGGATTTTTTCTTTTATTTTTTTGGGAAGTCCAGAAGGATTAGGGGACTGAGGATTTGAAACTTACTGCCTGACTATGAGCCCTGATGCCCAGGAGTGGTGGGAAGAGGTGGGACCAAGCCTTAGGCGAGAGCAGAGATGAAGACATAGACTTAACTTTGCCGTGCACTGTACTGTCTGTGCCTAAGATAGCCGCTGTATTGCTCTATACTTTGTCAGAAATAGGAAAGGGGGTCCGATAACTAATTCGTTGAGCAAATTAGTATGAATCTGAGTTTCATATATGAATCTAGCCTGAAGACATTTCTTCCAGAGCCAATTGTTTTATTAGTTGCCATTATTAAAAAATGAGGAACTTTTACAGGAACACTTGGACTTCCACTCCTTTTAAATTCTAACTCCTGGCAACACCAGGCCTGCACTCTCCCGGGGAGGGCCCGCTCTGCTCCTAGAACAGGCGCGTGCTCTCCGCCACTCCCCTGCACCAGGCCAGGCCTTGCTTCCTCATGTTCCCGCCTCGGTACGTGGAGACATTGAGTGTGTGACTCCCGCCTGCCCAAATGATCTCCAAAATGGTCTTTCCGATTAAAAGCTGAACAACTGACTTTGGCCAAAAAGGCTAAGGACATGAGGGAGCCTTGAGATCTGTGTATCTTTGCAGGCCCAACGCTAGCCCTTAGCAAAGTCTCGCTGTCATTGTCTTCCTGCTGTCTAAAGTTCACAGGAAGACGTCTACCTCCACATCTGGTTAGACCCAGTTAGACCAAGTTCAAAACAGGATGGACCACACCGAAGTGTGTCCCTTCCACCTCCACAGTGGAAATAACCTCATCCAACATGATGTTGTTGCTCAGGCCACACAAGACTGGGGCAGAACTGGGAGGAGACCTGAGAGCTTCAGATTTCCAGTTCTCTCTGGTTCAAGTGGATGCATCCCTTTCCATGGCCCGTGTCTGAGGAGTCCCCCACGTCTGTGATCCTCTCTAGACCCCTCTGTTCATCTATACCAGCACTCGGAATCTATGAGTATTCAGTCCAGTTGTTCATGGTCTACTTGCTTATAGTCTGTCTTCCTATGAAAAGAAGAGCCCTTGTCTGTGTATGTAGGTTCAGTGCGTGGTGCATCCCTGGAGCAAAACAGGTGTTCTCCAGTGTGTGTTGCTATAGTTCTCTTTCCTTCTCTCCCATTCTCTCTCTCTCTCTCTATATGTATGTATGTCTATACACAGATGTATGTGATTTTACATATATATATGTACTCTCCTGCTACACATTTATATGTGGTACACTTTGGTGTAATACACACATATATACCTATAGGGAGAATAAATCTATAATCATACACACATACACACATTAATACATACATACATGTGTGCTGCATATATGTATCTATGTGTTCTCAGGGAAGAGGGAGCGTGTGATGTGACTTAATCCCAGTTCCCACACGAATGGCCCGGCCCGTTCTTTCCTCACTGTGAGCCTTCTCTTATGATTCTATCTCTGAGGATGCCTTGACCCCATCCAGGTTATCATAGTGCTTTGCAGTAGTTTTCCTTAAAGTTCTTAACTCTTTTCTTCAGAGGAAATCCCACAAAGGGGACTAATCAGTAAACAGGTCAAAGGAGAAGGAGCTGTTCCAGCTGCAAAGTGGAAAGTGATGGCCTTCGTCCTGTGGACTCCTACGCCTCCACCCACGGAACCTCTAGAATCTTCCTAAGTAGCAGCTCAGTGGCTCCCCAAGCCCTGTTTGAAAAGCACTGTGCTAAGGAAGGAATCTCCCTATGGGGCTCTGTGGGGTGCAGTGCCATGAGGCTTGGCAGTGGTGCCCACCCTTGTGATTTAGATGAGAGCTGTGGTTACCCAAGGCCATCTCAGCTAAACAGCACTGGGCTACTTTTCCCATCAGGGCATATTGGGGTCTCTGCTTACCTTCAACCTGACCATCTGATGTAGATTACATTCTGACATCCCGCATGAAGACTGACTTGCTTTTCAACCCCGTGTTTAGATATGAGTGATAAATCAGTGTTTATTTTCACTATGGAGTAAACACATACCAGATATTTATATCTACAGTTAGCTGAACTAGTATTAGGGTGCAATATTAATTACATAAGAACTGCAATAAAAAATTTAGGTCACAAACACTCATTCTTCAACTTTCTCCTTTGCTATGCCCACATACATCCCCTCTGCTGATGCAGAGAAAATTTTGACTGCTAAATCCCATCAGAATTAATGGAATTTACTCTTGTATATCTCATGGGCACAAATAAGAAATAAACAACCTTATTTTTGGAGATGACTCACAATATTTATATGTCTGTCAGTAGAATACATATATTTTTCTCTCTTCCTTCTCATGAAATCCAACAGAGAATGAGAAAAGGGTGACAAATAACCGAATACATATATTTTTTTGTAAAAGGGTGGATGGAAAATACTGATTTTAAACTACTACAAATAACTTACTAATTAATTTCAAAAACCCAAATAGGAAATACTCTGCTCTTCAGATTTTATTGTGAACAAAAAAATCATCAACAGCCATGAGTAGGTTGTTTTGTGAAAATCAGAGATGATTCTAGTAACGAGATTCATTAAGGAAATGGATATATAAATTTAAAGTGATTGAAATTTTGATGTGAATTATGGATCACCCAATGGAGATGAAGCAGTGGCTTTTAGCACATTAATCTGGAAGAGCAATAGAGGGACACCTTATTTCCTACAAGAGAGACTTAAAATATATGTATCTTTAGCTTCCTCACAACAGTAAGATCAATCATTTGAGGCATATGGTACTAGCAATACAAAATACATAGGAAAACAGATAACATATGGCTTACATTTGCAAGGTATGCTGTGTGAAAAAAAAAGCATTTCACACCTTTCCCCTCAATTATAAATGGCTATAGAGGAAATAAGGACTCTTGCAGAAAACTGAATTCAAAAAAAAGAATCAAACAGACGTATATATTGAAAATGGATCCTTTGGAGAGACTGATTTTTTTTACCCCCAAAGGATTGGAGAAACAAGGCCACATTTACTAGTTGAATATTTCTCATCCAGGGTGAACTTTCAAAGAGCAAATGGCAAATGTTTATAGCCCCAGAAGGCCAACACGAGAAAAGGAAAATTTATAGTTGGCAAAGGCATATATGTAAATAAAGTTTACAGCACCTGCAAACATTAGGCATTATAAATTGTGACAAGATAGAATATCTGTTAACTGAATGTGATCATTGCCAAATGCTACCTACCATTGGTGTGTCAGAGTGAGGCTATCAATGTGGCTGAACTGGGGAAGGAAGTCACATTTTTCCCTTAAGAACAAACCATAAATTTGGAAGACAGTAAAAAGGAAGATATTCTTCACTCTCCTTCGATAAATGGCAGCCTAACCTTAACTATAAACTAACATGTTGCATAAAGGAATTGATAAAGAACTCTGGTTTGTTGTTTGGCAGAGGTTGACATGAATCAGTTTTAGAGCCCCAAAGTGTACAAATGAATGGTTTGCTGAATCTGGTCGTAGATCTGAACAACAGTTACGGAACCAGATTTACCTTCCATGTGCTGAAGCCCCATTGACAAAAATTCCAAAACCCGTTCCAGAGCATCTTTGGAATCTCTTAAGAAAATGGAAATACTCAGACATTGGTTCTGAGCCTATAGAATCCCCCTTCCCCCAAATACCTCCAAATAGGTGTAACCTCAGACCATGGACCAAATCAGATGAAGAGCCGTTTTGTGGATCAGCTCTGGACCATGATAATTTCATAGTTATCATGGGGTTAGGCTCAGTCAGTTTATCCCCAGGTTTTCCTCGAGTAATATGACCTTGGACTTTTAAATCTTGATCAATGGATCAATAAAACTTGCTATGAACCCACTATTGCAAGTATGTAGCAGAGGGGAGTTCAGAGATGGACAAGGGTCCATGTCCTCAGACACCACACGAGGTTAATAGCCACACGGCAGACACAGAACGGGCCCCCTTTGAGCAGCTCCTCCCATCAGCACAGGGAGGGCTAGTTCTTGAAAAAGAGGGGAGTTTCAAATGGGAACCTGAGGGCACGTGTTATGAGGGAGACGATCCTCACCTACAGCTCTGGTTTAGCACTCCAGTTGTCCCTGAAGTCAGGGAGCCAGAACAAACCTAAGATGATACCACTTCTGTTAAGTAGTAGATATATCACTGAGGACTTGCGTCAATGAAGTTGTTTGATTCGGTTTAGTATTTTCATGCCCAAAGATTGCCCAGTGCGGCACAATGAAGTCACAGCCTGAACTGCCACCTTTGAAATGGAGGAGACCTCAGCAGGGCGCCCTTCAGGGAGCCAGGGGGGTTAAGTCCGAGAATGAGGCACCCCAAGGACATCAGACCACCCTAGGGAATGAGCTGTTAGAGTAGAGAAAGTGCCTGACTTACAGTGGGGCACAAGCCTGGATCCCTTGGGGAAACCAGTTAAAAATCACGTGATCTGTAATTTTAAGAAAGATTCTGACTTTCTGTTGTGATAGAGATCTTATCCCATTTTTCCATACATCTGTACACCTAGATTGGAGTCTTGAAAAATATTTCACTCAGGTTGTTCAAGGATTATTTGGAAGCCTCAGGAAGAATGTGTAGCATGCAAATCTCTATTAATGATGTAAATGTACACAGACCTCGCATTCAGCAAATGATAGCAACCTGAATTTGTATAATAGTGGGAAATCCACTTTGTCTCTAGAACTCTTTTTTGTGTGTGTGCTCTAATTGTAGAAATTACTATTCTCCCCAGCTCCTGTCTGATCATAGAGATTAGATGGTAGGCTCTTAGTAATAGTTACAAAGTTCACACGTGCACCTCTTAGTAAAGAAAGATCCACAGTAAGAATTATTGACATAGGTGATACAGATCACAGTGTTGTTGAAGATTTTATTCTACTCTACTTTTACAGAAACTTTGAGGTGGTGTTACCATAGGAAATATGCACAATATCAAAAGGAAAACAGGATTAGAACTGGCCAAGGGCGGATTCATCATTTGCTCCCGAAGAAGGCAGACGGGCGGCTGTGACGGAGCCCTGCTCTGATGGGCAGGGCAAGTGAAAACGGCCAGGTGGACTGTTCCTCACTTCCCACAGGTGGAAACTGCATTTTCAGTTCTTTTGCACATTCTAGTCCATTTGTCATGACACAAACATGTGGAGCAATGCCTTCAATCCTGGTATGTTCTCTGGGCTCTGTATGCCCTCTCAGGCCTGTCCACAAAGCCACTGGGCATCTCCACCCTCGACAGTGTGGTAGACTGTTTGCCAAGACTGTCCCTGGGTCGTGCCCCTCTGCTGAGTGAGTCTGTGCCTCTCCCGGAGAGCCTGGCTCTGTTCCGCCAGCTGGGGCTGGCCTGAGACGAGGCCTGCTGGACAGGGCGCAGGGGGAAGCGGTGGAGATGAGGGTGGCATCCTAGCTTCTCCTCGAGAAGGCTTTCAGCTTTCACTTGCTCTCTTGTTGCCCTGAGATGACCAAATAAAGGGCCTTGGGCCAGACCCCCCTCAGGAAGAAAATATCCTGGGGAAAGAAGCCCCACCCTCAGCTAAGACCATCCTTCAGGAAAATGCACGAGGCCATCTTGGACCTTCCAGCCATTCCTGCTGTCACAGGACTGCGGCCCCATGAGACAGCTCAGCTGACACCAAGAGACAAATCACTAGCCGACCCCAGTCCGAATTGTAGACTTAGAGCAGATCCTGGGTGCTTGGTGGAATTACTAAGGTCTGGGGTGGCTTAACATGCAGCAATAAATGCCTGGGGGGACGCACAGAGGAAAGGCCCACTTAAATGCCATTGAATCTGACCAAGACTTGGAAGCCCTGGAACCAAGAATGGGATGTTCCTCTTCATTTCACAGACCCGCTCTATGTAATGCCCTTTCCTTATGTCATAACGAAGGTACTGGATGTGTGGCACGTCTTCTGGCCCAATCAGAGAAAATGAAGCTTGTAAACAAAGCGCAAGGAATGACGAAAGAATAGATCAGATCTCACTGCAGTCCTGAGGCTGTTTGCTAATTTCTCCTAGTTTTCTTTCTTCTTCCAGGATGTAGTTAAACATCCCTGCCCTGCTTCAAAGTAAGGTGTGGCCCTGGGATTTACTTCTGCCCTTGAAATCTGACAGGAAGCCGTAGAGCCACGTGTGATCAGAGGCTTTCTGCCTTGCTGTTTTCCCACCCCATGGTAGTGGCCATGTGCTCAGGCGGTTGTTCCATCAGCTTGCGTTCTGCAGCAAAGACAAGCTGGAGGTTCCAGGTAACCTGAATGAGCCTGTAGCTGGAGAGGCAGGGGCTGTTGCTACAGCATAAACTCACTGGTCTTGCCCTAGAGGGATGCCCATGTGGGAGATCAGAGGCTGGTTATGAGGGGATGCTTATTTTGCCAAAAGCATTGCCACCAAAACAAGTTGTTCAGAATATTTAAGAAACACATGCATGCCTCTCTGAATGCTTCTTAAAAAGCAGGAAGAACAATCCCATTGTCAAATAGAAGAAATGACACTGAATTACAGGTACTCTGTCACTGCATTCTATAAAATATTATACAAATAATAACACTGTAGATATGTTTCTATGTACCATATTTCACTTTTAAGCTAACTTTATACCTCAAGTATAGAACTGCTTAACATCTAAGTGAGGATCTCTATATTCTGGAGTCATCAAAATTACTGCTTGTACGTGAATCTTCCTGCTGGTAACTTTATATTTTAATCTCCAAGGAATATAACAAATAACTGTTTACAAAGCATAAGAAAGCCCACAGCACTGAATAATTTCAGCAGTGGCTCCTAAGCATGAGAGTTGGTGACTTTAAGCAATGATTCTACAAATTATTAAGAATGATTTTCATATCAGGTATCTTAATAAAGAGGCTGAATTTCATAAGTCATTACCCTGCTGGGTCCTGTGAACCACTGCCTATTTTAGAAATTGATAACAGAATAGCTTTCTCAAACAGATAAATGGGTAAATACTTGATTTTCACATAGGCCAACAAGCCTCATATCTTACTTGATCCTTCAGATTCTGTATGTCCTAATTAGAGAGCCCCTCACATGGCTCTACGAGATAATGTGTTCCTTTATTTGACTGTGGATCTTCCTAGGCCACAAACACAGTCCTTATACTGCTAAGGACTTTGTATGTCGTAACTCACTTAAGCACATCACAAACCTAAGAGATGGATATTATTTTCTCCATTGTATAAAGGAGGTACAGAGAAGTTAAGCAACTTGTCTAATGTCACCAGCTTATAAAGAACAGAGCTGACATCTGAGCCCAGGTCTGGTAGATTCCAGAGCCTGAATTTTTCATCAACCTGGTACGATTTAAGCGGCATCAAAAACATTTTCTTTTCAGCCAAACATATACCCACAATGATGCCTGAAATTTTCCTATTAGAAATGAACTCACTGGGGTTTATCATTATCTTTCTATGTGTTCTTTTAAAGAAATGCATTGCTGTTAGAAGGGGTAACACACTGAGTCACTTCTGTGCATTACATTATTGAAATTCTTAATGTGTACTAACTTACAGCTTGATTCTGTGAGAGTTAAAGGAAGAATGAGGTCATAAGGCACCTAAAGGCAGCAGGGACTCAACAAAAATGGGAGAACACCAGAGAATGGGAATGTGGGAGGGTGGACACCAAAGGCAAAGTTAGATTATCTGACCGTCATCTCGGAGCTTGTTCTGTATTGAAGGAAGCACCTCCTCGTCTGTCATACAAAGGCCACTCTATCTGTAGTATTTATTATTAGTAGAGGGATCCCAAGGATAGGTTTTGACATTTGATGTTTTATTGATTAATTGGTTGCTAATGTTTTATTTGACAAGTGCAATACAAGAACAGCAAAAGTGAGGGAACAGGGCTGGAGCAGGAAGACCTGTGCTTGCACGCCGTGCGTTACTATGCTGGCTGCAGTGCACAGCTAGCCTCACAATGGTTGGTAGATGATGGGGGATGTCTCTGGACGTGCCAATATGGAAAAGTAGCCATCTTGGAAAAGCCCAGTGGAGGAAGGAATGGAGATAGAATACATCCCATGCCTAATACTGATCAAAGTTTACCTTAAAGATGATGTGATTTCAGCAAGTGATTTTTCTTAATCTGGCTAACTGTACTAGTGGTTAGATTTAACATAAATAACATAAATGAATGTCTGCTTAGGCAGCTAATGGCCCTGGAAGGTATCACATGTTTGATTTGAAATGTAAGAACAGAAGAAGAACCCACTTGGTTTTCAGCACTACCTTACAGCTGCTTAAGCTTTATAACCGTGACTCACAAAACTTCTTACCTTGGACGGTCTACGTTCAGAACGATCTTAGGAATTGGTGAAACACACCACTGCTTGTTTGGGCGATGACAGTTCATTTTACCGGCTTGGGATCTATTCTATTCTTGACTCTGTGAGTCTACCATTAATATCCAATTATAAATGATATGATTCTGACTTTTGAGAATATTGGAGAAATGAGACAACATACAGAATATATTAAATGACTTTTTTTTGTGAGGCCCTGGACAGAAATTATAGAACAAGTTATGGACCTTGAGAGGTTTTCACCATCAGGAGGCTATTCATAAAAGCACACTGCTTACAATGGCAGGTATCTGAGGAAGCGAGCCAGAGGGTAATTAAAGTTAATTGATATGTTATTGTTCTCTGTGTTGTAGCATTAAAATACAGGGAAAAAAATGAGTGTTCACTTGTCAAGCTGCTCTTCTATGCAACAACACCAGAAACAAATGAAGATACAGTTACAAATAAGGTAGTCAATGAATATTTTCCTTGACCTTGACCTTGCCTCCTACCCCAACAGTAGGGTAAGGCATGAAGAAAATTGTCCACTCATTTAATATGCACTTTAAAGGGTGAACATTTACTTGAAGTGGTGGTTTCTGATTATGGAATAAGTCACTGAATTAAAAGACATTGAGTCTTTTGTTGATAATTTCATCCAACTTTAAGGTTCAAGCAATGTTCCTTAAATATATTAGCCATTTGACCTGTTTATTATAACCTGTATTTATGTTTTTCTTCTCTTATATTCTTTCCATTCCCTCAATACGCCCACACAGAAAAAATTCTGGTTAAAATGATTCAAGGTTAGTCTATGCCCAAAGAGTTAGTTAACAAACTGCAGAAATCAAGAGGACAGATGAATTTTATTTCTTCTATGGATGCAACATCCACCCGTAAGTTACTAAGGCATCCTTAAATATTTTCTGCTCTCTCATTACTGGTAATATAAATTTCCATTTGAGAAATCAATAAAATAATCAATTAGGATAAACAACAGCTAACATTTATTGAAATATATGTGTCTCAGGCACATACTGCTTATTTTTAATTCTCACAATTTTATGAGTCAGGTACTATCATTACCCCTATTTAAATAGTGAAATTGAGTCTTAGATGTTCAGGCTTAAAAATTAGTTTTTCTTCATGTAGGCATTACCTGACATCATGAATTTATTCCTAAAAAAAACAGACTTTCTTCATGGAAACCTTAAAAGCCCATTTCCACCTATTTTACATGAAATAAGTCATAACATGTATGTCAAAGCAAAACCTTGATTAAGTTCCTAAAAGGTAACTCAAGCAAATAAAATACCTATATAGCTAAGGAATTATCACGTTAGGATGTCAAAGACCTAATGTGTTATTGCCTGATTGACACACAATGAATATGGCTGCTGACAATGATTCTGAAAGAGTGACCTGACTGTTCCTAGAGCCAGAGGCATCCAAGATGGACACACCTGAGGCTGGACTCCTCTCACCTTCCACAGGAGCCCGACGGTCTCCAGTTGTGCTGAGAATGTAGCCTGAGGTTGACATGCTCCCTAATTTGTCTAAATGAATACTGAGTTTTGAGGTCTTGAATATTATTCTTCATCTTTGCAAAAATTAGCAATAGATTATTTTGGTAAGAATTACATGTATACATGAGAAATACAGGTAGGCGGCACAAACAGAGTAATTGAGGAGTTTAATAAAAGACTGCATGAAGGTATGGGCAGGGCTAGGCTTGAAATGGTGAGGCTGCTCCCGTGACTCCTAGAGAGAGTAGCTACAAATGTGAAGGGGGCCACCCAGAGGTTGCTGTGGCCTTAGCAGAGGGACAGCGCCGTCCGACTAGGAATGCTACCTATCCCAACCACGGTCGCCTTCTCCTGATCTCCTGCTGGTTCCCATTGGCCAGACCCACCAGGAAGCCCGAGATCAGGACAGCTGCTGCAAGAGTCCCTTCAGAGCACCACGCAGGGTGTAGGAAGATGGAGAGTGGGTCTGAAGGAGCAAATTGAAAGTATCCATCATAGTAAGGGGTTTGGTTTTGCCTTGAACTCTCTGGTTTGACTCTCTGTTCTGGTTGGTATCCGTCCCCTTGTCCTGGTTCCCCATCTTCCAGAAGCAAAACATTGAAGTGGAACCTGGTTCCTCCCAAACCGCCTCACCAATTCCTTATCGCAGAGATCCGTCCTCTAAACTTGTATCCACAGACACTAGTTAGACCAATGAACAACTTGCTTTTTGCTCCACACAAGGAAACCCTAGGAGAAATAGGTTTTAGGCCTTTCCTTTGCAATGAAAATATTTGTAGGATGAGTTCTATCTATAGAGCTTTATTCACTTCAAGTCCCCTGAATTTTCCAAACTGGCTTAGAAAGCCTTCGGCGTTTCAAAGCTATCACTACCTCCAAAATCTTCGACCAAAAATAGAGTGGCCCCTGCCACGCAGGAGTTGCTGATGTCTGCAGATGGTGGGAAGTTAAAGCTGAGACGGCCAGAGAGCTGAATCACCCTCTGGTCAACAGCTGATAGGCCGACTCCCGCAATCCCCTTTCCCAGCGGCAATCAAGCGATGGGATGGTAATGTTTGTGGATGGACACCATCTCCCTGGAACTCTTTCTGTCCTGAAGATTTTGCTGCTTTACCCAAATGAAATTGTCTGCTGAGAGGACCCCCCACCAATTGCTTGCCCGCTGTGTTATCCACCACAGGCCCAAAATCAGAGTAAGTCATCCATGAGCATAAATTGGCTCCCAACTCACCCTGCCCCGCCTGCAGGAACACATAAGGGATGTACTCTGTCACAAGTGTAGATGCCTTAGAAGTAAATGTCCAAACCTCAGCCTGGGACTGCAAGCTTTACAGTGTCCTTAGTTTTCAGAGGTGACACTGAATATGCTGTGTATATGTAGGGAAGCTGGAAACTCCAATGTAGGACTTGGGGTTCAGTCATACTGGGCACTCATAAAGGCTACACTTCAGCCTGTGGTTTCTGTGACTATGTACAGAACCAGAGGATCCTTCCTTCCCCAGTCTGCCAAATGAGCCATCATTCGCTGATGTACGTGTCCTTTGCAGGAAGCCTTTCCCATGGTGACAGTGGCTTTCCCAAGGAAAGTGTGTAGACTATGTCATTTACGCATGACACTTTCACAGGCTCACAAATCCACTGCAGAGTATAAGGAGAGATTCTTCTTTAGGGTAATTGGTACAATTGTAATTAGGTGTTCCATATTGTTAACCATTGTTCACTAGCTCATTGACAATCACGTCACTCCCAGATGAAACCTTCCAAGGGCTTCCTATTGCAAACAGGATAAATCACCAACTCATAACCACAGCAGACAAAGCTCATGCCTTGACAAAGCTCATGTAGGCATTACCTGACATCATGAATTTATTCCTAAAAAAACAGACTTTCTTCATGGAAACCTTAAAAGCCCATTTCTACCTATTTTACATGAAATAAGTCATAACATATTGTCAAAGCAATACGCTTCACACACAGTCTACCCTCTGGCCACTGTTCTATCCCACCTTGGCCCCTTGTGTTTGCTGTCATTACTGCACGAAAACCTCCCCCTGACTCATTCTCAAGATCCAGTCTCCACTGAATTGTTACCTCTTCAGAACTAACCTAGAATAATCTTTGTCCCAGGCCACTCCCTGTTATACCACTCTCAAGAGTTACTTCGTAACACCTACAGAAATAGAAATATGCTTGAAGCATTTTGTTTATTTGTCCACCTTTTCTATTTTATTTCCTACAGAATCACCAGCTCCTATAAACGTTCTTAATAAAGAGCAAGTACCGAATACATATTTGTTGAACGGACTTCTCTAAATCTAAATTCCACAGGACCACGGATTATCAATCAGTTTGCAATAGTCAGGTGCAAACTTTTGTGAAGATGGGAGCAGTAGTGTGTGTGATAGTGGGCACCCTGGTAGAGAGATGATGGGGATCTAGAAGAAACTAAAGACATGTCCCTATTTGCAGAAATGGGGGGTTCTAGCCCCTTCTCAGATCCAAGAAACATTAGCATATGGAATTTACTGATTCCTCCTTAAGCATATATATGTATTCATTTTAATGTAAATTCACATGAGAGTAGAAATTACCTAAAGGATTACACCAAGTTGGAAGATAACTGTCTTTGTGTTTATTTTTTATTCACATCATTATTTACTTTTAATTGCCAAAGGAAAGGGAACATAAGCCTTCATTCATTCTCTCTTTCTCTCTCTCTCTCTGTTAGCTCAAATCAAGAAGACTTTCATAATAACTATGAAACTAACACAGAAAAAGGGACTCTTAGTTACCACTGGTTATTAAAAATCTACTTAAAATTTTCCTGCCTCAATTTTCTCACTTCCTTCTTTATGTGAGTAATAAAATGACTTCCTCAAAATAAGAAGTATTAGTCCCTAGTAGCTGGTAAAATATCTTCCCTACAGGCAGATTTTTCAAAGGTTTCACATTCTTATGTCTTTCTCATTTCCACAATCACTATGAACTCAATCAACTAACATATTTTGTTCGTGAGGTAGCCTCTGACCTCGTAGAATTAATACTATATTTTAAAGTAGGAGGAAAGTCTCTGTAAGCCTTAGTGGGAACATGGCTGGTATATATAAAGCCCCGAGAATGTATTCTGAGCTGCTGGAAGTTTCTTAGATTGGATGTTTGATGGACCCTTTCTGTTCTGCTTTCCTCTGACATAATTCATTTGACTTCTAAATGGAATCATGAAAATACTTAATAAAAATGGTAATACATCCAATGGCATATGGTTATAACTGAGGGATTGATGCAGAGAAAATTTTTAGTCAGAGAAAATAGGGGATGGTGCGTGGAAGCTGGAAATGGGGTTGTGAAATTTGTTAGGTGGTAGTCGGCTTTGTGATATTTTTCTTTGGGAAGATAGCGAGTTGTGGTCAGGTCATGTTTTGTGATTTTTATCTAGGCTTGATGTGTCTTTCTCTGGTGGATCTTCCATAACTAGTCATGAACCAGAGTGTGGTAGAGAACTGCTACTTAGAAAACGAGACTGGAGGAGAAGTTGGACTCCCACATCACAGTTCTACTAAGTATGAAAATGCAAGCATTATAGGTGAACCTCTCTAATCACGGAGAAGTGATTTAAGGAACATAAATACACATTTCCACAAATGAGCAACAGTCACAAATCTGGGGACCTAAAATCCAGGAGCAAGCTTTGGACCCATTTCTTGTCCTCCTTGCCCTCCATCTCCAAAAGATAAATGAAAATCCAGTTGCGAGGACCTCGGACCAGTGCACACGATTCAACTCCATTGACAAGCCGGCTGGAACATGCCCACTATTCCTCACCCCTTGTCCAAAGCCTGACATTTCCCCCAGTTTCTCCTTCATGTCCACAGTCCTCACAGTTTAATCAGACCCTAGAAATTGGAAATGAAGGTGCTATTATAGCCCCAAAGTAAATAACTGCTGAGCTACACAGAGGCCAAGAGGTCTGGCATGTAGTTTGTTCAGTACTCAGAGTTACAAGCCACCCACAGCATAGACTGGCCCCCTATCCCTGGACTTCCCCGCTTCCTGCTGGCCCACCATCCTTATCTGTAGCCAATATACTTTAAGCACTTTTTTTCCCTTGAGACTCCTTATAAATGTCCCATGTTTCTTGAGTCTGGTGGACAAATTATTTCTGTGAACTGGTCTTACTGCTGGTGAAGCGGAAACATCCTGTCCCGGGACCCTGTCCTTGTTCTGGCTCCAAGTGTAAAGACTCAATGAACCATTTTATTTCAGAGATTCTCCATCTCTAGAGGTTTTGATTTGTCACATGCAAACTTTTGGAATCTGAACTTCTGGAGGTGGTGCCCAGGAATCTGCATGGTAAATATATGTGGTTGGTTGTGTCCAGTGATTGCAAAAAATAAAAATATTAATCATTTCCCAAATAAAGTAAAAAGGATATGCTTCTCCTGTAGGTAGAGCTGTGAGGATAGCATTCCACTAGGTCCTGCAGGTTTGCAGGATAAGACCCAAGAAAATGAGGACCAGAGACACTGACAGTAAACGCAGATTATACCAGTGCTTCTTGAATATTGCAGTCTCAGAACTCCTTTACATTTCAAAAATGAAAAGAAGCAAAGAGTCCATAGAACTTTTGTTTGTGTGGGTTACAGCTACTGCAGGGGCCCAGTGCAGGCAGCCCCAGGATATACCACTTTGCCGCAGCAGTTTATGTTAGAGCTGAGAACAAGCAAGACCCAAACGACTCAGAAAGAAACTCTGACCTTCCCACCAAGAGTCCTAAAAGACTTTAAGCAGAGGACCTGCTTCTGGAAGAGAGCTACTATCACCACAGACAAGTACTTCATAATATTAACTGGGAAGGGGGTGCGTAGGTGAGGAGGAATTTAGCAACATCTGTTCCTTAAAAGCCTTCTCTAGGTCCCACTGTTTCTGAGAGACCCAGAGAACATTTGCTCGCCAAGCACTGACTCTCACCTTCCTGTGTATTGCTTCCCTCCTCTTTGAAGACCCCTAGCCCTTCTCCTTAGTTCTAGATGACATATAGACCTCGTTTTCCTGGACTCTCTTTGAAATCTCATGTCTGTGTGGGTTCCCCAGATGTACACAATTAAATGTGATTTTCCCCTGTTAATCTGTCTCATGCTAGTGTGATTCTTAGACCAGCTAGAAGAAGCTGAACGAAGGGGAGAGGAAATCATTTTCCTCCCCAACACTATCAATATTTAGAATTATCATATTAGAAACGCAAAATGATAAATTAAAAAAAATTATGAATTCATCTAAAATAATGATAATAGGCCCACTATATTTTGACAGAACTAACATTTTAATGAAAAACAACTCTATTTCTCTTCCACAAACATAGTGAGAAGACTGGCATGGTGCTGCATTGCTGCAAACCTCTGCAGTCTCACTAACAGAAGACACCTGGATCCTCCCACCTGCTTCTCCTTTCAGTCTGTTGGGAAATCACAGGTCCTGTGACTTCTGTGCACTCTTAGCCCACTCACGGGACAGTAAGAGTGACAAAGTCAAATAACATTTTAGCATTATTATGAATATGGTTTTGATCTAATAGACTCATGGGAAGGATCTCAAGGACTCTCCCAGAGCCCCACCACCACAGTTTGGGAGCAGATGGCTTATATTAAAAAGCAACATGGTTCTCACTGTCATTTAAGCCCTACAACAGCCCTATGAGGACATACTGGTATCATTATCCCTATTTCAAAAATGAGGAAATTGAGGCAGGATTATATGAAGCCAGGGGCGCAGATTAGTATACACCCGATAGTCTATTTCCAGCACCCTAGACCTTGGGCCCGATGCCACACTGCCTCCAGGTTCAGAAAGCTGAGGGAGGCACACCCCAGCACACCTGTGAGGGTCGGCGGATGGCCAGCTGTGAACAGGGATGGGCGGAGGGTCTTCGGGTGGTGCTGACCATAAGCCAGATGGGTGCTGACAGTCCACACCTTCGGCACAGGCTGTTCTCTTGGGCTGATGGGAGTGACAATTCACATCACAAACCGGCCAAAACCAACTGGTTCCAACATGGAGGACAAGCCGGCCCAAACTTTACCCCAAAATACATCACACACTCATTAATACAGTCAACATCAGCCTCCCCATGCCGTAACCATGCGGACAAAAGACAGCCAAGAATCCCTCCGCCAGATGTGAGATTGGAACAAGCCCGAATTTGGGTAAAAACTCCACCTGCTCTCTTTGAAACTGAACTCCACCTGGTGAATATTCATCTCCCTTTGTCTGGAAAGGGCTCCCTATTGGTTCCTCTGTGCAGCGCCCCCCTGTCTGCCCATGTCCCACCCTTGGACAGGTCCAGTTGCCCTTCTATACTCGTGTTCTCCAAATGAGCTCTGAACGCTCAACTGCTTTTCTGTATCCATTCTTGAATCCTTTCTGTCAAGGAGACCAAAGGCGTGTCCCGGGTAACAATCCATAATAAAGAGTCCAGGCGATTAGCAAGGACTTTTCAAGGTGGGCCTGGGATTGAAGGGCCAAGCCCTTCTCATCTCCCCAATCCTTCCACAGCTCTCGGCTCCCCGGCTCCCATTGGACCAGTTCAGCTTCGCAAGTGGGGGTTCAGTTCCCAAGATGAAGGGAACTTTTGGCAGCAGGCATGCCATGGATACTTACGACATTGAGTTGCAAATCTGGGAACAGGAGAAGTAAAGGTTCCTCCTTTATTAATCACCCAGGCTGGGGGGCAGGAGTGTTTTCCACATTTAATTTTCTCCTATGCCAGCAGCCACAAAGACATAAATTCTTGTAATATTTTCCAACCTACCAACAGCACAATAGGAATTAAAATAATTACATCTTTCTAAAAGATGAAAGATCATAAAAGTTAGAAGTTGCTGTGTAACAAAGCATAAAACCTTTTAAGATATACTAAAAATACATGACTGCTATGTTTTTATGTAAAAATATTTTCCTGCTCTTGATAAAATATGATCTCACTCCCCTAAAACGAGTATCTCACTGTACTGTCTTTTTTATTCAACCCAGAAATGTGTCCCTCATCACAATATATTTAAAATAACTTTTTGGTTATTTAGACCTAAACTGAAGGGATACAGTATGACTTCCAGTTCAGGAAAAAAATCAGTTACTATGTTAAGACTTTGAGCAAAGTCTTCTTGCTACGGAGGGCTATACCAGGCTGGTTCTATCAAATAAAAAGAAAAAGTGAAAACGCACACACACACACACACACACACTCCTTAAAGTTTGCAAGAACACCCAAGGTCCCAGCTGGCCGCTGGTGACAGAGAACACACGGGCGCCTAAGAAGTTAAGTGTCATCTGCTTGCTCCTCTCCCTCCCTCCCGTCTCAGGCAAGGAGTCATTTCGATCTCTAAGCTGTTTCTAATTAGGTGTTAATGACCTCAGAGTTGTGTGAGCTTACCATGTTCTGTTCCTCATTTGATTTCCCCCCTGGGCGGAAACAATACTAAGAGGACTACAATGAAGATAAAATACACCTCTAAGGTCCCTATGGTTATTGGATCAGAGAGATATAAATACAGAGAAGTCCAGAGGGAGAGCTTATTATTAACACTGGTTCCATGACCTGTGCTAGCCAAGGAATGAAAGTAATTATGGTGTTTTTGTGGGCTAGGCGAGGGGGCCCTCACACTTGGCAGTCAGGAACGAAATGAAGACTGAGTGTGGCCAGCACGTCAGAGACCGCGGGTCTGGGGACTGACGGTGGCTCTGTGCAGAAGCAGCAGGGAAAAACAACCCACAGTCTCTGAGCTCAGTGAAAGAGCACTTTTTCTTGAGGTAAAAGAGCCACACTCACCATTAAACTTCACGACAAGAGTAACGAAATGAAAAAATGATCGAGTGGAAAAAAAAAAATAGGTGCATTACATATGGTGCCTGAGAGCAAAACACAACAACACTAAGAGGTTTCCAGAGCGAGTTTTTACCAACTTTGTGGTGAATTCCAAGCGATAACCTTTGTCTTTGACTCGGTGAGTTACGACGATTACATGCGTATGTGTCTAAGCACCCCAGCTTCCTGTTTGTGAATGAATGAAGAGAAAGCAAGTGTTTCCTCTCCAGTATTCTATGGTGCAACATTTTATTTATTTACATTTTTAAAGTCTGCACTCATTATAACTGTAATTGGCAGTGTCTCTTATTATGGACTCCTTCAGTTCTTAAGAAAAGAAAAAAAATATTCTCAACAGATTTTAGCCAAAGATTAAGAGGAAAATGAGTTACCAAACACACATCAAATGTTGTAAAACAAGATGAGTCATTTTGAAATGCTGTCAGATCCATAATCTTGAACAGACTCAAAAATATGCCTGAAAATAAAATGACCCGGTATCATTTAAAGAAGAGAATGGCAAAAAAATTAAAAGAAAGAAGGAAAGAAAGAAAGGGTAAATATAGAAGCTTGACAATACGCTCTGGCAGCATATGAACTGAGGTGCTAAAGTCACCGTGATTAAAATGGGAGTAATTCACTTTGAACTAACTCTAGCTGACTTTTCTTATGTGCCTGAGGATTGTCTTTGGCAAGCCCAGTGGAAATCTTCTGTGCTTCAGTTAGCAATAAAGGTTGGAAATCATTACTCTTTCAAAGATGAACGTAGATAACGGAGGAAACCAGAAATGCCTGGCCTCCTATGTGAACTTTCAGCCTACAGGTAGACAAGCTGATTTGCTCAAACCTGGGTGAGGTTCAGATAAGTGCACTCACTTAAATCCACTAAAACCTTCTTCCCATAAAGAGTCCGTCCATGAATGAAGTTAGCTTATTAACATGGCAAAACACATTGCAGCGTGTGTCCGAAATAAAATCAACAGGGCTAAAGGTAACTTCCGGACTCACGAAACCTACAGAGTTGGCTGAGACTGTTGTTTTTCGTCAAAACAAGAGGTCGATTGGCCTTTCAGTTTTCAAGTGGACCGTCCACATGGCCATGTGTCCCATTTTGTTTTGTTCTATAAAGAAGCCAGGCAATCTGGTAGCAACAGATGTTGGCAATCTTTTGGTGGGAGAACGGGGCTAGGAGAGTAGGGTTAGGAAGCCTTTCTGATTCTCGGACTTCTTATTCTGCCCTGTTGCGCATGTACTTTCCGTATCAGGAGCGCTGCTGGGTCTGCATATCTGAGTACCTCCAGTGTATTAAACTCAAAGCACAAACACGAAGTTGGCTAAGTATCCATCCTGCGTCCCCTCCCCCTCGCCCTGAAGTTCCTTGTGAGGCAATTCTCCACGCAGGTTCCCAGGTTAGTCCTCGCGTCACATCACTCAGTTCCACAATCCGAGATGCAGAAGGGAACTGTCTCTCCGTTCATCCGGGGATAAACGCCTCTTTTTGCTGCTTTTATGACACTGTGTAAAGCACAGCAAAGAGTGAGGTACATGAAGCTAGGCTAAAAAGCTTAATGTAACTACACTAGGTTGACAAAACTCAGGATTAAAATTCAGTCACGCATGCGAAAAATGTAATAAATGAATAAAAATGTATGCGATGGGTCATTTCTGCTCTAATAGCACCTTTGTGCGATAGAATCCAAATAGCAACAGTCATCTTATACACGCCTCACAAATGAAATAACATTAGATTTCGAGGAACCTAATGACACACAGCTAGCACAGAATGAGGCTTGTGCCATGGATTTATTTCATGCAAACATACAGGGTGTGGAGAGATAACTTATCAGTCTAAGATAGGACTCCATTTAAAGCTGCGGCAACATAGATGTTGTGACTCATCTCCATTTTTCAGCTAAATAGAGGTTTTCTTTTTCACTTCACATGAAGTCTTCAACTAGCTCAAGCCTTCTAATAAATTGTAAACTCTGTAACAATATATCTTCTATTAGGCCGCTTGTTACTTTACTAAGACAGGAAATTAAAGCAATAAAACACTTTCAAAATGATAGAGCACACTCAGACAGCCTTTTTTCTTATGTTCCAGTGTTATTCTTCAAAAGACCTTTTATGATGCTAATATTCAATTCTTTGAAGTCTGAAGAATCTGTTGAAAGTGTTGAATTTCTAAGATATAGAGCTCAAATATTGCCTCTACTCATGCATTTATTAAAATTGAATATGTGGCAGAAAATTTTAAAACACAAAATACAATATGGTTAAATAATGTATGACCAGATACGTTTCCAGCCAACATTAGAGAGTGTATTGTGTGGAAATTGGATTGAATGCTCGGGAAAATGTGTTCTGCTTTTTCTCACCTTACGTGGACAAATGTACAACATATGTGGTCATTCGAATAAAAGGCTGGTAACTGCAAAGTGCGGCCCCGAGAACCAGACGAATACCATAACGGCCACTTAGGTAGCATGTTCACATAAAGGAAATTGAATGAGGCTTATGAGGCTGGGCATTCTTTATTAACCTCCTTGAGAAAGGTCAGACAACTATTCTTTTAATGGTAAGAACACTACATAAAGTAAAAAAGGCTGAAAGAGGAATGCAAAACATTACCATATATCCTAGGCAGTGTATTAGGTAATCATATTAAAGAGCTTATAGAGTGATATAGAAAAAAGCCCCCTTCACTGACTATCCTGAAAAAAAGAAGAGCCTTGTTTTCCTTATTTTCTTTTCGGCAATAAGCATTTCCATCCCACCTTATGGAAAAAGAAATAGAAAGGAAATAAAGGGATAGGAGGAAAACCATTAACAGTGTAAATTTAGAAGAAATGAGGGCTCCTAAAAAAGGTCTCCTCCCTTCTTTTTCAGCACTTTGTTCCATTCACACCCACATGCCTGGTGCACCCAACTTCCCTTCTTTCCTTCCCCTTCCTTTCTTCCTTCCTTCCTTCTTTTTGCAAAGGTTTGCAAACAAGCAGGCTGAAGCATGAGCGTTCCTTCCCTTAAGACTAAATAAAACCCCAACTTCCCATTAGGTAAAACTGCAGACTTGCTTGAGCTGTGCAGGAATTTTCCTCTTCTGCGGAAACCCCCAAATGGTTGATCTCTCTCTCAATGTGTCATTTTAAACAACTGCTATTTAGCAGGTGTGAATGTTCCAATTAAACAGCAAATGCTTTCTGAGGCTATCCGAAGAGCCTTTGCAATGTCAGGCTCCATCCCGATCCACTACCTTTCCTCGCTCAGCTGATTAGGGTCAGCACTTTAAAATTAGAAAACGAAGCCCTTGAACTCCTTGTCAGAGCTATATACACACTTGCTAACATTAAAGGATCTTCCACACACCAAAGGGAAGTCAAACTGGGTCTGCAAGCTGGCTAATTTACTTCAGTTCTTCACCAATTCCTGTTCCTGTCTCGGAAATATCTTTTTGATATTTTTTTGAAACATTGTCCTGAATTCCCAGTGATAAAATTAGCTGGCCCAATCTGAGGCATTAGTTCTCAGTAACTTATGTTTCCTTTCTCACTTGACACAGTTCCTCTCTGCTGGAATTCCAAAGCAATCAGCTACCTGGGGATACTTTTCCCCAGAGACCTTTCTTGGTGCACTATATCAATTAACAAAAAAGCCATTTTGGACCCCCTCCAAGACACCGCACTTCCATCTGGTCTCCCTGGAACCTCATGGAGAGGGGGCAGATTTCAATTTGTCAAAACAATGCAAATTCCCCAAATTATTTTCAAATTATGCATGTTTACTTTAATGTCGTGCCCATTCATTATCTTCAGAGGTGCTTTGCAAATTCCTCTAAATTGATTCTCCAGGTTGCATGCTCTCTCTCTCTCTTAGGCAAGTAGAAAATGGGGTTATAAAGGCTGAAATTTAACTCTAAAGAAATAACTTTGTCAAACCTAAATAGCTCACTAGCCAGGGGCAATAACCAATTATGAGATGTGTTAACAGCCTACAAGCCCACTTGCAGGGATTAATTCAGGAATATACTTCTTAGACGACAAAACATGATATTATCTGAGAGGTAGCAAAATACTCTACATCAAAGAAGAAAATACTAAACGTCACTGTTTGTCACTCTTTTCCTTTAAGGCTTTGAAAATGCCTGATAGAATATGAACAATTAATATGAAGGTATTAATAAATTGAGTCACTGTTCACAATTATAATGAACTGATTTGGCACACTGGTTTGGCTTGTTGTCTTGAAAAGTTTTGATGTGAGGAAAGCTATGCAGCAAGCCAGTGGCCCCTAGCCACATGTGTCTATTTTACTGTGTATTGATTACAACTAAATACAGTTTTAGACGCTCAGCTCCTCAGTCCTACTAGTCACCTTGTAAGTACTCAGTAACCACATGTGGCCGGTAACCACGTACTGGGCCGCAGAACAGCAGAATGTCCCCACCATTGAAGAGAGTTCTATGGGGCAGCGCGGGTGTGCAAGAACGAGCACCATGCTCCAAATGAAGGGTGGCCGGCTGTAGACATGCAGGAATATTCTGGATGTAAAAGATGGAAAACGGCCCCAAGTGCAAAAAAAAGAGCAAACTGCAACCCTTACAGTTTTGCTGAGAATGAACAATGAGACCATCTTAGTCCCTTTGGTTGTGTGTAATTAGACAGACATATTTCATTTCATTCTTGCTTTGGGCTGACCGGGATCCACTAGTCATCGTCCTGCTGTGCTCAGCCAAGCGCTGCTCAGGGAGTTTATTCTACCCTGGCTCAGGGCGGTGGCCCTGGGCAGGCCAACTAGAGTCTTGCAACTCCCTAGCTGCAGGAATAGATTAATGCTGTTCTGCCCCAAAGCCTGGCTGATCAGGTCTCATCAGAGGTCCTCCTGGGTGACTAGGGGAGATGTGCCCTACTGCTCGAGTGGCAGAGAAGACACACTGAGCTAGCCACCTACCTTACTACCCAGAAGGAGGGCTGTCAGTGAGCGACGGCCGCAGATGGGATGGCACAGGGGGTGGGACACCCACCAGGCTTTGGTGACTGCATGAGAGGCACTGGCTCCATTCATGCTCACAGCCAGGTGTTTACCAGATACATGCAATCCTCTTCATTTCCACATGGACCACAATCTCCTCTCACATCAGTCACTATCTATACACTCACAGTCAGACATGCACAAGGTATAAACTGAGACCTCAAAGCTGCATAGAGTGGATTAAAGACCATTCCCTGCAAAGGAAGACGATCTCAGAGGTCCTGGAGCCAGAAGGACCCTAACAAATGGAAGGAAGCAAAGAAGAGCGGTGTGTCTGGGAAGTCCCAGGCTGAGGGGCTTGGGGTGGCGACAGGCAGAGGCACGGTGAAGAGTTCAGGGTTTATTTCACAAGCAATGAGAAAGCATTAAATGACTACCTAGGTGAGCCACATCCCTTTGGCCCCTGCAATACGTTGGAAAGAGACCAGACTGGGAGCTTTGTGTCCAGTGAGGAAGCTCAGGTGGAAGACTGGCGGATTGGGGCAGGGCAGCCACAGGGAAGGAGAGATCAGGGGGAAGTAGGCTGTAAGGTGGGGGTAAATGAAAAGAACATGAAGCCCAGTCTGACGGCAGGAGCATCTGGGTGGGTGGTGACAGCATTTACCAAGATGAGGGCTGGAGGAGGGGAGACAAAATGCCACTGGGCCCCATAACAGCACCCACAAGTCATTTGGTGGAAAGGAGAATGTGGAGTGTCCAAATTAAGGGCAAATTTACAAATGGATTCCACACTCTTAGAGTTGGAAGTTGCCCTGAAGAAACACTGAGTCAAAAATTCAACTCATGCTTAAATCCCATAGGCTCAATACTATCAAAAGATTTTAACTGTTAACTTGTTTTTCGACAATTATGGTTCCACTTATTAGATTATAATAATGTTCCAAAAATACCATATCTTAGAAGAGAGTTTTATGCTATTCTAGTACTTTTCCAGTACTCTTGGTTTTATATCCTTTCTCTTATGCTTAAGAAGATGTGTTTATTTTACTATTATTATCTTATATTGGCTTATTTTCTTATTTCTTCTTCTGTGTGTTTCTTTGCTTACTCTATGACCTACTAGGTTCATATACCATTGGACATGAGTCCTGGAGTTGTAATCTCAAGGGATCTCCAGCCACACAGTGAATCTCGGATTACATGACTGAATCACTCCATTCTATTAATAAAAGTCATCACTTAATAAACACTTTGTCCAATAACATGTATTAAACTCTGCAACAAAGTAAGGTAGTCTTATTGCTCCATTCTACAGATGAAGAACTGAGGTTCACGGAGATTCACTCACTCCCCAGGTCACAGAAAGCTGACATTTGACACAGGAAGTTTGCATCCAGAAGTCACAGTTTGATTCCGTGCCACCTCCTAGGTGGCATAATGAGAATTCAGTCCATACCACTGTGGTCAGAATCTTGATTATTAAAATGCAGGGCAATAACATGCCATACAGAAAATATTTTTACCTCTCTACTTGAAAAAAATATGATTACAACAGAATTTCAAATCCTATGGCAAAATCATAATATGCCATATACTACAATACATTGATTAAAACACTCTTAGGGAAAATTTCCTTTTAGCATTAGCCCGGTCCAGGGTAGGGACACAAGGTCATGCTTCATTTCATGTTCAGCGTAAGGGGCAGGGCAGCCGAGGAGGCGGCGGTCCCAGTCAGGTTGCCCACACACCACTCGGACACTTGTGAGTGGAGGCACCCTGTGGACCTGCCATATCTGTGGTCCCTGGGAGCCCCAAGGAAATCCCACATGGATCTCAACGCGGCAAAACTATCTGAAGTCAGATGGTGGGCGTACTGAGGTACACTCCTGAGGAACAATAAGGAGATAATTTCTATTTTGAAAGAAACTGTGATGTTCCCTACATTTTTTATCTCTATCTACAGTGAATCTTCTGATGGTCTTTTTATTTCTTCAACTTTTTTCAATGCTTATTTGTAAGTTGAGCAATCAGTGTATCCAATTAAAGATCATTTACATATCCAAACAAACCTTCCTGTCTTTTCATAAAGACTTCTATTTTATTGCAACCATGATAGGTCCAGGCAACTCCAAGCTCTACCTACAATAGGAATTTCTTAGGCACGTTGAAGTCGTCTTTATTTCTAGGCTTCCTCCCTGCAATTTCTTAGTGATGGCAGACACTCTTCTGAAGCTAATACTGAAAGCATATTTTCTCTGTGGTTTTATTTCCAACAGGTGCTAGTTGGATGGGGAGAAGCACTTTCATATTTCATTATTTCAATGATATATCATTTCATTTTTACTGAAACTTTAGGGGAAAGATTTAGGGGCGAGTTTTCCATGCCTGCTGCAGCTGTATTTACTTTCCTTTACGGTCCGAACTACTGCTCAACATGAGACACTGGAATGCATTGTGGGATTGTTGCCTTCTTCCTCTTAGGTGACTGGTTTCTTTGGTGCCTGCAAACCCTTTACCACTTACCTGAAATAGCTAATGACAAAAGATTAAACACTTCAATTAGGCTTTGAGGTTTACAATTCTCTTTCCTATCCACCACTTCACTTCCATAGACGCCCCCAACAATACAATTATTGATGTATTCGGATCTTCATCGGGAGTTTTCTGCTCTCAAACATCACGCCCTCATATGTGCAAGATCAGCTGATTGTCTCAACTGAAAATCAGAAAGTTCTATGGCTTCATATAGAGCCAGTAAATGAATATGGCTGTAATTTCAACAACTATGGCATTTTGTCATTAAGAGCCTCTTCATTTCCTGTGAGTTTCATGTTGAGTCATCCAGATAGCCTGCTTATGTCCCTAATAAACGTTTGGAGAGGAGCAGGAAATAGCCGTTTTCAGCAGGTGGCACTGCACATATTTGCAGTTTCTGATTCTCCTTTAGGCAACACAGTTGAAGGCTGCATGATGAATTAACAACCACTGATTGCTCCCATTGTGCACTTGTGATTCTTCGTTTTTTATTTCTAACTTTAGTCTGGCAGAAGATGCCACTGGTGATCAAAAGCAGATATGTGGTATATGCACTAAACTAAAAAATAACAATGCCATGTGGTCAGATGATATTTTCTTCAGGACGTATTGGGCTGATAGCAAGCTTTCATGGTGGTGTCCATGTGGCAAGAGTTGGCTAGAAAGCATGAAAATTAGTCCTAAAGAATGGAAACCCTGAATTTTAAAAGTACCATACAAGGAACTAGTACAATTCTGCCCCTTCTTACCTCCACCTCTTTATTTTCCCTTTTTAAAAATTTGAGAGAACAAGTTCTTGGGAGTATATGACTTGCCTAGCATCACACAAGATGGTTTAGGCAGGTATTAAGGATATTTCAATTGTTGATGACATAGGCTTTTCATTTCAAGGTTAGACATAATATAAAATCGTCACTAATGACTCGAATAAAAAAGAAAACCTTGACTAAAAAATCCTGTACAAATGATGATTTACAATACCCAACACTAACTACAATAAAATGAACAAACGAAAAACACAGAAGATCTCTTCAAAAGTAGCCACTTCAAGTAGCAACTAAGAAAATGCAACTTAAGCATGCAAGACAGAGGGACCACTGTGTGCCCAGGCAGCAAGAGGGCGGAACTTACACGTGACGGAGAGGTCTTAGAAGAACCCAACCCTGTCTGCACCTTGACCTTGAGCTTCCAGCCTCCAGAACCGTGACACAATAAATTTCTGTTGTTTTGAGTCACCCAGTTTGTGATAATTTGTTATAACAGCCCTAAGAAGCTAGTGTAGGTATTGCAGGTAGACCTAAGTTACTTGGAATGGCCTAGGTCTGGAGCTGTGAGGAGTGTTCATAAGAGTTAAGACATTTGTGCAATAAGTAATTAAATAATGGCATGGATAATAAAGGCATAAATGGGTAAATAACAGGGAGGCAAAACAAAGCAAGAATTGTCTAATTTTGTGCACATATGGTCCAAGAATTAAGAAAAAAAGAGCAATCACCTTTTCTCAAGAGGTATTCACTCCTAAACATGACCTTGTTTTTATACAGATATTACTCACCACACCGCACAAAGAACCTTGCCTAAATGGAATGAATACTAATCTACAAAACAGGGAGCGCTATGAGTTACTTAATGCTGGGCTACATTGCGTACCGAATAACCAATACTTTTGGTTATATATACAAGTCTACTTGTGTAGGAAACAAATATTTCAGGTTTAGGAGGATGTGTGCAAGTTATTTCACCATTGGTAAGTTGTGCCCGGACACCACTTCTTTTGTGTAAGAATTTGCCTGTCGCAAAGGACTGGATCATGTGAATTGATGGGAGCTTTGAACAAGTTTCTCTATCAGCTCTCCTTAACCATCGCATCGCAGTGCCCTGCTATTGTTTGTGTACCATTTTTGATGTGGTACTTATAATTGTAGTGTGAATCACTGGAACCTTTTCTCTTTGTGCTGTATCTTTGGTATTTGCTCACGATGAAGGGAATAACGATGCACTTATTGCATCAAAGCAGTTGGGATGCTTTGAGATAATGAGGCCTTTGCATAACACATCTTGGTTCAGTGTGATCCCTTCATTCTCTCTTAACTTGGTAGAAATCGCCTAGGTATGTGCCTGTTAGTATTTGGGGATAACTGGATATTTTTGCCCTTGCCTGGACATACAAACTTTTGTTTTGTTATTTTTACTCATGATGGTTCCGAGAATACAGCTGAATGAAACGTTTCAGGTAAAAGCTAAACTGCCCCCTGGTTAGCAGAAGACTTTTTTATTTTATTTTTAAAGGGCAATGGATGTAAAAGAAGGGAGAAAAATGTGTTTTCATAAGACTTTGCACCACAGGTATAATGAGATTAATATACATGCATTTGAAAAACCTGCATGGTTAAAAACAGAGCCCTGTAATCTCTTATTTTCACAATCCTTGAAAAATGGGAAATATTCCTAACAAGCAAATGATTACTCTCTTTATACTCATATTTTCATTCTGGACAGAATTTCAAGGCTGTGTGATTACAAGATGTAATAATCTCTGCCACTTACATGGCCTTATTTTTTCTTCTTTCTGCTTCTTTAATAATAAAATCAAGATAAGTTAAATATTGGCCTCTTGATAATGGAAGAACCAGGTAACTTAGGTGATACCTAAAATCTTTTGCCTAAATTGCAGATACTCACTTTTGTCAAACTATCTTTATACTGTGTCCTATAAAAATGATCAAATGTACATCCTTAAAAGCATAGAGATTTAAAAAATCTCTAAAGAGGAATAATATTAGCATTTCTTTTACTTAATTAAGGAGAAAGAATGTCTGTTAGTACCTTAGCAAAATTTTTTGGTGGTGCCTGCTATATCATAAGTCTGCCGGAAGCCTGCGCAGAAGCGCGCTCACCCTGGGGACACCAGACAATATATCAAAGCCGTCCCTTGGCCCTGATTGCTGGACATTACCAATATCACTCTTAAGATGATACAGATTAGAAGAGGCTGGCAAAAATACAACCTTCCAGAATAGGTCACTATCTGGCTTTGGCAAAGCAAAAGGATTTTCCTGTAACCTTCGTTGGCAGCTCTGGAGCTGGATTATTGATTAAAGGAAACATTCAAAAACTGAGAAACGTTTTGGATTTCTCTCTGTTAATCGAAACCACAGCGTCAGCTCTTCCCACTGTGTTTGAACACAACAGGAACACTGACTTATTGGGGGAACCAATGGTAAGCTATTTTATAATGCTCTTTCTCCGGGGAGACTCAGTGGTGCATCAATTAGGCAATATGTGACATACTAAAATATTTTATCGACAACTGTTGGGCAATATTTAAATAGGATTAAAATACAGCCCTAGATATGCTAATATTTAAAAAAAAAAGTTACGAGAAAAACCTTCCCTCAATAGGCAGGAATTTAATAAAAGATACTATGTAGATATGTTAGCAGATAAAAGATAAAGAGGAACTTAATGTAAAAGGAAGCACTGATGTCCTCCTCTACTCCCAGAGGTAGTGGAAGCCCTTAGTTATCAGGTGTTCCTGAGATTAATCTGGCGTCATGCTTCTCCCCTGTTGCAAATACAGTTTAGGCAAGACTTACAATGACTAAATTCAATTTACAGTTAAGTGACTTCAATCACAGAATAGTAAGACTGGGTCTAATTTTTTCCTAAAGAAATGCATGCTCATTTTTTGTTTGAGAACTAACCATTTCTTACCAGAAAGATCAATGAGGGTCCAATCTTAGGCATGCCGTTCATGTACCAATATTTAAACAAGTTGCATAGGACAATGTTACTATAACTAATAGTACTGTGTGTATATGGCTTTGATTTGAATATTCTTTTATTTTTACTTACTGATGAAAAAGCTAATCACTCATTGGGATCAGAGGTCACAGGGTGAATACTCAGATCCCATAAAAGAATGAGGGTCAGGTTAAGTGTAGGCTGAATACATGATGTGAGTGGTGGGGACCTGTAAGCAGCTACTTAATTTTCTTATTGTTACTTTGAGGAAAGTTAATATTGTCAGATCTGCAAGATTTTTAAAGAGGCCAGAAATTGGATTTTTAGGTAAAATCTTCCTATTTTAAGAATTGGCTCATTAAAAAAAAAATGTGCAAACTTGTCAAAAAACATCTACAGACCAACTATTAGCTATTTCTATATCTGATTTGCAGAATATTTATGCCATGCTAGAGATTCAGAAATAAGTAGGTATTATTTCCCTTAACTAAAACACTTCTTGTATCTATTCTTCAAAGTTTACCAAAATAAGTGGTCAGCCACTTACAAATTTTTATTAAGCATCTGCTCTGTACCCAGGAACTGTCTTAGGTGCTGAAGATGTAGTACTGAATAAGTTAAACAAACCCCACATTTTCAAGGTGATCATAATCTTTGAGAAACGGTAATGAAAGTCAGAAAGGGAATCACGAAAGTGAGGAATTTCTAAACAACTTGTAAGTGCAGGAAAATGTAGGCAATGGAATCAAGCAGCTTGGCATGAGTGGCAGTGATATCTGAACTGAGGTCTGAATGACAGGTGGATTCAGTCATGTCAGGATTTGGCAGAGTAGAGTTCCCAGTAGAAGGGCGGGCAAGGATACAGTGCACCTACTGTGTAGGACTAAAAGCTGGAAGGTCACTGTGCCTGAGTATCTTGAGAGAGGAGGAAGGAACAGAGAGTAAGTTTGGAGAGGAAGTCAGGAGTCATATCTAGCAGGGCATTTTAAACCAGTGCTTTTCAAACTTTAATATACACATTCATTACTTGGAGAATCTTACTAAAGCATAATTCTTGCTTCATTATCCCTGAGATTCCACAGTCATAACAAGCTTCCAGGAGAAATCCATCCTGCTGGCCCTCCCACCATACTCCGGGGAGCAAAGCTTTAGACAATAGTGAGGGGTTTTGACTGAATCCTACTTTAAGCAGAAAGTCATGCAAGGTAAAGGGTAGATGGAGTGAGCCTGGAAATGGGCAGAGAAAGCCAGTGAGACATTTTAGCAGTTCCAAAGGGAGATTATGACAAGCTGGACTTCAAGAGGTGATGCAGTGTATATATATATTTTGAACACATAGAAATGACCCTTCCTGTTAAATTTGAGAGTAAGGGAAAGAGAGGAATCAAGTTTGGCATGCAACATTTACCACCTAAGTAACTGGGAAGGTGGTTGGACCGGTTTCTGTGATGGAGAAAACTTTGGGAGAAGCAGATGTTGTAAGTTGGGTGGGAGGGGACATTAACTCTGGCCATGTTAAGTTTTGGATGCCTAATGGTTACCTAAATGGAAGTATCTAGAAGGCCGTTGCCTATGTGAGCCTAGTTTAGGAGATAGATCCCCACTGAGGAAATAGATTCAGGAATCTTCAGCATATTGATGGCATTTAAAGCCATGGGCTGGGTGAGGATGCTTACAAAGAGATGTAGCTAGTGAAGAGAAAATGAATGAAAGTTCAGGGGCTCCCTAATACCAATAGATATGAGAGAAAGAAGTGATCCCCAGAAGGGTTGTGGGAGAAAGTGGCCTGAGAGGTAGAAAGACACCTAGAAGAGTTGTCTAGAAAAACCCAGAAACAAAATTTCAAGAAGAAAAGGGTGGACTAAGACTGATGAAAAGCTAAATAACATGGAATTCAAGAACTGACCATTGGTTTGATGAGATCAGTATATTTTTTGAACAGTTCAAGTGTAACTTTAAAAACAGTGTTAGTTATTTAATTTTTAAACACACATTACAGATTTTTTCCTTCTGAAAAATAAAAACTAATTGGAAAATTTCTGTACGGTAACTACAGAAAACTTATATTATTGGGTCATGTGGATAATTCACACTTTATCTCATTCTTTGTGCTTATTCATAGTCTGTAAAAAGAGTAAGTTTCCCTTTTTTAAAGTTCCATGGTTTCTCAGTCTAGAATGAATTAATCAAAAGGAATTCTTCTTAACCCATGGAAACAGCTACTTTATAAGGTTGATTATCACCTCTGCATTCACAGATAAACCAATTTCATTATCTAAAAACAAAAATCTTCCTGCAGAGTTGATCCATAACCTTAATATTTATTTTAATGACCATTGTGTCATGTTACTAGAAGATATCTATATCATAATTAACTCTGATTCAGCATTTAAGGATTTACTCTAAAAGGAAGAAATGATTAGCTACGGTTAATGGTATTTTGCATGTCTTCAATGAACACATCATGTATACTCCAGGGTCTGTGTCCCCAGTGCCCATCCCTCTCCCCATTTTCATGATCTGTCAATGGCCTGCTGGGGGAACTGGATGGGGAAATGTTTATGATCCCTTTGCATCTGTATAGTTCAAACTAAAATTACATTAAAATATATAGCAGCAAGAGGGTTTTTAAAAATTTTTCAATATCTTTTAAAATATATCAAGTACTGTATTATTTAAAATTTCTTGGTGTTAATGCATAAAATATTTCTTTTTAATATGGTGATGTGTCCTGCATGCTTCCATCGTAAGATGTGGCCATGACTTCGAGGGCTACATTCCTACAACTGCACTCATTAACTTTTCCTAACAAAGCAGTACAGCTTTTAGACCCCAGATCCTTAAACTATTTTGGACTGAGTGTCTGTGAAAAGCTGATGAAGCTTGCAGACCTCTAAGAAAAATGCATATCAATACATATGTAAGTATTTCCGACAGCTTTATTTTCTTTCACTCCATGTTCATTTCCACTATGCTGCTAGATTATCAAATCCTATGAAGCATTGGGTCACACTCACTCTTGATTTTCCTAATGATCACTTACTAATCGTAAAATGGAAATGGCTCCAAACTATTCCACTGAAACAAAATATGCTTTAATCTGCTCAAAGCAGCTTCTAATGAGGAGGCTTATTCTTTGGTTTGTATAAAGAGTGATTGTGGCATAACTGGAAACATGTAAATCCTCTTTGAAAGCCAACTGATGGAGGATTTTGGCTTTGACAGAAAAAGGGAAGAAAATATGTCCTCAAAGAGATGTACGGTAGCAAATGGAATCCATATTCCCAGGGCTTACTTTGTCCTAGGAGGATGTTTGAACCCCTATGCCACCATCTCCTTTGTATTCAAGTCAAAGAAGACACTGTGGTCAGGGCTGAATCATTGAGACCATCTGTGTTAACAGTAAAAGGATTACAATTCTGCGTTTCAATTTTAAAGCCTTCTGAGCAGAAGTAACCGTCAGAAAACTCCTGCAGATTTCTGCCTGCTGAGAAATTGGAAGGCCAGGGTCCTCTTTACTCCGGCCTCCAGACACGCTTCTTCCGTGCTGAGAAGTTGACGTTCTTCTCCACTTCCATGCTCCCCTTCCAGAAAGGAGGCTGAGACAAAAAGAGTTAAGTGGCATCCAAAACAGTTACTTCAGAGACTTGACTCCAAAGCTTCACTTCATTCTTCGAGTGGAAAATATCAGCTGAATACCCAAGTCAGGAACAACCTTTCCTGTCGGACTGTTCAGAGAAAGGGCTTCTTTTTCTTGAAAACAAACAACTTCTGCCTATGGTTCAGTCATGGGCTTTGAGATTTATCTTCTGGAATGCAACCTTATATGGTTTGTGTGGTCAGGCAAATAAGATTTTGAGTAAGTTCTTGCCTCTTTAAATTTAATCTCACCCACCCCCAACAAAAAAAGAAAAAAAGAGCCTCATGGTTTCCCGTTTTGAGGGGAAGTTGCAGATATGTGGTCTTCTTGAGCTTTGTTAACTGTGTGTGCGTGTGTGTGTGTGTGTGTGTGTGTGTGTGTGTGTGTGTGTGTGAGTGTGTATGTGTATAAACCATTTTATTAAGGTTTAACTAACATGCAATGGGTGGCATGTATTTAAAGTGTGTGATTTGGTAAGTTTTAACACATGTATAAAGCTTTGCAAATGCCACCACAATGAAGACAGTGAACATCTATCACCTGTAAAGGTTTCCTCATGTCCTTTGATCCTTCTTCCCTCCCATCCTTCTCTGACACCTCTTCCCAGGCAACCGCTAATCTGATTCTGTCACCAAAGATTAGTTTGTTCTTCCAAGCTCTTCAAGTAAATGGAATCACACAGTATACACAACTTTTTACGGCATTTTTCACTTAGCATAATCATTTTGAGATTCATCCATAGTGGTGTATATATGAAGAGGTTGTTTCCTTTTATGGCTGAGCAGTATTTCACAATATGTATGAGCACCATAATTTGTATATCCATTCATTTATTGATGGACAAGTAGGTTATTTTCACTTTTTGGTTATTACAAGGAGAGCTACTGCTAACTGGTGTGTCGGTCTTTGGGCACCTGCTTTCATTTTTCTGGGGTAAATTCCTAGGAGTAGAATTACTGGGTCATAGCATAGATATAGTTTTCAGTTTTTGTTAAACTGCCAAAGTGTTCCCCAAAGTGCACATGCCATTTTACATTTCTATTAGCCACATGTCAGCGTTCTGACAATTCTACATTCTCACCAACACTTGGTATGGTGAGTCTTTTGAATTTTCCACATTCTCATATGTGTGTAGTGGAATCCTTAGTTTTAGCATTTGGTGTTAATGTTTTGCTTAGCAAGAACCTTGTTACATCAGCCACACTGAGGCTTCGGTATACGTGTGTCAATGCCGCTTAACCTAAAGTGCATAAGATTCACTGTATGTGTTTTTCCTAAACATTAGCCTGAACAACTCAGGCTTGTATAAACTATATAGAAATGTCAATACTATAAATCTAGATTATTTCTATTAAAATATTTTAGACAGGATAGCACAGTGACCCTGGTACACATCACATGCAACCCTACCCCTATTTGGAGTAAAATAGTTTCTTGATAACAAAACTGAATAAGGTTAATTTTTATTGATGTTCTTTTGTTGTTTTCTCACATGTTGCTAATCTTCTAGCATTAGAAAGAAGGAAAAGGAAATACCTCCTTAAAAACCCAGTTCAATATCTGATATTCTTCCACAGATTCCTAGTAAAGAATCCTTGCTCTAGGTGTTCAGATTTTCATCTGCTGGGAAGGGAATTCCTCAGTCTTTCTCCTCATTTTAACTTGCTCCTCTCAAAGGAGGAGGAGCTGTTAACCTGGCTGGTCAGAGACCAGGACATTTATTGGGTCAGGCTTTACTAGCGGGAATGGTCACCGTGGTTACAGGACAGTGTCCACACTCAGTGCTTGCTGTCTGTCCTTTCTTGCTCCTCAAGGGAAGCCCCCCAAGGCAGGGAGGCCTGTTCCCTGGCACAGAGCTGCTATGCACTTTCTGTTCCAAAATGACCATCTGTGACTGGGTGGGTAAGCCAGATGAGATGCCCACAGCTGGGTAGATATTACAGGGATGGAAAGTAGGCAGAAGGTCCTGTGCTAGCTCTTGGGCTAAAGCTATATTTTTTACTGATGCTTTTACTAGGGATCCCTGCTTGGGAGAGTAGCGGATCTTTGATGAGCTAGTCATGAATTGGTACTTCCAGCAATTTTCAAATAGTCTAACAACTTCAGACAGTCCATTTGGCCCTGTTTTTGTGTATTTGGCTTATTGGTCAACAGCCCTTGAGGAAAGAAGGTTGAATAAAGGATTTGGGGCTACGAATCAAAATGTTCTCTTCCAGTTATACTTCAAGGTTAGACTTAGATTTGATTACATGCCTCTTTCTTAGTCCTTCCTCTTTTATTTTTATTTTCATCTTCCCAATCAGGCCTTTATCTTACCACACTTTGATTACCACAATCGTTTCAAGACCTAGTCACTTCCATAAAGTCTGTATATCATGCACAACATGCAACGTTCTTCAAAAATGTTCAGATTTCAAGTGACAATATGAAACATAAAACAGGAGGGACACAACAATTTCTGCAAGCAAGAGTCTAAAGTAGTTTATAAACCAAGTGGTAAAAATGACAGAGTTATGAATCAGAACAGTTTATAATAAAAACATAAAGTCAATGTACATACGAGGCCACCAAATTAGGGACATGCCCAGAAAATTATTCACTTAATATTCCTCTATCAAGTTTATTTTGTCCATCTCCCTTTCCAAGATGGATTGCCACCAAAATCATGGAAGACAGATGGTTGCCTCTATTTTTAAAATGTTCTAGAGTCGATAATTTCACAAGCTCCTTTGGTAGTCAGCTTCAGTGTTTAATCACTCTTACACTCAAGGCGTTCTTCCTTATGTCTAATATATGATGTCTGAATAATGAAATACACTGAGTGGAATAAAGAGGATAATTTTAACTCCAACAGCTGCTAGAACTAGAGACCTAAACAATTTTTCAATGAGACACATGCTTCCATTACACTCTCTATGGGCCTGACATCTCCATCCCTGACCTCTCACCCTCTTTATAAGTCCATAATTCTTGCTTTCCACAGGATATTGTCTATGGAATACTATACAGACATTTGGAAATTAAATGACTCAAAGGAGACTCATTTCAATTCTTAAAAATGCAATTTCCTTGAGTTGGTAGTTCTGTGGTCTACTCTTAAATTTATTTTTCTCACCCTCTTCTTCTCTATTTACAACACAAAATTCAGCCAACTGCTCAATTGATTAATTATGCCATCGTATTTCTCAAACCAAGTGATGGTCGTAGTTTTCGTTAACGATCTAGGGATTTCATTCTCAAACAATTACTGCTGTAGGTCCCAGCTGGAATCTACCCTTTCAGACACCAGTGGTGAGTACCCTCCTCAACACCAGGGTTGGGATCATGATGACAAGCCTTAAACAAGGCCCATTTTTTCCCTGCCTTCTATCACCACCTTTTCTTCAGCCAGGGATGTCCCCAGAGGAGTGATGATTATAAGTTTGTACTCTCAAGTTTCTTTTAGGTGTGAGGAAATCCTTTCAAAAGGATTTAGAGATGATTAAATGTTAGGAGTCACAGCTTAATGAGTATCCCTTCCTGGGGTCTGCGGACTTTGAGTGTGTCTGATGAGAGGGAAGGGATTGCTGTCCTGGAGCACGGAGCGCGCACAACACCCTGGTGAGCTCTTTCAGGAGGTGAGCAAAGGCAGCTCCCCGGTCCTGCTGGCTGCAAACGAGGGGCTGTAGGGCGATTTGGCTCCGCTCATTTAGAAAGCCGATACCCCGCCTGGATGGCCCCTGCTTTGCTATCACCCAGACAGAGGCACTCAAGGCCCCCCCCCCCTGGGTGCATGTCCCCTCCCCAGACAGTCTACATGCCCTTTCTTCCTTCTGCCTCAAGCCTCCCCTGAAGGCTGCTGAGCCCTGTCACTCAAACTCACTACAGCAGGCACCAGAGGGGGTCCTTCCACCTCTCCCCAGAATGCAAAGGTTCAAATACTTACAATAAAATGAAGATGAAGGTCAGCATCTTAAGAATGCTATTTAGGGTCATTTTCCTCTTAGAAAAGCTCTATTGACACTACTGGTGATATTATAAGGTAAGAACAAAGCAGGGCGCAAGAATTTAAGAACTGCTCAGCACTCAAACTAGTGATTGAGAGGCAATGCAATCAATGGAGAGAGGGTGCCTGGGACTCAGCATAGTGCCCAGAACTTAATAAATGGTGGTTGAATGGGGGAGAGCGTAAGGGTCTGGTTTTTTTTTTCCCCCTCAGCTGTAGAAATAAGAAGAGGATATAAGGATAGAGAAAGACTTCCGAGAAAAACAGAACTTGATATTAGTTATGTTGGCCTAGAAACCTATTAAATCAAAAGTTACGGTGCGCCAGCTGAGCAGGATGGAGGTGGGGTTAAAAAAAGAATAACCAATATAGTGGGAGAAGGTAGGTAAAGACAAATGCCACTACTCTTAATAAATGCAGATAATAAAGAAAAGTATGGTCAGGTTGAATTAAACTGATGTGTTACTGACTACTTACAATGTGACATATCATCCTTTATTAAGATGCTTAAGAAATTTCTTGTAAGGAAAAAGAATAGTTATGTTTTGTTTTTTTTTAAAGGAAACTCCAAGATTTGGCCTTACGGCTAAGCAGATGCAATTCCAGAGTGTTCCTGTTTCCCCGATGGACATTAGCAGGTTGTACCGCCTTGAACCTCACTGCAGCTTCTCCTTCTCCTTTGGCTTTATTGTCCGGTTGTCTTCACAACAATGATGTGAAGGTGTTACTACTACTTCCCTTTTCCGGATGAGGAAATTGCCACGGTCAGAATGGGACCGAATCCAGGGCTTCCCTCCCCTCTCTGAACGCATCCCTTTAAAGGCTGAAGAATCTGCTACTTGGTGAGCTTTGGCCCCGGCAAACAGGCACCCACCACGGAATTTGCCAACTAGGGAAATCTTTTAAAAACCCGTTCATTTCACGGATGATGTATGAACTTGACACTTCGGCAAGGGTTCAAGTGTCCCCGTTCCATCCACCCCATGCAGTTCAAAGCAAAGACTTTTCAGTGTCTTTGGATAAATTTACATCTGAGCCCTGTGTTTGCATAATTAAGGCAGAAGCCACACTTTCCTGAACCCTAATTCTTGCCCTGTCCTCCATGCCCTGGGAGGCCTGAGGTCGCTTCAGCTCTTGGAGCTCCTGACAGTCCGGTGGTAAAACTGGGCAAACAGAGAGACACTCACAGGAAAAACAAAGCATCAAAGCTAGGTTCCCCCTCGCGTAAATTAATAGGAAAAAAGTACAGAGAAGCATCAGAATATACGGAAGGAGTGAAATAAAGGTTCCTAATGGGCCCAGGGTAGTTTTCAGAGGCCAAATCCATTGTCCTGCTGACAATAAATACTTGATTAGAACAATTCTAGGCATTTGATTGGAATGGGCTCATTTGCTATTTGGTTTTCTAGAGTTAATAACATCTGTCCTGCAATACATATTTTTTATCCTGTTTAAATAATAGTTTTAGAAGAAAAGAAATGAAAACACAGGACCAAGTGCTCTTTTGCCTTGCTGGGGGGAAAGGCCAATGCTAAATAATCTCATTTTTTTAGTTCTTCATCACATTTAAGATAGAGTTTTTTCCCTACATTAAATTAACCTACAAGTCTCAGGAGTTGAATGCATTTTCTTACTGGTCTTTGCAATTCCTTCCCTCCAACACTTAGCCTGATAGATAGACAATGTCAAGAGCTTCAGGCTGTAATATACAAATAAGAACAACAATACGAGATAATGCAAACTGGAATTAAACTCAGAGAGTGCATTTGTTTTCTCTGCAGCCTTCATATTGTCTTTGACTGTTGAAAACTGGGAAAAATAGTGATTTCCTTTTAAATTTGGTCCATTCATGAATCAAATACATGGTGCTTTGTGTCTTCTAAAGTGATGCATTCAAAAATATATTGCGATATGCATGTTTAGTTACCAAGTTGTGCTTGCTTCCTATCCACAAGGAAAAACAGTAAAGGTAGGTGACAGTCAAAGCAAATATAATGGAGATCCTTGTTGGGGTGGGTGACTGGATGACTGAAAGGAGGAATTTTTAGCTGCTGGATGTATTTGTTTTGTATCACTGCCATTTAACTTTATGAAAATTCAGACTCTCAGTTTTAAAGCATCCCTACAGATTAATCAAATCTAATAACAATGCCCAAAGCAGCCTATGTTTTATACCCTTGATTTCTGCCACTAAATACAAAGCCAGGTAATTCAAAGGAAACAGTGGGCATCTTTGTTAGTGCCTACTGCTGCCATTCCTGACTAAAAAGTAAGGTGCAGGTACAATTTAAAATATTTTAAATTCACAATTTAAAATTTTTAGGGATTAGAAATTATACATTTTGAAAGCATTTTATTTTAAAAACTGTGAGTATCATACTGCTAGAGGGAGAACCGTTCGGTTGCAATTTTGAGTCCTGGGCAGCAATCACCAAGGCTTCCCTCACTGAGGGTCAGGACTGAAATAGAAATATAAGGCGTTCTCTGTTTTTACTTAAAACGTTTGTTTCAGTAGTTTGATATTTTAAAGGAGAAGAAAATGCTAACCACTGTCGGCGTTTATGTTATTCCCTTTATTTCAGTGCCAGATGGTTTATAAATGGCTATAAAATGGGAGTGTCATGCCACTGTTGACATTAAAATGGGTCAGCTTTGGGGGGGTGGGAGCACTTCACCACTCTGGGATCACGGTCTTGGCCACCCCTCTCCCAGCATCCAGCACAAATAATTGCTCCCCCAAAGCAGTTTTGGGTGTGGTTTTCCCAAGTTGCCATTCCTAACTCACACAGTGATAAAAATATTAAGATGTTTGTGATATGACAAAAGTGTTGCCAATAAAACTAAGCAGGGTATGGGGACTAAGACATGACAAAGGACCTCCCTGGACACCCACTGTGCCAGCTGGTTGGAGGACTGAGATGAAGTGACATACTGAAGACACCTTCAGGAGTTGTCCCTGAGGTTGTATCTAAGGAGTTAATACCTGCCCGGAAAACCTGAGGTGTTCTGGGCTCTGGTAGAACAGCATTTGAGACTGAAGAAAATGAGACCCCTCGCTTCTGGCCCCACCCCTCCCTTGTCTGGGCAGATTTCCCCAGTATGTATGTGACAGGCTAGAGCCCATCTTCTGACTAGTAAGACGTTGCTAATAATTCTTTCAATAAGTACTTACTGAGGATGCCTTAAGGTGACACTGCTACTAATGCAACATGTTTAGAGCTGGGAGAAATACCCAGTGTCCCCTGCCAGCAAGGAGCTTAGAACATCGGTGATGCAGAACTTTATCAGCTGATACTTGCTTCAAAAGGGGCAAAAGAGAGTGTATAACAAGGAAAAGTGATCTGGGCTAAAGCGAGTGACAAAATTTCCTCAACGAAATGAATTTTGAGTTGAAACCAGGAACAAAGTCTCTTTCTGAAAAATACACTTAACATACATTAGTAGTAGCAGGATATTATTAGCAGTTAGGAGTAAATGGGAAGGATCACACAGACATTGGGAGTTGCTGGGTGTCAGACTGTTTGCAAGGGTGGACCCAGTCAGTAACAGGGTAAGAGTGAATTTCTGAAGCTGGTAGGTAAGATAGTCAAATTTTAAAATGAAATCAAGGGCAAGTTACCGGATGTCAATTTTTTCATCATTAATATAATTTCATTGACCTCAAAAAATCATTTTGAGATTAAAATAAATAATGTCTACAAAGTACCTATCACAGTGCCTAATAGGTACTCATTTTTTAACCTAAGGTACTATATTTAAGGGTGGATTGCCTGCACAGTGAACAACCCATGTGGTTCATGGTCACTAGAGTGGTCTCAAAATTTGTTGTCTAGGTAAGGTCACTACTGAGCATGAAAGCGTCAGGATGGGAGGTGTAAAGTGTGCTCACCCTTTCTGTTCTTTACTGACTAGCTGGGATGATGTTGATGTTGAAAAGCAATTAGAAAAAATTCCACTTCGCATGCACAAGACATGGCCAACTCATCATACGGCCTATGGGAAGTCTGCCTGGAATATTCTGACAGTACAACTCTACCAACATGGATCATTTAAAATATATGGATATTAGAAGGAAACTCTCATGGCTATTACCATTTTCCTTTTATTATAAAAATAATACCTTCGTGGGTATTATGATTGGCACACATGGTGTACGGCAGGTCACAGGGAAGGCAGTATAGCACAGAGAAGACAAGTAGTGACTCTGTGGCATCTTACGATGCTTATGGACAGTGACTACAGTGGGGTGTGGGGGGGACCTGATAATATGAGTGACTATAGTAACCACAATGTCCATGTGAAACCTTTATAAGAGTGTGTATCAATGATACCTTAATTAAAAAAAAATGTAATACCTTCACAAAGGAAAAAAATTTAAATACTACAGAAGGGTATAAAACAAAAAGTAAAAATCTCCCATCTGCCGTCTGGTCCCATTATCTAGTGGTAACTACTGCTACCTATTTCTTGAATATACATCCAAGGACATACATGTGTGTGAGTCTGTATGTTTGTGTGAGTGTGTGTGTGTGTGAGGGGGGGTGATGTGTAGGTCTATCTATAGATATGCAGTTAATGCTCCATATGTAATAATATGCTTTATATTTCTTGAGAAATAAAAGCATATTCAGGATCAATAGTTAATGCTGAGGGCATAAAACTTTCTTTAAAGATGAATTAACAACATCTTTCCTACTTGAAGATCAATGACAGCAACAAAATGCTAGCAATTTTCCTATTTTGGAACCTGAGGACCTTGGCTACCACCAGGGAGAAGTCCTTGTACAGCTGGTTCAATGACTCTGGGTCACTCCTTTCCATTTCTTTCTCATCCCTGACAGCAAAGGAGTTCTATTTCACACCCTGACCATGGGATACTCCTTTTGTGTTTTAAAGTCAAAGCAACCTTGTCTTGATTAACCCAGCTCACCTGTCCCTGGATGGATGCCAGCTCATTTGAGTGAAGTGCCTCCATATCAGGCAATTCAGACTCATTCCAGAGACAGAGCAGGAGACGCTAAGGCGGCTCTGTTCACGCACCAATCACAGATGACTTTCTCCCTCTCTGCTCTCTTTTCTTTTTCTAAATGCAGAGCGTGTACAACAGCTGTGAATGTGAGAGACAGGCCAGTGCCCTGTGCAAAGAAAAACAGTCACCAGTACGTGGAAAACATTATGGTGCCTGCCATCATGAGCTTGTGAAACCAGGAACAATGAATACATTTAGCCATTAACAACTTTATTTGAAAAGCAAGCATATGTGCTTGCAATATGAGCCTGTGCTCATTGAGAATTAACTGCTTAACAAAAATAAATGTAAGGCAGAGTATTATTTGCAAGGGGGAGACACTAAGGAAGAAATTCACAACGAACAACACAAGTAGAGTATTTTTCCACAGACCCTACTAGGAAGCCGATCACTTTGTTTTCTTAAATTTTTAATAAATGCAGTGGTATTTTGAGAGTTTGCAAAGAAGTCTGGTCTTCTGTGGTGTTTCTTACAAAAGACTGCTAAACCCAAGATAGTAGTAAAACTGGCACATTTGAAGAACCAACTGTGGTTTTTCTTGCTGGTAGCTGCTCATTTGTCTAATTATTTTCCTTTCTTTGCTCTGTGTACTATTTATCCTATTTGCTTTGAGCTGAGAGGCATGGGCAGAAGTGGTGGTGCATCCCTGGTCTGTATTCCCTAGGTTTTCAAGGAAAATAGAATAAAGACAAGGCAACCCAGCCAGTTGGACGGTTTTCCCTGTCCTATGGCACCAAACCTCACACGCACCTTCTGGCTCCTGACAGACAAGAGGGCAAAGCCTCCTTATTCCTCGACTCAGAGAAATTCTGAACCTACAGCAGCAGCCAAGAGATTCAAGTGAGAATCTAGAGTTTATTAAGAGGCGGTGCCATGTCTGAGTCATTTCCTGCCTAGATGAATTCCGAGCATGATTTATTCTTTATCCTGGAATTGCATGGGGCAAATGATAGAAACAAAGACTCCCTCTCGTGACCTGAGATTCTTTCCTCCCTGGGGGTCTTGGACCCCCGTGTGCACTCTTGCTACTCTCTTCAAGAGAAAACATCTGATCATCTTAACCATAGCCAGGCGCTGGAGGCCCTCGCACTCCTGTCTGAGTTATTGAAAGGGACTCTCTTGTTTTGAAAACATCACTTACTAGGAGACCCTCTGTGAGAGACGAGCCCTTTACACAGAGACCCTCTCTCAAGGCGCATGTGGAAGAGGGCTCCTTGCTCCTCCACAGACGAGCGTGGGGGCGTGAGTGGGGGTGTGCTGACTCCTATCCCTGTAGAGGCAGAAACCACCACCAGGCCTTCCCTCTAAGCTTATGGGTATTTCTCCTGACAAATATGGCAGCTTCCCAAACGTTTTTTTCACCCTGCTAGAAAAGTCCTCAGTCATGGGAATGTTCTTGAGCCCCTTGAACGTAGCCCAGGCAGGAAGGGTGCTGAAGAGGAAACAACGAAACATCCATCCTTGACAGACCCACACTTTCCTCGTGGAACCCTCCAATAGGAAAAAGCTACTCAGAAATTTGCTTTAGGAATTCCCCTCGGCCTCAACCATTTCTTAAATCTGAAGTCTACTATTTTTCTGGCCATCTGTGTGTTTCTGGAAAAAGAGACTGAGTAGAAAGTTACTGCAAAAATTTAGAGATAATTTACATCTCAAAATTCAAAATGACCAACTTGGTACAGTAATAAGGATTCATTGAAAAACCCATATCTTACCAGAGTTTCTTTAGAAGTTAAGGAATACATTCAAACTTCCCAGCGTATTGCCTGACTATTTAAGTCCACGAGCAACTCTTGTCTATATTGAAGAGTTGGAAACGTTTGGGAATATTTTAGATTTTCCAGAATTTTCTCAGAGGAAACGAGCATATTCCAGGATATTTGGGAAAAACACAGAATGTTACTTATTGGATTTCTGTAATTCAAAAGTTTAAGTGGTAATTTTAAAAGATTCCTATGGCTGCAGGACAGAGAAAATTTGGAACGGGGTAAGAACAGAGGTGGGGGGCCTTCTGGGAGGTTCCTGATACATGAGCACTGCTTACAGGGGGGATCCCCTTCTTCGGGGTTCATGCTGGGAACCTTGGGCTCACTGGAAAGAAGGCTCCTGATTCGAACTTGCCAACTGTCTGCTCTTCGACGTCTTCCATGTGGAACAAAACCCAGAAAAGAATCAGTGGCAGAGAAATCAGATGATCAGGAAATACAGACAAGACAAGAAAGGAGAACCTGTTTCCTTGCTTGTGTGATAATGCCCCACTCTGCCGGGGAGCGCATTATGCACGAGCCCAGTGCCCCGTGGTTTC
Organism: Manis javanica; assembly: GCF_040802235.1. NCBI lineage: Eukaryota > Metazoa > Chordata > Mammalia > Pholidota > Manidae > Manis > Manis javanica. Next base: position 103,291,771 of record NC_133167.1, read on the forward strand.
CATGCATCATAGGCTGAACTGTATCCTCCACAAATCCAGATGTTGAAGCCCTAATGCTCAGTACGTTAGAATATTACTGGACTTGGTGGTAGGGTCTCCAAAAAGGTAATTAAGGTAAAATGAGGTCTTATGTGACATGGACCCTAATGCAACATGCATGGTTTCCTTAGAAGAGGAGATGATCAGGACACAAACAGCAGACAAAGGGACGGCCACAGGGGGGCCCAGCAGATGGGTGCCATCTGCAAGCAAGGAGAGGCCTCAGAAGCGAGCCGCCCTGCCCACGCCTTGCTCTGGCACTCAGAGCCTCTATACCTGTAAGACAATACAATTCTGTTGTTTTCAGCTCTGGGGCCATGGTATTTTGTGATAGTGCCTCTGGCAAACTAATCCGTGTTTCAGTAGTTTGCTCCTCATTGCAACCCTTGCTTAGATGCTGGGATTATTCACTTTATAGATGCAAAGCCTGAAGCACAGAGGGATGACTGACTGGTGGGGGTTGCATCCCTGGGATGCAGCAAGCCCAGGCTGGGTGCTCCAGGCAGCCGTGTGGGCCGTGCCCTTCTTCTCTGTGGGGCTCGGGCTCACCACCGCTGACTGAGAGCCTGAGTCCAGGCAGAGGCCGCCTGGGTAAGCACGGCCTCCGTCAGAGGAGCCGGGCCCTCACGGCTCCTCCCTTCTGACGTGGGCTTGGGCTGGGCGCTGCTGCTTCTGATTTTAGTTACACCTAAGGACCCGCTTCTCGGGGAAGTGGGTGAACTGCTTGGCAGAGAAGCCTAATCAGAGGGTTTGGGGCCCTGGGAGCAACGGTACTTCAAAGAACAGCTGGGCTTCTGTGTTAGGCTCACAGGGAAGAAGACAACAGAAAAGGCGTGTCCCCCAGAGTGAAACATACCAAGGGACTAGCCCCCGAGAAAGGCTCCCCTTCCTTTAGTTGCTGACAGGCACCCTGGCCTTCTTGCGTGTTCCCTGCCCACCTTTCCAACACAGGAGCCCACTGGTTCACGTGATGGACCCATCCAACTCTCTGGAGCCCTGGCCCTACCTTTCTGCAGACCAGCTTGTGGGGAAAAGGGGCCTTGAGACCCCAGAGTCCCACGGTATTGCTTCACTCACCACCACGAGAGGGCAATGAAGGACTGTCAGACTATCGAGAAAAATGGAGAGCATGGAGGAGGGAGAGAGGGAAAAACTTCCCTTGGAGAAATCAGAGATATTTCTGGGAGCTAAAGCTACATTTTAAAAAATTAGAATTCTTAAGCAGATTCCAGAGGAGCGTATATTCATTAAAAATAGATTAAAAATAGTTCAAATCGCTATAAAAAGACGAGCTAGCAGAGTAGAAAGAGCTCCTGTACATTGCACATGTGGTCACCCTCCCTCCCGGCCTCCCAAAGGGGTAGTGCATGTAATATAGGGCAGCAGTCCGACTTCGTTGGAGACGTGAAGGTGGAGGTGGTCATATCACAAATACCCCCAAAAGACAAAGAGGTATAAGATGTCATAGAAAAGTGCACAGGGATAGAGGCAAGTTTACGAGGTCCAACATTTGTCTGCTAGGACTCTAGAAGTGGGGGAGCGAGATAAGATCGGTAAAGAAAACATAGAGAAAGAATAGCAGAAATGTTCCTTTCAAGTATTTAGCTTGAAAGGACCCACCACATTCTGATGAGGAGCATCTCTCAAACCTAGAGGCATCACGGTGAAATTTCAGAACGCCAAGGACAAAGAAAAAATCCTAAAAAATCCAGGGAGGAAAAGAACAATGGTAGCCACCCTAAAAGTATACTGAACCCTTGTCATTAGATGTTTATCTCTCATGTGCTTATCAGTTGAAAGCAGCATTTCGGTGGTTTTCCTTCGCACAGTGATTCAAGGCACCAGTGTCTTTCCATCTTGCAGTCCTACGTCTGCCCTCCAATGGCTGCAAGGAGAGTATGTGCAGAGCCCACAGGTGCTTCATTAAAGCCCTGCCTCTAAAAGGAATATATTGTCTCCATTGCTGGTACCTGGCCAAATGCAAAGGAGGATGGGAAAGGCAACCTACCTGTGTGTCCTTGGAGAAGAGAAGCAGATTTTGTTGACTGACTAGCAGTTCCTATTATAGCATTATCGTCAGTCTAGCCACAGTGTGACATCCGACTACTGAAAGTCAGCAGTGGTGTTAGGAAATAATACGGCTGTATTTTCAAATTCTGAAGAAAAGAGAATTTCAGCCCCAAACTGTACAGATAGCTCAAATATCAAAGGAAAGTATAAGAGCAACATTAAAGAAAGTTTATTCACCACTCAACCTATATAAAATACTCTTCAAATTCCCCAATTAAATACACACACACACACACACACACACAGACACATAAAATTCCAAGGAAGAAGGCAATATGATTTATATGATTTATAAGGAACAGTGAAGTTGGGAATGACTCACAAGAAGCTAGAAGAAAGTAAGAGCAGATACAGCACACTGGGATGCTAAGTAACATCTTTTTTAAGTGGTACCATTTGAAAGACTTAGGACTGCACTTTATATTTTATGAGTCCAGTTATTCTATCTAGTTTCAGAAAAAAGAATGACATTATCACAGAACTGTCCATGCTGTGTATGTTGCTTTAGATCAACCTATAGATAGAATATGGTATCATCAATTATAATGGAAATATAAAGAATAAAAGTATAATTAACACACAAGAAAGTAGAATTGATACATTCTTGCAATTTATATTGGAGGATTATAGATTCTGTCTAAATTCCATAAATTAAGAAAGAGAAAAGCATACACATGATCAGTTATTATATCAATAACCACAAATGTAAGTGGAAACGTACATTCCTAATGCTGTGTGGGGAGTGGGATTAGGCAAATGGGGGGTTGGGAGGGGTACAGATTTTACTTTACACTCTATACATTCCTGCATTACTAGCATTTTTAAAGGAAACTATTTGCACAGATTACTCTTGTAAAACTTACCACCAAAATCCATTAAATTCAAAAGGTATAATGACATTCTAAATGGTTGAAAAACAAAACTAGATGTAGAATCCTCTGGAAATCTTAGTCAGATATTGGCATCTCCATTTAGTTCCCGGTTGGCTTGATTCTGGTGCAACTAGACATTTGGTCTAGTGATTTGCCTTCTCTGGCACCTTTCCACTTTTGTAAGAGGTCTTGATTTGAATTATTCCTAAGTTATCCCCCTCCAATGCTAAGTCCCTGTGGCTTCCATATAATGATGCCACATCTAAAAACACAGTAATTCTAACTTCAAGAAAGGGAAGCAATTAACTTTATTTCTGTGGTGTGTAAAAGCTTGGTTCTTTCATCTTTTCAGGTGGCATTTGTCTACCATCATCTCATTTATTTCTGAATCAATAATCATATTCAAATTAATGAGCGAACAGTTACATGGAGGTTAAGAGAAGTTTTGTTGCCTTGACACAAGACCACAAGAAAAACAATTGGCCAGGAACTATGAAAGAATTTTTCCTCAGTGGAACACATGCATAAAAGCAGGTACAGACATAGTGTGGAATCAGGCACTGCGTACTTCCCAATATTAAATTTTGGGGGAATTTCCATTTTATTAATGGCCTCTCTTCTGAGTCTTCAATTTCTGTAGGATTTATGAATACATCGCCATGTTTCTCAGCGTGCAAATTATACCCATATGATATCTCAGAGGATTTTTTTCCTGCTTCTAAAAGCAAATTTCTTTGAATTCCACCCATTTGTAATTTGAGAGTTGGGACAGATTTGTACTGAACAATATACCTGTATCACAACGAGGACTTGCTCAGCAAGTAGAGGCAATGAGAATTTAATATTAATGTTTGTCTACTTTAAACGAATGAACTATTTTTTAAGCACAAAACAAGTATATACTACAAATTATTTATTTTTAATATAACCTGAGTTTGTGACTGGTTAGGTTCAAATTTTGACAGTAAAATCTAAAGAATTTTGCCTTAAGGTAAAAGAGAGAGAGGGAGAGAAGGAGTAAGAAAATAAATCTCTGCATTTAATTAGTTTTGGTCCAATTCCTTAAACATTCATTTTCTATATTTCATGTTTTCAATAATCTTTATCTTACTAGCAAGGATTTAAAGTTTTATATCATTATGGCACATAATTATTTTTTATTAGAATAAAACAATGATTGGTCATCTAGCTGTATAAATAAATATAAAGATACCTATTTCTTTAAGAACAAGTATTTAAGGTGTACATATATTCGTACCACTTCCATCAGAATGCTAAGAATTTTACAATACTTTTAGAATATGTTCTTTTTCCTAACTGACAGTAGACTGCTTTGTAAAGTTTGGTTTATTATATTTTCCATACTTTAGTATTTTTAGTATTTTTCCCTAAAACAGTAACACTGCATTAAAAAATCAAAAAGTCCTATCCTTTCGGGATTTCTCCTTGAGCCACTGTAGAAGTACTAAAAATCTCCATGATTACTTCTCATCAGGGGCTTGAGCCACTCACTTGTCTACTACTTTTGTTTTTCTTAAGCAGTCAAACTTCGGAAACCGCTAAACCAACTCTAAAACTGACAGAAGGTTCCAACTAGGAAAATGCTTGTAACCTTATTAAATTTCAGGTGGTCAGAACTATGGTTTAGCTATGGTTTTCAAATTCTTGCAGCACCTCTAAAGGATAAAATATTATATATTTTAAAATAATGTATAAAAGATTCTAAATACATGAACTCTGTGCTATAGCCATGAAAGTGGCAGCTCCTTATTTGAACCAGTAGGTACTACAAAGACTCATATCGTGGTGGTCAAATATATTGGTATATTCCCTTTCTCTTTTTTTTTTCCTCCAAAAGGAAATGGAAGAAGACAATGAAGTGTATATGAAGAAACTGGCATTATTGACATGTCTGTGATGTCATAAACCTAGTAAAAGTTTCATATGCAATAAAGGATGCCACAGTACATATTGTGAACTTGTCCAAGCATAAAAGAGATTGGTGTTATGAGGAACAGATGCTTCATTTTATTTTAATTACTATTCAAGAATATATAGTTCTAGTTACTAAAGATCAATGACAAAAAATAATTTAAAAAATTCAGTAGCCTTTACTGAATACATACTATGTGCCATTCACTGACTGGGTAGTGGTTTATCCCGTAAATGCCCACGGTTCCTGCCCAGTCCCTTCCCTCTCTGCTTTCCTACCCCTTTTCTTGAATCCTGAGGTCGCAATGAAAATGCACCACTCCTATATCCTGCTGTGGTGAACATAACTGACCAAGACCCGCTAAATTCCGGGCTGTCTCCATGCACCACCTCCTTCGTGCATGAGCCTATCTATCCCAGGGATGGCCTCAGCCAGCAGAGCAGGGTGCCCCGTGAACCCCTTGGCAGGGCCGCTAAGGTGCAGGGAGAGTGAGGCACCTCTTCCCCAGGGCCCCTGCCTCCCCCCCACTTCTTGGGGACAGAGCTTCACGGTGGTCTGAAGGCTCACCCACCTTCTCTGGCTCTGTCTCCTCTTCCCTTCATGGGTGTTGCCCTCAATGAACCTCATCCTGTCTTTGAAACGTGCTACAAGGAGGACCCCACCTCACACCACCTCTTCTTGGCATCTGCCTTAGGTACCTGGCCACCCTTCTCTGCTTTACCTACCACTGCCTACTAGAGGCTTTCTTCTGATTATTTCTTACCCTGTTTCTCTTTCCAACTCCAACCTCTCCTTATCCATGCGCCGCTTAATCCCACCAAGCCTCTCTTTCTCATTTAGGTCTGTAACTGTCTGTTTTGTTTCATGATATATCCTTAATGCCTAAAATGGCAGCTGATGGATAGCAGGCACTTAATAAGTATTTATAGAATAAATACATTTCAGTGCTGAGGAAGTCTAAAAGGCTTAGCTCTGGAGTATAGTTCTCTTCTGATAATGTAGATGCAGGCTGAGTCTTATTGTCCCTGACATCTAGTGGCAAGATGAAAAACTACCCTGAGACCGGAAGTAATTTCATTTGCTGGCTGAAGTCCAAACGATAGAATATGTCAAAAGGCTTACTCTTCAGGGCACATAAACCGTTTACAGGGTCAGTACACCTTTCAGATACTTAACAGGTTATGTATCCATTGGTGTAAACTCCAGTAAATTATAGCATGAGGGGTAGAAATCCAGTGACAAAAGAGTAATCAACCCCAGCTGGGTAAATAAGTTAGCGAGTCCGCTGACTCTTAGCATCACAAAGATGCTACAATCCTGACATCCTATTCCATCCACGTATGGAAATAAAAATATACACAGTAAAACCTGCATAGATTTCAATAATTGCACTGTAGCAGCGACACAACTTAGAATATGGATGAGTCAGGTTTTGATTTCCAGATTCACAATGGCCAAATGGTCTTGAACTCAAGAAGAAGCTTAAACAAGGGCTTGCTGAAATATGTCCACATGCTTTTATGTTGGAGGACCAGACAGCAATATGAGGAAAGCTCTGGGCAGCGGACAACACTGAGTTTCATTACTTTTCTTATATTACTAATCATTCAACAAATATATTTCTTTAAGTGTCAAATATGTGCCTGACACTGTTCTAGGCTCTTTGGACACATCAAAAAAACAGAAGAGACAGTAATCCCTGGGAGCTAACTCAGCGAGCTGATGTCTTGTTCCTCTTATCCTCTAAAGGGCACCAGCTCTAAGGATGCCTTAGCATGACAAGGATCTGCTGTTCATGTTAACAAGAAACACACCTGCTCTTGGAAAAGGTGAGATCTGTGATAGCTTGGAAAGGGGCAGGTAAGCAGGGTCTGCATTCCTAGGAGGGACACTGGTAAGCCAGCTACTCCAAAAGACTGAATAACCTATCATATTTTCTGCGAGGGCTCTGTTGTCTGAGAAATAGGTCAGAAAAGGATAGTTCCAGAGGGGAGAGAAAGCCCCTACATGTTAGAATCCCCTGAGGAATCGTGTGGGGAGGGGAAGTGTCACACTGGCCCTAAGATGACAAAGGGAGCCGTGAGGGTGCTTGCAGCTCAAGGGCACAAAAGTACAAACAGTAGCAGGATAACTGCCCACCCTTAACCCCCTCACGTGGGCAAAACATATGCCTGGAAGCCTATCAACTGTTAAAAGGGATGGGTAAGACCAGTAATTCCTTTACCCCAGTTTGAAGAAACCCAATGTATTTCCTAGTTTCCGGTGTGTGTCTGTACATATCAGAAAGTAGGAAATTCGTATATTGGCATTTCTTCCTTGGCATCTCTTGGAGAACACAGGTCACTGAGAAGTTGGCTGAAGGAGTTCCGGATTTTCCCAACAGGCAGATGTAGATATAAGCTCCCAAACCTTCCAGTTTTATGACCCCCGGAGAAATTATTTCACCTTTGTGATATTTTAGGTAGGTAGTATTTACCTAAATTCAGTATTACATGTGGAAATACCTGGTACATAACATACACCCAAAACACGATAGGTTCCTTTTATTCTATTCATTGTTATGGAATGCTAGTTCATGCAGATCATGTGCTGTGATTTTTCTGCTGCATTCTCAGCCCTAACTAAAGACATTGAGGAAATACAGGATGCCTCATTGTCTCGCTTGTTTTGCAACTAAGATCAGAATTTTCTTTTTTAAGTTGTTCTCAGTGTGTAGGGAAATTTGTATTGTTTATTCACAAGGTTATCCATTCAACGGCCTCCATCTAATGTGGCGATTAAATTATTTATGTTAGTGTTATTGGGCTCCTCCTTTCTGCTAAAAGTATCTAAGTCAAGATAAGGTTTCTATATTAGGATGAGACATCGAACAGAATAAACGCCAGGATATTTCTGAAAAGCTGTTTTGCAAGCTGTAAACTAAATCTTTAGAATACACTAAGGGCACAAAGCCTATGGTGCACGGAGTTTCACTACTGGTTTTTAAAGGTGATGAAGGAAAACTGTCCTTTTAGGTACATTGCACCCAACCCACAGGGTCTGATGGCACCTCAGCTGAAAATCACTGGATATGTAGCCACTCTCACTGATCAGACTATGGTATCCGAAGCAGGTTCCTTTGCAATAATCCTTCACATCCAATCCCCCCCACACCCACCACTACCTAGCCTTCCTTTAAGAGAGTAGAATGACTTCACGTCCAGGTAAGTTTGTGGCGGCTGGGACAGCCTCCCTACTTGAAGCCTTGGGAGATGCCATCTTTAAAGGCAGTTCCTTTTATCAGTTGACATGGGAGCAATTTTAGAGCCAGAGACTGCCAAGCAGCTTCACCAAGTTGCCCACAGACCTCAAATGGTGGAGCAGCCTAACTGTCTCTTGCCTGGACAAAGGCCCAGAGAGAGCTGGTGGACATGAAGGGGTCTTCTGGTCAGGAGGAGGTGATGCTGTGGACGTGTGATTAGGAAGCCAGACGCACAGGCAGACATCTCAGAGAGTAACAACTGCGAGGGAGCCGGGACTGTGTAAACCACAGCTGCGAGCTGTGTGGACAGTTACAGATGAGATCCAGATGTCAGATCCTGATGCGAAGAGCCTGCATAAGCTCACCGGCACTTGATGTCATGCTGGGAAGGGTGGAAGAGAAAAATCTCGAACTCGTGGCATTATAAACTGAAATTGAGCTCACTTGGAATTCACAAAATAAAAACCTCTTCAATCAAGCGGACTAGTAGTCTGGGACAGAGATTCAGTTTACTCACTGGAAAAACAGTATTATTATTATTTTTTCCCAAATGTGTGTTTAGAGGACATTGAGGTCCCAGGTGAACATGTACTTTCCTTTCTCCAAGTATCTCCTGCAAACCTTAGGTATTTCCTAAATAGTGTTTTGTGAACCATTAGTCCTGTGGCATCTCAATTTCCCTGATCAATAATTTCAGGGCAGTACAGCAATATATATTAAAGTTCTAAAAAGTCTTGCAAAAAGAACACCTTCCCATTTTTGTTTCAGCAACTTCTTCCCCAAATCATTTCAATACGACGTATTTTCTATTTGCCAAACATCCATAAACCTCCTGGAGGGAACTAGCGTTCTGTACGAAAGTTTATCAATTCTGGTCTGTCAGTGGTAACATACTGGCATCCCTGTCTCTTCAGTGTCAGAGTGTTTGTGATTGATTTTTGTCTCATTTTTAAATAAACTGATTCAACAAGGATTCTGTGGTCTCCCCCCAAGTGCCAGACTACCGCGGAGCTTTAGATCTCCTTCTAGCATTATTTTCAGCTTGGCTGAGAAGTGATTGACGTACAGCATGGTGCAAGTTCAAGGCGAGCTGCGATGACCTGGCGCACTTACCCAAGGTGAAATGACTACTGCCTACCCCAGCTTACTCTCACTGTCATCGGGAGTGTGTACACGCCGCTGACCCGGGGAGAGCATGTGCGGGTGCCTGGTACAGAGCCCTAGGGGTGCCGGGTGGGGAGGTCCACGGGCCAGGGGTCCCTGCAGGCCGATGGGTCCATGACGGTGCGGGAAGGGTGCACGTCTCTGATACTTTCAGAGTCCTGGCTGCTGTTCTCCCTGGACCTGCTCATGCCACTCAGGAGTCAGTATTCTGGGGGTGGCGCAGTCACAGTGTCCCTCTCTGCCGGGGTGGCGAAGGCCTCCCTCACATGCTCTCGCTTTTCCGTGCAGGAGAAATCACAGCCTGGGAGGGAGGGCTCGCTTGGTACTCCTGGGAGAGGTGATGTGGGCCAAGTCAACTTGTTCCTCTTATCCCTTCTCCAGTGAGCCCAAATTCAGATATTTTTAATCCGGCAGTGTGCTGGAACTTGCCTGTTGGACCCCTGGCTTCTGTCAAGGCTGCGTCATCTGTGAGTGACAGCCGGAGGCAATGCTCTTTGGAGCAGGGCCGGGACTGGCAGCGGCGGGTCCCAGGCCCAGTGAGAGGAACAGCGGGGGTGGCGTTTGCATACTTGTCACCCCTCACAGGAGGGAGCTGGGACTGCCCCTGGGCCCCTGGGCATACGCCGCCGCTCTCTCCCCCAGCTTCCACAGAGGCATATTGGCCGCAGCAGGAGGGGCACCAAGTTGTGGGTCAAGGTCAGAGATCTCCAGGGACATCTTATTTGGCCAATTTGCTCTCTCTCGGAATTTTTCGTGGTTTCAATAATTCTCTCTTTCCTAAAATGTGTACCATGATCCCTTCTTCAGTACAAGCTAAACTCATGGACTTCTGTGTGTAAGAAAATAAACTAATTAACTGCAGTTGATTTTTAGTATAATTGTCTAGCACCACACTCTCCTAGATAATGTAGAAATAGACTAACATATATGATAATATTTGAATATATAATATAAACACGATAATACTTAAAATACTACATAAACTGTACACATAGCCAGCACATTCTTTAAGATTTAGTCCAGCCATTTCTCTCTACAGGGAGTCAGCCTGGTAACCACCCTCCACCTTATCATTTTCTTCCCTGCCTTTCGGGGTCCTTATAATATCCTGCATAGACTTCGATCATCACATTGACTGTGTTGTGCTTATCACTTTAGATGTCTGTTTCCCGTACTGCCAGGGCTGATTTTTTTGTTGCTGGGATTGTCTAGGTTGTCAGGATATCACCAAGGTTTAGTACAATAGGCAGAGAGATCCATTCAGTAAGATTTATTCTCCAAACTTGTTTCTTTTTATAATGTCTGAGTTTCAATCTGTACACGGAACTTCGACCAATAATAGACTGAAAGCACGCATCGTGCCCCAGTCCGGTAGAAAAAGAGTGCGAGTCCTAGCTGCCTACCCTCTCTGGTCCTGCCGTTTGCCCTCCAGTGAAGATCATGGGGCAGTTTTCAAGAGAAAAAGTCATATGCATGGCAGGGAATCATTTGGCTAATGACAAAAAGCCCTCTAGGAAAAGAGCTGTAGTATGAATAGGATAAGCAGGCTGTTTGGTCTCGCGTTACAGTGTCATATTCACAAATGAATAAGCAAGCTGAAACATGAAGTGGATATATACGGATGCGGTAACACCTGAGGATTTGGAAGTCCTCAGATAGAAGCACAGAGTACTGGACTAGCCATGTATTGATGAATTCCACCGATAGCCCCCTCAGTGAGAAAATAGTTTGATCAAGAAGCTACAGAGCTGCCCACTGAGGTATTAAAGAGGAAAAAGTGGAGAGTCATTAATACTTTAAAGGTGAACTTGCCGAATGCCAGTGACTCACCCAGCAGGAGACTCTGGCTTATGTAAATGGACACCTTCATTAAAGATACAAAAATATTTTGCAAATTATGTGAGGTCAGAGATAGTGATTGACTGCGTTTAGCTATGCACTCTCTCATTAACATCCTACGCGTCCATGCCTGGGCACTGATCTGACCACCGAGAAGGACAGAGTGGAGAAGAATGAGTATTTTATTGAGATTCCTCTTCATGTAAGTCACTGGGAGATGTTATATAAACACGGTTTAATGAAAAACTCGTACAAGCTGACTGTTGGTCTCATTCTGTACTTGAGCGCACTAGACAGGAGATGTATCCCATTGGGATCTTGGGTCCTGGAAATGGCAGGCACATGGATTTCCATCCATGCCCTGTCACCTGTGTAAGAGCCCTGAGACTTCAGGCACGTCACTCGACCTCTCTGCTTCACTATCCTGGTCCTTTAAATAGGAAAAAAGAAAAGTGCCTGCTTTGTAAGTGCTGAATACAGTCAGTCCTGAATATGAGTGTTATTAATGTTAGGATGAAAGAGTCAGTCCATTCTGAACTATTTAATTTTTTTCTATGTTGTAAAGTCACAGTATATAAAAATTATGTGGTTCCTTTTTTAGCTTCCGTTTTATATTCCCCTAACCTTCCCTTTGCCAAGGTACATGGTATATGGTGAACAAGTATTAGTGTATCCACAAAATCAAATACTCGTAATCAACAGAAAAATAACAACTACATTCCTCATGCCAGCAAAATATAAAAGTGATCAATGTCACAAAAGTTAAAATCACCCGTTACGGAGGTAAAGTTCAAAAAGAAACAAAATACCTGCAATGAACAGGTTGAGGAAAGAAGCATTTTCTTCCACACCAGTAAAGGAGGCTAAATTGTTATCTTCTTAGCTACTTGTTCGATGATATGTATCAAAAACCTTAATAGTGTTGTTCATACTCCTTGAACCAGAAATTGTATTTTCAGGACATAATTTTAAAGAATTTATCTGAGAATAATAAAAGATACATATTTATGCCAATGTTATTAATAATAACCAAAATCAGAAATAAAAATCCCAATGGCAGGTTTTAAAGTTGTTTAAGTGTATAATGCCTAAGTGACTTACAACACATTTCTAGGATATAAAATTCATGTTGCTAAAGAGAATAAAAAGTAATGCTGTGGAGTGTGTTTACAACATTCTATGAAGTGCAGGAGCAGTTTATTCAGTAATAATATGCAGAAGAATGATGGAAGCTTAATATTAGTTATCCCTGCTGGTGACATGATTCACTATTTTTAACATTTTTTGGTTATTGATTTTCAGATGTTAAAATTTTGTCATCAGAAAAGAAAAAGCTAACTGCTTACCCAAAAGAATGCTACACTCACCCCGATTGCAATTTAACATCACACTCAAGAACGTTTTTGGTTCGCTCAGCATGTAGCTGAAATTCTCTTTGAACTATACATTTACAAATCACCTGAGAACATATTATTTGAATTTTTTTATATTAAAAGATACCAGCTATTTACTTACGGGAAGCCATCACCTTTCTCCCCCACACTTGTTACTGCTCATACTGAGCTTAGAGCAAGACCCCCTTATTTGCTGCTTTGGCCTGCACTCTGAGTTGAAAAGTGCTGATGTCGACGTGAGTCCTCCTGAGCAAAGCAGTCATGGGGGAGGCACGCCCCTCCCAGACTCCGAGGGCAAGAGCCTGTGTATATTCACCCTATGGAGTGGGTGCTCATGCAACAGAACATTATGCATTACTGACTATTATACTAAATAAAGGCTGATCTATTGTGCTGCTGATATGGAGAAGTTCTGATCTATATCGTTAAACATCAAAAAAGGGAAAACATAATACATCCCATGTCCTCATTTGTATGAAAAGCTGTTTGTGTCAGACACACACACACTCACATGCACATGCTTGCGTATGGAGAGCAAATCTCTGGGAAGGGGAATTGGAAGCTGGAATACGGATGAAGAAGTCTACTTTCACTGTATCTGCTTCTATAGTTTCAATTTGCCCCCACATGTATATGTAACTGTAAAACTAAAAATCAGTAAAAGAAAGCAGATTATATAATACCCATTAAAAAAGAAAAGGTCTTTCACCCTTAACAATGAGGGCCAAGGCATTTAAAAACTATCTTCATGTGTTAAGATTCAGAAATGAAAAATGGACAAAGGTCTTAACATTTGTCCATTCATTCTTTCAGCAAGCAAGGAGGCGTGGCTATTCAACCCCTCCTCCATGGGCACTAGACTCACTGTCTCTAAGGAGCTTACTGCCCAGGGTGAGAGACGGGTATGTACGTAGATACGGCAAATGGGAAGTCACTTTAGAAAAAACAGGGTTATAGGAGGCAGAACACAGGCACAAAGGAGATATTGAATAACCCTCTGCGTGAGTTAGAGACAGCTTAACCTAGAGTAGAAAGAGCCTCATCTTGAAGTTGTAGTAAAGGTTGGGTGGTAGACCACTGAGAAGGGGCATCTAGGTGGAGGAAACGGTAGGCACAAAAGCAGAGAGGCCTGAGACAGAATGACATGGGCCTGAAGCTGCCATAATGGTACATATAGTAATACTAGCTCACGGGCATTGAACACAGAGTATGTGCCCAACACTGTTCTATGTGTTTTCCATGATACTAACTCATTTCATCTTCACAATAATAAATGATGATTATTAGCACGTTTTTGAATGAGGAAATGAAGATTGGAAGAGCTTTGATTTTGTCATCTAGAGTCATGGAAAAGGTAGTTGGTGGAGTTAAGATTTGAACCTAGGTTTTCTGAGTCTAGCCATAAAATTTTAATCACTACTCTATATTGACACCTCTGTCAACGCATACAAGCTACAATTTAAAATAGGTCAGAAACCAGATTAGATCAATGGGCCATTCGGGATCCCTAGACTCATGCTTTCTTCACGGGACTGCTTAAAAAATAACATTTTTTTTTTCTGGCCTCAGGATTGAATCATTGAATATTTAGCAGATAGTCAGAAAGATTCAGAAGAAACAAATTTTATATCCTTATGGTGTTCTCTTCATCATTACTGAAAAATTACTCCAATTTTGGAAGCACTTTGGTTATCCATACTCACTGGAATTATAGACTATTTAATTTGAAACGCTAATCAAATCCTTAAAGTAAAGCCCTCGCTTCCACCCTCTGAGATATCAATGATAGCAGGTAAAGGCTGAGTGATTCAGTGTGCCATCTACCAGACGCTTTAGAAAACAGCACTTTAACGTATTTACAGAAAAATAATCACAATTCATAATTATATCCCTGAGGCTCTTTAACTTCCCAAAATACTTTTGAAACTATCAACTATTAAGCCATGGCTCGAATATTTTTGCATACATTGGATTTCATTGTATTTTAATTCCTTGAAAATTGTGCATGCATGCAAGCTATCTATTAACCATAAAATTTGATTAACCAAGTATCTTCTGCCTGACCCATATCACACTGCAGTCGGCTGTGTAGACCTGCTCTCCTAGGCATTTGCAGAACATAGGTTATGAATAAATGTTATATCCTCACAATGTAGGCTTTGCTGCCACCACTAATGATCTAGAAGGGTCCTCCCAGGCATACCTATTATACCCTAAATGCATCCATTTAGACTGACAGAGAGCTGTCTGCTTGGATTATAGAATGGTTTATGAAACAGAGCACTCATAAGTGCTTGGCTAATAGTTTATAATCCTGTATTGAATAGTTCATATACTAATTTATTACCCATGTCATGATCCAAATTCATATCTTAGCAGAGCTGCGGATGAACTGTTTATTCAGGTTCAGGAATCGCATCACTGCTGGCTTTTACAAGCCTTTTGGAATTTATTGTTGAACTCAATTGTGGAAAGATCAGTGCTTTGACAGGACATCGTACTAAGTTCAAATCTATATTTTTGCCCACAAGATCGAGTGTGTTGACAAATTTTTGGCATAGAACTTCTACACTCTGTGTCAAGTGAGACTCTTGTCTGATGCTTTTACAAAGTGCTTATGAAATTGATCTCCCATATAGATTTTTCTCATACACTCTTTCAATAGCCGAAGTTTCTCAATAGTACTTAGGCATCAAAAATCAAATCCCTTTAAAGTCTCTGGAGGGTCACATCTTCCAACTGCTTTGGAGACCATTAAACAGAACACATTCACAGCCTCTCATATGAAGAATACTGGTGGTGTGAGCAATCACTGCAGGAATATACAAAACACCAGGTAAGCTTTGAGAGACTCTGAAAGTTCCTTCACTCTCTTATAGTATCTTTCTTCTGCAAATATGGTGATAATCTTTGCTTTAATTTTAGTGTCCAAACCTTAATTCTAATTTAAATACTAAAGGAGGCATATATTTTGCCTGTCAAATTAGATTTTTATGGAGTAACTTGAATTACTTAAAAATTCTGATGTATTTTGAATAGGTAGTTTCTCGGATATCTAAGCACTGTCCAACACATAAATGCTGAAAAAGAGTCTATGACTTTTAACCTCATGGTATATATAATGCAGCCACAAAGAAGGAACTGTCCTTTGGTGACTATGCAAGGGTTATAGACATCATCTTTTGAATACTATCATTTTGGCCTATCGATCTTATTTCCTGAATACACACTGGAGACAATAATCAATATTCACAGAATAACCCCTCCTCATTCTTATTTATTCATTCACTACACAAATACTATTATGTGCCTAATAAGTTTTGTGCAAGACATGACACTATTTCTCCCCAGGATTATACTTTTGTCCATATATATTTTTTAAATTCCTACCAAAAGGGTTAATGGGAAAGAATTTGGAATGTAGAATTTTTAACACTAGAGTCAAATTTTCAGAGATACATTTATGACTAAGCCATCATTACTAGTAAGTATTTTCATATCAAGGAAAGTATTTTCATATAGAGGAAAGAGGTAATACATGAAATCAAGGAGTTTTGGAGAGCTTTTGTAGGGTAAAAAAGGTTACAGCTTCTCATTATACTGAATTTGGTGTACTATGCACTTGAGATGTTGCAAGTTATAAAGTCTTAAGTTAAAAAATGAAGACAATGCAACATTTCAAAGGCTATCAAATGAAAAATGCTATGAAGTCTCATGGTAATGATCCAGGGAGAAAAGAGTAACAGATTAATTTTATCAAAAATGCATCAACACATCAGGACAAATAATCCATGAGAATAAAGAATTGAGGTGGGAGTAGAAAAATAAAGAAAGCCGCAGATGTGTCCTCATTGGCCATCTTCATATATAAGAATTGCCTCTTATTAGGAATGCATATTAAAAGCAGTTGTGATAGAAAAATGCCCACAGTATACAATTAAACAAAAGGTATGTCTTGAAACAATAAAAAAAGCTTAATTCTTAAAACCCTGTTTCTTAACTCATGATAAGAACAGTAGATGTGTGTGTAAATTAATGTTAATTACAGTTCATAAATTCCTACCAAATCTTCATAATGGCATATTGCAAAATTGACATACAAAATGTTATTGAATTTGGGGAAAAAAAAATCACACATTAGAATAGACTGACCACCCTATTAGTAAGCCATCAGGCATGAAATTTCACTTTAATTCCACAGACCAGCCTCTTTAATATCAGAAGAAAAATGTCAGGTACTGATGATATATGTTAGGATAAAAGACATGGAAAATTCTATACTTTTAAGGAAGGAAATACAAAATAAGTTTATGAAATACTTCTTATTTTTAACCAAGCTATTGAAAATGAAATTACAATGTCTACAGGCTCAGAAATGAAATTAAATATGTTGACACATATATTAAGAATAAATCATCCCTAAGGTAACAATGAACGTATGAAAACTGGAAAAGGTTTTTGACCTGAATACTTCTTGAGTGTATCAGTCAGTCTATTTTAAGGTTTATAAAGGCATGGCAGACGCCAGTTAGTCATTCCCCAATAGCTATGGTCTTTCTTCCAGCCTCATAACCAAATTCCATTTTCTGTTTCGTTTGCATTTAGGTGTGATCTTGTGACTGTGTTTTGGCCAATGTATGGGGGCAGAAGTGATGTATGCCAATTCCCCGATCCCTTTTAGCCTGATCCTCCACATTCTTTCTTTTCATTCAACATCTGGCCAAGTGCACAGGGCACTGGGGAGAAGTCCAAGGACTTAAGCAATGGTAGAGACACCAATAGAAAGAGCAAATGTCCATGCATGAATGGAACAGAGAATAGGCTGGTTTACATTGCCCTACAAGCGGAACTTGAACTAATCTCTATTAGGTTTAACTGTTAAGATGTTAGGGATGTATGCTACAAAGTTGGCTTAACTCAAGGAAAAAAAACCCAGGTTGGAAGTAGAGGTCATTTGGTATATGAAACTGTAAATAAATGAACTTGCTTACATTGAATAATTTTATTTGTCTTATTAATTCAATATGGCTACCTGCTGAGTTATTTAAATTTGATTGCATGTGTCTGTATCCTGACTTCCACCTTAAGTAAAACAATCCCCGGAACTGAGACAGTTGAAGCAGAACCTTAAGAGTACTTTTCTGTCCACTTAGAATGAGAGGCAACTAATTTTTAGGGGCTCAGATAATGTATTCTAGAATGAGGCAGAACTCAATTAGTGTCCCAGCTCAAGCAGTAAATAGCTATGTGACCTTGGACCAGTTTTCTGAACTTCTGCAAATCTTAATTTTCTCATCTGTAACGTGAGGAAAATAATAGTACCTACTTCATAGTTCTGAGGACTAAATATGGCTATGCATTTAAAGTACTTGGTCTGCCGGCCACACAGGAATCACCCAGTGTCAGTGCTTATTTCTGTTATTCTCAGAAAGGCTAATACACTAGAAAGGGTCATCCTTTAGGAACTATCCTACCATGGAAAGTAGTAAAAAGTATACATATTACTAGTTAAATTCTATTTTAGCAATTTTAAGTGATGACATTTAATCTGGCCAAGGTAAACAACAAATGCAGTGCTGATTCAAAGTAAGCTGATTTTTTAATAAATAAGAGTGCAAGGGTTTAAAGACCTTAGAACCGGATGAGCCACGTAGAGCTTTTCTCTTACAGGCAACTTGCTCCCACACAGGCTTACTTCAAAGGGACGGTTCTTCAGGTTAACTTCAATACGAATATTTTCCCCTAAAAGTCTGAGATTCGTTACGGTTCACCAAGCATTTTCCTCTTATCAGCACACTGTTTTTTTTTCAAAATAATTCGGAAGGCTAGATTAATAAAGGATTTCAAGGATCTGCTGAGAAAAATGGAAAGTAGATGTTGGAAACAGGCAGAAAATTTACTCTCGCACCACAGTCACATGATAATAACATTATTTTATTTTATTCTAGGGAGAAGATTTCTTAGGTTTGGGGGTATCACCTGGATCTTCTCAATTTATGCTCTCATCATAAATAACGACATTACAATTTTCTCTTCATCAAAGTATTATTATGCATGTAATCGTTCATGGTAATATAATTTACGGAAGAAACCCAACTAAGTTAGAAGCAGGAAGTAAGTTTCTCTTTTCTCAGCCCTCCCCATGAAACATATTTGGCCCATTTTTTCTTTCCCTGTACTTGAGTGACGTATCAGGTGGGTCCCCATAGCTCTCCAGGTGACCGTGACATACTGCAATTCTAGGTCACAGTAATTAAGATTTCACTCCGCTCTAATTTTGTGAGTCCCAATATCTACCCAGTGTACCCCTCTGTCTTTCCTCTTCTTGGGTGGCCTCAGGTCTGGTCTTCCACTGTGCTGAACTAGTCCCCTGTTCCTTTCCCAAATACACAGTCACTAGACTGTTGCGAGTCTCTACATACTCGGAGCAGCATGACGGAGGAAAGGCGAAGAGAAGAAGCAAGGCCATTGGCTGAATGTGAGTAAGGGAGGCGGGAGGAGGGAGGGAAGCATGCATCGAGCAGGTGTCTGCAGGGGCGGCTGTGGTACAGCTGCTGGGCAGGACGAAGAGCATATCTATGGACAGAAATCATGGATTTATGGCTGGTCAGCAGAGTCACGAGTTTTTCCCCAGCTTCATTCAGTTCTTCTTTCACTAATGACTTGACAACATGCCCCACTGAACTATAAACGCCGTGGGGACAAGGGCTATTTCTATCTCATTCACCACTCAATTGCCAGAGCCTAGCACCCTGCCTGGACATCGTTTCATTTAATAAACATTTTGAAAGACTAAAATGGCAACGGGACTTTTCAGAATGAAGAGCTGAAATGTGCTCTAAGTGTCTCTAGATTTTTAGGACCTAGGATACAGAGACAAAGTTATTCACGGCCACTCATGAAAAATATGTCTCTTCCAAGAGGAAAGGAACCACAGACCAAAAGACCCAAGCCCTAAATCAGGTGAATCTCAGTAATGCAAAAATCCAACATGATTTGCATGGGGATATTTTTATTCAACAGGGACAGAGAAGGGAGGTACATGCCTCAGCCTCACCTTGATCACTAGAGAGGATGCGTGTGTGCGTGCATGTGCACAGGTGGTGCTCCCTACCTTATGAAATCCCATGAACCAGCAAATCAGCTGTGAGTGAGTCAGTCTGGGGAAGCCCACGTGTGTATATGAAACACACCCAATGCCTTTCAAGTTTGCTCTTCTGTTTATTTCTCTCCTGCTCGTACAATTGCTTTCCTTTTCTCTTGCACAGTAAATCTTTCTCTTCTTAACCATCGAGAGAAATGTAATAATAAAGTACGTGTTTCCCCCAGTGACTAAGAATGCAGAAAACATACAAAGCCAAAGCTTCAGCCTGTGATAACGGCACATGCTCCACACAATAACTCATCGAAGCTTTTGGGTTATGGAAAATCATTAGGAGCTCTGACAGGATGTTAGTGAGTGCTCTGAGGGGCTCTTAGGGGAAGAACTCATGATGACTGAATCAGGGATTAGAGGCGCTGCGTTCGTGAGTAAATCAGCTTTGTGCTGCACCATTACTTTCAAAACAATAAAGAAAGAGATATTGGGAAGATACTGCTGACAATAATGATGCAGGAAATGCTTACATGAAGATAGGCCATAATATATTTTAATCTGTTCTCAATATAGTTAATCATGCCATTTTCAACTAGGGAAAAATGAAGTGTAGCTTTCTGTCAAAAAACAAGTCTACCAATTTGACTATTTAAAAGATCTAGTATGACTCACGTCATGAGCATTTTGGAATTGAGAAAAAAAAAATCCCTTTCTTTTCTCCCATGCTGGCTATTGTCTGGTATATTTGACAAAAGGAATGAAATCACTCTTTTTATACTTTAAGGAATGCACGGAAATTCTTTACATCCAAACATGTGTGTATATGCATGCACACTCACACAACAAACATACATACACACACACAAAATCATTTGAACCAAAATCAGTTAAAACATCTTGAGTATTAAAAAAAAAATTCTGTTACAATATTTGCAGGGAAGCTTAGAGACAAAAATACATTAGAGTCTAATTTTCAAAAAAACCCAGCAACCCCAGCTCAAGGCAAGTTTAGACATTTACCACTGAGTGTTTTTATTCACCATTGCCTAGCACAGTATACCGACTATTTAGGCCATCTCTTTTCAAATACTATTTGTGACAGCAATTGCCCTGTATCACTAAAGAGACTACTCTCCATGAAGTTTTCTAGAGTGATTGAGATAAAAATAAAAATGTTCTGATATTCCCCCCAGGAAAGTGCCGGTGGTTTCCGAAGCTCAAATAAGCTTTAACTACATCCCACAGAGCAATGCCTCATAGTGTATTATTAGTATGATCAGAAAGGATCAGAACATGTTTCCAGGCAGGCCTCAGTACGAACCCCCGTTCAACATCGTCACGTGAGCTCTGCCGCACGGAGTTTTCGGCTTCTGAGTGTGTATGCACTGTAAATTGCTTAACATTTATTTCAAGTCAGACTTGTATTAAATACAGCAACACAAGCAAACGCTCAGTTCTCAAGATGTTTTCTCTGCCTCCTTGGGAGTTTGTGTTAGGTTTTCAGGGAAGAGCAGAAGCGAAATGCAGGCTTACTCAAGCCAGTGATAACTGAGTCACGCAAACTCAGTATCTACCTTTAAGAATTGGTTTCTGCTTCTGTTAAGAGGAAATGGGAACATGCCATCATCAGCTGCTTCCTAGGGAAACACAGAATTCCTCATTCCTGTTCAGTACACTTGTCGAATAAGCAAGACTCTTTCTATTATCAATAGAATCACTCTGCTTATCCCCTTTGCAACGCACAGGATTCTTAAGGCACTAATCACAGCATGTCATGGGAGGGGTCCACATACTTACAGGGCTAGGGACACGGTGGGCAGATATAGTCACTACTAAATTACAGGTAGCCTGCGGGAGATGGATCTGAATTCAGTTCTTAACCCTAATCGCCATACAATTGCACGAAGTGGAGAAGGTTGCTTCGTCTCTGCCGGCTTCATGTATTTGTCCGTGAAATTGGATAACAAGTACTTCTTAGACGAATACTGAAGACTGTATCTAACAACATATAAACGGCTCGGACGCAGACTAAGTTATCCTTACCTAGTCACTGTCTTTTCCCTCCTGCAACTTTGTGGTAGTATTAAGGTATATTTTAATATTAGTTCTGCAGGTCCCTCCGCCTGGCATGGATCCGGCGTACAGCAGTGCGTCAGTGTTAGCATACGTTGGACACCAGCAAGGAGGATTTGGGTGGTTAATAATTCACCATCATCAAGTTAATAGTATTTGATAATGACAAAAATGTAGTCTCAGAGTGTTTTTTTATTCAGTGCTTTTGATAGAGGATGTTCAATAATTCCCTTACAGTGGAATCCAATCCCTATCAGAAGTTAAGTTCCAATTCAATGCCACCTTTACCAAGCCCATTTATTATCATCATCATTATTATTATTATTACGACTGTTATTTTGCTTCAGATAGGTGGTACTGGTATCAGCTAGGATCAAATTAAGAAATTTTCACCAAGTAGAATTTATATTTCTCAAAAGGAAATTATCTCAATTCAGGAGATTAGTGGTATTATTATCTAATTACATTCCATGTTAGGGAAAAAACCTGTTTTTGTTTTTTATGAACATGATTGCAGCCCTTCTAAGGACTTTATAATAAGATATTCTGAGACAGTTAAAACAGACTATCTTCCATACACTATAATTCTTTTTGTTTAGGTTACCACATTTCCTAGTCAATTGGAAGTGCCACCTAACACTTTATTGGAAAACCAGAAGTGCAAAATGAACCGCAAGCATTCTTGTCACCCTGGGAAATGCTGACGAGACACGGTATAAGCGTTATATCTTTAAGTTGTTAAAAGGAAAAAAAATAATACGTGTGATTTTTTTAAACCACATTTGGGTATTAGGTGTACCAGAATCAGAGAAATTCAGTGCTGAAAAGGTATTTATAGACCATCTGATCCAGCATCCTTATTTTATAGACTGAGAACACCAGGACAAGATTATACCAGTAAGTTTATGAATCTGCCCACCCGGCTTGGGGCAATTTCTGGACGGCATTAATCCGGGTGTGATTTCTGAGAACTTAGTAGTGGAAGGGAGAGTTGCTTCTCCCCAGCGTGTGTTTTCCCAAAATAAGTCGGGTCATGATTTAAGAATTCTGGGTAGGAGAAAAAAAAAATAAGGTATTTTAAGAGGTGCATATACCATAGGAGCCATATTTAGGAAAAATAAAAAAACAGAGGTCCACAAAAACAAGTATATCCCTATCCATATGCTGTGAAGGGCTCAGCCCAGACCCTGGCACCTGGCAAGTATTTAAAGGCTCACGTCAGCGCAAAGAGACAGTGGGGGCTGTGGGGGGGTGTTTTCAGGCATCCCACCTGGCTTCATAAGGCTGCTTATTTCTAGAAGCACGTGTAAGTAAACAGAAGTAGTGGTAATAAGTGACTGCAGGCAACACCATTCTGTAGCCACATCTTTAAGTCGGGGAATGCGCAGGATTTGAGTCACTGCCCCTGGTGATAGGTCAGCAGCAGCCCTTCCTCTCCTCGTCTTTCTGCCCCCGGGGCTGCTCCAGGGGCCTGCAGTCCAGGGGGTGTCATCAGCACCAGCTCTCACTGGGAAGACCCCCTCAGGATGAAAATTTAGGCTAAAGCGCCAGGATTTTCCATGTTACTTTGGGAAGGATGGAAGCTTGTGAACCTTCTTTGTTACCATCTGCCCATTTCATGGGGGTCAACTCTCCCGATTCCCTCCTCTGGGGGACATGGATATCCACTCCCATTCAGACTCCCGTCCTATACTCGTTTATCCTGATTCTAAGGCAAGTATGTTTAGAATAAATGCTCTCGCTAATGTGCAAATATGCCTTTTCCACTGACAATATTACACATTTCCAGGAGAAGAGATTATCTCAACCTCTGTGTTTCATATAACACTTAGCACAACGCCTTGTTTATTACATGTTCTTCATAGGTTTATTGACATTAAAATTATATTTATTCCATTAACATCTCCACTTAAATGTTTACTTTCTAGGACTGCTTTACAGTTGTCAGCTGGTATTTCTCTTTCTTAATAGTCAGGGGCTATTCTTTTCTTGCTGGGATTGGAGCCTTTATTTATTCCTCTTTCCTGTTTTTTTACTCTCTTGATTGGTGATACACATCCTCAAAAAAGCCTCCCAAGAAAGGCATAGAGGACGTTCTTTTTCTGAGACCTACTGTCAATTTATTTTAAACCATGCGCCCCCTTCAAAAAATAAAAACAACTATTTAAGAGCAGTATTGAGTATTTAGCGGTCTCTCAGATGAATGAGTTTTACACACTAGAAGCTTTTAAGATCTCTTCTTTGTTCCTGGCATTCAGAAATCCTGCAGTTTTACTTTGTGCATGTGTCCTTCAGTTCCTGCATGTTTTTGTTGTGTTTTTTTGGATGACTCTGTATTTCCTACTTTCTCTTTTAAACAGCCTGAATTTTTATTAGTTTGATATTGGATCTCCTGGATTAATACCCTAAATCATTTAGCTTAGTCTACTGGCTCTTTATTTGCTTCTTTTCTGGGAGACTTGCGCATCATCTCCCACTTCTCCTATTATTTTTTTAACTTGTGATCTCTCATAAAAGCCATCTCTCTCTAAAAAAAAAAATAGTACGTTGTATGTTTCTGAAGATATTCATTAGAGTCATTTTGAAGGCCTTGCTTCCTGTATTTTTTCTTTTTTCTGAATGTATTGTCTTTTCTGATTTCATCCTGCCTTTCATGTGAGAGGTTTTCCTCCAAGGTCTTGATCTTGACTGTCTGTTTACACTTAAGAGTAAGTTGCTGTAAGGAATGAGTAATCAGACACCCTGGGCACATGCGCAAGGCTTAGTGACTGGCAGGCTTTGGTGTGGAGTGATAGGTTAGAGAGCTGACTTCAGGTCGAGGGAACTCCAGAGACCAGATGCCTCTAAGTCTTTGCCTTGAGCCTGTTCATTCCCAGGAAAGGCTTGTACATGTCTGGCTCTAGAATTGCAGGAAAGGATGCAAAGGCCAATGGACAGGGCTGCGCACTCACCATTCAGAGCACGGTCTTGATCCTCAGGCTACTCCCAATTCTCAGTCCGGGAGCTCAGCCCCCTGTGCATGGAGTTTCCTGGTCAGGGGATGTCTAGTCTACATTCTCTTTGTCTTGTATGGGAGGAAGAAAAGGCACTTAGCTATGGAGGGTGCAGAGGGGTCTGCTCTTAACATAGACTTTCAACACAACACCTGATGCTTCAGATTGCCAGGTACATGTGGTGTTCGGTGAGCTTCCCTGGCCTGTTTCTCATTGTATCCTCTCTTTAATGCCTTTTGTTCTAATTTCCTCAGTTCTGCTAAGCAAGTGACTACCTCTCCATCTGCCTTTTGTTTTAAGTCCGTCTCTCATTGGTGTTAGCCTACCCTTAGTCATGTAAATTTATGCCTCTTTTGGAATCTAAAAGGGTCATGGCTCAGGTATTTAAAGATTCACATTGAAAAATTATGCCTGACCTCTTTCTGAGGACAGGGGTTTCAAAACAATATTATTATTTGCATCATATTTAGATTTTCTTTCAGAGTCACAAATGGAAGGACAAGAAGAATGCATAGAAAAAGAGAACTTTTTCTGAGATAATTTGGCAAGAGACAAGAATGTAATGATCAGCTGTACGTCAGACATCTGTAGTTTGGGAGGGCTACCACAGAACCGTCTCTCTCTACAAAAGAACTTTTTAAATGATAAGATTTATAATTTATTAAGCAATTTTTATGTGTTAGGCACTCTGTAGGTGCTTCATATAAAGGTGACCTTGTTTAATGATTACAACAACTCAAAGGCCACCTCTTTGAACAATTCTTCAAATATTTTGGCAGATAAATTCAATTAGGTGTATGGAAATATGTGGTTTGAGCCAAAGCTTGCAGACAATAAACAGAGTCAGAATTAAATTCCAGATCAGTTCATCCTCAATGACTGTGCTCATTTACTTTCCTACATTGCTCTGTTTGAAATAGAGCCAAACACACAAACAAAACCCATATCTCACCTTGCTCGTGACAACGATACAACAATGAGCCTACCGTTAAGGCTTAACGATAAATAATACGAGTGCACGACTGAAAACACACTTGCATCTGGGACCCACTGAAACGGAAGTCTCGCACACTGGGTGCAGTGTCTTGAACTAAGGTGTTCTGTTGGTAATGGAAAGGAAACAATGATTTGGAACAGGATTTTGAGGAAAGAATTGACAACATTTGGCACATCAATAAGGACAGCAAAGGGGAGGGAGGACTGACAGATGATTAAAGTTTTAAGTCTTCAGAGAATACTTCTGCCACAAAGGTGGTTTAGGACAAGTACACTGAAGCCTGACAAGACGGTGGAACAGACCCCACCTTTGCTTCCCCCAAAATCTGCTAAAAGGCAGGTTGGAAAAATAAAAAACACACACGAAAGAATGTCGAATCCAACCTCTGTCTGTAAAAATCTAACCACACTTAAGGTGCTAATTCAGTAGAACAGCTATTTATACAGATAATCTTAACATACTAAAATGCCATGGTCAGTGAATGCACCGCAAAGATGCTAACTTTTAACGAGAGCCATGCAACTCTACCATGTGTAGACATTTCCTAGGTGCTTAGAACATGCTGGACTCGCCAAAGTACCTGAGGAAGGAAAAGGGAGTTGCAACAGCTTCATAGAGAGAGAAGATGTGGGTGGCCTGGAAGGGGCGTCTGAGAAGACAAGCCTTGAGCATCCGTTCACACACTCTCTCATGGGCACAGGACACCAGCCCCAGTACGTAAGCAGAATTTCGCAGTGGCCACCAGAGATAGACCGTCCCACAAGGAAGCTATGGCAGTAACAGGCCCTGTATGACTACATACACACTGAGTATACATGCCCCCTTTTTTGAACAATAATTTGCTTCTCAGGGGTCCTCTTTATGCAAAAGGATGGCCTAAGACATGTAAAGAATCACATAGAAACAAATACTTCCTCCTTCAAATCAATAAAAAAATATTAATAGATTTAAGAAAATGTAAGTATAAAATGATTTAAGAATATTGTATGAAATAGATTTATACACCCTGAAATTCTTCTCACTGTAAATCAGCTGTCATGTAAAAGCAATTTAAAATTCCTTGATTTAAACAAAATTTGGTGTACGCAGCATTCGGCAGGTTCTGAAATTAAAATGTGACCCAAAGAACTCTTTCAAAAAAAAGACACAGAATTTAGACCTTGTCTCATAACACTTCAGCGTTTCCTCTCGATTTGGTACTTTACAGCCTCTAAAAGAGCTAGTAAGAACCCTGCCTTTTATAAAATCTACTATTATCCTCAATGTAAAATAGATGCCAGGGACATAATAAATTCTGGAGTAGATGATCCTTTAATCTTCTAATTAAGGACAAATAATTTAATTTCCCTATCAGTTTCTCCTTGACGTAGTCCCGATTTAAGATGCCTCATTTTACCGGTGCTTCTTTTTCAAGAAACAACGATGGCTACAAAACCAGGGACTCATCAAAGTGTTTCGAAGGGGCAACCTTGTTTGGTGGCTGTTATCAAGGAAATACATCTGCATTAAAGTTTTAGGTATTTGTTTACTAGCAAAATAAGATGCGATAGAACACCCAGGAAGAAATCTGGGATTACACAAAATAAATCTCTCCTGACTCAAACTTAATAACTTGCTCCAAAAGCTCTCATAAATTATCAGCTTCAAAATCATTCAACGTGTCTGAAACGTAGTGTGTGTGTCACCGATGTACTTGAAGTTCGGCTGAGAAAGTGTATCATCAAAATGCGGCGGTGAAAACTGCCAGCAGCGATGCCACCTTGCAATCAATCACATATCTGTCTCAGAATTATCAAGTGTCAGAAAGCTGTAATTTCATCTGCTTCTAGCTGCATATCATTTAAAACTTCATATTCTCATGGAGAAAGAAAAAGTAAAAACATGTGTCAGCGCCAGCTCCCTCCTTCTGCAGACCCAAGGTTCCCACAGCACCTTCTGGGGTCCTTACTTTAATTTGTGTTTGAGAATTTTTTTTTTTTTTTGCCGTGGACTCTGTGTGTTACCCAGTTTATGAACACAGTGGTATAGTCAATTCTCAATTATCTGTCGGAACGGAAGCCTATGGTGGCGCTGATAATCC
The DNA here is from genome assembly GCF_040802235.1 of Manis javanica. Taxonomy (NCBI): domain Eukaryota; kingdom Metazoa; phylum Chordata; class Mammalia; order Pholidota; family Manidae; genus Manis; species Manis javanica. The sequence continues at coordinate 103,319,562 of NC_133167.1, forward strand.
AAAATCACTTTATATTTGACTTTCAAATACATTATGTGAATTTTCCCTGGGAGGTTTACCTTCCTACTAAGGCTTTGCTAGAACTAATATTAAAATATGTTTGCATTCCTTGAGTGCATGCCAACTGATAGCAGTAGAAAGCAGCCAGAGTGGGTCTCAGGGGCACGTTAGCCTGGGATTAAACGATGCTATGAAGAAAGGTCAATATGGGTTTTCCGAATGTGGGTAATTGGGGGGTGGTTACCTAAGATACTAGTTTTTCATTTTCTTAAATCTTGCAGGAAAAATAAATCACTTCAAAGTGTTTTAATGCAGAAGACCATATTTTAAAATATTAAGTGAAGTCAGGTTTTCACTTTAGTTTGATTATTTGGCTGTGGATCAAAAATTTACTTATTTTTAAAATAAAAAATATAAAATAGTCTTGGAAATGGTTTTTTATAGTTATTAATTTATTATAGAATAGATATCTCTATATCATGTTACCCTGATATAAGAAATGATTAACCATCTGAGGGTATCAGACAATTTCTTAAGTATTTTGCATTATCGTGGTGTATCAGTATTAGAACTCCAGACAGTAATGAACTAATTTATTCAATCTATTTTAAAAAATATGAAGTTGCCCCATTGAACCTTTTCATCATTTCTGTTCTCACCAGACTTCTAAAAAGTGTAAATATCCAGTTGAACACATGGATTGATATTCTTTCTTTCACCCTAAAACTTATATGTCTGGAAGATGAGATTATATTTGTTCTTTCCTAGCTAAGCAGATCATTATAGTAGGTATTTAGAAATATTATGTTGCTCATTTCTTCACTGATACGCCTTTACTGAATGAAGAACATACACAGTCAGGTCATCTACATATGGATAAAATTGGCACTTGTACTTTATCAGCATATTAAAACACTAAAAACTACCTCAAGAAATAATTTCTCTATTTCTCCCGAGAACCATGCAACTGGGGATGCCAATGTTTGTCTTATAATTGATGCTCACCTATGTGTTGGCTTTATAAGATTGGGCAGTGGGCAAGCTCAGGGCAGGCCGACCTCCAGCAGATGGCAGGCAGCAGAGTTTAGAAGGGAAAAGCCAGGTTTTGGATTGGCACTGTCAAAGTCTGAGAAAACATAGCCCAAGGCGCACTGAGAGAGCTGGTCGTCACACAGAAAGAAATCCTTCAGACGTTATGCCACAAAGAGCTTTGAGCTGAGAAATCAGATCCCTTGATGGTGCCATGAATGAAAAGCTGCTCAGACAATTCCTAAATCCATCTCTGAAGGTCTTTTTCCTCTCCTAGCTCCTATTTCTCTATTTTCTCTATCTTCTTGTTCTTCTCTTCTTCTTCCATTTTGCCCCCTCCCACCTCTTCTTGGTGATTTCTAAGATCCCCAGAATTATACAGAAAACTCAGCATGCGGTGACTCAACATACCCAATCTCAAGCTAGAGGGCTTGAGTGGATGCTAATGAATGAATTTCTGGACAAAATGTGGGAAGAGAGACAGAAAGAAAAGAGAGAATGGACATACATTTCATGAGTGAAGATCTAGGAGAAATATTTGGGATTCTTGCTCTCCAGATGTGTCATGTTATGCAGCTGCCTTGTTCAAATTTGATGGTAGATAACCTTCTGAAGTTTGTAGTCGCAGGCACTCAGGTGGATGTGAGTGTAACTGAGTGTTGGCTGGGGTGGTGGGAGAGGGAGATTAGGCAGCGTTATAGTCTATGGATGATCTAGTTTGACAGGTAGACACATGCAGGGGATGATGGTACCCTTGATATAGCTCAGCGATGAAAGGCTTTGGTATTTTTGAATCATGGGTTATAGAAAATAGCATCCAGATGACTGCACCCCACTCTAACACGCAGAGATATTTGATATTTTCTATGAAAAGAGAAGATACCTTTAGCAGGCGATCAAAGGCTGGAGACCTTGGATTGCTCTTGAATGAGTCAGTTCTGCTATTACTGGATTCAGTCATGGAAGTCTAGGCAAAGCCAGTCAATTACACTTTCCAGTTGAAATTTAAAACCAAGGAGTTACTCTTTATTCCGTCATTTACTACATCTAATCCATCTGCAATCCTGTTAGTTCTCAATGTACCTGCTCCTCTCCATTCAGCTTCTATGTTCCGAATCTGAGGTACCAGCATGTCGTTCCAGAGCAGACGCAAGAGCTCCTCAGCTGCTCTGCTCATTTTCCTGCCGCTCATTCTTCACAGAGCTGCCGGGGTTCCTCCACTAGCATGAATCAGGCCTACTGCCCCAACCCTTGACTGGCTTCCCACTGCTCCTAGGCTAAGACCCAGGTGCTCTACCGTGGCCTACGGTTCTCTCTCTGTGGGACTCAGCTGTCGCTTCTGCAAGTTCACCTCAGACGAGTCTCTCCCTGACTCACTGCCCTGCAGACCCAGGGAGTCCTTGATCTCTGGGTTCTGCAGTGTTTTCCCTTCTGCCTGGAGTGCCCTTCGCCCTGGTCTCTGTTTGGATGTCTGTTCTCATCCATTAGGCCTCCAATCAAAGTCACTTTCCGTCTTACTTCCTTCATAGCATCCAATATAATATGAAAGGTCTCACTGCTTTACATTATTATTTATCGTTTCGCACCAAAATTTAAGGGAGGAGTTTTAAATCTTCTTCACTCCTATAAGAATGTCTGCCGTGATTAGAGGTAGACACTTCTACTTGTAAAATAAGAAAGGCCCGGGGAATATAATGTACAGCATTGGGAATGTAGCCAATACTATTGTGTAACTTTGTATGGTGACAGATGGTCACCTGACTTACGGAGGAGATCATTTCATAATTTGTAAAAATATCAAATCACTATGTGGTATACTTGAAACCACTGGGGTACAGCATGCCAATTATATTAATAATAATATAATTAATAATAAAGAATGCCTGCCATATAGTTGATACTCAGCTAATGGTTGATGAATAAATGCACAAAAGGTGACATCTTTCCATGATGCCATACCTTCTGTAACTCATCTAAATGCCAAACTTCTAATTTGTGAATCCAGGCAATCAGCCAATCCAAAATTGACAAAAACAGGAACAGTTAGGGGATCTAGTCTTTGTCCTAGAAGTAGAGGCTTAGATTTTCTCTTTGTTGTGTATTTATCTTCAGTCAAAATAATCCCTGAAGCACCATGTTGCATGGGGGAAAAAGCTGGGCTTCAGATGGTTTTGGAAAAACTATGTTCTGATGATGCCACCCAGTAGTTATCAACCCGGGCATTGTGTTTCCTGGAAAGAGAATAAGTAAGGATAAGACAGACAGGCCAGCTGTGGGAGGGTCATCTTTGATACCTGACATTTTGCTCTTTGTCTCATGCGCTGTAGCAAGATCCTTGCTGGACGATGCAATGGGGTTGATCATAACAGTTAAATATGTTCACAGAGGGCCTGGGTTGCCGGACCACACAGCACACAGAGGTCCGTGCCTCCTCATGGGCCACATCAGTCAGCAGTAAACATCAGCTCAAGAGCAGGCTGTTTATCCAATTCGTATTTAACTAGTGAATTTTGAGTAGCAGCTCAATGCTTCTAGATTTGGAAATTTAAATAGATAGTTTTTAAATGGATTTCTCTCTTATAAGCCTTATCAATGAGGAATTTTTAAATATGTTTTCAGAACATTTTAGAATTATTATTGTGAAGATAGTACAGAGAGCTCCTATATACCACACATCCAGTATCCCACAGTAGAGGTCCATTTGTCACAGTGAGTGACCCACTATCAATACACTCCCATTAGGCCCACGATCCACTGAGACTGCTTCATTTTTCCCTCATGCCTTTTTTCGTCCCAGGATCCCATTCAGGACACATTACATCTAGTTATCACATCTCCTGAAGCTTTTCTTGTCTGTGCCAGTTTCTCAGACTTTCCTTAGTTTTGGTGACTGATAATTTTGAGGAACACCAGTCAGGTATTTCACAGAAGGTCCATCCCACAGATTTTGTCTGTTCTTTTTCTCGTGACTAGACTGGAATCATTATTTTGCAGACCACAGAGGTAAAGTGCCAATCTCATCATCTATCATATCATATCAAACCATATCATTTCATATCACATCCTATCCTATCCTATCATTTCATGCCAGGGGTACATATTATCAACATGACTTATCACTGTTGATGTGACCTTTGATTGCCTGGCTTGAGGTAGGTTTATTAGGTTTCTCTATTGTGAAGCTACTTTTTCCCCATCGGGGGTGGGGCTTTATGTTCCACCTGCTTAAAAGGGGAGTCACTATATAAAATGCTTAGAATTTTTCTCCACAGATTTGTCTCTTTTCTTCATTTATTTATTTGATGGCTTATTTATATCATATGGCACATGGATATTTATTTTCCACTTCGGGTTGTAATCCAGTACTACCTTATTTCACTGCTTTATTTTGTATTTCTTTATAGCATTACCACTTGATACAAAAGTATTTTCCACCTCTGTAAACTGCGTACACACCATTATATAAGCATAGACAATGTAGGCATCATGCATGAGGTCAGGGACTTTGTTTATGATTCATCCAAGTATTTTCAGGCATAGAACTATACCTGGCAGGTACGTAATAAGTCCTCAATTAATATTTAGTTTGAAGGAATAAGTCAGTGGATTAATAATTAATCAGTAGACCTGCTACCTAAATAGACACGTGAACCAGAAAATGGAATGCCTATGTTCCCTTCACGCACAAGTCAAACAAATTCCCACCTGACTTCGGAGAGAACGACCCCTCCTCCACTGCAGGAACACTGTATCCCCCTCAGGCAAGAGACCCCCACCCCCTCTACCCTGCCCAATTCTCTCCTTATAAATAGTGGGATGTGTCAGGGAGGCAGGTTTGGAAACCTCTTGGTAAACCTTGAGGGAGGGAGAAATCTGACTCTAATTGCTGCGTTTCCCTGGAGCTATTATTTTTTATTTTGGTATCATTAATATAAAATCACATGAGCAACATTGTGGTTAGTAGATTCCCCCAATTGTCAAGTCCCCCCCCCCACATACCCCACTGCAGTCACTGTCCATCAGCGTAGTAAGATGCTATAGAGTCATTACTTGTCTTCTCTGTATACACTGCCTTCCCCGTGCCCTCCCCCAGGTTATGTGTGCTAATCATAATGCCCCTTCTTCCCTTTATCCCTCCCTTCCCACCCAACCTCCCCAGTTCCTTTCCCTTTGGTAACTGTTAGTCCATTCTTGAGTCTGCTGCCCCTGGAGCTATTTTTTAAATGAAGGGGATTTGCCCCTACAGCTCTCAACGTTGGATGTTACCTGTGTTTCCAGAATAAAAGAATTTCCAGGCAATGTTTTATCACAGACTTATAATTATGTGCAGTCTTTCCCCCTTAACTACATTCTATGAAATGTAAGCTAAAAGAACACATCTTTAAAAAAAAATCATCTGTTTGCTCCATATTCTTCTTCAAGTTTATTTGTGTGGGAGGAATCCCTTATGCCCACCAGAGGTCCTGGCATATAATAGGAGCTCAATAAATACAATGTACTGAGCCTACCTCCTTAGCATCTGTATCTTTGAATTTGTACTAACTGGATGCCCTTTTTGTCCCCCCATTTTAAAGCCATTGCTGCCTTCGAGGTGACCTCTTCCCTTCTGTTCCCTGTGAGGGGTAATTGAGATGCTCAGCTCTTATGAAGGTCAGAAACGATTCATACACCCCTGATCAATCTTCTTCCTCCCTCCTCATTTTAGGTGACGAATTCTGCCGCAGCTCTCTGAGATGGCATTACTACAGTGCCTCCAAAAGAAGAGCATTCTAGAATTTCACAATTAGACTTACATTTGCAAAACAGTATATACATGAGAGTCATTAATGTATGACCATTTCATCCTATGGCATGGTACCACCAACTGCCATTTTGGTGACAGGCAGTTCTTAGAAGAAAATGTAAAATGAGAAATAAATCTTCATCTTTCCAATGAGGAAATGGTCAAGGTCTTTATTTCTGCCATGTCATTAGTTCTTTAGACACTTGGACCATTGAATAATTTGATTCATCTGGGACACTCCAAAGCATTAGTAGTTAATTCATCTTTGAAATAGCTTTCATTATTCTGTCCTGCTGCTAGGTTCTAGTGCAAAAAATTATTCAATAAAGGGTATCTTTATAGGCACATGGATTTTTTTTTCCATTGGATTAAAAAAGGGCAGTGTCTCACGAAAGTCCCAAATTAATTTGCAGTAAGAAATATGGAATGCGGAAATAGGAAGGGGGCCTGGTGAACTCCGCTCTGTCACCGATTGCCTCATAAAACCCTAATCGGAGCTTACTAACTCCAGATAGGTCAATGGGTACTGATAAAATCAGACTTCCCTTTAACAAGTCAGGAGAGTTGTTTTGAAACGTAAGAAAACCTTATGTGTTTATATTTGTCTTTCTCAAGCGAGTTCAAAGTCCTTAATAAATCTTACTCTTCTCCCAAAGAGGCAGAGAACGATGACCTTTTCCAAAATACTAAGGCACAGCAAGGTTGGGCTTTGACGAAGAAAGGGGGTCTACAGCAAAGTCAAGGATCACTTCCAAGTTTCCTGGCTCCTGGCTCAATGGTCAAGTCAGATTTATGTTGCCGCTATGACTACAATTGACCCTGGGAATTTGGCTATTATTTTCTGAGAAGAGCTTCTACATGAGACGTTCTGCCCCTATGTATGCATTATAATTTACAAATGTCAAATAAGCTAGAAGAGAAGAAATCGCGGAGCATTGGGGTCCTTGTAAAAATGTGAACAAGTCGATAAAGCTCACTAATTCAAATGCATTGAAAAAAGGGCTCATCTGAATTAATGAAGCCTGCTTATAAGATCTTATAATAAGTAAATTGTGTTATTAATTCAAACTGGGAGAAAAGGGGATAGTTGCCAGCTGAGAACCACGAAGCATCCTTTATGTTCCAAGCACAGCACTAGATGTTGTGCCTACAGTATTTAGTAAGGGACAACCTCCAGGCGATGTAGATAAAATTACCTCCAGTTTGAAGCTGATTTGGGAGTAGCTTAAGGCTGTCTCGTGCCTAATGTTGAGGGGCTAGTTGGAGAAAAGGGGAAGGATATGGGAGAGGGGGAGGGCAAAAGGAATTTGCTTTGCCAGGAATGAGTGTTAACGGTGCTCCCACACATTTTGGGGCCTATGATGGAAAACCAGTCTTCAAGGGACCAAGGGAAGGTATGGAAACAAGTGCTGGTCTTGAGAACATGAACAAGAGTGTTTCTCTCTCGTTCCCCAGAGGGTGACTGATCACCTGTCATGCCCAGGAGAAAATAATCTGGGCACGAGCAGCTGAACTGTTTTGTATTATACTTTGTGGTATTCACTTCCAAAAAAAGCAGAATCTCGTGACCACAATACAGTTGGGAGGTGGAGGCCGGGGTATTATAACAAAATAACCTAGAGGCACATAAATTCTTGATCCCTGAGCTGGGCTTTGGGCCAGAAACACTCCTTCCTGGCCTTAAGAGCCACATTTAATCTGACCCCTTAAAATGCAGGTTTTGAGGACTTGGATCCTTGATTCTTTCTCTCGGGGTCCTGCCCTGACAGCTGAGTGCTCTAGGAACGAAGGGTCCTTACAAGGAGATGTTACTTCCAGTCTGAAGGTAATTGGTCACAAATCCTCTCCCCTAAAATTCAGGGCTGAAAAGTCTTTTCTTCACATGATGGTGAAATGCTGTTGGGAGTTTCGGTTAGTAAGGCAGTTACCGAGAGCATTTCATAAACATGTCAAAGTCTTTCACAAAGGCTTATAACACTTGTAGGTAACTTTAAGGAAATATAGATGCAAGAATTTGTATATGAAATGTTCTCAAAATGTATAATACAAGGCTGAAAATAAATTTTATGCTATAAATTAATTACAGCAGAAGAGATAGGCTTAAAAATTGTAACACTCAGAACAATTTAGAGCTATTCATAATAATTCTAGTAAAAAAAAAAAAAGCTAAGAGAATATAAAGTAAAAGTGTCCTGTCCACTTAGGTGGCTTCATAAAGCTCTGAAGTAGTTTAATAGTATTAATTTCTAATCCCTTTACTTTTGCTGATAGAGGTACATTCAGGAAGTCTTGATATAAGTAGATTTGAATATACTCAAATAGGGTATTTTATTCCAAAATTTATGTCTCCAACCAAGATCTTTTATCTTTCTTCCAGAACCATATATTATTTCCTCCTTAATATTTCCATCTGTATGTCCCATGAGCACCTAAGACTCAACATGTTATACAAATTTACCACCTTATGTCTTATTTCACGATAAGGTACAGTCAGTCAACTTCAAGCCAGGGATCTCAGTGTCACTCTTGTATCCTCCCATTTCTTACCTTCCTCACCCAAGTATTATACAGTTTACTTCTTAAATATGGTCGGAATTTGCCACAGTCATAATTGTGGCCACAATCAGTTCCCCTCATGACTACTAGAAAAGTGTAAATCCTTCTCCCAGCATCTGATTTCTCCCTCCTGCAAATAGCTCTCAATTCTGAGTAACATTTTCAGTGCATTTCATATGAATGGCTTTCCATTCCTTTTAGTATAAAATGATAAATCCATGACATTACGCACAAAACCCACCCACTGAGTCCCCTGCTTTCCTTCCCAGCCACTCTCTACTTATACAATAATACATACATTTACATTTCCCTGACAGCCTGGGCCTCTCCTCCACAGCACTTCACATTTGTAATTATTTGTTTAACGTCTTTCTTCCCCATTATACTGAAAGCCCCATAAAGTAAGAATCCCAGCTGTCTTGTTTGCTGTATTCCCAGAGCTGCTGACAGTGTCCGGAAGTGGTGGGTGCTCAAGAAATCATTTGCTACAGTTTACACCCCATGTGTAAGCTTGTGATTTAAAACCTAAAGTCATGGGACCTTTAATATGCTTCCTTGTGAAAGAGGTAGAGCCATAGGCCCACAAAGCAGGCAGAAAGAGACTCAGACACGTGCAGTCTCTTGACACCTAGAAGGTTATCTTAGCACCACGGTGAAGCCAAGAATTGAGGGTGACAGAGCTTTGCTCTGGCACTTTTGTCTTGCAAACCATCTTGCGCCTGTATCTTTCCATCTCTTCTCAGATGACCACTGTGATCTTGACTTATTTTCCCACCTGCTGCCTCTGTGATTCAGACCACTCTGATTCCATGGGTCAGTTCAAGTTAAAGTCACTCTGGTCCTGATTACTATCTCCTCTGCGAGGCAGAAAATAACTACATGACATTTAAACATGTAATTGAAGGAGAAATTGATGGCTGTTTTGGATGTAATAAAAATTGATGTTAATAGTCATTTATTATGGATACAAAGGCATGATACACTCTGAATGTCATTGGACTGATGTCAGAGTAAGACCTGAACATTAGGGTTGATGTTAAAAAAAAAGAAAAGATTAGCAGAAATTACTTCTAAATTGTAAAACACAGATTTAGGATGGTGTCCGTCTCTAGGCCTTGTGAGGGATTACAACCTCTTAGACTAGTTTAGTCTTTAGAAACACCTCACATGCTTGTATACATGCACAGGTATGTGCGCCCAAAGAGCAAATTCCCTAGTCCAAAGACTGTAACATTTGAATACACGTTATCTTTGTTCTTGAAACAACATCTATTAAAGATCAGTTTTATTTTTATGGTTATATCTCTTTTGAGGATTAAATCTTTACAGAATTTGGAAAGGAAGATGCATTATTCTCCACGTGCACATTTAGTGTCCCCTTAAAGCATTGCTTTAAGTCGCTTAGAGTTAGCTTGAAGTCACAAACTCTACGCTTGGTAGCAATGGGGGAAAAAAAAGGCTTTTTATATTCTGTCTGCAAGATCTTCCTTAGGATCTGCTTGGCAGATTAGGCGGATGAGTTACCTAGAAAATATTCTTGAGAGACATCAGTGAGAATTCGGTTCTGCCACTTCATTTTATGTAGTAAAGGCTGGCCACTGCCTCCATCCACTGGCAGCTGCTAATGAGAGATTGCTCCCTAAGATCATTACTGGAAATAAGTTCCCTTGTAAAAATTAATCTATTGGTGCCACATAATGCAAAATTTCAATTATTCATTCATCTTATTTATTACCCTATATGTAGGGCTCTTGAGCATCTAAGCTGTCCTGATTTCAGAATGCCTATTTTTATGATCACCGCGAAAGAAATAATAGTTTAATATGCCTTTTCTCTGACACTTAAAACGCTACTTTTTTAAAAAGTGCTTTTTCATTTGGAACATAAATTAAAACATAATTGTAAACAGTCATTATTCTAGTTTACTGAGATCAGATTATGAAGAGAACAGCAAGTCTCCATGGCACCAAAATGTTTCTGTATGTGTCCTATCTCTAATTATTATTGTTTCTTTGTTCCGTGACAAATCTGGTGTGACTTTGGTCTCTTCTTAAGGCCCAGAAGGAAGGTTGTATTTCAGAGTAAGGGAACTTCTGAGCATGGTCAGCCTCATCAGGGTGTTCAGTCCAAGTCTACTTAACTCAGCCAACATTTTTCTGGTACCTACTACGGTACAGCTCTGTGCCAGCTGACCCCCAGCTCCAAGTACCTGTCTCTCTAATACCGGCCCCGGTCACACAGGCAGTTAAGGGGCCAGCGAGTGGCTCAGTGGACACGAAGGCTTGTGCCCTCACGGTGCCTGGTCAGCAAGCAGCATCTTCATTTCCTACTGAAGCATCACAACAGCACCTGCTTATCTACAAGGTGTCATTGGAAATAATTTATATTATACTGAGATTAGTAATAATTCCTCCCCCTCTGCCAAATGTGATTATGTTTATCTTAGGCTGTCAGTTGTAAGTTATCTTGTTTCTTGAAAGGATTCATGCCTTCAGTAGTTCCATTAACCACCTCTATTTTCCCTCAATTTTCTGTTTGAAGTTAATCCTTACTGAGGAGATGGAAGCCGAAAGTGAGGTGGGGAGTCCTTCCTTCTCTGTTATCTGTTTGCATTATGCTCTCCTTTTCAGAGAGGTTTTCCGCCATTCCCTTTGTTTCCCAGACTTGTCTGTATTTAGACGTACATAAAGACAGGTATTTTCCCTTGTCCTTGCTATTTCTCACTAGTCTGGCTTATGCCTTCGGATACTTCAGGAGAGGCACTACTGGGAGGTACCACGTGAGCAGAAGGAGCCCTGGGCTGACAGTCAGGGGATCTAGTTTCTAATTCCCACTCCGCCCCCAGCGCAGGGCACTTTAGCCTTTCTGAGCCTGATTTCTCACCTATAAAATGGATTTAATAATCTCTGCTGTGCCTTCCTCATAGATAGGAAAATGTAAATAAAAGCTCTTTGAACATATTACATATAATAATTCTAAGTATATTTAGGCTACTCATATACAGTCCAATATGTACATATATACATACACATACACATATACATATACATACACATATACATATAGTAGCACAGCATGGAGAATATAGCCAATGATTCTGTAACATCTTCCTATGTTGACAGACAGTAACTGCACTGGACAGGATGAGGACTTAATAATGTGGAAACTAGTGAACTACCATGTTGTATACTTGAAACTAATATAAGATTGCATGTCAATTATACTTCAATTAAAAAAAAGAATATACCAATAGGATTTAAAAATTGCTTTAAAATCTGCATTATGCAATGGGTTAAAATGTAAACCGTCTTAAGTCTTAGCCAGGTGGTTTCTTCTAATCATGTTATGTTGGAGAAACATGTATTTAGCTCCAAATAAGAGTTCTGTGCCTCAGAAGCACCCAAAGCTTAGCAAGCCAAAATGAGAACTTCCAAGCCCTCCAGCCTTGCCAGAGCTTCAGGGCTCATGGTCCAAAGAAAAGGCCTGGCTGAAAGGAGCAGTGCAAAATCTGATGCACAAAGCCCACTCTTCTCCCCCTCACTTCCCATCTCCTCTGTACCCCCTACCTAGTAAGCCAACCTCCAAGCACTGAAAACAAAACAGAACGAATTAATGGCCCCTGTTTTATTTCATTATTAATGCCCTTCTCATGTGGCATGCTAACCAAGGGATCCTCTTTGATGATTATATCTCCAAAGAACATTACTGTGATCATGGCATGTGCTGGCGAACCATAGATAATTAATCAGTCAAACTGAGAGATGCGGATGAGAATAACTTTTGGATTTTGTAAAAGTAAATTTAATGCATAAAACCTGCTAGGAACTGATTAATCAAATAACCCGTTTAATCATACTTAAGTCAGGGCATGTAATACAGCAGACTTTAGACCTAAGCCTTCATCCCAAAGAGGAGTAAAGGAATAAATAGTGAGTTTGTTTTGCTCCTTTGAAACCTTTCCTCCCAATTCTAACAGCATCTGTATTTGCTGAAGAGGTTTGCCTGGTATGGAAGCTTTTCCTAATAAATTCAATAGGAAATGAGCCGCCAATTTATTTGACATTTCCTACCTGTGATAAATGGGTGAGTCGCTGTCTGATCTAGATGCATATTTTGCAAAGTAGAAGTGAAAAAATTCCTACTCCTTAAAGCCAATAAAACCATGGCAGTGATTACTGGTAAATAAAAATTTTGCATCATTTGAAGAAGGTTCGTGTTTTGTGGATGACAAAGGAGCTGGCAACCTTTGTGTTGTACAGCAGCCCGCCATGCAGGATTCTGGGAGTGTGATCCAGAGAGGCTAAGGGACGGGACAGCTGAATGGCCTTTTGTTTCTTAAAAAAAGGGAAACCAGCAAAGACCTGTTTCCTTTTCCCTTTTTGTCAAATGAAAGCTCTTCAGAGATGGTTGAGCTCCTGTAAGCTACTGTTTGAATCCTGGAGGATGTTATTCTAGGTCGCTTTGCTCTAAGTACACCAAAGGACGCGGATACTTTTGAAGGCTAAAACTGCTTTGTGTTGCATAGGGGACCTCTGCGAAAATATCTGATCCTTGGGAGAAGAGTATCGTACTGTCCTCCCAGAGCTTGCTATAAGGAAACACATTTCCATGCCAGTTCATCGATTTTCCATGGACGTTGCAGCCCAAAGGCATTGGGGAGCAGGTAAACCACATTCCAGGATTAACCTAAGAAGAAGAATGTGTGGAGAATGTTCAATCCCATTTTCTGAGGGTGCAGACGTATCTGTCAATAAGATCGTATTTATAACTGAATCAGGGAGGGGCTCTTATTTCTGGTTCTTTTGCTCCCCAGGTCCGCCCTTCCCCCTCTTTTTAGTCTTCATCTGGCCCCTGGGGAACAGTTCCGAAAACCACCCCTGATATAATCTGAGACCCCAGTGAACTGGACTGAAGAGCCTCTCACTTTGTTTATCTATTTCTCCAAATTGACTGGTTGTCTAATAGCAGTTTAGAGCTACAGGAAATATTGAGTCTTCATGTTTCTGTCACTAATGAAGGATAAACTGCAGCCGTTTTTCTAATAATTACCATTTTTTACAAGAAAGATGTTTAGAGAAAAGGTTGGAGGCTCTTTCTGGAAGATTAGCTCTACTAATCAGGGTGCAACAGAATAATTTTCCTAAGATTACTCTAATCATGTCAGAACACTTTAAAGGCTTGAGAACAGATAATAAAAGTAATCTCATTCCTGGGCTATGTGTAGAAGCACAAAATGTCTTCAAGTTTTAAAGAATTCTGTTAGGATTTTTGCCAGACCACCTCACTGATGTGAAATCCTGTCAATTATAACATAGTGATATTTTAAGAATAATGATATTTACCCCTTGGAACGAGCAGCTAGCTAGCCTGGACGTTATACTCTCCCTCGATCCTCAAGTGACTTCAGCAGATGATTCAGGGTCAAGTGGGCCGTTACTCACTTGGTGATGACTTATGTATGAAAGAAGGGAAGAAATTGCAAGTGAAGTACTGAAAAGTTCCAAAAGGGATAGTGCAGCTTCTAATTTGCAGTTAGACACAAGCTCCTCCATGGGGATAGTCTGAGACCGAGTGGTTCCAATGTTGAAGGATGTTACTCTCTACAGTAACATCTTTTATCACTGAGTTAAAATTACACATGCCCAGGGCATCTACATCCTTTAGTAGAAGAAATAATACAAAGCCCAATGGGAAGCTTCTGCATAAAATCTATCATTGATTGCATGGTTCATCCAAACAGCTTTCCATTTTACCTTTCCCTTTATGAGTAAACTATTTCAAGTAACCTAACTGCAAGCACTTTTTACACACCAGACAGCACTTACACATCTCACAAAAAACTGAAAGAAGCTAATAGCATTCTGAAGAGTTATTTTTGCTCAAAACAGCTCATAACAAAGAGTCAGAGAAACATGTGGAATAAAGATGCTGTTGTGCTCCCCCGGGATGCAGGGATACAATCCTCAGTGACTTACAGGATAGAGGTTCAAGTGCTACAGAAGGTTCTCTACTGACAGAGAGCTGGAAGCCCAGACTTAAAGAGCTGAATGTCGCTTTGGCCCATGGCTGCTCCAACAGAGCCTTTTGATTTAATCTGAAGCATTCAGAGAAAAAGCCCGGGTGGTGTGAGCTTCCCATCAAGGAGAGCTGTTTGTCTGAGCGACCAAGTGTTCTGGAGAGACAAAGTTGCAACGCAGAAACACATGTGGCATGCCCTGTGGGATTTTCTCTTTTCTACATGTTAATGAAGATGAAAGTGTAAGAAACTGCAGACATCAGTTAAACAGATAATTAATGATGATTGATGATTTACTTTTAATTTATGCCCCAGAATTAATTGAGGCAAAACATGCAGATGCTTGAAACTTCTGGGGTCACAAAATTGTTTAGTGTTCAACATCGGCTAACAGAAACATACACCTGCACATGCAGTGGTCAATATCATCCATACCCTCATTTTCAGTAGGTGGATATTGAAAGATAAAAGTCCATCTGTTAAAAAAGGAGTTTTCTTTCAGGTTTTAGGTCCATTTTTTCATCTCTACCACTCTTATTTCTTGAAAGTTTTTGCTACTTTCTTGGATAAAGCTATTTAATTTCTTTTGATTTCTTACAAAAAACACGGCTTTTTTCCATCTGTTTTGCTTTGTGTTTATGCATAGTTATTTGCCTAATCTTACGACAAAGTAATTTCTCACTTGCAAGTCCTTTTCTCTAGAGTTGTGGGTCTGGATGTACACACACACACAGGTTCCCTCTGACAGTTGCAGAAGGTGAAGGAGTGATAGTGGTATCCTGTGGGTATAATTACTACCAAATTCTGGCCACGAATCAATCCAGCAGAAGGCAGTGCATGAGCGTGTTCTCCCTTCACCGGTGCAGCCCGGCTTTGCTGGCCCAGGCTCTCACTGCATCGTGCAGATGTGGTGTGTCGGTTCCACACCAAACGGTAAGGCCTCTGACTTTATCTCTCTAAGGATGGAAACCTTGAATAGAGTAGAAGATCTGGGGTTCTACCACCATATTGTAGAAAAGCTTACTGCTCCATTTACTGACTGATCTAGAATGAATGTCAGTAACCAGGCAGCCTCAGGGACCTGAGTTCCATATGGGGAACTAATGCAGAGATTCTGACCTCAACCATTCTGAAGCTACCTGTGCTGAGTGAGTCACGCGGACATCCTCTGGGCTGGAATCCTCAAGGCTTCGCTAAATCTCCCTTGCTGAGGTTTGCTCTCTAGCCTCTGCTTATTGCCGTATTTCTACTTTTTAGACTTTCATGGCCTTAGAGGCACAGACACAGGAAATTCAATGCCTAATGTACCTCCTCCATACAGAAAAAAAATATGCATAAAAACTATTAATATATACCTTTGAAAGTAATGATTAGCTTAAGTTTCATAAGTACAAACATGATTGATCACCAAATCAAAATGCTATAATTACCTATAAGCATAAAGTGATTAAAAATCACCATCCCTGTCTCTGAGTGGTTTATTCAACACAAAACAATGGTTATCTCTCTAAAAACTTTAAATAATAATCACAGCATTTTTATCTTTAAATGTATATATGTGGGTTTTGTTTCGGTGGAAGCAGTAATGGGAAATAAAAATGTCTTTCTTTTGGTAGCTATATCAGAAGATGAACAAAAGGGAATAAAGGAGATTAACTTGAGTGTAACACGGATTCATTTTAATATAAAAACCAAGTGTAAGAAAAGCTGCAACGGTACTTTAATACATTATATTTTCATACGGGAAAGAGCAAATAGAGATTTAAAGAAAATCTTCATTCATAATTGAGTTCTATTTCACAGCTCCCAAACACACATTTTAAAACACAGAGCCCCACACGATCTCTGTTTTTCTTTGCGTTTTCGCTTTTGCTTTCATTGTTGTTCTTTATCCCCATATCCTGCTGGTACAGTAAGTTTGCACAGTAGGAGGTGGTTTACCACTGACATGCTTGCTCAGCCGCAGAGTTCCAGTCTAAATAGCTCCTACAAGTCTCCTTTGTCAAGGCTAGCAAATATTTGCTTTTCCTCTGATACACATATCTTTTTTTTCCCCCTCACTTGTCTTGAGGTTTAATGCAAAACAAACTCTTTCATTAATCCCTCTCTCCCCCACATGGTATTTTCATGAATTACTCAATGTGTTTAAACAGATCATTGTTGATATTGTCCTATGGGCAATTAGATGTCAGACACTTTGTTACATAGCTGGCACCCTGGTTGGTGGAATATGATTCTCACTGGGCGGCTGGAACCACAGAGCTCTATAATTCAGGGACGTACAGGAATACATTTATCAGCACGAATTACACGTGGCTAGGAATGGATTTTCATACACACTTTACCATTAGGAAAACGGAGCCCTATCAAAACCTAGGAAATGACATTAAGCAAAAATACATAACATTTTGTCAAATTGTAGGTCTAATTATATTTTAAAAGGCTTAAAAAAATCCACATGCTGACAGTTTACATATCCGTTAGTGAGGAATACCCAGTCTAAATTTTACCACAAAAGCTAATGACCCTATTAACTCTAATTTGTTTACTCACCAGTCTGGAACAGTTTCTTCCACAGGTACCCCTTTGATGTTCAAAATTAAGCTTCCTAGAGGCTTGAGAAATTAAATGCTAAAGGAGGTCAATTATACAACAGTTGCCTTAAAGACAAGGCTTGCCACTCCCGTGTTGCTTTAAATTGACTATTTTCTTCCTTGACGAGCAGATGAACACAAATGCAACAAGATGACTACTCTACACATGTTAAACGTCCTCCTGATTTGGTTGGATGTGAGGGATAGCTCTGAATGGGTGCACCTGAGCATGCTGAAAACATCTTAATGAAAACTGGCAAAATATTTAATACTTGTTCCTTAGGTAACATCTGACATATAAACCAAAATATTGTCCCACTTGAAAAGAAAAATCAACTTGAAAGAGTATGTTCAATAAAAGTAGAGAATTATTCTGTTACCACTTGCAAAGTCCCATGTGGCAGAGCATTTAGTACCTAGGACAGCGTATGTGAGCCATTCAAGTTTTTCCCTGTGGTTCAGACATCAGAACTATTATGAAATAGTTGTGAAGTGGAAAAAGCATTCTGGTTATTGGGAAATAAATGAACAAACTCACTGTAAGACAACTGGAATGTGCTAGGGGAATCGACCCTCCAAAAGTCATATGTGTGCAAAGAGAGCTTTTTGTTAATATCCTGAGTCCTGCAGCATTCTGTAATAATGGGTAGCATAAAAAGCTTTTTGCAGAGTTGCAGCCTTGCTCTGTGGGCCTGATGTTAACTTTCATGCTTAACACAATCCCTGTGTGATCCACCTTCAATAAATATGCGGGGGTACCTATTCTCCATATTCTGGGGGCATCACTTTCCCTGTTAGTTGTATTTGACTTTAGAAAACATTAATGAATCAGAAATGTACAGGCATTACATATGTAATTCTAGATGCTGAAAACTGAGTAAGATAATATGAATGCTTCATAAAACAAGAAAATAGGTCATGAGTTGAAATGGCCTAATCATGTAGTTTGAGAGCAATCTTGTCTTCCCCTCTATCTCTTACTTTCCCTTAGAAAATATTTTTTCAGTTCTCTACAGTTTCCCAGTTTCGATCTAGTGACATTTACAAACAGTTCTTTGGCTGTTAAACACATTAGAGTGAATGAAGCAGAGGATATACCCAGAATTTTAAGGTAGCTTAAAATGATTGACTAGGAAGTCAGTACAAAACTGGGTACTGGATGGACAGGAAGGACCTCTGGAGTAGGGTGCAGAGATGTGGAATCTGTTCTCTCTCTAAAGTGGGTCTGTGCCTTCATTTCCTTATCTGTGAAACAGAGATAATAGTAATACCCACTTCAAGGTGTTGAAGGAAATAATATATATACTATTGTTTGTATATATAATATTATACTATTATGTATTAGTGAATATAATATAGCTATATATTATATCATGCATATTACAAGAATATGCAATATTTTACTACTATATGTTAGTGGTCGAACAGGACCTCTGGCTATTCATTATTCAGTGGACCTGGGCCTTAGTTTTCTTATTTGTCAAACAGAGATGATAGTAATGTCTACTTCAAGGTGTTGAATGAAATAATACATATAAAATGGAACATAGTAAGAGCCCCATAAACACAAGTAAGTTTTCTTGTTTAGGGGACTGGGACCAGCAACTAGTGTTGAGCCTATGTCCTTGGTCCCCTGTGAGATGGGATTCCAAGTCTGCTTTGGAAAACAAAAGAACAATCAATAATTGTGATACTGCGTTTCTTGAAAATCTTGATATTTTGTTTATCATGGATTATTTGTATCAATTTTGACTTTTTAAAAATACTACTTTAAAATAGCATTTATTTTGATTACTGCCTTTCTTTGGGTACAGCTGAAATCTTGTGCCCCCTCACCCTGATGTAGAGGCTCCAGGCATATGCTCTGATGAGAGCATCATGAGTGTGGAGAAACCACCCAGAGGCAGTTGAGGAGATGGGACACTCAGTTTCAGGAGCTTGGGGATGATCTTAGTATCCGGGAACAAATAGGTGTTCTCCAGGCTAATGTACGAAAGCAGAGATCCGAAGGTTCATGCTGCCTGGTGTCTACCGGCCCTGTCTTTGCCCTGAGACCTGATTAATTTTCCTTAAGATACTCGAGCATTGATCAATAATCAGAATACTCTTCTTAAGACAGGCAAGCTCGAGAATGGCATCAGTTGTGGAAAATGGGAGCCTCGCATGGTGTAGAGGGAGAGCCACAAGGATTAAGTATGAAATCATGCCTGTAATCTTGATTCATTCTTTATAAATTTCAGAACAATTTCCCCTCATGGTTTAGGCAAGCAAACAGAAGGAAATGGAGATGTGCATAACCACTGAGTTACCGCAAGGAAAGGGAATTCCACACAGGTGGAGGAGAAGCATCAGGGCGCTCGTATTTTAAGGAGTGGTCAGGGACAGCTATCTTCAATCCCAACCACAACTTAAGAGTGCACTTACAAGGCCCTTTTCACCGTTTTTCACCTTTTCACCATGACTTTACTCTGATAATGGAGCAAAATGTAAAAGCCGCCAACAGAAAACATGGGGAGAGAGATAGTGGGCTAAATAAAGAGAGGACATTCCTAAGCTATTTATTATTGGCCGATCTTTGCAAAGCACATTTGAGAAGGGCCCTAGAAATACACTTGATTGGAACTTCCTGAGCAAGTAAGAGCGAAAATGAAGGACAATGGTGTGCAGTGCACACTATAAACTCGAATTCAAGAAAAGACAGTTCCAGCCTAGCCCGACTCAGCCGTAATGACCAGGGCAAAGAGACAAATAAGCCCGAATGTGGGCAATGCAAACAAAAAAAAGTGCGGGCCAGCAGAGAACAGAGGCAATTCCCTAAATCACTTTCAGCAAAAAATTCTCGCACACTCTTTGTTAAAAAGGAACCTATGTCTGAGCCCAACTCCATTCTAGAAAGTTGATTATAAATAGTTATGGTTGAAGTGTCATGCAATTAACAAGTGGTGGTTTTAGCCAAAAAGTGACTTGGACGTCCGCCCTGTCTCCACCACTTAGTAATGGTGCGTGTAGTAGGGGAACTTGCCAACTCCTCTTGGCCTCAGTTACTTGATCTATAAAATGGGAATAACCAATACCTGCTGCACAGGTCTGTTCCAAAGCAGTGCCATGATATACAGGGAATGACTAAAGTATTGCTAGGAACTTGTATTTAATATCATTCTTCAGCTATCCCTCCTGTCTACCAGGTCCCAGACTCTGCGTCAGTGAACATCAGAATGGACAGCCAATTATCATTCATTCACATGGTGAAGTGTGGGTTTAGCTTTTCTAAGATTTTGGGTTGCTTTCTCATATTTTGTTACAGACAGTACAAGGACTGAGGCTCCCCTAACTACCAACAGAGGTCATGCCTGGTGATTCAGGGGGACAAATCTGGTCAGAAGCCCCCACCACACCTCCACGTTACCTCCACAAGGCTTCCTGTTGTCTAGAAGTGCCAAACACTATACAACTTCAGGAACATTGTCTTTACACAACTTTCTTCAGAGCTAAGTAATCTAACATAAAGCTATTCCATAAATAGAAAATCTCTTACATTTTTTTCCCCACTAATTTGCCACTAATTTTTTTTCACTTTTTTCTATCAGAAAATGTATAGCAAAAAGTACACATTAGACTGAGTTGAAGAAAGAAGGTAAATGCTCTGAATCTATGACAACCTTTCCTCCAAACCTGGAATTTTAAATATGATGCTAATAAGGTAGGCACAGAGTAAGTCAGTGAATCACAGCTTTAAATTTAAAAAAAATTACTGCTACTACAATTTCAAAACTGTAATTGTACTAGAATTACAAATCCTGTATCCTCACAGGAACACACACGACTGCTGCAGAGACGGTCTGAGCTAAAAATGAGGTCAAACCCTCCTTTTCAAGGACCTTCTCTGGGTCAAGTTTTTAAAGGAGGAAGAATGTTGACTGTTTCCCAAACTGATTTTTTACTGCAGTTGAAGGACATATTATTTACTGTAGGAGGACAGGATTACTGCTGCTGTACTTGTGGTATTTCTTTAGTCCATTTGTCCTTAAATATGTATATAAATCTCCTAGCTGATGATGAAAATTACATTCTAGGAAACTTTTCTTTTTTCTTTCATAAGTAAGCTTTGGGGCATTTTCTGAAAAAGGGGGGGAAAAAGAACACTGTGTAATGCTGTGGTCTGAACCACCTACTTACCAAAAGCTGGCTTGGCCCATGTGGCTAGTCTGTAGGCTGTCGTCCTTAAAATTTGTTTAAAAGTATGAACTTCAAGTAGGAACAATTACAGGGACAAGAAAAAAGTTACATGATAAGATGTAGGGAAGACATCCTACTATAAACTTGCCTATTTTTTAATTATGTGAAGCTTTTAGTTTTTATTTAAGCTTTTTTTTTTTAGTATTTCATTTTATAGGTAGCAAAGAAGCAGGGATTTGAGATTACTTAATATATTTTTTAATTGGGCCAGAAATTTGGAATGAAAACCTCTCCTATTCTTCCCCTCTTACTATACTTAAGTATTATAAACTTACTGGAACTATTTATCTCATTTTACTGATAGATTTTATTGTCACAACTAATTCAAAGGAATTATTTTTATTTGAGTTTCTTAGGTAATGTTAACGAAGAAACTGACCCTAAGCTCTGAGAGCTTCTGGCTAATTCTTAAAAAAAAAAAAAATCAGACAATAGTTGCTCTGCTTCTAGCTAGTAAAGATAGAATATGTAATTTCTATAGAAAGTCTGAAGAACAACACGGTTTTTAAAGGATATAGTATGCTCACATTCCCCTTGCATGTGAATATTTATAGCACTTCAATTAAGTAAAATTCTGAAGGATTGATTTGGCAATAGGTACCCTGCAAACCAGGACCAGAGCTTAGCGGACTGAGACAGAAACTACTGGCTAAATGACTCAAAATGATGTAAATAATGCTGCAAAAATGTTTCAGAGGAAGTCCTATTATGAGCAACTTTTTGTAGACCAGGAGAATGTTCTTCTCTACATATATGAGTTGCAGGAAAATGTACAACGTCCTTACAATAGAGATTCAGTGTATACAAATACCCCTACCTGTTTGTTCTTTACATGCCTGCTTGTTCTGAAAACAATTATAGTCTCAAAAAGCAAGCATGGACACTTAATTAGTATCATTCTACAGCTGCTCCTTACTAAATCAAGATGATAAGTATGTGTCTAATCCACATTCTGGGCTATTTCTAATCTAAATGAGTCTAGACTCATGTGCCTGATGCATTACATAGGAACTGCAGGGCAAATTAATACCATGATTGAAGAGTAAAATGTACTTCACTATTTATTATTTATGTTTGGTTGTTTCCTATAAACACACTTTTAAGTGCAATAGAGAAGCTGGTTCGTAGACTCTCCACCAGAAATATGTCCTGGTTTCAAATGCAGGTAGAAGTCAGGAGCCAGGGTGATAAATGGGATAGCCAAGATGTCAAATTCCGACGCTTATAAGCATTGAGCTTTTCCTATAAATGAACTTTCATATTTAAAATGTAAGGGAGGAAACAATGGCTGGACTACCACACATTATAAAGGTCTGAGTTACAATAATTCATAAATACACCCTTTATGTTATAAAGATATATTGATTTCACACTTTTCTCCACTCTCGCGTACCATTTTCTTATTAAAAAAAAACAAAATAAAATCAAACAGAACCAAAGGCTTCTGTGTCTCCTTGAACCTGCTGGAGCCCACAGACCGTTTCACTGTAACTTGGAATACAGAGGACAATGATGCCAGCCTTGGCCTTAAGGGAATGCAGTAGAAACATGAGGCTAACAGATGACAACAGGACAGAAGAAGGGCTACCGTCGGGGTCACAGGGGGACAGGAGACTCAGGCTGGCTGCCTGGAGGGGGACACCTAGCGGGAGAAGCCACGTATGAAAAGGAGTTTGGGAAGCAGAGAAACTGGGCCCAGAGGGTGAGCCCTGAGCAATGAGGAGTGTGTGAGCGGGAGAAAGAACGCGTGCAGGACGTTATGGGGCTATGCCGAAGACTTTGAACTCCATCCTCACGTGGACTTTGAACTTCACTGAAGGGTTCTGAATCCAGGTGTGGCACTTGGTACCCCAAAATGAGTTTGAGAGGCACATGGGACACTTCTTAGCACAGGACTGGGCAGCCCTGGAGCTTTGGCTCATTTTATTTGTCACATACTGGTCTCTGTGTCTGCTTGCTTCTCTTGAGGTGGGAAACCTCCTCCAGATTTCTGACCCACAAGCTTCCCCAAGTCCTGCACGTCTGAGACCCCATGCTGTCCCCCTTCCCCACGGCAGTCTGTGGGGCGGTTCTTCCAAAAATGTCCTGTGCTCATTGATTGTGTCTCATCCCAGAATCAAAGCGAAAGCAGCACGTCTGGTTTGGGAAACAGTCTTCATAAACAGAACACTCATTCAGCTTCCGTCAGAAGAGTTTGATCATTAGGATAAATAAATTTCTGCTGAAATAAGAGTTATTCTTTTCAAAGCTTCATAATAGCAGCCATGGAAGGCAGGCCCCCTGGAGTCTCTCTTTCCCAGATGAGCACGTAAAGGCACAGAGACCTCACCCAGTGGGGCCACACCTCACCCTTCCACTTCATGTGATGAGCATGACACACACACCCACGTAAGGCATGTATGTCACTGTCACTCTCTCATGGGGAGGAGACGGGGCTGAGATCTAACGAGTGAAGCCGAATGTTGACGCAGATTAAACTTGAAAGGAGGAAAGTGAGCATTTAATGAGGGGGCTGCTTGCTGCTACCGTTCTCTGGCAGCCTGGGTGTTAGTTTTATTTTACTACCTGACTCTGATGCTCCACTCCACTGAAATAAATTAGTTACAAGGGTTCCCACCCTTCCCTACACACTCCTGACTTTAGGAGAAGGACTCGGTCTGGGCTTGCCATGTGCTGTTGAAAGAAGTCTTTGATTTCATCTCCTCTTCCCTAATTCATGTCAACTTTCTCTTGATATCCCTCACCCTTAGCACCTCTGTAAATTCCTTCCTGCCTATTATGCACTGTGTTGACCATAACTGACATCATTTCACGGAATGAGAGCAAGGCGGCTGTCAAGTTCTGCTTGGGACCCTTTGAGTCTTTATGGTGACCTTACGAAGGCCCTCCTGCTGGCTGCCCACCACCTTTCTAGAAGGTCAGCTCTGGGGATGAAATCTATAAACAGCAGTGAACATCCCCTAACATGAAACACAGGCTATAAAGCCTTCTCTAAATGAGGGAAACAGTTAGCCGGGGATAAGAAGCAAGCAGAGAAGGAGGGAGGGACAAAGAGTCACAAAGGGATCTAACAGTTACCAAGTGTTAAAAAATAAATAAAGGAATTACACTTCAACCATAAATGCTAACTTTCATAATTCAAGGAGAATGATAAATTCCATTCAAGAAATAAAAGAAAACACTCATTCCATATTTTCATTCCATAGAACACAAATTGGACTGCATCACAATCATTGTCTTAGTTAATTGAACCATATTATTCACTGAACAACATTATTGCCTAGTTGTGACCTGTGTAAAATAGAGTAAGCTTGCCTCAAGATAGCTCTTTCGGGATCTTTCATAAAAGTTACCTTTCAGTTTACCCCTCACCTAGAGTATGTGAATGTGCCACGTTCCACATGCAATTTTTCCTTCTGTGCTTGACTGTTGTCTTTTTTAACCTTTGAAACAAATGCATTAATTTTTCATAACACACAACTCATAACCAAAGAAGGGTGGGTGGTAGGAGGTGGTCAAATTTTCCTGTACATGCTGCTTGATTTTGTCTTCTCTCCCTTCCCAACGTGTTTTTGGATCCTGGCCAAACAAAAGCGTTCAAAATAATCCTTATCACAGCTCTTGATGTCAGAAGTGCTTGTGGATTGAAGAGTACAGATTAACAGGCACTGGCGGGGCAGGTGACACGAAAACAGACTGACCTGCCTTCAACATGGCCAAAGTGAGACAAAATAAAGGATCCCACCATACTTGGGATCTTTAACTCTCCCATGTCACAGCTAATTGTTTAAAATGATTCACAACGTCCCCCTTCATGTGGAGGTGGACAGCTCAACACGTTTGCAAAAGTGTACAAATTAGAGCCTGATTCACAAATGAGTAACATCATAAACACTGAAGTAAACAACTACACAATTAAATGATTCATTTCTTTCCCTCGCATCCTCCCTACACTCAACCTTAAAATACTGCTTGAAAGGCATGATACCCACTTCAATCATGTCAGCTGCTGATCATTAATTGCTTCAGAAAAAGACAATATTTTATCCATCCTCTTTGGAGTTGAGAGTGAATGGTGAAGCAAAAGAGAGTGAAACTGAGTGAAACATGAAAAGCTTGATTTGTTAGGACCCCTGCTGTCTGAAAAGAGATCAAAGCTCAGAGGGAGGCTGTAAAACAGCCGAATGCCCTGCACTGAAACATGGCCTGTGGCAGCTGCTCTGGGCACTCGCTCACAACCCAGGTGTGCCTCTATCTCCACGCTGCCAGCTGAATCATGGGAGCAGTCTACCAGTCCTCTTCCTTCATTATTTCCGCGGCAGTCACGGAAGAGATGCCGGCTCCATCCATCACAATGCACAAATTCACAGTGCGCGGATTCAGCACAGCCCTAATTAAAGCTTTTCCTTTCATTTGTGGAGATAATTAGACTTTCATCTCACCAGGAAGCTTCAGAAAGATCTATTTCTTTCTTCAATAAAAGCTACATCAAACAAAAGCAGATTTTAATCGCCTTTTCTTTGGGGCATGAGTCAATAATGAAAGATGTCATGGGTAACAAAAAAATTGTGTGCAGAAAAAAGAGGAGGAAAAAAAAACGCCTAAGCAATGTTCTTTAATTAACATCATGTTTGCAAACACCATTAATTTCTCTCATTAAAATGATTTTTATCTGCAACTGATTGTTGATAAAACAATCGATTTGAGCATCTCATCTGTTTCACCGCTATGCAAGAACCCCATCTGCTGTGCTGTACAGCAGTAATCATGCAGGCTGTTAAGCAACATGTGAGAACAATAAAAAATGCATGCATGTGTGTGAGGGATTTGTGAGGCTGACTGCTGGGCAAGGGCCATGTTTCCACAGGACATGTATAAAAAATGACTCCGTGTCAGGCTAAAGCACAAGACGTCACAAAGATCAGAAGTGCATAAATAAAACTATAAATTAATATGTGAGGGCAGAAAAGGCTCCATCTGTGTTTAGGAATCATTTTGTAAACAAATTCTGAAAAGGGAGGCAGGGAATTTAGATGCATTTAATAGTGTGCTATTGGCTGCTGTGATATAATTTTAGATGACACACGTGCAACTTGCCTACTCTTTAAAAGAGTCTTCGTTTTTCAAAAGGAAAATTCTCAAACCCAAGACTTTTTTCAGTGTCAACTTTAGCATTTTCTCCCACCCCCACCCCCAGCTGTGGGTATAGGAAAATAAATACTTCTATGGCATACAGATGAATCAGTGTGTGGAATCAACTTTGGAGGCAGAGGAGGAGAGAGTAAGTATATACTGGACCAGAAGCCAAAGGATTGGGAATGGATGCCAAAATATATTTGTACATAAAGATAAAGGATGTACACAGATGCACCTAGAAGAACAGAGTTCAGCCTATGAGAAGGGAACTTCAAGGTGATTTGGTCAAGCTTTTCCCCATCTACACTGATCTTGTCAAATGGTTTCTTTATGTCTCAGGAATCCCTCTGAACAGTGGCCATGACTACCTAATATTAGAACACACACTACTTACAATAGTTCTAAGAATTAGTGACTTCATTCTTTCACTGAACTAAAGACTGCCTCTTTCTAAGTTCTAATCTTTGGCAGTAATTATATCTTTCAGAACCACAGTCTAAGATCAACACATTTCCTTATGACTGGTCCTTCAGTCTCTGAAAGCATAGCTATGTTGCCTTACTCCTTAACTTCTCCAAGCTAAATACCTAATTCCTTCAGGCATTATTCAGTTAATAATTTTACTAGTTTTTTTATGATCCTACTCTTTTCTTTTAAATATATTCCAGGGTGTCAATTTCCCAATTAAGATACAGAAATTAAGAGACAGAAATGAACATTATATCCCAGATGTGGGCAAAATAGTGCCTTCCCATGCATGTCATCAAGTAAAAATGTCAAATATTTAAAATAGATTTTTATTTTATAGGAAAAAAGAATGACTGCAAAAAACCAAAACAGTGTTCTACACCCAGGACTCCCTAAACATTATGGCATGTCCAGAGCTCAAAGTTCTCAAGAGAAATATTACCCTCCCTGGACACAGCCAATAATTTAAAATTACTGTTTGAGGTCATTATTTAATAATATATTTATCTATTAAATTTTATACTTTAAAATCTCATACTATGGAAAATTCTGATGATAAAGTCTTGTCTTCATATTATCAAAGCAAGTCATTAAAAAGTAAAAACATGCTATTAAATAATCAATGGGTCAATAAAAAAATCAGAGAGGAAATAAAAAAATAACTGGAGACAAATGAAAACATGAACACAAGTTTCAAAATCTTTGGGACATAGCAAAAGCAATTCTAAGAGTTTTACTGAGATACGGCTTACTTGAAATAAGAAAAATCTGAAATAAACAGCCTACCCTTACACCTAAAGGAATCCAAAAAAAGAAGAACAAAGCTCAAGGTTAGTAGAAGGAAAGAAATAAAGGTAATAGTAGAAATAAATGAAATAGAAAAACCAAAAAAAAGTAATAGAAAAGATAAGTGAAATTAAGAGTTAGTTCTTTGAAAAGATATACAAAATAGATAAACTTTTAGCCAGTCTTACCAAGAAAAAAGAGGAAGGACTCAAATTACTTGAGAAATTAAGGGGCGAAGTTATAATCAACACTGCAGAAATAAGAAGTATTAGAAGAGATTACTATGAAAAATTGTATGATAACAAATTAGACAAACAGGAAGAAATAAATTCCTAGAAACATACAATCTTCCATGACTGAATCAGGAAGAAACAGAAAAGCTGAACAGACTGATTACTGAATTACTAGTAAGGAAATCAAATCAATAATAAAAAATCTCCCAACAAAAAATGTTCTAGAACCAGATGGCTTCACAGGAGAATTCTAGCAAACATTTAAAAAAGAGTTTAAACTTACCTTTCTCAAGCTATTCCAGACAATAGAAGAGGAAGGGATGTTTCTAAATTCATTCTGTAAGGCCAGCACTCTCCTGATATCATAACCACAAAAAGAAATCACTAAAAAATAAAATTACAGACCAATATCCCAGGTGAACATGGATGCAAAAATCCTGAAGAAAATATTAGCAAGCTAAATTCAAAAATACATTAAAAGGACAATTCACTCACCACAATGAAGTGGGGTTTATTCTAGGGATGCAATGACAGTTTGTTCAATATCTGCAAATCAATCACTGTGATATACCACATTAACAAAATGAAGGATAAAAGGACCATAGGATCTTCTCAAGGGATGCAGAAAAAGCATTTGAAAAAAATTCATCATCCATTCATGTTAAAATCTCTCAACAAAGTGGGTTTAGATGGAACATACCTTAACATAATAAAGCCCATATAAGACAAACCTACAACTACCATCATATTCAATAACGAAAAGCTGAAAACCTTTCCTCTAAGACAGGAACAAGAAAAGAATGTACACTGTCATCACTTTTATTCAGCATAATACTAGAAAAACTAGCCACAGCAATCAGACAAGAACAAGAAATAATAGGCATCCAAACTGGTAAGGAAAAAGTAAAATTCACTATTTGCAGATGGCATGATACTATATACAGAAAACCCTAAAGGCTTCACCAAAAAACTACTGAACTAATGAATGAATTCAGTAAAGTTGCAAAATACAAAATCTATATACAGAAATCTATTGTTTCTATATACCAATAACAAACCAGCAGAAAGAGGAATTAAGAAAACAATTCCATTTATAATTGCATCAAAAAGAATAAAATACACAGGAAGAAATTAGAGGGGCAAAACATCTGAATTTTGAAAACTGTAAGACATTAATGAAAGAAAGTGAAGATGACACAAATAAATGGAAAGATATACTATGCTCAGGGAGATTGAAAGAATTAATATTTTTTAAATGTTCATACTACCAAAGCAATCCAGACACTCAATGCAATTCCTATCAAAATACTAATGAAATTTTTCGAAGAACTAGAACAAATAATCCTAAAATTTGTATGGAATTGCAACAGACTTCAAATAGCCAAAGCAATCTGGAGAAAGAAGAACAAAGCCGGAGGTATCACATTTCCTAATTTCAAACCATACTACAAAGCTATAGTAATCAAAACAGTTGGTACTGGCTCAAAAAATAGACACATAGGTGAATGGAATGGAATAGAGACCCAGAAACAAACCCACACTTTGATGGCCAATTAATCTATGATAAAGGAGGCAAGTATATACAATGGGGAAAATACAGTCTCTTCAATAAGTGGTGTTGGGAAAACTAGATAACTATATGCAAAATAATGAAACCTGACCATTTTCTTACACTACACACAAAAATAAAATGGATTACAGACCTAAGTGTTAAGACCCAAAACTATAAACTTGTAGAAGAAAACATAGCCAGTAAACTCTTGGACACGACCCTCAGCAACTTTTTTCTGTATATGTCTCCCCAGGCAAGGGAAACAAAAGCAAAAATAAACTAGTGGGACTACATCAAAGTGGGACTACATCAATTTAAAAAGCTGTGGCACAGGAAAGGAACTGTCAATACATATTGTCAAATAATATGTTCAACAAGGAGTTAATATCCAAAATTATATATAAATAACTCATACCACTCAACACCAAAAAACAAAAACAAAAACAAATAGTCCAACTGAAAAATGGGTAGAGGACCTGGATAGACCTTTTTCCAAAGAAGACATACAGACGGCCAACAGCCACATGAAAAGATGTTCAACATCACTAATGATCAGGGAAATGCCAATCAAAACCTCAATGAGACACCGCCTCACACCTGTTAGAATGGCCAGTCTCAACAGGACAAGAAATTGCAAGTGTGCACAGCTGGTGGGAGTGAAAACTTGTACAGCTAGCATGGAACACAATATGGAGGTTCCTCAAAAAATTAAGAAGAGAACTATCATATGATTCAATGATTTAATTTCTGAAGATTTGCACAAGGAAGGTTAAAACACTAATTCAAAAGATACATGCCCTCCTATGTTCATTGCAGCATTATTTATAATAGCCAATAGCCAAAATGTAGACACAGCCTGAATATCCATTGATAGAAGAGTGGATAAAGACAGTGTAGTGTATATATACAATGGACTATTACTCAGCCATAAAAAATGAAACATTGCCATTTGTGATCAAGTGGATGGCTACTGAAGGTATTACGCTAAGTGAACCAAGTCAGACAGAGGGGAAGACAAATATTGTATGATCTCACTTATATGTGTAATCTACACAAAACAAAATTAACAAAGAAAGAGACAAACAAAGCCAGAAATAGACTCACAAATACAGAGACCAAACTGGTAGTTGCCAGCGGGGAGGGGTTGGAGAAATAGGTGAAATGGGTGAAGGGAATTAAGTGATGCAAATGTCCGATTATGAAACAAATGAGTCAGGGGGATGAAAAGTACAGCATAGAGAATATACCGAGTAATATTATACTAACTTTGTATGGTAACAGATGGGAACTACACTAATTGTTGGTGAGAAGTTTGTAATGTACATAAATGTTGAATATCACTGCTCAGTCACCTGAAACTAATATATGTCAACTATACTTCACTTTAGAAAAGCAAAAAAAGAAATTATCCATCTATCAATAATTGTGTTCCCAAGACTGGAAATAATCGAGCTATTAAATACTCAATTGACAACCAATGAAATGATCTTAGTATCACATAATTCTAGACAGAAACAGAAGGTTCTCCGTTTTGGTCGGTTTAGGATGTAAGAATGTAATTTTGGCTGAAAGTTTCATCATATCTAATATTTTTAGGTGAAGTACAGAAATGCACTCTGATCAAGTTGGGAAAGTTGGTTTCCAGAGTGAATTTCTGGTTCTCTGCAAAGTCCTTTGATTTTGGGTCATTAAATTTAGGCAACTCAAGCTTCTGGTTCCTTCAATTTTCTAAATAAAAAAAAAAATCCTTTCTCATACAAACTATCCTATTAGGAGTCGTAAAAATGTCACTAGAATTAAACACAAAGTCATTCTTAATACTCTTATTCATCGGACACAAAGTAATGCTTTGGTACATCACTGCAAAATTTAACTTTTTTCAAGGTTTGACATGGAAAAATAAACAGCCTTAGGGGAAAAATGTAAGCAAAATGAAAGAAAGATGGACATACATACTTATTAAAAAAATGTGACACTCAATCCTTGTGCATCGTAGGAACTCCTAACGGACTTATTTATTTACTGTTGGATGCCAAAGTTGCAACTGAAAACATTCTTTTCACTTATCTATTCAGAACCCACTGCCACACCTGCTGCCTGCTCAAGCTATGGCATTTTAACAATTTCTTCCTCCTCGAAAAGCAAACAGTGCCATTTCCAATGAGACTGCTGTCCATTAGCCCTCAAATGAGAAGCGCTGAAAAGTGGTGCCAGCATTCCCCAGAGAATGGGCTCCTCACTGCACACCTGATATGGAGCAGAGCAAATTGGTGTCTCGAGGTCATTTCAGAAAATCCGATTACGTGGATGACAACACAAGACCCCGCTGCTCTGCCATCTGCCCGGCCCACACCTGGCATGTTTAACCTCCAACGCTTTTTCCGGAGTCGAATCAGTGCGCTGTGCTGGGCCTGCGGTTCAGGCTCTGTCAGACAAAGATCAACTGCATGTCATCGGTCGGGCTGGCAGGGCTAGGTAAACACATACATGATGTTCTCAGAGATTAATGTGATTTAGCAAAATACACAACTGGTGGATACTTCAGTATACGTGGGGCATTATCCTGATTTCTTAACTCTGGGAGACAGTGGTCCAAAATACCCACAGCACTATAAGCTGTCCCTGACTTAGGAATGGGTTGAGCTCTTAGGCCTGATTTGAATATAAAGTTGTTTTCAATATAAAGTATATTTCCCTTGTAAATACCTTATAAAGGGTGGCTTAGTTCCCAGGCTGTCTCCAAGCCTGTTGAGCCCAGGGGATTGTAGCTAAACTCGACTCTGGCCAGAATGATTCTGAGTTCAGGGTCTTGAGATTGGGAGGCCAAGTGGTGAGTGTGGAGGAAGAGCATGAAAGAGGGAAAGGAGAGGAGGTAAAGAAGAACAGAAGGAGCGGGTTTTCTTCTCCTTTTCCCAGAGATGTAATCCACAGCAGCCGAGCGCCCGTTTTTCCCCTGCATTGGTCCCTTTCTCTGTGACAAGGGGCCTGCTCCTTGGAGTCTGGCTGGCAGGGAACGCAGGGCAAGGGTGGGAAGGAAAGCAGAAGAGCTGAGAAAGCGTGGCCAGCATGCTGAGCGTGGCCTATGTGGCAGGGCGTTCTGCAGTAGGGAGTGGAGGGAGGCCATTTGTGCCACATCTGAAGGCTGGGCGTTTCCAGGTCCAGGGGTTGCTTTCATTCAGAGTGGCTGCGTCACTCGCACCGCACTTCACAGTGAGGGCCACAAGGACACCCAACGCAATGCCTGGGTGACAGCTTTGAGCCACCAGCTCATGTGCGGCTGGAGTGTAAACCAGGTAACGCACAGCACGAATAAGGCCCAGTGCTAGAGCGTAGCCTGCTCTGTCACTAAAACCTGGGATTAAACAGCAGGGGAACTGGAAATGCTACTGGTACTTAGGAAAGGAGACAGAATAAACAGTGCACCCGGCTGCTCGAAGACATTTCCAGCCAAGGAAAGGTTGGTTTCTAAGGCGTCTGACAGCTTCCTTCTGAGCAGGCATTGCCAGGCGAACCTAGCTGCTGCCCTCAGAAGAGAAGGAGTGGAAAGGACTTAAATGCTAAAATCTTAGCTGAGAACTCCTGGTAGAGGCAAAACTGTCTCCATGGGTACAGACAGATCATTTGGGATCACTGATGTCGAGTGGGGAATGTTTTCTGGATGAAAAGGAAGGTGACACGGGACTCCCAACATCAGATGCTCTCCGTCCTCTGCGTTAGGGAACTCGCCCCTCCCTTTGGGTCAGAACAGTTTACCGAAGAGGAAAAAAGCTCTAATAAGTTGCCTCATGCACGATCCGCTTTAACAATAGGACCTGACCCCTTTAATCTCTGCAGATCACTCTTTCTGGGGTCATTTTAGTCATGTCCTTTTGCCATGTACAACTAAATATGGGGACAAGCAAAAAACTTGTTTTCTATATGAATGATCATCTTTTACCTTTGAGTTAGAGTTTCCAAAGTGCCCTCATATTTTAAAGAAACTGAAGGTCAAAGAAGGGAAGTCGTAAGTGGTTGTGGGCTGGGAGCGGTGCAGGCCAGACGGGGGCTCAAAGTCTCGCACCCCCCACGTGGCATGCACTTCCGCTGCTAATTAGAGCCAGTGCCAACAAAACATCCACCTGGTGCTGCTTTGGGGAGGGCGGTGGCACTACTGCTCTGACCCCTCACACCTGCCCCCTTTACCATAGCAGCTTCCGGTGGCTCACCTGTAAGGCCACCCCCCTGATGCCACAGAGATGGTGTTTCTGCATGAATGTAGCTTTCCTGAGTCTGACCCGCCATCACACCCAACGGCCAGTTACTCAGCTGCAGGGACCGACTTAGCTACAGGCATGTCTCCCTCCAGCCTCCTCTGTGCCAGGCGCAGGGCTAGGAGCCTGGCCACAGCGATCAATAAGACCAAGTCTCCACCACCAGAGAGGAAAGAGCCAAGCTCACCCATCCTGGGTGATGGCAATGTGCTCCCTCTTCCAGGCCTGGAGGCACGTCACCCCCACACAGCCCAGGACGTCCTAGTGGAGAATTAGCCCACAAGCGCTGGTCTGGGGTTCCCACGGGAGCCCCTGGGGCCCTCAATGCCTAGGCCTCTATCCCTCTTGATTTTCTCATTTTACCCCAGACCCTCCCGTTAGAAGGGAGCCCCAAGTGACTGCGGCACACAGTTCTCTGTTCTACCACCTGTCCCCAGAGGTTAGATGGTTGGGTTTTAAAAATTAGTATTATTATAAGTATTCTTATTAGACTTTACCTTTCAGGGCAGTTTAAGGTCCACGGCTGCACTGAGCAGAAAGTGTACAGGGCTCTCATACCCCTTCCTGCCAGCATATGGCCCTTCCCCACATCACCATCCTGTGCCAGTGCCCTGTATCTGTTATGATCGCTGACCAACACTGACACATCGTTATCAGCCAGAGCCCATGGGGGCCACTCTTTCTGTTATATATTCAATGAGTTTTGACAAAAGTATAAGGGCACATATGTACCATTCTAGATTCATATAGAATAGTTTTACTCCCTGAAACTTCTCTGTGCTCCACCTTCTCAATGAGTTTTTGCATAAAATTGACTGGGTCCCCTAGAATATTAATGGTCTGAGGATCAATGATGCCCTGAGATTCTGGCTGATGGACCTCATCCTCTGGATTCTACTAGGTGTTGTGGGCCTTTTCAAGCCAAAAAAGACATGTTGCTCTAGATGCTTGAAATTATGAGGGCCGAGTCCTGCAACTGGACCTGCGGCCAACCTTGGTCTGTCTCTCTTTTTACTTATGACCCCCTTGCTATGTGGCTGAACATATATGAGTTAGGACACCCATGTCCCCAGACACCTTGGCAATGGCTTGTCATGTGGAGTTGATCATCACACGTTCAATTTATTTTAATGTTGCGTTGACTGAATTGTCTGATCAATTCATTCAATTGCTGTTCTTCCCTTTGAACTCATAACTTTTTAGGGAAATGTTTGAGATGCTTATGGTCTCAAGTGGTTCCAAGCATAGGCAGAGTAATTAATTCCTGTGCTATCATCGAGAGAAAGTTTTTGGACTTGGAGCTGGAGCAAGAAAACTTACTTTCAAAGGGTTGGGACATCTCCAGATCTTCACTGCTTTTGTGTCCCAAAGCCATCCCTGATGG
Source organism: Manis javanica (assembly GCF_040802235.1). Classification (NCBI taxonomy): domain Eukaryota; kingdom Metazoa; phylum Chordata; class Mammalia; order Pholidota; family Manidae; genus Manis; species Manis javanica. Next base: position 103,354,585 of record NC_133167.1, read on the forward strand.
AGGTCTGAAACAGCTGTCTCCTCTTACCACCTGCCACCATCAGCAAGGCCCAAACGTGGTGCCAAATCTTTAAGTCACCACTTGCAGCCAAGTGCCTAAGTCATTTTCTGCTGCGGTGATTTCTTTTCTTTGGCCCACAGAGGGCAGCTGGTAACTCTATGAGCTGGGTCCAGAGCCAGGTGAGGGCAGGTGGGCAGTCATGCCATTAGCGGTGAGGCCCTGGGGTGCAAAGTGCCAACAGGAGATAAGGGGGTGCTGGAAAGTGGGGTAGGGATTTCCTATGTCCAAATGATCAGACCAGCCCTGCACATTCAGGTTCGTCTCTGAAAATAAATCTATCCCCCAATGACTAGAGCAGGGTCAGACCCTACCAAGGGTTGTGCAAGCTTAACAGAACAAACCAGCAGTCTCTGGAAAACAACCAGAGCAATGTGGTCCTAACCCTTTCCGAGAGAATAAAAAATTCATTTCGGAGGAGAGTAGCTGTCTACTATTATACATGAAGTACCTACTGACGGGGCAAATGAAGGAGGAAATAAACACAGGAATATGGTATCTGTGAGTGCAAATTTGATTATACTAAGTAAACCAAATAGGATGACTGTTTTATGTTTCCGTTCTACCTCTCTCTCTCAGTAATATGTAATAAACATTTGATTTACTAAATGGAAGCAACTGAAATTTATAAGGTGTAAACATCTCAAGTGTAAGAACATCTGATTGATAATGCAGACAGAGCAACCTATCCGGATTTGCAGTCTTTTCAACCGTGGCTGCAAAGCGCACAGTGACTTGGGAGCGTGTTGGTTTTTAAGAGCTATCTGTCTCAGAGAATCTGCAGGATTTCCCTGTGTGGGGTGGATTTTGTTTCTTCAAAAGTTTCAGTGAAAAACAATGTCTTAAAGGAAACATAGTTCAAAATGACTAATACCAAATAGAGAAAGCATTTGGAAATACGCATTTAAGTAGCATGGTGAGTCTAATTTTCCATACCACATCATTTTGCTTTTTCCCCTTCTCCTAAATAACCTCCCACCTGGGAAGTTCCTTATTTTACACCCCAAAGGGGAATAAACAAAACAAAGCAAAAACCCTGGGGTCTATAAAGCAAGCCTCTGCTCTTTTTTTATAATGTTCTTAATGTTGCAGCAGTTACACCAAGTTCTGACTACATGGCATTGGACAAGTCCTTTTCCTCTGCCAAACCTCCTCCTTTCTGATGCCTGAGATATTCCCTGTTGAGTAGCTGTATTTGAAAAATATCCTCACAGACACTTGCTGGGAGCTAGTGGAAGTCACAGGTAGATTTCTCAAGTTTTATGCCCCAGGTCCCCATCCCTCATCCAAGTCATAAGATGCTTAGAGTCACCAATAAGCTTCCGCCTGTATACCCCTTATGTCCCCCCAGCCACGTCTTCTCACTCTACCACCTTTTCTTTGTGAGCGATTAAGAAAAGTTAGATGGAATTATCAAGAAATAGGAAACAGGTTCCGCTGCGTCCCTTTCCTGTAGGTGCTAGATTTCCCTGTTGAGCATTATCCCCTAATCAAAATAGGCTATGGATGTATACCCTAATAAGGTGCCCCAAATTATTATACTTTTTAAATATTTTTAATTAGAAAAAAATCATAAGAGCAGTCCCAAAACATTTATAATAATGCTCTCTATTTGCTTATGACTGTCAATTTCCTAGGGAACCTTCATTTCCAGTCATCAGAGATGCTTAGCTCTCCCTGTGACATTTATCGGAAGGAGAGACTCTTGGAGTTGGTAGGGGTCACCTAGCTCAGTGTCTTTCAAATTCTGGATCATGATGCATTATTAGGAGGTGAAATCAATCTAGTGAGATACAGCAGCATTAAAAAAAAAAAAAAGGTCCAACCAGACTAAACATGAATGAATTGCATGTAATAAGGATATTATTACATTCTATTTAAGTCATATATCCTTATATATGTGAATACTCATAACGTAAAATGTCTCTCTTTTTCTGTGGGTGACAGTAAGAAAAAAAAAGCCAGTCACTAGCTAATCCACTCCTCTAGGTAACACCTTAATCCATTATATGATGACCTCTGCCTCCCACCCCTAGGAGGGTGCTATTTAAACATCCACTGGAACCTTATCAGTAGTAATGAATTTATCTACTCTTGCAATAGACAATTTATTTAGGTCTAATTGTTCCAGCTTTTTCTTACAGTCAGCCAAAAATCTGTATCTGTATCCTATACAGCTGAGGTTCTAATCTTCGGAGCACCTCAGCCTACTTTTATTACCCCTTCCACATGTTTGTCCTTAAAGCAATAATTTTACCACTGAATTTTATCATCTCTATTTTCTTCAGGCACTTCTCTGGTGGCATCTCCTATAATCCTCTTAAGCACATCATACCTATTGTCTGGAAGCAGCAAGAATGTCAATGCCTTCTTAAGACAGGATGCTTACAAATGCCTGCAGCCCCTCATGTTTGACCTGCCAAGGTAGGTAGGATATAGTCACCTCCTTGACTTTGATACCATACTTCCATTAACATGGTCCAAAAGAATATTAATACTTTTATCCTTATTGTAGACTTGATATTACTGAATTCATAGTAAAAAATATATGTAACTTTCATACATATTGCTGCCAAGCCTCATTGATTACTCCTTGAAATTTGCTTACCTTTTTTGAAGGGGGCGTATAGGTCCAGGACTATTCTTGTTCAAATATATGCCTATTGTTCAACCTTATGAAGGTATTTGAATGCACATGCTGTCATCCTTTAAATTAACTCTTTGTCACAGTTTCCTATCACTTTCAAACTTGAGATGCATCCTATTTATGACATTTATGGGGGTGACTGAAATTTTGAACAGGAAGGAGAGCGTCCATTTTCAACTGCTGTATTGCAAAAGAAAGCGTGTGAGTTGAGTGGAATTCAGAATATTTTCCGTTAGAAAAACCATTAAAATGATGGGTTTCCAGATCATTCTGGAATTTCTTTTTAGAGGAGTGCCTACTATTAAGGTAGAAACAGCACTGACCGGCCTTATTCTTGGTTAACAACAAGAAATATGAAAGAGTAATGAATAAAACACAAGACGTGGGGAGGGGGCTTGCACATTTGCTAAGCTTGACCATTAAGAGTAACAAGCAAATAAGACTGCCATTTATTGAAATATGAGAGATACTAGGTACTGACACTACAAATCAGAAGAACAAAATAGTACTCTAGTTTCTTGATTTCTTTCTCAGAGACTATGAAGACCCTTCATTTTTCTCCTCCTCCGTATTTTAAGGTCTGAATCTCACAAAGACTTTGAGGATTAAAATAAGGTTTGTCCATTACTCTTTGCTAGAGCTGCAACAAGTGGCTCTAAAAACAATAAATAAGCCTTTCCCTTTTACACCCCAAAGCTTACCCCCTGCAACTCCAACCAATTATCATTGGAAGGGAAAATGAGAAGCTAGGACAGGAATAGGAGGAGAAACCGATATTGTGTATCTTCCATATACCAGTGGTCATGTTTCAAAAAATATATATGGTAGATGGCTTCATTATAATTTTGCTGAGGAGGGAGATGCTATCAAAGATGAAATTATTCCAAGATCATTAAACTGAGCCACAATGAGTGTGTCTACGTATGTGCCTCTGTAGGTATATTCGTATTAGAGTGAAGATGAAATGTGTATATGTGTGCATATGCATATCTATAATAAGCTGTCCATTCTTAATGTATATCTATAATAAGCTATCTGTTCTCAAGTAAATAAAAATACAAACTCCTAGAAAAAGTCTTAAGCAATTTAAATTTTCCATTCTAAATATCAGCCATGGGAAGCATATGTCTAACTCTGAATGTTTCAGTGGGTGTGTGGGAGGCCTAACATAAATGCCATTTATAAGTGGAGTCTAAAATATTGAATTACTCTAAAGTGACACTTACACATAATAGCAATTTCTCCACGTATAGGGGGTTAGAAATTTTTACTGCCCACCAGATTGCTAGACCAACCTTTGATTATCAAGATACAATTAATATACAAGGGTAATATGTGAGTGTCATTTATCCTCAGGGCTTATAAGTATAAAAACAGTAACACACTGTGAATGTAATAGTCACACTTAGAGGTCCCATTATTATTAATTCATTTGACACTCACTATAATCACACTGGTCTTAATGAATTTATTTGGCACGTGCATATTACATGTACTTTCAAACACACTCCATTGTATATCAGAGCTAACAGATGTGTTGCATTCAGATCAACTGTGCCTTTCTTTTAAAGGGGTCTTTAAAATCATATATTGAACAGTTACAGATGGATATTTTGGTGGCAAGAAACAGTCTAAATAAAGAACAGTTAAATAATTTTTTTTCATTCTAAAATATGTATTTTACTAAATCCTTAAGAGCACATGGCTTCTGGGCAGCTGCTCTCTGAAGCAGCACGCTTAAACAGGTACACATGTGTAGAACAGAACGTTCAGGAAAAAAAAATACACAGATGAATAGTGAGGACTTTTAATCCCATGTAGCCAAGTGCAGTCCACACAGAAAGGGGAGGTAAACGTTGAATTGCTTTCAAGTATCACAAAGACTTAACTTTGTCTACCAAATACATAGATAATACACCTGCTGAGGTCCGCCAACCTCTTTTTCTGAAGCTCAAGTTTAGGATCTTCTGTCAGATTTCTTTGAGGCCTGGTGTTCATTTTCGTGACAGCAATAAGTGATCACAAAACATATCCAGCACCTGCTTGTTAATGACTGGGACTTACTACCCACAGTTTGTCATGCTCTGGTCAGCGGCTCTGGAAGCTTGCTAATATTTTTTGGTCACCACTCTAAATTTACTTGATGGAGTGCGGGGTGGATATCGTATCTCGAAAAGTAAACAGCAAGCCCGCCAATCATCTCAAACTAGATGAGCAATGATGTATTGGATTTTTCTTTGTTTTTTTCTTTTCCTAACCTTCCACAGTGATTGGTACATTTCTGGACATTTTCTAGGATTTTCCTAGTTCTACATTTCTTATGTGAGAGAGATCTTGTAAATAAATAAAAAATTCTCTAGACTTCCACACTTTTTTGAGTTTTTCTTTGTGCTGCTAATCTTGCTCCTTTTAACAGACTCAGTTCCTTCCTCATTTTACATGCACACACACACACCCAATCTATTGTATCCCCTCGGTCTCCTTGAACAGAGAAAGTTTTATTTTTATTCTGCATCAACTTTACACACAAAGCCTCGTCAACACACAACATTACCGAGATATCAGTATCTTTGAAAGTCAATCCATTTGTCTCAACAATACATACTACATATTTGTAAAGGACCTGCCATGAAGGGGCTTTAGTCTAGTGGGCACATTAGCACATACTCCGCAAAGTAATTCATTGTCGTGAAGAGAAGCATGTGGTGGATGCTTTGGGGTCTCACTGGAGCACAGCAGAGAGAAGTGCAAAGTTTTCCTAAAAGACTTTTCATTTTGCACGCAGCTTTTCTTTGAGATTTCAAAGAACTCTAGAACGTCATAGGCATCATCACTGACGCCAGAAGGGCTGTGCTCTCAATGCTGTAACGAATTCCTATCATGCCTTTAGTTCAGAGTCAAGACTTCACTTACTCTTGGGAGTTTGCAATTTCTCCTCCTAAATCCACATTTAAAGAACATGGTTCTTCTACCTTGTAGCTCTTATTCTCTCAAGCAAAAAAATAGGAAAAAAATAAAAATAAAGACTCGGTTGTTAGAGTTAACTAAACTCTGAGCTCAGGGAAGAAAAGGCTTATATATTCATATTGATTATCTTTGGGTTCCTATTATTTAGCTCAGTGCCTGAAGCTTTAATACAGTGTCAGAAGTCCTTTGAAGTGGATGGATAAAATGGGGAGGGTATTTGAGTTGAGTTTCCAAGAACATGATAAAAGATAACTGGTTAGAACAAGAGGGTGTGTGAGGTTGAGACAGAGGAAGGAGATGGAGTTAGGGAATGATTTGGAAGGATGGCCCTGGAATGGCAAGGAGGAGTTTCTGAGGAAGTCTCATCAGTATCTTGAAATGTAAGGAGAACCATCGAAGAATTTTAACTGGAGATATGGCATGAACACGTGTGTACTTTACAACACTGATTCTAAGCATGGTAGGAAAGGCCAACAGGAAGGAAATGGGTGGCTATTCACTGACAACCTGGAAGTCTACTCTCCTAGCTCAGGTGAGACATTATGAAGCCCTTAATGGAGACACGGGATAAAAGATGGGACAGAAAAAGGCATTTTTTTTTCTTTTCAGAGGGAACCTCCTCAGTGTCTGCTTAGATGTGAGGGTAAAGAGGAAAATATGTTTATGTACAAGACTGCCAAATAGAACATGATTGCAAGGACAGTCAGGAAAGCAGGAGCAGACTGGCACATTTGGATTTTCAGTTGGGGAACTTTTACGTGGTGTTAACGGCCTCTCAGGGCAGATGGTCTCTGGACAACTGAGAGGGAACAGGCCATAATCACAAGTCGCCAAGGCTCTGGAACCAGACAGTTTGGTTCAAATCTGGATTCTACACCTATGACGTGTATAATGTTGGAAAAGTTATTTAACTGCTCTGTGTCTCATTTTCCTAGTATCCACCTCATAGGGATGCGATAAAGATAAATATCTTGGTGTGTTGTTTAAAGCCGCTTGAACACCGCCTAGCACATAATAAGTCCTATAGAAATGTTTGATGTTATGTTATTGTTATTCTATAGCATTACTGAGCTCCACAGAAAGATCTGGAATGAATATATAAATTTTGGAGCATTAGCATACATAGATTAATGTCAAAGGTTTAGGGGTGGAAGAGATGAAAATGTATGAAATATAACCAATCTCTGTAACTTTAAGCCCCTCGTCTCTAAGGACTCCACAGTTCTACCTGTGAGGAAGCCAGAAGCACTATATGCTTTTGGCTACCTTAATGTGGCACGCTTACGTGTGCAGACATCACCTGGGATGTTTGATGTGTGAGCTCTGATTTAGGTCAAAGAACTTGTACACTTTTAGATCAAAATCTCCTTGGTGTCCATGCTTCATTATCATCCATGGTATCACCTTCATTGCTCTGAGTTTGGGCATTGAAAATGTCTTCCTCATAATGCAGTAAATGCCTACTTAGCTTTGCTTCTATTTGAATACATATATTTTGCAGGCAGTGAGGGGACTTGGAAGGAATCAAATGAATGTATATAACCCATTTCTTTTTGGCTTCTGCAGCTAATATATTTAATCCTCCCAAAGCCCCCCCATACCGCACCAGAGTTAAAAAGAAGTTATCCCCATACCTGACTAGAGAAAACCCATTTCTCTTAATAGACATGCATGAAAATGTATACTTTCAAGAGAACTGAAGATTATCTAATCTAGCCCTCTTGTATTACACATATGATGAGTGGACCCAGAAAGATTAAGTGATGTGCCTATGATCATAACAGATTTGTTTGTGTATTATATTTGATAATACAATTAAGCTGAAATACAAAATTTGTAGCCCAAAGAGAATCTATGCCCAATTGTGGAACTGAAAATACTCAGTGTGGAAATCATTTTTATCACAGCTGAAGATATTCACTCATATTTTAATGAAAGCCCTTTATGCTAATAGAAAACAAAGTTGCCAGAACTAGATCCTTAGTCTTTCTAATTTCACCCTGTACTGACACATTCTTTATCAAACAATTAATTTGTTTTATACTGTCAGTACCATCAATATTTATTACTTAATTTCTTTTTTACAATATCTCTACGAGTTAAAAAGGGGTATGCCAAATTTCTACAAACTCTTCTTTTCAAACTTGCTGAAATACGTGGTATATTGTTAAGAAAGAGAAGGAAGCAGTGCTTAACTTTTTCTCAAAGTTGCTCCCAGCATAATTTGATCACATCTTAGAAAAATCTTCAAAGAGGACTTTTTCAAAGATTGTGGGATAGATGTTGTCAGATGGATACACACACACATACCTGAAGGTCAGATTTCAAGCACTGAAGGAATATTATTAACGACAGTCCTGTCACTACAGAAGTGAAGGGACACTGTTTGCATAACAGCGAATGGGGAGTGTGGAAACGACCACAAGTGTCTCTAGCACCACCCAGGAGGAAGGCTCTCTGTCACTTAGATTTACTCAGCCATTTATACTTCTGCTTCCAAAGGCCATTCGCCAGAATAAGAGAAATGATGGCAGGAACATTATTAGAGGATTTCCAGTTCTTAAAAATTCATATGATATCTTAAGGAAGTGGTATTCACTTTTTCTTTGTTAGGCCCAAACTGTCAGAATATATTAAACGAATTGATTTACATAAGTAGATAAATTACTAATGTGGAAAACTACAAATTAATGTCCACGTCTCTGGTTTAAGAGCCAAATCATACCTAGAATAATATACTTTAATAGCACTCATCGGTGTGAACTTTCAGTGAGTTTCAAGAGTATCATTACTCAGCACTATTTCACATCTTTCAAAAGTGATTAATTGGCAGGACTGTCTCTATATCCACTTTTTAAAGAAGTCCTGAAATACATATCTCACAAAATGGGAATTACTCCCTGCTTAGTACTTTGTGAAGGCATTATTTTTTTTTAAATGTCTATATGGTTTAGTTCAGGAATGGGAGAAATAACTTGTATCTCCTTATCTGTTAGTAGGATTTTTTTTTTTTGAGATTTGGGGGATAAGAGAAGCAGAGGATATGAGGAAATACAGATGAGAAAAAATAAATACAATAAAATTCCATTTTATTTTGAATACTCATATATATTTACTTTATAGTGCTTCTATATTTACACTTTCTATTGTGAACACACATTGTCTCATTGCTGTTTTCATAGAGAATTCAATGTTTATTTCTATTTCATGAAGAATAGCCTAAAATCAACAACCAAACATCTTTAGCTTGAATTTTAATATAATGTTTCCTGCTCAGCAGGGTATTTACTGTTCCCTTCCTTCTTGATGCTTAAACAAACAAGTGTCAGAATTACCATAAAATTCAAAAACCACATTTTTTCAGAAAGACCCTAAATGGCATTCCTAAACCATGGAGCCTCAGAAGGCATATTAAAGCAGAAACTTAGAAAATAGAATCAAAACTGATTTGCAAGATATTACAGAGCAATTTTAATTTAAAATATGTTAAACAGCAAGCTTGTTTTACATACAAGCTGTAAAGTTATGGTTTGGGGGGGAGGATGGGAGAAGGAATACCTAGACAATTTCAAGTCATCAGAGAGCATCATACTTGAAAAATCTGAAGACAGATGGAAAATTATTTGCTCCATAGCACAAGGCTCTGGAGACTCACCGAAGGGTAAAAGTTCCTCACAGCACACATCACATTATACATTCTTATTTTTAAACATAACACGACAGATAATAATGGCTGAGGTTATTATTGATAACAATAACAACCATTGTTATTATAACTCTTACCGATATGCAAGTGATCCTGCTAAAACGGTTTTCTGTACTCACAACGAGAAGCGTCGTAAAACAAGCAGGAGTTTCTATAGTCGTATTTTGAAAAACTCCATAAAAATGACTATAATTAATTATGCCCTCTTGCTCAGAGCAGGGTGATTAACAAAGTGCATTCTTGCCAAACGGAATGCCATGGCTTCTTGTATTAACCTGTTTTACTGGAGCAGGACAAACGGATGCTTTTAAATGCATAAAGATGTTTGCAGTCTTAAAGTTGTTCCAGATACATTACTGACTGGATGGATGCCTCCGCACATCCCTGTGGGATGTCACAAACTTGCAAACAGGCAAAGTGGAACCTGTAGATGGCAAAATACCATCTGGTGCTACTGAGTCATCCCCAGGTATGCATTATAAATATTCCCTCATCAAACTGCAAACAAAAACTAGGTTATCCGAACATAAAATATAATCTTAACTGTGTGCAAGCATATTACAATATAAATAGCTAAATTAAGATGAAGAGTTTTATTGAACCTATTCTCAGATCAGTTGCTTTGAAAATAATACATATGCCATTACTGCACCAGAAATGTGATGGAAAATTTACAGATGGACAATAATGACTCAATATTACTATGGTTAGCTGACAAGAAAATTTCCATGAACTTCACTCTTATGCTTAAAATCGGGATTTAAAAAAGGCCAAATAAAGTATTTGGGGAATCTTAACAGATTATAGCCTTCTCTGTCTGGAATTTTTAATTACAGACACACACAAGCACCCTATGTTAATATCTACATAATTAGATTGCTTTTCCTACTATAGTATTCTATTTGTGTGGCCATATATATAACTTTACAAATAAGTAGTGAGTCTTCCTGACAGTTTAAACAGAGCTCAGACCAAATATTAAAATTTCTGAACTTGAAATAAGACTGTAAATAAATGATGGAAAATAAAAACCTCACATGATTAAAATTTAAACTGTTCAGTCTCAGCCTTATATGAAATCTGAATTTAACTCTCACATTACACAGAGGCACACACACACAGAGGCATACATACTATGGTACTTTTTAAAGCCCATCCCAGTTTCTTTGGCTATTTTTGCAGTGGCTTCAGCATTTTACTCTGAAGCCTTAAGATAGCCATTGCCAAGAAGAGCCTTGTCTAAAGAGAAAAAACTCAAAGTGGTTAAACTCTCATCTTCTAGAGGCGGCGAGGTCCTAAAACTCAATACTGCTCACAGAGCAGAAGAGAGATTTTCAGGCCAGCGGCTGCCTTGGGGAGGCACGGAGCCCTTTCAGAATTGCAGCTCCATTGCTTGCAGACGAATGAGAGGCTTTCTCAGTGCCCAGCCGACATACAGCCAAGGTCCCCTCTGGTCACTTGCCTCTAGGTCTGGCAGTGTCTTTGAAAGGAAATTATTGCAAGGCTTGGAGGTCCTTGATCTCAATAAAAGTAGCTCTGGAAAGAGGGCCTTGCCAATGGGTGATCTTTGCCTCATACAGAGAGGACGCTCAGCCAGGTTTCTGATGATGCAAATCGTCTTATGTTACCTTGGGGAATTTGGCATGTATTTACTTATGACAAATTGACCATTCAGTGTGATTTGGTGGCTTACACACTATCTACTCTGTGCATTCAACTTGAGAAATAAGAACACTAAATCTTGTAAATTGTGTCTAAATGAGTTAAAATACACATCAATATAAAATCACGTGGAAGTGCACAAGTCGGTGGTCGAACCTGAGCTTTTGACCAACTTACTGATAAATGTGTAACGAATCCTGTTTAATCTGTTATATATTCAAAATGGCCAAAAAACACAGTTATTTTGAAATGGTTGCTTAGGTAGCAAACTATCAACATGGTTTAAAGAAAGTTTTGGAATAGTCCAAAGCATGGTAAGACTGATAAACATTACCTACAGTTTTCTTTCCTCCATTCAGATCAAATTTCTGATGCTTCTGTTTGTGCACACAGAAAATGAAACCCTTCGAGACAAAGAGGTGATATTCGTCTTGTGGCTTGCCTTGATTTTGCTGCCTAGTAATCTTGAAAATCCCACACAGATGAGAATTCAGGGGTGTCAAGAGACAGGGCAGCTGGGAGACCACCCAAGGGAAATATAAAGGCTTGCTGCAAAAATCATCAATTGTGCTGACTTGAGAGTATAATAATAATCACCATTGTTTCTACCTATAGAGCATTTAGTATGTGGTATTTCCATACACTGTTTCAAAATTACCATGCAAGGTGAATAGCATTCTTACCACTTAGAAGAAACAGACCTCAGAGAAATCAAGTAGAGGCTCAATGGCAAGGCCCCAAATCCCCTCGGAGACCCGACTACAAAGGCCAGATTTGTTCTACCGTCTACCAGCCAGGCGCTCTCTGAGATCATCTTCTGTGATTGCCTTGAAGTGGCCAACCTGTTAGGCAATTCAGTTCTCTGACCGGAAGCAAACTTTTCACCAGTCAGCGTTACCTGTAGAGTTTCAGGAGCCGGACTATCAGAGTGGGGACGTTTTTTCTATCTATGTTGTTCCCCAGAGGCAGGTCCTGCTGCCAAGAGGTGTTCACCCAAGCCTGCACATCCTATTTCCCTCCCTCTAAGGTCCTTCAGGGAATACAGGGGTCTGGATATAAGGCCAGGACTAAGTGGGGTAAATACATGTTAAAAGAGTTTCCTCAGATGCAATCTTCTGGACCCTGTGCCTTTAACTGATGGCTTCAAGATGTCTGGGAGGTCAGATATGTCAGAGTGGTTCAGATTATGGTTGCCATGCATGCTTGTAACAGTGCCAGTGTTAGGGATAAAAATAGCCAAGCACATAAGAAACAATTACCACCAATCTATTGATCTACCCAGCCACATGTGCATACTGGAATCTCGTCGGAACTCTCCTATGGCCTATCTTCTGGATGAAATGTTTTACATTCTCTAAAATGACAGTAAGAAATTTTTTTATGAACAAAGACAGTATATTATACATCTTGATATTCTTCATAATTTTTTTTTTTGGTAAATTCATAATCCATGAAACCACAGGTAATATATGATTTTAAACAACTGCAAACATCATTATTTTCTTTGGCTGAATTCCATCAATAATGAATCCTATTTAAATTTTTTGCTCACAAATGTAACTCTAGAATTTGTAGTTTAGGTACTTATATTAATTTTCTATTACAAGATGATATGCTTAATCTATAAGAATTCATTAACACATAGCCGTTGCCAAGATAATTGTGCATTATCTTGGAATTCTAATACTTGGAAAATGGCATAGATGCTGTCCATAGGCTTATTTTCTGGGTGTAATCTACCACACTGCTTTTGTTTTTAACCTAGAACAAATTTTTATGTTAAAGCTATGCACCTCTGAAAATAGAGGTTGGTAATGAAAACTGTAACCCAACATTAACTGTGTTGTTATAAATAGCAATGCTATGAACTTTCTTTATAGAGATCCATCTCATGTAAGTACATAAGAAAGGGCTCAGAGCTTAAGAAGACTTAACTTACCCTATTTGATCTTTATCTGCGATTCATTTAGCTGACGATAAGACAAGTGCAAGCTAATGACCTCCTTTTTTATATATCTAATTTCCAGTTATGCATCCGTATTATCATATACACTTCTAAATGAGCCATATTCTTCACAGCTAATTGGTGGGGCCAGTGAAGTGGATCAACATGCAATGGTACTTTGTCTTATTCCCAGTTTGAGTCCTCGCTGGGTATTTACGCTGACAATGTGACTGCAGCAAGGCGCCAGGTTTCAGCTGCGCTGGTAGCGCCGGCCGCTCTGAGAAATGGGCAATATGGCTTCTGCGTGTGCCATTCATCAGCGCGAGCATTACAGGGAGAGGACTGCGTGGTTCCCGACCTTCTGTACCTGGTGTGTATTGCTCTCACGCTGAGGTGTGTTGGGGCAGTGAGGTCTGAACCTGGTGTACTGTCAAGAAAAGAAAGGTATTTTTTGCAAAGTCGTTTCACAAAATAAAGTCTTGGACGGATCCAAACACATGTTACAGGATGTTGGTTTTATTTTATTTTTTTCTAAGTTTCTGAGTGTCATTCTAATTTCTCTATTCCTACTACGAGTTTAAAATTTTATAATGAAATTCTTCACTCAGGGCTTTATATAAACACAAAAGTGTTTAGAAGGAGCTATCTTTGAATTCCACATTTTGTAATTTGGGTAAGAACTGGTTCATTTGAAACAAGTGGTCCAATCATTGTGAGGTATAAACTAGATTTTATTTCGTACTTTTTACTTAGCAGTTATAGCTTACATATTTTAAAACTAATTCAAATTAAACAAATTAATCCATTTTAATTTCATATATCAATGATACTGTTCATATTTTCTTCCTAGAATTGTTTAATAGTTACTCAACCTTTATTATTTGGAAATATCCATTAAATATTTAACTTTTTAATTTTAAAAATATTTCATTTATCTTTTTTTGCCACCAAATAATTCTGTCTTCCACAAGAAATGGAAAGTCAGAGACATACTGGTTTAAAAAAAAAGTGCCCTTTCACTGTACCTTTGGTACATCTAATATATATTAGACAAGGAATGAATAATGTGCCAGCAGAAATCTTCTTTCCTTTGGCATTAATCTCTTAGTTTTATATAGAAACATTACTATTTCTAGCTTCGAGAACACAAATGTGTACTAAGAGAAATGAATTATATCCCTGACAGATCACAGTCAGGTTAAAATTCAGTTTAAAAGTGTCCTTCTTTCAATAATTGACAACAAAATTCTTAAAATGAATTAGAGATAATATTGACTACAAACAGAATTGTTTTGATTTAGGTTTTATTTCAATAGAGACTGTGACAACCATTGAAAATCACTACAGTCCACTTAAACTTGGGTTTTAAAATCTCATCTAGAAAATAAATTAATCAAGTTGCTAAAAGTGAAGCTTTGGGCTGCTTATTAGTATTATGTAAAGGAAAACACCTTTAGTTTTATTTTTGGGTAATCTTTTGTTTTTCTTTCTGCACCAAGAGCCTTTCTGCTCCAAGCAGATATGTATATTGTTTCAGTTTCCCATTTACAAAATAATCCAGGAAGGATCTCATTGAGTTTTAATTTTCATAACTCTTTATATCAATATTTAACAGAGGCAGGTAATCATTTCCAACAGAGCTAGCTCGGCCTTACATAAAATTAGGCAGGGTAGGAAATTACTTTCATTACGGCCTCTTCCCCCTATCCTTTTTAAAAAGGAAGAAATTAATTCATCTGTTAGGCTACATGTAAAGAAAGAAAAATTAGTTCTGATCTTTATATAGTTGTGTAATTTAAATTAGTACCTGATTCTCTAAAGTCCACAATTTAGCACAGAACAGAATCTACTGCAGCAACTAATTAAACACTTACTGTAAGGTTAAGTTTTTCATTAAATCAATAGGCCCCTAGTGTCAGTTACAAAGCCCTAATTACTATGCAGTAAATTTAGATTGAATTTGAATTAAGGACTGATTTCAATCTAACCGCAGCATGTAAATATTGTAAATTACTAGAATTACAGTTCAATAAAATTGAATGGATTTCACTTTAGATAAACCAAATGCAAATGAGAACAACAACCGCAAAAAGAACCTGATGAAATTTCCTTCAAACATCTTGCCAAGAAGCGTTAACACATCACATACAGGATATTGTTTTGGCAATGAGCATGTCACAGCTCGATAGTTCCACCTCCCTTTACTTTAACATGTCTTAATATTTGATTATCTATAGTAAAAATGAATAAATGTAATCTCTCCCAAGTGAACATGCGCAATGATGGTTAATGTGACCGCTTACTGTGTTGCTTTAGTTTGATGACTGTATCGTTGTGCTGAAGCACAGAATGAAATCAGGTTATCAGGGTATAACTAGCTGGGATAAAATACACACACGCAGGCACGCACACGAGCGCTGGGAAATACAGAACAAGCCGCGTTCGAAGCACAAGGCAGATCCTTTAAAGTTAAAAAAGAAAAAGAAACCAAAGATGTACAGACGTGAACTTCTAATTGAGAAAATACCTATAAAATTGAAAATGGTTGAAAACTTCTGAACCTTTCAGCTGTTTCAAATAAGTGTTCTATGCATAGGAAATAAACTAAAATCAAAGGATCAAGACAAGCTTTGGCTACGCAGAAAAGGAGAACGCAGTACTGCTCATTGGTGGGAGGGGGTTGGTTTGCTGATAAAAAACTGCTCGCTACAAGGTAACATTTCCTGAATTGCCTTCTGAAAGCGAAGTCTGAAGGATTTTTATAATAAAATGACTAACCAGTTTCATCACCTTTCTTTATCAATTCTGGCTGACTTGGGCAAAGGAACAGCCAAATCAAAGACAAAATATCACAATTATATATGTAATAAACACACTGAAGAAAATTTAAGGAAAAAATGATCTATAACTAGAAAACCAACCAGCTTACAATGAAATTTTAAATCAGTCTTTAAAAAAGTATGTGTGGTGGCAGTAAGTCAACAATATTCTACATCATTTGTTTTTACTTTTTAATGTATATTTTTGGAGCCCTTTCTATCAGAATTATTTCTTAGACCTAGGTGAGTTTGAAAGAGTTCTACCTTATTTAATAAAGCTAAGGACTTAATCCACAGAATGATTAGGACTGTTTCTGCCTTCTTTCGGATGAGGTTCACTCAATCAGCATCACAGTGTGAATATTTTGTTTGTGACAACACATGGTAAAATTATACCTCTCACCATAGATAACCGTTGCAGTAGTCTGAAGCTGTAAAAATAATAATTAAAAAGTACCTTTCCACGAAGCTATATTAACTGGCCAGAAAGATAGAGACTGCACAATACACTCTGAAACTACTAGGGAAATATTTGTCCAGTCTCAACCTGACAGATAATGTGAACTCCTTCCAGTATAAAGTAAAAAAATTCTCTTCTGGACTGTCTCAAAGAAATTCAGACTTAAACACTTACAGTTTCATTTTAAAACTTTTGAAAAATTTTCCTGCTTTTGCCTGAAAAGGCAACAACCTGCATAAAAATAATGATAACAATTTTTAGCATCCAGAATACCCTGTTTTGTGGGATAAAAGATACATTGTTCATATGTTACTCTAGGTATTTGAACATCGTATGTCAGACAGAATCATTGCTTGTGAATAGCCTGGGCCTTTCTTCTATTTTTATTTGCTTCTGTTTCAAGGGTTTTAGTCAAAGGGTGGAAGCACAATTAGAGAATGGTAAATTATACAGACATATAAAAGAAATGCCTGGTGAAATTTTGAGACAGCCAATAGATCTTCTTAGAAACTATGTAGTAAAAGCAGAAGTAACAAAAAGTAAAAAAAGTAAGACAGCGTTTTTTGAGAGTGAGAATTTTCCACAGTCACCAACCAACCATCTAATTCTTGATCTTCAGAGAATATACAAAAAAAGAAAACAGACCAGTGCCTTATATTTAGGAACTCACAATCTGAAACAATCACACACTCTACCACGGCACATCTATTAGTCTATCCCTGTGCATCTGGCACTTTGAACTATCACTGTTTGTTTTCTGTACGGTTTCAGTGATGAACATGCACACAACAAGCCTCTGAAAGGCAGTGGACACGATGGAAACACTGCACGGGCAGTGAAATACTTGCAGGATGTGGAAGTTAAGACCAATCGCATTTTAGGTTGGCGAATTAAGCGGTAGTAGGGAGGATATTTGTAGAATGAGTTTCAGCCTAGAGGTAGAAAGGAGAAAGTCACTTGATTTTTACAAGGTGCTATCGTAACTTATCCCTTTAATGGGAAGGCAGTCAGCTTGACTTTCTGGAGGACTGGTTATCAGTAAGTAGTTTCTAGCTGCTTCGATGTTCATCTTTACCAGAGCAGGCTTGGTGCCTCGTCATCGCTAACATCATCTGGGGAACCGAATTTGAAATCCTGTGACCCAAAAGCACTAATTCTAAGAGATATGTTTTCTAGACTGAAATGTAAGAATGTTTGATCATAAATACCACATTCATTTTAAGAATCATGGTAGCTAGCCTTAACTGAGTACTTCCTATGTGCTAGACACACAGAACATGTATGCCTCTTTTTGCTCATGAAGAGACACAGACTTAGAGAGAAGAAATGTGCCCAGCAAATCACAGAGAGCGGGTAGGACAGCTGGGCTTCTGTGCGGGCTGCTGGAAGAAAACAGTCGGTGAGAGCACAGAATTCAGAGCCAGGCTGTCTGGATTCGCCCCTTCCTGGGTATGTAGCTTTAGTCAAGTTTATCAGCCTCTCTGGGCCTTAGTCTCACTTCTGTAAAAACTGAGATAATGATTAATCTTTCATAGAGTTGTTGAACATATGAATGGGTGACCACAAAAGGTCACACCTATTCCTTCCCTTGATACATAGAACACATTCACTGAAATGTGTCCGTAAAAGTGCAAAATTATAAACAGCTTTAAGACCCTCCAGTGTGGACAGCCATACAAATGGAAAGGATGAAATCTTACAAAAGAGATGTGTAAGTTATTGTCATGTAAGCTGTATCTTCATAGGAAAAAGGCCTGGGGTGACGAGTGTCAGGCTCTTTATAGGTGCTGCCTCCCAGGAAGGGGGATGGTATTTCCCTTTTCACTGGGTATGTCTCTGCGGCGAGTGTGGCTGTGCTGCAGGGAGATGTATTACTTCTGATGTTCATGTAAAATCAATACAGTTTATTTTTTAAAGTGTAGGGAATGAAAACCACAGATAGATTGTTTTCAGGTTTTTTCTTATAAAACCTTTAACTGCAAAATTTTTAACACCCTACCCTAAACTAAGCATACTTGCATGTAGCTATTTAATTCTGACTTCTACTGGAGAATTTTTAAAAGTCAATTTTATTCGAGTGGTTTCATGACAAGTAATTATTATGATATAAAAACTTTGACTTTGAATAATCCTTTATGGTTTCAAATTGTAATTATTTCCTTCACCTTTATCCTTAGGATAATGCTGCAGACATCTATCAACCTTGCCATTCATATATAATTATATATTCATATATATTTATATGAAGTCATTTTTTTGAATATAAATAAAAATTTCATTTAATTTTTAACTTACACCAGAAAACTTGGGGATTCCTCCTTCTTTATACATGTATGTTAATTTTGGCAGAAAAAAATTTAAACTTCTGCCATCTAAATAATACAGCCAAATTACCTACAGTGGGCATTTTTATCCTAGAATAATATTGCCAATTAATTCACTAATAAAGTGTTTTATTTATGTGTATTATAATGATATGGCCTACATGAAAATACCTAATATACTTAAATAATCACAGAATTTTATGTTTGCTTAATGTCAAACATTAATAGCAACAGTCAATAAAAGATGAAACTTTCAATTTGATGGCTGAATTTAATCTTGCCCAACTTAAATCTAGTTTGTTATGTTTTTCTAATATTAAAAAATTTGAGACATAAATAGAAGTTTTATATTCCTAATCTTAGATTGTTTGTGAGGTTTGTCATGAGCAACTATTTCCAGGTGTTCATCAAAACAGAACATATATGTATTTTTATTTTAGCATGAACAGTGGAGAAAAAACAAACATTTTAAATAAATATGGCAGGTTTCCTAGCAATTCAGTCAGTAAGAGTTGATCTACATTTCTGTGTAAGATAATTGGTGATTAACTCACAACTCGTCCTTCAAGAATATTGGAATTAGCTGTAACTTAATTGTATTTATATGACCACAAAGTGATGTTAACAGAACATAAATATATATTATTGCTCACTGTGATTGCTAAGTAGTACTTGAAAATGTACAATGGCATAAAACTTAAAATTTTACACAGCACTTTGAAAATATTCTTTCTCCTATTCAGGCTCACATACATCCTATGAGGTAAGAGCAGTTTTTTTATTCTCACATTATAGCTGAAGAAATTGAACTTACATTCTGAAATGTAAATTTTTTGTTACATTTGAAATCTGTCCATGAAAAGAATAAAAAACCCTAAACATAGAGAACAAGTCAGACGATATTTATCTTTTCAGCATCAACAAAGTAGGGTGAATCATGATTTGATGTTCAATGAGTCCTACTTGAATAATAAATTTTTCCTAATAAATTTCTAATGAATTTTTCCAGGCAGCGCTACCATTCCTGTTTGTAAGTGAGTATACATTTATGAGCATCATTTCTTAAGAGAAAGAGCTTTAGGAGGGCTGCACAGACAAACGGTTCTAGTACTCTAATGACTTTATTCAAAGAGAACTTTTGCAACTCCTCCTGGCAAAGACCACAGGGTTTTCTCTCCAAATTCTTGCTTCTAGTTTCTGCAGCCACATTACGTAAAGGTAATTTGTTATTTGCTCTGTGGTGTGTAGTCAATGAAGCATTGGTTCCTACAAGAGAATGCTTAGTTGCTAGCCTAAGCCTTTTGTGGCGCATCTACCGCGAAAGGTATTATCTACCGTTCCAATTAGCATTTTCCAAGACGTTCATAATGGTTACTTAACATGATATTTGAAAATGTTACTGTTTAAAATAACCACCCAAAATTAGAAGTTAATATTAGGAAGAGCTTTTAAAAATAATTTTAAATTTGCCTTCAACAGAGTGTGTTAATTGGATGGCAGACAACAGTCTTGCTTTTATTCAGAATGCTTTTTGCTAGGGGTCAAATTCTGAATCTTTGCAATTTGCCATTTCACTCTACTACCTGCAAAATCTAGAAAAGAACAACTTGCATAAGAATGTGCAGGGCATTACTTATTTATGTGTAAAACCTTTCTTCTATTTTGTTATTTTAGATTAAATTCTGTTTCAATTCTATTCTCTCAGGGAAGCATTATCAGTTTGAGCTCAGCATGAAAACCATCAAACACTTGAGCTGAAATTTAGATTGGGCAATTTTGTCTGGTGAAGTAGCAAAGGACATGTGGAATGGCGAGGAACAGAATGGCTTAGGGAAAGGCAGATGTTTTAATAACATGTCGTCTAGTGGGAGCTTCAGATGTCTAAATTTAAATCTCTTGACATATTTAAAGAAAGTACGTTGAAGAGAAGAATGCTCTTTTACTGAGAGGATTAATAAACTTCTCTGTCTTCCATGTAAGTGAAGGACTGGAAATGGCCAGAGCATTTTTTTTTTTTAAAGCAATGATTAAAGTAAAAACAATTAGAACCTGAAGCTTGTGAATCTGAACCAACAGCAACAAAGTTCAGGATTTCTATTGCGATCTTTGCTGAGGCCAAGACTCATGTTGTGACAACAGAGGCATAATCACGTTGTTTCGTCTATTAGTCAGTAACATTGCAAAGGAAATTCCGAGTCTGCTTAAAGGTGACCATTAATGAAAGGCCACACTAATGTTTTTAAATTGGTGTTTTTATAGCTTTTCAGAAGGAAATAGTAAAGTTATTGGAATACCGCGAGGTAATGCTACATGAAAATAAACTCCAAGCTCGGAGCACATTTTATGAGCAGGACTGTAATTGTTGCTTTTTGAAGAGAACAGCTATGCATATAATGCCAGGAGTCTCCCAATATGCTCATTTATAAGCTCTGTCCCATTAAGGATAATTGAAATATTTACCACTGGCATTTAATTGATATGAGTATAATATTTATGGAATGTTTAGACACATCTTTTAATACAATCCGGTCCATTTCTCATGTAGCAAGCTGCAAACATTTCCCCATCATTAGTGACTTAAAGAGGCTATCCTGTCCTCTGCAGAGGACAGTGTGATGGTTAGGCCATTAAAAAATATCTCTTAACCTACACTCAGACACAGAAAACCAAAGTTGTGGACTTCTGTTTTCCTCTTTTAACTACCCCCATGATTCAGAATGCATAAATACGTATGAGTAATTGAAACACCTTCAGACACCATGAATCACACCCAGATGCTCACGCTTCAGTGCATTCCCATTAGGAGGATCCTAAGTTTTTGCTGTTGTACCTGCAGCTATTTGGGGACTGAAGATTTCAAGTCCTTTTAAAAATATTTCATAGGTATAGAAGACAATTCTTTTAAAACAAAGGTTCTGTCAGGGAGCACTAGTCAGACCATGTTTTGGGTGGCCTTGCCTGTCTGGTAATAGAAAAATCACTTACGTAGATAGACAAAATATATATGCGTCTGTCTCTGAGTGTGTGTGTGTGTGTGTGTGTGTGTGTGTGTGTGTGTGTGTATGTGTGTGTGTGTTCCAAATAATTAATCATAAAAATACAAAAAAGTTGATCTAATTGATTATGAATTTTTTCTGACCTTTCAGGTGCAAAATGAAAGTGAAAAACACACGTCATACGTGTGTATGTTAATAAGTCAATGGGAAGAAGGAAAGATAAAAATGTTTCATCGAATATAAATATTACAGCTAGAAGGGATCTCAAGAGATCACTTATTGAAGCCCTCAATTTTCAGGCGATATTTTTCCTCTCAAGTTTGTATTTGAGGTAACTGGATCACAGAATGATTTGGGGATTGGCTGAGAAGCAGAGAACCAGCCTGCAGTGGAAGCAATGATGGAGTTAACATAGAGGAATGTGAGAAATATTCTTTGAGTAAGGGTTTGGGTGGATAGATGGATGTGTGGATAGCTGGATAGGTGGGTGGGCGGGTGGGTGGATGAATAAACCAATCAATGGACAAATAAGTTAGGTTTCCTGTTTTCTTTTGGGGGAATTATCTAATCTTTGCAAGCCACAATTTCCCAGACCTTAAGATGAGGCAAATAACACAGGGCCCCCTGTGGCTCTTCAGATCAATGTGATAAAGCAGGTGTAGTAAGTGTGTGTGCTTCTAGAAGGTGCTGTATACTTCCTATTGAGCTGTTATGATTACTGTACTGCTTTTTGGAAATGAGTGCTAAAGTCCCAGTCAGAGAACTCTCTTTATGCACATGTACCCAAGGTAGAAGGGGCCTCTGTACTAGGTTTTTTCTCTGCTTCACTACATGACAAGATGAGGTAATTTTGAAGCCTCAGAAATCTTTAATGTGGCTGTCACAGACTCACTCAAAACATTGATGGGCACATTTTAAAAGAAAATGTAACAAATAGTTCCCCAAAATGAGCCGTCCCTTCTCTTTAATTTAGCACATAACTCTCTCTCTTGCCTCCCTGGAATGGGATGTACAGTTTAGGATTATTGCCCGCTGTGCAGTGGAAAATAACTGTTCTTCCACCCCCACCTTTCCCCACAGAGCCCTGAGCAGAGAGCCTCCAAAGGAGGCTATTCTTCTCTTCCAGATATTCCTTTCAGGGTCAAAGCCACTCCGTGAATGTATTTATCACACCCTAAAAATACACCAGTCACCACTTGATCACAGAGCTCAGTGGAGGAAGAAGTAGGCAGTGCCTCCCCAATAACTGTAGATTGAAAGCACCGCAGGTAAACAGGCTCCAGACGGAGCTGAGGCTGCCTCCGGAGCCAGCCTGCGTTGCACCCACCCCACTCGACTAGCCTTCAATTTCATATTCGAATTTTCATATTCGCTAGGATTGCCTATATTATCAATGTCAAAAAACTAAAAAGTCTTATCTTTAACTTTCATTCCAGGGCTTCAAAAGAGCTTTGAATTTGCATCTTACTCTAGGGAAGATGTAGCTTAAAACATTTTTGCCCAGCTTGCTCCATTAATTTCTGAGGAAAATGCACCTACTGCTGTGAATATGACAGCTCTGAACCGTGGTGTTTTTACAGGATGCCCCACCCCAGGGAACAGTCAGCACCATCCTGACGTCTCTGCTGGAACCCTACCACCCGCTGGGGAAGCTGCTCTGCCTGCTGCAAGGAGAGACCTTGGCGGATGAACCGAATGCCCGTTGGCAGAGTGCAGGGAAAGGAGAACATCAAGCTTTGGGCGGTAGAAATACATTTTAAGTGATCACCTACATCCGGTTTGAAGGATAATTTGCCAATGCCCACATTGGCTCAATTATTAGCAGCACTTAATATTTTTTTATGTTATGTACTAGAAAGCTTTAAAATAATCTTCATCCTACCCATCAAATATTTTCCCCCAATTACTTCCATTGAGTCAGGAACAAAATTCATTTTGTAATGATTATCTGACTCAGGTAGAGCTGATTTTCCATAACTCTGGGCTGAAGCCACTGACAAGGGCACAAAAAGGATTATTTTTCAGCAGTTTGCAGCCCAGCTAAATCAGCAGATAATGGCATCTCTGATGCAGAGTGATTCTGACCTAAAACCCCTCTCATTGTTCATGTGTCTCCCAACTCAAATATGCCAGAGAGGCAAAAATACTCTACAGACATCGCCACCGTCTCCAGGGAGCGAAGGACAGGATTAGAAATTCCCGTTTTCATTCTTACAGTCCATTAGCATCACTTGTTCAATAAAAAAACCCGGAACTTGATTCCTTTATTCATGGCATTTTCATGCAGAAGAGCCCCAGGTAATAAATACAGAGACAGAGAATTCATTTGCATGGCTTTGTTATGTTAGACCCTAATGGCCTACGTGGGCCCAGATAAAGACACCGAACAAACCAGAAAGCCCTTCTAATGGGAAGAACGCAGGCTGGGATTCCCTGGCATTCATGTTTATGCAGAGATGAGCAGGTGCCTCCTTCATGGCTAAATGCCCGGAGTAGATGATGCTCAGGTACAGAGATGCATTACCTTTTTCAATAATTGTTGTATTCTCATACAAAGTAGATCTGAGCTAGGTGTCATTTTTTCTGTCTTTGGAGGGTTACATTGCTCTTCAAATTAAGATATTTCTTGCACAGTCATTTGTTTAAAATAGGGTTTTTCAAATCTTTGGGCTCTAGAGTATTCAATCGTCAATGCCGTAGTTGCAGGACTATGTACATAAGACTTGGGGTACTCTGTCTCCAGTCCAATCAGAGCAACTCAGAATTTATCTGCTTTGCATACTGGATTTCACACAAGGAGGAAATGTTGAAAATCATTGGACAGAAAGATAGAAATTTTCATTATCATATTGGGGTCTAGCATAAGATAGCCACTCCATATGCATTCACTGGATGGATGGATACAATTGTTTGGTATGTTTCTTAGAATTATTTACTTGTTTTTCATAGTGTCTCTGCATTAACTGGCAAAATGTATGCGGGCACTGTATTTTGAAAGCTGGACCTGTCACGACAATCTAGTTACACACATGGGTGTGTACATACACATATTTATGTCCATACACATAACCACATATTACAGCTGTGACAGTGGCTAAGTGCAGGAAAGATAAAGTTGAAAAAGAGCAACCATTAGGCAAGTCTTGTCCCACTAGTGAATCTTAGCCACATGGTTATGAGCAGGTTTTGTGTAACACCGATCTCAAATGTATTAACTCATCTAATGCTCAAAACAAGGGCATGAAGGAGGTACTATTATTCCTATCTTCCTGCAGGGACACGGAGGCACACGGGGTACAGGTAACTTTCTAGGATGCCTGCGACCAGCAGGTGTAATGGCCCAGGTTCCACCCAGGCAGGCTAACTGGGGGCCCGTGCTCCTCGCAGCGTATTACCCAAATGTAATGAAACAAAACTCCATGCCCCACCCCAAATAACGCCAAGAACAAGCCTTCACTCCCTGATTCTGAATCTGGCAGTTTCTCTGCCCTTTCCCTAGCCTCCAGAGGTCGCCTCTCCTGCGCTCAGGAACCAGCCCCTCATTAGCATCTTTCCTGGCCTCCTCACCCAAAGAGGATTTGGCAATAGGCTCTGCAGCAGGGGTGGCGGGGGTGGGGCTTGGGCTCCCCATCCCTGCCCTCTACTCTCTCTCCAACGGTCTCTGTGTTCTGTGTTGAACAAAAGAGAAAATGCCTTTTCTCATGGGTGTCATACTTTGCCCCCAGGTCCCCAAGATCTCTGGTCAATGGACTTTCTTGCTAGAAGGGCCCTTTCACTTTCTCCTCAGACGCTATGACCCCAGTACCTGCCCCTGTTCCCCTTTCCATTTCCAACTTCCTTAAGCACTTGTCCGATAGCCTCTCACCTCCTCTTATGAATCAATGATTAAGTAAGTCAATAAGCCAAGCTTCATGCATATGAAGTTGTTGAACAGATGTCTGGGCAGGTGACCAAAGGCCTCAGAAATCCAAAACTATTTTAGGCTTTAAGGATACCTCCCCTTATAAATAAATGCTTGAAGCTGGGTGAGGTTAGGCACTTAACAAAACAACTCAATGGGGGGAGCCAAGATGGCGGCGTGAGTAGAGCAGTGGAAATCTCCTCCCAAAAACACATAGAGCTATGAAAATATAACAAAGAAAAATCTTCCTAAAATAGAGACCACAGGACACAGGACAACATCCAGACCACATCCACACCTGCAAGAACCCAGCGCCTTGTGAAGGGGGTAAGATACAAGCCCCAGCCCGGCGGGACCCGAGCGCCCCTCCCCCCGGCTCCCGGCGGGTGGAGAGAAACCGGAGCAGTTTTTTTTTTTGGCGAGCGCTTTTTGGAAGCCTTAGAGGGACGGGCCCCCGTTGCTGGGGAGGCAGGGTGGCGGGACCGGTGAGGAGGTGCCTGGGAACGGCGCCGGAGGACAAAGAATATCCCGCGTTTCTCCCTGCGAGACCTGGGGGCGGGTGCCTGAGACCGGTGCCTGAGGACGGAGGAGGTCGCGCGTTTTTCCCCTTTTTTTTTTTTTTTTTCTCTTTTTGGCAAGCGCTTTTTGGAAGCCTTGAAGGGACGGGGACCCCAGTGCTAGGGAGGCACGGTGGCGGGACTGGTGAGCGGGTGGCTGGGACCGGCGCCTGAGGACAAAGAATATCCCCCGTTTTTCCCTGCGGGACCGGTGGGCGGGTGCCTGAGACCGGCACTTGAGGACAGAGGAAATCGCGCGTTTTTCCCCTTTTTTTTTTCTCTTTTCTGCGAGTGCTTTTTGGAAGCCTAAAAGGGACAGGGACCCCGGTGCTAGGGAGGCAGGGCGGCGGGACTGGTGAGCGGGTGCCTGGGACCGGCACCTGAGGACAAAGAATATCCCGCATTTTTCCCTGTGGGACCGGTGGGTGGGTGCCTGAGACCAGCACCTGAGGACGGAAGAAATCGCGCGTTTTTCCCCTTTTTTTTTCTCTCTTTTTGCCAAGTGCTTTTTGGAAGCCTTGAAGGGACAGGGACCCCGGTGCTAGGGAGGCAGGGCGGCGGGACTGGTGAGCGGGTGCGTGGGACCAGTGCCTGAGGACCAAGAATATTGAGCGTTCCTTCCCTGCGGGACCGGTGGGTGGGTGCTTTTTGGAAGCCTTGAAAGGACAGGGACCCTGGTGCTAGGGAGACAGGGCAGCAGGACCAGTGCGCGGGTGCCTGGGACCGGCACCTGAGGAAAAAAAAAAAAAATCGCGTGTTTTTTCTTTTTTTTTTCCTTTCTGTTCCCTCTCTCATTGTTGCTGTTGTTGTTTTGGTTTGGAGAGTGCTTTTTGGAAATCTTAAAGGGGCAGGACAGGTCACTTAGACCAGAAGCAGGGAATCTGGGGATCTCTGGGCACTCTAACCCCCTGGGCAGCAGGGAGCACAGAGGCCCCTTACGGAGATAAATAGTCTCCTGGCTGCTCCCCCTCCAACGGGGCTCCACCATTTTGGAGGAACAGCCCCAGCCAGGCCAAGCCCACAGCAACAGTGGAGATAAACCCCAAAGCAACTGGGCAGGAAGCAGAAGCCCTGTCTGCGCACAGCTGCCCAGCACAAGCCACTAGAGGTCGCTATTCTCCCAGGAAAAGGCTACAAACCAACAAGAAGGGAAGCTCTTCCAGCGGTCACTTGTACCAGCTCTGCAGACTATCTCTATCACCATGAAAAGGCAAAACTACAGGCAGACAAAGATCACAGAGACAACACCTGAGAAGGAGACAGACCTAACTAGTCCTCCTGAAAAAGAATTCAAAATAAAAATCATGAACATGCTGACAGAGATGCAGAAAAAAATGCAAGAGCAATGGGATGAGATGCAGAGAAAAATGCAAGAGCAGTGGGATGAGATGCAGAGAAAAATGCAAGAGCAGTGGGATGAAGTCCGGAAGGAGATCACAGATGTCAGGAAAGAGATCACAGAAGTGAAACAATCCCTGGAAGGATTTATAAGCAGAATGGATAAGATGCAAGAGGCCATTGAAGGAATAGAAGCCAAAGAACAGGAACGTATAGAAGCTGACATAGAGAGAGATAAAAGGATCTCCAGGAATGAAACAACACTAAGAGAAATATGTGACCAATACAAAAGGAAAAACATTCGTATTATAGGGATACCAGAAGAGGAAGAAAGAGGAAAAGGGATAGAAAGTGTCTTTGAAGAAATAATTGCTGAAAACTTCCCCAAACTGGGGGAGGAAATAATCGAACAGACCATGGAATTATACAGAACCCCCAACAGAAAGGATCCAAGGAGGACAACACCAAGACACATAATAATTAAAATGGCAAGGATCAAGGACAAGGAAAGAGTTTTAAAGGCAGCTAGAGAGAAAAAGGTCACCTATAAAGGAAAACCAATCAGGCTAACATCAGACTTCTCAACAGAAACCCTACAGGCCAGAAGAGAATGGCATGATATACTTAATGCAATGAAACAGAAGGGCCTTGAACCAAGGATACTGTATCCAGCACGACTATCATTTAAATATGATGGTGGGATCAAACAATTCCCAGACAAGCAAAAGCTGAGGGAATTTGCTTCCCACAAACCACCTCTACAGGGCATCCTACAGGGACTGCTCTAGATGGGAGCACCCCTAAAAAGAGCACAGAACAAAACACACAACATATGAAGAATGGAGGAGGAGGAATAAGAAGGGAGAGAAGAAAAGACTCTCCAGACAGTGTATATAACAGCTCAATAAGCGAGCTAAGTTAGGCAGTAAGATACTAAAGAAGCTAACCTTGAACCTTTGGTAACCACGAATCTAAAGCCTGCAATGGCAATAAGTACATATCTTTCAATAGTCACCCTAAATGTAAATGGACTTAATGCACCAATTAAAAGACATAGAGTAATAGAATGGATAAAAAAGCAAGACCCATCTATATGCTGCTTACAAGAAACTCACCTTAAACCCAAAGATAAGCATAGACTAAAAGTCAAGGGATGGAAAAACATATTTCAGGCAAACAACAGTGAGAAGAAAGCAGGGGTTGCAGTACTAATATCAGACAAAATAGACTTCAAAACAAAGAAAGTAACAAGAGATAAAGAAGGCCACTACATAATGATAAAGGGCTTAGTCCAACAAGAGGATATAACCATTCTAAATATATATGCACCCAATACAGGAGCACCAGCATATGTGAAGCAAATACTAACAGAACTAAAGAGGGAAATAGACTGCAATGCATTCATTGTAGGAGACTTCAACACACCACTCACCCCAAAGGATAGATCCACCGGGCAGAAAATAAGTAAAGACACACAGGCACTGAACAACACACTAGAACAGATGGACCTAATAGACATCTATAGAACTTTACATCCAAAAGCAACAGGATATACATTCTTCTCAAGTGCACATGGAACATTCTCCAGAATAGACCACATACTAGCTCACAAAAAGAGCCTCAGTAAATTCCACAATATTGAAATTCTACCAACCAATTTTTCAGACCACAAAGGTATGAAAGTAGAAATAAATTCTACAAAGAAAACAAAAAGGCTCACAAACACATGGAGGCTTAACAACATGCTACTAAATAATCAATGGATCAATGAACAAATCAAAATAGAGATCAAGGAATATATAGAAACAAATGACAACAACAACACTAAGCCCCAACTTCTGTGGGATGCAGCGAAAGCAGTCTTAAGAGGAAAGTATATAGCAATCCAGGCACACTTGAAGAAGGAAGAACAATCCCAAATGAATAGTCTAACATCACAATTATTAAAACTGGAAAAAGAAGAACAAATGAGGCCTAAAGTCAGCAGAAGGAGGGACATAATAAAGATCAGAGAAGAAATAAACAAAATTGAGAAGAATAAAACAATAGCAAAAATCAACGAAACCAAGAGCTGGTTCTTTGAGAAAATAAACAAAATAGATAAGCCTCTAGCCCAACTTATTAAGAGAAAAAGAGAGTCAACACAAATCAACATAATCAGAAATGAGAATGGAAAAATCACGACAGACTCCACAGAAATACAAAGAATTATTAAAGACTACTATGAAAACCTATATGCCAACAAGCTGGAAAACCTAGAAGAAATGGACAACTTCCTAGAAAAATACAACCTCCCAAGACTGACCAAGGAAGAAACACAAAAGTTAAACAAACCAATTACAAGCAAAGAAATTGAAACAGTAATCAAAAAACTACCCAAGAACAAAACCCCGGGGCCGGACGGATTTACCTCGGAATTTTATCAGACACACAGAGAAGACATAATACCCATTCTCCTTAAAGTGTTCCACAAAATAGAAGAAGAGGGAATACTCCCAAACTCATTCTATGAAGCCAACATCACCCTAATACCAAAACCAGGCAAAGACCCCACCAAAAAAGAAAATTACAGACCAATATCCGTGATGAACGTAGATGCAAAAATACTCAATAAAATATTAGCAAACAGAATTCAACAGTATATCAAAAGGATCATACACCATGACCAAGTGGGGTTCATCCCAGGGATGCAAGGATGGTACAACATTCGAAAATCCATCAACATCATCCACCACATCAACAAAAAGAAAGACAAAAACCACATGATCATCTCCATAGATGCTGAAAAAGCATTTGACAAAATTCAACATCCATTCATGATAAAAACTCTCAGCAAAATGGGAATAGAGGGCAAGTACCTCAACATAATAAAGGCCATATATGATAAACCCACAGCCAGCATTATACTGAACAGCGAGAAGCTGAAAGCATTTCCACTGAGATCGGGAACCAGACAGGGATGCCCACTCTCCCCACTGTTATTTAACATAGTACTGGAGGTCCTAGCCACGGCAATCAGACAAAACAAAGAAATACAAGGAATCCAGATTGGTAAAGAAGAAGTTAAACTGTCACTATTTGCAGATGATATGATACTGTACATAAAAAACCCTAAAGACTCCACTCCAAAACTACTAGAACTGATATCGGAATACAGCAAAGTTGCAGGATACAAAATCAACACACAGAAATCTGTAGCTTTCCTATACACTAACAACGAATCAATAGAAAGAGAAATCAGGAAAACAATTCCATTCACCATTGCATCAAAAAGAATAAAATACCTAGGAATAAACCTAACCAAGGAAGTGAAAGACTTATACTCTGAAAACTACAAGTCACTCTTAAGAGAAATTAAAGGGGACACTAATAAATGGAAACTCATCCCATGCTCATGGCTAGGAAGAATTAATATCGTCAAAATGGCCATCCTGCCGAAAGCAATATACAAATTTGATGCAATCCCTCTCAAATTACCAGCAACATTCTTCAATGAATTGGAACAAATAATTCAAAAATTCATATGGAAACACCAAAGACCCCGAATAGCCAAAGCAATCCTGAAAAAGAAGAATAAAGTAGGGGGGATCTCACTCCCCAACTTCAAGCTCTACTACAAAGCCATAGTAATCAAGACAATTTGGTACTGGCACAAGAACAGAGCCACAGACCAGTGGAACAGATTAGAGACCCCAGAAATTAACCCAAACATATATGGTCAATTAATATTTGATAAAGGAGCCATGGACATACAATGGCAAAATGACAGTCTCTTCAACAGATGGTGCTGGCAAAACTGGACAGCTACATGTAGGAGAATGAAACTGGACCATTGTCTAACCCCATATACAAAGGTAAACTCAAAATGGATCAAAGACCTGAATGTAAGTCACGAAACCATTAAACTCTTGGAAAAAAACATAGGCAAAAACCTCTTAGACATAAACATGAGTGATCTCTTCTTGAACATATCTCCCCGGGCAAGGAAAACAACAGCAAAAATGAGCAAGTGGGACTACATTAAGCTGAAAAGCTTCTGTACAGCGAAAGACACCATCAATAGAACAAAAAGGAACCCTACAGTATGGGAGAATATATTTGAAAATGACAGATCTGATAAAGGCTTGACGTCCAGAATATATAAAGAGCTCACACGCCTCAACAAACAAAAAACAAATAACCCAATTAAAAAATGGGCAGAGGAACTGAACAGACAGTTCTCCAAAAAAGAAATACAGATGGCCAAGAGACACATGAAAAGATGCTCCACATCGCTAATTATCAGAGAAATGCAAATTAAAACTACAATGAGGTATCACCTCACACCAGTAAGGATAGCTGCCATCCAAAAGACAAACAACAACAAATGTTGGCGAGGCTGTGGAGAAAGGGGAACCCTCCTACACTGCTGGTGGGAATGTAAATTAGTTCAACCATTGTGGAAAGCAGTATGGAGGTGCATCAAAATGCTCAAAACAGACCTACCATTTGACCCAGGAATTCCACTCCTAGGAATTTACCCTAAGAACGCAGCAATCAAGTTTGAGAAAGACAGATGCACTCCTATGTTTATCGCAGCACTATTTACAATAGCCAAGAATTGGAAGCAACCTAAATGTCCATCTGTAGATGAATGGATAAAGAAGATGTGGTACATATACACAATGGAATACTACTCAGCCATAAGAAGTGGAAAAATCCAACCATTTGTAGCAACATGGATGGAGCTGGAGAGTATTATGCTCAGTGAAATAAGCCAAGCGGAGAAAGAGAAATACCAAATGATTTCACTCATCTGAGGAGTATAGGAACAAAGGAAAAACTGAAGGAACAAAACAGCAGCAGAGTTACAGAACCCAAAAATGGACTAACAGGTACCAAAGGGAAAGGAACTGGGGAGGATGGGTGGGCAGGGAGGGATAAGGGGGGGGAAGAAGAAGGGGGGTATTAAGATTAGCATGCATGGGGGGGAGGGAGATAGGGGAGGGTGGGCTGCACAACACAGAGAGGACAAGTAGTGACTCTACAACATTTTGCTAAGCTGATGGACAGTAACCGTAATGTGGTTGTTAGGGGGGACCTGATATAGGGGAGAGCATAGTAAACATAGTATTCTTCAGGTAAGTGTAGATTAAAAATTTAAAAAAAAAAAAGAAAGAAAGAAAGAAAAGGGGGATTACTCCTTAACAGGATAAAACTATTGGTAAATCA
Source organism: Manis javanica (assembly GCF_040802235.1). NCBI lineage: Eukaryota > Metazoa > Chordata > Mammalia > Pholidota > Manidae > Manis > Manis javanica. Next base: position 103,387,175 of record NC_133167.1, read on the forward strand.
AAGATCAACGCATGCTTTAAATATCCTTAATGTTGATCACTTAAAGGGTGTCAGATGATCAGCTATGGAGGTACTCTTTTCTGATAATATTCCTTTCTCTTAATTAAAAAAAAAAAAAAAAAAAGCAGTTACTGTGTGCTGACCTCCAATGAGTTCTGCACAGTGGTATAGAGGGCATGTCAAAGTGTGGGCAAAGGGTCTGTTTGTTTCTACGCAGAAGATCAAGGCCTAGCTTGGATACCCAGAAAATGAACTAAGATACGATATGAGGAGGAGCTTCCGGCATCAGCACTCTCTGGAGGACTCGTGCCGGGGGATGATCATCAAAAAGCCTCCACAGGGATCCGGACGATGCTGCGGTTGTGGCTGCATCCAGCCCACCATCTCCTGGACTTGCCATAAGAAGGAGGAGGGAGATGTCTAGGCTGGCATGTGCATACAGTGAGACAACGAATTTGACTGGATCTGTACTGTTGGAACTCAACCAGGAGTTGGGAGGGGTGCAAGTTGTAGCACCCCAAAATCTCATGACTATAGACTATCTATGGTTAAAAGAACATATGGGATGTGAACAGATCCCAGAAATGGGCTGCTTTAATTTGTCTGATGGTTCAAGTACAGTTGGAAAATATCCATCATATCATAGATAAATTTTCACAAATGCCTAGGGTGCCTAAATGGTTTTCTTGGCTTCACTGGAGATGGCTGGTAATTATAGATTTGCTTTGTTTATGTCACCGTATTCCTATTATGTTAATATGTGTGTGCAAATTAGTTAGTAGTTTAAAACCTATACATACTTAAGGTACTATACAAGAAGATATGTCAAAGAAATAATCAATCCTCCCAAGTTTCCTTCATATGCTACATCTATAGCTTTTCTTCTTCCTTCCTAATTACAAACTTTAAATAGAATTCGTGCCTCATATCGAATTTACCGAGTATCATAATTCCTCCAGGTGGTAAAGATACCTCGAGACAAGTGCTGGGCATAGAAGCCACAGGGCATAAATCTGCAAAGAAGTAAAAAGCTAACCTTTGCAAACAATATGGCTTCTCTCTCACTTACCAACTTTACATTTCCCTGTATGGCCCCGGAAGATGACTGGTTAGCCAGAGACGGGTAAGATTCCTCATGGGAGGAACAACCTAAGACAGGCACAGTCGCAGGGGGGCCATCAGGTGAGAATTTGGGGATCAACAGAGGTGAGGCTCAGAACCTCACCCCCCCTGCTTTGAGAGAAATCTTCTGCATCCGTGGATGTCTTGCTGCCCTTGTCTAGCCTGGATTAATACTTAGTCCATAGGCACACACCTGATCATCTGATCATCTACATTTGCCTTCTTACAGCACTAAACTATGTTTTCTACCTTTATCTTGCATCTACCTACCACTTCAGCATTTTATTAAAAATAAAAATAATAATAATAATAGGAGAAATGTGGGATCAACATATAAATCAAGTACAAAAATCAAATGAATATTCATATTTGACCTGATGGTTTATAGGTCATATTGCATGATCAAAACCGAAAGTTTCTGTGATGACTGCCCTTGTACTGTTCACCATGTAAGAATTTATTCACTCTGTAAGAATTCGTTCACCATGTAAGAACTTGTTCGTTATGCTTCAGAAGATTGGAGACTGACGAGAATTAGGCTTGAGATGGATTAATGATTGTACATTGAGCATTGACCCCCCTATACTGAATTTTATTGTTGTTAACAACCACTTGATCAATAAATATGAGAGATGCCCTCAAAAAAAAAAAAAAAAAAAAAAAAACAACTCTAGCATCTAAGACCTTTACCCACATTTTTACAAACCAAATCCAAAGTTTTGTTAGTTTTTTTCTCTGTTTCTCTGTCTTAACCTCACCAGTGTGGCATTTACATACCCAGCCCAGCAGCCTTACAGCTACCAATTCTGTAGCGGAAGGGAAGGGGGAGTGACTATCCTTAAAGTCTGCTGCAACATAATGCACCAAATGAAATACTTAAATAATAATGTTAATACTAATACTATTAAATAAGAATAATTAAAGTAACCCGGAAATGGGATCATCTCTAACAAAGTAGATATGGGATTTGAGATGCTAGTTGAATTATCTGCTTATCTTCACTGGCATCCTGTACTGCCTGAATTTATGTACTTCAACTAGGGTTGGAAAACTTAGACTCTAGTTCTCTTTTCAGTTATTTTTATTAATTGTTTAAAAAAGAGATGTGTTGGTTAAAGCACTCTTAAAAATTAACCACGTGGAATCAAATAAGGCAATTTCTCGTGCCACTCAGAGAGTAGACATGTTAAAAAATCAATAGGCTGTAACTTTTAGGTCTCAGTAGTCAGTGCTAATGGGAGCTTCCCAAAATTATGTCTATTTTCTTATTTAAAAAAGTAAGCAGGTAATTCAATAAATGAAAAACATCAATTATGTCAGAAGATATGATAACAGCTGGGGAAAATCAACTAGTTATGTCATATGCCAAGGAGTTAAAATTACTCATATAATCTAAGGCATTGCCACTTGGGAAGCATGTTTTGTATATATGCTGGTGTTGGAACTGGGTTTTCTATACCAATTATTATTAGGAATGAAGGAAGAACAAAAAGTGGCAATAGGAAATACTTTTAGCAAATCATATTACTATGCGATGATTCATTCTGAGATATTTTTAAAGAGACCAAGGTTAAATAAATTCAATTGCAAGATCTGTGGCAGAGGAAATACTTGGTGTTTGAACTTAAAATGGAAATCTAGAGGAAGAAATTCTTCAGTAGACTTTCATAACCCCTGACTCAAGTGTTTCTACTGTCCTAGGACTGAAAGGGCTTAGGGAACACATTTTGGGGGGAAAGTTCGTCACTGACTCATAGATCAAGCTTATAGGATCCATTTTAATCCTCAGGCTTCCCTTCCACAGAGAAAACAGCTTATCTTCAAGTATGCAGTATAAAACACATACTCTAGTTAATATCTCTTCTGTGCATAAAGGCTGGAAAACTTTTAAAAAGATAATTTCCAAAAAAAAAAAAAAAGCTTAAATGCATTTTACCCTCAAAATTCATTCTCTACAAAAACCTAGTAAACTGAAAATGAACAAACACATTTTAAAGCATTTTTCTCTATAAGTTAATTTGTTATATAGTTGAACATTCCTGACTTGATCTTAGAATAATTTTTTTGAACACAGTAAATAGAATAGTTCCTTTTGAATCGTTTTTAGATTCTTTCATAGTTGAAGCCCCCTTTCGTTTTTCTCAATCAGTAAATCTTGCACTACAGATTGGCAGAAAGAAGCCACAGTCACATGTTGGGAAGGAAAGGAGTTCATTACTCCATGTGCTGTGTTCTGAGATGAATCATCTGTGCTAGAGTAATACAGTGTGCTGGGCCTAAGAACCAAACTTCATAATAAAACATTTGTGGTACTGACGTTTTCTTGTATATATGCAAAAAATAACTCTAGGGTTATAATTAAATGGTCTTTTAAAGATTTAAGTCAAAGGTAGCAAGTTGTAGGCATAACAATTTAATAAAGTAGAACTTATGAACTCATTCATTTTTTTTGGATAAGGGTAACGTAAAGGGAAATTCATAAAATACTGTTAAAGTAACAAGAAGAGAACCAGAAAAATCAGTGTTTCACTTAATTATTCACAACAATGTTCTTGGAAATGGTATTACGTTATTCATACAGGACTGCAGGAGTTTAGAAATAGCTTGCAAATTTTCCATCGACTTTAATATTCTGGCCAGGAAGTGTGGCTTACTGTCTTCACCTCTAATAGAGCTAGTCAAAACTAGGTCCTGACCCAATTTCTCAGAATAAAAACATACAGGTGTTGTTTAAAATACATTTTTAATGAATAAATGTCTTTAAAATTGGTTGCTTATAAAGAAACTGCATTTCTGTTCAAATAGCAGTTATTACAAGATATTTGAGCCAAAGTAAGAAGATTGTTCTAAATTGCCATAATAATTCCTAAATGTTAGAAGTGACCACAGGTCATACTACACATGGGAAGAAAGAGAAAAGGAATGAGTGATCTGATTACGAGCCTGTAATGTAGCATATTCCACTTCAAATATAAGTAAGATTATATTGAACTATGTTGCCAGTAAGCATAACATTGTATCACTGCAAATAAAATTTATGATACACTTGCAGCAAAGCAATTAATAATTTTTGTATGACAATTGAGAGTTACTAATAGAACCATTTGGCCAAAAAACCTAAAAATAAAAACAAAAGAAAAACAACTTAGTTCTTTGGATCTAACACCTACAGATCAATCACTTACTAATTTACAAAGATGGTGACTAATGTATGTATGCACTAAAAAAACAATCTTGACATGCAACTTGACATCACAGATTTACAAACTCATCCACCAAGAGGAAGCAAAAGGCAAATTTACATAGAGTAGTAAATAGATCTACTGTAATCAGAAGTAAAATACAGTGACATTTCCAAAAGCCGTATTTGTAAGGGAAGCTGCGGATACCATGCAAAAAGCACATAAAATCAGTGAGTGTAAAGACAAAATGCTGGCAAAAGTAAAACCCTTATAAGAAGTTGAAATTTAGGATGGAATGATAAAAAGACAGGCATCCTCACCATCCTCACCAGGCACTTGGCAGCGATCTAGAGTGAGAAACAGAGCAAAGACTTCATTTGTCTGTATAGATTCTAGGCATACTAGCTGGAGAGAAATTCCAGCCCTGATATGTCATGCTACACAAACACAGTTGCTACAGGAAGCAAGGGCACTGGAAAGCGAGAGGTTTCGGAGAGAACCATACAGACGGCGGCCAAACACGCACGATCAGTTGTGGCTTAAGGTGACTTGGAACTCCCATCTGGGGCTGAAACACACAGAACTAAAACTTGCTCTACATTTGTCCTTTATTGTGTAAAATAAAATTGGAAAATTGAGGCTCATTTGCAATAGAGGTCAGACGTAAAAGAGAAATAAAGGGAATAAAATCAGTGGTCTCAAAGAACATTATTTTGTCCTTGTCTTTATTTTTAATCACACATTAAATTTGGTTAAGTGAATGTGATAATATAACTTGAAAAGGAACCTCAGGATGTTGTTGGTTATAAAGTCTCAATGATTTACCCTGGAAAATCTTCAAAACATGTAATGTAGGATCATTTCCTAAACAGGATAAAAACACTGTAAATAAGTGTTATTATCATCCAGTAACAGATCACTAGTCTTTCTATTTTTTTGACACTAAGAAAGAAAGAAAAATCACTTGCATTAAAAATATTGTTAAAATACATAGTAATGCCATGAGCCTTCAGCCTCTTATTTATTTCTTCCTATTTTTCCCTGATTGTTTTTGTTGTAGACCCTGGATTTATAATCTCCTTGTGTCATTTTATGTTATCCCTCACCCACCCACATCTACGTTTTTTTAATAGGAAGGTACTTTGCCACTTGGAGGATTTTTTTCAACCCGATTTAATTATTTTTCATACTCCATAAAATTTTGTTAGTCACTGAAAGGAGACAATCAGTATAATGATTAGACATCTATCATACTAAATTTGTAATCTAAGAATGAGATTGGTAGCCTTCAATGAGATGGCAACGTAAACCCATGTTAGTAAAAATATTACCCACTTCTCGGTTGTCACCTGGAATAGAATGAGTTCTGAATTTTTATATAAATGATTTAGAAGAAAATTCTGAATTTATCTAATATTAACTCAGTTAAAGGGGAGCCTAGTTTTTTTCATAAAAACAGTACTAATAAATCTTTTTTGAGAGAACTAGCAAAGAGGACCTACTGTGTGAGTCAGGGATACCTTAAAAGAATTGGATGAAACAAGAATTGTGTTAACATGTTCAACATTTTTGTAAGAAAAAACTGGTCAGAAATCTGAGAGGAATACTTTACTTCAAGCTGCAAATGTTTGGGGGCAGTACTTCACATTTGAAGCAAATGTTTTCCTAAACATCAATATTAACATGTGTAATAATATGTTCTGTCTCAAGTGTGAAATCAAAAAGCCATATAAAATGCATAAATGGCATAATTGTAGAGGGCGTGTTTTTCTAATACAGAAAAATCTGAGTGATTTTTAAATAGTCTAAATAGTTATTATGATCTGACTGTGTTGTGTTCTTCCTTCTACCTTCCCAAGAATTTCTTGTATTATAATAGTGGATTCTCAAGGAATAAATTGCATACGCACAATCAGTTCCTGAAAAGTGTGGGCGGCTCACACAGCATGATGCAGTCACATTATGGCATGTTGTTCCCTTGTAGCGACAGTGCCCTTAACTACCATGAGCCTTAGCCTTCTTCCACAGGAACGTGGTCCTCCCACATGGGTGAGCAGGTGTCAAGAATGCGATCGCCTGGAATAAGCTGTGGGCACGTAGGCTGTATCTGATTCACCATCTGAGGTAGAGTGTAGACTGAGAAATTGCATTTTAGAAGGAGAAAGGTCATTTCCCAACAAAAAAGCAAGAGCCCAATGTCACAGGAGAGCTTAAGACATTATTCTGTGGCCTAGTCTCTTACTCTGTAATATGAATACAATCAACTGCTAATTTCTCATCTGAACCTTCCTCTCTTCGGTGGTCACTGAAAACGCTACATGCAGTGGTGAGGAAGTGGGGCTGCAGGACTATTCTGAGACTTGAAGCATGTCACCCCTATTGCCCTTTTATAATATATACTTATAAAGTGTTAGTTTTTAAAGAAAAGTTTTTATGGATTCTAGAATTCTTCTGGGAGAGATATATAACCTTTACATTAATATTTCTACATATTTGTATAATTCTAAAATTGCTTACACTGGGGTCCTAAGCTTTATCTTTCTGGGATGGCGTATTTTTAGAGAAGTAATTTAAGGAGAATTGATAAAAAAATAGAATTTATAAGTGAAACTCTGTGCTTTTACGCAACCATAGGGAACAGAGCTCTCAGTTGATCTCCTTCTGAGGAATATGTTAGTGAGTCTAACACAACTAAGTGAAAAAAAGTGAAAAAATAAATAATTCACAATATGCTAATTGAACAAGTTTTTGTTTGATTTTCTTTTTTCTCAACCAGATATATCTGCATGTTTACATGAGTAAAGAACATGATGGTGGAAAATTATTTTTAAAAAGGGATGGATGAAATTTTTTCATTGCTTTTAAAAAAAAAGTATCTTTAAAGAATGAAGTTGGACCCTTCAGACTACATACAAAAAATTAACTTAAAATACATCAGAGTCATAAATAGAAGTCTTGGAACTATAAGATTCTTAGAAGGAAACATGAGAAAATGTCTTGGTTTAGACAATGTTGTCTTAGATATGACACCAAAAGTACAAGTGACAAAAAAATACATTAATTAGAGTTTGTCAAAATTAAAACTAATTATACTTCAAACAAAATCATCAAGAAATGAAACCCATAGGATGATAGAAAATATTTGCCAAATCACATATCTGATAAGGGAAATTTATCCAGCATATATAACGAACTCTTACAACTCAACAACAAATAGAAAAAAATAAATATTCTGCAAGAAGTTTGAGTAAATTTCTCTGAAAAGAAGATACATAGCTGGCCAAGAAACAAATGAAAAGATGCTAAATATACATTATCATTAGGGAAATGGAAGTCAAAATAACAATCTGATACCATTTCAAACCCACTAGAATAGCCACAGTAAAAAAGATAAATAATAACAAGTATTGGTGAGGATGTGGAGACACCTGAACCCCTGATATTGCAGGTGGATTGTAAAATGACAGCTACTTTGGAAATAAGTTTGACAGTTTTTAAGAATTTTAAACACAGAGTTGCCATGTATTTCAGCAATTCTACTTTTAGACACATACCTGAGTAAAGGAATGTGTTCACCTGAAAACTTATAAACAATGTTCATCATGGCATTGTTTGTAGTAGCCAAAAAGTGCAAAAAATCTAAATGCCCATTATCTTATAAATGAATAAACAAAATGTGATATATTCATGCAATGGAATGTTATTTAGCCATAAAAAGAATTAAATACTGATATGTGCTACAATGTGGGTGAACATTGGAAACATGTTAAGTGAAAGAAGCCAAAAAACTATATATTCTATGATTCCATTTATATAAACTATACCGAATAGCCAATTCCCTAAAGACAACAAGTAGACCCATAGTTGCCAGGGACGAAGGGGAGTAAAAAGAGTGACTGTTAATAAGTACAGGTTTTCCCCCACAGGTGTGGGGGAAATGAAAATGTTTTGAAATTAGATAGGCCAGATATTTTCACAACCCTCTGAACATTTGAAAAACTATTGAATTGTACACTTTACAAAGGTAATTTTTATGAAACATGAATTACATGTCAAAACTGTTAGATCAAATATTTGCTAGTGACAATTATAATAAAAACTTCTTCTATATTTCCACTTTTGACTAAATAAATGCTAATCAAATTGCCTACTATTTTAAGTGCAGCTCTACAAGAAAATAAATACATAGAATTACTAGTAATTTTGGATGGGAGAATTGAGTTCAGCTGTGGGAGGACCAAACTAGGGAAGAGTAGTATAGACTATGAAATAGTCTTACAATACCGAGTACATAGGATATTGCAGAATAGAAATGGACAGAATAGAACTGAACAGTAAAGATAAAATAGGAAACAAGACAAGTACACATAAATTGCCACTACAAATGGTGGCATATGAGAGTAAGCATTAGGGATGATGTGGCATGGGTGTGCATGCTAAAAGGGTAGGATTTTGATAGGTAGGGTTGCTATAGGAGGAAATTTCACCAAATGAACAGCAGAAGAAGGGAAGGCCTGCAGATTTTACAAATGGAGGGCCTTTCAGCTTTGCCTCAATCGTGAAGCTTTTGTAGAGATGGGTCAGCCCATGGTAGTGGATTAGGTCATACTGGGATGATCTTAAAGAGCAAAGTGAGATATGTATGCTTAATAGATGAACAAAGCAGAGTAATTCAAGCTCTTTGTTCATTATGTAGTAAATCTGATGGATCAGTCCAACACAGGTAAGGTGACAGTGCAGGGGGCATAGAAATGAGTAAGATCCAATCTCTCCTCTCAAGGGGGGCATCATTTTGTGAGGCAGAAAAGGAAACCAACACTCCATTTGCAAAGTAAGTAAGTGTGATAATGGATAGGATTGCTGTGAATGGAGATTTACTGCGTGGGAACTTGACTCAGCTTGAGAAATTATGTCAGTGGGAGTTTCCCAGTGAGAATGGCACATGAAATAGGTCTGAAAAGAAAGAAAAACTTTCTGGTTCTGGGAGTATCTGAGTAACATGGGTCAGAGGTACTATCCTGCCTTAAACAACTATAAAACCAGACACAATATTTCAAATAACCGTTTTCAGTCATTGGATAATAAGAAGTATAGGATTTTGGTCCCTGAGAGAAATGAAATACCTAGTTGACGGCTAAGACCATCCCGAGTTACTGCCTGGAGACAGTTCCCAAGCCACAGCACAGGAGGAGGGGCCCAGAAACAGCCTAACCGTCTTGCTGAGGAAAGGAGACAGAACTGATGTCAGAGAATCCGAGGCAGGTGCAACACGTGGGGCAGAGGGTGGGAGGGGAGTCTGCAGTTCTGTGGAAGGGACCTGACCCCTCGAGGATGAGGAAGCTGGCCAAAGCTAGGGAGGGAATTTCTAGAAAGCAGCAAACTATTCTTGGAACTTCCCAGGGACCATCACTCAGTGTTAGAAAGAGTCTGGGTTACCATTAGCCCGAATGAAAAGACATCATAATAATACATGGAGAATTTTATGGGTTTCTCCTGTGGAATATCTATCATTTTAACAGGCTAAATTAGTCCAAGGTTAAAGTCCTTTGGACCTTCTCTACCAAAACTTAGAAGCAAATAGAGAAAGGATCAGATCCCAAGTAAGCTAACTGCCTGCCAGAACAAGGTCCAACACTTTTGTTAGAAAGGAATACAACAAAATCCAGAATCCAACATCATATTCCTAAAGTCTATCATCTGATCCAAAATCAGTAGGTGTGCAGAGGTAGAAAAATAGGAGTCATAACTGAGAGAAAAATCAGGCAATTGAATTAACAGATTTAGATAAGAGAGAAGATGGGATCAGCAAGAAATAGCATTAAAACTGCATGCTCTGTACATGTGCGAATGTGAAGAAAAGCAGAAATAAGGAGTAATCTGAAAGACATAAAAAGGAACTGAAAGGGAAGGTCTAAAGAAGAAAGATAAAATGTTTGAAATAAAAAGGAAATGGGAAAAGATTAGCAGAAAATTATAAACTGCAACAGTATTATGACCCTGAAAACACAGCAATAGAAATAATCTAAAGTAAAGTGGAGAAAAAAAAGTTGATGATAAAACAGGAAAAAGAAAAAAAAGACCAATGGAAACAGCTTCCATGACCTTGAGAACATCAAGGTGTTTAACCCAAGTGTGATGAGGTCCAGAAAAGGAGGAAGGGGACACGCACAAAAATGAGGAAATTATGGCTAACCTCTTTCCAAATCTGAAGCAAGCCATAATCTCTCAAATCAAAGAAGCTCCATGAATTTCAAACAGCATAACTGCAAATAAAACCACATTAAGGGATGACATGACCATACTGCTGAGTAACAGTGGTAAAGAGAAAAGCTTAAAAGTGGAGAGAAAAGAGTCACAATGGGTGCAGAGGAAGAAAGATAAGAATGGTAACAGACTTTGTGATAGAAATAATGAGAGAGTCCAAAGGCAAGCAACATATTTAAATTACTGGAAAAAAGTCAATATACACTCCATTTCTAGAGTAAATATTTGTCAAACACTGATAAAGTAAAGCCTTTCTTTTTTTCAGATAAAATCTGAGTGAATTCATCACCAGCATATATGCACTACAAATTATAATGAAGGGTACTTAGCACCCAAAGAAAAATGGTAAGAGACAGAAATTTAGGTGCAGAGACATAGACTAAGAGCCATGACAATGGTATTTGGACAAACAGGAACGTTTTTAAATTTTAATCTCATTAGAAAATTGTTGTCTCTGAAATGAAACATACAAATAATGCATTGTGGAGTTTGTGTAAGAACAAAATGTATGATAGCATAAGCACATAGGATAGTAGGAAGGAAATGAAGGTATAATGTTACAAATTTCTCATACAGTATCTGAAGTGGCAGAATGCTGTTGAAGACAGTGATAATTTAAAGGTATAAACTGGAAACCACAGAGCACTCAGTTTAAAAAAAAAGGAATTATAGCTGATAAACCTATAGTAGAGATAAAAAGGGATATAAAAATACTCATTACTCTGAATCAGGAAATAAAGAAACAAAACACAAAGAAACAAAGAATATCTGGTCAAATGGGAAAATATAATAAATTGGGAATTTTTCTCCCAGTCATTTCAACAATGACATTAAATGTAAATGTGTTCTATAAACTATAAACACATAAGTAAAAGTAGACTCCATTAGAGAACCAGAGATTGTTAGATTGTATAAACAAAGCAACACCCAAGTATAGGCTGTTTATGACAAACCTACATAGAAATCATATTAATGGTGAAAGACAATGCTTCTTCCCTAAAACCAGTAGCAAAGTATAGCTGTCTTTTATCCATCTCTATTTCAAATTTGCACTGGAAATCCCGGATTGGAAACAAGAAATAAAACTGCATTCACAGATGAAAGATTATCTATTCACTTATCCTATGGAATATACACTATAATTCCTAGATCAATAAGTGGATTTTCCAGTGTCATGGAATATACTATCAATATACAAATAATAATTATATTACCATGTATAAATAACAAACAATTGGAAAGCACAATTCATAACATAATACCATTTAAAATCGTATTGGTACCATTAAATATGTAGAAAGAAATTTTTAAAAAGATGTCTAAGATCTGTATACTGAAAACTACAAAACATTGCTAAATAGAAAATACAAATAAATGGAGAGATTAGGAGACTCAGTACTGTTAAGGTTTCAATTCTCCCTATTTTGATTTATATCTTCAGTGCAATTCTGATAAAAATTACAAGCTTTTGAGGTTAAAAGGTTGATTGTCAAGTTTATAGGGCAATGCAAGGGAACTAAAATAGCCAAAATAATTTTCAAGCTGGAAAACAAGGTTGGGAGATCTATATTACCTGATTTCATGGCTTACTATAAAGCTATGGTTTAAGACAATATGTGGTATTGACATAAGTATAGATATAAAGATGGAGGGAATAGGATAGATAGCTTAGAAATAGACCCATTCTTACATAGCCAAGTGATTTTTGTGGTGAGTCCCAAGAAATTCAGGGAGGGAAGATGGACTTGCCAACATGAGGTACAGGAACAATTGGGTATTTGCATGTAAAAACATTCCCTCTTACCTCATACCATATACGTCAAGTGATTTGAAATGATCCAGAAATCTTAATATAAAACCCAAAATCACATAACTTCTAAAAGTAAACATAGCAGAAAATATTTCTGACCTTAGCTTAGACAAAGATTTCTTAAATAGGACACTAAAAGCCCAAATCATAAAAAAAAATTGATAAACTTTACTTAATCAAAATTTAAAATGGTGCTTTTCAAAAGACGCCATTAAGAAAATGAGAAAGCAAGTCCTGCACTAGGAAAAATATTTATCTGGTAAAATATTTGTTCAGAATACACAAAGTACTCAATAAGAAGAAGATAAAAATCCACGTTTTTAAATGGACAAAAGATTTGCTTTTTAAGTGGAAAAAAGATTTAACAGATATTTTATAAAATAAAATATCCCAATATCCAATAAGCACATAAAAAGATTCAATGCCCTTAGTCACTAAGGATATGCAAATTAAAGCCATAATGAGACACCACTACACCCCCTCTAGAATGGTTAAAATGTAAAAGACTGACAATACCAAGTTTTGGTGAAAATGTGGTATAAATGAAAGTCTCATACATTGCTCATGAAAATGCAAAAATACTAATAGCACTTAATAAAACAATTTGGTAATTTCTTAAAAGAAGTGCTTAGTTACTGTAAGACACAGAAATTCCACTTCCAAGATATTTACCAAGAGACATAAAAACGTATGTCCAAACAAATGCCTGCTCTCAAATATGTGTAGCATCTTCACTCAAAGTAATTAAAAAAATAAACTGAAATGTCCTTCCATTAGTGAACAGATAAATAAATCAAAATATATTCGTTCAATGAAGTGCTGTTCAGCAATAAAAAGTAATGAACTACCAACACAAGGAGAGAAATCTTAAACTACAGCAACACATGGATGGATTGGACTGGAGAGGTGGGGAAGAAAGAATGGGGGTATCAAGTGGTCAGTAGGGCCCCAGTTAACGTGGGACCAGGAAAGAGAGGACATGCAAAGCAACCGTTTGTACGCTCAATGGCTACCTGAGCCAGCTGTCACCTGTACCTTTACCTACATGTCTTGTTTTTTCACAAAGAGGATTCTTTAGGGCAATCCAGAAAGACGTTCTGCTCAAGCAGTTTACAGCAGTGATGGGTTACATCTTCAAAGAAAACATTAGAAAAACGGGCTGTTTGCGCAGATGGTGGGGTTAAAATGCAGGTGGTGACCTAAAATACCTGGATTTCAGGAAGCAAAATAATTCACTCTTTTAAAAATGAAACACCTCATTTATAGAACCATTCTTCCCCACGACCTCTGTTGAGCAGTAATACTCTCTCTGGTAAAACTTAAGACGGGCTACTTTCCTGCAGCCCTCACTTCAGATTCTTTGTAAATGCTGAAGAGACTATGTCCTCGATTTTTAAGTTAATATTGTATGAGGATACAGACTGGCTAGAAGAGAATATTATTCCTTTTATAAATTAATTATTTACTGCACATTAGGGTTCATGCAGGATACTTTATGAAGGGAACTCCAATGGTTTTCCTTGTAAATTTGCTTTAACAAATATGTACAAACATACAGCATCAAGCGAGGTGTACTCATATTTAATTTCAAATTTAAAAGGGAATAATAAAGTGGCATTAAGAAAACCAAATAAAAATAATTGTCTACCTCTATTTCACACAGTAAGTCAAGAATGGAATTCACACCTAGAGTTTGGTATTCCTTATGTGTAATCGTTTTTGAAAAATCGTATGACATTTAAACACGTTCTTCAGCATAGGGTATTAAAATGCGAGAATAATAACTTAAATTCAATTTTATTTCTCCTGTAAAATCCTTACACTTGATTTTTTTCTTTGTAACTGAGCATTACTGACTTTTTTTACTTCGAATGTAATTCTGCGTCACATTTAGAATACCTACCATGTCTTTCTACAAAGGGAAAAATCAATGAAAATAGCATGAAGAGCCCCAGTAAGCTTGTTTTTGATGAATTATGTCCTTAAAGATACACCCTGTGTGTGGTTCAAAATGTATTGATTAGTAACAACTGTTTCTGTAATATTAATAATGCACTATTCTCTCGCACTTCCCCTGCAGTGACAGGGTTTAATCAGAAGAACTCTAACAATAAATTGACTACCAAGAAGGAGACAACGTGAGGGAATTGACTCAAACTTCTAAAATAAATAATAATTCTAAACTTGAGGCAAACATACTGATGTTGGTGTTTGCTCTGCCTTTTTTTGACTTGTAGCTTTCATAATGAGCTGCTTACCAGAGAGATTATTATCTCAATATGTTTAAGTTCCTATAGACTCCTTTAATATTTACCTTTCTATATGCTAGTCAGTATTAAGAAATTAAACAGGAATAGAAATCATTTGGTCATGCCACTTTCACAATTTTAAAATCTTTGTTTTTTTTGTATGATAAAATACAAACTTTGAATAAATTCTATTAGGTTTGATCCTGTTCCTTATCTGTGCTTTATCGTCAATTACGTAATGGAGGAACTTAACACTTTCAGAGACTTTTTCTAGAGGAGAATGCACCTGCACTCATGTGGTCTACCAGAGAGGAAATCATTTCTTTACTGAACATTCACACACAAATAAATTATCACTATTATTTAGGAGGTGAGCTATATAAACATTTACCTCCATTCTACAGGTAGTTTCTGAGTCAAATTTCTTCATTTTGCAGAGAATGCACTTGTGTGACGAAAACCTTTTTTGCGTATTTTGAAAACTTAAAAATTCCTATTATTCACTCGAAATATCCTCTAAAGTATTTCCAACAGTAAATCTTCAACAATCTATTTCATGCATTCTAAGTCCCACTTTAAAATCCTTAACATACATAATCATATCTACAAGCTTCATTTGTCAATATAATTATTGGACAGCCTCATCTCAGCTCCAGTATTACCCATCTGTTCCATCACGAACTTCCCATTTCTCTATCATGCTCACAAGCTTATTATGACAGAAGCTTTGTTGTATTAGCTTTGAGTCCTGATTCCTGTTTTGTCAGCCTAAAAACTTTCAAAAAAAAAATGACAAATTTTGACAAAATTTGTTCTAGCAGTTCCACTGCATTTTCTAAGACTTCATAAGTCATTTGTCCATTCCTCGGCTTTAAACTCTTAACTACCTTATCTGGCTTATGTCAAGATCAGAACAAATTGGTTCAGAACTTGCAATGAATAGGTTAATGGTCCAGGGCTGTCTAGCTAATCCAAGGATGAATTGAGGTTCATATGTCAATGATCCGAGTCCTGGCTTTGGTGCCTGACTGAATTCAAATTCCAGCTCTGTCACCTAACAGCTGAATTTATTTTTACTGAGTCAGTCTTCCTTGGTATCAGATATATATATATATTTTACAAGTATGAAAATTGGGGACAATGGTTAGTGGGTGATGATTAAATGAGATACACCACATACAGTGTCTCTGCCATTTCAGCAGAGAAGTGTTCAGTGAATACTGTCTTGCCTTTTTCCTGCCGTTGGAACGTATGAACAGCAGTTTAACTATTGCTGTATCCAATTTCAATTTCTATTGTCAGAGAGGTTCCAATCTCTGCTACTTGATTCTCTTATTAGACAACCTGACCATTAATATAAAATGCTCAATTCTATCCACTACTTTCAGACTTTTGAGCTTTATTTTCTGTGAATTTTTTAAAAGTGCAATGAATATAGATTGAAAGAATAAGCTAATTATACCTGTTTGCAGCTGATAATGTTTGTTCCATCAGATCGGCACCAATTATCACCTTTATTCTATGTAAGGATCCAGATATTACTTAACTTATTTATAATTTTAAAAGACTAAAGTTTTGCTTACATGTTGACTTCTGGTTGGACATGACGTCTTAAAAAGTGATTCATTTAAATAATAATTCAATTAGTAAACTTTGAAATACCAGGTCTTTAAATGTTTCCATGGGATTTAGTGTTTTATAAACTTTGCCAAATGTTACTCAAACATCTTTTTATCATATTTGAAATATTGCCAGATTAAGACCTCTGCTCAGCAGGCATGATGTAGGGATGTTAGAACTTTCATCATTTCTAAGGCTGATTATTGTAACTCATAATTATCTATTTGCCTAACCAGCTGCGCCAGAAAACAGCACTTAGGATGAAGAAAAGAATCTCACATTGCTCACTCCATCCAGATTTATAGGCTGCCTCTCCCCGCACCTGCCCCTCTGCCGAGTATTGCTTCTAGACGGGAAATAAACAACGTGTCTTTTACTAACCTAGCCTAAGTTTTCTTTTTGTATCATTTTAAATTAACGTATTGTTTAGCACCTACTTTGATCCAAGTTCTGTTTCAGATGCTGGGAATGCAGGATTTATTAGATAAAGTTCCCTGTTAACTATATGGAGGATGAAGAGAGAATAAATTTGGGCCTGGGACTGGAGTCAACTGGACATGAACATACCAGTCAGATACAGATTGCCATGGAGGCAGGGGAGATCAGAGATACATTCTTCTTACTTTAAGAAGTCCTTTAAATTATTTGAGATTAAATGTTATTATGTGAGATGCACCATAGATTAATAAACGTGATTGCTGATGCCTCTGCTGACTTCTACTTTTTAAATACTTCATATGTGACCAGTATGCCAACTGGTTCATATTGGTTAACGCCATTAATATTCACAACCCCATATTAGGACTTATTTTTATTTCCATATCACAGAAAAGGAAAGTGCAGAGATGTTAACTAGCATACCCACGATTGCCAGCTAGCAAGTAACCAAGTGGCAGAGCCACATTTCAAACCCAGAATGCTCTGATCACTGGGCCAAAAGTATCTCTTGTATAATTCTTCTGTGACTCAGGACATGTGTTGGCCAAGGGGAATTAGGGAAGGACTTGACTTTCATAAAATATTGGGGCATTGCTATGGACTAATGGAGTCATTAGCTGGGCAGAATACTTTGCTATGTCCTCTCAAACCATGCAACACAGACAAATATATATGGAGTAAGACTGGACGGGGTGCCACTTACAAACTGTTAGTACTCTGGCTGCTGCTCCACACCATTTACAGGACATGATTCCTTTATAATTTGGGGGAAAAACTACTCTTTGCGTTCACGTTATCTAGTTATGCTTCCCTTAACCTCTTTGCTGTCGTCACCTGCTTAACTTCTGGATATGGCTCTTTCTTAAATAAAGGTTTTGGCAACGGGCTTTCTTCATCCCCACCACTGCCATCACTGGAAGCCATAACCTGGCCTCTCAGATTCTGGATATTCTCACCTGAGTGACCTTTTCCTCCATTCCACCACAGCCATCCACACCTAGTGCCACCAAACAGGATATCCAGACCTGAATCTCTACTTTGATATGATAAATCAGGCAGCCTTCTGTCTTATCCCGAGCTTCTCTACCCATCCTGTTCACTCAGTTCCTCTTAGTAAGTCTATCATTTGACTCCATGAGGACCATTCAACCAGGTTTTCCTATCTTTGCTTCATTCCCAACCCTGCTTAGTATATATATGGCTCCCAGTACTAATCATTCTCTTATCACCATCTTGCATTCTCACATTCTTTTGTTCTTCATGAACTGCTTGGAATATCTCATCCTGGATTAATACCACTATGCGAGTTTTCCAGATGGAAAGATTCTGCAGAAAATCGTGCAACCCTCTGAATGTTCATAGGCATCAGACTTAATAAACTCTCAGCAAAGCTGGGCAATGCCACTGTGTTTGTGGCGGCATTCTTTTCCAAACTCAAGGCAGTGATTATTTCAAGTGTTCTTTACTCCCGTTAACCCATGATTTCATGTTTACCCGTTACTCTCAGCGCTACCTTCCTTCATACAGAAAATACTTCAATCTTGTCACCAAGCCAATAAAGCCTTTTAACTTAAACATCCATCCTTTCCTCTTATTTCTTGTGATAGAATGGAAGAGACACTCCTTTCCCTTATAGACTAAGGGGAGACCATTTTCAGCATTGAATTACTGGACCCCATCACGGTCTGTTTTCTCAGAAAGTTTGCACATCGTTTAAAAAAAAAACCCAAAACTGTTTATTTCACATCTTATGCATTCCGATTTATCTCCTCAATTTCAGGGCCAAGTTGGAAAAAGTTGTCCCCATTTGTTGATCCTGTTTCTCCCTCTGTCGTTCACAGAATGACCATTCATCTGGGTTTTGCCACAGTCCTAGCAAACCTCCACTGCAGAGGCTGCCAGGATAATCTTGCTGTTTGTTCAAAGGGCTGCTCCCTGTGCCCCATCTCTCCGAGCTGCGGCCATCTGCTGAAATGCCCTCCCTCCCCTGGCTCCTGGGGCCATGACTTGCCTGCACTGGTTTTCTCCTCTTTCTCTGCCTGTTCCTTCCCAGTTGCCCCTCTCAAGCCTCCCTCTCCTCCCCAGTCGCTGAAGTTTTGGGGCCCTTCGAGTTCTCTCTGCTCAACAAATGGCTTCTTTACCCCCCCTGCATTCTGTCTCCAAGCGATCGCATTCTCTGTCATGGCTTCAGTTATCACTTAAAGGTCAGTAACTCAAAATTCAGACCTTTGGTCCAGATTTCCGGGCCCCAGAACTACAGATATTCTTTGGGATATGTCCATTTTAGATAGTCTGTAACCACTTCAAACCAAACATAACACAATTTAAGAAGTCCCTGTTTCTCCAGCCAGCAGCGTGGGAGTCACTTTGGCCCTTCTCATCTCCAGCCCATCCAGTCCATCCTCTTTCTCATCCAGCCGGGAACTCCACGGACTTCTCTCCATCTTTTCTCAGAGCCCTACACAGTCACCCTATTTTCCTTCCTGAATTGGTGTAAAATCTTCCAGACTGTCTTCCCATGTCCTCTCCTTCCCATGTCTGTTCTAGTCCCCACATCACTCTGACTGATGATTTTTTATTAGGAATCTGAGCTCCTCATTCTCCTGCTTGAAATTCTGCAGTGGTTTCTTACTGCCCTTAAAGATCGCATTCCTTTAGGGGGCTCTTGTCCTTCACTCACTACACCAGTACGACCTCTGTCTGATCTCTCCTCTGCTCTCGATGCTTCACGCACTGGGCTCCTTTCAGACCCACAGGTGTCCCAGGCAGGCCCCCTTCTTGAGACCTGTGCTCTTATGCTGCTCAAAAGACTGTCTCCTTCTCCCACCGCTGCCTCAGGTCTGCTCAAGTGGTAGATGCCCTGGGTGCCCCTTTCCCTCTATCATGATGGCAGCCTTGCCTCTGACACGTAAACCAAGGTAAATTTTGTACTTTCTTTTTTATATCACTCAGTACAATGTCTAATGGTAGCACAGCGCAGGTGTGCATTTCACGACCCCCAACACCTTAGCAACAAAGTTCCTGTTCCCGGCACATAAATATTTGTTAAATGGAAGAATGCAGCTTACATTAAACTTCTTTTCCTAAAGACTAAAATTAACTTTCTTAAGTGTTTCTTTTGTTGCCAGTATTCAGATTAATTATAGCCTATAAATGAAAATTATTACAGTGGCATACCCAAAGTGAGATTTCCATTCTTCTCAGTGACACCCCGTATTATGGAAACATTAGTTCTAGAATAATGCAGCCAGGCTTAAGAATGAGGATTCCGAGGTGCGGTTTGGCGTTTTCTATGCTTTCTACTGAAGAAGGTTGTCAAAACATGAACAGAAATTTAAATGATAAAAGAGGAATATGAGAAACTGGTGTCTCCTGAACAAGTCAGGCCGCATTCTGAATTGTGGTGCTCCAGCTCCCAGATAAGCAAAGAGGTTCTGAATTGCAGCACCCATCTCTTTACCCCACAGCAAACCCATGATCCGGAAGACATTAAAATCATGAGGGGGAGAGGGAGTACATACGCTTTTCTTTTTAACATACTTCTGTCTCTACTAAGAAAGCACTTGTGTGCCTTCAAGAGTTGCTTTATTTCCACAAAATTACTTTGAAAGTGTTTGCAACGAATATTACTTAGGTAAGCAACTTCAAAACCGCTATCATGAAGAGTATATTGTATTTAGGAATGTTAGTACTTATAAAAATACACATTTGATTATAAATGTTGCTGTGGTGATTATTACCAGACAGAACATGATTTGGATAGTCAAAACTTTCAAGAGCTTAAGTGCTGACGTGTTAAAGAATGCCCTCTTTCTTTCTCCCCATTAATGGAAGACCCAGTGAGGAAATGAGGATATCATGTAAATACAGTATTTCTGTCACATATGAATTAGTAGCTCAATGAACAATCTGATTTTAAAATATGCAAAATTACACACTGGCAGGTTTTCTTTTTCATTACATTTTTATATAATGCATTTAACTAAAAAGGTACCATCTCTTTGCTCTGAAAGGGAATTGTTTCTTAATTTTAATTTCTGTAAAACTTAATGATGAGTATTGTCAATGAAAGATTGTGGAAACTTCGCTTTTATGGTTAAAATACCAACTAAAATGAACCCCTTCATTAATTATATGTGTTTTCTAATTTTCAGTTCTACTTTTACTGGAATATGATTTCCTATAATTTTATTACTCATTTTCAACCTCCTTCCTTCTTCAAATAATTAGATTGCCCAAATCACTTCTCTCCAAAGTAAAATCTTTCCCATATTGACAGACAGGAGTCCCACCTCAGGAAGATTTCTCACAGTGCCCTTAGTCAGCTCAACCCACCAGCAGTATTGAAAAAGGATACATAGCACATATCTGAACTACGGCAGAAAATTCACACTATCTTTATTTGCAAAAAAGCATTCATGCTTTTAATTCCATAAGGGTATTTTTAGTTTCTAGTAATTTGGGAAAAGGTAATAGGTGACAAATTCAGGAAATAAGGTGTAAAAACATAGTGTGGAACTCCAGCTATATATAATACCTATAAAATGTATAGAAAAGTACATTTACATTCCAATAGCAACTGTGACATTTCGACGTTCTGGAGAATTCCTGCTCTCAATCTTTGCTGGCATCATATGCCAGTAATGGTTCTCTCTAAATATAGTCAGAGACCTTAAAATAGTTGATCACTCAGAGGGTATATGGTGCAGAAAATAGTACATTCTTCTACTTTTCTACTTTTTATAATTCTTGTTTATAGGGTGGTTAATAAAGTTATAATTACATTTAGAAAGACTCAGAAATCCCAAATCCAAACAGTTTAAATGACTATGGCAAAAGAAAAAAAGGATACTGCAGCTTTATAAGACTTCATAAAACTTTTACTTTACAAAATATTCTTGATCATCGTGTCCAACAATATTGGACCACTAACGATTAGCTTTATGTATCATATCTTCTGAAATAAACTTGCTTTTATGTAGATGGGTAAGATCTGCTCATCAACACCGCAAATATCCTTGATTTCCATTTAACGATCCCACTGTCACAGCAGATTTTCATTCCCATAGTTCAGTACACATTTGGTATAGATTTTTTCCGGCGACATTTATCTTTCCCGTTTTATGAACCCAAGCTATTTTATGTTTTCTGCCTCTTACATATAAAATTCTCATAAATAATTACTGGATCTCCAAGGCTCCTGGCAACTGGACACTTACTTGGTAACAGCCATTTCTAGCGGACATTCAAAAGAAATAGGGTGGCGGAATTAAAGACTTAGAACATAGCCTGATTTCTCTGTTTCTGCTTGTGAGTTCGCATTTGGGACACTGCATGCTCAGGCACGAAGAGAAAGCAGACTGTCACTTGTTTACAGAGGATCTCTGCCCTTGGCAGGGGGTGCAACATGTGTAAAGAGGAAAGGTAGATGTTTGGTAGCTCCTTAGAAGTTACGTCTGAAAGAATGACAGGATTGACTAGAAAATCAGAAAGCAAGCATCTCCAGGAGACAGGGCTGTCAAAGCCCCTGCTTCGCTTGGCCACTCACCATTGCTGCGGCTTCTCAGGAGGCTGCTCCCGACCTCCAGGTAGGCCGGCTGCCAGCGAATCAGTACGCAGCGCCTAGGCCCCCTGGCTCTGCCAGCGTGGAGAATGGTCCTAGGCGTCTCTGGAAGCCACTCTTCGGAGACAACAGCTCCTGGCCTGCAGAGAGGAGGGCATTTCTTACTCAGAGACCAACGAATCACTATGATTGCACATAAATAATCCACACCTATAAACTCAGTTGCTATTGGTAATTCTTACATTCAAACATTTATAATTATATAAGTTTTAGAGTTTTTTTTTTTCTGGAAAAGAAGAAATAGTTAAGTTTGATGTAACCGTGCATTTGTAAGCACACAATATTCACTAAAGACATAAATACAACTTCGAAAGCTATAGTTAAGTAAAAGGTTCATCAGGACTGGTTCTGGCCTCCTGCCATGGGATTTAACTTCCTCAGCATACTCAAGTTGAAGGATTCACCTCTATTGTGACATGTATCTGCATACATCCAACCTGTTTACTTAATAATAACACACATTATGGATTCTGGTAGCAATGAAAAGAGATGCACTTTTCCAGAGAGAATTTTCCTTTATAAAAGTGGTAGATTATATTATTACTTCCAGAAGAGTAAGGTCGACAACACAATTGCTGTGGGGAGCCCCTCCCCATGCCTGGGGTTTCTTTCCAGTGGTGGGCACTCCACTCGTGCAAGAGCCCTGGCAACTTCTGCCCTCTTATTTCTCTGCCACAAGGAAGGAGAAATGACTTGACTGATTGGTGAGTTTAGAGAAAAACCTGGGTGATTTTTTTGCCCAGACTTCCCATCTCTCTCTCTTGGGAGCTGGCCTCTCCTCAGAAAACACACATTTTTACCATGTTCCTATATTCCGCAAGCTTGTTTAGGGGCAGGCACTAACCTGCAGGGGGGAGGTGTGGGGCGGTGGCCAGAACAGGGCATAGAAAGCAATTCAGAAGAATGTTAATGATGCCCAAAGTCTGACGGTGGTTACAGTCTTTGCAATTTCCTCTCCAGTCTTGTGCGTGGGCACTGCCCTAACGGACACCGTCAGATGCCAACCAGAGTGGCCTTCCTTCAGTTCCAAGTTACACTGTCCTCTCTAGTGCAGGAGGATCTTTCTACTGGCACCCTCTGCCTGGAATGCTCTTCCCACTAGTTTTCCCAGGGCCAGCTCCTTCTCACCTTTAAGTCTGGGTATGAATGTCTCCCGCTCAGCTAGCCTCCCTGACCACCCTGTCCAATACCAAGCCTTACTAATAGTACAATCTTGTGTTCAGTTCTTTCTAATTTAATTCAACCTGCCCTTACATTTTGGTCTTTTGTTGATTCGGTTTCCTTGCCTGGATTCTGAGTGCTATGAGGGCAGGGTTCATTCACCACTACTATGTACATTTTTTACCCAACATCTCTAGAAGAAATCACTGAAAAGATATTTGACAATATGGAATCTTACAATAGATATAATTTCTGGAAAGTAGTAAGAGGGCCATGACAGCTGAAGATCATCGTGAACTATATTGGAAGTGAGTGTATAAGAACTGTGGTATTCAAACGTCTTCACAGATAGAACACAAGAACACTCCTACCCGCCCCCCACCGAAAAAGTTTTGTTGTATCATAGGAAGCTGTCATGTGATAAGAGACCTGGAGATGGTGTATATCCTTTACCACTGTGTGCTTGGGAAACTCTGCACAAAGGAAACCATTTTCACAGAAAATATAGTATTCCTTGAATATTAGCATTCAATTTTCAGCACTAGAGACCTTTTCCAAAGATACTCCATGCGGCTAAATAGCAAACTGAACAGGCATTGGCACCATGTTCTTTGGACGGCCACAATGCAGCACGGGGGGCTAAACACAGCCTAGGTTTCAAACGTCTCTGAAAAGCTGAGAAATCGAACCCTTCACGTGGTTTTTCTCATGAGCCAGCTTCAGTGGTAGCCACGCCTGTGATGGTGGCGACAGCCACGGAGACAGTGGCTGAAGTGCCATCAGCACGTGACAGCCTCAAAAGACGGAACAAAGAACAGATTCTGAATATGACACGAGATAACAGGTTTGGTGAGTGGCAATTTACTTTGCAGATGAGTTTTCAGTAATTACATGTACGAAAGACTTGTTTTTTTCTGCTTATCATCAATTGTGTACCTCTTGTAAATTCTCTACTAGCAGGAAGAATGTAACAGCAGAGTTTCTGAAAACAAACATAATCTGAAACCCATTACTGAGTAAACTACAATTAAATTGGGAAGGAACAGAGGCACATGTGTCCGCTGACAGGGCGGACCTGCAGCTGGCTGAGGTGGCCCAGCCGCAGGCTCTGGGCTGTCCAAGGCCTCTGGCAGGGCTGGAGTTGAGGACCTGTGATTCCAGGCTGACCCTTGATCATTTACTTTTTTTGCAGGAGATGCTGAACAACCTAAAATCAGGTTGAGCATTGCCCCATAGGACCAGGACTTGAGAAGGCACCCACGAGGCAGTCTGGTTCAGGATTCTTTGGGAAAGGAGTCACACAGATGTATTATACACCTTCTCAATTTCTGGATTTTGGTGGGATTTCATGGATGCCACTTAGAGAAGGGGTTTATATAGGCAAGTTACATTAGGACAGCATGGATGGTCTCAGAATGTAATTCTCAACAGGTGCCCTCATGATGCCCAGCTAAACTCTACATCTCGCAACAGTTCCTCTTTTACAGATGCTTATCTAATGAACATTCGCCAAGTTACGGTAAGTTCAGTGCTTTTTGAGAGTAAGTCATCAAGGTAACAACTCTCAACAGATGGTGATATTTTATATACGTAACATATATATACTACATAATAAGCACTAAGCTCTGAAGATAATACTCATAATATAATCCTGAAACATGAATATATAAAAAGAAAATATAAATATCTATTAATGAAATATAAACGTATCTCTCATGTAAATACAATGCAGAAATCTAATGTGCATTTATGGATGTATATTTTTTCATGAAAAAAGTATATTCTGAAGACAGTAAGAAATATATCATTCTGTGACTATGTACTTTAGCACCTTGTTGCATTTTTTAATAAAAATGAGTTAAAAAAAAACTACTACATTAATACAATTAAAAGCTCCAAACAGATGCAAAACAATATAATTGTTGGTATTCAAAAAATACACGATATCGGAGCTTGTTTGAGAGAATGTGTTTTGTTATATGATTTATTTTCCTGGGTAGATACCTGTGTGCACGTACACAGGGCACCGTGGTGTGCCTTATTTCTGAAGCATGCATACCTGGGAAGATTCCTGCCAATAAAGTGTGTGGCAATGAGATATTCTAGCTTTCGTGTTGTCCTCTCAGAAGTCAGATGCATCATGCGCACGTAATGGAGATTATAGCTAAACAAATGACTCAATTGTCAACCTTCCAGAAACGGCCATATTTAGCTTTTAGGGTAATGTTAACTTCACTGTGGTATTAGTAATCTCATCAACTTTTTGGTTAGGGATGGATAAATAACTAGCTTTTAGTATGTAAATTACCAACAAAAACGTTTTGCAGAAAATGGGTCAAGTTAGAGATGTAAATGAGGCCTAAAATGTCTCATTAGGTTCTGAATTGCCTTTTTTTTTTTTCCTGAGCATTATAAATCTTGCAAGCTTTTGGGGTAATTTTCTTGCTTGACTAAGCTAGTAAGGTCTTTTCCAATAATAAATGAACGAAAAATACTTCTCAAAACTCATTCTGCTTGAAAAAATAGAGCAAATTGAATACTGAAGTATAATTTATTTTAAAGTCACTCAATTTTTTCCTCATATTTTTAGCTAATAAGTTGTACAGACCACAAGCACAGATTTCATCATGGGCACAGGGTTTAGATGCAGTGAGATTTTTTTCAATGGTTTTCATTTAAAATCAATTGTATATCTGAGGATACCTATCAGATCTCGGGACACCTCATTAGCTACAGAACGTGTCTATTTTTTTGTAAAGGAATGGATCTTTGAGCAAAAGTCTCTCTGGTTCTCTTCTGACAAGTCCTATTTGTAATGCTCACTACAAATCCATATTTTCAGAGTGAATACTATGCTAAATCCTGATCTTTCTTGCTTGTAACACCCACTCTTGGGCCAGCTTACATAGTTCAGTGATCACGGATGGGGCAAACGCACGGCAAACCCGCTTTAGATCTTTCAAGATGTTAATAAAACAGTGTCACATCACAGAGTTAAGACTGTCATTTCACACCTCCTACTTTCACCACGTCGGTTCCTCCTCTCCTAAGCACTATGTACAGCAGTCTAAATTAGGCTTGTGTGACAGTGTATGAAGTGCCTGTTGGTTCTGTGCATCTGCAACAGCATTGCCAATGTTTAGGACAGTTTAACATATCAAACTCATGAGAAGGGGCTGGAGAAGTTGCTCTGCAAGCTGCAAAAAGATAGTAAATATGCAATGATAGCAACTACCTATATTTAACTAGCTTCAAAATTTGAAAGGGAAACCAGTCAACCCACTGCCACCATTTTGTTTGTTTCTGCATTAGGACTCACTAAAGATAAACAAATAAAGTCAATGATTTTAAAAACACATTAGGATAGCATTCTTTTTAATAATCAGCAGCAACCAATATTGCCACTTCCCACCATGAATGAAAACCAACTCTTTCTAATACACCCACTGAAATGTTTGCCTGTTCCTGCAGACATTTACCTTATTATTTTGCGATAACAGCCTTTGTAATGGATCTTTGCAAAATGAAGCCTTTTACATTTTACTTCTTTTACTAAGAAGTCTAAATTACAGTATGTCTGCACATAACACATTTTCTTACTGAAGAGATTGTATTGTTTCATTAATTTTATACATTAAGGAAAAGAGATTTTGAATCTAAGTTCTTCACAAAAGTATCTAAATTGGTCTATGTTGCCTACTAAAGTTTTATAGGTAAATAAAAGAGGTTTTCACACACTTTAGCAAAGGATAAATGAAGGAGGTGAACAGCAGGTAGTGAAGACGTGCAGGTCTATTCTCAGTGGGTTAACATAACAGAGCTACTTAGGTGTTACATAGCTGTTTTATGTCATGCATTTTGATGGAAGGTAGTTACTTCAGATGTGGCAGATAATCTGAGAGAGAAATACGTGTCCCGGCGGGAATTTATGTGATCTACGTACTGCCATGGCACCATTCTTCTCACTACTGAAATCCTATTCTTGACCTCCCTAAACCTTGCCAGTCTTTCTTGTCTTGATTTTGGCCAGCAGGTACTCCTCCCCCTTTGTAACCCCCCAACTGGTTCCATCTCAAAGATGACCCTGAGTCCTCTGTCACAGTCTAGCCAGGGTCTTCATTCAAAGAGCACCTTTTCCTACAAGGCTTCAGGAGGCAGGCACCACCTCCATTCCTTTGGTTACAATTGCATATTTCTCTAACAAATGCATAAAAGACTGTATCATATTTCACATATTCAGAGTTAATAATAATGGTTGGAATTCACTGAATGCAGGTGATGTCCCCCAGCACTCATGTCATCCTTACACGGAGCACACAGGAACATAATTATTGCCCCTCTCTGTACATGAGGATGCTAACTCAGAAGCTACGCACCTCGACCAAGATCGAGAGTAACTGTGCTGGGAACAGCCCTTGAATGCAAGCAAGATGACTACAGAATCTGCACTCTGTATGCGATAAACACAGTCTCTGGTGGACATACTCTTATGATGCCCACTGTGGCTTCTACCACATGCTGTCATCTCTGTTAGGGCATCTACTACCCAAAGAGTTAGGGCTCTGACCCTCTCAGGAGTCCAGCCCAGTATGTCTTTGCAAATAGCTCTCCCATCTCCAGGCTATATCTGAGGGGACCCCTGTTTCCTTTGATATAAAGGTGAATAGGGGCTGGAACCCCCATTCAAGTGGCAGTTGGCTCTGCTCCTATTATTTGTTTGATTATCTAAAGTCTTCAGAATTATAATTCTATTTCTTGGTAAAGGCTTTTGGCATAATGAGTGCAAGAAATCCATTACTAATAATAATACCTTGTGGTTATTTAAGTCTTGACAACATTCAAAGATTTCACACATATGACCTCATTTTACTCTCAATGTAGTTCTCTAAGTTCAGCAGAACAGATATATTATTCCATTTTGTCAAATGATTACAAAGAAAGGTTGAAAAAGAAGTGAACATTTACTCAGCATCAACTATTTCATAATATTATTCTAAGTATTTTACCTAAATGCTTCCTTTGAGTCTCCTACCTCCCCTGCAGTGTACGGGAGCTTAACTACATTTCACAGAAAATGTAGCCGGAGTTCACAGAGGTCGGTTAACAGTGTGTAGGAGGTGCTAGACCCAGGACTGGAAGTCATGTCTCTCTTTAAGACCATCCTCTTTCTTCCCTCATAGCTCAAGTTCAGTTGACAAGAATTGTCCAATACTTACCTATGGTCCTGTGCTATTCATTATGACATGTGTAGGCTGGTGTCTTGATTGTCTACGTCGGTTTTCATTTCATTAACAGGAAGAACCCTAT
Source organism: Manis javanica (assembly GCF_040802235.1). Lineage (NCBI taxonomy): Eukaryota > Metazoa > Chordata > Mammalia > Pholidota > Manidae > Manis > Manis javanica. The sequence continues at coordinate 103,415,951 of NC_133167.1, forward strand.
TTTATTTTCTTTGAATCACTCACAGCAAATGAAACCTTTAATCTACACCTAAAGGGCCAAGTTAATGCAAATACCTGTGATTTCAATGTGGTTTGAGAATAAAAGGAGGCTTTCCTCCCTTGTAATTTTATTTATTCTCCTAGAAACTGGATCTCTCAGGCAGTCGTGGACATGTATTTAGGTCTCAGAAATCCCTATTCAGTCCTGGGTCATTTCTCCTTAGATGAGTCATTTTGAGGGCCACAATTTGAACTACGTCAGAGACTCTTAAAATGACTTGTCTAAGGTTGTGATGAGTAAGTAGAAAACTAGCTAAAAACACATCTTTGGACATCTCCCTTGGCATGAACTAGTGGCTGTATTTGCTGTATCTTTATCATGTATCTGGAAGTAAGGATCTCATGAAATTCATAGGATTTTTACTTAAACAGCCATTGGAATATCATGATGATCAATAATTATTATACAGATTACAAGTTATAATAATCATAAATAATCATACAGATAAGTTTTCAGAATGTTGATTTGTCAGAACAAGAAGAACCATTTATAGGTTGATGTAACTTAGAATCAAGGAGCTGCATTCAGGAAATCATGGCACTTTTCTTATCAGTTTAGTCTGTGTACCCGAGTGTACTTATAAATGACCAATGACATTTTGAAAGTACTCATACAAATCAGCTTTCTGTTCATGGATTTTATTTCATATCTCTCTGCCTCCCCACTCCAGTTATTTTGTATGAAACAAATTTTGAGAAAAAAATTGTGAAGGCAAGAGGTGTCACAGCACATAACATATAATGGGAAATAATAAATGTTGTGGGTTGAAGGATGATATACCAAGCATTGTGATTATCCTGCTTGAACTGATTATTGCTAATGTATAAAAGCAATTACAAGGAATGTATCTGTATACATACATCTTACGGCTATAGATACATTCATCCATACGTTCATTTTGTATACATATATACAAACATCTTATGGGTATATATAGAGAGATCCATAAGAGTTTCTATCCCATGAGGTCATAGAATATATCTGAATCTTTCATCTCTATATACTCGACATCAGAGGAGGTAGTAGATGTGTATTCAATTTTCATTGTGTATGTGTTGCACCGATGAATGTTTCCTGCCTACAAGCAGCTTATAACCCAGGAGAAGAAATACATGGAAAATATTTTTCAGCTTCTTTTTCATTTCAGACCTCAGTTCTTTAAAAAGATGACCAGCGTTTTGTTAAGAGTTGGCAGGAAGTGTTGTCTTTTCTCTAACTCACTTATCAGAAACACATATAACTCAGCCAATCGGACTCAAGTATTCTCTCGGACCCCAACTGCCCAGAGATTCTACTCTTACTGAGCAGGGTGGAACTTCGCACCCTGTTGGCAGGCCACACAGTCCATATGTGGCCAACAGTGTACCCAGTAATTGCAGTAATTCCCAGTCATACACCTGAAAGTCCAGATTTGGGAATCGTAAGATCCCAAATTCGAGCTTCAAGGCTAAGCCATGCTCTTACATCCAGCATTGCTACTTAACTAATGCTTGCACCCTCACATCCCATTCCTGTGCATATTTCTGATGAATCTGCAGAAGGCAGAGCAGATCGCAGCTGTGTGATTACACTTGAGTCAAACCTCAACAAACCTCGACTCTATAGCGTGTATAGAGTCGTTCCATTTTTAACAACAGTCTGCTTTGCTTTTGTGTTGCTTAGTGGGAAAGCTTGTTGTGATTCTTTTAAAAAAGCTTGTGTTTCAAATCATCTTACTCATTTTTTTAGCGAATGTTTTTGCCATAATACTGTTTATGGGCTCAGAAACCACAGCCCCTGCAAGGATTTTGAACTCATGCCTGACCCTCCCAACCTCAGCACAAGCCCAGTTATATTTTAACTTGAATTATGATGTCCTATGGGTCTCTCCTAGTAAATCTCAGGAAAAGGTGTTTATGGTGGGCGTGCCATAATTTCCGGAAGTCAGTTCAGTTACAGCAGGAGAGAATATGGAAGAGCACTGGACTAGGAGTCAGGAGATCTGGCTTTGCCCCATTTAGGTTTATGACCTTGGCCAAGACATTTAATTTCTCTAAGTGTCAGTTTCCTCATCTGTAAAATTAGGATGTTAGACTAGTCTCCAAGGTATCTTCCGGTCCTAATGTTCCATTGTAGGAGCTTCCAATTGTGGCATAGGAGACTGGAAATCTCTAATTGCTTCCAAGATTGTGTGGGGAGACAAATTAGATTGTATGGGATTGAGAAGCCTTACCTCACTTAATTCTGTCAGTTAATGACTTTTTTCTCCCCCCTATAATGGCTTTTGAAGAGTTACCCTGTTTATTAGTGGCTCCTTTTTTTCAGTATACCAATTTTTTTCAACCTGAGCCCAAATCCAACCCACAGAAAAATACACCGTAAAAAATGATATTTTGACATGAGGGTTTCAGGCAAAGACATATTCACCAATTTTCTCAACACAACAGTTGCTAGTCAGAGAATAAGTTTGAATCACACACCATGTGTAAATGAATCCAAACTCTTTTGCCTTGCATAGATCATTTTAAGTAAGAGAGATGGAGTAATAGTTTTATAACTCTTCAAGCTGATAACATACATGCTATTCCCAGGTGTTTTGGGGGCTCTCATATTTTGCCTTTATTTCATCTTCATGGTATTTCTTTGGACTATAACTGTGTGTGTGTGTGTGTGTGTGTGTTATGACACAACTTAGAACTGCATATTTCTAATATGGTAAATATGGCACCATATAAACCTTAAATTAAAAAAAATCAAATGAGAATCAATTGGTTTAAATCTCACTAACTTGAAGATATTAACAAATCAAGTAGCCACTTATAATAATAATTTTATCTTTTAAGTTCAGTTTGAATACAATCTATGAGTTCTAAAAGAATATAAAATTTGGTAAAAGAAGTAAATATAATATCTTTCATTACATTGCCTTTTATATACAAGTTACATGTATATTCTGATATTTTACTTATAAAAATTATTTTCATTTTCATTTGATATACTTTTTAAAACTGAACAATTTGGAGTGTCTTGCATTGGCAGAAAATGCATCAGAAATTTACCCATACGAATGAAAGGAAATCACTATTTTTTCTTTAACATTTGTTTTTCTTTTTAACTTCATGGCAGATTTTCAGAAATGACTGAAAGTTGTAAAGTCATAAAGCAAAGGATAGGTGCATTCATGTTCATCTTATGACCTGAATAAGGATTTACCACATTTTGAAGATTCTGATTAAAAGAAAGATATATTCCCCCCTCAGCAGACTGCTGGCATTTTAAAGCTTATAGATGTGCTTGTAAAGCTTATCAATCCCCACCCCTATGAAGGTCAGAGAGTGTGTACATGGGTCTGAGATTTTGGATCTGCAGTCACATGCACTGAGAGTGTTTCAAGGCTACACAGGGCTTAGGTATATATACAGAGAAAAGAGACAAGTGATCCTTTAATAAGCAAAGACTACCACCCATTAGGAGGAAAGAGTTTCTGCCTCCCCCAGCAACAGCCTAGCCAATGAGAGACTGTTACTATCTGGCCAATGAGCAGCCATGACACATGAGACTCCCAGCTTCCTCCAATGGACTTTTTGCTTAGAACAGCTCCCCAACTCTCCCTTCCTTCTATGAAAAAGCCTCCTCTCCTTCCTTCTCCAGACATGATTGCGGTTTTGTCATAGCTTGCTTGTCCCCAGTTACAAATTCTCCGCTCTTCCTGAATAAACCCGTTTTGCTGATAAAGTAACCAAGAACTTTATTTTTAAGGTTAACAGGTTCTACCCATGTTACTATCTTTATCCACAGCTCTCTGACCTGTGGAAATGGTGAGGGGAAGGAGAGTAAGGGAGAGAAGCACTTCCCTTCTGGGAATCTGTCCTTCAGTCTCTCACAGGAGGATACAAAAATGGGTACAAGTTTAGGTGCTTCCAGTGGTAACTGGGCTTCCTGCAGTGACTTCTGTAAGAGTACTTCCTGGTTCTATCATTCCTCCGCTGTACAGGGCTACTTTCTCAAACACTTCCTGCATCTGATCCCATCCATTCCCATTGATTTGATCAGTATTTCCTATCTACACGTTTCTTGGGGTGCCTGTCCCATTCTTTTATCAGGTTTCTAGGAGGTGTGCCATTTGATCAAATCTTTAATATATACCTCTGCTTACACAAATACAGTAGATAACCACTTTTTCTCGTAGACTACAGAGATATGATTTATCCATTAGAAATTCCTATATTTTTATTTATATTAATGTTTTGCTCTAATCAAAGTCAATGTGACAAAGTTGGAAACAGGCAAATATTTTCAGAAATGATCATCTAAACAATACTTATTTCTTTTTAAGGATGTGTGGTGCATGTATAGAGGAAAGTCCTCACATACCAGGCTTATTTATTTTATATATATTCAAAGTACAGTCACACAGAAATAAACAAAATTCTCTGGTTTAAAAGTCTTCTTATATTTTGTCCTTAATGGTTATTTGAAAATAATTGTCCTAAACTTTTGCTTATTCATGTTTTGCTGTCATGCAGTTCAAGTGCTCAAATACTGTATTCATAGTACATTTCCCAGACGCTGGGCCCAGGTTCTTCATGGACTAGAACTATAATATCTTACAGGAGGTCAAGGACTCATTCACACACACTGAGAGTAATTCAAGGCTACACAGAGCTTATGTATACATACAGAGAAAAGAGACAAGTGATCCTTTAATAAGTAAAGACTACCACCCAGTCAGAGGAAAGAGTTTCTGTCTCCCCCAGCAACAGCCGAGCAATGAGAGATTGTTACTACCTGGCCAATGGGGACATAGTGATGTTGTCTAATGCCCCTGCTCAGAACAGCAAACCTGAAACAAGGTATCACATTGGACCAGCCGTCAGCAGAGGCTGGGACTTGTGGAGGCAGAGAACGGTCTGGCAGGGAGGGAGGCCCGGTCACAACGTCTCATCACACCCCTCTCCACTCTCTACAAGGGGCAGCCCTTCGCCTCTCACCAACTATAAAGGTGCCTGGCTTCCTTGACATAGTGACCGGGAAGGAGGGGCAGAGGCAGCCAGGAGCATGTTGACGGCTGCTCTCTAAGGACAGGGAAGCACAGGGAGGCAGGACATTTAAAATAAATAACATCACTCATTTTCTGATGTAAAGTGCTGAAGATTTCAGAGGGGAATGCAAACCCAGCCCAGAAAACCTTTGTTTTCCTTCTCTTGTATTTTGACATTTTCCTAGAATCACTCGATAGCACGCACATCAAGCTTCATTTCTGATTCCCATCCAAAGTCAAACCACCAGATGCAACAGAGTGTGACAACACTTCCCCAAAGAAAAAGGCCGGAACCAGGGCTTTTGTTGAATTGTCATTCACTGCGTTCCAGAAGAGACGGATGAAAAAAGTAAAGGACGTGTTAAAAAGCAAACTTCATGCCAATATATATTTTTTAGGAAATATAGGTAGAGTATTTCATTTTTACAGATTCTCCAGCTAGTCTGAGAGTTTAATTTATCTTGAGCATGCTTTTACTCCATCCCCAATAAAGCTTTATTGTCTGAAGTAACACTAAATATGAGGAGGGGCACAGTCAGCCGGAAAAAAACATCAAATTCAGGGAGGAGGATTTTCATGTGCAACGGAGCAAAGTGGTAACCCCCATGCCTGCTCTATACTTGCAACGACTGTGTAAATGCAAACTTCTTAAAGAAATTCCAAACAGCACATTCTGAAAGCACGGAAGTGTGTTTTAGGGATAATGCTAAATGGCATAAGCTGTATTTTCCAATGGCTGAATGCATGTCAGTGATCTAAGATTAAAGAAATAAAATGCAGAAAACAGCATGTTAAACCCAGTTTCCTATCTGAATCTGAGGGTGTATTAGTTATAAAAAAAAAAAAGAGAGAGAAAAGGAAAAAAAAAAGGAAAAGAAAAACAGGAAGGACATTAAATTTCTATTTTCACAGGCAATAATGTGTTGTACAATTTGCAATTAAAAATAAATTAGGCACAAAATCTGCAACAGATTGTTTTTAAACTTTCATTAAACCTCTTGAGTTATGCTGCTAGATGCAACGTGCTAACAAAAATGCTAGGGCTGAAATGAGTTTCTGGCATATGAAATAAAATTATGCCTTCAACCTACAAAAATTTAATTTACAGCTTAGCTGATTGGATGTAGCATTTTAACACCATTTTGGAGGTTTAAGAACAGCAAGTGCCATAATCCTCTGAGTATTTTGATCACTAGCACACAAGCATGTAACATACTTTGTGTTCAAGGGGAACCTTTATCCAGGACGCAAAGCTGGTGCTGAATTATAATCACATTCAAAAAGACTGCAAGCCTGTGGGTATTAAGCTTTGCACTCTCAAGCTTAGCTAAGAAGATTTAAACATCCTACTCTGGGACCATACAGTTGATCTGATAAGAGTATTCTGAGACCTTGAAGTTTATTTTTATCAGAAGTTTTGCATTCAAGGTCTCAAACATTAGACCTTTTTAAGTGCTAATCAAAAGTGTTCCCTTGCAAGTTCCAGGAATGATACTTAACAAGCAGATGGCATTCATAAGGGAGAGAGAAGGAGGAGAGAGACAGACACAATAGTTTACCCCTAAATAAAAGAAAATCTTGAAGGCCTCAAAACAATTCTGATGTCTTAGATGTTATTCCAGATTTCTTTGCTGTATTTGCCTGAAAAAGATTTGTCAGATATTTCCACCACTCAATTTAAATAACTTAAGTTATTTAAATGACAGATGCCATCTGCATCGTAAAGCAGTCAACCATTTTGCTGAACTTTTTTTTGTGCAGATGAATCAGTGAGTTATTTATGGAGCAGGTGTTGCTCACATTCAGTCTCTAATATAAGATACAAGGAGAAAGTAGAAACAGTTCAGAATTTATTTTTACATGCTCGTTCCTGACATGATTATTGAACACATACAAATTAAAACATGGTTGAAGAGTAATATTGAATAGTCATACTTCAATTCTCTCCATTGTGGATAGAAGAAATAAACAAAAAAAATAATAGACAACTGAGGGTCCCTAGCAGATCTGGATTCAGTCTTGGACATAACGTGACATGTTCTTTCTTAGTTCTTTTGTCATCATTAATCGCTATTTTGGGAGCTGTTTCCCTTACATCATTTTGACTGAAAATGATAAAGGACTAAAATAATTTCATAACAAGAGCTTATACCTTCTTATCATTTCTGTTTTTTCTTTTTAACCAAGAAAACATAGACATAATTCAAACTGCAAGATTTTGAAGAGCACCCAAGGGAGAGTATTTTTCTCTTTCAATTAAAGTGAAGATCAATTAAAAAGAACTTTCCCACATGTATGCTTTTTAAACACACACAAAGCAAGGGAGACACTTCTCTTATTCATGATCTTTGAGGCTTGGCCTGAACTGCCTAGGTCTGTTTTGGTTTCTATCATTAATAAAACTGTGTGACATGGTCATAGCATCCATACTTGGTAGCCTAAACTGCCTGCTTAGGACAGTGGGCATAATCTGACCAAGGTGGGGTAGAGGAAGGAACTAGGCTTAGACGGGGTCACCCTGGGAAGGTGTCAGAGAAGCACGCAGGATGGATGTGGTATGCAGAGGCCTCGATGTGCCCTTAGTAAGTGTCTAGGTGTGGACTAGAGAGCTGTGGTCAGGCCAGGTGGGAGGCCAGGGGGTAGCCAGGAATATAGACTCTGGAAGATATACAGAGGTCTGAGTCACAGAAAGAAGAGAAGCCATAGTATCAGTTTAGAGTGTAACATTCAACCTGGACCTGACAATAGACATAGGGATATCCATATTTCGTAAGGTGGTGGTGAGCAGTTTCAGAACATTGAGCAGAAGGGTGGCCTGCATGGTGACATCATGTGCCCACACATAAGTGTGGGTCCCCAAAGAGCATGTTTGTTTCCAGTCACCTCTGAGGTGCTGCTAAGGAAAGCTTAGAATAATGCTATTTTTCAAGAAAATTCCTTTTGCCATCAGAGTAAGTCAGCCTTCTTCTGGGGCCTTTGATGGAGAAGATAGGGCCTCAATTTAAAAGAGTATACCTGGTGGCTACAAAGGTTTCCACGGCCAATCCAAGGATGAGGACAAAAGCTCTGTGCTGACAACAGCTGGGTCAGGGGCTGGCTGGACAAAGTCACAGGTCCACTGAATTATTGTAGGTCTGCTTCAAGTCCTTGTCATGTTTGGTCTAAAATACTGGACGTCACTGATGATCCCCTGGTTTTTAAATCTCTCTCTTCTCTTATTTCCTGGCACTAAGCTCTCTGCTAGTTCTTCCGTCCTTCAGATTATTCATGTTATTGTCCTATTCTGGCTTCCTAACCTCTTCATTTATCTAATCATCAGGGCGTTTCATGATTCTGCTCTTGGTGCCTTGCCTTTCTCATGCAAAATGCTCTTCCTAGATGTCCTCATTTTATCCGGTGGCTTCGCATCCACTACACTCTGATGATTCTCAGTCTCCTTCTTTAGGTACTGGTGTTCTTCTGAGATGCAGAGCTGCACTTCAGGGGACATAGCAAGTCTGCATGTTTTCAGGCGCATGAAAGATAAAATGTTATAAACTGGACTCCTTGTCTTCCCTTCCAATCTTCCTCATCCACGTCCAGCCACATTTCATCCCCTATAATCTCCACTTTAATGGGGCAGTTGTCTACCCAAAGTAGGTCTGCTATTGCCATTCCAAACGTACTCTCATGCCCACCCTGAATGCCCGTTGTCATCGAACCCTGTTCACACAGCCACCAGCATGCCTCCTGGGTCAGCCAGCACTTCTCTTGCTCCTCTGCTGCTGCTTCAGCTCATCAACTTCCCCTCAAACCTCTCCAATGACTCCAGCATCTGATTCCATCAGGTCAGAGGTTCTTAACACGCAGAACCAAGATGAGAGGTACCAGCATCACACTTGTAAGAAACACAAAATCTCAGGACTCACCTCAGACCAACTGAATAAGAAACTCCGGGTGTGGGGACCAGCAGGCAATCTGTGGGTCTGAACAAGCCGTCTGGGTGATTGTGATGAATGCTGACTTGGAGAATCGCTGCGTTAGTTGGGCTCTATTCTGCTGGCCCGATGGTTTCCTATGTAAGAACCCCATAGTGACCTTCCTCCCAGGCACAGATCCACTGGTCACCTGTAAGATTAGGTCCGTGTCTTCAGCAAGGTTTATGGAGTGGTCGGTAGTTCTGTTTACCAATATTTCCAGTTCTCCTGTACTTCCCTGCCCCTTTGATGTTAGCTGTGCCCATGTATTTGATCTGGCTTAAAAGGCAGAGCAAGAGACATGGTTCACTTATGGCCAATGTCCTTAAGTAGCCAGGGCACAACTGGCCACCTTTCTTTTTCCCCTATCATGGCGACTAGCAGCACTTAGATGGCGGAGAGTCTATTAGCCTGGGCCCTAGGAAGAGGAAATGAGGAGCAGGACCCCTGGCTGACTGTGACAGCCACACAGAGGGAGTGAGAAGTAAACCCTTGCTGTTTTAAATCACTGAGATGTGGGGATGTTTGTTACTGTAGCATAACCCAGCCCATTCCGAATAAGTCACTTTACCTTCTCGATCTCCAATCCTGTTTCTCCTTCAACTTCCCCACACTCGAGGTACAAATAATAATAAATTCACTGCTCAGTAAATCTACCAAGCATTTTTAGGACATCATGACCTTGTATATCTCATTCTCTGTACTTGGGAGACTTTTCACATTTTTACCCAGAAAATTCCAACTCATTGTTTGCTTTTCAACTCAAATGTTCATTCTTCAGGTATCTTTTCCTGACTCCCTTGGGTAAAATCAATTACTCCATCTTTTGAACTATGATAGTAATCAGCACACACTTCTGACATAGTGTGTATCATGGTTTATTTAATTGTGCAAACTTTTTCTCTGCTCACTAAACAATGACTGGGATTCTGACTTATTTTTATTCAGCCAGGGAAATTATTCTTTTTTAGACTTTTATCAGAGCTCTTTTATATTTTTCTGGAACTAAGACAACCTACATCTATAACTATCATCCTTTTATATGTAGACATAATATTAAGTAGCTGTTTAAGCTTTTTCTTATAATCTTTAATAGTTGTTTTCTTGTTTTACTCAATGTCATCTTGGGTTAACATCTTTAGGAGGTAGTCTGCAATAATTCCCACACCCTTTGCTTAGGTGGCTACTATGGCTTTGTACAATTAACCCCTTGAATATTGAAACTACAAATTTATATTGCAGAAGTGACATTTTTATGAGAGAACTCCTCACACTAAAATTATAGTTTTTATCTCTTTCACCTGAGTGCATTATCTTATGTGACCATAGCATCGTTCATCTGCCAGTTTCTGCCCACTACACAATTTTGTGTCATTGCCACGGCTTTCTGCCAAGGGCTTCCTTACACTTAATTCTCCTTGCTTTAACTCATGAGAAAACTCCCTCCCTAAAAGTGTACAAATGCCCAGAAGGCAGCTAATCTTTGGGCTGACCAGCAGCCTAGGTGGGGCCTGACAACACAACTCAGTTCATTCGCCAGTGTTCAGTAGTCAATGGAATTAACTTGGATTAACTGGATTCTTTTTCTCAGGAAGTTCACACTTAAGGGACAAAGAGCTGAAGAGTTCTTTAACATGAGAGACCACTAAAGCGGAAACAGTAGCCTGCTCCCTACAAAGGTGGAGCCGTGGGCTCAAGCACAGGGCACCTGTGCAGAGAGGGAGGCCAGCCAGCCAGGCAGCTTGTGTCCTGATCAGGGCTCTGGGCTCCAGCAGGCCTGGCCGTGGCCTGAGCCATGCTCCTCACAAGGCACTCAGAGCAGCTGCCCCAGACTCTTAAGACTGTGTAGGCCTAAAAAACATATGTGAAACATGGCAGTAGTTGTTAAATTTAGTCCTTGCACTAAGTTCGTTACTTTTGGAAATAATGTGCACATTAGATTTTCTCACTTTGTAATGATTTTTCTCGAATACTTGTCGATCACCAAGGAAATAAAAAAAAGATAAATTAGTGACTTGTGGCCACGGGACCTCAATAGCAGAATTACAATAATACATTCAATTTTTACAAGAGTTTTTATTTACTGTGAATGTTTATTCATTTTAATGACTTTGTAGTGATATGGAATTTGAGCTCCAAGTTAAGAGATGACAGGGGCTTGTAAATTCATAAAAGTATCTTGTGTTCCTATAAGGTCATCCTCTATCCTCATTGGATTAGCTGAAATAACATTAGCTTGCCTTGGCTTCCTTACATCCTAGAGCCTTATATGTGCACTGTGAACCAAATGCTAGACTCGTATCACCTCCAATCCACACCAGCAGCCCAGGAGCAAGTTAAATGCATTTTATGAATGAGTACATGAACCCTCTCCTAAGACTTAGGGGTTAAGCCGAGCATCAAAAAGCTAGGGTGTGGTGGAAAAGCCTCACTCCCAGGCCTGTCGCTGCTTTCTAACTGCTAATTGGTCTACATTGTCACCGACCTTCTAGCTCTCTTTCCTTCCCCTATCTTAGTCAGTCATCTAACACAGGGTGACCATTTTCCCCAACTCAATGATAAGTTCCTTTACATAATTACGTTCAGCTCTGTCTCTTGAACCTTGGATGTTAGGATAAGTAGCAGGAGCAGAGCAGTTGAGACATGGCTCAAGTTGAAGGAGGGGCAACAGTGACCAGAGCAGCCCTGGGGGTCAGAGTAGGGACCTCCTTGGGATTGCCAGGCCTGGGGCCAAATGCGTCCTGCTCCATGTTCCCTTCTCTTGTCCTGGTGAGTCGCCACAATAGCATCTTAATATATAATTAACCAGATGAAAAAGAAAAGCAAGGTTTGCTTTGAAAAGGAAAAGCAGTCTCAGATGAGAAATACAGACCAAGGATAGCAGTAGAAGAAAGGAAGGCTAGCCATTGCTTTGTCTTGGTGAGAGTTTGGAAAGAAGAGAGGGTGGAGATCTGATTACCAGTGTGAGCCTCAGGTCATGTTGTCACTGGCCCAGCGGTGGGGTCAGAGAAGCGACCAGTGAGGCCTGGAGCTGGGAACCTCACCCAGGAAGATGTGGGATCAGGGCCTGTGGGCAGTCCAGATAAGAACCACAGGCCAATACTGAAAGTCAGAATCGCATCCACATACTCAGCAAAGACAGGATCTTAAAAGACTTTGACAGCATCAAGTCGGAAGGGCCATGTGGCCCACTGCCTGGCTCATAGTAGATGCTCAATGGTGTGCGGAATGGATGAAGGGATTCCTGCTATGCGATGACGCTTGTGCTTGAGGGTGACTAATTCTAATGAAAATCTACTGTGCATTGTGGATAAATACACTGGGTTGATATTGTATTGAAGGCCTCAGGTCATGACTTAAGACAGTCTGGAGAAGAGCTGTACAAAAAGCGCAAACTCTAAAGAGTCCAGATTCAGATCACAGTTTGTTTCTTACTAACCTGGTAACATTGAACAATTTATTCAACCTCCCCGATTCTGTCTCCTGATTCGTAAAATCAAGTCCTAACATCATTACTTTGTGGAGCTGTTAGGATGAAAGATAACTAACTATGTAAAGTGTTTAGAGCTGCACTTGGTGATTCAAGAGACATAACTAGTATTAATAAATGGAATTTCATCTAACAGAGCTCTACAAGGTAGTTCCATTTTTATCAGGCAATAGTTTGACAGGGATCAAATGCTAACAATAAATTAATGAATTTATAAACTAAAGCAAGGAGGGAACCGTTACCAGGAATACTGCCACTTGTAAAATGTATTTCAAAAGAAAAAATAAAACACCCTCCCCATATTTATTGAGCTATGAGATACAAATAGAACTATATGATATTTAAAGTATACACTGTGGTGGTTTAATATATGTACATGTTGTAAAAGGATTTCCCCCCACCTAGTTATTAATCTCACATATTATCACTTCACACATTTGTTTTATTTTATTTTTTGGTGAGAAGCAATGAAATTTTGTGTATCGGGATACAAATATTACATTCCCTCTGCTCATAGTCTATAGGAAACATCCCAAACAAGGAATAAGGCAGTTATGTGTAATATGCCAGGAACTCAGAAATGTACTGAACACAGAAGATATCTCAGGTGCTCTGGGAGAAAGAAAACATTACACAAATTCTGTTTGAAAAACTGCGGTCAGGCAGTTCACAAAAGAGTGGGTGTGTTCAAATTTCTGAACCTTTAGAAGGGACCTGTCATAAAAATGAGAATAAGAGTTAAGTACAAATCTTAAGGATTTTTTTTTTCTCACTACAAGTCTTAGCCAGTGAAACGAAGGTTACAGCTTAATTTTTAAAGAGAATTTTAAGAAGAAACTAAATCTACTCTTTGGGCTGGGACTATGGCTTAAAGATAGCACTGCATTTAGAGGTACCTTCGACAGAGCATTAATCTTTCAACACTTAAGAGTAATTTCTGGACTTACTGCCATAATTTAAATTTTCATAAGAACCTGCATGTAGAATCTGCTGTTAAGAAGTGGTATTCCGGAGTGCGGCCGGACACAAGTACCTGCAGGGGCCAAGCAGTGGCTCTGCCATTGGCCTGCGAGAGTCCCATTTTCCACCTCAGTTAGTGACACCCTAAGGATAAGCTCACACGTAAGACAAGCCCGGGCCTCCCCAGCTGCAGCTGCCCAGCTGAAATGAGCAGCAGGAGAGAAGAGAGGACTGCAGGTGGGGGGACTTCCTGGGGGAACAGTCTCTCTCATGTTGCTCTGCTGTGAAGCTAGCCTTTTCCTCTGTACGCATTTTTAAGGATTGATTAGAGCCAAAGCATGCCAAATACTCGATATTTGGCCAGTTCTGCCTGAGAAATAGGATAGCCGGTGAAATTAAACTGAGGAAAGGCCAGAGGCTTTGACTCAAATAGTGCACGGGGCTGGCGTCAAAATGAATAGGGCACAGGCGACCACTGTCTCCTTAAAGGACCACCTCCTTTCTCAAAATAAGAGATTCTATAAAAACATAAATGTCAGTCAAGGTTTGGTAAAAACACTGAATTTCTGTATGATAGATACTATTTTTGCAAAAACTAAATTATTTGGTTTTCACAAAATCCCATGCAAAAGGGTACACAATAGTTATAGATGAAAACATACATACATAGAATTAGTCTGTTAAGTGCATATGTAATACAAAGACCTTTATAGAAATATGTCTGTAAGAGTGTATAACTGTATACACACATGTGCACATGCACTCTAGTAAACAAAGTAACAGGAGATGTCCTAGAATATACAATTTTTTTCTTTCAGAAAATGGAATTGTGGGTGCCATTCACTCTTTTCTTCTGATAAATATCTCAGAGCAAGGACCTGAAATTCAGGTGGATTTAGGGTCGAAATCTCAGCTCCAGAACTTTCTAGTTGCATGGCCTCGGGAAAGATCCCGATCCTTGCGGAATCTCTCATCTTTCTCTTTATACTAAATGAGAAACAAACAACCTTTGCAGACAGAAAGATTAATTTGGAAGTGATTTAAGATGATGTTTGTAAGCGCTTTCAGCGTCTGGCATAGAGTAAGTGCTCTTTTGAAGCTAATTGGTATTATCATTCATCCTACGGAAGATTTGAATTGTAATTAGAGATTTTAAAACTGTTAAAAATAAAATAAATGACAGCACAAACGATGACGTAAGAATGCAGGGTGGGAAGGGAGCCTGTGGGCAGGGACCCAGCAAAGCAGCCATGGTGTCTGACCCGGCAGAGTCCAGAGAAGGGAAGGGGGGTTTCAGTGACCACTGGCCAGAGGACAGAACTGGACAGCAGCAAACACCGTCACGGCACTTTTTACCCTTAACATCCCATCAGACACTGAGTACATGTCACGTAGCAGGCAGCCAGGAAATACAAAACAGACAAAAGGGAAAGACAAAGGGGCTTGAGTCTAAGACCAAGAAAGCAGCTACTCCCGGGACAGAGGGACTCGATGGCTTTGTTGATGAGGAATCAGCATTAGTTGGCATGGCACGTGACCGTGTGCCAACTCTTCATAAAATCTACCTCGATTTTATCCCAATATAGTTGGTAATTCCATGATTAATTCCTTTGTTTGCAGAGTCCCCAGACCGGGGGTCCCTTGCAGGAATAGCGCAGAGCACACATTCCACACCTGTGTCACCACCCTGCCCCATTACAGGTGATTACGAAAGTCACTGCACCAGGGGGGGTCTTAACTCATGGCAGCCTGACTCCATTCCTCCTGGATAGGATGAGCTACAAAAGTGTTGCCCTTATGAGGAAAAGTGTAGACTATTTTTTCTTTTTCTCATTTATGTTCAGCAGGTAAGGATGCCTCCCAGAACTGGTGTGTAAAGTGAAATGTTGCAGTTACATGAAGACCTAAAAGTGGTGAACTAATATACATCAAATGAACAATCTAAGAACCTTGACTATGAATTTTCTGAAACCTCCATAACCAAAAGCAGCTTCCTGTGAAGTTTTAACATCAAAGATCAAGTTGAGGGTGGTCAGATATGTATGAAGTATTTTTCCTAGGGGACTTCTCTTTCATGGACGTTCAGGAGTTAGATACTGCTCTGATACAGTACAGAAAGCAGTACATTAATTCAAGGTTATAAACTGAACATATTCTTTAACCTCCAAGCAAAATGTTAGACGTTCTGCACATTTGTCTCAGAACTTAAGTTAAAACAAATAAAAATTACCCTTGGTGAGAAGTAGTCAACTATGAGATATACATAGTCATTTTGCAACTCTTCTGTCTGTTTTTTTTTCTTTTTTTCTGCTTAGATGGGAAGGGAACAGAAAAAAAAAAAGGAAGATAACATTTAGCAAAATGATACACAGACACAGAAATTATAGTCTCACAAAACAATCCAGAAAGTGCTCCGGCACCATGTTTACTTTTATTACCATACGCAGGTCACAAGCACCTAAACTCTTTATTCCTCCGTGCACGCTGTTTTCATCCACCCCCCGTCCAAGTGTCCATAAATATGACAGCAAAGCTGATTTTATTAGTGACTTATAAGAGCTAAAATATGGCTGAGTCTCTCTTCCTTTTATTTTAGTTGTTTGCTAAATTTCTTAACACTTCATTCATCCATCATTGTGTTCAAAAAGACCATAACGAAGTTCCACCATGAGCTGAATGTTGGTGAAACAAAAAGACACAGGGATGGAAAACTCAGGTATTCATCTCCAGGTGTTTGTACATTGAGGATAAAGAGAGATACGCCAAGCAAAAGTTGACATATGATTTGGAAAGCTTAAGATTAGATTCCGGAATACCCAGGATTCTCTACAACACGGAAGAGGAAGGGATGAAGGTAGGTGATGGCAGGAGTGGCCTCCCAGAAGAGAATTTTGAGGGTTAAATAGTCTAATAGGTTAAGTAGAAGCAATTCTGGCTTAAGATGGGGAAGTAATCACAGGCCCCTTTGACTGACATAAGAAAAAAGTTGGCTTTTTGTTTGCTTGTTTTATTCTTTTATTTTCCATATTTTCCATGCAAGAGATTTTATTATCTGAAAGAGAGAGTGGCTGCCCCAGAGGGAGGGTAGGGAGGGAGAGAGGGAGAGAGGGAGAGAGGGAGAGAGGTGAGAAGAGAGAGAGAGAGAGAGAGAGAGAGAGAGAGAGAAGGGAGAGCAGGGGACAGAGAGACAGAGACAAAGAGAGAGAGGGTAGCCACTTGTTTTATTCTTATACTCACAAAAATGGGGATACTTGGTGACTGACTTAACAGACCTGGAAGGCTGGATCTGATGTTGGCAGTGGAAAGAAGCTTGGAAGTGGCTTCATTGGTTTCACAGAATCACCAAAAGCCCAGGTAATGGTGCCCCCAAGATCCCCTGGAACTGGTACATGGAAGATTGGCTAGAAGCTGTTGAGGTAGCAATTAGATTTGCAGATCCTGCCCATCCCCAGGCAATGACTTCTCATTCCTTCCCAGAATGGGAATATAGGTTTAATCTCTGGAGATGGTAAAACAGAGGGGGCCTTGACAGGGGACATTAAGATGACTGAAGATTAAAGTCACATATTGGAAGTAAACATTTACATGCAGAATGTAAATGTTTTAGTTTTTTTTACTTGACTCATAGAATGTTTAAAAAAAGAGTTGAAACTTCACTGAAAATCCCTTTTCTGGAGCATTTGCCCAGCCCTAGGGAAAAAAAAAGCACTGACTTTAGAGACTCTCTAAAGAAACTGCCCAGTCAGATCAATGTACAGTAGGAAATACAGTTCACCCAGCAAAGTGCACAGAGCTTTCCTACAGTTCACCTTTCTACATTTTTAGATGTAAGTTCATAGTAAAGGATTTCCAAATTTTGATGAGAATATGGGACATGAAAGACAAAGACCAAAATAGAAAAGTAAATGTATTGGAAGAAGCAGAAATTACATAGGGAAAAGAAAAAAAGAGACTTATCAATTTGATATCAGTAGTATTTTCAGAGATAAAAGAGATGTTGTGTCTATGAAAAACTAATAGGATGCCACAAGAGAAGAAAAAATGGAGACATAAAATACTCATTGAAATTAAGTATTTATAGTAATAAGAGATTTGGAAAACAAAATATTATAAGAAAGTTAAGGCAAAAGAGATGGAAAATTAGAAAAAAATATAAACAAACAACAGAACAGTTAGAGGATGTGTCCTGGAGCTCCACCATCTACATAATAAGAATTTCATACAGGAAGAATTGAAAGAAATTGAGGGGCATAGTTTTCAAAGAGTGAATTCAAAAAATTGCCCCCAAACCAAAGGATGTGCTCTTATAGCTGAACCACCTTATGAGTATGCTCAGAAGGGATAGAAATAGACTCATGACCATCAGACTCATCATCATGCATCTCGAACTTTTCAGAACACCAGGAACAAAATAAGAACATCATATAAACCTCCTAAGAAAGAGAGACAGAGAGAGATAGTGTCTTGTAAGTTTTGAGGGCAAAAAAAATATTTCTAGTCAAGATTGTATACCCACCCAAACTATCAATCAAGTCTAAGAATGTAGAGACATAAATTTCTTCAAGCTGATGAAATTGACAGAATATCTAACTTTTTTAGTGCAATGAGAGATATTTACCCAGTAAGAAGAGAGTTTGTGTTGAGTTAATGACATGTAAATAAAAAAAATAACAACTTTTTTACATGGTAAGAGTATGTTTAGTTTTGTAAGAAACTGTCAAACTGTCTTCCAAAGTGGTGTATCATTTTGCATCCCCACCATCAATGAATAAGAGTGCCTGTTTCTCCACATCTGCATCAGCATTTGGTGTTGTCAGCGTTCTGAATTTTGGCCCTTGTAATAGGTGTGTAGTAGTATCTCAATGTTTTAACTCATAATTCCCTAATGACATGTTGAGCATCCTTTCACATGCTTATTTCCCATCTTTATACCTTCTTTAGTAAGGTGTCTCTTCAGATATTTTGTCCATTTTTAAATTGAGTTGTTTCCTTATTGCTGACTTTAAGAGGTTTATTTATTTTCTGAGTATTTTGAATGCCAGTTTTTTATTAGAAGTGTTTTGTAAATATTTTCTCCCATTTCATGAATTGTCTTTGTATTCTCTTAATAGTTTCATTCACAGAGCAGTTTTAGTTAAGTTAAACATTTAAAAACAGGATAACGAAATGTTTAGGAAAAAAGAAAAAGTTTTCATAATAAGCTCTGCTGTCAGTAGTGATTATATAGTCTAATTAATGTAAAAAATGAATATTTATTTAACCAAGATTATTATATAAATATTTTGGGAGAAGTGGAGATGGATATGTTTATGAATCTGTATGATATCATTCCAGTAAAGAAATTAAATCATCCTCTCCCGTTTTGAGAAATGAAGAGATACTGCTGAAAATCTAATAATCAAGGAACAATATAATCATATGAATAAGAATTACTGATGCAAATCCCACAAGAATCCACTGCAAAAGTGGAAAATGGTTCCTTTTAAGGAATGGGATAATGGGACAGTGGAGGGCTAGAGTAACAAATTAAACATACCAAGAAAACAAACAAACAAAATTTTTTAAAATCAACAAGCTAACTATTCTGTTCTTTATATGCATGCATAAAATTTCTTAGAAAACTAAATGTCAAAAATGAAGATGGAGAGCTCTTAGCCAGAGAGAGGAGAGAGGAAAAGATGCTCTTTGCACGTTAACTTGTATATGAACAAGTGTGCAGATAAAATACATCTTGTTCCTTCAGATTTGTGCAAACCGTTTAGTATGTCTGGAGTAAAGATGGCCGCCAGAGTTTGGGTTTTTCCAGAGGCAAACCCTGACACAAGGATTTGAGTCCAAAGAGTTTATTTGGGAAATGATGGGAATACTGGTAAGGGGGTGGTGCTGTGATACCGGGAAGTAAATGAAGCTTGCCAATAAATGACACTATTATATCAGCTGCCGTAATGGCTGATGATCGTTGATTCAAGTGGAGGAAATTTGGGAAATGGGACAACGTACTGAAAGGCCAAATGATCGGACAAGGCACTGACGAGGTCTGCTACGCATCTGTGAGGGGGACGTAGAAATTCAGGATGGATGACAAATCCACACAACAAGATCAGTTTCATAGTTCTATGACTCTGTAGACTGAAGACACCAATGAGATCATACAATGTTTCTTAAAATGATTGGTAGTATAATTTACAGTCCCTATCACTGAAGCCATAAAAGTAACATTTTAAGTATTTTGTTACATACCCACTGGGGAATCAAATACATCTCAAATTTCAACTATAATAACCCAAGTTCAGTATTTACCTATAAAAGCCTACGATCATCAACATTAAAACTACACTCCATGGCTAACTATAAAAACTCTATTTCCATATGAAAATTTTTGATTAAATACAATTTTCTAGCAGATGCCAAAAAATTGCTTGTGCAACACAGTATGATGACAATGACGTGAGGATGACATCCCCTAGGAGATAAAGTAAAAGAAAAAGATTCTAACTAAAAAGGAGGAGGTTTATTTCATACGGTAAGACTGTTCTGTTCTCTTTGTCATTCTTTCCCTTAAAGAGAAGGCATTATCAGAGAGCAAATGTGCTAATTATGCCCATATTACTTGAACGTAATAAGATTGCTGAGATACTACATTTACCCAGAGTTTTTAGAGAACTACCAACCGGTTAACATTGATATCAACTTAAAAAATATATATATATATTATCTCCAGCACACATGTAAAGGGAGACAGGACCGTGGAAAATACAGCGTATCACCCTCTGGACTCCGTGATCAATCAGAACATCATTCATAGTGCAACAGATGGCAAGAGGCAATGTGAGACAGACGGCCCTACCCACGAAGTATCCAAAATGTCTATATTGTATCTCATCAAACGTGGGAGTCTGATTTCAAGTTTACAGAACACCAGGAACTAGAAAAGGAAAACTGAGAATATAAATAAATAATAAACCCAATCAAGAACATTGAAAAGTCCACAGGAAGGACAACAGATCCCAAAACTTGTCAATGTCATGAGCAAATGAACAGAGACACCAAGAGAACAAGGTGGGGGAGACAGAGGGACCAGCCTAGACTGAAAGAGATCCTCCCGTAAGAGGTATTTAGGGATATTTAAGAAGTTGTGAACACAGACTTCGTGCCAACCGATAATAGGGAATCTTTTTTAATTTTGTGAGGTCTGATAATGGATTCATGATGCCATTATATAATGAAGTATTTAGGAGTGAAATGTCTTGATGTCTGTAATCTACACTAAAATGCTTCAGGAAAAGAAACGAGGTATTAAACCTGGCTTGCAAGGTCTGTGATATTCATTATTCTCTCCCCACTAATTTTCTGTATTTTTGGAAACTATTACAATACAAATCTTTTTTAAAAATTATGGGTCCAGAAAAACTTGAGGAAATTGCCTTTTTTTTAAGCCTAAAACAATTTCTTAAATATATTTGCATTTCAGATATTTTAAAAAATCACAGAATATGCATAGTTTGCAAACTAGAAGGAAACTCAGAATTCTTATATGTAGAGGAATTGAGAGCCACATAATGTATTTGCCTAATGTGACAAGGTAAATATTTGCAGAAAAAACAGTAATTTAATGTATGTCCTTTTCTCCTGATGACCAATATTTCCTTGAAAATGAGGTTCACACCTGATTAATCTGTGTCATCTTTTCAGTGCCCGGCATACATCCTTGGATCTACAGTACATTAACAGTTTGCTTATGGAATAATTGTATCTGCTTTCCAAATCATTTTACATAGAAACTATCTGGTTTTCCTCAGTGCACAGAAATGAATATGATCAAATAACTTTCAAATATGTAGTTGGCCAAAATTATTTTGCAACTTATTGCTGAAAATAGAGCAGTGAACAGCAGCTCCAAAAACTAGTAAAAAAAAAAAATGACTACATCATTCATGTTTTTTGTTGTTGTTGTTGTTAAATTCATGTATATGTTGCATTACCTTTTCTATCTACTCTTTAGCTTATAAATACCAACATTCAAGTCTAACAATATTCAGTTGCCAACTCAAACAAAGATGCTAAATTTAAGAGGTATGATTCTTTGGAAGGAAGGTCAACACTGTCATCAATTAATTCTCATTTTTCATAATAAAAAATGGGGCCAGCTGCTGAATCAGGTACTTGGGCAAACACGGCAGCCTGTTTTGTAAAATCAGCTGTAGCACATTTGTGCGTGGAAAGAGTAGCTGATTCTGCAAGATGTTGAAATACACAAGCTACAGATGGTTCGGTGTATTTCCAACTGTATTGTTATTTTCAACTAAGAAAGCAGGTTAGGCATTCATACCACCTCTCTTAATACTGCTTTCTTTGTGCAGATTATTGAGCATTTGACAGCACATAGAATAATTTTATATGTAACCACATAAAATAAAATTAAAATATAAATATTAAGCTCACCAGATGGAGAAGAAGAATGAATAGATGAATGTAATGTGTAAACCTGAATGCTTGATAAAAACATAAAGCAAAATTTTTACCAAAAGCAACACTAGTACCGAGAACAAAAATTCAAAAAGATGGTTACCACAGAACATAAAAGCACTCAAAACATTGACGTAGTCTCCATAAACAGTAAAACTGAGAGCAATAATTTTTAGGTATTATTTAACTATTTTAAATGATAGAGAAAATGTTTAAATTCATAAACAGCTACTGTTTTTACTTCTTTTACTTATTGATAGTCATTATAAAATAATATTTAATAATATAGTAAAAAGACAATACAAAAATCCTTAAGCTGAATCTGAGAGGGCCATGTTCAAGAATATCTCCACACTTGAAGGCAATGTGCCTCAGAAGAACTGAGATGCCCATTTAAGTATCAGATTGATTGACAATCCTTAGATTTTAGATAGAACATTCTTCATAAAGAAGAAATGGTCATTCATATTTTAAAATACACAGTAGCTCCCCCTTCTCTGCAGGTTTGCTTTGTGAGGTTTCAGTTACATGTAGTCATACATGGTTTGGAAGCCGACGATCCTTGTGACAGTGTTAGGTCAATAGTAGGCTAATGTGACTTAACAACGCCTACATCATTCACCTTACTTCATCTCACCACGTAGGCGTCTTATCATCTCACATCATTACATGAAGGATGAGTACAGTACAATAAGATATTTTGAGAGAGACCACATTCACATAACCTCTATTCCAGTGTATTGTTTAATTGTTCTATATTATTATTTGCTATTGTTGCTAATCTCTTACTGTACCTACTTTATAAATTAAACTTTATCATAGGTATGCAAACATAGGCAAAAAAACACTATATACAGGATTTGGTACTATGCTGTATTCAGACATTTTACCAGGTGCCTTGGAAATTATCCCCCAAGGATAAGGAGGAACTACTGCATCATATTTATTCCTATATCTTGCATTTTCCAAACATGTTTGTTTAATCTAATATTCTATTAGGCAACACATTTCTTCAAGTCTTGAAAATATTTAGCAACTTAATACTACAGAGGTTAAAGAGTAAAGAAGAAAAGTGCATTTGTAGGCTAATGGCAAGTTCTCAGGAGATAACAGACTTAGCGGCGGCATCTCTTCTCCAGCTCTCGCTCTGGAGGGTGAGGCTGTCCCAGGGGGACCAGCAGAAGGACACCAAGTTGCTGAGTCCTCCCAGTTGTGACTTGAGTGGAGAGGCTCACCCAAGAAGTCATGAAACGTCCTGGAAGAATTCAACCAAAACCAGCCGTGGTTAATGGTTTTGGGTTTTTTGAGTCACACTTTGCCAGCATTTAAGCTGTTCTTTCGGTAGCAAATCATAAGGACATATATCATGAGATCTGTCTGTCCACTGGTATGAATACGTCTGTATGTTTCTTTTACAGAGGTTTGGTGATTAGAAGGTTTTGAAATCTCCCAAAGCCCTATACCTACACAGGGGCGATAAAACACATTGGGGAACTTGTGACAAAAATAACAAAACATGAAATGGAAGTGCCCAGAATCTTAAGGAAATGACACCCATATGGATATATTTCATAATGATATTAAAGGGTATTTATAGTATAGATGTTTTTCTGCTCAGGCATTTTCCTATATGTTGTCCATCAGGCCATCTACATGAGACATTTTTAATTTTTACATATGTCCCTTGATAATGTCATAGAAATAAATCCAAGAAACTCAGATGGGCACTTTTTTTTAAATGAAACCCTTTCATCTTTAATTTCTTACTACTAAAGCTTAACACCTTCAGCTATCCAGATATGCGACAGCTGCTCTGCTCGCTGCAAAAGCATTTGGAATGAGCAACACATACGTTGAATCGGGATGCACTCTACTCTTCAGAAGCCAGACTGTCTCACCTCTTTCATGAAGTTCTCCTTAGCATCTGGGCCCACCTTGATTTCTTGAATGTTTAAAGTTTCCCTTCTCTTCTCTTTATGCAAATATTTCAATACCTGGCCTTTTTCAATGTCTGTGCTGGAAGGACACGCAGACATCCTTCATGTGGAACTACTTCATTTTGCTAAGGCCAAGGGAGTTTCCATCACTTAGAGAAGTAATAGTAGAGTCGGAACCAGTGATCTCTATGTTATGACTCTTATTGCTTCGAAATTTTAATACTATGTCACACGCAACCTAAAATTTATTGTGTTGTTATTAAATGTTTCCCACAGATGAAAATTTTCTCTTCTGACCAGACTTCCAAATTACCTGAGGGCAGGATACATGTTTTATAATTATTTTGAACTATGTACAGTGCCTACCACAATACAGTGCAAATAAATAGGTTTAACTGAAGTTGAATTAATTAAAACATTGTATTATTACAGGGTAAATATACTGTATTATACCAATGTCAGGGGAAATATTCTGGCATGAGTCACACCCTGAAGCTTCTAAAATGTTTTTTTTTCCCCTCCATTATTCTAGAGCAGTGTTGAAAGTTCTCCAATATTTATATAAACACTTATTCACTATAACTCAATATTGGACATTAGTAACTACAAAAATGTAAATATCATAAGGTATTGGGAGACGGAATTTAGATACTGTCTTGAAAATGAATATCCACATTGAGTGTTACAAAACTTTAAGAAGAAAAGTCCTTTAAGTGAGATAATGCAGTTAACTTTCAAAAGGGTGATTCTAGGATTCTGTTGTTTCCTGGGACAATTGCATTTTTTACCCAACTCACCATGAAACAGATGCCTTTTCTTTCTGTTTCAGAGGCCTACAGTTTGTTTATGCATTTCCACCTGTTCCTTTTATGATACTTTAACATTTCAAAGTCAATTGAAAAACCCCATTGTCTTAGTTTGTGTTCCCAAGTCTTAAAATAAAACAAAGGGAATTATCAAGTCTGAACACCAGTCTGGAGACTATGCTTCCCTTTGTGTTATTACATCTTGTTTAAAATTACCACCTAAGTATAGTTTAGGAGGACCTTTTCCCTCTTAGTTGATGTAGAAATTACGGTGGTGGTTTACCTTACGATTATAAATGTTGAATTTTGACTCCTCCAAGCTCTACCATAAATGTATCACCCCATACTACAGTGTATTTTTACCTCTAAAAACTCTAGATGTGATAATTAACTTACCATATAAAATAACCCAATTTTTTTTTATTCTGATAATAATCTATCCCACAAATGACCTGATGTTTGCCAATGTCTAGAAACTGCTGCAACTTACTTTCTTCTTTTGATTCCGTATAAGAAGAAAAGACAAGAGATTACAAAGCTCAGAGGATGGGATTTTTTTCTTTCTTATTTGGGAGAAGGAACTGCACTTTTAGAATCCAAAGCTGACAAGTTCATGTGGAATAAAATGACCGATCTAAAGCTAGAGGCAGGCTGCCCTGCAATCTCGTGACTGATCTCGCTCATAGTGGGGAAAAAATCTCAGGCTGCTCTAAACACAGTACAAAAAATGGGTAAGTTGAATTTATGTTAGCATTCAGTTATTTTACAGCAATGTTCTACATGGCCTTCTAACTTGAAGAGGGATCGGATGAATTGATCTTGCTTGTTTTTGTTGAGGAAGCAAATCAAATTGTCCAAAGACTAGTTTGAGAAGTTATTTTTCTTGTTCATGCTTTTTTTTTTTAGATGGCAAAGAGATGAACACTGCAGCGTCTTCCAGTGACTGGAAAAATGCCTCCACGTTATTACTTTAAATACTTTGGGCAATAAATATATATTTCTTTTAAGGTGGAGGTAGAGGGCTGAATATCTGTGATCTTTTGTCCTTCACAAATTATGAGGAGGCTTATTACACAGGAGAAGACATGTTTCATAGAGCTTTGAGCAGAGTCAAGCATATGGTCAGAGTCCATGTGTGCGTGCGCACATTCCCATGTCTTCTTTACAGATAAATGTGCAGGGCTGGCTGGAGACAGGTGCAAGCAGTGTGCTAGCATCTGGCCTCCTGCTCGGAATCCAATCGTATAGGTAGCTTTACTTTAGCAAAGCAAATTAGTAAAGAAGCCCAAGTCTGATGCTCAAAGGAACCCGAGAAGCCTAGGGGAAACTAGGAAACAGTAAAAAGCACCGTGAAATGTTGGCCCGTGCTATGAGTGCAAGGATCCCTCACTCGTTTCTCTTGCTCATTCAGGGTTCTTGCTATTTGCCCATCCCAGGGAAGGCTCACACCGTTCCAGTCTGTGTGACGTACTTTGCTTCTCTGATTTTTCTTAAGACAGTTTAGCTTCTGTCTGCATCGAAAATGTTCTCAGGTCAGTCTTTCCACTGCTCGGCATTCCTTTCCATTCTTGTTCAAATCTCCGTGCTGATGACCTTAAAATTCTTCTGACTTTTCAATGAGGAGTGAAGCATGTCAACAAATTTTCAAGTGCCATGTGAGATACTGTGGCAGCCTGTGTGCCCTGCATCTTTGAGCTTCGGATAACAAGAATTATGACCACTACTGTACAGAAAGATGGATTGGCGGGGGGGTGCCAATTTGGGGGTAGAAGAAAGATGCTCTAAATAGCTTTGCTTTCTTAATGAAGATTTACAGAAGTGGTGAGGGATGCTGGGGAGACCTTTTAGGATTAGCTTTCCAAAAAGATCAGGGGGCTAAGCATCTTCTATATAGGAGATCCATCTCAAACCACTGGTTTTGAGATGGCAAGCTACGTGCAGTAATTGGTAAAGTCATGGTTGTGACAAAGATGAAGAAGTAGGATCAAAAGACATTTGTTTTTTCTTACTATTGTTTAGGATGAACACTTGGGAGCTTTATTGGTTGTAAGGGACTAAGTAGAAAGGAGAAGAAGAAGGAAGTGCAGGGTCAGTATACGGCTGCAAACAGGATTTTCTTTGCTAAAGGGAAGCAACACCGTTTTCATGAGCTGATGAAAAATACTGGCTGCACATCTCTTCGCGAGGGACAGCGCTGATAACCCATCCGGTGGGGGATCGAGGTGAGAGGGACACGGAACAACAGCCATAACCAGAGTTCAGTCTTGCCTGTAAATGACCGCCCACCTTGATGGAAGCCCTTTGAGCATCAGCTACTTAATGGTGGTTGAGTAGATGATTTGTAAGGGGCCTTCTAGCTCCCGTATAACCCAGGAGTATGAGTTAGTTGCTCCCGTCTACTACAATAAATTCATGGAGGAAAAGGAACACAAAATAAAATTTCACACATACTTAAAAATCCTTTTTTAAGAGACGCGCCCCCCCCACATCATCTATATCATTTCCAAAAATCACTACATTTTAAGGAGGTAAGATATTAAACGAACTGCCTCATTAGGGTTGATTGTTGACCACATTTTGTTTTAAGTAGAAAAAAAAGAAAGCATGAGTTGGATACATCCAAGTTTGAATTCTGACGCCACTATAACGTTGGATAAGTTAGACTGTCTGCCCTTAGTTTACTCATTCATGAAGCGCTAATGATAAAATTTGCTTTGTAGGAATTTTCTGAAGATGAAGTAAAACAGCATCTGTAAAGTGGTTACAGGGTGAGAAGAGCATTGATTCTTAATCACTGGTATGTTAGTATGATGTGCAAAATTTTAAAAGCAGCTAATTAAAATTAGAAATTGATACTATTTTTAGGTGATCTGGACTACATTTTTCTTATATAATCTATTTCATCACATCTAAGTTATCATTGATTGTAAGAGTCACCATTATTTTATAATGATTTTTATTTTATATTTATAACCTGATGAAAAGAAGAATATAACTAAGCTGCAACACAATATTAAGGAAGATGTCAGCATCTGTAGGATGAATCCACAAGTCAAAAATGCTAGAATGTGAGAAACACACCTTAGAATAATGGCATATAGTAATTCTAGGGGCCTCATTTTAAACTTCACATAGGATGATACATTTCTCTGTTTAGTTGCCTCTGAGTTCTTGGGGTTCTATGGGAAGATATGTTTTATGTTTTATGATATAATATCTGAAATATTAAAAAAAGATGAATGACCATATGTAACTTGCACTGAAATGGTGCAACTCTGCTATGATATTTATTAAGTCAAAGTTTGCACTTTACGTCAAAGTTTGCACTTTACTCTATAAAGACAAGGACTTTATAGATAGGACAGGGAACTATCATAAATTGCCATATATTCTATTTTTCAGCACTAGGATTTATCCATAATAGACATTCCATACACAATTTCTAATTGATTTATTGTGAGTGTGCAAATACTAAAATCTCAGTCATTCATCCACAGTTGGATCATCGCAAGGTGGGGTGTTTTGTTGTTTTTTGTTTGTTTGAATTTGCTCACTAAAATTAACATATATGAGAAATATGTTATTATACACCTGAGAAAATCCCTCTCTTTACTTAGACTCAAGTTCAGTGGCAGACACTAAGCTCTATTCGTTTATATTTCCTTGAGTAAATGAAGCACTTGGTGATTATGGGGATGTAAGAAATGCTCTTTTGTGGATGCACAAAAGATTCTGACTTTAGGACACCTCTGTGTATATTGGAAGCCAGATGAAATATCAACCATTGTCTAAGAATATCACTGAAATAATACCTAATGCCTGATTTTCTATTTTTATCTGTTTTCCTAGGGAGCACAGGCATTTTCTTTATTATGTTTTACACAGTCCTCTTACAACTGCCTGCCGGATTTTTTTTTTGTAGGGTGGGCATTTTATTCATTAGTTTTTAACAATACTACCTGTCATAATTAAATTTTCTACTAGATGGAGGAAAACAGTCTTGTAATAGCAAATTATCCACTGCATTTGAAAGGTACCCTTATTTCCTTATCCATGTTTCCCAATGCTAGAAATAAAAAAACTGAAATTCTGATCTAATAGCAAGGCAGCAAAAACAGAGAATAATTGGAGATAATATGTTTGGTATTCAGAGTCATTAGTCTAAAGTTTGATTTTTGTCACCTCATGGCTGTGACCTAGACCAGTCACCCAACTTGCCATGACTTGAGTGAGATGTAAGTAGAACTGTTAAGTAGACTGTAAGGTAAAAAGAGAGCTCTAATTTGGGGACATAATTAGCAGCAATCACTCATTTTTCTACTGTTAAGCAAGTACAAAAATGATCATGCAAATCTGGTTACAAAATACCAAGTTTTCTCTAATATGGGTGCAAACTTGACTTCTCCAGCTATGGTGAAACTCCCAGTACAACAGGTAATTATGTCACCAAGCCTTCATATACAAACACAATTTTATTCTGTCCTTCAATGATTTCAAAAGGATAAAGTCTAAGATGATCTTCTCAATATAGCATGATGCATAATATTTTCAAACTCTTGAAAAAGAAAAAAAAAATGCCTGGGGAAGTGAAGCAGAGACAGTTTTCACATAAGCACTCTATTTCATGACCATCAGGTAGAAACTTTTCAGGTTTAATGCTTTAAAATTCTCCCAGCTGAAGCTTTAGAACTTCAAAGCACTGTAGAACATTTCAAATTTCTCTTTTGCCCATGAGAAAACCCTTTGCATTGAAAGTCGCTTTTAACTGGAATCCTACACTTAGTATTACACAACAGTGACACATTTTTATGGAGATTAAAATTACACACCGAGAATGTAAAGTTGCCCAAGCAAAACCATTTCTACTATTAAAAATGTTCCCACTATACGCTATGAAGAGCTATGATCTTTTCTTGTCCATAAATAATGCTTACTATAATAAATTTAAAAGCCATTTATAAATTCTGTATCTGCCTAAGAAATATTCATCCTTTAACTACCTGCAATTTACAAAGCATATTTACTTAAGGATAATTATGTTTCCTTTAGCTACTAAACAATAAATCTACCACCCATTGCAAAGACAGACAATCAGTGGGTATCATGAAGAAAATGACATGAAAATCAATATGTAATTCCTGGGAAAAGGGCATGCTATATTTTTAATTTGAAATCTACCAGTGGTATAAGTCAGGAATATAAAACTTACCTCTATATAAGTAATTTGTTTGCTGTAAAACTAGGAATCATCCTTGGTTATCTAATACTTCAAGAAACAGTGAATTAGCCCCTTGCAGAATCTGTGTGAAGCTGGCCCCCTTGGCAACTAAAAGAGCTCTTTGAACTATAGAACAGATGTAATGAAAATTGGTTCCATTAAATGCAGCTGGCAAATTACAAACTGAGAAATTAATGCACCATACCACGACTCTAGGGGCTAAAATGATTCAAGGTGTGGTTGCCAGATGCTCATGTTTCCTCACTGCCTCCCCCCAGTAAAAACATTTCTGTGTATAGATTTGTTGAATATTATACAAATGACCGAGGTAGGCAATACAAATGATGAGATCAGGACGAAGATTCATCAACTAAAACAAGAACTGTGCTACAGTCATGGAGTAACATCTCAGAAGGTGTCAGACCTGCATTGTAGTATTCTTCCAAGTTCCTTTGGCTTGGGGAACGCCTGGGTTTACAGAAGTACCCAGTTCCCCCCTATGACGTACTGTCTCTGAATGCCAATGGGAAGGGGAAATTGATCTGATACTCTCCATAAACAGCATGCTCCTCTGTCGACTTCAATTCAATTTATTCCAACTTGGTGTCTTGCTGATGGCTCTACTAGTAGAACCTGACAGACGTCCATTTAGCATCTGTTTTTGAGGCGCTCTTCCACGGTTCTGAGTAGACTCCTGAGTCATTAGCTAAACATTGATTTAAAGAACTACACTTGCAAGGAACCCCCTGTGAAGCCTAGAGGGGAGGGAACTGGAAACCGCTCCCAGGTAATTCAGGCAAACCCCGGGGACCCTCCTTTCTCAAACTAAATAAATAAGTAACTGCCAGAGGCTGGGTTTTGTTAGATTTCTACTGAAAACTCTGTAGCTAAGATGGCTCAAACTGAGTGTATTTGGGGAAAAAAAAAAAAGAGGATTCTATTTGCTACTTCATTTAGGTAATTAGCTAGCTGATTGTTTGCAAAGAAACTGAACTTAGCCATTCACAACGTGCACTTTCACAATACCCAATTCGACCCAATGGTGGATGGAGAGAGTGAGTGGAAAAAGTTCAAAATAGGTTTGAATCATTGACAAAGCTTTATTTTTCAAGTAGAGTTGAGGGGTATATGTGTATCATTGCACTTTATTTTTTTTTATATATCTAAAATTCTGTGTAATTATATTAGACATTTTAAGATGTTTTAATGAGCTTATAGTCAAAACTTTAATGGAGGGAGAGTTTTAGGGTAGTTAATTATCAATTTCTGAATTTTTCTCTCACTGCAGTAACTGCTTTTTCTGGAATTAGAACAAAGATTGCCTGGATTAGATGAGTAAATGTTTGAGGTGTCCATTTCTCTTTGCCTAAAATGAGTGGCAACTGGTATACTTAGCATGGACATTAATTTACATATATTAAGGAGTCCACATTTCTTCATAATAAAATTCTATTTCATAAATAATTAATCCACAAGGGTGGACTGTACTAATGCATGGCATGCATTCTGATTTCACAACTTGAACAATAAATCATGACCTATTGCAATAACCATGTAGTCATGTTTTCTTAAAGCTAAAATGTATACAAATGATCTCTTTCTGCTTAAACAAGTCTCTCTCCTTTTTTCAGTTGTTGGACAAACAATATATGGCTACCTTCACTTTGTATGTAGATAGGAAATATTATAGTAAAAATGATAAGTGTATATTATATTATATAATATACACACACACACACATTACACATTCTGTATTAACCAATTACAGTATGTTTGTTGGAGTGGCCTACTTACTTTTCGGTCCAATAAAACACTTTTCTAATTAGAGCACTACATCATACAGAATTACACTATTTGTAGATTAAGAACTTTTTGTAAAGTGTGCAGATATTGGAATATACATGTTGCATACTTTATAGCTGTTATAACCATGGAGTAATGACAGTTATCCATTGTTTTACAGTAGCATTATTTCCATAGGCAGAGACATATATATTAAATGCATACAGTTATCTGCATACATCATCTGCTTCACAACACATATATTCTACCATTGGCAATTTCTCTGTGGAATCAAATCGAAATTGTTTTCAATGTACAGATATGCTACTTCCGTAATTCTATGAAAGGTCAAGCAAATCTCTACATGAATAAAAATAAGCTGAGTGTATCTTGAAATCACGGAGGAGTCAGTGCAGTCTACACACAGCAAAGCATTCTTTCTTCCTTACAGGTATTCATATGAGAATTTTTTTAGAAGAGATTTTGATGTGTGTGGTAATTAATTGAAATAAGTGAAAAATCTGCCTTATATCCAGACTAAATTTGCTTCAACAGCTGCTGATCCTCAAGCTCTGAATGTCAGCCAATTAGCAGGAAAGTTTTACACGGCTGCTATCCTAACCAGTCTTTCTGACAGATTTTTTAGCTTCAACGAGGGGGGTAAGACTTTCCCTAATTTTATTTTTCCATTTCACCCAGAAGTAAAATCACCAGTTCAAAGATGTTGAGATTTTTTTTCAGAAGATTGCTTACCCAAAACAACATAACTCATGACCAAGAAAAAAAAAAAATATATATATATATACATACACACAAACACACACAAGCACACAAACACACACAAGCACACACACACACAGAGTAATGATACGAGTTTTTTGAGGCTTATCTTTGAATTAAAGTCAGCTACCACATTACTTTTCCTACTGTACATGGTATGGAGAATTAGTTCTCCACCTTCATATGATAGATTAAGAAAGGGAAATGGGGCCATGGAAAATTTAAGATTAACGTTCTGAGGCACTTAGCAGTTCCATTAATCCCAGAATATCCACAAAAGTCAAGGCAGAAACTCTGCTTTGCATGCTACATAATTGTAAGTAATAGTAAACCAGAATTTTTTTTTTTTTTACAGATAACATTATTTTCTTTTTTTGGATTTTCATTAAGATCTAATGGAAAAAAGTGAAGCATTCTTGACATAGTACCTCCTTTGTATGACCCAATTCGCTAAATTTTTATTTTGAACATTAGCCAATGGGATAGGTAACAGTTTATCATGATGACAAGCATGGTTAGACAATTTCTGGCTTGCTACCCTTCCGTTGCACAGGTATAAGTTAATTCTGGGAAATAAAATATTAGCTGACAAAAGGCTAAGTTTTTCAGATGCAACAGACTTACATCTAATGCCCTCATACTGAGCCTGCCCGTTTGTAATGGGTCAGCGTATGCACAACACAAGAGGTGCGCTTTAGCCACGTGGCGGAAGCAGACATGACCCCAAGCACAATGAAGTTAATTGGAAATAAAATACATAACATTTATTGGACTTTAAAACAGTGAATTCCAAAATAATTAAGTTACTAAAAGAGTCTTACTCTTTTCTGAGCTAAATTAAATGGCTCTAAAATTAATTTCATTGGTTTTTTAATTCACTGTTAACTCAATAAAATTAGCTTTTAAAATTAACTTCTTTGTTTTTGAATTCACTGTAATAAAAAGTCCATAAACGAACTTAAAAAAAAAAGTCATGAGTTAAAAACTTTTTCCAGATTTAGGCAGTAGTCATCTGACACACAGATAACAAAGGTATATATGAAAAGTAGATTTTACTCAGAATATCCAGCCTAGGACTTTAAAGGTCCATTTCTCTACATTGTATTTACTATATGGAAATGTGACCTGCTTCTTCTCAGAAAGACAGGCAAAACATGGCAAAAGTGAAATGACTGGTTTCAAATACTTAAAGAAGAGATAAAACAGAAAACTAAAGTTTCTAACATCTGGTAAGTGGCATTCCAAAGATGATCTAAGATAGAATGTGACAAAACAATCTGTGTATTACATTTCCTAAAATTCTTGTTAAATGTCCTAAATGATTAAGATTTTCCTCTGTATCCAAGATGGCAAGTACATGTTATACAATCTCCAGTTTATCCTGATATGTGTATTAAAATAAAGGCAGAAGGAAAGGTATTATTTCACAGGTATGTCTCTGGCATATTTGGATAACAACATCACGGAGAGTGATTTATGTCTTATTGCTGAAATTTTAATTTGGAGCTCTCTGGAGCTTAAATATTGGAGGCAATGAAAGAGTCTTACTCTTTTCTGAAGTATATTTGTGACTTACAACAAAAAATTCTCTATTTCTATATGACCTTCTCTTCTTAATACAACCAATTTTCCCAGGCTATTATTAGCCCGTACTTGGATCATACAACAGCATCCTAGTTTATCTGCCCAACTCATCTCCTTTTCTCTTGGCAACTACAGCAGATGTTGATCCTTTGTACTGTCACCCCCCCCACCAACCAGCCTGACCGTTATCATCTCCCTTTTCCAGCTCATTACAATGACCAGCATTAAAATCCACTAACTCTGGAAGCCTTCTCTGCCCCTTCCTCCCAACTGGGTAGGGGCCACCCAAAAATCCAGTATCTGCTACGTCTGACTCTCAACACTGCTACACTTGGGGCTTTAAAGATGATAGAAAATGGTGTCTACTTGTTCACATATGGATTTTAAGTGCACAGCAATGTGATTGGAATATAATTTGCCCCCACTAAATATTTGCTGAGTGAATAAATTCTTCACCACTGTCATACTATTTCTTCAATATTGCTTTGGTTTTGCTTCTTTTTTTGTTTAAAAACTTCTTTCTCACTCTATTATCAAATCTGAATTCCTTTGCTTCACTTCATTCATAATCTGGTTCATACACTCAGTGTTCCCACGTGGGATCCCCACATTTAAACTGGTCTCCGTGCCCAGGATCCTTGCCTCTCTTCTCGGATCAGTCATCTGGTTTCTGTAATCCCTTCTAATTCTATGTCAATTAATATTTTCATTGTTTTACATTAATTTAACATCCAGTTTAACTCTTGATTATTATATTAATTTTGTTCCCTAACTAGATTGTAAATCTTTGGAGGCAATGACTACTTGGTGACCCTTCTAGGATTATAGGATCAGAACCCAGGAACCAAGAATATAGGGTCATAGCAGGTGGAACTCAATATATCACCTGATTCAGATTCCTACATTTAAAAAAACAACCAAATTTTTGAGGCCTCATATAAATATATTATATAAGCAGAAAGTGATTTCATCGTATTTCAAGTGCTGAAGACGCCATGCAGAGCTCCTATTTTACAGTCGAGTCGACCATGACATGATTGACTGATAGAGACTTGTACCGATTATCCATTTAATTTAAAGACATCTTGATTTAAAACCTGGTGTATTGCTTTTCCAGACACCCCTTTCCCACACTGTAGTCTTAGTTGAGTTACTATTTCTGAGACTTCATTCCAACTGACCTTCATCCCAAACTGACCAGGTGGTCCCTACTAGGGCTCCAAATCCTGGCTATGTATTTTTTTTGAATCACTGTTATACCATCTCTTTGGAACTGTTTTTTTCCCTGAAAATAATCTGATTCATAGTATATCTAAGTATACTTACACACTGAACAAATTAGTCGCTATTATCATGTTCAGTGAAGAATGTATATTATTTTAAATTTCCCCCAGATTAATTTCAGTACTTGTTCCAATTCACCAAGAAACTTACACAAAATCAACTGCACAGACATTTGACCATTTATTGCTTAGGCTTTCCTGTAATTTCACACTAACATACATTCATCTACTGCTAAATGTATATTCACTTTATAATTCAATAAACTCTTGTCTCAAATTCTGAATCTTGTAACTTACTATTCTTTTTACTTTTGAAAGAAGTTCCTATTTTCCTACTCAGACATTTCTCCCAAATGTTTCTTCTTTATTCATGTTCAACTATCTAGGAATCCTTCCTAACGATCTATCAATAAGGGCACATTTTCTCATGATCTAAAGCCCACACAAAGACAATTCTCAATAGAATCCATGTGCACCAACTATAAGAATATCTTTAAAACTGGTAAATAGAATGATTTAGTTTACTGTTTGTGGTAAAACATCTCAGAAAAATATGCACATGTTTTGCACATATTTCATGAGAGTGTTTGATGTTATTAATATTTTCTCATACACAAAACTGAAAAAAATCCATTTAGATATCACACAAAAATGGCACTTGCCACTGCACAGATAAGGTAAAGCACAGTAATATCTTTAATAATATGCACCTGCAAGATATTAGGTTTGGGTAATTAATACTGCCTTCAAGGTCAGCCACATCAGTGGTCTTTGGAGAGGTAATTAACAAGTCAATCTAATATTTCTAAATTCCACATATAGGTACAATCAGAAATAGGACCTAACTTTGGGAAAAGGAAATGCATTTCTTGTGGGTTTTTTTTCATGAGTCATTTTAAATCTTTAATGCTTAAAAATTAATTACATTAATTATAGCAATAGGCTCTTCATTTCTCTAGTATGGGGGAGCATTTTGCTGTCAACATGAAAAAAATCTCTAGAGGAGTAAATCAGGTTTCTTAGCCCCTGGACTCTAACATTAAACACTACTTTTACCATATTAAATTACCTGGTGTGAGAAAAATACAATGTACATGTGAAATAACAGAAAAAAATTTACTGCTAGTCTAATTAATTTTTATATTTTCTTGCTTGGGGTTCTCCAGATCGATGCAGTAATTTCTATGTAGATATTCATGTCATTTCATAGGCATACTTTAGCATCTTTTAAGTTTTCAGAGAGGGTATATGTTTGTTGACCTACTAATAGGATATTTCTCCCAAATGGAATATTTTTTTAAATTACTTTTTATCTAAAAATCTCTTATTTCAGATTTCAGGACATCACATTTGTTCAGGGATGCTTGTAATCATTTGATTTTTGCATCTTTGCTTTGCTTTAGGAGTAAGAACAAGAGCAAAAAGGAATATGATTATAATAATGGGAAAATAAGCATCATGATCAATACAGGTATGGGAAGGCAGGATTAATCCCGAAATTTAATCCACATATGAAACATGTTGTTTTGTTTTGTTTTATAGTTAGGGAAATCCAGTAATGGACAGGTACCCTCAAAATAGTGTAAGCTATACTATTATGTTCGACATTTGCTTTGCAGAAATAAAACCAACAACGGTTGTGTCATAGGGAATTTTATTCATACTCACAGAAAGACTCAAAGCATAGAGATGGACCGCACAGAATGGGTCGTGGTAGAATTTTTGAAGACGGACTACCTCCTGAAATTCCTCTATATCGGTCTATGTATTCAATATATGATCTATTGGCTCGTGACTTTACGGACGGCTGTACAGAAATAGTCGACATGAAAGAAAAATTCTCTTAACTTGCAAGTTTTAATTGTAATGCCCATAACAAGTTACTAACCATGAAAACTAAGACTGGCAAGAAGTCTTAAGAAAATGGGTGGGACAATAGTAAACAAAAGCCTATGAACACGGCAGGAACCTCACCTGTTTTCCTCACTCTTGTATCCTCTGACCCTTGAACGGCTCTTGGCAAACAAACTCCCTGGGTTTGAATAAAAGGGACTACAGAGGGGACAAACACTGAGGAAAATATGACGGAGCAATTTTGAAGTTCATTGAAAACAATGTTTAATTGGTATCAACTAAACAGATACTATATGAGCTAATGCTTTAAATATTAAAATACTGAAATCGATAACACATGAAATTGAATAGGAGGATTTCACTCAATAAATACTTTCAGCCGTTAGTATTTGCTAGACATGAGACATACAGCCATGCATGAAGGTCAAATTTCTACTACGGTGGGGACTTAAATGGTGAGTGGAATTAGACAAACCTGTTATACATATGGAAGATGCTATTGGTGTGAACATTGCAAGAAAGATAAAGCAGAGTAAAAGGGATAGGGAGTCCCCACAAGGATTGTATTGTCATTCTGGCTATTTATAATGTGTGGCCAGAGAAAACCATACTAACGTGCACATAGTTGACCTACAATAAACAGGAAGTGAGGACGCAGACCGTGAGAATATACGAAGAAAGAGCATGCTGGGTTATGGGAATAATAACGCGAAGGTCTTGAGGTGGAAATGTTTTAGACCTTTCAAGAAATCGCCAAGAGGTCTGTGTGGCCAGAGCAAAGTGAGCAAAAAAAAGGAAATTCAGATGCAGCAGAAGCCACATCGCTGTGGGCCGCAGAGACCACGGTCAGGGCTCAGCCTTCACCCTAAATGAGATGGGAGTTACTAGTGGGTAGTGAGCGGAAGGACGCCACAGATCCTCTGGCTGCTGTGGAGGGCAGGTTGCAGAGGGGAGAGCATGGAATTATATGGGCTATGCTGAGCGGGGAGTGCAGGGGTTGGAGTCTGGTGTTGGGTTGAGGGCACAGGTGGTAGGGTTCGCTGATCACTAGGTTGTGTAGACTGAGTTGGGGTGACAAAGGTGACTCCGAAGATTTTGACTTGAGCAACCACCCAAAAAGAAAAAAAAAAGTACTCATGTGCTGAATATTTCTGAAGAAGTAAGTTAGTAAGTTTGTGAGGTGGAAAATCAGTACGTATATTTAATTAATGTACTGAGAATCTAGTCTAAAATGGGTTTTCCATTATTGCAGCTTAACAAGTAAAGATTGATACTAATAGGCAGGAATGCTTTGAATTTCCTTCCTGTGTGACTGAGTTCAGCCGGTGACTTTTACACAGGTCATTCAGGAGCCATCCATTGATTCGAGGCATGGACTTAGGCCGGCACCTACTACAGCTGCACTTGATTAAAATTAAATCATGAGTGATAAAAAATTAACTTCAGCAGTAAGTATCTTTGAAGTTAAATTTTCATTAGCTTTATTAATAATGTGCCGAAATGTCTAGTGGAGGAAAGCAGGTAAAATATGCTCTTAGATATAAAATGATCCGCAATTTGAAGCAAAGTACATGATTCTGAGAGCCGGTGGTCAGTCACCACTGCAGGTACTAAAGTGAATTTTACTGCAAAGACCCTAATCCATGAATTATTAACAGGATGATATATCTGCCCCTGCCATGGGGCAAAAAGAGGGAGAGGGTTACAAAATACTCTGAGCAATGGTTTTTGTCCCTTTAAAGGGCACATTGTAGGAATATCTGTGGTACAAAAACCCGGTGTGGGCGGTGATTAGTCTAAAAGGCTCCTGATGGGGGGGCAGTAATGAAAAAAATTGAGGAACTACCAACACTAGGCACAGGTGCAAGGTTTATATAGACAAGTACTTAAGCTATAAACTCAAAGTGTGTGTTTTCATCAAAGCCACATAATCAATAGCTGGAAAGAAAAAAAGCAGATACAATGACAGGGAACAACTTGAGCTGCACTGTCAGCCTTGGGGCCCCAAGGGCCAAGCTTGTTTACTCGCATAGTCTAATAGACAGAATCACTAACTATCCTCATGTGCACAGAAGGAGAAGGAGATCGGTCACTCAGAACCTTCTAGCCTCCTGCGACCATGGGTCAGGGCTAACAGTGACAACCACAGATATTTATAATACAGGCCAGTTTGCTATGCAGTAAAAGGATTCTAGATACTCGTTCGCATACTTGGAGCTGAGCAAAGGGCTAGAGATAAATGAAATTTCCTGCATTATTCTGACAAGTTAACACTGAATAACCACTAGATTGTTCTGAAATGTTGCTGTGATTCTCCCTATTATCAACACATAGACCTGATTTCTGGTAATATTAGGAAAGGGGCAGTTTATATTTGGCATCTACCTGCACTCACTTTTCCTTTACTGCATTCCTCTCCAGCGCCTTCCAGCACGTAACACGAAACCTTACTTCTGATGGCTGCAAACTCCGCACTCCCTGTCAGTCTCCCTGGATAGCTTGTCTTCTGCGGGTTTATCATACGAAAGCACAGCAGGTCCTGTGGCATTCTGACTTCTTCCGTACCCCACTGTGGTTATTGATATAGTCTCTCCTTAGCCAAAGCAAATCACTCCTATGACTTCACCTTGTAGGCTGAGGAGTTTCAAAAATCAGCATTTCCAGTCTTGACCTTTTCCTTGAGCTCCAAACTAAAAATCTGAATCCACTCCCAGGGATAAACATTAGCATCTCAATCTCAGTAGGCCCACAATTAAATACGTTACTTCCTTTCTTTTTCTCCCCACCGTGTTCGCCCTTTCTGTATTCCTTATTTCAAGTAACGGTCCAAATGAATTTCTAGCCAATTTTATATTAATTTCCTACCTAAATTAGGTGAACTGCAGTCCTTCAAAAAAAAGTGTCATGTTCTCATTCCCAGAGCCCATGAATGTGACCTTTTTTTTGTTTTTTGGTATCATTAATAATAAAATCACATGAGGAACATTGTGGTTACTAGATTCCCCCCATTATCAAGTCCCCATCACATACCCCATTAATGTGACTTTATTTGGAGACAGGGTCTTTGCACATGTGATTAAAGATCCCAAACTGAGATCATCTTGGATGAGAATATGTCCTAAATCAATGACAAGTGTCCTTACAAAAGAGAAGAGAAGACGACCCGGGTAGCAGAAGGCCCTGTGAGAACTGCGGCAGAGCTGACGTTATGGGGCCACTAGCCCAGGAGCTCGTAGGGCCCCCGCAAGCGGAAAGATGGGAGGGCTTTGGGAGCGAGTGGGGCCTGGCAACACCTTGATTTCTGACTCGTGGCCCTAAGAACTGTGGGAGAGTACATTCTGTTGGTTTAAGCCACCAAGAGAGACGTAATTTGCTACTGCGACCCTGGGAAATGAAGACTCCTTCCCACTCCTTATGACCCATAAGCAAATAAATCTGGTCTACGAGGAGATACATTTACTCAGTGCCCAGCTCAGGGTGTTATCTCGGGGAGGCTCTTGTGTGCAACAGCCCAACTCGTATTGGAGAAGAAGCAAAACACTTCAGAAAAGACAATACTAAAAATAGCTCACTAGCTACTGAATCAAAGATCTCTAATTATTCACAGAAATAGCAACTGTCTAGTAAACATTATGTTTCCTGATTGGATAAAAATATCTACTTTTATTTCATGTTTTCTGGGAAAAAATCAGGGGTATCCTCAGATCTTATTATATTAATGGGTACTATACAAATTAGCCTCTATGTGTAATGCCTGACAGATAGCTCTCAGGACAGGCCGATCCAAATAGCTTAGTGGTTAAGGCTTCTGAAGTCAAATTTACTAGGACTGCATTCAGGGGTGACATTTACCATGTGACCCTGAGAGTCACTTACCTCTCTAGACCTCAGTCCCCTCCCTTGTAAAGGAGGAATATAAATGGTATTTTCCTCACATGTTTGTGGAGAGGATTAACTGAGGTACCATTTGTGAAGTATAACACAGAGCCTGACTCATATTAGATATTCAATAAATCAGAGCTCTCAATGATCATTGCTATGAACAGTTGTATCTGTGGTTCAATCTGAGGTCAAGGTCAGTGAGAAACACTGATACCTAGGCTAGATAACCAAAGTCCATGGAGATTACAAGAAATCTCAGAGTGTTACTGTCTGGCTTCACAACCCACAGCCATGGGGTAAAACATCCAAAAGAAAAGATGATCAGAAGGTGAGAAAATCAGCTGTTTTTCATAAACATTTGTTTTTAGATCATGCTGATACCTTTAGATTACATAAGTCTTTCAAACAGTCTGTAGGTTCTAATATTTATGGTGACTAATAAAGTCCCTGGCATAGCACCTCCCTGTTGTCTTTCTCAGTTAAGATGAAGCAAATTAAGAAAAATGTCAACATTTTCCCCTGTGCTCTAAGATAACCTGCAAATCTGAAACTTAAGAATTTTGTGAAATCTAGGATACAGTGCAGGAAATACCTGCCAATAATAAATTTTCAGTAAAAATGCCTAAATAGGCACCGTGCCTTTTTAAGTATCTTAAGAGAAGAATGAAATGATAGGCGATCTTTTATATCTGTAAGGCCTTGTGTTAGCTTTTCCTCCACTAGCAGAGAACAGATTTGTTTCAGTAGCATTGAAAGAAAAATGTAGAATGTAGTGGGTCTCGGTACAATTCCTTTGTAAACAGCTTAGAGGAAAAAATGGCTGTTAGAAACATATCACTGATCATAATTACTAAAAGGTACAAGGTTTTCCAAGCCTTTTAATTATATTTATTTCCAGGAGCAGTTTGGTATAATTTTCAAAGTCATAGTATGACACAAATAGTAACTTGAGATCAAGTTCTGCACGGAAGTGAATGTGGTTTAGACAGCTGAGTTTTGACTTCTGGGAAAAATGAACAAAAACACCAAAATGCGCTTATAATTTGTCTTTAGGTCAGCAGCCTTCGGAGGTAAATCATTGCAAATCAGTATGTTTACACTCCTGACACCCTCCCGGAGTTGTGAGATTCCAAGACAATCCTTGATGCGTGGCTAAAACGTGGTGCCAGAGAGTGGCACTAAGCAGTCGGCATTTGGGTTCTGGAGGCGAGTTAGCTAATGAAGGCGTATCTGTCTCTGAGGGTTTGAAACTGCTCTTGACCTCAGCACTGCTGTGAGATACAAAACCCCAGGCCCAGATATTGAAAACCATGGAAAGGACCTTCCAATCTTCCCTATAATAAAATTTTATTTTATCAAATGCTCTTCTTCTTCTTTTTTAATTCTCTTCTTTTTAATAGTATAAATATATGCAAGGAGGTCCATGTAGTACTAGATACACAGACTCTGGGCCCATTTGAATTTAAGCTCTACATTCACCACATTAAGACCTTGGGCGAGTACTCTGATACCTCTGTACCTCAGTTTCTTTGCTACATAATGAGGTCCCTATAGTATTGCCTATGAAAAAGATTAAAATCAGTTAATGTATGTAAAGATATTACAACAGTACCTGGAATATAGGAAGTTCTATGTGAATATTTGCTGTTACTTTTTTTTATCTCATATAAATTGGACTATGGCTTCCAGATTATTAATTAATAAGGGAAGCTGAAATAAATTACATGCATGATAAACTGGAAGTTGGCATGACTACAGCACAGGGAGAAACATCTAATTCTATGTAACTTGAATATTCCAGAAGGAGTAATGTTTTAGAGAC
The DNA here is from genome assembly GCF_040802235.1 of Manis javanica. Taxonomy (NCBI): domain Eukaryota; kingdom Metazoa; phylum Chordata; class Mammalia; order Pholidota; family Manidae; genus Manis; species Manis javanica. The sequence continues at coordinate 103,458,851 of NC_133167.1, forward strand.
AACGGCCATGGTTCAGACCGTAAGCTAGGCCACCAAGAAGGGTATTTGAAGTTCACAAAATATAGGTGAGGAAAGTATTATTAGTCTCATTTTACACATAAGAAAGGCAACACAGTGGTTTCTGTCGTCAACCGTCCAGAACAAGGAATGTAACATCAATGCTTCACCTGTAAATGTAGATGATGACGACTGTTTTGAAAGTTATTGTGAGTGAGACGTGAGTCAGCACACACGTGGTCATTGACGAGCGCTCTGCACATGTCGTTGAACAGACATACACCAGTTGTAACTACCGGTCTGTCCCTGCCATTCTCTGTTTGTTCAGAACCGCTGACACCACTTCTTATTTGTTTGCTCTTTGTGGGCAAATAACAGGGAGTAAGTTGTTCATATTTGGGGCTTGTTGGCCCAGGATATAACGTACCAGAAAGATGCCCTGAACTCCTAAGCTCTCTGCCTCGTCCTTGGTCACGTACCAAAGGGCTGAATTATCGAAAACCAGTGTCTGTCGTTCTTAAATACATCCCTTCAGGGCAGTGGAACCCATCCCTTGGGGAGCCTACTTACATAAATGAGAGGCGGGGGGTTTAGCCAAAAGCATAAGCAGGGAGTTCTCTTGACCTTTTTCTTATTTTTCCTTTTTCCACAGAATTATATTTCACCATGTAAAATACTCCCCCATATGTAAGCCCCATAAAGGCATATATATATATATATATATTTATATATATTTGTTTTGTTCATAGGAAACTCCCAACTTCCAAGAATAATGTCTAGCATACAGCAGGTAAGTAATCAATGTGCATGGGATAAATGGAGTCTTTTTCTCTTGTGCAAATTTAGTCTGTGAACATGAGTTCTATTGATGCACAGTTGCGTCACTGTCAGAACACTTGTGCCTGAAGGAGATGGTGGAGAATTCTAGGGCTATGTGTCGGGTGATCTGTGTCTCAGTGGGAAACTACTACTTCTCTGGTACAGAAAGGAGAGAACAGAGCTCCTCAGGGCTGTTGGATAACTTTGTTACCACTCCCTTCTTAAAAAAATTATGTATTTATATGTGGCAATTCATCCCAACTACCTCAAGGTAGAAAAAGAATTTCCAATGCTGAATGGCAAAACTTCAAATATTAAATCATAAGATGGCATAGACATAATGTGATGACAAGAATAAAAATGAACTCAAAAGGGGTTAAGTAGAAATTAGAAGGAACAAGGCAAGAAAATCTAATGAACTAGTCACTGCCAGATTCTGCCTAATAAAACTCACTTACCAGGAGAACTACTGTTTTCCTGCCTAGAAACCAACGAGATCCTTTAGACCGTCAGTAATGTGGCATCTACAATCTCAGCGACAAATACTCTTTTAGGTTCATAGAACTTTTCTCTTCATTTAAATTTTGTTAAAATCATGAGAATCTTCAGTTGGTGGAGAGAACCCTGTGCTCCAGCACTCACTGTTCTATATCCCAACAGAAAGACGGAAAAGGACGCAAAAATAATTACGAGTTGAATCCAAGTTAAAATGCACTCACAGCCTCATTTTGAAACAAATTCTTTTACTAAAACTAGTCAACTCAAAAGAAGTAAACAATGAGAAGGGCCCGTAAGACTATGAAGCTCTGTTCCCAAATGACACGCAGACCACTTCAATATTCTTTTCCTTCCTGAAGGCCTTGGGTTTCTGCGGAATGAAGAGACCACCTCGGTGGCACCAGCTGCCAGCAAAGCTGATTGTCAGTGTCCCCTCAGAAGTAACACATAGAAGATGACGGGAAGTGGCTGCGAGACCAGCTGAATCCTGCATGGCCCGGGGTCTGCTGTCAGGCTTGATACATTGTGGCCACGCTTCCATCTGAAGCAACACAGCAGAGTAGCCCCCGGAGTGAACACAGCGGAAACGCTTTGAGGGACGGGAGGCGACACCAGTGTTCCCTGCTTCCCTCATTGCTTCTTTCCATTTACGAGTTTATAAGGAAGTTGGAACTACCCCATAACGAAAGGTGGTGTGAGGGTCAGGAGGTAACGCAGGGACACACATGAGAATCAATATTTGTAAATGAAACACTGTAGTCATCTCGGTACTCTGAGTAATAAAATCTCCCTGTTCCCCTCGAGCTCCTGGGCAAATACCGGATCATCCGAGGGTGCTTTTCATATATCTCTGAATTCCTTACTTGACTGGCTAATGTGGGTTCAAATTCTTCAGCGTCATCTATTTTATAAGGATTTGATTTCATATCTGAGATCTAGGGAATGGTAATGATATGATAGGCAAAGAGGACGGAAGCTATTCGCTTTCACAAAAGAAAAAAAACACTGCAATTTAGAAATCCTGAAATGTGTAAAAAAAAAAAAAAATGGGGGTTTGCGGAGCAGGATAGAGTGACGGGGACCCAGGAAAGGCAACTCTGTGATGCGTACACACAGGAGTCATGGCGCTACAGAATGAAGTTCATTTATGTGATTCTCATTCTCGGTGTTCAGACATTTACAAGTAAACTACTAAATATAATAGATTACAAGTTCGCTGAATCAGAAGAATCCCAGCTTTTGGTATGATTAAGTTTTAATTGTATTTCTCCTCTGGGATCACTAGTAGCTAATAAGCTCATGAAAATAGGTCTTTAAATAGCAGTAGTAGTAAAAGTCTCTCTGTGCAACTATATTTTGATACGCTTGGCTGCCTTAGACATTCTGCAGCCTGGAATCTCAAGTGTTCAGTTTTCATATCAATGAAATATCTAAATAATACTCAAAAAAATCCTTCATTTTGAAATGCGATATCAGACATGCAGCTCACGAGAAGTTTGGCATCGTCGTTTAATCAGTAGTAGTCTGTTTTTTTTCTAATGCCACTAAATTCTATTTATGAGAAGAGTCAGTTTATAAGACATATATCCAGAGATACATGTTTTGAAGTTTCAAATAAATACGACCAAAAATATCCTCTTTTCCTGTGGTGTATTTTAATGTTATAGGATAGATACCATCTACACATGCTTTGCCTATGACAAGCCTAACTTTCTAGGGATGTACCCTGGTAATACACTAGTATTCTGCTAATACACTAATTAGTATCTTTCATGTCAGAAGGTATAACCTAACACATGGTACATGTCCACTATTTTTAAAATAAGTAAACAAGATTAGAGTGAAATATGTAAACACCTTGTGATAGAATTTTTAATCCAAAGGGCATGCACAGGAGGCACTTATGTAATTTTCACATTGCTCCTATTTTCCAAAAACATGCAAAAGTGTATCACTGGAAGGATGATTATTACTGATATTTCACTTTCCTTGGAAGTTCCCAATTCTGGAACTATTCCAAGGGTACTTTTGGGCAAATAGGTACAGATAGAGGTACACAATTAAGAGTCGTCATTGCCTCTTGGACTGTGAGTACGCACAGATCAGCTCGCCTGTGGCTCCAAGTCTAGCTTTGTCTCCAAATTTTTCTCCTTTGCCTAAAATCTGTTCATGATGGCCCATTGCCTGCAGGTGAGGTTAAATTCTTTACCAGGATATTTCACACCATTCAAGCTTTCATGGGCCCAGTTTCAGCCAAATTTCTTTCTACTTTCTCAAGCCATTCTATATGATCTAGGATTACTGAGCTTTCTACGGTAAATTCTCTTGGGTCTTTGCATTGCTGTTCCTTCACCTTTTATCTGCCTAACAAATTTCTATTCAAATGCTCAGATAGCACTTCTTCAGGAATCTTTCCTAATGGCCTTCATCATTTAAATAAAGTTGCTTTTCCTCTTCTTGCATGGAGTAGATTAACTCTGTTTAGATGAACACATCACAATGAAGTATGCAGGGATAAATCAACTATGGGATGTCTCAAAGGGAAGGATTATATATAAACCTTTATAGTTTAATCCTCAGCACTGAGAATGGGGCCTACCTAATGCAAGAAGCATGTCCACTTCTGACTGAAAATGAAATCGTTTGGACAATTCTATAAGCATAAAACACAGTAAGAATTACACAAACATTCAATAGGCATTGTAAAAACTTGAGCATAAATATGAATACAGATGAAATATATTTGTCAGCCAGTGAATGTTTCTGCTGTAAAGGAAATCTAAGTTTTGGATGGCCACATTCATGCCTGAACATGAATATGAAATGTAACTTGATCCTTTTACAGAACTTGAAGTTAAGAATGCTTGGTGTCACCTCTCTCCACTATATAACAGATAAAAGTTTGTTGTTTATTTTTAATGGTACCCTTTAAGACTTTATTGCCTCTTGGCTAAAATACAGTGCAAAAGATGCTCAATGCTCTTATGATATTTCTGACCTGACCTGAAGTATGTGGCGACAGAAATTCTTGCAGATAGTAGCTCTCCCAGGATCCCCTCCCAATTTTGAGAAGGCGAGAGGTCCAGATAAGCATCTCCAAGCTAAGTCTTTTGAGGTTAGCTCATCATGACTACAGTTCCTGCCCCAATCAGTTTTAGGCTGCAGCTGTCACTTCATTGATCACGTCCCTTTGCCCACAAAATCAATAGCACGAAGTACCAAGAGAAAACATTTGTTACAGAATTGCACGACAGACTTGCCTCACCACACATGAACAAAATATATCAAAGCACATTAACCATGGCATGATTCCTTAAGTTTATTTTGGTTAACAGGGATAATTTAAAGTAGAGAGATGGCCCAAGAGAGAGATTATCCACAGTTTTACAGATTTACCAACTTCTCACTACTTAGGAACCCTAATTTCCCACCTGCTCATGGCTCTCCCTGGTGCCTGTCTGTGGTTTAATAACATATGTTGCCTCGAGGGCTGTGGGAGAGAAGTGGAAGCATCTAATCCAGCATTCAATTGTAGGAATTGGAGAAGGGAGCCCTGCATTTTAGAGTACAGAAAATAATTTTAAGAAAAATTCTAATCCTTCTCAGATATACAAAAATTCTTAAGATTATTAAGCATGAAGGGTTAGAATTTATTTGAAGAAACATTTTCCTTATTTTAAAAAAAACCCCTTATTTTCCCTAAAACTTCTTTATCCAAAAGTGTCTTAAATAACTTGCAAATATGCACACTAATGAAATAGTTACTTCTATCAACAAAAAGATAAAGGGCTTGCAAAGTTTGTTGACTTCCTCACCCATGAACCTCTATTAAATTCTTGATGATTAATGCAAATCCAGTTTTTATATAAATTCCAACAAATTATTATTTCAATATGAGAAGAATTAAATGAGCTATCATTCTTGTCTCCAAGTAGAAACCACACCTCCTGATTTCATGACTCCTTGTTAAAATTTTGCTTTTCTTTCAAAAAAACTCAAGATAATGCTTTACAAATCCCTTACAGGTTTGATTCCAAACAGTTGATGCTAAATGGCCAAGGGTTAGGAAAAAAGGGAAGGATGGCCTCAAAAGTTCTGAAAGCAAGCTGAACAGATTTTAATAGAAATCGATAGAGAAAGCATGCCCCTCCCTACAGCCTTTAAGAGTGTGCACATTCCTGTACAACACCAAAACAGAAGAGTCATGGACTTCCTGTACCGACTCGGCGACTTAGCAAATAAAACCCATACATGAACACACACACATGCACACGCAAACATGCACACCAGTCTCAAATCTGTGATGGCCAGATTCTTCCGAAGTTTAAGGGAAAGGTTGCAGTCTGGTCTTTTCTTACTGTCATGCTGAGTCTATACTAGCAACTTGCAAAGTTAGCTGCTCCCAGAATGCAATGCGGGTAATGTCCATCAAACCCACCTGGGGAGGCATATCTTTCTAACAGTGAAGAGCCAATTCAGATCTTTTGCTTAGCTCAGATCTGGGTCTCTTCTCAGCAGGGAGCGCCAAGTATGCCAAACAGCTCTGAATTAATTGGGGTTGTTTGGCTCTGTCTCCACTTACTTACCAATACATATAGGAAAAAAAAAATGAAGATGAAAAATCACCTTGATATTTTTGTTCTTTTATACCATATATCTACCCACCTTATATTCCTCTCGGAAGTTTAATGAACTGGCCAGTCTGGGGCTTTGGGACTTTAACACAATATAGAAAAGAATTCTTGTTTATTATGATTTATCACTACTCTACCCACTAAATATTATTTGGGGTATAATATTGTTAGAATGGCAGATTCTGCATATTTTCATTTAATGGAAGTATTCACCTGTGTGTACAGAAATGAATTACAACATGACATTAATATTGCTATCTTCTGGGGGACTTTTTAAAAAGACAAATATTCATATGCATTATGAAAAATAGGTAACACTTAGCCATAGGAATATTTTGAACAATGTTGCATACGTAAAAAAGGTTCTATACTTTGTGGTAAGCCATTTAAACAAGTTTTCTTAGAGTCCCTAAGTCCAGAGAAATTCATCTGACTGGACATTCCCATTGGTTTAAGAATTCTTAATGCCCAAAGTACATTCCATTTTATAGATGCCATAGTCTCAATTCGGTCCCATTCTAGCTTTGCAACTTCTAGGTTTTGCTGACAGAAAAGAACTGTTTTTAGTCAATATTCATGATATTTCCTACTGTATTTACTTTATTCATTCCACCTCTCTGAAATTTCTTCCTGGAGGAAAAAAACCTTCCTTGAAGGCCTGCCTCAAGCACACCTCCTTCATGATGCCTCCTGACTCTGGCCCACGTAGGTATCCCCTTTTCTTTGAAATTCCCACTATGCTTAGTGTTTTACCAGAAGATGTAGCAGCTAGTTACATCTACGCAATGATATCTCCTACTTCTTTCATGTGTGTTAACCTTTCCTCCTCAAATAGATGATAAGAAACTTGAAAGCACAAATAATGTTTTAAAATTCTTTTGTTTCCTACATCAAACTAAAAAGTTTCTGTACAGCAAAGGAAACCATTAACAAAACAAAAAGGCATCCTACTATATGGGAGAATACATTTGCAAATGCTTCCATAAGGAGCTAATATCCAAAATGTATAAAGAACTCATGTGATTCCACACCCAAAATCCCAAAATAACCCAATGAAAAAATGGAGAGCGGACCTGGGTAGACATTTTTCTGAAGAAGACATACAGGTGGCCAACAGGTACATGAAAAGATGGTCCACATAACTCATCCTCAGAGAAATGCAAATCAAAACCACAGTGAGCTATCACTTCACAACACTCAGAATGACCAATATCTAAAGAACAAGAAATAACAAGTATTGGTGAGGATGTGGAGAAAAAGGACTACTCGGACACTGTTGGTGGGAATGTAAATGGGTGCAGCCACTGTGGAAAGCAGTATGGAGGTGCCTCAAAATGCTAAAAATAGAAATACTATCTGACCCAATAATTACAATCCTAGGAATTTACTTGAAGAAAACAAAATCCCTGACTTGAAAAGATATATGTACCCCTATGTTTACTGCCACATTCGTTACAAGAGATAAGATAAGGAAGCAGCCAAAATGTCCATCAGTAGATGAACAGATAAAGAATATACATAATGGAATATTATTCAGCCATAAAAAAGAAAGCTATCCTGTCATGGGTGGTAACATGGATGGACCTGAAGGAATTATGCTCAGTGAAATGATCCAGGAAGAGAAAGACAAATACCATATGACTTCATTTACATGTGGAATCTAACAAAGCAGAACAAAACTAATAATAAAGTAGCATTAGATTCATAGACACTGAGAAGTGACCAGTGGTGACCATGGTGGAGGGTTTGGGGTGGGTGGGTGAAACAGGTGAAGGGAATAAAGAGGCATGAAACCTCAATCATAATACAAAGTAGTCAAGGGGATGAAAGTAGAGCCTAGAGAATATAGTCAGTAATTTGTAACATCTTTCTATATTTACAGATAGTTGGGATAAGCATTAAAGAAACAAATTATTTTGTTTTCCTTTGAAAATAGATAATAGATTATTATTATCTAACTAGATAATGCCTTGGGGAGGTGTGAGTTTTTCTCCCTGAACCTATTTTAGCTTTAGATAGTTCAACAACATTAATGTGACATTTGAGAGGGGATCCTTATATCAGATCCAGAGTTATTTTATAATATATGGGATCTAAATTTTATGTACTTCCTACAATTACTCCAGGTAGTCTATTAGATACTATATCATCTCACTGTAATCATTACAGCACCTCTATGTATTATGTATAATGATCCTATTTATAATTAGGAAACATAAAACATAGGTGATTCTCTGAATATACATATAAAACACATATGGAAAAATGCATAAAAAAGAAAGTTTACCTTCTGATTTATACCATTTGTGGAGGCCCATTTTTATCTTCAATAATTTGTAAGCAAATGTTGTCAATTAGTTTACCTTTCTATTCTGTTATTCAGTATTCACTTCTTAATTTAAGGGTGGTGAGTGGGACTTATTCTGCATGCATCTTCATATATGCATATTAACCATCTTTATAATGTCCTTAGCCTCCAAAGTGAAATGCAAACATTCCCAAGACATGTAAATGAAGACATGGGAGCTTTTGTAAAATCCATCATCAGATTTATACAGATCATTTCTATCTCCATTCCTAGGCCCAGAAGAACTGCACAATAGCAGAAATCAAACATCAGAGAAGAAGAATGACTGTAGGTTTTGATGAACAGATTGTAGCATATATTGTTCTTACAGATTCCAATTAACTAAAGGAAAGTTAAACACCTTTAAGTTTACATAAATACTGCTGAGAAGTTTATGCTGTGATTTCTGCCTCACTTTGTCTCCTTGGAAACCAAATATGTAAAATTATACCTGATTAAATTTGGTTATTCTTTATACCTCTTTCTACTTGGGGTATAAGTTTGCTACAAAAGTGTCTTTATTTAAATCTTCTCTTCTTCTTTGGTAAAGAAATAATGGAGAATAAATTAAATATAATTCATTGGATTTAAATTAAACCAACTTAAAATCTATAAGAAAGCTAAAATTATATAACACAGTTGAAGGGATGCTCTCGTCCTTTAAACATTAGAGGAGGCCAGAGAGATGAAATGTCTAGCCCTCCTCCTTGTTAAACAGCAAGCAGACTCCTGATAAGTCATGTCACTTAACCAAAAGCCACCAAAAGTCAAAAAAAAATGGCTAGAATCCAAGCTATTTCTTTCCAGTGTTCTCCTCATCACAGGGGAAATGCGAAAATCTTACTGGGTAAAAAAATACTCTGCATAAACTGACTGCATCCTTCATCGGAAAGATTATTTTGAAGATGCTTCCATTTAAGCCAAACTGATATGAAGTTAGGAATTGCATTTATATATACATATACATACATTTGTCTGTCTTTATCTTTTTATTTTATTCTTAAACACCTATGACAGTTTCAAGTGTGGCTGGACTAGGTCTCAAAGGGTAAAAGACAATGATACTGCCTTCCTTTTGGAAATAACTGTCTGAAAATGTTGACAGTTGATAATTTATAATCCAGTATCCTTGATGTGTGTGTGTATGTGTTTATATAAACATATAAAAACATATAATATATCTTGATCAATATATACACTGGCTCTGTGAGAATGTAAAATGAGACAATTGCTTTGGAAAACTGTGGGCAGTTGCCTAGAAAGTTAAATGTGCATTTATCATATGACCAACTGATTCTACTTCTAGGTATTCATCCCAGAGGAATGAAAACACTGTCTCAAACAGCTGTCAGCGGGTGCTGATGGCAACTTACTCATAGGGGCCAAAATGTTCAGCAATAGATGAAGGGATAAACTAGTTGTACGTCACAATGGAGTACCACTCAACAATGTCATGAAATGAACTACATGAAACAAGCAGGAAGGATGGGCTCCAGAAGTATATACTTTCAGCCTTTAAATAAAAAGTGTTAGAAGATCATTTAGACTGTGACAAATCATTTCTTTGCCCACTTGTATAAAAATCCAGTAGGATATATTTACTCATTTTGTTTAAATTTTAAGTAATGGTGAGGTCTATTTAATACCGCTAAGTTTTTTTTTCCCCCAAAAGAAATGTATGAAATATCTTTTCCTACCTGTTAGAATGTCTATTATCAAAAAGACAAGAAATAACAAGTATTAGTGTGGATGTGGAAGACAGGGAACCCAGGTGCACTGCTGGGGGGAAGGTAAACGGGCACAGCCACTATGGAAAAGAGAAGCCAGATACTCCTTATTTGGGCTATAAAAGGCAAAAGTTTTGGGCATTTTGAGACTCCACAAAAGTTAAAAAAATAGAACTACCATTTGATCCAGCGATTCTACTTCTGAGTATTTATCCAAAAGAATAAAAAAGCCAACTTGAAAAGATACATGCACCCCGTCTTCACTGCAGCAGTATTTACAATAGCCAAGATAGTGGAAATAATTTAAGTGTCCGCTGATGTATGACTGGATAAAGAACATAGGGTACATAGGCACAATGAACTATCATTCAGCCATAAAAATAGAAGGAAATCTTGCCGTTTGTGACAACATGGACGGACCCTGCAGGCACTATGCTAAATGAAGTAAGTTAGACAAAGACAAATACCAAGCATATGATCTCACTTATCTGTGCAAAGTTAAAAAACAAACAAACAAGTTCACAGGCACAGAGAACAGACTGGTAGTTGCCAGAAGCAGGGGCTGGCGGATGGCAGAACAGGTGAAGGGGATCAAAAGATACACATTTCTAGATACAAAATGAGTCAATCATGGGGATATACTGTGCAATGTGGGGACTATAGTTAATTACACTATAGTGTGTATTTGAAAGTCGCTGAGAGTAAATCTCTAAGTTCAAATCACAAGAAAAGAAAAATGTAACTGTATATCATTAATAGATATTAATTAGACTAAGTGTGTCAATCATTTTGCAGTATATACAAATACGGAATCATTATGTTGCATGTCTGAGACTGTAATATGGCAATTATGCCTCAATTTAGAAAATGTAAAAATTAAATTGGTGTAAAAATTGTATGTATAAGATGCTCTTTGCAGAATTAGAGCAAAACAATAAGAAATGTCCTAATTGTCCAACACTAGCTAAATAAACTATGCAGTCAGTAACACTTATGCGTAAGCATTTGAGAATGTTTGTTTTCATTGGAAAATGCCCAAAATATATTAAATAGACAAATAAACATATACTATACATGTATGCCTAGAGAGAGGTTCTCAAAAATTCACCAAAGTTTTCACAATTATTATCTTTGGTGGGAGAACTGGAGTGATTTGAAATTTTCTATTTTGCTTCTCTGTATTTTCCAAATCACTTATTAATGACATCTTTGATTCTGTAATTGGAATAAAAAAAAAAGTCACACAATTTGTTTCACTTGTCCATGGAAATGGAGATGGTGGATAATGCATATTTTGCATTTTACTTTTTAAACCCAACTCATGATGCTCTTGTGGTTTTCCTTTCTGAGTGTTAGAAGAGATTGGATGATCGACAATGAATGCAAATGAAAACTCGGTAATAGTAACTGCAGGGCTGATTTAGCTGAACCGTAAGTAAATATCTGTGCAAAAACATGCTCTTGCTCATTCTCTCTTTCCTTCATTCAAAGAACAAAAAATAGTTCCCCTCCAATTTACTTCCACTATAAACTTGGTTTTCGTCTGATGCCGATTATTTTCTGTACTCCTACTGTTGGCTTAATTGAAGGCTTATATTATGAACTTCCAAAATTCAGGATTCTGAAATCCTTCAGTTGCAAAATGCAACATGTTTCAATTAGATTCCAGTCACTGCCACAACGCGTCAGCCCCGGGCGTTACAGACAATAGGGAGCAGCTCTGTCTAATTTTGATCTGATAAATTCAGTGCTTTTGCTTACTACCTTCACTCAGGATATGCTGATACTTCATTTCCCTTCTAAATTTCTTTTATTCATCTGGAGTTACTTTGTGGCTTCATCGGTTATTTGGAATTTTTGAGAGACGCCATTTTTGCACGTTACCTTCTAAATGAGGATGCACTTGGTGTCTAAAGAGAAATATGCATATTCGAGGAATCTGGGGTGGCATTTGTTTCTGTTTTGAACATCAGCCAAAGTTTTTACCTCTAAGGCTACATGCTGTTCTAGAAGATCGGCTATAATGGCTTCCTTTTCTCTTAGTCATTGTATGATGTTTTGAAATTAGTACATACAATTAAGAGAAGCAATTGATAGCCCAACGTGAAGCCAACGAATTAATAAAGATAGTTTTAAGTTTTAGTGGCATATATAAGGGTCTCATAATATCTAACATTTATTTTACAATGCATCATCATATCTCCAAAATACTTCTTATTTGGGCTATAAAAGGCAAAAAAAAATCTGTGCATAAACTCATATCCTTTAGATTACCACATTTCATTAAGAGTTTAATAATAATGTTTCCTCATCTATATTTTATCCATCTATCTATTAGACAAGTATAAATTATTTCTTATTTAGCTGGGATATTATTAAAAGAAAGAACCTGAGACAGATAACAAAGATATGCAGAAAATTTCAAATAACATTCTATGGAACATCTCTGATGCACTCTAATTATACTACATGGATTGTGTCTGCAGCTGTCTATACAAACTAATGTTTTGGGCATAATGAGTACTAATGCTTCCTGGAGGTAATTGTCCTACTACATTCAGAGTTCAGCAGTTAGGTTTATTAACATTGTGTGGTACAATGTTTTTAGCTAGGCAATCAAGTTTCTTCAAAGTGAACTACTTCAGGTTACAGTGTTTATTGACTATCTGAATTGCAATTATGAAAATATCATTGAATTTTTAGTGTTCCTGTGGTTAAAATATTCACTTACTGTGGGGTTGAACTTCTACTATGAAAAGCTTCGAGCTACTGACCCTCATTTAGCAAAGTTCGATTTGGAGAACATGCATTCTTTCCCACCGCTTCTGCAATTATCAACGCAAAGTGTTCTATTAGGTTCTTTAATCAATGTTTGTTTTCTACTTGAAGGAGTGGCTGCCCAAGATAGGATATTCAGCATCTGTAAGGCTAATTTGAGGCTGTGTTTGACTCTTGGGGTTCCCTGGCTCTTTTATGGCAAGGTCCTGGGGGAACTGTCTGGCTTTCCCTGGGAGCACCTGACCCTGAAAGCTGAACTCACAGAGCTATGGGAATCAGAGATGAAGAGAATGCAAGAATGACCCAGTTCACCCTGACAATGTAGTGCCAGTCCCTGCATGACAAGGATTGGCTGGGACTGGTTTCAAGCTCCAGGCAGCTGTAAATGGCTCTAGCTACTGTCACTCTCCTCTCCCTTCCTCCCTTCCTGTCATATGTGCTGTTGTAATACTTCCAATATGTAAGAGCAAAAAAATAGCATTTCCTTGTCAAGACTCAGTCATTTAGAATCCATGTATTTAGTTGTAAAAATTCCCAACTAATTTCCCATCACTGACTCAATAAAAAGTTAAATGCCTGTTAACATATTTTTGTGCTTTTTTTTGCTTGTGCTTTGGCTGTTGGGATTAGACCTCTCTATGTGGCTGAGGAAGAAGTCTAAGCATTGATTCCCCCTCTTCATTCTTGGCAAAAGTGAGGACGGAAGCAAAGATTGCCGAGTTCAGTTGGCCTTACAGAGTAAATGTTTAGTGGTCATGGATACAACACTTGCCCCTTAGCACCTTACTAGGGGGATCGTGTGTGGTATCTGAGTCTTTGCTTTCAAGACAAGCAATATCAAAACATTATTTTAGACTCTTCAGAAAAATCGTGATCCATGGTCTCTGTGCCTTGTTCTAGAACTTTCAGCTACCTTTCAAGAAGAGAAAAAAAGAAATAATTATTACCACTTTGAGATGGAGGAAAGCAAGCAAGTAAAGAGAGGAAGATAGTTGTTAAGACTGTTAAAAAAGTATCTGGAAAAATAAAAGTCATGCATGAAGACACCAGGAAGAGAGCTGGAGGCTGAGATAAAGAATAGTAAGGCTAACACAGTAATTAGAGAATATATTTTATAGGCTACTTCTCAAAAAACCTAATGGGTTAAAAATATTTAAAGGACCAATATAAATAACATTTAAAATATAAAAAATAAAAACAGCATATTTATTTCATACTATTTACTATTTATACAGGTAAATGGGAAATCCTCTAAACCAGACATAGATAGGTGAGTCCAGGAAACATCATGTGCCTCTAAAGAGAGTTCACCTAAAATTCTACTTTGCACCTCGGGCAAAGACCAATTAGGAATGCAGGCAAACTGTCCCAAATCCTTATTTGTTGACCTAAATTCAGTCACTGATTAATGGGAAATATTACTTTTACTTAGTTCACTAAAATTTGCATAATACCTATCAATTTGTGTATATCTATTGGGATGGTATTTTTGTCCAAACTAATTAAGCATTTGCTTACATTTCTAGATTAACTCAAACACCTAAACTATACCTCAGATAATTAACATCAAAATAAAAATATGTGTAGACCCATTGATATGGAGGTGGACTACTTCTCTCCAACCCTTGGAAACACCTGATAATATGGAGATGCACTAAAGCCAGGCAAGAGATTTTGGAAATATTGCAATTTTACCCACAAATGGAGACCAGAGATGTTGGAGTGATCAATTCAAACAATGCTGTCAGCTTCTTAAAATACAGCTCTGGGAATGAGAAGATGTGGGAAAGGCAGCATGAGTAGAGAGTGGAAATCTCCTCCCAAAACTACATATATCTATGAAAATATAACAAAGACAACTCTTCCTAGAATAAAGACCAGAGGACACAGGACAACATCCAGACCACATCAACACCTGTAAGAACCCAGCGTCTCGCAAAGGAGGTAAGATACAAACCCTGGGCCGGTGGGTCCCAAGTGCCCCTCCCCCCAGCTCCCGGCGGGAGGACAGAGGTCTGAGAGGGAGGGAGAAGGAGCCCAGGACTGCTGAGCACCCAGCCCCTGCCACCAGACCAGAGTGCACACACAGTGCATGCACAGGGCCCTGGTTACTAGGGAAACAGGGCAGCAAGAATGGTGAGTGGGTAGCAGAGGCCGGAGCCGGAGGACAAAAGAAAAGCGAGTGGCCATTTTTTGTTGTTGTTGTTGTTGTTGTTGTTTTGTTGTGGCGAGTGCTTCTTGGAAGTCTTAAAGGGACAGGGACCCCAATACTAGGGAAGCAGGGCAGCAAGACCGGTGAGCGGGTATCAGAGGCCAGTACTGGAGAACAAAAGAAAAGCGAGCGGCCATTTCTTTGTTTTGTTTTGTTTTGTTTTGGCGAGCGCTTTTTGGAATTCTCAAAGGGATAAGGAGCCCAATACTAGGGAAACAGGGCAGCAAGACCTGTGAGCAGGTGCCTGAGGCTGCCGCTGGAGAATAAAGAAAAAGGAGCAGCCATTTTTCTTTTTTCTTTTTTCATTTTTCTTTTTTCTTTTCCTTTTTTTTTGTGGTCATTGTTTTGTTTTGGTGGGTGCTTTTTGGAAGTTTTAAAGGGGCAGGGCAGGACACTTAGTCCAGAGGCAGGGAATCTCAGATTCTCTGAGCACTCTAACACCCTGGGCAGCAGAGAGCACAGAGGCCCCTCATGGAGATAAATAGCCTCCTGGCCGCTCCCGCTCCAACGGGGCTCCACCATTTTGGAGCAGCAGCCTGAGCCAGGCCACACCCACAGCAACAGTGGAGATAAACTCCATAGCAGCCGGGCAGGAAGCAGAAGCCCTGTCTGTGTGCAGCTGCCCAGCACAAGCCACTAGAGGTCACTATTCTCCCAGAAGAGGAAGGCCACAAACCAACAAGAAGGGAAGCTCTTCCAGCTGTCACTCATACCAGGTCTGCAAACTATCTCTATCACTGTGAAAAGGCAAAACTACAGGCAGACAAAGATCACAGAGACAACACCTGAGAAGGAGACAGACCTAACCAGTCTTCCTGAAAAAGAATTCAAAATAAAAATCATAAACATGCTGACAGAGATGCAGAGAAATACGCAAGAGAAATGGGATGAAGTCGGGAGGGAGATCACAGATGCCCGAAAGGAGATCACAGAAATGAAACAAACTCTGGAAGGATTTATAAGCAGAATGGATAAGATGCAAGAGGCCATTGATGGAACTGAAACCAGAGAACAGGAACGCATAGAAGCTGAAATAGAGAGAGCTAAAAGGATCTCCAGGAATGAAACAATATTAAGAGAACTGTGTGACCAATCCAAAAGGAACAATATCTATGTTATAGGGGTACCAGAAGAAGGAGAGAGAGGAAAAGGGATGGAAAGTATCTTGGAAGAAATAATTGCTGAAAACTTCCCCAAACTGGGGGAGGAAATAATTGAACAGACCACGGAAATACACAGAACCCCCAACAGAAAGGATCCAAGGAGGACAACACCAAGATACATAATAATTAAAACGGCAAAGATCAAGGACAAGCAAAGAGTTTTAAAGGCAGCTAGAGAGAAAAAGGTCACCTATAAAGGAAAACCCATCAGGCTAACATCAGACTTCTTGACAGAAACCCTACAGGCCAGAAGAGAATGGCATGATATACTTAATGCAATGAAACAGAAGGGCCTTGAACCAAGGATACTGTATCCAGCACGACTATCATTTAAATATGATGGCAGGATTAAACAATTCCCAGACAAGCAAAAGCTGAGGGAATTTGCTTCCCACAAACCACCTCTACAGGGCATCTTACAGGGACTGCTCTAGATGGGAGCACCCCTAAAAAGAGCACAGAACAAAACACCCAACATATGAAGAATGGAGGAGGAGGAATAAGAAGGGAGAGAAGAAAAGAATCTCCAGACAGTGTATATAACAGCTCAATTAGCAAGCTAAGTTAGGCGGTAAGATACTAAGGAGGCTAACCTTGAACCTTTGCTAACCACGAATTTAAAGCCTGCAATGGCAATAAGTACATATCTTTCAATAGTCACCCTAAATGTAAATGGACTGAATGCTCCAATCAAAAGACACAGAGTAATAGCATGGATAAAAAAGCAAGACCCATCTATATGCTGCTTACAAGAAACTCACCCATCATATGGGATGTGAACAGTTCCCAGGAATGGGTTGTTTTAATTTGTCTGATTTCTCTCAGACTGTTCAAGTACAGTTGGACAATATCCATCATATCATAGACAAATTTTCACAAATGCCTAGGGTGCCTAACTGGTTTTCTTGGCTTCACTGGAGATGGCTGGTAATTATAGATCTGCTTTGTTTATGTAACTGTATTCCTATTATGTTAATAGGTGTGCGCAATTTAATTAGTAGTTTAAAACCTATACATGCTTAAGTTACTCTACAAGAAGATATGTCAAAGAAATAATCAATCTTCCCATGTTTTCTTCCTTCCATCTGCTACTCCTATAGCTTTTCTTCTTCCTTCCTAATTACAACCCTTAAATAGAATTCGTCCCTCATATCAAATTTACCGAGTATCATAATTCCTCCAAGTCATAAAGATACCTCAAGACAAATGCTGGGCATAGAAGCCACAGGGCATAAATCTGCAAAGAAGTAAAAAGCTAACCTCTTCAAACAATATGGCTTCTCTCTCACTTACCAACTTTACATTTCCCTGTATGGCCCTGGAAGATGACTGGTTAGCCAGAGACGGGTAAGATTCCTCAAGGGAGGAACAACCTAAGACAGGCACAGTCGCAGGGGGGCCATCAGGTGAGAAATTGGGGATCAACAGAGGTGAGGCTTAGAACCTCTCCCCCACTGCTCTGAGAGAAATCTTCTGCATCCGTGGATGGTTTATTGCCCTTGTCTAGCTCGGATTAGCACATAGTCTACAGGCACACACCTGATCATCTACATTTGCTCTCTTACAACACTAAACTATGTTTTCTACCTTTATCTTGCATCTACCTACCACTTCAGCATTTTATTAAAAATAATAATAATAATAATAAAGGGAGAAATGTGGGATCCACATATAAATCAAGTATAAAAATCAAACGAATATTCATATTTGTCCTGATTGTTTATAGTTCATGATGTGTGATCAAAACTGAAAGTTTCTGTGATGACTGCCCTTGTACTGTTCACCATGTAAGAACTTATTCACTAAGTAAGAATTTGTTCACCATGTAAGAACTTGTTCATTATGCTTCAGAAGATTGGAGACTGATGAGAATTAGGCTTGGGGTGGATTAATGATTGTTCATTGAGCATTGACTCCCCTATACAGTATTTTATTGTTGTTAACGACCATTTGATCAATAAATATGAGAGATGCCCTCTCAAAAAAATAAAAATTTGTAAAAATTTTGGAACATTTGGCATAAATATTTAGCTAGAGGTGCAGGTAGTGATGGTGTGAAGATGCTCAGCATTTTAAAATACTGCAATGTTTTAATATAAATTAATATAAGTGGTTCAGGTAACGATGGTGTAAAGTTTCTCAGCATTTTAAAATACAGCAATGTTTTAATATAAATTAATATAAATTAAAGGAATTAATTCATGAGATAGCACTATAGTAGTCTGATAAAGAAACAGCTGTGAAGCCAAGACTTGAATGACTTTGGAATATGAAGGACCAGACTTTAAATTCAAAGCTTGTCAAAATGGTATAAAATCCAAGATACATAGTAGGAGATATTAAAAAAAATTGATTTTTAAAAAACTGTACTTGAAGCCCAACTTTAAAGACGTATGTATATTAGCATGTAAATGCAAGAATGGAAAACAATTAAGTGTCCGCTTTGTTCCTTTCAGATCTATTTCTGAGTAAATTACACACGATTTTTAATCTATAACTGATTAAACTCATTTATTCATAATTATTAGATTATCTGTTCAACCAAACAGTTTGCTTAAAGGGAATCCCTGGAGCATACACATGACTACATTGTAAAACATACCTTTAAGATGGTGAATACACTGCAGTATCATGTTCATAATAGCAAAGGTTAACTTCGAGTGTTTTCCTTTGAGATATGCTTATTTCATGCTGTTGATGATTTTGAAGGTGCTCTGAGGTCCTATCCTGTGACACATCATCTCAGAGACTGCAAGTCTCCAGTGAGTGCCAAACTCATTTTAGCCACGGTAGTCTTTTCTCTAACACAGTGTTGTCAAAAAGCCAAACACATAAACTATTTAAAAAGAAAAACTCACACAGAATAGCGCAGCTCAGAGGGAGGGAGGGGTGAGGCAGGGCAATCCTGAGTGCCAATCTGGTTAAATTATAAACTGTCTTTCCTCTGCTGTCCCTGGGAGTTTCTGCAGAGCAACATGAAACTGCCACCTACACGGAGGGGCCACGCATTTTTCTCTACATTGGTTTCTTGTCAAATTGACACCATTATCTTAGTGACTCTATCTCTATGCAGAAATTTAAATAAAGGATATTAAGAGGGTAAGGTGATGGGATTTTAAATAACCATGGCTTTTACTTCCCTTTTATGGGGTTCAAATTCAAGAATAAACCTTCCCAATCAATTTAAAAGTGTATTTTCTATTGGCAGATTGAGAATTATGATGCAATGGAGACTCAGATAAAGTGAAGGTTTCTACAGGTTCCTTCTCTATGGTAAAGTCCATTAAAGAAGCTAACTTACGCTTTGACGAATGCTTTTAAATATTCTCTAAAAGCTGCCGGCTCACTTATCCCTGAGAGCTAGCATGCGACTTTTCTGTTATTACTATACAAATGTTTGAGGGAGATACTGGCATGAGACGGCCCAGCTGTGAACTGACGGCTGCCCATAGTACTTGTGCTTTCCGAGTATACTTCTGGCGAAGTCCTCTGAATCCGGGATAGCAATGCAACAATGCTGAGCCCCAGTGTGTGATCACCTGCGTGCCTTTGTCCCTGCGGCTGGCGCGGACTAACGGGCCGAGGCAGGAGATGGGCACAGTACAAATTGAAAATAATGGAGCGTTTTGCACCAAAGGAGTCAGGAGATAACAACCACAACATGCAGGCAAGGAAAATGTGAGCAGACCAGAGGCAGCACGAAGCGCTAGCGAGGCGACAGCAGCTTTGAGATGGTTACAGCCCAGCACAGCTGCATCTGACAAAGACAGGGCCCGCCTGCTGTACGTCACTTTACAGTAATTCCAGACCGGCTTTTCCAGGGTAGTCGATTATGGATCTCAAGCAAAATCTAGGTGACTTTCATTAACATTTCAGGAGAAATGATGTAAATGTTCAGTAGAACAGGAAAATTGCAAGTATCATCCTAAATGTGGATTCACAGTAAACAATAGATAATTTAAAAATATAATATGTGTTCCATTGATAAGTAGTTATTTCTTAGGAGCCCTCATTCAGGAATCAGAATAGAAACATTTGACCACTAGTCATTTACCAAGCATGTATCCAGTACCTGCAGATATCAGTTCTGGAAGCTCAGATGTTTGCCAATTTACACCCAACTGGCATGGGTGGAGTCCAAGGAAAGGTGGATGGAGAGAAAAAGAAAAAGATGTAAAGGAAGCTATATCTATTTAAAGACTTACATCTTAGGTAATTATTTTGCTGTACGAGGAAAATGAGGGTGTGTCAGGATAAAGTCTAGAAAAAGAAGAGTGAGACGCCGTCTCTCTCAGTTCGCCAGCACTGTCCCCAAGGAGGGTGACTGACCAGTGTCAGTCCTGCGGGTCATCTCAGCGACAGTCTCACTGCAGCGAAGAATACGGCGAGGGGAGCCAGGGCGCTGTTAGGGGCTCTAAACTCCCCTTCCTCTCAAGCGCAGTGTCTCTGAGAGTGCGGACTGGGTCCTGCGAGGACCTGCAGTGCATAGCTACAATTTCTTGGAAGTATTCACGAAATGTTTGTTGAATCAAATAAGAATGACTTTTATACAAAAAGAATATGTGTGCTACAAAAATAATGGACGGTGTAAGAGAAAGAAAAAGAAAAAAAAATGGGAATCACGGGTACTTGACAGATGTAATGATTCAGCAAAAGGAAAATAAATGTTGGATAAGTCTTTTTACTTATATGGGAGTGCTTCTTTACAAGGCATGTGAGTACTGGCCTGCGTGGCTTCTCAGGACCCTTCTACTTCATCAATTTATACTTCAATAATTTAGTAAAAGTTAAAAAATGGAGAATGTCCAGCTGGTCTTCATTTCCACTTACTCAACTTTATTGGTGGGATTGCATTGTGCGTATCTGTGTCTCAGTGTGGGCCAGAGGAACACGTCTTAAAAGGAATGAAAGCTTCTCGTTAAACTTTAAAAAAACTTTCCTGAGATCAAAGAACGGTAACCTCAGAATGGCTGTCTTGAACAGGTATGAAACTATTAGAAAATCCTTTGCGTGAGCAATTGAAACAAAATATTTCAAAAGAAAAGAAAAAAAATTTAAGGCACTGAAATATTGTGTCCTTAGCTAAGGTTCACTGTATATATACTATATATACTTTAAAGAGGTTTAAAGTACACATCTGGTATTATGGATTCATAATGTGGAGCTATTTTTTTGTTAATTTTGTGCAAATTCACAGTTGATGCCATTAAAACCCTAAATGAGCAGTTCTAGTGTGCACATGCCTGCTAAGATTAATACACAAAATCCTGATATCTCTCAACTGTCTCATTAACATGATAACAGGCCCAAAGGAGTTTCAAATCCCTTAATACACAGAAGACATATATTCTCCCATTTTTTGTTCATACCCCCATAAAAATGGAAATTAAACCACATAAAAATTTTCCAAAAATATCAAGGGGCCAATCCAAATATAAAAAAATACATTTTCTTTATATTAAACTCCACTGCTTTAAGGAACTGCTACTAAGGAACTGACTTACGTATACAAAACCAAGGCCATCTATAGTCAGTTTACATTTTATCCCGAAGCCCAAACATTTAGGGTTGTAGCGGAAACTAGAAATACTGGACCATCTAGTACAGTAAGCTATTTGTTTTCCATAGAAACTAAGCACCATGTGTGGGTGAAGGATGGACTTTCAAAAATCTAATTGTGCATCTGTTTTCAAGGGTTTTAAGTCAAAGCCATAGTGTCATTGCACCAAATCCTTCTGTAGTCTAATAAGGAAGAAAGTAAAAACAAATTATCCTCTTTGTTATGGAGGATGTACTTTACAATATCACTGCTTGGTGACAACTTCTTGTCCTCCTGTCACTGTCTGTCCTTTAGACCATACTGCAGAAAAGCAATTTTCTGCCTCAAAAGCACTCTATTTTTTTAAAGTTTGTCTCTGGGCAATTTTCAGGTCTAGCAGAGCTGTACAGCTGTATACAGATGAGAACGACCCAAAATAGGGCAATTTATTTGATTCCTCCTCTTCAAAACATTTAGCTGAGATCGCATATCCAACAGAGAAAGCCCCAAAAAAGAATATTCAGGAATGACCCAGAGCGACATATATCCTTTTTGTAAATTTGCATTAAACACACTTTCCAAATAACATAGATATCCTGCAGTTGCTTTTTTGTTTAATGTAAACCTTGAACACGAAAACTTCCCTAGGATATTAGAAGTGATTTCTCCTAAAGAAAATAAAAAAAGGGCAAATCCCTAGAAATAGGTAGTTAAATACAGCATATGGAGTTTTCAGATGAAGAATCACTTCATTTTAAGTGGTCTGCTCATTTGCATCAGCAGTTTGGTTTTCTGGTTGAGGAGTAAAGGGCACCTTTGATGCAAAAAATGTGTTCCACCAATGGTCAGTTGCTAATGATTTCACACTTATCCATGCCTGGTGCTAGCATGACTGTAACAGCCTCCTGATAGAGCTGTGCCCTCCCTCAGTATGGAATGCTCCAGAAAGGCTTCCTACCCCAGTCAGAAAACAAGTTTACCTTTAATGCCGTGTGCACAGAACAATGACTTAAAAGGTTGTTGGATTTTAGATTTAATGCCTGCTGACACGTTTTAAAAGAATATAGTCTTTTCCAGCCATTAACTCTTTCAATGCTGAATTATTTCCATCTAGTCACCATTAATTTTTAGTATAACTACCAATGCTCGCTTTTATCCAACATGGTATCGTGCAGTATAAATTATGATGTGAGAGATACTAAACACGTTTTTGCTGACTAGCTAACCAATTCGCAGGTCCAGAACTTAGGATTTGTAATTAGAATATAGTCATGAATAGAAACATAAGTTACAAAAATGCAAACTTGTTGGTCCTATTATTCTTTGCCTTTCTTCGTACCGGCGTTGGGGGCCAGGAGCGGGGCTCGTGTGCGTCTGTGTATGCGTGCATGTGCACACATATGTGAGCTCATTAGTCTTTCCCTCTCTCTCTTTCCTTACTCTTACTTCCCTGCTCTCATTAATTCCTCTCTGCTCCTATGGATGTAGACTATTTTGAGATTTCCTAGATGTAGCTGTTTATATGCATTTAATCTAATGATAATCAGACAAATAAATTAAAAAAAAATACAGTGAAAACTGTATACCAGGCATTTTTCTAGTGCAAAGGACGTTATTTCAAGGCCAGTGATTTTTTTTAAAGCATAACCTGAAAGGCTTTTTATATTTTCACAAGCACCATAACATTATCTGACCAGTAGATTCTGGATCGTGACTCCTCGTTACACCCTGATTCCTAAACTATGTGTTCTTGTGCTGCCCCCAATTCTTCTCACAAGACGTCCTTTTTCAACTTCATCTAGTCCAGCTCGTGCCCTTGTCACTGGGGAGAAACTGACCTTCCCTGAGGTCTCTGATGACCTTATTACAACTAAGCCCAAGGCCCAGTCCCGTTTTCAAACTCATCTTTCCCCCACCTCTTCACAGCACGTCACCCTCAACCATCTCCTGTCTCTCGAAATGCTTTCTGATCTCAGCTCCACTTGGTTGAGTCCAGTTTTCTTCATCTGCAATATATTTAAGTCAGCCAGTCTTTGGAGGAACTCAAGGTAAAAGTAGCAAAGTCTACAAACTCTCCCTTGCACTCCTCACGAGGGTCTGCGTGCTACGCCTGACACTGGACATCGTCCATCGTTGTCATCATCTGCACTCCGTGAGGCTGAGATTTGTCATAGTCAGTCGACCACATGTGTCCTCACACCCCTCTGCCACTTCACGTGCCTCCCCAGAGATGCACAGATTTAAGTATCACCAGTTCAACGGGGCTTCAAGAACCCAGCCCTGAAGTCATTCTTTCCGACAAGTTACAAAGTCCTTTAACTTAAGACATGCTTAGTAAGTTGTCTAGGGGCAAATATCTCTCTTCTGCTTTTAGCTTGACACTTTCTCCTTGCTTGGACCAGTCGTCCTAGTTTTTCTATGCTGTGTGTCCCTCTAACAACTAAATGTGACGTTTTTCTTCCCTCGGTGTTGGCGCCGGGACAATCAGGTGCTCAGACTCAATGCGGCAATAAGCTCAACCATACCCCCTAAAAATACGACACTCCAAATTCAGCTTCCTGTGCATTACATACAGGACCTGGCCTTACAGTTCTTCTGTTCTTTGTAGAGTTTTGATGTTTCCTCATCCTCTTCCATGTTACCAAACCCTTACATTCACATGGTATTCTATTAATTCACAATAACAGCATTGAAAGAAAATGATACATGTATTTATATAAATTACTCTTCAGCTCCCCATGAGCAGGTGGGTAGAGAGAGAATAAACGATCGGAATCCCCGTAGATTCCAGGCCTTCCATTAGCTGCAAGTTTCTATCTTCTTCACCTGTACGGGCTTTTGAGCAAACGTAGTGGATTTTTTTTTTTTAGCATGGTAAAATGGATTGACTTAAAGCATCTCTTCTCTCTCCATTTCTATCTTCTGAAAGGCAGTCAAGTGGGCACAAGGTAGCGGAACACTGCAGAAGAATCAAAGGTCTCGGATAAATCACAACTTGAATAATTGAGAGTTGCTTGGCTAATCAATATAGAATCACAATACTCGGCCTCAAGTGATGTAGAAGAAAAGGCAGGGGCAACCAATTTTCATTAGGAAGGTCTCTCTCAGCAGATGATAACACCCAAGGACGGAGCAAGAAAACCACCTTTAGAACTATCTGCACTTCTGATTTTTCCTCACAATCTCTAATTACGCCAGCTAACACACCGCCCTGTGATCCTCTAAGTGATAGATAACGTTGCCTGCAGGGTCTGGTGGCTTCGGTCAGGCCTCAGTGGTTAAAATGCACCGAGAGTTTAGGGCCCAGCTGCATGAGCCTGCAGATTGATTTTGGTTTCTTTAAAAGTCATGCTCTAGTCAGGCATTATCAGGAGGAAAGGAAGAAAGCCACTGATGCATAAATTCACCTAGCCTAAAGCTCTGTCTTTTCAGGAAAAAAGAAAAAAAAAAGTTGAGCTTTGCCTCACATTTGCAGTGTACGGGTGCTTTACTTTCGTTGCACAATAAACATCTCATTTTAGCACGTGTACGCTCAGGGAAGCAGTGAGAAAGAGATGCCCGGCGTCAAAACTCCTTGTAACTGTGGGGCATAGAATGTAATCATTTTGCCTGCACACAAAAATAGGAATTCAGAATTACTTTTTGTCAGTGTGCAAGTCTGATGTACACGTGTATTCAAATAATTTTTCCCCAAAACACTTTTAGAAGGTATTCCAATATTATGATATTTTGTGAAGATATCAGGGACCAGGCCTATTTAAAACTTCCTGGGGTTCAGTTTCAGAAAGAAGACATGTTTTTGTATTTAAAATACTAGTCCAACAGAATGTGTGGGACAAATGTTGGTAGAGCGTCAAAGTACATGGTTTTAGTTAAATACTTTCAGAAGCAACACGAGCACCATCAGGTGTTGGCTAACTGACCTGTTTCATCCTCAGATTATATATAATGATATCAGTCCTGAAATCTGCCAATCTGTTCTCGCACTGTGACTTTCTTTGTGTCAGGAGTGTTCGCACTGACCCAGTAATCAAGGTGGGGGCACCTCCGATATATTTTTCTCACTCACGTATTTTGCATCTGTCACGTCCTTTCTATTTCCTTGACCATTATTAAAGCTCAAGCTATAAATGTGCAACTGAGTTAATCATTCTGAAGCAATATTCATGCTCTGCCGGAAGTCTATAGTATAAAGTACATACTTCTCAGGCTTGTAGTGAAAGGTCTCTATGGCCTGCCTGAGTCTCACTGTCCACATCCACTACCCAAAAACCTTCAGTCCAGACAGTCTGGTTCCTAAGTCTTTTCTCATTTCTATCCCTGAAACTTACTTCCTCAGTTCTTCCCACCGGAAATCCCTTCCTCCTTTGCACCCACCTACCCAAATTCTCCATATTATTCAAAGCTTAGCCTCAGCTCCAAATTCACGGACAAGCCATTTCCCGTGACTGCAGCCCTTGGCCATCTTTCTCTCTCAGAATGAGCCAGTGAGTCTGCTTTTTATTCAACCAGTGCCTCACTGGTTATTCATTGTGCTTTACTAACAGGACCCACTATATAACTGTATAATTCCAGTGCAAAATGAAAGTGGGGGGCCCATATTCAAAATTTTTGAGAATTTAAAGGCAGAAAGATGAACGGAGTAAGAAAGCAAGCGGGAGACCCTTCTAAGTGCTTGGTCCTGTGAGACACACAGGGGGCATGCCTCGAAGCTGGCCCTGTTTACTACACTATCATTAGACATTTGAGATATAGAATATATATATATATATATATATATATATATATATACATATTAACTTCTCTATCTGGATCATAAGTTCTTTGGGGAAATGGTCAGTGTAACTCCAGAGGGGCAAATATGTTCCCAGCCTGGAGCAAACAAACCTTTGAAGCCGAAATCAGTCAAAGGGAGAAATAAAGCAGGTGAAACCCATTTATTGCTTATAAGCACTCGTCTGCTCCTTCTTGCCTGTGTCTCTCCTGACCCAGCTGCAAAAGGCCACACCAAACCTCTCTGGTCCGGGTGTGCGCTCCCTCCCCACCCCACCTTCTAATCACCTATTGATACAGATATGGACCACTTCTCTCCACCCCTTAAAAACACCTATTGATATGGAGATGCACTAAAGCCAAGTGAGAGACTTGGGAAATATTGTAATTCTACCGACAGTCAGTAATTTGTTGTTTCTTCTAGCAACACTATGTGATAACTTGTTTATTACATTTTATATCATGTCTTGCTAGTAAACATCATTATCACTTCTATTGTAGTAAATCAAGCTTTGAAAAGCTTCTTGTCGAATATGATTTTCTTCAATAGTAATTTTTTACCTTAACCCTTAAAGGAGTGACACTTATGCAAGATATACATGTAACATATTATAAGTAAGCAGCGGTTATAGCATTTTGTGCTTTTTGTAAATTAAAATAAAATTGATATACAACATTGTATAAATTTAAGGTATACAACATGTTGATTTGATACATCTGTATATTGTGATATGATTGCCACTCCTGAGCAATAGTCCCTCTAACAGGTCACATAATTATCATTTCTTTTTTTGTGACTGGAATAATTAAGATCTAGTCTCTTAGCAAATATAATGATTATAATACAGCACTGTTGTCTGTATTCACCCTCCTGTGCTTTAGGTCTCTAGGAGTTAATGACCACTCGTTGCAAGAGATCATGCCATTTTATTTTTTAGGGGCAGGTCAAAATGTCTCATGCTTGTTATTTTTTGATTGTCTAATTTTTACTAGACCCAATGCAATACGATGCAATACGATATGCCTTTCAAGGGTAATGACATTGTGTTCATCACCTCAGTTACTCAATCCACAACCTCCTTATCTACCTGCTACCTTGGCTTTTGGAGCGAGATAGGAAACATGAAGAGAAGAGGGACAAGTTAGCAGGTAGATGGGGAAGGCAGGTGGTGGTCCTCTGAAGCTTCCAGAAGACCTCAGCTATGCCACACTTGCACTTCCTTTGTCCGTCTAAACTTGAGCCCTTCTCCAAGGGAGGATGGAAGTGAAGAAAGGATGTTTTTCAAAGCACAGTAGATACTCTTATTGGACACTGTTCAACCCACAACACAATATGGCATCACTCTTAAAACTCATAAAAAATAAATGGCAGGACGTTCCCCCAAAACGATTGACTGTTTATCTTCATTCAGCTTTTCAAAGTGCTTCACGTCAAGGCGACAGTGCTAAGTATGGCCCATAAATCCATCTCTGGCTTGCCTTTAGACAGTTATAGGATATGTTAGATTTCTTTGCTCCAAGCAGTGCTCTAGAGTAACCCTTGTTAAAAGTATTACTGTAGATATTTCAGTCCCTCCAACAAAAATGTCACCTTTGAAGTTATTTTCCTGCAAAATTCAAACTACATTAATCTTACTTCCATAGGTATTTGAAGTTTGGGCTTCCCCGAGTTGAAACCATTTCTCATGATACTAAAATAAAAATCAAGCCCTATAACTTAAATGTCTCAGGTAGCAGTAGGAAACAGACCAAAAATAGCCTTAAAAAATCACTTTTAAGTGGGGAAATGGCAATTGAGGAAGGAAAACCAAGGGAAACAATCTATCTCCACATCTGCCATGATTCTAGAACATGGGAGGAGAATTCTTGTATTTCATGAGGAAATTTAATTGTATCATACTTTTTTTAGATGGCATTGAATTATCAGCTGATTTTATTTTACAAAATTCAAGTGCTTTGTGAAAGTTCCTGTTAGTATAATGACTTACAAAATGTTTCATTGTAGAAAAATTTGCATAAAACTCATTTTAGGTGTCCTTTGGTAATCAGACACAAGAACCCATCACATATTGTCTGGATGACAGGGGAGCTTTCCTTGTGATTTGAAAGGTTGAAGATGAATGGACTTTTTTCTTTTACTTTGCTTCCAAAATGACCACACAGGTATGAAGCTTTATAATGACCTTTTTTTTTCTCATTTCAGGTATTCTAAAAGCTACCTTTTTCTTGAAAGAGCATTTTCATAATTATTTATCAAAAATGAGATGCAGTAAATTTCTACTCTGAATGCCATGAGAAATTGTAGGTAATCATGGGCATTCAAAATGCAAAGCTCAGGACATCAGACAATGAAATGTTAGATAAAGAAAGAGTATGAAAGTACAAGCCTGTTGCTTTATTTTAACAATGAAAATAGACACAAAATAACCATTTTCATAAGTATTGGGGGGAGGTGCAGAGGATGGGGAACAGTTCAGAAAGTCTGTGATGCGATTCAGAAATAAAGGCTGTAGAATTCAGCATATAGTGATTCTATTCAGACGCTTTCCTGAATTCAGATCAGGAAACTGAAATAAAGTCAAAGTCAAATATGAAGTTGAAATAAAATACAAAATAAATTTGAAATTTAAATGGGCATAGCTGGGATACAGGAAAATGTAAATTGTTATATAACTTACTGATGATTAATAGTCATTCATTTTGCAAAGGAAAATGCATGTATTAATGCGGATTGTGGGGATAAGAAAAGAGACAAATGGAACTTCAGAATTTTTGTTTATAAAAAGAAAACTGCCTCCCTGATAGCTTGGGAAGCTAAATCTAACTTCTAATTCTTCAGAAACGACATTCCACAAAGGCCAATCTGATAATTGTTACCTTATGCCTTAATGCTGGCTCCTTACCCCTGGATATGTGGATGAGATAAATACTTTAAAAAATTTATGCAAAAGGCATGTCATCAGGCCAGAGACTTCCATATTGTTGAGCGTCAGTCAGAACCCTGGCCATTCTTGCACAGGGCCAGCCGGCAGCTCTAATTTTACCTGGACGCAGTGACTAAGTATTACATTGCTTCGCTACCTGTTTCTGACATTATCCCCATGAACAGTCTTACCAATTAATGTATGTGTTTGCATGAAGTGTGGTTCTACTTTGCAGCAACTGTGAACTGTGTAGTTATACTAACTACATCTGGTGATCAAGTTTGGCTTGGAGATGCATTTAAAAGTTTAAGCACACATTAGATATTCCACATTGAGCTGTGATAGAGTATTATTAGCTGTCATAGGACACAGCAGCGAGACCAAAGGTGAGGTTCATTTCCTCACAGCAAATCTAAGAACTTTGAATCATCTCAGCTTTGCACCTGAGCCATGGCAAAGCTGCCATTCAAACCCCAGTTTACTGCCATTAATGAGAAATAATGTTATAAATAAAGGTATCTCTGGTTCTACCATATTTGGTATAAACTCATGAACAAGCCTGAGGACTTGAACCCCATTTTTAATAATGTGCTCATGAAAAAAACATACAGGCCCCAAAACAAGTTGAAAATTTTTTTCATAATCATTTTTAGAGTTTCATAATCATCTATGACAGCTAATATTACTCTATCACAGCTCAAGGTGGAATTTCTAATGTGTGCTTAAACCTTTAAATGCAGAGCTTAATAATCATTAAAGACATTGTTCAACATACAGATATGTAATACGTAAAAAGTTCTGTTTGCAAGGTCACTTATGGGTTCACACAAATGCCATGGTCTCTTTCCTGTCTGTATATATATTCATTTAACATTTTTTTCTACTATATTTTGGGCCAGGAAAATGGAGCTTCCATTTTCCAGCCTTTCCATTAAAAATCAATATCCCTGCATGAGATGCTGAATTTTAAGAAGCCAAGGATTTCCATATTGGTCAGATTCATGGCTTATTCAATCTAGTTAGAAAATTACCTTCCTGTTATGTGAAGCCCTACTCTTGACCTGGCATTGCCTTCTTTTCTTTTCCTCTCAAGAACTTTCCATTTCCTACTCCATATTTTTATGGTTTAAAAGAAGCTGGTGTAGAAGGGTAGAGAAAGAGAAAGCAAAGCAGTTTGTGAAGAAAAAGGAGCAATGAGAAAAGGTAATGAAGAAAAATCATTAGAAATGAGGAAAATGGGTGTCTAAGGACACTTCAAGTGTGGAAACAGTTACTGTAGTCAATGATTTGTTTTGTTTCATTTATTTCAGAAATATATCTGGGTTCTCCTCTCTATAACTTTTTTTTTTTTACAGATAATATGTATTTAAAGACAAAGGCAGATGGTCCCTTTCCTAAAAAACTTTATATGATAGGAAAAACAATAGGATCCTCCAATTTCCATTAAGCCTGGGGAATTTTTAAGTGTTTGAGCTCTCATCATTTCCTACGATGAGCTTAGTAATAACTAATCAGTCTCACGATATTTATCTGAGAACCATTCAGTCTTTGAAATCTCAGACACTCCACTGTGTGCATTATCACCCTCAATCCCTGAAGTTTGGGGCTCCTCAACTCTAAAGTGATGTAGTGCCATTCGTGGGGAGATGTGGGTAGAAGAAGATGGAAAAGTACAAGCTATTTATTAGTAAGGATTACATTCTCAGTGTCCACTCTCTTTTCTAGAGGATTCTAAAGCATTTTAACTGGAAGCCTGTTTGTTTGTTTCTAATTGCTGGGCTTCATCTGCTTGAACCCTGTGCTAATCTGTGATTCTAACCGAGGCGAACCACCTACTTCTTTCTCTTTACTCTTCTGATCTCCTCTCCCGTCACCTTTCTGCCTGCTTTCTTGGGATGCCCTTTTGCTGGTGGCCCTTCTAGCTTTACCAGCAACATCAGCTGTAGCTCTCTTCCCCCGTTGCCACTTTAAAAACTAGTATATGTCTTTCCTTACATCGTACATGTCTATCTTACCACACAACTGCTCAATGATTTTGGTTCTCAGTACATAGATGCAAAGGTCTCAAAGGTAAAGAGCTGTAAGTGGTGGTTTTGGCTTTCGCCAAGATTTTAAAAAGCCAGGTTGGGATTTAATTACACTACTGTCCACACAGAAGTGCGATTCTAGTCCTCAGATTCACCTTATCTGAGGTGAATATCCTGCTCATGCAATGTATTTGCGTGATGACTCACAATGCAAATGTAAACTGTGACCTTTTTAAAATGGTCACCCAAATGGGACATTTGTAAAGAAACCTAATAGTCAAAATGTGGTTCTAAACATGACCTTCCCAACGAAGTAGTGAGGATAGATAAACCAGAGCAGTACTTCTGAAAACCCATTTCCCTCCCATTCTAGTTACCTCTGCAATGTTCTCCCCACTATCTTAAGAAACTTGATGCTCAGAATAACTTGATTGCCTTGGTATCCTCTGCTTCCCCTTCCAACTCTAAATTCTGTAATCTGAAAGCTCAAACAGTACGATCCCCTCAGAACGAGGGAGCAGAGGACACTGGGGAGACAAAGGCAGAACTCGCTTCACATATGGGGAGCGGCCAACCTAGGAACATGCCTCCACTGGCATTCTGGGCCTGTCGCACAGATCGTTGTTCACCGTCCTTGTGATCAAGGACACAGACACAAGATGTGCAATGGCTGTGTTCCACCCCATTACAGATTGAGTTTTCAATTTTGTTCCATGAAACAAAATGCTGCTCCTCAAAATGGAGACTTTTAAACAGCCTAGGTAACTGCTAAGGTGAGTTTCCCCACTGATGTTATCAGCTATAGATGCTAAACAGACTTACTTTATTTAACATGCTGGGGTTATTCAAATTCATTTGTTAAATTGTTTTACTATACTGGCATATAGACTATTTGAATGTTCCCCAACAGTTCACCTGATCAAAAATAATACCACTACTGAAGAGGCCTTAGGAATATTTAGATCACTCAATAGGGATACTAGTATAATGCATTACAAGAAACTTCTAATGCAAGCATATCCCATCAGGGCAATCAAGTTTTAAATAAAAGGTGTCCCTCATCAACCACTATGTGCTTCTTTCAGTACTCAAGTCAACATTTGACACTGCTAGAAAGAGAAAAACATGGTATCCTTTCAAAATAATCACTTGATAATTTTCTTCCATTCCACCAAGGAGAAAACAGTTTCTTGTACATGCATATAAGAAACAAAAGAGAAAAAAAATCCCCATAAATATTTACTGAGCACAGAACTTTGGTGCCAGTGTTTTAAATGCTTTTCAAAGTATTTAAGTGCTTTAAATTATTTACCTATTTTAATCCAGTCATTTGC
Organism: Manis javanica; assembly: GCF_040802235.1. NCBI lineage: Eukaryota > Metazoa > Chordata > Mammalia > Pholidota > Manidae > Manis > Manis javanica. The sequence continues at coordinate 103,491,623 of NC_133167.1, forward strand.
TGTCATATGAATGACCTGCTTGCCATCATGCCATTTTAAAGAAATACAAATATAAATGAACAATCACATAAATTGGGATCAGAGTGCCTTGTTATATCTGCAGATGCTATTTTCTATTGGTGGAAAGGGGGACAATGAATAATTTGACAGGTGCAAAAATGAATTTTCCTCTGTATCATATCATGGGACCACTGCTGTGAATATCAGACCCATGGGCAATCCTGGAAATTCTGATGAAGAACAGGCAGTAGGCTTTTATTAAACAACAGATATAAAAATGGACTTTTAATATGCTGACTTCTGAGATTACTCATACTTCTATAATACACCTGAATATCCTCACTCACCTATAAGGACGCTGATTTTTCAAGCAGAGATTGCTTAAAAATGCAAAATTTTTAATAGATCTCAACAGATATTTCACTGAAAAATAAATACAAAATAAATAGATGGTACATCATCAATTGTACTTCAAATTTGAATTTACTGTCAAGTTTACTAATACAGCATATTCAAATAATAACCAGTTTCAGACAGTGACTAATTATGATCATTTTGGATACAGAGACACTCAAATGACTAGGTTTCCATCCTAAGGATGGTTTGAAAGAGCAAAACCTGGTATTGGTCTAAGAAAAAGAACTGGACTCTGTCACCCTAGTACTTGTGGGCTCTGGGGGTAATAACGGCTTTAATGTTGGCATTAATGGCAGTGGTGGGCAGGAACAAGTTTCTGGAAACTTCCAGTGCTCGGTTTAAATAATAAGATTGCAATACTGTGTTTAAAGTGCACCAATTTTTCTACAAAGTACATCCCCCCACAGAACTGATAGTGAATGATTACTCTGTTCAGTTTCGGATTAGGTACCGTTTGGCCCGTCCCTGGATCTGCTCTTCCATACGTAAAACTGATCATCGACCAAATATAAAGTTTGAAATCCTGAGGACAAGTTTGTGTTTCTAAAGTGCCTTGTGCTTCGTTTTGCATCTTTGGAAGTCCAATGAATATGAATGGATGAATGGAATATTTGCTGATGCCATCGGATGGATATTCTGTTAGTGAAGTGGTTCATTGGCCTGGTGATTTCCTCTCATACTTTTGATATTTAAATGCAGTCTACAATCCGGTTTATATTTGTAAAGTGAAATGTACTTCAACAGGCTCAGATAGGAAGATGTACTATATTTTGCATGCATAGTTTTCCATTAAAAACAAAACCCCCAAAAAGGCAGTTGTAAGCAATGCACTCTCCTCAAGGCCCCAAGGTTTAAAAAAAGAGAAAGAAAATCAAGAAAAGTTCCTCTTACAAGGCAATTGCTTCCCTTGCGGTCACTCACCAATATCTGCAAGGCAAGGTCACTTTTCATGCCATCGAAGATGGAAGGAAAAAAAAAAATGAGGGAAAGTGCCTTTGTCTTCCCTGATTCTGCCAAACCCACAGTTGACATTGATGGTACAAGAGGGAGAAGTTGTGGTGGCCCCTTACCCCCAGCTCTGCCCTAGGAGCAGCGGAACAGGGGGAGACATTTTCCTGCCTACCCTGTATATAAAATACAATATGAAATATTAAAATATGTGTGTGCTTCAAGAGATCAACACGATTGGTACCATTTGCTTTGAAAACAGCTTTCTGAAACATACTGAAAATAGCGAGATTGAAAAAAGAGCTTTGGAAACTGCACAGACCTTCTGTAAAATTAATTAATCACTTTGAGGATTTAGCAGGAGGAAATGGCCATAAACATCTTATAGGCTCAGCTGGTGGTGGAAGGTAGGGCTGAAATGACAATTTTGTTTAAAAATGGAAAGAGAAGGGAAGAAACTGAGATTTGAAATAAAGACGTTTATATGTTTGGGACAAGCAGAAAGAACATTTTATTTCTACATGTGGCCTGCAGAGAAGTAGAAGGAAAAGGTGAAAGATTAATGAGGAGAGTTTCTTTCTTTCTTTTTTTTTTTTGCATTTTTCTATCATCTATGTGAATTATTACCTAGATGCTGATACGTTCTAAAAGAAAAAAACTATGATGAATAAATAAACAGCTCTCGAAATCTTCAATAGGGGTGCTTTACCTTGCAGGGAATATTATCATTGGCTTTTGATACAATTTCTGCTGCAGGGAGAGACTTTCAAAGCTCAGAATGCTGAAGCACCGCCAGGCGCTCAAAGACCCCCTGCCGCGTGCGTCAAACTAAGAAATCTCTCTGAACTTGTCGAATTAAAAGTCATCTCTCTCCCTCTGCAACCCCTGCATGAGCTGGGGAGCTCTGTCCTCATTTTTCAGGCCCCTCCATGATAAACAAATGGAGCCTAGAGCATCTTTATCCTTTACAGCCATGCAATTAAAATTCTTTTAAAAAACGTAATGGAAGGCAATGCATTTCAAAAGGAACTTCCAGTTAACAATGAGACTAAACAGTTTGAGTGGGCCACATTCAATTGTGTTTCAAAGGTAAAAGGAAAACAGCTTATTAAGAGCCGGAGAAGTGTCCTTTTTTATTTTTATTGTTTTGATTGTACATCAAGAGGTTGTTCTAAACTTAAACATCTCAGCAGGATTTATGGTTTCTGAAATGTCATAAGACTTAATTACTCACACTGTCAAGACGAGTACACTATTAAAATATGAACAAAGCCATATGAGATCCCTGGCTGCTGCAAATCATTATTTATCTATCCTCCGCACAAATTAAAGAAGTTTAATTTGTGTTTGCATTTTTAGGTACCAGACTGCACATTCTCTTTTTTTCCCCCCATGCGGTGTTCATAAGACCCGCTACCACTGTAACGATCGGATCATTCCCCCTAGTGTTGAATTGTTGGGACGTTATTCTACTGTAAGCAAATACAGGGCAGACAGTTCCCAAGTCCTTTGTTAATTAGCAAAAAAGAGAAAAGCATTTTAAGTGCTTTCCAAAAATCAGAAAGGAAATGAACCTGTTTCAAGTGTCCAGGATCAAAACTATTATTTTTTAAAAGGCTGGGCCCTGTTATAAGAAGTCTTTGGGAAAGAGTTTCTAAAGATCACATGTTCCTTGGTCCATACGATTATGAGAGGACTTATATCCATATTATTAATCCACGTCCAGTGTCTGAAATACAATCTTCAATGGTAGGTTTGGGAAGGTAAGTACTGAACATTTTGTCATTACCCATTGACTCAGGGGTTGAAGGGGTGTGTGTATGTCTGGTTTTAAAGCATGCTTTGTCTGGTCCTGCTTTCCAAAGGGGATTTTTGGCCAAGGCAAGGGGACACTCAATGTTGTGAGACTGAGTATTTTGTAGTATGTTGTTACCACGAGCAGAAATAACACATTCAGGTGAATGAGCACATTTGGAGCACAATTTTGTTTTAGTTACTTTGGATGCAGGTGAGGGTGAAAGTAGACAGTGGTCAGACAGAGGAACGAGGCCAGGGAGAGATGCTACACAAGGAGACCAAAGAGACTAGGGCTCCTCAGCCCTGGAGCCCTGAAGTCAGTATGTCTGTGAGGACAGAAGCCATCTGCAGGCGAGATTCTGAAGAGCCGCCCGTGAGAATGAGACTAAGGAAAACGTGGAGGGACCCACGATTCACAGCTGACTGCGCAAAGAGGAAAATATTTGATTGCAAAGGGGGTCAAGAAAAAGTGTTTAAAAATGCAGACAAGGAGGAAATGATACTCATTTGGGTCAATTTTTTTTTTTTTACTTGAGGGAAGAACAAGCATTTAGTTGACAGAGGACAATGGGACTAGGTGGGAACGTTGTGTTTTTGTTTTTGACCTTAAATATATTCAGAATGGGAAGGAGATAAACAAGGACACAAGTTCCCAGGAGAAGATGAGTGGAGGTGATTGGAGAGCAAATCCATTCGGACACCCAGGGTCACAGACTCGGGGATGCAAAGCTATCTTTTAAATAGGGAAAGGTGTCTTTGTTTTCATGCTACTCTGATAGGAAAACAGGGCATTAAACAGAGGAGAAAACATTGACTTAAATACCATGAGCAGAGCACATCAAGACAACTGTTCCAAAAATGTGTATAATACATAAAGTCCATTTTAACCATACAGGGAACACGTGTTAGTTTAAATGATTTTTAACTACCAGAGCAGCTATTAGAGTTGCCAAGGAGACGTTCTTAACCTAAAGAGATATAAATATTGTCACATCACTCAAAGTCTGTTAGCGCTGTTAAAAAAGAAAAACCATAGGTGCCAAACGGAGTCACTTCTGCCAGGCCAAGTCACCAAACTGGGGTTTAATACCTCACCTAACGGCAGTGCACACCTCCCCCAGAAACGCAGTCAGCCAGGAATTTTTCTGGCTAGCACCCATGAGGTCATCCATCAGAGGAGCTCTCTCCATCCCCCCAAAAAGTGACCGTGGGAGAAATATCCCTTCTGTTCTCTTGCTAAAAACTTCTCGTCCAACTCATCTCTATCAAAATCTTCTATTTTGTACAATTCCTCAGAGCATTTCTCTCCTCACTAGAGGATCAACCCAGAGCTTAATAAAGCCAATAAAATCTTTCAATTTGCTTGGTTGAATTTTGTTTTTTAATATTGGCAATGATCGACACATTCTTATAATAGGGGATAAATGAATTTAAAATTTTGTTTCCTAGTGTTTGGGTCATTCCTGTTCTTCACTTTATTTAAGCTGATTTTTTGAGGTGTTTTTTTTTTCTTTTTGACATGGGACTATACATTTGAAAAGTTGTGAGTTTCCCTTCTATTTTAAAGAATCCAAGCATGTTTAAACCCCAACACACTTACTTTTCTGCTTGAAAAAACAGTACAGAAGAAACATAAGGTCTAGGTATCTATTTGAAGGAAGACTGTAATCTATGTGGAAGTTCTCGCTGATACATCACACATCTTAAACCATTTCAGAAGACTCACCCAGAAGCCCTTCTCTAGATATGTCTGTTCTTCAATCAGAACAAAAAGGGATCTCATTTTCTGATATTGCAGTAAAATTTAAGTACAGCCCTCTAGGTTAAATTATGTAAAAATACTTTCTTTGAAAAAGGGTTCAGGGAGAAGCAAGCAGAATTGAAATTGACTTAGATATCTGAGCTCTAACACCCAGTGGATCAAAAATAATTATCTCATTTGATTTTATTTACCCTCTTCCCCAGTCCCACTTTGTTATTAATGTCTGGGTCTGGAACAAGTTTGATCAGCACAAATAACCATTACAACAGCTTTAGCCACAAATTAAGGATGAGGAATTAGCCATAACTGTGGCGATTACAACATAATCTATAACCGATTTTGCACAAAAGTTCTCAGGTTACCAGCTTTATTCATATTGCTGGCACTTGAAACTGCTTTTGAAATAACTGCATGAATTTGTTAAGGTGCATGTATTTGTTGGAGGTATGTTTGGTAGTTGTTGGAACAAAGATGGAATTATTCCATTACTGTAGCAATAAGTGATTTTTATTTCTTTTTTAATGGTTAGGCCCCTCCAAAATGGATAAGGAATTACTATTTTCTGTCTTGCATTTCAACAAAAATGCATTGAGCAACAACACCAAAATAAATAGAAAATTTTGCAAAGCAATGGGAAATGCAAAGATGGTTTCTCTTCTTAAATAACTTACCATTTAGTTCAGACTACCTTTATTTCTATTGCTACTGCAACTGTGGGATTCATGCACTGTTCCTGCTCAGGCTGAGCCTTCCATGGGCCGCTCACAGCTGACGCCTGACCACCGTGGAGTTAACTACGGCCGGGTTCTCCCAACCCAGCAGGTATGCTTCAGAGGAGCTCGCTTTGCCTTGGGGTCCTGTCTCAGCGCACTGCGACTGTCTTGGAACCTCACCACAGAGACCACCCCTGCCTACACCTCCTGCCTCCACACCCTCCTTTCCTCTCCCTGTGCACTCCTGCCTTCTATCCTGTGTGTTCTTCACATGTGTTTTCCTTAATAACTCTTCTGCACATGGAATTCCATCCTGTCATCTGCTTCCTGGAAGACCTACTCTGATACAATGCCACATCTCAAACTTGTGCGTGACACACAGGACTTTTCTCGCCACAGGGGGGTCAGTGCATCTCATTAAAGAGGACTCCCTAAGAGGGGCACGAGCAGAGGTGGGATCCCGCTTCATGCTCCTCCTATGATAAGACAGTAGGAAGAGTTAGAATCCATAAATCTGTTTCAAATGCAAATAGTTGGTTATAGTCCAGGCAAAACACAGAGCCAAAATCAAATGCCATTGTAGGCGCTGGAAAGTTTCCTTGGCTGAAATAGCCGTTCCTTTACCAGAAATTCAGTGGAGAGAAATGTAGAGAATGCCAGTGCTGCAAATCAAGGAGTGACAAGTCACAGTGCATGGAGCTTCTGATTGTCCTTCATATTTCATGTAGTTGAACTATTCTACCGTGTTACTAACTTGTTCAGAATTTACTGGATTCCACGTGTGGAGAAGATAGAACCTGGAATGTTGGAAGACCCTTCTTTTCTCATCTTTGGCTACATATTGGTGTTTAGCCAGGTACCCCAAATATTTTTGTGGGGTCAGAGGGCTAAATCGTGATGTATTTGAAAACATAATAGCCACAGCATCCTACCGGTTCATTAGACTGACTCTGTTCATAAATGTCAGAGATACTTCCTGGGCATCAGAAAGATTGAAGGACATTCATTTATACTTAAAATAAGTTCTTAAGGTAGACTTCCACTTGGCTGTCCATTTATTGCATGAGGGCATCCTGGAAGCAGTATACAATATAATAACTAAAATAACAGCCTTCAAAGTGACCCTGTGGGTATGGGGGGGTGCAGCTAACCCTGTGTCCTAGGGTCTTGAGCAGGAACCCCCTTCGTGTCTGATGAGAAACGGTTAGAATCAGTGTCCCGTAGAAGGATGACATGAGCATCGCCACCACGCTGGGCAGCTGCTCCATGCTCTGCTCCATAAATGTTTAATAAAGAGTGTACGTAACCACCTGAGCCAGAGCCCAAGGCTTCCTCTCCCATTCCGCAACTACTCTCTTGGGCAGTGGCCCCACATGACTAAAGTCCTTTAGGATGGTTGAGGATCCTGAACTCAGAGGCCAATTTCCTGGCTGCAGGACTGTAGGTCTGGTCTGTGCTATCCTCCAGCTAAATATTCTGGGTATTAAGGTCCCAGTATGGCTCTATTAATCAGTTCATCTGAAATGAGACCATACTTCCTTGAACTTTAGAGACATGTGGTTCTCCCATCTGGTGTATCACAGTACGTACATACTATTTAAGCAGAAATAGTAATACTAGTTGCATATAACCACCCAGTACTGCTTCCTAAATACTGTAAACCTACTGCCCCAGCTTACTAGAGGATTGTACTGTCTACTTTGACCCTAATACTGTACTTTTTATCCTGCTGGTTCTAACTTAAAGACGTCTTCATTCACATTTCTAAGTGCCCTTCTGAGATTGGCATACTCAGAAATTCAGATGAAGGATTTCTCAGGGATCTTTGACATCTCAAGAACCTACCATCAGGCAAAGCCAAATCCCACACTAGAAGAAAACAATCTGGGCTCTTGAGACCAGAACAAATGGGTTTTTATTCCCTGCTACATCCTAGGAAAGGAAGGAGGGCGTGCAGGGGCTCTGGGCATGTCTTCTTGTTACGTTGCGTGTCTGTGAATGTAGATATGGTGACATCATTACATTTTTTTGTCTACTCTGAAAGTCAGTCAGTTAGCCATCAGCCCAGGATATATCTTTAGGATTTTGAGACCCCATGCACTTCACATAGTTGCAAGCACCATTAGGAGTGTGGGAAGCTCACATAATTGATTTCCAGTTTCAAGGGGAAAACAAACAACCATCTGCTCAGGTAGCCTGTGTGGACAAGATCTGTGTTACAAGGTAGTGGACCCTTTGGCTGGGTGCTACCTAAACCACCAGGTGCTACCTAGTTACCAAAGACAAGTATGGACTTTTTGAATGTGCACCGTGGAAAGATACTGTTACTCCATCTGTGGTGCTCTTAGAAGACAGGTGTGATCTACAAGAACACTGTCAGAGCCACTTCTGTGTCATTTGGGCGATGTGAGGACTAAATGAGTTTATGTAAACAGTGACCTTAGAACATGTATACTGTACCTCACAAGGTAAGATATGTCTCCAGGCATTTCTTTCAGGGGTATGGTGGTTCCTACAGTCAAGTGATTCTGAATCATGGGTAAAGGGGACAGGCTTTGAATCAAGAGACTGTCCAGTGGCTGGTGATCAGGGTAAGCGTCCAGGCCTCTAGGAACTGATGTCTGGCGAGGACTTGCAACCCCAGGCAAGCAGCTTGCCCAACCTTGCATCTGAAACTTTCATCTCTCTCTGATGTCCTAGAGTAATTGGAATTTTCAATGTTTTGTAGAGAGCTCCTCTAATAAGTATTCATTAAAAGAGTTATTTTCTTAAGGTGTTGACCGAAGTGCCTTCTAATGGATTCTCTGTGTGTGGAGAAACCTGTGCATTGAGTATGTGCATTATATCATGTTTTGATTTTAATTTTAAAATCCAGGGGATCATAGAACATAAAGCAGGAAATAATTATAAAAGTTGATGTATTATGAGATTACTAAGCATTAATATATATGAAGTTTACATAAATTCTATAGACTCTCTTCAGCTGTGATGCAAAGATAATATTATTTCATGGCTCACTGAAAAATTTAATTAAAATTAAGTCTATAATCATTTATCACAATGCAGGAGCATAGTAACTTTCTTCCTTAATCTTTATTTTATGGTAATGTTTACAAAAATGCATTTATCCCCAAATTAAGGAATGTTTAGTATATAGTATCTTATCAGTCTTGTGATAATACGTATGGATTCATCAGACATGGTGGAGCTCATTGGACTACTGTTAAAGCATTTCTGCTACACAGGGGTGAACAGACTACTGCTTGCCTGCTTTGTAAATAAAGCTTTATTGGAATGCCATTGCACACATTTGTCAACAAATCTATTGCTGTGTTTCCTCTCCAACAGCAAAGGTAAGTGGTTTTGAAAAAGACAGAATGGTCAGCAAAGCCCAAAATATTTACTATCTGGTTCTTAACAGAAAAGTTTACTGACCCCTTTTAGACTGGCCATTGTAGATTTGACAGAAAATCCACTGGTTGATAAAAATGACTAAGAAATTATAATTCAAGCTACTTGGCATAAATCCATAAATGTGTTTTAATGACACTACATGGATAATCCATATAAAGATAGGATTACATGAAAATATATGATTTATCCATCAAATATCAGGTTCAACATAACCATGCTATTTAGAAGTATGTCATTTAATTTGACTTTTCACCTCATTATGATAACTTCATACTTTGCTAGCAAATAATACTATTGGAAAATTGTAATTCGGAGGTAAAGGGATTCTGTAACATTGCAAGGATGTGTTCTTCATTCGCTGTTACTTATTTTTCAAGCTGCTATAGGCATCGTAGCTGCAGCACCATGAACATCAGCTTTAGGAACGCAGGCTTGGAGGGCAGAATCCGCGGTCCTGATTAGCAGCAGCCGTCACAAAGCCAGCAACAGCCCCAGTGGCCAGCAAGGGCCAGCGGTGTCAGCACCGCATGTGGGTTCATGGGCTGTAAGCGACGCCGCGTTGCCTTTTATAAATGTGCCCTCCTGGAGAATGGGGGAGCTGCCTCTTGCAATTTTTCTTCTCTCTAGTTAAGAGCACCATGCCAGCTTTCCTTCTCTAGCTTTCCCAACACTTTTACAACAAATCCCTGTATTAAGTTCCTCTCTATGTGAAACGCACGGCATATATTTTGTTCCCCCGATCACATCTCAATTGCTGTAATATTTCCTATCAGGGATTAGGTGCACTTACGGCAATGTTGTGAAAGTTAGGACAGTGTTAATGAAATCATTCCTAGGTCCACATATGGTGATGCTGGCAGAGGCACTGTAGTCAAGAAAGGCAAATTCATAGACAAAATTCACAGGAAGGGGTCCACTGTAAACAACCAGCCACCATGTGACTGGCTGGGGTCTGAAGACGTCACCCCGTGAGGGCCCAGGACTGACATCTGCTGTTGGTGTTTGGGGTGCTGACCAGTAGAGACTGCTGGATTAGCCTTGTCAATAGAAGGCTGTCCTTTAACATTTGCTTAAGCAATTCTCCACATTAAATCTCTACCCATACTGTGTTGAATAGGATTCCCCCAAAATTCATGCCCACTTGGAAACTGTGACTGTAAACTACATTTGGAAATAAAGCCTTTGAGGATATAATCACTTTACGATGAGGTTATACTGGATTAGAGTAAGGCCCTAAGTCCTAAATGGTGTTAATATTAAGTAGAAGATTTGGGCACAGAGACAAACAAAAAGGAGAACCTTCTATGACAATGGAGACAGAGGTCAGAGGGCTACACCCGCCTGCCAAGGGATGCCCACGGTTGCCAACGATCCCCAGAAGTTGGCATCCTGGGATTCTCTGGAGTGTTAAGTGGAAGCACAGTCCTGCCAACACCATAATTTCAGTCTTCCAGCCTCCAGAACTGTGAGAGAATAAATTTTTGTTGATTTTAAGCTACGCAGTTTGTGGTCATTTGTCATAACAGCTACAGGAAATGAATACATCCTCTTCGTTTGAAATTTCTGGATAATTTTTGTCTTTTCAAATCTGTTAATATTTCAGTCCACTCAGGCTGCTGTAAGAATACCACAGACTGGGAGGCTTAAAGAACAAACATGTATTTCTCCCAGTTCTGGGGGCTGGGAAGCCCAAGGTCAAGGTGCCTATAGAGCTGATGTCTGGTGAGGCTCTATTTTCTGGTTGGCACATGACCATCTTCACGCTTGTTCTCGACTGGTGGAAGAAAGTGGGGGGCACTCAGGGGTCTCTTTAATAAGAGAACTAGCCCCACTGATGATGGCTCCACCCTCAGGACCCAATTATTTCTCAAAGGAATCATTTCTCAATGATTGCCAACAGTCAGCAGCTGATGTCCTTATACCATCACTTTGGGGGACAGGTTTCAGCATATCAAGGGGAAAAGCCACACATTCGGCCTACAGCAGATACACATTTTTTTTTAGTAGTCCATAATGACAATAAACAGTTTACTATAAGATCAAAGTAAAACTATATTCCCACCAGGTTAACATATAATAAATCTTCTGCGTATTACTCCATCATTTTCCGTGCATACAGTGTTCACAGTCATGGTTTTTAGATCTAAGTTGCTCTAGCTTGAATCTAGGTCCTCAACTTGCTAACTGGGGAAACTCTTTGTGTTTCTGTTGTCTTACCTGTATAATGCCGAAAATAACACTACCTTCTTCATAGAGCTATTGTGAAGATTAAAATGCATTAAATAAGTGTAAAAGTGGTCGTTGTCACAGCTTGTCATTAACATACTGTCTTTGTATGATTGCTGTCCATGGTATTGAATTTTGTACTTACATTGTTTTTAAATTCATACATATATACACCTAGTATACATCATTTCAATATAATTAGCAATATAGTAAGCAGCACTTATTTCTACAATGTGCTTACCGAAGGAAGAACAGCAATGACATACCATCCTGACATGACAAACTCTACATGAGATTATTTTTAAGATATCATAAGTCAATTGCCTGAATTAAAACTCATTGAAACATGGTTTTATGTTGTTTTCAGCTTTCTTCTATCAGATCTTCATTTAAAGCAATTAAATATTAGCGTGGGACAAGGACTTTATTACACATATTTCACTTTATCAATTCTGTCTGCATTTGAACCATTCTGAAGGGAGGAAGAAAGTCTCCCCCATGATCATAAATGCTAAAATACATTATTTTCAAAATGGCAAATATCTGCCAGAAATAAATATTCAGCAAAACAAAAACTGTATAAACCACTTAATTTGGGTCAAATTAGTAAAAATTCCTCATTTCTTTAATTCATGCTAGGCTTTCGAAGAGTTAACCTTAAAAAAAAAGAAAAGAAAAAGCCAAACAGATGAGCTCTCCACTTTCCAAAGGCACAGATGAGAGGGGAGAATGAATGGAGGCCTGGAACCTCAGGTCTCCATGGAAGGCGTGAGAGAGCTGACAGTGCAGTGATCATTTGGACAGAGCTGAATAAACTGCCTGGAATCCTTTGTCATCCATGACTGAGAAAGGCAAGTTTTCTCTGCATTTTTTTTCCCTGACTGCATTCATACTGTAGTTGCTAAGGTTAGGGTTCAACTCAACCGGCCAGAAGGTGACCGCCTCTGTTTTCACAAAGATCAGAAATTTGTTCTACATGGACTTTCCTCTGTTTTGATGAGTTGATCAAGAGCATATATGAAAACAGAAATGACTTCCTTGCTGAGTCCAATGTGACATCCCCTTAGCCTTTAGAAAACATCCCCTGTGTTCATCTGCCATTAGCATTACAACGGGACCACTGTCAGTGTAAGTGGCCACTGAGGAGGGTCTTGCTTAGAACAGCCGAAACCAAACATTCCGTGGCAATCAAGGTTATTAAAGCACTGTGAGGCCACGTGCCTCTAGTCCCACCCTGGTGCTCGGTGCGGTACAGTAGTCGATGCTCTTAAAGCCACTGGAATCCCAATGCTCAAAATACGGATATAAAATTACTCTACTTTGATTCATATTCCAATTTATCCACATGCCTTGATTTTTAGTGAGAGGCTATTTTCTACTATTTACTTGCTATAAGCTCTGAGTGTTCCTTGGCATCAATGCCACCCATTTATTAAAAGTCATTTAGCTGGTGAATAACACCCTTTGACGCCCGCAGCCCTGAAGGCAGAACAAAAGTGGCAGGTGGATATGTGGGCACCCTGTGCTCAGCCCCACCCTGCCATGGCCATGCGGAGCCTGGGGTAAATGCTTCTCTGGACCCTGGTTTATCTAAACATGAGCTCTCTGGACCCCAGGCCTTCAAATGTCCCTGCCGTGGAGACTGCCTTGTGAACGTGTGATTCTACTTTAGAACATCTCAAACCATTTTACTCAGCCATTTTTCATGTTCACACATAAGGTTGCCTTAAGGGTTGGAGAAATTACTGAACGAGAATTAACAGAACAGAGAATACAGAGAACAGCTAATGACTGTGTTGAGAACAAGTTGTAGCCCCGCTGAAAACAAGCTGGGCTTCAAAGACCAGAGTCAAGCCTGTGACCGAGCTTGCAAAGCAAGAGACGAGAGAGAGAGAGACTCCAGCAGCAAAACTGAGGAGGGCTGAGAAATCCACCCTTCATGATGCAGAGACGAGGAAGGAAATGCAGTGCAGACAGAGAACAATGAGAGGAGGGCGATTCAGAGGGAGGGGGCCAATCCACAACGACGCCCCGAGGAGGGACGGCAAGTGCATCTCCAGACAGTGCTCGGTTTAGTGATTCCCAGGAAGCCTCGCGTGCGGAAAAGTCAGATCTAATGCAGTCGCCAGGACGCAGGGAAGCTAAAGACCTGTTTAATTCTGATTTGCTCCTGAAAGCAAATGAAAGGCAAAAGGCAGATAAAGAAGAGAGAATATTATTTAGCGTTTCCATCTCTTACGTGTTCCTGAGAAGGTTCTCATTACTTGCAACCGAGGTGAAATATAGTTGGACACACCAGTCTGTGCGCTCCCGCATCTTCGGCAGAGAGTCCACGGAGCTGAACACTGGTGTGCCACGGAATTGGTCTCAACTGTGCAGCTGCCTTCCACCATGACTTCCTACTTGTCCTCCACCTTACAGGAAATGCAGTTTATCACAGAGCACGACGCACAGTATTCCGACCACGCAAAACTGATTTGTACGTAGTAATGGGGAAGCGGTAGAAGATGTGAGTCCTCTCCACTGTTGTTTAATAAGGGTTCAATCTTTGGCAAATCACTGCGAATCTCACTTTCATTACATATAAAATCTGCATTGCTTAACTCCCAGTATTGCTGAGGTAGTTCAGTGAGATGCTTATGCACTATTCCAGATTAAGAACTGAATTCAGAATGTTCGAAGGCGGATGAGGAGGCATCAAAACATTAGGGAGGAGAAGCATGGAAGCTCTGGGGGCCGAATGTGGTTCCCAATAAGGTAAGAAGGAAGGACATTTACAAAACAAGGTGGTGCCACTCATTTCCTTTTGGAAGAAAGGGCTGAGAGAAGGAGAGAACAGAACAGGTTCATGGAGTTTGTGGATTTGGTGACTGGGGTTTTGTTCCCATCAGAAAATGGCCATGATGACAGCAGGCCATATAGGAGAGGCGTAGGGCTTGAAGATACATGGGGTTTAAATGAATGTCAATAGGATGCTTATTAAAGAAAGAGGAAGTTTGAGAAACAGAGAGGTCCCCCTGGAGACATCCCTGAATCCTTTCCTGGAATCTAGCATTGATTGTCTTTTGAAAAGCCAAAATTGGACCTTCACCCACATATACACACATCTCACCTTTTCAATCATGAGAACAATGCCAATTGTTTTCTACTTATTATGTAATGCTATGATTGAAGAAAATAACTGAGATGTTATCTTACAAAAGAAAATAGGGGAGTTCTGGAAATTTAAGCCTCTTAAAAATTATATTATTAATCTTGCAAAACTAAGAGAGTATCAGGTCAGGGGTTGCAGAGGAGATTCAAGAAGACTGATTTGAGACCTGTGTTCCCTGCATGGTAACAGGTATCTGAATCCAGCACCCCAAGGGACCCGGAGGCATGTGTGAGGGAGTGAGATTCTTCAGAGTAGAGAACACTGGGAAATGATTCAAGAGGGAAAAACACGTAAGTGATGGGAAGTGATGCACTTAAATGACATCAAGGGCTGTGCCCCATATTGAGAACATCAGCAGATCTGTGCCTAACCATTTGATGTGCCTGTGTCTCTTTGGAACTATTCCTTTCTGAGAGGTAATAAATAGTCCTGAAGGGTGATTTAATATCTTCCTTCTAAAGAAGATTTACAATTGAAGGAAATTGTCCTTGGTCAGACTCAAGTCTAACTCTCAGTTCTTGGAGAAAACAGATAAAGAGGTACACCTGCTAATAATGTAGACCCAACCCCAAATGATGACACGGTGTAAGTTTGCAAAAATTCACCCTGTTTCTCATTGTAAATATAAAGAACAAAGGCTGACAAGGTTCTAGCAAGAGACGCACTGAATCTGGGAATAACAGTATTTACAGCTACTCGCAGGTTGTAAGTACAATTCACTGTGAAATAATTTCATAATTCATAATAAAAATGCCCCTGAAGAGTGACAGTTTAAAAAAGTAATAAACATGCCTACTGCTAAAAAAAAACAAAAACAAAAACAAAACTCTGAAGACAGAAATGACCCTTGCAATAACTTGGAAATGATTTGGACCAAGGTAAATATGATGGTCTTTCTGCTGTGCGGCAGAAACTTCCTTTCTGCAGGAACATCTGAATGGGGCCTACCTCCCTTTAATATGTTTCTATTTTCAACATAAAAATACACTTCAAGCTGTTTTTATTCTGACACTCACATTGGGGTGTTCTAACCTATTAAGGAGAGAATACGTGGGTCCATATGAAAACAAAGTTTTCTCTGAATGTGTTCATTTCTTCAAAATTCTTAGATATGAATATTGAATAGGATCACAACTTTGACAGCCATGTAAATCAATCCCGATGGTCGAAGGAAATGTACACCACAAATGAAGCTATTTTAGGAGATCGCTTCCTGCCTTGGTTAAACAGACCAGGCTGGGTATCTTTAACAAAATAGAGGCATCATGAAAAATTTATCATAATTCTTCTTTGTTCTTCCTCAGCACAGATGGAAAACTTTTCTGAAAAAAGCAGTTTCTTAGCTGAAATTATGGCATAAAAGTGATGTCAAGGACCAGGCCTCCTTGCTACTAACTTTCTGGTTGCTGTGGTCTATAAAGCTATTTTCCTGGGAGAAGCAGGACTTTTCTCTTGTTCTCTTATTGCGCCAACTCTGGGTATCTTGAGGGGCCAATTAGTGGGAGGCACTTGCCAACTTAGAGGAAGAAAATTCATTGATATGTTGGTATAAGTATCAAAGGCTATTCAAGGACAGTAGTTTGTATAGTGAGCAATAAACTTATCTTTTTCTCCAGAGGCTGATTTATATATAAATTAAGAAAGGGGGACATAAGTGTACAGGCCGAAAAATAGTTATTGACTAACATTATGAAGGTTTTATTTTTCATTCTCTTACACCAAACATTCCTCGGGCACATGTTTACCAGATACTCAGAATAAGTGACTCAATGGGTATAGTGTCTAAATTATTATTCAATATATAACCCTTACTATGATATAATTTAAGGAGTTAGCTATGTTGTGGACAGAAATACACTTAAATATTCCACAAAATATGTTCAATATGCTATAAGCAATCATGTGCAATTAATTACCTAAAAAAAAGTCATAAGATTTTTTTCTGGCTCTCTCACTCAAAATTCTAATTCATAAACATGGAGGTCTAAATATACTTAGTAATATTATAGCTAATAAACAATATAGGCATTATTTATTTTTATAATTAGATATCTTTAAAAAGTAGTCATGTCTTCAGCTACTGTTGACCACAAACTCACTACTGATTAAATATGGTCAGAGATGATAGATACACATTTTAGGGGAAGGCTGTTTACACATCTTAGGTACTTGGCTGTTTTCATAATATACCAAATTATAGTCAACTATATTTCTAGTCTGCAGAAACTAGAAAATTTTGATGGTCACCTTGGCTCAAAGGAAGTTCGTAAAGAGAGAGCTTCATAAACATTTATTGAATTCCTAACATATGCTAGTCACATGCTAGGTGCTGGGGTGCAGGAGGGAAAAGATGGTTTCTGCTCTCAGTGAACTCCCAGGATGTTGAGACACAGTAATAAGCAGTTCAAATATGTTATGGTAAGAGCAGTAAAAGGAAAATATAGAACTATGTTCAAGTAGGAGAAAGGCCTTCTGCTTGGAGACAAAGGGAGAGAAGTAGATTGTTTAAAGCCAAAGGCACATTGGTCTTGAAGGATGAGAAGGGCCTACCCAGTGAACAGGGTGTTCTGAGTCTCAACTAGGAAAGGAGGATCTAGATATATAGGATTAGTTAATATATCTAAGATTATCAGTAAGGTACCTGGACTATCAGAAAGGAAAAAAAAAATTGGAAGCTCAAACAGGAGGACTCTCTGTTTATAAATCTCTGTAATAGATGAAATAATGCACATCACATGCTTAACAAAGTATAGAAATAAAAAAGGAAAAAGAAGGGAGACAGGACAATTGAAGGACAGTCTAAGAGTGGCATTCCTTTACTTTCAGTCAGCTTCTATATCTAAAATAGTTATGCTGAGTTACCAAAAAATAAAACAGTATCAGACCAATAGTAACAGAAGTCTAAATAAAATAACTCACTCAAAGCACTTCCACCCCAATAAATGTTACCATTTTCCCTTTTCTTGATGGTTTCCAGTCCTTGCTTATATATATATATATATACACAAGTTTTGAATGGTTACATTAAAAAACATAGAAACAACTTATATTTTGCCTTTTCAGTTAACAACATAATGATCATATATTATCTTACATCTGCCATACATTCGTGGAAATATTTTCTAATCTGTAGATACACTATAAAGGTGCTAAATATTTTTAGAGTTTGTACAGTGGTTAAGCAACTTTGCCAAAATTTACTTGGAGTTTGCCTGTTTTAAGCTAGAGGCAATACTTTGTTATCATAAACAATGTGGCAATAAACTTACTTATGAATTTTCCCTTTTGAATTACTTCCTTATGATTCATTCCTAGAAGAGAATAGGCCAAAATATATAAATATTTTAATACTACTGATACGTATTCTTTGTATTGTCTCTATAAACCATGCACGTTTAAGTATCTCTCTCCTGACTAGTCTCCAGATTATTTGAGGCTAAGGACCATGTTTTTAATTAATGGACCTTAAGACTGGCATATTGCCTGGCACCTAAGAGATGCTCAGTAATACTTGTAAGACAACTGTGATTGATAGTTGCCACTGACTATCCATTCTCCCCCATTTTAAGAAACATAATTTAGAAATTAGCTGGTGTGTCATAAACCTACCTTGAAGAAAATCTCTCTGAGCCTTCTATGCCAGCTACATGTAGCTAGTGCTAGATGTGAAGGTAAGTCCTGGCCAATGAGTTTTATTCAAGTTTTCAAGGGAAGCTGCTTAAAGGAAGATGATCCAGCTGGCAGATTGCCCTCTTGTCCTTCCCACAACCATATTTCCTGATGCCTGGAATGTGGAGGTGATAGCAAGAGCACCAGCAGCCATTTTAGACAATGAGTTAACTTTCAGGATAGAATTTAAGTATTAGGTTAACAAAACAAAATAAATAGAAGAATCTAGAACCCTAAAAGGATGAAGTTGCCCCACCTTTCCTTGACTGAGTGCCTCAGGACTTATTTTATATAAGAGGAATAAATATCTACATAATCTACCTAAGTCCATTTTATCTCTGGAATTGGTTTCTAAACAAATGAATTAAATAGCCAATGATAAAATAATGTTGAATGAACTTGTAACTGATAACAATAATAATGTCAGTGAAAAGAAGTATATCATTTGACCTCAACTTTGACTATATGTTTTTTTAATTTTAAAATGTATTTACTTTATCAATTAGAAATGTCCATCCAGATTTTAAAATATACATTTTTTATTATTAAGAATATTTATTTTACTAGTTGTGTTTAATATTTTCTGTATTAACTATCCATCACTCAATGACTTTGAATCCTAGAACTTTGCTACCAATTTTTATGAACTCTTTAATGATATACAGAATATAGTAAAAGGTAAACTTTGACACCACATCAAATTTTTTTTCATTTGTCTTTTGAGCTGTTTATTACTTTTATCATTTTATATTAGCATATAATCATTTCTAATTTTTCTTTGTAACTCTTCAGAGAAGATAAATTCACAGCCCCTACAGAGTTTGACAAATATTCACATTTATTTACATTTGTTTCCCCAAGATTCATTTTGAAATCCAAGTCTGCCTTGAATTGCATTTTGAGAATTGTTCCTCTGAGTTGTTTTATATATTTAATTTTAAAGTGTCCTTGTATATTGAATATATAAAATTATTGGGATTTGAATCTGGGGTCTAACTGATGAATTTCTTAGCCTCATTATGTTTCTGTTTCCTCACTTACAAAATTGAGGAAATTTTAAGGATAAACTAGGATGGCAAAGCCTACTTCATGCCCTTTAGTTCTACTCAACCCTTTATCTACAAACTAAGCTCTTTAGTGCATTCATGAAAAATAAGTTGAAAACAACTACGTTAGCTCAATATTTAGATTTTTTAAAAATTAACTCTTACTAAAATTTCAAAAAAGTCTGTATTTCAAGGCTTGCATCTTTAACTTGTACTTTTTTAAAGGTGTGTTTGTTACATGTTTTTTTTTTCAAATCAGACTATATATTCCTTGTTTTTACAAAAGGAAGCAATTTCACTACAGCCAATGCAGTACAAGAAGGGAACAAAAACTGTGTAGTTAATACTCTTCTTACGAGATAGGTTTTCCAGAATACTTGGAGGTGATTAATGCCTTTTCCTACAAATTGGTAAAGTTTGCTAGACTCCGGATTTAGTGGAAACATTTAACTGAAGAAAGCTTCTGAGAGGTAAAACATTCATTTTTCTTTGCATTTAGTTCCCAAATGGAGACAAATAGCTTAAAAGCAATATTAACCTCCATGTGCTTGGGCTATTTGTCTTCATAAGAAACAGTCTGAAAACAAGAAAACAAAGCCCATAAAAATGATTTTATTTAATCACACAAGTATATCTCACCAAAAATCTTTAGTTATTTCCTTAGGGCTTAATTCTAACCTCAGTAACTCATGCACAAATTCTATGGATGTCAATGGGGGCCGTGCATGTGGAACTCTGGGCCAAATTTGGTTGTCATGGATGAATTAGCCAAAGAGGGCATGCAATCAATTGTTTAAAACGTAAAGTGATCTCATTCTGTAGTCCTTTTCCATCTTTCCATATTTATTGACCTAATTCAGTAATAATTATTGAATCTTCATAATATACATCAAACCACACTTGCATGCGTTCATCATACAATCAGTGGCCTTAAAACATTTACCTTTCCACATAAATGTTAATAATCTTGCAGTAATATTTCATCGTAGCAGAGAGTACTGTGACATGCTTTAGACAAGGTCAATTTCACTTAAGGAAAAATGCTAACATTTTAAAAGTCAGCCATGAAATTGGGGTTATTATTGCATTTTCGTTATCTTGTTACAGGATAGTCATCTGATTTCCCTAGTGCCACAGTTATTTAGGTAGGCTGAAAAATGATTATTCAAAGTCAAGATGTGGAAGTGAAAAAACTGTATCATTCTCTAAGTTCCAAATTGAATTTTAAGAAAATCTCCTTCGAAAAATACTTATCTAGATTATTTTTAACATGTAAATTTTTCCTTGTAAGGTAAAAAACTTATTTGAATTGCAGGCAACTTGTTAGAAGAGTAGTGCCTCTTTCCCCAGGGTCTAATGCCAGCACTCTCCTTCGTGAGTTAACTCAGTGTTAAACGTCTATGTACCTTGAACTCCACATCACACTGGTCTTATATAACAAGTGCCTACAGAGCCCTCCATGGAGCACCTGAAGAGCAGTCTCAGTGACTCACCCACTCTGCTGAAGTCATTTACTGTCTGTGCAGTGCAAGAGGCATCATCAGCATTGTGGTTGTTCAATTACTCACACTGTAGTGCGTCTGAAGGATCTTTTGGCAGAGCTTCAAAAATGAAAATTCTTGAGCCCTGCACACCACAATGTTTCAGTTATGTGGTGTGGTGTAGCCTCTGAATTTTGAACAAGCTGTCCAAGTGGTTCCACACTTTGGATGACCGCTGACATAGAGCAAGTGGAAGCTGGGTTAGTTGGTGATGAAGAGGGTCGTGTGAATTCCAGGGTCAGTTACACTGGGCACACATCACCATTTGTATCAATTTGACAAATGCCGAGGACGCTTAGTGTTAAGATGCCTAGCGAATAACACCTGGCATGTATAAGGCACTCAATAACTGGGAATTCAATCAAATGCTATTTTTTATTGACTGGTGTATTGTACCATGGTACCACTCTGATAGTATCTGTTACGATTCTCACCACACAGTTATCCATGACAGCTATGGGCTGAACTGTGCAACCCCCAGATTCATATGTTGAAGTCCTAATGCTCAGTACCTCAGAATGTAGCCATACTTGGAAATAGGGTATTTAAAGAGAATTTGATTGACAATTACACCAGTATAAGGGGTGTGAATGGAGACTATCCTGGCAAATGGGCAACTACGTCTGTCTAACTTTAAGGCGTAACTACTTGGATTGTAAAGACATAGGCAGGTTTCATCTCATGGGCATCTGGCCTCCTGGAAGGGAATCAGCCTGAAGATAAAGTAAGAGCTTTTCATACCTCCTCGCTTCAAAAGCATAATGACTCATACCTATTACATGTGTTGGCAGTTTTTATTAATACAAAATAAGTTCAAGCGACTTCCTGTCGTGGCAGCAGAGTGAAGTAATCATGCAAACCTTCTCCCAGATAGCAAGGCCAAAACTGGGACAAAATTTTAACTACTACTTAAAGGCCCTGGAAAGTACACAGAAGTCATGCTACTAAAGGAGGAAGAGCGCAGTTGCTTGGCCCAAGCAAACCTCGCGGTTCCCAGGGCTATGGGGTAGGACACACAGCCTGGCTGTCCTGGCTTGAGTAGGCAGAGAGGTCAGTGCTAGAAAAACAGCTGAAAAGTGTCTAAAACCAGACAGAGGCTGCAGAAAAGCACTCTTGAGAAGCTGCTACGGACATGGTGAGGGTGGTGAATTTCTAGCTGTCTTGATCAAGTGTGCTCCCTAAAACCTATGGCTTTGACAGCAGGAAAGGGTTGCCTTCCTCGTTTGGTTAAAGCCGGCAAAGAGAATGCAGCGTTGATAGAGAAGCTGGAAATTTAAGGGGAAGATTCTGGAAGTAAGTGGAAAAAAAGAAAGAACAGAACCCAAATCCAAGTATGAACTCTGCCCATATCTCACCCAGGCAGACATCTAGACTCTGCATGTGCAGGGAAGGCATCAGGAGGGGTGGGACAGCCAGGCACCAGAGAAATGGATCCCTGAAAGACGGCTAGCACACGGAGACATTGTTTGCTTGCTGGGGTTTGAATGGAAAGCCCTGCTGAATCCACGCATAGCTCCAGTGGCAGAAAGCTGGAGACTTGTTGAGCGTCAGAAGATAGAGTTGGATGTTCATGCAAACAATGAAAACTTGTGAGATCCCCAAAAGCAAGGAATCTGCAGAGAACATGAATCGCACAACCTAAATGTAAACTGTGCCCAAATGCCTGAATGATCACCAAATTCTGTAAGCACAGGGGATATATGCAGGGGACCAGACTAAATCTAGAGGTACAGTTTGAGTACAGATAATTAAGTTTCTTATATCAGAACTAAAGATGAAGTTAGAGTCCTCCCTTGGCATGAAGAATACACAGCCAAGATCAAATGAACCAGGATACAGGGGTCACCATGAGGACAGCTGAGGACAAGAGAGCCCCCCCTGCCACAGAATAACTCAACATCAAAGAGGGATGAAGACTGCTGACTGAGGCAAAATTGCCAGGCTTTTCATCCCTGCTCCACAATTTATTAGCTGCTTGAACTTTAGGAAATGGCTTAACTTCTCTCTGCTTCTGTTTGCTCATCTCTGTGGCAAGAATAGGACTTCTGTTTCAAGCATTTGTGAGGATTAAATGAGTTAATGTAAGCAAGGCACTTTAAAAAAGGCATGTATCATTCAGCTATTATGACAATGATAGTATCACTAAGGATGATGGCAATACAATCCTTCCAACACTTATATGCAACTCCAGGGTGAAAGAAGATTGGTTGTAGAAACTTTGAATTTATTGAAAACACTCTGAACTGGCTTGATTACAAAAAATTGCATAGTAACGAAATAGAAACACAAAATATAGATACACGGAAATGTTAGACTTGTTTTCCTTGTACAACTGAATCTGTGGCTGTGGTTTTAGATTTCTGACTACTGCTTATGCACACACATACATACATGCACACTTACAAACACATATTTGTTATTGGTTCATATAGAGTACACTGGACTGTATCTTCATTTATTTCATTCTGATTATTTTGATTTCCCTTTTTCTAATCTCAAAATTCAGGAAGTTATTTTAAGTTTTCCATTTTTTAAAGGAGTTTGTTTCACTTATATTATTACATTGGAATATAGGAATGCAATCAATACAATACATGAAGATAGTTTTCAGTTTTATTTACTTATTGCTGGATTAAAGTTTTTATATCATGTTTTAATTGTTTTCCTCCTCTATCAAATTCTCACTGTTCCCTACTATGGGTATGTTTCCTGCCAAACATGGGGATGGGATAATGAACTCAATTCCCATCTTTAAAGGTCTTTCAGGACAATAGAGATACTAACACCTTTTTAAATAACAAGAAATTATAGGAGCATTAATGTAGACAGAAAGCCTTAAAACAGCAGTAAATACATTAAAATAGCATTAAATACAGAGTAATCAATTCAACAACTGGAAAGATGGATCTATCAGGGCTTCATGAAAGCAGTGTTATTTAAGGAACATCTGAGAGCACGGAGAGGCATCTCCTAAATAGAGATGAGAGGAATTCTGGGAACAATGAAGATTACAGTAGCCTTTGCTCACCAATGGGGGATATGTTCCAAGATCCCCTGTGGATGTCTGAAACCCCAGTAGCACTGAACCCTCGATATACTGTGTTTTCTCTTGTACGTACACACCTATCATAAAGTTTAACTTAAAAATGAGGCACAGTAAGTATTCACTATAATAACTAATAATAAAATAGAGTAAATATAATAATATACTTTACTAAAAGCTTTGTGAATGTGGTCTCTTTTACAAAATATCTTCCTGTACTGTATTCAGTACAATAAGATATGAAATGATAAAAAAAAAAGCCTATGTTATGAGATGAAGCGAGGAGAATGGCATTGTCATTGGGACCCAGCGACAGGCCTCCTCTGACCTCCTGATGGTCGTCAGGAGGGTCATCAGCTTCCCGACTGCTGTTGACTCTGGGTAACTCGGACCCGGGCAAGGGAGAACTGCTGTGTAAGTGAGAATGACATAAAACTAAGTATATTCAGGAAATTATAAATAATTCCAATTTTGTAAGCATAGTGGGAGGCAGGGAGTAAAACCACAAGATACAATGGGAAGAGAGGACTCAGATCATATTTAATCTTATGTAAGGAGAGCTGAAATAAGCCCTAGGATGAACATTAAGAAAAGGGAGTAGATTTTAGGCATATCTGCATTAGGACTCAGTAAGGGAGGTGTCAGGGGAGAGAAGATAGGGAGAGAGTGGATTAGAGAATGTGGAAAAGGTCAGGGGTTCAAAGAAACTGAAGGCTTATTCAGATTTCTGGCTCAGCTGACCATTGACTTTATTAACGGACATTGAGTTTCCATGATTAACTATGAGCTAAAGAGGGTAAAGATGAGTCTGCACTTGAACCCGTACAGTGACTAAACTTCAAAGTCCCTGTGGGACACCTACCTGGTGCTGCCAGCTCAGCTGTTGGAAGTTGGAATTCAAAATTTAGAACTCAAAATAGAGTTATGGGGCTGGACATCTGTGTCTGGAGAAGATTGAAGCTATGTCAGTTCACTTATGTACAGTGAGATGGGCAGAGAGCTAAAGAGAGAAAAGCTTTAGGAAGCCCAGTTATTTAAAAGATGGGCAAAAGAGGGGAAGTTGATAAATGAAACAGTATGAATCAGGGTTCTCCCGAGAAACAGAACCACCTGCGTATGTATTTCCGGGATGAGGGCTACCATGTTATCAAAAATGGTCAGGAATGGGAATTTCCGGGATGAACCCACAAGGTGTGTTTCTCCTGGAGCTAGGCTCTCAGTTGGAACCATCTGGCCTGTATCTCATCCTGTCTACACCACGACATGCATGTTCGGAAGTATTCCTGAATGATGACGCAAAATGTGCTTTCCTTGGCTATTCAAAGGCCAAGTGTTCAAAGCAAGCAGTAGAATACAAGAAAATGCTTTCAAATCTAAATAAGTACCTCAAATGATCTGCAGATAACACTGGGGTTATTGGCTCTGTCAGCTATGAATGAGCAAATCCCTTGTGCCATAGTTAAGGTACAAGCAGAACAATAAAAATAATGAGATTAATCAAGTACAATTTATTATATTTAGAATTATATTTATAAACATGTATATGCTTATTTTATAGAACATATATTTTCTATAGCATGTATACTTATAAACATACATATGCTTATTTTAAGGATTGGCACATACTAGTATGAAGGCTAACACGTCCAAAAATTCACAAGATAGGCCAGCACCTTGGAGACCAGGTAAGAATTTCAGCGGGAGTCCAACAGGTCCTGGCAGAATTCCATTCCCCAGGGAGAGGTTAGTCTTTAATTTTTTTAAATTAAGGCCTTCAACTGACTGGATGAGGCCCACCCATGCAATGGATGGTAATTGTTTTACTCGAAGTCCTCTGATGTAATGTTGAATCTCATCTAAAAAGTACCTTTCCAGAAACATCTAGAATAATGCGGGCCAAGTTTCTCGGTACTGTGATCTAGTCAAGGACACACGTAAACTAATCACCGCAGAGACTGAGAAGGATTCAGCAATGAAGAGAGAACACTTGAGAAAGATTGAGAGACTGATTTCATTAAGCTAAGAGAAGAATGTCATGAAAAACCAAATGATCTGGAAGGTTTTAAGCAGATGTGAACTGAAAATACACCACTTGGTGGGCCAGTTGAAGTCAGTCTGATAAAATAACTGTCTGTTGGCAGAAGCCAGAGAGCAGAGTGGAGAGGTTAATTGGAGCTGAGAAATGGAAGACACTGTGTGCTAATTACTTCCACTAGAAACTTGGCTTGTGAAGAGAAGAAATTGTAGGGTGGTGGTCAAAGGGAGAAGAGTGAAGGGGATCTGCCTCTTTCCTTAGGACGTGGAAAGAAATAAAATAAACCTGCTATGATTAACACCTTGGCTGATGAAGGTAGAAGTGACTGTAGCTCAAAGTGCTAACACTCTAGGTGTGATTGCAATGTAACAGGGACTCGCAGAAACATGATGCTCTATCCTAAAGGGTAGTTCTCTAATAGTGAAATTTCAGTGAAATTTGAGGGAGGAGGGAATGTTTTGAATGCCTTTTAATTTCATCAGTCAAGCAAAACCAAATAGGGAGACGCTTCTTTGGCAAGCCAGACGAGGGGGAAAGTGGCCATGAGAGGTGCTACACAATGTTTCCCATTTCCCCCAAATTATTCTTCATGACTGCTTAACATAGATAAGCAAATTTTTTTTCTATTAAAAATAATATTCTCATTTATTTCATAACTCCTCACAACTCACCTTTTTGGAAGGTCAATACCCAGGAGTGGGGAGGAAATAGGAATGAAATATTCTGATGTCCAGCCATAAACATACATGGTTAGCAGCGCGATCTCAACTAAGCTTTGGCCACCTATGCCACTAAGCTTTTTTTTTTTTTGCAAAACCTGTTTCAGTTTAAAATTAAAAGAAAAGTATACATCAAGGATGTATGAACCATAGAAAAATCTACTTATTTTTTACTATGACCAAATATCCTGATTAATGTCATAAAATAAATTCTATGACCATGCATTGCTTTGTTTACACCAAAACCTTTGTAACACTGAAAGGGGGAGAAACGAGAGTTTGGGGCCCAGATTTTCATGTCATAAATGTATGGAGAATATAATAAATCTTCCTGAGAAGGATCTCATAAAGTATATAACATATTTTTGGTCCCTGCTGCAAAATAAATGTCCAACGCCTGGCAAAAGCTCATCTATTTGGAAGCAGGGAAGTAATCTCACTTGTTCCACTTGAGTTGGGCAACCAGGTGCTTCACTGCATTTAAAGAACCTCCATTCAGTATAATGGGTTGGGGTCACCCAATCTAATGTATCTCATTATATTGAAGGAATATAATCATTTCAGTGGTTTGTTTTCCATTCAGGATTCAGGAATTTCAACGTACTAAGGAAATTCGTATCAATTTAGCTTCTGTATCTGATAAAATACTAGTTCATGAGCTTTTATTGTTTTGAAATTATCTGGATTTTGAAGAGAGCTAAAAATAAGATTCAAAACTGAAGCATTTGTTACCAAATTCAGCCATTCATCTGATTAAAAGATTTGGGGGAAAGGTGGGTTTTAGCATCTTTGATCCCATACTATTCTCTTCCCTGACCTGAAATAACTAGCAGCCATTTATTTTTGGCATGAATTCTTTATGTCAGTGGTCAATGGCCAACTCAGCCTTTTCTAAAGGGGCAAGATAAAGAGCATTAACATTTGTACAAAAGGACATTTGCCTGCGTGATTTCGTTATGCCTTTACAATAGCTTGATGAGTGGTAGAACTAATCTTGAGCTGTATGAAATCATTGCTTTGTAGGTGAAAAGTTTTACAATATTGGCAATTTCATGGGTTCAAACTAGAAGTATTCTTACCTTAATGATAATGAAACTGAGGCCTGCATATGTTAAATAACTGACTTAAGGTCAAAGAGTCAGTATACTGCACAACTCTAAGCCTACCTCTGATTTCTTTACGGTACCTTTGACTTCCCTAGGAAAATAAGGTTTAAGAATTAGACTTCCGGCAGGGTTGGAGTTCCAAATATTTCAAAATGCACCACTCACTTTTATTTCTACCCTTTGCTTAGGAGTCGCCTAATCAAAGATGTCAAAGAGGCATAGGGAGCAACTGAAAAGATCCTTAAATCCAAAGACAGAATAATTTGAGTAGCAAAATAAGGTAGACTGGATTATAAATCACAGCATAAATTATATACCCATCAGTCCGTATTGATATAAATAAATGAATAAGTAGATGGTAGAAAATAGACTCATCTGTGCAAAATTCCAAATAATTTATGTGAACTCTGACGCCAAGGGGATGGGGCATAAATCCCGACTCCTTAATCAAGAAATGTGCATAGTGATTTTCTTTCCAAGAATACAGTACTCGAAGGGGAAAGAAAACAGAATAACTCTGACAAACTCTACCTCAAGCCAGATGATGAAGGTTAACACCAGTGGTGATAAGGCATGCTGATAGTACATACCCTTGACATGGTAAGAGTGGCACTTTATCTCTGTGATCTTCCTGACAAAATCTCATAACCCCAGTCTAATTGTGAAAAAAAAAATCAGACAAATCCCAACTGAAGGACATTCTACAAAATGCCTGACTAGTATTCTTCAAAAGTGTGAAGGTCATCAAAAGCAAGGGAAGTCTGAGAAACTGTCAGAGCCGAGAAGAACCTGAAAAGACCTGACAACTGAATGGATGGTGGTGTCCTGGATGGATTTCTGGAGCAGAAGGAGGGACATTTTGTAAAAACTAGGCACATCTGAATGAAATATGGGGTACAGTTAACAATGTATCAACTTGGGGTGTGAATCGTGGCAAATGTGAATAATAAAAATAACTGAGTGTGGGACATATGAGAATTACTTAGTTTTAATACTAATAGAAAACAGTTGTTTAAAGAACTCAAGCAAAATGGCCATTCGGAATATGACATGCTTTAAGCATCTCACATACAGAATTAGTTTATGCATATTTGTTATCAAATTCATGTTTTGTAATTCACGTGATTGAGTTAAAAAAATCACTGCTAAAAGCCACTGCTACTTTAAGGCCTTTCAGAAAAAAAAAAGCATAAAGATGGACTAAACTACAAGTGCTTTATTATATCATAAAAATAAAGCACTGAAAAATAAATAAAAATACATTTGGGTCATGAGTTCCTCAGTGAGTGGTTGCTACTTCTAACGCTTCCTGTCCAGACCTATCACACTGGCAGTTAAAGGAAGTTTGCTGAACAGTAAAATTCAAAAGCACTACTTTAGTGCAACTAAAGTAATGAAAAGTATTACCTATTATTTAAGGAATTGGAGTATTTTCTAACTAAATTCAAATTATCATTTCAAACACTGAAATAATGCAACAGTGTTCTTGCTACAAGTCTTTACGGACACCCCAGCTCTTTGGTGTTTACAAGATGGTAGTCAAGGTTTATCTGCTCCCTGTGACCGCTCCTACACCCTCACAGTCCAGGACAGAAATCAAATGGTCTCCACCCCTAAGGTTCTTCTTTCAGTAGTCCTGTTTCATACACTGTATTTCAAATATTCCTCTGACTGGTTAATGAATTCAGATTTAGAAAAGAAATTGAATATTTTCCACAACTGTACGAGTCACACTTGAGAACACAAAATATATTCAAAAAGCCCCCAAATAATTAGAATGGCCTGTAAGACTTCCTGGAAAGTCTGATGAAACTCGATTACGTATAAAACCCTTTAATATACAAAATGCTTAACATTTATCAAATGATGTTGAAGTATGCTGTGTATTGCATTGCTAATATTCTGCTGGTTGAAATAAAAGAAAATCCAGGAGACACTTATCTCAAGTGCAACACATTCCCTATTATACAACATCTTTTAGAAGGTAGTCATTTCATATCATGTATCGCCTATGTCACAGTTTTCTTGAGATTTCTAACCTCTTAAACTTAGTTCTCTTATTACAGACCACATGATTTACGAGTCCTGATAGCTATAGAGACGGCTGTGAGATTAGCATTGTAACCCCTTGCACATCACCTCAGAAGCAGTGTCTTCTGAAATGTACTGTCACACTGAAATGGAATTACAACACAGTTCGGGGGCAATTCTGACATGTACTTTTAAGCTGACTTGCTCCGTTGTCAGGAAAAAAAAAGTGTGGAAATGTGAACAAAGATGGGGTACATTCACTTGCTTTTACTTCCTGTAAAAATAATATAGAGAGCTTTTATCAAAAGTTTACCACAGGAAGATGTGTTTTCATTTATCTAACATCTCACAGATTCTCTAAATGCATATACATAAATAATTACCCAAGTCATTAAGAAATAAAACAGGATGACTGATTTTAATAGTCCATTGGAAACGTATCAGAATCCATCCTTTTGTTAATGGCTGTGCGGCGAGAATGTTTTAAATGTCAAGGAAAGGAAATTCCAAGTGTAACAGTACATTTTGATTTGATATTTCATTATATACCTGAAGAGGAAAATGTGAGAGTGTGTTGCTTTGAAAAAACTTAAAGGTTGCTATTTTGGGTATTTTGGGAGTGGAAATGTAATGGATTTATGGCAACTCCTTACATCATTTATTTTTCCTTTTACCTAAAGCCTCACCACCACAGATACCAATCAAAGGTGGGCAAATCACATATTGTTGCCAGGCCTTTCCAGGGGAAACCCAAAATGGAATAGCTAACTTCATCGGGAAGAGCTCTACTATTTCTGGAGGACAGAGATACTGAGTCCAGGTGAAGAGTCCTTTACGGAAAATAAAGCATAGCTCAACTCTATCGCTCTTCCCTGTAAGCATTAACCACCCCCTAAACTAGTATCTACAGTTTTGCTACTCAAAGTGTGGTTCACAGATCAACAGCATCCCTATCACTTTGGAGCATGTTAAAATCTGATGCAGATGTTAAAAATAGAAAACGGCGGACAGCATCTCCAGTAGGTTCCCAGGCGCCTCCATATGCACATTGAAGTCTGAGAAGGACCAACTCTACAGATTTTGGTTATTTCTTGCCTGAGTACAGGAATTAACAACGGACATTCAAAAAGTATTGATATCTAGGCCTCACCCACACCAATTAAGTCAGAACCCCTGGCTTTGACTCCAGTCATCAGTATTTCTTTAAGTGTATCTGTGAGCTTAAGTTGTCTGAAAGTAGGGACCGGGTCTATTTCCACTATTTATTCTTACAATATCTGATATTGTCTTAAGGGAGTGCCAAAACATATATATTTTTTTATTTGCAGGATGCTCCAAATTTATTTTACTCAAATCAAACTGCAGAATTTATTTTTATTTATTTTGCTTTTCACCTAACTTCCTATTCCCATCCCAAATTCCTTGTATATATGAACACATGGGAGCTTCTGAAGTTTGTAGCTGTTGCTGAAAGAATTTGGGGCAAAAGCCCTTAACCAGCCAGAAATCCCTCCATCTCTCAAACTTAGATATATATCTTTTGCACAGCCTGCTCAGGATTTCCATGGACACATTTTTATGAGTGGATTATATATGTGAAATTTAGGAATTAATGTTTATCTGTCTTAGTCCCTTTCTCTATATGGCATAAACACTCTATAAAATGTGTCTGTAGAGAAAGGCATGAATTAGAAATGGCAAATATACATTGGGTGAGTGGTACTGAAATAGCGATAGAGAACAAATGACCTATAACTGTTAAGTAAGAGCATTTGTCAAGAGAGGGGATGGAGTTTGCAGCAATAATGGTTTGCAAGGGCTCAGAGAAGAATGGGTGAACAGGACACGCACAGGACCTGGAGAGGCAAGCCTGGGCTTGGGGTGACCAGCCAGCACCTCTGATGACACCCTGGGAGTGTTTCAAGAACCTGAACCATCGTTGCATGACTGTTCTCCATCCTTCCAGTCAGAAACGAGAAGAAGGGGTTATTTTCATGGCTCTTTGGCAACTTCTTGTCTTCCTTTTGTTGCCGCTCTTGTTGACTTGACTTGGGTAAATTGTGGGGGAGGACATGTAAGAACTTTGCAAGGATGTGTCCTTTCTGCTTTTTGCTCTTGGTGCCTTAAAAATTGAGTTTAAGGTCAAGATAATTTTTAAGAGTCTAAAGCAGGGATCTGGGGATTCAAACTCTAAAAAGGACACCCTGAAAGTCTTCCAATGGTGACATTGACATTCCTAAATCACCCCCAGCAAAAGCATATAACAATATACTGATTACATGTAGGAATGTCCCCCATCCCACATAAAAAGGGCTAATTTGAACCATAATACAGTTCAATCTGAGCATTAGCTGAATTAATTCTATTCTCTATGAGTTAACTCTGACAGATTACCTTCTTAAAATGGGTAATACACACATTAAGACAGTAAACTATTTCCTTTATTATTATTATTTTTTGGTTTTCCCAGAATGGGCTGTGTTCCTCTGTCCTAGGGCTGATCTCACACAGACTGCATTTTCTCGGCTCCCTCACCACGTGGCTTCGAGGCAGCTGTAGCCACTGGGCAGCATCGACTGACACGAGGAAGGGCGAATCTCCCACTTTGCTTTGGGTGTGTCTCCAGCAGTGATCATACCACGGCGCTGTGATGGCCCAGCCACCGGGCTTAGGTGACCCGCACCCTCCTTTTCAGCCTGAAGTATGGCAGGTAACCTTCTGCAATGACTAATCAATCCCTGGCTCACTTCAGTGTCCCCCGTTTGGGCTTTCAGTTCTTCTGGCAGCTTTGCCCCAGTTTCTCACATGGAGTTACATGGCTTGGCCTATGTTTGCCTTTATTTCTTTATTCTATATAGATGCTGGGTACTAGGCACATTACCTAATGTTTTCTGATAATGTGTTCCTCAGATTAGTCTACTTCGGTTTGTTTTACTTTTTCCTCCTTTAAGCCTCCCAGCTTTATTATAGCTGACAGTGTAAGTTTGTGGCCCTAGGTACCCTAACATCTCCTGGGAAACATTACAGGTCATCTGATAGCAGTAGTAACCAGAGCCGATGGCGAGTGTATCATGTACACTAGGTCCTGCACTAAATATGTGTAGTTATATGTCTCATTTCCTTACCCTTCAAAGGCAAATACAAAGCAGGTACTAAATTATTCCCATTTAGCAGATGAAGAAATGGAGATGAGATTCAGATAGTTTCAATTGCTTAACATCCCACAACCAACTCAGAGCCTGCCCGAAGTCCAAGCATACTACCTTATGCCTTTTCGTACTGCATCCGTCATTCAATCTTAGGAAGTACAGATTTCATTGAAGTTTTTACAGTTTGCATCCTTGACTTTATAAAGGTTTTGGGAGCTCAGTTGCTATTGAATGGTAATATCATTTATTAATTATTTTCTACGATCCATATCATAGCTGTAACATGATGCGTGTTGGATTACTTTTATTTCCTTTTCCAATATAGACTGTCAATTACATGACAATATCATCTGCATCACTGTATCTGTGGTGGTGTCTTTTTTTTTTTTTTGCAGTAAAAATATTAAGTGAGAATAACCATTCTACAGAAAAAAATGTGACTAAATATAATAAAGCATCAAAATGGCAATGGAAGTGATTACTAAGAAAAACAACCCAATTAACAAAAACCAATGAACAGGATTCAAATCTAGTAATTTTTAAAGCTTAGCTATCCAACCTATGCATCATGTAGTGTCTTGTGCTGGCTTATTTGATTTGGTAATGGTGGCGGGATGGCTTGCTTGCTCTAAAATCAGTGAGTTGGGTTCCTATGCCCAGATAAAATGCCTGAGCGCCTCCCTCCACAGTTGTGATTGTGCAGGCTCGTAGGTCCCACATATTATCATTTTAAACATATCCAGTCCAGCCATATTGTTTACACTGTTTCCAACTCTTCCATTCCCAGGAGAGTTTCACATAAATTATGATGCATCCCATCTTGAGTGACAAAAGGGAGAATAAACTAGGTTAGCTCAACAGCTATTGACTGTCTTGACCCCAAATACTCTCCCCTGCTATCTTCTCTCCTAAAGAGCGAACACTCTCAGGAGAGCCAAAACCCAACCGGCCTGAGGATCAGACGCTGCTGCTGCTTTTTTGCGACTTGGGTCTGAGCCTGCCGACTGTCCTTTTGACATCACTGTAATCCATCCTACTTGGTGGGGGGTGGGAGGGACACTTGGTTTCTATTCCTCCAGGACTCCCTTCCACCCTAGGAAATAATCCGCTTTCAATCTGCTACTCATTCAAATAAAAGTGCCATCTCATATTAACAGCATCTTTTCCAAAGAAGCTCAAATCATTTCTCAGAAACGTCTCTAATCCTCAGAGCTACCTGATGAGGTAGGTAATGTCCAAACAAGAACTCCTCTCATCCAAGTCAGAACGATTATGCAAGGGTAGTAGGTGCCCATAGATAGGTATTAGGTGCCATTGAACTGAGTTCCGTTACTTCTAAAAATACATTTACTGAGGATTGAGGCAGTGTATTTATTTGATACATATACACACACACACACAAACATATGGATTTAAAGATAAAAATCTAATTTATATTAATGACTGTGTTTGTCCATAGTATTTTGACATTGATACAGATAGATACATTACTTCCAGCAAGA
Source organism: Manis javanica (assembly GCF_040802235.1). NCBI lineage: Eukaryota > Metazoa > Chordata > Mammalia > Pholidota > Manidae > Manis > Manis javanica. Next base: position 103,525,895 of record NC_133167.1, read on the forward strand.
TGCAGTATAACTTGTTTGGTTACTGTGAGTATAAATTTCTAACTTGGCAAGTATTTATCAGGCTGAACATATTATAGGCACAAATAGTTTCCATAAAAGAATGTTTTCTGTATAATCATTGTATTTATAAAGTCACCTTTGTTTAACATTTTGTAATTACTGTAAGGGGAAAAAATTAAAGAAGTCTTAAATTATTTAGTTCAGAGAGAAGATTGCTCCATGGTGGCCTGATAATTTGATCTAAATACCTATATTTACTGAGATGAGACAAAAACATGTGGATTATAATTACAATACAAAAAAGATTTGAACTAGCTAAAGAAAAAGCATCTATTCAGTCTACCATTGAAAACACATTCAAATACCTTGTTACAGTCAACCTGAAGGGTGAACTAAAGACCGTGTCTCTCCATGGGTGAGTGTGGTACCAACATAACACTAGTGACACAGGCAGTGCGGACTGTGGGTGAGGGTGCTTCTCAGCCCATTAGCTCCTTTCTTCCCCCAAACAACCATTACCGTCCTCCTTTCCAGATCAGAAAATGCAAGGCACAGCTGCCATCACTTGCCTAAGGGATGGGACTAGGGTTTGAATCCATGCTGTCTCTTCTGTACATACATCAAATACCTAAGGTGTAAGGAGATTCTACTTGAATTGAGAAATGTGAAGAGATTTGATATGAAGTGGGAACAATTGCTAATGCCGATTACAGGATATTCTCCCTTCCTCCTTGGGGAAAGAGGTACATATACATCCAGCGAGCATCAAGTATTCACCACAGAGCTGGGGGCACTGCCTTCAGACGTCCCTGAGAGCCTGCGCCACCACCTCCTACTTTTCTACTTGTGAGCAGCCCTCAACCTTCTCATAACCTCACCAAGTGATGTAACTATATTCTCTAAGGGAGGACTGGACGTTTGGGTGGGTGAATGGATAAGATTAAAAACAACACGAATAGCAAACAAAACCACCACTTCTTCTGCCACAGTCTATAAAATGAAAATTTCTTGGAATGGCCATTTAGGATTTAGAGAGCAATCCTCTAAATGGCCCTCTTAAAATAGATCAGGCATGGGTTAGGGAAAGCATGATTTCCCAAATTTAATATTAAAAAAAGAAATCTGTTGATGCACTTATGACTCAAATATAATTTAGTTCATTGAAATTAAAATAATAGAGGTTGCTAACATTGAGTATTAACTCGATATCAGTTAATGTGTTAGGTCTTCATACAAAAGATATGATTTAATTTTAAAACAGTCCTATAAAGTAAGCACAATTGGTATGTCCATATTTCAAATATGGTAACTGAGGCTAAGATAAAGGAAGTAAATGTATCAAGTACATAGAATCAGTAAGTGATAGAGCCAGGATTGAAAATCAGTTTGCCTAATTCCTAGCTTATAACCACTCTGTTATTATATAAGTGCTCATAAATTTCTGAAGTTAATGAATATTCATTGTAAAGACACTTAAAAATAGCACTTCAAAAAATAGGTACTTGTTTTCCAATCATAGCTAATGTTTCCTTCATCCTGAAAAAGCTTCTCCTCCCAACTCCTTGATATAAAAAGGCTTCAGAACTCAATTCAGGTATTACTCCTCATTGAAAATTAGAGCCCAATCTCACTTATCAATATAAATGTAAACAGTTAAAACTAAATATTAATAAAACTACTATAGCAATTTAAAAAATACATCATAGCCAAATTGGTTTTTCATTCAGAAACACAGAAATATAGAAGTACATTAAAATGTTGACATATAGAAAATATATTAGCTATATCCCATCTAAATAGATTAAAGATGAGAAAATATATCCTATGTCAATAAATGCACAAACACATTCAGTAAGATTCAATATGTATTCTTGACTAAGTCTGTTTAAAAAAAACTATAAATAAAAGAGTGCCTACTTAAAATGATACAGGATATCTACAAAAATCTTATAGCAATATTATATATAATTATAAATGTTTAAAAGCATTCTCATTAAAGTCAGCACTAAGAGTTGCTTGCACTGAATATCCTACTCAAAGCAATAAGTATAAGAAATGAGTCTAAGTACTAACCATAAAGAAAGAAAACTGGCAGTTTGTATATGAAATAACTGTTACTCCAAAACACCAAAAATATCTGGACAAAATATTAAAAACTTCAAAAATAATAGGAAAGATAGCTTTATCACTTGGGGTTGGGAAGTATTTCTTCATAACAACAACCAAATTCACAAATCATTAACAGATTGGTCAATATGACTATGTGAAAATTAACAATTCTGTTAAACACAGACAACAGAGGTAAAGGAAAAACCTACCCATAGTTTTAGAAGAAAGGATTTTAAAAACATGTAACCATAAAGCACATATATTAAATTCATAAGTAAAAATACAAACAACCCAAAGAGAAAAATGGGGATAAGAGATGAATAAGTACTTTTCTAAAGAGGAAATCATAATGGCCTTACAGATAAGATGAGCATTACTGGTCATCATGACATGCATGTCAAAAATCACAAAGGCTGCCATTTTGCACTTCCCACTTTAGGAAAACTTTAAAAAGTCTGTCCTAACAATGCTGCTAAATATATGGGACAATGGAAACTTGGAAACTATGGAAATGTTAATTTTCTGAAAACAGATCTGCAAAAACAATGTGGTATATTGTCTTAGAAATTTCATATGCCGATAACCTTTGACTCTTTCATATAACTATATTGCTGAGTTTCATATATATCTATCACCATCCAAAATAAAAATGTACATTACACACACACACACACATATATGAAATAAAAGCAAAACTCTTAGGAAACAATATTCGTTTTTACTATGTGCTATAAACTCTGATATTTTCTATTCTCTTCAAAATCATTTTTAAACTACTGGTTTAACTCAGTGACCAGATTTCACAATCCACTAATGGGTGACGGCTCACAATTTGAAAAATACTGTCCTAGAGAAAGTCTAGTACATGTGGTCCAGGAGATATATATGAACATACTTATACCTATAATATTTTTAATAAAAAAGCTAGAAATAGCACAAATGTCCATTAAAGGAAAATATGCATATTGTGCTATACTCAGAAAGTTAACAACCACACAGATCAACATGAGCATATCTTTAAGCTCATTAATGTTGAATGAAAATGCAAATCACACTAGGATGTATATTATAATTCCACATATGTAAAGTCGAAAACATGCAAAACTCAGAACACATTGTTATATGCTATTGTGGTAAAGTTACAAAGAAATGCAGAAGAAAATAAACATTTTTTTTATCTCTAGGATTAGGGGAAAGGCATTTGTGATCAGGTTAGAGCAAGCCAAAGGCTTCAAGGTATTGGTGAGGTTTTATCTCCTGGTTCAAGGGTACCCAGGTTTCCTTTTTGTTATTTATAACTCCTCCTACATATATGTTACATGTTCTCTGGTATATATGCAACATTTCATAATTTCTGAAGTGTATGTGGGTATGCATATGTATGTGTATACATTCTAGGAATTTGTTCAAAGTGTGTGAATTAACACAAATATTAGATATGTACAGCCTAAGGTTCTGATAACAATCACTGAAATCATTCTGGTTTAAGTCATAAACACATAGGAATAAAACTGCCTTTGATGTTTTACCAGCATTTGGTCTGTGAATTTAGCTTAAATAGTCTGTTCAGTGGCTTTTTTAAAATTTTATTAATACACTCTAAAGAAATAGATGCTAAAACATGTAGGGCACTATATTATGAGACTATTATTTAGTAATTATAAATAACTAGTAAAATGATTAAGTATTATCGATACTTCTTGCCAATCTGTGACTACATTTTAGAACTCTGGTTGAATATTCCTGTTACATATGGTGCAACCATATACAGGGTGTATGTATAATATGTTTTCATAATATAACTTTTTGAAAATGCCATGCAACTTAAGTAATAAAACATTTAATTTTCCCCATTGTGACAGTCTCTTTAAATGCGATGCTTATTGCTAGGCAAACTTACCAAGGGTGATGCTTAAATATGCCTCTTCTACCACCTCATTCTCTGACAATGGGACTTGAGTTTCCACCCAACTTGTAGGAACATCAGGGAATTCCAATTTCCCTTCAAAAGACCAGATTTTTTTTTTTAATAGACCTTGAGTAGGTCTGGGTATTACCTATGGAAAGCAGTAGTTCTGAACCTTCTCAAGCTCAGGACACCTGTTCCGCTCTCCCCGTTAACCTGACAGGAGTCTGCATTCCTCTACGAGTGAGGTCCGCCAAGGAAGCGGATCCTAGAAACATGTTTGTCTTGGTGTATTCCACTTCATGTTGCCGATTTGCCACTGATTCTAGTTTTCTGTACCTCTGGATTTTATTTTTTTAACCAATGCTTCTCTGCTTTAGGACATAAATACTACTTTAGACATAACTGTAATGTAATATAATCTTCATACATGATAATTGTGTAATACGACATCTGTAGATGACAGAGCGGTGAGGTTTTTCCTATTGGAAAGATTCTTTGATGTTCTCCCCTAACCTAGCGGCCTTCCCTGTGGGAAAGGGGAGATGAGACGTCACCTTATCAATAGAGAGATGCATGAGAAATCTGAGCCACACAGTGCTGTTGGTATCAGAAGAAAATTAAAATGGTTTTTGGGATGGGAATGCTATAGAATGAACATTGTAGGGAGCCACTGAGTAGCTGAAAACAATACCAATAAATTAAAATGATTTTCACTAATTAGTCACAAAAAAATAAAAATAAAAAAGGGTAACATGCCCATTAAAATTTCAAGTTCCTATCTCTTGATAGGTGTACACTGAAGATGAGTGGTCACAGCTGGCTGAAACCACCTGCTTAAGGGAAGAGCTGAATATATCCAGGCAAGTAGCCAGGAGGAAGGGATCTGGTGTGACTCTGTCTGACGTTTCAGGGTAAGGGACATCAAGACTAGAACTGACTCATTCAATACCCATTCCTGGTGCCTGCCATGGGCAAGATTGTGTGCTAGGCCTGGGGACACAAGGACAAAGCCCTGTGCCCATAAGGAGGGTAGCAGTGGGAATACTTTCAAAGCATAATTATAACACGAAGGCTAACTATGGGGATGTATACAGCTCATGATGGGAAGGATACCAGACTGCAGAGAGGAGGCCAGAGTCACTGACCATGAGGAATGATGGGTGCCTAAGCTGAGTTTTAAAGGAGGAAGAGTGTTTTAAGATCTTCCTGGAAGCTTCAGGCCTGTCTTGGAAGAGGCTAGCTAATGCAAACAGACAACAGACATACCTGGATGGTACAGATGCTCACCCAAGAATCACGCATTGTCTCTGGTTTCCAGAATAGCACACTCATCCTCTATTTTGACTTTATTTCCAATGCTCTTGTTATTTATGCAGCTTGTACTAAGTCCATCAAACTGAAGAATTTGGAAGCTATTCTGAATATAAGTACACACACATTCCACATAGTTTTTCTTATATATTTCAACATTAATTGATTTTTTTCTATAATCTTGAACTAAGTTTGCTAGCAAGTTTAATATTGTGTCGGGATTTAGAAATAGTTAAGAACTAGTCGCCAGTAAGGGGTTCAGTGAAAATTTATTCCAGAAAAAGCAGGGTTCCTAAGCCACTGGTATGGCAGACTGTTGTGGAGATCACATCGCACATCACCATTCCACCTGCTTAGAAATTTGCACGTGAGCTCTCCCTTCTCTTAATGAGGAATTAAATGCTTGTCACTCCATGAATACAACCATGGTCCAGCAACTCTGAATCTACCTTTGAAAAGTGCCTTGCTTCCAGTGTGCCTACTGGAATCACGTTGGGGCTTGATTGGGAGGGTGGAGTAATAAACCATAGATGTCAACTGAGTGTCTTTCATTACCAAAACCATCTTAACTAACCTGCCAGTGCAAACATATCGGTTCTTATCTTAAATCCTGGAGAGAATTTCTCGATCACTGAAAAAATTCTTCAACTTCAACTAAACAATATTTCTCTATTAACTACTGTAAAACAGGAAATGATCTGTTTTGGATTCAGAATCTAAAGTTAATGTAGGTTCTATTTGCTCAGATGTTGCAGACTCTAGGAAACATGGTCTTCTAGCTTGCTCCTCATAAAGTAGATACAACTTCTACTGCTCCCTGGAGAGCCGATTGCTAGCAACAGGCATAAAAAAATAAAAATGCTAGACACAGCCAGGAAAATTGTATTTTGAATTTTGCCCTTTAGTCTTAGAAAAAAAAATACAGTGATCACTTTAATGGTAAAACCATTTTGCATTTCCTCTGTGCTTGAAACTGAGCACATATAAACTTATGTTATTCCACAGTGTATACTGAATTTCAGAATTAAATGTTAACACTCCAGAGCTTATTTTTCAGACCAAATCATATACACTTTATTTTTACAAAATGATTTTTACATTTTAAGAAATATTTAAGTCAATGTATATTGTCTAACATTATAAGTAATTTTTAGATGGACTATGAAGGGCTATGAATATTCATGGTACAAATATGGCTGTCACTCATGGTTTGAAAAAAAAGTTTAAAAAAATCTATTGCTACATTATTATTATTTCAAAATACCAATACAATAAACAAAATAAACTTAACAAGTATAAAATTCTTCCTCAAACAAATGGAAAACATCCTTCATATTAAGTAAAAAACTGGAGTTGAGAACACAAAGAAAAATGCCAAATGATTTAAATTCTGCTAACTCTTCTCTCAATCATATGAATGGGTAGCACCTTAAAGAACAGATGTGTGGGTTACTGGTATGTTTAAATAATACCAACCTAATTCATATGTCATAATAAACAAGGGAAGGTAAAGGACTTCAAACCAGCCCTACTTGCTTTATGCTGTATGGATAATGTAGGCACTGGAGGGCTCATTTGCAAATGTTTAGTCTATCAGAAGCATCGTTAGGTTACCTTCCTAGCAGCATGCAGAGATGCACACCCAGGCTGTAGGTGTTGATTAGACATTTGTGCTCAAAATGAGAATCGCCAAACACAGCTACAGCTAAATTGGCCCTTTTTTTTTGTCTAGATGGAGAGTTAATGAATTCTGTAGGGACTAAGAGATTCACAAAATTCAAATTTAAGTAAGATAGTACAAGCAGGAAAAAGGCAAAAAATTCAAATTAACTAAGAAAATACTGAAAATCTAGGGACCGCTTTCAGACTAGCTATCATTAGCTTTATACTTATGTTAATATATTCAATTAAAATTAATTAAGATTCCCCACTCTTATTAATCAATATCTAAATTAGTATGCCATGGTAACATTTTTCCCTTCTTTAATAGTCTGCATTTTGGGATTTTCATCTACTAGAACCATGAAGCATAATAGATTTCCATCATGGAATATTTGTAAGGTATTTTCCTCACATTACTTTGTTTTTTGGTAACAACACTCACTGTCCAAAGGTCTTAGCTTTCTAATTTTAACAAGGAAATTCATCAGTAGGTGACACTTTAATTACAGTGAGAAAGAAGATGCAATGGCTGCCCGTGAGTGTTAATACACACAATGAATATTGGTTGGTGGTTATAGTCAAGCCCCCATGTGCAAATATTTATAATGGAAAAAGACTCGTGTGAAATGGGTGTGTTCTTCTCTTCTGCTCCCTTCTCTGAATGTTCTAGATTTTTCCCAGGCTGAAAATTTTAGGAAATGTTACTGTAGACCGATTACCAAGAACAGGATAAATGGGAAATACTCAACTATGGAATCCTAGGTTTCTTGTCCCTGGCCTGCTTCCCTATCACCAACTGCTCCCACTCCAGGTAATTTCTTTGCCAAGGCCAAATATACATACTCATGTGTACCAATTACTGGGTACTTTCACAGGTAAGAAATTCTCCCAATTTAATCTGAAATAAACTTAAAAGAATATTTGCCTTTCCTTTTTTATATGCTGTTTCAAACATTTCCCTCTTCATTTTCCTAAACCATGACATTCTTGATTCTTCTCCACCGAGGTTGGTCGCGCTCTCCAAGACCTAAAGAGTCTCTTCAAATCTAAGTTCGAGGTGAAACTCCAAACTTTGAGGAACAACACAGTCTTCTGGAGGAATCATATGCCTTGGATATTCTGAGAGAGTCTTGTGATTCCTAGGACTGTTACAGTAGCATTACCTCTTTGCTTATCTTCCACGTAAACTATTCTTCTGTCAGCTTTCTGCAACCCGTTGGGCTGACTGACGTGGAGTAGCAGTTCAAATTTACTAACTCACAGAACAATACATATGCAGTAACTGCAGTGGTTCGAAACAAAAGCAAGCAGATGGAGATAGAGAATGAGATGAATAGATGCAAATATGAAACAGATGCAATGAAATGTTACCAGCAATTCTTCTTGGATCAAAGAAAAGTAGGCAGTTTCTATTCTCTTCTTGGTATTTTGTGTATTTTCTATGAAACAAATGTGTTTCTTCTAAGGCAGGTAAGGGCGGTGCCAAAGAAAGTCATGTTTCACACATGGGAGTAGAGAGTGGGAATGTAGGAGATTGTGGAGAAGATTCCAGAGAAATGATTTCTAGATGAAAAGAAAAAAAAAATGTACATAGGCACAAAACAAGGCACAAGAAAACATGAAACAAGGTTGGGAGGAATCTCATTTTTGGACTCCTTGCCATTTAATTTGTTTTGGAAATCTGTCCAAGAGCTTCAAAGAAGCGTTTTTGCACTAAGAGTCTTAAGGTACAAGTATAATTTCAATGCAATAGGCACATGTGGTGGCTTGTGACTAATAATACACACTAACCTCATGGGTATAGAGAGAAAATCAGTTGCATGTTTTTGGACAGCATTTGCAGCACTTGTAGAAAGGTGTAGGTAAACAAGGTACTACCACTGTAATTATGTATTATAATTGCCGAGGCAGCCTACCATAGTAAAAACGGAGGGTTTTTCGCCTTGGATGAAACTGGGTTTAAATCCAGGCTTTTCTGCTTAATGTCTGCATGTTTTAGGAAAATGTTGTGATTCTGTAAAAGAATCTGTTTTTCATTTTTTATTTTCAACTCTAAATTGGGAATAGTAACAAGATTAAAAAGGAGACATGTGTGCAAAGTACCTGCTTTACAGGTGCTCAGAATGGGCATATTTTTTATCATTATCATGAGTTATTCTGGATATGAAATACAAGTGAATGATTAAGATTTTTATTAAGACAGTATTTTTGTAGAATAATTGATGGGTAGCAGACTCTGTGTACAGTGCGAAATACTGCATTCTGAAGTTACACTGGCAGTGCAGCTGCCTAGAGACATAATTTTTCCTACTTTTGTCTGCTTGACATTTTACTATTCTTCAGGGAGGCAACGCTTCACAAGGGATCCCATTGTTCCTGGGAATGCAGTTTCTAGTGGTATTTTTTAGTAACTCAAAGATCAGGCATGTGTACAAAACCCATCATCAATAACAGAGCTGGTACTACACACAGTCCTTAAAAGTCAGATTTACAGTCTTCCGTGCCTGGAGTGTTTCTAATCATGTGGCTCACTTAATGCTTCCTGATTCAACTCATCTTAACAAGCATGAGAAAGTAAAAGCATAAAGCAAAATTCGTTATTTTCCACTCTTGATTAAACACTCTCGCCCCCTAAAGAGGATGCCAAAATCTCTGGGTGAGGAAGACCCCAGCTCAGCTTATACACCTCAAAGCTTAGCCCCTGGGGCGTGGCTACTGCAAGTTCTTGAGAGCTTGAGAGCATGAACTCTAGGTGGGGTGGTGGTGTGTGTTTATTTACAACTTCGGCCAGTGCTAGGAGGCTGAGTATACAGGTGTATGATGAAAATAAGCAGATAGGAGTTTTTGGGCTCCACTGATTTGTTATATGAAATACCTTATATAAGGTTCTGTCCTCCATAGTAGGAAGAACAGTAACTACATCATAGAAAACTAAGGGATATATGCCTTGGAAACTTAGTATATATTTAGCACATAGCAGGTGTTTCACAGATTTGGATTCCTTCTCATTCTTAATCTCTGCCATACCCCAGATCTCATTTTTAAAGTTCAGAAAATCTTAAGAGATATGGTAGATAATATATTTCTCATCAAGAACAAATATTAATTTAAAAAAATAGATCTCAGTTCTTTTTTGAAACTCTTATCATTCATCTTTTGTCCTATTTTAGCATATTGGTAATGAGTACTTTAACATCCTAGTTTGCTAACCCCAGTATCTGGATAATCTGTGGGTTTGCCTTTATTTTGTCTTGACTATTGGTCCAGATGATGGCATTTTACTCAAGAGGTGGTCACGCTTCTCTCTTAGACATGTGGAACTCCTTCCAATCCCTACCATTACTCCAGTCCAGTCAAACACCAAAAGGTCTCTTGTTCTCTCTGCCCAGTGGGGATGCTGGCCCCGGCCAACCCATACCCTTGATGCACACCTTGGGTTCACAAGGACCTCAGGAAAGAAAATAGCCATCGACTCTCACCTCACCCAAACAAGGCTCTTCCTTCCTGGGATTCTGCTTCCTCTCATTGCTTCCGTAGTTTTCCATTGTCTTTCAAATAGGATTTTACCTAACCTGTCCGTTTATTTCCTACTTGTGGCCATGGCTTAATATATCATATCTGGAAAAGGAAATCTCAAAGATAAGCAACTCTAAATATTAAATAAGGTGTCCCTTTTTAAAACTAATAGTGAGAGTCTGTAATTGCAGTAATGGCTTGCTTGTCCAAGGCCCTTTTAAGGACAAGCTCTGAAATCTGTTGAGCTCTTCCTGCAGAAAGGGAAGGGGGCCTAATGGAGCTGATCGGGAAATCAATTTCTTGAAGGAGTTACAGACTGAACTCGGGGTGAGCTTCAGAGAAATATTCTTACCAGGATGAGCATCTTAAGAGCGACCAGGATGGAATTCTGAAGCATGGACTCCTAGGGACTGAATCAGAGTTATATCCTAGCACAGATTATTCGGTAGATATTCAAATTGGGTTGGTAGTGATCCACAATTAGTCAACCAGCAACCTTCTGTGTTAAACATATTCCGACTGAGTTTTGCTACTGCTGGACATCACGCCTAAGTAGGGGATTTTGTATAACATCTAGAACATCTGGAAGTAGATTGATTTCAGGATAGAGTCGCATACAGTGAGAGCTGGACATGAGAGCTGTTCCTCCCAGAACTTCATTGCTGCTGGTTGATTAATTTGTGCCCTATAGTTTTTTCCCAAATATAAAATAAAACAACCATGGTGCTTGCCTCTGGGCTATTTTGATACCTAAACTAGTATAAATATAAATGCTTAAAACCGCTTCTGCCTCAGAGCAAATTGTGTGTGCTTGCTGTCACTATCGCTGCTAATATTATCATCAACAAAATTAAAGTGAAATAATCACAATCTGATTCACCAGCCTCTGCAGACTTGGATTATGACCTACACTTCTCCATTTGTTAATATGCACTGATCCTTTAATTGTAGTATTTTATAGCCCCCCAGAAAAATGCATACGATCATTTATTATTTGTACAAAAAACTAGTGGCTATTTCTAGAATGGAAAATCAATGTAATGGTCAAAATACTATTGAAAAGATTTGTCTTTCAAGGTCCTGTGGTTTTTCCCTACTTACCCCAATGAATTGTTCATTTATCGTGGCAAAAGTACTAAAAATTATTGACAGCATGAGTTACATGCAACAGGCATGGTCAAGGACCACACAAATTTCTTCAGTATCGAAAAAAAATCAGCTATAGAGCATGTTCTACTTGTAGGGAAACAACAGCTACTGAAATGAGAATTGTTATTGTGGTCTCAGTGACCACATGCAAGTATTGTGGTTGGATGACCCAATAACTTTTTATGTATTTTAAGAAATGATTCATAAAACTAAATTAGATGCCTAATGCTGTCCCTTCAGTTTCTAAGACCTATTCTACGTACATGCTTTGTTGAGCTGTTGAATGAGGAATCATATCCTTTGTTGTCCTCAAGTTCTCTCAATTTCAATTAAAAGAAAATAGAGAACAGTGAAAACCCTATGTTTAGTAGTGTCAACCGTTTATTCTAGCAATGTACTGGGCAACCCAGACATAGGGAGGCATCATCCGTTGCTTAAACGAGCAGCAGGGATTCCTTCCAAAGACGCGTCTATGTATTTGTTTGCAGCTGGACTATGACAAATAGAAGATGCTTTTATTTTTGAGTCAACATACTGAGAGCGGGCCAAAGAATCAGGCAGCCACTCCTGTTGGGGTAAAGCATTCATGCTCAATTATTTTGAATTCAATTCACCTTAAGCATAGTACTGAAAACTGAGATCACCTTCAGTTTAAAACCTCATTATTTACATTAACATGAATTTACTTTCTAGGATATCTCACCCTGGATAATAATAGTTTGTTTCAGGAATTTCCTAAAATTTAATATAGCTCTGATGTCCAGAGACCAAAGAAAATGATAAAGAAGAATGGAGGGAATTATTGCACAGACTAAAACTCTTAAAACATAAAGGAACGTAATAGTTATAATGTAAATTAAAGCAAAAGTTCACCTCCACTTACAACTGCGAAGGAAATGGATTTTAACCCTGGCCCATATGAATTAAAAGTACATACGATTAAATGACTTCAAGTCAGGAAACTGTGTCAAAACATGAGTTACACCTAGAATCACAGTTCACGTTTCCATTGTTCTCATTAAAAGTCACTTTACTAAAGGAAATTGAAGCTGTGTATTATTTCATTCCCTTCCATGAAGGGTAATGTATCTATCAAATGATTTTAAATGTTTCAAAAAGGTTTAGGTCTTTCAAAACAGGCTCTTCTTTTCAGGTAGAAGAACTTTAAAGTTGTAAATTAAAGAAAAACATCTCAACAAAGGCCTGGAATGCAAATGTGGTGATATTTTTAAGGTAGCCAGAATTTGCAATGGGGAAAATAACTTACATTGAGAAAGGTAAGGGGAGCCGGCACATTGAACAATCCACTTCTATCTTCCCCTCCGCAAAAAAAATCATGTTCTCTGCAGGGCATCCCAGTGCGGGGAGATGTTAAGCTCACCAGTTAGCAAGAGAGAACCATAAAGGAAAAAACGTCCTTCCCAGTATCCCATGAAAGTGACAAGTGTTATTACATAAATGTTCACACTTTTCCATAAAGGTTGGTGAGACACAACCACACCATGGAATGTTATGGCAAAAAAAAAAAAAAAGACCAAGTGAGGTAAGAAGATGCCCATTATTCTCAGTTGGAATGAATCTTCAAAATAATCTAAAATCATTTATTTTGCACGGATACCATATGCATACGTAGAAATCTATAAGCAGTCTTGATAATATCTTTTGTCACTCAGATTACTTTGGCTTCGCTTGGGACTGTCCCTTTCATAATAAAAAACATCATTCAATGCCAAATGTGTTCACACTGAGAACTCCAGTGATGGAACATGCACAAATGAAATGCGTGGTTAACAAAAAGCTTTATGTGAAGCAACATTTCAACATTCTAACTGTCCGAAGAGAGGGAACGACTGACTTGGGTTTGTTTTGTTCCTCTCTGTTCATTTTACATTTCCAGGCTAAGGAAACGATAGACAAATAAGAAAAGAGAACAAAAAGAAGGGAGGGAGAAAGAGAGAGACAACGTGCCTATTGTAAGCCCCCAATTAAACCAGAATGATTTTGTGGTTATATTAATAACATGCCCAAATCCAATACTCCTGCAAAATAACCTATACCTTCAGAGAATATCCATTTGCCCATGTATTTTTGAGCCTCGGTAAGCCATACCAATAGGTAATTAGATGTGACTGTGAAAATTAATTGGTCAGAATCACATCCTTTGTAATTAGGTCAACGAAGATGAAAATCTGACTTCACTCTGGTTCCCTGTAACAGTAACCTTCAGCTCCCCCCGGATTCCAGAAGGCAACAAAATGATTCAACCTTACTGAAATTCCACCTCCAGTAATCCATTATGTCTTAACTTACACATTAAGATTTTAAAACCTCCATCTGGTGGACATACTTGACCCATTTTGATTTATAGGCAACCTGTTTTCACAGGTAAGCACATTCATTTTTCGTTTGACCACCTGGCTGAGATGGGAACAGCTGAGAGAAGTCTGCTCTCTAGTGAGCTATGCCTGTAGTACCGACGCACCGTTACAGGAGGGCTTCAGGATGATGCAGAGTCTGAGGTCAGAGTTTTAGGTGCTCTTGGCAACAAGAGGTTTATGAAATGTCTCCTTATCCCTCCTCAACAGGGAGACTAGAGATGGGGGCTATGCAGCAGCGTGGGATGCATTCTCCTATGCCTGGTGCTCACGGTTGTTGAGCAGGGGGTTACAAACAATTCCAATTTTGCCTCAAAGTTAACATAGATGATACTATAGGCCATGGTTTCTCAAAAGATATTCTGCTATCCATTTGCATCAGAGCCATCTGGTGGGATGGAGAGGTGTCTGTTGAAGTATTCAGTTTCTCCCTATTGTTCTTGTCATTCTGAAAGTGATTACATAGATAGATAGATACACAGATGGATAGATAGATATAGATGGATGGATAGAATGATTCCCCCTTCCTTATAGATCAAAGTTTACCGAAAGTACAAGGGCATACAATGGGAACAATAGAGGATATTCAGAGAATTGGCACTTATTTATATTTCCATTTATGTGAGCGATTTTCATACAAATTTGAGGACATATAATTTTCTTGAACAGGTGAATAGAGACCATGTCTAACTTTACCTGAGTCCCATGTTCCTGAAAAACAAAATTTTTGATAGTTTCTCATCCTTTTCTTTTCTAAAACACCCCTACCCTTTTGTGTTCCCAGAAATGGATAGAGCCAGTGACACTCTGACCTCGCACGTTCCCACCTCTGTCCTTCCTCAATGACAGAGACAAGACTTGTGTCCGCTCTACTACACGACTCCTTTAAGATTCACCTATCAGTCCTCGGTCTACATACCTCTGTAAGACCCCAGCTCGCTTCCCCTTTTTAAAGACTTTTCTCATTAATAAATGTTCCCCCCTGTTGCAACAGCCTGAATGGATCATCTCCTTAAGGTCATCTTGCACAACAGCACGGCTAACCGCTCACCACACTTAACAAACATCTATTTGTAAGAGACCATGGGATGATAAACTTAATGAGAGTCATAGACTCAACAGAAGTAGGAGCCAATTGTGCACAGCATTTGTGGCTACCTTACTCTGTTGTGCTTTGCACGGAGAAGTGTATAGTCAGAGTCGCATTTTTGAAAGGCTGCTTTGGCAAGAGTCTAAAAATCGGTTTGAGGAAATGAGGCGATACCTGACAGACCCCACGGTAAACAGAAAGAGAGCCTCGGGAGGAAAGGAGGAGTTGGGAACTGCAGGCTTCTAGGAACTGTTAAATGCAGGCCTGAGGTAAAGGAAAGGCCAAGGATGAGCAAGGTGTGCCCTTCAGAGCCTCTGTGTGAGCTGGAGAGTACAGCTGACGATCCCATGGGGTGGGGTCGACTTATTTTTAAGCTTATTCACATCCAAATATTCAAAAACAAAGTGATTCTGCATGACCGAGGAATGTAGAGTGCAACAAACTAAAATTGACAAAGGGAAATGAGTAAGCAAATCAGCATAATCGGAAAGCAATTATAGGAAAAATAGCACAAGCTTCGAGTAAGGTTGTTAAACAGAATGCATACTTGAGAGCCTATACATTCGTCACACAAATAAGTTTTCTGGCAGCCAACGCAAAAGGAGGGAACGAAATCAGCTTGAGAGACCAATTTGTCTTCTCAAGAGAAGGATAATTACTCGGGAAACTAAGTGTTGAATGACTAAGAGGTTTCTTTCAAACACGTTGAGTGTGAAGCTCAGAAGTAATTTAGACAGAATATTAGTTTTTTTTTTTTAAAAAGAGAGAAATTTTGTTTCAATTTAATAATTTCACATGCTGACAACTTATAATCGCCATGAGGATTGGAGAAATGGAAGCCAGAATTCCTCTGTTATGACAGAGAGAGAGAGGGCTGGAAAAGGAGTATTTTTTGAGTGCTGTACTTATTTTTAAATTTGGCTTTACTGATTTATAGTTTAAGCAGATGATTTTTGACACATAAAAATCTCCAACTTCCTGTCTGATTTTTTTAAATGCCAGGAAGTTGCTTGACAAAGTATTTAGAATAAAGATAAAAATAAATAAAAAGAGAATTAAGATCGTCAGGTGTCCTTTCTCTCCTTTCTGCTACTTTCAAGGGTTATGGAAAATGCAAAATGTGGCCTTAATCAATTTTTTTTGGCAAGGAACATGTACAGGTCATTTTAGTAGGTGGATATTAATCATTTTTGAGTTTGAAGTTTTATGAAACTTCATGTAGCATATTATACTAAAAGGATTGAATGTTATTATGAGGAAACGGAAACTTTGCTTTATTGACAATTTGTAGCCTAATGGAAGAATGGACAGAGTGAAAGTAAATGACTTCAACTTTTCATAATAAATTGTTAGATCATTTTCTCATCTATGAAATCCAATCGTTTTTAAAAATCAGAATTACCTTAATAACTTAGAAAATATTTGAGAGAGGAGTTGAAAAGGAGTAAAAAAGAAAAACTGTTCCATATTGTACACATGCTGTGTGCCAGGCGAACAGTGGGAATGCTTGGGTGTTGGGGCCTTAGATGAGCATGTCTGTGTCACAAGGTTCCCACTACATATCCATGAGGAACCCCAAGCTCACAGAGCTTCAGCGCTTTGTTTTAGGTTCAACAGTTAACAGCTTTAAGAACTAGGATTGCGACTCACATGTCCTAATCCCAAACCGGGGTTCTCGACTCTAGTATGTTGGAAAACTATCAGAATGACCCTTTACTTTATTTTCATCCCCAAATAACAAGATTGAGGATTTCATTAGACAGAAACACCAAAAAATTACTACTGCCTGATATTAAAATGTCATTTTATCATAAAATGGCAATATGACACATCAAAATAAAAGCAAAGGAAGATGTGAAACTATTGTTTATTTGACAAAAATGTACCGCATGCAAGTGTCCTTTTCCAGGTAAAGAGGGTGGAAGTATAAAGATGTGATAGTATTTGCACAGTTTTGAGTTTAAAGTCAAAACAGTCCTTAATAAGAAATCAAGGCCACATGTTCTTTTCCACTGAGACTGTCTAGACCTAACTTCTGCATGTGAAAAGGAGATAGAATCTTTTACAACTCTATGTATGTAACCTTTTGGAAACTGATTTTAACTTGAGAGGTGAGAGTTACATAGAGATCAAGAGCATGGAGTTTGGAGTCAGCCAGTTGTGTTACCCAAGCTTCAAGATGCACACCTGTAAAAAGGAGGTAAGATAACCGTGGCACTACAACAGCAGTGTAGTGCCACGCCTTCCATGAGACAGGATGGTGCCAAGGTGAACACAGTACCCAGCACAGAGTGGCCATGTTCCAGTAAGCTACTAATAAGCTGCACCATCAGCAGTGCCTTGTGCAGTTCAAATGGAAAACTTGGAACACCCCTTATTTGCCACAAGAATAAAATCAGGAGTCTGGAGAGCAAATCAGGCTTCCTGTATTTCCGGTCTGTTTTCTCCCAAATCCAAATCTCCCCTTGTATCTCCCATGTATACATACATTATACATATGTAATGTAACCTTTAATTTATGAATAATGTATGACCTATAGAACATTATATATGACATCTTTTGAATTCTATTAAAGTCTTATATTGTTATTTATCTCCTAACTGACTTTATCTTTCTGATTAGTTTATGTTTTTGAGGACAATGGTTGAAATCACCTTAATTTAGGGCAGAATATTATAATTTTGCATAATACCTCATACACACTGAGCATTGAATTAATTTTTCTTTTTTGGGCTACAGATACATAAGTTGATTTTGCCATTTTTGTTGATTGCAGTATATGAAGACAGAGCAGATGACTGGTAATGCTTAAATAGCAAAATCTTACAGAAAAAAAAAAGAAAGAGTGAAGACTGTCATTTAATTATTTTGGCATCAATTTCCTCTCTCACTGATCTACTCCCTATTTCTCCTTCATGCCTGCTCTCCCCCTTTTCAAAGACCAGCACACCCAGACTCCATTCTTATGACATGTGTGAGATATTTTTAGCTTTCAAGAAAATGCAGCCTTATTTGGAACCCGTACTGGAAAAGAGGCATAAAACACACTCAGGTTCAGAAATTAAGTGATCAGTCACTCACCTATCAAGAAGTGGAGTAGCGATTAAATTCCCTAATAACTGGAAACAATTTCACTCTTTATGCATTATTTTGCCTTCATACTAATGATTCACAATGTATTTTAAAAACTGCTGGGTGTCTTAGATTAATGGCGCATATGGTTTGTATTTTCTCCATTATTCAGAGAAAGGGTGAGTCAGGTACAAGCCTGGATGCTCCACCCATCACTTGTGCTACTCATTTCTGAGAGGGAGGTGTTCAAAGGCCAGATGTAAACAATTCAATCAAACCAAGAGTACAGTGACAGCCCCTGGAATGATGTTGACATCATAGCTATTACTTCTCAAAACTGTATTTCATCATACATGATAAATGTCTTAGAACAGGATGAACTAATTTCACAACCTAGGGTCAAAATAAGTAGAAACCACCACAACAAAAAAAAAAACACAGCAAAAATCAAAAATAAAAGTAAAAACAAGAGCTCAGAAAAGTCACTTCCTTTACCTTTAACTTCTAGAATACGCTGAATGAACTGTTTGTCCCTGCTGTATTAAGTGCCAGGAAAAGCTTCTAAAATCCTCGCAGAACAAAAGCCATTCAAAATCAGGTGCACCTTGTTCCAGGTGTGTGCACAGAAACTGATTACCTAGTAGCTTTCTATTTTACATGATCCCTTCATCAGTATCTAATCTATACCAAGAAATATGTTAACCTGAAGAAAAAGATTACTTCTATTTAAATAATTCAAAACCAAAAATCACATTTAACAAGACTAACAGAAATTATTTAATGTTCTTTGCCATGTTAATTTTAAACAGTCTCTTTTTAACTTCTAAAAATAATGCAACCATTTATATATACAATTTGGAAAACAAAAGAATAAAAAAGTCCATAATCACATCACCCTAAAATGACAGACACATTAACAGGTCTATCATTAGTTGAGTTTTGTTTGATAGTTGAAATCATAGAGTATACATTTCAATTTTTGATGGTTGGTATAAATGTGTATAGTTTTAATTGTGCCTTTTCCCCTTCTAATAAGAACATGTTTCCTGTTCCTATATAGTCTTCATTAATATTAATGGCTGATTACTAAGAGAATAACCAGTATATACACCAAGGTTTACCTAATCTAATTCTCCTGCTTTGGATATGTTTTCAAATATTCCATAAAGATGTGTCTTTTACAATTTTTTTTTACATTGTGTTTATTATAGTTATGGCAAAACATTAAAAACATGTTTCATTTCTCCTCTATCAGACCACCTTTCTATGCATGTCTGTCTCACTTCTAAATTAAAAAAAAACAGAATCCCATATATTCTTACTATAGCATGTATGTTATCTTTAGATTTACATTCAGAGTCACACAGACAAGGCATAGATTGATACTTTCCAAAAAAAGTCAAACTTTCCAAACAAAGTCATTGCATTAAATATTATTGCTAATGCCCACTATCAGGTTAAGACCTCTGGCAAGAACTAGTTTGATAACATCACATTCCCTCCCCTCCTCTCTCAGAGGTTCCGTTGCACTCCCCCTGAATCCTTCTTTCTTGGGAACCTTTGCAGGTGGCTCATTCTTTTGCAAGAGAAAAGCAAAGCACGCCAGATGTCCCGGAGATCGTGCAGCTATGTCATCGGCTTCCCACAGCTCTCTGCCCCGAGGCGCAGCCTCAGAACCAATTCTCTCCCCTGAAGAGTGCGACCACCATGGACCTTTCTGCGGTTACTTCCCCATGACACGCGGAGCATCTGACTCCGCGGGCGGATAATGAGAACGAGCAAGAGATACAGAGTCGCTTCATCGAACGCCGACTCTAGGAGTAAAGTGTGCTTTTCTCGTATAGGTGCTTATTGAAGTTTTCCTTTATAAAAGATTATTCCTAACAGGATAAAAAAATATATATGTATATATTAAACCAGCTTGCCTGGAGTAATGACTTAGGGGAGAAAGATTGTGTAAGTGTAGAACATATAAGTGGAATAAATACACAGTTTAGCTCAGATTGGATGAGGTTTCAGGGTTCTTGAGGGGTAGTTCCTGAATCCGGGACGAGGAGATGGTGCCTAATGGAAATTGTATAGCGTAGCCCCCCTTGTGGGGCGCTGTGTGCAGGGCCAGCTTTCGGCTTACGTGGTTTCTTGGGCGAGGCAGTCAGGGAAGCAGCTCTATTCTCGGAAATTTTCTCTCCCCAGTCAGGCCCTGGTGCCCTGCTTTCCTCTTTTGTAATCCCAGGTCAAAACTAAACTGTGAATGGCTGATGACAGTTTAAAGTGTTACACCTCCCGGGGGACAAGGGGATTCGAATAGGTATCAACGCTTTAAGCTAATGGGTGAAGTTCGGATGGAGAATTCCCAAGTATCAGGAGATGTTCTTTTTAGACCCCATCAGGTGCGGAGGGATTTGGGGGAGCTCCAAGTCCACCTAGCCTTCTGATCACACATCTGATGCACCATCTTCCACTCTGCTTATATTTAAGGCCAAAGTCTTGTAAGTACGTACTATGTGGCATATTTCTTTGGGGAGGAGGGAATCTCATTGATGATTTAAAATGCCCTAGGTTTCCATTGGAACCAGTCTACTCTCTGTCTTTTATTGCTTCAGATCCATGTATGGGATTGATACAAAGAATGCTATCAGCTTATCAGCTTCCGGAGCCAGCCCTCCCCATGAATCCTATTCATTAGTCACTTCTTAAGGCAAGTTCTGTTAACTTTTTGTAGCTTGATTTTTTTTGTTTTACTTTATTTGTAAAATAAAAATAATAGTTTCTATCTTTGACATTTGTTTTATATATAATAATACGTAAATTTCCTAGCATATTGCCTGGCACTAAACAGGCCTTCAACAAATGGCGTCTCTTCTTTTTCCTTAGTTAGGTACTTCTAAGGTATTAATAATAGTTATTGGGTGAAGGGGTTGTAAAACTAATGGCTATTAATACTGTTGCCTGGTGTGTCTGTGTATGTGTGTTTTAGCACCAATGCACTTACTGATGATATTTTGGGAAATCAAACACAAAAACTGCTTGAAGTGATTATTGCACCATTTTCTTCATTAACCCTCATCCCTGTGTCCATTTGAATAATCTGAGTCGTCTGCATCCACATTAATGCTTATAATACTCCCATGGTGTTTGGAAAGAGCTAATAGTTTATAGCAGCCAGAATTTATATAAAGGGTAGGATCAGGACTTGAATGAGCAGATTGCATCTTAAATATTTAAAGACTAAGCAGTAACCATTAATTTTAGTGTAAATCAAGAGACTACATTTCAGCATGCAACTTCAAAAAATTACCACTAAGTACAGTATGATTCTGAAGGGGAAATAAGACACTAAAAAGCATGAGTTTTCCAATCACAATAATCCAGTCCAGAAAGTAGTATAGATATGGCACTTTTCAAGAGTTTTCTATATTCTTAGTCTTATTTCTACTCTCCAGTTTCCCCCAAATAGATGCCAAATGTCCATACAACCTTTACATTAGAATGACTGGTAGGAATACCTAGGAGTATTACCACAGTGATTCCTGACCCTGAGGGTGGGTCACAATCACCTGATCAGGGGACTATTTACACATACCAATCCCTAACCACCATTCCAGATCATCAATTGCGACTCCAACGTGGGGAAGATGTATCACTAATAATAAAAAACCTCTTCACAGATAATTGTTACTACTAGCCAGCTCTTTGCATGTTGTGGAAACTGTGATTAAAAAGCAAATGCTGATACAAGTGAGCAGCCCCCTGGTTGTTCCTGGACAGAGTGGTGGTCAATAGGGATGGAAGGGGATGGGAAGGAAGGAAATCGACACTTGTCATGTAGGCATGACTAGTCACATATGACACTAAGCATTTTTCCCCGCATGAGCATTACTGTGAACTTGAACCATTTTATCTATTTTGCAGGTGGAAAACTTGGCTTGGGGAGCTTGGTGACTGCCGCGCTGTGACATTCACGCATTTCATTAGTGGCGGTATCTGTATGTGAACTCAGGTCTTTCTCTAAGTCGCTGGTCTCTCTACTGGACCACACTGCTAAATGAAAGTGATGTTAATTTAGTGCATTAGACCTTCCTGAACCTCTTTTCCTACCTCTCTTCTGTTAACTGCCTTTCTCCTTGTGCAAAATGGACAGACATGAAACAATGATTCCTTTTCTATCATATGAACATTCTTATTGGTGGAAGGCACTGGGCATGGGGCAGGGAGTAATATAAAGAGCCGTGAGAAAAGGGTTCTGTCCTCAGACAGTCCATAATCTGGTTGTGATTATGACCTCTACAGGGAGGAAGAATAGGGAAAAATAGCAAAAAAGGAAGTAAATGCAAAGTACTACATGCTACTAAAGAAACACCACAACTCATCATATTTACAATGGTAAGGTTTGCTAAGATTAAGGATGCATATTCTTGTCCATCCCATTAAGAAAGGAAAAAAAAAGGAAAAACATACAATTTAAGTTTAACAGCATTCCTTCATATTAGTCTTGCAGATGTGGGAGTGAGTCCTACCAGCTGATTGCCTGAACATTTCTTCCACCCGTTCTCAGCGGTTTGCTCATGATCCTGCCATCAGCTGCACGTCTTGGCATGTGATAGCGACTCTTCCGCAAACGTCTCGGTAATAAAACAACCCGGTTTCATCTACTTGTGGGTATTTTCCTTTCTTAGGTCCCGTAAAGCACTTGATTGTTCCTTTTAAATACTTGCTTCCTTAATATCAAATTCATGGCCCTCTGCTCTGTTTCTGTGCTTTCTGAATACACAATAGCTTGTGCTTCAGTAGTAAAACATAGGGTAGTCCTTTCAAAGCATTTTAAATGGCCATTAACCTTAACGTGTTTAGTGTTAACTAGGTACATAACTCAATTGCACAAATGAAAGGAATAACAGTTATGCCCAAATGAGCTCAGGTCCAGGCAGAGACCGTGACCTTATGATTTCTGCCTATCAATCGTAAGGTGCAGCTGGGTTTCAGAGACACTAAAAGGTGAAAAATCATAATCTAAAATCAATTTAAGATGGTTATGAAAGCATAATAAGGACTTTTGAATGGGATGTTAAGGGAAAGCATGGCAGAGGGGTTAATTTGAGTTCATCGGAGGTGGTTGGATTGCATGGGTGCAAAGGAGAAGGGAGAATTCCAGGAGAGAATCGCTACATCAAAAGGTGTCATGGAGGGAAAACGTCAGGGATATTTGGCAGGGGGTCCAACAGACATAAGAAAGCAGGACATTTCAAAGATTCTCTGTATTAGTACCTAGATGCTCTCACTGTTTGGCACAGAAGATTTGATGGCATTCTACTGCTTATGTAATAAAGTGTGAAATCTTCAGGACAGAGTCTGAGACCTTCCATGAACTCCCACTGCCATTTTATCTCCCTCTCTGCCTGCTGTTTCGTGCCTCTCCATCGCTGTCCTACCTTCAGGCAAAGCCTGGAAGGCCTTTTTATCTGAATGTCCTTTTAGGTAGATATATTGACTTTTTTTTGATGTACAGTTATGGCAGGAAGGGCCATTTCATGACCAGGTAGCCCTTCCCGAAGACAGCTACACAAAGTCACCTGGTGGTTTGCGCTTACCAGAGACTTTTGTGGAAACAAGGTGCTCAGGTTTTTAACATTTGGCTGGCTGTGGCTGCCTGCTTTGTGGTCAGCCTGAAGAGCCACCCTATTACTGATTGCTTCATGCAACAAGACGGAGCAGAGCTGTTAAAGGTGACCAGTGTGACGCAGGTGTTGAATTACTTTTCTCAGTGTGTTATATTCTGGGCTTTCCCACTACCGAGAAAGACAACGAGGTGGTTAGCTTGAGGGTGCATGGTGCATGTTTATGTGGTATTATTCATGAGGTTAGACACAATCTCAGCCAAGTCATGGTTTGTCTCACTTTAGTAAAGCATTTCTTTGAAAAATTTCAGGTACGGTAATTGCATTTTAAAGATACATAATAAATTGCTATAAAGCTCTGGTTAGGAGGTTTGCTGAGGTGTGAACTGCCTATTTTGTTCCTTTCTCTTTTATCAATAGTTGCTTCAATCCCCACAGACTTCAGAACACAAAAGGATGCCCTGGAATATCAAAGGCTGTAGGTTTATTACTATACATTATGAATAATTTAGTGCAGTAACAAAATAACACTGATAAAAGCCAACAAGTAATATTCTATTCATAGCTGACTGGATAATCGAAGTCATTGTAGGTGCTTTTTCTAATACTAATTTAAAATTCGCATTATGGCTTTTTTACCTTCCCAAACGATAACCTCCTATTTGATGAGGTGTACTGTACACCCTTTAGCGTCCTGTACAATTGGGTTCAAAAGTACACTTTCACTTTATGCGACAGAAGGAGAATCATTCACAGATGAAGAGTAGTTTTTCCTTAGCTATTTCACCTTTCCCTTATTCTATTGGTCTAGTATTTGAAGTTCTACTGTGTATAGGTTTCCTGTAAAGTTTCATAATGATCATACTGATCTTAGGAGAAAAAAAAATTAACTTCAAAGTATCATAAAACAGTTATAATTAGGTCATTGAGAATTGACAGCCTTCAACTGTATCCAGCAGTTTATTGTAAAACTGTTCAGCCACACTTTCTAGACTGCAATCTATCTTTGATTGCAGTTTCCATTGATGTACAGGTTACAAGGCAAATTTGTTATCCTTCTCCATGAGTTCTGTCTACTACAAGAATCAGACAGCTTTCCTAATTGCCCTTAGCTGTTTTGCTTGTCTTTTTAAGCAGAGAAATACACTATTTACAACTGTTAGCAATAGGCAATAACTGGACCAAGCTGCTCTGAGATCTCTGAAGGGATGATTTGAATCACTAGGCTGTTTTTTATTTTGCTTTGTTTTCAAATCCTTGCTGTTTATAGTAGAGAAAGGGGGAAAAGCTCAAGGTCATTTTTAGTTTTTAAGGTGATTTTAGAGTCTTAGAAGACATATACTTTTTCCTTAAGAATTTAGATAACATTTAGAACACCTAACTAATCATAAGGGTCTGATCTAGGCACCAGGAAAAAAATATATATTTATTCAATATTTTTTTCTCAGATATGTGCTTGTTCAAGAACAGAATCACTGAACTCTAATCAGAAATCACAAGTGCCAGAAAAGCTAAGAGATATTTTTGGAGAGGAATCTCTTGGGTCTCATAGCAGGTAGAGGAAGAAATGTAGATCACAGAGACTGAGGTTCTCCTAAAGACGAGGGTGAGAATGCCAACTGCTCCTTCCCTACCCCTGTCTCTTCTGCAAGCCTCCCGTTTAGCTGGAAAATTATTTTTTAGTAGAGCCCAGACCTTCATATCTGATCACCACATATTCTCATCTGAGGATTTGAATCTGTATGTCAGTCAGTGACAGCATCATAGAACTATGCCATCTTTTAAGTAATCAAAGAACAATCTGGAAGCAGATGATAAAATATACAAGTAATAAGACTGATTTCATTCTGTTCTTTTCAGAGCGGCGGAATCTGAAAAGAATGCACAAAAAGAAAGCCTAGGACTTTTTTGAAATGGCTGGGGTTGTGAGGAATGCATTTTCATTTAAATTTAGACATTAGCTCAAAAATAGTTGAAGACAGTTAATAGAAAATAGGTTTGCCCACTGCAGAGAGCATTTGGGTGCTATTCAGTCTGCTCCTCACCAGACCAGCAACAAAGTCATTACAATTGCTTTTTTTTCATTTTCGTTTTTCTTAAGAAAAGGTTCAAGTTAAATTTTACACTTAAATATTAATGTGTAAACTCTTTGGATCAGTTTTCTATGACAGTGAAATCTCAAGCTCACTTGTAAACCATCAACTATCTTGTCAAATGACAACAGAGGGTAAAATATATTTACCACTATTTAAATTTGTGAAGTAAGAAGTTACAAATAGCTTACATATTCAATAAGTACTTGTCAGACAGCTGTTTTATCCAAGGTCCTACAATATTCCCAGAGGATAAGGCACAAATAAAGAGGACCATTTCTTTCAAGCGGAGGAATTATGATCTAATAAGACTCTTAAAGTTTTCATGGTATTCTCTTTTGTTGTTGTTAAAAAATATTTACAATAGCTAGTAAATTATGTCTACCTAAAAGTGTTGTCTGCTGTATTATGGGAATGAAAGAGAAGTGACATTTATTGAACACCTACTATATGTCAATCACTATGCCAGGACTTTACAAAACATAATCTCATTTTTTAAAACATAGTCTAAAAAATAAAAATTCCAATTTTATAGAAAAACTGAAATAATTGCACAAGCTCACTGAGAGACCTTGCTCGATTTTCAGTCAGTTCCACAATGATGCCCTTCATAGCAAAAGGCACAGATCTGAGATCCCGTGCTGCACTCCCTTGTCATGTCTGCTTAACCTTCCTTAGTCTCAACAGTTCCTCAGCCTCTACTCAGCTGCCACGACTTTGACATTTTTGAAGGTTACAGGCCAGACATTTTGTAGAATGCCCATCAGTCTGAATTTGCCTAATGTTTTCTTAGCATTATATTCAAATTATGCCCACTGGGCATGAACAACGCAGAAGTCAGGCTGCGTACTTCTCACTGCATCCTTCTGGTACCCATCCTGCCCTCTCATGCCATTACTGATAATCTAATTGTAAGTTACAATGTACATTCCACACTGAAACTCAAATATTGCAAATATTACAAATGCGCAAAAAAGAAAAAAGAGTTAATTGTGATTTTCCTGCCCTATAACTAAGAGACTGGCTACAATCACCCTATTTTCTGTTTGCATATCTTAACATGCAGTGATCTTGCTTGTGTGTTTCATATTATTTAATTTTTGCATACAACCATATGCTTTTTTACACTGCTATTTGCTAATAGGGGCATTTGCCTAAGGTGACACAGATGAAGCTACGATGTGAAAAGAGGTATCCTGACCCCAAATAGTATGATTTATTATTTATGGAGTTATAAAGTATATTGGTATGTAAAGGCTTTATTTGGTAGATCTTAAACCAAACATCTTTCATCTCTGCGAATGAAATAAAAAAAAAAACAAAATTTCACAGGGATTGTTAATTATGTGAACAACTTGGTCTCATTTTGTTGAGGAAAATACTTCCTCATCATCTTTACATTATTGATTACAGTATTTTTTTAAAATATACCTGACTGTTTGCTAATCTCTCTGGATGGCTCTGCGCTCACACTTCCACTTTGCCTATATTATATGTTGCTAAATAAGCAAAATCTTACAATCGGTAATATTCTGTTGAAACTCGCCCTGGAGTAAATATTGAAGCTGGACTGTATTTCTAGTCTGTGTCTGACTATCTCTGGGCATGTTTTTGGTAGTTTGATTTCTTGGTGCCTCAGTTTTCTTTTCTGCAAAATCAATAGACTGTTTCTCCTTGATTTTCTATGTATCGTTGTGAGAATCAGTACAAGGAAGAAATCAGTATATGAACAGATGGGAAGCATTTGCATTCGCCTCCTCCTTTTATTTTTTCTTTTCTTCCTCCTCAACGTCTCCCTCACTGTCCTAAGGCAAACTGTGCCCTGTCACTTAGGATGCAAGGGCCATTAGTCCTCCAAGGGAGGGCAACCCAGTTTCTTCTCTAAAGGCTGCAGGGATCCACATCAAGTGCCCTAATCCGTGAAACCAAGGTCTTTATTCCCTGTCCTTCTCTTTCTCATAAAATGACATTCAAGTGCCTTGAGGACCCAGACCCCAGACAAAGCAAGGCAGGTGGGTGGGAGGGGAAGTTGGGTGCCTGCAGCAGAGAACAGCTTTGATTCTGGCCAGGTTTACAGTGAAGACATGCCAGTCAATGCCATTTTTCACAGGCGATATTCCTTAAACTTGCCACCATTGAGTCTCCTCTCCTCCTCCTCACCTGCCCATTTCCAACACCCTCCTTCCTCTCCTCTTCACCCACCTGGCTTTTTGTCCTAGAACGAGTTTCAGGTTCCTCGGTAGGTTCCGTTGCCTTTTCCTCTCCGACACCTGCAATTCCATTAGCAGGGAACAGACAGGAGTTATAAAATGACCCTGGACAACACTAAGTTGCATAAAGTTTCTGTCTGGCCTTATTGAGACGTGTTGGTTAGTTACTTGAGATTGGATTCTTGGAAATGGAGGATGGTGGGGACACTAAGCTCTGTGCTTAAAGGCACAGAGGAGCATGGAGCAGACAGGACACCCTTTGAACCAATACAAAAAGAAGGTCTCATAGGGGTAGCTTTGATGATGACGTGTCCATCTGTGTGTTTCTATCTAGACTAGTAATGAAGGCATGGGGGCAGGGGGTATTCTCTCTCTCTATCTCTCCATTCATTTATTGAATCGTTCATCAAATACAGCATTATAATGTGAGGCACTGTGGCAAGACTGGAATACAGAGATAAATACAGGTTGGGCCCTGCTGTCGGGATACTTTTATTGGGGTAGGCAGAACAGGTTATGTAGCAAATCATTTGAAAAAATTCTTTTGGCTCAGTCTCTTCCATGTGGCCAGAATCATGTTGTAAAATGTATATTCTGAAGGCAGAGTGTTTCAATATTTCTAATCCTAGATCTTGAGCAAGAACAATCTTACAGAGATCTGTGAACCACTGAGAACAAGTTTCACCCAGTGTATATCCTACTAGCTTTGGCTGACATTTACAGTCAATGCAACAAATAAACTCAAAATAATACATTGCAAAAAAAGTGATGAAAGAGTAGAGAGTTTGCTAATTTGTATATGAATTAAATTTCAATGTGTCTCGGTAAAATTGAAATTAATTAAATGACTGTACCTTTAAAAAATGTTACATAATATATCTATCCCTAGGGAATGCTACTGTAAGATTTGTCATTCTCATTACTTCAGTAGGAAAAAAAAAGTCTTATATTATCTGACTACAATGTAATCTAAAGGAAGCCAAAAATATTTTGCTTTTTACTATGAGGATTACACTGAAACTCACTCCTTATTTAGTTCATTATAGAATCAGAGAGATCATTGCTTAAAACATAGATTTTATTCTTGTTGCATTGACTAATCTTACTTCAAATCAATAAATGTTCATTATCATTTTCTTCCAGGGTCAAGGCAGTATGCTGTGATTCTTATTGGAGGAAACGGCGCTCATCTGAAGTAGCTTGAAATAGTAAGTAGTTCAGTCAGTGGAATCTGGTATCAGATCAAACTCTTTCCTCTCTGTAGTTCTGTAAATTCAGGCAGGTCTGGTCTGTCCTTTTGACGCTATTGTGAAGATAAACTGACTGGTACGTGTAAACGTGTTAGTTGACCTCAGAATAGAGTCAGTGATAAATACATGTTGAATAATATAAGAAGTAGGGCTTGTTTGCTTTTTTTAAAAATATCTATTGAAAATCTCAGATCATTAGAACACCATTTCTTAGTAAGTGAATCCATTTAAAACTTAGGTCAACATTTTATAATTAGAAGCATATGACCCATTAAAGCTGAAAAATCTGTTGTTTTTGTTTTGTTTTCTTTCTTTTTTTTTCTTAAAGGACTTCAGAGCCAAGGGAAGGGCCTTCGCCAGCCAGGATCCATCTCGCTCCCATCACAGCCTTATTAACCGGCTTTGAGAGTGAAACAGGACATGCTTTCTGGTCTTGGACTTGATTTCAAGTGCGTGCTTGACATCCGGGGTAATTTCCAGACATGTTTTTAGCTGCTCTGAAGTGAAGAAGCCTTTTGTGATAGCAGCAGTGTGTGTCCCGCTTGAGAATGGAACTCCCATAGAGGTTCTGGGCAGAAGCATGCCGCTGGGGGTCAGAATTTTCTTCTGGAGGTTTCTGGAATGTCCCCTGAGATATGTCCTGCCTGCATTTCACAAATCTCTTGAACCAACAAGTATCTCGGTAGCCTGTGCTCACGGACGGAAGATGGATTCTAACGGGTGTGGAGCACTGGGAGTGTCCTGAGAGGTGACAGAGGAACATTGGCTTGTCCGGAGAATTTCCAAGAAATGCACCAATCTTCATCATGCGCTCTTTAGAAATCAGGAAATCAGGCACAGGTCATAAATTAAATATGGCTAGAACTAGCTGTCTGTTTCCTGTTGGACCCACACTGTATTATGCCATCTTTGAAATTAGTTGCTCATACTTCAGAACTTTGTAATTTCATATAAGAATCTGGGTTTCTGGCTTCTTTAAAAATAAAACAAAACAGATTTAACCCAACTGGTCCCATGTGCCCATGGCTGGAGGGCTGTGCAGAGGCTCTATTATAAAGTGCTGAAGGACACTGACACTGGATTGCCTTCCAAGTTCCATCCTTAGCTGTGTTCCTTGGGGAAGTTGCTTATCCTCTCTGTGCCTATTTCCTTGACCTTAAGATGGAGATAACGGACTGCACCTCTTCATTCAGGTTGTTGTGCAGATTGAATGAATTAATACCTCTAAACTACAAAGATGACTGCCTCGCCCCCAGTAATTAATATGAGTACCAACAATTCAGTTGCATGCTTAGGGGAGTCATGGGCTTTCAGATTGCTCCCAAACCCTCTGTTCCCATTTCACCAACTACTTTGTAACCTGTAAATGTTTGACTTTTTAACTCTTTGAGTCATCACCATTTTTTTCCTGAAACAAAGTCGTGGATATAGATTAACCAGACTTCCTAGACTACTGTAAATGAACAATTCAAAAATAAAGAAGGGAAAAAAAAAAGTTTTATGAGAAAAAGCTGACATCCTACAAACTGTTAAAATACCTAAATTACCATTTGGAGAGCCAGATATGGATTTTATAATTCCATTATCTGCCTAAAACAGTCAGATTAAAGAATTTAAGACTCACGTTTCACCATAAATATAAACAGCTTACAAATGACAAGGCAATCTTTTGTTTACCACTTTGCTATTTTTAGATTCAGTTGTGGAACTCTGAAAGTAGAATGTAGATATGTGTCTTTTTTTTAAAATTGAATTTGAAAGTAATAACGTTTCATGTTGAAAAGAACATAAAATTGATTTTCTGATTAAGGGTTCAACTGCTCAAATTAAAAAACCATTAAAAGTGATTATGATAAGTAACTATAATACATTTTCCAACTTTATGGTTGGTTTTTTTCGGCTCTTGCTCCTCGAAAGCAGGGGGTTAAACAGAGCACCGGAGAAGCGTCAGCAGCTGGAGTTCAAGCTCCAGCACCACCACTAAGGGTCTGAACATGACCCCTAAACACGCAGGGACCCTGCGGATTCACCTGTCAAATCGAGAATTCCTCTGTTGTGTCACACAGGAGCGGCATGATCATCAATTAGATTCATTAAGGGAAAACTACTAATAAATTTTAATAAACTGCACACAGCCAGTGGTTGTTTCGGTATTTAATACACAAAATCTGATAACTTAAAATAATTGAATTAATCATCTAAGGAGTTTTACATTTTTTCCGTTTTTAATGATTTTTTATGTTTGTTGATACTTTCTTAAAAAGCCAACTGATCATGTTAAGTATATTGCATCTTATAAAAAAATAATGTGCTAAACAAAGGAGAAATTTTATCGGCCTTTCTTCCTAATAGCCAAAACTCAAAGCTAATAGAAATTGTTACTGGGCTTCAATGTGCT
This sequence comes from Manis javanica, assembly GCF_040802235.1. Taxonomy (NCBI): domain Eukaryota; kingdom Metazoa; phylum Chordata; class Mammalia; order Pholidota; family Manidae; genus Manis; species Manis javanica. The sequence goes on from NC_133167.1 coordinate 103,557,655, forward strand.
CCCCAAACTAGTGTTGCCTATAAAATGCAGCACTTTTTAGCAGTGAGATGCTGAAGAGAAAAAACTCAAACCATTCGTTATTCTGGACAGATGAGAAACATCTCATGGGAAGACTGTAAAAATCTACTGTGAAGAATAAAGTTGTAATATACTGTCAGCAACAATTTGCCTTGGCAGGAGATGGAGAATATGATCTAATAATCCCTTTTATTTCTAATTTCTATGATTCTGTTCTTTTTTTTTTAAGCCTTCTTTGATTCTCTGAACTCAGTTCTGCTACATACTGAGCCAGAATCTCCCAGCACTGGAGCTGTTCTCTGGCGTCAGTGGGCACTTCTGGAAAACACATTAATATGGTTCAGTGGGTTAACTCTTTTATGGCTTATGTGTTCTGAACTACACCTCTGTGTTTACATGTGAACTATGTTCATTCTTAGGAGTTGATGCAGTGTTTTTTTTACAGGGTCAAAATCAGCAAAACCCTGAAACTACAGCTAGGCTGCTCTCATTCGTTTCAGCTCTTGCTTTTCATTGCATACAGAGTATCAGGCACTCTTGTTGTAACCCCTGCTATTGGTGTGTTTCTCTGCTATGCAGATATTGCTTAAAAACTCTTAGGATTCCTTTGTGTCTATAGTACAAAGAATACATTAAGATGACAGTGCCTACATGTTTGAGGAGAAATTACTTACTGACCACCTATTAGTATTAGGCACTGCTCTAGGGGCCAAGAACACAGTAGGGAAACATAGCAGCCACATCGCCCTACCACATGCGGCTTACCTCTAATAGGGAATCAAACGAACAAACATGATGAATAAGTAAAATATGGAATATCTAGATAGCGATCAATGCTAACCAGAAAATTAAAGGAGGAAACAACGATAACAAATGCACAGAATAGAGGGAGGTTCACTTTAGCTAGGATGGCCAGGGAAGGCATCTTGTAATTATTTTATTTACATTGTATTATTTTTATTTTTACCTGCATGTTCTCCACTCAGAGAAACAGGCAATATCTTATGCATCTTTGTATCTCAAATTCCAAGTAATAATAAATATTGAATAAGTAAATGGCACACTGCAATCTATACACCTTCTGTTTTTAAGGGTCACTCACATACATCTGAATCTATTTTCTGAGTGAAGGAAAGTTAAAACTGGAGACTCATTCTTGGGTGTTGGATTTTTTAGGAAAACACAAAATGCAAGTTCTATGAGGGTAGGGATACTGCCTGTTTTGTCACAACAGAATCCCACATGCATAGAAATAGGTCATGGTAGGGGCTTAATAATTTTTTGAATGAATGAAGGAAACATATGGGCAGATGAAAATCCAGGCACGCGGCCAAGTGAAGAGGGGATCACACCGACCCTTAGCAGTTACACGCTATGCTACTCCTTCATGGAACTGGAAAACATGAAAGAATATGCATTATTTTGTACTTTTGCCTCTAAAATGATAGGGAATTATTTTATTCCAAGGACAGAATGGAACGACTACTACTCGAAAAATCCAGCACATAGGAAATACACGTCTCACTGCAGATGTGCAAGAAAATGATTGACTTCTTGGCTTAAATTAAAAATAAACAAGCAAACGAAAAACCCACGGGCTTTTGTTGACAATTAAAGCAGCATTCCTCTACCTAATTACTTGGAATACAAAAATCTCAGGGGAAGGGAGAGGGGTCAGAACTTATTACTTTTAGTGGTCATTATTGCTCTTTTAAAAATTGATATCGAAGAATTTCATATGGTTTCCCCTGGAGGAAATTTTCCGAGGGATGAATCGGAGGCAATGAAAGGGGGTGAAGAAGTCTGAGAGACTGGAGAGGGGTTGCCTAGTTCATAGTCTGTGTAAAGAAAACTGTTGCATAATGGAAACATGTACTAATATCCTATGCAAAACTTTATGAATTGCACTACATAAAAAAAAAAAGGCAGGATAAGAAGTCTAGAAAAATAAAGGCTAATAACAGCAAGAAAGAATTCCAAGTCTGAAGACTGGGGTTCAAAACTACTCTCTTTACCTTTACTAATTATTTAGTCCTGGATCAGCCATCAGACTCTTCGAAAAGTAATTCTGTTATTTACTCAGTGGGGATAATAATAAGTCTATCAAGCTTATCTTGTAGGATTTTGTGAAAATCAAGGAGGAGAATGAGAGGCTAGTGAAAGAAAAATGGAAAAAATATTTATGCAAATATTAGTTAGGGGCCAAATAACAAAACAGACATCTCTGTCGTGTGCTAATTATGCAATAAATAAAAATGAACAACACAAATTATAATAAATTTCTCTTTGCTGCCAATATATAATTTCCATTAGAAAACCTGTTTTATAATAATGTAAAACAATGCACAGGGTAGGCTATGTTGATTTTCCCCCTTCTAATGTAATATGGTATCTCTAGGATTCCTGGCATTACATAGGATTGGATTTTTTTTTTTTCTTTAATGTGGTTCTGAGATACTGGGTACATTTTCAAAATTATTTTGCTTGTACAGATGATCATTTTAAAAAGACTGTACAATAAGTTGGTCATGGGGATAGCAGTGCAGCACAGAGTATATAGTCAATGATTTTGTAACATCTTTCTATGTGGACAGACAGTAACTGCACTAGAGGGGGTGAGTATTTAATAATAGGGGTAACTGCTGAACCACTGTGCTGTATATTCGTAACCAATATAAAATTGTATATCAATGAAACTTCAATAAAAAAGAGGGAGAAAAGCCCCAAAATTGTTTCACAAATATATTATTTTATATTTTATATATATATATATATATATACATACATATATATTTTATATAGCTTATACAGCTTTATTGCCTGACTTGTTTTGTAGTCACTGTTCTCAACATGTAACAAAGCCATACATATGCTTCCACCGCTTACTGGCTGAAGTAACACACCTTCAGGATTTTAGGAAACTCTCACCCAGGGAGAGGAAGATGCAAATACCCTGAGATAGCTAAACTTCGGTTCATCAAATTGACAAGACTCATTTTGAAAGCCTTGCCTTGCTGTGTCTACCAACCTTCAACCTTAGGTCATGACCTTAGTCTTAACCACACTCCTGCTCAAAAGTCTCCAAAATTAGATAAATATTTTGCCTTTCTCTCCCCTCTCCAAAATACTCCTAAGATTCTATGAACATAGTGGTCCCTTACTACAGTAAGCAGTAAACATGACTTTACATCATCAATGGCCTATTTTGTGTGCTGTATCCTGGGAACTGGAATTGGGAGAACCTCAAGAGATCTGAGAGGATTAGTGGAATTTTATTTTTTCTTCCATTTGCAGAATTGTTCTAACAAATTCAAACACCTTTCAAACTGAAATATGGAATTAAGAAATTAAATTATCTCCATGAAGTGGGGCTTCTAATGCTTAATTTATACTTCTCGGTAGACTGAACCAATGTCCATTTTCAGAGAGAAAAGAAAACTTGACACAGTGAAAGTTTGCACAGCAAAATATGCCAATTGCTTTTGCAAACCACATGACCTTTGGTAATATTCATCGACTGCGGTACGTTTGAAAATGCTACTCACATATACTCCATATTCCACATAATCATTGGTGAGACATGATTCCCTTTGTGAGAATTAAAATCCAAGAAGCATGGACTAAAACAAGAGTGTTTTTCTGACTTTGTTGCACAGGTTAACTCCTCTCACCTGAAATGGGTGTCACACGTATAACAAACAGTGAACAGACTTTCATTATCTATCTATCAATCATTCACATTTATAAAGAATCTTTCAGGTGTGTATTTTAAAGTGATGTATTAAAAAATGGAAATTATGCTTTCAGATAAAAGCAGTTCTAAAAATATATTAAATGTAGGTTTAAATTTAGATAACATGGCAGTAGATTTCACTTCAAAGGGGGAAGATTTGAAAGTGAAGGACAGCAAAAGGCCCACAGTCCTACCAGATTCACGTTTGTCGGGCTATCCAGGCCATCAAATCTACGCAGAGAACTACATCTTGAGCAAATCTGGCCATATAGGTCAACTGTTAGGATGCATCTGATCTAGTCCTTGATGTCAGGTATCTGGTATTGAGCGTGGTTGGTGTCTAATTACTATAAGAGACACTATTGATTTAAGCTAGTATAAACTCTCTCTTTGTAGCTTAAGGAGTAGAACTAGAGAAATCTGTCTCCCTCCACCCTCCAGCAAGTCAGCAGATAGCTTCTGTCCATTTGAACAAAAGAACTGGAAGTTTTCCCACCAGGAACTTCCAATTCTCAACCTTGAGTTAAGACGACAATGGGTTGAAAGGAGGGAAAGATGCCCGGAAACACACATCAGTACTTTAACAACCAATACATTCCTAGGGGAGATGACTGTGGAAGTAATGTTTTGAAGTCAGTAAACAGATGACACTGATTTTCAAACTAGTGACAGGTTTGTCCCAAAAGTAGACCAAGCTGATCCTAGAAGGCATTAATAAACATTTTTTCAATCTCATACAGGAGAAAAAGAAAAAAACAAAAATAAAGAAAAACTTTACTTCCAGGAATTCCACAATAAGTGGTACATAAAAAAGTCATTTTAATCATCCAAATAGTATGTCAACCAAAAATGTTTGCCTAGACCCCAAATCACTAACTTCATTAGCTGCATGATAGAGGTCAAAAAGAAAAACAAAACAATTATTGGAATAAAAGGAAAACTAAACTTACAGTTCCTGTCTCTCCCCAGTGTCTTGAGTCATTACTCTAAGTGCTGAGTTAGAAGGACTGCCAAGCTTATTAACTATTTCAGGCCATGAACACGTCATTTGCGATGACTGTTGCAATCATGCACCTCTTGAAAATTCTCAGTGACCCTAGAGCTGCGCTGGACCCAGAGGAGAGCATGCTCCCACTGAGTTCAGACGTTCATGCCATCCATGAAATCAAATTCCCAAATAATAGGGTATTTTACAGAGTCTCAAGTTGTAGATGTTGGGCCAGAGGGTAAAAATGGGGAGGCACCGAAAGGAGTAGAGACAGAGGCCAGTGTAGGTGAGCTTCGGTTATCATGTTGGATGGCATGGCTACTTCCTCTCCTTGTCTGCATGTTAATATAACTGTGAAGCCAGACAAAGCATTCTGTGTACCACTGGTGCCCTAGAGCCATTGGATTGACAGCTGCAAAGGGCCTTCTCGGGGCTGTTTCCAAGCCTCACTCTGACACAGGAGCAGGTAGAAAGCTGAGCAAGACCATCACATGCCAGAACATGACTACCTTTAGGTAAAACTGTTCTAATACTGCAAGTGTTTCTGTTTACTTAAGATTCAGAGAGGTTACATTTTTATAAGTATGTCTCTATTTACCTAAGGTTTAATAGGATCCCCTAGTTTGGAAACCTTATTGTAAATGTCAACAGTCACATGGGGATCCCATTTAGGAGTTTTACTTTTACTTCATGTCGAGTGAAACAAAAATACTGACTAAATATACTATACTGCAGAAATATGGTAGGTGGGTTTGCATTTTATTTATCATAACACCTATGTGCCCAAAGTGGTATTACATAGAGAGGTACTATTATTTAGTTTCCAGAACATGCTTATTGGGAGAAATCCATACGTGTACTAAATCTGATATTTCTCTAAATCTCTACAATTTACAGGTTGTAAACAGGCATGAAGAACAGGAAATGCTGAAAATCAGATACACCTGGCTTTCAACCCTCTCTAGTGTGTTAGATAAATAGGTGATAGACAGATAATAGAGATACAGATACACACACAAGTATAGATCATTTTGACCAAGTCTTAAGTCTTTCAATTTTAGTTGGCTATTTTCTAATAGTGTTTTGGTAAGAATTAAATAATAACTTAGGCAAAACACAGAGTAACACTGCTTGGTGCATTTTATGTATCTCTTAACTTCTATACTTTGTCTTTTAATACGTTTGAATTTGTAGATTCTCAAGGTATCAGTGAAAGCCTGGATTGACTTGAAATCTAAACTAGAGAACAGATATCCACAGAAGATTCACCATAGGAATACATTATACAGCAAACAGTATGCATGCTTTTAATATATTGCCTAACTTGCAAATTTCTTACATGAGCACATCGGGTCAGAAGCCCGTCCTTTGAATAGGGTAGGTGCCACTAGACAACCTAAGTAATGCACAGTCTGCACCTGACGGGAAACTTCTAAATGACAGTATGATTGAAAACATGGTGCTGATTATTAGTGACCTGCGAAGATACATGGCTTTATCAATATGGAATCAATACTATAATAATCTTCTGGGATCATTGTAATATGAATTTTTAGTTGATGTACAAGGCGACTGTGTATTGAAAATATCCCATCATGCTGTTGCACGAAACTGTCCTGCTAATCTTAACTGCTCTTTCATCTCCCTGCCTTTCAGCATCATAGAAGGTATTTTTCTAGTAGCATGTGGCTCGGTTGCAGACACCACAGGCGGTTATGTTGATGGTTTTGAAGCTGCCTCTATATCCAGATGCTTTTGCTGGGCCGGACTGTGGAGGCAATCATAAATGCCAAGATTTTATCTTCTATTTTCCCGAACACTTCAGCTCTGGGACAGTCCCCCTCTTTCCCCATAGAGTGCATTGCCACGCTATCTACCATAATAAATACACAGCCTTTCAAAGGAACAGTTTATCCATCTGGGTCCTGGTGTATCCACTTTGAATGCTTTATCCTGTACAACAGCAGAAAACATCTCAGAAAACAATTTCTAAAGATGTTTGGTATTGCATACCCAGTAGGATAGCAAAATTCAACAAGGCTCTTACTTACCTGCATAGGAAAGAAATCGCCTTATTACATTTTAGTGTATTCATTGTATAGTTTTGTTTTTGAATATGCCTTCATTTGGTAGCTTTGAACTACTGTTCTACCAGTTCTTTGAGATCTAATAGTCTCCTGCCATAGAACTTGTCATTTATTGAGCATTTACAATGTAACAGCTACGTGCCAAGCTGTTTCTGCATTTAATTTCACAGAAATATCTAGGTTTAAGCACTATTTTTGTTCCCATTTTACAGGTGAAGACATTAAACTTTAGGGAATTTAAGTAATCTGCCTAAGGGCATTCAGTAAATGGGTAAGGCATTAAACCCAGAGATACATGTCTAAATTATTTCTTAATTTTAACTATTTCAGATGTTTTCAATAGTACACAATTGACTTCAAATATGTTTTGGGATGAAATGACAAAGTTTACCTTCTATATAGTATTTGCTTGACAGCATTCGAGAGAAAAACTACATCCTAAATCAGAAATTAAAAAAGGATTAGCATGAAATTGGTCAACATACGTTCACTTTATTTTCTCGGTTCAGTAATGAAGATTTTTATTTCTTTAAAGAGATGGCTAAGGTGTGGTGACTGTAAAGACAAAGATTCTGTGCATCCATACACAAAAGCCTGGCTTCTGGAGAAAATGTGTTCCTTTGTATCTGAGTAAAAAGTGTTCAAAATGAAAGACATAAGCCAAGGCTTCTTTAAAGTAGAAGAATATTATTTTCCATACGAATCAAAAAAATTAATGAGTTAACTGATTAACTAATTAATATAAGGACTAAACCAACCACATCTTTGAACTTTCATGCTGTATTTTAGCCCAGAAAGTAATGGAAATGCCAACACCATCTTATCAATAATGGCACCAATAGGGCTTCAGGCTGTACAACAAACTTTCTTTTTACTTTCATTTTCCCCTTTTTAAGTTGAGCCCAAGAGGGCAGAGGGGGCTCTTTGATAAGATTCTTGGGAACTGCTGTTTGTAAAAAACACTGGGCGAGATCTTTAAATTGACAGTTTTTAGATTGACAATTTCATTCCGAGGTTCCTTCTGCATTCCTGTGCTCCAGTTTTAATTATCACTTAGAGTAAGTGTACTGGATATATACTTATCAACTCCTCATTTCCCCTGTGGACCACACTGTGGGTTGCAAAATACAATTTCCATTTTGTCTGCTGATGGCCTAAATAAGGTACACAGAAAACAACAAGGATGTGCTTCTTAATTTAGCAAGATAAGATGCTCATGTAACAGTGGCCCTGGGGGTTAGATTGGAGGAGAAAGAGAAATAGATTCTACCTCTGTGGAGTTGAATAATTTCTAAAAGATTTAGCACAAAAGAACTGGGCCATCCCACATTATGAACGCTTAGAAAAATCTAACAATAATGTATTAATTTTTTTCCTATTCTTTAATATAGGGATCCATGGCATACATGCAATTATATCTCATGATATTTTAAGCACAACCATCATAGAAACAGAATTGTGAAAGAAGTGTTAAGGATATGAATATTATGCAAGGTTGTATTAAAATATATTGGACTGTAAATACTTACATGTATATCATGCATCATTTAATTCTTAACATTAACACTTTCAGTGTGTAAGCAAAATAAATACTATAATAAAATATCCTAATATAAAATATGTAAAATTTTTTAATTGAATACTTAACAGTTAATTTCAGAATGAATTTTCCCACCAGGGATCTATATTATTCAGTTTCCTTGTCATACATTCTCTGAATACATGATCCTTTACCATTCAAAGCTAATACATTTTCCAAGCCATATTTCTTATCATAATCATCACTGCCACTATCATTGGCAAAATTTAATGAATTCTCATTAGCAGCTAAGTCTTAGGAATCCACAAAGTTACACAGTATGGTCAGGATTAAGCAGGTTTACGGGGCTGCCAGGATATGTGAATCAGATAAAGCATCATACAGAACAATGGAAGAGCATTTTGGTTTGTGAATATCATAAGGCTTCATGGAGGAAATGGGACTTGAGATGGACTGAATAGTTAGGACTTATGTAAGAACATAGGAATGAGAAAAATACTTCCCTCATGCAGTATAGCAAGAACAAAAGCGTACTGTGCCTAAGCCCTTGACTCTGGACAAGTTTTATGCAATGGGAGATGACAGTGGACAGCCACCTTAGAGAGGGTTATGCCATTGACCTACACATGGCATTTGTACTTTCCACTGGGGGCAATGGAGGACCACTGAGTGTTTCTGAGTAGAAGCGATGATAATTGCAACTCTATATTTGGAAAATAAGCTTATTTATTGTGTGACATAATAGAAGAAGCTATAAAAAATAGATAGGACAAGGAAGGGTATGTCTGATGTAACTGGTTTCCTACACTTTGCGTTTTCTTGTTCATGTATATCACCTTTTTTATTTCCCCTCTCATGATGAGTTCAAACTTATTTGTGTATACTTCTGGAAACTAAGACAAATGGCAGTTTAATATAGGAATACAAGAGATATACAAAACACACCATAAGAGAGGTAGCCTTGAGTGACTGAATATTCTAGATGACAGAAAAGAGGATTAGAATAGTCTGGGAGAGCTTCAGAGGACAGAGGATTTAGGCTGGTTCTGTATAGGTGTTTATGTCTTTAATTATTTATTATTTAGGCTAAAAGGAACCAGAAAATAATGATTTAAATTTGACTACAATGCATTACTTCTTGTTGTTTACCTTCCAATACATGTGAATCAATTTGTACTCTCTAAATAGTGCTTGACAATAGAGCAGGTACACATATGGGTTGGTAAAAACAGTTTACAATTAATTTATGATAATTCAGATAGGCACTTGCACTTAATAAAAAAAAATATGATTGTAGAGAAATCAGGAAAACAATTCCATTCACAATTGTATCAAAAAGAATAAAATACCTAGGAATAAACCCAACTAAGGAAATGAAAGACCTATACTCTGAAAATTGCAAGACACTCATGAGAGAAATTAAAGAAGATACCAATAAATGGAAACACATCCTGTGCTCATTGATAGGAAGAATTAATATTGTCAAAATGTCCATCCTGCCTAAAGCAATCTGCAAATTCAAAGCAATTCCTATCAAAATACTAGAGCAAAATAGTTCTATAATTCATATGGAACCACAAAAGACCCCAAGTAGCCAAAGCAATCCTGAGAACAAAGAATAAAGCAGGGGGAATTATGTTTCCCAACTTCAAGCTCTACAACAAAGCCACAGTAATCAAGACAATTTGGTACTGGTACAAGAACAGAGCCATAGACCAATGGAACAGACTAGAGAGCCCAGATATAAACCCAAGCATATATGTCAATTAATATACGAAAAAGGAGTCATGGATAAACAATGGGGAAATGACAGCCCCTTCAACAACTGGTGTTGGCAAAACTGGACAGCTACATGCAAGGAATGAAACTGGATTATTGTGTAACCCCATACATAAAAGTAAACTAAAAATGGATCAAAGACCTGAATATAAGTCATGAAACCATAAAACTCTTAGAAGAAAACATAGGCAAAAATCTCTTAAATACAAACATGAGCAACTTTTTCTTGAACACATTTCCTCAGGCAAAGGAAACAAAATAAAAAATGAACAAATGGGACTACATCATGCTTAAAAGCTTCTGTACAGCAAAGGGCACCATCAGCAGAACAAAAAGGCATCCTACAGTATGAGAGAAATATATTTGTAAATACATATCAGAAAAAGGGTTAACATCCAAACATATAAAAAACTCACATACCTAAACACCCAGAAAGCCAAAACATGCACATGAAAAGATGCTCCACATCACTAATTACCAGGGAAATGCAAATTAAAACCACAATGAGATATCACCTCACACCAGTTAGGATGGCCAACATAGAAAAGATGAGGAACAACAAATGCTGGTGAGGATGCGGAGAAAGGGGAACCCTCCTACACTGCTGGTGGGAATGTAAACTAATTCAACCATTGTAGAAAGCAGTGTGGAGGTTCCTCAAAAAACTCAAAATAGAAATACCATTTGACCCAGAAATTCCACACCTAGGAATTTACCCTAAGAATGCAGGATCCCAGTTTCAAAAAGACATATGCACCCATATGTTTATCACAGCACTATTAACAATAGCCAAGAAATGGAAGCAACCTAAGTGTCCATCAGTAGATGAATGGATAAAGAAGATGTGGTACATATACATAATGGAATATTATTTAGCCATAAGGAGAAAACAAATCCTACCATTTGCAACAACATAGATGGAGTTTTAGGGTATTATGCTCAGTGAAATAAACCAGGTGCAGAAAGACAAGGACCAAATGATTTCACTCATCTGTGGACCATAAGAACAAAGCAAAAACTGAAGGAACAACACAGCAGCAGACTCACAGAACCCAAGAAGGGACTAACAGTTGCCAAAGGGAAAGGGACTGGCGAAGGTGGGTGGGAAGGGAGGGAGAAAGGGAATAAGGGGCATTACGATTAGCACACATAATGTAGCAGGGGGACACGGGGAAGGCAGTATAGCACAGAGAAGACAAGTAGTGACTCTATAACATCTTACTACACTGATGGTCAGTGACTGTAATGGGGGTATATTGTGGGGACTTGATAATGGGGGGAATCTAGTAACCACAATGTTGCTCATGTGATTGTACATTAATGATACAAAATAAAAAAAGGAAGAAATAAATCAAAGCCAATAAAGAAATTTTCCATGCTGAAAAAAATATCATTGTATAATCTCTATTGTACCTTTTATGTTCTCTAAGTATCTGTGGACACAATGTAAATTTTTTCTTCTACCACTAAAGCAGCTAGATCCAACTATACCTGAAGCCATTACCTAAGGACTTTTCTTTATTGTTTCCAACAGATTACTATATTTTTGTGAGTTGAGGATTTCATCATTTAATTGTAATTAAAAGGTTCATGACTAATACAAAGAACCTTTCATCAGCTCTATTAACTATGAAGAGTTTTTAAAAAGAAAGAAAAGATTTATGATGATCAGAACAGCCATTTCACTACCTTCTGATCAGCCTGTTTTTTTATGCATTTCCTTGTCATAAATATCATTTGGTTAACTTAGTAGCATAAACCACTTATGATTTCAGCTCAGTGAGTATTTTATGTATACATAAACATGTAAGAAACTTACCTAGTACTGGGAATAGACAAAGATGAAACAACTCAACTTTCTTACTCTGAACACACAAGTCTTGAGCTTACCTGATTCACAAACGTGTGAACTGTATTGCCAAAATAAAGATACACGTATACATTTATGGCTGCTATTTCCTCCATTAGCTGTAAACACATTGAAGCCATGAATTGGATCTTGGCCCAGTTCAGCTCTAACACCTGTGTAGAGAGTACTAGTGCTATATGGTCTGAATATGCTCCCCACCCCCAACAATTCAGAGAGCCCTCATGAATGAGATTAATGCCCTTATAAAAGAGGATCCACAGAGATCCCTACCCTAGCGCCCCCCTCCCCCGTCATGTGAGAATGTGAGAAGTCTGTTTCCCAGGGGCCGAGTTCAATGACACTGGCCCTCTGTTCTCAGACTTGCAGCCTCAAGAACTATAAGAATAAATTTCTGTTTTATAAGCTACAGGATGTCTGATATGTTGTTATAGCAGCCTAAATATCCTAGGATGGCTGCTATTTGTTAATAAAGTTCTTATAATTTCCTTGGACTATCAATTTTCTTTGAGCAACTCTTAAAACAATGTATAGTTTTTGCTATTGTTACCCCTTATTCAATTAGTAACGTTATCTGTTCGTAAATGATTTGTCATCTACATCTGGAAGAATTTTAAATCCTCCTCAACAATATGTTTATAATGATGAAATGATGGTTTTGAAATAAAGCATTCTGCAATTTGCTATTTTTAGGGGAAGAAAAAAGATTCTCAGCAGAAAAATAAACTATCTATAGATATATATAGTGCGTGTGTGTATGTGTGTGTACACACACACCATGCATTTAATCTTATCAAACTGCCTTATATTTTGGAGGTACAGACACACACACACACACACACACACACACATGCCTTCCTTCTCACACCTCATTCTCTCTGTAATAACATGATCTCAGCACCAATCCTCCCCTCTGATTACAGCGAGATTCCAAGACCTCAGCGGCCTTTCTACTGCAGAGCTGTTTCTGGCCCCACACCGATCCTGATGCATTTGCTATCCCCTTAGGCATTGGCTGTGATTCCCCACCACGCTCCCCTTCCCACCTTAAAGCCAAGATCTAACCCAGTGTCAGGTGACAAATAGGTAACACAACAGTCTGAAGAAATGCACAAATACATCGTTATTCCTTCTGAAGGGCAGGCTTTGCTGAAACAGGCTCTACCTCAGCACCTGGGTTCAGGTAAATCAAATAACGTTTACTTTCAGGAAGGGGCTGCATTAGCAAACTGGCCGGAGCCACTTCTCTTGATTTCTTGCACATTTTAAAAATCTCATTAAAATGTTTTCCAGTGACATGCCATTATCGTTCACTCATCCACCCGTTGTTTACAGACACACAGGTAGCGGGCAGGTGAAATCTTCTCCACCTTCCTCCCCTCGGCCCTCCGCGCGAGCAGGCCTCCATGCAGTAGCCCACCAAGAGAGCTGGCCAGGCGCTGGTTCGGGAGGCTGCGCCCCAGTCTCTGAGCGTTTCCGACAGCCACGGGCATGGGGGCTTCTTGGACTTCTGCGAGGGAAGGATGAGCGAGTCCATCCGCGGGAACTCCTGTGCCCGCTGGGCGCTCAGCTGGCAGTCCCAGAATACCAGACGTGAATGCATTCACATGTAAGTACAAAAAGTCATTTTGACTGGGATATAAATTATTCTAGCTGCCATGTTGTATTACCCACGCTATTGCTCCTCTTTATTAGCGGTGATAATTGAGCAATGACTCTGCATGTGCTTAAACAATAGTATGATTAATGCTGTGTTCACCTATCTGGCTTGCAAGCTTCCCTACATAAAGGAAATGTTTTCCACATGCTTCTTATCATCATCATCTTCAAGCACAAGCCACTCAAGTCACTGGGTTAGTAAGGTCTGGAGACTGAAACCTTCCCAAAATCTCTTGCAGGCACCTTGTCAGCCTTCATGATTAATATGAAATGAGAATGAGCACTACCGAACCAGAGGGAAGAAACGCGCATCACTGTTTCTTCCTTCCTGAACTCACTGACCGCTCAGATTCTTCTCAGCTATCCTAATGTTAGTTGATGCACTTCCTTTATCAGGATCTGGGGTTTAAAGTGCAGAGTTTATGATTTTTTTTTCTATTGAGTTGTTTTTCGAGAGCTACCATTTTAAAAATGAGGAGCCAGAATAATCAGCCAGCGATAGAGCTGAATTGGAAATAGCTACTTAAAAAAAAAAAAAACATTCCTACATACGTCTAACAGTGCCTTTCTACAAAGTACATTCGCAGCATCTGGCCGAGCTTGCATTAAACTCACCCGACAGTTATAGAAAGGATAATTAATGATAAGACTTATGGGTAGTACACTGACACCTTCACCAACTTAAAACCTACAACTTACAGGTGAAAGTAAACAGAGTAAATTATGTGTCTAATTAGCATATGAGACGCCCTCAGAAGACAGACACACGCAAAAGTGGAATGTCTCATAGCTCTCATATTTTATATTTTGAGAATTTTTAAAAAGTGGTAACTGCAGTAACACTTGGAAAAAGCCATACCTGATGGGACAGCTTTTTTTTATGTTTATTAAAAGAAAAAGAGCCTTTGTTCATGTGCTTTTCTTATTACTTTAATTTTGTGCTGGCAGATCCACTCTCAGACCCCTGCGGACTTACTGGTCCTGGGAAAGAGCTCTTCTTCCGTCCCCTGAGTAGGCTGGTGACAACCGAAAACACACAGGTAAAAATAACACAGAAGAGTCGTTTCAGAGCCAATTTTCTCAGGCAGCCAAGATGCGCGGGTCCATTTCTGTTGTTTCTTTCAAGGAGCCCTTGCTGCAGAGCCCCTTGCCCTGCTGGCATGACACCCTAGAGATGACTACGAAATCTTTTGGGGGGATAATTTCATTTTCATCTTGCTTCACGTTCTCTTCGCCTTCTGAAAGGTGTATTTACATGCTCTCTGATTGAATTTAGAACAAGATAATAACATTTACATAATTTAGAAAGTCAGCAGATTTTTATTTCTTTGGCAAAACAAATCACCTGTTTCCTCAATTAAATTCAGACCAAAATTAAAACTCTCAAACATCCTAATAAGCACCACAGTAGTGGACATTTACAAAATCATGGAATGAACAAGACAGAAACAGGAATAAAGTGTGTCCTACAATAGGACTGTCTTTAAATATATTAACAATCCTAAAAGTCTATTCTGTTACTCAATATTCACACATCCTTGTGAGATCAAGCATCTCATCATTTTTATGGTTGAAAAAATCAAGGCTCAGAGATGATAAATAATTAACTCAAGTTATGTAGCTGGTGAAAGGGAAAGCCAGAATTCGAACTCAGCTCTGAGTTCAAAGTCCAGGTTTTCTTTCTTTCATATCTATAACATATTGGGGGGGAAAAAAACTAGCATTACGAATAGCATCTGTACCTAGGTAGAATATTTCTAGCTGCTAGAAATTAAGGTAAAAACAAATTTGCACATTATACATTGTACATTCATACCTATAATTTAAAGAAAATATCTTGTGGTTTGAGAAAATTTAACTTTTTCTCTTTAGAATAATTTAATAGTTATGAGACATCACAGTTGCCTAGCTTTAAGTAAAATAAGAAACTAAGAATTGTGAAGAGGATTTGAAGCTTAGAAAAAAGAGAAGACGCAAACCCCAAATGCTACTATTCATAAATGAAAAACAATCACAAAAGAATGTGATGAAATTGTGCCACTGAATTGTAGAAATAGGGGCTTGAATATGTTCTTATTAATGTTTAAAGTGATGCAATACAGGACACCCCACAGTTTCAGTGAATAATCTGGTATCCCTCAGATAGTCCCGGCTGACGCCAGAATGTTCACAAGCACTTACCAGAAACCAAGCTATTTTTCATCGTTGCACTCACACACTCCCCCCAGAAACAGCTGTAAAGAAACCTCATCGCACATGCATTGCATGGATGCACACGGTTACGAATTAGAAAATGTGGATTATAAACCATACTCTCCCACTTTCTAACAATACAGCCTCCATCAAATCAGCCTCCTTGGTAAGCCCTGTTGGTGTACTGAGTACAGAACGCCAATCTCACACTCTCAGATAGTTATGGGGCCTCCAAGAACATACAGCTCATGGGGACATTTTATAATTGTAGAAATACAATTATTACTGTCATGGCTGCAATGCATTTCTGAAATGCTTGCCATCATATCAATGCTGAAGTAGGTGCCTACCAGGGAAAACACCTTCATCCCCAAACCCTTCCATCCAGAATGCTTGTCCTGCATAGAGAGTGGGTTTTCATGATCGGCTGATTACCCTGGGTAGCTAGCGATTTAGCTCCATTACTGTATTTTGAGAAATCCATCATAAATACGAGGTTTCTTATATAGGAAATATATAACGACATGAAAGTATATACTTTAAACCCATCAGAGATACAATAATACCCTCATTACTAAGAAAGGTTTTTTTTAAGAAGCCAGGTGGAAGGGGAAACATTTAGTGTAAAAATATTTTAGGGTACATAGATGAGAAATTCTAAAAGAGCACCATTTTAATAATTATAAATATTAAATAACACATAAATATTCTGTCATCAGATTTTGCAATGAGCTAACTTCCATTAAAAAAAGAAAATCACCTTCAACCCTACTAGCTTTTATTCTTTTTTTCCTCTTCGAATTAAAAAAAAAAAAGGTTTCTTCACCTCCCTAAGAGGTCATAAATACTGAGTTCTATCCAACAGGACATAGAGCTTCAACCTCTTTTCATTCTTCTGCCCTGACTTGGCTTATTAAAGTGCTTTAAGTTAAGAAACTCTTTGGTACAAACTCTACGTATCTGTGTTTTCGACCCATTTCTTCCTCCCCAATGTTATCAATAATGATTACTTTTTAAGCTGCTTGAAAGAGAATCTGGGGGAAAAAAAGGGAATCTGAGACTTTAAGCCTTTTTTTCTTTTTCTTATTCTTTTTTTCTGAGCTTGCTTGAAAACATGTGAGGATTCAGACTGGGCCATAGCCCCATCTCCTGGAGGTGCACGTCCCTAGCAGTAGCTTAAGACCCAGAGGCATCCAAGACACTTCTCACTGAACGTCCACACTCAGTCTGTGTGCAAAACACTCTTTATGGCTCATTCACTAAAAGAGATTTTTCTTCACTCAGTCAGAATGAGAAGAACACACATTTTAGAAAACCTTCAGCTACCGAGGGAATGATTTAGCTCGAGCACAAGGAAAAAGTAAGCCTATGACCCATAATCCACCCATCTCACGGATGCAGGCTCCATACCTCACTACAATCAGGTGGAAAATCCCTCATCAACATACCCAAATCCGAGAGTAGTTTATTAAGTTCCTATTGTGGAAAAATGCAAAGCTTCATTTAGTGCCACTTTACCTTTTAAACATAAAGTTACAAGTTGTACCTAGTACCTGGCTTCTGGTCACTCTTTTCCATACAGTATTTTGATATTGAGCATCTGCTTTTCTATTTTCGTGTCAGAAAAAGGACTGCTTAGGCAAACTTTATTTCTAGTTTTGCAAAGTTGTGTATCTACATGTGTTTAAACGTTATCTGCTGGGTCACACAGTGTATTTTAAAACTTTAAAATAGTTACTGTCCATACTGCACTCACCTAAAAAACAAGAAAATGGATTTTATTGCTTCTAATTATTTGTTCCATGTTTCCCTCCCTTTAAGATAACTTGAGGTTATGTAAGCTTTGAGATGCTCGGGTAATATCAAATTATAATAGAATTCCCTAGCCTTCTCGGTTCTATCTCACTCATCATTAACACTTTTATTGACATATTGAAATTTAGAAGGATGCAGGCTATACTATTTGACATGAATTAGCTATTAATTGCAAATTATTTCAAAGATTTGAGTAATCACGGTCAGGGAGCAATTGAGATTTTTTTTTTACTCTCTCTAATATGCTTCTCTCTGTCCCCATTCTGAGCCCTGTATACAAGCTAGACACTCAGCTTCACTCAATGTTCTTTAAAATTGTGCTAAATAGAGATTGAAAGTTTGCTATAGGGAACAGGTTTCTGTTTTGGAAACAGAAAAGAAAAGAACTACGTAACTATTGATTGTGGGTGGATTGAAGGCAGCACTCTGTGATATCAATAAAATGAACCCAATGCATAATAAAACACAATGTCCAATTGATTCAAGGTGGTCTGGAATGCAGCCCTGGGGCAGCATGAATATTGGGAGGAAACTAAAAAGCACCAGGTGCTATTTAATTTTCAAGGATTAAATATAGACAGTTAACATTAAAATTAGTTTGCCCAGAATATAATCTCACTTTGATGCTTCAGAAAGAATATTTAAAGCCTTGGGATAATTATAAGCATCAACCATCATTGTCAAGTACTAGAGAAGGGGAAGATAGAAGAGAGTATATGAATTTTGCCCTGGAATCAGGATATATTCTTTTAAAAATATTTGTGAATATGTTTCTTTGCTTACGATGTTTCTCTTTTTCCTAAATGTGAAGTGGAGAAAATATGTGTCTAACTCTATTTCTTTGGAACTACACGGATTTTGGATAAAATGGAAATTTGCTTCCTGATGAAGGTATATCCCTGAACTTGCCCTTTCTCACGCATGGCTTTGCTTGATTTAACGTGCTTCTTTCGGTGGCAAAAAAGGAGCACGCATTTTAGATTAGAGTTTTCTGTGGGCTTTTTGATGACTGGCTTGCAGCCAGAGCACTTACCCTGCTATTCAGGATATATTGTAGAAAACCCTATAACTGCACCTAAGAGTCTTTAATTGCTAATTGTGCCTAATAACTGTTTAGTATATAATGCAAACAATAATACATGATGTCAGTTTGAATTTCAAGGTTGTTATTCAATCCCGAGTTTCTGCTGTGTTATGTTCTCTTCCTGTGGTTAATGATGTCTGAAAAACCCTCAGTGGAGTAACAATATTGGCTTGGGTAAGGGGCAAGGTCTGTGTTAAAAGAATAACAATAAAAAATAGAAAATAGAGGTTTGAGTAATAGCCTACCAGATGTCTGAGTACAATAGTGAATAATGTGCAGAAGGAAATGAAAGATCACTTTTGTGCGTCCAGTTACAATACACATCTCAGTAACCATTCAGGGATTAACTACACGGAGAATTACTAGTAGAATTTGGAATTCTCTTCTTCACGGTCACCTGCACACACACTTTCCTTTATCCACACATTCTGTTACGCTCTGGGAATCACTGTCTCTAGGTCTCACTCCTAAAGGACTGAGACAAGTTTTCATAGTGTCTAGGGAACTCTCCCACCCAAAATGCTCATTGATCCACTTGTCCGACTCCTCCTGGTTCAAGCAAGGACGTGGAGGCCTTCTGATAACAAGCAATGGACTAAGGTCCATAGCTAATAGTCTATCAAGCACTTCTGCGTCTGCTCTGTCTGCAATTTCAGTAAGATTTCCAGCACTTGGGGTTTAAATGTCCTCTAGCCCTTTAGAAGCTGGCATCTAATTGCGCTTCACGTTGCCAAATGACTGAGTGTTTTCTTCATTGGCTTGGCCTCTGCCAGATTCTGGAATAGACTGTAAGCAGGATAAGAGAGACTGGGGAAGTATAAAACTCATTCAGAGAAGGAATAGAGCAGATCTGGGAGTCAGGGAGTATATGAAGGGAGAGTATAGAAAAGCCAAGGGGGCAAAGAAAATGAAAAACTGTAGACTGGGCAAAAGAACAGGAAAAGGACACTGGAGCAGAGTGTTGGTAGGGACCAAAGGTCGGCTTGTGCCCGAGATGTATTTCGTGGGGATATCCACTTACGTGTGTGCTGTCTGTGTAGGTTGGTACATGCAAGACAATGTTCCCTCCCTCCCACATCCTCTGAGCACAAAAAGCACTGTAGCATATTCGGTTCCTCACTCCCTTTCCCTATTGCTCCTTAATATCCAGTTTTGATAGATTGCCAAAGGGACACAACCCCCCACTGTGCCTTCTGCTTTGGGCTTTAGAAGTTAGACGCTCCTCCCATCAACACATAGATGCTCGTTCCCTTCCCCTTTAATTGCATCTGCCTTGTGACTTGCCTTAGCCCATGCCATGGGATGCAAGTGTGCATGCTTTTACTGGCCCTCTTGGAATCCTGCCCTGAGGCCTTATAAACTAGCCCGGTAACCTGTTGGGGGATGAGAGACCACGTGGGGCGGAGATGATCTCTCGAAGCAGACAGGATCCTATATTTGCCAGTGGCCTGCCGACCTGGCTGCAGACTCCAGACGCATGAACGGATATAATGGAAAGCAGAAGAACTTCCTTGATGAGCTTCCCCAAGATTCCTGACCAGTAGATTATGGGTTAATTTAATCTGCTTTAAGATACTAGTTTTGGGGTGATTTATTATGCATCAAAGGCTGTTGTAATAACCAACTTACATTTCTTGGGCAGCTTAAGAATTTTTGTGTACTGATAAGTACATTAAGTATTAAATTTGTATTTGAAATTCACATTTTTTCTTAGAGTCTTCATATATAAATCTCCTAAGAACCTTACATGAACACCTGGATCTATTAATCATATTCATACTTCAACAAATAAGATGGTTTGAGAGATATTAATCTGCAATTCTTGCATTTTTTAGGAAGTTTCACAAAGACTATGTCTTAGTACAGCATAAATTACCCATTTATTTGTTCACTACAAACAATCATCTCATAAAATATAAGGCCTTTTGGTCTGAAATCCTAGCAGGTATTTTAAGACCTAGACTTTTAGGAAATGATACATTTGGGGAAAAGAGTTACCAATATGGAAAATAAAGATATATGAATTCTACAAAAAACTAACAATAGAAATATAGAAATACCATTTAACCCAGTAATTCCACTCCTAGGAACTTAAGAAAGCAAAATCCCTGATTCAAAAAGACATAGGCACCCCTATGTTTATCACCATACTATTTGCAATAGTCAAGATAAGGGAGCAACCAAGGTGTCCATCAATAGGTGAATGGATAAATAAGATGTAGTACATATACACAATGGAATTTTATTCAACCATAAAAAGAATAGAAATCCTCCAATTTGCAACAACATGGATGGATCTAGAGGGTATTATGCTCAGTGAAATAAACTATGTGAAGAAAGACAAATACCAAATGATTTCACTTACTTGTAGAATATAAATACAAAGCAGAACAGAATGAACAAAACAGCAGTAGACTCATAGACCCTGAGAAGAGATTAGTGGTGACCAAGGGGGTGGGGTTGAGGCGAGAGCGGGGAGGAGGGTGAAGGGGATAAAGGGACACCATAATTCACAATCATAATATAAATTGCTCATGGGGACGGTAGGCTAGCATGAGGGATACAGTCAGTGATTCTGTAACACCTTTCTACATTGAAAGATGGTAACCTCACTAGAGGGGGTGAGGATTTAATAATATGGGTAATCGTTGAACCACTGTGTTGTATATTGGAAACCAACATAAGATTGTATATCAATGACACATCAATAAAACAGAGAGATATATGAGTTCTAACTCTAGTAAGTTACCATCTACCCCGTTCATAAAAGAACCGAAACTTCTGAGAGAAACATTTAGCTTGTTCATCTCCTATTAATAGCACATATATCTATTTTCATCTTGTCTGTGTTCTTCATAGCACCTGAATAATTGCAGGATTCAATAACTACTCAAAAAATTATTAGTTCCTCCAACATCAGGCAGTAAAGCGGTTTATTCATCATCAGAAAGCCTCCTGACTCCAACGGCTCAGGTAATACACAGAGATGGTGATGTCATTACCTAATTCTGTCATGCACAATTAATGTAATTTTTTCTCTGTGATCAAAATGGAAATTATTCACAACTTAGAACTGCTGTTTGATAAAGGGCTACAAATTCTACCTAAGTTTCAGAAATTAAACCATAAGCTTATGAGCAGAAACTGAGTAGAGTTTCTTTCAGTTGAAAAAAAAATGTAGAAAAATTGGTTTTTGAATAGGAAAAGCAATATAAGTGGATAAAATTGTATTGAACTCCAAAGGATTGTTTCCGTAAGCACTTAGGAAATAGATGTCATGCTCATACTGAGAAATAGAAGAGAGTCAAGGCACTATTAGCAAATGTGTGGGCAGGAGCTCCATTGAAGTACGTCCAGATTAGCAGAAGTAGACGGCTGTTGAACACCTGGGACTGAAGCGGTAAAGAAAGGGAGCAGTTGCTAAACTCCAAAAGAGCTGTTTGGAGAGCTGCCTAAGAGGAGCTGTGGAGTCCTGAGGCAGCCAGCATGAGATGGTCCATCAGGCAAGCAACAGGAACATACAGCCTGGGCTCATGCTCTCTCTAGCCTTTCATCGGGCAGTGCTACAAACTGGCTGAACTCAACAAGAAGCCAAGGGGAAGGGTGCTTTCATTCGATGCCATTCATTCAGTTGAGCCATCTAAGTAAGATGTCAGGCAGGGTGGAGGAGAGAGTGGAGATGATCTAGAGGGAGAGATGGGAGATGTTCAGCACTGCTCCCTGACAGAGAGAAGAGCTGGAAAGACATTTATAATGAGTTTTTAATTTCCTGAGAATAGTGACATATCTAGCTTAAAGAACTACTATCATATATATTTTCATTCATGAGTGTGTAGGGAAGAAAATGGTAAGATTGGAAATGACTGGAAACCTTCAAAACAGGGTGGGATGCAAATGCCAATTCCATCTCTAGTCAATTTTCAATGCTCTTGGAGTTGTGTGTTTATTATCATGTATTCTGTTCACTGCTGTTTTCCTCAACATCATCATTATTTTCTAAACTTGTAACTATTAGAGTAAAATGATTTATTTTTTTCTGCTATAGAAAGTTATAGCACTATTCACATCCATGAAAGGGGATGAGCCACATTCTTCTGGGTGTCATTTTGGTTTTGCCTGTAACAAACTCAGCCAGGGTTGATAAATGTATTTTGCCTGTATTTCTTCGCATATGGTAGAGATAATAATAGCCTCTACTTCAGAGGGTTGGTGTGAAGATTAAAATAATTCTTGCAAGTAAAGCACTTGAAACTGTGCCTTGAGCATAGTAAGAACCCCAAAAATGTTATCTAGTCTTAGTAATAATGAGAGAACATCGATTCCAAATTTTAACATTTGATTAATTATTGATTTTTCTTTCTCTATCAGTGTATCTTACTGGTAAGACTCGGAATGTGACTTGCAACTAAACATGAAATACCTTCCCTAAAACCCTTACCCAGGTGTGAATCAGGCAGGCAATAAATCTAAGAAAGACAGATCTTTTAAATCTGGGGCTTTACAAGACGTGAAGAACAGATTTTACTACTTAGTATGGTTTGGCAAGCCGAGTAGAATGATCTGGGGCCACATGTGGAAGCTGACTTCCTCTGAGGCAGAGTTCACACTCTGCCTGATTCCTTTATTTAAAGTATCCATACAGTAGAATAATACATCCATTTGAAGATCTCAGAATTAAAATACATTCCCAATCCAAATGCGGGATTTGTGAACTTTAAATTCAGGGCTTTACCCATTCCCTGGGTGCTCTGACAACCCACGAGGCTTCATCTAAATCCTCTCCTCTGGCCAAGGGCCAAGGCAGCTCATTCCAGATTATTCTCTGACTCCTGCAGACAAAACATCCTCCTTGACAGAATAGATTATTGGCTTTCTTTCTTTGGATACAATCAAACACTGTAATAAGTGAAAGAAATGTGCTAAAGACAGATAATCAGCTAATTGAAGCTTTCTCCACCAAATAACAGAAGAAACTCAGAGAATATTGATTGAGGGAGAGAAATGAGGATACATGTACAGATACTTCATTGGAATTAGAATTCTACATTTGAAGGTGATTTTGAGAACAGGACCGACTTGTTTTGGACTGTCTGTACTTCTCTTCAACATCAGAGATCATTGAGAGTACTCTCTGAAATTCTTGCTCAGACATTAATGCGACCTTTAATGTTTTTTGCAAGTTACCTCTGGGCTACAGTCAACTGCTCCAAGATAGGAATTCATAAACCATCTTCACTCCCTGTTAATTTCACCATCTACTCTAATACTAAAAACTGGTGCTTTCCAGGTACTGTATCGATTTGCTGAATCAATGAGAACTTTACCATTACAGTGATGGGACTTTTGAGTTGTCTGAAATACTGAAGGCAAATAAAAGAAACCTATTCTGATGGCTGGAAAGAAAGAATAAGGGAAATCAAAGTAATAAAAGATAAGCAACATGATGTATAAATGGAAAAGCAGAAGAACATAGAACAGAAATGTGAGTAATGGGGGTGTAGGGTGGGGAGACAAAATTTTCATGTCTCCAAACACGAGGAAATTCAGTCACCACTGATTCTTTCTGAGTAATAAGAATGGTTAAAGGATTTCCTCCTCCTGCCATAGGAATAATAGTCACGACAACATCGCTCACAGCTTTCACATATAAAGCATTCACTAAATGCCATCCGTTATAGTTAAAATGGCATTCTGAATATGTAATTATTTAATCTTTCCAACAAATCTACAAGTTAGGAACTTGTCTAGCCCTATTCTACAGATAAGGAAAATGAGACACAGATTTTTTAACAGGTTAAGGTCAGACAGTCCACTCCAGGGTCTAAACAGTTATTGGTACTTTATAGTCTTCAGAAGGGTCATAATGCATTATCAATTCAGGCAGTGGTTTGAGTGTTTACTATGTATGTAACCACTAACAATGGGTGCTACAGAGAAAATGTATGCACACACACACACACACACACACCAATAGAAGACAGACCACCCTTGGAGACAATAGATTTATTATTTTACATAGAAATGTATGTAAACATGAGCAGAAGTTAAGAGCCCACACAAGCTGCATGCCATCATCTAAGGGAACCCTTCAGGTGGGATTCTATGGAGAACTATTACAGAAAGGGAATTTTAGAACAAAATCATGAAACTATTCTAGGACAAGTGTTAATCTTTAGAAAGCGACAATGGGGCAACTGGAAAGTTATATATGGAAGAGAGACTATATATCATGTGTACTGCCATGAGAAATTCTCATTTATGATCCATCTTTCTCCCTTATTAGCTCTTTAAATTGAAGTAAGTTAGTTCACCTTTCTGAGCTTCAGTTTCCTCATTGGTAATGTGAAAATACATGTTACAGATAAGGTCACACCTAATTCACAGACTTTGCTTTGGAGATTTAGTGATAGATAAAAAGCCCTTAAAATCTCACCAGGAATAATAGATCAATAAATGGAATCTAGCCATTACTAGAGGGAGGAAAACATTGACTTGTCTTACCTAAGTTCATCTTAAAACATGAGATGTACTGGCCTAAAATACCTTGAAACAGGACTTTCTCAGACTCTTTGGGAACAAAGGACTGCAAGGGTCATCTGGCCCACCCCTCTGAACTGAATCCTTCACTCCCAGTAAGTTCCCACCTAACAGTGCACAAGGTCACTCATGGGTCCAACAAGCGGTGACGGAACACTTCTACATTATGAATCAGGCTGTGTCCTGGTCCTGGAAGTTGAGGACACAAGGTAAGAACCGACTAATCCACTGACTTCATAGGTTTACAATCTAGACATTTAAAGCCAGACATGTAGAGAATAATTCTTGTGGTGAGTTCAGTGAAGGAAACTTGGCGTGTCCTGGTACCTAATCAAGGCCATGGAAGGCTCTCCGAGGAAGTGGATTTTTCACTGGGACCGGAATGAGTTTTTCATGAGGGAAAGTGTATTTCAGGCTGAAGAAAGAACATGATCATGTTGGAGGGGGGAAAAGCCTGGAACGTTTGAGGAACTGAAAGGAGACAGTAGATCTGAAGGGGTGTAAACAAGGAGGAGCCAGAGGGTGAGACCAGGGAGGGCAGGGGCCAAGCTCCTCCTCTCGGCTCTCCAGTGGGGGGTGAGCTTATGGCCCCGGACACTTGGTACAGTTTTAAATTACACTTGTCCTGATGCACGTGTCAGTCATACTTACCCCATCTATTCTCCAAAGTGTCCCAGATTGAATGACGGAGTATGATCACCTCTAGAGCTTGTTAAAGACTTGGGACTTAGGTACCCCAGGTTTCTGAAGTGTTTCTGGATGGGGTGCAGGGACTGGCTGCGGTGTGGCAAATAACTTGGGGTCGTGGTTGAAGACGCTCAGTGGCTCTTGTCAGATAATTGGTTTGTGAAACAGAGACAACCGGTCTGAAAAATGTGGGAACTTACTGGGAGTGAAGGATTCAGTTCAGAGGGGTGGGCCAGATGACCCTTGCAGTCCTTTGTTCCCAAAGAGTCTGAGAAAGGAGACTGAGGAGATCCATGGGACTTAGTGAGTAACTGGGGAGATCATTCTTTTTCTTTGTTTGCTCTCCATTTTAGCCACTGCTTGTGCTATTTGCCAATATGAGAAATGTGGGGAAAAGGACCAGGTTTGTGTGCAGATCTGTGAGGTTGGTGTTGGACATGCGCATGAATTTCCAGTAAGGCTCTTTATTCCCCTGACCAGAGATACTGACCCCACATATTCTGTACATGCCAAGGACACAAAGGAGGACCTAGCAAGTTGTAGATACACATTAAAATATCAACAATGATCCTAACTGGAGCCATGGGAAGGCAGGGAACAATCCAGGTGGGGAGGACAGAGTGAGATAAAGGGATGGCTAGGACAAGGTCTGAGGAATTCTGACCCTTAATAACCGAGTAAAGGCAGGTTAGGCAAGGGGACTGACATCAAGGCCCCCAAGTCAAGGAGAGGAAAATGAGACAACATGGCAGTTCAGTGATTTGAGAAGGGAGTGGTCAGGGGTGAGATATTTCTAAAAGGTCACATATGATAATGACAAAAAATGAGCACATCAATATCATGGAACATTCCAGCTGGTGGTAGGAGCAGAGACTGGGATGGTGTGAGCACAGAGTACAAGGTGAGGATGAGGAATGTACTCAACTCTTTAGAGAGGATGATGGTGGAAAGCAAGTGAGAAATAGGACTCAGAGACAGTG
Organism: Manis javanica; assembly: GCF_040802235.1. NCBI lineage: Eukaryota > Metazoa > Chordata > Mammalia > Pholidota > Manidae > Manis > Manis javanica. The sequence continues at coordinate 103,584,622 of NC_133167.1, forward strand.
ATAGGTCAAGGAAAACCTAATGGAATGGAGGTCCACATCGAAGTGCTACTATGAAGAAGCCACTGGAAAGGGGAAGTTGAAGATATGGAAAAGATGGGCTGATCAATAGTATGAAGTTATTGATTAGCTGGGTGCATGGTCAAAGAACAGGGGACTCAACCTTCAAAACAATGCTTCCTCTACTGTAACAGGAGAGAAGGAAGGAAGGGTAGATGTGGGAACATCAGGTTTACAGATGTGAGGGTCGGGATTTGAGGTACTTGCCTACAAGCCTCCACTCCCGGGAAAACTGCTCTCTCCTGAAGCAGATTCATTGGTCACAAGAAATGAAACCACCCCAGTGAACTCACTTGGAGTGTCAGAAAGGGGTTGAGTGCATTTCGATGGAGCTAATACCAGACTCTGAGCAACTTGACATTGGACATTCCATTTCATCGATCTTTAATTCCCTGGGATCTAGCTCAGGGCATTGCACACAGGAGGGTCTCCAATGACAGGTGGTGAAATGTGCTACCGGATAATCATCACCACTCCATGTCTAGTTTTACCGGATCCTGAAAGTTCAAAAGACCAGAACGGGACAGAATTCTCGAAGTAACTGGGCACTTCACAAAGGGTTCTTGGGCAGCCTTTGGCCTGAGCCTTCCAGAAAGCTCTACGCCAATCGGGATACATTCCCAGAGCACTCACTATGCTCTCGGGATCTCGCACGTACCTTCTCTACAGCAACCCAACTGCATGTTTCTTTGCAGAACATCCTTCACAGTCACTAGACTCTGAGCACTTTGAAAGCAGGAGCTATGCCTTGGTGTCAGTAATAATATTCATAGCATAATCATTTCATTTAATTCTCTCAACAAAATTATTTATATTATTCCCATTAAATATTTGAGGACACTAAGGCTTACAGAGATCAAGTAACTTGTCTACATTCACACAATTTACCAGTGTGAGAGTCTGCATCCTGAATCTAGGACTGCCCGAGAACAATTTCTGTGGTCTCAAAATTCAAAATACCAGCCCTTCCTTATCTTAGTCTTTTGGTTTTTGTTCCTTCCTTCCCCCCTTCCTTTTTACTTTCTTTCGTGTAAGTTCAGTAGTCAACACAGTGTTGCAAAAGTGACATGGTGACACTTAATGCATATTTGTTGAACAGAGAACTGAAGGAAGGATGCTCAGGACAGAATCCACACTGGCCCTCATTGGATTTCATGTCACCTCACATAGACAACGTGTACCGATGACCTGAGAACATGTGCCATCTTAAACATTTTAAAATGCAAATCAAACCGCATCTTTTTCCACAGAGAGAGGCATTTGGCATAGACTGATCTTTCAGGTACTATTCTAATTGACTTTAAAGAGTTAGGGTGTTTATTCAGTGATATGAAAAGGATAATGTAAAAAAACACTAAAACCAGCCTTCTTGGTATTCCTCCCACTTAGCCAGACAGATAGCAAAATCCAGACACTTGGCAATAATTCCCAATAATGGAAGGCATAGAGAAAGTTAAAAAAAAAAACTTCTCTTAAAACTGAGAGACAGACAGTGAGAGTGAGCAAGAGACTGAAATATCATAGCATGATCTTAGAGTTTATTTCACATTTCTCTCCATTTTAATTTATGAAGAGAAAAATTACTCTGATAGATATAAGCTGGCAGTTGTGATCATTAACAATGAGCTATTGCCCATGGGTATGCAATAAAATGTAGTACATATTGATTCCTTTTAACGTTAACTATTTTGAGGTTGTGATTGAAAATTACTGCTGAAGTGCAGATAACACTAGCTGTGCTCCACAAACGATAAATATTGTAAACTGGTTATAAAAGCAGTTAAGGTATTATTATGTTTGTGTCATTAGATTTACTTTACTGACATAAACAGTTCAAAACAACACACATTTATATGCAATTTAAGTACTATCTATTCAACTTCCTTTAACAAACAGCACCAGACATAGTGCTTTATGCAAATGCAGGAAGGCAGGCTTCATTCAACTTGACTGAACAGCCATCCCTCTTCTATTAAATTATTTTTTTTATCATTTCAGTGGCACGTTTTCAAAATTAACTTCTTTGACTGATAGAGGAACTCCTCCTCAAAAGAGAAAAAAAAGAGAAAGAAATACAGCAAAAAGAAGGGATGAAAGAAAAGTAGAGTTATCACCTTTACATTCTGTGAACAGGATTAAATAAATTCAGTCAAGCATCAAAATGCTTCCAAGCAGACACCATCTCCTGAGTAATAGGATGAAATCTACATCAAAATCATCCCAACAGCTGTTTCCTCCACAGCATCATTTCTAACAGGATGACCACGGGGGACCCTCCTTGGAGTCATTTTAAGGGCAAAACTAAGGGCGGGTGTCCAGCTCTGCCAGCCACACCCTGTGTGCTTCTCAGGCATTATCAGAGGCCAGCTTTGTTGTGAATAGCCACTCTGCTAGGACGATTTCATGGGGAAAATACTCTTTCAGATCCAGCTTTTACGAATGTTTATAAAGACACTAAATTCTCGTGCGCACAGAGTGAAGGCAAAAGGCTTCCTTAGTGTTTGTTAAAAGCCAACCCATGTTCTTAGTTCACACTCATCCCTTCAGCTATAAAGTGATGCACTTTTCTGTTCATTTCACACTCTGATGGCACTTGAGATACTAACTTGGTCTTCTGTTTTCCTCTGTGTAAAATGTATAGGGAATGATCTAGGGCCAAATTCTTCTCATCCTTGAATAGCCTGTCATTAGGTAGCTTGGGCACCTCCCAAAGTGGATTCTCATTTGAGATACCTATGTGTCATTTATGGGCATATCAATTTAAGGGGTGCTACAAGGTGACTTTGCTTCAGGTGGGGGGATTGATGATCAATGTCTGCCTAGGTGAAGAGATAAACATATTTCCCCGTATAAAACCCCTCACTTCTGTTAAAGTGTGACTTTTTAAAACAGAGGAGTTGGAAATTTGGACTCTGATGAACGAACACAAATGATGATATGTGGATATAATCCATAATTAAAACTCCTGGAAAGAAAATGCTGGGAAATGATGGAAAACGTCTGTACGCATAGAATAGCAACACGGATGTATTTTTCCAGTCCTAAAGGAGAGGCTCTATCGAAGTACTCAATAACTCAAATATAAGCCCCACAAGGGCAAGATCTAGGCTTGCGCTCTTCCCAGTAGCACCCCCAATGCCCCGCTTTGGCCACCTAGTGGCAAACACATTATATATTTGGAAAAAAAGACATTGAAGAGAAATCAATGTTTTCTAATTTTGAAAAAAAAACAACCAAAAACTCAGCAATAAGTAATCACTGTCTTTTGCATGTAACATTTCTTGTTTATGAATATTACTGCAAAACCTAATTAGTAATGTGAAGCTCATTTTACATGGATACCCATGGTCCTTCATATATAACTTATGGTTACATATGTCAATCAGAGGACCTGTTATTGGTGGCTTCCCTCCCAGCACCATGATTTTTTATAAATGAGAATTACTCAGTTGTCGTTTGCTCTCTGCTGGCTGCTCCATGCTGCTTGGCTTTTGAGCTAATGCCGACTCTCCCACATTAGGATAGAGTGTGTTCACTATGTCCTTGAAGCATTTCTTTTGTCCCTATGCAGTCAGCATGCCCATCTTCCATTGCCCACTTGGAAATTGCTTTGATAACCTGCTGTCAGCCATTCTCCTTACACGACCAACCCATTGAAACTTAATTACCATAAGTATGACTTTCCTACCAGTGTACTGACAGTGCTCTGGGCCCTGATTAATGCAGATCATTTTGCCATTTAATTTTAAATATAGCATACAGGGAGAACTGCCTAGGAACTGGGCAGCCTATAAATGACAGGCCTCACCACAGCTCAGAGAAGTAGAATCCCCTTCAGCAGGCCATGCCGTGAGTTCTCAATTAGGATTTCAAGGAAGAAACCAGAATTGGCCCTATCACAGCCAGTCTCTCCTTTTCTCTCCAATGATGCTTTTCTACATATTCTAATTGTATCCTTTCTAACCCCTTTCTGTTCCCATCCAACAGGGAAAAGAAGGACGTGCAACAAATGTCTGGACTGTCGTCTTTACAGGTGGTCCCCCAGTCAGTCTTTGTGCAGAATTCAGCTGCTCTGGATACCATTCCGAGAGAGAAAGAAAATGATCCTCACAATCCTTCAGTGGTCAGAAGTGCTTAGCTTGGGTTCACTACTGATGGCAATAATTTTATTTCTTGTGTCTATTTAGTCAGCTACTTATATCTTTTGTTTATCTGTTTATTTCCTGGACTATGATGTATGCCAGCTTGGGGAAGAGGTTCATGGTGACGTAGGGGAGGAACATGGACAAGCATCTTGATTAATTTTTCCTGCCTATGATGAAAAATGTCGAGATATAAATAGTATAGAAAAATCAGGAGGGACTCCATCTTAAGGCTAAGATTCCTTTCTAAAAACCAGGGACTCAGGAGGTAAGATTCCTAACATACTTCATGGTAATTAGCCAACAAATGACCTTATCTTAAGGCAAGGCAAGCAATCCTAAATGATAGGTTCTCAGTGCTGGAGGGTAACCATTATCTTGGAGAAAAGGATCAAGAAATTCCTAGTGTTAAGTTTATCTTACGGAGTATCTAGAGGACTGACTGTGGATAGTAACATAATATCTCTCACCAAAGACAGACATAATGAGACCACATGTCAAGTCTACCCTCCCCCAACCCCCCCAACCCCAGCCCTTTGCCGCATTCTTCAAATCCTTAAAAGACACAAATCATAAGCTTTAAGCACATCTCCTCTCTGAGGCTGCCTGCACTCCCCTTTCTTCAAGTGTTTACTTTGCCTTAAATAAAGGCATCTTGCTATTCAATTTACTGTATTTTTGTCTCTGTGCTCTTCCAAGCCTCCTGGGAGGCTAAAAAGAGACCCCATTTTCCCAGTGGTAAGCGTCTTTGTTACTTCACTATTTCATTCAATTTTCTAGACTCAAGCACTAGTCTTTACTCTCTCTGTCCTACTTCAGACAAGCAGGGAAGGGCTATGAAGGTCTCGGATGTCGGCTTGCCAGTTCCCGTCACCTGGGTGACCCGGACAGGGCTGCAGCTGTACGATCATGGTCTTTAGCAGCCTGCCTGAAAATCTCCCTTCTTTTCTTTGGGGAAGTTCTCAGAACATGTCACTCCATCCACTGCACTGTGGCTTCCCTAACTCCTGGGGTGGTAGGGGCTAAGTTCCCATGCCTTGCAGATGTAAGTGGATCCTGCATCCCTTGTGACCCTGGCTTTAGGAGTTGGCAAGGAATCTGCCCTGTGCTGAGCAGGAGTTCAATGAGCTCCCCTTCCCTCCCTGTTTTCCCTTGCTCTCTGCTGCCTGCACGGCTGCTGACATTCAGCACTTCTGCTCTTGCTTTAATGAATTCCTTCCTTACCTGCATGCCCCCGACCTGTCCATGAATTCTTTCTCTATCAGAGTCAAGGACCCTCCACCCACCAACCCCATCCAGGTGGAGGTTTCACCTAATGCACAGGGAGGGACCACCCCAGACACAGTTGCCTGTCAACAATAGGATAACATTTAACAGATTTTTAAAATACATGTAAGTAGATGCAAAATTTTAAAGAAAGAGAGAGAAAGGAATGGATGGTAAAATAATGGATCACAATTCTGTTGGTGGGGGAGTGAAGACCTAGAAAAGAGGAAATAAAAGTATCCTTTTTTTCTAACACCAACAATCACCTGCTAACCTGTAACAGCGACTTTCTGGTCTTATTTAGTTACAGGTGAAAAGAAAAATACAACAAAAATGTTCTCGCCTCTTCTCAAATGGAGAGTGTGAGACCATAGATTTGAGATGCCCACCCTCAAGAATGGTAAGTGAAATTTAATACATTAAAACAATTTAAAAAGGACAAAGCCATAGTTACTAGCATCAGAGAAGAATGTTACTCTAAACAAACTTTTTTGAATAAAGATAAGCTTTTTTTAAGCACCAGTCTTTTCATTTCAACTACCTCTGATGGAAATTTTCTTAAAGTGCAAGGATATCTCCCACTCTTCCTACACAGAGAACACTGAACATAATTTGACCTTTCTTTGCTGCCCTGGGGTTATCACCATAAACGTCAGCTACTATATTTTGCTGTAATATGATGATACCCTCAGGGAATGCTTAGTGCACGTATAACTGTCTGACTTGACACAAGTGAGTCCAGACTCTGATCTTTTAGAATTTCAATTTGTTTTTTGTTTTTTTAAAAAAAAAAACATCCCAGGCATTTAAGATACAATTTTTTACCACTTTATCAAATGGATGCCTCTTATAGCTATGCCCTCCACCTGCAATTTGCTGTGGACTGGTTGGTAAACCATATCATCTGACCGTGTGTGTGTACACTCACATGTACATAATACATATAATATGCATATATCAAAACACATATATAGTATATGACTAAATATATTTATTTAAAATTTGTTTCTGAGAGAGGACCTAAAAGGGCTCCTATATTAATAACTACAGAAGGCTCAGTGTGTACTTTCATGATATACCTACTCCATTGAGAAAGCCTGTTATTTTTCTCTACTCTTTTTGAATCCACATCAATGCTTCTCAAATTTAAAGGAACATTAGCATCATCTGAGGAATTCTGATAAAAAGTGCAGATTCTTATTCCAACAGTCTGAGTAAGAGCCCGAGATTCTGCCTTTCTAACAAGCTCTCAGGATTGCACTGTGAGTAGCAAGTTCGAGATTTTTTAGGTAGTTAGGTAAGTGATCTATACCACAAATCAGCAAACTAGAGGCGGTGAACCGAATCCAGCCCACTACCTTATTTATTTATTTATTTATTTTGATGGCTTGTGAATCAAGAATTATATTTTACACTTTGAAATGTTTGGAAAAAAACATCAAGAGAAGGATACTATTTTGTGACACGTGATAATTATACGAATTTCAAGTTTTGGGATCTGCAAATGAAGTTTTTACTGGCCCCACTCACTTATTTACGTTTGGGCTAGAGTTACGGCAAGAGAGTTGAGTAGTTGGAACGGAGAATGGTTCACCCTACTGTCTAAAATGCATACTCTCTATCCTTTACAGGAACAGTTTGCAGCTGGTACTTCATACTTGAACAATGTTTTGTAATTTACAGAGGGTTTTTGTTTTCTTTGTTTCTGTGGTTGGAGGCTGCTGTCCCTGCACAAGGATGCCCAGTGGGGACACATCTTCAAAGTCACACAAGGTAGCATAAAGGCTAGAGGAGGGCCATCAGGGATGACAAATAACTGTTCTCAAGTTGCATGAATGGTAAGAGATCCCAGCACAGAGCATGCAGGGAAACTCCTTTCCACACCACCGCCAGGTGACACGCTAGAATAGGAGTAGTGACATTTCCAGTTGTTTTCTTCAACTAAATTGTTTCAGCTAATGACATTTCAACCACTTAAAAATAAATGATGGCCTTTTATTCTGATGGTAAAAACATCCTTTAAAATGATAAAATAGGCTAAAAAACATGTCAGCTAATATTTTCTCCCAAAGTTTTAATATCCAAGTAAAAATAGAAACAGCAGAATTCATATTCACTGAGAAACATCTATTCATCTGTTAGATTCAAATAAGATTTATCGGCTTTTTTCTGAACATTTATTTGATATAAAACAGATTCCTTTAAAACACAAAAGTTTATTCCTTGGATTTAAAGGGCAGCTTTCAAAATAATATTAAATCCTGGGCTCATCATTCACTATTGTTATTATGAAAGAGATTTTAGATCTACTGAAAATATTTGCTTAAATTATCTTTTGGTTATTTAAAAATATTTCTTAATGGTCTGTGTGGTCTACTACAACATTTTCTCTTCCATTCTATAATCTATATAGTTTAAACACTATGGTTTTACAAATAAGAGTGAACCATGGGAATAAAATAACTTCTTTATTAAACTTATGGAAGTAGTTTTATCTTTATGTCAGCAAGGAATATTCTAGATTTAGCTTCTTTCATTTCCCACCAATAGAACTAAGAAAACAAGAGACTCCTTAGCCTCAGAAAGGAAGTATATAGCCAATGCAAATCCTCCTTTATTTCATGCAAATTTCTACTCTCCTATAAGTTTTCATATCAGATTTGTCTTCCATTGGATGTCACGTTAGATTTACGTGACTAAAACACAAAGAAAAGGAAACCCAAATCAGAGCACAAAGAGCCTTGAGTGGTTGGCCAATCAAAATACATTTTAAAAAGTTCAATCTTGGCAATCTGTTAATGGAAAAACAATTTGTTAATGAACATTTTTACTGTTGGAAGTCAATTCTTTTGCATCCAGCATGCACCAATGGAAGAGGGCAGCAGTATTACCTGAAGGAGGTGGCTTTTCACTTATATGCTATCAAATACTCTCTGGGAAGCGCCTTTGACTTGCTGTCATGCATTGATATTCTCATGCTTGAGATGTTCTTGATATCTTGTTAGAAATTGACCTGGGTAACTGGCACAGACATTTCGGTACTCAAAATCTGCCAGTTTGAGGGATAATTACATTTTTAAAAGACATATATTTTATTTGTTCATAATTAGCTTCCTTTTGTTTTACAAATTTGTTTCTTTATTCAATTCATAGAACAAAGGAAATGAAGGGCTGATTGTCAGATTGTGATCTCTTCTGTGGCTTTTTTCCTACAACTTCTATACCAAAGTACTTCGGTTCCTAGAGAGCCCTTTCATCTGCCTGGAATTTCCCCTTCCTTCTCTGTCCCCCTGTTCCATTCTGGCCAATCACTCTATGCCTCCTGTGGTAGAGATGGGCAAACTCTTTGCCAAAGCACTTCCTTTTTCCTTCTGGGCACACAGCTAGCGTACATTCCCCAGACCTCTTCCTATCCAGGGTTGCTGTGTTACTAAGCTCTGGCCAGTAGTATATGGACAGAAGTGATGTAGGTCATTTTCAGCCCGACGCCCCTCTCCCTCTGATGAATGAATACCTGTATACTTGTGATCCCTCCCCATCTGCTAGATAAATGGAAAGAATTCCAAGAACCTAAAGGATGGCATGGCTATGATATGGAAGGATTCTGGGTCCTTATGTCACCACTGAGAAGAGAACTGTCTAGGAGAGATGCTCTTCCAGGAATGCCCGTTTTGAACTGCTGTGCAAAGAAAAACTAAAAATTATTAGGAAGGACCATGTGACTTTAGTACCTTTTAGTGTCTTAAAACAACAAACATCATTATCTCATATTATCTGTGTGTCTGTTTCGGACATGACTTAGCTGAGCACCTGTGGCTCAAAGACTCTCATGAAACTGCAGCCAAACTGTAGACCAGGGCTGCAGATTTACGGAGATCCCCACTTGTGAAGGAGGCGTGCATCTGCTTCCAAGATCACACACGTGGCTATTGGAATATCTTGGTGCTTTGTGGGCTTTTCCACAGGGCTGCTTCATGACGTGGCAGCTCATGTACCCCAGAGCAAAGCGATGGCAGAGACACACACACGCATACACACCAAGACAGAAACCTAATCTCAGAAGTCCCAGCCCTGCAATATTCTATTTATTACAAGAGCTATGTCAGCTGCGAATACTAAGGCAAGGATCATCTGGGGAAACTGGCTCCCCCACTATGTATGTTTCCTTGATTATCCCTATTTTCTGCAGCAGAATTAATCATGACCTCTGCCTTACTGTGTTACATAAACATGCTCAGAGATGCCACAGATAAATGAAAGGATTATGTACTATCTGAGAACACCTAGTCAAAAGTTCAAAGTAGCTGAAATTCAGCACATGTTCCCAAGACTTAAATTCACAGTGACAACACAGAGTCTAGAGATGGCCTAAATACTGCAGTCCTCACCAAACACTGAATAAAGTGAAACAGTTTCAGAGCCATCAATCACGCCTGTATGCCTAACACACCGAATTACCAATTTCATTTGGTATTCACTCAATAAATATCTGTTTATAAAAAATGAATGAGTGCTTAAATGATGGATACATTCTAGATAATTACGATGGCTATTTTGGGAAAAAAGTCTTATTTGGGAGGGATTGCAAGGACTGCTTACAAATATCAAGCACCGATTCAGAGCTCCCAGATCAAAATGCCCAGGGCATTTCTAAAATTTAAGTTTCATAGAAGAGTTCTTATGCATAGAACAATCAATGGATAGCCTGCTTATATATTTTGACTGTAATTGTTGAGCTATAATATGAAATCATTCTTTTTATAATATTAAAGAAAAAATGCTACAATAACGTGGGGAATTTTCAGAGATATTTTGGTCTTTCCTGTATGCTTTTTTCGAGATAATATTCAGATCACAATTCTTTTAATTCAAAGCAGCTTCTATGAATGGATTCAGTCTACCCCATGGATGATATGTAGACTTTGATCAATTCTAGCTGTTTAAATTAATTCCATGGTAATAAATAAGTTGCTTGGTGAATAACTATTTTATAACTGAGAAAAAAGAAATCATCAACTTGAAAACTATATATGGACATGTACATAAGGATGGATTGTGTCTTCTTTTAGTATTCTCTCCACTGAACTCTCACTATTCAAAAGAAAATATTGAACCTCTGTAAAGACATTGATGTTTACAAAGGTCATATAAAACAAGCATCAATAGTTGTCCCAACTACTGAAAATTTCTGTGGCCATAAATGTAGACTTAGAAAACTTTCTAGAAAGCTAAATGTTAAAACGTGTTACTATATTTACAACATTGAATAAGAACAGCATTTTTTATTAAGGACAATGGAATTGTTGCTAATTTTATTTTATAGAAGCTGAATATTCCAAAATATGGCTTATTTTATTTTAGTTGAGGATTCCTTTGTAAGTATTTACCTACTCTTGAATCTTGAAATAGCATTGTAAGAAAGTCAGACAAAGACATTATCATAGAAACAGGTTAGGACTAGACAAAAAATAAGAAAAATTGAACCATTTAGAGAAAAGAAACACTACCAAAATTAAAAAATAAAATCTTCCACACTCCATATCCTCAACTTTATATTTATAATCAAGCAATTTTTAAAAACAATTTCCCTTTAATGTGATCTATGTAATAAATAATAAATATCCTTATAAATATCTTGCTATTAAGGATTTTAACCACAATACTAATTATGAGGTTATTAATCTCAAGGGCAGCACTATGTATTTCTACCAAGATGGGAGGTGATATATAGTAAATTGCCTTGGCTTCATTTTAAAAAGATAAGCTTTTGAGATAATGACAGTAGTTCATTAATCTTTGATTTCATGATGTCTGGCACATAATATATGCTTATAAATATTTCTTGAATAAATGGAAAAAGGAATGAAAAGGGAGGGAAAGAAATGAATGAGCGACTATGTAGGAATGCAAACTGATTTAGATCAAGTAAGTTCCATGAGCCGATCACATGTGAGGTGATTTGGACAAAGAGTCCATTAGTCAGAGTGGTTTATTGTTTTTGACACTCCCTCTTACCTAAAGAAAAAGCAAAAAGAAGATATACTACCTCTAAAATAGTCAACTCCATCAGTTACAGGTAAGGAACACTATTCTTCCAAACGTTAGGTATACTGTATTAGATTGAGCATTTTTCATACACATAAACTATATTTCCCTTGAACATTATCATCTCTCAGTACATTATGCATTTCTGGTGATCAATAAGTAATGAAGAATAACAACAACATCAACAAAGACCCCAGAGATTATGAGGTTTGCACTCAGGCAAAGGTCTGAGCAAACAGATGGCTTCTTCATTGTGCCCTGAAAGCAAGCCTCGTTGCCTTCTACAGAACCGCTAACGGCAGTAAATCCCTAAGCAATTGGCCTTCCATCAAAAACAGTCTGTATCCGGTCTCGGGGAGTTCACACTGAGGGACTTTTGGCAATGGTGTCTCAGTTGATCACTCCTGTAATGGGGCAATTATAGTCAGTGAGGTTGTCTGTGATGTAACCCAAGCCCTCATTTCTACACAGCTGTGCAGACCATCAACTCAAATTGTACCAATAAGTCAATTGGGAGCTTATTCAGAATATGGGATATTTATTGGCTTAGGATAAGGAAAGCCTTTTTGTTCAACCACAGAGGAATTTATCTTTGTCGGCTCCGGGCACAGACATTGGAGCATGTGCAAATAGCAGCACCATTCCTGCCAAGCAGGCAGTTCTGGGCCCTTCTCTGACCTGACACTCTTGGGCCCTGTCTGTCACTTCTGTTTCAGACTAGCCTGCTGCAGATTTCCCTTTGTCCATCCTCTGATGCCTTGAACTTGCACATACCAACTTTTAACATTTGCGACTGCCCACATGGATTTTTCAGAAATTTGATGTTTAATGAATATGTAAGGATAAAAGGATCGCAAGTAGCAATAAGGACCCAGCTGGCATTAGATAGCAAGCTTTTTAGAATAGATGTATTCTTGACTTTCTTCAATAACCTTTGACCACTTGGAAGAAAAACAGATTTGGTAGTGGGACTTTCCCAGAGCCAGGGACTGACTGACACACTGGGTGAGCCAATGAGGCCCAAGGTTTTGGATGGTTTTAATGTACTACTGTGATGTCCGCCTATAGGTCACAGACCGGACAAGGAGTCAAGGGTAGGCCGGGCATAGATAATGGCCTGGGGACAAATAAAGAGAAATTGTCATGAAGATAAAGACAGCCTTGAGGATAAGAAGTCAGAGCCATGCAGAGACAGAAGGCTGAGACCAGAAAGGGACATTCACACACTGATTTTTCCAAGTACTCTGGCTGTGAACGGTGACGAATTTTAGGTTCACCTGCCTCTTGACTCTTTAACCCATAATAAACAACTGGATTTCAAGGACTGAAACTAGATGTAGCAGTGGGCATTTAAGTATATTTCCTTGATCTGTTTATACTGGATGGGTGATGGCAACCACACAAGAGGGCAAAGTCAGGCCTCTCTGTAGGAAGAAGAAGAAAGAAGCTCCAAGAATAGGTTCAGTTTCAACATTTGATATCTAAGGAAAACATGCACATCTCTTGCTAAATGTGTGCACCTATATGACGAAAACTAAACTGAGCATACGTTATTATTATAAGTCACAATTGTACCTACAAATATTAATGGTTTTAATTCAAGAAAAAATACTCAAGTATTTCAATGAGACAATTAGATGGAGGCAGAAAGAAGTTATGCAGAAAGAAGAGCATCCAATTAAAAAAAGATAAGTTCTATGAGGGGGGTTGGGGGAAGTAATGTGGAGACGAGCTTTGTGGCACAACAGGAGCCCTCAGCCAGCACGTGTTCCCAGAGGCTGCGTTACTGCAGCTCGCAATGGTGAGTGGGTGTGTTTGGAGTAAGGATAGAACTTTGGGTCAAGGAAGAGCTGAATATCTGCAGCATGGGGGGAACTCCAGGGATCGCTTTAATGAAGCGAGTGTCAGTGGAGAAGATGCAAATGAAATTATAGTTTTCTAAGTGGCACATGATGAGAGGGGAAGCAGGCAGGAAAGGGTCTGTTGGAGGAGGAGGCAGAAAGGGTCCAGAAATGTGAGAGATGAGACACTACTCTCAGGCATTCTCATGGTGGCTGCAGTTGACACTGACAGGGGCTCCTAAAAGACCGGATGTAGAAGCTCAGCCCCTTGTCTCTGGAGAGGCAAATTCAATCAAGCTGAGCTCAGACTGGGGCACAGGAGCAGGAGCATGTACCCCACTTGCTCAGTCTTCTCAATCCTCTTAGTCCCTGTGGTCCTTTTTTCCTCCTAATCTATTCCAACTTTCAAAAGCATTTTGTGGGATTTTATACTTACTTCTTAGTACCATTAATAGAAAGGAGACTTTTAACAAAATATAATGATGCATTCAATAGCAGAAGTCATATGGATAGGATAAATACTTCCAAATAATCTACATCAAAACAACACATTAGCCTCTATAGAAAGATGGTATATGGGGATCTATTAGCAAATTGTTCATCTCCAATGAGGGAAATAAACCAAATACAAGAATACTACCAATATATTGGAAAAATGTATTTGTAAAGTTTACTGAATGTGTGTTTGAATAAAATAGTCAACTCGTACCCATGTGCTAGGTATGGTCTCCAGCTGCCTCACAATATACCTTTGTCATTGGAACTGACATCATGCAATTAACTTAATCCTTTTTTCAAATAATGGTTTTGTCCATTAAAGAGGAGTACACTTTTATGCATTGCATATACACAAATACCTTGATTTTTTTCTGACTCTTCGTATGTAAGAGATGAAAACCCAAATAATAATAAATGGAGGATGGGGAAAAAGATGGCAGCATGAGAAGTGAGGCAGAAACTTCCTCCTGAAACCACATGTAAGACAAAAATACAACAAATACAACTAATCCCAAAAGAGTGACCCAAAGACTACAGAACAGACTACCTACAACTGGGGAAAAGAGAAGATATCACAGAAAAGGATAAAGTAGCAAAGCCACAATCCAGTTGGATCCAAGCCCTCCCCCAAGTCCAGCTCATGGGTGGGAGGAAAATAAATGGAGCGGGGAGGGTGTAAAAGCCCAGGACTGCTAAATACCCAACACTGGAGATCTGCTCTGGGAGCATGAACCCACATTACATGGTGCTCTGGAAATTAGTGGAGTTGGAAAGCAAAGTAAGGCAGAATACTTGGAGAGACTGAGATTCCAGCCACTTTTGGAGAACAGGTAGACCTACAACCAGCCACTCTAGGACAAAGGAAAGGTGGGCACTTTGAAAGACTTCCCAAAGGGGTGCTGAAGGGGCAAAAGATTACACAGAGCTTGCTGCTGAGGGGAAAGGACAGGTGGACAAAACTGTCCCAGAACACTCAGCCCAGCAGGTTGGGAACTTTCGGAAACTTCAGATTCTCCATCCCCCTGGCTGGCAATGCAGCACTGAGGCTCCCAACTGTAATATGCAGCCTGCCACTCCTTCCTCCCAGCAGGCACCTTTCTGTATACCTGTTGCCCCAGCAATCACAATAGGCCAGCCAGATGGTGGCCATGCTGACAGCAGCTATAGGAACATAACACAGACACTCATACCTGGGTGCTCAGCCCACTGGACCTGACACTGAAAGCAGGCACTGCAGCTGAGAAGTAGGAAAGAGCTCTTTTCTCCCAGCAGGCTCTGGTGCTGCACATCTGTGACAAACCCCCATGGAAGCAGGTGCTGGGTAGCTTATGAGAGTAGAGCTTCTGTACACTAGAGAGTGCTGCCTACACAAAGTTATTATTCCATAGGAATCGTTAGACAAATGAAATGGCAAAAAAATTGTGTACAACCAAGAATCCAACAGACACCAGAAAGAGGGCTAAGTAAAAATGAAATCACCAATCTTCTTGATAAAGATTTCAAAATAAAAATTATAACCATGATCATGGAGCGACAGAAAAATATTCAAGATTTCAGAGAAGACTTCAACAAAGAGATAGAAACTTTGCAAAATACAGTATCTTAAATGAAACATACATTGGAGGGATTTAAAAGTAGATTATAAGAGGTAGAGGAGATGGTAAGTGAAATAGAAATTACAGAACAGGAATACAAAAAAGCTAAGGCACAGAGAGAAAAACGTATCTATAGGAATGAAAGAATAATAATATTTACATTATGGGGTACCAGAAGAAGAAGAAGAGAGAAAAAGGGTTAGAAAGTCTCTTTGAGGAAATAATTGCTGAAAACTTTCCCAATCTAGAGAAGGAAATAGTCTATAAGGACATGACAGTACAGATATCTCCCAACACAAGGGACCCAAGGAAGACAACACCAAGACATATAATAATTAAAATGGCAAAGATCAAGGACAAGGACAGAATATTAAAACAGCCAGAGAGAGAAAAAAAGATCACATACAAAGGAAAGCTCATCAGGCTACCATCAGACTTCTCAGCCGAAACCTTACATCAGGGAGTGGCATGGTATACTTAATGCCATGAGGCAGAAGGTCCTCCAACCAAGAACATTCTACCTGGCAAGATTATCATTTGAATTTGAAGCAGGGATTAAACAATTTACAGATAAGCAAACATTGACGGAATTTACCTCCCACAAACTCTCTCTACAGTGTATTTTAAAGGGACTGCTATAGATGGAAGTTCTCCTAAGGCTAAATAGCTGTCACCAGAGAAAATAAAAACACCGTAAATGAAGGAGACCAATTAATTTTTACACAAATGTAAAATTACATCAACTCCTTGGGCAAGGGAAGCAAAAGCCAAAATGAACAAATGGGACTACATCAAACTAAAAACTTCTGTACAGAAAAGGACACCATTAGCAGAGCAAAAAGGCATCCTACAGTATGGCAGAATATATTCATAAACAACTTATCTGATAAGGGGTTAACATTCAAAATATATAAAGACTCACCCACTTCAACACCCAAAGAGCAAATAACCTGATTAAAAAATGGGCAGAGGATCAGAAACAGACACTTCTCCAAAGAAGAAATTCAGATGGCCAATAGGCACAGGAAAAGATTGTTCCACACTGAAAATTATCAGGGAAATGCAAATTAAAACCACAATGAGATAGCATGTCACACCAGTTAGGATGGCCAACATCCAAAAGACAAGGAAAACAAACGCTGGCAAGGATGCAGAGAAAGGGGAACCCTCCTACATTGTTGGGAGGAATGTATTCAGGAAAAAGTTGTTCCTGTTTATATTCAAGTGATTTTTGCCTATGATTTCTTCTATGAGTTTTATAGTTTCATGACTTACAATCAGGTCTTTGATCAATTTTGAGTTTATTTTTGTGTATGGAGTTAGACAATAATCCAGTTTCATTCTCTTACATGTAGCTGTCCAGTTTTGCCAACACCAGTTGTTGAAAAGGCTGTCATTCCCACTGTTGGTGGGAATGTAAATTAGTTCAACCATTGTGGAAAGCAGTATGGAGATTCCTCAAAAAACTAAAAATAGAAATACCATTTGGCCCAGGAATTCCACTCCTAGGAATTTACCCTAAGAATGCAGCATCCCAGTTTGAAAAAGACATATGCATCCCTATGTTTATTGCACCACTATTTACAATAGCCAAGAAATGAAGCAATCTAAGTGTCCATCGGTAGACAAATGGATAAAGACAAACATATACACAATGGAATACTATTCAGCCATAAGAAGAAAACAAATCCTACCATTTGCAACAACATGGATGGAGCTAGAGGGTATTATGCTCAGTGAAATAAGCCAGGCAGAGAAAGACAAGTATCAAATGATTTCACTCATTTGTGGAGTATAAGAACAAAGCAAAACTGAAGGAACAAAACAGCAGCAGACTCACAGAACCCAAGAATGGAGTAGGGGTTACCAAAGGGAAGGGATTGAGGAGGATGCATGGGGAGGGAGGGATAAGGGAATTAAGGGGCATTATAATTAGCACACACAGTATAGGTAAGTAAAGGGAAGGCAGTATAGCACAGAGAAGACAAGTAGTGACTCCATAGCACATTACTACAGTGATCTACAGTGATTGCAATGGGGTGGGGAGAATTGATAATATAGGTGAATGTTGAAACCACAATGTTGCTCATTTAAAACTTTCAAAAGATTGCATATTAATGATTTTAAAAAGAAAGAAAAAACAAATGGAAAGCCTGGCATTATCCTATAAATCTATAAGACATTAGAACTCAAGTTCACTCCCTTAATTTTACTGATGAGAAAATCTGAAATGACCACATACGAATGCACACAACTGAAATCAGGTCTCCTAGCTCCACAGCAAATGGTTATTTCTGTCTTTCTTTTCATATAAAGTTGAGATATAAGTTGCTTATTATCAACTGACCTATTTATTAAGGAAACAACAAAATGCATCTGAGAAGGCAGAGAGCACTTTTTCTCTGGGAAGTGATCATTCTTTTCAAACTCACATCTCCACTCAGAATATAAAGGAAAGAGGCATTGATCTGCTGTCTGTGACTTTAAGTTTTAGACATTCAATAAAGTACTGATAATGTGAAACATTATTAAGTTAAATTAGGGAGTCAATTTCCATCTTAATTCTTAAAAAAAATGTTTACAGAACAGGAGAAATCAATTCTAAACTTACATTTAATCACAAATGAGGAAAAATAAGCTGCCTTATTTCAGGGGCAATAATAAACAAAATTATTTGTGATATTTCTAATTTGCATTATAATTTAAGGACTAATCTAAGCGTCACTTTTTGAAATTTTCTAACACTCACCCAGACAGTGACGCATGCTCACAGGACCATCAGTGGATACTCGTAATTCCTGTAATTACTAAAAAGGCACGGTCCATATTCCTAACACTGTACCAGGATGAAAGCTGAAGAGCAGATCTGTGATTAAATTACTCCCTTAAAATGAATGTGGATTTTGTGAAGTTTTCTATCTTTACATAATGGCTTATTTATACTGGTAAGGAGTAAACATGCAGTCCTTCCTGAAGAAAACATGTACCCATGTGCTAAAATATGCATTATTGTTGAAAATAAGTAGGAGCTGAGTAAAGAGAAATCAAAGTTCATGAGAACATGCTTCTTACTGATATTAATATTACTAATATATTAAAGCATTAATATTAGTCATATAGAAGTACATCTTCATAACATTAAAAAGTGCTCCATCATTTCAAATAATTGATTACATGTTTCTTTTGAATATACCCAACTATGAATGCACTAAAATAAGCGTGTACCTAAAGAAGAGTGAAAGAAAGAACATCTGAATTTCAAAGCGGTTCAAGAAGCGACCGCAAATATCTACATTTGAACGAGTCCCTGATGCGGCCTTAATTCTGTGTATTCATCTCCAGTTTTAATGTGTTAATTGTGTTACACGATTAATGTTAAATAAGATCACCTGTTTGATATTTATTTGTATTGCTTGAAAGTGAAACCCAATTACAAACATAGACCAAAAAAAAAAAAAGACAAAACAATAAAATGTTCTAAATTCAAACAGGAGGGATCGTAAGGCATGGAGTGCAACCTCCATTTCCAATCCATCAGTAAGTTCTTCTAGACTTTTTTCTCCCAAATCCAAGTACTCCTTACTACCTTTTCTCTAGCTCAACCCATAATTTTTCCCTAGACTATTATCAGAACTTCCTGCTTTGTCTCTCAAAAAACATTCTCCACATAGCAAAAGGTGTGAGAGCCAACTCATTTATGAATACAGATTGTTAAATTACCAGGGATTGTGCGATCCAGTTGCTAAACACAGTAATTGTTAAAAATTAAGGTATATATGCTGATAAGTAACTTATATTAGAAACAAAAGTAATTACTCAAAATTCATCACTTCATTAGTATAGTAGTATTTGTTATTATTATCTACGCTTTTAAGATTATTTATATCTACTCTGCATGGTATGAATTACATTTAATAGCAGCTACTGTGAATCTCTTTCCAATTGCACATTCACCGACATATTGATAGCTTCAAATTAGCAAAGATGGAGGAATTTATACCATGGAAATTGGCAAATGCTACAAGTCTGGACTTGACCTACTGTTTTGTTGATCTTTTTGACCTCACCAAAATAATGAAGAAAATATCAATAATGTAGATTATGCTCAAGAGGGAGCTTAGTCTATAACCTATATATTTTGAATGACACATATACAAAACTATGGAAATACTCTTCCAATATCTGGAAAATATCTGTTCCATCAAAGTGGCTCCTGTAATTGATGAAACAGTAGTGCCAACATTCATCTTTGTTGTTTCTGTTTCATCTTACCAATTGTTGTTTATCAACGAACATTCATGACAGAACAAGTTTTTTGAGCACCTTTTATAGTCCAGGAATATAGTAGGCGCTCAAAAACATTTCTTGAATGAACTTATTGATACAGCTTGAAATCTTACTTTCTCTCCCCAGTCCTTTGCTTTCTTTCTGAGACCAATGCTATTGATTATCTTTTTAATCTAGGAATCATATTAATTGTATTCCTGCAAATGCCAGAATCACTGAGGACTCCTGGCCAGACACCTCAAGTTCTCTTTAGTCTACCATTTCTGCATTTCCTACCCCAAAACACTATTGCCCCCCAACCATCACTTCAGGGCATTTCTAGAAATTCATTTGAGAACTTTACTATGCAAGTTGAGAATGAAATTGAAAGTAACATTTTTTCTAGGACAATGGTAACCTAAGAAATTTTTAGGGACTATCAACATATGATGTTTGCATATTTTCTTTACCACTTAAAAAAATCACAAATGCAAGTCTGTTGTGCAGGAGATTCCTATTAAATTGTGAATGCCAATTAAAGTTTAATGGTTAATCTTCACTAAATAAGAAGAGCTTCATATACCATGCAAAATTATCTGCCACAGCATTAACAAAAACCAATTAGTTAACTAGCTAAACAGATTAAATACAGACTTTCAAGTTTATGGGGAAATGAAAAGGCCTTAACTTTAATATTCTGGAATATTCTTTTATTTAAGTTTTATGACTCCTCATTCAGTTTCATTTAAAATGTCAAAACTGTAATGGTAGTGACATTCATTTTATAATAGTGTTTGAAACATATGAAGTAAAAGGGGTTGTAATAATAATACTACAGATTACATGCTTATTTTTCCAGATCATACCTAATAGACTCTAATATCATTTTCAGTCACAGTTCACCGCAGTTAAATTTAAAGCATAATATTAAAGTCAAGGTTCCTTCACATCTAATTAGACATTAGAAACAAATGTGGCCAGGTCTGCATTCTGTTAAATATATGCAAATAACTGCTCTGAGGTAACAGAACCATTTAACATTAAAGGTAAAAAGTAATCCACTCTGAAAGTATACAATAAATTACTGTAGATTTACCTTTGGCATTGTGCAATATGACATCTCGGTTGCTGTAGGACGCATAGAAGCATAAATTGTACCCAGCCTGTCTCACATTGCAAAATATTCAGGACAAACATAGAATATTTTATGCTTAGAAGCCTAACTTCTGGAAATTATGCCAGCAAGAGACGCAGTTCAACAAAGCAGCTATCATTGGGGTATGGATAATGCCATTGCAAATCTTGGCAGAGTCATTTATTTTTCAGGAACAGTAGGGAAACGTTAAAAAGAATGTATTTTTTTCATTCTTTGGAAATTCATCGAAATAAGTCTAAGCTGTCGACTGTATTTAGAGGTGAGAACTGGGGATTTTTTTTCTAAACCCATCATCCCCACCGGTTGCTCTATTCATCCTCAGGTAGGAATGGGAAGGAAAGACTTCCCTGAAGTTCTATCATGTAAGATCAAAGTTAGAATTTTCTCTACTTTTGCTTTTCATCATTGTGCCAAAAAGTCAAATTGGGAAGCAAAGGCGATTTCATGACATTTGCTAGCCTGCCGTACGGTTCAGCGTGCTGACTGGTGGTTTGCTGTGAGAGCCTTCTGATTGGCCTTCTGTGGGGCAATCGCATTCTTACCCTGGGTTGTAAACACTCTCTTCCCCATTCAGAAAAAGAAAGCAATAGGGGCCAGAAATAGTGCTACCTGAAATGCTTGTCTGGAATATTGCTCTGGTAATCCAAGCACAAAGAAAATGATTCTTTCTCTTAATTACCATGTATATAAATACTGAAATCCCTGTAACATGTACTTAATATAAATGCAGGTTTTTAGTAAATAAAAAATTCATTATCATCATCCGATAGGTTAGGTTAAACCCTTTGAAAACATACTCCGGGCTTTGTTTTTAAACTGCAAATACAATCACAAGAAAAGAGCTTAAATTGTGGTCATCGATTCTCCTGGTGTCAAGTATTGAATGATGGTGTCAGCAATTTCCCACTTCTGTAAAGTAGTCAGTTACAGAAGAACATGTTTCTCCATGCAGTGCCATAAAACTGGGTCAACAGAAAGGTTCGGATATTCCAAATAGCATCCAATTTGGATATTCCAAATGACCATGACTTTTTTACAGCCAAAAACCAAGATTGTATTTCTTGATATTTTTCTAGTCATATTCATCCATCAGGGCAAACTTCCGCTCACAGAATTTCCCCAATTTTTCATTTCTGTTGCACTTGGTATAGTGACAGACTCAGGATTGAACGTTTCGAATGGGACAGTAAGCACCTTACCTCTGTTGACCTTGGTGTGCAGAGATTTAGTACATTAATGAGGAAAAAGTCCCTAACATAGCTAAATAAGCCTAGCTTAAGAGAGAGAAGATGGAGAAGATGATTTACTACTATACTTGAGAATAATCCCAATGACGACTTATATTAACTTAAGGATCATTTTTACCATTTTCTGAGATATCTAAGAGAAACAACAGAATGTAAATGGAAGGAATTTTTCCCACTCAACTATCTGGACGACTTGCATAAAAGAAAAAAAATATATATATATATATATGTATATATATATATGTAAGTCAATTATACCTCATTTTTTTAAAAAGGCTAATTTCTGCTATTACTTATCAGTGGAGAATATTGTTCTAACACCAATTTGGGCCAAAATTTCTTCATAAGGCAAAATGGAACTTTCCATATTAGTTCTGCTTCTACTGGATCTTGATTTTTGTTTTAGAACCAATATAAGAGCTGAATTCATTTCAGGATTTATATTTCTCCTGAAAAATTACTGCTGAAAGATGTAGGAAATAAAAGTGCTATGGACTAGATTTAAATAGAGAGCTACCCTTGCAAAGATATTTAGTTCTGCATATGTAAGCACTTTCAACTTGCTAGCATTTTGGCATATCATTTCTCCAAAAGAACAAGGATACTAGCATTAACATTTGCTCCAACACCTGATGGACTGGACATGTGGGGAGCCTTAGCAACTATTTACAATTCCAAGATAATATATGGAAGCCTGGGTATAAAAGAAACAGTGAAAACAGAATGACTGCTTCCTAGTGAGTGTGATGAGTAAAGCGGGAAAGAGTCTGAAGGAAAGATCTGCAGTGATTGGCCAAACTTGCACCTGTATGCTTCATTCTGTGTAATGGACCTGAATAAATATGCAATATTTCCCAAGGAAGGATAGTGTTTTTCAAAGTTATTGATAAGAAGTGAGAGACAATCATGGCTAATATGGTACTGCTTAACTTTAGTACATAGGTCAGAATGCAGTAGGTTCTTCAATACTCAAACAGTGTGGAAATAGTGGGACACCCTGGTTCCCACAACAGCTCTCCCACCCTGCCCACCCTGGGTGCCTCAGCATCGTGGAGAGAAAGGATCACCTGCAACAGGCCTTCATCACTCTGGACCTGTGCATTTATTTTTTATTTTGGTATCATTAATATAAAATCACATGGGCAACACTGTAGTTACTAGATTCCCATTATCAAGTCCCCCCCCCAACATACCCCATTACAGTCACTGTTCATCAGAGTAGTAAGATGCTATAGAGTCACTACTTGTCTTCTCTGTGCTATACTGCCTTCCCAGTGGACCCCCTTATGTTATGTGTGCTAATTGTAATGTCTCTTATACCCCTTATCCCTCCCTTCCCACTATCCTCCCCAGTCCCATTCCCTTTGGTAACCGCTAGTCCATTCTTGGGTTCTGTGAGTCTGCTGCTGTTTTGTTCCTTCAGTTTTTGCTTTGTTCTTATGGTCCACAGATGAGTGAAATCATTTGGTACTTGTCTTTCTCTGCCTGGCTTATTTCACTGAGCATAATATCCTCTAGCTCCATCCATGTTGTTGCAAATGGTAGGATTTGTTTTCTTCTTATAGCTGAATAATATTCCGTTATATATACGTACCACATCTCTATTCATTGCTTTTAAAAGAGAGAGGATGAGCCAGCTAAGGTCTGAGGTCTCCTTTTAACACTTGGTTATTCTCGTAGGGAAGGGATCACTAATTCAAGAAACTTGGGACCCAAGTCAGTGAGCAGCTACAAAAATCAGAGGCTTCTGGGCCACAGCGGTATGTCCTCTATAGATACTAACATTTTAAAAGAATTTTAAAAAGGACTTCCAGAAATGGCTTAGAAATAAAAATAGATGAAATGTTAAAACAAGATGCTGTTAGCTACTCTGGGCTATTAACAAGAGCTGTTTTTTTTAATGTTACCTTTGTATTCATATGGCAAATTGCATGTAGGGATCAGCAACTGGGAGAATATAGATAAACTTCACTGTAATTCCCAAACCATATTTTAGACTATAGTTGTAACATTTTCTCTGCAAAATATTTTTCAGGGCTGATAACATGTGGAACAATGGATTGATTCTAAGTCTCAGCCCTTTGTTCCCCAGGGCCCTCCCTCCTGCAGCAGAGCAGCCCCAGGGGCTGGAGGAGGGCTGGGGGCAGGGATGACAGGCGGGGAGCTCACACCTTTCATAATGGCTCGTGAACAATCAAGAGCTGATGGTATTAGTGAAAGGTTATTATTTGAATTAATCATACAAGTTTAAAACAACTTGGCATTTCAAAATGTTTCTAGGTAGGCGTAGTTTCCAAACTGCAACTGCCATGGAGAGTATTACTCGGCAGGCTGGGAGGGGTGTGAGTATGTGTGTGGAGAGGCGTGGGGTGGGTGTTGGGAAGGCAGCCTCTGTCATCCTCCGGGGAGAGTGACAGCGGCCTAGGCAGACCTGAGCAGCTTTGTGCTCCCTTCTACTTTGCCATCTGGGGAGAGAGGAAATAAGGGAGGGAGAGAGGGAAGAGACTGAGGAGAAAGAGAGAATGAGAAGGAGGTGGACCTAAGAGCTGGGAGCTCTGGGCTAATGGTGATCTAGGCAAGTCACGTCCTTGCTGTTTGTTCTGGCCTCCCCGCCTGTATGAATGGTTTGATTTACTGCATGGAAGTAATGAGGGACTCAGATGAGAGAATGTCTGTGAACAATGCAATGGGTTTGAGAAACAGGACACAGTAGGTTGGGTGAATGGTACATAAATGTGCCTTACCTCTCTTTGCTGAGCAGCAGCTTAACATAATAAACATTCATTGAGTACCTACTGCTAACCAGGTACTCCTCTAACCGAAATGCTAACCAAGACCCAGGGAATAGAAAGATGCATCTTTCTGATGGTCTCTGACAAGGAGGACCTTATATTTTAGTAAAGGAGACAAGCTTTCTAACGGACCCTTAGGATAAATTATGGAAAGTGACATGATAGAGTCTGCACAAGTTAATGCAGGGGCATACGGGACAACTTGAGCCTGTACCTGGGGGCCATGCTTGAACTGGGCCTTTCAGCTGAACATGCAGAAGGTAATTGTCTTGCCAAAAACCTAAGCAGCAAAAGCACAGGCTCACAGGGGGTATGAAAGAGTGCTGTGGCCTGTCACCACTAAGGTCCATCTGACATATAGCTAGTGTTAGATGTAAATAAGGCCAGACCATGTACGCCTTACAGAGAAGTTTAGCTTTAATTCTGTGAAGTTCGGGGCACAAATAAGCACTCTGGTGACAAAGCGATATGCATTACATAAATCCAATTTAGAAAGATCATTCCAGGAGCATTAAAGATTTCCAGGGAACACTGAAATGCGCCATGTCTGATATTCAGGGTAAAGACACATGTTGTGCCCCCTGCCTCATTCAGCCCGTCTAAGAGCTCAGTCGCCCTAGAATGCCCACCAGTCTTCCCTTTCCTCTTATTCATTTCCCTTACTTTCCAAAACAGTGAGGCATCACCACTTGGAGTTAGAAATGAATTGCACACCTTTTATGTCAAAAATGGCAATTAGAATGCAGAATTAGTGACCAAAGGGGGTCAGGGATGAGTCACCAGAACTAGAAATACATGTATGCAAACACAGGCTCACATGGTTTGGTCCCTAAGTTAAAATGAAATAAACTAGAGAATTAAAAGTAAAATAATACTCTGGATGCACTTCATTAGGCAGAGATATTAAAGACAGGGAGGGTAGTTATTTTTTGGTTCATGCACTTAATCACAAAATTTTGAGATGGAAGCATAATTACATTAATGACTTTTTCATACATACTCCTCGATTTTAGTGTTTTTTAGTAAAGGTACATTAATGGCAGTAGCCCTCCAGTTATTGTCGAATAAGTCCATAAATCAAAAACAAAATGATAATGGTAATTTAATAGTCTTATATTTTAGAGCCAGTGGAGTCATCTATTGTTGTGAAGTAATTTATAATTTTTAGGATATTTTAGTATGAAATAATTCAAAGAGAGCAATATTAAAAATATATGTAACTTCAATTGTTTTCCCAGGAATAGAAGAGAAGAAATTCATTGAAGGTTTAAAATTATTGCACATTTCTGGGACATCATACATCGAAGAATAAAATATTTCTAGAATGTTCTGAACTATGTGTGGCTCTGTGCTCTCTTGCAACATCTCTCTAAAAAAGAAAAAATATATTAATTGCAATATGTAGTATCATGTGAAGAAATAAATATTCAGCTAGCAATTAAAAATGCATAGCAAGTATGAAAAAAAGACACTCAAAAAAAACAAAAAAAATTGCAAATATTTCTGAAGTCAATGTGAGAAGTAACATTTTAAATGATTTTAAAGTTTAAGAAAAAGTCTCAGGAATATGTAGTAAGGCAGGAGAAAGAGGGAATACCTTAATTTAGTCTCCCCCCTTCTTCAGGTTCCACTGAAGTGGCTTCTTTCTTACCTGTATACTATTTATTAATCAAAACATATTTATTGTGCACTTTAATTCTCTACAAAATAGAATGGACAAAATGGGCTGAGTGGATGTCAAAAACATTTTAAATGACCTAGCTGATAATTTAACAATTAAAAAAGCTCTACATTATCCCTACCATCCTTAATTTAAATCAGGTTGTTTTCTGTTGAATGGTCATGGTGCACACTTAAAGGAAGACGAAAACCATTATCTCTGTACCGAGTGGATGAAATAACTTTCTAATTTGTACAGTTCATAACCCCTTGCCCGCCCAGGCATAATGATATTCCAGAGAGGAAAAATGATCAGAATATTAGGATGTCAAAAGGCTTAGGCTTTCATTATATCACAAAAAGTAAAACGCTTTCACTTAAAACCATGTCTTTCACATGATTCTTGCCAGAGCTGTTCCCACCAGTGCCACTAGACAGAGCCAGGTACTTTTTATTTTGCCACAAATACCTTTTCCAGGGGATTTTTAACATTGGCTTAGGGCTGTCACAACCCTTGCAGGTATCTCTTTGAAATAAAGCTCTTTAGGAAGGAGATTTTGTACATTAAATCACCAGCTTTGTTTTGCTTAAAAAAGCAGTAAGATCGCGGCAGGGCCTGCAGCCTCCGTGATGCTGTGGCATCACCTGGGGGTGGGGGGTGGGGGGAGGAGCATCTGTCCGCTGTCTGTCTCCTGGCTGGACTCCCACTGCGCCTGCACGTTTTGCTGACTTTGAAATGGACACTTAGGGCCCCACAGCCTATTTAAGGATAACTTGAGCAGTATTAGCTGAATGGGTCTTCCACGTGGCCAGAGAACATTTTCCCTTAGCTTTTCTCCCTATATTGTTACTGATCTTCTGTTATGAATGAAATATATGGAGTAAAGAATTTGGAGAGAAAGTAATAATTATGCACACACACACAGCAGACAACTTCACCGGCACAGATATATTCCAAGATCCCTAGTGGATGCTTGAAGCCGCGGAGAGCACAGTACTGGGTTTTTCCTGTACATACACACCTGTGATAGTTTCATTTATAAATTAGGTGCAGTAAGTGATTAATAATAACAAGTACAAAATAGAGGAATTATTTCAAGACACGGTAATCAAAGTCACGTGAATGAGACCTCACTCTCAAGTTAACCTAACTGGACTCACCCTTCTCGTGATGAGGTGAGAGGACAGAATGCCTAGGTGCGCAGATGAGGCAAGGCAGGTGGCGCAGCCCTTGTGACCTTAGGCGACACTGACGGCTGCCGAGCCAGAAGGAGGAGCAGCCACTGGGGACCGTGGTGGACGGCGGGTCACTGAAGCCGCTGGCAAGTGGGGGACTGCACATAACCATCGGACAGGTAACAGCAGGGCATGGGCATGAAAGCTTTAAACTGGTGCGTGGATCTTTTTACCCTGTGCTTCTGATTTGCAGATTTGTCACATAGAAAGATGTCCATTGCATTATCACATAAACTTTGAAAGGCAAAATGAGATTCCAAGCTATAAAAACAGATTATTTTTATTGAACTTTAGGTCTGTTCAGGATTCGTCGGTCTGCGATTAAGTTCCATGGCAGCTGACACCGGGAAGACAAACCTTTCCGCTTCCTATTGCAGACTGTTTGTCCCTCATTCATCTGGTACAATGGCGATAAATTAAAACTGGTCTATTAACCATTGTGAATTATCTCTAAGTCTGCCAAGCAAAAGTGACCGTTTCAAGTAATCACCTAAGTCAGAGAGTTGGTGTAAATATTCTACAGTTGTTATGCTCTCCTGTGTACAACAAACCTTTTTGAGTTTCTATTTTGCAGCTTGCCAGAGGACTGGCCCTGGGGGTGTAAAGATAAATGTGAATGATATCACTACATAGACAGAGCCTGAGTATGTTTGGACATACAGTTGAGGAAATCCATGTGGACCATCACAGCTCAGACGAAGCAATTAACCTAATTTCAACCAGCAACAATCGTTGGTATCTCTTAACAACCTGAAATTAGATTTATGAGAAACACGGACCAGTGTCCTACTGGCTACTAGAAAAGCACAGTTACGTGAAATCATGAGGCAGAAATGCCAACACTACTGGACTCCCTTGATATGGGACCCCTGAGTTTTTTCTCAGACATCTCTATGTCAATATAATTATCAATTCAAACTTTTTTTTTTAGAATCTGGATCCTAATACAGGTACCTGAAGAGCTATACTCTAGGTGTGACATTGTGAAAATTAAATAAGCCCATGTTTTGAATATTCGCTGTTAATAAATGTGTACATACCAAAGACTTCTTGATTGAAAATTTATTTATCTCACTAAAATGGGATGGAGGCAGCCGCTAGTTAAGTCACGGTCATAGCAGATCTGTGCTATACCTTAAGTGTGTTTCATATATTATTTTTTGTGGAATTAGGAGGTATAGACTAGAACCTAAGCACTTTTTGCTTGGACTTTGCTAGGATATTTCTTCTCTCCAAATAATAGAATAATAATAATTCTGACATTTCAAAATAAAATAAACGCATTCTTTTGCTCAGGGTATTATTGCAGTAGGTATGACAGTTTCTCAATAACGCCACTACTGTCTAATTGCAATTATTGTCAGTCATGTACAGAAAGGACTTTGCTTCCACCAAAAAAAAAAAAAGTTTTCTATTTTTAAAATGTACAACTGTAGAAGGAAGTTTTGGGGTATTTTTTTGTTGTCATTTTTGTTGTTCTGAACATAATGCTAAGCTAATGAAATTACACAGTTAAAAAAGATGCTCAAAGTCGTAATTCACTGCTCTCCATTTTTCTTAAGTTAGAAGAGAGCAAATGTCTATGTACTGAAGAGTGTTAGTTTTTTTAATAATCGGAAGGAACACATATACTAAAATGATTTCATAATAACTAATTTTTATGAAATCAAATTCAAGAGTTAAATTGAATATGTGTATATATATAATCTATTCTGTATGCCAAACATAAAGTATAGGATATGATTCTTGTTCCCAATAGTATTATGACTACAATTCAGAAGTACATTAAGGTAGGTATACAGTTGCAATGAATTTTTAACCTCACTTACCCTCTCACATGGATATAGCTAGAATCTTATCTTTAGTGAAATTGCTCTATCTATAAAATCACTATGTCAAACATTGTTTTCTGATCACAATTTCCTAGACTTTACGATTTAATTGTACAACCACTCCCACCGTGGCCATTCTTCAATATTTTTCAGACTCCAGGGCACAAAAATCAATAGGCTTTGTATTGGTTGTCTTCCTAACTTCACTGTTCTATCAGGTCTAATCAGTGCTCTATTCTCGTCCATGGTCTGTTCAATAAGTCCTGCCCCAGTGACCTAGACTTGCTTGTTGCTCTTATCTCTGTGTGGCCATTCCTCAAACTCAGGTGAACTCAAATATCCTTTTTCTCCCCGCCTTCCTCCAGGCATCTGAGTTCAACTGGTGAAAAGCAAACAAAAATGAATGAATAACTTATTAATAGTTCAGGATTACCAAGGTCACCTGGATTGGTATTAAAGTCAGGATAAGCAAACTGAGCTAGGCTCGCCTCTGCCTAAGAATCCTATTGTATTTTTCTGCTTGATTCCTATTTCAGATTTTTTTTACACTCCCCAAAGATCTGGTTATAACCCCTTTTTTTCTCATCACTCTCAGTGGATATTCAGGCGCCCAAATTCTTGAAGAAAACACAAGCCGTCTGATAGGAAATCACTCAGTTTCCCAGTATCAAAAATACACTTGCATTTGAAACCATTTAATACTGATGTTCAGGTTAAAGTCAAGTTCGCCCGGGTTCCATTCTACCTCACCTTCTCAGGAAACTTGTACTGTTCATTATAGACTCTGTTCCCTGTATCTTTACTTACTGTTATACATTTTTTACAGTTATTTTCCATCAACATATAAAAATACACACTCTCCCTGAATCTCATTCTCTTCCAATTCCAGCTATGACGCTGTTTTTTTCTCCCTATACATGGCAATACTTGTCTAGAATGTTCATACTTACTTCTGTATCTCCCCTTCCGCTTATTGTTCTGTTTCTCACAGTCTGGCTTCTACCTTCATCAGCACAGTGTCGCGGCTGCTACAAAGCCATCCAAAAGCTTCCTCTTACTTAATTAATGGTCACTTTTCAATCTTCTTCTTAGACTCTCAGCATCTTGAGAGTGCTGACCACTCTCTCTGGAATTCCTACCTTATCTGGCATTTTGGTTGCTTCTGCTTTGCTGGTCTGTGTGTTTCTCAGTCTCACTTCCTGGCTCATTTTTCTCTATGTGGATTATGCCCCTCGAAGTTGTAGTCCCAAATACACACAGGCTTCTCTCCTTTAACGTGTACCTGCCGGTGGCGTCAATTGCCATCCGTACCCAGATGACTCCAAGCGTAAATCGTATACACGCACCATGATCCATGTGTTACCTATTTGATGTCTCAAATTTCATACTAGAAACAGATCTCAAACTCAGCATGTCCAACACAGCCTTGATGATCCCCTTGCCCACACCTGTCCTCCAGTGATACCGGTCTGGGTGAATTTACCCACTTCGCTGGAATGCTGGAGAAGCAGGAGCCAACAGACACCCCCAAATCCAGTCAATTTGGATTTGTAAATTGTTGATTATTTTTCTTCTAAATGTCTTTCAAACCATCTTCTCTCTTTCCACTGTCACCAATACTCCCAAATCCTAATTATAGTCATAATATACGAGGCTAATTAAATCCTTTTAGGAGGTCTACCTGCGCTCACTCTGGCTTTTTTCAATTAAGTCTCCATAATGCAGATGAACACATAGTTTCAAAACACAAAGCTCGTCTTACTGGCTTCTTTTTTTTTTTAGTACAACCATATTTTCAACATGGCCCAGGAGGCACTAAATGACCTAACCGCTGATTCCCAATTTCACCTCAGACAGGACCCTTTCCCCCCTGCTCTCCACACGCCAGAAAACTGGTCTTTCGGTCCTCCGACCATCGCTCTCATACTGTTTCCTCATCTGGGTTGACTTATCTTTCTACCCTTTCCTACCCCACTCTCCAAACTAGGTCAGATATTCTTGATCATTCCATGGCAGTTTACAAATATATTTATATAATTATTTGATATTTCTGATGAACATTTTTATAATTCTTTAAAATGTAGATTCTGTGCATAGAGAGGCTGTAAATATTTTGTTCACTATTGGGACTCCAGGGTCTAGGTTTAGGGCAAAATTGGATGAATAGATGGATGCACTGACAGACGAAGTTGATGTTGATATCCAATGTGCTATTTAAAGTGTATTTTGAATATTCTTATGTTATAAATATTGAGTACTGCTTGTTTAATGCGATAATTAATTCTTAAACATAGTTGTCATTTGCCTTTAGACCTAGCCCTTGAGGGTGCAGGTGTGTTTAGTACCTCTGACTTTCCAGAACTTAGTTACTAGATTTATTTCACAGGGGGTGTTCAATAAATGTTTGTTGAATAAATAGCAATAGGTAGAAAAGAAGGTAGCTGTACGGATTAAAAAAAAACAAGAGTTCAATACACAGGTGGTTTAATTTGTAGAAGTAGAGGTGAGATTAGGAATGGAAAAGTCACTGCTCTTTTAACACAAGGGGAGTGAACAAATGGGTGCAGATTGCCATCTTCAAGTTTATTAGTTGTTTCATACTAATAATCTTGACACTAGGTTGCTCTTCTCCAATAATGTTAAAAGAAAAAATAAATAATTTTACATGAAAATGTGCTTTTGAGAGAAACAGAGGGAAAGTGAATTCTTGACACAAAGGTCTGGTGACTGTTAGCTGTTGTAGAATTTCTTTCTCTGAAGACTCAAGAAGAGATGACAGTATAGTTCTGCCTGGAACCATGGAATTACCTGGATGACCCTCTCCTTATCAGTTTCTGTGTGGAGAGCGCTACGGAATTCTCCTTGGGGATGGCCCGTAGTAGGCAGGACAAAATAGTCTCCGCCGGCAACTTCAATAATCAAATGTCACGGCATGCATTCCAAAGATGAGCTTGTTATTCATAACTCATATCTGAAGAGTACAGAAATGTTTACTTTATTTAATCTGATCTTCCTTTATAGCATGAATTAAGCTACCATTAGAAGTACAGCTATTCCAGTACTTAGTTTGATGTAAGTCAGTCAACAGTTTGTGCAGTGGCCACAGGGTGCTTAACATTTCACGCTGCTTGGAATTAGTAGTTACTCCTTCAGGATCTATCGATTCACAGGTCAGATAATGCCAGGGAAAATAAAATCTTAAAGACATACAGGTGAAACCAGTGCCCAGAGAGCAGTGCAGTCTGGGAGGAGGTGGATGTGAAGTTCTGTAAGCACCCCAAGTGGGAAATACTCATGGAAAAAGGAAGGAAGAGGATGGTGGAAACTCTACAAAGAGGATACAGTATGTTTATCAGATAGAAGGGGGGGATTTATTTGAAGCATTTGGAAGATACTTATTTCCAAGAGTAGGAATGAAGATGGTATAAGCAGACACAATGATGGATGGGACTAGTGGGAACAGAGGGTGAAGATCTGGTTTACGTGCATTCAGGGAATAAACGGATCTGTTTAGATGTCTGCCTGGGCTCCTTCAACATACACATACGGTATCCCTGGCTAGGTTACAGTGTATCATTCCTCTCCACACTGCCTCTGTCAGAGCTGCTGTGCTGGCATGAAATCAGATTCACTATGGTCCAAACCCCAAGTTTTTAACTTGGTTCACCCGTATTCTGTACTTGCTGTGTGATGTCAGGTAAGTTACATAACTTCTCCAGGCTTCAGTACACTCATTCATAAAATGAAGGTATTAAATTAGACAGAGGTTTTCAACAGAGGCAGTAATGCCCTAGGGGCTTTTAAAAAGTTGTGGATATGCAGTCTTGGGAGTAACAACATGTAGGTGTACTGTAATTATTCAGTGAATGAACACCAGGGATGCAGGCCAGGCAACAGACAGGATGTGGGGGATGCAGGGAGAAGTGTCACATGGTGCAGGACATTCTGGTAAACTCTGTAACAGGGAAGTCCTTTTCATAATTATCCAAGTCTATAACCTAACTCCATTTCATTGTGAGCACAAAATATTTTGGGGCCAAGTTTTAATACACATTAACATTTCCAGGAACGCAACAGCTCTTTACAGGAAGATTGCACTGTTTTGTTGAGAGTTTTACTAAAACTGTTCATCACTTTAGAAAATCGTATCACCAGCAGCAATGCTGTTCATGGTTTTGAGGTGACAGTACACTTATAAGATTGAATTTATAGCTGTGCATTCACTGTCCCTATGTATGGGTGCAGGATGAAATGGGTTCACCATGTTTTCTACTGTAGAGGCACACAAATACGTATTTGCAATACTGACACCCATATTCTTCTATTAGGAATTACTTTCATCTCTCCTTTATATTACTGAATTATAGTAATTTTTTGAATGATGTTTATAGGCAGGTTATATTTTCTATGAAATTCATTTCACAGAATTATTATAATAAACTATTTGGTGTAAAAGGGAGCTTTGAGTCTAACAGGGCTGAGAATCAGTGAATTGGATAGTCTCAAATAACTTTAAGCTGTAAAATCCATGGGTTTATAAGTTTTACTTTGATTGGCAAAGGAGGAGAAACTCTTATATGATTTTCACTTGTGATATTCAATTCAGTGTCTAAATTCTGGAGGGGAAGAAGATTAACAGAAGCAGACTACATATTTATTTTACCATCTTTCCACTTTGTTCAAGTGAGATGAGAGAGAGATGTAGAACTCAGGAGAGCAACACTAGCTGGACATCTGGTATACCAGGTACTAATAAGGACTCCAAAGAAAAGGGGATGTATTTGTTGCCCTAGTGACATTGTTTACCCAGAGACTTCATTCACAGACAGTAGATTTCATTTTCTTCAAAGAAGGAAGAACTGAGCTTCTGTTAAAAAGTTAAAATTTTTCCTATTATACAAAAGTTCTGTTCAATATGAGGAGAGGAAATAGGAAGCTAAAGCAAACCGATCTTCCACAGCACATGCCATTTTTTGCTGTTTTCACTGCTTTGACATCTGGATAACTCCCTCTCTGCTTCGCCTCCTGTTACACACTCATACCCACCATTCATTAAAGTAACTGAGTCCAGGCAAGACCAGTACCACCTCTATGGGGATGATGGTGAAAGGTTTTCTAAATATGATGGCATGCAAATATTTTAGCAGTATAATCAATAAGTTCCATTCTATAGGGCTTTTTAATTTGCACATGTCTCTCCTTAATACAATACAATGGGGCTTTCTACAGTCAGATGCCTCAATTTTTGTTTCAAATTTCACCTCTGAAATGTGATCGTCTGCTAAAAATCAGACCCACCAGGGCAGAAAGGCATTTTCCCATTCTGGAAATCAAGAATAAGTGTGAATGTTTGCCAAGCTAGCTCTGTGCCGGGTATTTCTCATTCCTCTGTTAATATGACCTTCAAATGACAGAACTGGATCAAGAATAACACATTTTGATGGTACTTGTAAAAGTAATGGAGATGCTGTCAAAAACACCCAGGATGATAATGAAACTTGAATACATAGTAGGTGCTGTGGGAACGAGAGTAGGAGCTAATGTTTTCACTGTAAATGCTTCCCCTATCGTATTTAACTTGCAAAATTTATTTGATATCCAGTTTCAAGTGACTTAAATAAAAGAAGTAAAATTGGTCCAATGGAGCACTACAATTCAAAGAAAATTGAGTAACAGCCTAATAATGCTGGTTCACGGCATACTGCCAGTTTCATTTATTCACTCAATCACATATATTTATTGACTGTCTATTCTATGCAAAATGTTAGTTGTTAAGGAAGATAAAACAGAGTATAACACTTTATTTACCCTCAAAAAGAGCTTGCAATTGAATCTAAGGAGCTAGAAATATTCAGAGGAATATGTTTAATATTCTGTTTCATATCACATTGACCATTGAAGAGGGAAAGAAAATTTCAGTTTTGAGAATGATTACAGAAGGCTTCTTGGAAGAGGCGCTATTTGAGCTAGACCATAAGAGGTGAACAATGATTCCAGAAAATGGCATTCCAGTCAGATGGAACTGTAAAAAATCAAAAACTCCAAAGTATTCTCTGGGGAATAAGGAAAAAAATATCTGTTTGGTTCTTGGGTAGTGTTGTATTAGGAACGATGAGAAGTTTAGGTTGAAGACAATTCGGAGAAGGATAAGGAAAGGATCACAGATTTGGGTTATATTTAGTCAGTGACTAAAAACCAATAAAGCATATGCTCAAAGATTTTTAGAAAGGCAAATTAGCATGGTGAATAGGACATTTCTGTTCTCAAGTCTGTGCTCTGGGATCGGTAATTTTTAATAATTCTATGTTCTTTTGCTACATCCTAGTCATTTCCCAGTCCTGGGTAAAACCCAACTATGATCTTTCTCTGTTCCTGATTTCTGTGTAAAGAATACAACACTGTTACTTTGGAGAGGAGTCTGTTATTACCTAAGAGCTTGACATAGTCAATGAACATTCTGAGCAAAAATCAACACTTGATTCGACCTTTCCACTCACAGCTGATGGGACCAATTGTGGCAAATTCACAGGCTTGACAGAGGCCTCTGTACGGTGAGCATTTAGAGCTCAGCCTCCCTGGGCCCTGAGGAGCCAGGTGGACCTATTAGTGTCTGTCCTCAACTAGGTTAAAAAGGTAATGGGTAGCAGAGAGCAGAGAATCCAGACAGGAGAAAAGGGGTCAGCAGAAGTAAGGAGGGTCAGCATACCTAAGTTGGCAGGAGTCGTGAGGCGTAGAGAAAGAGGAGAAAACGCAGGAGGACGGAAAGAAAGAGTTTGCAGGCAGGCATTAACCTCACTGGCCTGACCGCCTGCCTTTGCAGGGTCTGCTTACAAACCGAGCCCTTGGCTGGCACCTGGGAACTAGGATTTTGAGTGGTTTTCCACCCCACAAACTCCTAACAGCAGCTCACTGTGCCTGAACTGTGCAAACAAAGTAGTTGATCCTGAAACACCTGCTTTCCTTCTGGGAATCTGGAATCTTGGTATGTGCCCAGGGGTGGCTGCCTATGGGAGCATCCCCCAGTAAAAATCACTGAGTTTCTATGAGTTTCTATGAACTTCCCTAGTAGACAAGATTTACATGAGAAATTGTCACAATGCATCGCTGGGAGAATGAAGTGTGTCCAGGGTGTCTCCCCTTGGAGAGGGTCCATAGGATGCATGTGCCTGGTTTTCCTTCAGACTTCACCCCATCGCCTTTTCCGTTGCTGATTTTGCTTTGTATCCTTTTTTCTGTAATAATTCACGGGGGTGGGTATGAATGTTGGCTGTCATGTGAGTTCTGATGAAACACTGAACTTCAGGGGCTGGTCTTGGAGACTCTGACCCACAGAGCTGTTATGGTAAGTTATAAGTCAATAGGGAAGCCTATCATTTGCATACATCGGTAGCTGAGAGAAAACACGTAATAAAAACAGATTTGGATGCCCAGGGTTGGTGCTTGGTGCCCGGTGGCATCCTGAATAACTCTGAATGACTCTCAGTTTTACTGCGGCTTCATGAAGACTCATTATGTAGGGCTTGAAATCCCATATCACATTATTGATAATAAACCTGTTACTTGAGGTAAACCAAGCATAGCTGTAATTCTGTCCTAGAAGAGCCTAATTAACAATTGCCAAAGCAAATTATATAATTAGGCAAAGTGATTCTGTGACCAGTGAGTGTTTCCCATCCTCTGTGGAACGGCAATATTTTTGTTGTTTTCTCTGTCCTTATTCAGCAGCTTTTTGCTTTCTGATGGCAAGTCTTCTGACTTGGAGCTTCAGCTTCACCCATACGAATCTGCTGACGCATTTGATCTCCTTAAGGAAAATGAAATCCATTAGGGGAATGTCTTCCAGTCCCAAGCGAAGCTGCAGGGACCTTATTTTCTAACTGTCTTGCCTCCAACTCCAGAGGGAAAAGGAGCATCTCTTCCTCTCCAAGTGAAATCAAGGACTCAGTTTCTCCATCGACTTCTGCCTTCGTCTCCCGTCCGAGTCCTGACTCCCCATTATCCCTTTCCCTAATATCTCATCTCCCCTCTACAGTGTCTTTCTTTCATGTACACAAAATATTCAAAGCTACTTTACCCTAAAATGACCAAAGAAAACTCTTCACTGGACACAACCCATTATTCTGCACACATTTTGAGAAGTAGTCGAACTGCAGTCTTTACTTATTTAAATCACATCCATTTCCTGGCTTCCACCCAACAACTTTACTCCAAGACCCATTAACCTCTTAAGTCCTAGTCGAGGCTATAATGGCCCTCCTGACCTCTTTCATCTTGAAATGTTCTTCTCACAACCGTTCCTAATCCCGGTTTTCTCCTGCATTTTTTCTGCTTCTCCCATGTCCTCAGCAGCTTCCTCTTCAGCTCACCTGCTGTCCTTGAGGCCTCCTCTTGGTCCCCCTCTCTGCTCCCAAGGGGCCTCTTCCCATCGGCTCTTCGTTTCCTCCACGAGCTCCTACACCACCCTCCTCTGACCACCCCTGGACCTACATATCTCTAGCTCCCCTCCCCTCCCATGCTGCAGACCCATCCTCCCAAGGAGCCTTTGCATATTTCCACTGTGATTAAAGACTTCAAGATAACATGTCTACAGTCAAATCCAGTATTCTGCTCCTAAGATGTGTTCCTACTCATTTATAACATCTGCATTCATCGAAGCCAGAAGCTCAGAATATACATTCTCAACCTCTCTCTCTCTCACACACACAACTATGTAATTCACAAATACCTTCAATACCTCTGTTCCAACCCCCAAATCCTGCTCAAACTTGCCCTTTTTCTCTATTGTCACTACCATGACCTGTCTGCTCTAATGTTCCCCTAGGAAATCACAAGAGCGTCTTTCACTAGTCTTCTTGCCTATCCCCACTAGAACCCACCCTCTCCAACATGAGAGTTATCATCCTAAAGAAATAATCATGAGCTTGGGCTTTTGAACCACATTGCCTGAGTCTGAATACTGACCCTGCTAGTCTTGCTATGCAGTCTTGGGGAAATAATATCCTTGCTTTGTGCCTATCTTCATCGGTGAGAGAGCATATTAATAATAGCTACAAAAATTAAATAAGTTAACATGTGATGTGCTTACAAGTGCACCTGGCATTAGCTATCAATAAATATTATAATGACATATTATTTTTCTGAAAAACTGTTACAACTCTTTCGATACCAAATAAACATGCAACATCTGAGTAAAGGTTACTATAACTATCCCTAGAAGGGTAATTGCTTCCTTGTCTGAGGTCTTAAAATACATGATCTCACATTGTTATCATACAATATACCAGACCATATGCCACACAACAGGTCTTCTCCAGAAAACTGTAAGCTCTAGATTAGATTTATATCAGTATTTCAGGAATAAATGTGAGAAATCTTTGATGTAGATCATTTCATCATTGTTAAAATTAAGTATTACAATGTTTCGAACCATTTGTGATAGATAAAAGTCTCAAAAGGCAACATAAGGTTAGACAAACAAACATCAAATCAGAATTTGTTAGAAACAGGCTATGAGGTTCTAGGTTGAAAACATGAGTCTCTAAATCTTTTAGATTGTATACTGTTAAGTGTGGGAGGTTCCAAAGTTGTAAAATCAACAACCGAAATATTAATGTAAGTAAATATTTATTAGGCATCTACTATGTGAAAAGTGATGGATTATTCTCACAGTACTGAAAATATAATTGCATGAAAAATAAGGAACAAAGTTTAATAAAAGTCAGACTGAAGTGTTAATAATAAATGCCTTAGGAACTTCATCACATGCAGAAGGAATGAGAGGATGTCCTAGTCTCAGGACGGGAACCAGGTCATGCTTCACGGAAGAGCCTGGTGACGGCCGAAGGCTCAAAGGGAGAGTATGAGTTGAACAGAGGCAGAAGGTAGGGAAATGGTATTCAAGAGAAACAGAACATATTAAATATATATTAGTATAACCTTGTTTACTATGTTTAAGCCCTACAGTGCTGCAATGAGGTAGTGGAGAAGGCTCCCTGGGAATAGGCAATCAAGAAGGTAGCAGAAAGGATGGAGACAGGGTCCTATCAGGGGCCTCAATCTGTGTCCAGAAATATTAGGAAGTATCATACTTGGGGCACCTTTGCAGATGATTCACTTTGAAACTACAATGATGAGTGACTGGGAGATATTCACTGAACATAATCTGTAATGATACTCCCTAAATTTGGTGCAAAAAATAGACTGGCTAAGAGAAAAACAGTTGAGATATTTTTGGGTTGTGCTTTAAAGCACAAGATTGACAAGAGACAATTTCACTGAAGATAGAACAGGCCATGATATTTAAGCAAAATATTCAAAAATACCCCGCTGACTGAAGGAAAGAAAGCATTTTAAAAAGACAAACTCATAACAAGAAATGCTCACAGGGATAGTTAGGTCCACCCTCCGTGGGGGCAGCTTAATTCAGTGGGTCTCACGAATTCACAGTCCACCTTTCCAAGCAGTAAATTCATTAAAACCAGGAAATTTCTTAATTAGTTTAAAGTGTTGAAAACATCTAAAAATAAATGCTTGAACTACATGGATCCCAAACAAATTTATCACAATCAGAATTGTTACAGTATACCTATAATGACTAGAAAATTAATTAATGATACTAACAAGCCACATTGTGTTTAACTTGTTCTTCTCCTTCTAAAAAAAGAAACCACTTGTCTTAAAGGGTGTTGCTTTCCACCCATCCTCACTCCCCATGGTTGTATCATTTTGAGAGCTCGCTGGCTTATTTCCAACCTTTGTCCTCTTCTTTTACGGACTAAAAATGTCTGTCAATGTGCTTGTTGATGATCGTACAACTGGGATGTTATGGTGTGTTTTCGGACCCCAATAGAGAGTCTAGTCCAATTGCAATTTGTTAACAATACCCAAGCTCAACACTTTCTTAATGTGCATAAAAATCTGTGCACTTATGCTTCATTATGGGCTGTTCTGCCAGAAAAAAAAAATCACACTTTGTTAATATAATAAATAGAGGAGAGTTGTGTTATTCCCATGGACATTTTTTTTAGGAAATTAAAAAGCACACCAGCAGTGAAATCACCAAATGGTATTACTAGACAGTCTCCCCACTACGCTAAGCCCTTTGATTCACACCCCGTTCAGGAGGGGCTTGATCTTCCCGGCACTCTTTAAATTGACTTTGAAGTAGTCAATACAGCCAATGAGATAAAGGATCAAGTAGTTCCTGGCACCCAAATAAGGAGTAAGCCCAATGTGGAGTAGAGGGGACAATAGCGCCCTGAGGGCTAAGAACAAATGAAGTCTAGCCTAGATACAACAGTATATTCAATCAGTTATCCCCACCAGCTTTACAACAAACAACAAACAAAGCAAACATCTGTCAGTAGACTAATTTTTGAGATGCCATAGTTACCTTCTTTCAGGACCACCACTGGGAAGCAGAACATGGCCAAAGGAAAGGGTGGGAAACTATGAAGTCATAATGAGTTTCTTCTCTTTTTCACCCCCTTAAATGTTTCCTGGGAGAGGCGGCCAGTACAACCACAGATCTTTTCCGCCAGTCCCCCTTCATGGACAGCATTGAGCAATAGCCACACCAATAATCCGCACAATATGAATACCCAATTGATTGTACCTATCCCATAGTAATACATGACCAATCAACTTAAACCTCAAAGCATTTTGTGTAACACTTCGTGTTTTGAGTTTTAAATGGGAGATGGACTGAATAAACAGTGAGTTCAATGATTCACGCAACCAGAGCATACTTTTTGATTTTTAAAATATTGTTCTTTTTAAAATATAAAAATTATTAAACACTGAATATTAAAATATCCAAATTTAAAATACTGTTCTAAGTGATTTTTAAATAGTTAACTTCCTATGTGCATTAATTATTACTGAATTATAATGATATTCTTGAAAGGTCATGTGTTATCCACATAAACACTAAAGAAATCCTTACGACCAATATAAATTCAGTGAGTAAGTATCAAGTGAACTAATGGTAATGGGAATGCAGAAAAAAGAAGAAAATATGTTACTCAGTATTTGAAGATTTTAACCTTAATTCATTTAGTATTTAATTTATAATAATAATATTCATATTACATTAATTATTTATTAGAAGATTTTTATGAGTTTGATTGTCATACAGCTTTTAGAGGGTTACTTTCTTGATCCTGAAGCTCAAAGAACATATGTATAATAAACCACATTTGTAAAACCATCAAGAGTCTCAGCAAATATTTTTAAAAAATGCTTTTAAAAAATTCCTCTTAGAATTATTTTTATATTTTATATAAAAAAGCAAAAATAAACAAATGGAACATCTTACCAGCTCTTAATTTTAAGAAAAGGTCATGTATTTACTTACAAGGAATCTAGAAGTCAAAGGAATCACCTTCCATCAGCAGCCTGCAAATTAACGACAAAACCAAAGATGATATTATGAACTCAGAACACTTAACTGAACAAGATGGAAAACCATGCCTATATGAGTCATGACTCAATAATACATGGATAGCGTTGATGATGGTAAATAATATTATAATCCTTGCTTCCACAGATTAAACTGGGCATACCATAAACCTGTCCCCTCTTTTTTGTAAGTGTCACTCTTCCACATTCTAAGCAGTTCGAGCTGTTGAGTTGTTTACGTGCATGCTGACGAAAACAACCAGAAGATTGATGCAATCCCTGGGAAGAAAACAGTGGCATTGTATTCCAAACTAGCATTGACGCCTATTCTAAAACCCAATTAAGATCATGGGGAAGATGATTCACTACGTCTTTGTGGTTTTCCAAATTTTTACAAGTCGTTCTATCTGGATGTGAATATGGGGCAGTATGAGGCATTCGAGAGCCTCTCAACAAGCACAGAGGGAGCATTTGCCATTTGGTTTGCAGTAAGCCACTGGGGGGCGGGGTCACAGGATGTCAGCTCCGGTGTTTTGACACTCTGCCCAGATGCTCCGATTTTACTCCAGTGGCTCAGGGCCGAGTGTGAACACCTCAGAACGTGGGGAGAAAGAGTTACGGTTAACGCAGGGTTAGAGCTGCAGTGACGCAGGACCTGCACTGGTGGGCGATCCTAGAATAGCTGTGAGAAGGACAGAGTGGTCTTGAGTGGACCCTCAGATGGTAAATATACAAATTCAGACATTCTTGCATGTTCTCCTCATTTCTTCTTTTCCATACTGTGATGGCTCCATGTACAGTAATTTTAAGATAAAAGATATAAATTAAATGGAGGCATTTGTATCTTCATAGCAGATAATCTTCTGTCAGGATGCTTTCTATTAGGAAGTTAATGTGTCTGGGCTAATACATGCCTGATGTTAACATTGGTTGGTTGGTCTACTTATATTATGAGAAGATTTGGTGTCCGGCTTTAGTAAATGTCTTGTCTCCGGTATCCACGGAACTTACTATGAACACGCTCATACACAACACACAACCATGGATCTCTAATCTCGGAGGCGTCTCCAAGAATAAGCTGAGTTTTAAAATGGATAGCAGCTTTTGTGCAAGCTGTATGTCAAGATACTTGACAGAGTTAAGTAATATGATTGCAAAGTTAAAAAACAGAAGGGAGAAGTGTTAAGAGGCAAAGAAAAGATAGAAAATTCGTATTTTCAGATGAGATCTGTGAGGGGGAGGAGAGTCGTCTAAGTATGGAGCTATAAGAACCCTCCACAGTTAACAGAAACTGAAGAGACATTGATTTGGGAAGAATAGGGGCATAATCATGGTGTTGAATAGTGCATTCGGTAATGGGAGCCTGATTCTTCAAAATGCTGATCTGAAGGTGGGGCCGATGACTCTGAGATTGACACATGCTGCAATTTCCTCAGAAATAGAGCTACTCCTTACTCTTAATGAGAAGAGCCTACATGACACAGTTTCAGAAGCTATACTGAGCAGCAAAATCCAGGCAAGAGGTGGACTGGGAAGTCTGAGGAATGAAAATCTTGGCATTTCAAGAGAACACTGCAAGCAACGGACACGCCGCATGTCCGACTCAGTGACAAGGTTAGAATGTGAGGATGGTCTGATCGCCCATCTCTGGGTAAGGCAGCTTGATGTAGCTCTTTATTTTGCAATTATATCAGTTTAAGAGTTCCTGAGAGACAGAGATAATAAATAAATGAATTAAAAGTGTACACAATTTGAAACTCAAATAATGCTGATTTGTGGCAACATGTTTTAGCAAACATCAAATATAAAGTTAGTGTGTCTCAGTGGAATCACTTTTGATACCACAATCTTTGCTTTCACAGTGATCATAAATCGTGACCCAGTATGTGACTCAGGTGACCGGCACAGTGTTATGCACGCTGAGGATGTGTCCATGGTCCTGATGACTGGCGGGAAGTAGCTCAGGGGCGACCAGCCAAGGGACTCTCAGCTTTACAGGCTCAGACACGTCACCAGCCAGCTGGCGTCTGTCCCTGAGTTTCCTATTCTCACAGGCATTCTCTGGATTTCTCACCACATTGACTTGCAATCCTGCCCCCTTTCCTGGCTTCCTTTGTTCTGTAGAGGTTTCTACCAGGCTGTCCACACAGTGGGCTGACCAGCTTCACAATAACCTTAGTTCTTCTCAGGGTATTCTAGGCTTTTGTATGCTCAGATTGAGTAGTTTCCTCACTCACTGACCCAAAGTCTCCAACCAACACCCTTTACTACACGTCCATTAACCTCTTCTCTTCTGACCAGTTTGTTAAAACCAGACAGCAGGGGAGAGATGAGATAGGCTGGATGTGCTGATGCCACGTAAATGCATCCTCCTCAGCCAGGACTGCAATATTTTCCCTTGACTCTGAGACAGTCCAGGACTGCACCTTAAATGTTATTATTCTAGAATGAGGCATTTGGAAATTAGCCTAAGTCTACATTTTGTCCCAAATTCATATTGCCTAGCTTTTTGGGATCTAATAATTGATTCAGTGGGAACATTTACGTAATATAGAAAAGAGCACAAAATTTCTGAGTTATGTTATTTGACTCAGTTGCTTATATTGTTCCCATTTTTTTAAATGAACAGGAAGCTGTCTGTCAAACAGGAAGACTTGATT
This sequence comes from Manis javanica, assembly GCF_040802235.1. Taxonomy (NCBI): domain Eukaryota; kingdom Metazoa; phylum Chordata; class Mammalia; order Pholidota; family Manidae; genus Manis; species Manis javanica. Next base: position 103,629,313 of record NC_133167.1, read on the forward strand.
CAAAGGAGCTGGCACGTGGACCCACTACTGAATTCATCAGGGGCAAACATATTTCATTTAGACCGCGTAATACTCATCAGCTTGAGTCCCCTTTTCGGTGCCTATGACAACTTTGCCTTATTCTTCCATGTTAAATTATCCTTCCTAGATTACAGTCTCCTATGCCACCCTTTCACACTTTCAGCCTTCACAACCTATCACTCATCAACCCTGCTCTACCCATCTGATGAATTTCCCACTCATTCATTTATTCATTCATTCATTTATTCATTCACTTTTGAGTGTACCTCTGAATTAGGCCTAGGGGGTTGATAAAAAGACATCTTCATACTTTCCTTTCATATAATGAATTTATAATCAAATTGTAAATCCCAGGATGTTTTCTCATGAAGAGTTGAAAAAGAGCCAAGTATAATTAAGTTCCATATGAATGATATGGAAGTATAGAAGTTCAGAGGAAGTAGAGATGGTGGTGACCTATGGTAATTCATTCATTTATCTGATACAAACTATATCTGGCACTGTTCTAGAAGTGGGGATACTGATGTTAAAAAAAAAAGACTAAACTATATATAATGCAGATGATGGTAAACAACTAGTTGGGGAGAGGTCTCAAATGTAGATGATGTGGCTAGGAAATTTCCTATTGAGAAGATAACATGTGGATAAAGACTTACAGAAAATGAGAAACCTAGAAGGCCACTGAGTGGGTAAGGGGAGACCAGGAGAAGAGAAGGTGGGCAAGTGTTTGGGTCAAGATACGAAGAGGCTTGCAGGCCATGGTAAGAATGTTGGGTTTTAGGGTAAACCAGATGTCTTTGAAGAGTTTTAAGCAGGAAAGTGACAAGTTGTGACTTCTGTTTTGACAGGATTACTCTGGGGGGCATTTGGAGAGTGATACTGAATTGAGAAGACCCACCAAGAGACTCTTCGTTCATCCAGAAAGGAGCTGACAACGGCTTGGAGGAGAGTGTAGAGTGGTAGCCATGGAGCAATGAGACGTTTTCCAGATTTGGGAGGTATTGGGGAGGTAGAACCTAAACATTTTGCTGACCAATTGGATATAGAATGGGAGAAAACGAGGAATCCAGGATGAGGTCAAGATTTTGCTCTAATTAGAATACTGGGAAGGTGATGACATTTTTGAGTTTATGGTAAAAAGAGATACAGAAAGAGGAGCAGCTTGGGTGAGGATTTTCAAATCTAATTATTGCTCATGTTAAGTGTTAACTAGATATTCATTCAGGGAAGGTATCAAGTGGACCGCTGGACATACAAGTGTGGGTCATGAGAAGAGGCAGGTGAAAAATTGATGTCATAGGTGCTTATGTAAAGTCTCTTCTAATTAGCCTTCTCAGTGAAATAGAAAAAAGTTCAATTAGGGCTAATAGAAACAATAAAATTGGATATGTTCTAGATTAGAATAAGTGGAAAAGAGATGTGTTCATTACAGCTGGAAAAATAAGGGAAAGGGAGAAACAGAGAAATAGGGAAGGAACATGCAGGGAACATTGAGAAGGGGTGTTCCCCTGGTCTAGAACTCTTGTTGGGAGCAGCGAAAAGTAAGGAAGATAAGTAAAGTTTAGGATAGTCTATAGAGATTACTTGAAAACTATAAAAAGAATGACTTAGGAGGCAAAATATCTGGGTCCCAGGCTTGGCTCTGTTACTAGTTTTCCCTTTATTTCTTTGAAATTGGCTCAGTAAGATGAACTTCAAAGTCATTTTCAGCTTTGCCATTCCATGATGGCTTTATAGCAATTGGAAATGATGATAGTTTTCTGAGTAGTATAATGCGCATATTATAATTGATATTTCTTGGATTTTGCCTGAAAATGGTCCTAGCATCCACTCCCTCTTATTCAGAAATCATCCTCACTTTCCGTCAGGGAACTGCCGCCCCTCTACCCTGAGTTGATGTGACCAGGACGGGATCCTGGCGCCCTTGGATCTGGAGCAGAGCACATGACGCACGGTGGACATTTCACATCGTCATTTATCTTACTACATGTGTGTCAGGAATGTGCACATGAATCACAGCAGGACAGTAAGAGCCAGTCTGGGACGTCGGTGAAATTACTGCAAACAGAAGCTCTCCTTCCCCTGGAGCTGCTGAACTGCTTGAGAACTTGACCCTGGGATGGTAGGAGTCATCTCACTATCACAAGGTGCAGAGGTGGTTCGAGAATCCAGCTCACCAGCAACGCAGGGAAAGAGGAAGTAAGGTATTGCTTGGACACCTGCACGGGCATGTACTGCAGCCCAAATCTCTACCCGAACTTCTTATTCTGTAAGCCCAAAATAAAACTACTCTCTTTCCACTCTTTTCTGTGGCTAAAGCCAATTTGAGTTAGAATTCTGTCACTGTAGGCAATCCATTCTAATTGATATTGAGTGTTTTCGTAAAGAATCTTCGGCTCCAGTGTGTCAAATGGAAAGAAGGAAGACAGCAGGGATGGAGAGATCTCACTGAAGGATGCAGTAACAATTCAGGCGTAGAGTGACGTGAGTCTCCTGAGAGACGGGGCAGCAGGGACGAGAAAGAACTCCACGGTGGAGGAGATGTGGGGATGATCTCATGTGTGGATGCTGGAGGAACAGAGATGCCTTAGAGCCTTGCGTCTGTGCAGCCGGGCGGGGAGGAGGTAGGAAGCAGAATTAAGTTCTGGAAGGAAAGCCGGACCAGCTGGGTGACAACCACGGAACTCTAGGGAGGCGGTTGTCAGGGAGCAGCGGAATGCCGGGGTCTGGGGGTGCAGGACAGCCATTCTCAGCTACGTCAGAAGTAGCGAAGACTGGGGGTGCAGAATTATTTTTTCAGGCTTTCAGTGGATTATAAGAAAATGTAGAGAGGAAAAAGGAAGGAAGATGAACGAACCTCTCTGGCAGGTCTCAGCATTGCTCAGATCCCTGGCGTTTAAATACTGAGCTCAGTGATGGAGAAACAGAAACCTCTTTGCCCTCCTTATGCTTAAAAACTGTCAAAAATCCATATTCCCCTCCTCCAGTTTCTACTCCAGTCTGTTCTATGAACAGCTAATCTCCACAAAGATCCTTCTGATCATGTTACCACCAGGTACACTCAAAACGGGTCCCCACTATTGGTCTGAAATGGGTCAGTCACAAATGCTAATGCTGTATAATACCAGGTGGAATCTTAAAACACACACACACACACACACACACACACACACACACACACACACATACACAAAGAAGATAAAGAAAACAGATTGGTGATTTCCAGAGGCAGGTGGTCGGAGGTGGGAGAAATGAGTGAATTGGTTTTTTTGTATTTTTTATGTTCTAAAAAACAATTTAAGGCCCAACTCATGTGTGTGAAGCAACTCATATTATGGCCTTATTATGCCTTTAAGGTCCCTTTCCCACAGCACCACCTGCTCGGGTCTCTCCCATGTCAGTGTTCCCCACCCCGAGCCATTCCATCTCTCCCTGGGGAGAGAAGCCCTAGAGTGGGGGTGAGCCCAGCTTGCCAGTCTTACCCACACTCTGGCACTTCCAGGGGGTTATTCAAATTATCTCTGTCTTAGTTTCCTCCTGTTCACAATAGGGATAATAATAGTACCTATGTTGGCAGGGAACGGCACTTAAGTGACAATATTTGCCTACACACAGCAACCATTTCGTTTCTTCTCTCTGCTTTGCTTCATTCAACCCAACAAGGCTCACGTCTTGTGTTTAGTCAATTCCATCCCCTCATTTCTCTAAAATCATGAGAGAGACACCATTCAGATTATAAATAGCAAGTTATATTATAGACAAGACTTTCTCTCCGCCCGCCCAAATTGGTGTGAAATATTTGAGAGTGTGTGGCCCCCCTTCGATGCTTAGTGTTTCCGGAATACCTTTGTGCTTTCTCATTTTACATTACACATTTACTATGCAGCACAAAAGAGGGAAGATTCTTCCTTAAGATGGATGGAATCAATTCATTAGGAGGGCAGGCCACATATTAGTGTTATGTTACCAAGTTAATCTGAAAGCAGGATCTTCCACGCCTCCTGCCTCAGCGAGCATGTCGGAGATTGTGCCCAAGTCTGGCCCTCACCTCTTAGGCAAGCTGAGAATCGTGGTGGAACTATGAACTGAGACAAGAGCAACAGTGGTCAGGAATGGCCTAAGCCTGCTCTGGAGCCTCTGTGGCCTAGAACTGGAGCAGGAAGTCCAGTCTCAGGAAGGACCATAAGGCGGGGCCAAGAAGATGCGGGCAGGTGCACAAAAGTGGTCCCAAGCCATGCCTTATAAACACTGGGCTTAGATACGCTTCACCCAAATGGACAATGTCAGCCTTACATCCTAATGTCACAAGTGGGCATTGCGAGAAGCCACTGTTACTTATTCTCGGGGAATGACCTGGGAAAGAAGTTGGCCACAGGGCATTTATGATCTGCATCTCCTATATCCACTATATCTTAATATGAATCACAACATACAGTTACAAAAATAGCAAAAATCTTGACCAACCATGTTCCTTTAATGCTTGCATATTTGCTGATGGTAAATATCAAAGGAAAGGCCAAAATGTACAGAAAATATTCACTGTTTCTCGGAAATTATCATTTCCCATAAGCAACCTTAAAAAAAATCCTCCCATTTGTGAGAGATTCATTGAATATAAATCTCATATCTTATAATTCTTATACTTTTAGATAGCTTAATGCAAGACAATAGCAGTATGCTGGAAAATGTATTGGCCATCGATCAGAAGATGAGAGTTTGAATCTTGACTCTGTAAAACCCTAGTTTGAGGTCCCTTTTTAAGTTGACATCTTTCTCTTGGCCTCAGTTCCTCATCTGTAAAATGGAGTCAATATAATCTACTTCATGGGCCTGTGAAAGTTGAACAAGAGAATAAATATGGGAGAATGGTGTGTACTGCCAGCCAGTGTTTAGGCATGTAGTACTGTGACAGGTAGACCACAACACTTAGTAATAAAATGTCCCTTTTCCAGCTGAAACTACTGGTTTCCAACGTACCTTGTCAACACAATTGCTTTCAAAAGCACTTTTTAGAGGTAAATGAAGTAGGTAACCATTTTTATGTGAGAGAATATAACATAGTAGATAAAAATTATAAGCCAGGCAATGGTTAGAAGCAGAAGATCTAGACAGACTAGAGTTCAAATCTCAGCTCCACCACTTCTTACTTATGTGGTGTTGGGCAAGCAACGTAACCAACCCTCCACCCTTCTTGATTGAATTGTAATAGTAGTAAATGTATACTTCTGGTTTATTGAGACTATGATTGAGGTAATCTATGTAAAATAGAGTGGCATTGGACCCAAGATATGCTTGCTGTGTGGTGCCTTGAAGTCCTACAGGTGAGCTGTCAAGAGTGCTCTAGAAACCTAGGTGCACATGGAAGCAGACATGCACACGAACTCAACTGAGAGTCAACTCTTCTGAGCTAATTTTACATCCTTAGGAATCTTTCATGAAACCCAGTTATCTTATGAAAGAGCTACCCTCTGAATATTCATGAGACACCAACAAATGAGAAGAGATTTACTTCCTCATTGCTTCCAAAGTCAGATAAAAGCTTGTGGTCTGTCAGCAGCAAAGGTGAGAAGAACAAAGGTCTAAAACATGAGCAGACATGGGAGGGGTGCCCCTTACAGAGAAAGCTCTGTAAGAGAAGGAAAATCACTGTGGAGAGCAGGAAAGCAGAAACAAGGAGGAGAAATACATGGAAAAGGGAAAACGAGTTGATAACCTACAGGATGACTTATTTTGGATGCGTTACAATAGCGTCAAAACAAATAAGTGACAGGTCGTCGAAGGTGCCCTATTTTGTGGATGATTTGGTATATAACACTCTACTACTGAAGTGATAAACCTGAGAACCATCGTTTGCCTTACTAATCGTATCCCACGTTATACAAAATGGATTAACCTCAGGGTGCTTCCACTTATTAAGGTACCCGAAGCTACTCAGAACAAAAATTCAATGGTCAAAAATAAAATGTACATGCTGTCTTTCAGATAACCTTCACTATTGAAAATGAGTGAGGATATGTTATTACTTTCTTTTTAGACTAAGAATTGTAGGAGATCTCCTTTATGTAAGACAGAGTTTTGTTGAATTGTATCTCATATACTTCATTGGCTCTTCTTTCTTCAAGGGTGGAAAGAATAAGGTGTTTGGTAATAAAATTGCTGGATAACTCGCAGGAAGTACTTTAAATTATTAAAGCTTCATTATTTTGATCTGAAAGATGAGGTCATTAGAACATAGTCTAGTTGCTTCACTGGTTTATATTGAGAGAAATAATGCGACACTTCTGTGGTGGTGGTAGGTTTTCCAAAGGGAAAGATCACTATAAGAGCTCTTTTTGATTTGGGGCAGATCACATGATGTTGATGCATGCTTTATTTTCTTTACTAACTATCTGCACATTAGTTTTATACCTACAACCTGAGAGGAGTTTTGGGAAGTTTATCAAGGCAGTATTTATAAAGTTCCCTGAAATCCCTAGATGAGAGAGAAAATGTCACATAATGTTACTTGTCTAAAACTGAGACCTTTTGTAAGCCTTGATTATAATTTTAAATTCCCTTATATTAGGAATGTGAATCAATCAAATATAATGAGCAATGACTATTTATTTGCATATAATATGTTCTTTAGGGCCAAGAACTGAGTCACACTTTCCTCCACAGCATATAGCTCTTCAAATCGTTGTCGATGGTGGTGGCGATGCTATTAGTAGCACAACTCGTAGTAATAATAATAGTATACTCGTCTTGATCAAGGCATGCACCACTCCTCTTTCTGGGAATTATTAAGCAGGACTGCTTCATTCATCATTTACTGAGAGGGTTCAAGGCACAGGTCAGCATCAAGAAAACGTCAGCATTAAACTTAGCTATATTCAGAGAAGCCAGGATCTAAAGCAGAAGCACAGACAGTAAGCAAGGAGCTTAATACTTGGGCAGAGTCAGAACCTCACAGACCTAGGGCAGTGAATTAATTAATGAGCCAATTAATACTAATTAATACAAGGCAATTAATTCAAATTCATTATTTTTTTACAATTTGAGGTCAGTAGGCCCATCTTGATGATCCTACTCTTGAGGAATAATCCCCAAGAGGTTTAAATTTAAGTTTCCTGCCCTTGTTAATAAACTCTATTTTTAGAATTGAATATTATTTAAGATCCAGTGGTACCAAGTTGAAAACAGAGTTACATGTTCTGGTGTGACTGGGTTATTTGGGGAAAATGCTTTGAAAACATTAGGGATACAAATCATGTTCTACAGATTTGTGTCTGAAGATCCAGCACCTATTTCAGTGCATCACTTATACAGTATCACATACAGGTGGACAGTGCTGTCACCCTTTCTCATCTGTGTCTTCTGTTGGTGGGATGAGGCCATGCAAGGAGAGATGTTTTTCCTCTAGTTCTTTCTTAGATTAATGTCCCAGGTTTTCTCTTTTTGCATGATATGTAAGTTATTGTGTTTAGTTCAGATATTTATTTGTATTTTCCTGTTTTATTGAGATATATTTGAGTATGATTCCAGAAGTGGAGCTGCTAGATCATATGTAGTTCTATTTTCAGCTTTTGAGGAAGCTCCACACTGTTTTCCATAGTGGCTGTGTTGGATTCCCCTGAGGAAGGCGCTGCCTCAAATCACTCACCAAAGACATTTCTTGATGCAACAAGCAAGAGGAATTTATTCGGAAGCCAACTAGTTGGGGTCCAAGTCAGCCCGTCCAGCAGGTCTCAACGAGGACCCTGAGCATTTACAACTAAGTGGTTATATAGGATTTTCTGAGGCATTTAGCCCTAGAGATTTACCATGGTTACAGATTATGTTGTAGTAACAAGATAACAATACTACATAGCAAGATAACAATACTACAAAGGCAGTAATTTTTCAAACCTACGATTTCTGAGTTGGTGCCACGTCCTGGGGGTGTAGCAAGGTAGGGTCAGCTTTTATGTTTAACTAACCGAAAGGTTAGCGCTGCCAGCAGTCATGATTGATTAACTTGTTTTTCCAGAGGAGTTACCTGGTTTCAGTTGTTCCCTCTGAGTCATATATCAGAATGGCTTTTTGGGCTTCAAGATGGCTACTCTTAGGCTAACATTTCTCAGGGAGGTTGGGGTCCTACATTCCCCACTTCTTTTTCTGAACATTCTAATCATGGAATGTTGGTTTCTTCTTGATGTGTGAGGGTATGATACTGTTGTCTCAGCATTAGCACCTGCACAGCACTTACTCTTTCTCTAATAAAGGTTATTACTCGATTTAAAATGCAGGGACCTAAGGTGAGGAGCAATATAAAAATAAGCAGGGGTCCTGCCAAAGTGGATATTAGAGTTGTAAGCCATGGGGATCTAGAAAACCAGGATTCAAACAGGCTCTGGTTAGCTTCTCGTTCTCGCTTTCGCTGATCTAATCTTTCTCTTAATTTAGACATTGAGTCTCTTACTACTCCAGTATGGTCTGCATAGAAGCAGCACTCTTCCTTTAGAGCTGCACACAATCCACTTTCTTTTAGAAATAGTAAATCTAACCCTCGTCTATTTTGCAGCACTACTTCAGAGAGAGAGGTTAGGGACTTTTCAAGTTTAGAAATAGACTGTTCTATAGTTCTCAAATCTTCATCGATAGCTATTCTTAGTCCTTCGTAATGTTGGTTTCCTTGTATAATTGCAGCTGCCCCTGGTCCTACTCCGGCTGCGACTCCTACTCTTAGTAATACAGCTAGAGTGAGTGAGACTGGCTCTTTTTTATACCTTAGTTTAGGTTCTAATTCTGCCACGAATGATAAGTCATCATGATACATTAGTCTGGGTACTAACTGGACCATGATACAGAAATCACGGGAGGAGTTGAAGGCAGAAGTAGAGACACATGGGATCACTCCAGTGTTACAAGCCCACCATCTCTTGGGAGGAGGGATTAAATACCTGTTTTTACCAGGGAAGGCTATGGGTATGGTCTCATTCTTTCTTCTACAGATAAAGACTCTAGCTGCTGCTAGGGAAAAGGGGCGATGACCGCTCTGGCTGCTTCGTGCTGAGAAGGGGGCGCAGTAAAGGGTGCAGCTAGGTCTCCATCACTGGTCAGTTGAGAGGGCTTCAGAAGGCTGGCGCTTCTATTCTGGGTTTCATTTTTATTACTATTTGCAGTTTTGTGGCTTCTAGGCAAGATAAAACAAATTGTGTTATTAGGTTATGTAGCAACATCTGGAGTTGGATTTTTTATTCTGGAAGGAGGCTACATTATTGAAACGATACTTCTCTCTAAAATCACTCTCATTTTTACTAGAAGTAACTAGGTTAAGAAAATAATTAACAGCTGGCTTGATTATTTGCACCGGTGCAGCAAGAAGAGCAATTGATTACACAGGCTCTTTTAAATATGCTTTGCTGGAACTTTTTGTAAGGAATTTCAGATTGAACTTTTAAAGGCCTCTTGAGGCCAGACAGCCAAGCCAGACTTGCCATCAGGCTTTACCTGCAGTACCTGTAGATTTGGATGAATTCTTCTCTTCTCGAGGTCTCTGCACCTCCCAGGAAGTGAGGCTGCACCAGTTTACATTCCCACCAGCAGTGCAAGAGGGGTCGCTTTTCTCCACATCCTCACCAACACTGTCTTTAAATCAATTTCATTAATACTATCCGGAGGTAGAAAGATATATTCATTTACACACTTAGGGGGTTGTCTGAGTCTGTCCCATTGTCAGTATAACAATTATTAGGCACATGAAAGACACAAAAAACAGAGACACACACAGATTAGACACACAGCGGCCGCTTTTTGTTTTTTCTCAGATTTTCAAACAGAAACCGAAAGGAATCAGAGGGTTGATATTCTATTTCTTGGCTTTTTGGTGATATCCGTTCTAACAGGTGTGAGGGGACATCTCATTGGTGATTTTTGATTAGTGTTTCCCTGGTGATTAGTGGTGTTGTGCACCTTTCCATGCATCTGTTAGCCATCTGTTGTATGTCTTCTCTGGAAAGGGGACCTATCTATTATTCAGGTCCCTACTCATTTTTTAATTGAATTTTTGTTGTTTTCATTACTGAATTGTGTGAGTAATTGATGTATTTGGATATTAACCTCTTACCTGACATATGGTTTGCATCCTGTCCTGGGTTCAACGATTATGTATGGCCACCCTAATTATACGCCCTTAGATGGCAAGGTGGGTGGGCTGCTGCTCTTTCCAATGCTTTTGATTTTACCTACATTTATGAATATTTTTTTTCTAAATGGATTTTATAATAATTGAATCACACTTTACCTGCACTAAAGGATCTTGCTTTTTAAAGGAATTGTATGGTGATGCCTATTGTAAATTGGATTAGGTTAAGTAATTCTCCCCACCCCAAACTTCTCTTTTCTGAGCATTGTTAGAGGTTGAAATTACTTAGTTGTCAGTACATCTATATAATAATTAGTACCAGGACACTTAGAGTCATCCTTTACTCTTTCCATTCCCTCCCATCCCCCATACAGTCCATCAGCAAATCCAGTTGGGCATTCCTTTAAAATAAATCCTGAATCTGATAACTTTTCAGCACCCAAGACCAAGGGACCATTGCCTGTCACCTTGTCTATTCCAGAAGCCTATGTTTCTGCCTGGCCTGAAGCCCATTCTTCAGACATTACTATTTTGTTTATTTCTCTGGTCAAATAGCATCTCTTCAGAAAGACCATGCTGGTTCATTCTATCTAAAAGATGAATCTTTCACCTCCTCTCCTGATTTATTGTCCTTCATAGCAGTTATTCACTTTTGATGCATATTATGTATACTTGTTTATTTTCTGTCTTTTTAAAAAGGCCACAACTTCCATCAAGGTAGGGGCTTCTGTTTTCTACCATACCTAAGCATTTAAATAAATGCTAGTGTACAATAGACATCCAATCCCTGTCTGTTGGAAGGGTATGTAAATAAATGAATATGTATAAGGGTATACATATTAGGTCAAATCTCTAGTTGAAAAGTTCAAAAACAAAATCTAACATCAAAAGCTCTTTGTCACTCAATCTTTTACTCTGGAAGTGGGAAAAAGGTGAGAAAAGAGTCAAAGAAGGAGCTAGCAAGTAAGCCAGTGAATGCTGAGGACCCAAGGAAAGGAGAGAGAAACTACACTGTTTGTGTTATTTTAAGGCAGAACTTTAAGGAATCTGAGCTAGTTCTTACTGAATGTATTGTTCTTTTTAAAGAGTAGAAATTCCTGCTTTTCAACTCTGCTTAAAAGATGGGCTTTCTGCCATACCCTAAAGATTACCAGATTAGTACTTGGTTGGAAGTATTAGTGGAAGGCAAAGCAGTCCGTTGCAGAGGGGCTGCCTTGGGAGATTCCCTGCCTGTAGTTCCCTGACGATGGAAGTCGGGAAATACGAACAGCAGCATCCCAGCTGATCTCAATTGCCCTGAAGTTGCCCAGGGAGGAAGGCTGATGTCGAAGTGGTAAAGCCCAATCATTTAGCGCTTTATAGACCATGGACCATCGCACTCCGAAGCAAACAGGCAGGCGTACTGACGGCAGAGCCCTGATGGGATGTGCTCCCTGCAGCCCAATCCACACAGTAGCCAAAACAGCCCCCTTCTGCCGTAGCTGTAGCTTCTGGATATCTTCCAACAGACAGCAAGATGCTTAATTCCAACAGTATTAAGTTGGACAAAGCCCATCGCTGCTTTCTAAGTTAGAAGCCTACTTCGTTCAGGGTCAGTCTTCGGGTGGTAATCATGGAGTTTTGGACCACTTAGAAATTATTTTTAACCATGATGCCTTCCTGCCAAACAGTAAAGTTATTAATAATGCTGTAAACCTTCCAAATAAATTCTGACAGGTTTGTTTTTCGAAAAATCAGAAAAGCCAGAAATGTAGCTGCTAACTGTCTGAACAGAACTTTCAAAAGACCTCGACAATTTTCCCTAAGAACCCAGGCGAAGTTTCCTTTGTAACATTTCCAAAGTACTTCATAATTTGCCAATTAATATATGACTTTTGTAGTTTGCCCATCTTTTTGTCTATACGATTCATATGTCAATAAATAACACTTGGTGACATGGTCGTGTAAGTTTGCATATAATAGTACATTGAAACTGAGTCATTCTGCCTTTAATCTTGGGCAAGTTCAAAACTGTGCCCTTCAAACATGAGATGAGAAGCTCCTGTAATAATTCACGTCCTGATGACTTGTTCCTCGAGTTTGGAAATGTTAGGATCTTACTGTAAGAATGATGCCTTCCATGTGTCTTATGCTTTCTCTTCATAAGCTGCTTCTGTATACGCATCATACTGGATTTTCAAAACAGCCTTGAATTCTAATCCGCACTTTGCACAGGAGGAGGAAATTATGTAGACAGAGTGTCTGCATAATTGGCCGCAGATATTCAGATGAGTGGGAGAGTGGGGACTGGGGTGCGGATCAGGGGACCAGTCTTCTCTTTCTCTGGGCCACCTCCTGATTAGCGTTCATGGTGGCTCTATTTTTCCCCAGCAAAATAGTTCCTACGTAGGAGCTATGCTGTATCATGCAGACCACAGTTTTGATCTTATTAATTTATTCAAAAATAGCTTCAAATCCCATTATCAGAACACGTAAAAATTAAATTGTCCAAAGATACATACCACTCAGAGGCTTTTTAAACCTCTGAAATATTAAGAATACTTTCTAAAGAAGTTAAGTGCATATCTCTAAAATCATTAATGAAACAAACATTTTGTTGAGTCAGGAACAGTGAGATTATTCTCAGCATGGTTCTATACAAGTGAATTTTTAATTGCAACAAAGATTCAGATGGCTTAACCAAGTGCCTTAAATTGTGTAGGGTACCTGAATGTATCAGATAATATATTTGTACCTGAATTTTCTAGATGCAGTAATTTAGAGGATGATATTCTAGAGCTGTGCTATCCAGTATGGTAGTCAGTAACCACACGTAGCTACTGAACACTTCAAAGGCAGCTTGTCTGAGTCAAGATGTGCTGGGGATGTAGAACATGCCAGATTTTGAAGACTTTGTACAAAGGAAGAATATAAAATATCTCATTAATACCTTTTATAATGATTGCATATTGAAACAATATGTTAGCTATATTAAGTAAATATGTATTACTCAAATTATTTTCATTTTTCTTTTACATTCTAAGAAGTGTCTGTTTTCTAGAATATTGACGGCTATGCAATCGGTTTACAGTTTATCTATAGGGCAATGCAGCTCTAGAGAATATTACAGATACAAAGACAAACATATCATGTTTTTTGTCTTTCCTAGAGGATGAGGTGAGGTTTATATATGTGAAACAGGCATAGGAGGCTATATCTGTGTAAGTAATAAACGATGGGTTACAGAAAATACTGTGTCTAAATAAGCTCAAATAAATCACAGTGGCCTATAATAGCTGGGGAAAGCCTAATGCTGAAGATTACAAATCAGCTTTGGGATGGGCTGGATAAGGAAAAGGGAGAGGATGGTACCTGCCCGTGCCCAGCTAAGGAAAGGGAAAGATGAGAAAGATAGGAGAAGGAGAGTCAAAAACCTCATTTACTTCTCCATAATTTCAGAAAAGATAATTACTAGTAAGAAATGATATTTTTTTTCTGATCGTCTCTTAAAATCTCTATTAATCAAATGTTGGCAAGTCAAGCATGCAATATTTTAGGAAGCCATTTGACCTATGCTTTTTAGACATTAAAAGAAATAATGTTTGTTAGTCACAACTGGAGTCCTCCACATGGAGAAACTGCCTGTTTCTCTTTTCTGAATTCAATTTGCCCGTTTATTTCTACAAAATCACCCAATCTGAAACTGCTTTGCAAATCATTACGAGCTTTCAATTTTTTACGGCTCATTGCTCCTTGCATTTGTCAAAATTTCTGCAAGTTGAGAGATAACCTAAGGACATCAAAATTAGCAAATCAATCACTGATAATAGTTTCAGTTATGAAATCAGTTAAGAAAAACACACTGATTTTTACACTTAAATTAAAAAGACATACCCAGAAGAGGCGTAACTGATAATCTGGCTTGTTTCAATAAGAACATGTGTTGAAACCATATGTCAAAGAGAACACCAGAAACATAACCCTGAAGAAACGTTTTGTTTTTGAATTTGGAATCAAAATGTTAAAGTGAAAGCTATGTTTTGTCCCACTCTGAGAGAACCACCTAATTGATATGAAACACCAAAATAACGAAGTTGTTTCTGGGTTATTGGCCCCTTAATCTTGTATATTAATTCGGGTAATGCACCACTACCACTATCTTCTATTTAATTATTTTTATTTATGTACCATTAGGCTCCATTTTCATTACTTTTGGAGTATAAAAAAGGACAAAGCTAGGGTATCCGGGCAATACTAGCTCCTCATTTACAATCCTCAGAAGGCCCTTGTCTTGGGGGAGAGTACAAATGACAGTCCTTAACATTCTTGAAAAGCATTTTTTACATCTTTGATTAGGAGTTGCAGGCAGGATCTTCCGCTTGAACTCTTACCATTTTCAGGCACTTCTGCCTCCCTTCTCAACAGATTCCTCCTAAGTTCGCGCTGAAGATGTCCTTGATTTGCAAGAAAGCTGCTTTCAGGCTCTTTCATACTCTTGCTATAACCCCTTGGTAGTTATCAAGTCTCTCCCTCTCTCCCTCTCTCTCTCTCTCTCTCTCTCTCTCTCTCTCTCTCTCTCTCTCTCTCTCTCTCTGCAACAATAGGCAGATCCAGGGGGAATTCAGTAGCTATGTCTCATGTGCAAAACTCTACTTGGACATCTCAGCTGTATTTGCCTTCCAAGTGTCCCCAACTTAGAGAACAGTCCTGAGCCCCAAAAACCAGGAGCTCATAGGTTATGACGACAAAGACTTTGTGTCAGTGGAAAACACTGGTGAAATGAAGTAGGACCCACCATCTTTCAATAAAACATTCCTCTTAATAGTTGATAAAATCCTAATTATAACAGGTTCAGTACTAGGATAGCCAATTCCAAACTACTCAGGGCTCCACCTACAACAATTTTTCACCCTGGCAGGTGTCAAGCCATGGGGAATTTGTACTTCTCTCTTTGCTTTCTTGAATTATTTGTAGATTTTTCCTCTTTTCCTTTCTTTTTTCCTTTCAGTTACTGACATGAAAATCATGTGAGAAAATTTTTAATCCCACAAACTCAGGAAAATCAAGTAGCATTTGTGCAATTCCCTTTTGTTTGGCCATTTGCAATTTACCCTGTTACTATGCATCAATAAGTGGTCATAATTGTTGATTTAGGTTACAGTTTTATAGCATGTGCCTTCATTTTTTTACCATCAGTCACAACAAAATATACATAGTACATTGTATTACTATGTGGGGAACTATTTAAGTCCTCTCTCACTAACATAATGTAAAATGCACCTGCATGGTTTTGTTCTAATGGCAAATAGATGACACATTTCCTGCAGTTACCTTGGAAATCAATTATTGAGATATAATATGTAGGTAGAGAAAATGTATGACCCCTGCTTTCTTACATTAAGGTAAATCGAAATTAGTTCAGTAATATAATAAAGGAACTGCCCAAATCAAAAGTGTAGAAAGCTAAAAAATTACTATTTAATGCTTTTTCTTGGCATATGCATTTTTTTAATCTTCCGAATTAGCTTGTGAATATTTGAAGAATTGATTCATGCTCTTTTCTGTCCTACCTTACCCAACCTCTATACAACTGAGCATCGCATATGGTAGCTACCCATTTCACACTTTCTAATAACACTAGCATTTCATGCCAATGTCATCTCTAGGCCAATTGGAAATACATACAGAAAAATAATGAAGTCACCCTTTTAAGGAGAGCAGATAGGCAGACAGGAATAAACATTCCTGAGGGGCTTCTAGAATGTTTCACAGTGGGATGAAGTAAACACAGGGGTGTTCAGACAGATCATGCACTGGGATATAACTTCATCTTCAGCTCCAAGAATCCTTGGCAGGAAAGCACAGCATCAGCAATCCTAACAAGGATATCAGACTGCCTGAGCACGTGGAGGGTTATGGAACTGGGCCTCATTTGGTCTTTTGGGTCCCCAGAATTTCTAAGGTACCATAGCAGATTTTTCAGGGCATCATAAAATAGATGGCGGGTGGAAGCTGCAAGGTTTAGGCTGATAATACTCCAGAACTTACCCAGATAGAAGATTCTGAGACTTAAGAAAACCTAGGATCCAGACTCGATAGGAGGAAGGTGTAAAGAAAGGCCAAGTGACATCCCTTTGGGGAAGAAGATGATACAGGAAGAAATCTCAGGCAAGCATAGAGCTGGGGAAAGAGTTAACTGTCATTAAATGTGGCGTCATGTGGTGTAAGTAGCACAGAAAAGTGAATCACTATAAGCAGTAATATACTCAACCCAATGGGCTAGAGGGGGAAAATGTACAAAAATATGTTTCCATTACCAAATGCTTGTTAAATCTCCTAAAGTAAAGTTTTTGCTTTACCCCCTGCTTCCAAAGTACTCAGCTCAACCCTATAAACTGGTTGAGGTGGGGAGAAATATGAGCTCCTTAGGACTTTGTAAACATTTCACTTTTATTTTTAGGAAAAGAAGATTATTTTTCAAAAACTGCAGGTGTGGGAAACTAATATTGAAAGTCCCCCGTGAACTGTTTTAACCTTACCCCATCAGAATGCCCTTGGTCTAAAACAAATTGGATGAAAAACAAAAACCTTGTAGCTTCAGATACTCAAAAGCTTATTACAGCTAAAAAGGAGTAAAACATAACAGCCACCAGGCCTATTAGGATACAGAACCTTGTGATCAAATGTAAAAGGAACTCTGATACAGCTTCTGGGAGCAGGGAAATTTGTACTCTGGCCTTCTGTGTGGGATTCCATTTAATCCCGACTTTAAAATAGAGTCCAATATTTTTTATTTAAATTACTAATTAGAAAAGGACAATAAAAAAGATCACTTGTGAGGAAGAAAAAAACAAACTTAGAGTCATACAGAAGAAGAGCTAATTTTATTTAATATTTGCATTCATATGTAAAGATCATAATCTCTCCCTAAATCCTATCAAATTTTAGTGTAGACATTCAATAGGAAGTTCTCTTACACTTTGGTCTCTCCAAACAGGTCCAGAGACACATGCTCAGTTCACCAGGAGTACACAATGCAAGATTGTATGGACAACTCATGTACAAATAATTATTTCTTTTCAGGTTATCTAAAAGGAAAAAGCAATTGAGATTTATACACAAATCTGGATTTGGGGAATTGGGGTGTGCTAGGGCTCCCTACCAAAATACAACCACAGGGGCTGTTTCCTTGCCCGCATGGAGAAGTCAGCTCTGACTCTACAAAGAAAATTTCCAGGTTATAGAAAGAAATGTCTCCTTTTGACACAGCGTGCATGTGCAAACACACACACACACACACACACACACACACACACACACACACACACACCCCTTTGCCTGACAAATCAATATATAAACGATGATAAAGAAAACGGTGAAATCATTTGCTCTCAGGTGTGCCCAGTCTTGTGGTAGGTCCTATGAGGAAAATACAAGTTTTAAAGAATCGACCTCAAGATTAGACGAAAAGAAAGGCAGCAGTAGCGGTTTCCTAACTTTGCTCTTGTTTTTCATATTTATGAGGATTTTCTGTCCATCCTTCCTGAGTTTGTTACTTACAGTACTCTAGACATAACCCAGGAACAACGTGGTACCGATCGTTTAAGTCTCCTTTATGAAGCACATTTTCCAAGGATTTTGTATTTTAGGGTATTTTTCCTGGGCTCTTTCTGAAGTTTTCATGTTTTTGTACCTGAACATAAGCTCAGCCCTTGGACTAATATGAACAACAAATACAGGACTAATAGGAGCAAATAATTTTCCTATTTGTGACATGCTATTTCCTCCATGCTGCTAAAGAGCAAAGACTGTTGGAACTAGAAGTCAACTCCACCTATTTCATGTTGAACTGAGGAAACTGAGGCTTAAAGGGATTAAATGATGTTTCTAAAGCCATTGACAGAACTGAGAACACCACGAAGCCCTTTTGAATCACCAGGTAATGTTTCCTGCTCACCACACCCTCATGTATGGTAACATTTGAAGTAAATGCCGTACATAATTTTTTTTTTTTTATCATTGGGTAATTTTTTGATGGAATTTCACTTCCATTACTCAAATACTCTTTCCATATGCTGGGGCAGATGTGATGTGTCCCTGCATTACAGTTTTTCCCAATGCAGACAAAACCATTTCTATGATAACTAAAAAGCCAATGGACTTTTAACATTAGTGTGCAATGAAAACCAGAAAGAATATAGCATTGCAATCACTGTGCACAAATTCTTACAGATTTTAGTCAGTTGACATCATCTGCAAGTCACTTGGCACCAAACCTTAGCCACATCACTGACAGAGACATTACGGGCAAGACACCAGGGCGATCCTGGAGCTGCCCGGAGTCTTCCAAGGTGAGGGGAATTTTCCCATCTCTTTGACTGATTACCCCACCACTGAGTGAGTCATTTCTATGACATTATGCATTTGCCTATTTGTTTAACAACAAAAGACATTGCTGAGTATTTACTTGTGTGGAGTGCCTGATTTATTCCTAGGAAACTGAGAAATAGGAGTGGCTGGGAGGCCAGGGAAGCTGTCCCTGCAGACAGGACCTCAGGCTTGAAAGAGCAAGACAGTGTCAAAGGTCAATGCCACAGACTTGTATCTCCATGTTCCCACAAAGTCAGACCTCAGGAGCCACAGGGCTGAACATCAATGGAAGAGTGACTGACTTGTCAAAGGAATGGAAGGATATCTAAGCAAATCTTTATAACAAATGAACCTGTGGTGCATCTCCATGTTTCTAGGGCAGGCTGGCAGGTCCTTAGAGCAGTGGAAGGTTTGGGCAGACCGCTAGGGACATGAAGATGAGCAAGATGCTAATTTTTAATTAGAGTCGAGGGAAGTACACATGGGAAGACAATCACCAACAAATGACTGTGATACAATTCAGTAAGTGCTGGTAGACGCGTGTGCAATATAGGCACACAGAAGCGGGGAAGGTTGCGCCAAGGAGTTTGTGTTGGCGACTAGTTTCCTACTAATTTGTGTAACAAATTACCACAAATTCAGTGGCTTAAAACGACACACATTCATTACCTTGTAGCCCTGGAGATCAGAAGTCAGAATTGGGTCGCATAGTGCTAAAATAAAGTGCTGACAGGCCTGCCTTCCTGCTGGACACTCTGAGAGGTAATCTGTCCCCGTAGCTTTTCCTGTTTCTAGACTGCTGCTCGTGTTCCTTGGCTTGCGGTCCCCTCCACTGTCAAAGCCAGCAGCGGCTGTTTGAGTCTTTTTCATATCATACCGCTCAGATTGCGACACTCCTGCCTCCCTCTCTTGCTTGTAAGGGCCTTGGGATCACGATGGGCTCCAACACATAATCCAGGACCATCTCCTATCTCAATCTTTAATTTAGTGAGCTATGTAAAGTCCTTTTTACCACATAAGGTTACAAATTCCCAGGTTGTAAGGGTTGAGATATGGACATTTTTGGGGACAAAGACATCTTTCACCTACCACGGTGACCTGAGGTTTCAGATGAGAGGATGTTGGTGAGGAATCCAGAGAGGCGGTGAACATGAGGGAGAGGGGGTGACGGAGTCCGGGCAGAGGGAGGCCTGCACAGGACACTCAGAAGTCTCTCATCCATCGCTTGCTTGTTACACATGCAATCTGCCATGTGAGCAAACTGCTGTGACATCGCCGGCATTGTGCTCCCTACCAGCAACTCCTACTTGCCTGGAGATTTTCAGATGAGCATCACATTTCCATGACTACCTAAATACTAGGATTCAACTAGCTGATCTATTCAAAAAGTTCATTCTTTTCTCTCTCTTTAAAAATGAATACTATGTTTTCTCTCATTTAGAGCTCAAACAATTCCATCATTCATGAGGACTGAATATGAAAAGGAGAAGTGGTTCTGAAATCTCATTGGCCTCCTTAAGTCAACTAGGGCCTCCATCATCTGGTCCTGCTGGCTTGCATCACTGTTTACAAATACTCACTTCCTGAATTCAGGGGCCTTTAGAACTTCTTTGAGTTCTAAACCTTCCAGGCCAAATGGATTGGGTGCAATTTACTTTTATTGCTTTTTACATGGAGACTCAACCTTCTCCAGTCTGTGAGGGAAGATTATGGGAAAGTGAATCAAATGCAGAATTAACAGGGAGACCGGGGAACAAGACTTGGTACCCCCATGACCATCCTTTCTGATGGTCAGTGACAGACTGTCAATAAACTGTGGCCTCTGGTCACACAGCTGAAACCTGGGGATGTTTTAACCAACACCATACACCAGAGGCAGGCATGCATGCCAAGGACTGTCCTAAATAGGATCATGGGATACTGGAAGTGCAGGGAAAGCTGCTTCCAACTGCATGACTCAAAACCAGTAATCATGTTCCAGTCCAAAACAGATAGATGTCAAAATGGTTCCAGGTTAGGTTGGCTGTAATTTTCCAGGAGAACTCAGTGGGATGCCTAAATCTGAGCATTACGCCAAGGTTTCTCATGATTTAGGGGTCTCAGATCAAGGTAGATAATTACAATGTTCCCCCAGGAGAGTTGAAATTTTGTAGTAGACTTGAATCTGTCTATTCTTAAATATCCCTCAGGTATAAGCAAGCCACAAATTTAACTAAACCTCAAAGGTAACGCAACTAACCTCAAGGGAGGCCCAGTGACACAGTCAGGTTGGGGGTGGTATACAAATCCTTCCTCTAAGATGTTACTTTTCACAAACTGCTGCTTTATATTTGTGAGGAAATCAATTTGACACATATTATTTAAGAATATTTTTACATTGCCTTTCTATAATAACATATTTCTGAGTTTTTTTTTGTGTGTGTTTTGTCCCCCTAAATACGTCCCTACATGCTTGTTCTATTTCTTCGGATCTTTCCTTGGTGACCTAGCCTAATTTCCAAGGATAGTTCATTCCCACTTGCTTTTCAGATGTCTTATTGCCCTGATTTTTGCAAACTTTGTATTTTTCTATTGTCTTAGTCTTTTCTGTGCATTGGGAATTTTGGCTGTAGTTGAAGTTTCCCTTAAAAAGCAATGATGCCATTAGGATTTATTTAACCAATCATCCAGGGAAGATCTTAACATATATCACATGATTGTTTACATCTCACCATTCATGGTAGTGTCATAGATGTTTGAGGAACGGTAGGCATTTAAGCAACAACTAATATTTATATATAGTGCCTGTCATGTGCCAGCACTGTGATGAGAGAAAGGAATTTGAGTCTGAGTAAGATATGATCCCTGACACAAAGGGAAAAAGGTCCAGAAAGGACACAGATATGCAAATAGTTAAAATGCAGTGTGATGAGTGCTTTTACAGATGTATGAACAAATTCCTTTGGGAGAACAGATAAAGGAACAATTAATTCAGCCTGAAGGAGTTCAGGAAAGCTTCAGATAAGAGGTCACATTTCAACGGGGCATTGAAAGAAGAGTAGGACCTCACCAGGGGCTTAGGGATAGGAAAGAGGCAGCGTAAATAACAAGGAGAAGGATCGGCATGAACAGGGGTCTGCACAGTTCATGACCCGTCGTCGGCACGTGTTCAGCTCCAACAAATATTTTTAAATAACTGACTCTGGGAATGAATAAATGCTTGAATAATTGCCTATAATCTCACTATTCTCTCATGTTTCAAAGTATGGACATTTAGGCATAAAACGAGAGCCTGCTTGTGGCTGATTGCATACGGCTCTTGGGGGCTATTAACCGGAGTTCCTCTGCCGTGGGTATCAGAGTTGGGCATGGAGATGGAAGCTCTCCAGCAAAATCTCACTCTTTTCCCCTTGTGACAAGTAATGAGTGGGGACAATGTGAAGGAATCGCAGCCCTAGCACTCCTTAGCTTAGGCTGTGGCCTCTTTCTATACTAACAGGCAGCTTGAGTGCAATGACTTTTGCACTGGATATAGAGCCAGATGGTTAATAACGAGTTAAAGAGGAGAGAGTGGGAGGAACATGCCAGGTAGTCAAAATAGCAAGTAAAACAGTCCTCTGAGCAAGGGAGCCTGCAAAATGGTCAGTCTGGGCTGCAATCGGAAGAGAAGAGAAGAGAAGAACATAGCCATAGGAGGCCGAGAAAAAGAGCTAGAGGCCAGACTCTGCAAGACCCTGCAGAAGAGTTAAAACTAAAGGTTTAAGAGGGATGAGAAAAGCTGACGTGGCTTAAGTAGGGGTTCAATACGAGAAGGTCTGAAATGCAAAACAGAAATCACGGTACCTCAGGAAGGCCTGTGGATTGGGAAATATTTGTGCGGGTTGGTATTTTGGTGAAGACTGAGCTGGGAGTCTATGGCACTTGTTCAGCAGAGGAGATAGTAGCTCCAAGTAGATACAGCAGTGGAACTGAAGAGACCTGGACAGATCTCAGAGAGCTTAGAAGGCAACATAGAAATCATAAAACAACCATTACAAATTTAAGGTGTTGACTAAATATTTGCAGAAACATTTACATCCTTCCAATCAGGGTGATTTTCCCTCACCTTGTCAACAAATAATATTACTGAGGGCCACTTACACCTCTGGCAGATTTGGCCAAGGCACAGAGGAACACAGCTAAAGTCAGATAAACGAGGT
Source organism: Manis javanica (assembly GCF_040802235.1). Taxonomy (NCBI): domain Eukaryota; kingdom Metazoa; phylum Chordata; class Mammalia; order Pholidota; family Manidae; genus Manis; species Manis javanica. Next base: position 103,651,966 of record NC_133167.1, read on the forward strand.
CCCTGACCTAATGGAAGTTACATTCTGGTGGACAGAATATAACAGATGCACGGACAGAACGCTTTCAGGCAGTGCTGTGAAGTGGGGCAGCAGAAACACTTTGGGCCTGGATGGTTGGGAAAGGGGTGCTGAAGGAGACAGCTGCGGTCCCTTGAGTACAAGAAGACAGCTATATGGGCTGGACCACGAAGCATCTCATCTTTGAGTTGAGTTAGATTTCCTACCAGTCCCTTTATTACCTTGCTGATCTCCCCCTTTCTGGAAGGTTCAAAAGTGTGTTTGTTTGTTTAATTTTTGTTTTCAAGAGTCTCTAGCTACATTTAACTCCTTGGTCACTCCAGTAAAACTCCTAGGGTTAATGATTTCTCATAAGATGTCTCAGTGACAGAAGGAATTTCCTACTAACCAGAAAAAAAATTCAAAAAGGAAAACAGAAACTGAATGATCCTCAGTCCACCGCAAATGCTTTCTAAAACCTTGTTTGTTTTAGAAACAGATTAAAACTTATTTATTTCTTGAAAAAAAAAAGAACAAACAAAAAATCTAGGTAACAGTTCAGTATATATTTAATTGCTGATAATGTAATGATGGGAACATCGTGAAATTAATAATATTAGAGTTGTTATTTATGGAAATACCAGATGTCTGGATAAGTTGTTTTCCAAAGGGATGTATTTTTAAAGCTATAGTTCTGCCAGTTTTTAGTAATTTGTTTTGAGCTATTCTTTTGAGCCTTCTTTAATGTCATCCTAGGTCGAAATCTTGAAGATGTGCCATATTTGGGGTTAAAAAAATAAGGATTAGAATGTTTCTAAGTGTGAAATCTTCAAAAAGTTGATGCATAAGTCATTCCATACACTTTTATCTAGGTAGATATATCTTTAAATACAGATAAGACATTTTTATTTAGTAAATGCCATGTAGTATCTTAGAATACAATCAAATAGCTTGGGCTACTTCTATTATTATGTCTGTGATATTCATTCTCATTTTCCTTGTGCTTGTAGAGAAAGAATCGGAAGTCTTGAGGGAGAAAGAAAACATACAAATGCTATTAGAATACACATTTTTGAGCAGCAGGAAGTCAGTAGTAAGTGTCAGAGAATGATCGGGATTGTGTTCCCTATACAAACAGTCACCATCAGGTGTGCCCTGGCACAAGGTCATCTGTGCACCCAAGCAGTAATTTGAGCAATTTAGAATTTCAGGCAGTCTAGGGGGGAAGTCAATTATTGAAAAGTTTAATTTCAAGTGTAAAATGCATCTCTATGGCAGGTTTCTCAAAAAATCAGATCCTGTCCTTTCATATTAAATTAGATTAGTTGCTTGAATCTATTTTTTAAAAATAATTTATTTACACACACACACACAAATTTGTTAGTATACCATTACTTTTGCAGTCACGGGAGGTGACCCAAAAGTGGAGGAGATATACATATATATGTGGCATTTTCTACCTATGACAATCCATAACATAAAAAATAAAAAAAAGAACTGCTTTACTACTGAAGAGCTGTTGAGCTTCACCAAGACATGACTATTATTTTTCATATTGTTGAAATGAAATCTAAGTCAGTAAGTAGAAATATATGTTAGAAAAAAAAGGCACTAAATTCTAATTTCTAGACCACTACTCTAAATTATACTGACTCCACTACTGGAAAAAAGTTAAGAATTAGTTCTGGAATCTAGAATCTCAGACAGATCATATTTTTTTTTAGCTTGGATTCTACTTTAATCAAGTGGAGGATTCTTCATGTCAGAGAATTCACCCTATGGCAGAGTTTGCTGGTCATATTCATATGCATTCTTTTCTTTTTCCTTTATATTGGAGCGCCAAAGTTTTAGATTACATGACATTTCCAAATCTTCCTTAAAAATGTGGACAATGACAAAGTTGTGGTTACTGGGAAACAAGTGGAAGTGACGTGTACCTCTCAGAGTTTTCATTTCTAAAAATAATAGGCTTGCCCTGTTTTCCAACTAGTTGGGATGCAGATGTTTCATCTGGAGCAGCAGCAGCCATCTTGAATCCAGAAGCTATAGCTTTGTGTTCCTGTGGCCTTTCACAAGAGAGGCACAAACTCTCATCTTGTTTGAATCACTCTATTTTTAAACCTACTGTTTATAATCTAGTGTGTACATACTTCTGTATCATCATTCATTCTTTTGATGTTTCCTAACTTCAAAAATCTCACTCCTTTTTGTACAATTTATGAAATGATGTCTTTGATTAGGAATTAATTTAGAAACATCTATATGAAATGTTAAATTTGTTATATTTTGCAGAGACTGACATACCTAAAATGAAAATGAATGCTCTATTGCTTTAGAATTGAAATGCACTTGTGTTAGGTGAAGTTTGGGGTGAATATAAAAATGCTAGAAGAACACATATAGTTCCATCGTGTGAGCAGAAATTTAGCTTTTTAAAGAGGGTGTTTTGCACATTCAGTTTACTAGTATGTCACAGGACAGTTATGAAACCATGAGTCATTTTAAAGGGCTTTTCTGGTTACTTCAGGGCCAAAACTGAAACAAATTAGGGAAGGAAAAAGATAGAACAGGAAAAGGTATTTTCAAGATTCAAAATAGATATAAACAATTTGCAATTTGAAAAACTGTGCAATACACTTTATGGTTTTTGGAAACCAAATTGTGATTGAGACAATAAAAAGTCACTCCCCTTATTTGCTTTTAAGATCGAAAACTCCATGAGAACAGGAACTACATCTATTTATTTTACCTCTGTATACCCAGTGCTTAACATAGTCAAGGTCAAAGGGATTTAGTAATGGTTGTTGAATGGCTAAATATCACTTTTTAAAACATTATTTCATGTTGTAATGTATTGTGTTTCTATTTTGTAGAATGGCATTTAAAGATTAGAGAAGCACCCTCAGAACATTCTGAGGCTTAAAAGTGATGCCTAAGCTGAATTTGAAAGAATGAGTAGGAACGAGATGGAAATAAGAGACTTCTATGGACTGAATAGCTTGTGAAAAATCACCTACACATGGCATGTGGACCGGCATACTAATGGACCCTAGGAAGGCACAGAATCTGCACAGCTAAAAAAAAACATAATCGAATGGATCCACAATTCTACTTGTAGGGATATACTCTCCCAAGTTGAAAACAGATACTCACAAGTACGTATCTATGTGCATGTTCCTAGCAGCATTGTTCACAACAGATGAAAGGTGGAAACAACCCAAATGCCCGTGAGGGGGTCAGTGGATACATGGATATGGTATAAACATGTGGCAAGTTCCATACAAAGATGGTAGTGCATTATTCAGCCATATCAAAGATTGAAGCGTTGCCACATGCTGTAACATGGATGCACCTTGAAACACCATGTTAAGTGACATAAGCCCAAGAGAAAAGGTCATATATTGTATAATTCCACTTACATGAAAGATTCAGATTTGATAAATTCATAGGGAAATAGTACCAACTGGTAGTTGTCAGGGGTGCAAGGATTGGAAATAACCCACTTAATAGCTAAGGGGTCTTACTTTGGGGTGAGGTGAAAGGACTTTAAAACGGGGTAGGCACTGGGGTTGCACATCACTGTGACTGTCTGAAATGCCACTTCACTGTTCATCATAGAGTGCTGAATGCTATGTTCTGTGCATTTCACCTCAAATCATTTTTTGCAAAAGAGAACCTAGGCCGCAGAGTTTCGTCAATCACTTTTGAAGAATATTTTCACCACCATTAGAGCAATTCTACCATTATTCCCGCATGTTATTCTGTGTCCTGCACATGTTTGTGAAAGTTGCCATATTCAGGTCATTCCAAAGTCTGGGAACAGATCTTCTCAGTCAAGCCCTTAGGTTCCTTAAAGAATGAGATTGCAAACAAAGACACCATTCCAGGTACTACTGCTGAGGGGAGGTGAATAGGCTAGCACTGGGGACATCTGAGGTCCCATCCCCTGGAGATCACATTGGGTGGGCAGTGGGACGACCACCCCGAACAGGGCCTGCTGCATATCAGGCACTACCCCTCAGGTGAGCAGAGCCCCGTCCTCTCCTGCAGTGTGCAGGTGACTGTCCTCTATCCCTGTGGGGCGGGATGGCTTCCTCTCGCTGTTAGTCACGTACAGGAACTGGACGATTCTGCTCACTTTCCAAGAGGCGACTCATGAATTTTCATCACACGCACAGATGCAGATACGGGTCAAGGGGAGTTACACTGAGTGTTGGAGGCAGCTTCAACACCTCCTCCTCCCTGAGGGGCAACGTCTGGAAAGGGGGCACTTGTAAGCTTCACATTTTCAGTAAAGCTGTCAAAATGAATTAAGCATAGGAAGAAAGGAAAGCAATGTCTTTCAGTTGATGCTTAAAAATAAACAGCTCTGTGTGTCATTAATACAACTGCACAATTACAAATAGGTTAACCAAGCAATGCTAGGTGTGGAAAAGGTAAGCTGGTTATTAATGAAATTGTCTATATAATTTATCTCTGAATCGTTTGTGATCAAGGAGCGTGATTTCTGGCAGGGTGCTCTGATTACCAAAGCTGCTGTGGACACTGATGAAATTATCCAGATGGGTGCCTTATGAGAGTATTGACTGAAGAGTCCCCAGTGCAAGTACAATGATCAGGACAATAACAGGTCACGTCACTATGCTCGAATGCTCATCATGTCAAACATTTTAACTTCATAAAACTACGAGGTTAAACGATAAAGTTTTAAAATTACACGAACATTCTTTTCTTGTATAAGACCATGGTTAAGCATACAGACTCCACAAGCCACCCAGTGAAGAACCAAAGAGTTCATATTCCAATCCGAAATCCAAGGTAACTTAATGTCTATGCCTCAACTTTCTTACCTGTAAAACGGGGATAACAATATATGTGAAGCACTTAGAAACGTGCCTGTCACACAGCAGGCCCATGTAAGGGGTAGCTAGTGTCATTATTATTAATAGAAGTCCTGTCAATGGATTTGCAAACCTTGCTCAGCATCAAACAAGTAAATCAAAGGAAGTATGGCACATTTTGAGGGACAGAGAGTTTCTGCATCAATCCTTCATGTTCTACGGCATTTATAGCCCTGAACTTGCTGATTTTGGTGGTGACCCTTGCATGACCCAAACCTGAGCATGCCTCAAAACTAAAATGTGCACAGCAGCTCACAGGAAGAGTGATAAATAGTCATTTGGGGTTAAAAGGGCACTGACCCAAACAATTCCCAGAAAAACAGAATCCCCCACTATTTTGATGAAGTGTATTTTTTTTAATTGCAGATATCACTTCCGCAAGCTTTCGTTTTGGCACCGGCCCGTGCCTGCTATTGGAAAGCAATATCGCATGTATGCTGGCTGTTACCATGACATTCTTTGGGGACTGCTTCACACCAATTAGGTGAGAACTTTTCTGTGTAAACCAATGTCTGTCACTGACAATTACGGTGATGCCTGGCCAGTGCCCACAGTGCGAATACACAACGTCAACATGTATTTCTCAAGTGTCATGATTCAGGGAGGAAACATCAGGCTTGAATGGGGTGACGGGTGGAGGGGATGGGGAGAACGCCCAGCCCAGTGTTCCAGCTGCCACACTTGTGCCCCCGTTAAAAATGGTGGAGCCTAGCCTCCCTTACTTAGCTTAAGTCACATTCAGATAAAGAGGTGAACAAGCCACAACCCCGAGCCATAAAATGGGTCACTGCTTTAATGAAAGAGGCCCTTGTTCTTAATGTATTTGGATCTCAAAACAAATCATGTAGTATTAGAGACTTATTTACTTATTTAGATTTAGTCTTTTGTGGTTTCAGGAAGGCTTGCTTTTGTGCTGAGCTGTTTGACCGAATTTCTTTGTTAAGATAACCAGAGCATTTTGACTCACACACCAGCTCTCTGCAAACTTTTCTATGGAATATTTTAACATATATAAGCAACCTTGAAATGTGTGTTTTGGGTCTGAGTTGACTATGAAGGCCAAAACTCAAAGTGATGTTTAAGTTTATTGTTATTCACAGGGACAATTTTCATGTGTTTTCTGAAAACATGGCATGAACCTTGGTCTTTAGAATTTAAGGTTCATATCTGTAAGTCATACCCCTGGTAGGAACTATTTTAAATAAAACCATCAGCATCCCATTATATTTGACAGTTCCCTTGTAATTTCTTAAACGATTTTTCAAAGCTATAACGTGGTATATGTAATGTACCAAATAAATGTTTACTTACTGTAAAACTGGATGATATGTGCAAAAATATTTGCAAAGGTATTATGAAGTTTTAAAATACTACTTTTAACATTCGTTAATGCAATCCTGTGAAACTTCAGCTCTATCAACGATTAGAACATTCAGGGTGAAATCATGCTCATTAAGATTCAGACTAGTATCACATTTAAATAATGTCCCTTGTTTTCTCTTTCTGGTTCTCTTGAACATAATGATTAGCTCTGCTGAGCTAAGAGGAAAGCAGAAACTCAATCCTCTTTTTCCTCGACCCATCCAGTTCTTGGCTAGTATTATGATCATGCCAGTACCTTGCTCCATTGCAGGTACAAAATAAAGCTATTTCCTCTGCTACCATAAAGGGCTGTCTGCGGAGTTTGGAATAATACCGGAAGCCTCGTCCTAGGATCTTTTTGTCAATTCCCCTTTCATTCATGCAGTAAAAGCCCAGCTAGCAGCAGCTAATACCAGATAATAGTTACTGAGCACTTACTATAGGCTAAGTGCTTTGCTGGTATCATTTCCATCCAGCCCTCACACAATTAGCAATTCCACTCCACTTCCACAGTGAAACTAGGCTATATTACAGCTATCAGCAGCTTCTGTTTATTGAGTACTTACTATGTGCTTAGAGCGTTACTTGCATTATCTCCTTTAATCTTCACACCAACCTAGGGTCTCATAATCATCGATTATTTTAGTTCATTGTGACTTACTGGGAGACCCCAGTCATTTGTATTCCTTTCTCTACCTCATACAAATCTGAGTTGTACTGGGTTGCAACTTGAAAATGAGACAGTTGTGGAGGAGGTGGAGTAGAAATGAAAGAAGGAAGAAAGAAGGAAGAAAAACCAATCTGTTGCTTTGTCTCTAAGGTGGGAAGAATTAGGCTTCATTTCTTTTTATCCTCATTGTAACCTTGGAAGTGGGTGTGTTTTTCCCATGTTAAAAACTAGGCTGGCCCGGTTAAAAAATTCCAGCAAGACCATATGACCTGCAAGTGAAATGTCAATCACTGGAGCCCTGTGTTTGAATCCCTGAGTCCCTGCACCTGGCAGACCCCTGAGGCCACTGCCTGACTCCTGCAGAAACAAGCTGAGCCACAGACCCTCCTGGAAGACAAGAGGCATGGCCACTTCCCCAAGGCCCCGGGCTGTGGAGGAGCAACAGGGAGATGAACCTTTCTTTCAATGCACAAACTCCTGTTGCCTGGTCATATTTCCAGGAGCAGATAACTGCTCACTATATGGTAACACATTTTCACAGCCAACACGTTGGTTTTGTGTAGCTTAGGAAATCAGCTAGATTCTCCAGGCCTTAGAGAGGGATACGTGTTGATGCCCCTGTGACATAATTGCAGTCTCCTTTTCCTCTGCTTCCATTTGTGTGGCATTGGTTTTAATATTGTTCTTTGGGGGCCCATCTTTACATTTAAAATACCTTTTTTTTTTTTTTTAAGGAAAATGGGAGCTGTTCAGTGGAACGTGAACAGGATCGTGGAATATAAATATATCTCACTGCCCATTGCTATTTAATTTAACTGCTTCCCTGAACTCTGAGCACCTTGAGGGCAGACTTATAGATGAATGAATCTCCAGGACTTTTCACAGGGCCTCGTTGGCCTCTATAATATAAAAATTATATGTTCAGGTTTAACACAACTACTAGACAAAAAGAAAAACAGAATATCTATGAATTAAGAGATGAGACATGCTGGAAAAAAATACAATTTCTTCATACATTCTGGTTCATGACTTGGGTTGACCTTCCCACCTACCTCTCTCTCCACCTGTCTGGTGCTGACTCCTAGCTTTCAAATGCTGCCTGTAAGAGGGTGACCTCTGAGTTAGATCTGTCCTTGGCACTTTGGCATTGAGAAATCCAGTGGCTGGCATGGCTCACGCAGCCTTTATTCAGTGATTCAAAGACCCAGTTGTTAGTCATCTAAAATTTGGGCATCAATTTTTATTTTTTGCTCAAATCATAAAAAGATTGCTTAACTTTGAGCAAACGTGTAGTGCTATCCATATAATCATCCCAGAAGATTTAAAGTACCAGAGGAAGCTGATAAATTGTTTCTAAAACTGAGAACAGGCATGGCCTAATGTAGACAGAATCGATTCCATTAAAACATCCACCATGAAACACTTAAAAAGCTTACTGCTTGCTGCCCTTAAGCCCCGAGTAGCCACCCTTAGCGGTATGTTAAAATTAAAAATTGTTAAAAGTAAGCAGTATGTTTATGAAGGCTCAGGAGTATTTGAAAGCAATATTTAAATATTTTTAAAATATGTCTGATGCAGAAGAAAAGATTTCACTTTCTCTTTAGAGTTACTGAGGCGCACAAGATAAGACCTAGGAAGTTCACCCGGCCATGTATACTTTACTGCAAACATGTCATTTTAGACATCTTTCAAAGTGTATCTGGAATATGGAAAGCAATCCTACCGAGTTCTTGTTTGGCAAAGCTCATTGACATAGTTATGTTTGTAGAATCAATCAGATGAGGGCAACTCTGACGACTGCTTTTTGTTTTCCCTTGTTTGAATGGCATTTGGAAGTTTTCAGTAAAAACAAAAAGAAAAGAAAGCATGTCATGCATTTTGCCTATTAGTTAACCCTTCAAATTAAAATAAATAAATAAATAAATAAATAAGAGAAATCTGGAGAATAATTTAGGGTATCACATTCAAAAACATTGGAATGAATGTCCAATGTCTGATTAAATATAAAGATCAATGCACATTCCAGAAGCTGGGTTCTGGGCCAGGGTCTTGCCCTACATGCCGTGAACTTTCAGGCATCTGAGTGCTGCTAGAATTTCAAATGTCTCTTCTGCACAAATGGCCACAAAACAGACCCCTGCTTTCTAGAGAGGTTTTAAGAATCAAGTATCATAAATAGCATATGTAAGAGCACTTTAAAAAAAAACAGTGATTCATAGAGGTGATTTAGTAATAATTGAATAAGTATCATCATTTAATTAGAATGAGCTATTGTCTTGGAAATTCAGTATCATTTGAACTTGTTTTCTCCATTTATTATATCATTATTCTCTATACTCTGAGGAGAAAAGAAATATGCGTTTCAAATGACGTTTTTGTAAACTTGTGTGGGAATGAAATGTATCTATCCTCTGCCTCCACTTATAGCAAAAGGGGGTGAATTTCAGCCTCACAAAAACAGGCTTTCTTTTAAAATTAGAATCTCAAAGGAATAGATTTTTACCATAGTTACCATTCTCAGCCAAGCCATCCATTTAATAACAGAGGGGCAAAGGAGAGGAAGAATATTTGAGTTATTATGCAGAAGATTTTGTTGTAAAGCAATGATTAAGTGGAGAATCGTCTCCAAGCCATAAAGAGTCCTATCAAACTCTGCAAAAGTTTTCCAAAGTTCTATTTCTTTACTTTCTTGAAGATCGTCTGATATACCAATTCCAGCAATATTTTGGCAGCCTAAAATTACACCATTCTGACCTTGACATTAGTATTCAACAGCACTGATGAAAGAATGACAGCTTCTCCATCCTAGTGGGTGATCTTGCAAGCTTTTACCTTCATGACTATGGAGTTTCTGTCAAATGTGCTTCCAGCTGAATGATCACATTCTTTTGAATTATGAAGTGGCTGCAAACTGTGCTAATTGGGTCCACATTGATGTCACTGATAAGAATTAAACAGCCTTGATTGTCTTAAAGTCACAAATATATGGAATTGGGTTATACACATATATTCCACTTAGCATAATCCATAACTATAGCATGCAGAATTGTTTTATTTAATTAGAATCATCATTAAAGACATTAAGATGAATCAGAGGCAAGTCATGAAGAAAGGAATGTAATAGCTAAGAGCAACTATAATGAAAGGTTAACTGCAGTGATTATTTTTTATTATTTATGAAGTATGAACAGTATGCTTGGGAGTGCACAAAATATTGAAGAAGGTTCCCTTTTGTCCAGAAGAACTGAGCTATAAATACAACATAACAGGAAGCACATGTCAAGCCCACAAAAACCATAAAGAAATAATGCCTTGAATGAATGTAGAGTTTCCTTTTGTGCCCATGTGACTTGCTTTGGCCAATGGACCAAGGGAAGACTCTATATACATTTAATGCAGTGAAACTGGATCCATAAAATAAGTAGGGAATCGGCCTTCTGCCAACACTCCCTCTGAGCAGAACTGTACAGTGGGTGAAGCATTTTGGATGGGCTCTTTCTTCTGACCCCGCTCAGCCACCCTTTAACTTCATGTTTGTAGGACACACAAGATTTTACCCTCTAGATTATCTTTTCACCCACCACCGAAAAGGATCACAAACTAAACTGTCCTAATACCCATTCTCCAGAAAACACCAAAGTCACCCAGCTATAACCACTGAGTAGGAGAATGAGTAAGAAATTAACCGGTTCTTTTTCTCCAACAATGAGTTTATGGCAATAGGATATTTGCATTATGATAGGATGTATTAGAATAAAGATGTCTTCAAAAATCCTTGGTAATACATTTACAGAGATTTGAATTTAAGCAGACTTGGTTTTTAGAAGAGTTCCATGTCTTACTAGCTGTGACTTCTGACAAGTAGCTGTGCCAGCCCAGACCTCAGTGGGCTCATCCATACAAGGAAAACAATGATACTTGTATCACAGTGTTTCTATGGGAACTGAGAGCAACAATGTATGTATAGAATGCCTAGTACAGTGCCTGGCACATAGTGAGACCAGATCAAATAAGATTTATTATTACTCTTATTAATATTTGTAATAGTAACAATGGTATATATACTGTGATATTAGTAGAAGGAACATTTTGGGATGGAACACAGTCCTGTTTTCCCTAATAATGACAAAAGGCCAGCAGCCTCCTTCTTTGCCTGTTGAGAAAAATTGCTCATTTGAGCATTATATTTTTTGAGGCTTCAGAGGTAATATAGAGAGTTCAGGAGCTGGTTAATTATTAAATGCAGCTACTGCAAATTAATCTGGCAACAGCACTTTATTTGTAAAGAAATACGGACAACTGCAAGCAAGTAATATTTTCACTATCTTTTTCACCTTTGTCTTCATTGTTAGCTAATGCAAGAAGAATCTAGAAAAGTAACGGCACAACCTGCCATTCTACCATGGAACAGAAGTTCCCATTCATGGAGCCACTGCCTGTCTTCCAGCAGAGAAGGTTAAATCCAGTTTGAGTTTTACATGGTGAGAAGTGAGACCTGAAAGTCTTAATGAAAAGCAGAACATCTAAACACCCCCTTAGATTCACAGATTATTTTAACACTTATATGATGTTAAATAATATGTATTTATTAGAAATTGAAATGAGGACAGTTGAAATGCAAGTCGATAAAAGATGAAAGAGTTTTCTAGTGATTAAGTTAAAGACCAAGGGATTAAACTCACCCAAAGAACCAGTTAATGGTGTTGATTGCTCAAATCTTATTATTTCATGAATTACTAATTCATTTTTAAATAAGGAGTGACAATTTTTCAATACATTTGATGACATTATTAGTGGGAGTGGATCAATATTATCATCACTTTAATTATTCACTGTGATTACAGCTCTCCTTAAACCTACTTAATGTGGATATAACTTTCAAAATAATTTTCAGAGTTAAGTTTTTACCTGTTTCTCTGGGTTCATTAATAAATAAGCACAAATCTTGAAACTTCTCCATAGCTCCATGTGAATGCTAAGCAAAATTTCACCACCAAATATATGCAATATGATTTATAAGTATTTTTGTGTTAATGCTTCACCTATAAGTTTCTCAGCTGGTTCATAAATCTAAGCATTACATTTTATATTGTTACACTGTTTTTAGGTTTACAAAGCACTTTCTCAGGGATCACTTTATTTAAACTTAGCAAAGTCTTTTGAGGTAGGAAGGAAGATAGGGTATCTCCCTTTTATGAATGAACAAAATGAGGTCCGGTGAACTGTCCTCAGCTCCAGAGCTGGGAAACAACGTCAGGATGAGGCCACGTCGCCTCCTGACTCCTTGCCCAGTGCTTATACGACTGCCTGCATCTCATGCCACTTCAAACAGCTTTACCTTTGTGCTCAGGTCATGCACATAGTGCTACGATAATTTCACAAGCATGAGTGTGTGTGAGTGTGTATGTATATTCATTTCACCTATGACAACTGTGACCAAAACAGAACACTGTATTAAATATTTATAGCATGATTTTTACTTGCTTTAAAGCATCTTCTGCTAATTCATGAAGACTTTAATTTGGAGTCATCAGCCCACACAGGAAAACCAACAGGATGAACTGCTCAAGTAGGAGGGAGTTGGCGGCCCAGTTAAATTTTACTTCTGTTCTCGCAGGAATGTGCTCTTTCGTCTTTCAGAAATATAGGCTGGAAAGAGGCTAGCACCTGAGTCTTTTTTATCCTGTAATGTCAAGTTTATATTTTAGGAAATGCAGAAATTTGAGTTTCAATGGGAGAAAAATGAGTCTAGGACTCTTCGCATTGAACCAGAGTCGCTTTGAGTTAATAATTATTATTTGTGTTTATACTGGAACAAGATAAAACAAAGAGATTCTAACTCTGAAAGATCAGAGACACTTCATACAGCACTAACTTGTCCCTTCCTAAGAGATTCCAGATGGGAGGGGAATAGGGGCCGCAGACGAAGCTGGGTAAAGGGCATTGCTCTTTAAGTGACCACAGTTAATATTAACAGCATGGCAATAATGTTATTTTCACTAAAAATGCTGATAATCTGAAAGGTTTACATCACTTCAGGATATGGGCTTTCTTAAGTATAACTTCCACTTTTTGGGGGATCATTTGGAGCATGGTAGACATTAATTCCACTGCTTCTCATTTTCTTTCATTTACGTTAAATGATCAAAAATACAGATTATATTCAGTGCCTACAAAACTAGAGTCATACAGTTATATTTATAAGATTCACTTAAATTGTGAGGATAGTTTTCACATATTATCAAGCTTCTTTCTCTAAAACATAAACAGCACTGAATTCTCCTCCTTACAATCTCCGTGAGTGAACTTGATAACCGAGTAATTTGTTAATGATGTAATTACACCTTTAAAATTTTTGATCATATCTGAAATCTGTAAAATGATACTTTTAATGCATGATTTCAAAACCTCGGGCCTTCAGAGACTGTACTGATATAGGAAGTGAGCCAGATGTGTTTATCATTGAAACTATATGGAAAAGACTCTATCATTTAAGCCGAAGAAAGTCTGAGTTCTTCATAGCCTAAGTAACTTATGTTAGAGATTGACAATGTATAAATACATTTCTCATAGTTTATTTTTAAAGGGACTGTTTTTTCAATCTTTTTTGCATCCTAGTCATCAAAGAATGTCAGTTAAATGTCAAAGAACTGAAATCAAACTAAATCCATTAAATTAAAAAGAGAAAGAACAATTCTGAGGAGCATAAGTAATAAGTCGTGACCTCTGTGGTTCTTGCCCTGTAAAACCTTAGAGATTTGAAGTTTTAGGAATAATGGAAGCTTTCATGAGTGCTGTTGAGTCATTAACTTGGTGAGCATACAGGCCCAGTTACAAGGCTACGTACTCGGATGGGCTGACTCACGTCAGCTCAGGACTAGGTGTGAGGAGCCTGATGTGTCTCCTTACTTCTCTCCCTCCTGCAGGACAGATGTGTGTGATCTTATTACCACTGACGCTTAGTACCACTTTGCTCTTCATAATGTGGTAATTACAGTGCCAGTCAGAGGCTTGTTTAAACTATTCTCTTTAGGGCACTTTTTCCAAGGTCAAGTTGTTGTGGTCTATGGACAGACCCTGTTGGATCAATGTGAACACTATTGAGAGGGCTGCTGCATTCAGGGGTAAAATTAATTAGGTTCCCATCCCTGCTACTTCATCACAGTGCCGCAAGAACACTGCTTAAAACACATCTCAAATGTTTGTCTTCTGATGAAGCCGAGAGCCCGGTGCTTGCTAGGAGGCACACTGTTTAAGCAGAAGGCCAGTGAGACAGAAGACCTGACAGTGAGGAAAAGGAAACGAGAATCCGCCAGGCTGTCTGGATGGAGAAAAGGAAAATAGAATCAGTGGAGGTCTTTGAACCAGAGGAGATATTTCAAGGTACAAGAAGGTCATATCAAAAAGGATGAGCAATGGAGAGATTCAAGGAGGTGGAAAGGCATCGTCGGGGAAGTGAGACAGGGAAATCATCGCCGTGGCCACTTCCTGGAGAGAGATGAGGGAAGGGGGAGCCGGGCAGCAGATACGATCAATATCCAGCTGCCATTCAGTCATTTTTATAAGGAAGAACTGACTAAAGTGGAAGCAACACAGGCCGTGCAAGCACAGCCTGGAGATTTCAAGATTTCTCTTTGCTGGGAAAGTCATTGCAAATTCCCTCTGGATGAATGCAAATTTTATCTTGAGCCTTGACAATGCATTGAGACCACGTAGCAAATGCACTACAAATTCATTAACAGAATAGTTTAAAGGAACACCTCTACCAGCTTTGAAACTATGAAAAGAAGGTCATGGAATTATGTTTTTCCTTTAGTGTTCCTAGGAAAATTATTTTTATAGAATATTGTATAAGAGACTACTGATTAAAGAAGAAATGAAAACAAACTTAAGCCCGTTAAGAGGCCCATTCATAGAATTCCTTCATGGAACTGTAGACATCTTTATGGGGGTTACTCCAAAACTGTTGACCAGAATTGTGACTGTCATCTTACTCACTGAGGTGGTACTTGATAAAATCCAGAGGTTTCTGCTGGGTAACTTCTATTATACTGTGAACAGAATTACTTTCCAAGTGACCTTACACAGCCTGTTCCATTGAATTAGCAGGTGTTGTATCTGTTCATTTTCTGGCTCTATTGCATTATCTGACATTGGTATTGGACCTGCAGAAGGGATTTCATACATTCCTAACACTAAGCCATGCTATTGTCAGGATCTCCAAGTAAACAGCCACTCCAGGGGCCTTGGTTAGTTTTTAATTACTTGGTGGACTTTGCCCTAAGCATATAGGACACAAGGAAACAAGATGAGAAAACATGGTATGAATTATAAGGTATCTTATAAATCTCAAGTGGAGAAATGAAGCCTACTGGTAGGAGCTAGAAGAGAGCCCAAGGATGGTGTAGAAGAGAAAACAAAACTGAATAATGAGGGAATAAAGGAGCTTGTAGAAATAATATATAGTAATGTCCAGAGCTAACCAGAGCTGCTTGGCAGTTAGAGTGCATCCATTCAAAACAACTCCAAGAACAACAACAACAAAAAACGAATGTCCTTATTTTCTTTTCCCAGGACATAGGCAGATAGAACCAGGAGTATCAGTGCGTATTGGAAAAAATATACAGAATGCTCTAGGAATTCCCAGCATTAGGAACATTCAGCTACAGAATCCCACCTGATGACAAATATTCTAAGCAACTGAGAGGGCTCTCAGCAGCCATGTCTCCCACCTGCCCCCTCCTCCCGAGGGTGGGCTCACATTTAATCACAAATGAGGGAGTAGTGGCCTCTCTGACAGAACCCTCACCTCACAGAACCCGAGTCGGCTGTGGCTGTAAGGCTCCGGTCTCCTCCTGTCCCAGCTCATCTTTGTAAGCCAGGCATGTCAAAGCTACAGACTGATGAGGTAAGTAGTGATTATGGCTAAATGGATCTTGTTAATTCAGCAACACTTTAAAATAATTGAACATGAATAAAATGGCAAATTATAATCAAAGTCCTCTGGGAATACATTTGAAATCTACATAAGGCAACATTAGTTCATCATGACTAATACTATTATAATTAATATTAAATGATCAAATAATGACTGGCTTCTAATTCTTAGCTTGACTTTGCATACTGGTGGAGAGGTGCCCTGGTATCTGATGCTGACATGAGTGGTGGAGACAAAGGACATGGACAAAGAAAGAAATCGTTTTGTATTGCAATTTTTTTTTAACTCAGCATTTTCTTATTGAATCACTTTCTTGGATTATTCTGTATTGGGGCCAGGACATTTTCCACTGTACTATAGTGTTCAAAAAATGGAGACAATGGGAATAATCTCGTCCTGAAGTGAGTTCTAAGGTTTTAAAGCACAAAGTGTACAGGAGGCAATAACATGTTTGCTTTAAGAGCTTTTGAGATGTAAGTAGTGACCTTTGTGTTTCCAATGATGCCTGATAATTGAATGTAGACATTGCGTATTGGAAAATAAGGTACTTCTAGGCAAGGGTCATATTCAACTGGCCCTTGTAATTGAGGGGCACAGTTTAGCTGAGATTGTGAGTCCTGCCTCAAAAAAACCTCAATAATCATAAGCAGTGGGGGGTTAGCACTTTCCCTAGATAGGGCAGTGCAATCCCTGCAGCAGGTCACAGAGAAGAGAAGTAAAGAAACAGACAGAAGCTGAGGGTGTTCACATGACTTTACCCCCAGGAAATGGGTGGCGACACCCAAATCCGGAACACAGAATAAGAGCCTGTAATGGTGCTTTTGGTGCACATTTGAGGCTGATTATAATCTAGAAAATAGCTGATAGAAGAGAGAAGTGGAGACGCACAGAATAAGAAAAGTAATTACCCCCCCCCCAAAAAAAAAGTCAAATGCCAAAGTAAATGGGGTAGAGGTGGGTGAGTTGGGTGACAGTGAGGAAGCCTGAAGCCTGCTGGCTCTTCCCCTTGCAAAAGACCACTCCTCTCCAGCTCTGTGAGTGGAGATGGCTTGGGTTCATCAAAGTAGAAGCTGACAGTTCCACAGTGATTTGTTTGTTTAATGACTATGATTTACCACTTCCCCGTGAATCGTTTATTACTGGGACACACTTGGGTCAAGGGAAGTGAGTGCTTGGTTCAAACCCAGGTCAACATCCTTTAGGGAGCCACGCAATGGATCACACCCATTCAGCAATTTCAAACCTCAACGTAGTACTAGGGGTGACAGACATGTGTCTCCTATTCCATCAGCATCTTTTCTGCTGAATGTGCTTCATGCCCCACCTTTGCTGCGGTGTGGGGCGCCCAAGGGTTCAGCTTTCATCTAAACAGAATGGCTGCAGTTGTCCTGTGGTTTCCCTTTAAAACAATGGAATAAAAGCTGCGATCTCTATTCCCTGATTTCATAAAACCATCAACAGGGGCATGCTGTCTGCAAGTCCCATTTACCTGATTCCTGAAAAAAAGAAAAAAAATCTTATTTTTCTCCCTAAAGATAGAGAATGAAATGTTGTGCTGGGTTTTTACAAGAGTCTAAATTCTGCTTTGTAACTAGACTGGGTGAGAGGCTTTATAAATGACAAGTTGAACTTTAGCTCCTGTCTTCTTTTCTTGAGTATTCTTTTTGGCTCTGGAGGTAATCACTGTGACCCCAGCTCATTCCTCCAGATTCTTTTGATTGTCTAAACCCCAGTGCCTTTACTAGTTTTTATGGGATCTTTGACCTCCTCGGCAGTGCCCTCAGTTAATTGGACCATAGTTGTGAGCTGTAAGCTTGACACCATAGGTGGTTGTGCTTTTGAGAAACACAGTGTCATGCTCTTCTCAGGTATAGTTATGAATTCATATTCTGCCTTATTACAACCCCAGGAGAAACCCGAGTAAGCAGGCGAACAGTATGCACAGATGGCTCGTTAACTGGAGTAATGAACTTTCCGTGGTTGCAGATGAAAGAATGCAACCCTTCCTAGGAACTCAACTGAAACAAAATAAAATGCCACATACACGGCACTGAAAATCATCTTTACATTGAATTTCAAAGATAATGAGAAATAAAGATTTTCCATCTATAGCATGTTACAATGTCTCACATACTGGAAAATATTCCAAGCATGGATATATGCTTTTAAACTGATTTCATTAAATAATTACTAAATAAGAATCCCTTTATATGGTGATACAAAATGAATAGATGTTGTTTGGAAGAAATATTAAAATGTTTAGAGGAGAGAAGTATTAAAATGTTCCAACAAAAATAAAATCAGTTTCTATTTTAGTCATTATCTATAAATTAATAATTTAATTCAATATTGCCTAAAATGGACACAACTCCATCTATGATGTCCAGAAAGGTAGAGCTCCAACCCTGGGCAGATGGTATAGGCATTGCTAACAAATAGCACCAGATACTGTGGAACTTAGTGTAAATCAAGCATTCTTCCTAGAATGCTGAGGTAGCCAATTATAAAACCAGGCTCTTTCTATGTAATGCAGCCACATCAAAACATTTTCTTCTATACCATTTTCTTTGTATTCCAACTTATTTCATTCTGTCTACCTGTTAGTAGGAATATGGATAATCAAAAGACTGCCTGCCTGCCTTCTTACTCCCTCTCTCATTTCTTTCTTTTTCCTCAGCCACCTACAGAATTAAAATTGTAGGTGTAGAAAGGATCTCACAGACAAGCAAATCCATCGTTGTTATTGTACAGATGAGATAATGGAGGCCAAACAGGATTAGCAGCTTGCTCGGGATTCCACAGGTAATAAGATTCAGAACCCAAATATGTATCTTCTGCCTTCTGGCTTACTGTTTTTTCCTTTATACTACCCTACCTGATATCTTTAATTTTTCACAGGTCTTCCAGAGCTTATCACTAGAAGAAACCCTCTAAGCCACACATTGTGCTATTGGTTACTCAAACATTTTCTGCAAAGGACCCGTTGATAACTAGAATCCTTAGCTGGATTCCCAACTACACTTCAGAGGAAACTGTGCCATGGGAGGGTGTCTGCAGAACTGGATTTTTATTTCAACTATCCATCTAATCATTATGTCAAGAAACATTTACTGAGCACCTACTGTGTACCAGGCAGGCATTATTCTAAATATCAGGTGTAGGGCAATGGAGACAACCCATCATCATGGATCGTTCATACTTACAGGGATGTAGTAATACAACTGGATGGACAAATGACAGATGGATGGATGGATGGAAGGGAGAAGGGAGAGAGGGAGAGAGTAAGGAAGGGAAGGGTAAGGTGAGGTAAGGTGAGGTAACACAAGGTGAAAAAGCCAAATTAAAAGGTGCTAACTTGATAACTGTGGAGAAAAAAAAAGCCAAGCAGGCATCGGGAAGCATAGGGAATAGGGTTGATATTTTATATGGGTTCTTAGAGAAGACTTTGGTGATGGGAATTATTTGAAAAGATGACTGAAGAAAAAGAGGAAGTCATACAACAATCCGGGGAAGGATGCAAGGAAACAAGAGCCCTGAGTCAGAAATGTGCTCAGCATGTTCTAAGAATGTTCTGGAACATCAGTAATACAGGAGTCAAGAGAATGAGGGGAAGAATTGTAACGGATCTGGTGATAAACATATGTTCGAGAGAGGAGACGTGGACATAGGTAGGTCTTTTAGAGCCTCACACAGCAAAGCCTTTAGTTTTCTCTGATTCTCATGGACTAGACTGCAGAAATGCAAAAACAGGGGTACTGAGGTCTCTGTAAAAGGCTGTTTCATCCAGCAAAGTTTGATGATCGCTTGCACAAGGAGGTACAAGTGGGAATGTCTAGAACTAGGAGGAACTGAATCGGTGCTGATGGGGGAGCCAACAGGATTGGCTGTGGGCACGGGTTCGGGGTGTAAGACGACTCAGGTGCCTATAGTCTTGCAATTCGATATGTGAAGTAGGCCAGCAGGCATAGGAATGTGGGGCTCAGGGAGAGAGTTTCAGACGCTAGATGCAACGTTGGGAGTCATCAAGTTTAAATGTGATTCAAAGTCACAAGCCTGGATACCATCCCCTAGAATGATTCAGCATAGAGATGACATCCAAATTCAGGCTCTGGAACATTCCACAGTGTGGAGAGGAGGAGGGAATAGCCAAGGAAACAGAGAAGAGGGGTGGTGAGGTAGGAGGTAAACTGAATGAGTGGTGTCCAGGGCACCACCAAGCAGAACAGATGAGGAGAAGAAGGTATTGACCAACTGTGTCCACGTCGTCGACAGAATGAGCCTGACGGGGGCTGAGCGCTGCACGGTCAGTTTTGCAAAGGACGTTAGCGGTCTTGCCCAGAGGGTTTGGCAACGAAGTAGAAGCAAAACCTAGTGTTTTGTGTATTCAGTTGAGAAGGGGAGCATAGGGACTGGAGATGGGCCTGGGGTAAATGAGCTCTGATGCATCCCACTAGGGGTCCAAGGAAGGCTTCTTGCCGGAGGTGAGACTGAGCAAATCCTCACCAGGTAAACATCCTGAGAAGAGCTGTGCTTCCTAAACTGAACTTCTTGAGAGAAAAAAAAAAAGAAAACTGGTGGACAGTGGAAACTGCAGTAGAGCAACGATGCCTAGGAGAACATGGGGATAAAGGAGGGACAGGCGGTGGCCACTGGAATCAGTAATGAAGAGTCAGGATGGGGCAGCCTGCCTGGGAGGTTTGCTGGGCAGGACTCGTCGACTTCTTGGGCGTGTACAGAAGGAGAGGTGGACATTTCAACCTCAGGATGAAGACTCTTGGCGGTGTCATTAACTGCTGTCACACACCAGCGGTGTCGTTAACTGCTAAGCACCGAGGTTGGGGTCACAACTAGATTTCTGTTCAGTCTGTGCTAACAAGATTTGCACCATCCATCCATTCATTCATTCATTCATTCATTCATTCATTCATTCATTCTCTCTTGGTTTTGCTGTTACTCTTGCTTCAGTTTCTCATCACAAGTGAGAGTCTACGCCCCATTCAGCTGCAGAAATCCATGATTTCTGTTAAAATGGTACAGATTTCAGTCAGCCGCCTAACTCTCTGGTATTATCAAGAAATCAAGCAAATGTTCAAAGGGCATATAGAAATGAGCCTCAGGAGAACTAAAAGGGACCAAAACCTTAAGAAATTGAGTATCAAGTAGGTACGGTCCAATTCAGTACCTGGCTATGGAGGAGAAGCCAGTCTTGTACAGTGCAGGCTTTGGGGAGCTAGAAAGGGGTTTATGCCTGGCAGCTAAAAACATCCCCTGAGCCTCCACGGCTCCCAGCCATGTCTCCCTTCCAAGATCGGCCATCAGCCCCTGTACACACAGCCGCTCGGCTCCCCCTCAGCAGCCCAGTCTGGGCCTCACCATGCATCCTCCTGCAAAAGTCTCAGTTCATACATGTTAAAGACAGCATTAGGCTGAAGGGTTTAATGAAAGAAGCAGCTTTCTCATCAAATCCCAAGATACCATAGCCTATCTTACTTATTTTTATCTGTTTGAATCCACACTATAACTTTCCACGAACTCTGGTGGGGAACATTCCCTGGAACATAGCAGGTGTCCAACCCCCTGGCCAGATCACTCTCAGTGCGTAGATGCTGAAGTTAGAGAAATTTGCTATTTCCTCACATCCTTTTTGGAGGGAGCTAGAAATAAATAAAGGAAAATGCAAGCACGTACGGACAACTCCCTACTTCTACATGTAATGCTTTCTAGAAAACATACATGAGAGACAGAGAGTAGAGTCACAGACTAGAAAACGTCCTTTTTTCAGTAAAGTTAAATGCACACACATACAGACACACACAAACACACATATGGATACTGATTTCCTAATTGGCCTTACCTTTAGATATAATTTCGATATTGATGCATGATTTCAATCTTGATTGTGTAATCTTCCTAATGACGTTCTTTTATTTACCAGGTTGCCATGTCGAGCTCAAGGAGAGGCTAGGCTGAAGGGTTTACCCCCCTCAGCACCCCTAAGCATGTGTGTCTGTGCTTGTTAAAGGGTGTTTGTACAAACAGCTCCTCCTATTGCCAGGATCTATTCTCCTTATTTCTGCCTTCCATTCCTACTTCTCAGTATGGATGTTGTGTAACTAAATAGCCAAGTAACACATAGGAACTGCTCTGAAGATGAGTGCGGGTGTGCTGGTGCAATGTGACTGTTTGAAATAATTGTTCATCAGCTCATGAGCAAAATTCCAAACATAGGGCTTAGTGGGAGAAAGACCATGTACACAAGATCTTCTGAAGGTAAAGTTCAGAGGTTTAAGTTTACTTGTGAAATGTGTTTTAACTCTATAAACTCAAAATGTATAAAATTTTGCATGCTTAACTATCTAGTGGGTATTGTACATCGTGGATAGATGGGCATATATTCCACAGTACACACATGCATGCACACAATGCACATATGTAAAACCTCACTTATTCTCTGCACTAATCTTGTGATGTATTATAATTTGCACTTTTAATGAGAAAACTGAGGCTCAAAGGCATTAGTGACCAGCCCAAGGTCACGAAGAATATCTGTGGTGCAGCAGGGGCTCCGCACACTGTCAGAGGCACTGCCAGCTGCAGGCTATTTGGGGTGATCTGTAACATCACCTCAAAGCAAGAAGAGTTTGCTACAAGACTGCCTGTCTTCAGGCACTTTGATTCTCAGGACTTTGCTATGCTGTAGCAATTTCCTGGCAGGGAAGAACAATTAGATTCCTGCGAAATACCCTGGCATCTGTCCATCTCCATGAATGGAGCGTGACATAACCCCCTGCAAGGCCATCAGTGAAGACATACTGGGTCTAAGGCTAATAAGTTATTTTAATAGTTAATTCTGGAAGCCTACCAAGAGTGGCCATCACTTGGCATTTGGAATGATTTTATCGATGCTTGTTGCACATAATGTCATTATTCTCCAGATGTTAACATATTTTTCCATGACGCTAATTTTTCTCTTGTCAGTTATCTCTGTCAGAATTGTAAGGCAATTATCTTCTCAGTTATTTATTTGCACGTTTCCTCTATTAAAATATAAGCTCCACGTGGGTAGAGATCTGTGTTCTGCTCAGTCATTTTATCTTCAAGAGTCCAAAAATGGTGCCTTAGGTAGAGTATGTGCCCAAAAAATAACAATTGAAGGAATAAGTGGAAACTGTACCCACAATTTTCTTGTTGTGCGTAACCTACTAAAGCAAAGTGCTTCAGTATTTTTGAATGATTAGATGTTCAAAGTCAGTTCTTAGGGTTGTACCTGTGGACCGTCGAGAGGAAACTTTGAACGACAGAAGGACAGACTCCTTGGATCGGACCCCAGGGCCATAATGCGCGCTGGGCTCCCAGAAAGCACAACATATTCTTAAGTAACTCTAGTAACACAAAATGACTGATGCTAAAAATTGTCCTACATATTTTCAGTTAAAAATAGGACTCTAAATCATCCGCTTTTTATTACCTATATTACCTCTCTACTCTGTGAGCTTCCTTAACTGACAATTTGTTATCTCTGGTTTTAATCACTCCAGAAGAGATGGAATAATTTTTCCTAAATTTTCTTTCACTTCCTTGGCTAAACACATATACTTTCAGTGACTTACAAACATGGTTCCTGTTAGTCATTTTTCTGTCTTGAGAGATGAATTTTAGGTGGATGTTTTGGAGGCCTAGGAGGCGTTTTTGTTGCTGTTCAAGTCTGAAAACTGCTCTTTTCTTTCCCTATGAGCAACAGCAACCCACATGATAATGGGCATGGAGTGGTTAAGGAGAACCACCCGGAACGCAGCTGCCTGGGGGACGGTAAATGATTCTGTGCTAAGTGTCATGTGCTGTGCAAATAGGGAATTCATTTTCGATTCAGACTCTGAGCAGCAAGAGACCTCTCTCTGCCAAGGGGGGTTTCAACCCCCTCATCCTAGAGCGTGTGAGCAGAATCAGCCAGCGGAGGGAGGCCGTGGGTGTGGATGCGGAGCCCACATACCTGATGCCCACATTACAGGGCCAGCCCGCAGAGCCACAGAGCGACTGGGACCGAGCTTAACAACTCAGTCTTCAGCACTCACGGACCCTCTGAATCAACTTATCGGCAGAGATTTAAGCGTCTGGAGTCAAAAAAGCGGTGATCCCAGACGGGAGCAGGGATACAGACTTCTGTGCGGCCTTTGTGAGGAGAACTGAGGGCAGATGAAGGCAGCTTGTTGTTTCTGTGCGTATTGGTCCTTCCAGTAAATGTCATGGGCTTGGATATGACTGACACAAACTTAGAGTATAAAGTTTGCCAATTAAATAACCTCTATGATTATTATATGCATATAAAATTCCTACATGGCATGGGAGGAGCCCTAAAGTTCATTTGTTGTATCGAGGTAATTGGCCTAGAATAGTCAAATCTAAATAGGCAAATGCTTTCCTGAGTATCCCCTTCTAGATCAGGGCGCCTCAAACACAAATGCACACAGGACCTACGTGGGATCCTATGAAATGCAGTTTCAGATTCATTAGGTCTGGGCAGGGGGATGTTTTCAATTCTGCCTTTCTAATACGCTCCCAGGTGACGCTGAAGCTGCCTGCGCATGGACCACATCTTCAATGTCAAGACTGGAGACGACGCAATCTTGTGCACAGGTGTACAAAGGAAGACGCCGATCACAAGGTCACGTGCATTTTCATTCGGCCAAGGGATGACTCCCTTTGCGCCAACTGTGAATGCTCATCCTGTTGTTTTCTCCAGGTTTTGTTTGGAGCCTGAGCTCCCCCTGTACTCTGAGGCTCACTCTTAACTCAGGAACCCCCTAAGAAGGTCTTTGTTCTCACTGACTGGCTGCTGGTTTTCCCCCCTTGAAAAGTGCATTTTGATATCTTTGGTCTTGAGGAGACAAAGGGAGTCACATGGCTTGGAGCTCCTGGTGGTGTCTTGAAGATGGCTGTTCTGTTTTCTCAAGCTAGGCGGAGGAGATTAACATATGGATATACTGCTAGGCTGCCCGTGCCATCTCTCCTGAATTGCCAGACCACGTTGTAAGGTGCAGCAGATGGCCGGAGCAGCGGGACGTGCCAAATGCTGCACTCCGGAGCCCTCCGCAAGGTGTGCGCTCTGGTAGCGGGGACGGAGCTCAAGAACATGCTTACGGCCTTTCACAAAGACAAATGATCTGCAGCTCTTCAGCCGGTGCTATCAAAATCGCCGTCTAGGGTGGGTGATTTACCTCGGCTAGGCACTGGCAATGCAACACTGTGTTAGGGAAAAACTGGGGAAAGTCTTCATAACTAGGAAGTTTCTTTCCTGAGCTTGGGCAGAGAGTGCTATTCTCTGATTATTTCGTCCTTCCCAGTAGAGAAGCGGAGCTCTCTGTCCTGTTGTCAGTGAGGTCCCCACCTCCCGTTCCAGTCTCGTCTCCCTCTAAAGCCCACTAGCAGCCTCTGTTCTGGACAGAATGGAGGTGATCTTCTACCATGACCCACTTTTTCTGCCTGCCATGTTTTCCTCTGAGGTTTTGAATGCTGACCTCACACTCTGTCTTGCATTTTTAAGTATTCAGAGTCTCCTCATTTTTTGAAGACACGTCCGACATCCTACCCCCTCCTAAAGATCCTCGTTAGTTTTCCCAAACTAAAGTCATAGTCCCTCCCTCCATACTGCCTCTCAGGTCACAGTGGTTCTTTGTGACAATTATTTATTTTTTCTTACTGAAGTTTTCAGCTAGGTGTTTCTCTCATTGAACCTTTATAAGCTTCTTAAAAGCAGAAAGCTCTCTTAGAATTTTAAAATCTATGACAATGGATCAATGCATTCTCACGTAGGTTTTAAAGTTACTCATGTAGTATGGACAGCAGCCTTCTGCCCAAAGGCCCAGGTCAGTGAACCCTCTTTCAGAACAAACACCCAAGACAGGGGTAGAGATAACAGGGCCCTATGCACAACAGTGAGATGAGGACATACTCCTCACTTCTACTCTAGCAGTTCCAACGACTTGCTTTTTATGTTTTATGGAGTGGGGAGTATGGGGTATCCGTGTTTACCCCCAAGGGTAGCTGTTCCTGCTCACTTTCACAAACTGCTCCCTCGAGGCTGATTACCAGGCTGCTTTCTTTTCTAGGAATTCCATAATCTGGGTCTTGATTTGTGTTGTGTGCATTTGATTAAAAAAATTATTGTTAATCACCACAATAATGCTACAGAAAGTCATTATTTTGTTTCAAATCAAATCTGAAATCCTTCCTTGGAATGAGCCTCCACTCAGTTCAAGCCAGTTGGCTTGCTATCTCCATCATCTAGTCACTCCACACAAGGCTTTTCCAAGCTCTGCCATATTCTTGGAAGGCTCTCTCCTTCCATCTGCCAAGTCATCGTCTTCCATCATCCAAATAGCTCCTGCAATCCCACCCTCTCTTCACTGTCTTCCAGAACGATTTGGAAAAGGTTTAATAGCTTCTCTCCGCACCATCCGGTGTGAGAATTAGCCACTTAAGGCTCCCTCTTCACTGCTCTACTGATGCACTTATTCTTGAAATGGACACCCAGTGCATCCTCGGTTTTGCATCGTTCGACAGTCTTTTGTTGTTGTTGTTGTTCGCCCTTATATATGCTGCCTTTGAATTCAGATGGCTTTCGCCTCATCATCTACTTCCGACAGATTCTACAGAAGTAAGATTGTAACTGAAACCTTCTGCACAGTGCCAAGTGTGATATCATATAGAAACAGATACTTCATACATACGGAGATTTCTCAAATTTGAGTTTTTAATGTACAAAGAGTATGGGGCTTATTTAATATTTCACAATTCCACCAGGACCTGCCAGAACAACTCTTTCAGCCTTGGGCAAGGATGGCAACTTCCACGGGGGATCATTTCTCAGCTGGCAGCTCAGTAGGTGCTCCCAGCAGTTAACTGTAGGCAGTTCGAAGGGGAATTAAGAAGTCGCCTCAGAGCAGAGGGGCAGTATCATGAAAGGTCATTCTGCAAGGGGGAAACTAGTGGGAACACTGACTGGCTGGAGCTGCAAGCTGTAGAGTCTTTCCTTCTGGGGAAGGTGACAGACACACTGCTAGAAAGAATCAGGAAATCACCTTAGATTTGGCATGCACCGCATAGAGTGGCTGCTCAATTTGTATTTATCAGAGGAAAATGGGAATTGGCTGTTGAAGGAAACCTAGTATAGGCAGCAGCCTTTCTCACCTTCATTGTTTTGTTCCACTGTTGCATTGCTGCCTTCCAGCCAATCTCTCTGAGGAAATAACTTGCTGACTGAACTTTCTGGTGGCGGTCTGAAGGGTTACAAGGTGGACCCAATTGCAACGGGAAATGTCTGTGTTTATCCACCAGTGTTCAAAAAAAGAAAAATGTCCTCTGACATCCACAGGACTGTAGAGCCCAGAACCAAATAAAAATGCAGGGCCCCCTTGTTCAAAAACCAAGAATTTCA
This sequence comes from Manis javanica, assembly GCF_040802235.1. NCBI lineage: Eukaryota > Metazoa > Chordata > Mammalia > Pholidota > Manidae > Manis > Manis javanica. The sequence goes on from NC_133167.1 coordinate 103,679,268, forward strand.
AGCTAGCGATGGCAGAACATGAACTGAGCCTGGGGCCTTCCAATCCCAGGGCCCTGAGACACTCCCAGGTTCTCTGTCGTGGGGATGTTCTTCTCTGGAAACACGATTAGGGTGACTACAGATTTTGAGCACATTTAGGTCACTGGGCTAATTGAAAGTCTGAACAAAATGTCCCTCTTCACAACAAATCTTTGCTTAAACAAGGTACATTTTGATTACGAATTCAGTTTTGCAATTCCTTCTAAAGGGTGATCTCTGGGAAAGCCACACTCACTTTCATCCAGTCCGGTAGTTCTTTCTGGTTCTCTATCAGTCATTTGAGATTTTAATTGGCAGACTAATTTTGTTTCTGTCTCCTTATTCTCTTTGTAGTTGGACAATCTTGTATGAAACCTTTGAAATTCCCACCCATTCATTCCATCTGAAAAATGGGGATTATAAACTTCATCTTCAAGGGTCATTTGTATTTACTCAGGTCATATATGCAGATTTTATGGTATATAGTAGTTCCTTCTTTCGCTTTCTCCTTTCCTCCTTATTGGCCAAACTCATGGCCCTGGACATGAATCTAACATCCGGTACTAGACAAGTAACCGTGTGTCTGGGTGCACAGAGCTGCGGGTCCACCTTGCACTCTGATGACTGATCTGTCAGTGCTAAAGCTGTGTGGTCGGCTTGCCCCCTTTCTCTGACACCCCTTAGCAGCAAAAAAACCCACCCATCAGAGTTCACAGACCCTGTTTCTGGGGAAGACGAGAAAGGGAGGCAAGAAAAGAGCCCAAGACATTTCTGTCTCATTTCTCCTTCCTGAACTGTGTACCATCAACTCCAGCCTCCTAATAGCCTGTTGTACCCCAGGGAGGAGACCCGGATGAAAGGATGGTGGGGATCGGCGGAGTCAGGCACGGAGGGATGGAAAACAGATTCGGCACTTTGACAGGCTGGATGCAGAGATGCTCTAGTCTGTTTGATCAAAGTGGAGGGAAAACACTTTTGTCAAAGTGTCTGCTTTGTTCGCGAGGGATGCCTCTCTCACTCATCATTTGCCTCTTTGCATTAATGCACTGTCTACATTTTTTTTTCTTCCCACTGTTGGAATGATCAGGGTCCAAAGCTTTTTTTCCCCTAGTTTAGATTTATTTAAATTTCCTGAACTTTTAAGTAGTCAGCTTACAGCAACTAGTACGATGTCTTCCTCTTTAACCCGTAACCAAAGACACATATCACACAGAATAACAGAAGTATGAGAATTAGGAGAATTGGATGTCACAGTGAGCAAACTGCAGGGAGCCTTGTGCTTTTAAAATAACGGATTTTTTGTCTCGTGGGCAAGGATAAATAACTTTTCCACCACATAATAAATTTATTAGCCTTTCTGACCTCATCATTCCTACCTTAACTTAGATACAGCATCAAAGACAAGAACACATGCTTGACGGTGATTTTCTTCAATTCGGTGTTGTTACGTTCACCGCGGCCGGCGCTCCAAAGTTACTGCATGAGCGCCACCTGGTGGGAAATTTGTTAGTTGCTCAGCGTAACGCCGTAAATGCAAAAAAAAAATGAAACTAAAACTTGCACTCTTATGCAAGGACTTGCTAATAAGCAGGTAAATTCTGAAAGACCAGCCGTGAATCGGCAGCCTATTATACACACTTAAGTCAGTAAATTCTGTCCTTTAATTTCCACCTAATTACGCCATTTCCCATTTTTTGCACACCTTGCTTACTACCTGCTCCAATGTTCTTGTCTGCCCTCTGTTTCTTCCTGTCCTGACTGATTGTCCTCCCGTGCATTCCTAACTCCTTCAGGATGTAGCTCAGCATTTAGTTCCCCCACAAAGCTTCCCTAAACCCTTGTGTCAGTCCAGGTCCCCATACAAACAGATGGTGCACTAAAACTGGATCATCTGAGAAGAGTTGAATTTAAAAAATGTCAACTGAAGAGTACGCAGGGTAAAGGGAAGCCACAGTGATGGTGCAGGATTCCTAACAGTAACAGAGACTTCTGCTACCTTAGTTCTGAAGGCACACTGAGACAGAGGGCTGTGCGGGGGGCCGGGGGCCGCGGGCATGACCTCTGCAGAGGGACTACCCCTTCTCAGCTCCTACAGGCACTATTCACCAACCAATCCCAACAGCAAAACAGTGAGCAAGGAAACCCATCCAATTTCACCTCGGGGGTCCAGGGAAGGGGGGCAATGGCACTGGTAGGCTGTGGAGGGGCCAACAGAAGATATCTGCAAGTGTCCGAAGTCTACACCTTTGCCCTCAGTCCTGGGCACCTACTAGACGAGAGTACAGTTAGAGAGTGAAGACTGAAAGTTTACCTATAAAGGGATAATCAGTTGCTTGAAGGACTGAAGGAACGAATCAAGATTCCCACTATGTATAACTTACTCTCGCCTCTCAGACTGACACCTGCCCATCTGCAGCGCTCTCTACCACCTTCATTTAATGGGCTCTGGGTCAGCGTTTTTCCAGTTTTAAGTTGTATACGGGTATGTTCATAGCAGCCCTGCTTCCGATTCTGCTAGAAGTGGCCCATCATCATTTATCACTTAGAATGGGCCAGAAGTTTAATAATTCAGTCTGATAAATTAATGTTAATTAATATCTGCCATGTCTGGCCTCTCAGGTTTCGAGGGGCATCTCAGACTTCATTGAGTCCATCTCTCTCTTTTAAAATTAACAAATCTTTAGAAGGTGCACGGCTTAATTAAGTTGAGAAAGTACCAACCACATTAAGTTCCAAATCACGAATAAACGGCCTGCAACAATTCAGTCATCCTACTTCCGGCTATTTACCTGAAGAAAATGACAACAACAATCTAAAAAGATAGATATGCCCCATAATGTTCTTTGAGCATTATTTACAGTAGCCATGGTATGGAAGCAACCTATCTGCCCATTGGTAGATGAATGGATGAAGTGGATGTGTGTGTGGGGGTGTGTGTATGTACACAGAATGGAATATTATTCATACATAAAAATAATTAAATGCTGCCATTTATGACACCAGGGATGGAACTAGAGGTTATTATGCTAAGTGAAATCAGAGAAAGGCAAATACCATATGCTTTCACTTGTATGTAGAACCTAGAAAAATAAAACCCATGAACACAAACACAAAATAGAGATGAACTCATAAAGACAGAACAAGCTGGTGGCTGTGACAGGGGAGGGAAGGGGGAGATGGGCACAGTGGGTGAAGGGGGTGAAGGGTACACATTTCTATTTATAAAAGAAAGAAGTCACAGGGATGAAAGGGATAGCATGGAGAATGTAGTCAATAATATTGCAGTCACTTTGTATGGTGACAGAAGTAACTACACTTATCATGGTAAGTATTTATACCATATATAATTGTCAGATCACTATTTTGTACACCTAAAACTAATATGGCAACTAAAAATTTAAACATCTGATAAAGAAAACAAAAAATGAACTGCCCAGGGTTTCAGGAGAGTTTAATTTGAAGGTTGGTGTATTAGTCCCAAAGAGAGGGAACCATGTTCATAAAATGTGGGTGGTTTCATGTATACATCGAGGTGGATCATGTGGGACATAGCCAGGTTAGAAAAGGGTTACATCAATGCTTTGGAGAAAGCCATTATTGACGTGCACGTATTTATCAGTGAAGTTCATGCGTTTTTGACATGAAGTACAGTAACCTTGAACAATGGGATTTTTTCAAAACTGTGGTCTTTCTTCAAAGCAATAATATATCCTATTAATTACTTATATCTATAAATCTTCCAAAAGCTCTTACAAAATCCCACCATCATCTCTTACTCAATCTAGGTTTGTTAGAAGAACAAATAATAGTGATTAAACACATTCAAACTTTTGTGTAATAATAAAAAATTGCTAGGTAAGAAAACAGCACAATATATAAAACAACCCAGAAATCATTACCCTGTACCTTAAGTATTTCATAAATCATGAGCTGTTTAGGTCAGGAAGAAATTCTGCAGAAAAGTTAATTCATATCTCTCATGGTATAAAAGAAGAAAATGAGATCAGGGTCTCATACACGTACTTCGAGACAGAGGCTAACTACCTGGAAATTTAAAACCACACTCCACATTTTCGGAACCCTCCACCCAGTGCTGAGAATGCTCAAGAAATGAACTTCACTGTATGAAAGAGTGATTTTATTTGCTTTTTACTGAAGTATAGTTGATAAACAATATCATATTGGCTTAAGACATACGACACAGTGACTTAATAATTATATATGTTATTAAATGTTCACCACGGGGTAGTTACCCTCATTACCATTCCAAGATCCTGCAATATCACTGGTCATATTCTCTGTGCCGTACTTCCACTCCCATGACTATTTTATAATTTGAAGTTTGTACCTCTTTATCCCCTTCACTTATTTCACCCATACCCCCATCTCCCTCTCAGAGGTAACTAACACTCTGTTGTCTGTTTATGCATCTATTTCTTTTTTGTTTGTTCTGTTTTAGATTCCACATATATGGGAAATCTAGAGAGACAGAAATATTTGTCTTTCTCTGACTTATTTTGCTTAGCATCATACCCTCAGACAGAGTGATTTTAAAACAAAACAAAGCACGTACTTAATATACTTTTCTTTTTCTTTTCCTGCCATAAAACAAATAGGGAGACTGAAATCATTTTCTTTTATCTTTTTCTCCTCAACCCTCCCTCCTCCCCAAGAACAGTGAGAAGGCAAAAACTATACAGTGGTTCCATGGCTCAGGGTCAGGAAAATTCTAGGGGAAACATGTGCTCCAAAAACAGACATCTACGGAGGAGTTAGAGACTGGAAACCAGGGAGAGGGGCGACTCGAGGAAGGGGAGCTGTGTGTGTGCCCGGCACAGTGTTTGGGATCCTTGAGGGTCAGACGCCCTTTCCCATTCTGAACCCTGTGCTGGCCACGGCAGGGCTTCAATACTGAGCTTGGCATAGGTGGTGGTGACTCTGCCAGTAAAAATCTAGTTGCCTGGGTAAGGACCTCAGAGCCCCACGTGCCTAGCTCGGTGCCTGCTGTTCCGTGTCCAGCCTGTGCAAGCCCGGAGTCCTAATGCCATCCAGGGGCAGGAGAGGGCACCCCAAATTGACTGATATTGGATTTCTTGTCGACCTTAATGACAGCAGCCTCACAGTGGATTCAATCTGACTTAGAAAAATAAAGAAAGCTAACATTCCTTGCGCTCTGGGTACCATAGTGCACATCGTACCTGTTACAAGTGTACATTTTCTAGGGCTATCATCTAATAGTTATTTTGTTGGTTGAAGGGTGAGAGCCTAAGTATCAAGTGGATCATTTCCTACACCAACTTTTATTTTTAAAAAGTGTATTTCGAAAGGATACTGTTTCTTACTGTACTATTTTTCTGGTCCACCTACGAAGAGTAAAAAATGGATTTTTTACAATTGTTTTTGTAGTAACATCAGCTCTTCAGGGCACAGGGCTTGTGCACTGAATTGCAGCCCAGCATGAAATTTTATAGCTGAATTATGAACCCCTGCCAATAAAAGTTTACAGCAGAACAGCCTGGCTTTACTAGCTTCAGGAGAAAGGATGGAGAAAATATACATGCTCTAACAGATACTATCATCCTGGAAATACAACATTAATGGTCACACAATTTGAGAATAAAGAATTAAAATGTGAGAATGAAGTTCATTAGAAATACTGGAGGGAGATGTCATTTATTACCCAAGTCATGTGCACCTTATTTACTCTATACATATGTATACTCAAAATGATGTGACATCTCTTTCAATTTCATAATTAAATTGGAAGATCTGAGAATTCGCAGGTTTTACAATGAAACTACTATTTACTTTAAATGATCCCTGTTAAGAGGGAAAGTAATAGAATACATTAAATTCACTCAACATATCATGATGTTGTATCATTAATTTCCCTCCTAAAGACAACTCATCGCCTCTTGAATACATGTATACTGCAGTTACCCATGCGGTCAATATTACAAAGAATCAAAGGAGTATATGATCTTTTTAACACAGAGAAATATAATTAGCTATAACCTATGTTTTCTTAGAGGGAGGGGTGGCCATTGACTAGAACCTTTGAGTAAAATACAGTTGCCAAATTGACTTAACAATAACAATTTTCTTTTCATAAAGTAATTGAAAAATCCTTGAATGGTCCTAAATAAAGATCTTCATGAATGTATAGCACAGACTTTTCACAGGAATTGCCTAAGAGAACAGCGTTTTAATCTACCCAGCGTGCCAGCTGCCGCCCGGCCCCGTTACACTCTAATGGCAGAGGGCTAAGCGTAGTAGCTCGCTCATAACCTGGCCAGTAGGGAAACAATCCCCGGTTCAGTTTGCCTAAGACGCAGGACACCCTGGAATGATGTCTTGGGAAACAGAGATGGGCGGACATGGGGCCGGGGAGATGTGAACTACACTCCTGGCTCTGCCTTGCACAGCGATGTGCTTTGGGGAGTGATGCACGTGCTCTTCGCCTCGGCCTCCTCCCCAGCCCCAGGGGCATCACACCCACCAGGACAGAGACGCCTGGATTCGGGTCTCAGCTAAGAGAGACGTAGGTCATCAAAGGGATGTTGGGAGGATTTGGATGAAGGGATACAGCAGAGCACTTTGCAGACGTGAAGTACAGAGGACTGTGCCAATCTCTTTTTTCTGTAGGGAAGGTTCATCATTATGTGAACTATCATAACCAGAATAATCAATTTTTCTGACAGAATGACAATCACCACAACCAAAAATAAAAAATAAAAATACATGTTTTCCCTTCATTTCCCTGGACAAAGCCTTATTGTGTTAGGCTGGAAGGGGGCCTAATTTAGTCATTATGTTAGTGATCACCCAGCAAGTCAGCCTCTGCTATGTGCCCAAATCTGTGCTGGGCTCTGAAAACCCTGATAAACACGACTCGCCTGCACTTCCTGGGAGCTCACAGGCTGGGGTGGGGGAAACCCAGTCACCAGATAGAGGTGCCTGAGAGGTGATTACAGAGTGAAAGAGGGCTGTTGAGGCACATAACTGATCGCAGATGGGGAGGGAAGGAGAGAAGGCTTCTTAGAGGAGGCGACACTTGGTTAAGCCTTGAAATCTCAGTGGTGAGCAGCCCGGGGGCAGAGGAAACAGCAGGTGCTCAGAGCACTGGACACAGTGACCCATTGCAAACGGGGGAAGGTGTGATGGGGACTGGGGGGAGGGCGTCACATCGAGGGGTTTAGAACTTGTTTGCTGAATGCACTGGTTCTGCGTGGCGGGGCTGTGCATCCTGCAAAGATGATTCCAAGGAGGCAGGAGAATGGACTAAGCGGGTGGAGGAAGGAAAGTAGGAAACATTGTGGGCTTGATTTTCTCATTTCCATAACCAGCTTCTATTTTCTAGACTTTTAAATTGTAAAGATCCCCTGCTTTCAGTGGCCACGAGAATGCGCCTCTTTGATCTCCAACTACAGGGAGGCTGTTCAGCCAATGGCCCCTGAGGCTGAGCTCAGAAATCCATCCTAGAAAGAGCTCCCAGGCCACACCTCCAGCTGGAGCCGACGAGGGAGCACTTCCTCGCTGCTGGAGAGCTCGGCCCGCTCCCAGCAGCCTCCCCGGGGATCACGGCACACCTCCGCTCCCCTACGTTCTGGGGCAGATGGTCCTAAAGTCCGAACGCCTTCTCCAGCTCCCTTCTACCTTCTCGCATAGGCATGGCCCCCGGCAAAGTCCTTGCACATAGTATGTCCACATCTGCTGCTCAGGAGTCCTGGAAGGCTACACTGGCGCAGTGTGATTTACCAAATGAACATGCCTCGTATAAATATACAGTCACGAATTACTTGAGACCAAGTCTCACCAATTGTCTTTTTACTGCAGTGCCTCGCAAAGACAGTCCAACAGTTTTGAAAGAACAAATGCATGTGGAGTCGATCTTGCAACAGCGTTTTCCCTTCTAGTTCAAGGGGATGTGTCTACTATGCTAACATTTCACCAGTGCAACACAAACCTTGAGGAGTGAGACAGTATTTTTTTAATTGCCGAGAAATTTGACAGGAGAAGCCCATTTGCCCAGTGTGATTGCCACCAGGGCTGTAGTTGAATTTAAAAACTTAAAAAGGAGAAATCATAAAAATGCTTCACAACTTAACATTTTATTGTAACTCAAAACACATTGACATACGTTTTTTTGTGTGTTTCATAGAGTCAAGAATGGGGTTCTTTTCTCTGAATGGGGTTCACTGAATGGTCTTCTCCATAAAACACATCCATAATAGAGGATTTATGATTTGTCACTGTGATGCCTTTAAAGCTGAATGAGAAATACAATTTGGGTGTAAACCCTGTCCCAATTTTAATGGCTCTCCCTGCGTATCTGACAGCTGTGTGGCCTCTACCTAATGCACAGAGGTTGTGTATGTTCCTGGGTGTACAGCTAGATGTGCTTCGTTTCCCTCGCCTCATTTCCAGCTGGGAGAAAATTAGTAACAGGCACCCTCCTCACCATTTGTTGACTCTCCAGAGCAGGAGGAAAGGTACCTGCTATTCAGGAGAAGCAGCTGAGCCGCACCGGATCCGATAGTTTGTTTCTTTCTTATGAGCCCAACCGCTCCTCAGCACAGCTGTGCTATGACGGCCCAAGCACAGCTGTGAAATTCTGGAATGATACAGTACAACGTGTGCTACAGCGTCACCACTAGGTAGCACATTCCAATCAGTCATGCCTCTGACGTTTTGCTTTCCATCTGCCTGGCCCTTCTGTCTGTTTAGGGAGGCAAAGAATCCACAAACCCAATACTCTTTATCGATCTTCCAAATTTGCTTTAGTAGAAGCAATTCTTTCCATATGTGCCATCAGTATATCTGGTATGAACTGGTTTGAGAAATTCATAACTGACGCTTCATAAATATCCCACCCAATGTGTTGGACTTGAAGAGGCCATTCTCACATGAAGCCCAGGACATGTGAGAAGTGAAATTAATGACATTATTCACCACATTTTTTCAAAAGAAATGGAGAATGTCATTAATTCAGTGAGTTCCTGAAGTGGAAGTTGATTAGGAGACCTTCTACCGGACTTATTTGGACAAACTACCCACCAGCATAATATTTATTGCAAGATGTGAAATTCCACCTTCTGAGGCCTTCATGCAGATGGCGCCATCCGGACCTGGGCATTGTTTATTTGTAGACTAGTCTCTCCATCTGGCTTTTTTTCCATCAGACACTGCTTTCAACATAGATTGTTCTTTGAGATCAGGTTTATTGGAACTCTTATTTAGTGCATCTGAAGAGGTTTTTTACAGTTTCCTCACATTTCCATCAATGCTTAGGACACCATCTCATGCCATCCCTTCTAAGTGTCCTGTATCTTTTCTCCTCTCTATCCCCCAAATTTTCCAAATATATTTTACTTGAAGAACTTGAAAATGTTCCCTAACCCCTGCCACGCCCTTTACTTGGCCCCTTCCAGCCTCCCTTTTTCTCTTTGCTCATCAACAAACTTCCTACAGTCCACCTCTTCCCCCAGTGCTGCTGAGGTTTGCTTTTCTGAATGATCTTCTTGACAAGCAGATCTTTTCCTCATTACTCAACCCCTCAATCTTCCTTGAACATGATTTGAAACATTTTTGATTCCTTCCAGCTCCCCTTGAACACGATCTGAGTTGCTCAGCGTCTTCTTCCTGTCCTTCTGTCTCCTGACTCCCTTACACCTTCGTCCTGCCAAGAGTGGCCGAGTGTAGGGGACACGAACACAGGACGCTTCGGGCCGACCTGCACGGGGTGCCGTCCACACCTGGGCACTGTTTATTTGTAGACAAACTTTACCAGTCTTATGGCTTTAGGCAAAATAGTCATGGCCTTACATGGACAAGGAAGATAATATTAGTCCCTGCCCCAAGTTTGTTATGAGGGTTGAATTAGTGTGTTTAAAGAGCTTGACTCACTGTTTATTGCACAGTGAATGTTCAATTAAAATAGCTGGCTAAATAAAAGTGGACTTTTTTCTTATTTTTTTTCTTTTCTTTAGGCTAATTCTTTAAATGACTTAAAAAAAAAAGTCCTGGCTTCAAAGACTTCTATATACATGTTTCTTAGTTTTTTTAAATTTAAGCCTGAATTATCAAATTTACAATCCTATCACATGTTTCTAATTGCTTTGAAACACACCCGCTTCAATATTATCTCTATTTCTATTTTTGCCATAAACTCCTGCATTGATTTCCTTGTCCAACTTTCTTTGAGTACTGTAAGTATTTGAAGAATGACAATATTTCCATTTTTCAGTTGCTTTCCCAGTCTTCCCTCCATCTTGTTTTGAGGTCTTAAACTCTTGCCCCTTTGATGCCTGTTAATTGACCTTTATGCCTCCGTCCTCCAGCCACCAAATTCATTCACTTTAATTCAATCAATATTTATCGAACATCTGTCGTTGGCCATGCATTGTTCAGGGCCCCTGGGAGGCATTTGCAAACAAGACAGACAGTGTTCCCACCTAGGGGATCTCCCATCCTGTGCTGGGGCGCTCACTCTGATCATACATCACAGTTGCCTGAAGCTCTTCTGTATTCTATTTTTTATATCAATTTTTAGAATGTGTACAAGGGATTGTGATAAAGTACAGGGTGGAAACACCAGCAGCTATGTCCCCTTGCGTAGCTCTCAGTCACCCGCCTTAGTCACTGCTTTGCTCACGTTATGTACATGGGATCACAGTGGCTGTTCCTTTGCAACTGGATCAATCCTAACTTGGCTTTGTGGAATTCTGTTCATTCTGCCCTCCTTATCCCATCTGCCCTCCTTATCCCATCACCCAGCCTTTCCAAGCTCATGCATGTATCTGTGCCATTGCTCAAAGCAGAGCTTACATACCACATGCCCATCTTTCACATGTTGACTCACCAAGACTCGACCTTGTCAAGTTTCATTCCTGCCTTGAAATTATTGTACTTTGTCCCTTCTGTGCAAATGTAATACATTTTAGAGCAACACAGAAACATGAAGCGGGTCTTCTCTTGGCTGGGAATTTGGGCTGAGGTCCAAGGCTGGCTAATGATGTGGTCTGTGACCAGGTCCATCACCCACTCCAAGCTAAGGTGGTAGAGGTCCTGGGTGAAGACTGGGGTGCAGGGCTTTCTCTGGAAGGTGGTGTAAAAACCCCTTCACACATGAAGGTAGGTCCAGATGTTCCTTCTGCCACCTCATGTCAAATGAGAGGGGATTCAAAAAGAGAATATAGCAGATAATTGGGAGAAACAACGCACTTTGACCCCAGGAGGTTCTTTGAGGATCTAGAGGAGCTTCTGGTTTCTTGCTATAAAGGGCCCAGGACAGAGCTCAGGGTGACAGTAATTGGAGATGTCACCCTGTTTCCACATGCCTGTGGGCCCTGGGAAAAGCCTGCCTGGGCGCTGGACTGGCTGGAGTTCCTACGCTGGCACAAACTGGAAAGAGAGGGCTGGTGGGCCACACTCTTGGCACTTGTCCAGCCAAAGTGGACGCCAAGGAGGGGAGCTGGACGTGGGTGGTCGCATGTGGGACTTCTTTAAAAAGAGCACCTGTCAGTGGGGGGAGACACCATGAGAAAGAAAGACAGAAGTACCCCCACTCACAGGGATGGAGGGAGGAGGTGGGGGCAGCCAGCTGGGATAGGGGAGGATGGGGTCGCCACTGCCACCCCTGCCACTTCCTGCCCCGAGGGAGCCACAGGTGGGGGGAAGGGAGAAGGAGGAGGAGAGAGGAAGGTCTACACAGTGACTACCTGCATGTCTTTCTAGTGATTATATCTATAAAGGTTCACATAGTGACTGTCTATGTATGTATGTATCTATCTAGTGATTGTATCTATTAAGGTCTATATAGTAACTGTCTTATCTACAAAGGTCTATATAGTGACTATCTATCTATGTATCTATCTATGTATCTATGTATCTATCTATCCGTTTATCGACCTATCTAGTGACTATATCTATAAAGATCTATATAGTAACTGTCTGCCAATCTATCTCTGTCTGTCTGTCTATCTATCTACCGACCTATCTATCTAGTGACTCTATCTATAAAGGTCAATACAGTGACTGTACCCACAAATGTTCCTGAGAGCCTCAGTTGGGTCACAGCTGGGGATGGGGAGAAATTTTAAACCTAGTGATAATTCATCATTTGCTGAAGATCAGACAGGATGCTGTGTGTTTAGAATCTGAAGGTGACCAGGAGAACCAAAGACTGGGCTCCAGGATCCGCCCAGGGGGGTGGAAGCACGGTTCACAGGAGGCTTGCGTGGGACGGCTTCCTGCGTCGCCCCCTCCAAGTCCAGCTCTTTGGGTGAAATAGGCACAGATGTTCACAGCTCCCCGGATGATCTGATCACCGCCAGGGAATGAAGGTCGTGAGCAGGAAGGGACAGACACTCCGTGGCTTGCCGGGAATTGTGCCTACCCCGCAGCTCAGGAGAAGGCCGCTCCTTCACTCAGACTTACTCCCAGAGCTCTCCCTGGGTTGGGCACAGGTCTTCATTAGATCTACACTATGGGAGACGCACCTGCCCCCAGGAAAGTGCTTCCCGGGAGGCACGTCACCATTGCCAAAGGCACTTGCACAGCAACTTCCTCACCTTCCAGAGCTGCCTTCTCTGTGCAGCACCCCGAACCAGAGCTTGGGTTGCATTATCGAGAACAGTAGCCGTGTGAGCACTTCCTGCAAACAGCTGACTCCTCACAGCTTTGGTGCTGTATTCCTTTAAAAAAAATACATGGATTCCGGATTCCATGGAAAGATTTAATCCTTGACAGGAAGACAACAAAGGACAGCAAATCTACGCCGATTGGAAGAGGAATTATCCTGTGCTCTCAACCTTCTCCGTCCTCTTTGTCTCCCTTCCTTGATTTTTTCCCTTCAAACCTCCTGCCTGCTGGTGGGGCGTTACTCCCGAACGCCCCTCAGAAAGCCTCTGGGGCAGCCTTTCTTAGTTTCTGCTTTCAGGTTGTATAGCTTCCCACAGAGTTTTACACTTTACACATATTTCCTAATTTCCATTTTTATTTTTATAAATGATTCCCTAGGAGTTTATGCCCACCCCCACCTGTTCCCCTTTGCTTCTTTTTATTACAGTTTGCTTTTCTTTTTTTTTCCCCAAAAGAACGACTCAAAATAAATTATTCGATTTATACTTCTTCAATTTTGAATAAAGTTGTTAAATGAACTCAAGCAGGCCTGTTGCAACGGATCAGCTTGACTCAGACCACATGGAGGCTGGAATTGAGCTAAGCATTCCCCTCAGCGGTAGGCCAAGCACACCTGCGAATTTCCGCCTGTCCTCTTGACCTCCGACAGGGACGACCTCATGTTCCTTTAGGGTGGCGTCCACACCGACCTCTGTGCAGATTCACACACTGTGAGAGGAGCTTTATAACAATCAGTGCCTCATCTCTCCCTCTCACACACACACACTGAAAAGCAACACTATAATAAGGATCAAGTACTGTCCATCTAACCTAGACTGAAAAAAACAAGGCCTTCCGGGAGGAGAAAAGTGGTACGACTCCAGACCCAATGTTTTGGGAGTACTCAGGGTTTGCCATTTTGGAGATAAACTTGTGCACATAGTAGACAGATGGCAAGAAGCTGTGAGGTATGAGGAAACCAGGTAAGCCAAGAGAGAAGCCACTGGAATTGTCTGTCTCTCAGATGAGGCAAGATAAACGGTGAGTACTTCTGAGTCACTGTTGATGGTATTATACTCAGAGTTTGACTAAGAATTCAGTTAACATGACCAACAGGGCTTCACACACACACCCCGAGTCTAGATGCACACTTGCTTATTTACAGTTAGGATGGAAGAGCCTCCTTGGCTTGTTAACACCATTGTACCAGATGCCTAACAAGAGGTAAGACCTGCATTTCAGGATGCTCACACAAGTTCCTGAAAATAAGCAGCCCAGCAGGTGATGTGGGGGACAAAGCACGGAAGCTGTGTCAGGCTCCACTAGAGAGAACAGTGTGGCGAGGCCATCGCGGACTGAGTGCTTGGGTCCCCCCAGATTTCACATGCTGAAATCCTATGCCCCTCCTCCCCCGCCCCACCACGAGATGGCATCAGGATGAGAGGCCTTTGGGGGCCCATAGGGATTAAATGAGGCCCTGCGGGTGGAGCCCTCATGAACGCAGTTAGTGCCCCTGCTGGAATCAGCAGAGCACCTCCGTCTCTCTGCTCTCGACGGCGGGAGGGAACAGTGAGAAGCTGGTCCCCTACGGCCTGGGGGAGAGCTCGGACCAGAAGGGCGTCCAGCAGTGGTGGGTGCGGCCTGTCAGGGGGCCCACAGCAGGAGTGTGCGCGGCCTGTGGAAGGCATGGTTGGTTCTTGATCTGGGCGACCCCTAGACGCTGGGACGCTGTCCCCGCACGTGTTGTGCACTGCTGATTCCCTGGTGGTTCTCTCTCCTCCTCAACCCCTTCTTGTCAGCTGGGTTCTTCCCATCGATACTGAAACTACTATTTTGAAGGTTCTAAAAATTATTCCTCAGTGCTAAACATCCTTCTCATTCCCGACAGAACTCATCTGCCTTCGTCAGAGCAAGTCTCTCAAAGGTTCAGCCCCTCAGGCTGCCTCCAGGTCCTGCCATCAGGCCATCACCCCATGCATGCTGCCTCATTCCCCCACGGCCCTTCCCAGAGTCACCAATGACCTCCAGGTCTCTAATTCCAGTGGAAACTCCTACTTTTAAGTTACCTGTACTGTCAGAGCTCCTGTCTCTGGAAAGGTTTTTGTCTTGGTCTTTGGTCTCATGAATCTATAATCTTCATGTTCTCATTCGTGATTCCCTACTTTGGGGCTTGTTTTTTGTTCCTTTTCCTGACTTTAAGCACCAGCAAAGAGTCTTTAGACTTGAGTTGGGACCCTTTTCTCTTACTCCACACACCCTCGAGGACATAATCTCAACTCCTGAGGCTTTAAATGCCATTTGTATGCATGGAGCCCATGTACAGATTTCCACCTCAGACCTCTCCTCTGAGCCACAGATAAGTACGTGCAAGCAACTTCTCGGTATCTCCATGTGCTGTCTCATAGGTACGGTGCAGACTTAACAGGGTGGAATCACCCCTCCTGCAAACACCTATCCCAAATCCATGCTAGTCCAGGGCCCTGCCTTTCAGTACATGGTACCTACATGAAACTATTTGCACAAACCAGAAATCGAGGACTCATCATTTACACTTCTCTCCTTCATTACCTGTACTCAGTCTGCTAAAAAAAATAATCACTTGATTAATTTTCTGGAACATCTGTTTCCTTCCTATCACCCCACCTGCACGGCTACAACCCTGTTCCAAGTCACTGGCAGCCCTCACCTGAAATATGGCAATGTCCTTTTAACGTGTCTCTCTACTTTTTATCCTAGGCCCTCTTCCATCCATTCTCCATGCAGTGACTCGTCATCTTTTTAAAATAAAAATGCCTTATATTCCTTCCTCTGTAAAGCCCTTCATTTGCTTTTGAATCCAAAATCCAAAGTCTACAGAAGCCTGCATGACCCAGTTCCTATTTCCCTGGCCTCCTCTGGAGCCACTCTCTCTGCCTCTGAATCCAAGTCACACTATCTATTTGCTGGCTCTCTACCTCTGCCTCCTTCCCCCATCTCCCTCCCTCTCTCCTCTCCTGCTCTTTCTCATTTACTCAGGCACTTGGATCTCTTTGCTCACCCAGGGACTATGCAGAAGTTGGCTCCTTGGAGTGAACCGAGTCCCTCTGTCCTTAGCCCCTGAAACTCCCACTAACTCCTACTTATCCTTCGGGTCTTCCTTAATACTTGTCTGGGCCATCTGTCGATGCACAGCCACCCAGTGCCTCCACGGGGTCTCTACAACAAAATGCATGGTGGCCCAGGGTGCCCAAGAGGGCACTTTTAAAGTGGCACATGGTGGTCCCTTCTGGAACATTCCAAGTTATAGGAACTGAACAAGGATGTGGCACTTGGAAATGTGGTTCACTGAAACCATCAGTGTACCAGATCATGAAAATATACTCTAATATAAATGAACTGTTATTTGAGGAGTGGGGTTCTCTTAGCCTGACAATACAGGAAAAGAATAGGAACAAATGTGAAACTGATTCATTGACTTATTACAGCTTTGACACAGGACAGGAAAAATAAGGACATCCAATGATAATAGCATGTATTTTGGTCTTGGAGACTAAAGATTTTATTTCAAGTCAAAAAATGGAGTCATTTTATTGTTTTGTTTACCTACTTTTCTACAAAATCTATCAAGTAGAGAAAGTAGCTTTGGCCACATAATTAGCAAAGGTTTTTATTTACAGAGCAAAGTTCATTTAGCTATTTTCAGCTACCATTTAACCAGAGATAAAACATGTTTCATTAAAGATAGTCTCTTCAGCATTTTCAGCTATTCAACTATATCTATTCAACTATTTCAACTATATCTATGGAAATTGCTTTTGCAGGACTGAAGAAGGATGGTCAGTGTCTACCTCTGGCAAATACAGAGTAGAGTAGAAGTAGTGTTGGCACTATTACCATTATTATTATGCCAGTTAATCACCATCTGATACGACCAGAGTAACAACAAAAAAATGTTCTTTCTCCAGGAGCAAACAGTGTGGGCTGTGAGCTGTGGCCCAGACACACTGAGAGGCCCTGTTCTTGTTCACAGCTGAGCCAGCCACGGGCCTCTCCTGGGACAGGATGCTGGGACAGGTATGCTCTACATACCTCATGCACCTGTCGACCCCACTCTAATGCCTGACTGTCATCCAACTTCATACAATTAAATAAACCCATCCAAGGACCATGGAGAAGGAGAACACAGAAGGATAAAGCCTACTGAGTTTTGTGTTTGTCTGTTGTTTGTTTTTACAGCTAGCTCAATGCTGTATATATTTTAAGTCCTTGAAGATATTGCCATGGACACTTAGGACCATTCATCACATCTTTGATGGAACTCATGAGTTACTGGTGAAATGCCTGGAGACTGAAAATGCTACTTGTGACTAACTTCAGGTCTCTTTATTGGTTTCCCAAAGCTAGTTTGGCTTCCTGAAGCATTATAGAGTGTGTCAGAGTTTCTGGACAATGCAGTGCTATTTAGAAAACTGTCACTACGATTCCACAAGTGGAAAACGTTTCACGGCTGTCAGTGAACAGTTTCTAGGTTAGTAAAATTATCTCCATAAAGAAAACACTGCATTGGAAACAAAGGTCATTGTTAGTGGCCTGAACAAAATGTTTGGTCAAAAGTGGTAAAACAGCATGGAAAAAAGGAATGAATTAGTATTCATTTACATAAACTTAAATGCTGTGCTGTTGACATTATACATATATTTTATACATATACATTATAAATATTTTTCCCTTAATTGGAGAGAAAATACCCATCAAAGAAAGGGTCCAATATCTTTTTCTTTATTAATTGACACTCATTAAATTCTTCCTGTCTAAAAGGAGTTCTAACTCTTTCATGAAAAAAAATGGACAGGAGAAAAACTGGTAATAGGAAATTCCCTTTAAGTTTGACATCTGGTTTTAAGGACGCCTCTAAATTAATCAAACATTTGTATCTGCAAAATTGAATGGGAAATTGCTTGTTAATGCCTAGTTAATATCCCTTTTCTTTCCTAACAGCTAAGGAAAACCTCATTTCAGAGCAGAATTAACTAGAAAATGACAATTCTTAGAATTTATGGTTCCTTTCCTAGTCCCTATCCATACCCATCTGAGCTCTTTCTGATCAAATTGAATAAAAGCAACATTCAACTTTAAAGGCAAACCAGCCTCATTTCCATCCATGTACTTAGGCCAGTGAGTACACGGTAAAAGGAAAAAAGGGCCATTTTCTTGTCTTCTTTTCCATTTCCTTAATTATGCAAATCAGGGTTTACTTGATTCTCTCAGGACATAAGCCTTCTTTTTCAATGTGTCAGCCAAAGATGTTTCATACTAAAATGTCATTTAACTCTTACAGAAAATAAATATTTACAAATCACTTGGTTCTTTACTGCATTTTTTTTTGAGGTTTTATATTTTATTTAACTATATTATGAAATAAAATCTCACCTAGTAGTCTGGAAAAAAAGTTCCTGGAATGTTTGGACACTAAAATACATTTAGTCCATGAGAGATAAGGCCAATCAATATGCATAAAGGCCTATATAAGATCCAGAGTTAAGAAAATAAAATGTAAACTGAAACAAGATAACCCACACCTGTCTATCTTCATGTTTCATAAAACATATTTAATTATTCATGGTGTATAAAAAAACAAGTCCATTTCTTCTAGTGTACTAACTCTGCTGCTAGCCATAAGATACTTATTTTTCTCTTTTCACCTCACTCCTATAAATCATTGCTCTTACAGCAATCAACAAATCACACCCCAGACATTAGGGCCCAAGGACCATTCTAAAATAACCGACAGGGTTCTGTCCCTCTATAAAGTTTGCTTTGTGATATATTAAGTGTATGGGAGCTGGTGGTAGGATATAACAAATGTGCTTTAGAAAGTTTCCTGTGAACATTCCCTCTTGAATCTATTCCTGGACTTTGTCATACCAGGAAATGATGAGGTTTGCCAAAAGTAAAAGTTTTTATTTTATCCTATAAATGCAAGTCCAGAAGTGTCTGTAAACTCCTAAGAGAAAAGGAATTATGTTTACATATGTCTGCATGTTACGCTCATTGTGGCACTGTGGGAAAGTGAAAAGAAGATAAGTGTTTGGAATTAGAACACTACAGACTGGAATCTAATTGGAACCATTGTGCAAGTCACTTTGCTTCTCTGAGCATAAGTTTCATTTGTAAAATGAAGATAATAATATAAATTTCATGCAAAAGGGATCTATGCCCTCCAATATGGCTATCTGGATAGCTTGTGAAAATAATTTCCCATATATCATCTAATTATTTTCTACTAAGGGTTTATATCTTTCCTTAAATGTCACTTCTTTGGAAAAGTTTCAGTAACTCTCCCCTGCTCATTCTAGAAGAAGTTCATTTTTCGTACTTTCATGGGACTGTAATTCTTTTCTTTAGAGCAGGGATCGCTAGACTACAATTCAGGAGCCAAATTCAGACTGTCACTGGGTGGTGTAGACCAAGTTTTATTGGAACACGGCCACACTCAGTCATTCAGTATCATGTCTGCGGTTCCTGCTGCTCACAACTGCAGAGTTCAGTAGATACACCAGAGACTCGATTGCCAGAAAAGACTAGCGTATTTACAGTTGACTCTTGAACAACGTGGGTTTGAACTGTATGGGTCTGCTTATATGCAGATTATTTTTTAATTAATATATTGGAAAATTTGGGGGAGGTTGGTGACAGTTTGAAGAAAAAAACATGTTCTTTTCTCTAGTTTGCTTTATTCTGAGAATACAGTATATAATATATATACATATTATGCAAAATACATGTAAATCGACTGTATATGTTATCAGTAATGCTTTTGGTCAACAGTAGGCTGTTAGTGGTCGTTTTGGGGTGGGGGGTGAACAGTTTTACATGTGGATTGCTGCCTGAATGGAGGGTCAGTGCCCTTAAGCCCTGTACTGTTCATGAGTCAGGAAAATTTTGCTGACCTCTACTTTAAGGAATTTATTTCCCAATGATGCGCTACTAGTGACACTATTACAAGATGACTCGAAATTTCCCCTGTTAAGATATAAACTATAAATTCCTTTGTAAGATGGGTCATTTTTCTTATTGATTTTCACTGGTTCCTTATCACCAATCAAGCATAATGTCAAGAATATAGTCACCATTCAATAAATATTGAATGAATGGAATGGAAACATGAGTCAATGAATGCATGAACCAACAGATAAATTCATTTGATTTTAGAATTACCCTTATTATACAGTAGTGAACACACCATAAATAAAAGTGGACAATATATTCATATGTAATCTGTGTATTAAGATAAACTGGTTATATCTGTAGCAATTTCAAGTGTTATAAATCACATAATTTTACACCCAACATTGTCTAACATATGCACAATGGTTTGAAAGATGACTTGGTTATGAATGAGCAATTCATGAAGCTCATATATTATGGACTTTATAAAACATGCATAAATTAAATAACCATTTGTCCCATATTAAAATACTTCAGTGACATATGAATAATATGTAGGCAAAGGCTAGAGAACTAATTATGATGGAATTACTTACTTTTTATTCAATTACTTTTTGCGTCACCTCTGCTGCATTTCTGCTTTGTTGTATATTATTGCTCCCCCCGCCCATATCTCTACTTTGCATAAACAATATATCAGAAAGCATTTTACAATGAATGCCCAGCCGCTCCTGGCCTTGAAGAGCTTATTCGCTTAATTGTGCATCCCTTGTGGATTTTTCATAATACTTCACAGATCTAATTTAAATACTTTTACAAATTCATCAAATACATTCTCCGAGGCACATTTACTCAGCTTACTTTTGAAACTTCTAATGAATTCTCTCGATATGTAATTTTATACTCAGCATCATGATTTGAATTAAATATTATTGAACAAGGTGTTCATTATTGGATGTGAATTATAATTAGAAAGATAGGCAACCTTAACTATGATAATAGTTTTAGTCAATTTCCTATGGGACTGCCAGTTTTCAATCCAGTAGGAAGACCAATACCCTCTGCTAAAAGCCTGTTATAAGGGTTACAAGTAAATTAAGCAGTGTCAGTTCTAGCTGTTTAAAAGCTAGGATTAGCAGACACAGTTTAACTCTTAAGAGGCAAATAGTAGGCTGTTACGGTGCTACAAATCAGCAGTGCAGGAAAACTGACCTGCTTGAAATGCAATTTAGCATCCTGATATTGAGAGATGACCTAGAATTTCCAAGAACCACATGAGAATGTGGTAAGCGACTGCTGCATCCATCTAGTTCACATATGCGTCAATAAGAGCAGCAAAGGTGGACTGTAAGGAAAATCTGAAGATGAACACGCTTTCTAGTAAAATATGTCCAGGTCTTTATTTTATCTAGTAATAACTTGAATAGATGAAATACCTCTCTTTGTAGCAGTGTTATAGAATTATGACTTTTTCTATTCAAATGTTTTAAATATAGTCATTACACTTAATATGAAAAATGCACTTCTAATGAAGGGTGCAATCTATTACAATCAGGTATCACTGATTTATTTCTCTTCCATGGGCATTTTGACAAAATGTGACTTGAATCTCCAAGAGCAGAGTCGTTTCAGATTATTGAGGCTACATTGTGAGGGGAGGTTGGAATTACCTCACTAAATACCTATTTGTACAGATTGAAACTACCTGTAATAAACTGGACAGTAATTGATGTTAAATTGAGAGATTAATATACAAAAACTTGCCCCAGATTGGTGAAATGACTGGATTCATGAGAGAAATGGATATAGAGCTTCTCTATAGGGACACATCTACAGGCAGGGGGTAGAGAACAGCTGCAGAAACAGTAACTCACTGGAAGTCAGTCATGAAGAAACCTTGCCAATAGGAGTGAACGCATCATCATGGCGGATGGTGTATTGACAATCAAAATTATCAGACCTACGTGACTGTAAGATGAAAGAATAATTTTTAAAAAATCATCCAAAATATTTGTATTTAACATGACTTCATATGTAGAATAGTAGCTTGAATAGAGACAACCATAGATTTTAAAGAGCGGTATTGAAAAAGAAACAATTTATAAATGTTTGGTGGCCAGCCTATCCACAGCAAGTACAGAGGCCATAACAAAAACATATTCTATCTCAGGAAGGCTGAGATAGTAGCAGAAACCACATAAAATAGAAGGATGTGATTAAAATGAAAGCATTTTAAGATCTTTGCCTTGTTAGGGGAAAGAATAAAAGTAATCATGAACTTTTTCTCTGGTAAGGGAGAATGGTCTAATTTTAAAGAGAAAATGCTAAATATTAATAGTAATATTTATAATTTCCAGGATAAAAAAATAAAAAAAATGGAATAAAGAAAATTCAGTTGATGAAGTATTTGATATAAGACAGAAGAGATAACTGAAATCATGCCAGTAAATAGTGAAGAAAGGACACACAAATAGGTAATAGAAATCCGGGGAAAAGGATGTAACCTATTTAAGAAACAGATGTTTTATTAGATTTTTAAAAAGACTATCAAGAACAAAATGAATGTAGCAAAAGATATAATCAACAAATGAAAGGAAACCTATGGAATGGGAGAAAGTACTTGAAAATCATTTATCTGAAAAGGCATTATACCCAACATACATAAATAATTCATACAACTAAATAGCAGAAAAACAATCCAATTTAAAAGTGAGCAAAGTTCCTGAATAGACATTTTCTTTCCAAAGAGACATTAAGAGGTGCTCAACATTGCTAGTCATCAGGGAAATGCGAACTAAACCACAGTGAGGTATCACCTCACACCTATTAGAATGGCTATCATCAAAAAGACAAGAGAGAACAAATGTTGGTGAGTATGTGGCAAAAGGAACACTTATGCATTGCTAGTGGTTCAATAACTGTGGAAAACACTATGGAGATTCCTCAAAAAATTAAAAATAGAACTACCATATGGTGTAGCAATTCCATTTCTGTGAATAGATGCAAAATAAATGAAGTTATTATGTTGAAGAGATAGCTGTAACCCCATGTTCACTGCAGCATGATCTATAATAGCTAAATATGGAAACAACACTACTAAGTGTCCATCCACAGATGAATGGATAAATAAAACGTGGTATATTTATACAACGGAATCCAATTCAGCCATAACAAAGAAGAAAATCCTGTCGTTTGTGACAATAGGGATGAACTTTGAGGGCATTGTGCTAAGTGAAATAAGTCAGACAGAGAAAAACGAACACTGTATGATCTCACTTATATGTGGGAATCTTAAAACAAAACAAAACAAAAACAAACACAGCAAAAGAGATCGGGTTTGTGGTTACCAGAGGCAGGGAGTGTGGGGATGGGGAATTGAATAACTGTAGTCAAAAAACAAATTTCTAATTCCAAATACTGGGGATATAACATATGACATTATGGCTATAATTAGCACTGTTCCATGGTCAATTTGGAAGTAGCTAAGTGAGTAAATCCTAAAAGTTCTTATCACAAGAAAAAAAAATGTGTATCTATGTGAGGTAATGGATGTTAACTAAACTTCGTGTGGTAATCATTTCGCAATATATGTAAATCATGAGGTACACCTTTAATTCAGGCCGTGATAGATGTCAATTATATTATATGCCAATAAAATTGAAATGCAATGAATCAACAAAATTTTCAATAAAAATTAAACCATATGTTGCCTACAAGATATCTACTACAAAGATATCTACTACACATAAAAGATGAACATAAAGAGATACAAAATGATACACGCGGGAAACATCAACTCAAAGAAGGTGAAGCAATATTAACAAACAAGTTGACTTAAGACAATAGAAGTTTCTAGTTTCCAGGGGGTCACTACTGATTTATGAAAACAAATCAATTCACATGGAAAATGCAGCAATCTTAATTCTAGCAGCAATGCCTCAAAGTATGTAGAGCAAAACCTGTCAAAAAAAATGAGTAAACCACAAACAAAAAATGTTACTGAATTTCTGGTTGACAGGCCCAGCAGATAAAAACAAAACTCATGAAGCCCCAGAAATTTGAATGGCACGATTAACAAATCGATCTGTGGGATAGACATAGAGACTTATAAATAACACTTAGATTATATACAGGTTATATGAAAAGACCACCCACCTGACTATAATGGCAAAAATATTTGGTATCAATAAAAAAAGTATTTCCCAAATAATCATTCATTTGGAAATCTAAAATTTCAGAATGAAATAATTCACAGTTCAAAAAGCTATTATAATAAAATTAAGGAAAACTTGAATGAAGTCAGTAAAGCCCTCCATATCAAAATTCACAGAAATGCAGGTAAAGATTTGTAGTTCAAAATACATCCAGCAAAACTATGACAGATTGAAAGTAACCAGGCCAAGAAATAAGATAAGAGAAAGGGAGATAATGAAAATAAACTCAAGAAAGAGAAAAATTGATGTCAGAAATTTTTTTAACAAGAGAAAACACTCAAAAAGAACATAAAAAAACCTATACATTAAAAAAATAAACCAGAGAAACATTTGAAATGTTTATGAAAGATAAATAGAAATGAAACAAAAATGAACTTCACTAAGAAATGTAAAAAGAACAGTTATCAATGCTGTAGAACTGTATAAACAAGAAACAAAGAATATAAATAATTTTAGTCTCTATATATATGAAAATAGAGAAAATGAACAGCTTTAGAAAAAATATATGCAATATTTCCTGAATTTTAAAATATGTATATAGCTTTAAAATCTACAGCTCTTGTTTTAGTTGAATCATTAGTGAAAAGTTCTAACCTAAAAGCAGTGCCTACATAATTTTAAGACTTTCAAAAAAAAAGGGTACACTCTCCCAGAGAATAAAATAAAAAGGCAGAGCTAACCACATTTGTTACCCTGAAATAATGTTAATATATGCACCACCCAAGAAATTAGAGCCAAGGAAAATTGAGGATGGCTTTAAGAATTCTGAATGATCAGCCTGCCAAAATCAAAAATATATTAAAGTTCTATGACAAAGTAAGACCTTTCCCAGTCAAACATGGTTTAGTGCTTAAAAATCTTTTTGTGAAAGTAACCACATTAACAGATAAAGGGAGGAAAACATAATCATCTGAAGAGATGTTGAGAAGGAATTCTGTAAAATTTAATTTTTTTCCATGACAAACGCCAGCAACAAGGAAATGAAATAAATTTCTTAATTTGATACAGAAATTCCAATAAAAGCCAATATGGCAAGCATGGTAAATACTGAGTACTCTAGAACATCTGCTATTACCTCTTTGTTTAACATTGCACTAAAAATATTATTGCAATAAGTCAATAAAACATAATTTGTGGTATGAAGATAAAAGAGGAAGGAAAATATTAGTTACAAATATGATTCTCTTCAATGAAAATACAAGAGAATTCATATTCTTTACCATTGAAAGATTAAGCACAGTTTTTGGGCACGAAAAAATTCTTTTATACTGACAAAAACCTATTGAATAATTTAATATAAAAATATCATTAACAAGAATAAGAAAACACCTATAAAATAAGTAGTTACCATTTTAAAACAAGAGGTGCAAAATGCATGGAAGGAATCATGAGATATTTGAAAAATGTAGGAAAAAAAGGCTTTTCTCCTGGATGATAAGATTAAATATTTAAGATGCCATTCTCATCACATTCTTCTCTATAATTAATGTAATTGCAATAAAAATTTTAACAGAGTGTGTGTGCACGCGCATGAGCGTATGTGATTTGTCAAGCAGATCCTAAAACTCATTCTTGGGAAGAACAGACAAGAAGATACTGTAGAAGGATAAAGAATGAGGGGAAAAAAATAGGTTCTTGCTTTTCCTATGTGTTCTCTGTTTTTGTCATTGCTTGAATTATTTGATTATTTAAATTTCCAAGTATTTTGTAAAAACAAATTAATAACACCTTCGGAACTGGTACACAATTAGAAAAAATAAACAGTTCCAGAGCCCAGAAACATTTCCATGTTTGTACTGGATTTTGCTTTAGGGCAGAAATGGAACTTCACAGCAAGTGTCAGAGAGGTATTCTGTAGATAACTGATGAATATTGGTTGCTCATATAAAAAAAGATATTTCATCCCTAATCACAAAACACATAAAAATAAATTTTAAATATCTTAGCGGACGCTATGAGTACCTCCTCCATAATCCTTGGGTTGGGTGTCAAATTTCAATACATGCTAATGTGTCCAATGTACATATCTAGACTCCAGCTGGGGGATTTCACTTGCCTATGCCTACGGGGGGGTGGGGGAGGCAGGCAAGCAATGCCTTGGGGTTCATACCCCTTGGAGGGGCCTTGGCCAACAACAGATGGACACTGGACACTCCAGCTTTGCTCCTCAAGAAGGCTGACTCTCAAATTCTACACTGTTTCCTAGGGTTTTCCAGAGGGACTGAAGCACAGAGGCCCGCAGCTATCATCTATTTGAAAAGTGCATGCTTTTTTGGTTTCTCTCTTTGCATGTCTCATGTTCTCACTTCTCTATCAGTTCTGAGTTCAGCTACCATATAAACTTATTGCAATTGAATCCTTTTCTTAGGGCTTGATTTTAGGAAAGCCACATCTAAAATAATCATAATACTTTCTGAAAAATATTTAAATAAGTGATACTGTGGATAAGAGTATGTTAACTAGATAAAGACAAAGATTTAGTCACAGTACGCAATGTAATCAAATTTACAAATTAAAATTAAAAGTTTTAAGTGAAAACTAATACATATGAAACATTAACAAACATTGAAAATTTAAAGAGTAAGAGAAGTTATTTCTGCACCCAATTAATTAACAAAGGGTCAGTATGGAGAATACATAGGAATATATATAAATCAGTAAGTAGAAAAATCAAATGTTAAAAAGAAAAGTAAGTAAATTATAAGGACCAGACTACTCACAGAAAAAGCTCACAACACATTGGTGAAAATATGAATTTCTCCCTTTTACAGGCGGGCCAACTGAAGTTTAGAGGGATGAAGTGATTTCTTCAAGGTCACATAGCTAGGGAATGGCAGAAGAATGAGTCACACCTAGATACATTAAACTTCTAAGCTTGTACATTTTCTACTCCTTTCATTATAGCAGGTTAAATGTCTTTCCATTAATTCTACAACTTCAGAAGTATCCAGGTGTGGGGTGGAGCTATCCACCCCGGGCTCAAATACCATAAAGGGCATCTGTCTCCTTCCTTATGACAATCTTGAGGGTTATAATTATTCATTCAAAAGCTGATCATTTGTACTAATGAAGAAGCATAACTAAATGGAATTAATAAATGACATGCAAATGACATGTAAGCCAATATTTTAAATACTGAACCTACTGAACAGTTATTGTAAGATTTTTCCAAGAAAAAGAAACAACTGATTTAAATGCCATCCATTATCCCTATGTTGGGTTTCTCTGCTAGAACAATAACCACCCAAAGACGTGGCTTGACGGTCGGTAAATCTCATACCAAATCCGACAACAGGCACCACTTGCTTGGTTCTTTCTCAAGAGGACAGAATCTACTGAAATTAGGGATAATTTATATTTAATTCAACAAATAAATTCATACTAAATGTGTTCATTATGCAAAGATGTACAAAAGGTAATATCCAATCCCCACTGTTTCTTATCTCTTAAGCCATTACTTAGAATAAGACAAGGATGCAGCAGCTAGAGAGAGACGAAGCCTAAGGGCTGCCGAATGAAGCACGAATAAGATGTTCTGGGCATGTAAAGGACGGGCTTCCATTTTTGCTAGTAAAGTCTCACTTTTTAATGAATAAAATTCAGATATTCATATAGAGTTGCTGAGTTGCTGCAGTCTGTTTTTTTTTAAATACAGGTAATCACTGACATAAAAAAATTATATCTGACCGATGGAAAATCCACTCAGTGGTATGACCTGCAGCCACTAAAAACATCACAGCAATGCAAATGGACTGACTGATGTAAAATGAAGGTGGATGTAAAATGAAAAACTAGGAATTCCATATTAATATCCAGAGTGTCTTCCTGCTAATGAACATACATTTTCCAGTGGAGCGGCCCAAGGCCAAGTCAGCCTCGGAGCTCGGACTTCCCCCTCGAAGACAGTAACGTGCCTCCATGTCTTCAGGAGAGCCAGATGCCTGGGTGGTGGCTTATTGTTCTCGTTCACCTCAACCAGTTTCCTATTCTACTCTTAATTTGTCCATTCATTAACTAAACCAACGTTTACTGAGTATCTACAATATGTAAGGCCCCATTCGAAGTGCTAGATATAGTGCCCTGATTAGAACATAAATAGAACAGGAAGTGCATAGTGCCTTGTATGCTTAGATAAATAAATTGCAATTAGTGGTATGTACTAGAATGGAAAAGGTCAAAGTACTTTGAGAGGGAATAATGGTGTTTTATTTTAAATTGAATATTCACAGGTGGTCTCACTGAAAAATGATCCAACTCTGAGCAGAGGGAGAAAACTCATCTGGAGCCCAGGCTAGACTAGGTAGCATGTGAATATCCCAAGGACTGTTCCCAGCAAGGGTTTGGAGACAGTGGCACCCTGAGGGAGGGAGGGAGGGGAGGTCGGATGGCAGTGCCTGACAGGGTGCACGAGGGCTGCAGACCAAAGCAGGCATGGGCCTTCCCTAGGTCCTTAAAACCAGGGCTGGGTATTTTACGTGCATCACAAGTCTTTCAGGGGTTTTCATCAGGGACATGTTTGGTTTTCTATTTTAAAAGAAAGAGTGACATGTGGATAAAGAGTTGGAGGGAGTCAAAAGTGGAACATGAGGAGACCAATTAGAAAGTCCCCCGGTCCATGGAAGGCACAGGGATGGCCTGGCTCGGGGCGGTAGTACTAGACCTGGAGACCAAGGACAGTTCGGAAATGGGATTGAGTAGAGTTCATGCTGGAATTGCTGGCGGAAATGAGACCCAAGAACGAATTGGAATCAGAGAATTAGGATTCTCTTCTTAAGAACATACCTCCAGTCGACTCCTTGTACAGTTGATTAAATGTAAACACATGCTTTATTGGAAATGGGTTACACATTGGTTACAACTCTTGCTCTACATTTTCTGGTAACGATTAGTAATTCATCATCAACAATGAAAATGAGTTCTTCTTTCTGAACATTTGCACTGAGTCCATTATACTATTCCTCTGCCCTGCTCTGCATGAAATCAGACTTCTAGCTCTTGCCTAGAGACCACTCCCAAATGCATTTCTTTTGAACGCACTGCTTTGCTGTAACATTGTTATTCCTGCTCTGCAAGGGTCCTTGCCTTCCCTACTCCCACTTGCTAGTCTTCTTTTTACTCCCCCCCAAAAATCATTCAAACACAGTCTTTTTCTCTGGCCAGTTGGGTGGCCATCAAATCAGACTGAATCTAAAGCAAGCTTTTCTCCAGTAATTTCAGAATAATTAGTAATCGATTTCTGAAATATATTTTTAGTGACTAATAAACTCTTTAAGTTCAATTGCTCAATATTAAAAGAGAAACTTAAACTAATTGAATGCTAAGTTTAGAAAATCCCTTCTTCAATACCAATTACATTTCTAAATTTCTTTCAATGCAATCCCTTTATTCATCTGTGTTACTAATGCACACCCTGGAATCAAGTGTTCAATAATTCATACAAAATAATTTTTGCCTGTTACTTTCTTGGTGGATGTATTGAATAGTTATTCTATCAGCATATAATCCCTCATTTTCATATTCTTGGCTGTGTAATTGCTTCAGACTTTCCCCCAATAAAATGCATTTGATGTCTTTTGCTGAAATCACTTAAACAGCAAGATTAGGTTCACATTCTGCACCTGAGACCTCCCATCTCCGTCTAGGAAAAAAGCATATTAGCAATAGTCTTGAATATTTATTTTAAATCTCTCATATATTCATATGCCAAGCACCCTAAGTCTTTTATTGCTTAATCTTGGTTCCCTCGCCAGTAGTATTATAATATACCCTCAGTCATTTTTCCTGAAAGAATAAATTCCACTGGGTTGGTAAACTGCCTGAAATCTTAACAAACCATATTTATATAAAAAGTTTATTTACTTGATTACTGATTCTACAGATACAATATTTTAAAGTTACATATTATTTAAACAAGAAACCTAAAGGAGAACTTCAAACAATATCAACCACTTCAATAACTCATAAATGACCATGCTTTCACAGGGTTCTTAATGATAGTGGAAATACCCCTGTATCCTACCAATGAAATGGAAACATTTAAAAAGACTATAAACACCAAATCAATCTGCGAAGCAGGTTGCTCTGTTGGGCATACAATCTTGATGAATCTTGAGCAGCGTTTCTCAAAATCAGAGTCCATAAAGAATACCTATTTAAAATACCAGGATGCACACTTGTGAAGCAATACCACAAAGGTATTGGGAAGGACCTATGAATCCACCTTTATTACAACCCCCTACCTTTCCTGGGGATTCTTATCTAAAACATTGGAAAACCGTGGAGTTACTCTATGCTACTGGACAGGTGTTAAATGGCTATGTAACAAGTCCCTAGGAAGAGGATAGGATGAATCCATTAATTCAAGAGAAGATCGTGCTGCTGATACATGTAATTTCTATAGAAATCACATTTTTCTTCATTCCAACCCTTATGTAAAAGTGAAAAGTGAACCTGTAAAATTATAGTAAAAACTAAAAAAACCTTGTGAAAATAACCGACCTGAAGAGTTACCTTAAAATGTTAGGAATTTAGCATCAAGCACACAATTACAAACATTTTATCAAAGGCGATTAAAACGCAGAAAGTCTAATGATAGTGGCTGCTTTTTTAAATTAAATGGCATTGTCTGTGATGGCATGAAATTCCTATGATTCCAAGAGTGACAGAACACGCAGCTACTTGCTGAGAATGTTGCCTGTAATTCTACTTCGCTCCTTGCCTGGTGTTGCTATTATGTAATCAAAGAGATAACAGGTCATTCCACTGGTATTTCTTTCCTATCTTTCAGAAATCAGTCCTTTTCTTGGAAAAGATGATGAGCAAAATTCTAAGTGCAATATCACTACCCCTCAAGATGGTGCTTTCATAGAATAAAAAGAGAAGGTGTGACGCTGAAAAGTTTTTTCCCCCCCTACATGTATTTGGAAGCAGCAATCTATCGGTGGGGGTCAGGGGACACTATAGATAGTCTACCATGCCTTGAAATTCAGAGAGTTCTCACCTACTCACAAAACGACAGCACCTATTTATGATGCAGCAGGGCCTGTCTGACTCAGAATACATGCTTAATAAATGTTTGAAGATGTACTTGATGGATAAATGGGATTTGACAGAAATCTAAGACTTAGACAAGTAAAGTCATAACTAAATACTTACAAAGCAAAGACAAGGGTGTCTAAAGCCCGCAAACCCCAAGGCCTTTGGGTGTAAGTCGGTGCGGGGAATCATGGCAAAACCAGGGTATCTCAGCGGGATGGCAGAAACGAAAGACTTATGGGTAACAGAAATAGATTGGAAAGAAGCAAGTTGGTTTCTGGCATAGTTAAAATGTATGTTTTGAGCTTGAGATGATGACAGGGTAATGATATAAAGCTGAAGCTTACTGCAATATCAGAGCTGGAGAAAAACGTTTATAGCTTGTGTAATAATAATGTGGGAACCTATCTCATTGCACGTGCTGCGTTAAGCGGACTCATCATCCCTCTGTGATGAAACCCTTGAATGGTGGCCATGTTTCTCCCTGTTTCTCTTATGAGAAACTGAGGCTGGCTCACAGCTGCACAGTGATTTGTGTGGAAGCGTCATAGGCAGAGGAAAAATTCTTCCTGAGCATTTTTTGAATATCCAACTTAAAACGCAGGTCTAACTGACACTCATTCTTCATCTACTTTTCCACATGAACATTCCCTTTTCTGCTGGTGTATTTTGCAGAGTGGAATTAAAATAGAGTCGGGTGGAAAGAGCACTGGCTCTCAGGAGACAGAGTCACGTCTATGTGTGCATCTTACTGGGGGCAATCGTTTTTGCCATATATTTCACTGATAATCATGCCATAAGAACTGTTGGGAGATAAACATGAATAACTGGGGGTTCTCTGAGATGGTAGAAAAAAACAGCATGGCACACACTCAAGGTAATTAATGTTGGTGTGCCGTGTCCATTTTTTTGCATTAAAGATCAATAAAATAAAGGTGATTTAATTATTCGTGTATTCTCATCACATAGGATCCATGGAGGAGAGGGAAACGGAGCCGATTCCATTTTCTGCTTTTTATAGTCATATACACTTTGAGACGGCTTCCAAGCTGGGAGCACTTCAGACAATAAGAAAAACTTCTCAGGATATTTTCCTTTCAGTAACTGCACTGAGCATTCTTACATTCTCTTTTGAAGCCTTTGTATGATGCAATAAATGCTTTCCTAACTCTAAAAGCTGCACTGTCCTCAGGTATTTACATTCTCTCCTTGTGCACTCGATCACTTCCCTTGGTATACAGGAATGCCTTCCATGTTTGTGCCATGCCCATTTCATACCCGAGTATGCCATTAATAACATCATCTTTAAACAAACAATTACGTTTAAGAATTATTTTGTTATTGACATGCATTGGTCAGTAGTTCTGTAGGCATGAACAGCAACTTACGAAAATTTCAGAACCCTCTGGGTCAGACAGTGGCTGCAGGTGGTCAAATGTTATGGCGCCGCACTCCAGTATTCATATAAAACAGTCTAACACCCAGTGTTGTCAAGGACTTGGGAATGTAGCAGTTGCATGCACTGCTACGTGGGTTTAAATTACAAGAGGTACAAACAGCTTCTCTGTGCAAATCTGCCATCCCTCATCCACACTGAAAAAGCACACTCCCTCCCTTTGACTAGGCAAACATACTTCTGGAGAATTTCTATGATTAGTCTAAATGCATAAAGATACACGTAGTATGATTACCATTATGGAATATTTAAAAATAGCAAAATGTCCACTAGCATAAAATAAACATGGCCATGTAAAATAAGTGATGGAGTAGTATGTCATCAATAAGGAACATGGAAAGGAACGGACAGAGTCACAATCTATTGTAATTTTTTTAAAAAAGCAAGGAAACTAGAGAACACATTTTGTAATATGAAGGCATTAAAAATTTTAGGTCTGCATGTGTGTGCACACTGTACGTATAGTTAAATATATAGAAAAGGATGGACATGGATGGGCACCTGGTAAGTCATCAATAATGGTGATTTCTGGAGAATGTGGCTGGTTGGGGGGGGCCCCCAGTGGGAGACTTCACTGTACACTTTGTAAACCTCTGTATTATTTAATATTTCCATTACTTTTATATTTATATTACTTTTATGACTCAAAATACAATAGTTAAATTACTTTTATGACTCAAAACTCAAACCTGCGTATAGGGTTGAATTGCACACATTAAAATTCTTAAAGACAATGAGAATGAGATCTAAGGACAAGAACAAATATTTATGGCAATGTGGTATCTTAAAGCATGAGAGACATTACCTGGGGAAAACAAATATGGGGGTTTCAAAGTTCGTGCACAGAGATGACCCAGGTAGGATTTCCCTTTTCAGAGCCACCTGCCGAATTGAGTGCCTAGGAAGAGAAAATACTGATTCCACAGGGCCGTCTGCCTCTTCCAGGGCCAGGGCACAGGGTGCTGTGTCAGCAGAGGCAGCCAGCTTCATTGTGCCGGCGTCTCCGTGAGATTTCTAGTTTGTCAGAACATCACAGACAGATGCCCTACTTTTCCCCTCTTTCTTTCTCTCCCTCATTCCCTCCTTCCTTCTCTTTTTTCCCTCTTTTAGGAACAAGATAAGTTTTCTAAACAGACGTACTAGAACACCACTCCACACACTCTGATTCTAGATTTGAAAAGTAACCAAATCACTTCTTCACATTGCATACTTTACATAGTGCGCAAATAACCTACATCTCAAGTGACTAATGATACAGTCATCAGCCTTAGACACACCTTATTTCTCCTATGAATTTTAATGTATGTACATTAGAGAACCTACTTTACACCATTATTTCAAATTGACATATGCACATGTAAACTTATTATTTGACAAAAAATAAATTATCCTCATACCTTTCCCACTTCCCATTGATGACCTCACTCCTGGTCCAGGGCTATGAATCTAGGGCTCTTTTATTAGCTGTAGTTGATCGATTGACTCTGAGTTACTTAAAGGCTACATCAAGTTACTTAAAAGCTAGCTGTTGCTTTTTAAGTCAGGTAATTATAACTTGATTTTGTAAATGCAGCTTGAAAAGAAGAGAGAGAGAAAATTTTTTTTTCATAGAAAGACTCAAGTTTTAAAAAGGTACAATTCAACATAATTATAGCAGGCAATTATGGAGTGCCTACCTCATGAATCTGAATAGATTACCTATAATCACATTAATGTGATTGTAGCCCAGACGGATAAAGCATCCTTGATGAAGATTTAACACGCTTTCTCACACCAAACCAACCATGGTCTATCTTTTTAAAAATAGCAACAGGAATAAATGCCATTGTAATTTCACTCTTCTCACTCGGCTTCAATCAGCTTCTATATCATTATGATTTTGTAGGCAGGGGATATTATTGTCTCATGCTGGAGGCTTTTAAAGATTTCTTTCAAAGCTGTATCACACCTGGTAACTGCTGGGAGGTTGGTCATGACTACAAGTTTTTGTTCTCATCACTTTAGGTCTAAAAGGACAACTAATAGGTCAGGTGGGATATTCTGAAACGTAATTTTTAAAATTGCTCTAAGTACTTCTGACCAAAACCCATTAACCTTCATACATCTCTACCAGAAAAGCAGATAAAGGATCTTCTGCGGCTTGGCCATACTGTGCCGGCCAATGGTGGCACATCTGGTGGATTTGTGCTAATGAGAAAGATGCCCACTGTGGAGGCTCAGATTCTGCAGAATAGCAACTGACAGAAAACCTTGATTTAAAAGGCATATATTTGTGTGCTCTGATTTTTAACAAATTAAATTTAAGCCTAACTCTAACTTAATTAGCTTTAATAATAGAAAAGTTGCAAGGTTACTTTTTGTCACTATCATCAGTTATCAAGTTTATGAAGTAAATAGCTCTGGTTGAAATTTTAGAAGTAAGCATAATTATTTTGGCAAATGTGAATGTGAGCTTTAAGCATAAATGAATATGCTGTGAAATTTGCATATTTATTCATAACCTGTGGTAGAGATTTATACACACATTTGACAGACAGGAAAATCTCTCTCTTGTTACAAAGTACCTCGAAAGGTGAATTTCTCCTCTTTGTACTTTCTTCATGTTCCCTAAATAAAGACATTGAAAAGTTACGCTCATTGGATCTATTGCTGTTCTTAGCTTATGTCACTATTTGGCTAAAAGTTCGGAATTAATTCATAGTAATCACACCATAGATGGAGACATGCTAACAAAGGAAAAGATTTAATTCAAGCATATGTAGTAATCACACCATAGATGGAGACATGCTAACAAACGAAAAGATTTAATTCAAGCATATGTGGGACAGACATAGATAAAAATGTTCAATTACCCAGAAATTTAGAAGCATTGCTAATTTTTCATGATATGGCAAAGAGAATAATCTCAAAATTTAAAAAGGCAATGTTCTAAACTAAAGCAATTTATAGACTGACAATTTTGTGTGGAAACGTAATGTAGACCTCTGAATTAACCATTGTGATTTATATTAAAAATAATAGCATGATCCTCAGTCTATGAATTGAACCTGCTGTCTGACATAAGCTCCTTTAATTAGCTAAGTAGATTTGCAGCCCCTCTTTTATTGGGCAAATTCCAATTTTATGTTAGTTGGAACATTGCCCGTATTTAAATCATTTGAAATAGCTGAGTTAGTCTCAAAATTATTAATAGGTACTCTAATATTGCATGTACTACTAATATTGCCTAATATTACATATGGTAGCTAATACTTTCTGTGAACAATTAGTGAATATTCATAAAAGTGACTTGACACAATAAACACGGATAGTGACCCTGTTAATGGAATACTACTGTTTATAAAATAAATGAAGTAAACATGAAAACTAGAAATTTTTATCACAAACTGCATTGACATATGACATACCACTTTAAAAAAAAACTCAAAGAATTCTACCATTTGTAACAACATGGATGGAGCTGGAGAATATTATGCTCAGTGAAATATGCCAGGCGGAGAAAGACAAGTACCAAACGATTTCCCTCATTTGTGGAGTATAACAAGGAACTAAAACTGAAGGAACAAAACAGCAGCAGACTCAGTCTCCGAGAAGTGACTGGCAGTTACCAAAGGGGAGGGTGTGGGAGGGCAGGTGGGGAGGGAGGGAGAAGACTGAGAGGTATTGTGGTTGGCACACATGATGTGCAGAGGATTATGGGGAGGACAGTGTAGCACAGAGAAGACAAGTAGTGACTCTGTGGCATCTAACTACACTGATGGGCAGTCACTGCAATGGGGTGTGTGTGGGGGACTTGATAATATGGGTGAGTGTAGTAACTACATTGTTTTTCATATGAAACCTTCATTAGAGTGTACAGAAATAATACCTTAAAAAAAGAAGAAAAAAAGAAGCCCGCCCCCCACCCCCAAAAAAAAGTCAAAGAGTACTTCAGAATTTTGTAGTCTCAGGACAATCTCTCAACATTTAGTGTAAGTATGTATAACAGCTGATGAAGTAATGAAATAATAAAGGGAAGTTCATATTTATTTTTCATAGTTCCAAACTTATTATAAACCTCAGGTTAAGAAATCAGAAGTTGTAAGATTAGACACTATGCTCCTGATAGGCTAAATTATTCTGGTTCAGTAGAACTCAAATTGTTTTAGTTTTTATATACTTTGCCAAATTCTTGTTATCAAGCTGGGCTACTTAACTGGTTACTGAAATATGTTTTCACTACTGTTTTGAAAAAGATCCCTTTTTCAAAAGAAATCAGCATACATGTACAGTGGATGTTTGAACTGCATGGGTTTGCACGACACAGGTCCACTGAAATGCAGATTTTTTTTTCAACAGATATATGGGAAATTTTTTTTGAGATGTGCAACAATTTAAAATAACATTTATTTTCTCTGGCTTATTTTATGAGTATACTGTATAATACATACAACATACAAAATACATGTAAATGGACCGTTTATGTGATCGGGACCATCAGCAGTAGGCTGTTGGTAGGTATATGTTTGGTGAGTCAAAAGTTAAATGTCATTTTTTTTACTACACTGGGTTGGCATCCCTCACCCCACATTATTCAAGGGTCAACTGTACATAACCCTATTTTTTTAATGTAAAAAATAAAAAAAGACTAGTCATTAACTCAAAGGCTAATTGCACTCTACTACATGTTAGCCAGATGTGTATTTGATGCAGGATCATATATAGCCATGTTATAGTAAAGTTCTAATATTTTTAAATAATTGAATGATGTTTACTTTCAAAGACTGTGCTAAAATGGTCAAATTTTACTGGGTATAATGGTTATAAGTTGAATTATCACCCATTATTTAAATTTTAAAGATGGTGACTCAAAAAGTCAATGAAGATTTTCAAGGTAAATCTAAGTGCTAATCATTCAAGGCTGCCCTGTGTCTACCAGTCTCATAAAATAGGGGAACACTACACGTAGCTCCTTTCTTTTCAGTGAGTATATGCAGAAGTTCACATTCTCAAATCTGCAGTTCTATACATCTGCAGTGCAGCCCGACTTTGTACTTTAATGCACCAGTTGCCCCATTAAAGCCCTGTTCTGGCAAATCTAATTCTCTGTCCACACCAAATGCTTTCTTCCAGCTTCTGAACTATTGTCCATTCTGCCACATTTTCTTGGGGTTGCCCTTCATCGCAATCAATGTCACCAGGTCTTTTCTTCAAGTTCTCTCCATCCAAAGAGTCCTCATGAATCAGCCACATTGGAGGTGCCATCTCCTAATTCATTCTAGGAGTACTTCTCAGCTTTACCACTACTCTTAACTGAGGCTCTCAGTTTTTCCAGGGGACACATACTGTCTGTCGCTATCTTTTCATTTGTGTGCCTCCGTTCTCCCATTCTCTAAATCCATTAGCCTCTTGGAGGCCAGAAACGTAAATTCATGTATTTATTTTTTGTGCACGGGGAGAGCATCTAACACTCCACCTCACACACAATGGGTATGTACTAGCTATGTACTGCGGCTTATATGAGTCCCTCATGCATTCAATCACTTATTCCTTGCATCACTCACAGGAGAGTTACTGCCTTTTCGTGCACACAGCATAGCACATTTTATTTAGAGGTACCACAGGTTTGCAAAATCTAGTGTTCTCTTGATCTTGCTGGAATCAACAGGTGTGGGTGTGGCCTGCTATGCAGAGTGGAGGAAAAGAGGTGGCAGTAAGCAGCTAAGTATTTTGGAGAGATGAGGGTAACCGTCATGAGGGAAGTCACGCAGAGAAGTTTTCTGCAGCAGCCTTCAGCCTGTGCATGGGCAGCGTGGACTGCAAAGTGTCTAACTATGCAAACAGACACCATTTATTGTCATTGACCAAATGACACTTGTATGCCTCAGGCAGTGAGAGGAGGATCTGGAATTCTGATCGAAATCTATCACAAATTATGCTATAATTCTATAACCACTTAATATTTTTCAAAGGATTTTGCATGCATTATTTAACCAAATTTTATATTAACATCAATAAATCAGAAGAACCGGAGACATTTGGTTGGTCCAATCTTCCATTATGCAGCTACCCTCAGCAAAGAACCTAAAATATAGTCCCTCTGTAATTATGTTGTCCTTATAGAACCAGTCTCCTCTGAACAGGTTTATGCAGACCCACTGTTGACTATTAACCCTTTCAAGGACAAGTTTATCATTTATTTAGTCGACAAAATTTAT
This sequence comes from Manis javanica, assembly GCF_040802235.1. Taxonomy (NCBI): domain Eukaryota; kingdom Metazoa; phylum Chordata; class Mammalia; order Pholidota; family Manidae; genus Manis; species Manis javanica. Next base: position 103,717,736 of record NC_133167.1, read on the forward strand.
TTAGTCTTATTGAACAGGAGTCAGGTACTCAGACTTAAAGGAAGTTTCTGAGATGCCCACTTTAAATCTTAGGGACCCACAAGCTGCGTCTCTCTGACACTGGTAAATGTCAATAAACCAAAACGACATTTAAAATCAGTTTTTCATGCTTATGCCGTGCTTCAAGACCAATGGGAGGTACTCCTCAAACAACTAGGCTAAGAGTGTGTTTTTCTACAAAGGTAATAATAACACGAAAGCAGAGCTGGGAGTCAGGGACCCTAGTTTACCAACACCCAGTTTACTGAGGCCGCTTTGTATTAATAACTAAGTTCCAAAACGAGTCAAACAGAAATGGAATGCTGAACAATTAAGACTCTCTCCCCATAAGCCCATCTCTATCATTTTATTAAAGGCTACTGGGAAAGCCCTTACTGAATAACTAATTCTAAATTATATTTGATGAAAACAAATTAATGTAATAATTTTCTTTCTGAAATTAATTTAAATCTCTGCGGATGCTGTTAACAAATTTAGTCTTTACTGAGCATACAGAAAATTAGGAAAAGCCTTATTGCACTCAGTGCTTTAGGCAAAGATTCATTGTTTCAGTCACTGGTAAAGGCCGGTATTTCAATTTAGCAAACTCGCTTACATCAATCATTTTTGCCTGTTTGGCTCAAATATTTAAAATGACTGTCGTTTGTCAGCATGGATAGCACATCTGCTGAGATGCCACAGATACAACGTGTGTTGTTTCCAAGAGGCTTCGTTTTATTTCTACAAATCCTCCGTCATGAATATTTTCCCCTGAGTTTATTCTTGCCATTGGATTCAAGCACAGGAAACTGAACGAACCTTCACGCATACTATCAAGTTCAGATGTTGATTACTGAAGTGCAAAATGAGTGATCTGCATTTACAATGAGGCTATTTCATTTATGTGACTACTCACTTTTACTTAAAAGATGTTTCAAATCTATGTTAAGCTTTTAACTTTAGCGAACATCTACACCAAAATTATTCTTTTCTTCCTGTTAAGCAAAATCATGCAATTAGTGAGATTAAAAAATATATTCAAACCAAAAGCATTTCTGCCAGAATATTAAAAAAATAAATCCATTTGAAATTAATCTAGCAATCATACATATTAAATATATAAAATTAAGTAAATTGAGAAAAAGAAAAGTCACAAATATCACTGTCGTGGTGAGAAAGGAGTATTAGAAAACTTCTTGGAAAGTGCCTCTGGCCAGGACAGCAGCCCCAAGAGGCAGGCGCCCTGTAAATATATACATAGGATGGGGCTGTATGATCAGGGAAGAGGAGAGAGATTCCTCTGACTGAGCAATCTCAGGACAATTTACGTATGAAGTCCTTTAAGGGCTCCTGCGCTTTGTCTGCAAGTACCTGGAGAAGACTGCAGAGAAGCCCAATTCCAGATGAGATTCCAGACCGAGATAAAGCCATGGATGAGTTCACTGGGGTCCTGACTGCACTGCTGTGCTGGGCCTCTGCTCGGGCCTGCTGGGGCCGCCATTAACTACAGACCCTAACCTGGAAAATTCTTTCCAGGCTCTGAAAGCATTTAGATGGCAGTGCTGGCCTTCACCCAGAGGTGAAGCCTCTGCTGGGATGCCCTGTGCAGACAGGCCCTAAAATCCTGCCGAGTACAGGGAGCATAAGGAGTCTCATACCAAAGGCAATCCCCTCCTGCGTTTTCTTCTTTGGCCACTGACACAGTCAGACCTCAGCGGATGACAGGTGTGATAAAATGGGGAGTCAGCTTCGCTCAGACGCTCTATTCCTCTGTCCACCATCCCTCCCTCACCCCTTCCTTCTTTGCTTGAAGATTACACACATCTAGTCCTGGGTTGCAGGTCATAACAAGGCTGAAGCCACATAGCCTCTACAAGGTAAGAAAGAATTAACAACTGTGGCACACTCCAGCAGGGGTGTGAGGGCGTAAGGACACAGTGGGGACCCTGCAGCCCTCTGTCGCTCCCCACCATGTGATGTTACTGATTTCCTTCTGCTTTCTCTCTTTCTCTTTCTCTTTTCTCTTTGTTTCTTTCTTCCCCCATAAATGTTCTTGTATGTTTTTCCTCCCATTTTTCCTTCCTGGTCCCAACCCTAAAAACTAATACTAAACACTGGTTTTACATTGGTCCACCATGTCAACAGAACGGGAGAGAAGTGCCTGGCCTCTGACCAGACCCCACAGTGAGCAGGGACACAATCAACTAACTATTCTAAGCAACTAATTTTCCTAAAAGCATAATTTAAGCATGAATCCCAGAAGAGCAGAAGATTCCAAACAAAATTAAAATCTTATGCTAAAATAGGAAAAAAATAGGATTGAATGTCAGATTGAACTGGTCAATACGAGTTTCACATTTCATGTTCTGACATGTAATTTTTCTAAAATTTTAAGATAACATATTATAATCAAATGATAAATTAAAACATTCTAGGTAACAGCCTGAAATCCTTCTTTATGGCACAGCATTTGGGACATTATCCTAGCGGTATGTTACTGTATTGTTTTACCAGCTGGAGAGCGGTGCTGGGGAAGAGACAGGACCATCTCCTTGGTCCACTACACAGCAATAAACACGACCCAGACGTGTCAGTTACACTGTCACAAAGAAGCAAAAAGTCTAAAGGATGGCAGCGGGTATTTAAAAAACGTAGTATATTTCCTTAGTCAACACAGATTAGCTTTGGGAGATTACTTTAGATACAATGAAATTACAAACTCAATCTAAGGCTGATGGATCAAATTTTCCAGAGTAATCCTGACCTTTAGACAGTTGGAAAGTTGAAGGACTCAAGCAAGAAATAATCACACTTTGAATAAGGAGGGTCATGCTACACAGGTACATTATGCTTACAGTGGTGTGTGGAAGTTGGGGTGTTGATAAAGACAGAAAACAATAGCGGACCCCCTCTCTCCTAAGAGACACTTATAACCATTAGACTCCGAGGCGTCTGATGAGAAGTAGTATTTCTCTTAACAATCAGTCCTAAAGTTATTCCTAACTATGAAATGAACCAATTTACACTCTGTATATCTCAGTAATGACTATGTGCTTATTTAACCATAAAATCTATAAAACACACCCACAGAGACAAGCAATTCAGCAGCCATAAAGCTAGAGAAATGGCTAGAGGTAGTCGATGAAGTAATGCTGAATGGATCCCATTTATATTCAGGTAAATACTATACCCATTTGCCTGTGAACAACTTTTTCTAGGCTCTCTTTCAATTATTTCTCAGTTAAAGAGGACAAATTCCCTCACGTTAGACCTTTGCTTTAATGACAGTGTTAATTTGAATTCTCAGTACATTGGCTATTGTGTTAGTTTATTAGGCAATTATGTGCAGAGTCACTTCATCAACCAAAGTTAATATTCTTTGTATATATAATTAGATTTGAGGAAAAGTAAAAGCAGGTAAGATTGTTAGATTTACTCCAAAAATAAATCCAAATGCAGCCTAGATTAAATGTGGATGGGGATAAATTGATTGGACGTACTATGGAAATGTTGATGTGTTGTTTTATTAAAGTATGCTAGTGAAAACTGTATTTTCAGACTTACAACTTCCTATCACATCATGGTAAAGGCACAACTCTGAAGGAGCTGCTTTAATTGGAGATGACTGCAGTACTCCTTACTATAGACACTTAGCACACAGCCCACTGAGACAAGCAGGGGAGGTTCTCACAGGTTTCGTGAATACATATGAAATAAATGACCCAACCAAAAAGAAAAGTATGATACAAAATTCGCAGTGTCATGTTGGATCATATTTTAGTAATAAAATATCTAAACCACTGATTTAAAAACATAACTTCTCTTGTGAATGTATCCTTTTTTACCTGAAATGTTATAAACAAGATTTTTGTTTTGTTTTGTTTTGTTTGAATCAGCGAGAGCCAAGTCAAAGTTTTTAGGTGTTTCTCAGGAGGTCCCCAGCCACTGTAGACATTGCTCAAGTGGAAGAGGAAAGTCAAACAATGAAATGCTATTAGATTGGATATAAAATATCACCAACCTCTCAGTAAGTGTCATCAAAGCTAAAAATAAAACTTACTTTCCTCTGTTTTCCCTCTAAGGATTGACTCTGTGGCGATGGATGTTACAAGCTGAGCTCCAAAGAGGAATATTTTTATTTCCCCATCACCAGTTTTCCATAGGATGGGCCTCCTGACCTGTAGTTAAACTGAAGCTTAAGGTTTTCTTTCCTCTATATGAGCCCTCATAGCTGAATTCGGTCACCCAAGGTGTCTTTTATTTTGGATGACAGTTCATTGTTATAAAAATAATACCGTATGTGCTATTTTCTTTTGTACCATAGAATCTTTTTTTCTGGGAGGAAAGGTCAAAATTATTTCAGGGAACTCATTAATGAAGTGTTAGGTTTATGGCGGTCTTTGTCTCACTTCTTTTTAAAAGTAAATGATTCATTTCTTGGCTGAATATTGACATTTGTATTATTTTGAATTGTTTTTCAAAGTATCCCTAAGGCTATTAATACAGCTACTACTTCTACAGTTTCCACAAATAGTAAAATTTAATTCCTTCATTGAGAGCTTGATCAATAAGAAGCACTTTCAAAATGTTTGTATCTCCTCGGGCATTTAACCCTCCCAATGATTTAAGTACTACTACTATCTTCATTTTTACAAATGAAGAAATGGAAACAAACGTTAAGTAGCCTGTGTGCAGCTAGCAAGCTGGTGGGACAGACATGCGAACCAAGAACTCTGCTTTTCTAAGCTACATACATAAAATGGGGAGACATTGTGCAAAAAATGGAAGTATAATAAACCCTGTAAATCTTGAAACTGAAAAAAAAAGAGATTGAATATGACCTAAACAACATAGTACTTAAGTGTGACAACTGACATATTGTTACACAAACAAGAAGTGAATTCATAGCTGAAGCCCAAAGATGTGGAATTCTTTTCTTACTACTAAATAATTAATTAGTGAAGGAATAAAGTTGGAACTCTTACTCTCAGAGATTGCTTTATCTTCACTGAATTATATTACTATTCCTATTACAGTGTTCCAGAAAATTTAATTCATTTCTAACAAGTTTTGATCATATGTCGTAAGTAATCTCTAGCTGGTTTCCTAGTAATTCCCACCTCCTGGTATTCATGCATCTATGTAATCTCTTCCCCTTAAGTATGTGCTAGGCTTAATCACTCTTTTGTAATGAATTAAATTTGGGATGTCACTTCTGAGATTAGGTCACAGAAAGACCACGGCTCCCAACTGAGGCTCTCTCTCTCCCATTCTCTGTGTCCCTCTCTCTCTTTCTCATTCAGAGCCCTCCCTCTGGGGGGAAAGCCGGTTGCCAAGTTGTGAGTAGCCCTATGGAGAGACTCACATGGTCAGAAACAATTCCTAGTTGCTAGTAAGAATCTGGAGATTGCCAACAGGCATAAGAGAGCTTGGAAGAGGACCGTCCCCTACTCAAACCTTGGATAACGACAGCCCCAACCAACACTGGGATTTCAGTCTCACGAGAACCCTGAGCCCAAATCACAGGGCTAAACTGCCTCCAGATTTCGAATCCCCCGAAACTGAATTCTGAAGTCATTTTTAAGTGCAATAACACAGAACTAATATACCATATACATATTTCAAATATATTTATAAAGGCAGGCATAGACACTTAACATAGCATACCTTCAAGGATAAAATTCTAACATACTCAAATTAGTCAAATTGTCTTTCTCTCAAATTATTTCATCTCATGCCAAATCAGATGAAAAAATAAACTTTACTTAAAAATTAGGTCTAATTAAGGATTGATAGACAAAGTTATTCTCCAATGAGATGGAGCGGTGGTTAAAGAGATTCCATTTTTACACCTTGGCTACAGCTGAACTTCCTCCCAAATATAATAATGAATTCCTCCACCTCTACATTCAGAAATTGGTCAAAATTTTATGGAAATATGGCCATAGTTGCAGAAATGTGCTTTGTACTATTAAAAGTAACCTGCAATATTTTCCTATAATAAATGTAATACAATTGTGTTACACTGAGTAAGTACATTTACTTGGAAAATGTATTTAAACGTGATTTAGCACTCCCATCGCAACAAAATCGGTCTCTCATAATTTGTACTGGTAAGTCTCTGTGACTTTAATAAATCTAGCAACCTTTTTTAAGAGAGTTCAAAAGCCTAAAATATAAAGTGCATCTCTATAAACTGAATGAATTGTGAAAGGGATTTGTTCAATCCTTAATAATTTCTTAGGACACATGTAGAATTCAGAAACACACTAAGTATTTCATCCCTAAGTATTGTCTTCGCAGAAGGACTGCAAAGTAAGAAAACTAAGTCCGATTCATAGTGAGAATTTGTACCAATATCTAGTCAGATTACATTTCAGGGGAAATGCTAAGTATTTATCCATGAAATTTAAATGCGACTTTTAGCATCCTTTATGATAAAGTTCAGTGGACGTTCTGTAGCTGATCCTGTGAATAAATCCAGCTGCTACTGACCAGCGGCCACTCTGTATTCCAAAAGAAGCAAAGGATGTTGGGTAGAGGTCTGCATTGTTTTTAAGGGTCGAAGTTGAAAGAAAACTGCAGTTTTCTCTTTATATAGCATGTATTTCCCCAAATGCATCACTTTCTTTTTCATCTTTCCTTAAGAACCCTATCTCATTTCCTACCTGTAGGCCATGACTCCTACTGAGAGAAGCACTGTGTGCAGAAACGCTAAGGGGAGGACGCAATTCAACTCACACGGTTCACCATGGAAACACTTGATTAACAGGTTTTACACAGACGTGTTCACATTTTATTTCTTATTCACCAATACACTCATAATCTAACATTAATTTCACTAGTTGCTTTAATGACATCATATTTATGTTATATTTTTCCAAGTATTTGGAAGGAAAAGAAATAAACCCAAAAAACTTTGCATTTCAGTCCTTTTCATTTTTTTGATTTGAATTAGAACCATTTTTCTGCTTAGTGCCATGATTACTAATGGTGTGTTAGTATGTTCTAATTTCTGCTCAGGATTATAAAACCAAGAACCTTAAAATTACAGAAAACAGTAAGACCCACTAAATAAAGAAGACAAGAACAAACAAACAAACATTGCCACCAACCTACAGCCCACATGTCAACTTGGGAAAAGACCACAGTAGTAATAGTTAGAAGGCAGACTAGTCTCGCTGAGACGGGAGGGGACTGGAGAAGGGTTAGGGCAAAGAGAAGCGCGGGCAGCTCCTCTTCCTGGTAGGAAAGTTAGGTCAGCATTTCAATCCTATTATTCTTGATCAATGATACTTATTAGATAGGCTTGTTTTTTTTCTTAGAAAAGTTTTGTTCTATTAAAATGACACTACTGCTCTCTGTGTCTTTTAATTGTAGTGATGGAATGATTTTGACACATTTGCATTTTGCAGTGGCCCTACCTGCGTCGGGGGTCTGGCGTTGGCAAGATGGTGAGCTGGGGGCCGAGGGCAGTCCACAGGCAAGGAGTGGGCACTGCACACCTGGCCTTCTATGCCTCTTCAACATGTCAGACACTGATCATTTCTCTCGGTGTATGTGTATCTGCGTCTTGAATTTTACCTTTTAGGCTGATAAACAGTGAATATTTAAAATACAAATGACTACTGTTTCTTACGGTCACCTTGTCAATCACCTTATAGAAGGATGAGGTAACAGCACTACAGCAATCAGAGTGACCACAGAGGGAACCTTAAATTAGAAGTCATTAAAATAAAGAAAGAATAATTATAATTTCACTTCTTAAATTCTCATGTGATATTATCATTATGAGGAGCAGAAAACACAATATAAATAAATATGACTAGAGAAACTCTAAAAAATGCAAAAATTTTAGTATGGCATACTTATGCTGCATGTAAATATGTACACAAGAGTATTTAGGCTTGGAATAACTAAAAAACAAAATGCAAATAAACCAAGGTGAAATTTCTATTGCTTCTTGAACTGTTTCAAAAATAACCCTGCAAGCCATTAATATACAGTAGGGAAAAGACAGCCTGTTCAATAACGGATGATGGGAAAATTCGACAGCTGCATGCGAGAGAATGAAACTGGATTATTGTCTAACTCCATGTACAACAGTAAACTCAAAATGGATCAAAGACTTGAATGTAAGACATTAAACCATAAAACTCAGAGGAAAACATAGGCAAAAATCTCTTGAACATAAGCATGAGCAATTTTTCCTTGGACACATTTCCCCAGTCAAAGGAAACAAAATAAAAAATGAACAAGTCGGACTAAGTCAAACTAAAAAACTTCCATACAGCAAAGGACACCATCAGTAGCACAAAAAGTCAACCTACAGTATGGGAGAATATATTCATAAATTATTTTTTCCAATAAGGGGTTAACATCCAAAATATACAAAGAACTCATAAGTCTCAACACCAAAAAAACAAATAACCTAATAAAAAATGTACAGAAGACCTGAACAGACATTTCTTCAAAGAAGACATACAGATGGCCAACAGACACATGGAAAGATGCTCCATATCGCTATAATCAGGGAAATCGAAGCCACAATGAATATCACCTCACACTAGTTACAATGACCACTATCCAAAAGACAAGAAATACCAAGTGTTGGTGAGGATGTGGAGAAATGTGAACTCTCTATGCTGTTGGTGGGAATGTAAATTGGTGCAGCCACTGTGAAAAGCAATATGGAGGTTCCTTAAAAAATAAAAAATAGAAATACCATTCAACCCAGTAATTAAACTTCTAGGAATTTACCTGAAAACAAAATCCCTAATTCGAAAAGACGTATGTGTCCTTACATTTTTCACCTCATTATTACAATAGCCAAGATATGGAAGCAACCTAAGTATCCATCAATAGATGAATGGATAGAGACTATGTACATACACACAACAGAATATTATTCCACCATAAAAATAAAATTGTACCATTTGCAACAACATGGATGGATCTAGAGGGTATTATGCTCAGTGAAATAAGCCAGGCAGAGAAAGACAAACACCATGATTTCACTTATTGGTAGAATATAAAACAAAGCAAAACAGAATGAACAAAACAGCAGTAGACTCAGACACTGACCACTGGTGGTTACGAAGTGGGGCGGGTTGGGTTGGATAGATGGGAAGAATGAGGGGGTAAAGGGACACAGAAGTTCACAATTATAATATAATTTGGTCATGGGGACACTAGTACAGCACGGAGAATATAGTCAATGATTCTGTAACATCTTCCTATATTGACGGATAGTAACCACAGTAAAGGAGTTAAGGAGTTAATTACGTGGGTAACTGTTAAACCACTGTGTTATATATTTTAAAACCAATATAAGACTGTATATCAATGATACTTCACTGTCAATACTTTTATGTATATACCATAAGGGTCTCATATTATGAGATCTCATACCCATGCAAAATTTATGAGGAGCTTTTAGAAGTACAGTGCATACTTATCTTTCTAACAGGCTGCTTAATGATTGCAATCATATCACAGAATGTCACAATTCTAAGAAGTTAGTAATAACAGAGCAGATGGTCCTAATTATGTAAGTAATATGCAGGAAGCATTCAAAAGGAACTCAGAATATTTTGTGTGTGTGCATGCATGCGTGCACATGAGTGTGTATGCAGAAAATAGTAATGAAAATATATACATGCATATATGTCTTATATTGATGAAGACAATAAATACACCTACATAGTTCTACTCTACTATTTTCTGTATGGCAAATCCTTCAGGCTCCAAATATATTGAATAGAGAAGGATGTTCTGTAATATAGGAATAGATTGCAAAAATAATTTCTTAACCTTTCTCTGTTTGGTGTTCTGATGTCTTGGAGTGTCACATCAAAAGAGGGAGGTAGTGTTGTTTGCATTCATTCTATAGCTAACCATTTGCCACTTTAGGAGGTGACAAAATGCCATGCATTTAATATACATTTCCCAATTTTGTAGCACTATAACCTTCTGAAATTAACTTTGACCCAAAGATCCTTTCCTTGCAAAAAAAACTATTGTCAATACTGATTGCAATGAATGTAGTAAGTTGTATATCATCTCTGGATTTGAAACTAAAATCACTTGGAAATGTAACCCTAACTGCTCATTCTAGCAGCCCAAAATTATTTCAAAGACTGACATATTTTAATTGAAGCGAATGAGCAGACATAAAATTGCAGAATGGCACATTCCAACATAGTTATGCACTTTACAGTTCGACATGAGTTTTCCCTACATGAACCCTGCTCCCGCAGATAGTATCCCATAATTTCCCATACAACAAAGAGATTATACAAATTCATTAACAGATGAAAATCAAGTATTAAAGAAGATGTATAACATAATATTCAAATCATAATTTATACAAATTTAAAACAGCATAAGGAGTATTAGGCGTAAAGTATGAACTACAATAAACATTAATAAATTATTAATGGTGCATTCTGAGAAGAACTAAAGGGACTTGATTCAAAGAGAATTAATGTAGAAGGAAACATGTGCCTTTTATTTCATGATTTAAATTCTGTAGATAGCACGGTTTGATAGGCAACACTTCAGAGAATTACAAGCTCTAGAAACAATCAACTTTCATTCTAAATGATAAAAATTAATACAGATGTTATTCTAAATCAAACTTGAAGCATTTTTATAGGCAGCAAAATTACTATGGAAGTTCTGAACCTTGAAATACTAATTCTCGACCAGAGATGATGCTTTAAATTGCAATCAACTTGTCATAGTAATTTTCCTCTTTAAAAAATTTTGGTTCAGAAAGTCAGTTTTTAGCAGTTTGTCATTTTCCCCTAAAATTAAAGCTTGTAAGATTGATGATTTACAGGTCAAAATATGAAGGTTCATAAAATATTAAAACTCTTCGGGGGTGAATTCAGGCAACACAACTGAATAAAAGTTAAGGAAAAATAGTTACACCTCAGAAAATAAATAGTTGGCAAGACAGGGAAATTTAAAACACACACCAATGGCAAACTGCCGTTTTTCACTCCTGCAGGATATTAGATTGTTATCATCGATTTGATATGGAAAAGAATTTACCGAAGGAAATGTATACAGTTGTCATACGAGAACATTTTGTTTTATTAAGACACCTAAAACACTTTGTTACCAGGCAAATACACCTGATAATGCCCTTCGATTTGGCTGTGGCTTTACGAAAACTAAAGGAAAAACAAAGCCATACACATCAGAAAGTGCATTTTGGCCGCAAGGGAGAGCTTGGGCACCTTCAGTGTGATAAAAGTTCAGTCACATCATGAGATACTGTGGTCTTCCTTCTTCAAGCAAAACAATAAAAAAATTCACATTCTTTCCAACTCCCAGCAGCTGAAACTCAATGCGAAGGAGTCTGAAACTTAGCATGGGGAAAATTAAACACTGATGTTTAGCCAGATTTTCACTGTTTTTTAAAATAGTGGGTAGAATGCATACGAGTCAAAGGTATCTACAGGCAATAGACAGTCTTCAAATAAAGGATGCTATTGTTTCAGCAAACCTCATTGTCTTTTACTGCAAAATTTACTGCAAACTGTCGCCAAGAACTAAGACAGACAAGATGTGGGGTCTTTAATATCTAAGCCAAGCATCCGAGGCTCCAGGACCAAACACTGAAATGTGATGCAAGTTTAGGAAGATGTTTTAGTAGATGTGGCAAACTTCCCTTAAATACTTGAACTCAAGAAGCTGGGAAACAGTAACTGTCCTGTAAATCATAGTGAAACAGAGAAATTCGGATGCTCAATGGGAAATTCCTGGCTATTTGTCTGTTGGCCATTTTTAGAGGTCTGCTAAAAAATAAAATGTATTTTCATTGTATATTTGATTTCATTTGAAGTAACTACATACATGTGTACTTCTTTAAATTTATCCAAATTTACTTTCTGAAAGGCCTTTTTAAGAACTGATTGTTCCTTCAGTGTTCTAGATTTTCTGCATCCACCAAATGGTTAGAATGGTCAAAGATGATCTGAAGATGTACACAGAGAATGAACTGCCTAAGTCTTAATGACTTTGCTGTCACATCATTCTTAATGTTTATAGGAGGTCCTGAATATTCAGTAACAGTATTAATGTAGAAGTATTCGGTAAATGAGGCTTTGTGTGATTGCCAGTGTATAGTTACAGAATACTAAGTTAGAAACTAGAATGTAAAATTAAGTCACTTCTTCAGTTCTATAGGGCTTTGCCTTCATGTAACTGTAGTTTTGGAAGGGTCCGTGAATCTTAGAAGGTGTCTGAGCTGATATGCATTTTATATATAAGTCATTGCATTGTTTACAGTTGGGACCAGCCTAAATATTTTCACTGGTCAATAAGTTCCTTAATCTAAACCAAACTTAAAAAAACCTATTTAGTCTCTTTAGGCTGTTTCATACCAGTTTGGTTTTAAATAAGCTACCTAGAGTTAAAAATACTTCTGAGATAGTCTTTCATCATAGAATTTGATGAAACTCACAAAAGATAAATTCCTCATAATAATGAATTCATACTAACATTCTATTTTCTAACTTTTGCTTAACTACAGAGCTTATATATTACCTTTGAAGATTAAAAAATGTTTTAGTGTAGTGCATTTTATAGCACTGGACTTCATAGGGATCATTTTATTTATATCTGAAGAGAGTACCTTGATTAGGAAAGACTAACTATTTGAATATAACAACAGATGAATATTATGATAATTGTTAATAACAGAAGTTTTACTATTCATATATATTGCAGTGATTTTTCAAACAATTAAGTGCATAATGTTGATGAATCTTTTGTCTTTGTGCTATATTGTTCTGAATTATTTGTCTATCTATGAAGAAAAACAAATGAAATACAATATAACTTGCTTGTAGAGCTCTCCTACTTAGTAGACTCATTAATGCCCTGGGATAAGATAAAAAAATATAAGTCTAACACCTTAAGTATAAATTGTGTGGGGGAAATTGGAGAGTTACATGGCAAATAATAAAACTGGACCACTGTCCACACCATACAGAATGGATTAAAGACCTGAAAATGATAAAACTCCTAAAAGAAAACATACAAAATAAACTCTTACATTGGCTTTAGCAAGTTTTTTCTGAAGAAGTTTCCCTACACAAGGGAAAAATGATCACAAATAAACAAGTGGGACTACATCAAACTAAAAATCTTCTGCACAGGAAAGGACACCATCAACAAAATGAAAAGGCAACGTACAAAATGGGAGAATATACTCGCAAATGATGTATTTGATAAGGGGTTAATACCCAAAATAGAAAAAAAATCATACTACTGAACAACAATAAAAAACTCCCAAATAATCTAAATAAAAATGAGCAGAGGACCTGAAAAGACATTTCTCCAAATAGACAGATGGCCAACAGATATATGAAAAGATGCCCAACATCACAAATCATCAGGAAAATGCAAATCAAAACCCCAGTAAGATATTACTACACACCAGAGCGGTTATTATAGAAAAAGAGAAGAAATAACAAGTATTGGAGAGGATGAGGAAAAAAGGAAACACTCATGAATTGCTGGCAAGATACAAATTGGTGCAACCACTATAAAAACAGTATGGGGTTTCCTTAAAAAATTAAAATCACAAATACTATAAGACTCAGTAACTCTACTTCAGGGTATCTACCAAAAGTAAACAAAATCACTCATTCGAAAAGACATGTGCACCCCTATGTTTACTGCAGCACTATTTACCAATAGCTAAGATATGGAAGCAACCTAAGTATTCATCAGTAGATGAATAAAGAAGATGTGGTACATATTTATACTCAGCCGCAGAAAGTAAGGACATCTTGTTATTCATGACAACCTGGATGGACTTAGTGGGTAGTAAGTGAAATAGGAAATGATATAGGAAAATGATAGACATGCTATTTCACCTATAGGCAGAATTAAAAAACAAAGCAAATAAAACAGAAGTAAACTTAGAAATAGAAAACAAACTGGTGGTTACCACAGGGGAGGGGTTGGGATATGGGCAAAACAGGTGAAGAGGATAAAGAGGTAAACACTTCCAATTATATATATACCCAACTAAACAATTTTCTATTGTCACAAAACTGTCATTAATTTCTAATTTTATATATATATGTATATGGAAATGCAGTCGGTGATCATTTGGATAACATATAAAATCAGAAATCAATTACAGCTATGTGATGATCGAAAATGTTTTAGTTTGGTATTTTTTAATCTGACATTTTATTGGCAGAACTTTTGTAATTTGTTGTTCAATATCGCCAATGGTTTAGATATGCTCTTGATATTAAAAATTGTTATGGTAAAGAGAACCGGTCATGATAAAAGTAAATAGTTTACTTCTAGAGGTCTAAGTAACACTGAATATCTTAATTCATTAATTCTTGGCCATCTCTCTATAGGATGTAAAGGATCACTTTTTGTCTGATCCTTCTAACCACAGTCCCAGCGTCTGACAAGATGAGGGCAGGTCTGTGTTTGTGGGGTTCTTTACTAGTTACCAGCCCTGGAAGAGTGGCTGGTCACTGACACTTTTCAATAAGCACTTATTGAATGGATACCAGACAGACTGTGGTATACAAAACAACAAGCCCATATTAGTTTTAGAATATTCTTAATTGCCAGTATGCCCAAGACTGAGATCAATCACATCTAGCTGGGTTTTCCACAATAATCATTAAGCTTGAAATAATTTTGGACTTTCTTAGAAAAGACGAGTCAAAATGATAGAAGGAAAAGTACTTTGGACTGTGAGTAAAGAAACCTGAATGTTAGTTTAGACTTCGCCCTGTGGTCTTGAACAGATCACCACTTAACTTGTCTGACACTTTGTGTTCCTTGTTAAAAACAAGCAAAACAAAGCAAAACAAAAATACTTCAAATAATTACCAGGGTAGTTCCGCTCCTAAACTCCAATAAATTATCAAAAATTATATTTGATGCAAATTACTCGGATACCTTTTTCTAGAAATAAAGGAATGAATGCGTTCTTTGCTTTGTGTAGACCTACTGTATCCTGGGCTTGGCTTTACCTCCTTCTAAATCCAGAGGTGGCCTATAGGTGAGTCCCCTTCTCTGCAATCTGCTGCACTCATGTTACAAGTCCTGAGGAACCTGTCGGCCCATTAGATACTTTTGTCGCTAGCACTTAACTGCGGGCAGCCAGCTAAGAGCCCCATACTCACGTCCTGATTCTGTCATGGGGGCTGTTCTATGTGGACCCAACACACAGCCCTTACCTGTGCCATTGAGAAATCTGAGCTTGCAGCAGCTGAGCTTCCCAAAGAGTCAAAGTGAAATCGGTGTCAAATCGCTTGTTTCATTGTATACAGCCAATCTAATTTTAGTAATTGGCTGGAGCTCCACAATCATTAAAACATTATCAGAGTATTCTTACCACTAAAACATTACCAAAACATAGACTTTAAGAAACCTTGAAGTTGAAGGGTGTTTTTGTTTTCATTGGAATGGAGACTTTTCAAGGTAATTAATATGAAGCAATACATCAGCCTTAGAATTTCCAACCTGTACGATGTTGGGTGACAGACTTGTGCTTTTTAGACTAACTGTGAGGTCTTGCACAGACAATTCTATACTATTAATGCCCTTTCCAGGAAAACCCAACGAACTGGGGGGAATCAGGAACATAAAATGATCCGTGGCAAGTCTGACTTTAAGACGGAAAACAAAACAATTTCACAAAGAGTTGCTCTCTCTCCTTGTTCTCCCATAGGTATGCCACATAAAATTAACTTTTGAATCCTTAAAAGAAATGATGAAGAAACAATGAGGCTACATAGTTCAGTAAGTTCACCCGGCGTCACCACACAGCTAGATGTGATGTTTCATCGCCAATAATCTCAAGCCAGGCTTGACTGGACTCTGAGGCTTGCTCATAGGGTCAGGCCTGCCATATCCCTGGCATGGAACTCTTCAGTGCAGAAGCATTCTGTTCTATATTATTAATGAAGTAAGCCTGCCTACGATTAATAAAGCAAAGATAAATAAATAAAGGTGCTTTGAGGACCTGGAGGCACTGTTCCCTGGTACATTGAGAACCCGAGTCATTCAGAAGCCCAACTTTTTCAGTAGCCAGGCATTGGTTTGTTATTTCAAAACACCTCTTCCTCCGCAGTAGCACTTTCAAACACATTATAATGAAATCCTGAGCAGGCAATTCATCAAACTGCAGTGCGAACTGGAACAGGTTTTATGGCACTTCTGCTGTAAAAATAAAAGACCGAAAAGCTAAAATGAGCCGTACTTTACAAAACACACAGCGCTGGGTAACATAACATCGACTTTCCTGCTGAAGGGACCTCCAAGCTCTTGGAAAACAATGGCAGGAATGTGGGCAGGCCATGGCTAATCAAATGAGAAGGACCTCGTGCGAGGAGCTGCAGCTGCCCCCCCGGGCTGGGGACAGTCCAAACCCTGCACTCCAAGCGTGGCCGTCGGCTGGGCTGGGCGGCAGGGTCTAAATGCAATCCGAGGATTTCCAAAAGGGGTTGGTCTCTTTCTTATGTTTCCTTATTTATTTAACAAATGTTCAAAGGTAGACTACACATCCCTGGGCCACAATTTTCCATAGATTAGCTTTTAATTTTCAGCCAGTGGTCTTCGCTACTGCAGGTCTTAATATCGCAAGTAAACAGGGACTCTGATTGGAATGAAATGTTATGGCAGTATTTCATACTGGGATCACTTTCTGCAGATGTTTTCATTTTAGTTTCTGTTTACTCAACCTTGCAGGGAAGCCAATATTAGTAACGCAGATGATATAATTCAAGCCTTTTAATTTTTTTTTGACTGCAGAAACCATTTGAAAGGGTATCAAGTTGCACCGAAGGTTATGTTTATGCAGCAAAATTGCATAGCCAATTTATGCTGAATGAAGGAAAATCATTAGCTTATACCCTTCATGGGCTACCTGTGTGACAACTATCATTTTTTTGTGTGAAAATAACAAGATTGTGTGTATGTATATATACTTATATGTATATGTATGAAATTGCAGGAGAATTAAAGGTTAACACCTAAATCTGGACTTATTTTAAAACTAAAATGCCATCATTTATGGAATAAGCTCATTTAACATGATATATGTTACTGGTAGATTTATTAACATTTTACAGCTATTTCATATGATAATTATTCATATCCTGTTATTTCTTCAAATTCAAAAATACAACTTAGATAAAGAATAATGCATAGCCCTCTTTTAAAAAAGTACAGAGTCCAAAATACAGAATTCCACACTAATGAGCTAACATACAGGAAAAAAAATCAATGGTTTAATAAGTACATAACATTTAATTTATATATTTTGTTCCTATTATGGCAATGTTGTTTGATTTTTCTGGAAATGAAATCTAAATAGCTTCATGCTGCTAAGAATCTTCAAAATTACCTTTCCATTTGTCATTTGTGTGAAACATTTACCTAAACCAGTAAACTCTACAATAAAGAAAAACTATGTCAGCGTGCATGTGTGTTGGTGGGGATAGGAGTTAAAATGTATTTAAAAACACAGGACATAAAATTTTGTGCAGAAGTTACACAAAATAAATTCCTTCTAAGTATCAGTGCTTCCAAGTGAAAAAATTCAATACAAGTCTTTTTTCATGTTGTTATGGGTTGTGTTTCATTGTAAGTGTACAGCTAATATAATTTTTTGATAATCTGGATTAAAAAATATTTACTTTTATTTAGTGAATACAGAAGTCAGATATTTTTCTCTGTTTTTTGCCCACAAATGATAAACAACACAGAGTATGGACAAGTATAGGTGAAACACACGCCTATCTGAAAAGATGCGAATGTTCATAGATGTTTTAAAATTTATTTATATTTAAAGCAAAAAGAACAAGATGCATGTTTTTCTGTGATTAGCTATGGTATTGCCATGTTCCTAAATTTTTCTCAAGATGTATAACCAAGAAGGTATCACACACAACTCATATAGATTTTTTAAGGATTGTTCATTATTAAATTCACTAGTAAATTGATTTAGAAAGATGTATTTTCATGAATATGTGAAAATAATACAGAAAGAAGATCATTTTAGAATTCTCTGACTAAATAGTGAGCATGTTTTAAGTGCCTCTGACAAAATGATTTCCTCTCTCCCTCCCTTTCCTCCTTCACAGACATGCAGGTGAATTTGACTCAAGTTCACCTTCTTCTTAGTAAAGAGTTAAAATACTCACAAATCATTTGAAAGACAAGGGTTCTTAAAAAATGTGCCTTCTCACTTCTTTTAAGATTATTAACTGTTTCTCTATGAGTTCAGATTACGTTTATAATTTTTCAAACCTCACTTAGCCCACTTTCTACTTCACAATACTCACCATTGTTTTCAAAGCCCCACTATAGCATTAACATAATTAAATTTGCAATAATTTATACATTTAAGTTAAATTGAAATCTATATAATTAAAATGTTAAGTGTTATTTCACTCTCATTCAAGGGCAGACAGCAGACTAAACAATTTATCAGTGACCTATGCCAATCATGATATAGTGATTATTTCAATTCCCTCTATTATTTTCCTAGTTGATGTCTTCCTGACGCTCTAGTTCAGCTGTGTACAGAAGAAAAAAAAATGCACATGATGTCTTTTTCCATTAGCAAACACCACACAGATAGGGTTACAGTTTATCTTTGTGAAGATTTCTCTTAGGAGCTTTTAAAAAAGTCTGAGCATAGGCAGAAATGCATAGAGCTATGATGTCTGTGTTCATATTTGTAGCAAGATTCTTTTTAATGTACCTATTAGTGAGAGCTAAACAGTTTGAATGTTGAAAGGAAGAGGCATGCAATTGATGTATAGTTCAACAGTCAATGGAATGCAGAGCTCATTAAATAGAATACATTTTATACAGCATTTTGAAACGCAGATACTTCTGAAACCTTGGTGCTTACATTTTTCCAATGTAACTATGCTAGTTAGAGTAAAGAATTGAATATATGTGCAATATCTTTACTCTCCTTCACATAACTCAGTAAAATGTAAGCAAACTGAAACTTTGAATTCAGCCTCAATATGATATCATGGTTTTGTGTTAAGTGAGTTAAAATAGATACAAATTGTAGTAGTTCTTACGCCCATATTACCCTAAGACATGCAATGCCATTGTGTCAACAACATTCCTACTCAAACACTAAGACTTGTTCAAAGCTAGCCCTGGTGGGGAGCAAACTGGGTTCTTGCTTAGGGCATATTTTGGAGAAAAAAGCTGGAATTTGAGCGCTTACATAGGTATCACTGCCCATTTTATCTAATCACCTGCAGTTGGATAGCTTTGCTGTTTCCAGGAGGCTGTAAGACTTCATGTTTAGAAGCTGCATCAAGACATCCTTGACACAAGCTGGATATAGGATGCCTCAGGGCAGCCTTGAAGAAGAGTGAAGGTTACTGTGGCTAAACGAATGAAACAGACAGAAAAACTGTCGGGCAGCTTAGAAAACGCACAGCGATTCTTGGTGGTTCCAGGCATAAAATTCTTAGGGGTAGTAGTCACACAGGCAGAGGTGTAGATGTCTATCTAAGCTGACTTTGTTTCCCACAATTGCTATCTTAATTTTATATTTACAGTGTGGTGATGTCAATCTATAAATTAGTCTATTGTTTAAGTATTCATGGACCTTAGGATCATGCTTCTCTGCAACCCAGTCCAGAAGATTTACTAAAATTATAATCCTGTTACCTGATTTTAGTCGTAGAGAGACAAAAAAAATCAATTTTTAAATACTGCATTGGGAATTACTATGTAAACTAATTTCATTGTTAGTATTCCAAAACAAACATACAAGGAATAAAACAAAAAAAACTATATATAATAAAATCATTGTGAGATATATCACTCTAGGGAAATACCTAATAATCAAATAAGGAAAACTTTCTGATCTTTCATTCATTCAGTGGTTTAAATCTGAATTTTAGTTCTATAGTACCAATTAAACAGATTCAAGGTAATACACACACGCACACACACACAGAAGATGTAGTACCTGATTCTCTAGCCCACGGCTCAGAGACCAGGCTTTGGTAAACTAGGAGAAGGAAACCCTCTGTGGATTTATGCAGAGGTGAGGGGCTTGTAAAGATACCTTGAAAGGAGTTTTGAAACTACCCATTCACATAACCCCCAAACACAGAATTCTCTCTCTAAAGGAGGTGTAGACACAGACTGGAGCCGACAGCTGTGCAGGCTGCCAGCTTCAGGAAAACTGTTCTCCCCTGCAGCTAAGCATACATTTTTGTGTTTCTGGAAGAAAATGAGAGAGGGGGATGAAAGAGGTGCTATTGTGCCTGATCTATAAGGAGTGAGCTCTCTTAGGACCCACGGGGGATTTAAACTTACTAGCTGCTTTATTTATTTATTTTTCTGCTGTCTTATTTCTGTTCCTTAGGTAAATTAGGAATATGGAGTCCACTTCTTTTTCTGTTGTTCCCTCTACAACTAATTCCCCTTTCTAATAATTATTATGGTTAAATGGAAGGAAAAGATATTGCAGTTATCAAGTACCCTAGATTAAAAGAAAACACTTTTAGAGCTCAATCTTTTGGACAGGGATAAAGAAATCGGTAGGGTGTTGAAAAAATGTAATTAGCATTCAATAGTTTATTTAAATAAAAACGTATGTATCTGATATCATCCTTGAAATTCTAGGGAAAAACAAACAGCTATTCACTCTTGCAATGAAGGAGAACAATCTGAATTTTGATGAATACCAATGACTCTGAGTGCTAACCCATGACTTTTTGGTGAAAATTACTTTGTTTTAGAAAAATTATAAATTGCAGCAATCACACAGAAAAATAGTAATGACTAATTTTACCCACAGGCCAGGAACTATATTATAGCTATTTTCCACAATTGATTCATTCCATGCTTGTAACAAGCCTTTGAGGTAGGTAATTCTTATTACTGGCATTTTATAGACAAAAAAATTTCAGGTGTCGAAGATGTGAAATAACATGCACGGCCTTGAACCAATTCACAAGATGACAATTTTTATGATATTTCAAATGGCAGAGAATTGCCACTAGATTATGTATCAGGTTAAAAATAAAACACCAGCAATGACAAAAAGATTCACTAGGACTCAAATATTTTTAAGAATGGGAGGGAGGGAAGAGAAAGCAGGAACCTCCTTCCTGAAAATGTAGTTAGAGATTAGATAAGGAATGCAAAACACTGAATTTTGGCTTTAGCAAAATTGGGTTCAACTTGAGAGTGCCATTTAAACAAAAGAATTTCTTAGTTGGAAAAGTCACATTTGTTAGAATGTTAGAGAACATGCTATCAAACAAAATCCAAGTATTTTGTAATAAGTGTATAAATGTAGATAGATAGAAACATGTTCACATATACAAAACAGTTCAGATTGCAAATGTTAACCAATTACAGTGTCCGGCACTGCAAATACCAATAGTACTTTATATATAAGCAAAAGTTCCAGGGAGAAGTGCTGGATGCAATCCACATCTGACAATAAGCAAGAGAAAAAGGGGAGCAGAGAGGGAGAACAAGATGATAGGGAAGTTACATGTGTGTGTGCGTATGTGCTCAAGAGACTAGGATGTCTTCAGTGCAAAGAAAACACTGAGCCCTCAATGAAAGAGAGAAGCTCTACCAGAATGAATGGATAATAGTAAAAAATAATCTGCAGGAAGGCAGCTGCCTAATATAAAGTAATGAAATCAAATACTCTTTAGTGGGTGTATAAAAGTACTTGCAAGACATTAGAGCATTATTGAGAATATATCTTTTCTTTTATCAGAACAGCAAGGAAGCATACTGGAACCTTTTAATTGTACCCATTCACCACACAGTTCTACCTTTCTGGCTTCATTTTAATAAAAAAGAACAGTTCCACGAACGCCTGTGGAATTTTTTTTTAAGTGTGAGTATACTTATGGTGACCACTACTAAATTGGAATGATTCTGAAAATTGAAGGAGAAATAAGTAAATGTAGAAATATAGTTTTTATAAAAGCAGTTCACATTTGTATGTGCAAAATAAAGTAACTGTGATTCATCATATAGATTTGTCTTAAATACAGACCAAGTGGTCTTAAGATCCATTCAGAGGCAGCAATTACTATCAGGAGTTCAGTAAAAATGAGATTATATGCAGATGCACATGGGCATCTATTTTTTTGATTATTAAAAGAGCTCATAACTTCATAATATTCATCAGCCCAGGTTCAGTCTACAGCAGTTGTTTGTTCTCTAACATCCAAGAGAAATCAGCCAAGAATTTGCACTCCGGTGCTAGTCATAATGACTAGCATGTTCATGTTAAAAACAAAGACTGCAAAATTTCCCCAGATCTGTTTCTTACCACTTGATCATGTTTTATAACAGAAATGGCAATAAACAATACTGACATTACGTGAATTCAAAATTCACCTACTGGTTTATGTAACTATTTATCTTCAAAATTCGTTCAAGATAGGCTGTTGAACTTGGTTTCAAAAACTGGCTCCACGGTTTGGAGATGTTGAGCCAAGTAAGTCAGCCCCTTTGAATCTCAATTTAATCAAGTATAAATAAAAAACCTACTATTTCCTTTCCTTTGTATAAGATAAAGTGAGATAATACATATAATAGTACAATGTTTCAGATAAATTCAACAGGGGGCTCATCGATGGGTGGGTGGCTACTGCACCTTAATATTTTAAACATGATATGTTTATATATTATTAGATTGTGTGTGTATGAAAAATTTAGAACAGAGCTGGGTACATATGATCAATAAATCTTAAATAATTTCATCTCTTCTCTCCTATCTGAGCTCTTGCAATAGCTTCACCACTCGGTTTTCTACCTCCAGTCACACTAGGCTTTATTTATCTTCCAACCGTTACCAAGTAACCTTTCTAAAATATACAAATGTGGACATATCACTTCTTTTAATGTGTCTTGATTATTTTATCATGGAACCGAAAGCCCTTCATTTCAGAATCACTTCTAGGTGACGCAGTTTCCAGAATCTCCTTCTTGCCTCCCGACAGCGCTGATAATACTCCAGTGTAAGTTATTCACTCTTATTTGGGTGTACCTCGTTACATTTTGAACTATCCATGACCGGGAACATCCGATTCACCTTAGGAACTTAATAGGTGTTCGGCAGGTGTTTGGTGACTGAGTGGACAGTTAATAGAGGATGGAGAAATAAAAATGTGCCAACTACAGGTGCAGAACAGGCATGGACTGCTTTAAAATAAGATAAAGTCATTTTAATGACTATATTTTTAAATCTGCTTAGTTGAAAGTCTCTTTTGCATAAAGCCCCTTGTTCAGACAACACATGCTGCTGAAAGACTTTCTTGGTTTGGAATGGTTTTGCTCTTAGGATAGTATCTTTGATATCAAAGCAGGAATCACGTTTAGGACAATGATCACCTTGCTTCCCCCACATCTCCATATTTCCCCAGCAGATACATGACCTGTTAAAGTACCCATGGCATCTTTCCAAAGGGCTGCTTCTCTTGGACCACATTCTCATTTATTTTACACTTCATCCCCATGAAGACAAAATTCTCACCTGGCACTCAAGAGCTCCCCCCGTGTGCTCCTACTTTTCATCGTGATGTGCAATAACCTTCAACTCCAGGAGGCGCCGACTAGTCACTGCCCATCCTCAAAAATAACCTTGCTCATCTTCAAGGCTTTACTTATGTTCTTCCTCACACAAGAATGGCCTTGTAGATGTGAAGATGCCTCACCCGTGTCTCCCTTCGAGGAAGGACTGTGGGCAGTGCGGTCAACAGCCAGCCTCCAGGTCGTGGCAAGTTCAGGGTCAGCCTCAGAGGCCAAAGGCCACCTACCCGGAGACCAAGGCCTCCCACTTCTGACAATCCACTGAGGAAGGGTGGAAGGATCCATTTCTGCCTAATTCAGGATGCTCTAATGGGGAAGATCGGCTCCGCCTCCCTGCCGGGTGGCTGAGGTTTAGCCAGCCTGTGTCACAGTGTGGCTTCTCCCCCTGCCCAATCCTGCCCTCCTTGCCCCTCCTCCATAAATGCTCATGCCTTATGCACACCTTAAATTCCAAATTCCATCCCTGTATCTACTTCCAGACAAATAGTCAGCGACAATGGTCCCCCTTACACTGTCTCCTGCCCACATCACCCATCATTTCATGATCGACTCAGATTTTACGGGCATCTCTTGACCAATGAAGCCCAAGGTGGACTGATTCTACCTTATTTTTATAAGCACTTGCTTATTTATTTATGACTTTCATTTATTTATTTTTACTTTTCTGAATTCATACTGAAGAGAATTTGGTCAATTTAATGTGAAGATGAAAAGAAAGCAACATCTTACACATCTATTTCTATTATTTATAATTGGAATGAAGCCCCTTTCTGGAAGTTCTCTAAAGGAAACCATTTAGCATTTAGAAGCATTCTTACATTCTTAGTTCCATATCTGCTATACATGGAGGTATAATTTTAAAAATCCTGCAGCCGGGGGTAAGATCAAATACCAATTAATGTGAAATCAGCACTGGATAATTCAATAAAATGAAGCCTAAACAGAGCACTAGAAGATGCATCAATATCTCTAAACTATGTTTGACAGTATCAATTCTGTTTGGTTGTGATGTGGCAAGTCAAACTTCGGGCTTTACTCAAAATAAAGTATGTTTAAGTTACTAGTAAAGATATTTCAGATGGTAGTTATCATAAATAATAAAAGTACACTTAACTCACAAGTAACAAATCACCCCTTCAAGGAGATGGGATGGTCTAATTATTTCTAATAGAAACCACTCTTTTTCTTTTCTCCTATGAAAACCTAGGAAATATTATGGGAAACATTTGTTTAGCTATTTGATTCTTAGTGAATTTCTCCAAAATGTTCAGTTAAATCTAGAGATGGAGGTGCAAGTTGGCAGAAATATAGATTTAAACCTAAAAAAAAATAGTTTGCAAGAATCCTGGCTTCTACATATACACATGAAATTAAATTTAAAATATGCTAAAAATAACATGTGTATTCCCAGAAATGAAAACCTTGTTTGACTTCCTACATGTGTCCTTCTGTTGATGAGAACAGAATTGTGCTCCAGCTGTGAGAAGTTTCTTTTATACTTTTCAGAGTTGAAACACACATATATATACCCACACTTTTTGCCTTTAAAATGCTTAATAAACCCACTTCTGATGGCAACTTGTTGAAGAAATACAATATTTTTTTCTTTATTGCTACTTAGAATAGTGTGATCCTTATATCAAACCTTCCTTCTTCTAAGAGTAGTGATCTAATATATAATTTTAAACCTTTGAACACCATTTTCTTGCATGACAAAATTGATTTGTGTCAGAAATAAATAGTTGGCAGATAAACTATGTGTTCATTTCTTTCTGTATAATACTTTAAGGCAAGAGACGCTTACCAATGGGCTTAATGGGATAACAGGTCAGCTGATGGCCTTTCTGTGAGAGAATTACATTTCTACTGGCAATCATTGACGTACAAAATAAAAGCCTGGGTTGGAGCTTGAAAACTGTGAAGAAAAGCCCACCTCAGTCTTTTGAGCACAGAGAAGAAAAATGTCTTTGTTCTCCTTTGACACTTTGTCTTTGAGAAAGGAGCAGAGGTCTATAAACAGGCTAAAAGAATAAATAAATATATTTGATATATTATTCTATGTAAGAGACTCTCAAAAGATGGATACTTTTTGTTATCTTCACAAACAGTATACCATGTTTTCTAAAATACTTTTACCAGAACCTTGTAGTCCAAGGGAAAAGGAATTTCCCCTGAGATAAAAGCAAATACACTCTTTGAAAGTCATCCCAGGTATGAGGATTAGAAAGATAACTGGAAGCTTCATTTCTTTTATCTTATCACATCTTTCCTCCCTCACAGGAGGGTAAGTGCTAAGTCCTGTTTAAAAGAACACCACATCGGAGCTGCACAGACTATGGCAAAATTTCTTCTCGACCTGTTTACAGGCAAGAGGGAATGAGAGACTATCTCTTCCCAAGTCTTGGAAACTGTACATATCACAGAGGTGATGAAATGTCCCATCTTTAGACTATGTGGTTACATCGGGCAGCAGCAAGTAATAGCACATTTGAAGCGGCACTTTCAATGCTTTAGCAAAGGAATGATGCTCTTTGGTATAAACTGCACCAAGACACTACGATTCAGCAATGATAACTATCATTCAGTGCCTACAGTTGATCAACAATGAGAATGTTTCACTCTGTAAGAATTTTTAGCATTGGAGTTTAGGGCTAATGGATACACCTCATTGTCAGTGCTTAGCGTTCTCTTTATTAAGAGGAGCTGGAATGAAGTGCCACAGAATGAGTTCCCTTATAAAAAAAATAAAACATGGGGACAATGTACAGTGCAGGGAGTATAGTTAACGATACGTACCAACGTTGTACGGTGGCAGATGGTAGCTAGATTTACTGTGATCACTTCATAATGAATAGAAATGTTGACTATATTGTACAGCTGAAACTAATATGTCAACTATACCTCAATAAAAATAAAGAAATGGATTAATTACATGGTATATGAATTACATCCCAATAAGGCTGTTTAAAAAAAAAGAGGAAGAAAATGGACTGAAACTGAAGTTTTCAGTCCAGCTGGGAAGATTCTAAGCTCACACTTCTATTTGTGCAAAGGGACGCTGACTCTGTAGTGGGTTTTGTTTGATTTTTGGTGCTCAGATAAAATAATATACCTGAAATAATTTGATAACGTTGTTTAAAAAGCAAAGCTAATAGATAGTGATGCAGGGGAGTGATCCATGAATGGCATGAGGACTATTTTTAAAACACAAAGAATTTAAAAAGTAGACTTGAATGTGGGTTAAAAGATTTCATTGAGAAGAACAAGAATTTTGACAAACACAGACTGACATAAGTCAACTGGTGTGAAAGCAGTTGATCTGAAATGTTCTTTTGTAAAGTCTAATGCATTAAATGTGTGGTACAGTAGAACATTATCAAATTTAGACAACACACCTTGTACTATTGTGATCATTCTATAAGGTCTAGGCTGAAATAAATGTGTTGACTATCTATGAAAGAAAAGCTTAAAAACCTGAAGATTATAAGAACTGTGAAGAGAGAAGAGAAATTTCAGATGTCAAGTACTAGGGAAACTTGATGTAATTCTATTAACTAGAGATAGGAAATGGGGAACATTTGTCTTGGACACCATTTGGAGCATTTAATTACCAAGTCACCAAAATACCCTTAATCCACAATTACCTTACTCATAAGGTAGTTCCACAGCCCAGACTCAAGGACATTATTACAGCAAGGTTCATAACAAATCATTCATATCCATCTCCTTTAATAATCTATGTAAGGCCTGCACTACAGTAAAAAAGCAGCATTTCTTTTAAAACTCTACTGTAATTCAGATTTTACCAAAGCAGACTAACCTTGTGGTCAATGAAATCTGAAGTAGTGCAGTTTTTATGTTGCTTGAATATAGTGGTCTTTAAAGCAAATATTATTTTATGATATGTTAATAACACAAGGCATTTTACTAGCAATACTTAGCGGAGCATAGAGGCACCTCAGGCCCTATCTATTTGCACAGCAGCAGAACAGATCTGAGAATGATTGCAACTGTAACTCTTAGTCAAACACATTAGTCCATTTACATAGTGGGATGCTCAGCAGAGACCTGGAGATATTCTTTCAAGTTACGATTAGCATGTTTTCCCAAAATGTCGTTCCGCGCATAGACACCAAGTCTGAACTGTGAATTTAAAGCCATAGTAAGGGGAGCTTATTTGGTGCTATCTAAAAACCATCTAACTTTAACTGAACCCAAGCTTTGCTCCCCGACTCCGAGTCTTGAGAATCAATACAAAATAGATGAAACCTCATTTTTTCCCCTGAAACTATATAATCATATATTTTTAAACATCAAAATATTCTCAAAAAAATGCAAGGTGGCCTTGATATTTTACTTGGTTTAGAAGCCTGATAGACAAACACAAGTGCTGAAAGATATCATGTTGCCAAGTAGATTGCAAGGGATCAGTCAGACTGCTGTATTTGATGCAAAGTAGGAATAAATCCCCTAAAGATAAAAAGGAATTTGTTATTCTCTTCTGTAGCTTATGGATATACTCATTTCAACAAAGGCTATTTTATTTTGCTTCCTTATATTTTTCTTATTTTTTTTATTTTTTATAACTTCATACAATTAGAATGTAACATCATTTTCTAGTATCTGATTCTTTTACTAAGTTCAAGACAGGTTTTTCTTTTTTCTACAAAATGCTCATGTAGTATGCATAATTAAGCACTTGATGAATGTGACTACTCTTACATGATAAGGTTATGATGGGATCAAAAATTTAAATCAATTTTTGCCCTAAATTATAGCTTATTATAAATATCACACTTAGTCTCTGGTAATCTTCTGTTATCATGTTTACAGATGCTCTGATAAAGATTTGCATGTGTTTTGATCAATATCTAGAATTAAACTCACTAAACTATTACTATTATAGTTTAAATGTCATCATCAATACAGCCATTTGGTTCAGTTCTGAGTTCAAACTGGAAAACCTTTGAGAAAATAATAAAGGAGAATATCAGGCTTCCTAAATTTAAAGAGCAAATTGCATTAGATCAAGTATTGCTTTAGACATTAAGTAGTGTAATATGGGAAATATACCACATGTGACATTATTGAAAGCTTAGAAAAAAAGAAAAGATTTCTATCTGAATGTCAAATCCTTTTTTCTTGGAGATTGTGTTTTTGTGGGGCTAGTGTAAACTTGTAAGATCGGCATCATTACATCATATGTAAGAAATGCCAAAAATCTTAGAGATTAGTTGAACGTTCCTTTAAGTATGTGTCTTCATTTTTCATTTGTGTATTTTTCTTATTTAAAAAAAAATGCCTTCTAACTCCTTCGCAATTGCCTTCTGTGTAAAGGAAATCCCCATGCGAGGTATGGACAGAACTTAAGGATCAGGTTCAGTTTCTGCTTGATTCGGAGGTGCAGAGAGGATGGGTATGACAAGGGCGAGAGCTTCAGAAGGATTCAAAGCATGAAACAAAGTCGCCTTTGTCAGCTGACGGAGCGGTGTGTTTGCCTCAGGGATGCAAGCTTGGTTGAATATTCGTGTTTTAAACGGACACTAAACGGCGCCATCATTACCTATAGGTGGATACCGGATGACTCTACCCTAGATATGTCAAATCGATGACAGGATTGCTGAAATTGCTTGCTCCTTGCTTATATAAAATAGAAAAGAGAAATATGCACATTTTTGCTGATTCAAATATTACGCTGGAAACTCTGGCCTTAAAGGGGTCAGGTAAAAAAACAGAACACTTTGAGTAATGGGTATCTGCTGCCTGTTTTACCACTGCTGTGTACTCATACGGTTATAATGGCGGATCAAAACATGTCTGCCACAGTTTCTTAAAAACTACATGAAGAAGAAATGTGGATACTTAGCATCAAGCTTTAATTTAGTGTTCAGATTTCCCACAAATTACAATCTCATTTTACACATCAATTTCACCAGGAATTAAACAATGCCAACTGTTAAGACACTGTGCTTGTTTGAGAACTTTGAAGTTTTAAACACAACCTTCCTGCCTTTCAAAACTCCCCTTGATCTTGGCCTAAAGATTCATTCTTAAAATGTTCTTAGAAAGGAAATGTGGAATTATGTCTTCTTTGGCCCTCCTCTGGTACCCTTAATTGTATAACTTACCAAGTAATGCATTTTTTTTTTCCGCATCGCTCATATATGCTCCAGTCTGTTTCTACCAAGCCTACTCAAAAGCTTCATGTCATCTCTCCTTTACTACTGCCATGTTTTCCTCATCTGACTTTTCTCACCTCTTCTCATGACCTCTTCTTTCTTTCCACCAAACCCTACCTTCCTGAAGTTGATCCTGCATTTTGAACATAGTCCAATTGCTGAAGTTATGGCAATAAACAACCCCTTCTTCCAAGGAACTTGCAGGAGACAGAGACAGACAGAGGCCAGGTGTCTCTGAAACTAACCAGAGATCATTGTGAGTTTTATAGCAACGTACTCTGCGAGACAGAAGCTGAATGACCTGCCCACACTTATAGTCACTATGTCACCACCATCATTTTATGTCCCTCAAGTTATGCACTGTTCTCCAGCCCCTTCCCCCACCCCAGAACCCGGTATGATGAGCTGCTTCTGAGTTCTGCCACCACATCGAATACCCCTTGCTCTGACCCACCACCAGCCCAATCCAGTCTTGCCTGGATTCTTCCATCATAAAACTATTTGAAATCCATGAACACATCTTGTTCTCTCACACTGGAGCCTTTCCATACCTAGAGCAGCTTTTCCCTCTATAACTACATATGCTGAAGGAGGTGCAATCTTGCTAAACACATCCCATTGTTAAGATCTTCCTTTTACTATGACTTTGAATAAATTCTCAACACAAAACAAAGTCCGCTGCCCCCTTATAAGCTGTTCACAACTCTGATGAGTTCTGTTGCACCAGCACCTTTATTAGGGTTTCCCTCTTGCCAGGGATAGTGGGAAAGTGTGGGAGAAAGGAAATGGTATTTGCACCCAGATTCATCCTGAAAGATGTGGATAACAGAGTGTCAGAAAATGGAGAAAAGAATATTTTGGCCAAATGCTCATGCTGATCCAGGTCAGGTCTAATTCTGGTTGGCATGAGGAGGGCGACCCTCATTTTCTGCCTCTGCCCCCTGGGTGAAAGAACGGTGGTCCATTTCACTGGGGTGGGTGAGCAGGATTTCACTTTGATTCCATCTTCCCATCTTCACTGCATTTGAAGATGGAACCCAAAGAAAACAGGAAGATGTGGGAAGCTCTGTTACTAGCAAATTCTCCCCCCACTGATTTTTCTCATCTCAGCCTGAAATTTGGAGAGTCCAGACCAGAGCTGGGACTGGAATGCATACACATAGGTGCTCGACAAACTGTTCAATCAATGAAAGAATAAATAATCTATTCTTGGTTACAGACTATTTAAACCAAATTATGTAGTACTGAAGAAAAGCATACAGATATTTATCCAGTTAAAGCAAATTGTTCTTCAAAATGCAATCTGTATAATTCACATCTGTATTTTGCCAAGAAGCAGTTATCTTGAACCTATTACCCAAAGAATAAGTGAAATTGGATACATACAGAGTTCAATCCTATACCAGAAGCCCCCTGTAAGCTTTTTGATCCTCATTCACTTTTTTGGCCAAAGAATCTGTGACCCTTTGCAGACATCAGTTAAAACAAAGAGCTGCCCCAGTGGTTGATGATTCTTTGATATATGGTTGTGATTTTTGTAGAAAGGATACAGAAGTCTTTGTCTAGAATTATCTATTAATATACATGCTATGATCTAAAGGTTTGATGTAAATTGGATTTTATGTTTCCCACATTAAAACAAAGAAAAACTCCCTCGGTCAAAATTGAATAGCATACATCATTAATTTGTTTTAATCCTCAATTTCAGTCTATTAATAAGACAAAGCCAATGGGAGAGTTCTCTGGTATTTTTGTGACATTTTTGGTGAAGATTTTACTTATTACTTGTCATTTTTCATCATGTGATTGACACAGCAACAAACAAATTAGACAGAGAATTCCAAAGCTGATTATAATTGTTGGCCTGATTGTGTCTTACTTCAAATCAATATATTCAGTGGGTAAAAAATTTCAATGATGAAAAAATGGCCAAAGGTATCAAATCACCATGACAGTAACTTATCAGAATTATTCAAGGTGATTTTTGCTTTGAAAAACAAGCATTACATTAAAAACATAAAATATATGAGAATTTGCTAAGAGAGCTATAAAATATTCTGACACAGGGAATATAAATATAGCTAAAATGTCCTTTTTTAAAATTTTATTTCTGCTAATTCCCTTCATTATATCAGCAGCAGAACATTAATTTTTCAACATGAAGCTAATTGAAATCTGTTTAAAGACGGTGGAACAATACTGCTTACTACTCAGCATAGGTGGCTAAACTAAAAAAGTGCAAATTAATGAGTCTGTTAACAAGATTTTACAGGTTAACTCAATAGTCTACATAAAATTACTATTCATACAGGTACCTTTAATACCCATATTGTCAAGTATTATTTTTTGGTGTAGTGCTTTTATATACAATTTCCTTTTCCCAAGACAGAATATATACTTTTTTCTATCATTTAAACAGGTAAGCTTTCCACTCTGTCGTGAAGCTCTTCCAAACAGACCAGAGGGAAGTGCATACAGAAGGTGCTGTCCCTTTCTCTATGTGCCTTCCTTAAAATTACAGCCTGAGTCTCTTCATTTGCTTGTGTTTGTATTTTCACTGTCAACTACAAAGCACTTGCATCTATTCTGTGTAAAACTGTAAGCGTCTCCACTCGCTTGCTCAGTAAGCCTGTCACAATGCAGTGTCCTAGGAGACTAAAGCTCCCTCCTTTTAAAATATATGGCCACAATCAAAGAAGATAACCCTGCGTAGTCTATCCTTTCAGTTCATCCTGCGTTCTTAGTGTGATAAGGGGTGAGCCTGCTTAGGGAGGAGGTACAGAACACGGCAACTCTTGAAACAGAAATAAGTGCAACATTGAAGATTATTCAGTGAAATGTTGAAAAAAGTCAGAGATGAATAAAGAGACTGTAAGAGGGCAGTGTCATGCCTTAGAATCTATTTAGATTGCGTCTCTTCAATAGTCTTGGCTGGCACTGCAAACTTGTGTTTCCCTTCTGACGTCATCACATGTTTTCTTAAGAACTTACAACTTTTGGAGGTGTTTCAGTATTTTACAATAAGCAAAGTGTCTTACTCATATTAGGTATTCACTATTGGTTGAATTGCATTAAGTATTGCACACAGGCAACTTCATTCAAGTAATAATAGTCAGCTTCTTTCAGATCCCCGAATTCTAAAGTGAGCATTCTCCATTAAAATTTTGCTTGGATTTATTTTTGAAGATAAAGTTATACTTTTTTTAGATTTAAAGTTATATATAATATATATTTTGTATTATATATACAAATGAAAACTCTTCTTTCATATTCAGGTAGGTCTCTTGATTTTCTTTCTTCTTTTAAATCTTTAAAAAACTAGATTTCGTTGAATTATTTTGTTTCACCCATTTAAGGATCTAAAATTGTGAGCTTCTCTACTGGCCCACTCAGTAAGCCTTGCAGAATACAAACAAAACACAGAACAGAGGAGCGAATTAAAGTGAGTCCTTTTGAGTTTCAATTCTTTTAGTTAAGAAGAGACAATCAAATTCACAAATAAATGAATTACGTACCTAACAGTGTCACTGTCTCATCAACGGAACCAGAGAGTAAAATAATTTTTCTTTCTTTTCACCAGTTAAAATAGGCAAAATTATATTTAAAACAAAACTATTAACCCTTAATAATTTTTCACATACTGGGAAAATACTAAAATGTTTAAAGTTCCCAAATTGCTCAAGTTGAATACTTTTAAATTGAAAATATAAAATATTCTTGATAAATAGATTTAAAAAAGTCATAGTTCTCAAGGAGTATACATTTGGGGATTCTTTTCTCAGGAAAATGTATGTAAGGCCAAAACATTTCTGCTGAGTTAAATATCAAATAATTCAGGATAAATTAAAGTCATCTTTCCTAGGAATTTTCTGCCAATAATGTGGGAACACAAATTCTATATCAATTTAAGGTGTGCAAAAATGGATGTAGCTCAGCTTTAAATAAAGTAATAGCACGTTTTAAGTGACTTCCCAGAGATCAGGTAAATTCATCAAGGTCAGCCATAACACAACAAAACAAAGTCAGGTCACAGGATCTTTTTGTGAAGATCTCCTGTGAGTTACACCATATAAGTGGTTAGGTAGTCTCCCCACCTCTAACTTAAGTGTGAACATAATACTTGAGCTAACTTTGATGTATTTATCATTAGACTCAACTTATCCAAAAACATAACCAGCTCCCCGCTCTTGAGCAAAGTCAGGGATAAAGGGGAAGTGGGGGGTATAAAGACATGGCATTTGTATCCAGATTCACATCAAACTTCATCCCTGAAAGAATTTTAACAGAGAGTCACCAAAAGAGAGGGAAGTATATTTTGGCCAAATGCTCATGTTGACAAACTTCAGTCTAATGTATGGTTTGCTTGAGGAGATCTCAGACATGGCGGCCCCTTTCTGGTGGGTCATTCAGCTTGGAAGGTTTTGCTAGGGTATCTGTTCTCATGAAAAGTTGCTGCAAACCTCACACAGCCCCTTCATGACCTTCGGGGGCATCTTTCCATCTCTTCTCTAACACCCTGACTGTGGATCTAACACATATTAGTTGCACAGCAACTGTTTCCTGAGTGAACTATAGTTATGCTCTTTAAATGTTTTTATACTTGGAGAATAATGCACATTTTATAAAAGTGCACACACATATACAACTATCTAATCTAAGTAATGGTAACATTTTAATGTAAAAAGCCTTCATATGTTTGCCATTCTGTACATCCTCTCTTCTAAATTTTTTCCCCATCAGAGACCTGCTTACTTCACCGAGTGTTCTTGGTTTAAATGTGAATGTTTTTTTTTAATCCATAACACTAATTCATACAGACACTCAATACCTGTTGTTTAAGAAATTGAAAGTCCTAAAAACAGATGATTTCTGGACCACCAGTGAAGCATACTGTGGATCACTGTTGTATGAGTGAATGAATGGATAATTTAAATTCTCGCATTTTTATTACTTGGATCTTTAAAAAAATAGTAGGTAAATGCTCATAAGAAAACTAACTGATAACACAACAAAATGAAATTAAAATTTACCCTTTGTTTAATGTTTACTAGGAACTTTAGACATCTCTTCCTATTTAGTGATCACCCCAGCCCTTCAGTGTCAACATCATTATCCTCATTTTCCAGATGATGAAATTGAGGATATGTGGTATTGTGGGAATAAAGACAGACAATAAATGGGAAGGCCTATTTTGCTCACTGTTGTTCTCTCTCTTTCATGTCTTTTGGTCTACAATTTGGTCCCGAGCCCTTTGCGAAGAGCAGGCATTTGTCTTGTAAGAAGAGAGCACCTAATGTGTTATGCAAGTGACTAATTTTAGCTCACTTATTACCACATCACACTTAGGTCATTTTCTGTGATTATATTTAGTCATTTCATTATTTTTTCTCATCTCTTCTTTGGCATAAAGGGTCTCTGGCAGTTTTGTTTCAGTATTTATTGCTTTACCTTCTATTTTTCATCTTCTTTTAAAAAGATAATAGCTATTTTTGTTAAACTCGAATGGAGACTACTTGGGAACTTTGATTTTTATGTAGGAACTTCGGAGGCTCATTTAACCAGTAGTGTCAGAAATTGACACAGGGTCCTCTGGTTCCTAGACTAGGGGCCTTTCCACAACATTCCACTAGTTTTCTCATCGTGCCCAGATTCCACATCAACAAAGAAGCTGTGGAATGGATCACACATGTACAGACATATAAACAATTTGTTGAGGAATAGATTATATTTGATGGCATCAACAGAATCGAGAAACTTTGAAACGGCACACATTTTAACGCTGCATCTATCTGTTCAAAAAAGAAAAAAAGAAAAAATGCTGGTTCTTGTTGCATCCAGGTTACACAGAACCCCTTTTTGTCCTGTAATTTCCCTAATTAGTCTCAATTGTGTTCCCCCTCTAAGTTAGCAGGCCAAGACAGTATCAGCTTTATTGCCATGGGAGGAAAACTTGCTCTTATTGAGCTTTATTAGATACTCCATTCTCTCATTTAGAATCCTATTAAGTTTCCCCTTGGCATTTTCTAAATCAATTAGTTTTAGCCTTCCCCATCTTAATATGCTCCTTTTGGAGGTTCCTAATTTTAGTCCCTAACTCTGGTATTTGTAGTGCTTTTTGCCTTTTCTTTGGGGCAAAGATTTCAATCAATTTTCCCTGCAATACTGCCTTGCTAGCATCCCACAGAGTCATATCTGTGACCTCACCATTATCACTGTCTGCTAAATATTCAGCCCATATGTCTTTGAGCTTTTCCCTAAACTATTGCTGCTGAAGGAAGTAATTATTACTCTACCATCTTAGCACTCCCCTGTTGCTTTTCAAGGGAAATAACTCCACACCCAAGTGAATCATTGCAGGGCCCAAAACTACAAGCTTGTCAATAGAAAAGCAACTTTGCCCTCAGTCTCCAGTGGGAATAGAAAAAATGTCTGGAAAATGAACAGTTTATAGAATAAAATGTGAGTCATGGTCATGAGCATGCTTACTTACTTAAAAATCAATGGAGATAGCAGATTGTATGATTGCATAGAAATAAGGGGTCATTAAGCTGTAGGATCATGAGGCACATGGGCACTTCTCATAATTATTAGGCAATTGTTTGGGTAATTTACTTAGGTATTTATTTAGTTCATGCACTATTTTTTTATAAACAAACACATTAATTAAATGTACAGTAAGTTCTTAATTCACTTAAAGAAAAAAAACTGGAAAGAAATATGCAAACTATTACTTTCAAGTTCAATTTTTATGTAAGGATGGATAATTGTGGGCAATTTAATTGTCAAATGAATACTTTTCCAAATACTCAACAACAATCATATAGTTATCATCAGAAGGAAATAAAAGCAATAATGCCTTTTACTGGTCTGTTGTAGTAATCTTCTTTCGAAATTCACAAACTGAAAAATCTGGCTCTTTTTACGAAGCTAAGAAACTTGAGTGTAATTCCTTGCAATTGAATCTAGTAGGTTTTCACTGAACACACAGTTTTAAGAAATAAATGTTTCCTTTTCCTGTTAAAATGATGTGTTTTTTGCCAGATAAGAACATGGCAATGTCAGCTAGTATCACAGGATTGGAAAAATAAATTCTAGAAAAAGCAGCATGAAGAAAAATATTTACATACATAATATCCGTGATCAGAAGACCACAGGGATGTATTATTTACTTTTTAAACCTTTTTCAATATGATATGTAAAAGCTAAAGAAAGTAATTCATGATTTCATAATTCAGTAAATACTAGCTACTACATTTTTATAGGAATATGGCATTTGCAATGTAGTTTGCAAGAATTGCCATGGAATAGGCTGGGTTCCAATATTTCAACTGCCTCTATAAACACTGCTGGAGGGGATGCCGGGGGAGGGGCTGCAGTCACCTATCCCCAGGAGCATACTTAATATAAGAAGAAAGCATCCAATAAAATGCTAACCAAACACATTTCTTTTCAGATTGTTGGCAAAGTTGAATCATAAACCCTGCAGTAAAGGTGTCCCCCAAGTGGTGCTAGGGGTGTTGTACCAGAATTGTCTCTTTGCCTGCACTGTCCCCAAGTGTAGTGGTCACTGAGGACTCTTTTACTCAGAGTCAATTCTCCTATTACCGTTTTATTAGCACCCTGAAATTCTTCCACACAGGGAGCTTTGGCATCCAAAAATTATTTTGGTGTATAGGTCTCATAGAGACTCAGAACACAATTAGCATTGAAGATAACATTTTAAAGATGAATATTGGGCAGCGGACATCCTATTTAATCCTCATGTAGCTTATCCCTTTGGATTCTAATGTTAGTTGTCAGGGCCCGACTAGTAGGGGAGGATGACCAGCACGTGATCAGTGTCTCATGAGAGGTGCCACATTCCCCACTCCTGCCCTCATCAACAATGATGATTCCACTGGTTCTGAGAAGAAGCCACAATCTCTATGCCAGTTACTGATGACTTCAGGCATTAAGCACGCTGTCAATTTTGTTAAAGGTATGAAGCGGAAGAACTAGCCTTTGTTCGACAAATATAGACCTTGAAACTTAGAAATGTTAGGAAAATGTACAAGACCAACATAGATAGAAATGTGGAAGCTACAATTCAAATCTGTGGCTGACCTGCATGTGCTATTTCAATGATTCTTCTGCAATATTTCCACATGCAGTAGAAAACGACCTAGATTAATCTAGGTTGGTTCTTCATGTTCATTTAGTATTTATTCAGTAAGCGTTTAATGACTATATATGATGGGCAGCATTAGGTGATAACGATGATTGTACTTGTAAATATTTATTAATGAATAGGCTTACTATGAACCTATCACTCAAGTACTCTATGCACATTATCTCATAACTTTTCAGCAACTATCCTTTCTATGAGGGAAATATGATTATTATTTCCATTCATAGGTAAAGAAACTTAAATTTGTACTTTAGGAAACTTGTTCAGTGGCATGAAGCTTGTATTCCAATCAAAGTTGTCAAATTATAGAACCGATAGTTAATCATTCGCGTGCATAAGACCAATATAGGCATTAGGGATGTTAACTCCACCTGCATAGTTGAAACTCCATGTATAACTTTTGATTTGCCCAAAACTTAACTATTAATAGCCTACTGTTGACCAGATGCCTTCCTGATAACATAGTCGATTAATACATACTTAGAATCTTATATGCATTATATACCATATTCTAACAATCAAGTAAATAAAATAATTTTTTTTCAAATTGTTGCAAATATCCATAAAAGTTCCAATATATTTACTGGAAAAAATCTGCAGAGCGAACCTGCACAGTTCAAGCCTGTGTTGTTCAAGGGTCAACTGGACTGTATCTAAAAACAAATATTTTCAAAATCTTGAAAGCCAAAATTACCAAAACTACAGAAGAAAAATGGATAAATCTACCACCATAATGGATGATTTTAATATTAAAAAATTTGTAAATAAACTCACCAGAAACCTATAAAGGTAGAGAAAATTTGAAAAAGGTTCATGAACTGTAAATACACAACTTTTTGTCCACTAATTGGAATATATATACAGAGACATTTAAGAAAAAAGGTCATATTGGAGGTCAAATTACAGTCCACAGTCCAGTCTTATTGATGAGTGCCTGTTAGCAGTTCATGACACAACTTCAGAAGCTAGTAGGCAATACTTGGAAAATTGTATGACAATTTCACACTGACATCCAGAAGCCGATCAGTGTGCAAATATGATTTTCACTCTATATATTGTATAGAACTATTGTCTGATGTTGTAGCTGAAATAATAGGTACTCAGATTAAGAATTTGTACTACAATGTCAACTAATATATTGTGTCTTCTAGTTTTTTTTATATTAAGATAAAAAAATCAGCTAAACAAAAAGTGTACTTACAGACATAGTTAAAATTTCTGAATTATATGAAGGCCATTAGTTCGACAGTAGTTTCCTATGTAGTCCTAGGGAAATCAATTAAAAATAACTATTTTTAATGTTAAGATATGATGCAGGTGACAGAGTATTTGAAATAGAAAATAAATTTAGTGTTTTTTGCAAGATACCACGGAAGTCTGGTCCCAACATTTTAAAGGTGAGAACTGGGCAGCAGATATATTGGTTTGTCTGTTGTATTTACCTGCATGCACCAAAAGAACACCATATATTTTCCATGGTCATATACACATATGATCAAAGGTCAAAGATAAAATTTAGAGATTTAAAAGAGCAGTTGCTATAGGTTGTTTTATACCATAATTTCACAATCACCAACAAAGTGGGTTGCAATTTCAATATTGTACATCTGTAAGAAATTATCAATAAACTTTGTATGAATTTGATAGAATGCTTTTTTATCTTCCAAAATTTTTTTCCACCAAAATAATGTGCATAAGAAATTCAGGAATAGATAATGCACTTTTTTTCATTGAAAGGTAATTAAAATTTACTTATAATTTTACAAGATAAATTGTTAGAATTGGCTGCTTATTTATCAAAAATAAAGAATGGAAATAAAGCATCACTTGTGTCATTTTAGATAGAAGCTAAAAATGAATATCCTACGCTAAAAATCTCATCTTGCATTCCTGTAAACAGCTTTTTGAGAATAGGTTTTCTCTAAGTGATTTGAAGGTATATCCACAGATTCTTTCATAAACCTCCCTTCAAGAGGTGGAATCTTTTTTAACTCACTTAGATCTATTGTTTTCTCAAACCCTTTTTCCATCCAGTTTTACTGTGAAATTATTGAAAAGAGTTGGAATTCCATCTCTTCCACCTTGGACTTAGTGATTTGCTTCTAACAAGTAGAATATGGCAGAAATGATGGTGTGTGACTTCTGAGACAAGGTCGTAAATGGAACTGGGGTTTCCTCCTCCCTCTCTCTGGGCCTATTCGCTCTTGAACTCTTAGGCAGCTCTGCAGAGAGGCCCGTGTAATGAGGAGCGCCTGCCAGCAGTCATGTGACTAAGCCATTTTAGAAAAGGGCCTCCTGTCCTGCTCAAGCCTGCCGATGATGAAGCTCCAGTCCACGCTTTAACGACATCCTCCTGACAGATACCGAGCCAGAGGCACCCAACTAACCTGTTCCCAAATTCCTGCCCCAACAGAAACGGGGAGGTATTTACTAGCAGTTGTTCAAGCCACTAAACTTTGGAGTGATTTATTTGGCAGCAATAGATTATATGATACATGCTATTATGCATATTACTAAAACAAAATATGTCCACAGCTAAGCTGTCACCTCCTAAGAGTGTCATGGTTATAAATCCAATCTAAATTATATAAATTTAGGCAAAAAGGAAGCTCTTGTTAAATTAAAAAGTTGAAATATGGATAGGCATGCTATCTCTTCAAAGGGTATCATCAGTATTCAAGATGAAAAGTTGCTATTTTCTTCATAACTCTTTATTTTCTCATGGTGACAGGAGAGAATTACGAGTTTAACAGAAATTATCTGTATTTATCACCTATGGGCACAAGTTCAGTGAATAATATATCCAGAACTATGTAGTCAAAATAGTTTTTCTCTTGTTATTTTGTTCTGATTATATTTACTGGGATGCAAATTTCTGTCTGTTGAAGTAAAAAAAAAAATATGGGTTTACATTTTGCATGCCTTTAAAAGCTGTACTTTTCTAGTGACTTACTTATTTGTTATTAACTTATGGCATTTTACAGAAAGTATTGGTCATGATGGATTGGAAATTTAAAAGAAAATTCTCCTTCAACAAGATAGCTTGAGAAACACTGTTCTAGGCCATAAAAGGAGTATCCACAAATGTTAAGTTTAAAGCTCACATAGACTACAATGAGGGACCACAACTTAAGAAAGAAAAAAAAAATCAATAATTTTAAAAGTTCAAAATAAACAATTGTGCATAGACTCAGGTGTCCATGCCCACAGAGAAATCGAAAAAGCATTTAAAAAATCACTCACAACCAATCAATAACAAATCTAAACATGTGGGGTTCCAGAAGCAGGTGTTGTGTGGAGCAAAATTTGCAGTGTTAACTGGAAAAAAACCCTGAAAATTAATAAATTAAGTATCCAAAACTGAGCAATAAAATTAATTCAAGTAGAAAGGAATATTAAGTGAGCAGAATTAATGAAAAAATCATGAAGAAATTATAGATGACTCAATAAAGCCAACATGATTTATTGAAAAATTTTTAAAAATTGACAAACCTTAGTTAAGCCTGATTCAAAGAAAAAAGGAAAACAGATAATTAAACATTACTAAAAATAGGAAAGCACATTCTTTTTAATAAATACTGAAGTGATTTAAAAAAATGATGAGAATATTCTGAACAGCTTTATGTCAACAAGTTTGAATAAAGGTAAACAAGGAATAAAATCCAAAAATGTATGAATTGCTAAAATAGATGTTAAAAGTAAGGAAACTAGACTCCTATAATCATTGGAGAAGATTCATCAGTACTGAAAACAGTCACAACAGTAAAACTGCACCTGAGAGAATATGCCAGTTCTGCAAAATACTCAAAAAAATGATAAATTTCATCTTGTACCAATGCTTCTAGACAGTTTTATGAAGTTACTGTAAAGCGACACTAATTCAGGAAAGGACATTATGAGAACATTGGATTATAGGTTATTCCCAATTGTATATATAGATGCAAAAATCTGAAACAGAATATTAACTAAATAAAACCAAAATTGCTTTTTAAAAGATAATACATCATCACCCAGATGGATGTATCTCAGGACTATAATGTAGCTTCCACATTGGAAAACCTATTCAACTAATTTGCCACATTAACAGACTAAATGGGGTTGAAAACTCTCAGATTATATCAACAGATGAAAAAAAATCCTATCAATAAAATCCACAAAAACCACTTAGCAAAACAGAAATGGAAAGGAACTCTTAAAAACCAGTAAGAGGTGTTCTTAGCCCTAAAGCCACAGAATCAATTATTGCAAAAAGGTTAAAATATGCCCTTTATTTCAAGAACAAGACTCTCTGCTATACCAGTTTCAATCATTATCAGTAGGTTTGGCTTAAAGCAATAAAATAGAGACAAAAATAAATGTAGATAAGGGTAGAACTGGTGTCTGCAAATCAACCACAGAGCACCTATCACAGCCAAGAGTAATAAAAATAGCCAAACAAGGATAGTCGGACACATACCTGAAGATTAGAGGCTAAACTGGCAAATCTTACTAACTCGTTCAGTTTTGGGTTTAAAGAATTTGAGCAAAAACCACTGAAAAAAGTAGATTACTGAGAAAACAGTCCATTAGCCTTTAGTACACTGAACTGGGTAAGACTGGTGGAATTTGTTTAGAGAGAAATTTAGAAATGAGGAACTCATGAAGTGCTCTAGGGTGCCCATCGTTTAATGGGATTAAGGTAGGGACATGTAGATCATGGCATTCTCTGAGAATACAGAGAAATGCACAAATATCTGTACTTGCAGGTGAGAAGACAACCCCAATATGTCAAACCATGGTGCAGTAGCTATGGTGAGCAATAGAAATGCCCTAAACTTCACTTTTATCTAGAAAACTTGGAGCCTTAGTGATTAAAATGCCACCACACACATTACTT
Source organism: Manis javanica (assembly GCF_040802235.1). Taxonomy (NCBI): domain Eukaryota; kingdom Metazoa; phylum Chordata; class Mammalia; order Pholidota; family Manidae; genus Manis; species Manis javanica. Next base: position 103,760,586 of record NC_133167.1, read on the forward strand.
CCCTCAAAGTATCAGGTTTGCGGTTCTCCTTGCTCTTTCACCTTCTAGAAGAGTCTCTGCACATACAGGCATGCTTCCCTCTACTGCACTTTATTTTACTGTGCTTCACAAAATTGCATTTTTTACAAATTGAAGGTTTGTGTCAACCCTGCACTGAGAAAGTCTACTGGTGTCATTTTTCCAACAGCATTTGTCACTTCTTGTCTCTATCACATTCTGGTAATTCTTGAAATATTTGGGAACCTTTTCATTATTATATTTTCATGGTGGTCTGTGACCAGCGATCCTTGATGTTACTGTTGTAATTGCTTTGGGGCACCGCAAACCACACCCAGGTAAGATGGCAAACTTATCTGTATGTAGTGTGTGTTCTGACCACTCCACCAACCGGACAGTCCTCCCTCTCTCTCCCTCCCCTCTGGTCTCCCTATTTCATGACAGACAATATTGAAAATAGGCCAGTTAACAATCCTACAATGGCCTCTCAATGCTCAAATGAAAGGAAGAGCCTTATATCTCTTTTTCACCCAAAGGCTGGAAAGGACCTAGCTTGCGATGAAGGCATGTCAAAAGCTGAGATGTGCAAAAGCCAGGCCTCTTGAGTCACCTAGTCTGCTGAGTTTTGAATATGCCAAGGAAAAGTTCTTGAAGGAAATTAAATGTGCTTCTCCAGTGAACCCATGAATGATAAGAAAGCGAAACCAGCATTTTGCTGATATGGAGAAAATTTTGATGGTTTGGATAGAAGATCAAACCAGTGGCAACATTCCCTTAAATCAGACCCCAATCGAGTGAGGGCCTAATCTCTTTGATTCTATGAAGCCTGAGAAAGGTGAAGTAGCTGCAGAAGAAAAGTCTGAGGCTCACAGAGGCTGGTTCATAAGGCTTACAAAAAGAAGTCATCTCCATCGCATAAAACGCAAGGTGATAGAGAAGCCGGAGCAAATGACACGGAAGATCTAGCTATGATCATTTAAAAAGGTGGCTATACTAAACAACAGATTTTCAATGTAGACAAAATAGCCTTCTACCAGAATAAGATGCCAACCAGGACTTCCATAGCTAGAGAGGAGAAGTTAATGCCTGCCTTCAGAGCTTCACACAACAGAGTCCAGAGAGCAGCACGTCTGTTTAAAACATGATTTACTGATACCTGAAGCCCACTGTTGAGACTTACTGCTCAGAGAAAAGGTTCCTTTCAAACCTGTGCTGCTCACTGACAGGGCACCCAGTCACCCAGGAGCTCTGGTGCAAATGGACAATGAGAGCAATGCTGCTTCATGCCTGCTGACAACCTCCATTCTACGTCCCATGGCTAAAGGAGTAACTTCAATTTTCAAGTCTTATTACTTCAGAAATATGTTTTGTGAGGCTACAGCTGCCATAGAGAGTGATTCCTCTGACAGATCTGGGCAAATAAATTAAAAATTTTCTGGAAAGGGTTCACCATTCCAGAGTCATTAAGACTATTTGTGATTCATGCAAGGAGGTCAAACTAGCCACATGAAAAGGAATCTGGGATAAGTTGATTCCAGCCCTCAAGATGACTCTGAGGGGTTCATGACTTCAGTGGAGGAAGTCACTGCAAATGTGGCGGGAACAGCAAGAGGAACAGAATTTAAAGTGGAGCTTGGAGATGGCACTGCCATCTCATGATCAAACTCTAGTGGATGCAGAGCTGTTTTTTTTTTTATATATATGAGGAAACAAAGTAGTTTCCTTGAATGGAAACCACTCCTGGTGAAGATGCTGCGAAGACTGTTGAAATGGCAACAAGGAATTTGGAATATTACATAAACTTAATTGATAAAGCAGTGACAGGGTTTGAGATGACAGAATTTTGAAAGACACTCTATTGTAGGTAAAATGCTATCAAACTGCATTGCACGGTACAGAGCAATTGTCTGTGAAAAGAGTCAGTCAATGCAGGAAACCTCAGGGCTGACTTATTTTAAGAAACTGTCGCAGCCACCCCAGCCTTCAGCTACCACCACCCTCATCAGGTAGCAGCCGTCACCATTAAGGCAAGACCCTCCCCCAGAGAAAAGACTGTGACCCATGGAAAGCTCAGATGATGGAGAGCATTTGTTTTTAGCAATAAAGCATTTTTTAAATTAAAGTGTGTACATTGTTTCTTTAGACATAATGCTATTATACTCTTAACAGCATAAATAGAACTTCTCTATGCACTGGGAAGCCCAAAATCATTTAACTCACTTTATTGCAATATTTTTTATTGTGTATAACTGAACCAGCAGTATCTCCAAGGTGTATCTATATTATAAATTAATTGGAATACAGAACCACGGCTTCTATTTTCCATAAATGCTACAGACTCTATAATCACTGAAGTGTTATACCCAGTAACTTAATAACAAAACATCACTCATAAAGGACCTATATTTTTGCATCAAAAATGGGAAGTGGTACAATCCACACTACTATGTGTAGCAATTCAAAAGTAATAAGGCACGTATTTCTCACATTCTATTTCTGCTTCCTGCTCTCCACATTGAGAGGTATATTCAAGAGTATGTCTTGCCTAAATAATCGGGGTCCCCTTTTCTCTTCTAAGCAACAGATACAGAAAATAAGAAAGAGAGAAAATTCACAATTTTACATAAAATAACATCCAGATAAGCACAATGCTCCCCTTTTTCCTTCCTACATTTTAACACATTAACAGTAATTGAACTAGGAAAGGAACTCCCAGGGACGCCCCCCATGTAATTAGTCCTCCTCATCCTGTTCTGTGACAGTTATTTAAGTTTCAGTATGTCTGATAACTATGATGCATAGTTATCAAAAAGGATCTAGGCAAATATCTTTATTATCATGCAAAAATGTAAGCAGATTTCAACCACTACACATAGTCTTTTACACCTTTATTAAAAATATTGCAATGCCTGAAAAAACAAACACTCTGCAGAATGGGAGAGAGAAGAAAGAATCTTAGCTTCTTTTAAAATATTTATCACTCTATAAAAAATTTAAAATCAGTGCTATTTTGACAAGGATGTTTGGCATGCTGTAATATGCACATCTGAGGCTGTATCTGCAAGGGTTAAGGGAGCCAGCACAGGGTCATGGGGAAATGTGCTCCAGAATACCTTGATGGACAGCATCTCTCCCTAGTGCATTAGTTACAGAGATGCAATCATTGAAGCAAAGTTTACTGTGGTCATCTATCAGCTGTTCAAATACCCAGGCCTTATCCAGTCGTGTGTTAGCCTGATGGACTTCGCTAGTTAAACATCACATTATTCCAGAGCTTTGTCAGTCTCATATCTGGTTCCCTGACCAAGAGAGTGAGGTTTTGAGACAGCACATGTTGTATGACTGGGGAATAACAAAATATTTACCTGCATGCTCCTTACTGAGGAAATAAGATAAGTGCCTAAAATCAGGACAAGCAGACTTCCTGTAACCAACTAAGAATGAATGAGAACATTTTTGAAGATAGTTTTAAGATTGAAAGCATGATAAAATGAACTCAAATGGCAATGCTTCCAACAAGCTAGGATACTCAGAAGACAAGTAATAGTAATTTTTTAAAAATCACATTGACTAATACTTTGCTGAAGGAATCTATGTAGGATTTTACTGAATTTGTATTTCATTAGTCGTGACATATGAAAAACTGCCAGCTGTAACATCAAAACTTTACCTCCTATGACGAGGAAGTTCAAAGAGTTGAGAAGTTGCTTACGATGGGTTTTATCTGCCTCGGTGCACCCCAACTCTTCCCAGATGATTGGCACTATGTCACTCACACTCGAGTAGACTTTGGCACCCTTTTGCTTAAGCAAAGCTTTCTCAAGCAGCTGGCACTATTATTTCTCTTTCAGTGATAAGGAGGTCGAAACATATTTAAATAATGTGTCTAAGGTTAAACAACTAAAAAACATCAGAGCTAGAATTTGAACCTATCTATTCTGACACCAAAAGTGCTTTTTGTGATAAGTATTTTAAGTACTTTTTTAATCCTAAAGTTTATTTTGGCCACCAGTTTCATTCTTCTAATGAAGAACTAAGTTATCTGTTTCTCATATTCTTTGAGAGTATTTATGCATGTGTTTCTCTGACATATAACCAATGATTCATTGAGGAATAGCCTAAGAATCATCATGTGGTCATAATGTGCATCACTGTATATGCTTTTGTAATACCCTGCCAAAAATCGAAGCATGCCTATATCCAGTGGCTGAAATCTCAGACATTTCCCCCAGAATCACTTCATTCTTTTTTATCCTTTTTAAAATCTCTTTTATTCCTGTTTCCCTGTCCATATTCTTCTTCGAGAGTGGCTTCCCACGAAATTCATGATTTGAGATGGAAAATGGAGGGTGAAAGCTGTGATTTGCCAGGACTGGTGTTTTCTTGCTTGTCTCATAACTATAATGCAGTTCAAACTCAATTATATTTATGAAGATGCTTTATGTTCCTGACATCATGCTGGTATTTTAGATTCAGTAATTCAATTTACTGATGCCTAGGGCAGGTCCACAGCACTTGCAGGTAAAGTATTCATTATCTAGTAAACCAGCGTAGCAAGCTCCTAATTCTCATCTCATCTGTAAGGCCAAAGCCAATGTTTTCTCCCTTTCCTGGACCTCTAGAGCCATGATGGACAAAGAAGAGAGAATTCTCTCTCTTGGTGAGTGCCTGAATGTGAAGATTCCACCAGAAGTATTGCAGAAAATCAAGTAAATTCAGAACGCTCAATTGCCGTAAGAGCTATGCGATGGCGTCGACCTACATCCAAAAGCGAAATGGAGCAGAGCACAGAGCGTATCCCGGCAGCCGGCTGTCTTCAGGCATCAGCGGGACCTGTGTGGGGTACAGAGTCAGCTGAGAATGGACTGCGATGGCACCGATAATGTGGAGGCTCCTGTGGCGCTGCTAAGGGATATTGTGTTAATACTGCCAATTCACCTTATCCTCGCAATAGGTATTTATTTTTACAATATGGAAGTATGTGCCACAAAAAAATGGTGATCTTGTAAGTAAAGCCTTGTGAAGAAAGAAAAATAATGGGAACTGCGTTTAGAGATAAAACAGTGACATCTGGTTTTTACTATGAACACAGACTATAGAGGTATGACTGAAGATATTATGATGGGTTTGCTCAGTCATACTCAATAAAAAAGTTTTTAAAACAAGAAAATAGATATAAATGTTAAGCATTGGCATACTGAAAGCTGACTATGTGGGGTCTTCCAAATAGGGATTCTCAAAGCAAAGAAATTTTACCTCTTTATGACAAACAGAAGATGTTGCAACATTAAAAATTCTAAAACTATATCCCAATATAGCCTGTTGACATAGATCTCAAACCTTAATCACTCTGTTTTTATGAAGAATTACTAGGGAAGTGTTGGTGAACATTTTTATTACACCTGAATCTTGTAAAGAATAAAGGAAGGAAATTTTCAATGACAAGAAGATTTGAGGACACACAGTACCAGCAACTCAGTGTAATTCTTTTTCTTATAGGGAACATATGTAATCCCACCTGGGAATGTGATCAGACTCATACTAATCAAAGCCAGTATCTTTACACCATAGATTGCCATAGAAATCGCTGCAAGGCCTCTGTGACACTGTTAAGTTTTCTCCTTCAATATAGGATTTTGAGGGCTGTTTTAAAATGTGAATAAAATCTCTAAGGTGTCCGTAAGTTATAAACTGGCATGAGTTGGCTATACTATCTTATGTACTCCTTTAACAAATACACACACACACACACACACACACACACACACACACAAATATATATATATATATATATATGTATGTTTTTCTGGATTTGTTAACTCAGTAAAAGTTGATCTCATCTACTTATATTTACATGTTCAAAAACAGCCAAGAAAGTGGATTTTATCTCCTTATAAGTCAGCCAAAGACAAAATCTGTGAATCAAGATCTAGATACTTCTGTCAGCAAGGTTTGTTATCTCAAGTAAAAGAAATAGAAAATGAGTAACGTTGAACCCTCATCAAATAATAATAATTACATTAATGATGATAATAATTATAAATATGATAATGGCCAGCATTTATTAAGCCTTACCACATGCTAGACAACTGCTTTTATATAGAATTTTATTGTATGCCTAACTATAAGCCATGAACAGTAAAATGGACGGATTGCCATAGTTTGCTTGGACTGATTATTACAGGTAGAATGACTGTTAGGAAGTTAACCACTCTGAGTATTACTGCCTTCATCGCACTCAGGAACTGAAGTTACGTAATGAGGTCCCTGCAAGGAAGTTGTGAAGCCAGGTTTAGGAGACAGCGCATTCCTCCATCACATAATAGTTAGTACACCACTTACACTTGGTTTCTATAGTTATGGCTCATAGCTCTATTCTTTATAAGGTACTACAATCAATTGTGGTTCCTTTCACTTTATTAATCCTAAAGAGGATCGTGATGAAGAGATAGCACAGGGACATTTGTTATTGGGTATAACAGTTGAATTTTCTAAAGGAAGTTCAGTTACATCCTAAGCTCCAAGAAGCGATGAGCTATGTCCATGATCAAGTATCAAAACCTCAATTCAAACAAGTTTCCTAGTTGAGGAAAATGAATGGCATAAGGAACGTAGACAGTTGACGTTTTATCAGGAGCGAAGCACAGCAGAATAAGGGGGACTCAACGCTAGTAAACCAAACTAAAAGTAGTGTGGGAGGGGGAGTAGTGCTTGTAAACAGAATGCCAGCCAGACAGAGAAAGATCAGAAAGACAGAAGGGAGGGAGGCAGGAAGGGAGAAAACAGTGAATTGAAATGGTGATGAAGCCAAAGGCTTCTTTTTATGAAACTACTTATATTGTAAAAATATTCTTCCAGCATAAACTCCAGAAGCTTCCCTGAAGAACATTTTTAAAGTTTTATTTAAAATATGTGTCAGTAGAGACCTGGAAACACAACAGATACCTTCACATCCATGATACGTATTTCCGTGTCCTTTCTAGCTTTGAAAACCAGATGTTGAGTGTCTTACACATACGTATTGTGTGTGTATGTGTTTGTGTGTATGTATATATGTAAAATAATTATGGGAAATTGAAATACTATAAAGGTACCCATAACAGTCTTACAGAGATGAGCCAATAATATTGTGTGGCTATTGATGATCCACCAAGCCAATTTCCCTGTCAGTGTTTTTTCTTTGATTACTTTTACCCTATCTCCCTAATCCAATCAAAAGCCCCTTCAGCCACCATCATCCATCTGATGAACTTAACTATACAAAAGCACCTGTGGAACTGCTGATGTTTTCAAACAGTGATAGGACACAGTGTTTGATTTTAACAAGAGATTATACGTGAGGGTCTGACTAATAAGAGGAAAGTGGACAGAGATGAGCTGGGCCATGTGGTGTGCGAAACCATGGAATATTGACTGCCTACCATCCAAGATGAATGAGTCTAACCATAGCTGATGTATTTTCAAGCTATTTTATCATAATATAAATTTTTTTGAAACAGTTACATGGTATATATATATATATATATATATATATATATATATATATATATATATTATTAATGAGAAGCCATTTCCAACTTCTTTCTAGTATGTAAACATCATTTAAAAATGTCATACCATATTACAATATTGACATATATTGATTATATTTACTATGTACATATATTTATAAAATAAAGACAATTTTAAAATATACTGACAATAGTCAATGATTTAACATAATGCCGATGTTTCATCATGGAGTGTTTTTAATATGTAAAAATCACTCAAAATGAAGGGCTTAAGTGAATAGAGTATTCTAACCTTTACACCCACATTGGAACAGTTAAAATGACTGTGCCTTGTAATTGAAGAGGTTCTACTGCAGGGGTCAGTGTTGGGCAGATTCCTTCACATTGGTGCATGTGGAAGCATTTTAGAGGGCTGTCAAATCCACCCTGCTGGAGGGAAGCGGCTGGAACCTGGTGCATCAGAATTGGAGCTGGTGCCACAGATGGAAATGTCTGACAGTCTCTACAGAGCTTTTATCAGCATCTCTGAAAACAAGAGCATCCTCAGGGATGCCTACTGTAATTGATAGCCTTGACACTCTGGACTTCATTGATCAAACCATTCAGGAGACACTGAACTATTATAGTGGCACTTTCTGGGTCAGCGATGCCCACACAAAGCGTGAGATCCCATATGCATGTTTTCAGTGAGGCTTGTGGTAATTGAAAACCTTTTTACACCCTTATATTGGTTAAGGCATTCAAGCCACATCAAACTATTACAGAGTGTATTTCCGGATCAATGACTACACAAAATATTATGCACGATATCACAGCTGTATTCTCAGTTAATGTCTGAATATATATGGCATACTAGTGAGGGCAGTGTTTAGACAACAACAGAATGTGTTTCTGTGAGGTGTGCATTTATGCTACTTACTGGTGCTAAATGGGAATTTTTTCCATAACACATAAAGCCTTTGAAAGCAGCATTACTGATTGAGTTAGGCTTTACTTAAACTACTTGGTTTAATTATAATGATTAAGCTGCCTACTGGGGATTCCATTTTTAATGACTTAATTTAACATGCTGTCCATTAAAATGTCACCTTGTGAAGTTTTCCTTTATCCTGTCTTCAACCTACTGGGCACCCAAGCAAAGATAAGCATCATCTTAAAAACAGTTCTTCAGAGGAGAATGAATAAAAAAAAAAAAACACTCACAAACACACACATATATCTATAAGCACTGTAATCCTCGCCTCTTGTCTCTTGCTTTTTTTCTTTAACCATCAGCCCTGAAAGACCCTGGTCTAAATGAATGGTATGCTGGAGCCCATTCATACTGGCTCACTGGGGTTGGTTGTTAAAATTGCAAGCTAGCTGACATATTGGTAGCCTGAATTCCAACAAGGTAGTGCACTTGTAATAGGGAATCCAGAAAACACCACAAATCAGAGCTACCCCCCCAGAGCTGGCTATTAAACATTTACCAGCCTACCATACTCTACAACTGATCAGCATTAAATTAAACAAGTATTCTCAAAGGCCTTTTGTGGATGTTACGAACTGAGTTGTGTCCTTCCGCAGTTTATCTGTTGGAGCCCTTACTCAAAATCTGCCTACACGGAGAGACAAGACCTTTAAGTAGGTATTTAAGGTTAAGTAAGGTCAGAGAATCAGTGTCCTTTTATGTAGAGGGAGAAACACTAAGGGTGTGTGCACAGAAGAAAGACCGTGCGAGGATACGTGGGAAGATAACCATCTGTAAGCTAAAGAGAGAGGCCTCAAGAAAAAACAAATTAGCCAACTCCTTGATCTTGAACTTCTGGCTTCCAGATCTATGAGAGAAGATACTTCCGTTGTTCAAGCTCCCCCCGTCTGTGGTACTTTGTTACAGCAGCCCTAGCAAACTCATACAGTGGTAAAAGCATTAGAGAATGAAGAGCGCCAATATGCATGACATACAGCTTCTACCCTGAATGAACTGGTAACCTTGTTTTGATATAAAACACATGTGAAAATTATAATGCAAGTGCATATGTGTGATGAACTAAAAGTGTTCACTTGAGGGAGCGGAAACATCTGACTGGGAAAATAAGAGTTCACAGAAGAGGAGACACATGGCTGGGGCTTAAACAGAATTTTGACAGGTGTCAATAAATGGGAGCTCAAAGAAGTCAAAGGCAGAGATATGAGAGAAACAAAGCCGTTTTTTAAAAACATTGATCATTTAGTTTTATTCCATAGGAATTAATGTAGGAGAGTAATGCGAATAAGCATTTAAGATGAATGAGGGGGCGAAAAGAACTTCTGGACAAGGGTGATGTCTTAGAGATGGGACCAGAGGGGGGGCCATGGCTGAGCTCACTGACCACCACAGCCCTGAGCTGAGGACGGATTCTAGAGTGGGGCTACCTGTGTTCCATTCACAGATCCTAAGATATAGATGAAAATTAAATTAATAACATAGGAAAAGTGCTTATATTTGTGCCTGTATTATGCCCAGTGGTATGTACTGCCTAAAAGAACATGAAAAAAGTTCTAGTGAACAAGGTAAAGATAATGGGCTTGAGAGATGACAGTTGCATGACTCAGCAGCCTAGGCGGCCTAACCCACGCCTCAGACTGAATGGCTTACACAACAGAAACTTATTTTCTCACAGTTCTGGAGGCTGAAATTCCCAGGTCAAGTTGCCAACAAGATTGGTTTCTTCTGAGCTCTCTCTCCCTGGCTTATAAGTGGCCATCTCCTCCCTGTCTCTGCAGGGTCTTCCTTTTGTTCCAGACTTCTTCTTTACAAGGACAGCAGTTGTCTTGAATTAGGACGCACTGTAATGACCTTGCTTTAACTTGACCATCCATCTCCAAATACCATCACATTCTGAGGTCCTGGGAGTTCCATGTGAAGGTGTAGAGAATGCCGCTCAGCCCATAACAATGATAAATGGGAGATTAAGGAACAGGGATCACCATTTGCATGCTGCAGTCAGTCTGAAAAGTGGGAGAATGGGTGGTTCCTACAGCTGGGTCTATGGACAGAATGATCTAGAAGAGCATGGACACTTCCGTGATCATCACGAAAGAGCGAAAGTCACAGCTTTTAGCATCAGAATCAGAATCAAATCCCAACCCTGTGGTGAGATCTGGAGAATGATCTCTACATCTCGGTGAACTTGGCAGCAAATAATAAATCTGACACACTTGCTTTTGTTATATTACTAGGATTAAATGAGACATGTTCTGTAAAATTGTGCAGAATAGTGTCAAATACAGAATAGAAATGCAGCCCCCAGTGTTAAGCCCTACCTTGGCATTACAATTTCTCCTATAAAACTTTATGTTTTTGAGATGTCCTGTTTACAGGACCCCTTAGAAAGTGTATTTATACAGAGACTTACCCATCACCTAGGAGTAGGGCACCAGAGGATGGGCCTTGTGTCAATGAAAGGAGAAGCATATAATGAATAGAATGACAAAAGCACTTTAAACTTTTGTCCTAAGACTGACCATATTTACAATGACAGTTATTCTTCTCAAACTTAAGTTGAAAGTCAATATTTACATTTTATTTTTATCCCACATCCATACCCCATATTAGAAACATGACTTAAGCAATCACCCTCATTTCAAAAATGAAGAGAAAGTGATTATGATTTGTCTCAAGAATGTAAAATTACTAAACTGGATATTTTAGGATTCACAGTTTGGTACTTTGTTTAGGGGGTCCAAGAAAAACAAAATAATTAACTTAGAGGTTATGCATAACCATGCGAAATAGATTTAGAATGAAGAGATTATCTCATGGGTGATTGTTTGGTGCAGAAAATGCCTTTTCCACACAGTCTTTTGTTAGTATGATGCTCTGGAGACAGACGCTATATTATGGAGCTCAATACAGTCATCTAATTTCTGTCTATCAAGGATTTTAAATTCAGGCTTAATATCTATGGAGATAAAAGGGATACGCTGTACAAAACCTTTCCTTCTATCTCTTCATAAAGGAGCTTTCTTGCATAATTTATAAGATGTCTATTTTTTTCATATATCAAATGACATTTGTGATATTTATGCTTTAAAAGTGGCTACAGTTAATTGACAACCTTAAATGGTGAAATATCTTCATTTTAATCATTTTTTTAAAAACGTCCTTTATGTCAAAACTTATGCTTAAACAGAGTGTATCAATAAAAACCTCACTTTTTGGGGTACCTTAGAATTTTCATTATTTAGTAGCATATTTTCTATCCTAATTTAGTATAAGGACAAATTCAGGACCTAGTGGGCGGTAAGGATCTGCTCACCACGGCTGCCTTCCAAAGTGTCCCAGAATTTCTTGCTTTATTGTGTCCACATGCCTGGGTCCTAACTTGTGGTTTTCACTCTTTAGTTTGCTATTGGGCGCTTAGCTGTCCTTCATTCTTTCTTCTACCCATTCATTCATCTGGTACTTTTTGTCATGCTGAGAGAACAGAGAGAATCCTCAAACTTAGCAACCCTCTGCAACGGGGCTTGACCTTGGGCAAATCACTTCCTTCGTGATTATGGGAGGGGAGCATGGTTGAGAGGGAGAAACACAATGGCATGTGGTTTGTGGAAAGCCCCTGGCTTACAGAGGTTCTCAGCTGCATTGTATGGACTGCCCAAGATAGCTAGCTTCTTGGATAAATGAACTGCCAAGTATTTCAAAATGTCACTGTATTTTAACTTTATATAACCAAGAACAATACATCTGAGGGTGTCTCTCAGCCCCTTACCCAAGGCAAGGAATAATGTCTGTCGTATGTGTTCATTCACTCCATGAGGAGAGGTCCGGGCTGGAAAGATGATTTCATGAGTTATTAACTATTATCACAACCATCACAAAGCCTTTAGTTCAAGATAAATCAGGTTTCATGTAGGCATTGTATATCCCCTGAAGAGTCTCTAAACTGTGATGAAGAATACTTTTGAAGAAAACTGATGTAATAAGTAAATCATTAAACAGTGAAAAACCACTCTAGTCAAAAAAAATTTTCTTCTCTGTCAAAAAAACCCAGTTATTAGTTTATCAAAAACAAAGGGATATATATCCTTGTTCAAATGGAACAGGGAGCAAAGTAAATCGCTATCCCGCTCTCTTTATACTGGTGAATGAATCTGTGTAACTACTTTAAGTTACTCTGATTGTCATTTATGTATCATGGTAAGAAAGTAATTCTGTTCTTTGAACACTCTTTTATAAATGCATATTCCTGAGATTTACCTCAGAACAACTACATCAATCTCTTGAGAATTCTGCATTTTAACTAGTTTCCATGCTAATCATATATCCAGATATCTATATACCTATATATATATAATTTAAGACTAACATCTTTAAAGAGTGGTCTTACTGTTTCTGGGTTTGTATTAACTCAATGAATAAAGGAATGTATCCATATATGGTGTCCCAGACTCTACACAAGGTTCTTCAGTGCAACTAATGCTAAAAGCAATGTCTCTTCTTATTTATTAAAAATAGTGGGGGATAGGGCATGCTTCTCTGTATTAATTATCCAGTCAGAATTTATTGACCATTGACTTTGTGTTAGGGAATAAAATAGTAATCACCAGCTGACCCTGTTTTGCTCTAACAGGACCTACCCCTGGATCTATTATTTCTATTGTGCTGAAAAAAAAAAATGGGAACACATGCAAGTTTTCACTCAGAAAATAAAACTTTAGCTAGTTGAAATACGTGACAGTTGAAAGATCTCAGAACCAACAGGGATGAGTTTATTTTGACAAGGAATAAGGTCTCAGGGAACAAGCCTCCCTGTGGAGTGTTTGCCCCCATTACTAAAACTACTAAGTATCAAAGTTGAGATTTAAATTTGGTATTTCTATTGGTCAAATATTTCTTTTGTTCCCAGAAAAGCACTTGGTCCACATTTGATTCCTTTCTGGCATTGCATTAGCAAGTTCAAAAATTATAGCATTTTAATTTTCAAAGATAACAGAACTTCAGGTTTTTCACCCCAATATATTTGTTGGAATTTTCGGAGGACACAAGAAGTTCACACATGTGAACTCCTCCTTCTCTCCATCCCTGTCCCCAATACACACGCACACACACACACACACACACACACACACACACACACACACACACACACACACACTCTCTCTCTCTCTCGGGAGAGGCCTGGGGCGTGGTAGCACTCAATATATTTTTAAACATATATACAACTGCATATTGTGAGCATGATATATTTATATAAAGCCACTTGTGTATTAGAGGACTTGCACTGTGCATATAATTTCTAAATGTTCACAAAAAGCTGGCTATGGTATGTTTTTTCCCACCCACTTTACAGATTAAGAAACTGGGAATGAGTTACTTGTCCAAGATTAGACATCTGGGCAGGAGTCACTCTGTGGGCCTTGAGTCATCAAAGGCCTTAGCGTTTTCATGACGTCATGCCCAGTAAGTGCGGTCCCCTGAGCCGGGAGTTCTGTTACAGAATTTGTACCTTCCTGTTTTATGCTACTCTCTTTTTCCTCTGATTCTCACATGTTTTAACTGATGTGACAACACAGATGAATAGGTCGGAAGAGAAAGGCAGTAAGCCATTTACACATTTCACGTCCCATCCACTTTTTCTCATATGCTTATTCAGGGCAGAACAAAGGGCAGCTCCCTAAATTTCTCATCTGGCACACTGCTTTTTGACCTCATCCTGAAGCGTATCCCTGCCCATATGTGAAACCATCCTTGCCAACTCCCTCCTGTCACAGGTTCTGTGATGTCTCTGGTGTCGTCCTCGCCCGTTGGGGGCATCTGTCTTGGTGGCAGCCTCGCAGCTCTAAAGGAAGATTCCTGAACAGACACCTTATAATCCGTGTTCGGTGAACTCCAGAGGTGAGTAGCCTCTAATTCTTGAAAACGATCCTTGTCAGCCCTTCTTTTCCACTCTGCTTGGACGGACAACATTTACCTCCACATATTCTTTAAACGACCCTCAGGCAGGTCTCAGAAGTCTTGCTAGCGCTCAGCGGTCAGGACTTTTTCTTCAAAACAATCATTCACACAGGCCGTTTCTTACACTGTCTTGGCTGTTGAATCAGTTGCGTCCTCATCCTTTAATTGGGGTCCTCGCTTTAGCGCACGTACCTCTTCTTCATGCCACGAGCATTATACTGCTCCCTTAAGTTCTGTCATCCCATAATTATTTATCTTTCCAGAAACTTCTAAAACCCTGCTTTGATCCTTTGCGCTCAAATTCTCCCTTCCACCCCATGCTCTCTGCTTTTTGCTGTCCTGTATCCTTTCTTCTCAGACTGTGGTCCTGGCCACACTGGGCTGTGACTTTCATTCTCTTTCATTGTCTCCCCGTTAATTTCTCAAAAGTTCTCCCCTTCACCTTCTTTTCATCTTCTATAGATTCCAGATAAAACTGCCTCTTCTGAAGTGTGTTCCAATTTTTTTTTTCCCTTTGTGGGTTTTCCTCCCCCCTGTTGTTTTCTCACTGAAACCCCCGTTCATCCCAAGCTTTACCGTGGTTGTCTCTTCCACTTGCCCATCACTGGGCATCCACGAGCTTCGTGCCCTCCCCTCCTCTCGTTCCCTGGGGGACGTCCCTGCCCCGCTGTGGCAAGTATTGCCCCCTTCCTAGTTCTATTCCCTTTCTCGCTTTGAATCTTAGAATCCATCTCAGTGTCTTCCTCCCTTTTATAACATGTGCTTTATATTTTGCAGAGCTACGGCCCTGTCCTCACAGAGGTTACATATGACTCTTCCTTCAGGAAGCACAGCTGTGCCCTGGTGCCCCATGACTAAACTGGCGTGCTGTGCCACACGCTCATTCTACCTGGATGGTCTGCAGAATTACATATACAGCACGGAGGCTTCCTATGCCACCAAATCCCCTCTCTGGCTCTAAGTGGCTAACGTTACTCTGACTTTGCTGTTTCCATTTTAATTTTATGTTACGTTATTTGAGAACTTAAACTCTCTGTTTTTAACTGAAACTGTTAAAATTAAAAAAAAATCACTACCCATGAGATCGCTAACTTTTCCACATTCATACTCTACTGAGGAAAATAAATAAATATCTTTACCCTTCAAAATATATTGGCACAGTTCTCTTTATGCTTTTAGTTCATTTCTCTTGGTGTTGTTTCTAAAGTTAACTCTAGCTTCCTATTGCTTTAAAGTTACTCCTTTTTATGGGATTTGAATGGAAGACAACATATCGGCATAGGTCATTCGTATTGAATTAATGGTCAGTGTCCCATCATACACAGACTGTGTTGCAAAGCTGTTTTCTGAAGGGGGAACACACACACACATGTGCACAGACACACACAAGCACTTTGTGAATTTAATTATCTTCTTGATGCATTCTTAGAGTAACACTGTATGAAGCAGCCTGCTTGTCTCTGGAGAATAAATAGTATCAACTTGAGCAGTGTTATGCAATACCTGCCAGGACGGGGAATCTGCTTACCTTAACTGTCAAGGCTACTTCGCATTGCAGATGTGTTTATATTGCTCCCATATATAATGTATAAAATGTTTGATGGCAAAGTTTCTTCAGATATCAGAAATAATTGCCATAATAAGGTCCATAAGGTATCTTGTTTGTTTGTTTTATTCATTTGGGGTTTTTTTTTTTTTGGTGTTCTGTTATATCCCTGTTCATTATTACATTTGTCTAGAGAAGATACGTGGGATTTTCAAAAGCATGGCTCTGCCTGGTGGGATGTTTTGATGCAAAAATGCTCTTAAGCGGAAAGCACTTTTAAAATTTGAATTTACCCATCTAAACTATTAGGACTATTGTTTGTTGGCTTGAATCACTGTATGGTATTTGTGTAGCTGTAACTCCATATCCAGAAATAATCAAGCCACAGAAAAATAATAGGGGAATAGCTTACAAGACCTTGATATAATACCTTCTTTTGATTCCCTAAGAAACTGCCACCTGTTCAGTATTTTTTTTTTTAATAGTGAGAACCTGACAAATATGTGCTATAAGAAGGCAGGCAGAGAAGTAAAGAGAACAAGAGAGGAGGCAATACAGAAATTAAGAAATATGTAAAAATTACATTTGTAAAAGAGCAGAAAAGCATTTAAACAAGAAAAATTAATAATAAGCACAAAGTTTTTTTTTAAAGAAAACCATAGTAAAATAAGAAATTACACATACTTTGTTTGGGACTCCATACTGAACATTTTAATTAAGTAAATATTTTGGAATGTGTCAGTGCAGACTTTTGAGGTTTAACTAATTTAAGGTCTGAATAATACCTTACAAAATACATTCATTAATCAAAGCAACTAGGCATTTATTGAAACATGAGCTAAGCATCTATTTTGTGTGAAGCAACATATATATTATTATTGTTTAAAAATTCCTACACATTTTGGTAAAAGATAACTTCTAAAAATTACAAAGAAAGAAGAAAAAAGAGAAGATACACTTTTATATATTCAGAGTACAAATCCCTACAACCACCATTGTTCACCCTGCCCTGTAAACCAACCTTAAGTTCCTACAGTTGAGGGTCCTAATGTTATTCATCATATAGTGCCCACAGGTAAGTTATCATAGCAATTCATTTAATCCTGTATGCTTCTTGGGGATTGCTATTATTGGACCTTTCTTCTATGAAAGTACTAATGAACAAAGAAATACTCATTTTACTTCATCAAACAATATGTAACACATATCAGGAACATACAGGAAGGTTTTGACTATAAATAAGGCCATCTGAAAAAAATATGAGTATTTCAGCACTGCTAATGCCATCAAACCAGGATATCATATTTAAGATCAGTCTTTCAGAAAAATGCTTCTAGACTGAGCATTATTTGAAAGGCCACAGATATTCAGATAGCATGGAGTATACTGATAGACTAAGCCTTAAAAAGCAAATTAACCCTGGTCATGTGCAGTCAGAGTGTCTATGGCTGCATAAATTCAAACATCTTTATGATGAATGAGTTTTTCAAAATAGGCATATACTGGACCTTTTGGGGTAAGACTGTGGCCTACTTTTACTTTCCTAGTTGCCTTGATAATATCTAATCAAATGGTGGTGATTCTGAGTGACTCGGTGGAGCTGTCAATAGTGAGAGATGGATAATGTCTTCTTAAAGTGGCAGCGATCTTCTGACAACAGGAATCATTCTCTTTGTGACTGTGAGACCCTCGTGGTCTAGATGACAGTGCAGCCTGTTCATCTAAAATTACATTTCCAGTCATTTGATTTTAGGAAAGAAGAGAAAGGGACAGAAGAGTATTGCATTGGGGTATAAAATTATAGAAGGTGTAACTGAATGGGCATTTTAAGTAGAATTTCACATTCTTAGTACAAATTGCACTGTTCCACAGTGAGCTGAGAGCTTTATATGAACATTCAATGTTAGGAAGATTTTATGCTAATGTAGGATGCAATTAAGATCACCCAGATTTCTGAGCAAGACTGTCTTCTGTAATAGATACTCAGAACAAGTCAAGGACTCTGAAGAAAATGCAATCAACTTCAGTACCTTTTACTGTGAGAAGCTATCAATCACTGGGTCTGTGGCATCTGCTTCCTGACACCCTGGGTCTGGACAGTTACACTGGAGCAAAGCGAGAGGCCCTAGACAACCCTTGAACCGACTGTGGTAGTCGAGCTGATTTCTGTTGGAATGTATTTCTTTGAAAGAGTGTTTAGTTTTCCTTCCAACTTTCATGACACGCTTACTGAAATAAAATACAATTACTTATAAGTTTCCTTTGTTGCCAAACAACAACTTCTTTCTTGGTGGCGTTTTTTCACTAATATTTGCATCTAGATCCTAACTATTCAGAGTTGAGTATTTACAGTTATCATATCATTAAATATCTAGTTTCCATATTCTTTAATAGGATGGAGTGATATTTTTACAACTGCCAGAATGACAATACTTCATTTCTGATTATCACATACTAACTTATTTAAAGAATGTGAAAAATAGTATAATATTGAATTCATTCTCTAGTAACTGTATTTAATGGTATTTATTCAGAAAATAACAATTACCCATGTCATGTGAATTTTCTAAGCGGTAAAGTATAATTTTTGTTCTCAGCTGTAAAAAGGATTCACATTGCAAATCTAACCATTCACTAATGGAAGGACACTGTATTTGGCTTAAATATTTGTATTCATAGAAGGTGGTTTTTAATGGGAAATATAAAACAAATGGACTATGATATTTTGAATGTTAGTATTCAGAGAAGGAGTAGAGTTTTCTAAATATGAAAAAAATGTTAATTGTTGTGCTTTTTCTTTAACAATCATTTGCAGCCCACGGGTAAGTGCAAGACAGAGCAGAAACAGTCTCAGCACCACTATTTTAATTTCTGGCATTCACAGCATTTAGCAGTAGAAGGTCTCAAAGGAAAACAACTGCTTTCATTTTTGCCTCCTGCAGCCACCCTGTCAGGGGAGAGGTCTGGGCTCAGAAAATGCAGCTCATTAAAATGAAGAATTTTCCCCGACTTTGATATTCACAGTTCACTGGGGACATGCTACCTGTTCACCGAGCCATTTTGTCTGGAGGGGGGGTTGCAACACAGCGGACTATACCTTAATTAAAGTGCTCTAATCAAGTGCATTAGGCCTTGCACATTTATAAAACATGTCGAATTAGGATTCAGATATTCTTAGTATATATTTTTTTTAAATTGCCAAGTTTTCTCCTTCCCTTATTTAATTGGTGCACTGAGCAAAATTCAGAACCATACTTTCATCTGCTTCTCACAGGTCTTGCTGGCACGCGCGGCGCATGCTTTTTGTGTTCTCTTGCAAACAACTACTCTCTTGCAGACAAGCACGCCTATTTTCTCAGCCCCTACACATTCAACTTCAGAGCCATTATCTGAGAATGGAGGTTGTGTGATTCCAAATTGAATTTTGTAAATAAAAAGTCTTAGTATTCTACTTCTCCCCTTTAATTATTCTACGTTACTATTCTACTCCTTACCTTTATTACCATATTGTAGTTGGACTGCAAAGGTTTAAACCATAGCCATTGTTTAAAAAATGATCATGGATTGCATGGATTACACAACTACATCAATGCATTAATTGGGTAGAAATTGTTTATGATAGTGATATTGGCTCTAGATTCCTACGTCTCTTCCACCGAGCTGGCTTCTGTAGGCAGAGGACAAAAGAGCCCCTTCTCGTGATTCCTGAGAAAGTTTTGTTCTGTCTTTTAAGAGCTGCGAATAATTTTGGCTCTGTTACATTTTGGCACTCATGGACTTTGTAGTTTTTTTTCCCTCTATTCCAGCAGAGAAAATGGGTTTCTCAGGCAACATTCGGTCATCCCTAAAATTTTTACTTTGTATATAAATGTCAATTTATAAAATTACAGCCCAAGGTTATTATTTCTTATTTTAATAAACCTTAAAAAAGTGCAGGACTATAAAAGTGAATGAGAAACAGGAAGGACTTATATCTTTGGTTGAACGACTGGACAGTCAACAGAGGAAATATTAATGTTACCTGAAGTTCAGTAGGATGTAGTTTGTGCTTCATGGGCTAATTTGTTTGCAGGGAACAACCCGTATAGTAAGAATTCATCACGATGTAGTTACTGCATCAGGAAGGTGAGGAGAAGAAACATATATAATTAAGGGGGGAGACGGTTGTCAAAAAAAGGAGGACAGACACTGGAAAAGGCAGCACCTTCACTAAGGCCGACCAAGGGAAGTGCTTCGGCAGGAAGGTTCATCTGAATAGTCAGATACTAGTGATGACAAGAAAAAGCAAGGCTGGGACTGGCCCAAGGACATGGAGTACTGGGTGCCCTTGTGAACTTTTGGGGGTTGAATTCAAAACAGTGGTGAGCAGCAGCAAGGCACCATCCCAAGGTGAGAACAAGGTGGGAGTAAGTGGGTACGGGGGGGTTATAGTCCATTCCTGTGGGAAGGGTGGGGACTGAGTGGTAGGAAAGAGTTGTAGGGTGAAATGGAGGACTTTTTTTTATTTAACAAGGAAGGAGATCTAAGATTATTAAAATGTAAAACGAAATGGAAAGACATCATGATGAATGAGGGATTGAAGTTCCTGAAAAACGTGTGAGTTGGTGGCGCAGAAGGCAGAAATCATGGAGCGTGATCTGTGTTTTCTCTCCTTCCTCGGCTTGGCAGATGCCCCGTAGTGGACACGTACCTTTTACTCTGAACGACCATTTTTCTTAGTGAGAATTGATAGGTTTAGAAAAGAATCATTTCAATAGTAATAATGTAACTTTAGTTTATTACTAAAAAACGTTAGAGAGGAATAGTTTCTAAGTAGGAGGAGCCTAAAAAGAATGCCCAGTGATTATATATCCTGTTATATTATGAGGTTGAATACAGGATCTTTTGTTTGCATCTAGTATCCAGCAGCCACTGAGAAAGAACTATAGCAGGTTTGCGTTGTGATTCATTTATTTTCCAGGGGAAATTTTTTCACAGGTACACGGGAAGCAGTATCTTTGAAACTTCCCATACCCTCTCCTCGATCTCGGTGAACTGTAAAGGCCACCCCACGTCCTCTTTCTAACGCCCGCAAGCAAAGCCGTAAGAGTCACTTACGCTCCGGGACTCCATCAACAATGTCTACCCGCTGTTATTTCTTGATCTACAGAATTCCTCTAAGCTCTTCTCCTTGGCCCTCCCCACCCCTTTCTCTCTTACCTTTCCAGTTTCACCAATCCAAACACATGTGAGCTCCAATTTCAATCTGGTTCTGTGAATGGGCAACTCTGGTTTGTGACCTGACATTCCGAGCTGATTGTGTTTGAGGTCACAAACTCAGTGTCTAAGCTTTATTCTTCACATGCCACAACATTAGGTACAAGGTAAAACAGAGAAAATGGGAATGACCAGTTTGGCCCAAGCAATGGGTGACCCCACGTATAAGCAAAGAAGCCCAAACAAGAAATTCCATTCTTAGAAGATCCATCCATTTACCTACTATCATTTGAAACCACTTGTTTTTTAAGGAGGAGATTGTGAGTCATTTGGTGACAATGTATAATCTCAACAACAACAAATTCAAACCAAGATGTAGGAATTTAAATACGGGTAGGATGCCATAAACTCTCAGGGGCCTTCAGGTTGTATATTTAGTTATGAATCAAAAACCATTTTGAAAAGCAGCTACAGTTAATCCAGTATACTTACAGAGCAACCCAAACTCAGAAAACTTATGTGATAGTCCCAAATGATTTAGACTATAGTGTATTCAGGTTCCAGTTCAAATCTGTATTTCTTTACAATTGCAACAAAGGAGCTACTTGCCATATTTGTGAAATTAAGTTAGTATTAGTTAAGTAAGGCTAGCTGCAGTAGTGGGAAGGAAAAAAAAAATTCCCTCCAAATTTCAGTGGTTGAGCCCAGTAGAAACTTTTTTCTTACTAAGTTTAGACCAGATGAACTAGATTTGTGGGTACATCTAAGAGGAGAAGCTCTTAGAAACCCAAGCTCCAAGTCCTTGTACTTACTAGATCTACAATCTTGAACATGTGGCTTCCAAGGAAAAGAACATGGACAATCTCTCACACACGGGAGTGTTTATGGTCTGGGTCTACGATTGGCCTATGTCCCTTCTATCAACTTTCCATTGTCTAGAACTCCGTGTCTTTTGACACCTGGCCAGGTAGGAAGATGGGGAAGGTTTAGCTGTGACCTGGGAATAAGACAAACATTCAAAACTCTCTGTCACTAAATTGTACAACTATTTATGTCACAAAATTGGTTTTACTTGTTTTTTTATTGGAATAGCTGGAAGTTTAGGGGCAGTCCTGTTACTGTTAAATACAGATCCTATGATACACTTCATAAAATGAATGAGATCTAGTTGTGTTCTATTTTTCTTCTTTGTTCCTTTCTTTTACCTCTGCTGGACGTCTTACAGATGGAAGTTTTCAATGCTTGTTAAGCTGATTTGTAATAATAATAACAATGATAATAATAATAATAATAATGTGAATATGAAAGTTCATTAGGCTACTGGAAAATCTTGCTTCCATAGTGCTCTTTATTCTTAGAAGTCCTGATCCTATAAAGATCTTGCAAGTAATTATCTTAAAAAGTTTGTGAAGGACAATATGAGATAGAGTGTTTTAAATTAAAATACTTTAAACAAAAATGTTTGCCTTTTTCTATACACTCTAAGTGTTGGCCATTTTCATTCACTGAACTGTGCATCTGAAATGTTAGTCGCATGCTTTATGCAGGACATAGTATGGATGTAAGTAAGCAAGTGACCCAAAGCCTTGCTTTTCTGGAATTTCCATTTTAGAGGGATGAGGAGCAGAGAGGAAGCAGACAACAGAAAAACAACAACAACAACAACAACAAAAACAAATTCAGATAACAAAAAAGAAGAAAAGAAAAATGGGATGTTTTAAAAGAGCATTCTATAGGTACATTCAATTTAGATTACATATTTAAGGAAGCCTCTCTGAATCAGACCGACTTCATGGGGCGTCAACGTGCAGTCATACAGAGGCCCAAACTCAGAGGACCTCTGCACTTGATGCACGGCTCTCCTGTCGCTATTTTGAAATTCTTCGTTTTATCTTTGAAGGTAGGTTTCCTTCAAAGCCCAAGGGGGCAGAAGTGCGTGTACCTGCCAGAGAAGATATCCATAACCTGAGGGGGGCAGCCTTCCTGGCACCTCGTCCCCTCTCAGGTCCATGATGGCCCATGAGCACATAATTATCATGGACACACACACGTGGGAGCCTTCAGCAAGACTCACACAAGTACAAGGTGAGGATGCTGCATCCAGGACTAAGTAAGAAGGGGTGCAGACAGTCATTCCACTGCAGAATGAAGGCGCTGGTGTTCTACAAACACACATGACCAAAGAATCAGACCATTGCTCGCTTACTGTATTTCCCTGGACTAGTCAACCACTAACACTGAAAATGATGACACAGAAAAAAAAGGATGGTTCCTTTTCTTTTCAATCCTTCCTTCCCTCCCACGGAGCAGTGTTGGTCACGCCTCCTCAAGGCAGAGTGTTGGTAGAATGTACATATATTCGGAAGTCAAATAAAAACAGCTGAGTTAGTTTTCTGCAGGAATTCCAGGGTTGTGTTAAGAGCAAAACACACAGTCAAATGCAAGCTACAAAATATGCATTATGTAATTTTGGTGATTCTGGAGAGCAGTTAAAAGCACTTAGGTTTATGCTCAAAACTGGCACTATACAAAGCTTAAATTTTTTGCTGATAATTATTATTATTATTATTATTTACTTAGAATGATAGAAAATTAACTACCACCCCCTCATTTAAATGAATAGTTTCTAAGTATGAGGAGCCTAAAAAAGAATGCCTGTGATAGACTGTGAAAGAAAGGAGAATACTTTATATTTTAGTGTTTACAATTATACAGCTTCTTTGCCTTCTGAATAAAGGGCACCAAATTTTCATTTTCCACCAGCCTCACAAGTCTGTAGCTGTCCTCTAAGACTGTGACCCCGGAAGTGAGACCTTCATGACCAAAAAATTTAAACTTTGCAAAGATGGGAAGAAGTCCCTTTCAGGCACCAGGAAACATCAGTGCAAATGATTGGAAATGAGAATAAGATAATTGTTTGCAAGGAACTGAAAGAAGGCCTGTGTCCCTGCAGTAGCAAAGAAAGTGGCCCAAGGTAAGGCCAGAGTGAGAGGCCGAGGCGAGATCATGCGGGCCTTAAAGATCTCCTCTTCTCTGTATTGGGAAGCTACTGAAAGCTGCACACAGGGGAACTGCATGATTGATATAAATCACGATAAGATTATCTTTATACAACAAGACTGAGTACTGAACTATTGCCAGAGGATCGGCTCCTGATACATCCAGAAATGATCAATAAAATACAACAGCCACCACCACCGTTTACAGAAGCTGAGAGCACAGGGTCTTGAAATGTTTTGTTTCTGTACAGACCAGAGACCTCTACTCACTGGCACAGGGAAGAGTAGAGGCCAAAACCCCCGCACAGACTTCAGGATTAATCACAACCCAGTTAGCCGGATGAAGGGAGATTGGAACACCAGATAATGTAAGAGACATTTATTAGAATTTATGCCAAAAAAGAAATGTACATTATTGTCACGTGGAAAATATCTTTAAAAGACCCTGACAAAAATCAGTGAAGTAATAGCATGATGACCACATTATCTGACAAAACAAACCCCAAGAGAAAGCGAATATAGCCCACAGGATTTAAGCTAAGAAGCAGTATTAGAAGAATCCATAGATTATGTGAATCTTGGAAATAATATTTAGAATAAAATAACTTTGAAGCATTTCTCTTTCTCTAGACACACACGCATGTGTACATATAAACATATGTATGTGCACATTCTTGCTTTAGATCTATTACTCAAAATTTGTAATACAGCTAAATTTGGATTAGAAAACATTATGAAATTGGATCTAAGAAAATATGGACATTTAAGAGCAAAGCATTCAATTCAACAGGTCAGAAAAATTGCAAACAAGGAAAACCAATGAAAGTAAATTGAGGAAAAGTTAATATAGAAGCAAAAATGTAAGATGTAAAATAAAGACATTATGTAAGATTCATGATACCAAAATGTGTTTTTTAAAGCTAAATAAATGGACAAACCACTAGCAAGACTGATCACCAGAAGAGGATGCTAAAACATTTTACAATAATGGAAAGGGAAGATAACTAAAGGAAGAGATAAATCATAAAAGAATATTTATTATACAAATATAATCATTATATACACAACAAAATATATGTGGGTTTGGGGAGGAAACTTGGACTGGGAGAGGCCTTTTCCATAGTGTGCAGCATGCCTGTTGGACATCCCTGTGGACATACAGCTGGACATCGAGTCTGACACTGAAGAGGTAGGTTTAGGTTGACGAGAGGAACCTTGGAGCTGTCCATCTGCATCGAGATGGTTCCACTCAACAGCCTGAGTGAGGTCACCTAGGGAGAGGGTGTAGAGGGAAGGAGAAAACAAAGGACCCCAGCTGGAGCATAGTTGAATATTTAGAGCTAGAAATAGAAAAAAAGAGAAGCAAAGGAGTAGAAAGAAAGGTAGGACAAGAAGGCAGGAAATGAACTAGATCAGGAAAGCCACGGGACTCAGGGCCCGCATGTGCCAAAACGCCAACTGTGGGAGAGTCATAAACTTCCCGAACACCGATATGCTAAGCGGGAGATAACTAACAGATTCTGAGACATAAGGAGGGGCCTTGGGAAGAGGTCAAGCGGTGAGAACAGACAGCATCTTGAAAGTGGCACTGCTTTCATGCAGAAAGAGATGATCCATTAGAAAATGGGAAATTAAATGTGGGGAGAGGAGGTAATTGATAGGTGAATTAAGCAACAGCAGATGTGATTCTGATGTGATTCTGAGCAGGAAGTATATAGTTCCTTGACCTCATTGTGACAGAGGTGCAGGGCATAGGAATAAATGTTGGCAGTTGGGACATGTCTATACATATGGGAAGAATACACAGAAATTCCTCTCTGATGTGGAAATAACATTGCTTATACCTTAATTTCTAATTACTTTGCCATTGTATCCAACTGGATTGCAATTATGGAAAATGGAATTCAAGGACAAAGATTCTGGCACTATCTTTTATACTAGTAGAAGTGAAGAGCAAAGCTTTGTTCTATTCAATGTTTTTAATTTATTCCATTATATTTTATTGAAACCAATGTCCTGTATTTCTCATAGCATCCAATATTCTAATAAACTTTTATTGCTAACGTTTCTCAATTGCACATACTGCAACTATGAACTGACTTGGACCCAATGTCAAGTAATACCATCCCAGTGTCTTCAAGATAATTTTGTGCTAAGTGCCCCCCGGGCTCCGTGCCAAGGTACAAATGTTTGAGCCATAGGAAATATTTGAGTGTTCAGGGTCCACCAACTCCCCTAACCCCTAGCTCGACCTCACTCAACGAAAAATAAACAAACGCTATGTTATATATAATGAATCCTATGTGGAAATATTTTTTTATATTTCTTAGAGCAATGTACCATTTAGGTAGCACACTGGTGCAATTAGGAGAGCAATCAGGATATACACTCCAAGTCTCTTAATTGAACCAACTGATTAAATTTATGTTTGAAAGGATACTATCTTTCTTCTACTAATTTTAAAGTGCTATTATTTTAGACTCAGAGACAAGAATCATAGTTTTATTTACTGACTTGTAATTGTATAATATGAGAAGCTGGAAAGAATTTAAAGATGTAATCCAAGTTTAGTTTTTTTTTTCCAAGTGTAGGAAATTTTAGGAAGTGATGTGTCTGAGTTAGTAAGAGAGCTGAGATACAAATCCTAATTTCTTAATTAGGCAAACATTAATTCCTGTTTACTTTTATTAGGTCATTGTGACATGGACTCCAGGTTGTAAATATAGTTGTGACTTATCACAGGCTAGAGTTTATAAATTGTCTGCAGGGATACGAGTTGGTTTATGTTGATGTTTCTCAGCCATTTCTAATGCAAACGTATTTCTGAAGAGGACAGACTTATTGGCAATGGGAGTTAACCTCCCCAATTTCCACTACTTTGCTGAGAATCACTGTTTTCTGTTTAACAAGAAGATTTTTTAGGAATTTTGCCTTCTAGATTTCATTATAAAAATTATTAAATTACTAAGCATGCTTTCTCAAATTGCACATGCCTTTGACCTACTCTCCTTATCCCAACACACACCACACCCACCCACACACACACACACACACACACACACACACACACACACACACACACACATGCACCCTCAGTGATTCTCAACTCCCATCTAGATTAAAACTCCTAGATGGTAAAATCTGAATATTTTACAGCCTGTTTGCTAATTTGATACCTCTGTCAATAATGCATTTAATAATGATGACGAATAGTTAGCATTTAATGAAATTCTTCTTATCCAGTTGGCATTTTCAATTTGCATTTGAAAGAAGTTTTTAAAAGTTGTTTCACTTAGATTTGTCTTGAAAATCAAACTTATTAACTATCTAATATCTAATACAATATTTGTGACTCATCACAGTAAACAAAAGCTTGATTTTTCCTTCTGTAGCCTTACATTTTAAATGAAAATTAACCTTTATTATTAAACAAATAAGACAGTTTTTAAATGAATGTTTGCTTAAGAAAATTGTAGATTATTCAGTATTATCCTCAGGAGTTGGGGACCATAAAATATCATGGTTGTAATTGGATAAATGAGTTTACCACAACATCTGCTCAATGGTCTGATTATTATATTTTCTAAGTATTAAAGTTAAAGCTTATGCTCATTTAATTGTTCACTCAGCAGTTTAATAGTTCAGCATACACTTTCCAATTTATCACTCACAAATTGAAAGTAGCTTAGTAGGGGTCTGAGAAAAATAAAATTCTTTAAAAAGAAACTGGGAATCATTTGTAAAGTTTTGCATACCCATATTTAAATGGACTGACTAATGATATTAACAAGATATAGATGAAATAAAAATTCGTATGAGTGAAAAGTTTAGAAGAGCTTTCAACTGTCACCGACTATGCCCCTCCTTTGTTACCAGTTTCCAGTGGTTACTGTCTATCTTACCAGCTATCCCAGCACTCCCTTCCAGAGTAAAGTCTTCCTTGAACCCCTTAGAATGAATTGTTCCTATTTCAACACTCTTGTTTTTTACAAAGTTTTGGCTTTTTAAAAAGCATATCTTATACTTACTATTTATGCACAAAGTCTCTTCCTGGAAGGTATGCCTTCAGGACAGAGTTCAACATATCCATCTTTACATCCTCTATGTTAACTGAATATTTATACACAATTTTATGACCCACAGAATGTTTTCCATTTCCTTATCTGAATTTATAACTGGGTGATAACATTCTGTCTTGAGTATCCCCCCCCCACCACCCGTATATCTTTTCAACATCCTAATTAAAGAATATTGATAATTAATAATTAATAAGAAATAATAGTAATAATAATTTATTGCTAGAGCCATATTGCCTAATAGAACTTTCTACAGTGGTGGAGACATGCATATCTGTGTCATTCACTTCTTGCCTGCCAGCTTCATGTGGCTATTGAACACTTGTAATGCTGCTGGTGTGACTGAGAAGCTAAAATTTAAATTATATTCAAGTTCAAACGGCCACATGCAGCTTACGGATACTCTGTTGGAGAGAACAGACCCAAAGCACGAATTACCCACGTTTGGAGGTTTGAATAGGTGCTTTGAAAATAATGGGTGTTGTATCATCAAATTTTGTTTTTATTTTGTGTAGTAATTCCTTTCTTAAAGATACACTGTTTAACTAAAAAGTTCTGAGGAGCCATGTAGTAAAATAATATCTTTTATTTCTGTATTTCTATACATGATACAAATGTGTGTATGCATATTTTTTCTTTGTTTCCCAATGTAACTTAAGTATGAATCTTCTGCCCTATAATTAACACAATCAGTCTCTTGTTATCTTGTGACTTTTTTTGATGCCATTTTGTTTTCTTATTTTGTTTCCACTTTCCACTTAGAAAGGCCACATTCTGCTCTATGGAATAATGTACAAACACTTAAGTATGTCTTAGAGGCCACTAAAAAATAAAAAGCCAAGCCAACATTCTCTGTTCCATTAAGACAGTTTATTAGCTTATCTTGTCTACCATAAACATTGCACATAATTTCTCATTCTTTCTTGTACAGTTCTCTTTCCTCCATTTAACTAAAATCTGCTCACCTAATCTGGAATGATCCAGAATGCACATTCATATCATACAGAAAAGTATACAAATAAAAACTAGTATTTTACTTCATGGCTTCTCAGAACTTCTTAAGTGAACAGTAAATCTTTCAGGAAGGAATTATTAATGGAACTTGTGTCTTTCTAGACGACTCCAGATTTGGGGAACATTCTTGCTGTTCCTTCTGTGAGTGGACTGTTAGTGTTAATCATTTATTGACTGTTAGTGTTTCTTCCATTATCTGGCTATTACTCCCTTACTACTCAGGATGACCTCGAGGAAAGGGAACCCACATCTTGTATTTCATTTGTGCCTCATGTACATAGTCACTGAATGTGCCTGGTAAATAGCTTCGATTTCATAAAACAGTCTTACTTTTCAAAGACTTCAAAGAATACACTCAAATAATGGCCTATCCTGAAATGTAGTTTTAGTTATATCTTTTCTAAATACTTTGTGCTGCAAGATTACTCTCCTATTATTTTTCCTTAAGAAAGAGAAACGTTGGTCTTCACTGTTATAAAAATAACTCCTAAATTTTAATTCTTAAAAACCAATTCTTTGGTATTTTTATTATGAAAATAATCTTTTCCCTTTTTGTCTTTCAGCTAAGTAACCCCAGTTCCCTACAGAGTCCAATCTTTGCCTAGCTATTAAAACTTGAGCCATTTTGTGAGGATGGCTTTGAATGACACCTAAGGAAATCTTAACAGAGGAAATAACTTGCAATATGACCTAGGGAGGGGATAAATGGGGACGTGGGTGTTACTATCCTCAACATTGCACAACAATTGTAAGGCTGATCTCACGGCTCTTCATCATAAAAGCAAAAAGAAGCATAAGTGAAACATAAGGAAGAATGTAGACACCAAAAAACTAAATCTTGTAGAATTTTAAGTAAAGTTTCAGGCGTGCTTGCTTACCATTTGACATTTAGACCAAAGATCTCTTTGATGGGAATGGCAGCAAGAATGTCCCCCCAAAATAAACCAGTCGATCAGCAAAATGGAAGAGGCTTTGGTAATTAGAAATTCTCCAATCTACAGTTTCAAACATTTAAAGCTTCGCCATTTCCAGGAGATTTAGCAAACATCCTGAAGAGAATAGGTTGACTATTAAGAGGTTTTACAGCCATAGGAAAGTAAGTCCAACAATAAACAAAATAACAAAGATATATTGCTCAGTGTATTGAAAGGGACAGTTTTACAGAAATACCATAAATATTGCTGAATGGTGCTATAATTAATTTTTGTGTGTTACAAGGATTTAACATTCATTAACATTAATGGTTTAACATTTAACATTCATAATGTTCACATGCATTAACATTAATGGTTTAAAGGGTATATATAACAGACTGTGAAAGTATATAAATATCACAGACTTGATCCTGTAGTTTAATAGTATGTTTTATATTTATTAAATGAAAGTTGTAGGAGCAGAATAAAATGGACTAGTATTTAAAGTTTTAGTGCATTAATATAGCAAAATGTAAAAGCTAACATATAGAAAATAAAATTTGAAAGCAAAATCTCCAAGTTTTGGGATTTTTAACTAATGGATATATATATTATTCAAATTATTTTAGTGGTTGCAATGAACTTCTAATAGATATTCTAATTAAATAATTATTACTTGCATATTATGCTAGAAATTCTAGAAATACAACAGATGATTCTCATCTTAAAAATGCTTGAAATATAATACTTTGGACAGCAAAACCACATATAAATTATAGCAAAAATGTCAAGAAAAAATGGTATTTGTATAATAAGTAGTCCAAATACTGATTTGTAGCTATACTTGTGAAGCTTTTTACATTTTCTTGGCATCAATCAATGACCCAGCCTCTAACTAACTCCCTGAGCTTCAGCCCTCTTGTCTCTGTTCGTGTCCTTCAATTACCCTTCGGAGCTTCTAGCGGTTGAACATCATTTCCTAGTAGTAGGCCTTTGACTCTTATCTTCCACTAGGATTATCACTTGTCAATTTACCTTGACCTTTGAAAACCTAAACTCATTATCCAGATCAAGGAAATTAATTATTCCGCTCTTTTTTGAGAAGTTCAATTCAATTCAGGGAATCGATACACTGTAGTAGCTCCTTATTTTCTAATTCATATGGGAAACTGTAGGGATCCAGTTTATTAATTTTGTGATATCTTTGGCCTGACACCTACGACGTCAGCTCCGCATACCTACCCTCGCTATCTCATCCTGGAGAAACCTGGGCACAGATGAGGGCCCCAGCCTCGGGGACAAGGCTTTACCTGTGTGAATGGCTCTCTTTTGGGTTTCTTTACACGCCCTTGTAGTACTCTCTCCCTCTTCTTTCTGTGTGTGGCATTCTGGCTATGTTTTTAGAATCACTAAACATTCTTATATTCCTTTTATTAAAAAACAAATAACTAAAAATACCACCGATTTAAGCCTGTTTCCCCAATTCTTTCCATGATTCCCATTAAATATCTTACCATAAATCCCAGTATGATCTGATCTCTAAATATGTCTTCAACCTCCTCCCTGGCTTCACTACCTGTCTGTTCTTAAAATATGTCAAACCATTTCTCGCAAACCATTTGGCAACTGGTGCTTGGCAATGCTGGCTCCTCTCATTCTTCAGATTTGAGATTAGATAGCACCCCTCAGAGGGTCCTCCTTGACTCCTTGCCTAATGCAGACCCCACCTTGACCAGTATCTACCAAGGCACTGGCTTATTTCTCTTACAGAACTTTTCTCCATGTTACCGTAATTACTCGTTACTGACAGTCTCCTTATAAATGCTCAGAACTGCTTCATGTGGAAGTGACTGAAAACACAAGGCTCTGTTACCTGAGGCACTTAATGTCCTAAGTGTTATTTCCTGCTCTTCATCCCTTTGCTCATATTCTTTCCCTTTTTCCTTCTGATAAATCTCTCACTACGCATCTTCCGACACATTCAAGAGTCACATTCCCTATGGAATATTTTGAATCCTCCATCTTCCCCTTTCTAAAAAATTGGAACCTTCCTCCCATCCCTGATTGGAGCATCTGCAGAGATAATATCTGGTATTATTTTTGCCATCTGTGATCTCTCATGAGAGTCAACCTCGACATCAGACATTTCCAAACATAACACCACCAACTGTGACTGAGTGAGGCAAATGGGAGGTGAGACTTCAGGAGTGGGATCCTTTGTTTTTTTCCACAAGCTTGATAATTTTAAAGGCCATTTATGTCATCCTTTATGTCCCCTCTAATGGGTCCTGTGATTGAAAAAGAAGGCGGTTTGGGACTGAGGTCTTTACATTTGAACAAAAGAGGTGGACAAAAATCATTATAAGATTTCTACTGTAGCCCCGATAAGAAAAAAAAGAAAGAAAGAAACAATAAATCCTTGGGTCAAAACTGTAAGAGGACAGCAAGCCAAGCACCCATCTGACAGGGGATAGTAACGCTCTGCAGTCAGAGAAGTGTCCTGGGAATATTCAGGAATCTATGAATGAAAGAACTCATTTAAAATGTTGCATATCTGAAACTGGTATAATATTGTATATAAAATACGTTCTAATAAAAAAATTTAAAATAAATAAGTAGAAGTAAAAAATAAAAACCATTCAGGGTTGCTAAAAATAAAATGAAACAAAGTGATTGTACAGCAAAGATGAATAAGAAGCCACCTTTTGATGGCATATCTAGGCAAGTAATCCTATCTCAGACCCTAGAGGCTGGCTACATTAGCACAGGGCACTAACATTTCCTGAAACAACACATCTTCCCCAAGCCTATTCTATTCCAGATTGGTCCCGTGGTAAAAAGAAATCTTTTTGATGGTGTTAGGAAAGAGAAGAATCATCTTAAAAAAATGGTTCTCTGATTTTTTGAGACCCAGTTCATTGTACTTAATATATCCTTTTCCTAACTTACATACACAGGCTTAAAAATATGTGCACAGCAATGACATGCAAGATCAAAAGATGTTATTAAAATATTATGACTATGATTATTGTGTATGTATGCTATACCTAATGAAAAATATGTCTGTTTCAAATGGATGGCTTACTTGAGATTTAACTTCTATATTAATGCATGAAAGTAATTAATACTACTTATGTTAATAGATTTACATGCTACCAAGAGATCAGATCGTTTCAAAAATATTACACACTATTTTCCACCCAATTCTGCAGCAACCCATCCTTTTTTGTATATACACAGTATTTATAAAGCAATGGCAACTTTTTGGAAGCCTATGATATCTACACAAACTCAAGTAATCTTTTTGCTACTAAAAATAAAAAGAAAATCACATTTTCTTTCACTTAATGTGCAATGTACCCCTAATATTCCTGTGCCGGAAAGCTTATCAAATTGGAAGCTATTATATAAATCTACGAAGAAAAACATTTCTAAAACTAAGAATATATGTAACCAATTAATGGTAATAATGGAACATGGCTCAACATTTGAAATGATTTTCTTTAATTAGAGAGATTGTTAAATTCCGTTGCCCTTTCTGTTTAAATCATATGAATGAAACATTTACGTAAAATTGATTAAAGGTACACATCTTACATAATCTTCAAGGCACACATATTCAATAGGGCAAGTCGATTTTCTCACTGCTACAGAGACCCAATCTGTATCATGAAACCTTAGTAACTGTAAGTCCGAGGAGCAGATCTCTAAGGCCCTAGTCCACATCAAATGCTACAGAAGTCTCTGTAAAAATCCCCTGACAGAGGCTGAGTTTTGTATTTTTATCAGATTCTGATACTTTGACAAGTTTAGAATCCATTAGATAAGCCACAATTCTATCATGAAAGAAAAATGAACCTTATAATAAAATAATATCAGCCTTAATCAAAGAAAGTACAGGATATTATCTAGGCCACTTCTATAATATATATTCTCATACTTATTATAATCTGAGTAAGGTGCCAGGTCCAACTTCTTTTCACAAAGCTGTCTGAGCCAGTTTGATGCTGAGATGCTGATCACCATTCTCAGAGGAGTTAAACTGCTGCTTTTCCACCTTTAAAGAATCACTGAGAAAGTACCTTTTGAAATAATCTCACTCTAAGGCTCTATACAATGGAATTTGAAAATCCTGCAACCCATGACTAATGAGAGGGATTTTGAGATATGAAATCTAGAAAGAAAACAGGTTTGTATTTTATTTAACCATCAGATGACATAAATAATGACAATGGGATAATGTGCCACAAATAAGACAATTTATTGAACAGATATTTAAAATGGCAGGAAAAGATTAAAGCTATTGCCATAATAAATAAAAGAAATGCCCACATGCTTCATACAAAATGATTCTGTTTTACTGAAATGGAACTCTGAACATCAAGCCCCAGAATTAATCAAAGTGGCAACATAGCATTTGAACAGAAATGGAAGTCTGACAAAGATGAATTGTGCCCAGAGATGCTGCTTCCAATTTTAGAAGAACATTACAGTCACCTTAATGAGGAAAGACGGTTATGGGTAGAAAACTTAGTAAGCTTCTACCTTCACACCTTTCTCAAAAAGTATGCTTGCTGAAAACACATCTAACTCAGCTCTCAATTCCAGATCATGGTTGAAGTTTGTATGGTACTAAAGCTTCCAGCCAGTAAATTCTACAAGAATGTGATGTTATGGACTAAATGTTTGTGGTTCCTCCATTACTGATTTGTATGTTGAAGCCTTAATGCGCAGTATTCTCAGTGTGACTATATTTGGAGCAAGGAAATAATCAAGGTTAAATGAAGTCATAAGGGTGGGGCCCCGATCCAATAGCATTAGTGTCCTTTTAATAAGAGACACTGGAGAGTTCTCTCATTCCCTCACTCTCACTAGAATCTTTTCTTGGACTTGCTGTTTCCAGAGCTTTGAGAAGACAAATTTCTGTTGCTTAAAACACCCAGTCTGTAATATTTTGTTATGGTAGTCTGAGAAGACTAAGACCTGAATATACACACACACACATTTCATAGAATGGTAAACTGAGATATTAATTATAATGTGTCAGCAAAAACAACAATAACACCCTAAGTGGAAGCTCAGGTGGAGAGAGGATGATGAAAAATAACTACATTGCCAGCAGCTGAGAGCCCAACATGATAGAAGCAAAGTAGGCAGTGGTGACTCATTCCAGACATGACAACAGAATTTTCATGCCCAAGAGACTGCCTTCCATTCCTGCCATCTCACCCCTACTTCCTACATTCTTCATCATCATTTGTAATGTGCTTGATATTTCAATAATATGTGTGTAAGTAATAAGAGCAATTATTTCAAAATACTGTGAGCTTTGTATAAATTATTTCTTTCAACCAGAAGTCACTAAATTAAGTAACTTTATATGAATAATACAAAGGACAGATTCTTCCCTTCTAAACTAGGTGCAATATTTGTCATTAAGTTGGCCACTCCAGCAAGTTTTCATTTGCTCATGTATTCAACAGGGAGAGTGGCAGCATCAGACTCTCAGTGAGGCATTGGAGACATTAACACATCTAAGAAATGCTCTGTCTTGGAAGACTTCACAGTGTAAAGAGACATTTAGGAGAGACCATAAAATAATGTGATATTATAACAACATGTTAAATAATTGCTATGGCAGTGGTGGAAATAAACTCTGTAGGTCAAGAGGAGTCACACACTCTGTCTACTAGAGTAACAAGGGCTTCACAGAGGACGTGGCGCTTGAGTTTGGTTGTGAAGGGTGAATAGGATCGTCCCACATGGAGAAAGGGCTGGAGCAGGAAGACGCTAGGGAGAGAAAAGAACTGATGAAAAATGAGGAAGCAGACAAAGAAAAGGACACATTTGTTCAATGGAGATGGATTTGGTGTGAATATTTTTCAAGAGTCCTGTAGTAGAGACACAAGAGATGAGTTGGAAAGTGCACACAGGTTCCCTGAGAAGAACAGTAATGTACTGAGATGGGTGTTTGGGCGTTGGAAGTGTAGACCATTGACTGTTTTGGCTGGGGAGTAACATAGCCAGGTATGTTTTAGAACAATCACGCTAGCAGCAGCGTAGAGCAGTGTTCAAGGCATAGGGAGACCAAGTCAGAACTATTACAAAGTCAAAGGGGGTAAAATTAAAATGCTATTATGAGAGCAGTAAGGGAAATGGCCTTTCAACGTGAGAAACATTCACAGAAAGAATAGTTAGCATGGGTTCAAAATTGCAGTGAAATAGCAAAGAGATGTTCGTCAGATCTATTCTTAGGAAAGAAGACTAATATATGAGATAAAAATCAAAGTTCTTTTTAACTTTTAATTTTATTTTATAGTAATGAATGTATCTTATTTTATCTTTATGTACATCCAAGAGGAGCAGTCTTCTGGGAAACAATTTGTGGAACATATTCACCAATTAGTAATTTTCTCAAAAATCTGTCAAAATTTTAATCCTTAAAAAAAAGTTGTAATCAAAGTAAAAAAAGGTTCTCTACCTGTAAGTA
This sequence comes from Manis javanica, assembly GCF_040802235.1. Lineage (NCBI taxonomy): Eukaryota > Metazoa > Chordata > Mammalia > Pholidota > Manidae > Manis > Manis javanica. Next base: position 103,797,251 of record NC_133167.1, read on the forward strand.
CCTAAAAAATTGTCTACTTAAGAAAACATTGAGTAGCTGGAGAATGAGAAAGAAATAAGGAAAATTTGTGGAAGAAATGAGCTATTTCTGTTTGCTTTCTGTACATTTCTGTACAACATAACATTTCAAATGGGTCCCGTGTAGAGGGGAAACAGGCGCACATAGACTGATTTATGATGGTTTTACAATATGAGTAAATATCATGAATACTATTTATAGAATACTATAAAATAGGGCTGGGCATGATCATCTTTTTCAATTATACAGCAAATATCTTAATATGCTAAATTCTTTTAATGGTGACTCATTTTAGCAACCAAAAATTATTAGTGATGCCATTCTGGAAAATATATCTTGTGATAGTTGCAGGTCAGGATGTTTCACACTGGGATGCATAGTAAATATCTATTAGAGAGTCTTCAGCCATTTCATGTGTATTTTAATAGGATGGAGAACTGTTAATCTCCCACTGCCTGTCTACAGTGGATCAGACTAATATATTTTTATTTGTTTATCTAATGTAAACCCATGCTTCTCTAAATTCTGCTTATATGTGTGCAGGATAACCAGGCATTTTCACTGTATAATCATTACTTTTGAACTGGGTTCATAACTAGAACGAGAGCAATGTCAGAATAAAAATAATCTTTGAACATCCAAAGATGGAAAATTGGCCTTTTACCAGAGGGTTGGGAATCTCTTCTTTCTTAGGCGGTTAATTGGGTTCATCATTTTTTTCTTCCTTTTTACCCTGTGCCTTTAGTGATGGTTGATATATTAAGACAGATTCATTGCCTCAAAGGCTCTAATTTTAGTTTGATAATAATGAAGTATAATTCACTGAGCACTTGCTTTCCATCAGGAACTGAACCTAGTGTATATACAACTTACAGATTTTTAGAACAACCCTAAAGGTAGGCATTTAGCCCCGTTTTAAAGCTGACAAAACAGGGGCACAGGAAAACAGTGTGATTGAAGATTATACAATCAGAGTGAAAATCTGGACTCTAACGCAAGCCTGACTAAGGCAGAGCCCGTCAGCACCTTCCTACTGCTGCTCTGCAACCCGCAGCCAAAGGGCAGGTAATGTAATGCACCTACACAGACCCAGGGCTTCTTCAAGAGTATAAGTTCAGAAATGTGTTGGAGGAACTTTGTGGCTTCCTTGCCTTGTTGCAGACATGATTTTGTTTTTAAAGAAACTCAAAAAACAAAAAGGTGTTTTCATCCATGCGGATAAACTTATATTGGCTTTTTATTCAATAATGATGACTAGGAGCAAAGCACACCAGGTCTACAAGGGCTTAGGAGGTGGTCTACTCCTTGCCGTTCCTCCATCACCCCAATGGCAAAATTGAGGCCCAGAGAGAAAGCGGTTTATCCAAAGCATTCAGTGAATTTTGGTGCAGAACTAGAATATAGACACCGAAGTCCTTATTCCAGGTCTACTGTCTACCCTTCCTGTGAGCATTTTTAAATATTACAGTTCATATGCAAATGGCTGAATATCTAACAAGCATTCGCTGATTGCATAGGGTCTGCCAGATACATAGTCGATATATATATATATATATCTATATGACACACACTTATTTAACATGTATGCATATAAAACATGTATATAAATTAAAAAATAGAGGATTATATTCTCTTCCCTCCATAATTGCACATTATATTGGAGAGACAGATGTAAGAACACGAGTTAAGTACAACAGGACAGGCGGTATAACAGACAATTTCTGAACAGGGAACTGCCAATAAAATGGTGTCTTAAGCAGGTCATTCTAGTGACGGGGTGCGGTGTGGAAGAGACACCAAGCATTTGGAAGGGGAGGGATTGTTAGAAGCCTTTTACAATAATCTAGATATGACCGTATGAAGACATCGTGGCCAGGGTCTCTTCCAACCCGCACTTGACAACAAGCACTTTTATTGGCAACTGCAGGTCTTAATTCACCCTGAGACAGAAGTGTTTTTGTTTCCAAACCCAGGATGGGCCTCTGGCATGTGTAAGGGTTCTGGAAGAAAATCTCTGAGAATGTAATAAGAATGCGTCTTCATAAAACCATTCTGAATCATTCATTCATTCATTCACACATACCTTGGCTCAACATACACTTGTTGCCTACCTACTTGTGTGTCTGAAACTGGGGAGATAAGAATAAGAGAACACGGTGTCTGAGTTCTAGAAGTTTATGACTTGCCATCCAGGAGAGGGAAACTTCCATGGAGAAAAGGAGCGCAGTGCATGGGGGAGGCCAGAAAAAGGGTGCCTGGGAGCCATTCGGTGATAAAGGGGAAACCAAGAGTTTCAGAAAATATCCCTCATAAACAAGTTCTTCCAAAATAGATAATTGACTAGGAATACAGAAGCATGACAGGAAGGTACAGTTTGAGAAAAATAAATCAATAAAAAGTTCATTTCTCCCCCTTTCTCCTCTTCACAATTTATCCTGTGTCACTCCCTCACAAAAGAGAAGTGATTGCACCAATTCAGTAGGTAACATCTGGCTTTAAGGTTACCCTAAGAAGCAAAAGGTAATATGCAAACAGGTAAAGTGACAAGTTTGTACTCTAGGCTTTTGAATAGCAACATGATTTCCTATGACACAGCGTGGTTGAACAACAACAAAGGTGAACGATAGTCAGTCAATTTATTTAAGCACCTGGATAGATGTGAATTAAACTTCTACAAAATAGAATGACAAGGAATATATTTTCTATTTGGAGACCGGAAAACTCAGAATGTAGGAAGAGATATCCTACATGTCGTTGGACATTAATATTCTATAGACAATATATCTCCTCTTTATACAAGAAAAAATACGTGCAGTAAGAACCAGATATCCTGTACCCTGATAATTATTTTCTTATGCCTCATGATGCCCCAGTGAAGAGCATCACATTCTCACACGTGTCCCTCTTCAGGGCAGTGATTAAGGCTGGGGCTCTGTGTCCTGATGCCGTCCCCCTTCCCACTGCCATACCTGAAGTCCTTGCCCCTCAACTTCTTCAGGTAATGCTCAATCTGCCAATCATGCTGTGCTGTGTTTTTTTTTGTTTGTTTGTTTGTTTCTGCAAAATACTACCCCCTTTTGTGGAATACTATGACACATTGATATATTTAACTCTGCCATAAAAATCAGGAGCAGGAAAACATGATTTTTATTTATATGTATCTAATATAGACTTATAATCACAAGCACACATGTCCACACACAAAAAACAAGCTGTTTGACTGCTACTGGGTTTTCTGTTAACATTCCTTTGCTACTGATTCATTCATTTTATCATCTGTTAGCTTTTGCTAGCAAGCAAGTAGTGGCCAGTGGCCAAGGTATAAGAAAATTCTACAGAAAAAAATTTTAACTTGGAAAACTCTATCCATTTCCTTCTTCTACTTCTTCTTCCCTTTATTTTTTAAGGGAGGAAAGGAAATCATTGCCTTTATTCTTGTAACAAGTTAGTGCAACTAATGGACTAAAGGTGAGTAATTCAGAACTGGATGAACTAAGCACTAGGGTTAGTCCCACATTTTCTATGGCCGCTTCTCCAAAGGCAAGTCTAGAGTGCTCAGAATTTTCTCTAACTTAATTAGATCATTAATCGATAGAGAATTTAGTTTTAAAAATTATGTTTAATTTGCCAAATAATTTGCATTCTATTCATAAATACAGGTCTCAGGATTGTGTGACAGTGTATTCCCTGCTCTTCATTCTCATCATGATTCCTAAATTACAATGAATTTTTTTTGCCTTGTAGTCCAGACAAAGCACAGACAGTACAGTATATAGTTTGCATGGTCTTTATACATTACTGAGGCTTCAGTGGTACTTTGGTTAACTGTTGCAAAGTATCCACAGAGATGTGCAAATGAAGGGCAATTTTCCCCAACTGTTTCTTATGAATCATATAAAATATATTTTTCCACCAGAGCAGTGGTCATGCGGTAATAAGACGATAATGCAAATCATAAAATACAATGCGACAATCAAAATAAATGCAAATAATTAGAATCAATTCCAGCATTTGAAAAATGGCCCATTTGGTTTCAGTGAATATGTTATGTTTCTCCACATTTAAATTCAAATCTTTCTTCCTTACAGACTAATTTGTTAATCAGCCAGATCACTAGTGTTAGCGAACATATCTACGAAAGTAAAATTCTTATCTTAAATGTAGATGTATTTATTTTCTCTGGAGACTAATTAAATATTAAGTATGGGTACAAAGAAAGATTTATTGAAAATAAATATTCTGGGATATAATAACAGTAATAAGGGAGAGAAGGAGAGGCGCTAACACATATTAAATGCTCTTGGCCATTCCCTATGCCGAGCACAACATATGGCCTAACAGGTTTAGCCCTAAAACATTATTAGATACTCTCTCATTATCATTTTCAGATGAGAAGATGAAGCCACAGAAAATTTAAAGTATTGAGTCTGAGAACTATTAAATGGTAGACACATTCTTAACTACCAAAATTATTTCCTCTCTAAAGACACACAGAATTTTCTATACATTTCTTTAAAACAAAAGCATATTATATCCCAAAAAGCAAACAGATAAAGCCTTCACTTCTTTATTAAACCCAAGTCCCTTAAGCACACTATTTATTTTCTCTTAGCATGTTTTCAGTGGCTATGTTAAGCAATTGGTCATACTGTGCCTGATATTTTTATGCATTTAAGTTTATATTTATACCTTTCTTCTGCAACTTTCCAAATCCACCATATTTCTTTCTATTCTGAAGTCTAAGATAGAAAAATGACTCTACTGAGGATTTCATAAGAATTGTACCTAATGGGCAATCCAATATGCAAAATTTATACATATGTGGTTATTAACGTTGTGCCCCAGTAGTATATTATGCCTTTAACTACAGTATTAATGAAGGACTCCAGATCGCTTTTTGACATTCTTTGAATCATAAGACTATTGCTTAAGTTCTTTTGTTAGTTGTCATGTTCTTACTTGTACTGAAGTTACGTGTACGCCAGTGTTTTCCTTTTGTTTGACAGCTGCCTTACAGGATCTTATAGGATCCTGGTTCTGGAGTTCTGGGTCTCTTATAGGGTCTGGAGGGGATTCAGAAACAAGCTCATTATAAGCTGTAGGGTCTTGAACAAGTAGATCATTACTGAATGCCCACTTCTTAGCTCCTTCCTCTGAAAAACGAGGTTAACACCAGTGCCTACCTCACATAGCTGCTGTGAGATCAGCGTGTAGATGGCAGGTAAAACAGCATTTGGCACAGAGCAGGTGTTTGTGTTGGCATTTGCTGCTCTTACTATTGCTACTACACCACTGTCTATACAAACCATTTCTAAACTGCCCCTTCGGCAAGCCCCCCGTCCTGGCTCGGGCTGCTGTAACAAACTGAGGCCCTCCACCTCCTCTTTCTCCTGTCAGAGGGGAATGCCCCTTCCGTTATACCCTTTGCCTTTGCTTTAAACCTTCTCTTAAAAGAAAAGAAATAACAAGTAACCAAACACCAACTCTCTTGCAAATGGCTGACTTCTTCTTCTTGACCATCAGCGTTCTTGGCACAGCATCCGTTTCTACACTTCACTCCCACTCCGCAGCCACCAGCTGCCGTCCCCTCGAGCCCCGCTCCTGACCATGTCCAGCGAAGAGCTCCGTCACGGCGCAGTTGTTCCTACTTTACGGACACGTTCTCGTCTCTATCCTGGTGAACCTCTCGGTGCGTGGGGCGTGACTGCACCCTTCTCGGGTGATGCTTGATTCTTGGCATCCCACCTGTTTTCCACTGTCTTTCACTGGACTCTCTCTAGTCCTCACCTTTAAATATTGATATTTTCAACATTCTCTCTTGCATATTCTTTCTTCAGTTGTACACATCCCTGTGGTTTTCACTTATCTTTAAGATGACTTTACAGATTTCTTTTCTAATCTCATCCCATGCATTTAATTACACAGTTTATCCCCACTGAGTCTTAGTCTTAAGAAATCTAACTCCTAATATCTTCCAAGCTTATTTTGGGTCCTTCTTCATTCCTACTGTTGCTACTATGGGAGGCAGCGTGATACAGTGTAATGAACAAAGGGCTGGGATCCAGACGGACTGATTCAAAATCTGGCTCCAATTATGTCGGTAGATGATGCTTGAGCCAAATACTTATCCTGTCTGAGCCTCAGTTTTCTCACTATCCTTGGACATAGTGAAGCCAGAATAAAAGCACAGAATCCCGGTGAGGATCAAATGAGATGATATTTGGAAGGGACCTAAACACAGTGTTCAAAACTCAGTAAATAATCAATAAGGATGTTTTCCTCCTACTTAGAACAGGCTTTATATATTATTGTCGCAACTAAAATAACGGCTTCCTAACTGGTCCTTCTAGCTGTGCTCTCCCCTCCTGTAAATGCAAATCTCATTTTCACACTGTGGTTGGTCAGATTTCACATACAAATTTCATCTCATCACTTGCTTACGTGAAAGTTTCCGTAACTCCATAGCGCCCAAAGGATTATGTTATCTCCTCAGCTGCCGACCCGTGGCCTTCACAGCCCCTTCCCACAGTCCCTTCCTGCTAGAGCTCCTCGCACCAGGGCCTCCTGAATTGCTTGGTGACCGCTGAAAGCAACGCCTTCCCTCAGGCTACCGTTCTACATACACCTTGTCTTCCTTCACCTACTTCCCTCTTATCCAACTGGACAATCTCTAGTAGTTTTTCTAGGTTTATCTCACGAGTCTCCTTGCTGACATTTTTTTGAGATGGCTGACTGACTCCATCCCATTCTCCCTCTCTCAAGCTCAGGGTTCGCTCTTATTTCATTCGATTGTCATCATTTCATGTGGCATGTCACCTAGCCGTCCCAAGGTTTTATCTGACCAGCCTTGATAGAGAGTAGATACTCCCTAATCGTTTACTGAATAAAATAGAAAAAGAATTATCCTATTCAGCCCTGATTAGCCTGCAAGCTCATGATACACTTACCTTTATATCTTCTGCATCACTTAGCATGTGTAAGTACCTGAGAATTCTGGCAATGCTCACTCATTTTCTATGGTGAACCAGGTATAGAAAGCACAGAGTTTCTCCAAAAAAAAAAAGTCTTAAAAGCTATGAGTATATATGTGTTATATTCTCCACAGAAATATTTTTGAAAGGAAATGTTCTGAGCTAAGAAATTTTTCAGTTCCAAACTAAATAATTCAGGTTATCACACCAACTTTAAATCCTTCCTTTTATATAGAGCCTCTAAGGAATAAAATAGTTGGAGATATATTAACTGCAGGATTTAAATTACACAGCATAGTTTAACACAAAGAAATTAATTGAAAAAGTTTTAAGAAAATCATGTTCTTCTCCAATAAATGTTGCTTCCTGGGGGCAAAGACTGGCTGGAGGGTTTATCAAGAATAAAGTTTTTTTCTAAACTAATCCGGGATTTGTTGTAAATAATGTATGCACCTACCATGTTTCCCTTTAATTTTCTTTTAAATTCTATACAAATATAATGAGATTTCTGATTAAATTTTTCTGGAATAATACTCTCTCATATTAGCTTTAAAAAGGCTTCTTTTTTAAACCCTATGGGGGAATATATTTCCTTGATGTATATTTATATAATATAGTAAGACCTCATTATAGTGAAGTTAATTTTTTGTCACCTGTAAATAGTATTTATGTTGAAATAAATGGTATTTCAACATAGCTATAAGTTCAATCTACTACTCCCCAACGAGAATTTTCTGAATTAAATTTATTACAAAAATGAAGCAAATTAAGAACTTTGTCCTCTTTTTGCTGAGTTTTTAAATGTTGTTCAATTAACAAAAAAGTAATAATCAAAATATCATGCATACTATCTCATAGATACTTTCATAGGAAAAGCAATTACATGTATTCCTAATACTACTAGCAATAAAATTTTCTTCTAATATCTACATTTCTTTGTAGGCATTTAGAAAACAACAAATTCTGCCTTCTCTTTTCTATCTATTCTTTGCCAAGAATGATAATGGAAGGTGTGATAAATCTAAAATTAATCTCATAAGTACCTTAATTCAGTCAGCATTGCTGGAAAAGCTTCCAGCTATAGAATTTAAGAAACAATTTCTCACTCTGAATCAAAATTTCAATTTTTCCAAATGTTTTCACTCATCTGCTGACTAAGTTTCCCAGAGAAAATATATTTGTTATGAACCTACTGCTAAAGAGCCCACAAACTATATTTTTCCAGCTGAGGTCATCAGCTTATGATTTAAAACAATGATGTTGTCAGGACTGAGCTGGCGCACCATGACAATTCAATAGTCCGCACATCATGCCAAGTTATTTTAAAGCACTACTTCAGTAATATGTTTATATCCTGATGTGCAACTGAAATATTACCTGCGAGGGACTCTGTCAAGGGCCGGGGAAGAGAACCTCCAGAAATTGCATTTTACTGGGAGAAGACAGTCCCCTTTACAGGCATTCTTGTTGAATCTGGACAGAGAAACCTAATAAAGAATGTAATTATAACTTAACTGCCTCAATGCAGATAGGTGAATGGATCTGTTGGCTATCAAAATGAAAGGCGGTATATGACTAGGAGCGCAATCGATCCAATACCTGCCAGTTTAGATCCGTCTCAAGACCCAGGACTCATATGTCTGCAGTCCCTATGAACTGCTAAGAATGCTTGTGATTATCTTGCCAATGGCAGTTACCACAGAGAAAATTATTCAGTACCTTTAGGCAAAATGTGTGATATCCATGTCATGCTTTCTATAGAAATATTTTATTAATCATCTTAGACAACTACCTCATAGCAAGAGGAACACTGCAGATAGAATCTAATAGTCTTGTAATAATTTATTAACCTGAACAGATCTCCAGTTAGTCTCCCAATTATGAGCTGAGCTGTGATTTACACTATGTCTTCTTTCCTTGTCTGAAACTTTGTCTGAGTTTCTCCAAGGCCAGTGGCAAGTGTAGACAAAAGTTATTCTGGACTGACAGTCTCTCCTTTCAACAAAGAACCATGTCACCATCTCTCAAGAGGCTGCACACCGACCCTTCTAGTGTTAACTATGTAAGTAGGGTCTCTGGCTGAGCTCAAGTTCCATGTGCAGCTATTAATTAAATAAGAAGAAGGCCATTTCTGCCTGGGTCTCTCTATTTCTGCTTACTTAGTTAGGACAAGGAGCTGATAATGAAACGGAATGAAAATTGGTAAGACGGTGCTGGAATTTTGGAAAGATGGGGCAGTGGGATTATGATGTTAATGTTATAATCATCTAGGAACATTGGAAACTGTCATCAAAATCAGATGATATAGTCACCCAAGAACATAGGAAATTGATAAGTGGTGGTATGTTGTATGAATTCTAGAGAGCATTGCGTAATGCTTTGAATTTTAGAAAAGTCCAATTGGCACTGCTCGTACTGGCTGCATAGCAGTGAGTGACAGTTGCTGACCTGGACCTTTAGGTTTAGTCTAAAAGTTTCCAGGAAGTGAGAGGGAAGGAGGTGTCGACAGTGAGAGCATTGTGGTTACAATGACCGCCAAGTTCTTTGATCTGGGGAAGGAGAGAAGACAGATATGCATTGGGTGAGATGGGGAGAAAGGGTGAAAAGGTTTCCGAATTAAAGACGGCAGGTTCCCAGAGGGTAAAGCATTGCTGAAATTTAAGAAGTGATGGTTGGTAAGTGGCATACTTGGAATGGAGGTGACTGCATGTTGCCCATTTGGTAACCTGGCCAAGGTATGAATGTGTGACTGAGATGAGGTAGAGTTCCTGAAAGATTCAGGGATTTTTAAAAACCTTCCACTCTGATACTGACATTAGCAAGCATTATGACTGGAGGGAGGAATAGTGATAATAAACCCACAGCTAAAATCCTCAACACTGAGTGGTTAAGAGCAGGGACTGGAGCTGACAAGAAGAGGTCGGGACAACAGGATGGAATTCCTTGCATGTCAGAGTTGTTCTGTGTCTTGTCTGCAGTGGTGGGCACAAGAAAGTATTTCGCCTGGCTCAATAATTTGGGATAAGGAAGAAGGGGAGTGGATATTTTATAGTCAGCTCAATGGTATGATCCATAATTAGTAGTTGTATAGCCTCAAAACAGACAATTAGTGTTTTGCAAACTGCTTCCAAGGAACGTTAATGTCTTACAGCACCTTAAAAGGTGATCCATCAGTAAATGTTTTATGACCATCAAAGTTCAGGAAATCCTGGGTTAACACAATTTAAACTGCTGCATTTATATCAGTATTTCTCACAGCTTTCAATATTTTAATGTGCAATATTAATTACCAAAGAGAGATTCACTATGTAGTAGTTCACAGATTTTTATCAACCTTTTTACCATTTTTTGAAGAACACTTATTAATGGCTGTTTTATGCTAAGTTTCCTCAAAACGTAACTTGGGACATGCTATGGAGGTTAATAGGTTAATACCTATTACTATCAAGAGTGTGTGCGGGGGAGTGGGCAGGAATGCTTACTGGTTACCGATGAGCACATGCATTAGTAGGACAATCACCTTTTTCTATGATATAGACATTTCCCCCCCCATAGGATTTTATTTTAAGGAAATTATGGTCAACTGCAAATAATAAACTACAGATATGTTCATGGGAGCATGCAGTCAGAACATCAGAAATAAAATGAATACAAAATACTAGATTATTGTTTAATTATGGTGAATCCATATAATGGGAATCTGTGGAACTATTTAACAACATGCCATAGTACCAGACATGTACAGATTTGGAAGTATTTCGGTAAATAAACAGAAACGGTTATAAAAAGCATACATAGCACAGGACCTATGATATTCAAAGCACAGAGTCTACGTTTTATTTTTTTAAGTGTACATGTATGTAGGTATGTTTGATGAACCAAAAAAGAGCATAATAATTATAATGCTATATTTGCCTACTGGGATTACAGGTGATTTTTCTTCTTTATTTTTTTATTATTCACCTATGATTTCCAAAATTTCTATACTAATCACACAACATTAAAGACTGGATAAATTGATATATCTGTGTGAGTGCATGTGTGTGTATATAATTAATGATTTTTTTCCCAGCTTACAATGTCCAGATTTGTTGTTTTAATCAGTTACATGAAGATTAAGTTAGCATTATAGAGACCAAGCAAATAATAATCTCCTATCTGTATTATTTATATACAATATGATATATATAATAATTATTATTTATGCCATGAAATTACTCAAAGAGCTTTCCAGTATAATCTATTAATGGTATTAATTTTTATTTTTAAGCCTCATTGAATTAAGCCTTCTGGAGAACTGTCAAAATTAAATTTTAAAAATTAATGGGATGTTTCTAGATTGTTTCAGCAATCATTATTTTGAAATACTTTATTCAGAATATAACCATTTTCTTGCTCAAAGAGTCTCTATTAAAGCAGTAATCATTAGACATGGAATGCAAGTCAAACATTCATTCACAAAACATTCATGCAAACCACATGTACTTTTCCTGTTTTAATAAGGAACCTAATATTAGGATGATTTGGCAAGAAAATGTAGATTTTCAGCGTATGATCTGAGTCATATTTTTACAGTAAGGTAAAGCAATTAGTTGAAGAAATATTGTGCTACACTTTTGATTAGAGTTCCACATGGCTTTGAAAACTCCCACACAAGACGCTTCTTGCCAAAGATAAATAAAATAAGTGCCTTATGACCTTTACATGAACCCAAACATTAGGCATATACTCTGAAAAGATGGTGCTTGTATTTTTATCCCTAACATTTTACTTAAAACTGTAAGAAATTTCCATTCCAAGTGGAATGTATAATTGAAAGTCCTCGGCAACCACATACTTCTCTATTTCTGATGCTGGAATAACTAAACACTGTGTGTCGTACAATATCTGCAGGCATATTTAATTGCTTAGATCCCATTAGCATTAAAAACTAAATATAACTTTGATATCCTTTCCAAGAGGGATTTTAGAATTCAGGTAGATTTGTGAGCTGTTGAAAGTTACACAGTTTTTTATTGCTCATGTGTGGTCTAGAACCCAAATCGCCTGATCGACAGTCTTGCAAATTTTACGTTTTCTTTTTGAACTGCCTGACCTAATGTAGAACTCGTCTTACCTACTGCAAAGAGATAAAAAGGTTCCCACTTGAAACGCAGGCAGTGGGCCTGACTTTGGTCTCATTTTGTGTCTTATTCTATGCTGCCTCCTCTCTGTTACAGCAAAAGAATAAGGACATAGAATGGACCCCCAATGAACTGATGACTTCTTGACCCTTGGCGAAACATGCTATGCATATCAACACAATACATGCCATTTTGGGCCAAATATTCTAATCACTGTTTTTTGGATCAACCATGAAGAATAGTTGAGCTCTGGACAACACAGATTTGTGGATATCTGATGCCCTTCATTTGAGAAATTTACAAGCTATAGACATGCAGTCTCTCAATATGTGATCCATTCCCTCTGATAAATACAAGTTATTTTGATAAATGAGGCCATACTGTCAACTGCTTCCAGTTTTATGTCCTCTAATCCATATTCCACACCTCACCAGGGGGACCTTTCTAAAGTGCAGATCTAACAAGTCACTCCCTTCTTTAAAAAGTTCCAGGGGTGTCCCATTGCTCGCCGAAGTCTGTAATTATTAGCATTAAATGCCAGACTTTTCATGTTCTTGCTCTAACCTGCACTGATGGATACAGTTTTCCCCCCCATCTTCCTTCCCTCTAACACACCATACAATTCTGCAAACACTGTATTTCTGGAAGACCCATCAGCTATTTTCCCACAGCAGCCTATGCTTATTATCACCATCCCACAAAACTACAATATGCAGTTTACTCCCCTGCCTATGACACTAGACCAGGTCCCTTATTGGAAAGGGCCAAGTGGCATTTGTCTTTGTATCTCCAGGGCTTTGCACAGTAATTGGAACTTGAAGAATATAAAATGAAAAGGTTAAAGAAAGAAAGAAAAAGGAAAAGAAAATCAGGACTATAAAATATCTGAGTGATGCAATTAAATACCAGCTTATTGACAGAGAGATTTTTATGAGGAACCCAGAAATTCCAAATTCCTAGGCAGGTTAAGGCATCTGCACACTAGTAACCACATTTAACCAAGTAACTAGATAAAAGGCAGATAAATAGTTCTCTGTTACAAATTTTATTATAGGAAAGAATCATTCTCTTTGGTACTGGCTAAAATGCAAATTCCCCCATCCCACCCCAAGATTAGGATGCAATCAGTTTGTGGCAGAGCAGCCATGGAAGAAAAAAGAGAGATCTTACCATGTTTTCTGCTACATACTAGATTTCTGCAATTAAAATATCTCTCTGCCAAGCACTTATGTGTTAGATACATGAAGATTTACTATAGTCTTATGCAACTAAAAGCCAGAGCTTCAAACCACACTCATCATTGCAATTAAATGTTCTTTGCCAATATGTAAAAGAAAAAAAAAGAGCAACTTTTTTCCCAGTGTCTTATATTGCTCCTTCACCTTATTCACCCTGTTGCATCCAGGTGTAGGTGCTTCCAAGTGATTACATGATGCTGTGTCTATAATGAACCAGTCAGCTAATACACATTCACATTATGCAAATAATGTTTATATACCATCTTCCCATTTAAGATACACAGAAGAGATAACTGGTGTAAAACAAACTGAATTAAAAATACATTATTCAAAAGCCTTTTTTCGAGGAGGGAGACAAGATGGCGGCCTGAGTAGAGCAGCAGAAATCTCCTCCAAAAACCACATTTATCTATGAAAATATAACAAAGACAACTCTTCCTAAAATAGAGGCCAGAGGACACAGGACAACATCCAGACCACATCCACACCTGCGAGAACCCAGCGCCTCGCAAAGGGGGTAAGATACAAGCCCCGGCCGAGCGGGATCAGAGTGCCACTCCCCCCGGCTCCCAGGTGGAGAGGAGTCAGCAGGGAGGGGGAGGGAGCCCAGGACTGCTGACCACCCACCCCAGGATTCTGGACCACAGTGCATGCGTGGGGTCCTGGATACTAGGGAAACAGGGTGGCAGGACCGGGAAGCGGGTGCCTGAGGACAAAGAAAATTGCACATTTTTCCTTTTTTAAAAATAATTAATTAATTAATTATTTTATTTATTTATTTTTTTTCTTTCATTGTTGCTGTTGTTGTTTTGGTTTTGAGAGTGCTTTTTGGAAGTCTTAAAGGGGAAGGACAGGACACTTAGTCCAGAGGTAGGGAATCTGGGGATCTCTGGGCACTCAAAACCCCTGGGCAGCAGGGAGCACAGAGGCCCCTTACGGAGATAAATAGTCTCCCGGCCACTCCCCCTGAATGGAGCACCACCATTTTGGAGCAGCAGCCGGAACCAGGCCAGGCCCACAGCAACAGCAGAGATAAACTCCATAGCAACCAGGCAGGAAGCAGAAGCCCTGTCTGTGCACAGCTGCCCAGCACAAGCCACTAGAGGTCGCTGTTCTCCCAGGAGAGGAAGGCCACAAACCAACAAGAAGGAAAGCTCTTCCAACTGTCACTCGTGCCAGCTCTGCAAACTATATCACCATGAAAAGGCAAAACTACAGGCAGACAAAGATCACAGAGACAATGCCTGAGAGGGAGACAGACCTAACCAGTCTTCCTGAAAAGAATTTAAAAAAAAACCAGGAACAAGCTGACAGAGATGCAGAGAAAAATGCAAGAGCAATGGGATGAAGTCCGGAGGGACATCACAGATGTCAGGAAGGAGATCACAGAAGTGAAACAAACCCTGGAAGGATTTATAAGCAGAATGGATAAGATGCAAGAGGCCACTGAAGGAATAGAAACCAGAGAACAGGAACGTATAGAAGCTGACATAGAGAGAGATAAAAGGATCTCCAGGAACGAAACAATACTAACAGAACTATGTGGCCAATCCAAAAGGAATAATATCCGTGTTATAGGGGTACCAGAAGAAGAAGAAAGAGGAAACGGGATAGAAAGTCTCTTTGAAGAAATAATTGCTGAAAACTTCCCCAAACTCGGGGAGGAAATAATCGAACAGATCACGGAAATACACAGAACCCTCAACAGAAAGGAACCAAGGAGGAAAACACCAAGACACATAATAATTAACATGGCAAGGATCAAGGACAAGGAAAGAGTTTTAAAGGCAGCTAGAGAGAAAAAGGTCACCTATAAAGGAAAACCCATCAGGCTAACATCAGACTTCTCAACAGAAACCCTACAGGCCAGAAGAGAATGGCATGATATATTTAATGCAATGAAACAGAAGGGCCTTGAACCAAGGATACTGTATCCAGCATGACTATCATTTAAATATGATGGTGGGATTCAACAATTCCCAGACAAGCAAAAGCTGAGGGAATTTGCTTCCCACAAACCACCTCTACAGGGCATCTTACAGGGACTGCCCTAGATGGGAGCACTCCTAAAAAGAGCACAGAACAAATCACACAACATATGAAGAATGGAGGAGGAGGAATAAGAAGGGAGAGAAGAAAAGAATCTCCAGACAGTGTATATAACAGCTCAATAAATGAGCTAAGTTAGGCAGTAAGATACTAAAGAGGCTAACCTTGAACCTTTGGTAACCACGAATCTAAAGCCTGCAATGGCAATAAGTACATATCTCTCAATAGTCACCCTAAATGTAAATGGACTTAATGCACCAATCAAAAGACACAGAGTAATAGAATGGATAAAAAAGCAAGACCCATCTATATGCTTCTTACAAGAAACTCACCTCAAACCCAAAGACATGCACAGACTAAAAGTCAAGGGATAGAAAAACATATTTCAGGCAAAAAACAGTGAGAAGAAAGCAGGGGTTGCAGAACTAATATCAGACAAAATAGACTTCAAAACAAAGAAAGTAACAAGAGATAAAGAAGGACACTACATAATGATAAAGGGCTCAGTCCAACAAGAGGATATAACCATTCTAAATCTATATGCACCCAACACAGGAGCACCAGCATATGTGAAACAGATACTAACAGAACTAAAGAGGGAAATAGACTGCAATGTATTCACTTTAGGAGACTTCAACACACCACTCACCCCAAAGGATAGATCCACTGGGCAGAAAATAAGTAGGGACACAGAGGCACTGAACAACACACTAGAACAGATGGACCTAATAGACATCTATAGAACTCTACATCCAAAAGCAACAGGATATACATTCTTCTCAAGTGCACATGGAACATTCTCCAGAATAGACCACATACTAGCTCACAAAAAGAGCCTCAGTAAATTCCAAAAGATTGAAATTCTACCAACCAATTTTTCAGACCACAAAGGTATAAAAGTAGAAATAAATTCTACAAGGAAAACAAAAAGGCTCACAAACACATGGAGGCTTAACAATATGCTTCTAAATAATCAATGGATCAATGAACAAATCGAAATAGAGATCAAGGAATATATAGAAACAAATGACAACAACAACACAAAGCCCCAACTTCTGTGGGACGCAGCGAAAGCAGTCCTAAGAGGAAAGTATATAGCGATCCAGGCACACTTGAAGAAGGAAGAACAATCCCAAATGAATAGTCTAATGTCACAATTATTGAAACTGGAAAAAGAAGAACAAATGGGGCCTAAAGTCAGCAGAAGGAGGGACATAATAAAGATCAGAGAAGAAATAAAACAAAATTGAGAAGAATAAAACAATAGCAAAAATCAACGAAACCAAGAGCTGGCTCTTTGAGAAAATAAACAAAATAGATAAGCCTCTAGCCAAACTTATTAAGAGAAAAAGAGAATCAACACAAATCAACAGCATCAGAAATGAGAACGGAATAATGATGACAGACTCCACAGAAATACAAAGAATTATTAAAGACTACTATGAAAACCTATATGCCAACAAGCTGGAAAACCTAGAAGAAATGGACAATACAACCTCCTAGAAATATAAAACCTCCCAAGACTGACCAAGGAAGAAACACGAAAGTTAAACAAACCAATTATGAGCAAAGAAATTGAAACGGTAATCAAAAAACTACCCAAGAACAAAACCCTGGAGCCGGACAGATTTACCTCGGAATTTTACCAGACACACAGAGAAGACATAATACCCATTCTCCTTAAAGTGTTCCAAAAAATAGAATACTCCCAAACTCATTCTATAGAGCCAACACCACCCTAATACCAAAACCAGGCAAAGACCCCACCAAAAAAGAAAATTACAGACCAATATCCCTGATGAATGTAGATGCAAAAATACTCAATAAAATATTAGCAAACAGAATTCAACAGTATATCAAAAGGATCATACACCATGACCAAGTGGGATTCATCCCAGGGATGCAAGGATGGTACAACATTCGAAAATCCATCAACATCATCCACCACATCAACAAAAAGAAGGACAAAAACAACATGATCATCTCCATAGATGCTGAAAAAGCATTTGACAAAATTCAACATCCATTCATGATAAAAACTCTCAGCAAAATGGGAATAGAGGGCAAGTACTTCAACATAATAAAGGCCATATATCATAAACCCACAGCCAACATTATACTGAACAGCACGAAGCTGAAAGCTTTTCCTCTGAGATTGGGAACTAGACAGGGATGCCCACTCACCCCACTGTTATTTAACATAGTACTGGAGGTCCTAGCCATGGCAATCAGACAAAACAAAGAAATACATGGAATCCAGATTGGTAAAGAAGAAGTTAAACTGTCACTATTTGCAGATGATATGATATTGTACATAAAAAACCCTAAAGACTCCACTCCAAAACTACTAGAACTGAAATTGGAATACAGCAAAGTTGCAGGATACAAAATTAACACACAGAAATCTGTAGCTTTCCTATACACTAACAATGAACCAATAGAAAGAGAAATCAGGAAAACAATTGCATTCACAATTGCATCAAAAAGAATAAAATACCTAGGAATAAACCTAACCAAAGAAGTGAAAGACCTATACCCTGAAAACTACAAGTCACTCTTAAGAGAAATTAAAGGGGACACTAACAAATGGAAACTCATCCCATGCTCCTGGCTAGGAAGAATTAATATCGTCAAAATGGCCATACTGCCCAAAGCAATATACAGATTTGATGCAATCCCTATGAAACTACCAGGAACATTCTTCAATGAACTGGAGCAAATAATTCAAAAATTCATATGGAAACACCAAAGACCCCGAATAGCCAAAACAATCTTGAGAAAGAAGAATAAAGTAGGGGGGATCTCACTCCCCAACTTCAAGCTCTACTACAAAGCCATAGTAATCAAGACAATTT
The DNA here is from genome assembly GCF_040802235.1 of Manis javanica. Taxonomy (NCBI): domain Eukaryota; kingdom Metazoa; phylum Chordata; class Mammalia; order Pholidota; family Manidae; genus Manis; species Manis javanica. Next base: position 103,815,505 of record NC_133167.1, read on the forward strand.
GGTACTGGCATAAGAACAGAGCCACAGACCAGTGGAGCAGATTAGAGACTCCAGAAATTAACCCAAACATATATGGTCAATTAATATTTGATAAAGGAGCCATGGACACACAATGGCGAAATGACAGTCTCTTCAACAGATGGTGCTGGCAAAACTGGACAGCTACATGTAGGAGAATGAAACTGGACCATTGTCTAACCCCATATACAAAGGTAAACTCAAATTTAATCAAAGACCTGAATCTAAGTCATGAAACCATTAAACTCTTGGAAAAAAACATAGGCAAAAATCTCTTAGACATAAACATGAGTGACCTCTTCTTGAACATATCTCCTGGGCAAGGAAAACAACAGCAAAAATGAGCAAGTGGGACTATATTAAGCTGAAAAGCTTCTGTACAGCAAAAGACACCATCAATAGAACAAAAAGGAACCCTACAGTATGGGAGAATATATTTGAAAATGACAGATCCGATAAAGGCTTGACGTCTAGAATATATAAAGAGCTCACACGCCTCAACAAACAAAAAACAAAGAACCCAATTAAAAAATGGGCAGAGGAACTGAACTGACAGTTCTCTAAAAAGGAAATACAGATGGCCAACAAACACATGAAAAGATGCTCCACATCGCTAATTATCAGAGAAATGCAAATTAAAACTACAATTAGGTATCACCTCACACCAGTAAGGATGGCTACCATCCAAAAGACAAACAACAACAAATGTTGGCGAGGCTGTGGAGAAAGGGGAACCCTCCTACACTGCTGGTGGGAATGTAAATTAGTTCAACCATTGTGGAAAACAGTATGGAGGTGCATCAAAATGCTCAAAACAGACCTACCATTTGACCCAGGAATTCCACTCCTAGGAATTTACCCTAAGAACGCAGCATTCAAGTTTGAGAAAGACAGATGCACCCCTATGTTTATTGCAGCACTATTTACAATAGCCAAGAATTGGAAGCAACCTAAATGTCCATCGGTAGATGAATGGATAAAGAAGATGTGGTACATATACACAATGGAATACTACTCAGCCATAAGAAGAGGGCAAATCCTACCATTTGTAGCAACATGGATGGAGCTGGAGTGTATTATGCTTAGTGAAATAAGCCAAGTGGAGAAAGAGAAATACCAAATGATTTCACTCATCTGAGGAGTATAAGAACAAAGGAAAAACTGGAGGAACAAAGCAGCAGCAGAATTACAGATCCCAAAAATGGACTAACAGGTACCAAAGGGAAAGGGACTGGGGAGGATGGGTGGGCAAGGAGGGATAAGTGGGGGGAAGAAGAAAGGGGGTATTAAGATTAGCATGCATAGGGGTGGCAGGGAGAAAGGGGAGGGCTGTACAACACAGAGAGGACAAGTAGTGATTCTACAACATTTTGCTATGATGATGGACAGTGACTGTAATGTGGTTTATAGGGGGGACTGGGTATAGGGGAGAGCATAGTAAACATAGTATTCTTCATGTAAGTGTAGATTAAAGATTAAAAAAAAAGAAAGAAAGAAAGAAAAGGGGGATTACTCCTTGATAGGATAAAACTAATGGTAAATCAAAGATTAATGCATGCTTTAAATATCCTTAATGTTGATCACTTAAAGGGTGTCAGATGATCGGCTATGGAGGTACACTTTTCTGATAATATTCCTTTCTCTTAATAAAAAAAAAAAAGCAGTTCCTGTGTGGTGACCTCCAATGAGTTCTACACAATGGTATAAAGGGCATATCAAAGTGTGGGCAAAGGGTCTGTTAGTTTTTATACAGAAGATCAAAGCCTAATTTGGCTACCCAGAAAATGAACTAAGATACGATATGAAGAAGAACTTCCAACATCAGCACTCTCTGGAAGACTCATACCAGAAGATGATCATCAAAAAACCTCCACAAAGATCCAGGCGATGCTGCAGTTGTAGCTGCATCCATCCCACCGTCTCCTGGACTTGCCATTGGAATGAAGAAGGAGATATCTAAGCTGGCCTGTGCATACAGTAAAACAACAAATTTGACTGGATCTATACTGTTGGAACTCAACCAAGAATTAGGAGAAGTGCAAGTTGTAGCGCTCCAAAATCTTACGACTACAGACTATCTACAGTTAAAAGAACATTTGGGATGTGAACAGTTCCCAGAAATGGGCTGCTTTAATTTGTCTGATTTCTCTCAGACTGTTCAAGTGCAGTTGGACAATATCCATCATATCATAGACAAATTTTCACAAATGCCTAGGGTGCCTAACTGGTTTTCTTGGCTTCACTGGAGATGGATGGTAATTATAGATCTGCTTTGTTTATGTAACTGTATTCCTATTATGTTAATATGTGTGTGCAAATTAGTTAGTAGTTTAAAACCTATACATGCTTAAGTTACTCTACAAGAAGATATGTCAAAGAAATATCAATCCTTCCATGTTTTCTTCCATCTGCTACCTCTATAGCTTTTCTTCTTCCTTCCTAATTACAACCCTTAAATAGAATTCGTGCCTCATATCGAATTTACCGAGTATCATAATTCCTCCAAGTGGTAAAGATACCTCAAGACAAATGCTGGGCATAGAAGCCACAGGGCATAAATCTGCAAAGAAGTAAAAAGCTAACCTTTTCAAACAATATGGCTTCTCTTTCACTTACCAACTTTACATCTCCCTGTATGGCCCCGGAAGATGACTGGTTAGCCAGAGACGGGTAAGGTTCTTCAAGGGAGGAACAACCTAAGACAGGCACAGTCGCAGGGGGGGCATCAGGTGAGAAATTGGGGATCAACAGTGGTGAAGCTTAGAACCTCACCCCCCCATTTTGAGAGAAATCTTCTGCATCCGTGGATGTTTTATTGCCCTTGTCTAGCTCGGATTAGCACATAGTCTACAGGCACACACCTGATCATCTACAATTGCTCTATTACAACACCAAACTATGTTTTCTACCTTTATCTTGCATCTACCTAGCACTTCAGCATTTTATTAAAAATAAAAATAATAATAATAATAAAGGGAGAAATGTGGGATCCACATATAAATCAAGTATAAAAATCAAACGAATATTCATATTTGACCTGATTGTTTATAGTTCATAATGTGTGATCAAAACCAAAAGTTTCTGTGATGACTGCCCTTGTACTGTTCACCATGTAAGAACTTACTCACTATGTAAGAATTCGTTCACCATGTAAGAACTTGTTCGTTATGCTTCAGAAGATTGGAGACTGACGAGAATTAGGCTTGGGGTGGATTAATGATTGTACATTGAGCATTGAATTTTATTGTTGTTAACAACCATTTGATCAATAAATATGAGAGATGCCCTCTCCAAAAAAAAAAGTCTTTTTTCCTTCCTTCCTTCCTTTTTTTTTTTTGTATTTCTGTGATTTCAAATTATTCAAACTCTTCCGGTTTTTGAACAGTGAATCCAGCTGGTTAAAAAATATAGAAATATGCCAGGCAGAGTTACAGAAAGCTCTTTGCCGGCATCTGTTACCTGCTGGAGAACTCATGCGCTCTTTTAATTGTGCCTGTGTGTCATCAGGCAGAACCGGCTGAGGAACTCAGGCCCGTGCAGAAATGCGAGGCTGCGAAAAGGACATTTGCTCAGCAAGGATGGTTGCAGAAGCCCTTTGACAAATGATACAAAGCAAGTCAAGTAATAATAGAAGGGCTTTTGAACATTTTCAGTAATTTGGTTATAACTAACTCTAGAGTGCATTAGGAGAAGATTCTTAATCAGCTCCAACTTTTCCATTAGAGAGACTAATTACAGTGTGTCTTGTACGGGTAGATTTATTTTTCTTCCATAAAAATGCTTTGCAAATATAAACTAATTTGTCTGAATTTCCCTTTGTCCATATCTCTTGTTTTCTGAGAGGGTCTGAGGCTGTCACATTATAGACTGCACACACAGAGGGCACTGTTCACTAAATAATCCCAGTTCTGCTGGCAACTGATTAAAACAAGTCCATATTTATGTGAGATCAACTTCCATCTTTCCAACATAGTGTCTGTTGTAAAATCTTGTTTTCACAAGACTGGTTGAATCCCACTATCTTAATTCCATTTCTTTTAGAAAAATTGCATTCAGTCTGAGTGATTTATTTTCCTCTTGCTGAATCTATCTGTTGCCAGGCCAGTGAGCTGCTTAAAAAGACTTGTAGCTCATGAGGCTGAGAGGTGGGATGTTTGGCTCATGCCTGGTTAACTAAGGCTACAGTTAATCCAATATAATTATTTTTTGAGTCACATTCTTCCTAAGAGTGAGAGTAAACCCTGCCTTGTAAGATGATCTGAAGCTATTACTTGCAGGAAAAAACAAAATTAAGAAACTTGAGCTTGGTAGTCAGTTTACTTACTTTTTTGAACAAAGCAGTAACAGTGGGTATCCAGTTGTATATGCACCATTGATGGAATAACAGTCTTAGATTTAGAACCAACCAACATGAAAACAAGAGTGGTGGGTAGCAGAGCACATTAGGCAAAATTAAACAATGGGCATCGGGAGAAGTAATATCAGCATTACTTTGTCCATGTTATTGCAATATTCAAATGAGATTTTTCTAACTAAATATTTAACAAATATATAATATATATTCTCTGCTAAAAACACAGTAGTAATCCAGACAGTTTTGAACCAGTGAATTTTGTAGCTTACATTAAAAATAAAATGTGATGAAAATTTGCATTTTCTAAAGGCTCTGAGAACTTTTAGACTGATACAAAATTGTTACTTACAATGTTTTCTGCTTGTTCATCAAAAAAAGTAAAATGTCAACAAATTTTCAGGGTGTGGCCTAATTGTAAAATATAGATCATCATTGTGAAAACATTTTGCAATGACTAAGTAGCTTACAAACTATAAAATACTTAATACAATTTAGCTATTATTAGTGTGGCCTTATAATATTTTTTAAACTTATAACTTGATAGTGACAACAGCCATATCCTATCATGACATATAGTTAATGTATTTTAAAAGAGAATCTATTCTGCACTCTTTTTTAATAATTGTAAATTTGAGAAATTTTAGGAAAACCTCAGTCATGTTCTCTTTATCCCACTGCATGTCCTTCTGAGTTTGATACTTCAGGATTATCATTTTTTCTTGCATTCCTGATATAGCTACCAATGTTTTTGCAATTTAATAGAGAATCATTTCACTTTTGGCCTGTTTCAAGTTCCATTTGTTGACATACTGCAGGAAAATATTTTTTACTGAAGATAAAGCTAATATATTAAGACACTCGGTCTACATTGTTGTCAACAAATAATGATTATACTTTATTGAGCACCTGCTGTATGTCACCCTTCAACTACATATCTAACTCCTGGGACATTGTTAGATAGGCCTATTGTCTCATTCTTCTTACAGAAGAATCACAGAATTCGGTCTGTAGCTTTCAATCAGGGGTGTACAGAGATGTAAATATTCACTTATACCTGCATTTTTACATCCATTTAGTCATTCAGTGAATGTTTTTTGAGCACCTAGGTTAAATAGTGACTATACAATGTGGACAAAGCAGACAAAATACATGCCATCATTTGTTTGCATTCTACTGGGAGCTGAGTTCACGATTTAAGCAATACAAAGTTACATAAACTATAACCAAACAGTATTGATTAAAAATGGTATGAAAGAAAAACCCAGATTTAACAAGGGACCAGGGGTAAGACGAAGTATATTTTCATCATAATTGGCACTATTTTTAAAGGGCTTGAGGGAGAATTAAATAAAGTTCTATGTCATAGCTTTGTACAGTGCTAGTATTTCATAGATGCTTAATATGGTATTGATTATAACAATATATATTTTAGGTATGAGTATTATTAGTAGTATTGCATAAGTATTCATATTAGAATATGCATAACCCATGTCTTGCTCTGGGCTTTCACACAGTCAATGCAAAGAGATATATCTTCTAAGTTAAACATTAAAAAAAATTATTATGTAAAGGCAACGGTTGCTTCAGAAAAGCCCCAGAAGTATCCCTGGTCCACGGCATTATCATTCCTCTGTGAGACTCTGTAATGATTACACGCTTTCCCCAACACACCTCCAAAGTACCGAAAGACACCCGGTGACTACAGTCATGAAGGATGGAATAAAATGAGTTCTGTCACTCAGCTCCCTAAGCTGTTTAAAATGTAGATGTTTTTAATATTTTACAGTATATGGACTACATGCCCTTTAAGAAAAATATCTAAAAATATTTTTCTTAACTCATAAATTAATATATATGCAAGAGCTCAAGATAACAGTCAACAGAAATAACCAGATTTTACTTTTTTTTGCTGCTAGGTGACTAGAGATCAATATGATTTCATAGATCAGTTAGCAAGGGACATGCCCAACCGTCCCTTTTAAGGATGTGTTAGCCAAAAGTTTCTATAACTACAGAGACGACTTTAATACAACTGACATGTGGAGGCTAAAAGTCTCTTTAACATGCCGCTTTAAATCTACAACTAACAGATAACAAAATCTGAATTTCAACGCAGGTCTATCTGATACCAAAACCAATTCTTTATCTTCCATTCCAACATAGAAATCTGTGTTAAGATATCAAATGTCAAACTCAGTTTTATTGTGTTCAATAGTATACTCAGTGATGGTTAGTATACCTTTTTGTTTTTATTCAGAATGTAACTTTTAAACATTAAAAAATACTTTCCATAAGAGAATGACTGATTTTTGTGAAAAAATTAATTTGTTGTTACACTGAAGAAATGTTGAAGGATATAAACAACATTTGACTTATTTGGAGCATACTGGCATCAAGTTTTATCTAGTATACTCGAAGTTAAAATTGGTAATGAATGAAATTTTTCCTTCTGGTACACACAGTTACTTAATGATTTTTTACATCTAGCAAGTATTATTTGATAATACACAACTAATCCCTCTTTTAAAAGGAACACAGGAAGGATTTTTCTATAAAGATAGAATATGTTCAGTAATAAACATGGAATTTATCAGTTTTTTTTTTTTTGAAGGCCTTTGTGATGGTAAATTTTATGTGTCAACTTGGCTGGATAACTATATCCAGACATCTGGACACATATCATCCTGGATGTTTCTGTGAAGGTATATTTTTGGATGAGATGGAAATTTAAATCAGTGTACTCTGAGTAAAGTATATTATCCTTTATAATGTGGATGGGCCTCATCCAATCAGTTGAAGACTTTAATGGAATAAAATCTCCCAAGCAAGGAGGGATTCTGCCAGCAAACTCTCTTTGGACTTGAACTGCAACTCTTCTCTACGTTTCCAGCCTGCCAATCTACCCTGAAAATTTGGGTTTTACCAAGACTCCATAATTGCATGAGCCAATTCCTTAAAACACATCTTACTTTTACACATACACATATATACCTTTTGGTCTGTTTCTCTGGAGACACCCAACCATAAACCTAATTTGCAGATGAATCTAAACTTATGAGAGTTTCTAGAACCTAGACAATCTGAACATATAATGCATAATGCTTTGGATAATCTGGTAAATTGATATTCTGAGTAAATATGAATATAAACTAAACATACAGACAAGTATCTTTGGGATAATTTAAATAAAGAGATACAAGAATAAGCATTATGCATCAATATAAATCAAGAGCAGTATGTCTAGGGTGGAAGGAATAAGTGAATGGGTGAATGAAAAATGAACCGTTACTAAACTATCAGCTTGATCAATAGGAAAAAGCAAGTATGTAACAGACTAAGTTGAGTACAGATTGGTTCTTAGTGTTGAGACAAGAAAACTAAGATAAAATATGGGATGGAAGTTATTTCTGTAGAAAATTTTTATTAAATAAATACTTAAAAGGAGGCTAGCCGATTTTCTGTGGAATTTCTGTGTATCACTGTCACAAAACACACACACACAAATTCTGTATATCACTGCAAAAACATTTTCTTAAAGGTGAAATTTGGCTCCAATACTGAGTATCTAGTGTATGCCAGGAGCGTAGTAAACGAGCACACACTACAATCATATGAGGTCGGATCACACCTGCATATTACAAACTGACTAACTGAGGCTTCCAGAGTCAATGACCTTGCTCACGGTAACACAACTGGAAAGCATAGTACAGGAAACCCCGATTCCAAATCACCAGCTCCAGAACCATTCTCCTAAGATAGTGTACATATTACCTGAAAGAAGTTTCAGACTCTTCATAATTTTTAAAGTGAACAATCACTGTCTATCCTGTTTTAGATGAGACCTTTCTGAGATGAATATAAGAGACAGCTAGTTGCCTGAGGTCTTTTTCCAGAACCTTGTATATTTGTTCCTGTAGTGATTTCAGTGATTTAACTAACCTCCAAGATATTGCAAACATGAATCTTTTTTTGTGGGGAAAGGAGGGTGAATGTGGTCAGGATATTTAAGTTGTCAAACATTATCAAAGCTACTCTGCTGAGCTTTGGAAAAGGTAATTCTGTTTGAAAAGAACCTTTGTCCCCCACACAGTGCACTTTTTCTCTTGTCTACATGTTACTTCTCTAATCACGAAGCCAAAGCCACATTTAGGATACCAGTTCTCTAGGGAACACTCTGATTTGGAAGATAGAATGACCTTTGTCCTTCTCTTCATGAACTTGATTTTTACTAAGAACCATATAATAATAAACAAATGTGGGTCTCATTTTCCTACACTGAAATCATTGTTAGTTTCACAAAGATAATTTTAAAGGGGTTGTCAGTAAGTATCAACACAGATGCAAACATTTATGTAAAGTCATATAAGAATACTATATGCCTGAAATTGTAAGTTTATTTTTACATGTCCTATTGTATTTGTCTATACACATTACTCATTATAACATACACGAGGGCAGAGTTTGAATATTTAAAAAAAAAAATCTGCTCACCCAGTATGTTTAAATATAATTTGTTTTATAAACTGTCTCAATGCTTTGTTTTATATTAAATCAGTACATTTATATTCCCCAGAACTCAGAACTAAACAAGTTTTTTAGTTAAGGTAAATAAAACCCAGCGAGTTAGGGTAACAACAGACGTCTACATCAGTGTGGGTATAATTCTTGTTTTCCTAACACAGCACCATCAAATAACACACATATGCAAAGGTAAGGAAGGTGGTGAGACACTGTCTCTGCAATGGCTTGTATGGCAAAAGTGTGTCAAATAAAGTAAGAGGAAAGAGAAGTTTGTCAACTCTTTAACATTTAGAACAGAGAGTTTGTCTAGATTTTCACATGTATAACTTGAAACATATATGGGATTACTAGATAGGAAAGTTCAGTTGAGAGTTTGAAGTCAGATTATTATGCTAAATTGCATAAATTGCTACATGTCCTGCCACAAAGTGGCATCCCCAAAATTTCAATGTATATGTGATATTGCTTAGGAAGTCTCAGTGAAATAGAGAAGAAAAGAAACCCATCTGCAGAGCTCCAGGTCAAGGTGTCTTTATGTGTGCTGCTCCACAGAGCATTTGTTGACTTTCCTTGGTTTAGATTTTTATCTGTACTCAATAGTCAAATTTGAAATTGAATTAAAAATGATCTCTTCTCTAATGATTAGCTTCTGCTGGATCACAGAGTGGACAGAAAAAAACATCATAGAAATAGTTTTTTCATAATGTCTCACTGCTCTGGAGAAGCAAGACTTGGTGCAATATTAAAAGATCTAAGCAGAACTTTGATTTATCATTGGACAAAGGGGTAGTGTGGCAAGATGTGGATATTTATAGCTTCTGAAGCTCAGCCTGGCTTCTGCCATCAGTATCCTCAGAACCGCTCGCTCTCTTCTCTCATCTCAGACAAGCCCTTTGGGTGGAGGTATGATTTTTCTTGTTTCAGGAGGGTTGTGTGGTACAGAACTGGCTGGCTTGAGAATTGGGTGAATCTGGCTATAATTATTGGTTAGGGAAAGGTGTGTGACCCAATTTCAGCCGATGTAAATTAGGTTCAAGACTTTGGGTCAAAGTCTTGGGAAAGAACTATTATTCTATGAGGGTTGAAGCTGAAAGGATGCAGTCCTGGAGATGCTAGGGGCTGCCACACACACAAAGCACTCCTGAGAGTTAAGATAACACAGAAGAGAGAAGAACCAAGAAATGGAGAAAAATGGGGACCTTCTAATTTTTTTTTGTCTCTAATGGCAGCTATGCCTAATGGATTTCTTTTCTTTTCATGGGCATGGGTTCCTTTTGGTTTAAGCAAGTATCAAGTTGATTTTTCCTCTTAAAAAGTCCTGACTAAAACATAGGGAAGATGCAATGACCAGACCAGACAGAAGTGAGAAGTTCACAATTCACCTCCTTCAGGATGCGCTCTCAGAGACCAGATGCTCCTCCACGGGTCTTAGCATTTGGGGACACCACTAGCTGACTTTAGCTAGTTACCTGGCACTGTGAACAGGCTTGCAAAATAATAGCATCATTCCCCTTCAGAATCAAGAGTGAAGTTATTATGAAATCCAGGCCCCTTTAGACCATTTCTTACATTGCACCTCTGTAGGTAGTGTAATGGAGATAAATGCAATTTCTATTGTATTCACAGACCCCATCATTTTTCAGAACGTCTTACTAAAAAATTCTATTCCTACCTCCACATTTCACAAATGTATTCAAAACTTACTTCAATTTGAAAATCTTTCTCTATAAGAAAATAAATCATCCTTAAAGCCCATGCTCTCAATCATTCTGTTTGCTGAAATGTCCTTTTACTCTTTTTTTTTCTGCATTAGAAGTCTCTCTTCCTTTAAGCTCAGCTCACATCACCACCATCTCCCTGAGATTTTGAATATCATCTTTCTTTCACTGCAACCTGCATCACAAACCAAGTATATATTCACTAGTTTATTTTCTGTCCACAAAGACTAACTACTTACTAATATGTCAGATGCTGTGTTAATTATTGTGGGTCAAAAAAAGAATGTATCTCTGCCCTAAAGGAATGTATAGTCCAGGGGGGATTAAAGATAAGCACACTACCAATTCACTAACCTCTGAAAAGAGCTTTCAAATACGCAGTTACAAGTGAGGAAATCGGGAGGAGCCATGAGTGAGGAGATGAGGCAGAAGACATTCTGCAGAAACAGGAAGGAGATACCAGGTCACACTGATACCGCTGTGCCAACAGAAAGCCTAGAATTTATCATGAACGGAAGTGCAGAACCGCAGAATGATTTTATGGAAGAGTGCAACATAACTAGGCTGCATTTTAGACACTCTTTTTGGCATTAGGATTGGGAATAAATAGGGTAATTTTTCTCACTGACGTCTTTGCCTGGACAGTCCTCATTCATGTTTCTGTTGGTGTAATTATTAGTTGCCCCCTTCTTTCTCAGAATGCCCTGGTGTGGACGGTGAATTATGCAGTCATCCTAAAAGGGGATTATATGGTAAGATAACTAAGGAAGAAAGAGAGGCCAGCCAGGAGTCTACTACATGAACACAGCCTAGAGAGAATAGAAAGGTGCCTAAACTAAACCAGTGGCCAGAGAGACAGAGTGAAAAATGGAAGCATAGCTACTTGTTCCACTGTAACCAATTACTTATACCTTGATTGAGCACTTAATACACTTGTTTTGTGTTAGGATTCATCATGCATACGTTTACTTTCCCCCATTCAATCTTAAATTCCTTGAGGGTAAGGACTACATCTTCAGAGATTAGTGTAATACCTTGAACAAACTGTTCAGGAAGGAAGTAGATATTGATTTGAATTAATAAACTTTTACCAGTACATTTTGCAAAGAGAAATAAGTGATTAAAGGTCCTTGTAGGGTCTTCATGATTCACGGAAAATGGAATTTTATCCTCATGAGTTGGTGACATACACCTTGTATGGTCTTGATCCTCTTCCTCTGGTTCCACTGCATGACCTCATCATATTGAGCCACCAAAGGGGGGTCTCTCCCCCTCAGAATTAACTCAGAGTCTTGATAGGAAGAGAAGGGGTACCTTCCTCCAGCTGATGGCAGAGCAGCCCCAGGCTTGGTAAATGATAGGGTCTCAAACATTTTTTTTTTTTGAATGAACTAAATTCTCCATTTCTGTGTAGTAGGCACAAATTTTTGTTCCATCTTACTCTGTTTCCATATTATCTTATACATTGTTTTTTTATGTGGTTTGTAATGTCATATTAAAGCTACTTGGACATGTGTCCTTCAGCTCCTCAAGGTGAGAGCTATAGCTTATGTATCATTATATTCCCATATTTCTCAGCATGCCTGGTGATCAGCCTGGTTTTATTTCTTTGGAAGCATTGATGTTTATGTAATTACCTTCATAGAAATGGTACCTTAAACTAAATCATTTAAAGGACAATCACTCATTTAGGACACTATCGAAGAAAAGGGGGTGCTATTTAGGATGATGAATCTGTTACTATATGTTATAAACATGTGACTATCAAACAAGGTTGTCCATCCATTTACTGTCCAAACTGTAATAACTAGATCCCCAGGCACTGATATAATTAGCATGTGGTATGAACTTAAGAGTGTTCACTTTAAGCTTTCTTCAAAAATTCAATTGTTGTGTGGTTTCTTGGGGAATTTGCCAGCAGGATACTGACGATTCCGTTCAATTCCTGACCTATACAGCAAATGTGCTGCTGAAGAATTTAACATTGTTTTCTTTTAGTACTGCAATTTCTCTCACCTGAAATATACACAATTCAACAATGTGTGTATATGAGTATATGATAGGTATCATATTTAATTTGCAATGCTAATAGCGTAATTGCCCATCAGGTATTCTCAGGGTAAATGATGTTGACACCCAGCCTTTACATTTTATGACCACATTTATTCTCAGAACTCAATAGAAATTATTTATGCCAAAAACTTCACGACAGATCTATAACTCCCTCATATTTTGACCTAGTTTTCCCCAACAACCCCAAAAGGTCCTGACCTCTATTATCAAAATCTCAATGCAGATGGAAGTTCTGATGAGATTCTAATTAAGTGAAAACCTTTCTGTAATTATACATGTTCACTATTTAATGAGAATCTTTCTATAATTAGAAATTTATTTGGACACTTTAAAATTTCATAGGCTGTTGCTGTGGCATCCTAATTCAAACGTTTTTCATTCATGAGGGGGCAAAGTTCTCTTCCCCACAAAGGTATCACTGCCACGGGAAATTTCTCCTTTAATTAAGTGCACTGTATTATTGAATGATGACTCACAAAACTTATTTTCACTCTTCTTTTTCTCAACACATGACCAAAATTGGCACCTTATGAGATATAAGAATGCACCACATTTGGTTAAGTATAAAGGGTTTATTGGCGGCCAAATTTCTATTTATCATTACCAAAGGACTTAGGCACATTTAACCTTGGAGAGTGACAGAAACCTTTGAGACTGCTGAGGAAGGGGGGACGGTGGCCAACGAGAAGAAGAGGAAAATGCATGTAAAACTGTCTTAACGGTCAAGCCAAGGGACCAGGGAGAAGGGAGAAGTGAAGCCTGCGGAATTCGGCGCACAGGGGTGTTGCTGCCCCAGAGCTGTTTCTCTTTGTTTCTCTCTGCATCTTTGATCATTTCGTGTGCAATCAGTTTGGTTAAACAGCTTGTCTTTGTTCCCTCCTTCTCCGTCCTCTGGAGAACCCACCCTCCTCCCTGACCCGGGCATCTGCAGGAAGCCGAGCTTGCCTCACGGGGAGGAGGGTCCACGCCGCGACCCGGACAGTAAGGAGCGAGGGGCGCGGCGGATGCGGGGAATGAAGCTGCACGATCCCCACCCAGGTGGCTGAGGAATATGCCTTTGCTACGCTCTCAAAAACGTATAAAGCATCTTAGTCTGTTGGCCTGTCACTGTTTAAAATCAGCTCTTTTCCTCTCCAGGTGGGAAGATGCCAAACGCTTCCTGTCCATTTAGGGAATTATAACATTTCCCAAGACTCAGAATAAACTTAGCAACTTCAGTGCAAGGTCTGAGGAGGAGAGGACACGGGGAGCAGGACTGTGCTCGGCATCGCAGAGCCCCCAGGTCAGTAGCACCTCGAGGACGGCAGCTGCAGCTCCGTGAGGAATCTGAGTGGCTTCGGGGGAAGTTTATCTGCACGAAGTATGAGCTCACCTACTGCTTGCTTGTTTCCTGTGGAGGCAGCCACTGCCCTGGTGTCTGGGTGGAATAAAATATAAATAGATGGATGTGATGTATAGCTTTCTCGTAAATGTAAACTTCCCAACCTTAAGGGAATTTGAAGTCTTCATTTCCAGTCCCCCTACTTCCAAAGATAATCCATTTGAATAGTTAGATAATATTTAAATAATGGGGTGGTTATATTTATCAAAATCATTTTGGAATTATCTCCTGAAATTTAAAATAAAATAAAATAAAATGCTTATTCTTAATATTATACTTAAAATACTTGAGTCAGTAAGTAAATGAAATCTGCAAAGATCTTTATGAAATGCATAGTATCAAATAAGAAAAAAAATAGATAATGTTGGTTATGTTTATAAACTTAAACCTTACCTACTTCTCAGGTGTTTCCTTGGTATCTAGGTAGTGGTGTTACAGTACTTTACTTGTGACTTGCTGTGAATATTAAGCTGTTCGTTTCATGTGTATGCTTATTCTTCGCATTAGATTTGTAAGTACTTTAAGAATAAGGAATATGTAATCTTCTTTTATCTGTAATAGAGCTAAGGACAGACAGATGAGCTTAGAGAGCTCTCCTATATTGAATGTTAGTAGAGAAATTTAAAAGGGTCCCCTTTCAATGCAGAAACTCAACCGTGTGAAAATGTAAATGGTTTTCTAGTGAAAACACATTTTTAATCCATCAGAGATTTCTTATGTTAAGAAAATATGTGGATGATTTGATTATTTTAAATGCAAGCAGATATTGTCCTATATTGGAATTTTCAAATTTTTCAAACAAAAGTTACCTAGTTTCTATCCTACAGTACTTAAACAGCCTATTTAAATTCTTTACCTTTCAATTTATTTTCTTCAATGACTATAATTTACCCCAAGAAAAAGTTCTAGTTTATGGATAACATCATTTATTTATGACAGAATAAGTCTCTTAAATCTGATAAAAATTACAAGGTTATAAATTATATTAAGTCCTCTAACAGATGACTTAACTTCTACACTTTCTGACATTTTCTGCAATAACATTTTATTTTAAATGTCAACCATACATAAATTCAATCTCGTCACAGACACTGAGATGTTCAAAAGTTCTCAATTTTAGACAGGGGTGGGGGAGAATCAGGCCAGAGAGAGTGAGAGAAAGAATCACTTTAAATGCCTGTATCTCAAAATGCCTCAAAATGTTCATCCATTCTGTAAGTTAAAAAAAAAATCAAACTTGAAATGTGGCAATAAATTATGCAACACATCATAAATTTTGAATTGCTCATTGTAATTGTGGCACAATGTTTCAGAACAATGTCGTAGAGAAGGAAACATCAAATACCACTTCTTTCTGTTTGCAATATAATTTCTTCATATTTAAAGTAAAAGTACACTGTACATTTAAAGCAATCTATCAATATTTCAGAGTATTTTGGATAATTCCTAAGATGTTCAAATAAGTTCATTTACTTCTGATTTCATAAAGTTTAGAGGGCAAAAATTTAATTTATTTTATAAGCTTTGAGTTTACATCTAGTTGTGATATGTAACAGAACTAGGAAAATTTTATGCTACTATTAATTATTATAAAACATTAATGTTTTGAGCATAAATGTTAACTATGAACTATTTCAAATGCATTTTAATTTTCAATATTGTCTATATAAAATGATTCTTAAGACTTTTTCTGAAAAATGTAGATAATTAAAAAAATCTGTACTAATTCATTAGCTGGTGATATTACTCTTATTTTGTAAGATCACCTCTTGCCAGTGTATGCAGTTTCTCACACTTATATTTATCTTCTGGATGAATTGCTAGGTCTCTACTTTTATTCTCTTTTTTCCCTGCTGGGGGCAATGTCCCTCCACTACTATTTAGGAAATGACTAGAAATTCCTCATAGTTAGAGACACAGAATGCTCTATTAAGCAACGGTCTCAGTCAGCAAAGTAAAAGACAGGCAGCATGCCAAATATATGTCCTAATAAAACACTTTAACAATTGCAAATATATAAAGTTTTATAGCTTATTTCTACAACCGGCATAGTAAATTTTTAAAAAATGATGCAATAATGAATAGAAATGAATTCTTTTTTCCCACCTGCACAATAATTTTATATAGAAAGTGTTTATTACTCTAATCCTTAGAGTCCCCTAAAACGAGTTATATATTTTCTTTTTGATACTTTGTGTATGATAACTTATGAGTTGAAGGGATAGAAGACAAGAAATGAATAACAAATTGGAAAGAATACTTTCATTTGGTTTAAAGAAAATTATGGCAATCTATGCAGTCACATGCTAATTTCCCATGCTGAAATTAGTATTTCCCGTGTAAATTCAATTATCAGCCTTTAAAATTCATTTTCAAATGTTTATAATTGTTCAACAACAATGTGTGGTGATAAAAGTACGATCTAATTTTTTTCAAGCCTCTACTAAGAAAATTATGAGATATTCTAATGAAAGGAATTTCCTATTTGAGGTACATAAACTTTAGTATTGATTGCATTTAACTTTGTACACAGAAACAACCACGGAGCCCTTACTGTAAAATCACCGAACACACACAGACACACAATTATCAGTAGTAGAACATGATACTTTATAATTTCCAAAATCTCAGTTAGCTAGAATTCAATTAGCAGGCAGAACGTGATTTCCCCCTTCTCCAGTAGGTCTTCCCTGGCAATTTTGGGCTACGGACCTCCGTCTCCTTTTTGATCCACTATACTCCCTGCTTCCGGAATTCTTTATATGTACAATTATAGTCCACATTCTATTTATTATCATTCTGTTTGCATTCGTCCTTTGCACACAGGGGCTCCCTAAACACACAATTGTGATACATTTCTTTTTCTTGCTTTTATCCCATTTCTTCAACGCTTGTAGATAGGATAGATACATAACACATTTAAAGATGCTTTTCTACAAACAAGATATGAAACAAGGCACATGCAAATCTGACCATTTTCCCATTAAATGTTAGGGGACCATGTCTTCATTTAACAAGAATGAAGGGACATCCCAAAACACTAGCAATTCCTTTTATATGCATTCCAGATTTGATATCACCACTAGGCTTTTCTCAGTACTTGGACAATTTCTGGTTAGGATAAAAACGTGGCTCTGAGACATTACTTTTACAGACATTAAAGTAATTAGGTTATCTTCTTAGAATCAAATTACACAAATACACACGCTGGCTAGACCTACATTTGCAAAATATAGTTAGAGATTGAGTAACAGGAAAGACTAATATTGAGACTAAGATAATCCTTATCACTACTAATAGTGTTAACAGCGACCACCAGGAATACGGTAGGCATGGCTGTCTCCTGACAGGTAAATAAGAGCAAGAAAGTGAATGCCTAGGAAGCTCTCTGGCTACAGGGTCTATGACCTACTTTATAATGAAGGTTATGGTTGCCAAATATGGCAAGTTTGATTGTTCACCCAAGAAAGGAGATTACTGGTTAAAAGGTTTTAATTTTCCAGTCCAAGGCAAGCTATTCCATTAATGGGATATTCTGGAAACTACAAACACTCAAGACCTGAATGCCAGGGTGTGTGGGGCAGGCGTCTGCGATGTCCATCCATCCCAGAGCTCTTTGGGGAAACTGTCAGTCCTGTCAGATGAAACAGCACTGCGGACATTCTGAAATGTTACTGCATCACGGAAATGAAAATGGGGTTACGGAGCATCTGGATCATCCGATCAGCCCTCCTTGCTTCAGTGCCATGATGAAAAAGAAACTATCTGATTTAAAATAAAAAAAAGTTTTTTTTCCATGTCATTTGGTGAAAGGAGAAATATGTATGTATTTATTTATTTTTGTACAGATAGGTGCGTTCTAGTATGTATTGCAGTGGTCAATTAAAATCAACCATTTATTGTGCTACTTTATATTTTTGTCTCTTATAAGCTTTAGATAATAAGATGCCAGCTTTGAGTGATGAGACCTATTTCACTGTACAGACATAATCAAGATTACGAGCCTCTGACACTGAGGAAGCTTGGTTAAATAAAGTTTTATATATTTGGCAACAAAAAACAGTTATCTATCAACCAATAAACAGTTATCTATCAAGGATGAGCGCTGTAATTCATTGCTCTTTATTTTATGTATATACTTAGAGTTGCATGCATGCAGGCATGTGTGTATGCACATGCTTATAAATAGTTTTTAGTAAAACTTACTAATAGTATCCAGATTTATTTAATCATGGAGATAAAGAATGGACTCAAAACTATGTAACTGATTGCTTCTCTAGTCATAATCTAATTTTTTATTTCTAGTTTACTATAAAGAGTTTTTTCTCTTCAACATTACGCCAGTAGCTCTATTTCAACATGTTGAACAGACACCAAAATGTTCCATTTGGAACCTGGCACTCGCTGTAATTGTTATTCACCTGATTACTCAGACTTAAAATCAGAGTCATCCTTTAGGCCTTTCCGGGACAGATCATGAGCTTTGGGAGACAGGCAGAACTGGATTGTCTGACTAGAGGCCATTCATCCTGCATCTCTTAGCCTCCATTTCTCGTGTATAAAATGGGGATAATGATTCAGTTCTTACAAAATTGCTGTAAGTGGAAAAAAATGTGATGATGCCCACATAAAGCTGAACACAGTTCTGGCTCAAAAGGCAGCCTTGGTAAGTTATTGGTCAAAGAAATTTGGGGCACTTTGTGATCCTGACACAACTGGGAAGCAGCGTGTGCCATAGTTCTACCAGGAAAAAAGCTGACTTTTCTCTTTTTTTTATGAAAACAGGGAATTTTCAAATTATTGTGGGATGGTGACAGGTGAGCAATAGGGAAGAGGATTCTCAGTGGTATTAAGTCAGGTATCAATCAGTCTTCAGACATTGCCAACACTGGCGAGATATTTATCTCTGCACAATGGAACAAGATTATTTGAACTGAGGCTTTTAAAAAAATAAGTCTCTTTATATAAAACAATTCTTCATTTGACATATGGTACACAGATTATAATTTGGTAACCCCAAAACTGTTTTAGATAGGCCAAATACATTTTAGATAGTCTCATAATACGTTTAAGCTGAATGGAATCTTAGATGTCATCCAAATTTCTTCTTTCACAGTTGAGGCTAATGAGAATTTGAGTTCTTAGGTTCTGTCTGCAAGGTCACCCTGTTGGCAGTGTGCAAGCTGGAACTCCCTCTCCTCCCTCAGTCAACGGTTATTCCCTTCATTGCACCACCCCACCTCCTAAACCAGACTTTGAAGGTCAGTGACCATGCCTTACATCTCTCCCTTCTAAATTTTATTCTAGGGTCCACTGGCATTTCCTTCACTCTAAATGCAATGTAATAATACATACCTTAAGGTACAAAGTATCAAACAGGAAATTCTCATAAGAAACATAGTCAAGTGATAACTTTCACATCCTCATGGTCTACCTTATTCATGTGTAACAAAATAAAAACTCCCCTTTAAAAAAACAAACAAGACAATACCAAATGATTTCACTTATTTGAGGAGTATAACAGTGAAGCAAAACTGAAGGAAGAAAACAGCAGCAGACTCACAGACTCCAAGAAGGGACTAGCAGTTACCAAAGGGGAGGGGGTGGGGAGGGAGGGAGAAGGGGATTAAGGAACGCTATGATTACCACACAGAATGTAGGAGGGTCACGGGGAAGGCAGTACAGCACAGAGAAGTCAAGCAGTGACTCCACAGCATCTTACTATGCTGATGGACAGTGACTGCAATGGGGAATGGGGGCAGGGGGACTCGATAATGGGGGTGAATGTAATAACATTGTTTTTCTTGTGAAGCCTTCATAATATTGTATATCAATGATACCTTAATTTAAAAAAAGAAAAGAAAAAGAAAAATACAAAAAAAAACCCTCAGATCTACTTATAAAGTGTTGATTGTTTTTAATATTAATTTTATTTTTATGGAGCATACATCATATAACACTATTTACATTTTTAAATGGTTAAGAATTTTAGAGAATAGTATTTATTGAGGGGAATATAGGTAAATTTGATAATAAATAACAATCAGTTTCTCTTCACATTATATTCCCTAATACCGCTACTAAAATTATAATATTAGAAATTTTATATGTGCGTGAGGATCTTTCCCATCTACACAGAAAATAGCACTGAATAGAACACAAAATTAAAGAAAGCTATTTTCAATAGGAAAGCAAAGGCATGTGAGCCAGAAAACTTAATTTAATATAACCATGCACACTTTCTTTCAGGTCTTAAATATTAATTGCTTATTATTTAAACACATACTGCCACCTTTGAATCTTCTGTATTGAAGCAATTTTGTATTCCTTAGTTCTTGCCATTAAGAAATATATTTTGATCAAACATTTTGATTTTTTGTAAATAAAAATATTGCCGTATTTTTTAAATACATACTACAATATCATCTAATCTGTCAGAGATTTTGAAATTAGGCAAATTTTCATGATACATAGCCACTCTAATTTTTCTACAAGGAGCTGAAACCCTGCGGGTTAAGTTAATTGGTGGCAGAGTTAGGACTAGAATTTAAGTGTACAAGTGTGGTGCTCTTTGAGTCTGTCATGATGACTACATGGTTACCTTTCACCTCTATATTATTTGATGGTGAGGTTGTGCCCCTTGGTAAGAAACACATACAAACCAAAAAAAAAGAGAAAGAAACAAAGAAAACTCTTAAAGAAACAAAACAAAATCTAATGATAGCGACCACACTATTATGATGAATTTGAAAGGAGGAACTCAAAATGATGTTAGTTCATCATTTGTAACCATTAGGAGTGTCTTAAGAACATCTCCACCATTTTCTTTATTCTATCGCCTCTACTTGGAAAGATTCCCCCCCAGTATCTATCTTATTTCTACTTACACTTCGAAACTGAAGTAGGTCAGGGACCTGACACAAGTATCAGAATTAACTTTTAGTGCCTATGATGAAAAATGTTG
This sequence comes from Manis javanica, assembly GCF_040802235.1. Taxonomy (NCBI): domain Eukaryota; kingdom Metazoa; phylum Chordata; class Mammalia; order Pholidota; family Manidae; genus Manis; species Manis javanica. The sequence goes on from NC_133167.1 coordinate 103,836,534, forward strand.
AGATATAAACAGGATAGTAAGAGCAGGAAGGATTCCATCTTAAAGCTAATTTTCCATTTTAAAAATCACAAAGTTAGGAAGTAAGGTTCCTAACATATTCTTTAGCCAACAGACAATAACTCATTCCACTCTGGGGCAGGGCAAGCAGTACTGATTGATATGTTCCCAGAGAGAAGCTGCTATCTTGACCAATTTCTTGTGTTAAATTTGCAGAATTACCTGAAAGACTGAAAGCAGAAGAGATTTATGTCTCTCACTGGAGATAAGCATTTTGAGACCGCTGAGACCATTTTGAGCCAAATGACCCTGGCTCTAAGAGATGGCCAGGGAATCTTCTCCATACCAAGAACATGTTTAGCAAACTTTCCTTCCGCATTTTCCTACCCTCAGCTGCCTGCAAGGCCATTGCCGTTCATTTCTACTCTCGCTCTAATGAATTCCTTCCTTACCTACACTCTTCCGGCCTGCTGGAGAATTCTTTCTCCTTCCGAATCCAGAACCCTCCCCCACCCAGGCTGAGGTCTCACCTGGTGCGCAGGCAGGGACCTCCCAAACTCAGCTGCCTGGTCACAAGACAAAAATCAAAGGTTACTTTCTCCACTAAGCTTGCCTTGATTCTGTAGTAAGAAGTTAGTGTACCTGAAGTTTTCCCGCACATTTTCCCTTACTTATATGGGCCTACAACACACTATATGGCATTTTAGTTGGATAAATATGACTTGCCCCTTTCAACTGCATTTTAGACCTATTGAAAGCAGCAATTAAGTCATATATTCCCCTTCCCAGAATGTTTCAAGACTCACGGAAACATTTTCTGAATGAAAGAGGCAGCTCTCATGGCTAAGGGGGTGCAATGTGATAAATTTAAGCCTAACAGATTTGTTTCATAAAATAACTGTGGTAAACTGGCATATCCTTCTAAGATTTCCAAATAAGCAATCTAAGTTACTCTTGAATTTTTAAATCCTCTAAATTCCATACTGAGATACACTTTATTTGAACATGCTAGAAGATAAACATGTTAAAAAAAGGAGCAAGGATACAGAACTAACTCTGTTGAGAAAGACTGTGCTAACATTTTTTTTCCTGGTCTTTGTGTTTGAGGCTGGAGGAGAAACGCCATTAGATTGGCAGTGGAATGAGCCAGAGGTTTTAAAGGTATGCACGGCTGGCATGATCAGGGCCCTGGCCCTAACCCTCAGCGATCCCCTTTACGGGACCGACACAGCTCTTAGGAACACCAGTGACGCCACCTCCAGTCATGTCCTGGCGGCTGAAGCACACACAGTCAGCCCTGCCAGAATGTTAACACCACTGGAAACAGCCCTCAAGCAAAGGTGGGTGGGGAGTCGGTGAATAAATCTTCCAGTAGTTCTGCTTTGTTTTGCTTAAATCTCTGAGGTGTGTTTTACCTTATCTCCCCGTTCAGGCTCGGGGTGTCCACAATGACAACTTAATTACCAGCCTTTGCTACATTCTCTTCTCATCTCATTTCCTGCCTCCTACGTTGCTAATTCTTGAGGTTACAGGTCACCACCTCCCAAGTAAACTATACTTGCCTCCAATTCTGAGTTAGAATCCCATTCTGACAAACCAACCAACCAAGAGAATATCTCTTGCTTAATATGGATTTCAGATAAAAATGTTCTGCTTATTTCTACTTTAAATGTTGACTATTAAAATGTCATTCGGTCTTATGAGTCTTCTATATATTTATAGCCTGTAAAATCCTTCATGACCTAACATGTTTTACCCAGGCTAGAGCACAAAGTCAGTTCCTGTCATATTTAGAGACACGCCCAACAGAACGGTGGTCTCACATGGTCCGGTTACAGGTACTGGGAACTCTAACCCCTGAACTGTCACAGTTCAAATCAGAAGTTTGAAAGATGAAATATGATATATAAAATATACAATAATGCAAAATTTGATTCATGAAGAGGTAGTTTTGACCCTGCTGATCTAGATACTGAAATTACTTTTATATGGATATCAAAATTCTGGGTTGGAAAAACTCTTAAAAACAGTATAACATTACATTTTAACACTTACTGATTTAATGAAAATTTTATCATACAATTGCCAGCTATAGTTGCTTATGAGGTTAGTGTGAATTACGTTTTGGGGTATAAACTTTAAAAGTTTATTAATATGCCATTAAATATTAGATTTCCAGTTGAAGAATAAACTCAAGTCCCATAATGACACCAATAACATAAATTCTTTTCATTTGTAAGCAATAGACATACATCTTTTTGCATTCATTTCATTCATTCATCCAAAAACATTAGTATTCTGCTTAAGGGGAAAACAAGGATGGTTTGTTTGTATTATTCAGTGTTTAACTATCCAGTAGATTTTTAAGTGAATTTTTTATCATGGTTAAATGCTGAATAAATATAAGTGCCCAATTTTGCTTTAGTTATCTAAGCGATTCTTTTTTTTTCTTTGAAACGTGTATGAAATTTGAATAAATATAGCTGTCAGGTAAAAGTCTGAAATGTTGAGATAGTTGCTCATCGATTTATAAAAGATCTTGCCTTTAAGAACACAGTTATACAGAAGCATTTTATACTTTGAGTATTTATCAAAGGAATAACAGATCTTTATTTTATTTTGTCCTGAAACATTAATTGCAACAGATTTATGAATGACCTAATTTCATATTAACTTTAAGCAATAAAAACTTTATTCCAACACTTGGTATGAGAAATGTGACATAAAATTTTAAAAAGCAATTCTCAAACATGGTGTTTATTGTCTCAGCCTTGAAAAGTATTTTCTTTCATGATTAGCATGCCTATGTAATTTTAAGCATTCCTCCAGTTTATGTTAAATTGTATGTTTAATAATTTAGGTAAGCACAAAAGCCAAGATAAGAATTCAGATAAAATATCTATTCCCTCTACTCCCCCTAAAGATCCATGAATCTATTAAAATAAATGCTTATACTCTTTACCATCCCAGGGCTCATTTACAGTATGTTGAATTACTAAATTTATAATGTATAGAGCTTCAGGTCTTCAGAAATGGTACTTGCCTTCTTAATATAAACCAAGAAGAGGAAATAATGTTCTTTGTTCTCTTATAGGTAGTTCTTAACCTTAACAAAATTAATGTGAAAAAAATTTCTAAATTAGAAAATCCTAAAATCCCATTATACTACCTTGAGGGAAAAAAAAAGGGATGAAATATAATGTCTGAAATTTAAATAATTCAATAAATTTATCTGACTAATTTTATTGGGGAAAATTTAAATGTGGCTTAACAGAAATGCTAATTTTTAAAATTCTCAAGTATTTCAATGTTTACATTTAAAGCATTTTTTAATATAACAAGAAAAGTCTACATAGGTTCTAATGCCAAATATAAATGAAGTCAGCAAAATATAATTTCTCTAGGAATGGAAATATTGCTTATTTTATTTCTCTAAAGTTTACTCCAAGAGTTGGCCACAGTAGATGTCTATCAATCCATGTTAGTTTAACATTGTAAGAACAAGTAGCTAATGGGAAGGGAATGAACTCAAAGTGGGAAATAGTATGTAAAATGCTCCATAAATAAAAATGTTTCATCAGTTTGAGATTTTTATCCTCAAAATAAGAAGTATACATGTCCATCTTGATATGACAGTCATAAATGTGTTTCATTGTATCTACTCATGAAAGATTGTAGGTAGCCTTTATAAAACCTTTTTTTTTGTAAACCTAATATATTTTATGCATCTCCTCATTTAGAAGAGGTCTGGGTTTCTGATTCATATAACTAGATGTCTCCTATTTATGTTTTTAGATCTTCGCTCTATGTTGACTTGATAGAACGAAAAACAAAGGAACTGAAGGAAAAAAAAAACATTTAAATCAAATACTTCCATAAGAGGCAAAAGAAAACTAAAGTGAAAAATGGACTGATTGATGTTTGCTGTTACTCGACGTGACTCACTACAACATCTTATGTTTATACTTTTACAGCTGGAAAAACACTTTCTATAATCTATTTTAGCTTCCTCACTACTGGGTGTGCTAGATATGGATGGTTTTCTAGACACAAAGATGGATATAGAGAGAATAAGCGTCTTCCTGACTTTTATAAAGCCAGCAAGTGCATGAGACAAGACTCTGAATTCACTTTTCCACACTGGTTATCACATGCAATATCTCAATAAAGCAAGCAGAGATTTAGAAATGAACATTTGTGTATATGAGTGTGTGCACACACACGCATGTAAGTCAATTACTCCACAATTCGACAAGGCCAGTATCTCTAAGTCCTACAGTGGCTGACTAAGTACCTCAAGTCTGGGTAGGAAGTTGAGATGAAAAAACCCTGATGACTGAAGAAGCACTAAGTGGAAAATAACTATTCATCTCTGTGTTCATTTTGTAAATGGATCTCATTTCTGATCTGCAAATTTTAGCGAGACTGATGAAACTCAAATCTGTCCCAATACGTCTGATGCAAGCGTTGCTCCTCCATTTCCAAGTGTTTACAAGGAATTTCCATATTTATGTTTTCTGCCATCATTTCACAAAATTTGTGAAATGCATCTGTTTTCTTCTGTCCCCAAATGGACTTCACTCCAATTTATCTAATTCTAATGATTACTTCATGATACTATCAGCCAAGTTTGATATTCAAGCTATCAAATATTCCCCTGAAACTGACAAATGTATCCTTTTCTCTCATTTTATGTTCCAATGCCCTAGATTTGCTCCCAAGTAACACAAATTTGCATTCCTTTGACTCCCGTTTCATTCTTCATCTAACCCATTTAAAATGTCATAAAGATTTTCAAAAATATCCATTTTCATTTTCTTCTCTTTTTCCTCTCTTTTCTCCTCCTGGTTTTGCTTCCTCCTCCTCTGTCATCTCCTGTTGTTTCTTCTGTCTTCTTCCTCTTTGAAGTTATCATCATTTTTCATCACCCTTATTCATATTCTTTTATCTTGTAGTATACATTAAATTCTCTACTAGAATTTTTACATACAAAACCGCATTTAAACCTCACCACTATTGTTCAGGTCAAAATGTGTATCGCCATTCTATAAAAGCAGCTTATATGCTTTTACAAAGATAAATACACACTGTGACTTCATTGACGTTTCATAGCATCTTTCCATCATTGTCACTCAACAGAATCTTCTAAAACTGTCCTATACTGGAAATCGAATTTTCTTCATAGAAAAATATATAATTCAAAGACCTTTTAAAGTCATCTTCCTCCAGAGAGGGTTATCAAAGTTCTTATTCTTGCTGGTAGACTTCTACCTATTTTGAACATCCTTTCTTGTTAGTAGGTGGACCTCCTATAAACCTGGGTGCCAAGAGGTGGGCTTTCTCGTAGCTCACTACACACAGGTTGGGTAGACCAGTAGGCTTTCCACAATTCCCGAATGAACTCATTGCACAATTCATTCAATGATAATGAGCCTATGCATCAAAGTCTTTCTCCACATTTTTTCTGTTACCAGAAGGGAATTTTTGTTTCTTTGCCACCAGTGTATGTCAGTAATTTCTCTTAATTACTGATTAAAAAGTTTCCCCTCAAGAAACTTTTTCCATGATAAACCTACTTTATATGAATACATTCTTTGTTCCATGTTCAAAATTATATCCATACATTTTTCTTCTTTTATCTCTACGTATGTTGCTTATCAACACTGATGTGCATTTTTTTAAGAAAGGAGACATGTTTTGGTTTCCCTTGGAAAATACCTATTTTTAATGCCCTCTACATGCTCACTAAATTCTTTACCAAAAAAAAAGTATATCTTTCCCTCTATTCTTAGCTACAGCAGAAGAAAGAATAATAAAATACAGAGCCCTGAAAAGTGTAAATATTTTTGTCCATGAAAATCTGAAACTCTTCACAAAGAACATGCAATATGCTTGATATGCATAGGTTTGTTTTTTGGACTTTTTCCTCTTTCCTATCACAAACTTCAACTGGTCTACTAAATGCAAGGAGCTGTGTTTTTCTGTGGAATATTAAACATAAATAAAGCCCAGAACTCCTGTGGAATATAAAACCAGCATGTCGATTGGCAGAAAGAAAGTGGAAAAACAACTAGTGCCAAAAAGATATAAAAGGATGTTAGGATTATTTAGTATGTTGTGTGTATTGTGGGAATAGAAGGCCTACCAAGAGGGTTTCAAGGAGCAGGTACAACTTTTGTGGGGCCTGCAAAGATTTCTAAAGTCATATCAATTCTGGTAAGACATTTTAAAATAGACACATGAAAAACCCTCGATCATTCTTTTTTCAATCCGAATTTGCATTTTGATAGACATACTGCTTTTACCTAGAATTTTTAACAACTCTGCATATATTTAACCGCTTTTTAGAATATATATCATATTGTTCTAGAACTGTTTCATATATGCAACAGACATATGATAAATAAGTTTGTTCATATCCTAAGGGCTGGAACCACGCTGTATACTTCTTTTATGCCTTTTATAGTACTGAGTAGGATGCTCAGCATAAGGCATTTTTTTCCCTCAAAGTGTGATTAGCAAACACCTGCACTAAGCTCATCTAATGCACTGTTCAACATTTAGGTACTAAGCCTTATTCCAGACCACTTGAATGAGAAGGAATTAGAAGTCCTAATAAGGACCCCAACTTATTCCTAGAGAACAGTAAGGTTTAACAGCCACTAATACAAAGGGAGATGAGTGCAGACTTCCTGACTGATGCAATGCAATGATACTGTTTGAACTTCTAAGGCCATTGTCTTAACAACATAATTGGCATCTGTTTCAAACTGAGTATTGAAAGGAGCATTTCTATTCCAAAAGATTCGCAAAGTTATGCTGAAAGGCTGTCGCAAAATTTAAACTGAATGCATCAGGCAAAAATGCTGATGTAAAGAGGACAAAGGGAAGCCACATGAATAAACAAGATACTCTGATTCTATGCAGTGCAACTCCCACTACTTCCCCTATCCTTGTACCCAACCCCAGACCAGCAGTCACTGTAGAGGAATACAGATGAATTCATAAAATCATGATATTTTTATTAAAACTTTTCTTTCCTGTTTGGAGACACATGAACTGAGAAATAAGGATGCTGCCATAGGAAAGACAAGGAAACATTCTTGGAGAGGAAATATTTAGGTACTTCCTTGGGACCTCAGCACAGAGGGATGAAGTACTAAAGTTTCCCAAGGCATTACACCACTTTAAGGTGTGTGTGTTGGGGGAAAAGGGATGAGCCAACACAGACCACAGTGGGACACACTCCTGAGTGGGTGAAGCGGATGGCATGACATCACTCACACATCTGGAAACAGAGCAGAGGCCAAATCTCTACCAGCAAGGGCTGTACTCAGTCCCAGTCCAGATCTCCACCAAATTTACATAGCCACAGGTGTGAAGAATGGATAGGAAACAATCTCCAGACCTTGAAGAGGAATTAGGATTAGGAAGCAAATCATTCTTCAAAAATAAGTCTCAGTGAAAAATACACCTACTATAGATGAAGTAGAAGACATGGATAAAGTTGCCCTTATTAAGCACATTTAAGAAATGGTATGGCAGATGCAGCACAACATAGTACAGACAAAAGAGGAAACAGTTGGACTGGAAGAAATTAAGGAAGAAAGAAGAGAGAACCTAAAGCAGAAAAAGCAACCTTATTTTGGAATGAAAAGCTATCCAAAGAATGAAATAAAATTACACAGTTGAGCATCAAGCTCTGAAGGATTTAATGAGAATACAAATTCAGTAAGAAAATAAAAGAGTGTAAGAAGAAAAATTAAGGAGTTGAACAGGGCAAGATTGCAAAATACAGACAAAAATGAAACCAAAACCTTTACATATCTAAATTGATAAAAATGGTGGATTCTCATCAAAACTACTTCAACCTTTAAAAATATAAAGCCTTAGCTGCCTCAGGTTTACTGATTTAATAAATAGGGTGCAGTATTAGCCTTGAGATTTTTTAAGTCTTTACAAGCAATTCTAACGTGCAGCCAGGATTGAGAATCTTTGATTGCCTACAAAAATATGGCAGATGTGTAGGGAAACTGAAATAATGGAAATAAGAGCTTAAAGTTCAAGTAAATGAAGAGTAAAGCCACAAAGCAACCAAGAAGTATATAATAGAGGCAGAGGACAGAGAGGGTCTAACATATGGATAAGTGCTGTCCCTCATAGAGACACTTAAACAAGGAAGAAAATGGCCATTAAAGTATAAGAAGTGAACATTCCTTTTGAAATCAAGAAAAAAGTGACCCTGAAGATCAAAATTCCACATTACACCATGAAGATTTTATATAAAAAAAATCAGCAACAAGAAATTGATAAAGAATTCAACTTTAAGATATAAATAAATACATTTTAATGCAGAGAGAAAAACCCTACAGAGTAAACAAGTCACAATGGGTAGTGTGGTGAGTTGGGGAGAATAACTGGGCTAACATGAAGTAACATTTCGGTTGGAAAACATGATACGAGATTATGTTAGCCAACTGAAATTAGAAGAGACAGGCAATCAAGTTTTCTTAAAAATAAAAAGATAAAGTAACAAGGAAACAGGACACCCATAAACCATGCTTGAGAAGCCCCATCATTCACAAAATCAAGACCACCTCCTCAAGACTGGAGGAGAGCAATGGCTTCATTTGTCTAGAAAGCTTAAAGAAATGAATGTAGAAAAACGTTTTTTCTTTTTCTTATATCAACAAAAAATAATGATAAAGTAAAAGCAATATAACTCTTCACTGGCTCACAGTTTCCAGACCCGTACATACTCTGGTCACTTTACTATGAGGAAATTGGGGTTTCTTTTGCTTGCTTTTCTTTGTTTGTTTTTCTGCATTCTAGAAGAGGGTTTAACAAACTTATTCTATAAAGGGTCAGACAGTAAATAATTTAAGGCTTTGTGGGCTATCCAATTCCTGTCAAAATCTCTCTAATAAGCTATTGTGGAAAACATCCAGAGACCAACTATGGGGCTGTGGTAAGATATAACTTTATTTATAGACATTAAAATGTGTATTTCTCTACTTTTTATGTGTCACAGATATTATTTAAAAACATTTTTTACAACCACTTAAGAATGATAAAACCATTGTTACCTCACAGGACTTAACCAAAACAGGACGTGGGGCAGATATGACGTTAAGCTGTAGTTTGCCAGCCTCTGTTCTAAGCCAACATTTCTCACCTTCAGCACAATTTATGTTTGGGCTGGTAATTCCAGGTGTAATCTTTATTAGCGGAGGAGTCAGAGGGACTTGTCCCTCTATCTGAACAGTAACTTCATTAGGCACACAATTACTTTAGCTGCCTTTCTAAAATTCAGATAAATGAAGATAACCAATCCCTGTGACCCCTTTTTTCCTTCACTTGAATCATGTCAATCTTCTATACTATTTATTATGAGATTCTATTCACATTGCTTTCCTAGGCACATGGATATAAATTAAAACTGAATAGGAAACACCATTTAAAATATGAACACAAAAGGTAGATAGCAAAACGATGCACCGTGTCTCTGTTGTGAATAAAGCTATTTCTGACAATACTAGTTTAAGGTGCAAATCTATGAGAAATGAAATGGCATAGGCATCATCAGGTCTAAATTTTAGCAGTTTTCTGATTCATTCAGCAAACATGACTTTGAGTAGGCCTTCAGCTGTTTGGTGCAACCAAGAAATGTAAACATACAATGAGGACCCAGCTCCTTGAGATAATTTAAATAAAAATACCAACCTACAAAATCAAAAGCTAGGTGTCACTTGTGTCTCTGTGCCATATGTGCTTGGATATTTCCATGAATGAGTTTGTATGTGTTCCTCATGGTTCCAACTAACTTCTCAGCTAAAAAAATCAGCACTAAATAACTGACTATTGATCGGCATAAAATATATTGCAGTATCAGCAAGATAACTACACTCGCTTTCCTGCAGTTTTTGTCATTGCCTTCAAATACCATTTTAAATGAGCTTTACATTTCAAATTTGACTCCAGTCCAAACATACATACATAGATGAATGATTTTTCTCATGTGCTCAGTTATTAAATGAGAAACAACTATATTCTGGGCATTGTGTTTGGTTCTGGTGACAACTGAAAATGATACAGAAATGTCATTATCCTACAGAAGGTGCTATTATCACTAAAATATCTGAACTTCAAACCATACAATAAGGATATTTTCTTTCTAAATAGTCTTCAAACAGTCAATATGACCTTTGGCCCCTATTCCAGGGAGATTTCTTCCCTAGGATTAGTTGAAGTCTATGTGCATATTTTATGTAAGTTACCGAATCCAAGAGTATCCCAAAGTAGTTCTCCAGAATTTTGGAGTAATTGAGGACAACACGGACTCTGCTGGAGGAGGGAACTTACCCAAAACCAGGAAAATGCAATAGAAAATAAATTTTAGAATATGGTTCATTGGTCAGTGAAAGTCAATGATGGAGAAATGGGCCAATTTTGTCTCAGAGATTTTTTGCTGCTCACTGAGTCAAGTTCACTGGCTCCTGGTTGTTCACTTGGCATTTTTTCCACACTGGTGAGTCTCCTGGTGTTAATTACGACCACCTGCTGTCAGCTGACCATGAGGCAACTCTACTCTGGTTGCCTTGGACGATAAAAGACATCACTTTTGAAACTGCTACTAAATTTCAATGTTTTTTTTTTTCCTTATAACACTTATGTAAAGTCATCATACTTAGCATGGAGAAATAAACAGAAAATAATTTTTCAAAACATATTTTGGTAATTGTGATACACCAAATTCCTTTCTATTTTCTGGATATTTCACATAAAGTTCTTCTCTCCTATTAGTATTTAAAGATGATGTATCTTTTAATGTTCAGTTCCTGGAATTACTTTCATACTTTCCCCTCAAAAGGCACGTTGAACCAGCTGGTATGTTTACTTCAATATATGACACCGATTATAACGATTTTTTTGAGAAACAATGGCCCAGCTATAATATGATACCTGGGTAAGTTCTGTATTGAAGAACTGTACTTGATGAGAATTGATAAGGGAGCCAGAATCCTCTTTTGTGTATATCAACCCTTAAGAATATCACTTGCCTGGAATAGAACAGTGGGGAAAATTTAAGGCAATTTTGCTTGCCACCCTTGAAGAACCCCATTGAGAAAGTTGCAAGTGATCCAAATTTCCCCCCTAATCTTGGACTCTGAAACTATCATTTATCAGGTACAGGGGTGGGAATGTTATCTGGTTCTCAACCATAACATACCCTTTATGAGGAAGGCCGACGGTTATGTTTATCTTCCAGTGAGAAATACTTGTAAGCAACATGGATGAGGGCTTTCCAGCTCTTGGTTTCAGACACGAAGGTGCTATGATTGCAACACAGCCGAACGAGAAGCCTCAGGGACGTAGCCTGGGGCCATCTGCCATGGTCTGCTGCTTACGATAACAGAACTCCAGGTTCATGGAGTTGCCTGCAAGATATCTCCAGTGTTTATTGCCCCAGGGTCTCTGCACCAGTCTTGTACGCAGTCTTTCATCCACAGCAAACCTGAGAGCACAACTAAGTTCAGAATCAAGATGTTTTTCTGTTTTACTGAAAGGCAACATTTTATTACGATTTTCACTTGTGATGAGTAAGCATTCAAAGTCAATTAAATCAAGGAGCTGATTATGTTGTTTTTACTCTTCACATTTTTATAGATTTTGGAATTACGACCTTAGATATAGAATAATGAGAGTTCTTTTAATTTTATGTAACTCTTCTAAATTTTAGGTTGATTTTTAAAGGGGAAGCATATAACCATAGATAATTTTATAACTTAATGGGATGATTATTTTCAGAGGATGCACCAAACTTTTATTGATTGCTTAGAATGAGTTGGAATTACAGATATAATTTATATTTGTTTAATAACACTCCTTGCCATCCTGTAGTCTATGATCTGTTTAAGAAACGATGAAGAGCTGTGCAGCAGGACAGTAGGGCAAGTTCTTAATGAGTGACTCAGATGATTAAACATGTCAGAGAACAGCACACTCCCCGTGCATCTGGAAAGGTCTTATTTGTTCACTGAAGGGGTGAGGTTGGAGAGTAGTGTTTAGAGCAATAGATAGTTGGAAGGACATGCCACACAGTAGGAACATTCATTAAGATATTTGTCACAGTACTTATGAAAATTCAAAGTAGCTGAATCAGCTCCTAAACATTTCCTCTTTTAAGCAAGAACCAGTGATTTGATAATAAGAGTAAGTCTGTGAAAGCTTTGGCTGATCCTGGGTCTCTCCTATTAAATTTGATCATTTTAAAATTCAAATCAATGATCCATTGACTGGGGAAAAATATTCATTCAAGTAAAGAAAAAAATCTCACTAAAATCATCAGACAGAGTTAAGAATAGAAACACAAACAGAATTTAGATGTTAAGACGTGGGAAGGTCCTGAGATTTTACCACATTTGAAACACAGAAGTTAGTGTGCCAGAGTTTAATGGATGCCATCAGAAGACAGGTAGCCACTAGCTCAGAAATTGACAGCTTCTGACTCTTTTGAAAAGCAGTAGCTGGTGGATCAGCATTTGAATTGTTCGCTGAACCCCAACTTCCACAGGGTGTACAAAGCGGGCCAGGTGACACCTGCTCACGCAGTGGGCTGTGTTACTGGAGAGAAACCCAGAGCTTAGGGAGCCTGAATTTTTCATAATGTGAAGTGTGCATAACAGCCTGCTGCTCCATATGGAGACAATATCTCTGTTTTCCAAAGCCACTCACTATGCAGACATCCTTGAAAAGATAATCCAGAACAAAGACAGTTGACATCTCTGCTAGCCAGACAGGCAGAGACAGGATGAACATATGAAGAATTGTCTCTCAAAATCAGAATAATAGCCAGTATTCATAACTAGAGTCTCCTTACAAGTATTTTGCATGCTTTATCAGAATATGAATAGTAAGTCTATTAGGTGTCAGAACTCGTCAGGTAGAAAACTGGAGCAAAGGGAAATGAACAACATCCCAAGGTCAAACAACTTGTCATTGGTGAAACTAAGTCTTAATCTTATGAATTACACTGAATGAACTGCGAATTATTTTGCTTTATGACAGATACAAGCCATGCAGTCATAAACAACTCACATTGCACTAGAAGACAGAACAATTATGTCTCTGCTTGAATAACCAATAGGGTCATCTACTATTTTACATTCAGATGTATCCGGGTGGTTTTCCAATCCTGAAATTATGATACATGTTCAAAGTTTCAGGAATCCAGTATGATGTCATCTTCAGTTCTGTTTTTAATAGACAATTGTGGCAACCCATTTGGTTGCATATTCGGAAACCTGGGTTCTAGGCTAATTACATCATCATAAGAAAAATATTTTCTCTACACTAGGTCAGAGATCCCTATAACATAAGAGAACTCAATGACCCATAAAGTTGTTCTAACTACATTTGAAATGATCATGTGTCTCTCCTGATTCCAATACTTAAAAAAATTCTGTATTTCTAACAATGTTAGAGAAATCTATATAAGATACTAAGTAACTATATTTAAGGAGTAAACCCTTTGGGATAAAAGAGAGAATTCCCTTGCTCATACTAATTGGCCATGATGCCCTCCCCCTGAAACTTGGGTGTAGTTGGAGAATCCTCCTCTATAGAGAACTTCGGGAAGCTACCATACATTGATTAGAATTGGTCTGTGAGCTAAAAGCACTTCCTCTCCCCTTTGGAAGATACTGTAGGTCAACAACTTAGAATTATTGAGCTTCACAGAATGGTTGCAAAAAAAAAATGAACCACCTTACCATTTACTTATTAAAAAATGGAGACTTAGAGATGATTAAAACTGCCACTCTCCAAGTGCCACTTCTTCAGGGAACTGGAAGTCCAGAAGAAGACACATAAATAATTACATGTGATACAATGGGTTAAATAATGTACTCTAGATATTTGTAATTAGCAGAGATGATCAATAAAAGGGAGAGGTCAAATAAGCTTGAAAGACTTCACAGAAGTAAAACTTAAATATGAGAGAGATTTTATTAACTGGACTATCAGAAGAGAGTACTGCAAACATAAAAGATGCATCAGGGAAGCATCAAGGTGGGTAGATGGGTATGGCTCATAAGGTGGTAACAAAGAATGTGAGGAATAGAAGTGAAGCCCAGTCAAAAGTAATGGCAAGATGTGTCTGCCATCAGGGGGCATTTCCTCTATACTATAGGACATGCCATGTAAATGGACATTTTTAAAGGCAGAGGGGCTAACATAATTATATTTTAATTGATGAGATCTATTCTGACTGGAACAAGAATAAAATTAGTGCTAAGGGGTATAAGAACAGAGGCTGAGAGCTAGTTAGAGGTTATTGTAACAGTCTAGGGAAATGATACAGAGATCTTGCAGAAATAGTAGGGATGAAGAGAAGTGGATTAGCTTGAGAACAATTTAATTAACCTTGGTACCTAGTGGACATGGTAATGGGAGAGAGAAAGAAATCTAGGATGACATGTTTCTGTCATGAGTAATTGGTCTCTAAAATAATTAGCCAGGAGAGAATAACTCACAAGGATAAAAGATGAGATCCGGGTAAGGAGGGTGAGCATGACAAACGCGGTTTTGGACGTGCCAATGTGAAGATACTGAGAACCATCCAGGGAGGCAAATCAAGTGGGAAAATGGAATTGCATTTTTGACTCTGGTAGGCGTGCTGTGCTCCGGAATTGCTTAGGAAAAACAACAGCTTCTAGGCTGACAAAATAGCCAGAAACTAGATTGTCAAAAATCCCAATAGAAAGTAGGACTTCAGGAAGTAAGGAGTGGTATTGAGGAATCAATTAATAGAAGAAAGTAGTCATGTGGGTCTGGGTCCAAATCACTGGTGATCTTAGAACAGCTTAGTGGGAGTTACAAGATGAAACAGGTGGAAGGGTGACTGAGGAAAAAACGTGGTCCACTGGAGCTGCGTGCAAATTAGAATGCTTTGTGATGAGAGCAACTGAAATCCAACCGAATTAGCTTTTCTGGGAGCTGTCTTGTGATATTACACAACTGAACGTGGGAGGTCAAGCAGGCTCCAGGATTAGTTAGTCCAGTATTCCAAGGTCATCATGGCATGACTCTGCTCTGTGCCATCTTAGCACACCTTCCCCCATGGCTGAAGACAAGATAGTAGGTGCACATTTCCTTCATGAAAGAGGACAGAAGCCCACCTACCAGTACGGACTAAGTGCCCAGTCTTCAGTTTTGTTAGGGAATCTCAGGAAACCTGTCTACCCCTGGAGTGATAAAAATAACCAGGGAAAATCCAGGACCGTTAAACAGAATTCACCTGAGGTTGGGTATGATGGACAGTGGAACAAAAGTAGCGTTCTTACAGGAAAAAGGGGGGAACAATATGTTGGAGAGGCAACCAAGAATGTCCGCCGCAGGCTGTGCAGCAGGACAGGGTCACTCCCATAGGCCAGCGGGTAAAGACACACAAGCAACTTGAACTCCCTGCCTTTTATGCTTTTTGCTACTGCTCTGTGAGGGCTGAGCATGCTTCTATGTGTCAGGGAGGGAGAAGTCACAAGAAGAGGAGCGAATAGGGTCAAAAGAATAAAGTGTCAGAAATGACAGGTGCCCATGGGATTAATACACAAGAAGGGGAGATCCCTGACAAAGAGGGGGGATTGAGGGGTGGGTGTATTTAGGGTTCAGGAGAAAGGTGGGGATGAGGTAGAGAGAATCTTTTCTTTTGCTGGGAAATAGGAGGGGGTAGATGTCATTGGTAAGAGTGATGGGTGGGTAGGGGCTGACCAGGACTTTGTGAGAAAAACTCCCTGTCCTCCTTCTCCTTGCAATCCTTCCTCCCGGGTAAGGCAGTGTCAGCGTGTGCCCTTGACCCTCCGGAGGTGCTCCTTGCCCCCATCCTCCGTCTGACAGTCGTGCTCTCTATCAGTTTTAATCCTGCGCCCCCTCTGGCTGCCTTCTCACCTTCTGATCACCCTAATTTCCTGCCCCTTGTCTCTCCTGCCTTCCCTCTGGTCCTTTCTGCTCGTATCCATATTTTTCCACCGTCTTCTGTCATGACCTTCAACCCCACTGTCTGAAAGAAAGCTAAAGATTCCACTTGAATAAAATGAAAATTGTTTTATCCAAAATAGCTTACTACAAGGAAAACAAAATAAAAAAAGGGGGTGTGTGTGGAAGGGGAAGACTGATACTAAGAAAATGTAGACAAAAAAGCCATATGGAAAACTTTTATAATTTTTTGACATGAGTTTTACTATTCAGTACTTGATAAACATGATATTTACGTGACAGAATGGTAAGATGGGAGTACAAATTACAAAGATGAAAATGAAATTCCAAAATTATTTTAAGGAAATTGATTTAGTAATTCGAGGATTAGGTGAATGGGTAATATTTTTATTTTTCTCATCATTTCATAATTTTTTATCCAAAATTAATGGCAATCCATGCCAGTTACTTCATTTGCCTAAAATATTGTCCAATAGTAAAATATTTGTCTGTTTTACACAGTTTTTTTTCCTTCATTTTTGCCAATACTACTATTCAGTGTGACATTCTAGGAACAGCTTGATTTTTCAGTTATATAAAATGTTCTGAAATAGACAAAAGGCTAAATCAGAGTCGGCCAATTTTGCTTTCTTTTTATAGGAAATGGATAAAGGCTTATTCTCTTGTCAGTAGTTGCATGACCTACATAAATTGTGTGTGGCTGTGATTTTCTAATTTTCCCCAGTGAGAAGGAGAAATATCCCCTCCCCCAATGCCCTCCTGCTGCCAAAAAGGGGAAAAAATGATCACAGGGGCTTTGAATACAATTTTTGTCGAGCTTGATTTTTTTTCCCCCTCACCTTAGGTGACCAGATCGATAGACAGTCCAGCAGCTGAGAAAAAAAAAAAAAATCAGAAGACTGGAATACAGCCAGAGGCGGTTCCTCTAGTGCAGCAAGAGTCCATTCTGATCTTAAAAAAATTTAAAGTAAATTTTATATATGGAGACGCTTATCTCTCCATGCATTTTAAAAGGGAAATTTGGATATTAAAATGACTCAGTGTGATGAAATAGATTTTCCAAGGGCTTGGGAGGTTTCTCATCTTTAAAAGTTACGTATCTTTACGGACTCTAAATAATATGTGATAACCACTGTGTAGTCAATGCCACCCTACGGGACAGCGTAAGATAGCCATTCAGCATGTTACAAGGAGCAGCTTGTGTGCCCGGAAGTGAAAATGGAATGTCCAGCCTGAAAACCAGGTGTGCCCCAGAGGTAGTCTTCCTTTCCTGTCTGCTCAGGAAATAGAGCCACTGAAACTTTCCCAGCTCTCAGCAAGGATGATATAGGGGTGGGGGCGGGGGCACCCGGGAGCAGCGCACAAAGAAGACAAATAGTGATTCTATAGCATCTTACTATGCTGAAGGACAGTGACTGCAATGGGATGTGTGGTGGGGACTTGATAATGGGGGTAATATAGTAACCACAATGTTGCTCATGCAATTGTATATTAATGATACCAAAATAAAAAAAAAAAAAGGATGAGGGAGATGATATATCCATTCTTCTCCAAGAAATACATTTACCCATTCAGATATCCACACATGCAAGAATATTTACTAAGTCCCACACTGGGTATCATAGAAATCAGCAAATCACAAAACTCCCAGGGAAGTGAAGGAGGGTCTTTAAAGTTGGTCCTGAGCCCAGAATATGCTTCTACATTTTATTCACTTGACTATCACTAAATTAAATAAATTCAGCTAAGTTCTTATCTTTTCTTGCCTCTCTTCTCCAAAAATTCTGAGAAACATGTCTTTCTTACATGCCTTTATGTTCTCATTGCTACTGTAATTTGTAAGGTAAATAACAAAGATAACAACAGTAATCCACCTTATGTCAAGTACAGCACTAAAATGCTTATTTGCACTATTTTATTTAATCCCTGCAACCAGGATTCTTATTCCCACTGAGACTGCCTCTTGTGGCTATGACACGTGTTCTCTGGGGACCTTGGGGGCTGGGCGTGGCCTGCTGGACCCAGAGGGCTCCTTATAAGGCAGTTCCTTCCCTAGCTGCCTCCGCACCATAGACTGGCCCAGGGCTAATAGCTTCTTCAATAAGAATTTGGTTCATGCCTTGGGGGACCACATCAAAACCTGCAGGAGAAATCAGTGGCCGAGCTTTCTTATACTTTCTGACTTGAGCTGATCATCTACCTTCTTCTGAATCTAAGGGTTCCTCAGAATCATGGCACCTTAGCTCATAGGCCTGTTGATAGCTCAGTTACGATTTCCCCAGTGGACTCAATCACCCTGATAAATCTTTATACTTATCGCCCTAGCATTCGAGGGCATGGAGGAAGAAACAACAAGTCACTGAATCGCTATTACACATACCGAATAATGTAACCCCATCATGGAGTGCCCGCTAATATCCACATTTTATGTAAGAGGAAACAGGCACAGTGGGAAAAAAAATACCCTGTTCAGTTCTCACCACAGGAAGTGGTCATGAAATAGACTCACACCAGGATCATCTGATTCCACACCCTTTGCTCTCTCCACCCTTATTACACGGCCCCCCAGCCTCCCTGCTGTCAAAAGCTCAGAGTAGATTTAAACGTACTTACATGATGAATTCGAGTTACAAGCCGTGTCCATACTCAGCCCATAAAGCAAGGCAGAGAGCGGTTCCGAGACGCGCTGACCTATACGGATAGACCTACGCTTGGGGTTTAGTCCATATGCATCAGTGACTCCCTAATAACTAGAAATCATTTCCATCCCACTGAGACTGGTTTATCTGGACAAAAAGTTTCAGAGAAAGAAAATGCGTCTCTTTCCAGAAATCTTTCAAGAATGCTAACTCCAGTAACTTCTTTGTACCGGTAAGAAAGAATCTGTTTTTAAGGATTCAAATTTGAAAGCAATTGAGCAGCTGGTAAAAAGTGGAGGATACCAATTCCAAAATGCTGTCCCAAGGCCTAACGTCACCAGCCCTGGGATTGATAAGCCTCTTCTTGGGATCCATCAGAAACATACTGTTTCCTTGAATGCACCAGAAGGTGTTGCAAATGAACACTGCACAAGCACATGCATTCACAATAGCTGACTTGATTTTTCCTTGAATAGAAAAGGACCTCAATTTCTAATTTTGCTCATATTCAATATCGAAGGTTCTATATATATGCATAATATGCATTGATACACATTATACTATATATATAGGATGTATTTATGTACATAATCATGATAAATATACGTATTCCAAAGGATGTGTCTATCTAAAATCTATATCCAATATTATTTGAATGATCTTAAGGGGACATTTATAGTATTCTTTGCTGTTTTGAAAAATGATTTTAAGAATATCAGTATAATAATCATTCATCAGACAGTTTAAAATGTTGTTAAGAAGCAGTTAAAGTATGTTTGGTATTCAGAAGTTGAATCCATTTGCTGAAGATACGCCCATTTTAATGTTTTAGAATGTGTATTATATCTATTTAATTCAGTCTTATTCTGGGCACTATGCCAAAATTCTTTCTCCAAAGGGGGGAAATAGAGGCATAATTACTGTCTTGGAAGAGAATGTAAAACTGCCGAGGAACAAGAACAGCTCTGTAACAATTGCGGCTGTTTAATCTTTGGTAACTTGGACATCTGACTTTCATCTCATTAAAACTAATTCTTTGTATTATAGGTACACTTACTTGTTTTTGTTCGGTTCTTGACGAAACAGAAAAATGGAATTTTTGCTTTAAAACTCTACAATGGACACAAACATAAATAAAGCAGTGCTAGATTTTCATTAGATAATGAATTTGAAAAATGCACACTGTCAGGAAATTTTTCTATTTAAATGGTATTCTCCATTGAGTATTCTAAAATTTTATTCTTATAAGGGGAATATTTCATAATGTTATCATTTTCAGGGGAAAGAATCCCACAAAATTCATGTTTAAATGACTAAAACAGTGTAAATGTTCATTCATTTTGATTCTACCATGAAAAAAATCAGTCCCCGTGTAATGGACCACTATTAAGTATTTATTTCAAATGTAATTTATTAAAAATGCATTTATTGACATAAGCTCTTTGAGAACACACATAAAAACACAAAATGACATGAATTAAATACATTAACAGCCCAACTCCTCATTAAAAAGAAAAACAGTTGGAAACAATGCCAGACCAAAAATATATACTCTATTTTATGTACATACAATGTAATTGTGATAGCTTGCTCTCTATCTAGTCTCTACTGAGATTGATATAAGGATTTAGTTGGGTTTTGGGTTTTAATTTATTTGGTTGAGGAAGGCTGAGTAAGAACCTTAATCTATTCAAGTAATCAAGTGACTGTTAGCTAAAATCCAACAGAAAAGCCATTAGGGAGCTTGTCTGGTACACAGAAAAGCCTTCGGAGCTTTATATGAGGCCAGATCCTGGTCATGTGAAAGTTTTCTCAGCGCACTAATGTAATTCTTTCATTTCTACCACTATCTGACTTTGAGTTCATTGTGCATTATGTTAGCAGGCTGAAAATATTCAGCATCTACAGAAAGGGCCAGGTCCATCAGGAGATAGTACAGTGGAAGCCTCTTTGCTCTTTCCTTAAAACTTCATAAGACTCCATCCACCCCAAAATATCTCCTCTGCTAATTATACATGGCACTGGGATTGTCCAATGTCAGCTTAAATAAGCAAACACAGGAGAAGGTGTCTGAAATAGTTCTCTGTGGATTGTATATATCATGCAGACAAGAGGGAAGGCCATGAGCTCATTTCCCCATTAGTCAAGTTGTACAGATGAATTTATCAGATTTGTCAGCTCTCACATTGCAAAGTAACAATTTCCAGAGGGAAGAACAGAAGATTCAGGTTGTGCTGACAGAGCCTTCAGCACTGTGTTGAGGGCTGAAAACAGAAAACAGCGGGAGGAAGTGCCTAAAGTAGGAAGAAAGGTGCATCTTAGGGAAAGAAAGATGTTCAAGAACATCTATTCCCACTTCTCAGTGTGCTTAGGGCTAGCTCCAACCTAATCAATGACACATCAGTCTACCCACATAATATTTTTTAACTTTCTTTAAGCAAGAAAAGTCACACTGTTATTACTAAGAAATACGAATGTTAACATATCTTTAAAACAATTGTGATGGCACCTGAGAACCTAACAATAATTATACAGTTATTTTAGTTCACAAAAGTGTGATCTGCAGGCTGGGTCTTTAATGAGAATCCGCTCCCACTGGAAGCATCAAAAATTTAGCGTTACCCAAAATGTGGCTTGCAATACAGGGGATAATGAAGGTTAGGCTTGGTTTAGAATAACAGAGTAATAGAATCTCACAGTTTGTAGAAGTGATTGAAAGGTCGCTGATTCTAGGAATCGGTACTACGTTCAAATGCCTTCCAGGACATCTCTACAGATTATCAAGTACATGGCCAACAGGCACTTGAATGCTTTGATGGTGAAACGCTAGATGATTGAATGAATGCCTCCCTACGATCAGGCTCCTGGTTATTCTCTGATGCTATCTTTTATTCCTCGGACCCCTGGCTTCCTCTGATATGCCACACTGACCTTCTTGCTGTTCCTCAGACCCACCAAGCCTCAGGGCCTTTGCACTTGCTCATCCTCTTCCCCTACTCCCCTGTGTTCCTCGCTCTCTCCTTTTCTTCAGGTCTCTGCTCAAATGCCATTTTGTGGTGAGGCCCTCCTTGTCCATTCCAGCATTCTTATCCTGCCTAGCTGCTTTATTTTCTTACAGAGCACACGCTGTTATCTGTCACAAAAATAAGTTTCAATTTCCTTACTTTAGGATTTAGTATGTTGATTGATAGCTATATTCCCAATGTTTATACAGTTCCTACTTCACAGCGTTTAGTAAATATTCATTGAATCACAGAAAGGAAGGTATCACTATTCGCTCATATAAGTCAGGAATCTGGGTGCATGCTATGCTCTATCCTTTCCTAAAATGCTTCCAGCATATCAATAACAAAACCCCAGTTGGCACATCTAAAAGAGAACTCTACCTCTCTCCACCTCCACTGCCTAGACCAAAATACACCACTTCCTGCTTAGACGGATGCAACAGCTCCTACTTGGCACCAACAGCTTCCAATTCCCTCCTTCAGGTCTACTTTCAGGAATCTGGTTTTAGTAATGCCCCCGAAGTGACATCCGTGCAATACAAATTTTTGACCATGACTTTCCTTGGTTATCATTTTGGGGCACTTCTCATTGTCCTCAGATAAAATCCAAACACTTAAGTGCTTCTGATTTTTTTTTTTTTAATATTTAGCTTCTTTATTCCATGACTTCTTGGTCTGAAGTATTTGATGAGAGGCCCTTTCTCCAACAAGTCTTTACCAATCCACCTGACCTACATTAGGCGCTCTACCTAGTGACCTTTCTAAAATTAATTGTATTCTCTTCTATGTTCAACTTATCATACCATGTTATATTTGCTTGTTTTACTGTGTCTTTGCTACTAATTTGGGACTGTAAGTGCTCTCAAGTCCAAGAGCACAACTGCCTCATTCCGCCTGGGGCCTCCTGAGAAAAATATTCAATTTATTATAAATTATCAAAAGAAGGAAGGAATTCAGCCTGGAATTTCAGGATGCCATCTTAGTCTTGGTTTGGACATTTTGGTGTAGTTACACAAATAGGGTTTATTTGTCTGAGGTCTCTTGAATTTGTCAGCAGCCAACTGGAAATAGTTGAATAGGTTTGGATAATAAAATTGTGTTATTATACAGACTGCGCAAGCATGAGTTCATTTTGTACTGAGTTCCAACTACATGCCAGGCACTTCCATAGGTGGAAGGCCGAGTGGAGAACAAGACAGATAAGGGCCCTGCTGTCTGAGCTTACACAGCAGTTCGGGAGACAGTGAGCAAGTACACACATAAATAAACACGATCATTTCTGACAGCTATCACTGCTATAAGGAAACTGAAATAGGATGTTGTCATGGAGAGAAGCTAGAAGGACAGCATGTTCATACGGAGTAGTCAGGGATAGTTTTTCCTCCCTAATGAAAAAATGATTTCTGATGAATGACAATATGGATCCATACATGCAAATTTCTAGGGGGAAGCATGTTCCCAGAAGAGGCCCTCAGTGGGGCTAAGCCTGCTGTGTTTCAGAGACAAAGAAGGTGGTAAGTATGGGGTACCCAGGCATGAGGTGAGGGGCCAGATCACATACAGCTCTACAGCCATTGCAAGCAGGAGTAATTTTATCTTTAGTTGAATGGGAAATCATCGGAGCACATCCACCGCTTATAAGACCGAAGTCCATCTACAGAGTCCAATGTATCTCAAACCTAATACAGTGATGCATGCGGCACTTCTGTTTAGTAACTCACAAATCATTATAATTAGGACACTGGTGGAAACCTGCAGTCTCTCCCTCCCCTTTCTTTCTTTGTCTGTTTTCTTTTATTCAGTAAGCTCCCAAGTAAATAGCCCTGGGGGGAGATAAAGTGATGAACAACCTCATTGGGCTCAAAGAAACAACAACACAAAATCCCCAGTTGAATGGTTCATTGCAAATGGCAAAGCGGTCACTGTTTGGTGGATAAGGTTTGTTCTCTTTAGTATCCAGGCAATGACTAATGCTTTTCCTCCAAAGCTTCCACTTTTAAAAGAATGAATAAGCCCCAAAGGCCTGAAAGAGATAAGTATTACTTTCCCCCTGATGGCTCAGCGAGTGACTGAGAGGGAAAAGGAAACTGGACAATATTTCAAAGCTAAGGCCTGTAAATGTGACAGCAGATACTGCTCTTTGGCACCCCTACATTGTTTGGTACCCAAATGGTCTTGATGCCGTTGCATGCATTTTCTGCCTTAGCTCTAAGGTCGCTCATCTAAGTCTGTGCCTGGGACATGACGCCAACATCACTGCCGTGCCTTCTGTTCCAGAGGAAAACCCTCTCTGTGATCTGACCCACTGCTCAGACTCCCGTGTGGTGGGATGATCGGTGGTCACCCCACACACAGAACAATTGCACCAGGCTTATTTATTTGCACAGCTGTATTTTCTAAGAACAACCTTCAACAATAACCACAGCAAAGTACAAAATAATGACTTGCTTTTCTGAAGCAAAACAGCCCAGTGGATGCTAATGTAAGGTTCAATGTATTACTTTCATTCTCTCATCTCTATTACGAAAAATGTCATGGGTTAATATATTTGTGCCCCACTGAGAATTAAAGAGGAAACAAAATGCTTAGCGTTTGTAATGAGGCCATGCATTAATGTAGGAAGGTCATGCCAGATCACATGTAATAGATTTGGCAACATTATTTTCCACGGCAGCCAAAGGGGACTCAAGTCAATGATGGGCATTGCATTGAGAAATATTTATTTTTGATGTGAAAAGGAAATAGAGCTAGAGCATTTTGGCTGATGGAGGCCATAAATAAGATTTTCCCGCAAAGGATTAGAATGCAGAAATACTCCTCTCACGAGCTATATCACCTCGAAGTTCAAGGACCGGGTGAAGAGATCGCAATATTATGTGACGGCAACGGAATACATTGCCCAAGTTTCGTATGTTGAGATTGGCTTTAGTTCTTGGGAGGAATGATCAGGTAAAACGAACTAAACATGGGCACTAGAGGAGGCAAAGCTTGGAGAGGCAAACCCTAAATGGAGTGGACTTCCATATATTTTAATTCATTGGCTAAAAAATAACGGGGCCATTTATAAAATTAATCTTATTGATGAGTTCATTTTGTTATAGGTTCCAAATCTATTTTGAAAACTACAAGAACCTGGTTTGAGAATTTTAGACGTTACAGTTGTAAAATAAGCACCTTGAACACTCAAGATAAAACTGAACATAATGCACTTAAAAAAATTAACACCACAAATTAGAATTTGTATTGGGATCTTTATATGGTGTTTCATATCTTGCAAAACCCTTTACTATGCACACACAACTAGTAACATAATGAAAATTCCAGCAAATAAATATAAAACACATTAACTATTTAAAGAAAAGATGGTCTACTCTGAAAAGGTAATTCACAAAAGAGGACATGTAAATGGCCATTGAATATACATAACATGTTTAAATATCAAGTTATCAAAATAATGAATAAAGAAATTACATTATCTTTTCCTTTTTCATAACTTGATAAAGAGTAAGAAGAATGATTAGGTGGTAGTACTGATGTTGCCAGAAATCCAAAAGTCTCTTACAAGGGTGAAAATTTCAAACAAGCATTTGGCTATTGCATGCTGACTGTGTTTCTGGAAGGAGATTTTGTGAGTCTGTATTTAGCAATTCAACTTGCAGTAATTAATCTGAAAGAAATAGTGATAACGGGATACAAAAGCATAGACAAGAAGCTATGTATCAGGTTTCCGTTTTTGGTAGTGAGCATTTGGAAATAACTGAAGTACCTCACAGGAAAGAATTGATTTCGACACCAGTGTTATATGTGTATAACAACATACTATCCAGCCATTGAGGCGATGCTGTATTTTGGGGGCAGTGTGTTGCATAGGGGCATTTTCATTCTCAATCCTGATGTTTCTTCCCAGGTGAATTAATTAGCTGACACTCCTGGCTTCTCTTCATCTCATCCCACCTCCTTATCATAGACAAATGAGCAAATCTGATCAGTGAGTGAGGGAATGGAAAGAGCATGTATGGGCCCCGCCTGTTCCTCTTAGGAGTGCGTTTTCTCGTAGGTAGCAGCAGCTCTCCTTTCTCCCTCCAGTATCTAAAATTATGTGGATAGGAGGAGTCTTGTGGTAGAAGACCCACAACAGGCCAAGACTCTTTGTTGCTGGCTGGGTATGCTACTAGGTTTGGGGTCCAGTGTTAATATAGCCTCTTCACTGAATTTATAAACCACAACTTCCAACCCAGTTTATCAGTATCAAGATGAAATCTTGGCCCCATTCTGCCAACACTTTTGTCTTATCTTGCAAATATTTAGAACTTGGACAAGGAAGAGAAGTGATCTTTTTTACACCCGTCAACACACCAGTGTAACAAAAGAATATTCAAAGTCATAGAAAACTTCTTTGTTCACACTGAAGTATGCATACAGTATTGCTAAGTAGGAAAAGACGGATACCAAATGATAGAAAATAAGACTTTATGAAAAATATTTTAAATGTGCACCAAACACATTTAAATTTCAGTTAACTCTCGGTATACACATACCAAGAACATATAAGAGCATAATTAGCCAAGTTTAAAAATAGCACATTTGAAAATCGTACACTTCCATACAACTGCCTTATTTTATGATAGTCAATCCAATTTTTCAATTTTCCAATTTGATGGGGAATTTTTTCATTTGCTGCTTTTGATTCCAGAAGTTGCAGCTGTAATGCTACTCCTCTGCTCTTTGAACATACACAGTGAGGGGAATAAACAGCGATTTAACATGCTTGTTTCCATAATATCCTTCTTCATAGGAACTGGAATTTTAACTTTCAAAGACATGAACATACTGCATGGTAACATTTACAACTTTGTTTCATAGAAATATGGAGGGACTCTTATGAGGATTCTTGTTAGAATGGTAATTTTTTATAGTTGTAGCCGGTACCTGGTGCCTGAACATGCTACGCACTCCAGAGGAAGATCTGATACCTTTCTGACATACATTATATATGAACATCACCAAGACAAAGGCACTCAAACACACATTTAATAAGCAATTCCAGCAGTGAGATTGGGCCCTTTACCCATTGCGAGAGCAGGGGTCAGGGCTAATGTCTGCAGCCACAGAGTTTGTGCAAAGCCCCCTCCAGAGGACAGGTAGGTCCAGGGGGTACCACTCTCACAGACCATGAGGTGGTGGTATCCCCGCAGAGTCCTTCATGTGTCTTGGACATATGTACCAAGTACCATATTTCGCCCTAAAGGGCAGACTGCTTATAGTTCAAAACTACCACAGCCCAAGGCCCAAAGAGCAAACTTTGGTGGTGAGGTGAATCAGACACACTCAGAATGGCCTTGGAATATTAGAGTTATTGAGGTTCCTACCCTTCCTGACACCCTCTAGACTCATGTCTAATTTGAAATAGAAAGATGAGTAGATGTGAGCAACGTTCAGGAACTCATGTGGTCAGAGGAAGCAAGAACACGTGCACTGGGCGTCACTCTGTGCTGGGTGACCGTGGCAGGATGTGTGTGATTGTTCTCATAATCACCATATACGAAAATCTGCTTTTTGGCTTAAATAATAATGGAAGTAAAGTTATTATTAAATAATGTAAAGATGTAAAATGTAAAAGAGAGAAAAGGGCCACAAAGGGAGGGGTAGATTTCCCTATTGCCAAGGAGGTATATTCTTTCTTGTTCTTAGTCTTTTCAGTTCTGGTGACCTGAAAAAATTCAACCTTCCCCAGAATGGAACAAATGAGTGCCCTCTTGCTAATGGGAATATGTTCATTTGCCTAACTTGCCGTTGTTGAAATATCTCATTTCAAAACAAAATAAAAAGCAGATAGCAAAGAAAGACACAGTAACTCTCACTTTATTTTTGCATTAGATTTTGCCATGGGGCCTGACGTTTGAAGTTAAAAGAGTAAGAAAAACACAAGGTCTATCATTCATTCCTGCTGATAACAAGGCTGACCAGCGTCAAAGCCTGGAAAATGAAAAATACTGCCTAGTTTATATAGTCTCAGTATGTTCTAAAGGCCACTGAAGTATACAACACCTTCACAGTATTTCCCTTTTTATAGTAAATCCATTTAGGTGGATTATTCTTAAGAAAATTTAGTTAGCCAAGAAACAGATGGGATGGTATAATTCCTTCTCTCTGCACTTTCCCTCGGGTTGTTAATGACAAATGCATTACAGTTATTTATTACACATAGATTAAAGGTGTCAGTACGGTTCAATTCATAGCAATCTTATACTCTTAAAATGTATTGGGAACTGGGCTTCTTCTCAATGCTGACAATGCACAAGATTGCTTTCCAAGGGCTATATTCCTCAGGAGTATTTTTCTTTATGTTTATTACTTTAAAAAATGAAGGTGCCATCTGCTCTTGCCTGGTAGTTGTTTAAATTGTTTAGAACCTCAGGTCATAATGAGAAAAACTATGGTGTGCTTCCTATAGTTAATTTCATCTGTAAATAATTAGCTATACAGCCTTATCTCTTAGCCCTGCAATGGATAATAATGAACAGAGATGACCTGTGGAACCAACCTGTTTTTCAGGACAGATATATACTTTAGACCTCTCAAGTGGTCTGGTGCAGCAACACAAAAGTAGTTATTATTTTACACCACAGTGTCATAAATATGCATACCCAACACAAGCAAAACCTTTATGATTAATTTATACTTTATAATGTTAGGTAAATACTTCCCTTTATAGACATTCTACTTAAATCTTTCTTCTGAAACAGTTTAACATAAGGGACAGACATAGGTCAAAAGGCACATTATGCAGACATGATAATAACAAGCCTATGAATGCAAATTCATTCCATAATAAAATTATTTACAATACCTTTTCATAGGTGCCACACAGGCTGTAACATTTTCCTTAATAGCTAAGCAAAGGAAATGGGAAATAACAAAGAATAGAAATGTGCAAAATGTTATATTAAAAGTGAAATGTACTATAATTGTTTTTTAATCTGGGACCTATGAATATCCTAAAAATATGTCAACATGCAGGGTTTTCATACATTTGTATATTTCTTACAAAGGGGTTCCAGATTTTATTAGTCTTCCAAAGGGCTCAGTCTCTAAGTGTATAAATTGTTATTTCCTATCAAATTAAATACAATGCATTCTAATAAAATATTATTTTATTAAATTATTCAGCTTTTTAAAAGTTTATTCAAGATAAAGCACTACTTAAATACACCAGGTGCATGAGACTAGATTCATAAAACATCACTCTTTTTTAAAAAGAACAGCAAACTGCAAGGGAACACAGGGAATTTAATAAAGGGAAATTGTTATTGGTGTTCATACTGTTAGAAAAATAGACTAAATAAAGCCAAAGCTGAACATTTGTTATGTGCATACCTCTCAGTAAGAAATGTGCATCAGGTACCCAACTTTGGTGCAGTAGTATTTAATCTGTATATTTAAAAGAACAACAGGTTTGATGGTACCATGTTGTATGTGAAGCATTCCTGCACAGACATTAGACTGATAACTCTACTCAGCATCACTGTGGACCCAAAAATCACTGCAGAAAATGAAAGTCTGGCATGGAGAGGCTTTTTCCCCTTGTTTCCAATACTTTGTTATACTTTGTTTCTGTCGATGTTCCGTGTACTTCAGGCCATCAGTTTATGTTGCCATGTCTATATTCTTAATATTTTCGCATTGGACATGTTCTCTTTCTGTTAGCAAGGATAAAAATGATACCATATTTCTGCATGCAAAATTATGATGCATTTTATAAAACCATATATATATATATTATATATGTATTATATATATATATTTTAAAGATAGATAAATTTAGGTATTTCTAAGCAAGAAGCCTACCTGAAGGCTTAATGGGGACCAGGCTGAGGGATGTAGTCTTGCACAGTTACTATGGTTTCCCCTTCCTGACAGGTATAAAAACAAATACCTTGTCTGTATTCAGTATAAGTGTATTGGAGGCTTCGGCCAGAAGGACCTGTAACTGAGGAGGTAACTTAAGTATCTACCTTAGTTGCAAACATTCTTGCCTAATTCTGAGCCACCCATCTTTTGCCAACTTAGGCACAGAAACCTTTCTTCTTTATTAAAACACTTCAGCCATTTTACTTTCATTACAGAATGCTTTTCTCTTCTCTAATATTGCTTGTCCTGGTAAATGTTACTGGAGGAAGGAATCTGAACCCCTTAACACAATGGCTTTTGTATGTAGTCTTATGCTAACACTAATGTGCCACGCAACTGCTCACAGGGGCCGGGTAAGACTTCTAACAAGGTGCAGTTTGAGTACAGGTTGAACCTCAACTTGGAAAGACAGTGTTTCCCCCCAGAGATTTAAACAGACATCTGTATGATGACAAAATACTATGGATCTTAAGTTTATTCTAATTCCTGTTCAAAAGGATTATTTCATTCCATTTATAACTTTGGGCAACCAAAAGCTACAACAATTAACAGAAATATTATAAAATTTCAGTAACTGTTACTATAAATTTTTTAGACCAAGGGTTTCCTAAGCATGTTTCATTAAAAAAAATGCTCATAAGCTTTTCCTTGATTAAAGAATTTTGCAAGTGATAAACATTTTAAAATATTGCTTTGTTTCAATCCCTTACACAGATGAAGCCTAAAGAGGCCAAATAATACACCCAAAGCCGCATATCTAGGTAACAGAAAAACCTTTTTTCCCATCCCAAACCAGTTAAGACTGGGTTCAGTGTCTTTGTCTTTTTGGCACTAAAGAGTTTTAGAAACTAAAACATATTCGTTACTTAACTAGAATCCTGGAACAGGAGTTACCGCTTGTAATTCTAATACCTTATACCTGTGCCCTTACTCACAAAGTGCAAACTATTAAACACACAGAATCCTCTTATGGTTTCCTAACCCCAGGGAAGGAACCAAGAGGCAATGTGGACCTCTCTCAGCCACAGTGAACTTCTCCCTGTCATACCTGTGCAGGCCTCCTTGTAAGCATCTCTGGGGTAACTCTTTACTGCTCTCTACTATCTCTCAGAACTTGATGGAAGATGTTAATTTACGTAAGCTGGGCAAAAATTCCATTGGCTCCCACTGAGGTGACAGAGGTTGATACTGAATATAAAGATAGAAATGAGTAGCAGTGTGCTCTGTGTTAAGGAGAAAGAAGATGTTTAGGAAATAGAAAGCATTTCAAATGATATGTTTACTGCCTTCTAACTAAGTCATTGTATTGTTATGCTGTTCAGTAATTTTTTTAAATGGTCAGCTCAGCAATACTGTACAGTAAGTAGAGTTGTCCTAAATGATAAGGCGATGACTTTAAACATGTTCTAAGGCTACAGCTGTAAACCTTTTAAAGTCCTGGACTACTTTAAGTATCTCATAACTTCGGATGTTCTTTCCAGAAAAAATGTGCGATTGAACATGCATGAGTTATTTAACTTAGCTTCAATAGAAGTTCTTGTAGAAACCACTGTTGTGGGGTTCCAGTAATCACCACCTCTGAAGAGACTTGGAATTACATCTTCAGGAGGCAACCCTAACAGAAAATATTATTTGTCCACTGTCTAGATGTCAGTCACAGTGATAATGATTTTGCAAGCCATCTCTCATTTTCATCATTACTGTAAATCCTATTTTCATCCCCACTACACAGAAGAGGAGACGAGTTAGACAACTGAAAGAACTTGCTGAAGGTTACTTGCAAAGTATGTGAGTAACAGAGTGGGATTTGGGGCCTGGCTTGTCTGGTACAGACATGATCTTAAAGCTAATGACCATCAACTACTTAGGTAATAACCATCCTTTTGTTATTAGGTAGCACTGTCTGCAAAAATACAGTTTGTTTTCCCCCGACCATCACTGCGCATGTGCACTTCCCAATGCCTCGAATCACACCTACGTTACAACATTAGGCTTAGAGCTCTTCATCAGGCAACTTGAAATGCTTCACGCTCTTAATGCTTTTTCCTTGTCTTTTTTAGCCAGTTTTACCATTTTAAGTGTGTAATTCAATGACACTAAGTATACTGACAGTGTTGTGGAATCATCACCATTTTCCATTTCCAGATTTATTTCAACCTTCCAAACGGCAACTCTGTTCTCATTTAACAATTATTCCCTATTCTCCCCTGCCTCCAGCCCCTGCGACCTCTAGGAATGTGCCCATCCCAGGTGCCTCAGGTAAGTGGAGTCATACCACACCTGACCTTTTGTGTCTGACATTTTAGCATCATGTTTTCAAGGTGCATTTGCGTTGTAACATGCAGCAGGACTGCATTCCGCTGGAGGGTGGGTAATATCCCATTGTATGGATACACCACATTTATTTATGCATTTGGGCTCTTCACACATTTTGACTATTGGTAATAATATTGCCGTGAACATTGGTGTACAAGTATCTGCTTCAGTCCCTTCTCCAATTCTTTTTAGTATGTGGCTAGAAGTGGGGTTGTAGGATCATATGGTAATTTTATTTAGGTTTTAAAACTTCCCTGGATTTTTATTTCTCAATCTTCTCTGAAAAAAAATTATAAACTAACCCAAACCCCTTCATTCGAGGCCTCTGCTTTTCTTCTCAGTATTAAGAATATTTAGAATGTTCAATGTCTGAATAAAACTAATATCTTCAGTGCTTGCTATTTGTCAAAATATTTCTCATTCTACTACCAAATTCACTAAGGTGATAGTTGCCATAAGTGAAAACAGAACACATGATTACACCCTAATTTTCTCCTTCAGTGTCTTGTGTTTTTCTCGGTGTGTTATTTTACCTGGATCATTACTTTAGACTGAAAGAATGAGGAACTAGTCCTAAAGGCACTAATACATTTGATATTTGATTCATTGGCTCCCTTACCATCAATGTGGACACACCGGAAATTGATGGATCGAAGAGGCCCCTTTCATTCAGATGCTATGTGACATGTATTGAAGTGGCAACAAGACCTTTTTTCACAAGATATCTTAAAATTACCATAACAGCCTTTTATTTATTTTGAATATATGTTGCATGGATGATAGTGTGCATTCTTCCTAGCCTTTTTCTTCTTTCAACTTCCTAAGATCACAAACTACAGGAACAGCATTCCGAAGGAACTAACCCACAGTAGGCATTGTTCCTAAGAATGGGAAGCAGGAAAGGCGAGATGGAGCCACACCGAAGAGCTGTTCTCTGTCAGCCAACACGGTGAACCAGCTTATTACACACATCTACCCAGCGACTGCTCCCAACGCCCAGTGACACAGAGGAGGTCCCTATTTTACTGGAAATGGGGCTTGACTAGGTCAGCAGTCACCCCTATCATGGGGTGAACAGCATACCTGCTCCTCTGTTCCCTCACAAAATGCAGAAAAACTGCCTGGAAAGAATAAGACAGGGCTCCCTGACTACTGAGTTCCATTTCTCTGCTTCATCCTACAGTCAGACATTTGTGCAATGCTGCCTTTCAGGCAAACCACCTTGTACTACTGTACATTTATGGGCTGATTTTTCTTATAAACTGTCAATCATTTATTGGGTTTAAGAGTCTATATATTAAGAGTTTGACTTGGAATCTCAGGTGATCAGTCAGATGAATAGGGTTCAGATCTGTAAATACATGTAACTAATATTCTAGGAGTTAATAAGGCAAGAAAGTTCTACCTGTTTCTTTAAAGAATCATTAGTAGTAGGTTGAGAACATATTGACTATCTTTTAAAATGTGTACATTACAATTTATAACAACGTAATAAAGTTTTTTTTTCCACTTTGAATATGATGATATCTAGAGGTTACTTGCAATGTGGCAATAATGTCTTTAAGATAAAAATAGAGATTATGTAAGAATGCACAATTTTAAATATGATTAAAACACCATTCCTCTACTTGTGTAGTAGATATGGTCTATTCTCAATTACTGATAGATTTATCAAAATTCTAAAGAAAAATAGATTTTGATTGTGGAATGTCTAAGCATTGATAAATCCTGCATTCCAGATGAAAGTAATTCCACATCAAGAGTAAAAGTCTGAATGACAGCAGCTAAGAAACGGTCTTCTAACCATGACTGTCATCTCCCTGGCAGTTAGAGGCAACACAGACCACACCTGAGTGGAAAACCGTAGAACAAAGAAAACTCCGTCAACATGGACATGTTACAAACCAGGAAGAACACGCCAGCAAAACTTTGATTTCCATCCTCCAATTTGTAAAAATGCAGAACTGGGGTTTCTTTAATTAATGTAATGTTTGCTCTTATTAAATTCAAGCTTTTAAAATGATTAATTTACAATTCAGATTACATCTAATTAACGATACAGATGTACTGTGCCAGTAAACATTTTAGGGAGCATTTCTTTGATAATTTAAACTGAGAAGTTCATCAGAACTCTTCTGAGAGAACTAGCAAGCATGCACATTATAAATGACAGAGTTGGGGACCCACACATACACAAATACACCTTTCTAAACAAACCTATGATATGTCTTATTCGTAAGAGCTTAATTCTCCTGTTTCACAGAACTAAGTACATTCACTAAATACTACAACAGATACTGACTAGTTAGATAGAACAAAAGTTAACATTTAGTGATGTCTGTCTCAGCTTTTTTTTTTTTTTAACATAAATTTGCAAAAAAGAGATAAGGGTCACCTTGCCTTCCTTTCCCCTTCCTTCTTCTCCAGAAGGAGGCCCAAAGCTGGTGTGTATGGCAGACTCTCTCCTTGGCCAAACTTAGTCAGGCTCCTTTAACCCTCTTTCAACTAGGCCTCAACCCTCGGACTTCAGGGTCTGTCTTTGTTTGTCCCTGATTCAAGCAAAACTCCTGCTAAGTTAGTTTAGTCTGAACCCCCCACCCTTAAAATCTACCTGATGGAACTTCTCACTCTTCACTCTCTCTCAGGTGAAGCCTGATCACCTGGTCTGCCTGTAGCAAGAATCCTGTCAAGTCGTTTTCATCAGAATCCCCTTCGCGTTTCCCTCTTAGTGATTTTCTATCCATTGATCCTAGCACCCCATCCCCCACTCCTGGGCTATAAATCCCCACTGGGGCTTCCTGTACTCAGAACTGAACCCAATTCCTAGACAGTGACCATACATTTTTTGCTTGTTAATTGTTGCTTGTTGAAGGTTTTCAACTAGAAGAACTGCTGCAGGGGAAGAAAGGGGCCCTCAGACGGAGACACAGGTCACTCAAACTCACATTCAGATAGAATAAGCTTAATAGCAGTGTTTGGGGAAAATAAAGTTTGTTTTCATAAGTCTGTGGTATTTTTCTTTCAATTAAACATTTAGTGATCGCCTATGCTGTGCCCTGATATTTTATGACATTATGCTGAAGCCAAAATAAAAGACACATTCTCTGCCCTCAGGTACAAAGCACTTCCCAACAGCATTTAGATATTCTTCTTTGAAACCGAAACATTTGGCAAACTTTGCTTTGAGAAGACATATTAGCGATATTATCTCGTGAATCAGTGGTAACCCAGTTTCTATCATAAGGCAGTTCATGGTCTGTGCTTAAAAAGTGATTCGTTATGATAAATTACAAATCTTCATCAGTAACTTCAAAAGGATTCTTACAAAGTCACTCACTCCATGATCTGCCTTAATTTTAAAAGATTTTGGTAGCTAAACATCAATGTTACCTTTATGGATATTTGCCCGCAAGTGACAGGAAACCTTCCGCATGTAATGGTGACGCATATCCCCTAGAGCAGGAACTCAATTCAAGATAATGGCCAGCATAGATGGGAAATTGGACATGCATGCAGAATGGCAAGAAATCAAAGATAAATTAATGAGAATGCTTATAATTACACTTATGCATTTTCCCTAAAATAAACTTCTGAAATGAAAATGCACATCTCATTTGCCCATATGCTTAATGAAGGGGAAAATTCAATCTAATTACTTTCCAGTTGAGTATTTACTCCTAATGCAGGATTTAAAAATTTTTTTCAATATTTCATTTTAAAGAATTGTTTCAATGAACATAATATTTCAAACCAAAAAAAAAGCAGTTTTCTCCAAAACTAAGAACACAATCTTTTATTCTATGATACATTAAGATTTGCTAAATCCAAATACATTTTAAATATAAGGTCTAATTACATAATCCTATAAAAAACTCTCCATGAACTTCTTACAGATTCCTTTATAGAGATCACTCAGAAATATACTGTTAAGAAATTATATTTCACTTTAAAATTAAATGATCTATGCTTTTGATATTTTTAAAATAGCATGCTATTAATAGAAGCATATTCACTTGTTTCAATTTAGTCTTTTTATTTTATGATTATATCACTTAAATCAGTTATAAAAAAGGTGATACATATTTATTAAATTACCATCCATGGGAAGAATCTAATAATTAATCCTAACAAATTTTTATTCTCAATCTAAATTAAACTCATTTCTCCCACCTACTTACTAAATTAGCCTTCAAATCCTATAAACTGCCAAGAAAAAAATATGTATGCGTTCAGATATTATATGCATTTGGGACACAGGTAAACATATTTCTCTATATAGTTTAAATCTGATCAGGAATTTATTTTTAACCCCATATGAAGACAAATCACATACACACAGCTGGATTGCATATCAATTGCTACTCATTTTCCTCTATGCCATATGCTACCTTTTGGAGGCAATATTGATGTGTTGATAGAAATGTGACTGTGGACCAAATCCAGTTATAATGCACAAATGCTGCTCCCAAACACTAGCTGAGTGTCTTTCTTTAATGTCACACTTAATTTTGACAAGAAAACAAGTGGGGAAGGGACAGGTAGGGAAAAGAAAAACAAAACAATACTTGAGGTTAAAACTGCTAAAGAAGAAACAAAGCACAGATTTTATGAAAGGCAAGGGGCTCTCTGATATCCTGCACTTTTTCGGAGGGTGGTGCTCCCATGCCAGCTCTGCTTGCACACGTGTGTTTACTATGGATATATTCAGTCAAAATGATAGTGGCTTGTATCAGGGACTAAATGTTTGTATCTCAACAAAATTCCTATGTTGAAGCCCTAACCTCCTGTCTGATGGTATTAGTAGGTGGGGCCTTTGGGAGATAATTGGACTTAGAGGGGGTGATGAAGGTACAGCCCCCATAGTGTCAGTGGTGCGTTTAAAAGGAAGAGACACCAGAGCTTCCTCTCTCCCCTGTGGAAGGAGACAGCAAGAAAGTAGCCGCCTCCGAGCCCGGAAGAGAGCTCACTTAGTCTGCACGCACTTGAAAACGGATTTCCCAGTCTCGTAACTGTGAGAAACCCATAGCTGCTGTTTCAGTCACCCAGTCTACGGTATTTTGTTAGTGCAAAATAATCTGCTATTTGTTTCTCAAGTCTTCCAGAAATAGGAGGCTGCTCCTGACACCAAAATGCTGTTTGTGGTACTTGCTAAGAATCTTTCCAAGATGACCTTTGAAATGACAGCTGCTATTCTTATTGCCCATCCTAGGGTTTTTCCAGTACCACACAACCTCCCCCTGGGCTTGTTTCCAAAATGATCAAGCAGCAACCGTTGCGATCTCGGCAGCTATTTCATCAGGTAACCTGTTAGCTCAATGGACTAAAAACAAAAGCAAAACAGAGAGGTCCTGCCTTATACATGTTAATAAGAATACGGGACATTAACACTTAAACCCAGTACTCCCTATGAGCCAATTTGTGCTAACTCATTTAATGCTGAAAACAACCCTTTGATTTAAATAATGTTACCATCCCCACGTTACAGAGAAAGAAACTGAAGCATGAACAGTAATGCATGTGTCCGAGGACACACGATCAGAAGTGGTAAATCTGTACTAGAATCTAAACAATCTAGATTTACTTCCTTGCTTTTTAACTAACGTACATTTAGTTTCTAAAGTACTTAAAGGATAAAAAAGAAATTAGAGTATTAAAGGATAAAGATTTAAGGAATAAAAATACATTTTACTGCTATTAGAAGCAGGTGTTCTATTATTAAGTAACTCAGCATTTCACCTTTCTTTTTAATCTCATCTTTTTTCATCAGACCTTTGATTTTGAACACATTTTTAAAAGTAGCAAAATCAGAAAATAAAGGATGAAAAAAAATAAAAATAAAAATTGGCTATATCTCCCTCCTCTGATTTACCATTCCAGCTTATTTCCTAGCAGTTATTTTTCTAATCATTAAAATACATTTTTCAAAATTTGGGTCAAACAGAACTCACTTAAAATGTACAGGTGATAAGATTTTTCTAGTTTCATATGGAAGGCTTCCTATGAATAAGCCCTGGGCTCCTTTCTGTCATTGAAAGAAACTTAAGGTGGTTAATATAATGCTGTAACTATTCAGTATATGGCTTTTTGATAAATTCCCAAGTTAGACTTGCAATACAATTCAAAATATAAGAATAAACTCATATGAGTCTATTAATAACTTTCCTTTTGATAGATCTGTATTTTAGCAGGAGGATTAATGCATGATCTACTTATCTTAATTCTGTATATCATCTATGAAATATATACTTAGGAGTATCAGATAAAAATAGGATGCCCAGTTACATTTGAATTATTCATCTGAAGTATATTCTTTGTGCCTTTCTGATTTGGATTCCAGGGCTTTAATTCTGAAAAGTTTCATAATGTAATAGTATTAGTACTTTGAAAAAAATGACAACTGCCTAGGAATTGAGCTCCAAAAATAAAAAAACAAAAAAAGGTGCAATACTTTTGGGTATAAAATTGGAACTCAAAAAGCAAAGGAATATAAAATGAAAATCATTGAGTCTGATAATTATTCTGAGTCTAATAGCTGGTATTAGAAACAAAAATATATGTGCATAGAGTATGAAAGCTTATGCAGAAAGCGTATGAAGTACAAGGAATGAAACTGGTGCAAGTCAATGGGAAGCCACGCCCCCCCACCCTGCGTTACACAGTCTGATCGGACTGAGGTTCTCTTAGTTGACTTCTCAGCTACGGCCCCCTACTTGTGGAAATTGCTAGTGGCAGACTTTCTTAAGATTTGCTAAAGATTATCAACACTTTGACACTTAGTTGAAACCACTCCTCAGAAACAATGAGAAAGAGCACTGGGGGGAAAAAAATTGTCTTTTAAATTGAATGTTGTATTTGTAATAGAAGTTTCTACGTACAAGTACTTGCAGAAACTTGTGAATAGACAAAGGGTAGCCAGTAACTGAGGGTGGGACCACACTGTTCTGTTAGACTATAGTTAATAGTATTTTCACACCTTTTATTTGAAACATAGAAACTTTAGAGAATAGCTCTTAGGGATATTACATTTAAACTCTTTTCTACTTAAAATAGCTTCCAGAGATGTCAAATTTTGGAACAATGCAAGGTTTTCAAGTCAGTTTTGTTTTCTACTTATTTATTTTTAGCCTTACAACTTAGCACCTTGACCAGAAAATAACAGACACCAATAAATGACTGTGAAACAAATGCTAATTCATTGTTTCCCCAAATGTCTTGACTTCTATTATCTCCCTGAACCTGGCATATATGTTGCTCTGTGCTCAATGAGGTTTGACCTGAAGTTAAAAAAAAAATTTTTTTTCTGGATTAAGACTATTTTATTTATAGCTCCAAAGAAGTCAATCTTCTTTGAAAGTGATCTGTGGCTTACTCATTTTTTTT
Organism: Manis javanica; assembly: GCF_040802235.1. Lineage (NCBI taxonomy): Eukaryota > Metazoa > Chordata > Mammalia > Pholidota > Manidae > Manis > Manis javanica. The sequence goes on from NC_133167.1 coordinate 103,875,775, forward strand.
TTTGATCACTAGCAAATGATATAGTGTCTAACACATACTAAGCAACCAATACATGTCTCTAAGATGATGGGCGGATGAATGAATGAGCTTCTTCTAAACTAAAACTCTATGAGCTTTACTGTCCTGTGCATATGTTGGAAATTCCCTTTAATTATGCCACGAAAGTTAATAAGCTGTTTCAGTCAGTAGGAACACTAAAGAGTATTACAGGAAAAAAATATGGAATTCTAAATGAGAAGACAAACCTTGATGTAGAAGCTCTTTTCTGTTCTGGCTAAGGCGTCTCAGGTAGATCTGCTATGTTGGCAACAAAGGACCTCCCCATATTCGTTGTAAAATTATAAGCTGAAAACAGATTCAACTGGAAACCTTCAGGAATGAACACAGAGTGTGTAACAAATGCATGTGGTTTTCAGTTACACCTTCTACCATCACAAGGTTCCTGTTGAACCAATGCGCATAATGGCTGATAAAAAGGACTAACAGCCCTCCAACGAAGGGTGTGCTTGCTGTGCCTGAAGTTATACTGAACCAGAAAATAAGATCGTCAAGTGCGGAGTCTGCCTTCACTATATCCTTATCCAGGCTGATCCACTGTCAGTCAAAAATGAATTTTTAACTAATTCACCCCTCACAATATTAACCCATGCTCTTTTACCAGACTTCCCATGAAACCTACTTTTACCAAGACAGGGTTTGGATTGTGGATCACACAAGCCTGTGACTATACCAGCCCAGACAAGAATCACCCGGTGGGACCGGCATGATCACTACTTGCAGAGCCACAAAGTCAGGCACTCGGTCAAGTCCAGGATGCTGTTTGGCTTTGCACAGTGATCATCCGACTACAAAGGGCACGCTGACAGTTCTTGCCAATTTGTTCTTGGTATTTAAAAAAGGCTGGCCTATCAAGCTGACTGACTTTCGTGAATATAAACCGCAGTGATCCAGTCACAGACCTCATTCTCACTTTCTTTTTCATCATATTGCCGATTCCAGTTTTGTCCTCATTTAGTTCTTCCTTTGTCTATTAGGGAATATTGGCAAGTCATCTGTTCCCTGTTTATGCTGCAACTTGAAAACTAACACTTTCCAGGAATGAATTTAAGTCATAGGGTTGATAGGATATGTTTGAACATGTAAAGTTCTAGCTCTTTCTTCCCCCTAACATCTTTTTAAAGCTATGCTACTCGAGTAAAAATATACATGTCTTATGGGGCATTTGATAACACAAATTGATGTCAGTAGATTCATTTTGTGATGACTCACATTTTCCCAGCAAGATACAGCCTCTACTTTGGACTTGTCTCACCCCCTTCATCCCTATCGTACAAGGAGATGCACTATTTTCAAACAAACAGATAATATCACAAGGAGAAAAAGAAGAGAGGTCCAGAGAATGAGACTTGAGCAACTATAAAAATTGATTTTTTTTTCTGTATAGTTAAATCACTTGCCTACTGGATAATTTTTGGAAGACAGTATCAACATAACAGCAGCAAAAACTATTCTTTAATTTCTGTCACACTGTCAGACTGTGATGTGAGAAATCATGAAGGGACAGGTAGAATTCTAAATTTAAAGAAGTCCAAAGAACTTCACAGCTTCACAGAAACATGCAGGGAATTTCTCCCTCTAAGATGTTAATAGGAGCTCTGGAGGTAGATGGTGTCACCAGGGCATTGTTTTCCTTCAGATTCTCTTTCTCTTCAAGGATCAGGCAAATCACCGGGTATGGAGGCTGATTCTCCTTTCTTACTAACATTTTATCAGATTCCCACCTCTGCTTGGTCCTGCACTGGACAGAACACACATGAGCTAAAACTGAATCAGGACTTGACCTGTTTTGCCCTTGTCGTGCATGTGATGACTTCTCTTACACTCTTTCAACTGATTATTTTCTCTTTGCCTAGTCACTGCTCTCTGCTCCAGAAGCCCAGAACAGACATGCTTTCTTGACATACAAACTGGAATGGAAAGAATCAAGAAAGATAAAAACTTTCAAGGTATATGGTTAGGCTATAATTTATTTCCCTTTTTTACTCTTATGAGTCATCCTTCCATAGACATGTCTTTAAAATGTTTTCCAAATTCTTCACATGAAATCACAAGTAGTATGGATTTAATTAAAAACTGTAAGATGGGGAATTCTTCAAATATATTCACAAAACAAAATAAGTGTTATGTTTTTACTTCCATGTTAATAGTCACACAGAAAACAGAATATAAGGAGTAAGAGACGTAACTACAAGCCTATGCTCTAATAAAATATTTTATTTTCATTTGGGAATCAAACAGGCATGCAGACAAGAACATTGCTTGCATACCATTACATAAATCCCTCGGATTGCAACACTATAAATATATTAATTAAATATATGTTTGATTATTTATTTATACTCTGCCTGCTTAAGAAACATGTGAGGCAATTATATGAAAATATAATGGCAATGCTTAAATATAATCTTGTCTTTTATAGTGGAATGTGAAAATATTAAAATATATTCATAGTCATATGCATATTCTGAAAGATCATTTACATATTTAATATATTATCCATGTGGTTCTTTCTCTATATTTTTTAGACTTGACATCCCTATGAGTTTCTATAATTTTGGAGTGCATTTTTTATTAGTTATCTTAGTGATGGTTATTTTGCAATGAGCAACATCAGGATTTTGTCTCTTCCTCTTTCTTATATTTCATGTTACTGCTTGGTGGGTGAGGGAGGGCATTGAAATGCATAATTAAACATTATCTTTCTCTTATAAAGACATTTTTTCTGACTCTCTAGATTATCAATATTTTGTTGACTTAGTAAAGGCACTTTAGTTTCACTTGCTGTTATTATCGTACCTGGCTTTTCAGCTGATTTTGAAGATCTTTTCCTCTTTACTTTTCTATTCAGTTCCCAAAGTTGAGAACTTACAGCTCACAATTTTTGTTTTGTATGTTTTTCATCTCTTCTTTTGTCCACATGACTAATTGGGAACTATGCCAGATTCTTATCAATTCACACATTACAGCCCTAGTCAAAACTAGAGGTATGCTACCATTCAGTCTTCACTTCCATTAAAACAATTAAACGATTGCTCCTAAATGAAATATAAAAAAGAAAAAAGAAATCCTGCTACTTTGCAGGCCCTCATTTAAAATACATATAAAAATGCAATGTGTGCTTAACAATCAAGTGTGTTTCAGGATAATAATCTGAAAGCCTTGCTGGTAACGTTATTCCCTATTCAAGAGTATCCCTGGTGTTGCAGATAACGTTTACAAGTAACAGGGACCTTCACGCTACAGGGATCTGAGTCCGTGACGTTCCACTCAGGTGCACCATGCCTCTGGGGACTAATTCTGTACGGCCAGAGAAAGTATCCTGTGGTAAGCTTTCTCATCCTAAATCACTTCTTGCATTATAATCTGACCAGATATTTAACACTAATCTCTCACTTTGATATTTGCAACTGAACAAAACATTTCTAAGTTTGACAGCAAACCTGGTACACTGTTTAAGTCTACATACAACTGTCTCCAGACACTTACTGTGATTTTCCCACACAGTGATGATAGATTCATTTTTTAAATTAAAGATTCATTGATATACAATCTTAGAAGGGTTTCCCATACACAACTCAGTGGTTCAACATTCACGCCCCATATTATCAAGTCCTCATGCCCTCCAGTGAGGTCCCTGTCCATCAGCTTGGTAACATGTTACAGAGTCATGAATTGTATACTTACCCACTCAGGTTGGTGGAAGGCAGCACATGCACCGAGTTAGAGTGTGGGCGACTACCCCTTGTGTTCTCTGATGCTGGGTGTGTTATGTGTGTGTGCGTCTGTCTATACACCTCCAAAGAAAATGTAAGTGGATTTCTCTTCTCATAATGACAAAAGTCTTCTAAGTGGAATGATAGGGGGACATTTATTTTTTAAAATAACTTTCTCAATAAAAGTGAGTGCTACAAATGAGTACGCTAAATGGTTCTCTTATTTAATACGTACTGGGGAGAGGGAGGGATGTGAAAGCCCGGCTCTAGCACTTGGTAATTAGATTAGATAAAAACGTTTAAGTAAAATTTTCTATCTGCCCTTTCCGTCAAGGTCACATCACTACACACGGCTGGTCAGTTCTTGAGAGTTCTTGGTGATAGGGAAGAGACTTCCTGGTTAGCGCGGCACCCCTGCCGAGCTAGGCCAAATATGCTACATAACCTTTTAAAGTTATGTCCAGTCTGTGAATCAAGGATTGCTACAATTACCTTTAGTAGTTCCATGACCTGGACACAGGATTGGTGAGTAGGCATCTCAGTGACCTTGAATTTAAATCTCCCGCCACCAACCAATGGCCTTGTATTTAAAGCCCCGCCAGCACTCACTCCCCTGCATACGTAGGGCCTCTGAGATTCGAGGCACTCTGATCTTTTGCTGACCTACATTCCTGCATCAGCTGCAGCTAATAGGGACCTTGGGAGTTCTGTGAGTGCAAAGCAAGATAGCCCTTCCAGAAACACCTACCTTGCCCGCAACAATCAAGAGGGAACCCTAGAACGGACTCCTCTCTGTGAGGCCTCGAACTCTCCTGTCCTTCATATCACCTACAGCTTTGCCATCACAAACTGCCTTAGAACAAGAGGCCTCACCTCCTCTGTCCTCTGTCACCAAACAAAGCCCGGTCATCGCTTTACTTTAATTCCCTGTATAGCTCATGCCAAACTGCTCTCCAGCTCTGGAAATTTCCACTGAGCCCTCGGCAACTCCCCTCACCACCTCTTCAGTATCAATAGCTCCCTATTCTTGCCCATTACAACGTCATTCTCATTACCACATAAATGTCGCGTCATGACCTCCATATTGAAAGAAACAGAACCGAACCAAACCCTCTTGTCCTGACTTGCCCTCCAGCTTTGCTCCTTTTTCTCCTTCCCCTTGTAACCAAACTCCTTAAAACACTTGCCCAGCCTAATTGTTTATGAATGCTCTTCTCCTTCTAAGTGTTGATCTTAGGAAGAACAGTCTTTGGGAAACAGACGTACCTGAAGGCAATCAATGAAATCCCATTTGAGTTCGTATTTATCAGTCTCACAGAACCGGTTTGTGCAAATGCTTCAGACAAGGCTTGTTTCACGATAAAGTAGCTCAGCAATCAGATGACTCTACTGAAACTGCTTTGGGTGAGGGTCACCAGTGGCCCCCCACCTTACTAAAATCAGGGGTGCACATTCAGTCATTTTACTTGACCTCCCAGCACTTGAGAGTTGATCTCTCCCTGCTCTTTGAGACACGTTCTTGACTGGATTTCCAGGGCACCATGCTTCCCTGGTTCTCTCCCAGCTCTCTCATCTCCATCTCCTTCTCCTTCGCTGTTTCCCCTCATCTCCCCATTCTCCAGGCTTGGAACCCCCCACTGCTCACTTAGTGGATCTCCTCTCTTTTCTATCTGTATTATCTAATTCATTTCCAGGTTTTAAGTAACATCTAGGGTACATTTGTATTTGTACACTGTGTATTTAAATAACAAATAGGGTATATTTTATATATTGCAGCAGAGTAATGAGACCTGTTCTTGAAAATAGTGTAAAATTGTAGGTAGCACACCTTTCCACACATCTTGTTTTTATCTTCCTTGATTACTGTTCTCATCATCCATGTGCCAAATACCCCAAGTTTCATATCGTTCAATATCCTCACCAAGGTGCACCACTAGGCTTACCTTCCTCAACCATACCCAAATTATGATATTTTCCAATTTACCTGTCCTTCAGAATATATCCAGAATTCTTGGAAGAGATTTATGACACGGCTATCCTCCTCTCCTTTAAGTACTTGAGAAAATTAAGGACATGGGGGTTCAACCTCTCAGCCAGAATGCACATCGGGCATCTTCATCCCCAGTCAGTTTGTACTGATCTTCACGATGACGAGTGGGCCTTCAGCTCACTTAAGTACCCTTAGATATTGCAAACCTCACCTGACATCCCCGTCCCATGCATATGAGGATGAGCGGAAATGTTTGAGTTCAAGCTGATGATCAGATTCATTCCGATGCTATCTGTAAACCTCTCTCTTTTTCTAACTGAAAGGGATATTGCTTTCCGCAAAAATGTTCTAAGAGTTTTGTCCCTCACCAAAAATGCACCTGTGTTACTTTCCTAGGATTCTGTGACAAATACGCACCAACTCAGTGACTTGAAATACCATGTACTTATTTTCTTATAACTCTGGAGACCAGAAACTGAGATTAGTTCCACTGGGCTGAGATGCCGGTGCTGGCCGGTGTGCTTCCCCCAGAGGCTATGGGAGGAGCCACTTCCTGCCTCTTCCGGCTTCTGGTGGTTCTCGGTGTTTTCTGGCTGTGTCTGCGTCACTCTGAGCTCCGTCCCCAAGGTCACCTTTTTCTCTGTGTGTTCGTAAAATCTCTGTCTGCCTACCTTTTGTAAAGATATATGTGACTGCATTCAGGGTCCACCTGGATAATCAAGGATAACATTCCCACATCAAAGTCATTAACTTAATCATAACTTCAAAGTCCTTTTTTGCCATGTAAGGTAACTATCACAGATTCCAGGTCTTAGGATGTGGGTATCTTTGCAGGAGCCATTATTTGGATTCTGACCCCCTAATCTTCTACCCAAATTCCAAGAACTATCTGTAAATACTATACCTTAAGAAAAAAGAACAATTATTAAGAAATCAGCAATTTTTCTCAGAGTTTATTTCCAGTTTTGGATTTCTATGTGTTACCATTTATCTCACCTATGCTTTATTTTGCCCATATATAACTCAGACTATAATTTATTAATCAGTAAAGAGGAAATGTGTAAAAATCTGGAACTTTCAAATATACATTTGTTGTTTTTTAGTTTTGTATGCGTGGCTTCTTTTTAGTAAGGATCAGAGTATAAATCTAAAAGCTTAATGAAAATGGACAAATACTATTTCTCTGTTTCAAAACTACAGTCCTGTATGAAAAATAATTTGCACAGCATTTTCAATTCCGTTAGTACAATTTTTGCCACCAGAATGAGGTGTCATATTTTTATTGCCTGATATATATTGGGAATTAGAATCGCATGCCCTACCACCCTGACCTTTATCTATATTCTGCATTTTGATTGGCTAACCTTTCTACTTCTTCTTCCTATTTATAGCCTTAGTAAACTAGGAGGAGCAGGTGAAATGTCCAGCCAGTAAATATACAAATAGCAGAAGGTCAAGCTGATAGAGAAGACAGCTAAATTTCATACAGGAATAGGTAATATTCCAATGCCAGCACCTCATTCTCAAGCCAACATTTAAATAAGAATGTAAGCATAACTGACTCCATTCTCTAAAAATGAATAAAAGATATATGGCAAAATTAACCCATTCTGCATAATGCTGCAACTTCCTAGCTTTCCATGGAAATAACCTTGAAATATTACTTGAGGTCACAAAGTCAGTTTTCATTATGACCAGCGTGATATATTCTTATATTTGTATCTTAAGTTCTGTATAAGGAAAGCTGTTTCTGATCTGTCGTCTTTCTTGGTTGATACAAAATCACAGATTGATTGTGACTTGAGCACAAATCCATCTCAAGAAGTCCAGATCTGTTCCTTTTTATTACATTAATAGTCTTAGTATGTTTATAATTAGAATAGTGTCAAAAACTATCACTTAAATTTAGAATAAACTGTCTTTTGGAAATTGGACACTAGTGAAAATGTTTCATTGAAAAATAAATCTAAATATTGTCTACATTATGAAATACAATAAGGCTATCATCTTACATGCATATTTCAACAAATGAAACAGATCTTACAACCAACAAATTTATGCATAAATGCTGCTTCAGATGTCATTTTAAAAGATGTCATTGCACAAACCAATGAGCAAATAGTAAAGATGTTTTAAGATTTCTTCTACATCTTGATTAATTGTTCCTGATACCTCTGTTCACAGGAAGGTAGTTAAGTATGAGCAAATTATACACTTGTTTTCCAGGCCCTTCCAGCAGCACACATCTTTGAAGAGAGTTTCTACTGTCTTTAAAATATACATACGCAGGAAAAATATTAAAGCATAAACATATTTTGCCTGGCCAAGGGGAGATAATGAGGTTTAAATTTCTCCCATCCCAGCATAACAGAGCTCGAAGATACCAAACACAATCCCTCATTTTTCAAGTAGACAAACAATCTCCGAGACTAGTCCCACAACTAGACCAATTTCTTCTATTCAAAAGACAACCAAGATAAATGAGCAAAATAAAGTTTAAAAGGGAAAAGAGAATTTTTTAATAATTCTATATTTTTATTATACCATGCTAAGTTTTATCAATATTTTGGGTCAAAACACAGTTTACCCTCTGGGATATAGTATCATAGTGTGATACATACCCAGACAAATAGTATATATCTCTAGAGAGAGACGGACGTAGAGTTAGCTGAAGAGTGATGAGAGATTGAACAAGGATGTTTGTTCTTATTGTTTTCTTGAATGCATCCTATTGTTTTAAAGCTGTTTAGTCTAAAATCTAGTGGGAAGGATCCACCAGAGATGTCGAGGTGGACCATTAAGAGAAAGAGGACAAACTGACCAGTACTGACTTGAGAGTGTGGAAGGGCATGACCTTGAAGCCTGGGAGGAGGATCTGCCCATGAATTGAGGGACTCAGGCTTGTGGGGTCGATTTGTAATTTTGTAAGCATGTTTAGGGAGCTGGCGATTCCTACTGAAATCATAGGTATGAAATCTAAGTTGTAGAAGAAGAAACATAGGACACGGCTGATGAAGTGGAAGAATGGAGAGGAGTCCGTGGAAGGGCCGCAGTGAGATAAGAAAAACCAGTCATAACCAAACAGGTGACAGTGAGCTGAAAGAAGGCATGACGTACCCAGGGAAGGGGACCCTGCAGATCTGGCTACTTGAGTGACGGAGCAACTACAGATGATGACAGGAGTCCAGGTCAGGGCTGAGAAGATGGTACTTATGGGGTGGCAAGGTATCTTTCTGGCACCCCAACACCTTACCACAGCAGTAATAACTCTTGCCTAAAATCTGATACTTGAAATTTACTGATGTAAATTTACTCCATTACATATTGGTATTCAATGTATACTAACTTATGGATTTTAAGTATTTAAGATTAGTGAAACCAGAAATACAAACAGGTATTTTTCTGACTTGTAAACAAACAACAATAAGAAGACAAAAACCGGGAATGGCAAAGACCTAGTGAACTGAACTCTCCAGCACACTTCCTGAGCAACAGATACAAGATGATTCTTGGCAGAATGCCTTCACATATTATTTATTTTCCCATGTTTGAATTGATAATTTAAATTTAGTATCTCCATATTTTTTTTAATACATGGCTTTGCCTTGAGTTACAGAATTCTAGCAGGATAAATGAAAAAGTTAATGAGATAAAACTTTAAAAGGACATTTGAAATTCTTAAGTCTTTACCTCACAATATTCTGAGACATCCTTTGAATGATGTTTTTTAAATACACTTTTAATTTAATAAAACTGTGAATCCTTAAATTTCATGCAATGTATTAGAAACAATCTAACATAAAGTAGGAAAACATACTCAAATTGAAATAAGTATTATTCCATTTTTTCTTATTTAGGAAATGGATATTTTTAGACACTCTATACATTTGTCTAAGATGTAGAAATTAAATGTTTAGAAAGCCCTAGATTAGATTGATTACCGACAGATACATTAATATGCCCCAATGTCATTATTATAGTAAGTTGGTACCTCTAGTCAGTTGACTGGTGTAAGTTCATATTATTATGATCTGTGCTTCTTTTACATCCAAACAGCACCCAAACAACCAGGAGAGCCAAGTATTGCTTAATTATTCCTGAACTATATTATTCATGATAGAAATTTCAGACTTTGTTAAGGATTATTGATCAGTTCATAGTTTTTGTTATAGAAGAATGCAAACAGATTAAAGATGTGCAAAATTTAATGAAGGAAATTTCTCTTTGTATTGGGTGAATGAACTACATCAGAAGCTTTAAATATATTTGCAGATTTTGAAATGTATAGTTTCTCAGGATGTCACAAGGACTTATCAAGATAGCATATCCAATATGAGTTCTAGGTGGATTCGAGAGTTGAAGAAGCTATTTTATAATCCATGTTTCCAACTAGTTACAAAGAATAATGCTTTTTTAAGAAAATCAATATTCAACACTTTAGGTAAGGAATAACTTACTTATCTATATCCCAGATGCTGACTGGCATTTATAAAGTATTTAAAGCAATCAAAACATTCATCAAAACAATGACTTAATTAAATCTATTAACTTAAATATAAAATTAGAAAATATGTAACATAAATATACCATATGATGTATAAATATAAATAAGACAATAGATAGAATATAATCATAAAGAAAACCCAGGACAAATAACAGTTGGTATGAGTCGAGTACCTAAATTTCACGGTCTGAAGCCCTACAGAGCAGCTTGGAGAGTTCAAAATTTGGCTCCGTATTTCACAGATGCCAAGAGAAGAGGTCATCATAGGAAGTTGCTGGGGTCAAGATATCAACAAAAATAAAAACACACTGGCTGCTCAGGACAACCCACGTCCTGGGACTGAGACTGAGGAGACCTTCCTTTCCTGGCTAGTCCATCTCAGGCGAACTCCCTCCCCGGCAACCGCAGTCAGACCACCATCTACGCTGGCGCCAGGCCATCTACCGACCAGTTTCTAAATCACTGATATACACCACCTTATCTGGATCCGTAGAACCACTTATAAGTAATTCTTACTAATAAGAAAGTGATAGGAAGAACAAAGGGTTTACTTAACTTTACCAATTTGTATAATATTTAGAACTGGCAGTAACAAGATTTAAAACCAGGTATGTCCAACTCCAATCTGCACTTAACCAGTATCTGTGTAATTAATGGGCATTCAATTTTACCAAAATATTTCTTAAAAATACATGTGTACAATACTTTCACACCAAGTATCATTCACAGAGTGCTGGGACTGTGGAAAGGGGGAGAGGAGACCACAAAATGTGATCCATCTCTGACTGTCTAGAGGTTTCTACTGATTTGTTTTGCTTGGTTCTAATCTGAAAGAATGGATCCCTATAAATACAGCTGTTTGGGTTTGCAGTGGTGTTTTTAGTTTTCTTTGCTCTTTTGTCCTCTTCAAACAGGTGGGACCGATTAAGCAATACATTCTCCTAACAAGCATATGGAGGAAGGCTGATTTAGGCTGTCAGTTAAAATAAGAGGCATGTGCCCGGACAGCTAGTGGACAGCACTCATGAAAACTGAGAAAACTACCAAGGGGACATCTAAAGACAAGGCCAACGTTCCTCAAGGCAGAAGGTCATAAAGAGCCCAGAAGGCAGGCTCCTGCCCCATCGCCAGACAGCGGCTTCACCTACTATGTCTCTATTCCACTGGCAGAATCCTTCTTCATGCCTACAGTCCTACTTAGAATTTCCTGCTTTTGACTCAGTGACTAAGCTGCAGGCTAGCTTTATTCCTGATTCATTTTATCACCATCTTACCACTTTTCTAGTCCAGTCCTAATAAGAGACAGGTCCTGCCTTATCCCAGAAAATTATTCTGTCTGCTTGTTGACCTCTGTGGGTACAATCCACTAAGTGACTAATAGTAGAAAATTCCTTAATTCAAACAGCTCGAAGAAAAACTTATGGGTCTTTATCAGAAAATACCAACAAGCAAACAAAAAACCAATTACCCTAATAAAATTTCAAAACAGCCATTTTAACTGAGCCAGTACATTCGGGGGGGGGGGGTGGTTGAGGGGTGGGAAATGCTTTCACTTTACAATTATACTTTGAATTAATAAGTATAAAATTGAATTTGTACAATGCTCACAAAAGCTGAATCAAGTTAATTTCCACACCTAAACTCATCATTTTGAAGAATGAACACATATGAACACAATATGCTGGATACGACTGACAAAAAAAGGCAACACGACTTGGCATAGACACATGACAACAGTTTGTTTTTCTAAATTAGTATCTTGGATCAAATTTCAGATAACTGCCCCCAATCAAAAGCTGTCTTTGGCGCTTCCTCTTCATGTTTGGAATCCCTCGGAGTTTCTAATAGTAGCTACCAGTAGGTGCTCTGCATCCTTACTTTGTTCACTGGCTGCCAAAGTCTCCTGTTTTTCTCCAACCATTTTTGCCAATTCTCCCATCACACTCGGCTCTCCTTGGTTCCATTCCATCCAGATCATTTAATACGTGAAGTGACAATGGAATATTAAGATCACACAAAATAAGTTCTGTGAGAGGTAGCTGGATTATTTCTGACCCCTGCTAGGTACACTTTCAGAAGACACTAAAGTGATCATTGGGAATTTCAAACTCCATGGCTGAAGGAGATATTTTTTTGTTTAGAAGATATTATTTGTCTAAATAACTCTCATGTCACTTAATTTCTTTTTAAACATAAAAGTTGATCTCAAGATACCTCCATTAGCTGTGAAGTCTCTCTAGTCATCCTTAACTGAAAATCCACTTTAAAGATAATTGTTACTGAAATATGTTTTTCACTATCACCAAGTAAAATGTTTATCAGAAACTAACACAGAAAGAAAGCATATTAGTTACTTCAGATAATTTAACCTTCATAGGCAGGAAATCAAAATCCGTAATCTCTTCAAAACACAGAAACACAGTAACTGCAGAAACACAGTGTTACATTAGAAATGGACTAATCTTTGGACAAAAATTGAGTGCTTCTATATTTATGGACTTAGAGCCCTTTAGAGTTTCAAAGGAAAAAAATCTATTGCCCTAGAATTCTGGAGTACAATAAAAAGGACAATGATATTTTGTTAATTCTATCCAAGTTGCATCTAAGGTCAGCATGAGTCAGGAGCTCATGAAGGCACCCAGTCTCAGGCCCATGTTCTCTGCATTCTCAGTCAACAAATACTTAGACTGCACTCTCGCCAATAGAATCTCAAATTTATTTCATGACAAGTATCTTCAAGCAAGCTAAGAACATGTGACGGATAGACTTGAGTAAGTCTGTATTCTTAATTTCATTTCATTTCAAGAGTGGTGACAAGGGAACATATAGATGTGTCAAATTAATAAAATCAGGTACAGTGAGGGATATTGGGCAGAATTTAGACCTCTAGAGACTAAGGCTATCTGCAAAAGGTGACCTGAAGGTTGAAGGGCTTTGAGGTAGAGAAGAAAGAGAAGGTGGTGGGAAGGCAGTTGCAGGAGCCAATGCCCTTACCAAGTGGAGGGCGGGAACAGCCGCAAAGTAGCTTATATCCAGTCACTTCACTCAACTGCGGGGACTGGGTGTGAACTATCAGACTGGGACAGTTTGGATGGGCTTTGAATGCCAGGCTCGTAACAGAAACTTTATTCTGTGGGTTCCATGTACCCCCTAAAGGACTGTGAGGAAAAAGAAAGCGATATGATAAAAACCATGTGCCTTTGATGAATTTGCATAAGAAGGCAAGTGTGTAGTCAACTGACCAGCAAGGAAACTCTTTTTGATGGGGAGCAGGAAGGGGGGGACTGAAATTCACGGTAAAGTGTGAAAGGTGAATTACGCAAAAACGCTGATAAATTTTCTTCCCTTCCCAGAGTGAAGTGGGACTTGCTTGTTGTAAAGAGTGACGTGATACCTATCTATCAGTACATACACTAGTTTGTAACATTAGACAAATAACCAAATGCAAACAGTTTATAGCCGATAAATGACGTCATGGGAAAAGGTGCATGAAGCATAGGCCAGGGACAGAGTTATACATTGACTCTGTCTCCATTCCTTCCCTTCCTACATTGTTTCCTATGGATTCCCTTCTCCTAATATCTCATCTGTAAAAAATGATAAAAGAAGATCCAATAATATGTTTATAATGAACGTAACACCAGGTGCAAAACATCCTTTAACCTACAGAGCACATGAAATGAAGTCAGGTTGTAAGCAATTAGAATAGAGAGCAACTGTACTTTTCCTGTATGATCAAACTTTATTTCCTTCAGAAATAAGATATTTCATCATTTGGCAGCACTGTTATTAAAGGCTGATATTTTAGATTTTTCTATTTCACACATTTTAAGGGGTCAGGGGTAGTGAACTATATTTTACATACTGAGCACTGGAAATTGCAGTGTAATAAGATTCTGTTACTCCACATGTTATTATCTCTTAGTGGGAACTGACATCAATGAGTTTTGTTAATGTATTTAAAGATGGAAATGGAGATGCTGAAAAAGCATTAGGAAAATAAGATACATTGAGAAAATTATCTTGTTCTACAGTGACCCCTTTGATGTGTTACCTTGAACATTTTGTCATTTCTGTAACAGCCAGGGTGGATTTTAGTTATGACCCTCACTGATGGAAAAGCGAAATCCTTGAATTACCAACTTGAGGATTTAACACTTCCTGGTTCTACTAAAAGCTCGAGCCTGATTATGGAATGAGCATATAATTAAGTCTCTCTACTTCTAAAAGTTTTAGGAAGGTATCAACATTAAAATACACTTAGTTAAGCATTTGCTTTTGCGATCCAGGATGCACTTTTTAATGGGTGCTTTGAAAATCTAGACCTGCAATGCCCAGTATCACATTTGGCAGTACACGGGCTGTTCCCCAGGGTAGCTGCCCACCACCTTTTGCCATTGAGTGCTTAAAATGTGATGAATGTGAACAGAGGAACTAAATATGTTATTTTCAATAATTTTATTTTTAGTAGTCTCCTGAGGCTGGTGGCTACTGCACTGGACAGTGTATGCAAGATAGAACAGGTGGCGAGAGCCGCTACCGCCACAGCTGGTTGTGCCTGGGTTCGGAACGAGGCTCCGTGACCACTCCCGTCTCCTCCTAAGGGGTAAGAGCCCCGCAACCTAAACTGAACTAAATCTCTCTGCTCTTCCTACTATTTTAAAACCCGTAACCCATTCCTAGTGTCAAGAGCCTTCCAGTCCGTAATCATCCCACAGGTTCCCTTCGTCAAATAGAATGGGCAACCTGCAGGGAATACCCGGGCTGGAGATGATCCAGGCTGTCCCTCTGCCCGCAGAGCCACTTCCTTTGGTAAGTCTATCATCACGTATTTCTTGGAACTACCAATGCAGTTTCCTAACTGGGTTTCCTATTTCCGTTTCTGCTGTGTCTTCTCCATCACCCCTAAGCCCTCTTCAAAGTTGCCGCTCCAAGGGTCCTCACTGTTGCGAAAGGCACTAGGGATCCCTCTTGTTTTCTGGGGAAAAACGGATATAATGTGCCAGCCCCTCAGCGTGTAGCAGATGTAGTTTTATGCTCCAGGTCTCTGATTCCCGGCCACTCTGTGACCTTTATTCTCAGCTCCCTAAGCAGGTCAGGTTCCCCCGTTGCCTTGATCTTGCTACGTACCGCACAGACGGCCTTTCCTTCCCATCTAGCCTGGAATGGCTCCTGCAGCCTCTTTACCCTCAGCCTCACTGCTCGGCCCCTGCCCACATTTTGGAACACACATACCACCACCACCACCACCACCGCCAGTATGGTTACACACATACTGTGGTTCTAGAAGTATCTTCTCCAGACAACGTCGCCTTAGCCCTCACTGGACCACCTCACATCTCTCCCTCCCCATCATTACATCCTGATTCTTACCACACCTCCTACCACAATGAATTGATACTGCTGTTAAATATCTCTATTTTCTCCAGGTACCCTTCTGGTGGGCAAGCAGAAGGCAGGAATATGATGTATGTGGGGATCAGATGCAGAATGAGAACAGATGAAGAGTAAACATTTAGACGTGAAATAAAAATTAGAATAATTCAAATAAATAAACTCCTGTATGTATAGTCAAAGCTTCCCATTCGGAGGCCTTAAGAAAATATGATTTTACTGATGTGGATGTGCACACATATTTATGTAAATAAATAAATGTATATACATATATTTATACACATGCATATTCATATTTTATTGTTCCCAGAAATTATATAAACATGACTTGAAAATAAAAACATACTGGAAACTTCTAAGGAAAAGAGAATTTAAATTAAGTGGGTTATACCCTTATTTATAAAATATTCAGTTCGGCTACTGATTATCTCTACTTGGTTATAAAGAAATGAATGTCCTCACACTTTTCATGTATGAAAGCATTTTCCTTTGTCCTTTCTCCTCCTTCTTTTCCACAGTAAGGCAGAAAATAGTTTGAGTTATCTCACCAACAATTTTATAACATGTTTAGGCTATCACAGAGTTGTCCCAGTTAACACTTTCTAAAGATCAAAGTTTATTCACCAAAGCCTTTGTCTATAAACATATTAATGAAGAGGTGATGGTAAAATCCCCACAATAGAAACCACTTTCTTTTCTAATACAGCATATACCTGAAAGAGCCTTGCAGGTATTGTGTAAGTACAGCCGTCATCTAGTTTATAAAGTGGCGATAGTTACTTTATCGCACTGCAGGAAGACACTGGAATTGCCTAAGGAGGCCAGTGCAAATTGGAGATCACTGGACAGGAGCAGAGCCACAGAGGCCCACTGTTGCATTAGGAAGACACCCAGGAAATGGGATCAGTAAGGAACAGAAGCCAGGACACAGCCAGGGCTGCACAATACGTCAGAAATCTATCTGAGTAGATAGGACACCGGGATCTGAACTACTTAGAAAATCAAGAATTTGGAGAGCATTTTTGTCTCTCTAGAGGTTTCAGTGAGACAGATACCTCTGGCAGTGAATTACATCTTTTCCTTACAAATAGAGTTTCCTTTTAAAACCTCCTGTCTTAAATTACTTTAATTCCTGGATGAGCACAGAGCCTGCAGCATGCTGATATTTCCCTATTCAATTTGGAATAGAGGTAATTCCCAAGTAATTACATCAATATAAAGGAAGGTACAAGATAACCCAGAATGGCAGGTAAAACAAAAGTTACTTACATTCACATTTGAAATAAACATACAGACTTAAACCATAATGAAAATACACTGCAGAAGAGCTGAAAAGTCATTCCACCCCATTTTACCATTTAACTCCAATTGGGAGAAAGATGCCCCTCTCTTACCTTTTGGGAGATTAATAGAAGACAGTGATTCACATTTGCATGAAAATTATTTTAAAAAATGCAACATTGCAAGAGATGAATTTGAGTTGCTCCAAAAACAGTTATTAATGCAAAATAAATATCCTGCAATCCAAAATTTGAAAACCAGTGGCAAAATTGAAAACAGAAAACAAAACTCTGTTAATCAACTAATCAAAGAAATGGCCAATGTCATAAATGCACAGGCAAAATTTATATAGCAAGGTGGACATAAGCACACTGTACAGAATGGAAAGATTTGGCAATGGGTCTATTTTTCTTGATTAATTAAAAGACCTGGCATTAATCTATTGAAATTATATGGAAATATCATCAGAGTGAATAAATTTCATCAATATTATAAAATGGTAGGTGAAATTTAAATAATCATTGTACCTTTTTCATGCATTTAAGTATAACTGAATTCCAAATATTAGGTGCTGTATGTGGTTTTTCAAAAGTTATTGCATATACTTAAGTACTTACTATTATTTCCTTGCAGCAAAAATCTACATCCACCACGAGAGCTTGAAGTTATTGCCTGTTAAAAAGTCGCAAAAACATGAATATGTTAATTTAAAATACAATAAAGCTTAAATTGTACTAGTCAGTAAGATTCTTTTATGTTAATAAGAAAATGTTATAACTATAATCTCCTGGTTTTCATGAATTAAAAACTACACTACACAAGGCAAGTGAAAACTATTTCTCCATGCACACTGTATGTTAAAAATACTACTGAAAAATGAAAAGAAAATTTCAATTACATAAAAAACAAAAACATTATAGTTGGAGTAAAGAATATCTTCATGTCCTCACCTTACAATGTTTATAGGCAATCTGATCATTGGTTTAAACGGAGTGAATAAATAGTTTGTGATATGCCGATTAGAGACTTATGTTTTAATGTTATACAAAATTCTCTTTGAGCAAACAAATCTTTCTTAATCCTTCAAACAAATTTGAAAACAATAGGAAAAAGATCTAATCAAATTTGAGAGCTACCACTTTGTGAATAATCAGTGATTCTATGATGGCAACATGTGGATAGAATGCACTATTTCACTCAATATTTGATCGATTCACTGAAGACACAAGTAAAACCAATCATTTATCATATGCTTGATATTGAGTAGTATCTGAATATTCAACATGGAATGGAGAACTTAAGTAATTATCTAAACCACTCAGGCCAAAAGACCAATTTACAAGAATTAACCAGCTCACTGGGGCAAATACTATTGGAGGAGTCTTTTCCTTAAATTATTTCTTAAATTTTAATTTTACTTTTCATGGACGGATGTTACCAATCACAGAAAGAAACATAACATGGTTTGAATAAGACCTACATAATGACAAATAAAATAACCTGAAAGTACATTTGTTAAAAAATAATTATTTTTAATCCCGAAAAAGGAAACATTTTTATTTATCTGAAAATATTGAAAAGTATTCTCTAATGATGCTGAAACTTGACTTGGACTTAAGTACTATTTCATTGGAACTATGCACTTCCATTTCAGCTGTTTATCCATTTTGACTTATTTTCATTTTTCAGTCACTGTCAAGAGCACAAAGCAATTTTTAGGCTTTTTCTAGTAATATGCAAACTGTTAATTTTGAAAGCTGCGCCTTTCCAAAATATTAACTGCTTTATATAGAAGAGGTAACATTTAGTAAAATTAGAAACATGTTTAATAAGCTTTTTAAATCCAGTAACCAAAATCTGCTGACATTATGTAACCTAAAATGTTTTTTTACATATTTCTTTACAAAGTGTTTTTTAAAAAATATCATACTACTTGAATTTAGAAAGGATGGTGTTTTTTAAAAGAAGAAAATATTGTAAGGTGTACAGTAAACCTAAGAAATAGTCTTCCATTATATAGGGAACAAATATTTAAGTGTAATAAGACTTTTTACTCAAGAAGATACTGAGATAAAAAATTTACTATCAAACCTCTTATTAAAAAAGCTATTTAGCAGCAGTTAATCTGAGGTTAAGCATAGAGAACATGAATAAAACAGTTAACAATCATGACTTTCTGCTCTTTAGTGATTAGCTAGGAAATGTTAGCATTCTGACATAATGCCCTATAAATACCAAACCCCATTTTTATTGTTGTAGGACTGCTCTTTAAAATGGATTGGTATAAATTTGTTTTTAACTTCAAGAGTAATTTTACATCTTATAGGAAACACACATAAAGTATATTTTTTATTTTATATAGGAATAAAGCTATATCCAGCAAAATATCTTTGATTATAAAATGACATTTCTTTCTATAAAATAATGTGCTAGCCATAGAAATTATTGAGATACATCTTCGTCCTTTGGCACAACAATAGCGACATCTGGGGTAGTTTTTGGTTTCCTTGCTCAACTATCCAGTTACATCTTTACCCTTTCATGGTCTTTTTTATTCTCCTCCTCAATGGAAATAGCCTAGAACCACTGTCACGCTTTGCTCCTGCTGAGGTGGCAAAAGAAATGGGAGGAACTGTGTAATCCCTGGTTATTTAAAAAAAATCAGATGTCACTTAAGGTGACTGAAGGAAGATTACTCATGAGAGAAAACACCCAGAGTGAATTTCTTCAACATCGCCACCCCTTCTACTTTTCAGTAGGGCTGCTTTCCTTCTGTTTAGTCGCCCACCTTGGTACGCTCCGCCTGACAGCACTGTGGACTCGAGCCCTGCTGAGATGTTTGTGTTGTGGAAATCTCTCTCTAACTGCAATATTATTTGGAAATAGCTGCCACGTTAGTTGGAATGGGGCCCCAGAGCCCTTCCGATCCCCCTGTACTCCTTCCCCATCTATGGCTCAGAAGCCCCCTAAGACCTCTAGGTTTTCAGAGAGAAAATCTGAAATCTACGTCTCTAGGTCCATGTTCTTTCCTTTCACTTCACTTTCAACACATGCTAAGATACGATGTACTTAGCTAAGATGTGAGTAAGAATAAAGGAAATAGACATAAAGACAGGACGTGAGGTAAGTTGCAACGAATGTGCCAAAGTTTTAGGAAACTGGTTGAGAAACACAGTCCTGAAACAAAAGTACTTAAAGGAAAATACTATAAATAAATGAAACTTTGCAGGCAACTTGTGCATCTTCATGCTCCCAGATGCTTTACATACATCATTTAAATATCTTATTTTCTGATATTTCAAGTGATTTACAACACAAGCCATGCACAAGATTTAGTTTGAGAAAGACTGTAATGTGGTTATCTTCCAAAAGACAAAAATATAAAATACAGGCTCATTCCTGAGCCATCAAGGACATCTGGTCACTCTTACATTATGCCAATTGCCTTAGCATTCTGCTGCAATTTAAATGACAGAAGTTGATGTAGTATAGGAAGTGACTCATGAAGTAGAACTCTTGTTTCTTGAAATGTGACTTGGTCCCAGATACAGCCATTACCCTTTCAGTATGCTCTTTATTGTCAAAACCAAGTAACATCTGATCACATTTGGAAGGACAAAAAGAGAAGAAAGAGAAAGAGAGAAGAAACAAGAAAGAATAACCCTCCTATTCAAATAGCCGCTCTCGGATTTGCACTCGAATCCTGGTGTGTGCACCAGGACGTGGCTTCCTCCAGCCTTAGTTCTCTCCTTTAGAATGCCTGGAAGCTCAGCACCAGCCCCTGGTCTCCAGCTTGCCAAGAGACATGCTGGCATCTTGGTATGATTTTCTAGCTTTTTTGCCATTAGTGCATAATTTGACAGTATGCTGCCACGGTAACAGAACTCATTAAGGCCTCTCAGTTTTGTTCTGCCAATGAGGATTTTTGGCTGCACGTAGCGTTGGCCTCTGAAGATTGATCCATAATATTTGTCTTATAAAGCCTTGTCATCTCATAGCATGACTGATGCTACAAAATAATCCATAATGAGCCTGGTTCTCCCAGCAGGAGCTACTCCCTGAGGGTAAATTAGGCACTACTGGAAATCACATTAACTTCTCTATCATCAAACTTGGGTGCTAAAAATAGACTGCAAGACAGTGGGTGCATCTTAAGCTGCTGGGGTTGGGGTATGGATTAGGAATACATAATCCTTACTGTTCATTCTCTACAAAATTTCACTATGGGGAAAAAAAGAAATCATATTCTGACAGTTTTCCTTGTACTGCCATTTTCAAAAGTGAGTTTGCTGAGAAGAACTATATGGTTGATATAATAAAGGGGAAAAATGTCTTAAAGTTTTTAACCAATGTTTTCCCCTACGATTCCAATACAAAACTAACATATTTTCTATTATTTTCAGCTACATTTTTAATTCCACATATTGCATCTTGACCACATGTTCTGCTTTTAGCTGTTGGCTTATTTATTAATCTTCTTTTGTGGTGTGAAATAGTAATAGTTTTAAAATCCTATGAAATATTTTACGCTAATAAGGTCAAAGTCATTGGGCCAATCCCCTTAGGGATTGGTTGGTTCCAGAAGGAAGAACTATATACCCTTATATTTTTCCCTTATATTTGTGTTAAGTCGATCTAGTGAGGGACTGAGAATGAACCAGGGCACGCCCAGTCAGTGAAAAAAAGCAAATTAAAGTGTATTGTTGGATGAGAAGAGGAAATAAGCCCAATCTTCCTTTAGGGCACTGATTCTCAATCAGGGGCAATGTTCCTCCAAAGATATCTGGCAAATGCCCAGTCACATTTTTAGTTCCCACAGGTGGGAAATGTCACTGCGCCCGAGTGGGTAAAAGTCAGAGGCTGCCAAGCACCCTACAACGCACAGGGCAGCCCTTCCCTCCCCTATATAAAAACGCAGAAAGTTATGTGGTCCAAAATGTCAGTAGTGTTGTGGTTAAAATACTCTGGTTCAGGAGAAGTTGGAAAAAAAGGGGACAGTACACGTCATATTTGTCCACAGTTTGATCAGCGTGGTTCACAGGGCAGAGATGGGAAAATAAATCTGCCAGAACTGGCCTTAGGCTGAGGAGGTCATGATCTCAGGATTCCAGGAGAGGGAAAGCCTTTGCTTCCCTCCAGGAGATGCAAAAGGGACCCCAGCACCGCCACCGCGTTTCCACAGGGGTGTCTGCGTGGTGTTCTCAAGAAGCACGCCACCCACAGGGCTCCACAGGCTACAGGCCAAGCTGGCAGCTGAGGGAGGGAGAGACTCCACGACTCTGGGCGCTTTCTGTCCAGAATCACTTCTCAACATGTTTCCCCTTTAATTTTCTATGTTTTTGTAAATAACTGACAGCATCTTACACTGTCACTTACCACCTGCCCTAATATTCTGATACACGACTCTGTTAGTGTGCCATTCCTTTCTGGGCTTCCTTGAATCCTCCTAAACCTTGCATACTAAAAGAAAAAAAAAAGATCCAATCCTATAAGAGATGTTTTTTTTTTTCATTTAGTCAGCTCATTCTCCTAATCCAAGAGGGTGTAACGTTGGCCTTGGCGTGATCTTTCCTTTGAATCTATGGCATCACCTCTCTCTGATGAAGCCGAATCCCAGCTCCTCAGCTTGGATCTTGACCCTCTCTGCCAAGGAATTCGAATCTGACTCTCCACCACATCAGCCCCCAGGCCTCCGTAGAAGGTGAGACACAGGGGACAGAGGAAACCATGGATATATTCAATTTCCCTCTGTCTAGTCTGGATCACCCTGAAATAATCCAAAATAAAGGGCTGTTGTTTTATAAACTCAGAGAAATTCTACACAGATGCTCCAGTAATCTATAGGGGGTTTTCAGCGATCAAGCCTATTCCTGTATCTTAATGTTTCATATTTCTCCTTTTAATTTAAACCCCTCCTGCTACTGTGAAATCATAAGAGCTGAATAACCATGCTACCCTGTCCAAGACAATAATGTCTTCAATTAATTTAGGCAGGCAGCATACTACAGGAAATGACTTCAAGACCGTGAGCAGCACAGGATGCAGCCCAGGCCTGGCTACTTCACAAGCGTGAGGCGCAGCACAGGACCCTTAACCACCCCCAGATGCAAAATGAAGTTTTCTGCCTAACTCCCTACTTTGTTGTGAGCATTAGAAATAAAACACGTAAGCAAGACCCCTGTTTCCCTGCCAACCCTGTAGAAGGTGCTTAGCAATTCATTCCCATTAGTAGTAGTAGCTGTAGAAATTACAGTAATAACTTAGAAGGGTAGTAATTATTAGTAGTGGTAACTTTAATAATCCTTCAGGGGGAAAACAATCCCTGCAAACATCTGGGAAAGGAGAAAAGAGCAACAGCCCTGTTCATGGGGTGTAGGAGTGCTAATGGAGAGACAAAGTGTGTTGCAAAGACTGTCACCAAGAGAGCTCATCTCATGTGTCAGCACGACTGGGCCACGGTGCTCAGATATACGGACAAATATTAGTCTAGATGTTCCTGAGTTCTTTTTCGAATGAGATTACCCTTTACATCAGTGGACTTAGATAAAGCAAATTAGTTTTAATAATGTGGAGTGACCTCCTTCAATCGGTTGAAGGCCTTAATAGACCAAAGACCGACTCCCCTGGCCAAGAAGGAAGTTGGCCAGCGGACAGCCTTTGGGCTCACATAGCCACTCTCCCCAGGGCCTCCAGCCTGATGGCTGACCCTGCAGATTTTAGGTTCACAAAAGCTGCCACAATTGCATGAGCCAATTCCTCAGTCAGTCAGTTAATTACCGAACTTCTCTCTCTCACCCCATATATGGGGGTGGGTGTACATACATATATGTATGTATATCTTGTCCCATTTCTGTCCCTCTGGAGAACCCCAATACAGTCACTAACGTCTAGCAGAACGCTTTAACTAAGAAGAGTAATAATCAGGATCTCCAATGCTGAAGCCCATGGAAGTCTTTGTAAGTGTGAGATTGCAGCACTGCCTCTGATCTTCGGGTTTAAACATCAGTGGTATCATTCATCTGTCCTTCCAAGTCGGGTGAAAGATTATATAATACTCAAACATCTTGATCTTTAGTATTTTCCACTAACAAACAAAGGGGGAAATTAACTGTTGAACACAAATTCTGTAGAATGAGAAAAGATAAATCTTTCTTAATATGAATATCGTTTTGGTAGAGTTTGCAATAGAGAAATATATCTGAATAATTTGTCTTTTTAAAGAATGCAAAAAACATACAGTGTATAGCCATTAGCATAAAAAAGTGGAACTAAGTAGGAGATAAATATTACAGTATATCTTCCATTTTATATTGTTCACAGAAAGACACATTTTTAATTATAAAGAATTGTACAAAGTAAAGCAGTATTGCAAAAACTGCATTTTGTGGCCCTTCTCCATTTGGTTATTTTCATAAATTTCATTTATCAGTTATTTGTATATTAAAGACTTAGAAAAAGCACACAGTGAAACAAAAATAAAAATAAGAGATAACTACAATGAATGCTTTCAAATTTATTCTGAGCTATCTGACGTATCTAAGATCACATGATGAGGACAACTGAAATTTAACCAGATTTTTAATTAAACCTTAATTTCCTACAAAAATCTAAATAAAGCCCATAAGGGGAGGAAGAAAATCAAGCGGTTGTAATTTTTGGAGAATAAAACAGACCCTCACAAGTCCATTCTATCTTCAACAAATAATGATCAAAATTATAACTGTGGATTGTACACATGTAAAATTGTGGACAGTACTTTTCCCAGAAATAATTACCCCCCCCAAATTACAATTCTCCTTTAAAACTGTGCATTTATGATATGGGAGTGCTTTATATATGTCATTGTGAAGCATAATTTTTTTCTAATTTCAGAATACAGATATAATACCAAACAATTATCAAATCAAAGTCAAACTTATTCCAAAACCCAAGTCTTGTTCTCATTCTACGCCATGACCCTGCATTTCTTTCTTTGGGGGACACTTTGAGCCAGGTTTTTTGGCTAGGGGAAACAGAAGTTATAAATACACACATACATTACATACATATATATATTTACTACATGGAAGATACATGTTTATGCATATGTTTATTTACTTTTAACATTTTATTTTTTTAAAGTAGAGATTCCAGGAATCAATGTGATACCCCTCATTAACAAAAGAAAGGATAAAAACCATAGGGATCATCTCAATAAATACAGAAAAAGCAAAATTCAATATCCTTTTATGATAAAAACTCTCAATAAAGTGGATATAAAGGGAACATACTACAAAATAATAACGATCATAAATAACCAGCCACAGCTAACCTACTCAACAGTAAAAAAGTAAAAGTTTTCCTCTAAATTCAGGGATAAGACAAGGGTGCCCACTCTTCCCATTTTTACTTAACATAGATTTGGGAGTCCTTAGCCAGACCATTTAGACAAGAAAAAGAAAGACATCCAAATCAGTAAGTGAAAAGTAAAAATATCACTATTTGCCAAGACAGGATTATATATAGAATCCTAAAGACTATGTCAATAACCTGTTAGAACTAATGAATATATTCAGTAAAGTTGCTGGATACAAAACAAAACAATATACAAGAATTTGTTGTGTTTCTATACGTTGATAATAAAGTATCAGCAAGAGAAGAAAACAATCCCAATTATAATTACATAAAAAAGAATAAAGTTATAATCACATAAAAAAGAATAAAATAATTAAATAAAAAATAAAAAAATAAAATAGGGGAAAGACATGTACACTGAACTTTATGAGAAATTGAAGATAATACAAAAAATGGAAAGATACTTAGTGCTCACAGATGAAAACAGTTTATATTATTAAACTATCCATACTATCCACAATAACTTACAGATTCAATGCAAACCCTATCAAAATTCCAATGGATTTTTTCACAGAAATAGAACAAGTAATCCTAAAACGTGTATGGACCCACAAAATATTCCCAAAAGCTAAGGCAGTTTTGAGAAAAAACAAAGCTGGAGGCATCATGCTCCTCAATTTCGAACTCTATTATAAAGCTACAGTAATCAAAACAGTATGATATTGGCATAAAAACAGATACATCAGTGGAAACGGAGGACTCGGAAATAAACTCACAGCACACATGGCCAATTAATTTATGACAAAAGAGCCAAGCATATACTGTGGGGAACAGTCTCTTCAATAAATGGTGCTGGGAAAGCTGAGCAGCCACATGCAAAAGAATGAAACTGGACCCCCATCTTACACCATACATAAAAAATCACTCAAAAGGGATTAAAAATTGAAGACCAAAAGCCATAAAATTCCTAGAGAAAAACGTAGGTGGTAAATCTCCTTGGCATAGGTCCTGATGATAACATTTTGGATTTGATATCAAAAGCAAAAATAAACAAGTGGGACTACATCAAACTAAAAAGTTTCTGAACAGTGAAGGATACCATCAAGAAAACGGAAAGTCAACCTACCAAGTGAGAGAAAATATTTGAAAATCATATATCTGATGAGGAACTAATAGCCAAAATACAGAAAGAAACTCATGTAAGTCAACAGCAAAAAAAAAAAAAAAAGTTTGATTACAAGATGGGCAGAGGACCTGAATAAACATTTTTCCAAAGAAGACACACAGAGGGCCAACAGATACACAAAAAGGTGGTCAGCCTCACTGAAACTCAGGGAAATGCAAATTAAAGCCACAAGGAGCTACCACCTCACACCTGTTAGAACAGCTATTATCAAAAAGACAAGAAGTAACAAGCATCAGTTAGGATGTGGAGAAAAGGGGACCCTTGGGCACGGTTGGTGGTAATGTAAATAGGTGTAGCCACTATGGAAAACAGTATGGGGGTTCCTCAAAAATTACCATATGACTCAGCAATTCCACTTTTGAATATATATCTGAATAAAAATGAAATCACTACTTTAAAGAAATATCTGCATGTTTCTATGTTCCTTACAGCATTATTTACAATAGCCAAGACAACCTAAATGTCCATGGATGGATAAATGGGTAAAGAAAATGTGATATACACACATACCCACACAAGAAGGAATATTATTCAGCGCTAAAATAAAGGAAATCTTGCTAGTTGCAACAACACAGATGGACCTTGAGGATGTTAAGTGAAATGTCAAAGAAAGATATATACTATATGTTCTCGCCTCTATGTGGAATCCAAACAAACAAGCCCAAGCTCATAAATACAGGGAACAGACTGATGGTTGTAGTAGGGGCAATGGGGCTGGGGTGCTGGGGAGGGACTAGGCAAAAGGGTACAAACTCCCATTTATAAAGTAAATAAATCATGGGATATGATGTGAATCATGGGGACTACAGTTAATACTGTAAGTATGTCTGAAATATGCTAAGATCTTAGAAGTGCTAGCTCAAGGAAAAATATGTAACCATGTATGGTGAAGATATTAACTAGACTTATTATGATCATTTTGCAATACATACAAATATTGAGGCATTATGTATACCTGAAGCTGATATAATGATAAATGTCGATTATGCCTAAGAGAGAATGACTTATACTTATTAACATGAGCAATACGGTTGACATAAGTCAACAGTTCAATCTACTTCGTAAGACATTGTCGTTTGAATCAGAGCTTATGTTTGTAGTTGAAAATTATTTTACAATCAATAACTTTTACTGTGAGTGTTGAGAACTCTGATCTATCTCTAAAGAAATCTATCTAGAGGCCACAGTCGAAAGTTCTCTTAAGTAAGTATCAACACTTCAACAACTAAATGCCACTGTAAAGATTGGAGGGTAGATGTACTTAAAATAATTTTAGAACAAAATTTACAGTTTTCCCAAGGAATATTTAACAGATTCAACAAGCACTCTAAATCATCTGGAATGAGACAGAAAAAAAAAATCTATTGCACAAATCTATAGAATTTTACATGTGGTTTTAAAAATAACTGTAATTCTCTTCAAAAGTATTGTTCAGGTTTACGTTGCTCACATTTATCAGTGAAAGAAAAATAAGGACGTTCATGTACTTTGGGTGATTCATTTTTAAAATAAGTTTTTAGCCCTTAGGTAACAGAATTGCCTTAAAGCCTAACATAAATTTCTAATTAAAAAAATAATAGGTGGGAATTTTTGTGCTTTGAAGTGCTTATAATGATGCTTTTGTAAACAAAGTACTATAACAAATGGAGACTGTTTTATTGCCTTAGGATTATTTTTTATCTAGTACTGCATAAAAATGTTGCCAAGTAGTGACTACACAAGTGTAGATGCAAAATTAAATGCCTAAAATTGCCATTAGCAATTGGGAAAAATTATTAATCTGTCTGGAGGAAACTAATGGACATGATTAGGGAAACTGAAAGTCTTCATCTTATGGGAATCAATAGCCTAGATGTGTTGCCATCAGATAATGAATTACAGATTCATGAGTTGAAGATTAAATATGCTTTAGTATATATTCTGTCCCCACCCATCAATTTATATATGTATACTTATTTAGACACTACATAGAAGAGATAGGAAAGTAAACCTGTGTTTTGTTTCTTTAGGATTTATAAATCATCAACAAAGGAATTTACAGTTAATTGATATCAAATAAAGTAACTGGTAAATGAAAATATTTTCTTTTCTTTTTAAAATATACAGGCTGTGTTTGCATGTAAGTATTAAGATTGGCTCTAAGAAAGGAACTTATCATTATGATGAGTTATAGATTATCTACATATACATGCAAATAAACAGAATCAGAGCGTACTTTGAGAACTTCGTAATATACAGATTTTCATGGAATCACTAAAAAGATGGGTTGTGCTCAGTCCCATTTGTAAATATAGATCTAACCTTAATCCAAAGAGGAACATGAATGCATCAAATAGTTGTGTATCTATTGGAGTCTCGTTAACATGAGAATTTAATAGAACATCATTTATACTATGCATATTTGATGTCCGAAGGGACATACGTTAAAAACTCTCTGAAAAATAGTTCCCATTAAGACTATAATTCTAGAGGACAGTGCACCTTGGACTAGATTCAAAGATGTTCAATTTACAGAAGAATGACAAGACTACTGTAAGGCATTAGGTTTATGGTATTAGCTAGCAGGTGGTTTTCCAGTAGGATTCCAGCATATTTCCGCCAAGAACAGTGAACTTGAGAGTCTCCTGAAAGACACTGATTTGAACTAAAATTTCTCATGCAGATTGCAGCAAAGCAGGCTTGTCTTCATATATCGCAAAGTTCTGGCTTTAAGAATGTAGAACCTCTAGCTATGAATCTTGGGTAAGAACTCTATGCTGAGATCCAAGAGCCGAGGGTAGCGGCAAGTGGGAGAGAGATTGGAAGGGGGCTTGTTATCGTCAGAATCCATTACCTGGGCAGAGTCAGTTCACACGGGCATGGCATGATGTTTAAACCCATGTGCGGGAGTTGCTCCAACCTATCAGCAAGGTAACTTAAAGAATTCCCTTTAAAGGGGCAGGGGTCATAGCTGCAGGAGTCCTAGCATGGTGCAAAAATCTGTGGGTAGTTTCCAGTTACCAACAGAGCTTTTGCATGGGCTCTCTCTGCAGATCAGCTGTCTCTTCTGTAAGATGCAGATAACACAACTTGCCTTATCCACATGATGCTGTTCAAAAATGAACAGTGGGACTCTTTTTGGTAGCTTGAACAAGTGTAAAGCAATAAGCTAATAAGGTGATCATCATGACAGAGGCCTGGGCATAGAGGAATAGCAAATACACTTGCTTGATGCAAATGCTAATTAGTATGTTTAATATTATTGAAACTCCAAGGACCTCGTTCCCTTAGGCTGCTAGTCTCAGCCCTTTGTCATGTGTATTTCTGTTTGCTAACATTCTAACGAACTGGCCATTATAGTGGGGGGACTGCTCCTGCCACGTGGGACAATCTGCACTTACCATGGGGTGGATTCAACTGCCAGAGCCTCCCATTCAAAGGACTGAATCAACGTAAAATCTGTTCCCCGCCCAGCTCAAGAACCCCATGGAGAGAAACTAATGGGATGTGCCAGGAAACGTTCTGCCTTTCCTGAGCACTGGCCTTGTTATTTTCAGTGCCATCAGCTTTCTGCGCTGATATGATGATAGCTGTCAATCAATGCCACTCATTCACAATTTTGATTTGAAATTCTGTAGTAGGAAAACGTCTCCCACATTTGTTGTCTGGCAAACTTACTGCAAAATTCATGTAGTAGAGCAAAACTGCAAGGAGAGGCTATGACCATCTCCCCAGTGACCCCTAGTCCTGGGCTCTTAGTCCTCTTTCGTCCTTGAGGGTATCTGTCAGAATATTTTAGGAGGAATGGCTGGGCAGAAACTCAGGACTAGATTCAATGCATCTTATACGGTTTTCTGCACTGTAGCATTAATGCATATACCATAAATTCATAGTTAAAGTATTTCTTGCCTCTGTCCCTGACCCTTCCATGTTTAGTAACTTTATTCTGTCTGCTTATATGTGTTTCATATAAACAAAAAAATTCTTGCAACACTGAGATCTTATAATCTTCTCTTATAACTGTAGATCTGACTTATTCACTTGCAAACATTTGAGCCATGAAATACATACTTGATTCCTTCACTTTCCTAGACTTTACTCATTTACTCCTTACAAAACTCTCACAAACCTATGGCCTTTATGCCAGTGAAAACCAGTGTTCTCCTTACAAATATTTGCCAGGAAATTGTCAAGATAGTCATATAAAACTACAATGCCTATGATGTAATTGGTGCACATTTTCCACCCAATGGACCTGATTTCCAGACTTCCCCCATGCTTTAGCCAAATATATTACTATACCTATTTCCAGATGTTATAACTGAAGCTTAATTGTCCAAATTATAAATTTCTAAATCCATGTTATTTGTAACATATGCCATTTAAGATAAGAGTGTATTACTCATACACGTTACCTACATCAGCATGCATATGTGTTGAATTGGTTGTTTGTATAAGGTAACATGTTTGAATTCTGAAATATATATGTAACTATTAAATATTATAATTATTATCATTCAGTTGGCAGTTTATTCCAAAATAAAAATCTCTGAGCAGGGAAAAGATTTTGGGGTTTTGTGATTTTTAGACCTGAAGTATCATATAATGTGCTACAAAGTATAAAATGATGAGTATCATGAAAACATCCATCCACCATTCATGCCAATAGACTGCTTAAAGCTTCTGATATAAAGAATCAGCTCTCATCTTTCATTGTTAAAAAATGGTCCATGATTGAGCAACAGGAACTCTTGTCCGTTGCTGGTGGGGATGCATACGGTACGGCCAGTTTGGAAGACAGACTGCCAATTTCTTACAAAGTTTAATGTAGTCATACCATATGATCCAGCAGTCGTACTCCAAGTTTACCCAAATGAGCTGAAAATGTATGTCATAAAACCTGCTCATGAACGTTTTCAGCAGCTTTATTCATGATTGCCAAAAATTAGAAGCAACCAGAATATCTTTCCATATAGGTGAGTGTATAAACAAGCTGCACTACATCAGAAAATGGAATATTATTCAACCACAAAAAGAAATGAGCCAGGAAACCATGAAAAGATGTGGAAGAACCTCAGCTGCACATTGTAGAGTAAAAGAAGCCAGTCTAAAAAGGCTGCCTACTGTGTGATTTCAACCATCTGACATACGCTGGGAAGGGCCAACTTACAAGAGTAAAAAGGTCAGTGATTTCCAGGGATTAGAAGGGGAGACGTGGAACACAGGAGATGTTTAGGGCCTTGACATTTTTCTGTATGACAAAATAATGGCAGATAAATGACATCATGAATTTCATAAAATCCACAGAACTATATACAACACAAACAGTGAACCCTAAGATAAACTCTGGACTTCTGTTGATAATCACCTATCAAACTGGTTCACTTGAAGCTGCTGTGTCACAGTTGTGACTGTTAACAATAGGAGAGACTGTGGTGGAGACAGAGAGAGAGTTAATATAGGAACACTGCAATGTCTGTTTATTTATTTCTGTACATCTAAAACTGCACTAAGAAATAGTTAATTTTACACATCTGATATTCAAATTAATGCATTCGTGACATAATAAGTATATATTTGGCCTCTGCTTCCAGTTTCTGGTGCAATTTCTAAAACCCTTGAACTTGCTAAATGACAGGGGTGAGGTGGCACACTACGTTATGGTATTTGGTCTTAGGCTTTGGTTCCTAGCCCAGAATATCTGAAACCTCTGGAATTTCCTGAGTGACAGGAGCCAGAATAGTATGTTTTGTTATACATAATAAGCCCCTTCCGCCACACCTGGGCTTATGCTAATGAGGTGACTCTTGGAGGCGGGGCTAGTTGCCAGGGGAACCAACCCAAATGATCAGAAGGCTGAAACTCTCAGTCCCACCCCCACCTCTGGGGAGAGGAGAGGGTTTAACTGAATCAATCACCAACAGGCAAAGATTCAGTCAGTCATGCTAACGTGGAGCCACCATAAAATCCACCCCACAACGGGGTTCAGAGGGCTGCCGGGTAGCGAGCGTGTTGAGGTGCCAGGCGGGCGATGCGCCTGGAGAGGGCACGGGAGCTGTGCCCCCTTCCCCACACTAGTCCCATGTACCTCCTCCTGTTGTCTGTTCCTGACTTGTGCCCGTTACACCACACCAGTACCAAGTAGAGCATTTTCCTGAGTTCTATGAGCTATTCTAGCAAAGTACGGACCCCGAGGAGGAACCTGGGGAAGCTTGGGTTTATACACCGGGATTTACACCTTCTGGTTGGTCAGAGGTCTGTGCAGCCGGGGCTCGAGACTGGTGTGTGAAGTGGGGGCAGTCCTGTGCGACTGAGCCTTTACTCTGGGGTCTGTGCTAACTCTGGGCAGCGTCCAAGGGTGCGTAGAGTAAAAACAGTTTTAAATACATAATAAAAATCCATGAAGTCACGTTCTTACAGAACAGAGCGCAGATGGCAGTGATGCTGGCAGCAGGGCTGGTCTTTCTCCAGTTGGTCGGCTGGTCCTCCTCCCCACGTCCCTGCCTAACGAATGCTTCCTACATTCCTCTGCTGATAGGAGCAAACTGCGTCTCTTTAACGCAGACCCACTTCCCCCCGAGCCCTCAGATATTCCCCACATACTCCTCTTGAGTTTACTGCACTTACCAAAATTCATTTTCAAAGAGCTTACTGAGTTATCAAAAGGTTCCCGGAGGCCAGGGTACATGGTAGCAGGAAACTGGTGCCAAACACGATCACTCTGTTAATCAGCACTTTGCTGCTTTATTTTAATTTTCTCCTTAAAGCTTTAAAGCTTTTAAACTGCATTTAGTTCTTTTCTTTATCACTTCTTATTGCTGATGGCAAACAGTTTTAGAAAATAGAAGTATAAAGATTTCTTTACAGAGACCATCATAGCATGAGTTTATTTAACCACAGGACAATTAGTTCCCCTGCAATAATTTATAGTTAAATTTTTTAGATCGTTTCTAACTAGCAGGTAACTTTTCTTTTTCACTAAAAGAGTGCTCCCTGCCCCATGCTCACCTGGGCGATGGGGCTTGCAGTTTGCTGTGTCTCTAATGAGAATCTGTCTCCTCACCTTGCACACAAGTTTCTAAGGAAGTTTTCTTTCAAATCCCAGACGTAGATTTGGAATAATTAAGAAAAAGGAGATATCTTCAGCCAAGTGTTTCTACAACTAGTCAGAAGTGCAGCCAATGATTTTCTATCACTTTGGAGTACGTTATCATTTAGGGCAGGGACCTTAATTTCCTCAAGACAAAAGCACCCAGTTGAGTAGTCTGACACAAACATGATTTCTCACCCCTCATCAGGGCGGCACGGCTACACAGGATAGCAGCTTGGCTTCACGTAAAGCCACCAGCAGCAGAACAAAAGGCAAGGCTTTGTGCATGTCCTTGAGGAGCAGACACAAAGCACAGAGCCTTTCTAGGTTGTTGGATATTTCTGGGCACAGATGAACCATGAGGAGGTCCCCCAGTATAGGAGAAAGACCAACCTGGAACGAGACAGGGACACTATTGGGGGTCAGAGTTCCAGCTTCGGCTCTCAGTTGCTGTGAAGCTAAGAGACTAAGAGGCGGTCCCCTGAACCCATGTTTCCTCTTCTCTAAAATGCAGATAGCATCGCTTTCACATCATGGTTTAGACATTTCATCTAGCCCATTCAACTAGCCTACATACATACTTAAATGACAGTCACAGGAGGAATGACTTGACCAGTATTCCTATTTTTCAAGAGTCTAAAGTCCCCCATCGGATTTCTCCAAGTTCCATGCCTGTGAGGGTATTCTCTCTATCAGCTGCTTCGAGAACCACACCCTGAGGGTAAGGGTCAATTCACCAGAACTGGCCTAAAAATTTCTTTTTGCCGTTTGTGGTTCTGTATTTCATGAACTTCTTAAGGCAGTTTTATCCATCACTATGAGAACAGTTGCTCCAAAAGTTTACTAGATTGTCCAAGACGCAGTTTTCTTTTAAAATGTGCTCTAATTATGACACCTCAATTTAAATAGTGCCTTTAAACTGCTGTTTGAGACTAAAGTAGACAAATAAGAAGTCACCATGTCCACAAGTTAACATTTAAGGTCTTGCTCAAGTCTCTCCACTCCTCATAGAGCCTTATCTCAATACTTTATATAACAGCTATTATTATCTCTGAATTCATCTTAGTTTCATATATGCACACACATGCCACACAAATACACACATCATTTCCTTAATTATGTGATAAAAATGGTCAGAGTATCGTAGGTCCACCCATAAAAGTCTTTTCTATCATCTGTAGTGAATTATTAACCATATTGATGTTACATAACAGATTTTATTTAATCTTTCTGCTTCAAGAATAACTTTCTCCTCAAGGACAGGACTCTTAGATCTCTTTTCCTTCATGCTGTGCAGCAAAAAGCACAGATGCTGTATTCATACCGTTCTTGTCTTAAAATCTGGCTCTTCTCATTTACTGGTTGTCTGATGTTAGCAAGTTACAGAAAGTCTATGAAACTCAGCTTTTTCCTTGAAGAGCTGCAAGACGATCAAAGGAGAAAATATACTTAAGGTGCCAGTCATAGTCAGTGTACTTAATTCATGGTGGTTAATCGAGTTTGGTTTGTTTAATCTTTAAATTGATTACGCATGCTAATACTCACCCTGACATAAGGAAAAGTATATCCATTAACAAGAATCATAACATAAGCAATGTGCTCCTTGATGGGGTAGGACAGTGGATAGGCACCATTCTAAAAATGACTCCCAAGGTTCCTATCTCCTGGTTAGTCAGTCAAACTAATTTCGGTTCTCAAGGGATTTTGCAGTTGGCATTAAAGTCCTCAGTCCACTGACCTTAAAATGTAGAGATCAAACCATAGTGTAACCGGTTTAACCACACATATCCTTTCAAAGTTAGAACAAGAAAGATTTATTATACCACTGCTGCCTTTGAAGAGGGGGGCCCAATTCAAGATGGAGGGGACCCTGAGCCAAGGATGCGGGGAGCCTCTAGAACTGGTGGCAACTGTTGGCCAATGGCCAAGGAGAAGACAGACACCTCAGTCCTGCAATCAGAAAGCTGGATTCTGTCAGAGGCCTGATTGACTGATCCTTCTCCACACTTCCAGATGAGAGCCCAGGTTGGTCAAGACCTTGGCTTTGGCTGGGAGACCCTCTGTGGAGGACCTGGGACTGGGTTTCCGACCTACGGAAAGGTGAACTAATAGACGGGGCTGTTTTATGCTGTTACCTATGTGGCTTTGCGGTGACAGAAAATGCAGACACTGCTCTTGCACCTGATTCTCTTCATGGTATGGAGTCAGGGCTCAACACGTGTCACGGAATAGTGACTGCTCCTTTAACGACTTTACTTATCTTTTAAGAGAAGATATTTATGATAGAAAAGGTTATTTGTCAAGGATCCTACTGATGAAAAAGGAGAGTAAAAATTCAAAGAAAAGCATTTCTACATCTTTATCTGAGGACAGTAATCCTTGTTTCCTTGGGAGTTCAGATTCTAAGTGATCCAGTTCAAAGGCACCTTAGTGTATTCCTTCACATGTCACATGCTCTCTGACGCATTTAAATTATGTCCGGCTTTAAATTCTATCATATTTCTACAATGTAAAATTATTGAGCCTATATATCCTGTGGATGTCAAATAAATACCCAGTTCTTCTGATTTCCCTTTCTAGTTTAAGTTCATACTTGAGACATCTGAGTCATATTCGTATCATTTAAAGTAGTGTTTATGAAGGCTCTTCAAAAGGCAATTTAGCATAATGATCAAGACTGAAAACGTTCCTTATGTTTGAAACTCTGCTCCACCTATGACTTCCTGCCTCAGGCCAGTGACTGCTCCTCTCTGTGCCCCACAATCCATGAAAAGGGGCAAAGCACCTTGCCACCTGCAAGGTTGTTGTGGACAGTAAGCAAGTTTAATAAATGTAAAGCACTTAAATCAGTGCCTGACACCCTAAGATTTACACAAGTATTTTATTATTATTTAATTTTGCATGTGGCTATCCCAAAGTTAAATACTTTTATGTTGAATCTAAGCTGTTCATTGTGTCCCTTGAGTTGTATGCTGTGAAATTCCACTTTTACCCTCTCTGATACTAACAAAATTGCTTTGAGTGACCTCTTTTTAATGTTCTGTTGTCTGTAAGCATCTACACGCCCGAAGAAAACCTTTTTTCAATTCAACACCCTTCCTTCTATTAAAAGACTGTTAGCTGTACCAGAAAGTTAAAAAATAAAATCTAGTGAAGTCAACAGTAGAGAATGGGTAGTGCTGTCTGAAGACCGAGCCCTTCCAACATTCACTCGCGGGTCTCTTCTGAATTACTGCCGGAATGTGCGGCTGAGTATCATGTGCATGTTAGACCACTGAGCTGGAATATATAAGATGCTTTTTGAATTCACTTTTTTTAGGCTAGGAAGGATAATGCACTAGTGCCACCTAGTTGTCCAAATATGATGTGCTACTTATTTATTCTTAAAGGAAATGTTGCTGCTCTGATGAGCGGGAATGTAAAATTCTAATTTGTTACCACTGACTCAATCCTCTGTTTATTTTAACAAATACTTATCTTCTGCGACTGATATAAGTGATAAATTCAAGATTCCACTTAACTATTCCTCATGTTTGTTTTATTTATAGAAGAGGGTTAGCAAACACCACATACTAGTTTTCCTTAATTTGGCCTGTTCCTGAATTATTTAACACATCTGCCACAACAGTGCATTACTCATATTACTGTATGTCCCAGAGCTTCAAGTATCACAGAGTATAGTGTATGCTTTCTTTTAAAATATTTTAATAGAAAGGATCCTGCATAAGTCATACCAGGCATTTCATTGCATACTGCTCAGAAACCAGCTGCTTAATTCAGCATGAAGTACACACACCGTGAGTGGTCTATTTTTTACTCAACCTGACAAAGGTCTGGAGGTAGGCCTGGAAACTTGAGGTTGAAATAACTGTGAGGTACACTTGACATAAGTCCGTTCTCTGTGTCAGCAAGACCCCCGTTTCTGTCCTGTCTAGGCCGGGCCTGGACCCCTGAGGAGAGGGGTCTGGGAGTTGCGCTGCAGGACTCTGGAACTAGGGTGTAGGACCTCACCGGTGAGGATGCCCTGCAGGCAGCCAGGCTCAGCGACCAGCTCAGGAGCAGATTAGACAAGGGGTGAGGGTGGTGGAGCTGAGCCGGCGAAGCTACCTCACATCTATGTGGTGTCCTCGGGCACCTTCAGGGTGAAGAAACTGAAAACAATATAGCAGATGAATTGCATCGTTCAGGGGCAAGCCTGGCAGTCTTCCCAAGGGGGTGTGTGTTGTCAGCCTTCCTATTACAGCCAACAGGGCTGGGGACTTACATACACACACTGTGTCACTAACGTATCGGGCAGAGAGTTAGAGGAACATCAGCTCAGAAGGCAGGTTGTGCTAAGTCCCCTCTGTTCTCAGGAAAATCCAAGTTAGTGAATCTCCATGTCACAGAGAAAGAGGGTCAGCCACACTACGCTCGGCAGCTCCAAGACCCTCTGCTGCCTTCTTGTCTGTCACTACACTCAGAATGTCATATCCTGAGAACATCCTTGGGACATTCAGGCACAAGCTTTGGCTGGGCTGTGCTGTCTGGCCTAGAAGTCATCTCACTATGTGTCTGGACTGCGGTTCAGCTTCGCTGCCTGCTGCTCAGAAGTGGGAAATCTTCTCCTATGTAACATTTAAAGATATGAGATACGGCACACAGGCAAGGGTGTGGTTTCCTTTCTGAAGTTTCAGCCAAATTGAAATGATTCCGTGAAAGAAATCATGACAACACTTAAGCACAGGTATAGATAGTTTACATCCAAATACAAAACAGAAACAAACACCATTATTTCTCTAAATATTAGCTGGTCTTTTGTCTCTTGTTTTAAAAACAAATGCTCATCACTTGTTTAAATTCAATATGTACCTCGGTAGAAAGTAAGAATCTTGCTTGCCCCTAAACAACATATGTAGCACCTTTAGGCCTCTAAATAAATATGCACGTTAGGTTTGATGACCTCTCAGCACTCCACATGTCCATTCTAAGTCAGAATTCCAGTGACTGCTAAAAACTGCAACCGGAGGAGAAAGGGACTCAGCCAGCACTCCCCTCCCTCCTAGACGGCGTGTTTAAGAGAGGGATTGTCATGTGATTAAAGCAAACTAGCTATCTAGAATATTAGTGCTTCCTTCCCATTGCCTTAAAATCCAACGTGACTGGAGGTTAAGGACAGAAAACCTACTTAAACATAAAGACCTTGCTACAGAGTCTAAGATATCACGAAACAAGCTAATACACACTAGCTATTTGAATACATTACTGCAGCATACGGAGAGTTAAGTACTCATGGAGATACATGTACGTGAAGACAGCTAATCAATGATATGACTGAAATCATCTGGCCACCGTTTCCCTCCCCCCACCCACCAGCATGGGGATTGGAGAGCTTGGCACTCAGTGTCTCGCAGAGACTGCCAGCTGATCATTAACCTGTTACTTATTCTTCCCAAACATGCAGCCTGACCTGCACCTTCCTCTCTCCTTTGCAACAAGGTGCCATAACAGACTGGCAGTGGAATGAATGTGCAGCCTCTCCAGGGCTGACCCTTTAAAAAAAATGTGTGCTTCTCCTCACTTCCTGTTTGATGCAATAAGCAGAGAACCTTGAAAGTCAAATGGTGAATATGGCGGAGGTCCAAGAAGGTTGGAAAGATGTACGGAGACGTTTCAGAGGGGAGGACATGCCAAGTCTGTGGCCTAAGTAACTTGGAAGGCAGACTAAAGGTAGCTGTAGGTGAAATGACTAGAAAAAGAGTGGTAGTATATGCGGGCAGTACTTTGCATCTTTAGCCAAGTATCATAAGAAAAGGATGAGCTAAGGTATGGATTCTAAGCAGAAATGTATAGGACATCAGAGAGTCTAGGAACGTGGGAGCTTTAAGAGTTGGAAATGCTGATAGTTTTAGGTATTAAATAGTAAGAGGTGAGGATGAAGGAGGCTTTGAAAGACAGCATCCATTAAGAAGCTGACAAGGGCATAGGTCAGATTAAGGGTATGACTCCCCCTTCCGGTCTGTTATCTCCAGTGGCCTCAGGTTGGCTTCCAAATAGTTGGGGGTGAGGTGTGGGAGAGGAAAAAAAAATTGGTAATGAGAATCATGCCTGAGAATGAACTTTGGGTCAGTTCATTACATATAGAATTTACTGGAAGCAAGTAGAGAGGTCCATTAGCAGGTTCCAAAGCAGCCACACCCTGGGCTTTTGAATTTGACCCAGGAGTTACCCGTTTGCCCTCTTTGACACAGAGGGCTTTTTGTTTTACTCTATTAGTTTTACATGAGATCTACTCTCTTAACAAATGTTTAGGTGTCCACATTATTAAGACTGATCACACAATGTAATAATAAAAAGACCATGAGTAATTCATTATTCCAGAGTGTAAGGCCTAGAAGAATGTCAGTGAGTTTTCTTAGGTGACATAAATTTGAACAGAGGGTCCTCATAAAAATACTTTGAAAATTCAGAAATCCCATAAAGAAGAGCCTTCTTTGTTTGTTCTGGTCACATATGCTTGGGGTCAAGTTGGGAGGCAATATACCTGACAAGATTAAAAAATATATATAAAAAGAAGGAAAGGGACAGAGTGAGAGAGAAAAACAAAAAAGGAAGAAATGAAAGGAAGAAAAAAAATAGAGGAAAACACTGAGGTTTAAAATCAAGAGTCCAAAATCAACAGCACACTAAGATTTGCGATTGGAAGGAACTGAGTTTATATGAAAAAGAAATGTTTCTTTTCTTCTCATCTACTTCACCTGGACCACTATTATCATCAAACAGGGAACAGAGTTGTTGAGATGATTCTCTGGGGATCTCATTCTGAAAATAAACTTTGTTAATAAAAAAATAATTCCAATTTAAAGTACACTTGAAATTTATAATCATCTGAGTTCATGATTTTGGACTCTAATGACAAGTGACCTTAATTCTGAGGGCAGGTTTTTGGATAATTTTTCAAGAAAAAGAATAAAAGAAGTAGTAGATGTTGACAAAACAGACATGTGAAGATGGCAAAATAAACCCAAGCAGTAAGATGAACACTGTAACGTATGTTTCCATCAAGAACAGTGTCAATGGAATACATTCAGATTGACTGTTTGTAAAATCCCTGCTGTATGTTCTGTCATTCAGTTTTAAACACACAAGAGTTTTTCTACAAAATGACAATCTATTGATAAGAAAATAGAGCAAGTTGACAGCACTAAGTCAATTCTCTCTACTTGATATTCTTCACATTTGTATTTTTGCTTTGCCTTCAAAATCAAAGCAAAATGTTAAAATCGTTTAAATTGCATCTTTATCAGTGACAGTGTAAAAATATCAGCCAATGAAATCAGCAGCCACTATGATGTTTTATTTATTGTTTTAGTCAATTCATGACTTTTTCTAAAATAATTATTTGGGTCAGGATGTTTATAGATAATAGAATTAACTTCTTGTTTTCCTATCAGTACATATTCTATATGAAGCTATTTAGAAATTCCGATTTTGCATCGTCTGTGAAGGCACAAACTAAACTTTGGAGAGATGCTCTATAAATCAGAGAGGCATAACAACTACAAGGAAATAAAAAGTGTTGTAAATTCTTGAATATATTATTAGTTCATAATAGATGTTAAGTCCATTCTAATGTAATTGAGTCTCCAAGTCATTTTACTTCATGTGTCCATCTGCTCTAAGTGGACAGCAGATCTATTTTTGCAGCATTAGAGGAAACTCATGCTCACTGCCTGGTTCTTTTGTCTCAGATTTGAAAACACAACCAAGGAATGCCAGACATGTGAATAACCAGCAACAGCGAAAAAAAAAAAAAAAAAGATTTAATGAAATAAAATAAAAAAGGAAGATCAAGATAAATACATAAATATTAAACAGAAAGACACTGGGTGGATACTTTATAGCATAGACATGACTTCCAAAATTCTGATTGCCCCTTCTTGATCTTATTGGTTGAATAATTTTTCTCCACTTTCCCTCTAAATATTTCAGTTCTCAGGTGTGGTCCTAGATCCTTCTAGTCTTTCTATGTAACCTAAGTTACCTCATCCAGGCCCGCGGCATCAAGTAACATCAAAACTTCCAACTGTGTATGTTTGCTTTTGACCCTCTGAAACAGGCTCATATCGACATGTTTCATTTCCACTTGATACATAAGTTTATTTCAGTGATCACATATCTCTCACTGCACCCCACACCCTTGCCAGCTTGCCCTAAGTCTTTCCCATATCTGTAAGTGCCCTAGCCAATTACTCAAGCCAAAATGCATGCCATCTTCATTTTTCTCTACCGTTAGCTTCCCACGTCTGGCCGGC
Organism: Manis javanica; assembly: GCF_040802235.1. Classification (NCBI taxonomy): domain Eukaryota; kingdom Metazoa; phylum Chordata; class Mammalia; order Pholidota; family Manidae; genus Manis; species Manis javanica. The sequence goes on from NC_133167.1 coordinate 103,917,600, forward strand.
CTCACCGCATCCTCAGCCTGGAAGTCTTCTTCCAGATTCCGTCACAGTTGCCTTCTGGGTGTGAAGAGTGTGCTACCTGCATCGTGAGAGCTTCCCCGGCGACCCTAACTAAAGGAATCTCTCTACCAGACACTGAATGGTATCTAATCATGTTTTCCATGTAGAAATAAATCACTATCTGAACATTTTAAAACATTGTGGGGTATTCTTTGTGTTGTCTCACAGACCATTTAAGGAGAAAAAAATGGTACAAGATGATTATAATCCAAATACCAGATAAACGATAATATGGCCTGAGTTGAAGCTGATGAAGTATAAAAGCCATCATGATATTAGACCAGAAAGGAAGTGTAATCCTAGCATACCATGGGGCTTGACACTGAATACTAGTAATATATTCTTAATAATGTAAACCATTATTGACATGGAGGTTATACACATGTATAAATAGATACAATCATAAATACACATAAAAAAGTATGGACAAATGCATGTTTAATATGTATTGTATATTGACAGAACACTGTACCATTGAATAACCTTGAATTTGTAAAAACAATAGAAAGTGAGACACTAGGAAGAAAAAAATGGTGGCGGAAAAGGAAGGAACATACGTTTAACCACAGATACCGTGAAAAGCATACGGCAATACTAAGTAAAGTTCCAAACACATTGTTTATATATAGTACTCTAACAATAACTAATAGGAATAATGATATAAATGTCAAACTTTGGGAGATAGTAATGAAGATAAATTGAATCCTCATCTATTATAACTGAAAATCAATAGATACCTGTCTGTGTTAATGACTCTATAACATCTTACTGCATCGATGGGCAGCGACCGCACTGGAGCAGGTGAGGGCTGGGTAATATGGGTAAATGCTGAACCACTGTGTTGTGTATTTGAAACCAACATAAGATTGTATATCAATGATACTTTAGTAAAATAAATATATAAATAAGATAACTGCCGTTGAAGTCAGAGAATAGAGGCCTAAGATTAATTCCTAGGCCGACACCAGCACGTAAAAAATAACGGCAGGAAACCTCACCAGACTTTACCTCTGGGGAGCGGGGTGGTAGACAGAAGTGGCGAAACAGAGGTCCCTTGCTGTGTTGCTGTGTGAATGTAGTACTCTGTTTTCCCTTTTAAAGTTAAAAATCAGAAATTGCAGACGCTTTCTCACTTCACTTATGCTCATCAATGAATGGTTTCCATGAAACACCGTTTTCCTGCATATTCTATGCCCAGTGCTGTGTTTACGCACAGAATCTTCGGTAGCTGCTGTCCCCGTGTGCAGTCACTTGAGCCATCTTTGAACAGCGAGAGTACTAGCCAGGCCACCTGTTTGCCCCTCAATGCTTTGGGTGCTTTCTGTTCTTCCAGCCCTTCTGTGACTGCTCGAATCCTCTTCGAATATTAGCCTGGAGGGCGGGCAGTTGATACGCTCGGTTAAATCCTCAGGTCTCCATCAAGCACTGATTAGTGTGGCTCTGCTGGGCTAAGGAGGAATCTCCTGTTCCTGCTGTCTGGTCAGATGACCAAACTGAGTGGAATTTATTGCTGAATATGTTGAAGTCTGCCACGCCCCCCTTGTCAGAAAGAAGGCAGGACGCCCTGAACTCCTTAGCGTGTGGCTCTCTCCGTTCTTCTGATTGTCCTTCCCTCCCCCATCACTGACTTCACACCTCAGGATGAAACAAGCCCTCACCGTTTTTGCGTTGGTTTTGCACTGAAGTTGAAACTTCCAAATGGGTGTCTAAAAATAGTAATGGAGAGACAGTGGGTAAAAGGGTATTAGGCAGAAGGAAATTCCATAGAGTAGGTTTTCTGTTCTCTGCTCTGTGAAATTCTTTAAGGAAGAATTTGCAGGCAAAGCAGGTGAAGGGTGCTCACGTGTCTCTGAACCGCAGCCAGGCAGGCTTGCGCATGGCGTTGTGTCCCAGGGGCCAGAGAGCAGTGACCCTCCCGGGCTGTGGCTACTGACAGCGGGTGGGGGACAGACTTGCTTCCATCTTCACCACATGTCCACTGAGTTACTTTTTTATTTATTGTGTACAATCACACTCTCTTTATCAATCTAAGTCGATTGGCTGTTTTCTTTTATGATTAAAGGTCAATTAGATGGGCATCCTTACACATGCAAAGCAGAAGCCTGTGATGTGTTCTAGACAAGATGGAAAGTAAGGATGATTACCTGCCATCAACGTGCTTAGTGGACCTAAAACTTCACCAAGGCTACAATTCTGGACGTTGACTGTGAACTTGCCCCTTTACTATTTAGGCATCCCCTTAAGACCAAAATTTATAAACTAGGAAAATTATGTTGGCAGAGCACGACAAGGAAGATTTAAAGAAATCATCAAATGCATGGCATATGTAAGCAAATATTATCGTGTTTCCAAGATGAAGGGAGAGAATATGACATGGCTGAAGGATAACTTGGGCCTTTCCTGGTTTTCTCTTCTTTACTGGCTTACTGGTTGTCCTCATGACACAGTAGTGCGCCCTGAATGCTTTACTGTGTAACATGGGGCCAAGACTATTGGATAGATTATTGTATGTATCATATAACTAAACAACATGCTTCAACAAACATGCCACAACCTGAAGGTCCAGGTTGCATAATAACTGGTCATTTTGCTGAGGCATGATTCAGATGAATAACGATATAAAGCAGCCGCAGGAGCCAGTTTTCAGGCCAGGGTGAGTGCCTAGCCTCTGCCCATCATGTACTTCTCACTGTGGCTGTTTGCTGCGCTTCCTCATGAGTGAGGGTTCTGGTCAAATATCTATTCCCTAAGCATAACTGCAAGGAAAAAGACATGAGGAAAAACAGGAGACATTTTAAAACTATAGTCAACCACCCCATCATTTCTGCATTATAACCACCTTTAAACAAGGAGTAATTCTGATAAAATCACGGTCAGTAACCAGACATGCAATAACTGTCATTTTCTGATGTTTTTAATCTCCTAGATTTCCCTTCCTCAGTTTCATGTGCTATACAGACTACTTATTTCCATTTCTTTCTGATCTTATGTCAGAATATCAACTGATACTTACATTGATCTAAAAAAATTAATCCACTGTCTACAATTATTTTTCTAAAAGAGTTTAATACTGTTTTCATTTGCACTTTAAGATACTAGGAGGGAACTCCAATGTGCATTTTCCCCCATTAAAAAATTCCCCAAAATACACATTTGAAAATATATTGGGACTAGTGTAAATGAAGACTGCTGATTTTCAAATAAAGAATCCAAGGATAATTGCATTATTGAGACTCTCCTTATTGGGTTTGGGAAATCTGAAATACCTCACCTTGGGTATTGTATATCTGTAATTATTGGAAAACATACATGCAAAACAATTGCCATGTAAGCTAATATTTTAAGTAAATCTTAGGCAAAATGTTATGAATATATTAAATATTCATCTGCACATATGCAATTATAATGATTTTCTCACATACATAATTTGTTTCTAAATTAAGTTTAAAGACTAAAACTGATGAACTTTACTCCAAATATTGAAAAATTAAAATAGTTTGTAAGAGAATATTTGTATCTATGTCTTCACAGGGAGAATTTTAACATGGAATTCTTAGCACAGGATAATAAAAATCTGTCTGTCTCTTCAGTCTATTTACATATGAAAATCAACTTATAAGCCCATAAAGTATAATATGCTCGGTGTTAGACTTCATTTTTCTATCAAGTTGTTCTTGGCACTGTAGACCGTATGCGATAGAACAGTTCCTCTGATCGTGCATTTTCATTTGTATGTAAGCCTGTGAGGAAGACTGAAATTTGAATACAAATACCCGTAACAAGAAGTCTTGCTTAGATTTTCCGGGAGGCGTACCCAGCGCCACGGAAGCACATTCTCTAGGCAGGCAAAGGACCGACTGACTTCAAGCGCCAAGGAACAAGATCGGTCACAAGAGATCGATGCAACTATCAGATCCTGTGTGTAACGTCGCAACCGCACAAAAGTTTTAGTCAACCCTCCTGCAACATAAGTATTATGAAAACAAGTGTCTTTGCTTATGAAATGCTGCACCAAAAACTCAATTTTGTAAAATTGTCTTAAAATGTCACCTTAGTCAATATCTAAAGCCACTTATGGTGAATAAAAGCTCCACTATCATTTACAAAACAGTTTAGAGAAGGAAAAAGCTAAATTGGTAGAGTTGCTTAGCTCATCAACATAAATACATTTATGAAAATGATCATTTTCCTCTATAGGTAAAAAAGGCATTTAAATGTCTGTTTCTTTATTTGATAAAAAGTAAAGGATTTTCCCCCCTCGATTCCTCATCACAAATGGCTACCAATAGTCTCAGAATTTTATGTACATCAAACTCACTAAATGAAAATCACAAACCCTAAATCATATATGCTGAATATTAATTTTTCATTAGTAATATATGTAACAAATATCTCATCATTCTATCTCTTCTCCCGATTTCCTTTATTCCAAATACCCTAAACCTACTTAAGTATTGATGTTTAACTTCTGTAGCATATATTTTAAGTAAAGGTGTATATGGAATAAATGTATGCTTTAAAGGGAAATACAAATCCATATTCATTTGCATGAATCTTAAGAAATAGAAAATTACCAAACATGAAATCTTCTGCATGCCCTAATTCTCATTCTCCTTTTTTCCCTTGGAGATAACTTAACTCTGAATTGCATACACGTCATCCCTTACTTTTCCATATTGTTGGACCACGTAAAGATTTTTCTATAGTACTTTTAGCTTGCATTTTTGCATTTTATAGCAAAGAAATCATAGTGTGTGTATTTATTTTCAACTTGCTTCTTTCACTCAACATTTTGCTTTTGGAAATGATCCCTGTCGGCATATATAGAGGTAGTTATTTTCACTGGTGTGTAATAGTTACCACCATATAAATATGCCAAAATGTATTTAACTCGTCTCCTGTCAATAAACATTTGTGTTGTTTATAATCATTATTTCAGATCAGACATCTATGAACATCCCTGTACATGTCTTCTGCATGCATATACCCAGCCCTGGAGATCTAGGTCACAGGCTCTATAGATTAGATAGCATCACAGTACAGTCCTACTAGTCGGCACCCTTGTCAAAATTTCTATTTCATTTTTTATTTTTTTGCCAACTTTGTTGGTATAAAATGTCTTGTGTTTTAATTTGATTACTAATGAGACTGAATATCCTATCTTAAGCATACTGGCCACTTGAATTTATGCAAAATTTCTGTTTACATATTTTGCTTCCTTTTTCTACTGTTATTCTTTCTCACAGATTTGAGTGAACTTTCATATGTACTGAATATTGATCTTTCATTAATAATATATGTAACAACTATCTCCTGTCATTTTATGACTGGTTTTTAACACTGGTGTTTTTTGAGGATTTTTAAAAATTGTAACTTGTTCTTTTCTCAGGTTTTCAATCCCCATTGTATTTCTTAAATCATTAGCAAAACAAATAGCCTATACGCTAAACAACTAAAGCTATTACTGAAAGATTATTATTTGGATTTTTTTTATTAGTTTCTGCTAAATCTCACATGGGGAATAACTATTTTATATTTTGTAATTTTGAATTTGGGCTTCATGTTTAAGTAGATTTTACTATGAGTCTCTTGTACAAGATAGATTGAGTGCCTGGACCTCCAGAAAATTTTTGCATCTACTTCCGGCACAGCTAAACTGGGACCACTGAAATTCATTTCTCAGCTTAGGTTTCCTGAACACTAATATGGTAAATTCAAACTCTAAATACATTTAAAGGCAATGAGTGTGCAAGAAATTCATGTGTAAAACAGAAGAATGCTTTTCCTAATTAGAAGCCAGTTCAACACATTTGCCATTTTCTTTTGCAGAGCAGCAAGTTATTTTCCAGTGGTTTCTGACGGTATAAAATTTGGAGGGTCATAGCTGTACATTTGAAGATCTCAGCTCCCTCCCTACCTTGCAAGGGTCAAAGACCTTGTGTTTTAGCCCAACACTGTCCTGAAAAATACATCTCTTGGTTAAAGAGGCTGGCACGTGCCCTCAGGGCAACCAGAACCCAGTATTCCTCATTCTGTTTTTCAGGGTCCTTGTCATTTGGGGGTTTGGGGATGTCCCTTTATTTCTGGGAACTCAGCTATATTATTAAAACATTTTTGGTACCATGTTTCCAGCATTTCTATGATTTTGTAGAAGGAGGTTTCTCAGATATGAATTCTCTATTTCTAGAACCAGCCAACTAAGTCAATGTAGTTCCCTTTTCTTCCCTTATCCATATGTCACACCAAATAAGCATTTTGAATGCTTAAAATCAATAGATAAAATAACTTCTAGTCAGCCAGGTAAGAAGGGATAGCAAATTTTAGTCCAAGAAATAGCTAAAGATAGGCGCTGTGGTGACCCTGCACCCTGGATATCTTCCATGCACCTGGAAGCACTCGGAACCGGGTCCTTTGGAGGCAGGGATCTTCTCAATGGAGCACAAACACAATAGATTTATTCCCCCAGGACCCTTGGGTTCAGCCTGCCCCACCAGGACGCACATGCCACCTCTGGGAACCGTTTTCCATCTCGGCAGGGCTTCCCCAACCTGTACCTGAAATGCGACAGTATTACCCCCCTCTCAGTCTTTCAGAAAGTGCCCCAGCATTGGAGGTACTAGGTTCCCCCTCCCATCTGAAAGGTGCCCAATAGAGGGACCTTTCCTGTCCTCTACACTGTCCACTCTAGGGCCCCCCAGCCCTCCACGGAAATGACGTGTGAGGGCACGGGACCTGTTTGAGAAGGAATGACTGGTCAGTGGGATGAGGTGCCCTCTTCCCCTGAGGACAGCTGGAGAAGGTCCCCTCACCTCTACAGAGCATCTGCCACTGGGCTGATAGCCTGACTTTCAGCACACTTAGCCACTCCAGACCCTGGAACATCACCTAGATTCCACACCCAGAGCCTACTGACCCAGGTCCACTTGGGGACCTTGGTGGGGGTGGGGTTGGGGTGGTCAGTGGTATTTGAAGGAGGATGTGACTGGCATGTGGATTCTCCAGTATGCTGCACTCTGAGAAGTACTGGGACACATTACTTATACCAAATGCAATGGAAGTAAGACACCTTGGTCACTTACACAAACATATAAGTAAATATTCATTGCCACAGATGTGACGCACTGTCAACTTGCTGTTATATAAACAGCTTTCAGTTTGTGGATAAGCCCAAACCTATACTTAATCCCAGACTGCTATATCCTCTCAGCATGGACTGTTAGTAGGTGTATTTAATACAGTCTACAATAAAGAACTTACCATCATGATACATTGTATTATTAACATACACACAGATAATCAGTACAGTGCACCAGTTACCTCAAAAAGTCCTGCGAGGCATTTTAAAGTCACATTATTGATAGCTGTCTTATCTCCCCTTTTGTATCTACATTAACGTGGACAAATAAAATTAACCTGTATAACAGACATTACTATCTGCCTAGCCTTTATCTGATCCCTCCTCCATCCCTCCAAAGAGATGCTCAGATTTTACCTAATTGTCCACCCTTCCCCAACAGAGACAAGTGCATCTGGGTAAACTGACCACAAGTCCTACACCGATGTAGTTTCTTTTTTCTCTAAGGTTATGTGCCTTCTGCCAGTTTCCTGTTCAAGAATAGACCTGTCATGGATCTCGGCTATGAAAAGTCACCTTCTGGGGAATTCTAGGAACAGCTTTGTCCCTTACAGGATAATATATAAAGAAGTGATAGTTTTTCTTCCCAGTGTTTCAAAGTAATGTTTGTTTCCATTCCTGCCATCTGGCTACTAGACTGAGAGAAACCAACAGGTGGCCCCGGTCCACAGCGACAGAGACGAACATGAACAGTGCACCTGGGGCGGCGGACAAAGCAACCCTAAAGCCTGCTTTACCTTTCGGTTTCCTGGCAAGTCTGAGATAAAAACCTCCTTACCACTTGGGTCAGTCGGAATCAGCGTTTCCATAACTCACAGTCAAGAGCAAGTTAACATAAACCAGGAATTCAAAGCAAGTTAGAATTCCTTGCATTGGTCATCGAAACATGAGATAGGCTATCTTGGTATTTTATATCTATCGTAAGATGAGCACCAGTGTGGTTAACATAACTTACAATGTAAAACATAGCTTAAATGATGACACTTGAAAGAAAAATATTTTTTTCTTTTTCCGGTGCTGACAATCTTAACTGCCGCCGAGAACTATCGTATAAAGAATGGGTAGCCAGGCTTTTGATCTCTATGGAAATACACATTTGGCTGTTTTCATCTTGTAATGAGATAACTGAGTTCTAGTTTTTATTTATGTACGTTAGCAATAGAAAAGAGGATAGTTAGATCGATTCAGAAGGTTGTGCAAATACACACTAATAGGCCCCACTGAATGCTTGCCACAGTGCCAGTCTAATTTAGATATCCTTTATGGGTATTACTATTACTGAAAATCCAACCTTCAATTTCCCTTCCTACTAACTTAACATTGTATTGGAATTTAATATTATGGTATATAAATGGTTGAAACCCTGTCACCACATTTAATGACAACATTTGGGACACCTGCTGCCGAAATAACAATTGCACGCACTGGACGGGAGCCAAGGCTATTTGAGACGTTCCTGAAATCACAGGGTGATTTAAACAAACAATGACCCATTGAGTCATCCTTTCTTCTCTGACACTTCCTCTCTTCTCCTTTATTAAGGGTGCTTTTCTCCACCACCAGTGCACTAACATATAACTAAGTATTCAGAAAGTGACGTCCCAACATACGCGTTTACACAGAACATCAGAAAAACTTCATTATGTGGTCCTCCTGAACACACTGCTGCAAAGTCCCTAAGTAAATGCTCTGGTTTATGAGTGTGACCCTTTCCAGACATGATATGAAGTTCGCTCTATTGTCTTTGTGTCCTCAATCTTTTCTGCACTTCCAGTCCTGGCTGTCAGTAATGAAGGCGGAAGGTCAGCTCTACAGTAACTCTGCTCTTACTGATCTTTAACATTTTCAAGAATGACAGATTCACTTCCCATTTGCCGTACCTGTGGAGACTATTTTAAAAGAACCTGGAGATTTATGCAGCTCCACAAACAACATAGCATAACTTTACAAAACAAATGACACCTGTCTAGCGGTTCACGATGTCGGATGATTAATGTCACACTTTTTGCAAACCAGGGACTGATTCATCTTTTTCCATCTTCCTAAGGGCTCCTGGGCAAAGGCAGGGCAGAACTCTCATCTGTTCTGTGTCTTATAAGTAAGCATGTTTATAATGATGGTTCGGGTTGTACATTCGGACGTGTCCACTGGGCATTAACCTTGAGCTCTGCCGCATGACCAAACGCAAATGCCAGGAGCAGGGAAAAGAATGCACTTCAGACAAGCTGTGGCCTAGGCTGCTGAGGCTACTTGGCAAAGCTTTCATCTGTATCTGTTCCAGCCCCGAAATAACTACTCTAAGTCAACTGAAATATAAATAAAAGATAGCCTTCTATAATTGTTACCACTATACTGGACCTTGCTTAATTTACGTAAGAAAATTAATTGTCTCATCTAAAGGGGTAAATGTGGCAGACTATATCATAAACATGGAGTTGGTCTTAATATTTAAGATGCTTCTCTATTTCCTTTTGAAGTTATCCTTATGTAGATTGCATTAAAATGCTGAATTTTATTGAGAAAAGGAATTCAATGAAAAGAGAAACAAAGTATTTCAATCAAATAATTGAATCAGATGTTTTTGCTCTAAGTATTTGAAAATCAAATAGTCTATAACTTTCAAAAAAATATAACTTCTCCTATTAGAGCAGTATTCCCTCAGGAAGTATAATTACTAAATACAACTATAGCTCTAAAGCCCCTGTCTGGGTTTGAGTATCAAGCTTGCCGATTTCTGGCAGGATACACACAGAACATTTATTTAACACACTGTCTTTCCCCTCCTCATTTACTAAATAAAGATGATAGTAATATTATGTATCATTGAGTATTTTTGAAGATTGGGAGACAAAAAAAATAACTTACAACAATGTCAGCACATAAGACAATCTAATTAATATAAATTATTAATTAGTGACATTAACCTTCAAAAATGTAGTGTTTTAGAGGATTTAATTTTAAGGGAATAAATACATCACAAAATGAGATTTAGAAACTTGCCCTTAAAAACATGAAAAATTCATCAAGATTATTTTTTGGAGGGAGCAAATTAAATTTTATATTTTAATCAGTAAATTTCCCAAGGAAAACCCATGTCTATGTCATACCACTGAAATGCCTACACGTTAAAAGAAACAGAACAACATATTAAAAGAGCCCGCCGTATGTGAGACCTGGCAATCGTTCATTTACCAGTATCTGTTATCTACCTAGTATTTGTCAGATCAGAGCATGCAAAATGGATCTAATTCTTCCCCTCATGAATATCTATTCTAGTGGGAGAAGCAGACAATGAACAATCACACAGCATGACCTATAATGAAGTTAAACACTGTGCTATGACAGAAGGAGAGGTGATTATTCTAAATAGAAATATTAGAGAAAGCCTATATAAAAACTGATATTTTAAGAATGAAAATTAGTTAGTCTTATAAACAGGCAAAGGACAGAGTCAGGGATGCATATTTGCTGTTTACCAGGCACTAACGAGGGTGCTAAGGATTCAGTGATAACCTTATCAACACAGGTCCTGCCCTCCTGGAGTCTATAACCCACAGAAAGAGGAAAAGGGATATTAAATTTTAAACAAACATGTTATTCTATATCCAACAAGAAAACACCAGAGAGATTTAATTAGAGAGGAATCAAACTTGATAAATGTTTTTAAAAGTTGAAAGACGCCTTCAGGTGTTGAGTACATAATGGAGGGTAGTGGGGAAGACTGGCGGTAGAGTGATGGATTAGAAAGCCACTGCCATTGGTCACATTCGAGATGAGGTGGCTTAGACTCAGATATTGGCACTGCCATGAAAAGAAACTATAGATCTGAAACCAACACTGAACACGGAGTCAAGAAGCACAATGATGGACTGGTCTAGAGGTAGAGGAAAGGGAGGAATCAATGCACACCAGGATTTCTGCTTTGGGAAACTGTCCAGAAGGTTGTAATGTCACTTGACTGGGGCAGGGGTGGGAATCAAGCAGGTTAAATCTGAAATGTCTGTGAGACATCCAAGTGGGGCTGGCAAGCCGACCAGTACAAAAATTGTAGACTCATTGTAGAATTTATTAACTTTGTTTTTCAAGGAGTATTTAAAATCATTAGAATGGCTAAGGTTATCTGGAGAGAGAAAAGAGATAGAGAATGACAAATGGATTACAGTAAGAATAAAATGAATGGTAGTAAGGGTCAAAGGGGACTCTTTTCTCACCTGGCACATGATGTTTACTGAATTCTCCAATTGGAAGTTAAACATATTTAACAGAAAGGGCACCACTAACATGAAAGTCTCAGTTTTTGCTAATCTTTATGCAACACTAAGTTCTGTTTTCCTTTTTTTCCAGAAATGTAAAGAAAAATGTTGGGATATGTATTGGTTGTTCATAAATTTATTATTCACTGTGCTTTAAAAGTTTCAAAAGTTTGTCAGAACAATTAAAAAGTAAAAGAAAAGCTAAATTTTTGTTTCCTATCACTGGTATATAGCACAGCATATATGATGACAATGTACTATTTATATTAATTTATTAATATCTAGTTTTGTATTTTTAAAAATTGCATTGTACACATACCTTTTTTGATTACAAAAATAAGAATAAAATCAAAAGTATAAATTTAATGAAAAGATATTTTTGTGGCATTCAAAGCATGTTGAAGAAAATAACCTTGAGGCTTCTGAAATATTGCACAGCATAAAATTGCTTGATATGCTTATTTTGGAAACATTAACATAATGAATACAATCAATACAATCTAATAATTACAGCAAACCCACATAATTCCCATAAGTAAACATGTGCTGTCCATGCCATACAAATTACTATCTTGTAAAATGCTTAATTGCATTCGATGTAAGGCAATTCATCAGAAAGTAAGACTATCTCGTTTTACTCTTGAGAACATTTTGGAATTTATTTAACAGCAGTAGCAATAAAGAATCAAATTTCCAAATTCTTGCAAAACCACAGATGGACACTAGGGCTATGTAATATATGGTCACTTTCCGATTCACATAAAATCAAATAGGTTCTTAGGAGAAGGTTTAAGTGACACTAAGAGATTTCAAACTGTGGATTTCAACAAAAAAATACTTGTAAGTAACATGAAATTACCACTGACTCACATTTCTAATGTGTTTAATATGTGTTTATGTAAACACTTGTTAGATAAACTAAAATAGCTTTTCCATTTCTACAGTAAGTTTCCAAGTTAATCAATGGATGTAGATGAGATCTTATTTAGTAATAAATAATTCAGCACCAATTTGCATGTATCTACTCCAAGTCTTATGCCTATAGATTATACGTGCAGTAACTAGGAAGCAAAAAGAACCCATTCCATCTCCCCTTTTCTCCACCTCTAGCCAAAAAGAAGTTTTAAATCAAATTTAAATCTGCCACATGTAGATTGATTCCAAACTGAAATGATTGAATTTTTATCCTGTGAATAGACTCCATAGGGAATTATATTTTTCTTCTGTCTCCATTAATGTCTATTTTATCAGTACTTTATAAGTTAATAAGATGTTTGGTGACTAGCAATCTCTCCATAGGTTTATTCTTCTAAGCACAGTAAAACTTAATTTAATCACAGCTCCAAAATATCATGCAATAAAGCTAATTTAATTACACTTAGCAATGGCCACTAGACTCATTAAAATGTTAATGGAGCTTATAATTATCAAATTGCTTAATGATTGCTAATAAGAATAAATGACAAAATAAAATTTTAAGCACAAAACAAAAATGCCCTCAGGTAATTTTTCTCAGCTTCAATCCCATCTGACATTGTTACATTAATCTTCTAAGAAACATGGCAGAATTGAGACTTGTGTTGAAGGACACAACATAGAACAATATTCAAAATAAACGTCTTTGTCTAGCAAAGCCAGTTTTTCCATATCAAAAGCTGCAAGTCATTTCAATACACTAATGAACTGTTGATTAGGAACAGAAATATTGTTAACAGGAGTGAAATTTTGATAACTGCACTTTGCTCAACACATGCATATACACATAAGTATCTTTATAGCAATTAAATGTGTCTCAATGTATCTAGAATTCTATATCTAATTGCCATTTTTTATCTCTTCATTTTGTGGTTTCCTGCAATAAACTCTTAAATAATATTTGCTTTTAGATATTTTGATAAATTAAAATTAATTTCTTTTTGAGATAATTAAGCATATCTAAGGCTATTATAAAACTTGGCTCAGAAGTCACTCCTCTGTATGAAAACTACTATTAGACTGTAGGCTGGATGGAAGATATACATATATATAATACACACACAAACACACATATATATTCTCCGAGAATATACAAATATATTCCTTTAGCTACATAGCGCTCACTTCTGCATCAGTTCCTTTAATGAATTAAAATGAACAAAACTGGGACTTGCCATTCCCTATGAAAGGCTCATAAAATGAAGTTATGTTTACATATCAGCTTGAGGAATAACACTGAAAGATCTTTTAGTCTCCAAATCTGTCTCCTGAAACTTTGTGATGTCTTGAAAATTTAGAAATCAGAGAATTTTTTTTCATGAACCTTAGAAACCATTCATTTATTTATTTTTCTTATTACAGGTGCAAATGTGAAACAGAGAGTGGTTGTTCTAGCAGCACAATGCTAGTTACCAGCAGGGTTGTATCTAACTGCTGACAACACCTGGCACTCAGGTGTGTGCTGTTTCCTTCACAGTGACCAGCAGTGGCAGAGGGGATTACTAAGACCGTAAGACATACGGCCATTCTTCCTGGCCGGTTCCTCTATGAACTGGACGCTGCCCATTTCTTCTGTCTCATCTCATTATTTTTTTTCCCTTGCTATTGTCCAGCCACCTTCTTTCCTTTCCATAAACATCTCAGACTCGTTCCTATCTCAGGTCTGTTTCACTTAATTCCCTTTCTACTGCTAGTAATATTTTTCTCACACATTTTCCCCAGATGTGCTCACCATTCAGATCTCAGTTCAAATGGTGGCACCCTGAGAAGCCTTCTCTGACTCCTCCAGATGGAGTGGCCAACTACCCCCTTGCCCTGGCCAAGGTATATATATGGCCTGATGTACATGTATATCAAGTTAAGATGTGTTTACACCAGCCACAAACAGAAGCCATTGGGTACATGGCCCAACTACATTTTATTCTTAGCACTTACCACTACCTTAGATGAATTTACATAGCTGCATACAAGTTTAATGTCTGTTTCCTTCCATTATGACGTTAGGTCCTTGAAGGCACAGACACTGCTTGCTTGCTGTGTCAGAGCCGGAACCACAGGAGGGCTTGGTACACAGCAGACAATCAACACCTGGGACTATCACCGGCTGAATATGTAGGTAAGAGTAAGGGAGCCTAGCACACACTTGACTCACTTCCTAATCCTGCGCTACTGTAGCTGCCTTTTAAAAGACTGATTGCTGTCCCTTCTATGCAGCACTGTCACTTTCACCCACCCTTAACCTCATCTTGTTAGTTTTAACTCACTTGTCCAGCCCTGATGAGGTTTGTATTGATTCTGATTATCATAGTTTTCTTCCATATGAAATATTTTTAATTCAAACTACACAAAACTGTTGTGAGATAGTTAAAAATAATATGAGATACTTAAAACCATCCACAAAGGCACTTACAAAGTAAACAGTATCTAGTATGTGTTAAATAATCTATGATTAGTAGGCATTATAACTATTGGTAATGAGAGTAGTTGTATCTTTCCACCACTTGTCCATTCATAGATATGGTAGGTGAAGTGCCAGCATTATCATCACTTGACATAAACAAAATATGTGTTTAAAGCACTATTTTAGAAGCATGCACATATTTCCACAAATTGAGAGTAAAAAACACTGTAAATGAATTTGGAGCCAGGATTCATTCCATAAATCTATTTGCTCTCACGATGGGTAGAGAGGCAATGGAGATGCAGGGCCGGAATGTTTCCCATTATTGGGCCTCATGCTTGCCCTACAAGGACCTCCTTTGGAAATACGGATAGTTAAACCTGCGTGGACCATCAACTCCCGGCCTCCTGTCTGACCCCGACAGCAAGGATACCATTTGTAATCGTTCACATCATGAACAGGTATTATGTTTCCAACAGTTCATTTCACTGGGTCACTGATTAACCATCATGTGAGAGTTTTGGATGTTGCCCTGTTTGAATTTGGAGCCAAGAATAATGAGAGGTTAACTCCAGTACCAGTCACCTATCATTCCTCTAGGCTTTTAGAGTACATAGAACATATGGTTGTTTGTAGTTTGGCAAAATTTATCTTATTCAAAAACTAAAGTCAACATAAAAAGTAAAAACACTTTACATACAATTTAGTTTTTTAATCAAACTATAATTAATAAATACCCTTAAACTTAGCTATTAGAACTCATCGCAACAATAGCAATGTGTCTCTGTCTCCTTTCTTAGGAAACGGAAGTTCTAAGTGTGAGATATTTGGGACCATACCCTATGATCACCTACAGCATATATTTTGATCTCTTCAAATAATATTATGACTTCAAATAAGTGCATCCCTAAGGGATAGAGAGGTGATGGAGGAACAAAGTTGTCAACAGAGAATTGAGCTGAACAGTACATGGGAAACCCATAGACGCCCACCAAATTATGAACCCTCTCAAGATTTATTAAATATGAGAGCTCAATATGTGTGTCCATGGATCAATTAAAGCACCTACTGTGTGCTCGTCACATGCGTCAACAACCATACATGTCCCAGTAAGAAACATCTGGGTCCAGTTTGACTCTGCATTCAAGTCTACGCCAGTGAGGAGTGAAGGTGGGGGGAGCTGAAGCCTCATTTGTGCCTAAAGCACTTTTCCAGCTGGTTCATGTTCACAGTTAATTTTACTGAGGTGAACCTCTTCCTCAGTAGCCTCTGTGCTTTCCTATGTAAGCAAAGCTTTATGGTACAGCAAAAATTGAAGCCATTAGCAGAAAGGGCAAATGAATGCTAGATCTAAAGGACGTATGAGGTTCATATTTGTGTTCTCTGTTGTCAAATGCCGGTAAAATGCTTAAAACAATAAGATAAATCAAAGGCAATATCGGTCCTACCTTGGGGCTGGTATTTGGGCTTCATTCTAATTTAAAGAGAGTGTAAAAAAAAAAAAAAAAGACCTCTTGGGAATGGGAAGTATTTGCATTATCTGACTAGATTTCAAAAATATGTGCTGAAAGAATCAGACAATTATGAAATCTAAATTTGACATATAAGAGGAAACAGGTGCTTTTTCAGAAAAAGATAAATGTATACAGAGCCATAAAACATCACCCATTTAAACTTAAATCTTCATAAATAAGGAATAATTATTAAAATGAATGGATCATCATGATGCTCTTAGAATGTTCCTGCAATTTAGGATGAAAGAAGAGTGAATGAAGAACTGATAAATGCATGAAGAGTGATCTATAGTTAGGTGCACACACATAACCACCCAATGTGACACCTTATCAGAGCCTGCCTAATCCAAGAACTCTCTCTGTTATCAAAACTCAAATGCAAACCAATCTAGTTTAGCAAATAAACACACATACTCCTGGAAGGGAAAACATCGTGAATAACTTGAATAGGACTTTACTTGGAAACCACTTCCATTGTATTACCAGAAAAACGACTTTAATTTGTTTCCAGCTGTGAGTCGGTGCAGTATTCCATAATGGACTCAAAGGCAGGAAGCACTGTTCACTCTCTGCTCAGATTTCTGGTGTCAGAGTACAGCTGATGAATCACATGCCATCCACGACTGCTTTCAGCAAGGAACCAGCAGTATTCTTGGTTAAAAGGTATTTTGCAGCAGCATTGGAACAGCTGCAACCACTCTGGAAATGACAACTATCAGAGAAACAGTGTACATGTATATCAAGTTAAGATGTGTTTACACCAGCCACAAACAGAAGAGCAATGCTAATACAGCCAATCTGCCTAAGTACCGTTGGAAGAAACCCGAAGGAGAAGAGAAGACCTTTTAATGAGGCATCACAGTGCTTCCACTACTCAAGGCCAGAGGAGGCAGATTGCTCTTATTCCCAGAATCCCTGCTATTTCCCACTGCTGATGGCACATTTTTGCATATGCCTGGCTGATGGGAGGAAATTACAGGTCAAAAATCCATGCCTATTGCTAGAAATGAAAAATGCCTCATCCTCCTAAACCCAAACCTAGGGTAGAAAATAATCAACCCCTCAGGTTTCATCTTCTCTAGAGAAAAGAGCAGAAAAGTGTAGCAAGTTCTTCTGTGTTACAGCAACATACAAAGGGCTGATTTGTGCCAGATGCTCAGTGCCTGTCTGCAATGAGAATCACTCCACTGTGGACCTCAGGTAATTATGGCTGCAAGTAAAAGGGTGGAAAGGCTCAGATTCCAAGGTAGTCATCACTCCTGCAGGTGATTCAGGAACCAGAAGTCAATCATTTAAATTAAAAAATCCCAAAAGGGGCTGGAAAACCAGATGGAGTCACATCACCCATATGATGGGAAGTAGTAATGGTAGGGGGCAGATCTCAAGAAACAAGCAGCTAATGTTGCATTGTGTTGAAGTAGTCCCTCAGAAAAGAGGAACATGCTCATCAGATTACTGATGGGAAAGAGAGTTGATTTTAAGAAGCTTGGTTAATTAAATTGGCAACTCACATAAGCAACTCAACTCAAAGGTAGTGGAGTAAGAGACACCCAGGGTATTCTAAACTGCACTATCTCTCCATCTCTGTACTCTGAACTATCCAGGAGAGACTCAGAAGTTTCGTGGGCACAAAAATACCAAAAAAGTTATTGTAGTAAAATGGAAGTTCTCGTGGCCAGGGTGCTCACGTGACCCTAATCTACTTGCCCACTGTGCACCTGCAGTGATGTGATTAGTTTATTGCATGGGTGCATGCTTACACACTTGTTGGCAATGAGCCATTAGTCTCTGTGTTGTTATATAAAGAGTTCTACCCGGTGCTCTGCTTGGCTGCTAGTTGGCAGAGGCAGAGATGGAGATGGACTGAAGACTTGTCAGACGCGGATGTGATTCTAGCACTTGATCTGTCAATGCAAGAATAAAGCTTGGTATAAACCCTTTTACTGCCAGCATTCAGTTGTCATACTTGATCTCAGTGAATCCAGAGTGAACTTGCCCCAAAATGAAACCCCCTTCCAGCATGACAGTTATTGTAACACATGCATGGCAAAAAAAAAACATGCAACCCCAACACAATGGGAGGATTTTTAGTGGATTGCCTCTCTTCACATATATTTCTCCCTCTTCACATAGATCTTACAGAAACAATGTAACTCAGATACTCAATACAAAATTAGGGAAAGGACCCAAACCCTGACACTTTTCAACAGCTGAACTCTAATATGCAAATTTGGAAGACTCTTATCATGAAACTAGAAGCCTGAAAATATCCAAGTACAATATGCTAAATGCCCTGAAAGGAAAATCGGTGACACCTTCTTTCTATCATCACAAAAAATAAATGTTTGAAAAAGTTTGTTATTATAATAATGAAAGCACCCCCTCTTCCTGCTCCCCACACTATACTCTTCTTTTGATAAAGGAGTCTGAATTTTACTCCAGTATCAATAGCCTTGTTTATAAGGAGAAACCTGAAGGGACCCAGAGTACGAAATCTCTGGTTTAATGAGAGGAAGGTGAAAGCAAATGACTGAGGTATTCAGGTTCGCTGAAGAGACATACTTCCCAGAGAGAAAGCTAACCAAATTGAATCAACAGTATACAAGAGACTGGGGAGTGTAACAGATTGTTTTTTTTCCCTGTCTGCCCAAATCTATTCAGAATGCAACAGTTACCTTTGCAGGTGAAGCACATTAGCTGACAGAGGTGTCATTAGATTCTCTTAATGTACATGGAATAATTCACAAGCTAACAGCCTTTACCAGTGGCAGTTCCAAATGACATCATTGTCCCTCCCCTCCAATAGTGCATCTGCTAAGAGATTTCATGAATACAGGCTTGTTCTGCTGCCCAGAAGTTATCAGCCTGGTAAAGACATTCGGGGTCACGATCCTGCAGGCTAATGTTAAGGAACAATTTTCTTGGCACAGCTCTAGCAGTTTCTTCCATTAAAACTGAATTTAAAAGAGGATTTTTAAAAAGGATTCAGCAAGGCTCATACCTGGACAACTGCCCAGTAATGAGGGGCTGAATCATGCCATTCTCTTTGGCCTCGAATATTAGAGAGAATGAATATGGTTTTCCCTATGCAAAATTGGATGTTTTAATACATTTAATAAATTCATTATATCTGGCATTATTTCTAGTAGCTTTTTGGGCAAGAAGGTATAATAGATGTCTTAGCTTCAGAGAAGGCAGAAAATAACCCAGAGTTAGTGCTCAAATTTAACTCATCAGTACTAAGATCAGATGTGATCATTGCTTACAAGTGACTTTAGAGGGACTGTTTCTATTAGAAGGGACAATTAGATTGTGGAATGTCTTCTAGAGAGGTAATGGGTTTTGAAGTATCTTTATGTGGCATAGTTGAAACGTGAGAAAAGTTTGAGGGACCTGTTTCAACTAAAGCTTTTCCTACTCTTTTCCTACTCAATTTATATGTATGTATATATATAAGGCCAATAAATGAGACAGAATAGATCCATAGATTAGCCATTTTATACCACCAAAACTATATAATTTTAATAGGAATGGGAGACCATGTAATCAATGTGTTTTCTGGACAAAATGTTTATTTACTCTGTTCTTTGTGCCTTGTTTTTTATAGTAATACTCATGTATTGAAAAGGTTAATAGTCACCCCACCTACAACAGTACATCTATGCCTACACAAATTATTTCTTTGGTTTTACTGAATATTGAAAAGAAAATTCTTCTAAAGTAAAATTTGGAAAGAATATGTTCAGCAATGACTATAATGATTCTGTAATACAAATGCACATGCCTTAGCTTTTTCTATAATACTTTTACTTGAAAAATCTTCTCCAGTTTCAATTTTCTTAGAACTCAACGAACAAAGGAATTGAGAAAAATGTCTTTAAAATTCAAATAAGGTGTGAAATCTTAAACATTTATATATATTTTTGTTTTACAGATAAGATATATAAATAAAGAGATAGATAGATAGATAGATAGATAGATAGATAGATAGATAGATAGATAGATAGATAGATAGATAATTTAAATATGATATTTGTATTAGCAGGAACTTTTCTTCAAAAAACAAACAGGTGAAATCTCTATATGGTGTTTGACATTATATTTGACCTGAATATTCCTTTTGGGAATTTTGGAGTATTACATCTTCATAGTATAGAGAAGATTTTTAATCAGTAGCATAAACTATGCAAAATGTATTTCTCAAATGAAATCTCTCTCTGATAAGGAAGGGATATATTTCAGCTATTTCTAAACATGCTAAAAGTTAAGATCAAATTTTAATGTTCAATTGAAAACATACCCATTAATCATCCCTAGGAATTAGTGGCCTAATGACTCAGAGTATTATGTTTTATTAACGTATATTGCAAGTCCTTTAAGAAATAAGCAGCACTGTTCCCACCATGGGATCTAGATGCTGCTGTAGAAATGCTGATTAAAGTAGTAGTTATAGAAAAATGGCTGGAAGTTCTAACAGAACAGGATTTTTCAAGAAATACTCTGACTTTGTGTTGCCCCCCATTATGTTCTATCAATGTCCCCTGTCATATTATATAGTAACTAAAGGAAAGAGAGAAAGAATGAGACAAAGAAAGAACAAGGAAATCAACAGATACACAGACTTCTTTATACATCAGGAAAAGGCACTCAAGTCATTTCTAGTTCCGCTGCAGCAAAGGGACTCTCTGCATGAGGTTCATGGCAGCTCAGTAGAAAAAGGTCAGTAATTTCCTCACCCCCAATTCTATTTGACTGGACTCCAGGGAAGCTGCTTGAGGTATAACCCTTTGCCAAGATGCAATGAATGCAAAACCTTTACTGTCTACTCCTGTGGTTACAATTCATAAAGCCAATTGTGGAGACAGGCCGAAGTCTGTTGTCTGTAGTAAGAATTGTAAATGAGCTGCTGAGACATCCTGCTCAGGGAATTGCGTTAAAAAAGGTTAAGTGTAAACTGCCCTTTGGATTAGTCTGAACATTCCCATTATAAAAGTTGCTGAAACTAGTGGGAGGAAATAAAAGTTGAAAAAAAAAAAAGAAAGATAAAGATGTATTCTTGTAAGGCAATGTAGAAATGTAAAATCAGGCTTATGTTCTCAGTAAATACTTAGAAAATTATATCTGTTAATAGGTGAATAACATCTTATTACTTACTATTAGAGAAAAGAACATGAACCAAAAGTTCATTTCAGAAAATAAATTCTAAACTATTATTACTACCTAAAGAAATGTATTAGGTTACTCAGAGCATACAGTTCACACATTATGAACTATATATCTACCCTTTTAAATATATTAAAGTACTTCTTAAAAATTCAGCAAAATGATATTCAAATTAAAATATAAATATACTTTTAAACACTTCTAGGTTTTTATGATTCTGATTTATAAGGTGTGACCTCATTCTAACACATAAGGGAAATGCTATAATTAAGATTGCCTGCCTTTTAAACATTTTTATACAGAATGAATAATCTTACAGTGCTAATATATTGTTACACATAGGAATTTTAATAATGGTAGTATAGAAGTATAATGAAAAATAATGGTCCCCACTGCATCCTTACCCATCCCCAGTGCTGCTTCCCAGAGGCAACCACTTTGAACAGTTTTTGCTTTTAGTTCTTCTGGTAGTTACCTTCCATATCTCTGGGTAATTTCTCGATTCATTAATATTAATAATGGTGTGTGTGTGTGAGTATATATTTCTGCTATGATAGATGAGGATTAGCTGATTTCCTTTTCTGTAGCCCACTCATTTTTATGTTGTTATTTTAATTCATTTAGTGTTTCTTACTGGGTTTCCAAACATGCATGTAACACTTTGTCATAAGTAATCAAGCTTACACTTTCCAAGATGAAGCAATTAGGGCCTTGCATTTCCTTTCACCTCTCCTCTCCATTTGGGTCAGTCACACTTGATTTTACATTTCAATTGTTGATAACATTTGCACAATTTTGTACCATTAGAGTCACATTTTTTGCTTACAAATTGACCCAAATACTGAAAGTATTTAGCAGTGTTTATACCATTTCACTATGAAAATACTGTGAACTACAATATCAAGGGTTAAGGTACTATGTGCTTCTGTATAGTAGCATAGTCATGACCTTTCTGGCCCTCCAAGGAGAGAATTTAAGTGGATTCTCCCCACTTCTCTTTAAGTCACTCACAACAAACTTCCCTTGTACTTAGAAAATCCCTCATATTTTCATACTTGAAAACCATACTGGCATGGTTTTAACTTTTATATTTATTATGAATATATTATTTTAAAAATATAAAATTGTTTTTTTCCATTTTAGGAATAAGAAATATCATGTCACTTTTATCTTTCAGATTCTCATCACTCTGTTTGATATCTGTTTCATTCTATTTCTATAAACAGAGTAACTTCCTGTTCTAATTCAATTTGAGTTATTTCAAATTTGGACTATTATTATTTCAATAGATTTTCTTCTTCTTGAAATTTCCACTTTGTTTTCTTGTACTTTGCAACCCTCTTCATGTTCTATAATTGCACCATTTCACATTTTGACCAGGAAGTTATTATTATATATGGTAGGAGGATTTAAAGACATACATTTTTCTTTAGCTCTGGAAAAGTTTTCTTGTATTATTTCTTTGATAATGTTTGTCCTTTTACTATCTTTTTTTCTTTTCCTTCTAGAATTTGTTAGTTGAATGTAAGATTTAATGGACTGATCCTCATATTTACCTCATGTTGTTGTTTGTTTGTTTTTTTAGGAGAGCAAAGTACAGGCTTTTATTTAGAAATAAAGTGAGAGAATAGAGCTCCTGGCTCATGCCAGGAGGGGACAAGAGAGCCCTCATGTTGTCTTTTTCAAAGAGAAAATACACATTCTGAGAAACTCTCTCAATTTTCCACCGCTTAGACATTTTTTTAAATCACATATTTAAGTTCAAAAACACTTTCTTCTTTTCTGACTATCCACTTTTCATAGTATCCTTTTCAAGTATTATACATGCTCGTTTTCAAATTTCTATTAAGTTACATAATGTATAGGGACATTTTCAAAGATTCTCACATTTCTGCACATCTTGTAAGTAGTGGTATGGACTTCCTTTAGTCTATATTATCCTTTCAAGAATGTTTGCATAGAAAAAGATTTGGAAGATAATAGTCTCCCTTTAAAACAAAGGGCAAATTTGTTTATTGCTCAGTATAATAAAGATGATGTTGACCCACTCTGATGAGAATGTCAGGCCAACTTACTGCCCATTGTAAATATTTCCTAATATCAGAGTTTTTTTTCTGTAACTCAACTCATAACATTGGTGTCACTTGGCCCTGTTTGAAGCAGACTCTGGGGATAGGGGCTTAAGGAATCAGAGAAAAAGTCCTCATTTCCTGTTCACAGCTATTGCTGTGAATAATAAAGAGTACTCTATCTATGATCTAGAAGACTTATGCCTCTTTCATTATCCACAAAGCTGGCAGACCAGTCAAGGCAAGTAGGGTAAAATCTCAGACCCTTCAGGGCCCTGGATTCATGTTATATTTTAAGTTATCTTCTGATTGTTCTGTTATTTCTATTTCTTCTGGGGTCAGCTTTCTGTGGTTAATCACATTCTTTACTTTTTCTGTTATTCTTCAGGCTTCCTTCAAATGTCTTTTTTTTTTTAAATTATGTGTTTATATTTAAGAAAAGGAGAACTAGAAGAAAAAGTGGTGTTACTATGAGGATCTTGAAACCAGGAAGAGTGGGGAGAGAACTTAGACACTTTGTCCTGGTTGGAATAAAGAGGTCAGAAGTTTAATTGCCCAATGTGCAGAGCTGTGCTCTGGGACATTAACATTCCTGCTGCCCTAGTTTTCAAAAATTAGTTTAAAGAGGGTTCTTTTTGTTTATTTATTTTGTTTTGTTTTCTTTTTCCCCTAGAGTTTTGTCTGCTAGGCCTTCTGTAAAGGGGGATGGAGAATAATACAGATTTAATGTGAGTTAACTCTTCACCATATGTTTACAACTAATTGCAGTATAAGTATTTACAATGTCTATTTAGAAAATACATTTAGAAATACACACACATTAATACTCAAAATGTTATTGGTTTTAATTATGAATAACTCATCCATAATCCTTTAACACAGTGCTTCTAATTCCCTTGTACTAATAACTACTTCAGACTAATCTTTTTTATTTCTCTTTCATCTATTCATTTAGTTCCCCATGTACTAATCTCTAAATGAAATAAAAGACTGGACAAAGTTAATGAGAACATTAGAAACCCTACATTTAAATGTGTGTTTCACTATTTTCTCATCTATTCAGTAACTTGTTTTATTTTGATTTCTTTCTTTTGAAATGGATGATCTGAGGCATACTCCTGACTCCAGGTTATTAGCAAAACTTGATTTCCTGAACATTTGAAATTCTCATTCCAGTTATTCAACTTGTATTACTGGTGAACTAGAAAAGGAAAATATCCTGTTTAAAGTAAAACTGTTTCTGTGTTATATCACTTGGAGGGATAATTTTTAAAGCTTGACTATACCCATTATTTTATGTTCTAAAGGATTTCCTCCTTGAATATTCAGTAGTATATCTTTATACTTGAACCCTCTAAAAATAATAGTGATTTTAATATGGCCATTTGTATGTTTGATGACCCACAAACTCTAGGGTCAGCATGACTTACTTAATTTCATGCCATTATTTCTTATTTTACTCACATTAATCTAAGTAATTCTACCACCTGAAGGCAGTCCTATAAATGTTCTCATTTCAATTAAGACTTTTGAGTGTTTTTGAACTGCCATTTAGCCATATTACACCTTATTGTTTGTGTCACTCTTCCATGAAATGTTTCAAAATGTTTTTTCTCTGCCTAAGGGGATGAAAAAGACCTGTATAAAGTCATCAGGTTATGTTGAATTATTTGATGAATTACTATGACGAACAGGGTTTCTTCCGAAGTCCTAATTATCATTATAGTCAGTCCAACTAACCAGAACTTTATTTCCCCTGTTACCTTGAACAACACTGACTGCTGAGTGTCAGAATTCTTCTACTGCAAGGAAATAAAAATTTCATGATATTCACTTACTGTCAAGGTCGAACCAATTTTTCCTGTTTCCAACTCTTACTCAATGTTTTAGAATATTTTCTTTACCTACCGATGTGTATATCTTAATAGAAACTTACATATTTTTGGTACCACTGTAATTTTTCTTTGTGATTATGAAAGGGTTTGTCTTTATGTAATATAAATTTCAAACTAAGCAAATTTTTTCATGTATACATTGAGCATATTTTAAATGAAAGGTACTGTTATTTAAGGGTTTATTGGCTTTTGCGCATTAGGTCCTCACTCTGTATCTCCCCCAGTAAAGCTGCTTAAAATCTATACATTATTATTGCTTAATCATTTCCTATTTGTAAAATTCAACTAAGATAAAAGGAGTTTCTATGAATTTTCTGAACAAGCCATTCTTATTCCTGTTCATGAGCGTTCCTATACCCGGGCCCTTCTGCTGTGCCCCATCCCTCTTCAGGACTAGTTTCCCCCAACAAGGTCCTATGGGATCTAATCCCAGGCTGTGGCTCTGACCACTTTTCCTACTATTTCCTCCTGTATTTATTGCATTGCTGCTTACTGACCTCCATTATTTTCTCACAAATATTGAGCATATTCCTATCTCATGGCCTTTCCCTTGCCACTTTATTTGACTGGAATGTCCATTTTCCTTTGGAAACCTATCTCCTTCCTTTCACCATCTCAGACCTTCCCATCACCCTTCCTGAAGTGCCATCATGCCCATCACTTTTTATGTGAGTACTGGGTGGTATTCATTATCCTCATCAATACCTAACATTATACTACACACACACAGACACATGTTATATATAAATATTTACTGTCTATTCCTCAATTATGAATGTAAGCTTTATGAGGACAGGTACCATGCCTTTATACTGACAGTGGCATCCCTTGTAATTCAAACAACACTTGGCACTTAAAGGGGTTCAGCCAATTTTTGATGAACGGAATAAAGGCCGATTTTTACTTACTCTTCAAGATCTACTTTCAGTATTACCTCATTTATCAAAATTCACTTGATTTTCCATTCCACAAATTGAATTAAATTTCTTACACTTAACCTTCTACAGTTTTATATATATATATATATATATATATATATATATATATATATATATATATATATATATATATCTTATATCTTATATATAATCTCATCTGTAATCTTACTAAACCTTACTTAAACTTCTACAGTTTTATATATATATATATCTTATCTCATATATAATCTCATCTGTAATCTTACTAAACCTTAGCACTCCTTTTTACTTCTTGGTGTACAGTTCTTGCATTGAATCCCATTTATCCTACTCAATAGCAAAATACTATGACATATATTTAATACCAGGAAATTAGGACTAGTTTTCTAAGAAATATTTGGATGGGACAGAATAGAGAGAAATATAAAAACACAGTCAACCAATTTTTGGTTAAGGAACAATGACAGTCTTTTCTACTAATGGTGCTGGAAGAACAGGGCATCCATATGAAAAAAAAAAAAAGAAATTTGGACACTATTTAAACCACCACAAAAACTAACTCAAGAGTGGATTATAGACCTAAATGTGAAATGCATAACAATTAAACTCTTAGAAGATAACACAGGAGAAAATCTAGATGACCTTGAGTCAGTTTCTGATTTATATAAAGGCAGGAGTGACAAAGAAGATAATTGTTAAGCTGGACATCATGAAGAACTTGTGCTGTGCAAAAGGCAATATCAAGAAAATGAGAAAAAAATCTGTAGACAAGGAGAAAATACTTGCTATGAGCACATTTGATAAAGGAATGTTATCGAAACTATATGTAGGACTCCTAAAACTTGAGGATAAGAAAATGAACAACTCAATTTAAAAATAGGCCAGATACCTTGACAGACATCTCACCAAAGATCTACAGGCAGTGAATACTGAGATACCATGGTACACCTATTGGAATGGCCAAAATCTATAAGACTGACAATACCAAATGTTGGTGAGGATGTAAAGTACCAGGAACTCTCATTCAATTATGTTCCTTGGTATTTAACCAGAGGAACTGATAACATATGTCCACTTAAAACCTATACATGCTTATATCAGTTTTGTGCATAATTGTCAAAGCGTGGAAGCAACTAAGATGTTTCTCACTAAGTGATGGATAAATAAACTGTGTTACATTCAGACAATGGAATATTATTTGGCAATGAAAAGAAATAGACTACCAAACCATGAGAAAACATGGAGGAACTTTAAAGGCATATTACAAATGAAAGAAGCCACTCTGCAAATGTTACATACTGTGTGATTCCAATGATATGACATTCTGGAAAAGGCAAAACTACGGAGACCATAAGACTATCAGTGGTTGTCAGGGACTGAAGGGAGGGAGGATGACCAAGCAGAGCGCAGAGAGGTTTCAGGGCAATGACTCTAGTCTGTAAGATACTGTAATAGTGGAGACACATCATTATACATTTGTCCAGACCAACAGAATGTAAAACACCCAAGAGTGAGCCTAAAGTAAACTACAGACTCTGGGGGATAATAAAGTGTCAACATAGGTACAGCAGTTGTCAGAAATGTGCGACTCTGCCAGAGGATCTTAACAATGGGGAGAGACTAAGCAGGTGCAGGTAGTATATGAGAAATATTGACATCATACTCTCAATTTTTCAGTGAACCTGAAACTGCTTTAAAAATATTCTGAAAGGAAGTTTTGCTGCAGCTCAGCAAAATGTAAAGTTAGCTAACTCCCCCAATGTTTTTTTTTAGCCACCTGTAACTCCTGGTGGTAGCAATGCTACAGGAGCGGTGATCAAACCACAGAGCTGATGTTCCACTGACTTACATTCCCCATACGCCTTTTTCTTGGCCTCACTAAGCAAAAGTGATTGAAATATCCAAATACAGGTTTTGTTTTGGGTTGTGTGTGGGTGTATTTTTAGAAAACCTGATGGTCTTCAAAATCACCCACACCTTAGTGGATAAATGGGTAAGATGAAGAGAAGAAAGAGAAGGGAACAGTGGTCATTTCTGGAGCAAAAATGCCCATTTGTCTTCAAAACACTTTTTTTTTCCCCCCGCAGGTATTCAAAAGCAGGAAATGGAGAGAAAAATAAATGATTCTTCCCCCCCTTACATACTTTTGCTTGACTGACAAATAACTAAAAAATCTGAAGAAATATTCAACAAGAGTCTCACATATTTTCTTGGGGTCTCTAAGCTGTTTTAATCATAAGCTAGTTTTATAGAAGTTATTTACAAAATTCAAACTGTGGACTCATAATATGAATAAAATTAATCTTGCATATTTTTTAAATGCTTAGCTTTTGGGGAAGAAAAAGGGGAAATCACGATGATAACTTCCACTTTTTCAAAGGTTTACTACCATACTAAAGGAACAATTTGGGTTTGAGCCAAAGGTTGAATGAAAAAATACATTATAGTTCACAAGAAAATAAGATTTCCAGTGTGTACATTTGAAAATGTGTAAAAATGTAATACAATACCCTGCTCGTATGATTCCCTATTCTTTCTCAATTCCTTGTTGCTTTTATTTAACATAATCACATTAGAGGAACCTTAAGTCAGGATGTGAGAAACTAGTGATGAGTGTTTAATAGCTGGACCAGAATCCATGATTTTCATTATTTGTATTTTTTTTTTACCAATTCCTAGTATATGAACAGAATATTAGTAAATAACCAATGTTCTACAATGTGTATTCTCTGTATGTGCTTTCTTCCTGTTTTTATCCTCTTATCTATAGTTGCAACCCTAATGTCCATACTTATGACACTTGGCTGTGTTTCTCTGAGTTTTTCTTTCTCTCTTCCAGAGCTTTGAATCCATTTCCAATGACCAATGGGCCATTTCCACTTGTCTGCTTTATTAATGTACTCTGAAATGGACTCATACTCACTTTCTGAGCAGCAACTCCACACATTTCACTATTTCTGTGCCTCATACAGTATTTCCTAGTTTGAATCTCTCAGTCAGGGGTCAAATCCAGCATCCCATGGATGATAAGAGAACAGTGAACATGATTTCTGTGTAATTTTTGGCCCTCTTGTTGGTCTAATATAGTGTTAACAAATAAATAACATTCAACGGGCTCCCACACCATAGTAATTGAGTGGCCTTGGCCTGTAGGCAGTGGCACAGAAAAAGCCCATTTAGCAATGTGTAAGAATTCACACAAGTTATCCCTCCCAACAGAAGGCGATGGCCGTGTCCTGGGGTCAAGGCTCAAGTGAGCGGACTGTGGGCTGCACTTCAGCTACCATTTGCTTCCCTGGACTGGAGAATTATGTAGCAAGTCAGCTGGCCAATGCATATGGTGGATTTAGATACAGGCTCTGAGTGCAAAAGCATGGGTTCAGGGCAAGGCTATAAATGGCTCAGGCTAACACAAATCCTAAAAGTACAGATGGTGATGTTAGCAGGTGTGACCTGGGAGACACTGGGCCTGTGTACGCATTACTTTGAGAATCCTGCACTGAATCACTCCAAACGACAACGAGGAACCATGTAACCCATTATAACTACCCCCAACCTAGGGTCCTGCTCTCTTCCATATATATATATATATATATATATATATATATATATATATATATATATATATATATATATATATATAATTACTGCCTTCAGATTAAATTGCAGCTATTGGTTTCAACACACTATTATCCTATTTAAAAATATTTAATGGTCCCATACTCTCTACATCCTAAGGGCATTTGGGGTCCTTTAAAAAGATCCCTAGATGACAAATAAAATCTCATTATTCAAGACTTGCCTTCATGATACCCATATTCTAGTAAAATCAAGGTATCTGTCATTTTCAGAGAAACCGATGAACCCTTGAATATACTAAAATATTTATCCCACTGAAATTGTGTCTATTTTTCAAAGAATCTATACTTCAAGCTACTCAACTGAAAATTCATTGACAGGATTTTTTTTTAACTACTTAAACTCCTAAAATGCTTGTACTGATACTACTTCCATAACTGGTATGCAGTTCTCATACGGAATCATCTGATTTAGGTTAATTTTATGCAAATGTAAAACAAAGTTTAGTAATTGAGATACTTCAGACTGTATTTCTACTTTAGATTTTCCTAACTTTTATCTATGTACTTCCACACAATTAATAAAAACAAACTAATTTATTCAATAATATATCTGACAAACAGTCATGCAGTATTCCGGGAACCAGAATGCATCCTGCAAAGGATTTCCATGGAACACAGAGCAGAGGGTTGGCTTAATGGTTCTTTTCACTTTGCTATGGACTGTTTTACCATCATGTTTATACAACAGATCTACTGTTAGAAATGTAATAAACTATATCAGAAATGTCCTTTTTCACATTGTCTTACGGACTAAAGCTGGAACATGATCATACTGTCTTAGGTCCCTGGGAAACAAGTTTGACAACAACGAGCTTCATTATCCCATGACTGCAATTCCTTATGATGAAGGATTAACTCTTATTTGTCTTTTTTAACACTAAGCACAGTTCCTGAGCCAAAGAAAGAACTAAATATATGACGACGTCCTGAATGAATGAATGTATGATAAGAAAGGAAACTTTTTTATCTCTTTTTATCAAAAATAGGCCTGGATGAAGTTAGGAGCCAATTTATTTCTCCCAAGAGAGAAAGGAGAAACATTTGATTTATATTTACATATATATATACACACCTTTTTCATTTCTCATAATCTTAAAGATCACATGGCCAGAGGTTCATGGGGCCATCATCACATTTAATTATTATTGGTCGGTATTCACGCATTTGATTCTGAGATGACAGATACTATCCCTGACTAAAACACTCTGCCATTTTCAAAAATGTAAAGGTATTAGTGAAAAAAAAATTGGCCTTAGGTTCAATCTAGATCACAGAGCTGTTTCCCAGCTTATAAGAAATATGAGAGAGAGAGACAAGTTAAATAACACTACCAGAAAACAAACACAAATTCAAAATGTGTGAAATTTCACAGAATAACTGACTGTGTTTCTTCAACTGACCCTGTTTCTTGGCATGAAAATAAGGGAGAGAGGAAACACTTCTCTGGATGTAAGAGGACTCAAGGAACATGACAACCCAAAGGGAATATGTGGGCCTTCCTGGGGTCACGGTGCGAACAGACCAAGTGCTAAAAGATGTTTTCAGGACAATTGGGAAAATTGTGTATCAGAAGATACTGGGATATATTATAAAGGTAGTTAAGTAGTTGTTTAAGGAAACATCTCTATTTTTTAGGATTCACGTTGAAGTAGGTGGAAGTAGATTGACAGACTGTCTAGCACTTGCTTTTAAAAGGCTTTGGTAAAAAACAGTTGGGGTACGAGGCCAGAAGAAGAAAGTGTAGCACATCGTAATCACTACTGGGTCTGGGAGGTAAGGTTCAGTTTCTATTGTTCAAATATTTGAGGTTTTTCAGCTCAAAACTGTATTTAAAGGTGCCCAGGAAAAGGTCACGATCAATTTGTACAGTTCAGTTTGAAGAAGGTTCAGTTAGGATGTTATTAAATGTATTTATAAAATAATAAGGTGAATTTAGAGGTCCTCCTTGGAACAAGAATGGTCTATATTAAAACAAATAAACGTTGAACAAACTGGGAAAGGGGGTCAGGGCGAGAGAAGCTTGTTTCCAATGCTGACAGCGTTCTCCTGGGGAGGGTCAGTTGTGGGACAGATTCTTTTTCATTGTCCTCTCCACATCTGGTGAGAGCATGCATGCAGTATGAACCAGAAAGGATTTGTCCTTCTACTGTGACCAAATAAAAGATAACAGCAGAGGAAGGAGAGATGTGTTATAGAGTCCACCGGTTGCAAAAGGTATCAAAGAAAGAGATAGCCTTGCTGTGACTGAGACAGGGGAAGCTGTGACCAGCCAGAAAGTTAAGAACAAATTCTTGAGACTTTACACACACACACACACACACACACACACACATATCTGTAGATGTATAAAGCTGTTTTCTTAATCTGTGGACAGACTTAGAGGTGTCATATTATTAGCTATCTATTCAGGGCTGAAAAAAGGAATATGTGAATAATTATGACATCTATGACGTGTTAGAACTTACTATTTATCAAGTATTGAATTACAGTACTTCTATGCATTATTTTACTTAAACCTGAACTCTGTAGGTAGATATAATTAGCATAATTTTAGAGATGAGAAAACTGTGACTAACAAAGCTTAAGAATTTGCTTAAGCTAGCAATAGGCAGAGGTGGGATTCAAACATAGGTCTGTCTTCCCTGTTTCACATTTGACCTTGGAAATATAGTATGATAATTTAGCTAAAAATTAAAATCAGTGGTATGTGAATCTGTGTTTAAAATGCATTCATGACTTAAAAAGATACATCAAATATACATGTATCAAATATATATTTCCAAGATGTTGCTTAATGAGTCATTTTTAAGACTATGCATAGTAAAATTAAGGTCAGTTGTTAACACAGGTATTTGGATATTTTATTTTATTAAATTAATAAAGACAATAACGAGGGAATCTTTTTCTCTCTCTTAGTAAAGCACGATAACATTTTAATCCACAAAGTCCAAACCACTAATCAAGTGGTCCTTCTTCAACTCAGACAGTCTATAATAAGTTGCATAAGATTCTTAGACAGTAAACTGGAAGTCAAAAGAGAAAAAAAGGAGAAAATGGCCAGTGTGCTACTGGTCTACCTCAGGAGCACTCTGATGTCATCACAGAATGGCTGCCTCGAGCCTGGTGCTGGCTGGCAAGTTCAGTCTGCATCAGAGAAGCAAGCCACTGCCTAACGCCCTTGTGAAAGGGTTCTACTTGGTCAGTCCCCTCAAAGTCTGCTTGCAGGTAAGAAAAGGTGCGAGTTACCGAACCACTTTTTTGCTGCCATGAGGGCCAACAACAATTGCACTGAATGGGCGATTAATAGCTTTACAGGTAAATGCCGATTAGAAGCGCTTTCCCAGGTAAACTCATTAATAGGAGCACCTCCACAGGATCTCTCAGTAGTTGTGCTAAGAGTCTGTGGTGTGAGTGCTTGCGTGTTACAGGGTCAGCGAGGCCTGATGGCTGCAGTCAGCCACGGGCAGCTCGTTAGTTCCCGTGCCCTCCTCAAACAGCGGGCACAGCCCTGCCTTGGGACGTCCTGACTGGCCATTTTCTCACTTCCCACTGTAGTGACTTTGCAGAGTCATCCTTGTGTTGCCTTCTAAATGTGTGTTTTTTATAATGTGGTAGGGTGGCCCGTGCAATTTAGGAAAGATATCTAAAGTGATAGCTTAGAAATGAAGTAAATTGGCATCCTAAAGTTACACATTATTTTCTCTATAAAGTTATTAAATGTCTACATAGGGGACAATGGAAAAAAAATGGAAGTTTTCGAATTTTTAGTTTTCAGAATACACTGCCAGACAATCACCTCCCAGTCCTGGAATCTGTGGGTCACATTTGTGGGAAGTGGCGTTACCTGATGGGCCTGCCCTTTGGGACAGCCTATCCTACCACATAATTTCTGTAGACATAATTAACTCCACACTCATGCCTTTTCCTTGGCCTACGTACATACACTTCCCAAGTCTAAAACACTCGATCTCTGATTCTGTTGTTCTTCCTTTAATGCAGACAGTGTAGAATTTTATACTTTAGGTAAATTCATGGACTGTAGCCATACCATTACCCAGGGAGAATAGTACAATATCAATTGTACAATACTTTTCAAGTGCTCACACATATTTCATCCTTATTAAAATACTTTAAGTGAGAAAGGTGAAATTTATGTTCCTAAATTTATGGTGTAAACCTAATCTAGATAAAAACTTTTGATCTCGAAGTGTACTTATTATGTGCCTTATGTACATTGTGGGATAAATTACAGCATTTCCAGAATCTCCTGCCCGGCCTTAGTCCATTTATACATCAATACGTGCTCATCACTGCAGCCTCTAGCAGCCTCCAGGGCAAGGGGTGGAGAGAGAACGGCCATTCGGTTCTCCCCTCCGTTCCTGGTATATAATTGGTCTGGCATCTGCCAGTCACCAAGGACCCACCAATGGAGTTCCTCCCAGAAGGGGTGGGTAGAAAGCAGGGAGTGGGCCCCCAGGCAGAATGTGAGTGGCCAGAGGAGACAGACGGGGCCAGACTAGCGAGTGAATTTGAGCAAGCTTTGAGCAATAAAAACAGTTTCTCCCAATTTACCCTTTTTATTGACTTATTTCAGTTTTACAGGTTTCACTGGGGATATATTCCAGACCAGGAACATCCTGCCCCCAGAACTACAACATTAACTAATTTAATCATCACGAAGGCTTAATTAGCTAGGAATAATCTTCGAGATTTTTAGAGGTATAGGTATTTGCCAGTATGTAGGTGAACCAGAGGTCATTGGTCAAAGGTTAAAGCTCTTTAGCCAACTGAATGCTAACACATGTCCTGTCTGAGCAGTTCTGTGAAATGCTATGTAGCTGTTTTATGCCTCAGTTTCCTCCTGAATGTGTATAAATGTTTTAACTGGGTATAATTGTAGTTCTAGTTAACAATGTAGATGAGAACATTGTACATATTTATTAGCATAACACCTGTCTTACAGGAGCTCAGGGCATGTTAGCTGCTATTACCAGAATTAAGACTTACTTTCTCTTCACTCAGCCCTGTCTTGGACCAGAGGTAAACTTGAAATTAACAGGACAGTCATATGGGAAACAGACTGTGTTTTCAACACTGACACTTCTTTGAATCTTTAATAATCTGAACCCACTTGAATAGGTTTGTAAAGTGAAAAAAAAAAAACTAAACAAACCAAACTTCTTTTAATGGCTATCACACAGAAATTGTAGATAATGCTAAAATTACTCTGTAAATAAATTGGGGTACATTATTCCATTTAGATTAATCTTATTCACTTGCAACAGTGAAATGATAAATTTTTGTGATTATTCATTATTCCATCATTCTACATGGGTAAGAGAAATATCTTCTGGCCCTTGGCTATGAATCAAGGAAACACAACACGAATAGGACTTACATCACAACTTTATAGGTGCCTTTAAAGCAACCTCGGAGGTACAATGATAGAAATACAGACAGGCTATGACAGGAGTTACCCGACCTGGGCAAATGACAGCTGTTTCCTAGTAGTAGTAGTAAATGAGCCACGTGGGAATCACGGAGGAACAAACCTGTAAACACAGAAACAGGCTGAAATTAAGTCACCAAGGTGAGATACCGTGCGGCGGGTGCAGAACACTCAAGACAGGCAGGGTTGATGGAGTGGAAATGTCTGACTAAGGGAGCAAGAGGTTGGTCTGGGGAAGTATGCAGGGCGAGGTGGCACACGGTTTGCCACATTATGCTAAAGGAAATGGCTCGATTTTGATCAAGATGGCAATGGGTAGCCGTGCAGGACTGCTAGCAGCTAAGTGACAAGGTGAGACCTGTTTTTTGGGTGGATTATGCTGACAGCTGTAAAAAAGGTGAACCACCGGGAGGTGGTATGAGACTTAGTAGACACGGGAAGAGAGAGCAGCTAGTGCACTAGTTAGAGGAAAGGTTTTAAGCAAACCATGGGGAAGATGGGTGGGAACTGTGAGGCAGGAATAACAACTCATTATGACAATCTGGGGGGAAAAGGCACAGTTGTGACTATCAAATAAGAGTAAATAACCCACATTAGGGAGTAATCTAGAGAAAAACATGTCTTGTTAAGGAAGGATTTACACAGGGGTGCTCCAGCTACTGAAGAACACAGTCTGCCTCAAAACAGGATCTTTTCTAAGAGCACCACAGTCAGCTGCTGGTGCCCTTTGAATCGACTCTACTGTGAGTCAGCTCGGAATGCTCTGCCGGGGGCTCATTCAGAGGGTCTCACTCAGAACGCTGCAGCCTCAGCACTACTGGAAATTCTAGAGCAGATAATTTGGTGCAGGGGCCTTTCCTTTGCATTTGCCAGATATTTAGCAGCAACTCTGGTCTCTA
Source organism: Manis javanica (assembly GCF_040802235.1). Taxonomy (NCBI): domain Eukaryota; kingdom Metazoa; phylum Chordata; class Mammalia; order Pholidota; family Manidae; genus Manis; species Manis javanica. The sequence goes on from NC_133167.1 coordinate 103,953,968, forward strand.
CCCACTCAAGACAAGTAGCACCAACAACTATCTTCAGACAGTGCTACATGTCCCCTGGAGGACAAAAGAGCTCTCGGATTTACCCTTGGTTTGATTCATCTTGCAAAGTGCTAGAATTGCTTAGCTACCACAGAGCCCCTGGACCCAGTGTACTTTAAATTCTCCAGGATGCAACAGAGAGAGAGAGAGAGATTGTGCATGTGTGTGTGTGCACAGATCACCAGGGGAAACAGAGTAGTGGCAGATCACCCTGGGTCTCACAAAAAGCCCATTCCAATTCTACGAATGTCTGCAGCTGTTTTAGCTCCTCACCATCAGATAAGCTCATTTATACCTGAGCCAATTCCACTCAAAATTTTCTGATTTCTATTTGACCCCTGTCTTTAAACAATCAACGGCATTATTTTCCAGAAGTAAAACAACATGTGCCGGGTTAATATCAACACCCTGTCTGTTCACTGCCTAACTTACTAAAGCAGCAACATCGAGCCCAGAGCTCTTCTTCTCAGAATGGTACAGAATGTTGCCACTTTCGATATTTCTATTGATGTTACAACAACTAAGTGACACATGTCCTAGAAAATTCCCAGGAGAGAAATCTCTGTTGCTCTCCACTGACCAGACACATCCCACATGCCTGCGGTTCTCACGGTCACTCTGATAGATGCGCTCAGCGGTAAGGGTGATTATTGAAGTCCCTAGAGATCATACTAAATTCCTACCAAATGTCATTCTATATATCAAGCCATATCCCGACTGCAGGATATGATCACCTAATAGGTTAACAGAGCACCTTAAGCAGCCTTAAAAGCTTTATCATATGCAGAATATTTGGTAGGGGAAAAAAAAGATTTTTCATTAACCTCTGCATTTGTCAGTGCATATCTAGAATATTATGGTCACTTCCGATGGCATGTTTTGAGAAGGAAATTGACAAGATTAAAGAATGTTCCAGAGAACCACCAGAGTGGTGAGTGTCCCGGAAGGTATATTTGCTGTTTGCTCATCATGTTTTGCTTATTAATTGTCATGCTAAGCAGTTGGAAACCCTATTAGGCAACACAGAGCACTTATTACGGCTAGGGATATTGCCATAGGGTTCCTCGAAATATGGTTGGTAAAATCCCAAACATACAAAGAAAATGGTCTTTGATGCAATACGCGACAAGGCGGCACACAACTGAAATACAGTCGCTGGCGCGTGTCAGAGACGCTGAAAACATTTCATGTGTGTGTGGTGTGGGCACATCCGGTGTTGTTAAACCAGGTTATTCCCGTCTCGTGTCCCCTCCAATATGCTTGCTCCTGTCTGCTGCTCATTTCCCTCCAAACTCGCTTCGTTATTTTCGTTGCCAACAATACTGAACACCAGCTGAGGAAAACCGGGCCGCGTAAATAACAGAAATGTTGATGGAAGCCCTGGCCCGGTGGCTCACAGGCGTCCTCCCAACGGGGATAAAATTCACGCTATGCAATTGAAAATTCAGTACAGCTTTTTTTTTTTAAAGGCCAAAGAAAATGAACAATACAATGCAGGTTTTTCTGCTTCTAAACTTTAAGTGTGCATGGTAGGCCTCTGGTATTCTGTGTCTCAATATTGTTTTACAGGGAAATGTTCTGTTTATTTGTAAGGATAGAAACAAAAGCCTCTCCTCACTGAATAGTGAACTTATCTAAACTCCAAGCCATGTGAGTGATTGCTTTATGTGAAATACACTAAAAGTATGTAACATTTTATAACATACATAAATTATATAAGATAATGGTTTTGTTTAAACATTCTATAAGCACAACCTATGACACATAAACATGGGAATAGATTACATTTATACAAAAAGTGTTGCTTTAGTTCTTCAAGTATTTTCCAGATGATTCATATCAAACATGTTTATCTAACTGAAATGTCTCTAAATACCATGGTTTTTAATTTCTCTTTTCTTAGGCTTGTGTCTCTTTGATATTCACTGCACAGTTTTATAGTCTAATATTTTCCCTCATTGATGGAATAAAATATCTCCAAGAAGATTTTAATTATTCTCTTCTCTACCTCCTTTTGAATTTAAACCTATTTAAAATCTATTTGAGTATGCTGAAAGAAAAAGCACTTTAAATTATAAATCTTACATGATATCTCAAAGATTTTTATTTAATATAAATGCAAGCCAAAGGGAAATAAGAAATACCAAAATATTATATTATCCAATATGTAATTTGCAATAGAGTTCCTTTATTAAAATCACCAATTATTATTTCACATAAAATTTAATTGAGGTCATTACCCTCCTGGCAAGTTATTTCAAAATTCTTTCTTATAAAGGATTTGTTATTGTAGCATTTTCCATATCAATGCTCCTTTCACATATACATACTTTTTATATCTGTTTATAAAGATAATAGGAATCACCCATAATTTGATTGAATTAGTAATCAAGTTGTATACTTAAATGCACACCCTGGAAACGTGGTCCTTCTGTTTGCTGGCTATTACATAACATAGTGAAAAACATGGGAAATCCATTGCCTCTCCAGTGAATGGTGAGTGACACCCAACAAGCCAAAGCACATCCGAGCAAATGAAGCGGTCCTGGAGAAACATTTCCCTGTAGTATGTGAAATTTTAACATTATGACATGAGCGACGCATCATTACGCACTTCAGTATGAACATACACCTTGTGCTTGTTTAGGGAGAAGTCATTTCCCGGCCGACAACCCCTTGCCTGGGTGGAGCACTGTGGTTCGCTAACCTCGAACACCTGTTGAGACAGATCGCTCCCACTGAAATACCAATAACTTGCATGGTCCACCATCAAAATTACCGAATGCGCTGGGATTGAGCAACACTATGAATTGAGAACAGGCTAATGTGGCATCTGCAGGGCAAGTACCAACCTCCTTCCTTTTCACTTGCTCTCTGTAAACATCGATTATTTTTTAGCCAGTTAGTGTTCTCTGTGCGGAGGATTAAACAATTGGAACAACACAGTCCCCACCCTCTCAGAGCTAAAAAGACCACTGCGGAAGAATGTCCTCTCACTAAGCAGTTATGTTAATGTGTTTGGCATTATTGTTGAGAGACAAAACACACAAAACAGCAAGGATTACAGACTGACATAGCCCAAGAAAGAGAAATGCAGGATATTTTAAGAGAAATGTCAGCATTAAAGAAGTAACAAATCAAAAGGGGGAATTTATCTTTTCACCTGAAAGATTTACTTTAAAGAAATTGACAGTATTGTGAAGCTCTGTAAAAGGAAAATTCTATCTTCCAACTAAGATTTATTTTTAAATGGTAAATTTATTTCCATAACAGGAAATGTCCCTTGGACTGATAAATACATTTAAAGAAGCAAATCATTAGGCATACCAAGTTTCAGAAATGGTGTGGTTTCTGTGGTTTCTTCAAAATATGTTCAGAAATGTCTGAATTCTGGACTCTTACCCTCTGCTCTTATGCCTTATTTTTTATCTTTCAATTCAATACAACGTGCTCTGTGTATCAACATGAGAATTGTTTGCATTGTTCTTACCTCATAGAAAAGCAATGAATGTTGTTATTATTACTTATCATTTATTCTTCTGCCTAAAAATTGGGACTCAGTTTCACATGATACCAATAAATACAAATTTCTAACCAAAGGTCTGTGAACTAACAGCTAATTTTGATCTTAGGCATCTATTACATTTTATTAGATCTGTAAGTAAGAAAATATAGGATAGAAAATAACCAGACCAAGGCCAAACAGCTAATTGTTTCATCTGGATCTCGTTTTCTACAACATAATAACATGGATTACAGAGTATAAGCCTAGTATTCTATGATGTGTATAAAATCCAGATCAATCACTTTTGAATTTTATGAACTTAACCTCTTTTAAGCCTCAATCCTATTGTCTGTAAAACAGTTATAATTATAGTTTAGTCATAAGGATTCAAAAGGACTCTACATGCAAAATGTTGGGCATTATACATTGCCCATAGTTTGTGCTTTGTGAATTATACTATGCTTTCTTATGAATCAGTATTTTTTCTCTATGTTCATTAACAGCCTAAATATTCTAAGATTCTAAATTCTGAATATGCTTTTGGGCAAAACTCAGTAAAAATCTGTGAGTTCTAAATGCTATTTCCAAATAAAATATACTGTATTTAAATAGTTTCAGGATCCTAAGGATTAAGCATTTAAGTGACTGAAAAGGTATGGCTATATGAATAGAGTTTAACACTTGAATGAAGTAAACTACAAGAATTATTAAAGGTTATTTCCATATACTTTGATTTTTAACCACTAATATAATAAATTGTTCCACTTCTTGCTGTTGAGTATCTACTACTGGCTATCAGATTTTTTGACTTATATATGAAGCTCACTGATTCTTGGTAGCTGACTCAGAAAAAGTATGTTAAGAAAGATTCTGAAGTGAAGACTTAAAAAGATTATCATTATCACTATTTGGGTACAAGACAGAGACTCTTGGCATAGCTTTTATGATTTCTCTTTCTTAGTTAATACAAGTGTGGGAATGAAATTCTTATTACCGTATGTTTTCAGTCCATTAACTAAATCTTATTGGCCTAAACTCAAATTTTCATTATGTGATAACAGTTTCTTCAAGCCACCAATGTATTTATCCATTCATTTATTTTGAAAATAGTAATATATATATATATTTATATACATAAAATGTTGTCCAGCAATTTTATTTGAATTTTAGGACACAGTGGAAGGTAACTTATAACTGCTGAGTATCTACTATATAAAGATTCTTGTCTATATATTAGTTTTATCCTCAATTACTCCAATTATGAAGGTATTATTTTGTCTGTTTTATATGAGAAAACAAATAGCCAGAATATAGAAACAACCTAAGTGTCCATCAACAGATGAATGGATAAAGAAGATGCAGTGCATCTACACAATGGAATATTACTCAGCCATAATAAAGCTTAAAATCTTGCCATTTGGGACACCATCAACAGATCTTAGAGGATATTATGTTAATCGAAATAAGTCAGACATTAGAAGACAAATACTGTGTGATTTCAGTTATATCTGAAGTCTAAAAAACAAAAGAACAAACAGAAACAGACTTGAGAACTACAAAGAACAGACAGACAGTGGCAGAGGGGTAGTGGTGTGGGGGGATATGCAAAATTGGTGAAGGGGATTCAGAGATATGACTTCCAATTATAAAACAAGTCCTAGGAATGAAAGTGTATGGCAAAGGATTAATATGGGAAATAATTTTGCCTGGCAGTAGTTGGTAGCAACACTTACTGTAGTGAGCACTCTGTAGCATATACTTGTTGAATCACATGTTGTAAACATGAAACATAGTACACTTAAATTAAAAATGCAAATTAGGAGGCGGAACAAAGATGGTGGCATGAGTAGAGCAGCAGAAATCTCCTCCCAAAACCACATATATTTTTGAAAATACAACAAAGAAAACTCTTCCTAAAAGAGAGACCAGAAGACACAGTACAACAGCCAGACCACATCCACACCTGAAAGAACCCAGCGCCTCGTGAAGGGGGTAACGTACAAGCCCCGGCCTGGCAGGAGCCAAGTGCCCCACACCCCAGCTCCCAGTGGGAGGAGAGGAGTCAGAGAGGGGAGGGAGAGGGAGCCCAGGACTGCTGAACACCCGGCCCCAGCCATCCGCACCAGAGCGCAGACACAGTGCATGCATGAGGTGCTGGAAACTAGGGAAACAGGACAGTAAGAGCTGTGAGCGGGTTCCTGCAGATGTTGCACCCGGAACAAAGAAAAGTGAGTGATTTTTGAAAGTCTTAAAGGGACAGGGACCCAACAGCCAGACAGAAGTGTCCTGGGACACTTAGTCCAGCAGCAGGGAATCTGGGGATCTCTGGGCACTCTAACCCCCTGAGCAGCAGGGAGCAAGGAGGCCCCTCACAGAAATAAATAGCCTCCTGGCCGTTCCCCCTCCAACATGGCTCCACCATGTCAGAGCAACAGCCCGAGGCAGGCCACGCCCACAGAACAGTAGAGATAAACTCCACAGCAGCTGAGCAAGAATCAGAAGCCCTTTCTGCATGCAGCTGCCCAGCACAAGCCACCAGAGGTCGTTGTTCTCCCAGGAGAGGAAGGCCACAAACCAACAACAAGGGAAGTTCTTCCAGCCGTCACTTGTGCCAGTTCTGCAAACTATCTCTATCACCATGAAAAGGCAAAATTACAGGCAGACCAAAATCACAGAGACAGCACCAGAGGAAACAGACCTAACCAGTCGTTCTGAAAAAGAATTCAAAATAAAAATAATTAACATGCTGACGGAGATGCAGAGAAATATACAAGAGCTAAGGGATGAAGTCCAGAGGGAGATTACAGATGCCAGGAAGGAGATTACAGAAGTGAAACAAACTCTTGAAGGATTTACAAGCAGAATGGATAAGATGCAAGAGGCCATTGATGGAATAGAAACGAGAGAACAGGAACGTGTAGAAGCTGACATAGAGAGAGATAAAAGGATCTCCAGGAATGAAACAATATTAAAAGAACTGTGTGACCAATCAAAAAGGAACAATATCCATGTTATAAGGGTGCCAGAAGAAGAAGAGAGAGGAAAAGGGATAGAAAGTATCTTTGAAGAAATAATTGCTGAAAACTTCCCCAAACTGGGGGAAGAAATAATTGAACAGACCACGGAAATACACGGAACTCCCAACAGAAAGGACCCAAGGAGAACAACACCAAGACACATAATAATTAAAATGGCAAAGATCAAGGACAAGGAAAGAGTTTTAAAGGCAGCTAGGGAGAAAAAGGTCACCTATAAAGGAAAAACCATCAGGCTATCATCAGACTTCTCAACAGAAACCTTATAGGCCAGAAGAGAATAGCATGATATATTTAATGCAATGAAACAGAAGGGCCTTGAACCAAGGACACTGTAACCAGCATGATTATCATTTAAATATGAAGGAGGATTAAACAATTCCCAGACAAGCAAAAGTTGAGGGAATTTGCTTCCCACAAACCACCTCTACAGGGTATTTTAGAGGGACTGTTCTAGACGGAAGCACTTCTAAGACTAAACAGATGTCACCAGAGAAAATAAAACCACAGCAAAGAAAGCAGACCAACCAAATACTCACTAAAGGCAAAAATTAAAATCAACTATCCACTAAAAGCAGTTAAAGGAAACATGAAAGAGCACAGAATAAAACAACCAACATATAAAGAATGGAGGAGGAAAAATAAGAAGGGAGAGAAGAAAAGAATCTCCAGACAGTGTGTATAACAGCTCAATAAGCGAGCTAAGTTAGGCAGTAAGATACTAAAGAGGCTAACCGTGAACATTTGGTAACCACGAATCTAAAGCCTGCAATGGAAGTAAGTATATATCTTTCAATAGTCACCCTAAATGTAAATGGACTGAAGGCATCAATCAAAAGACACAGAGTAATGGAATGGATAAAAAAGCAATACCCATCTATATGCTGCTTACAAGAAACTCACCTCAAACCTAGAGACATGCATAGACTAAAAGTCAAGGGATGGGAAAACATATTTCAGGCAAACAACAGAGAGAAGAAAGCAGGGGTTGCAGTACTAGTATCAGACAAAATAGACTTCAAAACAAAGAAAGTAACAAGAGATAAAGAAGGACACTACATAATGATAAAGGGCTCAGTCCAACAAGAGGATATAACCATTCTAAATATATATGCACCCAACACAGGAGCACCAACATATGTGAAATAAATACTAACAGAACTAAAAGAGGAAATAGAATGCAATGCATTCATTTTAGGAGACTTCAACACGCCACCCACCCCAAAGGATAGATCCACTGGGCAGAAAATAAGTAAGGACATGGAGGCACTGAACAACACACTAGAACAAATGGACCTAATAGACATCTATAGAATTCTACATCCAAAAGAAACAGGATACACATTCTTTTCAAGTGTACATGGAACATTCTCCAGAATAGACCACATACTAGCTCACAAAAAGAGCCTCAGTAAATTCCAAAAGATTGAAATTCTACCAACCAACTTTTCAGACCACAAAGGTATAAAACTAGAAATAAATTCTACAAAGAAAACAAAAAGGCTCACAAACACATTGAGGCTTAATATCATGCTCCTAAATAATCAATGGATCAATGAACAAATTAAAATAGAGATCAAGGAATATATGGAAACAAATGACAACAACACAAAGCCCCAACTTCTGTGGGATGCAGCAAAAGCAGTCTTAAGAGCGAAGTATATGGCGATCCAGGCACAATTAAAGAAGGAAGAACAATCCCAAATGAATAGTCTAACGTCACAATTATCGAAACTGGAAAAAGAAGAACAAATGAGGCCTAAAGTCAGCAGAAGGAGGGACATAATAAAGATCAGAGAAGAAATAAACAAAATTGAGAAGAATAAAACAATAGCAAAAATCAATGAAACCAAGAGGTGGTTCTTTGAGAAAATAAACAAAATAGATAAGCCTCTAGCCAAACTTATTAAGAGAAAAAGAGAATCAACACAGATCAACAGAATCAGAAATGAGAAAGGAAAAATCACGACAGACCCCACAGAAATACAAGGAATTATTAAAGACTACTATGAAAACCTATATGCTAACAAGCTGTAAAACCTAGAAGAAATGGAAAACTTCCTAGAAAAATAAACCTTCCAAGACTGACCAAGGAAGAAACATGAAAGTTAAACAAACCAATTACGAGCAAAGAAATTGAAATGGTAATCAAAAAAGTACCCAAGAACAAATCTCCTAGGCCAGACGGATTTAACCTCGGAATTTTATCAGACACACAGAGAAGACGTAATACCCATTCTCCTTAAAGTTATCCAAGAAATGGAAGAGGAGGGAATACTCCCAAACTCATTCTATGAAGCCAACACCACCCTAATACCGAAACCAGGCAAAGACCCCACCAAAAAAGAAAATTACAGACCAATATCCCTGGTGAATGTAGATGCAAAAATACTCAATAAAATATTAGCAAACAGAATTCAACAGTATATCTAAAGGATCATACACCATGACCAAGTGGGATTCATCCCAGGGATGCAAGGATGGTACAACATTTGAAAATCCATCAACATCATCCACCACATCAACGAAAAGAAAGACAAAAACCACATGATCATCTCCATAGATGCTGAAAAAGCATTTGACAAAATTCAACTTCCATTCATGATAAAAACTCTCAGCAAAATGGATATAGAGGGCAAGCACCTCAACATAATAAAGGCCATATATGATAAACCCACAGCCAACATCATACTGAACAGCGAGAAGCTGAAAGCTTTTCCTCTGAGTTCGGTAACAAGACAGGGATGCCCACTCTCCCCACTGTTATTTAACATAGTACTGGAAGTCCTAGCCATGGCAATTAGACAAAACAAAGAAATACAAAGAATCTAGTTTGGTAAAGAAGAAGTTAACTCTCACTATTTGCAGATGACATGATATTGTACATAAAAAACCTAAAAACTCCACTCCAAAACTACTAGAACTGATATCGGAATACAGCAATGTTGCAAGATATAAAATTAACACACATAAATCTGTGGCTTTCCTATACACTAACAATGAACCAATAGAAAGAGAAATCAGGAAAAAAACTCCATTCACAATTGCATCAAGAAGAATAAAATACCTAGGAATAAACCTAGCCAAAGAAGTGAAAAACCTATACCCTGAAAACTACAAGACACTCTTAAGAGAAATTAAAGGGGACACTAACAAATGGAAACTCATCCCATTCTCTTGGCTAGGAAGTATTAATATCACCATAATGGCCATCCTACCCAAAGCAATACACAGATTTGATGCAATCCCTATCAAATTACCAGCAACATTCTTCAACGAACTGGAACAAATAGTTCAAAAATTCATGTGGAAACACCAAAGACCTCGAATAGCCAAAGCAATCCTGAGAAGGAAGAATAAAGTGGGGGGATCTCACTCCCCAACTTAAAGCTCTACTACAAAGCCATAGTAATCAAGAAAATTTGGTACTGGCACAAGAACAGACCCACAGACCAGTCGAACAGATTAGAGAATCCAAACATTAACCCAAACATATATGGTCACTTAATATTTGATAAAGGAGCCATGCACATACAATGGGGAAATGACAGTCTCTTCAACAGATGGTGCTGGCAAAACTGGACAGCTACATGTAAGAGAATGAAACTGGACCACTGTCTAACCCCATACACAAAAGCAAATTCAAAATGGATCAAAGACCTGAATGTAAGTTATGAAACCATAAAACTCTTAGAAAAAAACATAGGCAAAAATCTCTTAGACATAAACATGAGTGACCTCTTCTTGAACATATCTCCCCAGGCAAGGAAAACAAAGCAAAAATGAACAAGTGGGACTATATTAAGCTGAAAAGCTTCTGTACAGCAAAAGACACCATCAATAGAACAAAAAGGTATCCTACAGCATGGGAGAATATATTTGTAAATGACAGATCCGATAAAGGCTTGACATCCAAAATATATAAAGAGCTCATCCACCTCAACAAATAAAAAAGAAATAATCCAATTTAAAAATGGGCAGAGGAACTGAACAGACAGTTCTCCAAAAAAGAAATTCAGATGGCCAAGAGACACATGAAAAAATGCTCCACATTGCTTGTCATCAGAGAAATGCAAATTACAACCAAATGAGATATCACCTCACACCAGTAAGGATGGCTACCATCCAAAAGACAAACAACAACAAATGTTGGCTAGGTTGTGGAGAAAGGGGAACCCTCCTACACTGCTGGTGGGAATGTAAATAAGTTCAACCATTGTGGAAAACAGTATGGAGGTTCCTCAAAATGCTCAAAATAGACTTACCATTTGACTGAGGAATTCCACTCCTAGGAATTTACCCTAAGAATGCAGCACTCCAGTTTGAAAAAGACAGATGCACCCCTATGTTTATTGCAGCACTATTTACAATAGCCAAGAATTGGAAGCAACCTAAGTGCCCATCAGTAGATGAATGGATAAAGAAGATGTGGTACATATACACAATGGAATATTACTCAGCCATAAGAAGAAAACAAATCCTACCATTTGCAACAACATGGATGGAGCTAGAGGGTATTATGCTCAGTGAAATAAGCCAGGTGGAGAAAGAGAAATACCAAATGATTTCACTCATCTGAGGAGTATAAGAACAAAGGAAAAACTGAAGGAACAAAACAGCAGCGGAATCACCGAACCCAAGAATGGACTAACAAGTACCAAAGGGAAAGGGACTGGAGAGGATGGGTGGGTAGGGTGGGATAAGGGAGGGGAGAAGAAAGGGGGTATTATGATTAGCATGCAAAATGTGGGGGGTGGGAGAAAGGGAAGGGCTGTGCAACACAGAGAAGACAAGTAGTCATTCTACAACATTTTGCTATGCTGACGGACAGTGACTCTAATGGGGTTTGTGCAGGGGACTTTGTATAGAGGGGAGCCTAGTAAACATAATATTCTTCATGTAATTGTAGATTAATGATAACAAAAAAAAAGAGAAAAAGAAAAGGGGGATTACTCCCTGACAGTATAAAACTAACTGCAAATCAACAATTAATGCATGTTTTCATATCCTTAATTTTGATCTTTCAAAGAGTGTCAGATGATCAGCTATGGAAGTACATTTTTCTGATATTCCTTTCTCTTAAAAAAAATCAGTTCCTGTGTGGTGATCTCCAATAGGTTCTTCACAATGGTATAAAAGTCATATCAAAGTGTGGGCAAAGGGTTTGTTTGTGTTTATACAGAGGATCAAAGCCTAATTTGGCTACACAGAAAACAAATTAAGATACACGATATGAAGAAGAACTTCCAACATCAACATCCTCTGGAAGAGTCATTCCAGAAGATGAACATCAAAAAACTTCAAGATCCTGGTGCTGCTGCAGTTGTAGCTGCATTCATCCCACCGGTTCCTGGACTTGCCATTGGAATGAAGAAGGAGATATCTAAGCTGGCCTGTGCATACAGTAAAACAACAAATTTGACTGGATCTATACTGTTGGAACTCAACCAAGAATTAGGAGAAGTGCAAGTTGCAGCGCTCCAAAATTGTGCAACTATAGACTATCTACTGTTCAGAGAACACATGGGATGTGAACAGTTCCCAGGAATGTGTTGTTTTAATTTGTGTGATTTTTCTCAAACTATTCAAATTCAGTTAGACAATATACACATATCATTGATAAGTTTTCACAAATGCCTAGGGTACCTAACTGGTTTTCTTGGTTTCACTGGATATGACTGGTAATTGTAGGTCTGCTTTGGTTATGTAGCTGTATTCTTAATATGTTAATGTATGTGTGCAATATAATTAGTAGTTTAAAACCTATTCATGCTTATGTTACTCTACAAGAAGATATGTCAAAGAAATAATCAATCTTCCCATGTTTTCTTCCATCTGCTACTTCTATAGCTTTTCTTCTTCCTTCCTAATTACAAGCCTTTAGTAGAATTCGTGCCTCATATCGAAGTTACCGAGTATCATAATTCCTCCAGGTGGTAAAGATACCTCAAGACAAGTGCTGGGCATAGAAGCCACAGGGCATAAATCTGAAAAGAAGTAAAAAGCTAACCTTTTCAAACAATATGGCTTCTCTCTCACTTACCAACTTTACATTTCCCTGTATGGCCCCGGAAGATGACTGGTTAGCCAGAGACGGGTAAGATTCCTCAAGGGAAGAACAACCTAAGACAGGCACAGTCGCAGGGGGGCCATCAGGTGAGAAATTGGGGATCAACAGAGGTGAGGCTCAGAACCTCATCCCCCCTGTTTTGAGAGAAATCTTCTGCATCCGTGGATGTTTTGTTGCCCTTGTCTAGCTTGGATTAATACTTAGTCTATAGGCACACACCTGATCATCTACATTTGCCCTCTTATAGCACTAAATTATGTTTTCTACCTTTATCTTGCATCTACCTACCACTTCAGCATTTTATTAAAAAATAATAATAATAATAATAAGGGAGAAATGTGGGATTCACATATAAGTCAAGGTTAAAAATTAAACGAATAATCATATCTGACTTTATTGTTTATAGTTTATGATGTGTGATCAAAACTGAAAGTTTCTGTGATATGACTGCCCTTGCACTGTTCACCATCTAAGAACTTGTTTGTTATGCTTCAGAAGATTGGAGACTGTTGAGATATAGGCTTGGGGTTGATTAATGACTGTGCATTGAGTCCCCTATAGAGAATTTTATTGTTGTTAACAACCATTTGATCAATAAATATGAGAGATGCCCTCTAAAAAAGAAAAAAAAATGCAAATTAAAAAAAGGTAAGGTACGCACATTGCTCTTGAGGTTTTCACAATCGAGATAATTTACATGCTTTGAGAAAATGAGCTGTCCGTCCTTTCCTTTCTGATCTAGGTCTATTTCATGCCTGTTTAAGAGACTTGATTGTAATTGTGAATCTACCTAAGTTAATAGACAAGGTTAATTTTAGCATCTGTCTTAGTACCAGAACAAACTTAGGATGCTTGACTCCTCTCCCCATTGGCTATTACTGTTTTAACGGCAATAATGTGTAGCTTTAGATTTTTAAGGGCTTGCGTATTTTTAAATGACCACTTGGGCAATATCACATGGTTACTATAGCTGTGGGATCTTAAGCAAATGACCTAATCTCTTTGAGTTTCAGTTTATCTTTTAAATGGGGAAAACAACAGAACATCACTTATAGGATTCAGTTAGCAGATGTAAACTACTTAGAATAACTGTTAAATATTATGTGTTAATTAGAATCCTTTTTACATGGAAAAGGCCGTATATTTCAGATGCTTAAGGTAAAAAGGTACAAACGGTAGTGTATACTAAGTGGAAGACCCATGGATATAAATTTCATTTCCTGGAATATTTCAGTAGAGTTTACTGTATAGATTTTATTTTACATGGAATATGTTTCTTCTAGTTCAGTTTAAAATAAGTTTTATTAGAACTTTATAATTTTGTAGCAACATATGCAAATGTGCTCATATGTTCCATTTCAGCAGTTACATTATAAACTGAGAATGAGTAGTATGACTATACTTTCTTTCAAAATCTATCAGCATGAATTTTATATTTTTAAGCAAAAGCAGTTTGTGCGAATGCATTAACTCTTGAGGTGCTGCCATTTAATTTTCCTCACTCAAAATTATTTAATGTTAACATAATAAAAGATTCTTTATATGTTATCGTATCTTCAACTCATTCCTGTCTCCTGGCTTCAATTTCTTTTTTACTGAAGGATATCTTTTATTATTTCTTTCAGCCAGTATCAATAACTAGCACATGGCTATCTATTGCTGTCACAAACTACCTTAAAACGTAGTGGCTAAAAACAACCAGAATTTCATTCTGAGCCATGTTTTCGGGCTAAGGATTTCAGGCAGGGCTGCGCTAGCTGGTTCTGCTGTTCATTTGGTATCACGGGATCACTTGCAGCTAAGCTTGTGCCTGTTCCAAGACAGCACCACTCACACAGCTGGCACCTTGCCTGTGGCAGCTAGAGAGTGAGCCCAGCTGGGCCCTTCTCTTCCCACGTACCCTCAAGGACTGGTACATGTTCTGTCTCCAATAGGGTGGTGGTCAAAATTATCACACTGTGACTTGAGCCTTAAAAGCACAAGTCAGAAGCTGCAAATCCTTCTGAATGCTTGGCTCAGACCTGACATGGGCTCACTTCTACCATACATTGTTAGTCAGGAGGTCACAGGTGAGCCCACACTCAAGGGGGTTGGAGCAATAAACACCACCTCACAATGAGGAAACAATTCATGTACACAGAGAAGGAAGAAATGATGGGGTATTTTAGAGACAGCCTTCATGACCGGAAGACTTAGTTTTTTGTTTGAAAATTTTGTCCTTGAAAGAGTCTTTTATGTATGTTTAGGATTTTAGGTTGATAGTTATTTTCCTTTGATAATTTGAAGATATCATTACATTTACATTGTCTTCACTACCTTATAACCAATTATGAAAAGTATTTTGTTGGAATGCCTTCTATTCCTTTTAGGTGGTTCCTTATTATTTTTCTTAGAGATTTATGATTTTCCCTATGCAGTTGAGCATTTTTCAATTTCTCTGTGATGTGTTTAGGTGTGGACTGCCTTTTCTTTTACTTTGCCTGGGAATCTAGGTTCTATTCTAATTTGAGAGCTCATTTTTTTTAATTCTAAAAAATAATCTAACAATATCTATTGGAAAATACTACTCCCTTATTCTCTAAATTTTGTTGTTTGGAACTTCTCTTAACTACATTCTGGGTCTTCTCATTTAATCCTCAATTCTAGCAACTCTTCCTTTATATTTGTTAATGTTAGTGTTTTTAAAAGTTTTATTTCTACAGATACACAATTCAGTGTATGGATTCTTTATGTCTACCTCACTGTTTAATCAACCCAATAAGATTTTTCTTTCACCATCTTTCATTTCTAGAATTCTTTTTATCCTTTTACAAACTTGTCTTTTTTCATTATATACTGTCTTTGTTTTATAGGTACAGTTTATTTTATATCTTTAAACACTGTAAAGTTACCATGATCTCTTTGAGATTATCTCACTATATGAAGTTTTTCGACTTTGAATTGTCCTGTTTACTGTGATCATGGAATTTTCTTTATAATGCACTTAGAACTATTTGACACTTGCCCCCGCCTGTATTCTGGTGGTTTTACAGTTTTCCTATGAGTTTTCCTCTTAATTCTAGCGTAAGGTTCTAGCACAAGGGGAACTGTGACTACAGCCCATACTTGTGAAAAGACCTGATTGCAATGTGTGTGTTGCTTCCCAATTGGACAAGAGAACTTTTCTCATTGCTGTTTTATGGACGAATCACCACTTTGAGGTTTTTGGTTTTAGCAGTTCCGATATCCAAGTTCATTCCCTTCCCATAAATTAAACTCCCTAACTACTGAGGCTAATATCCATGGAGGTAAACTCTTCAGATCACATAGATTTAGTATCCATATCTATCTTTGTTGAATGTCTAGTTATTTTTCTAGCACTTGATACTTTTATCCATTTTTAGTAGTGTCTGTTTGTGTATGCAGGCATGTGAGTGCATGTATGCATTTATAATTTGCTATTACAGTTTGGAATGAGAAGGGGTTGATGTGTTTTAGCTCAGGTTATTTTATTTACTCAATTCTTCACTAATTTTCTGTTTCCCATTCTCAACTTAATAACTATCTGGTAGGAGGCGAGGTAGTAAATGAAAGGAAAGATCCATATTTTTCCTCTTCAGCATGTAATTTGGCTCACAGATTTATGGTTCTCATATATAAAATATTTAATCATAATCAAAATTTAAAAATCTGTTCAATAAAAAAAGTGAAAGGATATCATAGGATATATTAAGTTGAAGCTCAAATGTCTCAAATTTGGCAATCAGAAAATTATGAGAGAACGATCTTTCATATTTCACATAATTAGATAATTAGATAACCTGTTACACTCTTGATTTATAGGGAATATCTTGTTAGAATCAAGGGCAGGAGAATGTTTTAACATCTTTGGAAGGAAACCTAAACTACAGGTATATTTTGCTCATTTTCCTGAATCCTGTGCTTTGCCCTTCATTTATAGCCATATTAGCTAGGGCTCTCAGGCAGCTCTAACTGTCTATTCACCTCCATTTAACACATTATGGGGGCAGAAATCCACACCCACTCAGAACTCAGGGACAACCTGGTAGGAGAAATTTGTTTCCAGGCCCATTTATACACCTCTAATCAAACTGCTGGACTGATTTCAGCTGTGTTTTGTAGAGGAATACATCTTTTTTAGATGCAGCTATTATATTTTTTAATGAGGCGGCAGAATAGGGGGAAACAAAGAGTAATGAAAAAAATTCCTTATGATACACTGTTTATATTTGCTTTTTCTATAATACAAGACACCTAAATGATACAGGACCCTCTTAAAAACAAAGTGGGGAAACAGAAGAAAACTCATTTATATCTGTGGTTCCTGATGTCACCTTGATCAGAATTTCTATCAAAAATATCGAGGCCAATATCAAAATCATAGAAAATAGCTGCCTTTAATAGAGACTTTGGCGCTTAATCCTTTGAAGCATATGAGAAGCAAAGATATGCTCTATGCAAAGTAAAATCCTCTGTGGTGTTTGAAAACACCAAAGGAAACTTTTAAGTGCACTTACCATTTTCATCTTTACAGATAAAATGTCTACTAGGCAGGCTTATACATGCTCATAGGTTTTCTCTACAATTTAAATGTTTTTGAAATGAACAACAAAAATAGTCACCCTTTTTAAAAGTCAACTAGCACTTCAAGCTACCTCTGGGTTGCATACATGTTTTTAAGTACATAACATTCTGAGTTGACAAGTATTATACACTGAAATACAGCGTTGCACTAAGGCATACATACTTAAAGCCAACATGCTTCAATTAGATGCATGATAATAATTTACAGTTAAAGATAAACATTTACTAAATTATAACTTGTATGTTTAGCTAGATATTCTACCATATGTCACAAAATGAACATGCTTAAAATATTAAATATTTTATTATTTCTACAAGCTTTTTTTAAAGCATCTTATTTTAATCCTACATTTCAAATGCAAATGTTCTTATGTAACATACAAAGCAAACTTCCCTGATTTTTTTTGCAATGGGAAACATAAAATTCTACAGCAAGACACCAAATTGTCCTGGAAAATTTTAATAATCTTCATTCTTCAAGTTTAAGGGAAGTAGCTTTTCACAAACTACATTTAGCTGTTTATATGCCCTATGACAGAAAACGATTGGTGCGCTCACACCTTTAAAAAGGGACCATTCAGCTGATCTCTTTATTTTCCAAGCTGAGTAGAGAGTATTGGCATAAACATAAAAGCATCTATGCCACCATCTGGCTCTTGCATAGTTATAAAAGTATGTTTGGAGAACAAAATTCCACTTTCCTGATTTCTATAGATGTCAATGTAAGAGGAATGCGCTTACCTCTGAATGCCTTCTCGAAATAACTAAAGAATGCTTCTGCCCACTTAGTATTTGCTAGATTGAAGGGATTCTCAGACTCTAGAGGGCGTCACAATCACCTAGATGGCTAGTTCGGACACTAAATGTAAATGCTGAGCCCTGCACCCAGTTTCTGATTCAAGAGGTCTGCGGTGAGGCCAGAAATTTGCATTTTTAGTCCCTTTTTAAATTGCTGATAGTCCAGGGACCACATTTTGCAAATCACTAAATTATTGGATTTTCTCTATGGAGGGAACGTATAACTTCTGAAAACTTTGGAAATGAGCCATGATGAAACTTCGGAAATTATTAAGATTCACACTATCAGATGTCACAGAAAAAATAAACAGTGATCAGAGTTGTAATTGTTTTTATAAACTTCTTGGAGATTCTTCAAAGTCGAGTGGAATTAATTAAATTGATAGAAATTATAATCAATACCCAAGGACATAATAGGTGTTACCGTGATCTATATGAATAAATCTAAACTAATTTTTGATTCTATATTTACCTTTATCTGCAAATATTTACCCAGTTAACAAGGAGAAAACCTAGTATAAAAGTACATTATCGACTAAAAGGTCATATTTTAATTGTCCTCCAAACTGGCTCAATATTCCCAGCTGATATCTTAAGATAGTTTGTTCTGAGGGGTAGCGGGAGAGAGGTAAAACATAAATAAACTTAAAATAAATGATCATCCCAGTTATTAACCTAATGTCTACTTTCAGTACCTGATCAACTTATTACAAGGTATTTGTGAAACTACGTCATCTTCGAGAACATTGCTCCAGTAGTTATGAACCGTTAGGCACAGCTTCAGACCTGTTAGGCTTTGTACGGAGGGAAGAAAAGCAAATCCACTCAGGGGCACAAGATCTGTTTTCTCTGTTGTCTTTGCATTTAGCAACCGTGTCTGTCTGCTCCTGGGCAACTCTGTGACCCTCCAGTGGTACGCAGCTTCCTTATTCCTGAAACGGCAACTATAATTTCATCCTGCCGCTAGGTTGTTCAGGAAATCAAATTGAGCAGAGCCCTCTTTTCTTATCAATGGACCTAACTGCAATCTAACATTTTCAGGAGTTTAAAGGGATCGGAAGGGTGTCATTAATAAGGGCAGAGTGTCTTCAGATCTCTTATTCTAATTCAATTATGTACTCTCAGCACTGCCTTCGTTTGTAAAGACCAATCACGGTCTGAACCTTAGAAACGATTAGCCTATTGCCTGCTTTAAATCCTGATTTTTGTCACGTGCCAATCTCATTCCACTTCTGTGAAGTTTGGCAATCTTCTTCGTGTGAGACAATGCCAGACTTGACAGCTTTTAACATTATTTGGATCACTTTTTAAAAATACTCAGTGAATGTTCAAAAATTCTGCTCGCTGGAAACATTATACTGTGGCTGAATCCATGTTAATAATTTTCAAGTTAACATTCTAATTATATTATCTGAAAGCAAAAGCCACATTTTTAGGAGCTAGTCTGCCTTTTTTCTCTGCCTTTTCCTTTTTCTCTTTTTCTGTGTGTGTGCGTGCGTGCGTGTGTGTGTGTGCGTGTGTGTGTGTGTGTGTGTGTGTGTGTGTGTGTGTGTGTGTACGTGCTTCTTGGTTACAAAATACAGTATAAATATCCCCATAAGGAGTGATTTCAGATTTCTGGCATTAAATAATGTAGATATAGCAGGGGTGAAAGTGAAATACCTCACCAGGAAATAAACAACTCTTATAAAAAAGACCCTCTGTCAGGAATAATGTCCTCTGTGCGTGCTCTTTGCCTTTGTTGATGACAAAAAGGTGGCGAGGAAGTGTCTCTGATGGCCGCTGCTCACAGCAGAGAAGAGCTTTGCAAGTAAACTCACAGTAGTGTGTCAGCATCACCTCTTTCTCCGGCATGAGCAGTCTTATTAGAGGCAGCGTATTACTACCCTCAGATGGTGTTTAAAAATAAACATGGCTAACGATAAATGTCAGTTTAAAGATTCTTCCAACCTGGATGTCTTACAACAGTGTTCAAATTACAGAAGTGTGACTCCTCACGAGCTCTCCTTTTGTTTTCAAAAGCTTTGAGCTTTTGTCTGTCCCAGGTACTGGTTAAAATTCTGAGACCACGTTCTTCTTCCTATGCTTGAGTTTTTGGAGAATACACACAGCACTGAATCCCACCATGTTAAAACCAAACAGAAATGAACTGGAGTCTGATTTTAGGGGATGTTTCAAAGAACAAAAAAGTTCACTGCCATGGAGAAATTCTGATTCTCATCAACATAAAATTCTCAAGGGTGCAAATACATGTATGTCTGGTTTGACACATACACGATGGCCATACTGTGAAATCTCATAAAATTCTGAGATCCATGTAGTGCACTAATGGTATATTGCTGCCTCAACCCAGGTAAGAAACAACTGTCAAGGACTCCCTTTTATATGCTTCAAAGATGCACACAATGGATTTATAGGATGACACCAGCTGGAGATAGACTAAAAGATGAGACTTTTCTCTTTGAGGGAATTAATGTGTTAAAATATTATGTAAAGTGCACAAACTTGAAGCAATTGCTAAAGTTAAATCTAGTTACCAAAGGTCAAATAGTCTGGACTGCTGCTTCCCTGTCTTTCCTAAAGTTAAAGAAAATTACATGGGTTATTTAAAAATGAAAGCTATATTTCAATGCCAGGTTTGTAAAGTCAAGATTGAGCATTGTGCAGCATCTTCAATGCACTTTACACCTTCAGATACACAGTAAAAGAAAGAATGCTTAGTGGCCAATTCAAGACCAGATGTCTGAGGGTTTATAGGACCATATTCCTTTTCTGTGTGAGATGTATTGACTCTGTTCATGGAATAATTACTCTTGCGATGCAGAGCATCTGAATGAGTAACTTGCTAGTAATTGGAGGGGGCCACAAGGTAGTAATATTGCCATTGTTGCACAAAATGCTTTTTTTAAATGCTCGTTCTTTTTCTCCTTAATTAACATCAAATTAGTTTTTAGATATTTATATACATATTTGAATCAACAGTCACAATTTTGACAATTTTGATCAATCATTAAGTCCATTATGTGTGATGATACAACTGAAATAATCCAGTTACTGTGTGCATTATACTAGAGCAGATATATCAGCAGACTGGTGTTGCAAAAACAGTGAGAAACATGAACCACTATATGACAACTTTTTATTGAACAGTAAAATGAATTCAAGGAGAAATAATCTAGATGAGGCAGCTACCTCTTCTATTCTGCCTCATTTTTCATTTATCATAACTCACCTTTTTTTTTCTCCTTTCTTTGCTCTAAAGCTGACAGGATTAGGTGACTGTTTCTTTAAAGTTTAATGGCTTTAGTGACATTTCGTGGTGATGTTTCTTTAGAGAGTTTTCAGTGGACAGAAATTTGGTATGACACAAATTGTGTGTGTGTGTGTGTGTGTGTGTGTGTGCACACGCATACATAATACACATATTTGTATATAAACAAACAATACTAAGACAAGGCCAACAGTTTTAAACTGCAGACCATCTGTCCTTCAGGCATTGCTTTGCGCTTAAAGGAAAAATAAATACGTGAAACTGAGACATATATTTAAGTAAAAAGACATTTAAAATAGAGTGCTGACACAGAGAAATCACTGACACAGTATGTGTCACCTCAGTTATATGCGCTGCTTTTATGAGAAACAGAATTCTGAAGCTTACTTTCTGGTCTGCCGTTGACTGTCTAATTTAGTATCTCGAAATCCGCTCTGCTTTACACCAGTAATTGTCTCATCTTAAAAACAGATGCTTTATATTTTCTCCCAAGAGAAGACCTCTAGTCTCTGGCGGCTTGCTAACTAGACAACCACAAAGGTCAGACGATATCAGATAAAAGTTTATGTTCTGGAAAATAAATTACATAATCTTAATGCATAAACATCTGAAAGGATTTTCAATAAGAAGAAATTAGGGTATCTACTTAAGAAATAGGCTATATTTTTACAATATAAAACGATGATATGGTCAAGGTGGTTGACATACCTAAGAGGCTGTTCTCAGGTGAAGGCATAGGATCTAGAAAAGAGTTTCCTAAACTTCACATACCCCAGCAGCTTCAGAGTAACCTACAATCTCAGAGATAATCTCGGGAATTTAAAGCATTAGTTTACAATTTGGTGTGGCTATACATTTTTTTCATTAAAAAAAAAATCTGTTCAGATACCTACTCTATGAAATCCTGTATTATGATGAAATAGAAAACAAATAACAAGAGGGAAGATTTTAATGCAATCCTACCAATAATAACAAATGTACATGGACTAAGCATTTTGAATAAAAGGTAGAAGGCATCAAATGGGATTAAAGAAACATATCTAACTTTTTTCTGCCAGATACACACTTTCAATACAAAGCACAGCCAAGAGCAAAAGATGAGGAAAACAAACAGATAAACATGCAACAGCAACCAGAAGCGACAGCGCCGACTTTACTACCTGGCAAAGTAGACATTGAGGAGTAATAGCAGAAAAAGTCTATGCCACACAGAAATGGTAAAGAGGTCAAAAATGTGTATGTATCTGATAAGGGCTCTTGAAAAATACGTGGAGAAAAACTGTCAATACCAAATGGAACAATAAACTCATTCACAACATAACTGGAGATTGTAACGATGTTCTTTCAGCAATGAACAGAACCAGCCCAAAAGTTAATAATAATCAGTAAGGATGCACAGAAGTCTGGACAACAATAAACACCAAGTTCACTTAGTTGACCTTTAAATATTTGAAATATCAGATACATGAAATATCTCACTTGCAAGATACTCTTTTTCCAGACAAGATGTAGTCACTGCATTTTTCAAATCCTGGGTGACAAACACAATCACATAGTTTGTTAAAAGCAGCATACAGAGCAAGACGTGTGTTTTACCATTTTAAAGGCCTCTTCATTTTTCTGAGATCAAGAAAAGGATAGACTAGCAGACAGCTCATAAAATTTAAAAGTACTACTCACAACCATATCAAGTCAACAGATATTTTCTTCCCCGAGATACGTGTTTTTATTAAAAACAGTTCTGTAGCTTTCTGAAAGACATTTTATCTTTAAAAAAATGCATCTTGTATTGCCCAGAATAGTTGGCATTAAATTAAATCTACATCTTTGTGTTCCTAAGAAAAACGTGAAGAAAGAACAAATTGGCTTGTTATTATTGAGGAACTATTTGGGGTAAAATTAAGTAACAGCAATCTGAGAAGCAGGGGGTGAGTCTCAACTTTGTAAAACTTTATTTTCTGGAAATGATACTACTAGATGCTTTTTATTTGAAGATTTAGATCATAGCTGTATTCATTCTGTTGCTACATAATTTTATTATCCTTTAATTCTGAAATATGAAATAAATCATAGTCATACTTTAGCGACATCAAAATTTTTGGTATCCTTTTTCCTCTTAGGAATCTTATTCTCCTTAAACTTCCTGAAATCTGACCATCATAATGATTTTCAAATACTGATGCTGACCTTCAATGTGTACAGAGAAAAGCTATACTCTACGACACATTTCCAAAGAGGCTAACTTTCAAGTCACTATCACAGTTCAAAATTAATCATCCCAATATGAACTGGCAGCTGTTAATAAAGGTGTGAGACCACACAGAAATATTTCCAGTTTATTAAGTGCCCTTGTTAATAGAAAATTCTTTAAGACACCAAGAAAGACTTTGTAATAGCGGAACTCAGTATGACGGAGAGGAAAATGTTGGAAGTAAGTCACTTGTGCTTTTCAGGAGTTGGGTAGTATCAGCAGGCAGGGTGGGAGAGGTGCGACTCAGTGTCTCCAGAATCATTCCACGTGCACAGCCTTAGTACTCACTTCTAATGCCTGTCCTCATCAAAACTGCAAGCGCCTGGAGAAAATACCAAGTTCAAAAAACCTTGTAATATTAAGATTTATGTCAACAGGTGAGCTTATTTTACGGAGTCTGCTTTGATGATGAATGGACTCGGCGACAGGAAGTTCAAAATACCACATAAAGACAAATTTGCTGTGCCATGTAAACTTGAAAAAAGAAAGGAAATTGTATATGCATATTATTAAACGCTTTGATCTCTTCAATTGTGATTCTCCCTTATAGTCTCGACTAGTGATGACATTGTACTAAGAAAAGTCTCTAAAATTTTTGAGCATACTGTGAAAATTTATATCTGTAGTCTCTCCATTTTGCATTTGAGTGGACTAATACTGAACACATATATAGCACATTGCTATTTAGGGATAAAGAGTTGGTATCCTTTTTTATAATTTCAATGAAATAACTGTGTATCATATCTGTTACCTATGGGAAGAAAGCAGTATAGTACAAACAGAAATTATTTTGATTTATCAGTGTTTCTACTATTTATTTTTTATTAGCTGTTGAACCAGTGCCGAATCCCCTGTTTTATTTGTCTTCTAAGTCAAGCTGTGTTACGCAGGGAGAGCAGGCCTGTCGGATTGATGCATCGACAAATACGTCTCTTGAGTTAAGAGCTTTCTCACCTACAAAGTATTTTATTGGTAGAGTAATGGCCATATGGTGTCTAGAATACAAAATGGCAAAAATTAAACTGATAGAGGGGTACACCAAGAGCGGGAAAGATGAGGGTGAACTACCGACATTTCTTGAGTGCCCATTTTAACCAGTTCATACAGGTAGTTGATTTATCTTACCAGTGAAAAAAGTCAAATTATTTCAATTATAAGTCTAAAGTAAGGAAGCCTCAGTGCGGCTGTGTAAGTTGTCTAGAACTTCCTGCTCATTCACTGGTGCCACAAAATTCAAAGTGATTTCTCTGTGTGCTCTTTTTAACTGGCAACCATGCAAATATGTAAAATGTATTTAAAACATGCCAGTCTGTACTGACATATTAAATAAATACAGAAAACAATCTATACTATCCCCAAAATATTCTTTTCTAGACAGAATCCTGAAAATAGATATATTAGCTGACAGACCTCACTCTGGAAGAATTTAAGTTGTTGGCATGGCATTTGCGTCTTCTTCAACTGAGGCCAATCTGCTCACCAGATTAACTCCAAACTGAAGTCTACACGTGCCAAACACTAGCCAGACAGCTGCCTGCTTCCAGGACATTCCCCAAACCATCCTGCATTCATTATTTTATTCCTGTTGCTTTCTCTGCCTCAAAGGCCCTATTATCCTGACCACCAGCAGGCAAACTCACACTACTTTTTATGATGCCTATCATAGGTCTGTTACAAAATGAAATGTCCTACAATCCTTACCTCCAAGACATGCAGACTTGTGTTTGCATAATGCCCTTACCTTTAAGTCCTTTCTCTTAGGTCACCTTCTCAGTGACGGCTGCCTTACCACCCTAATATTGGCCTCTCTCCCATTCCTCCCTCAATTTCCCTTACTCGGCTTCTCTTTTTATATTTTCCATTGCACTTCTAACAAACTTTGTAATTAGCTACCGGGTTTGTGCAGTTTCCAAAGACAGGTATGAATCAACAGACATCCAGCTAAAATTGGATAACAGTTGTATTTTCCTCTTCTCAGATGCTCTGTAGAGTTGAGACAAAGGGACCCTAGTGCTGGAGGCTGTGACTGAGCACATAAAAATCGAGGAACTGTATAGTGTGCACTGTAAGGGAACAGCAGGGCAGTCACTCTCCAGAGAAAAGCAGGGATAGGAGACCAGGTGGGAAGGCAGCAAAGGCACAAAGCACGACAGACACTGAGAGGCGGGCAACACAGCAACTGTGGCTCATGGCAGCTTTTCATGAAGTACTTATTTTTCAAGAAGCCCCAGATTGACCTCCACGCTTTGGGGTGAGCAATAGGCTTATAGCCTTTTTAATCTCTGTTCTTTGATTCAAGCTAGTTTTCTCTTATGTGAAACCAAGAGCATCTCACCTAATAAAATACTAAGTTACCATTTTCTAGGTTGTTTGGCATTTAGTTGCAGAAATGTCCACTTCTCATAGATTTTTAAACATTCTGTAAACATCCCTTTTCTTTGATTTTTATTCCCAATGGTGCCAAGCAATGGCTAGGTCAATAACTGGTTTTTGCTAAGTTGGTTTTTTGATATGATTTTCATGACAAGATTTGCTAAATGAAGAAATTGAGTCTGTAGATACTAACTGACACTAAAAATAGTGTACTGGGTAGATGCAGGAATAGCTTTTGAATTATACTTTCTCCTCTACAAATGAAAAACAACAAGAAAATTAACTTTAGAGAGTGCTTATAAATAAATGCTTGAAATTGATGGAAAATTTGTAAACTCTCTATTGGATACTTAGCCTACCTATATTCAGCCCTGCATGCTTGATATATGGTTTCATATAGCCATCAAAGTAGCCATACACCACAGATGTTCTTACTTTTGTTCTATGTTTCCTCATTTGTATTTGGTGACATAAAACACAGACACCCAGTTAACTTGGTCAAAAACTTTTCTAGTAGGAGATGGAGCCTCTCCTCAAACTCTGAGCAGCTTCCTCTGGAGTTAGGGGACAGCATTTGGAGCTGGAGTGCCCAGGTTTGAATCTCAGCTCTGCCACTTCAAGCTCTGTGACCCTGGGCAACTCACCTACCCCCTTAGTGTTTGAGTTGACACCTCTCCCAAATGGACAAAATGCACTCACACATTGGGGGATTATATCAAAGATCAAATGAGTTTGTAATATGCTTAAAATAGTCCTGGCATATAAGTCATTTATAAGTATTTGTTGATTAAAAGTAGTATCTCAATACCAAACCCTAGTTGATTTTTTTTTCACATTGCTTTCTTGTACAGAACCTGGTACAAGGTGATCATTGGGCAAAGAACTAACTTAAGGTCACTTGATTCTTACGACAACTTAAAAGAGAGCTTTTTCCATAAGTATGGCATGTTTGCAAAGGAGAAGCAGTCCAGGAGTTCTGTTTAAGAGCTTTAATTTTATTTTCACCCATGGGGCTAAATAGTAGTGATGACAATAAGAGGGGGAGGAAAAGAAAGAGCAGTAAGATGAAGAAGACAAATAAGACAACAAAGGGACATTTTAGAGGCACTTACTGAATCTAATTACTTTAAAAAGAATCATTACAAAAACCCTATGAGGTAGTTGCTCTTATTTTTCATGTTTTATCAGTAAAGAAACTGACACCATGGAAATTTTAAGGGTCATATAACTGTGTTCCTAATCATAGTACCTGAGGAATTATTATTTTTTAATGAGAATGAAATCACAAGTGCCTATCTCTGTGCAGAACACACTACCCAGAGAAATTAGTATTCATTTTCACAATTAAAATAAAAAAACAGCCAAAAAGTAAAAGAGGTGGGAATACTCTGAACTCATTGTATGAGGCCAGCATCACTGATACCAAAAACAGGCAGACAGCACAAAAAAAGAAAATTAAAGACCAATATTCCTGATGAACATAGATGCAAAAATACTTAACAAATATTAGCAAACCAAATTTAAAAAATACATCAAAAAGATCATCCATCATGATCAAGTAGGATTTATTCCAGGGATGCAAGGATGGTACAATATTAGAAAATCCATTCCATCACATCTACAAAAAGAAGGACAAAAACCACATGATGATCTCCATAGATGCTGAAAAAGTATTCAATAAAATTCAACATCCATTCATGATAAAAACTCTCAATAAAATGGGCACAGACGGCAAGTACCTCAACATAATAAAGGCATAAAGGCCATATATGACAAACTCACAGCCAACATCATACTCAACAGCATGAAGCTGAAAGCTTTTCCTTTAAGATCAGGAATAAGACAAGGATGCCCACTCTCCAAAGTTTTATTCACCACAGTTCTGGAGGCCCTAACCATGGCAATCAGAGAATACAAAGAAATAAAAGGCATCCAGATTGGTAAAGAAGAAGTTAAACTATCACTGTTTGCAGATGACATGATATAGTACATAAAAAACCTTAAAGAATCCACTTCAAAACTACTAAATTTAATATCTGAATTCAGCAAAGTTGTGGGATACAAAATTAATAGACAGAAATCTGTTGCATTCCTATACACTAATGATAAACTAGCAGAAAGAGAAATCAGGAAAACAATTCCATTCACAACTGCATCAAAAAGAATAAAATTCCACGAATAAACCTAATGAAGGCAGTGAAAGACCTATACCTTGAAAACTACAAGACACTCATGAGAGAAATTAAAGAAGATACCAATAAATGGAGACACATCCCATGCTCATAGATAGGAAGAATTAATACTGTGAAAATGGCCATCTTGCCTAAAGCAATCTACAGATTCAATGCGATCCCTATCAAAATACCAATAGCATTCTTCAAAGAACTGTAACAAATAATTCTAAAACTCATATGGAAACACAGAAGACCCTGAATAGCAAAAGCAATCCTGAGAAGGAAGAATAAAACTGGGAGGATTATGCTCGATTTCAAGCTCTACTACAAAGCCTCAATAATCAAGACAATTTGGTACTGGCACAAGAACAGACCCATAGACCAATAGAACAGACTAGAGAGCCCAGATATAAACCCAAGCACATATGGTCAATTAATGTATGATAAAGGAGCTGTGGATATACAGTGGGGGAAATGACAGCCTCTTCAACAACTGGTGTTGACAAAACTGGACAGCTACATATAAGAGAATGAAACTGGATTACTGTCTAACCCCATACACAAAGGTAAACTCGAAATGGATCAAGGACCTGAATGTAAGTCATGAAACCATAAAACTCTTAGGAGAAAACATAGGCAAAAATATCTTGAATATATACATGAGTAACTTTCCTGAACACAACTCTTCGGACAAGGGAAACAAAATAAAGAAATGAACAATTGGGATGACATCAAGCTAAAATTCTTGTGCACAGCAAAGGACACCATCAGCAGAACAAAAAGGCATCCTACAGTATAGGAGACCATATTTGTAAACAACATATCCAAAAAGGAGCCAACATTCAAAATATATAAAGAACTCACACATCTCAATACCCAACAGCAAATAACCCTTTAAAAATATGTGTGGAGGATATGAACAAACACTTCTCCAAAGAAGAAATTCAGATGGCCAACAGGCACAGGAAAAGATGCTCCATATGACTAATTGTCAGGGAAATGCAAATTAAAACCACAATGAGATAGTACCTCACACCAGTTAGGATGGCCAGCATAGAAAAGATGAGGAACAACAAATGCTGGTGAGGATGCGAGGAAAGGGGACCCTCCTACACTGTGGGTGGGAATATAAACTCGTTCAACCATTGCTGAAAGCAGTATGGAGGTTCCTCAAAAAACTAAAAATAGAAATACCATTTGACCTGGGAATTCCACTCCTAGGAATTTACCCAAAGACAAGTTTTCAGATTCAGAAGGAAATATTCACCCCTATGTTTATTGCAGCACTATTTACAATAGCCAAGAAATAGAAGCAACCTAAGTGTCCATCAGTAGGTGAATAGATAAAGAAGATGTGGTGCATATACACAAAGGAATACTATTCAGCTGTAAGAAAGAAACAAATCCTACCATTTGCAACAATATGGATGGGGCTAGAGGGTATTATGCTCAGTGAAATAAGTCAGGCAGAGAAAGACAAATACCAAATGATTTCCCTCATTTGTGGAGTATAACAATAAAGCAAAACTGAAGAAAGAAAATAGAAGCAGACTCATAGACCCTAAGAAGGGACTAGCAGTTATCAAAGGGGATGCGTGAAGGAAGGTGGGTGGGGAGGGAGGGAGAATGGGATTGACGGGTATCATGATTAGTGCACATGGTGTGTGTGGAGTCCCAGGGAAGACAGGTTATCATAGAGAAGACAAGTAGCAACTCTGACATCTTACTACACTTGATGGACAGTGACTACAATGGGGTTTGGGGGGGACTCAATAATGAGGGTGAATGTAGTAACCACATTGTTTTTCTTGTGAAATCTTCATAAGATTGTATATCAATGATACTTTAATTTTTAAAAAAGTAAAAATAAATAAATATATGGCTATCATATTGTACATAAAAGAAAACAAATATAAAAATGGAATTTTCAATGTACCCAAATCTAAGTCCAATGGAAGCATATAGTTCAAATTTTTAGCAAAGAATTATGTTTCAACTTAAAAGTTAATCAAGTCCTACTAATAACATTCTCATAAACAAACCATTTTTCCTTTGAAGAAAAGTGCCTGGTTGCCAAATAAAATATATAAATATATATATTTAGAATAGATTAAAACTAGCACTTTCATTTAAATTTTAGCAGTCATTCTCATACATTATCCCTCTAGATTTTCCATGAATAGCTTGACTCTCAGAAGGTAAATTTAACATTTACAGTTAAAACTCACAGACATTATTTTACAGGATTTTTTTTTAGTAAACTGAGATGAGTAAATATGTGGATCATTAGATTTTAGAACTGTACATCCATTAAAAGAACGAACTTGCATGTTAAATGCTATCACTGCTTGAATCAGCCTTGCCCACAATATTTTGTATAATCTCACCTAGCTTGTTTGTGTATGCATCTTAAAAAAATTCACTATTGGTATTTGAAATATAAATATTTCAAATATTACTGCTCTTTTGTTTAAATTTAAGTTCCTAAACTGCTGCCTGAGTAGGCACTCTAACTTCAATACACTGTACATGCACACATATGAACTTCAGTTGAAAAAATACCATAAGATATTGTGGCATTTAATTAGGGCTTGCTTGCAAGGAACAGCTTGATGAAGGAGTACTAGTGCTAAAAACTGAATAAGGAATATTTTTTTCCTTTTGCACTATGAAGGGTAGTTTTCCAAGAAAATCTAACAGCCGTTGACATTTACACATCAAGCAATAAAATGGTATTGATACACAGAGAAAGAACTGTGAAGCATATAAAGAGTGATGTGGAAAACTCTAGTCACAGGATTGATTGTACTGCAGTATAAACCCTTAGAAAATGATGGACCCGATAAACAAAAAATTAGTAGGATACAGAGTCTGTGAATCCTATGTCTAAGGAGAGAAAATTCTTCCCTGAATATTATTTCTAATACTAACTGAACATAACAGGAAATAAATGAGACTAGAAAGATAACCTCAAAAAAACCCCCCCAAATCCTAAAGGAAAACAATAAAAGCCATTTTCTCTGACATAAATGCAGTTAAACTAGAAATTAGAAACCAAAGGATGAAACATCAAGCCTGGTACTTTGGGCAAATAAGTTCTAAAAACAGAATGATTTGCTCTCCTCTTGGTATTTGGGATATTCAGGAAATAAACATGATATATTCAGAAATGAACAATATGGGAAACAGTATATATACAGTAAGTACACATAAGTATATACGAAAACAGATGAACTAAAATTTATGGATAAAGGCAACAAAAAGTAGAAAAATGACAAGTATTCTTTAAGATTAGATAACAAAGATTAACAATAAAAAATTAGTGGAAGGAATTGATAGAAACATAGAAATTCATAAGTTTAACACAACAATAGTATAATTTCAATTAAAAAAACTGGTTCTTGCAAATAAGTCAAGTGGTACAGCAGCTTCCTTGATTGACAAAGAGCCAAAGAAGGCATGGAAAACATAGATTACATTAATAATAAAAAAAAGTGTGTATTACCAGTCAGGGACGTAATGTGACACATTAGATGTATCCATTTACTCACTTGTATTTAAATATCTAAGTAAATATCAATTGAATCAACCTAGGTCTAGACAACATACGAGTTGTGAAAGCTGACTGAAAATGGTAGATAACCTAGTAGTAAATCAAATAATTAAATAAGAAATACTCCATTCAATTAGAACCAGGTATCTGTTTAAGATATAATTCTTATACTATTTAAATAATTACAGAGTACTTAGAAAAATGCAAACTTCATGACTAACATTTTGCTCACAAAACCACAAGAACAGAGTATGGTTTAAACTCATTTTTGTGCAAAATAGATGAATAAAATATTAATAAACAGGATTTAGCTGAGTATTAAAAGAAAGATACATCATGAGCCAGGAGACGTCATCCAATAAATGAAAGGATTATTCAATATTAGGAGACTTAATATAACTTGGTACTATGATAGATTGAAAGAGGAAAAAAATATGATCTTAATGGATGATGAAAAATTATTTGATGAAATGCAACAGCCATTACTAATCAATTTTTTTTAAAGCTTAGCAATGTAGAAATATAAGGATATAACCCATAACCTAGTAAGGAATTTACATGAACTGTATTCTAATACTTAGCTTCAAATAGAGGCACATTTGTTTATTAAAATGGTTTTCAGTATTGAACTGAAAGTTTTACCTGATCCAGTGATATAAGAAAAAAAGATAAATGAATCTTAGAATTCGCAGATAGCATTGCTTTCTCATAAAATCTGACTGAAAAAATCTGGGAACAAACTGTTCTGTAATGACATATTTGCAAGCTAAATAGACAAAACTCAATAGCTTTCTTATGTGTCAAAGAACCTATTCAACATATCAACAAAACTACAACATACTTGGAAGTGAGCTTAAAGCAAACTACCGACATTTGGATCACACAGAACTTTCCGGAAGAACAGGCACATGAAAGACAGCGAGAGAGTGCATTATGTTCCTGTAAGTGAAGACATGATGTCTTGAGGATTTAAATTATATAGATTAGCATAGAAACCCAATGTGATTCTAATCAAAATCAAAACTGTCATTGTCATTCATAACAAAATCAGCTAATTCTGAAGATCACATAATGACTAAATAAATAATAGTTAAGAAATATTTTCAAACAATTACAATGAGGGGGGACAGGATTCACCAAAATTCCACATAAAGAGCTTATGATTAAAACACAAGATTTAACTTAAAACATAAAGATCTAATTGAAACATAAATATAATTCAAACTAACATGGGTTGAAGCCCCTTTTGTTTTTGGTTTTCTGCTATGTGCAGCCAATCCTAAGAATAAATTTTGCAGGGTGTAAGGAATTTTGAGATAACTGGAGATGATTATTACATGAATATTGTAGACCATGAATATCAGAATGAAAGATTTAATTGAAACAAATATAATTCAATCCTAACAGGAATGAAGAGGCACAATAGAGAAATTAGGAAGAGACAAATACATAAATACAAAGGTATTTAAAATATTGCTGTAATAGTGTGTTGTTCTTCAATAAATGGTACAAAGAAAACTTAAGAAAAATAATATTTTACCTTAACACAGAAGAGAGTGACCTACCTAAACTCCACTCTTGCCTTCTCTATAGCTAGCAGAACTTCTGTGTTACTGGGGGAACACAATGTACCCAGCTAAATGTCAGCATTTCTCAGCATCCATGTAACCATGTATGGTTAGATGACTGTGCTTTGACTGGTCATGTGGAAGTGAATGTTGTAGGGAAAGATTTCATGGAAGGCTTTTTAAAGATGATTGGATAGATGTGGAGAGATCTCAGCTCCCAACTTCCCTTTCAAGTTTTTGCTACCTGGAACTCAGCAGCCATGGCTGAAGTGCCAGAACAATGGACCAGAAAGATAAGAGGCACATGGAGCCCTGAGACCTGATTCATTCCCAGGACCTGACATCACACTGGACCTTCAGTCTTTGCACTGCTTTTGCATAGAGATAAACTAACATGGGTTGAAGCCCCTGTTGTTTTTCTGCTCTGTGCAGCCAATCCTAAGAATAAATTTTGTGGGGTACAAGGAATTTTGAGATAACTGGAGATGATTGTTACATAAATATTGTAGACCATGAATATCAGAATGAAAATAAGGGTTTGACAACATGAATATCAACTCCCCCACCCATTCTGCTGCTTGTCATGGAAAGAGAACAACTACTATATTAAAGAAGACAGTGAAATTCAATTATATTGGAGAAAATATTCCACTTGTAAGACTGAGTACATCTCACAGTGTTCTTGTCATAAGCGTGTTTTAGTTCCGAGCTGAACTTCATGAGACATTTTTCCCCTCCCTAAATGATTCCATAATTTTAAGGGGCAGAGATTATATGGAGCCACTCTAGTATTTGGTAAAAAATAGGGCAGTAAGTATCCAAGACCTTACTTTTAAATCATTTGTGGAGGGTTCATAAATTTTTATATGAGTATTTCATTCAAATTTTTTGCTCAGCAAGAGTATGTGACTACTACAAACAGAATGACTAGATATGCTCCAAATATTATTTTCAGTCTTTTCTCATGTTCAAAACACTTTTCTTTAACTGCATAAAACTGCATTTTAAAATGTATCACCATAATGAACAAATGTAAAATTGGCCCTAGTGAGACAGATTTAAGTTTTTCCCTTTTCATGTTATACGCTGAACATCAAAATGAAGACCATAATAAACTAGTAACTGAATATATGTTTTAAACATAGTTAATAAACCTGAACACTTATTGTATTGGCATCAAGACAGTGAGCTGTTTAAGAAGGTACCATAAGTAGGTGTTTATTGTGCTCTATGGATTGAGCTGATATGTTTATTAATATGTGTGCATATGTGTATGAGTTATAAAAACAAAAACACAAGAACCAGATCACACCAGTATGTGGTGGGAAATAACAAAGAAGAGTTAATGAAACTTTACATTGATTTTCTCCCCCGCAGCTTTTTAGTCAAATACTCAACACATTGGGTGTCAGGGGTCCCACTAGGTACAGGGCTGTGGAGGCTGTAGCAATGCAACAAATCAACCCCCAGAGCCGTAGTGGGGCTTTCCGTACTCAGAGGAACTTCAGGAAATGCAGACAAGCAGTTGCAGGAGCTTGGAGGAATTTGGGACAGACGAGATCTGAGATGTAGGTAAAGAAGAAAGGCATTTGGGTCTTCACTCGAGAAAAGGATAGCCAGGCTCTATAGATGGCCCAGTGAATACTGCAGACACATGAAAACACTGCGATGATTCTTCATGCAATTCCCTGCATGCTCTTCCTCCGATCCTACAAGTACCTGGCAAATCCTAGGCAGTCAGCAATTATTTCTGAGTGAATGTGCACGTGAATGATGTGCTGTGTCATATTCGACAACAGCTAAGATTGGTTATTACACACTGCCTGCAGGAAAATTAATTATGCAATAGTGCACTTAACATATGTTGACGTTTTCCTGTAGGGCGGTAGACGCAGTACCAGTAAGTGGCATGGACTACTGCCAAAGTAGATGGCGGACATCCTGGTGTGGCATGCACGATGCCTTTAAACCAGGGCCACTGTAACGCTCGGCCATGAGGTGAGTGTAGACCTGCCATATTCTTTGAGGTCTCGGCCTATCCCTGGTCAGACAACTCACCTAAGAACACAAGATCCAGTTACACATTCTGGGGAAACAGTTAAGTTATGGATGGTTTCGTTTGCTAGTCCTCTGCCGACATCCCTTTGTTGGAATATATACATCCCTCCAAATTGGTTTATCCTTTTAACTTACTGAAGTTTTCACCATAATCCAAGCAAGTTGAAAGACAATTTTTATTACAGACTGACTTTATGAGTGTTTGCTGTCTAGTCTGACTCTATGAAGATACAGCTGAATCTCCGACTAACTGAAGTAGGGGCTCAATCCAAACTGATGTCATATTTAAAATACATGCATTTAACATGATACATTTTGCATTTTGTTTCTACCAATATAAAAATGAATGTTTGTAATTCTGTTTAGAAAATTAAAAACAAGATTTTCTTGAATACCTCCCAATAATTTCATAGGTTAGCAAAATATGATTCATAGCCAAAGGCTTAAACATCAAGAAGGCATTGATATATGTGGCCACTAAATGTAACAGTCAGAAATACTACTAATATCCACTGCACATCCCTGAATCAACACATCACCGCCTATTTAGAATAATAACTTCCTAAGTATATTCACAGCACTGCCATGGGCCTTTTCTATAATATAGATTATGGTCAAATGGATTGCAATACCTCTGCAGCAGAGCCTCTGAGTGTGTGTGTGTGTGTGTGTGTTTGATGGTGTATTTTTAGCATCCAGAATAAATGTCCCAGTCTTTTATAAGAAAATGAGTAGCACGATTAAACTTTTCAGTTTTAAAAATACAGCTGACTTTAACATGTCTATTCATTTATCTTACCAAAGAAGGCAATAACCCGAGGGCACTGTTCACAACTAAACTGTTAATTAGCATTCACATGTAACTTTTGAAAAAGGGGGAAAAAACCAAACAAACAAAAGCCTCTGTGAACCGGTGAGTGTGCAGTTCTCACGGGCCCTTGTTCAGTAGTTTGGGAGTTCTGGGTGAGAACACGGGCCCGGGTCCCTGCGTCTCTACGGCTCTCTGTGCATGAGGACAGGGAAATAAGGTGAAGGGCGAAAGGTAGCTGGGGCGATTCTCTACTGATTCATAAATTCCTGAGTGCTCTTTGAATTCCTACTATGTGCCAAGCACAAAGGAAAGCAACAAATAGAAGACCTAATACGCATTGTTCAGGAAGCTTGAGGGAAAACTTGTCCTTATCTCACAAATTGGACGATTTCTTCTTATTAAGGTTAAGAGCAAACAGACACTAAGGAGTAGGGTCCAGCCGAAGTCTTGGCAATCACAGACAAATTCGATTCTTCACTCCTGCCAAACACTGCTTCCTCTTTTCCCTTCCAGAATTTGCTATCAACCTCTTCATCGTACCGCCGAATCCTTTTCATCTCTTAGGGCCGGAACGAGTGACACTCCGTCTGCAGACCTTCCCCATACCTCCCACAGGACACAACCTCTTCCTCTGCCAAAGATGGCAGCGCACGTTCAGCAGTTCTTCATAGTACTCGTCATCGTCTGCTTAGTAGTTATTTATGAACGCTTGTGTCACGGACTGCTTTTCTCATTAGGTAGTAAGCAATGAAGCCAAGAACCCTATAATTTAAGCATTTCTCTCTGAATCCCAAGCACAGGGCCTCGCATCTACCTATCAAATTACTTACTGAATGTGCCGAGGCCCCCATGTCCTCACACTCCCCCTCCTACATCTGTGAATTTATCTCTTTAAATGACACAAGTTGGAACAATAAATAAAATAAAATAAAAAATTCATCTCTGACTTTTTACATCTCTGACAATTTACATTTGTAAATGAGAACTTTGACTTTTGAACATGACAAGCGCTTTGGCTTAGTGGTGAGAACTCAGGATGGAGCACTAGAAAGAATGGGTTATAAAACCAGTCCTGCTACTAACAAGCTCTGGGGCCTTGGACTGGTCAGTTAACCTCCATTGACTTGATTTTCTTTAATGTGCTTCTGGCTCTAACATTCTAGGGGGCCGTGATTTTACCTTATTATAATTCTCCAGTTTAAATAATGCCTTTCTGTGCTAAGCAGCACGAACCTTAATGGTGAGTTGTCTTCCTGTTTTGTTCACACTGTTACTGGCATAACCTTTATGAGGCAGTGTCTCCTGTGACAGAGGACAGAACACCAAAAGTCACAGTTCTCAGCTCAGTCTAATGAAAAAATACAGGTTTAATAGCCAATTGGTTACTTTCACAATATTACCTTAATGAGACAGCAGAGCGCAGGAGCTAGATCTCCCTTGCAGGTGCATACCTTGGCTTGAGGGTTTCCTAATACATAGCGACAGGATTGAGCTTAACTGCACTGTGAACTTTTGCAGTCCTGGAGCAACAGGAAACGATTTAATAAGAATGCCTCACAAGCTCCCCGCCTGGAGTTGTAAAGCGAGCTAGTGATTCTGAAACTCTCTTGTTGCAATGTTAGTT
Source organism: Manis javanica (assembly GCF_040802235.1). NCBI lineage: Eukaryota > Metazoa > Chordata > Mammalia > Pholidota > Manidae > Manis > Manis javanica. The sequence goes on from NC_133167.1 coordinate 103,991,682, forward strand.
TATACATTTTAATTTTTTTATCAACTCCTGGAATGTCCCATTTTCATCACTTATTTCATGACAACCTTTCCTTCAAAGTCTTTTAAAATAAATTTGCTAATATTTGTGAAATGCTTCAAAGGAGTTCACTTAGTTTGCCTAATGACTAACATATCTTTATCTCACAAATTTGACAACCTCGTCGTCTTTGATAAGGTGAGGAGCGAACTCACAGCCTGTAATCATTCCCTCATCAGCGCGCCTCATGGTCACCACCCTGACCTGCACTGACCTCCCGCCTTTCCGCTCCCAAATAGAGGATAAGAAATTCCTCCTTCATTATACTGAAGCCCTTCCATTTCCCTTGTGAGCCCGAGCTTTTTGCAGAGATTAATTTGCAATTTAATCTTTCTTCCTTCTTATTTTGAATTTTATCATGTTTATGTCCTGTTGACATCTCTCCACAGCTTCTCTCTGTTTTTTAACAGAAATAAAAAATCTATCCCTAGCCTACGAGACTCTACATGTTTGGACACTTGCCCGATTCTTCAGCATGACTTCATTCCATTACCTGCCCATCCCTGTCAACATTCAATCTGGAAACACCAAACCGTCCCGGTAGCGTCAATACCCCGATACCCCGAAGTACAGTACTGGGTAGAAAACTATAAAGTTCACAAGCATAAGGTAAAGATATATATGTAACAATCTATGTGTGTGTGAGAACATCTAGGGTACTGTGGCCCACCTATATTTACAGTGACACAATCGCCAGCCCTTGCAAATCTCTTTGCTTTGTCTCTTCTCTCTCTCTCTCTCTCTCTCCCTCTCCCCCCTTCTCTCTTTCTATCTCTCTCCATCTCACCCCCATCAACAGTCTATGATGTATAGCTTTCAAAAAAAAATTTACTGGGATTATTTCAAATAATCTTATTGGGATTATTTCAAATAATAAATCTGGGGCATAAAGTTACTCAGCTCTCGAGTGAGCTGGGTGCAAACCGCAATGCCTCCTACCTGAGTACGCTGCCAGTATGCATGGTTGATAAATGGTCTAATACCACCTTTCTTGTTTTCTTTTAATCATTTATGTGCACAATGCCTCTGCTGAAGTGGTTTGGGAAATAAAAATAAACCTGCCCAATATCCTAAAGTTTTGGTTCTTGTTAAAACAGTAAGAATATACTATAATGTTTATATGGTTAATTTTGATGGAGATTTTATTTTATAAATTCAAGAAGATAAATGGATCCCTCACCTTCTAAAATTTATGCTACCACATTTTTGGGGAAATGCATATCTTGAGGATTTGGATTGTCTGGGGATTTACGTGAGTGAGCACAAAACTAGAAAACATCCATTTTCCACTCTCGTGTGGTAATCAAGAATTTTAACTGAAATATTGCTGAAGTGATATAAACATTTTCTTATTGTAATGTGTGTTATTTAGAATATCAGGGAATATGGATGGAAAAGTTTTGAAACACACCTAATCTACAATACAACTAAGTGTTTAGCTTCTAGTAACAGTAAAGATAACAATGTGCATTCACCATGTTCATTTAAAATGTGCTCCAATGGTAGTAGGGTGCTTTCACATATTTTACCTCATTAGTATACCAAAGCAGGGTAAAAGAGACAGATAACGGAGATTGGAAAACAAAACAGTATTTTCCTCCACCTTCAGTCTGACCAATGCCACATTAAGTTCAAAAACAAACACTAACTAGAAATAGCAGTAGCACAATTCAGTGTCATTCAAAGAAGACACAATCTGGCTACAGCACAATCACCGGGGTCGTGTAACTCATTCCCCCTTTCAGTCCCAGATCAGAATTTATGGGCTCATTCTGTCTTTTTATCTGTGCTTTCTCCAGCCCCTAAATATTGTTCTTGATATGCCTCCAAATCTGGTATATGATTTACTCCCCTCAAAAATGCTATCCCTGTCTTCATTTATCAAACATGTATTTCACTATCCCACTTTCAGCCCTACTTATTCCATGGTAATTTTCTGGTAACCTCATCTTAACCGATTACCTTTTACAGAGCCCAGTCATTCAATCATTATACAAGCTTATTAAGCATCTCTTCTGCGCCAACCCTACTCTTTACTAATCCCTTCCCTTGTGTATTGTTGATACATCCGATTTAGCTCCCTTTTTGTCCGATTCTCTATTTCCTTGCATATGCCTATCTCCCCAACTCAACTGCAAGTTTCTTTTAAATCAGAATTCAAGAGAAGGAATCAACTTATTTTCCATACCCCTTTTGCATAGAAGAGTAGATCAAGATAATTTACAAACTACTCCCTCATTGTCATAATTTCAATGAAAAAGCATGTGTGTGCCGCAGAAATCAAGTGTTCCCTTTGAGTAACAAGCGATTTGCCCTTTTCTTCTAGGGGATTACTCGCTTATGATACACTGAATTATGAATGGCAGTGGGTATCCTTTTTAACTTATTAAAACTGATCATGTTCATTTGTAATTGTTAGGAATACCCTTAAAGTGGCCCAGTAGCTTTTATTTCAATATATGTTGAGATTTAATTATAAGAAATAAAGGTTATATGGGAACACATGCTGAGTTCATCCTTGAAGACTAGCATAAAGAAATCAACACATTAAAGAAGAGAAGAAATAAGTGGTACTTTTGCCATTTCCATTTAATTCTACTGCTTTTATAATGAAAATTCACCTACACACAAAGTACCTCACTAATTATCTAATCACAGCAGGAAAATAATAAATGTAAACTGTACAATTGTATTTAGAATTGTGCTCAGAACTGTTTCACACTTGGCTCTTCCCTGAGGTGTGTTAACCTATAGTGAGGTTCTAATATATTATCCCAAGGAAAACAAACCTCTAATATTAATTTGCTTTTCTTCCTACCATTTTAAGATGGTTAGAATTTGTTTTTACCGATGAGCAAAACATTTGGGTTAGACGGTCTCCTGTCCTTTTGCAAGTCTAATCAAAGAGTAATTGTGTGTTACTGTAGATGTTGAAAATCAATGACAAGAAACATCAAGTTCAACTGACAAACACAAAAGTCACTATTTGTTGATGCACATGAATTTTAGGAAAATGCTGAGGTTACGATTGCTCTCTGACAGCAATGTTGTGGGAATATTTCATTTGTTCAACAAAACTTAAACCCTAGAAATAGGATGAAAACATTGCTTAGGAAAAGCAAGAAGAAACGGCTGATTCTCAGAAGAAAGTGTACTCCTGCTGAGTCTTCTTTCTGTAGCTACCAAGGGTAAATGATTCTCCCTTAAGAAACTTAGGGAATTATATATTTTCTTCTTCCATCTTCTGCGGCAATATCCCTTCCAGCCACAGTCAGAAGACAGAGCTGCTCAAAACAACTTGTGCAAAGATAAATCTATTTTACGTCTACCTTTTTTGTGTTTTAATCTAGCAGTAAAATAGCCCTTGCAATCAGGAGGTATTATGTAGCCTAAATTGGTTTAGAGATGTTAACATTAGCTCCAATATGTTCAAATAAGTTCAAGATTTTAGGCTTCACTGAACTAAGTCCCAAAATGTATAAAGGGCAAATGCTATGATCTTATAAACATAACTAGAAATATTTATAAAATGACAGTTATTAGAAGCAAAAAATTAGAAATGGGTACATCAGTTTTCCTTATAGATTAATATTTTTTCCTTATTTATACAAAAAAATGGAAAAGTATTTAAGAGACTATGAAATGGTGAGAAAAGAGTTAAAAATCATATCTATTTGGAGCCATAAGAGCTACACAATCAACATCAATTTTTTTAAGGTTATGACTGAATTATTGGTTCAACAGGAGAGCAGCTTAGGTGATCTTGAGTTTTGCTGGGCCTTTGACAGAGCATCTAGTTACATTCTTGTAAAGAAAACGGGAAGATCACACCAATTAGAATGGCCACTATCCAAAGGAAAAGAAACTACAAGTGTTGTATTTTAATATAATACAATGTTTATATAAATATAAGGAAAAGAAGAATGATGGTTGATGAGGATGTAGAAGGGACCCTTCCTACTGCTGGTGGGAATGTAAATTGGTGCAGCCACGTGGAAGGCAGTATAGATATTTCCAATAACACATAACCTAAGACTACCTTAGGAACTATTTTAAGTCAGTGAGTTAGCAGAAGGCACAGAACATTTATTTTATATATATAAAAGTCATATAAAAAATTAAAATGATTTCCCTGACACACTAGACTAAAGCTAATAGAATTTAAAAGGAGTAATTGCTAAGTTCGAAATTTAGGTTAAAAAAAAATCAGGCAAATAGGAAGCCTGATGGTTCATGTGAAAAAGATCTGAAAGCACTTTAACAAACAGACTGGGCCAACATGGACACAGCAACTGCTCTAAGGTGAATATACAAAGAAATAAGAGTGAAAGAGCTAAAGTTAGAGTTGCAATGAACAGAAATGTAGTTTCTTAGTCACAGATGTAAGTTGATTGTTCATATTTTGCACTGGTCAGGGCTAGATTTGGGTCATTGTTTCCTATCCACTTATTCATTTCTTGTACATTTAATAATCAGATAAGCATCCTTCATATGCAAGGTGAAATGTCATTAAAATATCCACCTGAAACATTTTAAAGAACCTGACAGCTGAAGGCTTCCAGGAGGAAAACAATTAAAATGACGGGATTTCCAAAAACTGTGTCACATAAATAGTTAATGAAAACTGAGATGTTTTCACTGACAGAGAATAGCCATAAAGAATAAACTCACGCATTTGGAGGCTACTATAAAAAAGTCTGGTTTGTGTTGCCTTGTAAACTAGAAACTAAGGCTAACAGGTAATAATCATTGAAAGGCAAATGCGAGGCCAAAAGAATGAAGAATTTTCTAACAAACTGAGTTCAGCAGGTAGAAGAGGCACCCTGTAAATATGTGTATTTCCCAGTGCTGGGCACAGCAACACAAGCTCTTGGGGTTGGTGTAAGGATATTCTTGTACCCAGGTAAGTTTCAACAAGCAGGGCAGAACTGCCTTTGAAATTATGATTCTAGAAAACTGCATTGAAGAAGCCCCACTATAGCTATCACCGGGCTTAGATATTTTGGCATATTTTTAAACATGCATCCTGTTTATCCTGGGACCGATCAGTGTCACTTTCTTCCCTGTACCCCCACTCTTCCAGCCTCAGGGTCCTTTTCTGCCAGTCATTCCTTGCTTCCGCCTTCAGGGGATGGTTCTATTTATAGTCTCTGGGTTCCTTAGAGGAATTTTCTCTCTCAGGGTTTCAACCCTAAGTATTTAGCTTTAGGCTGAATTCTCTGGAGGTGCCACTCCGACACACACCTGAGTCCTCAGTTCCTGTGCTCAGAGATTCCCTGACTAGCCTCATCCCTGCCTCAGGCATTTAGTATCTCATTATGCTCCCTCCCCTTCACTGAGCCTCCATTTTCGAACAGCACATTTGGGGTTGGCCCTCTTTCCTGAATTTGCTTTCACGGATTTTGGAGGAATGAGTATTCTAGCCATTTCAACATGGATCCATTTATCCACTGACTCTACACCACGACTCTACAGTTTTCTCTAAATCCTAGGATTCTCTGTCATTTACAGTCTCATTCCCCTTTTAGCACGAACCTTCACGGCACCCAATTCCTCATCAAGGTTTACTCTCTCTCTTTCACTAGAATAACAAAAACCGCCTTTCCAACTTTAACTTGCCAAGTATCTAGGTACATAGAAGACAGAAGAAACTGCCTTTGAAAATGGTGAAGATCAAAGGATGAGAAAGTCATGCTAGAAATAACAGAAAAATTTAAATTACAGCAATAGAAAATAGAGGGGAGTAGTCATGGAGATTCGTGCAAATAATAGGGTGGGATAACTAGATCAAAACTCACACTGGTAAGAATGAAGACAAGACCTACAGACAAATTAATGGAAACAGAGGTTATAAACAGGAAAATAAAAGGGTGAGGATAGAAAAATGTTTAAAAAGGATGAGACATCTTTAAGTTAGAAGAAAGGATGTGTTTCAATACTGAGTGGAAGATATTTGAAAGAGAAACTTTTTTTTTTTTTTTGCAGGGAGAGAAAAGATCTGTAAGGGGGGAAGGCTTCCTTAGGTAGTTTATCTCATTTAAACCTCACCCACGTGGAACAAGACTGATACCTGGCCTTTCCTGTACTGTGAGGAAATCATGTCTGTAAATCAGACACACATGCACACCCACACACTCTCTCACACTGTATCCTAAGATGAACTATGGCAATAGCAACACATGGGTCATGTCTTTACCTTGGAACCCTGAAATGAGTGACTCCTTGAGCTGACGGCTAGCCTGCACATTGTTCACGCTAACGATTCTGGCATTTGAAGATGCATCATGACCTTTGCAAATGTGATGCCATGTGGAAGAGCTGGTTTTCCCACTACAAACACGCACTGCGGCCTTGACAATTCTGTGATATTGTCTTTTTTCTTTAAGGACACATCTTTATTATTTTTTTTAATGGTTGAGCGAGCATTCTAAAGACAAAACTCCTTCACTAAGTATTATTTCCTAAAAGTCTCTCCTCTGGGCCTTCTTTTGCTGTGATGGGAGGAGGTATTACTATTCAGAGGAGGAATGTGAGGCTACGCAGGAGCTTACAGCTTAATAAACGAGGCACAAAACCACATTAGAACCAGGATTTACATAAAAATCTAAACTCTGTATTAGTTATCTATTGCTGAGTAGCAAATTACTCCCAAATTCAACAGTTTAAAATTAAAATATATATATATATATATATATATTATCTGACAGTATTCATGGGTTAAGGAATTTAAGCATGAATTAATGAAGGGTCTCTGGTTTAGGGTCTTTCAAAAGGCTGAAATCAAGGTGCTGGCCAAGGCTCAAGTCATTCCACATCTTGAATGGGGAACGGGGGTCCATTTTTCATCTCACCCCGACGGCTGTTAGCAGGCTGCTGACACTGACACCACCATTTGCCGTAGACACTCTTTGTGCTGACACGGGGCTATCCACAGGGCTTCCCACCGCATGGCATTTTGCTTTACTCAGAGGAAGCAAGACAGAGGGCATCAGGGGATGTCAAGGAAAGATGCTCGAGTCTTTCTATAACAACCGTTCCCAAAGCGATACCTCTTTTTGTCACATTATTTTCCCTAAAAGCAAGTCACTACATCTACATTCAAAGGGAAATGACTAAACAAGGGTGAGGATAAAGTAGTTCACTGGGTACCATCTTAGAGGCTGCTTACCTCAGACTATGGAGTGTTTTCTCTACATATGTGGGATTCAAATTTCTTCGCCTCTTTTCAAATTATAATGCAATTATAGAGATATCGTTGGAACAGCCTTTACTTAAAAGAATACTTGGTTAAATTTAACCAAAGAAAACTCAACATTTAGTTTTGATACAGCAATACACTCAAATGCATATTTTTTCATTACACCATTACAGATATGAATTTAAATATCTTAGTGAAGTCCCAGATACAATATACCAGGTTACTGAAGAATGATGATACTTCAGCAAAAAAGATAGATGTATAAATAAAAGTTGTATTTTTTTAAAGCATGAGAGATCTGTGGAAACAATGAACATTAAATAAACTAAAATTCCAGGGAAGGGAATATTTCTGTGATGAGGTAAAACTCATTTCAGCCCATTTTGTTTTCACCCTTTTTTGGTGGGAGGCACATGCCAATTCTAGGTACCAGATGAACTGGGTTGCTAAACAGAAAAAAAGGTAAAGAAAGACTAGCAAAGCTTATAATAGTAGCACAGGGCTGCTGGGACAAATTGAAAACTTGACAAGACGCTAATGTATAGCTCAAATTTCCTGAAACCCACTGCTGTACACAGACTACGGAGCTGGGTTGAAAGCTTCAAAAATATAGAACATAATTTCCCACAGCCTTGTGGTGCCTAGGAAACAAAGACCTGCCCAGAAGGGGTCCTATTTCACACACGAGGACTGCCTCCCCTTCAAGCATATGATAGTTTTAAATCTACAGTAAATGAGACAACAAGGAGAAAGCCTGGGGTATCTGAAGGGCAGAACGGCATCTCCCACATTTTTTTTTTACGATAATGGAAACGTTCTCATAAGACTCACAATTGAAAGTTGGAAATACATTAAAGGAAATAGAGGAAAAGATTGTTAAAATAGATGGAAGGGTAAAGAATTTCGACAGAGTCATTTAGAAAGGGCGTTCAATGGACACTGTAGAACTGAAAAGTCTTTATCTGCTTTTAGGAATTCGTTGCATGGGTTTTAATCTCAGACTCAGCAGAGCAATTGAAGGGGAACGGGATCTCAGAGCAGGGTGAACAGAAAACACACAGGCTGAAGTGCATGGATTGGGGAGGAAAAAAATCTCAAAATGTCTAAAATCTTACAACTAAAATCACAGAAGAAGAGGAGACAGTGAGCAGAAGCAAATATTTAAAGATATAATGAATGATATTTTTTCATAACTGATAAAAAAAATATCAGCCTGTAAGTATATAAATGCAATGCAATGAGCCCTAGAGGATAAATACGCATACACCCACACACGCATACAACCCACACAGAGAATATGCTGATATACAAGACAAAGAAAAAATAAATATTAAAAGCAATCAGAGTAAAATAGACACATTTTCATCAAAGGAACAGCGCTGACAGCCAATTTCTCGATATAAATGTTGGAATCCAGAAAACAATGAAATGACATCTCCAAGGTGATAGTATTTAAACTTTAACTAGAGCTCTATACTCAGGGGAAATATTCTTAAAAACTGAAGGCAAAGTAAAAATGGTTCCAGATGAACCAAAAATAAATGAATTTATTTCCAGCAGACCTACACTAAAATCTAAAAAATCTTCTTTAGATAGAAAAACAGTAATCATAGATGGAAAGATAAAAACAAAGGGCTGAATAACACTAGAAATAGGAAATTTGTAAATAAAGATAAAAGAATATAAATTGCACAAGCAATAATTGTATGTCTAATGAAATTTATATCTAGAAGTAAATGAGTGAAAACAACCGTGTAAATGTGCAAAAAGGATTAACCGACTTAATGTTTGTAAGGTTTTGCAATATGAGGCAGTGATAAAAGTAATATTTCTTTTAGACTGTCATAAGTTAACACTGTATGTTCTGAACTCCAAGAAACCACTGAAAGGAAGATGATAAAATAATAAGTAAATGTCTGATTAAACTAAAAGTAAGCATGAAGGAAAAAAATTAATAACATCAGGGTACAAAAAGAGAAGATTATATGAACAGTGCTATGCCAATTAATTTAACACTCAGTGGGAAACTGAGAAATTCCTCTAAACATCCAATTTAATAGACTTGGCAAATAAAAACATATAATAGTTCTATAGTCCCTTAAGAAACTGAGTTCATCATCTAAAAATCTTCCCACAAAGAAAAATCAAGCCCAGAAAGTTTCACTTGTGGGTCATTCTAAACATATAAGAATAAAAGAGTGTCAAACTTTCCAAACTTGCCACTCTCTTCTATAAATGACAAAAAAAAAAAGGAAGAAAGATAAAAAGTAATCATAAATTCTATGAGACATAGATGGTAAAACCCTTTACAGATTTATCACCAAATCAAATTCCATGAATATAAAAGGTTAATAAAATCATAACCGATGGATTTACTCCAGATATGCAATACAATTTTAATAGCACAAAATTCAGTCAATATGATTATTTACATTAACAGAAGAAAACAAAAAGATCATATGATCATTTTGATAAGTGCAGAAAATGCATTTGGTAAAATTTAAAAAAAATCATTACTGAGGAAAAAAAATCATTCATGGCAAATAATAGAAGGGAACTGCTTTCATCTGGTAAAGAGTTACATTTTTTTTCAATGTTTACTAGAGTTTGCAAAAATTAATAAAGGAAAACCTCACTGACATGGTGTTCAGGGGTCAGGAGGAAGGGTTCTCACGCCCACCACTCCACATAAATCTCAAACTCCGCCTGAACGGGTTTTAACGACTTTACTCCCCAGCGGGAGGAAGATCCGTTTCCTCCTCCCGCCTCCCCAGTACAGCCCCAGCCAATGAGAGGCTGTCACGATTCTGCCAATGAGAAGCCATGATACCTGGAACTCCCAGTTTCCTCCAACAGACGTTTTGCTCAGAACAGCGCTCTCAACTCCACCCTGTCCTCTATAAAAGGACGTCTCTCTCTTTTGTTCTCTAGACTTGCCCATGGTTTTACTGTAGCATGTATATCCCAAATTGCAATTCTCTACTACTCCCAAATAAACCCTACTGTGCTGGTAAAATGACTGTTCTTAAGGTTAATTTGGTCATCCGAGTCCCTTAAGACAAAAAATTAAATACATAAAGATTAAAGAGAAGGCTTTAATGTCTCAACTTGCAGATGATATTATTTTATACCTAGAAAATTTATAAAATCTACAAGCTATTAGAAGTATTAGGTAAATATAACAATGTCAGCGGAGATAAGATTGATGTACAAGAAAGCCGTCAGTCATGTATACATAATCTTCATCTTCCACAAACAGAAAAAAAAAAGTATAAAGATACCATGTACATTAGCATCATAATATCAAGTAAGTATAAGTCAAATGACAGATGTTCAAGATCTCTACACAAAAACTATACATTATGGAGAGAAATCATATATTGAGGCTCAGTATTCCAAAGCTAATTATTCTCTTCAATGTCTAATATTTAGGGCAAACCTTTTCAAAATGCTAGATAGTTTTCTTTCCTTATTTTTTTGAGAGAATTGGAAAGTTAATCTAAAATTTATCTACAGTAAAATAAGAAAAGCCAATATAATCTTGAAGAAAAACTATATATATATATAGTATATAGTATATATATATATATATATATATATATATACTACCAGATATCAAGATCAAATCTAAAACTGTATTAGTTTAGAAACTATGGTAATGATGTTTAAGTAGACCATGGAACAGAACTGAAATTCTAAAAACATCCCATCTGATTTATGATACAGTCATCTGATTTATGATAAAGATGACATTTTCAGTGAAGAAAGGATTGTCTTTCAACAAATAATGCTGATATACTTGGACATAAATACTAAACCAAAAATCAGTTACAGAAGAATTATGTATGTAAATATAGGCAAAATGATAAAGCTTTTTATACAAAATTTGAGAATATCATTGTGTGATCCTTGTGTAGTCAAAGATTTCTTAAACCAGATACAAAAAAAAAGAAAGTACAAGTACTAGACGGAAAATAAATGATAATCTGACTAAACATAATCAACAACTTCTATTAATAAAAAGAGAACAGAAATACAAGCTACCAGCTGAGGAATCATTTAACGAAGTATTCACATTCAGAATATAATGGGAAATCCTACAGTAAGAAAAAGGACAACTCAGATCAATGGGCATAATTCTTGAACTGATACTTCACAAAAAAGAATATTTAAATGTCTAAGAAACATGAAAAAGCACTCAACTTCATGGGTGTATGGGCACTAAAAACACCAGATCAACAAAATGCCAGAAGAGTAAAACTTTCTTAAAAAACTCAAGTATTTGTTGAGGATATGGAGCCCTCTGACATTCCTACACTGCTGTTATAGATGTAAATTGGTAAACTTACTTTGAAAAACTACGTCAGTATCTATGATGGCCAAAGACGGGCATATTCTGTGATCCAGCAATTGTACATTTAATAAATCCCACCGGAATGGATACATTGCACACCGCGGGATGTACACCGGGATGTTACAGCAGCACTACTGGCAACAGTCTCACACTGAAAACTACCCACTCCTATAGGTACTTTTCCAAATAAAAAAATATGAATGTACCACCGACACACATACAAACGTGAACAATGGAATCTCAGCATGAAACCGTATATACTAATGATTTCAATATGCAACATACCAAAATAGATTAAATAAACCAAACTCTTAGAAATTGTAAGAGTGAACTCCTCCTGAGGAGAGTAAGTGACACGAGGAGAAGCAGGCAGGGATTCCTGTGAGAACGGTCAGGTCGTATCCCTGATTCCCGGCCAGCACATGAGTGAGTTGAGTTCCATGAAAGTTTGGTAACCTACTATGACATTTATATTCCTTTATGTAAAGTATATTTCATAAAAAATAAATAAAGTATACAAATTATACTTTATATATATATATAGATAGATAGATAGATAGATGTACATATACAGAAACACACACCCACACAATCCTGCATATTCAGTGTAAAATCACTGAATACAAACTGGAGTTGGTGTGCAAAACTCCCTGCTGTTTCTTCCCCCAGGATAGGAATCTAAGCCAGACGGTGTTCAATACAGCAGAGGCTGGAGTTGATTCAAGTTTATTTTTTAAAGTTGAAAGTTGAGAACAGTGAACAGGTAACAGAAAGTGCTTATGCTGTTACTGTCTACAGAAGAGGCAGGGCTGGAAGCCCGAGGAGCAGTACTGAGATTGCCCAGAGCGCTTCTCTTTGATTCACATAACATGTAGGAGAGTAAATAAAAGGTCTGAGTAATCCACAAAATGATTTTAGTTACTGACTACCTAAAGTGAAATCTTTAATGGCCAAATTTCATAGAGAGCCATTTAGGAATGATGAACCCATTCAATATTAATTAATTCTTTCCAACAGAAATGGCAGTACTTCACCGGAACATTGAAGCATTAATGAATAGCACGGTTCACATGAATAGTACATTAATTCATTCAAATTAACATTAAAAAGATAAATTCATAAAGTTGCATATTTGAAATGTTTTGTTACCCAAGCATATTTTGGAAACATGAAATTATTTCTATCCTTTGAAAGTACTTTGTTTTTATATATCAGCTATCATGCATTTAGTAAGAAAAAAAAAAGAAAAAAAAAACAAGATTAATGTGCTGGTGCTAAAAGAGTGACCTGCCTCACACCAAGCTGTTATATCTCCACGGATGTGTAGAAAAAATTTCAATGAACTTGCTGTTAAATTTGCATAACATATATATATATATCCCTAGTCTCCTACTTCAAATATGATAAAAAGAGTAAAGATAAGATAAAACTTATATAGACTTATATTAGTTCAAATATTCTATTGCAGTGTTCATCTCTTTGACTTGCCTCATAGTTCTTTTCTGCTGATTCATCGCCACTTCTCTCCAATATTTAAACACAGACACTCATGTTCATATTTTTAGGGCAAGGGCCCACGTATTTGTGTAATCAGGCTAGATGATAATCTGTATGCAATTTCAAACAATTAAAATAATTTAACTTGATGATTTAAATATAAACTCATCAATACTAGTATATCCAAGGGAGATGACATTTCAGTATCACACAAAATACAAAACCTAGGTATTCTACAGATTTTTATTATGTGTGTGAGGGTGTGGATAGTGTCTAAATCTTCGAACAGAATGCAATCTATGGAGACACATCCATGGTAAACACACACTCCAGTAATGGTTTACTCCATAAAATCCAACTACGAGGCTGAAAGAGTTCCTGTAATACCCAAGGGAAGTTTTACATTTGTTACTATTGTAAATACCTCAAGTGTTATTAATATTATCTCCATTTTATAGATGAGAACTTTGATGCTTAAGGTTATGGATTCTAATATTTATATCTGCATTCCAGTCACTCCCATAAGTATTTTTTTAATTGCAATATTATTTGTATACTAAAAGTGAACAAAAATAAAGAGAATGAGACAGATGTGAACACCATAAATAAAATAAATATTCACATAGATAAAATAGCATATGCTGCTTAGATCACTCAAAGATGAAAGTCTATATAGATGCTTACATTTTTATGATGATAAATAGTTTAAATGCATTTTAGTAATGAGGCAAGGCATAAACAAGCAAACAAACATACACATTATCTATTCCTCCCAGTGGATGGGATGCGTTTGAAGAATTATTCAATGTGACACCCCAAAATAAGCCACTTTGGCATAAGGATTATTTAGAGCTGAAAGCACCTGAGAAAAGCAGGCCCAGAAAGAGCTCTCTGTCCTCGTCCTAACCGCCTGGAAGCAGGGCACTCATGTCCCTGTGCAGGTGCCCCCACCTCCCCCACACGGGGACACAGAAGGCTTATTAGCCACAGAGATGGTACAGCAGTGCGTCTGCATGGACAAACATCACTAATTAATCTTACCCACCATTTGGTTCCCCCATATATCTTCTGCTCATCTCCCCAGGATTTACGGTCCCTAAAAGTCTGAACACCCTTCCTCTAGCCACTTCCCACAGTGCGTTGCTCTTTGTGCAATGGGATGTAAATTCCAGAATCCAAGTGCCTCTTTCGTTTTTTTCACTTCTCTGTGAAGTCCCTAAGAATGGAACATTAAAAACGTTGCTCAAATTGATGCGTCTTTTCTCACGTTAACCTGTCTTTTGTCAGTTCAATTCATAGGCTCAAGAAACAGAATCTAGAAGGTAGAAGGAAAGTTTTTCCTCGCCTACACATTATAAAATTGTAGGTAAGATTCCTCATTTTGGGTTTCAGAAACATTGTGAAAATGAGAAAGTGAACCAATGGGCAAACTACTCTAAAAGCAGCTATCAGAGGCTTTTAATATAAGGGCTGTGGTTTAGAAGAAAACTCTACCTAAAGAGTCATTACAATCCTTAAATACCCAAATCTAATTAAATCACCAGAGATACAGTGCAAAGCATAAAACAAAGACTTTGCTGTGAAAGAGTCTGCTCTGAATTGGACTCTCCTAAAGTTTAAGTTATTATTTTATATTCTGTCCAAATGTTCTTTATATCAACTCCCAGAATTATATTGCAAGGCCAAAACATGCTTTCACGCATTTTTTTCTAAGTTCATAAAGATTTATTTTCACCCTGAATATCTATTATCAGCTGTCAGGTTTTTTTATCAGAATGATAATAACAATATTGAAGTTTCTGGAAAATTGTGACATTTCTCCAGTGATCTAAATTCTGCATCCCTGCATGCTCAACTAACACTGCAAAGGGTGTCCTCAGATCTGGTCTAAAGGATTGTAGCTGTGGTATCTAAAATGGAATGTATTTATACTATTGTTTGCACCAATATTAAGAAAACAAACTAAAGAGAATTTGATTCAGATTCTTGTCCAAACCTGACAGAAGATTAAGAATTCTCGGCACATTTTAGCATTTGTTAGTTGCTCTCATTCTTTTCGGTAATATTTTTTCATAAAGCTGAGATAAATTATGAGCTTCCTTCCCTAATTGTATTTCTACTTTACCACAAGGAAAACCCACTGTTATTCAAATCAATCTCTACTCCCAAAATGGTTGCTAGTGACACCCTGAAATTAGCATCTAACAGCCTCATCAATTCCAGATGACAAAGAAATAAGTGTCCCTATTGCATGATTAGGAGTTAGTTTCAAATCTAGAGAAGAGTCACGATTAATTTCAGCGTATTTTGAATCTAAAAAAAGTTCATGTCTGTAAAAGAATAAGAAAATTGTATGACAGATTTCTTTTTTATACGTATTTGAAATGGATACAGCCCTTGCTGTGCATGTGAACACTGATTTTAATATCTAGGATTGTATTATACTTCTTGTTACATTCACAGAAGATTTGGAGAATTATTTTTCTTGCTTAATAGATTCCTTTGATATAGTCTAAAATCCAGTACTTTTTTTTTTAAGTTTTTGGCTTTTTTACAACTATAAGAGGGAAGCTTGATTCAAAACTTTCGGATCAAAAACAGAGCTTAATTTCACATATGCAAGGTCATACTTTCAGGATATTCTTGCTCATGCTGATGGATACAGGACAATCGCATTTTGTTGATACTCAAGTTTAAGGGTCTCAGCAGACTTTCAAAAGATACTGAAACACACATCTTTCCCTATACTGCTGAGGTCCTTTAGGGATGTGTGCTACTCCATCTTGGGCTAAATGGAATGGAATTAAATAAAAAATAAATAAAAGGAACACTCTCAAAGAAGAAGAAGAAGAAGAAGAATAAAAATAAGAAGAAAATGTACTTTAGATAGTTTTAAAAACCTAAGTCCAGGGATCACTCTATCAGTTTTTATTGGAGAGTTATATTACTGTCACCATCTCTTCTCTTTTGAAAGCCACATTTCCAAAGGTTTACCCTTTAATTAATTTGATGGCAGTTCCCTTCCTGAGATTCCCTGCTCTACAGCACACCAGGGCTGTGGAAAGCGGGTGGGCGTGTTTAGATGGGAAGGCCGCGGGGGTATTCTCCTCCTTCTGAGATCATCTCCTAGTTCATCTGGGTAAACTGGAGCTGAAGTTGTAAAGACATTGCTATGGACTTAGTTGCATACCTCCTTCACCTGTACCAATATACTCAAGACTTAACCCAAATGTTACTGTATTTGGAAACAGGTCTTCTAGGAAGATAATTAAGGTGACAGGAGGTGATGAGGATGGGGCCCTAATCCAACAGGACTGGTGAGCATTTAAGAAGAGAAAGAGGCACCAGGGATGCATATTCATAGAGCAGAGGCCACATAGGGCACAGTGAGGAATCAGTGGTCAGCACGCCAGGAAGAGCGGGGTCACCAGGGACCAACCCCGCCGGCCCCTTGCTCTGGGACTTCCAGCCTCTGCAACTGTGAGGAAGCAAATGCCTTCTGTTTAAGCCACACAGGCTGTGGTGTTTTGTTACGACATCCCAGGTAGACTGTTAGAGGTAGTTGGGATTTAATCTTTGCAAGGTATAGGCATCAAACCCACACACTGACAGCGGGGCAGGAAATGCGGAGGATGCAGGCAAACCCACCTCTGTAGTCCTGCTAAGCTGACCAGCCACTTACATCTCTGAACCAGTCTTTCTTTCCTACTCGTGCTGCTCCCAGCCTGCCCGGGAGAGACCTTTCCTGGCTACTCTGGTCCATGAAATACCACACGAGTTTTAAGTCTTCCCTTTCTCCATGAAGTCAATCGTCATGAGTGCTCACACGGATTATCCCCACCTAAAAATCCCGGAGCGTTTACTGGCTTTGCCTCCCTTTCGCACTCATTTTATGCTACAGCTTTGTTAGCCCTGTAACAGAGACTGGCGTTTCCTACCGTACAGTCACCACTGATCGACATCTCTTACTATGCCCGATGGTTTAATAAATGTTGGTTGGCTATTTGGCTTCCCGCTATTTCTATTTATCACACTTGACGAAAGACAGGGTTTCTCTTACAGATTTCAAAACTTCTCTAGATATCTATACCCTCTCTTTATATATCTATATTATTTTAAGAAAAAAAAGTTTTTGAAATACATTAACTAAATTCACATCTTAAGCATTTTGTTGAAGATAACAGAGTTTCCCTAATTTTGATGTCTTTTATGATCATTTTTGTCATTGAACAAAAATTGCAAGCTGAAAAAAAAAATTCTAGGTGCAATTTGAAAAATAAAAAGGCCAAAGAAAAATTACTTTTCTTTCTTATAAAATCATTACATATGTATAGCAACTATATACACATATACATATATGGCTTGCTTACATTTGAGCTATACATATATGGCTTAATTATTATCTACTAGAATAATTTTACTGGCATTTACCTTTCACATATTCTGAATAACTGAGTCAGGTTGAAAGTTGAAAGATGAAACTCTTAAGCACAAGTCCTTCAAACCCATTCGAGTAAGACATGATGTCTTTGCTAGGTCGGAAGAGTGAGCATGTTCCACCCTCGAGGTGAAATCTACATGTTCTATTTGTCGGTACATCTTGTTCTAGTTACTTAGACACCCTTCATACACGTAGTGATGGTGAGATGCTGTTGTTGGCATAAATCCTAGAGCCAACTTGGATGAGAGGAATTCCGGAAAAGGTAGGGTGAAGGTGGTGGAGAGCGACACAGTTATCAGCAAAGACTCTGTTACATTGTTCAGCATCCTGGAACAGGAGTGGACATCCCGGCGGTCCTACCAGAACCTCTTCTCCTTGTTGCAAGACGAAAAGACATTTCGACCCCAGGGTTTCCTCTAAGGAAATATCTCAGAGGCAATTCTGTTGGTTTCCTTTGGAGAACATACCAACGAGAATATAAAATAGAGATCACAACATCTTTATGAATCTCCTAGCCTGGACCTGAATTTCTTTAGCACATTTGCTGTGGTAGAGTTACAGAAGAAGAAACGGATGTGGGAAGTCTGAAAAATGAGTAATTTTTCAATCGATGCTGTTTGTGTTCCATTTCTTAGACAATCAAGAATTTGAAACCCATCAACATCTTAAGTACATATGTCTTTACTTCAATGTTTTGGATAAAACATTAGGTTTGATAATGTCTCCAGTACTTTCCAATCATTGTCAAAATTGCTTTCAATTTTTTTTAAAGAACTGTTTTGTACATATTTCTATCAGGCATGTTATCTAAGACCGATCTTGCAATCACGGGCATTTCTGGTTTATTTGCATGGATTACGAATCAATCACCCTGGTAAAAAAACGTACCATTCTTGTCAAGGAAGTTTTAAATAAACTTTAATAACTGGGAATTTAAACTTTTGGGCTAATTCTCAGGTTTCTAATAACAGAGTATTTGAACCTTATAAATCTTTGAAATCTAATTAGACAATGTTAAGTTCTTTCTAGTTGAAGCCACAGATGTTTCACACTGGGAAAATCAGCGAGCCCCAGGGTTTGTTTGGTCTAGAGGAGTGTCAGATTTTCATGGATAATTTAATAGCTAATAACTCTAATTCTTTCCCGTAAACCAAGAGATGATAAATAATGATTGCACTAAAACTGTAAAATTAACCCTCTAGGCTAATGAAATTTTTAGGGAACCATTGAGGAAATTAATTTCTGGTACTTAATGTTGCTTTATTGCCAATCTTTCTAAAGTTGTATTATATCTCATAATGTGACAGGAAAGGCACATAAACACATTGGAATGATGCAATTCAAAAAGCATTATATACTAAGGGATGCTTCATCTCTTATTCTGACTGCTGGAGAGGGGGGGGAGATTCTTCAATTTGGGACTCAGAGTAGCATTTTTATTTTGCAGAATTTTTATTTGTGCAGCATCAAATAATGAATTTCCATGAAGAAATTCGTATGCCCTTATGAAAAATGTAAAATTTGCATCAGACTTACATAGCATTTGGGATTTTTTGATGGGACATTTTATTAAGAATATAATTGGTCAACTCAAATTATTACTAGAAAATTAACTTCTGAAAATTTATGTACAGCATGGGATGGGTGTTTCTAGGACTTAAAAGCTGTAATTAAAATAACTACAAATTAAAATTCCCTCTGTCCTCACTACTGCTCCCATCTAAGCTGTAACATCACCATCTTTTAGAAAAATTGGATCAACAAAAATCAAGCAACTTTCTGTTTTAGTCTGTAAAAGAAGAGTTATCAAGGCCTAGAAGTAGATCTGAGGAGACCACAGGCCCGTTGACGGAGCATAACGAACCACAGAGGTTTACATAATATGCTTTACTCTCAGTCTGACCTTCAAGTGACCTTGATGTTTCTAGCCTGGAGACAAAAGCTTTGCTGCCCAGAAGGAACTAGGAAATAGCAAACTTTTAAATCATGCATTAGCACTCAGCATCTGGAAACCCCAGCTGCAAGGGCCAGAGTTAAATCAGGGCAGTTTTTTCATTGCTAAGTACACCCAAACACAGGGCAGCAAGAAGGCCCTTGGGGAAGCAGAGTGCCATCTGGGACCCAGCATTCCTCTCAATTAATGGGACACCTACAGTGTTCAACAATAGTGTTTCCTTGCTAAGATTTATGACTAGAATTACCTCATTGGAAATTGGCCTGTAAATGGTAGATAGTCTCCGGAGCCTTAGCTTGGGTCTCCTCTATACAGAGAGAGAGGAGGCCACCGAGGATTCTCTCTAGACACCAATTTAAATTCTGTCTATCTGAGTTCCTGTTATTGATTTTTCATAAATGGTGAGATGGAAAGTTTGATCCTAAGTCCAAAGGAGTAGGTCAAGTCATGGATGAGGACAATCAAATAAATTAAAGATAATGCAGATATTTTCTATATTATGGTTTGCAAAATTTCCCTGATCACGAGGGAGGAGGGTGAGACCCTTGACTAAATCTGGAGTGCACTGATTTACCAGAAAATAAGATTTTACTATACGCAAAATCCTGTTTTCTCATGTTCTTTGGCAAAAAGCCTTGGACATAATAAAGTCCAAGCAACATTAAGAGTTTACATTGTAAAAACCTTTCTACTGAAACCCACATGTGTGCAAAAGTTACTTTATAATCTACTATACATGGCTATCAATCAAGTTTCTAAGATTTTATCATATAATTTTAGCGTAATATATTTCTCAGTGTTTACATAAACACGTAATAGCATCTTTTCTGTTTATCCATATATATTCACAATATATCATTACTTTTTAAACCTCTAAATATACTATTTGTCATTTTTCTCTTTGTTTTGGGAAATGTCAAATCATATAAACAACATGTGTAACATTTTCTTTAAAAGCTTAGTGGGCACTTAAACACAGCAAGTCATACCAAAAAAAAAAAAGGTAGTCAAACTCACTTATGCTTGAAGTGAGGGGGTTTTCTCAGGTTTTCTGGGAGAATTTTAGCTGTTGGGTTTCCATGGTGTGGGTGAAGTGATGCATACACTGAGGTACATGTTTTTGAGAAAGTAGTTGCCTTTTTAAATCCCCTCTGAAGATGAAAAAATTGAACATTTATATTGACCTTTTATAGTGATGTAGTCATGGTGGGATGATATGTTACAGAAAGAGGATTCCCTGATGGAATCAAGAAGCTTCATCAAGACACTTGAGGTGGCACATACGTTACAGGAGTGGCTGGAATGGAGGGTTGAGGGGGTTATTTTTCAATATATGGGCATCCTGTAGACTTGCTAGAGATTTCATATGCAGCTGGGGTTGGACCTACCCAGTTCTGATCTGGTTCTCTCTTCTATCACAGGCCACACTCATTCTTCTGTCAGGCCTAGAAAGGGATAGAAAGCAAGCCTTCTTGCTTGCCTTATTTTGTTTCGTTTTTCTCTAGTTTCATAGTCTACTTTTACCTGAATGACCCTCAACAATGAACTCTGGCCCTTAACTTCTCAACCACCAGGACTCCTAAACCTGTAGCTTCTGTCATTGCTTTAAAGATCCAAATATAACTTATTGTCTCTTTCCCTTACACAAGTCCCCTCTCCATATCATTACCCACAAAACTGAATTTGTAAATGTTAGGTGGGTGGCAGGAAAGAATTAGCGCTTAGATTCTCAACATCTAGCATAGTGTCCTGCATCCTATAAAGTCAGGAAATATTTAACATGAGTAAAACTATATTTTAGGGCATGTATATCCTATGATAGGCTTATGAGTTTCTGAAATGCATCTTTTCACAAAGTTCTTTCACTCTCTAGCCAGACAGATTATATCAACCAAATTTCATGCAGCTGATGGGTTGAATGGCAGGCAGGTTCTCTGGCTTAGATGTCAGTGATTTCTCTGACTACAGAGTGACAGGACTCCAGTGTCACATCTTTTGCCTTCTCTCTATTTTCTTTTCAGTCTTTTGAGTTTGCGCTCATGCAAACCACAGAGGAATGCCACGCTGTGGAGTAAATGAGAGTAGAACTGCTTGTTATACATAGAAATACCCCAGAAATATGAGCTATCTCACAGTGAAAAAAAAAAAATCAGATCTCTAACAGGTAAAATTTCACTTTCAGATACCCCTTAAGAGGCTCTGACCCTTTTCATTTTATTTTACTTACAGAGCTTATTAGAAACTCATAATCATATAAATGATTGTCCCAAGGTATGTCTTTACAGGCTGAGGAGATAAAATATTGGGCAAATTGAGCTTCAATATACTTGCTAGTCAGAAAAGGAAGCTTTAGTAGAGCTGGGGTAACTACCTTTCATGTGATCAATTGCTACAATGAGATCTTCAACAAAAAAGGTTTTTGTTACCTTGAGATGATTACAATATTACATATTTACAATTTTGAGATTATAAGAGTTTTAACAAGCAACAATGGTTACATATCATATACATATATATTTAACATATAATATATGCACATGATATATTTGAATTTTCAAAACTTTCAGTCATAAGTTCTAATATCCTATAAACAAATATAATATAAAACATTTTTGTATGGTATTGATTAAAGGTAGGTAGTATCATTTATATTCATTAAAATTGAAAAAAAACTTTACATATGCCACCCTCATTTCAAATGTAAGTTTTATGGAAAAAATCTTTGTTCTGCCAGCTGCTAAAGATAAAAGAGAACTCACTATTTTCTGAGTGTATTCATTACAATTTTATATAATTAAAATGATTCCCTGGTGTTCTTTGGTATAGGGAACTCTTTCTAAACCTGTCTACTCGTACTACAGAAATCCTGCTCTGTGTTCTATGCTCGTGCAAAACCGTTTTTCTGTTCACTGACAACCCATCACATATTCTACCTTGTGAGGTTGTCCTCAAACCTCTGGTTCTTATTAAATATTATCAGATTCTTGACAGATTTAGATCCTTTACCATTCTGTTTACCCTCCAGTGCACATGTGATCTCTGAACATTTCTTTGAAGACACAGTTTTGGGGAAAAGTAACATCACCCAGGAAAGTAACCCCATCCAGATGAGTTCTAGACAACAGAGTACTTGGAACCATTATTTCCACTGATTTCTTTTGGTCTCAAAAGTGATGGAGTAAAAACATAGTTCAGCAAAAGCTTCAAACCATTACAAATCAGGAAAATGTCTCTTAATAAAGGAAAAGTCCCCATCCAGAAAAATGTTAGCTGCTTATTTGGAATATTATACCAGGTCTATGATTAGTAATGGGAAAATTTTTACTTGCTACTGGGACTTAAAAAAAAAAGGTACTATTTCTTGAAAAATGTTTTTCTTATTTAATTTTTTTCAATACTTATGGATAACACAATTGCTGCCTAGGTTTCTGCCTTATTTTTATTTTTCTTTTTTAGGTATCAAATTACATGATCCCTTCTAAATGAAGGGAAATAGTTAGAGGGCTGTACAGGGTTATTAAAAAGTGGAAAAGAAACACCACCTTGAATACCGACCATATAGGTCTTCCTGGAGATTCTTACACTTCTTAACAAGCAGGACAGATACTTATACGAATTTAAAGAGTTTGAACTCTTCTGTATAGGTCGGATGTTCTGCTAAAGCCCATGGCACTTTGGCGTCATGGCATTTTTTTTTTCCTATGATGGAAAGAAAAAAAAATG
Source organism: Manis javanica (assembly GCF_040802235.1). Classification (NCBI taxonomy): domain Eukaryota; kingdom Metazoa; phylum Chordata; class Mammalia; order Pholidota; family Manidae; genus Manis; species Manis javanica. The sequence goes on from NC_133167.1 coordinate 104,014,906, forward strand.
ATGACATAAAAAGCGAATGTTCCCCTGAGATTTCTTTGTTAAGAACCAGTACTGAATGCACCTTCAAACAGACAGAAAATTCTGAATAAAGCATGAATGCCCTTTGGATAATCAAATCCAATTCTGTGGAGGAAAGTTCCTTTAAACAACAACAAATAGTGCAGATATCTGAAATGAACCAACCCTTCTCTTCTCCTTAATCAATCTCAATATGATGATTAGATGAACAAAATTGCCTTATAAAATATTCATACAGTACAATTTAGAAGTAGCTTAATGAGGTACCTACAATTCTTGCTGGGAAGCGTGACTTGAGACATTCCCTTAAATTGCGAACAGAGAGCTGAACGGGCTGAGGGTTATCTAACAGTTTTTCAAAACAAACTTCTTTCTTTTGCCTTCTACTGAGCGTTCCATACAAATTCGAATTTTATATTAACGGCACTCTCCGTTTTCTCAGATTCTACTCTCATTCCGCCAAACTCGTAGACCCGTCGCATGTCCATTTGCCCTTGATGTTGTTTGGGGATCCCCCACCCTAACCACGCTGGGTCCTCCAGAACGCCTTCTCGAGCAAGGATTCTCAGAAGTTAGCATGCATCTCATACCATTAGTTCAACTGCACAATTCAGTTTCAACAGCCCTTTAGGGAAAACCAACTCCAGACCGTGTGCTTGGCCTTGAGGTGAAACAATGAGCAAGACCACAGTCCTTGTCTTCGAAGGGGTCGCAGACCCGCAGGGTGCATGCACAGGGCACCTTCCGCAGGCGAGCCCCCTCCCCTCCCCTCCCCTCCCCTCGCCTTCATCTCAATGACTGTATCGAGCTTCTAACGTGCCAGAGTAAAGGAGGAGGGGGCTTGTGACGGACTGCCCCCTAGGAGGGGGGAAGACTTTCATTTATGCATGTATACTTATATTCCACATATTTAATATTTTTTCATCCAACCAATTAAACTAATGCAAGAACCCAACTTAAGAAGTCTTTCATAACTGGTTTTGCTCTTTAGATTTTGTTCGATTCCTCCCTTTTTATCTCCAGCCCCACTTTCTGAACATGAAGGGGTGCAACGCCCTTTGCTTTTTATTTTTATTTTTCTAAATCTGTTACCCCTCAGGCTGTCTTGTAGACCCATTTCTCTGTCATTCTGATTTCTTCTGTTCCTCTACTGAACATATTATTTTCTTCCATTTGTTTCCTCTGCCACCGCCTTAGCCAGGACCTTATTTACCCACATGTCATTTAACATAACACTGGTTAATAATCTTGCTTGCCCAAAATTGATTTCGCCTGCCCCCACTGAGAGATGCGGCATAAAATAGAACGACTTCTCAGCACATCGCTGTCCTCCTCAGTCACATCCTAAAAGATCTGTCCCTGTTTCCCCAAATCTGAATTTCATTAAGATCTCCGTAAATCTTTCTCACCGAAAGTCCTCCACAGTGTCGCTTTAGCCCCATACTCAGCCTTTCCCACAGGTTGGGCCCATTCATTCATAGTCTCTGAATCTGACCTGCTGGCAGAAATGACTATTTCCTCCCTGGTGGAAACTTCATTCCCTTTCTGCAATGTGCCTCTCTCCACTCTACAGACATCAAACAATTACTTCTACTCATGTACTGTTCTGTCCTCTCACACTTCATCATCACTCCAACACCCATCTTTTTTGGGGGAGCTTGGTACACACATATTACATGCGTATGTGTATGTGATTACACAATCATTGCATATAATCAACTGATACACACAACTGATCATATATGTGTATATATATATGCATAGCTCTATATAAATACACATCAATGATAGCAAGATGTATATTTTATATAGCATTTATGATTTCCCAGTTACTGTTTCAAACATCTCCCATATTTGCTAAGCGTAAGGAAATACAAATTAAAAATGAGAGGATTAATTCTACCTGCTGAAAATAAGGAAAGAAATTCCCCTCCCTCCCCTTTCATAGAACATGTACTGAAGAAAACTTGTAATTCTAAGTTATTTCTTTGTCTCCTTAGTTGAAATGTATGTGAATCTTTTAAAAAGCAAGATAAGCCTTATTCAACCATGGGAGTTGGGGACCACCTTTTGGAAATGCATTCACCAAGGAAGACAGTGACCTTGTCTTGCGGTGTCTGTGGGAGGGCAGGGGCCTAACTCCAGTGGGTGCCCTGTTCCAATAGGCAAAGCTACCCCTGCCATAGAAATGCCAGACGTTCTTTGTTTCTTAAGCTGACCTTTGTGTGACAGCGAAGCCCCGAAGTCCTCTTACTTGAGGATGAGTTACTGCTGATCTTGAGAACGTGTGCACAGTGGGTTGTTGTATCTGCTTGGCTCTGCTAAGGGTGGGCTCTCCTTCGGTCTCTGCAGTCCCTTAGCAGGTTGCCTGGGATATGCAACCCATTCTAGTTTAATGTCTATTTAATAATAAAACTTACTTTTTCTCTTCTACTTTTGTGGAGAGGTTTTCTGGGTCATCAGATCTTTTTAAAAAATGCTTTTTCTAACAGAAGTTAATATTCTTCTTCTTCTCATTTTACATTTGCAGAAAGTGACCCTAGAGATACACTGCTACTAAGTGGTAGAACAGGAAATTAAATCCAGGCAGCCTGGCTCAGGAGGCCATCCTCGTAGTCCCATGCAATCTGATGCTCTTGGCTCTGGGGTGCATATCTGCTTTTCGATGTCATGTGGGCAAGAATCACACTTTACCCCAGTCTCTGAACTCCACACCTCATGGTTCATCTTGGTCATATCACGGGCACATAAAGGATCACTAGTATATTCATTTCTTTCCTATTAGATATTCAGTCTAGTCGGGTTTATGATAAGAATGTGTTGCTTTTCAACAATTGTGGAATTGTATTCCAATTGCTCCATTTCTCTCAAAAGAGTGTCTGCTCCTTCTCTTTTGAAACTTTGCATATATTCCTCTTTGTGCCAAAGTTAAAATAAAACAGCTGTGGTTATTAAATGCCTGTTTAAAGCTAGTTGAGGGGGAAACCTATCCTACAAAGACAAAAATTGTCAAATCTAAATTCAAAGGAAACTAAGCCACCCATTTTTCTAACAGTATTTGGGAGTCATTGCAAATGAGATAAATTGTGCCTACCATTTTTGTCATTAAGTCTCCCTGCATATTAAATTTTTTGCATTGTTTCACTATAACATGCTAAATTATAGCACAGAGGTTAAAATATATGCTCTGAAATTAAAAAAAAATATATTGGCTTCAGTTCCAGCTCATTTCTTACCAAATCTGAGAGTTCTTTACCTTCAATTTTTCTATTTCTAGTATTATTCAAATTTTCAGATGTAGCACCTAAAAACACAGCCTTCCTTCTGAGGTCATGCACAGTTGACCAATGTGTTCTAAGGGTCGGTGGAATGCCAGGCACCTTGTAACCACTAGTAAACAATACCGGTTACTATCATTCCTACATTGCTCAAATGCCCTTCTCAATGTCTAAGCCAGGTTCTCTCTGAACTTCCTTCCAATCACACTTATACAACTAAAGGTTTAGCGTTAGCAAAGAATTACATGGAATTACCAATTCAATCACAAAAATGTCCCTAAATCTCAAGTCATAAAATACATTATTTTAAATCATCAAAAAAAAAATATAAATTCATGTTTAAAATTCTTAACAATAAGCCTCAAAGTTTAGCACTTAGAAATAGAGAAACGCTATGAGCAATTCCTATCTTGCTGTTTATGTTTTCAAGGATATTTGAAAGGCACACTTTGCTTAGCCAATGCTTCATATCTGCTATGTGAACTAGACCAGCACTGGGTTTTTTGTGGCATTTTCCATCTGAACAGCGCTACTTGAAGTTTTAAGGCTCAATTACAGTGAATCAAGAATGAACAAATTTCCCTGATTTTCCAGAGGGCATTTTATCTCCCAATCTGCAGTAGAATAAAGGCAAATGGTGGAAGTGCAGCATTTCGGTGATGACAGACTCACTAAGTGCCCCACAGAATGTAACTCTTCTGCAGAAGCTGACCTCTCTTTAGTTCAGCTTATTCGTGTTGCTTTACTTTCTCCTCAGTCTGTTTCCTGAATCATTTGCTTATGTTAGTGTCCTTCCTGCCAATACAAGATGGAGACGTCTCCCTGTGGTGTCCTCAACCAGGAAGACCCGTCAGTTGCACCTCCACCACCACAAGGAAAGAGAGGGAGTCAGGTCACTGGCCGAGCACACCCGTTTCTCCCGGGTGATGACGTCGCTCCCTGGGAAATAGGGGAGCGTGGGAACACGCCCACGTCCAGCAGTCTGAAACCTGGTCAAGAACCTGGATGCACCGACTAACCTAGACACGAACCTCCGTGGCGGCATCATTATCACTTGGACTGTCACTTAAGACCACTGCGCTGTGGACGGTATCGCCAGCAGGGGGATTTCTCTAAAGCAACCTTTCCTAACAAAGTTTTTGGTCTCTTCATAGGCCAGATGCAGCTTATTAATTGTATCCAAGTCCAAAATCATTCTGTGTGGACTTTCTTATTAGATTTACAGGTATTCAGGATGCTTAACTATTTTATTTCCTCTATGAATGACTAGTTGCCCTGCTTTTAAACTGAAAAAGAAAAGGGCAGGGACATCTAAGAATAGAAATATCTTCATATTTGTCTATTTCCCTATTTCTCAGCAATGATTTATCTCTTTCGATGCATATATTATTTCCCTCAACACCAGCATCTACGTTTAAAAGAAGAAGAGACAGAAGTAGAAATGTGCAGGGAGGTTCTTCCAAGCATGAGAAAATGAAGTGTCTCTGGTGGATTGTGGCATTGATCCTCTGGGTCTGGACATACCTTCTGCTATTCCATGATCTGCATAAAAAGTGCATCTCCATGACTTACATTCAGGTCTTTGATCCATTTCAAGTTTACTTTTGTGTATGGAGTTAGACAATAATCTAGTTTCATTCTCTTGCATGCAGCTGTCCATCAGTAGATGAATGGGTAAAGAAGAGGTGGTATATATACACAGTGGAATATTATTCAGCCATAAGAAAGAAACAAACATGGATGGAGCTGGAAGACATTATGTTCAGTGAAATAAGCCAGGCAGAGAAAGACAAGTACCAAATGATTTCTCTCATTTGTGGAGTATAACACACAGCAAAACTGAAGGAACAAAACAGCAGCAGACTCAGAGACTCTGTGAGGGGACTAACAGTTATCAAAGGGGAGGGTGTGGGAGGGCAGGAAAAGAGGGAGGGAAATGGGGATTGAAGGGTGCTACGATTGGCACACATGGTGTTGGGGAGGTGGGATCATGGGGAAGACAGTGCAGCACAGAGAAGACAAGTAGTGACTCTGTGGCATCTTACTACACTGACGGACAGTGACTGCAGTGGGCATAGGGGGACTTGATAATATGGGTGAATGTAGTAACCCCAATGATTTTCATGTGAAACCTTCACAAGAGTGTATATCAATGATCCTTAATAAAAAAAATTAGTAAATAAAAACCACACAAAAAAGTACATCTCCAAATACTCTAAATGTCCCCTTAATAATCTGTGGTTCCACCTGCATTCATACATTTGTTTGCTCTTTGAACTAACTGACACAGTCTGAAGGAAGTGCTCGGTCCTTCCCCCATGCAAGTGAGAAGAACCTTCCTGAGCACCCCCCTCACCATCCTACCCCCTGCGGAACCCTTCACGGGCTTTCCACCGCTACTGAAATACAATACTTTTACATTCTGCCTCTCAGTCAGTTTCACAAGATGCAAAAGGCAGCAGACCGTGAAGTCAGAAAACCCTCGTTCAGGTCTGGGCTCATTCTAACTGCCTCTTGAGTCAGCCCCCAACTCTGGGTTCACGGGGTTTCTCCTCTGAAGAGTAGGTGATCAGAAGCAACAATCACAGAAGTCCTGAATCTAAAGGATTCCATCCTTCCAGCCCCCATTTCCAGGGCAAACCGGACTTGGTACCTGCTTTAGTGTCACTCGACGCCTCCAAGTGTAGTCTGATCACTCTGCCCCAGCCATCTCCCCCCGACCTAGGCAAAGCCCACCCCCATCACAACTGCCTCCTCAACTGAGGTTCCCTCCAGGGTCTCCCCTCCTCACTTCCCCAGCAGGGGGTAACAGCTCCCTGCCTTGAGTTCCTGTCTCTGTTTCTATGGCACTTGGCCTATTCCCTCCTTACATTACCATTTCTGTGAATTTACTAATCTTACTACATTTTAAGCTTTTTGAGAAAAGGAATTGTTCCTTATATCTGCGTAAATTTTGCATGCTGCAAATAGGTTACATGCATTATATAGTTTTGGATTCAAATGATAAGACTTTTAATTATGAAAATATACAACCTTTGTTATAAAAAGGATGCAACTACTCTAGAAAATTTAATGCTGGTACATAAATTTGGGATATAGCTTGATATTTTTCTCTATTTATCTTTGTTTTTTTCTAATAGTTTCTTCAAATTCAGGTTCTACAAGAAGTTTGTAATTTTTTATCTTTCTTGGGAAAGGTCCTATCAGAGCTACCATTCATCCTATCCTAATGGGTGTTGGCTCTTTGAGTGTGGTGCACGGACACAAGTACTGTCTTACGGAGTGTTGGTCATACATAAATAGAACAAAAATAAAAAAAAAAATCTGCAACCCAGACTAGATCTAGTTTTGTCCCAAAGTGTGTGTAGTATATTCTACTTCACTGTCATTCCAGGTCAGAGGGCTGTGTCAGAAAGACACTGGCCTACTCTTCCAGAGGTGGTTCTTGGTTCCTGTCTCAAAAATAATCTTCCCTCTCTCCCTTAACATTACTCTTGATGCAGTACATTTTTAAAGATGTTGGTCAAAGACAAATAACATGCTCATGTCCTTTTTCAGCTCTTAAAGTCCATACCACGATGTTAAATAGAAACATCACTTTCTGTGCATTTCTCAAAAACATATTCCTGACATTGTAAGAAGTGGGAAGTTTGACATTTACTCTGTTCTCTTACTTTATGCACCATTTTTGAGAGCTCAAGGGATCCTTGGAACAAGATGTATGTTTGTCTAAGCTTTTCAGGGGCTCAGACCTAATTCCTCATACTCGAAAACCAACACAGAGCAAGTTCAGTTTTCGGGTGCACAGGAGCACTCCAGGCTTGCCTCGACGCTAGCGCTCTGCCCGGGTCCCCGTAGCCTCTCTCTCCAGCTGTCCACTTCAGCGTTTAGTGGAGAAGCCATACCCCCATCCGAAGCTTATCTTTAAAACATAGGAGATAACATAAAGCGAATTCATAAACATAATAAGGAGAAGAAAAGCTCTTATTGTAGAAGTAGCATTTCTCGGGTTTGGGCCCAAAGTATAACGATTTAAAATGTTCCAAGAGTATAAAGTAACATGACTCATAAAGAGCGCCCGTGCTGATATGGCAAAAACTTGCTGGTCAGGTATATGCTCCGATGCTGGCTTGGAATTTTGCCGCCACCATGGTGGCTGTGGGTTTCTCTCTTTTTGGCCTCACATGGTACATGCCCAGTACGTGGCACGTTCTCAACCCAACACACACACCCTGTTGTGTCTTACTGCTTAATTATGGCTCATATTCCCAGCATATGCTTCATACTGTTAACACAAGGAAAAAAAAACTTCAATTTGGACCAAATTTAGTGTCTTTAAAATATTCAAATATGCTGTTTTACGATAACATATGGCCATGAACAATGTTTTTCATTTTTTTCTAACAGTATCTCTCTTTAAGGATAAATCATGTATTCCAGGATTAAATTAAATGGGCCCTGCTGTTAGAGAAAAATGTTTTTGTGCTTCTGCTTGGCTATCTACATTACTGTTTATTAAATCTTTAAAAACTTAAATAACTCTATGATAAAATTCAGGAATATGAAAAATTGCATGCATTTATAGTATAACGGAATTTAGTATATTAAGAAGAAACACTTGACCAAATGTTTTTATGTGCTAGAATAACAGGACTAGGCTTTAGGTGGTATCATAGTGCCAAACCACATTATCAAACAAAATCCTTAGATTCGCTGCCCCAACCTTTACCTGCTCTAGCAAGGAGCTAAGGTTGGTCATATGCACATAGCCTATGAGTAATGAGGAAGGAAAATCAGAGTTCTACTCCCTTTTAAATTTTCACAACATTGCACATTTATATTCCATTTTCAATTTTTTAACACCTTTCCATAACTATGACCTCAGATCAATCTCACAACAAGCTCCAGAAGGGAGGTGATCAGATATTAAGATACCACGTTTTTGGGCCATGCTGAACCCTGTACTTCCATGCTTCCAACTGATACAGCCCTAAAACACACAGTTTAAAACAGACCCACCTTTTTTATGCTTGCTCAGAGCTGCGAGTTTATTTCCTTCAGGAAACCAGTGGCAACTTGTAATGTTCCTATTTAAATATTCATATACTTATTTATTTTCCATTTCTCTACCCGGAATCTAAGATCTGGGAGGCCGCTGTGTCCTCTGAACAGACCCTAGCTGTAAAAGACGAAGAGATGTGGCAAGGGAAGTTTTGTGACTTGTTTAAGGTCATACAATGGACTCGTCTCAAAGCGGTAATTGGAAGAAGCCACCGTGGGACTCCAATCTGGCACACTCTTCGCCCATGACTTTCATGCACAATTAGCTCGAGGACAACTAAGAATTATCCAGCAGCCTCTTGTGGTGTATGCATACTAAAGTCCACCTACAGAGGAATTAGCTCAAGTGTTGCAATGATTTGCCAAAAGACAGAATAGGTCATAAAAATATCAATTTCAAATACATGACTGTTTGGAATAGACACATTATTTTTGTCTCAAAATTATTCCTTTGTGTTTCAACTGACCTGCCTGCCTCATATTACAGTAAGCAGGAAACAAGAGTCGAAGCTACCTTGAGAAGTCATTGTATCCTCTCCTGCCCTATTATTAGTATCCTGCTGTGTTGAAAAAGAATAAATTGGAAACAAATATTACATACGAGTCTATCTTTCTGCATATTTAAACACAAATTCCATCTCTATGCTATAGAGCACATCATATACTATTTATGAAAAATTACTTATTGTAGCAATTATGCCCTAAAGAATATCCTAGGGACTGAAGGAACAAAGACAACATTCCAAGCAAACATCTTACTTTCATTATTTTACTTAGATGGTGTAAGACCACTCTTCAAAGGCTTAATACTATTTGCTTTAAACATGCTAAATCACAGCTTGGCAGATCTGAATTATTATTTACTTGTTTCTTCTCAATGTTCTATTTTATTTCAAACAAAATGACTTGCCATATTAATTGGATAGATGGTACAATAATTATTATTCTGTATGAATGTGAAAGATAGAACAAATTGTTGTTTTAATAGGATTATCTCACAAATAAATGAAACCTAATAAGAGGCTCATTTTGATATTTACTGCCCTTTGATTATTTGAAAAGTAAACTGTACATAATTGGTCTCACTTCATCAAGGAAAGCATTATAAATAAAAATAGAATAAAATTTTCTTTAGCAATAAGCATAAATTACATCACCTTTTTCATGAACATTTCCTCAGGCTTCGTGGCCTCTGATTAGAAGGTCAATCACATCTTATCTCTAAAAACAGTGTTTTTTACAGAATCCAACTCAGAACCCACTGACCGCACGCCCCCAGCACACACATGGAGGCTTTACCCCTGCAGAGACGACTCCCCTTCATGGGGTGAACCTGGACGAGGCTGGTAGGAGCGAGGCTAGACATAGAACAGGCATTACAGACTCCATTAAAGGTCTCTGTTCGTCTCCCACAGACACAACGTGAAGTGTAAATACTGGAGCAAAGTGCTATGACCCCCAAGTACTGAGGACAGCAGGCTATGGGCTCTAATGCTTGGAAAATTACAGCCCCTGTGCATTTAGAGCCCTGGGCCCCTGCCTGCTTGGCTAATAATTGCCATATTTCTCAACTCCTGAAGCATCGGATGAGCAATGGGTAGCGTCATAAAGATGCTTTTTTTTTTAAATCCATTACGATATGGCATTTGCTGACCCTGCAGCTTGAACGAGCATAGCTCTTTGTGCCTTCTGTCCTGATGCTTTCTTCCAAAAAGGAAAGGGACAGGTTTATGAAGACGTTTGTAAACTATTTGAAAGGAAAATAGCATTTAAGCTAATTGATTTATGTAAAACCGCTGCGGTACACTTGCCCCACACAAGTATGCGCTGAAGTCAATAAACTTCAAAAATGCAGATGTCACTCTTGAGAAGGTAAAAGGCCCTGTCTCTGCCTTTAAAAGTACATTCTTCCTTCAGTTCGATGTTACCTTTGATCTGAGAACAACAGAAAAAAAAAGGCTTCCAGAGGCTTTATTAATGATATTTCCTCCCAGGGATTAAAAGAGCAAAGGCCAGACATATTGTTAAACTATCCATCTAATCATATTGCCTCTAGTGCCCCTAATTCCTTAGATTGTAGAAAGGCAGCTCCCATTTGCAGCAGAGAACACACAGATGACGTGACCTGAACCCTTGCTGCAAACAGTTCCTTAGTTTCTCTCTTAATATGATGTATACAAAATGCTAAGAACAAGTATCTGTAGGCCTCCCGCAAACCCCTCGCTGGTTCCTTTCTGCTCAGTGTATATAATGAATATGCTGTTTGGGTTCCAGCCGTTTCCAGCTCTTCCCTCCCACAGCACCTGCTCTAGTCCGCCCCTCCCTGCCCTCAAAACCAACCCACGTAGGGACTTCAGTACCGACCCTTTTCCGGTGCTAATGCTGAGGAGAACTTCACAGTAAGGTTGAGCGCCTTTTTACACTTGCCTTGGAGACATGAGCTGCAGGCCATGTAACACAATGACAGGGATCAAGTTCTGGGATCAGACTGGGTTGGAGTCCTAGTCCCATTCTTTCACCAGCTTTATGATTTTGGACAAGTTACTTGATTGGTTTAGGTACTTTTAGCAATGCTAATATTGTGACTGAACATAATTTTCCCTATAAAATACTTAGCATCTGCTTGGTACAATAAAAGTGGTCAGAAAAGTATTAGCTTTTTATTGCTAAGAACATTTCATTAAAATTCATACAACTAGGTGTTAATCCTATCACAAGCTCTGTAAATTTGAAAATTTTTTCCCCTGCAAAGTCCAGATTTCCTTATTTATAAACGTGAGTGGATGACTGAATAATCTTTAAGTTTTTATTAATCTAGAAATCTTTATTAATCTAGAAAATCTCAAAAGCTAAGTTATGAGACTGAATCCCTTTATCCTTCACAGAGAACATAGTGTCTTTTCTTTCTTCAAGGCTAATTATTTTTTCAGCAATATGAAACTTTCAATGGGAAGTGTGATTGTTAAACAACAGCATGATCCTTATAAAACAGTGCTCAAAAAGTGCAATAGAAACATGGAGAAGAAATTACCCTACTGTGTGGGAGCTGCTCCCAGAAGACATGGTGTTTGAGCTCAGTCCTGGGGCAAAGTGGGGGTCTGGCTACGGGAGGAACTGTAAGACAAAGAGTGGTGAGAGAGAGGGTAATACATCTGAGACAACACTAACCATTATGAGTACATCCCGGGTGTGTCTGGAGGAGGGGTGCACAATGACAGCAGGCAGGGCCTAGATTACAAATAACATGTATTTTGTGCAAAATGTTTACTCACTACAGTAAATTCCCAGTGCTTATTTTCTCTCAATCACCCTACAATCTCCTTATCCCCCTTTGAGAATGGTCTTAAAAAATTATTACTTTTCTCTCTCTCTCTGCTTTGCCTCTCTCAGACATGATGTCACATCTAACAATCTGTCATGTATAGACTGGCGTTTTGGCGTTCTGTCATGGGGATGGATCTGGGGAGAGCAGACCAACCAGCTCTGGGACCACGGCATGGTGATTTACCTTCCCGTGCCTTTATTTCCTCTTATATATGGTGGGGATAGTCATAGCATGTCCCTTACAGGGTTTCTGTGAAGATTAAGTGACCTCACAATGGCACATAGCAAATAGATAACTTCTGCAAACACACACACAGTAACAGTACTTCCTTCTTGGACCAGCTTAAGTAACTAAATGAATTCTTCCGAGACTAATCTGAACCCACTATTTTTTTAAATTAAAGTATCATTTATATACAATCTTATGTTGGTTTTACATATACGACACAGTGACTCAACATTACCCATTTTATTAAATCCTCACCCCATCTAGTGTGGTTACTATATATCAACGTACTAAGATGTTACGGAATCAGTGGCTATATTCTCCATGCTGTACTACCGTCCCCATGACCAACTTACATTATGATTGTGAATTATTGTGCCCCTTTATGCCCCTCACCCTCCGGGCCATTCATCCCAACCCCTCCCCCCTTGTTAACCACTAGTCCCTTCTCAGGGTCTATGAGTTTACTGCTATTTTGCTGAACCCACTATTTTTAATTTTTCTGCACGGATGTTTTCAGTCTATAGAGCAGGATCTTACAAATTACATAGCCATGAGATCTCCTAGTCAAGCTCAATCATTCTGGAATCACTGCGGCTCTTCTGTTTCACCATGGACTCTGAACACTGTTGAAAGCCCCCTAAACGCACAGGCCTGAGAGAGGATGGGTATAAAGTGTTTAAGAAGTAGAAAAAAGGACAGCCTTTGTCTTCATTGTGGCTGATTCAGTTTACATAGGCATAACTTTTTTCTTACTAAATCGGTATTTGTAATGTCTTAAGGTGAAACGGGGTATTATTAGTATGATTCATACTACACAGATGAGGAAACTGAACCTTAAAAAACAGTAGTACTTTTGGTCAACTTCACAAATCTGTCTAGAGATCTGGGGGCAACCTAGAGGTGTGACGTTGGCAGGGCACCCCGGCTGCTCCCGTCCGCCTTGTCCACTAGGGGGCGCCTCCCACAAGTACGACTGGGGGTGGGGAGAACACCGGGCAAGGAAGACAGCTGAGATGGTCGACGGATGCACATGAGCAGCGGCCACCTCATAATTTATCTTAAACCGATGCATATTTACTGAAGAAGCCAAATGCACACTGTATTGCACTGATGTCTGTTTCCCTGCAATAATAGGACGCCAGTTTATGAACATATACTATCTTCAATGTCAACTAACAGATAATTTACCTATTATCTCATTCACTCCTCGCCACTTACGAGACTGGAATTTTCACCTCTACTTTCCCTGAGAGGTTAAGTAACTTGCCCAAGACCTTATAGCTAGACGGCTGATTTGCACAGTACAAGCATTTATCAGTGAAATAGCCACAATTAATACCTGTATCTGAAGCAGGACCAAAAAGAATAGGCAGTCTCCATAGGCATAAAATCCTGGGTTACAGAGGAAGTTAAAAATTGCTGTTTTTAAAGTTACCAAGTGAGAACTGCATCAATCAGATATATTTCTTCGGTGCCACACATTCAGTACAGATGTTGTGGCACCTAAGCTGCTTTCTCTTTAGTTAGTGTTCTTGTGACATTTATCTAGAACATCCCACTCAAGTATCTGGAAGTCGTTTAAAGACTGTCCCAAGCAGGAACAAGAAGCAGCCATCATGGCTTGGAGGATTTGCTCATCTGGACTTGAAGATCCCCAAATGCTTACTGACCAACTGCCTCCCACCCACCACCTACCCCCCGCCAGCCCTGCCACATCTTAATCATGTGGGCATTTGTTTCCGAGATTATAGAAAGAGAAATAGAAAACAGCTTCTGAACCAGGAAAGGAACCTCAAAACAGCTGCTGGCCACAAAGCAGCTGTAGAAACAGTGATCTGAAAGTGTGGCTTGCCTCTACCACACCCAGCGGGTTGGTAGGAAGGAGCTGCAGAGGGTCTGACTGATACCTTAGAAGCTGGGCAAGACCCACCACTAGCAGGGCATGCATCTCAGAGAACAGGAGAAAAATAACACCCAGGGTCCTCCTGGCTTGCCCTTCCATGTGGATCTTGTGGCATTTTGCTGGGGAGGCTGACAGCTATCATTTGAAGCAGTGGGCAATGAGGTAGATGCTAATCTGATTTACATCCTAAAAGGAGGGGCATGCGCTTTTGTATCTGAACTGCACAAAGCAGCTAGTGGTGCAGTGAAGCTAATCACAGGAAACTAGTTTGGCTTTGCGAGAGGCTGCTGATGCGGTTGACTGCAAATTTTCCATAAAGAGTTATTTACATCTCACTAACCACTAGGTTCACACCTGGGGTTGGCAACACCTGGCAGTGTTCTTAATGAGTTCACCACTCTTCCCAAAGAAAATGCTGACATTAATAATTGTAATGTTACATTTATTGCAAGAAAAGTATACACATAAATGTGGTGGATTAGGAAAGGTCACTGCAATCTCCCTGGCTTCAGTGCTAATGTAGCCTGACAGTATTTGCAAGCTGGGAAGGGGATGGAGTGAAAGCCCACCGTGATAACTAGATCTTTCATGCAACTGCCTGACTGTGTCAGGGCTCCCACTTAGGTGACCACCCTCAACGACACTTTTGGCATTTTCCAAAATGGCACCTGAGTTTCTGCCATATTCTATCCAGTCTGTCACTACATTCTACTGAGGCTGTTCTCCGTGTTTCTCAAGTCAGTCCCTTAATTTCCATATCCCCGGTCTGCCAGAGTCCTGGCCTGACCGACTGAATTAATTACTGCAACTCCGTCCAATACAGTGAAGGGAAGAAGGAAAAGCACCCATCTTTCATCTGCTGAAGGGACTAATCCTGAAATACACAGACTCGTACTGCGTGCCTGTCGGGTATCCGGGCCAGGACTCGGTGCCTTGGGGGTCGGCAAGGAGCAGCAGGCAATTTCTACTCCCCGAAAGCTAATGATGCGATGTGGACAAAGAGTCCAGTATTATCAACGAGGACTGGCGGTTCTTGGTAGGAACGGAGCAACGGCCTAGGTCGCACGTGGCATGTACATGCAGAGGGGAGAGAGGCCGCTGCTGGTGGTTTGGCTGACTCTTGAATTTCTTCAATTTCTTAGTCTTTAGTCTCACAGTTTTTGTTCCAGTAAAATTAAACCTACTTGACATTTTCACACATGTCTCACTCTGGGACAATATACGCTGCATATCTGTCATCTTACTTGAGTATTCTGTGTGCTTTTCCATGCCACATCTTTACCTTCTCCACCAACATCTCTCATCTGCTTCCTCTTGTCCATGGAGACACAAATTCCTCCTTACCTGGGAACATTTTATTTTGTGGCAGAGTATATATAAGATAAAATACATATTTTCTATGTCTTTATTTCAATTAAACTTCTCAGTTATTTTTAAAAGTGTCTGGGGCTGGACTTCCGTGTGTCTTGAGCATTAAAGTGGTGTGGCACTGTGGGCAGGAAAGAAGCCTTCATTAATCGTTTCCCACCGCGCTCCCAACAGAGACACGCGCCCTTCCGTGCATTCCGCACTCCGGACCACGGGCGGCCTGAATCCGGACTCAGGAGGGAATGCACGGTGCAAATCTGCCTCTTGCAGGAAAACTTTCTGCAACATTCCTATTCGGCTATTCCTGATCTTGTCACAGCCTCTCTTTATTGGAGTTGAGTGACCTTTTGGCAAAGTATTTCTTCTAATATTTCTTCTAAAGGACTGTTTAAAAGAACCCAGATCAGCATTCCTACCGAGGGTTTCACATTTTGTGCCCAAGAATTCATGTCCCTTTGATCCGATGATAGAGGCAGTGAATCTTGCTCATTATGCCCTGGGCATTAGGCCGCTGGCCACAGCCTCTCATCTTTGGACCGGATTAGAGGGCCTTTGTCACACTCTCAGAGTGGTTCCCTTGATTGATCCTCAGGACAGAAGTGAACTGAGGGGTGGCAACTCTCTCTTCCTTCATTGAGAATGTTGGACTCACATTACAGCCAAGTCTCTTCCCAGACACATGTGCATTTGATTGGTCTCAGGGGTCCTCAATATCTGATATGCTTTGTGTCTAAACTGCAACTTCCAAACAAGCATCCTGGCTACATTAAATGCAAATTTGTTTAAACATCATTGTGGAAACAAGAGGAAACCACTGAGAAAAGTTAAGCAAGAGTGTAGCTTTATCAGATATGGATTGAGATAAGGATAGTGGATGGTTTTAACACAAATGCTGAATGAGTTTTACAAAATGTTATGTACTACATTTACAAAATGTTATGTTATGTATTAAAGGTGTCAATAATGCAGACTGTTCTAGTGGTGGGTATACTCACCATATAAATGAGACCACAAATATATATACTTTTTCTGGGCTGTGAGAGGGAACTGAATGATTTACCATTCAGGTGGGCAGGTAATCCAGCTAACCTGCAAGATGCCCCTTCTCTTACTCATCATTTCATGTTTTTCTTCATAAAAGTTCAACAGAATAGGTGACAATTCCAAATTAAAAACCTTTTTAGGAATCTGTAGACTTATGCTATGATCTTTACTTCCTTCTTACATACAAGTACAGTTTGGTGTTTATATTGGAGTGTAAATAATTTAAACATAATTTCCTTAAAATAGTAGTATCTCAGGATGTAACAAATCAAAGTTTGACAACTATTGATATGGAATTTAGGACGAGAGAAAATGTATGTTAGTGTATTTGGTATTATACACAGCAAATTACTAGCACTGAATAAATATCATTAGCTATAATAACCCAACAATTCCTACAAACTACTTCAAAGTTTACATATTTGCCGTAATTGGTTTATAGAATGTATGTATGATGTTAATTCACCCTTTTAATAACTTTTCTCATGCCATTATAGAATAACCATAACCACTGAGCATTAATTTTTAACAAGATATCTATAGTCACCTATTCATCATTTATAACATGGATGGCAAAAGCATTATCAAACATTTATTAAGTATTTATAAATAATCTTATTCTACTTCTAGCATGTGTTATAAATACATTATTAATTCTTTCTAAATTATTGATAAGAAATCCTTGAAACTGAATATGAGAGTACCATTTATTATGTAAATGACATTTAGCCACCCTTGAAATCTCCATCCGAGACTAGCTATACATATGTCCGTGGAAGACACAGGCAGGGTGAGGAAGCAATATTCTTTGTGGAAGAATACAATATTTAAGTTAGCATTAAACAAGAGAGATGTCTTTACTATAAATTCCACTGAACTAGATTTCTCCAAAATGAAAATTCTATTAATGGACAAGGTGTTTGGGGTAAATGGATTCTTTCTGATCGCTAAGTAAAAAGGAAGATTTTAATGCACTGCCTTTGATCTATGTTGCTTATTTGCTACATAATGCCATAAGCCTACACAAAAGAAAATATCCGTTGCACTGAATGGGATAATGATGTTATATCTTCCAACCCTGTGAGTATTACAATGCATAAGAGTCACGCACTTGTAGGCCACTGCCCGAAATGACCTAAGATATTTGGGGAAACTAACTCAGCATTTATTTTCCTTGACTGAAGGGTAAGTACCCTAATGGTGGCATGAAAAGCTTGCCATTCCCATTGAGATCTAAATTGGCATGCTGTATTAGAAGGTGGGACTGCAGAAGCATGGCCACCACGTTCCCACAAGCAAATATGGGTCACCGGAATTGGAGTTCTAATGATTGAGTGCTAGGATGGCTTTCATGGTCTTTGACCCTTGAAGCAGGGTTAGTCTGCTCTTCCTTCTTAGACCTCTATGACGTGGATTCCCAGGAAGCCATTCAGTGATGCAGTCAGGAAAAGGCTTTCTACGACTCAGAAACACAAGGCAAATCAAGCCAACGCCCTTATGATTTTGGAACTTACAGTGAAGTTCATCAGAGCAAAGTGGTTTCTTATCTGGTAAAAAGTTCTTTTTAAGAGGAAACATATATTTTCATGCCTATCCAAAAATGTGGTTTCTCTGGAAATTTTAAGAATCGTCTTGTAGTTGTTGATTTTTTTCTGGAGGAAATACACTTTACCGCCTCACTGTTAGTACCTTTTTGCCTTCACCCATTTCGAAAAGAAGTTGTAAGAAGAATCGGTAGATGATGGAGCAAACATGGTTAGAGAAACTGACATGAAGACTGCGGAACGTCACCAAATAAGCTTGAGACTAAGCCATGCTCGTTATGCAATAATTAAAGATGCCTGTAGACATTTAGACATATAAATTCCTGCAAGCACAAATCCAGAAAAGTTAAGTTGTTCCTTACTTTTGGGTTGTACATCTGCAGTAAGATACTATCATGTGGTTCTGTTTCATATATATATACTTTTTAGTGAGATTTTACCTAGACTTCATATTTTGGGGGAATTTTGGGTACTAATGGAGTTGATGAATTACTAAGGCCCAGCCCTCCTCTCCTCTCTGCACACATACAACAAACCACTGCACAGTCACAGCATCATACTTGTTGAACAGTAGATAATATTTGATGAGTAAATGGACATCACATAAAGAAGAGAGCAAACACTCACATGTGCTTCTCATCAGGACCTACAACGTGCCGTCATTCTGAAAAATGGTACCTGGTATCTTGTATTCGGAAGGGCCATGTTCGACCAATGTCAGAAAAGGGATGTGACTTTCTGAGCACCAGGGAGTTCACGGTGCCGGTCATTCAGATGAACAATAAACCAGTCTCCTGCTGAGAGGCCACTTTGTGCTTCGGAAAAAATGCAAAGTGACACAAGAAACCTTGGCTCTGGCCCAGGGGCATTGGACAAGCCACTTCACCTCACTGACGGCCAGCCACAGTTTCTGTAAAAGAGTGCCCGCTACCTCAAACACGTTTGAACATCTGAACATCTTCAAGACACAAGATGGGCTTTCCTTTGTCTGCTGCTTGAAAGTAACCATTCATACATCAAAAGGCAATTTTGTCTTAAGATAATATGGATAATTCTGGACCAAAAGTAAGGGAAATGGGAGGAGACCAAACAAACTCACCTTGAAAACAGGAGACACTGAAGGAGCTGGAGAAGTTGAGATGAAAGTGCATCTCTGAGTGTCCCACCCTGGGTATATATTCCCGGGGATACCAAACTTGGAAGCTATGACGCCGCATGCTCCTACCCTGGCTGAGGGCAGCGCTGTAAGTACACGGCGATTGTTCTAAGTGGGTTCCGTTCTCTCCACTATTACCGAAGTCACCCTGCCTCTGAGTACTCAGTCCTTTTCAATTCAGCACAGCCCAAAGCTTCCTCAAACCCCCACCTATTTAGGTGCTAGGAATTCAGCTCTCGTCCAAGTTTCACCAAAATGTTTTCATGCACGTCCCAAATTCTTAGCCCAAAATTAAGTTATTAAATAAACACAAAACAAACCATTTCTTCTCAGGTAGAACTAATTGCTAAACAAACCATTCTTTAAGAGACAAAGCCTTCAGCAGGGAAAATTTTAAGAAAGGCTCCCAAGAACCTTGATAAGCTTTAAACTCCTTTGAAGTATTTTTTTTATATATCTAGAAACAGCTACTTCACCTAGTATTTGGCAGTTTATGATAATAATGTTAGAATCCAACAAAATGTATGTTATCTTATATGTTAAATAGCTGGTCATTGTGCATTTGATATAATGCCTTTCTCACAAAGTTTCCAATTCATGTTGATACGAAGTTATAAGCCCACAGAGAGCAGCATGGCTGTAGCAGCAATGTTTTCATAGTGTCAAGTGCAAAAGAACATGATGAATATTTCAATTTTGGATTCTAAAAAAGAATAAACTCGTTATTCACAAGTTAAAGTTGGATATAATCATTATGCTAAAAATAAAATAGTAGCCTTGTTTAACGTGATGTCCTGTGCCCACTTTACTAAGTTGTGGTACCATATTCTTAAGGATGAAGACATGTTCCTGCAGACATCTGCATGTAAAATGCACTTTCGCTCTCAAGTTGCACAATTACTACAGCTGTGTCTTCATACCCGCGCATGGCAGAAAGCCATTCATTCTTTAGAAACTCTTGGAAAAGCGTTTGGAAATTCATGCATCACCATCTCTCTCAAACACTTGCCTATCTCCTTAGACTACTACTATTTTTAATTTCCTACATAAAGGGATTGTAGCCAGTTTTGTTTTAGTATTCCAACTGGACTTATTTTATCTCACCACGAATATACCTTTATTATTCTACCTTGCAAAGTCTGGAAAATTTGAAATAGTTCAAAAGATAACTTCAGTGTTGTGAAACCCTGCAGGGAACCGAGAAAAATCAAAGCTATTCAGAGATATCTTATAGTTTTACATTATTTCAGAGCCATAAAAACTATAGAAAATTTTTATTTCAATCAACTTCACATTGCATTGCCTTGTGTTTTCTTTGTATTGACTGATATGCAGTAACTGATATTTATCATAGTCTCAACATTATAAGAGCCAGCATACATTGAAAAAATGTATTAAATTTTAGTTTCATAAAATTAGCACATTTTTTTCATTATGTTGCACAATAATGCTTAATCTTTTTATCTCACTAGGTAAATAGCCTCCAAGTTAATCAGAGGAGGTGCAACAGTAAAGGAAGCAGTCTTTATAAATATATTACAGGAGACCAATCATACTAATTAATTTGGGGAAGAATGCAGCCAGATTATACTCAGGGAAGACTTAAATCTTTTAAAGGCTAGCAAATAGATGGTAAAGGTCAGCCAATCAATGTAGATAAATAAGGAAAGTCTTTAGAAAAAGCAAAAATGTGACAAGGGAAAGGGTGGTCATGTCATTCAATTTGGGGGAATTTAAATATTGAAAAGTCAATTGTTTAGGCATTCAATTTAAATGACTAGAATAATGAAATATGGAGACAGAAGAAAATCTATGTGTTCCTCTAGGTTGCATGCCGGGATTCCCCAGGACCTAAACTGTTCTCTAGGGATAAATTGGACATCCTGGTTTGTACATCAGCTCCATCACAGCCTTACAAGCCCAGGGAGTACATCGCAGAGAAGGGAGCTGCAGCTGCAACCCTATCCAGTCTCCCGCTGCCCCTGGTGACAGCTGGGTCAGGGGTTGTAAACAGAGAAACTGTGTGCAGTGAGTCGCGCCTTCCAAGATGTCTCTGCCCCCCGGATGCCTGGCATTAATCCCTGATGGATGAGGAAGAACGAATCTTGTTGTTTATGCAAATACAAAAGATGACCTGATGAAGCCTATCTCAAACGTATCTGGGTAAAGGCGATCAAAGCGCGTCATCAGGGATGCTAACTGCAGAGCATTGCTTTCCCAGCACATCCACGTTCTCTCCAGTCAGCCACCAGGGGGCATTGTGAACGCAGATGAAGCCATGGACCCCAGAAGACCAAAGAGGTGAAAATTTCCAACAGGAATATTTATTTGATGTCCACATTCCTCCCGTGTTACCTCTCAACTTAAACAAGAAAAAGAAAAATATATAGAAGGTGAAGAATGAAGACTGAGAATTTACACAGCCTGGAAGATGAATATTTCAAAGAAGTCTAATCAAGGAAAAGCTATACTTTTCTTGATTTAAACATGTTACACACTGCTAAAAATCACACTATGAAATTCCAGTAGCCTGCCACCGTTAATCCACACGTAATTTCACTGACTTTTTTTTTTTCCCCCTCTGAATTGTAGATACCATGCTTTGGGTGTCAGAGAAAATGATAAGACAGCCTGGAACATGGAAAGCTGCCAAAAATAGATGAAATGGGATACCTTGAGGTTCTCTGCACAGGAATCCTGGAGGCTCTATCCTTTGTTGAGAAATTTCTAGAAAATGCTTTATAATCATCTGCATAAATTATTCTGATCATACAAAACATGTAATATAAAATGTGTCCTTCTAACTGTATTTCTTGAAAGCCTCATGTAAAAGGTATTTCAAATAAATACATTAGATGAGTCACACAGAGATCCTTGGTATTACTCCAAGATTTGAATCGTGTATGCTCATTTACTCTTGTTAAAAAATTCTGAGACAAATTTAAGCTTTATTTTCGTGTTTAGGATAAATTTGTTAAGCAATGACATCTCTTGATTTTTTTATTTCCTCATAAGAATATTTTCATACTGACGATTTTAAATAAAATAATTAGTTGAAGAGCTGCATGGTAACTTGCTCTATTACGTTGAACATTTATTCAAATGTTTTCTTTGAAAATACAAGGAAACACAGGTGGACATTTCAGAGTTCGATGTACAAAGTAAACCATTTAGTACACATATGTTTGTCTTTGGAATAAAGGAGATATGAACATCGAGATGCATGAAGGGATTAGAAGCTGAACACAAGCCTGAAACCCTCCTAATTTAGGAGCAGGTCCCTGAGTCACCATAAGTGCGTGACTACACTGCCACCTAGTGGTGTGAAGAATCATCCTAATAAAGATGGATGACTTCCAGGTCAGTGGTAACTTTATAAATGAACATTTTGTTTGTAAAAGTAAAAAAAAATAGTAATACTCTTACACCAGATGGCTGAAAGGACCGAATAGGAGCTGTGATCTCTCTTCTATGTATTCCTTCCCTAAAGCTTCATGAGTCTCATTGATAAAAACCTCTGGTGTCTAGAAAATCTCTGCAAACAGCATCCCAGGCAGGTATAGATGAAGACGAGTTTCATGTGTCTTTGAATAGAAATACTGTGATTTCTTATTGCTTTAAAACCGTCTCTCTCTTATAAAGTTGGCTCCAGATTTAAATCCTCTTTTCTTGTCTGGTTGGAAACCGAATCAAAAAACCAAAATCCCTTACATACTGTGTTTCCAGTACATCTTCCTTGCCCTCAACTGCCAACCAACCTTCTAGGAATAAAATCATCCAACTCGTGATCAATCCAAGAAGCGAACTGTTGCAAGGTGTGTCTCCTAATACTGACATGTCTATTCCTGGCAGCAATGAGGTCCGATTTGCCTGCAGATTAAGGTCATTTTAAAGGCCTGGGGAAGAAAATGTAGCAAAGGCATCAGATTCTTTGAGGGAGGATGAAAAGAACGATTGCTATTTACTCATTGTGGATTTGTTTTTGGGGATTTGTCATTAGCTACAGCAGGCACCAAACCATAGGGGGGAGAAAAGCTCCAAACGAAATTTTAAGGGAAATATCACAATAAAAAATAAATGGCACACACAGAGTTCACAATGCCTGACGTCAAGTTAAGAACGGCAAATTCATACATCCCACTTCCTGAATGTTTTTAGCAGACACAAAGGCCATTCTTCCTTCTACAGCAAAGAAAATTCTTTCCTACGGCAGCATTTGTCAGACTGGCCAGGAATATTATTTTGGTATTTAAGTTCAGGAAAAGGCTTTACTAACATGGCAGTAATTAAGGGTGCAGAAACATATAGTTAAAAAATGACTTTGCAGAAGTATTTCTCCCAGATGGCACTGTACATGGTTAAGGTATAACATTTGAATGACCCAAGGCATTAATTTCACTCCATGGACTTCTTCTATTCCACATGAAGACACTTTGCTGCAAAGTCCATTTACTGTCATTTAAAGTAGTCCTTGACTGGACTGATGTGGTATAAGACCACAAAAGTAAAGGCAGGGCAGGTGAGCAAGAATGGACAAGCGGCCGATCCTCTTACTGCCTGGGAACCCAATTCTCTACATCCTTTGGACTCTCTGTAGAAGCCTACTATACTTTACAGATCCCTACGGAAGGGCTAGTAATCTCAACAGTGTGAATTTAAACTGCAGAGCATACAGTGAAGGATGGTATTTCAAAGCGCTTGGAGGCTTTGGTATTTGCTGTCACACTACACTATTTTAATAAATATAAAAGCAATGTTTATTCACTTTAAAGTCATGCCATCTATGAAGTTAAAGGTTTTCACAGCAATGAGCAATTAGTTAAATATCACAGATGGAAGCAACTGGTAGACTTCCGGTGCTCAGTGCCTTAATTACTTATATTGCAACTTGTTTCAAACCACTACATAGAGGGCTATCAAAAAATCCCCAGGCAATTAAGGACAAAACATGCTCAAACATGAGACGCTCTTGAAGAAATAAATTGAGAAGACCAGGTTTTATCTATAATGTTATTAGGTAGATAAATCACTGGGAAGAATGAACCACTGGAAAAAAAATCAAGCACAAACTACGATTAGTCCTTTAAAAATCCCCTTGGAGATTATACAGTTTTCCCCACAAAATCAATATCAGTTCAACTGAAGATAAATTGCAAGAGAAATCAAAAGCAGACACGTCGTGAGCAAGTGATAACAGTACCATTTCCTTCATTAGGAAGCAAGATCTGATCACAAAGCAGTGATTGGGGGAGAGGGAATAGTTCCTATCTGCTAGCTGTTTTCTCACTAAATGACACCTGGATTTGGGGGACACAGAAGTCAGAATGCCTTCTGGGCACTGGATTGGAGGGATGGTTTGTTTTAAACAAAATCTCCAAGTTTCTCATAATTAAAGAAGAGATACTATGGCATTCTGGCGTGTTCTATTTTCTCAAATTGAAATTCTCAGAATGCATATTATTCATGTTGAACATTCATAGGACTTCCAAAAAAATTGTCAGTGGATGTTCAGAGAAAAACACAAAAAATTAAAAATACCATATTTCCTTTTCATTGTGAAGATATATTTATTTAAAAAAATAAGACATCAAACTAATAATCCATAGCTCTACCTAACAGACAATAAAATGTTCTCTGTGTCATCACCTACATTATAAAGTCATTTCTTGGGCTAATCTGGAAATTAATAAAAGTAGGATTAAGACAGTTAGATTTCAGCATGCTGTAATTATGGTAAAACCTAATTTTATTGTGTAACACTAGCATTAATTGGTCTTTGATAGGACTTCTTTTATAGCCATTGAATGATATTGTATGATACATGCTATGTTACTGTTACAGCCTGTTAAGTGCATTCTTCTGAATAGATCTTAGTAACACAGTTTTCTCAAGTGTTCAGAGAGAATGGCTGCCAAGCAAATTTGGACTTGAACAGTGAAAAATACTTATACTGCATTTGGTTGCCTGTGTTTTTCAATTATAAAGAGCAAAGAAAGTTTCAGAAATGAGAACTCATGTCAAGGAAATGTTTAAATATATATGGAGATGTCACACTGATGTCATTTTTCCTGTTTTGATACATGTGATTTAAGGAACATCACAGAAACATGTAAAGTTAGTCTCAGAAGTGACCTTAGAGTCTGTTTAATATAATGTGTAAATGAG
This sequence comes from Manis javanica, assembly GCF_040802235.1. Lineage (NCBI taxonomy): Eukaryota > Metazoa > Chordata > Mammalia > Pholidota > Manidae > Manis > Manis javanica. Next base: position 104,039,996 of record NC_133167.1, read on the forward strand.
GAAAT